>NW_024881316.1:31998818-41998818 GCF_018691265.1 Tyto alba | reverse complement strand
AAACTTTGATGGTATGCTGAACATCCTTAACTCAAATCTGAGTTGTCAGAATTGGCTTAGAATAACTGGATACACATCAAAATACTCAGAATATAAATGGTGCAACATCAAAGTATATATTTTGATGTTATTTACAAGACCAAATAAAACAACAGTTAGAAACGTTGATTGACTACTTACCACTGGATTTTGTGAAAAAATTGCAGAAGCCAACCCTTTGCTTCTGTCTGAGTTACTAAGCTAGTACCATCATCATCCCTTCCAAAATACTACCAGGTATCAGGAATATTGTGAAGACAGGATACAGGAAGGAATTTAGGCATTTTGACACAGAATATTAAGATGTTTAAGATTTCCATTTGTGAGAATTTAATTTATAATTCTCAGTTGAGTTCACAGAGTGAATGGAGAAGCAAGGCATCTAATTTACTTTCACAGCAACCGGCACAGAGAGGGGTGGAATTTAAATTCTTAATTTCTTTGTCCATTTACAAGCATATGAAACCTGAATCCAGAACCCGGAAAGCTTTCCAGCACTTGTGTGTTTGAATGTCATTAAGACTCTTGTGCGTGGTAGTGGTTTTTTTCTCTTAAAATTGTGGCAGTCATGTTTCTGATTCTCACCCTTTGCATGGTAGGCAGTGTATGCATTCAGAAAGTGATAGGACTCACGGCAAATTTTGTAAGGTTGCGTGTTGTTTCTGTTAAATTATTGTATGCTGTGAAGTATTCAATACCTTCTGATTTACCTTCTGATTGCAATTAACTTTAGAATCTAAAACTATGACTGAGTAAAATAGAAATCACTCCTTGTGCTTCTTTCTTTGAGCAACTTGTTATGCCAGAACAAATGTTCCAACTTGCATACACACATTATGCTTGATTGCAGTCTTCTGTGTGGTTTTATTTTTTTCTTTTTAACTTTAGATATTTTCCATGAGTTGATTCAGTCCGTCTTGCACCAAGTAATGCAAATCTTGAAAAATCTTTAGAAAATTCAAACTTGAACTGGACAGAGCATGGTAAATATTTTCTGAAGTATAGGTTTTAAAAGAACAATAAAATCATGTCACTAAGTAAGCTACATTTCCCCATTTTAATCAAAAACTTGAGAATGGTAGAATTAATGAAAAAGATTTGTAAAAATTTAATGTCTTGTGCTCATAAATTTATTCATGTTTTGCATCAAAAATAAATTCACTCTTTGGAACCTTGAAACATAATCTTTCAGATATGTATGTACTTAAAATAGGGTTGACTACAGCTGAGGAGGATTTGCATTGCATGGTGGACTCACGATTTGTGACAGTAAATGGAAGAAAATCATGAGGACCCTAAAATGACATTATAATATGTTGTATGTAACCATTTTCAATTTCTAAGCACTATTCAAATACTCTCTAATAACCAACATTACTCTGAGACCGAGTATTTAGAATTACAAAGACTAGCATATGGGATTAAAGTGATTTAGTCTAGTATACTGTTTCTGATAACGGACTGTATCAGCTTTTTGTGAGGGGTACAGAAAGAATATTCTCCTACAAAACTATAGAATTTTCTATGATATTTTTTTTTTTTTGCTATGTTTGACCTGCTCAGTCAGAATTTAGCTTTTGCCCTAAAGCATTAAGATTTTGTAAATCTTGCAAATATTTTTAAAACAATAAATTCTTATAAATGCCTTCAATTGCTTCACTTTTAAGGCTTTACAGAGTGCAACTGAAGATCATTTTCTTCTGCTTGTCTGGACTTTTCCTGTGTTGTTGCATCCAAAACTAGTTGGTACAGATCTGATAGATTTGCTGTATCAAAACCAACGCTGTTGTCATTGGCTCTTTCCACAGATTTCTTTAGAAAAGAATAATAATCAGATAGTAAAAAACTTAGTTATGTCTACCCTTATAATATTGTGGCTCATTGTTAATAACCTTCTTCTATCTTACTGTAGTGCTACTCACACTTCTGCACTCTGCTTCATCTATAATACAACCTCTAAAATTAGAACTGTAGAGTAATTTAGGTTGGAAATAACTTCAGGAAGTCATCTAACCCAGCCTCCTGCTCAAAACATGGCTTGCTTCAAAGTCATATCCAGTTTCTCAGGACTGCATCCATCTGAGGTTTGAGCATCTCCAATAACAGAGATCCCACAGACCCCTGGGCACTTATGCCAGTGACTGACCACCGTGTCTTTGGAATTTAAAAAATAAAAATTTATTGTATTGACTTTTTGGCCTAACTCTCTCTCACACACACATGACAGCTCTTTGATGGAAATTAATGTGGCCTAAATTCTATCTCTGTCCCCGTTCATGGTATTTTCTATTGTCTGGCTGTAGACCTTCAGAGGCATACAGTCAATAGGAGACAGCAGGGGCCGGGCCTTGGTTGAAATGTAGGCCACTTGAATCTAGGCTTTTGACTGTGTCATACACAGCTGCAACTTTCTACCTTTCCTCTAAATACCAAGCACTTTGTCTCTTGTCACATAAATCAGCCAGAGCCAGATTTTTCTATTCTGGCTGGGTTTGTGTGCCTTCCTCCTTGCTGGGTGCCTTCCAGTAGTACATTAATCAATACAACTCAGAACTGTCTCTGGCGTTTTTGTTGTTTTAGTCAGCTTCACCTCAGAGGCTACTGCCTGGCCACCTTACAAGAAGCATTGTTTTTTTCAGCCTTTTCTAGCTGTAGGAAGGAGGGAGCATTGGGAGAGAGGATGAAGTTGGTTAAGGAGCAATGAGGCTTTTTTATTTAAGACATCTCTTTCTTTTGATCTTGTGCTGTCATTTTCAATGTTAATTTCTGGTTTTTGCATTATCTGCCAGAATGTCAGATCATTATGTTGGAAGCCAGATATTGAGATAGGTAGACACACATGTGCAGAAGTAAAGACATTTAATTGAGACCAGTAGAAAACTAATATTGTGGTAATATTTAAAAATGGTAAATGGGACAGCCCAAGTAATTATAGACCTGTCAGGCTGACATCGATCCTTGGTGAAATAAGGGAATCTCTGATATAGGGCTCAGTTAGTAAAGAGCTGAAGTATGGAATTAATGCCAATCAACATGAGTTTATGGAAAATAGATCCTGTCAAACTAACCTGATATCTTCTTTCCAGACTACAACCTAGTTTTTAGAGTAATAATATTGATGTACCATATTCTGCAAGTTATTTGACTTTGTCGTGCATAGCACTTTCATTAAGAAACTAAAAAGACATAAAATGCACATGGCACACATTAAATGGATTGTAACCTTTTCTTACTGATGGATGACAAGATCTAATTGTAAATGCACTGTCATTCTATGGTAGAAGTTTTCAGAATATTTGTTTCTTGGCCACATGCAATTTAACACTTTTTCAGCATCTAGGAGATGTACAAGATTATCACTGATGAAGTTAACAGATGACCAAAGTAAAATTTATTAGTGAGGAGCATAGTTCACTTTTCCAGTGAGACTGAAAATATCTGATGAGCTGAACACAAACCACATCTAAGACCAACTGTGAAGTCCTACAGCTAAGAAGAAAGAGTTTACAGTAATATTATTTTTGTATGTTTAATGGCCAAAGGTTTTAGAGAAGCAAAAAGGAAGAAGTAATATCCTTTAGTAGGCCAAAGAATGCAGTTAAAATGGTAGAGTGTCTTCCTGGCTGTGTGTCTTCACTTCTTCATCTATATAATCTATTTTAATAAAAAAAAATTGCTTTTACTGCAAAGAATGCTGGCCATACGAGGTTGAAGATTACTTTGGAGCACACCATCTTTGAAAAGGCTGGAAGGTTAATCAGTGGTTAAGCTGTGGTTAATCAGTTCATCACAGTCTGGTTAAGTGAGTTAATCTAATTCTCAAGTATATAAGCAAGAGACTCCTGTATTGCTATTCCAGCAGTTAATTGCTATTGCTTCTAAAAATATGTTGGAAATTTAGGGAGAAATAAAGCACAGGAACACTTTTTGCTTGTAAAAAACATTGGGGCTGGGATGGCAATTTCTTAGCCAAGATCCTATGATTTTCTTAAACATATACCTGAGAAATTAAATAGGAACTCACTCAGGGTAGTTCTGTGCTTCCTTTCTTACCACGCACCTACTTACAAACCCTTTTCAGATTGCCTGAAATCACAATATCTTGAACTGTGTTTTTCCATCCTTTCCCAGGAGGTAATGTTACAGGTAATATTGGTAACAGGTTTCCTCTTTTCTTTTTTTGACCTACTCCCTCAAATCTTTGTACCCAGATTTACACCAAAGCCAGCCCTGACTAACACATTTTCCCTTTTCCTCCTCAAAAGTACATGCTGTTTGCTAGCCTCCATCACAGCATCTTGGCTCCTCTTCAGTACATCCCTCCATCCTTAGCCAAGGTAGCCTGTAGCTCCTGAAGGCCTTCGCAGGCATCTTGTAACCTGACATGCCATCACTCTTAAAGTAAAAACTAGTGTTTATGCAACACAGCAGTGAATTAAATCAGGATATAGTGTCATATCTGGTCTTAACAGACACTACTTCACATGTGACACAATCCAACAAATTTTGAAGAAACCTTTTTCCCAAAATAAATGAAAAATCTACATCTAAAGACCTGGATGAATCAACTGACTACAGGATATTTCAATTACATTGATATTTCATCAGTATTTCTCTTAGGACTTGTCTGCAGTTGCAAGTTAATTCAGGTGAAGGTGGGCTGTGAATTTAAAATGAAACAATTACTCCTGAGTAACTCCACATACTCTTCTGCTGGAAAAGCAGTGGTCTACTCTTACATAGTAAATCCACCTGGAAAGTTTCTACATTTCCATCTGAAAAACTTCAACAAGACATTTCAAAGTAAATACTGACCTGTGGTGTTTTACAATAATATAATGATTTCTGAATAATTTCATGAGGAAAAAGCACATTTATTTCTTCAAAGACCAAACCTATGTAGGACCTAATATAGACCTGTCCTTCCTCACTTCATTATTGTCTGCCAGCCTCACTGAATGTATCTTCCCAGCCACTGGCTCTTTTTCAAGTTATTTTCTTGTACAGTGTACAGCAAATTATCCAAGAGATACCTTTTGACTATACTCAAACAGGTCCCTTTTTAACTTCTCTAAAAGCTGTTGCTGTTAAGATCCAGGGAACTTCTGCTTTTCTATCTTGCTTTATGCCATTCGTTTTCTATTATAAGCATAATTCCCCTAGGAGAATTCCCCGGTCTACTGTTACACTGTTTTCATGTGTTTCAAGACCTCTTTTTGGGGAAACTTTCCACAAACTAGTGGATACTATTTTATTTCCCCTCATTGGTGTATCTGAATTTCCTCTTACTTAATTTATTCTCATTCTCATCATCTCCACTTCCTAGCCTTCCTTGGGACTAATTCACTTTTGCAGTATATGGGCTAGATTTGAACCAATCATTTTCTTTTGTTATAATTGGCCCATGGAGCAATTCTTCAACATGATTTACAGAACATCAGTGTCAGATATCAGGCTTCATAACTAATAGTAAAATTGTATAAATTGTGTTTAAGTATTATAATTGTGCCCAAAGGCCAAAGAGATAAAAAACAGTTTGCTGTTGTGTAAATGGATAGATAATAATTGCCTATGTCCCAGAGGTCTTACAATAAAAAAAAAAAAAAAAAAAAGGCATTTTAACTTAATTGGAAATAATGAATATTTATCACTTTTAACATCAAAATCCCAGACTGAGATCTGTTTTCTCCACCCCACTTCCATCCTATATTCCTGTCTGCTTACTCAGTCCACCTGAGAAATATTAGGTAGAAATACTGCTTTAATCAGCCATTTCAGGACACACTAAAGAATATTCCTGATTGGGAATGGTAAAGACTGTCAGATTCAAATATCTGTTGCCTGCTACAGAGCAATGAGGATGATGAAGTTTGTGCAAGTGTGTTTGAGATGATTATCCAGACTCGGTTGAGTGAAAGTAGATATGGATGATTTGTACACTTAAGCAGAAAAGTGATCTTTGCCTTTCCTGTCTTTGAGGAATTAGAACTAAATTAGCACCTATATTTTGATTTGAATTAAATGTAATATTTTTAATAAAATTATTTCTTTGTTATCCATCCAATATTGTAGGAGATATTAGTGAGCTGAACATTCACAGTTCTGTAATAGCCAACATCTAATGTTTTAAAGAGGATTGACTCTTCTTTTGTGTTCTTAAAATGCACTTTTTTATCTTGAGAGAATGCATCCTAAAAGATGCCATACTGCTAAGAACAAAAGTCTGTCTATACTTGTACCTACTAACAGTGAGAATAAAGGTATAAGAAACAAGGTGTATACTTTTCATAATATTGTGTGCTTTCAATCAGTAATTTAGAGGCTTCCTGAACTTAAGCTGTGTTGGGATCATGATGTTTAACAGCCACCAATATACTGACTAGATGTTAGTTTGTTAACTGAGCTCCACAACATCCTCTGACACTGAGCTCCCCAGCTTTGCTGTCTAGTGGTTCCACTGGGTGCTTCCTTCTTATTGTCTTCTGAACAACAGTGACCGATCATTCCTTATTCACCTTCTCCCCGATACTTTTAATTTCATAGAGCTCTACAGTACCTAGTTGAAGCATTCTAGAGTTTTAGCATCTTCTTGCATAAACATTTGCCTTGATCATTTTTTTGAGATGGAGGATCAAACCTATATTCTGGACACAGGCCTGATGCGATGGAGGACGGGGGGATGAAGTCTCCCTCCCATGATGGGTTATGTGATGAGGTTTCCTTATTTGTAGTGATCTCACTTAGTCTGCACCTGCACCATGTTGCCACTTGCCTCTTGCTGAGAAGATCTGCAGTGGTCTGCTAAGGACAGCAGAATCCACAATGCTGTGGGGGAGCTGGAAACAGAGAATAGGATTAGTGGCAGCGACAAAACCTTCTTTAGGTCTCTGAGGCTGAGGATACTAGTAAAAATCTGAAAGCACCATAAGAATTTTTTTTTTTTCTGTTTCATTTCTGACAATCCCCAGTACACTGCTTGGCCTTTATTTCAGATGACTTTTGTACAAAGAGTCAATGTTGTCATGGAACCTTCTATAGCTATCCATGCAAAGCAACAGCTATGTCTAAAGGAGGTATTACCATATAGGAAAAAGGGATCATTAATGGCCTATTTTTTTTTTTTTATTTTTTTGAATCTCTGCTCCACCTTCTACTTACCAATACTTAACTTTAGCAGGTGTTTTAATCCAGTCACCCAGTGTCACAAACTTCCTTCACAACTCCTCACTGTCAGGTCCAGATTGACTATACCCTACTTTTGTAATATCTGTAAGTTTTCATATATCACAGCTCTTTCTCATTTGCTAAATGTTTATCAACAAGTTGAACCACACCAGCACCAGGCAGGAGCACAGGGGCAGCTGGGGAAAATGATGAGGATCAGAGATGAACTGGGTTTGGAGGATATCCCAAAGGGTAGGAACTGGATATCCCAGTCAGCTTAAACTGAGGACAGGAGGCCAGTGAAACTCAGAGGTGACTCCAGCAGAGAGGACAGCAAGAGCCTTGGCTGAATCAGGAAGCACTACAAGGCAGCATCCAAACTGATGACTGGATCAGGCCAGAGTAAGGCCTGTTAGAAGTTAAATCAGAGTTACTTTAATATAAGGCACAAACTAAGGGAGAGTACTTATCTGGCAGTGCTACAGTTATTGTCACGTTCCCTACCTGCCGGGATTGTCCTGATAGAGCAGGACATAGGCCTATATTTCACTAATGAGGTTAATCAAGACCCTGGGAAATGAGTACAGACACTGCCTACAGGGTTAGGTTATACACACAGGGTCTGGTAGCAAGCCTCTGCAGTAATACTTGCAAAAACTCCTTTGGCAAATTATAACTAATAGACCATTTATTTCTATCTATTGTTATTAATCTATGAAAGGACTTAGATTCTTTAAGAAATTTTAGTGAAGAAAACGCACTGCTACTTCCATAACAATAGGTTGCAATCCCCAAACAAGCTATTTGACTTTTCCCATTTTTGCTAATACATTGTCAAAATATTTTAACAATGATAAAATTATCCAACCATTAAAGAAATAGGAAAACAAATAATCAATGCTGAAACATGTTAGTTGATTGTGTTCCTTTCTTCAATATTAAATTGCTTAAAATGAAGCACATATCCATCTTTTTTTGTCTTAATTTTAACAATTTTGACTTGTTTTAGAAATCCCTTACATTTCTACTGTAGGAAAATAAGTAAAGAGATGCAGTTTTCAAGATATTTCCTGTGTTCTGAGTTTTCAGTGAAGACTAATATAGCTGCTAGTTGTTAGATTAATAATTTTGGTTTCATCCCACCATGTAAATGACTGATACTCTTCTGTGTAGTAATATAAGTCTTTCAGTTATATGGGCTTTTAGAGGAACAAAACACTAGATATCCCATGGATACTGATGTGTGGTGGAAATTCTGTGTCACTGATGAACACTTTTTTTTGTATGCTCTTCTGGAGCAGCCAAAGTTCCTATGGGATCAGTAACTTTGAACTAAAGGCAATAATTGTGAAATGTACTTGTCCTTGTGCTGGAACAGAGATGTTAGTAGAAAAATATTTCAACCTATGTGTTGGAAAACTTGACTAATTGTCAAGAAAGGATGAGCAAGAAAAGGTATTGGGTCCTGCAGGGGAAAATCCACCCCAATTATAAATGCAAGATGTAAACACCTTGCCGTGTAAACCCAGTAGAGGAGGACAGCAGAAATGGTCTAGTAGGGGGCTTTAAGATGCCATCGCTGTGCAGATGTGGAAGGAGAGATGGACACGTAATTTACCCTGTGCATTCACATGGACTGGTAGAGTCACGACCAGCTACTGACACCACAGTTGTGTGATTCTGCCCTGCAAGCAGAGTCCCTAGACTAGACTCTGTTCCTTGTGTCTACTGGGTTTGCACCATGCTGCAAACGTAAAACAACCTGAGAGATAAAGTGACATTAATGCAGCCTCTCTTACTCTTCCTAAGGAAGAAGCTGCACGGTCCAGCCCTCATCTGGCAAACACTTGTTTTGCTGTGCTGATGTAGATTATGCCATCTTACCTGAATATGGTCTTGTTCTGGAAATACAGGCTACATCTACATTACTGTGTAAACCAGGCTACAGATCTCCAACTGGTACAGCAGTTTGCACCTGCACAGATAAATTGTCTCACTCCCTAACACAGGGCAGCTGTAGCTAAGCTTCATTTTGGGGACGTTCACTGAACTACACCAGGCCTTGAACAGTTCCTAGGTATTTTCCATCCAGAGGGGAAACACACTTGGACTGTGCTGGCAATAAAATAATATGAACTATTGTGTAATTCTTGGATAGTGCCCAGGCTCTGCTGGTTGACTGTTATGGACACAGCTCCAGGTGCTGCTACAGCTGCATGGGCCAGGTCAGTGGCCTGCAAAGACTTGCTCTGGACACAGCAAGGACACTCCACCATGGTACATGGCCCCACTAATGAGTCTGGGCACAGCTCTGAACCTACGTACCTACGTGTCCCCTGTTTCTGCAGGTACCTGATCAGGTGGTGGGTTGGAAATGTGCCTGCTGCCTTACCTGAGAAGGCCCACCAGGCTCTCGAGGTCTGTGGCAGTGAATAGTTCAGTGAGGCACCCACAGAGCAAAACTCATTTTGCATTAAGCTTTTCCCAGCCCATTTTCAATGACAGGCAAATTCATGATAAATCGAGTTTGTCAGTAGATAAGTTATAAACAGAAGAAAGGACTACATTTGTCAGATTGGTGATTTTCTACCAATTTCTCACTCGGCTCCAATTCTCAGCTATATCCCAGCTGTCCTGAGGATTAATTAGTTAATATTTATGGAGCACTGTGAAGATGAAGACTGCTAGAATGGTGCTAAATGTTTTATTTATATGGTTTATAAACAGCAGCACAGTGGTCCCACACAGAGTTCAGCCCATCCCTGTGTTCACAGATCTTCACTGCAGGTTGAATCAGGATGGCTTTTATCATGATGTAATGTATTTTTATTGCAGTACTAGAGCAAATGTATCCTTTAAATTATGTGATTAGTTTCAGCACAGCTCACTCTCCAGAATAGCTATCATAAAGCGTGAGACTTTGAAAGCATTGCCAAATTTAAATTTAGACTTCAGTCTATGATTTCATGTCAAAAATTTATGCACAGCCTCATTTGTCAGGCAGAATTATTGATTTTATAATGTGTAATGTTTTTCTTATTGAAAAAGTGTTCCCAGGCCTGAGCTTATTAACACAGTGTTGATTACTCGTTGGGGGCAAGCAAACGGTTTTTCCATTTATTAATGATGATAAGAAATGAGAAATCATGGTTTTTATATACACATGATGTGAATGAAAATTATGGTTACTGATTAAATAACATGATGCTTGAAAATTAAAGTATAACACAATGCTTCCTCTTTATAAAGTTGCATAAGTTGCTAGGAAGTCTGCTTGTATTTTACACACCTATTAGTAGTGTTACTTTTCCCTCTTTTTTACTGCAAAAATTACATTAAAGCACAATATTGCATATGTCTTTTCAGCAATTCCTGTATCAACTAAAATGATAACTCAGTGCTCAATGCTTGAGACATCATCATCATGCCCATAGTGAGTAGATTCAAACAAGCCAGAGGATTATAGTTTCTGTAAGGTATAAACAGCAAGAGAGCATGACACTGAAAAGAAATATAAAATTGAAGTGATTATTTATTTGGAGGGTGTGGGGTGTTTTGTTGGGTTTGGGATTTTTTCTTTTTTTTTTTTTTTTTTGTCTTAGTGTGATGATGACCTGTGAAATTCTTAATTAAATCTCTCACTAACTGAATAAAGAAGCAAACAACCTTCTCTCTTTACCAGCACTTCCTGTAGGGTTATAATGAGATAAACTCTATAATGCTACAATAATGTAACATAACAATATTAAATCATTGAGGTATGGATCAAGCTTCTGGCCTTCTTGGAGTCAGTCTAAGCACCCCTGACTTCAATACATCTGACTTCATCTGTTATATTTCCATGACTCTGCTCAGCAGGTACTCAGTCCTGAGTGCCCTCATGTGTGCTCAGTTCCTCAAATACTCAGATAAAGATTCAGATAGAAGAGATGCTCACTTCATGTTTTTCCCTAAAAGCTGTCTTATTTTCACATTCTGATTTCGCTAGGGAAATTGCTGGCAGGAGCTCCTCTTATACAGTGTAAACACATAAATAATCTTTGCAGCACTTAATATCGGTCAAGTTTCAAGACTATCCCCGCATCTCCACTCTTTTGGGATCCATTATCAACTTTTTCATTATTAACACACCACTCAATTTGGCTTTATAGACTACCTATAAACTCCTTCTATTATTCCATGTTCATATTTATATCCCAAGTCTTTCTCCTCCTCCCAGAGGAGTCTGTAGAAATATTTGTTACTTTCAAAACATGCAGCACTGGGCTATTATGTTGCAAGGTTGATAGTGGTTGAATAGACAATTTAGAATTAATTCTCCATGTCTTCTTCTCCTTGATAGCTCAGAGTCTAGGTCTCCTCTGGACACGTAGTGGCAGATGGTGGTAAAGCTGAAATTAGCTGAAATCTTGCAGTCTTCCAATGATTATCTTCCTCCCTGAAATGCAAAACAAGGGTAGATATCTCCCTTGAACAAAGCTGATATGGGTCTTGGGTGGGCACAGCAGGGAATTCTTTGCAGTATCTTCTGAGTTTTCAGCCTCCTCTCCTGCTTAAGTCCACTTGTATTTCTAATCATCTCTCAGATCCTCTTTTAATTTTGCTCGCTCAGAAATACAGAATAAACCCTACCCCCTGTTTTCAATCCAATTCACTCACAGTCTTCTGTTGCAATTATTGTACTATAATCCTCTCTCTCTGTTTTAATCCTTTTCTATAGTAAGTTTATTTCAGAATTAGGATTCTTATCCTTTGATCTATTAATTTACAGTTTAACCTTATGCTTTTTTTCTGCTTTTTATTTGGGGCATTACTGAGGATTGCTTAAGTGGGGAGGAGAAGGCAGAGCAAGGCCTTCATATTTCACATTAAGGATGCCTAAAACGAAGGCATTAGGGAAGTCCTCTTAAGGGATGGCTACGGGGAGAAAAATGCAATTTGGATTTGAATTTGAAAGCTAAGAAGGGTAGGAAAGCTAGAAATGAAAGAGCTAGGCATTATTACTGTGATGATCATTCATTGAACAAAATATCTTATGGTTAAATTTGCTGAATAACTTCCAATAAAGTATAACTGATGATATATTTTGAAAAGCAAAAATTCCCCCTCCTTAACACACACATGCACAGTGCACGCTATAAATTGTTATGATTTTTTCCAAAGTGAATAGTCTGGCTTTGGTATCAAATACTTGAGAATGAAAAAAAACTTTTTTTTTTTTTCTTTTTTTTTTTTTTTTTTCCCCCCAGAAGCCAAAAATCACTTGAGAATGAAGTGAAACTTTAAATTGAATGAAACTTTTCCTTTCAAGTTGAAAAATCTATTCTTTGCAGGAGCCTGTTCATGTATCGGAGGTAGCAAGCTTAACAGCAATATTGTTTAATAGAAAATGGGGGAGCACACAAAAAGTGAAAGACAGAATTGTTGCCTGACTAGACAAGACAGAAGGAGCGCTACACAGTTAAATAGGTGGACCTAGCAGAAGTACTGAGCCATTCCAGAAATGTGTAGGTATTCTTCCTCATTTTCTTTTAGGTGCTGCTGTTGGTCTCCTCTTTTGGGGGAGAAGGGAAAAGGAGTGAGGGTGGGATCAAGGAACTCATTCATGTTTGAATTGGCAGAGAGCTCCATGAGGAAAGGGTTTCAGGAGCCCTGAGCTGAAATATTCATTTAGCTGCATACTTCCCATGTAACTGCAAGGAAGCAAGCCCATGATTCAATTTCTGTCCTCCAAAATGTAAATAATCCATCCTTTTCTCAGAAGGATGCTGCAAAAGGGTAAACTTATCAGTAGAAATAAGGCACTGCAGTGAGAGGCCACTGAAAAAAATCTACTCAGGATTCTTAGCCTCACCTGGCCTCAGCAACAAGCTGTGCAGGATGCGGGATCTTCTAACAGCAGTGTATAAGTACACCTTTGAAGAACCAATAATGTCAATGTGGGATTTTTAAAACGAATAATAAAATACAAAGGGGGAAAAAAAGTTGCAAAGACTGCATGAAAATGAGAGTAACAGCTTCTTAGAAGTGTCTGCAATCTGTCATGTAAATAGGAAAGATACAGACATCTGCAAAGAAGTTCTAGTACATATGGGGACACATTTCAGATTGTCTATCCTGCACCCAAAACATTGCACTGTGTTCCTTTGCATATGGGTGCGTTAGCTGCAAGTGAAAGTGAGAAACTATGCAGTCACCAGCCTCAATTTGTTTGCATAGATCAAGTGCATTTCAAAGTTTGCCCTTAATGACTTAATTATTTGTCTAACTGTCACACAGTGCTCTAAAAGTATGTGCCTAGAGGTGAGCAACCCAGTCATACCCCTCTACAGGAACAAACCAGTTTGACAAAATATCAGACAGAGAAAAAAGTCTGCTTCAAACCAGCTCTTTGAAGGCTGTGACTTTTCCAGAGGGGAAAAATAAAAAATCATGCATTTGCTTATCCCGATAAAAACGGTGCCATTTCCAAAAATATAAAAATCCCCCCAAAATTAAAATATAACAAGTGGATCAGCTTCTTTTAAGTTGCATCTTCAAATCTGAAAAATGCTGTGGCTTAATCTTAAAAAACCTTGCCTGTAGTGAATTGTAAATATTTTAAATCATAGACAATTCTAGTGGTATCTCTTCATTTATCTGATGCTTTTTTTTTGAATCACTGTAATGTCTAAAAATCTTGATGCTATGATGAATGCTGATGTTACTATAGATGTATGTGTACATCCATATATGAAAACTTATTGTCAGATGGGAAGCCTTACTGGTCTTTACCCACTGTTGTAGTGTTGCCGATGGTCAACACACAGTAAGAGTTACCTCTTTTTATCTGTACACAAACTGCACGTTTTTTCATATTTTTATCACAATTGCTATAAACATTAAAGAATGTCCTCAGGTTTTAACTACTTGAAAACTGCCAGCAAAGCCAGAGAACTCTACTAAGCCTTGAAGTTGGCTGTGACTCCTGGTTCTGGGCCAAGTGATCTTCATGAACATGAAGAGTAATTTTTCTGAGCAACATTTGTTTTTCCTCCTCTGAAAAGAAGGTTGGTGGTCAGCTGTTTTTTTGCATATTGTTCTGTGGCAGCCGGAGAACCATTAGTGGTGCATATACCCCTGCTTTATAGCATGGAGACACTCAACAAGATGGAAAAAGATGTCTTGTAGTCTAGCCCATTATTAATGTGTCTGCTTCTTTAAAAGGTCAACCTATTTTAACGATCAATTCTGTGTGAGAAATGTTTTTTGAAATGAGTGCTGTGATATTCTTCTGATTTTGATTCTCTTACCCCCCTGTAAAGTAATAGAGGTATAAATATTAAACATCCCATTTCCTTTACAGCTTGGATTGATTGGGGATGGAATTCTGACAACTGATGTGATTCGTTCTCCAAAATCAAAGAAAATCACTCTGTGGTAGAATAATAGAGTATAACAGAACAGATTAGGACCTTCATGATCACTGGTGTCAGCCCAAAGCTTAAACCACTATGGTGTTAGGATTCAGACAGCTGTTCTACATAAGGGAGAGCTGGGGATTTGTCCCCACAGATCATGCTTTCTGCTCCTTGCTTCAATCCTTCTCTGTTAGACTGTCCGCAGGGATCTTATACTTGGACCTCAGTTTTGCATTTTGGCTCCACATAAACACAATGCCTAAGTGGACATCTTTGTAGGCTCCAAAATTTGTTGCGTGGGTTTGATTGTGAACTAGGAGTTAATACTGAAAAGAGTAAGTTCTACAGTGATTGTAAACCTGAATGCTGAGGACGTACTTGGTCAAAAAAAAGGAATTATATATTTTTCAACAAGTACACATATTTTTTGATATTTTTTTGTGCTTGCTTGTTGCAAAAAAAAGGTTTTGATGGCTTAGTATCTTTGAATGGAGTGTAATTTAACATTATTTGTCCTATCAGCTATGAGAATCTCAGGATCAGGTTGCATGCCAGGGCAGCAGAGAAATTGTTCTAATGAATATACTCATTCAGCTGGGGGCTCTATTGTACAACCAAATGGTAATTGTCTGACTTCCAGAAATTTTCTGACAGACTGAGTTGTTTGAAAATGTGCTCTTTCCTCCTCTATTTCCAAATTCCTGGGCATGAACACCTTTATTCTTTTCAACAGCTTGTATTTATGTTCCTAAATCTCTATGACCTAGAAACCTTTTCTTACTTTAGGTGAGTACATTTCTTATGCTTCAGTTGCTTGAGACATCTGACAGTGATATACAGTGATGAACAGACATTCTTCATACCGTAACTGGTTATACCAAGGGAAAAAGCAACCTGAAAATGTAAATGCTGAATGGTTTCATGTAGTACAGCTTGTCTGCTAAAAAGAAATATTCGTCTGACTGAAAGTCAATAGGGAAGAATTAACGAAACCAATTACACACACAACATTTTTCACTATTGCTTACTATGTGTGTTTACGTGACAGGGACATATTTAAAACAAATGGAACAAACCCCTCAAAGATGCCTCAAGGTTTTATTCTGCCTATCACCATAGTTTTGAAGTTATATTCCTTTGAAATACATGAATGGTCATCTTCTTCTGAACTAATGGAAAAGACACATATGAATTCACTCACCATTTGGAGTACCTCTAAGCTTTATATATATTTATGTGTCAGAATGATACAAAAGATATATAATCTATCTATCTCATATACCTATAAGCACACACAAATAGATATACTTATGTAGATATACATGCATACATATCTACAAATACAAGATAATTCATTTTTCATGAAAACGTTTTCAGTGTAACACCAGGAAGCCAAACTGTCCTTTTCTATTTATATAACTGGTATAATATGGCTAGAAATGGTACAATACTACCTACACTGTAAGGTTGTTGGGCCTCAACATTTTTTCAGTCCGGTTATCACTCTGGCTTGTGGGTAGTTTTTCCCTCTTGAAGACTTAGTTTCTCTAGCTAGCCTGACAAGGAGGAAATTACATGTTGATGGTTTGGGGGCTGTGAACATTTGTTTAGAAATTGGATTAAAGTCACCAGCCTTTTTCATGTTATTGCCCAACAGAAAGCTGTTAGAATAATACCTTTAAATCACATGCAAATAAATGGTAAGATAAAGATGAAAGTTTTCATATTTCAGCACGTCTTTACCATTCTTTACCCTTCCTTATATCTTCACAGTATTTATAAGTATTTAAAGCTAATTAAAATGAGGATTGAACTGGGAGATCTGAGAAAGAGTTTCAGTCACATTCTTTTTCATGATTTCTCAGTGAATTTCTGCAAGGTCTGTCCTTAGAAATACAATGGAGGGAAAGCTGGATTGCTCTGGGATTGGTAATATGATGTAGAGTCTTTTATTTCTGCATTGTCAGTCCAATGCCAGTCTAAGTCTGTGTGACTAAAAATTGTCACCATTTGATGGCTCTTCAATGGGCTATTGGAAATTAGTTTCATGGTTCTAGTTTCCAGCAGTGAGGCATCCACATCAGAAAAGCCATCATTGCACTTGGCAGTACTAATTGGCACCCTTGTCAACAGCCAAGGACTATAACAGGCTGATGGTAGTCACTTCAGATCAGAGTTTAGGAATGTTGCTGTGGAAGCTTTTATTCCGGCTCCCTGTGCAGTACATTTTTTTTTTGTGGACAGACAGAGACATTTCCAGAGCTGTCAGTCTGGTACTTTTTCCACAAGTTACTATATTCTAACAAAAAACATTTTGTCAAAAAAATTTATCATAGATTTACAGTGTTTTTGTGTTTTAAGTACTGCATTTTCAACAATGATGTTTAGAGCATAATAGGACTTCCTATATTATACACCTGAATGTTGTTGATAATTTTGGGGAACACCATTAAGATCATGCACTGTCTTAGGTACTCATGTGGCTTCCACAGTGTCACAAAATTTTATCTTCTTAATAGATTCTTACTGCATCCTTCTGAGGCTAGGACACCTAGTCTTGTCATTTTCAAAAAGTGAAATAAGGGGATGCGGACAGATGTCCTCTTCCAGATCCAAATGCATTGGTTTATAGAAATCTGTCCTCAGCTACCCTCCTTCTAGAAGTTACTGACTCCACTACTGCTCTGACAGAGCAGTTTGTATGAATGTCCTCTGTGTCTCTCTAGGGAAAATCAGATTAACTGTTTAAGACCACCCAATTATTCTACTAGAAGTAGCCTTGCAAATTTTGCCTGAAGGCAGTTGGAGAAATTTCATGCAAGCTTTCACCAGCATTTACATGAGCCCAGTAAATTCTTGCAGTGTGTAACAAGGAGGTCCCAATCTCCTCTTCTGACAAAGATGGGACCAAAAGAGAAAATTTTTTCAGATTATAGGCACAAGAAATCTTACTAGGATCACCAGGGCAAAAAAATAAACTTAGGCAAGTGTTAAAATAGCCAAATGCTACTAGCACTTAACTGCAATATTTGCTACCGAAGCAACAGTTAAAAAGGATTAATGTTATTAACAGAATTCATTGAAGAGTCCAAGTAAGTCCCAGTTCAGTAGGGTACATAGTCTTCTTAAAGGATATGTATATTTCTTTAAGTCAGTAAGATAATGTACATATTTAATCTCAGACATTTGCTTACAAACTTTGGTGAAGTGAGTTTTACAATAATAGCATCAATAAAAAAAACTATTAAAAAACTTAAATAAGAACTCTGTTTGAGAGAGTGAGTGGGGGGAAAGTAAGAGAAAACAAGAAAACAAGAAATAAAGGGAAAGAAAGATGGAGAGAAGAAAAAGGAAAAAAAAAAAAGAAAGAGAAAATCCTTACATTTCTATTCTTTTGCTAGAGCCAAATGTTATTTAAGATTCCGTAATGTTTCAAAAATTACTTTTTACATTCAATATTTTGCCTCTGATCAGAGCTGGAAGTGCCAAAATACTATGAGAAAAGCTGTTTTAATGTTAATTTTGGCCATGGACAGAAGTAGAAGTGTGAAAAATCTCACCACCAGCAATCTTTCACATTATATTTCTTTCCAGTTTGAAGTTTCAAGCAGTTAGGATTAACACTTGATTTTGGATTCTAATCACAATTGAACCTGAACCTTTTCAGGTACTGTCATCACTAATTAGGAGAGCTGAGTCTGTGTTTACGTAATAGTAAATAGCTATTGAGAGCTAGTTCTGAGAGGATATGACTTCCAATGATCTTCCATTATATCACTCTTTCAACAAAGTATGATAAATTAAATAGTGAAAGTCAATACCACAATCTCTAGTCAGGGTGAAAATTTTGTGGTTATAATAAAGGCCTTTTATACTCTAACTGCTTAGGTCCTTCTACAGTGCTTATAACTGTGATATCTGAACAATACCTGTGATCTCTGTAAATCTTCTTTTCCAGTCACTGGCATTTATTAAGAATGAATCTGACAGTTTGTATTCTAATCATTACAACGTAGTAAAGAGTAATTATAGATTTTTATTATTAAGCGATCTATGTTATTAATGATAATAGTAAATGAGAAAAACATTTATGAATTGCCTGTACATTTTCTTTCAAGAAAAAAAGAGGATGGCAAGTATCTTCTCGGAAGAGGAGGGGCTTTCTCATATCCATGGTTTTACAAAATTACCAGCTGTGAATTTTCATACTTCCTCTGGTGTATGTGCCATTGATCACTATATGAACTGCGATAATGAACTAGACACAAGTTTGAAATGCTAGATATATATTTGAATGTATTATTTTTAAAGAAAATGAAATCTTTAAAAATACAAATTACATTAGCAAATGGAGAAGTCCTCTCTCATATTTACAAGGCTAAAAGAAAGTAATAAAAAGAGACTGTCTTTTTTCCAAAGAGAATAATCAAGACTGTAATCTCTTTCTGTAACTAGAGATGAAGACTGTAATCTCTTTCTGTAACTAGAGATGATGTCTGAATTAGACAATGATAGAAAACAGTGTCTTTTTTCTAATAAGTCTTATACAGCTGATATTGTATACCAAAATAACTATACATGTACTTAGACCTGATTTTCCTTTAAGCTCATCAGTTGAAAGAGGATCAATCATATTTTGTCATTTTGAGTCAGGTTCACTCCTGTTGCTGATCAACTTTATTGAGGTTAGGGAAAGCATGGTATCCTGCACCACCTGAAGATCTATCTCCTTTGGTAAGCCTTGCAATTATACATGGTTGTCTGTGTGATTAGTGGTTTTGCTGTCATCTGCCGCTCCTTATCAATATCTTACCTCCAACAAATGTATTTTTCTTCCATTGGAATGGACACTAGGTGTAAGTTCAACAGCATATTTTTATAATAGCTAGACCTATGATGTAGTGAAACAGCCTATGATGTGGTAAAAGAGATTTATTTACCTCTGAGTCTTTCTACTGACTATAACTACGTGAAAAACTGTCTTCAGAACAATTCAGCACTTGATTCATGATAGAGTCATGAAGCCTGACTGAAGCTGCATAGAAACCTTTAAGGATCATTCTGTCTGGAGAAAGTTTTGTTTATACATAATGCATTAATTTATTTATAAATATGTAAGTGTATGAGAGCTGAGATCTTCAGCTAAGTGGTTGCAATCCATGGGAAAATTGATAGAAACACATCAAAAGGAATTTTCTGATATATGAAATCCAAAAAGAGGGAAGTGAAAGAAAGGATGTCTACTTATGGAGGATGTGTTCCTCTTTTGGTTTTTAGTCTATGCACAATGCTGAAATACTGATTCAGTTTGAGGTCTTTTTAAAGTTACTACACTGGAAGAAATGGGCTACATCTGAGGCATATTTTTGGACTGCAGAGTAAAATAAGAGTTCAAACAGTGTTTAGAAAGCCACATTTCCAAGCTACGCTCTGTGCTGTGATAGTAGCTTCCACCAAAATCAGATATTTTCTACTAACAGGTTCTTGAGTGGTACCGGAGTATTTTCCATCCTCATGTTGTGATCCAGCTGCATGCCAACAGATTGGTGCTGTTGGATACAAATGGGATAGCATACAAGGAGTCCTTATTGAATCAGATGTTGCTGCTAAGTAATATCTAAGCCTTTGCAATTAAAAAACCGCCACCTGAAATTAATGTTACTCCAGCATTACTGGCACCATATTGCTTGTGCTTCATCCATGGAACCTTTGTCATAGCATCATACTGTTTAGGTTATGTGACAGAAAGCTCATCTTCACACACCTAAAGGACCACAGAGAGTCAATGGCAGATGGGAGAGCAAAGTAATGCCTTATGCCAGCTATTCCCAGGCCCATTGCAGGATCCACCAGCTGATCAAAGGCTTATCTCCAGAAAAAGTGTCATGGTTTGAGCCTACTCAGCAGCTAAACACCCCACTGTCACTCACCCACCCTCCCCCCAGTTGGGAATACGGAGGGAATCGGAGGGGCAAAGGGAGACTCACGGGCCCACTTGGGAATAGGGAGGGAATCGGAGGGGCAAAGGGAGACTCACAGGTTGAGATAAAAACAGTTTAATAACAGTGACAGAATAATACACTGACAGCAGTATCAACGGGTAACATACAATACAGCTGCTCACCACCCACTGACCAACATCCACCTGCTCCCAGCCAGCGATCCCGAGCACAAAGATGCCACAGCAACACTCCCAGAAGTGAGAGCCCCTCCTGGCCCACTCCTGCCTTTATATAGTGAGTGTAATGTCACGTGACATGGACTATCGGCCAATCCGGGCCCAGCCCTCCAGCTGTGCTCCCCCCGCCCCCGCACACAGGTGAGGGCACTGGGACCTGGGGAGCCCCTGGGGTCTCAGGGTGCTGCAGCTCCTCCCGCTGCCAGACCAACGGGAACTCTAGTCCTGCCACAACCAGGACAAAGAGCAAAGCAACACGAAGGTGCAACAGCTGGGAGGGGAAGCAGTGCCAACAACTGGAGTCAGACCACAGGTGAGAGAGCCCATGTGTGTGTGCTGCCAGCAACTGGAGAGACTGGAGTGAGTGGATTAGTGCTGGCATTTGGAGGGAGAGGGGTATTCAAGTCAGTGTGTTGGTACTAGCAAACATCAAGTTTCACCAGCCAGTGAGTAGGTGAAGTGGTCTGGGAAGCAGGGAGGTGTGTGTATCTCTAAGGGTGAGACCGTGAGTGCAGTTGGCTGCCAGAGGGACTAGGGCACTCCTGGCCAGCTGAAAGAGACCCTGGGGTCTGGGGGTGGCCTGGGAGACGTGTGCATGCCAGTGTCTGTGTGTGTGCATGTGCACATGCCTTTGTACAGGGTGCAGCTGGGGGGGAGCTAGGATCCATGTGCCTAATCTCAGTTACTGCATAGACCCACAGTGTCTATGTTGGTGCACACAAGGGTGTCTCTACCAGCAGCTGGATTGAGTCTATGATCTCAGGTCTCGTATATCCAGATGCTGCAACTGGGGACACTGGGACCCAAGCACAGCTACTGGGCAGATTAAATGAGCCTGGCTTCTGGAGGGATTCACATTTCATACATGTTGTGTATATATATTCCTATTACAAGACTTCATCTTGCTCAACCTGCGAGTGGAACAGGATGAGGCCACTGGTGCTTAGTGTGTGCCTATGTGTTTATCTGAGTATATATTTGTATATATGTTGAATAATTGTGTTTGTTTGCATGTGCCTAGTGGGAATACATGCTGAACCTTGACGCTGACTTGACCTGGGGGTCAAGCCTGGGCTGCGACAACTTTGCCTCTCTGGGGCTGCTGCATTCAGCGACCCCTAACAAGAAGGATGGCAATCATCAACATACTAATACTGACCTTTCTTGGTAAAGCAAAATAAGAGGAAAATTAAAAAGAAAAAAATGATGGACACTAGAGAAGAGAATGTTTTTTCTGTGAGGGCACCTTAAACAGAGGCTCAGATAAGGAGAAAGGGACTTGGAAATCTGCATTTAGATTTTGTTTTTTATTGGTGTTTGTTCTGTTATGTTATTCTGACAGTGGCTGGAATGTTTTTCTTGTAAACTAGGATTCTGTCTTAATTATTGGTTATTTTTTCTAGCTGAGGGGAGCTATTGCAGGATGCATGAAATGCCACATATGTGAATAGATGGACTTGCTGGAAAAAAAATGAAGCCAGACTTAGGGAACTTCATGTTCTTTAAGGTATTTGTTTTCTGAATGCTGTGTGTTTGCTTATTGTTTATGTCTCATGGAACAAGTATTTTAGTGTAGAGTGCTGTGCAAAATTGTTGTGTATCTTTTCTCACATGAAAATCTCTGAAAACCACAAGACTTGTGTTTTTGATAGGATTCTGGGGAGTGTGATAAGACTGGAGAAGCTGGGTTGATGGCATTCATTTCAGAGCCAAGGCACTGACCTACTGCGGTCACAGCTGCTGCATGTTCTCTTACTCTGCAGTTAATGCAAGACAATTCGAGGCAGCTTATCTCTCAAGAGTATTTACCTTGAGTGCTTCATTTTAAAAGTACAGCAAGAATAGTTACTGTGAGAAGTGGATGCTCCTGTGTAAGGTTGTTTTTTTCTGTGTCAAAGTCTCAGCAAAGTTCTGGTGAGTATTCACCAGAAATATTCGACAAGATCACTGGTACCTATATGTGCTTAATGACACCCTTCAAGGGTATGTCCTGAAAGGAACCCACATCTTGATAGTCTTAATATGGATATCAGTGTCTCATATAGTGTTTCATACAAAATTAAGGAAAGACATCTCTGTTTAAGGGAATCAAAGAAATTACATGATTAACAGAAGATCTTGTAAGCAATGGCATGGAGACTCTTAGTGGACTTGACTCTCTGGAATGGGGAAAGAAAAGATATCTTCAGTGGGGTATAGCAAAAACAGTCCCCTTCCTTCAGATACTGCTCTGATTCTGAGGGTCAGATTCACCACAGTTTGAGCAGAATTAAGTGCAAAAGAATGAGTGGTCGTGATGTGATTCCTTTCTGCATTGCTCCAGATGAGCTAAAGATGTGGAGGCACTAAACAGCTCTTTTGAGTGTTGAACATCTGAAAACTGTAAAAGGAGAAATTCAAAGCAGCATCTTTTTCCATTATTTCTGGAGCTCATAAAATTGCTCTGAAGAAATATATACTCTATAATATGCTAGGTAGTGATAAACAGAAAGTTTTAGAAGAAAATAGGCTATTGGGAAGAAACCCTTAGATAACTCCAAAAGGTTTTTGTGGACCATCTTCCCTTTCCCACATAAATAGAATACTGTGTCAAGAATGAAGAGTATTTCCAGAATAAAACTTAACCACTGCTAGAGGATGCACTTCCTATCTCTCCATTTACCAAGGATTGTCTTCCTCCTTTATTTCAGTTATAGCTGCCTCACCTCTTTACTCCTTGTATTTGAACAGAAACACAAGCTGATGAATTTCCTTGAACTATATTCTGCAAGTACATCCTCTGGGGACATTATGTGGTGCCTGTCACGTGCTCAGGAGAAGATCTGGATAGAAGATGACTTTTTCTACTCTGTTAGCTCATTTCTGGTGGGAGTAGTCACCTGATCTGTCTTATCTGACACTGCAGGACAAGTTGTGAACTGACCGTGCTTGCCATTGGACAATTGACATCTCTTAGGACATTTTTTATTATTTCAAGATACCATAAGTTTTCCACACTGTGTTCCAGGCTACATATACGTCTTCACTAATTCCTTTCTGACTTGGATTGATTCACTTCTTTATGGAGATAAAAGAATCCCTTTTTCTCAATCAGCTTCCGTTTATCAGTGTTTCTCAATGTATGTTCTGTAGACCATTGTCTGTTTGTAAAAGCTGAGATTGGCCTCTGAAAAATGGCATTAAAACCTTACCTTTGTGCCCCATATAAAAGTATTCCCTCACATCTGGGTGAACAAGCAAACAGAAAAAATAAAAAAAAAAAAAAAAAAACCAAACAAAAAAAAAAGAAAATAAAACCGACAAATAAGGATTCAGAAACAAGTCAACTAAGATTTAGACTAAGAGAAAAACATACAAGATGATGTATGAGTCTCCTTTTTTTTTAAATACTGCATGATTTTTTTAGTTTAGGGAAACAAATAAAAATAAAATGGAGGAGCACTGATCTAGACATCTAAGCATTGTAAGCCATGTGATGTGGATTCATGCATAGTTGGGGATCAGGGATGATTGGAATGATTTTCTACCCATGATCTGTGGCCCTCTGTGTCTTTTCTCAGAGGTCTTAAAAGGTAGCTACTAAAAGCCAGTCTTCAGTAAGTTACATTCCCTGGCCCAGGGTTTGACCACTGCTGGCATGTATTTAGGGATCTACACGGTAAGCTATACCTACTCATGTGATAACTCCAAAAACATCAATTTGCCTTCCTTCTCCTTTTTTTTTTTTTTTTTTTTTTTTTTTTAATTATCTCAGTTGTTGAGCAAGATGGTGACAGTGAACCAAAAAAGGCAAGAAAAGCAGAAAGGCCAAATGACTGATTCAGGGCCTGATGTGATGCTGGAGGATTATGATCAACTTAAAAAATTCTCCTGTTCCGCCATCCTATTTTTAGTTGTCTTCTGCTGTAGGTTTTGTTTTAAATACGTAGTGATTGCCACTACCTGCCAGAAGCCTGGCACTCCTGCCTCACCAGTTTCTGTATAAACAATCAATAACAAATACCTAAAGCTGTGTCGCATTACCCACTAACAATGGGCTGTTCCTGCAAGGAACTCATGAGATTTGGTTTTATGTCAATAATTACCTCACAAGTTTTTCCTTCCACCATGTGAGAACAGTTCAGCCCCATGGACTATTCTCTCCATTTAAGCAGATAGATCCGTGTGTGTGCTATTACTGCTCCATCTCTAGTACTCCTGCCACATACAACTGTCTTGACTAAGGACAGGGGGCCTACCAAGGAGAAAGCCAACAACAGAATTAAGATACAACATGTTTGTTTTTCTTCTTATTCTGATTTTTATCATCTTATCCTTGGTGAGCAGTTTCTTTTCCTTTCTGCTAGCTGCAATTTCCCCCCTGTATTTTTCCAGTGATGCTCATCACCCTGGGCTCATGGAGTCCATTCAATCTGGAGAGCTGTTTTTTTTGGGGAGTTTTCTTTGTGAAACAAGTTTTCCCAAATTCTCAGAGCTCTGCATGTAACTGAAGTAATTATGGGATTAATCTCATTAATAATATGCATAGGAAAATCACTCTTGTTACAGAAGGAGCTCTGGAAAAGGGAGAGGTATTTAAATGTCACTGATGTGAATTTCAGTATATGTCTCTGTGTATGTGTACATTTTTGACATATGTATGCAATTTTATGTGTGTATGTCTGATTTATATATACACTGTTGTAGCTGCTGTTAAAAAGTGCTGTTTCAGATGGAGCACTTATTGATAACAACTCTAAACCTCACTCCATGTACTGTAAATTCTTTTAACACCCTGTGCTTACATAGTACAGCAGATTGCACATTCATTACATGACACATGAAATAAGACACTGATAACAAAACAATTCTCTGTACATTTACACTGTTTTCCTCTTTTTTTGACCATCTTTTTTTCTGTGGATTTATTGAGCTGGTTGATGTGAGGTCTGCAGAAGATACATGATCCTTACGGCATTCTGGATAAACTGTGAGGAAATCCAAGTCATCTCAAAAGCAAAGAGGAGTGGAAGCAAAATCTAATAGTTACATAGGGCTGTGCAGGTGGGGGCAAGGGGTAGGACTCCACAATGTGTGTTAAAAATTGCATATCACTTTGAATGTACATGGGTGCACACATGCAGACAACATTTATTATTGATGGGGCCATAGTAATTATTACAATGAGTTTTAATAGTGAGGTAAAAATTAGACCTTTTCTTCTGTAATAATAGTCTTTAATGTAACAAAATCAACCCAGATTTTCAATGGAACCAGCAAGATTGGATTTTAGTTATTCATCTGCTCTGTTGATAATATACCACTGCATAGGGTGATGCTTCAAAAAGGGTTTTGTGTCACAAGTCTATTTTGGTCTGTTCTCACCATGGTGTCTCATGGTCCCTTCTTATTAAGTCATTTTTTTTTTCTTTTTTTCTAATCTCAGACTAAATGTGATTTAAATATTCCTCACAGGTGCTATCTGAATTAAAAAGGATGACTACTGCTAGTAGTGTGCTTTCTTCTTAATAGCACAATGCACACAGCTTCTTCTACTCTCCATCCTTAAGCTGCATGCTGCTTAACTGTGGCTTTTAAGGTTTCATCAATTCCTACTGACACTTTACTGATAAATAGGTCGTTCAGAAATTCAACTGCATCCTAGTCTGAAGGGTTATGATGCTGAGAGGAAATTGAATCATTTCCTTGGTCTTTCTTTCACCTCCCACAGCAGGCAAATCCCACCCAGTAAATCTTCAATGAATGGATTACAAATATTAAGGAATTCAGAGAAGTAGATTAAACTTCCCATGAATAGAGGAAAGGGGCACAGATGGATGTTCTCCCTATTTGAACTCAGACTCAGCAATTAGTTGGAGGTGACTACCCACCATCCCTGAAACGCAAAGCATGAAGGTGCTCACTTTCGCCAGCCATGTTGTCTGAAGTTAAGCCAACATTTTTGGGGCTATTCTTCAAACACAGTGGAAGCCAAACACCTCTTCAGTGCATATCCTGAAACAGGCTTCTGCCTTGAGTACATGAGCTGAGGGAGGGGTAGTACTTCTCACAGTGTGGTCTGATGTCCCTACGGATGGGAAGAGAGGGAGCAGGAAGACTGCCATAGCCTTGGTATAATGCCAACCTCATGTCCTGCTCTCTCTACTATCTCCCTTTTCTGGAATAATATTCCTCTGGGAGCCTCTCTTAACATCAACAAATGAGAGAGGATGCACAAGTCCATGTTGCCATGGTGCCAGTGACCCTTCCTTCTCAGAGAAGGTGGCAGTCCACAACTGAGCAAAAGCACAATCAACAGAATAATTTACATTTATGTAGAAGAAAGCATAAACCTAGTGATGTTTCACGGGCACGAGAAAGTCCATTTTCCTTTGTTATCCATTTCTTCACATGGTATTACAGGATGTTTCTTCCTATAACATATTCCTTAGGGAATTGTCTAGATTGCCCTATGTCATTGTGTTACGTCTTGTACTCACTGGATCATAAATTGCTCTGGAACTTTCTAACTTTTGATTTTTAATGACCTTTAAAACTAGATATTGGACTTCTGCTTTTGTGAGGCTTCTACAAATGTCTTTATACATGCAGACCTAAGGTGATAAGAGCTTGCTGGGATAAATCTATATAATAGTCCAGAATATTGTAATTTTTAATAAATTACATTGATTTATTGCCCTTATTGATTCACTGATGTACATGGAATGATCTGATTACATAGACTTCTTTGTGGGTAGGGAGAGAGGAGGGAAACAAAGGCCTTTTATTAGTATCAATTTTTCTATGAAGCTCTAAATGGTGAAATGCCAAGATGCGATGTGTTCTGGTGATATATTGGACACAATTAGATTGAACAATGACTTGCTTATAAATCAAAGTAAAGGAGAAAGCATAAACCATTCCTAACCAAGTGACCATAGAGATTTTGAGACAAAAGGAGGAGCACGGTTGGTTTTACCATGATTAATACTCAGTTTTTTGTGTTTTTGTCATGCATGTATAACAAACATATCTTTAAATTATTTTACCTAATGTGCTCTTTCTTTAACAGCTTTAGCATTGATTTAGTATAATTTTATTAATTATTGGTGTATATTTAGAACCTAAATCATACATGAAGAAACAGGAGAAGCCTGAACAATAAAGTTTTTTTTCTGAAATACCACCAAGACAAAAACATAAGAAGTAATGTTTTTTTTCTTTATTTCTTTTCTTTTGGTCCTCTGTCAAATAACAGGCAAAAGAGAGAAAATCACATTTATAACTTACTCAGCAAATTTGATTCCCAGGGACAATGTGTTTTAATGCAGTTATATAATCAGTTCTGTCCTCCCTCTCTTGAAAGCAGGGCACTGTGTGTGAGGTAGCACAATAAACAGGTAAAATATAAAGGACTTTTTTCTAGAAATAATCTATTCTAAAGACAGGACACAGTAAATGAGTATTATTGAATCATGTGTCATATGCTACCATATAGACTTTGTAAACCTTAATGTAGATAATGTTGACAATGTAATTCATCCGCTTGTTTTATCAATTCCTTGTTTTATTAATTCAAGACTTTTTGACATACTTGAAAAGAACAAGCACAAATTTATGATAAAAACATCAAAAATAATGGCAGTCAGAGTACCTGAGCTCTATTCCTGATCCTACTGAAGATTTACTGCAGAAATATTACCTAAGCCACTATCTTCAAAGTTCATAGACATTAAGTTTGGATCACTTTTATGATCACCTCATCCAATCTTCTATATAACATAGGCAAATAACTTTTTCAGGGGTTTCTACTTCAAACCTATATTGCACTTGAGATGGAGAAAATTAGACACTTAAATCTCAGGCAGAAGGGGCCAAGGATTTGAATTCTCTTTGCCAAGGTGATGAACATCTTCCATTTTCTCCTTGAAGTTAAAGACAACTGTGTGTATTCAATACCTCTAAAAATAAGGCCATCTTGAACAACCTCTCTCATCTTTCAGTAACATTACTTATATTTTTCTACCTCTCGTCAGTGTTATGAATTCACCGATATTTGTAAAGCACTTGATGGGAGGTGTTAAAGAAATTGAAAATATGGTAATAAATCATTTGCATCGACTTGGAAACTCTGTGTGTGTGTGTGTGAAAGGCTGCTTTTTCTGTCTCCTCCTCATGCACTAATACCTGTACACACAAAATATTTAGAGAGTTTTCAATGTCATATATGGAGGAAACAAAGATTTTGAGACACTGGGGAGCAGAGAGAACAATAGGTTAATAAGAAGTCAGAAAGGTAGAATAAAATAAATGAAGTTGGATATAAGAAGTGCAGTGCTGAAATGGCTTTACACTGGACATCTTTTTCCTTTAGAGTAGAGGCAAAGCAAAAGAAAATATTTAGATGTTTTAAAATGCAGAGTTGAAGCAGCCCTGCTTCTTGTATTGGTCTTCTGAATGGGATTTGCTTCTGTGTGAAATTAAGTGCATTGCTTTTCTAACACCCAGGACATATTAGAAAGTGATCTGCATTGCCTCAGGATTTTTAGCCCATGAACAATTTAAATATATTATGACAACAATTAAAATGCAGGCATCCTGTCTCAAATAAATATTTAGTTTAATATTCCATCAGTACAT
This sequence comes from Tyto alba, assembly GCF_018691265.1. NCBI lineage: Eukaryota > Metazoa > Chordata > Aves > Strigiformes > Tytonidae > Tyto > Tyto alba. The sequence continues at coordinate 41,969,418 of NW_024881316.1, read as the reverse complement.
TAGCAATTCCATATATATATATATATAACATATATGCATGTATGTATATATGTATATAAATATTTGGATTTTTGTTTTTTCTCTGTTTCAGGGAGGGCATTGAGCTGATCATATGAAAAATATCTTTCCTTAACGACACAGTACAAGTAAATCCCCACAGAAAACATGCCAGAATTGTCAGGCATTGCTTGGGATATCTTTAGTATAGAGCAGGACACTTAACAAGATTTACCCACTGCCTTGGAGACAGAGAAGGGGTTGTCACGAGGACAGTTCTTAAGAGTTTTTACAAAAATGCATGGCTCCATCTGTCTTCTCTCTTTTCCTTGGCTACGAGAACAGCCTAGCAATTTCAATAACCCAACAAGGGACCTCATGCACCAGGAGAAGTGAGGAACAGATTTTTCAATTTGGCATCAATCTGACTTTTTTTTTTTTTTTTTTTTTTTGTAAATGGCAGTTGAAATAATTATCTGCAACTACAGGCAGCTGATGGATAGCATGTTTAATCTATGGATCTAGCTTCATGCTCTCCAGTGTCTACTGAGGATAAACAGTGATGTTACAAGTGAGAAAGTTGTATGAAATAGTTCAAATACAAGTCAAAGACAGAATGGATCTAGCTTCATGCTCTCCAGTGTCTACTGAGGATAAACAGTGATGTTATGAGTGAGAAAGTTGTATGAAATAGTTCAAATACAAATCAAAGATAGAATGGTTTGTCTTTTTACTGACTTCACAGAAAGGAAGCTACTGGAGTTGCTTCACATGCCTCACCTGATCTTGTGGTGGCTAGAAGAATAAGAAATTTTGTTGATGCCCTGACCCTGAAACATCCATGTGTAAAGCACCCACTGCCATAAGTAAAATACAAATATGTGTATAAACATATGCATATAATCAAAGCCTATAAATACAATCAAAGGCTAGCTATATTTCAGGATAAACATATGGAAAAACTCTGCTCACTCACTGCTTAGGACATACCCCACTGTAAATTTCAAATCTCACTACTGTATTTTTTTCTGGTGGAGAAAAATTAGAAGTTTCAGTAACACTGAATTCAGTATGTCAATGAATATTTTTTATTATGTTTTTATAACCCATTGGACTGCGTTTAGAAGATTGAACATGTTGCAAGATCAAGTACTTTTTGATATTCAGATATTTTTGCAGGATTTTATGGACTGTTTGATGGGTTAGATGGTATGGGAAGCATCCCCAACCTTCAAATCACAGGCAATAATTTTGAGACTCATTTATGAAACTAATGCAAGAAGTAAGTCTTACTTCCTTCTCTCTCCAATTGATCCCACTAGTCAGTTTGGTTTTTTTTCTATTTCACAGGTGGTGGCTTAAAGAACAGACTTCCCCAATGGCTATAATTTTCCAACAGTGAATTTCCTGGTAGTTTTGCAACTACCTTTCAGAAACTATGCCTTTTGCAAACAGTTCCCTGAACACAGAGAAGAAGATGCAGTTGCACAAATTTGGGTCAAATTTTGATCTCCAGTTAGGTTTCCTTTATATTGTATTGCTGCTGGTATTATGATTTCTGTTACAGTAATACCTAGAATATCTAGACTTGGACCACAGAAAGACCTAGCAGTTACTGTACTGTGACCTACACAAACAACAAACAAAATTAAATCTTTGTCCCAAAGATTACAGACCATATATCAGATGAGAAATGTAAAGGATGAGTAAGCAGAAAAAAATAATATGAAAAACTGGTTAGAATCATAGACAGGGTTTTGGCATATCAGAAGCTTAAATATTGCAATTGTTTTCATAGAGATCAGAGCAAAGGACAGTTATAAGCACAGATTTAAAGGAAGATAATGAAAATGCTCTGTTCATAGGTAATTCCTTGTAAGCATGAAAAGAATAGCAGGCATGCTTAAAATCCAGTCCCAGTAGATGGTAGAGACTGGCTTGATGAATTGATCAAAAAAGATGCTTTGTCACTTTTAAGATGATGGCCAGGAGACAAGCGGGCTTTGAAAATATAATTAGATGTTATTGGATGCAATAGTGAAGGAGGAGAAAAACAGCAGAATGCAGGAGAAGGGGGTGGATGGTGCATGGATAAATCTGAGTGGCTGTCAACCTTAACTGTTTTCTGTGGGATAAAGCTGTTTGCGACAAGAGAAAACAAAGACGTTGCAGGAGTTGACTTTTGCAGAGGATTTTAGGAGAGGACTTTAGCCCTGTGGCTGGATGGTAAACCTGTGACTTGTCTGTTACCTAGGAAGCACCTGGAAGACTCAGAGAGATGTCCCATTAGTCTCATGGCTACACCACAGTGCAAATGTAGCTGTGTATGAGCACTGGGCATGTTCACTGCTGCTGAGGAAAATTATATCAGACCCCTCCCTACAGTGCAGAGGGGTTCTTCTATGCAGAAAAGTGAGAGACATCCCTGGGGATGGTGGGTGCTCGCTGCAGGGCACTGGCAGGCTGGCTGCACTTGTCTTTTAAAGGCTTCACATCTGTGCCCCCTGCAGCACTACTTTTAATTATCCTGTTAAGATTTCCTCTACCCACTTTAGCTCAAGGAGAGATTTTCTTTCCTGCTCTTCAGTGTCAAGATGGGTTTCTTTGTTTTTCCTTTCCCTTGAATATACCTGTCTCTGAGACACCTCACAATTATCGTGTGTTCCAGCCTCATCTGATCCTTTCTTCTCCCTCCTCATTTGGTGACTAGTTTTATTTGTTTGAATTTTATCAAGAGTGTTTTTTAATTATGTTCTTATTGCATTTTAATCATGGTTTTATTGCCCCTTGCTGCACCTTGAGCTTAGTATAAATATTATCGTAGCTTTTCAATGTTTAAATGATACCATGTCTGCTATGATAAAATGTGTCATTACTAAATGTGTCAGGAACAGTCACATTTTTTTTCACATGGTCTTTGGTTGTTGTTCTGTAGCAAATATGCTTAACAGCCCTCAGCTTTGCTCTTCTGTGTGAAGAACTAGGATATCATCCTTTTCTGTTGTTTATTAAGAAGAAGAAAGAAAAAAGTGTGAGAAAAATCACAGCCTCTGGCTCAGTTGCTCAGCTAATGTAAAGTGGCACGGTGTTATTAAAATCAATGAGACCTGGGCCAGGTTGGTCTACTCAGGCTATCTAGTGATGCTGACATATCATACAGAATATAATATTTCTAGACTAAAAATATAGCTAGAAATTTTCAATAGCCACCTAGATTTTAGGCTGATTCACTTACAAATTACAGTACTCGATGAAGGGCATCACAAACAACAGTCCTGGAACTTCATTCAGTGTAAGTGCATATTATCTTTCCCTGGGTGAAATTCTGGCAAATTTTTTTTATCTTTATTTGGTCCAGCAGGACTTCAAACGATGTTTTTTGGATATGTTAGTTTTCTTTAGAGAAAACATATCAGTGCTCCGTTATTGGTGACTTTTGTTCTTCACTATAATATTTTCAGAGTTATTTTTCCAATTAAAGCAAGGAGCAATGAATAATAGATCTTTGATTTGGTAACTGAGAGCAACTGGACAGGGTGTAATGTGCATACATAATCTCATGAAAGGCTACACTAAGTGTAGCACAACTTTTTGCCAGGGCAGGAAATTGGTTGGGCTTCTGTGGGGCCTCAACAGCTTGTCTGTACACTCTTTATTCCAGGATCAGGCCCTCACCAAACCCTGTGTATGATAAATTCCTCTGAGTAGATAAAATGAGGGCCATCACAATGGAAACATTTTGATCAACAGCACAAAAAACAACTGCCTGCACAGAACCACTTGAACACCTGAGACCACAGCATGGCAATGGCAACTCCCTGCTGCACAAAAGACAAATTACAAGCACATTTTTCTGGAAAATATTGCCTTGATGCTGTGCTGTTCTTTTGATGCTTGTGTTTGGATTTTTGTTCTTTTAAATTTCATTATCATAGGGAAAATATCCCAGATTTTAAAAGATCAATTTTAAAGACAAATTCTGCTCTGTTACTTTCTTGATGATGACTGGGGTTTTAAAATTATTGCATGGATTGAAACGTCAATCAGTTTGGAATTCCTGAAATCACTGACTTTTACTGTAAGGTTTTACAGAATCAGTATTGCAGTTAATGCCTAAGAAGGGACTCTGTGTGGGTCAAGGTGAGGAGACTTCAGTGCAAGCCTGTCTGTACATAATCAGGTAGAGACCATAAGAGAACTGAAGAGTAAAGCAAGTGTTGCAAGGCTATTGTTCCTAATGGTAGTAGCAGGGAATGGTCCTTATTAACCAGACTCCAGAGATGGTGAAAATGTGGAATTTCTGTGATATTGGAAGATTCATGATTTTTTTTTAAAAAGGTTTTGAAGCCAACAATCATGAAGTCCTTCTTAAAGTGACATTTTGGGAAAAAAACAATTTTCAGGTCAGTCAAGCCATTCTTTCCCCATCAAAGTGATTATATTCTGCTCCTATTTTTGCAGAAATTTTTACCTCATTTCACATTATAATACATATTATGAACAGAAACATAATTCTATTTAAAAACTGAAAGCCAAAATGTTACATTTCAACTCTCTTAAAATAAACACCAGGTATTCTTGGAAAATCAACCTTTTTGGAACGTAAAAAAAAAACAAACAGAAACATTCCAAAGAACTGAAATTTTCTTAGGAAAAGAGTTGTAGCACTGAGATATTTTTCATCTTTTTTTTTGTTACTGAAGTTTGACTGTCTTCTGAATTGAAAATAAGATAATTGTGAAAACTTTTGTACACTCCTTTCCACCTGTTTACAGAGGATTCACCGTCAGTTGGGTCTATATACACACTGCACTATATCTCTGATGAGGTTTGTTTTAATGAAAGAGATACTAAGTCATGGATGGGTACAATTAGTCAGTAATATCACTTGTAATGATAAATGTCATAATTTGTCTAAGTCCCTGTGTACCATTCTTCCTATTTCACTGCTAAGAATATTTTGGTCTAAGGAATATCCACATTAATTTAAAAATACAGTTTCAGATGGCATAAAAAGTTAAACTCCTTTTCAAATTTAAATTAAAAGCATTTACCAAGCAATCATGACTCAATTCCAGTTAATACTTATAGAAGATAATCAAACATCATACTCCAAAACTTACTGGGAAGTAGAAGTGGATTTTTTTTTGCTTTTGCATTTAACAAGATTATCTATCTTTGTTACAGATGAATTTTTAAAACTTCTTTTCCACTTAAAGTATCAAATACTGGTTGCAGGTTAGCACAGGAGTGGCTAATCCTGTGTGTTTTCATATGGCCATAAACCATAGGACACATGGTAAATCAATGGGAGAGATGATTGAAGAGCAATTCACAGACGGGAGATGACAATGGCTCATCATGGATACTATTTTGGGAATTGGTGGGACCATGTGTATAGTCTTTCAAGGTCACCCAGTGATATCAGCTTCATTAGCCCCTTCTGGCTTGGTACTTGTTATTAGCAGGAGACTCAGATTATACCCACAGTCCCTGTGCCAGCATGGCCCATTACTTCTCTTCCTGCAATGTGATTTAGCCCTGGCATGGAAACCTTACTTGAACAGCTCAAGAGGTGCATATGGCTCAAGAGCCACATGTTGCTCACTTCTGGTCTAAGCTCATGAAGCAAAACAATGGTTTGATTGTCTCGGTATTCCCCCTGTAACATGTATATGCAGATTGATTTTTAGCACATTTTTGATGGAAATTATTCCTCTCAGCAAAATCAAGAGTTGCTCAGAGCAAATCTCATATAAGAAGACTTGATTTCCTTTTTATATGCTACAGAACATGAGGTCTCTTGGATAAGATAGGATTTAACAGCTATTGGTATAAGGAGGTGATGAACACATCCAAAAATCTTTCACTGCTTTTTAAATAGGATTTTAAAATAGAAAGGTTCCCTAATCTATCTAATTCATCAAGGGTACTTTGGAAATCCTATAATTGGTAGTGGAGGCTTAGATGTTAACATAGAAAACCTTTATCCTTCTTTTGAAGCCATTTGGTCACATAACAATTGTGTTATCAGTAGACAATGTATATGCAAATGTGTGCTCTTAAATTGTGATAACAGAAATAACACTTTTATAAAAAAATGATTTGCAAAATCACTTATTCTGAGTACGGTTTGTTCGGGTTAAATCACGTTGCTGTGGAGATTCAGGGATGCTTGACAGGCTCTGCTCTACTGTTGACTGCTAAACCAAACCTGTGTGCTCCATGACTGAATGACTCTAGCATCTTTGCTTTCCAGAGGGATAGAGTTAAATGCTGTCTGCCTAAGAAATCCTCAGCTGAATAGCAAAGCATGGAAACTCAAGCTGCAGCCAGCAGTCACTCACCCCTTTCCTTTTACATGAGAGTCACCAGCAGAGTGGAACAGTGATAATCTCTTTTGGTAGCACTGCTACAACTATTGCATCAGAAAGACTGCTATTAAGGATGTACTCAAGAGTTTCTGATCTTCCAGTGAGCATGTGTACATAACACAATAGATACAACTGTTGGCTATCTGCAGTGCAGAAGCAGAAGGCACAATGTCACCAGCATGGGCAAGATTGAAGCATTACTTGTAAAATCCACTGATATCTCTGTTATCAAATCTGGTGTTATTGATAAGACACTGCTGTTCAAAGGGATTTTTCAAGTGTTCAGGGTTAAATCTGCAGGACATATTTTAGTTGGTGTAAGCTGGTCAGGTGCCCATCAATAGACATATACTATTACAAGTTTGCTGGTGACATGTTTCTCTCTAGAGTGCTCTGGTCTTAAAACTGTAGGAGCAATACTTCTGATAGAGCAATTTAGTTAGGAAAGCTAATTAAAGAGCATGTGGCTTTCACTGGTAACTTGGGCATGTCATGCTGAATGCACCTGTCCAAAGATGTTGAGAGGTTTTAGGCTTGTTCTCTATTTGGATGGGAAAAGAACCTTGACAGAAGCCAAGGACACCTGGGTAAACATCTTACAAAATTCAGAAACTCATTTTAGCACCCTTTTTGAGCAGACAGAGAGCAAGGAAGTTGTTGATAGGCACCAACCAAATCTCATTGTTGTGTCTTCTGTTTTGTTGTATTCAAAGCAAATAAAGATTTGTGTTTGAACATCTTGGGGTAGAACTGATTGGTAGTCTACTTTTAAAACAATGATGAAATGGAAAAGCAAAATGTAAAAATGCAGGTAAGTAAGCAAGGAATTAGCTGTAGCAGGCTGCCAAAATTAAGTCACAGCAGTGAAGTCCAGCAAGTAGCAGAAGCTCTTTTAATCTCAGGACCAACCATATGCCTAACTGTATAGTCAGCACAGTGTAGCCACTGCAGCCAGTGGAGGCGAGGAGTAACCATAGAACTGCACATGGTGGTCAATGGGGAATGTGGAGATTATTCTGATCAGAAGGAAGGATATACAGAGGATATGAGGATGTCTGGTGTGGAAAATTGTTAGTGTCTGGGAAACACCTGAATGAGCTGGGCAGAAGATTACTGGGTGAAATGATTGAAAACTTGTTGAAAGAAGTCTCAGGCAAGTGTGGAGAACCTGCTAAATGTTGGAGAAGCTACTGGAAAATGGTTCTGTCACCTTTCATCTCTTTTCTGCTGGGTGGTACTGCCATCTACTCCTCCTTTCTTACTTTGAACTAAAAAGGGACAACTTCCTTGTTTCTTTTTCAACATGTATTGTTCCTAATGGCCAGAAATCTTAACCACATGCAATTGTTGCACACAAACTGAATATAGACCCAAACAGAAATGTTACCAAATGCAAATGATACATACGTCCTGGCCAGTCTTAAGGGCAAAACTTTCCTGTTGACATTTTTTTCCATTAAACTTCTAGTTGTTCAAGTTGTATAACTAAAAAAATCTGTGATGTAATAGGCATTCTCTTTAAATGGCTATTGTTTTTAATTAAATGCCGAAATCCTGCCTGGGAATCAACAAATAGTTTTGAATTTTCAGGTTTTTCTTAGGGTGCTTAAGTAAGATCTCAGCATCATAATTTTTGACAGGTCTTTTTGAAAATCCCAGTGTGGATAGTGTTATCTCAGCCAAATTAATTCCTAGAGTAATTCAGTTTGATTCTTTAAAGATTTAGCCCTTGTGAGATATTTTTTTTTTTTTGGCATGTCCATTGCCTTAGAGACATAACTGTAGAATTAAGTGTGTGGAGACTTTTGATCACCTACAAATTAAATTTTATCATTACTAGTGTCACTATCATTTTCCAAGCATTTGATGATTTGTGTAATATGTTTTAGAGAGATGGGAATTTCATATATGTGCCTTTTAAGATGTTGGGTCCTTTTCACTTTAATCTCTGGAGCAACAATTTTCCAGCCCTTAACAGAGCATACATCCTAACTTTACCTACTGATGTTTTTGAAATATTAGAGGTTAGAACATTTTTTTTTTTTAATGAGTCTTTATTTGCTTTTCTCTGTCCTCTTCATGGGGCCAGGGGCGAGGAGAGAAGGTGAAAACCAGCTCTGCTGAGGGATGGATAGGCAAGCTCCCATCCTACTAAACTCAGTGTGTGGGTTGTTACTGATGTGAATAGGGATCTCTCTGATGCACACAGATCTCCTGTTAGATTCAGCAGGTATCACAGCAAGTCAGTACAAGCTTTGGTCAGAAATGCATAACAGGGAATGAATGCATTTCTAAAATATTCCTTTCTTTTTTGTTCTTTTAAAATTGCATTGCCGGTAGAAGGCACCAGACAAGACATATAGCCTGTTCTGCAGATCTCTGTGAGTAACTGCGGAAATTCCTGCTAAAACACTCACACAGCAGAAAAACAATAATGCCCTAATAAAAGCCCTTTAATTTCCCTTCTCCCTCATTTTTCCTCAGAGTGTGTTTACGTTCTATTGCTAGAAGTAAACTGGAATTAAATATTGAAAACAGTTAAAAAAAATGGGAAACCTCTTTTCTTAGAATCATAGAAAAAGAGATTTCAAACCCATGAGATCATTCTGACCATTTAGCTAGACCTTCTGCAAAGTGTAGGACATGAAATTTGGCCTTGTCAACCCTGTAAAAATACCAGTAACCTGTGCCGGACAAAGGTATAGCTTCCGGAAAGACAGATTGTCTTTATTTGGAGACATCAGAAGATGGAAAATCAACTACTTTGACAGTATTTCATTCATTAGGTTATTCATATTGTTAGAAAGCTGTGCCTCATTGTTAGTAATATCAGATCCACCCACTGTTTTAGAAATAGGTACCGTTTATGTACTTTGCTATGTGAGCGATTGTGAGCTATTACTCCAAGTCTGAAGCATTAATTTGAAAATGTCTCTGCAGCAGATTATCCATTCAGGTCAGGACTGATGGGGATCCTGTGGGGTGCCGGTTTCTGTTAATTAGCATGGGAGTTGGAAGGCAGAGAAAACCACAGGATCTGCCTGTCCAGCTGCTGAAGTAGAGTCTCCTTTTTTTCACACTTGTGCTGAGCTTCTCCGCTCCTGGAGACTCTGCAATTACCAACTCAGAAAAAGCTGATGTTTCCTCCCTCATCTTGTGAAAATGATTCTTCTGGAGAGATTTGCAGCCCACTGAAACAGTTTTCTTGTGTAACTGCCTGCTGCCTTGCAGTGCTGGCGGACAGGAGGAAAAATGAGGTTATGATTGGGCCAGAAACAATGGAGTTTTGAATGACAGCATCTACCTGATTACTAGAACCAGTATTTAATAGCCCCAATGGGGAAAATACATTTTACAAAGCAAAGGGGAGAAAATATTTTATAGGCAGTTGTGCATGGCCTAAGATCCCAAAGGGAATAATTGACTTCTACAAATCAGACAATAAAATGTATTTTTCAGACTATAGTCTAGAAGCAAAAGAGGAAGAGGAAATCACTTTTTACACAGCTGAAAATTAATACATTTTTTCAGGTGGCTCTTTGGAGTATAGGGGAAAACAATTATTTTCCTAAAAAAAAAAAACCAGGAAGAAAAGCAGATATATTAGGAAAGTGCTGGTAAAAAATGGAGTGGGAAAAGACTTCATTCTGAACTGATCTGTGAGGACTCACCTGACCACCACAGAGGTGATGGGGATCCTAGGCAGCAGGAGGTCAGGGCAAATCAAAGAGATCTCTTATCTGTCATGGTCTGGCACAAGTCAGCATAGTAGAGGAACTGCTCCGTATATACTATGCTTGAGATAGCGTCAGAAAGAAAATGGAGAGCTATATTGCTCAGTCTCATTCACTGTGCTTTTCTGTGTAGTGAAAATATATGAGAAACTATAATCTACTGAGTGTGTGGTCTTGAGGAAGATGCCGTCCTCCTAAAGGGAAGGTGATTATGATCTCTTTCCCCAAAACCTTAAACCTTGCAGGTTCTGCAGTATCTCAGGTACACCCTCTGAGCTCTGTGTTGCCACATCAGTATTACTTCCAGCCTGTTTTCTTTTATGCATATGTCCTGGTTTCAGCTGGGATAGAGTTAATTTTTTTCCTAGTAGTTGCTGTAGTGCTGTGTTTTTGATTTAGGATGAGAATAATGTTGGTAACACACTGGTGTGTTACTCATTGCTGAACAGCGCTTACACTAAGTCAAAGACTTTCCATCTTTTCCTGCTGCCCTGCCAGAGAGGAGTCTATGGTGCACAAGAAGCTGGGAGGGGACACAGCCAGGAAAGATGACCTAAACTGACCAATGGGATATTCTATATCATATGATGTCATGCTGAACAATAAAACTGGGGGGAGTTGGCTGAGGAGTGTGGGCCTGCTGCTCAGCGACTGGTTGGGTATCAGTCAGTGGGTGGTGAGCAATTGCATTGCGGATCACTTGTTTTTTATATTCTTTTATCATTATTATTTGTATTCACTTATTTTTCTCTCCTACTCAACTGTTTTTATCTCAACCCACTAGTTTTATCTTTTTTTCCAGTTCTTTCCCCCATCCCACTGTGGGGGGGATAGAGCAAATGCATGGTGCTTAGCTGCCTGCTGGGATAAATCACAACATTCCTATTTAGAGTCCAATGTGGGGCACAAGCGGTTGAGATAATGACAGATCTGACTAGAGCATGTTAAAACAAATTTGTTCTAAGCATTCGTTATATTAGTGTAATAGTTGCTGGTCAGAATGTTCATTTATTTGCTCTGAGTTGTTGCGCTTGTTCTCAGAGTTGTGTTATGTAACACCTTGCTTGCTGTTTATGTTCCCTGTTGGTGCTGTTTATCATCTCTGGGGGCTGGATTAAGGTTATCATTTTGCCTTACTGTGTAACACTGGCTTATGATATGATAAAATTACTGGTCGTGAGACTAATCTGGTATTTGTACTCAGCATTGCTGTCATCTCTGTACTTCGGGAACCATCTCTCGGAAACTATTAATAATTACACTCTTTACCTCTTCTCCTTGGAGAGAAAATCTATGGGGGAGACAAAGGAGGACACTTTCCCTGACTCCTTCCCCTTCCCCTTGTCCTCCAGGCTAGTTACAATAGCTCTTGAGAATTTTTAATATCTTTGGGATGTTCAAACCAGCATGTTACTATTGCTATGTCTCCTGAATGTGTTTCAGCTCTTGTTTAAGGTTAAACAGATACTTAAGAATACCACCCAGAGATCTGCGTCAAGGCTGGATAGTTATGAGTGGCAGTGTGTTTGGGATAGTGTGGATGAGTACCCAGGACAGTGGACACCTCCAATACTTTGTAACTTCACCCCTGAACAAATGAAGAATACTGAAAATCTAGTAAAATATTTGGAAAAAGTATGCCATCATGCTGGTATTTCCAGAGAGAGACACAAATCACTGTGACATACTCGGGCCTGGCCAATGCCTAGTGAGCCCTGTTCAACACTATTCAGTACCCTCAAGGGGAACAGAAGGTCTCTGGATCTGATGACAAAACAAAAGGCACTGAAGACACTCCAGCCTCTGTGACAAACTGCAGCTGAACTGGAGAACCAACCCATGTTTGTATCGGTTGGCCCTATACGCAAAAAGAAATATTGGATACGAAAGTCAGATTGTTTAGTAACGGAAGAAACTCCTACTAAGAAGGGGAAGGAGGAAGAAGTGGATGAGACAGGCTACTCTGAAGCAGGGCTGTCATGAGAAGAGGAAGAGTCAGAACTCATAAACAAGGTGGTAACCACCTGATCCCTATCCCTGAATGAGCTGCGAAATATTAAAAAAAGTTTTCAGCCTCGTTCAGGTGAGCACATTGTTATCTGTCTGCTCTGATGCTGGGATAACAGGGTGAGTAGGCTGGAATTAGGGCAACCAAGCAGTTGGGATTCCTTCATAGAGAAGGAGGCACTGACAAAGCCATTGGAAAAGGGACACAAGCCCTCAGCCTCTGGAGGTGACACCTGTCAGGCATGAAGGAAAGGTACCTTTTCAAGGAAGATGTTAATATCACTCAGGCAAGTGGATTACCATGGAGAGAGGTATTCAGTACCTGAGAAAATTAGCCATGTCACAGGTGATTTATGATGACCTGGACAATGAGCAGTTATCCGAAGATCCAGATGAAGTCAAGCGTACATGACCCATGTGGTAGAAGTTTGTATGGCATGCGTCATTATTGTATGCCAACTCATTGGCAGTATTGTCCTGGAAAGACAGAGAGGGAGAAATGGTGAATGAATTGGCTGGCTAACTCCAGCAATACAGAGGAAGTCCCTCTTTCTCCCTATGGGCCTGTGTCTCAGCTGTGGAAAAACTGTCCCAACAATTCAAAGAGGATATGTCCTACACTCTACCTGTACGGACCAGTATCTCAGCCGTTAGGAGTAAATGTTCCTCTGCTCAAGAGAGAGACTATAGCAGATACACACCGTGGGTCACCTTGTGGTTTTACCTGTGTGACTGCAGAGAGGACATGAGGAAGAGGGAGGGAAAAATCTACCTCAACCCTAGTGGCAAAGGTATGTGAATTGCAAGGAAAAACAATCACAAAAAGTTTCTTCCAGGAAAATTGCTGCTCCCGTGTCCAGTGGGCAGTTCCGCAGACAGAATAGAAGGGCTGATCTCATTTCCAATCTTAATAAAAGGACTTATGATTTGTATTTACAAGAAGTGAGTAACAAATACTATGATGAGGACTAGAGGGGCTCTGCCTCCAGCCAGGTGAAGGAAGGTAACAACTGGTTTTATTGGACTGTGTGGATCTGCTGGCCTGGCAAATCAGGAGTATAAGGCTCTAGTGGACACCAGTCCACAGTGTAGCCTAACACCATCAAGCTATAAAGGGGCAGAACCCATCTGTATTTCTGGAGTGACAGAGGGATCCCAACAACTAGCTGTACTGGAGGCCAAAGTGAGCCTAACTGTGAATGAGTGGCAAAAACACCCCATTGCAACTGGCTCAGAGGTTCTGTGCATCTTTGGAATAGACTATCTTGGGAGAGGGTATTTCAAGGACCCAGAAGGGTACTGGTGGAATTTTGGTATAGCTTCCTTGGAGGCAGAGGAAATTAAATAGCTGCCTACCTTGCCCAGTCTCTCAGAGGACCATTCTGTTATGGGGTTGCTGAAAGCTGAAGAACAGCAGGTGCCAGTTGCTACCACAACAGTGCACTGGTGGCAATATAACACCAACTGAGACTCCATGATTCCCATCTACAAGCTGATTCATTGACTGGAGAGCCAAGGGGTAAGCAACAAGACCTGCTCACCCATTAACAGGCCCATATGGCCAGTGTGAAAGTCTAATGGAGAGTGGAGACTAATAGTAAGAGTATCATGGCCTGAATGAAGTCACACTGTCACTGGGTGCTGCCAGGCTGGACATGCTAAAACTTGAATATGAAATGGAGTCAAAGGAGCCAAACACTATGTCACAAGTTGTATATCACTAATATGTTTTTCTCAATGCCTTTGGCAGCAGAGTGCAGGCCACAGTTTGCTTTCACTTGGAGTGGCATCCAATACACCTGGAATCACCTGCCACAGGGGTGGGGCTGTGTCTCCCACCATTTGCCATAGACTGATCCAGATTGCACTGGAACAGGATGAAGCTCTGGAACACCTGTAATACATTGATGACATCACTGTATGGGGCAACACAGCAGAAGAGGTTTCTGGAAAAGGGAAGAAAATAGTCCAAATCCTTCTGAAAGCCAGTTTTGCCATAAATCAAAGTAAGGCCAAGGGACCTTCACAAGAGATCCAGTTTTATAGGAATAAAATAGCGAGATGGGCGTTGTCAGATCCCAATAGCTGTGATCAACAAAATAGCATCTGTGTAGCCACCAACTAGCAAAAAGGAAACATAAGCTTTCTTAGGCGTGGGGTTTTGGCAAATACATATTCCAAATTGCAGTCTGATTGTAAGCCCTCTATATCAGGTGACCTGGAAGAAGAATGATTTGTAATGAGGTCCTGAGCAACAACAAGTCTTTGAATATATTAAACAGGAGATAGTTCATGCAGTAGCCCTTGGGCCAGTATGGGCAGGACAAGATGTAAAAAATGTGCTCTACACTGCAGCCAAAGATAATGACCCTTTCTGGATTCTTTGGCAGAGGGCACCAGGGGAGACCTGAGGCCAAACCCTAGGGTTTTGGAGTTGAGGATACAGAGGATCTGAGGCCCACTATATTTCAACTGAAAACAAGACATTGGCAGCATATGAAGGGGTTTGAGCTACCTCAGAAATGGTTGCTACTGAAGCACAGCTCCACCTGGCACCCCGACTGCCAGTGCTGAGCTGGGTGTTCAAAGGGAGGGCTCCCTCTACACATCATGAAACTGATGCTATATGGAGTAAGTGAGTCACACTGATCACACAACAGGCTTGTATAGGAAACCCCAGTCATCCAGACATCTTGGAAATGATAGTGAGGAAGCAAAGATTTTGGAATATCACCAGAGGTGAATGGTGATGTCTGCTGAAGAGGCCCCACTGTATAATAAACTACCAGAAAACGAGAAGCAATATGCCTTGTTCACTGATGGGTCCTGTCACATTGTAAGAAAGCGTTGGAGGTTGAAGGCTGCTGTATGGAGTCCTACACAGCAAGTCTCAGAAACTGCTGAAGGAAAAGGTGAATTGAGCCAGTTTGCAGAAGTGAGTGTCATCCAGATGGCTGTAGATATTGCTGATTGAGAAAAATGACCAGTGCTCTATTTCTATACTGACTATTGGATGGTGGCAAATGTCCTCTGGAGATGGTTACAGCAGTGGAAGCAGAGCAAGTGGTAGCACAGAGGCAAATGTGTCTGGGCTGCTGTATTGTGGCAAGATAATACTGCCCAGGTAGAGAACCTGGTTGTAAAACTACATCATATAGATGCCCATGTACTCAAGTGCTGGGCCACAGAAAAATATCAAATCAACCAGCAGGTGGATCAGGCTGCTAAGATTCAAGTGACTCAGGTAGATCTGGGCTGGGAACGTAAAGGTGAATTATTTATAACTCGGTGTGCCTGTGACACCTCAGGCCATGAACAAAGAGATGCAACATACAGATGGGTTCATGATTGACGGGTGGACTTGACCACGGACGCTGTCACACAGGTTATCTATGAATGTGAAACGTGCTGCAATCAGGAAAGTCAAGCGGTTAAAGCCTCTGTGGTATGGAGGATGATAGTTGAAATATAAAAGTGGGGAGGCCTGGCAGACTGACTACATTACATTCCCACAAACCCACCAAGTCAAGCACCATGTGCTTACAATGCTGGAAGCAACCACTGGATGTCTGGAAACATATCCCGTGTCTGGAACATTATCCTGGACCTTGGAAAACAAGTCTTATGGTGACATAGCACCCCAGAAAGAATTGAGTCAGACAACAGGACTCATTTCCAGAACAACCTTATAGACACCTAGGCCAAAGAGCATGACACTGAGTGAGTATATCACATCCCCTATCATGCACCAGTCTCTGTGAAAATTGAATGATATAATGGACTGTTAAAGACTCCACTGAGAGACATTCAAACATTGAGATAAACATTTATCAAGAGCCACCTGGTTAGTCAACACTAGGGGATCTGCCAATTGAGCTGGCCCTATCCAATCAAAATTTTATGTACTGTAGAAGGAGATAAAGTCCCTATAATGTACATAAAATATATTCTGGGAAGACAATTGAGGTTATTCCTGTCTCGAGCAAAGGCAAACCCATCCATGGGATTGCTTTTGCTCAAGGACCTGGGTGTACTTTGTTTATAATGCTGAAGGATGGGGAAGTCCAATGTGTACCTCAAGGGGATTTGAATTTGGGTGAGAATAACCAATGATTTGAATTGTATAATGTTAATTACTATATATTACTATATGTCATCACTGCTATGGTTGCTATATGCCACATAAATGGTATTACAGTAAGAGTTACCCAGACTAAGGAAGAATGAATTCTGATGAAACCGAGCAAAGTGCAGTGATGATAGAACTGGACAAGCACAGAAGTGATGGAACCAGAACTGGCTTCAGCATGGAACAACCCAACACCACACTCAATGTCTCTTGTCCCAAAGGACTGTTACAACAGATAAAGCCCAAACTCATGGACTAAATTAACTCAATGGGCATTTTAGAGGGATGGCTCATAGACTAAAGGAATGATATCTATGTGTATATATCAAAAGACAAGAAAGGTGGTGGTGATTTATTGGGATGTATTGGTAAGTGTGGGACCTGGGCGTGTTGTAGATGGCATAGAATAAGGGGTGGATATTGTCCTGGTTTTGTTTGAGATAGGGTTAATTTTCTTCCTAGTAGCTGGTATACTGCTGTGTTTTGGATTTAGGATGAGAATAATGTTTATGACACACTGATGTTTTAATTGCTGCTGAGCAGTGTTTACACAGAGTCAAGAACTTTTTCAGATTCTCATACTGCCCGGCCAGAGAAGAGGTTGGGGGTGCACAAGCAGCTGGGAGGGGACATAGCCAGGACAGCTGACCTAAACCGGACAGTGAGATATTCCATACCATGTGACATCATGCTGAACAATAAAACTGGGGGGAAGTTGGCTGGAGGGTGGTGGCTCATTGCTTGGGGATTGGCTGGGCATCGGAGAGTGGATAGTGAGCAATTGTATTGTGCATCACTTGTTTTGTATATTTTTATATAATTATTATTATTTCCCTTCATTTTCTGTCCCCCATCCCACTGCAGGGGGACTGAACAAATGGCTGTGTGGTGTTTAGCTGCCTGACAGGTTAAACCACAACAGCGTGTGAAGTCCTTCCCTGTTAAAATCTGAACTATCCAACAGTGGTTTTGGGTGGAAGGTGAGTGACTGGCTGCTGCTTGCTGCTGCTGTCATCAGAATGGCAAGAGATGTATCTCTTGGTCACTCTTCCTTCATACAGTCATTAGGGTGTTCATCCAGGTCCTTTGATGGCGTTTCGTCATAGGTTCAGGTTCAAATGTACTCACAGTGATTTGTCTCTCAAATGTTAGGAGTCTGATCTTGCTTCCATCCACAGCCAGATTAAACTCTACATCTTTCCTGTTCTGGTGCTGCCACTAGCTGCTTCATTGTGGCTATTGGCAGATGACATAGAAATTGCAGTTACAGTCTGGGGAGATATTCCTTGCTAGTGCTGGTGGTAAAGCACTAACTAGCAATGGAAGCAATTGCTGCCATGTTATGATTTACATTCTTTGTATCTGACCATCTCTCCTGGTGCCACCTTGGTCTTTGAGCATGGGGGTGACCCCTTCATTGTGGTTAGCCCATGAGATAATGCTGAGACTTCCTTAATCATCAGTTCCTTTCCTGCCACAGCAGCTGCTGCACTGCAGTCTTAATAAAACTGCTCCATAGTGATATATGTATGTCCAAGACACAATCAGGGCTCCTACTATGCGTATTGTCATTGCCAGAGAGATTTCTTCACTAGAATACCCTTGTGATGGCTGATCATGCTCACCGTTTGTGGCACCTGTCAGTGATAATTCAGCAGCTCCTGCTGATGAGACAAAAGTCAGGTCCAAGATAGTTAATAACAGGGCTGCTGCTGCAGCAGCAGAGTGGACATGGCAGAAGAGCGAGGCCTACAAATCTACTCACAGAAAAAAAAATCAGACTGTTCAGTGGCTGAGCAGGAACTGGATAGTGCAGTGCTTGGCGTTGGTTAAACACCAATCAGATATTAACAGCTAAAGTAACCTACACTCTCTTTATCTGCCTTTACCACTAAACTAGCGTTTACTATTGCTATAGCTCTTCATTAGACCCTTTCCATGTTCTGCAAGGTTTTTCAAATTTGAGCAGTACCTCAGTGGTTGTTAGTGGTTATAACCTGAAACCATTAGTGGGTTATCAAACCGTGTGGTAGTGTAACCGAGAAGAAGACAAGTGTGTTGTAGTGCCGAAGCACAGAACTGGATGGGAAAGTTGATGTGGGAAGGCAGAAAGTGGGGTGAATGTTTCATCAGTGACACACTATAGGTGAGGCAGTACTTGGACCATGCAGATACTAAGCACTGTCACAGACCCCTTCTTTACAGAGTCTGGGATTTCAGGTGAGCTGTCTCTTCCCTAACTACAGTTCATTGCCATCTTCATTTTAGAGGTCTTGAAATGCTGTCCCCCACTTTCTACAGACTGTATCTCCTATTATAGGTGGGAACATGTTTTTAAGTCAGTGTTCTGCATGCAGCCTAAGAGATGTCTGGGACTCCTTATGTGGTCTGGACTGAGTTACTTCTCTTGCTGCTGCCGCTGCTGCTGCTTGTAAAAGGGAAGACCATCAACCGTCTCTTCAGGCTGGGATTCTCATAAACATCCTTGAAAAAATGCCCCCAATACAACAAAGTATCCTCTCTCCTCCCCTCCCCGGCCCTAACTGTCTGTACTCACTAGATTTAATGAGGCTCAGTAATTCTGCTACTACCCCTTGTAGAAGAGAACAGAACAGAAGAAAGCAGTGTAATACTATATAAGTATAACGTGAACAGAACACATTTATTTATGTCTGTTCATTAATTAGACTGCTGTAATGCAGCCAGTTTCTCCTCCAGTTTTTGGAGTAGTGTGGGTTTTCATTCATCTAACGATGATTTTATGACTTACAGAATGGCAGACAGTAAAGTCTCAGAAGATAAACTTGTCTGCCTGCCTTCTTTGGTGGCTTGAGTTCCTGGACACACAGGAATAGAAAGAGCCCAGTGGAGAAATAAACTGGAATTGTTTGGGTGTTGGCTATAAACAAGGAGCTGGGAACTTGTTCTGTCTGGCTTTGTGTGCCTGCATCATTCTTTCTGGTGCCTACTGGATACTGAAATCAAAGCAATGTTTCAGTAATCCAGAGAAAAGAGAATGTATAGAAAAAGGAGACCAACAGAAGAGATGTTAACACTTCTTCACATATTTGAAGGCCAAAAATGGCCTTGGTCAGACTAATGTATTACAGCTACATTTCAGCCAAGTATTTCACCATTGAATCCAGGAGCTACCAGTGCAAACCACCTTTCAAAGCATATTTTCCACAAAGGAAACAAGAGATGTAAATCTGGTACCCTTCATAGTCTGTTCCAGTGGTTAATCACACTCACTGTGCTTTATTTCTCATTTGATTTCATCTGGCTTTAACTCCCATTCACTGATTCCTGTTATGACTTTCTCTGCTAGATTGGTTTAATTTTACTTCCCACATCCTGTTCCTTTCAGATTTATTGGCCAAGTTATTCTAAAAATAATATAAAAGCAACAACAGTCTGCAGAGGGAGAGAGAGGGGGAAGAGAGAAAGAGAGAAAGAAAGAGTGAAAAAAGGAAGGAAGGGAGGAAGGGAGGGAGGAAGGAAGGGAGGAAGGGAGGAAGGGAGGGAGGAAGGGAGGGAGGAAGGGAGGAAGGAAGGGAGGGAGGAAGGAAGGAAGGGAGGGAGGAAGGAAGGAAGGGAGGGAGGAAGGAAGGGAGGGAGGAAGGAAGGGAGGAAGGAAGGAAGGGAGGAAGGGAGGAAGGAAGGGAGGAAGGGAGGGAGGGAGGGAGGGAGGGAGGGAGGGAGGGAGCGAGGGAGGGAGGGAGGGAGGGAGGGAGGGAGGGAGGGAGGGAGGGAGGGAGGGAGGGAGGGAGGGAGGAAGGAAGGAAGGGAGGGAGGAAGGAAGGAAGGGAGGGAGGAAGGGAGGGAGGGAGGAAGGAAGGGAGGAAGGGAGGAAGGAAGGGAGGAAGGGAGGGAGGGAGGGAGGGAGGGAGGGAGGGAGGGAGGGAGGGAGCGAGGGAGGGAGGGAGGGAGGGAGGGAGGGAGGGAGGGAGGGAGGGAGGGAGGGAGGGAGGGAGGGAGGGAGGGAGGGAGGAAGGGAGGAAGGAAGGAGGAAGGAAGGAAGGAAGGAAGGAAGGAAGGAAGGAAGGAAGGAAGGAAGGAAGGAAGGAAGGAAGGAAGGAAGGAAGGAAGGAAGGAAGGAAGGAAGGAAGGAAGGAAGGAAGGAAGGAAGGAAGGAAGGAAGGAGGAAGGAAGGAAGGGAGGGAGGGAGGGAGGGAGGGAGGGAGGGAGGGAGGGAGGGAGGGAGGGAGGGAGGGAGGGAGGGAGGGAGGGAGGGAGGGAGGGAGGGAGGGAGGGAGGGAGGGAGGGAGGAAGGAAGGAAGGAAGGAAGGAAGGAAGGAAGGAAGGAAGGAAGGAAGGAAGGAAGGAAGGAAGGAAGGAAGGAAGGAAGGAAGGAAGGAAGGAAGGAAGGAAGGAAGGAAGGAAGGAAGGAAGGAAGGAAGGAAAAGAAAAGAAAAGGAAGGAAGGAAGGAAAAGAAAAGGAAGGAAGGAAAAGAAAAGAAAGAAAAGAAAGAAAAGAAAGAAAAGAAAGAAAAGAAAGAAAAGAAAGAAAAGAAAGAAAGAAAGAAAGAAAAGAAAGAAAAGAAAGAAAGCACTCTCTCTTCATGTTTTCCTAATGTACAATTCATTGAACTATTGGGACAGTGGTCAGAGCAGTCAAAGCTAAAGAGTTAGTGTCATGAGTCAATATTAACAATGCCATAGAAAAATGATAAGAGTATGTCACATCTGTCACTTGCTATATGTCCTTAGAATGTCCATTTTAGAGTAGGTCAGAGTGGTTGGCTTCTGTGTTCTCATGTTCTCTTCTATATGTTCTCATAAGATGAACATACAAAAAAATAATTACTATAAAGATCTCTGAGATCATCTCTTACATCCTTGCATTTGTAAATATTTTTCAAAGCCTCAGATTTTTTATAAAAACCAAGTACTTTTTAAAACATGACTTTATGCAAGGCAGATTAAGAACTCATGACGTTTTAAACACAACTGTCCTACACTAGTGCCAAGTCATGTTCACTGCCCTGCTTCTGACTTACCTGATAGGTTTCCTGACATGATGAGCTTTCCTTGTGTAACCAGGACTTGGGATACCCCATGGAACACTGCTCTTCTGTCAAATATTGTCTCTGACTCTTTGTGAATCTAACCATCTTCTCTTGACCTCTGATCTGAGGGTAATGGTGGAAGGGCATACCTGTAGAAGAACCCTCCAGTATGTCTGTCTATAACAATTTGAGTTGTTCTGGTACTGGAAGAGACTGGGAGGTAAGCTGTGGATTTTTCTACTGTCATGTACATAAACAACCATATGCACTTGAAACAAGAGTCCAATGACAATGGCTCTGTTATCTTTGAAAGCTTTTAATGAGCTCCATATGTCTAGCAATCTGCAGCACAAATCCGAGGCACAAATTAAAATGTGTTTTTTTTTTCTCAAGGACTCATTGGCTTATTACTATGGACCATGTTCTGAACGTTGTTAGGACACTGGGAGGTGGATATCTCTGGATAGTGTGACTGGTTCCTGATCTGAATTCTGTAGCAAGTCAAGGCTTACAGGGATAGATAGCAGATTTTATTAAACTAGCTGTTGCAGTAGAGGAAGTATCAGGAGCACAAACTCTGCTGCCAAACCTTGACTATATTTTCCCCTGCCTGTATTAGCTGTCTTAATAAGGCCTCTCTTTGCAAAGTATTTTAGTCCTATACCTTCAGATCATTATTGCTTCAGTAATAAGGGTCTCCATGAAAAGAACTGAGAAGGTCACATTAAGTCACTCTTATAATGCTGTAAACATCTAGTCTTGTATAAAATTAGACCAGAAGTGTCATTACTAGATAGGTTTAGAGCAATGACTGTTTTCTCTGTGCACTTTTGCAAACCTTTGCATTTGGAACCAAATTTTGTTTCCTGAGCTCATCTACAATCACAAGGTGGAATTCTAGTTTGCATATCTTACAGCACTGTCATGAATAGCCACAAGCTGTGCATGATTACTAGTTTAGAGTAGGTTATTTCAGCACTGTACCAATATACCTGGAATTTGATGCAACAGTTAGTGGCCAAGTCTTCTCTACTGGAAGTAAAGGTTCGTTGTTGCTCCAGCCACCTTCAATCACAGCATCCCAACTTCAGGCTTTGGGAATATTAAAGGGTTCTCACAAGAGAAGACTTTGATGAATTCAGTAATGCATTAAGGACAGGCTGATGCCTTGCTCAGAAAATGATCTGTAGCTCTGCAACTGAGAAGTGATGAAAAGGAATGATCAAGCTCTCTTTGTGTTATGTCCTCGCAACACTGCTGTATTTCAAGTTCCTCATCCTCATCGTTTAGCCAAAGGCACAAAACATGCAGAGTTAGCTAAGGATGTCCAACAGCCTGGAATAATCTTTGGTTCCTTCAAGCACAAAAAAACGCCACATATATTCAAACAACTGGCTTCCTTGCAGTGGTAGTAGCAGCAGGGTTTTTTCCTATGTTTTTAATAGACGACAAACTGGTGAAATCTGGATATTTTGCTTGGGCGTTTAGCTTCAGCCAAAGGCTAAGTGACCTCTCCTGCTTCTTATCGATAGGGTGAAACAACCCCAATTTGCTTTATAGTAGAAATTGCCTTGAGATAATATAATGAAGGTATTATTAACATTATTATGAAGTGAACGGGAAAAGTGTTTGGATAATTGGCAGAAAAGAAAATGAGAACAGTGAACGGTTACAACTCTGAGGCCCCTTGGCAACAGATACCTTCTTAAGTGTATCTGAAACAGGCAGCTCCCTTGATCAGTACAGACCTCTCTGCTGGAGAGGCAGCTTCCTCTAGAAGTGTAATTGTGAATTTAAATGCACAGGAACCAAGAAACAGAAATAACAAGGTTCTTGATTTCTGCCCCTCCCACTGACTAAGTATGCATTTACTGCTAATTAACTTAGAGGTATAGACCACATTGCCTGGCAGAAATTTGTCAACCACTATTTTTTAGGCTGAACAACAAAGAAACAACGTTTCCCTTTTGCATTAGCATGCCCTTGTTTTGTTCTGTTGTGGTGTGTGGTTTTCTTTGTTTTTGTTTTTGTTTGTGTTTTTTTTTTTTTTTTTTTTTTTTTTTAAATCTGATTTTATTGCTAGAAAAAATGTTCTTATTCATCTAAAGGGGGAATATCTTTCTCCCGCTCTAATGAAACACAGGCATAAAAGATGGAGCAAATATTTTAGGGTAAATGCTTTATTTCAGTGTAAAGCAGCCTCAGGCCCTGTCTCTGTCTCTGCCCCTTTGCTCTCAGGAGTGGTGTATTTGCACCAGGCAGGCGAGAGCCTTTCAGTGCTGCTCTGCCCAGGGAGGATGATGTGTGGTGTGAGATCAGCTGTCGTCCTGAGGTGCTGAGATTGGGTTCCTGCTGCCACTCATGATGCTGTTCTCCATCCAGGGATGCTCTGGGTGAGATGCTGTAGGTGCACATCCAGTGTGTTTTCGCTTGCCTATTGTCTTTTTTTTTGTTGTTGTTGTTGTTGTTGTTGTTGTTTTATTTTGACCTTTAAACACAGGACTCAAGTGCCTTTTATTTTTTGGTCATATTATATTCCACCTGGCCTCTGGATGTTGTACCGGGAGGTCATAGAGCTCCCCTGGGTTCTACATCATATCAGCCTGCCTGGTGCAGATCTCTCTAGCACCACTGAAGGAGTCTAAGAGGGAATCAGAGGCCCCATTTAGACAACTGAATTTAATTCCCTGAGTGTTGTTCTGGCATTGTGTTTATAAAATGCTCCTGTTAATTCTCTCACTGGCATAGTTTTCAGAGACTAAAGTATTTATAGATAATAAAAGAAAAAGCAACCTGATCTCAATATTTCTTCTTATCAGAAAATATATGTTTTTATTCTTGGTAAGGGTATTGTTTATAAATGGGGAATAGGGACAGACCTAGCATGCAAAGCAACTATACATTCCTTTCTTCTTCTTCCTTTTGCGTTCTTGTGATTTTTGTTTTTAGAGAGCCTTTGCTGTCCAAAGTTACATGTTATTATGCTCCAAGCTGAAGCATCTCAATGAAGGACAGTAAATTTTGTCTGTTGTAATGAGATGGGAAGCATGATCAAATATGTAGGGGCTGAGGCGCTGCATGGTAGCTGCTGAAATGACTGTTAGGGAAGGCAATTTTCTAGTTCACGTCCCTTTTCTCCATTCCTACTCATTTATATAGACTGTAAGTTCTTAGCATGTTCCTGTATACAACATCACTTCAGTCTCAGTTGGAGCCTGTAGAGCCCCTTGTCAAAACATTTAATAAATATATACAAACAAACAATAATAAATTATAATAGCAGTTAGTGCCACATGAGGATATTAGAGAAGCACTGATTGTTCTTTCATTACACTGAGAAACAGAAATATTCAGGCAATCAACAAAGTGAGTTCCAGGCCTGGTCATCAGCACTAATAATGTCACTTATTGCCAAATCTAAACAGAAATTTGCCAGAGGAGGAAAGGGTGAATGGCTACAACCTACCTCTAAAGTGACCCAACAGCCCAGATCATTTTTCCATGTGAAAATTTCAGGGTGCTTTATTTTTTTTCCTGAGAATAAACCACTGTTAAAATAAACCACAAATGCCACAACCCTCATGGCTCTCATTTGCCTCCTGCAATCTGATCATACGAATGAAGTATGAGAGCATGAAGCAGCTCTCCAGTCAAGCTGAAAGAGGAGGAGCTGACAAGCCAGGGAAATGTTCACCTGTAACCTTGAACTTGTATTCACTTCCCTCTGAAAGCAAGATGTCTCAAGGCAGACAGGGGTGGAGGTGAAGTACTTCACAACATCAATACCATGTTATAAATACCTTAGAACTGTGGTAGCCTGAAGGTTTTGTGGACTCCATGGAATTTAAAATCAACCTACCACAGAGCATTTCCTTTTTACACTGAAAAAAAAAAAAAAAAAGTAATCCAAGTTCAGCTTGTTGCAATTATAAATTGTTGGAAAAAGAGGGCTAAACAAAGGAATAACTCCTGTTCAGTGATTCAGTGCTTCAGCTGATGGAGAGCTGATGCAATAATCTGGGTGATACTCTAGAGAGCTAGGGTAGGGCTGAGGAACTATACACAATTCCTGGCACATCCACAAACTGTATAATACTGGACAAGTCAGTAAGTCTGATTTGTTCCTCAGTATATCTTTTCTGAAATGTACACACTCCTTCCCTACTTTACAATATAGCTGTGGGAATAAAAATCTTTAAAGTCTGTTAAAAATGATTTGCACAGGCAGGAGGACATCTCACTGTTCATGACACTCAAGCATCCTATCAGTTATCAGATGGAGGAAAAGGAGATATGACCCCAAAAGTTGGTCTCTCCATTTTTTACATGCTCAATAGTGTTCAGCACATGATAAAGTGCCTGGAAAACCAAAGCAATTCTGGAAATTTTGTGAAGAGCCTATGTGTGAAGATGTATAAACTTCCTGTGAGAGCTTGTGTCTCTTGGTATTTTCTTCTTCAGCTTTTCTTGTATTCATCCTGAAAGAAAAAGGACTAAAATAAGTACAAATAAATACATAAATATTCAACTTTTCTGTCAGAAAAAGGAACAGAGAGGGAGACAGATAGATTTCATGAGTGCTCAGAAAACACAGACATGGGTGAGAGCTGTATAAAGGCAGGGAGATATCAAACAACATGAAAATCATTCTTATTTGGTGACTTTGGGGGCAGGTGTGCTCCAGCAGCCCTGCTGCTTGGTTTCATTGCTGCTAGTGTACATAGGGC
Source organism: Tyto alba (assembly GCF_018691265.1). Lineage (NCBI taxonomy): Eukaryota > Metazoa > Chordata > Aves > Strigiformes > Tytonidae > Tyto > Tyto alba. The sequence continues at coordinate 41,943,441 of NW_024881316.1, read as the reverse complement.
CATGAAAAGACAAAGCCATGGCCCTAGCAGGGTTATTAATTGAAGTCCAAGGGAAGAATGAAGAGGGATGGGGTATAATGGAAAGCATCGGGAAAAAATAGTGAAGTTAAGAAAAAATTTTTTCATGCCCCACCCTGCACTGGAGTTTATTACCGTTTATGTTCCAAGGAAGAGCAATGAGGATTAGAAGGCTTCTTGGAGAAGAATGAAAAAAGACAGAATAAAGGTTTTGGAGACAAGTTGAGTGTGGGAATGACATGCTAAATCCTAGATGGAGCAGTGGAAAACAGAGAAATGAGATGGTAAAAATAGAAAGGTTAATCAGCTGATTTAGTCAAATCTCTGTTGGAAGAACAAGACAGAAACATTGAAGGTGATAGGATCTTATTTTAAGATAAGGGGAATAGTATTCTGCAGGTATTTAGTTTTTTTCCAAAACTACTTTTAGACAGAAAAATTAGATGAACTGAATCTTACCTATGGGACAGCCAGCAAGGTACCATACTCAAATATTCTAAGCACCAAATCCACATCCAGTCATTAAGCTATATTGTCCTTTTACGCGTTCATAAATTCTTCCTTCTTTTATCATCATGATCTCAAACAGTGTTTCTAAATGTGCTATCTGATCATGTAGCAAAAGTGCTTTCTAAACAGAGGTCACAACAGACATTTTCACAATGGAAATGTATCAAACAACTGATTTCTTTTGCCTGCCAAGGCTTTATGGAGTCCAGGCATGGGTAACCACAGTAATTTCTGTGGCTGTTCACTTGATCGGCATCCTCAAAGTAGCTAGTACTGATCAGAAAGTGAAACTTGGATTTTAGGAAGTTCATGGACACTTTTATTAACAGGGGAAAGAAAGAAGAGTGTAAGAATAAAAGTCAATGCAGTGCCTTTTGTCTACATTTAGCTCCTATAATAAAGGTGCCTGAAAGATATGGGTCGGTGTCTGTCTGCTGTTCTTACTACAGTGCTGCGCTGAAGGCACGTGATGGGAAATTTGAGACATGTGTCTAACACAAACCTGTTGCAGATGAAGAGTGGTTAATAAGCAGGGTGCTAACATGCATCATGCAGATCCATGTAATCAGACCAGATACCATCAAATCCAGGATGAAGCTAAATACTTTGCTCTTGTAGGATTAAAAAAAAAAAATAAAGATGTGTGAATGAGAATATATGCACAAAATCAAAATACATGCACCCCCCTGTTGACATGAAAAGGACTAATTAATTATATAAGTTATCATATCCTCAGCTATTCTTCATTCTGTTTCATATGCACATTCTCACTCTGTTATTTTTTTTAAGGATATAAAGCAAAATTTAAATTCACCTATAATGCTATGTCTGATATTAGTGATCACAACATTTAAAGCACAGTGAGAGGAAGGAAAAATGGAAGATAGGTTCAGAAAAAAACAACACCAAACCAAACATAGAAGGAAAGATCAGAGACGCATGAAGTCTTACAAAACCCCACAGTAACAGGGGAAATAAATAGGCAACATACATGTGCGCACACACACACACACACACTCACAAATCTCTTCTTGGGTTAGTGGCTGTTTACAGATGCTTCTAATATTTCTGGTAAGCAGTTACTCACTACAAAATCTCTTTCTCTATACTTCTAAACTCTTGTTTCCGAAACAAACAGAGCATCAGGCAGCTGTCCTGTCTGGTTACTCCTGCTTAACTATAGGCTGATAATCAGCCATTTATTTATATAAAAAAAAAAAAAAATAATAACTCTTTCCATTTATTTTAGCTCTGGAATTTTATTTTAATTTAGCTGTGTTCTTCTTATCTCATGATTATTCTGCATTTATGTCCTTAGCCTGTCCTTATTTTGCATTGCTCTCTTGATCACTGTTATACTTTGTGGAAGTCATGAACAGCATCAGCACTGATGTACAGTACAGTCCAATATATTTCCCACAGACTAATATGGAAGGATTTACTACTTTAAGATCACATGAAAACAAGATAGAAACCAACCCGGGATTTGCTTTGCAAAATCCCAAACTTGCTTCTTCAGCCTTTAGTTTGCATTCACTTTGGGACAAAGAGTATTTCCATTTCTGTCACCAGAATACAACACTTGGATAATATACATACAAAAAATAAATTTTTGGTAGAGATTTTTAAATGGAGAAACAGAAATTGCATGGCAGAATACCAGGAGAAGCTATTGAAATTTTCAAACTGCAATTAAAAATATAAATAAACTCTTGCCCCTGATTTTAGAGTAAACCAACCCCTTTTTTAAAGAAAAAAAGAACTCCATGGAAAACTGAGATATAGTAAAGTTTAAAAAAAAAAAAAAAGGAAGAAAAGCAAAATATTTTCACATTAACTGAAAAATCCCCCCAAACCTGAACTCAAACCCCACTTTCTGTTTTTAAAGCAGCTCTGAAATTTCATAGTTCTTAAAAACACAGCTGTGACCACTTAGGCTAACAGCCTACAAAGCACTGAACCATTAATATAGCTTTATAACTCTTGCATCAAGACCAATAGCCTGAAGATGAATTAATCTAGGTCTAATAGAGAAACGTTGATGGCTTTTTTAAGGTGTCCAAGGACAGGTGGTCTACAACAGCATATGATTTGACAGTTATTTACCCAGATCATTAGAACTGAGTACTTTTATGTCCACTTCTCTTTCTTCAAGTCTCTGGTTCTCATAATGCCTCTTTGAGAGATTAAACCTCTCAGCTAGATTTGGAAGTTGTCTTCTCTTGTAAACCTTCTCCCTGTTGTGATATACATGACTATGTCTGAAAATATCCTTTCTATCACCAAAACATGATGAAATATGATATAACTTGAAAGCAAAACCAGATGTCTTGGTGTCAGTTTTTCATAGTGTATCCAGATGAACACAATAATACAAATAAGGAAAAACAAAAAAAAAAAAAAAGAGAAAATAAGGGTAAAATGTTAGCTAAGAGTAAAAGAAATAAAAAAAACAAAACAAAACAAAACAAACTTCTAAGCATATCCAAAAAAAAGAAAAAACCCTCAAACACATGCACATGGACCCAGTCCAGGGTCCTGCTTACCACCCTGACTGTCCGTTGCTGGCTGGCTGCTGTCTCCCTGCAGCAACCCAGGGAATGCTCAGCCCAGTCTGGGCAGTGTAGTGATCCCATGGGATAACTTTTGGCAGCACGAAACTGAATCAAACTGCTGCATTACTTGCTTTGAGTTCACTCCCTACTGTTAAAAACATTTTAAGCTATGTTAATGTGCCTTCTCAGGTTGACTTCTCTGTTTCAAAAGTAACTGTGAAATCACCTGCTGATGGTTTAGCCCAGCTGATACTCATTTATTTACCATGATGGGTTTCGGCAAACACCCTCCAGAGACTGTTGTGCATTTTATTTGCACACAGTATGTGCTTCCACATTTTCATCTTAACAGGGGTTGCTGTTCAGGCCATTTGCCAAAGATGTTTGGTTGCAGGGGGTGAGGAGGCACCTGCATGTGGCCAAGTGTCATCTGCAGCCTGGTTAGGCACAGGTGGTCTATGGGCCTTTAGCCATGTGAACATACAGTCACAGTAGCCACGAGGCTGTCAGTAGAGAGAATGCTGATCAAAGATATTAGTGGAGTATAGTTAGGACAGAATTTGGCTTCCCTAATATCAAATGCCAAAAATGTAGTTGTTTAGGTCTAGGCAAGACACATTTTATAGTTAATGGAGAGGAATTGGCATTACTTAAAGCTGATTCATCCCACTCCTCTTAAAGAATGATTTTAGGATGAAAAATATTTCTTTCTGTTGACTCTGAAAGAAACGTATAAAGACTTGCTTTGATTTTGACCAGAAACTGTTAAATGTCTCAGGAGTACTACAAGCTTGTGAACAAAGGTATTTAGAACTGTCTGATGTATGGTTCTTTTTTCATCACTTATTTTGTTAACATTCCTTTTTTAGGAATTCTCATGTTTTCTAGATCTTTTGAAAGAAATACACTCAAAAGCAGGAAAATGGGAAGGATTAGTAGGTTAGATCATGAAGTAGGAATGTCCTTGGAGAGGAAATTTATCAAGGGAAAAAGGAGAGCTGAAACGTAGTAGGTAAGTATTAATCCTAGGGTTGCTGAAGTGAAAAAGGGAGATGAGTTTTTCTGGGAATAGCAGGGACTGTCTCGGATGTGAGCTTCACCATAGGTCAGAACTAGAAGAAGGCATCATAGCACTTCCCCATTACCAGTGATAGATTTGCAGGGCATGCTGACTTTTGCTCATTTTTCAAGGAAATTTTCCAATCTCTAATGAAAAGGTGACTTTTAAAGTGTGTGTAATACCTACACATCCACATTGCTTTCCATCAGGTATTTTGCATAGAAGCAGTGTTTAAAACTAGTTTGAAATATATTTTGTACACCACATACAGTTTGCTTTGGAACAGCCAACAAAGACAAAATAGCTTCTTTTGCACACACAGCCACACATACACAGCAAAACAAAGAGATACTTGTTATAAAACAGAGTGTCCATACTTCTGATACAATCATCAGCCTCACTTTAAGCTTGCATCAGAGCAAGAGAACGAAAGGTAGGGGGAACATAACAGTACACTAATCTGATCTTATTCTGTCTCTTTCTCTGAAAAAAAAGACAGTTTCATAACATCTGAGAGGCACGTTTTTTCATATCTATCTAAGCACTCTTTATCCCAAGCCATGTGGTTCAATTCTGGCTTGAGATGAGAAGTCAGCCAAACAGGGAACAGTAGTATATAAGGGATTCACACTCAGGAGAACAGCCTGCTTCAGCTCTAATTGCAAGACACACACAAAATGTTTCCGATGGCTTTGGGTACCACAGTCATCAAAAGCTACCTGTACTGTATTTTTTTTTATATATATATATATATATATTTTTTTTTTTTTTCCCCTCTGGATTATGAAAATGTTCTTTGCAACTCATGTGAAACATAATCCTTGTTTTCCCATTCATGCAGAGTAAAAAACCTAAAAACCTCAAACCAAATCATAACAAAACAGAACACCCTGCTTTCACTGGATAGACATTTAGAGACTTGGAAAAATGTCTGATCTTACTTTATAGCAAAGCACTGCAAACCAGCAGACCAAAACAGAACCCACTCTGAGCAGGCAGATAAATATACAGGCTTTTCTCTTGGGGGATGGATGGAAAAGATCCTACTGCTCCATCCACCTCCACCAAAAGGGTCAAGAGGAGATGGGATATCCAAGCAGAGGTCCCTCCCCTGGAATGACAGAAGTCCCCTGAAAGGATACAGGTATCTAACCTGAAACAGGTCTCCTGTTTCTTACCTGCCTGGAGCTGTTCCACCCCTTGAGAAGTCCAGATGCTTCCCTTGAATGATTGGTTATTTATTGTCTTGGACCACATCTCTGGAGGACACCTACACTTCCCCCAAATCAATAAATTCAAACCCCAGCAGCCTGCTGTGTATGGTGGACTTTAATACTAGCTTAGGTTGATTTAGTTTAGAGACTACCATAGCTGTTTTACAACAGGTGAACATCCAAGACCATAGGAACTGAATTCTGAGGGTCAGCTTCTCCCTCAGACAGAATTATTTTCTCTTGAAATAACCATTCCTACTCTTTTTTTTTTCTAGCGGTATGTGCTACATGAAGTGGTGGTGGCATCCTCAGTAACAGATTTGGGTAGGGAGTAAGATGCATTTTTCTCCCTCTTAGTTACTAGTCAGACCATATAGGGGCAAAAAGCATATATTTTGATAAACAATTGCTACTTCAGAAAGGCATCAGCTTCTGTGTAAAGAGAGAGGACTGACAGAGCCAAATCCCCCACAATTGCATCTTATATATGCTTCAGGTATGGCTTCATAACAGACTACTAGCAGCTTTGAGAAAAAAAATATTATAAACACTTGGTTTAATTCTTATAATGGAGGCTGAGAGACTTTTGCCACCTTCAGAAAAGCATCATTCTCTTCAGAAAGGATGAATTTGTTTCTTCTTAAATTGTCTAATGAGATGAATGAATATCACACAACAATAATTTCTTCTAATTATAGGAAGTCTAGAATAAATTAGAGAAATATCTATTTCTCTTTTCTGTACAGCAGCATTTTCAGTGTTCATCAACATTGCCCCTAAGGCAGAAACGGAGTCATGCATGATCAATTTGTCTTACAAGTCTTCCAAAATAGTTCCCTGTCTCCATTTAGCACTGTCAAGGTTTGTTCTAATCTGCCATTTCAGACAAGATTTAGAGCTTCCACACTTTGATTCTTTGGATGAACGAGGATTAAAGTTTTCATTGCTTGTTTGTAATGAGGCAAGTTGTAGCTCTAATTATGAAACCAATTTGCTGCAGTTTCTTGAAAAGAACAGCCATGGTCCAGTCAGAGGATCATTTTGTGTTGATGAGGTCTGTAGTCAATGCAGCCGGTGAAGGTTGAAAGTCAATGGGACCTGGGTGCCTAAAACTGACATGGCTTTGAAAAACCCTATAATAATCATTGGATGACTGGAAAAATAGACACAGATAACAGCGACCGCTTAAGGCTAATGTAAGGAAATCCAAATCTCTCTGTATGTTTTTCTTTGCATTAATGCTGTTCTGAGATCAGAGGAATTTCATTAAAAGACCCAAGCTAGTTAAGATCTAGCCTCCGAGTAATGCATTAATCAAATTTAAGGGAAAAGAGACCTTTCTGATCACCTGCATTACACAGACAGCAGAAATACTCCACTTTTTATTAGAACCAATAACATAATACCAAATTCATAACTTCTAAAAAGATACCTTGTCTTCTTCAAAGGACTCCTAAATATGGAAAGTTCAATGGTAAATTGCCCCAGTTTTTAATTCTACTATTATTAAAAATGAGCAACTTACATTACTTTGATTGTTGCTTGCTTCAGCCTCCAAACTGGAATTTTCTTCTGTCTTTAAAGATACAGCACTAAAAGAACATGCACATTTCTGGTATCTTCTTAGGTTGGTATCCTTACATCAAGATGCAATTGCTTCTCTACATCCTCTTTCACTAAGTAAATTTTTTCAGATTTGCATTAGGAGAGTATTTTTTCAGGTTTTGGGGGAGAATTTTGGACAGAAGAGAGCATTTGGCAGACCTTGGTACTTTTTTGGATCAATATTGTGTCCAGTTTCTCATCTCCATATACTAGTCATGACAGTTTTGGAAATCATTATTCTTTCAAGTTGTGGTCCCACGGGTCGCATATGCATTCCTCACTTCTCAGTCCCTGATGGATTATGCTTTGCTGTAATACAGTACAAATTGTTTGACCACAGCAGACCTATAACACTGACTCAGTACTGATGGCTGATTATTATTATTATTAGTTAATTTTCAGCTTTTTATATTATCAACAAGGCTTTTTGCAATGATATTTTCTTCCAGTTCATTGACAAAAACTATCTGTGAACAATGTGTTAAAAGCACTGTAAATAATTTGTGATGTATCACTTAGTTTGCCAGGCATATACATGTGTGTTTCTGTATTTGTGAGTGCTTTCTAAATACACATTATTTTGCTGTTGCTGTTTGAGTTCAGATGTGCAGAATCAAGTGCTTTGTTAAAGTACTGTGCACTGTGTAACAGGCTTGTTGTCTTGTGGAAAAAAAGACAACAGTAAAGTTAGGTTTGCTACCAGTTAAGATATACTCTTCTTTACTTCAAGTGCTTGAATGGCAGTGAATTTTCTAAAGCTACAAGTGAAAGGCTTTTGGAGCATCTTTGGGACATCCTTGAGAGTTTAGGAAAGGGATAAAAGATTTCAGAGACCAGTGCAATTGCTTACATTGCTTCTGCTTGTTGGTAGCTTAACAGTGCAAACACAGAAGCCACTCTTGCATCTTTACAGAGTTCCCGTGTGCTTCAGAATTTCTTCCCTGAGACAGCTGAGGTAAATACATAAATATATTCTACTCCAAAATAAAATCCACTCTTACATACTGGAGTTATTTCTTCTCTTCTCGTTGAGGCTTCATAGACAACTCTTACTGACAGAAAGAGTTTGGCCCTTTGAAATGAGGGAGTTGTAACATGTTTCAAGATCCAGAGCCTCTTTGCTTTTGCCTGACGTGTTGTGGGACACAACAACAGACATGGATGAGAAATTTATTCCCTAAAAAAAAAATAAATAAAAAAATAAAAAGGAAGCATGAGAGATTTGGAGTAGAGTTTCTCATGGAAAAGTTTGTCAACTTTGTCTATGGGATTGTAATCTGAATGTGAATTTTCTGACAGCAAGCAAAAGGAAAAAAAAAAGGAAGTATAACATAGTTCCATGATAGGCTAGAACAGTGGTTATTAATACACAGAAAGTTGCACTTATTTAAGCACACTTGATAGGGGATCAGAACAACCAAGCCGAAAATAGAGGACCCTAAAGTGCCTTTTGAATAAAATATAGACACCTACATTTAGGAAAGTGATTCGAATAAAATATAGACACGTACATTTAGGAAAGTGATTCATGCAATCCCTCACGTCAGCTCTTGGGATGGCCCTGCTGGGAGTTTCTCCCCCAGATTTCTGGGATTCAGAAAAACAGATATCCTTACAATAATTTTTCCAGTGCTCATTGGACTATGAATTCAGCTGAGATTGTGGAGGTGGTGTTACAATGTGCCTTGCTATAATAGACTAATTTTTCATGCAGTCTTCAGGGAAGTGGGAATCTCGAGATTCAAATATTTGGTTCTAGGTTATTTCTAATGTTTATTGAGGAAAAAGTTAAATACCCTTGAGACTATAAAAGCAGACTTTTTGTCAGCCTTCCCTTATAATCCTCTGATTTTGATTTCTTGCCTGTAAAGCATCCCTTCTCCTACTACACAGGCAGAGTGGTTTTTTCCTCAGTATTTGCCACAGTGACACCACTGTCCTGGACTTTGGAAATGGAGGGTTCAGTATGCCTCCAACATCCAGGTCTCCCCTTTTCTGCACGGTGTTTCTTTCTCATAAACCTCAATGACCAAGCAAAAAGGGTTTCCTTGTGAATTTTGTCCCCATATCCCTTTGTATTTCACAGGGGTGCCTTGTGGCAGCCTCCATGCTTATGTTCAAGTAAGAAAAAGCATTTCAGACATCTTTTTGCTTGACACTTCCTAGATGTGCCCACTCTGAGCTGCTGTTTGTTGTGGTTCTCAGTCTAGGAGCTCAACCCTCCATCATGCATAGAAAACAGACTTGCCTCAGCACAGCCAGCTCCACTTCAAGACATGAAAGTTTAACTTTTAGGTCTGGGACAACAAATATGTCCATTTGCTGAATCTGGACCATGCCTCTTAAATGTCCAGAAAACAAACCGTGATGAAATAGGATTAATTTCTGGAAGTCATTGACTGTTGCAGAAAATAAGTCTGAAAGCAAGAACTCAAGGCATATAGGCAAGTTGACCCAAACTCACTGCTGGTATTTGTGAGTGCACCTTCTCAATATGGTCATGCCTGTTTATCCCAGCAGTATATTCATCCTGCTCTGCTCATTGAATGGGGCCACATAGATTAGCACTTACAATAGAGTGAAAATTTGTTAACTCTCCCCTAATGACTTACTTGATTTTGAAGTTGCTGTAAAGACTATTGCTATGTCGTGTTCCCAGATACTGTATTTTACTTACTGGTTCTGGCTGGTTGTCTATGTCAGCTCAAGTTACAAAAACAAGTAGGATTTTTTCTGGCAGATTTTCAGAATACAGTCTCTGATGGATGTAAAGTGCTAAACCACAAAGAGCATATGAAATGGTGAATGTGAAATGTAAATTCTCACTATTTCTTTATAAGGAATGGTTTTCTCCCCATGGAAACCTTGCGATGCAAAAGAGTGTATAGCAAGTAAGATTCATATTACTGTGTGCATAATAAAGCACTGATCACCTGAGGCACTGGCACTGCAATGGTGAGCAAGCAGTGCAGCAGGGCAATGGTTTCAGAGTTGTTGTTAGCAGAAACCAAGAAACAGCAATGATTAGTTATTTGTCACTTATTCTCTCCTTTATGGATGCCAGTCGCTGGGAGAATATCCACTGGCTGGCTGTCGTGAGCCTGCAATGTTTCACCTGAAGCTTTTTCAGATACCGTTACAGTCTGTGTTGTGCTGGCTGCTAATATTCCTCCTGAGTAGAGTTTCTATCATATTATTTGTCGCACTGTTGAAATGAGTTACCTGCTACTCCATTACTACTCAAGACCAACAGCATATTTGTTGCAGATTTCCCATCACTGGAGGTATTCAAAGTCAGGTTGGATGGGGCTCTGAGTAACCTGATCTAGTGAAAGATGCCCTTACCAATGGTAGGGGGAGTGGACTAGATGATATTTAAAAGGTTCCTTCGAACCCAAACCATTCTGTGGTTCTATGATTCTATGATTCCTTGATATGACTGCAATACAAAGAGAGGGCTCATGAGTGTGCTATCTCCTATGAATTGTTCCATATTGCTGTTTATAGACTGCCTGCAAAACCAACTGTAGCTAAATTTTAAATATTTGTGCTGTGTTCTGGAAGAATGGAGCTCAGTTTCTGATGGTTGGATGTGGTCTTATTGGGATGCACTTATTCTACCCCTACTGCTAGTGTATAATGTGTGCAGTTTTGGCCCAGTCTGTAGGGCCAGGATTTGCTCCTGTGTCTGTGGATTGGATAGTACATCTCAAATATAACTCCCTCACTGGAAGGCTCCACTGTTTATGTATTGCTTAAGATTTTTTTGAAATTTTGTGATACCTGTGGTGGGTGGGTCTGATCTTATTACCAGGCTTTAAACAGAACTGAGCCGAAAATGTAGATATACCAAAAAGCCAACTAGAGCTATGTGCGCTTTTGGAAAGTGGAAGCTGAACAAGGATAAATATGCCTCCTAAAACGTACCTCATCTGTAATAGTATATCTGTGATGATTTTTCAAGAATTACAGTGGAGTTGTAAAGTGATGGTTGTTATAAGTCCACAAACACATCTAAAACCTAGAAATGTTGACAATGGTTACATTGCTTTCAACCACTGTCTTTTTGCAGCAGATCAGATTTATGTGAGCCACCCAAACCATACAATTTCCCAGGTGGACATTAGCAGAACCATCTGGCAAATAGAAGTCTCCAGGGCAATCAATCCAACTTTGAGCTGGATTAACTTGGAATTTTCAAATGCTGCCACTGTTTTTTGATAGTCAGAGAGGCTTTTGGCCCTTGTGAATCAGACAGCCATTTGATTGGGGATAGAAAGAATTATTCAGTTTTTTACTTTCAGCCTTGTTTAGCATTCCATGAGGTAAGTCTAAATCATCTCTCTTAGAGCACATATATTGAGAAAGCATATATGAGTGGCTCAAATCCAGCCAAGTTTGGGGATGAGTAAATTGGTTGAGCATGCAGAGAAGATCTGTAAAAATCTTGTAGCTTTATGTGGTGTGACAGACTGTGGGTAATTTTGGACAGAGTACCCAGTGTTGTTAATTCACAGAAACAGTTCAGCTTGTGCTGTATTTCAGCACTGACAAAAGCTCCCACAGCCTCACCATAGGCCCTCTTGATAACAACTGACAAATCTGTATCTTCCAAATACATTATGTCATTAGATAAAGTGGACAAAAACAAAACAAGTATGTTTATGACTTAGCCTGAGGAGATAATTAACTTCTGAGTGCTGAGATCCTTGATTGTATTCCTAGCATGATCTTAATTGGAAGTCTGAACTTGTAAAAGGTTGTAGTGTTTGGAGGATATCTGAAATGGTTCACTGATAAATTGTTTGTTCATAAATTTGAAAGGTAATCCAGACAAATACTTTTTCCTTTGCCTTTGTTGTAATTCTTGTGGTTGATGATGATGATAAAAATAATCTATTACAAGCAGCAGCAAAGGCACCAGACTATGCAAAGAGAACATGTTTCAAAATGTATTAAGTCACTTCAGGGAATTTCAAAAGAAATAATAAGTTTTACAAAAAGGGATGAATACATACCAGATGATATTACTTTGAAGCCTGTATTGCTGCTTCAGAGTGTGGTACGGTATTTTTCTCTGCTGAAACTACTGACCCCTTATGTGTACTCAGTGAGATTTTTCATGATCTAAGTATTTTGCATGGAATTATGTTATGTTGTGCATGGAGTACAGTAGCTTGCTAGCATAAGATGAAAATGCCATTCTGTTCTGCTGATATGTCCCGCTGTTAGATGTGGAAGGCCCTGGATGGAGATGAAGTTAGCTCAGAAAGCTGAAATGCTGACTTTATGGTTGGACAATTACATTTTTGATATTTTAGAACCAGCTGTAAATCTTTCTGTTGACCTGCTGGATTAGCTGAATCCTGTTAGGTACTGACATTGACAAAAGGTCTACATGGCACAATGTATTACCATGCAAGGTCACTAAAGCTATGAGCTAGTAAGGATACCAGCAGTAAAGCTGCTATGACATGGTGCTTCAGTCACAGAAGGACTAATTAGCTCTGCTGAGACACAGGCTGTAATGGCCTGGGATGACCCAGCACTACTTCCTATACATGTGCTAGACTGTACATGGCACTTTATGGATCTATCCTCAGAAGGCTGAAAGATGTATTAAAGTGCAGATTGACAAGGAGAAATAACAAGTCAAGTTAACTGCAGTAGCAACAAAAGCTCCAGAAAAATAAATCATTCAGAAACTCCTTAGTTATGCTGCTTTTCTGAGGCCAGCAAAAATCTCTGTCCTTTCCCTGTCCCAGTTATAGGCACTTTGCTACCAGGTGCAGTGGTCCCAGTTCTCTGTATGATCAGGGAGGGCCATGAAGTGCATCCTACATTCTGTCCAAGGATGAATCCATAGAGTGTTAGAGAACATGTTCATCTCACCTAAATTTAGTTGTTGAAATGTTTGGAACGGGTGAAGGCAGTCCTAGGTGCCTTCTAAAATCAGTGTTGAAAAATGGACTGCAGGTCATTTAACACATATAATTTACATTAGACAGGTGAGACCTTATTGCAGCCTTTGAATATTTAAAGGGGGCTTATAAGAAAGATGGATACTTTTTAATAGGGCCTGTACTGATAGGACAAGGGGTAATGGTTTTAAACTAAAAGATAGTTTCAGACTAGATATAAGGAAGAAATTTTTTACGAGGGTGATTAAACACTGGAACAAGTTTCCCAGAGAGGTGGTAGATGCCGCATCCCTGGAAACATTCAAGGTCATGTTGGATGGGCTTCTAAGTAACCTAATCTACTTGAAAATGTCTCTGCTTATTGCAGGGTTGGGTTGGATAAGATCTTTAAAGGTCCCTTCCAATTCAAACCATTTTATGATTTAAGATTCTAAATGTATAATATACAGAATATAAATAAACACCTAAAAGTGTCGTTGAATATATGCAGAGACCTCATGACCAGCTTAGACTAGAAAATTGACTTTGAGAAGTCTGAAAGTTTTGGTGAGATTAATATAACGTGACAAAGTTATTTGATAATTCTTTGTGGTCTTAGAGGAAGAATGGCAGCAGAAATTTGGGCAAGTATCACACTACCTGTGCCCATTCCCTGGGTCATCAAACCCAACACTTGACACAGCAGTCTCTGTTCTCGTTAACTTGCAGAAATCATACAGAAAAAGAATTATAACATTGAGCTTTCATATGAAATAAATTAGCACGAACTGGAAGGGTGGAAGTTATTGGAGCAGAAAATAAACTATGGAGCTCTCAACGGAACAAGGACACTGACTGCTAGCAAACCAATGTATTGTTTTGTGGAAATCTTCAAAATTAAAAATTTGTACATGTGTCTGAATGGAGCAAGTACTTATTATCATAGGGATGTAGTACAAGGCAGGATCCTTACACAGATAAAGGAGAAGGGACACAGTAGTAAACCTAACTGAGTTGGATTAGCCTAAGAATAGTTAACAACCTATAATATCAATAAACAGAAAATAATCATCTGTGGTTTGTGATGTGATTGGTTCACCATGTCCAAATGATTATTTAGCCGTTATCCAGAAAACAAAGAAATTAAAAAGGCTGGGATGTATGCAGAATAGAATAGTGAGATAAAAACTCTGACTTTCAGGCAAGCACTTAAGAAACTATTTTATAGGAAAAAACCACATATATAAGATTAAACAAAAGATACAAGAAGTACCCTCTACTCTACAAACATGGGAGATGTAGAGAATAGTAAATGTTGTAAAATGTTACAGAACTGCATTCAGCATTGTAACAGTAGTGGAGTGAGAAACAGCCTTTGAGAAGGGTCTCGAATTAATACAAAAGACTAATCTTCACTTCTTGATGCTGCTGCTCCTGCTGCTGCTGCTGCTGCCCAGGCTGATGGGGTGAGAGAAATGCTGCTGGCTGGAGAACACCTAGGGAAGATGGAGACAGCAGGTGACTGAGTGGTGGTGGAGTTTTAGGTGCTAAAATATCTCATTCAGGCACAACTTTCATCTTCTAAATCTAATCACTTGCCCTGCAGGCTATGTGTATGCATGTTATCTGTATGCTGTACAAGCTGTAATATTCCAATTTACTGCATGCCTGTCTTATTATTTGGTAAATCTTTTAAAATTATTTATAATAAGAAAAAGGTTTCAGATTTTGACAACGTCTGAGAACCAAGCTAAACCACTAAAGCTATATTTCTTGATGAGATCTTTCATCATCCTCCTCAGAAACACATGAGAAGGGAAGTGGTAGAAGAAAATTCACTTCTTCCCAAATCCTCTTAACAACTGGACTGGGAGCAATGGGGACTGTCATGGATTAACCATGGTCAGGGTTTAGTATCTTTTAGATGTGTTTATTTGCCATAGATCTTGTAGCTGTGAAAAGAACAGAAGTTGGACCCTCTTTATGTTTGTGATATTGTTAAAAAATTGCAAGAGAAACAGTTTTAGTGACTTTTTCCTTCCAGAGTTGGATTTCATGGGTCAGTAGATACTTCTACTGGCCTATGTTTATTGGTTTTAATATCCCTGTTAGTTTCTCATCAAGCTATTGTTACTCATAATTTTCAAAGAAAATGCTGAGTAAAAAATCTTCCGTATGTCCAGAGTTTCACCTTGATTTCTACCAGTTTAATGCTGTGTGGTGCTGTTGAATTTCAAATTACTCTAGCTGAGGTTTTAGCTCATGGTTTCTACAATTATTTACCTTTCCTATTTGTTTCTCCAAATCATCTCTCTTTGTTAAATCCAAGGGCATAACCTAGACTTTAAATTAAATAACTTTGTTTCTAGTGATGATAGTGGGGTTTATTAAATTCATGTTTTTCTGTTGTGGATAGTATTTATACAATTTTCCTGGTGGAAGTTAAAAATAGTTTTCTACTTCTTAGGGTTTAAGGGGCTGATTTTGCCTATGCTGTTAGCTTGGCTTGTTGTATTTTTTAAACACAGTAAGAAAAAAAAAATAGAGAAGGGAAGGTTGGGCCTCTCTCTTTCCTGTACCTTTTTGTAATTGAACACAAAATAAAAGCAAGTCAAATTGGCAGATAACACTGTGTTCTGGGTGATGCAAAGTGCCAGAAACTATGTTTTGCCTGCACACATTTTGTTCTTTAATAGTCTTTTATATTTTTTACTCTTAACAACAGAAATTAACTATTAAAAATCAAATGTTGAGATGAATGGAACCAAACAAAAACATGCTGAAGGCGACAGGCAGGGTTTATCACTCTAACTTTTATCTTTCTGATGTTTCTCTTTGATGGTTGACATGGCAAAAGAATTCTCACAACACTTCTGAATCCTGATCACTTTGCTAATAACAGCAAGAGTACCACTGCATCGTTTCTACTCTTGAATCCTTCTAGACATGATTCCTTTCTTACCCAGTTGATATTCACATGGCCTTGCTCACCATCAAAGATTTAATAAAGGAAATGAGGAAATCCCTATTGAATCAGCAGATGATTTGGAAGGATTGTTATTATTATTACTTATATGTTCATCAGTGGTACCAAGAGAAACCAATCAAGGGTCAGTGCTCTGACCTAAGATGTGGCAGATAGATCCTCAGTGGGGTATAGTATCATGTAAATTAATGGAACTGGGATGTTTTAAACCAGTTAAGATACTATACTTATGACAAGCCTCAAACAGTGGGGTGAGGTGTGGACAAGTAAATGGAAGATTGAGCATGTTTCTGTAGCCGTAATATAGTCTTTGTTCCACAGCACCCTAGCCACTATCAGTACAATACATTGCAACAGCTTACAGAGGAGTCAGGAATTTTGTGACACCCATCTACAAGAAGGGCCAAAAGGAGTATCCGGGGAACCACAGGCCTGTCAGTCTGACCTTGATTCTGAGGAAGGTTATGGAGCAGAGCATTTTGAGTGCCACCACACACAGATACAGGACAACCAGGTGATCAAGCCCAGTCAGCATGGCTTTATGAGAGGCAGGTCCTTCGTGACTAACCCGATCTCCTTCTATGACAAGGTAATCCACTCAGTGGATGAGGGAAAAGTTGTGGATGTTGTCTGCTTGGACTTCAGTAAAGCCTTTGATACTGTTTCCAAAAGCATTCTTCTGGAGAAACTGGCTGCTCGTGGCTTGGGCAGGCGTACTGTCCACTGGGTAAAAAACTGGCTACCTGGATGAGCCCAAAGAATGGTGGTGAATGGAGGTAAATCCAGTTGGTGGCCAGTCACAAGTGGTGTTCCCCAGGGCTCAGTATTGTGTCCAGTTCTGTTTAATATCTTTGTCAATGATCTGGATGAGGGGTTCAAGTGCACCCTCAGTAAGTTTTCAGACAACACCAACTTTGACAAGAGTGTTGATGTACTTGAGGATAAGAAGGGTCTCCAGAGGGATCTGGACAGGATGGATCGATGGGTTGAGGCCAATTGTGTAAGATTCAACAAGGCTCAGTGCTGGGTCCTGCACTTGGGTTTTAATAACATCATCCAACTCTACAAGCTTGGGGAAGAGTGGCTGGAAAGCTGCCTGGAGGAAAAGGATCTGGGGGTGTTGGTCAACAGCTGACTGAATATGATCCGGCAGTGTGCCCAGGTGGCCAAGAAGGCCAATAACATCCTGGCTTATACCAGAAATTATGTGACCAGCAGGACTAGGGAAGTGATTGTCCCTCTATCCTCATCATTGGTGAGGCCGCACCTCAAATACTGTGTTCAGTTTTGGGTCCCTCACTTTAAGAAAGAGCATGTCCAGAGAAGGCCAATGAAGCTGGTTCAGGGTCTGCAGCACAAGTCTTATGAGGAGTGGCTGAGGGAACTGGAGTTATTTATCCTGGAGAAAAGGAGGCTCAGGGGAGACCTTACCACTTTTTACAACTATCTGAAAGGAGATTGTAATGAGGTGGATGTCGGACTCTTCTCTCAACCAACAAGTGATAGGACAAGGGGAAATGGACTCAAGTTGCACTAGGAGAGTTTTAGATTGGATATTAGGAAAAATTTCTTCACTGAAAGGGTTGTCAAACATTGGAACAGGCTGCCCATGAAAGTGGTTGAGTCACCATACTTGGAGGTATTTAAAAGACATGTAGATTTGACACTTAGGGACATGGTTCAGTGGTGGTCTTGGCAGTGCCAGGTTAACAGTTGGACTCAATGATCTTAAAGGTCTTTTTCAACCTAAACAATTCTATGATTCTATGATTCTAAGTCGGGACAAAGATTTCAGATGTGCTGGTAACATTCTTAAAAGTTTTGCCAGTTTTCTGTCTGTGGGGAAAAGGTCTTTTGTGAAGACACTGAGCTGAGGCTCAAAAGATTTGCACTTCATTCCTAGTTCATTATGGACTTCCTTCTTGATCTTGGAGAATAACCTGTTTTTCTCATGTGAAATAGGAATGCTAATAATAAACCTTTGCCTGCTCTGTAGGTTTAGGTAATATGAATTCTTTGGGTCATGGCATCTCTACATCTGTGTACAAACAGAAAGGGATATGCATTTAACTGCAGTCTTCATTGACTGCTGTAACACAAACCATCATTAGGAAATTAAAATCACAGAATAATGGAATATCATTAAAGGAGTTTTTTCTACTATTTATGCTATATCCATTAAGTCCAACAAAAGCAGACAGTTTTTCTCCTGTGCCTGGACTTCTTTTGTAAAAATAGAGGGGAAATCATGGCTAAAGGTGAAAGGGATTTATGATATGAGGTGATCTGATGTTTTCAGGCTTCTAAGAAATCAGTTTCTTCCTGGTTTTGTTAAGTGCTAATGATTAAAAGGGAAATAATGTGCAGATTTGAAGACCTGTGTTAGAGTCTCATAACTTTTTAAGTAGAGAAAATCACATGTTACTGTTTCATATTGCCACTATGGTAGTATATAGACATGTAGGTATGATCCACAGCCTTTAGATAAAATCTTCCCTGCCTCACTTATGCTTGAGCCTTGCATGTCTTTTTACTAGTAAGGTTGCAAGTTTTCCTATTGCTATCTGCCTCCATTTCTAGTTAGGGAAAGCAAACCAAGGCCTCTATCTTTACTGACAAAACCAAGCACAAACCTGAGAGCTCGTATATGGTCAGCCAACCTGCTAAACTGTTAGCAAACTCCACAACATTAATTCACCCAATGCCCAGTAGCACAGTAAGGGATTAGCACAAGTCACGAATCATTCCCAATATCTACTTTGGGTGTAGTCTCTTTGTTTTCAGTCAGGATTGGAAAATTTAGCTATATGAAGGTGGGTTGTGCCACACTATACCTCAGTGCTACAGATTTGTCCCTACTCTGCTTTGTTTGCTGGTACAAAACCAGTAAGTTGTTCTTTACTGTCTGGGAGAAGAGACTCCTGAAAGATTTGAGTAAAGGATTTGTCATCTGACCATCTGTCAACTGATAATGAAGGCAAGATAAATATTTGTGTAATAGAACTGTAAAACATAGTAGTGGGAGGGATATAGTTCCACTTCTTAGTCAAAATCAAGTAGAGTTAAACTGGTCTAAACAGATATTTCCTTAGGTGCTTCCAGATGTTTCTAAACATCTTCAGTAATGAAGATTGCACAGACTCCCTGAGTAACCTATTTTAGAGCTGAATTAGCCTTTGACATAGGCATTTTTTTTTTTTTTTGTAATTAGAAGTTGATAATAATTTTTGCTCTTCATATGAAGAAGCAATTTCTTGGAGGTAAAAATGTTAGGAGTCTATTGTCAGTCATATGTGCATCCAGGATCCCTTCATTATTATTCTTTCTTACCCTGGTACAATTTCAGAAGAATAAGGGAACTGAACTGCCAGAAATAGTTACAAGAAGGAACTGGAAGGATGGCAGCTTGTAATTTGTAGTAGGATACATGTATTATATAAGATAAAAATAAAACTTGGACAAGGCTATATTTTGGGGTCCTACTGGCATCATAAAATACTCTTGCTTTTTGCTTTTATGGCTTATTTTGATGTCAGCAGAGCCCTGAGGTATATTTGTAGCCTTGAAATTCACAGACATATTCTCTTTAAAGCATTTGGTCTTAAATGGGGCACATTTGTAAGTGGTAAAAAAAAATTCTCTCCATTGTAAAATATCAATTATTTGTAAGTGCTTGGATTAATTTATTGGATTTTATGGTTAAAAGAAATGGAAATTGTTTCTTACATTAAAAATTAATATTTTACATCCAGCTGTGTCTGGCTGGGCAATAAATCAGCTCCTTACAATTACTTATTTGTCAGCCAGCATGTTAGTTCAAAAAGCTAGGGAGCTTGCCTGTGGATCCTGCTCTACTTGAAAGGCAGGGAGAGTTCAGGTCAAATCAATTTGAGCCACAGTAATTAAGAACAAGATTGAAGATCCTTACCCACCTACGTAGTAAGCATCTGGAGTTGCTTTTTAGAATGGATGCACTTCTCAGCAGCTGCAGAAAGTATTGCAGGCAGACAACACTACTTAGGAAGAACTTTTTTAAATGCTTGAGAGGGTTATATATGAAGCAAATACTCAGACTTTGAATAAATCTGAGTATTTCATATTTGTTAAGCAGGAAAACATTTTATCTTTTCAGCTTGTCTATTTACAGCTGAATATCATGTAATGATCAAAGGGGTGTATTTACAGTGTCTCTCTTTTATGAACAAATTAAACAAGGCCAGGGTAAGGTAGTGTCCCATGATCACCAAGAGAACTGAATTGTTAACACGGTACCTGGAAATATTTTTGCCAGTAATCCATACTCCCCCTGACACTATCTGGACATGCATCAGGAGTTATCCCAGGGACCATCCTCAGTACTAACTTTGTGGACCCTTATTTTGGCAGGTAAGAAGGTTCATCTGTGTGATGGGAGCGTTCTGAACCTTTTGAACCCAGGGTCAGAAAATGGACACAAGCTCTTTTTATTAGTCTGGATGTAGCCACAACATTTGAGTTGATGTCATCAGAATGAAAACCTAATAGAAAACTAGTATCTTTATCCCATGAATGGGGAATGAAGAACAAGGACACATTGAAATTGAAAAAAAAAAAAAAGTGAATGTCTAAGAGCTGCTGATGTAAACAGAAAGTCCCCTTCAAATATTTCTTTAGGGTGTTTCAGTTTGGCAAGACTACAGAAAATGCTGTTTAATTTTGGTAGAATATAATTTTTGAAGCTTTACCTTGGGCACAAAGATGAAAAATTAACTGTAATCACAGCTCTAGTTGTATAGTGTTTCTAGAGAAGAGTTCTGTCATGACAGGGGAACTAAATTAAGTCAATCACATACCCAAGAAATATAATTAGTTGCACACTTCTCACACATGCAATATCATATTCAATTAGAGGTAAATGAAATAACTGTGGAAATAAGGTCACTTGAACTTCCACTAGAGGAAACTCAAACCTTTTGAAATCACAGGGGGTGGAGAGAAAGATCAGACTTCTGGCTTCCCAGACATCCTCATGTATTAACATCACTGCCTTTCTTCTGCACTGGGATTCTGCTGGTGAAGTGCATGAGGTGTGTGGGGCTGGGGACTGAGGGAGACATGGTAGCGTGATGTTGAAACCAGGGGATGCATTAGAAATCATATTTCCCTCTAGAAACTCCCATGTCAACTGACCCTATGTCCTATGTTCTGTGACTGAACAACTCGCCTCTTACAAGTGAAGTTGTTGTATGCCTCAACTTCCATCCCTCTCACACAGCCACTTATCTCACACAGTAGGAATTCTCTAACTAAAACCATAAATAATATTTGGCATGTAATGAAGATTTGCTGGTTGTATAAAATCCTATTTATTTCTGAGTGTCAGTTACTGGCATCATTTGATCTCATATTTATGTGTATACAGACAGTCATTTATCGAGCCTGGTGTAATAAGAAAAAAGCTGACTGGTGAAACCAGGTCATTCCAACACCTACCTGTAAAAACTTAAATGCACTTGAATGATTATATATGAACTAATTAGAGACTGAGTGAATGACTTGTGAAGTTGTGGATAAATAGGCCAAAACAAGGTGGTTACAATAAATTGTCAGTGGTTATCCCAAGGTCCAGCAAATCTTCACTGTACAAATGATAGTATTAGCAAACAATGAAAGAACTGAGGTTGATCTAATTAAAAACTGTATACTGAGTTGTAAAGAGAGGGTACAAGAGTAAACAAGTGGCAGAGTCTAGATTTATTTGCCATAAACATGGAAGCAATCACAGCATGATGTTGAGGTGTCCAGCACAAGGAATTAGGATTCATACATAAAAAACATCTTTTGCAAGCCTGTGTCGCTTTCAGTATAAATGACAAAACAATAGCAAATGTGTTTCTGAATGTATAGCCACAGACCTAGAGGTCTGATTATGAAGATGATGAAGAGGCATAGTTCTCTGAGAGCTCCTCATCAGTTTACAAAATAACATTCCATAATGGATTGGTTTGTGAGACCAGAGACGAATGACTGAATCAAAGTGAATTTCATCAGGTACAAGGAGCGTATGCAGTGGGATCACAGCAAGCATAAACAGCAGGAGCAAGGCAGCAGCCACCACTGTGTCATGCATATTGTGAGCAGAAAACAATTCCTCTTGGCCACTTCTCAGAAATTATGCCACCTGCACTTTGGCATGCTGGTATCGTAGCAGCCGTATTACAGTGAGAAAGGGAGACATCTCTGCAGTGGAAATGGTAAAGGACATCATCCCATTGACTTTAGCAGAGATCTGCTGATTTTCAACAATATGGCTATATTGAAGCTCTGGTTCATTGCCAATATATAGCCACTTAAACATACTGAGGAACATATTAAGATATGAGGGTTTTGTGTTTGTTTGGTTTTTAACTATAACTGATTGGAAACCATATATTTAAGCCCTAGAAGTGAATTCATATTTTTTGAGCTGGTTGAGAATAAAAATATGCAGGCAGAAAAGTAGAAAAGGACTTTATTTTTCCTGATATAAGTGTACAACTTCCACTGGTATTTTAGTGCAGCACTCTTTCCCGCATACATAATACGACTGTGCATAATGTGACTTTCTATAAGATGTCACTCTTTAAAATTTTGTGATCTGCCATATTACCTTGAATTTCTCATTTCCTTACTCCTGCTTCCCAACAATGCAGATAACTCAATTTTTTAGACCAGATACTAACTTTTCCTTCATTCTTCCTATGGTAATACTATTTCCATCTTCAGTGGGGACTGAATACAGTATTTCAGGTTGGGGCTAACTTTATCAGCACTTCTGATTTTTATTCTTCTTTGGTAATATAACCAATTATAGCTTTTTTTTTTTTTTTTTTTTTTTTTTTTTTTTTTTTTTTATGGCTGTGATGTTGGAGGCTTTCTTTTCTCCATTAGCCCCAAATACCATTTTGTCACTGAACTGAACAACTGAGACATTTCTCCCAATATCCTACAGACATATCCTTTGGCTCAAGAATAATTATTTCACAATGAAGTACATTTGTCCCCCACAGGTCCAATCATCCAAACCATCTGAATCTTGCTGAACCTGAACTCTTTTTCTTCATTATTTTTTTCTACCTCCAAGGGAGTAAGTGTGGCTCTAGGCCCTGGTATTTTTGTGCACTTTTTACTGTATCACACTCAACACTGGTTCTTTTTTCAGAGGTTCCGGACATCCTTTTTCATCCTTTTTTTTTTTTTTTTTTTTTTTTTTTCCAGTTTGCTGGCAACAATTTTTCTGGTTTTTAATGATTTTTGACTGAAATAGTATGTTTCATCTCTATATCAGATTTTTTTCAAATTAGAATGACAACGGACAGTCAATTTTGAGAATTTCTTTCATATGTACTTTATTAAGACTTTTATTTTTTAATTTGTCCTTTCTAAATTGCAGAAGGTATTTCCAATTAATCAAGGGCTAAGATGTGGTAAATTAGAGTTCTGTTAGGATTTCCATATATCTTTAGATTTGACTGTCTTATAAATGATGGGAATACCAGTACTGGAGAATATCATTATAGAGGCTTCTTCATACTTTGACTGCTCTCCCATCACTGAACATGCTTTCAGACTGCACAGCTGACCTGAACAAGAGACATGCAAGACAAAACAGGTTGGTGTTTTCTGTGCCCTCTTTAAATCTCCTTTTGCCTAAGGCTGCGAGACAGGAAAAGTTTGAGCTTTTTTTGGCATGTATTAAGAGTCTGACTTCCAGTTCAACTAATTCTTCCCTCAATCCTCTCTCACAAGTGGGTGATAACATGGTATAATATTTTAACTTTTTTTATTAAGGTGAGTGGATTTAAAAGAAAGCTTAAAAATATGTTAAATTGAAATTCATGATTTTGGAAACAGTAAAATTCCCCAAGAAGATACAGAAGTGTAAAGGAAAATAAAGTTGGAAGCTGGAGGCAAGAACAGCAGTTTTTGAGTATTTAGAGCATGAGAGAAGTTAGTTAAATTTAAAGCCAGCTAGAGAAAACAGTTTCTAAAGGGAAGTTAGCAGCTGGAGCTAAAGGAGATATCTGTGGTAGCCAAGAAAGATGCCTGAAGGCCATAGCAGGACAGGGCAGCTGCCTAAGTAATTATAGCTCATCTCAATAGAAGCCCCACATTAAGAAGTAAAAGAAGAAAAGGTACTGACAGTGGCAAAGGGGCAGTGAGAGGATGAAGGCTTTCTGTAATTCACTGACAAACTGAATATGCTTTGATTTAATATTCCTAACAGTGCAGGCAGGCTCAAAGTCTTTTTTTAAGGTGACAGAGGGGACCTGAGTGAACTGGCCAAGCTGAGGTACTCACAAGATGTCAGGCAAAGTGTGCCCAGCGTGTATATTCCTCACCCCCATTTCCTCCTTTAAATGTGGTTGATATTACAGAATGGATTCTTAGAAGCATCTTTGGCTCTAGATACTAGACAGGTATTTGGAAGTATTTTAAAGCAGTATATTTAATGATGGGGGGATACCACCTGGGAGTCTAAGTGAGACTTCAAATTGTCTGAGCTAATTGGATTGCTATTATTTGAGATAATCTTATTGGGATGCTTGGAAATGAGTTTTATTCTTCATTAAAAGGACAAAGGGCTGCGTCTTTAAAGGGCAACACTAATGTATGCACAGAGGGCAAAAAAATAATGTTCTCTAAAGCTCTCTATGGGCTCCTGCCAGTTGTGACTAATGTTGGTGCAGGTATTAGGAAAACACAAGCAAATGTGATGATGAATAAAGAAGAATGGAGATTAAAAGAAAAGTGGTTTGAAAGCTCTACTTGTACTACTGTATGAAGAATAATATATGAGGCCTGTGTAATGAAAATGGTAATGTGTTCTGTCATTTTACTTCATATAATTATACTATGATCCTGGAAGCTGTTTCTTGTGGCTGAAGCTCTGTATGTGGTTAGAGTTCTCCTGCATTTCGTATTGTTTCAGCCCAGAATCCTTCCCTGCTGCCTAGTTTGAGATGCAGTGAGTCCAGGCCTGAGAAGACACTGATGCTGTGATGTCCAGGTAAGGTCCCCTGATTGTTCCCAACATGCTGCTGGGTGGACTGTTCATGGTCAGGCTCAGATCTGGAGGGAGCTGACTGGCTCACCATGGGTGGATACTCAAGCCCAAAGAAGAAGGGAGGAGAGGCTGGGTTCAGTTAGGAACCACCTCTAACATTCAGCACAAAACAGCTGCTGGGATATGTGGCAGATTCTGGTAGAAAATTGCAACACTGGTGTGGTGTTGTACTTTTCTAATCTTTTCAGAATAACAGATCCACTTTGCTCAGCCAGCTGTAGAAAAGAAAGTGAGATACACACAGGATCCATACAGGAGATCCAACTTCTGTGCAAGTGTTTGTCAAAATAATTCTCTATAAGCAAAGACCTGCTTTCTATGACTTTTAGGGGGTTATTTTCATCCAGAGTAAAATCTGTCAATGTGCTCACTTCTATTTTTAAGTGCTTTCCAAGCATCTTCAGCAGAAGGAAACAGGATACCATAACCCTGGGTAACGAAGGATCAGTAACTTGATTCCCATCAAAGAAAACAAAGGTACTGAGCCATGCAGTCTAAACAAAGCAGCTCAGCTCACAAAAACCAAGTGCAACTAAGGTGCAGAGAATTACTTAGTGAATAACTGTGAATAGCAAACACAGGAGATTTTGACTCAGGCTGTGGGAAATGCCTGAAAAGAAAAACTGGCTACCTTTATTAACCAAAGTATTTGCTAACATGCCTTGCTTTGTTTCTCTTTCTGTCAGATGCCACATTCAGCTGTGTCTGAACTGCTGACACCAGCGAGAACTGTGGCTCTCTATCGCTTTAGTAGGATCCATGGGGTATAATTTGCCTATTCAGCTTGCTATAGTAGTGTCTTAGACAATATATAGACAACTGGTGATGGTAAGTGATGAATATAAGCGAGAAGAATTTCGGGCTGCAGGTTCAATATAATTAATGAAGTGTTACTAAAGCATTTTAAGAGAAACTGGTTCCTGCATTTACAATGTGCTGTAATGATTTACTTAGAAGTTTCCCTTTAGACTCAGTATACAAGTTACAAATGATGCAAAATGTTGCTGATCAGAGATATTGACAATCGCTCATTGGTATTGACATATACAAGAGTCTCCACTGGTTGCCAGTGCAATTATGAACTGACTTTAAAGACTTGCTTTTGGCCAAAGATTAAAGGAGGACCTTATTTCTCATCTTATTTCAAAGTTTCTCTTATCTTACTCTTCCACTGTTTCCTCCAACAGATCAAAATAATATCGATGATGATGAAGATAATAATAAAGATACGGAAAGTTTTATGTGTTCTACTTTATCTTCCATCTGTCTGTTCACGACTGTTCATCCAGTGATGACATGGTGATGACTTCTGAGAGATATTTCCAATGTCACCCCTGTAAAACTTCCTATCAATGAGTTATTTGGGAACAGGCTTAGGTTTTAGATTTTGAATATGTTTTTCAAAAGAGCCTAAGTGATTGAAAAAAAAAAAAACTCACAAGTTCTCCCACTGAACACAGGGGTTCTAATTGAACCAGCTGGATTTCCATCTATGACCCTGGGTCTCATCTCATGTTTCTTTTGACTAGGAATAACAGAAAATATCATGAGAGTCTTGAAAATAAATGTTAGAAAGACTCAGTATCTTAGAGAAACTTGTGAAACAAACTTGAGTAGAAACCAACCATCTCATTGGAGAAGTTCCATTTAGCTAAACCAAGATCTAAAAATTTAACTCATGAATACAATGGGTCAGAGAACCACAGTGAAAATGTCTCTGAAAGGTAGTGAAATTAAACTAGAGAAACTAGAGAAAGGAAGGCTGGTTAAAAAATTTTAGTCAAACTGCAGCTTTACTCCTGTGTTCTTGCCTAAAATTCAGACTGCAAACTCACTGAGTTTTGCTGCTGAGATACATTTCCTTTTGTTTTGCATGAGTATCAGGAGGGGACTCCTATCAGCTGAGATGGGTTATTCTTGACACAGCCTGAAGGAAAGCATTTACTCCTTGAGAGTATGTGACATGCAGCGCTTACGCTTCTGCATTAGCAAGTCTGTTGCTTATTACAGAAATGTTAAGTTTATTCTCCACTCTGGCTGCTCTGTTTCTGTAGAAAAAAAACCCCAAACATTCAACAAGTTATTGTAACACCTATGGACTAGCACCAATAAACAAATCTCCATCTCCTTGTGCTTGAAACAGCTGCTGGTGATTATCCTCCTCGCATGGAAACAGAAACACATCTGGTGTCTGCAGAACAGCAATGAAACAGAAAGGAGAGGAGCCAAAGCAGCTGTCCCAGGCGTACACAGCTGCATCATCCCAGTGCTGTTGCTCCACCTGAGAGCCATCTCTCTTGTAAGTAGTGGGATGGGATGGTGATGAGAAGAAAGAGGAAAATACAGAGGGAGTTTTTCCTCTTTTGTCTTCCCCGCTGTGGATGAACCATTTGGCCTTGTCCTCAGATGTCTGTGGTGTTCACTGTTCCTATTCTTATATGCTCCTCATGGCCATGTTAAAAGGATGACCAAAGTTAACTGTCTTAAATTATCATGTTTGTGATCTTTGGTGAAAATTCCCCTGTGTGAAGAAGGAAAATATAATATCTACTGGTCATTCTAATGACTTATGTTATGACCTGTAGAAATAAAGTAATTGAGAAGTTTGCTTTCTGTCTGAAACGTCATCATTTCAAGGTTGTCCATCAGCAAAACACATCAAGCCAGAAGCCCAAGCCCTCTAATTACCAGGTGAGTTTTAAAGAACTGTAAGATTAAAAAAAAACAATATAAAAAAAGAATGTAGAAGGTATGGAGCTTGTATGTGTGTTGCATCATATTTTTTTAGCTTTATATGGCACAATTAAATCTTGGAACATTTGACAATGTATGAAAATGAAAGGTAAGATTCTCACATGTTGCATCTGTCACATCCCACTCAGAAGAGGGAGACAAGTGACTTAGATTCATAAATCCCCAACGGAGTGGAAAACAGTAAGATGAGTCTCAAAGTCCAGATATTTATTAATTTCTCACAATGTACTAATTGGATACACAATAATTGGATAAGTATGTAACATACTATGGCAAACTATATAGTATGCTTTGCATTACTTAATGATAATAAGGAAAAGAAAAAGAGAAAAGAAGTAGAAAGAGAGATCACCAGCCTAGGTTCCTGCATTGGTCCCATCCAAATTCATCAGGGATGCATCTGTACTTCTTCAATTCCTCTTCTTTGCTTCTTTTTTTAATTAATTTCCCTCCCTCAATTTATACCCACTTTCTTTGGGTCCCTCCCCTAGGTTGACCCACATATATGTATTGCATGTATGGGGAGGGTTAAGGTGCTTTGTGGTATGACGTAATTAGCATGATCTTGTTAATTTTCATTAGCATATTCAAGGATGTCAAATGTAATATGCATTTCATGGATAATGAAGCAAAGGTCATTCACTGTACAGATGGCCCTTGAAACTTTACAAGATGCACCAGAGCAGAACCATCCTGTCTTCACAGGATCCCCTCCCACAGCCGCACCCTGTGCTATTTGGACAACCTGATCAGCTCCAGGCTCCACATTACCCACCTTGTGACTACAGTTTCATTACTTCTGAGTGTTTGAGGCACTCCTTGCCTCAGAGGACCTCCACTCTCCCCCTATTCCTTATCTTTACCAAGTCTTGGTTCTCATCCTTGTTTTTCTCAGGCTGTTTTTCTCAGTCCTGTTTTCAGGAAGCTATAAGTCATCTCTCACAGCCTCATATTGTTGCTGAAGTCCATAAGAAAAATTGAAAAACACTAAATATTGTGAAAGAGTTGACAACATGTTTGTATAGTGTAGCATATGGTAGGACATGCCCATATATTTGTTAGAACTGTGTTTCCTCTTACATTTATATATTAAAATTAAATTTTAAAATTTCCTTCCCCCTGCCTCCTTTTTTTTTTTTCTTCCTTCCCCAGAGCGAAAGGGAAGGTTAATTTTTTTTTTTTTTAAAAAAAGGAGAACTCTGAGTTTTGTTGTTTTTCTTTTTTTTTTTTCTTCTGGCAGCTGGGCCTTTGGTATAGAAGACACCTGCATGAAAAAACCCTAAACGCTTCTTCAAAAATCTAGTTCCCTTTCCAATAGACACTTCACTGAGAAGCCACTTTCTGTCACGTGAAGGGAAGATCTGACACAATTTGTGCCATATTAAAATATATTCTAGCTTGAACCAAACTCATTACTACAAAATCAATATAGTCTGGATGCTGGCAAAGCTGCTGTAATCTTGTATGAGCTGTAGAGGTGTCTAAGAGGTAGGAAGTTACTAAGAATCAGCTCTCAGCAGGGTGTCAGAAGGTGACAAATGCCAGAACTGACTTGAATTTATATCTTCATGTTTATGTTTTCTTCTTTTCTTCCTTTCTGCTTCTCTTTCCTTGTTAGCATATGTTGCTTTGCAGTCGTGCAACCATTATTACTGTCACTCTCTTTTCTATACCTAGCTCCCATTCCCACCAGGAAACCCTTCCCCCCACACCTCCACCTTTTTCTTTTTTTTTTTTTTTTTTTTTTTTTTCATTTGGGTGGTGGATAGCCATGATTTTATTAGATTATCACTTGTTATCATCCCAAACAGAGTTAGAAATTCAGAGGATAAGACTCTTCTGTACTTAATGTCAACTGTGAAAGTGGTAAGAGGTATTGAGACGATGCAAATGCAGGAAAGAAAGGAGTTGTTCTTGTATGATGAGATGGTCTTACAGACAGTGTTGAACACTGCTAACTATATTCCTGCATTTTCCTTTGCTTATTTCAGGTCCAAATTGAGACTGGATAATTATGTATGTTGCTCTGCCACATCCAGCAGAATAATGTTTTGTTTTTACCAGGTTTGAATTCGGTTCCATTAGTCCTTATTTTAGTTTATTCTTTCTTGTTCTTAACTTTATGATTTCTTCTTTAATGGCATGAAGCACAAGTGCCTTACACCATAGAAAAGATATGCCCGTCTCTGCACATGGTGAGGTGGTATAGATGTATTTTATTTTATTTTATTTTTAAATGACTCTTTTCTCTCCAAATGAATTACCCATTGTGATGATAGTTTGAAAACTGTTGAGGCTGAATGCTTGTAAAGGAGAGGAATACAGTAGGCTCATACATTTTGTGAAGAATTTTTATGAGAATCACTTTTTACAAAATTTCCCAATTGATTTCCTACATTATTACTCCTCTGGCTCCCAATAATGTTATTTAGACAGAGAAATATTCTGACAGCATATCTTCCCATTTACACTTTGTTTTCAGCACTGGCCTATAAATAGGCCATTACAGTCTGGAAAAAAATTCAAATAGTAAAACTCTTCCTTCATGTTGCTTAACAAATGCAGTCTAACTAACAATTGTCCAACATGCATCTTCTATTATAATTTTAAAATTTTCTATTTTAAATTTTAAGCATGCAGAGGTGGACTAATTTGATTAATAAGTAGGTAAGTATAGCAGGTAATTTTATACCCACAGTGCAGACCTGATTACTATGGAATACCTCAGTGTGTTCAAGGAAAGAACTACCAGCAAGCCCTGCAGCAATAAAATCAAGCCCTGCAGACCCATTACCGTGACATGAGTGGGTTTTAGGACAGTGAGGTTAAAAAAAATTTGCTCCAGACCAACACAAATCTAGGTAATCAGCTTAGACAAAATTGTCAGTATGTGTTCATATAATGCCCAGAACAGAACTCAATGTGGTAGTCCTGGGCCAAATTCTGCCTGCCATGTCTGTGGAAAGTAGTTCCATTAACTTCAGTCATAATTTATATGCAGGAGGGAAATGCATTAGTAGAGAACTAATCAGAAGAGCTCCTTGGAGGAGGCAGCAGGTGGCAGATGCCTTGAGGGGCTGCTCTGATGAGCAGCTTACCCCACTTCTTCCATTCAGTGCATTTGTCTCCTGCTGCACCAGAAAAGGTTGGAGCTAGGGCCACCTGCTGGTGTAAAAAAATACAAAGTTTAGATAATTGCAAAATAGCCATTGACGATAAGGTCCCCTTCCACTGTTTGTGCATATGGAGGAGTCTTAGATGTTGGCTGTATCCATTGGACCCATATTCTGATTTTGAACCTGTGGTGCCTCAATGCGAAGTTTTTGGGCCCAGCAAATTTTAGTTCCAAGTTTATCATCAGTGTAGGGGAAAGCTTATCTAGTATATTACAACTATTCTTTTCTTGTCATGTATCAGAGAAGATCATAGCAGAGAAATCCTGAATCTGTTCTACCAGCCAAAGACTTATTTAACTGTAGTTAGATAATTTTTCAGCAACAGCAATGAAATAACATAAGCCTGTCGGCTTTAGGGAAATTAGCAGGTTTACATCAATGTCATCAAAACTCAGTATGGTCTATAGTGTTTGAACTATTTATTAAGACACTCCTAAATGGAGCAGTTTTCTCTGGATATTGGTATTCAACCTGTTAAATTTACTTCATGAAGGGTAAAATTTCACCAAAATTTCATTCCCTACAGAATTTTGGTATGTGGTAGACTGCCAAAAGGATATGCCTTCTGTAGGATCCTACTAAATAAAACCGGTAAGGCCTAATTCTGCTCACTTACAAGTACTTGTTTAACTGAGCAGATGTTGGCACTTATGTCTTATTACATGACTTGGAGAAGAATATTAGGGCAATGGTAATCAATATAAGATGGTGACTCCTTATTTGAGAGATGCAGATACTGGATGGGAAAGGTACACTAGGAAAATTGAGAAG
Source organism: Tyto alba (assembly GCF_018691265.1). Lineage (NCBI taxonomy): Eukaryota > Metazoa > Chordata > Aves > Strigiformes > Tytonidae > Tyto > Tyto alba. Next base: position 41,911,807 of record NW_024881316.1, on the reverse strand, counting down.
ATCTGTGCCAATGAACCAAGGAAATGTCTCAGGGGTCAGACACAAGGAACTTGTGAAGGAGAGGCAAAATGCCTGAGTCATGACAGAAACAACAGTAAGCGGTTGACCTGTCAAAAGAAGGCATGTGTTCAAATAAAAAATGAAGACAAAGGCATTGATAATTAAAGACAGATATTAAGAGGTGAAATGTCTATATAAACTGATATTGCCACAACAACAAAAATTCATAAACTTGCCATTAGCAAATTAGGTTGGATATTAAAGGGTTCTCAATTACCAATGTGATGCCTGAGCAGCCATCTCATAAAAGTAGTTGAAGCAAGAAACCATTTTCAGAGAGAACTTGATAACAGGATTATGTGATGAGGTTACAAGATAGGACTGGCAGGATGCAATTATCTAGATCCCTTCCAGGCTTATTCCCCTGGGAGAAAAGAGGAAATCAAAAGCAGTGGTTTACAATGCACGGCAGGTGTGCATGTGGCCCGGTGTATAACCTCTTTTTGCCAAGGCTGGATACTAATCCAACTAATCTAGAAGTGCTATAATGATCTATTCTCCCCATTAGCCCCCAGATAAGCATGTAGTTGTTAAATGAACTGTCCAAAGATATGTATTAATATGCAGCTGATGAAAGCAACTACTTGTCCTTCACTGTAGCAATGTCCCTACCTCCAAAACAGTCTCAAGCTTAAAAGACACCAGCAAGTAATAAGTATTAAAAGCTCAAGTAAGATGGCAGTGATGCTACTAGAAAGAAGAAACCATTCAGGACAGTTTACAGCTCCTTTACCTTTTTCAGATTTTTGTTTGCAGATATTTACCAGCAGTTCCTCAATTTGCCCCATAATCTGAGTGCTCTACCTAAGATTTAGCCTATCACAAGCAGTTCTTTCAAACTGTTAGTGTCTGTTCATCTGTGGCACCTGTTACAAGATGTTCACATCTTTAATTACTTTTCATCTTGACCATAGTAACGTGATAGAACTGAACAGATCCTCCAAAATTTAAGAGACTTGGCACAGTTGCCAGTGCTGCAGTCCATCTTGTAATCAACATGGGCTGCCCTCCTTACAAACATATGTGCCATTCAGCTTAAGTTATAAGGAGGTTTCAGTTCTCATCTTTGGTTGGTTCCATGCATATTTTAAGACTACTTTGAAGTTGTGAGTTGGAATCATTCTGTATAAGATTTGATCCTTTAGCACAATGGATCACTTTGTAATAATGTTTAAATTCAGCCTTCTGATTCTGGGGAGAGAAATTAACAAAAAATCACAAAATGGACAGAAACTCTTCCCCAGGAACTAGGGACCACAAACTCATTAGTATCTGTGATAAAAAATAACAAAGCAACATTTTCAAAACTTGTAAAAGTAAAAAGTATTTTCAAAAACTTTAGAAAAACCTTACCAAAACAAACTACTTTGTACATTTCTCCTTTGGGAGAGGATGAAAAGTCAGAAAAAATATACATAGCCATGCTGCTTACTGTGTTGTTAGGAATTCCAGTGAGAAAATTACATAAAATTATAAGCAAAACAAAAGAAGAGCAACTGACTTTATTTTGTTGAATTGCAGTAGCTTCTAACAGACTCATTCTGTTCTTTTAACAGAAGAAAACACCTATCTCACATATGACAGTGAAACATCCTGCTCCTGAAATAATTGCTCTAACTACAAATCTAGGGACAATGTAAGGGTACAACAAACAGGTGGAGCAGAAGTTCAAGACAAGACGTAGATAACTGTGGGACATGAACTAGGAAAGGATCAGAGTATATCAGCTACCTAATCAAGACCCCAAGGGCTGGGGAAATCAGTTTTCATACATCTTTGCTCACATTTCTGTCTGCCAGAGGGAGGTTTAGTTGGTAGTGTCTTTTACATAGAGGGATCCATATATGTCTAGTTGTCTATATATCTGTATTTCTATGCAGAGACATTTATCAACTAAAGACATTCAGAATTTATTTAATTAGTTATTATGGAAGGAATAAGGAAGAAAACTCAGAATTTTGGCTGTAAAGTTAAGCAGTCCTGCTGCTTCCCAGTCGCTAACAGATGACCCTTCGTTGTTTTACTTAGAGAGTAAATGTAGGATATTTGATATACTTCCTTCATAAAATTTTTTGGCAAGCAGGTAATATTATGAACTTCAGAAGGATTCATTAAAATAGTTTTAAAATCAATGAATCCACTGATCTAAATATACAAATAATAGAGAAAGATTTTAAAAGTGTTTTCCTACAATGTGTTCTGAGTGATAGTAAGACATCACTCTTCAAGTACTTCATTAATTACTTAGTACAGTCAATAGGCTGATGAGGTATGTAGTCAGACCCTGTTGGCTGGTGCTTGTAGTTCTCTCTGTATCTTTTGATATTTAAATCTTGCCAACTTCCCCTTTTCATACTACTTTACTTGCAAAGTTGTAATGTTCATAAAGTTCTCGTTTACAATACTATACATTAGAACACCTTGAACTTTTGTTTATGTCAAGGTCTTGAATCTATATTCATAACTCACAGTACATTTTAATATTATTTCCACAAAATATTATTTCCTTCTTGATGGGAAAAACTGTATGTTTGACCTTTAGGCCATCTATCCATGAAATTCAGGTTTGCCCTCTGACCATGTAGTGTATGTAATGTCATGTATTTTTTATTTATGATATGTCAGAGATGTGCATGGAACATTAGATGTGTAATAGCACACAAGGTATTTTATAACCTCAAGTCATGATTTTATCAGGTGATTGAAGACTCCCTGGAGGAAGTTATGTCTGCTAAACCTACTGGAGTTGTTCTTCAACCAGTGGTTTCTTTCACCAGCCATTCTTGCTTTGATTTCTATCTACCTTAATAAGATTTCCATCTACCCGAATATGATTGGAACTGAGGCTGTGGTAAATAAATAAACATCAAATTCACAAATATCAGAATTAAGTCCCATGAGCAATCTTAAAAATACAGTTTCAAATTTTTGGGGTATTTGGCTTCGTATCCTTGATGTACTGTTAGTGTTAGCAGTTGCAATCACAAATAGAACTTATCTACACAAAGCAGATAAGCAGGCACTTCTTTATTCCAGCTCTGGGGAACACGAGGGATAGCTCCACCCAGGATGTGTTTGCCAACAGGTACAAAGCACAACATATTTATACACTTTTTCAGCAGAGTCATGGTTACATAAGATCAATAAAATGCATAGAATCTGATTTGACCTCTATAATGTTTGTCACCTTACCTATATTCCTATTCTACAGAAATCATTGGTCAACTTTACTGATGGATTTGAATACAAAGAGGAGAGGGTAATAATAAGCATATTCATGTTATTTCCTGGTAGTCATTATCATATGCAAATGTCCCTAACACATGCGTGGTTATGTTGGACGGGGTCCCTCTGGTGATCGTCAGTAGTGTTCCTCACTACGGCCACTGATCGAACTCCATCCTTGCGCATGCTCATTTCATCTTTGGCCGATCTTCCAAACCAAAACCAGGCTCTTCTGGTACCTATTGCTTTGACTCAAGGTCCATAACCAGTACCCACTGTTTTAATTCAAAGACCATAACGATTCCTATAGTGATCAAGGCAAACACCATACTATTTACCTGTTCCTAAGGGCTTTAACATACCTTATATTCTCATAGCTGTTATAACTCCACATTAAAATCAAAATCATATTCTAGGATTCAAACTGTTTTATTAGGGTGACTGTAACATCAGTGCAGTGTTCTACTCATGCACATACTTGAACACTAATGTACAATGTACGAGAGGGCAAAGAAGACAAGAAATATCTTTGTTTGTGAAGGGATACAATTTAGGGGGTCCTGGAGAAATATTTTGATTCTCTGTGCTTTGAATAATAGCATATTTCCTTTAGTAGAGTGATGGGATTGATAAATCATATTCAAACTACCTTTTATAGCTGTCCGAGTTAAATATTGCTATACCAGAAATTACAAGTTTCATCTAAGCCCCCTTTCCACTGCTTTACAGAATCATGATCCCCATTGCTACTTCTGTTTCTTACGTTCATTTATTTCCCAGGACCCATTTTCAGCAAGAGGGCAAACCTGTGTTTGAGATTAAGTTATTCTTTTGGGAGATAAGAGCCCCCAGAGGCTGAGAAAGGACTAGAGTTTAGATCTCACATGTTGTTGAATACTTTAATCACCAGAAAATTATATGAAAGATTCTTTGCTTGACTGATTTTGAGTTGAGCTCAGTTCTCTGTATGTGTATTAAGAATAATTTGTGCAGGATTAGGTAGTGTTTAGGTGCTTTCCAGCTGCTGGTGAGTTGCATTACAATATAGGCTCTCAATACTGAGCTCCACGACAGCTCAAACTGGGGAAAGGAGTTGAGGTTTAGACGTCTTGTGAAACATATAATCTAATATAGATGGTAAGTACCACTAGAGCAGGTTGTCTTTGACAGCAAGTGAGCAGAAATGCTTTCTACAACTAATGTGCTTAAATTCTATTTAAGATTATTTTGATAGTGAAAGGTATGAATAGATACCCAAGTGATTTGTAGAAAAGAAAACATGACAGAGGTTAGATGTTCATTCAGCAATTGAGGTATCCAGTCCAGAAGGATGACAAAGAATATTCTAAGTAAGAAAATGAGATGAAGTGCAGTTTTGTCTTATCAGGAAAAAAATAAGAATAAATTATTTGCACCTGTACTTTTACATTTCTGAACGACATGCTTTTAGATCTGTGAAAAGGCGTGGGTTGCAGTCAGGCTAAACACAAGCTTGTAAGTGTTTAATATCACAGGAAGGAAAGAAGTAAACAAGACAGACCTGGTGGCTATCTTTCCTGGTAATACCTAGGAGGAAGTGGTGCTTTCCCCTATGTGAACCCACAGCACTGTTTGTCATACCCAGCATCATGGAAAAGAAATACATTGCAAGCTGTTAAATGAAAAAAACACTGTCTCTGATGCATTGGTTCCCTGAGCTACAAATCACTGGAGGCCAGAAGAATTATGGGTAGGTGTTATTGCATGTGTTTTGTGGCTTCTCTGCCATCTGCTCTTGGTCAGTTCAAAGATCAGATACTGACCTGCTGGTCTTGTTCTTGTGTTCTCAAGATAATATGAACCATTTAAAAAGGTGTAATCTAAACTACTCTTCTGGGCTCTATTTGCTTAAAGAGGGAAGACATGGTTCTCCAGAAGGACATTTATCCTACCTTAGCACTTTTTCAGGGACAAAACAGTGACTCTCTGATACTGCCTATCCTGTCCTATTGACCTGGGAAGGAAATAAATAACTAGTTTAAGTTGGCTATTTAACTTCCAGGTAGATAAATTCAAGTGAAGTGATTCCTACTCTTACTGACTGGTAAGGTTGGTTCACTAGCCTAATTTTTATCTTGCTGGAAACAAAAGAAAAGAGCTAAGCAAGACTTTATTCTCCCTTTAACATATAATGCTCATATTTTCCCAATGATGCTCTGCTACAAATCACTTCACTTTTCTCACCCATCTTTCACAGACAGACACTTATCTTCCCCAAATACACATTAGCTACTTCTGTGGGTTTATCTGCTCAATATCCTGAGGACCAGCATTGCACCTGTTTCTTTATTTTGAATTCGCTGCCTTCTCTTTAAGAGCCTTAATGGATGTTTTATTAAAACTCCCTCCCTCCTTCATTCTGGAGAGCAGGATATATATTTTTTTTCAGTGGCTGAAGAAAGTCTATAAGAAAATGTAGTACTCTTTGGGCAAAGGAATCTCAGCCAACCAGTATTTCAAGATGTTATTGACAATAGAACTTCAGAAACATAGTTGGCAAAATTTCCACTTCTTTGGGTGAAAGATGGTATTTTTCCCTTTCATTGAGTCCCAATAGGAAAGAATTCTAGACTTGAAAGGAGGATGAATAGTTTTACAAGTCATATCCTTGAAGGATTCTCTGTATTTGGAACTGTAAATAAAACAATGAGAGTGTAATGCCATTGCTTCATTGTATCATTTCACAGTTGAATCATAATATACTAGAAGAGAATATTTATAATGGAAATAAAGCTTTGAACTTTGTGCACCACAGTAAAAGATGTCATCTCATGTATTTTCTCTAAAAGATTAATTGACCTTATATCAAATTTCCTCTTTCCTCACCAGCAACATATTTCTTCAAATGTATGTTAAAAGTTAATGAAGATTCCTAAACTCACATTCACTAGAGGTTGGCACTTGGGTTTTAAATTAGATGCTCAGATATCACATTTTTTTTATGAATCTGAAGCACACATTCACAGTGATATTTCTTTACAAAAATGTACAACAGAAATCCACAAACCCTGGTGATTAGTCAGCTGTACTGTTCAGTCTTAAACTGGCATTTGTCTTGCACATAGTAACTTTGCTTTGTCACTGCTGTTAACAGGCAACATCTGAAAACTTTGAGTGTCAATCTCATTGACTTCATTATGTAATAAAATAGAACACTGGGAATACTGTCATATCCTGGGTTGCTGAAGCTACTTGAATCAACATAATGCTTGAGTAAAATGTCTGCCCTGTGCTTATCACAATGTCTGCCTCTTCTGTGATAGAACACCAAAAACCCCAGACACAAAACAGTGATGATTTTTCAGCTGGTAGCTAACAAATAGATGATCTGCAATGGGAAAGGGAGGCAGAATGAATATATCCTTAGAGAAGGTACTTAATGCGGGGAGCAACACCCACCCAGCTATTTTAGTGAATGCAAATATCTTCTGGGAACTTTGTAAAACATCTTTTTCAAAGCTCAAAGTACATAAATCCATAGGGCCCTGATGTTCAGAAGCACAAGAATTACTCACAGTCTGTCAACAATTAAAGATGATGACAAATGACACCCAAAAAAGCCACTTTTTTGCTTCTTAAAAGTATGGTTTTAAGTGGTACTTCTTAAAATTATTAATTTGAAAATTTTGACAAAAATGACTTGGGCAATGGTCTGTGAGCTCAGGGTAATATCTGGTTAATTTTCTGTGGGTGGTCCTTTCTTCAGTAACCTGCCTGAGATCTTATTCAGGAATTGGAAATGGATTCAGAGGGCAATGCAATTACTAGCCTTGCCCACCTCCTCACATGGCTTAACTACGTGTCAACCCTACACAGACCCTCTCCAGCTTCTTAACAACCTTCTCGAACTGGGGGCCCCAACCCAGCTCTAACCCTCTGTCTACCTTCCAGCCTTCCTCTTGATCCCAAACTCAGGCTTCTGAAGCTTTCATCACGGGCACAAGGGCTGTTCCTCATTTGCAAACAGCACATCAAGTTGAAGGTTGCTGGTAGCACTGGCATACAGAAATTGCCACTGTTGCACTTCCCTCCTTCCTCCCTAGACTCAAGTTTCAGGCATTTGGCAGAGATGCACCTCAGTGTTTTTGAGGAACTCTCACTGCTGTAGTCTTGGCTCGAACATGCTGAGTTTATTATGTCTGATTCCTGAAAGCTTTCTGGAACTCCTCCACTAGAGCTACACTGCTGAGCAAGGCAGAGATTCTGTTTTGGAACAAAAAACTCTTTAATGGCACAGAATCATGATGTTAAAGAAAAATTCCCCTCCCTTTGTCCTGTTGGATTTCATTAGCTTATCTTTGCTACTAAAAAGTTTGAATTGCTACAAGTTTGAGCACTAGTATTTCATCTTCTACATTTCTCTCACTAAAAGTGTACAAAGAAAAAAACGTAAACTTTTACAGGATTTCTCTTTTATCTCAAGAAAAGGTCTAATTGGGTCACCATTCTGAAAAAAACAGTCTTGGTAACTGTGCTTATACAGTGTTGGAGCCTGAAGATACTGTATATAGAATCATAAAATGGTTTGGGTTGGAAGGGGCTTTAAAGATCATCGAGTTCCAAGCCCCCCGCCATGGGCAGGGAAAATTTCCACTAGCCCAGATTGCTCAAAGCACCATCCAACCTGGCCTTGAACCCTTCCAGGGAGGAGGCATCTATAACTTCCCTGAGCAATCTGTTCCAGTGCCTCACTACTGTGACAGTGAAGAACTTCATCCTTACATCTAATCCAAATCTACCCTCTTTCAGTGTAAGGTCATTACCTCTTGTCCTATCACTACATGCCCTTGTAAAAAGTCCCTCTGCAGCTTTCCTGTAGGCCCCCTTTAAGTACTGCTTGGTCACTATAAGGTCTCCCCAGAGCCTTCTCTTCTCGAGGCTGACCCAACTGTCTCAGCCTGTCCTTGTAGGACAGGTGCTCCAGCCCTGTGATCATCTTTGTGGCCCTCCTCTAGACCTGCTCCAACAGGTCTATGTCCTTCCTATGTTGGGGACCCCAGAGCTGAACACAGCACTGCAGATGGGGTCTCAGGAGAGCAAAGTATATGGGCAGAATCACCTCCCTCAACCTGCTAGCCACGCTTCTTTTGATGCAGTCCAGGGTGTGGTTGACTTTCTAGGCTGCGAGCACACATTGCTGGCTCTCAGTCAGTTTTCCATCCACTGATCCCCCCAAGTCCTTCTCCACAGGGCTGCTCTCTGTCCACTTATTGCCCAGCCTGTATTTGTGCTTGGGATTGCCTTGACCCATGTGCAGGAACCTTGCACTTGACCTTGCTGAACTTCATGAGGTTTGCATGGGCCCATCTTTCAAGCCTGTCTAGGTCCCTCTGGATGTCATCCCTTCCCTCTGGTGTGTCAAATGCTCCACACAATTTGGTGTTGTTGACAAAGTTGCTGAGGGTGCGCTCAGTCCCACTGTCCATGCTGCCAACTGAGGTGTTAAAGAGCAGTGGTCCCAATACTGACCCCTGAGGAATACCATTCGTCAGTGGTCTCTACTTGGATGTCAAGCCATTGACCATAACAATTTACTTGCAACCATCAAACCAATTCCTTATTCACTGTGTAGTCAATCCATCAAATCCATGTCTCTACAATTCAGAGACAAGGATATTTTTCAATGTCATCTTCATCTTAATTCAAGAAACATATTCCCAAGATACATAAATTGAAATTTATATAAACATTACCTTATAATTAGACCATGATTGCTCCATTTCTATGAAGTCAAAAGAAAACTAATCTGGCAACATATTGGTCTTGTGTAGCAAGGTTTTGGTGATGGGGGGTTTATACAGATGGCTTCTGTGAGAAACTGCTAGAAGCTTCCCCCATGTCCAATAAAACCAATGACAGCCTCCTCCAAGATGGACCCGTTGCTCATGAGGGCCAAGTCAATCAATGATGGTGGTAGCATCTATGTGATAACATGTTTGCGAAAGGGATAAAACACAAACAAAAAAGCAAACCGGCAGTTCTCAGAAGAGACAGAAGTCAGAATATGTGAACGAAACTACTCTTCAGACACCAAGGTCAGTGAAGAGGGAAGGGGAGGAGGTGCTCCAGGCACAGGAGCAGAGATTCCCCTGCAGCCCGTGGTGAAGATCATGGTGAGTCAGGCTGTGCCCCTGCAGCCCATGGAGGTCCACGGTGGAGCAGATATTCACCGGCAACCCATGGAGTACCCCACGCAGTAGCAGGTGGAAGCCCAAAGGAGGCTGCAACCCAGTGGGAAGCCCACACTGGAGCATGTTTTCTGGGAGGATTTGTGACCCCGTGGGGGAACACACGCTGGAGCAGTTTATGAAGAACTGCAGTCTGTGGGAAGGATTCACATTGGAGAAGTTCATGGAGGACTGTCTCCTGTGGCTGGGACCTCACGCTGGAGCAGGAGAAGGGTGTGAGGAGTCCTTCCTCTGAGGAGGAAGGAGCAGCAGAGACAACGTGTGGTGAACTGACCACAACCTCCATTCCCCATCCCCCTGGGCAGCTCAGTATGGGGGAGGAGGTAGAGAAAATTGGGAGTAAAGTTTAGCCCAGGAAGAAAGGAGGTGTGGGGGCAAGGTGTTTTAAGATTTAGTTTTTATTTTCTCATTATCCTACTCTGATTTTAATTGGTAGTAAATTAAACTAATTTCCCTAATTTGAATCTGTTTTGTCTGTGGTGGTTATTGTTGAGTGATCTCTTCCTGTCTTTATCTTGACCCGTGAGGCTTTTGTTTTATTTTGTCCCCTTCCCAGCTAAGGAGGGCAGTGACAATGTGGCTTTGGTGGGCACCTGGCATCCAGACAGGGTCAGCCCACCACAGGCAGCTAGAGAAAAGAAAATATTCTCTGATTCAAATAAAAAAGAGTTTTGAGTATTAATGTATTCAGACTGCCTGTTAATAAGTAATGTCTTTTTTATGTGTATACTGTGTATATCTCTTCATGAATTTAATCAAATTTATAGGAAACACAAAACAATTTAATCAGAATACACTGTTCTCTCATTTTTCAGTATCTATTTATTAAATAGTTGCTAAAGATTAATCATTATACAGTATTATAATGAATTTAATAATCAAAGTTTCAAACATGATAGGTAATATTTTTGAGAGTGTTAATGAGTTATGTTGTGTGTCAAGTCTGACCCAGCTGGATATACTCCTTTTTGCTACATTTTTTAAAAATGTAACATTTTACATTCATATTTTACATTTTTACAAAGATGCTACATTTTGATGAAATATAAAAGGAAATGGACCAAATATGTTCCTCGGTGACTCATTTGTCTTTTCTTGAGATAAATGGATTTTGGCCTCATTTATTTGTTCATATTAATGTACCTTATATTTACAGTTTAGCTCTAATTGTTTACCTAGGTCTTTTTTTCTGCTTCCTGATTTCCAGCTGTTGTCGGGGGGATTGATCTCACTAACAGATAAGATTTTCTTTTTTAATGATAAATAGATGTGACATTTTACTTCGAAAAAGACCTGAAACACTTCAAAGCTTTTATACTTGTTTAGGTTGTTTAAATTCCTCAGCTACCAATCAATGGGAGGTGATAGTGTCTATCTTAAAGAAAAAGGCACTTTGAAGAGTCTTTGTCCTGCTATGACCACAGATGTTAGTGGCCTAATTTAAGTCCTATATTTCAGAGTCACCTAGTGAACAACTGAAGATTAATTTCAGGTGTCACAGTCCTTAATGAAAGTTAGTTGATACAGCGTCATTTCCTTCAGTTAAGTAGAACTCTACCTACATAGTGATGCCTTTTCCTATGTATTTCTTCTACTTCTTAGAATATCTTTTATGGCTTATTACTATATATCCTTTTTTCTAGAACTTATTCAGTGCTTTGAAATTCATTCTAATGTTGGATGCTATGTGACAGAGCCTCTAAAGGCTGAAGTAGTTTCAGAACTTGTCTACCCAGGGACCAGCTGGAAAAAAAGCCTGTAGTAAAAGTTCTGCTAGGAGATGGAAGAGGAAAGGAAGCCAGCACCATGAAAAAGAGCCTGCAGGTAGGCAACTGGAGAAAGAGATTCACAGAGTAGAGCACATAAAGCTTTGCTTATCTTTCTTACTGATCAACACGGAACCACCTGAATGTTGACTCCTACATCTAGAAACAATCTGGACAGGACTAGACATACACAAAACACAAGGTCCTGACTTTCCAGACTCTTTTCATGGGACAGATTCACTACCCAGCTGTATTTGCGGGGATCTAGTATTTATGGTGGTACTTTTTGCAGGTTAACATCAGAGAAATAAAGCACATTTTTAATACTGCTGATAATATTTTACTGGGTTATACTTGGTTATAAAGATGCAAAATTGTGTTGATAAATATGTATGCAAGTTTCAGGTTGCATTTCTTTAAAGAAACTTTACCTTAAGAAAGGCTTTGTAACTGAGTGCTTTACCGTCAATGAGCATGTTTGCATAAAGTAAAACTTGGAAGTAATGTGCTAGCAACACTTTATCCATGTATACATATGAGGAGACTCATCTCTTTTAACTCTAAGAGCTCAATACACTTAGAATCACAGAATCACGGATCATTTAGGCTGGAAAGACCTTCAAGATCGAGTCCAACCATAAACCTAACACTGTCAAGTGATCACTAAACCATGTTCCCTAAGGGCCACATCTACATGTCTTCTGAACACCTCCAGGGATGGTGACTCAGCCACTTCCCTGGGCAGCCTGTTCCTTAAGCATAGGTACTTAGTGAGAACTGAGACACCCAAAGATCCCCTGCCTGATTTCCAGCTGCTGTTCCAGGTGTGCATGAGTCTTCTACAAGTCCTGTATCCTATCTGCCAGCTCCATGCAGATGTCTCAGAGACTGCTGAAGGATTCAAATTTCTTTGAATAACCTTGTTTAAACAAGTAATTGAACTCTGTGTGAAAACTTACTGTGTACCCTGGACTTTTTATCTAAGATATTTCAGTGGAAAATGGACAGAAATACAGTACTTGTGAGACAAGTTTCTCATGTCATCCTGAAAAGAGTCCAAGATAGGAAGGAGAAGTATCTGAAGATGATCATCTTTACTGATGATAGAGACAGCCTTACACTCATAGTCACCTCAATCAACTACAGCCATCTCCAGTGCCAGATATGTGCCTTCGAGCTGGTCACTTCAAGGTCCATCAGTAGACACTGAAGATAAATAGACACTTTAAAGAAGAGATTTTACCTAGTTTTTACTGTCTAGATGACATGAAGCAATAAATCCCACCCTAGATATTTAACTTTTATAAAACTTTAAAGATAGGTGAAATTAATACTAAGTATACTGTTTTAGAGAAAAGGACTCCTCTGTTTGCATATACATCTCCCACTGGTTGAACTCAGTACAGAAAAAATGTAGATTCAAGCCCCAAATTACACTGATTACAGATTATTCACATAATGAAGTTTTAATAATACATTTTCTGAATGTAAATTCTAAAGGTATAGGTTGGATGTTTGTGTTGTATGATCTGCATTTCAGCTTTGTCTAGAGGGGTGAATTTCACCTTATGGATGAAATCCTGATTATACAACTCCACAGAGCTGTGGGATGAGAATTATATAATTAATGGTCATCACTGAAATCCTAACTTGTAGATATGGATGCACACCTGCCATGCAGTAAAGGGAGTGAATTTCCTCTTAGCATGCATGTATGGGCTAACATGGAGCACACTGAATTATTCTCTTCCAATTAGCTATAAGAAAAGGAGGGTGGAAAAAAAGTGATGTCTTTATTGAAACTTTTGCTAGCACTAGTCTTCATCTGTTTTCTTAATTAGTCCTGCTGTGTCGTTGAGACTCCACATAGGCTATCATGCCACAGTGAAGACCTATATATTATAATATAACAATTTTATTATTTAGCCTCACACTTTCCTGCATGAATGACTGGTTCTATTTTGCATGCTGCAAGTATTTGTATTTGGCAAATATGTGGCTGCTGTTTTTAATGACTGAAACTTGTTTCAGTAGGGATGGTGTTGTGGTTTGAGCCTGGTGGGCAGCCAACCACTGCATCTGGTCACCCTCCCTTCCCCCTCCCCACCTGGGAATGGGGGAGGGAATTAGAGGGTTAAAAGGAGACTCGCAAGCTGAGATAGGAACAGTTTAATAATGGCAATAAAACGAGAACAATGATGATGATAGAAAAAAAATAGAAATATATAAACCGACAATGCACAACGTAATTGCTCACCACCCGCTAACCAATATCCAGCCCGTTCCCAGCCAGCGACCCCGAGATACCAAGATCCCGCAGTCACAATCCTGGAAGCGAGAGAGCTCCTTCCCAACCACCCCTCCTCTATATAGTGAGCATGACGTTCCATGATATGGAATATTTCATTGGCCAATTTGGGTCAGGTGCTGTGGCCGTGCTCCCTCCCTGCTCCCTGTGCCCTTGCGCACGGGCACGACATGGGATTCGGAGAGTCCTCGAAGTCTCAGTAGCAGCTGAAAACATAAGTGTGCTATCAGCATTCTTCTCATACCAAACCCAAAGCTAAATCCAAAACACAGCACTCATCTAGTCCCTGAAAAGGAATATTAACTCTATTTCAGCCCAAACCAGGACAGTTGGTCCCTTCTATTTTCCAGTCCCTTCGTGTAACACAGCCATGAGTGGAATAACAAAGGTGAAAGCAGTTACTGAACTCAAATCATTTTTATAATGATCCTTTTCTATACCATATACTTTCAGGATTCAAGTTCCTGGTGATGGGGGAAACTATTAAAAAATGGAATTGAATTTTTGAAGCTGGGGCTTTATTTCTAAAGTTCAGGTGTTTCTGCTAGGGTTATTAGGCGTGCTTTTCTGTATATGTCATTTGAACTCTATCACTTCCAGGGGTCTCAAATATGAATGAGATATTTAAACACTACTATTATTCCTGATTTTGACCTACCACATTTTTGGCACTGAAATTAATAATTTATGGGTTCATTTTTGCCATTGATGGCAGAGATTTTCTCTTTTATCTGGCATATTGTGGTATGTAATTTCAGTCTCACACAGTCTCATACTCATTGTTAAAATGTTATTGTCCAGCTGCTGAATGAATCTCTTCCATGAACTTTGGCATTCTGCTTCTAACAGCATGAGAGGATATTCATGATTAAGTAGACTGTGAACAGCCACTAAAGAACTATGCACATCAAGAATTCATAAAGTTATGCAGTAAAGTTTATCATAAATTCGTGGTTAACACTTTTTTTTTTTATCAAAACTGACTAAATAAAGCTTTAAACCTGAGCAATATGCTTACAGGATCAGTGAAGTCTTTAATTGGTTTCAGAAATTCAGGTTTAGTCTGTGTGACCGTCATTCACATATATCCATGTATGTTAGCTCAGGATTTGTGTTTTTATTTTAAATTACTTTTTCCCCAACTAGGAGAAACTAGGACATCACATATCATCTTCCTAAAACCCAAAGAGAGGGAAGGAAGCAAGCTTCAGTTCATATATGTAGCAACCATGCACTGAGAGTATCTGCTTCAGAGTATTATAGGTTTCTGTCCTTTTTCATTTCTCTTTAAACTATTCATTAATTTTCTGATTCTCCAGATTCCTTGGGATTATGTGTGAAGCTCTGTGTTATTGCATCTGTAACAGTATACTACAAAAGGGTGAAGGTTGTCAATTCAATGTTAAATATCATCTTGGGTTACAAATATTCTTCCCTTGTTCTGCTCCCAGTCTATGTTTTCCTCCATGCTTTTCAAGCTATTCAAGTTACACTGCTTTTCTTTTACTTGGTTTCATCCTCAATGTGCCATCCATCTACCAGAAATTAGATACTAATGCGACATAAAAGAGAATATTAAAACATATCACCAAGATGTACACAAGTCTAAACTACTTAATCATGTGTTCTTATCATGTCACATTATAGGCCTTATCCTCTGTCCACCTTTAGGTTATAAGAATTCATTGAAACATCTCTAAAATGAAGAAATTAAATTTGAATACTAGAAAAATAACACTATCTGCCTTTAGTAGCATAATTCAATATCAAATTTCAGTTTCAATAACATTTTAAAGGCGAAAATATGACTTTTAAAAGCACTGAAATGTTTGACATTTTTTCTCCACCTTTCTAAAATCTTCTAAATAAGATGTTTAATTTTCTTTGGTTTGATATCTTTGGTTTAATTAGCTCTTTTAGTTTAATCTTTCACTGTTGAATGTTCTTTAAAAATAAAACTATTTCATTTTAATATTTGCATATACTATTTCATTCTGCTTCAAATTAGTCTCCTATAAATGTTCCAGTCCATGTAAAATTTCAAAACTCGGTTTGATTCTGAATAAAAATTACAGGTTTTCAACTTTTAAAAAGTTCAGTAAGACTATAAGTTTACTTTTTCATCACACTCCTTTTTTTCATGTGTTTCAATTAAAGCGTTACCATCTGTTTGGTGGGTTTCTTCTTCCATAGTGTTTCCTACTATCAAGTAGTCCAGAGTGACTAACAAATATTAGACATCCATCTACCACACATTTGTAATCAGGTGAGGTGAAATTCATTCTGTCCCTGTAGGAACTGGAAAATGTCAAGTTTCTTCTTGCGTCATATGCAGGTGAGGGAGAAACTTGTGGCATGACAGAGCAGAATGTGGTCAGTGAATTTGACATCTGTTCTCTCTTAGACAGATCTCGTGGATTTGGTTGTGGGAACCACCCAGATTTCCTAGCTAGGAGCAATCATTACAGCATAAGGAAGTTTCCATGGAAGAAACAGGTTAAATATATAGAGCTTCACTGCTTCAAATACCAGCTTGGGAGGGCTTCTGAAAAGGCACAAGGATTTGCGGTGGAGCCAGACCAGCAAATGTCAGGCAGAAAGGGGCTGTAGAAAGTTACAGAGTAGTGGTAGACATAGTGAGGAGTTCTCTGAAAAGTTACCAAATGATCTCTGTTTGGTTTTGTGACCTTGAGCTAAATCAGATGGTCTTAAGCTGTTAATACAGATTTACCTGAGACATACTGACAGACATTAGCGGGAGATCCAGTACCTGAGAATCCATGTGGAGGTAACAGCCCTTCACACGGTGTCACTGTTTTCTCCACGAGGTATCCACACAGTGTATTTGGTGATTCACTCCCTTATTTAACCCACAAAGGAGACAGAAAAATTTTCCCCCATTCCTTCCATGTTTACACCTGTGCATCACCTTTCAGGCACCTGCATTTAAAGATAAAAATCACTTGAGAGGAACCTTATTTTGGTCCTTTACCATTTAAATGTGCATTTTCCAAAGGAAGGAATTAACTGATTTGATATGGGTAAGGACGGAAACTAGAAAAGTGTTTGTGTGTGTCTGTGTGTGTGTGTGATTGTGTGCATGTACATGAAATACAAAACACTGAATACTAAATGAATGTGTATGCAACACCGTATGGTGACATCTGATTGATATTTCTGCAAATTAATTCCAAGTGAGTGGTGCAGTGTTACACATCACGGGTTACTGATGCATGCACTCTTCCACGGGCAGAACATTTTGTTCATACAACTCCCATTTGCTACATATCTCCATCAGCTGAGCATCCAGTAAAGACTTCTATTTAAATCCCTTATTTCTTTTGCTGGTTAGTGGGTCTTAATGACCTAAGGAAAAAGGACCCACACAGTGCTCTATTTCTTTCTGTAACTGTATATATAAAACACCCAAGTTAACAAGAATCGTTTCACTTCCTCTGTGTAAGATGACATGCAGCTTTCATTGGCACAAAAAGCATTTACTGCAGGGGCCTGGTCCTGAAAATATTGACCCTTTCCTGGGATGAGTTCACTGCTTGTCATTCCCCTTTAGCACCAGCGCCCAGCACTTCTCAGGGTCATTTGATAACACTATTGAGGAACACTGAGCATTGTTTTCCACAAAGGAAAAGGACAGTGTTATTTACCAGATCCCTAACAATGGATGATATTGCTTAATATGATATCCATTCCAAATGCTGAGAAAATTTAGGCAGAATGCAATTTCTGAAATTGGAATTTGGTCAAGACACTGGGGATATACTCTTGTTACAAGGGCAATGACATATTTAATCCTACCTGAAGACAATAATCCTTTGTAATAGCTACTTCCTAATTTTTGTTTTCAACACTGTTTTCGAAAACACTCCTCAGTAGTAACCCAAGTAATAATCAAAACAAGATCAAAATAAGAAATGAACAAAAAAAGGAGATTTATAATTTCAGAGCTTAGTTATATGATTATATGTTTCTTACTTAGCACTCAGCTAGTGTTTTGTTCTATACCTTATTGTGAGACAATAGTTATCTGGTAGTTGGAAGCTCTGAATTTCCAGTTTGTGGGAACTCGTATTTCCGGTGTGTTTTCTTTTCTGAAATAAAATAAGACAACATATAGAACCTTGATGGAATGAGAAGCTCAAGGAAAAAAAAAATGTTTCCCAGGTATCTGGATCAAAGAAAAAATTCTGATGTTCTTGAGTTAAAGGTAACATTTTAGATTCTTGATGGAAATTAAGTTGAATATTACGTTCATACCATTCTCTGTGTCTGCCTGAATCTGTAGAGCTTTATGAGAATAAAAACTCTGAGTCACTTGTATTTCCCTTTTTCCCAGGTTTTGACTTAGTGCTGAGCAACATTTATGAAAATGGATTTTAATTTTTGCCTTCTCACACAAGTGGTCTAACTTAGATTGGTTCAGCCATAGCCTGTGAGCTCCAGGTCTCTCCTCTCCAGTCTCAGACATGTTTTCCCTTAGGCTTGTACAGGAGCAGAAAGGCATTACTGCTGCCACAATGGCATTTTCATATAGTTATACCACTTCCATTCCTTTTCTCATGGTATTTTTGGACACTGAAAGCACAATGGGGCCTTTTCAGGCAACAAGGGATTGGGCAGTCACCTATATTAGTAAAACCAAGATATAAAGGTCCAAATACATCAGTGTTCTTCAGTGTTTAACTATTCAATTTATCGATGTCCCCTTACAAAGGGCTGTGGGCCAAGTGAAAAAATAACACATAATGAATTTCAATTCTAGTTGAAAAAACAATTGGACAGCTATGATGAATCATCTCCTATAAAAAGCGAAAATACTGTAACTTTTGGACTGTTTCCAGATCAGACACGGCACTGCTGCTCTGAGAAATCTGTGAGCTGGAGAGGTATTTTGGGGGAGTACTGACATGTAAATAAATCCACTGAGCATTGTCTTCTGTTCTGGACTTCTCAGCATTAGGATCGCCATATGACAGAGACAGACAAACAAACAAACTGCTGATAACGTTGCAAGCTGCTGAGTTTATTCAGGGTGGAACTGGGTCTAATGAAACCAAGTACTACAGCCTGTGTCCACAATCCACCTGATTGAAGGAAATGATCTTTGTGCTTTTTTTTTTTTTTTTTTTTTTTTTTTTTCCATGAATGCTGTCTCATTAGCAGTGTGGGCAAAGCTTGCACCTGGAATTGCTTTGTTGTGTCACTTGGTTTGATTGCACCATGACACCTACAGCTGATTGGGTGTGAGGAGAGATCTGACTGATATCTTGCATCCACTTCTGCTGTCATTTGATCTAGGTGATGTTACTGTGGAAGTGGAATAGAGCTGGAGAATCTAATCAGCAGAAAGTCACAAAATGTGGAAGCATGTGGGTTAACTCTAAATATTCTGAATCTGGACATGAGGCTCTAATGATGGACAATAAACTACACCTAGTCTCTCAGTAATTCTTACTCTTTTCTGAGAGGATAAGCTTGATTTTTTCTGTCACTTCACATGCATGCAATTCAGAAGCAACTCCAATAAAGCCAAACAGATAAGCTTTTAAGTGCTGAAGTCAGTATAAAACTCATTAAAGGAAGGAAATATAAAATCAGTAACTCTATACTCTGCCTAAAAAGTCATACATACACAGATTTACTACTTTTGACAAGGTAATGCTAATGCTGAGATGATACTGCAGTTTTAAGTTAAATTTCATTTTTATATAAGCCATTAATTTATATAAGCTTATCAACCTGACTACTTTAGAACTGCTTGAACAGTAGGATTATCTTCTGTAAGAAATTTTGAAATTAGTTGCTTTTCTGAACCTACTTGAAAAAATCAAAATATTAAAAGTTTATTGAAATAAAAAGCTAAAAATCCCTTCTGACTTGAAAACCTTCGGATGAAGAAGTCAGTATTTTTACCGGAGTGAATTTGTTGTACTAAACTGGACTTTTAAAAGTTATATATTGATTGTCCTGAAAACAAAATAGAAGAATTCTACCGAATCTTATAGGAATACTACGTTTTGGTAAAACATATGCATGTGGGAAAAAAATATTGATCTCTGAAACTTATAATTCTCCAGCATTTTTATTGACACACAGTTTTAATAATGCTGAATAGTTCCTATACTTATTGGAATCACTGTGCAGGTATGAGATGATGTTCATAAAACAGTTTAATACTATTATACAAATGTAAGCACTGATACACATAATAGGTACCAAAATATCAAATAATAATCTATTTAAAGCAACTCAGTAAACAAATGAGAATTCTGGAACTAGAAACTCTAGAAATACTACTTCCCAAATTTCCACACTTTGTATGTATGCGTGTGTGTATGCAGATATGTGTGTGAGTTTCCATATTAATGATGATAACTAACAGCTACAGGTATGTAAATAAAACCTAGCAGAAAAGATTCTTGTATGAGTAGAGCATCACTTGCCACTTTAACAACTTCAGTCTACCATCTCTTTGTTTCCAAACAGTTTATTAAATCTCTGCAAAATAAGGGCAGATGATTTTGTCTGGATGCCTAATTCTTTGGAAAGGAGGGTGATAAACAGGCAATTGAAATGGAAGTGAAGGGAATTTCTGAGGGCTCCGAAATTTAAGGGAAATATTATCTGATACAACTCCCCCCAAATATCTTTGTGCTACTTACAAATAATTTGTAATTGTGAAATAAACAAAGAAAAGGAACCTTTGAATTTGATATGTAATAATAAATGGATGAACAATTATATTTTCTGGACTAAAGGGACCCATTTTCCTCCCTAGTTTTATATTGAGCTCATTTTATATATTTTTGTTCTGAAGTTCACTAAAAATTCAAGAAATAATTTAAATAAAATTAAATTTTCATTTACTTAGAATTCTACCAAAGGAAGTGGCTATCTACACACAACTATCTAGTACATATCAATGCATCCAGTAAATAAATATAAGAAAATCAGTTAAGACTTATTAATTAATATTAGATTCCTCTAGTATCAGTTTTTCAGAAGTTCAGCAGGGTCTGTTCTGATATTGGGTGCTATTATCTGCTCAGTATTGATCTTGCTTTTCTGTTTGGAGTAGTAGCAAATCTAAATCACTGTAAAATACTAGGAATGACTTAAACCTGAGTGACATTTGTGGCTTCAACTACTCCTCATGAGATTGTCTTCTCTTCTGCTGTTCAGCATGTTGCTTGAAGATTTATTTGGAATTATATGCTCATAAAAATTCATCTTCTTGATGCAGCAGCACTTCCCATGATGAAGATTAAGTTTATTTTCTATTTAGTTTCTCAGGATATTTTTAGTGGTGAAAGATACTTCTCTTCAGCTGAGGAAAAGTTACCCTGTGAGATGGCAAAGGGAATAAAAATGTATAATGATAAGGCCTTGTATGGGTGAGAGGCCACAGAAATGCCCAGGTATTACTTCTGTGAGTGAAAAAGAACCTGCACTTATCAACCTGCTCAAGTCAGGAAACCTCCTGAGTGTTGCACTAACTTCTGATTGGAAAAGGCATTGATCAGACTCAGTGTTAATTCTTTCACTGTGTTTTATGGGAGTGGGATAAATTCTCTTCCCATTGAGCTGGTGGTAGCTCTGCCATTGATTTCATTTAGACTAATAGCATCAGCCCAAGTGTCTGTTGCAGGACAATAAAGTACAGTTTATTTAAGTGCATGAGAGGATTTTATGAGACAACGAAGCACATAGGCTGTAGAGAGTAGAAACAGCAAATAAACCAGACAAGTAAGACAAACAATTCCAGGCCTTGTTCTTTGCAGTCCACCATTTTTCTGTATTCTGATTACAAATCCCAGTTTTTTAATCTCTTCAGCCATTAACTGCCTGCACCAGCACTTCTTTATTCAATCCATATTCCCTGTCTAAATACTGTATTTCTTCCCAAAAATCTTTGTCACGTTTTTACTCCTGGGAAGTTTATTCCCTTTTTATTTTTTTTTTTTAGTATATTGGATTATTCTACTTTCCATGTCATGGAAGATCCTAAGGACTTGATTTATAGTTGTAGTTGCCTCAGGGTTTCAGGAACTTTCATTATTACCAAATTGCATTTCCTTTCCTTTCATTTCCTTATGTATCAGTGTAAGAGTGTGACATAGAATTTGGTTATTCTTCATAATTTGATCTACTAAACTTAAAATTGTAAACATTGAGTAGCTTTTATAATCCCTCACACCACCACCGCCCCCAAGCAAAATTATTTTGTTCATTCACAGACACAGTGCTTGAAAAATAAAAATACAAAAAGAAATAATAATAAGTAAATAAAGAAGACCTCTTGGACAATGTTCAGTTGAAAGAGAACAAAGTACAGTATAGCAGAAGATGTAGAGTTGCCTAATGGTAGCACAGAAATTAGAAATAGACACTAATATGCAAGAAATACATATTATTTTTCCCTGCAATAAGTTCAATTATGGAAATATCTTTAATTGACGTTAGAGATGTGCCTAACTTTTCTGTAAAAAATATATAGAAACCCAAAAAATTCTCTCTCCTTGATGAGATGACAATCCATTTTCTAGGAAAGTTATATTTTACATGGTTACTAACAATAAAAAGAGAAGGTAAACTGTAATAGAGAGTAAATTTACCTCTTCGTCTTTACTAGTTATAATTTACATTATATACTTTCTTACAGACTTCTGAGGTTTGGGTTTGTTTTGGGGGGATTTTGGGTTTGTTTGTTTTTGTTTAATTACTTTTATTGTGTTTAATTCAGGTAATTCTTCATTATTAGAATTTATATTCCTAGTCAAGTTGTGCATTGTAATTTTTTTATCATTCTTGTTTCAATTTCACTTTTTAAAATATACATTTTCTTTTGTCTTCAAGAACGCCTGAATGAGGATTTTTTTACACTTCTTAAGAAAAGACAGAAAATATTATCTCCAGTAAAAAAAAGAAACTAGAAATCCAGGAAAAGATAGATGTTGGGTTTTGGGTTGGTTTTTTTTTTTTTACACTTTTTTTTCTATTATTTCTTCCATTTTGCCATAAATATTTTCCCATGTTGATAGTATAAAACAGTAAGAAACAAGGAAATTTCCACTCTTCATATTATCTCATGGACTGCTTTCAGTGTCAGTTAGACAGTGATAGAATCATAATGGGAGCAATACTGGGTGGCGTTGGTGGAAATATGAACAGATATAGATAATTGATTATAATAGCAGTAACACAATTACTTTCAACCTACTTAGTTGTTGCAAATATGGAACAACATTTATGTTCTTTGCTCCTACTGAAAACTTTAAATTATATTCTGTAGATAATAAGAAAACTATGGTTCATTAAGCTGTTTTGTCTTCACTCATGTTGAGATATCAGCAGAATTCACTCTGTAAATCTTTGAGCCAAAATTATGAAATGATTTCACAACATCATGTAGGTTTCTTTGAGTCCTAGTAGGGAACTGTGATGAAAGTTATGATACTATTACAACAGCTTAATTTTCATATGGCTCATTCAGGCAGCAGTAAAGCAATGGTGGAAAAATTTAAAAAGAAAAGCTCTGGGAGAACACAGATATGTTTTAAGAAAGTTCCATTTGAACTAGACAATTTGTATTACATTAAATCAGTACAGTATGCACTTGAGAAATGATCACCAGCTACAAATGGCTTTTCCAAAAATATTTTATCCTCTCCCCTACTTCTTGGACAAACAGTTTGAGAACACCACAGTTTCATCCTGTTCCATCTTAATAAGGTATCAAGCAGTAGAGTTCTAAAGCTGTTTGCAGTGATCTAGCAGAAGTTCCCTGAAGAACCGTGGGAGAACAGTACTCACAGGGTTGCATACCAGGTAGTACCTTTGAGGACATTTAACTACAGGACATTATTAACATATTGAAGGAGCTGGTGAATTGAACAAAGTATACTGACTTAAATCAGTGTACTGTAATCTTCCTTTCAGAATAACAAAGAGGGTCATGAGCAATCATACCTTAGTGTCTTGATGTGGTTATTAAGTTCCCTTAGTATAACTGTAAAATTAGTAGAAGAAAACATCAGATATCATCACCACAGAGGAAAGCCATTTGAATGCATGCAATGATAGATATTCCTTATGTTATATGCCAATTATTTCCTTGTTTTAATAGAGATCCTGTTTGAAGCAACTGTCCAAAGATGAATCAAGATAAGCGAAAAATGAAATTAATATGAAGGAGGAAATACTATAAAGGATTAAAAAAATTTACAATGTGTCCTTCACTACAGAGAGTCTTCTTTCTATTATCAAAACACTCTCAACCTTGAGGGGATCCATTTTTGTCTATGATTTCTGCTGTGCTTGCTTTATTTAGCAACCAGCAAAAAGGCTTTGCCTTGGTTTCATTAATTACTGGTGAATCGCAGACTTGATAATGCAAAGGATGATGATAGCTGGAGAATTATAGCTGGATTGAGATGTGGCAGTCCACCTGCTAAGCAACACAGAAGAACAAAAGCACATCAACCAAGTGCTTCATTCTCTGCCGTCACTTCATAATTAATCAAGATCAACCTTCAAAAGTTTCAAAACTGCAAATTCATTGTAGATGTAAAATAAAAACAGTGGAAAAAGTAAATTTTCCTAACTTTAAAAGAGACAGTAAGCAATACTGTCCAAGACTGTATCTGAATTCTGTAATATTGCAGAGGAAGGT
The DNA here is from genome assembly GCF_018691265.1 of Tyto alba. Classification (NCBI taxonomy): domain Eukaryota; kingdom Metazoa; phylum Chordata; class Aves; order Strigiformes; family Tytonidae; genus Tyto; species Tyto alba. The sequence goes on along the minus strand of NW_024881316.1, from coordinate 41,887,531 downwards.
CATGTAGCAATGCTTGGACTAATATTTAAACAGCCCATCATTGGGAAATCCTTGCATGTAATGTTTCCATACTGGGACTGATTTAAAAAGAACTTGACAGTATCAGTGTTAAAGTTCAGAATGAGTTGGTTTAACTAGATTTTTAAATATCATTGTTTAAATAATCCATGTGCAATAATAATTTACATTTTCTCTATGGATTATTCTACTAAGTTAAAACTAAAATAACTTGTCAATATTTATGGTATTCATACATGTCATGAAGAATTCCTTTAACTGTTATTGTCCATTCTGACAATAAAAACAAAATCAAGTCTAAAAATACTGCAAATTGTTTTTCCTATTATGGGACTTCTCCTTCTCAATATGTTAGAGTTCTTTCTTTATTATATTTAAGGAAAAAGCAATAAAAAGCAATTGTTTTGTGAAAGATGTGCCTTATATACATTCCTTCAAAACTATATTCATGAAAACAATGCCTAGAAGATGGTTATTAAAGCTACTATCATTACGTAATTTCAAGAAACACGCATCCTCAGTTTAGCTTAAATCCTATACAGCTTGCAGATATTTATTTGATTTAACTTTACTGCTAATATGCTTAAATGAGGTATGTGTATGTGTGTACATGTGTGTGTGTGTAATATTTGCTATATTAAAACAGGGATTTTTCTTCTGCCGCACTTGATTATAGAGAGCAATTATACAAAGGGCATAAGAGAAATATTGTATACTTTTAGTGTGAATATATGGTAAACTGAAGGGAAAACTTCTTCCCTGTGCTTGGTTCTGAATGGATATATTTTGAGGGATTCCCAAAATAGATAAATTGAAAAGTTATAAAAGAAGAAGTGGCAAATGAAGGTTTGAAGGTAAGAATATTATTTATTTGCATAGGGAACTAGGCACTGCCTCTTCTCCAGATGAATAAGCAGTACATTACAAAGGACTAGACTTCTGAAGAATATATGGACTTAGATAGATGTCTGATACCATTTTAAAAACTGCCTAAAAATATCTGACTATCACTTATTTTAATTGAAGCTGGTGCCTAAATTTCTTTTGATAATCCTGCACATTGAAAACTAGTGCTTTTAAATGCTTTTAAAAATCTACTACCTAATAAAGAATTTTGCATACCTTTCTTCATATGAGAAATGGTGTGAGTAGGTCCTATATATATTTATGTATATATATATATACACACAGTCATCTTTTCATAGCTGAGTCCTAGATTTTCATGTACAGTACATTTAACAGAGACAATATAAAGTTTGCATTGAAATTCAATAGGTAAGCATTTGTTCCATAGCTCTTAGTAGACAAGTTGAGAGATTTCTTTTGTACATTACCTTATTAGTTGATCAGGCAGAAAATAAACATGAAAATATGTATTTATTACCTAATATGATACAAATTTTAGCACCCATTATGAAACATTAACTGAAAGATTATAATGTTTTATAATAAATAATTACAGGGTCTTCAGTTCTGGCCAGAGCCTATTTAGTCAAATTAGTGGAATAAATAACATTAAGATTTGGATTCTGTGCCTTTAAAATCAGTAGAGATATGGACAAAACATCTTACTAGAACTGAGAGTATAATTCATTTAATCTTGAATAGACTTCTAAAAAAAAACCTGTAAAATATATCTGCCTATTTCTCTCCACTGAGTGCAAAGGGACATCCATGTGACAAGGGTAGAAAAAGGGGTAGAAATGATAACTGATTGTATCCCCTGACAGCAGTGGACTACATTACCCTAAAGTAAATCTGACATGCATAATTAGCAGTGCTTCATGGAAGCTGTCATTTTACCATTTTTTGCCTGTTTCATGTGTACCACTTCCAGGGTAAAACTGGACTGGACTGTTTTATTTTTGGTAATTGACATATAGGAACTCCTTGTAACGGAGTTTCTTATTAATTTATTTCTTTTTTTTTTTTTTTTTTTAGGAATAAAGGAGGATTTAGGAATAAGGAGAATTTATTATGGTATTATATTTCAGAGACTTCTTCTATAAAAACAAACACTAACATTTGGGCCTAAAGTACTGTATTTAGCGTGTTCTCTTTTAACCTAAAGGATACCCTTGCCAGGAGAGACAAATCACTTACTTCCAGATCCCAGTCAATTACTTCAAGAACTGCTGGAGAGTTTAACTTCTGAAGAATTAACTTTTTGTCTACCAAAGCTCTCAAAAGTGACAAATTTCCTAACATGTAGCTTGAAAGATCATATAGGAAAGTGAAATTTAGCGCTATTTACGATTTCTTCCCTAGAAAAGATTGATTTTATTTCATTGCCGTAGAAGCTGAACTGAACACCATATGTTCCAGGTTCAGCATTCACCACATTTGCTTGTAATTATCAGACACTCTCACCAGAGCTTGAAGATTATGTTTTTGTGGATCAGCTCTACCTTTTCATTGGTTCTAGATTAGACAAATAAAGGATATCTCTTTTATATCTTTCCTCTGGGGTTCCTGATGGGATTTATGAAGGTAGATGCTTCAGACTTCATGTTCTTCAGGGCAGGAGCAAGGTCTTTTCAGGTGTTTGCAGGTAATTCCTATAGTGTTGATGGATATTCCAAACACAGTTGCAGCAATAATCAAGAAACCAACATAATAAACTACTCAGTTCAGTTAATCACTAAATATCCTAACATAAATAGTGCCTGCAAAAAAAATAAAATCCCAGATCTGGGAAAAACAAACTCCAGCACTCAAGCAATGTGTCAGAATTAAGCAACTGGCATTTAACTTTCAGAAATGTCCATTATTACATGGTTTTGACTTCACAGCAGCCCTCTCTGAAACAGAAATGTTATAGACTGACTTATGTGTCATCTCCCACCAACATCTGATGCACTATGCTCAGAAACAGACTTGATGATGATGATGGTGATGATGATAGGCTAGTATTTGGAAATAATTCTGTTGAATGATGTCTGAAAAAATCTCCCCCATTTTGTACATACAGTTGTCATTTTCATAAGTGAAACAAACACCTGCACGCACAAGCAGTCCTAACTCATGTAAATACAAAGTTTATGAATTTGGACATCTGTGTTTGCTAGCAGTTGTCACCATAATTTAGAGGGTCTTGGGAAGCGAAGGGTTATGGAATTAATCTTGACATATATTTTTGAAGATAAGGGTTTTTATGTAGACTTTCTGCTATATGTCAGTGTGTGTGTGTATATTTTATTAAAATGTACAATACATTAAGGCATAAACTGTTATATTTTATAGATGGATATTATTTTTCTATTCATGCAGGTCTAAATGCAGGAAGACATTTAAATATTTATCTATCATGCTTTCAATTACTTCACTTGCATATGTTAACTCATTTTCCAAAACAAGGATACTTTTCTGAATCAGGGCCAGAAAGCTGCTGTTAGCTATGCAGCTATTTCTTTCTGTCAGTTGATACAATAAAGCATGTATATTTCCCTAAGGTCACACAAATGTTATTCTGTAAAATCCAGTAACTTCATTGGCTGGTTAATTGATTTTCAGGGGAGAATCAAGAAATGACCATCTCATTAACAAGCAGAGCTTAGCAGCCAGGATCCACTGGTTTGACCAGAGGGACAGAAAAACAAACAGATGGAAAAATAAAAAACAAGCAAACAGAAAATATTGTAGCCAACAGTTCCAGTCATTGTTCAGACTTCTCCAGCTCTACTTTAAGGTATTTTTAATCTCATCTCTTTTCATTTACAGTGGCAGATAAAGCAAATATATAAAATGCTACATTGGTAGGAGAACAGGTTGTTTTGTTTCTTAAGTCATAGTGAAATGTTGATTTACACTAAGAACATAAAAAAAAAAAAAAAAAAAAAAAAAAAAACAAAAGAGAGATGATTACAGCTTCAGTTTGGCTGCTCAGATTCTAATAATCTTCTACATGTAATGAGACTGGGGAAGAGAGAAGCCTTTTCCTGACAATGCTGGCAGCAGGATAACTTCTACACACTATTGATTTTTCTTCATTGATTGTAATCTCCCTCTTCCTGAGCGTCTGTCTTTGCTTCTCTGACATATTGAACACTGAATAGTCCCTGAGTAATTCTTGAACTGTTTGGGATCATTTTTATTTTCACAGGACAGTTCAGTCCAATGGAGTGATTTATGTGTACTTTGGAAGGCAAAACAAAACAGTACTGCTCCAGGAATAAATACGGACACAAATATTTTTTTTTTTTTTTTTAAAAAAAACCATCCCTTTTCTTCCATCCTCTCCAACCCCCCTTTACTTCCACACTCCAATAATTTCATAAGTATCTGCCAAATCATGTAGAGGAGAACAGTAAAGCATAAACAGCTCTCACAGCTGTGATTTCAGCCATGATTGATGATGAAATACCACTGGAGGGATAGCAGGAAAATGAATATTTATTAATGATATAAAGTGCCGCTGGTTTAAAATCCAAAGAGATCCATCATTTTATATCCATGGGATGTATGCATTGAAAGTGGAATGTTCAATAAAAGGAGCCAAATACCTTAGTCAAAACATAAGTAATTCCAGTGGGCTGCTGATTGAATTCCTTTCTTAAAGTGAACTAACCATAGTGGTTTTCATAAAGATTTTATTCCCACTTTAGCTACCATTAAGATTACATGAATAGTAGATCATGTAGACCTAGCCTAGAAAAGAATTGCAGTAGCAATAGCTTTAGCATATTATAAAAACACATAGCTATGCACAACTATCATCCATATAATACTGACATGCAATTTACAATCATTTTCTGCAGAGGTAAAGACTCTACAATTGTTTGATGTGTAACAGTTGGCTTTTTCTGCCATGACTTCATTAACTTTTATTTTATGAAGCTGATAGGTCAGATAACCTGTACCACACTGATACAGGCAGCTTTGCATATTTTTTATTCACAGCAGAGTTTTGCTCTGAATGATCCCATTCTTTCAGAAGATAAATAAGGCAATTTCTGGTTTATCTGATATGCAAAAGAGATTTTTTTTTTTCATTTTGTTTTGCAAGAAAAAAAATTACAAAAAAATCCTTGTGTCTTTCTCTTTTGAATGTAGGCCCGATTAGGAAGTATTGTACTATGTTGATCCTTTTTTTCCTCTGATGTTTTTTCAGCCTGTTATATGGGATGAGCTTGTTCTGACAATAAAAAATGTAGCTGCTGTGTAGACAGCAAAGGAGAAATTGACTGATGGTATTCAGCTGCATAATTTAACATACAGCTTTCAAGTCAGGCTGGAAGTTCCAGAATGTTAAACTTCAGCTAATAGATAGTGCTGAGAAAGGCAGGGTTCAGAGGAAGTCTAAAAATGGATCAAAAGCATACTCATGGCTAAAAATGCAAACAAAATATTTATTTACTTTGATTTGGGGAAAGAAAGGGAAAAAAAAAAAAAAAAAAGCAAACATCTACTTGGTACTGTTGGCATTTGGACACTAAGAAAAATACACACACTCTACCCATCAAGAGTAAAGCCATTACATCATATAAAATTAAGAGCAAGCGACCGGACAGATCTCTCCTCTTTTATCAACATCACCCTTACTCAAACTCAACAAAGCTTCACCGGACCAGTGGTTGCAGTGTCATTTTATATGTTCACAACCATCATTGGAAAGCCACCTGCACTTAATTATTGTGTTGCCTGGACTTTACAGTTGCCTAAATAATGAATGCAAAGGACAAGGACAGGGAGTGGGGCAGAGAGACAGGAGAAGGGGAGAGAGCTTTGGCAGCTAAACCCCTGGAGAATCAGATGATGTCTCTTGCTGCCCAGTGCAAGTATTAGCAGCTCCCACTGCCAAGATTTGTCAAGAAAGGGCTGGTGCCCCTTTCTGGATCACATCTGGTGAAAGTGCTGAAGTCAGATTGTTTAGATAGATCTGCTATTTAATTAATTTTTACCATATCGTCTCGTTTCAAAAAAGGATTTAGGAGTTAAAAGGTTAAAAAGAATAAATTGTTGTAGCACAACAAATTACTGTAAAAGCAAATGAGCCGTACACAGCTTCGCTTGTCCTGAGTGCTGAGCCAGCATTTTGCCATTGCTACCTTCTCAAGGTATTCCCAGTGGCTGCAGCGTGCATGGAAGGTTAGAGGAATCTTATCTGAAAAACAGTCACTCCTGTGTGAAATACAGTATAAAAGTTAGCACTCATTTTGGGAAGAATAATGACAGTGGTCTGTGTTTTCATGTAAGGAGATCAGAACATTTCTTCTGAGGAAGCAAACACGTACTGCAAATATAGGTGAACTGAAAGACACAGAAATCAACTAATACTCATAATGACAAAGGTTTGGATTAATTTTGTCTAATGCTAGGATCCAGATTCTTCTTCAAATGCTTTAGTCTCAGTTTTGCCTATATGAGCATCTGCTATCGTTTGAAATGCCCTAGAGTATCCTTTCTTGTTTCTTGATGTTTATTTGGATGGATATACATGCTTTGGCAGATCTAGTGGCTCTAGATGCCCAGGTGGGGCTCTTAGAGGCAGCTTCATCAGGTAGCTACAGACCCCAGGGACATTTCTCCTTCCCAGCCTGATAGTTGCAAGGCTGCTGCAGTTCCATACCCCCAGGATGGCTTAGTAGAGAGGCATATGTACACATACATACAAAATATAAACAGAACCAGCCACACACGTCAACACAGAGAAAAAAGAGCATATACTGCCACCTGCATAACCATGCTCAGCACTCAGGTGCATGAGCAGCAGAGGTGCCTCTTCCTACTCCTTTTCTCCAGCCTATCAGGGCTGAAGTCTGTTGGTGGGATATAGACACACACAATGTGGGTGTCTCCAGGAGTTGGCCTCAAACACACAGTCTACCCAGCAGCTGGTTCCCAAATGCCAATGTCCTCTAGTTGCTCATACCTGAACTAAGCCTTCAAGGCCATGAGGTTCATGGTCAAGAGCAGAGCCCAGTGTACTAAAACCCAACCCCCTTTGTCCCCTGTTCTTCCATACTTGTTCTTCCCTGATGCCCCTTGATGTCTCACTTGCCCACCTTTGGTCCTTCTCCTCTATGTCTCATAATAGGTTTCGCACCTTCCCACAGACCCTTAAGCACCCCACAATAATTTCTACACACCCCAAAAGTCCTCTTCCTCTGTCTCCCATACTCAGTCCTGTACTCCTGAAGACAAACATCACTTTTAGAATGCAAAGTGCTCAGGGGGAAATGATCTCTCCCAAGAGTCATCTTGGTGGTGTTCAGACCAGGGACAACAAATGGAGTCAAGAGCGATGACACTTAGCTTTTAGGCCTTTAAAGGTAGATAAAACAAATCCCATCCAAGGAGTCAATTGTACATTATGGACTGAAACATAGGATTGTATTGGGTCTGTCTGGGATTGAGTAAACTTTCCCCATGGCAGCTGTCACAGTGCCGGGCTTTGTAGCTAGAATGGTGCTGGTAACACACCAATGTTTTAACTGCTGCTGAGCAGTGCTTGCACAGCATCAAGGCTTTCTCTCCAACATTCTTCCCCCAACAAGACCAGTAGGCTAGAGGTGGGCAAGACTTTGAGAGGGGACACAGCCAGGACAGCAGACCCAAACTGACCAAAAGGATGTTGCATACCATATGACATCATGCCCAGAAACAAAAGCTAAGATATGTATGTGAGGGGAGTGTGAGTATTCTTTATTAGGGTGTTTATCTTCTGCAGCTTCCACTATGCATACTGAGGCCCTGCTTTCCAGAAATTGGTTAGACATCACCTGCTGAGGGGAGGTAGAGGGTAAGTCTTCTTGTTTTCCTTTGAATCTGCGTATGGACTTTGCTTTTCTTTATTAAATTGACTTTATATTGACCCACAAGTTTTTAATCTTATTTTCTCTCCCTGTCCCAGTAAGGATGGAGAGCGAGACAGCAGCTTGGTGAGCATCTGGCAGCCAGTCACAGTCAACCTGCCACAAGGACAAATGATCTTTGTCCAAGTCATGTTATATGACATGGAATTATTTGACATCTGAGGAAAGCCTGTCACCAGTATATCTGAACTTTGGATCATGCATTGTCTTGACAATATAGGGTCAAAACAAGAAAGAAATAATGGCTTAGTACCAGAAATACAATGACTAACTGAAGGACTTCACATATCTGAATATTCAGTTGGGTTGAATCAAATTCAACTTCTTGATTCACTCTGCAGCTGTCTAACCCTGGAAGTACCTAAAGTCACAAAAGAGTCTCCCTGGTCAACAAGAATTTCCTTCAGTTTCCTCACTGAGTGTTAACTTGGAAAACCTGTTGAGCCCCACCACTACGTGCATCTCAGCTGAGGAACCAGGGGAACTTATGCAAAATGCATGAACTCAAGAAAATGAAACAGTTAGTGAGTTTCAGTTTATAGTCAAGTGTCTCAGGGGTTTTTCAACTGGTGAAATATTGGTGTGGATCTGTGTGTATTTACAGCTATATATGTAATGAAGTTTAAGTCCCTTAAAGTTTCCTATCTTAACTGTCTCCTCAAGTTGTCCAGACTAGTTTGTTGCCTTTCCAGTCTTAAGACTCTTACATTCTTGTCTAAAGACTTCAACAAGTAAAATGAAAAGAGATACAGTCATTGTACAATCGAGTGTGCCTACTCAGCAGCTAAACGCCCCGCAGTTGCTCACCCACCCTCCCCCCAGTTGGGAATGGGGAGGGAATCGGAGGGGCAAAGGGAGACTTGCGGGTTGAGATAAAAACAGTTTAATAACAGTGACAGAACAACATGCTGTCAGCAGTATCAACAGGTAACGTACAATACAGCTGCTCACCACCCACCTGCTCCTGGCCAGCAATCCCAAACACAACAGCACCACAGCAACACTCCCAGAAGTGGCAGCCCCTCCTGGCCCACTCCTGCCTTTATATAGTGAGCACAATGTCACGTGACATGGGCTATCGGCCAATCGGGTCCCAGCCCTCCAGCTGTGCTCCCCCCGCCCCCGCACACAGGTGAGGGCACTGGGACCTGGGGAGCCCCTGGGGTCTCAGGGTGCTGCAGCACTCCTCCAGCTACTAAACCAAACAGGAACTCTAGTCCAGCCCCAACCAGGACATCAAGGACAGATAATAATTTCCATTCAGCATATTCTTAAGAGACCAAAGTTATTAAAAAAGAGAGAAGAAAGGTATAGATACCTATACAGCATGTACACCTGCAAGAGTGGCCCATTCAAGTATCCTCTCACATACCTGCAAAAAAAAATCTGAAGCTCCTTATTGACATAGATAAGGCCTTCAAAAGGACCAGAGGGATAAATGTTTCAAGGCATTTCAGCATTTCCAGAAATCTGACAAAAAAGGAGAGGAGCAGTTGATCTGTAAGGCTAAAGATCTACAGTGGGAAATCAGAACACTAAAGTAATTTTTAGCCTGTGCAAAAGATATCTAGCTAATTTGGGATAACTTGCTTTTCTATACTTATATTTTCCCATCTATTGAAGCAACTATAATAGAAGTCATCTAAAGACAGATATAAAAGCATCACCAGTAGGATCCAACGTTTAAAGGTACTAATACTTTTTAAGCTCTAATGATGAAAATCTGACTATTTCTTTTGCTTGCATATGGGCATGAAATACCAGATTCCAGCAATGAACTGGTTAATAATATCAAAAATAAAGCAGCAGAGAAGTGGAAATAATGAAGCTGGTTAAGATTCTGTTGCTTCTCACAGGGGAAAAAATGGCTTTATTGTGATTCAAGCAGAGCAGCCAGATTTCAAGTATTTGATACTAGCAGGTAATAGGAAATTATCCAGGTTTTTCTCGTATTTCTGCTCCAGCATCTTAACTTGAGCACCCTACATCATTCTATTTCATTGGCTCTGACACTTGGTAAATGGGTTTAAAAACTTTTAAAAAGAAGAAGAAAAATTCCTTTTGTTTTGAGCAATTATTATTGTAGTTTTCAGAAAACAACATCCGTATCCTGGGCTGATGGTATGATACAATGGCGTATCACATCTGGATATATCAGCCATATAATATCATTTGACTGGCGTCAGCACTGCCAATTCGAGGAAAGGCATCTCTAACTGAGGCAGCATTTCCAACCACATTTCTAATCCCATCCTAATTTGTGTGAATGTCTGCCTCTTGGGCTCTCTATTGCTCCTTTGGCTGGTGGGGTGATGAAAGTCAGGCTTCAGTAAGGGAATATCCACACTGCTTCCAGGACCTCTAGGGTCAAAACCTTGATAGATGTACCTAAGATACCTTTAATCTAGATTTCTTGAGTAAATTCTCTGGAATGAACATATTAACATAGAATTGGACAACCATTATTGAAGTCACTGGTAAAGCTGTAAAAAGTATCTCTGCCTAGACCTGCTTGTGGAGTGCTGGGGAATCTCCTCTCCATTCAGTGCATGAGGGTTAAACATTCACAATTCTTCACAAGAAAATCAGTCTGATCTGATTGGTGCATCTCCCTGTATTTACCATGTCCCTTTTCTCCAGAACATTTCTTGCTGACACTGGCTGCCTGCATTTCTTTGAGAGTAGGTAAGGACCATATATGAGAACTATTCCTGAAAGGAACTGCACAAATATTCTTATAAACCCCAGAGGTCACAACTACATTTTAAAGTAAAAGATTTAAAATTTTTTCACTTTTATTTCTGAAGTTCACACAACATAGTTCTAGACATGTTTTGTGTCACGAAATAGTGATTCCTGATGTTATAAAAAGTTTATTGAAGAAATATACCCACAATCTCTTGTTTAATGATTTAAGTATTTTCAAAGAATAGTCTTCAAGATAATCACATAGTCTTAAAATTTAAGAAGTATATTATCTGTTATCCCTTTATGAGAAAACATTAAATCAGTCCTGAAAGCAGAATGCAACAATAGAATTTAAGTGATGGAGACAAATTGCTAAAAGTAAACAGTCATGTTGAGATGTCCTCACTAATCCAGATGATGACAGATAAACTGGATCATTTGGTGTATGATAAATAAAGTCTGCATTCTAGCTCTTAATTAACACAGTGAAAATACAGGAAAGGTTGACATACACTTGGGGTAAGATTCATCTCACCTGTCTTTGGATACCTACAAAGCAGATGTCTACAACTAAATGGCTGTCTAGACTCCTTCTTTAGCTGATGGAGAGGAACAGACACTTCTAGAGTGTTGGTTTTTTTTTTTTATTTAATCTGCTTTCCTACATTGGGATGAAATTAGCTGAGCCCTAGATGTGACAATTTCTCTCCGTCAGGTATGGAAGGAGCATATTCACTGTCATCATTGATGCAAATATCTTCACTGTAAGTATTTGTGTTTAGCCAGATTAATCATGCTGCTGATGTCTGTATGATTTTAACTCTTCCCCATCTTTCCTGATGTAGACTTATTTTTACTTGCGTTGACACAAAATAAGAGAATTTCATTTCAGAAAAGGGTATCCATGACAGTACACAAGGACCAAGTCAAGCAGCACCTAGAAGGGGAGGATTCTGCACTCTTCACTGTTCCACAGTTCTTTCTGCTTCAGAGACATCAAAATAACAGGAAATTAGTATATTTTTTGACCTTCATCTACCCTAATCTTTATTACTAACAAATCAGATGGTTGCAGTAAAACAGAAACAAAACGTATGTGCAGTGTATTCCCAATCAGATTTGGAAATCTTGACATTTAAGGAAATTGCTTTTAATTTCCATGCCACTGTTTTAAAAGTGCAGCTGAAATTTCTCTATTTTATTTTTAAATCAGAAGGCAAGACCTTGAAAATGTGTTTCAGACAAGGTTAGTTTTGCATCTAAATATGTAAAACAGCAAAAGCTGATATGACAAGGCAGCAAGAATGTGAGATTCAGAGCTGAGACCTTGAAAATTAGTAAAAGCCTATGTTATCATTTCTAGATAAACCTTATTTTGACCAACCTATATGTGCATTATAATAGCATCTTTAGTTACATCAGCATATTTTTCACTTTTTTTTTCCCCAGGATTTCATTCCTTCTCCTTCATACATTGTATAGGATGGATATTGTGCTTAAAAGGCATTGATAATTCTACCCTTTTCTAACTTTCAAGGACTGGCCTGGGAACTTTTAAGACAACCAGAGTATCTAGTAATTAATTAAAATTTCCTGTAAACTAGTCAGTGGTGTCCAGGACCTTTAAGTTTCCTTAATACGTTTGTGAGTAGTATATACTCAGCCTGCTCCTCCTCTGTTAAACTCATGCCATATATACCTGTGCCTCAAACGACTGTAGTCATCTTCATAACCAAGTCCATAGAAAGTATTTTGATATTTACTGGAATCTTTAGCTTTAAATTTTTGACTGAACGCATGGCATTTCCACAGTTTCAATTCTGGTTGTTGGTTATGGTGGAGGCTTACTGCTGTTCAGAAAGTGACGAGTCTCACACTGTCCCCTCAGATCAGCAGGGCCAAGCTAAAAGGCTGCAGCTTTCTTCTTCCTGTATTCTAAGTAGAAGTAGATAATAGGAAGATGACAATTATAGCTACCTTATGAACAGATATTTTATTTTAATGCTTGCAATATGGCCAGATGTCATGGTATGAATAACATAATGAACAAACAACTATAACAGTACTAATGACCTTGTCAGACAGTCTGTAAAATACAAGTCATTTAAGCTTGCTCCTAGTCAGTCTTTTTAAGAAATTGCACTTACCTTACTCCTATGAGGGAAGGGAGACAGCAAGTGTGTTCTTCATAGGCACCAGGACCCTCATGGGATGTAAAAAATTACGTATAATGGCGCTGCCAGGAGATGTTCATATTTAGACAAGAAGTTGACATAGTTTTGGCTTTTTTGCCAGTTCTTAAGAATTCTATTATTTAGATATTAAATTGTTTTTTTCTTTATATCCAAAAGCTTTCCTCCTTCTTGACCAAACATAACCTTTTACATTTTAACTCATCTGGGAAAAAAAGAAATCCAATACAGGGAAGACCAAAATGTCCAGTAATTTTCCTGAGACAACACAAATACAAAACTCTTTCTATGCTACAAACTTTGTGTGAGTTACAGAAGAAAAAAAAAGTGTGTCATGCACTTCTCATTACCAGTATGATGCAAACATGATTGATATTTTCATACTGTTTAGCCCTCATGCATCTACCACAGCTTTAAAGTACAAGAAATACTGCCAGAGCTTTTCATATTGAGGGGATGCAGGACTGCTCAAGGCCTCCTTGCACCAATATTGCTGAAGGTTATTATTGTCAGTCTGTTAACCTGCTTGTAGTGCTCAGACATGTCTGAAGGCTGGAACTTTATCATGCAAATACAACCAGTGAAAGAATACCTTGGCTTGATAACTTCAAGACATGGCACTTTCTTATGAAGTTTGAGAACTCGGGACATTTTCCTCGAGAGGGTGTGTACAGACAACCTGCCATTATGACTGATGGCATTCATGGAACACTTCTGCCCTTGTCTCATTACTGAAGAACACATCCTTGGCTCCATGCAGTTCCCTTCCATTGGCTGGCACCTTCCTCCTTTAATGACATTCAGATCTGTTGCAGATATTTTCATGCAGTCTGAAATACTCTTATTCTCCTTTCCACTCTGTATTAACCTGTGAGAACAGCAGTTGATGTGCTGTGGTCCAGTAGTCCTGGACTGTGCCAGAAGACAGAACTTGCTCTCTACCTCACTGTTGAAATAAAAGAAAGGCACTGTAAACACCAGTCCCTTCTCAAATACGATGTTCAAGGTTTCAGCCATTAACTTTGCCCATGGTCGTTATCCAAAGAACATATATTTGAGATGGGCTTTACATGAACTTCTTCCATCTTCAAAAGAGATGAAAACAAACCCCTTAATTTGAATCTTCACACACTTGGAAATGGCACTCTTATGCAACACACAGAGCTGGTTGTAGCAACTGCTGAATAAAGGACCTTACTATATTTTCATTGATTGTTTTTGTGTGAATCACACATGCCTATCACTTATTCAGCTTCATAACAGTATTTTTTCATACAAAAAGAAAGGATGATGTCATGCCACACAACTACCTCTCAGAGAAGACCTAGACTTACAGTCCTGTCACTATCACTGGTTCCGTTTGAGCTGTCCAATACAGTACAACTAGAATCAGAAAAGAAGACAGATCAATAGGACAAAATATTACCTAAAAGAAAAGAGGATTATGGTCAGCTCAATTCAAGACTTTGCTTTTCCTAGGCTATTTAGGTCCTTCAACACAATATATCTATGTTTCTGAAGCTTTTGCTATTTATATAATAGCTTATCATAGGGTGTTTTTTTCCTATCAGTGAAATTGAATAGTCTTTTGCTCTGTGTTACTCTTCCTTGCTGATCACATGATCCCAAAGGAACAAATTTACAGTACTTCACTTAGCCTGACTCCTTGAATGATCCTGTGACAATGGTACATGTGATGCTACTGGTAAATGGACTATAGTTGGAACGAGACCACTCATGAAATAGCTGAAAGGCTTCATATGGACAAAAGCAAAACTAGTGGCTGGTATTGCTATCACCACTGCTTACACCAGCAGCTGAGAGAACACAAAAACAAATCAAATTTGGAAGCTATTGCTTTAAGATATCCAGAAATAACATTCCTTAAACATGTTCCCTTATGATGCTTTATTATCCACAAGCAATTTAAATTGTTGCTATTCATGTTTTCTATACAATGCTAGTCTCTGATCTTTCTCTTCCTTGTGCAGTTGCTATCCTTTCCCTGATAAGGAGGTGTGTGTTATAATTCTGTGTTTAATATATTTGCATTCTTTATAGCTCATGATTTGTAATTATACTTTCCCCATTAATAGAGTTCTTTCGTCTTTCAAACATTATCTCATTGGATTCCAGCAAATCCTTTTAGGCATACTGAGACTTTCAGACTTCTGTTACCTAATCTCTCTTCCTCGCTAGTCTTAAAGTAAGTTGTTGGGGTTTTTTTGTTTTTTTTTTTTGGTTTTTTTTTTTTTTGTTTGCTATATTTCTGGAGTGGCGAGGTATTTGTGATTTCACTTCCTCTAGGTAAGATACCATATCTAGCTATTAACTTTTGCTTAATGATTTAATTTTACATGGACACAGATTGTCAATACATCATAGCTACAATTTCATATCATATTTTTTGTCAAGCAAATGTCCCTTTTGTGTACAATTAAGAAACAAAAAAAAATATAAGCAATTTTAAGCAAGTATGTGAAGAATTGCAGGCTTCTCAGAAGGGACTTATGTGCTGTTTGGAGTCACCCATATGGTCTGCAGCTGCATCTTCTTGTAGGTTAATGCTCTAGTAAGACCTTCTGGAAATAACTGCCATAAATAGATTGTTGGTAGAAAGAACTGAACACACCTACTGTTGGTCTGAGAGAAATAACCATTTTAATTGTTGCTTTCTGGTCTGTACAACCCCTGGGAGCTAAGGACTTTCTTCTCAAAAGAGTTCTGTAACAATTACACTTGGGGGCTGTATGTATGTCATGACATAAAACAGTCTGAATTAATTATTTAGTATAGTGCAGCCCACTTTGACTTATAAGCTATAAAAAGCCCATCTGAGAGAGAATTAATTATTGCTGGAAATAACATATAATTACAATGTTGCAGGGAAAAGATAAGAATTAATGTGCCAGGTGTAAGTAGATTAGACCAGCTTGACAGAAATGAACAACTAAAAAAGAATTTATAGATGAAAGCTTACAGCCATTGCACCCATAGTGACTAGAAAGCATTACCATGTGATGACTGCTTAGTGGCTTATGTGAAATGAGATATTGGCTTTAGACTCATTGCTCAGAGACAGGTCTCTATGTCACAAATCTGACAACAAAATGGAGTGAACTGAACGTCTCATCAGGGAAACGAGGAGAGGAAAAGCTCAGAGGCTAAATTAAACTTATTTCCCTTTATGAAATTATCTCCTTGGGTAGGTATTGAGCAGCCTTGTGACAGAGAAAGAGGCTTTGTGGGGAAACACATTTCACTCTGTGTTTCTGTCATTGTCCACTGGTGCAGGACTATGAACCCCAGAGTGGAGACCCAGCTGCTTTTCATGGGGAAAAAAGAAAAATGCTGCTTTATCCATGGTCTATCAAGTAGGGGGGAATGAAGAGGAAGAAAGAGAAAAGAAATAAATTTTCACATGGCTTACCAGTGTGAAAGAAGTGATCTTAACCCACTGTGCGGGGTCTAATAAGGAACATCAACACACTGAATGAACACGGAAGTCAATTGTACCAATGGCTTTCCTCCAGCTGGGGTTACAAACTGGATTCTCTAAGTCATTACAGAAAACTCAAAACTATATGTGTCATGGTTTAACCCCAGCCAGCAACTAAGTGTTGGAGAATGGCTCAGAGACAAGGGTCCTGAGCCCACCGAGCAACTGTATGATCAGAGCCTGCTCTAGCTGCTGATGCTGAGCCTCACTAGGGTTTGCCTGCAGCTGCTCGCAGCTGCTGATACAGGAGGAATGTCAAGGACGCTTCAGCCCTGTGTACTGTGGTGTGTCGAAAACAGGTTAAGGGGAATTAGGAATAGTGGTCTGAGAAACCTAGTGTTATGATAACGGTGGTCTGAGAAACATTGTGTTACGGTACTGTTGTGTATCGAAAACAAGTCAACAGGAATCAGAAATAGTAGCATGAGAAACTTAGTGTTATGAGAAGCTTGTGCTGTAAGCTAACTGCAAGTAGGTGGACCGTACGAATACGACCTTTAGAGCTTAAGCCAATCAGCTAGTGACTAGTAGGCATAATAATTATCATTGTCTGTATAAATATATGTACCCTGGACCAATAAAGACACACGTTGATTGATGCTCTATCCCCCACACTGAACCCGTCTCGGCATGTCGTTCGTCCGCAGCTCTGCAACTAAGCACCACACAACCACTCACTCACTCGTCCCCAGTGGGATGGGGAGGTGAATCAAAAAAAAAAAAGTAAAAAAAGTAAAACTCGTGGGTTGAGATAAGAACGGTTTAATAACTAAAATAAATTAAAATATAATGATAACAATAACAACAGCAACAACTACTACTACTATTACTACTACCAACAATAATAATAATAATAGTAACGAATATAATAAAAAAGAAGACAGGGATAAATAAAACTGAAGAAAAGACAGGTGATGCATAATGCAATTGCTCACCACCTGCTGACTGGTGCCCTAGCAGCGGTCCTCTCCCTGGCCAATTCCCTTCAGCTTATATACTGAGCATGATGTTCTGTGATATGGAATATCCCTTTGGCTAGTTTGGGTCAGATGTCCTGGCCATGTTCCCGCCCAGATTCCTGTGCACCTCCTTGCTGGCAGAGCATGGGAAAGTGAAAAATCCTTAAATTAGGATAAACACCACTTAGTGACAACTAGAACATCATCATGTTATCAACATTATTCTCATACTAAAGCCAAAATATAGCATTGTACCAACTAATAGGAAGAAAATTTACTCTGTCCCAGCCAAAACCAGTACAACATGAAATCAAGACTTTGAAGAATTTAAAGAACCGTTGTGAAAGATGGAAGAAGAGTAACTCAATATATATAGTCTATGCAACAGTATGGGATAAATGAATAGCTCACTGGAATGGGATAAACATCCCTCTAAACATGCCTGATTCTGTCTGATGGATACAGGAATTGGGAAGAATTGTATATAATGTGTGTTTTCAAATCGTTCAATTATTAACAGAGTCAGTAAGCTTTGCACCTGGGTCCATCTCCAGGATGAAATTAAATTGGAGATCTTAATCTTTCCCCATTTTTTTTCTGTAGCTTATCTACAATGTTGTATTTTTTACTTTTGGTGTTGTGTATAATATCAGGCACTTGGTTAACTCAGCAGCCATCACAGCTACTCCAGGTTGCCTACTACTTGCCACCTTTTGCTGTGTTAGGGTTTAGGACTAGGAATCCTACCAGCTTCCCTAAGAAATCACAGTTTAGTAAGAACTGCACTAAAGGTACCCAAACCTCACATCATTTTTACTGTTGCTAATAGATTTTAGATAAATTTTAAGTTTAACCTTAGTTTTTCAATAGACTTCTTTGGTTTAAAATTTGCTAAGCATATTTCCAGGATGGGTTAAAAAAAAAAAAAAAAAAAAGACGTTAATTAAACCATCCATGTCTCCATTGATAGTATTTTGTTCCACTTACTTCAAAATCACATATTAGTGGTTCAGATAAAGTAGAATCATTACATTCCATTTACAAAATTTGTCTGACTTTTATGCTATTTATGTGGAACTAAAATTAAGACTTTCAGGAAGTTGGTTTACTACAATAAAACGTACTGACTTTTTAAAAAAGTTTTAATGAAAAGACAGTCTGGCCTTATGGTTTTGATTATAATTCCTTGGAGTTTTGGGGATATAAGCCTGAAATCAGTTAATCTTATGATGATGTGAACCTATGTGAAGAGGACCTCTGGAGGTTTGCTTACCATGGCTTAATACTTAAATAACTAAAATGCTAATACATAGATCTAATTTTTGGTTCATTGCCTCACAGAGATTGCTAGATGTAATGCACTTTACAGCGGGAATCGATCCATTGTTTTGATTTCAACTGTATTGGGCCATGCATAATTATGATTGATTCTTGTGAACATTCACAAATTCACATAAAGAAGAGTTTAGTATAGCAATACAATCAATATAGAATAAAGTTTTGTCAATGTTAGTTAAGACTTTATAATTAAAATCACAAAAATATCTCAGAGAAGTTAATGTTTCAGTGTCCATATTAACATTCCTCAGTTGCTGTTTCATTGGCATTCATTTTATCAAAGAAAGAGACAAGAATATAAATAATAAGAAAGCCAATATATGTCCATGGCTATACCCGCATGGTAGTGTCCTAACTTTCACTCACACAGACATGATTGAGTTAGTGGTAAAGTTTGCAACAACACTTTCAGGCTTGAAAGTAAAAACACCTGGTAACAAAATCCCATGGCCTATATGGAAGATCATAGCTGGTCTTGTGCTACCTCACCAGTTAAGACTATACTGATATTTGATAGTTCTATTGAATAACTAATACATACTTGGATGTATCTGTCATTTACATTGTGTATGTGGATTGTATAGCCTGTATGTATAGCCTATATGTATAGGCTGTATCAGTATTGTGTCCAAGGTTCAAGCCTTGGAATTTGAGCTTCTGTACAATCAAAAGATCACAGTAATCTCTGACGTGTTGATTTCTGCAACCTACATTTCTCCAAACACTTCCAAACCACAGTTAAGAGTTGGTGCCAGCAAGGGATGAGTCACATGGGCATATTCCAGTGGCTCTCATATTTAGAAGGCTAGGAGAATTCAGTAATACAGATGTGGGCTGTTCTATGCCCTGTTGCTGCAATGTCATAAGCATGCTGCTTTATTAGAATAGCTTTAGAGTATCTTAATACCAGCCAGTTTGGCTCTTCCATCTTTATCTCTTGTCTCATTTGGGTTTGAATTCTGCGTCTGTATATGTTTTGTGAAGTGGGACTTTTTATTTCCTCTGTACTTTCCTGTTCAGAAAAGGACAATTAAAAAAAAAAAAAAAATCCCCAAGCAAACAAAGAGGAAAGTGTGGAAAAGGCCCTGTGTCTAAACATGCTTAACTGAAAAAAGAACACGACAGGAAGGTCTTTTTGATCATCAGTTCCAGTCCCCTGCTGCCACTGGCATAGACGTACAATCCCTCCCATAAACTGATCAGGCTTCAATGATTGCAGTTAGTCTCTGAAGTCCTCAGTTCATTGAGTTGAATAGGTCAGCTTCCCATCTCGTCACTGTCAATATGTGACAAGGCTGTTTGCTAAGTTTTCAACATAAGGGAAGGAGGGGAGGAAGAAGGTTAAGAACACATTTTAAAATGGAAGATTGATTTTGCAGATTAGCACAATTCTGGGAAGACACTGGCAGGTTCCTTCCGTAACCACAATTATTTTTTTGCTAATCATATTGGGGGTATTTGTGGGTGGATTTTGTAATACATACTTTGGTGACTCATAACATGTTATTTTCAAGTAAATTGTCTAGACAAAAAACTGAAAATTATCAGTTCCTGTAAAAACATATATATTTTTGAAACTCTCTAATGACAATCAAGTGGGAGGCAGGACCCCTCATCAAAATCTGGGAGCTTCAAAATCTGACTGAGAAGTGATATAGGTGTGTACCTATGACTTGTATTTATATTGTTAATAACCAAGAATATTTAGAATTGAGCAGTGTTGATAACAATACTGAGCATCTTGGCAAAACCAGGTTTACCCTGTTCTTCCATTTCCTTTGACATCTGCTCATGTTCACTGTGGAAGATGGGATATTGGGTTGCATGGACCTTGGACTTGACCAAATGAGACTACTCTTATGTTCTTCCCAACTTTAATTTGTGCTGAAAATATAATCACATTGTCACTGCACAGTGATATTTTCTCATTTATTACTTGATTTGAAATTGCTTCTAACTTTCAGGAAACATTTATTTCTACTCCTAGTCTCCAAATGAAGATGTTAGGGTGCCTGGTTCAGTTTAAGGTTAAGAAATCTAAATTTAGCTATCTAGCATAAATGTCTACTGTTACACTAGGTGTCTATGATCCTGTTACAATCAATGAAGACCTAATCGATACAGATCATAGAGTCTCTCGAGCTCTCTGGTCTTTACAGATTGCATTGATTACATCTCCATTAATGATAATGGGAGCTTATATAATGATCTCATTTTGGTTTCCTGAATATAGGTGTCTCTACCTTTTGAGATGCACTACTGCATCCCCTGGCAGCTGACTGCTGCTTCAAAAGGATGCACAACTCCAGTAGGTCCTTTGTCAGACCAACAACCCCATTTGTGGGTGTTTTGAATAAACTAGATGGTCTGAAAAAGTCAGTGCATATCTGTGTTGTGGCAGTAGAACTGCCCATTGTGCACAGGTGGACACCTGAATTTAGTATGATGAGAATCTCACCACAGATTTTATCGCCTATAGGCTGGTATTGCTGCTCACAATTCAGTAGAATTCCTTAATGTGAAATGAAAAATAAACCAGTCCTTCTTAGGTGTTGAATGGAATCGGAGATTTCATTTTCTCAGCTCTTTGTGTGTCTGCAGTTCTGTTGTAGTAGGAGAGTGATAGTGCAGGTAACTGAAAAAAATGAAGACTAAGAAGGACTTGGTGCATATGTTGCATTGCTGCTTCATTTAACTGTTTCATTTTTCATGTATGATGTTTGCCTGGGGGTTTTAACTGTCATGTCAGGCAATGATTCTCATACTTCTAGATTTTCCCCAAACGCTAGATCAAGAATCCTTTTGACTAAATTACTTCAGTATGTGTTCAAGACCATAATAATTTACATATTACCCTTCAGCAGAGGACCACCTAAAGCACTGTGTTGACAACAAGCCCGGTATTCAAATATAAGTGAAAGTCTAATAGTGACAACATTGACATTCAGAAAATGAGAATCAGGAACCCTGGAATTGTGTTATAGAATCAAGTATCTTATTACTTATCTTCTTGTCCAGCATCTGCGCTGCACACCTGTGCCACATTTTCAAGCTTCTCTGCAGCCAGGGAATTGAAATTGAAACACACAGAAACACACAACAGAAAGGAATCTGAGATTTTACATTCCTGGTTTCTATAAGAATAGAGGACTTGGGTTAAAAAAAGACAATTGCTATGAACATTACATTAACTTTGCAAAATCTCACAATCCCTCTGGTTGCCCAGCTCTGTCCTGAGGAATATAAATGAATATTCAATCCAGTTGAAGACCACGTGGCTGATTTCAGTGGTCCAGCTGAGGTATTTTTATACTTAATCACAGCATGTCATACATTTTGTTTCCCAACTGACATGTGTAAAGACTCTAACAAAGACTTTTCCTATGAAGCCAGGGAACTTCATATGAACATAACTCCTCTTATGAATAAGACTTATAAAGACCAGAACCTGAAAGATCAACAAACAGAACTGGTCTTGCTTTCCATTGTCATTGTAATAAGACCTTAGTTTTCAGAGATTTATTAACAGAGTCTGAGAAAGCCATCTCAATGTTTTTGAATGCATTTAAGCACAGAGAATTTTTGTTAAGTGTCATCGTTTGAGCCTACTCAGCAGCTAAACGCCCCGCAGTTGCTCACCCACCCTCCCCCCAGTTGGGAATGGGGAGGGAATCGGAGGGGCAAAGGGAGACTCGTGGGTTGAGATAAAAAACAGTTTAATAACAGTGACAGAACAACATGCTGTCAGCAGTATCAGCAGGTAACGTACAATACAGCTGCTCACCACCCACCGACCAACACCCACCTGCTCCTGGCCAGCAATCCCAAACACAACAGCAACACTCCCAGAAGTGGCAGCCCCTCCTGGCCCACTCCTGCCTTTATATAGTGAGCACAATGTCACGTGACATGGGCTATCGGCCAATCGGGTCCCAGCCCTCCAGCTGTGCTCCCCCCGCCCCCGCACACAGGTGAGGGCACTGGGACCTGGGGAGCCCCTGGGGTCTCAGGGTGCTGCAGCTCCTCCCACTGCCAGACCAACAGGAACTCTAGTCCTGCCACAACCAGGGCACTAAGGGAGGGGACAGTTAATAGCTAGGGAAATTACATGTATTTTCTAGTCCATCTTATTATTCAACAGAGAGGGAAAATAAAGATATCTTCATAAATGGCAACAGCTTGTTTTCCTCAAGGTCAGAAGTCAAGCATTAAGAACTGCAGTTTTAGAAAGAATGCAGGTTTAGTTCCCTAAAAAGTAGAAGAGATTCTGTCAATGGGCAAAAGCCAGGGGGGTTGCTGCTCTCACACCAGCCAACTGGATTTTTTCCTTTCTTTTTGTCTGAAAAATAACAATTCTGTCCAAATAAAAGAGTGGAAAATATCCACCTCAAAACCTATTTGCCTTATGTATGTCTAATTCTATGTAAACTCTTCAAAATGAAAATGCTCCCTTAACAAAAACTAAAAGGCAACAGAAGTGGTATCAGATACCTCTAGGACTGATCCTGTGTTATGGAGAGAGACGAATCAAGGTACACATTCAGATGAATGAGTTGAGTCCTCATAATAATCTTCCTCTTAATATTGGATCATTACAGTATTTCAGACTAACTTGTATCCTGTCAGTGAGAACAAATCTACCAGTTGAATGATGAAATAAATGCAGATATATCTGCACAGGGGTTGATCATTCAGCAAATTCTGTCTGACAATGTCCAGTGCCAGACGTTTCCACCAAGAAGCCAGGATCCAGAAAAAAGACAAGCCAGTTTTCCTCAGGACACATTTCTACTTATCTCATGGTAGTCAAAGACTCTGAACAGATGAATTGGCATTTAAACTACTACCAAAACTTGATTTTATGGATTTAATTACTTTCAAGAAAAATCTGAGTTAGATTAGAAGAGCAATTATTGCATATTTTTCTGCCCTTCCATTCAAGCTTTGCTCCAGGTTGACATAAAGAACCACTTTTAATTGGTCCAGTCAGAAGCAGATAGCCAATCATTTAGAACTTGGAAACAGTGATCTTGTTTTATCATTTTCTTGGCTGTAAGGACTGGCATACCCTAAGCATCCTAGTCTGTTGTACTGATAAATGTGGGACAGACTATTCATTGTTAACTCTGACCATTCTTATTTTCTAGATGAAATGTCCGTTCCTCCTAAACTCTTAATCTCAATGTGGATATGTCCAGTTTAGCAGTGTTCCTTGTAAAGAAATTACAGTGGTATAGACAGGAGGATGTTATGTCTTCATCAACAGTAGACACAATATTTCTGGAAAATGCTGATCGGTGTTGTTTTGTGATGGTAAATATATGGAGGGGATTGTGGGAAGTAAAGGCCTCAACCTCTTTTGTGGGTTTAGAAGCACAGACCAAGAAGAGCGTTAAAAAAAAGAGAGGTATGATCAGAACATATAGGAAATTAGATAAAGTAGCCACTCCTTTCAGAAACTTCTGTGCATTCATTCATCTCTTTTAACTAGCTCAGCAAACAAACATGGTATGTAATGTTGCAAAATGTGCCTTTTGTAAATAACAAAACAAACAGCATTAACATAAATTTAAATCTCCTTAATGAGCTGCAGCCCCAGTGATTCTTCCAAAGAGGTAACTGAGGGGGCCACTCTGAAACCCTTATATTGATGATCTGGGTGTCCTACTTCCAGTTCACAGATTGTTGCTGATCCCTTCCCAAACAAGCCAGTTCCCAGTGGAAGGGAAGCTGTGATAAAAAGTCCTTGCTTTTTCCCAGCAGGATCTCATCTGCACTGTTGAATTGAGATTGCACCACTTCTCATGATATGCCTAACTGGAATCTGTGTGGAAGCACTATTGCACTGTGGGATGTATACTTTCTGAGACTGTGAGCCTAACTGGTTCAAACTGGAATTGTCTCTGTAGAGTTTGAACACAAACCTGGTTTTTCTGGAAACATTACAACTGTATATAACAACAGAAAAATTCATCTGTACAGAATAAGGAGGAAGGGACAATTTAATAATTAGCCAATAGTTATAAATGAGCCTGTAGGTGAGCCAAAAGGACAAACTGGAAGTCTTGACCCTAGGACTCTTTTTTAAACATTGGTTCACACATGGTTTTCCTTGCCTGGATTTCTGTCTGACCTTGTTTTCATCTGAGTATTTCAGCATTTGGCTTGAGCACACTGTGAATTTTGCGCAAGTGGATGCATATGATCCACAGAGAGAAGCACTATGCTCACATTGCCAAGATTTCATCCACAAAAAGGAACCATGTAGTATTTGACAAGTTTGCCCCACAGTGCCAGTATCTTTTTGGTTTTTTTTTTACACACTTTCTCATGAGATCACTTTGTGAGGAAGAGATAGAGTGAAGCTATTCTGAAAAGCAATAAACTATGGTGTGATAACAAGAGAAAGTAGATGGGTGAGTGGAGGGGGCTCTTTCACTCCTTGGACTTGAGCGGTCTCCTTTAAGGTGTGTACTACAGTTGGATAAAGAGACAAACTTTCAGCGATGTGTCTGTCAGCATTGCTTAGCATGAAGGAGGAAGGTAGGAATTGCACAAGTCTATTACTGTTGCCTTCCAGGTAGGCTGTAGAAGAGAAAACATACAAAGGAAGAGCTGCTGTTTACAGTTGCAGGTTAGCAGCTATTCCCAGCATGTCTTTAAGTATTTAAAATTCCTTTCAGTGCAAACATATGAAGGATTGCTCTCTCTCCCTTGTCACTGTGACAGTCCACTTAAGGGGAAAAAGAAGAGAAATCATAAATAAATGATGTGTTCTGCTCTGTATCCATTTTAAATGCTGGGTGTTTTATTTCCTCTTCTTTGTGTATGTGTGCATCTCACATACTTTTAAATTGTTATTTTTATTGAGAAACATGGAGGAATCAGTATATAAATCTGGACTATGTCCCTGTTAACAACTTGTTCTCTTCTGTTTACTCATTAACCCTGCTCTTCTCCCATAGCTGTCAATAATGAATTCACCCCTTTATATTCCTGTGCTCTTAGAAAGCTAGATGCTGCGAAGTTACAAATTGTAGTCCCTCAGGAGACATGACCATCTACCTATTAAAGGGTGAAGCTCTATGCATAAAGACAACTTTTAGTGGCTTATGGGCTGCAGTCTATAGTGTAGCTCCAAAAGAGGCAATTTCTGATGTTTAAATTGGAACATGGTGGCCAAGGAGTTGCTGATTACCAGATTTCCCACTGTTGTTGATGGAGGAGTGGTTTTCTATCCTCAGTCTACAAATACTTCTCTGGGAAGGCCACAGGGGATTAGAGATCATGTCATTTCTCAATTTAAGTCAGATGTGGTCTGGAAAGTGTAAATTTGGTCATTATCTCTCTTTCTTTTGCTCATCAATGTCTCCTGCAATGTGTCTTTTGGAGCACTTTGGGGAATTTTGTCATTGGCTCTGGTAGGAGCCCAGTAGTGTTTTGTTAAGACACTGAAAAATGGAAAGACATTATTTTACATTCTTACTGTTATTATGAATGACATATAAAATAATGTAATAGAATTAAAGCATTTCTAATAAATTTGATAGACTTAGTACTATTTAATGCTTATGGCAGGTATAAGCATTTTTTGATATTTTACATTGAATTTAGGGGAAAAAGATGAGTTTTTTTGGAATGAGTGAGTTTTAAAGCCTTATGTTTTACAATGATACTTAAAAGAATGGAAAAGAAAATTAAATCTAGCTAATAGAGTCATATCTGAATAAGCCTTAAACAGCAGGTATGAGGTGACTTGACTGGTGAGTAATGTCTGGGTGATATTATAATTCAATACCTTCCCTTTTTTGGCTTGATCTCATGCTTTTCTCAGCTGACTCTCACTATGGGATACTTGGCAAACAGATAAACTCCTGGTTCAATGAGCTGCTGTGAAGTAGGTGTGCCTTTGCATTTCTTCACCAGCTGGATATTCACCTGATGGCAGCAAAATAATACCAAACTGCTAGAAATTTTTCTACATTGACAAAAATATGATATTCAAGGCCTATTTTAACCAAACATTTATATGAGAAGCTGGGAGGCTCTCTAGAAGCTAAGAATTTACTTATTTGATTAAATCATAAGGTTTTCCAGATTAACACCCAAATACATAATAGAAGGGAGCAGAAAGCAGTTATCTCTTAAACTTAGGGTGCTTAGTTGTGTTCTGAAAGGGACAAACTGAGAGGAAAAAATAGTATTGCCTTAAATGTAATCCTCTTCCTGTCCTAGAAAAAGACACAGCTGCAATTTTTGATTCTGGGTAACAGTGACTCACAGAACCACAGCATCATTTAGGTTGGAAGGAACCTCTTCAGACCACCTAGACCAGTCTACTTGTCTGAGGGTAAATTGCAGAGTTTCTAAGTCAGATGAATGGAAGAAATGTGCCAGGGCAAACCACTCCATCTTTACCTCAGTTTCTCCCTGAATTCTTCAAAGGACAACACAGAGAAATTTCTGGTTTTGACAACATGGCTATTCATACTATAAATATGCTTTTTTTGATTTGTCCTTTCATAATTTCAAGGATTTCTGGGTAAGTGTGAATTTTAATTTCTTGTGAGTTGAGATGATTTGTGATTCAGGCTGAACTGGTGAGTATTCTTTAATAATTTCTTAGGACTGGCTAAGGAAAAATAAAGGATGTCATAGACCAGTTTTCTTCTCATCCTAATAATAATGAACTTCTTCCCTCACTAGATGGTCAGTAATTGCAATTTTTATGAACCTGCACTTCATATTTTGGAACAACAGAATATGTGTCCTCTCACTACTATCCTTCCTGTGGTGTATTAGCACACAGGTCAAATATCAGTCTACGATACAGCAATTGCATTTCTGGGTTGCTATGTAGACATATGTTAAGAAGCCCTAGGGTGCAATGAACCCTAACTGGATGGAGAATCCAAATGCAGAAAGCTAATTTAAAACATGGCCAGCTTTTTGCCTCAAAATAGAGAGCAATTCTTCCATCAATTATAATGTTTATACAGCCTCTAATATCCTAGTTGATAACTCCAATATACTAGTTGATTACTACACAGACTTTGAAGAAATTATAACCACAACACTTTTCTAAGGTGGGAAAAATTTATTATCCACATTTTTTTAGGTAGGATACTGAGGCACAAAGTGAAGGCTGTATTTTTAGGGAGAGCTAGGCACGTGAAAAAAGAGAACAGGTGCCAAGCTGAATATTCAGAAACAGCTAAGTAATACAAAAATCCCATGGAGCCTATCATAATTATTAAATGCCTAAATACCTCTAAAATTTTGTCCCATAGCCACTGTGCCATATGTCAATATACAAGCGGAAATGTATCCTTTTTTAGAAGGCAGCTTTCCTTAATTGATCTGATACTTTCACTGCAAAATTGAAACAAATTAGTTTATCTGTTTTTAACTCCCTCTCAACCTCCCTCCTTGAGCACTTTAAATGTCCCTATTTCCACTAGAACTGAAGGTGTGCTGAATATCATGTCCTGCACAGAAATATGTTAATCTTTCTTCAATGTTTGGCAACTATTATCTATTAATTGAGAATCCATCATTTGTACTCTGTAATTATATTTATTAAACCCTAACTCATATCCTAACTATAATTAGTTCCTGCTAATTAATTTTATCAAATCCCTCTAGATTCATATCTTAAGTAAATATTGAGTAGCCCTACACTAATTATTTAAATCAACGTGGAGTGTATTTCAAATGACTGTGAAGAGTTTCTATTAATTATATATAATATAAAATAAATGTTCTATATAATAAATCTGTAAATGTTAAGATTTTAAGATAAAAGAGAATCAAAGGCTCTTAAAATGTTAAATACTCACATATTAGACCAGGGTAGATAAGGCCTTTCTGTCTAAGTCAAAATTTCTACATATTAAACCAAAGAGGGTTTTTTTATGTGAAGAAATATGGCTTAGTACTACAATGATGTACCCTGAAAAGGTTTTCCATATCCCTTGAAGAATATGGAACTCCCTAGATTTTGTAAAACCCTAATTTAATTTTTAAAAATTGTGTGAAATTTGATAATGTTTATGGAAGTAACTTTACAAGTAAAGATAGAGCATGATAGTGAAACAGGAGCATACATTTGGATGATGTGCAATGTTTTTTTCATAATGAGCTGGAGGAAGTATCCTTACCCACCAATACTGAGAGACAACATGCTTACCTACCTTGTTATTGATAATTCAACTTGGTGTATACAGCAAATTAAATTATGGTGTT
This sequence comes from Tyto alba, assembly GCF_018691265.1. Classification (NCBI taxonomy): domain Eukaryota; kingdom Metazoa; phylum Chordata; class Aves; order Strigiformes; family Tytonidae; genus Tyto; species Tyto alba. The sequence goes on along the minus strand of NW_024881316.1, from coordinate 41,858,778 downwards.
AATTTGGGTTGCTTAAAGCAAAATAATTGCAAATTAGGTAGCAAGAAGTTAGCATTCAGATCATAGCCATTTTGGACTCAGCAAGGTAACTTTGACCTTTAGCTGGAGTGTAATGTGTATCTTGCAGGCCCCGTTTTGTATCTTCCATACATCTGCAGATGTCTCAGATATCCCAAGATATCTAAAACGGTCCTTCACATAGGCTGCTGCAACCTGACAAAAGTTTCTAGGGCTATATAGGCTACAACTCAAGCTACTTACTGGAGTTAAAACTCTAGAGGTATTTTGTTAATGCTTTAATCCATGTGAGCTATATGCCATATCTCTCCATTTATAGATGAAGGTTAGAAAATTTTTAAGATATTCCAGATCTCTGCTCTTCCAGAAAAAGACAAGCGGAGGGGAATTAATCTCTCTTAATTTTAGAAGTCCAAGTTGCACTTTCTGTTCTTGTCTTCCTCTAAATGAAACAGTTACTTTCATCTGCTTTATTTTAGACAATGATTATAAAACAAGAAGAATCACATCCTAAAAGTGTTTAGTTCTTTCTGCTGCCTCTTTATAGAGGTGAGGTGTCAAGCTCAGATTCAAGCATTTCTAATGTAGATGCCTGCCTTTGATAACTTTATTGCTGCCTGTTGAGACTGTGGAGGCTTCGAGCAATGCTGAATAAAATGAGAATGGAAATAATGGGTTTTTGTCTTGGCTTTTGTCTCCTGTTTTGGCTTACTGGAGCTACACCTTTCATAAAATTTAGTGACTTGGGAGAAGAGCCTATATTATTTTTGAAGGATGACAGTTGGCTGTCATGGGTTGTTACAGAAGTTGTAGCATTTGGTGACAAAGGGAAAACAGATTTCAACTCTGTATGTGCCGTGGGTTAGTCTTGATTTCAACTAGTGTAACACGGGTCAAGTGTATAAAATAGTTTCCATCTGTGGATATTTGATTTTAATTAACAAAGAATACAAATTAGCAGAAGTTAAATCCTAATCCAAGCCAGAATATGTGGCACTATGATTCAGATATATTACAGTACCTTATTTTAATTTTTCACTTCATAATTTACAGTATCACCTCCTAATTGACAGTATCATAGTTATTTTGCTGTAGAGATCATGACAACACAGCAGAGGATTTTTAAGCTTACAGAGAACCTAAAATATGTGTTTTATTTTTTTCTTATTTAATTTTTATTTAAACATGTATACACACACACATAAAGAAGATTAAACTGTTATCGTCTGTTTTGTATCATTCTGTGTATTGGTATCAGTGGTTTAGTTCTCATATGCCATTTGGTACTACTTTACCACTCCAAAGGTGTTCCTGAGAAAGCTTTACAAATTTGTAGGATAGAGAGACCATTAGTACCACTCTTCTGATGACATGTATTTTCACAAACTTTAGATTTCCTGCAGCTGCTTCTGTTTTGAGCTCAGTAACACGTGGTTGTATAAAATATTTATTTTCCAGAAAGATATGCAATCTTATTTTAGAAAGTATCAACAGATGGTGAGTCCACCTCCTCTCTCAATAGTTTGTTCCAGTGGTTTATAATTTATGCCATATGCTTAAAAGGAATGCCACATTTCCTATCTGATTTTGTCTGACTTCAGTAAAGCTATAATCATTTCCTTGCCAGTCAGTTGCTTATCCATCTTCAGGACTTTTGGGTCATTCAGGGTAGATTTATACTGTCTTTCATACTTGAAACATCTGAGGTGTGCCTGGTTGCCTGCAACCATCTTCTGCTCCATCAAGCAAGCACTAGTCAACCTACTATCAGTCAGCAACTCTTTTATCGGTTTCAGTAGTCTCTGCTTTATTGGCTGCTTTACTTAATTGGTTATTGCTTTTGGATCTTTTAGCTCTTTTCTGTCCTTCAGTTGCTTTTATCCTCCAAATATTCATATTTATTCTATCTCTCTTGCTTCATTCATCTGTCTCATATGCGGGTCTGTCTCTTACACCTTCCTCTGTGTTCCAATCCACCTATATTATAAAAGTCTTATTATCTTTCTATTACCATTGCATTCAATATGCAATAAAAAAAATTAGGCTGTACAAAAGTACCTGAGAGATACTGACTGTTACTCATTCCTTTTCTCTACCTTGCCACTATATCCCTATCTTTTTTGTATGACTTTTCCTCCCTTATATTTAGCTATGAATTCTCTGGATACGTTTATTTTATTTGCTAGTTGAAGAGTTTGATTAATTTGTGGATATTAAGAAAAAAAAAACCCAAACCAAAACCAGATTAAGACATTTGCATTTGCAAAAGCTCAGTCTCTAGGTAGAAAACATTTGTTTTTCTTAATGGTTGGTCAAAACCATTAGGATTTCTTCAGACATTTGGTCCTTTTTCTTTCACTGATGTTAAATCTGGGAGCCCATCCAAGAGTTGCTGTCCTGAGGAAGAGGAGGTGGAGGAGGAAGATTGTGATCTGTCTGAAAGGAAGTGTGAAAATAATGACAGCAGTCTTGCTGGCAAAGCTTCTCATGACCAGTTCTTTCACACCCAGAGATTTTTCAGCTTCTTCACAGCCATTTTTTGATGAGTATTCTGATTTGAGAACATAAAGAAATCTTCTATTCTTTGCTAGCCATCTCTTACACATAGCTGGCAATGTTGCCTACTGACTGCAGTACTATTTTAGGTCAGTCTAACCTTGCAAGTAAGGAAGTCAAAGCATTTTGGAGGAACACACAGTCGGAAATGTTTCCTAAAATAGTAATTTTTTTTTTGTGTCTACAGTGGTGGTTGATAATTTTGTTATAAAAGTGTCATCAACCACTTTGAATGGCTGTGTCTGCAATGCTTTTTCCATGTCGTATCATCTTCCCTTCATCAAAGGCAGACTCATCAAGAACGGTTTTCAGTTTGAAACAAGTACTACTTTCTTTGGTACTTTCAGGACAGTGTACTGTTTTTCTTCTCTTATTGATCCACCATCTTTTTTTATCAATAAGATTACAAAGTGCTGGCTTTATCTATTACAATATTTTTTTAACATACAACAAATAATTAGCAAAAAAATCACTAGTGAGTGAGGAAAGCCTACTGAATGTCAGTTTGCATGTACAACTAAGATTCGCGAATTCCCCCTCATCTGACATACTTCGTAAAACTACTAGAAGGAAACTGAATTTTACGCAGAACCTCAAATTGCATAAGGCTTGAGAAATGGGTGGAATGTGCTAAAGACATGCGCAGAAAAGTGATGAATTTATATAGACAGTATTTGCATATTTCCAAGGAAGGTGATACATATGCAATTCAGGGATAATACAAAAGTACTTTCTTGTGCACTTAAATAATATACTCATACTGTCTCTTCCAACTACATGCAAATGTGGGTATGGATGTATTTCTAGCAGGACTATTTGAAAGTTTAGTGAACTAGGCTCTTTATTTCTTTCTTTCTTTAAGCAAAAAATAGATTATTTTGGTAGTAGCAGGAACTAAGCTGAAGCCTGAAGAACAAGAAGTTTCTGCATGCTTGCTGATGGCTAAAGTGAATATTGCACAGGGAAAACTTGTTGCTCACAGAATTGCATTTATTTTTCCAGCCTGCTGGATTACACATACCCTGGATTGTCTAAGTTAAAAACAGAACATATTTATTCCATGTCCTCAGTGCATCTGAAATAGAATTTCAGCAATACATTATTATTTGAACAGATATGGTATAATCCATTACTTCTCTCCTCAAAAGAAAAAAAAATGCAGTATTAGTTAACACATGGCACAGCAGCTCTGACTAATATTATATTTAGCTTGCTGCTTCTCTCTTAATTATGATTACTGTTCAGCACATTTATTAACAGTTCCTTGGGCCATCGGATACGTAATGCAGACCTTCTAGTAGCATATGCCCATGTCACATAATGCCCCATCTCCTTCTATACTCCTACCTTTTAAATTATAATGGGACTGCAATAAGTAAAAAGGATTAGTAGAACATTTCCTGCCTAGCAGTGAGCCTCTTCCTGACCCCATGTTCATAGACTTGTTTGTGTCCTTGTCCCTCTTGATGCTCTGCTCATGGTAGGCTGCATAAGGCGCAGATGTTTCTGTCGTGCTATTACATGGCTATTTCAACCTGTTTCTCAGAACAGATGTTCCCATGTGTGTTCTCCCTCCTTTCTCTGCTGACACACTCTGTACAAACAGCAGTCTGCATTTCTGCAGTTCTGTTTTGTGGAGAGAATGAAAATCAATACCAGTGAGAGTATTTTCCTTTCCAGGCTGCTCTGTAATGGAGCATGCCAGCCTGGACTTCTTGTAGTCTTTCTCTCACAGCTAGCAAGATGGTTCAGCTCCTGATTTGTCTGTTTTTAACCCATTTCCTTCATTGTATGGGACAGTATTTGGAAGTGCTGTGTGTTTTGTAATACAGAAAGCTATCTCCTTCAATGTGATGTGCAGTGGTTGTTCTTTCTTTCTAACCACAAATGGTAGTGTAAATTCAACAGTATGTATTTTGGGATTTACTCTAAAGAGAGAAGTAGCACAGTAATAAAATCTTATCTCCTGCCATCTGTCTGCTGCATATTTCTTTAAAGTCTGAGTGCATTATACTGGAGCCCAAATGCTTCAATGTTGGCAGCAGTGACCAGTTGTGGTAAGAAATCCCCCATGAGTTGAAATACAGAAAGAAGGTGACATATGGACAAAATACACCAGGGATGGTAAGGGCTTGAGCTTTATTCCTAATGTGCTGAAAGTTGCTAAGACTCCTGAACAATGGTATTGCTGGTTAATAGCAGCATTGATGTATTTTTCACATTGCCTTAGTCCTATAGCCCTACAACTAAGAACAAGTGGGGAAAAGGTAATGGAAGGAAGGAAAAGTAAACCGAACCTCACAGTGGATCAGGTTCCAGATCCTCCTGAGAATAATTAATTAGAAGTGGACATGGACAAATTGATTTTCTTTCACTGAAGAGGGATGGAGGAGATTCACTTTCAAATCAGGCTTGTTGTTCCTGAAATGGTGACAGTGAGCAATGTATCACTTAGAAATGACATGACTGTACCTTCCATCTTGCTCATTTGTTTCAAGGATACTGCTTTCCTCTGTTGGGATATGCTGCTTTCTAACATATAAAGAGCTTTACAAACTGGAGATTGGTCAGTCTTTGGTCATGTCAAATGTTAGCATATAGGAACATTCAACCATACAATGCAGCTGTGAGGAATGAGTTAAATTAAAAACTCAACACATAAATTACTGAATTAATCAATATTTGTATTATTTGGGCATTGTCCTCCATGAATAAAAATTATGCTTCTAGTATTAAAAGCATTTTGCACTACAACCAAGATGATTTTTTGATGCAAACAAATGAAGTACAAACCAACAAAAAATCATCAAAAAAAAAATGGTAACATTGTTAACACAGACAATGTATTAGTTTATCAATAAACATACATTGAAGCAGTTTACAGTGTAAATAATAAAAAGTAGGGAAGTCACAAAAGGAAGGACTGGTTTGCTCTACTTCAGATAACTAAAAGGAAGAAATGTAACTATGTTGTCTGATGTTTTCCTTAGCTGATGCACAAAAATCAGTCATCTACCCCTGGGGTGATTCAGGCATTCATTTGTCTTTTTGATGGTGAGAGGACTGACCTGCTTTGACTGTTAGATATTGAAAGTGAGATGAAATAAATCACATCTATAATTTTCTCTTTCTGTTTGGGAGTTCAGCTGACAAACTTGGCCAACCAGGCCAAAAATTCAAAAAATGTCAAACCAGGTGTGATTCATCTCTTTTAACTTAAACCTTCTAAAAGTCTAGCATCTAAGCTTGTCTCCTAGACAGTCAGAGGAAAAAGAGGAGTTTGTACAGAGGGCTTGTCAGTCTATATTGATGCTAGGTGACATAAATTATCCTTTAGAGGTGAATGAATATGTGGTCTACAGGGACAGGCTCTTAACTGAGAAGTCTAATCTTCAGATGGCCAAGAATAGCTGAGATGAATCTCACTCTGTGTGGTTTCATTAATTATCAGTAGCTGCAGAGGTGATTTCTGTGGTGGTCAGATGACATGGCAGGACACTTTAGAGTCCATTTGAGCAGCAGCAGGAGCTCACTGAGAGTATATAAATAGGCTATACAGCCATACTGAAGTTCTTATGAGCACAGAGACCTATTGTAAAGATTGTTTTCTAGGGACTTAGCTGATTTACGGGATTTTGACAGCAGGTGCTCCTGCCCAATTGGAAGAGAACGAGAGGAAAAGAGGATTCTGCTAACTGCAGATTAAAGGGACAATGTTCAGCTACTCTTTTTTTCTCTGCTGCAAGAAGCTGATGTTCCTTGTGGAGAATTTGGATGCAGCTCCATTGAGTCTGGGAAGGCTAAATCCTATCAAAAAAGAGCTTTGAGGCAGTTCATTGAGGTGTTTTAGCACAGTGTTATATTTGAGTTAATGGTGGTAAATACTAAATATTAAATCCTTGAAAAGAGGAGGAAGCAAGACAGGAGGGCCTAAGAAAAATTATTTTAGCATTATCACTGGCCACATTCACAGACATTTCATGGCTATAGCTAAATCCTTGTATTTTGTGTGTTTAGATCAACAACATATAGACACTTTTTGCATCTACATTTTTAAATCTACACATAGATTTAAGATATTTATATGACTCTTCCATCCACACTTAGGAGCCCAGTGTCATCTGAGATGACCTGGACTATGTCAGACATTAACAAAGGTCTGACAGGTATCACACAGGACTGATGGGAAACCTTGTGCCCTCCTGGCACACGGAAGCTGTGTAGCACTATAGAATCTCATATGGCTTTGGACACCAATCTATGAGCAAATGAATTGACTTCCTAGCAACTAAATAGGTTTCTAATGTTCTGCAGCTAACTCAGTGGCTATTATTCCCAGTCAGGAATAGCATCTGCAAGCAATTGAGGCTCTTATTGTAGAAGAAGGCCTATAAATTGATGTGACCTCTTTTTGTACAAGTAGATATAATGTTCTGTTGAAGGGTGCTAATAGCTTCCTACTAGTGGGTCTCAAATTCACAGACAATCGCAGACATTGCTAAAGGCTGTCCATGTGTCAAGTATTCTGCTTCAGATGTAACCCAAGTGCTATACAGCCACTTTGAACAGTAAAATCCAGCTGTAGACAGCAGGAGTAACCACCCAGGGCAGTAAACTCTGTCAGTTAACATGGCAGCCAAAACTAACTTGGGTTGATACTGTGCAGCTATGTTTGGTTTTAAATTAATAGGTTAAGAAAACAGATCCACATGAATTTTAGAGAGAAAAAACAGGAGAGAGGTAAAAGCTGATCTTAGTGTGTGTGTTTTCATGGTCTATGACTAGAACTAATGTGCCTACACTTTTTTATCCTTTAGACTTCTATCTACGCGAGGATTGAGCCACCTCATGCAGTGTTGAACCTGAGCTGGCAATCCTGCCTGGTCGCAGGGCTTGTTAATTCAACTGGGGGTATATAATAACTGCTCAATTAGTTGTTTTTGAGTTGGAACACAAGTGTTGATTGCTATAATTTGACATTTCCAGAGAAGGAAAAGTTTAGCTATTTCTTGACTCTTTTGTCTTGTATGAATTAGGATTTCCTCCAGATCCTTTATGAACAAGCAAGACAGTGCAGTGTCCTATCTGATTCTTTATTGTCTTTGCTGAGACAGAAGTACAAAAGACACTAGTGTAAATGGGAGGATTTCAGGATTCCTCATCCTGAAAAGTGTGACCACAAAATGATTTGACAATCAATTCCCTGATACAAGTGTGCCAAATTTTTACATGGGATTTACCAAGTAGAAACATGTGCACATTTGGAATAAGCAGAAGGCTTCTGGTATTCATTCAGCCAACTACATACTCATTGAATTGACAGTCTTGCAGACATTGGAAGTCTGACATGTTCTAAAGACATCAGATTTGCTGAATTTTAGGAGCAGAATACCTTTCATCAGAGGCCAAAGGCTACCTATCTACATATGTTCTTTAAATTTGCAGTGTGCATGCACAAGACAGTCTGTAAATTCTGCACATTCTTGGAGCTGCTGCTCCAACCAAGCTGCCAGATGTCAGGAAATCCTGGAGGAAATTTAATCCAAGTTCCTCGAATTCCAGCCATGCAAAATTTAGAGACAGAAAAGGAAAGACCAAGTGTCTGCTAGTATGACCTTGACTCCAAGGACTAGATTTTTTATAACCCATTGTTTATTTTTATGAAGTCACACTTCAGCTTTCTTTCAGAAGAAACAATTTAGATACCACAGATGTGACCACATAAGTTCAGTTACAATAATTGTGAGCTGGGAACTTTGCCCTACACAAACACAATGTAATTTTCATATTCATCTGTCTAGAGACTACTTTAATCTGATTGTAAACTGTTAGATATTTTGAGATGCTAGAAGAAAATGTATGTCTCAAAAGTTAGAAAATGTGTGTCAGAGTATGTTAATGAAAAGATAACTTGCATTGCTTGAACCATAAACTCCTTTTTTTCCACCCTCTAAAAGCAGAGTACAAGTCTCACTCTTTTAATACACTGGACCAACATACAGTGGCTTTTTAAAATCTGATATTTAGTTAATCACCCACATTAGTTGTACCCATAGGATCTGTGTTGCCCTCCTGGAGCCTGCTCCAGATAGGAGCTGCTCACATGCTCCTGCCTCCTTCACTGTCACAGTTCCTTCTGATGCTCTTTCTGTAGCTGCTATTATCACGCTGCCATATCTATCGCTGCTGGGCGTGCGGCACAGAGGCAGCAACACAGGGCATAGTGAAAGCAGTAACAGCAGAAGCAGAAATAGCAGTGGCAGTAGCTGCTGTGGTGGCAGCAGGAATAGCTTCTTACAGCAGTTGAGAAAGAAAAGCTGTTTTCCAAACCTACAAGAGATTAAATGTTTGCCTGCTTGATTTATAAGTGACACAATCTATAGATGCCAGACCATTTACGTTTTGGAATGTGCTGAAGATGTTAGGGGGCAAACCCCTAATGAGTGTACCATGATCAAAAAGCTCAGTTTTCCCTGAACACTTCCTAGCACTGTTTTTATGAATGTTACTTATGTGTCTGCAAGTTGGACTGTGAAAACTGTCTAATAATATGTACCAGGTTTACACAGCAAGTCAGCAAGTTAGGCTTAGAAGGCAGCAAAAGCACTTTACCATTATTTTCCACACACATGGTTTCTGAAAACCAAACAAACTCATGCTTTCAGTAATATGTTATGCAGCAGACACACAGAAAACTCAGATGGTTCAATTCTGCAAGTTGCTGAGTGCTCTCAGCTGTATTTGGTATCAAAATGTTAGCGGTTGCAATCGCGAAAGAACTTATCTACACAAAGCAGATAAGCAGCCACTTCTTTATTCCAGCGCTGGGGAACACGGGGGATAACTCCGCCAAAGACGTGTTCACCGACAGGTACAAAGCACAGCATATTTATACACCTTTTCAGCAGAGTCATGGTTACATAAGATCAACAAAATTCATAAAGTTTAAGCTGACCTTAATAATGATTGGCTTTCAGGTACCTCACCTTACCTATATTCCTATTCTACAGAAATCATTGGTCACCTTTACTGATTGATTTAAATAGAATGGGGGGAGGGCAATGATTAGCATATTCATGTTATTTCCTGGGAATTATTATCATATGCAAATGTATCTAACGTATGCGTGGTTATACTGGACAGGGGTCCTCTGGTGGTCGTCGATAGTCTTCATCACTGTGTCGGCTGATTGAACTCCATCCTTGCGCATGCTCATTTTATCTTTGGCTAATGCTTATTTCTCCTGTGGTCGATCTTCCCAACCAAAACCAGTTTCTTCTGGTACCTACTGTTTCAAGTCAAGATCCATAACCAGTACCTATTGTGTTAATTCAGAGTCCATAACGATTGTTATAGTGTTCAAGGCACACAGCACACTAGTTGCTTAATCCTAAGGGCCTTAGTGTACTTTATATTCTCATAGCTACTGTAGCTTCATGTTAAATTAAAATCATACTTTTAAACTAAAAATCAAAATAATATTCTAGGATTCAAATTGTTTTATTAAGGTATTTGCAACAAAAACAGTCTAATATTTTACAGGTTTATGCTCCAGAAATGCAGATCAACATGTGAATAGACATAGGTAAAAAATATTCATCTCCCAAAGTCCCTCCTGCCTGTCTGAGTGACTCTTGTCTTCCCATATCTCATCTTTTTGAAGTCTGGTCCCAGTGGTGCCTTCTGAGGTGTCCAGTTTTGCATCCTTGACTTCCACTGACATTAATGAGGGTTACAGATGTACGCTGAAAGGAGAACAGACTTTCAAATGTCAGAGAGCATGCTGCTGTTCAAAGCTGCCTTTAACCTAAGCAGTACATAGCAAAGTGCTGTCAAGTAAAGGGATAATTCCAGGTGATTCACATGCTAGAAACCCTTTGGGATTTTGTATGGACTGCAGATACGATTGCCAGGCTTCAGAACATTCACTCTTCAGGGTCAGCAGTATATGCTCACACCACAGAGGAAAAAAAGGTACTTTCATATGGTAAAAACAGATTCTTCTTTCCTTCTTTCTGTTTCTTTGGGAGAATTGGCATCCCGAATTCCTCTCCATTGTATAATTTGGGCAAATTTCATCCAATACTTTGTTCACTGTTAAATGATGAAGCCTTGAAAGAATTTAAAGTTCCGTCAACTAGGGTTGTGGAGGAAATATAACACTACATTAGACAAGAGTTTAATAGAGAAATCTGTTTACTTGTCTGAGTCAAAACTGTATCTTAGACAGTAAAGATCATATTAATTGTATAATATTTTAGATCTCTACAGCTTAGATATTTACATCTGAGATAATCTAGTTTATCTTTCTTGTCACTTTGAAGAAACTAGCACTTATTTGGTACAATTCATCTCCTCTCAGGTTAGATCTCTAAAATACCCTGGATAAATCATGTTGTAGAAATACTAATTTCTCTCCACTGACTATAAAAGGAACCTGACTCATATGAGAGTTGAGATGGTTTCCATCCATTCCCTGAAAGGGTTTTAGGACTACAGGGAATAGGCATTTTATCTCAGTGGAATGCTGTAGTGCAAAGAGCTCCAGTAATTTCTGGAATATGAACAACAGCAGTACTAGGAGGGATGTGTTCAGAGATGTACATAGTAGTACAGTTACCAGGACTATACCAGGAGTATAGTTCTGTTTTCATACTCTGAGGAAAGGTCTCAATCTTTTGGTGAAACATACCTGCATTGGGCTACTTGAGATATCTTAAGGTATCCAAGACACTCATACACAGCTGATACAGCTTGATGGCAGTTTCTTGTCTGCCTGGTATAGTAGCTGGAGGCCAAGGAGGATACCCTAGAATATCTTAAGTGGCAATAAATGTCTGTGTATGTGAGCTACTCCTCTGAGACACTATTCAATACAGACAATAATCTAAGGAGTGATTCATCCCGCCTATTTTCAGTTAGTTGACTTTCTTTCTAAGTACTTCTGACTGCATTGACCAGATTGTTGTTGACTGTAAAGTGAGTTTAAACATGCATGTGAAATACATGTGTGCATGTAAGGCGTATTTGCATGTGCATGTGAAATTATGTAATTAAGGTGACTAAGTCTGGAATTTATGGTATGATTCCTTTGCCCAGACATAAGTGTCTATTGCCATTTGGGATGCTCTAAAATAATCTACCTGGACCTAATTTCCTGTCAGAAGGGCTGTGCACCTTTTGAAAATCCTCTGCCTGCATTGTGTTCTGTCTTTGATGCCTGTAGATATCACAAATAGTGCTAGATATTTATGAAAATGCATCGTCACGTATTTTAATCTGTAGCTCAATCCTGCTCTAAGTGTCTTCTATTTTAAAAGGGATATTAAAAAATTGCAGAGATTGAAGAAGCTGTTTATTTTTGAATTAGAGAAAATACAAAAGAAATTTTTTTTAGTCTGTTTAATTTATCAGAACAATGACAGAAGGTAGAGGTGATTACAGAGTAGAAATATTTTCAATAGATAGAAAGTACCATGTACTTTAAAATAATTGAATGAACAAGTGGAAGCAAAGAATTTATAATTTCAGTTTAGACATTAGGTGATAAACCTCTCTTGATTAACTAAAGGGAAAAATTACCAAGGGAATGATGAAGCCTATGTTCCTTGAAGTCCTCAAATTAAAACAGGGTATCTTTCCTGAATTTATGATTTGATGAAAGCAAATTCATGAGCTCAGTACAAGGGTAACTGGGGGAAGTTAGATGACATGTGATAGGGTGGAGATTAGACTAGATGTCCTGTTGATTTCTTCTGACACTAGGCACCACAGATTATGCTAAAATACGGAGTGGGGCATGAATTGAGCTGTGCTTGCTGGACATCAATTGTACTTTTTTTCACCAGAAAATGGTAAATAAGATTGACTTAGATAATCTTTATATCACTTCCCTCCTCCTTCTTTACATTAATTATCTATTAGGAAATTACAAAATTCTCAAAGGTATTTGTAGTTTGAGGTTATTTGTATACTACACAGTTACATCTGTATTTGCTCTTAAGTTTCTTTAAACCTTTCTTGTTGCCTTTTGTACCTTTTTTTTTTTTTTTTTATTGTTTATTCACCTGTTGCACATTATGCAACTCCCAGAATTCAAACTCTGTATAGGTAACACCTTCATGCTAGTTCTTTATGTCTATTACAGTGTGGCATTGATTTTCTTTTTTTTTTTTTTTTACTAAAATTTCTTTCATTGATAGTAATTCATTTCTTTTATTTCAAACAAAGTAATTCTTCAGCAATTTGGAGAGTGAGGATGAAGATTATTCACAAACAATTGATTGATGATGGAATTTTCTATGTGCCAGTCAGCTGTGGTAATGAGTGTAGAAAAAGAACCTCCATTAACAGATGAAATATGCAGTTTTGTCTCTGTTCTCAGACTGTTTAATTTCTTATTCAGGGATGCTAATGTCAAATTGTGTTACATCTTCCTAAAATGTTTATCTTGCTCTCAAGACTTTATATTTAGGTGCCTCAGACCATACTTATTACTACAGCAGCATAAGAAACCGCAAGGTCCTCATTATCTGAGCTACTGAGGGTGAGTATATATTGCCTTTTCGGTACCTTTGTATGTTCTCATACAAGTTTTAGTCCACACTTCCCACTTTGCTATGTGTGCTGAGGTGTAGCAGCTGGTTTCATTGTAAAAGGAACTCAAACATGAGTTTAAGTGTTGCCACCAAAGAAACTACAAATCTAGCTGGAAAATTCCATGGTATTTACACTCCTAAAGATACCATCAGGCTTCAAGTGAGGTTTTCAGAAGCATCAAGGTTCTGGATACAATGAAATAAATTTGGAACATGAAATCTGCTCTCTAGGGACAGAATGATCAATTTCCTCATTTATCTTTTACACATACCTCTGAGTAAAATTGTATCTGAGCACTCTGAAAATGTTAACTACTCTGATATACCTACAGGAGAAGAGATGGTACTATTCCTATTCAGTGAGGTACAGAATTAAGTAAGTTTTTGACAGTCATTAAAAAGCCCTGATTATTTTATTTTTAAGAAATTTTGCATCTTACAGCACCTTTGTATGCCATTTAAGGAACCTGAATTCTAGTATTCCTAAACTTTGAGTGATTGATTCTATAATGATACCTTATCACCTTATTGAGAGGATGAACTTTGTTTCCAAAATCCATCCCAGAAACATCCAGACCTCTCTCCCCCATACCTATCAAATTTTCTTAGTCTCATTCCCTTCCCAGTTTCACATTTCCCTCCTCTCAACTCCTCTTTCAATTTCCCTTTATCCATTCTTTTATATCACATTCTCCACACTTGTATGTTATCTCCACTGTTGCTATATCTGTCTTCCTCTTACCAAGGCTGAATCCTCTAATTATAGTGTTCCCAGACTGCTTCTTTGTCTCAGTCTACCCTCTTTGGCTTATTGTACTTTTACTGCAGTCCAGCTGCTGTCCTTTGTGTTTTCTAGTTTGTACAGCTGAAGAATCATTGAAGACTCATAAGAGACAATAACCCTGCAGTCATTTCCTCTGGCTTACTTTAGAGGGAAAATTGCCATAATTTCAGTGAATTCTCTCCCCCCTTACTTCCCTGAATGTGCTCAGAGCCATCAGTTATTTGTAGGGAAGCTTCAGAAGTCTGGAGTGAACATGCATTTTTTTCCTCCAAGCTGATTGTTGACTTGTGGATTTCTGTTCTGGTGATAGAAGATGCGGTTCTAGTATCATGGTCACTGAAGAAGAGTAAGTGTTGAATGGAAAACACTAGACTACCAGAGGTTTTTTTTTTATTTTTTTTTTTATTTTATTTTGTTTTTGTTTTTTTTTTAAAAAAAGTAGAAAGGTCACAAGCATTTTTGCACGTAAACAGAATAGTGTATCTTGTATCTGCTCTTACTCTTTGTTTAAACATTCCAGAGTAGCTAACACGCATGTATTTCACTCAAACTACTTAAATTTTGGTAAAGTTTTCAGTCACTGTAAATGGCATCTTTAGACAGGAAGTGTTGAGAAACCTTACAAATAGTCAGTATCAACACTCCTGTCTATAATTCGGTGTGTGCAGAAAATCTGTATGATTAGAGCTCAAGCTTTAAGTTCTTTAGGGACAGCAACCATTACCTTTATCTGGTATTTAACATAATGGGAAATATCCTGACTGAAATCTATTCACAGATCTTTAAAAAATAATATAAACAACCAAAGTAGTGAGGGTGAATAGTTTAAACTGAAAAATATTTGCAAATGATAGAATAAGAAAACATTTCATGTCCCTGCCCAATTTGCATCAGATGTGGACCAAAATGACTTGTTCTGGTTGAAATATAAGGAAATTAATAATATATTTGGTCTCTGCTTCAGACTTACTCTCTAAGTTGTGCTGTGCTGCAGAATGGATCATTACAAGCATGTTTTCAAATCCTTTGTAGCAATGTATTTTTTTGTAATGGAAACAGTGACATACCCAGCAGCATTGGTAAACACTTTTATACTCACTTTACTGTAAACTTCACCATCTACTCTGCATCAGATTTAATAGCTGAATGGACAACGTTTCGTAAACCTAGAACCTTTTCTTGAGTCTCCATACAATTAGATAATAAGCAAACTGCTGCCTCACACACTTAATGTGGGTGCTATGCAGTCATTTATTTTATTCTTAAGGTAAGCTAGAAGTGAGAAGGTCTCTTTCCCTATGGGTGCAAAAAATAACCTGCCACAATCAAATCTAAATTTAATAAAAACCATCTATAAACTAAAACTAAAGATTCCAGATGCAGTTGTATTGCATGTTTTTCACACACACCAGTTCAACCCTGAATCTTTCAACTCATGAGTACAGAGTAAAAATGAGCTAATGGATACCTGACAGTTTCCTCTCTACTTCAAGAGCAGCTGACATCAAAATTCATTGTCTTTACATGCATATCTTTCAAACATGCATAGATGTTTGAAATAAGGTGTATAAAAATGTCTTCAGGAGCCATTGTGAGACCAGTGTTTGCGGCTTTGTACTTGACATCGTGAAACACAGGAGCTCAGTTTGAGGCCAAAGCACCAACATGCAAAATAACACATGTGGCTTCTAAATGTGTACTGAGTATCTAAGTTCCCTTTGTAGCCAGTACTTCTGAGTCTTATACCTGGAGATGATAACTATAAATCAGGTGTTGAAGGAGAGCTAAACCTTTCTGGAAGGCAGCTGGAGGCCAGGGCACCAAAAAGTCTTTCCAAACAGACAGCAAGTTCTTACATTGCAATCACGGAATCAGAATATCTCAAGTTGGAAGAGATTCATAAGGATCATCGAGTCCACTTCGCTGCTCCTTGCAGAACTACCTGGAATTAAACCATATGACTAAGAGCGCCTTCCAGATTCTCCTTGAACTCTGACAGAATTGATTCTGTGACCACTTTCATGGGGAGACTGTTCCAGTGACCAACTACCCTCCCA
This sequence comes from Tyto alba, assembly GCF_018691265.1. Lineage (NCBI taxonomy): Eukaryota > Metazoa > Chordata > Aves > Strigiformes > Tytonidae > Tyto > Tyto alba. Next base: position 41,842,765 of record NW_024881316.1, on the reverse strand, counting down.
GTCATCAACCTTTTCCTAATGTCCAACCTGAACTTCCCTTGATTTAGCTTCATTCCATTTCCTTGTGTCCTGTCACTGGTCACCAGAGAGAGGAAATCAGCACTTTCCCCTTCACTGCCTCTGTTGAGGAAGTTGTAGACTGCAATGTGCGCATCCTCAGCCTTCTTTTCTCCAAGCTGAACAGACCAAGTAACCCCAGTCACTCCTTGTAAGTCTTGCCCTTGAGGCCTTTCACCACCAGTTTAGTGTTCTTATAAAAAGGTGCCCAAAACTCCACACAGTACCTGAGGTGGGGCCACATCAGTGCAGTGTAGAGTGGGAGACAGTTTAAGACAGCTGAATCAAGTTGCATAGAGACAGTTGCATCAAGCTGAATTGAGACAATCGAATCAAGAATCTTGTCAATACAGTCAATGGAGCTTAGAAATAGATTTATTTGCTTTAATGAGGCAAAATGAATTTTACTTAGTTGCCCATACATGGTCAACTACAGCTATTTTCAATGTCCTGTGGTCTCCAGATGTCCTCAAGAAAGCAAATGTTTCCTGTAGACTATGCAGGATATCTGCCAGCCCTGTCTGGACTTTCAGGTATCTGAGGGATGAAATGCTGTTAGATGATCCTGCCAAATATTTCAAATAGAAATATAACACAAAGTACATTCAGTTATGTCTTTATATATTCTGGTTTTTATTCTTCAAGAACTAGCATGACCCCCCACTGGCTGGTTACCAAAAGAAGATTTTAAATCAAAGTGTGGTTTATGAGTATTCTAAATATTCTGATATGATGTTTAGGATGGTCATTGTTGTACAAAGAGTGGTTCATAAAGAATAAGTCTGAGTCCCGTACTCTATTTTCAAAAAGAAAGATGTTAGAGAAAGGACTTATGTCACCTTCAGCACTTCAAGATATGTCCAGACCTGATAGTTTAATCAGTGTTTCTTCACTAGCCACAGTAGGGATGTCTGTAACATTTTAGTCTTCAGCTCCTAGACAGAGAATGCTGTCACAACTGAGATGAGTGAAAGAGGCACGGTATCACACCAGTTGTTCCCAAGAGATATTGTGGAAAAAATAACCAATGGACTTCTCTTCATTCTTCAGCAACCCCTGTATCACTGTTGAGTATGTTTGGAACATGAGCAATACCACGGGAAGATTTATTATGCCTGCAGAGCTTTTATTTGGCTTTTTATTTGTTGTATAAACTGATTCTTCCTTTTTACTGCTCTTCCTTGGCTTTTCTTATCTACCTCTTCCCCCCTTCGCTTGGCTTTGTGACATCACACGCTGCAAACACAGAACAAGGAAGAAATATGAACTGCTACACACATGGTGCCTTCAGAAAGCTTAGGGGATGACATACATCATTCACATTCACAGCAGTAAGGCCAGAAAATGCGAGGAAAGTGTTTACACTTGGTGTGAGCTTCCTGAAATAGTTTTGTCCTGTGCTGACAGAAAAGGGGCCACAGAAGGGCATCCCTGTTATCCCTCTGGTTTCTGCAGGAAAAAGTATTTGCATGTTCACCTCCAGGATGAGCAAACACATCACATTCAGTGCTCACTCCTTTCAGGGTCCCAGGTGGAGCTCTTGTTTTGCAGAACAATAGGTTTGTTTTTCTTGCAAGTTAAAATGTATTACAAATTTAAAAAAGAAAAAAAAAGTCACCTCTTTGTATCTTTAGTTCAGCCAAGTGTACTGGAAACTCTTATCAGATAAATTATAATTTTTCCTGCAAAAGGCTTGATCTTGCAAACTCCTTCTACAAAGTTTTTTGCATTGTCCCCCTCTCCAACAACTGGCATCTCATTCTCTTCTTAACAGTACCAATTAGGGTAATCACTCTAAAACTTCAGTGTAAAAAGACACATTGAAAACAACTGCTTTATTTCTTCCAGTTATTTCTTCTTTTGGGTAAATACTTCAGCAATTTAACTCAACCTGAGTGCTTTCTCAAAGGAGAGTTCAGTTAAATGAAGACAATCATATATCAATATAATCCAACTTTTTTTTAGCCCCTTCTTTTTAGTGCATGCAGTAATGAAATATAGATGAATTATGTTAACAGTGATTTTTCTTATACTTCTCTCTAAAGCATCTGTTGGCATGGTAAATCCTGTAAAATTAAAATAAGTCAGCAAAGTTCTATGAAGAAGAATTCTCTGTTCGCTCTCTCTTACTGTCTCCAATTCACCTTTTTATACTGTTGAAATAAATGTCAGCTGCTGCATGTATCAAGAGAAGTGTTCAGTAACCTAGTAAATGTCTTGATGAAAAAAAAAAAAAAAAAAAAAAAAAAAAGTAAAATAATTCTAAGAATGAATTGTGGTCTAAAAATATGAAACCTGAGCTGTGGACATATGAATGCCATTGTAGTGGCCTTTTATTGGAGAACACATGGTTCTTGAGTCTTGTGGAAAATTGGACATGAACTTCTCCAGCCAACATTCATGCTGTGAGCACCAGTTACAACAGAGAGAAAGTCTGATCAGAACATTTTCAGTCTCCTACATAATGAAAATGTTAATCCAGAGATAAACCCATAAAAGACCATTTTTGGCTGCTCAGACCAGGAACTTAAGAGACCAGAAATATAGACATTAGGAAGCACAGGCTAAGATTATTTATTTGATAAGTTAAGAAGCTAAAAAGAAGGAAAAGGTTGTATCTAGTTGCAGCAAGCCCAGACTAAAAGTTTCAATCCATTAGTAGGGATATTCTTTGTGAAGACTGATTTTACACAGTGTGATGGGACCATAAGACCTGATTTATTATTTACCCTTTAGCCCAGAGCATGATTACTTTTTGCATCTTTATCGTGACCTTATGGTTTAGATAAGCTTACCATCACAAATCTATAAAACAAGTGTGGAAGACATATAAATATATAATCTATTCTAACCTTGTGCTCAGAAACAGGCTTTGCTATACTTGGAAAGCCCCAGGGGACTGCAGAGACCCACCAGGAGCCTGTAGCTCTCATGAGAGCAGGCAGGCTCAGGCTCAGGCAGGGCCAGGAGTAACAGTGGCAGATTTAAATGCAGTGTAATCGCCACCAACACCCACTCACTGAGGCAGGGCATAAGTAATCCAGGAGGTTCCTGGAAGGCATTGATGATGCCTTCTCCATGTGTGTTGTGGTTTGAGCCCACAGGGCAAATGAGGACCACGCAGCTGCTAACACACCCTTTACCCCTCTGGAATGGGAAGGAGAAAATAAAGCAAAAGGCTCCAGAATTGAGATAAGGACAGGGAGGAATGAATCACACATTACTGTCATGGGCAAAACCAGTATCATTAGGGGAAGAAAATTAACATTACTTTAATTCAGACACTAACAACAACAACACTTAAGAAACATAGTAGGACGGTGAGAAGTATAATCACATCTTAAAAACACATTTCCCCCACCCTTCCCGTCTTCCTCAGTTCAGCTTTGCTCCCAAATTCTCTACCTCCTCTCCTGCAGCAGTGCAGAGGGGCAGGGGATGAGAGAATTGGCTGGGTGGTCACACTTAAAGAGTTGCAGTCAACAGCTTGATCTCCAGTTGAGGAGCAGTGATGAGTGACATTCCTCAGGGGTCAGAATTGGGACAGGTGCTATTTAACATGTCTGTTGGCAACATGGACAGAGGGATTGAGTGCACCCTCAACAGGTTTGCTGATGACACCAAGCTGTGTGTGTAGTCGAGATGCTGGAGGGAAAGGATGTCATCCAGAGCGACCTTGACTAGCATGATAGGTGGGCCCCTGCAAACCTCATAAAGTTCAACAAGGCGAAGTGTAAGGTCCTGCACATGGGGTGAGGTAATCTCAAGCACAAATACAGCCTGGGCAATGAGTGGATTGATAACAGCCCTGTGGAGAAGGACTTGGGGATATTAGTGGATGGGAAACTGACTATGAGCCAGCAATGTGTGCTCGCAGCTTAGAAAATCAACCATACCCTGGGCTGCACCAAAAGAAGTGTGGCTAGCAGGTTGAGGGAGGTGATTCTCCTTCTCCATTCCGCTCTTGTGAGACCCTACCTGCAGTGTTGTTTCCGTATCTGGGGTCCCTAATATAAGAAGGACATAGACCCAGTGGAGTGGGTACAGAGGAGGCCACAAAGATGATCAAGGGGCTGGAGAACCTATCTTATGAGGACAGGCCGAGACAGTTGGTGTTGTTCAGCCTGGAGAAGAGAAGGATCTGGGATGACCTTATAGTGACCTTCCAGCACTTAAAGGGGGCTTACAAGAAAGCTGGATAGGGACATTTTACAAGGACATGTAGTGATAGGACAAGGGGTAACAGCTTTAAACTGAGAGACTATACGTTTGGATTATTTGTAAGGAGGAAGTTCTTCACTGTGAGGGTGGTGAGGCACTTCTCACGTTTCCCAGAGAAGTTGTGGTTATTGCCTCCCTGGAAGTGTTCAAGGCCAGGTTGGACGGGGCTTTGAGCAACCCGATCTGGTGGACGGTGTCCCTTCCCATGGCAGAGGCCTTTGAACTGGATGAACCTTAAGGTCCCTTCCAACCCAAACCATTCAATAATCCTGTAATTCTGTGATTAACCATTCTTTATATACTTCTGTGTAATCTGTTCCTGAAAATCTGCACCAATAAAAAGGACTGAAATAGATATTGAAGTTAAATACTCCCAGATCTTTGAAGGAATTCATTTTCAGACCTAGACACTATGAAACAACCCTGCCTCAGATCCCACAGCTAAAAATCTCTTGTTAACAGATTTGTGACTTGCCAATCAGCAGCAAACTGAAATTAGTATCAGAGAAGCAGCAGACAGAAGGAGGTCACAAGGCTCTCCTTCCCTGCTCTGCCAGTTGTAAGCCCTAAAACTTTATTTTTGAGAACATTTAGCAGGGATTTAAGACACTGTTGCTGACAGACAGCTTAAGGTTCACTCTTGTCACATCCAGGAAAGATGGTGTCTCAAAAAAAGAAATGGAAGAGTAAGGGGAATTTTGGGAGAAGTCACTGTCCTAATTTATGTCTTATATTGCCCCTGTGCTCATGTCAAACCCTACCCTTCTGATAAAATCATGCACAAATTAGACATTATAAAGTCAAATGAGTCCTTTAAACTCTGCTTTGTGACAAACACACTGAACCATGGTTTCATAGCCTATTACAAGTCTTTACAGAAAAAATATTATTTAGGGATGCACAAGAATCATGGTAGCTATCCATGTGCCATAGAGGTCTCATAGAGCAGTGGAGATCCAAGAGTACCCATCAGCTATCGATCAATGGGCAGAGAAGCAGCTATCAGTATAAAGCCAATTATCTCTTTTGATTTCATTTCAGATTTTGGGAAACATGGGAAGAAAAATCAGTAATAATAGATGGACCTTAAAAAGAGCAATGATTAAAGTCTCTGTGGTTCTGACATTTGAGATTAATAAATTAAAACCATTTCTATTCTTTTTTTGTGTTAGAGTTCCCTGCCCCTCATCAAAAGAGAAAGCTTCTTTCTACAGCAACATAGAGTGGCACAGGCATTGATAAGTCAATCACAGGTTCTTAAATTACTAGAACCTGTCAAGTCTAGCAAACATCAGTTGGTGCTTGAAGACATCAGCGGTGTTATTTATATCACTGCTCACTAGACTTGTATAATTTGGTTATGCTAAAGACTAGAATCTGCTTTTTTCCTAAGTGCAGAAGCAACAGTACTAATGACATTCATGAATAAGCTTCTTGTCGTTGTGAATATAAAAAATTTATATACACCTCTCAGGCCTACCAGAGAGGTTGTAATTAAAAAGGGTGAATTTTAACTGGAATATTTAGCGGGTTTTGTTCAGAGGATCATTCTTACTCACAAACCAGTCTTTTGAATAGATGTACCTTCCTGGCTTAATTCAAATGTTAGAACAGAATTATATAATGACAAATGAACAAATACAACTAGCCCAGAAAATGTACTTGAAAAACAAGAGGAGAATACAGTCAGAAGATAATATGTAATCCAACGTATCTCGACTGTATTGGTGTTAAACCTGATACATTGAAATAACCATGGGGGAAAAGATCTGTTGAGCTAGCTGGCCTGTAAACTAATGCCTACAAATGTACAGTTCTGAGAAAGTAATCTGGGGTGAGCCACACACAGGCTGCTTTGTTCTAAATAAATCTGCATCTAGCGCAACTCCCAGTGGGACAGTCCTACTGAGATGAAAGATCTATTGATCAGGCATCTCAGTGATAAATCTAAATTTCGGAAGTTGGGTTCTTGCCCATCCTGTGGAGTCTTAGAAATTAAATGGGAAGGAACATACAGAAGCCTTAGTTATGCTCTCCATGAATTGTCTGAAAGTGTTTAATTCCACAGTTTTTCAAAATAGTGAACAGCAACAATATGAAAACTCAAAAAAACTAAACCCCAGATGAAAACAACCCCCCAGCCCCCAAAAATAGATAAAAATACCTTTGCATACACAATGTATGTTAAAAAATTAACCTACATGATTTTTTTTTTTTTTTTAATAAGAAAAAGGACAGATATTTCCTTTAAGCTCTTCTCTCAGGACCTTCTTTTTGCCAGGTTCAAGAGTGTGAAACAATATCCACAAAAATGATCCTCCGCAGTAACTACTGTCATATATTCCAGCCTGAACTAAAAACACTGCCAGACATTCCATACACACTGTCAGTGACCAACTATAAGTGCAAAAGTAGTTTTGGGACCTTTTCAAGCCATTCGGTTGTGACCTAATTAGAAAAGACATGGTTTTCACTTCCACCCAGATAGCTGCTTTCCTGTTTACAGCTTGTGAACATCGTTCTCTCTGCACTTTTTCATATGCTGGCTAAGCACACAGGTGTTGACATTGTTATCCTATCTTGCCTGAAGACTGTGTTCACCACACATCCTCACACTGAGGGGCAACAGCAATGCCCTAGAACAAAAGCAAACTCATTTTCAACACAGTATAAGGCGCAGGATGGTTATGGTGGTTTATGAGCGAATCAGGTAGCAGACTCACTCCTACAGAAGTATATATATAGTGTTATGTTATATTCTGATTTTCAGTGACTATTTCTATAGACATAATTGATGTTGCTCTGTACATGGAAGGAGGATTTTCTACTTTCTAATCTACATGGTAGAATTTCAAGAATTTCTAAACTCTTCTGCCTTCAAAAAAATCATATAATACCATCTACAATGGAACTTCACTACCTCACGGATGTTGTAAACATGGGGCTTGTGAAGTGCTGAGATATTAAACCTGCAGCCCTGTGGTTAAGTTAAGACAGACAGTACAATAAATATGTTTTTGTATGTCCGCCCTGCAGAAGAGGAAAATAATGGGAATACTGTAAATAGTTCAAGCTACCAAAAAAAGGCACAAAACAACACAAGTAATTTTTATTTTTTTTTCTGCTAGCTTTGAACAAGAAAGGTTATTACAAAGGAGGTAGGCAACAGTATCATTTCTAAAGCCACATTATTGTTTTCCAGAGTTTCCACCTACAGATCACTTCAGATTGGCTGCCAGTGCTCTGGGGAAAAAAGAACCAGGACATACATTTGTTAGAGATATATTATGAGGTACTATGGATCTGCTGAAAGAGGATTTCCAGTTTATGGTAGGACCTTGGACATGCCATCCTTCAGCTCTCTGTGACTTGTTTTAATTACATGACAAAGGGATGCATGTGTGAAATTTATTGCGTATGTTTTAAAGTGCCTTGAGATTGGTGAGTTGTAATAAATATAGTGTGAAGAATTAAAGTACTCTAAAAGGACTGTAATTGTTTTATTCACACAGATAAGAACCTTCACCACCACAATCTATCCCTTCCCAAAATAACTCAAACCCTAAATTATTCAAAAAGCACAACTTCTTTTAAAATAAGCTGGAAAAATTCAGTACTCCTTGAAAAGAAAGATGGGTTTACTCGGTGTTTCAAAGAATTTGTCTCCACGTGCACTTGTCATCTCCCTTCAGAGAACCTATACAAGATATAATGGAAACAGTGTCCAGGGTGATGAAAATGCCAGAGCATCTGTCAGTGGATCACCTTATGACAGCAAGTGATAAGCCTCTTAATGCTGAAGTGATGAATGTGCCTGAATGTGGATGCTATGCTTGTGCAAGACAGCTGAAAAACACAAATATGAACAACTAGACATGAGGACATGCCTCTGGGGACACCCCACTAGTTTTTGTGGTACTTGACTGATTCTAGAGAGCAGCACATTTTTACTATAGAGAAAGATAAGTGTGCTTATCAATATAGCACCATGGCTCAGAAGAGGAACAGTTGGGATGCGGGAAAGCATCAATCGTATCTAAGTATCAAATGTGACCTTTGGTATATGTTCTCCATGCAAACAATCTTTCATTATCTGTACCTCCAAAGTTTTAATAATGTGTTTGGAGTGCTTTATAATTGGGTGGTGATATAAAAGCAAGCTGCAATAGGCTTATTCAAACAGAAATTGCATACATTAAATGCTGGTTACCAAAATAAAAATGACTTCATTTCAAGAAAGGAAGTATGGAGCTCCTGTTTGTAGCCACAAACAAAACACAGTGTTTAAGTAGGGTATGATTTGCATTGTGTGAAGACCTAATACAGACAAACATTTTCCACAGGAAACTAGAAAATTATAGGGGAAAATCTGTTTTTGATATATAGCAAAAGGGTCTGTATATACTGCTGGGAAATATGAAAGTATATTTCCCGAGCTGAGTCAAGAACTCATAATATATTTGCTTTCTAAATGTTTTTTAAAGCTTTGGAAGAGCCTTGATTTTATTAAGCAACTTTACAGGATATACACATTAAATTATGTATCAAAATTATTCAACATATTTAATGACAGTAAGTATGATAAGGAAAGACCTATAAGTTGAATTCTTACAAGAATAAATATCAGTATATTACAAATGGATGCAGAAATCTATTTTACAAATGGATATAAATAAATTCATTTGTATTTCTTTGAGCAAGATGTTAAAGAAGGGAGCAATCCATATTATTGACCTAACTTTAATAATTTTTGCTTTAGATTAGCCCAGTAAAACCACAAATCTCAGCAACTATTCACAATAAGCATTCTAACTTTTGATTAAATATTCTGATCAATAACTTCTTATATACTAAACAAACAAACCCCCCACCTGCAGTAGTCTGGTCTCAAAAGGTAACAGGCATTTTCTCAGTTTCTAATAAGTGAATAAGGTAGTATCGACTGGTTGATCATTAACGTGTTTGAACAGACAAAGTTTATTCTTTGTTTATCGCTGTATCTTATTCTGCACAAAAAGACTAGAGCAAGGAGAGGGTTAGGGTTCTCTGGTGCCATAAAATGGGCAGCACTGAGGAGGCACCCATGCAGGATTTCTCTGCCCTCTTAGCTGAACGGAGCAGAAAACAGGGCTTTGTTTTTCGCTAATTCAAGACAAAGTTAGACAGAAAAGGAAGGAGGGGCTAGCCTGAGATTGTGTCTGCACTGGTAGGTGAACAGGATGGGTTTCATCCAGGGTAAAGCCACAAAGGAGGCACCTGGTTCATCAATAGAGCCCATCTTCAGTTCCTCTGCCAGGACACAAGTCACTTGTGTTTCCAGAAGTTGCAGAAGCAGCCTGAGCAACCAGAGGGCAGATGTGGGAACAGCAAAGGTGCATGCCTTGTCTCGGGGGTTAGGGAAGGGGGAGGATAAAACTTCTTTGTGATAATGCCAGGACAATATCTGATACAGCAGTGTTTTCCTTTATCAGTTTGTGCCAAAGGTCATCCAAGAGCTGCCTATAAAACACCTCCATCATGTTAGTACATAAATCATGGCAAAGATCCTGATCTTGACTTAGGACTGCCTTGGTTGGGCTTCTTTCCTAGAGACTGTCCATCAGATGAGCTTCAAGGACCTAGGGGAGAAGGCCCTTTTCCTAAATTTTATTTTGGCTATATGCACCCTTGAATGAATGACACTTCAGAATCTAGCACAGGCTGTGTGAGCCTCACTAGCTATATGCTTTTTCACCACATGCCTAACCTAGAGCTCAGGTTGGAAACGCACCATGTCTTTAGGGGGAGCAAATATCAGGGTAGTTGCTAGCTCACGAATTAGCTCAGCACCCTTAGCAGGGCTCTGTCCAAACTTTACAATTGACATCTCAGAAACAGAACTACCCAAACAGGACTGGGGTGACCTCTTTCTGTGCATAGACCTGAGCAGTTATTCTGTACAAGTCTGATCCTGAGATCAGACAGAGAGCACAGGTGGGACTTATTTTGCCTCATCCAGCCTGGGGTTACTTTTTCTACTTGCTGCACACAAAAAACTACTGCTCAGAGTGATCCAAGAGTGAAAAAAAAAAAAAAAAAAAAAAAGGAAATAGGATACCAAAAGAACTTTCTGAAAAAGAAACAAAATTAAAAAGAAGTTCACAAGTTTGGCCACCATGCTACCTTTCTCCAGTCCCAGTACACTCCGTAATCTCTTTACTGCTTCCCAAGCCATTCTCTGCACTCAGGGAGACAAGTTTCTCATCTGCTTGAACCAGATTTTTACCTTCTTGATACTGATACACACCAGCTGCTCAGTCTCTGCTCTTTTATGCACTGAATGCAATTAATCAAAAGTAAAAATTTAAAAATCACTTCCACTTTTTTGCTCATTATTAAAAAAAAAGTCTCTGACTGAGAATAACTATGGACAATTTCAGCTTGAAAAGTAACCCTCTCACAAAGGTTTAAGCTGATTCTGAATGTGACCTTTCAAATGGAAAGCTATACAACTTTAACTAGGTTTCATGCTGGGTCCCTAGAATATTTCAAAGATATTTCTTTCAGTCTAGCCCATTTTTCCACCAGTCTGTGCTATGGTAAGTTTGGCTTCATATTTCTTTGATCTGTGATGCAAATACTTTACATAGTTTAAAAATAGATCCATGAAGCTTCAGCTATACTCTTTAGCACTGAAAGGAAAGCGAGTTAATAACCAACGTAACAGTCTAACAGTAGTGTACTCCTTGTGATTCTCTCATTGGAACAAATTAATTTCCACTGTAACTCCACTGACATTAACAGAGCTACCAGCTGAGATGAATTTGCCACATTTTTGTAAAGCACTTTAGAATTTGATATCATAATTCTCAAAAGACACCCTTGGAAAAATATCTCTTTGCCTTTTTGGTGTGTGTTTGTGCACATGCCAGTTTTCCCAGCTTCTTCTGTTCCTTACATTTCTTTTCACACCATCTCCCCACACTCTTTGAGATTCTCTTGTTTAGCAGATACGATTCACCAGATACTCTTTGAAAATAATTGTGTTGGGCTAATTATAACTCTTCTTATTTTTCATATGTGAAGGTGAATTCAGCAACAGACTGAAGAATGAAACCTGTTTCAGAGAATCTCTTGAAATATTGTCCCTTTTCAAAATAGCTGCATGTCCCATTTCTCAAAGAAGGTCTCATGGCACAGGCTGGACTAAGATGTTATTTTTCAAAATGGCCTTTACTTGGACATTGCTAAACCAATGATGATATGAAGTGAAATGGTGGACTTATGGCTCAGAACATGTAACTGAAACAGGTTGCCAAATTTTCTACAACTTTTATTTGCTAGAAAAGGCTAAGTTCCTGGAACTGAGTACATTTACAGAAACGTGGTTAGATCTATATTTCTTTTAAAAAAGCCTTCCACATTGTTCTAAAATCTCCAATTTTGTGATTTAAATTCACCTTCTGTATTTTAACTGTGAGTTATGTGCAGTTTTAAGTTATCAGGGCTAAGCAAACAATTTCAAGTCAAGTAATGTTACTTTACATTTTAGGTTTTTAGCATTTCATTTATTTCTGCTTTTTAATTCTGATTTGGGAATGGAGAAAAATTAAATCAAAAAGGCTTAAATAATATGAGCAAACTGTTTCTACAGAGGTTTTTTTATACAAGATATTGTTTAAACTTACATCTTGTTTCTATCTATTATTAGTAGCCACAGATTTTGTTGACTTTCTAACTGTGACTCCTATCACATGACTGTAGTTGCAACATACAGGATGCCTCCTCAAACAACTGGAAAGGTCAGTAGTATTTGAAGTGCCACTTCGTGCATGTTTTGTTTATTTGATTTATTTTTTATTAATTAGAATACACTTTTGATGTGGAGCTGTAAAATCTATTTTGAAGACATAGTGTTCCTGCTGAATCACTAAATAATGATTTAGACTAGTAGAAAGATCTCATTTTTAGCCTCAGAGGATTGTATGGTAGTTCCCTTAAGCAGTATGGCTGAATACAGGCTATATATTTCATATACTGCAGGCCTGGAGCAAATATTTTCTGACACTATCCAATAAATCATATTTTCTTCAACAGCAAATAATAGAACTGTACAGTACATTATATCTGCAGCAGCAACAAACAATTCATCATCTCTGACCTTTCCATAATGACAACAATCTGAAGAATAGAGGCTAATTTAAATTTTTATATAATGTTTAAAATTTAAGGACTAAATCTCATTTATACTAGATCCCTTCACACTGCTCTGGTAATAACAAGCCTCTGTAAAGTGAACACAAATGCAGTTATTATTTTTTTTTCTTCAAGCTCCTACAAATTAACAGAATAAAGATTTCTCAGAGGGCTTGGACCTAAATGCAGCTCAGGTGGACGCAGCCAAGCTAATTTTTAAATGATCAAATGGTAACAAGTACAGTGCAGCCTGTGGAACCTGAGGACCTTGAGTTTGTATTCTGTAGTTATGAAGTTTCAGTCATGTATCTGCAATATAAAAAAATCCTCACAGTGATAGTGGACTCCTTTCAGCCGCTCATACATGATCTGTATGTTGCTTGCTTTATTCATGGGAAGGAGGGTTGACTTTCAGCCAACAGACTAACCAGCAAATGATGGCAACCTGTTGCATATCTGAAAAAAACTCTTGCAGTGTAAAAATCCATTTCCCAGTCTTATTATGTTACACAGCCATGGTAATAGTTACTATTTGCACACAAATCTAATGAAAAAGGAGCTGAAACTTCAAATTTGGGCTCTAGAAATAATGTAAATGCATAAATGTGGTAAACCTCTTCATTCTTCACCACCCCTTGACACAAAACCCAAGCAACCAGAGGTACCAATCAAAACAACATAATACCCTTCACCTTCAGTCCTTCCTGATGCACGTCACCTCTGGCCTTTCTGAAAGATTGGATTTGAAATGCACATTGAAGCTGGTTCTCTGAAGCTGTACAGATTTTGGCTTTCATGTCTAAAGGTCTAGCTGTTTCCAAAGAAATCCCACCACAATCTCTTTGCCATCAATTGGCCTCATCTTTTTAAAAAATGAGCCTTCATCTTAAACAACAGATATGAATCATGGTCTTTGTGGAAATTGCTGGAAGAGCCACAGAAATTTATCATGAGGGAGGTTTTGCAATCTTCTAATTTTATGAACATCCGTGTTCCTAATACAACCAGGAAAAAGGAAACACTGTATCTCAGGATCTCCATAACTAAACACACATTCAAGATTAGCTACTGTTGGAATGGAAACATTAAATTTGCTTCTGATCCTTCAAAATTACCCATTCAGTACTGAGGTGAAAGGGTGATGACTGCTCTGCCACTCATTGTAATGACAGCCAGTGTGGCATCTCTCCCTGCACCTTCTTTCTCCCCATGAAAGAGCCATAAGTGTGCAAGTGAACAATATACCCTGTTTAGAGCAGATTTTAAACTATTTGATACTCTAGCTTGGTTTGAGGTCAAATGAGATGATTCTTACCCTTAAAACAGAAAGAAATACTTCTGGTAGCCTGAATAAATTAATATTTTTTATACGTCTTTTTAAGTTGTCAACTCAGGATATTTTATAGATGCTCTCTGCAGATGGTCATGCACATGGCAATATCTTGATTAGCTCAAATTCCTTCAAGTAATCTATACAAATAATACCCCAAATGCATCTGATCCCTGTAGTCTTTTCTCTAATGAAAGCCCTATTGCCCCTATGCCTCATTATTGTACGTGTCCTTGTGCAAAAGTTAGCCTCTTTGCCTGTTATAGAAATAACGCTAGATACTGAAGCCAAATATTTAATTGTCTTTATTGTTGCAAGAAAACGAAGATCAAACCCACAGTTATTCAGAGAGCTTCTTTGCAGCACAGAACATTTAAATAAAAGAGAGAAAAAAATATCATCCTTGATTATTATATCTGTAAAATTATTTGGAATGTATACTGTATAATTAAGACTGATTATCAGCTTAAATTTCTTGGCTTTGCTTTTTGAGAATACTGTCTTCTGTGGACATGAGGTTACTGAAACTGTACACTAGTGAGGGAACAAAACAAAACAGATGGTGCATTAATAATGGAAGTATTAGAAAAAGGGTACTCTTCCAGATTTCAATGTATTCATTAATACATTTTAGACAATTTAATTGCTTCCTGAAACACTAATTGAAAGAGTTTCATTTGCAAAAACCTAGTCCTGGTAATATAAACTAGGCACAGTGCCACAAAGATCTTGAATGCAGTAATAAGGAAATGAATAGAAGGGTTTTGGTTTTTAAAATGTATGTATGTTTATTTCTTCTAATGAAATCTTTACAAAGGAATACAAAGCATCAGGGAAAGAAAGATTTACTAAAGGAAGCTGGGCTTAAGAAGGACTTGGATGTTTAGAAAATGTGAAGAGTGTTTTTGGTTTTTGTTTTTTTTTTTTTTGTTTGTTTGTTTTTTTTAAGAAGTCTGACAATGTTAAGGGAGTTTGAGTTGTCTTTAAGAGCACAGGAGTCTAAGACAGTATAACTTTATCAACATTACACACTCCTATACTTGGCATATATATCAAAGTAGAGGATACTTTTAAAATATTTTCTTCTGAAGGTGTCTGCTTCGATTGCTTTAGTGTGTCTTCTAAATAGCAGGCAGGCAAGTTTTGCCTGATTTTGAACCCCCTCACCTGTTGCAAGTTGGAAAATTTGAGTCAAACTTTCCTGTGATCATTCTCTCATCCATCTCCAGGAGATTAGAGATGAAAAGCAGACCAAAAGGCAGAAGAAACAAACTAAATAAATGCACTAGAATACAGAGCTGCAGTCTGACAAAACGAATATATAAAGATCAACAAACATGCAGAAAACCTGAAAGAAAAGATCAATAGTAAAGAGAAAAAAAAAAATCCAAACAGAAGAATAGACAGTTTCTAGATCAGCTGCTTTTCAAAGTCTTCCAGAGATGGACAAAGTCCAAAATGATGCAGAAGATGATATAAAGTAGTTCTTAGGGTATGTTTTGACAGTTGTCCATAGGAAGTGTAATTCCCACTCATACCATAGCCGGGTGCTATTTTAATTTCCAGTTACCAAGAATCCATGGTTACTGGGATCTTACACGTCTAGTTTGAAGAAAGCTGAACAATTCTTCAGAAGTTTTACCTGCATCAGTAGCTGGAGGATAAGCACACGCTCAGGCCATGGTCAGATATTTTACACAGGTCTCATCTGAACTGGACTGAGATCTTACTATCCGATCATCATTCTACCCTACCTGGGGATTACTGTTCCCTTAGACCTGTCTGCAAAATTGTGCTCCTGACCTGCTTATGTCAAAATGATAGAAAACAGGAATCACTTTGATATTAGAGTCACAGTATCACTGGGTTTTCACTTTTATCATTTTGATGAGGGGTAGTCACACATGGATTTTTTTCTAGCAGATTTGATGGGTGATTATCTTTGCTGAGGAAATAAGGGAGTGATGAGAACAAAATGGGAATGCTTTTCTCTTATCTTGACTCATCTGTGCACATCTAAATTCAGCCTCATGCCTCAGTAGACCCTGCCCAATTATTGATTGTATATTAGTATAACGACATTAGTTAGCCGTGTTATTTTTTCTAGTTATGTACTTATAAAGGAACAACTCCCTTTATGGATGTCATTATATCAAGGCAAAAGTACCTCATGATAAATGAGATGGCAGAAATATGAACATGTCACAAGGCAAGAGAGGGCCTGGATTTACAGAGCATTCCCTGATGGGTGGTACCTGTTCTTTCTTCTGTCAAATGTCATGATATATTTGTGGAAAATTTAGAAAAAGTTTCTTCCTCAAGCAACCAAACTCTTACATCCTTAACATTCATACACACATGATTATAAAATAATTAAATTTGTATATATGATATTCCATACATCAGAATTTCTTTTTTTTTATATATATATGTATATTTTTTTATATATATATATATCAGAATTTCTTATAAAATTATTTGTGAAATAAAGTATTCCAAAATATTTCTGAAATAGCAAATACAATGCTTGTTACACATTGCTGAAAAAATGAAACATTTTTGATTTCCAAACTTCAATGGCCCTGGTAAGCTGTATCAGTTCTAGCCAACGGAGTGGAAGACTCCTTTTTCTTCTTTTCAGTTTGTCAGAAGCCATAAAGGGGAACTTTCTATTTATCAACAAATACAATATATATAGAAAATCTAGGCTAGACCTGACAGAGAATGAGGATGTGACACATCTAAATTATAGCACTCACAATGTCCCTGTGGTAACTCAAATCAAAGCTGCTTAATATCAAACTGATTCAGTAGAAACAAACCAAAAACGATCACACAAAAAGACCTTGACCTCAATAAAGGCAATATCCTAAAATATTATAATTTGTTGATTTAAGTAATGAAAATATATTTTAAGAAAATTTGGCATTCTACCCAGCCCCCCCTGCCCCCCTTTAAAAAAAGAAATAAAATTGTGGAGACCATTTTTCCACTAAGAAAACATTAACAGAAAATTGATGACCAATTTTAAGAGATTTAGCCTAATATCATTTTGAAATACCTCTGAATTTACAAAAGGTTAAACATACAAATCTAGTTCCACTTTTTAATTTAGAAGGAGGCACTTATTTCCAGATTTATTTTCATCTGTCAGAATAATCATATGTAAAGAAATAAAGATAGAGAGACTGAGTCAACAAAAACCTGCAACACAGTTTAATTGCCCACAGTAGGCCACAAAATTACTGGCAAATTTAATATTTAATATCTGATTTGGTATCTATAGAAGCTAAGGGCTTATCTACCTTATCTAGAAGAAATTACAAAACCAGTACAAAAACATGTCTACGCCCTCCAGAGCATTAGTAGCTGCTTATTTTATGAATCATTACTGTCCTTTCCAAATTACATAGGAAGAAACAGTATACTGTTTGACTAATATGACATTTTAAAATCATGGTAAAGAAATATAAGAGTTTAACTGAAAACAATTATTTTTCTTAGGTTCCTTAGGTTACTTGAGTTACATTTACAGTAAAATAAAGTAATTCCTGGTTGAGCAAGAAAATCTATACTAAAGCAAATCTTTGTTCATGTTGTTCTGGAGCTGTCTCCATACATGCTAAAAATCTGGCTAATTTTTTTGTTTGTTTGTTTGTTTTGGTTTTTTGTTCGTTTGTTGTTTGTTTGTTTATTTTTGTTTTGTTTTGCTTTCCTCTGTTTTGTTTTGTTTTCCCAGAATATTTCAAAGTGTTAGGAATCTGGAATGTTGCCAATGGCCACATTTCATCTCAATAATACAGATCCCAATTAAGTGTCTCTCTTGGCTACCTAATTTGTAGGCATGATCCCTGGAGTATGACTAAGTGCCAAGTCTGATGTTTATGTGAAATACCTTAAACCAGGCAAATAAGGAAAGTATTTTGTGTTCTAGCTCTTAAACTATGCAAATGAAATATGTTTGCTCATAATACATGTAGAAGTTGTCTGCTGGTTGCTAGATAAGTGATAAGAGATGAGAAGATCTCTGAAGATGGATGAAGAAATGTGGACGCAATAGACTGATTCCCTAACGTTGTTTTAGATAATGAGAGAGTAGAATAAGTGAATGAGAACAAAAAGTTGTCTGCGTGCAGAATGCCTCCACATAGTTAAGGATACTGAAAATATTTCTGTAGTAGATCTAGTGAATAAAAGGTATGTTTTCTGAGCATAGTCATTATATAAGAAAGCCTAAGTGCACCCTAAATGTGAGTAGAAGACTGTGTTAAACGAAAACAAAATGGGAGAAGTGGAAATAACATTTCATAACGACATTTCAAATGGCAAGAAATAGAAAGGAAATTTTAGTAATTCCTAGTACTGTAAGGTTGAGTTGTGTAATTCCTGATTGCTACTACTGACCTTCAGATACTAAAACTAGGCCAGTACTTGTTTGTAAAGATAGGAAAAACTTTCAAGAAATGCCAGAGTTGAGGGTACAATGGAAAATACTCAAACTTTAACCTGAAGAAAGTATTATAACTAACAACTTAGTGTGTGAATCTTCAAATATATTCATAATAAAACTAAAGGAGAATAAGGAAATAAGGTCAACAAAAAATGTTTCCCATAATAGTCCTAGTCTCAGGAAAGTTCTTTCTATTGTATGTGGGTTGTTTAGTCTGTGATCTTTCCTCCCCTGTATGAAGTCTGTCATTGCTGTACACATCTTTGCTGCTGTAACATAATCTATTTGACTGTTTTGGGGATTTTATGGTGGTGCATATCCATCTGGGCTGAAAACTGGGGATACCTAATTTCAATGTAATGAACTAGCTTTCTTTGAATTTCTGCCTGTTGTTCACATTTATCTCTGATAGAGTGGAACTTTAATTTAGATAGTATTTTGCAGATGTTATATATGGCATGTAGTGAATTAAGAAAAATAACAATAAAAACCCCTTAAAATAATGAAAGATGAGTTGATGATTCAGGTTAACACCAGCTGTCAGTTTAGCTCCACACAGCTACTTGCTCACTCCCCCACCCAGTGTTATCAGCAGTGCCTTGGTCACAAATCCAAAACCTCGCACCATACAAGCTGCTATGAAGAAAATTAACTCCATCCCAGACAGATGTGTCTATCTGTCTGTCTCTAAGGATGATGTTAAGTTGCTGCACTGAAAAACACTATATTTTTTTGTTTCCAGTAGGATGAGAAATTGGATTGGCTCAAATTACGATTAGACTTTAACAGGTCTTTGTTTAACAGTTAATCAAAAGTTTCCTGTTTCTCATCTTCTATTGAGGTTTTGTCATTGAAATTAATAAATGGAAATGACTGAGTGACATATATTGTTGTCATTGCTTAGCCTTTTGGAGTGTTAATTGATCAGTTTGACTACTCACATTTCTTTTTATTGTGAACCCAGTTGTGAAGAGATAGAAAGTTTTGATAACAGTCTTACTAATTTTTAAATTAGAATACTTTTATTCTAAGAAGGAATATATTGACAGTGTTAATAACTTGAAAGATATAGACTTCATTTTTAAGGAAAGGGCAATTGAGAATGAGAAAAGGTTTACCTCAGAAAACACTGTCTGGATTTAATGACATTTTAAATACAACTGTAACTTTGTGGATAAAAAAAATGCCGCAGATTTTGAAAGACTATATAAGCTGTTGCAAGAATCCAACAATGTGATATCTCAGACAATTTAGGATTTTGTCAAATATCTTCAGAAAAATTTTGCTTGAGAATATGAAACAGATTAAATTGCAGCCTAAAGCTGATAGTCTTGTTTGGCTGATATCACATAAATAGTATTTTCTCGTTTGTGGGAACTCGTTTGTGGACACCTCATTTTAATTTAGATAGAACATAATGATATAGTTGAAACCTGTCATATATAGAGATATAGGCAACAATACAGACAGGCAGACAGTTCACTGCAGGAAACCTCCACTGTCTTCTAGCTCACAACAGAGCAAGGTGGCACAGGTTATAGTCAAGAGTTGGGGCAAAAGGCACTTGAACCACAGCTCCCAGTGGGCTATGCAAAGTCACAGGTGATGGTTTGATGCTGAACTTGCTCAGAACAAACATCTCACCACAAATTATAGTACTTTGAACATTATGTTTTGCTGAGAATTTCTGTATTTCACCTTGCCATTGTCTTTCAGGCAAAAATAATAATAATAAAAAAAGCCTTAAGTGTTGCTATAATGGAATTTTCTCCAGGAAAGGTATTCTTATTTTTTCTTGACTCTACCTGGTTTTGTCTGTAAGAAAACCCACCTATCAAACATGTTGAATATTTACCTTATTCTTCTTCTTCCTCCTCTTTATTATAATGTTTTCCCCACAATTACAGAATAAAATTTTTCATTTGATTCACTCTATCATATATTGTATTTTATATACAAATCTATTTACAGTACATATATATGTTTACTATGTTATATGTGACAATCAGCACTAGATTTTTCTTTAGTGCAGGCATTATTAAAGTGCTCTGAACAATGGGATCCCATAACTGAGCAGTAGCTAAAGATACTAGGGTATTCTGTATTTCTACAGCTCACTGGGGTTTTCTCCAGATAAATTTTTTGTTATTGCAGAAATATGAATATGAGCAATACTCTCATCTCTCCTTTTCCTTTTGTGTCACTGACTGTCTCATTTGTACTGCTTTGATATTCTTCCTAATGCCCTGGAGTTATCTATGAGTTGCTGAGATGTATTTTAGTGGGTGGAGATGTGTTTGACGTGCTAGTTCTTGGAATCTGGGACTCCAAGACCTATCTTATTTCAGACTGCTTCCTCACTACAGTTTCCCATCTCTCTGTTTACAGTAGAATTCCATAGATATATAGGTTAGTTTAGAGCCATAGCTGTGAGCTGGCTGAAGATGGATGAGACAATGAATGTACATGACTGCAAGGAACTGGCTTCAGATATCTAGGTGATTTCTTCCAGTCCTGGGCTTCAGTTTCTCAAGGTAGCATTTTAGCCCTTTTCCCGATACTAGCTTTTAAGCAGACTTTATTTCTTTAGTATCATTCTTTCTTCTCTTACAACCAGCTTATCAATATCCCAATGATATGTCACTCTTCAGCAGCTCTTGACCCTTCATGTGGTATAATACATTAGGTAGTAGAGGAATGTGTTCCTAGGAAAATTTTTTTGAGAAAGCAGCTATTCATTTTACAAGTGGAAAGTAACAATACTTCCCCCCCCCCCCCCCCCCCCCTACACTTTTACTATTCATTTTATTCTGAAAATAGCAGAAAAACAAAAAGCACTTCCATGGGAAGGTCTTATCAAATAAATGAGTTTCACTTTCAGAGCTGGAAAGACATGGAGCGATACAGACCTACATCATGAGTGCAGTATTTAATATTACTTTTAGCACTGAGCACATTCCATTCTATATCATAAGTGTCCTGTTTGGGACCATTCAGACATGCACATGAGTAGACAGCAGCAATCTTGGGAGCTGAGCAGTGGTTTGGGGTTTTTTGTTCCTTTTCTGCTTATTTTCTGCTACTAGTTCCCCCAGTTCTCCCCAGTTCTGAAATAATCTGAAAATAGTTTGTTTCCAGAAAGGCAAATTAAATGTTCTTGTCATACTAAAGTCTCCTCAGTACACAAATGTCCTGGGTTTGAATGAGTGGTGGAGTGGGTTTTTTTGGTACAGCAGCAGTCACTGTAAGAAGCTTCTCAAAGCTCCCCCAGCTCCAAGTCAGCTCCACCTCTGCACCAAGGCTGAGCCAATCAGCTGTACCTCTATGATAACGTATTTAAGAAAGGACCTGGTAATGAGGAGTTGGAGTTGTGAGGAGGAGTTGCGGCAGCTGTGTGAACACCAAGGTCAGTGGAGGAACAGAGGAAGAAAGGAGAGGGGAGGTGTGCCAGAGCAGAGACACCGCTGTATGCTGTGGTGAGACAGCAGGGCAGCCACCTCCTGCCACCCATGGAGGTCTGAAGTGGAGCAGACACTGATTTATGATCTGTGAGGGGCTTCGCATGGCAGACTAACTTAGTTGTGTCTGAAGGAGGCCAGGACCCTGTGGGAAGAAACAGCTCTCACTGTTGTAGTTCAGCATTTGGAGGATTGCAGCAAGCGGGGGTGTCCCACACTGGAGCAGCTCAGGAAGGGCTGCAGCCTGTGGGAGGGATTCCAGTTGGAGAAAGTTGGTGTCCCACTCCAGAGTAGTGAGGGAAATGCTGTGGCCCATGGGAGGGACTCATGTCAGAGAAAGTTTGTGAAGGACTGTCTCCTGTGAGAGGGGGACCACGATGGAGCAGGGGGAAGAAGTTCCAGAAGTTCCCCTGCTTTCAGATGGAAGAAGCTGCAGCACTTAGTGCACCCCCCCATTCCCTGCCCCTGGGCTGCTGGGGGGAGGAGGCAGAGATATTAGGAGCAGAGCTGAGCCTGGGAAGAAGGGAGGGGTGGGGGGAAGGTGTTCTCAAGATGTGACCATGCTTCTCATTGTACTACTCTGTTAAGTGTTTTTGTTACTGTCTGTAATAAATCTATGTCCTTTTTTTTCTTCCCCTAACAAGTCTGCCTTTTGCCTGTGACCATAATGGATGATTTGCCCCTCCCGGTTCTATCTCAAATCCCAAGCCTGTTTTATTTTTCCTTTCTCATCACGGGGAGGGGGAGGGGAAGGTAGGAGTAACTGGCTATGTGGTGCTCAGTTGCCCTCTGAGCTCAAACCACAACAACAGATGAAGTCACAAGTTGCTTTCAATAAACTTTTTTTTTTTTTTCTGAAGTATAATTAGTCTTCAGGACACGTAGTCCAACAATCGTACATCATTAAAAAGAAAAAAAAAATACAAAGAAGCCCACCTAGACATCTGCCACTTAGTTAATAGGCAGATTTTATTCTATGTGTGTCAATTTTTATTTTTGTAAAATGAATCATGCAACAAATTTTATAGGGGGCTTTACTTTATTAATACTGCAGGAGTTGAGATTGAAACCATCATTGTTTGCTAACTTGATAGTTCAGTACCATTCACATTTAAAGGAAATTAATGATGAACCTTGTCAAAGTAACACTAAATGCAAAGCAAAAAATCCTGTTCTTCATAAGCTTTCTCTTTACTGATTAAAAGGCAATTTTAACTTTTAGTATCAGGGATTGATGTTGGATGCTGAACTATTTTCTTTAAGCTAGAGTAATAAATTATGAATTTGTGGCCTCATTTAACATTGTGGTTGCCCTGGCTAAAGCACTCCCTTAGGAAATGTCACTTTTTATCTAGCATACAGAGCAATAAAAATATACACCCTAGTGTTCCCAACATTTTCCGTAATACGGAAGCTGTGTGGCATAATTTATAAAGTGCATTCTAATATCACAAAGAGATTTTTGAAATTACTACATTGAAAATAATTAATAGAGAAACTATAATACATCCACTTTCTAACTACAGTTGAATGTGTTCTCACCAACTAGAAATTAAAAAAAAAAAATAAAAGAAATAAAAATACCTGATATTGTGAGAAAATAGATAATCAGTTGAAACTTCAAGAAAATAAAAAACAATAAGATCAATAGTCAGACCAAGCCTGCCTGATCTTAGCTATTATTCTGTTGGTTTAATCAGGGCTCAGTTCTAAAAGATGCTGATTTTCCTGGCACTGATTCAGCAAATCAGATTTACAAGCATAACTACAATCAAGAGATTATCCTCCTGAGTATAACTGAACTAAACACTTGCTTAATATTGAACCCCTTGGGACAAATCCAGAAGTATATGTCTATACGTATATTTTGCAGTTACTTTTCAACAAGAGTAGGGGAACCTTAATAGGATCCCAGTGTATAAATAAAATACTCATATGTCTGACATGAGCTTGTGTTGAATCCCTTGTGCTGCATATCAGGAATCTCCCTTTTCCAGTTCAGACTCTCAGGCCTTCTTTTCTTTCTTTTATATTTTTCTGTTGATCCAGTGATCAATTCAGGCTATGAAAGAGTGCTACCTGCCACTCTGCAAACACTGTAATATCAGGATTTTTTTTTTTTTTTTACATTTTTCTATTTTTGATTTCCTACTATCAGTGCAGTTATCTTGAAAATAACCATCACTTGCTGCTTCTGCTATAAAACACCATGTGTTGAATGGAATACAAATAAATATATCAGCTATTATTCACACTCTTTGCTATTTTGTTTTAAGTCTGTGTGTTGAAACTATTATTTCAGTCTAAGTAAAAATGACCTATTTTGAGATAGCTCAAAGCTGATTCCTTTCCAATTTAGCTAAATTTATATAAAGGCACTCTTATGTTGAAATAAGAATGTCCACACAATGCTTCAAACCAAAATATGAAAAGCTGTGAATTACCATTGAGATTGTTATTACAGTTCCACTCACGCTGTAGATAAACACAAAATCATTAAAGCGGGTATTAGTGACAAGTAGGCACAAATGAAGAACACATCTGACAGAAGCTTCACATTTTGCATTCTGCTTTGCTTCTCACTGGATCTTTCCATCTACGTGTAGCACCAATAAATTGCATCAGATTTCATCACATATTGATTTCTTTTAAAATTATGAATTATTACTGATAAGAAATTCTTTTGTTACTTTTGGGGCATCTGCACTGTTATAAAACATACCAGAGCATTTGAGTGAAGTCATTCCTGACTGATATAAAGTTTCTGATGTTATGACCCTCAAATATTACGCATGGATTTTGTGATTAATTCAATCCACAAAGACCAAGACAGAACATGTTTTATATTGGCAATACAGTTCTATTCTTTGAAGAATTGCTAGCTGTTTTTTCTCATGATGATTAGATATGTGAATTTAGGAAATCTGGATAACATTTAGTATTTGAAATTTTCTGCTGTTTCCAATATAGTCCTTGCTACTGAGGAGCAGAGCTAAAATAAATTATTTGTCCTGCTATGATGTTAATCCAGCTTAATTGCCACAAAAGTTCAATTTACTTTTTCCTGAATAGATCTTATGTTTGATACATGATTAGAATTCCAGCTACTGATTTCAGTAAATCCAAGGTTTATCTGCAGGTAAAGATTTCTATTAAGGTACCTAGAATTTCTTTATGTGAATAAAGGAGGGAAAATTATTCTTAGATTTCAAGTCTTGGAGATGGATTCTGAGCTAGGAATCAATGAGGAGGTGATGTGAATTTCATGCTATTTCAAGTAGAGCATCATGGATGCAGCAGTCAATGAAGCTAATCAGAAGCAGCATTAGACTTGCCTATAAAGATAGATGAGGAAATGTACTATATGGTGGATACCCCTGAACTGTTTCAGAAGCAAATAGGTTAAAAGAAAAAAACTTCAGCTACTTTCATATTAGAACAACAACAACAAAAAAACATAAAAGTTTAAAAAGGAAAATAGAAAAGAAGAAAAAACAGTTAAAGAAATAATCCAGAGACCCAGTAGGGAATATCAAGATAAAATATTAAATTGGGTTTTGAAAACTCTACTCTTAAGATTATGTGAAGGCAGAGATTTGAGGATCAAAAGAAATAGAGTTAAATGGCTCAAATGCTTTCACATGATTCTGAATCGACTCAGCACGAGCAGCTTGTGACGTTCTGTCTGCCAATCTTCCCTGGATATGTGCATTCTCTTCCTAAAGCCCTCATTGTGATCTTTGTAAAAGAAATTCACATACTAATGATGTCCCTTAGTGTACCTTATGAAACATTCAAAATGGGCTGTTATGGATATGGAGTTTAACAGGGAGCAACTAATTGTTTATGCTGGGCTAGCCTGAGGGGGTTTCATTTTAAAACTTTAAAATTATAAGGCCTGAATTTCCAGGGTAAAGTTTCTCTAATAGATGGTTCAATAGCACATAGCTAGTCAGTGAAAAGCATACTGTGCATATTTTTTTTCGTATGAAACTCTCTGTAGATTATGTGCTGTTTATTTATGAGGCTGAGGTCTGGCTATGCTAATAGCTGGGAAAAAAAAAAAATCAGACAGCCACCCTACCTGCTAGCATACTAGAATGCCTGTTGTGCCACCTTCCAAGCTGCTGTTTTATTAATGATCTTGAAACTGAAATAGTAGGGCATGAAGAAGTGTTAAAATGACTTACTGATATGTCACAGACATTTGCCAAGAAAATGAAATGCACTGAGAGGAAAAAGCACCAGGGAGGCCAATGAGGAACCAAATGTTCCATATTCTGATTTGTCTGACCTTCACCTTCTTGAGCTCTAAAGAGAAACAAAGCTGCCTTGCTTGTGCTGTGCAAACTTACGTTAACTAACTGTGTTATCTGTAAGCTCCAGAACTGTGTAGATTATGTACAGCGTTTGCTTATTTATATTAAAAATAAGTCTTCTTTACATTGAACACATCCTTTCATTTGTTAAAAACAGCAGCACAAATATTCCATGTTACCTCAGACCCATCAATGCTTCATGCTCATGTCTTAGCATCTCTAATAACAACTTTTTAGACAGAAAAGAATTAGTGAAATGCTGATATTGAAGTCAGTCATAACAGGGGAAGAAAGAGAAGAAGTATAAAGAGTTACATAGTTTCGAACAGTGGGCAACAGTTTTCACATATTAATTTCTCCATGCAGTGCTGCTGGTGAGTCTAATTCTGAGGTTTTTCTGGGTAATAAACTGCCTGTCTTATGTCACAGCACACAGTATAATAGGTCTGTGTCCTTGATAGGGGTCCTTTGGTGGTGAATTGATATCCACTTTTCTAGCAGAATAGCAAATGAAGACTTCTTCCCAGCTGGCTGTCATGCTAAAAGCAGGGCTAGCAACTAATTTCCTCCATCAACTCTCTCATCTACTCAAGTTGAGCTCAGTCAACAAGGATGACAAATTTCACTAGAATACCTGTGGGGATGGAGGCATTCTAGCTGGGTCTGAAGGAGGACTTCTGTTCACACACTTTGACCACCAGCTCTCCTAAGAAACCAAGAGAAAGTCAGGACAGGACAGATTTTGTCAAGTGGCTGAATTGATGAAAGTGTCCTATCTTGAATAATTTAAAAATCAGAAAGAGGACTGAGAAATATACATAATCAAAACACACAATCTTGTCAAAAAGAACATAAATTTTTATGTATTTTTTTCTTTGGAGATGAATTTTTCCCATACTATCAGAAGGCAGTTGGAAACAAGCAAGGCTGTTATCTTTATCTTTTGTAGACTACAGTTTTCATGCCCTTTCTTCCATAGGTTTCCCTGATATTTTTTTTTAGCTTTTGCTCAGAGATTAACATGCTTCAAGTACAGAAGAGTATTTAAGGTGAATGTGTGGCTTCTTTTTGCTAGTGAATGAAATAATGCTTGTCTATGCCTCACATACAAAGTGCTTTAGGAAACTTAAAAGGCTCTGTATAAATATACTATCTGAAATTATTCTATACCATAATGTTTATATGACATCCTGTATCTAGAATGGGAGCTGTAACTCTGAATGTCTGTGGTGAACAGATATTAGAGCCACTAAACGATTCTAAGTTGGTTTAGACCTTTCTATTTGTCAGACTGATTTGGCGCTTCTGGAGGGAGCTGGTTTGCTTTTGGAGTCAGAAGACCTTTACTCACCGCTCACACAGAGGGTGGATGGCAGCAGTACCACCGCACACTGCCTTCTGACAGGTTGTGGCACCAGCTGGGTAGGTCTCTTTGTAGATGGGGAAAACGAAGTCTGCAGCCGCAGCATCCCTGTAGAGGTTGCTAGCAAACACAACTGGTGCCACTTGCTGTGTGCCTGCATGTCTAAACTGATTGCAGGAACAGGGTTTAGAATCCCAATTCATTTATAATTGCTTTTCAGTTTGAAGACCAAATTTTAGATCTGCCTGAATTCCTGTAAGTCTGCTTGTTTCCATGATGCTCTAAAGGGTAAAAGTCAGTGCAGAATTTAGCTCTCTGTCATAACTAATTTAAGAAAGTTTTAGACTATTAAACTGGAGGTCAAAGGTTCACTCTGTTATCACAACATCTCTAAGTCCTCCAGCCCTTCTCTGGCTTCTAATATTTAATTGTGTTTGGTTTCTGTTGGAAGCCCAGAATGCTTGTTAGATGCTAAAAAGGTGTAAAACATAATCCAGTACTGTCTCCAAACTAGTACTCTGGCAAGCACAAACAGTGCATCTAAGACCATGTTAGTATTGATCTTGAGTCAGATCACATTAACACTTCCTACGCTATCTGGCTAGAGCTTGCCAGGGAGTTAGCAATGCATAGAAAGACAGACCCAGGCGGTCAGATCGATGGATTAATGACGTCTGTCTCCTTTGTGCAATTTTACTTCCTACATATCTTTCTTGATCCCCTTGTGCCCTCCCTGGGAACAAACTTTCTAAAGGTTCAGAAGACACAAAACACAACTGCGTGAAAGTAATGTCTGTATAATAGCAGACATTAAAAAAAAACAAACCAAACCAAACAAAAACCAGCATGATAATAATGCATGTCTAGATCTGTGAATGCACCTACACTCACTCATATATAGTTTTTCTTTAATAATAGAGATTTTGCTTTATGAATATGTTGTGTGCTCTTAAATTTTAGGCTAATATGTAGATTTTTAGGAAAAGCAGGTTATCTTTGTCAGATGGTCATGTTTACACAATACAGAGAACTGTATAAAACAGCTTGTAAAATTTCCAGTGTGTGGATGAATAATAACTATAAACTTTCCTAAAAGATTTCTAGGTTTCTTCTCATGTCTCTCTTTCACGTCTATCTTACTTTGAATTATTAGCATTTCTCATTACTAATTGGCTACTTGCACCCACCTTCACACACTCATGGGTGGATTGAAAATAAATTTCTTACACTATCAATAAATTATTCTGTCAATTTATTCTAGCTTTTACTTTATAATTTAACACACTGTGTTCAAAAAATATCATGCTCTAGCTAAATATTTCACTGTACATTACGCCATATGCCACTCTGCTATTTCCTTCCAAAATAAATTTCCATTTCCATATGACCGTACCTTACATGTTTATTCTAACCCTCCTGTTTATGATTTTTTCTAAAATGGTAGCTTTCTGGTTGAATTAATAAGAAATATCAGATCTTTTTGATTTATATTCTTCAATGAAAGGGATCTTTCAGGGATAAATGTGTGAAAAGTTTCATACCTTCAAATATTATGCACTTGTAAAATTAACTGTTTGGGATTTTTTTCTACCTATACCATTCTACCACCTCTACTTACTTTATTCTCCAACATTTTCCTCACAGATTTTCTGTCTGCCTTATTTGACATTCTTTACATAAGTTTTACTGCCTTAAACCTATTTTCCCAAGCCCTTCTGAGAATCTCAATCTTGTATTTGTGATTATTTGTATTACAGCAATAGCTATGGGACCTAGATGAAACCAGAGCTCTGTTTTATTAGCACAGATTCATGCTGAGAAACAATATTTACTCTGAAGACTTGATAATAGTGGGAACCAGTCTTGGACACCCTAGAGAGGTGCGTATTTTAAGCATATAGTGAGGCAGTAAAGAAAATACCTGACTTCCTCACACAGTCAGTGGGAAGTATGATGAAGTCTGGAGCAACCTCCCCAGGGATGTGGTAGAGGCCCCATCGCTGGAAGTTTTCAAGATGCGATCGGACAGGGAATCTAGGGTCCTTTTCCCATGAAAGGTTGGACCAGGTTATCTTTCAAGATCCCTTTCAACCTGGGCTGTTCTATGATTATTATAAGCAAGAAGCTCTGTACTCCGCTTGGAAGCCTTTGAGGGCCTCCATCCTCTTCATTGACCACTCAGGCACACCAGGCTGAGTGCTTGTCTTCCCATGTTAGTTTGGTCTTGCCCTCACACCAAACCCTAACCTCCCTGAGCACCAGCACAGTCTGTTTGTCCCTTATTTGTATGTCTCTGGTTTGATGCAAACCCACTGGTTCCCTCTAGAGGAAAACCCTAGAAGAGGTGGGTGATGGGTGACACTGAACTCCTGTCTCTACTCAGGTGATAAAGCCGGAGACTTGGACCTTGAAATAGCACAGCATCTAAGGTGACACAGATGTTGTTGGTAGCACATTACTGGGGAAGAAAGCTTCATTAAATTTTTTTTTTTTTTTTTTTTTTTTTTTAAAGGCACAGGTTGGGCATTTCAGTTATGAAGGCTGGATCTGACCAAAAATTAATAAATGAAAGACTAGAAAAGGAAAGAGAATGGAAGTGATTCACCTAAATCTGTGCATCTGGTTGTGGTTTAGCACTGAGCTGGCTGGACTGTCTTGCCTCCAAACTGATGAGCAGTTGCTTACATTTACCAAGCACCAGACAAAAAATACATTAATTATTTTTTTCCCCTCACAGTTTGTTGATTTTTTTTTTTTTTTGCTGTTTGTTTGTTTGTGTGGTTTTTAATTTTTATTTTGTTGTTGTTGTTGTTGATTTTTTGGTTTACTTTCTTTTTTTTTCCCCTGGTCATCTAACCTCTTTCTCAAGACTCACTTCCTTCTTCCATCGAATGTAAGCAAACAATTTAAGGCTTTCTGAACCAGCCAGGATAGGCACCTGGGACTAGTATAGAGGGTTCCCAGAGAGTTCTCTGAAAAGGGATGAGGGGTAAGATCTGTAGTAGTATTCATAGGCAAAACCAAGGTATCTGTGACACAAAGGTCCTTCTTAGAGGTGCCATGAATATTTTTCTAGACTATATGGGATCTGGCTCATAAATTCAAATAATAACTCTGATATGCCTCAGAGATCCTTGCATTTTTGCTCCCCAGAAGAGCTTCGTGCAAGGAAGGATGGATTCTGCCCTCAGTTATGTCCGTGATTATCTATGGCTTCATTATATATGCAACAGATTCAGTTCCTTATCCTAGGAGAATGGGTTCCTATAGGTATAACTATAAGCCCACAAAGATGCTGAATATTTTATGAAATTGTATTTTAGTTTGGAAGGGATCTGCTAGGAATGTATTGCTTTCTTCCTGCTGAACTCCCTGAACACTCTTAAAAACATGATAATGCTCCTGACAAACCTTTCAAGGCTAAGCAATTTCTTTCAAAACAGGAAATAAATTACGCATCTGAAAATTGTTCACACACTTGATCTATCCTGATCAAAACCCCCATTCCTCACGACTGGACAGGTTTCCTTCAAGGCACTTTATACTGGGTTCAAGTTCTTGTTAATTTAAGAAAAATGCTATAGGCCAACCATTTTTTATTATTTATGACAATTTTCAAAAACTCATTTCCCTTTTCCTCTCCCTCAATGAGAACACTGGTGGCATTCTGCTTTATAGAGCTCATATTGGCATTTATGCTAAATCCTTGCTCATGCTGTAGGTTTTAAAACTGCTGCCCATCATAATAGTGTTTGAACACCCATTCTTCAGTGTCCTATCCAACAAGCTGCTCCTTTCATCAATGGCAAGCTCCTTTGGCTTTTCTCTCTTTATACATTAGGAAGAAATAAATAGTTTGTAAGATTTAAAAATGCAGGCTATTTCACATCAGAAGTTAAGCAAATTCTCTAAGCATTAGGATCCTTGTGCAACATGCCCAAATATGTCCATTTTGGTATCAACTCCGTTCTCATGTGAACCATAAATGTGGTATGTTAGCAAGGGAGGGGGTGCACTTAAAGTGCTTGCAAGTATAAAATATTCATCCTTGCTAGTGTTGAGCACATGAGTACGGACTATCCTGAGAAAAATGAATCTGAAGAAATCCTATATTGTATTTCTGTTCATCATGCAAGAGTAACTAGGATTTATCCACACCAAACATGACCTAATCATTCAATTGTAAGGATAAATACGCATGCCTTTACAAGTTATTTGAGATTAAAACCTTATTGTGCTAAATACTGTGCAGATGTAGAGTCAGTCAGTGTCCCTGACCTTAAGACCTGACGTCACAAACACAGAAGACAAAAAAGTCTGAAAAGGGAAAGAGAAGTAAGAAAGCTTGATGAAGATTACATAGAAGGTCAGTGACCAAAGTAAGAGTGAAACACTCTTACTTTGAACTCTTACTTTGAACTGAGATTTGGCCCAGTCTAGGCCAAATCTCAGTTCATCAAACCATGATGCATTTTGTTCCAGAAAAGGTCCTGGAAATGCCAGGTACTTGCTACAAGTCCTATTTCACTTTCTGTAAGGTTGTTTCTTACTATGAAGTGACTGTAAGGTTATTCATTACTTACTGGAAACAGGAAAAGAAGATATATTTGCTGAAGTTGAAAAACAACTAAGGGTACAGAAAATCTATTAAAACTTAAAGAAATTGTCCAGTTTTTAAAATGAACAAATATATTCTTGTTCTGTATGGTTGGTTAGTTTGTTTTCTTTTCCCCAAAAGATAAGAGAGTTTTGCTGGTTTATGTGATTTTTAGCTATTAACCCCTTCTTTACTTTTATGGGTTTGTGGGATTAGGGTCAGGATTATTCTTTTTATGAATGAAAGAAGGGTGTTATTCTGTGTGTTCAAGTGAAAGTGGAATCTGTATGCCCTTTGCAAAACTGTACATTTGTTGGTTGCTGTGATAGTGCTGTTACTTAAACAAAAACAAAGAAAAAAAGAAGACTAATTTATGGGGAGAAGGAGATTTTATTTTGCTTTCAGGTGGAGTTAAGCAGTATGTAAAGTGTGTGAACAGGATTTGCACTGTTTGTTAAGAGGATTATTCAGATATAAAAGCCATAAACCAAATTCATTGGCCATGTAAACATGACTGCATTAGTGATATTATGCCATGGAAGAATTTGGCTTCTTATTTCTTAAAGTTGCTGTACAAGAGAAACAAGAAATATGTATGTAAATGTACAAAAAACTGACACTATTCTAACAGTACAGTGAAAACTTTGAAGACTTTATCTTCTTATCACAATCAGGTACATTCCATTTAGATTAATGAAAGAATAGGTGCAGATTAATGAAACTGAAAGTGGTTTAGGTTTGTGAATAAAATTAGACTTTTTCAATAAAACGATTTTATTTTTACGAGGATCAGTATTTGAGAATAAAACTTATCTTTTTCTAATTTTATTTTTAAAAATTAAATAATTAAAAGTCATTAAAATTAGTTTGGGAAATGGGCTTCAGTTTAAGAGGAATTTACAGTAACATTTTTAATAAAATTTTTGATTTTTAAAAAACCTTGGAGGGAAAAAGAAGAAAAATGAAACAATAACTTGTTCAGAGCAATCACAGTGGAGCTCCTTCAAAAATGTTACAGGAAAATCACTTGGAAGCCCTTTTAGGGAAAAGATTCTTGTTCTCTGACCAGCTCAATGTCTGAAATATATTATTTATTCTTTACCTAAATCTGGTAACACTGTAAGATTTCAGTCCAAGATATTAGCTGGGTTCCAATATAAATTCTTTTCATACTGACTGACTATAGGAAGGTCCATCACATCCAGTAAAAAAATTTGGAAGTTGTCCAAGCTCTTATGCAACAGTGATCACAATTTTACTTTATAAGACTAGTCCAAACCTAAAATCTACACAGATCTTACCCAAGAGAAGTCTCAAAGTTCTAACAATATTCCTTCTTTTTTTTTTTTTTTTTTTTTTTTTTTTTTTTTTTCCTTCCCCTCAAAAACTGCCTAAAGCTTTTTGGTAACTTGAAAATGTTTTTAAAAGAGGAAAAATATATATTGCATTAAATTCTCCAGAACTTCAAAGCAATTAAGAGGATTTTACTCCTACTTTCCAGACTAACTCACTAATAACGTACATTTCAAACCAGAAGGAGGATATTAGAGGAATTTCTAAGTTCCTGGAGAGGGAGGTTGCTAATAACTTCTTTGTCAGGCTTAATTATAGCAAGCTTCCATGTACAACAAATTTGGTCAGCTACCACATCGCTCAGTTTTTGTGCATCACGAAATAGCCAAACTATGAAGGGTGATTTTGTACCTGTGCACGGGGGAAGGTTAGGGATGGGGCAAGGGAGACTTTTCAGTGGTGGTGGTAAATCAGACTAACCAGTCTGGTAAGGCCCTAAGCCCAATTTTGATCAATTCCATTAACACTAATAACTTACTTTTCCAGGCTTTGTGGCATTAGATAGCATAGTTCTTTATACATGAAAATCATTGTCATTATGTGCGTCTTATGGAGAATGAGACAAAATAGGTTGCCTAAAATCATCTTGGAGATGAGGGTCAGAGTCTTTGGAGGAATTATGATCTGAAACTTTCCAGTCTGTTCTGGCGGACGTTGTACAGCACTTAGCTGTCCTTCCACTGCAAACCAGGGGGCTTAGCACAGGGATAGAAAATTGGAGGTTTATAAACATCTGAAATAGATAGGCTCTACATTTTGTAAGAAGAGGAACCTTCTGTTTCTAACATGGGGGAGAGGAGTCTAAAGCCTGATCCTGTCCTGTTCTTAGTCTCCAGGCTTAAAGCTGAAAATATATTTGCTAAGATGTTGCAGCTCACTTGTGAATGCAGTGGTAG
This sequence comes from Tyto alba, assembly GCF_018691265.1. NCBI lineage: Eukaryota > Metazoa > Chordata > Aves > Strigiformes > Tytonidae > Tyto > Tyto alba. The sequence continues at coordinate 41,808,546 of NW_024881316.1, read as the reverse complement.
GAAGGAGTACAAATTATTTCCTAGATGAAAAAAAAAAAAAAAAGAAATATGGTGCATTGCTGCATATCAGAGGCAAGATTAAATTCACATGCTGAGAATAATAACAACAATAATAAAAATTATCATGGTTATGTAAAACCAAGAGAAAATGCTCTATACCTACAGCAGAAGGAGTATCATTTTTTGGTTAAAACATGGCTGTCAGTTTCTGATCCGGCATTCAGTTTCTGATTTGTCCACAATATAGAAAAGACCAAATAACTCAAACCTCTTTCTTTTAGAATACTAATACAGAAATTAATGCAACAACATTTTCTGTTCACTCAGGGAAGTGGGAAAATAATTAAAATCTATTTTAAAGATATTTTGAGATCTTCATGTCAAAACTAATTAAATATATTAATTTCAGAAAAATTTCATCTATTCAGGCTTATAGAAAGACCTTAATGCAGAAAAGAGTAGTTTTGGGGTAATATTCTGATACCATCTGCAATTGTATAATTTAAATTCCTGTTAGTATTTTGTGTGTTTCTGTCATGGTTTAAACCCGGCTGGCAGCTAAACATGACGGAGCCACTCTCTCACACTTCCCCACCTCAGGAATGGGGGAGAGAGTTGGAAGGGTAAAGGTAAGGAGATTCATAGGTTGAGATAAAAACTATTTAATAATTGAAATAAAATACAAGTATAATAATAATAATAATAATAATAATAACAATAATAATAACAATAATAATAATAATAATAATAATAATAATAATAATAATATCATTAATAATAATAAATAATAATAATTAATAAAAATAGAAAATATAAACAGGTAATGCACAACGTGATTGCTTATCACACACTGAGTGATATATAGCTTATTCTAGGCTAGTGATCACAGAGAAGAGAGAATCCTGAAACAACAATCCCGGAAGCCAGAGTGAGCTCCCGATCAAACCTTATCTATTTAGTGAGCATGACGTTATATGATATAGAATATACCACTGGCCAATTTAAGTCTGTTGTTTTAGCTATCATCCCTCCCAGCTTCTTTGTATGCCTGCGCAATAGCAGGACATGAGAGGTTGAAAAGTCCATGATTTCTTAACAAGAACTAAAAACATCAATACATTAGCAACATTCTTTTCATATAAAATCCCATAATGAATCCAAAACACAGTGCTGTTCTAGTTACTAAGGAGGGAAAAATTATTAGTCATATTCTAGCCAAAACCAGAAGAGTTTCATATAATCATAGAATCATAGAATCATAGAACAGTTTGGGTTGGAAAGGACCTTAAAGATCATCCAGTTCCAACCCCTCTGCTACACTACATCAGGTTGCTCAAATCCCTGTCCAACGTGGCCTTGAACACTTCCAGGGAAGGGACATCCACAGCTTCTCTGGGTAACCTGTGCCAGTGTCTCACCACCCTCATGGTAAAGAATTTATTCCTTATGTTTAATCTAAATCTACCCTCAATCAGTTTAAAACCAGTACCCCTTGTCCTGTCCCTACACTCCCTGATAAAGAACTCCTTCCCATCTTTCCTGTAGGCCTCCTTTTAGTACTAGAAGGCCACTATAATGTCTCCCCAGAGCCTTCTCTTCTTGAGGCTGGACAACCCAACTCACTCAGCATGTCCTCATAGTGGAGGTGCTTCATCTCCTGATCATCTTTGTGGTCTTCTCTGGACCCACTCTACCAGGTCTACATCCTTCTTATGTTGGGGGCCCCAGCGCTGGACACAGCACTGCAGGTGGAGTCTCATGAGAGGAGTAGAGGGGGAGAATCTTTACACTCGACCTGCTGGCCACACTTCTCTTGATGCAGCCCAGGATAAGGTTGGCTTTATGGCTGCGAGGTGACATTGCTGGCTCACAGTCAGTTTTTCATCCACTAATACCCCCAAGTCCTTCTCCGTAGTTGCAGAGCCTATATTTGTGTTTGAGGTTGCTCCGACCCATGTGCAGGACCTTGCACTTGGCCTTCTTGAACTTCATGAGGTTTGCACGGGCCCACCTCTCAAGCCTGTCCAGGTCCCTCTGGATGGCATCCCTTCCCTCCAGCATGTTGACCGTACCACACAGCTTGGTGTCATTATCAAAGTTGCTGAGGGTGCACTCAATCCCACTGTCCATGTTGCCAACAGACATGTTAAACAGCACTGGTCCCAACACCGCCCCCTGAGGGTCATCACCGCTCTCCACTTGGGCATCGAACTGTTGACCATGACTCTTTGACTGTGATCATCCAGCATTTCTTATCCACCAAGTGATCCATCCATCAAATCTATGTCTCTCCAATTTAGAGACAAGGATGTAATGTGGGACAGTGTCAAATGCTTTACACAAGTCCAGGTAGATGATGTCAGTTACTGTTCCCTTACCCACCAGTTTTGTAACTCTGTCATAGAAGGCCACTCAATTGGTTAGACACAATTTGCCCTGAGCGAAGCCATATTGGCTGTCACCAATCACCTCCTTTTTTAACCATGTGCCTTAGCATAGTTTCCAGGGAGATCTGCTCCATAAACTTGTCAGACACAGAAGTGAGACTGGTTGGCCTGTAGTTCTCCAGTTCTTCTTTTTTAGCCTTTTTAAAAATGAGGGTTATGTTTCCTCTTTTTCCAGACAGCAGGAACTTCACTGGACTGTCACAACTTCTCAAATATGATGGATAGTGGCTTAAATACTTCATCTACCACTTCCCTCAGAACATGCAGAGGCATCTCATCGGGTTCCATGGACTTGTGCACCTTCAGGTTCCTTAGAGAGTCTTGAACCTGACCTTCTTCTACAGTGGGTTGTTCTTCATTCTCTCAGTCCCCAACTTTGCCTTCTGTGACTTGGGCAATGTGGCTGGAGCACTTGCCAGTGAAGACTGAGGCAAGAAAGTCATTGAGTTCCTCAGCCTTCGCCATATCCCAGATAACCAGGTCTCCCAATTCCTTCTGGAGTGGGTCCACATTTTTCCTAGTCTTCTTTTTATTACCAATATACTTACAGAAGCTTTTATTGTTGCCCTTGACACCCATGGCCAGATATAATTCTACAAGTGCTTTGGCTTTCCTAACCTGATCACTGGCTGCTTGGACAATCTCTCTGTATTCCTTTCAGGCTAACTGTCTTAGAATATTATCCAGATTTCCTGGGCATTTCTTTCCCTCCAGGGCTTTATCCCACGGCACTGCCAAGCAGATCCCTAAAGAGACCAAAATCTGTTCTCCTGAAGTCCAGGGTGGTGTGCTTGCTGTGCACTCTCCTTGCTGCCCTAAGGATCTTGAACTCTGCAATTTCATGGTTACTGCAGACAAGGCTAACCTTGAGCTTCACATTCCCCACCAGCCCCTCCTTTTTGGAGAGAACAAGGTCCAGCACAGAATCTCTCCTTGTTGGCTCTTCTATCACTTGGAGAAGGAAGTTGTCATCAATGCATTCCAGGAAAACCTTGGATTGCTTATGCCCTGTTGTGTTGTCCCTCCAACATATATCAGAGTGGTTGAGGCCCCCCAGGAGGACCAAGGCTTGTTAACATTTGAATCATTCTTTAAATATATAGAGATAAAACATTATTTATATGGCTAGAATTAATTTTGGAATTAGTATGTTAGTTAGGACTGGCAACCTAATTGTGTAAAAAACCCAATAAATTTATTCCTGTAGTCCATATTATTCTTTTCTGAATATGTATTCCCAGAAAATATTATGTAGTCAAATTAAAAGCCCAGTGCTGAATCAGTGCAAGGTCATCATAGTTTGTCTGTTACAGTCTCCCTCAAGTTTGATGAGAGGTACATTAATGAAAATGTATTAGATAAAAAAAAAAAAAAAAAAAAAAAAAAAAAAGAACATTGTTATGTTCTTGTATTAGTGATGATAATTTTGCATCTGACACAAAGTTAAAAAGAATTTCTCTATTTGATGGTGTATTAATATCTGTAGTGACAAACGCTTCAGCACATACTATAGCTGCCATTGCCTGGAGGAAAACCTAAGGACATTCTAAAGAGCACTGTGGAGGGAAGTTGTAAAGAAGTACTTGGTTTGGAGTTGTTAGACTGAAACTAAGCAGGATGGTTTGATGTATTGCCAGAAGGCTTTATCTTCTCAAAAAGTTTATAATCAAACACAAAGGAGAGCCTACTGCATATTTTGTTGTTCAGCGAACGTGAAAAGTTGTTTTCCTTTCATTAATGCTTCTCTCTATACACTTAGCCTTATCCAAAACAGCACATTCTGTAGATATTGTTACCACTTAAAGTCCAGGATTTATTCACTCTAGTGAAACATTGGTTCCTTTTTAAAATTGTTTTTAAGCTGAGTTTGGCAGAGACACTTAAATCAGAATTAAGAAAAGGGAAAGTACAAGTTAATACTGTAACATTTTCCAAACCTTCCGTGAAAAATCTCAGAAGTATTTCACACATATTATGAACCAGTTCCTTTAGCACATCTGATTTAGAAAGGTAAGCATTGTCCCATTTTCCCTGGGGAAAATGTGGAGTAAGGAATTAGTTAAGGTTTATATATATATTTCAGAGTCGAACTGAAAATGGAATCCATGTCACATTATTTCACCACTAACCTGTCACTGAAATTATAGGATGACACACACGAACCCACACATGGACAAGTGCTTACACGTGCACCCATATTAATGTTGTGAATCATATCTTATAATATTGATGCCTACAACATAGACATCAGAGAACTTCAGAACTCGCTCTAAGTTTCTCTTAAAATTAATGGAGATACAGTCATTTTAAGACATGATCCACTTAATCTTACTAGGTGTCAACTTTAGAAAGGGCTAATCTTAACTCTCAGATGCCAATCTTTCTTTAGTGATGCTAAAGAGATTCCAGAAAAGTAGCTCAAATGTAAACACATACATTTAGAAAACCTTGCCCACAATAAGTACTAGAACACTTCATAGCATGTTTCTGAGATTTTTCATTAAAAACAATTGAGAAATACATGGCTATGAATACTAAGCAACCTTTTAAGGTGCCCGTTCTCAGCTTTTAATGTACATAAATCAGTTAGGGATACAGTTTTAAGGGCATTTAAATATCTAAAGGTGAGATGGAAAATATGTCTTATGTGTGTTTTGTTATTCTTCAGCAATAAATAAGAAATATTAATGATATTAATGATTTAGGAAGGAAATGTGACAAAGGAGTATGAGAAAGAGTCAAGCTCTATGAGTAAGTTATTTTAGAGATATATTAGTCCCAGATAAACTATGCTGAACGATATCACCTGGCTAGGGTGTAAAATTTTACCTATGGCCTTACAAATAACTGATTAACTTTCTGTAAATACATACCTGGATTTAGTCTGCAGGCTTTGTTCTTAAATGTCCATAGAATAATATTATATTATATATAGATGAAAAATAATTCACCTTACATATACTCAGTGTTGGGTAGAAAGCTGAAAGATATGTTTAACTGTTGATATACTGGCAACAGAAAAATCAATAGCAAAATTCCCATAGAATTTAATGTGGTGAGATTTTATATTTCATCTTGAGTGTCATAGAGCAGCAAATATGTTGGCTAATACAGTTAAAGAGAATAATATATTCTGTCGGGGAAAAAAAAAAAAGAAATTTAAAAAAAAAGCCCAGATTTTTTTTTTTTTCATTAATTCGAGTGGCTACATGCTGAAAAGAAATAGACCATTTTTCTAATATTAAAAGAATGGGAAGAAGAATAAGTAGGAAAGAGGTGTGACCTGGGAGATGAAACTAAAATGGTCACATCTACAAAGTGCCTATAAGAACTTGTATAGGATAAATGGACAAACAGTAAGTCACTGATTCAATTCAATATTTTACCCACAGTGTTTCCCTCTACATCCTGCCTCTTTTCTGAAGTACAGACCACAGCCTGAGCAGAATCTCTTCTACTCAGCTTGAGCAGAGCCTCATTTAAAGAATCTTAACAGAAATTATAAATAATGGTGTGAAGATAAAGAAAGGTAGCTTCAAGCTGAGTATCAAGCCAAACTTTCAGAGAGTGAAATCTATTCAAATATGCAATAATGTGCTGTCAAAAAAGCATAAGGAATCGTACTCCTGGGAGCATTCCAGTATTGGCAGATATATTGCTATATAACCCTCCATCCAGTCTTAGTACCTATGATGTTATGATAGCTCTTCAGTTTATCTTTTTCTTCTTGTTTCTGTTTCAGTCTGTGCCATTATCTAATGTGTCACAGGAGCTAGCAGCTTCCTTGGTAATGTGTGGCCATGTGTATTTCGAAAAGGATAACCAATTAGTTGGGTGGGATCACTGAAGGATTTATTCACAGAGATGGCACAGGGCATGATTTTGCCTACATCTACTGCAATTCTCCTATGTGACCTTGTGCGAGTAATTGCTGCCTGGGACCATACCTGTACCACTATGCATCACCATGGCTATATCACAGCATTTCTATTCCAGGTTCCCAGAGGGTGTCCAGCATCATGTGTTAGGTGCTTTGACTCCCTACAGAGCACATGGAGAACTGAACTTACCAAAGTAGCATCCTTAAGGAAGCTGCTGCCCAAAGAAATACTGGCCTGGGTTAGGTTTTAATTTGCTAGATACTTTATTCCTTCTGTTAAGATGCATTTCCTTCCACTTGGGTTTCACAGCCCAGTTCCCCTGTTTGTATGTAGGGTCCCTCTCAGAGATCAAGAAGGGATTCCGGAGTAGTTTTCTTTACATATTAGAATAGCAGGGAGAACACTCAACCATACTTACACTCTGCTTCTATAAATGAGCAGTTGTAAGAAAAGACTGGAAGTCCTTTTACTTCTTCCTTCTTCTCTGCACAAATCTACATAGTGTGTAAAGAAAAAAAAGACTTCATCTTTCTTAATTCATGATCTATTTTCTCTGTGTATGATGTAAAGTTTAAGGGACTGGGGCTGCTTCTAACCGTGTGTTTCTGTAACACTTTAGCTCAGTGAGGATCCATTTCAGTTAAAACCTGTGTTACTTTAATGCAAAAAGATCAAAGTAATTTTCATTTTTCCATGGTGTTCATTAACTTATATAAACAGAAACCACATCTTGTGTTTGTTGTTTTAATATTTCAGATTCAGGCAGCTAATCAAGAAATAAAGAGTCTTATTTTCTTAATAACCATGTGAGAAGACTTTTACAGAGTTTGTGTTGATGTTTTCTTGGTATGCTTCCTGCCCTGAGTGATATTTCCATAATGCCCTCAGAAATTTGAAACGCAAAACACTAAGTGTCTCTTATTTCAAAAGTGTTGTTCTTAGTTTCATTTTTTTGCAATATCCTCAGAGCCTATTAGTCTTCAAAAATATACATAGATCAACTGTAATATTATTAAGGGGAATAAAAAAAAAAATGCAGTTCTTTTTCTAGGAATACACTAGGTTTTGAGCAGTCTGACTATTTCCTAACCAGAACTAGAGAAGACTGAATGGACTTCACAAGAGACTTAATGAACATCTTTCATGTTGGTGTCATTCTCTTCCTTCTTCCTCAGTTTTAATCTCCTCCTTTCTGTCTGTGGCAGATGGCATTATGCTGATGAAGAAAGGAGATATCTGGTTCTCAACAGCTTGTGCCAGCAGACCAGCAGTGCCTTTTTGTGAATAACTTATTTTATGTAGAGAAAAGAATAAAGATAATTATTTTTTAAAAGGAAAATGACTCAAAGTTCATCAGTAAACAGTGCTCATGAAGGACAGGGTACTGCCAAAATACTGCTATGTCTATGTCTTTTTTAAACTCTTCCACGGGGTGAACTACTTAGTGATTCTGTGGGGTCCTGAGTGGGATTGATTATATGCTGTAGCTGTAGTGCACTGTGGGAGAGTTATTCTGATTGGAAAATCTAGACCAGAGTTTTTAATTTCTCAATGAAATCACTAAATGCTGCAGGGAAGTAGATGCTTAACATGAAGGATTAAGCATATCATCGGGTCAAAAGCCTAGTATTGTATTAAAAAAAAAAAAGCTTTACTTAGATTTAATAGTAAACAATGAACTTCAAGCCAATAAGATATTTGTGCAGGAGTTTGTTATTGGCCAGCATTATTATCTGGATACTGCTGACAGATAAGTACCATGACATAGCAAACCCAACACAATATATTTTTCTTTAGAAAACTAGCAGTTTTCATATTCAGTTCTAAATATGTGACTTCTAAAAATATTATCTCTTGTTCTAAATTTTAAGATTAAATTTTAAAAAACTCACCAAAATTTACTTTAGATGCTGAGAAATAATGACTTTGAAGATTTAGGTTTTATTCCTGTGTGTTGAGAAAGAAAAAAACCTTATCTTATGTTTTTATGGACAAAGTGTTCAGCTTTCAGAACATTCATTCACCCTGCAAATAAAAGCTATTTTAAAAAGAATTACATGCAATAAAAGTATTATCTTCCAGAAAATGAACCTTTAAAATATTATATTTTGTAATATGGACCATTAATGGGTTTTTTTGAAAGATCATTTTCAACTTATGGTAACCAAAACACAGAAAGAGACAATGTTTTACATTTATACAGAAATATCATATTTATTTAGTTTAGTTTATTACAAAGGATTATTGTGCTATTTAAGGCCTAATAACAATGCTAGATTTTCAAGAGAAAAACATGGAGATTCTGATGCTGAAAATACAGGAAGAATTTAGGAAGTAAACAGGTTTCTAAAATGGGCTTGACATAATATAATCTACTAGCTAGTGTTTATGTTCTATTGACTTCTAGAGGATGGAGTGTCAGACCACCCAAATGCTGTCTGGTAATTATCCAGTAGAGATGACCATAAATGTCTAGATTGCTGCAGCTAACAAAGGCTTTACTCTATTTCAAATGGCAGGAGACTGTGAATTAAAGTCTGAGATCTTGAGTAATGTGGTCATGGTATTTTAATGCGTCTACAGTATTTTGCCATACAAAATGTGACCAACACATGCAGTTCTTTATCTGATTATCTCTTTTATGAAAACAAAAAACAAACAAACAAACAAAAAAAAAAAAAACAAACCAAAACCAAAACCCCACAAACAACCAGAAAAACAAAATCCAAACCAAACCATAAAAGGCACAACAAATCCATGTTCTAAGATTTTAATCATCTCAGATGGTCAGGATTTAAGTTTTACATCTCATCCAAAAGATTGATTGTGTTCTTGCCACATTCACGTGCCAGAAGTACACTGTATTGATTGAACATCTATTGCTTTTAGCAGTTAATAAATCCCAAGTTAGTGTTTACTGGCTTACCAAAGTGAAACACAATAATATTGCATATATTAATTGTGTTTTTGAAATTAAATATTGGTAGCATATCAGAAAAGTTGAACTGTTTTCATTAATGCACCAGGTTGACAGCAACTTGTGTTAACAAAGTTCATCAAAATGCCTTCAGTGTCCCTGGGATGTTCATAAAAATAAATTACCCTGTTAAGACATAGCATACTTCAGGAAATTCTAACACACGTAATTGTACTGGAATGCTATGCAAGCCAATAGGTTTGCTGAAATGATTAACACTTAACTAGGTTTGGAATATCAACAAATGTTTTACATATCCATAATTTATTTTCATTTCTTTAGGTTGATTACAACTTACACTGATGCCAATTCAGAGCAAAGAATGCTTATTTAACTTTTGTTTTCTCTTAGGTTGTGAATGAAATAGTTTATTTTTAACTACATGATCTCTGACCACAGAAAACACAACCCAAAGAAAAGGTGCTCACTGATGCTGAATAAATCAAAAAGATTGGTTAGTACATCTCAGTGAATATTCTGTAGAGTATTTGACTCTGTGCCTTGATATCAGTAGTCACGATGGAAATGGTAATCGCATTAATTATCTTAACAGGACAAATCTTCCAAAAACTCGTGTCTGTTTCAGAATTAGATAAAATAATTTCAGGAAGGAAATATGTGGATCATTTGCTAAGCAGGAATCTTACTTGAAGGTTACAACTATGAAACTCAGTGAGCAGCACTGGAGTTAGCAATTTAAAAGTCAGGTGCCCAGAGTAGAGGTGATCAGTGAGGCTCTTTCTATAGGTAAGACAGATGTCTTGGACAGTTATTCATCCCCTTCTGAAACAGGCACATAAGGAAGGTAATCTGAATTACATCAATTGATATGCTATTCTCTTTGTCTTCAAATACTATAGGGGGATCTTAAATGGCTTATGGGGAATGTGTTTACCTTTACACAACTGCTCCAAAGTGAGATGACTTTCATCCTGACATAGGTCACTGATTTATGAATTATTGTAACATTTGTTGCAAAATACTGCAGGACACATTATTCCACAAAGGTGGATGAGGATTAAGTGACTTCCAGTGATCTGAGGAGATGGACACTGTTACTTTTGATGACGTTCTGACCTGGGTTTTTTTTCAATCCCTCCACTGAAAAGTAAAATAGAAGCAAAAATAAAGTAATTCTGTAATCAACTCATAGATCAAGCATCAAAAATCAAACAACTAACAGACACTGGTAAAATGAGAAAATCAGGTTATGAAGAGTCAAGAAGAACTAAGCACACACCAAACAGACCAGAATTGGAATAGACCGGGACCATCATGGACAGTGATCTAAATATATATTGATCAAACAAAAACTATTAAATCTGATTTTTCCTTACTGTTGCACATAAGAATATTGGGTGATAGTCTCAACATCAAGAAACATCTATTTACGTGAACTTTGTTGTCGTTTAGAGCCTACTCAGCAGCTAAATGCCCCGCAGTTGCTCACCCACCCTCCCCCCCACTTGGGAATGGGGAGGGAATCGGAGGGGCAAAGGGAGACTCGCGGGTTAAGATAAAAACAGTTTAATAACAATAACAGAATAATACGCTGACAGCAGTATCAGCAGGTAATGTACAATACAGCTGCTCACCTCCCAGCGACCAACACCCACCTGCTCCCAGACAGCAATCCCAAACACAAAGGCACCACAGCAACACTCCCAGAAGTGAGAGCACCTCCCAGCTCACTCCTGCCTTTATATAGGGAGCACAATGTCACGTGACATAGGATATCGGCCAATCGGGGCCCAGCCCTCCAGCTGTGCTCCCCCCGCCCCCGCACACAGGTGAGGGCACTGGGCCCTGGGGAGCCCCTGGGGTCTCAGGGTGCTGCAGCTCCTCCCGCTGCCAGACCAACGGGAACTCTAGTCCTGCCCCAACCAGGACAACTTCCAGGTACACTTATTTTTGGATACATATGAAGTACCTGACCTGACTAAGAGAGAAGATGATTATTTTTAACAATATCAAAGCTAAGAAAAAACACTGTATTTAAATGTTGGGGCAAATTTTGCTATTATGAGTGAGAGACAACCACAGAAGCAAAGAGATGCAGACAGAAAAGGAATAGAACACAGAGAGTAGATTTATACAGTTTGTTTAGTAAACAGGAAATATGTAAAGGGGAAAAAAAAAACCCAAAACCAAAAAACAAAAAACCAAAACCAAACAACCCAGAAACATCTTCTACATTAGAAAAATGTATGTAATGCTAGACATTTCATCAGCCAAGGTTGTGTCTAGAATATATATAAATTCTTAACTCTATGTAGAAGCAAAACTATTACATCAGCAAAACTAGAAAATTATTGTCAGCTATGATGTTCATGTTTTGAACAGGCTACTAAAAAAATGAAGAAAATTCTAGAAAGAAATGTCTTAAAACATTCAGGAGCTAAAGAAAAAAGTTACCCACAAAAATGCTCAGGCTATTTAAATTATCTAAAGGAATGATGATAGGTGGCTTGATCTCACTGTATATGTTATTTCAGAGGGAGAAAATGCAAGATATTCAAGAGCTTTTTAACACTGGAGTCACAACAAAAGCCAATGTCTTGAAACTTCAACTGAACAGTTTTTGATTTAAAGTGAAACACACTCATAACATGAACTTCAGGAAGGAAAAACGTGGTGAGTAGAATTTTTGAATTCCTGAAATCCAATTTTGTGTTTGACATGGGCTTGGGTCCTGAGGAAGAAAATACAAAATTACTGTCCTCTTTAATATAAAAAACCCCTTGCTTCAACAGTTATATGGAAAGTGATCAACAATGACAATGAGGCCTTCATAAACTTCCTTATATCTATCCCCTGCCCCAAAAGGAGAAAAAGAAATGCTAGTAGCAATATAGAATTTGATTTTTTTTTTTTTTTTGATATATAAGAGATTAAATTAGTTTATTTTCCCTCCATTCAGCACCCTTGGAGAGATTTTAGCAGTGTAATGGCAGAATGTCAATTCATAATATCCTAAATAGGTGGAAAAAATTTCTTACTGAAAGTACCTCCCCTTCTCTTCAGCTGGCTAAAATTAGCTGCCCAGTTTCAAAAAGCTGAAATAATAAAAAGGTATTCAGTGGAAAATAATTCATGAGAGATGGTGTGCTTTGTGAAAAAAGTACTTACCATCATGCATTTGGTGTAAATGTACTTTACTTTTCAAACTGTAATGAACAGTGTTTCATACAAATGGTAGGTTAAAAACATGACTAATTTAGTTATTGTTATTTCCTTTGGCATTAGTTTTGATATATGCATTTTTAAAATCTTGGCATATTAACTGCATTGAATTTGAGTTTTTGGTTAGTTGGCTACTTGGCTTCCAGCACTTTGTTACATTTGGAAACATTCATGGTTGAAGACATTCAGTACAGAAGTACCTCTACTTTTCTGATAATTTTATCCTTCCTTCTACTTCTTAGTATCCAAAATCTCTGAAAGAGTAATATGAGATGGGCATATCTGCAACAACTCTCTGAGAGAGAATACCAGGTGGGGGAATGCAGAAGTATGAAGTGGCAGAAGTGTACAGCTGTTTTGCTTATTCTCCCCAAAGCTGGGTACAAAGCCAAGAAATATACCCAGGTGGGCTGCACAGGAAGGATTGGCTTTGGCAGACAGAGGGCTTTAAACAGTTCACAGCTGGAGTATTTAATGCAGAAAATAAACAAAATGCTTTAAAAACTGAAAGACGTTTTTACCTCTTGCTTGGGATAAATGCATTCTTCCCAGTTGAGGCTGGATCTAAGAGAAATTCCCTGACTCGACCACATATGGCATGTGCTTGTGGGAGAAGTCACGGTGTTGGGCTGCAGGGAGATGCATGGGCGGCTAAGAGAGGGTGTACTGAGAGAGGATGGATGGGAAGCAAACGGGACAATAACACCATTGGTAAATCTCCTCTTGGGTGTCATGAAAGCTCCTGACAATTCTGGTACTACAAGCATATTTTAGTGACACATGAATCGAATTGTAAAAGATAATGAAGACTCGAACTTCTGCTAGTATCATGGAGTATAACTGGGAAGTCTTTTCTTTCATCTATTCACTTCATGAGATTCTAGTCCTAAATAGTTAAGAGAAATAATTTTTTCTTATAAATTATTTTTTCCCTGTCTGAAATTCCCACACTTCATCTCCTCTTTTGCTATTCTTTGTAGCAATTTGCTAGATTATGTTTATACCAAGACTGTCTGTTTGGCTATCATGTATTGGAGACATCTGCAAGGTGGCTTTAAAGTAACTACTTTCTACTGCTGTTAGGAAGATAGCCATGGCAACACAAAGCTTGCTGTAGGCTTTAAAATATGTCCTTGAAATAAAAAGGACAACATAATAAACCTTGACTACCTTGCAGATTTGAGTCAGAATTGTTAATTTGTCTGTTTATACATTTTCATTCTGATAGAGCCACTTGTAATCCCTGTTTACACACCTGAGTTGGAATGAGGTGATCACTTCACTGCTAAACTTTGAAATATAGAGCAGGCTTTCTTAAATTTAAGTAGTCAGGGGTGTGGTAGGTGTCACCAGCTATCTTCTGCCATGCAGCCCCACATGCATTCTCAATCCTATCTCCCATGTGTTTTAATCTCATCTGCATAAACTAAGTAATAAAAAATACTTGAAAGAGGTTATTTTCTCATTTCTCATTCACCTGATGGTTTATCAGTCTTTTCTGTCTCACCAAAGAATACCTCCATCATATTCTGGGAAAGTCTTCAGTGAGTATCTGGTGCTTCTTTTCCTTTTCTTCAACATTCTCTTCCTTTTCCTGATTGCTTTAGGCTCCTTCTTTATTTTTTTATGGTAAAATGGAGCTAAACTAAAATCTCTCTTATGTGATAAAGAAGGAAATAATTTTAGATGTTAAAATACATTGTCAGAAACGTTGACAAGTGTAGATAGAATGTGATTTATGGACCTTTAACTTTTTAAATTAAAATCTTATATCCTTAGGTAATACAGTATTGCTGGTGTGCATTGAATTCTTACACTGCATTCCAAATTATCTATAGTACATTAATTTACCATAGATCTGTTTCAGTTGTTTGAATAAAACAGACAAGATAAATTGAATTAGTCTGAAATATAAGATTGTGGGGAAAGTGAAAGTCCATGAAGACTGTCAGATGTAAGAATGAACTGTTACCACTTTAAGTGTTACTTGTAAACCAGAGACTCAGGGAGACATATTTGAATTTGGATACTCTTTTTCTAGCTGATGTAGTGGATATCCTGTTCAGAGACACATAGTTTAAGGGATATATAGCATAGTTTTCCTTTCAGTACATCTCAAGGTAGAAATGGAAATTTCAGAACTTAACAGAAATCATATAATGATGGACCAATAACCCATGAGACCTGTATCCTGCCATCCTCATGTCAGAATTCAGAACTGTAAATCAGAAACCTCAGAAAATTCAAATTATTCAACAACATGCCCACAAAGATTTTTCTTTCTTATCAAAATTAGCTATGGATTTCATTATATCCTGAAACATGACAAATAAAAAAATCATGATTCTTTTAAATTTTAACTTCTTCAAACTCACATGAATGATTTTTAAGTTCCAGTTTCAACTGGGCATAGATAGTGCAAAATACTTGGAGAAACTGTTCTTGCTAGTTTTCCCTGTAATGTGGTCAACAGAAAGCACATGGGGTACTCTGGAAGGCCTTTTTGATAATCAATTTTAGCTTGGGAAAATTGATAGTTTTGAAAAGGGATATTCAGGGAAAGTAAAGGTCATTCAAAATTATTTCAAGACCTGGAACATTTGCTGAAATTATGATTTAAAAAGAAAACTATAAACCTTGCTGCAGTAAAGACAGAAAATACCCTCCTTTTTTGTTGCTGTTGTTGCTTTTGGTTTTTATTTTTTGTTTGTTTGGTTGGTTGGTTTTTGTTGTTTTTGTTTTTGATTGCTTGTTTGCTTTTTTTTTCTTTTTTTATTCTTTTCCCTCCTTATCTGCGATGATTTTTGAATCTTTACAGAGAAAAAAATAGTCACAGAAAACAAAACAAATGAAGGGCTATCTTATAGATTAAGATACATTTGCAGTCATAAGTACTTTCTATGACATTTTTGGGAGTTCCAAAGTCCCTCAAGCTATAATGTTCAGATGCCTAAGCAGTTATAGATGAAAGTTCTTTCACCGATTAGAAACTGATAAAACAGTAAAATTAAATAAAGGCAAAAAAGAAAAAAAAATCACAGATGGATATCTGAGGATTACAGCCAAGACTACGTTATTGACCGTGCATTATTATTTACCTCAAAAAGCTACTCCCTTAGTCTCTCTTTACAAGGGACACTTATAAAGGCATTTCACATCTTAGGTGTGTAAAACAGCTTTTCAGAAGTACTTATCTATTAACTTCTGCAGAAGGAAATCAAGTAATTATGTTCAGAACTTAGACCTCACCAGTGCACCATATCTAAGGGGTGAGATTAAGTTAAGGTTATTCATCTGAACTGATCTTCTAGCTTAATTGGTTTGATCTTCCCCACTTCTTTGCTTTAGAACTACACTGGTAGTTTCAGCAGAAGCAGAGACCTACTGTGTTATATACTTTATTTTCTCCAAAGACAGGTAGGAAAACCATGAAAAAGATATTATTATTTCTGGTATTTCCATGTTTTAGTAGGAAGAAAGCAGAACAACTCTGCTAAAAGAACTCCAAGTAATTCAGAAAAAGGACATGTCTAACATTTAACATTTTTGCAGCTCTTTGAAGCCAAACAGAAAAAGCTTCACTGTGAACATATCATCCTCAGTTAACACAACACATATTAGACACCAAGGTGAACGTGGATTATAAATATGAGAATTAGCTTAGGAGTGAGTTCAAGAGCTACTGATCTATATAAGAACAAGCAACATTCTTCTGTGACATCTGAATCACTACACACGTCGCTTCAGCATCATTTATAAGACGGGTGCTTTGTTATGTCAGTGTTTGTCTCCTTGACACGGTTATGGGAGAACTGAGGGTGAAATGTTTGTAACCTAAACTAGCTTCAGAGACTGTACCTCCTGGAGACCTATAAGTTAATTTCTTTAAGTATAGTGTCTAACTCATGAAGTAAAATCTTGGTAAATACCTCTACATGTTCATCTGCCCTATCTGGAATTAAATGGAGAGATCTGTGCTTTTTGGAATCAGACTTTTTTAAAGGTCCTAAAGGTGCACATATGTTGATCTCTATATCTGCATTACTTAGGTGCATGTCTGGGTGAAAGTACAGCTTTCCATTTTACAAGTACTCAGTTTCACCCAAGTTCAACCAAGAGTTGGATTCGATTCTGCCACTAATGGACATTGCATGACTGAAGCATTGGGGAAAAGAAATCTCAAATCATGTGAAACAGCATGAAAAATGAAACACAGTGTTAAATCAAAGATTTCTGTTTAGGCTGGGAACTGTAAATAAATGTACATACACATAGATACAAATACACAAAACCGGACATGCAACAGCAATTGATGGAAGTCTGTAGGAGGAATATTGGTAGGTTTGCTTCATAAATTTTTTGTTTAAATTCAAACTTAAGCAAATAGGCTCCTCCTCTGGGGTCCTCAAATGCATTTACTTTCTTCTCTGACTTTCTAAAGAATGTAAATTTTAGGAATAGTGACCCACTAGAGTCCTAAAATGTAGGTATAAATCTAAATTAAATGAAGTGTGTCTCTATCAGGTACCAAATATCTAACTGCATATATCTTTTTGAAAAATCTGGAAGAGGAAGCACCTGTCTATGCTTCAGTAACCACAAAACCTGAGATGAAAGAATTGCCTCTGTTATATATATATATTTTCTCAGGTTTCCTATATCTCATTTCATTTGCTTACAATATAAGCAATTAAAAGTATCATCTACTTCAGAAATTTCCTCCTAACCTTACATTATTCTGGTTCCCTTTCACCAAAACCTTCTCACATAAATGAATCTACATTTTCTGTGTTGAAATGAAAGCTTCAGCTTGGGAATTGTATTGGGATAGATTTCTTTCTGCAGCAGATGAGTTCTCTCACTTCGAGAGCTGGTGTACAAAACCTAAGTCTACGTGCCAAGGTGGTCTAGGCTGTAAAAGCAGGAAACAGGTTCAGAGGAACTCTGATTTGCTACAGTCTCTTTCCTCTCATAAAATAACATATTTCATTACGGAAGGAGGTATTTATTAGTGTAGAACCCACCATCCCATCCTTTTATCAGAAATAGTACCTCTCCATTGCTTTTTAAATTCAGAATCTCTCCCTTTTACACGGCCTGAGTAGGACAAAAGGACCGGATCTCAATAGAGAATTTGGCTGCTTGTCTGTTCAGGTACCTCAAGCCTATGTACATGTTTAGAATTGTAATGTCTATTATCAAACAGGGTTAGGCACATTTTTCTCTTCATCTAAATCTGAAAATGATGAAAACATCTTGAGAAATGTTTTGCTATTTTACTTTCGGTTCAGAAATTATTCATTGCTTGGATTTGTGTACCAACAGATAATGAGGGAACACCACACAATATATGATAACAATAAGACTGAAGTAATGTGAGAAAGTCATTTATCTTTCTGTTTCCACTCTGCCTGTGAGATCTGAAAATCACTACCATTCCCATTTGAATAAATATTTTGGTGGGAAACATTCATTTGAATATAAAGGACTGAAGAGTTCAGCTATTGACGATATGCACAGAAGTTAGATGGGGAGGGAAGAAAGAGATGGAGTACTGCTACTTATCAACAGTATAAACTGCATCTTTTGAATGTTTTGTCAGTATTAAAATACCTTCTGTTTATTGATTATCTCTTTGCCAGACATATTTTGTAAGCCTATTTCTCAGAAATGTTATCTCTTATTTTCCATGTCTCTCTGTCTTCCCCCTCTCACTTCTAAATTGCCTAGCAGCTTGGAGGAATCTGTCAGAAATTTCATTAAAGCTTCAATATTTGCCTGTACAGGTAGAACTAATTAAGTTTAGAAGAATTATTAGAAAAGTGTATTTTCCTTTTGCCCTTCCTAATGTTGATATAGGAATTAATACTAATTGATTACAATCTATGCCCCAATTACATTGAAAATTTCTAACTCCAGTAATGCATCTAACCCAAGTACTTAAAGAATGTGATAAGGGTAAAGGATCTTTGTATCCCTTGTGAAAAGATTAGAAGTCATAGAAAAAATACATCTGTCCCTTATGGCTTTATGTGCTTAAATTAGCATGAGATTAACAGGGGCCTAGATCCTGCTGAACACTTCTATGGATGCGTATATTGGAAGAAGGAGAAGAAAGGTGGTGGACTTCCTGTCTCATATCTGGAATTTCTTAATAACCTGGAACCTCAGTCCTCAGGGAAGTGCCTGATTTTCTGAACAATTCTTAATGTTCTCAAAAAACTGAGGGGACTTTTGGAGCTAACAATTTGCTCTTCTCACTGCTATATATGCAGTGCTGACATGGGGCTCTGTTCCAAGCAAGTGAAACACTTGAATTGACTTTAAACTAAATTCTGTTCATTTCCATGTCTGGAAAAAAACAAACAAACAAACAAGAAAAGGGATGCTCATCTCCCCCCTCTTTCCCAGTATGATAAACTTCATTGCTGTTTCTCCCTTCTTTACTTTTTAGTCTTGGAGTTGAAATGTACTTTATTTCAGAAAGTGAGGGGAAGCCCAAAACCCCAATTGCATTGGTTTGGGGATTGAAAAGAGACAATTCAGGGCTGTATACAACCTGATGGTCCAAATTTGGTGGCCTAGGACACTTGATTACTATACAGTTCTTCCTTTCCCCAAAGTTCATAAGCTAAATGTATTACTTTTAGTTGAGATCTAATCTGACATGAAGAATTTTTTTTCTGTAGTTACGTGATTTAACCTGCCAAAGCCACGATGTTATCTTGTCTGATCTGACTCTGTAAGGATAGTGCCACCAATTTGCTGTGGTAAGCCAGTCCCACAAAGCAAAAAATGCTGTTACCAGTTCATCTCAGCAACATCACCTCTGCTAATAGGACTTTATCTGGCTAAATTTAAGTGTGCCCTTTGAAGTTTATGTTGAATTTACAGTCTTAGAATAAAAAACACAAAGAAAGACATGAGCAGCTGGACATTTCCTTAGTGTTTTTACAGCAACTTCTGGTCTGGTTTAGAATGAAATCCTTGCTGAACATGATTTCCCTGATTTCTAAGGACACCTTGTAATGACACTGTGAGAGACAATTACTCTGCATATACCTTGCCTAATTCATATATCACTTGACAACTGCAGATGGATAAACAAAATGATATTCTTAGGTAAAATGATTTGCAATCCAAACTGCAGCCTAAGTTAGCTATAGATAGACATATAAATTTATTTGAATCTCACTTTCCTCTTTCATTGGGGAAGTAGATTTACTTTTCTTTCATAAATGCTAACTGTAGAGACAACCATCTCCTTGTATGAAAGAATTTCCTGGGAGGAGCAAAAATTATTTAAAAATGAACACAGTTTTCTCACAAAAAATCCCTAAAATTTTACAGCTGTCATTACTTTGTTCACATTCAGCTACCTTTAAATGTGAAGTTTGACCTGGTGCTTTGAAACACTTACCTCTCATAAATGAGTCAAGAAGATACTGTACTGGGACAAAAAGCTAAATGAAGTGGTGTTGGTGGGTCATTAGTTAACGCTTTCTTCACTATATCAGTACTTGTGACTCAGCATGAAGTAATGTGTTTTAGATTAAAAGTAAAACAGAAGTCCCTGACCATTTTGTTTCATTAAACATCTGATGGCACTTTTAACCAGAGCAGAGGATGTTAATTTCGATGTTCTTACAAAATTCCTATCTAGGTAATTACATTCTGCTCCACTAAACTCCCCCTAGAGAAAATTTAATTAAAATGAGTTGATGTCTCTCTGGCACAGAGTAGACAGGTATCTGTAACACAAAAGCCACCAACACAATTGACGTAAATTGGAGCTCTTCTGTGACAGGGAAGGCAAGTATAGAAGCACTACTTTCTCCTCGCCAGAAATGGACATTCAATGTCAGGCACAGTGTATACCCACATTATGCTGGTGAAAACAAAATACATTGGTTTGGTTTTGTTTTTGTTTTTGTTTTTTTTTTTGTATATCTGACCAGAACTCTTTTTAAGTAGTGGGATCTGAATTCATAGCTCACAGCTCTTTCAGCACTTAGCTAGGTTCTTAGTAGGTTTTATTAATGTTGGAAGTAGTGATTAAATAGTTATACACAGAAGAGAAGGATGGGGAAGGTACTTTTGAGGTGCAGCTGTGAAACTGCTATACAGATATTGAGAAAGTCTTTTACATTAATAATCAAAGAATCACAGAATTGCTGAGGCTGGAGGGTACCTCTGGAGATCTCATAGTCCAACACCTCTACTCAGAGCAGAGTCAGCTTAAAGCAGGTTGCCCAGGACAACATTCAGTCACCTTTTAATATCTTTAAGGATGGAGAGTCCACAACCTCTCTGGGCAACCTGTGCCAGTGTTTGACTGCTCTCAGAGTAAAAAAATATTTTCCTTATGTTTAAACAGAATTCCCTGTGTTTCAGTTTGTGCTCATTACCTCTTGTCCTTTCATTGGGCACCATGGGGCCTGTCTCCATCTTTTTTTCTCTCCCATCAGGTATTTATACACATCAGTAAGGTCATCTCTGTAGCCTTCTTTTCTCCAGGTTGAACAGTCCCAGCTCTCTTAGCATCCCCCCTTTATGTCAGATGCTTCAAGCCCTTAATTAACTTTGTGGTCCTTTGCTGGACTTGTTCCAGTATGTCCATGTCTCTCTTGTACTGGGGAGCACAGAACTGGACCCAGAGCTCTGGATGGCTCTCACCAGGGCTGAGTAGAGGCTGATTAAAGAATTTATTTTCTTCTACTTCTTCCAGCTGGACAGATTATAATCTCCTGTGTGCTAAATACCTTGGCACCAGGTGACAGCAGGCATCTTGAGGGTTGATAGTGCCTTTGTTGTGGAAAAAGTTGAGAAACTTGAGGTTTAAATGGGCGTATTCTCTAGACCTCATATGTCTTGCAAATATCTTGCTTCAGATCCACTTCCATATGACAGTCATTCTTTACTGGTTCTTAGCAATAGCTTAGCCTTTTAAGCTTTAATTAAACTGTCTCACTAATGGACAGTTAATGATTTAAAAGGAAACAATTCACCAATGTCATGTCCCTCCATTATACAGTACACATTTTAATGGTTTGTACTGAATTAGTTGCTTATTAAGACCTTGAATATCTGAACAATTGCACTACATTTTCTCAAAATAACATAACATGATACAATGTGGTTAAAGTAGAGTGACAGCAAGAGCTGTGCCTTGAATGTAAATGCTGCATTGTACCATGGCAAAAAAACGTTCCACAAATCTAGTGAGTCAGACGTAGCCTTGAGTTTGGATGATATTCAGCATAATGACATGGCTCAGAACTAATTTCCGAACAGTCGCTCATCACTCACAGAGCCTACTCAGTCATCTAGAGCCTGTGCAAGCAAAACTCCCAGTGACTTCAACAAAGCAATGCCTTAAAAATGAATTCAGGATAGTTCAGGGGAAAAAAAAGAAGTCAAAGTCAAATAGAAAAACAATCACTTTAGAAAGTATACAGCTTCCATCATCATAATATCTCTGCAATTCACAATTTTTCCCCAAATGCGACTAAAATATTCTTAAAGTAGGGATTTTATGAATGGGTGTCTGATGTGTCCAAGGTCATGCAAGAGAACAGTCAAACAGTAATAACACAATCCACCCTAGGAGAAAAACGCTTGTCCCAGGATAGAGGAAATTCCAGCACAATTGTGGTTGTATAGTAGTGACTAGGGTGTGCTAATAGGTCATTTTCTGCATCAGATTATATCATTAAAATGCATCATTAAAAGTCCAAAGCAATGTCAATATTCAGACTGATTTCCTTATTATTATTGACAGTAAACTCCATCCTGAGATAAAAAGTTTCCTAATATGCACCTAAAATATGTCTTGTTACAGTGTGAGATCACTTGTCATTCTTTTCTTTTCCAGTTATTTATAATAATTGATTCTATTGATCCTATGCTTTTTCTGAAAATGTGCATAAGTAGCTCAACAATGAATAGCCAGAAACACTCTTCTAAACCAAAATTTATCAGCAGAAGATGACCAAGGAATAAAAATAGATTTATGTACTAGTGAATAACGAAATGGCTCGGGCTACATCCACTGACAAACTAGCTACACTAGAGCCTTTTCTCTGGCCACATGTTGTGGGTTAGCCCCAGCCAGCAGCTAAGCACCACACAGCCTCTTACTCACTCCCTGCCTCCTACGGAGAGATAGGGGAAACAATAGCAAGAGAAAAAGCAAAAAAAGACCTCATAGGTCAATACAAAAATAGCTTAATAATTATAGAATCATAGAATAACAGGTTGAAAGCAACCTCAACTCCCAAACAAATAGACAATAAAAAAACGATATATTTTTATACACAATTAATCAACATTCTGCAAACATACAAACAGGAGGTTCAAATGTCTATAAGAGGAGAACAAACTATCACCACACAAATTTCTGGAGTTTAACAACCCAAAATACTAATCAGGGGTTTAACGACCACCCAAAATGCTCAATCACTCACCTAATAGAAGGTAAGGACTCTCAACCTCGAGGAACATTTTAGGGCAGCGTCCTAACCTGTCGGAACCCCAAGGATTTTCTTTGGGCGGTGTCCCAACCCACGGGGAGAGTCTTCACCTGCAGTACACTGCTCCGGGCAGGACTAACTCGAAATGGCTCCCCCAGGGATTCCATTTATACCCAAGCCGAATCTGACCTGTGGTCAATACCAGCCCCTATTGGCCAAGGACCCCAACTACCATAAAGAACAAGGGCACAGGAAAGGTTGAACAGCCAGGGAGTCACATTTTCATCGGGTGGGTGCACCTGCCAGATCCACACCCTCTCTCCTCTCCCCCTCCCACCTCCTTATACCTCTCCCCTATATTTTTATTGCTCATCATGACATTATATGGCGGGGAATAGCCCTTTGGTCAACTTGAGTCAACTTCCTGGTTGTTCCTCTCTTAGCTTCTGGTGTGCCACTGACATACTTGGTGAGGGGGCAGAGTTGGAAGAAGAGAAAGCCTTGACAGTGTGTAAGCACTTCTCAGCAATGGCCAAAACACTGATACGTTATCAACACTGCTTTAGTCACAAAAACAAATCACAGCACCACATGGAAGAAAATTATCTCCATCCCAGATAGATCTAGTATACCATGAGTTCTTATTCATGCCAGTAAATTTTCTTAAGATTTACACCTGAATGGCCACATCCATACATCTATTGGAAACAGGCAGTCTGTTGACCTGTGCCAGATCCTGACACTGCCTGGGAATTGTTTTGGATTATTGTAGTGAGGTATAAATGAGCTAGAGATTGCTCAAATAATTTGGTTGTGTGGATGATAAAGTTTCTGGGCCTGTAGCAGGACACTGTTTAATATCTTGGTATATGAGCTTAAGTCACATAAGTGCGTTTTCAAAGAAAAAGATAAATGTGACCTAGTGAATAGCAAGCAACTTGCATACTGGGGATTTTGGGGATTTTATATGTTTTTCTCTCTTCATAAAAATACTAATATAAACATCTTTGTAAACATTATGTCTGTTTACTAAATATTTGGGTTTAGGGTTTTTTTTTGTTTGGTTTATTTATTATTTTATTTTTTTTTTAATGGAGATTTGCCCACATGTTTTTTTCCTTTTAAATTGAGAGTTCAGGGCATTCATTATTTACCACCTTTCTTTTGACTCTTTTAGCATATAGGACAAGAAAGTTAAGATACTTAGATTTTAACAAAATATAATAATATTTCATTACAAATTTCTGGGATTTAATTTGTCCTCTTTCTGTTATAAATGCTTCTAAGCTTTATCACAGGCCTTTATCAGAGTTTCTAAGCTTTATCTCTTTAAACTACTGCTGGAAAGGGACTTTATTACAGGACAGTCACATCCCTTACTCTGTAAACAAATTGACTTTCTTCCTTGTTTCTGTTTTGTTTGGCAGAGTAATTGTTTGTTACTGTCTTGCAGCAGTTCTCCTGGTTGCAAAACCTTGTTGCAGTATTTTAAATAAAATTGGTGGTCTGACCTTTCTGTCTATGACCACATTTTTATTTCCTTTTAAATTGAGAGTGAATTCTCACATAGGTAAGAGTAATCAAGGAGCAGAGCTTTATTTATTAGCATTGGTTCTACAAATCACCTGGTGCTGCAAACAAACTCTACAGGCAAGACAATAATTTAGCAATTCTTCTGAATCTTAGAGTCTGTCTTCTGACTCTTGCTGGTGGTATGAGGAAAAGTGAGACAAAACAATGAGCAGCAATCACTGTTCTTCACCCTGTTGCTCCTTTATGGCTCACCACACAATAATGTAATTTACCACAAGCAGGGAAATCCTCAGGGAAGCCTTTATAGAATGGGATATGGCCTTAGGCTTTTATATTTTTTTTAAGGGTACCTTTTCATGGAGGGGAAAAAAAAAAAAGTCTTGTTGTATTTTCCCCTTCTCCTCTGCCTCCTGATACCAAAGTAACAGATTGGCACCAGAGTCATAGTGCTAGTATCACTTTGTAGACTGTGGGGTAAATTGTAAAAGGAACATTGGAAATCTGGTCTTAGGTCCATTGCAGTTTAAAATTGGTTCATATCCTTACCTGCGGATTCCCAGTACAGTGACCTACAGATTTGTGTGCTTGTCATGGTTTGAGCTCAGAGGGCAACTGAGCACCACACAGCCGCTCACTTCTACCTTCCCCCGCCAGTGATGAAAAGGAGAAAATAAAGCAAAAGGCTCAGTGGTTTGAGATAGGACCGGGAGGAGTGACTAACCCATTACAGTCATGGGAAAAAGACGGACTTGCTAGGGGAAGAAAAAACCCATAAATTTAATACAGGCACTAACAACAACACTTAATGGACAGACTAGGACAGTGAGAAGCATTACCACATCTTGAGAACACCTTCCCCCCATCCCTCCCTTCTTCCTGGGCTCAGCTCTGCTCCTGATATCTCTACCTCCTACCCCAGCTGCACAGGGGCCAGGGAATGGGGGGTGCAGTCAGTGCTGCTGCTTCTTCCATCTCAGAGCAGGGGAAATTCTGGAACTTCTCCCTCCTCTAGTGTGATCCCCCTCTCACAGGAGATAGTCCTTCAGAAACTTCCTCTGATGTGAGTGCCTCCCATGGGCTGCAGCATTTTCCTTGCTGTTCTGGAGTGGGACACCCCTACATGCTGCAATCCTCCCAGTGGAGGGCTGCTTCTTCTCACAGAATCCCATATGCCTTCAGCTGAAGCCACCTTAATTTACTGTGTGGGGCCCCTCACAGGACATAAATCAGTGTCTGCTCCACTGCAGACCTCCATGGGTGGTGGTGAGGGCCGCCTTGCTGTCTCACTACAGGATACAGGGGAGTCTCTGCTTCGGCACACATCCCCCCTCCTTTCTTCTTCTGTTCCTCCACTGACCTTGGTGTTCACAAAGCTGCTGCAACTCCTCCTCACAACTCCAACTCCTTTTACGAGGTCCCTTCCTAAATATGTTATCATAGAGGTGCGGCTGATTGGCTTGGCCTTGGTGCAGAAGTGGGTCTGACTTGGAGTCAGGGGAGCTTTGAGAAGCTTCTCACAGGGGACTACACCTTTAGCCCCCTCCCTTGCTACCAAAAATCTCACCACTCACTGAAACCCAGGGCAGTGTCAGGCCAACTTCCACATAATTATAAGTTGATGTCCTTAAATGTCTCCTTAGTGAAGAAAAATTGATTTCTCCTAAAGAAGTTCAAAAAAGGAAAGGACTGTGATGAGGTGCATCTTGGAAGGAACAGAAGTATATAAATTCAAAACATATACTGAATCACACCTTAACTGTTTTCTTCAGACAGATCAAAATAAGAGTATTTCTAAAACGTGATGCTAAAAGTGCAAAAATATTTCTTTATCAGTCAGACTGGTAGAATATAAAATTAATCTACTCAACTCAAGTGTGAAACAGTAATGTCAGGAAAAACTGCCCCAAATAGTAATACCGGAAGTGAAAAAAGATTTCCAGTGCCTACAGCTGTGTACATTACTGAAGAGTTGGTGGGATCGTACAAATAGACAAGCTGACATTCATGATAGGAATGGAAAGAAACATGGACAATTTTAGAAAAGCTTTTATTCCTAGGCAGTAGCACTGAAAAGATGCTGGGATGTTTTTGGCCATTTGACTATGAGGAAGACAATGTATTTTAGACATCCATTTGTCATCCTTATTTTTATGAGCTGTATAAGAGTTTTTAGTGTCAAGACATATTCAGGATATTTGATACCACACTGGATCCTGTCAGGCTAGATTGTCTAAAACCAGGCACTCTCTTTGGAAATCAGCACTTCAAGAGAAGTCTTCTAGATGCTTCCTGTGCAAAAGAGATATTCTAGATAATGGGGCAAAACTAAAAATTAATAACAATATGAGAGGAGTAGGGAGCACAACTGAAATCTGAATCAGAGCCAAATGTGAATCACTGAAGAAGATGAGATTAAATCTGGTAATAGATTTATCTTATCTGATTTGGGTAATTGAAAGTGCCAATGATATATAAAGATGTGAACCAGCTATGAAGAGCTAGGAAGTGCATCAGACCTGGTGTACTTTTTATTTATATCAGAGTTGGTAGATGCCCCATTGTTTCTGTAAGTGCAACATTATCAAGAGAAAAAAAATGTGTGACACAAATAGATGCTCCTAACCCTGAAAACAGAAGAGATATTTATAAAAGAAGAGAAAAAACATGGAACAGTAATGCTATTTTGTTTTGTGCATGGATCAGAAAACTGTATTATAGAAACAAATGAATTAATTATTGTATCTGTTGAATGTCAATGGTGTAGTCGATACATTGTGGTTGCACTAACCACAACTGTAAACAGAGTCTGAATACTTACAGAGCCCTTTGAACAAGCTTTTGCCTTTGCCACCACTGTAGCGTCCACCTATGTTTTCCAAAGTTCTGAATGTGCAATTAAAAACAAAACAAAGCAAAACAAATCTTGTAGGACTTCTTTATCAGTGCTATTTTGAGAAGGACTAGATTAGCAAAAAGATTTCAAGGAACAGAGTCATTTTTTGCCAAATCATTTAACTGTCAGTGGAAATGAACTAGGACAACTGGTGAGGGGGAAAGTGAGCTTTAAAGTAATAATTTTTTTTTTTTTTTTAAATTACAATGTCCGAAAGGCTGTCACAAGACTCTTTTCCCTTTCCTATGAGATATTTTTGAAATGAGAAGAAGAGTTGACTATGAAGAGTTGACTGGTCATGAATGAGAAGAAAACAACTCATTTTAAAATAAAGAGTCTGAAGATCAGAAAAAGATTAATGACTGTGGTACTAAGGAAAAGATGAGAAAGAGAATATTTTCTCACTAAGCAGGAATTCACATGAGAAATATTTAGATCAAGGAACTTGAGTCATCATTCATGATATGTCTTGCAAAATCTAGTAGCAGATGAAAACTGGGTTACAAACAAGGTAAGCACAGACATCAGAAGATGTTATGGATCTGTTTAAGAAAGTAATAAAAAATATTCATCCCCATTATGGGAGAAGACCTAAAGAAAAACACAGAACTGCATTTGGGAAGGAATAACTCCTTACAACTGTCCAGACTCCAGTTATGGGGGCAGCTCTTCAGAAAAGGCAGAAGATGGAGCCAGGATCTTCACAATGGGGCATGATATGAGGATGTGAGAAAATAAATGTAAGCTGAAGCAAGAGATGTGCAAATTTGACATAAATAAAAAATTTTTAATCTTTTTTTTTTTTTTTTTTTTTTTTTTTTTTTTGACAGGACTGTCTTGCAGTGGAGCAGGTTGCCCAGAGAGCTGTTGCAGAAACTCCCAAACCAATTGACAATAAAACAAAGCAAAATTTATTTTTTGTACATAATTAATCAACACTCCACAAACATACAAACAGCAGGTCCAAATGTCCATGAGAGGAGAACAAACTATCACCACACAAACTTCTGGAGTTTAACAACAACCCAAAATACTAACCAGGGGTTTAACGACCACCCAAAATGCTCAATCACTCACCTAATAGAAGGTAAGGACTCTCAACCTCGAGGAACATCTTAGAGCAGCGTCTTAACCTGTAGGATCCCCAAAGAGTTTCCTTGGGCAGTGTCCCAACCCACGGGGAGAGTCTTCACCTGCAGTACACTGCTCCGGGCAGGACTAACTCGAAATGGCTCCCCCAGGGATTCCAGTTATGCCCAAGCCAAATCTGACCTGTGGTCAATACCAGCCCCTATTGGCCAAGGACCCCAACTACCATAAAGAACAAGGGCACAGGAAAGGTTGAACAGCCAGGGAGTCACATTTTCATCAGGTGGGTGCACCTGCCACAAGAGGCTGTGCAGTCTTCATCCTTGTGGGTTTTCAATATAAAGCCCAAAACAATCTGTTCTGAACTTATAGTTGATTTCCTCAATGTCTCTTCCAAGCTGAATTATCCAATGATTCCAGGATTCTGTGACTGTGGTACATCTTAATGCAGAAGAATTAATATCGGCTTTTATATTTTTTCTTTCTTTATTGCGAGAAAATATTGGATTAGTGCAAAGTCAGTTCTTTACATATCCTTGTAAATATGTGCTCAGCTGATGTAAAGAGAGCAGGACATTTCTGAAGTTTTACTAATCAAAGCCTATTCTATGTATGATTTCCTTTACAGCGAACAGTCTAAACCGAGGTGATGGAGGAGACTGCTCAGGTAGTTTAACTCACCATGACTTTCCTGAAACTAGTAAACCATTGGATAGCTGTGTTTTGATCCCAATGGATTTGCTGACATTAAACCGGGCAAATCCCCTGCCATGCTCTGCATGCCATGATAAACACAGTAAATGAGAAAAAATGTAATGAAGGATTGTTTGGCAAAGCGTAACAGTGTTACATCACCTTTACACTCACTGTATTCTAAAATCACAGTTGTCTTTCTCCCACAGCAACAGTATTTTCTGGATTGGACGAGTTAGAATACAGACTATTCTGAAATAGTCTTCAGATTTAGTGGCCTAGATAATCCATCTCCTCTTTCCTTAGTTAATTGAAGTAACTGGGGGAAGAGGCATTCTGCTGGACAGTTTGTCATTCTGGAAATGCCAGGTGTGTGTCATCTGAATACCTGGCCAAAAATAAGGGCAGAGAAGGTAGCAGGAAAGCAGAAAGACAAGGCTTAGCAGTGGAGGAAAAGAAACAACAGATAAGGAAAAAGGCATGGGGGCAGGGAAGGAGGTCACAAGGAACTAGTGAAACATAAGGAAATAGGGAGAAGGAGCCAAAAAGAGAGAAGGTGGGAGGATACACAGTGAGTGATAGGGCTAATTGCCCCCAAATAAATAATAAATTACAAAATCCCAGGCAGATTCACAGAGCTTCCACTGTTGCACGTGTGCAGAAAATGAGCATGGCAGCAGGTATTTCTACTCTATGTAATTACCAATTTAAGCCTAGAGCAGTATTATACAAAGGAGAGAAGTTAAAAATGCTCAAGCTAGCATTTTAGGTAACTTTCTTTAAGACACATTTCTAAGCAGTGCCACTAACCTGAGGGCAAGCTAAGTAATGCCAGACCAAAGCTTACCTGTGATTCACTGCTGACTTAAATCTGGTAAAGTAGCATCCTGAAGGCAGTCTAAAATATGGCCAGCCACAAACATGGGTTAAATTAATCTGGTTCAGCTAAAATGTAGTGCATGAAATAAGAGCCAGTCTAGTCAGTGTATAAAAATGTATTATAAACTTTTATGACTTAAAATTACTGGACCTGAGTATAACTCAAATTAGAAACCTCCGAGAGACTTTTTCTGCCCTGAGAAAAGTGACAGGAGCACGATGCTTGGGCTTTAACTGTATTCTTCCTTCCATAATTTTAAAAATTCAAATACCTTATCTCTTGGTTATTAATTTCTGACTGACAGTGAAGAACTTGGGTGAGGTATCCCTTCTCTTCCCCCAGAATCACTTACATTTGTGCATTGAGAGTGGCCATCACAGCAAGAGTGCCTAAGATTCTGCAGACAGGCACCTTTCTTGTGTTGCTACACGCAGCACTGGCCAAGAATTGTGACATGTAGCATGGCTGATTGGTGTGCAAATACAGCACCGGTGTCAGTGAGCATGGCAGGAGCACGTTGTGGTCACAGAGAGGTTTCAGATCAGGAGAGAAAGCCTTGGTGGCCTGAAGTTAGCTTTTTTCCTTTATAGTGGAAAGTAGCTCTCCTTCTGACACCCTCTAAAAACCCTTTTAGAGAGAAATGCACAGTATCCATAAGCCACAGTCCCGATTTCTGCTTTCCTGGATTGTTTGGGCAACCCCTACTTCTAGGGCAGCAGGAAACCACTACTGTAATTCTGACATTAAGAAACAAAGCAGGCAGAGGGTTGAAAACTAGCAGGTGTTTATTCCTCCAGGGAGAGCAAGAGGGAACAGAGTCTTTAAATACCCAATTTTTAATGGAGAGATTATGTAACGGGGTGTGTGTGGGTGCTACAAAAGGCAGAAGTACAATTTCACATAAAGATTGAACTTCAGGACTCCAAGGAGAAAGCAACAGGCTATGAGAAAGGAGGGACTGAAATGAAAACCAGTTGTTCCACGAACTCCAATTTTGCAGTGCTCCAAAATGCACTGAGCTGTACCAACTGGCATATCATCAAAATTGGGAATAACATAAAACTGCCCACCCTTGAAGCATGACATGAGGAAATTTTGCAATTATGGAATACTGAATATATTCCAATAAACAAAATGTCAGGCCGCTCGTCTCCACCTACTTCCCATGCTCAGAATATAAATGGAAAAGGTAACATCGGAAAAAAACTGTGGTTGGATACTTTGTTGCTGAAGGCTTTTTAAACAACTGAAGATTAATCATGCTTCTAAGCAGGAGAAGATTGAGGACTAAAGGACTTATCACCAAACAACTTACTTGGGTAAATTACTCAAAGCACCTAATTAAATTGATATACTGTCCTACCAGGATGTAAACTTTAAAGTCTGAAACCCTGTAAACAGTACAAAGGTGCTTACCCATTATTCATGATTCATTTCTCTATTGGT
Source organism: Tyto alba (assembly GCF_018691265.1). Lineage (NCBI taxonomy): Eukaryota > Metazoa > Chordata > Aves > Strigiformes > Tytonidae > Tyto > Tyto alba. The sequence continues at coordinate 41,777,052 of NW_024881316.1, read as the reverse complement.
GGAATGGATTACAATAACTTTCTGAGAACACCATAAAAATTACTTTAAAGAATGTAGTAGCCACATAAAGACCCTTTTCTTTCTCCCTTCACATCATAAATTGCCAGATAAGACAGAGGGATTTTTATTAGGTATGAAATGGTAAACTAACAGGAATATTTACAACATTGTACCTCTTCTAAAAACATGCCTTGAGCTCTTTGAAGATTTGTAATACAGTTAATTATTGCTTAAGAAATAATTGCTTCTGCTTCAAAGTTTTTTCAGATCTATAAAAAAAAATTAGTAGAACATGATTAAGATCCTAAATCTGAGCTCATCTCACATAACTTTTTTTTTCTTCAGTGAGCTGTCTTTGTAGAAAGCCTAATCATCACGGTTTTCTTTGCTACTAATGGAAAACAACTAGTTCCAGATCACTCTTAGAATTCCTGAACGGGAATTAAGGAGTTAGGATCCTGTCTCAGGTCTTTCAGTGAGCAAGAAAAATTGGGTGGGAATCTTTCTGGACATCTCAAGTAGGGAATCTTAGGTAAGATTATAAGATTAATACTTCTTCCTATATTATTTTTTTTCAAGAAGGGGCCAAACTGCATTACCTCTGGAGCTAAACAGATGCCTGATTAGAATATAATCAATATTAGTTTGCTTTGAACCTTACCATAAGCATACTAAAATACTGTAATGAGAGCAAGTATTTTATAGCACTGTGATGGCATAGACAGACACAACATATAAACTTTTCATAACTATTTAACCGATGTGCCCACCAGAGGCAAGAGAAGATGAATATAGCTGCTGGTAGGAGACATCCAAATGATGATAATTTTCTAGACAAAGGACATGGAAAGCTCAAGTAATTGCAAACAGAACATCCTGCTGAATACAAGAAAGATGACTGGCAAAACCTAAAATTAAGATAAGCAGTGTTAGAAGCAGATAAGGCAGATGAGACTGCTCCTTTTGGGAGGGGGGAAATAGCAAAAATGTCAGGAGGTGAAAGGAGATAAGTCTGACTCAATTCTGACTTCTCTAAACAATGAGCTCTGAAGTCTGATCTCAGCTACCAAGATAGTCAGTGGCCGCAGCTATCAGTGCTAACTATATGGCTGTGGTGTTATGCACTCATCTCTAATTTAGGATATAGATACTAAAGACTAATGGTTTTGTACAGTGTTAGTGATTAATAATGTGTAAGAACTGTTAGCATGTACACTGCTAATGAATTAATAGATTCAGCAAAGATTTGATTTAAACTGGACTGATTTATAAGTCTTTTAAGCACTCCCATCATAATGATCTCTAACTCTCTAACAGATATACATTTATATACACACATTGCAACATTCCCTTTTCTAGGCTTTCCCTACTGTATCTATATCCCTGGCCAATAATAGGGAGTTTCCTAGAGGAAAGTCTTGCTGTACGTTCTGTATCTGAGCATACAATCCAAACAAAACTGTTAGGGTTCCATCAGTTCTTGCTGCCACCCCATTCAGCCAAATATATGATAACACTTTGTGCAAGATACCTCTCATAATGTTGGTGTTATACAAATAACAAACATCAGTAGCTATTTATAAATATGTTTTTAATTCATACTTATCCAGTCAGACATAAATGAAAGAAAGACAGCTTCAACCAGACAAGCATAACTGGATTGTGTGAATTTCAGACATTGAATATCAGTGAAGGAAAAGACTTGTGCTTAGAGCCAGCACGTTTGATTTTGTTTTTCACTTATTTGCTTTCACATTTGGAAGAGAAAAAAAAAAAAAAAAATAGAAAGAAAAAAGACCAGACTATATAAATAAAAAAGAGGAATATCTGCTGTAACAATGATAACTTGCTGAAGGTCATTTTTGGGAAAAGTATCCCACTGAGTAAAAGAGAAATAATAATATTTTCCTGGCTGTGATATATCCTGGGCTAATTATAGATCCCGTACAGGAAATTGTACATCATCAACAGCTTTTTACAACTGGATTGGAAAAAAGACTGGACAAAATATTCCAGAAAAGTTTGTCTTGGGAAATGGTTTAGTAGGTTTATTCCATTCCTAACTTCTAAAATACTGGATTAACATAAAACTTAGTGATTTCATTCTGATTTCTTCAACTCTATATAGTTGATTTTTGAATTTTCCTGGTTTTAAGAGTGTGATCTTTAGCTATAAAGATGGATTCTAATGTTGTTTTATCATTACATGAACATCTATTTAGATTAAAGTAATCTGAACCAAGGGAGAAGTTGCTATACCTACTTTATGATTTGTTGTTATCACCTGGGAAAGGGAGAGAGCAATATTTATGTTATTTTCCTCAGAAAAACAGACAGTTTTTCTGGAGCTTTCCTGGGGTTGCCCTTCAAGCACATCTGAATTATTTTTAATACAGCAAGAGCAAAGACTGTATAAGTGGACCTAATTTAATTTAGGGTTAGCTTAGAAGAAATGGAAAATTATGGCAGCTTCAGAAAATGTCCATGAAACTCTGGTGAAAAATGATCTATTTTTCAAGTTTTCCACTTAATGGAAGGAAATAGTTTGGTTTATGTGAGATGATATTATGAAGGAAACCATGCCAAGGCAAACGAAATCTTCTCCAAGTTGGGAGGTAATTAGACTCCTCGGTGCTCATCATTTTTTTCATAAATGATCACTAAAACCACAAAATAGTGTCATCTTCAATTACAATATTCCAGGATAAAAAGGAACTACATGGACAGTGTGGATAAGAAGGAAACAAGATTTAGCTTTTTAAAAAATACTCATAAATTACCTGCAACAAGTCTAATGTTATAAAAGAGTTTGAAAATATATTGCAAAACTAAAGCATCTAAGCTTCAGTGACAGTCTCTCTCCTGATCTTGCTTGAAAATGGAAACAACTAAATACCTATCTATATGCATCAATGAAGGAAGATAGTAAAGCAATAGGCCGGTTTACCACTTGTTATTTTTTCAACATGACTGTAGAGTCTCTGCTCACCAAAAAACCCAGCCTGTTTATTTTTTTAATGATGAGTTGTTACCCAAAAGAAACAAAGTGGCATTCTGTTGACACCATATGGTGGCTGAAAAATTGATTCCGTACTATTCTATTTATTAGAATGTCTTCTGAGTTTCTGTATCCATAATTTATGTTGGGGCCTTCTCTGATTGCCAAAATATTCAAATGGCTTTCTCTTCACAGGGTAGCCCACATGGAGGGGAAGAAGGTTTTCGAAACAGCAGGATTCGAACAATCTCCTACTGCTCAGAGGAGAAATCATTTCCAAGTTTCTGTCCTTCTGGCTGCTTTCATTGTAATAATAATTTACATCCTGTGCAAAGAGACTGTTTATATTCAGAAGAAATCTAAAACAATAAATAAAAAGAAGGGGAAAATAACCCCAGCAGCTTATGATCTTCCATGCTAATACAAGACTTTGTGAATATTAAGTATCAACTTAAATTTGCATTGACACATATGCTCTGATGTAAGTAGATAGCTTAGGTTTTCATATCTTAATGGTAAGTGATATGCAGAGGTTATTGAACAGTGCAGTTTCCAAAAGATTGCCTCTGCAGCTGCCTTTTGTAGAGAGATCCAGAGTGGTTATGGATGAGCTAAAATAATTAAGACATATTTGTCTTGGTATCTACTCGGTTATTACTCACTTTTTAAGAGGCCATATTTTAGACAAAGATTTAAGTATGACTGTGATTTACAAACAAATATTTCCTATGGTCTTAATATGGTGTACAAGGCAACTTGCATTATGTCACAGGATATGGCTGTTGTAAGCAGCAAGGATCCTGGAATCACAGGAAAAGACGGAGCTGGAGGGACAACATCTCTCCTTTCTCACCTCCCTCTTCTTCTCCAGGCTATTGTGGCTTAGCACTTGCTGCTGTTTGACCAGTTCTGTTTACCTCTTGCCTCTGGGGTGCTGGCAGTAGCACAGAGGATGATGAATGACCACCTGAGTGTGGGGGGAGCTAGGAAGACCAGCTGCAGCTGGGTTATTAATGCTTAGCAGAATAAGATTATAGGAGAAGAAGCCCACCTGTTGTGGGGATCTTCTTAAGAATTAGATTAGACCTATTTGACCGAGATACCCTGGTGTCAGAAGATTACTCATCCTCAGGAGTAAAAGGGAGATATAGAGAGGTTCTATTATAATGCCTTAGCATTGGGAAGCATTCCTCCCTTCTTGACCCTCTAGCTATCCTGGGCACACAGCTGAGTTACTGTGGCTGAGGTCTGTAAAAGTAATTTAGCCAGTAGCAAACTTGGATCTTTTTATAAAGAAATAGAATGGAAGCCAGATACTCTTCCAGAGCATCTGGCAAAATGCTGTTGACAACTTTGCTTATTCTGAAGATGTACTGGTTTAAAAAATGTCTCCACTGTAACAGAGTTTTAGTGATATGAATATATATTCTTGTATTAGTCTGCTTAATGACACACTCTTAGAAGTTCACTCAATGTTTATATATGACATGTTGTCTTCCAATACAAAAGAAAGAACTTTTCTTACAAAAGCATTATATTCTGAGAAAATCTTGAAATTATAAAGTAACAGTATTTAGTCTAAGAAAAAAAAATATTAAAATTTAATTAAAGGATCAGTTTTACTTTTGACATTACGGATATGTACTACAAATCATTCATATAAAAAAAAAAAAAAGATGGGCCAAAAGTTCAAGCAACAACAACAGATCTGCACATCCATGAATTACTCTGTAACTTACATGAGATATAACTCTAGAAAGATTTGTTCTATCTTACTGAACAATTCTACAGACAACATGAATTTAGGATATCAGATATATTTCACTCATGTGGGCAGCTCTGTTAAAGCTATTTATGCCAGGAAAAAGATTAGGTCCCCAGTATTCACATTGGCTAATGATGTTACTAAAATAATTTTCTTTATTTAAGGTTCCATTTCCCTTTAAGGCATATTGCCATTTATGTTGAGTCACAATTATTAGTCTTCATGTCTATTTTCTTGTATAATTGCAATTTAGGTTAAGCCAAGTTTACTCTCAATATGAAGATAGAATCATTAATGAAAAGAAGGAAGAGGAGACAATCTGAAATTGGTTTTAGCTCGTGATGCTCATGGAACTGTACCATAGATCCCTCTAGAAGCAATAAGATTCAGTGACAGATTAATTTAGGTGTTCACCATGTTGGTCTCAAAGATGTAAGCTGGGGTCAAAGCTTCCAGTATGGTTGTTGGGGTTTTCAGGTGGGTTTTGGTTACCTAACATGGGTCCCTGCTGCTGTTTGGGCTCAGATGGTGTGAGACATAGGACTCATGGACCTTCACAGGACTTATGGGTATGGCATGGAAGATAGGCAAGATTGATATCCTTCCAGAGCAGTAGGTGGAGGCTATACAAAACATGAGCATGGGATCCCTCTCCTGGCAAATACTGTCTAGAGAGCTGGTTATCACTGCTTTATAGCAGACACCCAAATTGTATTAGATTAACTGTTCTGTAGGATCCATGGACTGTACTGATGAGTTCTCCATTCAGCAAAATGGGAGAAGAGACAGACAACTCACTAATGAAAACTTAGGTCTTGTTCAGCTACCTAAAAATAACTATCTACTGCCATTTGAGATACATAAGTTTTCCTATAGGGAGTGGAAGTATCTCTGATAATGTATAATGTCTGAAATGGCACTAGGTGCCTCTGTTTACATGACCAGATTGAGTTTATGGAGTCCAGTATGAGAGCTTACATGTAAGTACTTAAAGTTTGGACTTTGAAGCTGAATCCCTACCACCCACACAACTATAGATGTCCTTTGAGCACAGGGTAAGTTGAAGTTCTGACAGCACACTATTTTTTCCCACTGATGTGGACATTTTTTGTCTTTCCTTAGGATGTTACTGTCACCATTTACAGATACTTGGCCAGTCAACAAAGAATCAAAAGAGCACAGTTCATTGTGGGTAATTGCAATTGTATTCTACTCACAATCTGTAGATATATTCATTGCTGGAGAGATTCAAGGCAAACAAAATGAGGTGACAAAAAGAGGATATAAGTCATCCAAGACTCTCTCCCTACTAGTGAGCAAGGAGAAACAGATATCAGACAGCAGTTATATGTGGAATAAATTAATTGATCAGTGTAAGGAGCTCACATTTTATTAGCCTTTCTGAAATCACTCCATCTTTAGTCAAATAATCCACAATTTTGTGACAAAGGTAATTCCCCAACCAACTGCTTTCCTATACCAATTCTTTCTTCACATCTTCCTTATTCTATTAATTTATTACATTCAGCACAAACTGCCTGCTTTCTTTCTGGTTTATTTTTTTCCAGGTCTTTCCAGTCACATAAGGATCATCTAAGGCTTTCTGTGTTGTATCTTGTTACAAATTCTGATCAGTCATTGACACTATTGTCTTCTCACACTTTGAGCAAGCACCTCTATGAAAATTACTGAACTTCCCTCTCAGTCTCTATCACTTTTCTTCCTTGAACTTATACTTAAAATTCTTTGCCACCACATCTAAAAATCCTGGCAATAGTTAGACTGATAATATGTCAGGATAACTGCATATCATGCTTTGTCTCATGTTACACCTTTATTTGTCTGACTATCGTCTCATGCAAAAGTACAAGCATTTCCTTCTTTGTACATAATACCTAAACACAGTGGCATCCTGCTTCACACTCAGGGGTCCAAAATGTTGTAGCAGTAGAAGTAATAAAGAAATGGATTTACATGTTAGCTGAAGAACTCCCAAACTGTGTTTGCAGATATGCCAGAGAAAAGATCAATATTTATCTTCTAAAAGTCTGGTCTCAAAACATACATTAGTCCCCATCCAAATCCTCACTGTGGATCTGTTCAGCTTAATATTCTTAAGTAGGAAGCATTTGCTGAATTTCTTAAACTAGGGGAGTACTTCCTTCTAGAAACCAAGAAGAGAGAGTAAAAGAGATCCCTCTTGCTTTATGTTCATTAGTTTGATAACTAGGGCACTTGTGGGTATATTGGTACCAATGACTACGATCATCTAAATACTGTTGAAAGATTTTTGAGAATCCCATGATTCTCAGATGAGATTGCATGTATTTTCATAGAGATGTAGAGGAACTACTTCAGTGATCCCTACAATTTTTATTTATGTATTTCAGTTGTCTCTTAAAAACCTGTGTTCATGTGAATATAGACTTTTGATCCTTCAGTTACTTATAAATGTTCTTACTTTTCCCAACATATTGATTGTAACATGGTATTTCACAAGTCTTTCTGCTGGCCTTTTGTGGCAGATGAGACTGTTGCTCCTAGATATGATGTTCATTCAATGTTTAAGTTCTTCCAGACAAAATGATCTTAAACTTGAACTCATGGTAAACTAGGAAAAAAAAAAAAAAAAGGAATCTGAAGTAGATCATTAGAATGAAGCTCAGTAACTAATACCACTAATACCAGTGAGCGTATATGCATGTTTTTGTTGAAAGGTATGATAAAGAATCACAGGAAATTATGACTTGTGATTTTTTGCAACAAAACTGAATCTCTGAAGGGTTCAAACAGAAATGGCTTTATTCAAGAACATTCACTTTAAAGTCATAAATATTTTAATAGGATGAACAGAATTTCTTTAATTTCAAACAAGTGTTATTGTTAACATTATTGTTAAAACAAAATTATTTCACTCTTATTTTTGCGTAAGTTTCTTGCAGAAATAAATGGTAGATAACTCCCTCTTTGCACCGCCATCCTTTTCTTTCTGTCCCCTGTGTAGGAGATGGTGTCTCAGTTTCTTATAATTGTGGAAGATCAACGTGAGGCTTCATTAGGAACCATGTCTGTTTTGTCAATGTGAGAGAAGGCTAGCAGGATGTGTCAGTGAAGAGCTCCCAAAAAATAAACACATTTTAAATAGGCTGTATCTCAGCGATTGTATTTTCTGTTGTTTTATAAGACAAAATGCTAATGTACTTGTTTAGATAATGATAATAAATGGAAATATGTTTTACTACTAAGTTATTCAGGTACCATTTATGTCATCTCAGTGCAACTTTCTGAACTTTTCTCGTATACAGTATTGATGCTTTTGTTCCCTAGTAAAATCTGCAATAATATCTTATTAAGGGTACTTCTAATTTTGTTTCTTCATTTTCTGCTCTTTTTTTTTTTTTTTTTTTTTTTGCATGCTGCACTGAGAATAGGTGATGAGATGTCCTATAACTCCATTGCAAAGCTTTTTTCTTGTATGTAGAATTTCTTTTTTTTTTATCAGGGCTCCTGTAAGCCTCTTCCTCCTATGTTATTCATAGTTTTCAAGGTTATATGGATAAGTATTTCAGTTGCACTATTGGAAGTGCTATTTGTTTGAGACAGAATTGTTCCTCCACTCACTTCTCATGAAAAAAAAAAACATGATTTCAGGTATTAATGGACTAAGAAATTTAAATGTTCTTGATTAGGGATTATAGAGATGAGAATGGCAATACCCATGCAGCCTAATGATCCATTTTGATCTTGGTATATTGATAAGAGAAGACTTTTAGGACTGAATTTATGACCTGCATATGAGAATGCTGGTGTTATAATTTGAAAATAACTTAAGACTCTGGAGTGATGAAGGGAGGAGATGTCTGTTCCTAACTACTAGTTTTACTACCAAAATGTGAAGCACAGAAAGAGGACCAAGAAGAGACTGATATATTGTTTTATTAAAACATTGATTCATGCTTCTACAGTACTTTGAAAGTTAAATACTTCTCTTAGACCAATTGATATTAGTGTGAGGAAAAGACCTGTCTTTCTCACTGCAAATCCTTTTGCTCATTTGTATCAAGGGATTTTGTAAGCTCATCTCCCTTCGTTTGCAGGTATGTTCAACAACAGGCCCTGATTTCAACCACACCTGTTAGCTGGATTGAGGTAATTGTGTCATCTGCCTCTCCAGTGCACCTCAAAAAACATCCATGTGGGAAGTTCAAATGGGAGATACACATATAAGGTTTTCCTATGAATGTAATGATGTCAGAAACACTTAGACCTGAATAGTTACTGAGTTGAGATATTATACAGGGAACTCCAACCCACAACACCCATGTTATCTTTTCCAGTCATAAGAGCTTTATATCAAAGATTACCTCAACCTACAAAACATGACTCGATTATGTCTGTAGACCATTATATCCGCAATAGCACTGTGCTAGAAAATGTGAAGCATCCAGAAGTGCTACATTTTATTCTTGATATCATATGACAACATACAGTTTTATTCAGGGAAAATGGCACTGCTTAAAAGAAAAGACATTGGGAGGATTATGAGGGTATTCAACAGCTAAATCCTGAGCAAAACTAAAGAGGATGTCTATTGTCAGGGGGGTCACCGGTAAATCTGCAGTATAATTAAAATTCTGGGATTTTTTTTTTTTTTCAAAGGGCTTGATTCTGCATTTCACAACACTATTTTAATGCCAAGGTACTTGTCTTTAATCCAGTGAAGATACACCAATGTAATGAAAACTGATTTCCAATATTATTAATTTCTCTTATCTATTCCTGTTTGCCATCTGGGAAGATTAGGAAACAAAATGTTAATTAATTTATAATAAAGTTGATCCAGTATACAATGATTTGCCTGCAATACAGTTTGTTATATATTTTGAAAATAATCAGTTTAAGCCATTATTAAGTACTTTAATTTGTATGTAAAAAAGACCATTACTTGTGAAATCCTGCCCCCTGACAGCAAAATTGTCATCTGTTTCAACAGAGGCATACTTTGTGACATTATCTTAACTTCAAAATAGTTATGCTTCATTACTTAATCAGAGGGAAAATCTTGAACCAGGAAAGATCTGCAGTAAACCTATAGGGAACACAAGCTAACGCCACATCCTTCTTCCCTCAGAACAGAATAAATTATACTGACTTGAAGGATGTTTGAAGCTGGCCTAATATTTTGTACTTACATTCCACCTCAGAACAATGCTGGACACTACATGACACATTTACTCACAGCATAGTCTTCTCCAGACTGATGCTATAGACCGTGCAGGTGCTTTCATTGTTCTTTACTTTTTTCAAACCAGATTGAGTGCAGAAAATATTGGATGCAGTGAAAGAGAAACTGTTAATGAAACATTTATAGCCAAATGTTTCCATTTTAAGAAGTTCATTCTTTAGATGAAATTCAGATACATGTGCAAGCTTTTAGGTAAGTATCCAAACCACCAAAATCATCTGTCAATCTGGCAAGCTATGATGGCTTCAAACATAAATAATCTACACTCTCAGTATTAGTGCTAGCAGCAGAATGCTACACTTACTAGACTTGAAAACATGTTTAATATGTTTTGCTTTGTAAAAATGGTAAATATTTTTATCTGCCATTACACAGAGACAAGAACAGTTTCAGTGATGTGTTCACAGAAAGGCCATTTTTCATAAATACAAACTGATGCGTTTATGAATGAAACATATGAACTGGGTTCATCTGCTTTTATAAATGAAAAGGTAAGGATTACCTGTGTAATTTAACACTTAATTTTCTTCACCATTGTAAGAATTACCCTATTTTTTTTCAATCCCAATGCTACAGTCCTTTATTTTGTGAATGCAAAATCAATGTGTTCTGTGAAAAGTACACCAAAAGCCAGACTCATTAAAATTTAGGACTTCTATTCAGGTGCTTAACTTCAAAGTCTAAATACACTAATCATTTCCAGTAATCAACAGAGAGACATATACAAGGAGGCAGTGCTGCTTATGTGAGGTCTATTTGAGTCAGTAAAAAAAAAAAAAAAAGAGGTAGGAAGTGATGCAAGAGAGGGGACATAATTCATGTTGATCTATTGTTACCAGGTTTCTGAAACTCTGTGAGTGAAGAATGACTGAGAAGTGTCACTCAAAAAGACCTGGCTCATTTGATCTCAAACTAGAGGACAGCTTCATCCTGTTTATGATCTAAATTGTTTTATTTCAGTACTCTGTGTGCAGTTTGCAAGGCTTCTACCTTCAGCATGTCAGCCAAATTGTTACATTTCAGGGGGTAGAGGAGAAAGGGATGTTGACTATAACCTTTGTTAATGATTTATTTTATTGCCAATAATTTTGTGTTGATGTTGCCTTTTCCTTATCTGGTTTTCACACATTTCCTTCATTGATATTCCTGCATCATTTTCACTTGTTTTCCTTTCTTTATTTTTTAAGAAGCTCTCCAAAGTCTTTGATTTCCTTAATCACGGTTGCAGTATTTCCTGAAACCATGGAGGCCAGAAGCCATATTCTCTTTCTTGCATTTTTATTGTGTATTTTAATTCATATACTACATTTTTTCATGTTGTGCATGCACATTTTGGTAGTCTAGACCATTGTCAAACATAATTTTTTTTTTTTTTATATATTTTTTTTCAAGTACTCTGTGATTCTGATAGTAGTTATCAATAGTGTAGAACTGAAGGGCAATACTGTATAAAGAAATGAGGGACAGGATTCTCCATAAAAAATAATATTCTTACATTTTTAAAAAAAAAATAGAATAAAATTTGTATGTGGGGTATATCCTCAGCTGGTTAACATAACTCCCTTAAAGGCAATAGAACCAAATGAGTTTATACTTACTGAATATGGTTTGAGGTCTGCATATGCTGTACCAAAGAGAGAAGTTAGCAAGGTGCTACAGGCAGTGTGATCCCCCTCCATGGTTCCAAAATAATGTATGTTGGAGAAGAGTCACATGGGTTGTGAAACTGCAGCATCTTTCTGATTGGGAATCCCAATTTCTGTGGAGTGTGTGCTGTTGATGTAATTTCTCTGGAAATAGAAAGAATCAGAATATCAGAAAAATCCACTGCTAATTTTAGATCTGTGATCCAAGGGTAGGATTTAAAGCTGATCACCCAGGTCTTAACTACACACAAGTTCCATGACTTCTATGATTAGAATCACATCAGTATGAAAATACGTGCTGTGGTTTATTTCCAACAGTAATAGATTTTCATTTGTTTCCTGAGTTATTTTAAGACAAATCCTTAAAGCTACATAATATAGGCTGTCATCTGTGTTTCACTTCCCTTTAGAGCCTGCTGGTCATGATGAATTTGTTTTCTATCTCACCATTCTGGTTTGAGAGCAACATCAAATATTTTAAAGACAAAACCAGTCTACTTAAAAGGATGTTAGCTACTATAGCTACTATACAAGTATGAAAACACAGTACAATTTGGAAATAGAAATTATCTTAAAAATATATTGCAGATTTTGACCCTAAACATCAGCACGGTATTTTGATCAGGCTGATCAAAATGTAACATCTGAGTAAAAAATAAAAACAGTTACTGAACTTTTTAAACTAGCTTTCTGAGATGCCAAATGTTTTGACCATGTGGTAATGAACAGTAAAACTGGGGAATAAACCATAACCCATTAGATGGCCAAATCTTCATGTTACTGGAATAAACACAGTATTATTCCTTTTAATCACCATGCAGTGCTGGCATTGATTGTCAGTATAAAGATATGTCAGGCCTCAGGCCATCCTTGCATATCAGTCACCATGAATTCTGCTGAAGACATCAGTCATGAAACATTAACTTCTTAAGAAAAAAATCAAACTTCACAGGCATTACAGCAGATGTGCAAACAAAGGAAATCAACAGTTGGGTTTGTTAAGGGAAAGTCATATGAATGCATACAGAGCACTGACTCGTTTTCTATTTTATTTTCTTATCCATCTCTTTCCTATACTCAGTCTCATTCTTCTCCATATTGCCTTTGGGTATGAACCTTAGCACTCAAAGCATTTTCAGGTAAAAAGGGGAAAAACTATTTTTCACTGAAACAAGTCCTATAATATCCAATCACCATAAAATAAGATACATTATATGCTATTAAGGCACACCCTGTAGAGACTGCAGAACACCCCCTCCTGTGCCTGTGCCTCCTGTAAGATCTTTTTACGTGCACACAGAGAATTTCTTGTACCGGTAAGAATCTTTCTTCTCAGGTTTTCCACTACAAACTTCATGAATTTCCCTTCAGATCCACATGGACAGTAAAGTCACTATTCTTTACTAGTGCTACTCCCCTGCTCATACACAAGAAAAGCTCTCCCTGGCTTTCCAGTTTCCACACGCTAATAACACCTGTGTTAGTACACAGTGTCACCATATGTAATCTGTCTAAATTCTGGTCTGGATTAAACAAGTGAGGAGTAGATTGATGACTATATTACTGCCGTATTGATTTCAGCTGAAGTTTGTTGAGCTTGCTGCAATTCAGTATCAGGCATGAAGAGTGCCTTTCAAGTATACCTTCAGTGTTGGTATACTTATCTAATTCCAGGAACTGTATAATAGAAATAAATCTCAAAAATGCTTCAGCTCATATATATGTCAGCTTTATACCTGATGGTTTGGATGTTCACCTGAAGCTTACCAGTACTAAAATTGCTTTGGGAGTCTTGTTCTGCCTGGGGATGTTAAGAGATTCCCAGCACAGCTGTTTTCAGTGTTGGAAGGAAGACTACTTCTGTCATTTTTGGTGGCATGTCTATAACAAAAAAGACAAATGTTTTTAAGAAAAAAAGTAGATGTCATGGATATTTTGACATCTCTAATTAACATCCATTTGAATTAAATTCTAACACTGGACCGAGATTCCTGTTTCCTTTAACATGTCTATGGGAAAAGAAGCATCATGGGCAGTATAGAAACAATGGGTTAAAGCAGCAATATCTGGACATCTGGAGGGAGATACTTTTTTACTTGTAGGTCAAATTTAGTGTGCCTTTTAGAACAGATTTTTAAAGTATTGATGTTAATTTAGCACAGATGTTATCTGTCTATTTTTTAAAGAGTTTATATTTACAAACAAAAAGTGCTTGAAAAGTAGATTTAAAGTCAGGTATGACAGAGAGACAGAATAGATGTTGATCAGAAATGGCTGTAATAGTGGAATTTCCTGAGTCTAGATGGCTTACAAGTTTCCTCCACTTCCATGTTCTCATTCCACATGTAGCTACTTGTCTCACTTGTTCTCACACATTACATGCTTAGAAGGATGTTTGAATTGCAAAACTCCAAAGGAAATAAATCTGAAATGATCTTAAGGGAATAGTGATAATAACATGAACTGAATCTGGTGGTTGTAGTCTTATTATACATAAGGAGTAGAATTACTAAAATGAAATCAGATAGCCACTAGCTCAGAGAATCATACATTCAAGAAACTGAAGTGTCTTCAAAAGATCATGTCTCTTTAGACTTCTGCAGTTGCATCACAAAAAATAATGGCATATTATCACTTCACTTTCTGTAGCTGGAATTTAATTTCTGTTTTATAGACTTTCTGGTGGTAGCTGCATGTCCAATCTGTGTGTCTCATGTTGTTGGACTATTATTGTTACTATGTATTTACATCTCTTCACTGGAGTTGCATCAAGAAACAATACAACTGATGGTATAAAACATTTGAAGAAATATATAATAAAGTGTTAGTCCTTATTCTAAAGAGACCACAACCTGACCTGTGATATTTACCCAGTGGCTGGAGTTAGCAGGGGATGGAGAGGACAATATAAGAAAACTTGTAGGCCCAAAGTGTTGAAATCAACACCACAAGATCCAGCTGGAGGATGGTCACTAGCAGTCTACTTGGACGTTGATCATGTGGCCAGTCCTGTGTAAAGTCTTTATTAATGACCTGGACACTGGCACACTGTGCACCCTCAGCAAGTTTACAGATGATACAAAACTGGGAAGAGTAGCTGATAAACTGGATGGGTGTGCTGCCATTCATGGGGACCTCCACAGGCTGGAGAAATGGACCAATACTCTTCACAGAGTGCAACAAAGGGAAATGCCAAGTCCTGCACCTTGGGAGGAGTAACCACACACACTCATACAGGCTAGGGATAACCAACTGGAAAGAAGCTTTGCAGAGAAGGACCTGGGGGTCCTGCTGGAACAAGAAGCAGACCATGTATCAATAATGAGTCCTTGTGATGAAGATGGCCAAAAGCTTCCTGGGCTGCAGTAAACAGACCATTGCCAGAAGGTCAAAGGAGGTGATCCTTCCCCTCTGGTGAGTCCTGGCAAGACACATCTGGAGTGCTAGGTCCAGTTCTGGGCACGCCAGCACAAGAAAGACATAAGCACACTGAAGTGAGTCCAGCAAAGCTCCAGGAATATAATTAAGGTAGTGGAGCATCTGACCTAAAAGGAGAGTCTGACAGATCTGAGACTGTTCATCCTGGAGAAGAGAAGGCTGAGGAAGGTCTCATCAATTAGTAAATCTCATGAGGGAGAGTAAAGAAGATATAGGCTGTCTCAGTAGCGTCCAGTGAATCAGCAAGAGGCAATGGGAGCAAATTTAAATACAAGAATTCAATATAAATATAATGAACCACTTTCTTTACTGGGAAGTTAGTCAGACACTGGAAATGGCTGCCCAGAGAGGTTGTTAAGCCTCCATCTTTGGTGAAATTCAAAACCTGACTGAACACTGCCCTGGGCAACCTGCTCTGGTTTAATCTGCTGTGAGCAAAAGCATTGGACTGTGTGAGCTCCAGAGGGACCTTCCTACCTCAGTTCTGTGATTTCGTGTGTTTCTGTAATATAATACCTTTATATATGGCAGGCTTTTCCCATTCAACTGCAAGTGATACTGGGTTCTTTAACTAAATGAAAGATGAAATGATGACCTACTCAAAGGCTCAAGAAGCTCCTTCAGAATAAAAGTATTCCAAATGATATTTCAAATTCCAAAGTACTAATTAGCTGGTGATTATATTTTTGAGATTGTGATTTTAATTGTTTATGAAAAATTGTCTTTGTTGATCTAGATCTGACGATTATGCTATAGTGAATAGTATTTCTGGGAATAATTATGCATTAGTTTTTATATCATATATACAACTCAGGAAAATTGTTATTTGACTGCATGAGAATTTTGTTATTTTATTGAAAATATTGTTGCCTTTCTATTTGTTTACTTGGTTTTGCTTTTGACTTTCGCATTTAACCTTGTTTACTGATACTATTTTGTAAAGTGGTCTCTAATCACTGCAGAATTAAGTAGTTACTAAGCATGTCTTGAAGTGCTAAAAATAACAGAAGTCACAGGTGTGTGAAAAGTGATAGACTTAAATACACAACTAAAGCTCTGGGAGAAAGATGCAGATATTTGATATGGAACTTAATTTTTTCTCCTCATATTTTCACATTTTGTGAATCATTGATACTTTTTAGTGAACTTTCTATATAAACAGAAAATGGAGTCCTAAGAAACTTTGATTTCATAAATGCTTTTGCAGTATTGAAGTAGGCTCAGTCAAACTATCCCTACATATTAATGTTATTAGAATTCTATATACATCTCTTTAAAGAGAATCATTTAAATGTTTCTCACTTCAAACTGTGGCTACATTTTAGGGTCTGAAGAGATCCCAAAAATACCAGATTTTGTTGTGTTTAGAATTATCTAGTCAGTATAAAGCAAACCAAAACACTAAGACAAAAATTGCACTGTGATTACATTCTTTGTTTTTCTTTTTAGGGAAAAATTTTACAAAATAATTAAATTAATAACATTCTTGTTTTGGAAGATAGGCACTTATATCTCAGAATCATCACTCTTCAGAGTTTATGAAGGCTGTCATCTGGGAAGTCAAATCTCAGGCTTAATTCTCCTTCATGTACTAGGGAAGTTGCAAACTTTCCAACAAATCCAGCATTAACCAGAGATTACTGACACTGATACCAATTCCTTTTCTTGATATTTGTGTGATGTCCTCAGTAAACTGGGTTATTTTCCCTGCTCTCTATAAGCCCAGATCTGCTGTTATAAGTGCAGTTCTACAGGTCCACTTGTATTGTCCATGTCAACATTCTGCTGTACTTATGTTGTGGATCTATCCATGATTTTTCGCTCCAAAGCTGGAAATCACACCTTTCTCAAGCCTTCAGTGTGCTAAGCAAAACTGTAAGAGTGTCTTTGCAAAAATGTGCACTTTTTAAGCCGTAGTGGTTTCTATGACAGAATAGAAGCTCAAATTACACAGTAATGGACAGATGGAAAATGGGAGTGAACTTGTACTAAATTCTTGTCCTCTGTATTGAAGGCTAGACATCTAGTATTTTTATTCTGGGCAGAGCATTTTATCTTCCATGTTAAATGATTAAAAACTGAGAAACAGGAAGATTATCTCCTCAGTATCGATGCTGAGGCATTTTTCCATTACTGTTATTAGTTTAGTAATGTTTTCATCAGTGCTGATCCCAAGGTTTCATCTTTAAAAATCTTTAGCATGTTTCACATATAACCTAAGGGATTAACAAAGGAGTTTGTAATTGATTCTATTCTGTCTTTTGGGGAATACAATACAGAAGAAAACTGACAACACACCAAAGTTCTAAGTATGTAAAGCTCTATAGAAAGCTCTGTATCCATACTTATGTGTGAACATTCAGTTTTTAATGATTTCGGTATGGGAAACATTTTTTGGTTTACTCTCTTTATACAATGCTTAGCACAATATGGGGCTGGTCTATGACTGGAGGTGTGGAGAAAGTGCTACTATCTGAGTGACAATAACAAAAAAAAAGGTGACAATTAGAGAAGTTGATGGGATATCAGTAACTGAAGAACGTCATGAATCTTACAAGATAGGAGTCTTAGGTAAGAATTATAGTCTTTATTGTCTTGTAATAAGGCCATTCTCTCTTATTTTAATCTAAATAGGATTTGGATAATTGGAGGGTGGGGTTGATTGGTGGTGTTTTTTGTGGGGATTTTGTGTTTTGTATTTTTTTTTGTCGTTGTTTTTTTTTGTTGTTGTTGTTGTTTTGGTTTTTTTTTTTGTTTGTTTTTTTTAATCTAGGATAATTGCCTTGTTTCTCACCTGGAAAAGAATAGGAAAGGATAACAATATGAAGAGATCACTTGAATTTAAGCAAGAAAAGTATTCTTACAAGACAGGGGATTATAGGTCATACATGTACACGTGTCCAAATGCTAGTCTGTTTTCTCCTAGCTGTATCAGCTGGTCTAAGAAAAGATGTTACTTGCCTTACATCTAAAGACGTAAGAATCTTATTAATGATGTAACATGAGATGCTTTAAAGATCTTTAGTAAGATCCTTAGCAAGAGCACTGTAACACTATAGGAAGGAAATTATACTAATTTAACAGAAACAGTCATGGAGTACCAGATCAGTGACAGGAAAACAGAGTACCAAAATCCTTGGTTAACATCTTGACAGTGAGGCAATTAATCAAACAAGATGGGTAAAGATATGTGACAATGCCCTTTTCAAGCAGGATTGTAAATGCAAATATAATTGTCATGTGTAATGGTGACAAAAGGTAATTAAAAGTATCTTTCTGTACACTGCTATTAAATTTTTGTCTAAGTGGTTTATGTCTTTCTCCTCAGATATTTTTATTATTATTAAAAGATTCTTTTTTTTTTTTTTTAATATGTATCCAAATATTTACAAGATAATATATGAATAAAAAAGAAGACAGCTAATGAAGATTTATTTACATTACAAAACTAATCAGAACTGGAGTCCATTATCTGTCCCTGAGACCACATGCTTATTTCTACAATCTCTCTCCAAAACAGACTGACTGCATCCAAACTGCCTACTGAGATTGGTCCCTGTGTTGTGTACACTTCTGAGCAAAGGCCAGGCACTGCTCAAGAAGTAGTTTTGGCTGACAAACCCTGTGACCACCTGAATAATTTAAAAATACAGATAATCAAGCTCCTGCATGCAAGGCTGAAACCGAACATTTTTAATTTGTTAACTCTTTAATAAACTCATGGGCTGGGTTTGGCTTGGATGGAGATAACTTTCTTTATGACATTTTGTATGGTGCTGTGTCTTGAGTTCATGGCTAAAACAGTGTTGATAACACACCTGTGTTTTGACTATTCTGGAGCAGTGCTTGGACCGTGTCAAGGTTTTCTTTTTTTCCACCCAGAGAGTAGGCTGTGTATAAAGTTGGGAGGAGACACAGATGAAACAGCTGACCCAAACTGTCCAAAGGGATATTCCATGCCATATGATTTCACATTCAGCAATAAAAGCTGAGAGAAAGAATGAGGAAGGGGGGCCTTATGGAGTTATGGTGCTTGTATTTCCCAGGAACTGTTACATGTGCTGAGGTTCTACTTTCCGGCAAGTGGCTGGACATCTGCTTGATGATGGGAAGAAGTGACTGAACTACTTATTTTGCTTTACTTACATGTTCAGCTTTGCTTTACTTATTAAACTGTCTTTATCTTGACCCAGCATTTTTCTCAGTTTTGCTCTTCTCATTCTCTTCCCCGTGAAGATGTATGGGGAGCAAATGAGTGACTGGGTGGGGGCTTAGCCGCTGGCTAGTGTCAACACACCACACCTAATATTCTCAAAACATGGTCTCCTTTCCTGATGCCTTTCCCTCAGATGCCTTCTCCCTTAAGATATCAAAATTCTCATGTCTTTCCCTTATTTATAGAAATAACGAGAGAGATAAACAATGCTGTACGACTTGGAGAACCCAGTCACAGAGCTTGGTCATTCAGTTACTAAGGAAATTACAACAATATGCCTATCACCATGGTGATTGTGATGAGAAGAAAATATTGGAGAAGCGAGATTCCAACAGAGGAATGAGGCATATGGAGAGATAATATAGATGGAGGTACCTCTTCCTTCCTGTCTCTGAAGATTGCTGCAATCCCAGTTTTGGTCTATTCATTGCTTGTATATAGCTCACATATGACCAAATCCACAGACTATTTCAAATATACAATAAAAATAATATAACTATGAATAACAAGGATAGAAGGAAGTGTATCATCTCCAGTGTGGGGAAAAAAGCCACCCAAAAACTCACCAAACTGAGACAAATTTAAAGCTTTGCCTAACTCATGGTGACACTCTAGCCAACAAATGTAGTCCATTGAGACTTTTTCTTGGTCTTTTGACTCTGGAAAATAAACCTTTTCTTTCCAAAGTATTCTTGGTGAGCCCTGAAAAAGAGATATTCATGTGTCAATTTGAATTTATCTCTAGATGTGAATTCACTGAGATTCACAGCCTTATAATCCCCTATCAAGTAGTTTTGGACACACTCCTATGCACAATCCAAAATCTAGCTGTGCTGAGCACAAATCTGCAGTGTTTAAAGAGGGCCTGATTGAAAACCCATGGATGTCAATTAAAGTCTTTCGGTTGTCCTCAGCAAGGTTTTATTAAGGCATCTCTCCTGGGAGGCTTCCTGGAGTATGTATGCTAGTTAACCAAATGTCTGAAAATAGGAAACAGCTGTTGGGAAAAGAAAATGGTGATAGTGATTTATAATGTGAATTTTCATTAAAAAAAATATGTGAATCTATAGTGTACTTCAGGTATGTTTGGGACAGAAACTCTGTCAAGCTGAAAGACATTTATTTAAGTTTATCTGCCTCTAATGGACTTTGGGAACTCTGAAATATTTATAAATAAGTGAAGCTATTCACAAAGTGAACCTTGGCACCTGCAGCAAAGCTACAAAGAGAGGAGATACTTGAGAATTCAATTTACTTTGTATTAACTTGAGATCTGATACTCATCATCTGCTTTAACTACTTGTTTTATCTAAACTGCCAGAGTCACATGAATGGGAAAGAAAATTAAAAGATTTCAAATTTGTTGCTCTAAGCAAAATGACTTCCTTATCTAATCTAATAAGAGGCTGGATGAGTTTCCCTGTTTTAATAATCACTGTCTTCCAAACTTCCCTGCCATTAAAAAAATTAACATAAATGGTCTGGAGAATTTATCTTACTATAATCAACAAAGTTTTCTTCAATACTATCTTAAAATATAAACTTGATAGTAGACTGACAAACTATTGTTCGAGGCTTTTCCTACCACAGTAGGATTATAAAGATGCATTTAAGATTTTAGAATAAGAAAAAATATATTTATAAAGACCAGAAAGATGTAGACATCACATTGTCAGTAGCTGATGTGAACTTCGGTGTGATTAGACTAGTACAAAGGCAGGAGTCTTTTAAAGAAAGTCTACAAGAAGTATTGTTGATTTAGAAGGTAGCATTTAACTACTAAGTAGTCATAGTATGAAGTACTGAGATATAAAATCAAGGTGTTTAATGTTTTGGTGCTTCATATTATGATCTCACACTTACCAGTCTGAGTCCAAAGCAATGCTGTTTGACTTTGGTGCTTATTCTAGAGTCCCTGAGATTTAAAACTTGGTTGTCGCTCCTGCTAAGATTTAATCAGCTGCAGTTTTTAATGTTAACAACAGTCTATCATTCATGGAAGAGAACTCATAAGAAAGATGATTAAGGGTAGGGAGGTCACAGCCTTAGAAGGAGGGGGAAATCATATATCTCATAAATTTTGGAGATTATTATTTTGTTGGTACTGTAGTCCTTTTGGACTGGTTGTGTGACTGAGAATGGTACAGAAACTTCATGAAGGATTAAAAAGCAGGTCACAGCTTTATTTATCATTAATATAAATTTATTTAGAATATCACAAATCATAAACAATATTCTCTGTGAATATAGGGGTACCCTGCTATCAGGAATGGTTAAAATCTGTAGGTCTTTTTAAACATTTTTTTTTGGTCTAGCAGTTACAATAACTGCCTTGTCTTCCTAATGCTGTGTTTTTCACTGTAGTTAATGTCCCCTATAAGACTATTGGGATGTTTCGGCTCTCTGAAAGTATGGACTTCCAGTGACCCTGCTTCAGGGAGTGCCATTGAAGCTGTGATAGGTGAAATGTCTTTTTTTGGCAAGGTGGCTCTGTAAACAAGGTGGAGAACCAGTGTTAGCCCTTGCCAATCTCTTTCTGAAAGGAAATCTTTTTTTTGACTTCTGCTGCTTTAGTCAATGCCTGAAAATGATCATATAGATTCATAGAATGGTTTGGGTTGGAAGGGACTCTAAAGATCATCTGGTTCCAACCCTCCTGCCATGGGCAGGAACAGCTTCCACTAGACCAGGTTGCTCAAAGCCCCGTCCAACCTGGCCTTGAACCCTTCCAGGGAAGGGGCAGCCACAGCTTCTCTGGACAACCTGTGCCAGTGTCTCACCACCCTCACAGTAAAAAATTTCTTCCTTCTATCTAATCTAAATCTAGCCCCTTTTAGTTTAAAACCATTACCCCTTGTCCTATTTCAACAAGCCCTATGGAAAAGTCCATCCCCATCTTTATTATAAGTTCCCTTAAAGTACTGGAAGGCCATTATAAAGTTTCCTCTGAGCCTTCTCATCTCCAGGCTGAACAACCCCAACTCTCTCAGCCTGTCCTAAGTGAGGTGCTCTAGCCCCCTGATTATCTTCATGGCCCTCCTCTGGACCTGCTCCAAGAGGCCCACGTCCTTCTTATATTGGAGGCCCCCCACAGTACTCCAGGTGGGGTCTCACAAGACTGGAGTAGAGGGGCAGAATCGCCTCCCTCGACCTGCTGGTCACGCTTCTCTTCATGCAGCCAAAGATAGAATTGGCTTTCTGGGCTGTGAGTGCACATTGCTGGCTCATAGTCAGTATTTCATCCACCAGTACCTCCAAATTCTTCTCCACAGGGCTGCCCTCAATCCACTCACCACCCAGTCTGTATTTGTGCATGGGGTTTCTGCCTTCAGTTCAGCCTGATCAACTGTGTATGAACAGGTAGTAGACTAGCAGTATCTCAGCTGCCTCTGAGAACCATAAAGGTTTTTCCTCTTACATTAGTAACTGTATCAGTTAGTAATTCAGTGAGGATATTGTTCTTGTGACCCTCTCAGTAGCCATTTGTCAAGTAGATAGGATTCCTTCAGTCTTATATTATATGACATTTTAAATTGAAAACTTTCAGTCATGGCATTCCTTAGTGAATGCAACATGTACATTTTCCTTCACTGAAACCTTCCAATTTTATTAGTGATTGATTTAGTAATATTTAATAAAAGTGAATACAACATTTTTTTAGAAGGAGTGCGTTTGTCAGTCAATCCCAATAAAGGAAATTAAATTTTGTAAAGATGTCTCTTTACCTTTCATATCTTATATCCCTTCTCTTGCTCTCCTAAGAGTCATGCAATGTTGATGAATCCCAGACAGTGATCAGCAGAGTGATTCTTGTAATGACAAACTTGGCTGTGATTTCTGGTCATACAAAGGCTAGATTAAACATCTGTGGCAGTTTAAAGGGGTCTGAAAATTAAAATAAAGTGAAGTTGTGTCCACCAAATGGTCCATTATATTGCCATATAATGTCAAATGATTTCTGTGAAACTGAGAAATAGGTCTCTGTTGATTTTTAGGGATGAAAAGTACTGTATATTTGTAAAATAATGTATTATTTTAGGAAAGCTTATACTGCAGCCACAGTATGGAAAATTAAAAGGTTCAAAATTCATGAGTTTATTTTAACATGTTAACACATGCATACCTATTGTTATAGCATGTTAAATATATATGTATGTTATGCATATATATATATGCATGTTATAGGCTATATATCTAACATTGATTCTAACATGTAAACACACACAGATATATATTGACAGTTTCACACATACATACATATATCTTTCCATACCTTTTGTAAGTCACTCATTTTCTAATGACATTTTCAAACTAAATCACGAAATTAAGTCTACAAAATTCAATCATGTAAAATATAGAAAGCCATATCATATAATTTTTTGCCTCCAGAATAATATCCTTAAAGTCATTACCAACTATTTTGAGACTTGTGAGAAAACTGCAATAACTGGCAACATTGATTCATACATAAAGGAATATGGAATATACTCACCAGAGTGTCTCGAATGTAAAACAATCATGTAAAGATGTATCTTGATATAGTTTAAAGGAAAATACCTTCATGAATTGATTATCTGTTTAGTAACCATCTGAAATAAATCCACATTTGCTTTGAAAAGTAAATAAAAAACATAAGAGGAACTCCTGAAGCAATGATTACAGAGTAATTTGAATGTCTGCTGGAGACAATTTAAGGTCAGATAAAAAGTTCAACACCATTTAGGTTCAAGTGTTAAAAATGAGGCAAAATACAAAGGATATAACCACCCTGAAACTGTGCTATCTTTCACTTCTGGCTTCAGGATTACTCAGCTAACATTCAGGATAAGAGAATGGGGTGGGTAATTTTCTTTGTTGTGTTTTTTGTTTGTTTGTTTGTTTGTTTTCGTTTTGTTTTGTTTTGATTTGATTTGTTTTGTTTTTTCTCCTAGAAGGTTTAGTGCTAAAAATTCTGCCTTGTGTTCATCAAATCCCAGCTCACTAATGCAGATATTTGGATCAAAAATTCAAGCACGCAGTTTCCTATTTCATTTTGATCATGTTGTAGTTTAGATGCAAAATATCACTAGGGAGATGTTAAAGCTTTCAGGCTTCCCACTCACAAAACAAATAGTGTCCAAAACCAGCTCCTGCAGGGATCCACATTGTATATATGTCTATATATGCCAATATTTTTTCCACTAACAGACTTTTGTCCTGATCATCCAGAGAAGGGAACAACATGAAGTCATTGGTACTTTTTTGTTTTCATGAACATTGTTTGTGTTTCTGTCTGTGTTGATTTGTGTGGCTAGCCATGTGTATATCTATATATGTTGTTCACTTGTCTGTATGCCTGTTGGGAGTACACGCTCAGTCTTGTTAGTGGTTGAACTGAATGTGGGGACATGGAGCTGCAGCAGCCTCATCTCTGTTGAGCTGCCAGATTTAACCACCCCTACAAAATCACAAGATAATTCAGCCTTGAAAGGACCGCAGGAGGTCTCTAGCCCAACCTCTTGCTCAACGTAAGGTCAGTTATGAGATCAGACCAGGTTCCTCAGGGCTTTCTCCCCTCAGATCTTGAAAATGTCTCTGGGCAACTCCACTATCCTTGCGGTGAAAATGTTTTTTAATATAGCAAGTCAGAGCTATGTTCCTCCCCTTCTCTCTAAAATAGTTTTGTCTGGGATAGAGTTAATTTTCTTCACAGTAGCTGGTATAGTGATATGTTTTGGATCTGTGTTGAAAACACTGTTGGTAACACAAGGATGTTTCAGTTATTGCTGAGCAGTGCTTACAGAGTCAAGACCTTTTCTGCTTCTCACACCACCCACCCAGTGAGGAGGCTGGGGGTATGCAGGAAGCTGGGAGGGGGCACAGCTGTCCCAGCTGACCCCAACTGACCAAAGCGATATCCTGTACCATATGCCATTGTGCTCAGCAATAAAAGCTCAGGGAAAGAAGGAGGAAGCAGGGAGGGGAGAATTCAGAGTTCTGCTGTCTGTCTTCCCAAGTAAATGTTATGTGTGATGAAGCCCTACTTTCCTAGACATAGATAATGTCCTGCCTGCCAATGGGAAGGGGTGAATGAATTCCATGCTTCACTTTACTTGCATGTACAGCTTTTGCTTTACCTATTAAACTGCCTTGTTCTCAACCCATGAGTTTTCCCACTTTTACTCTTCTGATACTCTCCCCCATCCCACCTGGAGGGGAGTGAGCTACCTGCCAGGCGGGGTTAAACTGAATGGTCTTCTTAGAAGATGCCTTTTCAAGTTTCCTTCCAATGTTAGAATAGCTTGAAATACATTCCAACAGCTGAATGATCTGACATGTGGCCTGGTTTAACACTTGGCTATGCTAAGGATAACTATCTAGTAAACAATATGTTGTCTGTTACACTGGCAGGGTTTTATATATGGTTTGGAGTTTATTGGATTAAGACACAACAGCTAAACTTTCAGGGTTTCAATGAACATTCAGAACTCTTCCATATATTTGGAATATCAGGTAAATAGCAGCTTTCCTGTAGCTTTACAGCTTACACAGATATCCACTGCCTTGCCAGGTTCAACACAAATTCTTGCTAGCAAAACTGGTATATAATTACAGCTTCAGATCGAGACTCCTTCCATTTGCCTTTGAGATTTGGGCCACATGGATGGAAAGATCATAAATCTGTATTTACTAACTGATGGAAAAAGAACACAGGAAAGAACTCCATTAAATGTTTTCAATTAGAGTCCTGGACATGTTATACCTATTATTTTCTAGTAATCCACTTTAGTAAACAAAAATAATAGAGGCCATTAATACTGTTTGAAAATAAACTCTCCATCAGCAATTCCTAAAAGTCTTTGTCTAAAGAAATTATATTTATAAGATGAATGATGCAGTATTACTAGAAATTTTTAGTTCAGGTTTTCCAAATTAGCAGGCAACCTGTCTTTATACAATAAAAAGCTGACTTCCAATCTGTTCTTCTCCAGAGCTTTTTTTCAGTCACCTAAAAAGTTACTTCAGCATTGATCCCCTAATACCTGAAGAACCCCATCTATTCTTCATTATTGAGAAATGTAAATGTAAAAATTCATTAATGACTCAAGTACGTCTGTATTTAGAAAAACTTTAGAGGTCTCATTTCTAGCTAAAAAAACCCTGAATGGCACAAGTTTTTGTGATTTACAAACAATCCAGCAGTTTAAAGGTATTTTCAAAGAGCCTTTTCCAAGGAAGAGTAGAGGATGCAGGGGAAAAAAAATGCTAGAAGGTCTGGGTTTCTCAGGCTGTTTTGACATTCTATCTCTGTGTTTTATTTTGTGAGGTTTTTGATCACTGTCTGAGTGTGAAGCCTTTGTTTTCCTGAAAAAATTGTCACATAAATATAGGTATTACAGATGAAATAAGCCTATTAGATCATTTCATCCCCTTCTTTGTCAGTGCAAGAACATTTCCTATGGTAAATTATCTAGTGCAAGCCTAGATAGAAAACAACTCAATTTTGTAAAAAACAAAACAAAACAAAACACCACCACCACTTCCCTACAAAGGTTTCAACATTTATTTTCATTCTGAATCAAAAGACCATTTGAAACTCATGGTAGAACAAAAAAGATATAGAGAGACCAATACAAAGCAAGTTCCACCAGTGTAAAAACTTACTGGGAATTTGGAAAACTTTAATTCCTATTTCTTACAGTGGAGGGATTTGAATGCACCCTTCCCACATCCTGGCTAAATAAGAAGGCTGCTAGCAGCTCTGAAGAACCATGTGTCACTTAAAAGACCCCTCTACGTTTGAAAAGAATGTACAGTTTGATTTTTTTTTTTTTATTTCTAGTTTAATTTTACCAATATTAATTTGCAGTGCATCTTATTTAATCTTGGTTATATACTAAGACGACCTTAAATAATTCCTCTCTATTCTTGAAATTTATAGCCTTCAAATGTATGTAGACAGTTAACATGGCCCTTCCCCCTTCCCCTCTCCAACCATTGCTTAGCAAGTTATACATATTTATTTCTTTTAATCTTTCACCGTAAGTCAATCCTTTCAGTCCCTTAATAATTTATGTTGCTTTTCCTTGAATTTCCTCCAATGTGTCAAGATTTTTTCTAGTACTGCGAGGCCTTGCATGCTTTATTCTAGACATATACTCAAGTGTTGACATGGGGAGAGATAGAAGGAGGGGAATATCAGTAGCTTATATTTGCTTCTTTCTTTATTTTGCATGCCTGAAGTTTTAGGGTTTGTTAGAATACCAGAAGCAAATCTCGTTACTTCTCTACTTATAGTGAGTGTACATACTATATATATGTACACACACATATAATGGAAATATGAAAATAATTTCATGTCATGTCCTCCTGAAAGATCTGACATCAAAAGACCAGTGAACAGATCAAAGCTACAAACACAACTCAGTCAGAGATTGGACAGCTATAACATCTCCAAATGCAGAATTCTCTTCTCCCTGTTGGTGATTTTACAAGCGTTAAAAGAGGTCCTCATGTGAATATGGCTTAGTAGTTTCCATTCTTGGAAAGTGGTACACATACATATCAATCTGAGATGTACCAAACATAACAAAATGAAACATTCTCTACAGCAGCTGGGTTTTAGGTTATGTGAGGGATTTGAGATTATGCTTAATTTCACAAGGCAGTTCTGCAGGTCAATGTTGATGCCAGTTCTGATGGAAAGGAACTCCCTCACATAAAAAAGACCAGCCAGACCTCAAGGAAGCTTACTAAGTGAGTTTGGGATCAATACAAGATCAAGCTCTTCACCATACAAAATCTATTTACATCTGACCATGCTGCTGGAGCAGTGTGGTATTGGTCCTTGTGAGTGACCATATCAACAGCTGGGGAGATGTCTCTGGAGGACCTTAATCCCTTCTCAGGTGAGAAGACACAGGAACTCCTGAAGAAACATTGCAGTGTGTTGGGTTCTGAGACCAACTAAAGAGATAGTTATTAGAGTCTAGCTGAGTTCAGTGGTTGATGTGTTCATATTGACAGTGCAAACATTACCTCAATGGTTAACGATAATTAGAAATCAAAATTGTGCAGTGTCACGGATGTACCAGAACGAACAACAGGAAATGGCAATTTCTTCCTACTTTTAGTGTCTTCATAGATGTCATTGTTTGTAAGAGTCATTTAATGCTATTTGTTATTATGTTAATTAAATTCTGTAATAAAAGAGACTTACTATATCTAGATACATCTGCTAAGGTACTCAGCATCTCTTAGTTATCTTCCATACAGTATTATAATTCTCAGTTGCAGGAAACTCACAACACAAAGTGCTTATTGTTTCTCTGCTAGATTGACATTAAAATACATGAATGTTAAGTGTTTTGGGAAAAACAGGAAATAATCCATCATAAACCTTCATTTCAGTTATTTAGAAAAGTTTTGGTTTGATTCTTACCTTTCCATTTAAAAATATATATAGGCATAAATTATCTGACATTTCAAATCATAATGCATTTTTATATTGGGGGACCTTAATTTTCTACATTCTTGCAATTAAAATATGAATTTATATATATAAAAAATTACATTTGTTTAAATCATTCTTTCTGCCAAAAGTATTACAATTACGGACAACTTTTTTTTTTCTGAAATACTTTTAAATTAGTTTTTGTCCATGGTATTGTGCAATAATGAAAGGATATCCTTGATAACACCAGTAAAAATTTGTTTTACACTCTTCAATGGAAAAAGAAAATAATCTGCTGTCATGAGATAACCTCTTCTTTTGAAATAATCCATCAATCTACTGAATTTGCTTTTATACAACATTAAATCTTATATTCTACATACTCTAAATACATACCAGTTTCCTTTGTTGAAATGTTTACTATTTAGTTTTTTTCAGTCTCAATATTTCTCTTCTTGGTTGTTCAATTTGTGTTTGTATATTTATATAACAATTATATTTTAGTGGTTTACTTCTTAGACTTCAGTGATTCTTCTATTTTTCAGCAGTTTGTAGCATATAACCACAGAATCAGAATAGCTTGGGTTTGAAGGGACCTTTAGAGGTCATCTCGTCCAAACCCCACTTCAGTGAGCAGGGACATCTTCAAGTAGATCAGGTTGCTCAAAGTCCCGTCCAGCCTGACTTTCAAAGTTTTCAGGAATGAGGCATCTACCATCTCTCTGGGCAACCCATTCCAGTGTTTCACCACCCTCACTGTAAAACATTTCTTGCTTATATATAGTCTGAATCTACCCTCTTTCAGTTTAAAATCATTACTCCTTGTCCTATTGCAACAGACCTTACTAAAAAGTTCATCTCCATCTTTCTTATAAGCTTCCTTTAAGTACCTAAAGGCTGCAGTAAGATGTCCTCAGAGCATTCTCTTCTCCAGACTGAACAACTCCAACTCTCTCAGCCTTTTCTCATAGGACAGGTATTCCATCTCCCGATCATCTTCATGTCACTCCTCTGGACCCGCTCCAACAGGTCCATATCTTTCCTGTGCTGAGGACTCCAGAGTTGGACACAGCACAGCAGGTAGGGTCTCATCAGAGCAGAACAGAGGGGCAGAATTGCCTCCCTCAGCCTCCTGGCCATGCTTCTTTTGATACAGACCAGGATGAGATTGGTTTTCTGGGCTGCAAACGTACATTTCCAGGTCATGTTGAGCTTTTCATCAACCAACACCTCCAAGTCATCCTCTGGGTTCCTTGCAATCCCTTCACCTCCCAGACTGTATTGATACAGGGGTTTGCCTCAACCCAGGTTGAGGACCTTGTACTTGGTCTTGTTGAACCTCATAAGTTTCACACGGGCCCACCTCACATGCTCGTCCAGGTCCCCCTGGATGGCATCCCATCCCTCAGGTGTGTCAACTGCACCACACAGCTTTGTATTGTCGGTGAACTTGCTGAGGGTGCACGCAATCCCACTGTCCATGTCACTGATGAAGATATTAAACAGTACTGGTCCTAATATGGACATCTGAGGGATACCACTTGTCACCAATCTTCATGTGGATGTTGAGCCATTGACCACTACTCTCTGGATGTGACTCTCCGACCAATTTCTCTTCCACCAAACAGTCCACCCATCAAATCCATATCTCTCCAGTTTAGAGAGAAGGATGTTGTGGGGGGACCATGTCAAAAGCCTTACAGAAGTCCAGAGAGATGACATCCATAGCTCTTCCCTTGGCCACTGATGTAGTCACGCCATTACAGAATGCCACTAGTTTGGTCAGGCAGGACTTGCCCTTGGTGAAGCTGTACTGGCTGTCTTGAAACACCTCCTTGTTCCCCATGCACCTCAGCATATCTTCTAGGAGGACCTGTTCTATGATCTTCTTGGAAACAGAAGTGAGGCTGACAGGTTGGTAATTTCCAGGGTCCTAATTTATACCCTTTTTAAAAATGAGTGCAGTGTTTCCCTTTTTCCAGTCACGAGGGACTTCACCTGACTGCCATGACTTTTCAAATATGGAGAGTGGCTTCACATGAGGTGATATTTTCTTTATTTGTTCCCTGTCCCTTTATTCATTATCCTTTCATTACAGCAAGCTGCTGTATTCCAATAGTTTAACTTTCTTGATTTTCAAATAGATCCAGAATTTGTTTCCACAATGCAACTGTCCTTCTTTTTATATAGTGACACCACTCTTAATTTAGTGTAATCACATTTTAATGTATTACTGCCACATTATTCTCCTAAGGCGCTTCAATAGATCTACAGTGTGTACAATACATAAAGGGCATAAATATGCTCGATGTCGATAGCTGTGATGCTCCACCAGTCCACCCCATCTATACCTCAGTTTCCTCCTTGAAGTTATATCTAACCTTGCTCTTTTTCACCCTCTGAATTTGTTCATTTATGCATTTAATCTATTCCTCTAGCAGATTTATTGACTGGAGAAATTTGTCATTTACGCATGAAAATCTCTTCTTAAACAATGTATCATACTATTTATAGAACACTTTACATTTCAGAGATTTTTACAGATATTAACTAATTAATCAAAGATACCTACATAGAATAGAAAATAAAATTTTAGTATCTCCATTTTAAAAAGAAAAAACTGAACAGAGAGATTTAGGTGAGTTGCTCAAGGCAACGTTGAAAATTAGTGGCAGATTCAGAATGATGATTCAATATTTCACAGGCAACACTTCTGGGTTAAAACATTTGGGAAGCATTTCTTCACTGGCTTCAATCTCAACACCTACAAAGGCTTTCTTACAATTTATCACTTGGACCAGGAAAACATACAATGATTTTGCTATTTGTCAAATTATTTTATCATTTCTAATTGACAGAAATCAAAGCTTTATACTGTTGGAGAAGGAGAATTTGCAGATCTCTCTTTGAGAAACATCAAATTTACATGCCAGTGTGAAAGACCCAAATATACTGGATTTAAAATCTTTGGCACATGAATTTTGAAGGACGCAAAAATTTAACTAATGACTTTTTAAATAAAAACTTCCTCAAACATTCCTGATAAGTGTGATGTTCTTCAAAGCACACAGAGGAGTTCAACATTTGCAAGGGAGGAAAATATATCATCATGTCTATAACATCAACCCATAAGAAAATAAATCCCTTCTCTCAAGAACTGTAACCCCGTTGCCGATTACTCTTCCTACCATTAGTGGAGCACAAGAACAAAGGAATACCTTGTCTAATCTAATATTTTTTCTCTAGCAGTGGCCAGTCAAGAAACTTAGGAAAATGTATTAGAGTCTGCCCCCAGGAAGGTTTCATTCTGTTAGGATTTCATTGATCTCTCAAAACTGAGGATTGTAACTGAACTCAAAGAATTTTTTAGCATTAAGTATAATAACTCTGGCTCCTCTTCTTATCAATAAAAGCAAGCAATTATTTTTCTAAGGCCTAGCCTACAGTTAATACTCTTTTCACTGAGGACTGTGACCATCCTAAATCAAGGTTCTAAGGGAAAAAAAAAATATCCTAAGAAAAATAAATCCCATTTGAACTTGTTTTATTTGGTCAACTGAGGAAGAAAACACTTGGATGAAAGTATTTTCTTGCTGGTGCACATTGCTTATCTACTACTGGGTTCAAATAGTGCATTAACATCAAAGAGCAGAAGTATAATGGTAAACTAAACCTGGACTTCTGTCATGGACAACTGGCAAGGCAGAGTAGCATACCTGAGGGGATCCACTGGAATAAAATTTAGCCCTTGTCTTTTGTTGATTTTCATCCTGAAGAAAGGAGGGTGTGAAGCAGAACAGTGCACACTCATTTCTTTTCATGAAGCAGTATTTGCACAAGGCCAAGCACTGCATCCCTGTGTACAAGACATGTATCTTCCCTTCCAGTACAGACAAAGAGTCTGGCATCCCGTGGCAATATTTTACACCACCTTAATAGGATTCACATGGAAAATATGATGTGTTTAAATCTCTTATCTATATCAATGAATAACCTTTTGGTTTTATGTTGTGAAAAGATAAACATCTCATATGCTTTCCTTACAGTGTGTGATCTTGTATATGGCTCATGGATGCAATTTCCAGCCATATGGAAGGCATAGAGTGATTGGGAACAGTCAGAACAAATTTTGCACAGTACACCTTAAAATTGCATAATGAGTTATGGTTTAGTTAAGAAGACCACAAATTAGGTGGAAAACTGGCTGAACATTTTTGCTCAAAGATTAGTGGTTAGAGGCAACCAATAATAAACCTTCGAACTCAGCAGTAAAAAATTCAACTGGTTCCAAGCTAATAATTCCTCATGGATTAGTACTATTTGTTGTCTTTACTGATGATGGCATGAAGTGCCCTAGCCTGGAGAAAAGAAGGCTATGGGAAAGGGTATGGTATATGAAATCTGACTGCAGTCTTCCTAAAAGGGAGATTATATAGAAGAAAAAACAGTCTTTCCTCAAAACTATACAGTGAATGGACAAGACACACTGGACACAAGTATCAATAAGGAAATTAGTCCTTCACAATGTGAGTTGTTAAGAATTAAAAGAGCTTTA
Organism: Tyto alba; assembly: GCF_018691265.1. NCBI lineage: Eukaryota > Metazoa > Chordata > Aves > Strigiformes > Tytonidae > Tyto > Tyto alba. Next base: position 41,743,756 of record NW_024881316.1, on the reverse strand, counting down.
AGACAGGCTGTTGAACCTCCATTCTTAGAGTTTTTCAAAATCTGACTAGACAAAGTGCTGAGCAATATGACAACACAGATTCACTCACCTTTCAGTGGAGGATTGGAGTAAATGACCTCCAGAGGTCTCTTCCAAGTTAAAATTTTCTATAATTCTATACATTCCATATGTGTCCTTTATCTAAGTGTCTGATTTCTAATGTTAAAAATCCCAGTCTTTTTTTTGTTTGTTTTCTGTCTTGTGACTCATCCCTGAGGAAGAGGCAATACTTACTTTTGTGGTTTGCCTGAAATACTTATCTCATTGAGAAGAGTGTACACCACAGAAGCAGGTACTTGCTTCATCCTGTAATCTGTAATCCTTCTTTTTATCTAGGAGATGTTCATCTTTTCTGAAATCAGTCCTATTCTCTGCCTCCCACCCAACTTGCCTCATACCTCTGTGGGGCCTCATCAGATAATCTTCTCTGTTCATTTTGGTTTATGGAAACTGCTTACCCCACCCTCTAGACTACTAACCTTGTAATCTCATTTGCTAAAAATTTATAGTTGGATAATTTAGAAAATTTGACCACACTGGACGTGAAGTGAGAATATAATTCCTCTTGTACTCTGTATTAACTACAAATACTTGAAGTATGAGAAATCTGTTTACTCTTCAAAAGTGATGAGGAATTAACCAAGACTTAACACCTCCTCTCTAACAGAAGACAATCACAGACATGTTGTAATTAGTTGCTGAGGTGGGCAACAAGGAACAAATTTATTCCTTAGAAAAGCCAAGAAACAACAAAGGGTGAGTCAGTCTCCAAGAGTTGTCTCTGAGGCATAGCATCTCTTGGGGCATCCTAATCAAGCCTGCAGAAAAAAAAAAAAAAAAAAAAAGCTATCTATATGACTTTATAACTGTGAAGGGAATCACTATGTGATTTGATACCTCATAATCTCATTGTGGAGGGATGGCTTTATTAATGAAAGCATTATATTTTTGTCACATACTGAATATTTTCAGGCAATTAACCACTGGGAAAAATAAGAAAATTAAGAGCAATTGCCTTATTTTTGTTTGAATGTGATTAACTGAAAAGACCATATAGTATACTGTATATTAACAAAAATATCCTATGAATATTTACCAGGCATACTTAATCAAATGAGAATGAATGGCAGTTAATGAATCAGTCTTTTTCTGAGACCCTAGGTACTCCTAGAATAATGTGCTGAAGCAGGATGAACTATTGAAATGTTCTGTTGGGTCAACTATCAATTTCTCATAAAATGCTAGGGTCTAAATGTGCACAATAGAACTTGAAAACAAACTTTATAGTCTGTAGAATATACAAAACAAATTTGGAAATGTTCTAAACACGATAGTTTTACAGATACCATGGGCAACAAAGGTTTTCTCACAACCTGGAGTATAACATACATACACATATGAATCCTGTACTGATTCAGGTACTAGATAATCATGTTTTCCAAAAAGCCTCTGTGACCTCCTGGATACTTAACACTTGCAAATTACCTATCTATGTTTACCACAGAAAATTTTGGAGATGTTATATGACATGCAAACTCTAAATCTTGCAACTGAGATAAATTCACAGTCCTCATTAAATCACTTGAATTTAGAGTGTAATAGTTGGTAACAACACAGTTGAGCACAGTTCAATGAAAGGAAGGTAAATATGAGTAAAGATGGAGAATATGTTGCTTCACGACTGGGTGCTGAATAATCAGATGAGGCCCTACACAAGTTAGAGTAATCCTCAGGTATTCAAATATATTCTAGCTTTTAATAGCAATTATAGGTAATTATATTATGATGACTTGATGGATCTCTGTAATTTGGTTTGCTTAATCTTAGTTTTTGACATTCACCACTTGCTTGGGGTTAGGTGACTATGGTAAGCAAAGGTCCAGCCATGACAACTTTGGATGAGCAAGGATTCTCCTACCTTTTGAGTCCTTCCATGAAGACAGCTTACAGGCCCCTTCAAATCACCGAATCCTTTCTTAATGTAAGAGGAGTTTTTGTCAAAGCTTTGTCTTACATGCCTTAGTTTCCTCATTTACACTATCAGCAACACATATATCTTTATAATGCTGTTATATAATATTATGACTGATGGGTTAAAGATTAAGTTTATTAAGCTGAGAGATAAAAGATTTGTCCCAGTGAGTACTTGCCTGGAGCAACAATAAAAATTGATGTCTTTCAGTCACAGTGTTGACATATATATATGCACACTTAAATGTTTTCATCATAAATACCCTTCAGTCCTCCTTTATGGCAATGAATTGCAAAACTGTATCTGTTTTCCTCTAGAGCTAATATTCTAAACTGGAGTTAAAGTAAAAAGCTGAGGAAGAGAAGGAGAAAAAAAGCATTATCTTCTTTTGATGAGCTAGCTAAGAAGCAAAGAGCTTCATGAATTATCAGATTGTACCATCACAGGTGCATAATGATTTCTATTGAATTCAGCTTCAAGCACTGAGAAAGCATTCAGTTCATACATGAGCTCAAAAATGTACTTTTTGCCAGATTGCAGTAGTATTCTCCCATGCTGAGGTAGACAATGAAATAGGCAGTCAATCAAAACCACACAGACATCAAAAAAAAAAAAAAAAAAGAAAGAAAATGAAACAAAAGCCTACTTACAATCATGTATTATTTATACTACCTTCAGTCAGGAGCACTTTTTGCAAAACCTACAGATAATGAAATCAGCACCTGACACCTAATATCTGATATCAGATACTGTAACCCTAATTCCAACTTCCAGAATAACCTTTCCTAATTCTCATTTGCCTCAGAATATTTTGTTTCTACAACATTATCTGTTACAGATATCTCATGAGAACATTTGAGGTATTGGTAGGAATCATTTGATGAAAGGATATTTGCAGGAAAAAGATTAAGAGATAGTAAAATTCCCATGGGAACTTCAGAATTAGCTTTAAGAATTCAGAAATGGAATTAAATTTAATGAGACTTAGCTGCTGAGAAGCTAGATAACAGTAAAGTGCCATTATCTTTATGAAAGCTTTCTCAAGTCATAGAATCACTGAAAAACAGGGCTGGAAAGGAATTCAAGGGATCATCCAGGAAAGAGGGGAACCCAAGACAAGATAAGTTATTGCTGTTTCTTTCTGATAGGTGATTCAAGCTTCCTGTAAAAGACATATAACAATGGAAACACCACAGACTCCTGAGACAATTAATATTAATTCTTAAATGTTTTTTTCTGATGTCCCGTTTAAATATTTCTCCATATTCCTTGTTTTACCTTCCACAGATTTTAAGGACAGATTATTTATTTCTTTATTTCAACAGCTTGCTATTATATATCTCAGTCTTCTTTTTTGTAAATTCAACAAACATGATTTTTTGATGTTTTGTTGTTTGTGTATTTTCTAGAGATGTCATTTGCTTTTCTCAACTCATTGAAGTTCAGTGTTGGAAACCAGTTAGTGCTCAGACTGAAGTGTTCTTGGCTATACTGCAGTATTTAAATACTAATAGAGCATTTACTGTCTGCTGTTATATGATGACTGCTTCCCTCTTATAGCCTTCAGATGTTACTTGAAGAACTGCTAACTAATTAGCCATTCACCATCCCCTATTTGCCCTCCTTTTATTCCTGAAAATAGAACGCCAAAATTCCTCCTGTCATTTCCCGCCCCCCCCCCCCCCCCCCCCCCAGGTTATTTATTCAATTTGAAAAGGTAATTTTCAACTGTAATTTTGTTTGAAACATATTCAGAGACCCTCTCAGCTTGCTGTTTATTATGATCTAAGTTGTTAATTCTCATACTGAACTCTACAACATTTAGAATAGATCCTTGAGGAACCTAGTCAAGACTGATGTTAAGTTTTATATTGCCTGACTTATCCCATTTGTCCTACATGTCCCCTGGGAGAGAGCGAGACCCTGGAATTAGACCTGCTTGCTCAGGACTACACTCCTCCTTGAGCTGACTTTACAAATTTCTTTCACAGCATGGTGATGTGGTTGGATGCACTCACCAGCTGCTTTCATTTGTTGATCAAAGTTTTCCACTCTGCCACAGACCTCTCCTATTTAATCAACTCCATATTTCCCAGGGGTAATGAACATAGAGCACGTGTATCTCTTAAAAAAAAAAAAAATGAGTAAACTATCATAAGTTTTTTTCACATGGATGCTTTTTCCACCAAGGTGCTGGATGGTCTGTGGAGATCCCAGATGTTCCCTTTGGACTGGCTTTTTCTGAAGATAGTAACCTGTCTATTTTTTTGTGAGGGAAAAAGATATGTTGTATTTACTCGATAACTGCACATAATTTGTTTTAACAGAGGACACAACCGTCTTTCACATTAATACCCTCAACAACATAGCTTTTCTAAAAAAAATAATATCTGCCTAGACTTTACCTCTGAGCACTATCCTGTACCTCTAGTCACCATTTATTCCAGGGACCGGTGAAAGTAAGGCAAAATCAATCAGTTATTACCTTCATTATTGAAAAATACACATACAGAGTGACAGGAAGAAAATAAAGGATGCTAGTTTAATTCTGGTGTAAATATTTATTTTCAGGAGATGAAGACATATTCTTTGGACTGATTTTTTTGTTCTGCCTTCAGGAAGTTGTTAGTTATTTTAGAGGTATTTTTTTCTTTGGCAAAGACAGAGGCAGTTATCTCTGGTCAGAAGTAGTCTCAAATTTCAGTTTTGGTATATTCTATTTGGTTATTATTAAATATGAGGACCTGTTTACCTAACAAGATGTCCAGGCTGTTTTATTAACTGTAATATTGAAAGATTAACTTCTGAGTGAAAAGGGAAGAAGATATTTATTAATTCTCAAATATATAAGGTATTCTATTTTTTCATTTTCTCCCTAAAGGCATATCATCCTTTGCTACCTTCTAAAGTAAACAATTTTTAGTTTAATACTGTAAATTTCTCAAAGTCAAAAGGTTTTGCAAAAAGAAGAGGATCTCAATAATGGTTTCAAAATTACTCTGAAAAACAAGCAGAATAGTATTTTTTGCTTGAAATTGAATTTGGATATTCAGGTTTTTTTTTTATATAACCTAAACAAATATTTTTTAAAAAATAATTGTAGGTAATATGTGGCAAATAGTGAGATAGCTCTATGAACATACTTCAAACTTGTCCATAGAAACTTCCACAGGAAATGTAATTCATATCAATTCAGTGGTGAAACCTTCAGTGAACTTACAGTGGGCATGAATGTTGTGGGTTTGTAATATATAATTATTTAAATCAGCAAGTTTCATAGATAAAATGGAATTAAACTTTTATTCTTGCAGTGTATATGACACAAAACAAATATTTGGGAAAAGCAAAAAAACCTGTTGTCGCTAGTGTTGGCTGGTATTAAGATCCTGGAGGTTAATGGAAGTTGCATTGTCTATGTTTGAATTCCTTAATCTCCACAGTTTCATGTTAAGAAAACAGACAATCTATAGATAGGGTTGTAATAGGTGACCTATTTTAAAATAATATGCTGATTCTTTGAATATCGTGAAACTCAGCAGTTCACTTGAGTAGCAGCTGATTTTTACCTGAAATAAAATTTCAAAATATTACTTCTGTGACAAATGACAAACTCAGTTTTGACTGAAAGATATGTCTGCTTTCTCTCATCTAACAGAGGAGCTGCTACATCCTGTTGATTTGTTTGTTTAAATCTGATTGTCCTTGACAGGAGTATTACTATTAACCATATAACCTCCTCTACCCATGAGGCAGGTAACCAGCAGTGGATAAGCTTAAAAAGATTTTGATAATGCTGAAGCTGCTAATGAGGTCACTTTTTAAAGGGACCTCAACATTAGAAGGAGAGGTGACTAGTTTCAGAGGCTAAGAAAGAAGACAGAACAAAAGTGACAGCTGAAGAGATGGTAATTACAGTGAAGAGAATAAACATGAGAGCATGAAGATGCAGAGTATATCCATGATAGGAAGAAAATAAACTACAGGCTAGGGAGATCCTGGGCTTCCAAAAGACATTTTACACATGTTGAAGAAAGTGAAGGACCAATGGGTAAATTAGGGCAGAAGTTTATACAGATCTGTGACATATAAAGTAATCCAAAGTATTTTGATTTGTTGTGTTTTCACATTGTGTACTTTGACTTCTGCCTATTCCTAGAGTCTTAAACTGTCATTGGGTATCAGTCCCAAGAAGCAGTCCCTGACATAGTTCAATTTACTAACACAGATGTAGCTAGAGAATCTCTAAATTACACCTCTACACAGATGCAACACTCAGTATGCTTTTTCTTCTCCTTTACATCTTCTTATTTGGGGGATAGCTATGAGGTAAGACTATCAGTTTTCGTTAATTATGTAAGTCACCAGGAGCTGAGGAGAAAAGCTTGAACGTTGTGCTGTGCTATAAATGTTCAATAAGTCATAAGTGAACAATGTATTCTTCTCAGAAACTCAGGTAGTGATTTTTGGGGGGTTTTGCAAGACTTCAGCATATTTGAGGCTAGCATGACTGCTGTCAGGTTGTCAGTACTTTGGATACCATAATATCTATTTCCTTGGAGTCAACATTTTTTAGCCAATGAACTGAGGAATAGTGCTGAATAAATGGAATGTGGAGGATATGTCCTCTTTGGGTATTTTATGGAAGATACCTGTTGTTTCTTATGTTTTTAATCATAAGAAGGAAAAGAATAAGCTAAAACTCACAGCTTCTTAAGAAGAATTTCAAAGGCTGGGAATAGACAACATTATAAAATTTATTCACTATACCAAGACTAACAACTTAATTGGAAGCCTGTTGTTGCATTACTTTTCCCCTCTGTTACTGTTAGTAGTACAGAGTAGATCTTTGTCTCACTCCACTGGCTGTATCAAGTATACTGCTACTTTGTGCACTCAACTTCTTAATGTTGTTTTTCAAGTCCAGAGGCACCAGGTTGGGACACTGCAGGTGGATTGCAATCTTAATGGTGTCTTCTATGACAATTAGAGCTATAGAGGTTTATATCCCAAATTTTGCACTTGCAGAATTATTTTACTTGCTAGTAGCAGTGTTCAACCTCTCTTGAAGTATGTGTCGGGTTTTTTTTTTTATCTAAATATGTTCTTTTGCTAGAAAAGGATTGAAGAATGACACTGTCCCATTGAACCAGCCTGGGAATTTTTTATTGTAATTTTTATTAAGCTATTTCTTATATGTTATATAAAAAAAGCCAAACACAACAACTCCCACCAAAAAAACCCACCCAAACTCACATAAATAAATAAATGATTATTAGTAGTAATAATAATGATAACATATTAGGATTATCAAAATATTCTTACAGTTTCAATAGATAAGATGAGGTGCCTTATTTTGAATGACTCATAAAGATGAAGCTCTAGTTTAATTATGGCTGGTCAAGGGCTCTGAGGAAATATTAGTAAGAAAGCAGGTTTAAAATTCATTGTTTTGGCACAGTTCCATCTGCTTACATTTACCTGAACAAAAATAAACTTTGAAGGTATATTTTTGAATGACATTATCACACATCTGTGTATCAAAGAGCATTCATGGAATACCATTTGCTTCATGCTTATGGGTGAAAGGGCAAGCGTGCAGTTCTTATGGCCATGCAGCTAACAGTTTAATTTCAAGAAGGATTTAGTTTAGAGTTGGTAATGAAACCAAATTACCTCAAATATAAAAGATGATTCTTCTGTCTTTCAAAGGAAGTCATTAGCAAGTCAACAGAATAAGGTATTTTGTAGAAAAACTGATTCTTTTTTTTTTTTGTTTTGTTTTTTTGTTTTGTTTGTTTGTTTGCTTTTTTTTTCCCCCTAAGGTCAAGAATCCTGAAGGTAGTGAGTGATGCAAGAATCCTATAAATATCATGAAATGTGAAATTTAAAACAAAATAGAGTGGGCCCTCCCTGCCTTTTTGAATAAATTATGACCACTTTTGGGGGGGGTTGTTGTTGTTTACTTGTTTGTTTGAATAGAAGCTGCAGCCTTTACTGAAAGAAAGTTTAAAAATCCATCTTGCATTAAAGTGTCTTAATTTTTCTTCTATTTTAAAGTAGTATTGGTATTTAATTGAACAACTTTTACCACTTATGAGAACTGGTGATCCACATGGCAAATTCGTATTAAACAATTCACAATGTTAGACCAGAAAACTAATGAAAATGAATCATCCGCAGAGTGCTGAACTGAACAACTCTTTGAATCTCTAAAAACGATCACCAGTCTATTAGACTTATACACTGTAATTATATTATATGTAACTGTATAATTTATAAGCTTTAAATTAGATCAACCATCTATTAGGCTTTATAAAAATGAAAACGTATTCATCAGATTAAAAAGTAATAAAAAAAGAAATTAGCCAAATCTGAAATTTACCTCCCTACTAAAGAGAGCAATTAGGATTTTAGACTTTCAAGAACAATCGGTTTATCTGATATCATCTCCTTTGATTTTTACAGTCAGTTGGATGGGTTTGTCCTATTTTAATTCTTAGATCAAATTCTGATCTCAGTCACGGTGATAATAAATCATGCATAACTGTGGTTCATTTGAGTTGCTCCTGTTTTGCACACTTGAAAGTGGCAGCTGAACCAGATATCACAATTTTTTCACACAAAATCTGAATGAGAATTCTAGCAGGTACCTTATACCATAAGGTAGATAGATCCACACATAAAAACTGTCAGTCCAACTTCTGATTTTTAGGAAGAAAATAAATGTACATATGGTCAAGTTAAAATCCAACTTTTCTGTCTGATTTTAGCTTTACTTTTTGAAACACAAAGTTGATCTGCCAAATAAAAGTGGATCTAAAAGTAAGTACAAAGCAGTAATTATCCCCCTCGGAGAATGACTGAACAAATTTGACTAACCTACTCTGGATAATTTAATTTCTATTTTCCTGTTGCTATTTTTTTTAAATTAAATTGTGGCTAAGATAATATTTGTAGACAGTGTCCTCAAATATGATAAAATAACTAGATAACTTAGTGTTTTTCTTTCTAGGTTTGTGGAATTTCCAAGCACCTAGATATTGGAAGGAAGAATTTTTTTTTTTCTTTTACACAGAGACAATAAAACTGGACTCCATTTTCTCATGACTGTCTTATACTGATTCTTCTCCATGAGAAGAGATTCTCTTCTAGACCTCTACTCTCAAAAATGGAAAGAATGGGAGGAATTGAAGCTCCTGAACGCAACATCTATGACACAGCCAATAAACAATTTTTGTCCTCAGCCTATGACAACACACCTGAGAAAGCACATTCTCCTGACTCCAGTCAGTCTTGGGGAGGGTCCAACAACATTGACATTAGTGAATACTCCATGAGCATTAAACATTTAATACTTTGACACTTGTACAGAACTCAGTGTCCCTGAGCCACAGAATCCACCCCTTAAACATAAAAGCTAGTGAAACTAGAGTGTAATCTGAATATCTCCTTGTCATGACAACCATACTGGTGAATACTGTTTCTGGCCTGTTTCCCCACTCATTTATCAGGGTAAGGACTCAAGCAGCATTCTTGCATTAAATCAACAAGTGATTGGTGATAGGTGTATGGATGGAAATGTTTATTTTTTATAGAATTTATCTGAAAGCAGTGCTGACAGAATAGTTCCTCATATACTTAAAACAGCCCCTGGGTAAACAACTTTGCTGTCTAAAAGATCACACATGCATATATTTCATGGATTGGAAGTTGTACGTTTAAACTTGAGAGCTCATGTTGTTTTCACCTAAATTTGTCATGTGAATTTAAAATGTAACAATCTATGTCACCTTGGGATGTTTGTAATGGGATGTTTTATTTGAAACCCTATTCTGACAGGGAAGAGATAAAGTATTTTCTTAGTTTCATAGATTTTCACGTCAGGAGGAATTCTACAATCAGCTAATCTGTCTTCCCTTATATAACACAGGACCTGCATAACATGAGGAGTTATAATTTGGGCAGGCTGCCTTATCTGGCATTAGTTTAAAGTTGGAAGTGTTATGACCCTCATGCAGCCAGACATTTTGCTGGAAACGCTATAAATATATATTGTTCAGAATTCAGACTGACAATATTCAATCACTTTTATAGTTGATAGTGAAATAAGGTTGCTGTCTTCCCAAATGATAATGTAGCACTTGAATGACCTAATAATTTAAATATGTTGGACTCAATCTGATATTTAGGTTACTTTGAGGATTTGATATTAACCATTTTTCTTTTGATTTTTTATATGTTTTATGGTTTTTTTTTCCTAGTAATATAGATTAGCTGATAAAATATGTATAGCAATAAATCTATGTTCTCTATGAATTTCTATGCAGAATCAAGAGTTTGGAAACTGACAGATCCCTGAGATAAGAAAACACTCCATGACTCAGTTGGGACACATAGAACCATCCTAATAGGTATTTCCAGTAACACCTACACTGCAATTTTAAGGACAAATGTTTTGTATTGATCACTTTTTCAGATGAGGAACAGAAACTGCAGACTACTCTGGGTATTTGTTGTCAATTTAAAGCTTGGAGATTGCACAACAGGACACTCAACTGTTATATATTTATCATTACACAATATGTTTATCTGTTTAAAAATAACTTTAATTTTCCTTTTTCCCTTTTTTTATAATGTCTCACATTTCCAGTTTTGAGTGGTCATGCTCCTTATTAAAGACCACACTCTTGATTAATTCCTTATTTAGCATAGTATATTCTTATCTTGACTGAGATCTCTAAGCACTAGTTCAACCGTATCATATAATATATCATAAATCAATAGCAACATATCAACACAGAAACAGGAAATACCTAATCATTTGTTGTGGTTTAACCTGTCAGAAAGCTAAACACCACACAGTCATTCTCTTATTCTCTCCCAGTGGGGTGGGGAAGAGAATCAGAAGAGTAGAAGTGAGAAAACCCATGGGTTGAGATAAAGACATTTTAATAGGTAAAGTAAAAGCTGCACATACAAGCAAAGTAAAATAAGGAATTCATTCACCACTTCCCATCAGCAAGTAGGAGCTCAGCCATCTTCAGGACAGCCGGGCTCCATCACATGTAACAGTTACTTGGGAAGACAAACACCATCACTCTGAATGTCCTCCACTTCCATCTTCTTCCCCCAGATTTATATGCTGAGCATGATATCATATTGTATAGGATATACCTTTGGTTACCCGGAGTCAGCTGTCTCAGCCGTGTCCCCTCCCAACTCCTTGTGCACCACCAGTCTGCTTGCTGATGGCGTGGGGTGTGAGGCAAAGGCCTTGACTCTGTGTAAGCACTGCTCAGCAATAGTGAAACCATTCCTGTATTATCAACACTGTTTTCAGCACAAATCCAAAATTTAGTTCCATACTAGCTACTGTGAAGATAATCAATTCTATCCCATCAAAACCAGCAGAGTCACCTTTAATAGATACCCTTTGATGAATAAAAACACTCCTTCTTCACCAAACATACCACATATTGCCCAGAAAGGTTGATCAGAGAGGCTGTACAGTTTCCATCATTGGAAATATGCAAAGCCCTACTGGAGAAAGTCCTGAACAGTGGGGTCTGGTTTCATAGCTGAACCTGCTTTGAACAGCAGGTTGCAGCAGAGATTTCCTAAGGTCTCTTCCACCTTGGATTATTCTGTGATTGTGTGTCCTTCTCCAAGTAATGCCTATGTCTTCTTTTTTCATTACTTTCTATATAGCATAACTTACAAATTGCTTATGGCTAACATAAACAACTAAAATTATTTGTCCAGGGATCTAGACTTTACCAGAACCCCCAGATATTTTAACTCAACAATGAGAATAGGATTAATTTTATTTCTCTTTGATGACTAAAATATAGATATCTGTTAAAAACTAGTTATTATATTATAAACAGATTTTATGATATTTAAAAAACTAATACAGAATATTGACTTTCCCTAGCAGTCAAGTAAAAAGAACTGGCACTTTCAGATGACAATTCACTCCATCCTTAAAAAAGTATTTATGAAAAACGGGTTATAAAGACTTCTGGAGAGGCCTGTGATTTTCTCTTGAGAAACATTTCTTATGGAACCTCAGTAATTAGAGAATATTGGATTGTCCCTCTGTACTTGTCATTGGTGAGGCTGTACCATGAATATTGTGTTCAGTTTTGGGCCACTCACTACAAGAAAGATATTGAGGTTCTGGATCGTGTCTAGAGAAGGGCAACAAAGCTGGTGAAAGGTCTGCAGCACAAGTCTTATGATGAATGGCTGAGAGGACTGGGGTTGTTCAGACTGGAAAAAAGGAGGCTGAGGGGAGACCTTATCGTTCTCTACAACCACCTGAAAGGAGGTTGCAGTGGGGTGGGTGTTGCTATCTTCTTCCAAATAACAAGTGATAGGACAAGAAGAAATGGCTTCAAGTTGCACCAGGGGAGGTTTAGATTTGATATTAAAAAAAAATATCTTAACCAAAAGCATTGTCAAACATTGGAACAGGCTGTCCATTGAAGTGGTTGAGTCACCATCCCTGAAGGTATTTAAAAGATATGTAGATGTGGCACTCAAGGGCATGGACTTGTCAGTGTTAGGTTAATGGTTGGACTTGAAGATCTTGAAGGTCTTTCCCAACTTAAATGATTCTATGATTATATAACTTGTTTTAAATAGATGAGTAATTTTGGTACTGTGCAATGTAATAATTTATTTTACAGATTATTTTATATATTCAAACCTACTTCCCTTTTGTTGCTCCTTTTTTTTTTTTTTTTTTTCTCATCTATGTTTGTTTTTGCTTCTTTCTGCCTGATACCAATTCTGAATCAGCTATGTTTTATTGCTCTGCTTTTTCAAGTCTGTTCTGTCTTCCTAATGATTCTGTGCTATATATTATGATGGTATTATTATGGTAATGATATGGTACTTACACTTTATCTTTGTCTTTCTATTTGTTCCCTGTTTGCACATACTTTACCTTTCTGTATCTCTTCTCTGTATGGCTTTTGAACATTATTACACAACCCCATTATTTGGCATTCCTAAAGATGAATTTTTAAAGTTATAGACTCTTTGTGTTACGACCAGGATATATCAAATATCCTAAAATAATCTAATTATTGTAAGTATTAGATTTATGCATGTTTAAACATTATGTTATGACTGTGTCATGGTTTGAGCCTGGTCGGCAGCCAACCACCACGCAGCCACTCTCTCTCCCTTCTCTTCCAGCAATAAGAAGGGACAGAGAGCCAGGCTTGGGGTTCAAGATAGGACTAGGATGGGGAAAAAATCCCCCTTTATGGACACAAGCAAAAGGCAGACATGTTAGGGGTAGAAAAAAAGAACATACTTTTATTACAGACACTAACAACACGTAACAGAGTAGGACAGTGAGAAACATTGCCACATCTTGAGAACACCTTCCCCCCACCCCTCCCTTCTTCCCAGGATCAGTTCTTCTCCCGATATCTCTACCTCCTCCCCTCAGTGGTTCAGAGGCAGGGAATGGGGGGGGGGGGGTGGGGTGCAGTCAGTGCTGCCTCTTCTTCCATCTTTGTTGGGGGGAGCTTCTGGAACTTGTTCCCCCTGCTCTATCGTGGTCCCCTTCTCACAGGAGACAGTCCTCCACAAACTTTCTCTGACATGAGTTCCTCCCACGGGCTGCAGCATTCCCCACACTGCTCTGTTGTGGGTCACCAACTTTCTCCAACTGGAGTCCCTCCCATGGCTACAGCCCTTCCCGATCTGCTCTGGTGTGGGATACCCCCACATGCTGCAATCCTCCCAGTGCTCTAATTACAACAGTGGGGCTACCTTTTCCCACAAGACCCTGGCCTTCGGGCACAGCACCTTAGGTAGAACCTTGATCATCCAGGTGAAAAACACAGGCCATAAATCAATGTCTGCTCCACCACAGATCTTCATGGGTGGCGGTGGGGGGGCTACCCTGCCATCTCACCACAGGATACAGGGGGGTCTCTGCTCCGGCACAACTCCCCCCTCTTTTCTTCCTCCATTCCTCCACTGACCTTGGTGTTCACGCAGCTGCTGCAACTCCTCTTCACAAGTCTGACTGCTCATCACCATGTCCCTTCTTAAATATGTTATTACAGAGGCCCAGCCAATTGGCTCAGTTTTTGAGCAGAGGTGGAGCTGCCTTGGAGCTGGGGGAGCTTCGAGAAGCTTCTCACAAGGGAGCACCCTTATAGCCCCCTCCCCTGCTACCACAAAACCCCACCACTCACTCAAACCCAGGACAAACTGGCATCTCGATGATATCAAAGCTTTCCTTTTAGAGATTTCATGATACCCTTTTGTCTGAGGTTTTACTCTTCCATTCTAACTCATCTTCCTGTTTAATATCGGCCTCTGTTAGGTCAATCCATGTAGAGTCAAAATACTCATTAACATACTTTATATCTTTTCCAAATAGTTTGAGATTCTACTCTTTTATCTGCATTAAGAAGATTTTGGTAGTTTGCATATTATGTGCAGATTCTGATACCGCTTACCATATACTTTCTGTTCACTTCTCTGCTCATTATTTCAATACATCTATAAAGATAACAATAGTGAAAATGGCAAGAAAAATAAAAGCTCATTATCTTCACAGATTGTAAATAGTCAGAAAACTGTAGCAAAGCATTGTCAGATCCTGCAAATCCTTTTCACTTTCTTCTTCCCTTAACAACTCAGTCACTGAAGAGAACACCCATGACTGCAAAGTAGACATCTATGTTTGAACCAGCCAGTCCAGACTTATTTGATAACAGAGAGAAATGGGCATTTATAGTCAGTAATTTTCTTGATCTAGTTTAGATACATCTGAAGGGGAGGATACAAATTATAATCTAGCAGTGTTCATTTCTGTCCCCAAGTTACAGAGTCTGAAGAACTAATTCAGTGTACAGAGGTTTTACTAGAGACATAACATTAGGTGAGATGAATGTCACTTCCTGTGGCAAACGACAAAACTCTAACATACAAACTTAGAATATTTGAGAGAAATGCCTTGGATATACAGAACTTCATACTTTTGACAAATTATATTTGTCAAGAAAAAAAAGGAAGTTACTCCAGATTTTTGTAAACCTCCTGAGCTTTTAGTCTTGTAGATAGGTACATGCTATGATCTCTTATCTTTTACTGGTAGGAGGCAATAATCAAAAAGGGAATGGACTCTTGGATGTTTCTTTGTTATATAGTTTAATGCATGCAAGGTAACTTCTGGGATGGTGTTATCTAGTAATCAGATGATCTATCAGCAAAATGCTACTCCCCTTCTCATAAGCAAAGGTGAATCAGGAAGGAGACACCAATACACAGGGTGGTGTCTTTAAAAAGATGCTCTTAGGACACTGCATTTTGTTCATGACTCTGCTATGGTCAGTAATAAAAACATAATTTAGCCTTCTATGTCTTCTTAGCCATTGGAGAAGTCTCAAGGTGGTGGAATTATTTTAGCTCATACTATCAATGGGTAATGTTTTGGGAGCTTTTGTTGTTTGAACACAATAATAATCAGATATATGTACATTTAAAACATTTGAATTTAGATAACATATGTATGTACCATAAAATATTTTTTAATGTATATTGTACTGGTGTATATGCTATACACTTACACTGCAAAATGTTAGACTTAAGCCCTATGCATCACATACTTGCATTTGCTTGTTTTAAACTAGAATGTTGCGCACATTTTGTAAGTGCAATATATATTCATATGCTTCACAATTTAATAATTTTAATGCCAGGAGGGATAATTCTGATCATTTAGTCTGACCTGCTGCCTAATGCATGCAGAGAATTTTGCTGAGTTTCAATGCTTTTTGGAATAAACAACACAAATGAGGATCCCTGGAAATAAATTTGATGAGGAGCTGACTACTAGATAGATCATTTTGCAAATCTTCATGCTAATGCAGATATCCCAGAACAAAACATAACATCCAGACACAGTTGGATCACTCTTTTGCGTTATCTCCTTGGGCAGCCTTTCCCCAGTCCTATGGAGTAAAATTTCACCCTACTTACAGCTTGTTCTGCTCCAAAGATAATTTTCCTATCACATTGGTGAGATCATGCTACAACTTTCCCTCTAATCCTCCTCTAACTCCCCCTACTCAGACACATTAAAAACAAGCTACTGGTGTTTACTTCCAAGACTCTTGTGTTTTCAGTCTATCTATCACTTCTGTCAAACAATCATCAGTCCTTAGACTAAAATCCTTAGACTAAGCATAGCCTGTGTGAAAGACCTCCAAAGAGCAAGAACTAAGAGCCTGCCCAGTAAACCATCTTCATCCTTTAATATCTTCATATCAGAAATCTGACTTTTATTTTCTGGATTTTAAGCCAACTACTTGTCTTGTTTACCATGGCTATGGGGTGGGAGGGAAAGATTTTTCTACTTTTCTGGGTATTTGGGGACTATTACTGTGTACCCTTAACACTTGTTTCTTTAGAGACAACATCTAGGCTATGCATTCTAGACCAAATTCAAGTTTTTCATCAAACACTTAATTGCTTTCCTTTTTAATGTCACCTAAATTTGGATGTACTCCACAACCAACTTTATTGTTTCATTAAAACCTTCTTTTAACCAGTATAACATAATATCTACTAAAAAAAAAAAAAATCTTGATGTTACAACCATTTCATAAGCTGTATATCATGGTAAACAACATTTTTTTCTACTCACGTTGTTGTATATTAATATATTTATCTGCCGTTGGTTGTTTTACATGTAGATTATGAGCTCTCTGTGGCAAGGACCATCTTTTCTTTTTGGATATGCATATATTCATATACAATTGCATAGTCACATGCACACATGAACTTGGAAGAATCATAATACTGATAATCTTTGTCCTACTCATTCTGCTCATTAAGAGTCCTTAGGTATTGAAATGAGATTCAGAGTTCTAATCAGATTCACAATAACTTTATTTTATCTTTACTGACCTATAATAGAAAGGCAGAAAGGACAAATATCATAACATGTAAAAATATTTCTGGACTCTGTATTAACGACATTGATTTAATTCATCTCATTGGGGTACTACTATAACGGAACAAAAAGTATTGGAAAGTTCAGAGGCATTAATCTTCTTATCTGTGCACTGAAACTCTCTGTGAAAAGATAGATGAAGGAGGGCTGATGAATGCTGCTTCATTAGGAGAATTTTAAAATGTAATTTGTCTTCATGAAAACAAGGGATTAAACATTTCCAGCTTTCTCCTCGGCCTGCTAGAAATATTTTTTAAGCAATAACCTTTGATGCAGAATAGTCTTTATGGTAGGACAGTAATTATTATAGAAGAGAGGTATGTCCTAGTCAATCTGTTTGTGAATCACAGCAGTGGAAATTCTTAGAACTGCAGATTCAAATTTCCTAAATATGATTATGTGATATCAGAAAGAAAAATTCCCTTTAACTAACTTGGGTCTATGTTCAGTAGATTATGCAGAAGATTTTCATAGTGCTTAAGGCTAATGGTGCAGGTGATGAGCTAAAACTTGATTAATCCTCAAAATTTGCAGGAATCAAAAATCTTTTTCCTAATAGAATACTGGCTGTTAGAATAACTTTCTTATAGAATAATGGATACTCTTGCTGTTACTTACACCTTAATTCCAGACTGCTTTGTATTGCCTAAGAGCTTTATGACAGGACTGTGCAAAATGTGGAAGAGAAAAGGAACTGCAAAGTACAGATATGACATCTGGAAACAGAAACCAAAACCTGGCTAGTCAAACACATCTTCCTGGGATAATGAGTTTTGAAAAAATTCCACTGCCTCATTGCTCATTGCCTGCCCTATCAGGTATAATTCTTAGACATACAGGGATCTGAAACCAAAGCCAGCGAAGCCAATGGACAGTTTCTCATTAATGAGAATATGTATTAGACTAGAACTTACAGCAAAGTTTAAGAGGAAGAGCACTGCCCATGTCTGGCATGATGAAAGTTCCCTGTTTTCCCCTTTTCTTACATTTACCTGGCTTTTTAGCCTTCTACTCAGAGGCACCCTTTCCACATTACTCTGCCTGATCCCTCATACAACGCTTTATATTACAGTTATATTGGAGAGAATGACCCTGCCACATATTATGTGTTTCACATGGCTGTTTCACTTCTATCCCCTTCACTAAATTCTTCCTCTCCACCCCCACCAGTACCACTCCCCCAGTGTTTAAAACTAGAAATTGTTGGAAAGTAGATGGGAAGACACTTCAAAAATGAATTTAAACTTTTATATATGGGAAATGGAGTGTAGTATTGAATTGACAAAAATTATTCCAAGCCTAGGCAGAAAGAATCTGAAAACAAGACATAAGCAGCCATGCATAAAATGTCTGAAACCACAGAGGAAATAGCCGACAAGATGAGTGGTAACAAGGTGAGCAACATATCAAAGTAAAAAAAAATCCCTCTAGAGAAGACAAGATGGATGAAGGAAGCAAGTTACTGTATGTGTGAGAGTGTGTTTAATATACTCAGCTGTGTAAGACCTTCAGGGAAAAGATCACTGAAGCTATCAGAAAATTCACTGTCTTTATGGACTAATGCTCCTATCAGATAAAGGACACTAGTGAAATTACAGGTGCATCTGCTCTCTCTCCACACAGTCCATAAAGTCTCCCCGTGATGTAGATTAACTGAATCCCTCAAGTCTGGAATCATCCAGGGAGATAAAGAAAATGTAGCACATACAGGAGCTGATGATTCACCTATGGAAATGTTATAAACGCATGCTGGACATGGTGGGGGCCACCTGTGTGTCCATTTGCAAGGAGAAAGGCAGAAGACAGATCAGGGTAGTAAGACTTACACTAAGTGAAAACAGTAAGCCAGATGAAGGACAGATCTCTGCTTTTCTTTACCCCATGTCCTGGGTTTTAATGTAAAACTGTCTTCTGTGGATTGTCTAAAGCTTATTGGTTTTTTGGACAGGTATACTCAACGGTACACTGCATAATGTCCTCCACTAGTAGGATCATATTTCTGTCTGGATTTCAGCTTCAGAAACTGCAAAGACTATGGTAACAGCACAATGTCAGTGTAAGCACTCTGATGTTTGCTTTACATCAGACTGTGTATGTCTCATTTGCTTTGATTAAAGGCTGTTTCAAAGCTCCCAAAGTTTGACTGTTTGTAAATCCTTATCTCTGAAATGAGGTAACAATTTAATAAAGACAAATATGCACTCCTTGCTAATTAAAAAATAAAATCCAGAGCCTTATTCATTGTAGACTTTTCTTTTTTCTTATAATTTAAAAGATCTGATTTAGAACTAAGACAGGGCAGCAAACATCTCACCTTAATTGTAGATATTTTGAAGACTTCTGTTTCTAAGCTAGTCAGGAAATATTCGGTGGGGATACTCCAGTCTTAATATAGACAGCTAAGTGTACTGTGTCTGGATGAGATGGAGTTAATTTTCCCCATAGCAGCCCTCATAGCGCTGTGCTTTGTATTGGTACCTAGAAGGGTGTTAGTAACTCACCAGTGTTTTGGCTGCTGCCAAGCAGTGCTCGCATGGCATGAAGGCCGTGTCTCCAGCATTCCCCCCTCACCAGTAGGCTGGGAGTGGGCAAGATCTTGAGAGGGTACATAGCCAGGAGAGCTGACCCAAACTGACGAAAAGGATATCACATCCATATGACATCTGCTCAGCAGTAAAAGCTAAGAGAAAGAAGGAGTGGGGGCATCTGTTATCACAACATTTGTCTTCCAGAGCAACCACTATAAGCACTGAATCCCTACTTCCCAGGAAGAGGCTGGACATCAGGTGCAGATGGGAAGTAAAAAATAAATCTTTTGTTTTCCTTTGATTCTGTGCACAGCCCTTTCTTGTGCTTTATTAAACTGACTTTATCTTGACCACGATTTTTTTCCATCTTATTTTCTGCCCCACCTTGTCCTGCTGAGGACAGGAGTGATAGGATGGTTTAGTGGGCACCTAGCATCCAGCCAAGGTCAACCCACCTAAGGTTAACCCTAAATTAAATTAATTACCCTCTAGAAATTATTATTGTTCTCTTCATTACAAAGTGGATCTAGATTATTAGGTCCCAATAGAAGGATTCCATATTAAAACTGTGAATCCTTAGAGTAGGATTTCATTTGAGATTTAGGTATCTGCATTTGGATGTCCACCACAGTTGTCAACAAGTACTTGAAGTCTGAACTCCAGTAAATCAAATCAGTAAAGTCTGAAAAGTGATTCGTCTTAGACCAGAGAAGATAAGTAAGAGGTGATTTAGTTGCTGAGATGCCCTGAAGTGACTGAGCACCACGTGGGACTGGCAGCTCTGACACACTGCTTACAGAAGACCTGCAGCATTCTGGTTCGACAGCTGGAGGCCATATAATACATCCCATGGTGGCAGTATAAAAGTAGATGCTTATGTTCAGGAAGCTGGATCCTGCCCCTAGTGTCCCCTAAAAATCTATACACAGACATTTTCAAACAAGCATTTTAATCTCTGAGTAAATCCTCCCTCCCTTGCTTAAATTAAGGAGATAAATCTTTCTTCAAACCACCAAAATTAAAATTAAGAACACAACCTTGATTCTAAGCTCTGACATATATCCTCCTGTGCTATTTTGCTAACATTACAGCATATTCACTATAATTTTAGTTTTGGATATAGATCGAAAACCAAAATAACACCTATATACTTCAAATTAAATTTATATGTAAATTGGATAGCTAAATCCAAAGGGATGACCTCACAAATCTCTGCAAACTGCTTAGACTCTTGAAATCTAAGCCCTCATCTTCCCCCAAAATATACTGCTAATGGCAGTCAAGCTCTGAGACACAACTGTCCTGATATCTCATGACAATTAAGCAGAACAAGCTTCATCCAAAATTATAATGGCAGTGGTCTGATCCCAATCTTCAGTGTCACGACCTACTTCTACAAAACACACAGTAGTCAGAACACTCTCCTAGGAAACATTGCCAAAAGGACAGTGAACAAGCTGGAGAGTCGTCTGCCTAAAAATGCTTTTGGATTTTGTCATTGAGTTTTTCTTACTCTGCTCTAGATTGGCTGCAGGCACTCCATAGTCTACATATTGCTTACCTTCTGTCCATATGGCTGCCCTGTGGACAGCTTGAAGGTTTGACTGTAGAGAACTTTTCCAAATAGTCCTGCTGACATATTAGTGCAGCAGTGTGCTCTACGGTATGTGTACCCACTGTGCTCTGGAAAGAACCTGGAGTTTCCTTCAGGCTTGCTTCTGGATTTCTCTACAGAGAGAAGATTAATCCACTCTTTCAAAGTGGCCCCAGGGCCACTGATAAGTGTCAGCATAGTCAGAATGGCTATCTAATATACTTCAGTATGCCCTGGAAGATCCTAGGCACCCACACAGGGCTGACGTATAAAATACAAGATTGTTTCCATCTCAACCAGCATCTAGAGGACAACTGGGAAACTTCATCGTATTTGAACAAGAACATTAGATATGTAAGAACCTTGGACAACTGTATCTCAGGTGACCATAATGTTTAGAAGAGGTGGCATGTATCAAGTCACTATAGTGAGATATCAACAACATGCTGTGATGCGAATTCTCTGCCTCTCTTGCCTCATACTAAAATGGCAGATCTTAATATATTTGCTGCTGTCACCCCTGAGAGACTATAAAAAGGTCTACTAAGTTTTTTGGGGTAGACGCTGACAAAATAATACAGAAACTTTAAAGGTTATGTCACCACTAGCCTTAAATAGGATATAAAACTCCTACATTTGGGTACTTATAAGGCAAAATGAGGGAGGTGGGCAGATCCCAGTATATTTGAAAAGTGTAGATATAACTACAATTTAATATAGAAAATATATGAACATTGGAATAAATTAGTTGAAAAATAATGTAGCTATCATAAACTAAGAAATAGCATGGCTGGAGGATTTTAAAAGTGATTTGGAAGCAAAATCCTCTCATTGAATTAAAGAAAAAACATTCAGTTAGGCACCTTCTGGAATAGCAAAGCTGGTAGAGCTTCTGTAGCTAAGGGCCTGTCAGCATTTCCATTACAAACCAGTACTTTCTGGGGATTACATTTCATCCAGAAGTGTTTGATGTGGGATGAACTTGAGATAAAATGTCTCAGCCTTTGAGTAATATAATGGTAACTCTATTATAATAAAAATCTGTATTCACTTTGTAAATGTTGAGTCTACTGCATGGCTACATTACACATTTAGATATAAAGATACCTGAGCTAATGCTGACCTAAGCAAGTATGCCCACATAATACAGTTCAGGTAAAGATTTAAGGCAAAATAGCTTTATTGTTGTGATGTTATGCCCAAGTTACTCAGCCAAAACTCTCAGCCTGGTTTATTTTCTCAGGTGAGTCTTTTCACCAGGGATATTTCCATTCAATTCAACATTCTCTTAACTCATCTCTGCAGCTCATCTGCATTGCTCCTATTATTGATGAGATAAACAGAACAAAAGAAAGGTAACAGTTATATGAAAAGCAAGTCCTGCTGTGTTCCAGATCTGGCTTGGTCATTACAAGGGAAAAAATAGCACAAAACAAGAACTGTGAGATAATTCCAATGGTATCTTAGTAACCTCTAATGTTAAAAAAAATTAAAAAATTTAAAAACTAGTGTTCTTCTCTTTTGAATTGTGTTGTGGTTAGTTTTACGGTGAAGACTTAGAGGCTAATTGTCAATGGTTCATTACGCATGACCAGGTAAAAAGATTGGTGTGCTTGGAAACAAGCTTCCAGTTTCCCCGGATTTGGGACAGCTCTGTCATGGAGCTTCATCACTGGGGAAGCAGGGCTGAAGAAATCATTATTAATGACAAGATTATATAATGCTTTTCAGTATTTGTCTTGAGAAATAGATAGAATATGGGAACAGAGGGACAGTCTATTCTATTAGATAAAGGCTGTAAGAGTTTAAAGTCCTAGTCTCTCATTTCTTTTGTGATCCCTTTGTATTCTAAAGGTTGTAACTTTAAAATCTGTAAAACTATTTAGACATTTACTTAACAAGAAAGTTGAAAAGGAGAAAAGGATTGGCTAAAAAGAGTAGGAAAATCTAAATGCTGAAAGCAAGGAATTTCTACAGATGAAGTAAGTAGATGGATGGGAAGATGAATATGATAACTTCAGTACATTCCCCTTTGCCGAACAAAGTAGCTTGCTGCAGATGCATTAACACAATAGTCAGAGAGGAAAAAGTTTATTTTTTCAGTTTTTCTTCCTAGTATCCTGTAAACTAACATAGAATTAAAATGCTTTATCTCAGTATTCAGTTTATTTACTGGAGATGGAATACCAAATCTGATTTTACAGTAACACATTCATTCTCTGTTGGGTAGTCTACATGAATTTTTCATATACTTTGCTTTCCAACAGGTATCTTAACCTCATGAGTATATATGAAATATTGTTAGTTAATTGTTACCGATTTTACCAGGTAGAAAAAGAACTGTCAATCAAAGTTATCATGATTATTACAGTAAACATCTAAAAATAATAAACATCTTTCCATTATAGACAAAATATCCAAGGACTACAATTCTCTCAGGACCTTGTAATTTTCCTGAGGTTGACAAAACAGCAGTAATCTGGACTATAACACCCATGAAGTATTCTCACCTCTCACTTCAGTTCTTATCAGCCTCACATCTCTGAATCCCAACAGTTTCTTCATCCATGACTAATATTATCAAGTTATTGGCTTGCTAAAGGTCTCTTGAAAAGTATAGTCTTCCCCGGAAACAAATCTACAATTTTTGCTAGACTGGTACAGTAGTATTGTAAGTTAGGTGGAGATTTTTTGTTGGTTTATTGGTGGGTTTTTTCTCTTTAAGAAGGGCTTACAAAAGATTTTTTTTTTTCTGGTAGAGTGCTTGTTATAGTCTTACATGTGGCTTTGGAGAATGGCATGGATTAAAAAAAGAAAAAAAAATCAATGTTCTTCCCACTGTAAGGAAGAACTAACCTTTTCTTGCTAACCTTTCTCTATTTTGAAGGTTAGTGCTGAGATAAAGTAGCTTGCAAGGGAGTGAAGTTGGATTCCTCAATGACTCTTCGGAAAGAACTTGTACTACACATAGAATAATTACTTAGGTTTAAAGGTACATTTCAGTGCAGCTAAGTTTCCAAGTCATGGATCTATGTTGGAATTTGATACTTTCTGCTCTTCTCATTTATTTTTTAATATGGCAAATTAAAATATGATTTATTATTAGATTCAGCAAAACAATTATGTTATTCTGTGTACTGGTAGATCATCTAAGAAGTGACAGATTTGATTTCTGGTTTCACTATACAATAAGAAATTGTACCATAAAATTGCTCTCCTTCAGCTGTTGTATTTACCTCTACAAAGTGGAACAATTTCCACAGGAGAAAGGAAGTGTACCACCTACTTATGTGCATTCTCATTTCTGTGCAGCCTGCCCATCTGGAAAAGATGTAAAATGGGAAGACTCCAACATGTTCATGAAGAAAAGGATGTAAAGACTGCATTCAGCATATTCTGAATGAGTGCTGCAAGTCTGAAAGTATTTTGCAGAAATGTCAGAAGCTTCTTTTGGCTGATTCACTTCTGTTAGCCCTGAGAAGTTACTTGCTTAGGACATTGGTTTCTCACTTCAAAAACACAGAATTCCTTCTATTTGCTATGTAGAGAGTGGAAACATTCAATGTGTTGCCCAGACCATGCCTCTGAGATAAGGTGCCCTGGCTTGATACAGTATGAAGACATAACAAGTTACAGTGTCTAGAAGACCAAATAGAAAATTAGACTAGAAATAAAGTCTATGTATTTAACAAATAGAACAATTTAACATGGGAAGAATTTACCAAGGGCTAGCGTAGATTTTCCTTCACTAGAAATTTTAAAATCAATAGTGGCTGTGTTCCTAAGACATATGCTCTATTTCAAATGAACTTTAATTCATAGTCTTTATAATGGACTGTATCATGCAGAAGCATAGACTATTCAATCCTTTCTAGTTTTATACTCTGAATCTTTGAAGACAGCTGTTTCCATTAACTGGAAAAATAGAAAAGAAGCTTTTGTCAATAATAGCAGTGATATATGAAAGCAGAGGTTAAAATAAGCATAAATGAGACAGTTCGTATGCTGCTGCTTCTGTACTAAACATAAGGAAGAAGACTCTTATGTAACCTACATGGTGCATCTGTTCTTTATTCATCATGTTATATTCTTGATAAAGTGTACACTTTCACCACCTCTGCCTGTGGGTAGAAGAAAGGTTATAGCTCTTCCCTAGACCTTAGAAAGAAAGACCTTCCACTTCCATCTCTCTCCTAAATAAATTTATTTGAAACACAGCATGAAGGAGAGAGGATAAGATTATTGAGAAGTGGGAAGCTGACAAAAAATTGACTTCAATATGGTATGCACAAATATACCAATTCATAACAAAAATAATGAGAAGTGTAAGGCTGCCTTGGGACAGGGGAGGGAGAGAGAAAATAAAGGAGGGGGAAAAAGAGGAATAAAATGAAGGCAAACAACCTTGAATTCACAATAAACTAAGATGAGGTTTTGCTAATTTGCAGAGGCCCTCAGAAAGCTGCCTGTTGATGAAATAAATAAGTAATTTACATACATCTATCAACAACTCTATGAACACAGTGATGGGATCACCAGACTTTTAGCCTCCAAATTATAGAAGTGACAAGAATCCAGAAAACTAGTTAAATTAAAACACCCCTTGACACAACAGATACTTGATCTTGCAGACTTCACAGAGGTTTTTGTTTTCTTTTATCAATCTCTGTGTGGTGATATACTAGATTACAATTACCTGGAGAGATATTCAGAATTTTATAGATGATAAAGCCAATATACTTTTATTCATCACACAGCAGAAACAAATATTTAAAGTACCTATTTCCAGAAAAAAAAGCAGAAGATATGATTATAACTCCTAAAAAGTAATAAAGTGTCAGGCCTGGTTTAGTACAGCATGTACATGAGGGCATTAGTGAAGAATTATTAGTCCTTGTGAAGTGTCATTTAGTATATATTAAATTTAAGATTTTGTCTAAAGACAAATTCTTTTGCTCCAATTTAAAGCCTATCTGTGTATTGTATTCCTAAAGAATCTGGGAAGAAATTTTACTATGAAATTATTTTTGATGGAAAACTAAGCTTTTGAAGAAACAAAATATTATACATTTTGAACTGTGTTCAGTTCAAATAGTAATGAATTTAGAAAAATCATTGATATATGATATGAATGAGGACAATGACTCGGCAGTGATAGATAGCTATTGTAAATAATATCTATATTGATAATCCATGACCCTTTTAAGGGAAGATATTAAACTTATGTTCATAAATTTACTGCTTCAAACCTGTACTATTTCAGACAAAAATACAAATAATTTTATAATAAACCAAAGAACTTTGGTTTCTTGACTAAATTGTTAAATAAGTCATCCCCAAGTAGTCTGTTTTGTGTTTTTTCTCACCCTGCCCTTTAACCTTCAAAAGTAGAAATTTTCATAGTTAATTTGAGAGGAAATGGCTTTCTTTCATGTTTTCCCTTGTATTTCCTACAAGAAAATAAAATACCTAGTTCTGAGTGCACAGTTTGAATACTGCTGTAGTCCAGATTTGAAAACTTCTATCCTCTATTTCCACTTTATTCTGCTGGGTGTATACAAAAGGCAGAGACTCTACTAGTACTTGATTTAGGTTAAAAAAAAAAAATCCAGGTTAGCTGACATATGGGAAGCAGAATGTTACTCATCTGATTGTCTGAACAGCACAATAGGTACACTCTCCCCCCTCTGTGTCTGTGTGTGTGGCTCTTCAGTTCCCCAAAGAACACATCTCTTCTTCAAAGACAAAACAACTATCTTCTTCTCTGCAAGACAGAAAGGTGTGGCAGGGGTAAGGTTACACTGTCCCCTCTCTTCTGTGACTGTGAAAAGTCTCCTCACGCTTCAATTAGTTTTACAAAACCAGTTGAGATTAATTCATAATGCTTCACTGTTAAATGAGTACATTTCTGAATGCAGCTACTGGAGATGGATGAGAGCAGCATGTTGTTATTACAAAAGGCAGACAGGACCCACTCTGTGTGGGGCATACTAAGCATTATCTTTATTAAATATTGATTTTAAAATCTTTAAGTCGCTAAGAGTTTGGAGACACTGATTAAATTACTTGCTAATCTAGAACAAACTACTTCTGTTGTAAACAGAATCAACTGAAATAATCTCAGGAGGTTTCTTTATCTTATGGATAAACAGAAAAACAAGCTACATTTAGGCTCAAACACTGAAAAAAGCTCTGGAACTGGTGAACACACAATATTTGGATAAATTCTTAACTCACATCAATAGCCATCTGAATATATCTTATAAATTTATGCCAGTCTGGCTTTATCTCTTTTGGTAAGGTAGATTTTGAGTAAAGACAAATTCTATCACTGAAAATTAAACACAGCTACCACTGCCTTCAATAAAATACCCTAAAGCAAGTTCTGGCTCATTTGTTTGTTCACGGTATGTTCAGGACCAAGCTTTGGGGTATGCTATTCATAATGTGTCTGCAGAGGCTTGCAAACTGGGACAGAGGCTAGTACTGGCAAGTATGGTCTTTAAGAACTACCAGAAATATTTTTCTACCACAAATAAAAAGTATTAATGATCCAGAATTTCAGACACAGTCCTTTCTCTAAAATTTCTTGTTGTCCAACTTAGATACTCCACTCTACATCTGATTAACTTGTTAGCTGGTTCAACCTTGTGTTAACTGCTTTAATCAGTACTTTCTCTCAGATGTATTTTCCCAATGGCTAAAGATGTTTCTTAATTCATTCTTCATCTGTATGACACAACAATATGCAAAAACAGTTTAGAATCTTTACTATACACATACAAACAACATTTCAAGCAAGGATAAATACAGTTTATTTAGAATATTTATTTATAAATATAGTTTATTTAGAATTAATTATTAAATTAAATAATAATTGGAACTAAATATTACATTTTATTTTTATTTATTAATGTATTTATTATTTTTATATAGGATGAATGCTTATATAGACTTCTTAACAGTGGAAAAATGCTCAGTATCTGTATGTTCATCTTAGGGCAGAAACTCTGGTTACCCATAGTTTTTGAATTTCAGAATATATATGACCTCTATACAGGGTCAATTAAAAAAATAAAAAGTCCAGATGATTTAACAGCCAAATGCATTTTTGGCATGTATTGGTCTGAAAAATTACTGTATTTCTTTTAGCTGAAGTCTTCATCTTAATCTACCTGACTGGCAATTAAGACTTCAATTTACTGTTCATATTTCAGGTACTGTACAATTCTAGATAACTATTGATCAACCATTGTTTTTTCTTCAGCCATAGTGGTAATTAATCATTTGGTCTATTCAGTAAAGGATGTGTAGATACAAAATCACTTAAAGCCAATAAATCATGTTTGGTGATCTTCTAAAATATATAATCTAGTTCAGAGAAAAGTCATAAACCAAATACATGAATTGCTTTTGAAATTCATAGCTTATTTTATCTAGAAGGTGAGATTCATCTGTATTGAAATATCTATGAAGTTAGTGACTTAAAAGTTAAATACACGCTCACTGCTTAGCTCTAGTGAAGTCAAAGGCATTTTGGATCATCCCGCATAAAAACTATACATTATTGTTATTTCTTCCCATTACCTGAGATCTCAGTGGGAACATAACTACTAATATATCTCTAACTTAGGCTGTGGTAAGTGAATTCAGAGTTTTATCACCTTCTTCAGTATTGCAAGTGTTCCTATCAAGGTTGCTTTCTGTCATGTCTATATTCAGTGTGACTATATTCAGTGTGCACAGTACTGCTGTGATAATGTATCATGAGATTCTAGTGCACAGCAAATAATTGGTTTTATGCTTATATTTTTCATGCGCCACAGTTTCCTCAGTTACTGCCAGATCCTATTTGCCATTTTCTATTTAATTTTTAATTAAACAAATTCTAAAACAACAAAGTCCATAGGGAGGCACTCTTTTCCCTTCCTTTATATAAGCCCCATATCTGGTGTTCTTCAATGCCATTCATGAACACTCATGATTTTCAACAGTCTAGTAATATTTTTGATTCTTTTTTATCCACCATTTTGTTGCACTTCCTACAGTATGGCATCTCTTGTTTTGAGCACATAATTCCCGAAAAGCTCCTAGCACTTTAGACTGTCAATTCTGTATTTTATATTCATCTCTACTGAATCTGATGTATCCGCTTACGTACAATTAATAGTCTCTAGGTTCTCATCACATATCACACATTCTAGATTTACACTTTTTCTACTGTGTTTTTCCTTTCTCTTCTGTGAGTGATGTTCTATATAGCTATAATTAAATTTTCTGGGTAAAAAACTAGTTCAAATCTGAGATTATTATATTTAGACCTTTCTATGTGTGTAGCTGTAGGCTTCTTTGGGACTTAATTAAAGTGCATACAAACAAACATCTGTGGTCTTTATGGGTGCCTTAGGTTGTACAAATTGTCTACACAAGGCAGTCAGCTATGATAAAGAACTATGAGACGCTCCTGGCTTTTCTGGAGTGGCAGTTGAAGGCCAGCTAGAATTCCTTACAGCACCATAAATGGTGCTGGATGCCCACATTCAGAAAATGGTGTCCAGCTGTGACTAGGTCTCCCATAGGGCACTTTAAATGGCAGGAGATGTGTACCTGGGGGTAAACCCCTAGTCACTACACGCAGTGAAACTGGATCTTATCTTGAAGTAGACATACAGATTTCTGTCAGCTGTCTGAACTATATTATTTCCATTGAGTATAAAGAGATGTTAGACATCTAATATATTGGTTCACATCTAATTCTGCTCTTAATTTCTTTTTTCATGTTTGCATTCCATTTATAACTTGACACCTTCTTTTGTAAGTCTGTACGTAACTCTTCTAACTGTGTTAGTCTTCTTTCCATTTATTTCTAACTACAAATATCACACTGGTGTCTTTACAGTGACTTATTCTCAGTGGCATTTCATTCCTCTTTAAGTGTTATAACTTTATCTAAGATACACTCAGTCCATTTTCAGTCTCTTCAAGAGTAGTCTGTCAGAAGAAAAATCTGTTCCAGGACATTCTAGTTCACTTTCAGCCTGTTGTACTGTGTCTATGATCTTAAAGCCTGTTCACCCTGAATTCATGTTCTGTGCCTTGCAAAACATACTAAATTTATCCTGGCTCCTCTGCCCAACTCCCTTATATCAATCTTTGTCCAATGCAATACTGCCACAAATTTCTATATATTTGTGATGGAACATTTTTTCACTGCCTTGGCCATATTTTTTACCCCCTTTCCCAAGAGCTTGCTTTTTTTCCAAACAAGAATAGCTTTGATATATCTTTATTTCTTCATCACAAGTTAAGTACTTTTAAATATTTATAGTGTCAATTTGTAATGTTTCTACACCTTTCCTAGTCAACTATTTGAGTTAGAGTATCTTCTTTTCCATGTGAATTTGCTATGCAGACATAGCTCTACTTCAGATTCTTGTAGGGAAGCCAAGGGTGCAAGTTTGTCAAACTCTGTAGCTAAGTGTGGATTCCACTTCCTTCCCTGTGATTCTTGTTAAAATGTGGAAAATAATGACATTTTTTTTATTATTTTGCTTCAAATCTACAACATATTTTTGTCATTTTAAAACAATTTTATGCTGATATAATTGTTTTAATGTGCAATTATATGCAAAATATTCTGTACCATCTCTACTGTTTCTTATTTAATTCCTCCATGGCTCTTACAAAATCAAAGTATAAGTTTCATACTCTTCCAAATAAACTATATTGTCTTGATCACATTTTCAGCTTCAGTTGACAGCCACGGACTTACCTTGGAACTGGCTTAACCATTGGATTTTCTGACTAACCTGGGTCACTTACTAATGTCTTTTTCTGATATAAGTATTTTTTTCTCCCTTATGAATTTCAGTTCTCTTCTTGAACTGTAATACAGATTTTGCAGGCTCCTCATGTCCTTAATAGTTATCTGTCACTTGTTTAGTCTGCTTCTTATCGACATTGTTCAAGATTCTCAATGGCACATTTTCCCCAGTTTGTTCAGCACAACCACCAGTTCCTTCTTCACAGTGTTTTTCTCCTGTTTAGATCCTTTAACAGAATGATCTTTATAAACTTTTTTTTTTTTTTTTTTTTTTTTTTTCCCAATGACCAGGACTTTACCCAGCAGTCACACTTTTTTTTTTTTTTTTTTTTTTTTCCTAAAAAATTTTGTGATAACTATGTTATCTTTCTAAGAATCTAAGCTAGTGAAACAACCATTAGGATTAATACTGCTACTATTAGTATTGCTCACCTCTGTGACACTTATGTGATGCACTTCCCAGCACATATATATTTCTGCAGAATATATGTCAAAGTCTATGCAGTCTCTGTCAACAATCCAGAATCTACAGTATACTTAGAGAAGAATAACATTTTCCAGTTAGTAGAAACAAATCAACTGAATCATCAATATTACATCAATATTTCCTCGGTTGCATTGATGTTTGTTGTTCTACATGCTGATCACAGAAGTTTGAAGCCTTTATAGATGTTTGCCTAAGCACCTATTTGAACGCTAACTTGAAAAGTTCTTATTCTTTTCCACTGACTTGGATGGACTGATCCTTCTCTTTGGTGCTGTCTGGTGGTGACTGGAACTGTCATAATTCTTGCTGATCATGGGGTGGTCTGATGTCCTTGTCTGCTGCACCTCTAGAAGCAAAGGACCAACTCAGAGGCCTCAAATTCAATTGTGATGATTAAACTGAGATTTTGGCATTACTGTAACAAAGCTCTTTCTACTCCAAAAACAGAGAACATTATTCATTGAGTCAGAGGAGGCTTGCTGCTGGTCACTGAAAGTAGCTATATGATATTAACTTAAAAAATTCATATTCAATGCATTAGGAAGGAAGAGATGGTACTTGCTTGCCCCAGACTGTGATTGCCCAAGATGTACACAGGTACATCATGGCTTGGTCCTGGGTTCCTTAACTGCTGAATTAGACTGCAGTTGCAGAGATTTGAGAGAGCAAGCCTCAAAGGATTAAAAAATTACCTAATTTATGTGATATCTGAAGCTGTAAAAGCTCTTGCCCATGTTGTTGCTAAAACAATTTAGCCTATAATACTGGTCGTTACAAAAACTTGAGAGAAATATCTTCTCTAAAACTCTGGTTCCTTACCTGCTGCATTACTTAGTGATGACAGAGCAATAATTTCTTAATTAGACTTTAGATTATTTGCAGTAGAAACAATGGCCATGATTCTCAGCTAGTAAAAAATCAGTATAGCTCCATTGACTTCAACAGGACAATGCTGATTCTTATAGTGTTTTCAGCTCTTAAAATTTTATTTGTGGTCTTGTCATTTCTGATGCTTTTCTTAAAATCTTGGCTGCAGGAGATGTGTTTAGGTGAGAATCTCAACCTTTTTTTTTTTTTTTTTTAATCTTTATCTCAGCTTTGCGGAGAAGCAGAACTTGAAAACGCGGATTAAGTAGATTGTGAAGGGTTCTAATACACAAGATTAATAGCATTCATTACATACTTTTTTTATTTCTGTAAATCCTCAAATGTTTATATCACTTTCATGATTTCATGGGGTGAAGACAGAAAAGGCTGCAGGAAGAAGGTCCAGTTTACTCATTTTAAACACTTGGATTTGGTAATAAGGAATTTGGATTGGCATTGGCTTTGATATATTTCTGTTGGGTGTTTAACAGACTTTGGGGAACTGGATTTACTAATACAATATTTCTACTGCTTTTAATGTTATTTCTGTTGCTAGTGGTATAAATACTTTTATTATTACTACTATCACCACTGATAGTTTGTGAAGGAGTGGAAACACTTTCAACTTGTTTTAGTAGGGACCTTGCAGCTAAATAGGGGAGCTAGTGTATCTTACAAACCATCAGAGATCTGGAGATGGAAGACTCAATGCCTTCCCCTTGGCTCCCTATGCTGGATCTTGAGGATAGAACTTTAGGGGCACATGCTGAAATGTGTTCTTTGAGGAAGAAGACTTGAGGGTGGCATATTTGAATGCATCATCTGAGAACATCTACTCCTCTTGGTGAAGTGAGATGTGTTGAATAAACAATAGAATGAAAACAATGACTTCTCTATTGTCATGAAACCTGAATTTTTAATTGTTACCCTTGACGGAGCTCTCTCTGACTCACCTGAGAGGACAGGTGTCCCTTTTGTATCTTCTTTAATAAGGGTAAATGTGAGAGGGAGCTTGTTTTCACTGTATTTTTATCAAGGGAGAAAGAAATTGCTGGCTGCTACACTTTATCTGAAAAGTGTATTTAAAAAGGAAAAATAACAAACTCATAAAAATTGTTGTTTTCTTAAGTGAAGAGGTAAGGGACTGAAACATGGCAATTATATTAAATCAGGTTGCATTTTAAACTGCTTTGTGCTCTCACAGGAGAGACAGTGTTTTATACTGAGTTCTGTAAATGGGCATTCTGAAACAGAAGACTTTTAAAAACTGTCATGCTTAATGATACCTACAACAGAATGCCAAGAACAAGATAAAAGATCAACTCTGTTATTCCCACTTTGGCTCTCAGGAAGAGGTCTGCAAAGTATCCTTCAATCTTTTAGAAATCTGTGAAAACTAGCACTAGCTGAAAGGTTTTCCACATTTAATAATATGAAATAGCTTTTTAGCTAAACCAAAATGTTCCTGAAAAAATGTCCACTTTCATGAAGAACATCTGGTGGGATTTTCATGAAAATACATAAAGCTGTAAATAGAACTCAGTGTTAGTGGAAAAAGAATGCATAAATGCTTAATAGTTATTTAAAAATTACTAAAAAATAAAAACTCCAAACCACAGAATGTCTCTCCCTATACTGTGTACATGAAAGAAAATTTTCTGGTTAATATGTTCTAGAAAATTCTAGAAA
This sequence comes from Tyto alba, assembly GCF_018691265.1. Taxonomy (NCBI): domain Eukaryota; kingdom Metazoa; phylum Chordata; class Aves; order Strigiformes; family Tytonidae; genus Tyto; species Tyto alba. The sequence continues at coordinate 41,709,768 of NW_024881316.1, read as the reverse complement.
TTCCTATACATATTTGGAACTGGATCTTGCTATTTTAGAAATGAACTATTCCAGAATAATGCCATAAATTAATTAGAGTAATGGTGAGATAATTCTACCCCAAATATTGATGAGTCCTGTCAAAATCTCATGAAAACCTATAGAAATATTTCTGCTGAGTTCTGCTGCTCTTTGTGAACTGCATTTTATCTTTATAATAGTATAGTAGCCAAAGGTCTTATTAAGACTGGAGCAACAGAATATTAGCTACAAGACCATTCATACCTCAGGAATTTATTATTACATGTAGATAATGAATTTGATTTTAAAAAATATTATTTATTCTTCATTCTAATGACAATGACCATGGACCCTACTCTGACACCTTACTCTTGTTGTTTTTATCAGGAGTTAGAGATTTAAATAACTTTGAGGTTCTGGACCTAAGACTTTAGGTGCCAGCAGCTGCGTCAGATTCAAGAGTGATATTCATAGAATCATAGAACAGTCCAGGTTGAAAGAGACCTTGAAAGATCATCTGATTCAACCGTCTGTAGGAAGGGGAACCTAGATGAGATTATCTATCGCCTTGTCCGATTTCATCTTGAAAACCTCCAGTGATGGGGACTCCATGATATCTGTGGGAAGGTTCTTCCAGTCAATCATTTTTCTCACTCTAAAAAATTTATTTCTTATGTCAAGATGAAACCATTTCTGGTTCAGATTGTACCTGTTTCCCCTTGTCTTTTGCATGTGGCTCCATGTGAAGAGATAGTCTCTGTCCTCTTCGTAGCTGTCCTTTAAGTACTGGCATACTGTGATGAGGTTCACTTGAGCTTTCTCTTCTCCAGGAAGAAGAGACCTAACTCCTTCAGTCTTTCATCATAGGTAAGGTTCTCCATCCCTTTGATCATCTTCATGGGCCTTCTCTGGACCCACTTCAATCTCTCTGCATCTTGTTTGAATTGTGGGGATCAAAACTGAGCACAGTACTCTAGGTGCGGCCTGACAAATGCTAAGAGTGGGATGATTGCATCTCTATCTTTACAAGTAATTCCCCTGTAGATGCAGCCCAGGACTCTGTGTGCCCTCATTGCAAATTCCTGAGCTATAAACTCAAGACAATGTTTTCTCTGGAAAGGAATCTTTGAACACTTGTTCATTTAATATCAGAGAAGACATGACAACAATCAAACAATATTTATGTTTCTAAGTCCATTTCACACTGTACTTGGCAAAACGAAGCTTTTGGTTTTCAGTGACAATACTAGGACAGGCCAAATGCTACAGAACATGTTTGAATTAAAATAATTAATTAATCTGATGGCCTTCCTGTTGTGTTATGTGTTTTGAATACTCATAGAAGAAAAACTGCATCCACTGGAGTGCTCATGGAAACAGACACTACAACCCTTCTGATCACCACAGTACAAGCTTTTTAGTGTTTTCTGATGATTTGCTTTAAAGAATATCAGATGAAGAAACTAAATACAAAATGGGCATAATGAAAAATTAAACCAGAAGGTTTTGTGAATATTACCCTTTAGCTTAAAATGTAATTACATATAACATACATGGAGTAATTTCAATTAATGACAAAGCTGGTAAGAAACAAAGTCCATCCACATATATAGAATTTACAAAAATAGAAAGATTACATTTAGTGATTGTGTTGTTAAATTCTAATTTTCCACTCACTTATAGTCAGAGTAAAAGAGAAAATTTGGGATTAGTAGAAATAAATATATTGTTTTGATTTATTGGCTTGCTGAGTTTATTCATTATTTGTAAATGATTATTTTTTGCTGTTACATATGTCTAATTAATTGTAATAGTGCTAAGAAGGCCTTTGCATGAACATTTTTATCATTCTCTGTCACAAGAAATGAATTGGAAAATAAAATATTAACAAATGGTTTTATTTCAGAGTTAAACGATGAAGGCAACAGGTTTGCCTTTTTCTTGTTCTATTTTCAGTAGGACAACACATCTGTTGTCAGTGAAAGCTTTACTTCTGTCATTCTGTTGTGTAACCTGACTGATGAGGATTTTAGGGTATCATCAGGGATCTTCCTTCTGCGATAAAAACACTCTTCCACTTGAAAGGGTGAATTTCATTTAGCTGTTAATTGTGTCAGGACTATGACACTGTGTTGAAAATTTCTCTCTAGTGGTACATGCAGAATAGTATGTACTAAAATATATAATATTTTTTTCTAGTAATAAGTACCAGATAAGGACAAGAGAGACTGAAAAGTACAAACAGGGCAGAAGTGGCCCACTCTAAACATATGCACACAAATAAGGAAGCCTTGAGACTTCCTAAGGACCAGAAGAAAGCAAATGTCATTTGTATCTTCCTGGAGGGCAAGAACTACACAGGGAACTGCAAGCTGGTCATCCTCAACTTCATTTCCTGGGAAGGTGATGGAGCAAATCATCCTGGAAATCATTTCTAAACATATGAAAGTTATCAAGGTCATTGCTAGCAGTCAGCATGAAATTGTAAGGGGAAATCATTGTGGATAAACTTGATAGCCTTCTCAGATGAAATTACTGGTTGGGCCAATGAAGGAAGAGCAGTATATGTTGTTTACTGTGAAATAAAAAAGGCGTTTGACACACCCTGATGGCACTTTATAAGTCTTAATGTCCCTGACAACCCCCCCTCAAGCCTACACCCACATCCTTTTCTTCACTTCAGCCTGGGGCCTTCAGTTCACTGTGGTGGTGGTACGGTTCGAACATCAATGGAGTCTGACAACACATTATAAAGCAAATTTTATTAAAGGAATAAGAAAGACAAACAACAATGTGCCTATATGGTGATTCACCTGATATGATCACTGATGGCCATCATAGGATCATAAGAAATGCCATGGCTCTGACAGGCTGCCACAGGGACACTTAGTGTCCAGGTCATCTGACAGCCACAGCCAATCAGGCAAATGCTTTTTGAATGTGGGTAAGAGTCACACCACCCTTTGGATCCATCAATGGTGGTGTGATTTGAGAGAATCACACCTTACATTAAATGTGGGTGGCATCCTGCCTACTCTGCTAGTAGCTGCTAGTATTGGTCAAGGGTTAAGGTATCAAGTGGCATGGTGTTAGCAGTCTGACAATGTTGGTCAAGGGGCAGGTTTTCAGGTGATCAGGCACTGGAACGGGTTGCCCAGAGATGATGTGGAGTCTCCATCCTTGGAGATATTAAAAATCTGACTGGACACAGTCCTGGGCAACCTGCTCTAGATAACTGTGCTTTGACCAGACGGGTTTGACTAAGTGATCGCCAGAGTGCCTTGTTGACCTCAGCTGATTCTTTATTATATTAAGTATCTCAAAATAAATTAGAAGATATGAGCCATGACTGAGTATGAAAATAAGAAAGAAGTAAAACATGAGGGAGAAATGTAGCAAAAGATGAACAGTGTTCTTTATTCCCAGGGTTATTTAAGGTATATAAAGCCATATCTCCAGAGGTATTCAATTCCTCTGATTAAAATTAGTGGTAATTAGATGCCTTAACACTATTAAAGCTCTGGCCAAAGTAATCACTGCAAGATTAGTTGATGTCATCTTCTTTAGTTTTATGGCATTATTTCCATCCCTTATTAAAGCATCTTGGCTCTTTATTAATTGGTAAAAGCCGTGCACCTCATCTTCCATCTTTCTTCATCCAGTGTAGATATCCCAGTGTGATGATTTACTGAGCCAGAAGAGGACATTCCACCATATCACAACACACAACATGTACCCTTATTCTGCAAATATTCCTGCTTGTGGAAAGAGGGTGGAGATTAATTCAATATGGCTAGTTAGGTAAGGGGCACTTATCCCTAACATGCCTCTGTAATTTCAGGGATGACACTAATTTAGTCCTGTATATTGCTGTTGGATCAAGTCTGCTACAAGGGAAACAGTGATTCTGTTTCACTGCTGCAGCTAAACTGTGAAAAAGATAATCATCTCATCCCACATATCCCAGAATTTAGAGATTTGTTAACCCAGAAAAGAATAATACTGTGAAGATACTTGAAATTAGTCCTTAAGAGAGCTACCAGATATTCAATGACTTAGAAGAAAGTAAAGTTTGATTTCAGAGGATATGGATCATGCTTGTAATTGGTATGAATGAAACCTGATTCTTTCTATCACATTATTGTTAAACAATCTTACAGGTGCTTTCTGAGAGACTAGAAGGAAAATCTTGTTCTGTGCATGAGTGAATATTTATTTGTAAAGTTAATTTCCTCAAAGCTACATATGCTCTACTTCAATAAAATATACTGCTATGACTATACAGCAAATACACAACTCATGCAAACAACAAAACATGCTACTCTATTAAAGGTATCAAATGCTTTATAATTCACTGATGTAAATCAGTAGATAGCACAGTGGAAGTGCAGTACATCACCTTGTGACATGGTTAGACTATGCACTGAATAGCAGTACTGCAATGTTTTTGAAAAGCTAATTTGCCCAGACATGGCATGCTACAAACCAATTAAATGATATTGAATATAAAAGGGTAATTTGTATGTGGATTCAAGGCTAGAAACCAGCCTCATGATACCATTCTGCATGTCTCAGCTGATAAAATAGCAAGGCATTTCCAATCACCTTTCCTCAACTCCTAGTTTTCCCTCATTTAAAGGGCTGGTATGTTATGCTTCTACATTTTTCCTTCATATTAAACATAATTTCTTATTATTAACTCCCTCAGTTTTTATCAGCTTGCTCTTTATCTATTATAAAATACAGTTCGCTTTCAAATAATAAGATGGTGAGCTGTTATAACCTTCAATATTATAGGTTACAGGACTATGTCTGTAACGGAAGAACTGTAATTCACACATGAATATAAATTCCTTCACAATATTTCTGTTATTTCAGACTGTGCCATTATATTTTTAATTTTGGTCTTTCTAAACATGATTTCCTTGAGTTCCCTTATCAGACCACAGAAGGGGATCCACCATGTTTTAAGGAAGCAAGCTTCCCTTTCATTTAATCCTTTTGGTTTTCACAGTTCTCTCATCAAGCATAGTTTATGCCTGGACGATTGCCTTGCCAGTCCATGGCAGTTGTTTTTATGGCAAAACATGGGTCCGTAGGCCCCTCTGGTCATCTGAGCATGGATTCCTTGGTAGAAGTGCATAGGAAGATGTCTATGGCTGATTTTTTCAGGCAATAACATTAGAGCACTATTGCATGTTGTTGCAGATGGAACACAAGGTACAGTCCTGGTAAGGGAAACACTGCAAGCCACAGGAAGATTTTGATTATTTCTGAATTATATGTGATCCAGAAGAACTGTGTGATGAAGAAAAAAAAAAAAAAAAACAAAAAAACAAACAAAAAACTAAACAAAATACCTCCTCCCAAAAAGAAACCCAACAAATACTGGGACTGAAAGAAGATAAAGAAGTCATCTCATCTATTCTGCAGTTGCAATATAGGTTTAACTGTCCTTGACTGTTCCTCACAAATGTGTTCTTTAATACACAGTCTCCCTAAACTTGGTGACAGGACTCATAGATTTTCTTTCCTTACAGTTGAAGCTGAATCTCTATTGAACCAACTTAAACCCATTACCCTTGCTGTAGCCACAGGGGACATGAACAGTCTAGTCCTTTACTCTCTACAGCTACTTTTTACATTATGTCTGCTCTCAGTCTTCTCTTCTATAAACTAAACTACCCCAATTGTTTCAAACTCGCCTCATCAGTCTTGCTTTCTAGATCACTGATAATTCCCGGTTGGTCTCCTTTACCATCTTTTGAAACTGGTCCATGCTTTTTCTGAAACGCAGTTCAGAAAATGAGACACAGTGTGCTGGCTGAGACTGAGCACAGTATGCAGTGCTGAGGAAAATGAAAGAACTATTTCATATTGTACAAATTACATTGCTCTTTACACACTTTAGTAAATTGTGCATCGTTTTTTCCAACCTATTTTTCAGATCATTCCTCCAACCCCTCAAGAAAATTCTGATCTAGTCCTCCAGTACATAAAGTATGGGAAGAAGTTACTGAGTCATAACCTGTTCTTTAGTAAAGGATCTTGGCTACTTAGTGGATCACAAGCTGAACATGAGACAGTGGTGTTAGAAGGTGCCCATACCCATAAGTACACTCTCCACCCCAGTGACTACTGAACACTGAGCAGCAGCAGACCCAGAAGAGGCCTCATCAGAATTTTGCTTAATATATCCTTCCTGTTTAATAGAACTGCTTGCAGTGTTTGTATGGTTCTACACACACGCTTTACTATATGCATATATAAGGTGCTGATGTATTGGCTATAGTTCACTGCTCAGACTTATTTTAGCCAATGTTTAAGCAAAGCCTTTTAGTGAGCAATATATGATTTGATTGGTGTTCCAGTGCAGCCTGCACAGCACTGAAACTGCTTTCATTTGTCATCTAAGTATTTCAGGGCAAATTTATTTGGTCCAATCTGACTGAAAGTTTTGAATCTCTACTTTTCTAATCTAGTTTAGTCCTGGCAAAAAACTGGTCTAGGTTTCATTCTGACTGCAAGACAGATCAAGCATTCTCACTGATTTTTCTTTGCATTGGTATCCACACAACAGAAAGCTTCCACCAACTATTTTTTTAATATGACATACATGAAGCAAATGTGATCTTGCTTTGCTGACATTTTGAACAGGTTCAGGTTTGTTCTGGCTGAGCTCTGAGATCATGCCAGAGCCATAAAGATATGATTGCAGAGTTTGGAGGCCAAATGGATAAACCAATAAACCATGTCCAAAGTATCAGTCTGGACTGGGCACCCCTCTAGCTCTTCTCACAGTTTTTAATTGGTTCAGTGTGAAAACATATTCAATTTTGCTTCTACTAAAAAAAATCCCCAAAAGAACCCACAAGCATCGAACAACCTTGTGATGCCTGTTACAGGGAAAAACTGCTCAGTTAATGTACTTAAAGTCAGAATAAGATTGAAGTAGTTTATTGATTTATTAACAGCATGTAATTAACTTGCAATCAGTGAACTATGTATTCAGGATCTGTATCAGCAGGACAATCGACAAACCACAATACTAGATACAGAATGTTAATGGACACCTACAAATTTCTAAACCACCTTCTAAAACAAATCCTGAGAAGTTCTAATCACACCCATATACATGAAAACACATACACATTTACATGGGTACATGCACCCCCCTCCAACACACACCTCACAGGCTGTGTGGGTTACCAGCATCCCTTTCTCTACAGGGTGTAGTCCCTATGTGATCCCCCCTCCATTGGTAATACAGCTGTCCCAGCACTATGTGGGCCCCCTGTTGCCCCCTGCAACCCCCAATGCACATGATGGGGAGAACCCCTGTGATGTTGCATGCGTGCACCTGGGGAGCCGCTGCTTGATGTTCTTCGAGGTCACATGCATGTATCTGGAGGTCCCCACTTGCTAACATGCAGGCCATTTTGCCAAGGAGGGTTTTGGGGACACTCCTGTAGTGGTTAGTTGGGGTGCTGTCAGTGCTGGAAAAACATCAGCACTTGTGCTCAGAGTGCCTGTGATTACACTGGGAAGGACTGCACTGACATCAGATTTAAATTTAACTGGTTTTCTCTAGAGGTCTCACTTCCGTCTTGTGATCATTTGTCCTTTGTGCATCTGAACAGATTACTCACTGACTGTTTTTTTTAACAGTCATTGATGTTCAATAGCCTACTAGGATGATCCTTTTGGATTTCTTTTACGACATATTGGAAAGGCCATTATTTGTGGGTTTTATATGCATATTTTTAGTGGGATGATTTCTTTGTTTTTTAAAGGGGAAGAAGAAACTGAGTAGTGGTTTCCTTTTAGAATCCCTGGGAATGTCTCAGGATCTATTATTGCTGTTGAAAGGAATTGTTTTAACTAACTCTTCTGATTTCCTCTATCTCCCCTCAGTTGTGTTAGATCTCCACACAAGTATGCCATGCTGACTCAGACTTTTGTGTTGGATTGTCTTATTGCAAATCACAATATTATCCCCATTTTTAATCTCTTTTCATTTTGATTGTGGAGGATTTCCAGAAGCCTGGAATATTTTCTGGGGTTATTTTTCTGGTAAAAACATATGTGGATGCTCATGAAGGAAAGGAAACATTTTAAATGTGGAAAAAAGTAATTAAGAGCACTTCCACCTTCACTAGGGCCTTCTTACCCTACATCAGCACACCTGTTTTTGTGATATTATTTCTACATTTATTGTTTTCTAGGTTTTCTAGTTTCAACAATATAGTTTATGCAGGTGTTTGTGAATTCTGAGCTTTTAATTTTTGCTCTGCTTATCTCTTTTCATTTCATTCATTTTCCCTTAGAGGCCAGACAACTTTGCTGGCAACTTGCTGGACATGCCATTGCAGTTTTTTTCCTTTCAAGTCTATTTCATATCAGCATCCTCCTCCCCAGCAGCACTTGGGTTAGATTTTTGTCTACCAGGCATCAAAGAGATACCTGCTGTTTTTTGCTTTGTTTGTTTGTTTGTTTTTATTTTTATTTGTTGGTAATGCTATTATCCATATGAACAGCAACCCAGGGAATGTAGCCCTGGCTTAAGGCTTTGCTTCACTTCACCTATTTTACAACTCTCATTTTGTGATCATCTCACTGTATAATTAACAAGAATAGTGCAGGATCACATTGTGAACCATAACACTAGAATTTACTGTCGGTGAAAAACAAACAAAACACTGTGTAAAAGAAGGAAAATTATTTTGACATCTATTTAGTAGTTGGTTTGTACCAAGATAAAGACTTCTCATAGATATAAGAGCTTCCGAAGAAGTCTGATGTTTGAAACTGCTCTAAAAGAGTGTATGAGAAAGGCTAGTACCCAGTTGACCATGTGTGACTGGAAGTAATCTTCTGAGATTAGAGAAGTGAAGGGGTATAAACCAATAAAATGCTCAATGATTTCAATCCACACTTACATCATTATAGTCAAGAAGGTCAGTTAAACTCATCATTTCACAAGTTCAGAACCAATTTCATGGAGAAAAATACTGCTATACATAAGGTTAGGCTATATAGCACTCTATGAGACAAACAATGAGCTTGGGTATTTAGGCTTGGTGGTAAAGAATATGTTGGTTAAATTCTACAACAAAAGCTTATTTAAAGAGGCAAGTCATCACTAGAATATTAGTATTTATTTGGATTATCACAGAAACTATTGGGAAACAAAATTCAAAAAAATTCACATAATTTTTAGGGATACAAGTGAGTGTATCCTTATAAAAAGGCCTGCACAAATATATAGTAAGGATTTGTCTCAAATATAAGTATTTCACAGTCTAAATAAGTTTATTGGTTTTGGTTGATATAGAGTTAATTTTCTTCACAGCAGCTCATATGGAACTATGTTTTGGATTTGTGATGAAAACAGATAATAACACAGGGAAATTTTCGTAATTGCTGAGCAGTGCTTACACAGCATCAGGACATTTTCTGCTGCTCTCACTGGGGTTTCTAGGAGGGAACATGGCTGGGAAAGGTGATTCCAGCTGACTAAAGTGATACCCCATACCATATGACATTATGCTCAGCAATAAAAGCTCATGAAAATAAGGAGAAAGGGAGAACGTTTAGTGTTATAGTGTTTGTTTTTCCAAGTAACCATTATGCGTGATGGAGCCTAGCTTTCCTGGAGATGGCTGAGCTCCTGCCTGCTGATGGGAAATGGTGACTGAAGTCCTTATTTTGCTGTGCTTGTGTGTGCATATTTTGCTTTATTTATTAAACTGACTCTATGTCAACTCATGAGTTTTCTCATTCTTGCCCTTCAGATTCTCTCCCCCATCCCACTGGAGAAGAGTGAGTAATTGGCTGTGTAGTGCTTAGCTGCCTACCAGGGTTAGACCACAACAATTAGGCAAACTAGTGAAAGCTTGATTTACTGCTCTCTAGAGACAGCGAAGTGAGACCCAGAAAGACTAAGTGTTAAAATTTAAGGACCTAGATACTCAGGTATGACAATAAAATTAACAATGTTGGATTTCATCTGGTCATGTGAGAAAGGGGAGAACCTCAAAATCTAACTTTTGACGCAGGAACGGTTTAAGATATTAAAAAATCAATAGTAAAGAAATGCAATAAAAAGTGGTAAAGAGTAGGCTGTTTCTTAAGCCTTACTTCACACTTCTTCAACAAATGAGTCACAAATTCAGTGTGAGCCATATGGAATAATTGAGTGCCAGGATAACCAGAGTAGATGAGTAAACCCCAGTTATCCTGTAGACAGAAAAGCAGCACAGCAAGGAGCTGTTGAGTTTGAGTAGAAGGTCCTCTGTAGTGCTATAGGTTTTGCTTCCCAATTTTGGTACTGACATATCTTGACTGTTCTGGGGTTTTCACATTTCTGGAGTTTCTAATCCAGTTTAAATGGACATTTAACAGCCGCTATGAGTTGGGGTTGGTCTTCAGCTTTTGGTGCTGTAGTGCAGACAATATAGGCTGGAGAAGGGGGACTTATGTGAATACACGTGAACGGGTTGTGCTCTTTATAATATGACAGTAGGCTGGTTAACCGAGATTCCTTGGGACATAGAGCTGCCTGCAGATCAGCCTTGGTTAATGGTCTGTGCTGCTGCTGACAGAGCCCCTCTATGGCTCTGAATGGTTAGGTGATGCTGGGGTGGGAAAAAAAAACATCCCCAGACCAAACAGGAGGGACCCATGACCTTCAGGGAGAGCACCCATTCCATTTCATGGAACTGAGACAGATATCTGGGCAATGCATGGCTCTTCTGAGCTGGTGTTGAATCTGCAGAAGAATGCTCATTTGTTCATGTACACTCCTAACTTTTAGCTACACTTCTACCTAAAAAATAGCTGAATACTCTTCCTAATCTTTTGGGGGACTTGGAGATTTAATCATTCTCTCAGGAAACAGAGTTGTTTATTTTGAAAGGTGGATTCACAACGCTCACGTGTTTCCCAAGATTTCTGAGCTAGAGACAATCATTCCTTCAGTCAACAATCTTGTGGAGATGCTGCCCCTCTCCTTTTATCCAACATTTCAGACTAATGATACACTGAAGATGTAGAAGGCCTACATTCAATAATGTCCTTTTTCTGATAGGATACAAGTTCCCTTTTAAATGAAAGTTCTAAACAATGTCATAAATTAATTAGAAAGAAGAAGTGATAGGAAAACTGTTCCTCCTTGAGAAACTGTTCCTTTTCATCTCTGAACTCTGCATTCACTTCAGAAAAATGGAAGTGAGCACTTTCCAAAGAGGAGTAAAAGTATTCTTCCATTAATAAGGGAAAGTCAGTAATCTTCCAGGGCCATTCTTTGTGTATTTCACATGAAACGGTCAACAAGTAAATTAGTTAACTGCCATTTCAGAAAATGGATTAGTATCCAGGTCTCCATACTCAAGCTGTATCATGACATATCTATGTTATATAGCTTGCCATGGTAGGAAATTCTAGTTGCTCTTGGCCCACATGATAGATGACTTGTAACTCCTTGCAATGGACTGAGAAAAACAGGGGCTAAGAAAGAGATAAGGGATAAGGGGGGAGTGGAGTCCCTCCAAGCTGAATGTCTGAGTGCCTCAAACACTTGCAAGTAATGAAACTATAGTCACAAGATGGATAATGTGTGCGGAGCTGCAGAAGAACGACACACCGAGACGGGTTCAATGTGGGTGATAGAGCATCAATCTACTTTATTTGTCCAGGTACATATATTTATACAGACAATGCTAATTATTATGCCTACTAGTCACTAGCTGATTGGCTTAAGCTCTAGAGGTCGTATTCGCACGGTCCACCTACTTGCAGTTAGCTTACAGCACAAGCTTCTCATAACACTAAGTTTCTCATGTTACTATTTCTAATTCCTCTTGACTTGTTTTCAATACACAACAGTACCATAACACAATGTTTCTCAGACCGCCGTTACCATAACACTAGGTTTCTCAGACCACTATTCCCAATTCCTCTCAACCTGTTTTCAACACACCACAGTACACAAGGCCGAAGCGTCCTTGACATTCTTCATGTATCAGCAGCTGCGAGCAGCTGCAGGCAAACCCTAGTGAGGCCCAGCATCAGCAGCTAGAACAGGCTCTGATCATACAATTGCTTGGTGGGCTCATGACCCTTGTCTCTGAGCCATTCTCCAACAAATGTGGAGTCTGGAATTGAACAGGTTGCCCGAATAGCACAGGATGCGGCTTGAGGAAGGGGTCTTGTGAAGACAGGATGGTTCTGCTCTGGTGCATCTTGTAAAGTTTGAAGGGCCATCTGTACAGTGAATGACCTTTGTTTCATTACCCACAAAATGCATATTAAATTTGACACGCCTGAATATGTTAATGAAGATTGGCAAGGTCATGCTAATTACATCATCATCCCACAAAACACCTTATTCCTCCCCATACATGTGATACGTAGGTATGTGGGTCAACCTAAGGGATGGACCCAAAGAAAGTGTATAAATTGAGGGGGGACAAGGAATGAAAGTAAGCAAACAATAGATAGAAATAAAAAAGAAGGTGTGAAGAAGTGAAGGAGACGGATGCATCCCTGATGAACTTGCATGGCACCAATGCAGGAACCTGGACCAGTGATCTCTATTTCTGTATTGTCCCTCTCCATCTCTTTTATTTTTCCCTTTTTCCCTTATTACTATTACCATAAGGTATACTATATTGCTTGTCATAATTCATCATAAAGTTAGTTAATTATCATATGTCCAATTAGTACATTGTGGGGAATTAATAAATGTCTGTGCATGGACTTTGAGACTTGTCTCACCATTGTTCATTCCATTGGGGATTTGTAAATCTAAGTCATCTGAGTAGATGTGACAACCCCTTGCATGACTAATTCTTCAGTAGAAAGAGGACTGTCTTCCAATGGAGACTGAGACACCAAATCCATCCCTGCTTCCTGTCTTGAATACAGAACTACATTTTTGGAGCACTCTGTGAGAGTTAGAAAATTTCAAACTCTTCAGACAAGGAAGCCCATGTCTTCAGTGACTGCTTTTATCCCTGAGTGCACAGATAAACTACTAGGGAGGTAACAGTCTAAAATATCACTCTCTTTTTTGTTCATTCTCCCCTCCCCTCCCATTCCCTCCTCTCTCCTCCCCTCCCCTTCCCTTTTTCTTTTGTGTTTAGCAAGCTTTAAGTGTATTCAGTTTATTCAGGTAATGACTGCTGGATAGGACTGCACTTGCACCTGAAAAGATTTCGGTTTCAGTTAAGCCCTGAGTTTCCCCTTACTATCAGAATTTGGGTACACCTGTACATAGATAGATTAGTGGGTGAAACCCACAGTGATAAAAGTGTTTTGGAAACTACAGTGTCAGGAAAAGGCTTGAGGCAAATTTTAAAAACCTGACTTCATGGATAGGACTTGGTGATTAAAGTGTTTTATTTTTCTGTTCTTCAGTAATTTACAGAAGAATCATAAAGGAAACCTAAAGCATCAACATGTGAACTCAATTTTTCTTCATACTATTGCCAGGTTTTTCCGAGCAGACCATCTTTTCCATTTCAATTATTTAATTATTGTTGACCTTAGACATAGCTAGACTAAATATGAATGAATTCAATATGTTCAGGCTCCAGTCCCAAATTTAAGTATTACTCTGTTAATCATTTTATCAATTGATTCCTTTTTTGTAAAATAATTTGATATGGTTTGCTTAAGAATAAAATCCCAGAAAGACGAAAAAAGCAGAAGAGGGAGCATTTAGCCCAGACTAGATTAACACGTACTATTTTCCTTTGGGAGTAAGAATAGAATAATTGTAAAATGGTGTTTATAATTACCATATTGGATAAAGGTCAAATAAAAGTCAAGCTTTATTATAATAGCTTCATTTCAGAAATTAAAGGGAAATCAATACAATTCATTAATAGTGGTTTAGGGCTCAGGATCTCTCTGAGGTACTTATAGGGCCTCCATTAACACAGTATCTGAACACTTACTAATCTTTATTGTATTTATCTTCCCAACACTGTTTCACGCTAGGTTTCTAATTCTTACTTCATTTTGCATTGGAGCATATCCCAAAAAAGTGTGGGGAATTGTAAATGAAGGAGATAGATTTAATAATCCCTTGTCCTAGGATACTTTATCACTAGTAAACCATTGAATCATATAATGATAGAATAAAACAGGTTGGAAGGGGCCTCAATAGGTGTCTAGTCCAATGTCCTGTTCAAAGCAGGGTCATCTTTGGGGACAGACTAGGTTGCTTGGGGTTTTATGCAGCTGGATATTGAAAATCTTCAATGACAGACACTGAACAACTTCTCTGGGCATCCTGTAGCAAAGTCTGACTGACCTAATGCGGCAAAACTATGCCAATACTAAGTTCAGGGTTTTTCTGGACTGAGGCCGTTGTGTATGGCATCCCATATTCTGTACAAGTGCTATACGTTTCAGGATTTTTTGTCAGGGAATATGGCTAAAATTTACTTATATAATTGCATGGAACTCTAGTAAGAGAGGCTGAGATTGATTTTTAACCCTGAAGTTGAAATTACTCATGTAGAACGCTCAGGTGCCCGGCTTAAGAGGTAAAAGGATCAGTTTCAGCCATTTAAGTGCCATCGTGGTTAGGGTTCCTCTAATCCCAGGGAGAAGTTTACAAATAAATCTCACAGACACTTGGGGATCTACATCTATTCCATGTCATTTCACTCTTGGCTAGCTTAAGATGGATATACAGCTGTCTGATTTCTCCAGAGCCCTTCTGCAGGCATTTTTGTTACCCCAGTTCTGGCCTCATTGCTTTAAGGATAAAAATTACACAGGACAATTACAATTTCTGACTTTTAGGCATTCTAACACTGACCAGAGCAATGGTACCCTGAGCTTTGTGCCAAAATGATTTGCTTGTGGGGAAGAGCACTTTCCATCAAAGCTAGTTGGAAGAGAATGTTATGGTGCTCAGAAGCTCATGTTTCCCTGTGATGACTAGTTAGAAGTCTGACTCTGAGCAAAGCCTGCTTTTCCCACATCATGAAGACAAAGAACCTTGGAAATGTTTGTATGTGATAACCGGAAAATATTTAAACACTGTTTCTCTTTGCATCCACAAGTAATGGGTACAGCTAAGAGGAAGGTGGTGACAATTTATGATAATAGCTTACACTGATATATTTGTAATTTTCAGAACAAATCTGTTACAAAGCAAAATAGAATGAAAACATTATAGAAATTAGAGGAATATTTATATTTCAAAAGCATCCCTAAACATATGCCCTAATATCCTGTGGTTTTGTTTGTTTTTTGTTTTTTTTTTTTTTTTTTTTGTTTTTGTTTTTGTTTTTTTTTTTTGTTTGTTTGTTTTTTTTTTTTTTTCTTGCAATTTGTGGAGAACTAAGTAGAACTCTGATAAGATGCCAAACTGTGATTGGTATCTAGAATGAAAAATGTCCAAAGATACACTTGAAACTAAATCTTAACAAATGCAATTAGAATTTGCTAAGACAAGGAAATCACACAGATAAAATTAAAACTTACATCTGATGAAGGGCACCAAGGTGGAGTCCATTGAAAACAACAGACAGTGCAGCATATACTTTGCCAAATAAGGTAGTACAATACAGTGCTTTAACAAAGGGGTCAAGAACTGCCTTGTTTTTTAACAATTGGAAGGATATTCAAGCAAAGGCAGAATATACACAGTGTAGACAGAGGATGACAGTACTGCTTTTAGCTCCAAGGAATTCTTTATACAAGAATGAGGTATACCTAAAGATTGATGGAGTAGTAATCAAAGAACAAATGGAGAATTTATTAACTTTAAGGTACACGGGCTCATAAACCAATATGTCACTGAAATTTTAATAGCAGCCCAGGAATAAATAAAGAAAAATAATAATAATAATAATGATAATGATAATGATAACAATAATGATAATAATAATGATGATAATAATAATAATAATAATAATAATAATAATAATAATAATAATAATAATAATAATAATAATAATAATAATAATAATAAAAACAACTAACATCAACAACAGGAGATGAACATGTAAAATATAGGATTCAAAGTGGTGAGCATCTCACCAAGAAGGCAAAAATTAGCTTTGGCTGAATAAAAAACTTGAAAAAAATACAGCACAATTCAGAATTGTACCAAGAGCAAAAGTACCCAGTATACAAGGAAAAATGTATAAATTCTTTTGTATTCTCAAAAAGTACACTTGTTGGAGAGATAAACAATTAAAATAAAAGATGAAGAATTTGATGAAATATTGTAATACAAAGAAGCTTTCAGAAGTATATATTCAGAAACCTCTATTCTGAGAACATTTATATTCAATTCAGAAACATATTTGTATTTCAAAACCAGATAGGCATAGTTTGTGTGGAAGAAGCATTGGGCATCTAGTCTAATGTTATTTGCCAAAATTTGGAATCAAGATACACTCCCAAAACCTGGAACTGAGCAGATATTAGATGAGCATCGGATTCTGGGTACAAATCAGAAGATGGGACTGGCCCAACTGCCCGAAATTTCACATGCAACACACTAAAAATCAGTCATAATTGTTTCTTTAAATAGTGTTATTATTTGTATCATCTGGGAGACCACCATGCTTATGAACAAATTCTTAACAAGACTTAACTGTTAAGAGCTCAGTTCATAAACCATAGCCTTGGAGCTGAAAAAAGACCATATTGCCCTCAGAGAAAGCATTGCTTGCTAGAATAAAATGACTCAAAGGAGAGAAATAGATCCATGATGATTTCTGGAAGGGGAATAAAAATGGAGAAAATACAGTGGTTTATTATCAAGCCTTAAAATTTAAAACAGAATAATCTCTGATGCAGGAAGCAAATCACAGAATCACAGAATGGTTTGAGTTGGAAGGGATGTTAAAGATCATCTAGTTCTAAGATCCCTGCCATGGGCAGGGACACTTTCCAACAGGCCAAGTTTGCTCAAAGCCCCATCCAACCTGGCCTTGAACACTTGTAGGGAAGGGACATCTACAAATTTTCTGAGCAACCTGTTCCACTGTCTCACCATCCTCACATTAAAGAATTTATTGCTTATATCTAATCTAAATCTACCCTCTTTCAATTTAAAACTATTAGCCCTTGTCCTATCACTACATGCATTTGTAAAAAGTCCCTTTCAAGCTTTCCTGTAGGCCCCATTTAGGTTATGGAAGGCTGCTACAAGGTCTCCCTGGTGCCTTTTCTTCTCTGGGATGAACAACCCCAACTCTCTCAGCCTGTCTTCATAAGGGAGGTGCTCCAGCCCCCTGGTCATCTTTGTGTCCCTCCTGTGGACTCCCTACAACAGTTTTATGTTCTTCGTATATTGGGGCCCCAAATCTGAATACAGTACTCCAGGTGTGGTCTCATAAGAGCAGAGTAGAGAGGAAGAATCACATCCCTTGACCTGATGGCCATACTTCTTCCAAAGATCTATGACCCTAAATATTTTTCTCTTCCCACATTTGCACATATTTGATACCCCTTTGGCCAGACAATTTTTCAGAAGGTCACATAGATTTCTTCTGAAGACAGTATGTTGCATAGATATGCGGTAATTTTTTGATGATACAGAGAATAGTAAGATCAAGACAGATGATGTTTTTCTTGGTAAAGGATGAAAAGCAGGAGAAGAGCAGGACCAGAGGTTCCTGTCAGCTCTGACGGGGTCAGACTTGTTGGACTAGCACAAAACAGTGAAAAATGTAACGTGAAATACAACATGGAGAGATGTTGACACAGCAAGGTGCACATAGAGAACACAGGTAAAGTTCAAATAATCATCGATCTCATCATCCAGTAGGCAATAGAAGGCTGCGAAGACTCCCAGAAAGTACATGCAAACACAAAAGGCTTGCTTTACAGCAGGACTCTACAAAAAATATCCAGGGCACACAATATTAATTTCTAAATGTAGGGTCTGGGAAGCCAAAGAAGTTGATTAATAAATCCACAGTCATGAAATCTCATGAAGTCTCTGTTGTCCAGAGACTCTACTGAAAAGAAATCTGACATCACCTTTCCACATCAATACAGACAAAATTAGGAAGAAGTGACTTACGTACCTTTACTGAAACAGGATGCCACAATTTTCAAGCAATTAAGAACTATTTAGGTTTATTTTTATGGACAAAAAATTATTTATTTATGATAAAATAGAGTCAGATGGAGCTGGCCATAAAGTACTATTGATTTGCAAAAAAAGGATAGAGTTAGTAACTTTTCTTTATGACTATAATCACTTATCAGTTGACTGATCTATAGTATATATCATGTGGTATATAAATATTTTGTATGTTGTATAAATACATGTGTGTGTAGTAGATGTAGGGGTGTGTTTCTTACTTTTGAAGGTAAATATACACATACTGTTTGTATGTATATACACACATATAGAAGTTTTATTTGTATATATGCATATATACTCTAATATATATTTATATATACACAGCCATGTGCACCTCTGAGGAGACAATGATTAGATTATCCTTTAGACTTCTCTCCTTCAGCCTAAACAGACTCAGTTTCCTGAGCCTCTAGATCATGTACTACAACCTCCTAAACACTCCCCCCACACACACACAAACATCTTTTCCTACAAATTCTCAAGTTCCAAACTGAATTCAAGCCTGTTTGAAACTTGGTGGTTACTAACATACACTCACTGCTGCATTTGACTGAAGAGCTTATGAGCAGAATACAATACACATATATATAAATATCTTATATCATATCATGTAAAAATAGCATTCAGTTCAATCTGGTTCTACTGCAGAGGGTAATATCAAAAGTAAGTCTTAACCCCTACTATTAAAAGGAAGGATGGGATATTGTTTGATTGCATTCATATGACATTTCTAAGGTGCTAAAAAGAAAATGCATTTGAATGATATACCAAGATCGTTATAAACTTTGAAGCCTTAAAAAGATGTGATTCATTTACAATATTGTTAGAACTGTTAACAGTGTTAGAAACACTCTTAACTCTGTTAAGGCTCATCAGATAGCTGAAAAAATGTTGAGACTCCAAAAACTGGTCCAGGAAGAGAAATGAGACTTTTTCATGTTGTTCGGAAAAAATATTCATACTTGTCCTTGATCTTTATTCTCACTTTCTTGAGAAAACCTAAGTAGAAGTTGTGATTTTCAAAGTAGTGATCACCATGTCACATCTATAGTGGTCTAAAAATAATAAAATCTGACAGTGGCCCATAGAGTGACAAGACAACCATCTCTATCTTGTGTGATCTAGTGAGCTTGTGGAGAATGGTGTCAAAATAATAAAGTGCCTCCTAAAAATAGGCTGCAAAATCTGTATTTAGTGCTAGTAAAATATAGAATGTAAACAATGATGCATAGGTTGCCACTGTGGATATTTTGTTCATTAGAAAATTGACATCAAGAACACTAACATTCTTAAAAACTGGCATTAAGACTTGTAGACTTAGACACAACATAGATAAGACTCCAAAAAGTGGCATGATTTGAGGTCACTGAATTGCTGACAGTTCTTCAGAATGATGTTAGCTTGTTGACAAAGTAAAATCACAGTATCACATAATACAGATCTGATGCGTTCTTAGTCTAGAGAGAGACACACTATGAAAGGATCGGTATCGTTGCCTCAGAGCCATGGAAAAGGCATCAGAAGCTGTAAGCCCTTGTTCACAAAAATGTCTCTGGCAGCAGCCCAGTAGCCAGGATAAGTCAGTCCCAGGACCTTGACTCAAGGAGAATTAAATAACCTAGTGCTGCTTGAAAGCACCACTGCTCACACATCAGGAGAGCACCAATTATGTCATCTCAGCACCAACTTATAGAAGAGAATATCTGCATATTAGTGCGTGATGTGCAATTATGAAATACTTTATTTCCCCAGGTGTTATTATCCGGTGACAGCCATTGTACATCTGGTGAGAGAAGAGATGTTTAATAGTATCTTCAAGTGGTAGTCCTGATTGCTGCCTGGAGCTACTCTACATTGGAAGGGGTCTTGTGTTACACAGAACCTGAAGTGCATCCATCAAATTCCTTGGCAATCTCTAAACCACACATTGCTAGAATTACTCAAGAACAGGAAAAAAAAAATAATTCAATCAAAGTCTTTGACCAATGCCTAAACTGCTACATAAGGCTTCCTGCATTGGGACTTTCAAAGTGGCACACAGCATTTTTAGAATGTTGAACTTTATAGAACATCTCTACTTCTGTGGATTCTTCCTTTTTATTACCCTTATTTATCATAGAATCATAGAATGGTTTGGGTTGGAAGGGACCTTAAAGATCATCTAGTTCTAACCCCCTGTCATGGGCAGGGACACCTTCCACTACACCAGGTTGCTGAAATCCTTGTCCAACCTGGCCTTGAACACTTGTAGGGAGGTGCAGTCCAGTGCCTCACCACCCTTATCAAAGAAACAGAAGACATAAAATCCCTACATATGCATTCATAGAGAGGTTTTCCAACAGCCTATGCTTGGAGAGAAAATGCGAACAGTGATTCTACTTACCTCCTTTTCCCATGAATGAGGGAATAGAATCAGGACCCTCTCTAAACAAACACAGAAATAATGCATATGACAAACTAGGAAAAAAAAGGCACAGAACTGGCGGTTAATTAATTTACATCTTTCCAGCTGAAGTGTCTGATGGGAGAAAATAACTAATCATTATTGTTTTGTTGTTTTGGATTAGAGATATATGCAAATACTTGATTTAGTGGTGAAATTTTTTGATTTATGTTCTACTGAAGATAAATGTTATAACTTCAAAATTAGGCAGTATTATGGAAACAGATGGGATTTGAAATGAACAACAATAAAGTTAACTTCCAGCATAGAAAGACTGCATGTCAGCTCTCTAGCTTAACTTTTCAGGATCATTAATAAGAATTACAACATTCTTAAATATGCAGTCTCAATGCATAAAAGTTTCCTATGGGCACCTTCTGCAATGCAAGCTTTACAGATCAAATACTGGTTTGATATCTGTGTAAGTACTCTGCTGTTATTGAACAAAAAGTACAAGTGAAAAAATGCAAAATTGTGCCCCTGCTAGCCTAATCATGAGTAACAACAGGGATAAGATTGTGGCTACTTACGAATTTTAACACTTGACAATGTTTATTGAACTAGGCTGAACCCACAGAAGAAAAGGATCTGTAGACACGACATACTGATTTGGCTTATACGACTGGAAGCAGGCCAGTCCCACTGAGTTCTCAGTTTTATTTCAGTCCCCATCCTACACAGTAGGAGCTGCTGCTTTGCTTCTGTCACCCAAGCAGTCACATTATTCAAAGGAATTGTTCAGGCTTCTGAGGTGTGGGGCGTGAAAGGAACATCTCTGTGGAGAAAGGTTTGCCAGGTTCTCAATCCATACAAAGAATTGCAGGACATATTTATTGGTTTTCTAAGCATGAAATTAGCAAAAGCATCAAATCTGAGTTTTAAGTGTCATTTTAAGTAGTTATCAGATTTGAATCAAAAAAATTTTATCATATACAGTCAATTTTGAACTTTGCCAAAAGTAAAAAATTAGAAGAAACCATTATTTCCTAAGCTTATACCTTTGGACTGCTGGAAAGGAAGGGAATTGGGTTCTCTGGGCCTTTTTCAGATAGTAATAGCAACAAATGCCTTTCAGGAACATAGTATCATAGATAGAAACACAAATATCACCCAGATTGCAAAATACTGTACTAAAATTACAACCTATGGACAAAATAATAAGCAAACAAACAAACCAACAATGAATTAATGAAATTATAAAAGATTAACCAAAAAGGAAAAGAGAAAAAAATAAAGAAAAGCCTATCTCTCTAACTGCATTATATAGGACCTATTTTTGAAAAGATAGAATAAATGCAACAAACAGATCAAAACAAATACCTCTGAAGGAGTAAAACTTTCTAAAGGAAATAATCCTACCGGTAAATCGAAGTAAATTCTATCTGAGTCACTGAAGAATAATTTCAACCTTTAATTTACTTTGCAGTTGTCCTGAAAACCAAAAGTCTTTAGGACTCTAGTAGTTTGTTTGAAATATATCTCAGCTAGATCCACAATGTGAAAACCACCACAAGGCAAAATACCTACATATACTTGCAGGACAATAGAATATTTCATGTTTGTGTGTATATATATATATATATATATATATATGTATTTATAAGGCAGGCTTCAACTGAGAGAAAATTTAAATAATGATGTACTCTTCATGGCAGAAGTGAGTCAAGCTATCTGCTGTTGGTTTCCAAGTGTTAACTTTCCCTTCCTCATCACTGAGTTCACAGAACTGTTTCTGAATCCTGAGGCATTCTTTTGGAAGCTTTTTTGTGAATCAATTTTTATTTCTTGTTCTTCTAATGAATATTATCATGAGTGAGATTAAGGTATTCTTTTGTTTCTATTTCCTATTTGTATTGCAATACTATCTAAAAGTCCCAATTATAAGCACATAAGAACCTATAATATGCTTCATGCTGTACAAACACATATTTAAAAATTATGTCTGACCCAGAAGATTTATGGTCCAAGTAATTTTACCGTGTTTAGAGCATTTTATATATATTAGCTGGGGGATGACATTAGTCTGGGTTACACTATTGATTGAAGCACAGCCTAGAACAAGTAATTTTGTTTTCCTACATTTTCTCTAGCCCTAGAATGAGAATAGTATAATATTAACTCATCTTTCCCAGGAGAATGCCAGATAAAATCACTACTGAATTCCTGTCTAGAGATTTAAACTGGTTAAAAATGGTATAAATTTTAGGTTTTGTGATTATTAAGCGTTAATAATCAGCTGTCGAACAAATTCATATGAGTCATGCATAAAAAAATAATAATTTAATATTGACACATTGAGGTTTTCAAATTTATTTTTATTCTGCATGCTTATAATTTCTGCTTTTCCCCATATAACAGAGCTATCCAAACCCCATAGGATTTGAATCTCAGTATGCCATGCTTTAGGTAAGTCTTGTTATTGCTCTTTTTCTCCATTTTCTTTACCTCAAAAACAGCCGTAAAAGTAAATATTGCCTCTTGAAATTACATTCTTCTGAACTATTTGTACTCATTCATTTGATTTATGTATTTCTGATAATTTTCATAGATTATCTTCTTCTTAACTGGACAAAACTTTCCTCTGATCTAATCATAAAATCCGCTGTTAAAGTCTGCAGCTGATTCCATATGTAGTACACTTTTCTTAAAAAAACAAACAAAAATAGAAAAAAAAAATCCCTGCTTGTCCCTATGTATTTCTGTGCTACTGCATTTATAAAAAGAATCACATTTATACTAAGGGCACGGTACAGTATGCTTTGTTTTGAATAGGTTATTTGTAGCATAATAATCTTGTGAATTACCAATATGCTACAGAACAAGGGGGAAATGTGATTGCGAAGGGTATGATGATGATTCAATTGGTTTTGTGGCCATAATGCATCCTTTCCAACTGGTATTTCAGAATTTGTTCTGTCTTTGTATGTATTATCTACTTGTACTGTATATTCAGAATGTATCTTATGTAACAGCTATGTGCTTTTTCTTTCATAAGAACGGTAATTGCAAAAGTTTTGAACGTATGAGGGACTATGGGGTGGCTTGACCAGTGTTTGGTGCTAGCTTTCTGTGATCCCTTTCCTGCCATCAGCCTTGAGAGGCAATGCTTGCACTCAGCATGAAGAAGTTGGGTGGTCCTACCTCCCTCTATGCCTACTATTCTGCTTCTTCTTGTAGCATGTATTTATGGACAGCTCATCTCATCTCAATGCATATTTGCACCCTTCTTCATCAAAAAGTTTCTGCATCTTGTTTCTTCTTGTCATCCCATCTTAATTTGATCAAAATGCTTAAATATTGACTCCATACAGCTAAAGGATAGAAAGGGACATCTCCAAGAAGTGACTCATCTAATCCATGTAGAAAGAGAAATGGTCCTCTGGCAATGCCTTTCTCACTTCATTGACTATAGATGGAGTCCATATAAGCTCTTTACTTTAGAACAACAGTGTAAATGAGCAGGGCTGGTTCACATCTTTTGTTCCCTTATTGTAGCTCAAAAATGAATGTTAATATTTGGATTTGGAGTGCTTTTCTGCACCTTGTTGTGGAAACTCCCAAACCAATTGACGACAAAAAAAGCAAAATTTATTTTTGTACACAATTAATCAGCACTCTGCAAACATACAAACAGCAGGTTCAAATGTCTGTAAGAGGAGAACAAACTATCACCACACAAACTTCTGGGGTTTAACAACAACCCAAAACACTAACCGGGGGTTTAACAACAACCCAAAACTCTCAATTACTCACCTAATAGAAGGTAAGGACTCTCAACCTCGAGGAACATCTTGGGGCAGCGTCCCAACCCATGGGGAGAGTCTTCACCTGTAGCACGCTGCTCCGGGCAGGACTAGATCAAAATGGTTCCCCCAGGGACTCCATTTATACCCAAGTTGAATCTGACCTGTGGTTAATACCAGACCCTATTGGCCAAGTACCCCAACTACCATAAAGGCCTGAGAACAAGGGCACAGAAATGTTCAACAGCCAGGAAGCAACATTTTCATCAAGTGGGTGCACCTGTCACACCTCTGTCCTTGAGGCACTGTCTATATATTTGGGTAAATTGTTACCTGAGCATCAGAATTAAAGATGATAAGTTCCTATGGTCTTTAATCTTACCTTCCTTTTGCTATTTCATGGCACCATTCCATTTTCTATACAGCCTCTGGATTACTCCAGTTTTATCTTATTGCTTAGCTAACTTGCTTGAAAAAATATTGAGTGCCTGAGTGGCTCAAAACTAAATGTATTGACTTGGGACCTGAGAGGTCAAAGAGAACTGTTAATTATTCTGTTGTCTGCAAGCTATTAGGTCAGAAAGTAGGTCACGTAATGTATGTTTCTACATATGGGCATCCACAGGTGCTGTAGGTGTCCAAGGTCCCTTGACAGTCCAGATGCATCACCTAGTCAGTGTGGTAGCAGGGAGAAAAGAGCACTGTAGTCACACTCAACACTCCACAGACAGACTGACTATGTATTCTTTTACCTATGGATAAAATGTAGTTAACCTCAACATCTAGTTCACATACAAACACATCCATGTAGTTCTTTACACTCTGGTGTCAAAATCTGGAGACAGTTCTATACCTGTGTTTGATTCAAGTGCCTTCACGTGGGTGCTACATCCACCTTTTGTGCCATTTGAGATGCTTGAGCCTATGGGTCTTCCACAACTGCCTTGGCATGCAGAACAGTCTTGTGTGAGCTTCTTGGAAGTTCATCTAAACTGGCATGAGATTCCTGTGGTTAGGAAGATTGGTTGGTCCTGTTCTGCCCATGTGCAAAAATTGTTATCTCACTTAAAACATGGGCTCCCAACCTCCAGCTCCTGCTTTCTGGGAACACAGAGTCAGCTTTCTACTTCAATGTCTTAATACTCCACTTGGCATTTTAGGAACATAAAGCATATATCTGTACTAGGAAGCTACATGAGGCAGAGCAGAGTCGAAATTCTGGCAATTGGTAGCTCATATTTTAAGTTTTCACATGTTCTCTAGCATGATTTTGGCCAATTAGTTCTCATTTACAAAAGGCTGGGCACAATTTAACTATGTGTATGCGAACTAGTGTGATCTACATCAGTTGTACTCAGAGCCTGAAAAATGTCCAGGGCCCATGTTGTTTATTAAAATGGCACAGCAAGAATTTAAGCAAGAATTCAGTTCTGAATCGGTACATCTCATTTTCTGTGTGAGTTGTGTGCTTTCATTGAATGGGCAGAATGTAAGTAGCTCACATTAATACCTAATTGTAGTGGACTCTGGAATATAATAATATTCTTAATAAAATGTATATTACTTGGTAATAGATGCTGCAGAGTTGCAACTGAGAAGAAAAACCTTCATATTTGAAAGGTAATGACACATTAAGAGTATTAAGCCTTATGGTGACCACTCAAAAAGATCAGAAATGTTCTCTTTGATATTGGCAGTGCTAATTGATGTAAAGAAAAGTATTTGCCAGCATTTCATTAGTTTAAATTTCAAAGATGGATCACTGGGACGGGCAATATTTTTACAACACAGAACAAGTAATTTCCAGATAATCTGTAACATGACATAATCTATATCTGGTAGATGATATAGGCACTTTGCATGTAAATTAATTTACCAGAAAATTGCTCCTCGTAAGTGTAATATAATAGTGTACAAAAGTATAGGAGCTACACAGCTGATGTGTAAGTGCAGTGGTGATGAAGCAAATCTAAACAGAGAAAAATTACTTTTAAATTAATGTGACTGAGAATAGAAAGAAAAACAACTGAATTAGGGACAGTTGTTTGATACAGTGACTTCAGAAGCTTAGAGGATATCTGCCAGTCAGTGGAAAGATTTCAATTTCTCTACTTTTTGTTTTTTGTTTTTCTTGAAATGAGTGATCCAACACAACTTGAATGTTTATATTTCATATTTCTACATCGTGCTTTGTATGGTCTGATGATTGGATATAAACTGACATGCTGCAGTGTTTATGTCACATGGTATCAGACTTTTTTCCTTTTCTTTTGTCAGCTTGTAGGCACCACGAAGGCTTTAATTTGCTCTTCTCATTGTAAGAAAATGCCTAATTCCAACTCAATATTCACCATTACAATACTTGAGAAGGTATTTTAATAAATAGCATATGATGGTTTTCATAATTTCTTGTTCAGCCTTTCAATTAGCACACCTCTGTGGATAAGCCAAAGTGAAAAGTGACAGACACAGAATGACCCAGGGAAATGGGTCACTCCTGCAGCTTCCACTAGTTATTCTTATCAAACAAAAATGATTGCACAGGGGAACAAAACTCACTGATTATGTTTATTTATTAGTTAAAAGCCTTTATAACTTGTAGACCATGGCATAGTAAACTATGAGACGGAAATTGGCTTCCTGTTTTTTGCAATAGGTGAAAATATGAATGTTGAGTTTGAGCAGTGTTATTTATGCACTAATATAAAAATTACAGCTATGTGTTGTGTGTGTCACTTCACAGTTGGAAATCAAATTATACTCCTGCTGGAATATTGGCACATTGGTATCAGCTATAGCAGCTGCTTTGCCTTCTCTGACTTTTCTTACTGTTGCTGCTAATGAAAAAGGAGGCTGCTGTCGCAGCTCTTAACAGCACTGTTTTTCTCCTCACTTGAAAAGCAAGCAGACAGTCTTGGTCTTCACATGGCACAAAAGAGAAGGAACTTCTAATTGCTGCTGAAGTGCTTGTACAAAAGGTCACCAAACAATATATTGGTACTGAACTTTGAAGTGAAGAATTATGGATTGTAGAAGGGATCCAGCAGTTAGTGGATGTACCAGATCTCCAAGATATAGAAAAGCAGAAAGAAGGCTAAGCTTGATGGGTGTTTCTTAGCAGGCCAAGAACAAGCTTGCCAGCTATCTATCAAGAAGGTGCTCATGAAATGTGTTTAAATAAACCATTCCAAATTCTCATCCATGGCCTAATACAAGCACAGAAGGGGAAGCGCTGAGCAACTGAGCATGCAGAAGATGTTGGTCTTAAACCTAGAAGAGTTATATGTTGACAATGGCACAGCATCTCAGAGGTGGCATGAGACACTAACTTGTAAGTACCTAAATACTTGGAAGGCTTCCAATCCCATCGTGGCCCAAGGGAACAGTGAATATGCAGAAAGTCTCTGCCCCATTAAGAAAATTCCAGACCTTCTGGTGTTAAATCAATCATTAATTAAAAACACGAACTAGCACCATCTTGCAAACAATGACAAAAGATAAATTGCGTTTCTTTACAAAAATGTAATTTTAAATTAATGCTGAATATAAAAAGACACCTGCTCCTTACATGAGGGATTCTGCATGCTTCGCATTAATAAAAAATCAGTTGCTTAATCAATATCATGATATTACAGATTTTGCCTTCTGGAGTTAAAATTTTCTCTTGAAGTAAAGGAAGGCTCTATTATTAATATTATTATTCATAACAATATTAATATTAATAATAATATTAATAATATTTTTCTTTGAGACTTTTTAATTGCATTGATATTGCTCTTATTTTGCTTATGAGTTAAGAGACAGAAGTGACACCTGATGAGCATTGAATGTTTCCTATAGTGTAAAAACATAAAAGACTTATTTCCATAAAAGATTTATTTATTAGAAATACAAGACTTATCTCCAGAGCAAATCAATCCCATATCTTCTGCAACTCACGTACTTTTTTCTTGCTTCTTTAAGTGTTTTCCCTCCTCAAGAATTTTGCAATTGTATTTTGGTAACATGCAGAGAAAGAAACATAAGGTTTTAACTTTGTAGGAATAAAACCCGAAATCATTGGCAATCTTTTGATTTACACCAAGTAAGTATTTAATATAGAAACTCGAAGAAAAATTAATACAACCCTTACTATTTATTCACCATCTCTACCCTAGCCCATCATCAGATATGTTGCTATGATTCCTGCTTTTAAAGATGTCAAATATATTGAGCTGTAATAGCCTCATGCTTCCTTTGTGCTAGTGGACCCCAACCAAACTTCAGCACATACTGGTACTGTTTATTGTGTATTGTACTGTGGATCTTTTCCTTCATGATTAATTAAAAAAAAAAAAAAAAAAAAAAAAAAAAAAAAAAAAAAAAAGTACCAGAAAAAATTCTTCGTTCCTTTAGCTCAAAAAACCCGGTACGTACTCTAGGTTAAGTCCTTGTTGTCAATCAAGGTCCTGGTCCTCACATTTTTATGACTGTTGGCTTCTGTCATCTCCCATTTCACAACCCCATTTCTGGACATTATTCAGTGTTTGTGATCTGACAGGATCATCTGGCTTGACATACAACATTATCCCACAGTATTGCATAAGTAATTACATCAGTAAATAATAGTCTTTTGAGAATTCAATTTTACATATATGAAGTTATAGCCTGTCTATAGATTCTGGAATTTTTGTGATATCTGATCAGAAATCAGCAGTTCTATTTCACAATAATTTATTTCTCTTTCAGTCAATTAGATGCCTACACTTAAAAAATATATGGGAAAACATCCACTGAATTGCAGGGAAGTCTGTAATACTGCCTTATACTCACCAGTAAATGAAATGCACTTCTATTCAAATACTAAATAACATGCCAGTAGATGGAGCTGGTGAACACCCAGTTTACACCCAGAAGATTGTAGGTTCAGTGTGCTTTTGCTGATGACATATATGGCTTTTCTCATCAGCTTTTTTACCCCAATTAAAGCAGCTTTTAGAAGGTGGAATCAAAAATCCAGCGTATTTAATTACCAGAATAAGACCCGAAGGTCTTAAACCTTTCCGATGACTCATCTGGGCTTTAGTTGTACCATTTATTTTAGTAGAATTTTGAAATCCTTTTGAACATGGTATCTGCAGCTCTCCACCCTTAGATCCTTTTGATGAGTGGGTAATGTATCTTGATCTGAAGATTCATAAAGTCATACAGCTCATTAGCTGAAAAAACTTAGCCACCTATATGTGAGTTATCCTCAGTAAAAAAATCTGCAGGCATGACCAGTCTCATGAGACAACCACAAGGAAATGAGCTGCTCTTTCCTTCTGTTGAAGTGAGCATGAAAGTAATCTTCTGGATAAAGTGTAGAAAATAAGGAGGAGGAGGATGGAACTTAATTATGGTGAGGAAAAATGTTTTCAAATGAGTTTCACATTTATCTAAGTCTTTACATAAGATCCAAAGGGAACTCAGTCCCTACTATTGATAAAAATGCCTATATTTCTAGAATCCAATGAGTTAACCCTGCTCACATTTTCTCTATTATTCCTCTCTTCCCCAACTTGAATAAACGAAGTTTCTAAGCAGAAAGTAATATTAGAAGTACCAGTCACCTAAACAGTTTTATCAGCATGATCTTTCCTTTACACCCAGCAGGATGACTCTAGGTGTGTATTCTAGAGAGCCTGTTGATCTTTTTAATGCTAATTAGCCTTTGATTAGGATCTGAGAATCAAGGCAACAGGACCAGGTTTTCCCACCATTGATTGATGAATTAATTAAAGGCATCTAGATGTAATTTAATGCTGGAAGTGTGCCATGTTGATTGTCCTTTTACATTTTGCAGCAACATTTTCAGCACTATCAATCTAACATTGTTATACAAGGTTAAGTCTTTAGGACATGGTTTAAGTAGTGGGTAGGTATCTAGAAAGGCAAGTACATTTGAGGGAAACAGACTCCAACACAGTAAAGAAATAAACGTGCAGAACTCCTTACACTGACATGATTTTCAGAATGGATGAAAACCTGCAGTTCTAAATTATCTTAGTACTGTATTTTGGATACTCACCTAAAGAAAACAACACCAAGCATATCCTAAACTAGGATAAAAATAAAGCTTGTGCAAGTTTACATGGAGACAGAAACCTCTAATGCTACATTCTCTACTGGTATAAATCAGCATAGTTCCATCAATGTTACAGATACTTTGACTATTTATACCAAACAATGAACCTCCTTTTTTGGTTTTCCTCCTTGCAGTTAATCTAGAGATATTCTACCATTCAGTTGTTTGTTTGTTTGTTTGTTTTTTTCAATGTACTTACTCTGATACACTGACAAAGTAATTGCCTCCAGAAAATAGAAAATTTTTAAGAAACAGTTATAAATTGAAAAGAACTAGGGAATGATTTTTTTCCAAGAGATGACTGAGACTTAGAATAATTTACACTAAGAGAAGCAAAACAGAAGCTATATGACTGTTTTTAAAATTACACATATTGGGTTTTCCCAATAGTAAAAAGATGTATCAGCAGGTGCTAAACTTGTACAAATAACCTGCATCTTACCACAATAGGATTGCTTTGACTGGCATGGATAAACAGTCATACTGAAACACAGTCTTATGAAATAAATGAAGTCATTGTTAAATGGAAGATGGAAACATCGTGGATTGAAATGTTGCTGAAAAAGTTTCTGCTGCTGCTTTTAAGAAGCCATAATAGTCTATAAAGTTGTCTAAAGAACAATACTTTTTTCTTACTTGGTTTTGTCTGGCTATGACAGTCATTCTTGGTATTCTTACAGACTTTTTTCATATCTTCAAAAGATATTTTAAGAAAATGCAGTGTATTTGCTGTAGCCAAAAACGCCACATATTTCTTATACATGAAAGGTGAATACATCCCATCTAACTTTATCAGTGGGATTAATCTCAACTAACTCTAGACATCTGTACCTGAAAAAGTTACCAGAGGTGCCATGTGTAGCCAAAGAGTGAAAATCAGCACTGCTGGAGTTTTTCATCAAGCTTGTTTTAGAGAAACATTTGAGGATGTCATTAATTGTCTCTCCAGAGTCAATGGTTAGATCCTAGCCCAACTGCAAATAAACAGTAAGGTATACAAAATGGAAAAGTAATATTCTCAATTCAGTTTTAAAATGACCAAATACTAACAACTTTGTGTGAACCAATCCCATAGCTCTAGGTGACTGTACAGAAGACACTGGGAATAAATATTAAAACTTGTTGATTTTAGGAAATAGAAATGGAAATAACACATCAGTTTTTAATGTTTTTATTCAGCTTCAGATATTGAGTAATACTTGAGTCTACCCTAAGCATATATACAACATCTTATTTTAATAATACTAAAATAAATCTGGTCAAATACAAAAAAAATTAAAAAAAAAAAAAAAAAAAGGAAAGTGGAGGACTGGTCAGTTTGGCTCGAACAGAAACTAAAATATTTTTCAGGAGACAAAATAAATTGAATAATGAAAGGTATTGTTTCTACTAAAACAAGACGTTTCATTTCACATGGAGTTTATTCAGAATATTTCCTCAATTTCCTTTCTTTCATTAGAACTCTTTCTAAGCAAAGTATGATGTTTTGAAATGTAAAGTGTATTCTTTTAAAATACGCATTGACATTGCTTTACTTCTTTGTGCTTGATGCAAATTGCAGAGAACCTAAGCAACTCTGCTTGAATAGGGGAATAACCATTCTTAATATTAGCTTTAGGGAGACTTTCTGTGCAAGCTGCAGATATTTCCAGGGGCTTTGTTAGGTTCAGTTACTGCATAAGACTTCTGTATACTCAAAATCTCAATTATTTTATTATTATTTTTAGGCATAACTGGTAGCTGTTGTGCAATTTGTATAATGAAAAACAGGAAAATAATGGTTTAGGAAAGAGATAACAGAATCACAGAATGGTTGAAGTTGGAAGAGACCTTGGGGAATATCCAGGTCCAACCTGCCTGCTCAACCAGGGCCACTCAGAGCCCATTGCCCAGGAGAGCTTTTAAATGCCTTCCAGGAGGACAACTCCACAACCTCTTCGGGCAACTTGTGACAATGCTTGGTGACCCTCACAGAAAAATAACTTTTCCTGATGTTGAGAGGAAACATCCTGTGTTTCAGTCTATAGACATTTCCAATGTGCAAGGGCACAGTGCTGGCTCATTGTTCAGCTTGGTGTCCACCAGCACCCTCAGGTCCTTTTCTGCTGAGATACTTTCCAGTTGGATGTATTGGTGCACGGGGTTGCTCTTCCCCAGGTGCAGGAATTCGCACTTCTCATTTCTGCAGCTTGTCAAGGTCCCTCTGGATGGCAGCATGAGCTTCTGGCATATCAGCCACTCCTCCCAGTTTTGTATCATCAATAAATTTGCTGAGGATCTCCTTTACCCCACCATTAACATTTAATGTTTAAACAATCACAGTATTTAATTGTTTATATAAGTATTGTTTATCTCTGCCATTCTTGAAAAAAAAAAATAAAACTAGATTTTTTACAACCCATTGAATAACTTTTTTAATATATTTGCTATTTTAGGTAGCCCAAATATTAATGTTGTATAAAGCTAAAAACCTAACAAAACAAAAATGGGTGATTGGAATATGGGGGAAAAAAAACAAAACAAAACACAAGTTGAGGTTTGAACTGAGTTTCTAATTAATTCGGTCAGGTATTTCTTTTTCAGTTATATTTTACATTACCGCTGGAGATGTCTTATTACCTCACTGAAAGTTGTACTGGAACAGTTGCTACAATCTGAAAATTTTATATTACTGTTTTTGCAATAACGTTCATTCATCATAAAATGTTCATATTATATTAGCTAGAAATGAATGCTGGTAGCATAGTAAAGATGAAACACTATAACATTTCATATATTAAATATCCTAAGTGTGATACAGATTACAATGTAGCAACAATAGCAATTGCTAATAGAAAATGAAAGGTAAAATAAAAAATCTTAGTCACATGAAATGATAGATGTCTCCATTCTGAAAACAAAGAGACAAGGAAGTTCACCTTTTTGTGACTGCGTTGGAGAAAACTTTACATTTTTGGTGTGTCATAACATTATGTCACCTAAATCATCATATGCTACATCCTTTTAACATCCAAATATAAATGCATACATATACTGTGTAAAACACAACGATTGCACGAAGGGTTAATTATAAACATTAAGTATCTTTTACATTTACTTTGGTCATGCTCCTTGTTTCAGCTATACATTCCTGACAAAACTGAAGTCCGTTGTGTTGTCAATTTTACCTTTTCTTTTTGGCCCAGCAATTAATTAATGTTTGATATACTAGTTTAGAACATAAATATTTCGCTTAAAATACCCCAGAATCACTAATTCTAGATATGTTTTAAAAGTAATAACCTATTTAAATACTCAGATATGAGATATTATACCTAAAATTAAAGGTACAGTTTTTTAGACTTCAGAAAAGTTCTCTTTCTCAGATCATTCTGAGTGCAAGGAAACATCCTATTTACTGCTAGTGATCAAATATAAGGATTATTACAACACACAGAAGTAATATTATTATAACTAATAAGACAAATCTAAGATGAGCTTCAATACATAGACCTTCAAGTTTTAAAATAATAGCTTTGGCTGATAGTTTAAATCAACATTGCAGTCCAAGTAGTGCAGACATTAAAATCTGTCATTTTCTCAGAGATTATCACAGTAATATTAAAAGAGTGGCTATATGCATGGAAAATAATTTTATCAAATTGCAATGTATGTTCTGACCCGGCAATGCTCTTCTCTACAATGTAATAAAGCAGACAGCAATATAAATCATTTAGTCCAATATAAGTGTAATGAGAGAAAGGACAAACCAGTGTGAAGGATGGATAAGAATGACATCAATACATTCTATTTTGACAGATTAAATATAGTAAAATATTGAAGCTATAATATATCTGAAGTGTGATACGATCTCAGAAGGAAAAGTGATTTTCCGACTCCTCAGGAAAGAAATGATTAGTACATCTGAAATAACCATTGTCAGTGCAAAAAAGAAAAACTTCTATTAAATATCATTGCATTAGACATCATTTCCTCCCTTCTTTTAATTTATTCAAATCTTTGTTCAACAAATAATTGTCCAGCAACTCTATTGGATTTCAATCATCCATGTGAAAGAGTTTAAACTTATCAACCTTACCGAGTTTAATTTAGGCATAGATTGAAATTCTGTGTTTCTGTAGGGCATAGTTTGTTTAAGAAGCTGTACCCATTACCCAAATATGACTTGGCAAATATGACCTGAAAATACTGTAACATGTTTGTGTGTGAAAATTCTAAATCTTAGACTTTTGAAAATGTAGTGTACATTTACAGCACAGACCTAAGTACAGGGGAAGGTCAGTACAGTTATAAACATTATGAGAGAGAATACTGTTCCTTGGAGAAGTGAAGATTCATGGTCAACCCACTTTGAAAGCATGGGAGAGATAGTTAAGTCCTGCTTCAGAAAGCTGAAGAATTATGTTTGGAGAGATGCATTTTGGGGTAAGAGGGATGGATACATTACCTGGATACTCTTTCCCTGTATAGCTGATAATGTCACAGTTGTGTTAAAATATTTTTGGTTAAAAAAAAAAAAAAAAAAAAAGTCTTGAAGAATGGAAGGAAGGTCAGAAGATTACTTTATTGACTATTTTATGGTGAAGCTTTTCCCCCCCAAGTGTGTGGAAAGAACAGAGGTGATAGTGGTAAAATAAGGACTAGAAGGACATTTTGGCTGTACTGCGGGAGACAGGAATTATTTTTGAGTGAAGATAATATAAGACACCACCACCTACAGAACAGATGTCATGTTAAGGCTTCACAAGTACAGAAGGGCCAAAAGCATGATGTTGTCACTTCTAGTCATCCATCTCAAGTCTACCTTGTGGTCTAGTATTGACACATTTGGACATGTAATGTATACCTCACCTTCATCTGAAATACCCGGTGGTAGAATTGTCTGGCTACTGTCAGAGGCAGGATCTAGGGTCACTGCTCTCTCACAAGGCAGTAATGACTTGTCGACTTGTCTTCCAGGAGACCAGCTGAAAGAAGAAAGGCTCTGGCAACCTCAGGGAGAATCAGAAAGTGCAAATCAAATGTTTTAAAAGTTTCAGTTTCCACAAACTTGTATTTTTCAAGTGAAGGGAAGGGATGGAAACAGCAGAGAAATGTTTTAGATTTTTTTCAGTATTTCATCCCATTCTAGTGACTACAGAAAAATTTGACATGTGTTACCAGTTATAATATTAGTAAAACAAATTAAAAAGTCAATAGGTTAAAAATCTACTGAAATATAAATTGAAAGTGGACCAAAGAAAAATGTGTAAATCATGGAATTATTACAAAATTATCAGAAAGAAAATGGAATTTCTAAAACTCTTTGAAAAATGTTTACAATAAAACATGCAATAAAAGCTTCACAAGCAGGGATTTTTAAAGGAAATATAGTTTATAGATCACTTTTTACTCCTCTGCTGAAGTTCCTGAGTTTTTCATCACCCACATGAAAAATATTTCAAATGAATTTTCATAGCATAGTCCATTCATAGATAAGGATTCTATTCTATTCCTTCACCAATGATTCAACATTACAAAATGGAATGTTATGTGGATATGGCATCATGCATCATTTTTTAAAGCTCCCACTTCTAGATTTGCTGGAGGCAAATGGAGGTGAAGGTGGCTTGTTATCTTGACTCCAAAGCAGAGGAAGAAGCAAAGAATTAAATAAAAGCTGTAATAGTTGGTAACATTTAATAAAATATTGTGGCATCACCTTTGTCTTCATTTGTAATTCTCCAAAAATCTTTGTATCTAAAGCACAATCATAAAGTCTTGAATCCCAAACCATAAGATTTTTTTCTAAATTAATTAGTATCTTCTTTCAAGATGGGTAATATATTAGACTGATGAACAACAAAACCTCTCTAATTATTCATCAGTTATCTAAGAAAAGCATTTAAATAGTATAAAGATTCTTCAACGCTTAAAACTTTACAATCATTAGCTTGTTTCAGGCCACAGTCATTGCCAAAGCAGAAGTAATATACTATTTATCACCTTATTATTTGAGAAACTTCTCTACACAGACTTATATCAGTCCCAGGAATATGATGCATAGAGGAATGTGCCATGTGAGTTCTTTAAAATACATTTGTGTTTGAAGAGTGGAAACAAGATTAGGAGAAAGGAACTATGAATTAAAAGGTAACATTCATAGAACACAGAAATTGACTGTGCAAAAGGAAAATTTCAGAAAGATGAGAGCTATTATGATTATCAAACTATTTCTGAGAGAAGTAATTGAATTTCTAACACTGTTATCTTGTAAGACTGGTCCAAAGGGAATATATATATGCACTCAGATTCAAGCATGAAAGACCTAATTGATAAAAAGATCTTTTATGTTTGAGGGTTAAAGTACTCAAGAACATATCAAGGACTTTGAACGACACAGGAGAAACACAACTGGAATAAGTACCAGTGAGTTCATCACTTGTCAGTGTGGGTAATCTAGGCCAGGGGTTGACAAAGAACATGCACTTCTAGGCAAAATCATCCTTTTTCTAAGCCATATAGGATAGCTATAGGATCTCAATTTTTTCTTACATATTTCCCTTCCCTATAACTATTTTCCCCAAGCTCAGTAGGACTATGCAAGATGAAAGTAGGGGACTGGAGAAACTGATCCTAAAGTACTTACACAGTGGGGCTTTCATGAAGCCTGAAAAAAGAAAGGGGTGAAGTTCTGTTAAGCTAGTTCCTCTTCTACCTGGATTAAGACTATTTGTTAATGTTTTTATCTCCTTTTTGGTTAAAGTGAAGGGTTAAAGTTGAAAACAAATCTGATCTTGTGGTTTTCTGCTAAGAGGAAAAATTGTGACATATTTGTTATACACAGAAGGTGTATAACAATAAGATGGCAAGAATACAACTAAACAAGTATATTGGAGAAAAAAAACAAGAAAAAAAGACATCAAGAGATGTTGGATCGTTCTCCCAAAGGTTTTCTACCCCTATCAAAATGCAAGATCAGAGAAGAAGATAGATAAAATATTGCAGGATAGAATAGGGAATTGCAGCATAAAAGTTAGAAATAGCCAAAGTACTATATGAAAACTTTTAAAATATGTATAAAGGACACTAAAATATGCTGTCTGTGCTTCGCACACCATGTATCCATTTACCTGCAAGACACTAAACTCAAAAAAGCAAAGTTTTGAATATGAGTACATATGGGCTTTGATAGAGAAAAGATGACTGGGGTACAGAGGTCTGTTATTAAAACACAGCTATACTTGGAGAAGTGAGTATCCATAGTACTTACGAATTCCCGTTTCTGCAGTTAAAGAGTACTTCACAACTGTTAATACTTTTAGTATCAGAACCTCTTGGAGAACTATGGAAATCTTGTTATACATATATTACAGATGGAGAACATAAAGGTCACTTGCTCATTTATTTTGGGGAAAAAAGTGTTTTATACTACAATAAGAAAGTGTTATTTTAGGAGTCCAGGTACGCTTTATAGATCACTGATTTTTTTTATCAAAGTCCTAAGAGACCTAAGGTTTCTTGCCTGCTTGTAGCAGTAAAAATGTTGGTTGCCTGGAGTTAGTTACTCTAAACTTGTCTTACAGTGAATAGACAGAGCAGTCAATTCCAAAGGGCACTACATATCATGCTTAGACAGGTAACTAGCACAGGTGGGATGAATCAGCCTCTAATTTCTTCTATAAAAGGAATCCAGAATATCTACTTTTGATTTAAATGGCTTAATTTCATATAGGTAGGGGATGATTCAGGTGCCTGAGAACAGGTGTCTAGTGTCATTTCAAATACCGGAGGGCATCCAAGTGCTCTTGCAGATACAGCACAGGACATACCTTTGGACCCAACAGACAAATGTTGACAAATGCCACATAATGAGGGCACCATCCTCATCTAGATGGTGGATAAGCTTGCATCAAAGTAGCGTGCCCTGGTTGGGGCTGGCCTAGAGTTCCGGTTGGTCTGGCAGCGGGAGGAGCTGCAGCACCCTGAGACCCCAGGGGCTCCCCAGGTCCCAGTGCCCTCACCTGTGTGCGGGGGCGGGGGGAGCACAGCTGGAGGGCTGGGCTCCGATTGGCTGATAGTCCATGTCACGTGACATTGTGCTCACTATATAAAGGCAGGAGTGGGCTAGGAGGGGCTCTCACTTCTGGGAGTGTTGCTGTGGTGCTGTTGTGTTTGGGATTGCTGGCCAGGAGCAGGTGGGTGTTGGTTGGTGGGTGGTGAGCAGCTGTATTGTACATTACCTGTTGATACTGCTGTCAGCGTATTGTTCTGTTACTGTTATTAAACTGTTTTTATCTCAACCTGGGATTCTCCCTTTGCCCCTCCGATTCCCTCCCCATTCCCAAGTGGGGGGGAGGGTGGGTGAGTGACTGTGTGGCATTTAGCTGCTGAGTAGGCTCAAACGGCGACATAGAGATAGGGCTGGGCCAGGACAATCCTCTGATGTTTCTTGTCAGGCTGGGCTTCCACAAGGCTGAATTCCCAGTTGTTTATAGGTCCAGCCAAAGAGAAACAAGAGGGAGATGGACTCCAGAAGAGTCAGTGAATAAAATCATATAATAGGTTTGGTATCAGGGACTGGACCCTGAAATCCTTCCTGGCTCTTTGTTCAGGCATACTATCCTTGTCTCTGGGAGTGACTGCCTGGACTACCCACATTCTCATGTGCCTGTGCAAATCCAACATCTCCTGCAGTTGTTACTTTACAAGACCTCTCTTTAATATAGGTCAGCATAGCCAATGAACAGAAGGATTTGGTATTGAGGCTCTGCAAGCATGTATTCCACTTTTTCAGGAACACAGAAAAAGCTGGAGAGTGTGGCTCACACACCAAATGCCCACTTTGAGTCTGCATTCTAATAAGAGTTCATGAATTATGTAGGCAACACAATGAGAACATTTGAAATGGTGTTTGCATCTGCTATGAGACTTAAAATTTAATGGGTTTTTAAGTAATTAGCATGAGCTATTTAACACACTGAGTTATACTGTAGGAGTAGCTGAATATAAAAATAAATATGATAATAATATGCATAAAATGCTCATTTCTTGCAGCATTATATTTTATTTTAAAAAGGCAGTGCTTAAGCAGACTATCCAAATTGACAGCGAGATTATGAAATAATGTCTTCTGTTCTTTTTTTGAAAAAGAAATCTTTTGTCATTTACAAGATGACAGACTAGTTTTATGATAGCTTTGATGTGACATAAGGCAGTGTATCCATAATCTAGCATGTCACAGCCATTTTTAATATGTATGCTGCATGCTTAGCTAATCTAGGAATCTCAGTGAATGATCCACTCTGTATTTTCTTATAGGGAGCCCACAGTTCTTCAGTTAAGGAATAAAAGTGATAGTCAAAATCATCTGATGTTTGTGCCTCACTGCCATCAGCTAGTTTAAGGAACTGTTTATCTGAATAGAGAAAGACATAACAAAAGCCCACCAACTAGAAGGTAAAACCAGACAGTTTCAAATAAAAAATAATGTGTAAATAACTCCTTAACTATGAAGATGATAAATTATTAGGCTGCACTGGAGGACTGGTAAGTTCTCATTGTCTTCTGTAATAACTGGTTCCTTAAAAAGGTCTGTTTTTTATGATTTTTATGACTGGAACATATTAGGACGGACAGTGATGCCTACATAATAAATGACCAAAGATGCGATGAATCAACCCAAGGCAAGTGAAGTCTTTGCTTCCTCATCACCTTCTAAAGAAGGGCACTTATCAAGACAACTCCTTTTAAGGCAAAATTATCTGGAAAATGAAAGGCCTTGATTCTAGTTTGACACTGTACTCATCAGGTTAAGATAAGTAACTGAGTTGTCACTGACAAAGAATGAGAATTAGGGTAACTTATTTTGCAGGAATCTAGTAAGTGGGGATCTAGACTCTTTTCTATTTTTACAATTTATATTAGAAAATTTTATATGAACAAAAAAGTAAATTTTTTGGCAGGACTCCTCACTGCCATTTGCATGTCTTATGCCCACTGTGTTGTTTTTTTCCTCTGAAGACATGATGCTTGCATCTGTAGCCAGATTTTAATCCAGTTTCAAATGATGAGCCGTCATGCAAAGTGCCTTGTGATCTGCTCTTAGGGCACCAGACTGCAAAATGAATAGCATGAGTGAAAAATCACTGGGGATGAGACAGCCTCTTTTCCAGGAATCCTGTTTCCAAAGCAAACATATTAACCTATTCTGCACTACACCAGCAACACTGCTGTGTAATGAAAACCACGTTACCTAATTAGAGTTGGTCAAAATATGATGACTAAGTCTGTGCTTTTCTAGCAAGCTATGAGATGGTTCTTCAGCTAAGGATGTTGCTCAGCTTTCGCAGGTTCCTAAAAAGCTTTCAGAAGAACTAAGGAAACTTACTTAATTACTGAGGTGGGCAAAGATAAGTGTTCTGAGAAATTGTCTGGGTCTTAGATAGGTTCCTCATCTATAAAACATTTCTGTAATCTGTATCTGACCCAAAGTAATAATGAAATTATTCATTTATTTAAATAATTTTGACTCCAAATTTATCAATATAATTTAAAAACCCAACAAACCCTTAAAATGTGCACTGAAGTTTTCAAAGAATTCTCCAATATGAATTGCAAACTTCATCCTGAAAAATATTTTATGCTAAAACTTGTCCTGATGGCAGCTGGAGCAGAGTTGGAGCAATTCTAGAAGCTTTAGAAAAATTACTTCCATCATATCTGAAGCTAAACTCTGCTCCTGTTTGTATCCAGTGCTCTACAGGTTCCAATAAAAGTCATTCAAGCATGCATTTCAAGGCAGAGTTTGGCACATGGGTTTCCAATTTCTGAGGGTTTACGACTGAAAATACTTTCTTTTTTTTCTTACACCAGCAGGAACAAATAATATAATGGAAACATATTGCTGGCCCCAGAGGGCTAAGTGCTTTGCACTCTTTCACAAAGACCTTCTCTGAGTGACACTGTCAGTGACACTGATGGGATCCAGGAGGAACTATTTCCAGCTGCCTTTCTTGAGACATAAAGGAGGAGCTGTTCTATTATAATACCTTTTGAGGAGAGAATAAGAAATATCAGTGATGTACTTGTGAGGATGCCACAGAGTCATTAAAATGAAGGTATGATAAAGATAGCTTTAGTAACTTTAGCTACCATAGACGCATAAATAATACCTATGGAAATAATACAAGAAGAATTTACTTACCAAGGTCTAACACCTTGGTCTAACTAGTAAGTAAAAAAAAAAAAAGGCATAATAGTAAGGATATCTATGCTAGGTCTTCTTTTCCAGAGTATTGTATTTTGAATTGGATTATGTTTTAAATTTATATACCTCTTTAGAAAGACAAGAATATCCCTAATTCCTATATAGTAAACTTGGCTTTGGATATTCAAGAGTTAGACCAGCTGGGAGGTCTGAAATGGCTTTCAAAATGTTTTTTGTGATTTTAACACATTTTAATTTGTCAGCAAAGGAGTTTGTAGCTTACACTGAAGCATGAGTGCTGGAGAAAAAATTGATAATCAATAAGTGTTGTAGTTTAAACCTGGCCGGCAGCCAAACACACGCAACTGCTTGCTCACCCTCTGCTGCCCTGGGGAATGGGGAAGAGAATTGGAGGCGTAAAGGTAAGGAGACTTGTTGTTTGAGACAAAATCAATTTAATAATTGAAATGAAATAAAAATAATAATAATTGATTATAGTAATAGAATATGCAAACAAGTGACGCACAATGCAATTGCTTGCCACCCATGGGATGATGCCCAGCCCATACCAGGTTAGCAATCCCAGAGGAAATAAAATCCCAAAACTGCAATTCTGGAAGAGAGAGCCCCAGCTTTCTGGGAAACCTTCATTTATATACTGAGCATCATGTTACAAACTATGGAATATTCCATCGGCCAGTTTGGGTCTGTTGTTTTGGCTGTGCTTCCTCTCAGCTTCTGGTGCACTGGCACAGTAGAAGGACATGAGTTGAAAAGTTGAAAAGTCCTTAATTTCTTAGCAATGACTGAAAACACCAGTATCTTATCAACATTCTTCTCATACCAAATCCCATATTAAGTCCAAAACACAGCATTATTCTAGCTGCTAAGAAGGAAAACTAGCTCTATCCCAGTCAAAACCAGGCCAGCAAGTTATGTGCACAATCTTAAATTTGTATCAGCACACAAAAGGAAGAAGAGAATGGGTGGTTAAGGGAACAGTGCCAGCTGTTATATTGTCTTTTCCACAGCACCATTTTGCCCCAGGTGAGCAGCAAACACCCCAAGCAGTCTGTTTTGCAGGATGTTGCAACTCCAGCAAGGTCAGGTACAGGTTGTATGTTCTTGCCTTGGCACTTACGGTATTTCCAGCCAGAACCGAATTCTGATTCTTTCAGACTATGTCTGTAAGAACAAATGAAGTGATCCAGGGAAAACACTGGAAAGTTACGTTTTGACCAGGTTCTCGTAAATCCTGCCGGTTGTCTGCATCTGAGGGCTACAGTAGATGGGGAGTGAAGGGCAGGGAGTGTAGAAGCAGGGAGAGGGATCCTTCCTGTGCTCTGTAACATGTCTGCCTTTCCTGCAATCTGTTCCATTCTGTAAAGTGATTTAATCAACAAGCACACATAGTTTTTCTTCTTTACGAAACCATCTTCTCAGAGATTAGGTGACTCACAACCAGAAAATACATTAATTAGTTCAAACCAACATTTCTCCTCCTCCCCCTCCCTCTTCCCCACCACAAGAAGCTTCTGAGCAGAGTTCAACAATTTCTGTTTGCAAACAAAATTGCAGCATCTGTCTTGTCACTTTGACTTGGGTTCTTGCCTAAGTTTTTTTTCTTGGCTGTTACCATAGCAGCTGAGTGGTGACTTTTTGACCCACAAGAAGAAGACAAGGGGACACAGTAGTGTGTAAGTAGCTCCCAAGCTGAGGATTTGATTGATCTACTCTGTGCAGGAATAAATTCTTCCATGTATTAATGTTTTCTGTTGAACTGAAGCTCTGAAACCTGATAATTCTAAATTGATTCAGATTGAATGCAAGACATGATTAAAATGGTGACTAAAAGTCCAGCAGAAAGAAAGTAGCAACTGAAACTTCACTTGACAGGTCCATACATATAAGGTGATGAATATGGGAAAAATACTAGGGGAATACTCTGAGGGTCGGGGTTTTTTTCTACCTTCACATTGTATATTAAAGAAACTATGAGGAGGAACATGATCCAATACACAAGGTTTTCTTCAAAAGCTTTGGACTGTGTAGCCCCATCAGCTTCAGCCTGAAAGAAATGTATTCAACTGGGAAATCCCTCTCCATTATAGTGCAAAAGGCTGGAATACTATTAAAAGTCAGAACACTACTCCCAGTATAGCCTTCTTCATTTGTTATTTTGAACCTGCTGTACAGCTTTTTTTGCATCTCTTCTCTAATAGTTTCAAGCAAGTATTAAACTAATACTGTAGGGAACCTACTTGGTTTATATCTTCTCTTGCTACCTGTTGTTCACTACCAAGAGGTCAGCTGTTTCTGATAGCTGCTCAAAATCATCTACTTGCTAGATTTCAAAGAAACAGTCCCAGGCTACCTGTTCAGCTTGGGAAAAGCACTTAATGAACAAATCCACTTTGTTCTCCTTGTATATCCCATCTTAAAACTTTATCATGTTGGCTGCAGTGGTGCAGACTGCAGTCTCTGGGGCATAGCAGATAATTTGCCTCAGTGATTAATACAGGCCACTTTGACTTGATTTTTGATGAGGTTTGGAAGCCCCTAT
Organism: Tyto alba; assembly: GCF_018691265.1. Lineage (NCBI taxonomy): Eukaryota > Metazoa > Chordata > Aves > Strigiformes > Tytonidae > Tyto > Tyto alba. Next base: position 41,665,598 of record NW_024881316.1, on the reverse strand, counting down.
TTCCTGAAAGCTTATTTGAAGTGTAACTGATTATATAGATTTCCTTCATACACAAGCAGTTCTTGCTGCCATCAGAGAGAATCACTCTTTTAGGACTCTGGCTTTGGCCTTTGGGCCAGGTTCAAAATGTTTGGAAGAAGCAGTCAGCTTAATGGAGACTCCCAGACTTGCTGACTTGCCAGTCTAGAGCTCCCAGATGTAAGCAAATGTTACAAATGGGACAACAGTGATACATTTAGTTCAAGCACTGACATTGAGTTTGGTCTCAGTTCCTTGCCATACGTGTTAATTCTGCTAATGAATGAGTGTTACAGTTCTGTGTCAGATTCCCAGAGACTAGAACCTCTTACGGTGAGAATTTAATGGTTCAACTTTGTATGGTTCAACTTTTAGCTCACTCTGCATTAATTCATGCTTATGAGGTAAGGCGCAAGATGTTGGCTATTTCCCTCCTCCCCCCTTGCATGTTTACTGTTCTAACCTCATTAGCAAACATCCAAAAATTTATGAGCCTTCCTATATTCCTGATTCTCAGGATGGTCACCATGACAGTCACTCAGTAGTCATGACATTGGTGTTTTAAGGGGGGTAAGCTCCATTTAAGCCATTTGAAGGTTTTTAATTAAATTCAATGGGTTTAATTATGGGAATCCTAATTACTTTCACATGTTAAAGAAAAAGGTTTCCTTGAATTGCTTGTAATGCATACATTTTTAGAGAGAGATCTTTTCTGAGATAACAGTGTGCAGAGTTGTGGATTTTCATTATACTATTTACTCCAAGAGCATATCTTGCTAAGGGAAAAAATGATGTGCTGATTCAATATCACCTGATGTAAGATTAAACAAAACAGCTCCTCTGAAAAAATTAGTTTACATTTCCAGAAAAGAAGGGGTCAAACAATAAAATATCCATTGTTTCCTGTCAAAGTAAATCACACTAACAAGTTGCTATCGCATAGGCATTATGAGATACTTGATAGCAATATTTTTAAGGTGGGAAATCTATATTATCTAACAATAAAGGCAGTATGGTGAGAAATGTTTATCTCAAGTTATGAACACGCCTCTAGGATCAGAAAGATGACATATATTGCCTAGTATGTGACTTTAATTTCCTGGGATTAAAGTTAGGTCTGTTTTCTCAAAGACTCTGATAAAAACACTGCTTGATAATGTTGTCTGCTTTGATGCATAAATTTAGGAAAGACTTTTGACTAGTTCCTGCAGGCCTTATAACACAAGGATAGTCTGCGTGGTCTTCTCTTGGAGCTGAGCTGTCACCTGGGCAACACCGATGAGACAACTGCAGCCCCATAAGTTTACTCTTGGTTTCCAAAAATTCAGTGCCAAGTTATGAACAATTCCTTCTCTCTTCTCCCTAACCTCTTCCCTGTGATAGATATGCTCTGAAGATATGAAGTAATCATGCCCCATAGTCTCAATCACAGACGGATCATCTTCATCCCTGATTCCTGAAGTGTATTTCAGTAGGGGAAGGGAGAAATATTATCTAATTTTCTCTTCATTCACTAACAATTTGGCCTTGTGAAACCAAACTCAGGAGACAAAATACCGTTTTGTGTATGTGGTGGTGAAGGTACAAGAATAGGGATAGAACAGAATTTATGTGTTTCTGCATTAGATTCAATACTCTTGTATGTTGCTTCTGGGTAATTACAGTGTTCATGACTGACTTTAATTTACAGGGGACCCAGGGTAGTATTTCCTTGCTGGGGAAGGTAAAGGTTTGCAATATACTTCCTGCTCTATACAAGCCTGCAGCCCCCTATCCCAACAAGTTGGTTTAGTCATTGACTGTCTCTGTGTTGTTTCTACAAACTCAGCACAATCAGAATCTCATCTGGGGATTTAGGCAATAATATAATACAAATAATTATTAAAACCAAGTCTTCAATACTCTGCTGCCGATTACCAGGCTGAGAACATCTTGCAAGAAAGATGGTGTGTTGGGAGGAAGAAATGACACACAGGGAATACATGTGATTAAATATGATGAACCACAATGTCAGCTTTAGATCTGGACCATTTCATTATCTTGATAGCTGCTTTTGGAAATTTAGGGATATACTGATAGTAAGCAGGCAGTAAATTTGCATGTGCAGTCAGATTTGTAATTGCAAAATTATGCTCTTGAGATTTTGCTCTCTGTTTTTTTTGTTTTTTTTTTTTTTTTTCACACTTTCCACATTTTCACAATACATCATATTTTTCACCGCGTTTCTAAAACTTCACAGAAACTTCTGAGATCTCCATTCTCCCACTCCACGCCTCTTGGAATCTGCGCGTCTGAGCAGAACCAGAGTTTACATTGCCAATAGAGCAGACATGGAAATGAAACACTTCTGATTTCTCTCACCCAGAATTTTTTAGCTAGAGTCCATCTGCTCACCAGTGCCTATTTAGGAATGCACAACACCTTTCCCTTCTTCCATAGCAGCCAAACTGAACAAGAGTGGGTGGAAATATTAAAATGACACTTTTGAACTGAACTGCAAGTTTTTATTAAATGAGAGGGAGAGGGAAAAAAAGTGACATGTATCCTTTACAGATTCTGAGCTAGAGCTGAAAAGGCAAAATCTATCTGTTAAAATAATCATGGCTAAGTTTTCAGTAGTGAACAGAATTTTGCCACTTACCTCTGACAACAAAAAGTAGCCCTTTGAGTAAATAGCTCATATGACCTATAGTCCATTGTTAGAAAAAAGAGGATCATCTAATGTCAAAAAATTAGTTTTTACATGGATTGCAAAATCCTACTTAAAGATGGAGGGTGTGATGTGGTTCTGCTGAAGGCTGGAAAGGTGATACCTTTAAAAACTTGATTTTCAAATGATCCTCTGAAAATTATTGCAGGTGATGTTTCACCCACAGAAAAATGTGAATGCAAAATTTGGCACTGATTATGACCTGGAATTTAGAGGCAAGAGTCAATGGGCTTGAATTTTGAATGTAAACAGCTTGAACAAGGGAAATACTACTTCCTATCACATTTCATTTGCTAGTCTATTGTACACAGGATTCAAGCACTTCCCCACATGCTATAGTGGACATTTTACTTCTCTTATCTGGATTAATACTGTTGACATTACACAAAGCAACTTTTAGGCACATTCATTTGCTATTGCTTTCACTTCAAATTGCAATGGCTGCTGTCATATTCTACTGTTTTTAAAGACGTATCTATATTGTGCACTTCTGCTGCCATGCCCGTACTTCTCACAAGAGATGTAAAACCATAAGCCCTGAGTATGTATGGTCATGAATAATCTTATATGATGATATGATTAAATCCTTCAGCTGCTACTGTTAATGGCACAATAAAACTCTTATTCTGGTAAATATTTTCTAAGGTGCAATGAGGAAAAATTAAATTTTTACCCATCACCTGAAAATTGATCTGTTCAAGTTATCATAAGTTACACATCAGAAGATCAATGTACCCCAAATCACTAATTATTTTGATGATGTCTCTTGAAGTTCAATATTGATAGAAAACTAAGCTAGATAAACTTATGGAGCACCTGTAACAACTGTTAATATCAATAGTAGCTTTGGGTGCATACCACCACTTCAAATGGGACTAGTTATCTATGTTTGCAATTTTGTCTTGAAAAATTACATCTGATAAATATACATAGCTTGTCTGTAGGCATCATAGCATCGTGCCTGAGTTTGGAAAAAAAAAATAAAATGAATATGTCCAGTGATTCCTTCCATCAAAAATCTGTTTCTAATACATCTTCATACAACAATATATGTTACATAAGGAGCCTATGTCTGGAATTAGAATTAAAAAACACCTAGAAAAAAGCCTCAGATTTTAAAGAAGAATGCAGAGTTCTATTAGTAAAGATGATTAATCTTACCACCCAAGTGTTTGGTTTGGATATAAAAAATTGTGGTATTGGACATTTGTGCATAGCTAGGAAATTCCATTTGTATAATTGATTTCCACAACTGAAACAGTCACACTAATCTGCCCTTATAGATAGAGTAACTATTCAACAATGTAGAGATAGGGCACCCCGTAATAATTCTGGATGTGCTTATTTACCTCCACTGTTTGGAAAAGGAGGCCAGTTTGACTGGTTCAGAAGATGATATCTGCAGCTGTAGATCACAAAATTATGGAGTCCCACCCCATGCACAACGCTCAGTTTCCCTACAGATACACGAGACCTATTTATCAGTTTTTTGTCCAGAAGTATACCTTTTCTTTGAGACGTGAACAGCAGTCAGGTCTACCTACAACATGCTAAAATTTGCTCTTGTTTAATAGTTTGTGCTGGGTTTCTCTGGTGCTATTTATTGGTAGCAGGGGAGGGAGGTACAGCAGTGCCCGCCGTGAGAAGCTTCTCCAAAGCTCCCCTGGCTCCAAGTTGGACTGGCCTCTGGCTAGGGCCAAGCCAATCAGCTATGCCTCTGTGATAACGTATTTAAGAAGGGGAACGTGAGAGTGGGCTGGGACTTGTGAGGAGGAGTTGCAAAAGGGATGAACACTGAGGTCAGTGGAAGGAAGGGGAAGGTCGTGGGGAAGGTGTGCTGGAGCAGAGACCCCTGTATGCTCTGGTGAGACGGCAGGGCCTCCCAGATTGCCACCCATGGAGGTCTGCGATGTAATAGAGGTTGACCTGAAGCCAGAGGACAAAGCCACTCCAGGACAGGTGGCTGCACTTAAAATAGCCCAGGACTCTGAGGGGAAAAGTGTCTCCTGCTGCTGTAGTTCAGCACTGGGAGGACTGTAATGCGTGGTGGTGACTGGATCAGCATGGAAACGGCTGGGGAGAATCTCGTGGGGAGGACTCATGCTGGAGAAGGTTCATGGAGGACTGACTGCAGTCACGTGGAGCAGGGTAGGAATGTGCAGTGTTCACCCCCCATCCTGAGAAGGAAGGAGTGGTGGGCTGATTGTAACCCCCAACCCCTGCCCCCTGTATCAGTGGGGGGGAGGAGGTAGCAAGATCAGGAGCAGAGATGAAGAAGGGAGGAGCGGGGGAAGTGGTTTTGGATGTGGTTGGTGTTTCTCACTGTCCCTACATTGTCTGTTAAGTGTTGTCTTTGTCAGCATTTGAATTAAAGTGAAGTTTTCTTTTTATTCTGCTGATGAGTCTGCCTTTTGCCTGTGACCATAAAGGGTGAGATACTCCTACCTGTCCTTAGATGGATTCTTTGAGCCATCCTGCTCTGTATTCTTTTCCCCATCTTATGGGGGAAGGAGGGACTGAGTGGCTGCATGGTGCTTAGTTGCCCTCTGGGTCTAAACCACGACATAGTTGTAGTTCTTCAGGTATCATTTATCCACTGACTCACTAGGTATATATGTGGCACATTCCTACAACTGTATAACAGCTCCTTTTTCCAGTGCTCAGAGCTTGATCTTATACCAAAAAAAGTGGAAAGATTACTTTTTGTTTCAGTGAACTTCAGACAGGGACCTCAAGCACCCTGAAAGAGGAAAATACACAAACCTTGCTGTACCTGCATTGTATAAACTGACAGTAGAATTGTTTGTTCTGAATTACTCTTTTATTATATTATAACCATTCTTTTTATGTGCTCTTCTGCATCAAATGCTAGGTGACAAGACACTGACATGGTTAACATTAATGACTAGCTGATAACGGAAGTCAAATGATGTACATTTGACTATTTATGGTAACTCTTTGAATAGTATGCTTTGCATAGAGTTATTCCTTCTGAAAGTGTCAGCCTGCCATTCTTCTGGCAGGCAGGACATAGCCCAAATAATTCACATGCCTCTCAGTCATGCAATTCAATGAATGACTGGTGGATTTTTTTTCTATATATAACAATACATTATCATAATGTCATTACTGAAATTCTTGAAAAAAACCTTTTCAGTCTTAATACAGGTGTCACACTTGACTGCTACTGTAGGTAGCACTAAGACTCAAAACTACCAGTGTGCCAGGCCAGAGATGCAAATGTGCTAGTTTGGGTTTGGTTGCTAAAAATTTCTGTATAGAGGAAGTTTCTGACTCTTTGATTTGCAGATGTTGAACCTCAAACTGTATCCTTGGATCAGGAGCTGACTAGTGGATTACACTTGCTGGAAAATCTGTCTAACTTTTCCAATATATGAGATTTTTCAGTCCCTGATATCTCAGAGCCATGGAGTAACAGGCCTATAAAAATCTACACTGTTGAGAAGAAATTCCTGTTGCCTTGGAAATACAGAGAAACTGTTGAAGCTGAAAATATGTCTGATGGTATCAGAGTAAAGGATGGTGTCTGTTAAAGAACTTGGAGTAATAAAGCTTTTTAACATTTATACCACATGTTCATTTACAGGTGAGGTATGTCAAGATTATTATTATTATTATTATTGCTAGCCCCATTTTCCAGAAGAGAATATTAATACTGCAAAGTTGAGAGACTTAAAGTGAGGCTCTAGAGTACATACAAGTCACTACATACGCAAACTAAGACTGTATGTGGAAAAGTTGTCTGAAACATCCAATCAACTATAATATTATATATTAACAAATTTTAAAAGCATCATAGCTAAACTTAAATATCAGTATTTATTAGATGCTGCAAGGATTCCTGAGCTTTGCTTATGTACCAATAGTAGCAGTAGGAGGAACAGATGATACCTCCTTAAGTGCTGGCTCTTCACTTTCGAATGCCCAGGAGATGTACATCAATCCCTTCTCTGAGTCAGAGTTTCACCAGCTGAGATCCTCACTTTATCTCTTTGCTCTTGTTTCTGTGATTGGTACCTCCTCACTCACCAACTTCCCCACCCTGCCCATGTTATGAGTAACTCCTTGCTCTGAAAGAAATGTGTGCAGGCTGTTTGGAACTGGTCTTATCTATTCTGTAGAACTGACCACAGTTCAGGAACTCATTTCCACCGAGTTCTTTCTTACGAGTCTGTTCAGGCACAGCCACCTTGAGACGTACTTGAAGACAGTTATAACAGGGCATTTGATAAAGGGCTTCTCCTGGCCTCGGCTAAACCCATTCTTTGTGGGACATACATGCTGAAGCCTGTACAGTCAGACTATCCATTATCTAATTTATCATCATTTGGGCCCAGTGTTATCTCCTGCTGTGGAGTTTTGGATAAAGACTTGTGTTCAACCCTTCCACAGAATAATTCCAGAGTAGCTTGGGTAAGAAAAAACCCAACTATCTAGATGTGCATTTAGGGGCTTAATGCTCTCCACGTATGTAATAAGGAATGTAAGAACATAGCATGGGGTGGATGATTTCTCTAGGTGGCCAAGGACAAGATTCATGAAAAAAACGTTTAAGTACTTTGCATTTGAAACTCTGAGGATGGTTACATGGGATAAGAAACAAACAAGCTCAAACACATCTTGTCTCCTGTCTGTTACTTTGATTTTTATATACTCTTCCTGACAGGTCCCTCATATTGATAATAAGGGAACCAAGCAAATAACATGCACTGTGACACACCTTCACAGATCCATTTAGATGCAGTCCATGGCATTTCAGCACTTATATATCACTCCTTGATTTTTTACCTACGTTTTTGGGTGTGATTAAACTCACTTAGTTTAGATACCTAAAACCTAGGAATCTAAATCTGAGCTAGTCACCCTAGACTATCCCTGTAATCACTGGGGAAAAAACAGCTCCAATGCACAAGCGATCTGATCCCAGGAAATGTGGCTAAAACAGGCAAAATTAACTATCTTCTTGAGTATTCTATTTCTCTACACTGACTATAAAAAAGTCTGACAATGAGTTGCTGAAATTCAGTTACCATTTGTATGTCTGAAATTAGTTTTGATGAATCCCACTGTTCGTGCTTTTTAATCCAGCCCTGACACCTCAGTCAGAGAAAATCTGAAATCAGTATTTACAAAAGGTACAGAGGTTTTAGCAGCTGTTGTGTCAGAAAATACATCTTAAATTTTAAGGACCACCAGACTCTTCAGAGCCCTAGCTCACCTCTGAATTCCTGGCTTGTCATTCTCCTGCTGTAGCTTTTTGGTGGTGCAGTTTCCATGCCCTCAAGATCATGAGGCCACAAACAACAAATGAAGACAGGATGGTTTTGAAACAGCTTTGGTCTACTGGATCCAATAACTTAGCAGCTAGTGTTTTCATCTGTACAATGGAAAACTTATTTTTGTTTCCACATTTGAAAGAAATGCTTGCATCAAAATCTATTGCTATACTGTGACAGGTGACATTATCTTCTTAAAAGCTTTCTATTTAGTAAACAAATCTACATAAAATGCTTCTGTTTCCTATGTTAGTATTTTACTCAATAACTTACTGATTTCAGATAAAAAATGGCTGTTATATCTTACTGTTTACTTTCAGTGAGCACTTACAGCTAATGTATTTTCAAACTGATTTACTTAGGTAACCTCAAAAAGTGGGTAAAGCTTTACTTAAGCTGCAGAAATAAAAACATTCAGTTAGAAATCTCAGTTAGATCAAGATAACACAAACATTTTAGCAAAACAAATAAAATACTAAAAAAACACCTTAAAACATTAATTTCAGATTATCTTGTCTAATTTTCCTGTTGCCTTTTCTAATTCCTCAATAACAACGACATTTTAAAAAGAAAAAAATTACAGTTTCATTAAAAATGCCAAAATGAAAATTAAGGCATTTTGAAAATGAAGCATTTAATTTAGAAGTAAAATATTTTGACTTTTAAAAATCCATCTTTTTGACCAAAATTAATCACTTCAGTCAATAATCCTTTATGCAGAGAATTTTCTATTCATAAAAAAAAGTGGCACTCAGTTCTACAAGAACACCTTTTATGGGGTAGGCATAAGAACACTTCCTAGGGAATAGCTGTGGGCCCTATCTTTCTTTTTCACTAGTTTTCTCCTTGCTAGCCCTAGTGTTTTCCCACTTATCAGTGATTTTGCAAATCTCAGTCTTATCTGCTTAATTTACCCATCTGTCAGGGGTGTTGATAATTAACTCCAAGATGATAAAATATTTGTCAATAGTGTGTTTAAAAATGGGTGTACCACTCACCCCCCATTTCACTTATAGTTAGCTTTTTGTGAAATAAGTTAAGAGAAACAGTGCCATTTAATTGAGTCAATACAGTTAAAAAATTTTCAGTGAATGCAGAAGTTAAAATTATTGTGAGTTTACAGTGCTGAGAATGTTGTCCACAATTTTTGCTGTGAGAAGTCAATCCTTGAAATAAATATGGACCTTCCTACACTTGTCCCTGTAATGGAAATTCTTCTATTCTACTGGCAGTTTTAACAGTCAGCACTTGGAAGGCTGGGCCCAAGTTTTTCATAAAACATTTCTTGAAATAACCCATTCTACTTTTGATTCACTTGTGTGTTGGAGAATTCTATGTGGAGGATGACATTTTGTTTTTCTCAATAGGTAACAGATTTTTATTCACATATTATTCCTGTGAACTTTCAGCTCCTTGTCCTCGTGGAATGAGCTGTCACTCACATTTTTAAATGACACTGTATAATAGAGTTATTCTCTTCTTAGGTGAACTGGTCTATTTCTTACACAGCTTGGTGCATTATAAGAATATAGCCCCTTTCTTGTAGCTACATGCCATTTAACCTTCACAACACTCTTAGTTCCCTAGCTGGCTTAAACCATGACAATATCCATAACATCTTTAGATCTAATGCTAAGTATAAACTCACTTATAATGTCCCTGGGATAGACCAACAGTCTTTTATGGGGAGAATGTAAAGAATTTTCTTGCTAAGAGAAACCAGGGAACTAGAAGCATATATTTAACATATCTGCCTGGACTGGCCCAAGAGCTACTGCATGAACTATTTCCTGTTTTGTTTGTTCAAAGGTTTGTTGTTGCTCAGGGACACATTTAAAGTTGTTCTTCTTCTGTGTCAGTTGATAGGGAGGGCTTACAATCAGACTTTAATTTGGAATATGCATTCTCCAAAAACCCACAATGCCTAAAAAACCTTGTGTTTCCTTTTTGCTAGCTGTTGGCTACATAGCTGCTATTTTGTTGATCACATCCATTGGGATCTGACAGTATCCATCTTGCCATTGTATTCCTAAAAAATGGATCTCCTGTGCTGGTCCCCCGACCTTTGTTTTATGGCAAAACAGGCTTTTGAAGGATTTAAACTATTTTCCTCCCTTTTCCAAAAACTTCTCTGGTTCTGCCTCTTTATCCTGTTCTCATGATGACCCTGGTTCACCTTCATCCCTCACTAAGTGAACTGATTTTTTTTGTGTATTTCTTCTTACGTATGGGGGCAACTGATAACAGAGCAGGTTGGTTCTTTGGTTCAGCTCCAGTGTCTGTTCCTGGGATTTGAGTAACCACAGTGCCTGGCTCTGGACTTGGAGTAGTTGCAATGCTTGTCACAAGGGTTGGAGTAGCTGCAGGGCCTGTTGGTCTGTTTTTCCTCCCTTCCCCCTGAGGGTGCTGCATGATATTGAGCAGTGTTTCATAGATACTGTCTAGGGCCCAACACAGTGTGATGAACTGTGTCTCTTTAGAATAGCCACATCATTTTCCTTTCAAATATTTTATCATTTTATCAGGGTCCTGTAGTTGTTCAAGAGTGGAGTTTCAAACCACTGGAGGTGAGAAATTTTCTAGATACATTCTCATATTGTCCCCCATGCCATACCACCCATGACTATCCAGCCTTTGGGCAGATCTCTAAGTGGTATTCTTTAAAAATTTTTGTGCAACCCTGAACAAAACCTGAGACATATTCAGGAGAGATAGCAGTAAGAACATGCTGGCTTAAACATCCCAAAGATATTAAAAATTCTTCAGAGCTGTTGTAATTAGCTTGAAGGAGAGTGGGAGAAAGTATCCCACCTGTCTTTCCCATAAATTGGGTGCAATTACTAATAAATTCTGAGAGAAGGTACCCAAGGTACACACATGACGAAAATGTTGCATACATATATGAGTTTAAACTCATAACCAGTGATGTAATAATAAGTCGACATTACCCAATACAGCAAAATGATAGGCCTGATCTCCCTTTCAGAGGTGATAAACGTCACTGCAGGGAAAACATAGTGCATATATGGATTTAGATAGCACCAACATGTGAACAAGTGAACTAACATTGTGACCAGTGACATGCATATAACAAATTTATTTTAACACACTCTGGATAGATCTGTCATTATCTTAACCCTTTGAGCCCCACGTTGAGTGAGGGCTGTCATGGTTTAAGCGCAGTCGGCAACTAAGCACCACACTGCTGCACACTCATTCCTCCCCCTGCAGTAGGATGGGGAAGACAATCGGAAGACAAAGGTAAAAACTGCTTTGAGATAAGGACAGTTTAATAAGACAACATACAGATAGAAGAAATAAGAATAATGATGATACTAATAATATATAAAACAAGTGATGCACAATAAAATTGCTCACCACACAGAACCCAATGCTCAGCCTGTTCCTCAGCCGCGACCCCTCCTCCCCCTGGCCAGTTCCCCCAGTTATATATTGAGTATAATGTCATGTGATATCAAATATCCCCTTTGCTAGTTCAGGTCAGATGTCCTGGCTGTGTCCCCTCCCGTCTTGTGAAAACTAACTCTATCCCAGCTGAACCTAGGACAGATATGTATCCAGTTATAAGAAGATCATCAGATAATTTTGATTCTCCAATAAAATAGACCCAGTTTGTGGTCAGCTGACTTTTTGTATTACTACCTGTATTACCACTTCCCTTTGTGAATGCTATATATTATTCATGCAGTAAATATCTGTGAGATTAAATAAAATAGCTGTCTTCATTGTTTATATAATCTACCTCCTCTTCCTCGGCTACTCTAGTATGCTTGCAAGGAGAAAGCACGTGTGATTGATGTTTCCAGAGTTTGTTCTCTATGGGGCACATTTTGATACAGACACTATTCCAATATCATTATATTTCTAATAACAAATGTGTTCTACTTTGTAGTCACATGGTGTAGACTCAGTGTTTATTAAACAAGGTCAGTAGTTATAATCTGGTTAATGGTATCTTCATAATGTAAAATGTTAACAAGAGATATAAATTAACTTCAAACATTACATTTATATGATGAAAACATAAATAGTAGGAAAACTAATAGGGAACCATGATAAAATGAAGTCAAATACTAAAAAGGAGTGTTGAGTACTTAGTCTGTCTAGGTTAGATTTACACCTTATACATTCACAGACTGAATATCTTCCTTCATCCCAAAAAACACCTTTAGAGAGTGTGAAGACATTTATATCAGTCACTGTTCTTTGAGAAAAGTGATTATTTCCTCTAGGAATCACAGTTATTTGTTAATTGTACAGCTGGTGAGGGTTAAGGACAAAGGAAAGGCTGCCTTTCTCATCAGTCCTAGTACATCCAGGGAAGGGTGTTCCTCTGGGATGTGGTTCCTATCACACCAGTGTGTAGGCTAAACAAAAATTGAAGAAATATTACATTTTTAAAGTATTTTTACAGCAACACTGGGACATCTTGCATATTTTGTCAAAGCAAAAAAATAATTGTTTAATCTAACATACAGAAGAATAAGGAAAGATATCTACATAACTGTACCGTGTCCTATGAATCATATTGGTTTTCAATTATTCGCACACCAAATACATTATTTTTAGGTTAGAAGACTTGGGGACATTTAGGACCCCTAGAGTTAGGCAGCAGCTAAAGTAGCATTGAGGTTTGAAATTTTAGACTCAGGTTTCTATATCCATTTGTGTTTCTAGCCTTATATCTACATCTATATGGTCTTGACAGAGACCCACTGATCAATATATACCTGGTCTCCAGTTGACAGCACCAGGTATATTTCTTTTCCAGCCTTGATCAAAAGACACTGGAGATGTGGAGACTATAGGTAACTTGTTAGGACTGGTTCAATGAAAAGTAATTCACCTGTAGTCAGCAAGATGCTGAGGTTTGGAATCTTCATTGAATTAATAATTCTGTTTAGGGTAATATGAATCCCTGGTGTGCCTAACACTAATTTGAGATCTGTAACTAATCCTATTAAGGTGTATTTTTAAAGTTTTTATAATTCTACTAGGTTCTGTAGGGCTACGCACCTGCTTAAAATTAAGCACATGCTTCTGTGCTTTGCTGGATTTGAGCTTTGGATTTAGTAAAAGCTTAAAGACTGACAATAATAATAACAATAAAACTGCTATAATTAAGACAGTGACACTAAGATGGTTACCGCTGTGCTTACACTGAGCGATATATACCGTAACATACAGCATAGTAACAGTAATTACACACTTCACTAGTTTTTATTGTAATGTATGCTATAGTGTAACTTAATTTCCATCTTGTGCATATTAACCCAAGGTACATTTGGAATGTTTACTACCTGGGTTGTTTTAACAGAAATGAGGATTATGTGTTTAATGTGCATGTAGAATAAAAATAACATTTGCATTACTTATATGGAACCAGGAGTTATAATGAAGCCTTGCATCTTCTTTCTAACCGCAGGACTTTTGAATATTAACTTATTAAAACAGCCTGATTTGAGACTCTATTCAAGCAAAATTTTTGCTTTACAACCCTACAGCCCTGAGTTCCTAAAATATTGCTTTTGTTGTCAGACCCCTTCAGGCAAGAGCCCATTATGTTCAAACTCTAATCAATGTATATAATTGCAAGGCAGACAATGCTGAGCTGCAGCGTTGTCAAATTAAACCCAATTTCACATACTGTAACTAGTTAAGTACTTGAGTGCTTCAGCAATTTATGTTATGTGGGGTGCCCAAGCAACTTGGCTGTATTTAAGAGAATATCACTGCTGTATCCCCTTTTCCATCTGTGGGGTTTATAACTCAGCTGTTTTAATTTGCTTTGGGCTGAGCAAAGGTGGTATACAAACTCTTCAGCCAGATGCTGTAATTCTCCCTCCCTTTTTCTCTGCAAAATTAAAATGCTGTGGGTTGGGTTGCTTTTGAACAGTTTTTCCTTATAGAATAGGAATGGATACTTGCTGCCAGTTTGGGAGGTTTCATTCATACACATGAAATGAAAAAGTGCACTCTTTTTTCACACTAGTGTTATGGAACGCAGCAGTCCTTCTTATTAACTGGTGCAAAAATTAGGATGGTAAAACACGTTAACCAAGCTCTTTGCTGATACCAATGGTGGTAGCTGAGTTTTCAGCTGAGTTTTACCCACTGACAACTTCAAAAAAGTACTTGTCTGTCTTATTTCTTCAGTCTTTTCTGCTTCCACTTTCCCAAGCTGTTATTTCTTTATTTCATAGGAGTCTGGCTATGGGTTCGTGTCAGGTATTTACAGTCTTCTCGTTTGTGTGTATAGATTAGGAACCATGAATCAGATCTTTCCATCAAGACCAGGGTATTTTTACATGTACAACCTGATCACTAAAAAACTTAATTTTTTCTGGGATTGATGGTCAATGATTTTCTTTCCCCTCAGTCATTTGGGAGACTGATATTCCCCATAAACTTGACGTGTAACATACTTCACAATTTTTGTCACAGCCATAGAATTCAAGGCCAAAAGTGACCATTAGGTCTTCTAGTATTATCTCCAACTATATAAATTCTAACCATATGTATTTTAGTTTTCAGCAACACCAGTGAAAAGGACAGATCTCTGTCTCCTTTTCAGACTGTTTCTTTCTGCGAGCTATGAGGAGTCACATTCTTGTGGACTTTTTATTTATTTACTTTTGAACACATTCTGATTTGTTCATTATAACTAATGGAGTAGTTCCTATACAGACATTTACATATATCTAATGTGTATCATGCCATGTGGAACTAATGTTCTTGTATAGACAGCTTACTTGATAATAAATCACTTTCACTTATATGTGTTTAGAAGGGGTTTTTATTTCTTATCAACAAAAAAGTCAATTTCTAAACCACTTCTCCCATTTCTTTCAAATTTATATTAGGGCTCAGTTTGCCACTTTTACCTGTCTTGAGAAGATCTGACTATAGCAGTAATGCCACTGATATCATTGGACTCGTGGGATAGAGAGAAAATTCGTTTGATTTGTCATTCCACATTTGAATCCGTACAATTATTTAGCTTTATAAGAAACAGGCTGTCCTCATTTTGACATAAACCAATAGACATCTATTTATGTATGTTTAAGCTTATATATGAGAAGAACTAATGCTTATGACTAATCATGGTCTTAAAGAGTCATAGTAGATTATGTATTCATATATATATATGTGTGTTAAAATTTTAAAGCATAATTTTGATTTGGGATTTATGTTACTAAATTCAATGTTAATTTTCCTCTTTTTTTTTCATTTCCCTTTCTTCTTCCTCCCCATGAAGCTGATAACAACCTAGCTGCATTTATTCCAAGATTTTTAAGGAAATATCTGTTTTAATTCTGGTTTGTCCTTCATCACATCTTCATCTTTTTTTTCTATAGAAACATGTCTTGCCATGTGTTCAATAAATATATGGTCCCAGAGCTGACCAATCTAGCCGTGGGGCTGAGAACAGTGTGATCTCTGTGAAGCAGAACTAATTAGCGCAGATATAAAATTGTACTGAGGTTTTCAAGACCTGGCCGGCTTTGTAGACTGCTGCCCTGTGCCATGAAGTCATTCATGCTCAGGGAGTCTCTAGCATGGTGCGGCACCGCACGAGATGAACACATGTGTTCTGCTGAATTTGGGATAGTAACACCTGTAGTTCACAAAAGAATTTTTATGTCTTGATGCTCATGTCAATGTTATCCTAGTAAAACAAAAATTATGTTAGGGTTATAGGCAGATGACTAGGTCTCTGACTTTGTCTTGGCTTGAGGTTGAACTAGCTGAACAGGAGGAGTAAAACTATTTGTGAGTGACATGGGGGGAGAAAAGGAGACACATTGGAAGTGAAAAAGATGATCAAGAAATGGAAAAATGAAAAATCTTGTTTGAGAAGCATGTGTTTGATTCTGCCTAAGGCTGGTGCTGAGCAGCCCTGCCCTTCATCACTGAGGAACAATAAAGTAAAATTATATAACACAAGTCAAATCTGCTTCACACAGTGACCACTACTGGGGAAGAGGAATGCTTTTCCTGGATGGCTGGGAAACACTGAACGTAAATCTCAATTCATAGAATTGTCTGCTTATATAAAAAATGTACATAAGGCCCAGTAGTATTGATGCAGGTTGACAGAGTGGTAACAGACTTAATAGACTGACAGCAAATTTGATCCTTAAGTTTCCAAATGCAAGGGGTAAGCTTGACATAGGAATGTCTGAAGTTTCAAAACCACTTCTGTTCTTTTTTTCCTCTCTCGTGTATCTGACACCTTACTCATTCTCGGTATGTCTTATTTTCCCTGTGTAGAATTCTGTAGTCTTTCTTCATGCTCTCTTGCATTCTAGCCTAGTTTCTCCTGTGGAATTAACTAATCATATTTCTCTTTTGCTAGGGGTAAGGGCTTGTTCTCTGAGACTGCAATCTTGTAATTAAAGAAAGCTTACAATGCCAGTGTCAATCACACTGCTCTGAAAGTGGATAGCAATGACCTCAGTTATATTCCATTATACAGCACCTTTCAGACTATGATTGGTAAAGTAATACTTTAGGGACATGAATCTGGCTCAACCTGTAACTAAGGGTTTAAATGATGTTCAAATTTTTGCTCCTGACCCATTCTTTTCTGTGCTTTACAAGATAATAAACACATATGAAGAATGTATGAAAGATATTATTTTCTATTTTTGCTCAAAATATCCTGTGCTAAAAATACCCCCATTCAGAGCCTCATTTCATCACTTCATTTTTTGGTTTACTTGTTTATGATGAATACAACTTTTTTATCTTATTGAAGATATTTTAAAAAGTATTTTCTGTGTTTAACTTTATTCATAATGTGTAAATGTATAATAGCATAATTCATTATAAATATTTCTCCACATTTTTTATTATATTTTATTGTACAATAGTTCCAGATGACTCCCAATAGATAGAGTACCACAGTGCAGTAAGTAGTGTGGCCTAAATTCATCCCACTTAACTTGAATCATAAAGTAACCTTGTAGTTATTAGACATATAAAAGCTTTCGATAGTAAATGAAGCAGTATATTTAGGTAGTATATTTAGGACTCTTAGCTGCACAAAGCTTTATATAACTAAGAACTCAGGCTGAAATTTCCTTCTTCTGGTGATTCCCTCCAGCTGACTTGTTTCGAATAATTTCTGTTGGACCTATCCAGATGTGTCTGAGTAGGATGTCATTGGTAAATTTATTGTTCTAATCAACTGAAAAAGCCTATCCGTGTTTGAGGAATCTTACTGCTTCCACTCTTGGGAGCATGGGGTTGGAGATGTGTCTCTTCCCGGTAAGACACCCACAGCTGGCAACATTCTTAGTGGGAAAAAAAAACAAAAACCCCCAAGAAACAGTTTGCCTGCAATGAGAGGTAGTAACTGGTGGGTGTCTTTAGGGCCTCTTATGCTTGCATACACAACATTGTTATTTCCATCTATCTCTCTGTAGCAGTAGCTAATTATTCCTTAATAGTTTCTTATGACTCCTATGACTAAATCATCTCAGCGTATATATAGTACTCTTCAAGCTGTGTAGCTTTTTGGTAATTTCATATACTTTATTGCATATGCTTTGTCCCAACACTCAAATTAAATGACATTCCTAGGTTCCCAGCTCTCAAAAAGTTTGAGTTGTCTTGCAGATGAGGACCTGCAGCTTTCTAGTCACTGTTGCATTTTAAAGCATCCAGTGAAATCCCCATGGGAGGATGCCTATCTCTGTCTTTGCT
Organism: Tyto alba; assembly: GCF_018691265.1. Taxonomy (NCBI): domain Eukaryota; kingdom Metazoa; phylum Chordata; class Aves; order Strigiformes; family Tytonidae; genus Tyto; species Tyto alba. The sequence goes on along the minus strand of NW_024881316.1, from coordinate 41,647,841 downwards.
CCAGCTCTAATGATGCTTATGTTCTAGGTGATGGAGCACAGAGGCTTGACCTGGGCATTCCAGATTTCAAATGCCAAAACATAGTGGGATGAATTGACTTGACCTTTCAGACAACTTATCTAGTAAATTGAACATGTCCAGGGCATGGACTCGAGCACTGACCATCAATGTCTCACTGCTTAATTGCTAGTGTTTCAGTCAAAATCTTATGGACAGGAGAAAAAAAAAAAATCTTATATTTAAAGTCATGATTTTGTTAACTGAAATCTTAACAGTCTAATCAAAGAAGTATTATTGAGCTAAAAGTGTATAGAACATTGTGTTTGTCCTTGTAAGATTTAATTAACCAATAGGCTTTAGGATAGCAGTAACTAACTTGTAGCCAGTGAATTGTCTGGTATATTATGGACAGGAGGTAATAACCAATAAAATGTTAGTCTTAGGTGTGTGAACAGTGTGTGAAGAATGCATGTAACCAATCAAGCCTTTTGTTTATGTGTGATCAGTTACTAGGAAGATTTATAAACGCGCTTGTATCAGCAATAAAGGGATTTCGATTTCTGACTCTTATAGAGTTGCTGGAGTCCGTGATTCTCCTCAAACATATACTTGTTATACATGCACTTCCTAGTATCTAGCCCTTTTATCTATCACCTTTCTGTTGCCATTCTGAGTCTTAAGGTCTACAGCTTAACCTGGGCACAGGAGTAAGGCAAGTCATCCTCTCATCCTCCTCCCGAGTCCTTTCCTTGGAGGAGTGTGATGTTGATGGGTTCTTCCTCCTCATTCTAAGATCCAGTAGAGGTCATTTTCTGTATGTTTGCAATTATGTTTTTTCTTCATTGACACATAAGACCAAATTCACCATACATGGTGCATTTTACATATAACAGATATTTCTCCCATGTTTTTTTTATTACCACTGAAGCTGGTTTTCCCCAGCTCCCAGGTCTCCATTTCTTTAACTCACAGCTGATAAACACCTCATAATGCTAGCACCATCAGTGTGAGTCAGTGTCACTCTTGTTACCATCCCAAGCCTGTATTCTTCTACAGTGCATCTTCCATACCTGCTTTTGAGGTCTTTGTTGTTATACCAGGTCTGTGTTCCTGTACTTGAGACCACTTTGTTAATATAACTATTTTATTCTACACAGAGTAAGTACCTGCCACTATTACTTATATAAAAATTCTGCTTGTACCATTCAAAGGTAAGTACAAGTGAAACAAAACAGACATAGCTAACTGGTCCTTAGAAAAATTTCTGTTCCAGACAAGAATCTAAAAGAAAGATCCAGACAGGCCAAAACAGGTTAAGACAAAAGTAAGTCTATACAAAGCTGTCAATATTGTATTTACTGGGGTAACTGGAGATAGATTTGCATAGTGTCTGACACATTCAGCCTGATCCATACCTAAGCATATTTTGGTGGACAGCGCGGGCCAGAGATTGTTCCTAGAGCAATATAGAGGCAGGCTGCCTGTTTTAGGGGGTTTGTGGTTGTTTTGGATGGATGGTCTGAGCATTCATGGAATTATAGAACCATAGTATAGTTTTGTTTGGAAGGGACTTTTAAAGGTCATCTAGTCCAAAACCCCCGTCAGTGAACAGGAATATCTTCAAATAGATCAGGCTTCTCAGAGCCCCATCCAGCCTGAGCTTGAATGTTTCCAGGGATGGGGCATCTACCACCTCTTTGGGCAAACCATTCCACACTCATTGTAAAAAGTTTATTTCTTTTATCTAGTCTAAATCTATCCTTTTAGTTTAAAACCATTGCCACTTGTCCTACTGCAGCAGGCCCTACTAAAAAGTTTGTCCTCATCTTTCTTATAAGTCCCCTTTAAGTACTGAAGGGCTACAGCAGGGTGTCCCCAGAGCCTTCGTTTCTCCAGGATGAATAGCTCCAATTCTTTCAGGATTTTTCAGAGGAGAGGTGATTCATCCCTCTGGTCATTTTTGTGGCCCCTCTCTGGACCTGCTTCAACAGGTCCATGACCACCTTATGTTGTGGACCCCATAGCTGAACACAATACTCCAGGTGGTGTTTCAAAAGAGTGGAGCAGAGGGGAAGAATCACCTCCCTCAACCTGCTGGCCACACTTCTCTCGATGCAGCCCAGCTTATGGCTGACTTTCTGAGCCGCAAGCTCACATTGGTGGCTCATGTCCAGTTTTTCATCCACTAAATCCTTCTCAGCAGGAATGCTCTCAATCCCTTCATCCCCCATACTGTATTGATACCAGGGATTGCCTGGTATGTGCAGGACTGTGAACTTGACCTTGTTGAACTTCATACAGTTCACATGGGTCCACTTCTCAGGTTTGCCCAGGTTGCTCTGGATGGCATTCCTGAGGCATGTCAACTGCACCACTCAGATTTATGTTGTGAGTAAACTTGTTGAGAGTGCACTCAATTCCACTGTCTATGTCATTGATGAAGATAATAAACAGTACTGGTCCCAATATGGACCCCTGAGAGACACCACTCATCACTGGTCTCCATGTGGACATTGAGCCATTGACCACTACCCTCTGGATGTAACCACCAAACCAATTCCTCATCCACCAAAGAGTCCATTAATCAAATCCATATCTCTCTAATTTAGAGAGAAGGATGTTGTGGAGGACAAAGTCAAATGTTTAGAGAAGTTCAGATAGATGACATCCTTATCTCTTCCCTGGTCCACTGATACAGTTATTCCATCATAGAAGGCAACTAGGTTGGTTTGGCAAAACTTGCCCGTAATCTCAAATCACATCACTGTCATATATATATATTCATCTGTATGTATTGAAACTTTGCCTTTAGGACCAGAGAGTAGTTCCTGGACCTCTTTATTTACAAATAAAGACATAGCCTCAGGATCTGTGGCTGTTGCCTTTTTTTATTTGTTGGACAGTAGTTGCATGTAGATGTTGCAATTATGGTCTTGAGCCCTGTGATACAGATGTCTAAGAATAAAATAATTCCACAGAACTTTCTAAAAATATAACAACAGAAGAACCCCTGACAATATCAGAAAGTATTTTAACTTGCACTTTCCCTTCTTCCAATTCTAGGATGCAGAGAGGCAAAAGAAAACATTACTTCAGATGTCCTGTCTTTCAATATAACAGGCACTTCTCCCCCACCTCAAGTGTAATTTATCCTCAGAAGTGTTGATCTTGACTCCCACATTAAACAAGTCACTGTTAAGGAAATTTTGTTTAGTAATTCATCCTCCCATTACTGTGTTTTTGGGACACGTGTACAGTGTGATTTCAGCATGGTACAAAGATGACTAAGGTAGGTAAATCTAAAGCTGGTAAATCCACAAAACAAAATGGGAATTTTTTAGGTTGAGGGTGAAAACTGTCTAGTCATGTTAGTGTGATGCTTATGTGAAATCGTGTTCTGTGTCTTTGTGTTCTGTTTCTAGGGTGTCTGCTGTGGGAAAGACTCCAGTTATGATACAGCTCTGATATGGATCTCCCTGAGAGTCTTAAATTCATTTTCCACAACAATGCTATTTGAAAAGATTGTTTGTGAACACTTTTTTTTTTTTTTTTTTTCTGAACAGTATCAATTTCTTACAAGCTACATTTATCATGTAATTTGATCTCCTATCAGTTCAGTTCTCTCCAAACACAATACAGGTATAACTGGAGACATGATTTTCTAGGGAAAGAGATATGAAATTATTTTCCTTTTGGAGAATCACATAAAGATGGGCTCTAAACTGCCTAATATAGGTAGGTAACCTAGAAGGACTGGTTTTCCTTTTAGAAACCTTCAGAGACACTTATCTTCTCCATTAACTATATGGGATTCTAAGGTATTTGCTTTACAAAAAAAAAAAAAATCCTATTAGTTACCTATTAGGCATAGTAAATGCCACCCATGGACTTTTCTACTGAAGTATAAAGTACTACCTTGGTCCCAGATTGTTTTTTTGACTATATGGTAAAAACGTTGTCCATGTTTCCTCTTAGTATAGGCTCCATTTTGAGATTTTTAGATGCTTACTAGTGCTTCTAGGATAAATGTCAGTAAAATACTTCCTAATGCTTTTGAAATTCATCAGAGTCCAAACACTCTGGGGGACCATTTGACATGAGAAAAAATTTTAATGCTATAGTATAAGACATCAGCACAAAGAAACAAAGTCTAGCTTAAGTCCTTCTATATTGGATCAATGGTTGAAAAGATATGTTAAATATTTTTGATAAATATTATTTACTTAGGTGATAGAAATTATTACATTTATGAAATATGTTAATGACAAAGTGAGAATGGTTTAAACCAGGTGGAGCACAGGATTAACATTTAAAGTGGTCTTAATCAACTGGAGAATTGGTTCAAAATTACAAAATGAGTTTCAACATAAAGCTAATGTGAAATACCTTGTGAAATCAATTACACACATAAAAAATAAAGAGTAGCTGACTAGGCAGTACCACTGCAGAAAAACATCAGGGAGCTAAAATGAACTGCAAGCTGAATACAACATCAACAATAAGATGTTGCAGAAAGGGCAAATCTCCTTCTGCAATGTAGGAACAGCAATGATGAAGGAAGACAACCACATAATTATTGCTCACTATCTAGTGCTAAGGGAAGATGTACCTAGGGTACTATGTCCATTTCAAGAAAATGAAGATAAATTGGAGAGCATCCAAAGGAGGCATCCAAGAATGATTAGAGGCTAGAAAACATCATCTCTGAGGAAATGTTCTAAATAATTAGATTTGCTTATTCTAGAAAAGGGAGAATGGGGGTAAGAGAAAGAAAGGAGGACTGCAAGAGAGGCATGTGAGAACTATGGTTAGATATGCAAAAGATTTCAGTGATCTATTGTTCTCCAAGTCTTCTGGGTTTGTGATACAAAACTTGATTTGTTTAATTCTTGAGTGAACAAATCAGGAAATGTCTTTTGTGTTAGATACTAGGAAATGGTTTATAGTAATGTTAATATTTTCTTAAAGTAATAATTTTATTATTTAATTATTCTTGATAATTTAATTAATTTTATTGTCTTTTTTTACCCCTTCTTTTCTTTTGCCCACCCTCTGTCGAACAACAGCAAATAAGAGTTTCTACAGGAAATAGGACAGAGTAAAACCTCTTTTCAGTGTAGTTCCTTTTTCTCTATCCCACTCTAAAAATGTGGTGAGAGTTTCAAAATCTTGAAAAATATAGAGGTGGCACACATGTGGTATTGATGCCTGTGCTAAAACACAGACTCATGGAAGGGTTGAAGTTGGAAGGGACCTCTGGAGGTCACCTGGTCCAAACTCTCTGTTTGAGAAGGTCTATCCAGAGCCAGTTGCCCAGGACCATGTCCAGATGGCTTTTGGATACCTCCAAGGAGTGCAACTCCACAACCTCTTTGGGAAACCTGTGCTACTGCTTGGTCGCCCTCACAGGACAGAATGGTTTCCTGATGTTCAGAGGGAACCTCACATGTTTCAGTTTGTGCTCATTGTCCTTGTCCTGTCACTAGGCACCACTGAAAAGAGCCTGGTTCAGTCTTCTTAACACCTTCCCTTCATGAATTTATATTCATTGATAAGATCCTACCTGAGCCTTCTCTTCTCTACGCTGAAAAGTCCCAGCTCTCTCAGCCTTTCCTCACAGTGGAGATAATCCAGTTCTCAGCCATTATACCAGTTTTCTATCCACATGAAATGGAAAATAAAATAAAACAGAAAAGAGCAGAATATAATAAAAAGTACCTATAACATTAGCTAGTTTCCCATTTGGAAGTGATTTGAGGGGATGCATCAGAACTTCCAACAAAGCTTTCTGATGGAAATATGTTTGACTATAATTAAGCTTGTTTATCAGACTGATAAAAATTGTGACCTTCTTCATCTGTTTTGAATAGAAATCTCTCTTTTGCATGAAAGTGAGATCACCTTCTAACAATCCAGCAGCAAAGGTAGGAGATGGTGAGTTACAGACCACAAGGCCAAAGTCAACTCATTTGCTATTGAAGGACTTTTAGATTTTTTATTTCTTGCTAAGGCTGGAAGCAAAGTTGGAGCCATATCTGAACTGAGAACTTCATAATTTGTGCTCCTAGATTAAATTTATTTTTAGTTAATTTAAATAATATATTTGATACATTTAGAAAGATTTGCAGTTTCACTATAAAGAGAATGGATAGTGAAGGGGGGGAGGTAAAATAAGTACATGAATAGCCTTCGTACATCAAATATTATTACTTTTATGCTCAAAGTGCAGTCTATATCGAAATGTTATGACTAATTGTGTAGAGCACTCTTCTGTATCACTGAGTCTATTAAATACTCCTAGGTTTAGAAAGCATTAATGTAATGTTTAATTACATCCATTCAACATCTGCTTTTAAAATGGATTGCTCACTAGAAGGTATTCCTGTTTGGCTTGTGGAACACACTGAAATCCCACCGCTGCATTCAGATGTCCACCACTGCTCTCAGAGAACACCAGTGCTTCCTTTGATGGTAAGCACTCAGTCATGCCTACCTTGCTTTGTTTCACTTAGTATCTCAACATGAAGAGGCATCTACCCATTTCTGGTCTTACTAATGCTGTTACAAGAAAGATCAAGACCACCCTGTGCAAGAAAACACAATTTGTGTGTGTTAGATATTTTCCAAAATGTGAGGAAACTAAAGTTTAAAAAATGTTTTCATCAATATGAAAACACATGATCTACCATCTATCTGCTCTCACTATTTTGTCAAGAAAAAAAAAGAAGTCTGTTGATGAAGACCTGGAGGACATCGGTGGGCCTTCTTGGTCCCTAAAGAGCCCCACCTGGGGCCTTCCCAGCCCCTGGTCATAGACTCAGGGGCTCCATTTCAGCTCAGCCTTGTTCTTTTGCTCCTGCCTAGGGTCCCTGGATGGACTCACTGGGATGGATACTCCATGTATGGCAGTTTGGCAAGGCTTTACTACATATGCATTTTTCTTGTGATAGATGCTAGCTGGCACAAGATGTAGGCCATAAATCTTAAATACTTACGTTTAGCTTTTTACTTCATAAATCCTATGCCAGAAGCCTTTCACTGTCAAGATAATACAAAAGAAAGTAAAAAAAAAAAAAAACAGTTTCTCTGTGTGGTCAGTTGGTGACTTCTCTGTAGTAAGATGTAGAGCTGGGTCTCTGCCCAGGATACTCTGAGTGATCTCTTCGCTGGTCTTTATCCAGGGTAGCTTGGGTTGTGAGCCGAATTTGTTTTGGTGAGCCTCACAGAGTAATGACCCTCTTAGCAACCAACTTTTTCTTATGCACAATAAGATATTCAGCTTGCTCAAGAAGTCATCCAGACATACACAAAGAGCAAATAGCAGGATCACCTTCACTTCTACATAATAATTGCAAATCACCTGTGCTCCTACCAATATTCAACTGCAAATCACCAGTTCCACCACCAGCTTTCTCAGTAGACACTCTCATTGCTCTAGTAAAATTTTTGTTGCTGTAGCCAACTGGGAACCTCTGGGATTAGGAGTATAAATTCCAGAATACACCTGAATAACATTTGCTAGGTCTTTCTGCAAAGCAATTATTTTCAGAAAAGGCACTGACTAGGAAGTTAAGGATGCTGAATGAGGCCTTTAACAACAGTCATATTTATTTAAACTGTCTTCCATACAGCTTCTGAAATACATTGATTATTCAGCATAGCAAATAAGTTCTTTTCCAATGTCCTGAAGAGGTTGCTTGTGGAACGTGGTTATAAAGGTACCTTTTAATTCCTTTTTGACTAGTTTTGAATCTTATTCAGAGTTTTAATAATGTATCCACTACAAAAACCCCTAAAACCTCCATATACATTTTTGTTTACTGTGTGTTGTATAGTTCACATAAGAAACAATTTGTGTTGCTTAGAATCGCTCAAGCTGCTATTATCATGTATGTATTGCATCATGTATTCCTGATCCACAGTTTCTCATTGAAAAAAAATCTTCTGGTGCCTCAGGCGAACAGGCTTCATAATCATCTCAATTTTTGAATTATTTTCTAAAGTGAAATATATGTGTTTCACTGACACTGGGCAGAAGAAATTTAGAATTTTGTCTAAAATTAAAATAAAAAACTATAAAATAATCTTAAAGGATCAGTCATTTTCAACATTCTTTTTGAGAAATAAGTAGGTATAATAATGGGTTAGAGCTATTTGGCAACCTATTTTGTCCCCTGTATGTGCCTTGAAAGGAAGTAATTCAGTTAATTTTTCCCAATCTAGTGACATCTGTTGTGTGTGATGTCAAATCTGAGAATCAGGGCCTAGTTTTAGATTTATTGCACCTACCTCAATAAAGCTAAGATATAGATACAGCTAAGATACTCATACAGCTAAGATGGCTATGTCTGTGAAAGTCAGTCTGTGTTTCCTGTGGTCAGTGGAGAGATGTAAATAGTTTTAGGGCACAATTCATTTGACCAAATGTAGACATCTCCTTTAGGATGAAATGAATTTTACTTTGTCAATACTTAATTATCTCTACTGATTATTACAGGAACCTGGTGTGACTAATGTAGAGAGGGATATCTACATTTGGTCAAGTGAGTCACAGTTAACATTAGAGGGACAGGAATACTTTATACAACACTAGAACTTTGAGATTTCGATATTTTTTCCTTTGCTGAATGAGTTAAAAAAATAAATAAAAGTTTCTGAAAAAGTGCATACTTTAGGGAAAACAAAAACAATGGTCACATAAATTACTTGGCTATTCCCCTTTTTATTTGTCCTCTATTTTATTTTATTAATCTATATAATAATATGAATTTTCTATTAAAGAAAATTTGACCTTGGTCCATACATAAAGATAGCATAAAACTAGAAAACACAGGGAGTTAAAGGTTCTAGATATTAGTAATTTCTAATATCAAAGTAATTTTTCTTTTGCTGGCAACTTCACAGGTTATACTTCTAGAGTTAAGGTGAATATTAAATTCAGTTTCATTCTGAACAAGTTTCTTATTGAAAAAGATTGCTCTGGTATTACTCTGGGAAGTAGATAGGAGTGAAAACTAAATAACTATTTTTGGTAATAACAGAATTTCCATTTGGTTTTGCACATTGAAACTGCAGCACTACCAACTTGAAAAATGAAAATTCAAATATCTAGAAATGTTATGTAGAGTAATAGCTGCACAATCGTTATAGATAAGTTGATCCTACACAGTGCCACCTAAAATTCAGATGGTGAGGGAATATAACTCTGTCTTCTCAGCCCATAAATTTTTTACTCAGAGGTACCTGTTGGAAACTACATCACTATGGAGAAAACACCAGCTGCTGCAGGCTGTCCCATCTCTGCCCTGCCTTGTCCTATCACCCTCCAGAGGAAACCAGTCACATCTGTGTGTCACACAGCTGTTGATATTGGTGTCCTTTGGAGAATTTCAGTTTTCTTGTGGCTCTGACACATACTTGTTATTTTTCTGGGCTCTTCTAATCTTTCTGGTTTGGTTCAAAGGGACAAGAATGAAAAGGTTATGTCAGAGCTAATCAGAGCAGTGCTTTGCAACATCGTGTTGTGTGCCTTGTGCCGTTACAAGGGTATGGAGAAGAAACTGAGGATAAGGCTGGCTCAGATGCTGTTAGAAGAATGTCATTGCTAGAGAAAAACAACAGTGATGTGATACACATCCATGCTGTTGACTTGGAGTGAATGTCATAGTGATCTTGTCAGTGTGTCTTGATTTCTTCTTGAAACTGCCTGGCTTCAGAAGAGAAGCAAAGACTGAACTGGCATGCATGCAAATTGGGCATTTGAGGAAATAGACCTCTGAAGTGAAATCAGGAGCAAGCCCGAGTGACAAAGCCGCTTACCAGTTAGCTCCAAATGTTGCTGCATTAAAGATGCTTGGAATCTCTTCTGCTCTGGGATGATTCCTCTGTGCCTGGAGCCTCTTCTGGCTGCTGTCCCTAACCCTAACTTCACCTGTTCATTGTAAGACCCCCCAAGAACAAAACAGGAGATGGATGAATGTGATGTAGTTGAAGTGGTCACAATAATGGTTCAGATGATTATGTGTATCAACAAAAGCAAGGAAAACAGAGAAACCAGAAGAGAAAGACTGAGTGACAGGAGCCCTTTGGGACCATTGTGCTAGTGGGTGTATCGCTGCTGACTGCTCAGTCTTTCTATTGGCTGTAGAAGCTTCTGGAAGTAAAAGGCAAGGATAGTCCAGAATATTTGCTCTTTTGTCAGGCTGCCTTATCCCAGATAAATGCAGATGATGGGTCCCCCTCTTGAACCACACTTCCTTTAACTTTATTGAGCACCACCTCAAGAAAAAAATAGAGATGAGAAAATTATTGAATTATCTAACTAAAGCACTCAGGTCTGAAACAGTGGAAATGGGGAGGTCAAATGGGAAATGACAACAACAAATACATGTTTTGCTACAAAAGAACTCCAATTTTCATATTAAAAGTCAAGCGAATGTACAACAAATATACACCATACATATACAAAAAAAAGGCAGCCATAGAGTTAATTTATTTCTGAAAATAGCCTAGACTAGAGCACTCACATTTTTGAGTAATTTTCAGTTTGGTCATGAAGAGGTCACTGACTGTGAAACTAATTATAGAAATTTGAAGAGCACTGACACTTGTGTGAAAATGAAACATGAGTGACATTGTCAGAGTGGACAAAGAATCTGAGGTGATCTTTTGACTTAACTGAGTGAAAGAATCAGCCTCTTCATTTTGGTGGGCGAAGGTTAAATAAACTTGATAATATACTGGAGACAAGATGATATTTCGAACAGAAGACACACACACACAGATAAACCTGGGAAGTTTTAGAACAGGTTCTTGACAAAGCAATTAGAATTTTCCCAGAAAAATGTGGTACCACTGACTTCATGGAGGATGGACAAGGTGCTAGCAGAGCTGATGTTCTGCAAAGCAGTCCAAAATGCTGTGAAAAAATAAAACAATAAGTTCAAAGACAGAAAATTGCGGAATATCATGCAGAGTTGAAAGTCAGAATCCCCACTAAATGACATATAGAAATGCAAAGCACCTAAGATCTTGGAAAGATGCAAGAACTGCAATAGATTGAACTGCTTTGTGAGAGTTTGCAAGTGGAGGCAAAGTTTGCACAGCACGGACAAAGAGGATGACAGCAGAATCATTATTTCAGATTTTTTTTTTTTTTTCAAAGCAAGAACAGACTACACTGCAACAGAAAATGTCTAAGCTATCAACCAAAAAGTAAATGTATTACTTATTAATTTTATGTTGAACAAGAGGCACAGAGTTGTACTCTATCACACTGTGCATGGCTGAGCAAGGGGTATCTGTGTTCTGGGCAGCCTTTCTCCTCTTCCATGTTTGCAAAGATACACGCTGTGCTGGGCAGTGTTATTGGAAGACAGTCACTCTTACTTCCCCCACAGCCGTAGACCTTTAGATACACAAGCAGAGTCAAAATGCTATTAGAAACAGTGCTTTTGGCACTGAACAAAAAACCAGAAGACTTATGATTAAAACTTTGCACATTAGGGAACTTACTTCTCAAAGGGAACAAGGAAACGAAATATATGAGTAAATAATGAACTGGAAAAGTTACAAGTTACACTGTGTGTGCATAGGTGTATTTGCATATATGCTCATTTTCAAGTGGAAACAAGTTAAGCCTCTTGTCTCATCAGGGAACAAACTTACTGGGAATTCAGGGGATCAAAGCAATTGAGGATGAGTTAATTTATAAGAAATAAAAAACTCTCGGTAGGATGAGGAATAAAACTGGCAGAACTTAAATGTCCTGGAGTTAATGAGTTTAAGAGCTGACAACATGAGTGTACTTAATAGTAGAAAAAACCCCAAAAGATACAGCCTTTCATCTTCTTATATACACTCAATATAACAACATGAGTTTGCACAGTTCACATTTAACATTCCCATTGGGAGACACTGTTTCTGCCTGTTGTTCTATTACACGTGTTGTAGCTCTTCCTCAAATCCAAATTCACCTACTATACAAGCAGTTTAAAAGTAAATATACCAGCAGGGAAGATTAAGCTTTTAGAGAGCTCCTAAATACCTTCCTCAGCTGACACAAGGGCGGGTTGTTCTTCATGAGATGCATGTGGACCAGGCACATGGAGAACAGGACCAGGGACACTCCAGTTCTATTGCAGTTATTATAACCTTTGCTATTCCAAGAGATGGGGAACTCAAGCATGGTTTGTGGGGCTTGATATATTTAAAACTTCTCTGAAACTTTCTCTTCACCTTATGGCATAGGCTTGTTTACAGCTTCTTTGCACTGCAGTTGGGATTGGATTAAGAACATGAAGTGTTTCACAGAAGGAGGAAATGCATTTTTGATGGGATGGTGTGGCTGTGTAGGTGAAGTTTTGAAGAAAACATGACTAATGGCTCTGAGGTCTCTGCAATGACTGAGGTGCTGTTCTGGTGTAAAACAACAAAGATTGTAATTCCTTCAGGAGTGGAAATAATGTGCCTGAGAGCAAAATGAAAAATATGGAGGTTACAAGTCTTAGTATCCAGGCATTAATACAGCAGACATGATTCAATAAATATAAATTTAAAAAGTCATGAACATGGGAAAAAAAATTTAATCTTCATATGTGGAATGAAGGACTCTGAGCTGATCATTACCACTCAGGAAGGAAATCTTGTTATTATAATAGTTTTTCCTTTGAAAATGTCAGCTTTACTCTCCTTAATGATCAAAACCCAGTTGGAATGCTAGGAATTATTAAGAGTAGAACAAAGAACAAAACAGAGAATGTATGATAACATATAATCTACTGTATAATGTCACTTATCAATGTCAGTAATATTATAATGTATACTGACACTAGATAATGGCATTTCCCTATATAGATCTGACTTGTGGTCTGGTTTGTCCTCTGCAGAATTACACAGCAAGACTCTACAAAGTTCATAGAATGGTAACAAAGTTGTTAAAAAGCATTGAACAGCTAGCTAAGCAAGCTGGAATATAATTAAATTTGGTCTCCAGCCTGGAAAAAGAGATAGTTCAGGGGACTGAGAGAGATCTGGGACTCAGGTCAGTAAGGTTACAAACAACATAGAGAAGATCAATTACTCACTGTCTATTCCAGGACAAAGCTGGAGAGAGTTGGACATTAAAACAAGATAGCAAATGGCAGGTTGAAGGTGGTCTTCAAGTGACTGCAGAGATGGAGCGCAAATCCCTATCTCACAGGATGCTAAAAGTTTACGTACATTCAAGGCACAGTTGGACAAATTCATAGAAGAATAATTCCTTGGGAATCTTTAAGACGAAGATATAACCTCTGGTTTAGAAGGTCTTTGAGCTGAAAATTCCTGATCTCTAGAAGAATACTGTGGAGATACATCACATGCACTTGCTCTCTTGTATTATATTTTTTCTCAGACATGCAGTTCTGATCACTACTGAACACAAAGTTCTTCTCTAGGTGGACCTTTGGTCTGATCCAAAATGGATTCTCTATGTTTTTTAGTATCTGCAGATGAATGGCAAGTAAGACCGAGGCCTTAACAACTTGATTTCACCACCATGTAATGAAACACAGGGCAGGGCAAGGAGGGGGAGTGTGAAACACCTACTGCATTGTGTAGATGTCTTCATCTGAACAATTTGTTTAGACTCCCCTTAAAGTCAGTCCAGATCTAGTCAATATAGTCTATGGAGTTTAAGCTGTGATTCATCTGGTCAAAAATCATTGTCTGTTTTAAGAGGAGATGTGTTCCAAACTCGACATATTGACTAGCTCTGAGTTGATGGAAGCTGAGAGTGATCTGTTCAGACAGAGAAACTTATATTGTAGATGACTCAGTTAGTTAATTGAACTTTGAGACCTCCTAGACTGGCAAACTGGAAAGAAATGCATGACTAACATAAGTAAGATAACTTGGTAACCTGACTATGTAAAGATGTTAAAAAAATAGAGTATGCAATTTTGTTCAAGAGAACAAAAAGTATAATTACACAGATGTCTGTCTTCTCTCACAGACATCCAGAGCTATAACAGTAAGAATAAAATCTAGTTGTTCTTAACAACTTCTTAACAAAGCTCAGGATTTTAGATCATACTTGTTACTATGATATGAAATAACTTGAGCATCAATAGTTAGAACACATGGAGTGTGAGGAAGGAGGAATAGTAGTAATAATAAAAAATACAATATACTTGAATAGAGAAGTCAACTTTGGCTTTTTTATGTCTGTAACTTTAGGACAGTGTTAGAGTTGATGAAAATCACTTACTACATTGGAAAAAAGGGCCTAGTGATTGTTTCCCTTCCCAAGGTTCAGGAATACAAAGAATGTTGCATCTAACTCTAAACTGTGTGAAAGTCCACTGTTAAGGATTTTCCTCTCAGCAGATAGATGGATTTAAGTACACTGTTTTACAGAGGCTTACATTATATATGGTAGATCAGACTTAGCTGAGACATTGAAAGCAACAAGCTGCTTTTCATCCACATTCAAGTCTATGGAGCAACACACTGTCCAAGTCCCGTCTCCTTAATAAGCATATCCAGCACGCAAACTTCACCTAACAATGAGTAGGTAAACAGAGTGAAAACAAACTGTTTTATGCAAATTAAAGTATCAGTCAAAGTACAAAATGTTTCCAGGTAATAGGAGGCATCTTCTGCAAAAATGCAAGGGGACCAATGCTAGCTTTGAGTACAAAAAAGAGTGTCCAAAACCAAAATCATGGTTTTCTTTTAACTTGTTAACTCCTGCTTATCCGAACACTTTTAAAAATGAGGAATATTCTATCTGTGATGGTTCATTTGCAGGGGAGAAGTAAAGCTGTGTGGTAAATTATATCTTTTTATTGAAAACTAAAGATAATATTGCTTCAAAACTTAGATATTTAAAAATATACTGCAACAGAAGAGAGGGTATCATCTCTTTTCAGATATCCTGAGTGTGTTCAAATTAAGAGTTTTTCCTTAGAACAGTCACAAAACCAGAGCTGCAAATCATGAAAGGATCTATTCTATATGCCTGTAGATGTGATAATGTGCCTAAGCCTAGATGGCCTTACCATCGCAAATGATTGTTTGGCCATCAGTTACATCTATGTACCTAGTGAAGTCAAGTAAGTAATTCCATACTAAATTAACATAATTTTCATGAGAGTAAAATTTAGCCCATTGCTTTAGCAACAAAAAAGAGAATGACAATAAGAGAAGGAAAGATTGAAATTGTATATTCATGAAATTTTCCACGTCCTCTCCAGAATAAAGGTCTTTTAAACTGTCGTATATCCCCCATAATTCTCTTCCAGTCTTTTTCTGCTAAAGATAATTCTGTAAATTCCAACTGATGTCAGTTCTATTTTTTAGTTTCTTGTCCTTTAAAGTCACTGTTAATTTTCTGAACTCAGAACTTTACATTCTATAGTTTCTTACTAACTTCACAACAGCTTTCAACATTTTATTTGCATAAAAATATGTGATTTGGAGTTCTTACCATATTAGACATAATGTCATGCCCAGAACTATTTTATGTCAGTCTGCTAATCATATGGGTATGCTTAATGCAACAGGAGCGCTGCGTTGTCCCCAGGAACATTACATTAGTTGCACTCATGGTAAAGGAATGTAATACCTGCTCTATTCATTTAGAAGCTCCTTAATGTATCTTTCCATTAGACTATAGTCTGACTGGGTATTGATGCTGCTATGGAGCATTCAAAATATTTTTAATATTATGCACAAGCATAACCTCCCACCACCACTGCCTCCATTGCCCTTACATAAGTCTGTAAAGGGACCATTAAAAATCCATTAAGCTTGTTAGTTTGCACAGCTTTCAGGGAATCTTGCTGCAAGTTTTGCTATTTTAACACTTACGGGCTTCCATTAAACACTATAAGGGTTTACTGGAATGGCCCATTAAGTGAGAGTTTTCTAGGGGGGATTATGTCTGGGAGAAGGAGGGGAGATCAGAGTTGTAATTATACAAATGGTTTTTGTTTTCTGCATTTTGTTTTTAAAGTAAAGGTGATTTCTGCTGTCTCAAGAAGCCCAAAAGCAAAACATTAAACAGTAAATGGATGGTGTCATGATTAAACTATTTATAAGGGATTCAGGAAAGTGGTTTCAAGTATTTGACTTCTGATTTCATTAAAAAAAAATAAAAAATCACTTAAGAACTGGTCTGGAAGTGCTGCATATCTAAAAATTATGTCTATTTAAACCAGAGCTGTAGCTGTCAGGATCTCTTAGAATCAGGCATTTTTCACTCTGTAATACGGAGTTAATAATACTTCCTTTTATCCTCCTGTCTATTCGGGTATTAAACTTTTTAGGGTAGGGGCAGGCTCATTTATGACCTCTAGTTTCTCATATGATTTTAAAAAAAATGTTAATAAGGAAAAATATGCCTGTCTGGAAGATCTTTTCACTTGCTTCATTGGTATTCACATAGAAGACTGTCTTAAATCATTGGATACTCATTTCAACAGCATATGCAGCTATACTTGTTCTCTCTGGCCATTTAGTCCTCATTTTTACATGAGTTTTTTCATTGTCAATCACTGCCCTTGCATTGTGAAAGGAGATTCATAAAGACTCATTGCAAGCTATTGTGAGGATAGATTAGTTCCTCCATATGAGGTCCAGAGTTTGAATTGTTTGTTATTTCTGAGAAGACATCACATTCCTGAGATGGCATCAAGCTGCTTATGGGAATATGTGGCATTTGACTGGAATAGTATGGTTTCACATACTTTTTGTTTGGAGAATGGTATCTATCTTTAACTTTAGCATACATAAAAGTCTGGTAAACATTTTCCAGCTTTTTAAAAAAAAATGCAATTATTTGTATTTGGTGTTTTCAAATAGTTGAATACTTCCATGTTTTGCAAAAGGAACTTGATATTTGGCATGAGTACAGTCCTGGGTTCAGGAAGATGCCTTTTACTCTCCTAATGTCTTCAATCCATTTAGGTTTGGCTGAATCATATGCTGCCAAAAATCACTATCCCCCATCTGTGCTTTCCTCACTAGAGCTTGCTAGAGGCTGTCTGCTAAAATCCGTCAGCATCCTATCAGTCCTGCCTATGTACCAACCTAGCGTCTCATTTAAGTATGCCACAGAGATGATGCTCCAGATGGGATCATGCAAAACTGGTTCCCTTCCAGCTGCTCTTTCCTCATCTAAACAATACTGTGGGTTCATATGGAAGGGAGATTGGGCTGATAATGACAAGAGCATAAGTTCAAGTTTTACTTTTTTTTCATTAAGTTACTTCTTTTAAATCTGTGCCTTTCTCACTTCTTATTATACCTCATCTAAAAGTTGCACAATCTGGAAAGTGAGCTCTAATGTGGAGCAGCCAGGATGAAGCAATGCTGTTCTGTCAAAAGAATCCGCCAAGTCTTAACATAGCAAGTCTTGAGCACTTTACTGTGTTGTCTATGCAGTGAGACTGCTCCTACATATACAACCTCAGGTGCAAATTTCGAACCTTCAGTTTTGAACATCTTATTAAAAGGGACTTTTTTTTTTCTAAGGTGCAAAAGGCAAGAAGTGATTTATTATCTTTTCACATACAGTTGCTTATAGGCAGTTCAGAGACTGGAAGAACATTTAAAAGAGGACAGATTTGTTCATGCAACTTTCATTTTCACATGTAGTGACTGATGAATGGTTGATGTTACAATTGTGGTAGCACTGATTAGAAGCCTCACCTAAAATGCAATATATTCTAGGTTTACCTATACCTGCAGCTGATTTTGAATATAATACATTCCCCTGAATGGTGTCCTCTGCAAGACAAGTGTATATATGTTGCCAGCTGACAATATTGTTGTAGCAGTACAGTCAACCAACAGACATGGTCTGTTCAGCTGATGTGAAGCTGAATACAAAGAAATTTGAGGTAGTAGGGAGTAGAGGAAAATATTTACATGTTCAAGGGAATATACAAGATGATTCAGGAATAATTTCCATCCTTTCTCTTCTGCACTTCCATAAATATAATTCCTGCTTGCATGTGAACTTGTGTCTTGTTTTACACTCTGTTCAGTAAAAAGAAAGGAACCTATATTTACGGGAATGGTTTCATTTCCTATAGCATTCTATGTTGCACTACACGATGCTGGGAGCCTGATGGATCTGAGAAACTGTGGTAATGGGAGCTGACAGTGATGGATAGTGGAAAAACCAAGAACCCCACAACTGATCAGAAGAGGGTGCTGTTATTCTGGGATGGTTTTGCATCATCCGTACCAGAACATAGGCAATGTCTCCTTGAGATTCTGGAGGATTCTGCATTTCAGCACAGATGCAATATTCAGGACTTGGCTATCGGTGGTAGTAATTAAGAGACAACAACACTTTTCACAGTGGGACAAAGATTTCTTGAATAAACCTGCATTTGGCCACTTGTGTTCTGCGAATAGAAGCTCCCTTACCAAATCAAATTATGGAATTCTTTCCTTTTGTACCTTGCAGCAAACTAATGTGTATTGCTGGTCTATGCTACTGAACAGCTGTTCTTGCTCATCCTACAGGCAATTACATGTGAAAAGATAATAAATCACTACTTTCCTAATCTTGAAAACACATATGTGTATTTCAGTCATAGGAACCATGCTGGGTGAATCCACACTGCTAAATAAAAGACCACAAGGGAACAAAGACAGTCTCTGACCCCTGGTGATTTATGTTGCTTAATTGTTCTAACTCTCACCAAGAAGCCAAGATGTCTTTGACTGCAGACTCCAGAGACTGTTCCTCCAAGGTAATGAGGATGAAATTGCATCAGGTTTGGTGATCTCCACCCCACATCATCCTTCAGTACTATTCCCACAGCTTCTGCACCTTCAAATATCTACTGTCATACAATGTCCTAGAGGTTAACTTTACTTTTCTGTAATAAAGGTACTGTGCTGCTAGGCTGAAACAGACCTCACATATTTCTGATAGTTTGTACTGAAAAGCACATAGAATTATATTTTAAGGCTACACAGGCACCACTGAGGCTTATAAATGGTTCAGGGCAAGTGCTGTGTAGTTTAGACACTGCTCAAAAGTAAGTCAGTCCTAAGCATTGTGGCAGTGAGTCAGTTTAGCAGTGTCCTGTGATAGTATAGCTACATCTACCCATTGGTTACCTCTATAATAGTAAGTAAAGTGGCCCAATGATCACTCTGACTCTAATAATAAAGCATAAGTCACATCCATAAGGCTAAACTTGCTTATCCACATCCAAAAAATGTTTGAGAATTTTAGGTAGCCAAGACTATGTTATAGTCCCCTTACAACAGTATTTACAATCTGACTATATGAATAATTGTGGGGTAGTCCCTGAGCCTAGGCACTTTTATGTTTGGAGGTACAGACGTAGCCACTGAAACCAATGTGTGTCAACAGAGGGACTCTCCCTATACATAGAATTATGCCATCAATGGATTTTTTTTTTTTTTTTTTTTTTTCAATTCTGGGAGTAATATGTTTGAGAAAGGCTGAGATTTGCTAAAGAAAAAAAGGGATTCAGTGGAACTCAGATACCTATAATCTTTAATTAATAAAATGTGCAAGGCAATATTTTCTGGCTCGGAAGCCTAGTGGCACAGCACAACTTGAACTGCACAATAAAATATCCCTATCCTCACAAACACTGCTGGAATAGTGCTATCTGTGCCAAACTCAGATCTTGCCCCAGTGTTAAATGTAAATCTGCTTGTTCATCCTGTCCAAAACTGGGTCCAAGGTGTGCTAACAATTTAGTGGGGGAACAGGCAGGTACTGTTGCATGGGCCTTAGCCCTCACCCTTTTTATTTTGCTAAGTATACCTTTAGGACATTAATGATCTCAGCGTTAGTCACATTAAAAAATATTTCTAGAAATATAAACTAAAGATTATTTTTTTAAATGTTAGAATATGTTGATACTGGAAGATAAATATAAAATAAATTCATCAATATACATGTGTCTCTTATTCATATAATGTGTAGACTCATTGCTCATTTACTTTCCTGTAGCATAATCACCAGAGGCTGGCACCAGGTATTTCAGAAGAAATGGCTAAAAGCCTTCCAGAAAAATGCTACCAAACCTTGGATGGGGTGAGTTTGTCCAAAGCCTGGTCTTACAAGCAGTTTTGTCAGTTCAGAAAGTGTTGTGCTGTTTTTGATGACGTTGCTGTTTATTGACTGATTTAATATTTGTTATTATACTGCTACTTCTGTTATCTGTGCATATTTATAATTTCTGTTTTAATTCTGCTAACCTCTTAGCCTCCTTTTGCAACAGGTTGTACTTGGTCCTGATCAATAACAGGTTAATTTTCTTTGTGTTTTTTCTTTTTAAACGTGAAGCATAGTGACCTGCTCAAATTACCTACAAAAAGCCTACTTATACAGGAAGATGTGGAAAAGCTTGTCTGAACTAACTAGATGTTTTATTTCAAACTATAAGAAGATCCCTTATGAACAACTCAGTCATCTTTAAGAGTCACTTTATTTTCTTTATTTTATGTCTTTTCCTGACTGCCCCTCATGTAAAAAAAAAATCCTTATATTCAAGTTTCTCCATGCAAATTTCCACTTAATTTCCCATGACTGATGCTTCTGATTTGTTCACTGTAGCTGGAATTTAAAGCAAAAAAGCTTGGATTAATTAATGTCTATTAATTGACTCTGTAAGGGTATATGTGCTAGAAAGATGGTGTCATTTGACTTAGACTTGAATTTACTTCACAGTAACTTTCTGATGAAGGCAAAACCTTCATTGTCACTTATTAAAGTATTATTCTGAATCATTCTGAAGGTTGGTATTGGGCACAGCACTGAACATCAGCCATGCCTGGTTTATGGGTGATAACCCCAGGCAGTGAGACCACAAGTAACGATCTAAACTTTTGTACATGGAAGATATATTCTAGCGTTTTAATTCAAATTATGAGTGTATTCAACACACTTTGGTTCTTATGAAGGAAATCGGAAATAACACTCCTCCTGGGTTAAATGAATCAGGAATGGGCTTCAGACTAAGGAGAATACAGACCACAAACAGACTACAGACACTCCAAATAAAATTCCCTGAAATCACCTGTACGGTGGGTATGTAGGTCCTCAGCACCAGCTGCCTTGTTCGACAAACCCGTGCTTGTTTATGCTGCAATGATGACGTAGGCATAGCCATAACAGGGTGATTAATGGTGACTGGAAAATCTCAGGCAAAAAAATGTTTTACCTGAGAATGACATGAAAAAGTCCACAGGGAGTTCAATTTAGTAGCAGTTATTTTAGAAATCAAGCAGAAGAATCTTGCCTGACAGGCATCTTCTAAACATCTCTGGTTTCTTGGAAACTCATATATGTGACTATTGGTTTGTTTTGCTGAAAAGACCAGACTATGAAGCTTTGTGTCACTGAGGCAGCCAAGCAAGGAGATTGCCTCTAATCCAGAAATCCCCAGGCTTTCAGAAACTGCAGCCCAGGCTCAGTCTCTGAGAGTGGATTGTCTTTGTATTAAGAACCCTTGGATTATTCCTGTCACTGAGAATTTTTGGGATTTGTTCTGAATCAAAACTGAACTAGGTTTTGAATATCAAAACCTGATGAGATAATTAAATCCTATGTGAAGCAGAACTGCCCTTCCCCTAACAATTCTGATTAAAAAAAATATGAATAGGAATGATGATTTTAATTCAGGTCAGAGATAGTTGCATTAGTAGGGCTGTGCAAAGAATAATACCCCATCTATAGCAAGTTCTGCTTGTTTCAGTTTCTTACACATGATATTACATACTAAATCTGAAAGATTCCTACTCCTCCAAAACAGTATAAAAATATCTGATAGTCAATTTAAGCTATTCTTTGCACATCTCCTCACAAACTCATGAGCTCTGCAAAGTCTTTTGTCTCAGCTGGAAGATGCTTCTGTTTGCTCTACCTCATGTCGAAGCTGATTGCCTCTCCAAAGTGTCTGATCTCTGTATATTAGAAAAAGAATAGATTTGAAAGATGCTTACAATTCATTTAATTTCAATTCCTTTACTTTCTTTCATCCAATATTCTAGATAAACAAATAAATGAGGTAATCATTTCAGTGACTATATCATTTTCATTTTCTATTCAGTACACACAAAAGCCAAAACTATTTTTCTTTAACATCATTTTTTTTCTCATAAATTGTAAAGCAGAAAGAAAGATCTGTTCATGTCTTTTTTAAGTTCTGCATCTATTCCAGACAAACTTGGCTGCTCTAAGAGATATAATGAAAATATATTGTTTTCTAAATATACCCTTGAAAAGCTCAAAAAAATTAATTCCCACTTTAATAACATTTAATTTTGTGTCCAGAACAGTATTGTGTTATTTTCTGTACATTTTCTGTCAGTGGAATATAGGATTTGTTTCAACCATGTTTGAGAAAATGTTAGATTTTGACCAACACAGATTTCTGGGAAAATTTTAGGTTACCTGTAACACCCTTAATGGTTCAGGATCCTTTCCAACAACTTTTGTGAGCCTACACAAAACAACCCAGATATAAATCAGTAGGTCAATTGGATGATTCTAATGCCATGTTGCAATATTGATGCCCTCTGTGTTATGGAATTTCTCAGATACTCCAATCATTGCCACAGCTCCATTATGGGAGGAGTTTAAGAAAACAGGAGGAAAGGAACAATACCTGTCTCAGAGAGATGATAAATCTTCCTGTCTCCTTCCTGCACAAGTACTCTGATGTGGATTAAAATATGTGTTTCTCTGACTCTCAATGATAGCAATGATTAATGGCTGTAAATAACAGGTACATTTTTGCCACACACTTTAGGCTTCTAAAATGTGAATTAAATCTCGTTTTTTTCATAATTATCAATTGGAGAAAAGAAAGACAAACAACCCTTCCCCGATTTCTCTTATTTGGAACTTAGTTAGATTTAGAGGGTTAAATCTATTGAGTTTTAAAAGAAGAAGAAAACAGAGGATTTGATTGTTCATGACATTTTGTTCAGAATCAATCATTGTCAGCTCAGGTTAGACTGATTTACTATGAGCCTGCCATAGAAAAGATTTGCCACAAATGGCAAGGCTCTGAGCTGTTTCCACCGCACTGAACATAATGATGGATTTATCATTGCAATCAAGATGGTAAAACAGCATGGTCCCCAGAGTCATGCACCAGGCAAATTGATCACAAAAGCCCTGAAGTTATATAAGGGCTTTGTTTATCTGGTCTCCGTCTGCAAGAGTAGTAATCCAACTTAAGACATTCTGATCTTTACAGAAGTTTGGACAGGTTTTATCTCCTAAAGAAGTATATAGTAGAATTGCCTGTAGAGGAGTAAAACAACTACCCATTAAATATATACATTTTTAATTTTTAAATAAAAGGTAGTCCAACATAAACAGAAATAATAAATACTGTCATTATTGATAGTATAATCTGACAGTTTTGCCTCAATCTGTAATTGAATTAATATGCTACAATTATTTAGTAAGGAAGTAAATAATATGGGAACAAGAACATTTGTTTTAATGCATTACCTTTTCATTACAGGCATTCTTTCTTAATTCAATCAAGAAATGGCAATGCTAAGATCTCAGGTCCAAATAGATTAAAGCTAAAGAGAAATATTAGCCCCTCTGCAATACCACAGTGACAAACTGAGCTTTTACCTTCTTGGGAGAATGAAATCATCCTGTAGCTTGCATTTCTGAAACCATATTTCAAAGGAAGAAAATGTTATTCCTTCTCTTTGTCTGATGGAGGGTGGGCTTTGGAGAGAGGAAGTGATGCTGTGGAGAAAGGAGACAAACCACCAAAGGTTACTGATGGGGCATCATCTGGGCAGGCTCTAGCCTGTGACTCAGCCCTTCAGACTACTGCTCATTTTCCTGAAATTCTTAGACCTATAAATAAAGATCCTGAAATAGAACCAGAGAAAGGGATCAGTCCAGTGGGATGATGATATGTTTTTCACAGAGGACTAGAGCGCCATTATTTGGTGGGGTGTTGCAGGAATATCGAATCTTCCAGAGCCTGGCCTTTTCCCTTGTGGGGATAGAGCCTTATAAGCATTCTTCAGCCAGGTGCCAGAGACTTGAAGAAACTCTCACTTTGTCCTGCATTCAGCCAGGGTACACAACTGGCTTTCTGTCTTCTCATAAAACATTGCTGGGTGTTCTTTGTCATTGGACTGGACATAGAAAATATAAATTGAATGGAGAAGTTAGGATTTGGCACATTTATAAAATAATGAAGAATTTGGGAGCATTCTATAAATTCTAAAGGCAGAAATAAACTGGAGTTTAACCCCAGAAATAGCTATGGATGAATGTGATATGCTCCCAGATTGAAAATTCCTTAAATTACATTATAAATTTTCAGCAGAAGAGGATGTATTTTCCTATTTATTTGACAGTATCTATAATGATATGAAACAACGAACATAGATTAGTATCTCTATCTTAATTTTTAATTTAAATTAAGTTGATTAAATACTTTTCTATTTTGAAAGATGAGTCTATCTTTATAGTGTCTGATTGCATAACTGGTAAAGAGATCTATTACACTATCAATTCACTTTGGGTATAAATATGATATAAGCTATAATTCATGGGCAATAATGATTATAAGATGGTTATACAAATTTAAAAATAGAATAGCATACCACCTAGAAAATAAAAAAGTTTAATTCAGAGTACTGAATTCCTCAGGGATTCATTTTGTGCACTGTGAGAGAGGGGCTGTTCTCTCTTTTTGCCTAAGTATTCTCTTCAAAGTATTCTCACGCAGACACTGGCAGCACTGTTTGACACAAAATGCATTTAGGCAAATTTACTGTCAACTTAGCCTTCAAGATGTGCAGATAGATATATAGTAGGAATATATAAAGTGGAAGTAAAGTAGACCTGTTTTGCATTATTTCAAAAAAGTTTTTATTGTGCAGAAGCAGTGGCTTAACAAAGCAAAAATGTAAAAAAGTGATGGTTTTAACCCAAAATTACCATTAGTGAGATAAAATAGAATATTACAAGACCATCTCTCCATTAGACTAATTTTCATATAGTGTTTCTTTTCTTGATTTAATGAAAATTACAAAAGTTCCTGCATTCAAACTTAAAATCTTGATATTTTTCAGAAAGGTAAATTCTACCATTTTCGCAAAACCTAAGAAATAGGATGTGCTCCTTATTTACAGTGAAACTAATGTGGGTTGAGTCCATTTCTGAAGATCTAAATACCTTCTAAAAGTCTGTTTCTTGCCAGGAGAGATGGACTGAACTCTACTAGTTCAAGGTATTTCTCCCTTTGGCCTTTCTGCACCAGCAGGTGCTGACTGCCCTCTTCTCATTGACCCTTCCCCTTTTGACAACAGAAGTTGGACAAGACAAATACATGACCAGAGGCAAACATCCTCAACTGTGGTTCTCCACAGTTCACAACACAGAACTGAAGGAGGCTCTTTAGGTTGCATTGTCTAATTTTGTAGTGATGCTGATGTTTCACAATGGTAACTTTCAGAAGAGAGTACTGGGGTAATGAAAGTACCCATAACCAGAAAAAAACCATTTTTGCAGTAGGCCTCATAGCAGCCTGGGGTAGGGGGTAGTACCAGATATGCTGATATAGCCATGTATAAATCACTAGTCAAAATGAATAGAAAAGTTACTTAAGGAAGTAATTCAGAATGACTTCTCTTCTTTTTTTTATGGGATTTTGACTTGTGTCAACAGAGATACTAATAAAACTAATTCTTACATTTACTCCAGTCCTTCTGGAAGGCCAGATAATTCTGTCTCTGGACTGAGTTCAAAGTGGCGGAACAGGTCCCACACCTGATTCACAGAAAATATAACGGAAGAAGCCCCTCATAAATTCATTTATTGGACGTATTTGTGGAATCAATCATATAACAGCCTTGGAATTATGCTTTAAAAGTTTAATGTAAATTATTTCAGGATTCAGCCTTAGTTCTTTTGTGACAAGTATCCTGGGACATTGTGATTAACTCTCCTCATTAAAGAAAAAAAGGAAGAAAATCAAGAAGAGCATTCTGTATGAGTGGCTAACCCTTCACCTGCAAGCAGACTTGACTCAAGTAGACCAGTTTTCATCCTCCTCCTATAAAATCAAGTGAGATTTGGTGTAAGGATCTTAAAAGAAAAAAAAAAAATCACATTCCTGAAAACCCTCATGTAAATCATCTGCTTTCCTGAAGAATCTTACCATTTTTGAGTTAGTGAAATTATTGACACAGATTCTTTCCCAGATCATTCGTCTCTATTGATTTCACAAGAGTTGCCTAATGCATAGAGGAGACCAAGGCTGTCTTCTGGTGTGGAAAGGCAAGAATGTGGTCACTAGGAGGTGGTTGCCCTAAAGTTTGCTGGGACAGCTAAATACCAATGCTTTTGCAGCCCTTTATTGCCAGACTGCTGTCTTAGTTGAGAAGATCAAGCACTATACTGTATTGTTGCTATTTTCTTTATCAAACACAGCTGTTACTTTCAAGCTTCTTTTGTCCCCTATTTCTCTTTCTTTTTCTTGTCTCTCCTTCTTTCTTTAGAGGTTAATGGGATGTAGCTCATCAGTGATCTCAGGTCAAACCGTTTGCCCATCCCTATCTAGAAGTCATCTAATGAGTGAACTAGCTCTTGATGCTGGCAACCATAGGTCAATCTGATTTTGTATTAACTTGAAGAAGGTCAAATGGTCTCTAAATTTGATAAATATCCCATTTCTTGAACTGCTGATGGAGAGCATAGACAAGGTGAAAGTTAATACAATTCTGAACTTGTACAGCCACACAAATAGGTACTACAGCTTAATTTGAACAGTACATAACTTAGACTCAGCTTGTGCTCCAGAAACTAATTCCTATGTATCCCAATTAAATAAAAAATAATGGCAAAGAGTGTATTTGATAAATTTAGCATCTTCGGTACATAAACAGTCCCTGAACTGCTTGATAATTTTAAGCTGCATCTCTCACTATAATATTTCTCAGAAATTACTTCAAATTTTGATTTGTGCTTTTTGTTTCCTTGATGGATTAAAGAATGAAGTTAGATAAATGATATTTCAGTCTAATAAGCCACAAGTTTCATGATATGCTTTCTCTTTATGAGACTGGACAAGTACGGAAATATTTCTGGCATTAATATGGAGATATGAATATGAAGTGAAGTTTTTCTGCTTATGTTTTTCTGACCTGCTTTATGTGTATTCACAGCAAGGGAAATAGATATCTCATGGGAATATCAGAATTGGGAATAAAAAAAAATCACTGAGGAGTGTAGAGAAAAAAATAAGGCTCTGGATCAGCAAAGCACTTAGGAGAACACTGACATAGAGAAAGGAAATCCAAAACAGGGAAGGAGGAAAAATAAAGGCAAAATACTATGACAGTATCCTGAGGTCTGGATCTCAGTTGAAAAGTGGATATTTTGTGACTTCCTGTCTTTTGCAGTTAGAACCATCTCACTGAAGATGCAATACCTCCCTAGGTGTCATCTCAGTCTCTTCAAGTCTTCCTGTGAAATTTTTTATATCTGTTTTCTGCAAATGTGCTGTGAGTATAATGCTACAGCATGGAGGTTGGGCAAAAGTGACCAGAAAGCTTTGCATTCAGCACTATGGAATTTATTTACAGTTTTGGAAGAACAACTGTAAATATTTCCACTTTAATTTTCAGCTATATCTACCTTTGGGTTGCAAGAACACTGAGAATATGTTGGGCATCTTATTCCAAATGGTTATCTTTCCAGCAGATTCATATAAGAGAAATAATGTTAGTTTTACTCAAAATTTTTGTAACTCACAGGTAGTGTCTGTGAAGTGCCTGAAGGTTGCTGTCAGGATAGAAGCTTTTATACAAGCATTAAATCTGCTTGGGAAATGAAATGTCCATGTTGTGAGACATGAAGTTTAGTTTGCCAAAGATAAAAGGCCAGAAATGTTTTGAGAGTGCATTGGTAACGCAAATTTGTTCATTATGACCTATCGATAATATATGTTCACTACTAATATCTTATTCGCATTTGCCTGTTGCTTTGGCCATTTTTAATGATCAGTATTTAAAAAGGATAATAACATTTTCATTTTAATATAACACTCATGCATATACATGCATATACAAAGGCCACTTATAGTGAGATTTAATCTGTATGGGGGAATTCTAAAGCCACAGCTGCAAAATTTCAACTAGCTGGTAACAGTAGGCTGTGAAAATTATGAAACTGGATGAAATCAGAAACATGATTATTGCTAGTGATTATTACTATCATCTATATACGCCCTGTGGCATACAAATATATATTACTATCACAGGACTTGTAGAAACTGACAGAAATGATGTGATTATGCCAAGTAAAGCTTTTGATTAGAAGAGTACTTAGTGATCAATGTCTGCTTTTTTTGTTAAAAGCTAAATTAGCATAAAATGGTGAAATATGTGATTTCCATCAAAACACTAGAATATTTTGTTATTTCATACACTGCTGCTTCTGTTTCTTAGAAGGTGGCTCCTAGCAGGAAGTTCTGGAATCCATTATCATATAGTACCTGTGCCCACGAAGTGAATGTGGTGACCTATGGTGAATTACAGTAACAAAAAATTGTGAGAAGGCCATAGTGTGTCATGGGTGAAATATCCTACAAGCAAGCCTAGAGGACTTTAATAGAAAACAAGAACAGGATACACTAGTACATGACCTCCCATGAAACAACACAGTGGTATCAAAATAGTTCATACTGTGGGTGGAATAGAAGTTTTTCAGCCATTTATATGAATCCCAAAATATTCTACCAAATTATATTTTTTAAGATATATATATATATATATATATATATATATATATATATATATATATAAATATAAATATAAATATATGAGTGGAGTGTTGGAATTAAAAGATACAGGCTCTTTAGGAAGAATAGGCAGGGGAGACAAGGAAGGGGTGTTGCCCTCTATGTTAATGACCAGGTGGGGTGCATGGAGCTCCACCTGGGTATGGATGAGGAGGCAACAGAGAGTTTATGGGTCTGGATTAAATGGAGGGCAGGGAGATGTGACGTAATAGTGGGGGTCTGCTGCAGGCCACCTGGACCTTCAGAAATTTTGCTGACAACACCAAACTGTGTGGTGTGATTGATACATTGGAGGGAAGAGATGTCATCCAGAGGGACCTTGACAGGCTTGAGAGGTGGGCCGGTGCAAACCTCATAAAGTTCAAGAAGGCCAAGTGTAAGGTCCTGAACATGCATCAAGTTAATCACATGTACAAATACAGGCTGGGCAATGAGTGGATTGAGAGCAGCACTGCAGAGAAGGACTTGAGGGTATTAGTGGGTAGAAGACTGACTATGAGCCAGCAATGTGTGCTCGCAGCCTAGAAAGCCAACCACATCCTGGGCTGCATCAAGAGAAGTGTGGCCAACCACCTCAGTAGAGGTGATTCTGCTCCTCTACTCCAGTCTTGTGAGACCCCACCTGGAGTACTGTGTCCAGCTCTGGGGTCCCCAACATAAGAAGGACATGGGCCAGTTGGAGCAGGTGCAGAGGAGGGCCACAAAGATGATCAGGGTGCTAGAACACCTCCCTTATGAGGACAGGCTGAGAGACTTGGGGTTGTTCAGTCTGGAGAAGAAAAGGCTCGGGGAGACCTTACAGTGGCCTTTCATAACATAAAGGGGGCCTACAAGAAAGATGGGGAGGGACATTTTACAAGGATATGTAGTGATAGGACAATGGGTAACGGCTCTAAACTGAAAGAGGGTAAATTTAGGTGAGATGTAGAGAAGAAGTTCTTCACTGTAAGGGTGGTGAGGCACTGGAACAGGTTGAGCAGAGAATCTGTGGTTGCCCCCTCCCTGAAAGTGTTCAAGGCCAGGTTGGGTGGGGTTTTGAGCAGCCTGGTCTAGTAGAAGGTGTCCCTGTCCATTAATGATCTGTAATGTCCCTTCCAATCCAAACCATTCTATGATTCTATAATTCTATGATAAAATAATTTTGAAGCAGATTAAAATCCTCACATTTACTTGCATGAATGTGGGCAAATGTGCACACTTAAATTCTATGTGTTGAATGCTATTTCCAGCATGAAACGGCATGCAGTTTGTCAAGCATGTATTTTGAAGAAAATTGATAGAACTTGTAAATTAAGAAGAGGAAAATATATCTGGCAATACAATTTAGGGATCTTTTCCCTCTAGTGCACTCTTTTTATCTGAATTTTTCTGCTCTCAGCTGTTCCTTGTATACACAGTCTGTGGGGCTGCATTCCCAGGAGACTATCAATGGTCTCTCTAGGCAGTTTATTGCCTGAAGGATTTAACTGAAAAATACTAGTTGGCTCATTCTTTTAATGTAACAGGAAAGTTGAATATCTTCAGAAACATGGATATTTTGACAGTTTCTGAACAGACTGCCTAGTCTTACAGAACTAATTTGTCTTATATGAGTATTAAATACAATAGAAAAAAGAATTGCCCACCACTCTTCAAAGGGTAAAATATTACTTACATGATTGCAAGTAAAACTTAGTACGTTTGAGCTGACTTGAGATTGACCTTGAAGCTCACAAGCTTCAGTCACAGTTACAGTTATGTAAACACAATCAAACCTAGGGATACAGTAAGGACAGCAACAAGCCTGGAAGTGACTTGAAGCAAAAGGATAAGTGCAGAAGAGCACTGCTTCATAGGTTCTTTAACTTTTCTGTTATTCTTTTTCAAATTTAAATAAATAAACAAATAAATAAATAAATAAATAAATAAATAAATAAATAAATAAATAAAAGGGCAAGTAAGAAAGCATAGAAAAAAACAGCAAAAATTTATGTAACGGCAGCAATAAGAACACTTAGCAATAGATAACTCATCTTTATGATATTGATTGTTCTTCCAGTTTTCCAGTGTATAACATACAGTCTCATGATAACCCTTGCCAAACATGTACTGTGATACATTCATGTGCAGTGCAGAAATGTAACATGGTATCAGATATTGTTTACTCAGCACAAAAATTAATTGTTCATAAGCATAAATATGCTTATGAAAAATATAAATATGTTTCATGGGAATTAACAACATGATGTAAGCACATGTTTAAATTTAGTCCTGTTCAACAAAACTCCTAACTCTACATACACCTGTAGCTCAAACAAAATTTAAGCAAATTAAGTAGGATTTATGTAAATTAATATCACCAGGCTCCAAAACTCCCAATCAAGCACCTGTGGTGAGGCAGTGTAATATACCCCAAACGGGACCTTAACTGAACAGGAATATACATCTTCTGACACAGGAGATATCTTGTTTAGAACTTGCTCTGATATCGTTCCATGAACCAGCACTATATCAAGAAGATTTATCCTAAATCCTTTATTTGATCTGTCTCTTAAATACAGCTGTAATCAAATTAACGTATTCTGAAATTATTAATTCCTAGGCCAAATCAAGTATCTAGATTCTTAAGTTTACATTCACTCACCTGAATTAGGTAAATCAAGGTGTAGTGTATAACTACTGTCTTAGACCTGATCTCAGTTATTTTGCAGAGAAAAAAAGGATTGCTTAATTCAAGCCTTATAGATTAGTAATTGCTTCTAATCTTCTAGAAGAGAAGAGGATTTTTCCTAATTACATTAAAATAACCATGTAACATTGCATCCCATTCTAAACAACTTTTTTTTTTTTTTTTTTTTTTTCAGGTGCTGGAATAAATTTTTCTCATTGATTGCTATTGTTTTAGTTTGTACTGCATTGTAGACAATGCAGAACTAAATAGACAGCTTTGAGAATGTCTTTTGTTGGGACTGTCAGTGGTATGTTGAGTTAGTCTGCTAGTTATTACTCTGCAGTCTGCCCCTAAGACAAATATTCTTTATCATGAAAAGCACACATCTTACCTCAAGTCTGAGCTTTGCTGAGTTCCACCTTCTGTTATTGCTTTGTCTGCTCTATTAAAAGCCTTGTATTATCACTGCTTTAGCCATTTCTCAAATTTTGATCAGCTAAGATTTAAAAGAAGATATCTGAACCAATAATGGTTTTACAGAGTTATCCAGCCAGACCTTAGTAATGTATGCAAAGTCAGGAACCTCATCAACAATCACATCATGGATGGCAGTAACCTTTTTAGGCATTGACTTAACAATTACATAGCAGAAATCAACATGTTGGGTCTCTGTCAGTCAAGAACATGTGCGCTGAATAAGAGATATCAGGTAAAGCTAATGATGCTGACATTATATACGTCACAGTTTGTTCAGGACCTTACTCTCCTTGTTGCAGTTATATCTCCCACTCTTAATTTATAAAGAGCAACTTGCTATTTCCTCAAAGGGGTTAAAGAAGTAGTTTCACCAAATTCTCACGACCTCATCAACTCACAGATTGGGTAAAGAGGCTTCAATGGATTTGTAAATAGGTCTTATTTTCAGTAGGTGTAAATGCCTATGCTGAATGGTTACTACAGTGTCCAAGACAGGTTTGTTCTCTTTTGTTATGGTTTAACCATTGCAGGGTAAGGTGAGATATGTTTTGTGAAATTTTTAGGGTTTGGCTATGTTGGAGTGTTTTCTTCTCTTTTATCCCTGCCTGTCATTGACAGAAGCACAGAATTTTCCCTGCCTTCACAAGACAACATTTAGATTATGGTCCACTAAATTTTTAACATTTTAAGAATTTTCTAAGTGGAGTCTTTGGTTGCTCTGATAGAATATCAATGTTATGTTCACTCCCTGAAAAAAAAAAAAAACAAATCAAAACGGACAAAGAGTTAAAATCATTCAATGAAACCATGGGGTTTTTTTCAGTCTGGGTTTAAAGACAGTCTTACACAGTGTTCTGCTACATGACTTAGCAAATAAATCTAAACAGAAGTTTGTAATTCTTGGAAAGCATAAGGTGAAGCTACACTTAAATTAGCTGTCACTTGAAATTTCAGGCAGTAATAATGGGTTTATTAAAGGGGGAGGGTAGGAGATAGCTAAAGTTTCTGTGATGCAGAGTTCTGATTAACACTGTTTTTTGTGCCTGCTGCAATCACTCGCCTTCATGGAGAAGGAAAGATGAGATACTTCATTCTCAAACACTGGTTGGATATTACAGACCTTACTTAGTAGCAGATCTGTTCTTGAAAATCGCTGAAGGACAAATTTTAATACATACACCTAAGGTCTTTTTTTTTAAATTCTCTTATTCATCCTTCTTCATCACTGATGGCATGGGTAATATATAGATATTATTTAAAGACATTACAATAACTTTTAGAGTTATATTAAACACATCTCAAGTTGTTTGGAGGAGATATTGCAGGAAAATAAAAATGATTTTCATTTTAATTCATTAATAGTTAATCTGATACACTTCTTAAAAAATTGAATAGCTGATATGTAACTTCAGAACAAAACTGAAAAATTGTTGTTTTTTTAAAGGCTTGTTCATTTTTGCATTTTCTTTTAAAATCAGCCATTTTAACTTACCAGAATTAGGAATGAGCCATATTTTAGTCCTAAAATTAACTTATAGAAACAGTCACAGAGACTGTTTTAAAGATAACAGTATTAGAGTCTTTTCTCTAATGATACTAGAATGATCAGACCCCACAAGGATCCAACATCCAGACTGCTTAAGAGTCTTCCCAACACAGTCAGCCTATGAAAATCTGTTGACACCACCTACACGATGTGAAATATCCAAGAAAGTTGCAGTTCATCTCAAGCAGAGGAGATGGATTTTGAGTGTAACTATTGGTGAATGACACTAGTTGAGTTTCTATTCATCTTTTTAGGATAATATCATCGCTTAATACTGACAGGAATTCCATAGAGTTTGGTAAAGGGGAAATGCCAAGTCCTGCATCTGTGGGTGAATAATCCCATACACCAGGAAAGTCTGGGAACAACACCTTGGAAAGTGGCTTTGCAGAAAAGTCCACAGGGTCCTGGAGGACAATAAATTGACTGTGAGCCAGCAATGTGCTCTTGGGGCAAAGAAGGACAACAACCTAATGGGCTATGTTAGGGGGAGCATCACAAGCAGGTTAAAGAAGGTGATCCTTCTCTACTCAGCACTGGTGAGGCAGCAACTTGTGCTTTGTCCATTCCTGGGCTCTCAAGTGCAATAGAGAGATGAGCGTGCTGGAATGATTCCAGATCAGGACCAGGAAAACGATTAAGGAACTGGATCACCTGACATCCAAGCAGGGGCTGAGAGGGCTGGAGCTGTAAACCTGGAACAGAGAAGTCTGAGGGGAATTTTATCAATACGTGTAAATACCTGATGAAGGAAATAAAGAAGATGCAGCCAGACTTTTCTCAGTGGTGACTAAATAAAAGACAAGAGGCAATGGGCACAAAATTAAACGCTGAATCTTTATTTAAACATAAGAAAAATATTTTTTTACTGTGCAGATGGTCAAATAATGGAAGAAGTTGCTCAGAGATATTCTGGAGTCTTTATTTTTGGAAGTATTCAAAACCCAACTGGCCATGTCTTCAGTGTGTATATCTATCTGCTGGGAATACATGCTCTGTCACTCTGCATGGGATCTGGGAAGAATAGAAACTACATCTGCCAGAAGAGAAAGGGAAGAACCCGCTAGGTCCAAATCTACCAGATCTGGCTATCCTTAAAAGAAAGTTTGTCCCAGTAAAAAGTGATTGTGTTGGTCATCTGAGCCTAATTCCATCAACTGAACCTGAACTGATGAATACCTCTTGGCTAAACAATATTCTGAAATTCTAAAAAAAATTCGGTCAATTTTTTAGTTGTGTAAGTTGTATAAACTTAATAATATGAGTGATAAAGAACCACTTTTTAGACTAATAAACAGGACTTTTGTAGTCCTTCAAAGGACTGATGTGAGTCTACATACCATATCTGGCATGTGACGATATTAATATCTCCAAGCAAATAGTTTTTACAGAACTGTATGCATGATGCAGTAAATAATTGAAAGATGTCTATATTTAGTATGGAAATTGAGCAATTAAAAAGTTAATGGAGGGGGCCATGATGAGAAATAGGAGATCAAACGGTAAAATGTACAACTTCTGATTAGATTCAAACAAAGAGCAATGACTTCCATTATTTGGATTCCAGCTGTTGGACAACTTTGTTCTATCTATTTCATAGGATGATAACACCTTCTGGTTTTTGTGCTGTTTTGGACAAAGAAACATGGAGGATAAATTCAGTGTCAGGTTGAGTTCTAGCTGAATGAGTCCGGTCTTGAAAGAGGAGGAGTAATCAGGAGAAGTCTGAGTTTAGTATTCATCCAGTGAAGGAATATGATACCAAACTGAAGAGATAAATATTGTTTGGGAGAAATAAGAATAACTTCTACCTAGAAAGTAATAGTACATAAAATAGTTTGCAATCGGAACATAGGCTGGAAGACCCTTGCTTAAAACACTTACTTGGAGTAACAATGGCATTTGTAAAAATCAAAGCCTACATATAGGTAATTCAAAAACAGAAAGGGAGGCTAAATTTATCAAATAAATTGTTTGCTGCAAATAGTTCTCCCAGCTCTTTTGTCTGTACCTAATTGGCTATCAATAATGCATGGAAATGCTGAGACACTTAAAGAATCATGTAACAGGCATTCCATTATGTAATTAAGGATCATTAACTATATTAATGACTTTTCTAATTCTTATATTGGTAACTGATGAATAATGTTTTATGTCAGGAATATACTTTCAACCTTCCCTGCACCAATGAAAAAGATATGTCTTGCTTATCTAACTCCTGCAGGTAATTCACACAAAAGATTTGGTTTGAATAAATCTTGAAGAAGCTCAGACAAATGCTAGATGGCTAGATCACACCTCACCAGAGGATTAAGAAAAATAAAGATTGGCAAACCTAATATTTCTAGATAGTGACTAGAAAGCTTTTAGTGACTTGAGGGGGAA
Organism: Tyto alba; assembly: GCF_018691265.1. Taxonomy (NCBI): domain Eukaryota; kingdom Metazoa; phylum Chordata; class Aves; order Strigiformes; family Tytonidae; genus Tyto; species Tyto alba. Next base: position 41,611,945 of record NW_024881316.1, on the reverse strand, counting down.
AAAATGTAACCATATATGTGTATGGGCAGAATACATACGAGATGAGAAAACTGCTGCAGAAGAAATGTAGGACTGCCAATATGAAAATCACAGATTTTAGCATCTGCCATGTGAAAATGTTAGTCAAACAAGTTAAATTTGTCAAAAGCTGACAAAATTTGTGTTGTTTGCTATATAAAAAGTACAATATTCCATCAAGGATTTGTTGATATTGAGCCCTCCTCTTTATTTTTTCATAATGACTTTTGGGGGTTATCTTGATATTCTAACTATACAATAGGAAATTCATACATTAAAATCCTTTTCTATGAATATTCTAAAGCATCTTGCTACCTCTTAACTCTTTGTAGCCACCAGTAGCTGTCCAGTGCTGCTGCATAGTTATGTAGACAAGGCTACAAGGCTTTTTATGTAGACAAGACAATGGAGATGGAATCATCTCCGTTGTGGTTTCTTTTATGTTTTCTTTTACATTTTTGATAGCCTGCAAATTATTTTTAAGTTCTCTGAGAGCAATGCCATCTTGTATACATTATCCACATAAACTGTATCTGAACAAGTTAACAATATTCTGGCAACAGTGTGAGCACCCACTCCAAGGGTGAAAGATAAGGCAAGTCTCATTTGGACAACATTATGCTGGATAAGAAAGTCATAGATGCTGCAATTAAAGGAATAACTCTCATTATGAACCTGGGTTACAGTCAAACTCTGGAGGTAGGACACAAAGAACAGAGTAGTATTTTGTTTACTATTTCCCTGTTGAAATTAAGATCTCCAGCAGTTACCTACAGTTTTGGTGCCACTAACAATTAAAGCATGGAAAGCTTGAAGAATAAGAGAGGTGTTAACATCAGCTTTTTACAAATGGACTTGACTGGGTTTATTTCCAATGTAGCTGGAGGCAGAAGCATTCTGTCACTGGTTATTCTCATAAAAGGCAAGACATTCTGAACTGGCATGATCTGATTTTCCTGAGTTTCATTACCACTGAATCTTTGATACCAGAAAACAGGTAAGCCTTCAGAAAGGAGTGGAAAGATATAGATTGATAGATACAGAGTACTCTTAAAGCAGGGGCCAAAGATCAGAAATATTTCGCAGGCTTGGGAAATAAGTGTTCATAAAAAGCGGCAGCTGCTTTTGATGAAATTACTGAAAGTTGGTGCACAGATGAACAAGAAAACAGATTTTCCCTTAATGATGTCCCCAGATTCTTAAATTAAGCCTATCAGGTAACAAGATCCTTCCTGGATTTCAAAAGATATCTCACATCCATGTGCGAAACACATTTTTTAAAGCCCTGGAAACAAGAGCTTAAAAATTCAGCATCAAAAAAAAAAAAAAGCCTGTAATTCCTACACAGATGTATCATTCTCAAATATAGCATGGGAGCGTTCATCTAATGCACAGCCTAGTTTTTCATCTGTAGCTCAGAATGCTTGCAAAGGTTCAATGTAAGCATATTACAACTTGGAACTAGTCACATAAGACCTCAAAGGTATAACATCTGCATTTTCAAGTGGATTACTTTTGGACTTGGCAAGTAGATAAGGTAGCAAGTATTCCTGAAGAAAATAGCTATGCTTGAAGAGGTAGAGATAGAGAGAGAGAAAAAAAGCATATTGAAGAATTCTTTCAAAATTGGCAGCTGGTTGACTTGTTGAGAAAGACCCTTATGGCTAAAGTTTTTCTTAAGCCCTTTTTATTTTTATCTTAGAAGTCCTTATTGACAGTAATGTTCCTAATGTGTATCTTCAATTACAGTTTAAGGAAACCATAAAGATAGTATTGTAATATTCTTGCTACAGTAATGTGAAGCTGGCAGAGCTGAGCCCATGTCTTTTGGTTTGAAAGATAAGTACAAAAGGGCTGGATTAATTTACCTAAACTGTTTAAATGATATCTATTGTAATTTTAGAGTCCCTCAGTCTGACCTTCAGAAGGATATAGGTTTATCTAAATATATCTGCCAACCCTGTGTAGATATTTCAGACAGTTTAAGGTATCTCAAATGGTATTAGATGTATGTGTTTAGGCAAATTAATCCCATCCTTCTACTGAAAGTTAGTAACGCAAGTTTGCCAAAGTTTATTTAAGATTTCTGATAGGCTGAACAAATTCATCTTGCATAGCCATATGCAACAAATGTTTTTCTGAAGCACTGAGTTTATCAGGTCTGTGGTGCTGCAGTTCCTTTTCAACCATGCTGTAAATCTGGTGGATCATACAGCATTCAGTGCATTCTGTGTAAGCTACGCAGCTGGCACATTCATGCCCAGTTGGTTTTGCATTTCATGATGGGATTTGACTCACCATATGACAGTTATATACTGCATATGCTTGTGTTTCTGTCTGGAGTTTTTGGACCTGGGAGACAAGAAGATCTTACCAGTAATAACTACAGAAGAAAGACTTTCAGTACTTTGACTTTATCCATGGCCTTTTCCATTCACTTAGTCACCTGCTCCATTGAGCAGTGAGGACCACAGTGCTCACACTCTCCTCAGTTTTATTTTTCTGGTGATATAATTACAGAAGCTCTTTTCCATGCTCTTGAAATCCCTCTCTTGATTAATTTCTATCTGAGCTTTACCTTTTTTAACTTCATCCCTGAAATCTGAGCAATGCCTCTGTACTTTTTCTGGGCAGCCTTTCTCTGCTCCCACCTTCTGTACATCCCCTCTACCCTCCTTTTTCTTTTCCGTTTCACATTCTAGGTCAATTCAGAGTTCCTTGTTCATCTAGACAGCCTTCTGCTGCACTTGTGTAACTTTCTGCACATCAGGATGGACCATTCTTTTTGCTCAGAGACTATCATTGAAGATCAACTGGCTGTCCTGGTCTTTTTTCCCTCCAGAGCTGTTTTCATGGAATACAGACAAGGAGATGTCTCAACAAACTGAGACTGGATTCTGTAGTCCATGTATTTTGATTATTTGCTTGCAGTTTATCTATGGATGTTAAAGTCTATAGTCTCACCTTCACTGCTACAAAAGTCACCTTCAATCTTCATATCTTCCTTGTTTGTGAAAAACAGCTAGCAGATTATCTGATGGGTATTACCACATCTATCACCTGAGCAAGAAACAATCTCTGACACACTCCAGGGGTCTCCTGGATGGCTTCCAGAGAGCTACATTTCCCTTCCAGAAGACAATGGTGTGTTTAAGGCTCCCCAGGAATACCAGAGCCTGGGATCATGAAGCTACTGCTAGTTGTCTAAAGAAGGCTTTGCACACTTCTTCATCCATCTGTAGCAGACACCTAGCATGACAGGTTCTGTTGGACTGTGCTTTCTAACACATAAACCTTTATCTCACCCTTAATCTGGTGAAACAGAAAAGTGTAACCCATTCTGCCTACTCATTATCTAGTATGTATCAAAAATAAAACACTTGAAGCCAGTACAGAGTGGTGTTAGTCTGTAGTTATGCTCAATAAGCAAGATCAACATCTTTATTTGATTCCTTTTTTCTTCTGTTCACATAGTTATATTAATGCTATAAAGTTTCTGTCAAAAAAAAACACTTTTTTTTTTTTTTTTTTTTTTTTTTTTTTTTTTTTTTTGTCCTTTCTTCTGCAATGAGAAAACGTATTTTTGTTCAAGAGACTGCAATGGAATAATTAGTGCCTCCTTACCTTGTGTATTGCTCTCTCTGTGCAGGAGTTACACACAATTTAAAACATCAATAAGAAGTAAATTGTTGCAAATTACTATTCTTTCCTCGGTATCCAATAATTTGCTAGCACCAATAACAATAGTGTCAAAATGTAACCTTGGATCAGTTCTGTTCTGTAGTGAACCCATTAATTGTTCACACAATATTAATCCTTTAAGAATACTCAACAAGCCCATTCTAACTCTTTGAGCTTTTTTCTTACCTCTGTTTATAGACCTGAGTGCTATATTTCTCCTGTTTTTAATGCTCCTGAACAGCAAACAAAAGAGAAACAAAAGCGAAGCAAATGTAGCCAGCTCAAAGCTTGAACTAAGTGAGCTATTATCACAGCATCGATATAAGATTGACTATTCTGCTGATAAAAGAAAATTATGATGAAATCCTCTTTCAGTTCTTCTGACTTACTGTTTCTCTATCAGTGACATGAACACTCCAAAATCTGGGGTAAATGCACATATATGTATTTCTCTGAGAGTCCTTGACTGATATATCCTATATGTCTTCTTCCAAGATTAAGTAAACTTTATTTTTGGAGATGAGTTAATTTTTCAGATCCAGAAATATACCTGGACCTGCTCAAAAGTAGGTAGGAGGAAGAATTAGCAACTACATCTGTGCTTTCCAAATGAATGTACTAACTACAGAGTCAGAATCAGCATCTCCCTGTATCATGCTGAACTGTAAAGAAGATCTGAGATATCTTAAATGATCTCACATTTCCTGTGAGCTATATGCACACACTTAGGCAGCTACTGTGAAGCTGTCGATATGAGGTAGCATGTTACCCTGCAGTAACTCATTTACGTTTTGAAGCCATGAGCCAACAGACTTAAATCAAGCTGTTCTGCCTGTAAATTGAGAATCCTATCTACTGAACTTGACACCCCCAGCTGGTGATGTGTAGCTCACTTCTCAGGCAAGAGATGAAGTGTTGTGCCAGATTATATATGATTTCTTGCCTTCTTTCCAGTTGCCCCATCTTCATTTAACAGCAAAATTACAGTGTTGAAGGATAGAGAGAATGAGGAGGTGTCTCCTATCTCACCTTATGTCAGGACACACTTTTCCATGGCACAGTTATGTTGTGGACAGAGGTCTAACATGTAGGTTGTTAGTTTGAAGAACTAACATCTGAGAAGGGAATACTATTAATAGTCTATTTATACCCTAAAGAAGTATTTAATTGGTGAAGTTCTGGTGCAATTAATATAATTGTGTGCATACACAGATCTCTTCACTCTTTTAGTAAAGGGAGTGTACTGTGTCTTCCCAGTCACAAAGGAAAGTGGTTATCAATTCCTATCCTCCTCCATCACAGAGGTTTGGATTCCATTGGAGTAACTTGTACTTTCTCGACCAATAAGTAACCTCTTCCTTATGTGGGAGAAGGTGGTAAGTGAGGGAGAATGCAATAAGGAAAGTAGAGGTCAGTTTTCACTAATAGACTAGAGCAATGACAGGCTAGTTAAGAATGGTTCTGATTTGTTAGCTATGTGTAAATTAACATCTGTGAATTTCACAGTGAACTATGCTTCTTTTGAAAGAATTCTGTTCATTGGTTTTCTTTAATATGGTTCTTGTATTTTGTATGTAAATATCATTTTATTACTGTGAAACTATTGGATTTTATTTTGTAATTGAAAGAAGTGATAGAACTGTAACTTCACATTTAAAAAAACAGAGCTTCTCAGAACTAAATACAATTGCTAAACAGAGAGTAGAGTTAAAGGTGCATCAAGACTGGATTTATGAACCTTGTCAAAATTTCTGACAAATCTCAGATTCAGTGTGCTATGTTTTCATTATTTTTTTTTTTTATTAATGATACTATGAGACTCTATGAACTGTAAAAGCACTTGGAAATGAAGTACCTGACTGCACAGTCAGATCAAAGCAATGTTTCCACCAAACCTTGAAAATCTGTATTGACAGAAATCTACTAAGCTAAAAAATCTTCTCAAAGACATCTTTGATGTCATGACATACACAAAGTACAGGGATTTTGCAGTAAAATATTTGAGGGGTTGATGAACAACAGGCTGAACATGGGTCAGAAGTGTGGCCTTGCAGCAGTGAAATCCAATTTGTATATGTGGCTGCATTAACAACGGTGTAGCCAGTAGCTTGAGGGAGGTGCTTTTCCTCCTCTCTTTGGTACCCCTGAAGTATCTGAAGTGCCCAGTTTTGGTCTCCCCAGGACAGGAGAGACCTTGGCATTCTGGACTGAGTCCAGAAGGGCCACTAAGCAGACTAGGTGACTGGAGCACAGCATGTATGGATGAAGAAAAGCTCATGGAGAGTGTTTTATCTACCTTGATTGAAGGCTCAGAGGAGAACTCATTGCTGTCTCCAATTCCTAGCAAGAAGGTATCGAGAAGATGGAGTCTGACTCTTCTCAAAAGTGCATGTCAGAGGGACAAGAGATAGTGACCACAGCTTGCAAATCAGAAAACTCCAGTGAAATACAAGGAGACTTTTTTCCACCATGAAAGTGGTCAAACACAGTTTGCCCAGAGAGGTATCTTAATCCTTGGAGATATTAAATGTTTAATTGTGCAAGGCTGGAAGCAACCTGATATAATAACAAAAATGGTCCCACACTGAGCTGGGGATAAGAGTATATGAACTAAAAAGGGCCATTTCAATTTAAATTGTTCTTTGAATCTCTTAATTTGTATACTTATAGTTAGGAAAGGCCCTGCACTTGTAGAAATACATATTATGAAAGTAATAACACATGTTTTTGAAACCTTCTTCAGGAAAAATTGTAGCAAAGAAGATGAAGTATAAGACCTTCCCCAGTAGAAGAGTGAATTTAGAGAAGACAAAGCATTAGTCTGTATACAAAAATGAAGATTATGGTCTATACTGCCCATGAATGAATCAGTGAGAATTTCAAATGTGGTTTAAGTTACATACCAACTGAGATTTATAGCAGAATGTGAAGGGATTAATAACATGACACTTTTAAAGCAAGTAGTCAAATGACTGGTGAGGAAATCCATGTATTTTTTAAGGAGTTTGAGTAGTGAAATGCTGGATTACATCAAGTGCATAAGAGTGCGGATACAGCTACTGCCATGTTTAAAAAGACTGTCAGTCTTGTCAGAGACAGTAGGAAACAAGAAAGTGTCATCTAATGCAATAACTTTTCAGATCACTGATCATTCAGAATTTTGTTATCATTGATAACAAAATAACTGCCAGCACTGACACAAAAAATACCTAGTGAGTAATGTGCATTTGTTAAATACTGATGCTTAGCCATTCTATATGATGAAATGAAACTAATCATCAACAACTGCTTCTGCATCCCAAGCTCAGATGGCTCTCCATGGAAAAGTACTCTGGAGTATGTTTAACCTTCATGAAGAAGTTCAAGTGCTTTTGATAGATAAGTCATCCCTTGTTGAACACCTCTATGACAAACATTTTCTTGCACATCTGGTTTCCTTAGGTAAGATTTTTAACAAGCTGTCTTCCTTCCACTTGCTATTCCAGAAGAGCAAGACAACCATATGATGCTAACTGCAAGCAGAGGGATTTCAGGGAAAAATTGATTGATTTCCAGGAAAAAAAAAAATGCAGTTTCAAAAGCACAGGGTTCACAGGGTTTCTTCCGTCAGTTATAGTCTTAGGCATCAGTCCCCACCTTGAGAGATACTATCAGGAACGATGTTGCCATCTATTTAAATGTACTGAAAAGGAAGGTTTATATACTTTTTTTTAAATGGATGGAATTCTTATGCAGTTGTGAATGCAGTCTATTCTTTTCCAAAGCTGAGTCTTTGTGTCATTTGACACTCTAAGTAAATCTCAATAACCTTAGTCTTCCAATGTCATATTTTAGCAGCGAGGTCTGGATGAGTGTGAGAGAAGAGTTTATTGAAATATGCACTAAATTACAACTTCCTTCATTACTTCTTATCTCAATGTGCCCTAAGCAAAACTGACTCTTTAGCAATGAAATCAAAGGACAGGAATTGGTTTGTAAGTGTCAGTGTTTTACCTTTATGCCTTACAGCCATCAAGAGAAGTAGGCACAAGCCTCTTAAAAATTAGCTAGGAATGGCTGCACATTTTGCTTATTTCTAATATGAATAACTCATTCACCATCTGAAACTGTTCCCTTTTGACATGATTTATTTATTTGTAAATGTCTTTTTATGACTTTTGCTTTGTGGGAAGCTAGCAAATATCAGATTACCAATGAGACATAAAGTGCTAACAGTTTTCGAAAGTGAAGGTCAGTAACAGAAATTGAGCCACTCTAGAAGTCCACAAAGATTTCACCAAAACTATCCATTCTGCCCAGAAACAAGGCTGAGCTATCTCAATTCCACAATTCCAACCCAGAGTCCATGATACCACTTCCCTTTTTCTCACATCTAGTCTCACACCAAACAACCTTAATACTTTCAGCGCTGTGAAGTCCAGAAAACTAAGGTCCTGCTCAGGACTTTGGAATCAGAGTTTTTCAAGGATCAAGTCTTCAATATATAGAAATTTTGTGAACCTTTGCTTATTTCAGAAAATATCTGTGAGGTAGAATGAGCACTTTCTGAACAGAAGTTTTTTTTGTATCAGTCTAACCAGCTGTTCTTGAATTCATCTCTGCACATTTCCACTCTGCAGATAATTTAGTACTGGAAAGCTTCTATAGGGAAGCTATCAACTCTCTTGGAGATTTTCAAGGCCTGACTGGACAAAGTCCTAAGTGGCATAACCCTAATTCAGTGTTGACCCTGCTTCGAGGTGGAGCTTGGTCTAGAGACCAGGCCTTTGGACTACAGAGCCGGTGACTTCTAAATGACTGGTTCTGTAAACCCCCTTTGGGATCATCAGGATCTCCACTAATAATATGAACCTATTTATTTTGCAGGATGATGTCAAAAGTGAAAACTTTACTTATTGGCATTACTACTGTTTACTTAGGAACAAAACACTTCTGAGACTGCCTTTAACCACTTATTAATGCTTACTAAAAAGAAAGAAAAAACATGGTTTGGGGTTCCAATATATATCCATATATTTAAATTTGAAAGGAAAAAAAAAAAGAGTAATTGATACCAATGAATTATGAAACATTAAAAACCCATGTTAATCCTTTTACTGTATCCCTGCTTTGGGATGTTCCAACATTTATACAAAATGGTGACAATATGACATGGTTGCTGAAAATTGAATCCAAGTTCTGGCTGATAAGCTGCCATCAGAGCCTGCAAGTAACACTTGCTTATAGACTTGTGTTGTATATTCACTTCTGAGAGATAGAAACCATCTTGGACAGACAGTGTCAGGAAATATCATGTAATAAAAGAGCCTCAGTTCTCATCTACCTGTGAATCAAAACCTGGATTTTTATCAACCTGATTTAATAAAAATAATTGGCATTGTTATGTTAGTGTATTTTATTCATATATATTTTCAGTAATGTACCTGACTTCTGTGTTGACCTCTCTCAAGTCAAGGTAATAATTGTCATAACAGTTATACATCTTTTTTCTTTAATCTATCCCTTCTCATTTAATTAAAATAGAATAGAAAGATCTAGCCAAATATTCCATTTGTTTCCCTGCAGCAAACCAAGAAAGAAAACACCAGTTTTCATTCAATTTTCTCTCTTTTTTTTTTTTTTTTTAATGATCTTAATGCTAAGTAACCTATTTTACACATTACATACATTTAGACTAAGTAACTTTCACATTTTTTTTTTCTTAGGGAAAAAAAGTACTCTGAATAAGCTTTTCTCAAAAACTTGCTTGCCAAGAGATGCAGAGAGATTTCTTTATATCTGAAATGCATTAACCTAAATAAAAATTAATTAATGAGAGCTGTAAAAATGAAACTTGGGAGAGTATCTGTACATAGGAGAAAAGAGTGTTAACATTCCACGAGCCCAAAGCATGATGATAGAAATATGCTAGTAACCACAAACTACAATCTTCAGACTGATTAGACTTTACACAGACACTGGGAATTTGTCATTGCATTTCATATTGCAGAACTGAGGCCATAATCTTAATTCATATTAAGATTAAGTATGTTAATCGAGCATATATGAAAAAGACAGTCCATAATGTTTGCTTGCATTTTCTTCATACATGTACAGAAATTGCTTCACAGTCAAATTAAAAAGCAATACTAATATCAATAATAAAGAAATAAAAGACTTTGTTGATTATAATCAGTCTTCAGCTAAGAAAGACAGAATACTCCTTCAGACTGCCAATGTGCTAAGAATTTTGTGCTTTCCAAATTATGCCTAGATTTTTTTTTTTCTGCATTAACTTTTGGATTATTTTTCATTTGCTACATTCTTACTTCCCTGTATTAAGATAGAATTGCATAGCAGGCATGAAAGATTTTCCTCACAGCTTGACTTGAAGTACTGAAAATAAAAAAAAAAAAAAGAGAAAAAACAGAAAAACCCTCACTCTTAAATAGCAGAGTATTTAATATTTAATGGTTTAGTATAAGTGCTGATGAGTTTAAATAGAATAATGAGTCATTGTCATTAAGGAAAACAATTTTTTGGCCTATTGTATGACTAGGTATACTTCATCAGGACCACTACTGTAGGAATTGTTTGTAAATTCACAACAAGTTTTCCTCTGGAGGTGTAAAAATACTTGTGGAACACAGATGTCAAGGTTCAGGTGTGTATAATTGTAATATGTGGAATGTAAAGTTGTGAAACACAATTACTGTGAGTTCAATAAAATAATGAACAAAACAGTGGGTACCATTTTATTTGTTATGCTTTAGAACTGGAATTTACTTTCATTCCTGAAATGTATATTACGCACATGGCTTTATTTCACCAAAACATAAATGGTTTGGAATGACTTATACTGTCTCAGTGCTTATGCTACTATGTTTTGAGTTGTAAAGATCTACCTTTTTGGATGGGATTTTTAATATTGCTTCAGAAACAAAGATTAATTACAAAAGGGGAACTAATACTATTCCAAACATTCCCTTCAAACTTGCTTGTGGATGTGGGTGCATTCTTCCACCCAACTGGAGCCCTGATGAAGTCAGTGGAGCTGGTATAATTGCTACTCATTTAGAAATATTAGCATTGACAATGATGATGGTATGCAAGGGATAAAATTATATCACTTTGATGACATAAAGACTGTGACTGTGCAGTAACTTCCTTGATTTGTCTTGTCTGCCATCCATTTAATTCAGCAATTTCAATCATTTCATGACATATACTCATTCAAATATATGCTTTTCAGGTTAATTACTTGCGATCTAAGCCCCATTTTAATAAGAGACTCAAGGCAAGATTTTTAAATATACTGAAGTGACCAAAATATACATAAGTGGCAGTCCAGAAGAAGATTTAGGGAATCAGGTATTTTTTAGTCAATAAGGACATCATTTGTCATAATAATTTGAAAAATCTACAATTCAGACACATGTGAAAGTACTGACATAGCAATGGTAAGGATTTTCACATATGTCTGAATAAATATAGGTGTCTTTATATTTACATACACCTAAACACACATAGAGATACAAATATGTATTATGTATACATAAACTCATATAATGCATATGTACATAGGTTTTAATTCTTTAAAGAATAGTTGATAATGACACAAATGAGAAAAAAATCCTTAAGTCAGAACAACCTACAACAACAAGCAGTAACTTTTATTTTAAATTTAGTATTCAGATTTCTGGAACAATTACCACCTCACCTGGGTATTCTAACAAGTTAATCAGTAGCTGAATTTAAATCCTCATCAACATACTATGTAATTTCATTGAGAGTATCTGCTAACTCAGATCAACCCAATTAATCTCTAGTAGAATGAAACAAAGAAGCAGATGGTAATGCGTTTTAGTCAACACCAACTTTTTATTCTGTATATATTTCTAAATACACTCTTCTTAGACATCAGTACTAATGCATTGAGAAATTGACTTACTTTTAATCTAAGGCTATAAATTGACAGCAGTAAGTCACACTCATATTCCATTTTGTCACTAATGATTACAATTTTCTCAAATAACAATTAAACTCAGTTCTGCTCGATACTTAGAATGACACTCCCACTGATTTCCATGGGACCAGCAAGGACATGCATTGCAGGATATCCCACCACCACCTTGTAACAAAGGGCATGTCATACTCAGTGAACTGCACTAGTATTTAGTTAAATGTACTAACTACTGCTGCACGCACTAACAAATGGTGATGACTAAGAATGTATGTGATATCACTTTTTTCCATACTGCTTCAAAGCTGAGGATTTGGCATCCTAAACTGCAGTGTCTTCATCCTTATCCAAAAATAATAAGGGTAGATCACTCAATCGACATACTGAGAGCAGCAAGTGGAGCTCAATCTTTTCTTCTGGTCTGGTGGGCAAAGTATTTGGAAAGTGGCTGAAGTATGAGCCCTAAGCTTGCTCATAATATTATTTATACATCTTGCTTTCAGTGACATTGACATTAAAACACACGGATATGGGCCAGGAAGGAGGGTTGAAACCTGTTATTTCTATTCCTACCCATATGCCATAACTATCAGTCATGTCCTAGCTCTTGTCATCTTGATTGCTTGGTCTAACACTACAGCAGTTGTGTCAGCAGAATTGGGCTCTGACCTGTGTCACAGTTAGTCTATAGCCTTGAAGTCAGTGCAGCCTTTGAGTTGTTGAGAGACAGTTTTCAATATGGTCACTTTGGGAAATACATTAAATTCAGGCTTCCAACTACATAGTTTATATTCTGCTTAAAGGAGTAATTATAAAAACATAAACAAGCAAGAAAAAAAAAAAAAAAAAAAAACTATGCAGAAACCCTTTGTTTTTAATGTGTTTTGGAGGAAATTACTATAACTCTATTTTCCGAGATAAGTTTCTCTGTATGCTGAGTTTTATTTCAAAATAGTTAGCTAACAGAGTGAGATAAACATACTAAAGGTCAGTTTCTGGATCCTCTCTGTTGTAAGGTCTTGAGTAGCTGATGCCTAGGTTTGAGCAAGCTGAAAAACAAAATCCATGTGTATAAAGACACAAACCATATAATTTAACCACCAGATGTTCAGCAATTTAGACCACCTTCAAAGTGAGATGACAGCTGAGGGAGGGCTATTTTGTTTCGAATTTTTGGCTCTATAGTTCATCTATGTATGTGGACCTTTACAGGCACTATGTTTTTACTGGCATCCTCAGTTTGTTTTGGCCAGACTCTTCATCATCAGCAGACATTCCCAGAAGTCTGTAATATTTTTAGTTCCTAAAAGGGAGAAACAGCAGTCAAGATTTAGGTATTCAGTGAAGGCATGACTTACACCAACAGTATATCACTGGCATAGGAAGAAAACAGAGCTCTTCTGTCAGTCGGGGTCTGCACTAAGGGTTTTGGCCACATGACTACAGAAGGGAGGGAGAAGTGTATTTTTTAACCTGAAGGCAGTCTTAGCAAGGAAAACAATACTGCAGTACTGTTCCACCCTCAAACAAGGTTTAACTGTCCTGCTTCACTATTTTAGGTTTTTGCACATTGTTTTCTGCTTTGTTTCTGTGGTTCCTGTGTTGATTTAGCTTCCAATTTCTCTGTTTTCAATTTATGTATCTCTTGTTCTATATCCATATTTCATCTGTTTGGCCCTCTCTTTACCATCTCACTTTTTTCTTTGGCCTGTTCTCTCATAACTCATCCTTTTTCCCATCAGTATTTTATGCGCTTTTATCCTTGCTTGCTTTCTACTCCCTTTTCCTGTTTGCTTTTTCTTTGCATTTCCCTCTATTCACTTTTTTCCTGCCAGTTGGCTTATAAAGAAATATATTATGGAAAGAAGTTACATGAATGATATTTCTCTGAAAACACAACTACATTTACAGTAACAGAAGCCAACACATCGACCTGCAATATCAAATTGTGGATGAATTTAATTTAATTCAAACTAAATTAATGCATTTATAGCATGCCATATGTGTGCCAGATACTTTACAAACATGAAAGACAGAGTATATGCACTGAAAATATCACAACTGAGAATTCTCAATTTGATAGCATCTATTTTGATTTATGCTAGTTAACAATTTTCAAAGAGTATAGATAAAGTTGATGAGCAGATCAGTGTAGGAAGGCTCATAAAGAAGGGGCTTTTAATCAAGGACTTGAAGGAGAAAAGAGATTGGTTGATCTAGGTCAGAATTTCAAAGGATAAACTCCATGTCATAACACTGGCATATCTATATAGTTCAAAATCACCCTGGATCTTACTCTTTTATGTTTCTATGCTTGCATTATATATATAATGCATATAAATATATTATATACATACACATATAATATTTCTATCCATCGCATATATATTTATATATTTTATATATTTATACATTTTTATATTTTTATATTTTTATATATTTTTTTTTGTGAACTACCTTCTGTTGTTATCTAGCTCACCTGTACTTCACTATAAACAGCAGAGTTTTCAATTCTATAAATTATATATGTTTTTCCTTAAACTCTTATCTGAAGAACTGTCCACAGACGTTGATGATATTCTCATCAAATTTGAAGTTACTGGGTTAGATCTCCTTTCCTGGTGATTCACATCTTATCCTTATAACTAATAGAAATTATTTTATCTCTCATATACTCACATAACACCATGAAATATCCTTATGCCTAGCTTAGCTTTTAAATCAAGGACTGTCTTTCTGAAACTGTTTCTGGCATTTTTTTAATTGTTTTTTTTTAGTTCTGACTTGGTACTAGAAAGAGAACTGTCAAGTTTTATCATGAAGCCGGTCTGAAAAAAAGTTATTTATAATAGTTAATTGCCTGAGAATTAGAACAATCTTCTAAAATGGAAAAGACAGACACTCTAGTCCCTGATTTGTCTTACATAAGTTTACATCTTCCAAATCATGGGTTAGTTCCTCTAGACAGCATATAAATTCTCTTAATCTATTTTTAAAATTAACAGAAATTTATATTTTTTTCTGAAAATAAAGTTACTTCTAATTAGAATGTTGCAATAAAATTAAAATTCCCACTGTTTCTATAGATTGTTATTTTATTTTGTCATCTATAACTGTAATTCATTTTTCTCCTAAACCTTGCTGTCTGCTCACATGTCCTGTCATGACTACTGACATTATAGTTCTCATTAGATCCCGTTGTGACATGGAATTTTCATCCGGCAAGAAATTTTGATGTTTCAACATAAGTTTCTCTTTCAAGTTAAAAAACCAAGATACTGGAAGACATCACATAACAAAAAACTGAAAATGCTGAAATAAAAAGGAAAAATAATATTTCTATGTTGACAAATGAATTTAATGCATCATATGTATACTGTGCACAAATCTTCACTTTATTTTGAAAAATGTACTTGAAACAAAAAAATAATTTTTAATTATTCCACCTCTTCAGTATAAAGTCCATTTCTTTTGATCATAATTTCTTGACCATCATTTGATGTTTTTTATGAGAGCTTCTAAAGGTAATAAAAGACATTAATGTGAAACATTTCAGGCAGAAGCAGTCTTTGTAAACTTTGCCTCATACTCTGATTATATTTTAGTGTAGCTTTTATGTTGATTGTCATTTCAAAACTTCTCCAGTTCATTCCAGTTTTCTTTCTAATATCTCCAGAATTTATCCTTAATTACTTCTTAGAATACCAGACCTCTTGCTCAAGCTGTTATTTGCTCGCATCTTACAAAAGTACTTCCTGTTTTCTGACCTTGATTTCTGTTCCTTTGACCAACCCAGTTTCCTAATTCTTGTGGTAAAACGAACATCCCTGTTGTTTGATTCATTCATGTCACTCATTCTTTTTGCAATGATTGGTTTGCCCTGCTCTTGAATTTGGGAGTCAATGGATGAAGACCCAAAGGACACAAATTTGTATCAGTGCAGATGCACTCCTTTTCCCGCTTCATAAAGAAGAATATGTATAAAATCAGTATTTGGATTGTTCTTTTGAAAAGGTACTGTGAGATTCAAAATTAGCCTGTGCATAAAACCAGGTTCTTACTCAACTTAAAACAAATTCTTTGCATCACGACCAGTGCAAATTTGGATGAGCCATCTCCTGCACAAGTAGAATTTTTCCTTTGTCATTTTGATTGCTCTTGGCAATCTGCCATTTAATATCTAATAAGATACTTTTTCTTTAATCGGTCTAAGTAACCTGAGTGACTGGCTGGTTCAATTAGATGTGTATGATATACTTACGCATTGATTTAGTTTATGTAAAGAATTTTGAATCAAAAGCTTTGGAAGTAGTAGTATACAAAATCCCAGTATGACTCAAACCTTTTTGGAATGGATAAGTATCAGAGTTCAGAATACCAAAATTCTGTATTTATTCAGTCAGATCATAGAAATTTCCATATTGAATCAGATTGGATCATAATCCATCCAGTTAATTACCTTGTTTTTAACATTGGTTAGGATGAAATGTTGCAAAGGAAGATAAAAATGTCTCTGCTTAAAACCCTGCAATAAACAAAAGTGGTATAAAGTTCCCCTAAGGAAAGGAAATCTAAACACTGTCATCTGGAAATTGGTTTAACCACTAAGAAAGAATGCTTATATTTCTTCTGGAAGTTTTATTTAGTATATGTGAACATGCTTAATGTTTCTATGCAACAAAACTTAGTTATTTTTATTATACAAATAACCTTTTATTGATGCTTGAATAAAGCCAATTTCTTATTTTTTCTGCTGACAGTAGTCATTAGTACATAGCACTATGACTAGTACTAGCAGTGTCAGTAAGTGTTGGGTATCTTTGACAAGTAAAGGCTGGACTGAGACTGTTATTTAATCAAACACCTTTCCAGGTAAGCATAAACCACTTCTGATTTTTTTCTCAGTGATTGCATACTACCCTGGTTATTTGGTCCAGTGACTAAGATTTGCTAGTCCATGGGGAATTAGTCTTATATAGCTGATGAACAAACCCAATCAAAGCACTTTGATTAAATTGTCTAATTCTGGAGTCTTCCCGAGCAGCTTTGTATCATTTTTGTGATGAAGAAGTGTTATTTTGGAGGGGAGAAGAAAGCAAGTTAATCATCCTCTTAAAGGAATATTTTTCCCATGCATAACAACTGTGGAATGACATACAGCTTTTTAATAGACCTTTAAAAGCTATCTGGAGACTGAGTAAAAAGCTTCCATGCCCAGTAAATAACAAAATGTTGTATTAATTTTAGTGCCAGACCTTAATTAAAAAGGAAACCATAAAATGTGTAAATGGGTACTGTATAGAATGATGCAGCTTTGTGGAACCATTTAAGTCCCTTCATCACACATTACAGAAATTAATAAGAGGACATAATTTGTGTATTAGCATACTGGACACAAAGTACCCAATACATTTTTACCCCTTTGAACAAGCAGTGGTTGCTTGGAGTGCATGGTTCCATCTTTCCAGGTAAACTTTCATCAGGGATAGTCCCCAACAAGCAAGACTGTTTTTAAGGCTGTGTCTGCAAATGAATTGTCTATAAACAAACTCAGCATCTGGCAGACATTCCAAGGTGAAAGCCAAACAGATGGCTAATTTAATATAATCTAAGTGACTTTGGATCAGATAAAGCAATTGAATTAACAACACTTTAAATGAACATATACCACACATTCTCACTATGCCATTATAATAGGCACCTTTTTATATCTTGAAAATCATTGCTAATTGAAGTTTCGTATGGTGAATGCTTATATCTGTAAGATGTACAGCTAAACAGCCTGAAAAAATATGCTACTATAAGTAAAACAATCAGTGTTATAACCTTTAAATCAAATATAGTTATTTTCTTCAGAATTCCTCCAGACAATTTTTGAATCAAGGAATGTAGAATTGATACCATATGAAATTTTAAGTGCACATGCAGCAGGCATAAATTAACTCTGAGAATGAAAGTAAGTTTGGGGATTTTTAAAGTAACTGTTAAATAAAAAATAAATTAAAAAAAAAAAAAAAAAACAAAAAACAAAAAACAAAAAACAGACTTTGACTTATAAGGAAGTTGTAATTATTATTATTAGTTGTTAATATTTGTGAAACTTCTGAATTGGAGTATTATTTGATCTATGGCAAAGGAAACAAAAAAGTTTTACTCTTAATTACCTTGTATGTTATATCAGCATTGAGAGGCTGGAACACTTCATTAATACTCAACTATATTGCTTATAACACAGCCAAAGTGAAATGTTCAAAGTTCCTTTTTATTTGTTTTTTCTATACACATGCAAGTTAATTCTCTGTGCATTTTCTGATGTCCCTTCCAACAAAAGTTTTTGTTTCATATGTGCAAAGTAGGTAAAAAGTTGTAACAGAGTTTGTGCTGTACAAAACGGAAGATGTTTAAGAAAGTAACTCTTCAGCTTCTTTTTATTTTTGTCTCACTTGCATAGAACTTTGAAATCACTGCCAGATCCACAACTGCATTATGCTCCAGAGTTAGACGTATGATCTATTGGAGATGGATTAAATACTGTCCTGCACTGCTGCATGATGTAAGGAAAAACTCTTTCCTGGTACTCAAGAGCTCTGCAAGGATAACCTTAGATTCCTGGGCAAAGGGCCATTTTCTGTCCTTTGTTAGCATCTGCCCACAATGTGAAGTTAAAATAAATTCATGAACACAATTATAAAACTCAGATGCCAGCAATTGCAAAAGACTGATTTGATTACCCAGAGAGTCTCTTTCAGTTTTATGTTTTTGCTTTTCTATGTACTGTAACCTCAGAAAAAAACTTTTCTGGTTTTCTGGTATAGGTTTTGCCTTGCTGCTATTTAGCTTCTAGCAAAAAAACCTAATGAACTTATGAACTTTTTTTCAAATGCCTATCTTTATCTTTTTTTTTTTTTTTTTCATGTATGGGTTAACAGCATTCACACATGGTAAAAAGGCAGAGGAATCTAAAGCAAGTGGAATTTTGTGAATTTTAATACTCAGTAAAAGAAGTCAAGAAAAAAAGCTTGCAGACTTTCTACAGTTGGCTCTCCCATGTTATGGTCTCTAACATGTACCCATCCTCTTATATCATTGAAGACTCTTTGGATTTTACCAAATAATGTAATACAACACTTCTCTTGTAGAAAACAAATTTTCTTTCAAACTAAACAATAACAATTTTACAATGTAAATGTGTATGTAATAGACATATAATGGACATATAGATACAAATACATCTATTTAATTGAGATAGAGACAAATATATGAGTACAGGACTGGGTGTCCCATTAATCCATGTCAAATAATATTATTTTCACTTCAACAAAAGGATGTGAACTCTTCTCAAAGTCTGAAATTTCAAAGCTGCATACGGAAGAATTTCAGCCCTTAGTTATTAATCTAGATAGAAGAACCAGCACAGATTAATAACTTAAAAAAAGATAAAATTAAAACCAGTCATTTTCCTCACTCCATTCATGCCCAAATCAGGAAATTCAGATATGACATTTTACCAAGATTTCTAACCATGTGTTACTACAAAATAAAAGACCATCCTGACCCTGCCCTTTAAAGTACAATGTCATAACTGTATAACTATGAGGAAAATAGTCATTTAAATTCTATAGCAAATTGAACTGGGGACAAGTTAGTGTTTTCCTTTTCTTTTTTTCTTTCACCAAACGCAATTATCTCAGTCTAAATTTTGTTGTAGGGAAAAGAGAACACTCTTTTACACAAACCCAAGAATTTACTATAGATTAACAGTCTACTGAAACCACAACAAGTAGTTTTTATTAGTCCAGCTGTAATGATATGATCACTTCTAGCCAAATTTGAATTATTACAGAAAAAACTCACTATTAATACATATACATATAATACATCTATTTTTACATATATGTGAGAACTTACTAATATAACCTTGTTCCCTGGTGTTATTTACACTGTCCCTCCTCCCCCTAAGTAACACCCCCTAAGGTGTTATGCCACACAATGGCACAGAGATTAATTAAAGCTAAAACAAATTTAGGCAATAGTCACCTGACCACTACAGAACTGCTACCTCAGCTAAAAGAAGTTATATTCACCTCAGGCCAGTACAAGTCCAGACATGTCCTGAGACCCTGTATTCTCAGGTCAGTACAAAGCCTGCCACTTTTTACTAGTAATACTGTAATTTAAAAGTCAGATTTGTTGAGCTACGCATTCTTTTATCTTCTCTATACATGTTAATCATTAGAGTTAGCAGGATAGTTTAATGAAAATGAGTTGTAGAAGAAATATGGGGATTGGCGGAGCTATGTCTGAAGTCACAGTTTCTTTATTAAGGTGTTTAAAGTTTATTAATAGTTGTTAGTTCATTAAAACTTACTAATTATATATAATTATTAATATTATGGCTTGATTATTACCTAATCATCTTAAATGTGGTTTATGCATGCCAGACAAATTAGGAATATGCAAGTTTACAGAATACAGGACTCTACTACAGACCACGGGATTTTGCAACGCAAGAAAAGAGTAAATGTTAAGTTTTTAAAGGATAGCATTTGTAATTAGCTATACTAATATACTCCCACTGTCTATACCAGTATTTCTGTATATGAGCAGTATGGAAGGAAGAAGGAATTTATCTGATATAATATTAACTTTCTTGAAGTTAGATGTTCAGTATAAACCAGATGTTTCTTATTCCTACATAGTCAATGAAAAGAAAAATATAATTTTCAGGAGACAATCAGCTCAACCCCAAGGTGTGTGTGAAAAGCAGATGAGCTGAACAGCCACCTCATGGCTTCTCCTTCTGTGTGACAGCAGCACATACAGAATTTATCCACCATCACTTGACAACACTGGAGAGTAATCCATCAACTAACATAATCATAGCTAAGGTCATAAAACAGCTCTTGTTGTTTCCTGCAGTCATGCGGGAACTGTACTCTGTGAAATATCCTCAATAACTTTGACCTGAGGAAGAAGGCACTTCAGGCTAATTGGTGAAGAGAACCTTTTGGGAGATTTACCCACATCTTTGCTGAAGACTCAATGAGACCAACAAGACATACTCTGACATTCATGCAAGAAATTATAACCCATGTTTGACTGTGTAGGTGGAATTAAAAATGTGGAGTATGACTATATGTATCATTAAAATGGTTGAATAAAAGTTATACATTTTATGCATTTAGGTTCAGAATTTGTTAAAGTTACTGTCACAAGTTCCAGGAATAGATTTTCTTCGCTTTGTACTAGCAGTGAAATTACATGTGAAAAACAAACAAATGCAATTCAGCAGAAGAAGCAAAGACGCCTAACAAAAAAAGAATACTACTGAGAAGACATTAATTTTTTCAACAGAAAATAAATCAAGTAAATGGAGTCTTAAATAAAACTGGCATCTGCCAGAGTGGGGAAAAAAATGCATATTGAGCAGTCTCCAATCTGGCAAAGCTTCCATCTACAAAGGGGTTTAGAGATTTAAAGAAATATTTTGAATTGTCATATGAAAAAGAATTTAAATCTAACCAAACAGTACATATATAACACACACTGTGTGCGAAGCACTTTTAAGTTGCTTTCTGCATTTCGTATGATTTTCAAATATTAACTAGTATGGGGACCATCTCTACCATCTGACATGGAAATGACAATATACAGGCATGAGGAAGGAAAGATGTTAAATATCACTGACTGAAAGTATGTTGACATGATTGTAAAAATGCTGTTCAGAAATTGAAAGACTAAGGCTGGCAACATTTTTAGAACAGAGTTATTTTATTAATGTATATGTCAAACCTTTTAAAAGCTATTTATTCTCAAAAAGCTACCATTATACCTCCTGTGAGCATTCCTGACATTGCTCTGGTGGAAAAGAGGGCAGTGTTCTCATTAAAGCACATCTAATACAATCTAGAATTATACTGATATACAGGAAAATGAAGAGTAGGAATGACATAAGCTTTCTTTAAGAAGTTATTTAATAATTCTCTGACTGGAGAATAGAGGAAGAAGTGGGAAAGAGGGAGGAAAGTTAATACAGGAATTAAAACTTTAAAGGTCATTATTGACATTTTTTTTACAGTAACAAAATGCTGACCGTTAGAAATCTTTTCAAATAGTTTTTTCACATCTCTCAAGTCTGAACATTTCAGGCTTTGTAGGTCATTTTATTTTAATAATCATTCCTAGGACAAAGTTATCAGAGTTCAGTCACCATCAGACTATTTGCAATGCAAATGCATTTGATCAGCATCATTGTTTTACCATTTTTCTTCTTAACATTTTAGCACAAGCCTATGTGTTTTAGCACATTCCTGTCCTACACATTTTCACAGAATTGCAGAATGACACAATCACAGACTGGCTGACATTGCATAGCTACTTCTCTCCTGTCCTATCACTACCTTTCCAAGTAAAGGCTTAGTCTACCATGTTGTCACATGAGAAAACATGAGGTATAAGAATTGAATTTCACCTGAGAGGTAAATGAAACCAGTAATCAACTCAGACTGCCTAGGCACATTTAAACTACGTAAATATAGAACTGACTATAGGGCAATTTGGGCTCTATATTTTTTTTTCACCTCTTTTTGACCTTTTAGCTCCTGCTTAAAACTTACAATGATTACTATAGTCACTAGTTATTATTCATGAATATAAGAATTGAAGACTGACATTCAAAGGAACATTTCGGGGGGGGGAAGGAAGGGAAAGAAGATTCATAGATCTTGTATTATCTTCATCACACCTATTATATCTCTTCCTTGTGTCCAGTGATGGGACCTCTAAGTGGAAAGAAGATAATGTTTTAACAAAAATTTTAGCTTATTTAAGAAAGTGTAAATCTGGGAAGTCTGAAAAACTCTTAAAAATTTTAGTTGAATTTGGAAAAGACTTTCAGAGAAAATTTAAAAAAAAATAAGGTTAAAGATTTTTGTCTCATAGTGTCTCAAAATCTGCCATTTGGGGTATTTTTGCATACTAATTCCTATATTTTATTACAAGCCCTGAAAAAAAAAAAAGGATTTAAAAATATGCTGAAGTTCTTATTCATCAAATATAATATTTCAATAAATCGGAAGTGCTTTTCTTTATCTCATTTTTTTAGTTGGGTCAAATTTACTTGCTGACACTTATCTGCACCTTCCCCAGCTTGACCCTTAGCCCTTTGTTAATGCAGGTGAGCATAACTGGCAACCCAAGAATGCTTGCCTCCTCCTAGCACATTGATTTCTTCCTCTGCAAGGTGCCAGTGCTAGCTTTGGATGTGAAAGTCTTCACTTTGTATCCCAACTCACCTCCAGTGGATCAGTACTTTTTGTTAAAAGAATCATTTTTAAGCAACCTTTTCTCCTTCAGAAGGTAGACTGAAATAAAGAGCTATTAAGTCAGCTCCCACTTAGCTTGTGAGCTCTGCCAAGCTTTGTCTAAAGCACAGAAGGAAGGAGAGGCAAAGAAGAAGGTTTTTTTTTTCCTGCTGAGTTGATTTTCTCAAGGTCTAAACACTTTGGTATAAAAGCAATAAAAATTCAATTATATGTTCAAAATTATAGGATTTTTTTTCCAGTAGCTCCTTCTGTGATTAATTACTGTAATGGTTTAGAAATAGCTGTTATTGCAGGGCCATCTTATGTTCCAAAGCTTATAGATCCCTGCTTACTGTGACAGTGAACTCATAAAAATACAACCATTTTCTAAAAAGTAAGAAAGGAGGGAAAATCAAGGTGGTTATTTTTATCTTCTACAAGGAGGTGTGATTATGTGAGTCAACTCATTGCTACCTGAAGGGAGTCAGATCAAAATTAAGACTTTCTACTAAAGCACACAATTAAAGTTCATTGCAAGTGTTGTAGGCAAACACATTTACTGGAGAAAGTACATGCTACAAACAGATGCATCACTGGAAATAGAAATTTCCTCCCTATGACCATTCTACTTTATTAAATCTGACAACTTCCACTTGAGCTCAGCATCCTGAGCTAAAAAAAAGTTTCTCATTTGCTTTAAGCAATTGCCACATAACATCCAAGTTGGAAGAAAGTTGACTTGTAATTTTATTCACTGGCGAGGAAAAAAAAAAAAACCATGTCCCTTAAAACCCCCATAATATTCTTGTTGGTGGCAAATAAAGAAAAAATAACTTTCACCTCTGCTTCGTTGTTTTCCACATTTGTTGAAAGAATAGTATTAAAAACAGGGTTTCAAAGCTTCTCTTTATTAGTAGAACTAAAATAAACCATTTGAAAATCTCCCACAGTGGGAGAAAATATTCAAGTTAAAATTTTCCCAATCAATTTGTTAGCTCTTCAGTCTTACAATCTGTATAAGTCATCTATGTTAGTAGAAAATGAAATTTTCTTTAAATATCTAGTTATATTGTATAACATCAATCAGATATATAACCCATAATAAAACATACTCTAGCTCTTTGCTTTCATGCCATAAGTAACTTCACATGTCATTTCACCCAAATAAAGTTATGTCTGCTCTCTCAGTTGACACACATAACACCTATTACTGCTAGTGGAAGTCATGCATAAGAACAGAAAAAACACTATCCCCGCCACTGTTAACTCTCTTCTGCATCTCTGTATTAATGACATTCATATGGAGATAGAAAACAAGAAAACCTGAAACTGAAGGTGAAAAGAAACGTATTCAAATTGTCTCTTTTTAAATGTATAAGATTCAGTCATAGGACAATTTAGAGGAAAGTAACTAACAGCCACACCCATTTCATTCATATCCTTGATTGAGAATGTAAACCAAACTTTACTGAACATATTATAATAGTGGAACAAGTTAATAATTCATTATTTGGATTACAGTAGCACCTGGAGACCAACTGTGCTAGACACTGCACAAATACATGGTGAATGTCAGTGCCTGTCTGGAAAGGTGTATCATCTGAATATACATGAGAGGTGAATCAACTTTCAGGAGCACATTAGTGGCAAAACAAGAAGTTACTTAGAATTGAGAGTGTAAAACCAAATACCTATCTATTGCAACACAGAACATCTCCAGTGAATTTTCAGTCTCTTCTATTTTTATTCCAGTGTCATATAAATCAGAAAGGAGCAAGCAATGCTTATACATAGCTACTAAACTCCTTTTCCCCCAAATGCTACAAAAATTTTATGATAACTGCATAATTATTCCTTTAGGACTAAGGATGATTAGCATCTCAGCTTCTTCTGAAATTAAAGTCCTACAACACAAAAGGAACATAGAAAAATATTTTAAGGAAGTATAAGCAACACTTAACATTTCAGTTTTATATTGATTAATGGATTTAACAATAAACACTCAGATTCATCTTTTAAATTGTTTACTGATTTGATTTGGCCCTTAAAAAACTGTTCTATTATTCCTTTTAATGTTGTTGGCCTAGGATTTATTCCATTCCCACTCATCACTGAGGTCAGTGGTCAATTCACATAGGTTGAGCCCTGTTGTTCATTCAGAACCTGCTGTGCCACAGTCAGAATATGTTCTTCCTCTGGATACATCTTCAAGCCCCTCATCTCATTTTGTGATGATCCGGCTCATCGGGATGCCTGTCTGGACAAGATCCACATGATGAATGAAAACACTGAAGGAGAAAGACAGAGGAAATTCAGATTTTCAGTGTGCTGAATGACCCTGGACTTCTGATGTTTTCCTGTTAACCATGTGTGAAGAGCAGGGCCAAGACCCTTCCTTAGCTACCAGTTATCCTGTGTGAGAGTACATATAGCTAAGCAAGGTAATCTGGACCTTAGTGTATCTGCCTCAGAGCCTGCACAGAGAGTTTGTTTTAATTGCAGAGCTGAAACAGCCAGCAAATTATCTGAATTCCATTATTTATATCCAATCACTCCAGAATGTTTCCTATAAAAATTGCATCTGGATTACATCCTCTCTTTTGCTATTCAGTTATAGAGGGTATTTCTAGATAGGAAAGACTGAAGTACGGAGAAGATGGAGGAGGTAAGATCTGAGGAAGTCACAAAGGCAGTCCAAAGTAAGCAGTGAATCATAATGGAGAACTATCCTTTTTCTGTCTCTTTGGACTTTTTGCTTTCTTCTGTGCCTCAGTGTCCTCTTACTGCTGATGAATGCAATTCTTCAGGCCTAATGGTTCTGTTTTTATCTTTGAAAGCCTAGCTGTCCCAGTTTTATTTAAAATTGTGTCATCAGCTATTAGCTATCATGAGCCCCTTCATTTACTTAGATACAGGCAATTACATTTCAGGGGGAATCTTTATCATCTCTTTATGCAAAAATTAATTTCCTGTTTGCAAGCCAAAAATATTTTTTTTTTCCATACCCCACTTCAACACTTCAGTAATTTGTCACTCACTTTTCCTATCCTTTTATTACATCTTTAGTTTCCCTTGGACACCTGACAAACTTTCCTGTAATCAAGTGTCCCTGTAACTGTGTAAACCCAAAACTTTAAGTTTCGGCTTCCTGCAAATAAAAAAAAGCAGTTTCTGATTGATTGCAAGTTCAGGACAAGGGAGGTAAAATTCCAGAGAGAGGTCTTCAACTCTTGTTTCTGGCTTGCTTTTAGTCTACTTTGTGCAGTCTTTGACAGATCAAACAAACTGCAATACCTCAGGTGTACTAGCTGTTTTTCTTAACTTGTGTCTGTCCTCTAGATCTGATGATAACTTTTGAACACTTTACTTACTTAAAATTTTATAATAACATTGAGGCTGGAAGAGTAGCCGAAACTGCTTTTGCTAAGAAGAAAGTAGATGAATAGAAAAAGGAAGAGACTTTTTAATGGGATTTGCTGATGTCAAAATTTAGTTTTATTTCTTATCAATTTAGAGATAAAATTAAATATTTTGTAAAATACTTAGGAATGCTGTGTCTAGCAAAAAAATAAATTGTAATATTTGACTTCTTTAAAATATCGACGGGAAAGAACATATATATATATAAAAAAAAAATCAAAGCATGCCCACTTCAGAACAACAAAATAGCATATAAAATTTTGTTATTCTCAGAATATTTTCCCTCCTACTTTAATTAAAAACAAATTTCAAGGTAACATAACACAGATCCTCTCAGCATATTTGTCAGAGATGACAGGGAATACATCTTTACTCACTTTTCTTATTTTAATTATAGTCTAAACTCAATATTACTACTACTACTACTACTGCTACTACTGCTACTGCTGCTATTACTACTACTTACTGTACTTATGTTAGCTGAGATTTTCGTGTATATTTATTCAGAAAGTTTAATAACTGTTGAAAAATAACATTACTGTTGCAGAATGTGCTAACAAATCTGTCTTCAAAAGCAGACAAACATAGAGCCAGCGACTTATAGACCAGTCCACTTCAGTTCAGTCCTGGGATAAAACCAGTAGAACAAATAATCAGACTGTGAGCACCTAAATAATAATGGGGTGCTAAGTAATAGACAACATGGATTTAAAAAAAAAAAAAAATCATGTTAAATTAACTGAATTTCCTCTTGCAACATGATAATTAGCCTAGTGGGTTGTCATCAGTATATTGCCAGTATTTTAACTTCAGGGAGACTTTTGACATGATATGTGATGACATTCCCATAAACAGGCCAGAGAAATATGGCCTACATAATAGGATACAAATATCTTTAAAAAAACATTACAAAACTGATACAAAAAGTATATTTATACAATAATTTCCAATCTTTCATTTGTAAGACTGGTCTGATAAACAGAATAAGGTTACTGAGAACTGGTGATAGATCCAGTGGTGTTATTTAACATTTTCATTAATGGCTGAGATGATAGAATAAAAATGACAGCAAGTTCGTTACATTTGTAGACACGGTAAACTTGAATAGACTATACAGATACTGGAATGTGGAAGGACCTTCAGCCCAGCACACTGTTACAGAGAAGGTGATGGAGAGAAATATTTGCACAGAGATGGGCATTGACTTTGGGTGAATGGGGAAAGAGAAGGCAATTGTTTGGCTCAGAAGGTGAATCCAGCTGTGAATTTTGTTTCCTCAGACTTTTAATGATCTTTTCCAACTATCAAAAAAATCTGACGTGTTTTGAAATCTCGGTCTGGGTCTGAATTTTGGAGTTTACATCTTTTATCTACTTGTCGTGGTTTGAGCATTATGGTCATGAGCAAAAGGTAGACTCGTTAGGGGAAGAAAAAAAGAACATAGATTTATTACAGGCATTAACAACACTTAATAGAGTAGGAGAGTAAGAAGCATCGCCACATCTTGAGAACACCTTCCCCCCACCCCTCCCTTCTTCCTGGGCTCAGCTCTGCTCCTGATATCTCTACCTCCTCCCCACAGTGGTGCACCGACAGGGAATGGGGGGTGCAGTCAGTGCTGACGCTTTCTCCATCTTCGGTGGGGGGAGCTTCTGGAACTTCTTCCCCTGCTCCATCGTGGTCGCTCTCTCACAGCAGACAGTCCTCCACAAACTTTCTCTGACATGAGTCCCTCCCACAGGCCACAGTGTTTCCCTCGCTGCTCTGGTGTGGGACACCAATTTTCTCCAACTGGAGTCCCTCCCACAGGCTGCAGCCCTTCTCAAATTGCTCTGGCGTGGGACACCCCTGCATGCTGCAATCTTCCCAGTGCTGAACTACAACATCGGGGTCTACATTTTCCCACAAGACCCTGGCCTTCTTCAGGCACAGACACCTTGATAAACCATGAAAAACACAGGCCTTAAATCAGTGTCTGCACCACTGTAGATCTTGGGTGGCAGGGGGGGCCGCCCTGTCGTCTCACCACAGGATACAGGGGGGGTCTCTGCTCCAGCACACCTCCTCCCCCCCTCCTTTCTTCTTCCATTCCTCCACTGACCTTGGTATTCACGCAGCTGCCGCAACTCCTCCTCACAATTCCAACTTCTCCTCACCATGTCTCTTCTTAAATACGTTATTGCAGAGGCACAGCTGATTGGCTCAATTTCCCAAACAGAAGGGGAGCTGCCTTGGAGCTGGGGGGGGCTTCGAGAAGCTTCTCACAGAGGGCCACCTCTATGTGCCCCTCCCCTGCTACCAAAAAACTCCACCACTTACTCAAACCCAGGACACTAATTGAAGGGTATATGCTGTGACATATTAAAGTGGGAGCTAGCTTCCTGACGCTGTGAACTGGAGAACACAAATGTTTAGAAATCAGATTTAAAACACATGATTAGAAATATATCTTTCCTCTGCCACTAGAAAACTGAAGAGAGATAAGATCATGGACTATGCAGGATATTATGTTCACTTAATCACTGTAGCACTAAAGAGTTTAACATGATGATGTCTCACTGTGGGAGGAAACATTATCTCTATAATACTTCTTAGAAATATCTGTCATTTTTGTGGATTTTCCACACTGAAATAGTGACTGTCTATGTAAGGAATGGGAATAGTCCTGTCTGAAACCATTCATTTTACAAGAAAGGGAAAAGACTGTCATAGCCTTGACCCAGTGAAGATTTAATTTATGAGGTCTGTTCTTGAAAACAGTGGTATAACTAGCTAACTTTCAGGTCACCTCACAATATACCACAGTATATCATGTTGTCATGTATAACACTTCTTTTTTTAAAAATTCTGTAATGTATTAATTTTTGATGGCAGCCTGAGTTTATGTATGTCTTGATTTTTCATAAAATACTGTGCCACATGACATAAATCATGTATCACTACATGAAGTTGCATGGAGCTTACAATATATCAAAAGGTTACAGAGAACTACAGTTGTATCAGTCCCTGTCATTAAAACTTTCAGAGGATTCCTTCAACATCTATCTGCAAATTCAAAGGATTTTAAAACCTCAAAGAGCAAATCTTTTTAAAATAACGTACATTCCCTTGGTTTTAGTTTATAATATTTAGAAGTCAGATAATATTGTAAGCTTTTACCTAAAAACATAAATGTTTCGTTCACACATTAAATTAATTTCAAGACCATCACATGACCAGGGCCCTTATGCAGTACAACACATGCTGCTCTCTTAAGAATACACATAACCAACACAAAGCAAATATTCATATCTCTTTCCGTATAGATCAATATTTGCCCCTTCTTTCCCACTAATTAATTAAAATATAGTTGATATTTTAAAAGGTAGAATAGAAGTGGATGGAGTTTTTGAATGTCCTTCATATAAAAAGGCACTGCGAACTTTATAAATTTAATCTTCATTGTACATTTAAGAACTTTATTTTGGACACATAATAAATCATTGTGAGGCAGAGGTAGGGAAAATAATATGAGTAAGCAAGGTGTTCCTCTATACCTTTAACATAAGAAAAGGAGCCAGACAGTCATTTTGAAAGACATTTCTCAAAAGTTCACAAATATTCTTGTGTAACAAAGACTAAAGGAATTTGGTTAATGTGAGGCCTGATGTTTTGCATACACTAACCAGCAATTAATTGAATCTTGAAGCATTTGGTACTGTTCTCAGAACAGATAACCTGACAATGTTGACTTTGAAAACATTCGTGTTACCTATGTATTCACTGCCATGCTTCAGAACTCTTAAATCAAAGGGGTACTAATTCCAGTAGTGAGTTTTACAACCAAAAGTTTATCAGACATAACTTCACATCCACAAATTCATGTAGTGTTTGCTAAAATCCTGGTGATTTATCCTAAACTGCACTAGAAAGAAAAGGACAGTACCATTTCTTGTTTTAAGGTCCAAGTATATTTAGCACTTCAAAGAGGAGTTATCGACAAGATGTGATTTTCACACTACATCCTCCTAATTCTAGACTGCTTACATTGAAACTTCCTTCCACATAAATCAAGGAAATCCCCAGGAGCTTTAACTTATAACAATCTGTCTAGGGGAAAGGAAGATAGGATTCCTCCCTGGAGAGGTATCTAGAGTGGATGAACCCTACAAATATCACAGTCAATCACTGCTGTTCAAATCTGACAAAGAACACTGTTTTAGAATGTCTCCTGAGGGATGCAAATAAAAGATTTTGGCAGAAAAGATTATTTCCAAAAATGTGGGTGTTCCTCTGAGTGCAAAGTAAGTTAATACAATTGATTATTACAGCAACAGATTCACTTTTTCCATCCATCTTCTTCCAGATCCTAAGTATCATTTTCAGGTGACATATCAAGCACTACTGATATGCAGGAGCCAAATTTGCCCAAACTAGCATGTGGATAATTAAATGTAAGAGAGTCCTTGCCCTATAAAAAGTAGGGTATATGGATGGATGGGGGACTGCTAATTTGGATAGCTTTAAGACAAACATAAAATGTATGTTTCTGCTCAAAGTGTCATACACTTCTAAACAGCATATTGTGGTGTGACATGTGCATCCAGATGTGAACATTTAAAATAGACTGAACCATTTTTTATATTTTTTTTTAATCTCGAAAAGTTGATGTTCTGAAAGCTATGATTAAAGAAATATAGTTGTCAGGAGCAAAAAGCTGTAATAATAATAATTCCAAGGAGAAAGAGTAGCTTAGAAAATTTAACAGGAAAATCCAACTCTGAAAAACAGATTTTCTGTGTATAGTAAAATAGAACATGATGTACAAATTTTGAGCCAGTACAGTTTTATTTCCACTGTAACTACAATACAAAAAGTACTAACATACTGAGCACCCCAGCATTTTAGATTACTGCATGTAAATATGTTATTCCATCATCATTTTTATATGCTATTTTTACTACTAATCTGTTATTTTAAGATTCTGGTCTGATTATTCTTAATATCAAGGCCAGGCTGTACTCTTAGAACTTGTGCCACCACTGATGGTTAGCCACCTTTTTTCTGGGAATCAGGTGTACTGACAGTTAGGTATTTTGAGAAGAAATATGTGTGGAAAACTGAAATTTAATGAAATTAGTTGCCATGGTTGTTTTTAACTAACCAAGTGCAACTCACATTTAATTAATTTTATCAGGAGTAGCTAACCAAATTTGGGTGTGAATGATGCAGAACACACAGGGGAAGTGTTCTCACAGGCACACTTGTGGGGACACATGTAGTTGTGTTGTTCAACAGCTCTGGATAACTTGCTGATCAAACCAAAGCTACTTGATGAGTATGGCGGAGGCAGCCATACAGTACCTTCTCTGTGATGTTTGAGTCTCTAGACAGATCCTCAGTCACAGGCCTCCAACCCCCTCTTTGTGGACTGAGTGTTGAACATACTTGTGGGTGTTTCCTTCTTATGTGTTTATTTGGTTTTGCTTAAACCAGGTTTACACAGCTATCAAAGTCACATCTCATTTCATACTTTGAATGACCAGTATTTGACTATTAGGGAGCTAGCAGCCCTGGGGCCTCTGGTTTCATCCTGTGCCCATACTTTTAAGGCCCCTGTCATACTACACTTTTAGTACGAGTAAGAGAGCTGTTACACCATGTGAATCATACAGGGCAGTTTTCACCAGGATTTTTTGTCTTGTTTTGAACATTTATTTAATATTTAATAAATTGCAAAGTTTTTTTACCATCTGATTCCTTCCATTAAATGCATCAATAAATCATCCTCTTCATCCTCTCTGTCTGCTATGTATTTCTACATCTCATTAAGAGAGATTTCTCATTTTAATACTAACTGATGATTCATGACTACAACAGAATAAATCCAAAGTATCTTTCTTACCTGTGGCTAGAAAACAACCTAAACAAGATTTTTGATTGTCTGTAATAAACTTAGGATATAACTGGTAAAATAAGAGTTCATTAACATAGAGGAATTTCTCCCCTGGTCCCCCATAGATATAAGCATTGGTATAAAGGGAGTCTGATCCTATTCTGAGCCTCTAGGGCAGGACATAAGCATTGCTAGCAATGACTTCAGTTTTAGTTCTTTAGGCCAGGGTATATTGGTAGTGATGCTGCATTATGAATGTTAATGAAAAATTAGATTTCCCTAAGTTCCTTGCCAGGCTCATCAACTTTACACCTTACCTTTATGCCAACAGCAGTCTTTTTCTCACTGAAAAGATGGCAGTCTAAATTATGGAAACAAATTAATACACTTTGATCTGTCTATGAT
This sequence comes from Tyto alba, assembly GCF_018691265.1. Lineage (NCBI taxonomy): Eukaryota > Metazoa > Chordata > Aves > Strigiformes > Tytonidae > Tyto > Tyto alba. The sequence continues at coordinate 41,579,301 of NW_024881316.1, read as the reverse complement.
CAAAATGGGATTGCATTAGGAAAGTAATTTAAATATTGTCTGCATATGGAGGGACTTAAAGCTATAGGGAGTTGAATAAGGAGAGAAGGTGACTTATAGGATACTGATTGGAATATGTTTCACCTAGGGTGACATAGAGCTGAAACCTTTCTTGGTAAATGATCTGAATAAAGAGACTGTATCAGATAATTTGCAGAAATGAACACCTTCTAAATTGGCATTATGCTGTATAGCAGACCTTGAAAATGTTACTTTTTGCATTGTAATGAAATGACAATAATTTCTTACAGTTAGGAAAAAGACCTCTGTGTTATTAGTTTCCTAGATAACCTGAAAGAGTACGGGAATATAAAATCAATATTGTTTTATTTTATTCAGCATAGCTCTAAATTCAGATGGTTAATATTCTAAGTACAACACAAGTGCTGACTATTTCTAATTAATTAGGTATTCTCCCTGAAACTACTGTATGTGTTGATATAAATTGCAACTGGAATATATATGGTCCTGACAGACCTGGAGAAACTCTACTGGAGTTAGTGTAGAGCCACTTTAAGTAGCAGCAGAAACTGTTAAGTTTGGACATCTGTAGGCTCACATATATAGTTATCATGAGTTTTCAAGAACTAACTGTCTGAATGATTTTTTTGATCACAAAGGATATAGACAGATCTATTACAACTCTCAGGTGTGGAGATGGTTGACTTCTTCAATTTAATTCTAATAATCAACTTATTTGGGTTTGGTAGTAGAATTTCATCTTATTAAAGGCTACACATCTGAAATAAAGTTCAAAAGCCTTCTCAACAGTGTTGTTTCTTAAATAGTAGCTAAAAAGTTTAGATACAGATCTTTATCCTGCAGTCTGCAGGAGGTCAAATATGGCCTAAATGGTATCATAGAATCATAGAATGGTTTGGGTTGGAAGGGACCTTAAAGACCGAGTAGTTCCAACCCCCCTGCCCTGGGAAAGGACACCTTCCACTAGATGAGATTGCTCAAAGCTGGTTGAAGTCACCCATGAGGACCAGGGCTTGTGAAAGTGAGGTTACTTCTATCCGTCTATAAAGGGCCTCATTTACTCAGTCTTCCTGGTTAGGTGGCCTGTAGAAGACTCCCACTATAATGTCACATGTCCCTGCCCTCCCTTCAATCCTGACCCATATGCTCTGTCAGCTCCTCCTCCAACCCCAGGCAGAGCTCCAGGTACTCCAGCTGGTCACTGACATAGAGGTCAACACCCCCTCCTCAATTCCCCTGCCTGTTCTTCCTAAGGAGCCTACATCCTTCCATTCCAACACTCTGGTCATAGGAGTCATCCCACCACATCTCCGTAATGCCATTAAAATTGTAGCTCTGAAGGTGTGCACATGTCTCTAGCTCCTCTTGTTTATTCCCTATGCTATGTGTGATTGCATAAAGGAATTTAAGTTGGGCCCCCCATGAAGCTGACTAACTGGCTGGAGTGGCTGGAATTCCTTTGTGCTGCTCTTCAGGTGCTCTCCTACTGACCTGTGATCCCTCTTCAGGCTCTTGGCATCTATTACTGGAACTAGCATCAAACTCGTAGGAGTGGGATAGATTGAGGTTCACCAGCCCTGACAACTTTAGTTTAAAGCCCTCTTACCACCTTGGCAAGCCTATGGCTGAAGGTGATCTTCCTTTTCTCTGACAGATGGACCCCATCAGCCCCCAATAGGCCAGGTTTCTCAAGGTGAGTCCCATGGTCTAAGTAGCCAAAGTCCTGTCTATGGCACCAGTCCTGTAACCATATGTTGATTTGCCAGACTCAGCTGGCCCTTTCAAACCACTTTCCTTTAACCAGTACCTTCCTCCTGAAAAATCTATGGGCTAATAATGAGACTGAACGTGTACTAAAATTTTCCAGACAGATCTGAGCTTCTCATAGGTAGTGGAAAAGTTTCACAGCTTCCACAGGTACCAAACATGGTTCACTTGATTTCTTGACTGTTACAATATTAATACTTGGAATTTCTTCCATCCAAATCTCTAAAGTAATTTTGTAAATATAGAACATTGTAAGACAGAAGTAAATACTAGTATTAATGTCCTTCATGTATAGAACAACTTTGTGCATTTTTTCTCAAGGTTTCTGGTGACATGTTTTCCGGATTTGGTAATTAGAACTCCATCTTTATTCTTCTTATTAACTCCTAGTACCATGAATTCCTTTACTTTATAGTTAAAACTCTTTATTTTGGACATTTCAGGAATTATTTTAAAAATAAAATCCTTTGCAACATTGAAAGAACATTTACTTTCTTTAGAAAACAATAATTACAGCTAGAAGATAGGAGCGCCATGTCTTCAAAGAAGACAAGCCAAAATTTAGAATGTGACCTAATTTTCAACACACAAAATAGCTTGTTACATGCATCCCACAGAGAATATCAGCTGAAGTCAATAGCACATCAGACAGATAAGGTGGCCTAACTAAACCCTCTTTGCTGTTTTTCATATAATTCTAAGCCAAGTCACATTATTAACCTTCCATTGATAAAGGAAACCAGTTTTAAGCAGATAACATCTTCTAATGACAGTCCTAAAAGCTGGAATTTAACACAAGTAAAGACATTTTATTGTATCTTGTAATGCATTTAGTTCAGCTAAAGCCGATAAACCATTAAAAAAAGTTATTATTAATAAACATCCTTATTTGTAAAATGATAACAGCTAAAAATGTCTCCAAGGACTGTGCACACATGCATCAGAACAAAATAAATGAAAAAATAAACCAGAATTTGTATCTTCCATAGAAGACTTCATATCTCCCCAAAATGACTGAATTAGAAATGATTGAGGTTAATTGCCATGACATTAAACGAGTTGTTGATGTCAATTTATATTTATATTTTACTTCTGAATTTTTTAAGAACATGACATTGCCATGCTTTTAACATTAACTGTATAAACACTGAAGTCAAAGGTGATCTCTATGAAGTAAAGACCTGAGTTCTGTGATAATCCCAAGGCATCATGACACAAGGCCTCTAAAGCATACTTAAGATTTGACGTAAGAGTACTTTCCTTTCTTTACGTAGCCCTACTTGGGTAACTAAGCAAAAACTTATTCTTTCCTAATTCAGGAACCAAGACAGTGCTCAGTGTTCATAAAGTTGACACAACCTGTCTCTGACCAGCATTTACTTCCAGCTAAGGCTTTTGGGAATTAACTGTGTTAAAATAATTGTTTCAAGTATCACTCATATCCTGATGATTTGTAATGAAATGTTCATCAGTGTTTATAAAGAGAACATGATCTATACCTTGTACAGGCTCTTTCATGAATCTCCAATATCTCCTATGTATGGGTATTTCAGTGAGAGTTAAGTCTAATTGAATGATAATTTGCCATAGCATTACAAATTGTGGTTTAACTAGATTTATGTGGAACTTTATATAAAACCCAATCAGACAGTAAAACAGATTTTTAGCCTTAAACTAGAGGTCATCCTCCCACTGAATTGTAATGAGATATTCTGAATACCTCAGAGGAAGGAAGTGTCTTTAACCCTTACATTACAAACAGGGACTTGCCAATTGCAGTGTTTCAAAATTCCTTAATAAAATGACATCATGCTGACATCAGGAATCAACTTGATCTGATGCCACTTAACCCAATTAATCGTAGTGAACAACAGAACAATATTTTTCCAATGACCCTTCATAAAAAGAAAATGAGGATCTTTCCATACTGTGACACCAGAGCAGAAAAAGCATGTTGTAATGACTAAGACAAGTCCCAAAATCAGAGCGTAACTGCTTCTAGAGGTTTTCGGAAAAGAAGTTGCTTGAAGAATGCTCTTACAGCAGTGGCACTGAACAGCAGTGCTAGACTTTGGGTTTAATTCCTGATTTTTTTTTTTTTTTGTGGACCTGATGAAAGGGCAAAACATATTGTATATCTGCATTATCAGTTATGCAATACATCTGAGATAAATCTGAATTACCTTCATGTAAATATTATTTATTTACAATGATAAGCTTATATGTGGATATATACTGAGCTCTGTAACACTTCTGAGGTGAAAAGTTTACTTATTTTCAATGTCTCTGTGAAGACCCACTTCTGATGTTCAGAGGAAGCCTTCTATGTTTCAGTTTGTGCCCATTGCCTCTGGTCTTGTCACTGGACACCACTGAAAAGAGCATGGCTACATCTTCGTTGCACCTTCCCTTCAGATGTTTATATATATTGATGAGATCCCCCCTGGACAGTCTCTTCTCCAGGCCAAATAGCCCCAGATGTCTCAGTTTTTCCTTATAGAACAGAAATTTCCCCAGTCCCTACATCATCTTTCTGGCTCTTTGTTGGACTGTCTCTGTTACGTCCATGTCTCTCTTGTACTGAAGAGCCTGTAACCAGACAAGGCACTCTAGATGTGACCTCACCAGTGCAGAGTATAGAGGAAGGATCACCTCCCTTGATGTGCTGGCAACACTTCTCCTAATGAAGTGCAGGATGACATTAGCCTCCTTTGCTTCAAGGACACATCTAGGACTGTGTGGCATGAGGTTTTGTGGAAATGTCACTATTAATGCAGTACTCTGGAGTCAATGACTCTGGTTAGTATCAATAATCTCAAATGCTAAAACTCATGGCAAAAATATTTTGTTTGAATCTTAGTTCTAAAAATGGAGCATAGAGACGCAAAGCAAAGTCTAATGCAGCTATGAATGATAATAAGCATCTATCCCATACCCGCTTTAAATTTATTCAAATCAGCTTTTAAGGTCTTGGGCTGGATTATATTTGGTTTTGTCAGAATCATTAGTAGACAAATGCAGAGCATTACAGGAAAAGGACTCCATTCTCTCTGTGTGCTCTGCATGTTGGAGCTGTGGAATGCTTTTTTCTTTTTTTAGCCTGCAGACCTTTCTCGTGTTTGAGTAGATAAATGTAAATTGGAGATTGAGCAAATAGCATTCGATATTTTAATGCAGGCAGATATGGCTGTTGCTGGATAAGAGCTTATACTTCTATTATGTTCTAAATTTGAATAACTTGGGTACAGCAAAATTTCTTTACAGTTCTTAGCAAAAATTAAATCAGGAGAAAGCTTGAGCAGCTCTGAGTTTATGACCAGGAATTTATCATGAAATTAAAATGAACCTCACAGAGAATTCCTTTTTTTTTTTTTTTTTTTTTTTTTTTGAATGAGAATGGTGCAGAAACCTTGAAACATGCAAATTCATGAAATTGCCCTTTTGATGTCCTATGTGTTGGAAAGAAGACACTGATCCAGTGACAGTCCATGCTCTGCAAAGACTTATGTACCTTTTCAACTTTAAGTGTATAAAAACATTCTCCTACATACTTGAAGCTAACCAAACAAATGATATATCATACACAGTGGACTGCTAAGATATCTGAGCTAGAGATGTGTAAAGTATCTCAGGTACAGGAATTGGCCGCCTAGAACACAGGGAAGCTTGTAATGAGCTAATTTATCCCATTTCTTAACCACACTAAGATCAGCACTCCTTAGGCTGGATTACTTTCGTTATTTAAATGTACGGCTGGATCAGGTATCTTTTCAACAGATCACAGTGTATGGTATAGACATGCTATTTTAGCATCTTTTGTAGATGATTCATTGAAAATTCACCCTTAGATAGTTTTGATTATGTAGCTGTTCCATGGACCCTCCTCTAAAGTATTTGCAATGACAGCAGCACTTCCCCAGTGATTACCAGTTGTCAGTGGGTTACTTCACTGAACAATATACACAACCACCCCTGAGCCCAGGGAGGTGCCCAGTGCCTGGGACTGGGGCTGTTCTTGGCTGACCCCCACCTGCCCTGACCCCACACTGGGCCGGCGGGACCAGCCCTGGATGCCAGGTCCTGCCCTGCCCTCCCTGTGGGCAGACCCACTGCTCCTGGCTCCTGGTCCTCAGGCCTGTCACTGAGCTATAACATTTTCAAGAATTAGGACTTTAATTATGCTTGATAAAATTTGCAGATTTGGTAGGTTTAGAAAAATAGAAAACTTTCAAGTTTCATTTAGGTTCCAGAATGGTCCTCAACAGCATATAAACAATGTTTTTGTGTAACACTGCTTTTTAGCATTCAGATGTAATGCCCCTTACCCATTTTTGCATGGACTTTTAGCCTCCTACATTTGTATTTATTCTTTACATGTTCTTTTTAGGTGTGTTGACCAGAGAAAATCTGAAATATAATAAACTGATTAACAAATTAATTTATGTATACATTCCTGTACTACTTTGCTTTCTTGAGCACACAGTCAAGATCTAGTTTGATGATTCAAATAACGGTATTCTGAAAAAGTGCAAGAGCAGCAGAAGAATATTTTATATAATGTAGGAATCACTGAACAGTGCCTAAAATTAACAGTAAAGGAACTTTAGGTACCTTACATTTATTCACTGACTGCTCAGAAGTACCTAAAAATTATTCTATTGCTAACAATCTGTGTAAAGTAATTTTAATAGGGCAAGGCAAAAAATCTCAGGTTTTGTTTATTTGTTGATAAGAACAAAGGCCAATTTGCCACTGTATGTTTTTTTTTGTTATCAGCTCTGTCCTAAAACTTCATTTGTTTACCTTAATAGCTATATGACTTTAACTGTAGAGATATCAATTCTGTGGATGGAAAGTTTTATTGCTTTTATTCTTGTAAAAATATATTTAATTGCAGAAAATACATGTATACATTGAGGAATAGATTCTTCTTTTCACACACAGGAGTTCAAAAGTATGCAAATCCCTCAACTTGAACTTAGTTGAGTAAACTCTTGGTTTACTATAGTGCAAATAAGAGAAGAATCAACTCTATATATACAGTGAATTACAGTACTATAACAAACATAATGCTATTTAGTGTGTGTGTTGAAGAATGTAATTTATTTACAGCCTGCTATTTGTGCTTTCTCTTTGTCTCTCATTACTTTACATGTAAGAGATGGTCCATAGATTTTTCTTGTTTTGATTTATTGTAATGTTTATAAAACTTTAATAAATGCTTAAGAGTACACTTTACTAAGTTTTTAATAGGTATTGCAATGAATACCAAACAAGAAGAAACAGGCTGGAATTACAGACTTTGTGGGAATTAGGACACTAAGCCTACCTCTCACAAATATCCCTTGGGTAGAATTTCTAAAAGCAATTCTTGGAATAAGGTACCATTTGCTATTGATTTTTCATTAGACATTTAATGGATGAAGTGCTATAGAACCTTGTTTCTATCTTTTATTAAAAAATAAACCTGAGTACAGTATAATACAGTGAATTTCCCAGCTTAGGTCCCTGCAAAAATATTGGTTAAAAAAATCAGAGAAAATGGTTTACCGAAAAAGACATAGCATCTGCAAATTTACCTGTCACTTAGTGGTTTTAGTTAATGCTGTATGTGTACACTGTGCTATTCATTGGTAAAAAAAGTAATAATTTTGGGGAACCATTGGCATGGTGACAAGTGCATGCAGATTTTACAACTTTCCAGGCTGATTTTTTTTTTTTTTTTAAAGTACTATCATAGAGTTAGGTCTGTTCCTAGTGCCACTTTTCAACTTAAAGTTTTACAAGGATTCTGATTCTTTAACCAGTAGAAGTACATATACATCTACTTAGAAAAGCAAATCAAAACTCAAAAAAAATCAGAAACTCTTTAGCAGTGCGCCATGGCCTCAACCTAAAAGATAGCATCTTTCAAAATCTCCAGGACTACAGCTGAGATATGACATAGCTTGTGCAGATATATTAGAGCTAGTTTGCAATTCTGTGCATAACATCTGTAATGCAGACCTTCCACTTGACACAAAAAATCCATACAAGTACAGGGAACCCGTTCTGTGTGCTCTGTGGTCACAGATGTCCTGCCAGCAATTCTTGAGCAAGAGGATTAAACACTAGCTCAGGTACGTTCTGCATCCAGCAGCAATGCCAGCCCCTCTAGTGTGCTTTCCCCAGCTTTTTCTTCCCCACAGACTCGATGAGCTATGAGCCTAAGATTTTATGTAGACTTAAATCATTAACTATCTTGTTGTGTAGCTGTTTTGCACTACAGAAAGATCGAACAGCTGAGACAAAGAAGAGGCATTTAATCCACACAATACCCTTAATAACTCTCCCAATGTGGTTTCTGCACGGCATTCTTAATTATTTTGGAGGACAGTTTCATCCTGAATGCTTACATAAGGATAAACCTTAAGTGTTTGCCAGTTTCACATCTTCTAATACCTATAACAATTCTTAAACTGTAGTAGAATAAATTACATATAACATTATGACCAGGTTTACCTATACCAGTCATTTGTGTCCATAACAAGTCAGAAGCTATCACAGGCACATGCATGCTGAGGGTTAGGATCACTAATCAAGAAAATATGAACTATCATGCTTATCTAGATCTCCTGTCTTCATCATAATGACACTTCTTTCTAATGATGTCCACAGAGGGAGTGTGGCAGAAATAGTTACTGCACTTTAAATTTATACTTTAGCATGCTGTACACTAATAAAACATGTCAAGGTTCCTGGGATTGGGCAGTTTTCCCCTTGACGCTTTCTCTGTAGAAACATGGAGCTAGAGACGTTACAGTGCTTGCTGCTGCTGGACCTTCTGCCAGGTGATAGGATACCCTCCTCCAAGGGACTCAGCTCCTCAGATGCAGTCTTGAGAGTTGCTCCTGTCTCACATCACCCACTGTGCCCTTGTCGTGTTACCTGTCACAGTGCTGTCTCACTGAAAAAAAAAAAAAAAAAAAAAAAGATGTTTGAGAGATCTGCCCAACTTCCTAAGGTACATAAGACATAAATTTCTGTTCAAAATCCAGAAGCCCGGTGGCATGTATTTGGAGATAGCTTTCCACACTCAGGCCAAGGGTAAATCACTGTTCTCTTTGTCTTCTCCATCTGAAAGCAAAGAACATCGCTACCTTGCTTTCTGCAGATTTAAAGCTGACTTCTCAGCTCTCATTGCTGTTTTCCAGCTCCATATGGGGAATGGAGAGACTGAGAAAAATCAAGCCAGATTTATGACTAAAACTTACTAATATCATTTATGGGTGAAATTTTGAATAACATCTCAATGCTAGCAAAAAGCCTAAGTGTTGAATTTCACAAGAAAAAAACTAGATGAAAACCTTTTACTTTTCTCCTCCACAATAGAACTGCATCCATAATAGAGTGCTTGCCAGTATTAGCTGTACTGAGAGAGATATATATTCCGGTAAACCTTTTACCAGTGTAGACTAGACATCAATTTCACTCTGCTGAAGCTCAGGAAATCAATGACCACCTGCAAAGACAGGCACTGGAAATAATCACTGAGAATTATGTTAAATCCTTCTGGAGTTATGAGATTATTGGAGAAGCTCAGGCTACATTAAAATATGCATATACTCCAGCTCTTATGGTTGCAGAAATATGTCAAAAGCACAGTGTGGCTAGTAAAAGGAAAAAAGCAGACTCTAAAATGTTATGAAAAAGCAAGGATGAAATGAAGGTTTCTTCCTTGTTCAAGTCTTTCTGTTATTATGATAAGAGACTTACATAATGGTACAAACAAGAGGTTATGAGACTGGGATATAACCAAGATCCTAACCATCAGCCTCTGAACCTCATCTGGCATGCAGACATCACTCAACACAACTATTACTAGTCCATTTCAGGGACAACTGATTCCGTATGAGCCATTTTCCTCTCCTAAACTCACATTCCTGCATGGAGAAAAAGTATCAGTACATATAAATGATACATATATATCTGCGTGTGTGTGTTAAAAGAAAATAGATCATGCCAGATCTAACTGCTTGAGATAGGAGACTGCTGCTTCTCCATGTTCCCAGGTACAACCAGTAGTGAGAGTGACGATGCATTCTCAGCAGGCACATGCACACAAAACATGCATATGTACTATATGTATACTTATATACAAATGTAGACATGAAGTTATATATATACACACATATACACATACACAGTCATAGAATCATTGAGGTTGGAAAAGACCTTTAAAATCATCAAGTCCGACCATTAACCTAGCACTGCCAAGGCCACCACTAACCACGTCCCTACGTGCCACATCTACATGTCTTTTAAATACCACCTGAGACGGTGACTCAACCACTTCCCTGGACAGCCTGTTCCAATGCTTGACAACACTTTTGGTGAAGAAATTTTTCTTAATATCCAATCTAAACCTCCCCTGGTGCAACCTGAGGCCATTTCCTACATACACATATACACATGGTCAGCAGCACACATCAGAAACACACTCAGAGCACCTATGCAAACAGACAATACCAAAGGCCTCATCCTGCTCCCCTCTCTGGCTGGGCAGGATGAAAGTCCACTAGTGGAAATATATACATATATTTGTGTGTGTGTGTATATATATATGTATGTATATATGTGTATATATATGTATGTATATATGTGTATGTATATATATGTATGTGTGTATATATATATACATATATATATGTATATGCAGTTGGACTCAGTCTGTCCAGTAGCTGTCCCCTGGATCCCAGTCTCTTCAGTTGCTGGAACCTGGACATAGAAGTCCCCAAGGCCATAACCTCTTTTCACTTGCTGATACAGTGTCACACACACAGAGCTACAAAGGACTTCCCAGGCTCCCAGGCCACTTCACCTACTCAATGGCTAGTCAAGCTTGATCTTCACTAGTGCTTGCACACTTGTGCTGCTTCCACTCGTGGACACCGTGGACACACAAGATGTCCAACTTGTGGTCTGACTCCCGTTACTGCAATGAGACCCCCATACACACATGTGTACAGGCAACATAGAGTCCTCATTCAGCAAAGAGTCTGAAGTGACTATAATGAGAAGACAGGACAGGCTTCTTTTGTCAGATGCAGAGCATGGCCAGACAAGCGCAGACCAGCAAATTATTTACATGTGCCTGACCCTTTTTGTCCCCTTACACCTCTATTTTTCCACTTTTCTTCTTCTGCCTTTGGTGCCTCCCCTAAACAGTCCATTATAAGTATGATCCAGAACTGCTTTTTTCTGCATCCTATAATATGTCCCATCCCTAAGCAGGAATCCCCATAGTCTGAAAGGTGATCTAGAGACCTGCTCCCAATAACCTGTGGTGACGGGTTTCAGGCCTGGACACTGGGGCTGATGATTCTTCTGAGACAACCCTGGGAGGAGTCCTTACATGGTGGTCATTCCTTGGGAGTCTGTAATTTATGTCTCTGCTCGCCACTGTGTCCCCATGCTCCTCTGGGCTTATGCAGATGGACCTTTGATGGGCTAATGGCCCCTGTGATGGGCCTGGAAGTAGCCTGGCAGGGCATTATTTGGGGTCCCCTGCCTGTCATTGTCTCTCTGGACTCCTTTATGGTATGCAGATGATCTTTGTCACAAAACCTAGCAATATGTCTATAACATATAAGGATACATTCTACTTAGATTGGAAGAGCAGTAATCTAAACAGAGCTTAATTACGATTGTCCCATCTCTTGTCATACATGGCCTCCCATGCTTCTAGTCAAAAAATCATTATTTTAAATCACTCTTGTATTTTTATTCACTTGGATTTGGCATCTTTTGAAAGAAGGGTTATTTAGAGATAATTTTAAGTAGCTGGCGAGTGGAAAAGTAGCCAATAATGACAGTAATGAGTATAACATGAAGTAATGAGGAGTCCTGGGAGAATAATGTAGGACACAGGGCCTGATCTCTGCCCTTCTCATAAGTGGAAGAGAAGGTCAGGGTATCTGAGCCTCAGAGCCAGCTTCAGCACTGAGCTGATTTAGGTGATTTCTAGGATGAACTGCAATGCAAGTCCATAACACTAATGAATTACCAAAATAGTAGCAAGCCACCCGCTGTCAGGTGAATATTTAAGAAATTTACAGACAAATTACAATTCTAGTCATGATATGAATGAAAAAAAATGTAACATTTTTGAAGCTTCTTCCATACTGAATGTACAGTCTGCTTACAGCATCTTAACTTTTTCTCATTAACTTGTTACAATAGCAAAAGATTGAGCTTAGTGACAAGTTAAGTTACACTTACTGGACAATAAATACACTACTGAAACTTTTGAAGGGAAAGAGAACGTTTTAACTTTTTCTAGGGGACTAGTATTTGGAAAATGGAAAATTATCAGGCACAGAAGGAAGATGCTAAATGTTTGAAGAGGGGTGTGGGGTATAAACTAGGGAAACTTCACGAAGACATACAAGTGTTGTGTAGGAGTGGAAGATAAATATGAACAGACTTTCAAGTCAAGAAGACATCCACAGAGGGTTTGATGCTAGCCCAAGGAGGCGGATAAAACTCAAGCAGGAAATTATATGCAGTGAAATAGTGGTAATGATTTAAAAATCTGGGGAAAATTATTGGTAAAGGAAGAGAAAGCTTCATTGTCCCACATTGTACATTGGTTAAAATCTCTACTCTAGACAGCCATGGGAAACCTTTTTTTATGGGAAAATGAATAGTGACTCCTTTAAAGGAATCAACAGATCCCTGCTCTCAGTTAAGAATCAGTGTGAATAGGAAACATGTGCTTTCATGAGAATAAAAGGTAACTTAAAACACACCAAATCTGTCTGGTCAGAATGTAGTGCAACAAAACAACAAACAAATATCTATGCAAGAAACAGTGCAACAGTATCTACCACTTTGTGGTCTTCATGTTTCTCTCACTTTCCATAACTGGGGCAAGAGGTAAAAGGCGTGAATCCCCTGCAGGACATTTACCTAAGTGCTAGGATAATTTTAATTCGGAGCTTGCTGTGTCTGCCGGCCTCATATGGCTCCTGCTCCCGTGTTCTGGCACGGGCCCTGACCCTGGATCCTGTCACTGTCACCAGCCCGGCCCTGCTCAAATGCTGTAAGACTGTGACTGGTCAGTGATGCTGAGCCTCTGCCGTGATGGTCCTCAGCTCCCAGGTCTTCCTCCTTCCTGGAGCAGCTCCCCAAGAACATGCTCTTTCATGGCACACCTATATAAATAAACTAAACAGGACCAGGGCACAGGCTGAATGCTGGCACTTGGCTGTCCACAGTCTTCCATTTTTAGCCTGGTGCACAGCACAGTTTTGTATGGGGCTCAGCCCAAGTCCCTGTGTGGTTGTGGACACTGTTTTGTTGTGTGCATGAACCATGAACCATTTTCAATGGCCTATTTGTAGGATTTAATTTTGGGAATTAAGAGAGTTCTGGCCATGTGGGTGTAATCCATGCAACACCCATTGGTCTTGGGGACACAGAGAGGTTCCTAGCTTGTTTTGTTTGCAAATATATTTATTTAGTTTCTATTGACAATTGAGATATTAAGAAGTGATGGATTTCAGTGGCAACAAAGGAGATAAATCTGAGACTGAGAAAATGTCTTTGAAGACAACATTGTTTAGGCAGTGACTGAACTAAGATAGTTGGGGAAGCTGTGTAACTAGTGGATTTAGGAAACAAGTTTGTAGGAATGCTGGAGTATTTATCCTGCCTCAATAGTGGGCAGTTTTTAAAGTGCATGCTTTTAAGGTTTATCACTAGTTTTAATACTCTTGTGAATTAATAGATGTCAAATGATACAGAAAGAAAAATGGGAGAAGAAAGACAAGAAGGAAATAGAGAAAACATAGGATGTACTTGTGAGTGAAGGCAAAAAGAAAGGTGTCAGTGAGAAATAAGAAACAGGCACAGCTCAAGGAACAACTCATCATAGTTGAATTAAGAAAGGGAAACAGAATGAGGGAGGACAAGAGTATCCATATGGAAAAGTGATAACTTAAATTAATAAATTTATGCAAATAGATGAGGATGGGCTGTTTATTAAGGGTTACTGAAGAACATTTTGCAAGTGGCATTGTAGTAATTCTATTTAAAGCACTCTTTTTTTCTTCTGTCTATTCTGTAGCCTACTGAAAATTGTACAACTCTGTTCTTAAATACTATTTTGAAAAAAGCAATCAACTCAATTGTCTGGGGTGTAATGATGCTGACTTCCTCCTTCCAGCATTCAGAGAGAGAGAGAGAAAATAAGATAAATAACCTGGGACAAAAACAAATCATTAGAATTTTTAATAAGACTTCACCAACAGAAAGCTGAACACCGTTAGTTATATCTGCCAACCACTGCTCATGGTCCAGTGGACAGCACACTGCACAGGGAGCTAGGAGATTTCTGTTCTTCCAATTCTTACACTCTTCCTGCATAACAGCTTAAACAGGTCACGTGAGCTTCAGCTTGCTAGTAGTACAATGGAGATCATTAAGTAACGTATAAATAGTGCTGGATGTGCAGTATTCTGGGAAAAAATATACCAAGATTGAGAGCAAACTTTCTTTGTTCTTGTTCAGATAGGAACAGTGACCCTCCCAAATGAAGTGTTGTGACCTCATGTAAGACATGGGGTCATAAGCCTGAGGGAAATTCAATTGCAGACATGGGGTTTTAAGTCTAGAAATAGAACCAGACAAGTATTTCTGGCAAGAGGTTGCAGGAAACTGAACTAGAAGTTATTACTATCAAGAGTGCAGCTAGAACTTTCAATGTGCACAAAGTCCCTGAGAAAATCTATGGGAAGCCATAGTTTAAAAGCCTTTTAACACCTCTCTTTCTGGTCAATTCTTAGTGTCAGTTCTCTGATCTCTCAGATTATATTTTCTGTGGGGTTTTTTTGCTCTTTTTTTTTTCCTTGGCAAGCCAGGATCAGTACTCTTTAGGCTGTGCTGGAGATATAAAGAAACATAAATCTGTCACAGACAAACTGTGAAAGATTACCTGGATAGTAAGAATAATATCAAATTACAAAAAGCTGGTAAATTACCACAGTCTGAATCAAAGGCATCACCAGACCTGGAACAGTGTATAAAAATAAACCTTGCACTACAGAGAAGAATTTAAATCCATGCCTCTGTGTCTATATTATGTTTAATGACATCCTTTTTATGTTTGCCTAGATAATACACACACTTCAGCCTACCTGATCCTCCTTTCTACTTACGGACTTTACAGCATGAAACACATGCTGAATTTGTGATTGGTCTGTCTTGTAGGTCTAGAAAACAGAAAAGCCAAAATGGCCTTCCTCCTACTTTTTTATTTGTCCTTTCACAGAACATGTCTCAGTAATCACATATGTTGTGATACTGTGGCTGTTTTTTTGTCTATTGGAAAGGAATTAAGATGATATAACATGCCATGCCATGAAACAATGTGGAAATACAGAGGCCCTTCTGGGTCAGACCAGTGCTGTGCTCCTGTGTCCAACAGTGACAAAAGGAGGGAAAGTAAATGAACCTGGCTGCTCTCTGCATCCGTTCTCTTTGCACTCTCCCTTTGTACTCACATGAAGTTGTTCTTTCATTTGTTCATGTTTGGGAGGTATGCTGATACTGTCTGCTACCACTATATTCCTTTGACAGCGAGTCCTAAAAGTTTGCAATCCTCCATGTGTAGGGTTTCATTTTTTGACCTTGTAGATTTTAGATATATGATAAAAATCATAACCTGTTTTTCCACTAACCAATGCCTTTGTTAATTCTTATCCATGGTCAGACTTAAAAAACTTTCTGTACAGCTATACTGACTGTCTTTTTTTTTTGGAGGAGTGTATGGCATGAAACTCAGACTCTTTGTGGGAGCACTATGTAAAGAGTAAAGGATAGTGTTAAAGAAAATGATCAGCTCCATCTCTTCCATAAGAAAACAGAGGAGAAATAGCACATCTACTTAACTGGGACAATTTTACATGACTGATTCAGAGCAATTCATTTCAATTACTCTGATCATCAAATAAATAGCACATCTGGTAGTGTGTGCAAACTAATCATTAACAGGTGTGAATTGGTGTCTGCAAGCATATATTTCCCACTGTGTGGCCCTTTGTTCACTTCAGGACACTTCTTAATTAGAGACAAGTCTGAACCACAAGCCTTTAGATGTGGATCTGTTCTTTGAACACCCCCAAAAATCATCACTTTGTACATCAGTTTGTTATTTAGAGAAAAGATCTCTGAAAAAAAAAAAATCAGTTTCATGGTTCTAAGCAAGCATTCAGTGCCCAGTTGCCCAGTTCTGACTCACTGGCATTAGTTTTCAATTTTAGCTTCTGTTTGCATCAACAATTGCACACATGATTCATATGATGTGTTTACAGCCTATGGTACTTATGATAGAAATGACATCCACTGCTATTGTCAAGAGCACATAAGTAAATGTTTCTGTTACACATGTTGCCATTGTTGGTGCTGGATGACAGTATTTAAGAATAGGCATTAAGAGGCTTTAAGGAAGTTTATAAAAAACTGGGGAAAAAAAAAAGGAAACAGAATTGGGATGTAATAGTATGTGACCTGATAAAGGTTTGCTGTTTCTGTGCCAGCAAATTTGAATCTAGATGGAGGATATTTTTCTATTTTAGTCCCAAACTTTATCTGACCTACTGGAGTTAAATTCCACATCTTGGTTTTAGAACTGTGTCTAAAGAAGATTTAGTCATGCACCTGTGTGTAGTCATACACCAAAGCTGTGTGGCTAACTTTGTTAACCTGCTTTGAACATGGTTATGTGCATTATTTTGAATTTGGCAGTTTAAATAAACCTTAAGGTAATGTAAATCACCAGAATATGCAAGCTCCTGAGCTTCTGATTATGAAGATATGAGATTTAATATGGACTAAGAATAGTTTGCATTAGAATTTGTGAGTAAAGAGGGACATGGGGAAAAAAAATAATGTATATAAACATTAGGTTTTCATCCCTATTTACAAGGCTAATATTACAAAGTACCACCTGTGCAGGAGAGCTCTTCTCTGTGAATGTTGGTGGGTGTCTTTCTGGCAAGAGACATCTACTGGAGAATCAATTTAGATTACAAATAATCCCAGAACAGTCAGCAAAGATTTCACCTTATTTTCCTACTTAACTCTTCTGTGATTCATTTCTGTCTGGTGGAATCAAATTTGGAATTTGCAAATTAGGAGATGTTAATTGGTAATTGCCGTTTTTTGGTTGGTTTTTTTTTTTGTTTGTTTGTTTGGTTTGGTTTTTTTTTTTTTGTTTTTTTTTTTTTTTAACTAGAGAAATTTACACAGAAAATCTCAAATGGACAAGAAAAGACAGTTCATGGGTCAATATATAGGGAGAGGACAAACTGTACAAATAAAGGAGATCATGGATGGAAACATATTTTCTTGTAGAGTGGGTTAAGCAAAATACTTTTAAAGTCTGAGAGTAATATCCTAAAATAACCCACTAGCTAAACACATGTTTAGGTAACCCTCGGCTTTTCTGATCAATTAGGCCACAGCAGAAATTGTCAGGAAACTATAAGCAAAAGACACAAATAGACCAAGAGACAACAACAACCATAAAGAAGATCAAAATAGTGAAAGGTAAGGTAAGAAACTAAAGACAGAGAAGTAACTGAATCTTAGTAGAGGTCCTTTTTTGATGAGAAAAAGTTCTTATTAACAGAGTTAGTAGTACCAAAACTCAGTTTACTAGTTAAAAGTACCAAAAAAAAAACCCAGGGGTTTGGATCTGGTTCTATTTAGTGTTAAATTTTTAGTATGGTGTTTGGCCAACTACCACCTTTTCCAAAATTTCCAGGAATGGTTCAGAACTTGGCACAGCCAAAGGATAATTCTCAGTAAGTGCTTTGGATAAGTCTACTTTGTTTTAGAAAGTTTGAATGTATACAGACCTGACCATTTGGCCTCAGGACCAGAAAATAAGCACTTGCATGTTTTGTCTATGATATAGATGTAGCCACAAGCTACTTAAACTCAGTGCTCATCATAAGGTAGGGAGTGTTGCTGATGTGAGCAGAAATGATGGGTGGCTGTGTGGCCTATCACACAACTGTCATCATATTTGCTCAGCGAGGCAAGATGAGTATAAAGCATGTTATTTTGATTTGGGGGAATTTTACACTCTCTTTACACTGCTGTAAGTGTTTGCCTAATTTCCAGGAAAACTGGGATGATGTTTTATGATCCAATGATATGGAGCAAATAGAGACTGAGGCTAGAAAACTGTTAGAGAAAAGAGTTCATTTGAGATTTTTTCTTTTTTATTCTTCTAAAATGTCATAATTTTCAAGTCCTTCTTCTTGGAACATTCTGGACATAGACTCAAGTACACTTGTTCAATTTAAAAACTGAAAACTATTGTAATATAACAGCAGATTACTGAAGCTTCACTGCTGCACATATGTGAATCCCCAGGAAGTCAATAACAGTACACAGTGTCATAAATTTGTATGAAATTCAGAGCAAGGGGGAACAAAACTTGTGTTTCAGTAAGGTTTAAAGAAGTAAGAAGTTATTAATACTAATAAATAACACCACATCAATTTAGTGAAAGACCACAAAATATTGATTTTTTTTTTCTTCTGTTTTTAATCATACCCAGCTTAACTATTTTGTAGAGTTAACAGAGTAATGGATTCAGAGCACAATAATAGAAATTTCTTCTTCCCAAGGAGAAAACATACTTAGAAGAATGCCAGAATAACATATAAAACAGATCTCCATGGAATAAATTGAAGAATCCTCTGGCATGTAAAGACTAAAGATGCAATCCGTGTGCTGTGAAAAAGCCTTTTCCTGAGGTTCTAAAGTTTGCCCTTGATTATCTGCAGAATGAAATAAAATGTGTGTATGAGGCAGAGCACATCATGCACCAGAAGGAGGAGAGTCAGTAATGGGTGGGAAACTACATGATCTAATCTGCAGACTGCACATTTTCAAATGCCACAGTCTCAATTATGTTGAATTCAAAGCAAAATTGAAACTCTCCCTGTTCCTGCAAATCCTATCCTATCAGCCTCTATCTGGATTTGCTTGAGGGACCTTCTAAATAAATAATAATAATAAATAAAGGAGTTAGGTTAAGTTATATATATGTTTTTAAAACAGCTATCATTATTTTGAAACGAAATGGGGGCTTATGGCACGGACACTCTTTTGTTAAAGTTAATGTACCTTGAAATCTTTCGACTCAGCACAGCAGACTGTCAAAGGTGCTTAAAAAAATAGTCCAATATTCTCCAAAGCTCTTTCTGCAAGAGGGGTCTTGTGTGAAATGATAACATCCACAACCCCAATATTGTTTACAGAAATACAGCTTTTCACTGCAGAGGCAACACGGTGAAATTTGAAGGGAAAAGGAATATAAAATGAGGCAAAGACTTTAGTTCATGATTCTTGGAAGTTAATAAACCTTCAAAATTGTGTCTACATATTACATTTTTTCTGAGTTCGATCAAAGAGAGGTCACAGAGTGATGAGTGTATTTTAAGAGTTCCTTCTTCCCATAGAAGAAGAATGGTGCTTTCTCAATTTGAAGATATTTTCCTGTTCCCAGATTTCATGATCCCAGATGTAGGGCTGCCCACCTTCAAACCCCTCTTCATATTTTGTTTCCCTGAAATGCCTCAGTAGCTCAGAAGTGGAGCTTCTGGGAAGTAGGGTATTTAGGTCTGTGCATCCTTATAATGAGATGATAGTTCCTAGGTAATTACGAAATGCTACAGGTCTTGCTCATCACAACAGCTCCTCCTTCACCAGTGTTGTGGTCTGGAAACAAGCACAGTCATTGTACTATCTGCTTTTCAAAATATTATTGGTTTGCATTAATGAAAATACAAGTATAACAAACAAATTGGGCAACTCCAGGGATGGAAGTACTTAATGTACTTAAGGTGCTTACAGTCTGTCTCAGTGAATTCTGGGTTGTGGCGATGATTAGCACCTAATTCTTCAGTATACGATGTGAGTGTGTGGGCATCTATAGATTTTTGTGGTCCAAAACAAAGGTGCTGACAGAACTTTATGTCCTGCAATATTGATTGATGAAATTGGTCTCCTTAAACCTTAATGTTTACATTCTACCTAAGTAACGTCCTAGGTTGGAAAATAGATGCTTTGAATATTATCCTTCATCTCATTATGCTTCAGTTTACTATAGATCATTCATGATAACAACTGTGCTGTGAGGAAAAGCATATATCACATTCTAGTCACTCAACTGTTATGAAAATGGAGCAGATACTACAGATCTGTGCATACATTAAAAAGCAAAATTATAAAAATTGTGAGGAAACTTAGGTAGTTATTATTATTACAATCATGTTCATATTACAGACAGACCCAGAAACAAGAACACTGACCTTAATTTATGAAATGCTCTACAAACACCAGCCAAAGTATGCTGCATAAAAAAGCATGTAATGTACACAGGAGACAAGAAGCATCAAGATAAACAGCATAGGAAAGAAAGGAAATAAAACTTTACCAGTAGGTAACAATCTTAGTATTATTACAGCATATTTACACGAAGTATTTTTATAAGCATGATGTCAAAATGCAGCAAAGCGATGATGTTACTTTGGAGTGTTTCTTCCAAGTGTGAACAACATGAAAGTAACTGCTTGAGAATGAATCAAGTAGGTGATGGAGGGTATTATGAGTAGCTGATTAGAAGCAGAAGACAATCTCTTGTTTCTGAAGGAGAGATAAAGTGGGATTAGGTTATCAACACAAAACAAATAATATAAATTTGATAGTAAGATGGAGTCACAAGCAAACTGTAAACAGAGCAGAACATGATCAAAGGGTAGTGAAATGCTATGCACAGCAGCATTTCATAGCAGAGCAAGGCTATTTTTGTAGTGTACTCAGTGTGCAGGATGCTCAGCAAGCAGGACCAGAGATTTGGCTGTGTGAATGGGCAAATAAAGATTAATATTGCATGCAGAACAAATGTGAGAAAATTAAAGATAGTTTGGACTTTCGAAATTAAACATGAAAAACCATGTTAGAAGTTCAAGTGATTGGCAGAATGGCACTTGTGTCCACAGCATTGAAAAGGGACAGTAGTGACATGTCTGGAGTTAAGGAGTTATTTCAATCATGCTCAGCCTGAGCTGTTCAGTGGGTGGTATCAAGGGTGTTTGATATCAAAAGGGACCAGATATTAATACTGAGACAGGTGTTCCATCCAGACAGAGCTGTTTCTTAAGAGAGTGTCTTGCAGATGGTGAAGTTTGGGGAGCACGGAGGAAAAAACAGGAACAACACTTAAATATTATGGAAGTTCCCAGAGGAATTTAGGCAGAATGTGAGGGATTTTCTCTAAAAAACAAGCTGAAAGAACTGCTGGAGGCATAAGAGAACTGGAAGATGGGATGATCATAAAACGCAAAGAGTATCTTCCGGATAAAGAGCATGAGCAACAGGCCACCACGCAGCTGTTTTCTCATGAAGGAGCATAGTGATCTGAAGGCTTGGCTAAGAAGAAACTGGTGACTGGTGATTGTATAACTGCCACCAATATCATTATTCTATCAACATGACTGACTCAGATAAAGAAAGTCTATCCAGGAAGGATGCATTGCTGTGTTGCTTTCTAACAGCTTCATAGAAATCCTGTCAGTAAGAATATGCTATGATATATAAAACAGAATTGAAACTTTACTTCATTTACTTTAATTATAAATATTGCACTTTTATAGTGTTGACTCAAATATATATAATTATTATATCCATTGGTTTAAGAAGATACTGAGCTGGATATCTTCCTTGTGTCTGTGGAAAGACTGCCTGATCTGTAGGTGAAACAGTGTCTGAACCATGGCAGTTCATAGGTTTAAAGCCTGGAATATTAATGTAAATCAACACTGATTTAATTTTACTTCTGGTAGCAAGAAGTTGCTTCATTGTAGTTTTGCTATAACTGCTCTAGGGATAGTAACTTTTTGACAACAGATTGGGTAGATGAAACAAATGGAACAGTTAGTAGGACTTCACTCAGCGCTTTAGGTGCAGCAGCCCCAGGTCTGACTTTAAGGTAACATTCTCTCAATGTCCTGAAATTTTAGATCTGGTTACAATGGACTGCAGAAAAGGGAATACAGTAAGAATATAAGAACAGAGTTAATGCTTCACCAGGTGTGTCTAACCCAGTCATTTGACTTTAACAGTGGCTATAATAGATGTCTAGGGAAGAGTAGGCCATATATAATACTTCTGAGCATTCATTCAGCCTCTGATAGTTTTCTACTTAGGGTGACCTTAGCCCACTGTAGTTTATATATTTGTTAACCATAGTAGATCTTTTTTTCTGAGTATTTAGTGCTCCACCCCTGGAATCCTTAACAATTTTTCCATGCACAGAATCCTGATGAGGAATTACACAAGCATCTCATCTGAGTGAGGAACCAACCCCTTCTGTTTGCTGTAAATATGTCTCACAGTGGTCTCAGATGACTGTACCTCACGGGACAGTGAAAGTCAACTTTTTCACTCGCTCTAGCCCATTCACGACTTTGTAATCCAATATCATATTGCTTTACATCAAACATTATGACATAAGATGGTATGGGCCTCTGATATTTTATAACGTTACTAATTTTAATGTGCTATCTCTGAAATTGTAGGCTTATATTAGTTAGAATAGGGTTTTTTTGTTTATTTTTAATGTTGTTGTTGTTGTGAGGCATAAAATGGATAGCTTGAAACCCATTTATGTTTTCCATGGTCATAGAGTCTGTATTTACTGCACATGGATCAGAAACTGGAAATTTTTTCATTAGGTGACACAACTTCCCTTTTGGTCCATGAACTAGCTTCAGACAGCAGCCATCAAAGACTACACTAATGTGTCATTAGAGGTAGAGGGGATTCTCCGGTAGCAAAAATCTGATTATTTTTTTTTTTTTTTTTTAGCAGTTAAGCTGAGGGTCATTGGAAAATTGTGGGTTTAATAGCATTCTGTTTTAAACTTTCTTGCACAAAAGCTAGTTTATTCTACATTTGTTTAGGTTTTAGTACAACTGTCTCTTAACTCATCTCTGCAGCTAGTTGGTGCCCCACTATCAAATTACTACTGAAGACTTCAAACCCTAAATGTGGAAGATTCCAAACAAATACTAATTAGTTAAACATCCAAGATTATTCTTACTCAACAGTAGGATATAGTGCAACACGTACGATGTATGTTTGAACTGATGAACTCTGTCTCCTGCCCAGGAACTGGTAATGATTTCACATTAGCAAGGCTAATTGACATCATATTTACTTGCTGCAAACACTGAAAGATGAACAAACACATTTCAGTTCCTAAAAAAACTACTGTTTAAAATAGTTTTAAAGGGTTAGAAAGGATTTTTATCCTTTTTTCCTTTTTTTTTTTTTTTTCTATTAACAGAAATGAGGTTTTTAATTTTACAGGTATTATGCATGATGGCACCCAAAGAAGATTCAAATCTACAAGAAGTTCCAGATAAAAGACAGGTATTCTGATCCTTAGAGATTGCTTGAGACCTTGATGTGTTCTCTGGTTCTTTGTGCTTTATCTCAGGCTCTGGTTTCTTATTTACTCTTATTTACTCTATTTTTATAGATGAGATTTGTTTCATTCATGTCTCTTAACACAAAATGAACTAACTCTGGTTCTCCATGTTGCATATTCAATAATAGTTTACACAACTGGTTCAATGTGCAGGGATTTTAACATCGTTCATAATCTTCAGCATTATTGTCTGGGTTGTAGGACAGAAATGAATACAGACCTCCTGAAAATTCTGAATCATCTCTTTTTGCTTATATCTGCTCACAGAGTTATGCAAATATATTTTGGCATTTTAATTAACAGTCGACAGCTTTTCCCATCTAATATCATCCTTTCCAGATATTCTTCCTTGTTTTTCTCCTCCTAATATTCTGTCTAGCTCCCATACTCAATTCACTGTACCTTGTCCTTCTTGTCTGATATTAGATTTCCAGATTTATGAGGACCATTCTAAACTTCTTACAGATTTTCTGTCCTCCTTCCAAGGATATTGTTCGGCTTGTAGCGTATTCTTTCACCCTTCATTACTTACACAATTGATGCTTTTTCTTACCTTGTTTAAATGCCTCATGGTTCTTTTTATAGTGTGATGAATTTCTCTATATTTGTGTCTGGTTTCATACTCCTTTGTCCCATCACATATTTCTTCTAGTGTTTTTGCTTAGCCTTTTTACACTTTTTCTGTTATATTTATATTTATATCTGTAATATAGTTATATTACCACACCCTTTTATTGCAGTGTAATATAATAATACATAACATGTTTCTCTTGCTGCAAGGAAACTTAGCCACACAGACTGAGCTTCATTCATCAGCACAGAGTTACTGTAAAATGTCACTCCTCCTCTCCAGCACAGGAGAGACTTTAAAATGCATCAATAGTAAATATTTTCCTCATTTTTTTTCTGGCCATTGCTTGCTGTTTTCAAGTCACATCTTGTCCTCCATTCCTCACTGCTTTACATGGGCCTGTTTTCTTTTCCAGTATAAGCAAGACAAATCATTTGTATTGCAGTAACATTCAGACTGGCAAATGACATCAACCTCCTTTGTGCTAAATGTTGCAGTCTCTAGTACAGGAAGATTTCACTTCATAGGTAGACTACAGTGAATATTAAGCATATAGTCCAACCTAAGCACAGATTTCTCTTCCTTTCTGGAACAAAATGGAATCAGTGAAATTCCTTAAAGGTAAAGTACACCCTGATGCTTGACTGAACTGGGACATGAATTATTTATTTAAGGTGAGATTTACCTTAATTACAGGTGAATGTCTAAATCAGGGATAATTTTCTACATTTCCATTATGAGCAAAGGAGACATAGTCAATAAGATTAATGGAATACAGGGTGCAATTCATCTGAGCAGGTGTAAATAAATGTCTGTTCCAACATAAGATGAATCACTCCCCAGGCTTTGTTGACACTACTGAGTAGATCCCTGTAGATCATAAAGAAAGTCTAGACAAATAGGTCATGTATTGTGGCCTTCACTTAGCCAGAATTTCTGTGAAAGGGATAGGAATTGAATGTCTATCATTATATTTCAGCCTCTATATCCTAATTAAATAGATTGTGGTTTAATTTCTGCATAATAATAAGTCCTGGTTCTCTGAAAACTGTATGGGAGCTTTCACTTTAATGTGATGGAATAAATACTGAGTAGAATTTCTTTGCCTCTATCAGCTCAACATGATAACAATAACATTCCCATCACTGATTGTAAAGGATGTCATAGAGCACTCCAGGCTGCTCTTTGAAGATATCCACAGATCCAGTATAAGACAAAAGCTGTTAGACCTTTGCTTCCATTTTTTGTTAATATTATTATTTCCAAATAATATGCTTCAAAGTTACATTACAATCAGTTAATCATTTAATGGAAATAAGTAAGACAATTCCCCTAAAGCTAGTAAAGTCCCAGGATTAGACAGATACCTATCAGGTTGTAATAAACCTTCCCAACACCTACTGGGCCCAGTTTCATACCTCCTCAAAGAATCAGTTAAAATACCACAAATAAAAAGAAAAATTGAAAGAGCTCCTTAATCATTTTGTCCTTAAGATCATACAAAATATTCCCACAATGACACCAGTTCAGGGAAAAACAACACAAAACCAAATCTTTTAAAGATCTTTATTTAAGTGTAAACAGTGCACTCAGAACCAGAATTCCTGCACAGATGTTTCTCATTTAGTTAAAAGCAACGTATTTTGCCCATAAATCCCAATTTGCACCCACTAAAAAGGATCTCCTCACTGTAATAGTAGAGTAAATAACTTGGCCTTGTGCTGCTGATACAGGAGCGGCTTTCCTATCTTGAGTTTCTTGACATTTGAGCAGGAAAGAAGGACTGTGACTGCAGCAGCAGGTTGCATTTAGTCAAGGCTTTCAAAACTGAAGATGTCCAGCCTTTTATTTCTGACCACTGTTAAGGGGCTCAGTATCTGTCAGGTCTCCACTTTTTCTTCCTGGAGGGCAAGATTCGGTAGCACCCAATATATTTTATGGGAGAACAGTATGAAAGGTGTCCTGCACAACTGATTTCTTCATTTGTCTTTTGCTCATTACTTCCTTCTCCTTCTTCTGCATGGTATTTATTCTAGCAAAATATAGCCATTATTGAAGAAGACTGGATGTCAAACTACAAACCAGTGCAGATAAATGCAAAATATGACTCCAGTTGTTAATCTGTGGTTAGATATGGAGTACTCCTCTTGCATTTTCATTGTAGCAATATTAGGTAGGAGAAAGTGAAAATGTTTGCTCTTTAACTTCATTTACCATTTTACAAATGCAGCTGAATCCACCATGTAGTTGCAGCTGCTTTAAAATTTGCTACTAAGTATGAAATCAACATGTTATGTATTTCTTTGTAAAACTCCCTTAAGTACTGGGTTATTTTAGATTTTTAGTTTGCCAAATCAGTCTCATGCTGTGACCTCTGGAACACTGAGGAGATGTCTTGTGTATCCTATTCGCCTGAATTAAACACTGAGCTTCTTTAAAACATGCATTTTAATTAGTTTTAGAGCTAAAAATGCCACCTGTGCTGAATGGTGATGCTGAGGGAATTCCATTAGTATTCCAGAATTTCTTTGAAAGCTATCTTCCATGTGGCAGATGGTAAAAGATGGTACATGAACCAAGTGAAATAAATAATTCAAATAAGTATGGATATGTGCCTTGTGGATGTCCCCTTTTTCTGACCAAACTGTTATAATAAAAGCTGTATATGTCAATACAAAAAAAATCCTCATTTAATTATTTTACGTGTTTCTAGTTATTCCCAAATAAAGAAATTCAGGTGTTCACTAAAAATTAGGTTCATTTTTACCCTACAAGAACAGGCATGAACTGTGTCACAACTTGACAAACATTAAATATTGTCCAGAGACCACCATGAACACCACAGCACACTTCTGCCAAGGAGAAGTAAAATGTATGTTACTCTTACAAATCTTAGATGCAGTATGACTCAATTCTAGGAGGAAGAAAATAAGAAATCAGACATGAAAAGAATCATGTGGTAGATTGTTTGTTTCATGACTCCAATGCTACATTGATCTTTTTCATATTCTCTCTTATTCAGAAATAAAAACTGGTACCGCAGTTATTGGAACAGTATGTTTCCAGTCATGCAGCACTATCCAGGTATTAGCAATTTATTGGGAAGGCAGTATCATTTACACATCCACTGTTCCATTTCTAATTGCCTGACACTTATTTAGTACTGAATGGAAGGACATAGTAGAGATCATTGGAGCAAAACTCCTTTTCTACTTTTCCCCATAAGCTTGCCTGGTTTTCTAAGATATCTGTGAGACAGACACTCACTCTCTCTCTGCTACTATGAGAATTGAGAAACCCAAGATCCGGAAAGGCACCAATTACTGTATTTTATGGGAATATATGTTGTTCATTTTTAAGGTGATAGAGGGCAAGAAAAGTCTTTTCCTTTTCGTATACTTGGCTGCCCCTCTCTTATTAATCAGAAAACTTTTTGGCTCAAGCACAGCTTTGAATATATATTTTTAAGATTCCTTATTCTTATTGATTCTTTCGTGACTTGGAGTTTTTGAGTCCATTAACATAAGAACTAGCACTGCAGTCTTGTGTACCTAGCTTTGTGCTTTATCATCTCTCTTGAATCTCATTCAAAATGTGAGACTGACATGGACTAAGATCTATGCGGTTAGTATTGTATATATCTTCCATTAAAAACTGGATTTCATGGCTAATGTCTGCCTTGAACATACCAGATCAATTTTAATGTCATTGTTTCCAGCATCTGCCAGGGAGAAGATAGTCTTGTAGGGAAAATCAATAAACTTTACAAAAAGAAGAAAAAGATAATATATAATTAATATATTAAAAAGCTTCAGGTATCTGGTAAAAGCTTATTAATCTCTTTGATTTCAGAACTGCTGGTACAAACCCTGGTTGGTGAAAATAATCAAAAGCTGAAACCAGCTAATAGTGACACAATTCCATATATATGATTTGCACTGCCACTTGCATTTTGGCATGTTTGCTTGCCCAGACTGTGTCCTGAGTAGTCCAACTTAATCTGCGCTTTTTCTCCAGTTCTGTCATGAAAGCCTCCCCTAATTAACTGGAAAAGTGTCTAATGATGAGGGCTGAGGTGGTGAGCAACATTTGCAACAATAGCGTCACAACATATTTTATGTTAAAATTAAAGATAGAATGAAGGGTAAAACAACATTTAAACCTGAAATATGCTTTTCACTACAGTAGTTTTCATTCTTATTTAGTCTTTTAATCTACTTTGCATTATTTGATGTCAGTAATGTCTTTGCAAATTGTGACTTCTAGAATTTCAAACAACTTTTTACTTGGTTTGAAACCATTCTGCCATGCCTCATTCACAAGGTCAGACCTTGAAAAGTCTATCAACCAGATATCTTAGATTTAACTGTATTAGCAGAGGAAGACAGAGGCTGCAACTCATTCACTAAAAATATGTACACAAATATACTACATTCCTCTACATTGGAATTTAAATTCCCTTCCCACTTAGAATATTGTGCATTAAATGAAACCCAGTGACAAATTAGCAGTAAATTCAACCATTAGAAATGTAGGCAACTGGTCTTCTGGTGTCCAAGCACATTATATGTCATTTGATTAGTCTGCAGAATAAAATTTATATTTTTGTGAATAGTAAAAAAAAATTGGATATTGTATGGCAATAGACTCTAGACCACTACACTTAAATGGAAACTCAAGAATGTGCATGCTGTTTTTCCTTCAAAAGACTGCAGATACAATATCTGGGTATGTGGTTTTGGTTACTGTGCTTGTTTTGGCTGGAATAGAGTTAATTTTCTTCATAGTAGCCTGTATGTGGCTATGTTTTGGTTTTGTGTTGTAAGCTGTGTTGATAATACAGGGATGATTTAGCTATTTCTGAGCAGTGCTTACAGAGTCAAGGTCTTTTCTGCTCCTCACCCCACCCCACCAGCGAGTGGACTGGGGGTGCACAAGGAGTTGGGATGGTACACAGTCAGGACAGATGAACCCAGCTGACCAAAGGAATATCTCGTATTGTGTGACATCATGCTCAGCATATAAAGCTGGCAGAAAAAGGGAGGGGGGGACATTTGGAGTGATGGCGTTTGTCTTCCCAAGACACCATTACACATCATGGAACCCAGATGTCCTGGGGATGGCTGAACACCTGCCTGCCGATGGGAAGTGGTGAATTAATTCCTTGTTCTGCTTTGCTTACATGTGTGGCCTTGTGCTTTACCTCTTAAACTGTCTTTATCTCAACCCACAAGTTTTCTCACTTTTTCCCTTATGATTCTCTCCTCCACCCCACTCTGGGGTGAGTGAACAGTTGTGGGGGACTCAGTTTCTGGCTGGGGTTAAACCACAACAGTTACATTCAAAAGGTGACCTTGTATTCATGTATTTGCAACAGCATCAGTCCTGCTCTGTCCTCTGTTAATGAGCTGTCTTATAATGTTACTAAACATTCTTGTGTGATTTTCTGCTGACCAGTCATTTCCTGTGATTACTACCACAACCACTGTTCTTCTGTACATCTGGATGTGGGAAAAGAAATAAGGTGCACTTTTAGCTCTGAATTGTTTATCCACATGAAACTGATATAACAAATAGAGAAGCAACTGAGAAACCAAGATTGTTTCATTTAATAGATTATTAATCTATTAAAGATCTCTCTTCAAAATAGATGTCTGCTTTGTTATTTCCAGACATTTTTCAGCCTTCTAGAAAAAAAAATCATAGTTTACAAATATTTTTATAAATATAATAATTTCTGCTTTTGGATAATTTAATTTTACTATCTCTACAAAAGGTACTTTCACCTTGAAGTGAACCTTTGATCCCCTTCAGCACAGTTCTCTGTTTTACAGGGATGAGGGGGATGAGTGAGACATGACAAATAAGAATGAGAGTAGCTTTTTATAAATTGGTGACTGTGTAAATGTCAATCTGTAAATGTTTGTTTTTATAGCTGCAACAGTCTCACTTGATTTCGCCCCATCAAATGCAAGTACTTGACAATTCCACAGGGAAAGCAAAGACACAGCTTATAGCTCATTTCTTCCTTTAAATGTGCTTTAGATATTCAAGCTTTATGAGTGTCTTTGTTCTTGCATTTTTTGTAAAGACAGTTTTCCTGAGGGATATGCCAATAGTAATCGCTGGTGCATCTACACCATAAATTGGAAATGCATGTTATTGATTCTGTCAGAATTGTTGATGATAATGCAAAATATTAAGCCAAAAAATATGTGTTTCAGCCTTTTTCTAAAATTAGTTAATTTCCTAGTGCATCAGAAGATGGATTAGGATCTGAATCTAACAGTCAGAAGAGGCTGTATCAAATATCAGTTAAAGATGGAGTGCTAGTCCTGTGGTTGTATCGTGGGAAAGAAGGTAAGTTAAACCAGTTTGTGTCTTTCACAGATAGCCTGTGTGATTGTAGTCAAGTACAGTCCTGCTTCAGTCCCCCATCAATCTATCTATCTATCTATCTATCTAATCTATCTAATCTATCTATCTATCTATCTGCATTAACAGAAAAATGTACAATTCATGTTAACTAGATCTTCACTCAAAAATAGGAGACATTTTGATTAATAAAACTATCAGTTTCCAAAATTAAGATGAAAAGAAATATAATTTTTTCCTTCTGATAACACCTAAAACTGTCAAAGAATACAACTTGGAGAGAAATACTAAATGTTTAAGTTCTATAAGGTATGTCTGACATGACAAATGGGACAGACATAAAAATTAGTGTCCTTGCTATGCAGTAGTATGGTGGTTGTGTGTAGTGTTTTGTTTTTTTTTTTTTTTTTTGAGACTATACTTAATTTCACTTTATTTGAAGCTTTTTCTTTGCCTATATAGCTCATAAAGTAGCATTTTTTTTTTATTAAATACTTTAATCTGACAAACAAAAGGACTACAAATGTATTTTTAATCAAGTTTATGTAGGGGACACTAAAGGAAAGGTATGTTGGATGAAAGAGAAATGGATACACAGTAGAAGAAAGTTTACAATTTCTGAAAGCTGTGGTTAGTTAGAATTTACATTCCAAGGAAAGGTGTTGAAATACACCGGTAGACAACAACTCTATGAATTTGTTCACTCAAGGGACATTTTTCATATTGGGAATTATCACAATGAATTGCTGTAATGAGGTTTACTTTAGGTCAAATACAACTGAAAACTTTAAACCTAGATTTAGAAGTTCATTGTTATTCTATGGCTAGAGAAAAATTATATTACATTTTTTGCTGTGGGTATGTTCCTGAAAGTGAGTGTTTCATACAACCAAACCCAGACAGGTATGAATAAGAGATAAGGTGCTGACCCTAAAATCATTCAAATTATAATTCCTGTGAAAGTCAGATTATTATATATCGTGGTACAAAACTAACATGCCTAAAAATATTATAGGGGAATGATATATTCAGTGTCTTCAGATCACACAGAATAAATACATGACTGAAAATATACTTTACACTACTCTGCCACAGATATTTCTCTACTGTCTCTTGGAAACACTTGTCTGTTTCAGTCAAGAAAAAAAGAGTGATTTGTTTGTCTGTCCCTCTACTACTTTTTCCTATTGCTATTGCTTGCAACCTTTCATGTCTTATGGGGATAACTTCTCTCCCTACTAGAGTAAAATGAAGAAAATGTTGTATCAGGGATATCCAGAAGAAAAAAAATAGTAAAGCCACTTGTACTTAAAATCAGGCAATCCTTTAAACAGAAGTACCTTTGATGGAGGGCACAGGGGCAATGTATTTTATTGGACTGTCTGACAAAGCTAAAAATTAGGGAAGCTTTCCAACATGAAAGTATTTTCACAAGACTAAGAAAGAAGCAGCAGCTTCAAGCAAACCCTGAGGTAAAACTAATAATTCCTTGTTTAGCTTATTTCTATAAAGCAATCAGACAATTTGAGAGTCACAAACTTCTAAAAGAGAAATGGGTGTCTTAAAAGTAAGTCCTCTTTGCCCTTTGAGAAGCTGGTAATGTGGGGCAGATCAAAATGTTTTGAGTAATGTTGCAATAGCTAAGGCGAACAGGAGCTGGAGGTACTATGCTGGTGGTACTGTCCTGGTGGGTGGAGATGACTCATGACATATAAATAGTTCCACTGTTCATGGTGCAACTTGCTTTTGTGGTTACTACTGTCTTAGTTCTTGATTAGGCTCAAGAGGGGAGAGTCGAAGAAGTCAATATTATTACTGAGATTTCCACAGGACATATGTTGTATGTAACAAGAAGTCTTGAGGATTTTGTACTAGACATTCAGCAGGATGAACAAACAAATCAGAAGTGGCTGAATTTTGTGAAAGACAGCAGAACTGATTCAGAGACTGACTCCTTCATGTTCGATCCTTTTAATGGTCAACTGAGAAGGAAATATTCTGTTGTAAAGTTCTGACCAATTCATGTCTTAGCTACCTACCACTTTTGAAAAAGCATGTGAAAAAGTGAGCCTGCAAAAAAATGTAACTAAGAGGCTATATGGGTCATTTTTCTTGGAAGACATAGTCACTTAACCTTATTTTAAACATGCAGCTCTGATTAAGATATTTTACAACTTACAAAGAAAAGAATTGGCCCGACAGCAGCCCTATCAGTGCTTGAGAGGAGTACTTTAGGGGATTTTTTGATAGCTCCAGGAAAGAAAGACAGGAGAAGTGGGCGCAGGGAGTTCTCTTCAAGATCAACCACATAACAAGAGAAATATGACAAAAGTTATAGGTCCTTTACCCATTTAATATTAGAAAAAAACCCCAACTGTACTGAGTCAGTCTATAAAACTACCTAGCCCTGTATCTCACCTCTAACAGTTTAAATCAATAGATGACTATAACAGCAATTTGAGACTCAAGGGTGTGCTAACTAGCAGCACTGTCTTCTCATAAATGGAGAAAATGAATGCTGACCCACGCCAAGATGTAAACCTGCTAGATGGACTAACTTCACATCATCTGCTATAAACCACCATTGAATCCTATATTTGAAAAAAGTTGGTAGTATGGATATAACTGAAAAAAATGTTGATGGAAAATGTATTCCTTGTGATAGCTTTTTATCGGAGAATAAATGCCTCATTAATCTTAGCCATTTCATGCTATGAATATTATTGAAGTTAGTCAGAAAGATGAGTAACATTGTAGGAAGCAGAGATTGCTACATGCAGGAATGCTTTTGTCCATTAGTCTCCCTCCATACTGTACAAGTCACTTCTTTTGTTCCTCAGGTTGCAGGCTGGAGCACGCTGCTCTACCCCTGCTCCACAGCTGCAACTGCAATTAAAAGAAGAAAGATGGAGTGCAGCACATTGGTATATGCTCACCTTTATCATCTTAAGATATCACCTTTATCATCTTTGCTTTATCATCTTAAGAGGAAAGAGTGGAGGGAAAAAGAGAAAGGGTCTTGAAACCAACATTAAATGTTATGAGCAAGAGTAAGTCTAAACACGACACCTGTGGGCATTCCTCAATATTCCCTGTCTGCTTGTTAGACATATTTTCACCTTCTAATTTAATGCAAGCATGACAGATCTGAGCATGTATAGGATGGATGCTGAAAGTTGACACTGTTTGAAGATAATTTAATCTATAATGAAAGAAAATAACAGAATATCCTATTGTGCCAAGATATTTAAAGCCGCGTGAATGCTATGAGTGTAACTGATATTTTGGCATTAATAATAAGAAAAGGGAAGACTTGGTTGCAAGATCTCCATGGGCAAGTTAAGGAAGGCTGCTGTGGTAGTTCCTTCTTATATTGTCCATTGAATATTTTCTAAATTTTTGAAGCTTTGTCTAAAATGAGGCTTTATATATTTGATCAGTGTTTTTACTGGGATCAAAGAGAATCAGAGAATTTCACAGTAAGGTTTATAATCTCACTATTTCACTGTTAGTGTGGCTATGGACAGCAGATCCTTGTCCAGCTCCAAAAAAAAATGTTTAAGCTTCATTCTGTTGGAGAATGGAGTGACTTTAATCATGTGGTCTTATGACTGGGGGAGTTATTTGTAAATCTATTTCAAAATGTAACTTCTTAAAAATCTTTCCATTATACTTTGGAGGTTCTCTAAACATCTTGTGCCTGGTGGCCTGTCAGATAATGGGTATAATGTTGAAGCATTATAATCAAGAAGGAAATGGGAGTCAAGAGCAAATTAACAAGTGCTGGCTGTCATGCTTGAGCCCTTCATATTTTGACATTTCAGGAGCTTGGATCCAGCCTGCCCAATGGACACTGAGACTGCGCCTGTACTTTTAGATTAACATTAGCCACAAATTTAAAAGCTGGAGTGTTTGGAATATAAAATGTTAAGTGTTTGCAAAGAGAGAAGGGAAGGAACATTCAGAAGTGGAAACTGTTTGCTCCTAGGTAGCATTTCAGTATAGACAAGTTTAAATGTATATATTTCTATTATTCTGAGGAAGAAAGATGAGATCAACTAGATGAAAGATACAGTTTTCCCATTTCTCACAGTATCTTTGAAGGTCTACTTCTACGAAACATATCCATATTTCATGAATATTCAAAGAATGAATGTTTGTAAAGTAATGATTGTTTTAAAAGTAATTTTTCTCAACTACATGCATCTCAGTCCAGCTAAAATTTTCTCTCATAACCAATACAAATTATATTTTTTTTACTTGGTTGGAAAGATTATTCTGAGATTTATATAGAGTTGCTAAATGGGAAGTAGCATATCAGAACAACAACGAACCAACCAACCAACCAATGGAGTGAAACTATAAATGGTACATTTGAGATTTGTATTGGGAGGAGAATTTGCTCAGACTCTTATTCAATATCAGTCTTTCACAAGCTATTCCATTAGAAACTTTTTAAACTAGCACACTGAACTCTTCTTACTGTGAGGTGCAGTGAAATCATATTCTTGTTTCAATCCATTTTCATCATTGGCACAAATTAATTCCTATATTAGTAAAAAATTACAAACTTTCATGAGTAAACATACTCAGTTCACAGTGAGTTTGGTTGTTAACAAACTGGTTTATTTGAGTCTTCTAATAGCTCTATAGAGATACATGGAAAAGAAATACTGAATTAGCAGTCTCAAACATCAATAAATAAATAAATAAAACATACTCTATGAGAAAAGAAGAGATGAAACGAGGGGGAGATGCTCATCATTCCTATTACTTATAAACTGTTTTGAGGCCATACAATATTTATCATGAGTCTTTATTTTCAAGTATGGCTTTATACACTAGACCAAAGGAGTTCTAGTTCTGTTCCAGAGCTCTCTGAGTACAGAAACAACAAACACAGATTATAATACCATATGACCTGGCATTATGACACATTTCTAATTATCTATAAACATTTTCTGGTTTCCTAAATTTGCACTGCATAGGTACATCCCTGATGGGTTTATGCTTCAGATTAAACACTTAAATCTAGATGTTTACATGGAGGCATGTTTAAACTTCCATTAATATTGGTAGATTTAAATTAATCTGTATAACCTGGTATGATTTCTGTCTATCTGATTCTAAACTTCAGGACTACTCTGGAGGATAATGCTCCAAATAGAAAAATACTGTGCTTTAAGATTGAACATGAACCATGCTTAATGAGGTAACATAAAGTTTAAAAATACATATCTGCAGACAGTATTATTTCAGGACAGGTTCATTTGTAGAGAAATAGTCTCTTTTAGCTGGTGTTAAAAAATGTTTTTACTCAACATATCTGGTCTGTGGCTCATGATATACACATGTTAAGTACTAAAGCCATAACTCATAGACCACTTTATCTTTCCCTGCCCTGATGCTGACACCAATTTCTTAAGTATTTCACATACTGACCAAAGTTAATCATGTTCATTGTCAAATTGTTGAGAACCTTGCCATGGTTTCATTTTTTTTCCTATATAAATTATGAGACTTTAATGATGAGATATAGAAATCATATGGTCTCTAATCAAATCAAGAAGCAGATAAAAAAGAATATGTCTTATTAGGTAGACATTAAAACAGTTTCCTGCGATTCACATCCAGTCTGCTCTGACTTTCACCTCTGGTTAAACAATGAAAGGATCAAAACTAGAAAGAGAAAGCAAAGAAAGAAGAAAACCCCTAATTACTGTTTTCAGCAGCACAATTATCCTCTTTAATTGCCTATCCTCAGTGATTTAAACAAACCCTAGGAAACTTCAGGGAGATAAACATTAGCTATTTCTGGAACAGCTAAGTGAATCTAAGAAGTGGAAGCTAAATACAAACATTCAATGGATACTTTTCCTAAAATGCAGAAAAAGCTAACACTGATCACCTTCTTAAAATCAACAAAACCCAAATCTGTATATTCACTGATTTTGGTGTTTAATGACAATTTTGTAGTGAAATCTGTCTATCAATGTATGATGGTATCTTGTCTTAATCCTTTCATTTCACCTTCTCCTCTTCCTAGCAAAAATTAAGCTAACTCAATGGACAGATGCTTCCTGGTGTCTACCACTCCTTGAGATTCAATGTAGAATTTTGTCAGTCCTAGATGGTGACAAGTATCATGTTAACTTGCTAATTTACCAGAAGGTAATGTTTCAGACCTATTAGTAAGTTACATATATAAAGTATATTGTCAAAAGAATGTGTAAATTCTTTGCTAGACTCGTGACACATTCATAAAGTATCTGTGTTTGCTGATCTTTCTTTGGCAGGTGTATCTTCCCATATTTCCCCAATATGTTCCCTTGTTTACAATCTTGCAGCCAAGTTGTTGACAACAGATATTTTCTGCTATTGTGGCTTCATGAAAGCAAGCAGAGATCTTGCTAATTCAGGCAGAAGGATAACTTGGGATTGTGCCCTTTTCTATGCACCAACTCTAACTAGAAGGATTTTTTAAATGAAGTTTAGTTCCCTGCTTCATCGGCTTTTCATGAACTTTGGATGTACTGGATGCAATTTCTCCCCTATCCCAAATCATTTCATCATTCTTTGACAGCCAGTTTAATTAACCCACAGGCATTTGGATCTTGCACTTTGTTATAAAATGTAAAGTGTGCCAACTTTGAGTTAGCTTTTGGGTTCGGATATTCATCAACCTTATTGTAATACACTCATTTTTTCCCTCTTCATTTCAGATAACATAAATTAATGGATTGCAAGGCAGAAAGTACCATTGTGATCACCTCATGCAACCTCTCACATAAAACAGGACAATGAATGTCATCCAGAGTTTTATCCACCTATCAATTTATTCTAGGTGTGCCTCTGTCCAAGTGCCTCTTAAACAAACAGGTCACATTTCTTCTCATCTCTGTGTTTTCAGGATACGCTGCAAGCATTTTAGTTTTTATGCCCTATTCAGGAATGATTTACTGGTTTTGTCCAATTCAGGGTAATTGTGCTCCCATCTTAGGCAGTGGTTATGAATGAGACATAAGAACAGGTAATCTGTAACCCCTACTTGAACATTTGTTTGAACAATGTAATTTCTTAAATTTCATTTTAATAGCAGTGTTTATTTTCTTACACAAGCTCTGAAAAGCAAGCTTTCCTTGCAATTTCTGTTTTCATCATGAAATACTGACCAAAGCTACCAGCCTCATGCAACATCATGACTGTCAAGCTCATGATGAAATCTGTATATGTGAATAGGTTTAAAGATAGAAAATTTTCTAGTAATGGATTCATATGGTAGTGAAGGTGTTAAAACTAAAAGGTTTTTAAAATATGTGTACTCTGACAGGAGTGGGGAACATGCTGAATCACTTACAATGATGAATATTTAAAAATAGGGCACAGATGTCTAATTTAAATACAGAAATTTTCTTGGCATCTTACTAGTTGTTACTACATTTTTTAACATGTATTTTATTCACACATTCAAATTTACTTGTTCTGATTTGCTTTGTCAACTGCGGGAGGCTGACTGATAATCGGCACTTCGAAAGCTGCCAATGCCTCTCAAACAAATGTGAAATTTAAGTTTGGAGTGTGGACTTCAAAATTGTTCAAAACTTTTAGTTGCTTTGTCATTAAGTTTGGTGGTTGAAAGCATTTTTCTGATGGATGAGAAAGAAGAGTTAGAGGGTGAAATCTTGGTGCCTTTGATATCATGACAGACCTCCCATTGACTGTAATGGGGCCAGAAGTTCACCTGCTGTTATCTGCTTAGCTATCTGTCTGTACATTTTTAATGTACTCAGGAAAGTGGAATCTGAACACTAGTTTAAAGCTGGGGTATGGAAATACCTCTTCTTCCTAAGTGACTCAATTGATTCTGCATCCTATAAGATGTGAGGAGCTACTAATCCTTTTTAAAGCAGCTTCAGATAATGCAATATAAAGAACAATATATTATTCAAGTAACTTCGTAGTGTGCTTAAAGTTTCCTTACAGATGATTTTAAATACAGTTTATATGCTTTAAGATGAAGACAAAATTATTTTTGTGGGGAATTATTTTTTGACAAACAAATGTTTCTTGCACAAGATTTTAATTCTAGTTAACATTTTTCTTCAAAAAGATGAAAATGACCTTCAACTGTGTTTCATTATTTTTTTCAGCTTTTTTTGATAGAACATTTTTAACAAAATAAAATAACTTATGGTTAAACAAGTGAAAATCAGCTTTTAGTTTAATTCTTCTCTCAGAAACCCACATTCCTATAGTACTTTTAAATTTCTACACCAAAAACCCCCACCAAACGTCTGGAGTTTTTCACCTAGCAATAGAATTTTATATACATATGTTCTAGTTATTCATATGCATTTTAAAAACAAAGTAGAAAGACTGTTCTTTCTTAAGATACCATAATCAGGCTGACAATGTTTGTTCTAAAGAGCATATCAATTCATTTTTTCATCATCATCCAAATATTAAATACAGTATTTAGTAGGCCCATTATGGTAATGCTCATGATGTCTCCTACTCCTAGTGTATGCAGCTAATATAGACATTTCTCTAAAAGATTAAACTCAATTGTATTTAGCTCATCCTCACAATGCAGGAATCATTCTGGGAAATTCAGAGCCATGGTTCTTACAGCAAGTAAGAATAGATGGCTATCATGTTTGGTTTTAGGACTAAAATCTATCAATCTTCATTCATTTCATGCCTTCTGACTAATGAAAAAGGCATAGGTTTGTTTTCTCCAAAATGTGAATGTGTCCTTCCATTGAACATCACAGGCAGTTATATAAGCATTAATAAAATAGCTTCATGAAGAAGAGAATTATTTGAAGGGAAGAAACCAATGAAGTTATATAGGAAGGTGTTAGTATCAAAAATCAAGTGTGTTCCTGATCTATCAACAGTGCAGACCTAGTTAAATGTGTTGGGTGTGCTAAGCCTCCTTCATGAAGGTTAACTCAAAGGAGGACTTTGCTGGACTTTTTTGTGTGTGTCAGAAACACAGGCTACAATTGAAGACATTTATTTCTGTTGTCCATATTTCACCATCTTCATAATCTTTAATGTGTTCTCAAAATGCAATGATTCGAGCTTGGTTGAGAAATCAATACACACAAATACTTTTTGGCCTTGTTCTGACAGCTGCTTTCTTTCCATTATGCCCACAACTTCCTTCCTAGATTTTTGGAAGTTGGTTTACTAGGGAAAGTTATGTGGATTGTTCCAGCTCTGGTGATTAGTATTTGCATATTTCTATTCATGAATGCACTGCACTATCTTAACGCGCATGTCATGCAGGCTGCAAAGCTGGGTCTTTATTTATTTAACTGATAATCCTCGTAAAATGACTCCTCTGGATGCTTATCAAGTGATATTAATTAATATGAGTAATACATGTAGAAAATATAATGTGCACTTGAAGCTATACACTCTTTAATTAAATATCAGCATATAAAATGGACAATGAACTATTAATTTTTTTTGCCATTATGAGCTTTTCAGCTGATATTGCAAACAAAATGCTAAAACACATCTTCCAACAGGGAAATAAGGAACATTACTTCTGTTTATGATCTCTGTCTACTTAATTTGTTCATGGAATTACTTTCCAAAAAATAGCAACTGTAAAATGAATAAATTACATGTATTTTTATTGAAAAGATTATAACCATAGACAGCAGGTAACATATGGTGTAATATTTATTATCTGATTGCTAATAAGATGTAGAAAGTGGGAGAGATAGAGACAACAACAATATGCATATAATTTTAAAGGTAATAAAAACATCAAAGTAATAAAATCATGCCTTTGGGTAGGAGTCTGCAGAAATGGGGCTAGAACCTGTGTCATGTAAGGTAATTACGACCTGCTGACAGGTGAATGGTCATCATTTCAATTTCTTATGGAGATATTTGTGGTTTAAAAGTCCTACGATGCATAAATAAAATGGTAAGTTTGCCTTGATTGCCAGAAAAATTTTGTATTGGGTTTCAGAACTTGTTTCCCTGGGGTATTATTATAACACATGGGGATATTTATATAGCATATAGACAAATATATTTTTTCTTTATTACAGATTTTTCTAGAATGCTATTAATTGACAGGGATAAAATCCATTAGCAGAACTCATTATTTTTTAAATTTTAATTTATTTACACTGACAATACCTCCTCCTCAGATGATTAGCTGTACTATTAGTAATAATAATTCTTCTTTGCTTTCCCTTTATTAAGACAGTTAATTCAATTTTGTATGGGGATGAGCACTATCATACAGGCTGAAAAATAGATGATGGATGTGGTAATGAAACTGTACTGGGGGCTACATCTGGGATCAGTTCAGCTGTATTTTGTGTTATATGTGGTATAAAATGTGCATTATTATTCATAAGATATTAGGTAAGGTGTTGGCTAGTACAGAGTGGGCATTAATAATACACAGAAAATGTAGATGAATTTCACTGTCACATTCTGTAAACTCCAATATTTAGTTAATGTGAACAGATATCTTTAGTCTCTTCAGTGATAAAATGTTGAAATGTAACTGAAGAAAATAATTTACAAATTTCTGTTGTGAGTTTTTGAACTGCTTGAGTACTGTGTTGTTCAATAAGGGCAATCACAGGGTACCCGAGAACAGCTACAGTAAACACCAGCCATACTACAAGAAGATCAATAATCTGCAGAGTTGGGTGAAGGTTATGTTTTTGAATAGAAATTGCAGACTACTTAATGCAAAATAATTTGGCAATTCACATGTGTTGTGATCTACTTATACTTAATTTCTTTGAGATATTGTGAGGCTTACTTTGGATTGACTGTAACGTAGGCTTTCTACATCCAGTAACATGATCATAGGAAACTTAAAGCTTTCTTCAGTCTAAAAATCTGTCACACAATCATCTATCTGTAATGATATTCTGCATGGTTTTCTTCATGAATTATATATAGGTTAAAAGAGTTTGCCATAAATAGTGGGTTCACAGAAAGGACAGGATGAACATTTGAACTCATTGGTAAAAGGGGGAAGCAGTTTTTTACTTTCTCCTCACAACTTACAGTCACCCATCTAATGCAGCTGACTACAAATGTAATGTTAGTTCAACATTAAAATTCAATAAGTCTCTTTCTTAGTTTCCCCAACAGGTCTCAAATATTGCACAGGCAGGAACTACAAGGCTGTTGCTGCAGTTCTACTCAAGCACTGTGAGGAAGTGGATAACACCATGTTTTTGATTGACTTATGTAAGTCAGGTAAATAAAAACTTAGAATTGTTGTTTAACTCTGTGAGAATCATTTAACCTCGCAATGTTCCATCATAAATTTTTGGTTTGTTTACAAAACCTAGAAAGGAAATGAGAATGTTGAAAAGACAAAAAAAGAAAAAGAATTTTTTTCCAGTGTTAGGAAGAATGTCCACAGACATGAATGGCTAGTAGTAGTGTGAAATGGTAATTAGTCATTCAGTTAGTGGATAAGCAGTCTGTGTGGGAGTGAAAAAGGGAGTTAATTCCAGTTTGATTTCCAGTACCATCAGATATCAGGAGAAACACCACTATATCTCAAGTCATACGAATATAAAGGAATGTGTAGTGTGCACACATTCTCTCAGAAAACTGTTTCTATGAACACATTACATATGCATATTTTTTAAACTGTGCATGTATTATGTAAAAAAAGATTGGGAAGCAGAAAGAATTGTAACCTTCCAGACAAGTTAAGGAAAATTAATATGTCCCAAACCTGCTCAAGACGATGCTGCACAATGCAGTTCTCTGGTTTTACTATTGGACAATGGGATTATATTGAGAAAAGGAATAAAAATGTTAGGTTTCTAATGAGTATGCAAATATAAATAAATACAAACTTCCTAATGAAATGGTTGTTTTAAGAATCCAGTGTTGGTTAGAACTATAAAATAAAATTAAGGTGCTTATAACTAGATGGTATTTGTTAATTTTTCTGGCTTAGGCTTTCTGAAGAAAAGAAGTGAAAAAGGTAGTTTTCAGGGATGATTACTTATGCTTTTTGAAGGGAATAGACACATAATTTTCTTACAATATTTTGATACTAATGGACATAAACGTATCTGAAATGAACTGTGAAAAGACAAAGAGTGATTATATCCTTTTCCTGTAGTTTTCTAAATATCACCTTTGAGGACTCTGCCTCTGTACTATCTCTCTAAATTCTGCTTGTTTTTGTCACTATACATTGCTAAACTTTGCTAATTCCAGACACCTTAAATTCATTGCTTATTCAGAACCATTTAAAATATTTTTACATACCGTGATCCCTCAGTCTTGGCAATTTTAAGTAGCTAGTAGCTTGTCTCAGGTTTCAGAAAAGAGAGAAATATTTTTTGATTCAGCATATGATTAAGGATTGACTCTCTAAGCACTTTTTTTTGTGTACTTAACTGTTCAACTGGATAGCAGTCTTCAGAGGAGTTGTCCTTATGACTTATTGCACTGATGTGATTCTGTTTTGTCTTTGTCTATCTATACAGAAAGCTTATTTGTCAAAAAAAACCCCATATTTCAAAATATGCTGACATTAGGTTTGGTTCAAAAATGTACAAGAAGACAAGATTTATTTTTTTTCAAAATGATTTAACAAACTCTAAATAATAAAAACAATCTAAACATTGCCATTTCTGAAATGATCATCTGAAAGCTGTAAGCAGTTCTGAAGGGGCTCTTTTTGTGAAAATACTAATGCTCATTATAAACATTTAGCTGAAGTACTTTGAGGTGATTTTACTGACTTGCAAAACTGTGATGAACCTGTTCAGTGAAAACAAAAAATTTTGACCAACTCTATGTTGTTTCTCAAAGTATCTGAAAAAGAACAAACAGTTCCCTAACTGTTCTTCCTATATATTTTTTATTTTCTCTGTATAATAAGCATTTTATATTTCTGATAATGTAGTTGGTTTTATAATGTGGTTGTGAGATATTAATTTTATATTAACATGTTACTGAAAATTTAAAGTATAGCATTGGGGAATAGAATTAAAGTTAAATATTTCTATACTGATAAGAATATTTGTTCAGTAGAATTACTACATATCTTACTAAATATAATAAGTGCATGTAACTTTTTAGAATTTTTGTAGAATGTGGAGATCACGTGTATGTATATTTCATTCACTTAATCTAATTATTGGTGTTTCAATCTATTGCTGCATCACTTGTACAAATCTCAGTTTAATTCAGACGTAATGTAGCCCTTACTTTTTACAGTCATTCAATGCACAAACTATGATGAAAATGCCAACATTTATTGATTTATTATCAAACATAGCTTCTTGTACAATTTTAAATTTCATATTAAACATTTTTTGATTGGTTTTGTTTTTTTTCTTGGAGAATTATCTTCTCACATTATATCTAGCAGTAGCTAAAATCACAGAGGACTGTAGGAGCTGCAAGGAAAATACAGCTGTATTTTCTTTTTCTTTCTGTCTTTATGCCTTTTTTTTTCTGTGCATGGTGCATACACCAAGATTTATTTTACACTAATTTGGGACCATTTATGAAGCAAGAACAAAGTTTTTCATACGCATTAAAATTTTAAAAGCTTTGTAGTAAGTCAGAAGGTTTATGTTCTTATGTTTAAATGACAACATATAATTCACAGGAAAATAGCATGATGTGTCAAGCTACTCTAGGCAAGAGGGTTTTGCGAGATATTGTGGGGTTTTTTTCTCAGCAAGAAACTTGTCGGAACCCCTGAGACTCTTTAATTATATTCTCTCTAATCTACAAGAGTAGCTGTTGTTCTTGTTTGTTTTTTTTTTTTTTTTTTTTTTTTTTTTAAATAGAGTTTACGTGCCAGGTAGGTTTATAAATATCCCCAGTGTCTCAGTCATCTATGAAACACACATAGATCTTTAGGCAAGATGTTTAACATTACTGTGCTTCCTTAGCTATTACACTGGTGCATGCCAGCTACAGGTAAAAATGCTAGGAAGAAAGAGCTCAGTGATCTAGTTAAACCAGAATCCTTCCCCCTCACTGATTTCGCAACAGCTTCATGAGGGTTAGCACCATCTAGATGACCCCAATCAATACTGAATATATAGGGCAAGATATGTATTGACAACATAAATTTCAGGAGAACCCTGATGGCTCTTTATTTACCACTTTACAGAAACAATGCCAGTAAAAGTGGAATAGAGTTAACAGAATGAAATGTCAAACAAGAAATTTAAAATTCAAGGATAATCCCCCCTAAGGCTTGTGGTCTATAGCCTGGCTTTCATGGGGCATCCCTCTGCTCTTAATTCTAACAGTGAGGGCATACTGAGCTCCGGTCACTAGTTTAGTCTCTCTTCCAAAGCTAGAGAGCAATGACATGTCCTAAAATTGTGGCTGTGGCCCTAATGAATGCAGTGAGAAACATGTAAAATATACCTTTCTAGCAGATTAGGAAACCACAAGGCTTGGTGTACTCATAGGAAGAATTCTTCACAGCAGTTATAGGCAG
The DNA here is from genome assembly GCF_018691265.1 of Tyto alba. Taxonomy (NCBI): domain Eukaryota; kingdom Metazoa; phylum Chordata; class Aves; order Strigiformes; family Tytonidae; genus Tyto; species Tyto alba. The sequence continues at coordinate 41,534,526 of NW_024881316.1, read as the reverse complement.
CAATTTGTCTCAACTAATTTTCACCACAGAAAAAATAATAATCTATTTAAGATAATCATCTAAGACCTCTTTTTAGGTAATGGCGAGTCTGCCTTCTTGAGAGGGTAAGTCCCAGTTTTGGACCCACATAATAGGTTGGAAATGGTTCCTCAAAGGCTCACATAAGGAACCCAGACAGTTAATTTAAGTAAGGTAGTCTGGAGAGCTTTTCTCTGCATATAACATCAGAGACCTTGCTCCTCTTACTGTTTTATTTAGCCTAGCATTAGTGGGAATATTTTTCTACTCTTGTTCTTTTCACTCTTTTGGTAGGAAGTTTGTTGATTTTAAGCATGAAACCTGGCACATATTTTTTTATAAATTTATTGATGTGTAGGATTGGAATTGTTATACCCCTTTTGTGATAGGTAATACGGTTTTATTCTACATTCAAAGTACTAATGATTTGTAAGTGACAATAAACAAAACATCCTACATTTTTGCTTCCTATGTCAGAGCAGTAGTCTGAAAATCTTTTATAAAAGCCATGGGTGTTTTGGAAATATCTGACTAACAGTTATGGTATCATGGTGCAGAAAAGAAAATGAGATTCACTATATCTTAAAAGATTTATTGACTTCCAAGGACCTGGAATAAGTTGTGAGGACAGAAAGCAAAATCTAGAAACTGGGAGAAGCAAGGATTAAGAGAAGGAGGTGTATCTCAGCACCTCAGAGAACTGTGAGAAGTTAAAAAGAAATTTCAGGAACTGTTTGAAGGGATATAATACCAGGGGATTTGGAAAAGCTTAGATTCACCAAAGACAACAAGTGTTGGAAAGGAGTGCTGTGCTTCACTGCTTTGTAATTCTTTGTAACTGCTACAGTTGGAGAAGGCCACAGGATATTATATATAGCACTTAGATTATCAGTAAATGTCTGACAGGGTCACATTAAAGGTTTACATCTACAGTGTTAAGCCATGACACAAATGACTGTCTCATCAGATTATGAAACTGGTTAAAATAAGGAACAAACATGACAAAATCTATGATTAAAAAAAAAAAAAAAAAAAAAAAAGTAGGTGAGGACGAGCTAAAGGCACTAAGAATAAGAAAATTCTGGCTTCTGTCTTTGTCTTATGTGAGTGACATGGGGGATGATGTCTGGTGGGAGTAATATCTTCAAGCCAGCAAGTTTCTTAATACTCAGAAAGGAGAACACTGGGGGATACGACACCAGATTCAAAGGCAACAGACAATGAAATTCACTGCAAATGAATAAAGAACCATATGTCTGAGTGCAGTGAATGTGAAAGAGGCCCATTTCTAGTACTGTAGCAAAGGCTGTGGTTTAAGGTTAAGGACTCTAGCAAAGACTGTATATTTTGCAATACATCCATGTAGCTGAGCATTACACAATAGTTCTGATTTCCATAGTTATGATCCCAGTATAAGATGGATAAATATTACGGGTAATTCTCAGAAGGAACTTCCATGTTCTCCTGTTTCACATCTCTTTTTGACACCAGAATATGTTTTCTAAAGGAGGTTAAAACTGAATGGCAAAATTTAAAACATATTAGAGAACTAGTAATGCATTTGATGAAGCACTTTTTAAAAATAAGTAAAATTTTCTAATCAGAGTTGGAGTTGATGGTCTATAGCTAAAACAGGCTGATCATATTTTTAAAAAATTTGTACAGGTTTTCTTTTTTGTCTTTTCAGTCTATGTAAGTAGTTGCAGGCTGGATGACTGTTTCAAAAATAAAATTATAAGAGCACCAAAACATGAATGAATAATAAAGCAAACAGCAATCTTCAAAATGCACATAACTTAGCCAAGTGCACGTCTGCTCTATTCTTGATAAATGTTTCTAGCTCCTCTTTCCTACTTTTTTTCCAAAAAGTGACTGGACTCAAAGGACTGGATTTTCACAGCCATGTTTAGATCTCAGTGAAGGCTATTTAGCTGAAATGCTACGGTCTAAAAAGGAATAAGCAAAATGATAGATACTCTGGTTTTGTTGTTGTTGTCATTTTTGTTGCTGATTTTGTGGAGTTTTTTGGGTTTTGTTTTTTGGGGTTTTTTTTGGTTTTGTTTTTTTTTTTTTTTTAACTACATGGAACATTGAGATTCTGGGTTTGCAGTGAGTAAATGTGATCATTCAACAACATACAGAAATAGCATCAGTAGACAGCAGAAAACAGCTCTCTCGAAATGCACAGTTTCTCAATGTTACCTTTTCTGTTTAACTCTGTTTTCTTCACTTAGTTTGCAGTCTGTTAATTTAGATAAACACAATACTAAAACTGAGATAGATCTTTCTTAAATTACTGTTTTTCATGAGTTACAAACATTTCTCTTAACTTGAGTGCTGTAATGAAAAGACAGCAGCAAAAACAGCTAACCAAAAAAAAAAAAAAAGTCCTACTATTACACTCAATAAGTGTTCACAACAATGTAAAACAATCTCTCTTCAAACTGGGTGAGTGCCAGATCCTATAAGCTATTAACTGTGCAGCTTTAACAGAACAATATTAAACATGACAAGAACTCATCTGAGAGCACTAGCAAAAGAGAAGGGTCTGTCTGAATTGTCCTCCTGTTGAATTTATAGTGCCTAAGCAAACAGAAAATGTCATTAACTTGCAGCTATGAGTGTGCCAATTTATTGTTAGAGGAAATATTTTAAGACCGCTGCCACTTTCTTAGAGTACTAAAAAATTTGATAATCTCAAGTTCGCACATGTATTTTGATGTCTGTTTTCTGGAAGAAGGTGCGAAACCTAAGTATTCCCTGTACTGGTACTAAGAAGGATCTGCTTGAGCAAAGCCTTATCTCTTTGAGTTCAATGTTCTCTGATTTCTCTGGAGGAGGGTTGGATGGAGCATAAAAATAGCTTCTATGTTTTTATTATAAACATTCATTGTGTACATCCAATTACGTGGATCAATGTTGCAATTGAGATGTTGTCAGCTGTGAGCCCACCTAGTAGAAAGCTTCCCCCGAACAAGAGCTGATGGAATTTTTCAGCAGTTTATCAAGGAATTGAATGTTGACCAATATGACAGCAACGATGAAGGATATCTAACTTGAAGGGTACACTTGGATACTGAACCCGCAGAATAACTTGGTTCGGGCCTTAAGTGAGACAATAAGATACAGTAAATTCATCTGCTTCCAGTGAGAAGCTTTGTATGTCAGCAGCACCATTTAAACTTGGTCTAGGATTTTTTGCCTTTCCCCACCAGGACTTGGCAGTGATTTTAAACCAGGTCTATGTACATTCCAGCCCTGAGCCCATAATGAACGCCTCAGTGTGCCAGACAGTACTGTTCTGCAGTCCAAATAGGATTTCCATATTTGCCTTCATGCTAGTCTAACCTTTAGCTCATCTTCATGCCAGCTGAGCTGCCCGCAGAATTGTTTAGAAAGAAAGCAAACAAAACCAAAAGTTGTTTAGGCTATTTGATTCTGGAATAGAAATGTAGTAATTTTGGAAGATGAAAATACAAATGAGGCATTACTTTAATGAACTAGTCCATTAGTGAGCCTCCTGATTAGGTAAAATAACCTTGCTTATGTGAATAGCCAGTCCTCTAAATGCATGTTTTGGCTTACCAGGCCACTTGAGTCACTTGGTATATTACACTTTAAGTACGTTGTTTTGGACCAGTGACAGTTCTTCTCGCAGCCCAAAAGAAAGATGGACTTAGAGAAAACATTGGCAAAGGAACAACTCCTCCAAAGAAATGGCAATTTCTTGTCAAAGACACAGCACAGCTCTGTTCTCATTTCCTGGTAAATGAAAGTGTTCTTGCTGTGACCTGTAAACGTATTACGCACTCTTCTTCAATTTTCTTGGTTGCAAAACTGACCCTCACTTGATAAAACTGTTTGATTATGGCAGTGTGACAGCAGCATGGTAGAGGTCCTCACGTTCCCATTGCCCCCATACATGTGCAGATGTTAGTACGAGCAGCTAGACTGGGATTTATTTTACTACAGTGGCTATTTTCCCCCTTTTATTTTTCAAGCTGTTTTCTTTTTCTTGGTTACTTTTTAATAAAATTTCTGAACTTTCTCACTGTGTGATGCAATGAATTTTGCCTCTAGACAAAAACAAAGTGAAAAAGGAAGCAGAAAAAGAGCAGTAAGTACTTCATGGTATTGCATGGTCTGTGTACATTGATACGGTTTACAAATCTCTGTCAGGAGGTACACCTGTGCGCTAGAGGAAAAGGGAGAAATGTCTTCCATTTAGCTTTGTGAATGGGAGTCAGGAATATTTTTTATTTTTGACCCTCCAACTCCTAGTGCTGTTACAAATGTCTTGAAAAGAGTATGTCCAGCCTTTGCCTGTGCCAGTCCATCTCCCTGGGATAATCCTCGGTTGCTCTGAATCAGGCTAACTCTTACAGTTTTGGTGCAGATCCACCATCTTCTCCCAGTGAACGATATGGTCCATCAGTCTGAGGACAGCCTGCTTTAATCAGACTAATTGTAGTGGAACATAATCTTTTTGACTAAATGTGTTCTTTTAGTGAACTGGACACGTGCACCAACAAGATTTTTTCTGAAGTGTCATTCAGAAGCCTATTTATAGAGAAAAAACATACTTTAATATGCTAATTTCACTCAGATTAAGGTTTCTTCATGTCTAAATTTGTTTCATTTCTGGGTTGCATGGAAATAACAATTTCTGTGAGATGTAATCCCAAAGCAAATATATGGTCTATCAAACAGCCATGGGATTTCTAGAGCAATGTAAGAAAAAGTCTGTAGGTCTAAATCATTCTTTCTTGTAAACCCTTAAAGGCTTTATAAATTAGAACAGTGCAAGTTGTCCTGGTTTTACAAACCTTTCTTTTTTGTTTGTAGTTTATTTATTTATTTATTTATTGTGTCTTTTTTTTTTGGCAGCCTCTCACAGTAAGTCAAAAAAAGAGCTGAAAATTGAACACAGATTTCTTAAGTAAGGCCAGAAGTTATTGCTACATTAGTATGCAATTTATAAGAAAAAATAAACAGCTCTCAACTTTAATGTTCTTTTTTTTCTGAAACACTGATCTAAAGCCACGATATTTGATGCGAACATTATTTGATAGGAATACTTGAATCACAATTCAAAATGGCAATGATTTGCTTCTGAGCTAGTATTGCTTTGGAAATGCTTTTGTAAGTGTTCAACTATTCGGAAAACCTAGACAAGTATTATGCCTTATATGGACTTGTTCTCAAGAGGAATAGCCAGTGCATCTCCAGGAACAGATGTAAGTAATGTCTCCATATGTTATTTGTGATTCAGGCTTTGTCTGTGACGTGAAACTTTATTGCTCCTCAGAGCTTACATAAGAATTTGAAGAATTTCAAAGAGAAGAAATACACCAGTGAAAATCTATTTTGAACTCAAAAAAGTATTTTCCAAAACACCACAGAATGTACTATAAAGGAAAATCCTACATACATAATGGGAAAAGGCACCTGATTCAACAGGTAGTATTTCAATATTCTGCTTTCTAAGCATATGTTGGGGGAATCTATCATTCTTTCAACCACATGAATAAAATTTTGGGAAAGCATTAATGTCTGTCAGGACACACTCGATTTATTCTATACCCCACATCACTGGCTGAATTTATAGGTAACACTTATGGAGGTGTTAATTATGCATATGTGGAATTATATGCCTTTTTTATTGCATATATGCAGAAGTAAACTTAGAGGTCATAAACATGTGAGACTTTTATTTTTTCAAAAACCAGTCTTTGTAAAGTGTTCATATAAAGAGGTGACATTTTATTATAATTTTATCTCTATTTTTAAGATATTTATTAAAAATGTTTAAGATATTTTTAGAAGTCAGTCCTTATGTCTTGGCATTTTCATGTAGGTTGCCACAGAAGGAAACAATGACCATTCTGTAAGGAAATACAATGACAGACTAACACTGTTTGTGTGGTATATTCCCTAGTAGGTGTCAAAAGAAGATGCCACTCCTGTTGAGATATATTATGACATATTGGTGGCTTGTGAGTCCAAGGAATAATCTAAAGACCTAATCTTAAACCATACCCAAACTGAAAGCTTTAGTAGGTTTCAGTTATTCTGAGATACTGTGAGCCTAGTATCCTCACACCACTGTAGAAGCTTATAGTGATATAAGCACCATCACCCTAGATTTTGGCCCAGAGATTTGGGTGATATGTATTTTATATGCCATATTCTTTACTGTTTTTTCTCTCTATGATGTGAAGAAAAAACAAATAAATTTCACTTTCAGGTTTCTGCTTAACAGATCTAGTATGGAACAGTCCAGGACTTTCTATTCTGTGAATACTAAACTCTGCTGTGGACCTAGAAACTTCCTACAGAATTTTCAGGCCAACTTGGTTTTGATTTTTTATTTTCTTGTTCTTCCTCTGAGTTCTCATTTGTGAAAAGAAGAAAAATATAGCTTCTGATGCAAACTCCATTTCCTCAAAGATGGAGCAACTGTCTTTGATTCTTAATATTAGGACAATGAGACTTTCAAGATGACAATTTTAAGACATATGTATAGACATTTTATTTTGATGCCTCCAGCCCAGCTTTAAAATCTACAGCATTTGTTGTCAGGCATGGTGATTTAACAGTTCTAACATTCCTGCTCTTAAGCAAATTCATCACAATAGCAATACTCAGTCAAGCCAAAGATATGATTGGTTGAACATGTCTCAGTTCTTAAGTGTTTTTTTCATGTAAGAAAATATATGTTTAGAATGAAAAGCCTTTGTGTGTGCATATGCACATGTGTGTGCATGTATGAGAAAGAGGAAAAAGAAGGTGAGCTGCTATGTAAGTATATTGAATGGAGTAAATGCATTGGTTATGCATATCACATATCCTCCCTTTAAATTGTAAATCGTGAAATCAGAGATTTGGGTGGGATTAAGCTGGAAAAAGAACAGATGGGACTGTTGATGTAACTGCCAGAGGCTTGGGCAGAAGGCAATGAAAAATAATTCTATTTTTACCCTAAATTGAGAAAGCTAAACTGGTGATCAGTGGTAGATTTTGGGCAGATGGTATGACTTGGAGAAAATGGTTGGCAGACTTAGTCACAGGATAATAAGAGTAAAATAAGGATTTTTTAGGGTGCATCAGGGGATCTTGAACTTCAGACCATGTAGCCATGCATGTTTTTACAAAGACATTAGTACACAGAAGGGAACCTTTTCTCACAATATGTGAGAATCTTTCCAGTTCTATTTATCATGTAGCACATGTAATTCCCTGAATACACTGCAGCAAAAATGAATCCAGAATTGAATTTGAATCCAGAATTGCAAATGTTTTTGTATGTACATCAGTCTGAATATTTCTACTACTATTAATAGTATAATAAGGTTTTTTCTTTCCCTCACCCCACTTTGGTGCTCACTCTCCTTTTCTTTGTTATGAAATATCTGCTGTTAATTTGCAAACGTTTGAATATGGCCAATATCTTATTGTGCTGGGAAAGAAGCAGAAAGTTGAAGTCAAAATGCTTCTTCTCAATGATAAACAAAAAATACTAGCATGTACTGCAATAATAATAGGAAAAGTTGTAGTGTTGCTGCACTGACATTTTACCACCCATCCTGAAAAATGCATCACTAACTTAAGTGATGGGCTAAAATAAATGTAAAAGGTTGGGTATTATATTGAGGGATTTTCTAGAACATTCTATTTTTTCTGTGTCAGATGTTCAGAGTAAGACCATTGTAGAGATCATTTGTTTTGCTTTATTTTAGTATCTCTTATTGGATTAAATGCATATTTTATAAACAAGGAAAAAAGGTTCAATTTATAGCACATATGGAAGGATTATTTAAATAAGTAAGACTGAAAGGATGATTAAATCTCAGCTATTCAGACTTCATTATTTGTTTTGCAGTGAATCTGTTGTATGTTGAAAAATTATATCAACAAAACTGTTGGAGTTATAATACAACTCATGGTACAATCAGTACTGTTTGTCACGTTTAAATGTCACCATACTTTTAAATATTGGCAAAAGGCCTCAGAAGGTAGACTAAAGTACCACTGAAAAGTGATTTTTTTTTCCCCACTGTTTTTTCCATAGTCTGTAGCAATTCTATCAATTTAATTGACTTTTGCAAAGAAATCGTAGTATTCTCGAAATAGTACCTTTCAAACTTTCTCTACAGCATTTGAAAGACAAGTCGACATCTTTTAACCAGTGAATGGAATAGCCTTTCATATAAATAATGTTAATATTTTAAATGGAATAAATATAGGATCAGATTGCCTCACCTATAAATGGAGTTTGCTAAGGACTGCAAGATGTGGGAAGCTCCTAATCTCACTTGCTAAGTGTTCCCAGCTGTTCAGGCAAAGAATAAAATTCAGAGGCTTCTGGAGTGGGACTTGGGAAATCTTTCATCGTGAAGTGATCATGATCAACTGGTGGGGTATATGCCATAGTACACACTACTGATATACACCTCTGTACAGACAATTTATTTTATCCATTATTCTATTCTGCTGGTGTTCATCTTTTAATTGCAAGTCTCCTTCCAAAGTCATACCCTGAATTTGACTAGTCTCATCAACCCAGCAACAACCACAGACTTAGTTGTAACTACATCATCCTGCATGTTATTTTCTAAGCCCAAGAAGATTTAAGTAAGAGTAATGTCACACAAGGTGGATATAATGTACATTTAAGCATCCGTCTTCTGTGTTAACTCTAGGAATGCAAGAAAATAACCACTGTGGAAAATCAGTCACTATCATAATCACATCTGATTTCCCTGTCAGTTTAAGAGTGTGACAGCTATAAGTAGCTGGCTAGAAGCTGACATCATTGAGTAGCCATCTGAGACATCACCTGTTTCAGGTACTGTACAAATGTTATTTACTCCAGAGAACTTTGTAGGACTTAATACTGATACTGCTGGAGTTCAATGACAGAACTTTGTCAGCTGGTGTGACAGTTTAATGAAGATAAAGAGGACTTTAAAAGTTTGTACTACAAAGGAACATCCTATTTGGGGAAAATAAAGAATGGATACCTTGCTTGACTAGGAAATGGAGAAAAGATGAATCACTTCTCACTGTTGTAAGATGTCACAACAACATTTTGGCCAAACTCTCTCTGAAGGATGTCCTCATAAAACAAAACTTTTATTCTGATGTTAAGAGCAACATAAAACATCTGGAACAGTTGCAAGAAGTTTGAAATTTGAAGTCTAAAGATAGGAGATCCATAAATAGTTATCTCAATAATAATTGATTATGTAAATTTTTCAGCAGAAGTCCTCAGAGGTCCCTCTTTTGTCAGAATTTGTGGGAAAGAAGGCAATAGGTAGAGAAGAAAATCAACCATACAAGTATGTTCAGTTAATGAGAAGAAAACAAAGTATTTTAGCATACTGATCCTTTTGCAGTAGTGAGGTTGGTACTTTTCTTGTCATTCAGTTTCACACAGTCTGAACCATATAGGCTGTTCCTTCATGTCATACCATATGTGTAGTGCACCCTCACTTTCTGAAACTCCAAGTTTCTTTTTTTTTCTTTTTTTTTTTTTCTCTCTCAGAATTTCTGCAAACTAAGTCATCTGGAAAATTGTTCTATACCCTTATTGTTAACCAACACCTCTCACAATTTCACTCTCTGACAAAGACCTGGGGGCTAGCTTCACAGTGTGCTTTAGTGCAGTTCTCACTTGCAATGGCAGCTCATGGGACTGTCAGGACAAATTCTGTGCTTCACAATTGAATTTTGGCACTACTTATGTGCATCTTTATTTCACCAGCCACCCACATTTGAGGCACCATCCTGGAAAGTGTCTTAAAGATCTATAAGAATTGACAAGGAAGTAGGGTCAGCATTACCTGATTGTCTACTTTCTTAATATTCATTCATCATTCTGGATAGCTTAAGACTGGTTTTTCTGTAGTCTTGGTAACTCTATACACATTAATGAGAAATACAGTGTAACCTTGGAATCCAAATCTTTTTCCCACTGTAAGACTGAGTAAGAGAACAGTTTCCTTTCTTCAACCATGAAACTCACTTTAGAAGCCACAAAAGTGAGCTAAACTTATTTCAAGACCACAATAAGTAGAAATTATCTTCACGTTATGTTTTAGACAAATATTTATGTGTCCTTCAGAGGTATGTTTCCTCAAATCTCTACCACATTCCCTTATGAAAAACTCACCAGGAAAACAATGAGATAGTAACAGAATCACCTGCCACAGGGTTTCCTGAAATTCGTCTTTCAGTTTCAAGAGACATGTTGCTTGTTAGCCTTGGAGACACTTAACAGTATTGGTCTTTGGTCAAATGGAATTGAGTTCTCTGCGTAACACTTTATATGAAACTATTCATAGAACATGTAACAGTTTTCTTCTACAGTAATAAATTGCTTATATTCATGCCTATTGTTTTTTTATTAGACCTTAAATTTATTTACACTTTTTGAAAGAGTAATAGGTAACATCTGATAATAGAGATGAATGAGAGACATCTCAAGCCATGGATGAAATGATGCTTACAGCATCTGCAATGGTCCCAATGACACATAATTTTTATGTGGAGCATTTTCATGTAAAAACATGCGTTATATTGTTACTATATCTGTGTCATCATCTTATTATGCAAGTCCCAGAAATAAATAATGCAAGAGTCCCATTCATCATGAATGGACTTTGTTCACAAAAACATAATACATAGTAAAATGATGTATAATGGTAGCTACTGCAAAAACAGCTTACTGAACAAAGCTTTTATCACACTCAACCCACCTGTAACTACATTACTCTTCAGTGACGCTCTTTATAACACTATAATTCCCAGACCAAAATGTATTTATAATAAAGGAACCTCATAAACTTATGAATAGCATTCCAAAAATCAATATTTTACCTGCTACTGAGATAAACCCATCTAGCTTGCAGTGAACATCACATATATTATACTTTCATCATGATGTTATGATGCCGAGAAGAAGAGCACTTTCAGCCATATTATTCATTTTGCCTCTTGTTCTTACTCAGTTTATCATTAGAAAAATTTAGCTAATCTTTTCAAGTTATAATTTCTAATGTCAAATGTTCAATCCCTTCTTCAGTAACGGAATATCTTGAGTTGTGTGTGTGTTAGTCATAGTGAAGAAAATATCAAATCCAGATTCCATTATGCTTGCACTTTGAGAATGGGATTGGCATTTTCCCTTATAACTTTTATAAACTAGAATTGACATGAGTTTTAAGAAAGATAGGAGAGATCTATTCACACTTCATGAAAAAAAAAAAATTGATTTCTTTTCCATCTTCCCTTTGTATATTTTTAATCTTCTTATCAGTTCTGATTGTCCCAGTCATGTATAAGGTCAACATTAGACTCGGTTGTTTAAAAACACAAAGCAGATACTTGTTCAGATTGTTGCCATTCTAATACTGGAGTACATTGGATACATTCTCTAAGATGTCTGTACTGATGTAGCCCTCATTCCAAGAGCTGAAACCATTAAATTATTTTCAGGAGGGAGGAAATTCCTGAATGTTCTTGTTATGCCTATTTTTATTTTTAATACACATGACTCTTAAGGTGATATTTTGGGGAGCAAAAAGTGTAAATTGAGATGATCTGCCACTTTCATTTCCTTCTACTCAGTATTTATATTCAGTCCTCTGATAACTCCTTTCTTGGTCCCATCTTTCCAGGCAAATTGACAAGATTTCTGAAAGGTTTTGTTGTTGATTTTTTGAGTTGTTTGGTTTGGTTTGGTTTGGTTTGTTTTTTTTTTTTTTTTTTTTAAACCTATGTAAAGGCTACCATTAAAGGAATTTACAAGTTAGATTCATATCACCTAATTTTTGCCAGATTACAGTTTTGTACGTTAGCTATTTTGCTAGGATCCTTCAATAACTATGGTATGAAAATAGGTGACTTCAGGATGTGAATCCTCATATCCTAAAATGTATTTCTGAAGGTACATTTCCCTTTATTGTATGAAGACTTTTGATGAGTGGTTTAGACCAGACACTAATTTTTAGCTATCCTCAAGTGAGGGGGATAAATCCCACCTTGTAAGCTTAATTGAGGCTGCAGAAAATGCAAGTACTGAAGTATGTAAGATCTTAAATAGCATTACTAATGTACTCTATTGATCCTAGTCATGCTACCCTGACCACAACTCATGACACCATGCTGACTTGTCCTCCCATCATCTAAATGAGTTATAGATAAATCTGTTAAATTTTATTTCTGAGAAACTGCTTTATACAATTCATGAACCAATTTTACTAACTTCTGAAGACAAAATCTGGGCTGAGTCTTATAGTTCTGTTTTACACATGTAAACTTTTGGTCTTACAGCACGAATTAAAAAATTACTGGCCTCTAAATGCAGCTAAATTAATCAGAACATGAAATTGAATAAATATTGGCTCATGAAGAGATAGATGCTGCTTTGCAAAATAATGTCCTTCATGAAGAGATGAATTAATGCATGTTTCTTCCTTCCAAAATTATTCTTAAGCTTTTTATCTCTCTTACAAGTACCATTAATTTTACTTAAGAGAATTGTAAGAGCAAAAAGCAAGATGAAGGCCAGAATGGTAATACTTTATCACTGTCATCCAAGCCAATGTATAGACTCAGCTGGGTATGCACACTGGCCAGAAGAAATGATCAATATTTTTGGTCAGATATATTTTTTATTTGCAGAGAAAAATACTTCAGAATATACTGATAGCTAATGGAAAGCAGCTGATCCCGAGCCAGTCCTTGTACGTTAGCAGGAAGTACCATTCAGAGGCTTGAAGCAGAACAGATTTATCAAAGTCCACACCTAATGACAGGATAGAATTTGGATTCATACTCTCTATCTCAATCTGCTCAGGGCTTGTCAAAGATATACCAAGCAGTTGAGAATGACTGAGAATCATTAACTGGTTTTATGTTCAAAAAGTACAATAGATTATACTGTAGTTATTACTGATTTTTAAGATCTTGTCTGGAGTTGAACAGCATGCTTAAAAAAAGGAGGAAAAAAAAAAAAAAAAGAAAAGACTAAGCACAGCACATTCTGGGCAAGAACTTCTTAGCATAAAATGAGACACTCAGCCAAAAAAAAAAAAAATAGTTTGCAGAGATGGATGTATTTTTCAGATTAGCTCAGATCCTCAGCTGCAAAGCACCCTGAAGTCAGCAGAACTGTATCCATTTGTCCCGGTTTATGCATCTGATCCAATATTCCCTTGGAGAGCATGGTGAGAGTGCAGACACTGTTGTTGAAATCAGCAGCAGTTTCGTACATCTAAGCAGCACGCCAGTAGAGCCTCCCAGAAAGTTGCATGAGCACAATTAACAGATTGGGCTTGAAAATCACACTGTTTCTGTGATAAGTGCCCCTTCGCAGGGTGCAAGCTGTTCCACATATCCAAACCTTTTTGCTGCTTTTTCCTTTGCAGAGGGAGAATCCTCCACAGTATGTGACTTAGTGGCAAACTGCTGCTGCCAAATGCATGCAGCTATTTAATGCCTCACTGCTGAGATTTGGGATTTCTTGATGTTCATCTCAAATGTAAAATATATCTGAATCATAATCTCTGAGAGGTTAAAGATTTCAGCAGGGGAAAAAATCGTATTTTGTCATTCTGTCATCTGAAATTGTTTTATGTTTCGCACTACAAAGTAAAAATATAAAGGGATCATCACCTAGGTGATAAACTGCCAGTTTCCAGACAAACATTTTAACTGATTTACACCTGTTTTCCTCTAGGAAAAGCTACATTTTATGTGATGCATTTCTTTCTCAACTGATAAATGACAATGTCACAAGTGCCTTCATCTTGGTGTGAATTGACCCACATTGTAGAAGACCAAGTTTTTACATTACTTTGTGACCAAATAACTTCTAGAAACATTAAACTGCCGAGAGTCTAGTTCCAAAACTTTTACAAGACTCAGCTAAATGGAGGGTAATGTTCTAATATATTTTAAATAAATAAATAATTATGACATTAAACTACAGAAAAAAATATAAAACATTTTCATTGTAGCACACCAATATTTGATTTACTGTCAAATAAGAATCAGAAAACACAGACACTTTTTTTTCATTTCACAGTCTTATCATTCCTGTGAACATCTCCAAGAGCTTCCCAAAATGTGAAAATGAAAGAAAGAGAGTTAAGACAAATGCATATATTTTCAATAAATTTCTTTAACTTATACATCTTAGGAAAGATATATAATGATGGAAATATACATTTCAGTTTGAAGGTAATTTTGTAAACCATGATCAATCTCTCCTCAATGAAGAGTGATGATTTATGAAAGCATCAAAAGATTCTTTTTACAATGTGTCAGGACACCGAAAGTGAAAATGAAGAATCAAAAGTAAAACATCTGCAGATACATAGTACTATGTTTCCTGTAACTCTCTTAAAGCTCCCCTTTCCATGATGAGTGCCAAAAACACTGGGAATGCTTGAGATGCCAATACTTTCCTCTGTACTGCATCATGTTTTATGTGTACTTGCCACCTTTCTGTATCTTTTTGTAAGTATTGGTAAAAGTGTATGTCTTATTAAGCAGATGGTCCAGAACTAGAGTACTGAGTATTATGATAAAGTGAATAAATTATTATGATAATCACACATGATGTGATCACATATATGTTTCAAGATATTATATATACATTAAGAGAAATGGTCTTCATCCATCAGCATTTAGCATCACTAAGCATGATTCAAATGTAGAATAATTAAGCCTATGTACTGCAAATTGAAATGGAAATGTACCAGGCAGACTCTTAGGCTGTTTGACTTAGTAGAGTTACATGACTTGAGTGCAGTTATATCAGAATATGTATTCAACAAAATAAACATGAGGCCAGAAAAATTATAGTCTTTCAGAGTTACCTAGCTTATATAGTAAGTGTGAAAGACTTAAAATCCAGAGTATATTTTTGTAATAACTTTTTTATTAACTTTATCATTCCGAGACAAAAGCTACTTAAAAATGGAGATTAAGTACTCTTAATGTATATCAATAATTTAAGAGAATGCATGGTAAAACATTATAGCAGTGTTGTAATGTTTTTCGGCTTGAAATATTACATGTCCAGGGAATTGAGTTGGTATATTAATGTACATGACATGTCAGTGTGTATACTTTTTATCTCCATAGTAGAGAGGAAAGATTTGGGAAAAATTTTCTCTTTTTGTTTTTTTAATAAATAATAATTTAAGGAATTTTTTCCTGAATTGGATTTAACTAGTTTTAAGGGAACAATCAATGTTTTAAAAAATGTGTTTTCCCAGTCAGCATCAGAACAGGGAAGATTTTAAGGAACTAAAGGTGTTTCTTGCTACAGGATACTTTGGTTCATATGAACTAATTCAAGTATCTTGCCTAGGGATTATCTGTGTGGGGAACATCCCATTTGTGTAGCTAGATAAAATTTCTAAGGAAATCTTAGTAGAACTGAATTGAGTAGTCAGGGAACAATCAGGCCAGAACTCAGAGTGAAAAAAAAAAATCAGTTTTTCAGCTTGCTTACTCATAAGGAGAAAGAACCAGAGATTTCATTTTAAGGCATTTGAGAGCTGATGCATGTCTACTTGAGCATCTGCAGGCTACTGAGTCTCAGGGATGTGTTTTGCTAGTGAAATTCAGCAAGGTAAATTTTAAATGCTTGCTATTACTTTAATATTCCTCAGGGACTGGAATTTGATAGCTGAGGGGTGGGTAATGAAACTCTATGCAACTTTTAGGTTTTGTTATTGATAATATATGACTTGTTCCACTATGTAGTTAATCAGCAAATGTAGCTCCTCTGAAAGCTTACAAGATCAGGGCTAGCTTTGGAATGCTAAAAATTTTCACTTTTTAGTCTGTAACCTGTAGATTATGTTCATAATAATAATAATGATCATTCATTATTATTATTTTGATGTCTAGCTCAATGTGGCATGATTTTTATTATATTACCAAAGAAATACACTCAGTATAGTCTCTTAGTGCTGGAAGGGTAAAAAACATTTAGAAGACAGAGTTTTCAATGACTTTTTCCTTTTTATACAACAAAATCAATACTTATTTCATCTTTCCATTGTATGGTAAAATTAACTTAAAACTGCAGCATTAATATTTAAAAATGAAGACAATCATAAGAAAGGTTTTGAAAATCACAGAAACATTTTGCTGATCAAAGATTTTTCTTCTTTTGAGACACAGTTACATAACACATTTACTTTTTCACAGAGAGAAATTAAAGAATTTACATAAAAATATGTGTACAGTTATGATCACTTTCTCCTCTTGACCAAAAAGACAGAAATGATTCACTATATCCAGACAACACTGTTGCTTTTTTAAAGGGGAGAACTGTCCTCTGCAATGCTACGTGAGCACATAGAAAAGTTCTTTTTATCTTCCTCATGGGTTTAAGGAGCACTGGTGGTTAAGCTCTCCTTGAGCTTAGTCTGTGAATTTGAGCTTCTGCTCACATATGCACCTCAGGGGTGTCTCAAGACGTGTTTTATCCCTCCTGAAGGGGTCTACCTCTCATGTCGTTGACATTGTTCAAGGATGACACTGAGCTATGTGGTCCTTCCTAGAAGTGTCTTAAGGTTACATGTCTCAAAGGCAACTGAGGTATGAGATGACATGTATTGGTCTCCACCACAGTTGCTGTCATCTTTCACTAGGGTTACAAGGCTGAAATCTGCTTCCTGATTCACACTTATGATGCGGCAGTATGGCCATATATGTTTTACTACCCATGTTCATGATGCCATTTTAAGTTTCATTGCATTGGACTCACATTAAAGAAAATATTTGAAATTCATGTTGAATAAAATATGGTAAGGTGGCCTCTCTGGTAGACTAAACATTTGGTCCTGTTGTCAGGGGAGGCGGTGAGATATTGATCAGTAATTTCAGCCGGTAATTTATGGATTTTGTGGATTAATCTTTCTTGATCAATGTTTCCCTCATCAGAGACTTCTGTTAAAGATTCAGAAGATTTACTCTATCAACACACTAATCAATGTCTCTTGCTGTTAAGGAATGAATATGTCTTTAACTACTTTGAGGTTGCAAGGGCATAACAGTCTGAATTTGTCTCCTCTAATGTTGATCTCATGTTGAACAAGAGTATTACAACTAGCTGCTGATCATGAATACAAAGAAAATATCCAGTTCAACAACAATGTACAGACGTAATATGTTAGTGACCATAAGATTATAATCAGGAAGGAAGTTTCCTATTCATACATGCTTCTGATAGTGATCTTTTAGAGGTAAAATTTCTGGATGGTCTGGATTTGGGGATTTGATTTGCCTTTTGTGGATTAGGCCACATTAACATGTTCTTTTACATCTCATGGGCACGTTTGGGCAGGTACCAACTTCATCTTACCAGTACAAATTCAGTTCAGTTTTCTTCTTCATGAAGACACTAAATGCCTAATTTGTATCAGAAATTTTCTACAGATAATCAAAGCTTTTTAATCATGTTATGACCCACATGCAAATTCTTTCAAAGAGCAATACTTAATAATAAGACAAATATAGTACAGAAATAGTGTATCTTCAAATGACTCAAACCATGAGCTATACTCTATTGACACTTGTTGATGATTTTTAGAGCATTTCATTGTCTAGAACCAGAGGAAATTTTCAATTTTGTATAGAAACTGGTTCATCTAAAAATACTGGATTTTCATGAGAAAGTACAGATTTGTTGCAACTAAACCTAAGAGTCTGACTGAACTCTTGAATGGTGGAATTAATTTTTCCTAAGTTTGTGATTAAGTAAGCTGGTTTCCAGACTTCAAGAATCACCTTCTGAGATAATTTATCTTATCTATTTAGCACTAATTAGGTGAGGTGCCTAATTTTTCAGATAGCTACAGGTAAACAAGTCAATTAAAAAAAAAAAAATCATATATCATGAAATTGATTTTAAAATAGGGGGAAAAAAAATCAATGTTTTTTCTTCAGAGGTTTTTTTCCTTACTGTGTTTTTTGTGTCCTGGATGGGGAAAGTGTCAGCTGGAGAACTCAGGGAAGAAAGGGGTGTTTTTCTGTGCAAAAGTCCTAATGATTCTTCTTTCCCCCTTTCTTCTAATTAAAATCATTTGATGAAAATCAGCATCTATATATAATATTTACAGCTGTCTTAGAATTTCTTATTTGAAATCAGTGAAGTACATAATCATCTTTGGCAGTATTTGTTGAACAAATGACAATAAGCTGCATAAGATGTCCACATTCTATCATTGTTTTAACTATAATTCAGTGATACATGAAGCCATTTCATTATTTTCACATTAATTCTTATGTGATACAACAATATTGTATAAATATATAAGCATCAATAATGGCGTACTATGATTTGATTGGCAGTAGTCTTAAAGAACAATTGTGAAATTTATTGTGGGTAACAAGTTAAGACAATATTGACTGATATTATAGATTGGCATAAATATGGTAAATTAAAATAATAATTTAGAAATACAATTTCTCTTTTTTTGGCAACACATTTATTGTCATCTAATAACACATACATTATAGAGAGATGAATTAATCAAATTTTACATTTTTCAGTTCTTCTGAAAATATATGGTGCAACAATTTTGATTAGAAGTGCTTTGATTTATAAAACAGATCAAACATTTACCAATAAAAATGGAACATTTACTATTGCCAATTATGTCACTAATAGTTTCTCTTCTACCCTTATTAATCTTACTATACATGCCTCTAGCACATGTAATCATGCATTTCTCTTGAATTTTTTAAAGGAACTTCAGAAAATGTTATGCTTCTATAATTGCTAAGGATTTTAATTGTGTGTTACAGAAAAATCTGTATAAATTGCAAAGCACTGACACTCCAATACTTTAAACCAGGAAAGTGCTGAAACATTCTATAACAGCAGATTGAAGTTAAAGCAGCTATTGAAGTGGAGTTAAAATCTTGTCAAAAGGAAGCAAATATTTTTTGCTGACATCCACTGTACTTATTTAAGACCTGACTATTTTCTAACATCTCAAACTTTGAAATTAAGCACCTGACTTTTCCAATGAATCAATTTCTTGTTTCATGCATTAATATGACACTAGTTTAAGTATTTCCAACCCAATTTTAGAAGAAGAAATGAATTTCATGTGGGGAGATGTGAATTCAGGTTTCTCCCACTTTTGCCTGTTGGTCCTGATAAAGAGCTCATTATAGAGTTCAAACTGCTTGGAAGAATTTTGTATTTCTTTTGTGCTGTATTTTGTCCCGTGCCCAAAGATGGACAATTCATGTTTCAAGTCCACATCTTGTATTGAAGTTGTGTCTGCTGACCTGTAGCTTTGCTGTTCTGGCCTGAGGGCTGTAAGAAAAAATAAATCTCATGGTAAGAGCCAATATGAAGTAGTAGAGGCTGTTGTGATCAAGTTGATGGATTGTTTTGGGAACTGAATGAAATATTTTCCCAGGGCTAGTCTACATCAGACTGAGCTGTTTTGCTTTGTTAACTATGAACTGCTCCCAAGGTAGGACAAGGAAGGCAAGATACCTTTATCTTATCACAATTCCAATTCAGTACAAAGTTGCTAATCATTTTACCTAAGTTTAGGGGAGTGCTTTCTTCTTCTCCTAAGACAGACACTTTCATTTGGTTGGCTGGATTAATCTCTGTTGCTTATAATGGGAGTGTAGACACATATACTTTAAATGTCTAAAGTAAGATAAAATCAATCACACTCTAGATATCTGTGATGTAGACATCTACAGCAGGGCTAGTTTCTTGGTATTCCTTTATAGTCAATGGAGAGAATAGGCACTTTAATGTGCAATTCATTTGATCTATTTTAGACATGTACTTTAGGATGAGATGAATTGCACACCAGAAACTCTCATTTCTCTCTATTGAATTTAAAGGGAGTCTAGGGTGACTAGTTCAGGTGCAGACATCTGAATTTACATTTAATTAAATGAATCCCTCTGCAGTATGTCTGATGCTTCCAAGAAATGTTGGGTGGACTTAAACACATGCTTGTAACATTTTTAAAACAAGGAATATTAGGTTTACTATGTGTATGCAGACAATCCTTTTATCCATCAGCCCAGAGTTTCTTGCAAAAGTTACTTTCACTCTATTTGTTTAATGGAGAATTCACACATATTTCTGTGCAGTAAACCAAAAAGTAGAAATATGGCAGTTCAAAGCTGAAAGAACAATTGTTTAATTACATATTTTATTCCCTCTACCTCTTAACTTATCTTCTGACTCTAAGTGATAATAAATTATCATGGACTACATCAGCAACATCAAATTCTTGCCAGGGCTCCATGGGATGAACCTTGCTGGTCAGCTGTTGGTGGAATGGAAAGGGAAATCATGAGAAAGCATGATTTTGCTTGTGTGTATTTCTCTTTCCTCATCTTCTCTTTGGGCATAGTAACATTCCCATCCAGCTACTAGAAATTAAAGTGTGCACTTTAAATATACCTGTCTTGTAATCAAAAAAATCTGATTTCAAAATTGAACAACACACCTCAGTGGTCATTAACTTAGTTCTTTGGCCTACCAAAAGCAGTGAATTTGTAGCAGCATGGATTTCACCCATGGCCATGTCTGTCAACACACAGCTAAGAACCTGCTGTAAACCCTGTAGAGAAGCTCACACTGGTATAAGTGCATAATTATTGCCCATTAGTGTTTACCATACATACAAATTCAGTATAGTCAGACATTTAAATGGAAGCTCTTTTGTTTTATTTTGGGACCTCAAAGCTTCTAAGTGAGGTAAATATCTGTAAGTACTAATGAGAATTAAGACTGAAATATTTGGAAATCAGAAATGGGAATATGAATCAATCATCTCAGAAACTTTGATAGACTCAGAACTTTAGATTTGAAACAAGTCCATGTGCAGAAAGCAAAAAGAAGATTGGTTGTGAGAAAGAAGGAAGGAAACTGGGGTGGAAAGTGAAGAAAACTGAAGAATATACTCATCATAAAACTGATAACTCAGAAAATAAATTAGTCTTAACCCTGAAGGAGCTTAATAGTTCAGAAGTTGTTTGTTGATATTTTTTGTTTGTTTCTCTGACTACTGTATCCCTAGACCTAAAATGCAGATTGGTACAACTGGATAATGCATTTTCTAATAACTAATGAATATTAGTCAGCATGTATTTTAATTTTTTCAACAGCTGCTACATCTTTGATTACAGAAAAGAGCTGCTCTTAACTAGCTATATCTTTCAGTCAGGGTTTGACAAGGGTATCTTATATAAGAATTTTTCTTTAAAAGTTATAGTAATACAAAAATATTTTGAAACATAGATAGTTTGAGGCATATCAGATCAATCAGCTTTCACACTGTAATTACTTTAGGTTTTCATGGTTGTTATAATAGCGACACTATAGACTATAGTAGATTGAGTCTTCTGAGCTGGAGCAACAGTATCTCTGTCTAAACATGGGGATGATTTTTATGCCTCCAGTCCCTAATTAATATTTTCATTGACCGTCCTCTGTTCATGCTTCTTTTCACTGTCAGTCCACATAGTCATAACTTTTCCTTATATTTTATACATTCTTTATATTATCTTAATTATATTTTATATGCTTGTTCTTGCTTCTCTGTCTCTGAAATACTTGTATGACTTGAAGCATTAGAAAATAACTCTCCTTCAGTAATTCCTTCAGCAAAGAATATCTCAATGTTAATCTTTGTATTAAAAAAAAATTAAAACCACAACAACAAAAAAAAACACAAAAAAGCTAAGCACAAACAACAGAAAATAAATAAATAAAATAAATAAATAGAACAAAAAATATCAACACCCCACCCCCCCCCAAAAAAAAAAAATCAACAAAAGAAAACAAATCAAGACAAAAAGACACTGAAAATGATCACTAGTTGCTCTTTTTGTACCATTCCTGCTCTGGCTTTTTCCACTATCATCTACATGTCTTGCTGATTTCAGTTCCCAATGAATCCAAAGGGGAATTTAGAACACCTCTTTAATCATCACTTTCTGAACCTGAGGCAATGCTTCTAAGAAACTGTTTGCATTGCAATTTAAAAAGGAAAGGAATTATAGAAAATGTCTCCCCCTAATCAGTACTTGTGGTAAAATATATGCTAATAAAAAACAGAATTCCCATTCTATTCATAATTTATAAAGCAGATAGATCAGAACTCGCACACAGTATAACATGGGGGAAGCAGACATGTGGCTATAATCCTCTTTGTGATTACAACAACATAGCTTTATTGACACCAGCGGAGTTACACCAGTCTAAGTAGGATGCAAATCAAGTCAGTTATACATTAAGGAAAACCTTAAGCAATACAGTGTTCTAAATGAAGCATCCTACTTCCACAGATTTAATATTTTAGAACTCGAATCTCCTCTTTGCTAACAAGGTTTTTATGCTGTTACTACTTTAACAGAGCCAATAGTCACAACAAGGTGAAAGTGTCATAGCAGACTGGAAAATCATTGAAGTAAGATGTTCTGTCCATAACGAAGCTGCAGACATTTGTAGATGGAAAGATTGGCTTGTGTTTCCCAAGATCTTTCTCTTCAGTATCTTCAGTATTTTTCTTAAAACTTCATCTTGAAAGCACCCAAGGCACTGTATATTGGTCCTGATGTACCACAGAACAGAAAATAAGCTCTGATGCAGTAGAGAGATTACACTGAGAAAAACTTTTGTGCCCCTTCCTTCACTCCAGCACATCTATGGCATCAACTCCATCAGAAGCAATGTGGGCAGGCGCTAGCAGCTATAGGAGATCATCTGGTAGAAGGATGCAAGGGAACACCAAACAAATGTCTTGGGAGGAAAAGGTCTCGTAAAAGAATATAGTGTAATTTCAAA
Organism: Tyto alba; assembly: GCF_018691265.1. Classification (NCBI taxonomy): domain Eukaryota; kingdom Metazoa; phylum Chordata; class Aves; order Strigiformes; family Tytonidae; genus Tyto; species Tyto alba. The sequence continues at coordinate 41,511,641 of NW_024881316.1, read as the reverse complement.
AAACAAATGGAAGAGACACTTTGTTTATGAATAATAGAGTATCTCCTTAGGGCTGGATTTTTATCCTAATCATTTATGGTACTGGTGAGATGGAGCTGCCTCACAGTCTGCAATAACTCACCGCCCACACTGTCTGAAGACTTCAAAGTATTTTATTTATCCCACAGCATTAGTATTTTTTACTTTACTGATAAAGAAGCAGACAGCTGTATTCAGGCCACCTACTGTAGCGGAGACGAGTGACTCAGATGGTACTTTATGAGATCACAGTCTCTGGCTCCATATTCAGTTGATGAGAAGAAGTAGTCATGATTTTTTAGCCAGGCAGAGTGCTTCCTATGGCTGCTTCACTGTGACTACTTCTCTTCAGTTTCAATAAAGAAATCCAGAGCACACGTGTCTTCAGTGACTTAATCCCCCTTTGAATTTATGTGCCATAGGAGGTGTTTAAGTGCATCTTTGGCTCTCTGCTAGGCAATCCAACTATGGACCAATGAGACTAACGACATCCTGATGCTTAGAGCAATTTCTGTGGCTGTTGGAGCCCACTCCATAAAATAATACATCTGACGGCTCATCCATCTTCCTTTAGTGTTTTTGAGCCAGATGTACAAAAATGTGACACCAACGTGATGTGGAAGTCAGGACCTTACCTTAAAAAAACAATAAAACCATTAGATTTATGAAGTCTCTGTGGTATGTGGATGTCTACTTTTAAGGTACTATTGAAGATTCCACCAGAATAAGCTTCATGTAACTGTTAAAAATAAATCACTATATATAGATTATTCTGTGAATCAAACCTGTGATTCAGGATAATATAGATGGGGAAGCCACTGAGACAGCTGGGAAACTATACTTATCACAGAAGTGCCACCTCCTTACAATACTGCAGAAATAATCACTGCTTTGTACCATATCTCATTAACTATATGTTTTAATATTTTTCAATTATTTGGCTTTAAATGGTTACAATGTTTCACAAAGTTACAGCAACACTGCAAGCATTATTAGATGGGGATAGAAGTTAAAAATGGAACTGCATAAAAGAACAGCAGAACAACGTGTCATTACAATGAGCTGTAGGAATAAATGACTCCTAGTCTCACTCTTCTGGACTGACAAATGTACCGCCTGTCTATATGGCATTAATGAATGACAGTTTCTCACCATTTGGTGGATGCATGTGTCATCATTTGTCTAGATGACATCTTGATTTATAGACATCATCGAAAAACATTAGAAAATCTTTCTACAAGTTTGATGAGAATTCTGAATATGTGCAAGTAAGGACTAGTTTTTTTCTGAACAGTTCATTGGGATGTACTGTTTCAGGCAATCGGAGGGGCAGTATGGTCAATTGGTCATTCTCCTCACTTGGAGGATGGGTGCCTTGGACTCAGTTTTCTGCTGTACCTGAAGCTCCTGTCTGACCTTGGGCAAATCATCCACTTTCTCTGACTCTCTTCTCTCAGCTGTGAACAAAGAAGCAGTATTTCTTCCTCTCACAAGAGTAAATAAAATCTCATTGAATGTGATGTGTTGTTTAGAGGCTACACTAATTGGAATCACATACTTGTTATTTAGGTATTAAACTAGATTTGCAAAGCAAATTTCTCTTAAAACTATCTGAGAAAATGTTTCATTATGTACTTTGAAAATGTGGAAAAGAAAGAAAAATAAATCCCATTCCAGAAAAGTAATTCTAGCATAGGGAAATTCAAATGGCTAAAGTGGTTGGAATACCATGAAATGTCAGCACTAAGTTTTGGCATATATGTGTGTCTGTGTATATGTGTATAAAAACATACACAGTTTTTCCCAGGCTGCTTGTACACAGAAATTTGCATAGTTCAAATTAGCAACATAGCACATTTTCCAAAGTCTGAGCATTCATTTACAGTTTAAGATTAAGAAAAAATCAAGCAGATATTTATAATTCTCCTATAATAAAGAATGATTATTTTCCCATACCCTTCTTTATTAATCATTCTGGCTATACCTGTCATTCTGTCCCTAACATTCTTTATAATGTTTCCCCAACATGTACAAGTCCTCCGATTGTCCTGCACAGGTTGCAGCCATCAGCAGTAGGCAGCATTTGCCCTGCACCCCTCGGTGCACAAGGCTGAACGTTCGCCAGCTTCCACGCAGCCGTGCAGACATGAGGAGCAGCATTTTCTGGCATCCTGTGACGCACCTGAAAGGCGTTTGCTTCCTCGGTGTGTTTGACAGGGCAGTACTGCTAAAAATATAAGCTCTGAAGTGCAGCAAAGCAGAAGGTGTTTAGGGATGCATTATGCTTATCCCCTGTAGGGTCTGCTGCCCTATTAAACAGAGGTAGGGCACAGTGACCAGACATTTTAGTTGGGCCAGGATAGTCTTAGAAAACAAAGCTTTCCCTTGCTCTCTGAAAAAAAAGTACATCTCCAGGAATTTATTCTGTCACAATTTTTGATTGGCATTTTTTTCTGGCTCTCACCCTCCAGCCACATTCCTGGCAGGATACTTTTTCCCTGGACTAGAGCTACAGAGTTGAAAAGAGAGATTTCCTTCCCAACTTCAGCTCCAGCATTGGCTTCACTGGCCAGGCAGGATGAGAGTTCACTGCATCATCCAGCTCTCCTCCATGTGACCCTCCCTTGAAATAAAACCAAATTTGGTTAAACTGCTGAAGGAATTTTTAGGGGAGCCAAGGGAGGTACTTTTCTGTTCCTTTCCAAGAAGTTTAGGATGAATAGGTACAGCCGAGCTCAGAGTGATTACCTCTGGAGGAGGGATTTTTCTTCAGAATAAAGGATCTCATTAAGAATTGCCTCCAGGCTGTTTGGGTTGCCTGCCACAGTGTTTTGGAGGAGGAATGCAAACCTTCAACTGTGTTGTAAGAAGCATTTCTACCTTCCCAGGAGTGACCAGGCTTGACCCCATTTAGCTAGTGAGATCAATTTAGGTCACAGAGCGGGGTCAGCTTCTATACACTGTTCTTGGAGAGTTTACAAATGACTACACGGAGGTGGTTAGCCACTATACTTGTCTCAGATCATCTCTCACCTCTTTCTGCCAGCGTAAGACGAGTCATATGTAAGAGTGCTTTGAAGTGACAGATGATATTGTTGAACTTTTGGTGGACAGTCTGTTAGCTGGGATGAAAACGACAACAATATCATATAATAAAGTAAGGAAGCAAGGTTACACATACTAACTCTCAGCAATAGTCACTGAATCAGATACTGTTGTCTGATTTTTTGCTTGTGAGGTGAAGATGACCTAGAACATTAGAAAGGACTCATGAATATGAATACAAATTGCATGTCATAGCTGATTAGTGATTGATGATTAAGTGCTGTACCACTCTTTTTCTGGAATTAAAGGCTAACACTGAGGAAACTATATACCACAAAACTTCTTCCCAACATTTAGAAAGGATACATCTCTCTATTCGCACACCCACATTTCTTTTTGAGTTTTTCTTGTGGGCTTTTTTTTAGATTTTTTTTTGCATGTGCCTTTTTTTCTTCTCTCTTCTCAGCAAAATCCATGAACTCAAAGACCCTATATTTTTGTTAATCTGTACTTCCATCTTAAAGCAACTGAGAAAAAATTTTCACTCTTAGAGCACTATTATAATGATTGCAACAGAGGTCACTGCTTGCAATTATGGTCATTAAGGGAGATAAATTATAGGTTGTAGGAGTGGAGGAGGAGGACAGAAGAAAGGGATCCTTTAGTCTGCAACTACATTTTCTAACAATTGTTAGGACTTCTAGACATGGCCACAAATAAAGTATCAATAATAGTCATAGTAAAGATTAAAATAAATTATCCAGAAAACCAGAAACATCAGTGACCAATAGTCTAAGTATGTATAAGTTGGTATATGTTTTCTTACTTCAAAAGTAGATGCATTTGAATATTGTGTATCTGATTACTATCTTTTGAAATTTTCTGTCCTGTCTTTACAAATTTCTGTGCAGTAAGGAATGAAAAGGGTGACTCAGAATCTTCACAAATGGGAGCTAGGAACTCCTGATTTCTCATCAAGATGATCTTTGGGCAAATAAATGGATATTTGCAGGTAAACACAGCATGCTGACTTTAAACCTGCAAGCAGTACCTTTGGCTTCAAACATTTGTGCCTAAATATCTAACTGAATTATAGTCATAATAAGATTTTGAAATTAAAACCATGCAGTGTCTCGTTAGTTTATGTTTTCTTTTATCTGTAGTTTTCTGACAAATTGAATAAGAAGATTCACAGAAATCCAAAATCAAGGCTAGGAATTCTGATCTAATAGCCAGCTGGTTAACACAGAGCTCTCATTAGTGTTGGCTGTTCTGCCAAAAGTGCAACTTGTTTAATAAGTACATGTTTTCTTCTTATTCATTTCATAAAAAGAAAAAAAAAAAAAGAAAAAAAGAAAAAAAAGAACTAAAGGAGCTCTGTCAGATGAGGATTAGCTTTTATGAAGTAGATGATTCAGCAATACTTTCAAACCATCTCCCTACAGCCTTCACTCCTCCTCCTTTCCACCTCCTGACCCCCCATCTCCATATTTAAAAAGTGATAATAAAAGGACATTTTAAACTATATATTTCCTGCAGATTATTCTTTTATTAAAACTACCTGCAGAATTTCAAATAGTGCAGTCCATGATGCTCTTATTATGTGAACTAAAGAGATTAAAGCATTGCTATACATGTCCTTTTAGAATAAATCACACACATGGACTATTCTTTAGGATTCAGGGTAAAAGGGTCATTTTCTACAGATTATGCTAGTAACCAGCAAACCCCCGGGGGCCTGATGTACAGGCAATTTACTCTGCTCACCCACAGTCTTGCATCATAGTTCTAGTAGTGGGAAGCTCAGAGCAGTACACTATCATACATTCACCTTCATATCATTTACCTTCAATAAATTATTTGAATAGCAACTAATATTTACACTCAGTAACTACATGCCCTAAAGAACTTTGTATGAAGAGGCCCTGGCCCAAATCTGTATTAGGCATAAATTGTCATTTTCTATTGAAGTCAATGGATCTATTACAGCTGACACCAGCTGAGTAGTTGCCCTTTCTCAGACCATGAGCTGTAACAAATCTGGAGATTGCAAACAGATAATACATAAAGACTGTGTATGTTTGGGATAGATATCACGTAGGGAGGAAGTATATCTGAAACAATTTTAAAAGCATATATGACATGGATTTAGGCATTTTTTGTACACATTTGAATTCTTTTGAAAATGAAAACTTTAAGGGAAAAAAAGTTAATCTATTTGCCAATTAGTTTTGTTTTTTTCAGTCCTCTTGATCATAGGATTGTTTTAAACGTAGTAAAATATCTTCCTATGCAAATTTCTCTGTTTCTTGGCACCTGATATACTTCAGATTTAGGACTAACTAAAGCAAAGGCTATTTTTTTTCACGTATTTTGTATTTAATTTTGTCCCAACCATATTATAAGGAAAAAAAAAAGTTCTATAACCAAAATAGAACATGACATTGTAAATAGATTATCCTAATAATAGTGGTATCATCAAAAGAAGTGGTGGAATCTATACAAAAATAATAACAATACAAAGTACTTGTTGATGTATGTTGAGGTATGTCAATTTAATTACAACACAACCATTAAGGACTTTCACGAATATTTTTTTGAAAAAATTCTTGAATTTAAAGACTTTATTGTTAAATATAATTGCTTAGCTTTTCAAAAATTGTAACTGTGTGCATGCTTTCAATTTTATCTTTGAATTAGATTACCTTTTTGCACAAGTAATTAAAATAGAAAAAACTAACAGCATCAAAATAAATTAGTCACACTGTAATTAAACTAATATTTCCTCCTTTCTTTTCTCTATCCCACACCCCATATCTTGAGTACATAAGAATCCCACTTTTACTTATTTTTATAAATATTTTTTTCTGTAAGGGTCTCATACTCCCTTGCAAATATCTACATTATCGCATAGTCTTTACAGATATAAATATAATCCTTATGTGCTGCTGTCTGCAGTTTGTGGATCTATTTTCCAACCGATTAAAGGACAACTCTCATTAATGTAATGAGAGCTTTCATGAATAAATCCCTCATTTTTCAGTGATAGAATAGATTCTTCATTATTGAACTGCGTGCACTCAGGTAAGATCTATCTGCATCCAAAGAAATAAATTATTGATTTCTTGTATCATAATGAATACCTGTCCTGGTTGGGGCTGGCCTAGAGTTCCCATTGGTTTGGCAGCAGGAGGAGTGCTGCAGCACCCTGAGACCCCAGGGGCTCCCCAGGTCCCAGTGCCCTCACCTGTGTGTGGGGGCGGGGGGAGCACAGCTGGAGGACTGGTCCCGGATTGGCCGATATCCTATGTCACGTGACATTGTGCTCACTATATAAAGGCAGGAGTGGGCTGGGAGGGGCTCTCACTTCTGGGAGTGTTGCTGTGATGCATTTGTGTTTGGGATTGCCGGCTTGGAGCAGGTGGGTGTCGGTTGGTCTGTGGGTGGTGAGCAGCTGTATTGTACATTACCTATTGATACTGCTGTCAGGGTATTGTTCTGTTACTGTTATTGAACTGTTTTTATCTCAACCTGTGAGTCTCCCTTTGCCCCTCTGATTCCGATTCCATTCCCAAGTGGGGGGAGGGTGGGTGAGTGACTGTGTGGTGTTTAGCTGCCAACCAGGCTCAAACCATGACAATACCCTAGTGCATTTCTTATCATTTCAGTTCTTCAGAATTTTCTCTAATTTCCCGAATGCATTTGATAAACATTGACTTCTCTCTGCTGTCTTGGTTAATGAAAACTCAGGAATTATTTCTCAATCCTATTAATTAGTGATATTTGTGCATTTTTACTACTCCAAAAAGTGAATTATAACCATTGGTATAAATGACACTGAGAGCCAAAGCAAGAACTTAGGTCATCATTAAGAAAATGATAAGAAAGAATTTTTCAGTGTTGTTGGCATGGTATCTAATCTGTGGTAGATGCAGTGCAGGTGGAGTATATTGAAACTTCCTTTTCTTACCTTAAAATCATCTGGGAGGTGTGCATAATTTACAAAACCATTGGCACAGAAAGTAAAAATAGAAAATTAATATATTGGGTACAGCATACTGAGTTTCGTTCACTAAATTAAATATTACAACCTTATCTGAAATACTTGATATCTAAAATATATTCCTGCTCTTTATTTAGTAGATAACATTTATTTTTATTAATGGTATTGTGAATTTTTTTTTAGTATTTGGTGCCTTCATTACAGAGTCAAAAATATGAAGCATTTCAAGTGCCCTTCATTAGTACCCTTTATCATTAAGGCAACTGAAAAGGTAAAAATGCTGTTTTGTGTCCCATTAAAACAGAAAAACCACTTCTGAATTAGATTCAGAAGTCTGGAGATCCACCCTGCTAAAAATTCCTGTCTGATTCCACCTTACCTTTCTGTAAAATCAGTTACTGTAGCTACAGGTTCAAGAGGTATCTGGATGCTGCAGGTGCTGAAAGTCTACATGAATTGGAGGATACATGCAGAATACCCATGCAAGTGAAATCCAGTAACAGTTAAACGTAAAGACAGCAACTCTGGCTTGGGAAAGCACTGAGATGGAAACTGTTGGAAACAGGGAAATATTCCCACGGAAGAACCTCTCTGCTTGCTCTTCCGTAAGTGCCTGCTTCTGACACCTACCAGAGACAAGACACTGTAACCTTCTAGGTGTTTTTTTCTGTTTCAGCCTTCTGTTCTTCCAAGGTTGCTCTTCACAAGGGAGATAATGTCACATGAAATATTGAGCCACCTTCATGGCAATAGGAAGAAGCCTGTGAAATATTATTCCTATAGAAAGAAGTTGAATAAACACCTGCCAGGCACTAAGTGCTTTAGATCCTGCCTTAGATCAAGACAGTGGGTGGAATGGCTTGCTTCAGTGTCTTCCAACATCTGTTTCTAGGATTTTCACTGATATTTGAGAATGAGTTTCACCAAGAATATATTTCCAACTGGATTAACCTCCTATTTCATTGTATCTAAAATGACTAGATTTTCTGCATATAGCCATACCTGGCTCCCTTAATAGTCAAGGAAGGATGGGCTGAATCACATCCTGATGACCTAATATGTTAATTGCTTTCCACAAGGACCTCTGTCTGCTCTATAGCATTCAGAAAAAAATAGTGACTATACCATTAACATAATGAATACACAAGCTCATCTGAATACACAAGCTTTTGAGGGAAGAATTCAGTTTTGTATGTGAAGCAAAGTTCTCATCGCATGTAAGGATGCACAATCTGTCTGTAGGGACTTAAAGCATTTCTTCAATTTTATTTCATCCTAGACTTTTGAAAAGAGGACAACTGCAGAGTTAAGCTATAACTCAGAGACCAGTTTCCTGTTTTCTCAGAGATCTGTTAAAATGAAAAAGGCATCCCTATACAAATGACGGATGCTGTAAACTAATGCAGTTTGTGCTGATTTAGGACTGCAAATGATCAAACTTCAATTGTAAAGTCTTTATTATATTTTTAATAGTATATCAAGTTTATGTGAGATTGCAAGTGTCCAAGAAGAGAAAAAAAGTTACTAAATTTTCTCTTAATCTGAAAATATGAAATGATCCAACAGAACTAACTCACACAAGTTGGTGACCATTCAGAAACACACCACTAATGCATTGTGATCACTAGTGACTCATTATCACAGACCACCTTACTACTGTATTGCACTCATGTTTTAGGGGGATCTTTGTCCCAGAGGAGACAGAGTAGATCTCCTTCTCTGCTCTCTGCAGAGCAGTGCAAGAACCCTTTTCCACAAATCACTAATTATGTCTGATAACCAGCACTCATGAAATACCACCGGACAAATGTACTTCCTTTGATCCACAGAAAATATCTTAGTGATTTTAGCTGCAACAGTACACTGCTAGCTAAGCCTCTAGCCCCTACAATTTTATCAAATGTACAGTTTTCAAGGATAATTCCCTTTCCTATGTATAAATATAGAAGGCCAAGTAATGAAAAAAGACATTTGCTACAATGCAAGCTGACTAAAAAGTTCATACATTGCTGCAGTGACAGTGGAGGGTGGTGAGGGCCTGATTCTGAAGCCAACAATACAATATGCAGCTAAACTGCTGTGCTGAATGTTATTAATTTCAATGAGTTTATATATCTGCAATAGTTTGCACCTTTTCCAGTGCAGGCCATCGTTCTATACCATGGCTTGCATTCTAAAATATGTGGTCTTTGTCTAGAGTGTTCTGAAGTTGATAATTGCCCCAGTGACTTATCCTACTCAATATTTTGTAGTCCCCTGTGACAACCCTTTTTCTTCAGTATAGTAGACTTTACATCTAGGTCAATTTTAGGAGTCTATTTGGCAGTTACATTTTAAAATTGATTGCCTGGATCTATTTATGAATTACTTATCTGTTGGGTTTGTTGTTTTTTTTTTTCCTTGCCCTAGAAATAATGATGGAATAAGATGTGGAGAGAGACCAGCAGCACAGGTACCCACAAACTTACTACTACAGACAGAAACTGTGCAACTCAGTTATAGACAATCTGCACTGCATAATATGTTCTGAACCAAGGGGTGGTTGTTTTGTTTTGTTTTGTTTTTTTTTCCTTATATCAAAAATAAATGATGATTTTTGAGTCATTCCCAATATAATAAATAAACTATTCACACAATTTTTACTTTTAACTATTGAATTTGTTGAGTTATTATATTCTCATATTAAAGTAATTATTAACCTTAAGTTTGTAACATTATTTTCCAGTGTTTTCTATTTCTAACAAATTAGTATGGGAGGTGTAGCCATAGAGGAGGTGTAAACAGATAGAGTAAGTGTACTGGATACTGGAATCTGCAGTTAGAAGAAAAAAGGAAAGAGAAATTCTGTTGCTATGTGTCTCAATGTGTTAACTGCATTGGATTTTAAAGAATTATATTTTGTTGATGTAAATACCGTTTGTACATAATAACAATAATGCAAAAATGACTGTAAGGTCAATATTCAGACAAAGTGATCTCTGTGTTATGAAGAAGACTGGTCATTGGTTTTGGTGTTCTAGTTTTGTTTTTCTTTAATTTAGGTTTTTGCAGGGATTTCTTTATCTGTGACATATATGCCTTAGAAACTACATATTAACAAAGTAAGAAAGTTTAGTGTTAAGATATTGTGGATTTAGGGATTTTTTTTCTTGGTTTAGAAGAGCAAAGTCAAGGACAACCCCATGTGTTCTGCAAAGTTCAGCAGTAATATTATTATTCACACAAGTTGTCTCAGCTGTGAAGTCAGTACATTTGTTCTGGATGTCTCTTTATTATTAATGGCCCTTTCACCTGCCTTTCTACATTTGTTTGAGCCAACATTGCTCTTACCTTCTGGCCAGTTCACTTAAATTGTTTTCATCCCCTGGTAGCCTTAAAGGTGAAGCTTTGTTCCAAATGTCTTATGAAAGGTTAGTCTTAACTACTGTATTGATATTGGATTGAAACAGAAAATACTCAGGAAATAGCTATGGCAAACGAAATAATGAAACTCTCCTCCTACTTTCAAGTCATCACTCATTCTATTCAAAATTCTACTCCAGGCATGACATCACAGGGTAAAATTAACCATGGAGCTAGGGTAAATATAGCACAAAGACCAGAGAATACTTAAATCCACCCAAGTTTGACACCACACTGTATCTACCTTAAGCAGAAGCAGATGTTTAAGTAAAAATTAACTGGTGTGTTGCCTTTTTGATGGCTCTTTGCAAATGGGAAAATTTCACCCAGAGAGAATAAGCATAAAATCGGATCAATACATTAAATGTTCTGACTGGAAAAAAAATCATAAAAAGAAGATTAATCAGGAAAATATGACTTCCATCTTGGAAAATTATATTTAGGAAAATTATAATTTTTCTTTCAAATATGAGTCAAAATAGGAATTTCTTGCTATTAAAAATGCCTTCAGTTTCTGCTGCATTTGGATGAAGAGGTCTGGTTTTCTGTGGGTCACTTACAAGGGTCTCGTAATCTGAGACTTATTTGTAATTTTATTTTCATATGAATCTTAAAATGCTTAACAGTATTGTTGATGGAGAACTACTTATACTATCAAAGATGTTTATATAAAGCATAAGTAACTGTCAAGAAATTAATTAGCATGAGCAACAGAGGTCACAGGAATGTGAAGTGCAGTGCTCCAACTGCAAAATCAAGAGCTGAGCAAAATGAGATATTGGTTTAGTTTCAGTAGATTATGTTACAAAGAACTCTGTGTCAAACTGCTACGATTTCATCTGTTTGTCTTTTCTTATTTGTAGACTACCTCTAGGAAGTTATTCCAGTCTTTCAAGAAAATTTGTGGGGAGACTTAGGTCTTAATAAACATATGTCACAATCAGAGTAAAATAATATGTAATGGAGAGGTGCTTTAAACTCAATATAAAGTAACATTCAGATGGTTTTGGTGTATGGGAATGTATGTGTGCATGTTAGAGTAATGTGAAGTACAGAGTACCAAGGTGATAATATGCCACATTAGGACAATTCATTTTATACATCTTAAAATAGAAATGTCTAAGGAATGAGAGATGGAGGTCAGAAAAAATTCATGAATTCTTCTACCTTATTTTCATAAATCAATGCCTTAGGCCCCTCTGAGGCAGCTAAAAATACATTTCTCTTTCAGATGAAGGAGATTAGGAGGTGGGAGGGAGGGCATGTTGCCTTACAAACATAGAGAATGTCAGCATTGTCATGAAAATTATGAACCTATTGTGTAGGTGTTACTTCACGAGGGATGCACTTTCCATTTTAGTGACATAGATGATAATAGTCTTTTATAATCCACTATATAAAATTCTAAATTTCACCTCTTCAAACTACTACGTTTGTGGTGCAGCCTCTAAATAGCTGATAGGAGAAAAGAGGTGAAGTTGAATGGACTAAATGAGTTCTCTTCACTGCTGTGCAAAATCTGTGGATTTCAGGCAACAAGCTAGTGATGAACTGGTACACAGTGAATGCAGCATTTTCTGATTCTAGGAACTATTGACTTTCCTGGATACTCTGTCTAGAGAAGACAGAGTAACTAAGTAACTAAGGTGAGTGCATTTCACTCTGGTTGTCAAAGTATAAATAGAAATGATTCATCTGATATTTTGGAACTATCTGCTTTCCAGTTTGTGAAGCAGGTCAAAACATCAGCTGAGGTCAGGTAAATCCAGTTCAAAAACCTATTTCTTAAATGCATGGCAATTAATCAATTGCTTAAGTTAACTAAAAAGTGAGTAAAGGCTGTGTTTGAGAGGTGAGAGACTTTACATATTCATCATGGACAAGCAAAGCCTGAACTCTAATGACTGGGCCTTCATGGCACAAAAATTAACAAGACAAATAATGCAATGGGTGTCTGTTAATTGGAACAACTCGGTGGGTAGCCAGTTAAATGGCTGTCTTGATGAGGAGACAAAAATTCAAAAATAGCTTTGAAAATAACTAAATTGACATAAAACTGCACACAAACTAAAAATTATAAATATAAACATTTTATATACTCCTTCTTTATGGAATCTGCCTCCTATAACATATTCTGTACAAGACAGAGGGTCAGTATTTGTTGCATATCAATGATACTGTACCTCTGATACAGAATATAGTCCAAGTATGAGGGCAGAAAAGGTAAAGATGGTTGCACTCATTAGGTAGATCTTCATTTTTCTTCAACAGATGGAAACTTTGGAGTTTCTAAAAGCAAGGTTTCCTTTTCTCACTTTTCTGTTGCATATAACTTTTCAATTGTTACCTGATCATTCCTACAGCAAAACATGAATTTCTGTCACCTGATAGAAATTGTTTTTGTGCACAGATTCTGCAAGTACTTGAACACCCACCAAACTTGACTCACCTTCTAGTGAACAGTACTACCAACCTTTACCATGACATATTCCCATTTTCACTTAACTGCTGTCATATTTATGCCTTCCACACAGCAGTTCAAGGAGGGCAGTATCAATTAAGCTCCGAATGTTTTCCCCATCCTTAAATAGATCTACATAGCGTCCCAATGAGATGATCACTAAACAGCTTCTTTCAAACATGTTCCACACTCCATAACTAAATGGATTTTGTAAAATTATGTGGTGCTCTAATCTGATTCTTTCCTAATGCTGGTGTCATGGGAAGTATTCTCTCTACTGCGATGAAGCTGTAACTCAGCTACGTATCCCAAGCAACAGTTTTCATAATTTGTTTTCTTACAGTGTTTCATCATTGTTTGCACAATCTGCCTCCTGCTTTTTCACTCACCTGTGATGTATGTCCTGTCAGCACAAAGGTGTCTAATACAGTTGTGCAGTTTGCCCTGCACATTTCTGGACAGAACTTTCACAGCTCACTCTGCAGTCATGCATATGAATGCAGCAGCAGAAAAATCTCTGGTGGGACCGTTCTTTTCCATGTGTATTGGGTTTATGTTGAAAGGGTTTGGTAGGTGGTGGGGAAGGTGCCGCAGGGGGTGCTTCTATAGGAACACACCAGGAGATGCCCCCATGTCAGAGAGCTGGCTCCAAGATAGACCCACCACTGTCATTTAAGATGACCCAGGGTATCCAAGACATGTATGGGGCTGGCAAATATGGTAGAGGACAATTGAAAAAAAAAAAACCTACTTCTTAGGAGAGGTAAACTGAGACCAGGTGAGATACCTCTGGGCATTTGAGGTGGTACTAGCACTACTATATTTTAGTAGCCGAATTAAACCTTGGATTTTCATTCACCACAATGGGGCTAGTATGGTAATTTTGGGGCAGGCTAAATGTAGAAATATGGCCATTTACTGGGGCTTAAATGTAGAATTAAACCTTTACCATGCAATTCTCTGACAAATCCCACCTTTTGCTTTTATCCCAAAGATCTCTATTCCTAGGTAATATCCTATCAAATGACTTCCATATTTTTATGTCTTTTTTGATATGAAATGGAAATCGTATACCCCCAGCAGGTGAAGATATTTCTACATATCAATGTCAGAAATATAAGAATAAGTATTTATTTTTAATCAAATGTTTATTTTGCTACCAATAAAATAGTGAGTAATATATATCTTTCCTAGCTTCATGTTAATATGGAGAAGTTTCACCTATCCCACCATGGCCAAAGGAAATTCATAGCATGGAAATTCTAAATTTTGTTTTATGTCACAGGACTACTGTGATGCCATGTGAACCTCAAGATATTTTACTGGGAAGGATGAAATTTTTCAAAATCAAAAAAAAAAAAAAAAAGGATTTTCTTTCCTTGCTTTATTCTGGTGTACATGATCTATCTACTTATGTATCTTACATCTCAGTTAACCCATCACTGAAATAGGCACAAGAATGTGAACAATTCTTGAGGATCACCTGTGTCAGCCATGGAGGTATGTGCAGCCCACATTGTGATCAACTGTCTTGCTTGGGGTATGGGCATCCTGTTCTGCCGGATAGTGCAGCTGCTGCACTCTATGGGATGCCACATAGTCATAACCCCCCAGATCATCTTCAGAGATGATCCACTAGAGCTCATCATGACTTTTTTCCTGATCATGCACTGAGATGATGAGGACACAGTTCTTGTGCTCATATACAGCTGAATCAGAGATGATGGGCAAATTTTGGAACCCACACTACAGCGTTCACAGACCTATAGAATCCACTGAGCATTGGGAGTACCCATTTTCCCGTGGCAAACACTACCTCTTGTCCTTACTGCTTTTGATAAACCTTCATTGCTTAGAGACTCATAAAGGTGAGGTCACATGCACAAATGACACCCTTTACAATGGTGTAGAGCTTTATGGTGGCATTAGCTCAGGTTTGAAGAAATTACACCTGTGCTGGCATGGTGCTGTAATAAGATTATATCACTTCTAATTCTCAAAACTAACTCAACTTGTTGTCTGTATAATATGCTGCTTGGCTGTAAACGTTCCCCTATCAAACAGATGAATATGCAGTGACTTGAGCATTTGATAAAAGAACAATGTACAAATGTGTTATGAAAACCTACTCAGATTTAGGATGCCTACAAATAATAGCTTTAAACTGGAAGAGAATTGACATCTGACGGTCCTGACCCACAAAAGTAAGACAGAGAGTTATCTTAATTCATCCTGGTCTTTTTAGCCTGATTAAAGATTTGTCAAATTGCTCTATAGTTGTATCTTAATAATGCAGTATGTGAAAATTCATGCATTCTGATTGGTAGAGTTCATTATTAACTAGTCAAACTGCTGGGAATCATTTAATATGCACTAAGATTTTTGTCATCAGAGACTCACTTTACAAATTTAATCTCTCATTCTCAAATTAATGCCTCTTTTCTGATTTTCTACTACTGTCAGAATTCTTCATTTCTATGTCATTACCAGTCATGGGAACCTGTTTGTCTTCTGACCCTGATTCTCAACCCAAATCCAAAGATTTTATCTGCCTCAGGCAGAAATAAACACATCTTAACAGTTGTGAATCCCCATGGGAAGTGCATCAAAGGATGATAAATCTTATAAAATTTAATTTTATGTTTTTTGGTGGACAGTGAAGAGGGGTGAATGCACTCTTGGTTTTGACAAAGAGGATTTAAGAGTAGTTTATGTCTGCAGTTATGTCTGGTGAGAATTTTTGCTTAGTTATCTTGTTCTTTCCTCATTGTTGCTTATAAACTCCCCTTTATCAAAGGCTGTTAAACTATTTAAGTTCTCCTTAATAACTTTCAATCAAAATAGCTGAAATTAACAAAACCTCCTACTTAAGCCGTTATGCCAGTTTGTCTCATTTTTATGGAGACATGCTGGAGAGCTATCTCGTAGAAAGCAAATGTCACAGCTATAATAAAAAACAATAAGGAGAAGCAATGTGCGCAACCAACTTTTCAGGTTTTGCACCTGAAGATGGAAGGGGACAGGAGTACAAGCCTGGAGAAACCTGGAAGTGTGATATTGGGAGGGAGATATATAAACACAGAGCAGATAACTTCACTTTAGCATATATGTTCAGAGAGCAGGTGTTAATCAGACCAGAACATAGATGTGGAGAGAACTGCTGTGAGTGTCTGGGTACTACATTCAGTAACACCACTAATGACAGATGTCTTGTATTAGCTTTGTAAAGTTCAGCGCCACCTCTAATAAGGAGATCTGCAGTCCATTTATGTTACCTTTTTTTTTCAAGTGACTTGAAAAAATTCCATAGGATTGCATGAAAACCAGTGTTAGCTCAGTACTAAAAGGGCAAACAGGCTGACCTAGGTAGCTATACTGTGATTAGTTTGAAATTGGTACTAGGTAAAAAATACAGCAGTTGAGATAAGAAGCAATCAGCACATAATTAAAGAATAAAAATATTCTTAAATGACAATCAGTATGGTTTCCTGTTAAAAAAAAAAAAAAAAAAAAAAAAAAAGTGGAGTGCAACAAAGCTACAAGCACTCTAAAAAGACTGTAAGTGTGTGGCATTGTCTATGTCCAGCTGTAATAGAAAAATATCTAAAACTGGTGATGAATTTGGTAGAAACAGAGTGCTGGAAGTCAAAGCCATAACCCATCTATTTCAGTTGATCATAGTATCATGGAAAAATATAGGACTACTGAATATTATTTTGCTGAGATTTTCTGCAGCAGAAAATACTTACTTTGGTGTGAATGATACTAGCTCCCAAACCATTATTGTTTTTCAGCACAAGAGGTTGCAGCTACCTTCAGTTTAAAGTCAGGTTTAAAGTCAGGTCTTCAAGAAAGTTCATACACAGTAACAAATAGAGTTATCAGGCTCCTAATGATCTGTTCTCCCATTGATACTCCTGGGACTTTGCATAAAGCTCTCATTAATGCAAATGAAAATGTGGAAAGTGCATGCTGAAATCAACAACTCCCCCTATTGTTATTATAGGTGAATAGTCCCTTTAGGCAAAAACTAGCATTACTGAGTTTAATTTTTCCTTGACTACTTCTTCCTCCTTATGAAACAAATCATGATAAAAGTGTGGTCTTTTGGGTTTGTTTGATTTTTAAGTGTATGTCACTGGAGAAAGTCAGTGCAGAGGATTTATCAAGAACAATATTCTTGTTATGACCCAGTTCTGACCTGGTCTAGACAAATCATCAGTCATGGTGACAATGGGCCATACCTATCCCTTGTACAACTGCACTGATTTGATAGAATCACATTTAGAAGAGATTTACCCTATAGCTGTTTAGTAAGAAGCCTGGGGTGATGGTTAGTCGAAGGTTTGCCTTTATCTGCAGCTTGGATTAATGCTTACATTATGCTAAGGTATATGTATGCTTCAGTTTGCTACAGATGTTGTAGTTAAGAATTCATGGATGTTTGCACTTTGATCCTCCAAGTTTCATTATAATAGAATGTGAAGATAACAGGGCCACAATCTAGTTACACAGTTGAAAGGCTGACAGAATAATTTGATTGTATTCTGCTTATTTACCACAATATTCTTGTATACTTTGTGGCTTGTAATAAATGCCAGGCATGGGACAGCTAAAATAGGTAGCACTAATGATGTCCGACAACAAAGAAATATTGCTCCTAGATCTTTTATGACTGCATTTCCCAAAAACAACACATAGAGAAAGTGATAACTTATTTACATGGCTCTAATAAAAGAACAAAAATACTTGTATGCGTCTAAGATGTCTCATCACTTTTTGTATCCTTCTAAAGCTAGATGCCATTTAGCCAACTGGCGTGGTCAAAACCAAACGTTCAATTCTATGAATGGAAATCTTTTGATCAAAATATTTGTTAGCCTTAACAGATTAGATCTGGTAAAGCTAGATGGAGCTACCCAATGTTAAATAAGCAGGGTGTTTCAATTTTTTATTTCCTAAAAAGTAGATGCCTTTACATGATAGTAACAATCAGATGCTTACTGGGTGAAATTGTTCCAAATCTGAATTAAGGGAAGTCCTAACATTGACACCAATAGGGCTATGATTTCACCTTTATTACATTAATTAAAAGTAATATGCCTCAGTAACAGCACTGAAAATATTGATCAGTTAATGAAAGAGCAAAGATCAAAGTTTAACGCGGATGTCATCTGAAATACAGAAAGTAGGCATAGAATAAACCCTGGTTTATTACAGTGTCTTGTGATACACATTTCACAGCTGTACTGTATCTGTATAAAAATGTAGCAAATAGCTTTTTCTGGAACTGAAAACAGTTATGAATTTGATATTTGGTAAATGGGTCATATATGCTAGGGAATCATTTACTAGCAGTAATGCTATAGTCCAGCTAAATAACTAGTTGTCTTACTCACCAATAGGTAGTTGCATTTTGTGTGCCACTATAATTCCACCACAAATAGATTCAAATTAATTGGATTCACAGTTAATAAAAACACTGCTTAGGCACAAAATATAAAGTTCTTGAATCTCTTTAGAAGGTGAGATATAGACCAAGATTAGACTGAACAATATTTTTTTTTGCAATTTTACAGGAAAACTTTCTGGGATGTACAGTTAACATGATGTGTAGTAACATGAGGGCTTTGTACTGAAATTCCATGCGGGGTTGTGTTATCAATCAATACATCCTAGGGATTTACACAGAAATCTGCTAATGGAATACAGTTAACTTAAAACTATGCCATCAGTAAGTGTCACTTTCACTATTGGGAGACATTAGCTATCACAGCAGTGGCTGGGAAAAATACAGAATACAGTACATGTAGTTCATAAATTGTTGTGAATTACATGGCAGCTGTTTCTGGCTTTCTTTTGTTTACATAATATTAAGATTTTTAATAGCACTCTTCACGGTTACCCTATCACAAAAGACAGATCAATTAAGAAAAGAAAACAATGTAAAATTTATACTCAGAAAAATAAAATAAGTGTTGAATGTCTTGAAAACTACTAACTACATGTACAATTTAGGAGCTCTGTCAGTGTTTCTCATTCAGTGGGTTACAACCCTGAAGTCATCATGAAATGTCACCAGAAGGCTACAAGGGAGTCAAAATTTTATGACAACTTTAAGCAAAGAATTCTCCTGTTCTTCACAAATCCTTATCTTTTAAGGATCCATAATTTTCATAAATCTGTGGAAACACAAATTATGGCAATAACTTTTCTCACTGTTAGATTTGTAGCATATAAAGGAGGTTCATATTTTTTTTTCTAATATCTATTAAATAGTCACTGTGTAAGTGCTTATAAGTTATACTTTCATTAAAATGAACTGATGTTTGTGATACATGATACTAGACAGCATTTGATAGATAATGCACATTAAAATTCTTGTGAGGTCAGTGTGAATTTTAACACATCAGCTGATAGGACTTATTGTAACTATAATTGACCAGATAGTTTATGGTAAAGTAGAATAGGGCTTTAACACACTAATTAGTATGTGCTAACCATAGGAGCTGAAATTAACCTTTTTTATCTAATGAAGACTGTATCAAAGACTAATTTTTTGTGGGATATAAAATTTAACAAAATTCACCAAGGAACCCAGAAAAACCTTACTATATTTTCTTTCAAGACTAATTAAACTAAAATCACCAGGATATTATGCCCATATTTAAAATTTACACCGGCATTTATCTCAGTATTTAACACATCTGTAGCCTTGTGTGTTAACAGCATATGTATTTTCTTTGTTAGAAAGATTGTGCTGATATGATCTTTATTGAGCTGAAGTAACTCTAGCTAAGAAAATGAGCCCTGATCTGTTCTTCACTACTGTCCCTTTGAGAAGTTATTCTTCCTTCAGTCTCCTCCAGCTGCTCAACTGCTGTCTCACTTGTCGCTGCACCCATTCAGTTACCCAGCCAAAGGAGGTGTCCTACCTTCAACAAGTTTAATAGCAAATCTTTGCTCACCTGGGTTGTAGGCTTATCTCATCTCTGTGATGGCCAATCAGAAAATTTACTTTAAAGATAATGACAAAGAATAAAGTGAAATTTGCCAGAAATGAATGTAGTTTCTTCCATCATACTTATGCATACATATGTATTTACGGTATTTCTTTTGCATGCGTAACTGCATATGTAAGCTACATTTCAATTTTCCTTAAGAAGAAGAAAAGATTAAAAACAAAATCATAGAATGAAGAGCCACAGAACACTTACTCCAACTAAGAAGTAATCTTGCGACAGAAGAGACCACAGACAGTCAACAAAGCTTGCAGTAACATTAAACTGTAATTTGATGGTTATTTGGGTCAAAATTTATTCAGAGAAAAACTGAAACTGTCTACATGATGTGTCACTATATTTTTCTCTGCCGGTATAACAACTTGTACTGTATTCTAGTTTGGGGAACTGATCTAGCTGTAAAATAACCACCAAAGGACAAAATAAAGATCCCTTTTTTGACTTGGTGAATTCTATTTCATGACTAAGATATACATTTTTTTTCCAGTCAACTGAAAGGCATGCCACTGTGCAGAAGGAACTAGCAAGGTTATCTTCAGTGCAGCTCAAACTGTACCTCAGACTTGATAAGGGAAAACAGATAGTTGATGTGGCAAGATGCCTTACAACTATAGAATTTGGCTGGTAGGTGAGGAGATGGAGAGGATTCATCTGAATGTTGAAGAATCAGGTCTGTTTTTTTTCTATGTCTTCTTCCCCAGCTAAGCAGGACAGTGAAGAAGTGACTCACTCTACTGAAAAAAATGAAGAGTGAAGTGAGAAAAAAAAAAAAAGGAAGGACAAACTGCTTCATTGCCCCAAGGCCTGAGCAGACTCTATAAGGCTTCTGATAGAATCTATTTTCCCTATTTACAGGTAACCAGAATCTGTGTTCTACCCTTACCCATCTCTCTATTAACATGAGGGCACACAATGAGTCAGTAGATGACCCTGGCAAAGTACTGGACAAAGTCTAACACCAACAGATAATAAGAGGAGCATAGCCTCTAGATTCCTCACAGGGAGAGGGGAATAACCAGAATTTTTGCTGTCCTGTGGGATGCAATTATGCTGTCCAGAATCAAAGAGTGACCTGTCTCACCTCCCCTGTTTATTGAATGCAAACCTGATGTCTGGTTTCATTGCAAGCTCCCTGACTAAGATGGATATCCTAAGGCCAAATTCAATAGGCAGTCAACCACTATACCTGCCAAAAGCCACTATTTTCAAAAGAATGCATGCCAGCAGATTATCACATCTGTTTCAGTTAGAATCAACATTTCTTTTCTAGTTCACTTAAAATCAAATACACCACAGTCCAAGAGATATATGCCTTAATTCCCACACAATTTATAGCACCATGGATCTCATATGTGATTCTGACACCCAGAAGAATTTGGGTTAAATTTTAAGATTCTTCTCTGATGTTGGATATTTAACTTTGAATCCCAAAAGAAGAAACTTCAGGATTAATACCTGGCTATGTCTTCTCAGGGAATAAAAGTAGGAACAACAAGCTGCCAACTGAAGTATCTGAAATAGAATCAGTATTGCAAGTATCAGAGATATAGCTATTTTTACTTATAAAAAATGTGGAGAAGAAGATTTGAAATCTTTATGGGACTTTCTTCAGCGATGATTTAAAGGATGCCATTCCAGCAAAGGAAAAACACACTGATTTCCGTGTTGTTTGGAATCTGTTTGCAAGGAAATGTGCAACTTGCAGAAACTGCAGGGAAAGACACCAGAGAATTACACAGAAATTTTAATTTTTACTTTTTATGGATTTCAGACCTGGCTAGTAAAGTGTGTATACAAGCACAATGGATTTATCATACTACCCATTTTTGTGAGACTAACAAGATGTCCTAGACACCATGACCCAGATTCATATCATTCTCCCCACTATTGTAAAGATCTCTAGGCTATCTACATGTATTTCTTTACTGGAGAGACATACGTTTTCCCAGAGAGCACCTAAGATCAACATTGCCCTCTTATCAGAATTTATTAGTGCAGTATGTTACAATAAAGTAATAACATCAGGTAAACTAGCTCAGAGAGCTAAAATAATAATCTAGGCATCCCATTTAACTACCTAAAATCAGATGAAGCAATCCAGGCTGATGACATTGCAAATGGGCATAATAATATGAAAAACATTAATAACAATGGAACAATATTATTGCATATTATGGAAAACTTGCATATTTTATAATTGGTATTATAAAATAAGGGTCATTTTCTATCAAGTCACTTAGAAACTCAGTGATGTGATAAAAGACAAAATAATAGCATATCAAATCAATCTACTTTGTTATGGTGTTGATTCTTTTGGACAGTCCATGATGAATGGTCTATAGGATCCTGATAAATTGAGTGAATAAACACAGATTGCTATATATGAGTGGGCAGCTGGAAGACAGGAAAACCTGTACATATTCCAGAGGAGGGAGACAAGCATCAAGAAAATCTTGAGGTTTATAAGAAAAAAATAATATCCTTACTGATTTGAATCCACATTAAATTATAGCAGAATTGAACAAGAATATTACATATTCACCCCCCAAAAAATTGTGTCGTTATACATGGAGAAGTGTCTGTGCTTTTTCTGGAATACAGTTACATTGGGATCACAGAGGTGTGGTGGGATAGCTCACACAGCTGGAGCACTGCCATGGATCTATATAATCTGGAAAGGTGAAGAAGGGTAATTGCCTTTTATATGAGAGCAGTGAGCATGCATGGAGTTATGCCTTGGGATGGATGGTGAGGTAGCTGAAAATTTATGCATTAGGATTAGACAGCAAACCAACATTGGCAACATCATGGTGTATTCCTGTTCCAGAACACCGGATCAGGAAGAAAAAGTAAAGATACCTTCTTCAGAAAATGAGAAGAAACCTTACATTAACAGACCCTAGTCCTCCAGACTTTAACTTCTCCAATATCTGACAGCACAGCAGGGCACACATGATCTAGAAGGTTTCTGAATTTCATTCATGATAACTTTTTGACACAGGGAATCAATGAGCCAATGGGAACAAGTAGTCTACTGGACCTGATATTCACAAGCAAGGAAGAACTGGTGAGAGATGTGAAGGTGAGGGACAACCTTGGCTGCAGTGACCATGAGATGGTGGAGTTCAAGATTTTGAGAGGAGGGAACAGTGCAAAAATCAGGATCACAGCCCTTGATTTGAGGAGAGCAGACTTCGTCCTATTTAGGCACCTTTCTGAAAAATATATTGGAGGTAAAGTGAAGACTAGGGAAAATGTTATCCTGCTGCTGAATGGGACAGGGAACATGGTAACATATGACATAGAGAAGGCCAAGGTACTCAGTGACCTTTGCCTCAATGTTTGCTGTTAAGATTTACCTTTGGGAATCTGAGGCCCCTGAAGAGCCTGAAAATGATAAAATGTTGGAGCATCTTTCATATGAAGAGAGGCTGAGAGCTGGAGGAGAGAAATCTCTGGGGGATCTTAACTATGTGTATAGATACCTGATGAGAGCAGGTAAAGAAGATGGCTCTTTTCAGCAATTTCTAACAAACAACATAGGAGGCAATGGGCACAAATCAAAATAGAGAAAATTCTGTTTAAAATGAGGAAGAACTTTTTTATTATAAGGGAAGTTGGAAACTGGAAAAGACTGCCCATTTACATTTTGGAGTGTCCATCCTTGGACTTAAAATCAAACTCGATAATGCCATGAGCTGTGGCTGACTCTGCTTTGAACTGGAGCTTTGGACTAGATGATCTCCAGAGGTACCTTCCAGCCTCAGCTGTTCTGTGATTCTGTGTGGCTCTGTGATATATGTTACATTTTGTTAAACTGGAAGGAGTGGTAGCAGAAGTTAATTAAGCTGTAGTACATACACAAACACATGAAATCACAGAGTTATAGCCATTAATATTTCCTCTGTTATTTATAAGTGATTGAAGTGTGTATCATGGCATTGTCCGTCTCTTTGTATTTATATGTCTGCACTGAATGATATGAGTAGAAGGCTTGAGGCAAGATCTTTAGAGAAAAGAGAAAAGCTAAGTCAATTGAAAGCAATTTCTGAAGGGAATAACATCAAAACCAAGGAGGAGAAATATTTGAAAAAGAGGAAAGGGATTGAAGGATATTGAAGATACTATGTTTATGTGGCATTCTGGCACTTCTGAATGTTTCACCAAAAAGTTAGTGGATAAAGCAAAAATTTTGAGGAGAGGCACAAAGGAAAACCAATAGAACATTAAGAGCATTTGAAGTGCTAGGAGGCATTTTCCTTGTGGAAAATGCCTGAAAATCCTTAAGTGAGCTGATGAAGATTCATTTAAATAGCTGAGAACCTCATTTAAGCAGTCAACCAAAAGCCCCAGTAGAGTCTTACAAAATCAGACTGTTACTATAAACTGGTGTCACAGAAGACAAAAGCAAAAATGCATCATGTGTTCTGACAATTGTCAGAAATTGGTCACAGCTGGTTTAAACTATGCACTGAAGTAGGTTCCACAAAATACCTAGTATTCACTACTTTCTTGAGGTTAAAGAACAGGAAAAAACAACAGACCAAGTATTTAAAACTTATAAAATTAAGATCCTTTGGGAATATACTATTACTCTGAAACATAAAAACAAGCCAGAAAACTAGAATTTCTGATTCTGTAAAATGCAGAAGGTAACTGTACCAGACACTGATTGCTCACAGAATGTCTGTCAGCAACAGAGGAAGGAAAAATATTCCCATTATTTCTATCAGAAGGAATATATAAAAATAAGATCAAAGCATTCTAAATTTTGTTCAAGACTTTGCAGGGATTATCAGAATGACTGGAGATTTCCATGAAGAATTCAGATTCTTTATCTGCTATTTTATTATATGACACACATAATAATAAAAATCACAGACTGAGATTTGAAACTAGGCATTAGTCTTAATGTTCTAAATATTCTTTATATCTATCTGTAAAGAAATAATACTGGATGTTAGATACCAAGGTGTAATATTGTCTTTGTCATTATACAAAATAATGAAATAAAGCACAGCATTATGTTTATAATTATCTATCAAGTAAAATATGTCATATAATAATAGTATTATATTACAGAAATAATTACATTATGGAAACCACTTGTATGGCTGGCATTCACTTTCTGAGCTATAACTAGGTTTACTTTCCACATTACATTGAACTTGTTCCACTTATTTGGAGATAAGAGGTGAGTGAGGGATCTGTCAAAAAGAGAAGGTTGTGTCTGACTCTTGTAACTCAGCCACACAGCCAAGAATTGATAGTACTTAAGAAACAATTATCCTGCACAAGGTTTGGAAGCTTCAGCTTCCTTTATTTCTAAACTGATCCATGACAGGCAATAAAACATACTTTATCTGGATTCTTGGTGCAAATAATGAACCACTGAATCAACTTCTTATGCTTCCCAGCATTAGATGTGGGCAATACCCAAGAAAAATTAGAAACATTTGATTCATCAAAAAATATATTCAATAAGTTTCTGTATTAAGTGTTTAAAATTTTAGCGCAAAATGTAAAATAAATGCTGCTTTATCTCTGTTGTTGTTATAGAAGAAGTTAAAAATGTGTGGTTGATTTTTCTAAATTAGAAGTAAGAAATAATATAAGTTTTCTTCTATTCTAATATAAAATTGAAAAAAAAACCCACAACTAACCAAACAAACCAACAAAAAACCAAAAACTTTTTCCTGATAAAAATGAATAGGGGAGGGAATTTCAGAGGTGGCTCCTGTGAGAAAGCAGTAGATTTACCCGTGTCTGAAAGAGCCAATGCCAGCTGGCTGCAAGACAGATCTGCTGCTGGCCAAGGCCGAGCCCATCAGCGATAGTGGTAGCACCTCTGGGATAATGTATTTGAGGAGAAAAGCCTGCTGCACAATAGATGTGAGAGAAGCACATACTGGTGTCTGCAGACACCAAGATCAGTGGAGAGGGAGGAGGTGCTCCAGGTGCAAGGAGCAGATTCCCCTGCAGCCCCTGGTGAAGACCATGGTGAGGCAGGCTGTGCCCCTGCAGCCTGAGGGGGGGTATGTGTGTTTGATACCATTTCTACCCATTGGCACCATGACAGAAAGCTTGCTTTACGAAAATACTCTCTGCCTTGCTCCAAATTAAAAAATACAACAATGAATACATTTCAATGCGATAGACTCTTTTTGGACTTCAAGTTAATACTACTGTCGATTCAAAGCCCTATGGGTCTCTTCAGACATGAGTTATACCACTGGCCTATGGCATGCTGCTGTAACATCTCCTAAAGCACAATTCTTCTCCCTCTAACATGTATCTGAATTGTACCCATGTTGTCTCAGTAGCATCGTGGCTTTCAGTCACTAAAACAGTTTACGCAAGTCATTGGCAGAGCCCTAGAAAAAGCTTCACAATGATTTTGCATCCAACATAAGTACAAATAATCAGCAAAAGATTTAAAATGAGAGAAACATAAATACAGTAGTACAAGTTTTTTGCGAGGTAACAGAATGCATAAATTTACATGGATTGTCTGGAAAATATTAAGAGTATCTATAGACTTCGGAGAAGACACTTTTCAAGTTGTGCAACCTTTTTTAGGCTGCTTTGGCTGAGCTATAAAGCTCTGTTAAGTGCTACAGAAGGCTCGCTTCAAAAAAGACAGACCAAAAAGGACCCATACAGAACAGAATTAAAAACAGGAAGTGTGTAAGATATTGTAAAAACAATTCTGTCATGTCATAAGAGGAAATGCTTAATCATCAACTTGTTCTACCCTAAATAAGAGCATAAACCCCAAATCCAGCCTTTTCCTTATCACATCAGTATGCTAAAAGTAGAAACAATAGGAATCAATGAGTATAGATCAGAAGCTAGGACCAGTAAATAAATAATAAAGGAATATAACAGTATATGAAAAATGTTTGATCATTGAGGGTAAGGAATTGTATCAGTATTCTACAAATTGATTAAATAAGTGTGATACCAGCTGATGATACACATTTGTCAGCTGAGGTATAAAAACCACAGAGATGTTCAATAAACATTTCCATGAAAAAAAAAAAATCTTACTAATTAAATATTTAGTATTCCGTTGGTATATAGAGATGATTGTTATGCAGCAATTGGTAAGCATAAATCCCTTGGTTACTAAACATAGTTAATTTGTTCCTTATATTCAAAAAAGAATTAACCATGAAGCTGGCTGGGTCATTGATGTTGATTTCTGACAAACAGTACAGCTGCCATGTTTTAGAGGATAGGGGAAAAATTTGTCATGACAGCATTTAAAAGTGTAAGTGGAATGCTCAGGAGAGAAAAAGCTTGGTAGGAAGTCATTGGGACACATACAGAAAGGCTCTCTGATATGAAATTTTTTCTAAAGAAAATTAGATTTTACTTTTGTTTGCATTAGAATTTGTTTGATAAAGACAACAGTGGTAAGGCAACTTTACACAGCATGTACTTAGTTTGAGGGGAAATTCTGGAGGTTTTCTTTCTTTCAAATACCATGATAGTGAACCAGATGATCCCAAATGAAAGCTAGTATTAGCTGGTTATGAATGTTTTTTCAAAAGTACCAATAAATGGGATGTCAATGTCCAACAGAAAAATTCTTTGTTTGTTTAATTGTACTTTGTCCTTAATTGTCTTCAATGTCTCTATCTGGGATCACATATGTGTTTTCCAGAAGGAAGGGAGAAGTAGTCCTTCTCAGAGGTGCTGAGAACTACTTGTTTCCTTTTCACGTGTTGAAGAATTCTATGGCTATCAACAATATTATATCTATGGGAAGGATTTTTTTTTTCAAAATCCTTTGTAGTATTTTTAATTTTTTATGAGAAACACAAAATGTCTATTATTTGGGTAGATATTTTGGGGGGTTGATGTCTAATCACGATTATCACTGAATTAGGATTTCACAGTTACATTGTATATCACTTTTCTGCAGAGGTAGTAGTTGGCTAGATGAATCAATCTCAGCACTCTGATTTTATTGATGAGAAATGTGGTTTCCTTCTTTTCAATACTGGACACTGGTATAGTGACTTACAGCACACTAGTGTCTTATTTTGGAATTGATCCAAATTTGCTTTAGTTCCTTTGACAAAAGGAACATGTGCTTGTGTGGGGAGTCTGTCTTGTGGACTGTATATGAACTTTGCTAGATACTATCAATTTTTTTATTCTGTATTGCAACTGGTGACAGTACAGTTACCATGGGCCAAATTGTCATTTTTGCTTTATATTTAGAATGTTAATGGAAAGGTATTCAATAGGCAACAACATAGAATATCTTGGGAGACAGGATTCATCGAAGCCCAAGGAAGATCTGTTGTCTCCAAATGTTCCAAAGATATTTGGTGCCAAAGGAGAAAAAAAAAAAAAAAAAAAAAAAAAAAAAGGTACATACTACTCTACTGCTCTACTGTAGGGAAGAGGGTCAAACTGCAGAACCAGGTGAAGAAAAAAAGTAGGACTGGTATACACCTGACCTAACATCAGCTATCCACGAAGGAAACTTGTATATCTGATCTAGTCTCCATAGGTTTACTTTAAAGTTGGCGGACACTTAACAAAGGTCCACATGTAGACACTTGGTTTAGGAGTAAATTAATTTCCCCACTGATTATACTGCCTAGAGATATGTTAAATACAAAGGGAATCCCAAATAGCTAGCCTACATTTCTACTTTGTCAGAAACTATATGTAATTGAATAAATTCTGTTTTTGCTTTAAAGAGAGAGAAAGATCATGCAAAGAAATATTCTGGATGCCTTAGAGAATTGTAACCAGACAGGTGTACTGTGCTTAGGAGGCTGGAAAATCAGTATCTGCAGTTATGGTTCATCGTTTGATAAAACTGCATAGTCTGGGGATTGATAAAGTAACCAGTAAAGTCTTTCAGGAATGTTTACAATGCCTGTAGCATGAATATACCATATGTCCTTGAAGAAAGCTGTAAGTGCAAAGCACTGCACAGGTGAAGCTCTGCAAAAGGACCTAGGATCTGAGTAGTCCATACAGGTTGTGACAGGAAAACAGAAATCATCTGTAAAATGTACCAGACGTGTCCAGTGAAAGTCTGTGTTGCAGCATATAAAATTAAAAGAAATGCAGTAGAACACTATTATTCTCACTGAGACAGATACAGAAGCCCAGTGAGCTTCCAGGCAAAGGGACAACTCTTAGAAGGAAAAGTGTTTCAGAGGCATATAAAAATTAAAAGTTTCAGTCATAAATGTAATGCTGACTGCTCCTCTATACGTTCACTACCACTCATGAAAGTTGTAATTGAGGGATCACATGCAGTTCAGACCAATAAAGTAAATTCCCTATTTGTCATCCAAAGAGTCAACACAGCTAGTCCTACACTGACTACTTGCTGTATTTAGCATCCAACAATTTGTTTCCTCATTAATTTTTTTTGTTCCAAGATGAAACAATCTTCCTCACTGTCATACTTCACTGTATGTAAATACCAGCCAGAATACAATCCCTGAAAAAGCCAAAGCTGATGTGGTTACCTATTGTCTATTCAACTGTCAAAGTGCAACAGGATGACTAGAGGCAATCTGCTTTATTTATTAGGGAGACAATACAATTAAGGAAAACCATTTTCCTTTTCAGAGAGGAAATATATGTTGATTCATGCACATGAGGAGTCTTACATTTTGCAAGTACCTGTAGGTAAAAATTAACAATGTGCATTCTCCTATCTACATATTTCTTACAGGTTAGATTTGCCAAGCAGTGCAGGTTCTTTTATAAAAATTCTGGTATTAAAATGAAAGAGACTTGGTCTTACCACTTCTTTTTCTCCAGTAAGTAATTAGCAAATAAGTTTATGTTTGCTTTGAAGTGATCAGTGTTCAGAAGACTGCCAAGATGGCTCTTTAATAGGCAGCTGGTTGGCTGTAGGTCTTTTGAATGGACTGTGCTCACTGAAAGATGACCAACCAACTTTATTATTCTTGCTAATTGAGTTGCTGCCTGCCTGAAAGAGCATTTCAGGTGTTAAAACTGGTTATTTCATTTAGCAAACAGGAAATGAATATAAATTAACTGAGAAAGTATCACCTTTCATACATTGGCAACAGAAACCTGATCGTAATAAAAGATATATATTGAAAGACTTTTTCAGTACTTAAGAAAATAAATTTTCTATACTTGCAGATGGTAGTCTATTTCAATACTTCAAATCTTTCAATATTAAGGATCCATTTAATGAAAATATTTTATTGCTTATTAACTAAAGTCATCTAATATTTTTTATTAAAAATAAGTGATTGAAAATATATTTCACAAATACTAATTTCAGGGCTTTTATTAGACTCACTTTTATAGTATTCATCCTCTTTTTCTGCATTTATTATTCATAAATTTTTAAGTGATTCTATTTTACTGACATTAAGTGTACAAGAGAAAAGGATTGCAAAGTCACAGTTCTGAAAATGCATGCTGGAAATATCTGAGCTGTCACCTGAAAAGCAAAGAGCAATACAATAGTGTGAATTATATAATAATCACTACTAAGAAGTGCATCTCAAGCATCAGAGATTAAAAAAAACTTGATTCTCAACAGATTTTAAAAATAAAGAATTAATAAAAACAAATAGAATAGAAAACTGAATGAAAGAAAGAAGGATATGTTCATTAAAAAACAATACATGAGGAAAACAGGTAACATTCTGTAATTTAAAAGGTGGGGAGTGGGGGTGGGGCTTGTTTTTCTTAGTGCTAAATAGTTACAATAGCTATAATAATTTCCATTTTATAAAGTATCAGCTCCTTCATACTCCTGGTGATAGTGAAATATCAGTGGTTGACAGTATAATTTCTAAATATATTGCTTCCTTTATTCATCAAAGCAGTGAATAAAAGCAAATATGTGATTGGAGAGCACAGTCTCCCAACATCCCCATCACCAACACATAGCACACTGAATCCCTGGCATGCCCTGAAAAAAAACACAAGCATCACTTGACCTCAATAAAACAAATTACTTCTTAAAAATTCTGTCTTCTACCATCCTTCCTTCATTGACTAAAAGCATTTTCAGGTTGTCTTGTAGATATACAGAAGGGGCCAGCTAAAGAGATTTTCACCTTAATTTCTGACAGGTTTCAGAACAAAAATGATTACCAGGCTTGATCTGCACAACAGATGCTCAGAGCCATTACAGAGCAGCATACTAAGCGACATGTGAAAACTGCTTTCATGAGAGACAATAAAATAACACCACGTTCCTGCATAGTGTTTTTCACCCAGGCTGCTCTCTTTCTCTTGCAAAGGAGGCTTCTGCCTTGATGCAACCAGAACTGCTCTGTGGAATGTCTCTGTCCCCCTACCACATACACCTAAAGGTGCATCTCTCAGAAACCATTTCTTCAGGAGATGAAGATGATTTTTTTACTTCAGGTTTCCAACACTGAACCTATACAGAATTCAGGTAACCTGCTATATAAAAGTCCTAGGAATCTTCAGAATTTTTATGGACATCTATACAGCCTGATGGAGAAAAGGGGAATTTCCTGAGCTACAGATTCAACTTCACTTGATTCACTGAGTCAAACTTATACTACTTAATGAATGGAGGTACTGGACCATAAATTAATTTCTGAAATTAAATATCTCATTATTATGGGTCTCCATGAATTCTCTTCTTTCTCTTCTTCTTTCTAACATTTAAATTTTTTAAATTAACAATTCAAGCTTCAAATTGTTTCAAACTGTCTTAATTTGGCTTAGACTTTTGATTCTTTGCAGATAATTTGGCACATCCCTGGAATGAAATTACTGGAATGTTAGATTTCACTATTGTTCATATGAACTAATCAAAGCAAGTGTGAATGTACTAAGTAGAAATTTCATATCCTATCTGACAGAGATTTTTTACTCTAACATCAGTCATAGACCTTATGTATTTGGAGAAATTTGTTTCTAGAAAATATAATCTCAGAAAAAGTATAAAGTGAAGGACGAAGAAAGGACATGCTTTAACTATAAATCTAGGATAAGTGATGAAGAGATTTCTTTCCCACTGAAACTGTTGTACTGTCAGGCTTACTAAGTACTATCTTCAACTGTTCTCTTAGTGAAGTGATTGAAAAAAGATAGTCACAAGAAAATTTTAAGATGTGTATTTGTTTTATGTGTGACAGGATAAAAAATTGAAGGCTTTAGTTTCTTCTATTTTTTTTTTTTTAATTCAAAATAAATTGAGCTATGAAACTTCAAAAACATCAATCTTTTTTTTTTAAATAAAGTACCATAGTCAGAATATTTTCCCATCTGTACTTGAAGCCTCTCATTTTTCATTTTCTCATGAATATGATGCAATGAATAACCTCCAGCTTTTATACAACAGCTATCTTTCTCCATACTTTTCCCCTTTTTCTTCAATCTATATAGCTAAAATTCTACAGAGTAAATATTTCAGGAGAGCAAAGTTGCAGCACTGTATATTTCTGTTGACTACTTTGTAACTTTTCTGATATTGAAGACGTTTTTAAACCTACATGACTGATCAAGAGAAAAGAACTGGGACAGGAAAGTGATAACTGATATTAATACACATAACAATAATAAAAATCTCAACTGCAAACTAAGTAATGTAAAACCAGTCATTAAAAAAAAAATCTTTAATGAAAGATAAAACAGTATTAACATAATTTACTTATTAAAATAAGTTGGGTGGTGGGTTGGTGGTTTTAGGGATACAAAATTTAACAAAAGTTATTTTTTATAAAATCATTAAAATCTTTAGCCCAGCACAATCCTCATCCAAATTGAGAAATTGGTCAACAAATTAGTGAGGATATGAGAAATAAAAAAAATTTGTAACTCAGTTGTTAGTATTCTTTCTCTCAGTGAAACAGAAGGGATCCCACCTTGTATGTAGTGGGATTGAGTGTACCCTCAGTAAGACTGCAGATGACAGCAAGCTGTGCAGTGCAGTTGATTTGCTGGAGGGAAGGGATGCCATCCAATGGGACCTTAATGGGATTGAGATGTGGGCCCATGCAAACTTCATGAAGTTCTACAGGGCCAAGTACAAGGTCCTGCACCTGGGTCAGGGCAATCCCCTGTATCAGCACAGACTGGGGGATGAATGGATTGAGAGTAGCCCTGAGGAAAAGGACTTGGTGGTACTGGTGGATGAAAAATTCAATATGAAACTGTAGTTTTAAACAGTGGTCATACTATACCAGATGTTGTTCCCATGTATATACACGTATGATTTCCCATTTAAAACATTTCACATCCATTTTTAGACATCTCATGTTCCTATATGTTTCAAACAGGTATTTGGGAACCGAAAAAAAGGCTGAAATTTCATTATAAAGCCAGTATCTGTGGCTCTATGTGGAATTAGTTTTTAAAGACTTTTCTACAACAGAGTTGCAACTTGATGTTCAACTTCCAGTATTTGAGTTTAAATTATCCTTCTCTTTCAAAAAAAATATTTCCAGCACTTGACAATTCCACCTGACAACATGCATAAGAAGAGTATCATCTAGGCACAGTAAGATTCAGAGGCAGACTAATGGGGGAGTTATAGAGCACAATCTCTTATTCATGTACAATAATTTTCAGATCACAAGTAGTGTATGGGTTTGATATGAAGCTCTTGTTTTTCTTTCTCTCCATTCTTAAGTATCTCTGCCTCTTCTTTGTCTTTCACCTACACTCTCAATTCTTGCTGTAGAAGTTGTTAGATTTGTAACAGCAAGCGCTGGCCTTTGCTCTTAAGGAGTATTAAAAATAGGATAAGTGTGAAAATTTGATATTTTGAAAACATGTCAGTGGTAAATATTTGTAAGATGCATGGTAATAGGAGTGAAAATGTAGTAAAGACATGCCCTGAGCCGTGTGCCAGAAGGACAAGTTTATCTAGGCCTGTCAGAAATTTTTTAAAAAAGAAAAAATAGTTATGAAAAAAATATTTTTAATCATATCTGCTCAATAAACAATACCCTTGGGGAAAAAAACTGAAGAGGGTTGAAAAAGAATTCTGGTGACTACCTCCAAATAAAACTGATGCTGCTGAAATAAAAGACAATTGTAGTACTTAAAACTACTAGGTATGATTGCAAAAGGCAAATGGAAGGTTTGAATAAACCCTGTCAGTGATGACTCACAGCCCACAATACCCTGGAAAAGTGAGCAGAGCACATCTGGTAATAATAACCAGGGTCAGCCACAGTCCAGGGATCACCAGACAAATCTGTGCTTGTGAGATAGGTCCAAGGTCAAGCCAGGAACTCAGGGCAGCAAGGCAAGGTGAGGATTGACAAAGTACCTCAGCAAGGGCAGCCTGAGAGGCATGTATGACCTGATCTAGCACTGCAGATGTCTTAACTTGGGTGGAAATTTGGACTGGCTGACATGTAGACATGCCAATGAACCAACATTTCTGTGAATCCGTGAATCTGTGAATTCCTGTATCTGAAATGGATGAAATGGAAATGGAAATCAAAAACTGCAGTGGGCAGAAACCTGTTTTAATAACAGCTACACCACAATGATTTAAGTCTTAAATTCTGTACCTAATGACTCATAGGTCTGGTGGTCTTTGATTGAAATCAGAATTTCAGTTCACAATGTCTTCATGACATTTCTAGGTTGTTCTACACAAAGAGAACAAGAGAAGTTATGGATTATTAGCCTTTCTACATTGAAGCAATACCTGGTTTTGCTGGAAAACATGGTGGCTACATCTGAACTGATAAATAAAAGGGGCCAGCCATTATTTTGTTGCTGAAACCAAGTGGAATGCTTTGAGTTGTGTCCATATATGTAAATCATGTCACCATAGTCAACAGGGACTCCTCAAACAGACTGCATATAGGGAATGGTTTCTGGGTCACTTTGTCCTATAAACTGTGGCCAGACATGATCGGGGAGTGTTGACTCGAAATAATATCAAAACCATGCCAGTAACTGAGCTAACAATTACACTGTAAGACCAAGTGTGTGACAGTGCTTGATCTCAAATCCTGGCCCTGTTATTTTTTAATATAAACATGTAAGAAATGTGCACATTACTTAATGTTTAATTAAAAAGTTATATTAAAAGTTTGCACACAGTGGGATGTTCTTAGATGACAGATATAGTTTACTGACTCACATTAGGGCCTGGAAAAATCAGGTGCAATGGAAAATTTTCTCCCAATCACTGAATCCCTCCCAGGTATACAAAACATAAAGGGACACCATTACTAATCCAGGCCAGACCCAATATATTTTAATGCATATGTCCTCTTAAAGTCTCCCTGCGTACAAATTTTTCCAGCCTTATTTTTCAGAAATGAGAATGAAATACAGATCACTACAGAAGTACCATATTCATATTGTTTCAATCTAAATGAAATGAGAAGTAATCACTTAAATACCCTAGGCGTCTGGATCTAGGTCTTCTACCTGCAGTCATACAAAAAGTATCACAGAATACATTTGAGTTGGATTTTCTTTAGTTCTTAATAAACTGTCTTGATTAGAATAAAGGATCACCATTCACAGAGTAGGGAATGTCAAACAAAAGGAGTTTAAGATATTTGTAGAGCATACTAACACTCTTTACATTTTCATTGTTTATATGATTTTTATGAGCATAGTGTTACTATTTTTTAGGTACTAAATGAACAGTTAAAGTTACAGTAAATAGGCATTTCAAAAGCCAATTACATTTTGAATAATTGCTTCAACCCAGCTCAACAAGATAATTTCATTATGTTGGAAAATGTCTAACTGTTCTGTTACTGTTTTACACTTTTATGTTTGAAAGTACTGACCTAAGGATGTAGTCCTGAGTTTTCTAGGAGAGAAACTTCCCCTTATTCACAGGCCCAGCTACTTAATATCACATGTAAGCACATTTTAATAGGTCCCTGAATTTATGGGAAGTGTTTATCTAGAAGTTATGGAAACCACTATTCGATCTTCCTCCCATTTGCTGTTAAAAACAATTTGTTTGATCTCTGGTCGTCTTTATGTTCTAGGATTTTTTGTTTCATTTTGGTTTTAATTGTCTTCATATTTTTTAGCACAGCTTTGTTCTACTCTTGCAGACAGATGGGGCTCCCCAATTACATTGTATTGGTATTTTTCCATTCATGCAAACCAGTGTATTTACCTTGACAGAGCAAAATATGTTTTCTATTTTAAAATTTATTTTACTATACATGTATATATACATATATATGTATAATTTACATATGCAATAATATACATGCACATATGGATTATATATATAGGTATATATAACTTATATATAATGCAAATACATATACAACTATACAGTTATCCCAAGCATGTGAATCTATGTATTTCTTTTCCTACATAAAAGGAAAGACAGTCACAAGGGTTAATAATCTTCCAATACTACATTTATACATTTATCCTTTGATAGTTAGGTCATGCTGTTATCTATCTAGCTAAAAAAAAAAAAAAGTTAAAATGTTTGTGGAAAAGCCTGTGTTACCATTTCAGAAAGACAGAACCTGGGGCTAGATCATTAAATGTACTTAGATGCACACAAAGGATGTTTTAACCCTTGACCTAAGCCTTACCCATCAATGCCAAGTGGGTTAACTTCTGGCCTGGAAGTTTTCTAAGGCTGCTTAGGCTTCTTAGCTGGAAACCATCTTCAAATGGAAGTGAGGCACCTAGGTCTGGTCAGTGATATATCAAAACACAGAGACGAAGATGGACAGCAGATCCCACTCCTATCAGATGATGGGACAGACTTGCCCGCACATACACAGACCTAAATCATTCCAAAGTAAGCAGCTTGAAGAGCACTGCATTGCTGACTTGCTGATTGTATATTTGGAGACATAAGGATTAGCTGTCCTAATTTAGACAGTCTAACCATGTTTTCTGATTTTATGTGTCCTTTCTTGTTACTGGAGGAAAAGCTGAGAGAGTGGAAATCTCTCACAATAGCAACAATCCTCTCTTTTACCTATTGAACCCATTCTTCATCTCTAGAAACATGAAAAAGAAAATAGTTTTGAAGGCCAGAAACCTCTTCTAACTTTCCTTCTTGGCCCCCACTGCTTCCCTCTCATTGGCTCTGCAGTATGACAAGGAGCAGCTAAAGGGATCCAACATCTTCACAGAAGATAGTCAATTGTGGAAAGTGGACAGGAATTTCTCTAGATGGACTAAGAGTAAAAATGGATGTTTGGAAGGAGAAGACAATCGTTTGAGGGTCCTATAAGAAGTGTGGAGTGAGAGCACTGCTCCCTAGGGAAATAAGGAAAGCAAATTCTATCAGGAGGAAGTACTGGCTGAAGGGAAGGGGCAAAAGATGTACTTGCACCCCTGAAAGATCCACTCACACTCTTTGTGCATCATACCATGATGAGGGTAGTGAAACACTGGCACAGGTTGCCCAGAGAGGTGGTAGGTGCCTCATCCCTGAAAACATTCAAGGTCAGGTGTGATGGGGCTCTGACAAATCTGTCCTAGTTGATGTCTCTGTTCATTTCACAGGGGGTTGGATTAGATGACCTTTAAAGGTCCCTTCCAACCCAAACCATTCTGTGATTCTATGATTCTATACCACTTTCCTTGGTAACATCTCAGTACCTTATCTTAAGATGCCACCTCTACTTGAAATCCTCTGAAATATTGTTGATACCTCTCAGATATCCCAGTTACCACCTTGAAGCTTTTCTAAATCCCCATCCAGTCCACATTCTTCCCGATAGGCTGCTGGAGATCTGGAAGGATGTTTAAAGACATGTGAGGTACCACTAAACTCCTGTCTTTACACAACCAAATCAGTCTATGTCACTGAGAAAGTCATCAATGAGAAGTGGTTCTGTAGCTCAAGGTAAGCAGAAGAAACAGTACAATAGGAATTTTGCCCATTGTTGGACACAAAGTGCAGTTTCAAGAATATTAGTGGTACCAAGACAAGGTTAGTGGCACCAAACAAGATTGGATGATAGTATTCTTTACCTAAAATAGAATCACAAGCATCCAAAGGCTTTTTAAAACATGTAGGCACATATATAATTAGGACTTTCTGACACTTCCAGTATCACCTGATTTTTCAAGTCCAGTTATACAGAAATCACTGGGCCACTTTAGGTTGTATTATCTATTCCTTTCATCTGACATAGGTCAGATGGCTGTGCTTTATGGTCTGCTGTGTCAGGATACATTATATAAACCTATATTCATGTTATCTGTTATCTCTCATCTGTATCTCAGGCTCCTAAAGTGCCTAAGAACTAATGCTGTTGCCCTAGGTTCCCTCTGTAGTCAGTGGACAGGGACAGTGACTTTTGAATGCTGACACAGAATATCTGTGCCTGAATCAGTTAAATGCAGTCTGTCCAGACTTGACTATTACTGTACAAAATCTGTAACAGCAATGCAAATTTCCATGTACATAAGGGGAGCGAACCATAACTTGTAAGTCAGCACCTGAGGCTACTAGTCACTTCTCGTGAATTCATTTCTTCCTCCAAAACAAACTCACTCACAAGCATTTTTTTCTCTTTTTATGAGAAATTAGGTTGGAAGTGCCATTTTACAGCACATTATCAATGTTAGTATTTTGGCTGTAATTGGATAAATCTAGAAATTCTCTTGGGTATTTTAAAATAATTACCAAAGGTAGGGCTTGGAGATTTGTAGAACTCAGTAAGCAGTAGTGGATTCACTTTTAAGGTCTCTTGTGACTTTATGTCTTTAAAAAGCATATTCCAGATGCTAAGTTTTTGTTAATGATTCCAGGCTTTAAACATTTGAAGTGTAGAATAATAAAGTGTTTCATATGAAATACTCTGTGACCTACTTTCTTGGCTCTCTCTGGTTATGAGCTAGTGGTAGTAGGAAATAGAAAATAATGTAAAAGACACAGTGATTTAGATTACTCAACTAAACAAAGTTTAATGTTGCTTTCTTTGTAGCAGAAAGAAGGTTGCATATAGTGTGTGAAATAGTGTATGAGCATTTGTCAGTCTGTGCTAGGATGTTACACTGAAGGAGTGTCTTTCATGGCTGATTCATTGAAGAATACTCATGGCATGTTCAAACTGTTCTCAGAAAGGTGCTATACCCCAGTGGCTTGAGGACTGTACTTCAGCTTATGTCACTTTTATCCTTGCCTGTGACACTGTTTTTCTGTATGTTTGGGATGAATTACTGTGTGAAAAATCCATAAAGGTAAACATTTTTTAGATTACCAAAACCTTCATTGCTTCCTAAGATATTCAACATAAATAATTTTATAATTTATATTTTGCATATAGAAAGATGTGTATGTGCATAATATATTTATGAAATAGCAATAGTAAACAGTAATGAAAGGAGATGGTAGTTCAAGAAAGGTTTCTTTGTAAGAGCAACTACTCAACTAGAATAAAAGGTGACAAAATTAGGTTTTGTAAAATCAATATCACTGTACCACAATGTATTTGAAAACAATTTACAGGAACTCCACAGATGTAAAGATATTTATTTGAATTTAGAAAGATAGTGTTACAGCACCATATTAACAGGAGTGATCGGTATATGAGAGAAAGGAGCTAAAATGTCAGTCCAAGATTTCTTTAATTGGGATATCTGATCAAAGATATATATATGTATACATGTATATATTTGTTTATAGAAATTCATCTGCTCAGAATGTCTCATTGATCTTCAGTATTTCTGAGTGATTCATGTACTTTGGGATGAGTTTTGGCTGAAGGTCTATTTGAGCTCATGAAAGAAGGACCATAACGGTGAGGCAGAAGTTGTCAGGTAGCAGTCCCTTGCTCCCAAGTCCAGAAACCTTATATTTCTTATAGTGTGGGTTCTGCCACACAAGATCTCTGGGGAACTTCTAGAGCACACAGATATAACTCTTTTTCATGACCTTTTCTACACTGATATATTATTTAATTACCCCCATCTCCACCTCCCAGTATAGCTCTTACAAAACAGTTTGGAACAGAAATGTTGCTTAGAGATTTTGTGTCAGTTGCACTACAAACTTGTATTCTTAGCAGGTGCCTGCTTCCTCTCGTATTCCTTTTTCTCCCCCACTTGGTTTGCATATAAGAAAAATAATGAAAACAGAAAATCCTATAATTATTTTTTTTTTTTTTTCCTCTCCACTGCTGTGCAAAGACAAAGAAATATAATTGTTCCTTTCCGAAGCCCTGTTATGGTCTTACTTAAAATCCATTTTCACCCTTCTAAATTTCTTTGGAATTGTGAAATTATGTTGGTAAAATTAAAGAAATTGAAGGGGTCATGAAGCTAATCAGGGCCCTGAGCCAGGGAACCAAATGCTGGATTATATTGGTGTATCTTTGCTTTCCCAAGGGACCTCAGAGATTCTCCTGAATCTAGCTAGCAACACTGAACAGCAAATATATGCACCTCAGGAAAATAATGGAATTAAGTGGCAAATTAGGAGCCTAAATGTAGCTAGTATAATAATATGACATCCTTTGACAAAAATTGAAGAGGATGAAAGAATTGTTATAAGATGTACCTGTAAGCTGAAAAAGGCATTTTTCAGAAGCTTAATGTCTCAAAAAAATGTCTCTTTCACAATTAAAAACTTAAATCAGATTC
This sequence comes from Tyto alba, assembly GCF_018691265.1. Classification (NCBI taxonomy): domain Eukaryota; kingdom Metazoa; phylum Chordata; class Aves; order Strigiformes; family Tytonidae; genus Tyto; species Tyto alba. The sequence goes on along the minus strand of NW_024881316.1, from coordinate 41,471,122 downwards.
TTGAGTTTATAATATATAAATGTGGGGATATCTTGTGTTTGGACTATGAGGACCTTCAATGGTTTTAAACATCAGTCAGCAAAAGTTTAGCAAAATATCATGATTGATAACCTGATGCACATGAATGTTTTCTAAGCAAAAATTTAGAAACTTGTAAGTGATTAACCACTGGAGCGAAGTCCCAAGAGAATAACTGAAATATCCATGATATCTATAAAGAGGACAAGATGTTTTCCAGGGATAGATGCATCTTACCAGATCCAAGAGTAACTGGAGGAAGTGTAATTACTTTTTTCTATGCAGGAGATCACATAAAATGACCTAATTAACTTATTTATTCTTATTCCATCTTCTCCTAGCTCTGCAACAAGAGATGTAGGTGACACAAATGAGACCTGAGCCAAACTGAAATCTTTGAAAAGTTAGTTTATGATTCAGATTGTTTCTCTTTAACAGAAAGAATACTCTCAACACATTCTTACCAATAAAAATACCATCCAAAAGTGATCAGAGAAAACAGACTAGAAGAATTTTTAAAAAAAAAAAAAAAAAAACAAACCCCCCAAACCAAAATGCATTAACTATTATTCTTAATAAATACAACATATTTGTTATTTTTCTTCAAAACCACCATGATAAATACAATCACTGAGGCTTTTATTCTTTAAAAATTATCCTTTTTCAAAATTACTCTTTAATACGTCATTTTCAGTTCATTCAGGTCTGCCTGTAACTTCCACTTCTCCCACAACCACATTAGAAATAAGACCAAAATGAGAGGTTTTTTGTTTTTTTGAGAGGTTTAGGAAAATAGGTAGCTATATAAGGAAAACAACCAAGAGCAGCTTTTGATTCAGCTGTGCTGTGCACATACTTTTGCTTCTGCTTGTTTTAGAGTAGTCAGTAGGAAATCAATAAGAATTTAAGGTTCTAAATAGAAGTTAAAATCCCAGATAATTTCTTGAATCTTGGCCAAAAAGATTAAATGGCTTGTCAAAGTTTGGCAGGAGACTCGTCTAGATCCAGATCTTCTGGTATCTTCCACTTTACTGCAAATGTAAGGCCATCAGTTTCCAGACATTTTTGCAGTGATGCTTGTCAGCCCTAAAAAAAAAAATCCCCAAAACCTATGTTTCAATTCTTTGCTGCACATCATGAAGACATAAACTTCATGCATTTTGGAATAGGATTTACTCTGGTACTGGCAACAGCCTCACTTCTTTATGGTTGCTGTCAAAATAACTTACTACTATTAATTGTTTGGGCATCCTTGGAAAAGGCTAACAAAGTTCCAGCTGTACATCTCTGAGAAGTCTATGAAAATAAGCTAAATAAATTAAAAGCCCTCAGATAGGGTCAATTTAGGGAAACGTAGCAGAGTGAGAGAATAGTCCCCAGAGATTTTTTTTCAGATGATTTCTTGGCAGTTGACATCAGTGAGATGCCTGCTAAGGTGAATGAGCTGCAACGTTTGATTAATTTTATATACCAAAAAATGGGGCACATGACAGACAGGTGCCAAAGGTGCTGTATCGGCAGGATGTTGTCCACTTGATAGCACCTGTGTCGCAATTTATTAATTTTAGTATTAATTGCTTTCTTTCCTGAAATTCCCATTTCAGAAGTGTCTTCAGACACCCATGTCCTGATAGTCCTTCACCCAAAGCTTAAAATCCAGGTAGGAAAGAAAGTCAGAAGGTTGAAGAAAGGGACAGTCAAGGTACAGGCTCTGCCTCTGCTTCCTCTCATGGCTCTTGTACCATTCCTGGTCCACATCTCTGAGTTCACCTTTGCGTGGCTTTCCCAGCTCTCTCAGGAAGCCTGTGGGCCAGCTGGTAGATGAAATGAACTTCTCAATTTTTATACTTTTGTAATGTTTATCTAATGCACTTGTGACCAACAGCACACCAGCTTTAGGGAATTAATAGCACTGTGCAGCTGAAAGCATATATGTGAAATAAAGGGAAGAGAAAGAAGACTTATCTGGAAACTTAAGAACCCCCCAGGATTCTGGGTATTCAAAGTGACCCCCTCCACACACACGTCCACTGGGCTTTGAGTGGAAAGAAGAGAAGGGGCAAGCTGCTGCAATTTGTACTGTTGGAGTCGATTGCAAGTCTATAGATGTATTTGCCAAATTATTTGAATACATGCTCTTTAGCCAAAGCATTATCTGTAAAATATTTTCTTTGATTGTTGGCTTTTTGTTATTTATGCACTACAGAGTCATATTCTCAAGTCATGAAATTGTAGTTTTAGTCCCTGATTAGACTACTGAAACTTCTGAAACAAAGGTATAATGAATAAATAATGTGTATCATCCTACCTGGTATGAGATTACAGATAAATGCTGTTTTGTCCTAACATACAGAAAAGTTTTGGTCTTCACACACTTCTTCACTAATATTCTGTGATCAGTCAAATCCTTCTGGATAACCCTGACTCCAGAAGTTCAGATATATACTCACAAGGGAGCACGCTGTATTGTGGTAAGTTCCAGTTTTGCTTGACCTCGTTTAACATACCTTTTATTAAGGACAAGAAAGGATTGAAAAAGTCGCAAGATCCAAATTGAAATTATCAGTAGGGGATTGGATAATGTTTAAGTTTGAATCTGGAATCCTCAAGATATTCATTAACAGGTAGGTTTAAGGATTTACTTTCAGCATGTTTACATTCATGGCATGCTTACCTTTAGAAAATATTCATGTCTATGTTCATGCTATCCAACATGGGATATATTATATAGATGTGTAGGAATATATCTTTTCTGGCTCATATCAAACAGATTTGTTAAGGGTTTTTTTAATCTTAACGTTCTCCTTTAACAAAAACTAAATTTGTAGTTTTAGTTAAAAAACAAAACAAAACAAAACAAAACAAAACCAAAAACAAACAAAAAAATAAACAAAAAAAAAAAAGTGAAAGCCTCTACAAACAAAATAAACATCTAGTAGCCTTTCTCCTATCTGATTTCATAGTTACTGAGGGGGTAAAAATACTGAGAGGTGTTATATATATAAATGTGTTTCTTATTTGAGCATGAGAAACAACAGAATTTCACATTAATAGTTATAAACTATTTAAGGATTTTTTTTCCAGACGTAAAAAGTTTTTACTCTTTGTTGAAACTAAAGAAAACTGCTCATTAATGTTGACAGCTTAATCATAGTTGTTGACCCACTTGTTTGGTTTAAGAAATGACAGTAGGCTTTATTGAGCCTCCACTTGCATAATTACTGGGGAACAGGTGATTGAATCAATGGAAAAATAAACAGAATAATAACTTTTAAATGACATGATTACTCTCCACCGAAAAGGCAGCATCTGAATTAGAATCTCTTTCTAAAAGCACTTCTAATGTGTAGTTTCTTAGGTGTATTTCTTTAAAAACAAAAGAGCTGATATTCATAATAGTTCTCTGTGGCAGTATGAAATGTTCTTTTTTAACTCTGAATTGCTGTAATTACCAACAGTGTTACTTAGTAAGCCCCACACATTGTTGAATTTCCATTTATCTTAGCACATTAGCCATACATTTTACTCCTTTTCACTTTGCTTATTGTCTGTTTTGGCCTCTGTTCAAGGAAATATTCAAGCTTATGGAGTTCCACTGGGACTCATGCCTGCACTTAAGTACTTCACTGAATCGTGATGCTTTCCAGAATTAGGGTCTTCCTGCTCTGCCAATAAAATATCTTAAAGTAATGTGCAATGGATTGGAAGAAGGACAACTAGAAGTGGAAGGGAAAGTGATGTCTCTGCATATATAAACATGTACGACATCTGGAAATAACTGTGAGAAGAAAGACTGGACAAAAAAAGTAAAGTTGTGAGCCAATAGGAAGTCTAAGTGAAGAACCTGTAAAAGACAGTAGCAGTTCAAATCAAGATTTCTATTTAGTTATGTGTTTGAAAAGACTATGGCTATAATAGATTAAACAAAAAAAAAGGTTTTATTATAAAAAATAATAAAATGAAGTAAAAATAGTATTTTCAACCTCTCACTGCAGCTTCTCCATATTTGAAAGACAGAGGGATCAATTTATTAAAGTCATTTGAGTCTACCAGAAACTACTGAAACTCAGAGCTCATTTTATGTAAAAAAAAGATTTGCACTCCTTGGAATTAAATTATTATAAGACAGATATCTGCAGAAAAGATTTTCATCAGACTTAGTTGGGTGAAGAAAATCCCATGAAATTTTTGCTCAGATGTAAAAAAATACTTTCTTTCAAATGTTCACTGGGGTCTTTGACCTTTTATGACTGTGGGCTTTCCACAATAAAAGGAAAGAAAGTGAAATGGACTGCCAGGTCCAAACTGATCTGCATAGAATGATCTTAATTTTTGCATAAAATGTTACAGAAATGTCTTAGCTTTTATTTTTAACTAATGGGAAAAAATATCTAAGGTTTAAATCCCACTGAATTCCTGAAAAAATTGAAACAATTTATTGTTTCACCCAAAAGATTAATTTAATAAGAATAGAATGTCTCAAGAGAATCTGGAATTTACAGTAGCAGTTTTATGGAATACTCAGAAATGTTTAATTTGTACAATGTCAAAAATGTATTATTTTTATTTGCTTAGATCTATGGAAATTATATTTATAAACTTTTTTTTTAATGCATCTCATACAGTAAATTTACTACCTTAATGAACAGAAATATAAGGAATAACAAATCTTACAATGTTTGAATCTTTTTTATTTCATTTTTCATTTGAATTAAAATTTTAAAATTCAGGTATTTATTTTTGTATAGAACAACAAATAAATATTTTAGAATTTGTCAAGAACAATAAATATGATTCTTGATTTTTTAAAAAATATTTGATAGTTCTTTAGAGAGTTGAGTAGAGACTGTGATGTTAATTTAAATTTCTCATATTTTTATTAGCCTTTCTGAATGTTAGGCTGAAAGTACCTTCCAGTGCATAGAAAAAGCTGCTGCTAAAATTTCATTAAGCATGTTGATTTGTGAGGCAAGTTTTACATGCGTAAATCACAGAAAATTCTTATTTGTTTCCAAATAACACAATGCTCCCAGACTTTCAAAAATTTATCTGCATTTTTTGAACTGAGGAACAAAGATTAGTCTAAAACTACAAGGAAGAATAATAATTAATTAATACAAAATGAAATTGTTTAACAGATTTTATGAAACTTATGTGTATTGAAATTGCTAAAATTTAGTTCCTGGTTTCATGTCTTTATCTGCAGAGCTCATTTCGCCCAGAATGTTCAAGGAACTGTAAGTCCATGACTAAATAGTTGTTTAGTAAAGGACTTTAATAAGAAGTAACAGCAGATCCATTTCTTAGGGAAGGAATGCATCCTAATTTATGGGATGGTTTAATAATTTTTCAAGTTCACTTTCAATGTTATTTTCAACCCTGTTATTTTCTTCTGCCTTTGTTTTAGATCTTTTTTTACAAGTGTACTGGACTCTGAAGCCTGCCTACCTATCTGAAGTTTTCAACTTTACTGATTAACAATGCCATAAACTGCAGTTGAAATTTTACTAATTTTAATTAGCTTTCTTCACCCACTCACAAATGAAGTATGAGTTTATTTAATGTGACAGTGTGTGTAGAGAGTCAGTAATTTGACTTTTGCTCTTTAATACATTCCTTCAAGTTGCTATACTTGGTGATTCATTTACTTCAATAATTGAAAAGTCATCAATCTCATCTTGACTTAAGAGCCTTGTCATACTCGATAATGAATACGTGATTGGTCATCACAATAAGGATGTACCATAATTAAAAAAAAAAAAAATTTACATTCTGTGAATTAATGTATATAAACTGCAGTGACAGCATTTTTAAAACAACCCCTCTTAATCTACTGCAATTAGGTTGTTCCCACTGGTGATAAGACTGGACTTTTTCCTTCCCCTCGTTCCTAAGAATGAAAAGTTTTGCTGTTATGTACTATAATAAGGTTGAGACAGGATGATGGCAAAGAACTCTGTTATCCTTGGATTAATCTTGAATCTCATCCTATGGAGTGAGGATCACCATTTGATATGATAAAACACAGTAGTAACTGTTAGAATGCTTTAATATCTGATATTCCAGAATTTTTAAAAAATTTCAGTCTATAATATTTCATATTCAAACATGTCATATTTTATTTGTTTTATAAGTAAATAAAATGAAGGTTGGAGGAGTTAAAAGACGTAACCAGGTCTAGGAATACATCCCTCTAGCCTTTGTTCCCATTGCCTCAAATAAATGTCTCTGCATCATATTCCTTAAGGGCAGGAAACATCACTCTGACTTAAGTTACAAACTGCCCTGTTATGGAAGGTAACAACTGTTTTTCTTCCACATTCAAACCTCAGTATATGCGATATTGTGATACAAGGATGAGATTAACAAGAGAAAGGAAGACTGCCTGTTGGCTTTATTGGTTAGTTTTGTACTGAGCTACAGACAGGTGAGGAATTGTGTCTGAAAACTACAAAGATAGATCCAACAGAGTGCAATTATTTCCTGCCTTTACAAAATTAACTAAATAATTAAGTATTAATTAAGTATTTTAGGCATAATTTGTACTCCTATGCTATGAAAGGAAGGAGGCAAAGACTAAGGCAGGATCTCATTCCATGTGAGATAGTTTTTAGTCCTGATGGACCATGTTTATCATTTGCATCCATTGAGAATGGGTGCTAGTGTCCCTGTGTACTTGGAACAGGACAGGACAGTTGAAAACAGAGATTCTCCATCTGGTTAGGAATGGACTAGGAGACAGCCAAGGAGGTGACTTAGAATCATAGAATCCTATAATAGTCTGGTTTGGAAGGGACCTTCAAAGATCATCTAGTTCTAACACCCCTGCCACGGGCAGGGACTTCTATCACTAGATTAGATTTCTCAAAGTCTCATCTAACTTGCCCTTGAACACTTCCAGGGAGGGTGCAGCCACAAATTCTCTTGGAAACCTCTTCCAGTACCTCACCACCCTCATTGTAAAAAATTTCTTCCTTGTAACCTATCTAAATCTACCCTCTTTCAGTTTTAAACTGTTGTCACTTCTTCTGTCACTAAAAGCCTTGGTAAAAAGTCCTTACCTTTCTTATAAATCACCTTTAAATATTGAAAGACCACAATCAGATCTCCCCAGAGCCTTCTCTTCTGCAAGCTGAACAACCTCAACTCTCTCAACCTTTCTTCATAAGAGAGATGCTCCAGCCCTCTGATTATTTTTTTGCCCCTCCTCTGGACCCGTTCCAACAGGTCCATGTCCTTCTTATACAGGGGAACTCAGAGCTAGATGTAGAACTCCAGGTGGGGTCTAATGAGAGCAGAGTAGATAGAGAGAATCACCTCCTCACAGACTGCTGGCCATACTTCTATTTATGTTTGCATCTATGCAGGCACACAGTCACACACAAGGTAGACATTTTCTTTGTGTACTAGAGGTTTTGCACAATTTGATGTAAACTGCAGAAGAAGCAAATATTTTTGGACTGGAGTGGAAGACCCACCTTCAATCACTACAGAGCGCATATTGTCTTATTTTTGTTTCTTTTTTATTCTTCTTTTCAAAACATATCTGAGATTTCCCTATTTCAAAAATTATAGCATTGTAGCTCTGGAAAGTTAAAACCTCAGGGGTTTGGAGTGTTTATTTAAGGAAAAGGTACAAGCAGATCCACTCAAAACTCTTGACAATTTTGGGTCTATCACATGACACTTGAAAGAGAGTGTATTCACTGATGAATGACCTTGTGGCTGTCCTCAGCCAGCTGGAACCATGCTTTCCCATCCATGGCATGCATTAGAGTGTGCACCACAGCTGTTCTCCATCAGAAGCTAAGTGCAATCCTTTCAGAAAGCTGTCGGCAATTAATTGTCTCCCTCTCTGAATTTGTCTCTATTTATGGGTTTTATAGAGAAGAAAAGACTGCAGCAGAAAAGTAGAGAATCTGGAGATTTGTGTTGGTGTTCACAGGCTGCAGATGGATAAACTTTGCACTGAAGAGAGAGGAAGATATGCAGGACTGAGGTCAAGACATATCACAGTATTTAGCACAATTTCCAGGGCTGGGTAGCATATCTTCTATTACAGAAAGTCAGTCTGGTCTTGTTAATTGTTAATGCCAGTCCTCAGTATAAGTACAGCTAGGTATTGAAGTACATATTGGAGTTTTTCTTTCCCTTCAGTACACCTGAAAAGTGCTTGCCAGAGTCAGAGAAGTTGTTCTTTGTGTCTGTGTAATGGCTTGTACCTATTCATGCTCAAAGTCAAGCCAGTACCACAACTCTGGAATTCATCTGCATATTTTGTTTATAGGACTCATTTAATTCCCTTACAATGCAATGAAGAGGCAACAGTGTTTACTCTGTGATTGGGTCATTCATCTGATCTGTGGGAAATTTACCTTCAAATTATTTCTAATCTGGACTGGGCTTAGACTCAAGTACTCCATCTCTCAGGAATGTAACTGAACTGTTCACTGTGGTAGGCTGTGTCTGTTTAATTTCCCTTGCCCAAGCTGTTTTATGTTATTCAAGGAATAAGATAAGCATCAAATAGAGGTTGGGAACTTATCTTTCCCATATTGTTCATGAATGTCTTAAATACTGAGCTGCTAAATTTTTGCAGTTTATTTCTCTCTTGTCCATTCAGCAAGTGTCTAATTGTTCAGTACAGAGTGGGACTGATTCATTAGGATATGAATCTACATATAGAGCAGCCTATGGGTAATTTATGTCAACAGCATTAAAGTTGGAGTTAAAACCTCTGAGATAAGAGGATGAACAGAGTCTGAACTCAACTTGTACAGCCGAACAGAAGTGTTCTGTAAGGTCTAAAGCCTGTGTGTCCTTCATCTCTGTTACTTCTCAGAGAAAGGATGATTAGTTTAGCTGCCAAGAGAAGATTAATGGCTATAAATACAAGTGGAGATTGGTTCCTGAAGCTCTCTACTCACTAGGAGGGAATTTAGACACTTAATTTTAGACTACGTATTCTGGTAATAGCAGAGTGCTTCAATACAACTCATTACAATTCTGATCCTGGACCCTCCTGTGCATCAAGCCCTAAGAACTTTTAAGACTAGTTTAGTGTACTTCATATTTGTATGGTCAGGAGAGGACATCTTTTGGATTCGCTTACTCTCTTGTACTCTTCAAGACAGAAAAAAAGCTCTCACAGACTACAAATAGAGCCAGTTCATCCTTTGGATACAACTCTATGATAAGGTTGACCAATTGCAACATTTACTCAGGAAGTTATAGTTTCTATTTTAAATATGAAATAGTATTTAAAATAATTTTGATTATTAAACTTAAGAAGATATATAAAGAAAAGACAGTAATGACAATGTTAAAATAATTCTATAAATCAAGATTTGTCCTCATTAGTTATATTGGTTCTGGACACGTTACCTCAAACCTCTATGCTTTAACTGGAAAAGATTCAGACATAGTAATTAAAAAAAATAGTCTTGGATGGGATCCTTATCTGGAAAATTATATGAATTGACTGGTGCTGTTTTCATTTGAATAAGAGTTGAATAAGGGATATATTAGGACCTCACAGTGCCATAAAAGACACAGACAGCTTGAATTCAGTACATCTGTTTACTCTGTTTTTGTTTTCCAAGACCACAGGGACATATAAAGAGACTGAAAGATAGAAAATTTTAAAGGAGAAGCCTTTTCACAGAACTCCTAGGACAATCCATAGATGTACAATACCATAAGGACCAAAAGCAAACAATCAATAAAGGAGTAAGAAAATTCATAGGTAGTACGTCAAAGTTATGACAGATACTATGCAAAAATGTAAAGTAAAGCCAATGAACATTGCTGGTTTAAATCTAATTGTGACTAAAATGAGTGAAGGATTGACACTCATTAAACACAGGGTCTTTCATAGTTGATCTCTGCAGCATATAATGCTAGTAATTTCTAACCAGATCATGGAAATTTCTCTGTTTCTACAAGGATCATTTGGCTGTGACAGTCTATGTGACAAATTCAGCTATGTTAATGTAAACTACCTTTCTGAGCCTATAACTGTTACCTGCTTAGGAAAGATATAAAAAACAGAGAATGTAAAATTTTGCTTCTTCAAATTTCCTTCTATATTCCTATAATCTCCTGCAACTGTACAACAGTGGACAAATGAAGATTGAGATACTGCACTGTGGTGCCATGGGATCATGATGTCATTTCATCCTGCGAAATGAAGGGAGGAAGATCTTCTCAAAAGCCCTAAAGCCTTCTTTCCAAATCCTCCTTGAGTGAATTCACTCTATGCAATGTTCTACAGCTACTGATGATCAAAGGTTTCTTTTCCATTGAAATACAGAGCTGGAAAGAGCCTAAAGAGACCTCTAAGCTTTTCATCCTCTTCTTCCAACCCTGGCAATGAGACCATGTCCTCTATATGTACACCATGCTTGTCTGTTCTTAAAAACCTCCAGTGGCAGATTCAAAAGGATCACTAGCATTCCGTTTCCAGTATTTAACTGTCTTTACAGTAAAAAGGATTTTCTTAATAATTGATCTGTATCTTAGTTACAAATTAAGCTGATTAATCCATGGATACTGATAGCAATCAACCACTGTCCTGTTTTACAGTAGTCTTTTACATATGGCCTAACCTGAGCAGGAATTAACTGAGAGGAGCACCTTGGACCGGCCAAGAATACAGACCAGATGATCACAACAGTCACTTCTGGATTTATAATCTATAACTGCATGAATCATATATCTCTCCTGAGTAAAAATATCAAGTCATTCTGCTTTCGTTTTGGAGACGAATACTGCAGTGTTTCATTTGACAGAAATATCCCATTCTCCTTTGCACTTACACATTCTGGGAACATTCCCATTATATTTGCAGAAAATTGCAAATTTGTTTTCAGTATGAATGACAAGTAATAAAATTAAACTGTATTGTACTGTACTAGGTCACACATGGGAGCCGGAGTTTGTTTATTACCAGTTCCTCTTGTTTTTTCCTTTCTTAGCAGATAGCTCATTATTTCCTACAAGATCAGTTATTTGAAATCTATAGAGTTGGCTGTAAGTGTATGCTGTTTACCATTCTACACATCAGTCCCTTTCCTCCCTTTCCAAATATATAATTATATTTTTTTATAGATTCTCTGCTGTGTTTTTAAAAGGCATGTGTGTTTTTTCAGAGTATGAGACTCTTAGAAGCAAAGTGGGACACTTTGTTATTCATTTGCACACCAATACCCAGAATGACTGGAATTTTGTTGTACAGATTTTTGCTTTGTTTTTCTTTCTTTTGTTTTCTCATCTCTGGAAACAAATGGAAAGATTGGACACTGAGTGCTGCTGCAATTTGTTATTTTCTGTGGGTCCTCTGAAATTTGAGAAATTCAGAGGTGCATGGAAGGGCCCTACCACTTTATCTTTTTTGTTCTCTGGATAATCTGTAATGGGAGATTATTTTAAATCAGAACTAATGGAGACAGTAGGACAGTTTGAAGTATATGTAAGCATGAGACTAACGAGCAGCTTCCTCTCTGAGATGCATGGACTTATCATAGTCCCATAAGGACTGTGATACAGAGGTTTGTACTCTAAATGATCTGCTGCTTTTTCTTGGATGTCCAGGATGACAGTGAAATACTTTCATTTTCCAGATGAAGAGCATAAACAGTCCTGGTCAGAACTCAGATCATTCACCATTCCAAACATTAGCCTTGTTTACAGTGGGTCAGCTGACATAAACTGGAAGTTATCCTAATATAGCACTTTTTTTGTTTCTTTGTGGTTTGGTTCCTCTTGTTGTCTTTTTCCTTCTTTCCAAATTCTGCTTTTCTATATGCCTAAGGATGAACCTTATATGGGTAGTTTCACAAAGCAGCTGAAAAGGAAATAAGATAAAATTATCTTGTGTTTTTTTTCTGGAGTTTTAGATTCTCTTTAGAGATAATGAGATACATATTTCAGTTACTAATGATAACACAGCAATATGGATAAATCCTAACTAAAGTGAATTATGCGCTTGATGATCTAATTCCCGTATCTGTATCAAACAACAAACTGACAGGAAAATAGACCAACAAAATATCTTTTCTATCTTTAGTGGGTTTGTGTCATGTATTTCATAAAGCACAGCTATGCAGAAAATTAAGAAAATTAAATAAAATGGTGATTTGCAGCAAATTATGAGCTACCATCCTTTTCACCTTCCAAAATATTGATTTAAAATCCTTGCTTAAAGAAGGGAAAATATGGCAAGGATTACAATAGTCTAGTGGGTACAGCTGATGTTTCTTGTCTTCCTAGAATATTTCCTGATGTTGCTGAATGTTTCAAATTGCAAGAAGGTAAAAATTAGATTACTTCAGGACCTGCAAGTGCTTCCAATGTATTGGAAACTCATGTACTTCTGAACCAGGCAAAGTAGGTTGCTCTTTTATAATTATTGTGGAAACCAAAACATTTTTCCCCTTCAAGGAAAAACAATTATGAGCTGCAATAAAATGGTTAATTATATTTTAACATAACTTTACCTTGAGGTGAGTTTTAAAGCTGCTACAGCAATACAACTTTCAATAAATAAATTTGGCTGGCAGCCATAGAAATGAGGTTATTAAGGCTATCAGTAAACAGTATTGTTCCTAAGCTCAATGAGTTTCCCATTACTTATTAAGAAGCACTGATACAAACTCCTTGGGGGGGGAAAGTTATAATACAGTATATGTTAAAGATAAAGCCTTTCATAGGGTAACACAGACTTTATTTTTTGTCTATATTCCAGGTAATGTTTATTGACCCACACAATTAAAGCGCCATACAGAGAGAACTTACTAAATAATTTGTGTGTAACTCTAAAAGAGTAGTCGCATTTTTGTCTAACAAAAATTAAATCAAATATATTTCTCAGTTTTATGTTACATTTCAGATTCTTTTCAACATTTTACTATTTTTTAATTTTTCTATTATTTCTAATTTTTATGGAGTGGTCCCCTAATAACATTACCACATAGTGGCTCACCTCCCATGGACATCCTAGATCACTGTTTGTTAAATATTGTTCTCCAAGATTAGACAGGATGCCATTATGTAAGAAGATGCCATTATGGAAGAAGTCCATTCTTCACTTCAAATCTCAGTTCATTATTTTGAGTATTGCTTTCCAGAAATTCCTACATTTCTGCTGTAGAATCTGAGAAATAGTCCTTGGTTTTAACTACCAAATATTAACAAAAATATTTTTGATGCTATAAATTTGTATAAAACAGTATGTTTCTGATTGGATGTACAGCATATTAAAAGGTGACATGATACTTTCCTCCAAAAAACTGGAAAAAATAATTCTAATTAGAAATTATGCTTTAGTTATTGATGAATATTTCAGTGCCAGCTCCCTGAAAAGCAAGATAGGGGAATCTTTATGAACATAAATCCTACAACACAGAACTATTTTTATTTTTTTAAGAGAAAACATTATTGTGATGTTTAGGTCTATAGATCACTGGCCTTCCTGTATGTGAATAATATTTCAGTATAACCTCTAATCTCTCATGAGATTCAGTGCTCTAGAATCTTAAAGGAGTTGAAGGATTTTAATGATATGTTAGCAAAAAGTGAAAAGCCTACAACTCTATTTTAACAGTCCTTACTTTTCAACAAAAAGAAAATCTGGTAACCTTCCAGTTTGGAGCAGCTGAGACCCATCAAACAACTGAAAACAATTTGTTCAGAGCTGGAGCTGTCATACTCTATTAACGTAAAAAACAAATGAAGTGCTGCTTCTGACTTCAGCTCACCACTTCATATGAGCACTCTCCCATTTCACTTGACAGTTGTGGACATTGAAATAATACAAAACATAACCCAATCAACAGACTGTGAAGAATATGAAAGCTAAAGACAGATGTTCAAAAGCTATCATCACCTTTCAGCTTTAATTATATTGACATGGAACAAACAAGTGATAAATCAACTATTTTAGAGTGTAATAAGCCTTATTCTACTTGTTAACCTAATGTCTCTTTGGGTGGCATATCCCAGGTACATGGAAGACCATGGAGTGTTCTGTATGCAAGCAGTCACAGAAAATAATCTTGTACCAAAATGGTATTGAAATGTTACTGCTTTTCAAGATGAACATTACATGTAAGAGGTTTTTCCTGTGTTTTCTTCCTGCACTCACTCTACCTGTTATAACTTTGAAGCCCTTATGTCATTCATACGAAGTCCCACAGTAATTTGTAATACCCTAAAGAGAAACAAAATGGATGAATTTTTGTGTATTATTTACTTTAGGTTTCAATTTTATTGGCAATGATTGGCAATTATCCAGCATGATTTATGACAGTCCATTTTGCTCTGGGCCAGCTCATAAAGATTAAAGAAAAGGTGTAGCATTACTGCACAGAGTGGGACTTGGAAGCCAACATTGTTTACATGAAACTTCTTGATATATCTTGATTTTATGGACCTTTTTTATCTTTAATGCTGAAGAAGACTCTTTGGTTCTTTGCCAACCACACGAAATCCAGTTCCTTAATTTCACTGTGATTTATAATAGCAAAATTTCCCCATGATATCCAATACATAGCTGAAGGATTCACAGCAGAAATATAGAAGTCTTTTTGTTTGAAAATTGCTTCCTATCTCCATTCTCTGATGATCTAGTTTAAAGTCCAGTGAAAACAAAAGGGGGAGTTCAAGGGCATTGCTATCTCTGAGCTCCTGTAAGACTAAGGATCATGATAAATAAAACTTCCAGGGAATCCTAGGAAGAGGAGCACGCTAAGTGCTGCAGAAGAGGGCTTTTTAATGTTCCTCATTAACACAACTCAAGGAAGAAAACTGCTGATCCAACCTGCCAGCTGGGTTAAGGTTCAGTGTGAAATTTAAAACACAAAACAGGCTCCAAAATCAAGGTACTGTCACTGTGATCACCGCTGCCCATTCTGTACACTGTGATTCTAGGCATGAAATGCCACAGCCTCAGGGAGTGAAGGTGGTTAATAATTCTTTCCTCCATCCCTAAATACAAATCCAGAAAAACATAACAAAACCAGACTGATTGGTGGCTTTGATTTCACACAATATCCCTTTGAAGTCCCAGTGAATCCAGCTTTTCTGCTCACAGTATCCCATGACTCAGAGGGGATGTCCTGGTGCAGGAGATAAAAGACTGAACAGAATCAACCCTTCCATATTTATTCAGTTTGCTCACAGCCTCTGGGCAGCACACTGTGGTCAGACCAAGTCACAGCAATTTCAGTTTTATGTTTGCTTTATTAGCAGATTACTATGAAATGTAAGCAATTGAAAGATGTATATAGAGAACAGATTTACACTAACTTTTAAAGTTTTCAGACATAAATGACTTTTATGATAATGCTGATCTGTTTGGTTTGGGGGATTTTGTGTATTGAAGATTTAATGATGTTTTAATTGTTGTTGGTTGTTCTGATTAGAGTTAATCCATGTGGCTCCTACAGTGTGCTGGCAGGGGGCGCTTTATAAATGAAAACGGTCATTATTTCTTACTGTAAAATACTGAATCATTTACATTTAGGGAAATGGATTGAAATTTTACAGATGGGTGGTTTTATTAGTTCAGAAGGAAAAAATAATACATTTAACTTGTTAGGCAATACTCCAAAGTAATGGTCTCTTTCATCACATGGCTTTTTCCCAATTGAATAGACTCCATCTGGAAAACTTACCGCTTGCTGAGCCATGAGACAGATGTAAAGGTAGTATTTGCCCTCCACTAAATTAATTCAGAGGTAAATTTCTGCCATATCTATATAAATCCTTGGTCATGTTTACAGCAATAATGTTCTTACTTCTGAGCTACCTTTCACACCATCTTCAAACCTGTGTATGAGGTGTATTTTGTACAGATGTATCAAACCTACTGCATCATGTCCAGGACTCTCTGACTTAGCAAATTTTCCCATCTGCCCCACTAGAGCAGATTTTCAAATTTTTTTTTTGTTTTGTTTTTGTTTGTTTGTTTGTTTTTTTTGTTTGTTTGTTTGTTTTTAACAAAGATTTGGCCTCTCATACAGATAATTGTATTTCAGAATAATTGTTTGATAGTGCATGTATCCCCATATCTGGTTTTATCATGTAGCAATATGACAATTAGACCACTTAAGATCTTAGAAAATGACATTTCCCTAACTTCTGCCAAATATTGTTGAGGTTGAGACAATACTGAATTTCTGAGCCAATGTGAAATTTCATGTTCTTAATAAACATCTTCCTCTACAAGAAAAATCCCAGCTGAAAACCATTTTCTCGGGGTGCACTTGCTGCTACTGTGAAATGCTACACTAATAAAGTTATAAATCAACAGGCTGTCCTTAACCTCATATGAGATGTTAGAGGAATTAGTTAGCACACACTTATTTAATTTGTCCTACTCATGTGTCTTAAGACTGACCTACAGCAAGTGCAACCCAGGAAGAGCTGGCTTTGGTGAATTCCTTGTGGTCTGAAGTACTACTCAGTACTGAAAGAGTTGAGAATGTCCCTACCTGGCCAGTATACAGCTACCCTTGATGTGAAAGGGAAACATATGGGTGAAAAACTCAGTGTTGAGTATTGTCAGAAATTTTTCGATTAAATAAGATTTATCTAAAGTTGAATATTTCCAATGTACCTCATGAAATGTCAGTTTCATCAGAAAGAGAGAGGAAATGTTTGGTATACTACTCAGTGGTCTCATACTTGGGTCGCTTTTTGGGGATTAGAGTTTCATTCTGAAGTCCTTGCTACACCTAAACCATAACGGTGATGTTCTTAATTCAACTAAGCGTGACCTTGCATTAGATGTCTTACATTTTAGTTTCATTAACTACCCAAACCCCCTCCAGATGCAGGGAGTTATGTGTGAAGTTGTGTTTTCCACTGTAAAACAAAAAGAATCTGAAATCTTGAAAGTTGCTGTAAAAACAAGATTTCTCATCCACCATTTAGAAGGTCCAAATCCACATTTAGTATAAAATATCATAGTGACACTGAATTCTACTACAGTCCAAAATGTTTGACGTCACCATTTTAAAAGCCTGCTGCTAACAAGCAGAAGCATTTCATTCTCCTTCTTCCCTTTCTTCTCCTCCTTTAACATACACCATTACATCCATACACTCTAATATGAGTCTGCTCTTCTCAGAGCAAAGCAAAAAAGATCACAGATAGCTGCATTTCTCCATTTGTGTTCAGAAGTATATGAAACAGTCATATCATAAATCTAGCTTTACACTGTTGATATTATTATGATGTTGTAATTTGCATTGATCTAAAACAATTTTTGTTTAATCGGTCTCTATGGTCAAAATAAAAGTAATAATTTAGCTAGGTAGCTTTTTAGTTTGTTTTGATCTTGTAGAAAACTAAAACATATTCCCTAAGATCCTTTTAAAAGGTAGGAGTAACAAAATCATAAAAAATAAAAATGCTATTAAATAAGTTATAAATTTCAAAGTGATACATGAATGTAATAACTCAACAGGACAGTTGGGGAAAATAATAAAACCAGCATGTTATACTACTGAAAATGCAAAGGATGCAAAGATAAATAAAGGGAATTTTGGAATCTGAGACATTTTAAGGTATCTACTGGAGTACAGTAGAATTTTAGAAAGGAAAGTATAAAGGGCTTACAAACATCAGGACTTAAAAGAAAGCAAAACTTGTTCCTCAATGGATAAATTGTTCTGGTTTTTGTTGGTTTGTGATGGAGTTTTTCTTTAATTATTTGGAACATTTTTTTTTGTTTCAAATAAGGGAAAAACTTGAAATAGGAATCTGTGAACCTTACCTTTATAAACTGAAGCTGTTCTTGGTATTTACTTCAGAGCTAAATGCAGTGGACATGTAAACATAATGATACAAAATTTTTGAAAGTAATTAAATCACATAGTAAGATTAGTTCAACCCTTAAGATAAAAGGGTTGAGGCTGCTTTCATGACAAAGAGCTGTGCATTTATAAAACCATAAAATCATTTGCTTAAATCATCAGTGTATTTAGACATTTCAGTAGTAGATACTGGAATACATTTCCATGCATTCTCAGGAATCAGTCACCTATTAGGACTTTGCATATACAACACCTGCTCTCTTCTCAGCTCCCAACAACGTTAGTTTCAAAGCAAAAATCCTAAAGATCTGTGAGCAAAGAACAATCTACTTTTTGTGTTATTTTTGATCATTTATCATAATGCTTCATAAGGTTCTGGTGTCTAGTATTTTTGACAATCAATCTGATTTTTCATGTTTCATACAAAAAGATTCAAAATTTAAGCATTCTTCAGTCTAGTGTTTGTGACTTTTTACCATCTGATAGTTGAGAGCACTGTGGAAGTGGCATAAAAAAAAATACAGGTATGTTTCAGGTCACACAAGTAATATGGCATTGTGATTATGATTGCTATTTAAAAAAAGATGACTGGTTGTTCATGGGGCTTTGATATTGTCAGAATAAAGGATGACAAAGAAGCACATTAGAAAAATCTAATTGTCTTAAGACTCTTAAAACAGGAGAATAATATAATCTCATTAGTAGAGAAATAACATTATATCAAAATTGACTGTGTATATGTAAATTTAAAACATTTGGGATCTTTCTCAGAGAGAGGGAGAGAAAAAGACAATGTGTAAGTGAATTGAGGGGAGACAATTTGGATTTATTTCTCTTATGGCATTTATAGCAAGCAATTAAATGCAAGTGCACTGCCCATTTGAAACGTCTAGTATTTAATAGGCAAGCTGACGTGGCAGAAAGAGAAATGGAAGAAAGAAAAAAGGGTCTATGAAGCTGCCTTTGAAGAGAGAGAGTCTAAGGTAGTGTACTAAACCAGAGTTTAGTTCAAAGTCTATAAAATCTAGGTCTGTCAACTCACATGCTTAGTATTAATATAGATAAAACTTCTAGACATTTCTGGAACTCTTAGTCATTGCTGGGGGAAAAATAGCCTCACCCTTTACCAACTAGTCCAGTCCACAGATGCTTCAAGGCATCAGTGTATACAATAAATTTTAAATTAGTCAAGATACTGACATCAAATCAGTATATATAAAAAGTGTTACTTTCATTATTTCTTTTCAACAGATCTCTAACTTGGACACTAACTAACTTGGAGTTCAATATTTGTCCCACTACAGAGGTTTATCTGAAATTTGTGACAAGGGTGGAAGGAACTATTAAATTATTTTCTTAATATCATACTCATTGTGTGGCAGAAAAGACCTGACTCCATCAGAAAGAAAAATACTCCCCAGAAAAACTATAGTCTTAGTATGTCCCCAATACTACCTTTAAAATAGCTGCAAAGATATAAGACCGGTACTTTAAACGTTTATCAAAAAAAACAACACTAAGTTGAATTCTAAATAAATTATGCATTATATTCTGTGAGATCAATAATTTCACAGTTCTCTTTCTTGTGCTTTGATAAAACTACTGACATATATAGTTTGATGTATTCAAGCAGGCATTTACTTAAGTATCATATAGCGTGCAGAGACTGAGTGATAGCAAAAGCAAAAGGACAACAGAAAAGCTATAAGCTAGATATAGGGCAGTGTAGGGGAGAGTCTGTATATGAAAATCATCTTGAAGAAAGGCAGTTATAATCAGTGTAGGAGTACCAGTCAAAACAGGAGCATGAATCAGTTGTTTAAGCACACAGCAAAGAATTGCAAATATCGGAAACCAACACCTACTTGGGCAGTGCCTTAACCTAGAACATCCCTATTCTAGAAAGTATGCTAGTTTGTATGGAGCTCTTTGCAGAATTTAGAGTTAAATTAGGTATGTGAGGCAGCTCTTTCTTAACCAATTTTGGGGTATCAGTACACTTCAGTGTGTTTAGTTCTCAACTTGCTTCAACCTCCCCATCCAAGCATGCAGAGACTTTAATAACAGAATATTTGATATATAATAAAAATATGCTAAAAAGTGATGTAAAAAATTTTGTTTCATTGGAAAATAGAGAAGAGTGCTGAAAAAAAAAATCTGTAACACTTCTTTCACCAAAGCAGGACAAGATAAATGCAATCTAGGGCAGACATGCTATCTCCAAAGAAATAAATCAAAATAAGAACACAAATGTGTCTATTATAGATTCATCTATATTAGTATTTTGGTTCAGCTTTAACTGCTTTTGGAATGACTCTCCTGACATACACATTCCACCGTGCTTTGATTCATATCACAAAGCAGCCCTGGGTGCGTGGTGGATTCCTCTGGAGAGAAGCTGAGCCAGATGACATCTCTTGGCAGCCCATGTAATGCACTGACTGTCAACACTCCTCCAGTCACAGACTGCAATAGAGCCCATCTGAAGTAAAATCCCTTCACATAAATACAGCGTGGACACCAGATCTTCAGCTCCAACTGTTCCACTCTACAGATCCACTCATATTGTACCACATCACCTGTGGTGTGTAGACAGTATACTCGAATAAGTTAAGAGTGGTTATCTACCTTCATCAGGCACATCAAACGTCTTGTCTGGAAAACATCCTAATTAAAAAAACTGAATTATTGGTTATTATGTAAACTATATTCAAATTACATGTTAACTGAATTTAAAATTTAAAAATGGAGACAAATCCCAGTCACGTATACTGTGACTGTACTTGACGTGTTTTATTTTGGACCCACTGTCACAAAATAAAAACAAGCAAAAATACAAAAGACTTTTTGACCTGCATTAAGATCAAGATTTGCCACTGAGAAAATTAAGCACAACATTGACATTAAAAAGGAAATATATAATTATTAGAAAGGAAGTTAACGGAAATGTAGCAAAACTGTTTAAAAAACTGTGCAACCTACCTTACCTCTTTGTGGTAACTGCAATGTATGTTCTTTGCAAAGAAAATGGCAATTCCATTTCCAAATTAAAATTAAGCACCTACAAGACTGTAATCTAAAGTAATTTAATTGAAGCAGATTGAATGAATTTATCAATATCCAAATCTGTGTTGATATTTTTATCTGTACCAGGCCTCACTTCAGGTAATCACTCAAACATGAGCCTAAATCTATCCTCCCTTGGAGAAACATTTCAGCACATATATAATCCTACTCAGCTCAGTCACAACTATTCTCCTTCTGCTGAAGGGAAGAATACAAATCCCATTTGCTTCAATGATGCAGGTTCTGGCCTTGCATGCATTTCTTAGTGCTGGGTCTATATCTGCAGAACTGACCTTATACCTGGGTCAAGTACTGTACTCCTTTACAGTACCTGCTGGGTCCAGACCTTAGATTTACTTTAGAATTACTGTTTGATATTTCTTTAATTTACTCTTTAATATCTCTTTACCAGATGAGGGACAAGTCTTCTCTTCATTTCATCTAATTTGTTTCAGTTTAGGGTTCCAATGTAGCACTTCGTTGTCTCACTTATTTATAATGCATTATTTATACAGCTGAACTGTCTTCAGAGTTCAGACCAAAATCTTTGTTTAACTTTTAAAACTGGACCTTCCTTCCTTCCTTTCTTCTATCTGCAAACAATTTTTTACAGTTATATATTTTCATTGCAACATACGGCGAAATTTGAAATAATAGAATTAGGAACATTACTTTACAGGGTCGTGTAGTTGAAAGCAGTCTAGTATGAGTGCACACTGAATATATTTAGGTTTTTTGACCAAAGGGCAACAGGAACTTCCAGATTTTCTCTAGATTAACAATACATAAATCTGTGACGCAGGGTTCTTAACATGTATCTTTTTTACATTTTATAGAGAGGAATCATATCTTCAAATAATTATTATGAACACTTCTTTAGTATGGGACCTTTCTGTAAATATGTACTTTAATGGTCTAGGTATATGAAGTCAAAAGACAAAAGTTCAATCATTTAGCAAAAGCTGTGATTCAAAATGACAGAAGCAGAGAATAAAACAACGTATCAATCTGTTAGTTAATGAGTTCAGGTTTTATTCTTAATTATGTTACACATAATACCTAAATAGATCCATCTATACCAGTGGCTCATGAGACTTTTAAGGAGGTCAAAACCAAGTCCAATATTATGCTAAAAAATATCACATTATCTACATAGTATTGAGATAACAGAAATAGTGTTACTTTATTAATAATTTTACAAAAGAAGTTTCATAACACCTTCAAAACTTCAATATGTTTATTTTTTGTAACAAGTATAATTGATTAACATTCATAATAGGGTAAGCCCTTTCTATTTGCACAGTAAACCTCAACCTTGGATCAACAGTGTCAGATGAATTATTATTTATCAGATTTTCAAACTCTTTTCTTCTGTCTTCTGCAATCATATCTGTTATTGTGTTCTGTGACATTTTATTTCAGTAGGATTTTATTTTTTCTTTTTCGTAGAGGCTATTTATTTTATAGTAAAGAGGGATAAGTTAAATTATATTAGAAATAGAAATCAGAACCCTTCAAAGACAAAATTGTATTTTAAATACCTATCTTGGTAGGTTCCCTCTTTCTTTTTACTCTAAGTTTTGGCAGTACACTTTCTCTACTCTGATCTAATTTTGATGGAATGGGCAGAACCCATCTAAACTTCAACTGTAGGTTGAGATATCCTCCTGGGAACTACAGTCTATAGATAGAACTTCTTCCGACTGAAGCAAATCTTGTGTCCAGACGTCCCACTTATTAATGTAAAAAAGTGATCTCCATCTATCCTACAGCTTGAGCTGAATCCTGTGCTGCCCAAGTGCTTCAGTGGGGCTCTGACCAGACCTGGGGGACTGTGTTTCCTGTGAAGCATTACAGTCATCCTTAGGAGCTTCCCAATCCCACTTGGGTTTGCAGTGGAGAATGATAGGTGCTTCACTGCCTGAGTGGCTGTTCATGTATTCCTGTGTATGGTGGTAGGAAAGAAATAGTCCTGAATGACAGTATTGTTATATTTATATATAATATATTTATGTTATATCCAATTTACAACAGAACTCTCTTTGTGGACTTAACAAGAAACAGCAGTTAAATTATCTTGCTTTGTCATCACCTCAGTTTCTTTATGAGAAAAAATAAAACGATAATTTCTGGCTCCATTAAATAGCTGTTCTTCTGTTTTAATAAGTGATTTTTAAGGAGTATGATGTTAGCCTTCTTTATTAAGCAGCAGGCTACTCATAGAAACTTTGGGATCAGATGTCTGTTAAATTTTGGTAGTTTAAAAAGATGCTACTCAAAGACTAAAAAAATTTTCCTTAGTTTTTGAATGTATATCAGCAAGAATTCCTTTAAATTTTGCCCTGTACAACAAGCAAAACACAAGTCATGTTTCAGTCTGAATGCAGATTAATTTGACTCCCTTGAAGACTGAGTTGTTGTATTTGAACTTTTCCATGGTTGATCCATCTATACTATCGACTGCTGGTCAATCCTCATCTACTCCTTTTATTGCAAGCTCTGAATCCACACATTCACTGCACTGTGTTAGCTGGTGAAGAGAGACTCCCACAGTGGGACTGAAGGTCCTGTTCATAACAACAAGTGCTCTCCAGCTGTCTGTGTCTGGTAAATAGTGACATCCCTGGACTGAAAAACTGTAAGTGGAAAAGGATGGACCAGGAGCTAACAGCAAGACTGAAAATATTTTAGCTGAGATGACATTAAGCCTACTTCACCCTGTAGATACTTAGTTGCAGAAGCTTGTCATCAGGAAGGAACAGTTTTGCATAACATGATTTTCCTTAAGCTTAGCTCACACTGAAATGGCAGAAAATGCCTTTGCACATGATACTTGGAAATTAATAACAACTTTATGTTCAGGTATTACATCATTCTGACATAGCATGGGTCCAGACAATATCCTGAGCTCTGGTCAGTGTCCTGGTGCGGGCTTGGAAGACAGAGCGAGTCCCACTTCTGTTTCTGGTTTACTATGTGACCTTGAACACACCTCCCCTTGTCAGGTCTCCATTTCCTCATGTCTAAAATATGTTTGGAGACATTCTGAGCTCTCTGGGGAAAAGTGTTATGCCACAAGGACCTGGGATCAACTGTGCCGATTCTCAATAAACAAGTGGCAACTACTCTGCCAACCTTGCTAAGGTAAGATCTCTTTTTCCTTCAGAAAAAAAAAAAAAAAAAACAAAACAAAACAAAAAACAAACAAAACTGTATCTAATCCATGTGGGGCAGAAGCACTAGGGTTCTTGGAAACCAAGAAGGCAGTGGGATTAGAGTAAATCAGTTAGTCACATTAAGAAGATAGGAGGAGTATAAACTTTTTGCAATGAAGTTGCAACAATTTCTGCTATGGTTAGCACCTGTCTCAGGAGGATTTATTCTGTGAATGACTTTCATGGGGCTTAATTTTAAGCATTCAAACAGTAAGGATTAAGACTTCCACCAGACTGTTAGCCTGAACCAGTCTGAGTTCTAATATTCTTATTCTAGTGAGAAATTATATCACAGGAAAAGATATAGTGAAAGGTAGAGGAGAAACATTGTAACTTCTGAAATAAGTCATAATTTAAAAAGGTTTTTTAAAAAGACACAATAAAAGTAATTTTATTTGTCCTTCAAATTCTTCCTTTATTTTGAGGGAAATTCTGGCTTGAAATCCCAGAGTTTTTAGAAAGCTAGAAGGAATTCACAAAGTTGGAAGTAACCTAGGCTCAAGTTTGAATAAGACTTCTGTTCATATCATCATCCTATTGATGTCCCTTGCATCTTGCTCCTCACCTGCCTTTGAAAATTTGAGCTCCATCCCATATGAATACAAAATAAGGAGAACATTTAAATCTTCTGCTAGTATTTTGCACAAAACCCAAGCTTTTCTTGGGGGCTGGATCAATAATACAGCCATAATTATTATAATAAACATCAAATGAGACATTTAAGATAAAGCTTTAGAATTAATTCACCTTTAAGACAAATGTTGAACTTCTGTTAAAACCAACCAGGGCTACATTTCTTAGCAAAGGACATACATTCAACTGTATTCACTGATACTGGTCATAATCAAACACGGGAGGTGAGGAGAAATACAGAATATAGCTTCTATTTAAGCTTATCAGGGTTAATGGAAAAGGAGTAGAAAGGCAGATGCAGCAGAGTAACTACACGCTGCCAACCTTTCTGTGAACATTTTCTCTTGAAGAGGCAGAGAAAACCTGCCAGAGTACTGCAGAAGTTTTGATGAAGGGAAGCACTCAGAGGAGCACATTAAATCTGGGCTGATACCAGCATATGGAAGTTGAAGTCTTTTCTCATCTTGGCTGATTTTCTGCCAGGAAACGCATCTGCTGGACTTCTGCAAGAGCCCTGTGGGAATGTAAACCTAGGCAGTCACACTAACTTGCTAAGCCATATTTATGTAATATTATTAGGTAGATTTTCACATCAAGGGATGTACTGGCTCAGAAACACATTCAGGGCTTATTGGGAGTGGTGAAAAATCATATGGGAGGCATGTTTGCCATCTGATGGGAAACTACATGGACACCAGTGGATAAATCTCCTCCAAAAAAATGAGCGAAGACTACTCTTCAGGATTACTTAGCAAGTTACTCACACTACTTATTTGGAATGATAATTTCCCTGAGCTGTCGAAATCCCAGATTTAAGACATATGATTGAACTGCTGTTAGCAGTAATAATGGTTATGGTAAACTAATGTCAGTTTCATGCAAATTCTTTAAACTTTAAACATTGTAAAGTTTTAAAAGCTTAGGGCTTTTGTCATTTAAAGCCAATAATTTCACATTATTACCATCTTTTTGGACTTAAAATACTTTATTTTCAGGGTTTGAATACCCCTAGAGGGTTCCCTTTTTACACAGATAGGGAAAAGAACATGGCATGAAGCCACAATGAATTATAGCCTTGTCTCTTACCTACTTGCCTAGTTTTATGTTTCAGATATTTGGCATGTTAAACTCCCAGTTTCCACTTGCACGTGCTGAAATCTCCAGGGCAACACCTCTAATATGTCTTGATGTATTGCATATGTGAAGGTGGTGGGTTTTTAAAAAAAAAATAAATAAAAAAAAAAATCTGTCCTGATTTTAAATAAAACTGAAGAAGAATACTGTGTTGCAAAAAGCTGAATTTATGTTAGTATTCCTGTAATCTTCATCCTGATTGAAAAATGGAAATATGATTACAGTTAAATAAATTTAGGTCAGGGACAAAATTCTCCCAGAGGAGTATGTATTTCATAAGGAGCTACATTTTAAGTCTTCTTTCATTTCCTATTCAGAAAACAAAACCAAACCACCCCCGACATGTGACTTTATTACAGAACCCAAGATTTGTCTAGTCTATGTAAACACCAACCAACCAACAAAGCTACCTGACCAAAAAAAAGAAAAAAACCATGTAATTGACCTCTGCAATAGTTTAGAAGTTATGGAGTTCCTGTAAACTATTAATTAGAAGTATACTCTCATCTGAAACCTGGGGTTGCATACCAGTATCTCCTGGGAGGCTACTCAACTTTTCTCACTGAATTTTATGTCTTGACTTTGTCTCTAAAGGCAAATTCTAATAACTGGCCAGTAACTCTGCTGAAGAAACCCAGCAAGGTAGGTACATGAATAAAGCCCAGACACAGTTTGGTCTGGATCGAAGTGTTTTGCTGGATCAAGTGAAAGTGCTAAATCATCCTCTTTCCTGATAAAACTCTAAATTTTGAATGCTCAGCACCTTTCTACAAATAATGTTCAGCTAAATGTGAGAACAGGACCTGTCATACAGGAATTTGACATTTCTGACTCTCATCTGATGAAAATTAATGTCTTGAATATACAGCGAGTTCCTTCTTCAATCTTTTCTTAAGGAAACACCTCACACATCTTGAAAAATGATATGCCTGTGTCCAACATGTGAACAATTAATTACTACATTGTTCACAGTAGGTTTTTTCTCTCTACTCTTTTTTCCTTTGAATATATATATATAATATCTCATTATTAAGTATGTTGGGAGCACTTATCTCCATGGAGCAAAGGTAGTGAATTTTTCCAAGTTGTAATGATAAGCTAAAAGTAAACGCTGAAAGGTAAAGTCTATTTAAAATGTGGCAATTTGGGAAAATATGTCCCTCAAGCACAGCAAACATACCATCAAAGTGAGTTACCTACCAATTAACTTCTACATTTTGCACAAAGGGCATTAAATTCTAGGGTAAAAATAAAACCAAATGATGTATGCTTGCTCTCTGTGAACAATAGATCACACAAAATGAGCTTTAGATGTGGTGGTTTTCACTGTGTTTTCATCATTCAACTATCCTGGAAAACATTTGTTTTTCTGTTTTAAAATACTTTTTTCTATGTAAACTCATATCACTGGGCATGTGTAAAAAGAGAAACTGTAAGTCAGATACAATAAATTAAAATGTAAGATCCTAGGCAAGCTCAGACACTGTAATGCAGGACCCCATGTTGACAACTCTGTTCACAATAGGTAAGTAACATTGCTTTATCCATTACTGAGCTCTTGATTCCAAAGCCTAGATGAAATGGTAAAATACTGTGGAAGGAAATAGAGTTCCAGTCAGTCATAATGGCAACAGAAGGGCATACTCAGAAAAGGTACGTTGATGGGAGAACGAGCCTAGCCCGATATATGCTAGTGACTATTTAAGAAGTGAAAGTCAAAGCAGCTTTGGCAGGAGCCAGACAAATCAATGGACCATCTCTCCATAGATTCAAAGATGTGCCTAAGCTCTTACTGCTGGAACCAATTAGGAAAGAACAACATCCTAGCAGAGATAAGGAAGAACTTGTCTCAGCCTCTGTGGCCTAGACAATGTAATCTGCATATGGGAAAAGAAGTGCACTGCCTTGGCTAGACTCAGTCTTGGGCATTCGGTTTATGTCCAGAAAATATTTTCTGTGTAATGTTTAAAGACGGTTCAGAAATCACTCCTGTGATAGGAAAGTTATAGTGTGATTAGTTTCCCCTTTCAGAGAAATGAGCATAACACCTATTAGATTATCAGAAAGAAACGGTATTTGGCATCAGTTGAAAAATGGTACAAGAAGGAATAAGGCAATGGATTGCTTGATAATTGTTATATTGAAACTTTGTATATCAGGTTTTTAGGATATTTTTTCTAAGTCAGAAAACATTTGCAAATCATTAGATACAAGGTCTGCAGTGAAAGAACTGTCCATTTTCATCATACCTGTCCTGCCACAGTACTGGTTTGACTCATAAGTTTTATATATGTCTGGAGATCAGCCATACTCCTGAGCTTTTGATTGACTTCCAGTGCTACTAAATTAAGAATATTTCTGTCAGCGTGATACATAACATCAAGAAACAACATATAACTCACCTATCAGACCATTCTCTTTCTGTGGCAAAACATATATAGCGCAGCCATGTCAATGCATTGGAGATGTGCTCTTCTAAGGCTGCAGTTTAGGCAAAGCATTGCCAAATTGCATATGCCACTGTCACAATACAGTCCCATCTCTCAGCTCTCTGCTAGTTAAGTGCAACATAACAGCTGGTCTTTTATTGTTGCAAAGCAATGTAAAAATGTCTTCTTCCATGCAAGACATGAAATGAAGACAGATGTCATCAGAAAGCACTTACACCTAAACAAGGCCCATATGGATAAGACAAGGCGCACTGAAAACAGAAGATAAAGTAACTAGTGTGTGTGTGTGTGTATACATACATATATAAAAGTGTATATATATATATATGAAGAGAGGGAGAGAAAGAGAGAAACACTGTTGTAACATTATTGATACATTTCTTGCAGGCACCAAGGAGCCTGATGGGCTAGAATAAAGATTTCACTCACAAAGGACAGGCGACAAAATCTTGTCTGACATCACAAGTGTTAGAATTTCACCTTGTGAGGAATGCAAATTCTGAGATATTTTACCAGCTGAAAGTTCCCACACTAGAACATATTTAAGCACACGTTCAGAGATAGGTAGATTCTTAAGTATTTTGCCATACTTCAGTGTTGTTTTTTTCTTTCTGAAGTAGTGTTTAAAACAATAAATAAAAACCACAAGGATTGCAAAGAACCATTAGAACAGTTTATTTTAGCTAGTCTTTGTATTTCACCTCACAGTCAACAGGAACACATATTTCAGAAAAAATATACGGAGTTCCCAAGTGAATACTTTAGCATTATTATGTCCTTGGAGAATATCTAAAATCCAGGTATGAAGTAGTTGACTTCTGTCTTACAATTTGTAACATGATACCTTTTATAAACTGCTTTTCTCTTTAGCGTAAATTTCTCTGAGTTTATAAATATCTAAACCTACTGCAATTCTATAAAATCTTTTTCTTTGAAGTGGGTAACTGAGTGCTCCAAGTCAGTGCATTACTTATGTGAAATACATGCTTTATCAACTGTAGTTGTGCTTGATTTCACCAGACTTTTGTCTCATTTTTCTCTGTGATTACAAGAAGATATTGTAAGGACCCTCCATTAGAGCATCACTGCATTGTTCTTATACCTTCTTCAGGTAGACTCTTATACCCTGTTTTATAAAACTGAACACTTCTAATTTTTTTACCATTTTCTCATTCTGAAATTCTTCTTTTCCAGGGTTTGTGTCAACTTCATACCTTAGTTCTTAAAGTTACATCTAAGTGTTTGGAGAAAGGATTCAAAATATTACATTTTGCCTCCTGAAGATTTCCTGTCAGATTCAATGCTGAGGAATTAAATTTTAGTTTTCTATAGTAATTAGTGCCATACTTACGTAAAATGTTTTCACAGTAACACACATATTCAATTTTTTCAGGATTATATCTAACCTCTGTCTCAAATGGTCTCAGAGTCTCACCACTAATACACTGTCCTGCATACACAACAGAAAATTTGAAAAAAAAGCTTGTGCGAATGTCATAGGGAAGGTCAATTCTGCCTCTGCACCTTGTTTTTCTGTGATTTAAGGGGACCTCACCAGTAATCTCATTCCATGGTTGTAGTGCTGGTCGACATGCAGTCTCTTTGTCACCCTGAGATGCCCCTACCAGATGACACACCTGCTTCATGCCTCCTGCTTCAGAAAAAATCTGAACAGTGTCTGTGATTCTTACAAAGAAATATCTTTAGGAAATATATAAAGATTAAACCCCAAAGCCCAGTTCTTAGAATGCAGCTACATAAATATCCAAAGATACACTTAAACATACATGGAACCCTGAGGTATACACCTAATTTTATCCTTAAAGAAGAGACTATTCAGGAGGATATTTGTTTAAGTACTTCACTCAGAGGCTGTGTTTCAGCTCCACTGACTTCCACAGGGATGAGGTTACTGCAGACTTTCATGTGCTTCTGTGTTGAAAACCTACAGGGAAAAAACTTTCAAGACTACGGCAAGGACCTGATTCAAGCATCCAATGAGCTTACAAAAATAGCAGTACTGGACTGACTTCATTGTGTGATCAGATGCTATTGAACAGAAGATTAAGCTGCATTTCATTACATTTTTTAAATACATGTAACACTCATTTTGTCTGTTACACTCTAATTTTTGAGATTTTTATTATAGGCATTTATACAATACATTTGAATGAATTTCAGGATTTAATGGTGCAGCCACTAAAATATTATTATAATTTTTTCATATGAATAGATCAAAATGCATTAGATAAAAGTGTTAAAACATTAATAAAAATGGAAGAGTAAAGAAATGATTCGTGAAAGGGGAGAGAGCCAGGCATTCTGTGAGTAAGCACTGTATGAATTTATATCTCTAAATCATTATCAATAAATCTTAAGTCTCAGCATGCAAAAATATTAGGCAAAAGCAAAATGTATTTCTTAAAGTTGCACTCTAGCAATTTCTCCAAAGGATTCTTGTGTGATTGATGATTTTTGAGCAGTTCATTGTGGATATGCAAAATCCTGGTCACTGCAATTGTACACAGAGGTCACAGTGTTTGTTTCTGTAGCTTGACATGAAGCACGTAGATTTTGTGAGTCGATTTCTAGGGACAGTACTTTGAATTAACAGCTCAGGCTTTTCTTGACTATTCTTTAAAAATGTATGTTAGTGGTTTCAGTGTATGTTCTACTTAATAAATTTGTTCAAGTGAATAATTGGATGAACCAAGGACATGGCAAAAGGAAAGTTTATTGTTTTCAAATTGGAACAATCATTCACAGAAAATATGCTGCCTTTGCTTAGACTTGTTTAAAATGCATTAATCTTACATTTACATAAAAGTAGAAACTCATTAGCTGCCATGCTGAACCATAAAAACAGACTGTCCAGTAATTCTATTCTTGCATGTTTCAGAGAAAGGTAGAATTTTCTTGGTGGGCAACTTCCATGAAATCTTTGCTGAAGGTTTTCTTACTGACTCATAGGTAGTTACTGTTGCATCTGTTTCCTATCTCTGAGACCTAATATATTCCCCATATTCTTCCTTTGTATGATTGGTGCTTTCTAAACTGATAAATACATGTGGAAATTGGATAAAAATAATGTTTAATCAGACTCTTTTGTAGGTAAGAGGATAAAATATTGGTGTCTGGTAATGAAGTAAGTCTTTTTTCTCTTTTCATGAGGCATTCACTAGGAGTGATGGCATGACTGTATTGCTTCTTGATTGTACTGAAGAGTAAACACAAAAGTGCTTTTCTACAATGAAATTATTTTGGATTTTATAGGAGTGTTCATGTAATTATTATCTCATCAGGGAGACTTGCTATTTTGTGCTGTTTTGTTAGCCACTATAGTGTATCCATCCTCAATTTTACAGCAAAATAAATACATGAAGGTGAAAGATACCAATGATTATAATAAATTCATCTTAACAAGTCTCCTTATCAAGAAGCTCAAGACTTTGCCACATCATACTTATAATTTGTAGAGTCCTATTTCTTTATGTTTAGATTTCTCCTAAGGATCAACTTTTGCAAGATAGATCACCTGGATCTGTTTGAGACATGGATTTAGATTAAACTCATTGCCATTGTATTTTAAAGTAGAATGGTCACACCAACCATCTTTAAGCTGCCGTCATATAGGTTAACAGTAGTCAAGGTTTGCTCCGTGTTCTGTGATCAGATCCAGGAGGTTGAATTAGAAACTCCAAATATCTCTGGAAAATAAAAGACCATAGGTTTAGGTGAAAATTCTCAGGAAATAAGGGCAAGGATATTTTGTCACAATATTTCTGGGAGACTCTTCTTGATCCTTGAGGTCAGATACAGGTAGGAAGAAATCATTGTAACAGCACTGGTAAAATAAAAAGTACCATTTTATTAACAGGTTCAGATGGACATAAACTTATCTTTCCACTTTCTGAGCTGGCCAGACCTGTGCCAGATGTGGTGTCTAAAGTTATATAGGAGTTTTTTCTTTATTTCACGTTTTTCCTCTTAGTAGGATTTTAGTGTCACCATTAATTTAGATATACACAAATGTTTATATGAATTGTGTTATTTTGTGAGACTTTAATTTCCAGATATGGACGGAAAACCAAATGTTAATAATAATAATAGTCTGATTATTCTTGAATATGAAAATTAGAAGATTATCTTCTCCTAATAGTTCTTGGCCCTTAACAGATGTTTATTTTTTTATCTGATTATATTCAAAAACAGGCCCATACCTAAGGTTCCTGATATTGCAAAAGAAAATTTTGAGAATCTAAGGGAACTGGTAGAATAAGTTGGACTGAACGGCTCAGGAATTAAAATACAATAGAGACTTGGAATTCTAAAAATTCTGAGACAAAAACATTCCCAATAAAACTAGGATAATCATGACTGTACAGCTTAAAGAATTAACTGGATAAATAACCTAAATAAATTAGAAAATTTGAGGGGAAAAAAAGGCCTGATAAAAGTAGCGTTGCAGAAAACATGACATACAGAGAGTAAAAGAAAGCTTTCTCAAAGGCAAGTTCTGATAGACTTGTAAAACTATTAAAAAAAAATAGCAAAGGTCTCCTTCCTCAATAAAAAAGAGTAAGAAAATGAGGAAATAAATAGAGTGAAGAGAGAAGCAAAATTGACATGGCTGAATGTGTTCATGTGGGGGGACACTAGATAATTTCTAACCCATATTTCTGAAAGAGCTGGGACGTGAAACTACAGGCCCAGGAGCAAGTATTTTGAATAAATCTAGCAAGATAAATCTAATACCTAATTTAACAATAACAAATTAACACTTATATTTAAGGAAGGAGGAGGGGGAAGTGATCTAAGCCAGTATAAGCTTGTTAATCTAATATTCATTATACAGAAGGATTTAGAATTGTTTCTTTAAAAAAAAATGCAGAAAGATGGTAAGTGAAATATAAAATCATGCACGTAGCTAAGTTCAAAAAAATAGATCATGCCAGACACTCTATTGAAAGAGATATGATAGTCAAATGAAAAGATGGTAGCTCTACTATATGGATTTCAGCAAAATATTTGATATGATGCCAAAAAGAAAATAAAGAGTTATACTAGAAAGTGAAGGACAGTAAAATACAGAGTATGTATTTGAACTGTAGTAAACAAGAAAAATATTGAGCAGAAAGAAGTTGTCAGTGACATTTAAGGATTTCATTAGTTCCCTCATCAGAGAAGTGGGGGACATACTGATAAAATTTACTGACATTGTGAGTTTTGGAGTCATCATTAATGCAGAGGAATATTTTTCTAATGTGCAGAAAGGAAGAGATGAGAGATGGACCTAAGAACTAGAATAATAAGGATGAGATGAAATTCAGAAGTACAAAATAAAAAGCCATGCACTGTTGAAATAATAACAACAATATTGCTGTAAACTAGGATTTCATGAGCTGGTAATGATAGAGGGATAGACCTTGTAGAGCTGATCACAGACCAGCTATGACCAATATGGTGTAGCCAAGAAAAAAGGCAAAGAACATCTTTGGATCGCTCAAGTGAGATAATCTCTGTA
This sequence comes from Tyto alba, assembly GCF_018691265.1. NCBI lineage: Eukaryota > Metazoa > Chordata > Aves > Strigiformes > Tytonidae > Tyto > Tyto alba. The sequence goes on along the minus strand of NW_024881316.1, from coordinate 41,437,263 downwards.
TCCCACAGGAGTAAAACTCAGACTAGATTAAGTGCAGATAGGGTATACAGAAATGACTAGGAAATTAAAAGCTTCTCTTATGAAAGGAGACAGAGACAGCTTGGCTTGTTAGCCTTGCAAAATGAAGGAGAAGTAGGGATTATGTTAGCTTTCTGTAAATATATCAGTGATGATAAATGTCCAAGAGGGGAAAGGCTACTTGGTACAGGAATAAATGGAAATAAACTGAATAAAATATATGTTGGAAATTAAATAAAGATTTCTGAGAACCAGGTGTCTGGAAAAGTATCCAATACAAGAGGGGCAGAAAGCTTAATTAATTTAGAAGTTTGATTAGTTTATGAAATGGGATGTGTAAAATAATTGCTTGTAAAGTCATAGACTGAACTCATTAAACTACTAATTTCCTTGCAGTACCATGTTTGTATAGGTGCTTAAGATGATGTGGGATTTATGACATATGATAATCCATTTGTATATTTAATGGGAATAATCATGGCCTTATGGCCACATATCTGATGTCCTTTCTTGCAGTACATTGAAATAATTGCCCCAAAAATTAAAAGCAGCCTGATCTGCTGATTGCACAAAATTTGTCATTTAGACAGTGGTTTGTGCTTATTCATTTTCATCATCTGGCATTCTCTATCACAGAGATATTTTTATGGACAAATGAGTTAAAGCAAGAATGACAATATGCAAAAGAGATCAGAAAATAGGAGAGGCCTTTTTCCTCTTCTCTTTTATTGTTTGGTTAAGGACCGTGTCACTGTGATCAGCACTCTTGGTAAAGTATGTAAATGTTTAGAGCCTGTTATTCCTGGGTTATTACTTGTGTAGTCTTATCATAACTGTAATCTGATAGAAAGTGATATGGATCAGTTCCCAGGAGAATAAAGCTTAGAAAGACTTTTCAGTTCAAATAGCACCATTACATTGTTAGTTCTAGTTTAATAACTCTGATGTAGTTTTTGCCTTCAGGTCATTGAGATATCTTCAACCTTGATGACTTGTATTCTGTTTTTTAATAATTTTAAAGATTCTAAATTGTGTTTGTGATTATTTTAGCATTTAAACAGTGTTGTTACCTAACATGTCCTCAAGATTCATGTAATAAAAAGTTCTCATTCATATTTTCAAGTTGTTACTTAAAAAATAAAACAAGTTCCTGTCACAGGGAAAACTTTTTCATTTTGAGTGGTTTGAACCAAACCAGGACAAAAGCAGTTTATTTATTTATTAATAGCACATAACTAACCAGCATTTAGTGAACTATACATTCAGGATCAATATCGACAACAGATAAACTGTGATACTAGACACTATCAAAATTGCTAAATATCCAACTACAAATTTCTAAACACTCTTCAGTGACTAAGCTCAAAATATTTTAATTACATCCAAACATGCACAAGCTCAAATTTACATGCATACACATATTCTTCACAAGTTGTGTGGGTTTCAGGCAGATGCACCCTCTCTGGAGTTTGTAGTTCCTACTTGCTTCCCCACTCTGTGAGAGATGCAGATGCTTCAGCTGTATGTGTACCCATGCTGCTCGCTGCAACCCCTGATGTACAAATGGGAAAGAAATCCCCACCTGGTCACACACGCACACCTGAGAGTCAGTGTTTGCTACCCTCCTCTGCCCTTTGTTGGCCAGGTGCAGGTTCCTCATGGCATCCCAGGGAGGATGCCTAACCTGTCCTGGACAGGGCAGGGATGCCATGGGGTGAATTCTGAAAGGACCAAACCAGATTTTGATTGCTTACTGTTACTCCCTACTTAATACATTTTTTCAAGGTGATTATTTTTTTTTTTCCAGAAGTCCTTTTGCAAATAAACCCAATAATGACCATCTTCCTTTTTAGTTTTGTGAGTCTGAGACAAATGCCACTCAGGCAGCTGGGGGTATTTCAGATACAGACAATGTTGCATTGACATTCATGCCTTAACATAATTTTTTTAAACAGGCCATATTTACCCAGAAGGGCCAAACAATCTCCCTTAAAGATTGTAATTGCAATCCTAAATCATAATCTCCACCTCAGGGAGTGTGTATCATAGTCAGACAGTCTGAATTTTATAACGAAGTTGAGTACAAACACAGAAATTCTGAATTCTAGAAATTAGTGTCACAAACAATCAGGGAAAATATTAGGACTGAATCAGAGTTGCTTCTATAAAAGTCTGAATAACAAATGATCTGTTAAGAAAGTATTGGATTTCAAAACGTATAAGGGCAGAGTGCTATTATTTTCTAGTAGTTTCCACTTGAAATTCTGTGACAGGAGAATTTACCGGTCACTTGGTCAATAAGTCAAAAATTACTTATGTTTTCTGGTGAAAAGTCTAACAAAAGTAAGTTTAAATTAGATCCCATTTATGAATGAGGTTAATATCCAGAATCCAATCTGCACTTCTCACATTTTTATAGCATTGATTATAAAGAACAAAACAAAACAAAAAACACTAATGGAGAATTGTAGAAAAGTTTACTAGAGTTTTTGTTTTTGTTTTTGTTTTTTTTTTTTCTTATATTGAAAACTCTTGACTTTTCAAAGTAGGACAAAAAGGGTGATCCAGAAGGTTCATTTAAGAAAATGCTTAAATTTACAAAGTCATCAACCCTTTTTTTTATCATCTTTAGACTTCTAGAAGAGGTCTGCTGTTAAACTACAGAAGAAGATACTTAAGCTGTATGTAGTATGGAACTTGTGAACAGATTAAATACCTAACTTGTTGTCAGCACATTAATCCATAACAGAGGAACACATCCACAGTCTTGAAGATGATGCTACACCCACCCACTAGTTTACTAAGAACAGACTAATCCTCCCCCCAGGAATATTCTCCACTGCTACTGCTGAGAAGAAAAACAGATTGAGCTAGTGTTTTCTAAGGAGTTCCTTGTTTTCCTTAGACTTTGTCAGTCATGTGTACATCTATACACTCTCGCTTGCAACAGAATTGACAATATCCACCCAGTTTAGCTCCTGGGATGAGCCAGACAAATAACTTCTCTGTTCTAGGAAGACTTCTAGAAACTGGTGTCTTAACTATATCTTGATCCTACCCTATTTAACAGGCAGTCCATTTTCTGTGCCAGATAATTACTTATTATGACAATAAGCTCTTTACATCCAGTCCTGCAATGCTATGTCAAGTCTTGTTGTTCTTTTGTATATATAACTCCTACTGAGTTCAGGTGAGAAATTGGGGGGGTCAATATTTATTCCTGTTCATGACTTTTGTATAAAATCATTCAAGTTAAAACTGTAACCTGGCATCTGTCTACATGTCATATTATGTCCTTCTTCTATTGGTATAATAATCTGTGATTAACGTTTAGGACCTCAGAGACTTAACGACTGAACAGAGACAAGGAGCAAGGTGCTCATAATCCATTGGTGATTTGTAGCTCAAGGCTTCTATTTTCAGGAGGATAAAGTTTCCTTTTCATTGAAATTTGTCTTGAAGGGGGTTGCAGTTCTTAGCACATTTTTCTTAACCAGTTGGAGAAAGTGCTGTGCACTGATGTTGGAGGTCAAACCTGGGTCTGTAGTAACACTGTGTTAAAGACAAGAATCACACTTCAGACTGGAGGCCCAGTGCAGCTGTTCTCTCTCAACCTGTTCCCACTTATGATGTCCTACTTGAATTGAGGATTGACTCAAGATTGAAGATTTGAATTATCAATCAAGATTGAAAATCAACTTAATTAAACTGTATGAGAATAAATTTGCATTCAAAAATATGTAAAGACCATGTGTGCTTGTGCTTTTGAGCTTATCAGGGATGTTATGCTGTACCTTGGGTATCATGACTACTTATACATAAGTTATATATATTAGCTGACCTCACTGGAGGCAATAGAAGGCTTTTTCATTGGTATTAGTAGGAAGAGGTTTGTTTGTTTGTTTGTTTGTTTGTTTGTTTTATTTTGCAATTATTTCACCATCCTTCTATTTCACCTGCTTATTGTCCTAGCCTTAGAGTCTAGATTCTGGTGATGAGGGACTATACAATGCTTGTAAAGTGCCGCCACAGAAGGCTGGATCTTCTGCTGATGCTATTAGCTATTTCTGTGATACAGACTGAAAATAAACACAATCAGGGACTATTATTGCCATATTCTCCATAAAATGCATACATATTTCCTCAAAATGAGTAATAGTTTTCTGTATTAGAACAAGGTGGCCTGATATGAGGGGAAGATAGAACTAAACAAAAAAAAAAAAAAAAAACAAAAACAAAAAAAACCCCAACTTCTCAGTTACGGAGTTTGATCTCTCTTATAACACAAAATTTCAGGGTTTTTAGTTTTCTTGAACCAAGACTAATGCATTACCTTTTTCAGAAGCTGAGATTAAAAGCAGTTAGTCACATTTCCATCAATGAGTATATATTGTGAGCTATCTACAATAAGGGCTTTTGATATTGATCTCTGTAGCAATAATGTTCCTGTATCTACTGGAATATTGATAACAGTTATATGAAGACAATGTATACTTCATTCTTAATATGCTACCTCATATTGTAAGAAGTTTATGCCATTCTTTCCTCTTTTTTTCTTATACATCAATAATAAATTAAATATTGTTCAAGAAAACAAAGTAACAAAGTGTTTGTTTTTTTTTTCTAAATCACCCCCTTTAATTCTTTTCTACAGTTACTTCTCATATGTGTTAAAGAACAAAGTCTGTCTACATTGGTTACAAAATCCCTTTGGGGTACCCAGCTGAAAACCAGTCATGTAGGAAAATAGAATAATTAATCTAAAAAATAAATGTAAAATTAATGGATCAAGTGGAGAATATGTACATTTTTTGTGATGAAAAATCTCTCCTGTGACATTTGCATAGAAATGGCCTGAATATATATATTTGGGAATATAACCCATACTGTTCAGCATGGAATGTTTTATTAATCATAATTCTTAAAGACAGTGAACATGGGAGGGGATAGATCAGGAAATAAATAATACATACAACAGAAATGGCCCTGAGATGAGTGGCTCTTCCCTTTATAAATATTACAAGCTTCCCACAGTCCCCCAGGTAAGAACACAGAATTCAACACATTTAATGATAAGCAACAACAAAAGAGGAGAATATTAATTTAACATGGGAGGTAGTTCCAAGTCTATATTGGCTATCATGAGAAGTGTATTACAGCCCTAATATTGTTAGGTACTGAATTCCGGTATATTTTTATCCTTCATTTCTGGAAACTGACTCATGCAGTAACAGCTTTGTATTATATTATTGGGATGAAATTATCTGACTTTGTATGAATCATCAGTATCAGATTAAAAAAAGGCAGCAATTAATTTTATACCATACTGCCATTTGATCCAATAATGGTACTAATAATATTTGAAATTACGATTTCTAGTCCCCACTCAGCAAGGCATGATTTCAGAAGCAGAATGAATACTTTTTTCTTCCTGTATTCTTCTTTGGAAAACACATCCCATTTCCAAATAAATATTCTTATGAACATAAATATATTTATTTAAATTAAAAATCAAAAGCAAAGTGCAAAAATTCTGGAGACCCCCAGTGTGGTCCTGACTCTCCCCACACTGACAGTGTAGGATGAGTCAGTGCCTAACTGATGTGTTCTGAATCATGCTGACAGGGTCTTGGATGTATATTTTAAACATTGCAATAACATCTACAGTAGCTGCTCTAAATCTCTTCCCCTTAGGCTAGCACTAATTGTGTGAACAGAAGAACATTGTTATTGGGTCAGGGCAAAAATCCACCTAGCTCTGTCTCCAACACTGACCAACTGCAGATGCATAGGGAGGTATGTAAGAAGAGGGTAACATATGGTGACAGGTCCCTGGTACACTCCTTTGCCAGCAGTGATTTATGCCTCTGCAACTTCCTGAATGAAAGATGATGCCTTTATGTTTAATAGAATCCTGTCAATTTTATTTTATTAATTTTCCTCATCACTTTTGAATCCAGATAAGCTTTGGGCATCCAAAATGTCTTGTAGCAGCCACACATATGAGAAAGTACCTCTATGGCTTACTTTTAATCTCTTGCTTGCTAGTTTTATTTGATGGTTTTAGCATAGAGTTCACCCACTCTGTGTTACTGCTTTTTTATAGACATCTGTCATATCCTTTTCTCAGTGACTTCTCCAAGATGAGGAAAGTTATTATGTTTAGTTTTTCACTATCACTGGTCCTCCTTATTGTCTGTCTCTGTATCTTTCCAAGTACTACCGTATTCTCTTGGAGACAAGGGAACACTGAACTAAATTAAAGACACTTGAAGGATTTAAACAGTGTCATTATGATATTTCCTATTTTGTTTTCTATTCTTTTACAAGTAATTCTTAATTCTGACTGCTTTTGGCATCTATTAAACACTGCGCTAATAGTTTCATAGAGCTACCTGCTGTAACTTCAGAATCTCTTTCCAGAACAGTAATAGCTAGTTCAGAAGCTGTCACTGTGAAAGCAAGATCACTTTGAATGCATAGTGAAGATTTTTTTTCCACAACTTTGCTTGCCTGTCACATAATTTTTACTAGTGAAGCAGAACATGGACAGAACTGCTCATTGCAGCAGACACAGCGCTACAGATTATAAGATAAATATCTTCTCTCAGTAGCAGGGTCTGTACCTCTGGATCCTAAAGAGTCAGAGAGGAAGATATAAAATGAACTTTTTGCATCTGAAACAAAGTACGTCAAATGACTGAATGAACTTTTGTGGCAGAGATGGGAAAGGTAAACAAGGAGGAGCTGCTAAATCACTGAGATAGATCTAGAGAACAGTAGTCTTGCCATAGTTATTGTATCAAAGGAACAGGTGGTGTCGTTGGAGCAGAAGGGGCAGAGGTAACCCATTCAGACTACCTGAACCAAGAGAAAAGGACAAAGTGCTAAAAATGGGTTCTTACAGTTCCTCTACCTTCTCACAAAGGGAAGCTGTACATATTTCTAGTCTGATCCTGGAGACCTTATGAAGTGGGAGAGGTATTGCAAGTGTGGAGCCAAAAATGGCATGATGAAGCCACCCTTTTCTCGCCAGCACCAGCATGCTATATCATATGTAATGACTTTCTTTAGATGTGTTGATCAGATATGAAATATGAGAACCTTCTAAATGTGAAGAAAGAGTGAAGAGGCCTTTTCTTGCACAAGATAAAAAAGTATTTGATGCTGGTGGTACAGGCTGCTACCAGGATGTCTTATTCATTGTAAGGACTAAATCTGATTGCATGATGATATTGCTGGGAGGAATTACAATTTATTCACTCAATGGGGTTTCGGAAACTGTCACTGATAGTGATCTCTCAATCTCAGTGTAGGTTTTCTTAATATAAAATTCCACAACTGAAGAATTTTAGTACCTAGAAATTAAGTCCATGTGTCTTTGTACAGGTACAGTTTGAAATTAAGACACCTGAACAGAGGTGTAGACACATACACTTAGCTCATGCTATAGTCAACGGACAGCCTGTCAGTGGAGCCTAGTGAATGACCCAAGTCGGTGACCCAGTAGGTACATGTTGAAGCTGCTCAAATATAAGCACCTGGTGACATATGAGATGCCCTTAAGTGTTCCTAACACCATTGCTAGGCTGGCACATATGACAGGGACTACTGGAGAGTAGCTGGAAGCCAGGTAAGATACATCTCAGTGCCTAAAATAAATCCACACCCTATGCTTAGGACATTGAATCCCAGTCTTCACCCATATGATCTGAGGAGACTGGATAATGATGCAGTTTACTAGACACAGAGCATATGATTCAAATTCTGAAATCATGAAATCATAGAATGGTCTGGGTTGGAAGGGACCTGAAAGATCATCTAGTTCCAACCCCCCTGCTGTAAATAGGGACACCTCCCACTAGACCAGGTTTTTCAAAGCCTTGTCCAAACTTGCCTTGAAAAATTCCAGGGAGGGGGCAGCTACAGCTTCTCTGGGTAACCTATTGTAGTGCCTCAGTACCCTCATAATGAAGAATGCTTAAAGAGATATATTTAATGACAACTAAGGTGTGTTTGGTCACAAGTCACCACTCCTAAGGCCATGGATCTAATGTAGGCCCTGTGTGTTGTATCTACCAACCTTAGGCAGATGTTTTGTATGTACTAGTCTTTCTCAAATGGTTTTTGTGCCTGTGTGCAAGAAACTGAATTGTACTCCTAGTCACTTGTCAGAGGAATCTCCCCCTAAAAAACAATGACTATGTTGACCCTGTCTCTATTGATTATGCATCAATTTAGACACAAATCTCACCTGTGTGTACATTACTTTAAATATCTGTATTGATGTCTTTATTTTGAATTGAATCTACTCCTCTGGTCTGACTTCCTGCATATCAACAATTTATTTTTACTACTTTTTGCAGGTGAACCCCCTTTTACACCAGTGATACAATTGCCGCATGCACATTGTTTCTCTACAACAAGCTTTCACAGAAAGATGTTAGCTCTAAATCAGCACTATAGATATTGTCATGTTAGCCTTAAATTCAGTCTGAGATACTAGGCACATCTCAGCTACAGCTGGTGTTCAACAGCTAATTCTACATAACTCAGTCTACATAAAAGACATTCTGCAGATGAGCCTCTACCAGCTTGTGGAGGATGGCACACACACACATACATGCACACAGAGTAAACCCATGTGCTGCTGACATTCAAGCAATTCACTTTTGAGGTCAGTTATTCATGTAACCTTCCTTAAATTATAACATGTTGATCAGTGAGTCAGATGCAGCTTTAGACCATTATGGTGACTCTTTCTGTCAAGACCAGGACTTTTAGGGCATGTCCTACTTCAGTGTATGGTCTCAGCAGCCTTCATCTGATGGTATTTCCAAGGACACACCGGCAGACTTTAGGGCCGGGATCCTTCCAGGAAAGTTTCCCTTTCAAATCCAGTATTGAGTATGAGGAGGGAGATAGAATTTACATTTTCCTGAGCCCGTTAGCACTGAGTTATCTTTACTATTGCATCATCACTGCTTTCAGAATCCCTTTCTCTACCCTTTCTGTCTTTTTCAGTTCCATCAGCACATAAAAGAGCAGAATGCTAAATGGGGACCTTGGGTCTGAGCTGGTTTCTTTTTCTTCCTCCTCTCCTGTTTATCTCTCTAATGTTGACACTAATCTAGTGCAAGAGTGTGCCTCATTTACAGAAAAAAAATTATCAGATTGTGAATTAGGTAGAATGGTAGAGATATTGTTCAGAAAATCACCTTCTATTTCAGCAGCTCTGTTGACTCCCACATTTACTTTGGATTAAAATTTATGCTGTCTAGAAAAGCAATTTTCTTTTCTAGTCGTGAGACTCTTCCTGCTAATAACAAAGATATTCATATGTACACTGAAAAGCAAACCAAACATTCAGCTTTCCCCAAGTTGCTTGTGCCATCTCAAAATTTTTTGAGAAAAAAAAATTTTCTTCTTCCCAGATTTGAAGCAGCTGTACTACATTTTTACAAGTTTCTGCTGTTGAAGATTTTCTTGTAGGTATATTATTCTGAATACTTGTATTTATTCTAGGATCAAAAAGGAAGGAAAATGAAACAAAATTCCCTAGCTGTCTGCTTAGAAAAACTGAGCTGGTTTTGCACAGTACCTAGCACTGTAAGAATATCCCAGTGAAAATACAAAGATTGATAAATATGAGCATCTCAATAAGGGGTTTATGAGTTGTCCAGTCCACAGCTGAGGACAGGGAATGACTTATGGTGCAAAGTCTATTCCAGTGTGACATCGGCACAGGTGAGGCTTGGGACAGATGGTATCTCAATGATGCAGTAATTATCCACTCTCCAAGTCCAGTTGAGTGCATGGCATGCTGGTGTTACCTTGTCAACATACAGAGCCAGATTGTAGCTGTGCTTTCACCCATGTCTGAGTTCAGATACTGTATTGTCTTATGCTACACCACGGCAGGAAAGAAAAAATACATCACTGTAGTTTTTCTGGAGATGCAGATCTTCATTAAGTAAATTCAAGACAATAAGGGAGAAGTAGTATCCATGTGTTTTCACAAACAATCCATAAATTGAGTCTGCAACAAGGAAATCTGCTACCATGTGTGATATCCAGTAACCCTCTTTGCTCAAATCTGCTTCAGTTGTGATCTTATCTGTATGTGACTGTCTCTTACAGGTTTGGTGGAGGGAGACAGGAGGAACACAGAGCAGGACATGGAGCAATAGCAGGGTGGAAGAACTGCACAAAAGGAGAAACAGAGAAGATGATGCTTTCTGGAACAACAACTCCCTATTTGTGTTTTTCTAGTATTTGTACAACTGGAAACACCCTTTTACTCAGGACAGATGCCCTGAGCTTTATAAATGACATAGATATATTCTTCACATCTACTCACTTGTCTGGATTTGTGTGTTCCTCAAGAACAACCACAGAAAGAAATGTTGCAAAAAAACATTGTTTATGAGGAATTCTCTGGGGTTCCAAGATGTCTGATGCTCCCCAAATGGGGATGCATGATTAATTTTTGTTGCTAAGGAAAGTTATCTTTTTAACTTGCTTTTATCTTCTGGAAAGTCAGCTGAAGGATAATAAAAATGGAGCTGGTGGAATAAAGCCCCAGTAGAGTAAAATCTGTTATATCTAAAAGGAGACTTGGAAAGATCAAAGAGGGAGCTAAATGTGTCCTGAAGTACTTCAAAAGGTGGCTTACTCAGGGAGTATTGATCATCTCAGGATAGAAGTGGAAAATTGGTTAGCTTTTACTGAAAGAATTTAAGAAACTGTTGTAGAGGTGGAAAAGCAGCAAGTCGTTTAGTCTATACATACATTTACATGCTGATAAATGTTATGGTTATTTGCAGCTATGTAAATTATTGTGTGAGCTAGAAATTACTGTACCACTGGTGTTTTCAATTGCAATCCTTTCTATTCAGTGTTGAAGATTTTAGTTCTGCTAGTGTTCCTAAATACCTAGACTTCTTTTGTATTCTAATAATGAAAAGTACAGTTTGTTGCATTTCATTTATGCCACAATTTGTAACAACTTTCTGCTCTTGAACATGAATGACATAACAAAGACTGTAAGAATTAACTAGTATAACATTGTTTATAAAAAATTGCAGAGTTTTTATATACATATACATAGAGGAATTCATACAGATATACACACAAATAGCTAAGTATGTATTGTATATTTGTCCTGGTTTTGACTGGGATAGAGCTAATTTTTCTTCTTAGTGGATAGAATAGTGCTGTGTTGTGGATTTGGTATGGGATTTGGTATGAGAAGAATGCTGATAATACACTGTTTTCAGTTGCTGGTGAGATTTCAAGGGCTCTCCAACTCCAAATGTCCTGCCTGGGTGCAGGTGCACAAGAAGCTGGGAGGGAGCAGAGTCAGAGCACCGGAGCCAAATTGGCCAGTGAAATATTCCATATCATGCAGTGTCATCCTCAGTATATAAAAAAGGGTCAGCTGGGAACGAGGGGGTTCTCTCTCGGTTCTGTGATCACAGCTGTGGGATCTTGATGTTTTGGTATCACTAGCTGGGAGTGGGCTGGGTATTGGTCTGCGGGTGGCGAGCTGTCGAATTGTGCATTACCCATCTGTACTTTTTATTATTGTTATTGTTTCATTTTATTTCAATTATTAAATTGTTTTTATCTCAACCTATGAACCTCCCTTTACCCTTCCAATTCTCTCCCCCATCCCCCGGGGGGGGGAGGGTGAGCTAGTGACTGCGTGATGTTTGGCTGCCGGCCAGGTTTAAGGCACAACACTGTTTGTAACAAATTGCAGAGTTTTTATATGTATGTATATATAGAAATACATACAGAAACACATACAAATAACTAAGTATATGTTATATATTATATATCTAATAATATATAAAATCTATAATATATATGATAGATATAATATATCTAATGTCTGATATAAAGTAATTATATAGAGTGTAGTGTAATAACATTTGTCCTGAATTAAAAGAGAAGTAAAAAGAAAAGGAAAAAAAAGAAAAATATATTAAAAAAAAAAAAAAAGGAAAAAAAAGGAAATAATTATACGTAAGAAACATTTCCAGGAAAACAAAACCAAACCAAAGCACTGTTTTTCACCTGAGCTGAAAGAAAATTACAATTTGTCTCCTACTACTGGAATGGCTCTCTTCAGTATTACTCCCTGCTTGCAATGATGGTGGATTGACAACAACTTTCCAGGAGGCCAGCTGAAACAGGAGCACTCAGGCTTTCTGCATCCTCACCCCTCCTACCAACGCAGTGGGGAAAGGTGGCCCAGCCTGGAGGAGGTAGAGAGCTCGGGTATGCAACTCTGACAGTCTGCCTGGCCAACACTTGTCAAATTTACTTTCTGACTGCAGAAAGTTGAAGCTGACAAAAACCTTGCAGGTGAGGAGCCTGGAGACCTGTCAGTTTGATTTTTCCCAGTGGAAAAATGGAATATTTGTTCACAAAATAAATAAAAAAAAATCAATTTTGCAAGAAGGGCATGTTCTATCAGAAAATCCTTCGGACTGAACATTTCCAGCTAGCTTCACTGACAATTTGTATCTGCTGTGGAGGCAGCATAAAAGGAGTGCAAAATATGCACTCTCTGATGGTATAATGAGAGTCTGTGGTTGGGAATTTAAGGCACTGTTCAAGTATCACTAGTATTTGCTACTTTTATAATTGTCTGTGTGTTTATTCTGCCCCTTATTTTTGCATTTATCACACTCCACAGCATGTATGAATACTCTCCTCTATCTCCCACTTAAATGTGTGACTGGCTGTGGAAATAATATGACTTGGATAAACAAAATCCAATTTAAGCAAGATCAGGAGGCCAGAAGAGGAGCCACTGCCAAGGGAATGCTGGGAAGGTTTCACAAAGACCTTGCAGAGGCTAAATTTTTGCAGATGGAAACATGAAGCCCTATCACAACAGTGTCTAAGAAGAAAGACTGATAGTTTAGGAGAAGAGTGTGCACAAGAGCCTCTAAGCAAAGGTCTATGGTTAATGCATAAAATAAATAAGATGGCCTGTTTAAGGTTTCTGTGCTGTACACCCCCGAACATATGGGTTGCTGCAATCATAAGAATAGACTGAGTGACTTCAGTAACTGAAATATTGCTACCGACCTGAGAAGGAACTTGAGATTCTTAAAAAAAAAAAGATATTTTTTTCACTTTAGAAGACTGTTTTGTTGAAGTGATGTATTCAGAATATGTGGTTAAAAAATGTGGAGTTTGTGTGTTAAGCATTCATAAATATTTCCCTCTTCTTTTAATACTATTTCTTTTACATAAAATCCTGAGTAAATTCAGAGAATTTACTTCTGTTTTGTATCACTACAAATAAAGATAAACTATGACCCTATTTACTGCAAGAAAACATGGAAGAGGATTTTTTGGTTTAGATGACTACATGAAATACTCATGATTTCTGAGGTGCATGTCCTTGACTGCCAAATTAACCCAGCAACATCAGCGAAAAAAGAATGAACATAGTGCCAATATAAAAACCATGATGGCTTTTGGTATTTAATGCAAGCAAGCAAGAACACTATCCTGCTCCCAGTGGAGTCAATGGATTTTTACAGGATTAGGTTCTTAATTCCAATGGAGCCACATGGGCAAGAAAAACATGATGCACTCTGAGTTGTCTTGATGTCATTAGTAGTCATCCCTGTGGAAATGGTGTATATATATATAAAGTATATATATATATCTAAACACAAAGATATCTATACATACATATGTACAAATATATGTGTGTGTGTGTGTGTGTGTCTATGTGCACTTACACAAAGAATCCCTTTGGTGGAAAAAATAGGAACTATTTTTATTTCCTCAAATATTTGCTAAGATATGAATCTCTCGGGCAGCTCCTTGGTTTAAATACTCTATGTACATAGTTTGGATGGTTTAAATGGGGAATTTTTAGTTTATAATATGTAGCATTTTGAAAAGATTAAAGCTTTCCACAACAGTTTTATTAAGAAAATAACCAGTGGCAAGTGTTGAGCTACTTTTTAATGTTTCTCATAATAATGTCATTAAAGCAATATTTAATTAAAATCCAGTTAGTGTATGATGATAAAAAAATTATTTTCAATACTGAATTTAGATGATTATTTTTCCAATTTCTTTTTTAGCATGAAGGCAGTTAAGTCAGCGTGCTATTCCACTGTGTTTTCAGTGCAAAAGAATTTTTTTTTTTTCACTTTTGAAGACTGATTTTTTGAAGTGATGCATTTGGATTATCTGGTGAAGAATATGTTAAACAGTCACAAATATTTTCTTTTGCTTTTAATAGTTTTTAACTTTCAAATGAAAATTAAACAGCTACAGACTTGAAGATTTGCAGTTGTGAAAAGAAACTTCTTGTATTCAGGACAATGTGTTTCACCTTGCAGGTCTATAAAATAGTAATTCTGCTAGCCATTGTTGTTGTTATTTATTATGTTTTATTGCATTTCACACAACCTCATGAGCCCATTCTGACAGAGTTATGTACAGCTGGAAGACAGTATACATTCGGAAAGGCTCATATTCTGAAAAGGACAATAAATGAAATCAACATACAGGGAATATGAGCAAAGGAATAGCATGTAGAAAACTAAATTTATAGGCTTAGTGTTATACTGATTATGTGAAAGAGAAAAACTTAGTGCTGACCACTATTTCCCATAATTGCTCTGGATATTGTATTAAATAGCAATTGTCTAAAATATGTAAATATCCTGGGGAAGAAATAAGCTTTCTTCATGTTTGCACATGAATGTCCTACCAATGTACAGCATCACTCTCACTCCCTCCTTCTTTTTCCTGTGTCCTGGGTTGAGTGAGTGGTGGAGTTTTTTGGTGGCAGGGGAGGGGGCTATCGGGGCAGCCCCCTGTGAGAAGCTTCTCGAAGCTCCCCAGCTCCAACTCAGCTCCACTTCTGTTTGGGAAATTGAGACAATCAGCTGCGCCTCTGCGATAATGTATTTAAGAAGGGACGTGGTGACAGGCGCAGTCGGACTTGTGAGGAGGAGTTGCTGCAGCTGCATGAACACCAAGGTCAGTGGAGGAACGGAGGAAGAAAAGAGGGGGGAGGTGTGCCGGAGCAGAGACCCCCCCTGTATCCTGTGGTGAGATGGCAGGGTGGCCCCCCCTGCCACCCATGAAGATCTACGGTGGAGCAGACATTGATTTACGGCCTGTGGCTTCTGCTTGCCTGATCAAGGTTCTGTGCCCGAAGAAGGCCGGGGTCTCATGGGAAAAGGTAGCCCCGCTGTTGTAATTCAGTGCTGGGAGGATTGCAGCATGCGGGGGAGTCCCACACCAGAGCAGCTCGGGAAGGGCTGCAGCCGTGGGAGGGAATCCAGTCAGAGAAAGTTAGTGACCCATGACGGAGCAGTGTGGGGAACGCTGCAGCCCATGGGAGGAACTCATGTTGGAGAAAGCTTGTGGAGGACTGTCTCCTGTGAGAGGGGGACCACGATGATCAAGAGGAACAAGTTCCGGACACTCCCCTCACCGAAGATAAGGGAAGTGGCAGTGCTGACTGCACCCCCCATTCCTTGCCCCTGCGCCACTGGGGGAGGAGGTAGAGATATTGGGAGCAGAACTGAGCCCGGGAAGAAGGGAGGGGTGGGGGGAAGGTATTCTCAAGATGTGGCAATTCTTCTCACTGTCCTACTCTGTTATGTGTTGTTAGTGTCTGTAATAAATGTATGGGTTTTTTTTCTTCCCCTAACGAGTCTGCCTTTTGCTCGTGATCATAAAGGGGAATTTTTCCCCATCCCAGTCCTATCTTGAACCCCAAACTTGGTTCTCTGTCCCTTCTCATTGCCGGAGGAGAAGGGAGAGAGAGGTGCTGCATTGTGGTTGGCTGCCAACCAGGCCTAAACCACGACAAGGTGTCACCACTCATTATTAATTTTTCTGTTTTTAGGTTTTATTTCTCTTTTTTTCAGACTCAGAGAGAGACACACATTCCAATTCAGGGAACAGCCACACCGGAAAGGGGAGGGTCAGCACCTGGCAGGCAGCACATACCTAGAGGAATATTTGGTTAGCTCCTTCCCCTCTGCCTGTGCAGTAAGGTACATTGTAATTGAATTCATATGTAGACATCTATCAATATGCTTTTCTTAATAATCCCTGATAGAGTCATACACAATACCTTTCTCTGAATAATATATTCCTATCGCAGAAAGCCTGTCAGTCTTTTCTGGAGAAAGGCAGTTCAGCAGATTTACTTTTAGTTACACTTTCTACATTCCCCTTCTCATTAGGATAACAAGGAAACGTCTTCATGATTCACAGTTTTCTGATGATCTATATGAAATACAGATCTATATTTCAGCTTTAGTTTTCTTCATCCTCAATTGGCCAGTGTGAAATCTACTATATCACATCTCATTTATCAGTCTCTGTCCTCTTCTAGAATTCAACAGCTGGTTTCTCTGACCGCTGGTGCAGCTAAAGGTGATGTGATCTACCAAAGGCATGTTATATACACTCTTCTCATTATATGGCTGTCAGGTCTGAAAAATTCTGGCTTAAATTTGTCTATGTATTAAGTTACTGGCAGATGCCAATATGAGGTCTGGAAGCTTTGCTGAACTTCCAAGCAGGAAGTCAGCCTGCCTGTGTTCACAGTTTTTCTAGGATTTACTCAAAATGTTGTTGATTCCTCTATCCTCTTATTTCTTTCTCATTAAAAACCATTGAGGAAAAAAATCTCAGTAGAAAACTACTAGTGTGATTTAGTATAACCTGGGAAGAGTGTATCATATAATCAAAATGACTGACCACCACATAAAGGTCACAGAATCACAGAATAGTTGAGATTGGAAAGGACCTCCTGTGATCTTCTACTCTACACCCCCTCCTGCTCAAGCAGGGTCAACAAGAGCAGGTTGCCCAGCACTCTGTCCAGTCAGGTTTTCCCAATGCCAAGGACGTCTCCAGGGACAGAGACTCCACAGCCTCTCTGGACAATGTGTTTAAGTGCTTGATCAACCTCACAGTAAACAAAAAAAAAAAAAATTTGCTTTCCTCTGCCTAGGTAGGCTTTTCTGGTTTTTAATTTGCACCCATTGTCTCTTGCACTGTCAGTGGATACTAGTGAAAAGGGTCTGGCTCCCTCTACTTCATATCCCCTCCATCAGGTATTTACACACACTGAGACTTCTTTTCTCTAGGCTGAGCAATCCCAGCTCTCTCAGACTCTCCTCATATGAAAGATACTCCAATCTCTTAATCATCTTTGTGGCTCTGTGATGTATTTGATACAGTAATTCTATGTCTGTCTTGCACTGAGGACATCAGAACTGGACACAGTACTCCAGGTGTGGCCTCTTCAGTGCTGAGTAGAGGGGAAAGATCACCTCCCTCGACCTGTTGGCAACACTCCTTCTAATGCAGCCCAAGAAGCTGTTGTTTTTTTTTTTACTGTGAGGATGTACTGCTAGCTCGTGGTCAGCTTGTTGTCTACCAGGACCTCAATCTCCTTCTCTGCAGAGCTTCTTTCCAGCCAGCTGGCTTTCTGTGTACTGGTGCCTGCAGTTATTTATCCCCAAATGCAATTATCTACAAAAGGACTAGTGGTTAGCTAACTGTAACTTGGGAATATTTTCAGACTGAACAACTGTCCTGGTTGGGGCTGGACTAGAGGTCCCGTTGGTTTGGCAGCAGGAGGAGTGCTGCAGCACCCTGAGACCCCAGGGGCTCCCCAGGTCCAAGTGCCCTCACCTGTGTGCGGGGGCAGGGGGAGCACAGCTGGAGGGCTGGGCTCGGATTGGCCGATAGTCCATGTCATGTGACCTTGTGCTCACTATATAAAGGCAGGAGTGGGCCAGGAGGGGCTCTCACTTCTGGGAGTGTTGTTGTGGTGCCTTTGTATTCAGGATTGCCAGCTTGGAGCAGGTGGGTGGTGAGCTGCTCTATTGTACATTACCTATTGATACTGCTGTCAGGGTATTGTTCTGTTACTGTTATTAAACTGTTTTTATCTCAACAAGGGAGTCTCCCTTTGCCTCTCCGATTCCCTCCTCATTCCCAACTGGGAGGAGGGTGGGTGAGCGACTACAGGGTGTTTAGCTGCTGAGTAGGCTCAAACGACGACAACAACTGAGATAATTCAGTTAACATTTTTTCTTTGTACACAACATCAGTAAAACCCCAGCAACTACCAGTTCTAGTACTTTGAGTCACAGGTCACAAAGGAGATTCTAGAAATTTCCTACTAAGAATACCATGGTAGAATTCATATTCTAGATAATTACCCAGGAAAGGTACCAAATGTCCTGCTGGAAATTAACATAACTCAAATGACAAAAGTGTTAGTGCTGCATGATGATTAGGTGGATCATGAATGTAGGAACAGATCTTTTGTACATCTCCATGACACTGACCCACAATAACTGTTCTCCTTTAAGATCTTGAAGCAGGGATTTTTCTTTCTACTTTGCATACTAATTAACAGTTTTGATAGTTTTTATTTCCATTTCTGAAAAAGTAGTTGTGTAGTTGAAATTAAAGTAGGAAGAAAAGGCACATTCTTCATTCTCCTCTCACTTATATCAGTATAGTACTACTGATTTTAATTTAGTCCTGAGCAATTGCAGTTTAAATAAGAGGTAAAATAAATGCATAATCTATATAGAGTGCAGTAATCTGGGACACAGTGCTTGATGCCCTGAATATAGCCAGGGAAAAGATTTGCAAATTGTAAACTCATTGGAAAAGGCATTGTATCTTCCTTCAGTTTTTGTAGACTCTTTTGCTTCTAATAGGAGGTTAGACTACGTAAGAAATGCAGTAGTGGGCTCTAAATCACTTTTCAAAAGGTCTGCTGTCATCCTTAGAGCCATTGGTAATTTACTTCCATTTCTTCAAGTGGCTTGGTAGTTTGGTAATGCAGCTCTTTATTTATTCTTTGTTGTGGTTTATGCTCAGAGAGCCATTGAGCACCACCCAGCTGCTCATGCTCCCTTCCCCCCCAGCAATGAGAAGGGGAAAATAATCCAGGCTTGGAATTCAAGATAGGACTGTGAGGGGCAAATCACCCATCCTGGTCATGGGCAAAAGGCAGACTCATTAGGGGAACTAATAAAGAATGTATGTTTATTACAGACACTAACAACAACATTTAACAGAATAGGACAGTGAGAAGCATTATCACATCTTGAGAACACGTTCCACCCACCCCTCCCTTCTTCCCGGGCTCAGTTCTGCTCCCGATATCTCTGCCTCCTCCCCACAGTGGCACAGGGACAGGGAATGGGAGGGTGCAGTCAGTGTTGCTGCTTCTTCCATCTTCGGTGGGTGGAGCTTCTGGAACTTCTTCCCCCTGCTCCATTGTTGTCCCCCTCTCACAGGAGACAGTCCTCCACAAACTTTCTGACGTGAGTCCCTTCCATGGGCCGCAGTGTTTCCCTCACTGCTCCGTCATGGGTCACCAACTTTCTCCAACTGGAGTCCCTCCCACAGGCTGCAGCCCTTCCCGAGATGCTCCAGCATGGGACACCCCCACATGCTGCAGTCCTCACAGCACTGAACTACAACAACGGGGGCTGTTTCTTCCCACAGGGTCCCAGCTTCCTCCGGTCACAGCCACTTTAGTCTGCCATGCGAGGCTCCTCACAGGCCTTAAATCAGTGTCTGCTCCACTGTAGACCTCCATGGGTGTTGGCAGGGGCCACCCTGCTGTCTCACCATAGGATACAGGGGGTTGTCTGCTCTGGAACACCTCTCCCCTTCTTTCTTCCCCCATTCCTTCACTGACCTTGGTATTAACGCAACTGCCACAACTCCTCCTCACAAGTCTGACTCCTTCTCACCAGGTCCCTTCTTAAATATGTTACCTCTGAGGCACAGTTGATTGTCTTGGCCTTCGTAAAGAGGTGGGTCCAACTTGGAGCCAGGGGAGCTTCGAGAAGCTTCTTATAGGGGGCCACCACTGTAGCCCTCTCTTCTGCTACTAAAAAAAACACCCCACCACTCATTCAAACCCAGGTCACTCTTCCTTAAAAGAGACAGCATGAAGTGTAAAAAAGGAGTCTCTGGAAATCAGTTCACTGCTGTTCTAGTTCTTTGTGTCTTATTGTTAGCAAAAGTAGCATGACCTTACATAATGTGACACATGACAGAAGAAGTAATGTGACAAGACATATCAGACAGCTAGTGCTGCACACGAGATATATGACACATCTCATCCGAAACAAACATTGCTCTTAGTAAAGATAGTACTTTAAAAGGCACTTTTCTTGCTACCCTTCAGACTGTTGATAGATATGAGAGTCATTACAGAGACTATACCGCTGTCCTGAATAATACCAGAAGTCCAACAAACTGATGAAGCTACTGTTTAAAATTCAAAGATTTAAATTAGAGATAAAACAAAACACAGATATGTTAAGCTGTGTAGTCAAAAGGCAAAGATTGTAGGATTTTTTTCCCCTTTGACTGTCAGATCAATTGTACAACTAATAACACAAGGAAACGATTGCTGTCAATTAGAAATAACACAGGTAAGATTTCATTAATTTGGGTCATTGTGGTTGGAAAGCCACTTGCAAAGCCTTGAGTTCTGTGAATTAGTAATGAAACACACTGGAAATTGAACTGTATATTGCACTGTACACTTGTCAATGATAGTTTAAGTTTGTTCAAATTTGTTGTGTATTTGCAAACAGGTTGTAGCCTAAATTTTCGAAATAAGCAGAATAGATAAACAAATAAAACACAATAAATATATTAACTAATATTACATGACATAAAGCTCCAGTGACAGCTCTTACACTACTGCACAGAAACTCCCATGTTTGTAAAGAATGCTATAACAGAGAAATTATTTACATTCTTTTGTATCACTTTATGTACATGTGATGACCTTTTTCTAAAGAGTGGTAAAAACTTTGTAATAATGAATACATGAAAATTCAAAACATGCTTGGCTATACAAAAATATATTATTTATTCCTACTTGATGGACAGGTGGGCTGGGGCTTAAGGAGCCTAAATAAATTGCAGAAGATGACATGGAGAATTAGTGGCCAAGTCCATCAGGCTTCATCTGCACTGGTATCCATTTAGATCAAAAGCATGAAACCAAGGGCAGATATGTTGGGCAGACAAGGGGGCTTACATGAACTGCCTAACCTTAGTACTGCATTTGGGAAATCTGATCTGTATCTTCACCTGAGATGGCATGATGGTGTCTGCTCCACCACAGATGGTGGCAGGGTGCCCCCCCCTGCCATTTCACCACAGGATAAAGAGGGGGATTTGTTCTGGCACACCTTACCCTCTTTCCTCCTCCATTCTTTTGCTGACTTTGCTGTTCACATAGATATCACATATCCTCCTAAAAACTCCCACTCCTCCTCACCAACTCCCTTCTTAAATATGCTACCAGAGAAGTGCAGCCACTGTTGTTAATTGTCTCGGCCTTGGTGCAGAGGTTGTTCCAAACTGGAGCTGGGGGAGCTTCAAGAAGCTTCTCAGAGTAGGCCACTGTTGTAGCCCCCTCCCCTGCTACCCAAAAACCCCACCACTCACTCTAACCTGGGACAGATAGGCAAGGAAAGAGAGTCAGTGGAGTATCCCTCTATGTTAGAGAATGGTTTGTCTAGAACTTAATGATGGTGATGACAGGGTTGAGTGTTTATGGGTAAGAATCAGGGGGAAGGCAGATATCATGGTGTGTGTTATAGACTACCCAACCAAGATGAAGAGGCAATAAAAATATCCTATAAGCAGCTGGGAGAAGCCTCATAATCACTAGCCCTTGTTCTTGCAGGGGACTTCAACTTACCTGGAAATACAATACATCCAAGAGGAAAGAGTCTAGGATGTTTCTGGAGTGTGTGGAAGAGAACTTCCTGAGACAGTTGGTGAGTGAGCCAACTAGGGAAGACATCACTCTGGACCTGTTGTCTGTGAACAGAGAAAAAGTTGTGGGTGATGTGGTGGCTAGAGGCCATCTTGGGCATAGCAATCACAAAATTATAGAGTTTATGATTCTTGAAGAGGTAAGGAGGGGAGTCAGTAAAACTGCAGAATTGGACTTCTAGAGGGCAGACTTTGTCCTGTTTAGGAGACTGTTTGAGAGAGTCCCTCAGGAGGCAGCTCTGAAGGGCAAAGGGGTCCAGGAAGGCTGGCCGTTCTTCAAAAAGGAAATCTTAAAGGTACAGGAGCAGGTTGTCCCTATGTGCTGGAAGACAAGCCAGTGCAAAGAAAACTGGCCTGGCTGAACAGAGAGTTTTGACTGGAATTCAGGAAAAAAAAAAGAGTTTATGACTTTTAGAAGAAGGGGCAGACAATTTAGGAGAACTACAAGGATGTTGTTTGGTTATGCAGAGAGAAAACTAGAAGGGCCAAAGTCTACCTAGAACTTAATCTGGGCAGTGATGTAAAAGACAATAAAAAATGTTTCTGTAAATACACTAGCAACAAAAGGAGGGCTAAGGAGAATCTTCATCCTTTACTGGGTGTGGCCGGGTGTGGGAGAAGACACAGTGACAAAGGATGAGGAAAAGTCTGAGGTCCTTAATGTCTTCTTTGCTTCAGTCTTTCATAGTAAGACCAGTGGTTCTGCAGCTACCCAGCCCCCTGAGATGGAAGACAGGGATGGGGAGCAGAATGAAACTGCCATAATCCATGGGGAAATGGTTAGCAACCTGCTACACTGCTTAGATACACACATGTCTATGGGTCTGGATGAGATCCACCCAAGGGTACTGAGGCAGCTGTTGGAAGTACTCACCAAACCACTTTCAATCATGTATCAGCAGTCCTGACTAACTTGGGATGTCCCAGTTGACTGGAAATTAGCAAATGTGACACCCACCTACAAGAAAGGCCAGAAGGAGGATCCAGGGAAATACAGGCCTCTCAGTCTGACCTCAGTGCCAGGGAAGGTTATGGAGTAGGTCATCTTGAATGCTACCACATGGCATGTACATGACAACAAAGTGATTAGATGAAAGGCAGGTCCTGCTTAATTAATCTGATCAAGGTGACCCACTTAGCGGATGAGGGAATAGCTGTAGATGTTGTTTACCTGGATTCTAGTAAAGCCTTTTATGCTGTTTCCCACAGCATTCTCCTGGAGAAACTGGTTGTTCATGGCTTGGACAGGCGTATTGTTCACTGGGTAAAAACCTGGCTGGGTGGCCGAGCACAAAGAGTGGTGGTGAATGGAGTTAAATCCAGTTGGCAGCTGGTCACAAGTGGTGTTCCCCAGGGCTCAGTATTGGAGTCAGTTCTGTTTAATATCTTTATCAATGATCAGGATAAGGGGATCAAGTGTCCCCTCAGTAAATTTGGAGATGACACCAAGTTGGGTAAAATTATTAATCTAGAGGATAAGAAAGCTTTCCAGAGGGATCTGGACATGATGGATTGATGGGCCAAGGCCAATTATATGACGTTCAACAAGGGTCAGTGCCAGCTTCTGTACTTGGTTCACAACAACCCCACGCAACGCTACAGGCTTGGGAAAGGGTGACTGGAAAGTTGTCTGGTGGAAAAAAACTTCAGGGTATTAATTTACAGTCATCTGATTATAAGCCAGAAGCAGGCCCACGTGGTCATAAGACCAACAACATCCTGTCCAGCAGGACTAGGGAAGAGATTGTATCCCTGTACTCATCACTGATGAGGCTACACCTTGAATACTGTGTTCGGTTTTGGGCCCTTCACTAGAAGAAGGACATTGAGGTGCTGGAGTGTGTCCAGAGAAGGGCAATGAAGATGGTGAAGGATCTGCAACACAAGTCTTATGAGGAGTGGCTGAGGGAACTGGGGTTGCTTAGCCTGGAGAAATGGAGTCTCAGGGGAGACCTTACTGTTCTCCAAAACTACCTGAAAGGAGGTTGTAGCAAGGTGGGTGTTGGTCTCTTCTCACGAATAAAAAGTGATAGGACAAGAAGAAATGGTCTCAAGTTGCACCAGAGGAGATTTAGATTGGATATTAGCAAAAATTTCTTCACTGAAAGGGTTGTCAAGCATTGGAACAGGCTGCCCAAGGAAGTGGTTAAGTCACCATCCCTGGAGGTATTTAAAAGACATGTAGAAGTGGTGCTTAGGGACATGGTTTAGTGGTGGAGTTGTCAGTGCCAGGTTATTGGTTGGAGTTGATGATCTGAAAGGTCTTTTCCACCCTAAACAATTGTGTTCTATGACATGAGGAATCACTGGATGTGACAGATAACAATGAAAGAAGCTGACAAAAGTTACAGATGGATCCATGAAGAATAAGTAGAGTTCACCTGTAGTTGGAGTATGTGAGAAACAATTAGACCTCACATACAATTGGAGGAGAGCCTTGGGGACCTTTTGGTGAGCAAAATATTACCAAAAGAACCTTTGGAAGCACCTCAGTTAACATGTCAAAAATACATTAAGGATGTGATTATCTAGGTAAAGATATCAGAAATACTAAATTTAAATACAGATGTAAGAAAACCAATGAGTAGGAAAAGTAATTATCTTATCTGGAAGGAGACTAGTACAACGATAGGGGGATGAAAGGACAGTGAAAAAGAGGATCAAGAAATAAGAAAAGGGACAGCAGAGTTTGCAAATCATGTGACCAATGTTATCCAGGGGTACCTGCAGGGCAGCCTTTCGCTTGATCTCTTCAGCCTAAATCTTGACAATATATCAAATCTGGTTTTCTATCAATGTCATGTAAATCAAACTCACTTCTGCCATCAGGAGGACTTGGGCAATCCTTACCAATCTGGGTGCTTTCCCTGGCTACTAGGCAAACCACTTGGATGCATGGATCCAGTGTCCTGGTGGCACTACGTTATTGCCCACTCCATGCTGACAGAAGCAACATCTGCCGACTGCCTCCTAACAGTATCATCAGCTCTATTCAGAACTGTGTTTCCATTCCCCATTCATTCCAGACACAGTAGATGCCGTGTGAGATCAACAAGGAGTGCAAAGATAGCTGAAGACTGTGAAATTCAGTATACTTTTTTTTTTTTTTTTTTTTTTCCCCCAGATTCCTATTAGTTTTCTACATGATAAGTTTAGGGTTTTTTTTATAATACATGTGCTCCTACAGCTGATCTTCATTTTAAAAGTTTTATTTCTTCTTCTCAGATGAAAAGTCCTTTAGTTCATTCATTTCTTTCAGGTTAAACTCCTCTGCAACACATAAATACTCATATGTTTCCTTTTTGTTTATAGTTTTACAACATATACTTGATTATAAATTCTATTGTTTAGACCTCTTTTAATCTATCAAAACATATCATTGCTCAGAAATCAGTCTTTTCTTCTATCATAATTTCCAGTGTGTTTTTCCATGTTCCTATTGTATGACTAGTTTTCACACCATATAAGAACCTATAGAGTAAGGTTGGTAGTTTCTCATTGTTTTACTGCAGATGGCTTTTTATTGCTCCTGGATGAGACATTGGCCTGGATTTGGGAGATATGGATATGAATTCCATCCATAAATTAAATCTGTGCCACTAATTTTTTTTAAAGGGGCTCATTTCTGGCTTGCCTAATACTTTGAACAATATCGGGTGTGTCAGCTTGCCTCCTGACCTCAGTTTCCCTCCCTTGGAGACAAGGTTATGGAGACAAGGGTATGGAGCTTTCTTTGAGGAATGCTTTGTGATTTAAATGGCGAGAACAGTATGAGAACAATTCAAGTAGTGTTATGTGTGGTTATATTTATTGCTATTTAATTTTCCCACTGTGAGAGTGGACAATCTTTAGGCAAAAACTGGGAAGGGCTCTTTAGTAGTTAATATTTGACAGCTCCTTATCAAATGAGACATCGCTGAGACTTTTGTCAGTTGCTAGCACTGTTTCGATAATGTTTCAAAATGCAAACATTTTAGAAGAAGGATTATCCAGAGAAATCATTCTAGTTGGATTAAAAGATTTAAAAAGGAAGAAAATTGGACAGGAAGAAACACATTAAATTATTATTTTCTTTTCAAATGTTTTTCTGCTATCATCAGTTTGAGAATCTCTTGTGGGTCACATCCTGAGTACAAGACTGTATTCCAAACACCTGTACTATTAGAGAAGACAGTATTTAGTCTTCTGCATGAAATACCTTTTGGGGTTTTTTGTTATTTCTCTCCCTAGTTTTAAATAGTGAAATTTCACTGATTTAAAGGAAGATGCTTCCTGTTTACATCAAAAAAGGGAGCAGAGAATTGGACTCTTGATTTACTGTCCTCATATTAGCTCCCTACTTTTGCTCATGAAAATATGTCCTAAGTGAGAGTGTATGATATTTTGTTACCTCTATGCCAGAAAAAAAATATTCTGCTATGTAGCTGACTATATTGACATTTTTATAAATATCTTGAGACAGTTGTCCAATTCTAATTTTATATGAGATTTTTCTTTTTATGTGTGTGCTCTTTCTTTCCCTTTTTCAGTTTTTAAATACTCTCTTGAAGATGACTTTGCACAGTTTTGTTGTTTGTTGATAGAATCAATGGAGTTAAGGGAAAAAAAAATGTAAAAATAGAAACCAAGAATATAATTTTTCAACTGGTATAGAAAGGTAATTAAACATTACTGCTTTAAATCATAGCTCTAGGTCATTTCTCTAAGCTAAACTTTCAATAACAAGAAAATAAGAGAGCACCATATATGCTTCACTTTTGCATACTTAAGGTATAAGGGTTGTGACTGGACAGTCCTTACCAGAACACAATATTGATTATAGCATCTGTTTTCACACAAGTTCTGCTCTTCACTGAAGAAGTAATTTCCCTGCATGTTAATTCAGTTGCAGTGACCTCCAGGAACACCCTAACAAGAGGTATATTTCCAACATGAATGCACAATAACATGGGTAGCTTTGGACTTGGCTTCATTTGCTCTTGACATAAATGTCAAACTGAAGCACCATCTCTCTTCTTGAATCCTGGGAATCAGGGGTTGTACAGCCTGACATTTGGCAGCCTGATTCACTGTCTCAGAAGTTGTTGTGGAGTGGTGTCTTTTATTCTTATTTCTTTTCATTCTGTTTCTTTCTGGAATCTTCTTTTCTTAGCTATATGGTATTTTGTCATCTTAAAACTGAATGACATATTAATTTCAAGCACTAATGGGAAACTTTCAACTTGAAATCTAGTCAATTTAAAGGGAGCTAAATGCAGTTTCTGCCAATGCATTTACCTTGAGACATCCTGCCAGAGTTATATTTTTGAATTCACACTTCTCTACCTTTAAACTGTATTTCTTTTTCTCTATTGCTCTGTGAAAGACCAAGTCACTGGAGGATGATAGTGACAAAATGAGTGACTATACAAAAGGTTCCCACAGAAATGTCTTTATGCCACAAACAGCAAGTTAAATATTTTGCACATTTTTTCTTTTCTGGAGGAACCTCACATAACATGGAAATAGACATTTATTTTCTAAGAACACCCACTGTTCCTGAAGAAATTTGTTACAAAATTTAAATTAAACTTTGCTTTTTTAACAAAAAATCCCCATAAGAACAAAGTTGCAACAGAATATATCTGATCAGCCTTGGTACAAAATGTCCTTGCCAAGTATATGGATGAGAGAAAGAAAGGAAGAATTCCTAATCTCTTCCAATGCCTGGTAGTAAAAGGTATTACTTCTTACAACAGTGGTTAAAACATTTTTGGAATGAAGTATGATTTTTATATTAAGAGTATGCCTTTAATTAACTAAGTATAACATATTACCTCTGGCTGGATAGTGCTGTCTGCAGCTGAGAGCAAATGAGTTCCTGCCATCTGAAATATATTAATGCTATTTACATGATTTTAAAGCCATGAGACCTTCTGCTTTTTCAGTGCAGAGAATTCGGTAGCCACCACCCAAGCACTAACCTAAAGTGCATTTCACAGATTAATACTGCCTTTTGGGTATTCAGTTAACCCAAATATCACACGCTACTCAGAGACATGCAGGTTTTTTCTTGTCTGTTCTAACTTGTTTTCCAATGTGATCATAAAATTACCTCTTCGCAAACATGAGGAAATGCTGCAGAGGTAGTCACTAGCCATTATCTTTACCATAGGTAATAGAACAAAGGTTACATGTCATGGGACAAATACAAAGACTTATAATTTATTTTGGCTTTTATTATATTTAAGATGCAATGCTTATGGACTCCAAGCTGAGATTTCACTGCATTGGGCACTTTCAGGAAAGTTGAATTTGTCCCAGCAGCAATCTGTTCTTTTAAAACTAACATATGCAAATTAAAATATATCAGTGTAAGTCTTTAAATGTAACCAAAACTCTCTTTCTTTTCTCAGATTTTCTTGAATTCAAACTGGAGTAAACTGTCCCTCAGTAAAGCACAGCTCCTTTCTAGGGTTTGTCTACCTATTCAATATAGATATAGAGACAGTAAGTTCATGGATCACTTGCCAGTTTAAGCCTCAAAGAATCAGATGATTAAATCTATAAAGAGGAAATAATTTAACAGAAAGAGTATATTTGCACAAATTAGTAGTGACATCAGTCCTAAACCTAGTGACCTTAAGATATGCTGCAATAAATCAGTAATTCTTATAGTTTATCACTTTTTTGTTTCTGTTGTTTCAGACACATCAAGAATTCTCTGTCCTACTTCATTTCCCTCTGGGAATGAAGAGAGCATGCTGACTTTACCCACAAAGACTCAGATCATACACAATTTTCTTGTCAACAAGGATGCCCTCCAAATAACAAGTATTATAGCATATTTGGATAATTCATCCCTCACATGACAATAAGCATTTAATGCAGAAAAATGTGAAGAATTCAGGTAGCTTTATTTTCACTAGCTCACCCATAGACTTTTTGGTGCTTTGGCTTTCTGCTTTTTAAATATATCCAACCCCTACTTACCATGTATGAGCAGCTATCTCATCATCAAAGCTTTACTAGCTCAGGGATAGAATGCTGTGTTTTTGATTTATTTTCTTGATTCCAATGACAGTGAACATCGACAAGAACAGCTGATTCTTCCTGTCCATATTTTTTGTCAACTGGACTGAGAAAAATGTAGCAGACTATGAAAATGGAAATCTTTGTCAGGTCAAAATTTGTGTTGATTCATGTGACATTCTTTATGAGCAATTTAAATATACACAGAGTGACTTTTGGCAGAAGATGAACCTAGAGTAGGTCGCTAAATAAAGGACCTGACATTAACGGACGGCATAAATCTGTCTCACTGGACCACAACAACAATGTGCTCTGTGTCAGGAGGTGGTGAGAAAATGGGAGAAATGTTGCAGACTTTAGATAGCAACTATCTCCCTAAAGATGGGCATAATGTATACCACAAGCTATAAAAATTTTGGACATTGTCAGCACTTCTAATTTGAGAAAATTATGACTTTTGTTCCATAATTGTCTCTTTTCAATTGCCTTTTGAAATGTTTGCTAAAGCAAATAAGACAACTTCCTTCAGACACAGAGAAAAGAAAGTCAACAAAATTAAGTATTTAAATGACTAATACAGAATGCTTTTTAGACAAATGCATTTTTCAAGATTTTGGATTTTCCTTCAAACTTTCATTTGATTTTTCAAAAGTTCTAATGAAGTAAAAATATTGTTTTCTACATAGTTTTACTCTGCTGTCTTTCTTCTTATCTCATCTCTCTTAGTTTGACCTCTTCTTATTTCTCTTAATTGCTTAGCTCTTTGCATCAAAATCTGTCTCTTAACTAGTTGTGAGCAAACCTTATTTTGGTGAAATTATTGTGTTCATTTTACATTAGATAATCGAACATCAACAGTGAACTTGGACTTCTTAGGATTCCCAAATGTATTGTGCAAATCTTATTGAAAATAAAACAAAGATGACCCACAATCTTCTCAGCCTGCTTGGAGTGGGGATGTCAGGAAAAAGAGCTTCTGTTTTGGACTCGGTTACCAGATGGGTCATAGAAGTCTGGAGATCTGAAATAAGGGAAAAATGTACTCTCAGCAAAATATTAGAATCTTTAACATTAATTGTATCTTCTCTGAGCACAGGTATTATTTGGCCAGATGCAACTATATCCTTCTGCTCAGCAGATTTGTAGCTGGTTTTGCTCTTCGTAGAGCACTAAAAGCCAGAGGTATGGTGGGTGTTACAAAGCAGCCATCTTTATTCTCCTTGAGAATTCCATCAAGTCCACGGAATTTATGCATCAGTTCATTCTGCAAGGGATGGGAAGATTGTATTTAACTAATTGAAAGAACACTTTTCTTTGCCTAACATCCATTTGTTTTTAACTGTGCTTTGACTTTTTTAACAAATAGTGTTTTGCTCTAACTATGGGCTTTCTATCAATCATGTATATGTCCATCTTCACATGCCATTGGAAACTTTTATTCTTTACCATATTGACCCGCCCCCTGACCATTTAATCTTTTTCTATTTTTGCCACAGGGCCTGTCACAAAAATACGTTGCTGACATTTTAGATCTGAGTTTCTGTTTTTAGCAAGAGCTTTTTTTTCTATTAGCCATTCCTAAAGAAAGTCAATCCACAGCCTTTTACATCAAGAAAGAAGATTGCAAGAGTATTGTGTAAGGCAAAAAGGAAGATGCTTTACTAATAACATTAACATTTTCTTTATTGACAGAGATAGGGATTATTGTATAGTTTGATTCTGCAGAGGCAACCAACCACTGCAGCTGGTCACCCTCCCTTCCCCCTCCCCACCTGGGAATTGGGGAGGGAATTAGAGGGGTGAAGAGAGACTCGCAGGCTGAGATAGGAACAGTTTAATAATGGCAATAAAACGAGAACAACGATGATGATAGAAAAGAAAAGAAATATATAAACAGGCAATGTACAGCGTAATTGCTCACCACCCACTAACCAATATCCAGCCCGTTCCTGGCCAGCGACCCTGAGATACCAAGATCCCTCAATCGCAATCCCAGAAGCGAGAGAGCTCCTTCCCAACCACCCCTTCTTTATATAGGGAGCATGACGTTCCATGATATGGAATATTTCACTGGCCAGTTAGGGTCAGGTGCTGTGGCCGTGCTCCCTCCCTGCTTCCTGTGCCCTTGTGCACGGGCAGAACATGAGGAGTTGGAGAGTCCTTGAAGTCTCAGTAGCAGCTGAAAACATCAGTGTGCTATCAGCATTCTTCTCATACCAAACCCAAAGCTAAAGCCAAAACACAGCACTCATCTAGTCCCTGAAAAGGAATATTAACTCTGTTTCAGCCCAAACCAGGACACATGTAAATTCCCCTTTGAATGACTTTCTGGTGTTAAGCTTGACCAGCTGCAGGGTTGAGGGTTTTAAAGGTGGTTTTTCATTCCCATCCGTGTATAACAATGGTTTTATGACTACATCTGTTTCAGATAATTATTTTTTACCTTTTATTTTTACAGACTGAATTTTATTAGAGACACAATCTTCTTCCTGAAGGTCTTTCCACCTGTTCCCCAATGAGGCAAATGTTAGTGTCCTGGGTTTGAGTGAGTGGTGGGGTTTTGGGTAGCAAGGGAGGGGGCTACAGCAGGGCCCCATTGTGAGAAGCTTCTCGAAGCTCCCCCAGCTCCAAGTTGGACCCACTTCTGCACCAAGGCCAAGACAATTAGCTGCACCTCTGCAATAACATATTTAAGAAGGAGAACTTGTGAGGAGGAGTGGGAGTTGTGAGGAGGAGTTGCAACATCTATGTGAATGCCAAGGTCAGTGGAGGAAGGGAGGAGGAAAGGGTGGGGGAGAGGTGTGCCTCCTCTATCCTGTGGTGAGATAGAAGAGTGACCCCTCTGCCACCCATGGAGGTCTACAGTGGAGCAGATACCAGGATGCCATGTCAGCTGACTGTGATCAAAGGCAGCCAGGACCCTGTGGGAGGAAGCAGCCCCCACTGCTGTAGTTTGGCACTGGGAAGACTGTAAGATTTAGGGGTGTCCCACACCAGAGCAGCTCAGGAAGAGCTGCAGCCCATGGGAGGGACTCAAGTTGGAGAAAAGTTGTGGAGTACTGTCTCCTGTGAGAGAGGGACCACAATGGAGCAGGAGGAAGAAGTTCCAGAAGTTCCCCTCCCAATATGGGAGAAGCAGTAGCACTGACTACACCCCCCACTCCCTGTCCCTGCACAGCCATTACAGGAAGCATAGATATCGGGAGCAGAGCTGAGCCTGAGAAGAAGGGAGGGTGAGGGGAAGGTGTTCTCAAGATGTAGTAATGCTTCTCACTGTCCTACTCTGCTAAGTGTCGTCCTTGTTAGTGTCTGTAATAAATCTATGTTCATTTTTACTTCCCCTAATGAGTCTGCCTTTTACCCGTGACCATAATGGGTGATTCAGCCCTCCATGTCTTATTTTGAATCCCTAGCCTTTTACTTAATATTCAACTTCTCATTGCTGGGCTGAAGAGGAGTGTGAGCAGCTGAGTGGTGCTCAGTTGTCTTCTGAGCTCAAACCATGACAGCTGGTCTCTGGGCAATTCCAAGCTATCAGCCATATTGTATTAGACTCTGTCACATCATTCACAAGCCAGTGTGTCTTATACTTTGTCTCAGTGTCCTGCAAAAAGAGGAAAAATGCCACCTGAGACATTCTAGAGACTGTAGGGCTGCTGAGAAAATGGAGAGGCAATTCAAAAGTGGGAGCAACCGTAAAGTTTCTACTGCTTGAATGAAAGTGGCATATAGGTGTAGAATACTGTACCGTATTTCTTCATTTTAAGTCTCATCTACACTAAAAATGACATCATCGTTATTCTCCTGCAGAGACAGAAGACCAGCAGTACAGATTTCGGTGCTGGTACAGAGTCTGTGCTTGTGATGCTCTGTAGGGAAATAGACAGAACAGTCCAGTCAATGTAGAGATTCATGTTAACTTCTATCTCATACTATTTCCTAATGCAGAATCAAGAAAAATATGCCTGCTTTACCTTATTTCTACTATTCATTATTTTTATATTATTAATGCTTTATTATGATCAGTCAATTCTGTAGCCTCTGGAACAACCTTTCATTTATACTGTAAATTCACTGCTGGAGACTCAGAAGCACTTACAACAATGTAGGTTATAGATTAACAAATTATATAATTTTAATGTTATATTTATTTTAATCCAAATTATAGAGTATATTTCAGTTTCAAGACTCCTTGACAAAACATAATTAATGTAAAAAATGCCAGTCCAGCTTCAGTCTCCCTAGGATTTATAATTAAAATCTGACTCATGGACTCCACCAGTGCATTTACAGTAAGACAAATCAAAAGTAATTCAATTGGTACTGATTTACATACTTCAAGTTTGCAATGGTGTAAGTGAGAAAAAAAACTTGCCCAGATACCCAATGTACTTCAATTTATTTAAGTCATGCCACATACTTATAGATCTCTCTAAGTCATTTTACTGATAAGGTATTACAACAACATGGCTTTCCTACAAAAGCCATAAATGTTCTTAAATTGGCATTGAGAAGTGTTTCTAAAATAAAGAGGGAGGAATACAACATTCTGTATTCAGTGGTGTTTTAGTTAAAATTTAGAAGTGCATCATCAGTGATCATTCTGAGGGATATGTTGCATGTAGGTGCCTTGGCCTTTTTTAGTGCTAAGGGCTTTTCAATGCCAGCTCTTCTGCCTTTTGCCTGTAGCAGCTCTGCATCCTTTCACCCAAGTTGCCATGGCAGTCTTGTCCCAGACTCTCTGTAGCTGTATTTTCCCCTTGTTCTCCTGCTATTGTTCTCCTGCCTTTTTCCTCATGTCATTATTCTCATGGCATGTGCCTGTATACACTGATACTGCGTTATGGGAAGTGTTTGCCACCAGCGTGAGAATCATCACTTCTTATCTACTTTTCTTATCCTTTGCTTGTAGCTTTTGAATTACCTTAAGCACCTTAATAACACAGAGCATAAAGTTTAGCAACCATTCAGCATGTAGCCCCTGGTGCTGATCAAAATGTGCTTCAGCACCATAAGCAGGAACAACCAATGGGGAGGCTTGAGCAGGTCCTGATGAAAACTATATTGTTACTGTAGCAAAATATTACTGGGAAACCCACTGCACTAGATGGAAACCCAGAGGAACATGCTCATCTGTGGGCCCCCATTTCTTCTCCTCCTCTCTCTCTCTTTCTCTCCTCTTTTGATTTTTTATTTTCTATAGAAGTAAATTTCAGAGCTGATGAATGACATCAGGTGAATCATCATAAATAAAATCCTAAATAAATAAATAAAATAATAAATAAAATTCATCATCAGGTCATTCATAAATAAAATCCTAATAAATCTTCATGAGAGTGAACTTGTCTCAAACTACTTGGTGCAACAGAAGCCCTATAAAGCAAAAAGACTGAAAATAATAGCCTACCCAGTAAGACCATGTCTATACTAAGCAACACAATTGCCTGGGACTGTTTCCTGGCCTTGAGGCCAACTGTCAAGAGTGATCAGTGTCCACGTAGCTTCTTCCACTTGATCAACACGGCTACATCTGTTCTTTCTGCTGGGAACAGCCGTGGTGTGAGCTAACAGTGACTCAGACACCCTCGAGTCCATCAGGTAGTGATTCAGCTCACCATACAATGGACATCGAGACTTCGCATCAGTCGTACACGCATGCACCCCGTGCCAGCTGAGCTGCCTACAGAGTCTGAGACATCCTAATGGGGTGGACAGAGATCACAGAGGCCTTGTGCAAGCCACCATCCTGGGACAGGAAGGACACCTCAGAGCTTCTCAAATAACACTTGATACCTACGTGTGATCAATAGTACTGGGCTCTCGTAGCTGGTCAAGAACAATTCTTTAGGTTTTACTCAGTGTTCATTAGATCTCCACTAACTGCACTGAGATCTTAGAAACGTGTGCTGTGACTCAGTTATCAACACAGACAGCCGGTGTCAGGCTAGTTTTGTTATGGGATATCCAAGGGATCTCCAGAGATGTGACATGTATCATAAAGGACCTATAAGAGGTTTGATCCTTCTGGAGAAGTAGAAGAGAAAACACCATCAGGCAGCTAAAATGACACTATATGTTTATTTTTAGGTAATTTAACCTTCAAGGGTATGGGCAAACACTTAAATTGAAGTTCCTTAATCTTGATTTGAATCCTGCTTTTGGGCGCTATGATGAGTGACTGCAAAAGACTTTAAATATAGTGAGAGCTTTCTGGCATCCTGCATGGTAAGACACTATTCTGCATAAGTAATACTGGTGTTAATGACCACAACATTCAAACAAAACAAAACAGAGAAGTTGTACATTAAGTAATGAACTGAAGTTAGATAAAGTCTGGCTATGATAGACTTCCATCTACTGTAATATTTCATCCTATGTACTAACTTCAAACCATGAGCACATGAATAAAGTTATTACATTCTAAATAAAAAAAAAAAAAAAAAAAAAAAAAAGGAAGAAAAGTTTTTTATAAATCTTTATCTTGTTCCTGAGAGTTGGTTCCATTAAGCTTTACTGCTAAATTAAAATAATCTGCCTCATATTAGAACTCATACCTAGGGGTATTATTGCACACTTTAAAAGATCTGACCATATAGCTGATAGCAGATCAATAATTTCATAATTACTTTTTCCCAGAATGCTCTAATAGCTTAATACTAGGAGTAAACTACACACATACCTACACTGCTTTCACCATCCTTTTTATTTACCAGCAGGGACATCAGAGAATTTTTATTGTGTTCTCATATGCAAGATTGTTGAAAGAGATTGAAAGATGAAAGAAGAGATCATGAGAAATGAGAAGGATTATAAAAGACTTAGAAATAAGCTTCAATTTCATTGAAACAGGTACCTATGTTGTTGGCTTTAAGGAAGTTTTAAACCCTTATCTTAAGGATACTTGTCACAGCAAAATGAACTGATGTTACAGTGATTCAATACTATGCACGGTGTTTCTGAGCTTGAGTGCTCTGCATTCGTTGACTGTGTCGTACAGGGTTGAGAGATAATAGGCAGCTACTGAGAGACCAGAATCCTCTTGGAGGTGTCCTAGTGAAAGTTTTCTGAACTCTCTTTTTGAACTTTGAGAGAAATAAAACATGAAACAGTAAGGAAGAGTAGGAAATGGAGAAGTTGGAAATATAAAAAGTTAGAAGCAATGGAAGTGAAACAGAGGAAGCTGAAGCCTGAAGAAGTCAGTGGTGGAAGGTGTGCAGGTTCTGAAAACCACTGTTTTCCTTAGGAAATGCACAGGGTAATTTCACGCCAAGGATGCTGTCAATTTTTTGGACAGGACGCCTAGCTAAACTTGGTGAACCTCCAGAGCTCTGCTCAAACTATGATACTTTACAGTTCTGCTTCAGTTCCCTATTCTCAAATCAGAGTCACATCACTAGATTAGTTTCATTCCCATTCCTACTTCACTTCCCTTGGTACCCTTTGGTGAACTCCAGTGATTATGAGGATAAGGGATTATTTACATGCTCTAGATCCAGGCAGAGATCAGGCTTTGCAAATGTTTATTTTATGGTCTGCAAATTCATTGCCTTTTGTGACTTGCATTAACCCAAGCAGTGATTAGCAGTCATGCTATTAACCTATTATATAACCTATTATATAGATAATATCAGACTGGATAGTACCTAAAAGCTTCAGGCTCATTTAGCGTGTCTTTTTTTTCTTTTTTTTTTTTTTTTTTTCCTAGTCATATATTAAAGGTGTTTACAGGACTTTAAGGATCTCAGTAGATTAATCAATAAAAAATTACTGGCTGATTTCACCACAGGTTTGGTGATTACTTACTGAAGTTAAGGAAAATACTTCCATCCAGTATTTCTTTCTGATTTGTAAAATTGATCATTTTCTACTGAAAGGTTGATCTGATACGGAGCTACTTTTAATTAGGTAGTTTAGGAAGTAGGGAAATAGGGAAATCTAGCAAGAAAAAGAATGACTTCTACTTACAATACACAGCAGAATACTCTGTCTTGGTGTTAATGGATTATGGTCTGGTTTAATCATTTCTGACAGATAAGAAAATTTGTTGAGAAATCATATTATTACATGTCAGAGTCCTTTGTGGGAAATAAAATTTTGTGTCTGAATCAGAATATTTTCTCATGTCCATGACTTATTCTGGATAACAGAAAGTAAGTTTGTGAACCATTTATAACATATTCTTAATAACAAATATTACCAGCTGGTCATTTGGACAGAGTATGGGAAATATGAACAAGCAGTTCAGAATAACTGATTATTTTTCTCTTTTTTGTTCTCTTTTCTCTTGAATTTAATTATTTTACTTTTTTATAGCAGCTTTGTTTGCCTTAAAAAAATACAGAAGGAGCTGTGGAGGAAGGACTCTTGAAAATGTCATCCATGTTTTGAAAAGGGGAAATTTTACATTTTCATTTTCAAAATCTCAGCTTTAAAAGGAACATAGTCTGCTGGGTAAGACAGAGAATGTTAAAAGCAGACAAAAGAAATAACCTTAAACATTACTGAGTTCCAGTTTGCATTTGAACCTGTGCCTCAGGCTTTCATTTTATATTTAATAGTGTTTCCTGGGTCTAATTGCTCCAGAGAAGCAGTGATGAAAGTTAAAGATAGAGATCCTATAACAGTAAAAAAAATCTGCTTGTGGTTATATCTACCATTTAAATAAATTCCTCTCTGTGAAGTTCATTTGTTGTGAACTCCTGAAAAAACAAGGTGTTTCACATCCAGAATGTTCTCAGAGGTTACTGGTGGGTACTGTCAATGAAATTTTACTGTTCCTGGGCAAGTTATTCATTCTGCTTGCATTTTCTCTCCAGCTCTCCATACACCTGCACAGAGTGATATCAGTAGATTGGAGCAAGTGGTGCAAAGTGAATGTTCTTGCTTCTTTCCCAGGTTTCTACCCCATCTCTGGAGGCAAAGTAGCCATGCACTGTCCATGAAGAGGTTCTGTTGTTGCTGCAGAAGAACACTTAAAACACATTTTGATACCCAAGTTATTGAGGACACCTACACTTTCATATAATGTGTATTGGGCAATAAACCCTTATGTCTTCAAGGTGAAGAAGAAATCCTGATTTATATTCCTCATCCTGCAGCTACCTTTCCACTTTTGAGCAAGTTGTGACTTTGCTTATCTCTATAAAATAGATTATGACAGGAATTTCTTGTCATCAAGGCAAGTTATATGGCTAATTAACTTATATTTGTAATGTCTTTTTATGGCACCTGTATGAAAAGACTTACATTGCTGTTGTAATGAGTTCACCCTCTTCTTATCAACTGCAAATGAAGCAATGACTGTTTTAATACTGAAGCATATTTCTACTCTTAATTATGGGCTAGATTATTATCACTCTTCAGCCCAGCTTGAAGGTAGTCTCTTCTTTGCAATATCCATTTCTCACGTTTGTGCTGTTAGGTTCAGCTAATTTATTTTTGTAATTGGAAAGGAAGTATGTTTGAGGAGACATCACTGTGCTTCATCTTGCCCATCAGGACTGAATAGCTTGTGGTCATTTGAATGTGTTAAGTATCCTGGAGTGCAGTCAGGAAAAGCACTGTAAAATGTAAATTGCATTGCACTAAAAATGTAGCAGCTGTTAGTAAGAGTGAAGAACAGGAAGGAAAGGCAGGTGAGCCTCAGCTTAAAGGCTGTGCTCAGTGTCACGGATCTCTTGAACATGGCACAAATCCATTTCTGACTCCTAGTATTTACAACATCCTATTACTTTGGTGTTATTTGGAAGTTAATTACAGGGCCCATCAGCTCTTTTGGCTGAACAATATTTCAGTGAAAAGTATTCAGGCATTATGTGACTGGATGCAAGGGAGATTATCAAAAAGTCAGAGAAGTGTAATAATCAAGGGATTTCTTTGTTAATAAAGAACTTAATGAAAAACAAATTATTTAACACTACACCGAGTTGAAATCTTGCTGATGGCAAATTTTGAAATTAATTTGAAAAACAAAACAAAACAAAACAAAACAGAAAACTCAGAAGATATTTTAAAGTTTAGCACAACACCAATATTATGCAGAAAACTGTTAAAAATATAGATCTACAAATCACCTTTCTAGACATGCATATGACCCTCATTGGCATAGCACCTGAACACTTCTGTCGTGCTATTTTAAAAACCAGAAACCAGAAATCACTGTGTTTAAAATTAAAACCTCAATGAATTAGTCATATTGAAATCCAGATCTATCTGCAGTTGCATTAGATCTTACTATGACTGTTTAGGAATTACATTAGGGAGAAGCTACAACCTTTGCTTTATGCGCACTTTGTCTACTGAGAAGACAAGCACAATGTGGCTGCATGTGCTTCTAGTATGCCAGGAAAGAGGCTGCTAATTATGCCAGATGCTCAATGTGTGGCACGTCTAGGTAGAACAAGCACAATTTAGATGGCAGTGCCAGGGTGACACTTATAGCACACCATTTTCCAGTGTGAACTGCAATCT
The DNA here is from genome assembly GCF_018691265.1 of Tyto alba. Taxonomy (NCBI): domain Eukaryota; kingdom Metazoa; phylum Chordata; class Aves; order Strigiformes; family Tytonidae; genus Tyto; species Tyto alba. The sequence continues at coordinate 41,397,912 of NW_024881316.1, read as the reverse complement.
CACTATATTCTGTCAGAGCCTTTCACAAAGCAGTAGCTGGAAATCAGCGTATCATCATGTATCTTGCTGACTATAATATGTGACTCAGAGGGACAAACTTTTCCTCAACAGCTAGCAAGGAGCTTGTTTCCACATTCGTTTTCTCCAGCATCAAGTATTTGTTCCTTTGCCAACTAATGTATATTTCAATCAGCATGGTGTTTGTGAGCTGAATGGAGAAGAGCTCACCTTGTATTAATGTTTGCCTTCCCAAATAAAAGCACCACTGCCCCCACGTGTGAACTGGGTTCCCACAGAATCTGAACCAAACCCTGGATACCACATACCACCCTGGTACTTGGGAGTTAAAACAAATGCAAACTTTCGTGCTTCTATGCATTTGACAGCTTATGAAACAATTTAGTTTGTAATAAATTTGCTTAAATGAAAACCTGATTAATTACACTGTACTGACTTATTAGAACTAATAGGTTTTGTTACATGTGTTGCAATTTAAGCATTGTTAATTATTCAGATCTGAGTGAATATCACAAAACATTTGTCATGAATATTTGCACACATTTTAAACAAAATTGTCCTTGGCAGTGTTTGCAACAGTTAAATATTTGATTTTCATGTATATTTGGGTGAGACAATTTTCTTTTCATGAATATCAGCAGAAAAGGAATCTCACATGAAAATTCATACAAATATTTATTTAAGTAAATAGTTGTACCAGCAATATACTTGCCACCATCTTTCGGAATCAGCAAAGAGAATGGTCCTGCAGCTGGCAAAGTAGTTTGAAATATATTGATAATAACCTCTGTAGATGTCATGAGAAACAAGATGGGAATGAGAGTCATTGTGTAGCACCGCATTCAATTGAAAAATGCCACAATTGTCATTTGGTGATATTTTAAGCACATAACAATCCAGAATCTTCACATTCAGGGAAACAACTGGAGTGAGGCTTGCAATGTTTTTGTCTGAGGCAAAGGGATTTGGGGGAAGATTGAACATGTCAGAGAGTGACAGCCTCTGAGACCAGTCTTTTATATGGCACAATGTTTGACTTTCATCCCGTCAAACTTTGGATTTCCATCACATAGGTATTTGCACCTAACCTGACTTACTCTCTTTAAAGTGAATAGAGGAAATAGGCTCTCATACCCAAACCTGTAATGGGACTTAGGAAGGAAGGAGTTATGTTTTGTAAGTGTCTCTACACTACAAGTGTTCATCTATGTGATCAAATAACTCAGCTTTCCTCTTTGCTTCCAGAATCTGTTCCCTTCCTCATCTAAACCAGTTAAATATCCTTTCACCTGAGCTTGTTGTCTTCCAAGATAACACCCAAGATCAACTGGGAGATAGTAAGCCCAAGAGACAATTTCATATAGGCAATATGAGATTGTGATGGACTCTGTTTCCAAGTTCAATAGGACAGGTGTCACAGCCCTGAATCACCTTTCAGGGTGTAGAGCATATACAATTATCCTCCTGATATTAAAACACCATTCTCTGTGACACATCCACTGTGTCATTTCAGTCACAAATAATCATGGTGTTCTAGGTCCAAGTGCTTTAATGTGTGGAAGCAGATTATCTCTACTAAAGTGGGCAGCCCTGAGCAGAGTGGACGTGATACACCCTGACATCAAAGTACAACACTCTTTAACTGCTTAAATGGGGTTATTACTCCCCACTGTTAATAACAGGATTCTAGGCATCTACACTATTAATATCTAAGGATAGGTGAAATAATTCCTCACTGTCTTGGATGACATCTCTCAGTTTCAGCCTTTTCAGGCAGGAAAAAGCCATTAGGAAGAAGATCAGGTCAGTGGGATGAACCAGCAGCTGTTGAGTGAGGAATACACTGGCAGTTTCTCAGGACCAAAGAGAGCTAGTGCGTGAATCCAATGCCTGCTGCTCTTTGAGCTAGTGCCTGGACCAATAAACCTCCTGTTAAAATGAGCCTGCTGTGACTGTTTTGTTGGTATTTTTAATTTAAACAATAGCTAATTAAATATGAAAGCAATTAGTATTTCTGTTCAAACAGCTGTCATGTAATGTCTGGTGCTGCAGTTATAATTCCTTAGCAGTATTGCAAATGGTTTAGAAGCAATGGCTTTTGGGGAGGCGAAGGGGAAATACAGCAATATTTTCTATGGGCATTGAAAACTACTGGCAGGTGCATTTAGATTTTGTTGCTTCAATTTACAAGCATGTGGGATGCTTAGAAATATAAATACCTTTTGTATTCTGCTGGAATTTTAGGCAACATTATAATATACAGCACGGAGAGAAATACAGTTGATGATGTTTTCTTCCAGCTTTAACAGTGAAAGATTTTCTTGTGCAGGGTCTCAAAAACTCAGTTGAAAATGAAGGTATCATGGTCTTCCTCTACCCTTGAGATTCTTCATACAGCCCACTTTGATTACAGCAAAAAAAAGAGGACAGTGAGGTACTGGTGAGGCGTGAAGTCAGGTGGAATTCCTGTTTCCTCTTGGCAGCAGACTGTAGTTTACACAGGGAAATTCTAAGGCATTCTTAGCCTTCCTACACTTCTGATCCTGCCCTAGTAATACATTGAAGCCAACAAGATTGTCCAGTGATTTGAGTTCACTGAAGACACCCTGGCAGTGACAGGATTGGCAGTGACCTGGGTGCAGGCAATGAATGAAACTCCTCATGTGTACGCTGGCACTGTACATCTCATCCTTCACTCTTCATATCCCCACGTATTGGTCCCTGAAGCCCAGGGGCGGCAGTGTAGCTTCAGTCATGCATGTCTAACAGTAGTCTGGGAGATCCACAGGTGTTCTCTGTGCCATTCTTCCCTGATGTTCGAGCATGTCCTTGAAACATTTAAAAAGTCCGAAGTCGTATAGCTGCTACATGAATTGTTAGGGTTGCTATCCTGAACAACTATAGCTATAGATTTGCCACTCCTTTTAGCTGTAGTTTAACCTGTACTTTTGTAATCTGAGCTGCTAAATGTATTTGGCAGATATGGTTTTTACAAACTAGTAGTGAGGGTTTCACAATATTTTAGGGTCTTACTATATGTTGTCATGGCCTTCTGTGTTGAACCATCTAATAACTTACTGATATAGTTAAACAGAACTGCCATCACTACAAATTCCATTCCTATATAAGAATATGGAGAAAAAAGTGTTCTTAAAGCAACCCGCCAGCTGGTGCAAGTCAGTGCAGTCTCCTACAATTAAAAGCTCAAATTCATTTACTGTGGCTGAGAACTGGGCATACTATTGGCTTTGGCTGGAAAGAATAGAGAAGAACCTCATTACTTCCAAGTTTTTTATTGTGAATAAGTAATTGGCATTGATCTATGTTCAGTCACCTTGTATACATTATTAAATAGTTGTTTACTAAACAACCTTTACAGTTTAAGAACAACAACCAAAAATTTCACTGAAAAATATGCCAAATCTCAGTATAAAATCAATGAAAAGAGTTTAGCAGTAAGGTGAGTGAAGTTTATTTAATTAAAAGATTGCTAGAAGGCAGATATTGTCAGATCAATTTTTTAAGTTTGTGGAATTATGCACTGATATGCAAGTTTAAAGCTGCTGCCTCTGATTGCAGAATATAACAAATGGGAAACATTATATATTTATGAACCATTCAATATCTCCCCCTTTTTACCAACTGTCTTATTGGAAAATAAAAAAAAAATCTATTTCAAGTTGTGACAGCCAGACTTAAACAGATATTGCCAAAATATATATAAGAAGGTGTTAACGTACATTTTAATATGAAATTCTAATTGAAACTTCCACACAGTGGGAACCCAGGGAGTAAGTTTTATGGCCTGGGGACACGCAAAAACTGCTTTACAAGATATTGTCTTTGTGATAATAAATATTAACTGATTATTTTTAAAGTTCATAATTTATTAAACAGGTTGCTACCATTGATTTGTACTTGGGAATTTTTCAGATCTTTCTGAAAGTTTGAACATTTGGTTTCTCATTCAGGGGTATATCTTAAAAATATACATAGTGGAAACATTAAAAAAGATTTTGTAAAAAAATATTCTTTTAACTGATCAATAGTCTCAGGACCAGAGCCATGCCAATGCATATCCTTAACATGGCTTAAGAATTGGAAATATACAACACATTGAGATCCAAAGGTTTTAGAAGAGTCTATGAAGTCTGTAACATCCCCATAATTGTGAAAAATGCAGTATTTTGGAATTTTAAATATTTGTACAGTGATCATATAAATGGCCTTTTATGGGTTCACATAAAAATGTGTTATTTTTATTAATATTACTATGATTGTTTATTATTATTGCAGCATAACATAACACTTATTCTAGTTAAGGGTCCCTTAGCAGTTCCATTACATATCCCATTTTTGGAGGGTTTTATGACTCAGTCATTAAAATTCTCTGCAGGCCAGAAATTGGCAAAGGAGCTCACAGTCTGAACTAATTTGTTTAATGAAAAAAATGGAACAAAATCAATCTGGTTGGTTAGAAAAATGGTTGGGGAAACCCACTACTATATTAAGCAGTTCCTGAAGTTTGTTTATTAAGATTCTATTTTTAAAAAAGCTGTTGCTGTTTAGAATCAAAGGCATGTACCTACTTCATTGGTCCTGATTCAGTTTTTGCTCTTAGGCTAAGAATTTATTTACATCCATTCAGATGGTACAAAACACTTGCTTTGAATTGATGATGTCTTACATGAGATTCACATATCTAAATTTTGAACATGCAGAACAATGAGAAATTATGGCTAGCCGGTGGGTGTGCTAAAGCTTCTATTTCACAAGTTGATCAAATCCCAGAACCAGCACTTCTACAAATCGGTATGTCTGAATATGGAGATTCTTTTTTGCTTCTTCTTTAGTGTAACACTCCATTATCTTTTGTATAACTCCTCACAATATCCGTTTCTTCTTCCTATATAACTACTTTGATATAGATATATGAAATAACTCATTGATGAGGTTTTCAGTTTTATAGAATCACTGGATCATTCAGGTTGGACTTCAGGATTCCTCTAGTCCTACTTTTTGTTCAAAGTAGGGCCAGCTATTTTGTCCATCCAGGTTGCTCAGAGTTTTGTCCAGTCAGGTCTCAAAATCCTCCAAGGACAGAGATTGCATAGCCTCCCAGGCAGCCTGTTCCAACACTGACCCCTGCTTGAAGCCATCTCTTTATAAATTTGAACAAATCCAGCTCCTTTAGCCTCAGCACTACAGCAAGTGCACCAGCCCCTGACCATCTTCGTGGCCTTCTGCTGAATTCACTGAAGTTTACCAGTGTCTTCCTTTCATTATAGGACCTAAAAGTGGATGCAGATTTGTGCTAACAAGTGCTTAGAGGAAGGCTATCACTTTTCCCAATTTCCTGTCTGTGTCCTTACTCACACAGTCCAGGGCACTGGCAGTTCTTGTCGCTTCTAGGATGCACTGATGGAGCAGCTCCCCAGCTTCTGTTGATGTAAGGGGTTACTTTTTTCCAGACATGGGACTTCACACTTCTCCTTGTTGAATTTCAACAGTTTTCTATTGAGCTATTCCTCCAGCCTGCCCAGGTTCCTTTTGATGGCCACCTGACTCTCAAATGTATCAATCGTTTTCCCCAAACATGGTGTCATCTGCATATTTGATAAGCAACCACTCTTCCAGGTCATTGATAAATATGTTAAACATGACTGGACCCAGGAGAGACCTCTTGGTATTCCACTTGTAACTAGACACAGTATAGAGTAAGACCTATCAACCCTTGGCCCCCAACCATCCAACTAGCTTTTTACTCATCTGGTTGCCCATGCATACAGTCTATAATGTCCTAACTTAAATAAAATTGTTGTGAAAGACAGTATTTAAAGACTTGATAAAGTCAATACAAATAATACTTCTCACACTTCATCCACAAATCTAGTCATTTATTTTATCATAGAAGGCAATCAGATAGGTCAGACATTTTTTATCCTCGTTAAATCCATTCTGACTGTTCCAAGTCACCTTCTTTTCCTTCATCTGCCCAGAAATGTGCTAAAAGAGCACTTGCTCAATGATTTTGCTAGGGACCAAAGTGATATTGACTGCCTGTTCCCGACTGCCTGTTCCCAACTGCCCTTCTGGTCTTTCTTGAAGATGGGAACATACAGCTTTTCTTTTTCATAAAATTGACTGAAAAGGAACCATTGTACCAGACTACATTTGCAGCACAGGGACTTACATATTGTTTGTTTTTGTTTTTTTTTTTTTTTAATTTAATGATTGTAAGGAAACAAACCTTCCTTTTCTCTATTGTGCAGGAAAGAACAAGGCCATAGTATGTGACTGGGATCCCTCAGGATATAGGGGTATATGTTACAAGCATTGAATGAATATTACTGGTAGCAATGATATTCATGTTCCTGGACCCAAAATATCTTTGAGAATTGGAAATAAATTTATGTTTGTGTATCAGAATATCTATTTGTTTATGGGTGTACATGGTCAAAATACTTTTATTTCTGTCATTTAAAGACCTTATTACACCAGTAGGAGGAGAAGCTATTTATTCTGGTTTTGGATCTAAGAACATTGGATTGTAGAAGGCTTTTTGGCTCACAGGGTGCAGTCTCTTGGTGTCACAGGCATCACATCGTATCTCCACTTTCATAATGTGATCAAACTCTTACATTATTTTATGCATATCAAATGGTTTTGATTTCTTTTCTTTTTACAATCTTCCCTGTGTATAAGGAGTGTTACATACCTGTAGTACAGATATCTTTGGCCTAGTCAATAACTCTTTTCTCCTGTTCCAGTTTCATCATATCTTTCTTCAAAACAAGTGACTAAACATCTGAACAATGTTCTAGATGAACACCTTGTTGTGACTCAAACACTGACATCAATGTTTTCTTTCCTACATGTACTTGTCCTTTTATATTGTATGGCACTATTTAGTTACCTTATACTTTTTCTGTGACTGTCCAGAACTCCAAGGTGTTTTACTTCCTCTATGTTTTCTAATCGATACCTACCCAATTTATAGAAGAAATTCCTCCTGTTAAACTGTGTGTTATCTAGTACTTTGTACAAATATATAATAAATATTTCTCCTAGTACAGTCTTCAAGCATCTCTTACCAACAAAGGCTTCTAACATTTGCATTAGCAACAGACTTGTGCCAAAATCAGTAATGAAGGTATTATGATCAATTTCTTAAGCATTATTTCTGGAAAAAACTCAAGACTAATACTTGACTCAACTTTTAAGTTATCCCTAACCTGTTCAAGTCAATAATACTTTTCCACTTCCCTCTTATGTTATTCCATTTGTTTGCATTTAATTCTTATACTAATCCCTGTCTTCTGTGGTTTAACCAATGATTTTCTATATAGCAACCTGTCAAACGATTTACTGAAGTCCAGTTAGATTAAACTTATCGCCTTTCCTTTATCTAGAAAATCAATTGACTCATCAAAAAGAAATATCCACTGAGGCTAATGTGATCTATATTTGCTGAATCCATGTCACATTTTACCCTATTTCCCATTTACTTCCATATTTACTTATTTTTCTCTTAAAATATCTTCTAACTCCTGGATAAATGTGGTAGTCAAATTAATGGGTGTACAGCTGTCCAAATTACTTTCTTTCTTATTCTTAAGTCTAATAGCATTAGGAGGAGGAGGAGTAGGAGGAGTATTTATCAACATAATTAATACTTAAAAAATAGTGTAACATTTCCAGAACAGCAGATTTTATAAAAGTCCTTACTAGTGGTTTCCTGGGATGTCTGCTGACTAATAGAATTCATAGAACCACAGAATATCTCAAGTTGGAAGGGATCCATAAGGATCATCAAGTTCAACTCTCTGCTCCTTGCAGGACTACCTGAAACTAAACCAATTACTAAAAGCGTTGTCCATATGCTTCTTGAACTCTAACAGGCTTGGTGCTGTCCCCACTTCCCTGGAGAGCTTGCTCCAGTGTCTCCTTAAGAGGAACTGATGATACCAATACATGTTCTGAAGACAAGAAAACTGATTATTATTATCTTTAAGTTAAATAAACATAATACAGAGATGTTAGACCAAAATATCACATCTTTGTGACTAAATCTGTAAATTTATAACTGTAATTGCATATAGATAATTATCTATATCATAAAGTAGAGGATAAAATATGAAATTTGATTGCTTTTTCCCATTCAAATTTTTGTTTAGATTTAGGTAAAAGACTTTATTCTATTGCAAAAATCACTCTGCATGTTAGTTACAAGGGATATTTAGTACATTATTCAAATGCTTTTCAACAGCTTTTTCTAGCCCTTGGAGACACAGTGCAATTCAGTCTCTAGTAAACTTTGTGCTTCCTCACAAAATTAATAAATAATCATAGGTCCTTTTGTATATAATTACATTGGTTGTAATGTTTGAATGACTGGGGGACCAACATGATGTGAGGAGTCTTCTATCTGCCAGATCTTAATGCATGGCTTGGCTGCATCCCATCTGTGTGTCCAGACAAAATGTAAGTGTAAAATATTCCTCTTGCTCCCTCATACTCATGCTTTGTGAAAAGCAAATCCAGATGCATTGGTCAGAAAGGATATTTATGGAGCAATCATGCGTAAATGGCATTTTGTGGCTTGTTTAGGAGGAAAATGTAGGAAAATATGTCCTAATATTACTGAAAACTGCTCAAAACCTGTGAGGGGAGTTGATGCAAGTTCAACTGGTGTCAGGATGGTATAGTGTTAGGGAGGTAAGAGGAAAACACCAAAGCGGGGATGCAGTGGGAGGAACACCCTCCATATAAACATGCCTTGCTGCACTTAACAATTCGAGCTAGTTTCCTATATCTTCATTCCTGATATGTGGAAATGGCATAAAAACTCTTTCTTATCCCACTGGGTGTTCTGAGGATAATTACAGGGAAGCTTGAAAAGGCTCATATCCTGTCACAGTACAGGCCATACAAGCAGTTAAGACATAGGGAACATTGCACAGTGTGATAAATATTGACCTTTTAAGTAACATTAACAGTACAATCATTCCAATCTGTATCCAGAATAATGTAAGTCTACACACTGGAGGGTGTTCTTGCAAATACCGGAGGGCACATTTCACCATCATTGCATTATCCATGTTGATGACTTTTGTTTACCAAAAGACTGCAAATAATTTCTCCCCACAAAAATAACTTGTCCTCAATGTGTATGCAAAATGCTGTGTTAATTTTGACAAAGTATTTTACTACCTAATTTAATAAGGTATTAAAATTAATAAATATAAATATTCCTCATGAAGGTAGGCCTGATGAATTAATTTGATGGTAGGACTATGACTCATCGTTACGAGCATCATAAAAACCAGGCTCAGTTGACACGCCTGCAAATGAGAGACAGAAGACAAGGATGAAGTCGTACGCAATGCTTGTGTTTGTTGTTAATCATTGTCAGTAAGCATACTGTATCATCAGTGCTCCTATAGCACACACTGTCAGCATGCTTTACTTCCCAATCACAGCTGAAGTTCATGGTCTAATCTCCTTAGCTTCTTCATGCATTTTCAGCTTTCATTAGGGATTAAACGAAAAGTATTTAATATCTATTTTTAACGTATCTTCTTGTGTTTAGTTCAAAGTTAAATATAATTCAAGTTTTTAATTACCTACAATTGATAATAAATATAGTTGCAAGAAAAAAAAATGCTTTCCCTTGTACAACTACAGCAATATTTTAGGTTGTTTTACAGTACTTCTCACCCAAACATGATGCCTGAATTGCACCGAACAGTGAGTGTGACCTTTCCTTCCACTTCTTCCATTACGGCACCCCCCCCAAAAAGCCTAACCCATAGAAAATAACACTATTGACAAAAAGCATATAGGGAGGAGATCCAATCAGACTGGAAACATGATCAGAGAAGGACTTATTTTGATCTACTCTTGTAAAGCATTGAAATAGAATTTGCCAATAATCTTTACCATTGTAGAGTGGATACTTTTGCATTTTTTTTTTTTTTTGTTTTCTCCTGGGAAATTTATAGGCAGCCTGCATATTCTGTCTGTCAGAACTATCATGTTTAATTTATTATAAAAACATATATACAGCTAGCAAAACCTGCAGATTCAATATGTTCTAAGTATCGTTTAAAGACATGCTGCTATGTATACCTCTCTTACATCAGCTGAAGTTGTGAGGAGTGGGATGAGAAAAAGAAACAGAAGGAGGGAGAATTGTTTTTTATCTCACCCGAAGCAATATCTCAGGCACATTTCTGAGGTTGGATTCCCTATGGCTACCTCTACACAAATAAATTAAATGATCTTGGGAAAATTCCTGACCAGATGACAGGGAGGATCCTACATCTATCTCAGCCTCCAAAACTAGGGTGGCTGCATGCAAATTGCCTGTTGGAAATGGTGCCTAGAAATGTACTGTTCCCAAGGACTGTTCAGAAAAAATGCTAATTGGGACAAATCCAAAGCAAGCCAGAGACTGTTCTAACAATTTAACAGTTGAAATATAGATAATATAGATGATTGTATCAGAAAGCCCAGAAATGTATTGGTCACTATTTAGTTTGATGGTCTAGACATAGCTCCCAAGGGCATGTAACAAACTCACTATTTAATTCATGCTGCACCCCAACTGAAAGATCTGAGATGTATGTATCCAGAACACATCCCCAGTCATCCAGCAGTAGGTTGATCATCTGAACCAAGCAAATGATGGGTCGTAGGACAAATGCCTTATATTTTCAGTATTGGTCGCCTTGACATACAGGCAGTAGTTTGTATTTGTCAGAAGTTGAAAGGATCCTACTTTAATTTCAAAAAGGGTAATAATATAGCTGTCCTGGGTTGAGTGAGTGGTGGAGTTTTTTGGTGGCAGGGGAGGGGGCTATCGGGGCGGCCCCCTGTGAGAAGCTTCTCGAAGCTCCCCCAGCTCCACGTCAGCTCCACTTCTGTTTGGGAAATTGAGCCAATCAGCTGCGCCTCTGCGATAACGTATTTAAGAAGGGACGTGGTGACGGGCAGTCGGACTTGTGAGGAGGAGTCGCTGCAGCTGCGTGAACACCAACATCAGTGGAGGAACGGAGGAAGAAAGGAGAGGGGAGGTGTGCCGGAGCAGAGACCCCCCTGTATCCTGTGGTGAGATGGCAGGGCGGCCCCCCCCTGCCACCCATGGAGATCTACGGTGGAGCAGACATTGATTTACGGCCTGTTGCTCCTGCTCAGATGATCAAGGTTCTGTGCCCGAAGAAGGCCGGGGTCTCATGGGAAAAGGTAGCCCCGCTGCTGTAATTCAGTGCTGGGAGGATTGCAGCATGCGGGGGAGTCCCACACCGGAGCAGCTCGGGAAGGGCTGCAGCCGTGGGAGGGAACCCAGTCGGAGGAAGTTAGTGACCCATGACGGAGCAGTGTGGGGAACGCTGCGGCCCATGGGAGGAACTCAAGTCAGAGAAAGTTTGTGGAGGACTGTCTCCTGTGAGAGGGGGACCACGATGATCAGGAGGAACAAGTTCCGGACACTCCCCTCACCGAAGATAAGGGAAGTGGCAGTGCTGACTGCACCCCCCATTCCTTGCCCCTGCGCCACTGGGGGAGGAGGTAGAGATATCGGGAGCAGAGCTGAGCCCGGGAAGAAGGGAGGGGTGGGGGGAAGGTGTTCTCAAGGTGTGGCAATGCTTCTCACTGTCCTACTCTGTTATGTGTTGTTAGTGTCTGTAATAAATGTATGTTCTTTTTTTCTTCCCCTAACGAGTCTGCCTTTTGCTCGTGATCATAAAAGGGGGATTTTCCCCCATCCCAGTCCTATCTTGAACCCCAAGCCTGGCTCTCTGTCCCTTCTCATTGCCGGAGGAGAAGGGAGAGAGAGGTGCTGCATTGTGGTTGGCTGCCAATCAGGCCTAAACCACAACAATAGCAAAATTTCTTACGGTAGTATCTATTTATCTATTAGAATGGAAACATTTAAAGTCTGGCTAAAAGGAAAAGGTGTTTTTATTCTACCTCTTCAAATTTATCCTCAAAAAAAAAAAAAAGAAACAAAAGAAAAACAAAAAACCCACCAAAATGAAACAAAAGCTGTGTTTGGCTTGAAGCTGTAAGCAGAAGTATGAGTAGGTTTTTGGGGCTTTATTTATTGCAACAGTGAGCAGAAAAATGACACTACTCCTTAGAAATTGCATATTAGGAAGAGAAAGTGTCTGCATGTAACAAGAAGAAAAAAAAAAAAACAAAAACAAAAACGCAAAATTAAAAAATAAAGCTAAAGTATCAGGCAACCGTAATTGATATCACAATGTCAAGGTTCATGGAGGCCAACACACTTTAGAAACGATTGAAGAATATTTATGCTGATCTGAACAGAACAACCATCACCACAGAGGCAAGATGCAGCTGATAATATTGCATGACATAGTCAATTAAATATATTGATAACCTTTGTTAGCCAAAAGAACTGAACAAAAACCTTTTGATCATGTAAATCTTATTTCCAGGGAGTGTCACAGTTGTTCTACAGCTTTCATTAGAGGCTGAAGAACCTCCATGGTAAAGATCTGTGAGAAGCACAACAGTCACTGATTGGTCCAGGTAATGATTAATGACCAGATACTTATAGTGACACCCAGAGGCACTTGATATTTCTCCTGGTTACTAAACAGGTTCCCACCTTACATTTCTAATCCAAACAGAATTAATAAGGAGTTGTGTTTTTTTCTTCCACTGGACTAGATCACCCCATGACAAACTTGAAATGCTGTCCAACTACTAAAAGATAAAACAGAAAGAAGAAAACAAAAAAAGGAGGAAAGAAAAGAGAAGAAGTATTTTCAAGTTCTATCACTGTATTCAAGTTTAGTGCTGACGTGCCTGCCTAAAGCTTTCTACTAAACTGGGATGAGTAGTCAACATCTGTTCTGAATTATTTATTTATTTTCAATCGCAGAAAATTGGCAGCTCAAATGTCCCTAAGAGAAGGATAATTGTAATTATCTACGATGTTGTGAAAACCATTTCAGTGGCTCAGCACTTACTGAGGGCCTGGGGTTTTTTCTTTCCTTCCAGTATATATATTCCAGCGCTTGTATGGCTGTGGAAAAAAGAAACTTTAGGGTTCTTTTTGTAAGTTTTGATGTCATTTTTTTCCCTTCCTTACTACTTTGAATAGGTTATGATCTTCTGCTAAATAGGGATTCCAGAGCATGCATTTTAAATACACCAGTGATTGTTAAACCTAACGACATGGTTACTGGTCCAAGGTCTCCATCCTTCAATATGTTGTATTTGAAAGGGCTGTTGCACCTCTGTATATTCCCATGGATATTCAGGGGAGCCTTCAAGCCAGCAAAGCACTGGAATGCCTAATATATAATATCTGAAAAATGTGCAGAGGTAAATATTGTATTAAATTCTAATAATCAGTTATATAAAATTAACAAATGAGTAAAATTGCTGATCTTTTATTTCTGTCATTTTGCAGGAAGAAGAAATGATCAAATATCAAACCCAAGAAGTGAGTACCTTTCTCAGAAAGTCATTTCTATTTCTTTTAAAAATAAAAACAAATAAAATTGATAGTGAATCTTTCACTGGAGCTTGTTCTTCCAGCTCATCAGATCACCAAGGAAGACTACTGGAATTCTTATTGCCTGGATTTAAGTAAAAAGTAGACAGACTGAAAAGAGAAATGCTTGCCCTGAAACTAAAGAAAAGAAAAGTGAGGAAGGTATTGCCTTATATATCAAGGAAAAGTATGCATCAAATCTGAACACAGAAGAAAGTGAGATATGGAATTATTAAATATCCATGGATTAAGATAAAATCCATGCATGGCTCCTATAGGGCACCAAGACCAGACAATATTTTAATGGGGAATTATTAACCACATAACAGTGACAGCTAAATGTAAGGTCTGATGGGACCGAGGGATTTGAACTAACTTAACATCTGATGGATAAGGAAAATATCAGGAGATAAAAGCTAGATCTGTACTAATAAACTGAATAGTGCCAGAGATCATTCTCTGACATTGAGGCCAATTGGCACAGTCTAGTCACATCCATACTATTAAACTCTCTTAGCCTCCAACACAACATGGTCAGATCTGCACTGCCATTTGGGAATGGTCCCTGACCTATACTAACTCCTGAACTGGATCCAGAAATTATCCAGCTAGCTGGTTCTGGCCAAAACCATGGGAATTATAGCAATTCACCAGCAGAGACGACTGAATTCCAATGTTGATTCTAACTCTGACTCATTATCTGCGCACACCTATATTTTCCAAAAATCCTTAAATTACATTAGGGAGAAAGTTCTATTTTAAAATACTCAGAAAGTAGTAAGTGGTTTCTGATACTGATATATAGAGATCATATTTAAAATCCATTTCTTTTATATACGTTTGCTATAAAAACAAATTTGTCATGATTAAGTTAACAACAGAATAAGAAAACTGGGAAAATAGGGGAAGAAGAGGTCAATTTACTTGGATAAATGAACTTTCTATAGCTGAAAGATACCCTCAAGAGGTTTAAAATATTATCCAAAGCAACAAAAATTATTTCCAGAAATGTATAAAGAAGAGATGATTTAGAGAACAGAAGAAAAGAAAATACAAAATAATGATATTTAGAATGGAAGAAGGGAGATCCCAAGGATTTAAAAAGCATTCAATCTCATTTTGATGCCCCAAAAGATATTGAAACAAGATTGTTAATCTGTTTTTGTGCAGCTGGTAGAAAATAAACTGTTAAGAATAGGGCTATGTGGATTTGTCAGGATTTGGGCAAAACATGCCAAGCCAGTCTAATTTCCTTCTTGACATGTTAACTGACCAAACATATATTCGAGAAGCATTAGGTATATTTGAGAGTCTGACTTATGTAAGTCTTTTGATGTGGATGCATGGGGAAGTCTTACAAGTAATTTTGGGTAATGCAGTCTTGATCAAATGCAGTTGATGAATAACTGGTTGGGAAAAAAAAATAAAATACTCAGAGCAGAGTTATCACTAATTTTCTGACAAACTAGGAGGTTCTTTCAAACTGGCCTCACATATGGAAGTTCTTGGACATGCATTATTTAATATTTTCATTAAAGACCTGGATGACAGAATAGAGAATATACTTATGAAATGTTGAAGGACTTCAGACTAGAAGTGGTTATATCACTTTAGAGGACAGAAGAGTGTCTCAGAGAGATTACGGTATATTAGAGAAATAGTCTGAAATCAATAAAAAGAAATTTCTAAAAGTCAGCTACAAAGAAGTATACTGAGGAAAAAAAAATAACATACTAAAAAAAGGGGAAAAAAGAAGAGTAATATAGAAAATGGAAGTTGTAGTTAACTATAAACTGTATACAGGTCAAATATATGATGTTGTAAGAAAGACAATATCATTTTGAAGTATATTAATTTCAGAGTTGTATGCAGGACTTAAAAAGGCAATTATTTGATTCTGCTTCATCTACCAAGGTCTTTGATCTAGTTCAAGCTTCTAGACTTTGCAGTTCTCATTAACAACCAGGCTGGTAAACTCTGTAGAGTTTAAAAGAGATCAACAAAGATAATAAAAGATCACAAAAACATAAATTGTCAGGAAAGGATGAAAAAACAAATGTTTGGTCCAGAAAACAGAAAATTAGGAGATGCAATCTGTATTTAAATTTGTTAAACAGATACAGGCTCACACAGGCATAAAAAGGGTTTCTGAGTCTCAAAAAAAATGTCATTTCAAGTATTTGATTTTTTTAATATGTATGTAAATCCAAGTTTTTTTCAAGTTTTTGATGAATCAAAAGTTCTTCAGACTGTGCAGCTGCTCATTGAATTTGATGTTACTTGTCAGCTTCACTGCTAGTGTCAGCTTTCAGGGTCTCTGGCTTCAGGGCACACTCTAGAATTGTCTGCTCCAGGGCTACGCATCCACGACTTTGAGCATCCCCAGGACAGACCCACCACTCATGTGTTCCCCAGAGCTACAGCCTCCTTGGCTCCCACCATCCTTGGCCCTGGGGCAGACTGTCTGTGCTTGGCATATACACACCCTCCAAATGCATCTCAGCAGTCTGAATTCTTGATAACAGGGAAATGAATATAAAGATTGCTATTATGTTTTCCAATGCTGAAATTAGGTTTATATAACAGTTAATTACTACTTCTTGTGTTCATTTACAAATAACATTTTCCCCTCCTGCAGGAAGAACAGGAAAAGAAGCAATCCCAAATGCTATAATCAGCATCTCACAGTACCTGCTGGATAGAATGCAACAATGGTCTTATTCTGCCAAAGCAAACCCAGGTGCAGATTTTGTAAGTGGGAGGTTAGAAGGAGAAGGAGGGAAGAAGTAATCTAATTTTCTCCACAAGTCCTTGTAGAGTGCAGCATGAGTGTATGGGTGAAGAACATAGTCACTGCCATGTAACTTCATTGTTCATCAGACATTTCCCCTTCTAAAGCACAGGTCAGATTGATTCAGTGGTGAAAAAGGAATGAAAAGATATGTGCAGAAAGCAAAGACATGACATCCTATTGCTGTAGACTGAAATATACATGGTTTACTAGACCAGAGGGAGAAAGGAAAGGAACTATATTCTTGAGGAACATCCCCTGTTTCAGAGCTTTAGGAGCAAGAACTTCCTATCAACAATGTGTGATATAGATGGAGCCCTGCTCATTTAGTAACATTTTTTTCCTAGTCTTGAGGTAAAGGGTTTGGAAATCTTAGAGTTTATGAGTGTTTGCAAAGAGGCAGGATCCATGCTGAAGGCATAGATTTAAATACATCTGTGGGCTGCACTCCTTTGGTCTGTGACTTGTACTTCTGCAGCTGTGGTACATCCCTCCATGCCAGACTAGTTAGGAGGGAGTGCAGGCCATGCTGGGCAAACTTTTTGTAGCTTCAGACACTTCATTCTCTGTTACACTGGTGGAATTTATGGCTGAATCAAGCCTCTATAGTGTGAAATGCTAATGTAACCCAAATACATGAGCTATAATCCATAGCCTGGAGGAAGGTCTCTTATCCTTACGTCTGGGAGTGTGCTACTTTTGTGCTGCTGAGTTGATTTTGCTAGTAAAATAAGGCAGCTCCTGTCTCCAATCATATGTATATATTGTATGCAAGGTACTCTGCTGAATTTCATATACCCTAGGGTTCCTCATGTTTTTTTAAAAAAATAAGGGAATCAGGACAATGCTACAATGTGATATTTGATATAATGAAAATCTAGCAAACTTTAGTGAGGTTAAAAGCAACTAGATGAGAAATTGTTTTGACTGAAATAGACATGGACAGTCTCATAGGTCTAAAAGATTAGAGGATTTATTATACCCTCAAGAAAATGATAGAAGTAGCTAGTGTTCTGGCCACCTGCCTTGTCCTTAGTGAAGTGAGATCCAGTTTAGTTTTATTTCAATTTCTTAATTATGGCAGAATAGTTTTAGTTTTTTAAAGTCCAGCCTTTGAGAGCCACAAGGCTGAATTCTTGTGTAAACACAGGCACAGTTCTGCACAAAAGAGCAGATAAGCAAATACATATAAGGCAACTGGCATGTTGCATAATAATTATTAAGTCAGTTTTCTCCTATAATTTTTATTTGTTGAGAGACAGTGGTTAATCCCAGATAGTTTTTACCCCTTAATAAGGCTGGGGGAAGGCAGAGGGGAGAGGAATAAAGGAATACATCTATAGCTAATTCCATGTTGAGCTGAGCTTGTTAAACCAGATACTCTGAAGCTAAAGAGTTTCACAGAAGAAAAGAGGAAAGAGCTTTTTCAACTTCCAGATAGAAGGTAGCAATAAACTGGCTTGATGATCACTGTTGTTAAATTGAGCCCCTTGGGATGCCAGGTAATTTGCTAGTAATGTGAAAGACTTGGTCTTTAGCAAGCCTGTTTGAATGACTGTCTGGAGGTTCCATCTTTATAGTCCCAAATTCTCTAGCACCTTTCTTTGCAGGGAGACCTATTATGCTGCAACAGTCAGTTGATGAACTGCAGAAAGTTAGAGAAGGCAAAAGGCCATTTTCACTGCATGGGCTAGATTCAAAAGCATTAAGAGTAGTAGGCTGAAGGGAGAAAAGATGCTTTATTGTTCATCCCTAGAGCAACAGTGGAGTCACAAAAGAGGTCTTCAGAGAGAGAACATGTACTTAGAGTGTTGGGAAGTTTTTGGAGATATAATCTGTTTCTAATAAAATTGCTAATTTATCAAAACTACAGAAAGTTTATAGAATTTCTTCATATTCTGAAAAGAAGCAGCTCAACTAGTCTGTTAACTCTCCACCTATCAGTAAAAAAACATTTTTCCCCCAATAACTCTGCAGAGTGACTTAGTTTCAGAGTTCCTTGGTTTAACAAGTTCATACAGAGATTTTTCTTTATACTTCACCACTCCAGCCTTATAGAGTGTAAATGATGAAACAACTCAAAGATCAAACTAGGTTATTGCTAGTTCCAGTTGTCACTTCTTTCCAGAAGAAATAATTATGTTCTTCCGATAATATTTATTTCTTATTTTCAAGGTCACTTAATTTTCTTCTCATTAACTTGGAAATCTCAAGACTTTCCATACCCAAAGCCTGTTTCTCAGAGAAGGAAAAGAAGGTATTCTTACTCCCATCTAACCATGACTAACATTTTCCATTCCAGCTGTCAAGACAAGAGCAGGACAACTCTCTCACAGGCTATGGCTTCTGATCCCTATATAGAGAATATCTGTGCAACAGTTTTACCTTTTCTTTAAGAATGATGCAATACTGGATCTTGTTTGCTCCTGAGTGATAATTGAGCATTGACCTAATTTAGCAAAGAGAACTACAATTATAAATTAACAAAGAAAAAGTCATGATGTTTTAATGGTACTGATTAAAGGTGATTTGATTTAATGACATAGCGATGAGTGCCAATATTGAATGAATACTTATGAAATATTTCTGTGGGTATAAACTCAAGTAAAATAATTGAATTCTCTGCAGTAGCATTTTTACTTCCTTTGTGTTTGCCTTTTGTGAATATTCTATAAAGTGAATTTAATGGCAGAATGCATGTGATAATAGTCAATTTTAAGCAAATATTGGAGAATATTCTGAGCCTATAAACACTGAATTTAGAGATGCAAATATTAGCATTGTAGTTCTGAATATTTTCAATGAACTCAGTTTTAGTATTTTTCCAAATATTTTTTTTCACCAAAACCTTGTAATTTCTATTGCACTCTGCATGAGTAAAAATTATTTCCCTCAGTCTTTGACAAAGTGGAAGTAGCATGATTGTGGAAGACAAAAGACATACTTTTCAACAGGAATGGATGCTGTTGCGTCAAAATAACACCTAAATTCATGTTTGCGATAGTGGTCTAGGAAGAGTGGCAGCTGAAACCCTGCTCTTTGCTATCTGTGAGCATCCTGGGTAACTCTTCACACAACCACCTCCCCACCTAAAAAGTTACAAAGATCTACAGACTAATCAGAAACACTGTTTCACCATTCAAGTCTACTATCAGGAAACAGTGCTAGGCATTTTTAAGTCTAATTTTATCCTTTTACAAGAAATACATGTATACCTCGAATTGGTGAACTTTGAAGGATGATACAGGGCCATGGGTATTACTATTCTACAGCAAATATTGTCCAGGTAGTCCAATATTATATTTCTGACAGAAAGCCAATATCAAACACTTCAGATAAAGAGAATGAGAAATCCTCTTATAGACAATTATGTTATAACCTGGCCAGTCCAAAACTCTTTCATTTAGTGGTTGTCTCTTATTCTGAAATGCTTCCAATAGTCAGAGGTGACCGTTCCAAAAGTCAGAGTTAAAAAATCTTATTTTCTCTTCTGATAGTCCAGACTTTTACTACTCTCCAGAAAGAGTTGCAAATTGCATTGAAGAGAACATAAAACTAGAAAATTTGGTGTGGAAAGTGGAAGTCCCCTCCTCATTATTTTGGACTGGAGAGAGTAGGGGTGGTGTAGGAAATAGAGGAGAATAAATCCCAAATTCTTAGACAAGTAGATTTCACGATACAAATATTTAAAAATTACTGAATCAGATAAAATTTTGATATAAAGTAAAAATCTGTTTCTTTAAAAATTGTATATTTCAAGCTATTAAAAGCCCTAAAGCAAGTACTACTTATGGTAAAAGAGTATTTTTCAGAGTAAAAGCTTTAATTTTCTTTATTATTAATTCACCTCCTGTTTAGTTTAAAAGGTGATGGTTTCTTCAGTCTCTACACAGAATTTTCTTGCTGTTTTTCTCATGTAATGATTCTGACCTCAGAATAATCTCAGGAATTTTTCACATCATGAAGTAATCTGGCACACAGGTGAATCAAGGCGCGTTTTTTTTACTTTTTCTGAGTGTAGGTTAAATATTTGCATAAGGTGGGTAAGACACATTTACAGAACACAGATTGTTCATTGATTCTTTAGAAATAGTAGGCAGTTTTCGCTAATTGTCTGAAACATAGCATTAAAAGAGAATAATGGGATGTGTAGTTTTCAAGGGAAAGCTTGAGTCAAGTTATCTCATGTAATCCTCTGGTTTCTGGCTTATAAATTTTGGATGGGTGGTTTGCACTTTGAAGGATCTATTATCTGTTCATTAATAATGTTTTTCTTTTCCAAGATCTACTTCTCTACTATATCTTTCTGGTATTTAATTCATCCAATTACCAATACATGACTTTCAAGTGTCCTTTATAATGTATAACAGCAGCAAGTGTTAATTATGTCCCAAACAGCCTCCTATATACACAGTTTATGGAGGAAAAAAGAGAGAACATAAACATACTCACAGTATTATATTAATTACTAGGAGAGCAAGAAGCCCATATGCTTTAAAATTTGTACATATGTTCCTTGGCTATTTGCTCTCCCCAGTGCAAGTGTTTCTATTAAAGCTGAATTTGTCATTTTTTTAATTTGTTACTGACAGTTGGCAAGAGTGTTGTTGCTCCTGTCTGAAGACTGCCAACCTATCTACTCAGGGAGAAGTAAGGACCACTCTCAGTACTCTTGAAGAGATGGTGCTGAATTCCCTTTATCACATACTTAAGATATATATAGAAATTTATTATTTCTTCCCCAAATTAATTAATTCCCTCTTTCTTCCTGGTATACCATCTCTGTGCAGTAGGCAATTAATGACATTTATTGAATAGGATCAACTTTGAAAGCTGTCCTTTCACTGTATATTCATATACTCTTTACAAAACCCTTCCTTTATCTACCACCTTCCCCTCTAAAAGCCTCATTACAGGGACAAGTATTACACAAAACCCTGAAGAATGACCGGCAAACTCACTCCTGCATCTAATGATGATCCACTTATATTTCTCTGCCCCCACTTTGAGTTGTTTCTTGGAAGTGTTATTTAAGCGTCTTACATGAATCCTTCTGCCACAGAGAAAAATCAGAGAATGGTGATCTGGCATCTAAGATCTAAGGCAAACAAGGAATACTAGTAAGACAATCATTTCAGTGCACACAGATGAAAAGAGGAGAACAACATAATTTTCATCAGTGCTTTATCTAGCCAAGAATCTGCTTACCCAGTGATCATTGAGCATACAGGTGTATCAGGCATAGCTATTGTTTAGTCATTTTGGGGACCAGGACCCAAACACTTCTCACTGATTGCACCCATACTAATAAAAGAACACTGGAGCTTGATCTGCTACCCTTAGGCCAATTGCCATATCTTAACTGTGTCCATACTCTCTTAACCTCCAAAACTGGGGATAGGAGAGTATAGATACATGCAAACCGCCTATTAGCTGCAGTTATTGAACCACATTAACTCCTGTACATGGCTGAGGAATTGTGCTAGATCTCAGAACAAAACTGTCCCAGGAGACTTTCCAGTAATTTACCAGAATGAATAACTGAATGCATTGCCTATGGCTGGACCATATTATTGGTGTACTCTATGTAAATACTTACAAATATATACCTTTACATACACATATATATGCACATGCATATGTGCATATATGCACACATATGCACATACAGTATAAGAACTGTATAAGAATAGTTTCTAACAGACTTGTAAAACTCAGTCTCAAGCTCCATGTCATGGTATCCTCACTGTCTAAATTAAAGGCAGCGTGAATATGCTGATACATGCTGCAATCACACATCTTCTTACAGTGTAGACATACCGTAATAATGAGTGTCAGTTAAGGTCTTGGTTCAGCTCTAATCATTTTGCACTGCTCTGCAGTACAGTGAATGCATTTCATCTGCAAATGGAGAGTACTCCCAGCAGAGGGAAGTTCTCTGCTTGTATAAAGTCAGCACAGCTAATTCCCAAAAATACCTCGTCAACCCTGTGGAATGGACATACACAGGATGAATAACAGAGAAGAAAGAGCCTTTCACTGGTCTCATAAAAATGCTTTAAGTTAGGAGAGCCCTCAAGCTATTTTAAATGTGGTCATACTACTACTGGCTTTCCTATCTTCCTTTCTGAGAAGAGAAATATGACCATGTTTAATTATACAGTTTTTGATAATGAAGCAAAACAAAGCAAACTCTTGTGCATTAACTTCTTATCTGTGGTGTGCTGAGCATAAATTGAAGGTAGATCCATGGCATATATCTTTTGTGGAGAGGAAAAAGTCAGAACAGAATATTTTTTCATGCATAAAGTATCAGAGACACTATGTGTGAGATGGCCTGTAACTCCCCAAAACAGGGACTGAGGAAAACAGACTGAGAAAGAGATAAAGAATGGGGTGGAGTGGAGGCCCTCCAAGATGAAGAATGCCTCAAACACTCTCAACTAACAAAACTGCGGTCATGGGGTTACTCCGTCACCTGAGTGGGATGTGACACTATGGATCTCCCTTTTTTGATGCAGAAATAAAGGTAATAAGGTAGGGGAGAAGATGCTGGGAAGGCTGAGGGTGCACTCACTCATTTATAACAGCCCTATGTCACCTTTATGATTCAGTTATATTTTTTTCTCAAACATTCAAACAATTTGTTCTATGGAAAAAAAAAAAAAAAAAAAAAAAAAAAAAGGCATTAACTCAGGTCTTCTGTGCATATTGCTGTCCTACATCTACTCATCCATTCACCATAGAGTTTTACTACTTTGCCTCCACTGCCCAGATGCCCATTAGCCCTTCAGATGTTCCTTCCAACCTCATATGCATCTTTAACCTCCACCTCTTCCATCTGAACTGTCCTATTGCTCCTGTTTCCTCTAAGTCCTGGCAGTGAGGGAGATGGCATGAACAAGATGCTTCTGAGTGGAGTACAGGCCAGCCAGCCAGCCAGTATTAATGGGATGGCTGGCTAACAACAGACCAACCATCCAAATCATTACTGAGTTCTTCCTGAAGATTTCCTGGGAGTGGGACAATAATTTTGGCCTTTCACCTTGACTAAGCTTCTGATTTTTCTGAATGTGTAGGAATTTTATTACCCTCCAGGGCTCAGCTCTCGTTACTAACATTGAAACTGGCTAATAGATTCAGAAGTTATTAGGTGGGTATAGCAGATAACAAATAGTGTGGTCATGTAAGCTTCATTTCTTTAGGAAACCAGGCTAAACATGCATTTGCATTTTGTACATTACAGTCACAAGACAGCAAAATAGACATTCCAATATAACATCAGACTAATTGTCTGTATTGTCTACTATCCGGTGCCAGTGCTATTTGCTTCAGATGATGTTGCAAGAAATATTGTAGTGAGCAATTAAGGATTAACCTCTCCATAACAGAAATTTCTTAATTCCCATCAGTTAGTGATTAGCTTATGCTCTGAAGCATGAAGGTTTATATCCCTTATGAATTTTTGTTTAATCTAATATAATTGCAGATGTTCTTGTTATCCATATAGCTACTTATCCTGGGGTTTTTTGGTTGGTTTGTGATTTTTTTTTCCTTTTGATCCTGCTGTGTTCTTGGCCTCAGTGATATCCCATGGTAATAAATATTATGGAAATAAAATCTCTATTCCCAGCATTGTCACTTATTCTACAGTATAATTACAGGGAGGTATATAGAAAAATGGGAAGTTGTATAGATGGGAATATACACTTTGTAAATATAGATGTTTTCTAAGCAGAGCTATGTGAATTCATTCAATATCCAAATATCAAAATACTAGAATGTTCTATTTACTACAGACAGTAGGATTCATCCTGCCTAACATGGGTATCTGAGTTCATCACCTCATTTTGCAGAGAAGAATGTACTTTGGGGGGTAATATATCTGACCTATGATAGATGTCTATAGTAAGAAGAGATGAAACACACCTTGAAAGTACCACTTTCCCTCTATTCATTATGATACTAATTTTGACAGCTGTCTCAGGTATGAAGGTTTATAACTTAGACATCTATTTTTAGTCAAATTATTATTTTTCCTGATGAGTAGTTAAATTCTCAAAATTCAATTCAGCGGCTTAGATATTTTCAGAGTCATTTTGCTTAATAAAGTCTGGCTCTGTAGGAACCTCTTTCCACTGACTACACACAGACCGTAATGCAAATCGATTCCTAACCTCATGAAAGTCATCACAGAGGTTTTTGCCTTGTCCAATCATGACAGCTGTCTCTATTCTGTATTTCTCAATTTATACTTTACATATGCATGTGTACACTCCTGTGGTAAATGTAAAGTATTTTCCTCAATTGCTCACTTAGGTATGACTGTCCCTGGAGTCAAGGTGTCTTAGAGGTGCTCTGCCTTCAATTCTAGGAAGAGAAGTAGCATACCCCACTGTAAACTTAATCCCTATTTTATGTGAAGAACTGAAGAAAAAGTAAAGACAGAAAAACAAATAAGTAAATGTTAGGGATAGGACACCTTAACTCGGCAACATGGTGGAAGAAGATAAGGTAGAAGACTGGTCACAACTTCAGTAACTTCTTGACTGTTCTTTCTTCACCTGGAAAGAATGAAATGAGGATGACAGTGCAGCAGCATCTCTGGCTTTTAAGTTCTTGTAAAAAAGACTTTGAGAGTCAAAGATTTGTGAACCCCCTGTCATCACAAGTGCCTCATTTCCTTTTTACAGTCTCGCCTTTTGCTTTTTTTGTGATCTGAGACACATACTCTACTTTTGCTCCTTAATTAGAGAGTGTGAAAGTGTAACCTTGTGCATATCTATGTATTTGAGCAGCTTTCAAGTTCACAAGGAAAGGATGCCAGAAAGAAATCTTTCCCAGTGTGAACAACAGTAAAAGAAAGACTCCTAAACTCATTCATTAAAGGTTCTGATTTGGTAAGAGAAACGGCAAAAAAAAGAGCTAACACACACACATACACATACACACACAAAAAAAAAAAAAAAAAAAAAAAAAAAAAACACCAAAAAAAAACAACAACAACAAAAAAAAAAAAACAACTGTAATGTTTTTCTACATGCTTAATGACCTGAGTCAGTTCACTAACAGGTCAGACAATGGCTAGAGACTAGGAAGGAAGAGGTGGGAGATAATCTTCCTATGCTGGGAGCTGCTATACCAGCTCAGCTGCTCCACCTGAGAGCTCCCAGCCAGCCAAAGAGACTCACATTTGGGTCCTTAATTATCCATGGATTTCAACAGCAGATTAGAAATCCAAATGGGGATTAGATGAGTAAATACCTTTGTGGGTCTGGGCCATACATGTTAACATGACTTCTGTGATTAGACTCCAAAGGAACCTGAGGTCATCAGCTGTGGCTAGCTATCAGAAGCTGTGCCTGCTGTCTGTCAGGCTGCTCTGCTAACATACGTCCTGTAGGATCTGGGAAGGACAGGATAGAGATGGGTTTGGTGGTACACTCTACCAGATCTGAAATGTAAGATGGAAATGTTGTAAAGAATTTTTTTTTTCTAATATTGCAGTTCAGAGGATAGAAAAATAACTTATTTACAGCATTAAAATAGTGAAATAATTAACTTTATCCAAAGATTTATTAAATTTCCAGTGATAAAATTCTGTAGTTCAGGTTAATAATTTATGCAAGTTGTCTTTATTGTTCTGTTGCTTTTAGTTACCTAAGGATTAGAAAGTAGTTTTGTTACAGACACATAGATTTGATATTGCTATAAGCCTTTCAGTTTACCTTTTAAACTTTTATCTATTTATTCATGTTTAGTTTTACAATTGCACTCTCATAATTTTAATTCATGCCTGAATACATAGGAATATATATTGTAATTTAATTTGATTGGATTGATCCTGATTTATTATGCTGTCATTAAGCAACAAGGAATCAGGATTATTAGAAACGTACCGGGACATTAACAGGTGAACCTGGAAGGTTGACTGACTCTTCCTCATTATTGATGGGTCTCACAATGCATAGTTAAAATAAGTGAGAACTGTGACCACAGCTTTATTAATTTTAGTTGTGTCTCTCAAAATAAGAGCTAAAATGGCTGATGACTGTTAACAAGTTTCACAAGTTGGCTTGGTTTTTTCCCTTACAACAAACCATACTCCTGCAGATAATTTCAGTAAGAGTGTCTCAGTGATGGTAGATTTTTGTTTGATTGCATTTGCTGAAAGATTGCTTAGATTAAGTATGATTTGTTCTATTTTCAGTCAATGAAAATAGCTGTTATTTTGCAGTAACATTTAATAAAGGTTTTCTGCAAAACAGTCAATGGTGTTAGATTATATCTCTGTTACAACATTAGTAATGGAAAATGACAACCTGAAAAGTAAGGTGAAATCAAGATGTTTTTATTTAGAGGAACAATTTTGATTTCCCGGAAAATAATAAGCACATCACCATATGCTACCTTACATTTACTTCTGAAAATGCAAAATAACAATATTGTCTGTCTGCTTAATTCTGTTTGACAATAGTAAAATAAATTTGCTATTGTTTATTAGAGATTTTCAGAGGAGTCAGCTAACTTATCTTTGATTTGAATTTCAAATACAACCTTTTTAAAAAACATAGCCAAAGATATTCATCTAAAATATTGATAAGAAATTTACATTTGAGAATATCTAATTGTAGTCACTGGTTTCACATTAACAGTCACTGGCTGTTTGCTTTTTGGAAATTACAATTTGTATTAGAATTAAAATCATAATGAGCCGACTCTCTCGGGTGTATTTCAGCATACGTCATTTTTGCATATGAAAGAATAAATGCATAGAACTATTTGAAAACAAAACAAAACAAAGCAAAACAGTATCTTTATTTTAGAAATAAATTTCATTTTTCACAAAAGTAACAGCTTCTTGATCATAGAGCCTTAAGGCACTTGAATATGAGCAATTATATCTAACTTTTAAATTATACCTAATTCTAGCAATACATCATGGTTTTATACATCTGGAAGCTTTATTGCAAAAACATGTAAAAAAAGGTTCTTTTACAATCACTCAATTAAATATGATTTTGGTGGTGGAAGAAGAGGTGGAGGAAGAATGAGAAATACAGGCTACTATATTACCATATAAGGAAGATCATATTTTTATGTTAAATATATGGTGGGAAGTTGCAGAGAAGACAGATCCAGACTTTTTTAAGAGGTGAATTGTGGAAGCAATAGGCACAATTTTCAGCAGGGAAAATTCTGCTTAAATATTAGGAAGACTATTTTTTTTTTTTTTTTTTTCCCCACAATGAAGGGGGTCAAAATAGGAGAAGATTCTCCAAGCAGGTTGTGGAATATCCATCCATGGTTAAGCAAGGGTCACAGAGACCTGATTTAACACTGAACTAGGATCCAACTTTGAAGTTGGTCCTGCTTTGAGCAGCAAGTTGGATCACATGACTCATGACATCCTTTTCCATCTATATTATTCTGAGTTTATGATTTCAAATAAATGCAGCCTGAAAGTCAAAATAACAAATTGGAAAATAACTAAATATTGATTGGAGTTCAAATAGCGGTATGGGATGTGCAATTTAAATTAATATCATGTAAAAAGGGCAGTGTTCTGTTCAGTCTTAGCCTCATGCTTGACTGATTACAGCGTTGTGTTTTCAGGTGCACAGCTTGCAGTTATGTGGGAAAATTCCTGAAGTTTAGCAGTGTAAAACAAGTATATTTGGTAAAAAAATAGGGATAAATTTATTTCAGAATTCCCTTCACCCTCTGCAGGACTAAAACCTATGACCCCTCAAGCTTTCCCTCTAGACTTGTGTTGGGTTTCTGTGTGTGGTGGGGTTTTTGGTAGCAGGGAGGGGGCTACAGCTGTGGCCCCTGTAAGAAACTTCTCAAAGCTCCCCCAATTTCAAGTCAGACACACCTCTGGCCAAAGCTGAGCCAATTAACAACAGTGGCTGCACCTCTGCAATAACGTATTTAAGAATGGGAACCTGGGAGTCAAGGAGTTGGAGTTGTGAGGAGGAGTTGAGAAGAGGATATCTATGCAAGCACTGAGGTCAGTGGAAGGAAGGAGGAGGAAGAGGGGGAGGTGTGCTGGAGCAGAGACCCCCCTGCAGCTTGTGGTGAGAGGGCAGGACTACTCCCCTGCCACTCATGGATGTCCATGGTGAAACAGAGGCCACCCTGAAGTCTATGGAGGAGCCCACACCAGAGAAGGTGATTGTACCCAAAGAATGCTGGGACTCTGAGGGAAACCCCCACTGTTGTTGTTCGGCACTGGGAGGACTGCAACACATGGGGGGTGACACACACTGGAGCAGCTTGGGAAGTGTTGTGGCCTGTAGGAAGGACTCATGGCAGAGAAAGTTTGTGGAGGACTGTCTCTCATGAGAGGACCACATGAGAGGAACAAGGGAGAGTGTGAGGAGTTCTCCCCCTGAGGAGGAAGGAGCAGCAAGACTGACCACATGCCCCTCCATCCCCTGCTCCCTGATCTGCTGGCCTCGGGAGGTAGAGAAATCAGAGCAAAGATGAGCCTGGGAGGAAAGGAGGGGTGGGGGGAATGTGTTTTTAAGATGGGGTAATGCTTTCTTACTGTCACAGTCTGTCTGTTAAGTGCTGTTGTTTTTAGTGTTTTAATTAAATTGATATTCTTTCTCTTCCCCTAAGGAGTCTGTCTTTTGCCTGTGACCTTATAGAGTGAGTCATCCCTCCCTGTCCTTATCTCAATTCTGGAGCCTTTATTTTTATTTTCTCTTTCCTATTCCTGAGGGTGAAGGGGTGAGTGAGCATCTTCATGGTGCTCAGTTTCTCTCTGGGCTCAAATCACGACAACCACAGAGATAACTTAGTAAGTTTTGTGAACAAAAGGTCCAGATTTTAAACATTTCTACAGAGAAGAGCTTCCAAGTATAATACAAGATCTGTAGGGAACTGCACGGAGTATTTATCAGGGTAGGAAGCATGTACACTGAGTATGTAGGAAAATGATGTTGGGGGCAGGCAGCATTGGCTGAACCAGGATTAACTGGTCATGTATTTTAGATTAAATATATATGTAAATATTTTTATAAATTTGAATCATACTCATAATATTTGTCTACTAAACCCAGAATTTGTTCGTGGTGAATATAAATTGAGTAAATCTACTGCTTAGTGATAAGAGTATTTTTCGTTTTCAAAAATTGCAAACAGACAATGATTGCAGATATCTTTATGAAATCCATCAGAAATAAATCTGGATATCAAAGGGAAAAAATCATGACTGAACTTGAATAATTAGAAGTAACTTTATTTACCATGTTTTTAGCTTGAACCATAAGTTTAACATGAGTGGAGAAAGAAATCCAAGTAAATGAAAGAATCAGATCTATTACATTCACTTCAGTGTACATCTGGAATGCCAGTGTATTTTATTCAACATTTTAGATGTTATGATGCATTCCTTCAGAACCATGATGTGAATTTCTGTTATCATGCAAGCTAATGATCATTTTCACAAAAGTCTTTACATAATTTCCTTCCCTCTTTGAAGTATTATGTTCTGGGATTTCTTGGTAGGAAAAAGATTTTGATGCCCTGTACTCGTGGAATGATAATGAGAGATGGATGACTAAATATTTATTGAATATACTTTTTTTTTTGTGTGTATATATATCAGGAATAGTGTTGAGAAGCCCATTTAATGAACTGTATATCCTGGATAACTTTTGAAGCATTTTAAGAAATATGATCACTTCTATTGATTTTGGTATACTAATATATCATGGTTTCCTCATATATTTTGTAGAATAATATTCTAACTACTGTTACTGAAATATATTTAGTGAATCATTAATTATTTCCTTAGACTTCTGAGGTGATATAAATTACAGTGTTTTATTGAATGGTGGTGAGATTATCAGGTTGTCATCTTCCAGGATTCTTTTAAGACAAGAGAACTGTCAAAAGACACAGCTCACATAAACCCTTTAATAGTGTTTTCATGCCTCAAAAAAAAGCACACTGATAGCTCTCCAGATCTTTGCCAACCTCCACATTTTTCAGCTGCCTGGCTTCTACAAAACCTCACAGTATCAGCATCAAGTCTGGTTGTTCTCATACCATGAATTGCACAATGTATGTAGGAAGTGCTTCTCAGAGCGATTTGACAATGAAGTAATCCCCCACAGCAAAAAAGATTTTGGCAATATGAATTAGTAGGAATACTATGTGAAAAATACTGCTTTTGCCCATTCAACTGATAAGAAAATTGCTCAATGAAGTAGTAATCAGCACTGCTACCCTTAAGTGCTCAGCTCCAGGAGAGGAACTTACCAGGCTGATGTACATTCCTTAAAGTCTCTCCACACAAAGAAAAGGGTCTATTTGGTGTCTTGACTAAGTCTAGCAACACCTACCATGCTGAACAGTAAGAAATGCATGGCATTAAGAAATGTAAAGGATAAAAGATCAAAGGATAGCAGAAACCCCACCTCTTGGCTTTGGGAGGCCTGAGTTGGGAGCTCCTGTAAAACTGGAAAATGAAAGCGATATGGACAGCAGGTTGGAGCTTCCTTGAAAGGAGGATGTGGTAGCAGTGGCTGTTCCCTCTTGAACAGTAGTTTAAATTAAGTTCTCAGCTTGGAAGGTTTTGAATCTACATGATGAATAAACACATTAGCCACCTGGCTGTGGGGTATTATAGGAGAGTGTATTTCCATTCCTCCCATTAACTGGCCCCACTGTGCAGAGAGGAATGCAAATCATGGGGCCACAGAGCGAGCACGAAGTATATCTCCAATCCGTTGTTAATTTATTCAGCTGAGGGTGAAGAGTTCTAGGCTGTTTATACATTTGATACCAGCAAAACATTCATAAAACCTGCAAAAAAATAGGACACCTCCTTCACTCCTGCCAAATGCTTTTTCAGAAATGGCTGAAAAGCAGATAAAGGACTTATTAGAGACTGTATCTAGTGGATCAGAATAAGAAAATCTGCTTCTGGTTAGATATCAGACTACAAGAAAACCAATGGAAGAATATAGTTCAGTAATTATTTCTTCTTTTCGAATCCATATTCGGTTAGCTGATCAATGTATTAAGCTAAAGTAGCAGATCTACAAAGAATGACAGATGCATATCAAGAGTTTGTAATGTAATCTATGAAATTCATTCACACCAGGATATGAATTACAAGGAGTCTATTGATTGGGGAATAAATGTTTTTTTTGCATTTAATAGAATATATTTCAGTGCTAGAGCTCCAACTCCTGAGTTTTGAAAGATCCTTTTTTATTCAGCACATAAACTGCATCTTTCCCAGTTCCTGTGATTTTATTGTATCATTCATACTACCCAATAAACATATCAAAGTTTCTTCAGAGTTGTGACACTGTCCATTTTGCTTCTAGTCTGAGGCAAATATGGTTACTGGCAGGAACTTTTTAATTCTTTGATAACTGCTGTTTTCAGAACAGAATGTTCACTATTTTTAACCTCCATAGATCTATACATCAAAGGCAAAGAAGCCAATTTGCCAATTAACAGCATGTAAGGACTTGGACTAAAGTGTTGTCCTTTTCACATAACTCATCCCACAGGAGCACAGAATGCACCATGTCTTGCTGAAATTAGAGAGTCATTTCAGGAAGGTGTTGTGTTAAAAGGCGATGAGAATTTGTCTTGGAGCTCACTAATAAATTTTTCCTTCAGTATGCCAATCCATTTCATATGTTTCGTGATTTTTTTTTTTTCCTCTTTCAAATAAGACAATATTCCTCTGCTGAGATAGTCCAAGGTTAACAATATTCCTTATAGTCTCATAACATTTTGCTGATTGGTAATACACCAATCAATTTTTTCCACAGAAAAACCTTCAATTAACCCCCCAGTGTTTGGGAGGTGGAATTTCCAGATTAGTGTTGGAGAATTCCACCTCCTATCACCAGGGGTTTAATTGAAAACTTTTCTGAGCAAAATTAATTGGTGCAAAATCATCAGTAAAATAATATAAAATGCAGGGGACACTGTTAATTTCAATCTATTTAAAGGAAAGACAAAAAAAAAAAAAAAAAAAGAAAGATTAAATAGGAACATTGAACAAGAAATAAAATTATTACAGCAATACTGAGATTATAAGGAAATTTGTGAAATGGTCTTGCTAAGTCACAAAATGCAGGAAAACTTACCTTTAACTTAAATTACAATATGCTAAAAACAAGCAAGAGAAATTAGCTTATTTTAGAAACTATTTCAGAATCAGGTGATTTGCTTCATATTCAGCAACATAAATCACATTTTAATAATCTCTCTCTCAGTATGAAGTCTCTATACAATCTGATATGTAGATTTTTTTTTTAAGTAGGTGCTTTCTTTGCATAACAAGAAGCTGCAATAAATTAAATGGAGCCCAGGATATCTTATAATGCAGCTGGGTAATGAAAGAAAAGGTGCAATTTGAATCTACTATTGCAAATATATATATCTCTGCTAATAATGAGAAACATCCAGTGTGAATGGATGCATCTGTGTGCAATAAAACTGTCTGAATATGGTATCTTTAATATGACTCAGATACATTTTTTTTTTGCATTAAGCATAATAGACTTTGACCTGAAAATTATGAAAAAGATTAAGATTTGCATCAGCAGAGAGATTTATGTCTAGTGTTGACAAATTATTCATTAAAGTTTTATATAACAGACCCAGAGAGAGTATTAAATAAGATTATTATGGCAGTTCTTAGAAGTGTATTCATCTTGACTAAGAAGAGGTCATGATAAAGTTTAGGACTGTTTATTTACAAAGCTTGTTTAATTAGGAAACATAGAAATAAATGTTCTCCATTTGGCATCTTTCACAGATTTTGTCTTTATTAGTTTTCTCTCTGAATATTGTGAAAGATCAACATCAATAAAAGTAAATTTATTACATGCAATTTGACAAATCATTTGCTTAATGATTTCTAAATATAGAGAAACATATAAACTTTCTTTCTGAAAATAACAGCACTGTTTTCCTTGAGAAAATCCATGTTTAGAGCAGACATATCTTTGTAACTGGAGTGATCATTATTAAATAAACAAGGTAATTATGTCTTAAAGGAGTTAGTTTCAGTGAAAAACAACCATGTATTTCTACTATAAAACACAACACTTTGTGTTATACTCTGCTATAAATTATATTTTTCTGATGTCAGGTGAAAATTCAACCAATGGCTATTTGATTACTTTGGAAACATTTGAATTGATTTTTATTACATAATCGTGTACATCTGAAAGGAAGATGTATGACCACTCTTCTTGGAAGAACTGAAAAACTCCTTTCTCACTTTTGATGGAACTTGTAACACAGGCAGGCAGAAGAGAAAGAAAAACACATTCCCAAAGGAAAAAATGCTGCTGAGTTTGGGGAAAAGAAGGACAATATTTTTTTAAAAAAAGGTTTCTTCTCAACTAATGTGGCACCTTGAAAGGTTTCAGAGGAATAGGTGACTCTTTAATAATCAAAAAATTTAATTATTTATAGCAATTTATTTCTTTAAAATACTTAGTGTGCATATGAAGTGTAGAAAATTGACTTGATTTTCTTTCTATGAACATTGGTTTATCATCTTGAAAATTCCATCCAGTAACAGTCCATGGAAGTCTGCCTTTTGATTAAAGCTCAGAACTAGCCTGTTTGCATTCAGAGTACCCTAGGCAAGACTTTATAAGCACAGCCAAAGAATAAACACTACTAAGGTCTGCTTCCTGCTTTGGTTTTATCCCAGCAAGAGAAACTTTTTTTTTTTTTTTTTTTTTTTTTTTTTAATGAGGAAAATGTTTCTCTGACATATATTTTATTACCTGTATGCATTTAGTGTAAAACCACAAATGGAATATTAAAATATCCTCTGAAAGATTCCAGTGGAAAAGATGAATCTCCTCTGCATGAAGACCTGTTTTCCCAGTTGCATCATGGGTTTTATCCTACTGCAGAACTAGCCTGTACAGGCATTTTAGTAATTGCTCATAGGTGTTTTTATACAGAAACTGGTACAGTGTGGTTGGGCCTACACAGTTGTGAGTGGCCGCACAATTGATTGTATGATTTTAAACAAACAATATGATAAAAGAATGGCTATAGCTCTTACTACTGTATTTTGGTTTGGGGGTGGGGGAGGAAGGTGTTTGTTCTGGTTTTGCCTGTTTGTTTGTTTTTTTTTTTTTTTTTTCCTGGGCCTTTATATTGCCTTTGTGTGTTTTTAAACTGAATCAGTGACTGCCATATGCTTCAGTGTAAAGTGTTGCACATGGGAAGACTAAGCGTCACCTTATGCATGAAAAAAGATGGCATCTCCTTTTATTTTTCTTTCTACAGTAATACTGATCAAAGGAGGAAATCAGAAAAAGAAAAAAAGGTTTGTGTCATGTCCCTATAGGACAAATCTACAGTTTTAACTTCCAACTACATAGAAACTTTCTTGACAAATTCAGTTGTAGAAGGAAAAATCCCCTTTGTCTAACTATATTCTTGAATTCTTCCCTTTCCTTTTAGATTTATAGTTTTTATGAAAATTAATTATTTAAAACATAAAAAGAGATAGAGGGATACAATCTAATAAGCAAAAAATGTCTGCCCCTTATATGATTCTAGCAGCAACACTGGGAAACTCATGCAGTTTATAGTAGATGCAGATTCCTCCATAATCTTTCTTCATCTTTCCTGCAGCTCTGCTTCAAATCTGCATGGAAAGCAAAGATTTTACAATAAGATTCCCTTATGCAAAAGCCTTTTCATAGGAAAGAAAGCATTTATTTTCTATCTCTCTGGATAGCTGATTATATGCTTGGATAATTAACTCACTGTCCTCCTCTTTTAGTTACATAAGAATGGTACACATGAACATTCAGCATCTTCTCATTAAAGGAGCTATGCACTTAAAGCAGTGGCAAATAAAACTAAACTGATCAAAATTAGGCATTCTAGATCTTATCCTGCAGCTATCTGAAAGCATGAGTGGATGTATTTGTAAAATAACATAACTGATCCCGATTATTTTCTCCAGCTTTATTGCGATAGAGAAGTTGAAAAATCAGAGACATCTAGTAAGGACGGGCAAAACTCATATCCTGGTATAAATCTAAACTCCATTGAAATAAATTGATGCGTTTCTATGTTAGCAGAATATATGGTCTGGAAAGTCGCATACAAGTTACATAGTCAAAAACCCAGTAATCTTCTCATGCTAATATTCAAAAATGTTCCAGTTGTGCCAAAGACTATTCTAGCACTGAGTACATTCACTTTTGCATGACGTCTGTCATACAGTCTAATTCTCACTATGAGAAATTCTATCTATTTCTTGTACATACATTCTTATTTCTGCTTTTTATTCCATCATTTCTTGCATTCTAAACTACTCTTTTGGCCTTTCTTCCCTCCATTTGCATATATAATCCTTCTCATATTTTTTGTTCTAAATCAATTCCTATAATCCCTTACTGTGTAATACCATTTGTCATCAATAGAAATGAAATCCCCAACACATTGAAGAATTGAGAATTTGCACATACTGGTTTCTAGCAGCAAGTTGTAATAGAAGCAGTAAGGAATCCTATTTGCATAAAAAGATCTATATTTGATGCAATTTGATGCAACTTTCATGATGGGTATAAAATTTTACTCTACCTTTTTGACATGGGCACAAAGCAGATAATGCTCTTCAACAGTGTTACAGAATTAGTTTTCATAAGCTCTTCTTGAAAGAGTAGTAAAGGTAGGAATGTCTTTTGATAATTAGTGAGGTTGGTTCCAAGACTCCTACTATCAGCACTCTAATATCAGAAATTAAGTAAAATGCTATAATTCTGATGACAGAAAATCCCAACATTTGGAGAGGAGAACAGCTGAAATCTTTCATTGTGAAAGAAAATGCAGAATTGTTTCAATGCATTTTTAATGAAATACTTACAATAAACAAGAGATTATTTAAAATAAATAGTGTTGAACCTGACAATTTAAGTCCTTACATTAGCCATGAGTCCTGGTATTTTTGTAGTTTATATATGATTTACAAAAAGGGGCATCTGAGAGGCCAGTGCATAACTGAGCAACAGATAGACAGACATTTGGAAGGGTGTGAAATCACTGAATTTGTCAATTCACACTTCAGTACTCCTTGACCAGTCTAAAAAAGGTGATCTAAAAAATTCCAATTTCTCAGCTCCATGTCAGTAAAGGAGTTTGATTTTCTGACAGTACTCATGGTCTGATTCCTATATCCTTGCATATGGTAAAGGAAGTCCATTTTCCCCCTGAATGTATCAGCAGAAAAGAAAGGAGTTTCATTAAGCTCTGGCTGAATTTCACTCTGTGTTTTTCAAAAGCAATATATTCCTAATAAGCATTTTGGTCTTGCTGAATCAGCTGCTTCTGGGAAGGAAAAACTCCTAAACAACTTTAATCTGTAGCCAATAGATATTTCACCTTGAGAATTTGTCAAGTTAATAGAGCCTACCCACTTAGAGAAAGAGGGAGGAGGCCTTTCTAATTGGTGCCTAACAGCTTACACTTAAGAGTCATTAAGACGAAATACTAGAGATAACCGTCTTAATGGCTCCAGCCCACTCTCAAGGGGAGCACTCAAGGTAGCATGAACAAAAAGGAACAAGACTGAAAGACCCAAAGACACAGCAGGATTTGGACTGTCTAAGAGGATGCAGATTGATTTAGTTCTGCCCTAGTAATTTAAGAGGAAAATTTATCTCATTTGACTTGTAGTGAAACATAAGATTAGCTGCCAATAACTACAAAATGGATGGAGAGGTAGAATATAAAAAGTATGCATCATTGTTTTAAAATATTTGTTTTCTAATATGTGTTACCAAGTGCTAAATAGAATTATTTTGTTTTAGGGAAGAAGTTGGTCAAACCCACCAGCTAAGGCTTCTGAATGGAATAAAAGGTAGCTGTTGAAACCCATTCAGTCCAGCTCACAAAATGAAAAGCATTTAAAAAGAAGAGCATGACCCCATCTAAGGATTGCAGTTTCCATGCTGTGACAAGAAAAAACAAAGACTGTTCCCCCTGAACTCTTGGGCCTCATCTGCACACCGGATGCTGAAGTTCACCTCCGGAGCTGTCTGGTGGCTGTAATATGAAATACAGCTGCTTCAGTAACTAAGGCACCTCAGCTGCTCTGTCATCCTGCCCCACTGGATAACATAGTCATGTTCAGAGAAACCTGAGTGGTGCAGAGGTTCAGAAAACCCTCTCCTGAGATGGGTTGTTTCTCATAATTCTTCTCTGTAAATCCCCAAGACAGCTATAAAAAGGGGTGAGGCTGAAAGGTCAGACAATTAGCTTTCCTATTTGTGAAGAAATAGCTTTTTCTAAGCTTATTAATGTAAAAATACAGGACGAGATCTTCAGTTGCTATAAATCAGTATATTTCTGCTTATTACACTATGTCTGTGCTGTGTTATACCAGATGAGATTATATTGTTTCTAACATTAAATAATAATAAAAAGCCTTACAATGAAACAATCTTGTTACATATGGTGAAATACATGCTGAACTGTCTGATGCATGTTTTCCTAAGCAAATTTAATTCATCTTCCATACATTTTCCTGTTACCTTAAATGTTATTGATTTTCTACAGGATGCCTGCCTATTTCAGTTCATCTGATAGATTGTCCTCACTGAACAGGTTTCAAATATTTTTGAGCTCAGAAAGGTTCAGCTAATCTGATTTCTTGTTTGATACAAACTTTGGACTTTCATTCAGTATCTCCCGTGATGACTCTAAAATCTTCTGTTTGCTAAAGACTGTCCACTACAAAGACATCCTGCAAAAGACTTTGGGCTCCAAAAACTGGGAAAATAACTTTCCCTATTCCTTTCCTTTCTTCCAGTGTATGACCTACTCTGGTGAATATTTGTTTTGTTTTGTTTTTTTTTTCCCTCCTTTGAATTTTTATGGCCCCACATTCTGCCTTTTTTTTTTTTTTTTTTTCTGTATACTCAGTATTTCATATCTCCTATCTATTTTATGAAGTGCATAAAGGCAGATTGTTTCTTCATGGTTTTAAATAGGCATCATCACAAACTTGAGTCTTGATTCGTTAAAAGCAGGTAAGTACCAAGATTAACTGCTTCCTCTGTGTTTCTGTTTTCACCAGAAAATTTCCATGAACATTTACATCTTTAGTGATAAGTGTCTGCAGAATCAGCCCAATGTTCAGATGCAAGAAAATAAATATGTGTTTTGGGGTCGTTAGTCTCACTGACCCTAAGAGACACATTTTTACCATGACTTTTTATGTTAGACCACCATGAAACACATTTTTTATATCTCAAATTGCCAAGCAGAAAAGGAGACCTTGGTACTGTTCTCAAGGGAAGCTATTACAGCAGACTATGGATCTTGTCCCTTCATTGTGCACGTAGATGGGTCCCAAAGCAAGCTGGCCAAACAGACCTCAGAATTTTTTCCTGTGTAGTCTTTTCTCTAAACCAAGAACCTGGATTACCCAAAATTGCTTTTTGAACATAATTTCCCTGTTTTTCACCTAGTGAAAAGCTGACACAGGGATTAAACTCACCAAGCAAATATGTCATGTGTCTGATGAACACAGGTTGGCTCCGGTATTATATTTTCCTTGGTTTTTACTCATAGGGATGAGGAAGGTCATTGTCATGAAGTTCATCTTCTTGAAGTTCAACACAGCCAAGAGAAAGGTCCTGCACCTGGATTGGGGTAATCACCAATATCAGCACAGACTGGGGGATGAATGGCTTGAGAGCAGACATACGGAGATGGATTTAGGAGTATTGGCGGATGAAAAATTAGATGTGAACTGGCAATATCCACTTATAACACAGAAAACAAATCATGTTCTGGGATGCATGAAAAAGAGTTTAATTATAACTCAAGTATGTTGAGTTATAAAGTGATTCTCCTCCTCTACTCTACTCTTGTGAGACCCCACCTGGAGTAATGTGTCCAGCTCTGGGACCCCCGGCACAAGAAAGACATGGACCTTTTAAAGCAGGTCCAGAGGAGGGCCATGAAGGTTATCAGAGGGCTGGAACATATCTCCTGTGAAGAACGTTTGAGAAAGTTGGGGTTTTGTTCAGCCTTCAAAACAGAAGGCTCATGGGACACCTTATTGAAGCCTTTCATTATATAAAGGTGGCTTATAAGGAAGATGGAGAGAGACTTTTTACCACGGTCTTTAGTGGCAGGACAAGGGGCAACAGTTTTAAACTGAAAGAAGGTAGATATAGTGTGGACATAAGGAAAAAATTTTTTACGATAAGGGTGGAAAGACATTGGAACAGGTTCCCCAGATAAGATGTGGCTATCCCATCCCTGGAAGTGTTCAAGGCTAGGCTCGACGGGGCTTTGAGCAACCTGATCTAGTGGAAGGTGTCCCTGCCCGTGACAGGAGGGATTGGACTAGATGATCTTTGAAAGTTCCATTCCAACCTAAATCATTCTATGAATTCAATATTCTATGATCTTTATTTTCAAAACAACATACTTGAGTTATAGCTAAACTACTGTAATGACAAAAAAAAAAAAGAACATAAAACACATTTCACAATCAATCCTGACATTTTCTAGAGTGCAGCTAATACTATCACTGTAGCACTGAGGGGCTTTGGTTCACAGCTGGATGCATTATAAAACTTTCATCCTTTAGGAATGTACAAATTAAAAATGATATATAACATTTACCATTGGTTACTGTAGACTTCACCAGAGATGTTAATACATTAACCATCCTCTCAACAGACCCATGTTATACTTCAGCCAGCATTCTGTAGCTCTGATAAGAAGAACATTTCCTAATGACTAAGGATAATACTTAGTTTTAATTATATCACCTGTTTAAGCATGTGGCTTTTTGAAAATTAATCATATGTAGAGGAGTATTGTGATTATAGATTCATTCTATAATCAAATCTTATTTAAAAAAAAAGACTTTCCTGATCATCAAAACAAAATTTTTTGCTAAGGTTACTCTTAAAGTTACCACTGTAATCTTGGCATCAGAACAAGGAAATCTAAGTAAGGATATTATGGTCAATCAAAGCATAAACTTACAGAAAGCTATTTTGCTTTCACCTTGATAACAGCAAAATCAAATCATTTCTCAGAGTAACTCAGATGCTGAAGTCCTTTGTAGTATTCAGATTCATATGTTTCAAGCCTTGGGCTTCACTTTTCACAGAATGTTTATGATTTCCATCACAGAAATCATAGAAATTGAGAGTGGATAATATAAACAAACAGTTCCTTATGACATTTCCAGCACACAGTCTTCATTATGATTCTTCATTTTAAATAAAATTTAACTACGCTTTGAAATGTGCAATGATGTTGATCCATTATGTATATAAAAACAGTACTAGTCTTTCAACCACATACATCTATTTTGGATAGCACTAACTACCTGCAAAAATACAGGATGATGACATTAATACAAAACTGGTTCATTTTTGTTGTTATGTGCCAGTGAAAGTAGCTGAGTGGCTAATGATGTTAGAGGATGGACTTCCAAATATGCATGCTTCTTAGTTTATGTTGTAGACAATCCAGAATGTTTATAACTTCTTATATTTCACATGTTTTTCATTTAAAACTAGAAGACTCACAAAATAAATGATTTCTTTAAAAATATTCAAAGGGTTTAACTTAAAATTTGAAAAAGAGTTTAAGGCAAAAAATCCTCTATTTGAATGAAAAATTATTATTATCACTGTCACCATCAGGAGGCTCAAACATTTTACAGTCCTTTAGGATGACATTATAAAGACACAAAAACCCCAACAATACCTGTGTTTTCCTCAGAACTCAAATCCAGACATTGTGCTTTGGGGAATGATGATATTATTTGTTTACTTTTTTTTTTTTTTTTAACTCATTTCATTCTTTCTTTTCCCATCTCCTTCTCTAGCAATTAATATTTTGTTTAGCTCACTTCCTCTATCTCTTGTTTTGACTCAAAACCTTCATAGGGACTTTTCCCAGAAATAGACACATTCCTTTGAAAAGTTTCTTATATGAAGAACTACCATTTTACAAGAAGAATTATACCAAAAATTTTTTTACTAACTCTGCTTTGAAGACCATCACTATTGCCAATGTGGCTTCAATCCTGAAAGATGTTCATCTCTATAGATTTCCCAGCAGGACTGGAAAACAGACATTAAAGTCCAGAAGAAGACTTCATCTTACAGAATAGACATCTTTTTCTCAACTACTTGCATAGACTTTCTTAAAGTAAAAGGAGACTTTCCCAAGGGAGGAATCAGATTTAATGCCAGATTAATCTAAAAAATGCAAATATATAAGGTAGAGGATTTTTTTTTCTTTAAAAATGCTGGGTTATCTCCACTGATTATAAAGAGGCTGTAAAAAGCTAACTCAAATGGTGTCAGATTTTCTGTAGATATCTCATGTCCTAGAAGTCAAAGTCACTTGATAAATGTCCATGAAAATTCATATGGTTATTGTTATGGGATGCAGAGTTGCAGAATGTTATTTAGGATAGAATAACTTAAGACTGCAGTATAGATAATAAAAGTATACAAGTGTGCATACATACTTTATAGGCATATACATATTTACACATGTACTCACATATTCTTTACATTCACATACTTCATATGTGAATGACTTCATATGTGGAATGATTTTGGTATATTCCTAATTATGCCCATGTAACAATTAGAAGTGTTTTTTAATGCTGCAAATAAGCATTCAAGGCTAATAATACAAGTATGTTAAATGAAATGTCAAATGACTTCCAAAAAGCTCTTAAAATTAATAAATATGCATGAGATAAATTAGTCTGGTTGTCAAGTACTCCATGAAGAAATACAAAAGATTGTTTTTTTTCAGCTGGATTCTCTTGCCGCCTAAAGACAAACGAAATTCAGTTTCAGTCATGGCTCTGCAGCACAGTCCCTGGGAAAGGAGTACTTTCCTCAAAAGGGGGTTGGGAAGTCACAGAGATGATTGACACCTACTGCAGCTCTTGCAGGTTTAATATTTGCTCAGCTGTGCCACTCATGTGACCTGTGGACAACAGCTGAAGTAGGGGCACCAGTAAAAGATCCAGATTACCTACTACAGGTACCTGCCATAGCTATCACTTTACTTGGGCAGTAGATAAAACTTATTTCTAGATTAAGACACTTAGAAACCATATGAAGTCAGTAAAGAGTGTGAGCCACTACTGAGTCCTCATCAGGGAATTGCTTATGCAGAGTTTTTTCAAGTAGGAACTGAGTGAACTCTAGTCTGTTTCAGTCCAAACCTCTGAGAAAATGGGAATAATGGTATTTAAAAACTCTTGCAGGGTGTTGAAATTCTAATTTATAAAGTGTTCTGTGATCTTTGGTTAATTGCACCATTCAAGGTGTTACACGGCTCATTATTTTAATGAAAAATCTCAGTCAGGTAAGAGAGGTGTTATTCTCTTAAAGAAGGGAAAATATGTAGGAAACAAACTAATGCATAATGAGAACATATGTTTTGGTATGAGGTTGCATAAGACTTAAGGAAACTTCAGCAGGAAAGATATATCTGCTATAAGGTAAATCAGGGCACAGAGTCCTTGAAGCTTGCAACCATATGTTCAGTTCAAAGGTTAAAATGCTGGTGACAATTTTTCTGGATTCAGCAAATCTGAGAAGTTTTTCACCACAGATCTTTGACTAATTCATTTGAATTCTTAATGTCTTTACCTTGAACATAACACAGAAAATGTACTGAGCTTTGCCCTGTTAAGTTGTTCTTTTCCCATATAGAATTACCTGAAAGTAGAATAACATGTCACAGACAATTTACTGTAATGGCAAAGTTTGGAATGGTTAGACACTATCTTTTTACTTTTGTCTCTAAA
The DNA here is from genome assembly GCF_018691265.1 of Tyto alba. Lineage (NCBI taxonomy): Eukaryota > Metazoa > Chordata > Aves > Strigiformes > Tytonidae > Tyto > Tyto alba. Next base: position 41,354,730 of record NW_024881316.1, on the reverse strand, counting down.
ATAAGGTATATATACATAAAAACAGAACTCCTCAGCTAGACTTCTGGACCTGAAATGTGACAGGACAGGTGTCAAGTAAAACAGGACTTATAGATCAGTATTTTATTGTGTAGTCAGGGTTTGAGAATATGACAGAAAAATTTTGAGATACTACAAAATAATAACTTACTGCCTGTCAACAGAGGTTGTGGTAGCTAAAAATAGGAATACTCTTAGTTCACTCCAGGGTCAAAATTATATGTACAAATGTAAAAAACAGTACAATTTGCTTCACCACTGGATTGGTTTAAGAGCATGCATATAGTCAGCTATTGCCACCCATCTGATGATGGACTGTGATAATTTAATTGCATTTGACCATAAATACACAGATTTATGAGAATTCATATAAAATGTGATGAAGATTAGAACTACCTTTTGGATGTTAGCAAAAGAAAAAGCTGATCTTGATGCCTTTAGAGAAATCAAAGCCTCAGTAGAAACACAAAGTTGTTTTTTTCCCCATTCTTACTTGGGAGCTGTATAATAAAGAGTGCTCTGTCCCCATACTTTATACAGTGAAAAAAATGAGACATTTCTGAGTATACTCTGAAACATCACTCAGATTCCTGCCTCGACTTGGTGGAAGAATCTGTTTATTACCCAAGAGCAGTTTCTCCCTTTATAAGTTCATAAAATAAGACATTAGATGAGTTTCGCTCTGTTGAAATCCATATGGATTTTTTTTTTTTTATGCTCTATAATCATCTTCATGTTATTTATCCTATTAAATACATTTAAAAATTACAGCTTCTGTTCATGGACTAAGTACAGATTCTATACCACAAATTATAAACGTTTCTTGAAGCAAGTAAACACATGAGCACATTTTTTTTCCATTTTTTTAACACCATCAGGATTTCACTACATCTTAAAGACACTGAAAGCTATATCTGTAAACATGCTGTTCTTCAAAAAAGCTCTGAAAATTACAAACTAGTAAATATTAAAAAAAAAAAAACAAAACAAAAACAAAACAGAATAAATCACCGTTATTATTGGATCTATCAATAGCTGCATAAATTAATTGTAATCCTGAATAACACTGAATTTCACTCTTAGAAGAACTCTTATAGAATATCCATCTGAAGTACTCATACAGTGATCAGTACTGTAGTATCTTTTAAAAATGTTTAATATATTGTCCCTTGTCCTGCCACTACGGGCCCTGGCAAAAAGTCTCTCTCCATCTTCCTTATAAGACACCTTTATACATTGGCAGGCTGAAATGAATTCTCCCACAGGACTTCTCCAGGTTGAACAAATCCAGCTCTCTCAGCCTTTCTTCATAGGTGAGGTGTTCCATCCCTCTGATCATTGTTGTGGGCCTCCTCTGGACCCTCTTTAAAAGGTCCACATCTTTTTTGTTCTGAGGGTCCCAGAGCTAGACTCAATGCTCCAGGTGGGGCCTCACAAGAGTAGGAGAAACAGAAACACCTCCATCAACCTGCTGGACACATTTCTTTTTTTTTTGCAGCCTAGAATATGACTCCCTTTCTGATCTGCAAGCAGACATTGCCAGTTCATATCTAATTTTTCATCCACCAATATCCCCAAGTCCTTCTCTGCAGGGCTGCTCTCAATCCATTCATCCCCCAGTCTGTGCTGATACTGGTGATTGCCCTGACCCAGGTACAGGATCTTGCACTTGGCCTTGTTAAACTTCAAGAGGTTCACATAGGACCACTTCTCAAGCCTGTCAAGTTCCCTCTAGATGGCATCCCTTCCCACTCAGCTTGGTCTCATCTTCTCCTCTTATATGATATGGTCCATGATCTTAACCACTTTGTTGGCCCTTCACTGCATTCTCCCCAGTCTCAAAGCATCTTTTCTGTAGTGGGGAAGGCAAAATGAGGTATAGTAGTCTCCAAACCAGACTCATAGATGCCAGATACCAAAGAATAATTTCTTCCCTCAATCTGTGTTTAATACAGTTTAGTGTGAGGATCATCATCGTAGGGGTATGTATAATGCTTACTTCTTATCCACCGACACCAACTCCAGGTCCTTATCCAGAGCTGCTTCCTAGCCTCCCAAGCCTCCCACCTACACTAGTGCATGAAGTTATTCTACCCCAAGTGCAGGATTCTCTGCCCATGTTGAACTTCATGGTGTTTCTGTCAACTCATTTATACAACCTGATGAGATGCCTTACCTTTCCCCTGTCAACAGCTCCCCCCCTAACCTGTTGTAACCCTTGAACTTTCTGAGGGTGGTTCCATCTTGTCACCTTGATTATTAATAATTATATTAAACAGTATCTGTCTCAGTATTGACACCTCAGAGATGCTGCTAGAAATATCTGCTGTCTGGAATTCAAATTTTTGATCATTACTCTGGTACATTTTATATTATTTTTGCTTTGCAATTCTCATTCATGCTCCTGGTTTATATAAAAATAATTAAGTTTATAATTAATATAGGTCAAATGACAAGTTTTCTGTGATAATGGATCCAGTTACTATATATTTGTGTCTCTTGAGATTTTGACATGCAAGTTCCCAAATTCTGCATAAAAACTTTTGTGTAAAACATTATGTCCGAGCTGATGAGAAAAGAAAGCAAATGAAATTCCATCAAGAAACACTGTTCTCAGTTTCCTGGAAAAATTTGATAAATTTATCATTAAAAAAATAGAAAATGATCATATTATTATTCAAAATTTTATCAGAATAAATCCCAAAGTCTTTGCCATTTGTTCTATCTGTAACAACACAAAAATCATATTAACCATTTTCACCATGATGTAATGACAAAAAAAACAACTGTCTGTGATTATTACCAGTTTAACATACCATGGCTGTGATCTTATATTTACAATGTGCTTTGTGAATTATGGACTTTCTAATGATCTAAAAGTAAGATGGACTAGAATTGCCAAATTGTGCCAGCTGAGAGCATGGTTATTTTCCTCTCTATTTTTGCTGTTACAGGGATCCTTTCAAAATGGGATTGGAATAGCCCTAAGAATGCACAGTTGTCTGGATCAACAAAAGTTTGTGATACTATCTCAGAAAATTTTACGTGAACTGACATGTAATATAAAAAAAAAAAAAATCAAATAATGTAGGTATTGATTGTCGGTGTTGGATTGCAATGTTTGGTCAGAGAGGGAAGAAATCTGTACATATTCTTTTCTCATGGTACATGAGCCACCAGAAGACAAATTTTACTTTCTGATTTCAGCATTTCAGCAGCATGAAATGAATGCTTTTGCCTCAGTTGTACAAGATCTCAACTAAGTCACCTCATGCATCTCATTAGACGGACATATTTTCTAATCCCACTTGACTAGGGTGTTCATCTCAAGAAGAAATGTAGAGGTGAAAGACATTAAATAGCTGTTTCTGTGAGCAGATACACACAGATCTGCTCTGATCATTCAACAAATGGGCTATCTGGGAAGTAGGTCTCCTCCAAAATGCATAAAGCTCTGTTAGCTTAGCTCTGTATTCAAATCAGCAGTTTCTGAGAAGCAGCAGCAGAAGCAAGGAAACGCTAGCTGTGGTGCGGAGTGTAGTAATTTAGGCAATAATGGTAATGTGTCCAAATGGTTTATTGACTGGAACTGATTTACCATAACTGGAGAAGAAAGGGAGGGGAGAGGAAATCATGTGCCTTTGAACAAGATGTATGCTAAGGTTCTTTCCTCCTACGAAGTCACTTCAGTACTTAATCTTCCTCCTAACTAAGCAGATTCTCCAGGTTCTCACAACACAGAAAAAGAATGGAGAAGTAGAATGGTTTGCCTTATCAAATACAGAAGAGAAACCCCATTTCTTTAAGGTGTGAGATGTTTTAGTATATATGTAAATACTAGCATAAAATTTGGAAGTATGTGAAGAGATAATTATCAATGAAAAGAAAAAGATGCATCTCAGACGACCTTTCAACAACATCTTTGCCCAGGGTTAAGTCCTGACTATTCATTTGCATCCTAAATCTTTGTCGATTTAGTGTTTTAGCTATTTTCAGATTGCAAAATTTATGCACAAAACTTAGCCCATTTAAATTAGGACTTCCCTCCTAAAAAAGTTCCTCTAACATGGGTGAGAGTTACAGAATTAAACTTGAAGAGTTTCCAAAGCATTCAAGATATTGAATTCTGTGCAGGGATAGATGGATGAAATTTTGCATTAAGCAGGAGGTCAGGCTGTATGATCTAATGGTCCCTTCTGGCCATAAAAGCAATGAATCTATGAGAAAAGGATTCTGAGATCATATGATGAAAAGCACAATTAAATTGGCAAGTGTTATCTTGATGCTCCCATTACAAATCCCCTGAGCAATCTATCCCCTGTCTTCCTCTTGCCACCTCCTCTATCATTAGATTCCAGGAGAACATACACTCTGTTAAGTCATTGCTGTTAAAACCATTTTGATAGCTGGCTCCACACAGTCTCCTGTTAAATCCAGCGTTCAAGGCTGTGGGAGTGCTTACTTTTTAAGTGAAGATACATTTCTCCAAGGCATTTTGCACCCTCTTCTTCCTTCAGATTGCTCAGCTAAAGGCTTTTTCAGGACTTTATCAGTTATTAATAATTGTGATGATTCATGATTTATTCATAACCATTTATACATTTGCCATATGCTGCCTGCACATGCAAACTGTTTTTCTGAAGCACGCAAATGTGGCACAGTTCTTCTTACAATTCATATCCAGTAAATAGATGATAGAGAAAGATTAATGAAATGAGAAATACAATAAAACATCCTGCAACGGCTTCAGTTTTGAACTTTTGAATTAAATATTGCAGAGCAATTGTCTTTAGCAATATCAAAACTAAAATAAGCAGAAGGGAGAATAGCGTGAAAGCCAAGTTTAACACCAGAAGTAGCACCTTATTCTGATTTTATTCTGTCCTCTCTAATGATAATTACAAAGAGTAAGAGTAAATCTACTCATCAGGGAAGATACATCACAGGACAAATAAAGGTAATAGTATCTTCAGTATCATCTCAGTTGCTCTCTTCAAGCTTTCATATTAAATCTAACTATTTTTGCAGTGAAATGCTGCAATAGCTGCTGGGGAGGGGGGGGGGTGCGGGGAGAGGGAAAGGTCTGACATGCAAGTCCTTCATAATATCTAACAGAGACAGCCTGAAAATAGAATGTTACTCTTTGTTCTTGACAAAAAAAAAGCTTTTTATGGTGATGTCACTAACCAAGAAGAAATTTCTCATAAGCACACTATAACACCTTCTGCAGTGTGCTGCTGTTCAGAGGAAATGTCTGTTTTTTATGAGAGGGTAATTATTTAACATAAATAATATGTTCTTGGTTTTGAGTGAACATATTCATTAACAGTGAGATGGGCTCTGTGGGGGAAATGATCAGTGTATTCCCGTACAGAGTCAAGGCAGATGGGCCAGCTCTGATCTGACTCACATCTCTGCTCGTCCCACTTCTGTTGTGTTTTAGCTGAAGCTTTTGGAACAGAAAGTTTAATTTTTCAGTAACCATCCTGAAATTGAACATCTTAATTTTTACTAACTGCCTGTAATTTTCTACTATTATTCTGTGGGATGGTCTAAAATACGTTCAAGTCCTTGTCGTGTCTACAGAACCATGGAATACATCCTAGACTCTAAACTGTCTTGTTCCCCCATGCCAGGATCAATATTACCTATGTCATTCCTGCTTTTTGGCTTCCCAGATTTTTCTTGAAGACCTCCACTGACTTCACAAAATTCCAAGACAATCTGTTCCTCTGTTTCACTTTCTTCACCATTAGATTTTTTTTTTTTTCCCAGTGTCTAACTGCCTTGTTAAAAATGTTTTTCCTTGTTCTTCCCACCATGAAGACACATAAATGATATTTACAGCAATCTTTGGCATTCCTAATAACATTCAAGCTTGAGAATCATAAGTGTGCTAGTGGAGACATTCACCAAATACAGAAATCTGAGGGGGATGTATATGCACTATTTCATTAAAGAACTCATAGGAAAAACACCTGCAAGGCCTTGAAATTCCACTGTTGCATTTTACTAGAACAAAAGGTGGAAGATAGTTTTGAAATTTGGAAACTCAGATCTTCTGCATGAGAAAACTCTGAACAAAAGATTTGAAGCCATCTTCACCTCTACATTGTTCCCTCACAGAGCAGATCCAGTCTTACTCTCAGTCTGGCAAATTCCTGAATTTCATATAGTTTTATAGAGAACAAGTCTATCACAATTTTGCACTCCTTATAGGAGAATCAGTCAGATCTAAAGAGCTCCAGACTAGACAAGTATGCAGTCACCCTACTTGCTGCTTCTTTGCATCCTTTTAAAAAAATGTAACACAGGGCAACAGTGACCAGACTAGAAGAACTAGTATCACTCTCCAGATAGCCCAACATAGAAAGTGAGATCAGGCTCTCCATGAGTATGTTCAGACTCTGAAGTGAACCGTGCAAATAACCTTTCTCCTTGTGAACATTAATGATAAATTGATTGGGTTTGTAATGTGGGTCTTTCTAAATCTATGTTCATTCCTGATGCCTATAGAAGGATATCACTCCTGCTGAGCAAAAAACTTGCACACATCAAAACTATTACACACAAAAGTTTACAAAAATTAAAATTCAAGTAATGAAAACATCAAAAAATAAGATGAAAAATACCAATGTCCAGAACTTTAGTTTTATAGAAGTGTATGGCATTATGCTTTATATATCTTCACTGAAATGCCTGTAAAATCATGTTTCAGTGGATCCCAGACACTGCTACTTACTTAGAAATTTTCTTTCAAGGAGCAAAATTTATAAGAAAACCTAGCCTCGTTTTTGTTTCCCATGGTATAAAAAGGATACTTTAAATGCATTCAAACACCAAGAATAATCTGTCAGAGGAAAATTAAAAAGAATAATTGAAATTCATAATTTCAAATAATCAGAAATAGGTCGTATGCATGTGGGTGGAAAAATGTTATTTCATCATTCATTTGCAGTATATATATAATGATTATTTCACAAATTCAAGCTGATCTTCATTTATCATCCATACAATAGTGTATTTCCACATCTTTGGTTGCATATACAGGATAGAGAAGAGTTCATTTAGAATATTTATTTTGTAATATCATGTTACACTCTGGGAATTATACATTAGTTTTAATTTATTTTAACAATGGTAATGCCACAGCTAGAGAAAATAGACAAGATATTTGGGCACTAATTGGGCTTTTTGTTAAGTTAGGACTTGATAGATTTTAAAAACATGGCTGCAATGAATTTTCAGGCATTATTGTCTGTTCCTGTCCATGCTAATCAGTACCGTGTAGCACAGTGGGTCTTACATTTAATGGAGCAGTACGAAGCTCTTGCCAGCATTCAAGCAATTGATGCCATAGAAGGGGCACAATATAAATCAAGCGCAGAGTAAAACTGCTGTTCTACAAGCTTGGAATAAGAGCACCCTTTTTCTTATCCAAGGCACTCAAATACTCTCCTGCTGTGCTTATGTTGATTGTACTTCCTTTATCTTCTCTTCAGTTTTGTTTTTCTCACTTTTTTTTCACTGCCTTTAGTGTTGGTTTAACATGCATCCTCACCAGCCAAAGTTCACTTCCATTTTGTTCCTTCAAAACTTTGAGGAGATAAGGAATGGAGACCTTTTCCACCTGATTGCTTCTTGTAATTGTTCCTTCCCCATAACTACATAATAACAATCTAGTTATTATAAAAAGAACTGACCCAAGTTGTCAAGACACCATCTATTCCTGTTGTCTTGATGTGTATGTCAAATTTGAACACAATGTATTAGTTAAAAACTGGCTAGTAACCCAGAAATACCAGTAAGAAAAAAATACTTTTCAGTTGCAGTTAGCTCAAGTGTCCCAAAGGAGAGTCTATCTGAGTACTTATATTCAATATATTTTATCAATGATCTGCAAGTAAAATGTAAAATCATAACTGATGAAGCATAATGATATCACAAAGAATATAAGATAAGTAAATAATATGTTAGCAGTATAATGTTATGTTGCTCAGCAATCCCCATTAATCTGAGAGAGTCAAAATCAGCATCATATAACCTGGGAAAAAACTACTTTAGACTAATCTTGTAGATCATGTTATAGAATGCAAAAGCTTTGAAAATGACAGAGGCTGTCACACACATTCAAACATAATGAATTTAAACATTGGGCAAAACACTATAGTGAAAAATAAAATTTTATGGAGAGAAATAGTATTTACTTTTACTTACAGCACTATTAGTAAAAGTAGTGTTTATTTCCAACATTCATGTCTCACTAAGAATACTGGAAAGTTTTGGAGGTTCAGGAGAAAACTGAAGGAATAATATAGGGTCTGAAAAATTTCTGGGTGTAAAAAGCTTAATAGGCTCCATCAGCAGTGTATCCCAGAAAAGGTTACAAGGTGACATAATCACAATCCATAATAACCACATGGGGACAAAGTGAACAAAGTTGTAACAGGAGGCAACAGACAAGAAAGGACATTTATTAACAAATACAAAGAAACTGGAAACATTTCCTGCAGGAATTATTTCCTTTTAATAACGTGTTTTTTCTGTTGTTGCTTTGTTTTGTTTTGTTCTGTTTGTTTGTTTGTTTTTTTCTCCCTGCAAAGTACAAAAGCTTTCTGCCAACTCTGGGAGAAATCTGAAACCAGAAAAATTTATATCAGAACCCACATGCACATTTTAACAGTGAAATTAATATTTGAGCAACTTGATCCCAGATTTTTTCCAGGGAAATTTTTTTTGCTGGGGAACACCCTGGTGAGATTAAAACTATCTAAATGCAGGGTGTTGTAAGCATTCACATCTACACTCGGGATTTCTTATTATCTAGAAACTCTTTATATTCATGATTCAGCTACCCTGCTTTAGAAATCTGTCCTGTGCATTATACCCTGGCAGTGCCTGTACCTTAGATGACTAGATCATATATAAACGTGTTTGACTCAATCAATCAATCATCAATCTACAGAGAAATGACTCCTCACTTATGTATCTTTAAATCAAGTCAGGTTCTCAGAAGATCTGGTCTTGGTACAGCAATTATTGGGGAAAATGATATCGTTTATGATATTCAGGACACCAAATCATAATTGTCTCATGTGAGTTTAGAATGTATGAGTCTAAGAACTTTCCAAGGATCTTACCTGCTTGTCATTCTCTAGATGAACAAAGCCTTAGTTATTATGTTTGTTTCATATTTATTTTTATTTTGTCATCAATGTCAAAGCTATAGATCCATTCCAGATCTTTCTATATGTGTTTGCAGACAATTCTATATAGGATGCCTCTTTTTTTTTAAAGTGTGAGAGGGATAGAGAAAAAACCATAATTGTTTCCTGTTGATATTTCTGAGAAAACAAGAAAAAATGAAATGCCAGATTTATTACATTTTAACCTGAGCCTATGTCACTGGAAATAGATAAGAAATCATGATATAATTTGTTTCTTAGCACTGTTACAGGAAAAGAAAATTAACAGTTTGTGAGTTATGAGTCTGCAGATAGGGCCAAATTTGGCTTGTATTCACACTAAAGTAACTTAATTTAAATCAGTGGATTTGCACTAATGTAACTGTGAGCAGAAGTTGACCTTTTGTGCCTACTGGAACATAGCCCAAAAGCCACTTGACTTACTTGTGTTTAAGGTTTGCTCTGCATGAACACCTACTATTTTACTGGCAGTAAGTTATGTAATATTCATGGTTTAATGGTGCATATTCTACAAATAGGCTGGGTAGGTGCCAGCAGACTACATCCAAGCATTACTACATATTTGCTTTGTTGACCTCTGTACACATTCAATCACATGAAGTAGTTACAGCTGGGACTCCAGTAAGGAATTCCAACTTCCAAAATGTTCCCACTGCCACTATTCAAATGCTAGCAAAGAACCTCTGTTATAACTGGCCTAGATTTCCTTACAATATCTAGTTACAAAAGAGTATCCATGAATATTCATGGCCAATTCATTTGAATTATGAACATTCATGAATAAATCATTTGGCTGAAAACAGGATACCGTATGTTGTGTTTCTTGGCTCTTGTGATTTATTCCATAGTGCTACAATTTGTAATATTAGTAGCTATCATAAAGTTTATTTTTCAGGCCTTCTTTTCCAGCTGTGACCATGGTAATCTGGGGATCAGATAAGCCTTTTCTTATACCCCTGTAAGGTCAGATCCCAACCCAGATGCATAATGCAGTTTTACTGCTCTTCTACTATACACCCTCATTAGTGCTTTTGTAAGGTGCCTTTGTTCTCTTGTTGTATGATACCAGCCTCAGATAATAGGGAAATACAGCACATTTTTGGACTGATATTGAGAAGGAAGACACAATGGTAGAGTAAGCAGCGGAGCAGAATGACCAGAGACATTGTACAGTCTCCATCCTTAGAGGTTTTCCAAGATGAGGATGGAGAAATCCTTGAGCAACCTGATCAGATCAAGAAACACAGGATAAGAACAGGTGTGATGTTGACACCAACAGCTATGCATTAAATACACTAAGTGCTTTTAATATGGCCAGAGGTAAGGAAGCAAGAGCAGTAGGAAAAGTTACTTATCCTAATAAAATTTTTCCTGTCTCTGTTTTTCCTCTGTCATGACGGAAATTAAACGTTATCAGTACAGTCTGTGGTTACAATACTGTCCTTTAGAGAAGAGGCCAAGAGAAGCTATTAATTTTCTCTCCTCTTCTGTCTCTTTCTTTTCTGCAGGTACATCATTCTGTATTTTGGCATCTCTTATAAATATCTGAATCAGCAATGATTTATTCATACACTCTTGCTGGTCATCAGCTAAGTTTGAAGAACAGAGACATGCCCAAACACTGTTCAAATGAAGAAGAGCAAAACTAGGAGCCCAAGAGATTCACAGGTTAAAACTACTTCTTAGGAACTGAGTTCCTCTAATATGGCTGAATAATAAAGAGATGGAAGCCAACCAAGACTTCATCATCAATAGTATTTGAGCCAAAAAGGAGGATATGTGGTTCTGAATAACCTATCAACTGTGTGGGGCCAAAGTATGTCCTGTTAACTGTGAAACTAAACCTTTCAGCAGTAGTAAGTAGTGAAGTGAGTTAGTCTGTGTTGGTCTATAGTTACTTCATTTCAGTATGATAAAGTGGTGTGAAGACAGCTTGCTTTCTCATAGGTATTGCCATCTAGATTAAACTTGCAAGAGATAGAGATGCTCCCATTAAAAGCAACAGATGTATATTATCAAAAAAATTGTGTAAATAAAAAGTGAAAATACAGACAGACATCACAAAGGAGACAGAAGATGGAGGGGAAGAAAGAGTCATTTAAGGAGTAAAAATATCTATGCATAGACTTAGAGAAGATAGGAAACAAGAATTTGAATTCTTGGTAAAGAATGGCAATTATTGTCTATCCCAAGTCCCATTTGGGGTGACTACCATAACAAATTCCTTTCTAATCAGAGTCAGGGTCAGTAAATCTCTGATGTTATGGACTTTAAATGTTTCTGTGCTGGAAAAAAAAGAACATTCTGTGCTGAAAAAAAAGAAGATATGGCACCCCTGGTCATAATTACACTAGTCACAGACATAAAATAGCTGGAAAGAAGATAACTTGTAATTGATTTGGGTTTGAAAAACAGTATTAGAGGAAGAAAAAAATTTAAGTACTATTTTCATGTTTTGCATAATCTCCTTTCACAGCCAGTGCACAGACATATGGAAGAGAACACTTGTTAAATTATTTGAATTAGAAGGAAAAAAAGAGGAGAGAATGAAGCAAAATGAATGATAGGAAATCACTAATACACCTGAAAGAAATCTGAGAGTTACTTGGCTTCCTGTCTGACTTCACTGAACTTGTATCTACAGAACTTAACTCCTTCAGTACTTGTTTTGATTAAAAAAAAAAAAAATACAGGCTAACATTAATTATCAAAGTAATAGCTAAATTATAAAGACTGTTCATATGTAAAATATGGATGATATAAACTGAAGGAAAGTCTGCCTATATGTGTTTTCTGTGACAGCTGAACTGATTGTGAATGTGAGAATAACAGGACAGCTTGAAAGCAGAATGAATTCAAAATAATAAGAGCAAGATTCACATACTGAAATATAGAGGCAGCCTGTGATTTCAGAAAAGCAAACTCTGAAGAAGTGAGAAATCTGTGACTTGAAGATGCAGAAGTCTGTTAGTAGTGTTCCTTAGTCTCCTTTGTACTTTGGAAGAGAAGGTACTAGAGATTTGTTGATTATCTAAGCAGCTGACCTGAAATTTCCTCAGGTCTTTAGGAGTCTGCCTAATCAGAATTCAATGGCAAGGCATGACAAGGCACCAGAAGAGAGCAGATTGGAAGACTAGAGTAGAAAAGACTAAGGGTAAACATGATAACAGGCTTTAATATGTAACAGTACTAGAAAGAGGAAGGTAAGAAAATGTTTCCAATATCTGTTGTAGATAAATGGGCCTGAGTTGCACTAAAGACAAGGTTATACATTAGGAAAATATTTTAAAATAAGGAGCTTTTAAACTCACTTAAAATGGGAAAAGGCAACTTTATATTGAAATGGGAAAAAAAAACAGGTAATCAAACAGGCTTAGGGGAGTCATCTGGGTGATGAACAAACATTTTTACTAAAGCCTGTAGAAAAATAAAACTATTCTATAAAAGATAAAAAAAGATACACTCTTTAAATTTTGAAGGTATATGTTAGTAAGTGATTTGTACCTATGAAAACCAGGGGTTTTTTGTTTCTAAACTTTATGTAGATTATATACAAATCTGTCTGCCTTTGTCTTTCATTACTTCTTGGAAATTCCTTGGTAGATCTTCCTCATCTTGTGTTGAACATTTCCCCAACTTTCTCCTCAAATATATCTGAGAAAAAATTCACATTTAGTAGCTGTCTTATGGTTGAAGGTAATCAGAATTCATATTTAAACTGAACAAATCCTGAAACAATAATTACAGGGTACTGCCTAGGGGAATTTGACTTACTGGAATCAAGCATCAGAACAGCTGATGAATCATGAGAGATAAAAGGCACACAATTAAAAAGAGATGCTAGATATTTTAATAAGAGACCAAAGTCAGACAGCAGGAACTGACACTATACCATGGAAGAGACACTGTTCTTCGTTACTGGAAGATGCACTGCCCCCATGAAAAAAACAGAAGGAGATAGAATAAGAGAATTCTTCCCGGTTTCAACAATGACATATCTGACTAAAAGCAAAGGTAAAATCAGACATAAAAATGCTTTATTTTGGTGTATTTTTAAAGACTTGATCTCATGGTCAAATGACTTTTCAAAAGAAGGGTGTCAATTGTTATAAAATTGCATTTTTAAGAGCTTTATTTTTTCTTGATGTTTTGCTTACCCTCTTCTGATATCAAGCCAAGAAAAGCCCACAGGTCTCATGAAGAAACTGATGTTAATCACTAGGAAGGAAGGTAGGTAAATATGTGAGGAACTAGTTGCAAGGTTTAGGAAGCATGGACTGAAGAATCCCATGGAGAACTTAAAGCCTGGCAATTAGCTCCAGGAATCCAGTTAGAATAACTAGATAGAAGAAAAATCTGGTTTTAGATCCACTTACAATGAGCTGGTGTCATGGGACAGCGTTAAGTTTTGATATGTATCTAACAAACCATGGAAAAAGAGCCCCTCTTCCATTGTTATATAGATCTAAGCTTCTTTGTTAAATTATCCAGTTAGATTAACAAGGCTGTTAATAAAAAAAGACTAAAGAGCAAAATGTTGTCTGCCTTCATGTCATACCATTAAACAAGATCTTATAGCACATTCATTGTAAATTAATAATACATTCAGATAGATAACAAAAAACAGTGGCTGGAAATTAAGAAATTCCCTTCCATTGTCCCAATTATTTTTCTCTTTTAATGTAATTCTATAATTTTATTAGAATATATGTTGTTTGTTTTTTTGTTTTGTGTTTTTTTTTTTTTTTTTCGTTTGTTTGGGGTTTTTTTGTTTGTTTTTTTTGTTTTTTTCTGGGAAATTAATATGATTCAGAAAATAGTTTAAACCTATGAACAAGGAAAAATTATGTTGAGGAGATAATGTATTCCCTTAATAAGAGGGAGAAAATGATGCCATGCATTAGTGATTGGAATATAAATTGATATGAGAGTCTCATAACAGAAAAAAGACTGTTACTTGATTCTAAACTTTCTAGTTTCCACTCTGCATAGTATGTTAAATGGACCCTGATTTATACTGGCTCTGATTTACATTTGGCACTACACTGGCAGTAAGCCTTACAAAGAGCCTTAAACTGGGAGTAAATATATGGCTCACTGTAATTTAAGAACATTTTGAGGTCATTTTATGCTGGCAGAGTGTAAGAAGATATTCGGGCTTCTGGTGTCTAGACTAACAGGGCAAAAAGGCCTTCTACAACTTTGACAGAGCAAAGATTGATGAAGAAGTGAAACAAGCAGCCACCTCACCCTCACCCCAACACTTAGCATCAGGAGAAGCATCTGAGCCAGGCAGCTGGGGCACCTGACCCCATGAACAGGAACAAAAACTACTGCTGCTCAAAGCTGTGTCAGACAGAGCCAGCATTAAATCCACCCTGAGCACAATTCAGATGACCATGAAGATGTTGACTGCTTCTGAGGATGAAATTGGATTTCTGAGTTGCTAAACTATTCCTAAGGTCTGAATTGGTTTCCTACTAAACCAGCAATATTAGTATGATTGTGAACATCAGGACTGTCACTAATAACAATAGTTTTGGAATACTGCTGGATTGTTGTTATTTTTATTTCCCTACAATGAAATAACATTTGGTCATGGTTCAGACCCAACCATATTTAAGATATATCAGATAAACAGAAGATACATATATATAAATATGTAGCTTTGGGCCATTCTTGACCTCATGGATCCTAATTTTATTCTTTTTATACAAGACAATTCTCAGGTGTAACACTGCTTGAAAATATTTAATATTTATTTTTAAGTAAATGAAGGTTGTAAATATTCAAAAGCTGTACACTTTTATTCCGTGGCATTTTAAATTGTTTCCTTCAATTTTTAGCTCTCAGGATTGGAAAAAAAATAAACAGAAAACTGTCAAAACATGAATGGATGCAGTCTTGATACTCTGAGGCTATTGTTCTCTACTGGATATCACAGAATTATTCAATCAAAACATATAATAGGTCATCTCAGATAATGAGGGTTCCTTTCAAATAAGGTCTGCCTCTTGTTCTTGTGAGGAAACAGACAGAACAGCTCTTTCCATCCATCCATACAGAGAAAACTAATAATCAATTAAAGGTAAACTTTTTTAGCTTCATCCTAAATTCAGCGATATCCTTTTGAGTCTTCATGTCATTTAAAAAGTGATTACAAGTGTTCTGGTATATGAAGGTTACTTCAAACAGGAAAAAATACAATTTAAATCAGTGTTGCAACTATTTCTTCATGTTACCATACGATCAAATGGCAGTTATGAGTATCAATAAATAAGCATAATGATAGTAAAATACAGCACATATGCTAATAAATCATCTGAAAGAAAACCCATTCAAATGCCACAACAGCAGCAACACTCAGGTCTATACAATAAAATATGACATATAATTCACAACTTGGAACTCCCAACTGTATTTCTCTACTATTCACAGTCTCTTAATATCCAATTACTTTTACAAATGCAATTGCAAATGGCTATGCCAAACAACTTTATGTGTTCGTATCCACTGAGAATTTGTTATATATTTGCCAATATTAAACACATCCTTAATATCATTAAAGAGTTATCTTCTCACCCAGGGAACTTTGGCAAAATTAAAAGTTTAGTTTCATTTATGATATGGTTTCTGTTACTTTGCTCCTTACACAGGAACTTTCATTGAAGGATCTCAAAGCAGTTTACAAACTTTAATAAATTAAGCTGCTTATCTCATTTGTCACATAGATAAGTGTTATTATGCCTCCTTTGTAGATATGGAAAAGTGAGGTATAGTAGTCCATGAATTTATTCATAAAGGTAAGCATTCTGTACAGCAGACAAAAAATAAATTTCACAGAAAGCTTTGGTATTTAATATCAAACATACTTTCATCATGAATGAACATGAAACAAAATATCAAGTTCAATTCATCTGACTATGAAATCAAAGTGTATCACCTTGAGAAAAACACCTTTTTCTTCTTCCAAAAATATTACAGGAAAGAAGCCAATCCTTCCTTTGTCTATTGTGAAAAAAAGAGTGAAAAACAGCTAAGCCAAATAACAAAGCACTCTATCTATCCAAGATGCCAGGAGATAATAAATTATAGTTTATCTTCCAGGCCCTTAGCCAAAATTATCCAAACACTAGAAAGGTAAAAAGAGCAGCATAAATTTTTTATCATTTATTCATAAAAAGCTTTTAGAGTTTCAGAGCACTGGGAACGGAATATTATCTGTTAAGTTACACATTCCACCTCTTCACCTCTGAATTTTATTTTTCCAATGAAAAGCTTTCTATAAGATTTATCAGTGTTTCTGGTCTTTCTCTAGGAAAAAAAAAAAAAAAAAAATGTGCAATGTTCTGTTCTGTTCAATTCAGGTTCTTCCCGTGGTCTTGTAGCCTTTTCATTTGAGCACTCTGGTCAATGTCTTTAGAGAACTGTAAAAGATGGGAGGCCAGAGGAACTCAGATGACATATTTATAGCAGCTGAGACCTGGATGCTTAGAAAGTCGTCTTCTCATGGTCTTGGCGAATCTGCTACCTTAATCTCAAGAATACAAAAGTCACCATACAGAATCAGGTCACAAGTCATTCTACTTATTTTTTTTTTTTTACTCTGATAGTGACCAAAATCATCAGGGTGTAAGGACAGAGCAATTACAGACAATGTTTCACCTGTGTACTCTCCCATCCTCCAACCATTGTTTCTCAGGGTTATCTTGTGCCAGAAGTTGTCTTTATTTATTTAGTAAACAACACTTAATTTCTCTTCCATGAACTCAGTCTATCATCCCTTGAATGCACTGAGGCACCAGTTCCAGGTGAAACCTGCAGGGGTTGTTCAATATAAAAGGAAAGGATCCTGAGAAGACTGGTCCTAAAAAAAAGAAGGGGAAAAAAAAAAAAAATTAAAAAAAGGGAAAGGAAAATGTGTGGTTTTCTCTTGCATACCTCTTGCAGCTTCTTCACTTAGAATTGAACTGAAATATTGAGTGAGGCAGAGTAGCTGACTGTAGCTCAGCTATCAGGGCATTCGCCTGAAATGTAGAAGACAGATCCACAGACTTCATGTACTAATTATTCAATTGTCATTGCAAACTGTGACAACTTTAACAGAAAACACAGAGAAGATCATCACTAGGGTACCAAAACACAGCAGCTACATTCCCCTAAAATGTGAATCAAATCTGCAGAATACAGATTTAACAACTTTCATCCTGAAAGTTCCCCAAACACAAGGTGCCAGATGGTGCCTCCACTACCTGTCTTTTGGGTGAATTGCATCTCCTGGCGCAGTGCAAATAGAGTGAGGGTTATTTACATGGAAATTCCTTGTTGACATTTTCATGATTCACAGCTTAGTCTAGGAGTTTAAATCAACTTACCTGTGAGACAGTTATCAGAATTTAGGTATCTTTGTGCATGCCCACCATTTAGCAACTGTTTGCCCACAAGTTTAAAAAGCAGCTGTATTTTTCATAGAATGGCATTGTCACTTAAATGACAGATTTAGACACGCTTAGATATAAGCCTAAATTTATAGACCTTGGACTACTGCATTTTCTTTATATTGGTTACAGTCACATGCTTTTCAAAAAAAACTATTTGGTTCATTTCTGTCAAGGGGACATGTATAACTTCTGCTCGTAGAAGTCAATAGTTGTTTTTCGCTGCCTTGCATCAGCTTGAAAAAGCATGGATCTATTTTGCAGTTCAGTGGATAACCATGAGGGGTCCTAGAATTTCACAGCAGGGACCACAAAGGACCAAAGTTCATTAGGTCTGTATCATCCAGAATACATATTTTCTGCTCATGGATTTGCTTAATCTTTTCAACACAGAATGAGAGCTATTTAGAGCATTCTGTGCTCCAGTCCAGTGTCTGTTCATGCAATGCATTTTGATCATCTGGTTCTCTGTGTGAAATGGCTCTGATGGCCAAGAAGTCCCTGCCATCATGCTGGAAGACAAGAACTTTCAGCCTAAGGTAAAATATGAATGTTTCTGATGATACAATGATTAAATCTTTTAAACAACCCATTAGCACTTTGACCTTTTATTTGGTGTTTGAAGAGTCTGTCTTTTCCTGCACTCAAATCTTTCTATAGATAAGCTTTGGTTGGTGGCATTCCTGATAAGATGGGTGATACATGATTGTAGCTTGAAAGATTCAGGAAAATGAGCATCTGTCTTTTCCTATTGTTCTTTCATTGACTGGAAAGTGTGAGGGGGTTGTGCATATGTTTCCACGTGTTCATATATTAATGGGCATTCTGTTGTTCTGACTTTGTTATTAATATCTTAACTGAGCATGGAAATTACAAATATTATGTTTTGCTTTTATCAACACCATTAGCATAAGAAATGTGAAAAAACACATAAAAATTAACCTTGAGCTGTTGTACTGTTTGGTCCTGACAGCAATGGCATTTGTGTCTATTCTTTCTCAACCAGAAGTTAATGTTCTTAACTGTGCGATTATACTGCTTAGTTTGAAAGGTTTTGCGAGCCTCTGTAGTATAATAATTTTACTGTAGAGACCATGTAATTTTACATTCTTGCATAACACCACACATTTTTACGGTATTACTAAACTTTGTAATTTTATTTTCCTGTGACAATTAAGTGCACACCAATGTTATGGAATTTTTCCCTCCATCACAGTTGAATGAAATTGGAATGGAGTATTATGTGGTAGGTTGGGAGTTTTGATCTCTGGAAATGTAAAAGCTTTTCTAGTTCCCTTGTTACGTATCCATTTCACACATAACCAAATCCATCAATCTGTTAATTTTTCCCTTCAGCAACCTACAAGCTGTAACCAAAAAAATGTAACAAAAATATATTCACTGTGTACTTCTTATACAGTCCCTTTTCCACAGGTACAGCTGACAGCATTAAAGAAAATTAACTTTGATATTTCACAGATTACATTTGTAAAAATGGATCTGTTTTAAACACTAGTCACTTATAGAGGCCCTTGCAGGCCAGTAGGTAAATGTCTTGCTAACTCGAGCCAGACACTCTATGACCTGACCTGCTGCCCAAGGCCAAACTCCAAGCTAATGCACATCTAAAAGTCAATCTGGTGTAAAGCAAAGTAGATCCTATCCATCACCACACTGTGTGTAGGATGACACAGAGAAAATTTTTTGTGCTACAGCACGAGCCCGTTCTAACTGCAGGTCACACTCAAGCTCCCATAACACCTAAAAATTCAAGCAGAGCGCCAGTCATAATTCCAACTTCTAAAAAATATTATTTTTAGTAAATATTGGGTTTCAATTATTCTTTTCACAGAGACATTTATTCTTCCCCTTCTGATAAATCATCTAAAAAAATTTTTCAGCCATCATATAACTCTGTACATAATTTTTATACTAGTATCTCAGATAAAACAATACAGATGAAATTTTGCATATTCATATTATTTTTATGAGCAGGAGCAATGTGCTGAATAACTTTTACTTACAGAAAATATCGTAACAGTTATTGTGTGCTGTGAGGCCAACCTAATATGTTATGCTGTCAAATCACAGATACTATAGAAAGTAGTACCAAGTCATGTTTAGACATTGTTTTTCCACTCATTACCTAGCCATCACATACATTATTCAAAATAATCAATTATACTATGAAAAATAAATAAGGTTATTCCTCTGGGGTGCATTTGCACCTCCAAGCTAGCTAATGTTATACAGTCTATAACTACCATCAGAAGAAACAAAAAGAACAAAAAAAAAAAACAAAAATACAGGGAATATAAGTCTCTGGGGAAATACTCTGGTAAATCTATTTTAAATGTATGCTCTGCCTAAGGCTGAGATGTACATACATACACATATACATACATATATATATATATATTAGGGACTCAGCTGACTCTAGTAGTTAAAGAAATGTGAGTCAATAAGTCTGGAACCGGATTCTTTTTACTGCAGTGAATACCCAGCAACATTAAAGAGGTTATACCATTTTAATAAAAAACTGGAATAGATGAAAGGAGAATCAGACATTTAGGTGGTATTTTTAGCTCAGTTATGATTATTATATGACCCTGAGGATGACATATTCTATCTGCCTACAATCACAGTATACAGTAAATCTAATAGTAAAAATAAATGCATATGAAATATCAGCGTGAATATTGCTTGTAAAAATTAAGCTTTCTGAATTAAATTAACATAATATATTTGCAGGAACAATGAATGCAGAATTAGAAGGTGCTACAACACAGACGGAAACCCAGGGAGACATAGAAAGTTCGTGATCCCCTCTGGCTAAATCAAGGTGAAGCGACACCAAACAATCAATGAAATGTTTTATTTATGGTAGAAATAACCTGAACATGGAAAGCATAATGGTAGGCGGTATGCTCTTATTAAAGCATTTATAAGAAAATGAGGGAGGGGAAAGAGAGAAAAGAAAGAAATAGAAAGATGTCACCACTCTTGGATCCCATGAACGAAGATGACAATGATGACGGACTTCAATGACAAACATGGAAATCACCCATTTGTGGGCTCGTGCCTGACTCCCTGGGTGTGTGCTTTTTATAGTCTAGTCCCCATCTCTTGATCACACCAGTTACACCCCTTGGGGACTTATATGGCTCTCGTACACCTGTGTGTGTTATATAACTCCTGATCTTCTGCATATGTTCCATTGTTGGGGCGGTTGCAAAGGGTCTTTTGGGTGGCCATAAGCCCCTTCCTCAAATAAGCTCTGTGAGTCGTCTTGCCCTGCAACATGGAATGGGGCACCCTCTGGCACACCCCTCGTGTCCCACGCTGTGGCTCACCACTGCCATGTCGCCACAATGTTTGACACATACGTATAACTCTTTCAGTCTCTCAGAAGGCATGTTCTGAGCCTTCAACTCCAAGCTCCTGCTTTTTTTGTCAGCTATACCAAATAATACTGCTGAGATGCTTAAAACTAGGACTTTTCCCATACTGAGCATTTTTAAAGGTTGTTGTAGCATCTCAGTTTATATATCCTTAAAAATGCCTTACTGATTTTAAGTCTTAATATGATTATTGCAAATTTATGTTTTTTTTTTTTTTTTCTCTAATACATGCATCACCTTTAGCCTAATTTTTCTTATGTAAGTAACAATAACAATCTTTCTAAATCTTCCATATTTCATGCTAAATAAACATACTTTTTCAGTTTTGAGTCATAAAATGGAACCTCCTTCCACATTATTATTCTTTCAGTCCTTCTTTATTCCAGATAAAGGAAGAAATATTTCCTTAATTCATTTGGATATATCTTACACATTTTGAGTCTCACATTCTATTTTCACATTATTCTGGGATCAGCTAGTATGTTCAGATATTTCTCCTCCTCACTCATTTCCAAAAGTTGACCTCCAAGTAAAACAGGAAATCTTGTTACTAGTGTAAAAGTGCATGACCACGCACACAGATATATTAAATTTGCCTCTGTTCTGTAAATCCAGTCCTCAAGGTCATTCAGTTGTTCCTGTACGATATTTTCACCCCCCACTACACATACAATGCCTCTCAACATAATTTCAACTATGAATTTCATTAGTTCATCTCTATTTTGCACAAAGTCCTTAATGAAAGTATTTAATAAGATTAACCCAAGATCGGTATTTGAAGAAACTACAAGTAACCTTTCCCCATTCTGAAATGTCCCCTTCTATTAATATCCTTTTTTGTCTCTCTCAGCCAGTTTTTCTACTCATATTACATTTTTAGTTCTAATCCCTATGTTATCCACTTTAACTAGTAATTTTCTATCTGACACCCTATCAAATGATTTACTGAAACCCAGACAGATTAGATCTACTGTGTGTCCTGTAACTAGAAAATCAGTTATCTTATCACAGAATGATATCAAGCTACTATGACACCATCTATCTTTATAAACTTTCGTTATATTTTTATCATCTATTCCAATTGCCTTTATGTCTTTAATTATTATTACTTTAAAATTACATTTAAGTATTCTTTGCACTATGGAAGACAGACTATCAGAACAGCAGCAATATGACCATATTGTTTTCTCCTTTGTTATGTAAAGGATATTCATATACAACCCAAAATAGGTGTTTCAGGAAAAATGTACAATGCACTAATTTCTTATTTGTGAGTGTACCTGTTGAAAAAGTTAGTTCAGTAAATAATAGTCTATATGAATATGATCTGTTCTTGAAATTTTCCTTGAAATTATGAGTTAAAAAGATCTCATCTCCCTACATACTGTGGAGTTGTCAAATATGCCTTCAAGGCTATATACTTAATTGCACTGAAAATAAGTTAAGTACACCATTTCACACAGAAGCAAATGTCTGCCACTCCTAAAAAAGACATGTAAATTCATAAATCACTTAAGTATTTTTCAAAGTATTACATACACCTTCTACTTGAACAGAGAGAAGTGAATTCCGTTTGTACTAACCTATCTCCTTCATAAATGTAGTTCTGCTATTTAATTAGTATATTTAAAAAAGAGATCCTCAGATGAAAGACACAAATAACATACAAACTAAGAATAGATTTATCAGATCCTTTACCAGCCAGTGATTATTCATCCCGTCAGGCCACAGAACTATGGCTGAAGTTATGATATGAGCTAATTTCTCTAAATGGTTAATCATTGTCTTTAGGGAAACTGGCCATCACCGTGAGGGAAATGCAGTCTCAGGATCTCTCTTTTCACAAAACTGGGCCAGAAATTTTGAAAGGCATTCTCAGAGTATTTCTTGCATTTTCTGATTCAGGTTAGGCCTGGAATATCTTAACAATAGGCTTTTTATCAGCCATTTGTAAACTTTCCAGCCACTTTTTTTTTTTTTTTTTATTAAAATCTTAAATTCCATAACTATATCCCCTAATGGCTTCTTTCAGATTAGTCAAGTTACTTCATCACATCAACAAAAAGTGCTCTCTTGCTTTGTATCCCCATGTACACCCATGGCCTTATTTCACAGGCTGGGCCACTCTTTATTCCACGCTCAAAGATGCAACATGAAAATTTTACAGCCACGCAAGCCCCAAAGAGAGACAATGTGGATACAAGAGAAGAGGAAATATAACTTCCATAAAACATCTATAAATTTCCTTGGCACAGTAAATCTTGAACCCAAGATTTTGCTAATCTCGGTATTCAAAATTTATAGAAAAAAATAATTCTGTAGGAATAGAAAAAAAAGAAGAGAGAAACCAAGCTTCCCTTCCTTATCTCTATGTTTTATTCCTATTTTTGTCATTATTCTTTTGTTTCACATAAAACAAAAGCTGTTTTCTCCTATGGGTGTATTTCTGATTTAGGCATATAACTCTCACTTCTGTTTTACATGATGGTTTTCTTATCCTGATCCTCTTTAATCAATAGAAGGAGTCTGAAAGCCTAGAAGAATCAGTTCTGTTCAAGTCTATGTAGCTTACTTAGGCAAACCTTTTATTTTTTTTTCATAAATTTCAAAATGAACTGACTTTTCTTCATTTTGTAGAGTGGAAAATAAAGCAGCTATTTTAGATTAATTCTCTAATTAAGAGTCTTAAACTAAAAAAGAAATTATATGAACTTGATCCTGCATTGGTTCTTATTTTCTATCTTTATTCTATGGCATATCTGTATAAAGGTGTATTTCTTCTAAAAAAATATATATTTATGAATTAAAACATTCAAGGGCCTTGATCCAACAAAACACTTGATGATGTACAAAACTTCAAACACATGAGCCATAGCTCTGAAGTCAGTGGGATGATTTCTTCAAGTGCTTCAGTGAGCTAGGAAGAGCAGTTAAGAGCCAAGCCTTGTTATTACTGTATATTGCACTAACCATTTGAGAATATGTCTGAGTTTTACATTTTCTGCTTTATAAAGAATTTTACTATAAAATGTTAAATGGCCTTTTCAGCTGAAACTCTGTAGGGCTAAGAAGGCAAACCTTTCTGAGCATACTATATTACTTTTATTAAAATGATCTGAAGTACATGTATTTCCAGTGACCTGTCTGCAAGCATCTTGCTGAAAAATGTTACAATTAACAGCAGATTCCTGCTGAGGGTTTGATTGCACAGTTAGGAACTAACTTTGCACCTCTGGAAGTTTGACTTTAACTGAACATGTCTCTGTTGGTCTCATTTTATTCCCCACTGAGCATTTGTCCATATCACAACATCATCACATAATTTAGCATGATGAACACAGCAGTTCCTATGGGTGGGTGAATAGGGAACAGAGAGGGATACAGCTCAGATCAGCCCTTAGGCAGCAAATCCAATGACATCATCTTACAGGGATTAGTGCCCTGTAAAAGAAATGAAAAAATGGCAAACAGATAGGTAGACAGATGGCTGGAGACTAGTGAACAGATGAAAAAGGCACCATGAATTTGGAGAATAATATATCAGCTTTTGCACCAGCATGTGCCAAAGCATTTAATTCTGGGAGTTACTGATGCCCTTGGAAAGTGTTAGCACCCACACTTGTAAAAACGGATTACATAGCTATAGCCAGGGTGCGGGAGGGTGTTGATTTAATGGAGGACTTTATGGATTAAGTCCAGCAATAATTGTATTTTAGCAAATTACTAAGCACCAAGTTAGATGCTGTAAATTCCTTGTATGCAAGTTCTCAGTCTGCTGCAATCATGGAGTAATGCACCTATCCTAGTTTCTAGTAGAACCATCGTGAGATAAACCATTGTATCTCACATTTGAAAACATCTTATAGCACTGAGTTGTTATGGATCAGCTGAACACTTTTAACTCACTGGGAGACACATGTGCCCAGCTGCCATTTTGAGTTTTAGATCCCAAATAACACTGATAACACAGAAACAGTCTAAATTCCCCAGATGATCAGTTGTTCAGTGACACATCTCTAAGGTGTATCTTGAGTATGTACAGAATCGCTTGAGGCCCTGGTGTCTCACAGAAGCTGCTGGAAGTTAGGAGCAGCATCAGGAAAGAGCCCAGTTCCTTGATCCCTTTTACTATATAGGTCCTCCTTCAGGTGGGAGGTGAAACATCATTAGTTATGTCCATCCATCTAATTTAATTTGAAATCTAACTCCTCAGAAGACCTCCAAAGAGACTTTCCTACCATCAGGTTGTCTGTCTATTCTAGATTTTTCTTAATGACATTCAATGAACCTATGCCACTGTCCATAAGATTTTTAGAGTCTACTTCCTAAATTTCCTGAATCCTGGACAAGCATTTCTTAGCCACTAATGCTTACAGATCATTTCTCGATTTTCCTTTTTGCCCATATATTGCCCTGATGTATATTTATTGATTCATACAAATTGAAGGGAAGATTAAGAGCAGTCTCCTTCAGCTCATTAGAATGGTGGGTTTACTGGTAGAAAGGTGAGCTCAGATTGTAGCAGATAGGCTCCACAGAAACCAAACATTACCATCATTGTCATGTGGCTATAGCAACCGAGAGACTGGAAACATTGAAGTGAGCAAAGCCTGCAGAGGAGGGATTCTTCTTAACTTTCTAGCTCAAAACCACTGAATAGGCAGTCAGTCATCAGTGCTGTCACATCCACCATCAGCTATGTTTCTGCTTGTAAATCAAAGGGGAGCAATGTTGGAGAATGGCTCAGAGACAAGGGTCCTGAGCCCACCGAGCAATTGTATGATCAGAGCCTGCTCTAGCTGCTTATGCTGAGCCTCACTAGGGTTTGCCTGCAGCTGCTCGCAGCTGCTGATACATGAGGAATGTCAAGGATGCTTCAGCCCTGTGTACCGTGGTGTGTCGAAAACAGGTTAAGGGGAATTAGGAATAGTGGTCTGAGAAACCCAGTGTTATGATAACGGTGGTCTGAGAAACACTGTGTTACGGTACTGTCGTGTATTGAAAACAAGTCAACAGGAATCAGAAATAGTAGCATGAGAAACTTAGTGTTGTGAGAGGCTTGTGCTGTAAGCTAACTGCAGGTGGGTGGACCGTGCGAATACGACCTTTGGAGCTTAAGCCAATCAGCTAGTGACTAGTAGGCATAATAATTATCATTGTCTGGATAAATATATGTACCCTGGACCAATAAAGACACACGTTGATTGATGCTCTATCACCCACACTGAACCCGTCTCGGCGTGTCGTTCGTCCGCGGCTCCACAGAGCAAGACCTGTTCCTGCAGTCATGCAGATTTGTTTTTGTTGTTAGTGCATGCTCTGTGAGTCCAGGTTTGGATGTCACCTCCATGGGAATGTAACCAAAGGCAGCCTGCATGAGATGCACCACTTTACAGGTAGAAAGGCAAGTTGCATGGACATGAGGATTTTGTCTGTAGAGTCAGAGAGCGGGTCTTGGGCCATTTTATTCACTGGTAAAACCAGAGCATCCTTCATGAAAGCTGCAATCCATAGGTTTAAGCCCAAGCACACAGAAGAGCAACCTGAGTTCAGGCCTGGCACTTCCCAAATGGATGTGACAGCTATTATCTCATAGTTAAGACTTCTCCCAGAAATGTGACTTGAAGTCATTAACTTTTCCTCCTGGCCCTGTCAGACGGCTTTCTGGATGATGCCTGCTATGACTTTAACCCTTCAGTCCTGAACTCTGCTGGTGCTTTGTTTTGGGGAGTAAGGGGCTAACTCAGGAATTTCCTTGAGTAACGAAGAGCCTGGAAGCTTCCTGCTGGCACTGGGATCGTACCTTCTCCTGTCCTTGTCAGTGTCTTGAAGGATAAAAGATGCTTGTTCCCTATCACTGACATGTGCAAGAATTATAACCAGATATAGTCTGCCTGGCTGATGGCTTCATGAATAATTATGGCACATACAGCAGAGCTCTGTGCTTTGGTCTAGCCTGTTCTACCAGCTTCTCCTTGCCAGATTACATTTGCCTACTAAAAAAAGTATCCTTCAGTTAATTTAAAATATTTTCAGAACAGTCAGATTTTTCCTACATTAATTAGCATGTTTTGTTTTATGAGTCTTACACAGAAAGAAGCTGGGGAATTATTTAGCTTAAGAGAAAATATTAGAACTTGTCAAGATCTTTGCTGCTGTTGTTGTTGTTGTCATTGTACTATGCTCTATTAATGCAGATGAGCAACAAATATGCTTCTATAAATCGAAACTGACGATGGCGGCCCCAAGAATAACCCAAGGCACAAAATCAGGGAAAAAAAAGTAGAGACACAGAAAATCTCTCTCATTATTTTACTATAAAAATCTTAATTAGTCCCAAAGGTTTTTGTTATAAAATTCAGGTAGGTAAGGCATAGAAACTTTTTGTCAAGCAGACTATGCAAAAAGTAGGACAGTGACACAAAAGGAGTTGCAAATGAAGCTAGACTTGTATTCTAACAAGTGAAATATTTATAAACCTACAGAGTTATCTGCCCATGGAACAGGTAGGGTAGTATAAATAAATTAAATTGCAGAAATTAATACATTCTTTTAATTGAATTTATCCTTGAAAATTAATAGAACTCTACCAATCTTTGAGGCAAAAACTGTCCATACTTTTGCTTCTATACTACAGGGGAAAGATTATTAATGTCTGGTAGTATGGTGGCTGCAAATTAAATCTAGGAGTTTGCATCAATTTGAATATCATAGGGAATTTATCTTTCCCTGTCTATATATTTCAGACTCCACAGCTAGGACTTTAAAACTAGGTTTATAATATTTTTACTTCCTTGAACTACTACCCACAGCTATATTATAGCTAATCTAAAAGCTCTGGCTCTAGAAATGCACAGAACAAATCAGTAAATTCACAATAGCTTCTGGCGCCTCATGACAAGAAATCAGTGCTTGAATGTGACACATGGAGAAATATAGCTTGAATTCCTGTATTATCTATCAACTTGACCTCTGTTTACAGTCTGTGATTAAGTATTCATACAGAACTGTGCTCCACTCCAAACTTGTACTTGGTGTATGCATTGGAAAACAAAAAAGCACTTTGCTCACTCAAGTGGTGAAGGCATTTTCTTATTTAAAAATCAACCTGGAGAGCTAACAATGTTTTCATTTACCTTTGTTGTGATTCAGTATATAGTTCTGAATACTTGACTGTTTTGATTATAAAATTAATAGGTAATCTTATAAACTAATTCCTATAGGTTTCTCTAGCCTCTCTAGTTCTCTAGCAACTAGAAAGCTAGTTGAAATGGCAAAGACATCTGCTTCTGTAAATGAGAAAGGAGCAACCCCTATCCGTTTCACAAATCCCACATGGGCTGAGCTATGAGGCAGATGTGATGTCAGGAAGTTGTACATACACACAGAGAAAAAAGACCTGAAAACATATCTATGGACCTTCAGTATTGGGGCTATTTGGGGTGACAACTATCCACCTAATTCCTTATTGCAAGTCTAGCTCTCAAAACCTAAGTGTTACAGATTTCTGTATATAGATGTGGGAGTGAACAATATAAAAATGTGACTTATGACTTTATATTTTTTTAATCTTGTTATGCTGCACAGGGAAACTGGATACACCTTACCTTCTGGTCAACTAAATATTAGATCATATTCTCTTCCCAGTTACAGCCTTTAACCATTTCAAAAGGGACAGGGGAGGGAAACAAACAGCAGTGGGAAAAAAAGCAATCTTTATTTATGGCAAAACAGACATCAAAATTGTTTTACCCAGCTAAAAGTCCAGAGATGCACAAGCATAGATCAGTAAAACAGTAGTTCCTGGTAAGTTTTGATACTAAAGAATTAACTTTTCCTCAGGCATTTTCTTCCCCATCAGCTCACACAGCATTTTCGGTTTATTCACTCAGTAGTATTCATTGATCAATTACTCAGCTACATCTGGCATAAGAAAAGTAATAGTTCACTGGTGAATCCAAAAGCAGGCAACATGCTTGTATTCAGTCTTTGTGCTATTAAATACCATCCACTGTGGTTTATTTTCTTGCAATCTACCAGATATTTTATAAGTGATAATCCAATGTTAATTGAAATAAGAAGTGTTCATTATTTTAGGTATACTGGCTTTATTTATTTATTTTTTTTTTTTTTAATATATACCCCAATAGTGTAGGGAATAGTTATGTATTTAAGGGGGGTAGCAGGACAAAAGTAGCATTAGATAATCAACTTCAAAGAACTGAGATCTGGAACTGGGATAGATTTGTTAGAGGAATAGATAAAGAATGTTATCTTCCATATATATCAGTCACTATTTGGGATGATGACACTTTTGTAGTGTTACACAGTCATTGAATAAATTATATATATGTACATATATTTTTTTTTGAAAGAAAGATATGAGTACAATCTATGAATGCTGCAGTCCTGCTCCAAATAGGGAAAGATTGAAAAGGTAAATTGCACCAGCTATCGTGGGAACAAAGCTAATGTAGGAGGGATGAAATACCTTTAGTTCTCATTGGTAATTCTGTACCTATGTGTCTTTATAGAGAGAAAGACTACTCTACCCTGAAGACCTTCTTAAAAATATCTTAGAAAGAATATAATACAGTAATAAAGGGAAAGGTGAAAGCATTTCATAAATAATAGCACAAGCATAATATATCTTAAACGTTTACAGATGGAAATATTTTAATACCTATAATAGTTCAAAAAGCCTTGAGCTAGGGGAAGGCCAATTGCATAAAACTTTCTCAACATTGTATTGAAAAAGTAAAACTTATCAAACTTTATTGTTGTTAGAAAACGAGACCATGACTCCCAAGACCTTTTTGAATATGAAAACATTTGCACAGTTTGGCCAGCTGATGTCTCTGAGAGCGTAATTCAGTTATTTTAACTGTTGAGAGGATACTTGTCTGTGTCAGCCAAAATCCATCATCCACAGCAAACACCAAAAGCAGAAAAATCAGGACAGCTACAACCAAATCTGCACAAGTCTGTGCTCTCTGGGCTGAGAAGTTAGTTGTTGTAGGAGTCCAATAAAATGCAACACAGATTTTAAAGTTATTTCCTGTAATCAGGGGGAACTTCCCCTTCTGGACACATCTGGGCTGGGTGGTCTGAATTATGTGACTTTTTAAAATATAACATTTTGTTTATTTAAAATTAATTTTAATCAAAAAAAAACCAAACCAGTAATCATCCTTCAAAGCCTTGCAAAGGTGTTTGTTTCAAAGTGCAGGTAAACATAACAAGATACGGTCAGGCTGTTTTTACACAACAGAAGGGGTTTTAAGCTAATTAAAGTATAACATCAAAAATATTATTTCACCATTGCTTTCACAATCCATAATGCTGGTTCATATGGTCAAGCATTACATATTTATTGACTTATTCATGAATATCATGATTAGATGCCTCACTCTGTTTCTTGTACACAGTTTTCACTTCTCCTTAGTCAATCACTAGCAGAAGAAAGGCGAAATTTTATTTTCAGTTCAACTCTGTTAGCTTATTCTGACTGCTCTTCCTGAGAATTAAATCCTTGACATCTGTGCTTATACATGAATCTATTACAAAGAAATAGAGTTTGGGATGAATTTTTCAGACATCTGTGGTTTTTATATGTTATTTTTTTTTTTTTTTCTGTGATATGGGTGTATATATTAGTCTCTATTTACATGTAGCTCATGATCTTTTTATTTTCTTCTGAAGAGCGTAACACATTATATGAATAATATACAACAATTTAACCATTATCAGACCTGAGTGAATTATTAGATGGAACATTAACTAAATTTTTCATACTTGAAAGTTTGTTAAGGAAGGTCAGTTCCACTGTACTTTAGGATCCAGTCAATTAATCCCATCTCAGTTTGATAGATGTGAATCTGCTGCTTATCCTCACTCCTAGATGCAGGCAAAACAAAGCAGAGCCTGTGTTACAGAAGTGCAAATACACACATATAGAATGGAAATACACAATTAACAGACACCTCTATTGATCATGAACAACTTAAATTGTGCAATCCTATTTGTCCTTTCTGGATAACTAGACTTAAAGTTCACTGGTGGAAGGCACGCGTGTCCTTGGCTCCCTTAACTTACAGGCACATCACACTCATCTGAGGGACCTGTGGGCTCTGGCCCAAATAAGACTCCACCCAGGCCCCATGCCCAGATCCTGGGCCTCTTCATCTTGTTTCAGCTCTCACCTTGGGTCTTGCCAAAATCTGATTTTCTCATACCTGCTGGCAAGCACAACTCAAAGTTTGCTAGCAGAACATGCACATACATTCATACACACACACAAACGAGAGACCACATTCACACAGAAAATAGGAGTATAGTTCATCAAGAGGGCAGAACAGAGTGCAACAATCAGGTGTAGATCTTGAAAAGGCAAACATACTAACCACTTGATTACATGTCCTCTCACTCTCCCTTTGTCTCAATTTTTCCATGTTTCTTTTTCCCTGATATATCTTGATCCTTCACTCCCTCAACCCTTGGCCCTCTCCAGATAAACTACCTTTCCCTAATTATTTTTTCCCAAAGGGCCCACTTTAGCTACATCAATACTGAAATTTCATATTTCTAACTTTATTACCTAGGTCACCTTGGTCTTACATGATACTACTGATTAGTTATGTTGGTCCTATTGGCCTTGGAAGAATGATCACCAAAGGGTTCCCAAAGCTCCCCTTCAACTATTTGTGAAGTTCAATCATTTCTATCATAATTCCCCCTTAACCACCTGTGAAATTTGTCCATCCCTCATGGCATTGTCTGTAATACCTGTCAGCAGTTTCATCCAACAATTTTTCATGCTAAGTTCAGTAATTTCTTATATATTTTTACTTTGCTAAAGCTCAGGACAGGGCCTACTGATCTATATGCATGCTTTAACAAAGTTTGGATTTCAGTTGATACTGCCAGAAAAGTCTTTTAATTAATTCAAATAGTTACAATCCTGATTTTTTTTCTAGGTTGTTAGCATGTGCTATGCATGATTTCTAGAAAAACTGGTCCTCCAAGGCACACTAAATCATTGAGCAACTGTTCTAAAATAGGACAAGAATGACAAATAAATAACTTATTTTCTGATACAAATTTTCAGACAATTGATTACTTCAAAAAATACTTTGTTAGATTCCCAATTTTCTTAGCACTCACGTACAATAAAATAGTCTATATGTGCAGCCAAACAATTTTATTTAAAAATGTCTTTTCATATAACTAATCAACATTATTCACTGCCAAATTTTGCCTACTGCCTTTGAAATCCAAAAATAGGTTCTTAATATATACATGTTTGCTTTTTCTTGACCAATAACTCTTTGTTCATACTAATATGAGAGACCAGGGGTACTTCAGTTCTCCCACATGGGCCAGTGTTTATGGACTCAGTCCCTCCTAGTTAGTCAGCATGCCAGAATCTGTGCTAAAGTAGATTAGGTTTTAATCATTTGAAACAGGAGACAGACAATGGATCTTTAAAACATCTGTGATTCTGTGTAGACTGGTATTTTAAAACTGTGTCAAATAGGGTGCAGCTCAGTGTATACTCTACATGCAAAACAAACTGTGCATTAAATTGGGAAGAGCAACTGAATTTCACAGTGGGAAGAATGAATTAGATTAAAATGATACATAAGGTGTATGATACTCTGTTTAGTTGCATAAAGTATTTCAAGAGAACAAAGTGCTAGACACAGGTATTTAAAGAGCTGTTTATTTTCTTTATCATTTATCAACAGGTGAATAGGGAAAAAGACTGGCAATCTCCCTCAAATTAATTTTCACCTGACAGGTCTCTTGTATTAAGGTGATAAGCAACCTGTATTGAATTATTATACAAAAAGTTAGCTATCTAAAGAACTCGTGAATCTAAGATTATCTAGAAAACAAGAAAAAAAAATGGTATTTATGCAGTGAATAGTGATAAGAAATGTGTAAGTGCTATAAACCAGATAAGTTAAACATCTAACGTAAGAGACTGCAGAAGCCCTTTAACTGAACTCTAGAGCAATGCTTGAAATGTGGAGTTTTCTCTCACTTAGCAACTTTCTTGTTGCAAGAGACCAAAGTATTCTCTTTACTAATGAATGTTATTCAACCTCCTTTAAAAAGACCATTTTTTTTCCCCCCTTAAATCTGACAAACTATAACGTGGGAAGTGGGACAAGTACTTATTTTTCCCATTTGACTATACAGAAAAATTTAACCACTAATTTACAAAAGACCGGATTGGTTCAAAGGGGTTTTTTTTTAGAATCAGAAAAAGTCATGTGGAATTTCTCTGTTTCACTGCTATCATATCTGCTCTACACACCTCCTTTTGCCTTTGCCTTTTCCAGTACTCTTTACAGAATATATCTTGTCCCTATTACCTGCTGCTAGCCTTGTTGCTCATTAACATGTTGCTCTTTAACATGTTGTTCATTGCTCATTTAGACACAGTTAGTTTATGATGAGACTGGTGAAAATATCAAGAGAGCTTAGATGATAGAGCTTGTAGGTTACTTAGAGACTGTAGAGCAGTGGTTGGAGCCCATATTCCTGAATGTTAGTGATGTCCTGAAATGCTGAAATTCCCTTTGTCTGAATGCTGAACTGCTCTTAAGCAGATAAAACATCTTCATCTCATTAGATAAGGTTACTGTTTTGTTTTTAAAACTGCTTGCTGTTTCCTTCCTTAGTTTTTATGTTTTAAATTGTTTCGTACATTTTTACCCTGACCAAGCCCTGTGTTACCTACTGCAAAAGTTTTCTGTTTCCTCATATAGGATTAGACATCTTTCTCAGTATTTCCTTTCAGTGACCATCATGGAAAGCAGCTACCTTTTATCTGCATACCCTGAAAAGCTACTGGGATCAAATTTAAAGAATACTCATAAAGGAAACAGTAGGATGAAAAGGTCTTTTACCTTGTCTGGGTATTTTATTCAGTCTGATTCTTCAAAGTCTGAGTCTTTAATTCCCAATCCTGCTGTAAACCACATGTCATGACCTTGCTAAGTGGGTGGAAATCACAGGGAGACAAATAAGAAAAGGAACTGAAGAAAGAAGAAGGAAACAATTACAGTAGAAAGGATAATGAGTAGTTCAAAAACAGAGTTTCTATTAGTTCAATAGATAGGCTTCTCTTTTTCTTACTTGAGTGTTGTCTAATTGGTGTATTCCATAAGAGCCACCAAACAGTTCAAATATTTCTGTTGAGTAATTGAATGATTATTGAAATCCATGCATCTCCTACATCTTTCTTTTTTTCTATCCCTGACTTTTCCAGTATTATTATAAAATCCTGAGCTCTTAGATATCTGTGTAATGGTACTGTAAAAATTTTCACATTTTCACATTCACTTGGATATTGTAAAACAAACAACATCTTGCTATAATTTTCATATACCACAGAATACTGAAATAACTATGGCTGCAATGGTTCTGATTTTGCTGTTCTGAAACAAAGAACAATGTGAGTTGTAGTGGGGCTGATCCTAGTGAGCCTCTGTCACACATCTGCACATGCATACACAAATGTTATCCTAATCAAATGAATTCTCATAACTATCTCCAAGATAGTATTTTGTAGTCAGAATATTTCTGAAATGAAAGCAGAAAATAGCATTTAAAATGACATTATGGTTAAAACAAATATAGGAGTCAATGTATGTGTAAGATTATGTCCACTAAAAAAGATATGGTGCTCCTGCATAGAATAATATGCTATTAAAATGAGAGCAAGAACTTCAGAATTAATGTTTTTAACATGGTTGTTACAGAAGATAGCACTGCATTAATTTGCACTTTCAGCTCCTTGCTCATCCACAGCCATTGTAACTGAAAGAGCAGCAATACAGCAGATTTTGCCTTTCTGTGCCCTATTACTGTTATATATCGTCTACAACTATTTCACGGCCCTGACTACAATCCATGTAAAGTTTTAACTGATAGCTCTTTTAAAAGTGTGAGCTCTGCACTGAGATGAAGGTGGCCAGAGATATATTCATCAGGATGTCACATTCTGGGGAGTGCAATGAAAAAAGAAAAACAAGTGCAGCTCCAAATTGTGTTGCTTTAACAATGAATTCTTCCAGAATTCCTGAACCTTACACAGACCTTGTAGGTGACAATCTGCCCTGATTTATCTGATGAGAGTCCCAGGTCACCAATGACAAGTGGGGGTTTTTGGAAACTTCATTCTGAAGTTTACCGAGACCTCAACCCAGAAGGCTTGAAGCTACAAAATGCTGAATACTCCAACATTAGGTATAATACCTGACATCTTCTTTCCTGTTACTGTTGTCTACACTTGGTTTTGCAATACAAAGTTTCTACTTTTCTGTTTCTTTTCCATATTTAGATCCTTAATTTATTGAGGTTCAAATAAAAGGAAATTTAGCATAAAAAAAGTGGGATTTTCAGAAATTTGATCTAGACCTAAGAAAATATTAGTTGAAACTATGAAGGTAACAAACCCATTAAACTTTTAGACAGTTAACATATTTAGTCCTTTGAACAAAATAGAAACTATTGAAGCTTTTTTTTTTTAATATGTCTATGTAAACCAGAGAATATTTTCATTTTATTTTGCTATTGTTTTTTATATACTATGATCTATCAACCAAACAGATATTTAGTGGAAAATATCCCATGTTCATAAAAAAGATTTTTGAGTTACTGTGAACAATACAAATAATCTTCAAATATATATATAAATATATTTATCTATATATACATTGTCTTATGTATACATGAGTATAAACATACATTTATAGCAAAACAGAAAACTTCCCTAATTTTTTTGCTAAGCTTTTTGTGCTAAAAATATCTTTATTCAACCAGCAGTTTTTATTACAAGAATCTGCAAACAGAGTCAAATGATGGTGAGTGGAGTTAAAGTATATACAAAAAAACAGTCCCTGATTTTCTGGACAATGGACAATCTGAAGTGTTAGAAAGGAATGAAACAATAATATGTAGCTCTAATGATCCATTTTTAATTTAAAGATGTCAAAGTGCTTTGCAAATTGAGTTAGTGACTCTGTCACCAAATTCAAAAATGTAAAAAAGAGACATAGTGAGAATGTGTAATTTGTTTGAAACTAGCCACTTGACTTACAGGAGAAACAGATGGGAATGATCTTCATCTTCCCTGTCTTCACCTGCAGCTTTCATCACTATTTACCATGTTTCAGTGGGACAGGGTTAAAGACTGAGAGGAAAAATTGTGTCTTTTTTGTTTCACTTTGCAACGGTGCTGTTAAAAGTTGTTTCTACTTTGCTGTCTTTGTTTTCAATGCTTCTTTTCTTAAGACGCAAGGATTAGCCTTTCCTTAGAAGTTCTTTGTGAGCCTATGAACAAGTATATAAATGAACGAACCACAACAACATTATGTTTCATTATTCTTTGCCCTTTACTACACACAAAAAGTCTCATAAATAAGTTACAGAGTGCAATCCTCATCAACACAGCCTCCAGCACTTCTCATTTGGAGTCTCACTCATCAAAGGGCACTCTACAATGGTGCCTGGTCTGAGGTCATGGTCCAGGGGAGAAGAGATTTCCTTCACACAGACAGATGAAAAAAATGTTTTCTGGCTTCTGATTCAGTGAGAAAAACACATTAAGTTATATAGTTATTTTCATACTGTGAAAATCTGTGATAAGAAATCTGATCTTGACAGGTGATAGCTTCTTTCCTGTGGCTAAATAAGATATTTGTGAAGATAGAAAATGTTGATGCATACATGTTTTCCATGTATGTGTTAGAATACAATAGAACAGAGTAACAGGTTCTTAAGAGATGCAAATCAAAGTAACTACACCAGTATACATCAACTTTCCATAAAGTTGTTAAAAGTAGAACTGTTATAAAACATCTTTCTCCTCACAATTTTCTGTATGCATACATACATACATATTTATATATAAACTAGTTATTTATTTCCATTATGCACAAACTGACATTTTTACTTTTTGAAAGCTTTATGATGGTAATTATATATAACTGCTACTCAAAAAATTTCAGGTGAAATCACCCCTGTGTATTCATGAAGAGCTAAAAGTGCATGGTTTATAATGCTTATTAAAGTGAATATATTTATCCCATTGCTTTCTTTGTAGTTTAGCAAGTATTAACAGACACTTAGACTTTTGGCCCCATCCGTGCATAGTATTTGCCTTCCACTTTTAAGTGGAGAATTTAAACTTGAAATCAGTTTACACTTTTTATTTTTGTTTTTTTTCCTTCTTATTTTTCTTTTCCCCCTGCAAGATTTATATTGCCACACAAATTTTTGGACAAGGTTTAATTGTTTACTATAGGAATTTTCCATGGGATTGCCACAAGGAATGTGTATACCATTAAAATGTGATGGTCTGACATTCAAGCTGCACTGAGAAGTTGGCTTGAATTCTGTTTTCCCATACACACACAAAAAACAAAACAAAACAAAACAAAACCCAAAGCAAACCAAACCAAACAAAAACCAACCAACCAAAACAAAAACAAAACCCAAAACCATAAATTCATACATGATCCCTCTAGATTGGATTAAGTTTTATAAAGACTTACAAACTGGGAGACTGAGTACTTTCTCAATTTTACCAAAGGTGTTAAGACAAAAATTATCAATTTATTGTACTTAATCCGTTCATCGGGTAGAATCCTTTAGTTTTATCATGAAACGGAAATTAATCCCATATTATTCACATATGCTGCTGTTATCTAAATTCTACAATTACAGTTCACATTAAGCTGATATTGTACCTCATTCTCAAAACCTGTTGCTTTTGCTGATGGACTTAGGTATGGTGTCTGATTATAATTCTAAAAAAAATCTTAATAGTGTCAATAATCTTCTTGGTGAGAAAGTGATATCTTCATTCATTCTGAAGAAAAAAATGAGTGCAGATATTCTCTTTAAATTATTGCCTACATTCTGGATGCAGCCCTATTAGTGTTAAGCAGTGAGGCAGTCAAACCAAGAGATATTATCACGATTAGTACCTCCTACACTCTAGAAGGTGATCCAGTCCTAGATGGACTAAACTCATCTCTTCAATAACTCATCTTTTCCCCTGGACCATAAGGGGAATCTCTGATAATGGATATCTAATAGGTTAAGTATCAGTTAAGTATCAAAACATGAGGAAGAATGAACCAGGACCTATGATTTTATTCTGGTTTTATACTTTTTTGTTTTGTTTTGTTTTGTTTGTTTGTTTTGTTTTTTTCACAAGTATTTAGTCTCTGGAAGAGGGAGTATGCCTGCTAATCTAGTAGTGATTACAAATGCACATATGGAACCTCACAGGTTCATCTTCATCTCTAATGCCTAGGTGACCCTGCTGCTTTACTTTCAGTGGTGACTTGTAAAACTATTCTCCATTGTTAAGTGCAGCATGTCCCCACAACAAGCCATCCCCTTTGTATCGTATAGGATTTTTTTCAATTTTGTTATTGAATGTAGCTGTAGCAATCAGATCTCAAAGTTTAAAGGTACGAGCAGAATTATGCAGCTCACTGTAGTCTGCTGTGTTGTTTTTTGACTTTCCTAGGGCGTTCTTCAATTTGGTTACAGAATTCCAGTCTGGCTGCTCAGTTAAAAGTTGTTCTTCATGTTGTGGTGTTACTAGTTTTGGTCTTCTCACTCCTCTGGGCTTCTAATTTGCATATGGCTGACAGATTATTTATGTGTTCCTTGTGTTTTTTTATATAGTGTCAGGGCTCAAATCTGTTTGGAGGAATTTGTACACAAACAGAATTAGTTAGCATCCAACTCTGAATCTAGTAATTAGAGATGAATGTGTACACAAGTATCCATGCTCACCTCAGGCTTTCTGAACCAGCAGCATAATTAACCAAGCACCTCAGGCATGCTTGCCTTAAGAAGAAGAAATCTCCAGAAACATAATGCTACAATTCTGTGAGACATCAAGGCTGTTTTCCTTAGCTGAAAAATATATGAATGTATTCCCTTTTCACTTTGACTGACACTCAGTTTCTATCTAATTGCTTCTTTTTATCTTAGATCTTAACCATTTGAATCACACTTTACAGAGAAAAGGATCAAAGATCAGAGGGTGACAATATATGAAATAGGTTTCTTAGCTGACCCATTGTCATGTATAAAGACAAATATAAAATTTGAGGCCTGTGGGGGTTTGTCTCTCTCTTAGCAGTAGAAATGTTATATTGACTAAAGAAACCCAATATCTTACATAGGAAATACTCTTTATCATGCATTCTGTTCTTATATCAGGACAGATAGGAAAGAGAAATATTATGAAAAAGAAATAGAAAAAATATGAAAGATATTTCTTCCATCATATTTCTGGAATATCATAGTGTTATTGAATGTATTATTATTCTAGAGTAAAATCTTAAATTAATGTGTTATTTATTTCAGATTTAGTGCTTCTGTATGTGTATGTGATGTATATATATGTGTCTAGATTTATTAGTTAAAACAATCGTTTCTACTAGCAGGAATATTTTTATGTCTTCAATTCATGACTATTAGACACCAATAGATGACACGAGTTGTTGTTTTACATGTCCATATCTGCTTCTTGTAACATATACCAGGGGCTATGATAGATGAGGGTGTCAGATCAATATTTGGAAGCATTAAAAAAGACAAACTATGGTAATTATTAATAAATGTATATAGAACAAATTATTCTCCTTAATAAATTCATTATTTGTCCATGACTTGAGTAGTGTGTGTAGTATATGTTAGAAGTGGACAAAGTGCAGAGGACAAAAACTGTTATTACAGCTGTATGGAACATCATCTCTATGAGAAACAGTTGAATAGTCTAGATGTAATTACTCTGCAAAGCAGATGATTTGAGGGAGTATGGTGGGGAACTTTCTAAAAGACTAGTAATATGAAAAGATGGTAGGAAATGACTGCTCACTGTCTCTTCCAGTATGAGAACTAGGATTCATCAAATGAAGCTACAGGTGATAACAAAGCAAACTTAAAATGTTTCTCTGTGCAACATCCTGAAGACACAAGCAAACTCTTCTTACTGTAAGAGTGGTCAAACGCTGGAACAGATAGCCCAGAGAGGTCGTGGAGTCTCCATTCTTGCAGATATTCAACATCCAACTAGACACACTTCT
Source organism: Tyto alba (assembly GCF_018691265.1). Taxonomy (NCBI): domain Eukaryota; kingdom Metazoa; phylum Chordata; class Aves; order Strigiformes; family Tytonidae; genus Tyto; species Tyto alba. Next base: position 41,314,540 of record NW_024881316.1, on the reverse strand, counting down.
GAGCAACCTTCTGTGCTGACCCTGCTTTAAGTAAGGAGGTCTCCCTGACCACCTCATCCCTTCTGTGAGTCTGTGAAAATACTTGCCAGAAAATATCTATGAAAAAGTTCATTTACTTTCAAGCACAATCTACTTTCTGGGGTTTCCTTCTTGATTTAATGACTTACTACAGCACTTTTCATCTTCTTGTTCTCGGTGGTAGACTGTGCAGTGTGTTTATGTGTGTACAAGATGAGAAAGATCTACCAGGTTACAAAAATTCATGTCTTAAAGATCAGTATACTGTAATGATTTCACACCTCAGAGTTGAGTTTGTAGGAAATGTAGACCAGACACATTGTGAAGCTTGAACAGCCAGACGCACAATATTTTTTCCTTTACAATGTGAAGGAAACCTAACTTTCACATTGTGTCTATCCTACCCAGCACCATCTTATCTTCATTAGCTGTTATCTCAGTCAAGTCAATGAACCCTTTGTTGCAACAATTTTCTGAAGTTGACTACACATATTTATTGTAACCACTTTCAGACTGCAGGACATTTAGCAGAATTGTTTAATACAGATAGATCTATTTATAATGTTAATGTGTCATGAAGAAGGAGACTCAAATATCAAATATAAATGTCAGGTAAGGCCTTACTTCTCAACCTTGTGAGAACACACATGGAAATTGTCATGTTGGAAAAAAACCCACAGGTGAGGTCAATATTATTGTGAAATTTCTCTAAGAATTAGTTTGGATAAGGTTCCTTTAAACTGGTTTCAATTTAGCCATCTAAATCTGCTAGTAAATATTAATTCTTAGATATATCCTTATGATGACTGGGTTAAAAATGGTCCAGAGAGAAAAAGAAATTAATTGAGGAGAATCAAGTATAGCTTTGAAATCTCTTTAGGCTCATAGTTATGGAATTTTTCCTGGGTTTGAGTGAGTGGTGGGGGGTTTTGGTAGCAGGGGAGGGGGCTATAGGGGTGGCCCCGCTGTGAGAAGATGCTTGAAGCTTCCCCAGCTCCAAGTCAGCTCTACCTCTGCACCAAATATGAGCCAATCAGCTGCGCCTCTGAGATAACTTATTTAAGAAGGAATGCGGTGACAAGCTATTGGACTTGTGAGGAGAAGTTGTGGCAGTTCTGTGAACACTAAGGTCAGTGAAGGAATGGAGGAAGAAAGGAGGGGGGGAGGTGTGCTGGAGCAGAGATCCCCCTGTATCCTGTGGTGAGACAGCAGGGCGGCCCCCCACCACCACCCATGAAGATCTACGGTGGAGCAGACACTGATTTATGACCTGTGTTTCGCCTGGATGATCAAGGTGCTGTGCCCAAAGGAGGCTGGGGTCTTGTGGGAAAAGTTAGACCTTGCTGTTGTAGTTCAGCACTGGGAGGATTGCAGCATGCAGGAGTGTTCCATGTTGGAGCAGCTTGGGAAGGTCTGCAGCCCGTGGGAGGGACTCCAGTTGGAGAAAGTTGGTGTCTAACACCTGAGCAGCAAGGTAAATGCTGTGGCCTGTTGCAGGGACTAACTTTGGAGAAAGTTTGTGGAGGTCTGTCTCCTGTGAGAGGGGCACCACGCTGGAGCAGGAGGAAAAAATTCCAGAAGCTCTGCCCACCAAAGATGGAAGAAGCGGCACTACTGACTGCACCCCCCCCCCATTCCCTGCAGCTGGGGGGCGGACTTAGAGATACTGGGAGCAGACATGAGCCTGGGAAGAAGGAAGAGGTGGGGAGAAGGTGTTCTCAAACTCAGATTCAAACCATGACAGAATTCCTTTCCTCACCCTACTAGACCACACGTTCTGTCTTATTTTTCCCAATTAAAACAAATGTTAACTACAGTATGACAGAAAGTTCTGAAGTTGATAGCCTCAGGAGAACTTGGAACTGTTCAGAAGCTGTCCAGATTTCCTCAGAAACCTTCATTTGTGTACCTGCTCAAAACCTGACATTTTCACAGTGATGGTTGCCACCCAAGAAGTGTAAAATGCATGTAACACTTGGCTTCAAGTTTCATTGACAGCTGATTCTCTGTCTTTCAAAGGACTGAGACATATGTGTAAGTCAATAGTAGATATTTAGGGCTGGATGTGCAGCTGAAATAAATTGGCATAGTTCCATTGACCACTATGGAATATACCTGAAATTGTATAGACAAGTGATAGGCAAGTACTGTAGAGATATGAAAATACAATTATTGCACTTGCAGCTGAATATCAAGCTTGTATTTACTTTGATAAATCAGCTTATAAACAATCTTCATTGCTAATTGCTCTTCTCTTTGAGGTTATTAGTAATGTAATATTTTATTTGTTTAATATATTAAATTTTAGTAAATAAACATTTGAAGAATAGACTAAGCTTTTAAAACAACTAATAGCCTATGAGCTGCTTAGAACCTTTAATTCTTGTTTCATTTAAATGAAAGAAAATGAAGACTCATCACTAAATAATAAAAATAATTATAATAATAACATCTTACATATGGTAAACTGTACAAAGCAAGTGGCATAGAGGAAGCTGCACAGTATGGATTTTTTTCTATGAACTGTCTGTGCTGTACATCAGTCATCTCTCACCACTATGATAGAACATAGTCAGCTCATCCATTCAGAGAAGGTAAACAAGACTATTTCATCTCTTCCCTATTGTGTAATGCTTCCAGATTGTTTTCATCAACACAGAGTTCTTGCTGGTCAGAAAATATGTTAATGTTGCAGTGATCCCTGCTACTCTTCCACTCATCTAGACCTGGTTTAAATGGGTTTACTTCAGTCTGTAGCTAGTTGCTTGTAATTTTAAAGGTTTTAGAGTAAAACCATACCATGGCCAAAACCAGTCTGTTCTTACTGTCATCATCCTTACTCTGAAACTGAACACATCCAGAGAAAGAAGTACAGCACAACACCAGAAACTTGGTATGAGGCAATTACACCCCACAATATGTACACAAGTGGATTTGCCAAATACACATTCCAGCAACCACAGCATCAGTCAGGGAACTCATAGACAACTATTCATACAACCACTGAGAAATATAATTTAAAAAATGCTATTAAATAACATTATTTGGGGATATTTTCTTTAATGTAAGTGAAGGAAAACGTAGGTCATGCTGGATTAAGAAATCACTCTTTTGAAGTTCTAATCCCCTCTCTAGCACTACTCAACATAAATTTAGTTTGGACTTTATGAACCGTATGATATGTTTTTAAATGATGAATGAATAATGAGAAATGATCCTGATCACCAAGAAATCCTTTCATCAAAACATATCAGTTACTATAAGAGATTATTTCAGCTTTCTACGATACAGCACTCAGTAGGTTTCAGTGTGCTTTAAGTGTCACCTTATGTACAACGACTGAGACTAACAAATGATAATAAAAGCATCATACATTCACTCCATATGTGTATAATATGATAACAGGTATTCATTAATTTCAACACTTCCCTCAGAAACATGGTAGAATTTCTAGTAAGAGTATAAGAGAAAAAGCAATTTTTGACTCTTTTAGATGACAAATAGCTTTTGGCCAGGGCACTGAAAAAAGCAGTAGAAGGCTCAGCTGATTTGGCTCTGCTGAGCACTTGCTCTAGGTAAGATATAACTGATAATAGAAGATGCAAGAGGAGAATTATGCAGTTTAGACTAGTCTGTTCGAGCATTGTTCTGCAACATGGGACAATGCCAAAGCAGGGATATTGACTGCCTGGCATAACGACAAAAATAATCTTGAGTGTAGTTTGCATGTCTTGGCTTTCCTTGCTATGAAGTTAAAGAAGGTCATGTTTCATCCTAGGCAAGAATGAGTCTGTTTTGAAACCATGGGGGTTTTTACAGGAAAGGATAACTGGTTCTTATCTAGTTAGGATACATAATGTCCATCGAGGTGGCATCTTTGCAGATTACTATGAAGATGAGTGTCTGTGTGTGTATGTGTGTGTGTGTGTGTCTGAGAGGGTGTGTGTGTGTATGCATTTAGAACAGCCAAAGTATTTAAGTGTTTCTTCTTCATTGCTAATTTAAGTAAGAATTGAGGCTTCTTTTGGATGCAGCTTCCAGTTAATTTTAGAAGTCAGTTGATTCAAGCACCTTCTAACTTCAAGAAAAACAATCACTACAGCATAGAGAGCCTATCAATCATAGCAAGGTTTCCATGCTTATTTAGCTAGCTTGTAATTAAAGGCAGCTAAAAATATCATGCATGAATGACAAGTTTCTACTTTTTTATTTAGCTCATCTCCTTCAGAGAGAAGACACAAGTCCCATCAATCACACAGTTGGTAACTGAAATCATTATCACTAGAATTAAGGCAATTATATACAAATGAATAGTAATGAATTTTCCAGGCAAAATCCAGGTCAGTTTCCAAGAACTTTAATAAAAATATGGAGACCTCCTCTTTTCCATTTAATCTTTTGTCAGATAATCAATACCAGAAAGAACACACCTTTTGCATTAAGCTAACATCATAGATTGAGTTTTTAATGAAATTAATAACAGTATTTTTCCAGCATGGTGCAAAGTGATGTGTTAATTAACATTGTTCTCACAAAAAGTGACACAATGTTACACTAACTTAACTTTGAAGTTGTCATTTCCAGTTGCCATTAGCTCGATCATAAGGACAAATAGATTGTCAGTGCGTTGTGTGTAACCAGATGAGTGAAACAAGACTGCATTGTTTCAAGGTCTAAAAAAATTGTATGATCTGAACTCTAAAAGATTGATGTCTGTGTCCCCCACAGGAAAGATCATCAGACAGTTTGTCCCCTCCTGTCTAACTTAAGTCATGTCTACTTACATCCAAGCTAAACGTAAGGGAAAAGGGAATAAGTCAGAATAGCTTTCTTTGAACTGTGCTTCACCTCACGCCTTTGGAAATTATCTCAATAGCTTTAAGGTGGGTTGTGGCAACTGTTGACTGCACACAGATACACAGCACAATAGTAGATGCAACTGAATCTCTGAATTATTTAAGGAGGTAGAAAATAAGGCATTTCACGCAGCTATGATCAGACTCACAGGCCAACAGCTTTAGGAAAATTTCCCCATTGTAGATATCAGCCTTTCATTTTGAAAAAGTACACTAAAAAGCTATTTTAATTTTCATGTATTTATCTGTTTGCTTTAGCTGAAAACCATGCTGGTGATAGCAACAAGGAAGGTGTGCATTTATACTCCTTCCCTCGTTAGCACACTTCAGAATGGAACGAGTGAATCAACGGACATTGAAATGCAACCACCTCTCAGGTAAATGTTCAAAAAAGAGGAAAAAAAAAAAAAAAAAAGGAAAAAAAGGAAATAACTTTTTAAAATATCCTTTAAAATATATTTTTTCTTTTGCCTAACTACATGGGCAGATGGAGTCACTCTATACTAATATATTCTCGAATAAGCAAGATCAGGTTCAAACTCTTTATTATTATAAGTAAAGGGGGAAATTAAGTTGGCAGAATGTAATCACTCAAGCTGGTGCTTTAATAAATACAGGAGTGAATAAAATAATTGTTTAGCTTGTAAATCAACAGTCCTTTGCTATTCTAAAATTACTTTATACTCAACGCTAAACAGGAAAGGAAAAAAAACTGTATACCTACAGAGAACTTATGTTTCACATTTAATCTTCAAATTAGCAAAAGTATCAAGAAAGTCAGTCTATGTTAATTCTGAAGTGTGCAAAATGGAGATGGATTTGAGAGTTAACATGTTTTGGTTTTTTCCACATGCTGGTTAAAGTAGCAGATCTATCTGTCTTGAGTCTAACATTACCTCGTCTAAAATTATTTCATTTGATTAAATAAAATCCATGGACTGGGAAAAAAATGTATTGATTGAAAGTTTTTAAAGTCCCAAGAACAATTGCAAGTGACCCATGTGTGTTTATACCCTGTGAAAACACTAGCTGGGCAAAACCTTTCTTTCATTTAACTTGATAACAAAATAAATTGTAGATAGATGTTTTGTCTTATAATATTCGACTGTCTTATTCAGTGAAATAAGTGCTTTTCAGAAATAACAAATGTTCATGGTCACAAGTATTCCCAGCTCATATTTTTTCCCCCTAATGGAAACAAAACTTTATCTTTAAAGACAGGGTGTACTTATAATTATTGCATACGACTCAGTCCTTCTGAGGAACCCTTTCAAGCAAATAAGACAGAAACAGATAAAAAAGCTAGAGGGACAGGTAAACAGCAGTGGGAGAAAACAATAATTTCATAGCAAGTCTGAGGTTCTAGTTTCACAAGTATTTATTTTGGCATCGATGTTTGCTTGTACATCACCTCAGCCTCACTGATTATCACTGTCTCATCTCACTTCCTCAGACAAACCACTGAAATCACTGTTTGGTGTCATACTGTGAACAACATCAGAGAATCTAATTCAGGTTAAAAACTCCACAACTTTATGTTGTTTTTGGGGGGCTTTTGGTGCTGAGAGAAATGACTGTAAATGTATGGCTTGTTTAAACTTGACCCAGGATTTCTGTATTTCTTTATATGATAGCAAGCAGGATGTTAAATGCTTGTGTTTCAGTTAAGTAGTTCAATGGTCACTTCAGATCAAGGTAAATTAAAGACTGTCATGAAATGTTTGCAGTTCCATGAAAGTTTTCTCAGAGCCAACATCTTTTTCCAATCCTGATTCAGACTGAAAAATTCCTGAAAAATCAAGCAAATTCCAATTAACTCAACAGAACTATTATTACTGATAGTGTTACTAATATTAGAGACCTCATTTTGACTATATATATTTAATTTTACTTTTTTAAAATTCTCAACCTGTTGTACTATTAAGTAAAACTAAAAAAAAAAAAATAATAAAAAGGCCTTCTACTTCAAAATCTTAGCAGAAAATGGTAAGCAGTTCCAAAATGAGTGTTTTGAACTCTTTTTTTTTTTTAATGTTGTTAAAATTGACATTTACCTGTAAATTATTTTAGTTTTGATATGCTAGAGTTCCACTCACCTGTAACTCCTATGTTCACATGTTTTGTAAAACAGCTGTGGTTCTATGACAGCAGTTACTTTTGAGAGGTATGGTCACATCTAATGAAGTATTTGGCTTGTGGCTAGTATGACAACAAAACAAGGCTTCACTTGTCAAGGAGCCTTGCATTTGCTGTGGGCAAAGGTCAGGGACAATTACTGGTTACCAGTTGACATGTGGCTACTTGTAACTCTTTGATAATTTCCTTGTGTTTGGTCTCTGTGTCTCCTAGTGATCAGCTCATATTTCCATAACAGCAGTATTGGTAATGACTATTGGGAGTGACATCCTGAACTACTGAATTCTGTCTCTGTTAAGGTCAATGGCTACATTACATTATCCTTTCAGAGATGCTTTTGCTTGATCTTAAACTTTTTTGGTCTGCTACTATGTTTTTAGAAATATTTTTTTTCTGAATATGAGCCTGCATTTGTTCATATCTGATTTGCATCCATTTTACTTAAATATTTCTTTCTCCTAGGTGTTTTCTCCTTTCTCAATTTTTTGAAGTAAAGCACATCTTTTCTCAGACTCCACCTCGATAAGCTAGGCAGAATATGTTCTTTTATTTTTCATCATAAAGGAGACCCTATGCTCCCTTTAAAGTCCTATTGGACCATCAGTGCACAGTTTTAGGCCTATTTCATCTTTCCTGTGCACGTGCTGGTAAGTCTTTACAGGTATGGTCTCAGCAGTGCCTCATGCAATCACATTACTGTTGGAAATACTTCCTTGGATGTAGCTTAAGAGATCATATGATACTTCCAAGGATACATGACATTAATGACCCACAATCTCCATATCCACCCAAGAGCATTTCTTTTCCTCTCACACTTCTAATAGATGAGTTCCCAAAGAGTAGCAGGGACAATTTTTCCTTTACATACGCAAAAGACATTTGACTTTGTAATTTCACTCTCCTTCTATTTCTACTACTGCATTTGTCATAGCTTCCTGCTCCTTTAAAATGTTATTTTGAGTATCCAGTACATGTCTGCATTGTCTCTTTACTCTCTGATAGTCATAACTGTTATTAATGGTCTATTTCTTCTGTTCCAAATTCACAAATGGAAATAATGATAATTAAAAAAAAAATCTTGTCTGTTCATTTTTGTGATCACCACTAGATTACTTTAAGGTAGTTTAATCTTTCCCTTGAATTTTAGACCTCAGACCTAGATGTGGTATTACAGTGACAAGTTTGCCAATGCTGTATATGGAAGCAAGATCCCTGTTGTTCTACTGGAAGTTCCCTTGATGTTAGTCCCTTTGCTTTCTTCCCTCTTCAACCTCACATCCCCTGCCCCTAACTGGCTTTTGTTCTTTCAGTAATGACAAAGAGGTGCTATAACAGGAGAAAATTACTGTATGAACCACCTTTTGGGAGCCCATGATAGCACTGATCCACAATATTATTTCCCAGCTATCGCAGCAGAGGAAGGTATGAGGTCTCTATGTGAATTCTTTCTATACTTTCATTTAGTTGCAGTGTTCTCATCTCTGGTTGCATTTCAGTGGTAGGCACAGAGCTCCCTCTACACTTTTTGTCAATCAAATAAAACACTTTTGGATCCTACTAGATGCTGCTAGATGAAAGGTACTAGACAAACATAAGTCATTATCATTAACTCCTACAGCTCTCAACTATAGCTAAGAACCAAAAAACTAAACCAAGCTGTTAGGGACCATCTTAGTATTGATAAAAGAAAATAGTTGACATTTGCTGCTGGCAGTTTTACTTAGAGATATGTGTCTGCTAGTCTGAGAAAGATATCATCAGCTGTGTGAAGTCTGAGAGATCTCAGAGGAAGCAGAAAGAAGAAAGGCCTGTAAAGGACTGAGGTATTTTTTCTTCATGCTTAGAAAGGGAGAGACTTTCTGAAACACTAAAACAACTAATGGGACTTACTGGCAGACACTGGTAAAGGAACTACAGGAAAATTTGATCTTCCCTGTTATGAGTCACGACCTTGAATGTTACAGCTTCTTCATGAGCAACAGCATAGCTGTAAATAGAAGTGCTTCAGATGCCATATCGGCATTGAATTCAGCACAGAAAAGGGCAGATATGGGAATGTTTGAGAAAAGATCTAATTTGTCCATGTTGTATCTCTTTTGAAAACACTGGATCTGAACCACAGGTGAACTCGCCTCTCATTCTTTAAAATATGCATCAGCTACAGCATGCTATGCATAAATGAAAATTGTTAATGTGTTCTACTTGCAGAGGAGAATATCTATAATTAGATAAACATAAAAAACACTAAATATTTGCTCTATATTTGTGTAACAAGCTTGCCTACTCATGATCTCTATTTTCCTGATGATATATTAAGTTACCTACAATTTTAATTGTTGGAGGTATTCCCATCATTTTACTACAAAACTTTCAGGAAAGGCTTTCTGCTGAAAGTCCATCAAATGTGTCTGGGTTTCAGGACAGTTCCAAAGCAACCCAAGGAGCACAGTTTTTGAGATGGGATGGATGTGACTTTGAATTCTGCCTACACAAAACACCTTGTGCCACAGCTTTTGTCTGAGTTTTGGCGGTCTGTCCCATGCAGGTTATAATTCTGCATTCCTCACTGCAGTACCTGACATCTTCTCAATTAAAAATTATGTGGCTTTCAGATATTTGTCCAGTTTGAATATCAAAGATGATGTAGTACTTGAAGAAAGGAGGAGGCTTTGGCCTCAGTTATGCTTTTAAGTATTGCCTGTTACAAAAGTATTAAAGTAGCCACTCCCTAGCAATATCTCTCTTTTTGCCTGTTTTGGGCTGTTTATGCCTGTTCAGGAGAAAACTTTGTATTCCTAGACAGGTACAGTAAATGACCTTCTTGAGATCAATGTTTCCATTTTCCATATAAAAATCTTCAGACCCGAGATTAAATTAGGTTTTATTTGGACTGGTTCTGTTCTGTCTAGATTCCCAATTTTAAGATAAAATAGACTGAGCTGCAGCACAAGAGATTAGTAATAAAATCAGCTACTCCTTCCAGTTTGTGTCATCAACAAACTTGCTGAGGTTACACTCTGTCTCATCATGACTGTTTGTGAAGCTGTGCTGACTACTCCGGATGAATTTCTTGTCCTTAATGTGCCTGGAAATGGTTTCCAGGATTAGCTGCTCCGTCACCTTCCTAGGGACTGAGAGCAGGTTAACTGGTTTATATTTCCCCAGCTGTTCCTGTTTACTCTTCTTGAAGCTAGGAGTAACATTTACTTATCTCCAGTCTTTGGGCACTTACTCCAGTTGCTGTGGTCAATCAAAGATTACTGAGAGTGGCCTTGCAACAACATCTGCCAGCTCCCTCAGCACTACTGGGCAGATCCCATCAGGGCCCATGGACTTATGTATGTCCACCTTGCTTAAGTATTCCCTGACCTATTCCTCTCCCACCAAGCATACATCTTCCTTACTCCAGCCATTTCCTTTGGTCTTTGGGACTGGGATTCCCAAAGGCCAGTCTTGCTAGTAAAGACTGAGGCAAAGATGGCATTCAGTATCTCAGCATTTTCCATGTCCTGTGTAACCAGGGTCCTCTGTCCCGTTGAGCAATGGGCCCACATTTTCCCTAATCTTCTTTTTGCCACCTATGTACTTACAAAAGACCTTCCTGTATTTGACATCCCTGTCCAGATTCAATTCTGTTTGGACTTTAGCTTTCCTAACTTCATCCCTGGATACTTGGACAACATTTCTATATTCCTCCCAGGTTACCAATTCTTGCTTTCACACTCTGTATGCTTCCTTGTTGTGTTTGTCCACTCAACTGAGTAAAGAAAAATGTAATGGCTCTCAGTATTAAAAAAAAAAAAAATAAAATTTGCAAACTATGGTATGTTTGAAATATTAAAAGTATATAGAACTGACATCTCCTTTTCAGTAAAAATATACAATTAAAGACAATAGAAAGAATTTGAATACCTCATTATTAACTCCTCAGCCTCTGTTAAAAATACATCTTCTCCATAAAAAAAAAAAAAGCAGGTGTAACACTCATGAAATAAGCTCTGTATAGGGACAGATGAAACCAACTACTGCTTATTGCTTTGAAGAAATATTACACTAAAACAGTATCTCATTACAACACCTTTGCAGGGATCTGGGAGCTTGCTCAAGAACAAAATGGATATTCATGTTCATTGTGCTTTAAAAATCATATTTTAAAAAGACTCTTAATGAAAGACAGTCTGTGACCTTTTAGCTCTTTCAGTGCTATTGTGGGAATGACTTTTTCATTTCACTGTAATAATTATGTTAACAGCTTCTACTTTTTCTTTTTTTTTAATTGACAGTAAGTATGATTAGGAATACAATAGCACCACCTGAGGCACAGTAGCTGCCTAGATGGCTTGTCAGTTCATAAATACAGGGTCAAATTTAGCCTTGCTGTGAGTGAATGTACTTTAATTATCTGTTATTTACTATACATTAAGTTCTGACAATATGCTCTATACTAATAATAAAAGTAATAATAAAAGAAAGAGACATCAGTCCCACAAAGGATTCACAAGCCAAGAAGCTATTTTTGAAATTCTAATTTATATTCTGTTTAAAGTATGCACCCAATTAATTTAATCCTTTCAAAATTACAGGTGGAGAGGCTAAAAGTCTGTTCTTACATTCATATGTAGTATTTCAGTAGAAAAAACCTGAATTTCAAGTGCATTGAAGACCCACATTGATTTTCTTACAACAGTAAAGTTGCTAAGTGCCAGTGTATTGTCAAAATGGCTAGTAAGCAAGAGAGTCATCGCAGGAGTACGTTTGATGATGAGAATTGTCTGACCGTGAGTGTGGCACCAACCTGTTAAATCAGAGTAGAAATGCAATTTAGCTAAGTGGGTCAGATTCATTACACCTGTAATACCACTGTGTACTGCCTAGAACACCAATCTTTCAGGTTCAGCTGGGTAAACTCAGCTGAAGAGCTGACTGAGTACATGATGCAAAAATGTACAGAACTTCTGAGGTCAAATGGGAGATCAGCCTGTTTTGGCTGCTGTACTTTCTTTTTTATATGAGCATCCTGTTGTTGTTTTGAGGGCTACCTCTTGGGTATAGATTTTGGTACTTAATAGGGACATATAGAACAAGCATGGTATGCCAAGACCTGAGGGCTTGTGCAACCCAATAAAGATTTTTGACCATTCATGTTACCAAGGAAAATAGAAAAGTGCATTTAAAAAGCAACTTGGATAAGATCCCTCCCAAATATACAGAATAATTCCCATTTTAGAGCTAGGAAAATTAAGCTTGTGTCTAAGTTCCTTGTGAAAATCAATGATGGAATAATTTGTAGACCTAAAAATGTACAATGCAGCTAAATATTTGTTTTAGAATTTAAATTGCTGTGCAATTTGTTGTGGGTAGTGTTATTGATAAACAGGCATTAAGCAATGATTAATTTGCACATGCTCTCAGATTTTAGACATTAACAAAACCATATTAATTTGGCTTAGTTTGTAGTGTTTTTTTAACCTTTCTTTTGTTCGTTGTAATTCTTTGAATTCCTCCTTATTCCACCCAAGAAATGTTATTTCCTGTTATACTGAACCCTATTCTTAAAGAAACAGATCCTACCAATTCACTGAATAAGGAAAAAATGACTAGTTTCTAAAAAAAAAAAAAACAGAACTACTGTAATTTTGCTTCCTATGAGCAGCATAGAACCATGATAGCCAAAACATTATTCAAGGTATCACAACAATTCTCCAGTGAAAACATTATTCTAATGAAATATTTTTAATGTAATATTTTCCTACAAATTAATTAATCTGATTTTTATTTTCTATATAAGTGCAAAAACAGGTGGATTATGGCAAAAAGTCAGTCATTATTTTGTCATGTTTGTGGGATCTCTTGCAGTTGGCCAATGGCTAGAACATCAACACAGTCAAAATCTTTCTCTTCATCTGCTCATTTTGCTGAAAACATCAGTGTGCTATCAGCATTTTTCCCATACCAAACCCAAAGCTAAATCCAAAACACAGCACTCATCTAGTCCCTGAAAAGGAATATTAACTCTATTTCAGCCCAAACGAAGACAAGTCTCAAATATTCTTTGTACTCATTGACTTACATTATTATAAACACTAATCACAGAAAGAGACACCCCCTGCCACTCTTCTAAGAATTTGGTAAAAGTCCTGGTGAAATTCTGATCAAGTTGACAGTTCTATTTCTTCTCCTTCTTTCCTTCCTTCTTTCCTTCTTTCCTTGTTAAGAACTCACTGAATTCCCCAACCTGGGCTGTTTAAACAAGCTTTCTTACAGTAAACAGAAAATTGTAAAGGGAAAAGCTTACGCTGATAAGACATACTTATACGTGAAGATATATATGAGACAGGTTTGTGAGCCAGCCTAGGTTAAATGGGAATACTACACAGTGCTTGCAAGTATCATGTCTGTGACAACAATATTTACTTTGTATTCTCTTCTGTACCCTCATTCTCAGTTCTGTTAAATCACAGTAGCAGAAGTCTTTGAAATGCTATTGATATTGGTGATAGCAATATCTTAAGCACTCAGCAGAGCACAGAACATCACTGTAGTCTATATAAATCTATGGTGCACCCATATCTTGCATAATATGTACTGTTCTGGTACACCTATCTGAAATAAGATGTAATAGAAAAAGTGATAAGAAGTAAAAGAAAGATGATCAGAAATATGTAACAGCTTTCATAAATGGAGACAGTTAATAGACTAGAACTCAGTTTGCCAGCAATATGAGGAAGACATTAATCACAGTGACGAGTTGCATAGCAATAAGAAAAATTATTCACTATTTGACATAATAGAAGAACTAAGGACTACCCAATGTATTATTAGTCAGAGAGTTTAAAGCAAACAAAAGTAAGTTCTTTTCACACAGTGCATCCTTCAGCTGTGGAATCCATTGCCATAGTTTGCTTTAGGAACAAAAGCATAAATGAGTTGTAAAAGGTCAGACAGTTTCATTGGGAATAGATTTGGTGGTGGTGGTAAAACATGGTTCAGATGTAATCTCTGTCCCAAATGATTGAATACCAGAAGCAAGTAGGCAGTATGTGAAAAGAAGGATTTAGCTTAAATATATGTGGTTCTTTTTTATTGTTCAATCAGCCTCTGTTATTGAGCCATTCTCAAAGACAGAAAACTGGACTAGATGGATGTTTGTTCTAACTCAGAAAGGTTCATTTTATATTCTCTGTTATTTTGACACTGAAATAGATATAATCATTCTGAAATATCTTGTTTTATTAGGGAAATACACATCTAGTTGAATGACAGCTACCTAAACTGAAGTTTGGTAAATTGGAGATGACACTGTTGATAACATGAAATGTTTGGAAGAAGTAGTCCAATTGAGGGACACCTTCCATGAGCAGAATTCTCCCCTTCTGACAAACCTTCAGGTAGAAGTAGAAGGGAAAAAGAGACTGTAGATAAATAGGTTAGATTAGTTTAGATAAGGATTGGCTAGGAGTTAGTGTTAGCCCTTAGATATTAAAGATGAGACAAGCAGGGACTGAATTAAAGACAGAAGAGGAAGGTAGATAGGGACTGTGTGGAAATCTAAATTCAGTTAGGCTGAGGAGTTCGTGTACAACATGCAAAATTAAAGCAGTGTATGGAAAAGACAGAGAACAGTTCAAATAAAAAGCCACAATGTTTGTACTCGAGCTATAGAAATTTGATCATTGAAGGAATGATGCTAAAGGCTTGTGTTTGAGGTTTCTGTTAATAATACCAGCTCAATGTTAAGATTATACAATAATTATATGAATATTTTTGAACAAGTTCTCTGCAGGAAATGTTACTTTTGTGACTTGTCAACACATTAGCTACCAGTTACCTTCAGAAGTAAAATCTTCTATGGAATATAACTGTTTCACAGACTCCAAGGTTCTGAGGAATCTGTTAAGGAACTTCAACTGCTCATGGCAGAATCCATACTTTTTTAATGATGTTTTTCTGGTCTTGAACCTAATTGGTTAATCTGGCTTCTCTTGGACCCAGAAACAGAGGTCCCTAACCCATCACAAACTCTGGACTGTGGCTTGGAAATGTCTGTGAAAGTGCTAAGTAACCCAGGCTAAAGAGTGTGCAGAGGCTTCACCTTGGCTGGATGACAGGTGCCCACCAAGCTGCTCTATCAATACCCTCCTCAGTAGGATGGGGCAGGGGGAAAATAACATGGAAAAAACCTCATGGATCAAGATAAAGGCAGTTCAATAAAGGAAAAACAAAGGCCATGCATCAAAGCAAAAAAAAAAAAAAAACAAAAAAACAAAACAACAGAAGCTTTATTCTCTACTTCTGGTTAACAGGTGATGTCCAGACACTTCTTGTGAAGTAGAACTTCAGTAATCATAGTGGTCGCTCTAAATTCAAGTATTGTAATAAGAAATTCCCCCCACACCTTCTCCTTTCTCTTACCTCTTATTGCTGAGCAGATGTCATATGGATGGAATATCCCTTTAGTCAGTTTGGGTCAGTTATCCTGGCTATGTCCCCTCCCAGAATCTTGCCCATGCTCAGCCTACTTGTGAGGAGGGAATGATGGAGAGATGGCCTCCATGCCATGTGGGCACTGCTTGACAGCAGCCAAAACACTGGTGAATTATTAACACCTTTCTAGGTACCAATACAAAGCACAGTGCTATGAGGGCTGCTATGGGGAAAATTACCTCCATCTCAGCCAGATCCACTAAAATATACCAACAGCTGTTACAAGAATTCATCAATATGAATAGTCAAAATGCCATGCTACTGTTTCGTTCACTAGTATACGTACAGCGACATCAACTCTTGTTCAGATTTGTACATCAGCTGCTAGTTCTATTCTTCACAGACAGCTCATGGAAACACCTAATGCCCTAGGACAAGAAGAAATATAAAAGGAGGAATAATCATCCATGAAGATGGAGACAGATGAGGTAGGATACCATCTGGGGTAAAACACCTACACTGAGGTGTTTGGATGTGTGTTACATGACAAAACTCATTTCAAGTCCTTGAACAGAGCCTGGTTGGCTCTATAGAGGTGCCTAATATCATATGAGATGCTCTAGATTGCTGGTCTCCCCAGTGGGATGTGCAAGACTATCCATTGAGACGTAGGAAGAAAATATATTTTCTTTTATTAATAAATAAAACAAAATATTTTAAATAATGCTTATTTCATCTTTCACCCTTTTCTAATTTCTACTTTTGTGTATGATTTGTAATGTAAATGATATATTAATAAAGTAACACATGTATATATTTTAATAATTAAAAAATATTCATATATTGGGGGCGCATGCTCCCAGTATTTTTACTGATAGAGGTGCACAATAAAAAAATTTGGAGACCACTGCCCTAGAATATCTGAGTTATCTGCAAAGGGATGACAGATGTGATGATGACTTACAGGAGAACTCTACCCAACAGGGAAGCAGTAAGAAGCCTGAAAGGTACTTAGGGGATTGTGTAGGCTTCTAGTGCTTTTTGAGACAACCAAGAGGTCTTAAAGAATCTGTAACAGAATAGCAAGTTTATGATATTTGAAGTTTAATTTCAAACGTGCAAATCATTTTCTCTTAGAAGGACTGGTCATCTGACAACTGAACTGTAACAGTAATTCATTTCACTTGTCTGAGAAACCATTCAGATGCACTTTGACCAACTGACATAGGAAAGATGGGTGAGTATGCAAACAAAACCTGTGGAGATGCATTATGTCATTAAACAGACAACTGCACGTCTACCACAAAGGGAAGTTGTCTCAATAACATCTGGTGAGAAAGATGTAAAGTAATCTAGCACTTCGGTGTTGGGTTGATGGTTGACAGGAAATAAGGAAATAGGTTTCAATTCCAAATAGCTATTTCTATGTTTTGTAAAAGAGTGGGTGACATCAAATTTTCTATTGTTATTCAGTAGGTATGTCACCTCAACCAAGATGGAAAAAAAAATCTTAGCTTGTATGAAAAATCAGTGTGTATATCTGCCTCTTTTTAAACTTTGAACTGAGTCCATTCCAGTGTATTTCAATCCACCTGGTGCAGAAGGGAGTTAGTTCAGTACACTAAAAGGAAGACTGTGACAGAAAAACAAATGAAATTAAACCCTGAGTCAAGAAAGAAGAGTAACCAGATGTCACTCCACACCTAGACATTACAGGGTGTCCCTTGACTACTTTTTAAATGTACTCCGTTGTGTCAGTGTGTTCTATGCCATATGGTAAGTATTACTTTTAACAAAATTTCTTCACATTTTTTGGCTTGAATCACAACTTTAATGTTATTTTAATGTATTTTTATGGTAGATGAATTGTTGGAGAATGGCTCAGAGACAAGGGTCCTGTGCCTTTAGCCAATAGATTGTAAGCCTGCATGCCTAAGTTGTGCCTTGTCATGTATTAAGAAAATCTTTGAACGAACGTTAGCGCAGGCTCTGCTCATACAAAAAGAAAAAGGGGGAATTGTTGGAGAATGGCTCAGAGACAAGGGTCCTGAGCCCACCGAGCAATTGTATGATCAGAGCCTGCTCTAGCTGCTTATGCTGGGCCTCACTAGGGTTTGCCTGCAGCTGCTCGCAGCTGCTGATACATGAAGAATGTCAAGGACGCTTCAGCCCTGTGTACCGTGGTGTGTCGAAAACAGGTTAAGGGGAATTAGGAATAGTGGTCTGAGAAACCTAGTGTTATGGTAACGGTGGTCTGAGAAACATTGTGTTATGGTACTGTTGTGTATTGAAAACAAGTCAATAGGAATCAGAAATAGTAGCATGAGAAACTTAGTGTTATGAGAAGCTTGTGCTGTAAGCTAACTGCAGGTGGGTGGACCGTGCGAATACGACCTTTAGAGCTTAAGCCAATCAGCTAGTGACTAGTAGGCATAATAATTATCATTGTCTGTATAAATATATGTACCCTGGACCAATAAACACACACGGTGATTGATGCTCTATCTTCCACACTGAACCTGTCTCGGCGTGTCGTTCGTCCGTGGCTCCACAATGAATGAACCTATTGTTTGTTCTAAAGGGTTAGTTATATTTAGAGTCTACAGTTTATTTTATTTTCTAAAAGTGAACTTAGGGCTTGATTCAAATACCAGTAAAATCAATGTGTTCCTTCAATATTTTATAGAAAGTAGCAGATAAAGTCCTAGAAAATTAACTTAATAAAAACTGTTTTTTACCGAAACTGGTTTACCATAAACTATGCTATACAAAAATTTCCCCAAATGCATCTATACTCTAAGACAAAGAGTTAGAAGCATATTTTAATTTCATATCTACTCAGACTTCTTGGAAAATGGAATTATTTTCTTTAAAATTCCTTTAAAGTCTGAGCTGAGTTATGTTTTTCATCCGGAGTGACCATTTGCTTCCAAAAAGTATCTTTAGAAAATTGGTAATGAAAAATGGCATTTGCTTACTCAATAGATCATGGTATTAGACTCATTACATTATTTATTTACTGAAATAACGATACCATCTGGTCCAGATCTCTACCCAAGCAAGATTATTTCCATCCAAATATTTTTTCCAGTCTAGGCTTAAAAAGTCCCAAGAGACAAATCTTCCTTTAGAAAATATTCTACAGTATCACACATTGATAGAAAAAACATTTTCAGATGTTCAATCTCAATTTTGCTACTTTAATTTTCATACTACTACATAAATATCTGTCTTCCCTAAAAATACTTTAAACACGTATTTACACTTGACCTCTTTCTAATATCTTGTATAATTTCTTCATTCTCAGTTGTCCTCTGTCAGACATGCAGTCATTTTTAGTTTTTCCCTTATTACCTGTTCCTGTCAATCTAATTTGTTCAGAGCAGAATGTATATTTTGCAATGTAGTGTCTTTATGAATAAAACAGGAAATTTCACTTATTTGTCCCCTAATATACTGTGCTTCAAGTTTATACATATACACCCAAAATGGAACAAAAAATGCACAGTTTCTCTATTAAATAAGATTTTTATAGTATCAAGCTGTGATTCCTGACAGGATTTTGAAATCACAGTAGAAAAATTTTCATTTTCCAGAGTTAAAATGCTGTGGCAAGAAGATTCATTGAGTCTAGTTATCAGGAGAACATTGAATAAGGAAATTATTATATTTTCTTCCCATGTATGGCATTGCTAAAACAGAAACTTGAATATTCCATACAAGTCTGGTGACAGTATTCTTTTAAAATAACATAAAGTTGACATAAGGAAGAGAAAAAAAATTCAAAAAATAGATTCAAAGACAGAAAAATCCATTAAAATTAGAGTTTTAAAGCTCTCAATCCGTTAATTCATCAAAACACAATCACTGTGATCTGATATCCCCACAAAGAGGAAACACTAACTTCCTTAATCAGAGAAAGGCATGATAAACATCAGCTGATGAATATCAAACTGAAATTCTCAATTTAGAGTTTAAGTTCATATTTTTAACTCAGTGTGAATCAAAGAAAAATACAGTAGGATAACTGGATTTTATATCATTTGAAGTCTTCTTATAAGGAATGCCACTTTTATGGCACTGTCAGACTGTGCAGGAATAGCTGGATTAAAAACTGTGATGTAGAGGCAGATAGCCCAAGTGTTGCAAACACCTTCTGCCTTTGGTTGCTGCCCCTTAACATATGTAGCAACAGGGCTTTCAAAGAGTAGTATTGACTCCACAGAGATACAGTTGATGTTAGTGATAGGTCTGAATTTGAGAACAGAAGGAGGAAAACATCTAGCCGTTTGCGTTTGTTTGAGTATGAATGATAACAAAGGTGACACATTAAGGTCATGAGCGCTTTTTTGGTTGGTGTAACTACACAGAGGTCCCTTTCATGCATCTTCTGTGTTATTGAAACCCAAATTAGCTAGAGACAGCTCAGGTAGGACTTTCTATCACCTCTGTCTGCAGTATAGACACATCTTCTGCTTCAGTGGTGACAGCCATAGTAGAGGGCTGGATCCAGAATTCCCACATGCTGCTAATTACGTCTGTGAAAGTGGTTGCAGCTTTTTTAATTGTAAGCTTGGCTGAAAATGAAAGGACTGTCAATGGCTTGTTTATCTTGAGAGTAAGAAAGCAAGATTATATGAATACTAACTACAGGATAATAGGGAAAAGAAAGCTATTGGGCTCACACAAGATCAAAAGCAGTGGAGTCTGAAGGTTGTTTCGCTGTGCCTGGTGCTCAGACTCTGGAACTGGACTGTGGGCTGCAGGTTTTCTGTAAGAAAACTCACTCTTAATTAGCCATTATTTAAAATATCTCACTTTCTGTGACAGTTCTTAATCACTTTGTTGTGTTATATGACAGAGTTTAGTTAACTTTTAGCTTTGGATTTATTTATTATGAAATGTTGGTTCTATGAGACAGGAAAGAATTGAATTAAATTCAGATGAGAGAAAGAAACCAATGAATTTTTCTTATAGTCTTCTGTCTACCTCTTTGATCCACAGTTGTCCCTGTATGAATCATACTCACATATTCAGGCTTAGTCTAACAGGTCAATTTCTTTTCTCTAAATTGGGCTGTAGTATATGGAAACACCATACATCTCTGCCACTTCTGCTGCAAAGTTGTCTAATCTTCTACCTCCAGATGCATGTTATCCTTGCTCTTTTTCTTGAAGAGTACTTTATACTAAATATATATTTCAGAATGACAAAGTATTTTTAATTTGTCCTACTACTGTCGAGGATTTCCACAGGGAACATATGGCACAATTGCTGCTGCCATCTGTAGGATGCCTCAAGGAACACAATGGTGTGTTTCCAAGGGTCCAGTCTGGACAGAAGGGACTTAAAATAGACCCTTTTCACCACTGGGTGAACTAAGTTCCCTAGACAAAATAATTGATTAACTATGTGAAAGTTAAAAGCATTTCTTTTATATTCAAAGCAATAAAAAATTAACATCCTTCTAGACAGTAAGAATCCAGAAGCTAA
Organism: Tyto alba; assembly: GCF_018691265.1. Taxonomy (NCBI): domain Eukaryota; kingdom Metazoa; phylum Chordata; class Aves; order Strigiformes; family Tytonidae; genus Tyto; species Tyto alba. The sequence continues at coordinate 41,293,613 of NW_024881316.1, read as the reverse complement.
TAGGATGAAAAAAAAATCAGCAGAGAGAGATATTTCTGTTTCTGATTCCACCCGCAATCCCTTCCTTCCTTCCTTAAGAACTGGTAGCTGAATCTGTGACGTTGATTTATTTGCTTCTGCATCTATAAACATGAAATACTTGTTTGAGTCTAAGGGATTTACATCTGAGTATAGTTAACAACAAAATATTTAAAGATAGAATAAACTATGAAAAGAAAACAAACTCAGATGTGATCTGCACATAATTTAGTCAAAATAGGCAACCACATAGTGCATGTTAAAAATGTACACAGGTAATTTTTCCTTTTCAGACAGTAAAGAAAATAAACAGCTTTTAGCAATAACTTTAACTTTGCAAATTAGTTTCCATTACGAAATTTTCCTATACACAATCATCATTTTCATTTAAAAAAACTATTTTTTGTGAGTGATTTTTTTTACTATCTAAGTTTCTAAGTAATCTATTTAAATCTTCCCATTCTTCAATCTCGCTGGGAGGTCAAGAGCATGCTGAAAGACAAGGCAAAACAAGAGTTCCCTTTTTATTAAAATATCTTAAAGTTCTGAACATTCCACTTTATTTTTTCTCTCTCATTGATTCACTCTTGGTGATTTTACCTACATTTTCTTTCTTTTAAAAATCTGTTTTAGAAGCTACTTTTTTATATAAATTCTCTTGCATAATATTTGCTTTTCTGATATTTGATAAAGACTTTGCATTCAACTTGTAATGAAAGTGGATGACCAAAATTACAGCCATAAACTTTTAGGCAACCTGTTTCTCAAAACTGCAGATCATCTAAGCCCACATAATGACTTTATTTTGTATGCCTGTGTATTTATTTAACTTCCATATCCCTGTTATTGGATTTTTTTAAAAAAATCTAAAAATATATTGCTGTAATCATACATTATACATCCTTTTCCAGCTTCTGCTATTGTGTGACTTCGCTCTTGCATATATCCTTTGGAGATTTGTATGACAAAATTATAAGTGTGTGTATGGGAAAACAGGTATTCAGTCTGCTCAAGAAAAGATTCAAGTTTTTACTCTTTTGAAATGAAATGAAGACTCCTCAAAAGCTTCTAAGCCTCTACCTTACTGATTAGGAAATTAATGTTAAAATTCCAGAGTCTGCTAGATTGCAGACAAGTATTTCAAGTATCAGATTAGTCACTACATCTTTGTCAAGATTCCCGTTCTGATTTTTAGAAATCTTTGCGAGTAAAGAGTTCCACCAAAAAAAATTCTAAGTTTCCTTAAAGAATGCTTCTGATGAAAATATGTGACCTGAATTAGTTTCAAGTGAGATGGGCAATGTAACTCCAATTGCTTCTTTTTAGTATCTTAACTACGGTCCAATATATATCATACTACAACAGTTCCGCTTGTTCCCAGTCATAAATACATTTTGCTTATTTTTGGGTCACTAATACTTTATTCTGTTCTATAAACAACTCTAAGTTTTTTATCAAGGTTGTTGGTTTGGTTTATTTTCGAATAGTTTGAAATATTCAGGAAAATATCTTCATGATTTTTGGAGAACAAACAAAAAAATCTATTAACCTTCAAAATAATTGATGTGTTTTCCAGGTTACTGATTTATTAAGACACTTTGTGCACCTGTTCGAATCATTAGTGATATATTGTTCCACAGTAAGCACTCATTTCATCTTAGTTAAATAATTTTATTTGGTTGGATTGATTAGTATTTGAAAAAGCTTGATATATTAAGATCTGTTACTTTTTTACAATGTTATATTATTCTTTTAAAAATCACATTTAAAGCAATAAATTGTGATCATAAATTTGCCTGTAGATATTGAACAAAACAGTTTTCATTTGCAAACATCTACACTGATGGTCTACCATTTCATGTTGAAGATCTTGAGTTACTGTGGAAAGCATCAGCCCAGAATTTCCATCTAGTCTTTAGTTCTCCAAAAAATTCATATGTCACACTTCTATGAGCTTGCATACTGAAGTCATATCCTTAAAGGTCCAGAAATTTAGGATCTGGAAATATACCACTAGACAGCTTTTCAGATAAAGTTTCCTGGAAACTGACAACCATTATATCTGTACAGTTCTTTAACATATCCACTGAACTCAGTAACTCTCCTAATTTTCTAGAAGGATCAGACCATATACAGATTTTTTTTAACATGATGGTAGCCAAAATAAACTAGTTCTAAACTGTCTTCTATATGAAATAGGTAATACTCACTGAGTGACAAATATTAATTTCTTATTCTGAGCAAGCAAAGTTCAAGTTTGTTGGACTGCCTAAAATCGGGAACTGTCCAGCTCATCAGAAATGCCTGGATCTTACAGAGAAATTTAAAATTTCAATTTTGGGTGCAATATTCAAGATGAGTTAGGACCAAGAGATGAGACTGTACTGTGTGGAGCCTGATCTAGCATCAATTTACCCTATGAACATATTTAATACAGGATCAGAGACCAGACTAGTTTAGGACCTGAAAGCAGTGCCACAGTGTAAGACGCTTGTTAGAGAAGCTCCAATGTCATGCACACTCCTGTCCTGTCTCTAGTCCCAGAGTCAGTTCTGAATAGAGCCTCTGTAATGACAATTGTGTTATTTTCTTGAGCACGATGATTTTCTTCATCTTTTACCCAAAGAATAGATGTTGAAGTTTACAACAGGGAATAGGTTTACTCTATCATAGCTGTCAGTGTCTGGGAGTAGTGTTCAGATTATGTTTCTCAACTCTTGGGACTCTCTCGGTACATAAAGAGGCATTCCACTTCAGTCTGTCATATTTGTCAATCTGACAAGGAAACAAGTTTTTCAGAATACCCTAAAATCACTTTGATACCAGCCAAGATTTAAAAGAAGCATCTTTAATCTATCAAATCAGGATGAAATGGTAGTTTTCAAAAGAAAAGATGAAAACTCAATTATAGATTATATTTACCAGTTGCCTTAATCTTTACTTTCTCATGTGTTGAACTGCTTTTGGAAATTTCCTTGAGTTTACATTTATTTTCTGTACAAGATATCTTCAGAAACCTGCTCCTCTCCAAAACCAAGCCTGAATTATCTCACTTTGAATTTACCTGTCCTTCATAAGAAATGGATCCTGTTTGCTTTGCCTGGGAAACAAGAGCATCACATGGCAGAATCACTACCAACATCCACCTTCTCATTCTCTCTTCATTTATGAAACTATTGCATGAGTTTACACTATTGGTTTTGAACTCTGTTGTCTTCTTTCCTCTCCCACCCCCTGCCCCACCCTGCATCCAGCACTCTTTAAATCATAACAAACATTCAGATATTGTGATAAGATCTTCTGGGTTTATAAGACTGTCCCACCTTTTCTTTAAAGCACAGGCATCAAATTAAACCAGGGCTTTCTACATGCAAACCATGGTCATGTAAACAGTGTTGAGTTTGAACACAAAATACTTAATTTATGATGGTGCTTTTTATGTACTTATTTATTTATTTATTTGAATAGACAGATAGCTGTCGTTAAGCTTTAAGAAGATGGCTTAAAAACACACATTCAGCATTTTGCCCACTGTGTCCCTCAAGGATGAGTCTGTCTTGTTCTTAGACCAACCACTTTCAGTGGTTCTAAAGCTGTACAAATTCTGTGACACCATCTCTGGTTTGGAGGGCTTGTTAACAGGTCTGCTCTTATCAAAAACTAGCTCTCTGTTTCCTCTGTTCCCTACATGTGTTTCCTGCTTGCTGGGTCTCTACCTGCCTAGTCTATCCTTATCTCTTTGAGATTTTCTCAGTTGTCTCCTTTCTGCAATGTCCCACCCAAGCCACAGTTCTATAGCCATTTTTGTCTTGGCACTGTGTTTTTCACAAAACTGATATACCCACATGGTAAATTAAGAACAAGCAGAACACAGACATATATGTTTTGCTACTGCCACATGTGATGAGAAATTTTAAATGCATGCTTTTCTTCCTAAATTTATCAAGCTTATTTTACAATGTTTACAGAGTTCAATTATGACTTTTACCACCAAGTCTTTCTTATTATGAAGGATGCTATTGCCTCTCATAATCCATGCTTTCTTTCAGTTTGGGCAATTCTGCCTCACAATCTTTGTGGGAATTAAAAATATCTAGTCTGTGAATCCCAAACAGCCTGAGGCAAGTGATAGCATCTCTAGGTATGTACAATGGCTGAGTTTCACACAGCTAACTGTTTTTTGTGACGAAAGATCAATGCCTTTTGGATGTGAGGTGTAAGCTTGATATAAAGTGCATCTCTCTTGGACTCAAAGATCATTGAATTCATCAGCTTCCTACCAGACATGTGAAGAGGTTTTGGATCTCTTCTTTTGATGTATGTATGTGTTTAATTTCTGTTTAAGTTGCATTTTAAGCTCCTATGTGCTCTTTTGTATCTTAAATTCGGTACTAAAATTAAGAGAAACAATCGATAATTAATTTTGGAAGTACGTACATGTCTTCTGAATCTTAATCCAGAGTATTTTGCAAAAGATTTTTCCCCCCTCCAAAATCAAAAATATCCAAATAAAGGCTTGCAGAAAGTTTTTCAAGCAGTCACACAACTCCAGTGTCTTTGTGTTTTTATTTTCCCTCCTCTGTCTCCTCTTTGCTGCGGTTATTGTACAAGATCCTAATACTCTACTATCAGGTATCTGCTTCTAATTTCAAGAAGGTAAACTCTTCAACCTCTCATGCCTGAAGGCAAAAATTAAAATCACTGAACAGCTTATCCAAGAATTACTTTTTGCTGAGGCAGCTCCCCTTGTTGTCTGTTCCAAGCAGGAACTCAGGAATTGGTATTGTAATCCATTTAATATATCAATGAACTTTGGTTTTCTTGTCAGCAGGGAAAAGAAAAAGGGATTTTTTTGCTAATCACCATCTGGATTCATTTCATTTGCCAAAAATCTTCATCTGTGATCAAAAGCCAAGTGGTGTTATATCTTTACTTCCAAAGCAAAGTTTTATATGTTAGGCAATACACAAGAGGGTATTGCAAGTATCCCCTGACTTAATAACCTACTCATGGTATTCACTAAATTTATGACTGCACATGTAAATTCCACAATATATAGGGTTATCGGAGACAATTCTGACAAACAAATGCTCAGTTAATGGGGTTATACCATTTTGGAGTACCTTCTAAGACAAATTGTCCACAGAAACTCTTACAAATAGTTTGTCTTAAATTTTTTGATTGGGAAGGAATCTTTAAGATTTTCTGGGCCTACATATATTTTTTAAAACCCTTAATTTATCTAGAAGTATTCTATCTTCTACAGGAAGGTTTTCTTGAGACAGAAATGATCTATTTTGTTAGTGTAATCTATATGTGTGATACTGTAGCATTTACATTGTAAGCACCTCAAAAGAAGACGAGAAGCTATAGAGAAGAAAAAATTAGTTTAGGATGGAGACCTTTCTGTCCACACACATGCTGAGAGCAGGAAAAAGCAATTCAGCTACAAGGGCCCAGAGACATCTAGAATTCAGCTGTTATAGTTCATGTTTCTGAACCTCCAAAGGAAATTTTCACCTTGGGCGCTTTGACTGGCATATTGAACACACACATCGTCCAAGAGATGAGTCAGTCAGAGCATAGATGAGTGAAAAAATTATAAATATAGGTATTAAGAATTGCCTAGAAGATTCAGTGGCTTTCTTGAAGCACAACTAAAATACTTGTTTCCTGCCCCAGTGTTGGTGCCATTTGGACACAAACTCACATGTTTCTGGTTTCACCTTAATCTGAGGATCAGTCAGCTATTAACTCAAAACCTGCTCTGCTGCTCACTGTGAAGTCTCCTCGCTGTTTGCTCACTGGCAGGGTTGTGAAGTGTTTATAAAAGAACTGAGAAGCTGCCATTCTCCTCAGGTTCTGCCAGCTCCAGGAGATGTGCACTGTGTGTCATGGTTATCCCTCAGAGACTGAGAAACCATCTCTGAAACATCAGAGGTGAGGAAGCTACGTAAATGCAGGAAAGAAAAGCAAGCTGAAAAATGTCCAAATGTTGTACTTGATCAGGTTTAGCAGAAAGACAGGGGGCAAGACTATGCATGTATCTGCTTTCTCTGCAAGTTAATATTAATACTTAATGTATAAACCCAAAGTTTATTAATTTTTATATTTTTGTAGTCAGTAAACAACCTGTTTTTCTAAGAGAGCAGTCAACAATTGATAAGAGAATTATTCATACCTAAGTTTCAAACATTACTATTGATTTATATAGAGGCGTAGACCCTCCTTTGCCTATGTGTGTGCACACCCACATGCATGCACGTGTCTTTCAGGTTTAGCTGTGTGTCATGCTTTCTGAGAAGTCCTCAGTAGATAGAGCTCCATCTAGTACTTCAGGGAAAACAGGAGAGCAGTGTGACAGTTGCCTGAGCCTCAGCGTATCTGCATATCTGCAGTGGCCTCAGTAGGGTCCCAAAATTCCTGTTGGTCTCTACAGATGATATAATAGAAATAACATTGCTATGAAGTGTTGTTTGGAGGTGCCAATTGTTCATGTCAAATATAGCAGTGTGTTTTAGCTTGAAGAGACTATTACTGCAATTCACACTTGTTTGTATGTTAGAAGTTCATCTTCCAAAGAAATATGACTTGAAATGAAGTAGAGAACTATGATACTTCTTTCTGGGAAAGCAAAGTTGAGTGTCTCAGAGTGAAAAATATTTCTTCACTTCCACATCAAGACAGACAGGTCTTTGGCTATTATCTTGGCTATCAGAATAAGAACCAAAGTGGAAACATGCAGAATGAAATGTGTGAGTTTTTCTGGTTCTTCAGCTTAGACACTAGCAGCAATCTAATCATAGTTTTTTGGGGGAGAGCAATGGGCTAGCAGCAGGTGTAGTATTATTTCTCTTTCATATACGACAGTTTGGTTTTCTGTTCTGACACTAATCAGAGAGTCAATATCAAAACCTGCAGGAAAAATAGCCAAGATTCCATCTATGCAACTGAAGAAAAGAACGGAGCAGTAGATGTAAGACCAGACATATGATTCTGCAACAGTAGGAAGAGCAGAGGTTACTCAGAGGGAATTCTAGGAGCTGTAGCAGAGTTACTAGCATCAGCTGAGAGAAAACTGAATTAAATGGTTGGCTTGAACTGAACAGGTCTGAAATAACAACAACAACAACAATAATTATTATTATTAATAATAATAACAATAACAATAACAATAACAATAACAATAATAATAATAATAATAATAATAATAATAATAATAATAATAATAATAATAATAATAATAATAATAATTTGTTGTTGTTGTTGTTGTTGTTGTTGTTATTTTAATTGAAGACACCCTATATATTTCTCCAAGTTGAAGAGGTGCCATATAACAGAGTACCAAAGTCCATTTGTATCTGTATTTATTTCTTCATAGATAGTAGCATCTCTCATTTGAATCACCATATGTATAAGGCACATTTACATGATGTATTTTGTGCAGTGCCCTAGGCAATACAGAGAGTCCCTGAGAAGCATTTGGGTATTCAGTTCATTCCCTCAACATACAGATAGGGTGGAGACCATGTCATAACTGCATGTGGATTGAGGTTTCATACACATCTCTGGCTGAGGTGAGGAAGGGTTGGTTCATTGATATACCAGTTTCATATCATCGAATAAAACTTGCATTAACTCCAGCTGGAAAACTGTCAGGCCATAAGACTGACAATCTGCCAGTCTTCATTTTGCACCAAGAAGGGATTTACTTTCAAATGTGACATTTTTAGGTGCCAGCAGATGTCACTATCGGTAGTTTTAGGTCTTCGCTTAGATTAAAGAGGGTTATTTTCTTTGGAGAAGTGCTGTTTTCTAGCAGTGATGTGGTTCACATCAGAAATCCAGTGCAAACACCAGAAGAGCCTGTTTGGCCTTTGCCTTTGAAATCCAACAACGAATCTTCCATAAACAACTGCTACTTTTAGTTGCACTTATGACAGCAAACAAAACCTTGAATGATGCTGAAATTTAGCAACAGATGTATTAGGCACCTGCCTCTTCCACAAGTACTGTGCTAATTACCAGCTATCAGCTGAGCGATTTGCCAGTATTCCAATGGTAAATAATGGAGTTTAGTTCCATGTTCTTCATCAGACCTACCACTCCAGCATGGAGTTTGGCTCAGCCAGAGAGAGATTTATCACTTTGTACTGGCCAGTTTAGACCAGAAGTCTGTTTTTCAAAACCTTTGAGTGCTACAAGGTCCCAATGAAGACAATGGAAACTGCAGATATTTAGAAATGTCTTGAATTCTGACTTTGCAGATTCAGAGGAATCAACTTCAATGCAGTTTAGAGCTTCCAGTGAAACAGGACATATAGAAATGGGTAAAAAACACAATCAAGAACAAAATTGCTTCCTGTAACTTAAGAATAATATCAGCTATGTCATCTTCAGGCTTCATTAACTGTGTTCCTGCATTTCTCTTTAAGATGGATACTCAGGTATTTTATTTTCATTTTATTTTGGTTTGCTTTGCTTGTTTCTTTATGGAACTTTGATGGCTCATATGAATTAATTCTGAAAAGTAATACATGTATATATATTATTATATATTTAGGGTGGATAATGAGAATTATGGATCCCTATGATTTTCTGGTTAATTTTAATTGCTTCAGTTCTATCAATGATTGACAGATAAATGGACATTACACTACCTGTACAGAAATAAACCTGCTCTCTTGAATAGAAATGTTGGGAGTGGTGCCAGACAACATTCCTCATATGGCTTCAGAGAGAACTTTTCCCACTGACTTTTTAATACAGGAACAGACCAAAATCAGAATCCAAAGGAAAGAAACTTCAGGAATAACATTTTTCTGACAGTAGAGTTAAGTGAGTTCTTGATTTGTACAACTCTCTGTGAAGCAACCTAAGGAGAATGGTCTCACATCCAGTCTTATTGAGAGAAGCCAACACCATCCGTGGTGCACTTACAAGTGCTAGGAGAAGTAAAAAACTAAAGTTAATAACACTGCCACAATGTACCTAGCATCAGGAAAGAATTTCCCAATGTTATGCCATTTTGGGGTTCCTTGGATAACCCTAAACAGTCACAATTCACAAAGCTTGGGCATAGCTGTCACTATTTCAGGTGGGAAGAACACAGTCAGGAACTAGTCCATTTCAAAGGGCTTTCATTAGAGGTAAAGTCATGGGGAGTTTTGCAGTTCAATTTTTGTTGACATTGTTTATTTTGCATGAACCCCACCAAAGTATTTCTTTATTTATTTTAATTAAACTGAGTTTATTCCATAGCCAGAACAAAGAACAAGTTTTGCCAGATCTGAGATGGAATATATTGTTCAGACTGCACTGAACATATTTATGCCAACTGAGATTTTGGATTTTACTACTTACGTACATCACCTTATCTCTTTATTCGGGTTTCTCTCAACCAGTTTAATAACATTCATCCATTCTTGGAAGAGAGCTAGTGGATTTTTTCTTCATTGAAATGTACTGACTAGTCAAAATCCAATCCTTTGTAAGAGGAGAGTATCAATTTTATCAAAATTATACATGAACAATTACAGATCCATTTCATTTGTGCTGAAATATTTAATTTCACTGTTATGTTATCATACAATGAGCAATAAAATTTAAATGTAATTTTTTTGTATTATGGAAAACTCTTCTGATCAAGCCATTTAATATTTACCAAATTACTATTTCTTTCCCTGTAACTTACTTACAGGAAACATCTTAATACCTTATCTGTTACAAGCTACAATGAAAGAAAGTTCAAAATGTAACAACTTTTTGCAATCTTGATCTTCTGGGACCTTGAGATGTTATTTTTTGAAAAGTAAGTTGGTGAAATAAAAGCATGGCATATTAAAAATAATCTTTATTCATGCTTCATGGATCAGACAGACAGGCTCTTTTCATAGTCCCCAAACTCCATTTATGGACAGGATGCACTTATAAACTCATTAGAAAACATTTTGTTCTTGGTGAAAGTCTTATGGTTTCTTTACTGGAGACTTGGGTCACTGTAAATATGATTACATGAAAATACATAAAGTACACCATCACATAAAGCTCACTTGTTTGGTTTTGACTCAGTAACACTAAATTAGTATTCATCATGGACTCTCTGACAAATAAGAGTTATTATCAACACATGCTGTAAACATAAATCAGGTGGATATCAATAAAATTGTATTTTTGTTCTAGTCTTGTTTACAGATCTTCCTTTGGATGTCATGTAAATACTCCAAATGCTCTCAGGAAGCTTGCCACTCACAGTATTAGTTTTTTCTGGCTTAAAGCATTGACACTGATCATTTTCTGACAATGTTTACTAACAACAAAGGTGTCCTATTGATCAACCTTTTTCTCTTTTAGACTCCTTTATGCCCACGAATGCCTTACATCCCTTTGCCTTGAGCCAAATGGAACTATAAAAACACAGCATGCAGCAAATGATGTAAATAACCATTAAGGTTATGGTTTGATATTATGAACGACAGCAACAAATCATTGCAGAAATTTGAAAGAAACAGTACTTTTACATTTCAGGAGGAAATATTAAAAAGAAAAGAAGAAAACACCAAACATTTGTAGTTTAATTTTTTTTATGTTATGAGCCCCTGAAGTCTGAATTGCTCAGTTCTAAGAGGATACATTCTGTCAGCCTTCTCATACTGACTCACACTCTAATCTTAGGACATAATTATCACAGTGAATGCAGTTTTTGTCTTCAATATGAATAGGACAAGGACTGAATAGCAGAATCTGGCCCAGAGTGATTTGCAAAGCCTCAGGTTGATTTCTTTGAAAGAGCCGCATAGTCATTTTGTGAAAAGCATGTGTCTAAAACTGCACTCTCAGACAGCTTGGGGTTTTTCCTTCCATTATACTGACAACATTAGAGACTTCTGTACTCCATGATGATTCCTCTTTCTTGGTTAACCATACATTTATCACCCTGCCTTTAGATAGACTTTATCTAAGTCTATATTTGAAGAAATCTTAGTTTTTAGCAAGCAATACTGTAAGAGGTCTGGATCTCCAGAATATATTCTTCATTTATGGAGTTCGTACTTCTTTGAATGGCCTCTTTTTCTTTTTTTCTTTTTTTTTTTTTTTTTTTTTTTTTTCTTATTTAAATAATACACTAAGTTTTGGGGAAGAAAAATTCTGTTTGTCAGACCAGCTACTTAGCTCTGCCACTGTCTTCTTTTTACAATTATTATATTTTTTTTCAGTTCTGTGACTCATCAGATGTAAACTAACAAGTAAATGACCTTGCATAGATACCATAAATGTTGTCATTTTAACTTAAGACTTTGATTTTTCACTGGGAATTTTTCTGACAGAGACACCTTTTTTTGGAGACTATTATTTATGACTGTGACCTCATTTGCAAACATTCCAATAGAGGACTGCCTGTAATAACATCTGTGGTTAATCACTTGGGAAAGTTCTTCCCAGAATAGGGACAGTTGTCTGAATTTGGACTTTAGCCTGAAGTAATCTAACAATGGATCAGTCTGCTTTATGTCTAATTTAAATTACTACTTGATAAATTTATAAAAATAACAAACAAATACAAATTATGGTGAAAATATGGTCAAGGTAACTCATAATTGGCTGTAAAATGTCTGACACTATTCAATGAGTACAGAAAAAGGAGAGTGTTGGGAGATCAGGAAAGCAAAGAGCTTTCTCATTTCAATGTTATGGGACAATACTTCCCTAAATTTAAGCATGTTCTCTCTATCTTGTGAGTCATATATCAGTTTGTTGGTAAATGGGAAAGAAGGGACACTGTCTTTTAAAATTATTAGTTTTGCCCCTCAAACTACAGTAAGGAAAGTTGAGACTGTTTCGTAGTTGTAGAAGAAAGACTTTTGCTACAATTCTAGAGGCACAAACTAGTCTTTGGATTTATCCCAACAATATCTTCCAGTTAATCTAATTATAAATAGATACCTGGTCAGACTGAGTTACCCAAGACTGAGGAATGTTATGCTGTCCCCATCATTTCCTTAGGTACATTTGTCTGTAGAAAATTGAATGACTTAATGAAAAGTCAAATAAACCACTGTGACTGACAGGGACTTTCCAGAAAGTTAAATTTACCCAGCTTTGGGAATTAAGATCACAAACAAAAAAAAAAAAAAAAAAAAAAAACCAACAAAAAAACAGCAAAACCTGAACTTAAATAAGTGAATTTTGTATCAGACTTACATCCCAGAGACAGAATAATACAAAGCTTGAGATTTCACTGGCAGAGCAGCAGCACTGACATTTCTCCAACTTTGAATTGCGAAAATTGCCTGGTTCAGTGAACCCAGCCAGAGGTGCACAGGGTTGATCAATGCCAGCTAACCAGTTCCCAGCACTCCTACATTCATGCCCTGGTCTTGCCCCTTACATGGCTGTCACTCTTTTTGTGTCAGGAGTGTGACTGGCATTTACACAAGAGTCTGGTGAAGGAAGTGACTGCTGTTTCTTTCATATCAGCCAGGAAATCTCATTCCAAAGAACATGCAGTCTGGTGTCGTCCTTTGCTGGAGAAGGGAAGGCATTAATTCCTACTTTTTAAAGATTTTCAAAGTTATGACATGAAGAGAAAAACTTTTGAACATAAAGTGCCTATAGGAACAGATTAACATCTAATTAAATTTTCAAGAATATCTGTTAGATTCCCAAAGGAACACACCCATCAAACTGCTCACCAGAATGCCCTGCTTCATGGTGTGGACATGGCCAGACAAGAACATCGGCATGATTCCAGACACATTTAATGTATTAGTTCAGGCATAACCCATGGTATCAATAAGAAAAAAATTCCTTTTAAAGTCTACACTCCAACACTTTTCTACTCAGCTGAACAGAAAGCTCTGGTTGGTACATCTGCCCAGCACATCACGCCATCAATTATAATAATCTTGAATAACATAAATTCTGCAGGAAGTGTGGTGTAATCATATCAGAGTGGACTTTTCCTCCTTCCACCAGCTACATCTGGAGATGATATCTGACAATAGGTAGGCCATGAGTTTAGCAGTGGCTCATCAATCTTCCATTCTTTTATTTCATAGTTCTTTCATTTCTGTCTTGACAAAATGTCATTATATTAATTTATTTTTGGATGGATGGATGGATGGATGGATGGATGGATGGATGGATGGATGGATGGATGGATGGATGGATGGATGGATGGATAGACAGATAGCTAGATAGATAGACAGACAGACAGACAGAGAGTTCTTATTATTTCTCCCTTGTTCGTCTTAACAAAAATTATGATTCAAAAAAATCCTCATTTTATACAGCCATTAAAAATGACACTGAGTCTCCCTGAAAATGAAAAGAGAAAGTAAACTGGAGCATTAAATAAGAGCAACTTAGGAACACAGCTCATTGAGAATTTATATTAAGAGGATACAAAATGAGTCAATATTATACTGTATAAAATAAGATGATATTTCAGAAAAAAAAAGCAACCTCAGCAAAACAAGTAATTTCAAGCTTCAGAACTTTGTGCTGCCTCAGAGCTGTGAGAAGTCCAGAATCAGAATTTTTACTTGAAATATTGAGAAATACAAGTAAATAAATACGTGGAGGTCAGCATTCATTTTTCAAAACTGTTAATGGACTGTTTATTGTAATGTCTGAGACAGCAATATGTTATGAAGCTTGAAATGTCTAAGAATGTATTTCTGACTAGACTGCACTTCCTGATAGGAAATCTGTTTTGCCTTCCCTTTACTTCGCTTAATCTGTGGCACTGTGACTTTTTATCAAGCAGCTTGACTGCAGATGGAAACACAGTTCCCAAGTGCTTCACTTTTTAGGAAAATAGGGTTAAATTGTCCCTTTAAGGCACAGTCATACTCTTCCACTGCTATTCAATATGTGGGATAAACTATTATCTAGATCTCACATTTCTGAGAACAAGATTTGGAGATGTTGTTATACTGAAACTTCTCTCCACGATTCTGTATCATTTTCCAGGTGTCAGTCTTCTGGCTTTCTTTTAAAACTGTAGTATATTTTTTATTGTTTCAGAGAATCCTATTCCATCTCCACAGTGCTAGGTTGGAACATTTGGGTAACAGTGGGAAGAAAAAAAAAAAACTAGTTCAGAACATTCTGGCAAAAGAAGTTCAAGGATACTTAGCTGCAGGTACACTGGGAAGATTAGCAATCACAGAGCCTCTATCTTCGCCCTTTCCAGCTCAAGACCATTGCCACTTTGTCTTTTTTCTGCTCCTTCTTTGGCCACCGCTCCTTCTGCTGCCAGATCCAACAGTGTTGTCCCTAATTCCAATCTTACAGTCTCTTTATCCAAAAACACTCAAAGGTTTTAGCACTGTATTGCACAACACTCCCAGTCCCAGGAACACAGTGTAGGGACACCACAGGGAGGTTGCTCAGTGCCAGAGAAGGTCTGGCAGAAAGGAGTTTTTATGTTGAATGAAATTAGTCCTCAGACCACCATAGAGGTAGGCATGTGCAGTAGAGCCCCTGCTCTGAGCTGGGCCACAGATCAGTGCAAGGAAAGCTTAAAGACGCACTGTGCAAACAGAAAAGGCACAGAGCAGGGTGGGAGGGAGGGATGAAGTCTGGAAGGTCTCCAACTCCTTGTTCAGGGTGTTGTCACACCTGAGTTCCTGTTCATTATACTGAAGCTGAACGCTAGGCACAGAACTTTAGCAGTCTAGTCTGGATTTAACCGCAGAATATACCAAAGGTAACCTAGTTATAAAATTGTAGGAGGGTTGTGTGACAAGATTTTGGTAGCGGGGGGGCTACAGGGGTGTCTTCTGTGAGAAGCTGCTAGAAGATTCCAGCATGTCCGACAGAGCAAATGCAGACAGCACCAAGACAGACCCACCGCTGGCCAAGGCCGAGCCCATCAGTGATGGCAGTAGTGCCTCTGGGATAACGTATTTAAGAAGGAGAAAGAGTTGCTGCACAACAGCAAGTGAAGCTGGAGAGAGAAGTGAGGATCTGTGAGAGGAACAACTCTGCAGACATCAAGGTCAGTGAAGAAGGAGGGGGAGAAAGTGCCCCAGGCACCAGAGCAGAGATTCCTCTGCAGCCTTTGGTGAAGACCATGGTGAGGCAGGCTGTGCCCCTGCAGACCTTGGAGGTTAATGGTGGAGCAGATGACCACCTGCAGCCCATGGAAGACCCCACGCCACACCAGGTGGATTCCAAAAAGGGCTGTGATCCCGTGGGAAGCCCATGCTGGAGCAGGTTTCTGGCAGGGCCCATGGACCCATGGAGACAGAGGAGCCAATGCTGGAGTAGGTTTGCTGGCAGCTCTGGGGCCCTCAGTATAAGAAGGACATGGACCTGTTGGAGCAGGTCTAGAGGAGGCCACAAGGAAGATCAGGGGGCTGGAGCACCTCCCTTATGAGGACAGGCTGAGAGGGTTGGGGTTGTTCAGCCCAGAGAAGAGAAGGCTCTGGGGAGACCTTATAGTGGCCTTCCAGTACTTAAAGGGACCTACCGGCTAGGTGGGGAGGGACTCTTTATCAGGGAGTGTAGTGAAGAGTAGGAATGGTTTTAAACTGAAAGAAGGTAGATTAGATATAAGGAATAAATTCTTTATTGTGAGGAAGGGAATGATTGAGCAGCTTTAGTGGGGACCTGGCGTCTAGTCAGGGTCAACTCACCACAAAAATATAATCATAAATCATAGAAACAGGTTTTACATCAGCAGGCAGTGCAGTATTTTAAAACAAGTTTCTCAATTTTTCTGGAGTTACTATGCAACCTGAAAAAGTATTTGCCATCTTCAAGGAGTGGCACAAGAGTGCAGCAGCAACCCTAACAAGACAGGGTGTTTCTGGATGTGGACAGCCTTGTGCCTGCTTGGCTCAGGATGCTGATGAACTGAATGTGTGACAGTCTGAACATGTCTGCGTAGACATGCTTATTGTCTCTGGCTGGGAGGATTAAGCTAAGCCCTGCCTGTGTGTATTTCAGTTGATAGGTTCAGTGTTCTGACAAATCCCTTGATTTCTATGAGCTGGCACCCAAAAGAAAGAGAAAGAGGAGGAAGTCTGTAGTTACATTTTATGTCCTACATCAGCCTATGCAGTATCAGTGAAGTTCTTGCTACTTCATACTTACATGCAGGGGGTTGCACTTTGAGATTCCATATTTGGAGAGAAATATTAAATAGGAGAATTCCTTAATTTTTTTTTTTTAATTTATTTTGACAATTGCAATTTCTAAAATTGTAATTATTTGTACTGGTTCACATTTCTCTAGTCAGTGTACTGTATGGATATTTTGTTAAATAATGAAATCAAGTGTTATGTTTCCTCAATACTGACATTCAGCTATTTAATCTTTGCTGAGAAGTGGAAAAGAGTCTACCATTTTTCATGTTAATTATAATGTAGGAGGATTAGTTAAATGCATATTAGCTTAATTTTTATCTTTTTTTTTTTTTTTTTTTTTTTTTTTTTTTACTGTGATACTTTATTAAGCCATTTCATTAACTATTTGAATCTCTTTGTAGAGCTTAGTGAATGGTTTGGTGAACCATTTATCCACTAAAAATGCTGCTTTGGTGTGACTGAAACTATTCACAGCAAATTCAGCACATGCTTTCAATCTAAAAATGAGGATTATATTAATATTTACATTTACATTTACTCTTGCACTATTGAAGAAATGCAAAAATATTGCCCTGGAAGGCACCTTGCACATTCTTATATCCATCCAGACTTTGCAATTGCTTTTATCTGTTAACATTATTTAGTGATCATCTGTGTTACACACCAGCTAAAAACAGATTTTAAAACACTGCTTAGCATTATCTGACAGATTTGTCTTGATTGGAAAAGATGAAAAGTCACAACCAGAAACTAACATAGAGATGTATGGACAGCATTGCCAATGTCCCACCTCCTCTGAAAAGCAGTGATCTTGTTTCCTATTTCTGGACAGTCTTGGGAAAATCAAATACTCACCTAATTAGAAGGAAATAAAGCCTTAGCATTTGGCCAACATAACCTAATGGAAAGATTTCTTCTGACTCCACTTCTGACAATCACATTAACTTTATGTATTTGAGCAAGGACATCAATCAAACACCCAACACATTAATAATATTAGGAACATCACTGCAGTCTAGCTAACACAAACTTTTCAGTGGCCTATCTGAAATAGTTCAGAAGGACTGGTGCAAAAAACTCCACCACTTCCCACAATCTAAGCTAAGTGTCGAACAGTGGAAAATATTTCTTCCTAGCTGCAGGAATTATCCAGCAGCAGCCCCATTGTTTATGATACATTTCAGTCTAGATAGTCTATCTGCAAATAACAACCAACTGTTGCAGATTTGAAGTTCTTTTCATTTTGAAATTTGGTTGAAATAATGTATTACTGATGATTTCAAAGAAAGTGACAATCTAAAAGATAAAATAATAAATCTGAGTGTGATAAGTCTATATTTTATGGAGGATGCTTAAAAATTATTTCCTGGTGGGCCAGAAGTATTTTTCACTTAATCTACAGCTTACCCAACTAATAAAAAATTAACCAAGAAAGTCCCTCAGTTTATCCCACTCATCTATAAAAGGGTTAATATTTACAAAGAAATTAGCAGAGTTTCTACTGTGAACTTTGAGGAAATATTTTTTGAAAGGCTGCAGAGTTTTCAAGCTCTTACTGAAAACTGGAGATTGGCACTCCAAATTCTGCTTTTGCAAATTATCCCCTCGATTCAAAACTCAGAGGAACTTGTACCAGCATTAGAAAAATGCAGAACCACGAGCTCTCTGTGAGTTGCATACAGCCTTATAGCTAACTGCCCTTCATTCTATCCTTCTGTTCAACTTGGACAATGTTCATGACAAAATTCAGAAAACTGATAGGAGGGATATTTCTTGAGCCAGCTGAAGTTTTTAATATTTTCAAGTGGCAGGATCATTGGGGATGGTATTCAAGGATATTGAGAGGTAAGGTTTAGGAAGAGGAAGGATCTTTTATTAACTCAACTTCACAGTTTCAAAACCAGACATGCTTCAGGCATACAAACCTTTTTCTTGTGCCCTGGAAACTGGTCTCTTTTTATAACCGTATCAGCTAGTTTAATAAAAGATATTGCTTCTCCCTACAAACCTTGTCTTTCAGATTTTAAGACACATTAAAATAAGTGAGTTCTGCCCTGCTATGAGCATTTCACAAAATTTTTATTTCAAAGCAATAGTCAGCAAAATGGTCTAACTTTAACAAGTGATATAGACATACAAAATGTTGACTTTACATTCCTTTATATCTTTAGCCTCCGCATTCCAACCTTATCCTCCTCATCCCTACATTCATCCTTCTCTTCTACTGCCTTTACAAAGTGGAAGTACTAATTACATCATCCATCCATTTTATTGGCATGGATTAAAACCATCAGTGGCATGTCTAGTGAACTCAGTGGGATCTTTCTTAACAATTTCTGAAAATTAAATAATACTTGATCTTGTACATATCAGTAGTTGCACTTCACACACTTTTACTTATTTCCATGGTTTTTGTTTAGATTTACTTCAAAAATATATTTTTTAAAGCTACCATCAAATATATTTCAAAGTGCCACATTAAAAAAATGTCTGAAAATTACCAGTGGAATAAATGTCATAAGCAGACAAACTTAATTTCTCTCCACAGTAAAAATAATCCCATAATACTTTTCCTTTCTTCTTAACCTATGTTCTGCTATTCCTCTCTAACTCATTGTACTATTCCTGTCCCATGATTCTCACTTGCCCTAATTATATTTATTTCTTATAGCTGGAGAATAATTATGAGTCAAGTATGTGGGAAAATTTTAATTAATGCTAATTTTACATTTAGATTATGCCTGTGTACACATATCTAAATAATTATATGCAGTTCTGGAGTTACAGAATTTTTTAGCCCAAAAGTAAAAATACTCAGAGTCCCAGTCTGGGAATAAAGCATCAGCTGGAGAGTGGACGTTGCACCATTTAAAAATCAGACAATTCAACATATCACTGGAAGAGTATAGGAGAGAGAAAATTCAGTGGGCTGATCTCTGTCACAGGAGTTACACATTTTGTTTGAAGAATTGTTGAATCGGAATTGCCACATATGCAACAAGAATATTCTCCTTTTAGGTCCCCTATTTGTTAGGAGCAGATAAACTGAGCCACTCTTCTTTCCTGAAACCCATTCCCCAAGACTCTCCCTGAGCTATGTCCCTGCCCCCCCACACACTGTCCATTACCCCATGCCCCTGCCCCATGGTGCAGCTGCACTGGCAATCTACAGTTAGGCTTTGTGTGTCTGTGCCTCGGCTTGGTCTTTTCTTCCACAACATACAATGACCAAAGTTAAGATTTGTGTCATTATATGTAGGTATCTACAATGGGATAGTTATTTAGACTCTTTATGATCAGCAAAGAGAGCAGGACACTTCAAGGGTGAAATTTAGCTTAATCTAAAATTGTGATCTGAAAGTGAATCTGATGAATTGCATTGTAAAAGTGCCTATTTCTCACCATTGCATATAGTGGGAACCTGGTTTGACTAGCTAGTAGGTAGATGTCACCAACCTAACCACTTACCCAGAAATATAGATGGGTGGTACATCTCAAATGTACTAGGTATGGGGATATTCCCATGTAATGTTCTGAAAGTCACACTCCAATTCTGCTTAAGCAGCATTTTAAAGTCATAAGTGCTCAGTTCGTTCTAATTCTAGCTAACTAACCTCCTCACACACTTCTGAAAATCTTTTCAGGTGTCTGTCTTCACTTCTGAATATTTGGTTCTTAAGACCTTCAGTCCAATTCTAAATTGCTTCTAAATTCCTAAGTTGCTTGCAATTTATGTTTATATAACATATTTTTTAGATAAATTACTATGTGCTCCAAGACCTGGCTCATAAAAATTACTTCATCCACCCCTTAATAAAATGGGGATATCTAAAAACTGGAAGCTGATTAATTCTCACTTCTGCTTAACATCACTCTTTCTGCTTCTCTCTCTTAAACCTTGTTTGCATGAAGAACTTTCTTTAGAAAGGCTTCTAAACCTTTATTACAACTAAAATTACATTAATTAATTTATATTTAAAACATGGGTAGTCAAAAGGAATAAAAATATATTACTATAACATTTTGTGAAGTATTAACAAAATGTAATATTTTGTTGACATTCTGAGTTTGGATAATATATGGTAAATAAACAGTCACAAGAGTATTCTGGGTTTTCATTTTTTTAATTTTAGAATAATGGCATTCAAGATTTGGAAAATTTTAAATAGACCTAATTTTCAAACTGTTTTTCTATAATTCTGATTCACAAAGAGAATTACCTGGAGTTGAATAAAAATATTAACTACTAAAAATAATTATGCTTATTTTATTTTAATACTAATATACAATAGGCAAAAAAAAAGCTTTCCTAACACCTTTCAAATTAAAAAAAAAAAAAAAATCTTACAGTACTGTATAATTGATAACAATTTTATTTTTTTTTTGCCTGAAGGTTAATATTGTCAAAAAAACAAGTTCTGTATTTTGGTTTTGCCATCCCAAATGTACTGAAAAGGAGGGATTACAGCTCATGGAAATTGGAAATTTCCTCCTTTTTTTTCCCTCCTGCTCTTACACTGCAGTAACTTACTCCCATGGTATGCCACCAACCTCGTTTCTTTTGCAACAACACAGAAGCAGATAAGTCAGTATCAAGGGAGGATGACATTCAGCTGCTGTGCAGCTCAGAGGTGCCAGGATCTGTGGTTTTTAGAGGGTTAGAAGAAGCATTAGAGAGACACTGAGGAAAAATGGTATCAACCACAGATTAGAAACACATGAAGCATGATGCAAAAGGCTGGCTGTGTCTCTGAGTTTGTGCTGGGACTGGAACAAAAGACTACAGCAGCAGCTGGGGGTGCTGATAGACCTGCAGTGCTTACTACAGAAACTGAATCACAAACTTGGAAGTTTTGTTAGCTGTCCCTGACTGTAACTCCCATCAATCAGTGGCAGGAATATCTTATGAACCTGTGTGTATTTTCCACTTGCATTTGAAAATAATGTATTTATCCTATTCTATTACTGTATTTTAATAAGCATTGTTTTGGGACAGTATGCCTGCCAATTTATGTTTATGAGACTGTCAACAGAATTTACATGCCTAAGAAAATATGATACAACATTGCCAAAGCAGGGACTGCCTGTCAAATGAGGTTGTCATGGAGAAATGAGACATAGGAAAGCTCATACATAAAGTGGCACACAGAGAGTGCCAGGGATTTTTTATTCCCCTTGTTGAGCTCAATAAATATTTATATCTGTAAAGGAAGGGGTAAGAAAATAATGAAATTATGAGCTGCATTGTGCAGTCATTTTTATTTGGGACAACTTTCCATTGAAACCAGCCCAATAGGAAACCACAACAATTAAGTTCTTGCAATCTATATTGTGCTTTTAGAACCAGATTTAGCCGTTTAAATTTTGCCTGGCAGCACCCTGATCTGCCTTGAAACAGAACAAGTCAGGGACTAAAGAGCATTTCTGGAGTGTGTCTTTGGGCTGTCTCATTGCTGACCACTGGAGTGTTTCTCAGGAGTTTTTGGTAGCTGATATTAATTAGACAGATCTAAACAGCTCTTGTTACACAGAACTGTGCTAAAGTGGCTCAAGAATTCTGAGGTATTTAATGACATTTTTGAATCCTTGATCATATCAGTAGTGGACAATTTGGGATTTCAGAGAAAAATACAAAGACAAATTCTTATTCAGTCTGATAAGGCAAGCAATGCAGTCTCTATGAGATACTGGTAGTGACACTAACTTGCTATGTGTCAAGGAGATAGGAAGTAGCCGAGCGCTTTGAAGTTGTTTCCCTTATCATAATCTTAATTACTCCAGAGAGAGATTAGAAGTTTCTTATTATTTACAGTTGATTCATAAAATGGTGATTATATAATGAAGGAAAACATTGAGGGGGATATCTCTTCAATTTCCAAATCTCTAGGTAGAACTAATTGCCCCTAACTTTAACTTGCTAAAAATTTATTATTGAAATCTAAACTGGTCAACTAGGTTTCCTTAACAGAGAGATATAGGCTTCTTGAGACTATGATTTATAATGTTATAAGTTAGGTGAATTGGTTTGTCCCCCAAAAGCTCTTCTTTCCTCCAATGGCAATAAAGGTACCCTAGAGAGAAGTCTGGCATTTAGAAGACTGAATTTCTGAGGATTTAAGGCCACCCTGAGCAAGGGCTGTTACCTACCACGTGGACATGGACTTGTAGTCTGTGGTGATGTTTACCACTGATGTTCTTGTACTTAACTTGCTTCAGCTCCAAAGAGATCAAAGACCAATCTGCACCTTCTTTCTTTTGCATCCAGGGCAACTTCAAATTGCTGATGGCCTGTATGTGGAACTTTGAAGAAGCGGAAAAAACAGCTGAATCAAAAATAACATGTCATTGACCTGGACCATCCATAAATAATCAGCATCCATCCTCTGTGGACTTCCAAAGCTACACTTATTTCCCAGGTGCTTTCCAAACATCTACAGTTATTTTTGTATCTAGGCCAACAACCAGCTATCAGCCAATCAGTTTGGTAATTGAACAGATGTATATTTTCCTCTACCTACTTCTTGCACAGTTTTGCCAAGTGAAATTCATGTGTGCAAAGTTGTAAAAACTATCCAACACCTGCAGGCCAGATAAGTTATTATTTGCTTTATTTTGAGGTTGAATAGATGCATACCCCTGAGTATGAATCTATGCATTTTTCATCATAGTTAGTTGCATTAAATATCTGACCAATGAGTTATTGTAAACTATATGAAATATAGAGCAGTTTATCCTGTACTGTATAACTTTTGCAAGATGTAATGGTATGCTAGCATATTATAAATACACTAGAATAATTTATTTATTATATTCCATTAGTGTATTTTAACAAGCATTGCTGTGGGACAGTATGCCTGCCAATTTATGTTTATGAGGCTGTCAAGATAATTTACATGCCTATGAAAATAAACAACATTGCCAATGCAGGGTCTGCTTGTCAAATAATCTTGTCAGGAAGAAATGAAACACTACTGAACTGAAGAGTAAAGCATATTCATTATTGCTGGCTACACAGATTCTAGGTGACACAATGAAATATATTTATGCCATTTTTCATGTATCATATAAATAAAAAAAATGAGGGAGTGGGGTACTTCAGGCTGCCATATATTGTACTGTACAAAACAGACTTAGCACTCAATCACTCTTGTTTCTTCAAAATAATAGTAATAATAAAAAAAAAAAAAAAAGGAATACCCGGGCCCCAGTAACATTAGTGGGTAAAATAAAATGTATTATTCATCTGGAAAACTGAGAATGCTACACAAAATCATGACTACTTCACAATGGTTAAGTTGAGATAAAATAGCTGCAGAGCTGTCTAGGGCTGAAAAAAATTACTGGGAAGAGCTCATTCAGAAGTTCTGACTAGATAATTATTGAGCTGCACTGACAAACTCTATACTTCCCTGCCAATTACACCTTCCAGGCCATGGCTTTTAGAATAATTTAAAGCAGTGAGATTTAGAATCTTGTTCTCATAATTCCCCATAGACAGCTAACCCTGCGTTCCCTTATCCAGGAGAAAAACCCCAAAACTGAAACCGTACTCTCCTCCAAATTATCCCTAAGCATGAAACTGCCCTTGGTAACAGCCTCAGAGACAGAGTGTATCCAGGAGGAAAAAAATGACCCCAAATCATCCCAAGGCAGAGAAATAAGTCTCCCACTAAAGTTTTCAGAATGATCACTGTTATTGGCAAACAGTAAGAATGACCTCAGAGAAAAATGGATAAGAGGCATACAAAGGACGGTCAGTGTTTATCAAAAGGCTGTAAAGGTATTCTTATTACGTGGAGAGATTGTCTGTACACAGAGCAAGCAGTTTGGACGTGAATAATCTTTAGAGTGCATAGCACAGAGAGTAGTGGCAGTCGATGGTATCAGCAGAAGCAAGGAGCCAGACAATAAGCATGCAGAGGATGAATGAAGAATGGGGATATGGCTGCAAATCATGGGAGAGATGTTAATTGAGTACCATTGAGAGAAATTAAAGGGGTATGATATAAATGAATGAAGCCAATCTTTCTAAAAAGCATATCATTTTATTTGGGTTCAGTCAATTTAGGGTGAGAAGCAATAGGCAAAGCAGCACTGGGTGCACGGAGAGCCTCAACTCTGCCAAAACGCACACTGAATTCTAAAAGCAGTGTCTTTTATATTCTTTCACCAGTGTCTCTACCAATCCCTTTCCATCAGATAGTTGTCCTGCTCTTCTTCCATTGGGTCATTTGAATTGTTGGAGTAGTGTCCTCCTCTCATTGGATCTTTTGAAGGTTTGAAGGTTTCCACCTCTTGGCACTCTTTCCTCCTATTGGATCTTTTGAAAGTCCCGGGGTCTCATCTTTTGGCGGGCTTTTTCTAAGCAGCTATTGCAACAGCTCTAGGGGAGGGTTTTCCAAGGAGTGTTTACATTTGCTCTAGGGAGTGTTTCTAAAAGGCAGTTACATTGTTCCAAGCAAGAAGCACACTCTATATTCCCGCACATTCTTGATTTGATTCCAACACTCACCACAATTATTATATAGGTTATAGTGACCACAAATCATTTCAGATCCACACAGAGTACAACAATTACACTTATCACACCATACTCTATCTTGACACAAATCATGCCTATGTTTTCCACAGGTACAAGATGAAACACTTAGCTGGCTCAGATACGTATATGCACAGAGTGCAATGAGTCAGCTGCCTGCTGTAAGGAGATGGCTGCTTGGATGGGGCTGCGCCGGCTGCAGCACTATAGAAGGAAGGTCAGTTGGCCATAGAGATCACTTCAATTGCCTTTCCCATCAGTAAGCACCATAAATTGAAGCACTAGACACCCTAAAAGTCTGTGGCCAAACAGATCTGAAACTGCTGCTTCAGGCAGGCCTAGCCCCTCTACTGCAGTCTCCATCTGAAGATCTCTAATGTAGGGACAGTGCTCTATTAGCACCAAGAGAGACCAGCAAGCAAGGTCCACAATATAATCCACACTACTATACTTCCTATAGTTGTTGTAATAGATTACAGGAAAGACAGCCAAAAGATGTTTTAAGAGTCTTCCCAAAGTGAAGTTTTGCTAGGAGTGATATACAATTATTTTATAATGATGGTCTTGTAGATCTGTCAGTGCACTGGTTTTTAAGACAGCAGTGGCACCCTTTCACTGAGAGCTGTATTATATAGCTAAAGTTTCAGCAGAAACCTTGTCTCCAGAAACAGATGGCAAGACATGCACACTTTAATGGGACTTCTCTATAAAATATAAACTCTATCAGGTAATAAGTTACCTTTGGACAGATTTTCATAGGGTTGTATGAGAAGAGTCAGTCACAGGCTAGAAAACAAACCAAAAATTGTTCTTCCTCATTAGTTTTTAAAGTTTATTAGATCCCAAAATCAGAAATTTGG
Source organism: Tyto alba (assembly GCF_018691265.1). Classification (NCBI taxonomy): domain Eukaryota; kingdom Metazoa; phylum Chordata; class Aves; order Strigiformes; family Tytonidae; genus Tyto; species Tyto alba. The sequence goes on along the minus strand of NW_024881316.1, from coordinate 41,268,099 downwards.
ATGGGTGAATTTGCTATAAGGAAAAAAAAAAGGTGAATGAAAAAAAAAAATTAACCAGAAGATAGTCTTGTTCTCTCACCCATTTCTGATTCCTAATGACAAGTTTTAAACCATATTTGAGTATAAGCCTATTTTAGAAACACAAATAAAGTTCTCAAAATAGGAACAAACCAAATGTGCATGAAACCAATTGGAATCTGGAGTAAGGTTGAAATAACAGTAGTAGAGTCAGGTACTGTATCGAGGTGATACAATTTAGAATCATAGACTCACAGAATGGTTTGGGTTGGAAGGGACCTTAAAGATCATCTAGTTCCATGACCCCTGCCATGGGCAGGGACACCTTCCACTAGGACAGGTTGCTCAAAGCCCCGTCCAACCTGGCCTTGAACCCTTCCAGGGTCAGGGCAGCCACAGCTTCTCTGGTCAAAATGTTCCAGTGCCTCACAACTCTTAACATAAAAAAAATATCTTTCTTATATCCAATCTAAATCTACCCTCTTTCAGTTTAAAATCGTTGTCTCTTGTCCTGTCACTACAGGCCTTGGTAAAATGTCTCTCTCTTTCTTATTAATCCCCTTTATATATTGAAAGGCTGCATGCTCTGGACTGTATAGGAGGGTAAGTAGAAACAAGATAAACTGCATGTAGAGATAATGTTGCGATTAAAGGGGGAACTATTTTCACAAGAGAATTAGGGATAATTTGAGTCAGGCACAAAGTAAGATTTGTCCAGAATCCTTCCCAGTACACATCAGTCCTGCCCCATAATAACCTCTGCATTCCAGCACTGGGTCTCTTGAGCAGGTGCTTCCAATTGTGTAGCAATTTCTGATTTGAGCTGTTATTTATAAGAAATTGCATCTGGCTTTCTTCATAGCACTCTATCACATCCCCACATCTCTGTGGTTGATTTAATTAACACTTTTATCCAGCTCTCTCCCCTTTTTGTAAGCTCCCATCTATTTATTTATATTTCCCCCCAGATTGTTGACTCTCTAGTTGTGTAAAATATTTTTAGATACATTACATCTAATGTAAAAGTAACACAAATAAAGCTGCCTTTAACTTCTTAGGCACATATATACCCTATTTTAATGTGGCCATTTATGCTGCTGTGTAATACATCATAGTGTTGGCTTAATCGCAAATGACAAGTGTTGAAAATGTAATAAAGATAGGGACACATTAATCCATTTTGTATGAAAATGTGAAAAGGTAATCAGATTCTGAATGGCTGTATGCTTTAAAAATATACTGGCTGAGATTTCTTTTTCCATTCAGGATTCTCACCAGAGATTCTGATTAGAAAGATTTCAGTATAAAATTGCCTTAAAATATTACAATTGTGCCAAAAATGCACTGAGGAAATTTTATAAAATGAGAGATGAATCTCAATCAGTAATGTGATGACCTCAAAGCTTCTGAAACACTTAAAATAATCAGGGAAGTCTGTATTCTTTTTCTTTTTACAGAATCATATACACCTTGCCCATGGGTAGATATGCAGAGACTATCATTATCATTTCTGTTTCTGAATATCCAAGGCTAATTAAATAATTATTGTTAATAATTATTCCAGTCTCCACAGGCAGCCAAGGATACCTTCGTACATTAATGTGTATAGAGAAATGTCATCTCTGTTTTTTTTTTTTTTCCCTGCAAAACCAAGAAATATATGGAAAACTAGTATTCTGTTCACAGGATGCTCTTGCAGCATATTCTTCTCCATTCATCACTGTACATCATGTATTTGCCATGACCTAGAGAATTTATGCAGCCTGACATAATGCTTTTTTTTTAGGAAAAAGAACCAATTCTTTATATCTTTCTTATTTTTTCTTACCATCCTACATGGAGACTAAGATAGTAACTTTGATATAATTTAATTACACCAACTTGTCTCTTCAAGTAACAGTATAACCTAGGCTGCAGTCCAGTCATCTGTAATACTTGAAGACTGACTTCACCAAATTTGGTAGCTCGAAGACTGGCACTTAAATCCATTATGTAGTAGCATTCAAGAAGTATCTTCCCAGAGGTAACTATTCTGGTTCTACAGCTATTTCCCTTTTTGTGCAAAAGGAATATCTCCCAGACCAAAGTTACATTTCAAAATGAAAAAACTTTTTAATTGTAATGATTCTCTGTTCAGGCTCTAAATTAAATGATGAAATCCACAGAAGTCCTGATGAAACTGAAAATATTTCTTCAGTTATTTAACTTTGAGCAATTATAGTTCAATGTCATCTTAACTCTTGAGCAAGAGATGATGATCTGATTGCACCACTGAAAATTCAGCTTCTTAGAGCACAGTATCACTGGTATAGTTTCTGTGGCATATTTATCTTTTTGAGCTTGTTTATCAGTTTGAAGTATTTGAGCTGTAAAACATCAAGGTCAATTTTTCAGATGCTTAACACAGTTTACTATAGGGCCTCAGGCAGAGCTGATGGCTCTAGATATCCTGCCTGCGAATTACAGTGATTTAATAATCGCTATAATTATAGTGATATAGTGGACAGGCTGGAGAGGGCCCAGAGGAGTGCTGCAAAGATGATCAAAGCCTGCCCTATGAGGAAAGGTTAAGAGAATTGGGTTTGTTCAGACTTGAGAAGAGAAGGCTTAGGGGAGACTTTATCACCATGTTCCAGTATTTAAAGGGCATTTACAAGGAAGATAGAGGTTTCCTTTTTAAAAGGAGTCACATGGAAAAGGCGAGGGCTAATAGGTACAAGTTACTCCTTGGGACATTCTGACTGGGCACAAAAGGAAAATTTCTCACAATGAGAACAAACAGCCACTGGAATAATCTCCCCAGTGAAATGGTGGATTCCTCAACACTGGAAGCTTTTAAGATTCAGCTGGACAGAGTGCCGGGCCATCTTGTCTAGACAGTGCTTTTGCCAAGAAAGGATGGACCAGATGATCCTTGAGGTACCTTCCAACCTGATATTCTGTGATTCTATGATTCTATAAATAATTTCAACAATCTTACACTTACGGTATCATTATTCTTTCCAAAATAACTGAAAGAGTTCACCAAACATCTCAGATACTTTTGTTGCTGCATGAAACCTAGTAAAGTATCAAGTCTTTTCAGCATATGAAAAGCATTTGTAATGTACAAGCAAGATGTACACATAAATGTGGAGTGGAAAGCAAAATGATTATAACATTTCCCACAAACCTGTGCAAATTATATAAAATCAAGAATTGGACCTGTCAATCACTTTTCATTTAACACTTTCAATTAACTTGAGATGCTGTAGTATGCCACTTTAAATTATCTACTTAACAGAGTAGAAAGGGGAAGGATTGTTTTCCTGCTGTGGATAAGACAGTCCAAAACCAAAGTGGATTCAGCTCTACCTGCAGAGTTCCTCTGTAACCTAAAGCTGTTTGTCTTGCAGCAGGAGCTACAAAGGAAAGATGATGGCGGATCATCTCCTACAGAGATGGGTCATGGCCCTGCTTCAGTCAGTATCTCCAGGGAGTTCCTATATTATTAGTAGCCTCCTATTCCAAGCATAAGAGAATCCATTTTAATCTTTGCTGACAGCATAGTTAGCAATATTTTCTCTAAACTACAATTTTTTCTTAACCTCTATCTTGTTTCTTGTTAACCAATGTTTTAATAAATAACACTGAGACTATGTCCATATTTGTGAACTATAGTAATGGCATTTCAGGATTAACAGAGATGAGGAGAGTATTCATTTATCTTCCACAGTGATTGTTTATACAAGGTTATCCAGAGTCACAAAAAAGGTTATAGATGAGGGAGCACTGGAACAGCACCTCTGGAGCTCTGCTTTGTAAAGAAACTTTAAATAGAAATGAAAATGTCACATTCATGCAGTGTTTTTCACTCTTTTCCGCTTTAATTTCCAAGCAAAATTCAGCTTTATTGTAAGGGTTAGCACAGTCTATCATATGTTGGTAAAAACCTTAGACAAATGCCAAACAATTAAAAGTATATATTTGACTCACTGAATATTTTACATTTTATGTGATAATTTTGGTGCTCCTTAGGAAGAATTAAATACAATAATTGTTGGGGAAAAGTTCTCATCTTCTGCCATGCTGGGACGTGTAGTTCTGCCTCCTGTAGTTCTAGACTATTTCAAAACAGACAGATAATACAAAGAGTCCTGGTCGATACAGATCCTTCCACAGCAATTCATAGGGAAGCCCAGGATAATAGGAGCCACCAGCATGTCAGTGTTTTGAACATAGTGGCATCATGACACGAATATCTAGGTAAAGGTCAGAGGAGTAATTTTGAATCTCAATTTAGATTAGGGCTGAACAATACTCCTGTGAAATCTGTATTTTATACATTTTATACTTGTCTTTAAGATCAGGACATAGACAGTTTCCAAATTAAATGCTTTAGGCTTGTGTATGTAACAGCTATAAGTCTGAGTAGATACGCGTTAGTAGGTACAGAAATTCATTGGGTTTAAGAATGCTAGACATGTGAGTCAGCTAAGCCTTTGAATAATTTTTTTATCATATAGAAGACAGTGAAGATAAGTGGCACACAGATCATTTAGTTATGTTTGCGTTTATAATATAGGCTCATTTATAACATACATAGAGAATTGCAAGAAGTTACTGTCTATTCCCAAGCTGAGACATAATACTTGATTATAACGGTATCCTCTGTCCAGTTCCATGGAAAATGAAACAAGGTGACCTTTAATCACTTTTTGGGCTTTTTAAAATTATTTCTTCTGCATTGCTTTTAAGTGTTTAGAGGCAGAATAGATTCATTACTAAATATAAGTGTCTGCTTCTGAGTTTGTTTTCTGGCCTTTCTTAATAAGGGAGACAAACAGGCACTCCTGCAGAAGATCTGTCTCATCTCAAAGCAGACATCTGAAATGGGGTGGATGAAACTTGTCCAAGTGAGGCTGTTTTCTCTCCATTAACACAAGGGGAGCCCAAGGTGATTAATACACATGTAAGCATCTACAGAGACCTAAATTTATGAGAGATGAAGCTCATTTTGTGTATAGCTGAAGGAGTGATAATTAGCAAATAGTACCTCAATAACAGGAAGATGAAAGTAGATACTTAACATAAGTGACTGAAGTCCCTTTCAGTTTAACCATGTATATTGTAACTGGTAGTGATACAAGGCTGCTTATGAAATCTGCTGTCACAAGCACACTGTTATCAGTGTTTAAAAGGAATATAGGTATATAGATAGACACGTAGATGGGCTATAACCACATCTTCTGTTGTAATGTTATCTTATTATATACAATAAATATATCATCTGCAGACAGATTCTAAGGAAGAAAAAAAATATACTGCAAGAGCAGTGTGCCTTCTCTAGTCTCTGCTGTTCCTTCTAATATATTGTGGTTCCTCCATGGTTCCTACAGAGAGAACAGATGAACAAAAAACCCCTAAATATATTTTGACTAGGAATAAAAACAGGAAAGAAAACTAGGGTTGTGATCCTGGCTGTTTCAACTGGGATTATTTGATAGGTGGGATTTTATAAGATAAAGTTGGGTTTACTGTGACATAGTCTCAACCTGGAATTCTCACTATATTTCCAACATTTTCTCTAGATTAATATATTTTCTCTATCTTTAGATGTTTGCTATGTAAAGCCCCATTTTAGCATCCAGTCCAGGTGTGTGAAAACTTCTTACCAACCTATATGCATGTCTTTGATACCATAGAGGGTCACAGAGCACTAGAGGTTTATATTTAAACAACTGAATCAATCTCCTAGAGTGAGATTCTGCTTTCAGATTAAGTTATTAGGATGTCGGTAACTAAATGACAACTGGGTGTTTAAGACTGTGCTGGTATAACATTTGATTAACCTGCCAAAGCACATGCCTTTAGTGTCATTTGAGACATCTTCTGCCATGTAGGGCTCAGTCCTATATGAAGCTTGTAGATATGGCCCAGGAATTACAGGAGACCTCTAGCCACTGGACTGACATCTGAAGACCATCAGAGACAGCCTAGAACATCTTCCATGGTACTAGATGCATATATTCACGTAAGCAAATCAAGCCCAAGGTAGTATATTTAATGGAGTTTTCAGAATTAATCAGACAGCTCCAAAATCCACTCATGCATGGTCAGCTGAAATATTTCCAGTTTAGTGTTGATGCCTGACTTTTGGGCATGCAAAGTTAATTGAGAATGATGTTACCAGTTTTGTTTCAGATGGAGGATGACCATGCATTAAAGAGGATCTTGGCTACATACCATAGCTAATGTGTAATATAAGCTTCCACAGGGAAGTGTATGTGAGCCACAGTAATGGACTGAACTAGATAAAAAATGAATAAATAAGCAACTGCAGTTTGATTGATCAGGGTCTTCCAGCCTCTGACATTCTTATATACTAGCTGTGTACACTTTGTACACTGCTTCATATTTTATAAGGCAACTGTCACCCTAGTCTCTGTAACAAGATATGGGTATCACTAGCTGCTTTTTAATTAAGTTACAGTACGACAAGTTAGAGAAAAAGACAGAGTTTAAAACTGAGAGTAGAAATCTTAACAATATTAAATTCAGTCAAGTAGACAAAGCTGAGTAGACAGAGCAAATCAGTTTAAAATGATCCACAAATTATTAACACAATTTTTGCTTGAATCAGGTCCTATGTTGTCTTTAAAGCCACATCTGCAATCTGTACACATGACAAAACAAGATGTCTTCTGCTTTGACTGCAGCTACTTGTGATCTTGAAGGCTTTTATGGAAAACACTGGAAAAGCACTAATGCTTATTTTCAAAATGTGTCACCTAGAAGTACATATTTCAGTATCAATAATTACATCTTATAATTTAATAAATAGCATCTCTTCCAGATGACTGCTAATTATAGCATCAAATGTAAATTCTATTTCTGTTTACTTGAATCACTTAGGACTAAAGGGTTATAGTCTTACATTAGTACCTCATTCTACAAATCATCCTACTGATTACTTGTAGCTACATATTCCACTGAGTATGCTCATCAACATTGTTACTGAATCAGAGAAAATAGGATTAGAAGGGACTTAGAGGTCATTCAGTCCATTTTCTTGTCTCAAGCCATGATCAACTATACTTAGAACAGCTGTGATGGGTGAGGGAGATTTTACTCTCTGCAAAATCTCTTTAAGTATTGTTTATTTTTACAGTTAGAAAATGTTTCCTTCATGTTTAAAGTAATTCCCCTTTACTTCAGTTTAAGCCCACTGCTTCTGATTGTATAATGGACATAGAGAACACTCATCTGTCTCTTTTCCTCTATCCATTTCTTCTTTTGGTTGTTGAAGACAAGTCATCATCCCTCCTTTAAGATTTTTTTTTTACTAAAGAAAGCAATCTGAGTGCCTTCAATAAGTCAAGATTTCTGTCAACACCCTAAGTGCATTAGCAGGTCAGAATTGCTCTGATCAGCCTCATCAGGTCTTCAACCCTTAGCCCAGGAAGACCGTATGAGTGTTGGCCATAGTCCTTGCCTGGCATGGTGTAGGCAGGTCTGCATCCTGCCTTGTCCCCTGCTCATCCTGACTTGTTCACTTGACTTCCCAGATTGACCTCAGACATTTCACTCCTCTTAGCATCTGATGCTCATCAAACTGTCAGTGGAGACTGCTACTGCCCAGATCTGACCCTGTGTGCATATTGCAGGACTGTACCCAGGTCAGTCAGGTCACCATCCTACCTGTGCTACCGTCACCCTTGGTCCTCAGCTTGGCTTTCCTTGTTGTGCAGTCCCATTCCTGTATTCCCTGATAGAAATATTTTATCTCTCTCCTGTAGGAACTGTCTTGAATTTGGGGGTTTTCTTCATCATTTTGTTGATTTGTCAAGATCATTTTGTATTCTCATCCTCCCCTCAAATCTTAGTGCAGCCCCTCCTAGCTTGGTGCTGATTAGTAATTAAATAAGTATACACTTCGTGCTTTTGAAATAATTAAGGGAAATATCGAGTGGTGGCAGACTGAAGACAGACCCTGTGAAATTCTACTTTACGGCATCCTTCCAACTTGGCAGTGAACATTAATAGCTACTCCCTCAGTATGATATTCTTCCCTTCCAGCAGTGCCATATTTCCTTAGCTTGTTTAAGAGAGACCTGCTGAAGTTTAGCCACATGATCTCTGCTGCTTCTCTCTTTTTTTCAGGAAAGCTCTTAACTTTTCACAGAGGAAGCTGAATAGATATGACATGATTTGTTCTCTGCTGTTCTTCATCTCCTTATAAGCATGTACCAGCTGTATACAAGTATTTCAATTATTTATTCCAGTATTTTCACAGGAACTGAAGGTCAGCTGCTAGGTTACTCCTTACACCCATTAAAAATAGACAATACATTTTCCTTTTCCGGGCTTCTGAAGCCTCACTAGTCCTTATGAGTTCACAAAGTTGCTGACCCTGAGACTGTTTGAGTCAGTACTATAAAGCGAATTTCATCAAGCTCAGACAGTTCAAACTTATCTAGCTGCTCTTTAATTGGCTCTTCTAACTGTTCTTAAGGCTTGAGATTTTACCCCTTGTCGTTGACGGTGACGTAATGAGCTGTCTGATGAACACTGTTATTGTCAGTGAAGGCTGAAGCAAAAAATTCAGTAAATGCTCTGGCTTTTCTTCGCATCACTTGTCAATAGCTATCTCTCCTTGTTAAGCACCAGATCAGCTCTTTGTATAATCTCTCTCTTCCTTGGTAGCATATTGCACTTACAGAGGATTCTTGTTTTCTTGTAGTCCATTCTAGAACACTTGCGATATTTTTCCTTTTAAAATGAAGGTTTCTAAATCTGCTTTTAGGCACCTAATAGGAGCAGACTGCTTTTTCAAGGGTGCTACTCAGGTTATTTGAGTATCTGAAGATTTTGTTCCTGTGCTTAAATGCAGATTTACATCTCCAACTTTAAACTTTGAAGTCTGAAAATGTTGGCTTATGTAGAGAAGTATCACATCCACTTAACTGCTTTCAGAAACAAAATAGGAGAGGGGAAAAAAAAAAGACAAATACTATATCCAATTTATCAGACCTTCAATATTTTAAATATTGTTTTCTTAATTTATTTAAAAAATAAAAAGCTCTTTCTTTTAATGTTTTTGTTAATTCTTCCAATAAAATACTAATTTATTTTCCTTTCACACACGTAACAGTCAGAAGCTTATTTCTTGATTTAAAATTAAAGCAATTACTTACTGCATTATTTCCTTAATAGAAAAGCCTTAAATTACCTCCCAATTTAGAGTGCCTCAGTGGTTTCTATGAAGTGGTTAGCAATGGTGTCTAGCTTCATTTCCACTGCAAAATATACGAATCTTGTTAATATTAACCCATCCTCCTCTTTCAGGCATTCTGAACAGCTTTAAATGATTTTTTCCCCTTTAAAATAGAGAGAGAAAAAAATATCTTATGCTTAGGGCTACAAACTAGGTTTCTAACAGAAGTAACTCCACATGGCTCCTGTTCAGGAATGTTTCATGACAAAAAAAAAAAATACTTATGGCTTGTCCACACAAACATTATTTCTCTGAGCTGCATAAATGCAAGGGCATTATGTTATAAGAGTTACTTAAGAAAATTACTGATTCCATGGACTGCAAACTCTATTGTGCATACATTATTTTTTTAATCTGTGAAGACATATTGGGATTCATTGCATGCATAGAGTACCACACTACTTGCTGGAGTAGAACTATAGTCAATTATGATGCCTGATTTCAACTGATGTTTATACCACTTATACAGGGAAATCTTATAAGGATTTTTATATTTGATATTGTTATACATGATTTATTCCACTGGATCTAACTTTTCTCATTGATAGATAATGCCAGCTTGTTTTTTTCCTATATACCAATCAGGCTTCACTGCTGTGCCACATCATGTCAGAGAGTTTTATGAGGATTGTATAGATAACTATGACACAATTTAGACATAACCACCAAACATTTTGCAATGTTATAAAGGTTATATATTTTTTCCTCTCAATTCATGTTTCATAAGTAAAGAGCAATTCTGATCAGTATTCCAAAATTACTGACAGAAACAGGTGCCTAGGATGTTTAATTTCAGCCTGAAACTTTAAGTCAAGGCATACTCAGAGGATAAGAGAACCTTAGAATAAATTGAATTGAGCTCAGTTTCACATCCACTTCTGATTCCTGCACAAAGTAATCACCATGTGCAACTTCCTTCATTCTATTATTCTGGAGGGAAAAAGAAAAAAAGGGGGAAAAAAAATGTAAGTAAGAAAAAGCCTAAAATTGAAGTAAAATATAACATCTTGGCTAGCCTAGATATGCATAGTAAAACTGATATATATTGGGTATAAGCACAGAATTAAATTCTATCATATACATTTTAATATACTAAAAATTAACCAAGCATTTAATTGCAAGAGCAAGACAGAAATCATAGAATCACAGAATATCAGGTTGGAAGGTACCTCAAGGATCATCTGGTCCATCCTTTCTTGGCAAAAGCACTGTTTAGACAAGATGGCCCGGCACTCTGTCCAGCTGAATCTTAAAAGCATCCAATGTTGAGGAATCCACCATTTCACTGGGGAGATTATTCCAGTGGCTGATTGTTCTCATTGTGAGAAATTTTCCTCTGTGTCCAGTCAGAAGCATCCCACGAGTAACTTGCAGTATAACCCTTCTTCCTTTCCATGTGAATCCTTGTAAAATGGGATTCTCCATCCTCCTTGTAGCCACATTTTAAATACTGGAACATGGTGATAAGGTCTCCTCTAAGCCTTCTTTTCTCAAGACTGAACATGGTCCTACAGTTACCCATGGTCTTGGGTAACCTGGAGTTGTTCCCATCCTGCCCCACCACAGGAATACCAAATGGCTTGTTTCTCTCCAGAATCAAGGAATTGAATTATCCATGTATCTGTATAAACTGCACATCCAACCCCAATGTCATCCACCATGAAGCATCTGTGACTTGGGAACTGCACTTACATATCAAGATCTGCATCTAGTGCAACATCCATGTACTGGGTATCCATGCTCCACTGCCTAAGCTTCCAATTACATTATCTAATAATGCTGGACATAGAGGCAGATCTACCAGACGTTGCAGTATACTATTCTTTGTATGTACTCATTTTTCACCCAGTTGCTTATCCTTGAAAGCCCCTGGACTGAATACTCCAGATGTGATGTTGCAAGGGTCAGGTAGAGGGGAACAGACAAACATTTCCCGTGACTTGATAGCTGAGCTCTTAATACAGAGAACATCAAGCCAGCCCATGTCAATACCCTGACTAATATCAAGGCAGTTTCTGTCTTATTCAGCAGTTATTCTACCAATTGCATCTATTTCTTCAGAACCATTGGTCCTGAGCCTGGCTTAACAGGTTCTCCGGTTGAAATGCAGCTAATCTTGCATACTAGCTTTTAGATTTATCCCTGAGGATATCCCTCAATGCCAAACTTAAGTTTCCAGGCCATTATGTCCCAGCATCAGCTACCATACGCGCTCTACCAGTTACAGTAGTTTCTTACTTACATGCTGGAGAACTGGAAGTAAGAAAGCAGGTGGTATTTTCTGACAATTTGGAAGGTAAACAAATCCTTGTAAAAGTGAAGAGATAAGCATTTCCAGTTTCTTCTCTGCCCTATCTCTTGAGAGCATTGCCACTTTTCAGAGCAGGAGCATGTCTATTCCTGAAACCCAGAACACGTCTTAACAGTGTCCATCAAAGTTTGTTCCTGTGTTTCTGAAATTTTGGATGCTGCTGTAGATGACCAGCCAGGCTGTCCTCACTCCCTCAGGAGTCAGCGTCCATACCATATAGCTCTTTAATGGGAGAGTGACTGCAGATGAGTGTGGTATGCAAAGCTTGATAATATAAATATTACATTAACAACTTATGAAGGACGTTTCTGCAGAGCTAGATGGAAGTACTGACCTATAGTACAATAAGTACTATAAGTACTGACCTATAAGTACTTTTCGAGTTTTCTGACAGAGGTGCACTGAACTGGCAATAGGTATTTTTTCTAAACTTTAAGAGGAAAGTGTAGGTCCTAAGAATAAATTAATTGTTTGTCCTCTTTAAAAAGATGGAAATAGATTTTTAAAGCAATGTAATTGATTTTTCATTATATTGTAAGATTATGAGAACCTAGCCATGAAAAGCTAAGGCTTCTTTCAGCATGTATTGGATTTATAATCAATAAAATAATTACTTGAGTCAATCTTAGGTACTAGGTCAATTAATTATATTTAAAAAATTATTTCTGGCTTCGAGGATTGTTTTACCTATATTGCATAGCAAACTAATGATATAATTAGGAAGAAATTAATCACTCTGGCAAGGTATTTTCCATTTCCATTGAACAAATAAAAAGTAGAATGAATGTATATTTCAGTCAGGATCACTTATATACATTTTTGCACACCAAGCTAAACTAATCAAAACTAATCACCATTATGCCCATGTCACAGGGAAAAATTCACATTGTTTAAATCAGACCAGGATCGAAGCAGTTTATTGAATTACTAATGGCATGTAATTAGTTGTCAATCAGTGAACTATACATTCAGGTTCAATATCAATAATACAATGCATAAACCATAAAATGTTAATATATCTGAACTAATTTATAAACATCCTTTTAGAACTAATTTAAAAATTTGTAATCATATATTCAGACATTTATTTAAACAGTTATGCAAACAGACAGCCCACACACACCTCACAGGCCATGTGGGTTACCAGCATCCCTCGCTTGGGGGGGGGGCAGTCTCTCCTTGCATCCCCCTCCCATGGGAGATGTGGGTGATCCAGCAAATCCCCACGTCTGGACAGGGCAGAACTCCCTGTGAGGCCACACACTTAGGGTTGGGTCCCTGTTTGTTGCCTTTGTCATCCCTCACTGGTTGGGTGTCATTCCCCCATCATCCCAGGCGAGGATGCTCAACCCAGCCCAGACAGGGTGTAGGGTGACTTCTAGCAGCACCAAAACAAGTTTAAACTACTTCTTTGGTTTGGTGTCTCTTGTTTTCATGCTAAAGACTGTCGCATCATCTCCAGATAGATTTCCATTTACACATGACTAGACTGGAATGTTCTGTTGTGCTTAAACACATGCATTTTTATGCTGTTGATGGAATGACAGTTCATTCTATCTTTTTTTTTAATTTCTTTTTAGAAGATCAAATTTTCATACACCATGTTCGAAGTGTCAATCCCTTGTTCTGAAATTTTCCATAGCTTTTTTTTTTCTGTTTTTTTAAAAGACTTCTTTCTATCCACCTTACTTCTTACTATAGCAAGCAACAGCTGCCTTAACTTTGCTCAGTTAGCAAACTGTCTCCTAGTCTCAGCACTGATCTGCATGGTGTGGTTTTATCTTTGCAGAGTGGCTTCAGGCTTACATAACCAGTCCCCATAGGACAGCCTGCTGATGGCACTGAATGGTAGAACTAGGAGAACTGTGTGGCAAGAATTGAGTATCTTGAAAATATTTGCTTTGCCTAACATCTTGAAACACACATTCACTTTTACCTGAAGTTTTCAGAAAAAAAATATAAATCTGACGAGTTTGCAGAGACATTATTATTCCCCTCTCATCAGATTACACTCATAACAAAAAAAGACAAAGAAAACTTGTAATACTAGGAATGTGAAAATTAAGGAAAATTTTCTTATTATTATTGACTTTGATGTTTAAGAATGTTGGGTTTTGAATTAAGCTTTTCCACAATTGCAGACATTTCTAGTGGCTGTATTTTGAGAGGATTACCTACTGTCTAAGAAGAAATAGCGGTATCCTGAAGCATTTTTCTGAGTGGCAACATGTAAGAGATTTCTCTGCTCTACATAGCTACTATATTTAATTAATCCTGGAGGAACTCCATAGGTCTGAGAAGTTTACTTTTCTTCTAAAACTCAATCAACAAGATTAAACTTTATAAAGGCATTGGAGGGACAGACAGGCAGATACTTGCATACACACAAACTATGTGATAATTTTTAAGATGCTAGATTTAAAAAAAGAGATAAAGGGGGAACTGCTTGGAGGATTTTGCAGGTAGACATTTTTCTCATCACTGAAGAAACAAAACAAAAACAAATCCACATACAGAATTGGAATGAGAAAAAAAAAAATAGGTTTTTTTTTATCCTGCCTGGTATTTTTATTAGAAACAGATATATCAGCTCTACCTTTTAATGATGTTCAGAGCACAAAATTTAAAGCATTCTCTTTTATTTAAAACTGTCCTGCAGAGAATTCTAGTGCTTCCAGCATCTTCACTACAATCAATCTCCCATCATGTTGAAAAAATCCTCTGTAATTTGAAAGAAATAAAATTAAGGCAGTTCTGTAATATGTAAATAGAGGATTAGATTAATTAACCCAGAACTGCATAAAAATTAATAAAGAATGGAACTATGGTGTTAAAATTATTGTATAGAAAATAATATAGTGTTATATCACTACTACAGGCAAAAATATTATTAAAACACTACAAGTTTTATATATGCCAAGAGTTCCTTTTCTTTGGAATTTCATAGTAGTATGACAGGACATCCACAAAACACAGTGCTGTTTTTAAGAAAATATCTGCTTCCCCAAAGTCTTTTTTTTTCCTCCCTTATCTCTCCTAAGTTGGCAATGATACTATTCTTAAGGATCAAGATTCTACAGGTTTGTAACAATATTCCTACTGAGTCAGTGGATACTAAGCAACAACTTGTAGGGTCTGTCCATGGTTCAACAAGGAAGTTCCAATCACTGCCCCATCTGAAATAATCAAGTAAAAAATTCAGTGTTGCACCTTCGTGTTATGCAGTGGTACTACTTGGTGATCTTTGGAAAAGTATTCTTCTCTTCTGTAGAGACATAAAAGTTGATTGCTTAGCAAAGACAACATTATATTTATTCTTTTTCCATTTTTTTTTCCAGACAAGCTGTATTTAATGCTCTTTAAGAGGAAGAAGCTTTTCAGCTGTTTACTTCAAAAAATTAGCTTATTTTTTCCACTCCTAAGACTGTTGTTGTCAGCAGTTAAAGTACAGAGTAGTGCCTTCTTTCCATTTATTTCTAGATATTTCAATGTATATTGTGGCACGTTTGACTTGTACATTTTCTTCTTCAGCAGCTAATTGACCTTCCTTTTGCAGAGACATCAGAAATAATTTTAAACTCTTCACTTTGTGCAAGTGCCACTGAACCCAAAATGAAATAACGCCAGTGAAATGTCAGAAGTGGGTAGTATCAAGCTATCAACCAGATGCTAATCCTGACAACATTAATTCTAGCTAAACTCAGAGGGTCTGTTAGGAAGAAGATTTCAGTGCTACAGCCCTTCAAATTAAGAAAAAAAATATTTCACAATCACTTAATGCATTGTGTTAATTTTACAATTAATAATAACAGTATTACAATTTGTATAAGAGAGAAACATCAAAGTAGGACAACCTTATGGATCATGCCCTATGAAACTTAAAGTCTGACAGAGATCATCAGAAACCCAAGTTCCTAAATAATGTACTGAACAATCTCTTTAATACCATGGAGAATAATCTTACAAAAAAAGATACTGTTGTGTTTTTACTCCAATTGGCAACTAAATAACATGCACCCACTAGCTTACTCCTCCCCTCTGCCCCAGTGGGATGAGGAGGAGAATCCTCAAAAAAAAAAAAAAAAAGTAAAAATTGTGGGTTAAAATATGAACAGTTTAATAATTGCAATAAAATAAAATATTAATATTATTAATAATAATAATTGTAATGAGAAGGAAAATAACAAAAAGAGAGAGAAGTAAAACCCAAGAAAAAAAAGTTATGCACAATGAAACTACTTACCACTTGCTGACTGATGCCCAGCCAGTCCCCAAGCAGTGATCCGGGACCCCTGGCTATCTGCCCCCAGTTTATATACTGAGTATGACATCCTATAATATGATATATCCCTTTAGCTAGTTCAGATCAGCTGTCCCAGCTTCTTGTGCACCTGGCAGAGCAAGGGAAAATGAAAATTCCTTGGTTTAGGATAAGCAGTGCTCAACAACAACTAAAACATCAGTATGTTATCAAGATTATTCTCACACTAAATAAAAAAAAAAAAAAAAAAAAAAAAAGGCACTGTACCAGCTACTAGAAAGAAAATTAACTCTGTTCCAGCTAAAACCAGGACAGATATCCAAACCACACTATCAGCCAGTTAATTCTGAGTTCTTCTGGGAAACCTGATAACTAGACTTTTTCTTATTTTTCTGTAACTTCTCAGTAGTAAGAAGAAAGGAGAGCAGCTCAACAATTTCAAAGCTGAAGGCAGAGGTGAAAACTGTTTTGTATTATGTCAGAAACAGCTATACAGACCACAGTTACATATGTACAGTACAAAGGAATAAAGGACAGAGGATGAGTCTAGGCTGCTTGGGTCACTGGTAAGCATCTCTCATGTTCACATTCAAGAATCATAATGCTCTAGGTGTCCGATTTGCTAAACAAGCCATGCTGTCCCATTTTACTTTTTCTGCTCTGATCATTCTTCAAACTTTTCTTCACCTTTCTTTCACTGAGTTCATTTTCTTGATAATGAGTCATACACAGTCAGACACAGAAAAAGTCTTACCTATGCTCTGCTTGAACACTTGTCTATCATCACTGAATATCCCTTGACTGATACGTTATAAGACTGCATTTGCACTGTCTGCTTTTACATCAGATTGGTGGTTCACATTGACCAGACCATTAACTAAAAGTATCATCTTTACTCAACAAACATTGTTCATGCTGGTAATTCTTGTTAGTATTCACTAAATTTACGATACCAACTTACATTATTAATTGTTTTATGACATAGCTTACTTTGGGTCATTTGGGTCTTTGTATGCTCTCCATGTTTTATTTCTCATCATCTGCACTGCTTATACCTTCAAATGATGTTGTATGCTCATTTTATTAACACTTTCTTATGGCAAAGTCATTAAAGGAGATACCAGCTGAGTTTGATCCCAATATTGTTTTTTGAGGAAAAGAATCAAGTCACCTCTTTCTGTTCCTGAAAAATCTCTTATCATTTCCCCTTTAATCAGTTCTTAGTCCACCTTTCAATTTCTACTACTGTAATCCAGTTTAACAAGTAATCTATTATGCAACATCAATTTCATATGCTTCACTGAAAATATAATAGATATTTTTCAATTTCTTGGTCTAGAAAATCAATTATTTTAACAAGCAAAAGCTATTGTGTCAGTCTGTCGTGTTCTTGTGGATGACATTATTTCCCTTTCTATATATCTCAATGTTTCCAATTATCCTTTCCAATGATATCTGTCAGATTTGCATATGGTTTAGGGCAGGTTAGCAGGTTAGTGCATAACTCAGTTACTCCCAACTGCCCTTTGTAAATACTTATCATATATGCAGTTCTCAAATCAAACTTTTATATCCTCAGCATGATGGAAATTGATACAAATTTACAATTAACCCAGTGTATCACTTATTTCAGTATTCTGCAATAGTGTTTATTTGTTTCATAATTTGCACTTGAGATTTAGTTCACCTTGTGCATAATAATTCAGATTATAATTTTCTTCTTAGCAAATTTGTCTCAGTTACACAACATCTGTGTGTCTTCCTTTGTTCCACATCCTCCTTTTGAGTGAAAGACAAGGTAAATTTAAGGTTTGGACTATATATATTATTTCTCTTTTCTTGTTTCTTTTCTACTTATAGCTAAAAATCTTTATTAATCACATTCATAATCCTTGCAAGGCTGGACTCAGCTTGATTTTTGACAGCTTTCATTTTATCCTTTATCTGAATCACTTTCTGATTTGTAGGACTTTCTTGGTATTAACTTTCCTTTTTCCATTCATTGTAGATGCTCAGTTTATGCATAGTATCTTTGTTGAAGTTGGTATTTATCCAATTCAGTGTATATTCCTTCTCTGCTTTGCTCCCCGTTCATGTCCTGCAATTTGCAGATAATTGTATTCAATTTTGGTTAAAGATATTTGAAGCTTCCAGTAAATTCAAGGTTTTGACCTTGTTTAACTAAAAAGTTGTCTTGATTTTTTAAAGCTTGCTGATTTGAAATCAGAACGGGAGAAGACAGGAAATATATTCACTGATTAAGACAGAAATTTAAAACCAAGGAAGACATTGTGTCAAAAGGATGAATGTCCAGGCCAATGCAAATCCAATAATGCTGAAGGCAAATTTAGGGCTCTGTTACACATGGATTTCCACTTCATGTGTGTAAGGCTTTTTGCCTGTTGCTCTTAGAACAGTTTACGAAACTAATTGATTGAGAACCATACCCTCTGCAAGGTAGACAATTATTATTCTCATTTACAGGTGGGTAAATGAACATTCATGTTAAAAGTGACTTGTCCAAAGTTAATCAGTGATGGAAGTGCAACTTCATGCACCGGAGTGACAGTCCTGTAGATTATATTACCTTCCCGCCACGTTTAGTGTTGCCTATGGAAGCTGCAGATATGAAGGGAGGTTTGCAGGTGACTTTGCTGCTACCCACCTCTACCTATCTTGTGTTTGAATTTACCTGTTTGAAATGGACCCCGATCAACAATTATTATCACAACAATAGCATGAACTTTCAACACAGACCTTTGCAAAGTCAACAAAGAGAGCTCCATGGTGACTGAAAATCAATAGGGCAGAGAGAAGAATAAAAATCATTTTTGTAATGACTCCTTTTGAAACAAGTATTCGAGTTGCATGAGAACTCATGACTCAAACAGTGTTGCATGGTCTTATGAATAGTAATGAAATCAAATCCTAAACAGAGGTATTAGATTTTAATTGAGCTATTCTTTAAAAGACATTTTTTTCTCAGTGTCAAGGTCATATTCTCACAGATAAGGAGTTTATTATACAAGAGGAATAGTGATAATAGGCACTGGAGACAGATTGAGTATATGTGGCATGCTACATGAAAGAAGAGAGAAAATATACTAAAAGCAATAATTGAAGTATACACAGAAGACATTCCCATTGATAAGTAGTTTAAATTATTAAAGCATATAAGAGGTTATTAAGTAGAGGGTGTATAAATTACTTTTTTGCTGAATTTAACTTTTGTTACTCTCCAAAACTTATTCTTCTTTTAAAATTAGGTTTAAATGCAATTCAATTTTTAAATAGCTTTTGAAATTTCCTTTAAGATTGATGTGTTATTACAAATGTAATTCTGGTACATTTATGATCAGGTTACCTATATGAGATCTTCATTGTCTTTAACTGTGAGTCCAAATAGCACTACTCTGAACAGACCAGACATCTTGGCTCTGAGGACTTCCCAAGGCTTCCCTAGACTCAGAAAGCCTTTAAGCATGATAAGAACTTTAAATATATTAGTTATACCATCTTGCTTAAGCAAGGTTTAATCATTTGCTACTGAAGCCAGTGAGATTTAAGCAACTGCATAAATGCTTTGTTATAACAGCTTCTTTGTTTTCCTATTTATCTCTGTTATATCATACTGGGTTTCATGCTGGTTTACATCGCCCTGCAGAGTATCTGGCACTTAGTGTCTGCCTTATGCAAAATTTGTGCCCCATATTGCTATTTCTGATATTACATCTGGACCCTTTTGTGTTTCAAAGCACAACCTTTTTTTCAATGTTTTTTTTCATTAGCCAATATAGTTCATGATGGTCCATTCCACAGGGAAAAGGAAAACTCATGCATGCCCGTTGCAAGGAGTTTCCAATTAAGCTGTGGGCTGTGCAGAAAAGTGCACAAAATTGGGTTGTCCATGATAAACTGGCTATGTGAAAGGAGCAGATACATTTTCCTAAAATGGAGTCCAGTCTTAATTCCTTCTCCAGATCCTTCCATCTGAACGCACACCAAATCGTCTGCCTCCTGATTTGCAATGCTTCACAGATAATGTATTTTAAGAAATGTGGGTGTCACAGTTCTTTCTGATTCATTGGCATAATTTCCATTGCAGAGAGGGTGCCATTGTCTTTTTTTCTCATTTAACCTTCCAATAATCATATTTTGTTTATTTCAGCCAGCAGCAATACTAATAATTATAACACAATGTGCTCATACAAAAAGGAACAGATAATATTCATGGAATAAAATTAGAAAATATTCATGTGCCCATATGGTACACACAAATTACTATCCCATTAGCTGTTAGCTTTCCATTAATAAAATTCGGAGTCAATTTACTCCTGACATGTCCATGCAAACAACCTAACTTCTATAATAGTTTATCCATAATTTTTTAGTCAGGAATCATTTCAAGCACATCAATAAAGTATTACAGAACCTGTGTCAAGGTTTCACTTCTTGCTGTCTCATATCTTCACTGTTGACACACATTGGTAATCATAATTGACATCAGCATTTGCAGAAAATCTGGTCTTATCTCGTTGTTTGTCTCATTCCCACTACTTGCAGAATATCTGCTGGCATCTTCTGCATTTGTTTTAGTTCGGTATTAGATTTTGAACTGTCTTTATATCAGTTCTTCTTTAAAAAGTTATTTATCAATATAGGCACTTAAACTATGCACCTATATATATTTCTAGATTTCAAGTAAAAATGTCATTCATTGAATTCTGCGTTTTTCTCCGGTATTTTTCTGAAAGTATCAGAAAAACATGTTATGTATTCAGAATAGTTTATTCTCTTATATCTCACATTTAACGTATAAGGCTTTTTTAAATGTAGATATTGAATTAATTTATATATATGCAGAAGCTAATTCCAAAGGTATAAATCTGATGACCTTTGTTTCTCACAGACCAGACCAGTTAACTGTTTTGCTTACATAAAGAATCCAAACATTAATTCTAAATCTCTTAGTGGCGACAATAGGATTAACCTTCCTTTTTCATTTTTTTTATTTTTTTTCCTGTTTTCCCTAAATACATAATTTTCTTCTTGTCACTCTGAAAAGTTCATTAAATTCTGAAGCAATATAAATAGTGTCACAGCATGCTGAAGACCCTACTTATTTTTGCAACAATCTCTTATCTATTGGTTTATGGTTATGCAGGTTATCTTCCAGGAGTTCCTTCAAATATCATGGAATTCTAGATAGCAGTCAAAAGGGTTCCCATGGACATAGTCCCAATTAATCTGAAAATATCTGATCTTTATTTCAGTGCAATTTTTGTCTACATTTTTCCAGTAAACACTACCTGCAGATGTATTCAAGCTAGCCATAACATTAAATTATCTTTTTTTTCCCTCTCATAGACTATTGTATCAGATTCAACTATCACAGGAACAAGGAAAACTTACAAAAGTTTTAGAATTACATATTCAATATTTACTTTAAAATTAACCAAAATTTCTAGCAGCTTTGATGTACTGATATCTGAAATGCCACTGTTTCCGCTGAGCTTAGAAATGAATATATGTCCAAAATGCCTTATATACTATGTGGCCTAAGGATTAATTTTGAGCAAATACTAATTTATTAAATGTGATTTATTTTTTCCTTCCTCTTTGCCTTGGACATTGTGATATTCATATTGATGAAAGTTTTTGTACATTTATTGATTGCAAAAAACTGTCCTTTCTCTGCAATATTATTTATGCATGACTGATTTTCTACCTTCTTTTATAATTATCAGTATGGTGTGTTTAAGAACACTGGTGTTTGGATGGACAGAATTTATAGGAAACAGTTTTTACATCATGAAAACTTTTAAACCTACAAGTGTCTATGTGACAGACAAAACATGACTGAAAACATTTCTGCTCACACTAAACCAGAGACAGACCTTGATATTAAATAAAGATCTGTTCATCTGAGCAAGGTATTCAGCATTGTATCTAGGCTAGATGGTAGACCAATAACACACATTTCATTGAAAGGTCTAAGAAATGCTGAAATAGTAATTTAATGGAAATTATGTCCCTATATATGTTTTCCATGAAGACTGAGTGATTGAAGATCAATATAAAAGACTTGATACAGAAAGATTTATATTTTTTCTTTATTATGTATTTTTTAAATTCATTAAAGTTATGGTAGATGTATGAAAAACTTTGACTGATTTGGTTTTCAGAAGATATCATAATACGCGTTTGATCTTAAATCTTAAACAAATCAGAGCACAGAATAAGATTGGGTGGGTAGTGATATTTATACAATCATATCATAAAATCATAGCATGGTTTCAGTTGGAAGAGACCTGAAAGACCACCTAGTTCCAAGCCCCCTGCCATGGGCAGGGACATCTTCCACTAAACCAGGTTGCTCAACCTGGCCTTGAACCCTTCCGGGGAGAGGGTAGCCACAGCTTCTCTGGGCAATCTATGCCAGTGTCTCACCACCGCCATACTAAAGAATTTATTCCTTATACCTAATCTAAATCTACACTCTTTCAGTTTAAAAGCATTACCCCTCACCCTATCCCTACACTCCCTGATAGAGTCCCTCCCCATCTTTCCTGTAGCCCTCTTTAAGTACTGGAAGGACACTATAAGATCTCCTGGGACCCTTCTCTTCTCCAAGGTGAACAACCCCAACTATCTCAACCTGTCCTCGTGAGGGAGGTGCTCCAGCCCCCTGATTATCTTCATGGCCCTCCTCTGGACCTGTTCTACCAGGTCTACATCCTTCTTCTACTGGAGGTCCCAAAGCTGGACACAGAACTGCAGGGCCGGGTCTCATGACAGCAGAGTAGAGGGGCAGAATGCCCTCCCATAACCTGCTGGCCACACTTCTTGTGATGCAGCCCACGACATGGTTGGCTTTCTGGGCTGTGAGGGCACATTGCTGGCTCATGTTGAGCTTCTTATCAATGAACACCCTCAAGCCCTTCTCCACAGGGCTTCTCTCCATCTACTCCTTGCCCAGCCTTTATTTGTGCTTGGGATTGCCCCAACCAGTGTGCAAGACCTTGCACTTGGCTTTGTTTAACTTCATAAGGTCTGCACAGAGCCACCTCTCAAGCCTGTCTAAATCCCTCTGGATGGCATCCCTTCCCTCTAGTGTGTTGACTGCACCACAGAGTTTGGTGTTGATATTCATTTTCTACAAAAATTCCAACTTTTCTGCTGAACAGTGTTTTCTTCCTATATTCCAAAAACATACTATAACTTCCGAGGTCTACTAAGAGAATCACTTAGACATTTTGGGTGATTCTGTCCTTTTATTCTACCATTATTAAAATTAAAGATGTTGTTGTGAAGTTACTTTCAATCAGTCTAAGCTGTGCTAAAGAGGAAACATTTTTAAGGAGTAAATCTCTAACTTTTAATGATGTTTTCATGCACTCAATTTTAAGAAATTAATATAACCCAGTGGGCTATCTGGCTCCTAATTCCTCTCTGTAGTACCTGGAGAGTGACGGACTCTTACAGAGAATGGTTCAGGTTAGGAACACCAACTACATGCTTGTGCAAGGTTCTACAGCTGCACCATCTCAGAGCCTGCCCTCAATGCCAGCAGCCAAACCCCTGTGAGTAGGGGAAGAAGTTGTAGAGCTGCTGGCGCACTCAGAACCCCAACAACAATTCCCTGTGATAGTCAGTGGTTTGGAAAGGCTGCACATGGTGTTGAACCCTCATGACTTCATGACTACAAGAATGAGATATAATGAGACACATTGCAAAGATAAAATGAAAGATGCTCTGCTTCCCACATTTCTGTGAGGTCAGAGGTAATTTGTGCTCACATGCTTATAAAATGGATTCTTGTACATACAATGTGCTGAGGCTTTACCTCTATATCTTTCATGTCCCCTGTCATCTGTTGAAGAACTGCAGGTAAATTGACCCTCAAACAACATGATAGACAATATACAGATTTTGCTTTATTTCCAGTGACAGAAAAAATAGCTTACAAATCATTACCTTTATTTTTATCTTCTTCCTTTAAAGCTATTATCTATACAGATGGTAGTCTTAATTTACTTGGTTGTTACAAACAAATGTCAAGTGAACTTGTAGAATAAGGTTTTTCTGAGAGCTGTTCATGGCAATCAGTCAGCGCTTGCTTTGTGTGATTGATTACTCTGGGATTTTCAGAAATGGCCAGGATTTAATGTTCAACAGCCAGAAATGGAAATGAATTTTGAAAATAAGTAAGATGAGCATAGCAAAAGAATGATAAATAAAAGACTTTCTACACCCTTTAATTTCTCTGAAAGTAATTTAGGATTTTTAGAATATGGACCCACTTAGGGACCAGTTAAAGGCCTTTGTTTTCCACATACACTTACTAAAGCTATGATACATTTATGAAAAGAAGATTGCAGCCTCTGCTATGTTTATACCATTCTGAAAAATGGAGGTTCATTTAGGTACCTAAAAAGGCCTTGAGTGTGTTGAAACTGTGGCCTTAAAAGTGGTATTCAGTAGAAATCTTCTGAAAGTTCCAGCCAGAGCTTGTTTCATTCTCTCACTCCTTGACTGATACAATTTGGATAAGAGGGCAGAGATCTTAATTAGTGCTGTGGAGTCTAAGGAGTACAGGGGAGATGGGGATTATAACAGAATGACAACCAGGACTATGGAATAGGAAAGCACTGTAAATCTTTTCCTTTTCCCTTTTCTTCTTCCTCTTCCTCTTTTTTCCTTTTATCTTTTTTGGATTTTTTATATGTCTTCTTAATGTTATATACAAGACCATTATCAGAATGTGTGATTCCTTCCCTGAGTGAATGAGAAAACATTTAGCTGCTTTTAATTTTTCTATTTTTCTTGATGTGTTTACTCAAAGTAATTACATTGGAGTGTGCTAAATTTTTTTAAATTTTTTTATTCACAAAATATCTCTTATATGAACATTTATGAAAAACAAATAAAAATTGATATTATTGAAGTATATTTATGTTTTTCTACAAAAGAAAAAATGCATATACTGTATTTTTTTATGATCTTCATATTAGTATCATCAGAGAAGTATCAGTGGAATGTCAGATCTCATCTGATGGAAACAGCAGGCAAGGTCTCCAAAACACTCATTCATCACTTATGTCAGCCCTGGGGAAGTATTGAAAACTGTCGTTTACTGAAGGGTTGAGGGGCTTCAAGTCCTTCTTTGTGTATGGTATATGTAGCCTAGCATTTCCCATATCTTCTTGAACATTTTTTTTGCCCTCAGGCACGCTTTCAAAATTGTACATTTATAGTGATTGAATGTATGTAAATATATGCAGTTCTGTGAATAAATGATGGAAATTAACATTTCCTTTCACTGAATGCTCTTTTTTGAGAAAATAAAGAACAGTTCCAGGAAAGACATGGGCATTACTACAATTGCCTGTTGTAGTCACCAAATTACACTGAACAGACTTTTTACCTCTTCACCTGTACTTTGCAGACCATTTACAGGGAGATATGGTTAAAGGCACAGACACCTGTTGCGAATGTGACCATTCGCTCATCTCCTGCCTTTTGTTAGCCTGTTTTGACTAACACAGCTCATTCTAAGTCCTGATGTGTGCTGAGAGCAGCACCATTAGGTCAAAGAGAAGGCTACACATAGACAGGACAGAGTGGCCAGAAAGGGCTAACAGTCATTATGCAGCTATTATCACTGCAGTTTGATGTCTCCTATAGCCTTGCATACTGATTGTCTGGTAGTTTTTTTCAGAATCTGCTAACTAATGGAAATGGTATAGACCAAACATGCAAGCTGGAAGATATAACCACGTCAGCTTACCCAAAAAGATTTTAAAGCAGATCTAACAGCAGCTGGACTGCTGAGGCTTTCCTGCTTCCTGGTGCAATACAGGGGACACCCATACAGTGACAGAGGAGGAAGGATGAGCACTCTCACCATCAGCTAGGTAACTATTCTGCTCATAGGTGCACAATATACAAGTTATTAGCTGCAAGTTACAAGTTAATATTTAGACAATTTGTGAGAGTTAAAAATATCATTAAGTGATAAATCAGTGAATTCACGTTAGACTAGTCTGTATAAAGAGGATTGAGCCTTTTTTGTGTGTGTTTGTTTTCTAATGAGCTTGTAAAGTGTAATTTACAGAGTATGTTGTCCTGTTCATGTGTCCAAGTGGATCATGACAAAACATGACTTCTTTATGTCCTCAGAAAAATCTTTTTTTCCTTTACCTAGCAGATGTTTTACTCTCTTTCTGCTTCTGCTTGAATCCCAATTTCTCTGCCATGGTTCTAAAAGTATAACTATTTTTCAGGTAACGTCTTTCAGGGTGTGCATTGTCTTGCAGATACTACTGTCATCAAAGTTGTACATAGGGTTAATATTCCTGTGCTATGATACTCTGTCTTCTCCATGTCTCTCCACTATCCAACTGTTTCCTCTGTGTCATTTCTCCACACAGTATCATTTCCAAGTACCTCATCAGTTTTCTGTATGAAGCCAATACAGTCAACATTACTCACTATTGTGATATCCTAATATTCGTACAGGTCAGTCAAAGACACTTCTGATGTAAGAAATATAGAAAAAAGCCATGATATTCTTGAGTGTGTGCAGAGGTCTTTGTATATATCTATGGATTTTGTTGAGCTTCTGTTAGTGCTTTTAGTAACATACTGAAGAGCTACAACCTCTTTTGCCCTTTCATTTGGTGACATAAGAACAGGAAACATGGTTGTTCCCTCTCTTTCCTGGCTGAGTTCAAGTTCACAGACGAATAAACAGGTTGATCCTTAGTTTTGAAGAAGTACCACATGGTGAACATCTATGTTCATGATGATGGTTGTTTTGCACATTGGCCTTTACTTCCTCCACAACAGCTGCTCATTTTCCTGTATGCTTTATGGAGAAAGTCATACTTGCTATTTCTCTGCCAAAACCCTCCTTCCTTCTTCTTCCAATTCTCAGCCCACAGAAAGCTTTCATAAAGGTCATGCAAGCACATGTGATATCAATGTTTGTGTGAATACATGCTTGTATGCATATTCATGGTATTTTCACATTTGACAAATGTTCCAACAAACAGAAATTCTCTCATATGAGTGCTTTAAAAAAGCAAATAAATAGGGTTATAACTATCATGGAAATATTTTTCTTGCATTGGGGGAAAATACTTACAGGTATGATAGCATTTTTCTAGGCAGTAATTTGTAAAAATAAATTTGTCATGTGATGAAAACTGAAGGCAATGAGCAAATTAAGTCCATGAAGCTGTACTAGCATATGCACCAGCCAGCCATTCTTACAAGAGGTTACCAAGAGTATACTATATTCAGACTAACCTCAGGAGAAGCATAATTTGCCTGTACAGCAGCTCAGACATTTCAAGCCTGTAGCACTTCAGTTTCTTTTTTACCAAGAACCAAATCTACAACAAAATGTCATAAATCAAACTCCTTTTAAAAATTGATCCCTCTACCCTTTTCCTTGTTTTCATGAGGTCACAAGGAAAGAATGTAGCAGAAAATGATGCTTATGACATATGAAACATCAATTTCAAATACAGTGTCTTACAGGAAATGACCAGGAAAAAAAATGTAGATCAACAGGAGGCAGACAGGAAAAAAAAAAAAAAAAGTTAAAAAGGTTTTCATTTCTTCTCTACAAGTGTGTAAGATCCAGCACAGTTTTAGGTGAATTTCTCTGTAGGGTTCCATAACCTTGTACAAACTTCAGACAGAGACACAGTGTGAATCCCTGCAATTTTTGTTACTTTGCCATACTTTTCCACTTCTAGGAGTCAAGGGACAGATACTGAGCACTACTTTTGTAGGAAATAGAAGCTAACTAGCATCATATTTGTGCTAGTATAGCCTGGCATACACGATCTTCAGAAACATTTATTATAATTTTATTAACAGAAAACTAACAAGCTAGAGTTTGAAAGAATAAATGTTGATATAAGGACAACAGTAACTTTCAGAAAAGGCACAAGTTAAAAACCAGGAGATAAGTTTGGCCATTTAGATGTATTGTCAAAGCATAGACCAGTGTCTTCTCTGTTACCTTTTTCCCCTCTCACTCTTTGTCTATAATAGATGCGTAAAAGGAAACCTTGCTGAAGTATTGTCTGGCATATTAGGGTCTGAGTCTCATTATGTAAATATTATGCAGATTTCTAAAGAACCAGATGCAATTGCAAAGTGGAGAGAAGAAATACATAGTTAAATGACTGTTTTCGTATTATGAGACCTAGTGTATATACATCTCTGTATGGTGATTTTAAAAGACAAGTTGGAAGCTAAACTCTACAAGCTTTCCTCTTCCAAGTATATGGCTACGAATTAGTATGTGTCTGAGAACAAATTTATTTCTTAATTACTAATTTTTTCCCAATACCATTCTCACCATTTCATTTTATTTACTGTTATCTTTCTCCCTTGGATCTTCCCTCCACTCATCGTAATCTCAGCAGAGTCATAAGTTTTTATTATGTTTTCTTTTCCAATATGACTAACTCACAATCTCCTTCTGAGAACATATTTAGTACTCATTTATAATCACAAAATACAAACCAATCTGTTGGATTTCAACATTTAAAATCAAGGGCAAAAGAGTCTTTACTGTTCTCTTCTCTCAAACAGATTGGAAAATGAACTTTTTCACAAGTTATAGGGTAAATTCCCAGATACATTCTCAGAAACCATTTTTTACAGGTGACTTTATTCCAGAAAAAGATGATCAAACCCTAATTTAAGCCTAAAAGAGAAGCATTTTAATATTTGGATTTATTACATGGCTAAGAAGATGAAACAAAAGCTTCTTTTTTGTCACAATGGTCCAAGAAATGTAAAACAGTCTTCATAAGTCAGGAAACCCATTTTACACTAACTTGGGAGTACGTAACAGGTGGGTATTGTTATTTCAACAAAAGAATAACATGAGGCAAAAGGCAGCCAAACACCACGCAGCCACTCTCTCTCCCTTCTCTTCCGGCAATAAAAAGGGACAGAGAGCCAGGCTTGGGGTTCAAGATAGGACTGTGAAGGGGAAAAAATCACCCTTTATTAGCACGAGCAAAAGGCAGACTCATTAGGGGAAGGAAAAAAAGAACATACATTTATTACAGACACTAACAATACTTAACAGAGTACGACATTGAGAAGCATTGCCATATCTTGAGAACACCTTCCCCCCATCCCTCCCTTCTTCCACGGCTCAGCTCTGCTCCTGATATCTCTACCTCCTCCCCTCAGCGGTGCAGGGTCAGGGAATAGGGGGGTGCAGTCAGTGTTGCCACTTTCTCCATCTTCAGTCGGAGGAGCTTCTGGAACTTGTTCCCCCTGCTCCATCGTGGTCCCCCTCTCACAGGAGACAGTCCTCCACAAACTTTCTCCGACATGAGTTCCTCCCATGGGCCGCAGCGTTCCCCACACTGCTCCGGTGTGGGACACCCCCACATGCTGCAACCCTCCCAGTGCTGAATTACAGCAGCAGGGCTACCTTTTCCCATAAGACCCCAGCCTTCTCTGGGCATAGCACCTTGATCATCCAGGCAAAAAAAAAAAAAAAAAAAACAAAAAACAAAAAACACAGGCCATAAATCAATGTCTGCTCCACCATAGATCTTCATGGGTGGCGGGGGGGGCGCCCTGCTGTCTCACCACAGGATACAGGGGGGTCTCTGCTCCGGCACAACTCCCCCCTCCTTTCTTCCTCTGTTCCTCCACTGACCTTGGTGTTCATGCAGCTGCAGCAACTCCTCCTCACAAGTCCCACTGCTCATCACCACGTCCCTTCTTAAATACATTATTGCAGAGGCGCAGCTGATTGTCTCTAGTTTTTGAGCAGAGGTGGAGCTGACTTGGAACTAGGGGAGCTTGGAGAAGCTTCTCACAGGGGGGCGCCCCGATAGCCCCCTCCCCTGCCACCAAAACACCCCACCACTCACTCAAACCCAGGACAGCAATTTTGATGGTATAAGTCTATATAGGTGTCAATAATGGAGATAGTTGTATCCTTTTCCAGTAATTAGTCTGTGTTGCAAGAAGCAACAAAGTAGCTGTCTTTTTAAAAAGAGGAAAGATCCCAGTATAGCTTCTGTCTCTCTCTCTTTCAAAACTAAAAATTAAATAACCTGCTGGACAGAGTGAAAACTTTGAATCCCAATCTTTGAGACAAGTCTGACTTATTTTTGACAGTATTCCTCTTCTCCTTGTTACTGCATCCAATATTTGCATGCTTCTTTCCTCAGGTGAAGTCTTCACCTTGGGTTTGTGACAGCACTGGAATCTCATAGCAATGAAGGCTGAAGTCACCAACGGGAATAGTATTCATGGTAATTAGTAAGCCGTTTGCAGTGGTGTGAGGGCAGGGAAGAGATATCTGAAGAAACCAACATTTCTATTCACAAAATCAGTTCTGGTAATAATATTTACAAAGAAGATAAATTCTCCGAAAATATACAGAATTATATTCACAAATCAGAATATGATAGTCTATAAAATTACAGTTGCTTTTTTAGGATCCAGGTAGAAAAGCAGTTAAGTGAGTGCTTAAATCGAGCCCATTTCTTGAGTGCATGCTCTTTGTAAGCATGTGCTTAATTTAAGCTAATTTATGTTAGCTTTACTGATTTCTGAGCACCTTAAATGAGATATCAATCTACTTTGACTGACACTGAAGGAAATTGGTATTGGGAGTAGCTGTATTGCTGGATGAAGAAATAGAAATAATCAAAGGGAACAAATTTTTGCGTTTCTTGTCCACAGACCTACTGATCATGTTTTAACACATTGCACAGCCTAAATTCCATGTTTTAGGGTAATATGTGATTACAGCGGTAGGAAACAGTCAATGTAATGTGAATTATTGTGTGACTATGAAAAGACTGTTCAAACTGTCTTTTCTTAAGTATCAATATGTTGTGAATGGTGCATGCAGGACTTATAAAATCCATACTACCCTCTCCTTGTTTTAGGTTCCAGATAAGTGTTAAAAGTGGGATATCTGACAATTTTACTGACTAGATTTCATTGGTCCAATGCTCTGTACATGTGAATGTTCGCTTGTAGTTTAACAAGAGAGAGCAGACCAGCATATCAGAAAAATCAGAAATTCCTTTGCAAAAATTGAGGCGTTATCAACCCTTTGCAGTTAAGGTGTTGCATCAATTAACAGTAGTCAAGAAACAATGACAATGTTAACTTTTTCAAGTACAGTTCTTCATTTTTAATGTACCTCCCACCCACATAGAAGCAGCTTGAACTGAACTGCTAGACTTTTTCTGTTGGGATCATATTTGTCGTTAAGCAAGTCCGTATGGAATTGAAAGACTTCCAGTTCTTAGTTCTGTTCAACACGCACATATTGGTTGTCCACATTATTTATTCAGACAAGGATTCCTGGTGCATAGCTTTCTTGGATCAAACAACTCACTGCTGAAAATTGGGCTTTTCTATTCATGTGGAATAGTTCTGTGCTACCCTTAAATAAAAGCATATGTATTTATTCAGTAGTGCAACTTTTGCTCATGTAATGAAGAATGTGATTCCAGCAAGTATGCAAAAGGAGTAAAATAGCTGAATGTGTAGGACATATAAGCTCTAATACTGAATAAGCAGAACTTAAGTTACTTTTGCAGTCACTATGGACCAGTTACTAGGATACTTTCTAGTAGTAATAAAATAAATGTTTTCTGAAGAGAAGAAACTCTGTGTTTCATGTTGTCTGGAAATCACTGTGTAGCATATTGTTGTTCTGCTTGTCAATTCTCAGCATCTGTTGTACAGCTTAAGGACCATCACAATACATGCCTAAAGTCATACTCTGTCAGAAAAGAAAACAAGATAAAATTTTTTGTTCTATTATGCTATGTTTTTATTAAAATACATTAAGCTTAGGTCAAATGTTATTCAACAAGTGCAAGTCAGTGATTTTATTGCTTTGTCATATAATTTATTCACCTCATTCTTATAATATTCAGATACCATGAACAGAATACATTATTCAACAAATACTAACAATTACTCCTTGAATAATTTAGTTGATGAATATTTTATTCTTGTGTTAATATCAGCTCCATGTGAGGGAAATAATACTTGTGCACAGCCTTTTTTTCTGCTGGACCTTTATGAAAAGTTGATGTAAACCCAACAGCTGATGTGGAACTTCTTTTTTAGATTTGGGGGACAGAGGGAGGTGAAATGCATTATAACACATTCTGAATCTTATAGAAAAAGAAGGGACTGGATATCTAGGTATTATTATTTAACTGCTGCCTGGGTTTGACTGTAGTAGGTAACAAACAGACACAAAATATAAAATGATTAACATCAAATGGGTGAGTGATAAATAGGCCAAGCAACTGAATGAGAAACACAAATTATAATGCAGCCCATTTGAAAAAGAAAAACAGATTAGCTTTTTTAAAAAAACTTGAAACAAGAATTCAAGAAACCTCAGAATGTCAGGATTTAATGGAATTAAGTTTTGGAATTTCTTTCAAAATAAAATACAGACAGATCTCTCTGATTTGACTGCAACTACATCTTCATTTATCAAGAAAAAATATTCTGTGCAAGACTAGATGTTGCCTTTCCCCAGACAGCCCCTTCTAGGAGTCTGATAATTCATGTGTACTCAGTACAGCAGCGTTCTCCAGATCTGGCAAAAAAATTGATAGATATAGATGAACAGCTTGATCTGCAATCAGCTGATGCACTTGCCTGTCCCAGAACAGGAAAAAAATTGTCTGCTATGCAACAGCAGGAGCATGTGTGCTTTTTAATAGAATCCCTCTCACAGAGTAACCTCACTGGAAACACATTCCCAGCTGTGAGGATCTTATACAGCTCCCACAGAACAGGACATATATACATATGGCAATCATACAATTGGACACATCAGATGCATGTCGATAGGATATTCCCATGTTGCATGGCCTATTGAGTGGTCTCACACACTGGGTCTCTATGACAATAAAAGGCCTGAATACAAGAAATCTGGAAATTAATTAACCTGGAAATCAAATCAGAATTTTGTGAACCCCAGTCCTATGGCTTCATCACAAAATCAGTCTTTTTTTCCATGTACTAATATAAGAATTGGTTAAGTTCTTGCAGTGCATACTATATACTACTGACTCAGTATGGATAATTTAGCAGGTATCTTCCTGGAGAGTGCACTGACTGTTGCCTTAAACTGTTCACTAAATGTAGACCTTCATCAAGGTGAGGCTGTCTTCTGTTTAGATAAAATGATTATAAGTGTTTGCTTTTGAGATTGTAATATCCTCTGTATCAGTTCTCCTGCAAGTACGTAATTAACCTGTCATCCCACCCTGCAGTAATAAGTGTGATAGACGGGAAATATATTAGGAAAGAACCTGTGTGTGATATGCTTGCAAGCCCTACTTTATCCTTCAACTATTTTTCCTTTTAATTAGCACTCGGGTAACAGCAGACCTTAATGAATTAGCATATAACTGTTATCAATATACATTATTTTTTCATTCTGAACTGCTCATTCAGATGAGATGTAGAAGATCTACTCTGGGTATTTTGGAAAAGAAAAAAGCTTAAAACAAAATGGACAAATACTTTGGAATGTCCAGGACTTCCAGTATTTGGAAAGCTTTTCTTGATAAATAAGGTGTAGCATAAGTAAAAAATCCTGAAGAAGACTGGTAAAAACATTGTCTCAAAAATGTTAACGTCAGGAAAAGAAAGTGCTTATCAGTTATATGGAAAATATGCACAAAATCTAGCTTTGAAATTAGACACTGTCACAACCACTGGAGAGCAAAACAGATATTTTGTGGAATTGATGGTCTGAAGGTATTTAAATGATATGAGAGTTTGTCTGTACCTGCTGTTTTCGTATGCACTTCATCATTCAGTGTCAAAGGAATGTACTCGTTTATATGAGTACCTTTCCACTAGATAAAATTTTAGAGAGTTCATTTTGGAGTATTCCTTTTAACAGTCAAGAAATGGCAGCAGAAGCAAAGGTGGGGGTGGTAATGGCTATATCTTCTAGGTCTTAGAGACTAATTCTCCCTCCTTATACGATTAGTGTAAACAATAAAAACAGCCAACTGAACAAAAACCTATTCAGAGTCTGGAAAACAAGTCTTATGATGTGAAGCTTAAAGAGCTCAATTTATTGAAAAAAAAGGTTGAGAGGTGTCTTGATCACTGTGAATAGGTACTTACCCAAGGAACAAATACTTGAAACTGGAGGTCTTTCAGTTTTGGAAACAAAGATTTAATAAGATCAAATGGCTGGAAATCAAAGCTAGGCAAATTCAACCTTGAAATAGGACAATAACTACATTTTCCTATCAGTAAGAGTAATTAAACATTGGACAACTCACCAGACCTTCAAATCCCTAAAAGAAGTTTAGATGTCTTTTAAAAAAGTGATGCTCTCATCTGATCTGTCAGAAAAAAAAAATATGGCCTGAAATAAACAGAGCCAAACTTAAGATTATAGTTTGTGAGTGAGAGGTCTGTATATGCTACAGTATCCAATGTCTTCTGGTGATAGTAAATATAGTAGAGACAAATTATGACACAGGGTCAATTCATGTGGGTGGAGAGACACGTTAGAATGTCTACAGTACTGTAGGAACAGTCCAAATAAATATAGACTGTTCTACACACCACATTATAACCATATGGTTTTCTGTACCATAAAAAGCCTTTGCAAACTTTTCTATCAAAGGTGAAGACTGTGCCTTCCACTCTTATATCTGCTGATGGCATCTAGCAAAGTCAGAAGTAAAGACAGTCCTGTCACTATAACTTACAGAGCATTTTTTGAAATACTGGCCCTTCTACATGAAATGGTGGTTGATCTTCGGGGATGTTGCACACAGTCACTTTATAGTACACCATATGGAGTGACCACTCTTTTTGAGGATGTGTTAATCCTTTTATGTCATTCCAGGCTACTCTTGATTCTCTAACCTACATTTCAAATACAATAACTATGTAGGCTTTTTCTCTAATAAAGGCTAAAATTAAACACTACTTTTAAATAGCGATGTTTTAGCCATTTTTGACAATATTTTCAAAATGAAAATAAATACATCTCAAGAGTTTTCTAAAGAATATATATTGCATTTTGGAACACTGAGTCTGGAGAGAAGTCATATTCCTTTGAATGAGAGCTTATATCATACAAATATGTGATACTTAATCTGTAAAACTGGTGGATAAAGAAGATATTCCTAAAACCTCCATCTTCATCTGTAAAACAGTAATTACTATCTCTTTCATCCTCTCCCTTCTAGACTGTAAGTGTAACTGAGTAGTTACACTAAACTGGGAGGAAACTGATTAATAAGCTCTCCATTCTGCACAGACTGTCAAAACATTTTGCTGTCCATCAGGAGAAACACATCATTCACATCACATGGAGGCTGAAAATCCTGAGGCTGCCATTCATAGCCACATTCCCAAATGGAGCTGCGCAAAGAAGCTGTAGTCTAGCCTTTCATGAGTATTCTAAAAATGACCTTTCTAAATCTAAGATGTACTATTATTGCAGTATAAGAAAAAGAGGCGTCTGAGAAAGACATAGAAAGTGAAAGGATGCTGGACAGGGACTTTTATGAAACCACACTCACTAAAGCATTCGCATTGGAGGTACTCTTAATGTATCTCTACAACAACAGATCTTGTTAAGTTCAGGGAGCTGTGAGGACTATACTCTGTTAACTTGAACTGATGTCTCAATTGTTTTATCAAAGGGTTTAGCTGGGAGAAGGACGATGAACAAGAGATAAAGAGCTCATGTACATCTGTCACAATAAAAAAATATTTGAATTACAAGAGACATAAATTTGGAGTATTCTAATTACAGCTACAAGGCAGAGAAGGAAGAAAATAATGGATTATTTTTAGTTATTCCATTGTTGAAATTTGCATTTGAAATTGCAGGAGGGGCAGTCAGGAATTTGTCTTTTTAACACTTTCACAGATCTGACAAACTACAGAAAATGGATGGATAACTCATGTGCCTTCATATGACATCTATTATTTTACGCATGTTTGTCTTCCAAGGTGATTTTATTTTTAATTTTATTAATCCTTATTAATATTAAAGAGAGAATTGTAAAATACATTTTTTTTCTGGAATGTATAAATGCTATAGCTAATCATTTCCCAACAATTATCATAAAACAGCAGTGACATTTTCAGCTCTTCAAAATTATGCAAATTATTGAGTGGGTAAGTACAGTAGCTCTTTTCTCTATTAGAGCACTGCTGTTTAAAGTGGTATTGCATGTCAAAGAGGGAAAAGTGTGAGTAGTTTGATTAGAATTATCCACCCTCCATCCCCACCTTTCTCTGCTTCATGCAACTACGTGATACAAACACCCACTGCCCTTTATTAAATCACATTTGCATTTGTAAATTCATGGAGATGGACTAAAAAAAAAGAGTACTCAAAGGAAAGCAGTCAATCCAAACCTGCACTTTTTTTTATTCCACAGCACCATCATTCAGTGTACAATTAGGAGTCTCCACACTTTCTTTTACAGCATGACAACAAACATGGAGATAAAGATTTGCAATATTAAATCTAGATTGGATTTTAAACCCAGAAGTTCATTTTGCTCTTCATAAACCAAACTCTTTCCCTTGTCATAAAATGATATGGTTATGGAGTTACTCAGCTGAGGGGTGGTAAAACTGAATGAGTGGACCACAGTCTTTCCCTGTTCAGTTCATATTTGGAATAGTGGGAATTCCATTCTAGTCACCTGGAGGTCAAATTAAAAAATGAGTGATAAAAAGCACATCCTCTCTTTTCCATATTAGCAGACAGTGGAGTAATTCTTCACAAATCCCCAAAAGTCGAAATAACTTCCCTCCCCCCTTTCCTTTCTGTAGTTTCTTAGTTACCCAGTCTATGATCACTCACAACACTAGACTCTAGACTACTCCATATAATCCTAGTCATGCTCATCCCACTTGGGTTTCTCTCATCTGTTTTCTGAAGGTTTTGTTTGTTTGTTTCTTTGCTTGTTTGTTTTGAAACCATCTGTCATCTCATACCTTCCTCTTCAGCTCCAGCTCCACTGATGCCCTGAAGAAACAGTCTGACTCTTGAGCTCACAGCACAGCATTGGTGCTTCAGGCAGTTGCTGTGGAACCTGGTGTTCAAAGACCTACATGTACCAGTGTGCCCATAGCATGCAGTGCATCTTTCTTCAGAGGTACTAGCATGAGGAATGAAAGTGGTGCTGGCATGAAGTTGTGCCTGAGGGAACAATCCCTGCTCATCATCAGCAGTCTGATTCAAGCAGATCCTGTTCCAGGCTTTGGAGTTATCTCTGCATGAACACTTTTGAGTATATCTCACTAACATTCACTATGCAGCATAGACATACCTTTAAATTGTGTAGTATCGGAGATGCCATTTTTATCTTTATCTTTTTATAGGATCTAATACTATGGGTCCATTCAAGACACCTTTTAGTTGACTATAAAAGTCTACATAAAATTAACAGCATGAAACAAAAGGAAGTTAAACATGAAAGAAGTCAGTTCTTCATTCTTTTAAAAGCTAACTACTGGTTGCTTTTCCTATCCTTCTAAGCTAGTTAAGTGGAAACATTGCTCCTTTGAACAATCTACATGTGAAGGCTGTTAACACTGCCCAGTGCACATTCCTACTCTCTCTCTCAACATCGCATGGAGGTATTCAATTCTAATAGCTAAAAGATCTAATTTCCTTTCTAACATTTGGACAGATAGATTTTTTTTTATATATTTTTTTAATAGAAGAAATAAAGCCTACTATGCTCTTATCTTTTATTTTCAATTTAGCTTCAGAAATTAAAATTTCTACAATTTAAATGAACCAAAATTTTCTACAACTTTCAAGTGCTTTTCATTCTGTATAACCATACTGCAAATAGAAATCCAAGGCTATGATCAAGTTCAAGTCACCTATTATCAGTGAATAGAACATTATAATACATTGAAGTATTTTCCTGATTTTAGCTGCTTTTCCAAATGATTCCATGGTCACAATGGACTTTTATACAGGCTGTTTAAGAAAAATGAAGCATCTCTCCTTCCAAAGTAATGTTGTATTCATTGCCAGTTCAAGCAAGCAGAAAGCAAGCTATAACACAAAAGCTCTTCCTGTATATACAAAAGTACTAGTTCATTCAAGAAAAGTGAATATAAACAGAAAATTAAGTTGCATGTTTTTATAGAAATATATAGTACATTTCAAGAGTGTTGGGGTGTTCTTTTTATTCATTTTTCTTTCTTTCATGTTGAAAATTAAATTCTGTAATACAAGCTCCAGCCCAAACACTGGTTTGTTATATTATTAAGACAGAATGTGTCTTAATTGCATATTCTTTTGTGTGCTTTGTGTTATCCCAATAATTTTCTGAAATAGTTGATCTCTGCCTTGAAGCCAGCTCCTACCCTCCCCACATCCAAACCCTTGACTACAGAACTTGAATCGACAGTGAGATACAAAGACAAGATGTAGTAACATCTGAAATCCATAAAAGAGCATCAAGGCAAGTTTATGCAAGCTAATGAAATGGTGTCAGGGGTCAAGATACCAGACAGCTCAGTCATCCATACTGTTAAGTTGCTACACAGCTCTTGGCACAGTTGTGTCTAGGGCCAGGTTAGTACTCTCCCAAGAAGTTTCCATGGGTGCTCAGGGGATCAGAACCAAGGAAAGACAGTTCCCATTAGACAGCTGAGACACAGCCTTCTGGTTGTGGAAGATGTGTTTAGTAGGATGTATGTAGCTAGATGGTTCCAACTTTCCTCGGTCAAAAAAACATTGCCACAACTATTCAATTCACTGGTATATATGTTGTCTCAGGCTTCTGCCTATTTCCAGCGACAGAAATAAAATCTGTACAAGCTTTTCTTTTCCCTGTCATAAGGACACAACACTGTTGTTGATGACATTTGTGTTATATGTGAAATTGGCAGGATGCAAACAAAGAGGAAAACAACAGAAGGTATTGTCCAGGCCCCATCACTTGAACAGCTGGTTCAAAGCAAAAATTGTGCTGTGAATAAAGAACTTTTGAAACGAGTGATATGGTGGCTTGTCTACCCCTTGCAGTCAGTCCTTTGAGTCCCATGCAGACAGAACTGTCACATTTTGAACAATAAACACAAAGTGCTTTTTTTCCTTCCATCCACTCTCCAGTGCAGGGGTATGCACTCCATGTTGCAGTACAGGCATGAGACACTTGTGCTTTAACCATGCTTTGATGCTGCATCTTTCTCTGGCCACTGGTTGCACTGGAAGCAAGGTTCTGGCAATCCTCTATGTAGGCACCACAAAAGTTAAGACAAGTAATGTTGTTAATGCTAGACTTATTTTAAGACATCTTAATACAGCTACCAGGATTTTCAAAGAACAGAGAAGAGCGAGAAAGACCTGAAAATGTATCCGTCATCAAACATGGATCTGAGGAATAAATGTTCAAGAGAAAGTCAATACATAAATCCCATACCTTAAATGAAGAGTAGATAATTAACTTTGGGGTCAGGACAGGTGGGGGCTGTTAGGAATATTCTCCATGCATAAGCATATAACACAGTGCTTTTTTTTTTATTATTATTTTTTTCCCTCACAAAAGGCTATCTTTTTTTTTTTTTGTGCCCCATGACAAAAACATTTATTCCAGAAATACCCCAGTTCAGATCCTATCTGAAAATATTTAAGTTTTCATGCCCTATGTACCAACATGCAGAAATGCTCTCACACAATTTCTCTTTTGAGGCTGATATTTTCTGGACTTTAAAAACAAATGTGAGTGATCCAGGTTTTAACTTTCCAGCTTGCAATGTGGTTGCGTCATCTTCAGGAAAACAGAGTCCATAGCACCTGGGTTTAAACTTAGATTCAAAGAGTATTTTACTGAATCAGAACTGTATTAACTATAATAAAGTTAATTGTTTAGTCTATAAAAGTCCAAAACTGAATTAAAGAATTAAAACAACAAAAGTTTTGAGGTTTTCATTTTTACTTTTGTCATCATTGAAAGAAAATAATAAAGAAAGGAAGGAGGTTACTTCATTTAAACTTGTGCAAGCTGGCCTTAAGAACCTATACCCTCACTAATCTTCTAACAGTGAACCTGCCCACTTGCTCTCCAATATTGTTTGACTCTGTAATCACTGAAATTTTACCACACATTAGTCATCCTCTGAAATTTACCTGCTGTTGCAGAAACTCCCAAACCACTTAAGAATAATAAAAAAAAAAAAACACAAAATTTATTTTTATACTCAATTAAACAGCATTCTGCAAACATATAAACAACAGGTCCAAATGTCCATGAGAGGAGAACAAACTATCACCACACAAACTTCTGGGGTTTAACAACAACCCAAAACACCAACCAGGGATTTAACAACAACCCAAAATGCTCAATCACTCACCTAATAAAAGATGAGGACTCTCAACCTCGAGGAACATCTCAGGGCAGCATCCCAACCCATAGGAACCCTGAGTCTCCTTGGGTGGTGTCCCAACCCAAAGGGAAAGTCCTTACCTGCAGCACACTGCTCTGGGTGGGACTAGCTCAAAATGGCTCCCCCCAGGGACTCCATTTATACCCAAACCGAATCTGACCTGTGGTCAATATCAACCCCTATTGGCCAAAGAACCCAACTACCATAAAGCCCTGAGAACAAGGGCACAGGGAAGTTTCAACAGCCAGGGAGCAACAATTTCATTGGGAGGGTGCACCTGCCACACTTGCATACACACATGTGCAGAAATACCAGTTTTTGAAATAAACCTACTTACCTCTTCACTGGGTAAAAACCTGCTGGGTGGCCAGGCCCAAAGAATGATGGTGAATGCAGTCAAATCCAGGTGGTGGCTGGTCACAAGTGGTGTTCCCCAAGGCTCAGTATTGGGTCCAGTTCTGTTTAATATCTTTGTCAATGATCTGGACGAGGGGATTGAGTGCCCCCTCAGTGAGTTTGCAGACAACACCAAGTTGGGTGGGAGTGTTGATTTGCTTGAGGGTAGGAAGGGTTTCCAGAGGGATCTGGACAGGCTAGATTGATGGACCAAGGCCAATTATACAAGGTTCAACAAGGGTCAGTGCCAGGTCCTGCACTTGGGTCACAACAACCCCATCCAATGCTACAGGTTTGGGGAAGAGAGGCTGGAAAGTTGCCAAGTGGAAAAGGACCTGCAGGTGTTGGTCAACAGCCTACTCAATATGAGCCAGCAGTGTGCTCAGGAGGCCAGAAAGGCCAATATCATCCTGGCTTGTACCAGAAATAGTATGGCCAGTAGAACTAGGGAAGTGATTGTCCCCCTGTACTTGGCACTGGTGAGGCCACACCTTGAATATCATGTTCAGTTTTGGGCCCCTCACTACAAGAAAGACATTGAGGTGCTGGAGCATATTCAGAGAAGGGCAACAAAGCTGGTGCAGGTTCTGCAGCACAAGTCTTATGAGGAGCAGCTGAGGGAACTGGAGTTGTTTAGCATGGAGAGAAGGAGGCTCAGGGGAGGCTCATCACTCTCTACAACTACCTGAAAGGTGGTTGTAGCAAGATGCGTGTAGGTTTCTTGTCCCATGTAACAAGAAATAGGACAAAAGGAAATGGCTTCAAGTTGTGCCAGGAGAGATTTAGACTGGATATCAGAAAAAAATCCTTCACTGAAGGGGTTATCAAGCATTGGAAGAGCTGCCTAAGGAAGTGGTTGAGTCACCATCGCTGGAGGTATTTAGAAGATGTGTAGATGTGGCGCTTAGGGACATGGTTTATTAGTGGACTTGGCGGTGTTAGGTTGGCGGTTGTACTCATTGATCTTAAAGGTCTTTTCCAACTTACACAATTCCATAATTCTTAGAGAGGGTCTGAGGCTGCACCTGCAGTGGGAAGTTAAACAGGGTCAAAGTACAGGGATGAGCACTAGCCTGTAGTCATCCATACTGTAAAATCAGGAGGAATCAGGAAGTTTTGAATCAGATGCATAATAATACTTCAGAGAACAGACTCTGGAACATCACTGTGTCTCCTTCTGTTTAAAGTAATGTTCCTTGTCTCAGCTCTTATTTGATGGTCCAAGCACTCTATCAGACATGAGAGATATTGCTGAGCTGAGGGGACTGGAGATCCTCACATTGCTTAGGCAAAAGACGACAAGAGGTGTGATGAATGGGCAATGCTGACATCATTTCCTTTTTTAAGGGAATCTTCCTGTTAGAGTCTATCAGTAGAAGGTAGCTCACATTTCTTGTTATTTCCCTACACTGTGAGAAGAAAAAAATGTGCTTAATTTAATCAGACTAGATCACCCTGTAGCTTTCTTCATTGACTTTACTGGGAATGTACATTCCCACTGACTCACTGAAGATGAAGCACCACCTTGTCTTGGTGCCTAGGTTATATACACACCAAGGCTCTCTTTTCACTGCAGACCATATGGCAAAATACAATTTCTTTGGAACTGTGTTCCTTTGAACTAGTTCTCCTCTTAACCCCATTGATGTTATGATTGAAACTTGAAAGCTAACCGTCCCTTTTGCTGCCAAAAGAACAGAAAAAAAAAAAAAAAAAAAAAAAAAAAGTACTTCACCAGGTCACCTTTTCACTAAATTCCTTTATTCTGTTTTAGTTTCTGTCTGTCACATAAACTTCATGTACCAAAAGGCAGGAAAACGAGAAACTCCTTTCAGCATTTTTCTAAAATGTTTATATTTTAAAGCTTCATAATACCCTGAATGATCTTGAATTCAATTCATTTTTGACTGGGAAGCTATATTACTATTTTTTAAAATCAATTTCTCCCCAGTCTCAGTGGTCTAGTGACTGAAATCTGAAAGATTTGGAAAAAATATATAAAATAATATTAAATAAAATGTTCATCCCATTTACTACAAGTCCACAGTCTGTTTCAGTGAGATTTCCTTCATACTGAGTCCTTTAAGCATCAGGAGAATAAAGTAGTTGTCTTAAAAATTAATATTACCCTGATATATTATTGACCTAGAACATCAAGTTTACAAATTACTGGGCTTTTCTCTTTCTTATGACATCCTGGAAGGTTTTAATTCACAGCCATATTCAGACATGTCATCATTGGTCAAACTTTCTTCACAGCTTTGAAAATAGTTGCAGCCTCCTGTGCAGACATTTGCCTTTATAATGTGGATATGAAACAATGCTCACCTGAAATTATCTCTGTACCTAACACAATATCATTAACAGGAACCCAACATGTAAACCTAGGAAGGGATAGGTTGCTTCTTCTTAATGCTGAAATACAAAGTGATCTTATTCTCCTGATTTCATTGGGGATAGAGTTAATTTTTCTTCTTAGTGGCTAGAATAGTGCTTCATTTTGGATTCAGTATGGGATTTGTTATGAGAAGAATGCCGATAGCACACTGATGTTTTCCGTTGTTGTTAAGAGATCAAGGACTCTCCATCTCCCCGTGTCCTGTCTGGGTGCAGATGCACAAGAAGCTGGGAGGGAGCAGAGTCAGAGCACTGGAGCCAAATTGGCCAGTGAAATATTCCATGTCATGTAACAGCATGCTCAGTATATAAAAGAGAGTCAGCTTGGAAGGAGGGGTTTCTCTCTTGCTTCCGGGATCACAACTGTAGGATCTTGGTGTTTTGGGATCCCTGGATGTGTATCAGTCAGTGAGTGGTGAACAATCGCATTGTGCAATACCTGCTTGTACTTTCCATTATTGTTACTGTTTTATTTTACTACAACTATTAAACTGTTTTTATCTTAACCTACTAGTCTCCCTTTACCCCTCCAATTCTCTTCCCCATCTCCCCTGTGGGGGAGGGTGAGAGATCGACTGCATGTGTTTGACTGACGGTCGGGTTTAAACTGCCACACTTACTCATGCTAACATTGTGCCATTACAACTCAATCAGCTTCAATGGAAATCCTCCTGAATTACTTCAGATAGATTAAATTAGGTCTCTAAATGTTATATTTACTGAATATCACTCATCCAGCACTTCAGGAACATTAGTTAATCTCCAGAATCTCTCTTCATATGGTTTCCCAAGTAGAAAATATATTTTAATACAACTGGTTTGTGGGCATTTAAATCAGCACCCAGGAATATTCCCCAAATTTGTGCAAGATCACACAGCAAATCAGCAGCAGGATCAGATACAGAACTGAATGTCC
Organism: Tyto alba; assembly: GCF_018691265.1. NCBI lineage: Eukaryota > Metazoa > Chordata > Aves > Strigiformes > Tytonidae > Tyto > Tyto alba. Next base: position 41,224,091 of record NW_024881316.1, on the reverse strand, counting down.
CACCTGCTCTCTTGGGCTCTGGTACTAGACATTATATTCTTGTTTGGAACAGTGGATTTAAACTCTTATAGATTATTACTTTTATCTTAGACTCTCTCTTACCTCGACTGGCTGCTGAGTTCTCAGTCGGGCCATTTAACATAAGTGCCTGTTATAGTTATTCAGTCCATTAAAACAGAAATCAGACTACATTACCCAGAACACACTTAAGCCTCCCACAGCCCTGCTCAGTCAGAGGGGTAGCCTGCCAATGTTCTCTCTAAAGAGTTCTGTACTAAAATCAACTGGGAGTTCCATGTTAAAATGGATGACTACATATTGTTATATAAACCCAACAGCCAATATCAGAATTATCAGGTAACTTAGTTAGGCAAGAACTTGTTTATGCATGTTGGGTTAGATATTTCATCACCCAGGACTAATTCCTGTGATGCTGTTAACAAGCTGATTAACTTCTTTCTCTGTCTGCGTAATGCTCTGCTGTAAAAACACAGCCTTTCCTTTCTTTGGTTGTAGGACATCCTTCCTATTTGAACTAATCTGGCCATGGGGAGCACAGATTGCTTTGTGTATGTGGTTCCTGGTTATATAAAGACAGTTAGGCTACGCATGGCAAGGTAGAAAATTCCTTAAACTAATAGATAGGTGGAAAAAAAGGAAAAAAAAAAAATCACAGTGTAGCCCTAATGTTTGTTTTATTCAAGTCCTAAGAAGCTAGATTATTCTTTATCACTGTCACCACTGAAGAAAATTTGAAGCTGTGAGAGGAGGTAGGTGCTGCTGGGAAGCAACATGTTTAAAGAAATTGAGTACCTGGTTCCTCAACACAAATCAGTCCTACTTTCTTTGTAGAGTCAGTGGAACCAGAAAAACTCATTCTGAGGTATTCTTCCCCAGCTCTTCCTTCCATCACTTCTACTTCACCTGTTGACATGACATGAACATGACTCAGTACCAGTTGTTTGTCCCAAGTGCAGCAAAATTAAATTTTGTCTATACTGTCCTGAACTGACTCCAAGCATACACCTTTGTTTTGTAAATTCAACAGTCAGTCAAGGAACATGCTTGTCTTACTAGCCCACAGTCCTGAAGGTATTTGAATGCCCTGAAGACTCACGTACAAAATTTGTGCATTTGCAAGACCTGAGCTCTATAAGAATAAACATAATCAAATTCAGACAGCATTTGCTTGCCAATTACTGGCAGATTTGCACCATTTATGGTCAGTCCGTTATTACACAGCACTACAAATTGAATTTGTTACAGAAAATGTTAGGAAGGAAGGATCTTTGGCTTCAATTTATCCAGAACAAATGGGCAAATGGAAAAAATTAAATCTGAATTTGTAGTTACAAGGCAATTTGGCCAAATGTTAGGCTATACTGTCCTATCTGTGGAGCAAAACATGATCCAAACTATCTCAATGCATTGAGATGATATAATTTGATGGTAACATCTAGCACTGTGGTGTCACAAGCAGCCTGCTGTTCAGGACATTCCTGAAATTTTATTAAAAGCCTTTTTTCTTTTAGTTTAACTATCTTTGTTGGTTTAGATCACACATTTATGATGTAAAAATTAAAGAAACTGTCCAAAATGGGAGGAAAGATGTCTGTGGTATAACTGATTTGCCAATTGCCGTGATTACTGTACAAATGTTCAGCACATTTTCTTCCTCAGGGAGATTTTATCTTGAAAGACTATGCAAATAGACAGACAGACAGACACAAACACACACACACAAGTTAATCTGTATTTTAAAATAGTTAGGGAATAAAAATACCCAGTGAATAATGTTTTATTTACATTACAGTACATGAAGCAATTTAATTAGTGGGAAAGGATGTAGCTATATCTTTTCTCCTCTCAAGGCTAAACAGTCCTAGCTCTCTCAGCCTTTCTTTATTTGAGAGATGTTTCAGGCCCTTAAGTGTCTTCATGGCCCTTCGCTAGACTCTCTACTGTAGTTCCATATCTCTTCATACCAGTTAGAGAAGGAGAAATTCACAGGGCAAAAGTATTTTTAGTACCTGCAAAGAGAAAATATCCCACTGCAAAACTGGCATGGGTCTTCAGGTCTCTTGTATAAGGTTCATGTCACCCAACTTCATAGATAGGATCCTGCTTAAACTAATGACACCTAAATTCAAGTCCACATGAAACAGTTTAAATATGTGCTGGGAAGTGGAATTCAATAGCTTAAACACAGTTGCCTATAGATATATACTCTACAAGACCCCACACTCCAGTTATTACTATCTCAAGAAGGGGATGTTTCCTGTAATTCCCTTGTCATACCTGCCAGTCTCGTGTGGATGTCTTGAGTTCCTTGGGTTTGTCTCAGATGTAGCTGTGTGACAAGCCCTTGCTCTCCATTAACTGTAATGGGGTTATAATATGCTTGTAGATTGCTAAATATAGGTGATTTACTCTGAGATTGAATCCCATCACCACTGAAATCAACAGTGAAGATGTTTACATTGAAGCCGGTTAATCAAGCTATCCTGAAGTTTTTCTTATAGTCATTGGAGAAAATTAGGCTATTCTAGAATGTAATTTGTCTGGTATTTCTCATGAAGTGACTCCTCCCTCCTTTAAAAGGAGATTTTCATGTTTTGTCAGAGAGATTCTGTTCTTTATTTCAACACATCCAGTACTTCATTGTGCATGTGAGCATCCACTTTTCAAAACCATAGCTGACTTTTTTCTTTCCAGGATTTGCTCATCTGCACATTTCACTATGGTTTGTAGAAGCACAGCACCTGCTTCTTGATGCTGCAGTAAGATGTGTCTCCAATGAGTCTTTCTTACTGAATTGTAGAAGTCTGTTGCCACCCTCTGGGCAGTCAGAGGAAAGTGTTTGAAGAAAGGTCAGCTTGCAGTTGTTCAAATAGGGCATGTCAAAGCAGTGTACAGTAAGGTCATCCAAAGTAATGGAGACAGGAGTAGACTGGAAGTCATCAACTGTATGTTCCAATCAATATTGTCTCTGTGTTGAAGACCTGTAATGAGAAAAAGGGATTTTTATCATTCATGTGTTAAAATGACAGCTTGATTATCCACACATGACACAGTATAGAACAACATATACTTAGCTAGGTGCTAAGTATAACATCTCCTTACAATTCACTTTGTCCAAGTCTTGACTTAAGGGTGGGAGAGAAAAGAGTGTTTCTAGCTAGAATGATCACAGTGTAACGTCATTGCTAACCCTTCTGTGCATATTGACATGATTTACAACAATGGACAAATAGCAAGTTCAGCAAAACGTCCATGGACAAATTATCGTCCATAATAAAACTGTATAGAATATATTAATTAGAATTCTCGTACTGGTTTAAAAATATTTAATTTTTAAAGTTCCTGAAGTTGACCCTGAAAATTTCCCTCTTCCCTTGTTGTCCTTTCCTGTGATCAAACATTCTCAGTCATCACAAAATGTGCATGACATGCATTTTCTCATATCATCTCATATAAAACACAAAGTCACCTTGCAATTTCAACCTCAGACAAAAACAACAAAAAAAAAATCCTATTGCTCATTTCCACTAAATTTAAATCTGAAAAGAGAAACTGATAGAACAGAAAGACCCATCAGACCTTCATTGTGATCCTCTTCTTTTTGACCCTTTCCATCTCTATTTAGATTTCACTTTCTTTATCCCTTCCATATCATTTATCATGTTTTTTTGTAGCTGTCTTGTGCTCTTCGTAGCAGGGTGCCATTTTAGCAGATTTGTCTATCTGTGGGAGCAGGAATCCTTGTCACAGACCTGCCAAAAACTTCACCTGGACTGATACTATGAAGTTCTGTTGAAGAGTAACAAATATTTACTCTTTAGCAATATTAAATTTAATCTTCTTGTTTACGTTCTTCTTGTGGTATTGCCTAAACCTTTCAAGACTTGGCATGATGAGATGGGAGAAGGAATACCTATGAGCCAAATTTCCAGAAGAGCACAGCTCAACATCATTTTTTTCAGTTGTGGCCACTGGTCTTCATCACACTTGGGTTCCAGGTTCCTGCCCCTTATTTATTTGCCAGTCAAGGAAAGGAAGAGGGATTCAACAACTACTTGCTTTCTTAGACAAGTATCAAATAGACTTCAGTGGAGCATACATCTGATGAGGCACTACCACTTTCAGGTTAGGTGAAGGCAGAATCTTAATGGACATCAAAATGTACTCTTATGTTGGGGACCCCAGAGCTGGACACAGTACTACAGGTGGTGTCTCATGAGAGCAGAATAGAGGGGGAGAATCACCTCCCTTGACCTGCTAGCCACATTTTTCTTGATGTAGCCCAGGATATGGTTGTCTTTCTGGGCTACAAGTGCACATTGCAGGGTCATGTTAAAATTCTTGTCAACCAACACCCCCAAGTCCTTCTCTTCAGGGTTGCTCTCAATCCATTCTCCTCCCAGCCGGTATTTGTGCATGGAATTGCCCCAACCCATGTGCAGGACCTTTCACTCGGCCTTGTTGAATTTCATAAGATTCTCACAGGCCCAACTCTCAAGCCTGTCAAGGTCCCTCTGGATGGCATCCCTTCCCTCCAGTGTGTCAACAACAACACACATCTTGCTGAGGGTGCTCTCAATCCCACTCATCATGTCTCCAACAAAGGTATTAAACAGAGCCAGTCCCAATACTGACCCCTGAGGAACACCCTTTGTCACTGCTTTCTACTTGGACAAAGAGCTGTTGACCGCAACATTGAGTGCAACCATACAGCCAATTCCTTATCCGCTGAGCTGTCCATCCATCACTCCAATTTAGAGACAAGGATGTCATGCGAGACAGTGTCAAATGCTTTGCATGAGTCCAGGTAGATGACATCAGTTGCTCTTCCCTTACCCACCAGTGCTGTAGCCCCATTGTAGGCCACCAAAGAGATCAGGCACAATTTTCCCTTAGTGAAGCCATGTTGGCTGTCACCAATCACCTCCTTATTTTCCATGTGCCTTAGCACATAACAGGAGCAGAAGGATCTACTCCATGATCTTGCTGGGTACAGAGGTGAGACTGACTGGGCTGTAGTTCCCCGGGTGTTCCCTTCTTCCATTTTTAAAAATGATGGTTGTGTTTCCCTTTTTTCAGTCAGTAGGAACTTCACTGGATCGTCACAACTTCTCAAATATGATGGATAGTAGCTTAGTCACTTCATCTGCCAGTTCCCTCAGGACCTGTGGATGCACCTCATCAGGTTCCATGGACTTGTGCACTTTCAGGTTACTTAGATGGCCGTGAACCTGACCTTCTCCCACAGTGCATAGTTCTTCATTCTCCAAGTCCCTGCCTTTGCCTTCTGCAACTTGAGCAGTGTGGCTGGAGCACTTGTTGGTGAAGACTGAGACAAAAAATTTGATGAGTACCTGCATGTCCCAGGTAACCAGGTGTCCCGTTTCCTTCCAGAACAGACCCACATTTTCCATAGTCTTCCTTTTATCTCTGATGTACCTATAGAAGCTTTTTCTTGTTCCCTTTGACATCCCTGGCCAGATTTAAATATATCAGGGATTTGGATTTCCTAACCTGAACCTTGGCTGCTTGGACAATTTCTCTGTATTCCTCCCAGGCTATCTGTCATTGCTTACTCCCTCTGTAGGCTTCCTTTTTGTATTTGAGCTTGTCCAGGATCTCCTTGTTCATCCATGCAGGCCTCCTGGCTTTCTTACTTGACTTCCTCTTTGTCAGAACGCATCGCTCCTGAACTTGGAGGAGGTGATCCTTGAATATTAACCAGCTTTCTTGGGTCCCTTTTTCCCTCCAGGAATTTATCCCATGGTAATCTACCTAATGTACCAGGAATATCCCTGAAGAGGCCAAAGTCTGTTCTCCTGAATTCCGGGGTAGTGAGCTTGCTGTGCACCCTCATTGCTACCCTAAGGATCTTGAACTATACCCTTGCATGGTCAGTGCAGACAAGGCTCCCCTTGAGCTTCACATTCCCCACCAGCCCCACCTTATTGGTGAGACCATTATCCTTAGTTGATTTTTCACAAATATCGGTGTGATACACTGCCACTGAGTATTACAGGACACAGTCTGTACTCCATCTCCATCAGCTGAGAATTTGTTACTTTCTCTTCTCCTCAACAAAATTCAACACAGAAATAAACATGTTTAGAACTTATGCTAGTTCTTTTTTCACATTATTATTACATAAAGATTCAAGAGTTGGATGTACTCAGAGATACTCAGGAGCTGACTGTATTAGTGACATTGGCACCGTTGGGCAGATACAGGAGATGGAAAATATAAAAAGGTGTAAAACAGATTTGAACCATGCAGGTTTAAAACTAAGCTCTCAAAACTTCTAATCATCTGCTTTCTGACCTCTAAAAGTACCAGAAAGTTTCCTGAGCAAGTTCTTCTTCTGCACATGCCTTGATGTCTTGGTAGAAGTGAGAAACTCATCAGCTATCTGATATGCAAGTCCAGTCATATAGATCTTCCTCTACTTAAGTACCCTGATGTTTTGAAATCTAGGATTAGATTCATCTCACCTAATGTGAGAATCTAAAAACTAACCATCTTCTTATTCATCTTAACTCTCTACTATTGATGGAGTCAAGCACCCCTACAGTCTGGTTCATCTCATGCAAAAATACCCTTTATGAATTACCCTGTGACAATATCTGTCATCCATTGACTAGAGAGAGACATTAGAGTGGTGACTTCAGGATACAATTCCATGCAGCATTACATTTAGTACAATAATACTGACACAAGGTATACTAATTTGCTCAAGCTCCTGTCTTGTACCCTTGACTCCATTCACATGCACTGAACATGCTGCACTGATTAATTTTTCAATGTTATGTTAAGTTCATGCTTTAAATCCATGTTGCAGATAAACCCTATAGCTTACCAAACCGTAGCCTTGGACTTTAATAACTAACTTGTGAATGTTTGCATGAGATAATTCTTACCAATGCACACACTAGTGTATTGATCAGAACATTTGACCAGAAGTCTGGAAGTCCTAGGAACCATATTTTTCTCTATTGGGTTTATTTCTGATACCTTTACCTCCCAGTGGTTCAAAACCCAAACGACAAAGTTTCCTGCTGGAGTGGGGATATTGTCCCAATTCCTCTTAAAGATCTTCCAATATAAAGAATTTTTTTTTTTTTTTTTTTTTAATAGCCTAATGATTCTTTCGTGAATAGAAAGAGCAAGGTTTTGGAGTGCTGACCAATTTCAAATGGCTTCTTTGCTAGTAGGCTCGTGTCTGATCTTCCTGTTTGAGTTACCCATTTTCCTCAAGGAAAAAGAATATAACCAATTCATGCTCTGTTCTCAGAGCCAGGTAATTCACAGTTAAAAGTATCATGAGCAAGCTTTAAAGTGATTGATCTCTCTAAACTTACTCCAGCTTAAAATAGAGTGCATTTGCAATATGTTAATGTAGACCCAAGTCTTCAAACTCCTCTCAAATATTGGGGCACATCAACTGGAGGATGAAGAAGGTTAAGATCAGGCCCAGTGTAACTCCCTAGTTTGCAAAAAAGGTATTGATTTGAGTGAACACTAATTATAATTGAGGAAAGATAAGCTGTAGATTCAACAGAGGGGGAAAAGGCTAATGCTTTTAAAATGTAGCCTGATTAATGAGGCTGTCATAAAACTTATTTATAGGTATGCTGTACAAAGTATCATAATCTCTGCAAAGATTTACAGCAAATTAAAGCCATCAGAGTTTAGGAATCATAAAACTGATTTGACTTTAAAGGATCTTCCGTATAGGCCAGAGGATTATAGTTGAGGCAGAGAAGTTGTAAAAATCAAGTGTTCTCAAACTATTCCAGGGTGTCAGTCACATTTCAGTCCCTTGACTCCTGCTTTCCTCTCCTATTAATCAACACATAGAACATGTAACAACTAGATATCAGCCTTGTTTAACAGCAGCAGTTGCCTTGACTAGTGGCTTTCAGAAAATATTTAATAAAATTTTAGTTTTGGTTAATGTAAGAACAGCTGGAAATGCAGAGTAACCTGTGTTTTGTTAGACAGTTCTCTATGGACCTCCAGCAATTTCTCCATGAATCACTAATGGTGTGTGGTCTACAGTTGGGAGCTATTGATTTAAAGAAAGCCCCAGTAAGTAAACAGATAGACCTTGTAATATATGGTGAAGGTCACTAGATTTAAGAAACAAAATTTCCTCCACAGTAATGTGCATGGAGCTGTTGGCATCCTGAAAGTTAAAAATAAAATAAAAATAGGCTATTTGGGATATTTAGCATAAAGGAAGAACGCTGACAGAAGCAGAAACTCAGGCATATAGGAGCAAGACACACATCATCTGGGAAATGACAAAGGAAGGAATCTAGGCTCTTTTTTTTAAGAATCATAAGTCCCTTTAATGTAAACAGTCTTTCAATCCTGAGTCCTAGGGATCTAAAAGACCATCCAAACTAAGACAAATGGAGTGGGGAGGAAATAAGCCTTTGGTAACTACAAATCTGCATAGTAGCCAACAAATGTGAAAGCATACTTCCAATCTTTCAAGGGACAGAGAGGAAAATAGTCTAGCAGGACAGTGCATGAATCTGAGTGTCTGGATATGCTGACATTCAGCTGACACCTGAAAAAGGAGGAAAAGCACCAATTATTATAATCACTCAGAATTTAATACAAGGTCAAAAGAGGAAAGATCTTAGAAATTACTGATTTCCCAGGTTGCCATAATGTCTTTGGATATCAATATAACTTTTGAAAATACTAATTTTTGCCTGTTGTTCTTTTCATAGCTCTATAGATGTTAACTTGTAGGCAGCACTGCTGGCAAAAGAACATAATAGCATATAGCATTTTGGCTATATTGAGCACTGGATAATTTTGATGACTTCTAAAACCCTTCAGCCTAAAAGTGTTTTATTTTCAGGCTCCACTAAAATTAGTTACAACAGTTGTTTGAGTGAGACAGGAGGCAAGGCTGGAAGTTTATTGTTAATGAAATCAATTTCACCTACTTTTTCTCTTGTTCTAATACTTTATTTTAAATTTATAGTGAAGAAATAGAATATTTCAGACAGTCCTTTACCAACAATGACTTGTTCACTAGTTTCAGCAATGCATTCAGAAACAATGAAGGGATTTAGCTGATGCCAGCCTTTGGCTGAATATTTCTCTGCATCTGTCAGGCTGTATCTCCACCTACATTACATATTCCAAGCATGGTCAACTTCTTCAGTTCGAAGGAAGACACTGCTGACCTATATAAACTTCTCATGCTTTAACTGAAATTTGGGCAGAGGCAGCACATCCCACCAGCTCTGTTCAGTCTCCCAGACCTGAACATCCTCATACATTACTGATACTCCATAGTCTGCAAGATCAAAAGAGTAAGGATGTATCTCCAGAAAACCTGGTCTAGTTTTATAGTGTAAGAATTCTAAAACAGAGGTCTTGAGAAAACACAGTGCATCACATGCCCTTAAGTGGGATGAATGGAAGGAAAATTCCAGCAGAAGCAGAGTAATGGAGTCTTGGTTTAAGAACTATGCTAGAGAATTGAAATCTGATCCAGAATGCCAGACAGAGTAGCTACTAACAGAAAAAGTGATTCCCCATCCACTTACTCCCCTCTGATACACAATGCATGAATGTCACAATTATTTATTCCCATTACAGATTCTGAAACAGTTATGTTTTGATGTTCGTTTGTTTAAGTGAAACTTGGCAGATGCAAAAAGACCTAACCTGAGAGGGATTTGGGTGCACATGCATGCACATATACAGAGAATGAGGAAAAACAGGATAAATTTTAAAGATGAAAAAATATGCCTTTAACAATTGCTTAAGTCCTGACTAGAAGAGATAGCTGCTGAAAGCATATCAGTGATTAGTCTCTTGACCTTTCTTCAACTTGAAGTCATCAGCTATTGTTCACCACTGATAATAATAATAACCTTTATTTTATGAGGTGACTGACAGACAATCCTTAGGGACCTCACAGTCTTTCACAAGAGCAATATGTTTTAAAAAGAAATCATATTTAGTAGGCTCAATACAGTGAAATTAATACATAAATTTTACATCAAATATTAGAAACATTAAACAATGTCTATAAAAAAAAAAAAAAAAAAAAAAAGAACATTCAAAATTACTTTTAAAGAAAAAACCTATAGCAGAAGGTTGGGCAGCAGAGCAGCAGAGTAGTAAAATTCATTTCCTCTTTATTCCATTTTATTTTCACTGAGAAGTTAGAAAGTTTTGGAAAGTTTTCTTTTCCTTTCCTGCATTTTTAAAGGGGAAGAGGAGGGAAAGCAGAGACTGTATGAACTGTCACAGGGAATATTCTGTCTTTAACGATGACCAGTCCTGAATCCTTAGATATGAACACTATTATACTTAATTTAAGAGGAGGGGATTTCTTTCTAATCACAGCCAGCAATCGACTCATGACCTGAAGCTGCAGTGGCTGCCCCCTTCACATTCTCATTCTTCCTAGTGTAATTGCATATGTTGCTCTAGACCAGACTTGAATGGAAGTCCCTTTAAGTAAAACCCCAGGAGGTGGAGTTGATAATAGGGTGGGTGGCTCTCATTCCTCAGAGTCATTATTGAACCAATCAGACAATATAGTGTTAGGGGTCACAATGCAACTAGCAGTGCACTGTTCTGAATTAAATGTAAAGCCAAAGCCCTGAATAACTGTGGCCATTAGACAGAATTCTTTTCAAGAGTGAAGGAGCTTGTTCCAGTAAGACCTAACCTGAGGTATTATACTTTGCCTTCCTCTTATTTCAGTCAGTCCCTTAGCCTGTATGATTAGTATATAGGAGATCTATGTGTGTTTAAATACCATTCTCATTCTCCAGTGGAAGGAGCTGCAATTCACCAGTGGGATTTTCAGTTTGGCAGAAGAATTTAATCCAACATCTTAAAACATTATGATCATAATTTTCCTGGAAGACGGCAGACAGTTTGTCCTTACAATGAATGTTCTTTCCATGTGCAGTGCATTTACCTCTGTTACCTCATCGTGAACTGTGGAATGGAAGAGCTAGCATGAATACTGGGAAGATCAGGAATTGTTTAGAGACTTATCTGAAAGACTGTCTCCTTTACCTAGCAATAATTGTATCCCAGGCTTTGAAATGTCTAAAACAATAAGCAGCTAAAATGAAGTTGTTAGCTCTCAAGTAATTCTTAAGTATTAGTTAATTGTAGTAAAACATTCTTAAAGGACTTGAAGAACCTGATAAGCAAATACCACTGAAATTTAAAAAAAAATAAATCTCAGCCTAAATTTTTAATTTGGATTTGGTGTCAGGAGGAAAATATCTACCAGCTGAAAAGTCTAAACATGAAATAGACATGTCTGAGTTGTGCAAAGTATCATGACATATGAGTGCTGTAAAGATGTCAGCACTGTAATCTTCAACCCATATAGACAGAGAAGAATTCAAAAGCCAAATGACTCTATCATGTGGCTCATGTCAGTCTCCATAGACTATAACAGATCAGGTGTCCACTAGACAGATCATCACCAGTCAGGGAGCTCTGTCACTGGCTTTCTGCAGGCCTTTTCTTGGTGTCTCACTTTCCTTATGTGCAAAAATTGAGGTATTTTTACTTAAAGGTGGTTTGAGAGCTATTAGGGAAAGCACTGGACAAAATCGTTTTTTGTTGATTTTTTTTTACTACAATCTAAACAGAACCACTTTTCATTCATATGCAATTTACTTTGAAGAGTCAGCATCTGTTTCTAGTTATGGATGATACCAAAACATCAGGCAATCATCTTGTAGCATTTTTTAATGTAGATAAAATCCATCTAAAACAATTTTTAATGTTGCTAAAATATACTACTCATATTTTTTTCCACCTCCTGAGTTTTGAATACACGTGGGAACTTGAGAGATCAGATCTAAATTGAGTGGATCAGCAAAGTGTACTAGAGTCAATGAAGTTATGCGGGCTTACATTATCTAAGAGTATGGCCCAAAGTGATAAAGATTGGCGGGAGAAAAAATGCACATAGACTCCCCTCCTTGAAACACATGTTTTTAAAACTGCTGTAAAATACTATTTTTTCTGGTAATTATGTAATATATGAAGGATATGTCAAATTTTCATGCTTGTATAAAGATTATGCAATTTTAAATGCCTTTGTCAGTCAGATTTAATCTACCAATCCCAAAGACAAGCTGTTACAGCTGTATACTGTACAGCACATTTGTGTGTGTCTCTGTGTATGTATTTGCAGGTATGTGAACAAGAGAAAAAAATGCAGTTACAACCATAGAAAGCCACTAATTAGGTAAATTAAAGTGCACTTTTTTTTTTTTTTTTCATCAAATCCTCAAGTATTTTCTTTTGCCATTTATTGTTTACTGGAAACAGTCCTTTCTCTAACACTACCCACAATGGATTTTGCAAATTTTGTGGTTTATGTTGACTGTTTTGCAATTTATACTAGTGTGTAAAATATTCCCAGCACATACACTTAATCAAAACAAGCCCAATTAAGCTCAGTACTCCAGATTCCACCTCATTAGCTTTCTGTTCCTAAAATATAACAGATGTGATTGCTGCGGGCCATGAGTTAAAGATGAATTTTTCAGCTAAGCACTTACAATACAACCTAAAGTTATATGAAGATTTAATTATTACTTTCAATTTCACAGCTTCTTGTAAAAGCTCATTTTTCACTTAATGGCAATAGAATTCCACTACTTCACTTTACCCATGGTTACAGAGAAAAGTATCTAAATGAGGAAGAAGGGAAAGGTCAGGGGTCCTATTTTTACTCCCAGCTTCACACATTGGATGGGTGACTTCACAAACTTGAAGGGCTTTTATCCTTCCAAAACTACTGGAATTCAGAAAGGAATCAGGATCTCAGCTTGCAGCATATCATTTCTGTCTAAAAACTCTGTGCAACTGTGTGAATGATTTTGCAATATGTTTACTTGGCATGCTTCAAAAAGATCTGATGGCTTAGCATACCAGCAATAGCTGGCTAGTATTCCCCTCAAGTAATTCTTGGTACTTCTTAGCTGGATTTTAACAGTTTAGAACTACTAGCTTTCATATAATATCCAATATAAGGGAAAATATTATCCTTTTTCTGTAGCCAAAAGGCCAAAGAGGATTACCATAGGACTGACATCAGGGATACAAAGGGAAACACTGCCAATTGTCAGCAGCTGTATTTCACTGTCAATACTCCAGTGTCAAGCTGCTGAATCTGTCCCACACTTTATCCTTGTTATGGAAGCTCAAAAGTCTGGTGGATCAAGAATAATCTCTGGTCAGGCCAAAACAATTCCAAAAATAATTCAGATGTAACAGTCTGACTTGTCTACAACACCATTCAACATGGAGATTTCCAAGTGAGCTTGCAGCTTCCAATAAATGAAACTTCTTTACAGATTCTGTTCTGATCCATTTTTCACACCATCCTATATTCTGATTTCCCAGAGACTGGAGAGTCAGGCCCCACTTATTCAGGACCCACTTCCTCAACTTGTTTAGTCAGTGTGATTTTTTGCTACATTGAGTGAGCCAAGAGGACAACACTTCCAGCATCTGTGCAGTGTAAGATCTGTCCCAATGCCTCAGCATCCTGGTTCAGTGAAGCCAACTGTGCATAAAATTGTGCACATAATACACATTTAATCTTGCAAAAATGGGCATAAAACAGTCCCATTAATATCAGTAACAAAACCATAGGCCCTAAAAAGGCCTTTAGGTACCTTCTTTGCATAAACTATTACATAAAGTGCAAGGCAGGACTAACGATTAAAATTACACAAACAACTTGATTCACCACTCTTGCCGCATTTCTGTGTTAGATGACTTTTTAAGTCTGTGGTTGCTCTCTCAGCAGGGTGAGTATCTGAGATAGCTTAATTGAAGCCAATGGAGCTACACATTGACATAAAATTAGTGTACTTAATAGGAGGTTAATGCTCAGAAGAAAAGAGAAGCCAAGCTTTTTCTTGAAAGGTTTTCTCATGGTTGAGATCTTCTCTTGTTTTTACTTTCCCACTGCATTATTCTTTCTTTTCTCCTCGCCAAAAGATTAATCAAAAAATTAAACATGTTTCCTTTGTGGTTTACACTGAAAAGAAAGCATAGCTTTTCTGTTTGTTAAAATGTGGAAGGAGATAAATAATGAAAATTTCTAACGATTAGTCCCTAAGGTCTTTATGGATCCATGGCACAGACACACTTCAGATAATAGGCCAATTTAATATTTATGATGTACTAGGTTTCTCTAAATATAAAAACTTAGCAATTATTATGAGAGTTATCCCTTATTTATCTACTTTTGACTTTTAATTAGTAGGATTGCCATTTAATCATTAACAGTCTCCACTTCCAAAGAACACCCTACCTGCTACTTCTTTGATGAATGTGTCCCTATTGTGTCCCTACTCCCATTAGATCTGTCTTAGTTATTCCAATGACAAGCTTTCATATAAAAATGCTAGTTCTACAAAAACAGTTTCTTGAAGCAACATCTCACACTGACTGGACACCCTGAATGTATTATACTGTTAGGTACCCATCAGGTTTCAGCAGATCAGGCATTAGGAGGCTCACTGAGGTAATTAATAACACCTCAAATCTTAGTACCCTTTTTAAAAAATAAATTTAAAATTACATGTATGTGAGTGGATAGGGGAGTAGGAAGCCTGGCACAACCTGTTTAATTAAGCATAGTAATATTCAATGTAATGATTATCCCTCTTTCTTTGACTATATAAAATAGTGCCATAGGAATTATATCTTTAAAAAGTTCTCTCTAACATTAATCAAGTCACTTCCATGGAGAGATGAAACTACAAGCTCTAACATGTTAACATTCAGCAATGTGTTACTAATAGCATCGTTAACACATACCATATATAGCTACGTGGAGTGTCTTATACTGAGCTAGTGCCAAGTCCCAGTTTGTCAAGTTGGGACGCAGGAATGGCAAAATAATTTCATTCACTCCACCAGCTAATTAAGATGGAGCTTAAACATGGAAGCTGAGAACCTTAACAAGTCTGCTGTGCCATTCCTCCAGGATGACTTTGTAGGGAATAGTAAAAATACTTAATATAGTCACTGTTGCATGTTAAATAATTGTCAGGGAAGTGCAAGTGTTACAGGCTGAATCAGTACAGGGTGAACACTGCCATTATTGTGCAGTATTCACTCCTCCCTCTTCAGTCGTATCTGGTCTCATGTTTGCTCATAATGCTATAAAAGAACAGATTTTTTTTTGACACAGGGGCTCTTGACATTTATTTTAAAACCAGAGTGGCTTCCTACAATGTACTGTTGCCTGGTGCATATTGTACAACTTTGCCCTGAGAATGTGATGGGGGAATTAGGACCTTTTCATCTATTTAGGTTTCCTAGTAATTTTCATTATGAAGGAATCTTGTTGTCTTCAAGTTTGAGGACCTCTCTCAACACCCACCTTTACAGCAGTTCTTAGCAAATGAATGAATGCAGTGCCCAGGTTCTCGTGCACTTGGCTCACTAGGATATTTTTTAACCTTACACTGATATAATTATTCTATCACAAAATTTGTCCTCCAGAATAAAATTATAATACACTTTAGCCAGCTGCGTCTTTCTCTAATACCTTCAGCAAGCTTGCCATAACAACAGCATTATCTAACTAGGTTCCAGCTCTGCACACATGACCTCAGAGTGCTGATGTAAGGGACCATCTGCAAAATATAATGCACCCAATCACAATGAGAGGAACAGGTCTACACAGTGATACTTCTGTTACCCCTACACCAGACACATCTTAATCAATCTCCTTGGTAAGCCCATACATGGTTGTTGTTCAGACCTTTGCCTCTCAGTTAAGAAAATATTTGAAACTTTCTCTTTTCTGATATTTCCTCTTAGTGGCAGCTTACTTGAGAACATGCTAAATTATTTTGGTTTCGCAAAGCCAAAGTATATATGCTAAGTTAATGACCAAAAAGTTAAACTCATTTCATTCACAGTAACACTCTTTTTATTTCCCTTTTATCCTGGGTATTTCCTTTTTTACTGTTCTAAATTTTTTGTCTATTTTCTTGGTGTAAAACTTTGGAGATTGTTAGCACACCGTCATGTGGCTGCCTGGATTTTGCTAAGGCAGTTTTTTTTTCTCCCTTTCCTTCATGTAAAGCTTAATTAACAATAACAAAAACAAAATTTTTTAAGGATATCTCATTCTATTGATATGGTTCCTTTAAGGCCACTACACTTATACTATACAGCAACGGGAAGACCTGGCTCTTTACCTTTGGTGGTGGTTTTCTCATTTTTTCATTTGGTCAGTTTTGTTGCTCCTCTGACATCTTTTTGATTTGTTCCTCCATTTCTAGTTATGCCTTATATTAGTTTGAATCCAATAAAATCAGAACAAAAGAAAAAACTTACTGTATATTTTATAAGCTAAACTTAAGAAGACAGAATACGTGTTCAGTACCTATTTTGATATTGTAGCTCCCACAACATTTTCTGTTTTTTTGTTTTTTTTTTTTTTTTTATAATTTATCTATGCAAAAACTGATTAAGAGTCATCTGCAGTATTTTTTCCTGTAGTCAAGAAACTGAGAAGTTTACAGGAGAGGCTTGTGTATTTTGAAACACCAGCCATTAATGTCAAAGTCAGAGCTGCTAATGTTTGAATACTTTTGCTCACCTATACATCCTTAAGGATGTAAAAAAGAAAAAGATTTTCTGAAAATCCAGTCCTAATTTGTGATGCTTATCATCAAAAAACATATGGCCAGATCAAAGGGACAGATCATAAGCTGATGTAAATTGACCAAGCAGCACTATCAGCAGGGATACTGGATTTATAACAGCTGAGTATTCAACCTACTTGTAGTTTGGTATGAGATTTTTCTGGCTGAGGGTATGGAAGTTATAACCAAAGGTCCCAAGTAATAGTCTTTCAGAAAGTCATCACACATTTTTCAGAACCTGAAAATTCACAAATTTGTTAGTATTTTTGGACCAGTTCCCTCTTCAGCTCAGTGTTCATATTACCCATATTTTAGTTCTTTATAAAAATGAATTGCACTTCATCTCAGTCTGTGCACTCAATAAAATAAATCTAAAAGCCAGAACTGTCTTAGAGTCAAAGAGATTTATTCTGCTATAAAGCAGTAATCTGTCTCTCACTTTTTTGGATTTAAGTAGAATGAAAAGAAGCTACATTTAAAAATGAGCCAGACAATGTTAAGAAAATATTACTGAGAACAATCTGGCAATGGAAAATGAGTGAATATCCTGACCCATCAGCTTCCCTTCCATTGCCAGCTGTTATGATTCTCTAAATACTGAGAACACATGATTTAATAGTTGATTGCTTTGTTTTTTGGCACATCTGTAATGCAACAAACAAAATATATATATTTGTATGTATGAGATTTACATTAGAGACAGACAAAAGCATCTAGAGGGTGGATTCCAACTATCAATTAGAGGTACTATTTGCACAGAGGGAGGTAACCTGTTGGATGTGCACTGATGTGAAATAAAAAGATTGAATGAAGAAAATGCAGATGATATGATTGTAGTTTAAGAGAGAAAAAGAAAAGACTCAAACAAAATGAAATTATATGAATGAAAAACAGAGGTGCTTTTGGTACTGCAAGGGACAGGCAGGTGTTTAGTTTAAGAAAATGTCATTATAATGACATTGTGGAAGATGAATAGGAAAAGTGACTCATACTACAAACTTCGGAATCTCTTGATCAAGTAGGAGCCATAATTATTGCTGGAAAAGTACTGATAAAAAAAAAAAAAAAAGGACTTGAAAATAACAATTTTTGGTAAGATAGAGAAAGCAAACAAAGTATAACATTGTCACAGATTAGACTATCTTCAGCAGAGAATGAAGCAGCAAGAAATAAAAAGGTCAGGCATTGAAAGACATCACAGACTGGATCAAATCTAAATGCTTAAATGACTAAAAGCTTCCGTACTGCAGCACCCAGTGTTAAATGACATAGATGTGTGACACCCAGCACTTCTAGTGGGCATGAGGGTACCCACTGCAGTGGATAGACATTCAACATCCTCAAAATCATGTCCAGTGCACTCTATACAGAAACAATACAAAATTATTCATTCACTAGCCAATTGGAAAATATCAGTTTCCACTCCCAGGGCCATTCCTGTGGTCAAATTAAGCAATGATTGGATATAAAATAATTCCTTGCAGTCAGTCCCCTTTCTCTGAGGCAACAGTATTCAGAACTGAGGTTCAGAATCACACCACTATGCTCTTTCTCTTTTCAGGTCAAGGAGATGTGAAATCTTTTATACACATTGGCACAGCTTCAAAAATTAAAATAGAGCAAGAACTCCTTCACTTTTTTATGAACATAACACATTCCAATGGGACACAGGTAATACCCTTCTTCAGGCAAAGCCAGGAATTGAACCTGGGTCACCTACTTAGTGACTGAATGTTTTAAAAATACTAGGCTACTATGCAGCAACAGATGGAGCACCAATTTGATTACAGGGGCTGGCCAGCAATGGGGACACTTCTATTGCTTTAACAGATACATGCACACTTGTATGAACCTCTGGAAATACTGAGCATACATACCAAACCAACTAATTCAAAGAGGCCTTGTTGAAGGAAACAGATCTATGAAAACATACTATTTTCAAAAAAGAGTTAACATTTGCAATTCCATTTTATGCAGACCCCAATCATTTCATAGAGTATTTAGAGTTGCTCTGTAAATGGTTGATTAATAGACATGTTCAGAAGAAATAAGCAGAGAAAAATTCAGTTTCTGGTACACACCAGGTTGCCTACATGCACCTAACTGGAAGTACTGCTGCAGATGTGCAGACCTCAAACATGTTAAGAATACAAAGGACACAAGATGAAGTTTCTGGGGTTTAGGAGCCTATACAGAGAGGTAGCATCCAAGAGCAAGGAACAGGGGTGCTCAATAACCTCTCTCCTGCTCTCCTATTTGGCACACTGCTGTGTGTCTCAAATGCAGAGAAGAGATGAGAAGAGAAGAAGCAAGAGGAAGCTTCAGTTAAGCCTTTTCCATCTTCTTCCAGTCTTCCCTCTCTCATTGTCCTGTTGCATCAGCAAACAGGCTTCAGTGTTGAAGGAGAAATGGAAAATTGCTCAGGCTGCATTTGTTGCTCAAATTGTCATGCTCTGGGGAAAAATTAACAGGACAGATGGATGGATCCTTGAAGCTTGAGCTTGTCTGAAGGTGGTCTGTTTGACTGACCACACTGATCTGCAGGCACAGCTCCCATTCCTACCAGAGAGTTGCTTAAAGGAATAAAGATAGTGGGTAAATACAATTTCGTTTTGAGTTAGAAATGGAAGAAGAAAAAAAAAAAAAAATCAGTGCTTAACTAAATCAATATAGATACTCAGGATTTGATTTCACAGCAAAGTTGCTTCATCAGACACTTGTGCTAAAGGTTAATTATATTTGTCAATATATAAATATAAGTATGTAAATTTCTGGGAATTTTCACCAACTGAAAGATTACATATGCTATTAACTATTCCTGAAATAATGCTTTGGTACGTTTGGGTACATATTTCTTAGTTTGTATTACCACATTATATTACAGAGTGTGATATTAAGTATGAATCAAGACAGTCTCATACATAATCAGAATATATGCCAAAAGAATCAGTCCATAATTCATGAAGAAAAATTTAGTTGTCTCTAATTAATTCTATAAAACAGGTTTAGCAGGATTCCAGATCCTCCAGAATGTATAGTTTGATATAAAAATAAAAATTTCTTGATGAATTTCTATGTATGTCAGGATAAACAGAATGTTCCCTTCTGCCTCTAAAAATGTAATATCATTCTTACTTTCACATGAAACTTTGGAGCAGAACTTAAAGTTCGGATGACCAGTATCAATTAAAAATTAATTGATAGGTGGAGTTTTTTTTCCATGTTAATGTTGCAAGTGTTACTGAAATTTCTTCAGGAATCAATCAACCTCATATGCAGAGTATACCATGCAAAACCAGAATGTATACAGAGGAAACACAAAATTATTTTATGTTTTATCGTGGAACAGTTTGCTATCATTACCTTATCTGTCTGCAGGTACAGAAAAATAGAGACACTGAACTTTTCACTCTACACAAAAAAACCTTGAATTTTATTTCACATAGGAAATTGGAATGGTCTGTTCTTTCTACTTATTTTTATGAAGTGCAGAATGATAAGACCCTACTTTTAATCCTATTCCATAATGAATCAATAAAAGATGTAAAATGAAATAAATGAAAGGCAAAAATACAGCAAAAATTATTAAAGTGAATACTTTTCACAACATGCCGTCATCCCTTGGAATTAACTCCAGCAGGAGATTATTAAATCAAATATTGTTGAAAGATTTTTAAAGGGCTCAATAATTTTATGAGTAATAAAAAAAAATATGAATGTTAAAGTAATCTATTACTGTGCTTCAGAGGGTAAATTGATAGCCACAGGGGTCAAGAAGATATCCCCTTCTCTACCTTCATTTCCACACAACTAGCTAAGTGCATTAAGAGCTTTTCTTCAACTTCCCCTCAAGCATCAGACATTGGTCACTTCTGAAGGCAGCAAAAGCGCAAGTCTCAATAAATGAGAAGGAACATAGGATTTGTCTGATCCAGTATGACAAATCCTATGCTCCTTATCATCATCATTATCATCATCTGAACGTATTCTACCTCCAGCGTAAAAGGAGATTGCTTTTCTGTGTTCACCATCCCTATGGGTTAAGTATAAGTACTTGGAAGTTTGCTGTTCTAAGTCACTTAGAATTTTGGTTCTCACATCTCATCATGACTTCCTTCTGGGACACTAATTCTTCCTTTATTCACCTGGTAGATTTCATGAACTTTCCAAGCCCAGGCCCTGAAGAAAGCTGAAAAGGGGAGTAAAAAAAAAAAAAAAAATCACAAAATCCCACTGATGTAATTTTTTGCTTTTGTCACCATCAATTTGCTCCAAAAGACATAGAATGACATTCTCTGTGACACTATTCTCACGCTGCCTTTGATATCTTAGTGACCAGCAAGAACATCAGGTAGGGATGCACAGGAAAAAATCTTTATCCAGTACAAATTTCTGCTAGTTGCACTGGCCTAAACAGTTGTCCCACAATTCATTTTTGAGATATTTTTTAAATCTTTCATACCTTTTTGCTGTTTCATCTGTTAAAATTCCATGAATGCTTTAAATGAAGTTAAAGAATTTAGATTCTTCAGTAAACAAATCATCTCTCAAACACTTTTGAAGAGCAGTCTAATATAACTTATATCTTTGGGGACTGCCCACCACATAGTCATTGTGGGGTTTATGGTGCCATATCATTGATTCTGAGAGTTTTGTGACCTACTACATCTGAAGGACATAGTAAAAAGTAATGATACAAAGGACAAGAGAAAAATAATGGCCAGGGATTTATTATTGTTGTTGCTATTATTAATTGAAACATTCACAAGAAAACAATGCAGCAACTTGTACAAACACCATACAAAATGACAACATTAAAAGAATCTAAGTAAATGGCACCTCCTTTTACAAAATTTGTTCTCAAAAAGTTTGTGAAGTATTGCAGGTTCTGATTTATTGTTTAAACCTTGCACTTGAGCCTGCTTATGGATGACATTAGCAGTTTTTAAATACAGCCATAATGCCATATATAAATAGATGAAAGATGTATTTAAAATATAGAATAGATATTTAATGCAAGATTTACAGCATCTGCTGATATATCTCTGATTTACACATTAGTATTCTTGAAAGCTGAATACTTGGTCCCAGCTGGATCTCCTGGTTAGTTATCTAGGATCCCTCTAAGCTAATGGGGAATTTAATGTTTCTGAAGAGACCTGAATAGAAATCACATATAGATAATGATACATCTGACCTCTACTTCTGTATGGGGCAGTGCTGACTGGAGGCTGCATCTGTAATGTCCATATTTTTCCTAAAAATAACTACCTAGCTGGGTAGGTCTCAACCTCTTAAAAACATCATCAGAAGCAGGGAACAGAGTTGTAAAGCCACCAACTTCTATATAACCATTTATTAGCCATATAGTAAATGCAAGAGGGCTTTTTCCTTTGGAGTTTATTGATACAAGTGTTTGGTAAGGAAGGAGTAGATTTGGGTTCCAGTCCTTACTCTCAGAAATCTTTAGTATTGTCGGAGCAGAAACTACATGTGAATTCCCCAACCAAGTGCTCTAATACCACTATTCTATGGTTAATTTATCATCCTCAGAAGAAGAAAATAGAAATCTCATCTCCAACATGTAAGGAAAGTGTTCTGAACAAAAGACTGTTTTGACAATGAGGATGCATTTACAAACATTTCCTGCAAACCTGAAACTGCCTGGTGATTTTTAGGTGTCTTTCGGAACAAGGTCTTGGTTATTGTTTTTGGACTTGTCTGTCTAAAGTGGTAATTTCAATTTTTGCCTCAAGTAAAACTTCAAGGCTGGACTCTGGCTCTTGGTAAGAGCCAAGTGTCACTTACAATCATACTTACTAAGTTAGAAGTGGCAATATATGAACCTTAAAAGACTATTTTCCACATATCAGAAATTGCTCTATTTGACAACCTCAAATGCCTCCAGTGCATATATTCAGTAGCATTAATCTTTATATCTCACAAAACAGAATATTTACAACAAATAAATAACTGATTCAGAAAAGTATAAAACACCTTCAAGAGATTCATACTCAAACCAATTTTTAAAAAAGTTTATTTTGTTTCTATACCAATGTAATTGGTGTTTGAGCAAGAAAACAAATATTTTTGGTTTAATGCATTGAGCTAAATATTTCTGATAAGGTAGTAAAAGAAATTTGTTTTGGTGATCTGAGGGGGAATACTAAGCAGACCAAAATTTAATGCTAGAGTTCTTGAGGAAAGGAATATCAGCAGTAGGGACACAGGTTGGAGTCCACACAGCATATTTAAGCTGTATATCATTCTGCCACTCTGAATTTTAGTCATGGTTTCCACATCAGTGTGAAGTTAGAGTAGGATATTGGGGATAACTGAGTCCCAGAAATAAGGGAAATAACTCCAACAGTTTGTATTGAATGCAAACAAATTTTCATTCATTAAGGTGTTGGATTTATTTTTTTTTTTCCACAGTTGCAGCACCTTTTAAATTGCAAATAAAATACTTTCAATTAAACAGGATGGATGCAAAGTCAAAGCCCAATCTGTCAGGGCAAATATCACTTTCTGTGTCTTCTGGATTCAAAGTTCCAGGTCACCAAGAGATATCCACTGTCTTCTACAAGCTTTGAATAAATCCTGTCCTGAGTTAAGGTAGCTGCTTAGTGACCCATACTGACTTCAGCCTTGTGCTCAAGTGAAAAATATTCCTTGTTGTTAGAAACTGACTGTTCTATGCAAGAACAGTGTGAGTAACTGCACATGTGGAATAATACTGAAATCCTCTTTTAACTTTTTCTCTAAAAGTCCTAGAAGTTCTGTTTCCTCTGTACAACACCATTCCATACAAATGACTTATGGAAAACCAAAGTTATAGATCTATTTCTAACAATAATTTGGACATTGGGACAAAATGACGAAATTGTAGACAGTCCATAAAAAGAAAAGAGGGTTTTACTATTTTATGTGTAAAGATTGTTTACAATGAATATAGGTGAAAGAGCTTTAAATATGCTATAGAGCTCATCAATGAGAGCAATAAAATATTCCTCTGTATGTGTTAAGTTGTTGCTGCTTTGTGAATAACCTTCTTGGCCTTGCAACAGTGGGAACTGTTTCTTCTTTTACTTTGCATCACTGAATGGTCTCAAAACTTTAGCTATAGCAATTATGCTTTGCACCTCATTACACAGAACAAAAACCACTCACTCTAAATTATCCCTGAATGCGGCTGGTTTACCACCACATCAGATTGACCCAGAACTCCTGAATCTCCATCTTTCTTTGTTACCTTCTAACTTCTCATCTCTCTTCAAATTCAAGTTCAACTGGTAAAAAGTCTTGTAGTGTTTTGTACACTTAGCTGCTATATTTATTTTTTTTAAAAGCTAGATGGTTTATAATATTTTAGTGGAATGTTTTTGTAGATGTGCAATGAAGCATTATGTACATCATAGAAAATAATAAAAAAGAAGATGCTTAGTTCTTTAAAAAATGTTTCTTGGTTTATGTTTTTGGAGAAAGTTAACTAAGGTTTATATTTTATCCATGTAGATTTCACTTAGTAAAAGATTGTGTAAAATTCTTCTGACAAATGGTATTACACAGTTTGACTGCTCTAGAAATTAACAGACAAAACAGACAGAAGAGACAGAAGAGACAGAAGAATTTACTATCAGAATAATGAGGAAATAAAATCCATCATGACATAAGCTACTGACAAGTGTTGAATTCTCCCAAGCATATTAAGCTTGGAAGAAACTGGAACTGAAAATATTCATTTATCCTAGACATATCTCGGTCATCTTGCCATTCTCAACTCCAACATTATGCACCCTTTCAGAGTGACTTTGATGTAAACTGTGAGTCTATGTTAAGTATCATTTACAAAGTGCCAGAGGCAACTGTGCTCTGACCAGGACTACCTCTGCTGGAAAAGTTGTTGAGAGGAGCAATATTTTTGTGACAGTCCTGAGACAATGTCAGCTTATTCAGCTGCAGCTCTTTCTAGATCAGTAAATAAAGTCTATTTATCAAAATCTGTATCTATATTCACTTTTGGGGTGGAGAAATAATGTAGTTTTGAAACAAATCTCCAGTGACCACTTTTATTACATATTTTTTCCATTTTAGAAAGGACTTGCTGTACATGAACATACATCCTTTCTGAGGAAACAGAAATGAAGGATCTGTTTGAAGTGCATTACAAATGTATTTCAACCACTAATGGGGACATAAAGCCCAAACCAATCACTGGTCCTTCAGACAGATTTGAACAAAAGTTTGGGGTCATTTTGTCTAAGGGCTCAAATTAAATCTAGTCCAATGCTTATATATGCTGGAACCATATGTGATACATATGTAGGACCTTTAACTTTCATTGCTTTGATCTAGCAACTTTCCATTACACTATATTACTTGCTAAATTAGGTATAGTCAACAACATTAAATGCCCTGCTCTTCACTCTCCCACACATCCAGGGGAACAGAACACCATCTGGATGAATTAACAATCCAGCAGTAACTTCAGCAGAAACATGCATCTTCCTTGTTACCTTCCTAGTAGTTATCATGGAAGGTACAGCAGCCACAGGACTATTTTATTAATTCACAGACACGAACAACAAATACAAAGGGACTCATTGCTCATTAAGCTTAAGTCTAAGTTAGGTTAAAGAGAACCAAAGGAGAGAGAGAGGATGAATCCTAATGCCCATGACTCAAAAATAATCCCAAACAAGGCACAGCAGGAACTTAACAAATCTAATTTAATCAGCTGTGTCCCTTAATAAAGTTTTTGTAAAACCAGACCTAAAATGAGCAGTTTCAGGTTGTCTTGTATACAAGTCCTAATTTTCTATATACCTTCTGAAATTATGTGCAAGATAAAGCCTTTAGAGAATGTGGTCAAAGTGGGATTTCTGTGTCAAACTGTTCAGTGGCACCTGGGTGACTTTGCATCAGCTCAGGTTCTTACAGGACTCTGAATGCACTTGCTGAGAGATGACCTTAATGCCTTTAACTGAGGGACTTACAGATTTCAAAGAAACTGAAAAAATGTTCAATTGTATCTAAAGAATTACTTTTCTTCAAAGGTTTCACATACACAATCACATATATCTGAAAAACTGTAAAGGCTCTACGTCATTTCCCACCAGACGATCTGCCCTGAAGAATCTGATGTCAGTGTTGAGAGTGATTGGATGTGGTCATGGTGCATGGATCTTTTCTCTTCAAGTTGGAGGAGGGATTTCATCACTGGTGAGGTGTTTCTACTTATATTCATGTCATTATGTGACCACCATAAATTAAGTTATGGTTCCCAGAGGCCTTGGCTCCATGTGAAAATCAAAAACATGTGAATGGTGTGAAGCCAGGATTGCTCAGATGATAGTGTTTTTCATGATCCAGCACATCTGACTGCTCTCTCAGTGTTAGACTGACTTCTCAGGTCACCATACTTTTGAACCAGTCCTTATTTTGGAGGCTTCTGTGTCCACAAAAATGTCAAAATTCTGACAAAATGCATCTTCCATGCTTCTGTCAACACCTGGATTTATTAGATTTTATTATGGGAACTGCATTTATGTAGGCTGGATATATACTTCAGTAATGGGCATTACAGCAAAAAGGTGAGACAAAGCTCAGAGCCACTGTATATCAGCTGAGGAAACAGTTTTATTGCACATATGTAAGAATCAGTTTTGCTGAGGACTGTTTAGCAAATACTTCATTTTCTTCATGAAGACCTAATTTCTTCATCTAATCCTAGAAATTAGTGAGTAGGGAAGCAATTACTACTTAATGCTATAATGTTTCAACAGTTCCAAATCCAAGTTTTGAATTTCCCAGAAATTGAGAAAAAATATAAAGACATTGATGCAGTTTGAACAGTATATTGAATTTCTATAGTTATTATTACTATCATTGTTATTATAGGTAAAAAAAAAACAAAGGGAGAAATATATACATATACTGTTAGATGTTTCTTTTAAAAACTTGCTAAAATATACTTTAGGTATAAGGCAGTGAGCTTTTCTGTTAGTAATTATTTTTTAATGATGGCTTTTTCCACACATAAAAAGGAAAAAAAAAAAAAAAGGTTAAAATGGAACATGTTTTTACGCAAAAAATAAATTTATTTCAAGAGAGTTGTATTTCTTGCTTAGTGACATGACAACTGCATGTTGTCATAGCGACACACATCAAATAAGGAGTTCAGAAAAGTATTGGAGTAACATGGAAACTGCAGATTCAGGAGAGTTGATCTTACAACAAATTCATTCTGAAGAATGATTTTTTATTTGGTGAATATATAATATCTGGTTGCATATATAAAGCTGAAAATCCCAAACCTTCTCTACTTCCCTAATGTGGTAGGTAAAAACTTTGCTATTGTGCAGGAGTTCAGAACTGGAAAGGACCTGTTGGCTTCCCAGAACCTCATGGAAGAGTGATAATCAGGCAGATCAGTCCCACCAATCTTAAGAATATTTTGCTGTATTGTCTCTAGCATCACTGTCAAACAGTAAATTAGGATAAATGACTACCAAGAAAGATGAGATAAAAATATGAAAATCATATAATTAAAATTTAGGTGATATAAAGATCATGTGGAATGAGACTTTAAAACCTATCTTAGTGGCAAATGATGCATATTTTTGTGGAAGACCAGGTTTGTATAATCAGATGCATTCTGTAGTGAATTTCCATGTTAGTAAGCACTGTAATAGAAGGAGAAAAAAAAACTATTACAGTGAGAACCTGAAAACCTCTAGTTCTATCTGAACATTTGAAAATATGCAGAAGTGTCGTGGTTTGAGCCTGGTCAGCAGCCAAACACCACGTAACTGCTCACCCACCTCTCCCCCACACCTGGGAATGGGGGAGGGAATTGGAGGGGTAAAAGGAGATTCACAGGTTGAGATAGAAACAGTTTAATAATGATAATAAAAATAAAAACAATGACAGAAATAGAAAATATAAACGGGCAATGCACAATGCAATTGCTCACCACCCACTGACCATTACCCAGCCCGTTCCTGGCTAGCAATCCCAAATTACCAAAATCCCACAATGGCAATCCTGGAAGCGAGAGAGAGCCCCTTCCCGACCACCCCTCCTCTATATAGTGAGCATGACGTTACATGATATGGAATATTTCACTGGCCAATTTGGGTCTGGTGCTCTGGCTGTGCTCCCTCCCTGCTTCTTGTGTACTTGCACACGGGCAGGACATGGGGAGTTGAAGAGTCCTTGAAATCTCAGCAGCAGCCGAAAACATCAGTGTGCTATCAGCATTCTTCTCATACAAAAACCCATGCTGAATCCAAAACACAGCACTATTCTAGTTACCAAAAATAAACGTTAACTCTATTCCAGCCCAAACCAGGACAAGAAGGAAAAGCAAGGTGTTTAACAATCAAGTATGCACTTTCCTTTCAAGACTTCCTGGTTAAATGTGATTATGTCATAGTCCCAAGTAGGAGGAATAGAATTGTTGATTTTACCTCCTCTTTTTCTTATATACAACTAAAAGTCAATAGCTATAAAAATAAGGGGAATATTGATTGACGAAACTACTTTTGCCTGGAATCCTTTCTTAAAGAAAAGATTTATCACACACTTCCCCTGATATATGGTATTAGAGACTAATTTTTGAACTAATCTAATTTTGTGATAAGGGCACATCTCTAATTGTTTCTGAGACATATGTATTAACAATAGAGAGTGTTATGTTGTCATAGCAACAGGTCTACTATAATGACTTCAGAAAGAATTGAATTATGTCACAATGGTGGTTTGGTAACAGCTTTTTCTGTGCAAGTTTGGTTAGGAGGGACAGAGTCGTGTGTTGACTGTGATGAAACCACATGATGGTTTGCGGATTCCAACTTCAGGTGCATATAAAGAGCCCACCCCACTCTGTAGGTATTTTGATGCTTGGATAAGGTAAATATATTTTTCTTATGGATGTTTCATTCTTATTATTCTGTTGTTTGTGTAAAATCCTTTTACTTGCACTGAGCTTGGTACTTCAGTCAACGTTGTAACTGCATACAGTGACAGATAGATGCATGGGCCAGGACCTCTGTATGTTCTCTTTTTCCTACATATGATCAGTAAGTAAAGGTAGGTGGAGGAGTCCACCATTATCCTTCCGTAGTCCTCAAGTTCTGAAGCATAAACAAGACTTAACAACATACCTGTCATGTTAAAATTCAGGACAGCAATGTACATCATCAAATGGACTGGCTTGTCGAGTAGATTGTTTCAGGATGTTGTGCATGAAGATGTACTCCATTCTGCTTTCAGATTAACACTTGCACTGAGCAAGATGCCTGACCTTATCTTTCTTTGTTCTCTTTCATTTTTTTCCTGAATTTTGCTCTCTCCATTATGAATTCATGGTCTAGAAAAAGTGAACTCAGCACAAGATAAAAGGATTTCCTGTTCATTAATTACATGCTATTAACTTGACAACTTTGGTTGTGACTTAGAAGGCAAATATCTGTCCAGATTGCAACACTTAAGTTCACAGCATGGCACAGTTCTCATAAAGGTGATTCAGGGAAGTTTATAGAAAGCAGGACATCAGATGGTAAAGTTAATCTCCAAAACAGCTCCCTTAGTGCTAATGTAAGAAAGGCAAGTGAACGTAAGAATCCAGATACTGTAGAAGCCGGAAACTGAAAAGGAAATTTAATTCTGGCTCATACAGCTCTATATCCAGGTATCAAATATGAACTCAGTATTTCTAAGTTTCTTGGGGAGATGAAAAAGAAAACAGAGTGAGAATGTAAAAAGAGAAAAATAGAGCTAGGTATTAAAAAAAATAACACTATCAGTGAAATGTACATCTAAAGCATGTTTTGAACAGAGACTGAATTTTTTTTAAAACTAAAAACAATAGCTCCATGAACAGAGAAAATAATATATTTTTATTTCCTATGGAGTTGTCTCCAGTGTTATCTAGAAAGATATGACTTCCACATAAAATTTATCTGATGGTTAAAGTTTTTATAATGCAGTTCTTCCATGTGTATTCCCTACTGTTTAATAAGGGCTGAGGTCATACTGCAGACATCTGTATGGTCTCTCCCAAGTACTTAGCTGTCTGTTTTCACAATATATCTAGGAGCAGAGTTTCTTTGAAATGACCGTGTCTGTGTCAAAGTTCATTGAACTTGGTGGACAAGTTAAAAAAATATGGACAAGCAAAGGAGAGGGATAGACAGACAAACAATATGATCACTTAAATTTTGTTTCTCTAAGAAACCTCACAGGAAAAAAACAAAACAAAGCAAATCAAACAAACAGAGAACTTGCAGTATTTCAAAAAAAAAAAAAAAATTGCTTGCTGGAGACATCTGAGAAACAGTGAGAACAATTCCAAACAGAAGTGTATCACAGGATTAACACTTTGAGGATAATTTTACGAAAATGGCATAAATTCAAGCTCATTTGTTTTTGTAACAGAAATCAACAGGCTGTTATAGTAACATACCACATTTTATGACTTCATAGCACAGATGTCAGGACTGCAGCTTGGGAACACCTACTATCACTGAGAGTTTGGTTTGAAGGGATGAGATGGTAAATTTCCCTGGGTTGATAGAATTCTGCTCTAAAGTCTGTTTTCTGACACTCACTTGGATACTTCACTGTTCCTCTGTCTGTCCTGATGACTCTGGTGTGAGTGAGAATTTGTAGTGAGAGAGATCTCCTGCTCATAACTTGACCTGGTATACGGCAACTTTCCTAGTAAACTGATGGTGTTGGTGAAGAGGTAGCAGTTCTGACATGGGCATTGAAGCACTTCTGGGTGATGATACAGTAGGTTTGAGGGGGCTTTGGCATATCCGTAATTAAGCTACTACCTGATTGTAACACAAGACCAACAGATTGTGGATAAAGCAGAACAAACTAGAGGATATCTGTATGCCCCAATAATTTTAATTATTTTATATCTTTTTTAATTCCTCATTGGAAGAAAATCTGAATCATTAAAACACCTGTCTGAAAATAGAATTTTACAGGAATGCTTATGGACATGCTCCTTTATCTGGGTTTGAACCTGCTTAACTTTGCTTGGTTTGTAGGAGATCCAGGCTCAAATTTAAGTTCCCCATGATAATGAGATGTTCCCGGCTTTGTGAAATTTGAAACAGTTTTCCATAAAATTATTTTTTTTATTAGCAGTATCCAAAACACCACATTATAGTTTATCTTTACCCCTGATCTCAAAAGCTTCACAGGCTGAAACAGAACTGAGATGAAGAAAGAAATGGGGAATGATGATGAATATCTCCAATTACTGCACATAAGTTTTGTGAGAGTCATACGCATTTCTGCAGTGTTGAGAGTTTAGTCTGAAATACTTGATAAATGCATCAAGTACAATCCATTTTTCTCTGTTAGAACAATTACACTATTTAGACCACTGATAAGGTATTTATCTGTCGTCAGCTGTCAACATGTACAGATAGTCAAATAAGCCTTGACAAAATAAAGTTACAGAGAAACATGCAAGTTCATTGAGCCAAACTGCCTCATTTCAAACATCTTGGGTTTAACAATCTTTCAGTAACTACAGAGATAGGTTTTCAGGGAAGCATTTTAATTCCTGGTAGATTTGCCATAGGTACAGGGATCTCACAAACTATGAAATATTCAAATCAGATTTATACAGCTGCTCAAGAGCCAGGCCCTCTGCAAATTCCCAGGGGAAATGGCAGTATCATCAGCTTAATGGTGGGGATTATTTAGAAATTTGACAGGAACACCAATTGCTCTAAGCAGCTACAGTATCCAAGGACTACCACTAGACATGCAGGGAGAGAAAATGTTTTTGATTCATTGTGGACAGGAAACAAACTTTAACATTCACTTAAAATTTCCTGTAAAGTAAAAGTCCTATTTTTTGTCAAATTCTATACTTAGACTTGAACTCATTCCATTCCCAGACCTCCCTTACATGTACTGTACCTGAGAGGACCCATCACCACAGAGTATGAATGCAGGGATGTCCAACTGAGGCAAGTTTATCTAAGCTGTCTTCTACAATAAGCAGTGCTTTAAAATACATTGTATTTCCTTAGAGATACACTCACCACTTCCTTATCTTTTCTTACTTTGAGCAGAAGGATGCCAAGGTGTTGTGGTTTGGGCCTAATCGGCAACCAACCACCGCAGCTAATCACCCTCCCTTCCCCCTCCCCACCTGGGAATGGGGGAGGGATTAGAGGGGTGAAGGGAGACTCGCAGGCTGAGATAAGAACAGTTTAATAATGGCAATAAAATGAGAACAATAACGATGATGGGGGAAAACAAAAAGAGATATATAAACAGGCGATGTACAGCGTAATTGCTCACCACCCGCTAACCAATATCCAGCCCGTTCCCGGCTAGCAACCCCGAGATACCAAGATCCCACAATCG
Source organism: Tyto alba (assembly GCF_018691265.1). Classification (NCBI taxonomy): domain Eukaryota; kingdom Metazoa; phylum Chordata; class Aves; order Strigiformes; family Tytonidae; genus Tyto; species Tyto alba. Next base: position 41,191,977 of record NW_024881316.1, on the reverse strand, counting down.
CAATCCCGGAAGCGAGAGAGCTCCTTCCCAACCACCCCTCCTTTATATAGTGAGCATGACGTTCCATGATATGGAATATTTCACTGACCAGTTAGGGTCAGGTGCTGTGGCCGTGCTCCCTCCCTGCTCCCTGTGCCCTTGCGCACGGGCAGGACATGAGGAGTCGGAGAGTCCTTGAAGTCTCGGCAGCAGCTGAAAACATCAGTGTGCTATCAGCATTCTTCCCATACCAAACCCAAAGCTAAATCCAAAACACAGCACTCATCTAGTCCCTGAAAAGGAATATTAACTCTATTTCAGCCCAAACTAAGACAGTATCCACCCCTTATTCCAGTCTAATTGATTCTGGGTTTTAGGCATGTGCACACAGACATCATTCCCTCAGTCACTGGGCCATCACTGTAGAATGTATCATAAGTTCATTTGGTCCATAACTTTGCATTCCATATGTCATAATAGTCTTTTAAGGCGGGAAGGGTGATTCTTGGTCTGTAGGGAATAGGTGACCAGGTGACCTTGCAGAAGGAAGGCATGCAGCCCCTGTTACAGTTGGAACGTGTGGCTGATGCATCCGACACCGTCTGTATTCATGGTCTATGGGAGTCGTTGGGCATCGGTTGCTGAATCCAATCCTTACTTTGAGTTCATGTGTTCCTTCATGAATACAATGCCATTATATAATATGTGTTAATCATAGTGATGCATTGATAGGGCTGTTTGGTGATTGGCCTAATACAGTTCAATTTATTGGCTATTTTCACCTAACATTAAGTCCCCTTGAGGCACACATTTTACTTCCCCATTTTCCTGCATTACCCACCAAGTGCATCCAGGTCCTTGTGCAAAGGTAATTCCACGTATGGGCTTACCTTTACCTGAAGTGGGAATAACCCAGACAGCCTGTCCTAGCATGTTGTTAAGGTGTACTACTGGGACTTTATCTCCATCTACAGTACGCAGAAGGTTGGACTGGGCAGGGCCAGCCTGGTTGGTAGATCCTCTAGTATTGACTAACCAGGTGGCCTTTGCTAAATGTGTGTCCCAGTGTTTAAAAGTCCCACCTCCCATTGTTCTCAGCATGGTCTTTAGTAACCCATTATACCGTTCGATTTTCCCAGAGGCTGGTGCATGATAGGGAATGTGATATATCCACTCGATGCCATGTTCTCTTGCCCAGGTGTTTATGAGATTATTTCGAAAGTGAGTACCATTATCTGACTCAATTCTTTCCGGGGTACCATGTCGCCACAGGACTTGTCTTTCAAGTCCCAGAATAGTGTTCCGGGCAGTGGCATGGGGCACAGCATATGTTTCCAGCCATCCAGTAGTTGCTTCTACCATTGTAAGCACGTAACGTTTGCCATGTCGAGTTTGTGGAAGTGTGATGTAATCAATCTGCCAGGCCTCCCCATATCTGTACTTTAACCATCGCCCTCCATACCAAAGAGGTTTCAACCTCTTAGCTTGCTTGATGGCAGCACAGGTCTCACATTCATGGATAACCTGTGATATAACGTCCATAGTTAAGTCCACCCCTCGGTCACGTGCCCATCTATATGTTGCATCTCTTCCTTGATGGCCTGAGGCGTCATGAGCCCAGCGAGCCATAAACTTTTCGCCCTTATGTTGCCAGTCCAGATCCACTTGAGCTACCTTAATTTTGGCGGCTTGGTCTACTTGATGGTTGTTTCGATGTTCTTCGGTTCCTCGATTTTTGGGTACATGAGCATCTACATGACGTACTCTCACAGACAAGTTCTCTACGCGAGCAGCAATATCTTGCCATAAGTTGGCAGCCCAGATGGGTTTGCCTCTACGCTGCCAGCCACTCTGTTTCCACTGCTGCAGCCACCCCCACAGACCATTTGCCACCATCCATGAGTCAGTGTAGAGGTAAAGGACTGGCCATTTTTCTCGCTCAGCAATATCTAGGGCCAGCTGGATGGCTTTCACTTCTGCAAACTGACTTGATTCACCCTCTCCTTCAGCAGCTTCTGCGACCCGTCGTGTGGGGCTCCACACAGCAGCCTTCCACTTCCGATGTTTCCCTACAATGCGGCAAGACCCATCAGTAAACAGAGCATATCTCTTCTCATTATCTGGTAGTTCATTATATGGTGGTGCCTCCTCATCACGGGTCACCTCTTCCTCTGGTGACATTTTAAAATCTTTGTTTTCTGGCCAATTTGTGATTACTTCTAATATTCCTGGGCGGCTGGGGCTTCCTATTCGAGCCCGCTGTGTGATGAGTGCGATCCACTTACTCCACGTAGCATCAGTCGCATGATGTGTCGAGGGGACCCCTCCTTTGAACATCCAGCCCAGTACTGGCAGTCGAGGTGCCAAGAGGAGCTGTGCTTCTGTACCAATCACTTCTGAAGCAGCTCGAACCCCTTCGTATGCTGCCAGTATCTCTTTTTCGGTTGGAGTATAACGGGCTTCAAATCCTTTATATCCTCGACTCCAGAATCCCAGGGGTCGACCCCGAGTCTCGCCTGGTGCCCTCTGCCAAAGACTCCAGGTAGGGCCATTCTCTCCAGCTGCAGTGTAGAGCACATTTTTAACATCTTGTCCTGCCCGAACCGGCCCAAGGCTTACTGCATGAACTATTTCGTGTTTAATTTGTTCAAAGGCCTGTTGTTGCTCAGGGCCCCATAAAAAATCATTTTTCTTCTGGGTCACTTGATAGAGAGGGCTTACAATTTGACTGTAATTTGGAATATGCATTCTCCAGAAACCAACAACACCTAGAAAAGCTTGTGCTTCCTTTCTGCTGGTTGGTGGAGACATAGCCGTTATTTTATTAATCACATTCATCGGAATCTGACGACGTCCATCTTGCCATTTAATTCCTAAAAACTGAATCTCCTGTGCAGGGCCCTTGACCTTACACCGCTTTATGGCAAAACCAGCTTTCAAAAGAATTTGCACTATTTTTTTCCCCTTCTCAAAAACTTCTTCTGCTGTATTTCCCCATACAATGATGTCATCAATGTATTGTATGTGTTCCGGAGCTTCACCCTGTTCAAGTGCAGTATGGATCAGTCCATGGCAAATAGTGGGACTGTGTTTCCACCCCTGAGGCAACCAATTCCAGGTGTATTGGACACCCCTCCAGGTGAAAGCAAACTGTGGCCTGCAGTCTGGTGCTAAAGGGATTGAGAAGAAGGCATTGGCAATATCAATTGTGGCGTACCACTTGGCTGCCTTTGACTCGAGTTCATACTGCAGCTGCAGCATGTCTGGCACAGCAGCACTTAGTGGTGGTGTGACTTCATTCAGGCCCCGATAGTCCACTGTCAGTCTCCACTCTCCATTAGACTTTCGCACTGGCCATATGGGGCTGTTAAAGGGTGAATGAGTCTTGCTAATCACTCCTTGGCTCTCAAGTTGACGAATCAGTTGGTGAATGGGAATTACAGAGTCTCTGTTGGTGCGATATTGCCGTCGGTGCACAGTTGTAGTAGCAACTGGCACCTGTTGTTCTTCAACTCTCAGCAGCCCCACAGCGGAAGGATCATCCGACAGACCAGGCAGAGTGGACAGTTGTTTGATTTCCTCTGTCTCCAAGGCAGCTATACCAAAAGCCCACCGGTAGCCTTTTGGGTCCTTGAAATACCCTCTTCTGAGGTAATCTATGCCAAGAATACATGGGGCTTCTGGGCCAGTTACAATGGGACGTTTTTGCCACTCATTCCCAGTTAGGCTCACTTCAGCCTCCAACACAGTCAGCTGTTGGGACCCCCCTGTCACTCCCGAAATACAAATAGGCTCTGTTCCTTTAAAATTTGATGGCATTAGGGTGCACTGGGCACCAGTGTCCACCAGAGCCTTGTACTCCTGGGGGTCAGATGTGCCAGGCCATCGAATCCACACAGTCCAGTAAACCCGGTTGTCCCTCTCCTCCACCTGGCTGGAGGCAGGGCCCCTCTAGTATCCATTATCAATGAAGGGGTTAGTGTAGTCTGTGCGGGTCTCAGTCTCATCCCGGTTACTTACTTCTTGTAAATACGAACCAGGAGTCCTCTTCATAGGATCGGCAGCCAAGTCAACCCTCCTGCTCGGTCTGGGCAACTGATTACTGGAGACTGGAGCAGCGTTTCTCCTGAAAGAACCTTGATTTTTAGCCATTCTTCCTTCTAACTCTTGAACTCGCTCTCTTAGAAGGTAGGTAGGTTTCTTATCCCATTTCCTCATGTCCTCTCCATGGTCACGCAGGTAATATCATAGGTCTCTCCGTGGTGTATACTGTCTCTCTTGAGTAGGGAACCGTCTGCTCCTGGTAGCTGAGACTTTAGTCCATGCAGGCGGAGAGTAAGACATATCCTCTTTGAGTTGGCGGGATAGTTCCTTTAGTTCCTTCACGGCTGCGATGATGGAGGGAGAGAGACTTTCATCATAGTTCCGGAGTCGACGCACCAGCTCATCCACAGCTGGTCCGTCTTCGTCTCGCCAGTCCATTACTGCTAATACATTGGCATGTGATGATGGCGTGCTCCGTACCAATTTCCGCCACATGGGCCGGGTGCATTGGACTGTGTCTGGGTCTGAGGGTAGCCGTGCATCATCTGGGTCGAAATAAACCATTTCCCGCACGGCTAGTTCCCTCAAGTATTGGATGCCTCTCTCCATGGTTGTCCACTTGCTTGAATGACATACAAGATCTTCCTTGAAGGGATATCTGTCCCTTATGCCTGACAGAAGTCGCCTCCAAAGACTGAGGGTCTGTGTCTTTCTTCCAATTGCATTGTCAATGCCTGCTTCCTTGGACAGGGATCCAAGCTGCCTGGCCTCTTTCCCCTCTAATTCCACACTGTTTGCACCGCTATCCCAACATCGGAGCAGCCAAGTAAGGAGATGCTCACCTGGATGGCGGCTGAAATCCTTCCGCATGTCTCGCAGCTCACTCAGGGATAGCGATCGGGTGACTACCACTGGTTCTGCCTCCTCCTCCTGTTCTCGTGATGGCCCTGGTTCATCCTCATCCCTTACAAGGCGGGGTGTTTTCTTTGTATATTTCTTCTTCTGTACAGGGGCAACTGACACAGTCGTGGGTTGGTTCTCTAGTTCACCCGCAGTACCTGTTGTAGGGGTCGGATTAGCTGCAGTTTCTGTTTCCAGAGTTTGAGTGGCTGCAGTGTCTGTTGCCAGAGTTTGAGTGGCTGCAGTATCTGTTGCCAGAGTTTGAGTGGCTGCAGTGTCTGTTGCCGGAGTTTGAGTGGCTGCAGTATCTGGTGGAGGTGTTGGAGTGGCTGCAGTATCTGGTGGGGGTGTTGGAGCGGCTGCAGTATCTGGTGGGGGTGTTGGAGCGGCTGCAGTGCTTGTTGTTTTGCTCTCTGATCCAGAGATCTCCTTTTTTTGAAGGCACTGTATACTGGTGAGCAGGGCTCGGTAGGCATGGGCCAGTCCCCAGCATGTTGCCGTGATCCGCGTCTCTCTTGAGTTACCAGGATGACAGCATATCTCTCCTAAACATTTTACTAGCTTCTCAGGATCCTGCACTTGTTCAGGGGTGAATTTCCAGGACACCGGGGGTGCCAACTCTCCTAAGTACTTGCCCATGCTATCCCACACCCCCAGCCACTCATAACCCTCCAACCTTGGGGGGGATCTCCGAGTGATGTTCAGAAATAGTCGCTTAATCCTTATCCTAAACACAACCCGAACAGCCTTTAGGAACATGACAGCTCCCAGCAGTGAGACAGCAACATTAGCATGAATATCCCACGGAATTTCAAAACTCCCAACATACTCAAACACATTGGTGAATAGCCTGGTGAAGAAGGAAATAGAAAACGATATCTCCTCTATAGTCTGGCTCTCCATGGAGAAAAGGGAGAGAGTGTAATTTTTAACCCATTCCACTAGCTGACCTCCCACATGCACAAATGATAACCATGCTGAGTACGAATACCAGACTAGTCTCAGGACTGACAACCTTATCGTGCCATAAATCAGTATTACATAGTACAGCAAAGCAACAATCTGAATCCAACTCCCACGGGTGATAAGCAGCAGCATGGGGAATATATATGGCAAGTAAGGTGACATATAGCACAACTGTAACACGAAAGACCACGATTCCAGGAGCCATTCGATCGACATTATAGCAGGATAAGCAGTCGACATTTTAACAAATTAAGAAGAGCACACAAATCAACCTGTTGTTATCTCAATCCTTCGTGCCCCACGTTGGGCGCCAAAAACTGTTGTGGTTTGGGCCTAATCGGCAACCAACCACCGCAGCTAATCACCTGGGAATGGGGGAGGGATTAGAGGGGTGAAGGGAGACTCGCAGGCTGAGATAAGAACAGTTTAATAATGGCAATAAAATGAGAACAATAACGATGATGGGGGAAAACAAAAAGAGATATATAAACAGGCGATGTACAGCGTAATTGCTCACCACCCGCTAACCAATATCCAGCCCGTTCCCGGCTAGCAACCCCGAGATACCAAGATCCCACAATCGCAATCCCGGAAGCGAGAGAGCTCCTTCCCAACCACCCCTCCTTTATATAGTGAGCATGACGTTCCATGATATGGAATATTTCACTGACCAGTTAGGGTCAGGTGCTGTGGCCGTGCTCCCTCCCTGCTCCCTGTGCCCTTGCGCACGGGCAGGACATGAGGAGTCGGAGAGTCCTTGAAGTCTCGGCAGCAGCTGAAAACATCAGTGTGCTATCAGCATTCTTCCCATACCAAACCCAAAGCTAAATCCAAAACACAGCACTCATCTAGTCCCTGAAAAGGAATATTAACTCTATTTCAGCCCAAACTAAGACACCAGGATCACACAGTCCATCCTAGGGACAGTTTACAAAGTGTGGTCTGTATAGAATTCGGAAAAATTATGTATGTGAATTCTATCATAGATCTGAGCAAAATATTATGGCTAAGTTTTATAACCACAGGAATAATCCCAGAATCATTGTTGCTTTTCTGCTTATCCTCCCCCTCTAAAACAGTAGCCATTCGGCTGGCTTGTATAAGTATTGAATTGTAATACTGTTGCTGATGGCTCATCTGCATGATATAGAGAATTATGAACATAGATTCAAAATTCTCCAGCTGCCAGAACTATCTGTTCTCAAAGCACAGTGGGAAAATCCAGCCTCTAACTATATTTTGTCCAGGAGCACAAGTCTAGAGAGCATATGCAGAACTGGAAATAGTGCTCTAGACTTAAGAAATATAATATCCTTTCAAATTCAACTAATATTAAGATAAAACAGGTTTAAGGATCTCCAACTAAAATAATTCTGTGAAATACATTAAGATTAAAAAGATAGTAACCCTGCAAATATGTCAGTTATCCCAAAGTAGCTCAATTATAGACCAAAGTTTGGCTTATTCTTGTCCCTATAATAGAATGGTATAGATCAGAAAGTTATTAGTTGGAGACACACAAGTAAAATAAAACCAATACCATTGCTGTCTAGTCTCTCCAAAGAAGTTCCAACAATGACAGTTTCCTCTTAATATTAAAGCTGTTTTTATGGCCCTTCAGATTTCATATCTGTAGATTTAAAAACATAAACAATTATGTAGATTTTTTTTAATATAAAATCAATGTAGTTTTTAAAAAATATTTATTTCTCAAACACAAGTCAGTTCAAATGCCTATACAGTCACAAAAAATGGTGGAGTCAAGACATACTCACAAAACAGTGAAAATAAGTTTTCTTGTATGCTTTTTGTTCTGTCTGTATCCATATGTTGTCTCTTATCTTAGGCTTATACTTTTCATAATAGAAACAGGTTGGATTCATTATTTATATGTATGTATCCAGCATCAAGCACAATGGGGTTCCAGTCAACAATCAAAATTTTGAAACACTGTTGTTAGACAAATACATAGATTATAATACATGAAGAGGTATCATTTATGGACATTAAGTGAACAGAGAATGCAAAAGAAAATTACATAGTTGAAAAGCACCAGGGAAGGATATATTTTATAACTATTGGTTAATGAGGTTAACAAATTTGCTCTGATTCCATACACATATCATGCAAAGTAAAGGTAGGGCCAGAAGAATGGTAGAAGTAAGGACCATTCTCTTTAACTTTTTTTTTAGTTACACTGTAAGAAAAGATTGATAAATGTGATCAGGTGTAAAGAACTAAGAAGAAAATAAATGGAATTTTAAATAATAGAGCTGCTTGCCTTTATATTGTAAGAATGTTGAAAGTAATTAGAATCCTTCAAGAGCAAGAAATATAGGAGTAAAAATTAGCATCCAGTAGTGCATATTTTCAATAGGCTGTGCAAAGCTTATTGCATAGTGTAGCATCCAAGTCAATGGTAAGATTATTTGGAGTGATTTCTTGGTAAAATTTCTGCAAACCTTCACAGAGAAGTATCTACTATATATGAAATATGAATTAAAATACTGGACAAGCTAGGTATATTGCTTATCAACAACAATTCTTCAATGACTCATTCTCATGCTTTCTATTTCTAAAATTTCCATTTCCATTGACTGAAAAACACAGACATAGAAGGAAGGCTATTTAATGACTAAAGAAAGTAGACTTGCTTCACTTTTCTTTTTAAACACTTGACAATTTTATTAATTTGTTAAAAATTAATTAATCTGTGTTTAATTTCATAAAGTATTACAAAGACTTGCACAAGTGTTGTGGAAATTATAAACGGATAGCAGATAACTGGGTCCTGCACTTGGGTCACAACAACCCCATCCAATGCTACAGGCTTGGGGAAGAGAGGCTGGAAAGTTGCCAAGTGGAAAAGGACCTGCGGGTGTTGGTCAACAGCCTACTCAATATGAGCCAGCAGTGTGCTCAGGAGGCCAGGAAGGCCAATATCATCCTGGCTTGTACCAGAAATAGTATGGCCAGTAGAACTAGGGAAGTGATTGTCCCCCTGTACTTGGCACTGGTGAGGCCACACCTTGAATATCATGTTCAGTTTTGGGCCCCTCACTACAAGAAAGACATTGAGGTGCTGGAGCATATTCAGAGAAGGGCAACAAAGCTGGTGCAGGTTCTGCAGCACAAGTCTTATGAGGAGCAGCTGAGGGAACTGGAGTTGTTTAGCATGGAGAGAAGGAGGTTCAGGGGAGGCTCATCACTCTCTACAACTACCTGAAAGGAGGTTGTAGCAAGATGCGTGTAGGTTTCTTGTCCCATGTAACAAGAAATAGGACAAAAGGAAATGGCTTCAAGTTGTGCCAGGAGAGATTTAGACTGGATATCAGAAAAAAAATCCTTCACTGAAGGGGTTATCAAGCATTGGAAGAGGCTGCCTAAGGAAGTGGCTGAGACACCATTGCTGGAGGTATTTAGAAGATGTGTAGATGTGGCGCTTAGGGACATGGTTTATTGGTGGACTTGGCAGTGGTAGGTTAACAGTTGTATTTAATGATCTTAAAAGTCTTTTCCAGCCTAAATGATTCTATGATTCTAACGAGAATGTTGTTTATATGCTTTTGGATTTCCTTGCAAAAATGTAATTTTAATAAATAAATTAAGGAAGCATAAAATAAAAAGCTTGAAGTACAAGCATATATATCAGGAGACTGTTTTGACTGAACAGGGAATGCACAACTAAGTGTCAGTGCAAAAAAATATGTGTCAGATGATGGACAGGCTGCAGAGGAGTAATACAAAAACATTGCCAGAGTGTGAGAGATGGTGTTAGGAAAGCCAAAGCTGAACTCATGTTGAATCTGACAAGGGACATCAAGGGCAAATAGAAAAGCTTCTACTGATATATTAGTAGTAAAAGAAAGAAAGAAAAGCAAAATGTAGGGCAGGTGATTCAGTGTCAGTGGATGAAGCGAAGGCTGAGTACTTTATACCTTCTTTTCTTTTGTCTCCACATAGTCTCTCAGGCTTTTGTGCATAGAAATAAAGTTTTAGGAAGAGGAGAACTATTAGCGCTGCAACATCAAGTCAGGGATCTCTTGAGAAATCAAACCCTCCGTAAGTCTATGGAAATCACAAGGAGGCATACAAGGTTGCAGAGCTAGCTGACATCATTGCAAGGCTAATGTTTCTCAATTTTGAAAGGTCTTCAAATAAAGGAGGACAAATGTTGCACGGATTTTCAAAAAGGTCAACCTCAATTAATTCCTGAGGAAAATCATGGAACATGTTTCCTTGGAAGCCATTTCTGGACATGTGATCCAGAAGGTGACCAGGAAGAGCCATCATGGATTCACCAACTACAAAATATGTTTGACCAATATGATTGCCTGCCGTGATTAAAATGACTAGCTCTGTGGATGAGAGGAAAGCAGTACCTGTTGTGTATCTTCACTTTAACAAGGCTTTTGATAAGGTCCCCTGTGTGTCTTTATGCTGGTATCTTAAGATCTACTGAACTATTAGATGAACTACTAGGTGAACTATTAGATGGGTGAAATACTGCTTGAATAGTTGGGTTCAAAGAAAAATAAATAATGTTTCATACTATACCTGGAGGCTGGTTACAAGCAGCGTTTCTCAGGGGCCCATTCAGGTACTCATCCTGTTTAATACCTTTATCATTGACCTAGAGAAGGAGGCAGAAGTGACCCTTTTCAAATTTTCAGATGACACTAATTTGGGGTGGTCAGTAAAGGTCAGGACTGCAGTTCAGAGAGACAAAGAAAGAGTGGAGGAATGATTCAAGAACCCTGTGAAATTCAACAAGGACAAATGAAAAGTCCTGTACTGGGGCAGAAATAATCTCTTGTATTGATTCAGGCTGGGGACCGAGTGAGTGAGGAAAGCTCTGCTGGAAAGGACCAGGGGGTCCTAGCTAACAGTAGTCTATACATGAGTCAATAGTGTAGCAGTAATGAAGGCTAACAAGATACTGGGCTGTATCAAGAAAATAATACCTAATCAAGGAAGTGATGTTTTGTCTTTTCTTTACATTTATTCAACCATACCTGGAATATTGTTTCCAGTTTTGGACTTCCCAATAGAAGAAGGATGCTGATAAACATAAACAAATTCAGCTGGTGACCCCAAAATAGGCAGGGCTTGAGCACTTATCCAGTGAGGAGAAGCTGGAAGATTTGAGCTTTTTCAGCGTGAAGAAGAGGTGGCTTTGGTGGGGTCTAACTGCAGCCTTCCAGTACCTATGGGCAAGTTCTGACTGAATATAGAGAAATAAATTTTCACTATGAGAATAATTAATCATTGGCACAGGTCACACAGACAGGCTGTTAATTTTCAGTTCTCCATCGTTTTCAAAACATGACAGGACAATGTCCTAAGCAACCGAGTCTGAATTCAGCATTGAACCTGCTCTGAGCAGGAGTTTGGACTAGAAATCTCTGAAGGTCCCTTCCAAACTGAATGACAAGTATTTAGGGATACTGAAGACACAGCTCTGTAGCAGAAAAAACAATAAAAAAAAATATATTGTGCTATATGAAATTCTTCCGCAGCAAAATGTTCAAAGAGATATCTAAAAATTGAAGAAGTAAGAGGATGTTAGCACTGTGCTAGGTAATAACAAGTTCATATCTGAAAGGATTCAGGTTGAAAAGAGTGAAATAAAAGGTCTAAGAGCATTCTAGATGTTCTGGAAGAGAAACTTATAATGGAAGTAAATTATATGGGAATAGAAGATGAACTGAAAGGACCTTGAGTACTATTCCAAAGAGTAAAACCTAGTAAGTGTAAAACATTAGACAGACAGCAAAAGCAAATTCAAGGAAGAAAGGTGTAGTAAATGGGCTTCATGGAGATTTAAAATAAATATATATATATATATATTAAAAAAAATGACAAATTATAACTTAGAGAAGTGTGGGATTTTTTTTTTTAATTATTATTTTGCTTTGTCATATTTTTAAGTGAACTTCTATTTGCTCATTAAACATTAAAGTATCACAGAGGATAGGCAAGGTGCAAGTACAAAAGGTAGGGTATATGGCCAGTTATATCAAAGTGGATGTAGCAAGTTCTCTGGAGAAAAGCCTGAATACAAATTTATAAATTTAGCAGTGCTGTGTAAGATGTAGAGACTATAGAGAGGTGAAAAATATAATTTTAGAACAGATGAGGTCTTCCAAGAGAACAAGACCATTAAAAGATTATGGCATTTTTGAATCGTTTCTTTGAAATATCTAAATAAGGATATTATTAAAAAAAAAAAAAAAAAAAAAAAAAGGAAAAGTGCTTTATCTTAAATTTGATTTTTTTTGTTTGATGAGAATATTGAATTTAAAATACAAAACTAATAAATGTAGTCAGTTATGCCAAGAACTTAAAAAATCCTTTGAAGTTGAAAGTGTGTAATCATAAAACCAATTCTTTGTGATGCTTTGGCACTATGCACAAATCACAGTCACATTAGATACATGGAAAGCTGTGTCTGTCATAAGCCATGTGTCCTTTCCTCAACCAGCACTGATGGGCACTTGAAAATACTGGATAATTAATTATTTTTCCAAATTCACCAATGTTGTGGTCTAAGTTAGATTCACATTAACAGTCTTTTTCTAGTGAAAATCTGTGTGGTGAGGATTATTACTTTAACAGTACTCCTACTGCTTCTAATCACAGTAGTAATTAAGAAAAATCATACCCAGATGAAACAGTGAATGTAAGAACCTAATATAAATGTTTGTAACTTACTAAGTTTTCTGATAGCACTGATAACAGCCATAGATAGTGCATAACTTTTTAAACAGGAAATATCCAGCTGCCAATTTTCATATCTGGTAACCATGAGAACGTTACATCACACTTTTTCTGTCAGCTCTGCTTACATACACTACCTCACTGAATACTGTATCCACTCTATATACCCAGGACTACTCAGAAGTAGAATGATTTTGTCCAGTTTGGTAGAAGACTGATTAAAATCACAGCCTTTATCAGAGCAGTAAAACATATCTCCAGATCTTTTCATTCCCGGTGGCTGCTGTCTCCCGCTCCTATCTTCTGCAGGGGAAATGTCTCCTTCTAATTGCAGAACTAATAGTTAAAATTTGGAAACATACCCCTGAATACCAACTGAGTCCTTAGCTGCTCAAGCCACAGCTTAGCTGCTAAAGTCAGGGTCTGACTTTTTCATAAAAAGTGGGATAGAAAATTGGCATAAAAAGAGATAAAAAGGATATTTCCAGCCACAATTTAGTTCACATGAAAATAAATACAGCAAAATCTTGCAGACAGTAAAAAAATCCTCAACCAGAGGTAATTACTAATGAAGCAAGATATTCTGACCTCAAGAGCAGTTTACCCACACAAACTCAGAATCAGCAGAATGTTGCCACCCAGTTATAAAATATTTTTATTCTATTTATCCTCAGAATGTCACCATGCAGATTCTTTGGAAGGACGGAGCAGGAAGAATATGAGTAATGTGTAAGAAACACAGTGTATTTCCCAATATTTTCCTATATACTATTTATGAAAATGTCACTACCATGCTGAGTCTACTAATAGGATCATTAGCTCATCAAATCAGGCTCAGAATCTAAAACTGAGAAATGAGAATCACTCACAAAATATCTCCAAAGAAATAGCTAATTAGGTGGAAGATGGCATGGTCTTGGCTCTGAAAAAGGTCAAACTAAAAGTAAGGCTTACAGGGTAGAATCTTAACAACCAAAACATACTTTTGAAATACCAAGCAATAGGAATGCAATGGGCATTTACAGCCTATAGGCTTTCCCATGTGAAGTGGTATGTGGAGAACCAGATATGAGACACAACGGGATTTCTCTCCCTTGCCAGCCCATCATATAGCTCTCCAGGGGTGCTGTTTTCCATGTTGGAGATACATGCCTAGCATACAACCAGCAACTGCCTCCAAAGCCCTTTCTCAAATTCTGTGATTTTGTGATAACTCTAGTTGCTGTCAAGTGGAGCTAAGAATACAAATCCAAATTTCCTCACCAAAAAAAAAAAAAAAAAAAAAAAAAAAAAAGGAATTTGGGTAATTATCATGAAAATCAACATTAAACAGTATGACTGGGAAAGTGCATGTTAGTCCCAGAGTTGTTAATCTGGGCTACAGCCACACTTACACTATCTACCTTAGTAAATCTATATCTGTTTCCAGTCTCAAATGAGTTCAAACTTATACTGTATCTGTCTGTTTATCTATACATATATATATGCATAATACATTCAAGAGGGTAATATAGCCACCTATAGAAACTTGAAAATATTAGATAGTGAGGTATTAAATAAAATATTCCAAACATTTGGAATTATTTCAATACATATGAAATGGCAATATCAATACCCATGAGATAGAGTAGGAGAGTCAAGGAGGTCTATTTTTATTCACTATAAAATGGGTAGGTGGGGAGAGGAACACAACAGAAGGATGGACTAATTTTCTTTTTAAAGCAAAGATACAAAGAGAGTACAAGGACCACAGGATTTTAATTGACTCCTCAAGGCAGAGATGAGGGAATAGGAGGTTGATGGTTCCTGATCTTCTCCATTTGTGAGGAAGTAACATGGAGGAAAAAGACAAAACCAGAAAGAAAATAGAAGGATGTCACTAATATCAGTTTCCATAAGACATTCAGGTACAGGCTAGAGACCTGTGAGAGGCTGAAACCAAAGCATGGACAGAAACTTTCTTATGGGACTGCAGCAGAACAGCTGGGAAGAAGAACTGAGAGCTGTACAGCTAGTGAATGATGAGGACATCTTGACCCTGGTTGGCCAGAAGCCTTGGGAGCAGCAAACAGGAATGTAGAAAAACAAGATAAGGATGCTGAGCTTTGTCTGAAGAAAACATGTTAGGCGACAGTTAAAGGAAAGCAACTGGCCATTTCTTAAACAGTGGAAAGTTTTCTACCTTGAGCTAAAAGTGTATAGAACATTGTGTTTGTGCTTGTAAGATTTAATTAACCAATAGGCTTAGGATAGCAATAACTAACTTGTAGACAATGAATTGTCTGGTGTATTATGGACAGAGGGTAATGACCAATCAAGTGTTGACAAGTATTGTTAGAGAATGTATAATTGTAGAAGGATTGTTTACAATAAACGACTTCGACCACGACTTCCACTTTGACTTCAACTTCGAACTCTCGACCTCTTACTTGCACCCGTCTGGAGTCCCGTCTCTCAGTCACCATCATGGGACATCTTCAAACTGCCAAAAATTAAGGAAGACATATTTAAAGTATTCTCCTTGTTCACCTCTCAGCTTCATCAGACTTGAGCTTTGTATGGGCTAAGCAGGAATCCTGGAAGCTACAGGTAAATTTTACAGAATAGAAAGGGTGGTCAGTGAATTCTTGGAATTGTAAACAGAAGACAGAAGAAATAAGAAGTCAAAGCATCTTATGTTTGAGATTCACTTCCCCATAAGACAGCAGAAGAATCCAGCCTTAATTTAAACTAAATAAGACTCACAAACAGCTGTAGAGAGCCTAGTGCAACCCAACACATTTCCTCATTTACATGAAGATATGAGAAGAGACGGGAACATTGTGTGTATAAAAGGGCCAGCAACTGCCAGAAAACTTCCAATTCAATCCCACGCTGACATTAGCAAAAAGCGACAAACCCAAGTAGACAGTATTACAACCAGCTTATGATTACACCTCTGTTAGAGCAGCTGGCATCATAGCCACTGCAGTTAGTAGAGGAGCTGGAAAATGTCCAAGGACTGAAAGAGGCACATGAACAATACTCACATGCTGTCACACAAGTGGAAAACTGTGGGTAAAAATAAAAAAAAGAAGCTGCAAGGAAATTGCAAGAATTGCATCAGAGGTAGTTGTGAGTATCTGTGGTAGGTCAGCTGAATTCTCAAAGCAGGTGGGAGATAGAGAGATAGAGAGTTGGAGAGATATATAAAGAAAGAGTTAGAGAGATAGAGATAGAGAGAGTTAGAGAGATAGAGAGAGAGAGTTAGAGAGATAGAGAGAGAGAGATGATAGAGAGATAAAGATATATAAACAATATCTGACTATATAAATATGATTGAAGGTGATACGGTACACTGGCAAATCAAACATCTTAGTAATACTGTTTATACTCCTGGAAAGAGAAGTCATTATAATGCAAGCATTAGTGGGGACTAATAACTTTGAATAGCTACTCTATAGGCATCTATTTCTGAATTAATTGCATAGATTCTCTATATTTGCTGGACAGGAGAAGTACTTGTAAAATGCAAGTCATCTCATCCCAAAACAGACAACCCAAAATAGTTTTCACTTGGGGAAGGGATAGAGTACTAAGAAGCCTGAAAAGTAGGCTTTAAATACAAACTTTGTAGACTGGTTTAAACTGTATCAAAGCCTGGGCTAAAGTTATTGAATATTCCTAGAACATATTCAGTTGACTAAAGACAGTAGCCTGGTGCCATATGAGGCTTAATGACAATATAGTTAATAGAACCTGGACAGCTTTTCTGCTCACCCTAAAGAAGACATATAGGTCTTGATTTAATTGGCCTCACATAAATATCTAGTATCATCTGAGGTACATTAAGTTATATGAAACATCTACAGACTGCTCACAGACACAGCAGAGAACCGAGGGGAATTTCATCTCCTGTTGGAGAGAGCACTGAGAGCTAGACAGGACTTTCTAGAGCATCTCAGGTGGCAGTAAAAATCTGTGGGTAACCATATCAAACCCTTAAGTAAACCTGAACTGTGCAGGCCTGGAGGTCAACTAGTACGGTATAATTATGTCCCTATTATTACTCTCTGTGTCCAGAACAGGTTGGCACCATCCAAATTACCTGTTTTAAATAGTCCCCGATCTATGCTATGCTCCAAAACATGCCTAGGAATTATTCAGGTGAGGATTGTCTGGAATAAACTAAAACTAGACTGAGGACAATTTAATAGTGTAGATGACTAACATCCAACACCTAAGTCCATGCCTTCTCTGTGTTTAATTTGCTTGTATAGATGTAGCTAGTGGTTATCAGCTTTCAAGACTCCAAGGACTACATCAACTATTTCTCTGTTAACTGTAACAGAAGCTTAAACGTTAGTTCTCATGAAGATGGACATATATATACCTTGTGAACAAATAAGCTTAAATAGCTTAATCTAAAGATGAATTTCACTGTATAAATTATGTTAGCCCCCCTACTACACTTTCTAGATGAATAATTAAAAAAGAAAAAAAGAAATGGCAAACAAAATGAATAATACATTTCTTCAAATTTGATAAGAAAGTGGAATACAAATGGTCATGATTACATGTCTTCATCATGCAAAAAATGCTTCTTAACAACCAAAGAAATTAAAAGCTCGTAGTAAAACCAAACAAAAGTATAAAATTATTAACAACTATTATCAAGTAGAATCTGGCAGAGTTTGTGGATCTGGGTGTCTCTCATCACTTGGTACATTTTATCAGAAGAGAAAAGTCAGTCAGTTGAGTATAGTGGGAAAGAAAGCTTTCACAGTAGCATATACATGTTAATACTTTTCTTTGTTGAGCAGTGAGTTCAATACATAAACAAAAAGCAGACAGTTTTGAAGGAAAAACTGATAGTACTTAATTCCAGAGTACAAAAATTTCAGCTCAGATATACCAATAAAAACATATTACATGAGCCAAAAAGATGCTTACAATAACAATTATCTTCTAAACTTTCACTTAAGCAATTAACATCAAAGCAGTATTAGGAGTTCAAAAAACAACTTCAGCTGCCCACTGACTCTGACAGAGATTACAGCAGAATCTACTTCCCAATCATAACAACTACTGACAGTTTGAAAAAGCACATAGCACTGCTTAATGATGTGGAGCCTATAAAACGGTCTGACAATACAGAAAACAAAGGACTCTTGTAGATAATTCCTTATTAGTTAGCATGTAACTGTTAGAAATGCTGATAATGCAACATTGTAGATTAAAATCACAGATTTTGTAAAGCTGAAACATCTGGGCTCTTTAGCCAACACACTGAATTCAGTACCAGATCACAATTAAAACATATTTTAGGACTAGTATATGATAAAAACCACAAACTCAACAGAGAGAACTGAGACCCTAGCAGACTCATTTGTTCTAAAGGCAGAACTCAAACCTACTCCTGATAATTATATACCTATTCAGTTAGCCACATTGAAGACAAGAAATCATTCGTCTTCAGGACATCCAATTTTCCTCGATCACTGATTAAGATGAAAAATATTGAGTACATTCTAGTAGTCTCATGCAGTCTACAGTAGCCTCCAAGCAAACACACACTCTGGCAGCTCTAGGTTGTACATTTAAAATATCATGAAATCACAAGGAAGAGGGAAATTTATGGAAAAAAATCTTATACATTATATACACCTCTAAAAAGATTTAATTTCATATCACCTCAGCCTAATAGTACCTTAAAGTACATATCCATGTTATTCATTCAACCTCTGTAAAAGTGAGACTCATCTTTCTTAACTCCAGGTGTCTGAAGGCTGGTTTTAAAATTTAAGCTAATTGTCTAGGCTTTATCTTAGATAAAAATTTATAGTAGATCATTCATTCCATCTACTTTAACATCCTATTTTAAGATGGGATGGACTGAGTATTGATGACACTGTTCACTATGAAGAGAAGTCTGATGACCTCCTTAGACTATGTGCCTAATTTATATGTGGCCTAAAGCTTAATTTCATCCCCACATGCTTTTGTAAAAGAAGACTGAAAACCTGAAACTATATAATGCATTTTCTTGTCTTTATTATGAAGAAAGAGCAAAATTAGTGTTTTCTTGAAAGCTGCTGCCATATGCTCTCCAAGCGTTAGGCGGATGGCTGGAACACTTGCTCAGGAACTGGGAAATCTGAGCTTAGCCAGCCATTCTCAGGATAATGTCAAAAACAACAGTTGTTCTGGATAATAGAGCCTTTCCCCTCTGATGTTAAACATAGTCCAAACCAACACAATTCATGGGCCCAGAAAAACGATCCTTCTCTGATTTTATTATTTAAAAAATTTTCTAAAGTAAAAACATATAACATAGGATTGGAGATAGGGACCAGATTCCTGTTTCTTTCTCTGCTTGATATCACAAGTTGATAGGACACAAATATTAAAATTCTACATTTGTGTTCTCCTTTTAAAGAGAAACAATATTTTTTAAGAGGTCTTTAGAAACTCCAATATAACATTTAGATGAAGAATCCTAATATCTCAAGGAATGTGCATATGTCTGTGACAATAATAAAGAGCTTCTTCAATTGGCAAATACCTGTTCAGGCAGTGTTGTGGTTTGGGCCTGGTTGGCAGCCAACCACAATGCAGCAGCTCTCTCTCCCTTCCCCTCAGGCAATGAGAAGGGACAGAGAGCCAGGCTTGGGGTCCGAGATAGGACTAGGATGGAGAGAAAATTCCCCTTTATGGTCACGAGCAAAAAGCAGACTCGTTAGGGGAAGAAAAAAACCCCATACATTTATTACAGACACTAACAACACATAACAGAGTAGGACAGTGAGAAGCATTGCCACACCTTGAGAACACCTTCCCCTCACCCCTCCCTTCTTCCCAGGCTCAGCTCTGCTCCCGATATCTCTACCTCCTCCCCCAGTGGCGCAGGGGCAGGGAATGGGGGGTGCAGTCAGTGCTGCCACTGTCTTCATCTTCGGTGGGGGGAGCTTCTGGAACTTGTTCCCCCTGCTCCATTGTGGTCCCCCTCTCACAGGAGACAGTCCTCCACAAACTTTCTCCGACATGAATTCCTCCCACGGGCCGCAGCGTTCCCCACACTGCTCTGTCATGGGTCACTAACTTCCTCTGACTGGATTCCCTCCCACGGCTGCAGCCCTTCCCAAGCTGCTCCGGCATGGGACACCCCTGCATGCTGCAATCCTCCCAGCACTGAATTACAGCAACGGGGCTACCTTTTCCCATGAGACCCCGGCCTTCTTTGGGTACAGAACCTTGATCATCTGAGCAGGAACAACAGGCCATAAATCAATGTCTGCTCAACCGTAGAACTTCATGGGTGGCAGGGGGTGCAGCCCTGCCGTCTCACCACAGGATACAGGGGGGTGTCTGCTCCGGCACACCTCCTTTCTTCCTCCGTTCCTCCACTGATGTTGGTGTTCATGCAGCTGTAGCAACTCCTCCTCCCAAATCCGACTGCACATCACCACGTCCCTTCTTAAATACGTTATCGCAGAGGCGCAGCCGATTGGCTCATTTTTCCAAACAGAAGTGGAGCTGACATGGAGCTGGGGGAGCTTCGAGAAGCTTCTCACAGGGGGCCGCCCCGATAGCCCCCTCCCCTGCCACCAAAAAACTCCACCACTCACTCAACCCAGAACAGGCAGATAGAGTCCAAAGGTGTTGCACTGGGTTATTGGGAAGTTATTGATGGAATGTTTATACCCTAATAACAAATAGAAAAGTAATCAGATTTCTCTACTCTGAAGGTGTGAAATGAAGCTGAATAGCAATATGTGCATACTGCAGAAAGGAAGAGGAGAAACATATCACTTCAAGCATACAACACACAGCTTTATTTCATATATGTGAAGTACACCAGCAAAATGCAAACTATTTGGCTACGGTTGAGTAGGCTTAAATTAAAATTATTGAATTATCTTTTGACAAGAAAATAAAACAAAACAAAACAAACCCCCCTAAAACCCAGAAATCACTCAGACCTATACACTTACTAGGAAAGTACTGTATACATCACAAGAAATGTAGCTACTAGAGCTGCATTTTCAAAGGACAAAAAGGATTTGTGTGACAAAAGAATTCCCAGTGATTCCAATGCTTGCTGTTTTGGTGTCAGAGGACAGTATCAGATCCACTAATCTGAAAACAACTAATACAGACTATTTAAATCATGTTCAGAATTCAGTTGTGGCTCCTCAATTCTTACAAAGCTTTAGTTTACCCACCTGTAAGTCTGGATTTTCATTGAAAAAGAATATAAATCCTATAAGTATGCTGTAGACAGGACAACAAGGAACAATGGTATAAATTTTGTTATTGTTCCTACTGAAATTTCACAATAGATTTCAGCAGTCAGAAAGTAAAATATCCCTCAAAAGTTCTGAGAATTAGTCCATTAGAAAAAAAAAAAAAAAAAAAAAAAAAAGAAAGAAGCCTTCTGCTTTTTCATCTTTTGTGGATTAGAAGAGAAAGAGTAAAGAAACTGAAGAGTAAAGAAACTGTTTAGAAAACACAGCAAGTACAAGCCTAACTATAGAATTCTCTATAGAAACAGAATGCAAAACTTGCCTATCCTTTCATCAATAGAAGTTCCCGGAGGAAGGTTTCAATTAAATATCAATAAAAAGACTTTCTTAGTCTTTTGCCCTTTACCTAAAACATATTAGCTATGTCAAAATGTCATTAAAATAACTGGCCTTATGAAGGTAAAAGAAGATAACTTTAAAAGTAGCTCAGCTGTACTTTGAATCCATGTTAGAGAATATTTCTAAGTCCGCAATCCAGTGTCAGCAAAAAAAAAAGCAGTACAAAAAGTAGGGTAGCAGTTGGGAATTCAATGTGTTTTGGAAAAGACGATAGAACACAGCAGTGTTGAATGTCTCAAATTATACAGGGATTATGTTCAGGCTGGGTAACACCTTTTTCATTTGTTTAGTAAATTCTAATTACCATAGTAAGTTTGTTACCAAAATGTAGGTATTCTTAACAGTAGAAATCCAGAATGACAGTAATAAAAAGGTAGCATTTTATTATTCATTTCATATCCACAAAGTCCTTGCCCTGGCAGAGCAAATGAACAGCAGATGCTAAAAATGTATCTTGGGAAAAGTGACAAGGAACAAGTGTTCAAAAGTGTCCTTCCATAATTCAGTTATAACTATGCAATTTACATGTTCATTTATATCTATATATGGTCATATGATCCACAAAGTTTTAGGATATCTTATTCTATTTAAGGGAGATTGAAGGATCTTAACAAAACCTATGGTGTGAAAACAGCCTAGCCTGCACATGTCACTTCAAGATAAACACATTCAAAACCAGGAAATCAACGTCAGAAGAATTTATTAAATAAACAATTTAACAATATTCAAGTATCTTCTTCAATGTCAAAGGCAAATTATTTCTAGTCCCATATCGAGCCAACTAACCAAATTTCCATCCATCTCAGTCTTTCAGAAGAGCAATTAGTGAGAGAGGACAGACCGTTGCACTGGAACTCGATCATCTATAACAGATAGATACTGAAATTATTTTGACCGGTGCCAACCAACACTTTCAGATAACAGCTGTATGTGAAAAGGTAGCTTGGGCCAGGAATCATTTTCATTACACATTCTGCATGTGGCTACCCTGTTTTAGAGGCTAAGAGAAATTAGTCAGATGAATGTGCTACAATTTTGCCATTTGACTTTAAGGCTAGAAAGCAAACCTTGGCACAATGTGGTAATTAAAATAAACATAGTCACAAGCCGTAACATTTTCTCTTTATACTCCCACTGTTTTCACCATTGAAAAGTATCAGCATCTATGGATGCGAATTTTTTTATTAAAACAATGTTCACCTCATGAGATCTAGATTATAGAACTTGTTAAAGAAGTTAGGTTTGAAATTTTTCAAGGTACTTTGATCAGTAAAAAGTTATGGCATGTGTCATCTCTTCTTGACATCAACCATCCAATTATTTAAAAGAAATCTGTTATGAAGCTTATATATGCATTATAAATAGTTGGTTTGAATCTGATCTAATCCAGAGAAGGACTTAATAGCAGTCTCTCTTAAGAAGGATAGTCCTGAGATTATGCAAGTAGCAAGAGTTTGAGTGTGTGTGTATATATGTACCTATCTGGGAAAAACTTAAAGCCAGTCTTAAAAGTGTTACGTGGCTCCTCGGAGAGTTAACAACTCCATCTGTTCTGCCATTAGAATATCCAAAGGTTTAAGAGGTGATAGAATAGTATGACTCATTAGATGTCCTGGGAACACATAATAAATAATCTTATATACCTTTGACTGCAACAATAAAATGCCATCATGTTACCTTCATTTCCTGAGGCCCAAAAGAACAGTACACTGATATTTGTATATCATGGGAAAATATTCTTTGCATGGGTATGTATGCAAGCAGATTTTCCTCACAGCATAAATTTAAAGTTCACTGTTAAAGCAGTTTTTAAGTTTTAATTAGCCTTTTTTGAGACAATTCCATGCATGAACTTCTGCTTGTAAGAACTCCTTTTTTGATAACATACATTTCCTATCATATATATTAACCCCAGAGAACAGGACACTAAGAAGCAAGTTCATGTGAGTATTGACTCTGAGACAATATTATAGCTAAAACTAATTCTTGATCACTGCAGATAACATCAGTGGAACAAAGAAACTATCTACTAAATAATCACCTTGCTATAAGAAAATAAAAAAAAATAGGAGTACAAAAAACTTGTGGTAACTGAAATAAAATCATGAAAGCTTTTATAACAAGACTGAAGAATATTTGAAATGCCTGATTTGACCAGAAAAATAAGGCTTGTTCAACAAATGGTAACCATTTAACAAATGGCTACAGGACTGGTGTCACAGCTAGGGCTTTGGCTACTAAGACCATGGGACTCACCCTGAGAAACCTGGTCTACTGGAGACTGATGGGGTTCATCTGTCAGAAAAGTGGAACAGCAACTTCAGGCATAGGCTTGTCAAGTTGGTAAAGAGGGCTTTAAACTAAAATTTCCCAATGAAGCTGAGTAAGTGGCTGGAGTGGCTGGAATTCCTTTGTACTTGTCCTGGGTGGAGTGAGTGGTGGTGTTTTATGGTAAAAGTGGAGGGGGCTATAGTGGCGGCCCCCTGTGAGAAGCTTCTCGAAGATTCCATAGTTCCAAGTCAGCTCCACCTCTGCACAAAAACTGAGCCAATCAGCTGCGCCTCTGCGATAACGTATTTAAGAAGGGACGTGGTGACGGGCAGTCGGACTTGTGAGGAGGAGAGTTCTGGCAGCTGCGTGAAAACCAAGGTCAGTGGAGGAACGGAGGAAGAAAGGAGGGGGGAGTTGTGCCGGAGCAGACACCCCCCTGTATCCTGTGGTGAGACGGCAGGGCGGCCCCCCCTTCCACCCGTGAAGATCTACGGTGGAGCAGACATTGATTTATGGCCTGTTGTTCCTGCTCAGATGATCAAGGTATTGTGCCCGAAGAAGGCCAGGGTCTTGTGGGAAAAGGCAGCCCCCACTGCTGTAATTCAGTGCTGGGAGGATTGCAGCATGCAGGGGTGTCCCATGCCGGAGCAGCTTGGGAAGGGCTGCAGCCGTGGGAGGGAATCCAGTCAGAGGAAGTTAGTGACCCATGACAGAGCAGTGTGGGGAACGCTGCGGCCCGTGGGAGGAATTCATGTCGGAGAAAGTTTGTGGAGGACTGTCTCCTGTGAGAGGGGGACCACAATGGAGCAGGGGGAACAAGTTCCAGAAGCTCCCCCCACCGAAGATGAAGACAGTGGCAGCACTGACTGCACCCCCCATTCCCTGCCCCTGCGCCACTGGGGGAGGAGGTAGAGATATCGGGAGCAGAGATGAGCCTGGGAAGAAGGGAGGGGTGGGGGGAAGGTGTTCTCAAGGTGTGGCAATGCTTCTCACTGTCCTACTCTGTTATGTGTTGTTAGTGTCTGTAATAAACATATGTTCTTTTTTTTAATTCCCCTAATGAGTCTGCCTTTTGCTTGTGCCCATAAAGGGTGATTTTTTTCCCCATCCCAGTCCTATCTCGAACCCCAAGCCTGGCTCTCTGTCCCTTCTTATTGCCAGAAGAGAAGGGGGAGAGAGTGGTTGCATGGTGTTTGACTGCCAACCATGTTCAAACCACCACAAAGACGCAAAGGGCAAATGCAGGGACTGGAAGAATGAAGAACCATGAGCTATAGAAGGTCGAGTTCGAGACCATCTAAGGAAATTGAAGGTGCACAAGTGCATGGAACCTGATGACATACATCTGTGGGTCCTGAGGGAATTGGCAGACAAAGTGGTTAAGCCACTGTCCATCGTATTTGAGAAATTGTGGCAGTCTGATGAAATCCCCACTGACTGGAAAAGGGGAGACATAACCCCCCATTTTTAAAAAGTGAAAAATGGAGGACCCAGGCAATTACAGGTTAGTCGGTCTCACCTCTGTGTCTGACACGATCATGGAGTAGATCCTTCTGGAAACTATGCTAGGACACATGGAAAATAAGGAGGTGATTGGTGAGAGCCAACATGGCTTCAGTAAGGACAAATCATGCCTGACCAGTTTGGTGACCTTCTCTGACAGGGTTACAGAATTGGTGGATAAGGGAGTAGCAACGCATGTCATCTACCTGGACTTGTACATGACATCCTTGACTCTGAATTCAAGAGACATGGATTTGACTGATGGACGACTTGGTGCATAAGGAATTGGCTTGATGCTATCACTCAGAGTCAATGAGTCAATGTCCAAGTGATGGTGTTGGGACCAGCGCTGTTTAACATCTTTGTTGGCGACATGGACAGTAGGATTGAGTGCACCCTCATCACGTTTGCTGGTGACACCCAGCTGTGTGATGCAATCGAAACATTGGAGGGAAGGGATGCCATCCAGAGGGACCTGCACAGACTTGAGAGTTGGGCACATGCAAACCTTATGAAGTTCAACAAGGCCAAGTGTAAGGTCCTGCACATGGGTCAAGGCAGCCCCATGCACAAAAACAGTCTGAGTGATGAAGAGAAAGATTCAGGAATAGTAGTGGGTGAAAAACTGACTATGAGTCAGCAATGTGCACTTGCAGCCCAGAAAGTCAACAGTACCCTGGGCTGCATCAGAAGACCACCAGTAGGTCAAAGGAAGTGATTCTTCCCCTCTATTCCACTCTCATAAGACCCCACCTGCAGCACTGTGCTTGGTTCTAGGACCTCCAACATAAGAAGGACATGGATCTGCTCGAGTGGGTCCAGAAGAGGACCACAAAGATGACTGGGGGGCTTGAGCATCTCCCTTACGAGGACTGGCTGAAAGAGTTGGAGTTGTTCAGTCTGCAGAAGAGAAGGCTCCAGGGAGACCTTATAATAGCCTTCCAGATCTTAAAAGGAGACTACGGGAAATATGGGGAGGGACTCTTTTGTCAGGGAGTGTAGGGGTAGGATGAAGGGTAATGTTTTTAAACTGAAAGAAGGTAGATATAAATTAAATGTAAGGAAAAAGTTCTTCACAGTGAGGCTGGTGAGGCACTGGAAGAGTTTGACTAGAAAGGTTGTCAATGTCTCCTCCCTGGAAGTGTTCAAGGCCAGCTTGGACGGGGATTTGGGCAACCTGGTCTAGTAGAAGGTGTCCCTGCCCATGGCAGGGGACTTGGAATAGATGATCTTTAAAGGTCCTTTCCAACCCAAACCATTCTATGATTCTATAACCCTATTAACTGAAGTCAGAGAAGTACAGTGCCACTCAGAGAACCCTGATAGAATTCTCCCTTTTGCTAAGAAAAATTAGAATATTTACTCAGGAATTCTGGAGATGCTACTTATGGTTTTATGTCCCCAGTATGAAATTTGATTTCTATATAACCTTTAAAATAAAATTCAGTTTGTGATGCAGTATAATCCCTAAATCCATTTTTGTAGTGCTATTTCAGTTTGTTGTCTCACGTCCTCTATTCATATGTTAGACTATTCTCACTTGAGAATGACATCTTGCACTTGTTCCTACAAAATAGTGTATTTTTTCTGAAAGTCATCTCTGTCCGGTATTAAGATAATTTTGAACTTTATTTGCATAACCCAATATAGTGACAATCCTCTCGACTTCAGCTATTGGCAGATTTAGTACATCTACTCCTTAATCTAATGTTTATTCAGAAAAATACTGATAAGTACCACAAAAGATAGATCTTGGTAGGGGCTATCTTGGTACAACCTTTTGTTTTGAATATGAACTATTGAAAACTGTTCTTTATATTCAGTTTTCAAACATCTTTACACCTATGCTATAATAGTATTATGCAAATGATGTTTCCATAGCAAACTTCTAAGAATGCTACATGAGACAAAACAAAGGAAAAACACTCAAGAAATTGAAGATATATGGCAATGGAATCATATGAAAACAGGAGTATGACTGTTTCTCCAATTTCCATATAGTCGCGACCCTGCTAATAAAAGTAAACTAGACTGGTTTGACACAAATCGCACTGGATAAGTCCACACTGGCTGTTATTCAACATTTTGTTATCTTCTAGGTACCTACAAATTGTCTGATTATCCTTTTACAGTTTTTTTCTATTAAATTAATAAAACTGATTGATCTGAATTTCTACAGCTCTTCTTTATCTCCTTTGTTAAACATAGGCACTGTGTTTGTTTTTTTCAAGCCTTACAGGATCTAGCAGAACTCCATGGGATTCCCAAAATAACTGCTCAGAACTCTGAAATTTCATCACCACCTTCTTCATCTGAAGTGGCATTGTTGGCTCAGAGAAGTAAACAAATAGTAAACTCATGTAAGTCAAATCAAACTTTAGACAGATGTACATTATGAATCCAGGACATTATGTTGATCTAGAGAAAAGAAAGATAAAAAACAGCTTTTGATCAGATTCAGATATTTAGGTTATACATTGAAGAACATTTCAAGTGTTTTGCTCAGACAAGTTACACATTCTTTTTGCAATTTTTTAAGTTACAAGTATACTCAGAACACTAATGGCTCCCGCTATTTTGGCATAATAGAGTATGAAGATCCAGGAGATGGTAACACTGGATGTTTTATTAAATGGATTGAAGAAACTCTTAAACTAGCTCAACAAGAAGTAAAGAGAGAAAGCCAGTAATATTAGGCCTAACAACGAGAAAAAAATGAAAATTGGAATAAAGTTGTAAAAGGTTTAATATACATTTGACAGTGGAGTTCCAAGCAAGAGAATTTCCAAAGTGAATTTTTATAAATACATTTATATATATATAGTTGCATACATTACATACTTCTACATGTTTTTTAAATCATATCTCTGGTCTCTGTGTAAATCATTCTAAATTGATTCTAACTTGTTTTTCCTTGTATGCTTCTTCCATATAGTAAGTGAGTGAGCCTTGTCATCAAACTTTGTCAAGTCACTCTCTTACAAATTCACATTTAAATCACTTCTTGCTAACACCTTTGACAGCTATTCTTTAAGTGATGTATAATGTTCTTCCGCGTCACCCTCTAAATAACACAAGAAAATACATTCAAGTTCATGAAAAAAAAAAAAGATTAGAAAAACAGGCAAAGAAGTCCTCAGTGTTGACTCATTTTTGTTTAGTATTTTGAGAAGAGTGAAAATCTTGCAAATACTTGGAGTCCTGTTACTGTTGTTGCTATTTTTTTACCACTGTAATATCTTGAATTCACAGTCAAAATCAGACCTTATTGTAAGAGATGTTTTCTATCCCTTTCAATCAACCTGCAGTCTAAGCATATGAGGCAGAAGAAGAACGGGAGAGGAAGTTGACACAGAAATGTAAAGTGACTCTCATCAGATCACACAGTAGATTGACTGTAAGTTGGAAATAGGGTCCAAATTTCCCGAATCCTAATTCAATTTTTTGACCCTACTACACTGATTATCCTGCTATGTAAGAAAAGTTCAAAACATATGGATTATGTGAATCTTCATGCAGAATATAGTTAATTATCTTTTAATGTCTATTTTTATTTGATATCCAGAGCAGTTTATTAGTATTAACTTTTATTTGACAATTAGAAATACATAGCAGTCACCAGAAAATGACAGTTTAAATTTAAACAAAACAAGGAATTCAGTTGAAATATGTTTATAGTCCAATTTTTATTATACATAATTGTCATCTTTTTGCTAGAATGCTTCATGATTACTTAAGAGACTTCCTTAAGAATAAAAATCATTAAGCAAGGTACCACATTTTTAAGGGTGCTACATAAGGTGACACAATAGCTCAAATCAACAGAAAGAAAGTTAAGATAAAGGATGATTAGAACTTTTATCTTTAAAAATTTCCTTATTGTACAACATAAGGAAAATTTCAGTGCATCATTCATTAATATTCAAGCTAAGAAAAAAATATTATTAGATATGCATTGAAGGTCTTAGACCACACCTGGCTGCAAGTGATTGCTTATGCAACTTATGAGCCTTATAATGGAATGAGCAAAGGAGAGAAAACTAGTTGTAATTTGGGTTTGTTTTTCTGCTTATGTATATTAGATCTGTAACTTAAATGAGTGCAGTTCCAAGTATTTAAAAAATATCAACATGTCCGCAGCCTTCTGAGTATTCTGAGGTGAAGTGTACCATAAGAATAATCATTTCTTTGTAATCAGATATTTAATTTGAAAATAGCTATAAATATGCTACAAGTTGTTACATGACTTTGTTCTGCACTTTGGGAGGTTACCTGTCAATAACACCTTCTTTCTTTTCCATGTTGTGTGTTCTTTGAGAGAGGGCCAGTTAAAGGATGTCAGTAACACTAGGCCAAGCATGTCTACCTGAAGAGAAATACTTCATGTCTATTATCATCTTGTTTATTTTTCTTTTGTCTTGTCCCTCAATGTTGCTTTTATTCTTCTCTCCTCCTCATCTTGTTCAGAAATTAAGGAGTTCCTCAGCTTCTTGAAAACAGAAGCAGAATACAGAAGGAAACCCGTTTGATGGGGTACAGCTTTTGACAGAAGAAAAGACAATTATGTGTCCTAAAAGAAACATTTAAAAGATGAACAATCTTGATAATGTAACAGTCTAGGAACAGAATGAGGAAGAGGGTCAGTTCTGGAATCAATACGATTTTTTTTTCTACAGGAAGGTAGAAAAGTTAGCTAGTTAACAGAACAGATGTCTTGGGCACAAATGTCATTAATGCAGCTCTCGCATTCATATACTTACTAATGGTCCTTGCACTCTCTCACCAGACTGCCAACTCCCAAATCTCTGAAATTAATGACAGTTTTTCCATTTTGCTTTCCCTTTGGGGGAACACTTTGGGTTTGTTCCTAAAAGATACTATGAAATTTCATCTTCCCCTCATTGTGAACTCACTCTAACCACACTGTGTGTAAGAATTTGATTGGGTGAATTAATGTTTGGCTAATCATCTGAATGGAAAAATGCAAGAAGGGATTCATATCAGATTAATTCAGTGTTGAATTTCTGTCTTC
This sequence comes from Tyto alba, assembly GCF_018691265.1. Classification (NCBI taxonomy): domain Eukaryota; kingdom Metazoa; phylum Chordata; class Aves; order Strigiformes; family Tytonidae; genus Tyto; species Tyto alba. Next base: position 41,161,938 of record NW_024881316.1, on the reverse strand, counting down.
TCAAATTTTAGTGAATTCACCAACATTTCTCTCCTGGCACACATTTACCCCTACTTATCAATGACACATTCCCCCTGCCCACTTCAGGCACTCCCTCCTCCACATAACATATCCCTTCTATCAGCTTAAAATGATGACTAGTTGTCACCACGACTTCTTTTTTCATTTCTCAAGCCTGAGAGACAATGCCAAGGGTGACAACTACTTTTCTTTCAGAGACTGAAGTATCAGGGGTTGAAAGGGAAGGGAGGTAAAAGATGATTGCACCTCTATGGAAACAATGGTATATGACAAAGATCACAGTGGGAAAACATTGGTCTGAAATTCAGAAAATCTGAAAAAAAAAAAAAAAAAGGTAAAATTTAACTGCACTTCTAACAAGGAGTCTGGGAAAACATGAGAACTCTGTCCTAAAGGCACTTCATACAGGAAATGGAAAAGATTTTCTTAATAAGACATGAGGTAATTTTAGTATAATACTTATCTTTCAACGTTAAAGGACAAAACTAAATTGATTTTGAATGTAGGAGGACACACAAATATATGTGTTTATCTGATGTATGTGTCTCTAATGTTCCTTCTCTAAATTGTTCCTAGTCTCAGTCATATTACTGAATTAAAATAAAAATAAACTTTAAGCCATAGGATCCCCAGGTGAATTAGCTATGATGCTGGTCATGCACAATATTTAATGCAAAATGTCTCTGCTTCAGGGAAGCTGAGATTTAAATGAATGATAACATATTTTCAATAATAAGAAAACGAGACTAAAAACTTTGAAAGACCTTGAACAACTAAAATAGTTAAATATTATCTGATTACAGGGAAAGGGAGAACATGATGAATTCTATTTAGAATTTTATGTGGGTAGTAGGAGTCTTGTTCTGTTCCTGTTTGTTGAAACAACATATTTACATCGCTTTACAATTAGTGTTGTCCCTTGGGATACTGTGAGCAGGTTATTTGAATCAACTAAGCAAACCATTTACAAAATGGAAGAGATTCTTTTACCACTATAGCTACTGGGGAAAACACTCTGTAAGGATATACTTTTGATCTTTAACTCTGCAAGCTTTTGTGACGATCTAGAAGATTTTGCTCTTCTAAGTAGCCTTCAGAAAGTGTTAACTTTCAGAAAGATGTTATTTTTTTTTGCTTGTAAGGCAATATACTTCCTAGAAAAGATACATGATTTAAAAAAAAAAAAAAAAAAAAGACCTGCAGTAAATCCATAGTCTTATTACAATTTAACAGCAAAGTGAAATTCATACCTATGAAATTAAGTTTTAAGGACTTTTACACTCTTGTTTTTGATATTATATAACAATTTGTCAGCTGCAAATCTTTAGGAATCAATGTGCTCTTTAAAGTTTTTCTTTGTTTTAAGCCTCAGGTGACAAATATAATTGGCTGTCTGACTACAAAAACAGTATCATAACTTACATATTTTGAAGCATTTGTTTGGGCCAAGTTGTAGAAGAATTGAAAACAATACCTGAATTTTCAGCCGTAAAAAATCAGTGTTTTTCTGGATGTGGTAGAGATTGATGTCTAGAGAAAATAATTAGCCTGTACTAGAAGTCAGATAACAGTATAAAAGTGAAGAATGCAAGGCACTGGCTTAAGGTCCATCCCCATCTTCAGGTTTCCTCTGAATTAATGTTTTAGCTGTTTTTTTCTCAGCCTCTTCTCTATTTCCCTAAAATATCTAAAGGTCAGATGTACACTTAAATAGTGTTTTTTATCCAGTCTGTGGAAATTTATAAGATTTTTTATTGGTTATAAAAAGAGAAATGCCAGGTAGAGACTCATCTGGTGCTTCAGAGCACTCATGAGATCACCCAGATCAGGCAAGTATAGATGCTCTACTGCAAATATGACATACTTTGGCAACATATTTTCTCTGACAGGAGCATATGTATTGGCTCTTTAGGTCAAGCTAAAACACTTTATTTGGCCTGTAACATGAAAGTTGCCAGTTCAGTGCCTCTTGTGTGTATCTGCAGTGAGTGGAGGGCAAGATCTGTAACACACACTCACCATGAATTTTAGGAAATGGAGCAAGGAGTCAACCTGCATTTCAGTTTCTTTGGTAACCATATATATACACTCTATCTTTCTTTCTATCTATCTATCTATCTATCTATCTATCTATCTATCTATCTATCTATCTATCTATCTATCTATCTATCTATCTATCTATCTATCTATCTATCTATCTATCTATCTATCTATCTATCTATCTATCTATCTGACTATCTGACTATCTGACTATCTTTATTATCTATAATGTTAATGAGGTATCTTTTGTTCACAAAGATTAATCCCCTGTTCTTAATGTGTGGCCTATACTTTGACACAATAATAGTCTATCAGTACTTTTCAGCTCATCCTTCCTATTGTTACTATATTTTTAAAATAATTGTGCATATAATTACTGATCTTTACTCTTTTTTCATATATGTTTATGCTATTACAAAATCCAATATAAAATGAGTGAACTGAAAAGGAAAAAGAAACCAATTTAAATTAAATTTCTAAATTAGATATCTAATACTGATAGATTCACTTCCTTTCAAATGTAAGATTCAACAAAAGAAACAGTAAAAATGCAAATATTATTTCTCTCCATAATGAGATTTCATTGCATTCTAGTTCTTTGCCTAACCCTGGTATTGCCGTAGGCGTTGCAGTTGCTTACTTTCTCTCCTTCTTTCCTTCTTGTTATTGCTTTCTTTGTTAAGCAATACTAAGTGCTTTTGAATACTTAATGTTAAAACATTTACATTATTTACCTCATTAGATTTCAAGAGAATAAGACATTTGTTTCATATGGTAATGATTTGCCATTTTACAGGGCTAATGTCCAAAGTTCTCAAAGCACTTTACATTGGTAAATTATACATCTTTGCTATCTTTATGTCTTCATTAAACACTATTAATTTAATTTATGCATTAGATGAACAAGAACAATGAAGCCAGCTGAAGCCATATTGGACACCGGAAGAATATGCTTATTTTAGGAAGCAATTCAGAGTGATTCAAGGGTGTATTTTAGATAGATTTACTTTAGTCTCTTGGACCAAATATGTCCACTGGATATTTCAAAGGTGTCTCAGTGATTGGTCATTATTTTTTACCCTCTGGTCTCCAGCAGGGGATAGAAAATATTAATTGCCCATGTGGAGAGGAATTTCTCATTTAGTTGCTTCCGACAGAAGTCTGCTTCCTATGTACCAAAATCACTTTGCTGACCAAACGAAAGCAGAAAAAAATTGAGGTAATTGAAATGCTTCAAAACTGTTCTCCCGCTCTGAAGCAAATCTCTCATGTAGGTGTGGATGCAGCTGGAAGGCATGTCCAAACCAGGGTAGAATTGATTTACATATGTCTGAGGCTCAGACAGAAGCCAGTGATTCCCAGTCTGTGACTGCTGAATAGTAACACAGCAACTGGGAATGAGCTATTATTACAGGTTAAGATTACCGTGAATCAGCCAGTGACATGAACTGCTAAAGCAACTGAAGTGATTTGAAATTGCTGGTAAGCACCTTTCCCCATTCCACATTTAAACTTCTATTAAACTCCCCCCCCCCCCATTTCTACAGTGAAGCATCCAGCTGATATTTGTATGAATCATCTGCTGTTGCTTCTTTTCTCCTTAATCTTTTCTTACTAGCCTGTCCTAGACTTGAACTCCTTTAAATCTGTCCTTCTTGAAAGCAAAGCAAAGCACTTAACACATATGGTGTGCTACCATAAAGAAAATAACAAAATAGATGACATTTTGGATCTAGAGACAGGTATGGGTGTTGCCGTTCATTCCATGGCCTGATTTATTGCTATAATATTCGTATTACACAGTGACATCAATGTTTTTTCATATGCAGAGGTGGCTGAGTAGTTTCAGAAAGAACTTTCATTAATGTTTGAATCAAGAATGGTTTGCTGTATTGCATAAGGTCAGATGATTGATTAACGTATGGACAGCAGCTGAGTAAGGGAAACATTTTCAAAACTTCCAAACATTTTCTATGTAAATAACTATAACTTATTTCTGCTCTCCAATTATGAATGTTTCTGTCACCCACTTAGTAAACAGAAGCAGTACAATAGTACTTAGACAATCCAGATATACTATAAATGCCAGGTAGAGGAAGCAATTAATTTACAGTTAGTCCAGTGTCTGAAAATAATTTATCCAACTTTCTGATAAGTATAAGGAAGAGCAAAGCAACAAGTGCTTGACAGAGGAAAAAGGAGATATTTCTCAACTAAATAAGGAGAAAGAATTCAGTCAGCTCTTAACATATTATTTGCTATCTAATTTGTTTTTCAAAGAAGTAAAGTTTATTTAAAACAGTAGCATTTTACTACATGCAGTGCTAATGGAGGTTAAATAAAAGACACAAGGGCAGCAAAATCCCTCACTTACTTTTCACACAAGGACAAAACTGTTATGTGAGAGAAATGCAGATTAATTTCTCAATCCCCATAGCACTTTTTGACACCACTGGTTATGGGTTACCTCTTAAGTATTTGAAGATTTTATTAGGGCTGACTGATTTAGATTTGGATAGGTTTAAATCATACTTGTCAGTGTGCTATTAATTTTTAACCACAGTCATTTTTTCCCTAGACCTGTTAATATGCTAGGCAGTCCCAGAAAGCATAAAACTTTGACCCATGCTCTCCAGCATTTGCATATAGCACTTTCTGTAGGTGCTTTATTCTCTAATCAAAATTCTAACTATCTCCTCAACAGCATACAGATATGGGAATCCACAGACCCAGATAAAAGGGCCTTCAAACTGGCTGTATGGTTATCAGACATACATTCTTTTATGTTAACTGGTCTTTTCCTACTCAATTCAGATGAAACATAGCTACAGCTGACTACTAAACTCTGCAGACAACAGTCTCTCTGGAGGTGCAGTTTGGAGGAATATGTTTTTTTCTTACAATCTGCCAATTATTTCCACATCTTTTCTGGACCTTGAGATCTCTTTGGGAGCCATGTTAGTCAGAGAAATACAGTAAGGCTAAGATCACTGTTGCCTCAACACAATGCAAAACTTTGTTTGAGGCCTTTCTGACAACCCATTTGGGAATGAATGCAGCCCCATCTTTTCAGAACTTCAGTACGGATCACTACACAACCCCATACTGCCTCAAGTTTTCAAGCTGAGACAACTTTGTAGAAATAATAGAAGCATTTCATTACCTTTGGTCTAACATTGAATTTATTTTTAAAAAGCTTGGTAGTATATACTTGCAGACTTCAAAACTGGCAGACTTCTATTTGAAAACTCCTGCATCTATATGATCTCCAGAAATACTAAACATTTAGTCCTTGTAGTTATGACTCACGTTAACTAATCAGTGATATAAAGTCTGTTGAAGATACCTAAGCTCTGCAAAGGATTGGTCAGTTTAACAGCTCAGCATTAACATCCTTGTTAGAAGAAGAATTCTTTATTTCTTGAGGGGACTGCTGTGCATGTGTAGTATATTGACCTTGGTGGACACCAGATGCCCACCAAACCACTCTATCACTCCCCCTTCTCACCTGAACAGTGTGAGAAAAATAGGACTAAACAGCTGTGGGCCAGATAAGGTCAAGGAGATTATTCACCAATTACTGTCACAAGCAAAACAGACTCAACTCAGGCAAATTAATTTATTGACAATCAAAGGTTACAGTATGATAAAGAAAAATGAAAACAAATCTTAAAACATGTTTCCCCTACCCACCCCCCACCCCCACCCCATCCCCTTCTTCCCAGGCTCAACTTCTCTCCCAGTTTCTCTACATCCTTTACCCAAGTGACGCAGGACGGAGAATGGGAGTTGTGGTCAGTTCATCACCTGTTGTGTCTGCAGGTCCTTCCTCCTCACTCTCTTCTCCTGCTCCAGTGTGGAGTCCTACCCATGAGAGACAGTCCCCCATGAACTTCTCCAGTGTGGGTCCTTCCTATGGTCTACAGCTCTTCACAAACTGTTCTAATGTGGGTCCCTCCCACAGGGTGCAGTCCTTCAGGAACAGACTGCTCCAGCATGGGCCCTGCACAAGGTCACAAATCCCACCAGCAAACATCCTCCAGCATGGTCTCTCCATGGCATTACAGCCTCCTTCAGGTGCACCCACATGCTCTGGTGTGGAGTCCTCCGTGTGCTGCTGGTGGATATCTGCTCCACCATTAACCTCTGTGCACTGCAGGAGAATATCTGCTCAAGTGCCCAGAGCATCTTCTCCGCCTCCTTCTTCAGTGATCTTGGTGTCTGCACAGTTTTTCCTCTCACATATTCTCAATCTGATCTCCAGCTGCTGTTGTGTATCAGTTTTTTCCCATTCTTATATATGTTATCTCAGAGGTGCTACCACTGTCAGTGATGGGCTCGGCCTTGGCCAGTGGTCAGTCTCTCTTGGTGCCAGCTGGCATTGGCTTTGTTGAACATGGGGGAAGCTTCTAGCAGCTTCTCACAGAAGACACCTCTGTAGGCCCCCCACTACTAAAACCTTGACATCCAAATCCAATGAAGCATGACGGTCCTACATCTACATTGGACAGACTTACAGAAAAGTGAAAGAAATGATGGTGAAACAGATTGAACTCTGGACTTATAGTATGCATTCAGTTGAGAGCTGTAAGAGCAAATCTCAGTTTCAAGCAAGCCCTTTGCCATTAATTTTCATAGTCACTTGGGAAGCTATTATAGAAAAAGCAGGCAAGCAAGTTTACTGCATGGAAACCTCATTTCATCTACAGAACTAAGCATTTATCCTGGGATATCCAATCAGCATTTGGACTGTATTAGCCTTTCTGCTACCACTGCCCTCAATTTTTCCTTTCTTCCCCAAATTCCTTTCTCTGGCAGAGAAATACAGTCAGAGAATCAGAGAGCTGTGAAGAACTTAAGTCAATAACTTTTTTTCAGACAGTGTCAATAATACCCTAACCACCCCGACAGATGCTTGTTTAACTTTTTATTTCAAAAAATGTCTTAACACAGATTCTGTAAAATTTTCATGCAGTCTGATCCAATGTTTGACCGTATTTGTTGTACATTAAACAGATATTTTTCCTCTTCCTCAACCTTGGAAAACAAGCAGTTATTTTCCTCTTCATAAAAATTAGATTTTTTTTATTTTAGTTGAAGATCTGCCAATCCATTAATATTCTCTTTTCCAGACTAAAGAAACCACATATTCTAAATCATACTTGATATTTTCCATACTCTCCAGGCACCTTTTTGATAAAAAGAAGAAGGAATTGTATTTAAATATGATTTTTCCCCCTTATCTTACGTAATTCTTTTTCATTTACTATCATTACCCCCTTCATTCTTTATCTTTTTCTGTGACATTTATTATTTTCTACATCTCTATCCAAATCAGGCTTGAATCCTCCTCCAAAATTTAGATCTTGTTTATCTGAAAAAAAAAATATAAAAAAAAAGAATGTCAAGCTGTGTTCATTTCTCTCCTAAGCACCAAACACATCCAAATAATTATTTAAATCAGTAATAATTGCAATTATTAGTACAAGTCATTACTTCCACCTTGAAAATTTACTCTTAATTTTTTGTTACCACAATTATAATATTCCACGTATCTTTAGAATCTAAATTTAAGATTTTGCCACTCAAATCTGTATTATGCATTACTGAATGTTTTATCTTTACAAACATCTCAGTGAGCCCTGGATATTTGTGTCACAAAACTCCCTGTTATTAAGATTAGAACAACTTGATTTCATTTCTTTCTTTCGTTGCCTTTGGTTTTGGTCTTTTTTTTTTTTTTTTTTTTTTTTTTTTTTTTTTTTTTTTATGAGAAACTCTTTGGTGCAAGAATTGTCTCTTACTATGTTTGTGAAGTACGTAGCAGAATGAGTCATTAATCCCACTTGGGGATTCTCTTGTTGTTGTGTGGCCAGGCAAAGTACTTAGCTCTAAAATCTCCAATAAAAATACTTCTCTTGCTACTGTCAGTAATAGCTATTTCAGGAAAAAGAAAACAAATAATCCAATAAAAAGTAAAAGTAACTTGGTAACACATTCAATCTTTCATCTCAGTGGTCAAAAATCAAAAGATTTAATCTGATAGAAGACAAATGGTTTGGGGAAATAGCAAATGTATGTGAAATATGGTTCGAAAGCTCTTCTGTGAGAGGCTAGAGAGAACACAAAGCTCTTTAAGTGTGTGTGGGGAGCACTTTCTGTGCCATTAGTGCTTGATTAGATAGTATAACAGGTAATGTAAGAGAAAATTAGACTCTGACAAGAAGCAATTGAACCTTGAGTTTTGACAGTCATCTGTTGGACACCTTATCACTTTTATCCTTATGGCCTCTTAGATGACACATAAGGACTCTGTTCCAGTGGATAATTATCATAAGTGCATAGTGAAATGTTATGCCTTTTTCCAAAGATGCATCAGTTAGCCCCAAGCACTGCCACAGTGGAGTACTTTTGAGGGCCTTATTTTGTATGCTGTACAGTACAGAAACTGTGGTCTTTGCTGGGGCACAGAAAAAGACAAAGGTCATAAAATCAAGAGTTCGATAAGCAGAATAGCCTTGATCTGCTTGATTGGAAGACAGTTTTAAACTTTCTAGCATAGATTAGAATAGCTATTGGGTTAGTCTTGTCTTCTACATGCAATCATTTGTTTAACTTATATCAAAGTCAAGAGTCAAGAAGTGTCTTACCATGATACCATGAAGTGCTTAAAAGAAGCAAATGGGATTCATCCCAGAGTTAAAAAAAAATAAAAAATAAAAAAAAAAAAAAGACTTTTGAGATCAAACTAGACCGCATGTAGCTCATGTGAAAATCAGAAATTTACCACATTACTTAGAGAAGATGAAAGCCATGGGCTTTGGTTGTAGTGCCAAGTTAACCTTCCACCTAGGTGTACACAGTAATTGTATATAAAACTATTTACATTCTGCCTGTGACAATCAATTCCAAGAATTTCAGTGAGGTTGCAGGAATCTCTCTAGTGATGTAGTCAGATACCAGGTTTTCTGAAAAAAATGTCTCAGAGAGGATGCAAGTGTTAATTGTAATCTTTTATGTGAGTGGTGTGTAGTTTTCATACTTTCAAGTACAAACAGTCCAGAAGGTGTCTAACAGCACAGCTCTCTCTAGGATATTAACAGCATCTATCCAAAATGGCTTGCCATGAATGATTTGTATTTCAGAATATCAACTGACTTTAAGATATTACTGTCATCTGGGAGTTTTATTGTCATTAATACCACTGTATTAAATCAAAACCCTATGAAATTTTCAGTTTCACTTAGTGAATTTAAGGCTAAATTTAACATCTATCTACACACAATTGGTTTTTTTCTCTGTTATCATTACAAAAAAGGATAACTATATAAAAATTGATGCAACAATTAATTGTTTCTAAATTACATATATTCTAATGACAAGAGTTTATCAGACTATTGTGCTTTTTACTGGCAGAAACAAAATAGTTACAAATACTATAAATTAACCACCCAGCAGTTTAATATTGTAAACAATACTATCTAAAAAGTGATTCAGAATAATGTTTTGGTGGTTGGGTTTGTTGGGGGGTTCTTTTTTTTTACTGTTTCTAAGTAACCAGAGAGATTCTGGGATTTCTGATTCCAGGAAAATCTTTATTTTCTGTCATGAGAGGAGGAATATGCACACAACTTTGCATGTGACATGCTGATGTCATAATTCACTCTGAAACAAAATCCACATGGATTTGCACACAAATGAAAATTTTGTTGGTTTGTCATGTTTTAAGAAGGGCCCACAAAGTGAGTTCAGGTACATAGTCTTCCATTTTATATGTTGATAAGCTGAAGCACTCTTGACCAGAGTATGTGAGATTTACAAAGGTCATAATAGTGATCTGTGTAGAATAGAGGTAACACTAGTTATTTCTATCTGATTTTTATTTTGTATTCTTCCCAGCATAGGTAGTTACTAGGACAATAGGTAAGTTCATACAACAAAAAATAAATCACAATGTAATTTTGCAAGGTCAAAGTAACTGGGAAACTCTTAGAGGTGAATTCATTGTTATTCATTTCACTTCAAAGTTAAATGTCAGTTCCCATGACCCAGTAAATGGAGTGTAATTACTGAAAGTATATAAATGATATAACTGAGAAAAATCTGACTCCTGTAGATGTTCTTGAGAAAGGTTTTTTTTCATACATCTGGGTGATTAAAAAATTGAACTCCTGGACAGCAAGATCGGTCAAATTACTTCTCCATCTCCTGACAGAAAAAATACACTTTGAGGGGCCTTATTAAGCAATCTATCTCTATTGAGCTCATTAAGTTCTGGACAGCTAATAAGAATATAATAGAATCTTCGATGTCCTCCATAACATAATCTGACAAGTTGAAGCTCCATTCCAACTTCATTTGGATGGGCAAACAATGAACCATATGCTAGTTTCAAATTCAGCTTAGCTTCCTTCTTGTTTTAGTAGGACTCATGCATTTGTAAAGATAGTTTAAATAAAAACCAGGGTTGCCAATTCAGCTTCATTCTAACCTTTCTTTTTTCCTTGTGAATGCTGTCACAATTTATCTCACTTCTTACTCTACAAAAGACAAGTGCAGCCACTTCTTAAAAGATGTTTGTAAACATCTATGCACAAAAATCCATTTTAGTACATAACAAGAAGTTGGATTTGGTCTGACAAAACATAGCACTTAACTATGTATTCATGAACATCTACTGGCACTTGACATATTATGTATTTCTATACTAGCACTCATACCTCTCATTTACAAATCCCCATTACAGGTTGTATATAAATTTAATCTGTTCTTCTACCCATTTGTTTCCACTTTTTTGAATGTGTGATGCTTTGACCTCTTGTTCCTTTCTTTTTCCTGTTGGATCAGAGATCAGTCCTGCTACATTTAATTCTTATTCTAGTTGGTAATAATGCTGTCAGAAACCCAACATGTAAGTCACCATCCAGTCCACCTAGGTGGCTAACAGGGCTTTTCTAACACAGTAGCCATAATAGTCAGTGGCATTCAAGAGAGAGCATCGAATAATGTTAACACCCATACACCTATGACTCATTAGCTCAAATGATCATATGTTAATTCATATTAGTAAAAGCTTCTCAGTCTGCAAGACGTTTCTGAAGAAGACTTGGATTCTCACCATCAAAGTGAGAGATAATTTCTCTGATCCTGCAAAGCTCATCTGCTTTTCCCAGAAAGAAAGAGCTCTCCTTTCTCCAAGTGGCCACTGTGCTCTGCATCTGCCATTTACTAGTCCTGTTAAAACTGTGTTTCTCCTCCCCCTTTCTTAGCACCTAGTACAAAGACTGAGGTGTAGGAAGCTTTCCCAACTACTGGATGTTGCAGTTCCTCAAAGCTCATCCTCCTTCACATCCAAACAGCTTTTATGTAAGTATAGTGCCACAGTGAGCTCAAGTACAACACTGACGCAGAAAGCAGTGCAAGCAAGAGTACAGCCCTTGTGTTGCTGCAAGCCCTCCACTACTGATTTAGTCACTCTGCTGATCAGATGCACTCTATTGTTCATCAGATCATCTGAATGTACCTTTCTGACCTAATGTTTTGCACTGGTGATAATGCCTTGGGGTACCTAAAGGCGTGAAAGTCTAGATTAGTCTGTAAGGTGTGTAGAAAGAAACTATTTATAAAAGCAGTCCGAATAACACTGGTCATTCAGAGGAAGAAAACTGTCATCAGAGGTCATCCAAGTCCCTGGTAATGTCAAGGGCTGGTACAATGATGAACTGAAAGATTCTACAAATGGGAGAAAAAGTTTACAACTAGAATTATTGAAATTCTTTTGACTATAATAAGGTGAGACTGGTATCCTGATTTGGACTATATTTGTGAGTTACTGGGACTGAATCAAGCTAGAAGAAACAACTTTTCTTATCATCACTGTTGTTCTTGTTTCACAGATTTCTGGGATCTACCACAACATTACTCTAACTTTATCAGGCAAGTCATGAAATGCATTCTGACTGGAAAAGGACAGAGGAAGGGAACTAGGTGCTGCAACACCTCCCTTGCCTGTGCTACATGTTGAATGTCACATGTAATATAAGATTCCCCCTTTTCCACAGTTTTCCTTCAGCTATGTGTTTCTACTCATCTATCCCTTCAGGTAATGCTCTTTGTGTTCTTAGAATCAAATTCACCTTTTCCAGTGCTGCTAACCTGTGACCAAAGTAGAAAGAAGCACCTGTTTGTACAGCCTGGCAACCCAGTGAGCGCGTCAGACTTTGGTGTACATGATCTGCTTCTCCCATAGGAAAGTCAGAAGCAAAAATCAGCCCCAGAGACAGAACCTGCCTTTTATATCTTTACTGTTCTTTTCTCTCCTTGTTTATGTTCACTTATTTTGCTTTATCTAACAGGAGTAGGATTAGATTTCAATTGCAAGATCTCAAGTTGCCCTAAACTCTTTATTTTCTCTCTTCAAACTAAAAAGAAAACAATAATAAAAAGATAACAAATATGACCTTTGAATTCTTTTAACCATATGTGTTTGTTCCAGAGGTAACATGAGTTACTTTCTTTCAGGCTTTAACAGCAAAATTGGTCTCTCTCAGCTGTATGTAAGTGTCTATACTTCAAGAACAAATATCTCCACTAGTGTTACCCACTCCTGTTCATGCTTTGGTATTCTGGGGACCTACTCTGTGTCTCAATTGCACATCGAGGATGCTTTGCAGATGAATTTATATTTCATTGCTGGAGTTTTCTGAGATGCACCCTGTCCCGATCCGATATCAGGGAGGGTTCTTAAACAATCCCAAGAGAAAGATTAAGACACAAACGAGGTCAGATACCGTACAACCTTGTGAACTTTATTAAACAAGCAACTGATAGTAGTGATAGGACAGGGAGAAAAAGGAAGGGAAAGTCATAATCCCCAAGCTAGAAAGCAGTAGAGATGCAGGAAGACTAAGTACCACCACCACGACTCCAGCAACGTTCTGCTGGCTCGGTCTCAGTGCTGGTGATGGTGTTCCAAGCTCCAAGCTCTGCCAAAGTCTCTGCTCCCCCTGGAGGCCCCCACCCTGCTTTGACGTAGTCCTTTTATTGCCTCAGTCCCCACGATTTCTCAGAAAAGTCCGCCCATTTCCATGGAGCTCATTGTTGCCCCCTGGTCTTCCATGTGCGCATGCCCAGGTGTTCACGGTGGTCTTGCGGGCGAGGGTGCACACCTTCCTTACCTCCTCCACCTGGCTCATGTGCAGGTGCAGCTTGGCAAGCACTGCCAGGGATGTTGTTGTTTTAGCTTTGAGAGGACTTTGTGGTTTCATCGGGGACTATTCATCACCTTCCCTTCGCAGCAACAGGATGCTGAGGCCAGGAAGTGGTAGTGGTGCAGCAGAAATGAGACAAACAGAGTCCAACACAGTCTCTTACACACCCCCAGGGATCCTAGTTGCATCTTCTTCTGCAGTAAACCTTGGTTCATGTCTAAAACACATAAAGCACATATGTGGCATTTTTTTGGTTATTTGTTTTTTTTTTTTGTTTTGTTTTGTTTTTTTTTTTTTTAAATTAATTAGATAGAAATCTTGTATGAAGAAGACTGATGCTAGCATATGAGTGCAACCAGCCAGGACTTAAGCATGGGCATCTGCTGACTTGAAGTGCTTGAAGTCCACTCGTACAGATGTCATCTACCATTCTTCCCCAATTCATCGTGAAAGATCCCACCTGTACTGCTGGGAGCTATTAGGCCTGTGTGCTGTCTTCATGGTGGGTTGTCAGCTCAAGGGACAGCAGAATCCAGCCTAGCCAGTTAGCCCAGAGGGTTCCATCAAGAAGTTCATGTGAGAAAAGTTTGTGTGTAGATGGGAAGAAATTAGAAGCAAATTTAACAAGAACTATACAATGATAGGAATGTAATCTTTAGCTATGTCAGGCAAGTACTTGTCTGAGCTTAAAACAAAAGAAGAGAAACAGGAAATGTTAAAAGTAAAGAGGAAGGAAATTTTTAATGGCTTTTTTTGACAGATTTTTTTTCTTTTGGAAGCAAATGACAGATGGCAGTAATTTGACCTTAAACCCTAGACCACCAGTGACTATGTAAACTTATAGCAGTAAGAGTTTTGCTAATGTCCTAGACTTCAGGATCCTGAGATCGCCTCTTACTGCAGCATCAGTCATCTCTACTTGTGCAAAGTGGTCATACAATGCTACTGCCTCCAAACCGCAAGTGTATTAGACACAGTTTACAAGATGAGACAATTACTATGCAACAGAGGCTTAGACATTGTGAGTTCTGTCTTAGTGTGCTCTTGGCTCTTAACAAGTAACTCATCAAGAGTAACAAGATAGCCTTCTCATTATTAAGAAAAAAAAAGACAGCCACAAATAGAGGGAAAGCCTGAGATACACCACCCAGTTACTCTTTTGTTTATGTGCTGGTCTGTTTCACTGATACCTGTGTAACAAATCTACCACAAAATGACACTTCACAGATGAATATTAATGAGGAGAATAATTGACTTAAACCAGAATATCTTTCTCTTCTTCCAGTCTATCTTATATCCATTCCACATGGTCCTTCAGAAGACAAAATGTAGCATACTCCTATCTCTTAGTTAACTTTTCTGCTGAAGAATAATATGAGTTGTGTCTTTGTTTTTGTTGTTTTTTTTCTCTCAATATTCATTTTGCTCTCATTAGAGGGAAAAAAATTGTTTCTCCAAACAGCTGCTCTTTCAAAAAGCATCAGATGAATCCCTCAATTCTACCTGTTTATACACACATATAGTGATATAGATGTATGATTTGTCATACAAGACCTCCTCCTCCTAACAGTGTGCTGTAGCCAGTCAGATGTGACTGGACAACACAAGCAACTCCATACGATTTTACATGATGTACCTTCCTAGCCCTGCTGTCTGCACTACAAACCACACAAGAATCAGGTGGCAAAAAACAAACCACAAAGACAAAACTTGACAGAAACAAAACAATGTGTTTGTCACTACCTGAACTAAAGGGCATGATTTCCCGAGAAATCAGAAGGTACCTTCTCCTCTACTTGAAATGAAATGGTGAAATGAATCATGCAGTGGTTTGTTTTACATGAAATAGTCTCCCATGGTCTCTTGGGAATATCAGTGAGATGTAATAAGCACTGGGATTTTTCACTGGATACTTGCACTTCTGAGGAAACAGAGCCTTACATCTGCTGTACCAATGGCCCTCGACAGAGTTACTTGATCCTTGGTGCTCTGGATGCATAAAATAGCTAGCAGCATTCCTCTGACTCAGTTCATAAAAAAAAAAAAAAAAAAAAAAAAAAGAGTGAAAAAAGAGTACCTCTTGCCTTCTCTTACTTTCCTTACATACCTCCAAAGGATAACGACTTTCAAAACCTCTATTTTTTGATAGGGAAGACAATAAATGTCTGCTTTTGAAATAAGACCTGCTATATTTTATACAAGTTTGAGGAACATGTGCAGATTTGCAGTTTTATGAAGTATATATAGCAGAGCCATATTTTCAAGATCACCACTGTGTAAACAAGAAAAATAATGGACCAAAATTTCAAAAGAGTTTAAGCTTATCACCATGATATTATTGGCAGATATTACCCTGAACCACTGATTGTGATGTTTGGTCTGCACCCTGAATTTCTACCGCAACATATGAATAAGTTCAAAACTAAAGGAAAATTAAAATGTAATTATAAACATTTTTTACAGGAAACATTGTCTGGCTGAAGCTTTAGAGTTTATTAATTGCATCATATGAAAGCAATAGCCTGTATGTTGCTAACATTTCAAAATTTTAATGTTGCTGCAGAGATTTATATCAAGTGAATTAAAGTCCATGTGCATTATAAAATTAAGCTAGTATTGTCAAAGAAGGTATCTGACCTAGGTAGCTGCTACCTATAGAATCTTCTGACAGTTCCAAATTAAATGCCTGCTTGTTATTACCTTTCAAGCCACATCATGATTTGGCTTACATATGCATTTGATTTACATATAGCTACTCGTCACTGTCCCCAGTAATCATATGGGACGCTCTTTTTTTGAGAATCTTGGAGTTTAATAGTCTTATTAGTTATTTATGAATATTTACATTTTAATTTCACATCTTGGGGAAATTCATTTTGAGATGACAACTCATACATCTAGATATCTTAATCAAAAACTAAATTCCACCCTTTAGGTCTAACGCAACATCATCATCTTCTGTCAGGAGCTGTTCAACAGTTCATATGATTCAGAAATAATACATTACAAGATCAAAAGGTGAACACTATGTTAGTACTGTCTTCCAAATGGAACTTCTTCACATACAAAATCCAAACTTTAAATGTATCTTGATTTTTAAAGGGGAACAAAAGTAAAAATCTAAGGTTTTCCTGCAAGGCACAGTGTTCCAAAGAACTTTGTTTCAACTGCTCTGAAGCATTACATTTTGATAAGGTAGAAATCTTCTGTTCTGATAAAGTTGGAAAAGTTGTTTTGTCTTTTTTACTTTTACTATGTAATAATTGATAATACAAAATAAATGTCAAAATGAAATGTTTTGACCTTATCAAAATGTTTGATTTTGGTAATTTTCCTATCAAGGTTTTAAATGAAATTGGTACACTCTTGAAAAACATTTAGATGTTGTTAAATTAGCATTTTCTTCTGGCAACCTGTTACACTGGAAAAATCTTGACTAGGTCTCATCAACAGACACTGCCAAATATGGCAGTTTTCTCCTGTAGATCTATATGTCTATTTGTTCTGTTTCAAGCTCTCTTCATGAGGTAATTCGCTTTCACTAAATTAGCTGTACTGGAGTAACTTTTTCTAAACCATGAGTGTGGAGAGGTGAACCACATGTGACTTGTACTGCCTGTGGTTTCCTTGTAGCTCCCAAACTGAGGCTATTTCAGATGGTCAATGATGTGGCATAGTCATGCTGGGTGATTTTGGGTCCCTAGTTTTGGACAGAAGGAAGCTGGTAGGAGCTGTACCTTGTAGCCAGTTTTCTATCTAGCCAAGCCCCACTGTGATGGACTACATAGTCATTTCCAGGTCTCTTCCCTCATATTTGTCCTTCCCTTGAGCTCTCTGAGCTTATGAATATATGGCTGTTAGCTGTAATTGCTCTTGACTACATGGAGACTCTAGTGTGCATCTCCTAATGTGACCACTGTTGGTCAATGGGTAATTCAAGTTTTTTTACTGTTTTACCTCACTGAAGGACAGTAGAGGCATAAATGCTGGAATGATCAAATGGTTTATTCAGATGTATTTAATAGACTTAAAAGATACATTTATTAGTTATGAAAAACATATAGTCAAAGTACCCAGCACTGAAATTCCCCCAAGTGAATCTGTGGCCTGGGAAATTAGAATTTCTTCATATCAGTCTGTTAATTTTATTTCATGCTCTTCTGTGGGTCCCAGAAGAAAAGACAAAATATTGCATAATGGGAAAGGCATGCAAATCATGGTCAAGTACAGAAAATAGTGACACCAAATAAAACCATTGTCAATGACTGATTCATGTCTCAGTGTTGGTAGGAAGCCAAAAAATCTGTCACCAGCTAACATTTACTGTATAAGTAAATGTTATTCCTTATTCCCTCAAAATCTCATTTGACTGTAAAATGACTAAAATGTATTTGGGTTTCAGCACTGGCAGAGGGGATGGGGGTGGATGACAATCAATTTTATTCATAAATGTATATTAGAGACAAACAGTTCATAATTTAGATTCTCTCCTGGCTTGTTGAATCTTCAGGAAGCCATGTTTCCTGTTGCATTAACATTTTGATTGAATAAGAAGGGTCAAACCCATCACTTTTCTCATCTAGGGAAGGAAAACTATTCTGAAACCAATCATCAATCAATGTATGTAATCAGCCTTTTTAAAGTACCCTGGGCTTTATCCATAACTGGCTCTCTGTTGTAATAAAATCTAAATCTTTTTCATAATAAAATCAACATCTTTTTCATTCAGTAGTCCCACCACATATACACTAAAGTGTTAAAATGCCAATAAGGACTTGAAATATGTTTTGATATTAACAGGATTATTGCAATGGATTTATTCCAAAGGTTGAACCATTTCAACTCCACAACCTTTGGTATGTTAATTAATTTTCATATAATTGTTTGTATGCTATTGTAAGGCATAATATAGTCTTGTTACTTTATTCATTCTCTTTGAGTTAATAGATTTTAGAATAAATCCAATAAAGTCAAAGAAAATGTCACTAATATCAACCAAGTATGCTTTTCACTGTAATTTAATAGTCACTGACACTCTATAAGCCATAAAAGCACCATGAAACCATCTTTTAACAAGATACTGGTTTTCAACAATCTACTGAAGCTATCCAAAATTATGTTGGTGGCAAGTATAAGAGCAGTAAAGGTGGTTAGTAATTACATGGCAACTTTCATTTGTAGTGCTTCACCAAGGATATCCAATCTGACACAGGGGAAATGAAGACACTAAAGGTTAAACAGTTTGCCCAGGTTTACATAGTGAATCAATGGCTGAGCCATTTCCAGAGAGCTCAGTTGCTTATCTCTGCATTCTAACTCCTTCAGCCTTACCACGCTCTGTGTTATACTTTTAGCATACCTCTTCTACAGACTGGAAGTTGACTGGGACAGGATCTGGATGGTGGGTAGGATTACTTCTGCCAAATATATCACGATTAGACTTGTAATAAGCACAGTTTAATTAGTCCCTCTACTTTCTGAAGAGCAATAGTGAGGTTTATACACTTTAAACAATCAATTATTATCAGATTGTATATGTTGTTAATATACCTATCAATCTAACACAATTTTACCTCTACACAAATGTGTGCCCAAGCCACAGTGAATGAACCAACATCAATTTCAGTACACCTAGGTGAGAACTGTATGCCTAATTAGGATACCTTCGTCGGACCAAATCACTGCTTGTTCTGTTAATTTAAACATCAAATAACACCTCAGAGTTACAGAAGTCAGTGGAAAACTAACTTATGAACCCATAAAATACATATATAAAATGTATGTTCAAGGATAGTACATTCACTTTTACAGACTAGTGTAAAATCTAATTATCATGCAGCAGTAAATTTGTGGTGCATATAACAGCCCAATCCAATATTTTTAAGAGTTTTAAGGTCTTTGAAGCTCATATGACATTACCTCTTCTCTTTGAGCTCTCTGTGGATAATGGTTCTGAATAACTTGAGTAACGTGTTGTTCTCTGCCACAAATAACCTGATTGCTGAATGGTATGTCACTAGATGTCTCTCTTACTGTAATTGCAAATCAGAGAATTTGCTTGTGATAGTTCATTAATCTCTTGGACTTGCTCCAGGTCCAAGATCGGAAAGTAGGCACCTGGTGGTTGCTCTGCAGATCTTGAGCCCACATCTAAACATCTACCATTCATAGCTCAGAGAAGTATCATGAACATTTTAATTAAAAAAAAAAAAAAAAAATCAAACATATAATAGTCAACACTAAATGTAAGATTTTACACTATCATCCTTGTCAGGTAAACATCTATATCCTTGGAAAGTTGACAGAGCCATTACTTGGCTATTCAAGACAGTAATCAGATTTTCTGAACATCAATCAGCAATCATGAAGTCAGGAACATTTTATCATGAAGTCAGGAATACAGGGGGTTTTCATAAACTAATCAGCAGGCATCAAATAGACAATCAATCTAATTAGTGGCTCACATTTGCGTGGCAATCACAGCTGCCAAACCTAGACGACAAATTTCATTAGTAATGAAATCTGAGAACTATGATTTGTGAAACCTATCATCAGACTAGAATTGTGGTTATTTTAAAAGGAGAGTCGTTTTGGTAGTTTGGAACATTTGAGGAATTTAATTTGTATGGTGGAGTTCACTTTCTGGTGTCTCTTTTGTTTCCAGGGTAAATCAACACACAGGGTCACAGTTTTAAAATAGACCATCTCTCAATGTGGACTATAGTTTCAAACAAAGCTAGTGTTCAACATTTAGACACTTCTTTTGTTTCCAAAATATAACTGAATCTTTTGTAGCTCCTGATTTCCTACAGAGTTCTTTGAAAAATACTAGGACAGAGTTAGTTAAACACAGAGTACTTCTAGTGCAGTAAATATTTCTAGAGCTGAAAATTTATGACACACACATATATGTGTATTCATGCATAAATTATCCATCTACAAAGGAAAAATAAACAACTAAATTGAAAGGACAATATGTTCCTGACATGCAATATGCCACTTATTGAGCAGAAGAGATAGTAAATCCATCAAGGAATTATATTTTTTTCTTGAAGAAGCAACAGTGTCTCTTGTCCATTAAACACAGATATTTGCTGCGCTATTTTCATTGGCTATATACCATGTCCCAGTCTTCAACACATTGTAAAATTAAAGGTGTTGTTACTTTTGTCTTTCAGTGAGGGAATTGACTCAACCTTCAATCTTATTTTATGAAGACTGTAATGTACCTATGTGTTACCCTTCTAGGCTCTGCTCTACAGCTAGCATGTACTGAATCCTTTAATCAAGCAATTAAAAATATCGCCTCTTATGTTCCTGTAGTCTAAGAAATGAAAACAAACACCTGGAATCATTAATGCTCTGGATGTTGCAGCTGTGGGATCTAAAAAGTGATAGTGACCTTAAGCAGGACTCTATTATGTTATTTATGTATTTAGGGTCTACTAGCCCTATATTGTCACCTTAGAACCATACTCACACCTAATTATAGAGCTTACTTTAACAGTGGTACACCTTTCGGCATTATGCTCACAGTATAATGGAAGTACCTGATATCCACAAAAAAGAGAGATACATATTTATGCTACTCTGTAAAATGTAGTTGAATTACCCTTATGAGTCAGCTTTGAATACTGGATCACTACCTTATTTGAAATGTTCACAGATTTTGACAGGAACAGTCTAGTAATTCTTGACACAACTAAACCAGATGCTGTTGACTACCACCAAGGTTAACACTGCAAGGAGCACGATGCTCACCACCATCTTAAAATAAAAGATAAACTTTATATACTTTCATTTAATCACATACCTATTGCTAAAATTATAATTATAGTACAATTCAGATTTCTGAATTAATGTTTAGATGTTAGCAATATCTAAACAATAAAATCAGATCTATGTTTAAATCAATTTTAAATGGATGGAAACTGCCAGGAGGCTCTAAGGATTTGAGCTTATCCAAGCTTTCTTAGGAAAATTCAGGAAGAATCTTCAATCATTAACTTCCATGTTTTCTCATCTTGCAGTTTAATCTTTTGTGGCATGAGGTTGCAATCCTGATTTTAACACTCTTTCCTTATAAATGCACAATGTTAAAAAAATGACAGAAATACAAAGTATTAAGAAAAAGTTGCTGTAGAAGGGCGTATATAAGCAGCTTGGATTGTTTTTTTTTTTTTCTTTCAAACTAAGAATCACAGTGTGAATTGGACTAAATGCCAAGAATAAAGTAACAGCTTAAAATGAACAGTTGAAATTAACAGGTGTTATAGCATATGCTAGATTTAACTGCCAAGTATTTCACACCTTCATTAAAACCTTTCATGTCAAATTTAAGGCAATGTTAAAATAAAGAGGAAAAGCATAGCTTAAAAATGAATAGTTAATTGTTAAGTTTCAGAATCAGGATATATGTTGGCAGAGAAAGTCTCAGTTCATTTTATGTAGGGTTATATTTCAGCTGGGAAGACACTCAACTACAGTGTATCACACCTGCTTTTAATTCACCAAACTTTGTGTTTAACCTTTAGAAATTAATGTAACCTACAACATGTTTCAGTAGGGGAGATAATGGAACAACAATGCATTCCTGTTTCGTGGGGGTATGTTAAAGGCAAAACAGGCCAAGAGCAGTGAAGCATGCAGGCTGAATAGTGAAAGACCTGGAAACCTGTAGCCCAGAAATCTATTATTGTTTTTGCTAATCACAGCCACAGTGTCTCTACGGAATTTGCAATGTCTTAAGACTTGTTAGGATGTTGTGTTAACTTATCTTTCTAACAGCACTTTTTCTCCTGAACAGGTGACTATGGCTAATTTGTTTTTTTTTTTTACTTTTATCATTATTGTACGATACAATCATATTTTCATACAGATATGAGTAACAAGTAATTATTCTGTGCAGAAGGTATTTCTGACTCTAACAATGTAGTATAGAGGAATACAGACCTGGTATGATAGCAGAGGCTTTGAGCAGTGGAGAGAAAGTATACGGTGTACAAGAGTAACAACAAGGAGTGGAAGGGTGAACATAACTCAAGGATAAGGGTCAGAAACTGAGAAGTGTGTGCATAACAGTATTAACTATATTACAATTACTGAGACTTTTTCAGCCTAAAAATATTATTTATCTTTATAAAATAATTAGATCTGAATTAAGACTAATTCTTGAATGAGGACACTAAGATTTATTTTATACAATCAGTTAATTCTTAGCTTTATGAATAAGGAGTGTTTTCTCTTTGCCCACACAAAATATTTTGAGCATAACAGACTCCATGCAGGAATATAGCATCAGCTCCCTGAGACTTGCACCATCTTCCCATCCATAACAAGATCTATTTGAAAATTCCACATGAGTTGTGGTGTATGAGTACCTGGTGAAATCAAGGCCAATGAATTTTTAAGGAAACCTTTCCTGTACAGAAATGTTTTCCTCAAAGTTGTTTTTTCCTTTTTCTTTTTTTTTTTTTTTTTTTTCAGGAAACCATGTTGTTAAAAATGTCAGAATCAATGGGCAGTGCATGCCTACATTACTTATGTCATTTTATCTGGAGCTTGGAATCACAGTTAAAACATGCTACAGGCTGATTCCCTAGGTCACTGAGCCTGGAGTTGTTTTTATTCTGAGAGAGAAATTTAAACTGCATTATATCATGCAAACATGACTTTTCTTTTTCTTTTCTTTTTTTTTTTTTTCCCCAATATCTATAATAAGTAGTATTATATCATTTATTTGAACTCCAGTGACATGTAGAAGATCAAAGCTGTGTTGTTGTAGGTATTGTACAAATATATAACAAAAACATGCCCCCAAATATTATAATCTTAATTCAAGAGGCAGGATTTGGCTATTCAATACAAATAAGATATGCACATGGGAGAAGTGAGACTTTCATGAATAGGGGAGCAAGTATCACCAGTGCACATTTGTTGCTTTATCAGTCCAAGTGTTATAGAATTTCAGAACTACAGTAGTCTTTAAAATTGTAAGGTAATAAATATTTGTAGCATCATTTCCACACCAGAAACCTTTAAAGGAAATAGGAATATTTGACTGTAGCTCAAAACTAAATAACCTTTCCATTCAATGTACTACTTGCTTTCTGGCTTATGTAGCTATGCCAAAGGACAAATTAGGAATACAATATCAAGCATCTTCCAAAAAATAGTTATTTCAGGGAGTTTTTATTCCCACTTTAGAAGCTGCTCTGGAACTCAATTCCTCTCATAGCTTTATGAGTGCATTGTGATAATGCAATCCTAAAATATTTATTTTGGCTAATAGCTACTTCCTTTAGGTGAACACAGACTCTACTGAAGAGTTCTGTAAAGAGGAGACTAGGAATGGAATCAGAAAAAAAGTGTGTTAGTCATTTTGGATTTTGAAAGAAAGCGAAGTAATTTTTTATTGCAGATAGATATTTCTAAAATACATCGTCCTTAGCCAATGATGAAGTGTGAGGGAAATGTTTAGATATGTAGCCAAGCATGAATGCATATCTCTACTGCTAAGAGTAGCTTATTATTTTTCAGCTTGTGATAAAATCATAACATTGTAAGTTTTAAAAGGTGATTGAGCAAATTTTTCCACTTTACACATTTTTCTCTTTCACTGGTCTTTTAAAACAAGTTTATGTTATGACACAATTTTTCTGTTCTCGGGTAGGTTTTACCCTCCTTTCTCCCTTCTATTATCTGATTTCCTAATACTGCAAGACTGGACAGCAATTTCAATTGGTGGAGCATGGCAACACCTGAATAAAATCCCATAACAATACAGACACAGAGCTAGAGATATTTCTTGAGTTAGTGGATTGTTGGGTATATTCTTTTTATTGAAAAATTTCAATCTTCTGAGGTTGAAAATGTTTTGCATTTAATTTATCCTATTTTCAGTGGAAGTGGTAAAGAAAAAGTACTGAATTTCCAGTTCACTGTTTTTTTTCTCTTTTTTCATTCCACTTTTTCCACTTGTAAACAGGAAAAAAAAAAATAAAAAGGAAAAGGACAAAAATAGAAGTAACAAAAAGCTGGATAACAATTAATAAAATGTGCATACTTTGTCTGTTAAAATATGTACAATATTTTACATCTTTTCCATTTTTATTTTTGCCCCAAATGCGTTTAGAAAGCACATAGTTCAAGTGGTTTACTTATCTATGATGTTAAAAAAAGAAGGCAAGAACTGGCTCAAAGTATCATTAATAATACAGATTTTTAAAATTTTTGTTCAATGTCCTGAATATTTAACCACTGACTGAGAGTCTTTGTTACACTATGGTTGCAAAATAACCCACATAAATCAAATTTTTTGTCTCTGCTTACTTAGCAGTAGATAAGGCACCACATCAACCACCTTAATAAATAATATTCATCTTATACAAGAACATTGCCAAAGTGCCAGAGAGGTCCATCCATAAAAAGGGCTCTTGTTCTGGTTTACAAACTTTTACACCTTTGGAGATTTGTATTATCATTGTTCATATATCACATGTGACTATAAATTAAAATTAATGCCATCATTATACCTGTATCTTGCTTATTGTCAGCATTAAATTTATAATTAATTTATTAATGAAGAGATGATTATCATCTCCATGTTCTCCTGTTTGTTCATTTCAAGAGGAAAGATCAGAGCCTTGAAGACAAACAACCCTGACAAGTTTGACAGACTTTAAAATGGGAGTCTGTACGAATTAAGATTTTTGTATTTATGTACAAAAATACAGACTGGAGCCTTCTGCTAAAATCTGAACAGTCTGGTTTCTTACTCTTTTAAACAGAAGTTGGACAGAAGAGATGACCAGAATGAAACAGAACTTCAGTGCTTTACTGTTGATCTAAATTAATCATATAGTACCTATAATTTAATGCATATTTATAAGAGCAGTTAAACCAGAGCAGAGTGAATCCACATTTTCTAAGAAATTGAGTGTAATCCTACATTTTAGTTAAATTACATTTTAAAATTATTTTTTAATGTGGCCTTTGTAAAAGAAAAAAAAATAAAGATCTTTATCATAATTTCAAAAAACATGAAGTTCATACATTCTAGCACTACACTTTGACCTGTAGTAATCCTGTAGAGTCACAAAATATACTGTTTTCTGAATGGAAAACAACCAGACAAGCATACTCTGTGTTACAAAAATGAGTCACAGGCTACTCACAGCTGGGTAGCTTAATGTTGCCAATTTTTTTTTAGGATAATTAGATTCTAGTTAGATACTGGAAACATCACAATTTTTTAACCCAGCTTTTGTGTATAAATTATGTATTCTACAAAATATCAGCATTTTCTATTTTGAGTTTGGATGAGCAACCTATATTTAACACAGGAGGCAGACTTTGTGCTGTCAAGAGCCAAAAAATGCTTAGCGCACATTCTTCTTCTTCAGAAAGAAGCCTTCACCATAAGGCCCCCAAGAAGCATTAGTATTTTTGAAAGGACCAGCACATCACAGTCCAATGATGTAAGATTGTTCCTTTTGTAATAGCTGAAAAGATTTCTTTTATTTCAGAATGACTCTTAAATCAGCTCAGTGAACTTTCTGAGTGATCCCTGAGTTCCCTTAGGCTGAGGGTCCATGAAAGGAGATCTTCACATGAAACTGTCATTTTACTCTACTGAAGATCCCAGAAAGCAACTTCCTGTTAAGTGATAGAGGGTCTCCAAAAAAACTCAGAATTGGGTTATATTTTGTTGGTTCCCTTTATATGCATAGTAGAGGAAAATAGTTAACTGTCCATGAAAATTGGATCTGTTTCTTAGTATTCAAATGGCAGCCTGGGGAGATTTGTATCCTTCAAGGACCATTCATGCAATTTGTAGAACTTTAAAGAGAGAAATGAATTATTTGCTCTGCCCATATTTATCTTCCATAAAGGTGCACAGATTCTGTTCCATTATTCTAGGCTTGCTGTGTTAAGTCCTTGTCCACCCATTATCAAGAGGCTGAAGAAGTTGCTGCTCTCATGACGGCTTAGACAGGCCAGTCCCAGCTGTTCTCTGATGCAGCTGCTTAGCCATGTGCAAAGCATGCTGCCATCAGGAATGACCCTGGACTGGCAGAGGTGAAGAGACCCCCACAAACACTCCATGACTCCCTCTAAGCAACTTAGACTCCCTCCAGGCAATTTATGAAGACTACTTACCATGAACACTGAGGTATCACAGTACTGAAGCACACACACGCTGAAGGTTGGCGAGGAAGGAAAAAAAAGTAAAAACTCTTATGCAAAGACAAATGACAGGGCACTCCCAGCTTAAAAGCAAACATTAAGAACTCATTTAAAGAATATTTTCCATTCTTTGTCTTTCCGAGAAGTAACTTATTCGGTTCAAATGGAAAGGTCATATGCTGGCTACCTGCACACTTTGCTGATTTAAAATGTGTTAAAATCAGTCAAATTTTTTAGTATAAACACATGTGTTCCTCTTGCTAATTTGACCCCTCAGGAACTGAGATGATGACAAAGGAGGCAATCCTGGAAAGACTAACATCCTTGGGCAAAGGTACCTGTTTCCAAATTCCTGAGTGTTGCTATAAGCAGTTGAGATGGCAGTTCATGTGTCTTGAATCCTTTACAGCTCCTGCCTACAGAAGTGCATCTTGACTCAGAAATAACCCTGTGAGTATGGAAAGAAATGAGTTCATCTTCACATCTTGTGCCTTAAGCTTTGCCTTGGGACTCATAGCAATTTCTCTGCTGTAGATTACACGGCTGGGTACCTCTGGGATCCCTTCCCAATTTAAAAAGGCCAAGGGAGCAGTGTATAAAAAATGAACTCTTCCTGGCATCTGATTCAAGACATTGTTTAGTCACATGTTCCTCCATCTTTCTCTCCAACAGAGAATGAGAGAAATATACAGTTCAGTAGAGTCTGTGAACATCTTTGCCATCAGCTGGAATTTCCCTATTTCTCACAATGAAGAATAAATGGATGGCTTTGCCTGTCCACCAGCTCTGTGAGAAAGTGCCCTAGAAATATACTCACTTCTGTAACTCTACTATGATTTTATTATAATTAATCTTCATTCTCTTTCTGATTTTCATGTATGATACATTAGCACTGCCTCTTGTCTCTACTGATCACATCAGTAATGCCCAGTAATTGGTATTTTCACAGTCAAATATTTGGTGAATGATATCACTCCAGCTATAGAAGGCCTTGAGTTGCAGATCTTCACCTATATGGGATGCCAGATGTAGAAAATTTCACAGATGTAGCATACGTACCTGTATGTGTCTATATGTGTGTGTGTCTGTGTAAATCATATCCAAAGATTATTTTCAGTATTCAGATGTGGTCATTGCTGGAGACAGGATGATGGACTATAGAAGGATATACTAGACTTGTTTGAGGAATAAAGCAGTTTTTATGCAGTCGTAGAAAAAAAAAATGTCAAAACATCAAATTACTGCTTTTCCACTCGTTTTTTTTTTTACTTATGTACTGCCAGCTTGTGCTGATGGCCCTTGTGAAAAGGACAAAGGGTCTTGTATGAGAAAGGCACCCTGGTAGAAAGGGCTTCAGCACTGAAAACTTTTTCAAAGATGAGTCACAGTTGTGTAAGTTTCTGTTGCCCTTCCAAAAACTTGAAGATGAAGAAATGTCATTATACTCTACATGTCTTAGAAAAAAGAAAAACAGAGATGGGGTTTTTTCCTGTTTCTTCAGCAGGTTCTGTGTATAAATTATACATTGTCCTAAATATCTTCATTTTCTATTTCAGGTTTGAGCTAATAACCTGTGTTTTTGCTCAGTAGGCAAACCTCATGCTGTCACAAGTGGCAGCAATACAGCCTCAAATTTCACTTCCCTTCATCCCAAGGAGCCATTTGTTATTGTGCCATTAAAGATAATATGAAGCTTTGAATTGAAACACCATAGACACCAGTGATGCATGACAACCTTTCTAACCAATGAACTGCCACTGTACAATGGGACCTGCTCAGCTAACCAGCCCTTGTTGAGAGAAGATAATCATTTCTGTAGAAAACAATGTCAAGCTGTAACAGCTTCCCCAGCTAAGGAGATGACGGAGCTGTGTGTTTCTCCTTTGAGAAGATGGAAATGTTCATGTGAAGATTGCAAAAATTACATATATGTACTAAATACCCTTTGAAACAGTTCTTGGCTGCAGTGTAATCCCCAAAATACCTTGGGTGGTGAGGGATATGGGGGATAACTGTATGTGTTCTGTGAATTGCTTGCATTTTTGAGCACAGGAGCTTGGGGGCAAAAGTGCTGTCATAATTTTTTCATTGCAGAGCTCAGAATGGCTGTGTGCTCTATGGGACTGGGTGCGTGGATACATGGCCAAATACGTCTTACAACAACTGATCACTATTAAAATCTTTTAAGTCTTTTATGAAACAAACAGAAGACAAACAGACAAAGTGTTTGTTATGTAAAGTATTCCAGACTTTCATTTTAACAGCATCCATTATTCCCCTTTCTTTTAGCTGCAGAGAATTTTATGAGGAAAATTCCCTGGTTGATAATGTCTTTTTATACAGTATTAAGATGATATTAACTCCCCTTTGGGAGAGAAAAAGAAAATAAAAAGTAGCTGAGATAGCTGGAGCTGTATTTGTTGTCTCTTTTATTGGAATCTGGGCCTGCTCCCTCCAAAATAAAACAGGACAAGCACATACACAAAGGGAGTGAGGAAAACAGCCAAGAGAGGGAAAAAAAAAGCTTATGTTTGTACTGTTGACTCTTATTTGTAACCTTGCTGCTGGAGAAAGACAAACACAGGACACAGTCTTATCAGCCACTCCAAGACCTGGCAAGTTTGAACCAATGTCAAGCTGTTTAAGACATTACTATTAGCTGCCTTTCTGGTCACAGGGTTAACAACAACAAAACAACAACAAAAAAAAAAAAATAAGAAAGAGAACAATAAGAAAATAAATACAAGAGAAAAATAAAAAAATAAAGAGGTTTGTCCAAACTAACCTAGAGTCTATTTAAACAGAAAAAGGAGGGGAGGCGATGAGGCAAAAATGGGGCAGGACAAGGCTGAGAGTTACACCAAGGGCACATCCTGTAATCAGCTTTCATGACTCAGGCAAAGGCAGAAATGCTGTTGTTGCACTCTTCCTCTGTGTCTCTCTTGTCCACTCAGACCATCTCTGCTTCTCTGATTTCTCAGGATCAGAAGCACGGAAATATATGTGTCACCACAAATTCTGAGCTCCTAAAATATGGTAAGCCTGGCAGCTGAAATGAAAAATGTTATTCCTTTCTGTTTTGTTGTCCTCCCAGCAGTACTGTCAAACTATCACTGCCAGGTATGGTGACTGGCATAATACCCCATCTTCTCTTTTTTTCAGATTTTATTCATCTGTTAAAGTTAATTTTTGATGTGCCACTGTTGGTCTATTGCTTTCTCATCTTTGATCTTTTAATTTACCAGAAAATCAAAATCATCAACCACAGTATCAGGAGGCCTCCTTACTTGGACTGATTTAATTATTTGCCTGTAACTTTTATTTACTTTTAGAAACACTGTTTTATAACGTGTTGCATTGGTCTTTTGCTATCTTAAATGATGGAGGCCACATAGATTTCTTTGCTGCAGGCTGAATGAAATAAAAATTCCAAAATGTTGTCCATGCAGTACTAGTACAGTGCACTTAAGATCAACTTCCCAGCTGAGTCAAACTGTGAAGTATTTTATGGATCTTCTGAAACACCCTTGCAGTGCTATGGGGAGAAGCTTCCAGAGCACTTCACATTTATCTTATTTACGGTAAGCCCTCAAATAAAAGAAGCTATCTGTACTTGATCCACACCTGTACGAATTGTGCAGGGTCTGCCAGGACCTCTCTATGAGCCATTTGTATTGACCTCTGTGTTTGTTCTTGCACATCCTGAGCACATCAAGCATGCTGGTCCCAGAATGAATGGAGGGGGCAGAACATCTTGGATGGTGACTGAGCATGGCCTGAAGATCTTTGTGAATTTCAGTCCCTCTCTGAGAGGCACATGTCATGTGTTTACATTTGAGAACAGGAAGTTATTTTACACTCAACACCAGCAAAGTATTTCTATACATTCCAGCAAGTCTGTTTTCTTGACTTATTGTCCATATCTCTATTATTGCCTTCTCCTATTCTTCCTCTGCTCCCAACACAATCCATTTGCATCCAAAATCCAAGGGATAAAGATACATTTCTGCTAATTCTGGGGCAGGGTGAGGGTCTTGCTGCAGCCCCACACAACATGAGTACAAGTCTAAAACATGGCAATAAGATTTTGCTACAGGTTTAAGTAAGTCAGAGAAAGGTCAAGAGATAAGAAAAGCAGCAGCAGCGTGCTTTACACTGCCCTTGAGAATAACTAAGTTAGTGGGGTAGCTATCTGCTTCCCCTTATGCTGGGCACCTATCTTCCCTTTGCCTATAACATTGAACATGACTTATCATGGTAACAGGGAGAATGAGAGGTGGGGAGAGTGTAACAGTGTCCACAGTAGGGTATCACAAGGGAGTCTGTCTCTCCTGATTCATGTCATCCTTCAGTAGAGATGAGCTTAAATTTGTATTTCTGAGGAAAGGAAAGCATGGAGGACAGCCACAAAACCCACAGGACCCTAGACCCTGTTCTGTAGAGAACTAATGAACTCTACAATGTCGTATTAAAAAAAAAAACAAACAAACAAACAAAAAAAAAAACCACCAAACAAACCAACAAACCTCAAAGAGCCGGTTTTATACTACATCAGGAATGTAAATTGCAGAGAGGAGGTTAGACAGTCCTGTGCATAGCATCACTTGACTAGTTCCAGATAATATATAGGATTTATGCACCATTCTTCTGAGGTGCCACTGTCTACTGACTTCAGATTATAGGCTTGGGCATCTCAGATGCCTTGTTGGGAGCTACTTAGCTGATTTTTTGGGGAAGCTGGTGTCTAATGGATAGAGCAGATCTCATTCTTCTTCTAAGCAGACCTACAAAGAGCTGTCAATTAGTCTCCACCATTCTCAGGGATGTTATGTCTTTCACTTAGTAAATAATTTCTGTGAAAATGCAATCCCACTATACTGAAAAACAAACCTGTCAGAAGACTTAGATGGTAGTGTATTTCTTCCTTTGCCTCTAATATGGAAAAAAGCAAATTCTATTTCAGGCATTAGATTTAAAAAAAAAAAAAATACATTTCCACCTTTGTGCCGACTAGTGAATACTTATTTAAGTTCCTTAGTCAAGTGCTTCAGTACTGAATCATTATCCTAGCTTTTAATGATTTAGATTTAGAGTAATAGTCTTATATTTAATCACTTTGTAGTGTGCTATCTCATTTCAGTATTTCTGATAAGTAAGACTTTTAATATATTTACCTTTCTTGCTGTTCCTTGTTCAAATGAGAGTAATAATAATTCAAAAAATAGCCTGGTTTTCTTAGGACATTTAGCAGTTGTTTTGTCTCTTTCATAGACCTACTTGACAATAAAACAAGAGAAATGAAGTGAAAGTAAGAAAGCGGTTCCATGAGTGTTTGCAGATCATGTGGTACATTTCATGTTACTACAAATGACTGGTATAAAACTGGGCATTGCATGACTTCAGCCCAGTATCTACTTTAAAAGACAGAGGGAGTCAGTTAGAAGGAATGGGTCAGACACATTTATATGCTTCTAAGGGTAAAAAAGAAGCCAAACAGAAATGCTAATCATCTAGCAGCTTTTTTAATATTTTCTGTTTTGCCTTGGTTGTCAGACTGAAAATCAGTTGTAGTTGATAGTTGCAGAAGGAAAGGAGTGAAAATAAACATGAGAGTAACATAAGAACGTGGCAGTCAGTGGAGGGAGAGAAGACCTATGTGAGACCCTCAGAACATATGAACTATGACTTTTTCTCTCATTTCTATGGGCTGTAGTTTTGGGTCAGCTACCACCCTTCATTCCTGCTTCTAAAACCACACAATAAGGAGACATCCTTCTGTAAGTGCTTTCGGTTTCTATGTTTTTTTATAACACAAATCTAGAAAATATGTGTTATGTAAAAAAACAAAACAAAATAAAAGTCAGCAACATGACTTGTTCCACCGCATTATTTCAATATTTTTCTTTATATTCTTCTTTGGTTTGCATCTCTACTTGACTAAATTTGGGGGTTTTGTTCAGGAAAGGATCATACAGTCACATTTCTTATTTATTTAGAGTAATTCAGAAAGTTTTCTCAACAAATATTCAGCTTTTGGGACCTGAACATGTTTCAAGAACCTTTCTTCAATCTGTGCAGGTTTGCTGAACTGAAATTACTTACCGAGAGCCATGATCCAAATCCTGTTGAAGTTGATGGAAGTCACTCCAATTATTTCAGTATAGCTGGATCTGGTCCATAAGGCATTGACCACTTGAAGATTTTTTGCAAATGTTGAATCCCTCCTTATGTACAAAGCACAGTCAATAATGAGGAACAGGCTGTAATGGGGCTGACGGAGTATATAGTGTATGTATACAGCACTTATTTAAACACATCATTCTATAGTGTCATAAAGTATTTCTCACACTAAATGTTGTTCACATTACTCATAGGAGATTTAGGTTTTTGAAATCCCCCACAAAAATATCCCAGCTGTTCTATATACTATATCTTATAGTACTTGTCACTGTGTGTCGGAAAGGTAATTAACCTAAAGAGCACTATATTTCACTGCCAAATGCTAAATGTCAGTATTATAAATTTCTTAGTATAAACAACATATTTAGAAACAGTAAGAGATACAGAGATGGAGTATTCATTGAAAAGGTATTTCACTCAAGGATTGGATGGCCTAGGCAATTATTAAAAGATACCTTAAAGTCATCTTTTCAAATTCTATAGTGTCTAACAAATCAGTAGTATCCAGCTGTGATGGGAAGTACTCAAGGACTTAATGCTGTAGATCTGACTGCACAAGGAAGTAGTTCTGTCTTTTCTTAGTCACACACTATTATTCATAAAGAGCCTAATTCCTCTGTGAATTCTATTTCTTGAATTTGTTGAAATATAGAATTTCTGTCCAGTGAGACATGCAGTTTTCTTAACAAAGGTATCCCAAGTTACAATGAAAATAAATACTACATAGTTTTCAGTAGTTTAGGGGGTTTTGTGTGGTGTTTGTGGGTTTGAATTTAAAAAAGAATCAGGTTTCTTGGGTTTGTTCTGTAAAATCAGCCTTGAACTTATGCTTTTCAGGTATTCCCAGTCTCTCTCTTGTTCCAGAAATGTTAACTGAACTTTCACAGATTGTGAGAGGTTTTAACAAGTTAAATAGAGTTGAATATTTCAGAGTCAGAAAACACTCTGGTAATATGAAATCCACACCTCAAACAGAGGTACTTTGGACTCTAGACATAGCTACTGATGAGTCAGGAGAGTAACTCAGGAACCTCCGCTCCAGCAAAGACACTTAAAGGCTTCTGACTGCAGAAGACTGATGAGAGGCACTGGACTCCATTGACATCAAGTCTAGTGAACCTCTTCCAGACATGTGGATTCTAAAGTCTAGATTTCAACAGGAGCTAAACTAGGTCTTTCAAACTTTGGCAAATCATTTATCTGAAAATGAAATTAATTAGAAATGCATTTCAATGAGAAAATGTCCAGCCAGCTCTGATATGTTTATCCTTTGTGGTCTTTGCTATCTTTATAGGGTTGAGGAACAAAAACTTGATTCTGCATAGTACTACCAGAATCAAGACTAAAATAATTTTGTGGCCACCAAAACTGACCTTTGCACTTAGGCAGACCTTACGCTATTTTCCAATAACAAACCTTATCAAAATTCAATGATGAAAGTCTAGATGCTTTTCTGAACAGATCTTTCATTCTGATTGAGCTTCTGACTTCTTGCCCAGTATCTCAGAGTGCTTTATGGAGAGGGCAAAGAACTCAGAAAAAGATAGACCAAGAAGAAGTTAATGAAAGAGTAAAAGAAAGTAAGATGAGCATGGAAGAATAAGCAAGGTTCTGAAGTAATTGGATCTGACCATAATGAGAGGGGCATTTATACAAAAGGCATTTCAAACTAGTTTTGGAAAGATATGATTGAAGATTAGTATTCTTTACCAAGTCTGATACTTTAATTAAATCCTCTGCCTTCTGATTTCAAACTCTTCAACCTGAAAAAGAACAACAAAAAAACACCCACTGTAAATGGAACTGATTACACCCCACTGCACTCAGTGTACATTTTTGCCAGTGGCTCTTACAGGAGTAACTCTGGTCTTATGGTTACTTGCTATACAAACTCTTATTTCTATAGTTCAATGAAATTTTTGAGAAGCAGTCTTAAGCCACAAGGCATCACAATCTCCCTTTAACAGCAACACAGCACAAAAAGTGATAAACCTGACTTGGCAGTGATCCCTTTAAAAGGAGGGGACAGTCAAAGTCTTGGGTCTGCATTTTGCATTTCTTTCTTTATTTTACTTATTTTATTAAAATTCTCACTGCACTCAGGATTTTGAAAATGAGAATCCTGGCTACTGACAACACATGCAATTACTACTGTGACTTTTTCATGGAAAAAAATGCAGGTGCATTGTTTTGTACTTGTTCATCTGGAGAAAAAGCTTTTCTCAGCATCATGACAATTATTTACGAGATGAAAATTATTAAGTAGTACACTTCATTTTTTATGACTGTCAGTTTTCTTCACTGTCTTTTTCTCCTTGCAGAAAGTAAAAGTGTCCAATATGTCTTCCAATTCTGTCCTTAAGACCAAGTATAGAAGAACCCACTAAAAATCCTCTCTCCAAGTTTGATGTTGACACAAATTTATCACATGACTTTCTTGTCATTGTTACAGAATTTTCACATGAAACATGCCCTAAAATGCATTTCATACTGATAGTACTGTATCTTGTAGCTTTATTAACTGATTTACAAAGGTTTTAAAAAGATATTCCTGAAACTAAGTGTTTTGATTACAGACATAATAGAGCAAAATGCACCATAATTAAATGATAGAGCATTTCAGTTTTATTAGTTTCAAAACATGTAAAACTGTGCATTTAGAATGGATTTTAAAATATAGTAACAAAAAAAAATGAGTAATGAACTTGAAGTCTTTCATTTAAATGTTAGTTGAATACCTATAAAAAGGTTCATTAATTCTGAATAATACAATCTCAGTAAATTTTGCCTGTTGAAAACTAGGTAATTCCTACACAGTGATAAAACCTTCTGGTCCTACCTACAGCATTACATTGCAAAAGTTCCCACTGGCAAACTTTCTTGCCTAAGCTCTCATTATTTAGTCACAAATATGTAATCATACATTTACAACAAAGAAAAACCTGATTTTTTGCAAAGGCCACTTTTTGTAAAAGACATTAGGAAAAATAAGGAAGAACTTAGCTTTGATTCAGGAAAGTGCTGTTCACCTGTATTTTCTGGTGCTCCTATCAAAATGCAGGTCCTGGTTGATGAAAGAATGTAAAAGTTTGTATAGCCACAAAGAAGTAATCTTCTACATAATTAATGACTGTTATGTTCAAAATTTCCTTTTTGTTTAAGAAAATATTATATTTCAGGATGGAATCAGTTCCTTGTTAATAGCATATCCTTTTATCAACTGCATAAAAATGACTGATGGGATCACACTTTTCTGATCCCATTAATGATCAGTGGTTATCTCTGGAAATCACTCAGGAGTTTGCTCCTGAGATTTACGTTTCATTCTCAAGGTTTATGGGAGGACTTGGATGACCATTATATATATATCACACACATCACCAAGGAGCAATATGCAGCTACTGATATCATATATTGTCCACTAAGGAAGCAAATAAGTAAGAGATTTTGAAAGCTGTGCTGTGGAAATAAGTCTGTCTTCCGTAAACTTT
Source organism: Tyto alba (assembly GCF_018691265.1). Classification (NCBI taxonomy): domain Eukaryota; kingdom Metazoa; phylum Chordata; class Aves; order Strigiformes; family Tytonidae; genus Tyto; species Tyto alba. The sequence goes on along the minus strand of NW_024881316.1, from coordinate 41,125,808 downwards.
CAGTGAGACATAGACCCCATAATTGTAGTTCTGGTATTTTTCTTAAATGATCCCTTACAAAATATGACAACAGGGGATTTTTTAGTTCAAGTTAGAAAAGTTATGTAGTCCTAACTACCTGTGTAACTTCACTCCTGTAAGTGAAACTTCTGGAATTTTTCATAGGCCTGAGTTATCATAATAATGAACTAAAAGCAAAGGGAGTGGGTATTAATACATTTCCATCCTTAGAGTGACCCACTTATCAGAGAGTTATCCCAGGTACATAGGTCACTGTGAAATGCCTTCCCATTTTATTTCCCCTATATATTAAAATTTCTTTTCATAATAACTAGACTTAATAAGAACAAAGTTATGTATCTACTAAAATGATTTGCAAGACTGACGACCTCTTCACTCCTTATTTAACCTGAAAGTAATTCAGGTAAATCTGAACCACTTAGAAAAAGAAAAGCTGGAATCAACAGGGTTCTTCGCTTTCACACTGTATAAATTTATGCTGGAACATGGGCACTGACATTTCATTCTTAGCTGTTGTCACACAATACTGCATAGCAGATCAAATGTAGCAATTAAAAATGTTTTGAAACTGCAACTCCTACTCCATAAATTACCGTAGTCTTTTGTTACAGAACAACCAAGTCTACTTCCTGTTTGTGCTTAAACTATTCACAGCTTCAGCCGATGTCCTGCAGTGTCTTTTCCAAAGGTCACACTACGGTTTTCGATTCACACATTTGATTAAAAATATAAGAATCACAGTGTCCTGGGAAATGATCTGCAGTAAAAATAGATCAAACTACCTGCTGTTTCCAGAATAAATCAGGTTACTGTCTCTTTTCCCCATTCAGTTAGGATTTCAAAAAGAGGAGCTTATATGCATATCTGCAGAAATCATACTGTTAAACTAGGGAATTAAATGTGAGGTATTTGTTTTATGATTTATAATTTTTTTTAGAGCACAGATTCTACAACTTTTAAAAACATGTTCAGTTTATAATATGGTTAAGGAAAAGCAAGGGACAGGAAACTAAGACTTCTTAGATTCTATAAGGACTGAGCTCTCCTCTCATTCTTCTTCCACTGCTGCAACACACTTTTGCACAATTGCTTTCAGACCATATTGTCATAACTTTCTTACACTGTTGAGCATCCTCCCTGAAGTCCTATTTGCATTTAATGAAGGTACTGTGGAAGAGACTATACAGAGAGAGTCTATATGTCGTCTTTTCTTTCTTTCAAAATCACATCCCTCAGTATGTGTGGTAAGATAATTAAATGTCTACTTCTATTATCAATAATCCTAATACTTTAGTGACCAACAACCAGATATTTTGAAACAGCATTTCCAGCAAATGGTGCAAAATCCCGGCCCAAAGTGAGTGGAGTACAGGAAGAAATGCCATGGTGAAATACATCTCTGTCAAATTAAAAATTCCTTTGAGAGTTCCTTTCTATTTTCAATTCAGGAACTTCAGTTTATGTCATGAGCTTAATTCACCTAATCTCATCTAATATAAAGCAAGATTATGATATTGTCCAGAAAATATATTCATACCAAACCAGATTACTATAATTAAAAGTTCACCCCTTTGCTGTGTTTTCAGCTTTCGTCCTGCATTTTCCAAGGAGAGATTAATGCAGGATGTCCTAAAGAGGAGATATTCAAATTGGAGAGTGAACATGTGGGGTGAGGGTGCATTTTCACAGACCATAAGCTGATCTGGGGAAAGCTTCCTCAGAGATTCTGCTTCCCAGAGGAAGATTTGGATAGACTGAGAACTGGAAAATCCTGACTAGACTTTATCCAGACCCTGCAGTTACACAAAGAAAAACAGGGAATGTAGTGTTGAGACAATTTGTAACAGACTGGTGAGCATTTTGAGTGGGAATGGGCCAAGTTTTAAGAGCAGATCTAACACATGTTCTCTCAAATGTAAATTGGATTAAAAACTGTTCCATTTTATTTATGCTACTGTGAAATGACATTCTGGTTTATTAGGAATGCAGGTCCTCACTAAAATTTAGTATGACTTTTATCTTTAGAGTGACTCTGTGGGGAACTTTACATTTCTTTGAAAATTTTCATTATAGCTTTAGCTATATTTAAACTGAATTTTCATGTACATAGCACATCACATTCTTCTTTTAAGCACAAAGTAAAGATGTCAGAACAGATTGAAATAGCTCTTTGTGAGCCCTTGTTGTGACTACATGTTTGAACCACTGGAAAAGAAAGTAAATCCATGTACAGGTAAACAAATAGTGGCTTTGATCTAGTCAACCCTGTTTTCAGAAACACATATTACTGGCCAATTTCTCCTTCCAGTGACAGTTTAATCCTCTCAGTGACATGTATCAGTTCTGCTATGGGATCTGTCATCATAGAGCTCCACAAAATCTCCTTCACCAGGCTTCCTTTTATCTGGGTTGGAACTGAAACATACAGTTTCATAATGAATATTATTAAGCTGATAGACTAGATGTTAACACAATCATTTACATGGATATTTGGTGAAGCAAATGTAGTGATTTATTCTAATGGTCCCATTGCTGTGCTGAACATTGACAAAGTATGCACTGTCCTTTTCAGGATCTTTGCCTCAGAAGAAAAATATCTCAAAGTATTGATATTCTAGGCTAAATAACCGTTCTTATAAGTTATTCTCCTAAAAAGTGCTTTTTTTCATCTCCATTAAATATATTTTCCTTGGTCAACATAAAATCTCAAATTGCAATATTGGAAAAAGAAGCCTTGCAAGCCGCTACTTTTATATTCTCACAACTTAAAAATAGCCACAGCAATTTTTTTTTGCCACTATATTTTCTGAAACTGTACTGTATAACAACACTACATCGTTTTGATAGCTCACAATTGCAAGTCTGCTTTCCTGATCCAATTTCAGCTTGATATTTCTGCAATAGATCATATCACAAAAGCATTGCAGTCAGAGCAAAGATTTAGCATAGTTCCTATATTTAGGGTTCTGTCAACAGATGTTGAGAATACAAAGAAACTATTTTGAAAATAGAAGTCATTGTAAACGGACATTTGTCTATCAAGCCTGAAAGTATGGCAGGCTACCTGGCTTGCTGGAAATTGCATACATTACTGTCCTTGAACTGTATCTGTAAATGCACTAGCAGACAGTGATGCTGCCCAGAGAAATAAATCAGTTTGAAAGTAACCTACTTCTTTCTTTCAAATTACCATTAATAACATTTTTCTTTTGCAAGATTAATGCACCTTAGCAGACAAAGATACAGTGAAGCCAATTGACTTGTCTCTGCTCCAGCCCTCAGTCATGTTGCTGTCTTTTTCTGCATTAGTTATGTATGTATATATTTCTAAGCAAATTTAGAGCTAGGATGTACAGTACAGAAGATAGGGAAGATACAGATGAAGCAACAGTGGCAAAGTAGTTTTCCTAATACTTTCCTTCTAAGATAAAGGGAAACCTGTCTGATTAAGAGAAAGTCTCTCCCCACTGAAAACAGAAGCTAATGGGACCTTTTTTTTCCTGAGAAAGAACAAGAAAATACCAAATCATATGGAGAATATCATTCCAAAACTTCATGGATTCAGTGGTTCTCTGATGAATAACAGATGGATTTTCTAACTGTTCTGGTTTCTGGTGTCCCAATACTGTCACTGCGCAGTCCTAGGGCACACAGTCCTGTTACAGAACAGTTAGTGTTCTGACACTGGAAAAGTCTCTTTAATCGAGTAAAGCTCCCTGTGTGCCAGCACTTTCTCCCTTAAGAGGAATCACAGAAACAGATGTTTTCTCACCGTTTCCTGCCTTAATGCCACTGTAACTTTTATGAGCATTTTTCCATCTTTTTTGACTCTGCCTGCTCACCTTCCTGAAGTGTAAAATTCTATTTAAATGAGCACACCTCAGCCTGATGTCTAGATCAGCATGTCCAGAAGTGAGGTGTTGTCTGTATTTTCACAGAGCCCTGACTGTCTCCAAAGCTCACAGACCTAAAGCTGGAATTTATGAAATCTTAGAGGTTTTCAGCTCTACTGAAGCACTTCATGACTTCCAGACTGAATTTTTGTAAAACCAAGACTTGAGGGTAAAATTCCTGGGATAAGCTCCCGTGATGGGATTCAGCTGAGCAGATGCAGAACAAGGATTCAGTTCAGGGTTAAGGATGCCTAAATGAAGGTGCCTAGAGACAGACTTGGGACCTCACCTCCCCTTCTGTTTTATGGAAAGCTAATCAATAGATTTCAGCCTTCCAGACAGTGGGGGCACATCTCAATTGCATAATATCAGACACCTAGTGATATTTGAGATGTCCTGTGGTGTCTGAGATATTCTTTACAGTTGACAGATACAACACAGGACCTGAATAAGATCCTGTGCAGTATCATCCTGCTGCAAAGTGGAATGTACCAGCTCAGACTGCAACAGACACTGTCACGTGAGCAATTGAATTCATATCTTCTTTAATGAACCAAACTTGCCTCTACACTTCAGTGGCTGTATTGATTAGACTTCTGCTGACTGTAAGTGGAGCTTTGGACCATTGAATGTTTGTATTCACCTATTGATAGACAACTGTGTTTCAGTGTTGACCTATGTGTCTGCACATAGATTCCTAATTCTACATGTCTAAATTAGTGAGTTGATCCTATTGCTATATCTAATGACCTGAAGCTGTCTTTAAGATAAGTCATGAGAGAGATGCACTTCTAAAATGAAAATCATCCTGTCTTGGTGTGATAATTCAGAGCTTAGATGGGCCTATTTATTTCCGTTGATGTCTAGAGACCTTTGGGTAAATCCAGGGGTAACATTTACATGGGGGACATATGAAGGGAGGGATTCTATTCTTAAAACACAGACAGATTTGTCATTTTATGCCTCATGACTTTCCTCTCTTATCTCCAGGTGTTGTCCTGGAAGAGCAGCAGCCTTCTATAAGCTCTGTGCCAGATCTGGAAGCCACATGTGAAAGTCAAAATAGTTTCACTTTTTTCCCAAAAAATGCCTTTCTCTTTTTTCTTTTTTCTTTTTTTTTTTTTTTTTTTTTTTTTCCTGAATAGGAGTCTGACTGACCATCATTTTCTTTAGATAAAATGGTGTTTCCCTTCAGTAGGTGAGCAAACGACTTTTTGTTACATTAGGTGCCATCTCTTGCATTTGGTTGACAAATAGCTTTTTTCAATGAGACGTAAAATTTCCACCCCTCTCTTCAGTAGCTATTCAGCATTCAGTGAGGAATGTATCTTTCACTGAACCTTAAATTCAGTAAATTGGTCTATACATTAAAAATGTATATGATATAAATATCTAAACAGTCTAGCTGTTCAGTGGAATTTATGTATGTTTCTGTTTTTTCACTGAGACCAGACACAATAAAACAATCTAGAATGAATGGAATTAATCCATTTGGAGTGATTCCTAATGTCCTCAGAAACCACAGCATACTATGGCAACAGAAGCAGTTTTGACATACTTGACTTTCATACACTGGAGAAACGGTAACCTTTTGGGTTTCCTTGAAGGATAATGATGGGCCAAGCTCTTTGACTTGTGTTGTGTAGAGTTTACTTGTTGGATCAAATGTGGGTTTGCAAGAGCTCTGTGTTTAAAAAAACAGTACAGATCAAGACATATTCTCTTACTTCAATATTTCATTAATACAATGCAAATAAAGATACTTCTTTGTCTGCCTGCCTTCATTTAGATTTATCATTAACTCTCTTACTAATGCATTTCTGAAATCCTGTTCTCATTCACCCCCTGAGGTCTGATGTTGCATTTGCAACCGTATCACTGGTTATGAATTTGTTAACCTTAAGAAGTATCGAGGAGATACTAGAGAGAAAATGTGAAAAGGTAGCACTGAGTGGGAGTACTGTGCCTAAAGCCCCCAGATGTGAAACAGCTGTGTTGTTCAGCAAATCACCAGAACTCACCTGGGATGTTCAATGACTCATAAATTTAATTTCCTTTCCTGAGCTATTCAGACTGCCTGCACCACAACCATTTCATCATATTCCCTGCACACATAGATTTTCCTCCCTTGAAACCTTACAGTGAACCAGATTATTTCAAAGCTCTTGCTTCTGTCTGTTCAAACGCTGATCTTCTGTTTGCCTTCAAAACCTCATTGGCCTCCTCACCCATGTATCTTGTCACTTCTCCTTGTCAACGTGAACACCACTGTAGCTGCAGAAGGACAGCAGATAGTAAAAGCTCTAAGGCTAAGTGGGTAAGTGAGAATGAACGCAAAAGGACATTTAACTCAACTTGACATTGTAGGTGACATTTCTAATTTCCAAAAGCCTTTCAGCTCTTGCAAAATGCAGAATGACAAAGTTTATATGAAAGACTGGCAGATCCATCTGCATGGCTATAAATGCTAACAAATTACATCTGTGATGAAGGTCAGAGAAAGGCTGGGTAATATTTGTCAGAGAGGAAAGAACTGAGATAAAACAGAAAGATTTTCTTTTAGCGGGAACAAATCTCTGGGGGCTCATCATTTTACTGGATTACATCATTAGGATCATCCTTGCTTATGGTCTTCCTGATTCCATAAATTTTGCATTTGATTCAATGTGGAAACTTATCCACTGATGTTAGGACTGTCTCCTGAAAAATCCCTAAGCTGTGGGTTTGTATTAACTCAGACTGATGTGATCCTCAAATGTGTGTATAGAATAGGCGGACACTGTGCTGTCTAGGTTTGGTATGATCTTTCTTGAGAATTTCAGTGGCACCTCCCTGTCCTCAACTGCTGACTACTGATGGCTTTTAAATATCTAGCTGTTATTTTGTTTATTTCTGAGCATGCACTGGTGACTATGCTCAGGCTGCTGGGAGAAATTAATGTCCTAAAATGGAGGCGTTGCTAGGTTTTCTACTTTGGAGGATAGGCCACCCTTGATTATAGCTTATCTGGACATGTAAATCCACTCTAGTTGCTTCAATAGTTTTCCCAGAAAGTAATGGAAAGATTTAGAGAACTTTCAATATGTTGAGGGAAGTTACTTGGAGAATATTGTACCTTCTAGAGTTGTGTGAAATCTAATTAAATATGAAAAGATATATTCTCCTATTTTCAAATTATGCTTTTCCCCAATAACTTCTCTATCTTGCCCAAATTCACATCTTTTTATTTTTAAACATTTCAGGGAAAATATATCCCTCCAATCCAAATGTCTATACGAACATGAATTTTCACATCTTTTCAACATGAAAGATTTATCTATAAAATGTGATCACTTTCACTCAGCAAGGCAGATAGATTCGATGTTTCTCCCACCTTCTTGGGATACAACATCTAATTTTACTTGAAAGTATATGTACTTACTACACCTAGATAAGGTTATATTGATGTCTGTAATAAAATACCCAAAAACTTGAATTGCTACAAGCTTTGAATTTCATTAGAAATGCTTTGTATGCCTCTGATAAGTATTTGCCAGTTTCAATTTTACCCAGACTATTAGAGTCAATGCCTCTGACATCTCAAAAAAAAAAAAAAAAAAGACTGCTGGTCTTTATTGTCTTGGTTTCAGCTGGGATAGAGTTAATTTTTATTCTTAGTAGATAGAATAGTGCTGTGTTTTGGATTCAGTATGGGATTTGGTATGAAAAGAATGCTGATAATATACTGAGGTTTTCAGCTGTTGCTAAGAGATCAAGGACTCTCCAACTCCCTGTATCCTGCCCCATTGCAGGTGCACAAGAAGCTGGGAGGGAGCAGAGTCAGAGCACCAGGCCCAAATTGGCCAATTAAATATTCCATATCATGTAATGTCATGCTCAGTATATAAAGAAGGGTCATCTGGGAAGGAGGAGCTTCTTTCTTGCTACTGGGATCACAATTGCAGGATCTTGGTTTTTCAGTATCGTTAGCTGGAAACAGGCTGAGTATCAGTCAGCGGGGCATGAGCAATCACATTGTGCATTACCAACCCATACTTTTATTGTTATTTATTGTTATAATATTGTTATTATTGTTATTTCATTTTACTTCAATTATTAAAACAGTTTTCATCTCAATCTACGAGTATTCCTTCACCCCTCCAATTCCCTCCTCCATCTCCTGGGAGGGGAAGGGGCAGTGAGCAGCTGCATGGTTCTCAGTGCCCTCTGAGCTCAAGTCATGACGTTTATTAGTAATGGGTCTCCAGGCACATTTTTAGATTTTATATAAGAGTTTCATGTTTCCAACAATATCATGCACTACAGAACAGTGCTGTGTCGCTGATTTAGTGCCTGCTTCCCCCTAACTGCAGCAGTGGTGAGTTCTTTGCAGATCTGCAATCTACATGTGTGATTCAGAGCTCCTTGTAAATACAATGATTCTCATTGACTTCACCCTTTATAGTAACATTTATAATTTTTATAACACATAAAGGCCTCAGCCAACACTGTCACTAGTTATGCATCTCATGAGATATTCTTTGTGCACTTCTAGTGACCGTTCTCCATTGTTCTAGAGCCTGACAATACTCCTAGCAAAAGGCATCTTTTCTCTAAACAATTTATGATGCCAGTTGGATGGGACAATCAGAGGCCCAAATAGTTCCCAGGATTACCAGATCTGGGTACAAAACTAAAACAGTCTGTATTTCAAGCCAGTTCCTCAGTGTTTGTCATACATGTCACTCTCATGATTCTTTAACATTCTTTCACTTTGTTTTTCATTCTCCTCCCACCCCCATGTCCCCTGAGTCAGGTAATGCATAAATATGTGCAGTACTGAAATGTTGAGGAACTTACAGTGTTCTGTGGTCAAGTTCCAGCTTGACGAAGGATGAATTCTGTTTCACTTACTAAACATGACAAGATAGTAAAATGTCTGCCATGCCAGTAACATCAATTTTGTTGGTAATGTGCTTTGGTAATAATACCAGGAATGTAGATTCTCTTGTGTTTGAATATAAAATTAAAAGCATCACAATAGTGATTCTGCTCATGAACAGATAAGCATGTCTAAGTATATATGTGTACAGATGCTTGCAGATTATTTCACACATTTCAGCTCTGGATACATACAGCAGTTATAGGTGGAGCACCTTAATCTGAATAAATTCAAACTTAGTATTTTGAAAAAATGGGAAAAAAATAATGATTTCAAGTAATTTTCTAACTTAGCCAACTTACAATATTTTTGTAGAAAATATACCTTTTAGCTGAGGATAGTGAAGTTCTTTTCCATAGTCTCATCAATTTTGGAAATGTTACTTTAACTTAGAATTTCCAGAATCTGTTTAGAATAAGAATAAGAAAAAAAATAAAAAAAAATAAAAAAAAAAAAAACAAACAAAAAAAAAAAAAAAACAAAAAAAAAAAACAAAAAAACCCCAGATATACAACTTCTTATAATAATAATACTTTTTTAAATTAATACTGTCTTACAGTTTAACTGCTCTTGTGAGAAACAAAGAATCTTTTACATCCATATCATTGAAATGAATGTTACTGCAGCCAGTGGTAACAGAATTCCTAATAACAGAATAACAGTTGTTGAGTGCATGTAAAATTTCAGCTGATAGATACAGACTGAAAACCAGTAAAAGCATTGTGCAAAACCCATCATTATTTATTTGAAAGATGGGTAATAAGATATATTGAGCTGATTAGAGTGATAGATAATCTAAGAGTTGGCAAGGCACCCCAAATTTTCAAAGATTTTTGTGTGGATTTCGCCCTTTGCAGCTGATAGGAGTCACAGAGACTAAATTACATGCATTGCTCTGAAAATGTAAGGAAATGGCCATCGAAGGGGAAATGGCTCAGAGAATGCTGTATAAGGTGACATGTTGTTTGCATACTATTATATGGAATTGCAGACTCTGCAGTAACTCCTAATGGGGGAAATTTATCACTGCAGAGAGGACCTGTCAAAGCAAAGATGAGGACTGACAGACTGTTTGACAGGGAGGAAAGAAGTGACCAACCAAAGCCTGTTCCACAAGTGGAGGACAATATGGAAGAACAGTACAGGGATATTTCTGGGGAAATACGGGCATCAAGAAAGATGTCACTGAGCAGGAATCACTGTAACAGTGTGGGGAGGGTGGCAGCAATGCATCCAGAATACGCAGGACTGATCAGAGTGAGAACAAAAGGACTGTGTTTTATATAATAGAGCAAAAGGAAATGAGAGGAACAGACCTGACAAGTCTGAGGTAATGGAGATGAGATTTGCCCCTCTAAAATTAATCAAATACTACAATCATCTGTGGTTATGTTCTCACCCACATGACAATGTCTTCTCCAACTCCCTCAGGGCTGATCCCAGTGCTCATGGCCTAGCTACACGTGTTATATCAGTGCAGCGGGTGAACACCAGCCAGCAGCTAAGCACCACACAGCCACTCTCTCACTCCCCGTCCCAGTGGGACTGGGCAGAGAGTAGGAAGAGCAAAAGCAATAACACTTGTGACATGAGATAAAAATAGTTTAATAAGTGAAGAGAGAGAAAAAAGTGATACAGAGGGAGTCACTCACCACCTCCTACAAGCAGACCAATACCCAACCAGTCTTTGAGCAATGGCTACCTCTCCTAGAACTCCCTTCCCTCCATTTTTATTGCTGAGCATGACATTATATGGCACAGAACACTGCTTTGGTCAGTTGGGACCAACTCTTCTGGCTGTGCTTTCTCCCAGCTTCTTGTGCACCCCGAACCTACTCTGGAGAGAAAGAGCAGGAAAAAGAGAAAGCCTCAATGCTGAGCAAGCACTGCTCAGCAATAGCCAAAACACTGGTGTGTTATTAACACTGCTTTAGTCACAAATCCAAAGCACAGCACCATATGGTCTGCTATGAAGAAATTAACTCTGTCCCAGACAGACCCAGTACAGTCTAGTATATTGCCACAGACAGCACCTCTAGCTGGCTATTGTTAGACTTATTGCTTCTGCTAAACAAGAAAGTGCAGTTCTAAGCTATACCTTAGCACAGGTGTGACATGACTGGCCTTCTGCTATTGCCCCATCTGACCACATGGCACTCAGTTCTGTGCTCAGTTCTGCTTTAGAGAAGTCAGTGGAGAGGTTGAGCTACTCAAAACTCAACATGATGTGAATTCTTGTCCAGTGTTAGTTCAGAGAGGAACCAGAAACAAGTAGGAATGAGGAGGGAAAGAAAAGAAAAATGTCCAACTTTAACACCCATATGAAACTTGAGACAAAGAAAGCATGATGGTGTTCTGAGCCAGAGGCAAAAAAAGGGAGTAAAAAGAGCTTTCCATTTAATGTGGAGAATGTTAAGTTTCACGTTATGGGAAGAGAGTTAAGAGGAGATGTGAAAGTCATAGACTTACATGCAAAATACATACTGGATTTGAACAGAGAGCAGGACCAGGAGCTGGAAAATAAATTTCTGAGACAGTATCAAAAAGACGGCAACAGAATGGTGTGACTTGATGAGATTACAAAAAGCAGAAGTGTAGAGAGAGTTATATATTCTTTTTCCCTTTTACAAATCATGTTTCTGACTTTATATACTGTCTGCGAGAGTGCCATCTGGTGATCCACAAGTACATTACAAAAATGACCTTCCCAAGAAAGCTACAGTTAGAGCTAGAATATAGATATTTCAGTAGCTCAACCCTCTGCTGGTTTCATTAGACCAAGGCACTACTGAGAAAACAAAAATCATTAGAACTCACAGGGGAAAAGGCTGGAACAAACATACTCAACATTTGAACAAAATACAAGCAAATCTTTAATAAACCCTCCATAAAAGGTATGCATGCAAAATCCTGTTTATGCTATAAGCATGGAAAGGTGCTTGATATAAAAATAAGAGTTCAGGGGAGTGTTTATATAGGTTTTTAACACTCTAGTTAAATCTTCACTCTAGAGTATATAAAATGTTAGTTTGCAAGCATTAAAGGCAGATTCAATAAGGCTAGCACTTTGTCTTTAGAGCTCTTTTTAAATTTACTTTATTGTTGTTCAGTTTGTCTTCTAACCTTTATAACTAAAACTTGCTGGCACTTCCCCCTCTGACTGTCTGAAAAAATTCTCACAGCCAAAGTAATTAGCTTTGTTGTTTTCATCTTATACAAAGATTGAGAAGAAAATATGAATTTAAATTAGTGTCGATAATTTCTTCATTATCACAGGGAGAGGTCCCTGTTTCTATCAATTTGGTGTTTATGTGACCTAGAGGACTTGTTTTGTGTAAAAAAGAAAATGCTTCATGCAAAAAAAAAAAAAAAACTGAAACAGAATTAATACATTAAGAATCTCCAGAAATGGTGTTGAGAGGAAAATTCTCATAAGATTTATATAAGTGAAAACCCTGTTTATCTCCACTGTCTAGAAAGTAGTGACTCCATGTTTGCACCAATGTGAAGTGTTAATTTAAAACTGGACCCAACTCATAAAAAAAAACCCTAAATAAGATGCATTGCAGTTTAAACTCTCTCCTACTGCAGGAACATCAGGTCTGGGAATGGACAAATTATCCAGAAGGGAGAAATAGAAGTCCCATGTTAACCCTTCTAATCAGAGGGTTTGACAGTTCATTGGTAAATAAGGTGATTATGATGCTACTTGTAAGGGAATAGAGATACGGTGAGATAAAGTCACTTGCCAAATATCATACAGTAGGTCCTTACCAGAGCTTGTAATAGAGTCCACCTAAGCCTCCAGGTCTGAGCCTGGCCTTAGATGTTAGATCACACTGTCTTTCCACAGAGACCTTTAACATTCCAAAGCAGAACCTGAATCTGGGTTAGAAACTGCAAACACTTGAAAAATAATTTCCATAAACAACACTAATTGTCAACTTAATCAGTCACATTTATCTTCATTTAGAGGTAAGTGAAGATTAAGTCTCTCCAGGGGGTAGGAAATAGCTGAAATAAACTCAAAGCATTGTCTTCTGAGACACTAACCACAAGCAGTTGCTCATTAAAATCAACTATATTGCAGAAGACTGGGAAGTAGTAAATGACGTACCTAGATCGAAAAAGGAATAGATTCTAGCAATAGCAGTCAGAATGGATTTTCCTCAGTACCTGATAAAATAGCTGAAATACTAATTAAAAATAGAGTAACCAAACTGCACACATGAACAGCAGTTAACAAGGATTAAGCAATGCAGTTTGGAGAAAAGCAAGTCTTGCACTGTATGTGCTAGAATACTTTTATTACATTAACAAGAGTCAGTAAAGAAGAGCCAGTTAAAATAGTGTATTGGAACCTCCTGGAAGACTTTGATATAGTTTTTTACAAGAGACTGTTAAAAATTGACTCCACTGAGACTGGAATTTCACTCCAAGCAGCTGGAATGTGCAGTATTTTTAGAAAATTACAAGGTCACGGAAAACCAACTCAATGTAGAAAGGACCAATTTGACATATAAAATAAGTTATCGATGAGATACTCTGAATTTACAAGTTTGATCCAATGCTGCTGAGTGATCTATGTGAAAGAACCACTGCAACTTCTATTAGTAACAGATATATTTAGGTGTCTAGAGAAGACTTTGGGAAAAACTTGAGATTATCTAGTAGTGACACAAAAATAGACATAAACATTAGGTAACTTAGCTTGTAAAATGGATTATTTGAACTTTTTACTAGGTTTTAAATTAATTATAACAACTAACAAAATGAACTACTTGACAACAAGGATCACCTCAGCTCCCTAAAATAAATGGGACCCGAGGTAAATATTGTATTCTGTTTCTATTGTCCTTCATCGCTGACTAATTTTTTTCACTTCTATTAATAAAAATAATCCCTGGTTCCTATTTATTTATGTTCCAGAATCCATTTTGCAGTAACAAAAAGAGACTAAGCTCACAATTTTGCACACAGTTACTGGGTAGGCACACACCTTCGGATACTTGTGCATAGGAGTTCAATACATGTAAATCTTTGAGTACGGTGGTACATGGTTGGGACAGCAAAACCTATCTTTTTCAGTTGAATTTACCACAAAGCATGACTTGAAGACAGGAATGGCAGGCAGATTAAAACCTACAAACTTTAAGTACAGATGAAGAGATACCAACAATTTATCTGTAGAACAACATGCATGCTATCAACAAAAATCTCTTTTTAACACCTTCAGAAACACTGTTAGGGATTCTCATTTTTGCCTCTATGAGATCTCAACTGTCTGCTTCACAACTTAGTGCTTGCACTTCTGAGTTGTTGGAACGGACTAGAATACAATTATATAATTTCAGAGAGACAATCCATAGTCTATGAAAGTGATCTCAGTGTTGATGTAAGTTTTCTGAGAAACTTTCCTAGATAAAAGCCTCTGACATTCAAGTTAAGCTGTAGTTTTGTAATAAAGGCCTATTATGTAAGTACTGCACAAAGCTGGAAATAAACATCAACTCTGTTTAAAGAATGCTTAATCTAATTTGAAAGATCAAATTACTATGACAGAAAAAAAAAGGCCAAAAAAAATGGAGGCTAATGAGAAGAGGACAGGTTATCAGGTAGCTTTATACACTAGCTGGTGTTCTCCCTTTATTGTAAAGATTCTTCGTGTTTCCTACAATAGTGCAAGTGAGAGGACACAAATTTTATTGCTAAAACAACTAAAAAGGCCTAAAGGTGAGACAGGAGAAAGAACTCTGAATCACCCACACAGATATTATAAATATACACTCAAAGTTATTATAAATATACACTCTACACTTCTTTTATGGATGTATGCATATATATATATATTCTACATATGTAGTTAACCACGCTGACATTGCAACCACATGGCCATGTCTGTATAAAGTGCTCAAATGGATGCCCTTTTTATTCCTGAAACGGTGTGCACATCTTTCTAGAGATCAAGCCCTGGATCTCCTCTCTCATGTGAAACCAGTTTTAAAAAAGAATGAGAACTGCTTCAAAATGAATGAAAGGGAATTCCTATGCTGATAGTGGTACTGAATAATGGCTGTGGCTAGCACTATATATTTTTCTTTTTTCTCAGCTCAAATCCTCAAAATGGTGATAAGACAAAAACTCCCCTGAGAGCCATTCACAGGGGTTTTATTCCTGTATTGTTATCACACTGTCCCTCAAGCCCAGCAAACCAAACTACTATCACCCCAAATTTGATTGGATTTCATTTCGCCTGTTCTCCATCCAGGTAAAGTTCACATAGTATTCTCATATTAAGTGCTTAAAGGTGGTTTCTCAGAGTATCTGTTTCATAAAACATATATTTTCAGTGCATAAAAGGTTATGTAGTGAGGTTTGAACTATGCCCTACACACCTCATAGAGTTCTTCACCCATAATAGGCAAATGATATCTTAGTAGTTGAATATTAACTCCCTACTTAAAATTTGTTTTCGCATTCAGTAAAGACTTTAATTTCCTGGCTGTGAAATTAATCTTTTTTGTCTTGTCAAAGAGACATCAGCACTTCTAAAGCCAGAGTAGAGGAGCCATTAACCCTTTGGAGAAGTGTTAAAAATTGGTATTTTGATTAACACATCAAGGTAAGGCTTACGAAATTCTTTGTGTGCTGTTGAAATCTGGGCCTGTCCTAAGAAAAGTGATTTGAGAAAACAGTAAAGGCTACCATCTTAAATGGTGTTCCTTTTTGGTAGAAAGTACATGTAGTTAATTTTTTTCCCAAAGCATTAGAGCCTTGATGAGAACTACCAATTACAAACGACCCTTACTTTTACTACTTCTAACTGGGGATTTCACTGTCACTCCTTCATATCTTCATCCTCCTTCATGACACACACTCTGCTAAGCTAAATGAGAGCAAGACTGCATATTGCACCCATTTAATAATTTAAAAAAAAATCATTGTTTAACCTTAATTTCTATATTTTAACTAAATTATTTTGCTTATGTGGTGCTTTTCAACACATGAGGAAGAATGTCCCATACTAGGTTTTTTTTCAAGTTATCATCAGTTCCAGGTAACTAAGAACACAGTTTCATAAACAAGAATTTCCTGAGATGTTAAATCACTGAGTCAGGAAGAGGCAACAGCTACTGTCATAAATTTATTCTCATGGATCAAAGTTAAAACACCAAACAGTAACTAGCTCAATGCCTGCATCTGTTGAGTATCATAGTTAACATGAAAGGCTGTTAGATTTTGTTTTACATTAATTTATATATATATATATATTTATATACACACATTTATGTAAAAATTTTCACAAATCTATTGCCATGAAAACCATCATTTAATTTCCCTGTGGAAAACACTCTAATAAGTGCAAAATAAGTATGAATGGTCTAGGAAAAGGCAAATTCAGCTGTTCTTTGAGAGGAACAGTACTGAGGTATAAAACTTTCTGGAGAGAGAAATTCAAAGAAATTCTATTCATTATGCTTTCTCTGTGTATTCTAGTCCTTCTGCTTGAGTTAGGTAAGAAAAAGAAGATAAGTTTGGCTGCCAGGTATGAATTAAGAGAGGTTGTACTCTGAACTGATGCAGAGGGTTCAGAAAAAGGGATGTACTTTAAATATGTGAGACCTGGAAAGCTATATTTGGGGAATTAGTTCAAATTAATTCTGATTTTTGTGTCTTTGAAGGGAAAAGAAACCATCTTTTCAGATTCTCTCAATAAGGACTAGAAACTTGCACATATATACTCAGACATTTTAATAGATATATGCACATATTCCTTACTTGCTTATACACAAACACTGCACATAATGATTAAATCGTTATATTATCATCACACACAAAAATTAAATCATGAGATTCCCTAAACTGCCGATTAAAAAAAATCTCAAATTATTGAAGTTCACTCTTGTCATTTCTATGATTATTTTTATTATTGTGGAAGCATGTCTAGGCTCTACCAGAGACAGATGTTTTGCATTATAAGATTGATAGTCAAAGATACTCCTTGCTTGAAGAGTTGATAACATAAATAAATGAGACTTAAAAAGGAGGTGAGAAATAAGTTTTGTCTGTCCTACAAATGAAAAACAGAAGCAGAAAGATATTAAATTATTTTTGCATAGGAATTATATGACTCAGCTAGAACAGAAGTTATTTTTAGCACTTAGGGTTTAGTAACTAAAGCACAAAACCATCCTGAATTTTGGGACTTACTAAAAAATCCGGTCCTTCTTCCCAAATCTTGCTTTCAAATCTGTCAAGGTTCAAACTCTGAAAGCATAAAATACCAGGAAAATTCTTTTTATTTTTCCAATTCAAGAAGAAACTATTAATATTTTTCTTATAGATTAAATTTATGATGCAATTTCCACCTTAGTTTGTGGCACTTTATCTAAGAAAATCTCTCAAGATTTCTTTTAGCTTTTCTTTACATCATCTTTTTATCAGTGCATTAATGTTATGTCTTTTTATCCATGTATTGTTTAAATTGACTTTTGCTCCCATAATTTCTATAACTCCCAATATGAAATTCAGAGGACTAAATCCAGTGAAGCAAACAGTAACAGCAAAAGCAAACTTGTCTTCATGTCAGTACATAATAGATAGTGAGATAAACTGGAATTCTGAGATTACATGAAATGAATAAGAAATTTAATAGTAAATCCACCAATGAGCTGAATAAAATGAACGTAATTAGTCTGTTGCCTGAGAAAAAAAAAGAATTTAAAGATCAGTGTCAAAACCCAGCTACCTCACCCCTGAGAACAAGCAGGTAACGTATCTATATCCATGCTTTCATTTACGTATCTGTACTATTTATGTATATCATTCAACCTGACTAGGCCATGCTTTAGGCTCCAGAGACTAAACTACATTCTTTCTCTGCCTGAAAGCAGTTATATATATTATTGTAATATAAAGATGTTTGGACAGGTTCTTAGAATCCTATTGCCTTTTGTATTTTGAGCCAGAATGACATTTAATATTAACATCAAAATGTATCAGCTATACCATTCTGATTTATTTTTTAAATATTCAGTTTCTAGGTCATCAGAACAGGAACTGATTGTAAATTTTTCAGAATCAACTCTACCACAAGCTTCTCACACTCATAATAACTTTAGTTCTCACATAGTTCCATGTTCTTTTTTCAGCCTTACAGCCATGAGCCAGGGCAAATAAAGATACTAATCACATAAGAGCATTTAATACTGGTCTAAAGAAACATTAATGCAAGGAAGACATAGGAGTAATAGGAGTGACACCACAGTTCTGACCTGTACCCGTCACCAAACAGAGCTCAAGTCAGCAGAGCCCGAAGGTGGTACCTTCACATGGTGTAATGCAACATCATATTGATATGGCCACAGCTTTAGCACAGGGCTGCGGTCGTGCAGGTAGATAATCCTGTGCTTGCGTAACCTTATGTATGTGTGTGATCACACAGGAGTCACCACTGCTATTCTCTCTGCTCCGAGAAAGTCTGGGAATTGGCGAGATCTTGCCAAGTCTCCAGCGTTAAGTATAGGCAGTGTGAGTCAATTCGCTCATGCCAGTGCCTGTGCTTGGATAGGAGGTAGGCATCCTAAATCCCTCTTATAATCAAATGAGGACAAATGGGCACTGCTAGAGTGTGATTCAGATGCTCTGTTTCAGAAGTCTACATTTGGTCAAAGGAATTGGTTGCAGTAGAGCAGAATTTAGGATGAGAAGACATCTGTTTCTGAGCTCATCCCACATTATCCCTGGAAAGAACGGCTTTGGTCTCAAATTGTCTTTTCCCTTTTCAACCTGAATTCATGCACACCCGAAATAAGAATCAAACCCCCTTCTTAACCAAAAATCTAGAGATTCCTCACACCCAGAGCAGCAATGCCTCTCCCTCCATTTCTCATGGGAGACACAAAATCATCTTGTAGCATTCATCTTTTTCCCTTTACAAGCCAAGATGGATAATTATGCTATTTCTTGCCCATCCCCATGCAATTCCTTGCACAATCAGACTCAGACACCCTCTTTCACACATGTTCCAGGATTTTTTTCTTCTAGGAGTGCTTCAGGTGGTCTCTTCTTCTCTGAGAAAACCCTGCCCTTGACATGCCATGCAAGCACACTGGGAACAAAGGTTGACCCAGGCCCAAGTGCAGGTAAAGAAGGTCTTGGCTCTCAGACTGGTGACAGGCACTCCCAGAGCACTGATTTGCCTGGAAGAAGGTGCAGAGGTGTTTGTGAGAGAGAAAGGTGTTGATGCCACTAGTGAGGTGCATTTGCAGGAAGTGTCTGATGTAATGAAAGTAAGGATTTGAAATGCAAGATTTGAACCTCTGGGAGGTGGAGGCAGACTATCAGATTCACTTTTCAAAAAAAAAAAAAAAAAAAGTGAATAAAACTTCTTTATTTGTCTTTCCATGGGGGAGATGCTAGTGGCAGGATCTCCCCCAATGGTTTCACTGTTGGCTTACACAAGGGAGTAATTTTCACTGGAAACAAATCTTTACTGTGTCAGAGTCTCAGTGTCAATTTTATCTGTTTCTTGCTGTCACTACTATTTTCCACAGCAGCAGTGCCACTACCCCTGCTATTAGCCACTGCTGGGCTTTACCTCAGAAAAGCCCAGTGTTTTTGCTCAAAAACTTACAGAAAGGGGTAGCATTAATAACAGTAAAATGATGTTAAAGGCATTTCTGCTGAAGGGTAAAAGAGGTTAACTGGTCAAAGCTACATTGGCCTGACCCACACAGGATCCCAACAGCAGTCTTAGAGTTCACTAATTTACATTCACATCCTAACCTGAGCTTTGCAACTGGAGCCCATTTCCAAAGACCTGTCTAAATAGGGGCAATCAGGAAAATGAACTTGACTTAACTAAAAGTGTGACTTGAAAGCGGATTAGCTGACGTGCATTTGTGAACAGTCCTAGGAAGAATAAAAGTGGGCTTGTTTATTTTATTTCACTTTTGGCAGGGAACTAATTAAAACTAGCATACTTTTTATGCTCAGAAGTGCTGTTAGCTGTTGAATTTCATACAATTTAATGGAATCACTTTAAAAGCTGAGTCATAATAATGTTGGGGTTATTCCTTGTAAATGAGATCTATTTTAAAACTCTTACCAGAAATTCAAACTTCCAATATCTTTCTTGGGTCCTTCTTCTGCAACAGGCACAGTTGACACCTAGTATAAAGTTCTCGAAAGCCTGAGGCAGTGGGAAACCTGTTTTGCTAGATGCCAACTGTAACAAATGGAGATGGAGAAATTAAATAATCTGATGGAATAAAGAATGAGTGGCAGTTGTGGTAGATTAATTCTATTCCATAAAAGTGTTCTCTGAATCCCAGGAAATTAGGATACACACTTCTCATTGTAGCTTACAATCAACCTTGTCTGCTGTGGACAAACCTCTAGACACAAACCTCTAACAACATAAAGACCACAAGGAACTGTGGTTACACAGTTTGTCTGTGGGATCTGCATAAATCACTTGAAATGATAATCCCAAAGGAAATTAAGTACAAACAAAGGCATTCATCTCTTTATTAAATAGAAATGTCCTCGTCTTCAAAGCCATGAGATATAAGTTCTTTCATTTATTCTACCTCTAGTGTGCTTAATACACCTTTCCCCTTTTGTACCCGATTTTGTCCCTGTATGCAGTGGTTTTCATGTTCCTATTTTACTGAGCCATTGTAAGAGGAGATCTCTGAGTGGATGGTGCTGTTTAATAAACTACTGTTGCAGTAGTTACAATGCAGTAATTTTCCATAATAATTAATTTTAATATAGAAAAATAGTCATATGCATCAAAATGTTCCATATTTTATTATACAAATATATTATCAACAATTTAAAAAAAATATATCAAAACAATTGCCCAGTATAAGAGGAAAAATATTCACCCACCTCAGTAAAAGTCATAATGATAACAATTTTGTAAAATATGTTCATCTTTAATCTCTTTCAGGAGCTTCTGCCAGGCTGCAGAAGGCAGACTATTGTTTCCCTCCCACACCCTCTTTTCTTCCCTACTTAAGAATCTTTTGGCTTCATCATAATCAACACAATATATGTGCAATCACGAAAAATAGCCTGCAGCTCTGTTGGATGAAGCATATCAGCTTGTTCTCCAATTTTAGAAAATTCTATTTTATGGCTATCACACTTGCAATGAAGAAGCAGAGTTGCAAAGAGAAGCTATCTGAGAAACATGCATAACTTTATCTTGACAAAAAGACTAAATGATGACAAAACAAGGTGCTTATCAAATCATATAAAAAAATGTAATAAAAAGGTATGATTCACCAGGGAAGCACTCAGATTATATTGTTATGCATGTTGTTTGACAAAGTAAATTGACAAGTGAAGAAAGAAACATAATCTCTGATATACAAGCAAATCTGGAGTTCTTTCATGGTGTAATAGTTGATTCTTGCTCCTGCAAATCCAAAACGTAAGTAAATATAATAACAAAGTCCTGACCTTTCATCCCTTTATTGTAATTCTCTGACCTGTAAATTTCCTGCTCTAGTGTCATTCTGTGAAATTTTGGATTAATGATGCAAAGAAATATTTGCCTTGATAATAAAGAGTTTTCAGATTCTATGCTTCTGTTTTCAATGCCTCATTATCCTTATTTATAGTATGTAAAATCTGTAACTTGACAAGACACAGTAATGCTTTACATTTTACAAGTCTGGAGACAAAGCATTCTGCTTGTCCTCTACACATGTTTAGTACTGTCAAATCATTAAAGCTCTCCCAAGGGGATCCCTCCTTGCCAGATTTGAGACCTTGTTAAGATTTACAGAAGGAGTTTGAGATTGGTGAACAGCAGTACAAGCATATTTCCCAACTGAATTTGCACCAGACAGCTAGCTCCCAGTCTTAGAAGTTAGTCTTATTTTGCTGAAATTGCTGTTTCTTAGGGCTCATAAATAATGATAAATAACAGTGACAAAAAAAAAAAAAAAAAAAAAAAAAAAAAAAAAAAAAGAGCTGAGCTGAGACTAAAAAGAAAAACTACAGGATAACTAAGAAAGGAATCAAACTGAAAAGTGCACTGGCCTGATTCAAACCTCACTGAAGTCAAGAATGTATAGGTTGAGTTCAACAAGCTCTACACACAACTATAGGAGCATATCATGTGTTTGAAGCCCACTGACTGTGAGGAGCTCACAGATGTTGAAAAACATTTCAGTCTTCACTCCCATTCCTTACCTCTTCTTGCCATGTAGATCTCAAAAACAGCCCCCAATCCTCTTCAAATGTAGACTTCTATAGTCTCCCTTCTTCCAGAGAATTACTCATACAGAACTCAAGATATGGTCATCCAAGTAATAATGACTACAGAAAAAGGTGCCAGGGGAAAAAAAAATCAACAGGCACCTCCCCTTGCAACACCGCATAGTTCTTCTTCCTAGATATCCTTAAAGAAACAAAAATTTAAGGTTGAAAGGAACTAAGATTGTTCATAGAAATCATAGTGGGAAGTAAACAGATAAGATAGTGAAGGAACTGACAGACCTGGGAGAAAATGCAGTTCTCCATCCTGAAAGGAGAGGTAGGACAGTGTATTAGTGATAGATAGGGTCACACATTTTAGAGTTGATGCCCATGGTAAAAGGGGTTGTAATTGTTGAATGTCAGTACATGAGATCATGGAAATGAGGAAGTGGAAGTGAATCCTAGCAAATGGAGCTGAGGGGTGTATGTGTGTTACAATTTTGAACTCTAATTCTGTCCTTCATTTTTCTTACACCGTCTCCCACCTTGACATCTACATGCATTCATGCAGACAATGAGACACTGACTCCTGCTCACTGATTACAGTTTTAGAAACAGATATACAACTTGCATATACAACTGGCATGTCAAAAAAAAAAATGTCTAAATAATGATGTTGAAATAGAAGACGTCTGCTGATTCTCCTATTTCCAATATAGAAAAGGCTGAAGCTGGGGGGGAAACATGGAGAGAAATTTATGGCAGGTAGATGTATCACCAGAAAGAGAAATGGAAGTCTCACTGTGAAATCAAAGAAATACAAAGAATCTGACCTTTCAAGACAGTGTTTGATGATTTCAAGATACACTGGAAGTTCACTCTGCTGCAAAATTTTAGTCTGAATTTTTTCATCTTATACTGAAACAGACTGCAACATCCCTTCTTAATATATTTATTTTAATTGCAAAAAACTCCTGTCCTTCATTCCCAGATACCATGCACCTCTAACTCCCTTGCATTTCTATTAAAAAACAAAGGCTCTGAACCTCAGCAGGTGGTAGAGAAAGCCACTAGGGCAACAGTTGATTAAAGTCCATTGGAAAGCATCTGTTCCTGTACCTGCCCCTCTAAGGGCTCAACCTGGGGCTCTGCCACTTAGCCAGCTATTTATTTTTTATGATGTTATATTCATGCTTAGAAGGCCTTACTATCAGTCCCTCTTTTACCTTCCCCCCTCTCCCCAGAACCATAAGGAAATCTGCTGCCCCTTCACCTTCACTCCCTTTCTTGCAAGTGCCAGCTTTGTCAGTCACAGAGAGATGATCCAGCTCATGAAAATGTGTCACAGCAACCAGAGTTTCTGCTCTGACCTTCAGCTCTGCCCTCTGCTGTGACAAACAAGTTTCATTTGCCACTCAGAGAAATCTGTTTATTTCCAGCAAAATATAGCTTCTTGCTTCCTAGGAGAAAGAAAAAAAGAAAAAAAAATTAGCTGAGAAAATGGAAAATGCAATAATTTCCTAATTGTACTTCATTTTTTGTTCAGGTCTAGGTATAACCTCTTTATATAGTATAAAAATCTATATGAATCATTAAAATTGGAGCAGGAAATTGATCCTTCAATTAGCTTTCATCTCTTGTTTGCTGGAGGTGGGAGTTTTCATACAGAGAATGTACAGTGCAGAGCTGCTTACAACCAGCAACAAAGAAATGGATTTCGAATAAAAAAGGTACTACCTTTTCTTTGACACACTTATGTAGGATCTTGTTGTTTCCCATCCATGAGCACTCAAACTATATCTGTGTATTTTGTAAATATCCTGCATCTGAATATTGTTTGTGATTACATGTCCAAAATTCCTACTGAAATCTGTGTGAGTTAGAGGATAATGGATGTGGATGACTTATACAGCATTGTAGGATGAACTTTTCCAAGTTCAAAATGATTCAACAGATGAAAACCCAGTCCCAAAAAGGACATGGGGCCCAGAACAGAACTCGAATGGACTAGAGACATTTGAGAACCTACCTGAAGACTTAAACACTTTGTGACAAAACTACCTCTCATCTGACTACAACCTGAAAGCTTCCCTTGAAACAATCAGTTCCACTCTGCACATATCATATGCTGACCATCTGGGAGCTTTTATGTCAACATAAATTGTTGTAAAATACAGAAACAAGGGACATTATCTTAAAAAGAAGGGGAATATGTAGCTAGATAAGCCAATACTTCCCTTCTTTTTAATTGGTATCTCTTTCTTAATGAGCTCTCAGTGTCTAGTACTGTCCTGTGCACTGTGTTTCTATTTATGCCAATTATAATAACTTCAGAGCAAAATTCTTTACTCCGCATATGGAAAAGCTATTTAGTTGTTACTCTTGTATACACCTGCTCTGTGGAAGATTTACTGAATTGCATAGTAAAAACTGAGTAGTTCAGATATAACCACTGCATGTCATGATTGCATAATCCATGATCACACCGTAAAACTGTTCTCTGAATAACAGCATATAGTCTTCTTTTGAATTTCCTTGAGTAAAACATGTTTTAAAGAAATGTATAAATATCCACTGATTAGCCATCGACTTCTGTTTCATTGCTTCTGAATCCCAGCACCTAATCTTGCTTGTATGTCATGTCCTATATTACAAGGAAATGAAATGCAATTCAGTAAATTATCCACTTCAAGTTGTGGCCATTACAGTAGATAAAAGAAGGGTCCTTTATCTTCTATTTGTTTTAAATCCCACTAGGATGCTGGCTTTATATTTAGTCATAGCTTAGGCTTTGCTGTGAATCTTCAAGAAGGCTCCTCAAGTAGAGCTATAATGAGCAGAGCTGTCTCGAACAAAAGTAATCTCTGACTCTTAACACAAACACTATTTATTGCATATCTAGTGGCAGCAGCACTGTGTCTAATTCCTGGTAGCTGACACTTTGGTAACTAATAGTAGTGAACCTAACATTTTACTCTTGCTTTTAACAATTATCTTAACAGAACACTTCAGAAAAGGGATTATTGTTAAACCAGGAAACAACAGCCCGCAATGTGTGAACAGCTGGAACCCAACTGAGTCATGCTACAGCACATCACCTTGGAGTTTAGGCTACTTATCAGAATATTAACACAGAGGATTTATTTTTAATCTATTTATTTTAAGACTTCAGAATTATTAGTGATTGTTTG
The DNA here is from genome assembly GCF_018691265.1 of Tyto alba. Lineage (NCBI taxonomy): Eukaryota > Metazoa > Chordata > Aves > Strigiformes > Tytonidae > Tyto > Tyto alba. The sequence continues at coordinate 41,100,564 of NW_024881316.1, read as the reverse complement.
ATCTACCAGTTAATACTAGCCAATTTGAGAGACACAGAGAGGATAGTGTTCCATATGGGTGCACCACAGACCCTTGCCTTTGGGCCCTAACTCACAGGGTACATAGAGCAGTATTTTTTTGCTGGCAATTTTTGATGCTAGGTACCTCATCCTGTGCTTAAGTAACTCCATTAGTTCTGATCTGATGTTCAAAAGTGCAGAAATTTCCTTTTGAATCCATTCATGCACTTTTGAAACAAGCCTACTTTAACTGAGATGACCAAACAAAAGATCCAGTGTGTAATTCTATGTGCACAGATTTGGAAACTGTTTAGTTTCCCAGAAGGGGTACCATCACATTCTGAATGGATCCTGTTCCAGATAAACAATCCCTGGCCAGTGCTTACCTTCTTGAAATACCTTACTGAGAAATTTAATATTAATAAAAATGATCAGTATTCAGCTCCTCTGAGAAACAAACACTTAATTAGTTAAACAATTATATCCTAACATATAATCACAAACATGTTTTGAAGAAGAAAACCAGACCACATTAACTTTAAAAATATTGCTATCTGCTTTCCCCCATCCATTTGACCTTGAAATTAAAGGCTTTTCTTTTCCTGGCTTTACTCACATGATGTATTTCAGAGAAGCAATACTACTGAAGTCAACAGAAACATTGATATGGGTAAGTGCTACTCAAGATGAGTAAGACTTGCACTATCAAATCCTAAAATTGTTTGCTTACCAACAGCCTATGGATGTAAAGATAATGGTGTATGTGGAAAGGTGAACTAGGTTTGATATGAGAGCTATATATGCTTCCTCTGATGAAAATGTTATTCTAATCTACTTGTAAAATAGGAATTGCTGGCAGCAAGAAGTTTCTGGTGGCTAAATTCCTGTTTGCTGCATTTTAAAGAGACCACAGTTTGGAGAAAAGAGAAAATGTTTCTTTAAGAAAGTATGATATGTTCTCAGAAAACTGTAGCTCAGAATTAAATATTCTTGCAAAGTTCACACCTATAGTGTATTAATAATTAGTACTATATTTAAACTCTACAAGAGAAAAGTAATTTCAGCTTTTAAAAATTAGGTGACTCTATCCTAAACCAGACATTTCTGACTAAGCCTAAACAAAAGGATTATATTGTATACATTAAACAAGAAATATTTAAACATATATCTGATTCTTCACTAGAAACACTGATGCAAGTGGACTAGAAAATTAAGCTTTTCATATTTGCTTCCCAGTGGAAGCTATGTAAAACAGAATAATAAATGATTGTCACTTCATTTCAGAACATAAAATTAATCTTAGAAAACAGAAAAGTCATGAACAATATTGCAGCAGTATTTCATGGTTCACTGGTTATTATCACTTGCCAACATTAAGGTCACAAAAGAACATTTCTCATTTGTTGCCTAGAGTATCTGTGACTATATTCCTATTGTCAAATCTAACCTTTCGGAGAACCACAGAGGGGAAAAAAGGAGAGGGAAAAAACCTATTTAGAAGTGTTCTTTCTTTTGCTGCAGTATGTGTAAAAAATAATATTAAAATTAAAAGCCTCAAGCTGCTGGAGATAGAGCAGGTCACAAACTTTAAATATTTAGTCCCTGTTGAGAGTAAAGCATTAACAAATAAATTAGCAGCAATGCCAGATGGATTCCCTAGAGTCCAAAACCGCAACTGTCCAGATCATCACTGGTAGCCAAACCTTCATATAATTTAAAGTTTTGTTAAAATAGGCAATGTAGATAATAAATGACATTGTGGGGGTAACACAAAACCGATTATTTCTTGGTCAGTGATTTGAAAGTAACCATGGTTATTGGCGTATACAAATGAAAAAGATCATCTTTATGGTTCATCCACAACACAAATTCAAGAAACTAATTTAAAGAAGGGTTGTTTATCCATCAGTTATACAGAATTATGTCCTTCTATGCTTCTTGGGTGAAAGGCTGAAATAAATTGCTTTTCTCAGTCTTACGCCTAATAGAAAAGTACCCACTTCATTCATTCATGACATTTATCAATGATTTGTCATTTTAGGGTTTGGAAGGAGATTCAGCCCAGTGAAGAGCCTATAAGAACTATTGCTTTATTCCTACTTGTATTTATTCTGGAAAGACACTTTCAGCCTCTCTAAAAGAGTCTCAGATGAAGACATGTGATTAATAGCAACAGGATGCACCCAGTCTTGGAAAGTTTAGGACCTACATAGGTTATGTAACACAATAGACAAAGAGACTAAGTCTATGCTAGTAATATTAAACTTCCTCCAGATCATTCGCCTGTCAAAAAATAGCCTCAATAGCCTCCTGTCCTTCAAAACAAAATATTTGCACCCAGACAACTGTTTGAGAATGGTCCTCAGCTCATGCTAACTTTTAAAATAAGCCCATAAATTATTTAGTAGAGTGATACGTGGCTCACACTTCCAACATGCCAGAAACCCTTCCAGATATTTAACAGCATGCAGAGTTGAACTGTGGTGTCTGGAAAGGCTCACTAGCACTTTTCCCTCTACTAATACAGTTGTAGCCAGAGTCTACAGACTTCCATGAGGTCCTTTACAAGATCTTTCAACAGTTTCACTAAAGAAAAGCAAACACAAAACAAAACCAAACCAACCCTGTCTCCAACAGAAACTACATCAAATTGAGAATTAGTGAACAAATCATTCATGTTCTGTATGTTTAAGAACTACTTAAATATTAAAAGATCAGATTTGAGCTTGTTATACTGGAACATTAAGCATTTGGTAAACTAAAGTATATATTTCCCCACAGATGTGTGGGTGATTTATGAACATCATTTCCATTAACATCAGTGGAAATTGCCCCAGTCAACCCCCTAGTGCATCATATCAGGGGCAAAATCCTGCACCATTTGACTTTGTTACTAATTCAAATACAAACTGTGAATAGACCAGACCACATATTATGCTACCACTTGAAGAGTGGAAAAAAATACCTGCGTAGTATAAACGGACTCCCTACTTTGAAATTTTTTTTTTTTTTTTTTTTTTAATATGATACAATATTCTCCGAAGTGACATCCTGGCTGAGACTCAGTACTGAAGGGGTAAGGGAAAATAAACAAGTAGGCTTGTTTCTGTTAGTTATTTTTTATTGTGAGGTCATGAACTCTTTCCCCCTGACTAGCCTCACTTTAAAATAAAGTGACTGGCTTGGATATAAAAGTGTTTGTGTTTAGACAGCTTTCTTGCTCTGCTTTTTCAACCTGAGCATAATGGACAAACAGCAGTGAGTTGGCAAACTGTTTCTAACTAAATATATAGGGAGCTTCTTTGTCAGCCTCTAGAGAGCAGTCCTGCCTGGAACCCCCAAGTGTTCTCCTTGGCCAGAAATTGATTTTGAAAGCTAATTAATTCTTGCATTAAGCCAAATTTTAGAACATCTTTTTTTGATACATTATTGCTGACTCAGTGCAAGTATTCAGGAAGGCCACATTATCAGCAATGATAGCTTTTAGCAATTTTTACATTGTGCTTTTTATTTTGTATTGAGGGATCCCTAAGCACATTATAATTATTAACCCAAGGTGGCAATTGCCACCATCACTGGGATGAAGCACAACAGCTGGATGAACATCAAAGATGCATATCTCACTGTCTTCCACACTCTTCATGTTATCTATTTTAAGCAACATTCAGTTCTGGGAAATGCAAATAAATGAATAAATGCATTTATAGTGCGTTATAAATAAAAATCCCTTAAGCCCAAGTGAATGAAGCATTACTTGCAGGATGACATCCTCTGTAGCTACCTGGAAGTCTCTGCAGCTGAGCAGAAGGGGAATAAATATTTTCCCATATTCAGCAGAGAAGGCATATAAATTCATATGTGACCTAGAATCTGGTTAGGAAAGTTTTTTCCTGAAAACACCATTTAAAAAATTATAACAATGATCTTTTAAATAAATAAAACAAAGGTCAGAATATCTTCTTTCACTATTATATTTCAGAAGTAACTGTGCATAAGATTTGTTCTGCTATGAACTCTAAGCTAAGGACATGTTTATTGATAGGTCCATTAAGGTTCACAGGATTTTCCACAAACTTGGACTGAGATCTGAGTCACTTCCAGGTGAAAGAGAAGGATACAGAGAGCATTTTGAGCAAACCAGGTGAAATACAAGGGTTTTTGTTTCATTTCTGCACAAAATTATTTTTTATCAGCATCAGTTAGATTTTGCTTTGATATTTGGGATTTCTTTCAACCAAAGAAACAATATGAGTGCCTTATCTCTCCCAAACATAAAGGGAAACAAAGTCCCTAAGTGCAAAACCACAAAGTTTCACATAAAACTGATTGAAAATATTTATATATCTATAAATATATTTATATTTGCATATTTTGTTATTTATTTATATAATCATCTCAAAATCATACACAATGAGAAGATTAATTGATAAATGGTTGATTACTGAGAACTCAGCAAGTGCCAAAGAATTCAGCATCAAACATTTAGGGACAGTAAGAGTTTGTTCTGGTTTTGACTAATATTATACCAACAATGGTCAAGAATGATTTTTCCTCTCCAATTGGAACTAGCCATAAGGTGGGTCTATTTCTTTCATCCATCAATTATATAATCATTCATATTTTTACAAAAAAAAAAAATATCTATGAAGATTTTCTGACAGGAAAGTATTCATAAATGGTTTCTATAAAGAATACAAGGAAGAAAACCAAAAAATTGGAAGCAATCACACAAAACATTATCTGAAATGTTGCAACTAAGCCAGATAAGTAAGCTCTGGAAGGATGATAATTATAACTATCAGATCTCCCTCCTTTTTGTTCTGATTTCACCCGGGATAGAGTTCATTTTCTTTCTAGTAGCTGGCACAGTGCTATATTTTGGATTTAGTATGAGAATAATGTTGATAACGCACTGGTAGTTTAGTTGTTAAGTAGTGCTTATCCTAAATCAAGGATTTTTCAGTTTCCCTTGCTCTGCCAGATGCACAAGAAGCTGGGAGGGAGCACTGTCTGAACAGCTGACCTGAACTAGGCAAAGGGATGTTCCATACCTCAGAATGTCATGCTCAGTATACAAACTGGGGGCAGATGGTCAGGGGGACCAGATCACTGCTCGGGGGCTGGCTGGGCATCGTCAGCGAGTGGTGAGCAGTTGCATTGTGTATCACTTGTCTTTATTGAGTTTAACTTATCTATTTTTGTTATCTTCATTCTCATTGCTATTATTATTGTTGCTGTTATTATTATTATTATATTTTATTTTATTTCAGTTATTAAACTGTTCTCAACCCATGAATTTTACTTTTTTTTCTGATTCTCCTCCCCATCCCACTGGCAGGGAGGAGTAAGCAAGCATCTGTGTGGTGCTTAGCTGCCAGTCGGGGTTAAACCATGATACTTGTAGGCCATCCCCTACAGGATGCAGAAATTCACATGAACACCAACTGTATTCTCTGAATACATTTTATTAAAAGATTTATAAAGACTCCCCATGGACCACACAGGATTAATAAATAAGTCTCAAGCAGGTAAAAATATCAAAGATAGGCTGTTTGACTGACCAGGAAGCAGGCTTAAAGAAAGAGGGGGGTTTTGTCCCAGAGGTAAGATATTATTCTTTTCTCTCTTCACAAGTTAAGGGAGTTATAATTCAACAAGTTCACATTAAATTATTAATATTGGCTTGTAGTAGCAAATGATAAAGCAGATGAAAGAAAAAATGGTAAGAAATTCATTAATGGCTTGAAGCATTGTCTCCCACTGTGAATTTATACCCCCTTAATCCACAACCTGCCAATGTGCAGAAGCTATGTGTTCTCCCACCAAAGAGCCATATATACATCCATCCTTTGGCATGGCCTTTGCTGGGGTGACTGTTGTGGCAAGCTGGGAGTTCCCAGGTGGACCCTGTCTGCTATACTCTTATCAAATCATTTCGAGATAATGTTCTTTTCCTGTGATTTTCAGGGATGTAGTCAGTTCCTGTTTGGGCAGTGGTGGACACAGCCCGTGCCCATGTCTTTCCCTGCAGGAGGCACAGATTTAGGGTGGTATAAGCATCCTCAGGTCCCTGCCCAGCCAAGGCAGCCCCTCTGAGAGCTCAGACTGAGCTGGTAGAAGTAGGACCTTGTTCTGCTCTCAAGAAGGTGAGCTATGTTTCTGAGTGGGTAGAATGTTTTGAAAAGTAATGCAGTTATGTCATAATGTGGTTGAAACTGTCTGGCTGGAAAGACAGAGAGAGACATATTTTTCCAGCCAGTCAATATTAATGTCATCCACACTGCCTTTGCTATGGTTTTGTATGGAGTTTGAGCTCTACACCCTGACCCAGTGATGATGTAGAGGAAGGTTTTCCTATTTCTTAATTGTTTTATCCCATACTCCTCTTCCCATTCATCCCTCCTCCTGTAACATTGGCACCACTTGAACAGCAAAAGGACGGAGTCAGTGAATGAGGTCTGACTTGGAATCAGTGCATATTTCATTCCTTTCACCTGTTGTCTACTGAGAGGACAGCATTGTATCTGTGACCTCTTGTTGAAAAAACTTATAGTCCTCAAGACCCTCACTACAAAGCCAGTTGTGTGGCATAAGACTGGAATTTCTCTCTTCTTTTGTCCCACCTGCACCCAAAGTTGGCTTCCTATAGTCTAGATTTTATATATGTGTATACATATTTTTTTTTCCTATATATACACATAACCAATAAACATATATCTATTTATGTATATACCTACTTTTCCCCTCAGACATGTTTGATAGATAGAAATGAGATGCTGGTTGAGTGGATCAATTCTCTAATAGGGTGAAATGAACATTTTATTTCTTATATCCTTGGGTACTATCTCTTGATCACACACCCAGGATCAAACATTTCCAGATTTAGTGTCAGTAAGGAATTTCCCTTAGGTAAGGTTGGTTGGGACTCAGCAATATAGGATACACGTGCCCTGTAAGCTCATCTAGATATATTTTATTCAATTGATTCCCTGCCATTGCAATGGCCTCTAACATTGTTGGTATTTCAGTTTCACTTGATCTTTACCTGTGGTGCATCCATATTTATATCTATTGAGGATTAAGTGCTTTAGCTTATAACTGAGGTTACTGAGTTCAGTATAGGGACATATTTCATGTCCTGTCCCTTACAGCTTTAAATTCCTTGTAAGATATAGTGAAATACTTCCATAACCTGAAATACCATGTACTTTCTAAAGCAAAACCTTTCTATAGTTCATGTTTTGTCAATGAAAATAGGAATTCATCCTACAGGAATATTTTTCCCAAATGTAGAATTCAGACAATAACGTACAGTGCACTGATTTCTTTCCATCACTATTTTCATATATATTTCTCTCGACATCATTTACTTCACTTGTTCTTTTCTGCTCAAAATACTAAACTGAGGGCAAAATCAGGTTGTTTGTCATCTTTTTGTAATAGTGAAAACAACATAATCAAAGGACATCCTTTCATTAATGTTTTTTCTGTCCATGTCTATTGCTCTGCTAACAATGTAGGAAACTCAACAGAGGTGAAAACTCATCCTGACCCTACAGCTACTGTGTTGGCATCATACTGTCTATTATTCTACAAAGAGAAGGGGAGAGGCTGTTTGAAAGTGCTGCATTTCTAACACATAATTTTTCTCTTCCTCCAGTTATCCTCAAAGTTTTGGAAAGTATTGCTCTGCAGTTAAATAAGCTTTGGACTACATTTCTGAACAGCTTGCAGAGACTACCACATAACCTAATGAATGTTCTACTTGAAGGCTTGGCCTCATTAACTGGCACTGTGATATCCTCCTGATCTCTTCCTTCCTGCTTCCCAAGTGTCAACATTTAAAACTCAAGATTTGTCTGCTGATATTTTTAAAGAGATAAATAATTTAATTCATAAGTACCCATTCAGTCATAAATGTGATTACAACAGAGTTGCTCTCTGTAGAGAGAGGACAGAAAACTCGAAAACCTAACTGGGGTTTTCAGGACTACTCATGAGTTTATTTATCAGTTATGCTAGGTAGAGGGCTAAGTATTGTAATGTAGGACTGTAGAGAAACCTGAGCTAGCTTGGGTGTTAAGTTCAATATGGACAAGCTAAGATAAATCTTGTATGCCTTTAGATAGGATTTGCAAAATGAAAATGTCTATTTAGGCTATGTATGATGACAGAAAAAGGTAGGCTTTTCTAGAGCTCAATTCATCTGATCTCTTTTAGGTGTCTGTTCTACAGAAAGATGAACTAATGGAAGGAAATGCCTTTTCCTCCCTATAAAGAGAATCAGAGACAGACTCCTGTATCGCAGAAGTTCAGTTCCATTCTTGTGACCATGTTCAGTCTGAGTTTCTTCTTCAGCTTCTCCACCGATGTCCCAGAATTCATTTCTCACTGACATAGTCACACGTCCTTCAGTTCTTGCTCAGAGAATTGTTCTGCAAAAAAATACTTTGCATTTTTAAAGTTATTCTGGTATCATAGACAGCAATGAATGAATTCCTAGTAAATCCATCTAGTCCAACAGCGTTTATCATTCCATGTATGGCTACAGTGACAGTTTGGCTTTCTAAGGTCATGTCTAAGAGCTCAAAAGAAATATAATCTCTGATAATTTCTAGACAAAAGCCAGGGCTCCTCTGATGCTGTTAGTAGCTCTTAGGCTGGTAATAATTACTGGTGTTGTGTTTTCTAGAAAGGTTATGATGTGTCATTTTATTTTATTTTTAATATATTTAAGAAAAAAATACTGAATTTCTTAAAGCTATTCCTGTTTCACTTATTCATATAATTTGGTTTTACTTTTCAAAAAGTTCTGTCAGGAAAATACAGTTGTATATAATTCTTGCTCCTCTTCTGCTTCTGCTCATTCTGATTCTCAAATTGTAAGCACAACAGAGCAATAGACCTCTCTCATCCCAGAAGGCTATCTATATAAGGATTACAGCCTTTAAAAAAACACAATTCAATGCATAAAATATATTACCATTTCCTAATTATTTTTTAAAAACTATGGTTTAAGTTACTGAAGAAGGAAAAGCTGTGTATAGAATTCAGGTGAATAAATAATATAAAAATAAATCTCCTTCGTAGCACAGTGTCAAAAATATAAGGAAATAGCAATACAGAATGGCAGGGTGTTACCCCAGGAATGAACTGTGCTTGATCAATCTAACACCATCTTGCAACTTCTCTTCTTTCTTGATACATTCTTATGACCTACAAAGATCTCAGAAATATATATTCTTTTCAACTTTGCTACTGTCCAAAAAGAAATCTAATGTCAGAAAAAAACGAGGCATCTTATCAGAGCATGTCAGCCTGAAAACTATAAAAGTTCACTAGAATTTGTGACAAGGAAAAATCCCCTTGCAAAAGAGGAAACTTTCTGCTTGCAACCATGTGCTTCAAATATCCACCAAATAAAAATCAGCAGAGAAGATGGTTTGTCATGACATCCCAGGAAAAAATGTATTTTTCAGGCAATTGAGGTAACATAAAATCAAAAATACATTTATGAAAGTCAAGAACTATCTGAGCAAAAGCACTGATGTTTGAGGGTGTATGAAGCACTTCATTTTTCAAAATACCAACAACATTCTCTCTTTATCTACATACACACAATCAAATAGGATTAAATTGTATTTGTCAGACTCATGCATTTACCCCACTAAAATCCAGAAGTAAAGCAAATGCCACATGAGTCTCAGCCTCAGTGAAATCTATGGTTATTAGTTATGATGCAACTCTTTTCCTAATATACTAACAATTAATTATTCTATTGGCTATTCAAAAAATTATGGCAGATTACTGTGCTGTAGGAAAAATGTTCCAATTTACAAGGTTCTAGCCCAGGAATTATATTGAATATAGTTTCTGCATCCTGCCCAGTTAATACACAACATAAAGTGTAACATACGCTTCAGCAGACATCTCTAATAATTCAGTCTCCCTACGCCTGCTATGGTCCTGCACAACAGCTTTTAATTCTCAGTGTAAAAGTATGTTGTAGTTTTTAACACTGGCATCACAGTTACGGATTGAGCAGTCTGGAAACCCTTTTATATTCTTCGAGTGTACATCCCACAGCTGACTAGTGTGTAACCTTGCACACCACAGTCTGGCCCCATCAATCTTAAAGGATGGTCTCAACCAGTAATAAGAAATAATGCCGAAATAACTATGTTTGTTAGAAACTTGCAAAATATATTATTCAGAGAACTTCAAAAATCTCTTTTTGAAGTGAATACATACAAAATCTCCCCACAAAACAAACAAACAAACAAAAAAAAAAAAAAAAAAAAAAAAAAACAAACATATTTTCATAAGGTGCATAATACAGAAAATGAAAAATAACAAGAATTAAGGTCTCAGTTAATATTTGTCTTTTTTCTTAAGTTTTAAATTCCAATCACTTGTTACCTCCATGTATAGAAAGACAGAAGTGTACTCTCTACTTACTGTTGTTTTCATATCCCTTTCCTCTACAGACAGATCTCTATCTGTTGCTGACAATCCACTGAATCCCCACTTTTTCCCTAAGCAAGTATCTTTAATATATAAGCAATCCATTTTATCCCCAGTGCAAGCATGAATGGGAATAAACCCTACCAGCCTGATGAGAATCACAGAGAGATTTACCTGCTGATAGGGTATTTGGTATATCCCAGACTGAAGGTTATCTCAGTACTAAAATACATACTCGTCCACTTGCACCAAGAGTGAACTTACTGCTTGCAGTCAGTTCAGATGCTATCAAAAGGATAACCTGTTGCACTCAGTGTATAATATTTTTACATACATCATCTTCACCACCCTAAAGACTCTAAGTCTTTGAAAGTTCGTTACATAGCTAAGCAGTTTGCACACTACTTAGTAATCAATGCCTACAATATGAAGACGTGTTCCTCCACTTCCTATTATAAAGAGCACTTGCAAGTATGACAAAGGAGACAGTTACATAAGATCTCTGAAGATGATATATATCTAAAAGCATATACTCATATATATTGTAGATTATCCAGACACATATCCCAATGGTATAGTTTCACACATTTACATAAGAATATCTTCCCCTTAGATGTGTCCCTAAACTGGACATTTCTTGTGGGTTGTCTGCCTTTCTGACAGAGTCAGAACCTCAGCATGGAATTTCCCAAAATCTGTTGATTACCTCCACAAATCTACCCTCTATGAAAACCAACTAATCATTTCTTAAGTACAATTTTTTATTCTGTTTTATTTTGTTCCAATGTTTTATTTAAAGTTTAACCTTGTCAAATGTCACAGCAGTTTGTGTTTCTCTTGGAGATAAATGAATATTCAAGAATATCAGTTTTTCTTTAAAGAAAAAGAATAAATCTGGACTCAGTGTTGAAAACTGTAAAACTTGTAGACTCAAAAATCAGAAGGCGGAATTTCTCCCCCACAGTTAATTACAAAATTAAAGCTGAATTAACAATAGTCTCTGGATTCTTAAGTGAGTCTCTTTTTCTTCCAGAACTGGATTTTGAACAAGTAAATTTGGAAAATTCAGCACAAGTTCCAGAACATTTGTTCAACTGGTAAAAAGAAGTTGTTCTTTTCTGTAAGAGGACACAGACCTTATAACAACCCAGCCTTTGTTGCCAATTTGTCAGGAGCCTGGAGGCCTGAATGCTTAATGCACTGACATTTACATATAAATTGACATATTTTTTTATCATTCTGGATATTTGCTTGAACACGTACCCTATGTGAGATGGGAATAGAAATCTTCTTGTCCAAGTTCCATACGAAAGCAGATCTATAACTGATCAGCTCTGCCCTTACCCTCAGGGGCAGATAAAGATCTGTGAAAGGACACATTTTAAGACATGCTTGCCACACATGATGATATTGATATGTACTGAAACATGAAGTAAACCGGCATGCAATATACCAGTTTTCCTCAGCTGCTGCATCTTTTGAATGTGTGAATGGCTTAAGAACTTGCATGGAGGACTACAAGTGTTATGGGACATCCTTCTTCAGACCTCTTTGTGCTAAAACAAAGCCATCCTGTGAAGACTTTTCCCAAGCATGAAAATAAACAGTGGGTGGTCAGAAGACAGTCCATATCATAACTTATCTTGTTCATAAACATTAACTTTTTAGTTCATATCTATTTCTAAGTGTCTTTGAAATCCTGAATGTCCTTTTTTTCAAGTGACATAATGAGAATAGCTATGAACATCTGCATGTTATGTACTTTCCCAAAAGCTGAAGGACAAAAAAGATGGGCTGTTGTCATTGCATTATCATGCAATTGCTGTACAGATTTCTTTAGCCTTGTAATGCAGGGGGTCATATAAAATGGCCAGGAAGGTCCCTTTTAATTGGAAAATCCATTAAATAGACAGGGAGGAAAGGTAAATGTATACTATGAAAAATACCAGCATTAACCTAATTTTTGCTTCAAGATCATATGCTGGAAAATATTTACCAGAAATACACAAAGCTCAAGGCAAGGGTCAAGCAGCAGAGAGATGAACAGACAGTCTACCATTAATATAAAGGATTATAGTCAGCATATGACTGAGAATAATACTGTGTATGCTCTGACAAAGACACACGTACAAAAAGCTTCTAAATGAAAACAATGAAGCAGGAGCCCTGATAGTTTAGCAACACAAGGTGCAGCTGAAAAATGGTAAAAAAAAAAAAAAATACCAGGAGAAAAATGTAATAAACTCTTGCTACCCATGGGCAGACTTCACAGGAGTCGAATAAGACAAATAGAAAAAAGCGTCCGCTACTGCCCCTAGGAAAATGTAATGACCCAAGTTACGACCTGCCATAGAGAGAGCTCTATGGAATAAGATAGAAGCAGAAATCTGGGAAATTATGTGAAACAAAAAAAAAATCTGAATTAAGTGCGAGTCAGCAAAGCACTGATGGAATTGAGAGAAAATTTTTATAAAGCGCTACTGCTCCTTTCCCCTCCTTGAAGATAAATTATTGCCCAGTCTACTCAAATCTAAACATAACACATGTAAGGGGACAGATATTGGGACTGAATTGTCACACTAGCATTGTTTATGCTAGAAAAAGGCTAAGTTTAGAAGTCTTAGAACAGAGATTGAGAGTGACCCAGCTGTTACATCCACATACCATTAACACTGCGTTACCAAAACCATTTTTAAGTCTAAGACAGTATTTTTTTGTTCTCTGTGCAGTACAAGACCTCAAACTTCATAAAGGCTTTAAAACTTTACTCTCCTTGATGAAACAAATCACTGTTGTGGGAGAAGTCATTGCTTGTGGAAAGTTTGACTTAAAAATTGCCTTTTGTTTTTTGTTGTTTCTTTGTGTGTGTTTGTTTTGTTTTTGTTTTGGTTTTTTTTCTTCATTTTTCTTCTTGTATATCGATATCAGGAAGTACAGGCAGGGAAGCTTTCAAGAACAGAAAAGATTTCCCTGTGTGTAAGATCCAGGTACATCTTTGGCTAGAATTCTTCTCAAGTAGTGGGCAAATAGTGCAGAAAATATTTGAGTTATGGATTAGAATAAAAGTGATTCTCCTATTTTTAAAAGTCTCCGGGTTTATTTATTTTCTGAAAATAGTAGAAGTCATTTTTCATCATGCAAGGTAGTTAAGCTAAATATCACCATGCACTCATTCTCTACTGCTCTCTCTTTTTCTTTCTGGCAGTCTATCTATTTGACAGGAGAGATTAACATTATTCCTTTGAAAAAAAAAGTATCTGGCCCAAATTTTCCTTCACAGTCTCACATCCTACATCTCCTTTTAAAACCAGACTGAAAAAGTAAACTTTTCATGGAAATGCTAGCAAGGAACATGTTGACCCATCCTTTCTCTTCCCCTTGAATTGCCGAAATATTTGTTGACTATGACCTAAATGTGTCAATCATTTAGCAGCCTTGAAGTTGTATTTTTTAGTAAAATTTCTCTGGAAAACCGGAAAATTGTCCCCACTCTGTCTGTGTTATAATCTGAAGATTATAATACACCACTTCAGTGTGCCTCCTTTGTATCATTCTTTCTATATTTTTTCATCACAGGCCGTCTTATTGATCTCCTCTCTATGTATAACAAAATCTATAAAATGGATCCACTGACATCAAGATGCTACCCAAAAGATGGGGAAAAGCATAAAAAGTGTGGATTTGTTAGCTGCTTTATTTACATCTGTGATAATGGCAGGAGAGATTTCTCTTCTGAATCAAGATTTATAAAAATGACACAAAATACGTAGGTTTTTAAGCAAGAAAACAAAAATAGGGTTGAGAGGTGGCTGTTCATTCTTTTATTTTGTATTTATCCTCAATTATCCTGTGGGAATCTTACTGCATCACCCTTCTTCTCTAACCATTAGAAAAAATAACCTAGTTTCTGCCTTCAGTTTATTCTTTAGTGATCCATAACTATTTGCTCTTCTAGTGATGTTATCCTCTGCCTTAAACAATTATTTCCTTTCCTTGTTGTTTATTCTCCTGAGCTTGTTTATAAAAATCAATTATGTCCCTTTTCAGACTTTGTTTTAAGAGGATAATCAAGCTGTGCTCTCTTGAACATATCTATATTTCCTTCTGTTGCAATGAAGTGTAATCCAGAGGTCTCTGAGCTGGAAGAAATACAAGCTAGTCTGTCTACATGATTCACTGCAACTTCCCATGGAATTACCAGTTTAGGTCTGAAATTAATATAGCCTCTCTTGTGCCGTACTACATTCTTGCTAATAATTTACTTCCTTCTGTGTCCTAGCTCCCTTGCTCTCTCTCTTCTCTGTCCTGAGTGATCAACTTACACACACATTTCTTTCTTTGTCTTTGCTTTTTCTCATCCCTCAATAATGTTCATCTCCCACAGAAAAGAATCAGTGAATTAGTGTTTGAATATTATCAGTGAAGGAACACAGAGTGCAACAGAGAAGAGGAATGCTCTACTCTTAAAAGGGATCAATTGACAAATGTGGTACCCAAAAGGCAGAATAGAGTTAAGATAGATGGTGTGAATCATTTTGGATTTATTGGGCTGATAATGAAAGACACTGAATGCACATCACATCTACTAAGCTCAATAAAAGTTGAGAACAGCATCTGTTAAGAACTGGATGGAAGAAGGGGAGGCAAAGGGAGATGAAGCAAGTAATTAAGATACTGTGAGAAAGCATGATGAAGCCACAGAAATTAGGAACAGAAGGGACTTTAGAAATGGTTGTCTAGTTCATTAATAACCAAAACTACATTTTCCCTGTAGCACATATTCTGCAGATTCCAAAACCAAGTTGTAAACATGGACCATAAAATGTCCTTGCATAGAGGAGAATGGGCAATCCCAAATTTCCAGAAAAAAAAAAAAAACAAAAACAACAACAACAACAAAAAAAAAAAAAAAACACCAAACAAAAAAAAAAAAAAGAAAAAAAATGAATTCCTACTACTAAAATGACCATCCACGTTCAAAATAGTAGATTGACTGCTCTGGAACTAGTTTCTACTAAAAAAGAAGAGATGGTTTGGGAGGAAGAATGGAGGGGGAAAGAAATCACATAGTCCTCTTAAAGACAGATGGAAAACTCTGCTGTGCACCACCACGGTGGCCACCTGCTGTGCTCTGAATGGTGGGTGATAAATAGCATGCAGCTGTGAATGGTGGGTCAGGCACTCTCAAGTTCTTTTACTTCTCATCTCTGCATATCACAGACCTGCGTTGTGTCAATTCATGTCTACAAAGATCATTAAATGCATGTTCCGCACTTCTCTGCTGATAGACATTATACATTCTTTTTGAATCCCTTCTTACAGTAGCTGAGATTGAAAAGATCTTCTCAATAAAAAATGGCTTGAATGTGTATCTTGAAAATTTTCCTGAAGACTGTTTAAGTGGGAGTCAGGCTACTTTGGTTCGTGTCATGGAAATCAGTGCAGTATTTATTGAAACGCAGGAAGGTGAAATATGACTGCTTGGAGTTTAGGGTTATCTTTTCAGTCTGAAAAATAGACAGTCATAGGGTTATAGGTGAAATATGCAAGTACCTCAGTCTAACTGACATAGTCCTATAAAAAAAATTAATTTTAATGGGAATTTTCCATGGCTAACAAATGACTAAGGAGCACTGCATAAAGCCCAAAGATAGTAGCTAGTATTTCAAGGACATTTTTTTCTTCCTGAAGGGGATTGCACTATATAACATCTACATGTAGCAGTTATGAAATATACATAACTGGGAAGGTAAAGATAGAAAATAAAATAGTGAAATGAGTGCATTTGCATAACCGGAAATCATGTCAGTCCCTCATTTCTGTACATATCCCCACTTCACACATGCTGAAGTCACAAATCACATTTCACAAGTGATTTTTAAAAACTTTAAAAAATTCCCTTAGTAGAAAATATCCAAATATTTAAGATGCTGTGAGGAAATTAGGAAAAAAAAATAAAATAAAAGAGAGAGAGAGAGAAGAAAAGAAGAAAAAGGAACATGAATCTATGTAAATATCATTATGCTGAATTTAGGGTTTTAGAAAGCCCAGATTGTCTATGAGAAAGCATAGAAAAAAAACTGTTTAAAAAAATCAAAAAACTAAACCCAAGCAAAAAAAGTAGCAGATCAGAAACTCAAAGTTGCTGGACATCAGACTCTTAAGTCTAAAGGTGAGGAGGGTTTAACAGATAAGAAAAAATAATTAGAAAAAGTTTGGGTTTGGTTCTTGGTTGGTTTTCTTCCAGGGAAAGAAAGAAAAAGACTGAGCATTTAAGCCTAGGTAAAGGAAAAGTTTGTTATGACAAAGCATGGGACATACTGTGACAGCCTTACAACCAGAGATTCTTAGATAGAAATGCAGGGAGTAGGCTCAGCTGGTGGCCAGTTACTAGTTCTATCCTCAGGCTCAGTACTGGGACTGACATTGTTCAATATCTTCATTAATGACTCAGGCAATAGGGCAGAAGGTATCCTCTGAAACTTGGGTGGAGAAGTCGATGTGCTGCTTTTCAGCTTTGTGAGGTTGGAGAAATGGTATGACAGGAAATACAAAGTCCAGAATCTGGGACAGAGCCACATCATGCAGAAGTGCAGGAAGGGCCTGGATGCAGAGAGAGCAGCTGGGAAGAAATTAAAATATTTTAGCAGCATAATGAAACAGCATGGCCAGACTTTTCCCATCCTTTACATAAACATTCACTTCTTCATTTTGCCACTCAATTTAAGAGCCAGAATAATACTGGGAAAAGAAAAATTTAAAATGGAAATTGAAGGGTTAATACACTTGAATATTACAGAAAGCCCTGCCATGTGTTTTGAAAGCCATTTGACAACACAGAGCAAGAGGTGTGGTGCCCCGGAGTTCAGAGGGTACATTGTTTACCATGAAATGCCGGATTTGCATATGGTAAGTACTTTCTTTTATTAAAAAGCAATGCAAATAGTCACACAAACTCCTCTGTAAATAGCAAAGGAGAACACTTAGCCACCCATACTGAGGATTTACACCAACTGAAATGGTGCAGAATCTGGCCTAGACATTGAAAAATACCCAACTTACATTTGAGAAATTTCTCTAGGTAATTTTTATTTCCTCTTTTTCTTGGCAGCTTTGCTCCTTTATCACCTGTACAAAATCAAAAAGAGGTGATCTCCCCCTGCACATGAGAAAAAAATTCTCATTTAAAAATAAGATTTCAGACTTCTGTGGCTTATGAAACCCTTGCAAACAAAGCTCATAGAAACCCTTATAACCTATAGGATACACAGTTTATTGTTGCTCTGATTAGATCTTCCATACGTTCTCTTTCTTTATACACTTTATAATAACGCTCTCTTCAAGCAAACACTCTTTAATCTTATAATTTGAAAACTAATTCCATTTCGGCTGTCTTTTTGGCAAGTGACCTTTTCTTCTTTTGCTGCAGGTAATAAAAAAAAAAAAAATCCTGTCTTTCTGATTTTTATCCTTGCTCAGCATTCTGGATCTTGAAACTGTTCATCTACTGAGGTTTTTGTCAGCAATAATATTTCTCATTCTGAATTTCTCAGTGAACAAACTTTAGAAAATATTCCTTCATGAAAGCCATTTAATTAATTTGTCTAAATGCATTTCTTTTGTAAACCAGGTTGATTATTTCAAAATGTCAGGGTCTGGGAGCAGATTTGAGAGCTATCCTGGCAAACACGATTGACCAGATTAAAAACAAAGTGTAGAGACATGACAGCAAGGTGGACCAATGACTGGCCTGCCATCTGTCATGGATGGATTAAAACAGTCTTTCTGTACTGATATCTAGGAGACACTAATTCCAGTCCAAATAGATGGATTGGCTCATGTAGAAGGAGAGTTACTCAGAGAAAAGTTTTTTTCCTGGTGGTTGGAAGTCAGTTGTCATCTCATGAACACAAATTGCTCGTCTCAATTACAGTAAAACTTGCATGTCCTACATACTATATTCTAACTACCACAGTTAATTAACTGAATGAATCATTAGAAAGTATGTGCATATGTCTTCAGTGGACTAAAGATAAAATAGCTAAGATCTGTAAACCACTGGTTTAATTTTCATAGTGTATTTACCAGCAAAATGGCCATCGATCATACAAAGCCTGAAGCATTTTCCCACAGAGAAGAAGTTAACAACGGAAGATTTTCCTGTCAGTTAAAGCAGCATGAAGCCAATTTAACTCCACTGGTTTCGTATACATTCACTCCAGACTGAAGCAGTATTACCACTACATAAACAAAATCTCAGTCACTCTACTCCAGAAATTAAGTTACCTCCATTCTTTGATGGGGCTTTTAGATGGAGGCTTGGGCTGTGATGAATAACCTTTCTGAAGTGAAATCTCTCTCCCTTAAATACAGACGAAATCCAAACACTTTATTTAGACTAGATTAAACCAATACTATTTTGTATCTCTGCTAGAAGCCTGGATAATGGGACATAAGACACCATTAGCAAGTGGTTTTGTCTGGGATAGAGTTAATTTTCTTCATAGTAGCTAGTATGAGACTATGTTTTGGATCTGTGTTGGCAACAGTGTTGATAATACAGGGATGTTTTCACTATTGGTGACCAATGCTTACACAGAGTTGAGGCCTTTTCTGCTCCTCAAGCTGTGGGTGCATAAGGAGTTGGGAGGGGACACAGGTGGTACAGCTGAACTCAGGTGATCAAAGGGATATTCCATATATGATGTCATGCTCAGCATCTACAGCTGGCAAAAGAAGAAGGAATGGAGGACATTCAGATCGATGGTGTTTGTCTTCCCAAGTCACCATTATGTGTAATGGAGACTGGCTGTCCTGGGGATGGCTGAGCACCTGCCTGCTGATGAGAAGTGGTGAATGAATTCCTTGGCTTGTTTTGCTTGCACGCAAGGTTTTTATTTACCTATTAACCTGTCTTTATCTCAACCCATGAGTTTTCTTATTTTTACTCCTCTCATTCTCTCCCTTACCCCACTGTGGATGGAGTGAACAAAAGGCTGTGTGGGCTTAGTTGCTGGCTGGGGTTAAACCACGACAACATCAAACTGGGGGAATAATCAACATGGTGGAGGCTGCCAGTCAGAAGGACCTGGTCAGGCTGGAGAAATGACCTCACAATAACTTTATGTGCTGTGTTCTTTTTGGATGCCTCATCACACAAAAGATATTGACATACTGACGCAAGTTCAGTGGAGGCCACCAAGCTGGAGAAGGGACTGGAGCACATGGCATCCCAGAAAAGCCTGAGATAGATGCATCTGTCAGGAAAAAGTACTTACAATACGTAGGATTGTTCAAGAATCTCCCATTTTTGTACTTTGACTGCAATGTGAACTCACAGATTTTAGATTAGAAATTCCCTGTTTTGATCTCTGTTCTGTGAAGCATAACTGGCTAACTAAGCAAATTAGACTTTTCCTCCTACATTTTACATTTTGGAAACAATTATAAATGAATCTTTATTTAAATGGGTTTTGCTAAAACATAGTCAAGAAGGTAGTATCCAATACTACACTGAACAGGGCAATAGAAGTCAGCACCAACAGAAGAATCCTCTTCGTGTTGAGCTGAAGACTAGGAGAGTAGAGGAGAAAGCACTGATTACATTTGTGGATTGATGCCTTAAAAAAAAATGGTGAAAAGATCATTCTATCATGGGATGACATCTCTTCCCTATTCCTTTTTGCCAGACAGCAGAGCTAGTGAGATCTGATAAGAGAAAGCTGAACTCTGAAAACAAATAATTCCGAATTTATATTGTCAGCTGCTGCCCATGCTATAAATAACATCATTTGCCCTCTACACAAGACTACAACTAAATTATTCTAACAAAACTTCAGAAAAGATGAATTTTCAATAACAGCTAGATTATTTACAGTTCCTGAACAGCACTTAAAGGGCCAGGAACTTTTTTTCAGTTCACTCTCTAATTAATTTAGAGACCTACTGAATGTCAAGGAAAATGCTTTGACTAACTGAGATGGTTTCTTCATCTACTATGATGGAGGGCATGGGGTAATATTTGGCCTGTTGCAAAGAAAGGCCAGGATAAGGGTCTCCAATAACCCTCCCACAACAAAATTCCTCTACAGACATCCAGGAGAGAAAGCCTCAGCAGTAAACCAATCATGACACATTCAGGTGACTCAGTGCCTCAGCAAATCAACACATTTTTACTGTGCCTCCTCCTTCCTTCTCTCT
The DNA here is from genome assembly GCF_018691265.1 of Tyto alba. Lineage (NCBI taxonomy): Eukaryota > Metazoa > Chordata > Aves > Strigiformes > Tytonidae > Tyto > Tyto alba. The sequence goes on along the minus strand of NW_024881316.1, from coordinate 41,079,900 downwards.
TTACTCCTTGCCCATGCCTTATCTCATCTGGGATATAGTCATACTAGTAATCTCAACAGCAGCAGGGATTGTTCCTTGATTTTGAGGTAAAGTGGCATAATCGGGCTATGCCTGCTTAACACTTAGGTACACAGGTGGCTTTGCCCCTAGGTCCTTTTGGGAAGGGTCCCTAACTCTGGCTGGCTTACAAACTGTGCTGGAGAACTGTTTGGCAAAACTCTACCAAGGACCATTTAAATGATTCAACAGTGTAGAATAACAAATTGTAACGCCTGGGCCACAGACCCAGTACTGTTTAACTTACTGAGATTGAACTAGACTAAGTATCCAAAAGGCCAGGATTCTGCACCTTCATGTGCAAGGAAGAAAAAGAGTGTCAGTAATATAAGAAAAAAAAAATTTTTTTTTAACCGTTAGATTAAAATTTGAGGCTGAATGTTGATTAAAAATTCTCTATGTCTATTCTTCAAGCCTACTTGTCAAACACTTCAGCTAATTTAGGGTGTCTTTACTTTAGCAGGCACGGGAGCCCAAAAGAAGTGATCTACAGAAGGAAGGAGCTGGTGTTAGTGTCCTGTCATCCTCATTATAGACATTTTGGAAGGTTCACTCCAGTAATGGTCCAGTATGTGTGACTGAGCTTCCATTAGTGGTTGGACAAAATTGGTTGTACATCTTTTGGTCTAACTTCATTGCGAAGAAATCCATTTTGGGTGCTCCAAGACTGCTTCCCAGTGTAAAGCTAAGCATGGTAAGCAAGCACTTGCTTCAGCGGTACACACTTCCTCTGAACTAAAATGTTAATGTAGATGCATCCTTACAGAGTATGCAAAAGTTCCCCCAAAAAAAGAGCTTGGGTCATCATAATGAAGAAAGGAAGTGTGTGATAGTCAGTGTAAGTCCTCAGTATAAGCATGAAACTTTTATGTCTGGAAGAATATCTGCATATCAGTCTGAAAGCAATGTGACAGACTTGAGAAATCAAATTGGTAAGCTTATAGCATGTGCTGAAACAGCAACAAGGAACGCATGCATCTGTGGTTTTGGAGTAGGAGGAAAGGGCAGATTTCCCACTTTTAAATATGGGGAGTTACCTATTTTTAAACAGTGACACCTGGACAACGCACAGATTTCTGGTGGATTTTTTCAATTATGTTGCATTACTTTGCAGTGCACTTCTCTGATTGTCTCTTTTGATAAAGTAACCTCACATTAAACAAGAAAACTAATTCCTTAAGATGATGTTTGATATGGTAAAAACCTGTAGAGATTTGGTTTTCATATTATTTACCCTAATATAAATAAAGATTACCACCACTGTGGTAGCTAATTATTTCAGTTTAAGTGAGACCAAGATGAAACATGAAGCAGTTGTGCTTTTTTTTTTTTTTTTTTTCAGTTCTTTTCAGAAACATCTTGGAAATGAATGGGTTTTCCACCTAACAGCTGGGTAGATTCTTCAAGTAGTTGTATCTTCTTAGAAGTATAAAGACTCAATGAATTTCATAATGCAAACTCACACTAGGAAAAATGTCACTTAAGCTTGAGGCAGTGTAACATAGCCATATCCTCCCCTGTGAGGGGTTCATGAGATAGTAATTTGCAAGCAATTGGTGGGAGCTATGTACATTTTTACTGAGACACTGTATTGAGTGATTAAAATTTGAGGTAATAGCAAGATTCATTTTTCACAGGTATGTGATTCATTTGTACTTCATAAAAAGAGTTGAACAAAGACATTTAAAATAGATTAGAAATTCAAAAGTGTCAAAGAACATGTGTAGGTAAGCTGTAAATGTCTGAGTTCCTAGGCATCAAACATACTCTATGCATCTATATAAGTGGTAACAAAGTGGAATTTAAGAAATAAACATTAAAATTTCACATTGTGGTGAGAGAACAATAGGCAAAAGTTGACAAAAGAGAGGTACAGCTAGATAGAAGAAAAAACATTTTCCCCAGGAGGACAGAGAACGTTGGAGCAGGTTGCCCAGAAGTGTTGTGTAGGGAAGACCCAATCCTGGTCTGATCTCACTGTTGACCCTGCTCTGAGCAATAGGTTGCACTAGAGACCTCTTGAGTTCCCCTACGACTTGAATTATGCTATGATATTTAGATGTATCAGAACTGTAGGAAGAGAATCTGGCATACAGTTATTTCATCATTTCTCAGTCATGATGTAAGTACACTAAATGGTTTATACCACCTCATTCTGACCACAGGGTGTACACATGCATACACATATACATACAGTTTTACACATGTGGAAGGATGCAATGAACACGTTAACAAAAGAGGATAGAACACCCTGTTATTACTTGTCACAAGGGAAGATTTTTCATAACAGAGTTAGAAATTTTCAGTAAATATTAAGTGGACGAGGTACTGAGAGTGCTGAGAAGTTAATTATTTCCCATTTGAGGGCTGCTTGTTATAATTTACATGCTACATTTAACAGTTGTACTGCAATGATGTGTATTTACATAATAGTATTCAATAGTATACACTTAGCTGACAAAAAGATAAATGGCTGATCATTTTTATGTGTTAAAAGCATTTTCTAGCAAGTAGGATGATTAAGCCATTTGAAAAAAAAGTCTGTTTTCTTTCAGATAGCTTTGATAACTACTTTTTTCCTCCCCTAAGGACCTTTCAGAGGTGAAACCAAACAGATGGTCACACTGATCATTTTAGATGATCACAGCAACAGGATAATAGAAGTATTATGATCAGCATGACCTGCACTGAAGGAAGGAGTCATACTCTGCCCAGCTCTGACCCTGTTATTCTGGTCTGTGACAATGCAGGAGGAGTTACTAGATTTCAGATAGCCTCAAGATCTCTTATTGATTGCAAAGGCAGGTTCCTCTTATTGACCATACTCAATTTGTGTGACATAAACTTCCCTGTTTGTTCTTTCTTTGGATGAGAATTTATATGGGTTTCCTATTTCATTGTTCTGATAAAAGTAGCTCAGAAAAAAATCTGTGTCTACAGATATAAGAGTAATGAGGTAGCAAGCACATGTTTCACTGTAGTTTAAGTATCTTCCAGATATAACCTTAAGAACCCTTCACAAGTACATTTTATGCTCCCTCACCTGTCCTTTTTTTTAAATGAATTTCCCACTTTGCAGGCCTACCTTTGCAGGATTCTTACTTTTTGAGTCTTTATAAGCATTTCTCAGATAATTACATGGAGTAGTATTAATCTAAAAGTTACATGCCTTATCTAGGCAAGTCATCTAAGGTTCATCTTCTGACACTGGTGAGAGACTGGCACTTCCAAAGGGCAATTATCATACCATCAAAAAATAAGTGTATAAAAGACTATAAAAAGCATGAAATTAATTCTAACAGTAATGTTCAATTTTGGGCTTGGATACAATTTCTACTGAATTCATATCATATCTATACACTACATGAACTTCATCTATTGCTTCATGTGTTAATTATTCTCATCTGTATTAAATATTCTGTATAACACTTCTGAAAATGAGTAGGACAGGCCAATAACTAACACTAAGAGATTATCATAGTTTTTAAATGTCCTTTGGGGGATTTTTCATTGGAAAATGTTGATTAATTGAAACTGATCCTTTGGTCCAGGATGGAATTTCTGGTAAAACATATAAAAAGACAGCTACTCTTGTCAGAATAGCAAGTAGTCTAGTTGTAATACTAATTAAGTGTGGAAATCTTTTTCTTTAGGATGGAAACTTTATCCAATCTCTGCCGTTCTAGGTAATTCACCTATTCCATGGGGACACAAGATGATTTCATGGTCTAATGAATCTTTAATTAATGATACAGATTTGGATAATTCCAGCAAATAATACTGAGGACGGCCAACAGCTTACTACTGATGAGGCTCACCTGGGTCTCCTGTATTTCTATAAAGTTCCTTAGGTACCAGACCTATTTAGGGATGCCTTAATTTCTTCTCACTTTTTATTCCCCAAAACAAGCAAAAAATATTTCCCACAAGGCAGCCTTAGATAATCTTTCACACACTAATTTCTTTTCTCTCCCAAAGGAATAGGGATTAATTTCAAATCTTTAAAAATTAGGAATGAAACTATTTTCTAGACTTCCTAAACTTCTATTGTAAACAGAAAAAATGGGTAAAAGATGATGTGGTTGGTTATAACATACAAGCATAACGAACAAGCTTGATTTAAAAGTGAGATTTGATTTACAAGCATGGTATTAATTCTTTCATAGAAAAATGGTGGAAGGAGAGATGTGGCCTCATAGGAGAGTTAGTGGACAGACAGACAGATTTATTACAGGAAAGGGTGGCAGATGATGAAAAAGAGAAAGAATAAGGAGTGTCATAGACAACAATGGAGTGAAGTTGCTTGAAGGATGTTGATGAAGCATAGAGCTGTAGGAGCATCCAGTCAGCAGAGACACTTTTCATAATACAATGCTTGGGCTGTCCTTTATCTGCCTGGTAGGCTGGTGACTGAGTTTTGGTGAAGTATCTTATCTCACATATTTTCTCTGATTTCTAAATTCATGCGGCAGAATTGATCTCTACTTTTGACATCAACACTGCAGATGTCTCCAACTAAGATGGCCACCCAAGGTTCCCTTTCTGAAGAAAAATAGCAACTCTTTGGTTGCAATTCACCTGATCTATTTTCATCATATTATGAATCACACACTAGAGGATGAGTGATGGGCTGGCATCACTCCTAATTAGAGCTTTGCTTTGGTTTCTCTGCTTTTCCTCCATTACCTAGCATCTTCATCATACGAAACCACTGATTTGCCCTTCCAGGCAACTCCTCCCTGATAGATACATTTTTAAAACATTTATAGTTTAAACTATTTCACACAACGCACATGAGTTACAGCATTGTTTGTACATGCATCTGTCAAGTGATGAACCCTGATGCATTGTCAGCTTTTGATAGAGAGTATACCTCTGCAAAAACAGTATTAGAATGGTAGATGTAAGGATAAAGTTATTGTCTGGGAATACCTGTGAGAGAAAACCATGCACTCCTTCTATCCAAGACAGTCTTCTTTCAACATTTGAGACTTCTGAGTTACACAAAGTAAATTCTGTGACCAGTAGTCTGACAACCTGACATCTATCCCCAAAATTTCCTTGAAAGATTCCACCACTTCTATGACAAAGCCAGAATGTTTCAGACAGGTATATGTTTGAGGATATATCAGTTATGTGCCATGAAAAAAAAAAATATAATTAAAGAATTTCTAGAATAATTAGATGCCACAGAAGATGAGTTGAAAATATACAGCTCTTTGCAGAAGAACAAAATATGTGAGAGTGGGAGCAAGGAAGAGAAACATCTGCATTTAAATCTGGCTTATCATCTGAAAGTAATTTAAACTCTGTTACTGTATGTTTAAAAAGGGGATAAGAAAGTTTATACAGTGAATTCAAGTAGCTGTCATGAAGGTTATTTAGTGAATAGAGTCTTGAAGATATTACATGGGGAACAACTCTGCATTCTGCATTATTTAGCTTTGACAAAGAAGAGTGGAGAAGTCATTTGCTAGAAATTTCAACCCACTCGGGAACAAAAGGGATATAATGTGATGCTGTATTTTTTAGATTGCTCCCATAACTGTGTGATAAAAAATATTTTCTTGATACATGTTATATACCTAAAATAACATTGATCTGAGATCTTTTACTGCTCTCTTTTGCTGTAACACTTATTATATTGTATAAAATATATAATTTTATACGTATATTTATAAACATATTTTCATACTTTTTTATATGTATAAAAAAGTAAACCAGGAGAAACATACAAATGGGAAAGTTATATTCCCAGCCAGTACTCCCTTGAAAGAAACAGAATTATTTTTGTTAACTTCACTTAGCAGAGGATCAGGCCCAGATAAAGAGAAAAAAATAGTGACTGGTGTTGCAGGTAGACAGAAAAGAATTGCAACTCTATCACTGAGTAAAATTTGGAACAATCAAACACTAGGATTTCTCAATATCTAATGTATCCATTAAATGATGTGTTATACACATTAAACTGTGTATAACAAATCGTTTTCATCACAGACAAAATTTTTGATTACTGTTTATATAGGTAGTACAGAAAATTCTTCTAAGTATGAAATAAACTCTTCAACTTTATACTATGAACTCTGGAATATTTGTACATGTGTTTTTGAGTTTATACACACACATATTTTCTATATTATGATGTTATGCCTCAATGCTCAGGGCTTTGAGGAATAAAAGAATTGCCTGTAATGTGCTAGATACAGTCTTCTATTTTTTATGGGCTTGTGAAACAAGTATTCATAGCAACGCCAACTTCCCTTTAGGGATTATTTATATTTAGTGTGAAAAGTCATTAAAATTTTCAGTCACTGGATTTTCCAATAAGCCAACACATCCTAATGATTAGTACCACTTCACATTTCTATTCCTTCTCTTTATCAAAGCTATGAGAAACATAGCATTATCCTAAAATTTGACATAGAGATACACAGGAAATATTAATAAAGCAGCTGAATAAACCACTTTCTTTATCAGACCATAAAGATATATTCAAGTCTAAGCATTAAACTGAGCTGCCTCCCAATTACTTATTGTGGAAAATAACTGATTATTAATTAAAGCCTTGTTTGCTCTGGAGATTTTCTGCACCAGTTGCCACCATAAGTGGCTAAATAACAGAATCATTGCAGCAAGTATAGAGAGGCAAGGCTGATATTTGCATTAGAAGTGTTTACTCCTTTTCTCCCAGTCTGAATAGATCCAGCAGTGCAAACAGCTGTTTCATTTGATTACACTAAGGATTTCACGAGGGCAACTACGCTGATAGTCCCAAATAAAAAACGAAGACCTCATCCCCTTGGGTTTGTGGCTTCAGTTTTGTCTCCTCACATCCCCTCACATACAGAAATATTATAGTTCAAAAATTAAACAGGTGCATGAAAAATGGCAGGTGTTCTCTCAGATGAGCCCTTTTGCCTTGCCGTGCATCTGCTGTCTGAACTCTCAAACTCCCTTGCTGTTCAGCTTCTCAAGCATCTGTCATTTGACTTCCCAACCTTGCCATTAGATACCTTCGGTGTTATATTTTTTTCCAGAATAGATGTTTCTCAAATGTTACCTCTGTCCACACCAGAGACTGCAAGGCAGCAAAACTGCAAGTAAAGATTTCATTTTCTTCTTTTTGTAAGCAACATATCCTATTAATGTTAATGCTATGCCAAGATGCTCCTTAGACCCTAGATATTTTGGCTGCTTGTTGAGGGGATCAGACCACATGTGCAAAGGACCAAGTATGTAAGAGCAGTTCTTACTCCTCAAAACACTTAGCCCATTTTATGGTAAATATTTGGGTTGTTTTCACGCTTCCTTTATTTTCTATGAGTTTTTGATTGATTTTGGCTAAATACCAGGAAAAATTTTAACACCTTAGAGGCAGTGAGTTTGTACTTAGACAGCTTCATAAAAAGGTCTCATTATCAGAAACAGTGAAATGTCAGAGATTTATCTGAATTTTGTGGAAAATATAGGTCTCCAGTAATTCTGAAAATATGTCTCTTTTACTTCAGTGGTGAACTATGGAATCTAATCTATGTATAGTCTAAAGGACAGCTAATGGGAGCTAATTTATTTCCTGCAAATAGCTTACATGTTCTTCTTTGCTATATGGACAACTGCTTAATTGCTGTTACTGTTTGAGCAATGACTTAAAGAGTCTAAAGAGCCTGAGCTCCTGACGCATACACCTAGTAAGAGAAACTCCCTTCCCACCAAATTTAGAGACACAGAAATAAGGAACAGTAGTGTAAATAAAGTTGTCTAAGCATCATCCAAAGGAGTTTTGTAGCCTACAGATGAGGAGGTAGAGAGGTGTAGTGAATTGTACATTTGATCTGCCTAGTATTTGATATTCCTTGACAAAGATTATGTGCCTGGGCTGTGACTCCCTGCACAATCCAGGCATGAGTTTCACTGGATACATTTTTATGAAAGTCTGAAACCATTCAATAATTTGCCTGTGATTTGAAAGACAATAAAAAACAGTTGCTGATGAACCTTATAGCTGTTAAAAAGAGGTTAAGAATGTTTAATATTGGTAAGGACTTAGAAATTATTGATTTAACTGATTTATTAATGTGACCTATTCAAGCAAAATAGTATCTAAATCAATGAAAGTATCTTATATGGTATATTAAACACACATAAAAACAAGAAGAAAACCTCTCCCAAATATTGTTTAACATCTTATGATTCTATGATGATCTAAAACTAATGCCTCAGGATTGAATAAACCAATTACCTTCTATGCAACTAGATTGGAGAAATGGAAAAAAAATAATTGTGAATGATAATAATGCACTGGGGAAAGTAAACTCCTTGGCTGTGTTTAAACCATCTTTTAAGTGCACTATGAATTCTTCTTTTAGGTTATTTTTCAAAACTTGCAGACACAATCTTCAGATTATGCAAGAGAGATGCTCAGTGGAGAATGCACACTGAAAATAAGGGGGAAGGGGGAGGAGAAGAGAAGAAAAAGAAGAAATAAAAAGAGATTCTGCTTATGGCCACTCCCCAGGCTGCTGGTTTAGTATAAACGTAGATCTTGAGTATGGACTACTCAATGAGAATTTTGGGTGTGCTGAATCATAGTACATTGACAACAGAAGGCATGAAGTATTTTCAAAAAATAAGTCATTGCTTAGTGGGTATAGCAGTCTGACCCTAAGACTTTGTAACAAGATTTGATTGCCATCACTATGTAAAAAATATTTAACTTTCTATACTTCAAGGAAGTTAGAAAGACAAAAATGCAACTGTGACATTTGAGGAAATGAAAAGTCAACTTATAACAATGTAAATCACACATAGCAAATACAGCTATAATAAACATACTTTTATCCATCTTAGATACAATGACAAATACTTCCAAAATTCAAATTATATTTTACAGCCTAAGTAAATATTAAAAGGCCGCCAAATCTGCTAGCATAAATCCCCATGACCTCGCAAGTTTTCACCATGTGCATTAAATAAAATGAGAATGAACCATGAAGGCATTTTTGCTCTGCTGAAAGAACACACAGGTAAAGAGATAGTTTTACCAGCCACTTTCAGAAGTGCTGTATTTCTGGAAGACCTGCCAAACTGTGGGTTTGTCTACAGGCAGGTTTCATATTATTTTACTGCTAAAGTTACAGAAGTGGTTACGAATTATTTGCATGGTGATGGCACCTGCAGTGCAGGAATGGCAATCATCAGTTACCGAAGACAGAACCTCAAAGAGCTTATAGTTTGAGAGAAAACACTCCACAACAAGCATAATTTATATTGGGACAGGTGTGGTCACTCTCGTAGAGTGTATCATTCACTTCAACTGTCTAAACTGTGTATTTTCAGGCCATACTAGGGAAAACACTTAGCATGTTCTCTCGAGCAACCTGATCTAGTTGAAGATGTCCCTGCTCATTGCAGGGGGGTTGGAGTAGGTGACCTTTAAATGTGTCTTCCAAACCAAACCATTGGATGATTCTATGGTTCTGTGTTAGCTTTCTACAGTGACAGTGTATGTGCATGCATCTACATTCTGTGCAGGGCAGTGCAACTCCCCAGCGAGAGGTGCATGCAGTGCCATCAGGGGTGAGTGTGCACCCAGGTGAATCCACAAAACCAACTGAAGGTCTTGACAGTTCATATCCTAATTTTCCCCCTTCTTTTTGTGCCCATGCCATCAGATCACTCCCTTTACTGTTAGTAATCTCAGTCTGTCCCTATTAAAGCAAGTTGTGCAGAACTGCAGTAATCATCAGTGTTTCAAGCTGTAACCCTGACTGCACCACATACAGAGGCTTAAAATTTCTTTTTCTCTGGTAATCTGAAGCTTTATGTTTAATATTTATTGCAATGCATAATCTCAGGAGATGACAGCGGATGCATGATAAATATGTTATCTCCCCCTCAAACAAACAGACATCCATCTGTCTATCCAAAAGATGGTACTTGCCAGCTGTGCATATACAAAGAGTAAATGTAAAACCAGCTGTTCAGTCAGTTCATCCCATATAGTGAGGTTGTCACTGTAATCACTTTGGCTGGGAAAATTTCCAGACATCACACTGCTGCTCCTCATGAATCACACTTGTCAGGAAAACATCAGCATCTTTTATATGGCATTTGGTTATTTTTAGGATGAATGTTACGAGTGTATTTAGGGGAATTACTTTCAGGACTTGAGAGAAATCAATTGATGACACTAAAAAGCAGATGTTTGGCTCTCCAATGAAGCAGAAGACTTGATGTTTGAATAAAAGTATAGAGTTATCCTTCCAGTGTATTCCACCACAACAAGCCCCAACAATAAAGCCTCATACAGTTTCCCAAATTTTTTGAAAAATGGACAAGTTGGAACAGTCCTGGAAAAAACAGTGATGATGACTGGTCAGAGATACAGAAAATATTGCTAGGAAGAGAAATATGAACAACTGGTGCTATTAAAGAAAAAAAAAAAAAAAACAAAACTAAAGACATCAAAGTAAATTTCAAATAAGTTGAAGTCTGTCACAAAATAAAAGACAATAATTTGGTCTTGTTTAAATTTAGTGGATACACTATGGCAGTAAAGGTTCAAGCTGGCTATTATGAGAAAATTTCTACGGGTTAGGATGAATGGATTAGCTAACTTCAATTTAAGCATATGCTATGTATCTAAATACTTGGATAGAATCCCATGATATCTACTTGTAGAAATTTTTTAATTCTCTTTACAGATACACAGGTACGAATATAAGCTATAGATTTTACAAATATACAACAGTATAATAACAACATTTAAGTGGAAAACTAAAAGGTGCCTAATAAAAGTTCTGTGGCTACCTGTTAGTACTGCTAATCCACAGACAGGGGATGAACAACTTGCACTTTTAACTGAAACCAGAAGTTTTGATTAGGCACAGGTACTCCAGTGTCAGGGAAAACAGGTAAGTGGTGTCTTCTTATGGGACCAGTGATGTCAAATGTGCCTGGTCCAATTTTTCATTGATACTTTATCTGATAAAGAGGATTTTCTACATCCTATAATAGTATCCCAGCCCATGAATTGCACAACATCAATGTGTTTTTCTCCTCCTCACTTTTCAGCACTCCAACACTCTTCTAAAGGATCTTCAGTTAAAGCTAAAATATTTTTGATGAAACAGTTTATTTTAATGACATTTTTAAAGAGAAAATTGCTTCAGTAGAACACCATTTTTCTGAACTGTTCAACATGAGAAAGGGTTGGGAATGTTTCCTTAATTAGCTACTAATTTTTTATCTAAAATGAAATATTCCTGGCTATAGGTTTCAAGGTCTGCACCAGAAAATATTAAGTTTTGGAACATAACTCTGTTTCATTGTGTTTTGACTTTCTGATTATATTTATATTAATTATTTATTACAGCTCTGTACTTGATAATGTAGATGAACAAGTGATTTGTATGCTGTTTGAGATTATCCAGACAAATTCAAAAAATCTGACTCATTATCATCATGGTTAGTCAATGTTTTCTAATATAAATTGTTGTGAATGTCTGTTCTCCAGGAAACATCAACATTTTATATCCATTTAGTTTGAAAACATTTTTGAAATATGGAAATATCTTGGCAAAGGGAAATTCTGTTTTTACCATAATCATAGATAATGTAATCAGGGCTCAGCTGCATTATTCAGAGCTGTACCATCTCAAAGCTCAAGGACAGATTCCTTCTCCATAGCTAAAATGGAAAAATGCTATAGGATATGAGGAAAAACAAGTCACTGGATGCCAGAATAAAGTGTGAAAAACTCATTTAATTTAACTGTAGTTCTGATTAGTCTCACTAAGGGCACAGATATTTTTTTGATGTCAGTCTCTGATATTCTCTGACCCATACAACCCAGTCATAAAACAAAGATAAATAACTGAAAATTTACTCATGGCTTTTCCAATTTTTGTCAGTGTCTTTGCCCTTTGAATTAACTCCAGTCTTAAAATAGGATTTACCTGGATTTATCATCATTTACTTCCACAGTATGAACTATTCCTCTGGGATTCTTTAAATTCTACTTAGTGTGGTATTTTTAGTGTGTATGCAATCAGGTGAGTCTGCAATTTAATTAGGTTGCATTCATACATGTGTGTATCTGGTCACTCAGACAATTTTACATTTAACAGGCTACAGCTAGGAAGAAAGAGGTGCATGAAGGAGGAGTCATGAGGAGCAAAGCCAGGGGAACATCTAACAAATTCACAGACAAGGTTTTAGGAGATTATTCCTTTCACAGACTTTGCAATAGTACTTCACAGTTAGTTACACAGAGACTTTGATTTGGTTAGAACAGGAGCTGATTAATTACTTCTAGAAAACTGGGTTGTGTAAACCCTGTAGAAACTTGTGAGCTGAGCCCTAAAGTTTGCTTAATAGTTGTTGGATTCAATCAAACAGCTTCAGGCCTGCTTGGGGGCCAGAGTTTTGGGTTTTGGTTTGGGTTTGGTTTTGTTTTGTTTTGTTTTGTTTTGTTTTGTTTTGTTTTGTTTTTAAAAAAAAAAAAAGAAAAGAAAAGAAAAAACTCCAATCACTTTAAGGGACATCTTCCACAGCCTTCTAGCTGTCCCGTCTAACTGACAAAGCCTGAAAACTTCAACTCCTATTTTACTAGTCTTCTAAACTACTTGCTAGTTTATAAGTACATGTGAAATACAGGACCCAATTTTACCATTATACTGTGCTATCAATGCAGAAAAGAAAATAGCCAATTTCAGGGCTGGGATCCAGAGGTGTCCAGATCAAGTCAACCAAAAGTTGACCAAAATGGTTAGGTTACTCCTTGCCCTATGAACTATGAAATGTGCTAGGAGGGAAAAAAAAAAAAAAAAAGGTTAGCAGGTCTTTCCAAACACATACATAACTAAAGAACAAAGCAGTTCACATTGTCTTTTGGAGTATTTTTACAAAGAGGGATTAGTGTATTGATTTCCCTGGAGGTTCACACCACCAGGTGTAAATGCAATGTATATCACTAAAAGCATGAGACAAAAAAGCAGAAAATTGAATGTTCTTATTAACTCAGTGATAGCACCCATTTTATATGATTCTTGCTAGTTCCTTTTTAAGTATGTTCTTTTTTAAAGAAAAAGAATTATCTGGGCCAGATGGGGGTGTCTGGCTGTACCTCGTGCCCTTGGAGAGCAATGGAACCTCTATGAAGCTGAAGAGCTTCAAAAGTTGCAAAGGAAGGGCGAGATTCAGGAAAGAGATGGGAGTCTGTAGGTTGGCAGAGTGCCTGAAAAACTGCTGAGAAACAGGGACAGATACATTCAGAAAAGAATTCCTGAAAGTCACTGAAGACTTTGGAGCAAGAAGAAAATTGAGCTGTTAATAAATGAGTTTGGAAAAAAGAAATTGCTCTGCAAGGCCACAACAAACATGAAGATATGTCTATGAACTTATTTTCAGTTCTCTCTCATGTAGTCAACTTTGTAGTCACTTTAAGTTTTGTAGAGGCTAGATACTCTATTTCTTGTTCAAACTTGAATTTTGAGTTTATAAACTTGCTTGGTGCTTTGTGTATGCTCTTTAATAAGAAAAAAGTTTAAGTAGATTTACCTTAGAGCTCTGGATCCTCTTCCAAACCGATTTATACATTTGACCTCCAGAACATTCTGTGGCAAAAATAATGACACTTTAGCTGTGCATTGCATTCACTTCATCAACAGCATTCTTGATTTTATAGACTTTACAATCTTTTTCAGTCCTCTTTTTTTTTTTTTTTTTTTTTTTTTTTTTTTTACATGGAATTCATGACTACAATTGTCCTTGGAAACATCCTTTTTAACTCTTCCTAAATCGTTATATAACCTGTTTGCAATGGGGTTGTCAGGACTGCAGGAGGTATTAAAGGTACAGGAATATTATGGATTAACACATTTGCATAAAGATGTGTTCTATTTTGGATAAAGTAAACTGCTGTGATAACTTTATAAAACCAATCTGTCATATTTGTTTGTGTGATTATAACTTGAGTTCAAGAAGTGCTAATGAAATTATTCCAGTCAGCAGTGAATTGGTAACAAAAATATCAGTGATACAAGTAAGTGGGTAAATGAGGATTTTCCTATTTCAGAAGGCAGACTGAATGCTGTCTGGATAAAGGTCGACAATAAGAAGAAGAAGTTTGAACTAGATAGACAGTGTTTCTGTTAGAGAAGTTAAAGGAAACATGGTAACACATCTTTGGGTATTCTGAGGGACACAGTTCATTAGAACATTTTACGGTACCTGACCTGAGGGAAAGAATTTATGTAGTCAAGGAGAGCTTTGCTGTACACTTTGTCAAAATTCTTGCCTATAATATACTTAGGTAGGTCTGATGACATGTAAATAAAAATTATAGTCATCCTAATAATAGCCTTAGCATTCCATGGTACAGTTTATTATTCTGTTAAATGGATATAACAAGTCCTACAAAGCTTCTGTTGACCTCAATCAGTCTAGGATTTTTAATGCACTGAATATTGCTGTGTTGAGAAATCTACCATATGTTTTAATAAAGAAGCATGAAAGAATATTATTTAATCACAACAATGAGCAGAGATCATGAAAACAAATATTTAAAAAAATGTAGGGAATGGATGCAGCGATATACAGGACTAGGACTTTATTTTAGAAATCCAGTCTTTCTGCTGCCAGATGTTGCATATAACTTGGCCTTGGCTGGAATTATTGTGTGCAGTATCAAATTCCTTACAGACCAACAACTATAGGATCAGAATGATTGAATTTACACATTGATTTTCATGCTCACATTCATTGATTCATCTCTCGGAAGGAGAAGGACTTTCTGAAACTAGTATTGTCAAACTAGCACAAGCAATTGTCAGTTAACACTCATACTCCATCTTTCATCAACTCTCTGAGGATCAGGTTTGTTACATCACATCTGCACTTAGCTATTGCTTGAGTTCAACCATGTTTCCCTATTCCCAACATGTACAGAGGAATGCAGAAGGGATAAAAGGACAGAATGGTGGACAGAGATGAATGGAATGAAGGAAGGTAGAGAGGCAGAGATGTGGGCGGGAAGGAAAAGCGGGAAGGAAAGGCAGGAAGGAAGAGAGGAAGGAGGTTTGGTTGATTAGTTCTGTAACCTCTGTGTATCATATCTTACCCATTTGTGAAAGACTGTAGAAATGAGTGTGGGATTTGGTCTGTGAGAGGTCCACCTATAGAGGGCCCTTTGGTGGCAAAAATCTTCTATGGAAACATATAAATGTATACAGCAGAGCCAACAGAGAGCTGAAGGATCCTTTAAGAATAATATATTCCCTTCTTATAAAGGTCAGGTTGTGTCTGGTGCTCTCAGCCAGCTCTGGAAAACTCAAGCTTGGCTTCATGTGTTACTACAAAAGCTTTTCAGAACATTTTCTGCAGTTAAAGAAGAAAAAAAGCAACAATGCTAATTGAAATAAACTGTCAGAAGCAATGAAATGCTCATTAACTCTAATTGCCAGCACTTTCACATTTCATGATAGTTATGAAAGGATAAAACACAGGAATCAAAAACTTTAACAAACCTGCTAAGAAATCCATACATTTTGACATTCCATGCCCCCTTCAGCCAATGCAAGTAGCAGAAAATGAGATCCTTGCTGAGTTACTGTAAATAGAAAAACACAAGAAACAGCCAGCCTCTGCTGACCTCTTCACCTCCATTAAGCACTGACTCCATATGAAATCTTTAAGTAGCCCTGTCCTATGTGGGATGGTAGAATTTTCTAGCTTGGAATACAGACTGCATACTTTGTTTTCTGTTTTTGCATCTAACTTACCCTGGCCTAATGAAATCAGCCAGAAGTGGATATTCTTAACTGTATTACACTGATCTACCAGGCAAGGAAAGGTAGATGAGGCCTCCTTCCTTTGTTCAAACATCTGTTAATCAGTTTTCTTAATAGGAAAGACACTTGATTGACACAAGTGTAAGGTATGACAGAATCCATCCCTAGAAAACTGGGCCTTTTCCTAGCAACTGATAATCTACCAGGCAAAGGTAGATAATCTACCAGGCAAAGGCAGATAATCTACTCTAGTGGTCAGAGCCTAATCCCAGGTCAGAAATCTTTGGTTTTATTGCTATCTCTTCTTCTGTAGTCCTAAATAAATCTTTTCACCTTTCTCCTGTTTTTCTTTCCAGGCCTTCACTCATTCTTCTAACTTATAAACTCTTCAAAACTTTCCCACTTCAAGTTTTGTAGCAACTGTCACCACTAACAGGATCCCTGTATTTGTTTAAGAAGTCCAATAATGTTACAATAACTAACGATAACATGAAGAGGACTGGTAATCTATCTTGAGTACATCTTCATACTGTTTTTTACATTTTTGACTTTGTGGAAATAAGCCTTTCACATGCTTACACCATAATTTTTAACATTATTAATTTGTTCAGAATCCACCAATTTCTTGTCATGGTTAGAGCTCAGAGGGCAATTGAGCACCAAGAAGCCGCTCACTCCCTCCTTTCTGCCCAGCACTGAGAAGGAGGGCATAAGTCCCTCCCATGGGTTGCAGCATTTCCTGAGCTGCTCCAGCGTGGGTCAATCCTCCCAGCACCAAACTACAATATCAGGGTCTTCTTCCCACAGTGTCCCAGCCTACTTTGGATGTAGTCACCTGCTCAGTGTGGGGTCCTCCACAGGCTGCAGGTTGGCATCTGCATATGATATAGGGGGGCTCTGCACCAGTGCACCTCCCCCCCTTCCTCCTCCGTTCTTTTACTGACCTCAGCGTTCACACAGATTTTATAACTCCTCCTCACAACTTCAACTCCTCTTCCTGGGTCCCCTTCTTAAATATGTTATTTCAGAGTCATAGCCACCATCTCTAATTGGCTCAGCCTTGGTGCACAGGTGGGTCCCACTTGAAGCCAGGGGAGCTTTGAGAAGCTACTCACAGGGGCCACTGCTGTAGCCTCCTCCCCAGCTACCAGAAACCCCACCACTCACACAAACCCAGCATGTTGCTGCAAAAGGCAGAAGGTGACCTGGGTATAGATCTGAATCTGGCTTCTGATGGTATGATTGACAAGGAACTTCATGCAGTAAATGCTTAAGAAAAGAAGAATAGATGGAAAGATTGTGGTCTTGTAAAACATGTTAAGTAATTAAAAATGATTCAAGGGATGTAAATAATTCTATATCCATATGTCTTCAATATATTTTTCACTTTAGACATCTGTTTGATAATTATATTACATCTGTAAATTTCATTTTGTTAGAAGCATTAGCAGATGCCAAAACCCCATTTTAAACAAATCAATTCAGTAGAACTGGTAAGTACTAATCCACCATTCTGAAAGAGATTTTGAAGAAATCATGCATTTATCATAATATACAAGTGAGTCAGTTCTTCTGGAACAACCATATGCATTTTTTGATGGTCTTTTTGTTCCTATTTATGGAAGGAATCCAGTCTCTAAACATACAAATTTAACAGTAGAGGCAGATGTTTCTGATAGTCTGGAGAGCTAAATACTCTGCTCTTGGATACCTGAAGTGCATCAATCCTGAGAGTTTCAAAAGCACCCACCTGTCAAAATAAAGGAGACAGAGACTTGATGGGAGGGAGATGGAAGTAGGGAAGATAAAGTGAATTTGATTAACAGGTTAGATGTGGGGCTGAAAAGAGAAATCACATCTAGAAAGTCCCAGTCCAGTAACTGGGTCTGCAGACCACACTATCAATAGCACCATATTAGGCACAGTGCTGCAGACAAAAGGGAGAGAGCACATCAATGGCAGGAAATGTTCTAGCATGAGACCTCTACTTTGGCAATCCCAGAAACTGGTTCAGTCTGGGAATAAGAAGGAGAAGCGTACATCCCTGGCTGACTGCACAATGCCACAGCCAGAGAAGAGCGTCAAACTGGCATCTTGTCCTGAACATTAAAACGTTTTATTTTTTCACTTTGGTTTCTGATATTTTATGGTAAACTAAGCTTCCAATTTTATTATATGCAGACAACATATAACAAGACTTATTTATACGCTTAATAATTTCTAAGCCACATCCTTTTTTCTTTTTTACTGCAGAAAAGCTAGTTTCTTTATAAAGTAAAAAAATAGAAATCTGCTACTCAGAGTTGTCTAGGAGCAATCTGCATCAGTGATTGGATTATGTACTAACAGCATTACTTATCCCCATCTGAGAGGTACCCTACAGGGAAAAGCTCCAAAGAAAGACACGGCATTAAGGGAAGATTTGGAAGTCTGATTGCATTCTGTTTCCATCTCTCTGCAGGGCTGGCTGTCAATGGCATTCAGAGCCGTGCAGCAGAAAAGGAAAAACAACTCTCTTTCTTTAGCGTTGTGAGTCATCAGTGATTGAAAGCATCTTTACCCCAGTTTAAGGTCTGGCCAGGGGATGTGATCCAGAGTTCACTGAGAATTTGCCTTGACTTCATACAGGTTCAACTATGGCCTGTATTTTTCAGTTGGAAACTGATTATTTTACAGTATCAAGAAAGTGAAGGATTAAAGTGTGTAAATCTTATAGTGAAGATGCAGTTTATAACTATAAACATTCTCACAAGCAGTGAATCGGGATCCAGATGGTATACAATATTAAACCAGAGAATCTGGATCCAGATGGTATACAATATTAAACTAGTGATATCTCTCTAAACACATTTAAAAATAATTAATATTACCATGGATTTCCTCCAGACTTCTTCCCTATCATGAATATAGAGCAGTATGTTCCCTTAGGATGGGAAAATTGCAAAGTTTTCTGTGTTAACCACTAAGTAACTTCCTTGCTTTCATCATCCAGTGATCCAGTAGGTCATGGCTTCAATTCTAAGGGTTGGAGAGACTGGCAGATCTCAACTGTTTTCCTTTGAACAGCTTCATGGAATAGTTTCTCAAATGCGGGTTAACCACAAAATGTCCCCAAAATTTGTGTTACAGTGTCTTGATTCTCTCTAAGAACCACCTAGAGCCAAAAAATTAGATAATTTACAGAATGGAAAAGACACATGAATGTGTAGAAACACACAAAAATACATAGAAATATGCCTCGTGATACCTGAGTTTAAATTTATTTTGACATATATGATCCTACAATCTGGAATAGAAGAAGTTCTCCACACTAGAAAGATGCTGACTTTTCTCTCAGAGTAGTTTTAATTGTACTTTTTTAGTTTGAATATAGGATTACAAGATTGGAAAACTACCCAGTATGGAAATTCAGATCTAATTGTCTACTAAAATGTTTTATCTGCATGAGCAGGAAATAGATGCATTGCTTGAAAAATGTAGGAGCAATTTAAAAATCCCCAGTCTTTTTATATCACATATCACAGAGCAGCAACTGGATGGAAAAACATAAAGTAAAGCTGAAGAATGAAAATACATCTACAAATTAAAACCATGATTTGTTCAACAGAAGTTTCTGCTCATGAAACAGGGAGATTGATGTCTACTTTAACATTTAAGGGTCAGAACATCGAGAAGTATCAGATAATTTTACTCCAGTAAAGTACATATGCAGCAATTGAATATCCGCCCTTGGGATTTCATATGCATAGTTTGTTTATTATTTTCCTTTATATTAAATAAAACTAGCATAGAATACTTTCTGCCCTTTGTGTATGAAAAAATGTGTAGTGCTTTCCATTTTTGACCACTGGTATGTGTCCTCAGTTTTTGTTCAAGTGTTTTAATGCTTAAAATGTTCTAACATCCTAAGGGACTACTGAGTGAGGTTTTACTTCACTCAGTCATCATCTTCCTATATATGTACAGATTAAGGTCTTACTGGTACCAAGTCACAGTTACCAAACATGTGCTGTTTTTTTTTTTCTTCCATTAACATGTTTCCAAGTTTTTCAGTCAGACAAGATTAGCAGAGTATAATCTAGGAAGATTCAAGTATGATGCATTTTTAAATCACTTAGCATCACTGTTTATCTTATAACACAGTGTACTAGGTTTTGGTTTTGATTTTTAAAAATTGACTTTGAGTGTTACCTCTTCTGTTTACTTGCTTCTTGGATGTGGGCAAGTCACTTTATCTTAGTCTTCTCTTATTGCTGTGTCTTGAGTAAGGATTGCTGAATGTCCCCAACAGCTTCTAGAGTCACTGTCATCAGAGCAACAATAATAGCAAACAGCACTGCATTATAAAAAAAAAAAAAAAAAAAAAAAAAAAAAAAAAAAAAAAAAAAAACCAAACTCAGAAAAGCAGAAGTGAGAATTTATATATTTCATTTTCAAATATTTAGACAACTGACAAACATTTCCCTTGTCTCTGCAGCCCTACAGCTTTGCAAATCAAGCTAGAATATGTTTCAAAGGCAAACAAAACAAAACAAACACCCTTGCTAGATTAAAATGTGACAAGGTAATATTACTAAAATGTTAGGTATGTTAGGTATATACAGAAAAAGAAATTATAGTCTTTCTGATTGAAGCAACCTCTCACAGGGTCATCTAAAGAATTCAGTACAATGAAGACAAGTGCCAGAATATTTTGAATTCATCTTGACTGTGTTAGAAATGATAGAAGATGATCTCACTTCCAAACTCAGAAATAAAACCAATCAGCTGCAAAGAGATTTGCTTTCTCAAATTTTTTTCTTTTTTATCTACCTGCTTCTCATCCTTCACCTTGCTGTGCCTCATCAATGAACAATACAAATCTGAAAAAAAGTTGTACATTCTTTATTCACATAGTTCATTTCTTTTAAGATACAGATTCTTTACAGCGTGAGATAAGGATATTGCAGACTTCAGCTTCATAGGAACAGATATTATGTTTTGATACTCATTTATCATGACCTGCATTTCTTTAACAGCAGCTCCAAACTGCACTCCATATTTACTTCCTTGCTTTCCCAGGAGCAAATATGGACTTTGATTGAGCTTGACGGAGGAACACTGGTTTGTGATGGTTGAGCTGGAAAGCTGTGACTGTGTATGTCACTGCTGACATAAGCTCATCTCACCTGAGACATCACCTTACTGAGTAATGTGACATAAGGAGAAAGGGACCAGAGAAAAAGCTGCATCCAAGAAAAGATGGAAATTGTCTGGTCACATAGTGGAGAAAGGGTCATGATGCTGCTCTGGGCACCTTCCCTGCTATGGGAGATCTGCTGAGCATGGGGTCCCAGGAGAAGGCACCGGTCAGAACGTCCTGATGAGGGCGAGGAACAGCGGAGCTGAGCTGTGGGTAGATGGGCTGTAGGCACTGCCTGTGGTAAGAGAACGTGAACTGAGAGCCAAATGGGCAGACGTGCTGCGAGGAGCTTGGCAGGCCCGCCATGGGTCCCAGCCAAAATGTGCCAGTTCAGCTGCCTGTAAGACCCTGTTGTGAATTTTCTAGGCCAAATGAAAGTCAGAGGCCCAGACCATAGCCCATAAAAGAGGAAAGACACTGAGGAGCTCTTAGGGGCTTTCTGTTATTGCAACTGATACAAATGTCCTGGTGTTAGTTGCAGTCGCTGGCTGGATAAGCGCTAACAAAATTGCATGTTTCTTTTTCAAGCTCATGGCAGTTAATGGGAGAAAGGGAGATTTCTGCTTGCTCTGCTGGCTCCTCAGGGAACCATAGGGATCATCCCAATAGGCAAGAGATCAGCACCATTTGTTACTGCTGTATAATGCCTGCCAATGACATATCCAGCATGTCTAAGCTTCAATCAGCCTTCAAAATCCTTTATGTCACTCATCCAGCACTACTTATTTAACAGCACCCATTATCCAACATATTAAGGACTGCCACATTTTGGCATAAAGAGGGCCTCTAAGTGTTTGATTCAGCCAGTTATATTCTGCATATAGTCTCCTGCCTTTTTTGTAATGTTTATGCACCACTCAAAAATCAGCTGTGGCAAGAGAGAAAACTGTGATTTTTTTCTTTTTTTTCTTTTTTTAATACACAGCTCAGTAGGTCACTGATTACTGAAAACAATAAGCTTACTGTTCTTGGAAGTTTAACACTGGAATTAGCATAGTCTAATGACTATCTCTCATTATTAAAGTCAATTGCACAAGATATAATAGCAACTTTCGCCCTCTGGTTTCCCACTAATGTACTAATGTAATGTAATGTAATGAATGCATAAAAGTTTACCTTCATGTATCCTTTTTTCTGTTTTCTTAAGCCCAAAATTTTTCTCCTTCTAGTTCATATTGTCAGATGAATTAATTCAGTGATGGTCAGAGCATGAGCAACATTATGTGCCTATTAGTGATGTCCTCTGCTTCTCTTATCTGCTTGATCCTTAGATGACATTCACTCATGTAATAACACCAGAGAGTCTGGAACAACATGAGTATATTTCAGCTGAGGATCCACCCTACTGAATACACTCGAAGATGGGAGTTTTTAGCTAAGATGTCATGTCAAAGGATAGAAAGTACTTTTTTTAAAAAACTGTCATTGAAAATTCCCTTAAATAATGGGACTCTCAGTGTAACATTCATCTGTATTAGAAAACAACTCTGACTTAATCAAGCCATATTTAAATCTGTACCTAAATCTTGCATCTAATTATGCTTTAGAATAAATTTTTGTGTTCCATTTGCCCCACCCCCATGTAGGATTCAGGCAGAAAATAATGAGCTTTAGCAGTAGCTAGATGTTTAAACATCTTCTGGTATTGCTGAGGTAGAAACAGAACAAATGAGACCCTCTGTTGTTGAGCTCTAATGTATGTGGCAGCACAAGTAAGGCTCTGGACAAGGGATTGTTTCTGTACACTTGATTTGCAGAGCATGACACATGCAGGAACATCCACTCTCTCCACATTTGTTTGCCTGATTTTGATGAAACACACAATGAAATGGCACTTCTAAGGAAAGACATAAAGCTTTTCCCATGTCGGTTTTGCACCAAAGCCAGCTGTAGCAAATTATATCCTATCAGAGACATCACAGACAGTAATGAAGGCAGCGGCAAATGCTGTAAGCTAAAGATGTCAGCACAGACCATTCAGAGCTTGAACTGAAGCCCATTGTAGACTTTCATTTCATAGCATAAGTCTCTGCATAGCCCTGCTGAACACAGAAATTGTTGTAAGGATCTGTCCTTCTTCTGGCTCCCTTCTTTTCCCAGCTGAAAATAGCCTAAGAGGAGAAATACCTTCTCAGGAAAATGAGATCATGTGCTACATCTACTTCCGTCTATGAAAAAAGCATTTTAGAACCACAACATTTCAACATACATTTTACTCAAATCTTTCCCATTATAGGAGGTATTATCATTTTTAGATTCATCCTGGCCATAATGAATATCCCATACTACTTTTTAGAGAAAAAATATTGTAGGCCTTAATACGGTTCCTTAATGAGCATCGTTTTGGTGCATGCATTCTTGTGTAGTATCTTAAAAGTCAGTTTCACAAAAATCTGTACTGATACAATGCCTGTTTAGCAAAGCTTTTAAAATATTATGTGATCACTATGTATTCTTTGCTAATAGAGAAAAACAAAGAAGCATATCATTAAAATTTCAGTAAAGTTTCTTCAGTTCAAACATGATCTGGCAAATGAGTGAAAACAATTGGTTGCATCTTTAAACTGTGATAAATGTAGGTCAGTTTGACTCCATCTATGCCATACTGAAAGAGGGCTGAGCTAAGTTACATTATCTTGTATTTACCATCGAGATCTTTGAGAGCTACCACAGCTTAGCTGGCCCTCCATTATCTGCTGAACTGGAGTAATATATCTGTGGTTTGAGCCTTCATTTGTCTGGTACTGAGAATCTTGAGGATGAGGACAGATAGTGAGACTTAAATAACTTTCTTGGAAAGATAAAACATGCAGCTCAACAGCAGCTGAATAATAAGCAAGAAGGGCTTGTAATGGCAAGAGGCGATCTTCTCATTGGGTTAGGGACAAAAGTACAACAATATGGCTAATGAATGCAAAATGACAGGGAAAAAAAAAAAAAACAAAAACAAAAACAACAAAGACGGGGAAACTGCTGAGACAAATACAGTTAAAATAGACACCCTGCACTGAATGGGACTAACTGAAGAAAATACATTTCCATGTCTCTTGTGGCAACATTTCTGGAGAAAAGCATTACCTAATTATTCACGTAGGAAAGAAATCTGGACTCCAGCTTTTTGCAGAGTTCATGCTCCTATTTTTAAAATTTCTTTTAATTCAGATTTCTTCCATTTTAGTAAGTTAGACGTTCACATTTCCTGATAACATTTTGGATTTTTACCTTTGCAGTGAACACTTTTTGGCAAATGTGATGTAAATAACAGCAAAATCCCTGTAGGCAGCACGTCCCTTCTTATATTCACTGGACCTGGCTACTAGCATTAACATTCTTGGCAAAGAGGCACTTTACCTCTGAATACAGTGATCTTTCCACCAGTTTTAAGTTGGTTTAATGCCTTAAGTAGGCTGTATGCTCTTAATTTTTAACAGATAGATTTTCTACCTACACACACTTCACCTTTTCAGGGCTGCCATTCCCAACAAAGCAGCTTCCAGGTGTAAACCCATGGGTGGTTTTGTGTTAGTCATAGACAAAACAATTCCTTGTAACAGTGTGCTGAATAGTCAAAGCATTTTGACACTGTCCAGTCTGAAAGGTGCAATGTTATATGATTAACATGACTGTACCATCCATCCCTGCTGAAAGTGTCCAAAGAATCCTTCATCATCTTGTTAGCTGAAGGTGTTTGGTTTTGCTATTTTAATTATACTCTTAGCTTCAGTTTCTTCCTTTACATCTCTTTGCTGTTGATACAACTGGCCTTTTTAAGTGGTTTCTGATACAGGAAGAAGGTAAAGAAGCAGGGAAACCCTATGACCCCAAAGGAAAGGGAAGGGAGGGCAAGGCAAGGCAAGGGAATATATTATGTTACAAGAATAATTGTACCACATATCCACGATGTTCTTCCCATTTGTCAGCAAAGTCTGTGGCAGGAATTCAAAGACCTCTGAACTCTGTTATCCCTTTCCTCATAGGTGTATAAACAGTGTGCTGGCCTCAATGTCTTGCTCTAGTTTTCCCTCTTTGCCTCACTCTTCTTTTCCCTGCCAGTCATGACTCTTTCAGGTAAATATATTAAACTTCGTTTGCAAATATTCTGGGTTCGGATTATTGAGCCTTTCAGCAAGGTTCTCAAAGGCAGCACGTGAGAGTGTCTGGTTAGACCTACTCAGCATCAAGATTTTCCTTCATTTTAACACATCTTTTTATGTATAGTGATAAGAAAGTGGAGAGGGGAGGAAGAATTATTAACTGGAAACTGAACTAAAGCCCATGAAATAAAGCTCTTGGATGTCTACTAAAAATCACAGATTTAACAATGTCTTTTTACTTAATATATAACTTATGGTATCATTCATTTGACTTTTCAGTTCTTCAAATAAGTGCTTAAAAATAATGGTTTTCACTTTCCAAAGGAAGCAGGAAACCCAGCTTGAGTACTTTAGCCTTCACATGCAAAAGAATATCATAAAGGCAATAAAAATGTGCAGATACCAAATGAGTGTAAAGTCAAATTTCTCAGTTACACAGTAAAAAACAAAAACAAAAACAAGCAAACAAACAAAAGAAAAACTGTATAGCCTAAACACACCAAGTGAAAATCATCTGCCCTGGCATTGGTGCCAGAGTTAGTGGCATAATTCTACATTGTCAGTAGAGTGAAATAGGCACCTCCAGGAGACAATTGTTTTCATCCAGAGAGAGATGCATGAGACAGGTCACATGAATTGCCCTTTGGGGATACTTATTTTTCTCATTAGCTATGGAGGGACTCTACAGTGACAGTTTGAAGTTTGGCTATTCCATTATAGATGCCGTGAATCAAGCTAGATTAATCTCATTGAGAATGACCTTCCAATATGAAATCCAGGTGTCTAACTGATCTGTTAAAGTCTTCTAGAAGCACCAGAAAACTCTAGTTAACTCCAATACAAGCTCAGAAAAGAGAAAATAAAAAGGAAAAAGACATTATAACAATTTAAAATAGAAACTAAGAATCCAAGGGAAAGAAAATGATGACATTGAATAGGAAATATTAGACTAGAGAGCAGCAAAAAGCTAACCTCAGCCAAGACAAAGTCACCTTTGAATAGTCACAGACATTTAATGCTGCAGGGAATGAGTTCCAGAGTCTGAAAATGTCACTTTATGCATTGTTAAAAGCACCTGTCTTCAATACAAAAATAAACAAACAAATGGAAAAACACTACGTGTATTATAGCAAAAATGAACTGGGTGTTGGGTTTTTCTTTTTTTCAGCATTGCAAATGCATGTTCAAGGCATTTAACTATTAAGAGAAACTCAATATTGATTTCATTTCTGTTTCTTGCAATTATCCATTACACAAAATTGATTGACACTAATCAAAAAATAGCCAATGTAACATCCATAGTACCAACCATTAAATTTGCCTTTATCTTAAAAAGAATAAAGTTGAGCAAATTCCCAGTCACACTGCAGTTGCTCTGACCTTTAAGGAGATTTGGAAAAGGACTCTGGAAAACAGTGGCTTTGTCAGTGGAGCCTTTCAAGTGCTAGAATCGAGATCAACATTACCCCAGACTTTTGACAAGTGTCATGAAATACAAAATATGTCAGTAGGCCAGAGGCTTTGAATGCACCCTGGACAAAACATAGATCATTTCTAACACCCAACTCACTAAAAACTCAGCAGGATCTTCAGAGTGGGCAAAAAGATTATGGAAAAGATCATACTGAGTACTGTTGAAAGGCATTTAAATAATAATGCAATCATCAGGCAGAGTCATCGTAAGTTCACATAGGGAAAGTCCTGTCTAACTAATCTCATATCCTTCCATGATAAGGTCACCCACCTAGTGGATGAAGGGAAGGTGGTGGATGTAGTTTTCCTGCATTTTACTAAGGCTTTTGATACTGTCCCTCGCAGCATCCTTCTGGACAAATTGTCCAGCTGTGGAGTGGGTGGGTTCATGCTGCGCTGGGTGAAGAACTGGCTGAAGGGCAGAGCTCAGAGGGTCATAGTGAATGAGGCTACATCTGGCTGGCAACCAGCCACCAGCGGCATTCCTCAGGGCTCAATTTTAGGGTCAGTTCTGTTCAACATATTTAACAACGATCTGGATGCAGGAGTTGAATGCACCATTTGCTGATGATACCAAACTGGAGGATGCTGCTGAATATCTTAAAGGACAAGAGGCCTTGCAGAGGGATCTAGATAGATTGGAGAACTGGGTAATGATTAATGGGATAAGATTTAACAAGTCCAAATGCCGGATTGTGCAACTAGGACAGAGTAACACCAGGCACAAGCATAAACTGGGAGAGGAGTGGATGGAGAGCAGCCCTGCAGAAAGGAATCTGGGTGTGCTGGCTGGCAGCAGGCTCAACAGGAGTCAGCAGTGTGTCCTGCAGCCAAGAGGGCAACTGCATCCTGGTGGGTGTCAAACACAGCATAAGCAGCTGGTCAAAAGAGGTGATTATCCCTCTGTACTCATCGCTGGTGCAGCCTCACCTTGAGTACTGTGTGCAGTTCTGGGACCCACAATATAAGAAGGATGTGAAGGTCCTTGCACGAGTCCAAAGGAGGACAACAAAGCTGACACAAGTGCTGGAAGGCATGTCCTCTGAGGAAACGCTAAGGACTCTGGGTTTGTCTAATTTGGAGAAAAGGAGGCTGAGGACCACCCTCACTGCTCTCCACAGGTTCCTGAGGAGGGGATAGGCAGAGGGAGGTGCTGAGCTCTTCTCCCTGCTATCCAGCGACAGGACACATGGGAATGGTTCAAAGCTGCACTAGGGGAGGTTCAGACTGGACATTAGGAAGCATTTGTTTTCCAAGGGGTTGGTCAAACACTGGAACAGGCTTCCTGGAGAGGTAGTCAATGCACCAAGCCTGTCAGTGTTTAAGAGGTGTTTGGGCAATGCCCTTAATAACATGCTTTAACTTTTGGTCTGTCCTGAAGTGGTCAGGCAATTAGACTAGATGATCATTGTAGGTCCCGTCAAAATTTCTATTCTATTCTATTCTATTCTATTCTATTCTATTCTATTCTATTCTATTCTATTCTATTCTATTCTATTCTATTCTATTCTATTCTATTCTATTCTATTCTATTCTATTCTATTCTATTCTATTCTATTCTATTCTATTCTATTCTATTCTATTCTATTCTATAAAACCTGGGGGTAGAGTCTGTGAAATATGACCGAGGAGCTGGACTTACAATTAGCCAGCAACAAGAGTCATGAGACTGAAGGACAGCAAACGAGGAAGCCTGACTCTGAAGCTTTCCAGTTCTGACTGCTGGGGTTTCTGACAATTGGGTTACCCCTAGGAACAGGTAAACACAACAGGCAACCCCAGCAGAGTTATTTAATACCAGGGTGGTTAGGATATCCTTCTAGAAAAAGCGTGAAGTGGTTTGCCTTCAGATCAAGTATTCTTGTTCCTAGTATAATGAACAGTAATGTCACTGGTTTCCAAAAATGAAGGTTGTTCAGCCTGACAGGACCATGGCATGTCTGAGCATCCAGGATAAGCACCTAACTACCCCTCTTTGATGCCTGTGTATTATATGCACGAAAAGGAGACTGAGATGCTAACTCATCTTACCTGAGGACCTGAATATCAAGTCTTGCCACTACTCAGTGGGACCACACCGCTTATGTGCCAAATTCAACTTAAAAATGAGTCTTTTTCCAAACCTCCTTAAAGGTCAAATACCACTGACTTCCTTGAATGTATCAGGGACAGACAAGAGTTCAGCTCTACAAGCTGTTACTTAAGACTATTATTTTTAATGCAATTTGAATTTAGATGCAGCTTGTAGCTACATGGTTGTAAAGTCAGAATAACTTCACTGAAGTGTTTCTTAAGAAGAAGCTGTAACTCAATTGCTGTGCAGGTACACTTTTGCTATTGACTTCAATAGGAGTTTCAGCTCTAGGTTTTCAGCTTGCATGAAGTAAATGACAGTATCATCAATCATTTGATTTCTCAGTTTACCTCATTATTGTTCAGACAGTTTTATTTATCTGTTTGCTGCTTCCACTTAATAACATTTGTAATGTCTTATGAAAATTAGTTTTGAGAAACACAAAACAAGAAATGAAAACAGGACCTCCTATTGCTTCTCCAGGTAATCAAAATCTGAATCTAAATAGTTCTATGACAACAGGATGAGAAAAGTATGTTTTCAATCTAACTTTATTTCCATGTATAAACTGCACATCCAATCATACTTTGTGAATAAGTAAACAATTTGTTTTGGTTGGTGGGTTGTTTTTTGGGAGGGAGGTAGTTTTCTATTTTTTTTTTTCTTGGTAGGAAAGAAACAAGAAGAATCAGGGTATAATCAAATCCACCCAGCATCAGCAAACTTTTCTCATTACACTCTGAGCAATGGCAAGATGAGGAAAATAGCAGACCATTATATCTGATGAGAATAATTACACCTTTTTCAAAAAAGGGGGGAAATCTAGGTTTATCACTACATGTGGGGTTTTTTTTAATAGGTACCTTTAAATTCCGCTGAACATGCAGCAGCAGAAAAATTATTTCTTCTTGCTGTTTGATGGCCTCCAGTAATGCTTAAGAAAAATTGTTTTCCATTCCACTGAACTGTAAAATAAACAAAACAAACCCTTCACTAAATGCTCTAAAGGCCAAAGGGTCTCAATGAATGAACTTCAAATGGCTGCTTTTCTCATCATAGAAAAAATCCATTATGTGATTGTGTTTAGAAATGGTCTAGCATATTTTGGGTGCTATAGCTTTTTAAAATAATAAGGTTTGGAAATAAATAATAAATTGGTGAAGAGGCAGAAAGTAAGTTGGTCCCTAAATCTAAATACAAATGTATTTCAATGTCATTTTCTATGCACAGAGAAATGCATAGAACTAAATCAGTTCTACCATTTATAGTGAACGTTATGTTTTCCTGTACTTTTCAGCTTACTTTCATTCCTTTCATGAAAGAGAATCTCATGACCTTTGCAGTATTTGCCTCAAGACATAGCTGAGCTATTCTTTCATATAGAAACCCAAGACCCCAGCTGGCTAGCATGAAAGCTAACTTTGCACACAAATCTCTAAGAAAATGTGCGATAATGTTAATCTATATTTTGGGGATATTTTTTCTTTTTACAGAAGCTATCAGTGCACCTAAGTATAACAGCTTTCTGTTGGTTTTTAGATTTAACCAGGGCCCTCTGAGACCAAGTATTAATTAACATGCTGTCCTGAGTGTTATAGGCTAATAAAAGATCGGATATACAGCAGAACCATAAGACTTTCTGGTAACTGCGTCTCTTTTACTGCATCTGTTAGAAAATGTACTACTGATGGTTTAGGATTCCTAACTGCTTATCCATCACTGGAAAATAAAATCCCTGTAGTATCTTTTCTGTTGTATGCTCCATTAGGAGATGATTTCCAGCCTCTCAGTAGGATTTCCAAGAGCTTCACTGGGAAGTTTACTTTTTATAAGGGATTTCTTTATAACAGACAAACAATCAGGACAGAGATTTTCCTTAGAAGATTTCTCTTCTGTTTTGTCAAGTAGGTTTCTTCTGCTGGTATATTCAAAGTCCTCAGGACTGTCTATTAACAATGCTAGTAGGTAATGAAAAACAGAAGACATGCTTGAAAATCCAGGGATGAACTTCACCTAATACTCCTCAAAAAGGGCTTTGGATCAGTATCTAAGACATCTGCAGGGCCTCTTTTAAACCCACCCTTGAACCCAACTTCATTCACAGACATTGAAATCCAACATCCCTGTGATTCTCATCAGACCTTCTGTCTGACCAAGACAGCCACATTGCTAAAACATACGTAGCTCCTGGGAAAGCCTGTTTGCAGGTCTCAGATGTAGCTGCCACCTATGCTCCCACTGAAACTCTTGGTAAGAGCAAAAGCCACTCGGGTTTGTAGCTTCTATAGGATGAGACATTCAGCTGTTTGGGTTGTCTATATCCCTTACTAGTTGCTGTCCATCATCTTCAAGGAAAACCAGCAGATTGGAAAGGATTTGATCCACAAGATGCTCCCTGGAGTACGCTGAGGGAGGGGAATACAGAATAATACAGCTTTGCCTTGCACTTTGGAAGTAGAGGCTATGACACATGTTTCAATGAACATTACCTGATCACAGACCTCACATGGAGCCTCTATTAATGGCACTGGAGTTTCCATCAATCCAAATCCTATCACACCCTACCCACATACAGCATGCTTGTCTTAACATTACATACTCTGAATAAGTTGTTTAGAAAATTACTATTAAAACCTCTTGGTTGAAGTGGTGCCAGATTACCTGTAAATTGGATCGGATAGCCCTGTGGGGCAGTATGTTCTAGATCATACAGGGTTCATAAACTACTAGGGGTCATGCATTCAATTTTGTCTCAGAAAATACTAGAGAAGCAGTTGGGGAGCAGCCAGTGCTTAACCAGGTAAAGGACGACACAACATCACTGCTCAGGCCATTAGAAAATCATTTAATCTAGTGAAAGACAAAACTATGTGACACAGCAGTGATTAGATGTGGAGGGCAACTCAAAATACAAAGTGAAAGTAATGCTGAACAGTTATCAAAGTATGACTCAGTCATAGAAGCACACCTCACACAGACTGGTACGACTGGCGAAGTGGAACAGAATTTCTTTAGTGTCTATCCCTACGTAACCTCCACTTGGCAACTGCTGAGCTGCTATTATCAGGATAAGACTGTGACAGCTTCCAGCCTATGCTATATGATTGCATTTGGACGTGGAGGTATAGGGAAATGAGAAGATAACCTTTTAAACCACTGTAAAGCATTCACATGAAAAATTCAGTATATATTGATGCCTTGTGTGTTTTTCTAAAGTCTTTTAAGATCCTGATTATGTGGGTTGGCTCCCAGCATGAACTGGTCATTAGAAGGAACAGCTGAAGCAACTGTCATCAAATGAAACATCCATGACATCAAAACCATACACACACTACTCTTTCAGCTTTGCCTCTAGCAGTAACAAGTAGCTATTAAGCCTGCAATACAACCTTCCCAACAAGCACGTAAATAAAGCCACACCTAATATTGCTGTTCTTTCTTGACTTATCAGATGAAATTCTGTTTGTACTGGTAGATATGAAACTTTTCTACCATTCTAAAAGCTTTCCTTCTCTGGCATGGAAGTAGCTGTACTAATAAATTAAGCTGCTATATACAATATTTAGAATTGCTATCAACTCTGAAAACTCCAATAATTCCCACAGAAATAACATGTCTGTCATACATTTCTCCTGCGTTATGATGCCATTTGTCAACTAGGGGAGAACTTTAAAAAAATAAAAGTTATTCAAGATTATTTTTTTCAGTACTCCCACAGAAGTCAAGACCTGAGCAACTTCTTAAATGTTGACAGAAGGCAGTATAGGACCAGTCAACACTTCAGCACATTTTTAATGCACTTTTGACCTGCAAGCTTGCTGTGGAACCCAGAATAGGATTTATACTGACTCAATATAAAAAAAGTGATAGGGATATTAGAAGTAAGACCTTACCAATGCCTCCAGAATAGACTTCACATCTAAACTAAGCACTTTCAGACAACATTAAATGTCCTGGTGAACTATGGATTTTTGATTAAAATTAAAAATACAAGTCTTAATATTATACAGCTATATCAGTATATTAACCAGGTTAGGATTCCTATTGTCTCAAATCTTCCAGTCCCAAAGCCTTTAGGATCCTGGAGATCCATAATCTTCCCACCTTAAGCATCCCTGTCTTCATCAACACACCTAGTGATATTTCTTTCAACTCTTCTCATTCACCTTGTCTCAACTTTCCTCTCTCATGAATCCCAAACACCTTCATTCCTCCCAATCTAGCACCACAGTCCCTGCCCTAGTCCCAGCTCAGCCTTCATTTTGATCCATTGCACCTTCTTTGCTCCTCAATGTTCACTTTGACAACCATTTCCCAATGATGCGAAGTACAGAACTATCTATACAGCAGAGCTTGCCTTTCCTCCTTCTTCTAGTGCACCTGTAGCCCAGTTATGGGTTCTGATGTAGAACTGTAAAATTCAGACTTTAAGTCCCTCCTAGACAGAAACCTAGAGGGCAAGGAGACGATAATATGGCTGAGAAAGACAATCTTAATGGTGGTTGAAAATTTCTATTGGAGTTTGATCTTTGGTCCATAGTTGCCTGAGTTGGGCATTTAGTTTAAAGAATGAAGTTTTGTTCTGTTTTGGGTTTTATCCTACTAATTTTTTGGTAAAGGGAAAGAAAGTGGAAAATTATTATGAAAGTTACATGATTTCTGCTGAGAGTTCATTCTGCAGTTTGTGAGTTATACTAGCATTAAGGGTGTGAATTTTAGAGCTCTCTGTACT
The DNA here is from genome assembly GCF_018691265.1 of Tyto alba. Lineage (NCBI taxonomy): Eukaryota > Metazoa > Chordata > Aves > Strigiformes > Tytonidae > Tyto > Tyto alba. The sequence goes on along the minus strand of NW_024881316.1, from coordinate 41,046,497 downwards.
GGCACTTAATCTCCTTGCATTATTAAGAAAATCTGAAAGTATCTATAGCATGCATACAAGCATATGATTTTCATACAATAAAATAAATATTGTAAACTGAGGAAATCTCTACAAAAGTAGTCAGAAGATCATCTTGCAAACTTACACTTAAGCTGCTTTGTGATGAGGCAAAATACTGAGATTATTCAGAGGAATATTTCTGTAATAAAAGGCTTTCTTGCTTTCTATGCTTCATAGTGTGATTAACGGCAAAGTAACAGCCATTATCTTCTTAAAACTCTTAAAAAATAATTTTATTAATATTATTTTACCTACTCTGTCAAAAAAAAAAAAAAATCAGGCTAAATCAGAATCAGGTCTTTGTGCAGAAATCTGGAAAATAAATGGTTCTAATACATAATAGGTAGTTTTTGTTGGGTGGGTAGCATCCCTGGTCAGTTTTGCGTTTATGGCTCAGTACTAGTGAAACATTTTATTTTCACATCTTAAAAGATCATTTCAGGGGTGAACAAACACAGCAGATTCAGCAGCAGCTGGAATACAACTACTACTGTTCACCCTTTGGAAAGTTTATGAAAGCACTGGCATGGTTCTGAAATATTAAAAGGTCTTCTGAAACTCAGAGAGAAAACAGCAATGTAAAATCAAGGGTCAGGTCTGACTGAGTGGATAAAGTGCCATCCTTTTATACTGGGGACTTAAATCTTTCAAGTCAATATGTGGTATAGAATGGCTTTTATGGTCATTGGTTAGTGGCTGTGAATTCAAATCAACAAAAGTAACATAATTCAGACTAGGACAGAGGAAGAAATCAAAGTGTAACAAGGTTTGTGTTATAAAAAGGCACAGTTATGTGCCTTTGGAAATAGTCTTGAACAGCTGACCCAAACCTCTTGCTCCTGGGAGAGAGTTCAGATCATAATTTGCATTCAGATGTTTCAGCTCAACTTAGCTCTATACGTCTAACATATTTTACACTTTCCATGGTTCCAAATTTTATATGGCTTTATCACCATGGCACCAGAACACCTCTAATTTTAGTACACATATTCTTTAAACCCTGTGGGTAAGGAATACTTGGATAGAAACATTACTTACATTTACTCAGACATCTTAACTTGCAGCCAGAATATCCATAATGTTTAAACATGCTTGCATTAAAATAGGAAAATCATTAGTCCATGAAGTTTGAATTTCAGCACAGTACCTCTGGAAGTCCTTGGGAAGCAAGCCAGCTCTCCAGATCCACCTTGGGTCATGCCCACTCATGTCATACGTGTGTTCCAGGCTCAGTCCTAAGAACAGGCAACTTGATGCTGGACACAAGATTCAGGTCGAGGTCAAAATGACAAAACAAAATCATTCTGTCTCCCTCAAGCCCTCACCTCCCTCAGCCACAACTTTAAACATCTCTCCAAATGTTCATTCTAAGAACTTTTACAGCACTCAGTCAATATTGCTGTATTTCATGTCTGATACCTTTGGTACCTTTCCAGTTTCCAAGAGAAACCTTTCTTGTTGCTCCAACAGTTCCACAGTTATACCTATATGACGTGGGTGAAGGGAAGTGCTATTTAAAATTATTTTCAGTCTTCCTACCTGTTACAGCCTAAGAAGCAATCAGCTGACAGCCTCACTGCTCTGTTTCTCAGTGGTGGGTGGAGTGAAAGCACTTTTAAGAAATGTATTGCTCCCTCCACCTGACCATATAAGGGACAAAGGTATTGATCTGTTCTTAATTGGTATAATTGATCTCATCTACTGCTAACGTATTTCCACAAATGTTTTGCCAACAATTAACTGCAGATATAGAAGAAGGAAGGCAAAAAGATTCTCAGAACTGGATTCTTCCATGCTTCTAAATGGAAATCCTAGAAAAGAAGCAGGGCTTGGATGTAAATCTGGTGTGAATGATCCCACACTAAGTTTATGTCTTAAAGACATGTCCTAGAACACACCTCCATTGTCCTATACTCTAAGGATTTTTTCCTTCCCAAGGGTTAATCCTCTTATCAACTCACAAATAATAAGATAACTTTCCTTCTTATTTTAAATGAGGTAGAATAAAGAAATGATTTTTAAAATTTAGTTTTATTTCATAAAAATTTCTTTTGAATATCACAGTACACCTTCTGTGGACTGGGTTCAGTTCTGTGACACAGGAAATGTCATAGTGGGTAAAACTCAATTTCACCAGACCCAGCAAACCATCTCCTGTAGTGTAGAAGTTACTGATTTTGCCTGTTTAAAGAAGTAGCATAAGAAATATTCCCCCAGTATCTGAATAACAGATAATCTTAATATTGTATAGGATAATCACTGGTCTTTTCTTCTAGCTAATTTTCTGAACCCTTTTTAAATCTACTTTCTCCTTCAGACACTACAAAACTCTTCTGACAATTAGTTCCATAGTTGTAAAATGCTGTGTGAGAAAAGTGCTTCCTTATGTTTATCTTAAGCTAGCATCATGATAATTTCATCAGTTGGCCCCCTGTTCTTCAAACATTGTCAACAGCAAACATGGCAGTTTGACTACTCTGTGCTGTGTATTGTTTTATATACTCTATAATTTTGTCCCTCAGCTAATTTTTTCTCCCCAAAGACCCATAATCCTAGCCTAATTGCTCTTTACATAAAAATCATTTCATATCTAATCTTTGCTGCCCTTGACTATTTCAACAATTTTTCTGTTGGAAAAAGGGGGAGACAGAACTTCATACAGTGTTCAGGAAATGAGGTGATCCTGGCCTTATACATAGGAAAAATGATATCTACTATTCTGTTCTTGATGCTTTCTTTGTTATGCCTATGATCTGCAGTTTTCACTGAGAACCTTTGAAGAAGCTAACCACAATAATTCTAATTGTCTTTCCAAAACACCTATGTCTCATTTATGAACCCATGGCAGTGTAGAAATTGTTAGCATTATGCTTCCTTGCATCTATTACTTTTCATTTATCAGCACTGTATTTTGTTTCCTGTTTTATCTCCAACTACTCAAAATCACAAGATCTGTTTACCCTTTTGTTGTCAGTGTTAGTTTGTGTCAGCTTGAAGAATTCTGTACTATCAGCAAACTCCATCAACTCACTAAGTACTTGCTTTTCCAAATAATTTGTAACTGTGATGAACAGTACAGATCCTACCAAGGTTCCCTCCTTCTCTGTACTGACAACCTCTTTGCATTGTAAAAACTGTAAATCTATTCCTATAGTTTACTCCCCATCTTTTCTCCTATCATTCTGCTTTTCTCCATAACTTTAGCTAATATCTTGCATGCAACTGACAAGTATTTCATAATCAAAGGATTTGAGTGTACTTGTTTTTATTTCATAAAACAGGAGATAAAGCCGCTTCTCTGACCTTTCAGAGCAGAGCAGCAAAGTGAACCCACATCTTCTGTCTAGTCCTGACTATTAAGTTGCCTCCTTCTTTGTACAGCTGTTGTTAAACATAGTCAGGACACACTTATACTGACATTAAACATGTGTCATCAATCCTTTTGCCCACGAAATGGGAGGAGAAAAGTAGACTTCAAAAAGGACACCAGTCAGTATCAGCAGTCAGCAGTCATCTTCTTGACCGTCCATTCCCATGTTTCCCCAGAGCCTTACAGTGTACCAGAAAACCCTTGATTATCTCCATTGCATATCCTAAATTTCTAATTTATATTCAAATTAATTTTCTTTTTCCAGTCTGAGTTACATACACAACACAGAGATACAGTAGCTGAATTCATGATTTTTAGCTTTATGGGACAGTCATTTTTCTGGTCTTAACTTCCTCCTTCATTAATGCTTCTCCTTGTATTTTTTACAAGGATATACTTAACTTAATATGCCAAGTATATTGTCTTACAAATTTGGATAAGCCTATCCAAAATCAGATAGAAAGAATTGTATGTAACAAAACTATGATGTTTAGAAAATCAGAATTTTTCTTCATCATATAGTATCCATTCCTAATCAAAAGAAGTATTTTAACTAGCTGAATCAAATCATATCTATGTCTACTTCTGCTCTTCTTTATGGCTACCCCATTTCAGCAATTCACATTTTCACTAAGCATGTTGGGGATATGAAGAGACATTAAAACTTAGTGGTGTGACAATGTTGTGGAGGTGTATTAACTTAGTTGGCTTTCATGCTGACTCTACAGTGATAAAAATGAGATGAACCAGTGGGTAAAAAATACATAGAGATATAATAACCAGTCTGCTGCTTTCCTACTCATCTCTGGCTTCACGATGCTGAAAATCTCACTGATTCAGCCTGGGGAAAGAATTCTTTTCATAATCCTACAAGAGTTTACAATCTACCATACAAATCAAAGTTATATGGTAATCAGCAGATAAGCACAATAACACTTGTGGCGTTAAAAGAAGTCTCTTGTTCTCTCATGGGGAGGAAGAGACTTACTTATTTGTTCAATATACCATTATAAAATTATCTGGTTTTAGGAAGAAAAAAAACAACAGAGAACATATTTTAAATTCTTATCTTTTGCTTTTTTTTTTTGAAACTTATTGATGAATAATTTAGAACTGTGTCATAGCTATTCTCCTCTTTCTATAAAAATGTAATCTGACTTAATTATGTGTCATCACAGTAATAAGAGAAAAAAAATCCACTCCAGGGATGAGTGGAGCATATATTTTTTATGAAAAGTCCTAAACCCATTATTTTAATTTATACAAAGTGGAGTTTAGCACTTGAAATACTTTTATTTATAAATTTGTTTCCAAGCATTTCATATGCCTCCTGCCAGTATGGGGAGTTGCACAGCAGATGAATACAAAGGGTGGTAGCAGCCTCAGTTAAAGGCTGACAGGTTGGTCATGAGGATTTTATGCACGCATTAGCAAACTTAAGGTTGTTAAGGAATATTTTAAGGGCCAGAAACAGAGAAGATGGAAAACTTCTATTAACCCAAAGCAAATCTATTTAGTTGACCCCTATCCATTCCACATCAACAAATCAATGCTGCACAATTAATTAAAAACAAAATTAGCAACAGTTTTTGTTGTTGTTTTTCAGCCAAGTGGAGAAATGTGTAAGGACCATTAAAAATGAGATTACACCAGATAGTATTTAAAGCTGTCTCCTAAATCCAAATTCACGTACACATTTTCATCAGAAGCAAATCAGATTGGATACATCCACATTGACTCAGAGGTGTAAAGTCATAAACAATACGGACAAGTGCAATAAATACTGCATCATCTTGGATAGAGGATAAGATTTTTATTTCACTAAGGTACAGTAGCACATATCACCAAACAGACATTCTGTTGCTAAATTATAATAGCCACAGTGGTTAAAAGCAAATATTGTGTTACTGAGGAAAATGAGCAACTACAGAAAACGAGGCCAGCAGCCTTCCTGCTCTACATGTACACCATTTCTTATGTGAAAACTCCAGAGCTCCTCTCCAAAAAGGCATATTCAGAACAATTTGCATCATAGTTATACTATCTTTATGTCCGGGTCACACATGCCTAGGGAGTTTACTGTATTTCCTGATGGAGCAGGGGCTCACAACCAGGTAACTAAAATGGCCATACTGTGGAAAAACGGAAGTTTAATAACCAAACAATAACCCAACTCATTAACTGTAATTGCTTCTGTCCTCAGAGAGCTGACACAAAATAGCCTTGTTTTCTAGCATGGAATATCTACCAGTTCTGAGATACAATCTCTAAAATGCAGAAGATCAAAATTTCAAACATTAGTGCAGTAAAACCTGATTTATACATAATGTGTATCTTTTATTATTTAGACTTCCCTAGAATTACCATGATTTGTTTCTAGGGGAATCCACACAGGGGTGATTTAAAAAGAGAAGTTGCTGGAAAACAGTATTCAGTGTTAATTTTCTCTTGTTAGTCTTTTTATCCTGTAAGTTTATACCAGACATCAGTTGCTCAATGGACTGAAGTTTTTGCAAAAGGGCCTGAATTTTATGCAGCAATCTAAGTTACTTTAAGAAAGTTCAAATGGGCCAAGCTAAAAAATGAAGCCCAGTTTTCAAAAATGAACAATTATTTGGGGCAATCAATTAAAAACCCCTTCAAATTACTTGTGTTTAAGGAAAAAAAAAAAATCTGAACCTTCTGAAGGCCAAACCAGCAAGCCAGTGCAATGAGCATACAACCTATCTAATCACACTGGAACAGATGTTTAGTGCCAGCCCTCTTTACTTAAGAGCCTTTTGAAGACCTTTAAATTTGTGTCACGTATACTTGCTAGTCATGGCTTGCTCTCTTTCTTCTCCTCACTTCAGAGAAAAGATAGATTATTGCTATTCTTTTGTCATGGTTAAATAAATAATGTACTGGGCTCTCTATTCATGTCAAAATCTCAGTAATGGCCTTTGTATTATTTCTTTTTTTAGCAATATATGCAACTTGGAAGTATTATTATAATATAGATTAAAAACTGTTTTCATCCAAACTGAAATGTCTTTGCATATAGTCTCTCCCAATCAATAATCCTTTTGAGGTTTAGAAGGAGATCTCAGTTCAGATTACAGTTTTAGAGAAAAACTCATGGAGGTTTCCATGATATTGAAGCTAGTTCAAGCTACAATGAAAACTTGCTTTCTTTTATGACAAAACTTATTCACTACAAACAATACATAATGTGTATGTGAAGTCTATTTATATACAATTTCCTTAGTGCTATCAGTCTTCTACATGTTCAGAGGGAATGGAGGAAATTGTAAAGTATAAGACACTTCAAGTTTTGGGCAGTTGATTTTTTTCTTAATTTTTTTTTTTTAGGTTCATAAAAAGTATCTTTATAAAAAGTAGCTTTATAAAAAGTCGAAGTGCAGAATGAGTGTAACTATGTTAATTGCATTGCGGGCTTCACTGCATATCAAGAAAACAAAGCAAAGATAAAAATGGCATAAAACAATGGGCCTGTGGAAAGAAACCAGAAAAAAAAAAAAAAAAAAAAAAAAAAAAAACAAACAAACTATGACAGTCTGAAAGAGCTGCTGTAGCAGAAGGAAATAATTCACTGAAAAGTTGATGCTGAAAAGAAACAGAAATGAGTGGGTTGAATTGATGGGTGTCCTTTCTCCCTTTAGCAATGCAGAGTTCAGCTGAAGTAAATTGAGTGCAGACTGTAATGTCAGACATGCACAGAAAAATGTCTCGAATGCACAGTTGTCTTCTGTGGGTCCACAGTCCTCTTTCTTTCTCTACTTTCAGCTTTGATTCCCCATTTATTGTTTAATTGGTTTGGTGTTTTAATTTACATGAATGTGGAAGTGAGGCTAATAGGAAGCCAAACATTGAAGTGTTTATAAAATACAAAATTTCTGCAAAGAACTAGTATTTTCTGGTAGAATTCAGTCCTTTCTCTTTAACTCCATCCTATTGCTGTCAGTTGGCTGTCAGTAGACTGCTAGATAAGTAGGATTTTGGGCATCTAATCTAGATACCTAAGTAGAAGCAACAAGAACTTCCTTTGTAAACCTCTGGAGTCACCTATTTTTCTCTAGACTGCTGAAATGAAAGAGTGAGCTTTCACACAGCAATGTAAAAAATCATGTGGCCAAGGCTAGACGTATGAATGTTGGTTGTATATTGCCTGATATGCTGGTAAATTTTCTGGAAAAAGTCAGCATGCTAAAGAACCAGCAGTTATTTCAGATGTTTTAAAACATGCAGCAACATATATAAACTTTGTATTTTTAAAACTATTTTTTTTTTTTAAATCATTCAGCTCAAGAAACAATCATGAAAAAGCATGATTTGAGCAGCACAGTTCCAGTTTGCTACATAAGAGTATGCAGAGATAGTTTAGCAGAAATTGATGCACTTAGCATTTGGAGCATCTTCCTCGGGCTTTAGGAATTTCAGGTCACAATAAATGTAGGCCACTAACAGCTCCTAAGGCTAAATGTATGGATCAGACATTCCTAAACCCTCTGCTAATAGGATCACTATTGTTAAAGAAGTTTTAAGGAATTAATGTGGTTTCTCAGATTCTCACAAGGAACCTACCAAGGCTCATTACTAGTTGATGAGAGATTAATGTTGTGGAAAAAGGAGAGACTTCATGGAATTTATTAGCTTGCATGAGACAGCTCTGAGATAGAACCAGAATACAAAAGGGGTTAAAGACTGCTGCAAAGTCTCCTACTGAGATAACTTGTTATACAAAAGGGTAAGTGGTTAAAAGCTTTCAAGCACTGTCTCACCTGACAAGGTTGGAAAAGTAGGTATTATTTGAAAGACAGACCATACTTTGGAGAAGTAAGGAGGATGATTCTTTTTTGGCTTGCAAATGTCTACCTATCAGACAGAATTGGATTTAAATGGGAGTGTTCATTTGTCTGCTGCTGAGACAGACTTACCAGGAACAATTTTAACAGACAGCAAAAGGATAGTTAGAGTAGCACGAGTTCATTGTTTTTCCGTTACAGAACACCTCACATCCTTGTCTCTCTCCTCCTCCCAAAATAATAAATATTAAAAATTTTCTGAAGGTATTTCTTCTTCATCATCATCACTAGGAGCTGCTGGATTCATGCTAGTTTTAAAGTCAGCATACTTATTAAACTTGCCTTATTAAACCCATGAGATCAGAGCCTTTAGGACATTAACTTTACCTTCAGAGCAGCAGCCCACAAGAATATCTGGGAACAAGTCTGTGGGCTTAGAATCCAGTGTTTGGAGCTTTATAATACACAAGAACAAGCACTTCTCTGGGATAAAATGAACTATTTCTGAAGTCACACACTCTATACATTGGGTTTTCTGATGTCCTGTTTCATAGCCAAGCTATGGAAATTTGCTAATGTCCTAAAGGCTTGGATTACCTCAGGGAGGATGAATTAAAATGTAGGAAATTTCAGAAGTTAGGGGAGCAGCCTGAGCACATGTAACAAGTCTGAAAGTGACGCACTGTGATGTTGGGTACATGACTTGTCCTAGATGATGTTATAACTATACCTTCTCTGTTTAGATAATAATATCTTATGTGATACATCACAGGATGGTTGAGGTTGGCAAGAACCTCTTGAAATCATCTAGTCCAATACCCATCTAAGGAAGGATCAGTTAGAGCAGCATCACTTTCAGATCAGTTTTGACCCTCCAAGGATGGAGACTCCACAAACTCTCTGGGTAACATACTTCTGTGATTGACCACACTCACAATTAAATAAATAAATAAATAAATAAATAAATAAATAAAATAAATAAATAAATAAATAAATAAATAAATAAATAAATAAATAGAATTCTTGTGTTCGGATGTAATTTAATCTGTTTTAATTTGTGTCCATTTCCTCCTCTCATGCCACTGGGCACTAATTGAGAAGAGCTTTGTTATTCCCTCCCATCAGGTATTTACACACACTCAGGGCACCTGAGTCTTCTCTTCTACATGCTGGACTGTCCCACTTCTCTCAGCCTCTCCTCATATAAAAGATATTCCTATCCTGTAATAATATTTGTGGCCTTGTGCTGAACTTGCTTCTGTATGTTGGTGTCTCTCTTCTATTGAGGAGTCCAGAACTGGACACAGTACTCCAGCTGCTGCCTCAACAGTGTTAAGTAGATGTAAAGGATGACCTCTCTTGATCTTTTGCTGTGAGGGTGCTTTGCTAGATCATGGTCATCTTGCCATCTATCAGGACATCGAGGTTTTCCTCAACAAGCTGCTTTCCAGCCAGTCAGCCCCCAGCATGTACTGGTGCACAGGGTTAACCCTCTAGAGATGCAAGGCTTTGCATTACCCCGTGGTGAACCTTGTAAGATTCCTCTCTGCCCATTTCTCCAGCCTGTCAAGGTCTCTCTGAATGTGGAACAACCATCTGGTGTACCACTGAGTTCCCTCAGTTTTGATCATCTGCAAACTTGCTGATGGTACACTCCACCCACTTGCTTTTTTCTCAGCAAGGTTATGTGAGATGAACTCCATTCTATGTGTACATGTGTTTACAGCATCCACCTTAATGTGACCCTGAACTTAATGTGGATATATAGTATGCTATTATGTAAATTAAGAAAATAATAATAACAACTATGTTCTGTGAATGTTCCTTACACCTCAGATGAATGAAAACCAACATCAGAGCAGAGGAGTTACAGTCAAACATCAAGAAAAGAGAGAAGGAAACGAATTAGACTGGAAGAAAAAGTTTATTCCAACACAAAAGAAAACTGAGGTCTTATCTATGAGAAACTCAGGAAATCGAAAACATTAATAGAAAGTATGAAGCTAAAATGTATTTGTTAAATATCATAAACCTTGTGTAGACACATTTGTTCAAAATTGAAGTGGTTAAATTTGACTTAGCTTAATTCATTTCTAGTATGTATTAAATTAAACAAAATTAAGGTCTTCTTTACTTATAACAAGGCTGTATACACAGGGATTTAATGCAGCTGAAGTGTGAACTTTAACATTCAATTTGGATTGACTTTCCTAAATGTCCCAATGTAGAAGAGCCTTATTAGCTTCCACACTGGCAAAAATTAAAACCAGACAACAGGCAATGGATGATAGCCAGGTAATGGCAAAATGTAATTAAAAGAAGACAAAGAATCTTTCCAGAAGGAATTATGAGAAGCCACATATTCTGGCCAAGAGGTGATCAAAGCCATTACCAGCATACAGGCAAAGAGCCAGCAACAGATGAAGGGAAATCATAAAACAGATCTGGCGTTGCAGAAGATCTGGAGCACATAAAAGACACAAAAATTCTGTTTTTAAATGACCAGATGGAACTGGAAAAAAAGGAAGAGTAAAAAACAGCTAGACTATTACAAATAGTTGAAGAAATGGAAGAATTTCTAAAAACCAGAAGAATCTCTTTGCTCTAAAAAAAATTTAAGAGACATAGTTAATGAGACTTTAGAGATGCAGATGTGCCAAAATTGGAAGCTGGAAGACCAATTACCTTGTAGAAGGGAAAGACACTTTGATTACAAGTAATAATGACTATGGGGCCTTTATTTCAGGGCATAATGAAAAGTCACTGGGACTCATATTATACCTGCTCAGGTAATACAACTGTACCTGTAAGGCTGCCATGGTTTGACCCCAGAGGGCAACTGAGCATCACACAGCTGCTCACTCCCCCCTTCCCTCTATGAGGAATGGGAAGGGAAATATGAAGCAGAAATGGCTCAAAGAATCCATGTAAGGATAGGGAGGAGTAGGTCACCCATTATGGTCACAGGCAAAAGACAGACTCGTTAAGGGAAGAAAAGAAAACATCATTCTAATTCAAATTTTAATAAAGACACCATTTAACAGACAAGGTGGAACAGTGAGAAGAGCCACTACATCCAAAAAACACCTCCCCCTACCCATCCCTTCCTCCCGGGCTCAGCTCTGCTCCCAATTTCTCTACCTCCTCCCCAAGCAGCGCAGTGGGCAGGGGATGGCGGTTACAGTCAGATCACCGCTCCTTCCTTCTCAGTAGGTGGGGTGAACACCACACATTCCTCCCCTGCTCCATGTGGCTCCCCTCTCACTACAGACAGTCCTCCGTGAACCTTCTCCAGCATGATTCCTCATTATAGGCCACAGATGTTCCCGTGCTGCTCCAGCATGGGTCACCCCCACGTGTTGCAGCCCTCCCAGTGCCGAACCACAGCAGCAAGTACCACTTCTCCCCTCACAGTCCCGGCTTCCTTTAACCACGTATGCCAGCCCTGGAGTGGCTTTCTCCTCAGGCTTCAGGTCAGCCTCTGCTCCACCACAGACCTCCATGGATGACAGGGTGGGTGGCCCTACCATCTCACCACGGGATACAGGGGTCTCTGCTCTGGCACACCTCCCCCATGTCCTTCTCTTTCCTTCCACTCACCTCTATGTTCATCCTTCTTCCAACTCCTCCTTACAAGTCCCAACCCCTCTCAGGTTCCCCTTCTTAAATACGTTATTTCAGAGGCACAATCACCATTGATGATTGGCTTGGCCCAGGCCAGACGCAGGTCCAACTTCAGTCTAGGGGAGCTCTCTAGAAGCTTCTCATAGGGGCCGCAACTGTAGCCCACTCCACTGGTACGAAAAAACGTGCCACAGAAACCCAGCACAAAGGGAAACAATGACTGATCCATATGGTGCTTGCTACCAATTTCCAGCAAGTAATAGTTTATACAGAAGTGAAAATGGAGCAAGATTTCTGATTTAAATAGATTCCAAAATAAAGGAAATTCTTAGCCAAACTTATCATACGGTACCATAGGTATATGTTTTGACTTCTAGAATTGTTCTCTGCATCTGTATAGAAAGAGTCATTACAAAAAATTACAGCTTTACCTATTCTCCAGATGGGTCACATAACTGAAAAGTAAAGCTACAGCTCCACTGATGAGCTTTGCTATCAGCTCATGCTGTCTCTTATTGCAAACAGCCTAGGGAAAGATGGACTAGCCAGCTGACACACTGAGTGGACTCTTTCTATGATGCTCAGCACATAATTCTTCTGTATACCAAAGACTTCTGAAAATGCAATTTTTTTCAACCTTAGCAGCCAAATGGAACAACTCTTTTGAGGGATTGTCCTTTGTCTTACACTCCAAAGTGAAATACTTTTTTTTAAAGAATAGCCATCTGCTACTTTGTTTCCTCCTGAATTTCTGGAACCATAACATAGAGCCAAATCAAGCAGATAAACAGGTTTCCATGAAGCACCTGCCTTCTCCTTCTTATCTTACATGCTCAGGTCCAAAGCAAGAGACGAACAAAGGCAAGCTTCAACCTGGAGACTCCTTGGTAGGAGAGCACAGCAAGATATAAAAAAATCTCAGATTTTAGTGATATGTAGTGTAGTGGAGTCTACACTGGTAAATTGAATAGTGCAGGAGATCAAATATGAAGAAAATTAACATAAATGTATTCTCCGTGTTTGGGTTAGAATTACCCCAGAAGAATGGAGCACAGACAATATGAGAAAATCTTAATTTGGCCTCTCTGTCCAACAGTTATACCTCAGTTTTGTCTATGTTCTGGTTTAGCTGAAAGCTTGGTTTGCCATTTATGAGGCATAGGTAGTATGTAAGTATATTTTCTATACCCATCACTAGAGTGCCAGAAGAAATATAGTTTGCAACCAAATTTATGCCAATATCTGCTCTTAGAGCCCTCAGCTGTTACCTTGATAAAATTTCATGCTTTGGAACTAAATCTAGCCATATGTGATATATTCTTGCCTAAATTAATTTACAACAAAAAGACATTTATTTCCTGCCCTTGGTATAATCTGATTGGCTTTTGTGACATCTGTAAAAGGAAAGTTGCTAAGAGAGACAATCACATCCAACAAAGAACATGCTAATGAAATCAGGCTTTCTAAAGGGAAGTGATTTTGACAGATTAGAAATTATAGCTTTGTATGGATACTACCCAAGTTGTCAGCCCCTCTTCCCACAGTAACAGCAGGCTCTGTTAAATTTGAGGAACACTCTGTCTGCTCATCATGTTATATAAAATCAACCTCTAGCCATATCTGGGTGATTTCCTACAGTGAAAGACTCAGAAACAGAAGGTAAAAATTCCCCATTTGGCATCTTAATCTTCTATTAATGATGCAACCTGTACTGTACCATCTGAAAAACATGAATCAACACTGAGCCCACCCTTCCACAAATAGAACTCTTTACCCTATAATGTGGTGATCTTTCTCTTTCTAATTGCTTCTTACAGATTTTCAAAAGGCACTTTAGTCCTTAAGTGTAAAATTTGCATTCAAACTACTGTACAAAGAAATATAACAATGATTTTGAAGTAATTCCTTCCAACAAAGAGCACAGACTTCTGATCACACACCATCAGAGAAGATGAAAGTGTACATGGAGCGTTTTTCTTATCTCATTAGCAGCCATTAGAAACCCACAGGAGGAACATAATGACCAGCGGAAAAAGGGCAGAGCAGACTTCAGTGAACAAAACAGATGTTTAGTGCATATAGATATTATCCAACACCAGCATCAAACTAGTGAGTTTGGCCATTTAGGGCATCTCCTAGGAAACCATCAGATAACATTAAAAGATATTGACTAACATAAAAAGAACTGCATTTGATAGAAATGGGATGTGCTTCTAAATGCAGCAGTTCTAATTTCTGCTGAGGAAAAAAATTTGATCTATTTTTCTAGATGCATATTGTGGTCTTGGTTAAAAGGCTTAAAAGTTGCTGTATGTTTCTGTATCTTGACATTGCAGTCTTTAACTAAGCAGCATATAAAATGCAGTGCAAAAGCACATCGCAAAGCAAAAGAATCTAAAAAATATCTCTTAAATATGTTGCAAATTGTACGACACATAATATTGGTTGGTTGCTCTTGCTATTATTTTCTTTTCCCTGATAGTTCTTCCTGGCTGGAATTTTCCACATAGTCGGAGAGCTATAAAACTAGCAAAGGTATTGGGCATTTAATTTCCTTTGTGATCTTTTGAGGAAGCCTTCTCTACCTTATGCCAAAACCCACTTTAGTTGACCAGGACCAACTGGTAGTATGTCCATCACACCATGTAAAGTATTCTTGCTCATAACTACAACATTTCAACTCTGTGTTTTGTCTAGGAAAAGGAGGCATTTTATTCACTGACATATTTGCATTTCCTCTATTAGATTTTGTGCCTGATCAACAATGTTTATTGCCCGATAGTTTCTATTTAGAGTATTAAGGACACCTTTTCCACTGTGATTACTGTTTTGCCCTCTCTGCAGTTAGCGAGCGGAAAGGTTAGCTCTGAATTTGGCTAATAAGAACTTTGCTGATCTGTTCAAGTTGGCTGTTACGCCTTTTGGGCATGACCAATCAGAGCATAAAGTGTCAGGAGACTTTCTGTCTCGGTCCAGCTCTTTCGAATGACTTCCTGCAGTCTACCAGACCATCAATTCCCTGCCCAGTTCTCTACGTCTGTGGCAAGGGATAGTGGCACATACTCACCTCTACATGAATCACAAACTATTCATGCATGTTGTGTTCCTTCTTCAGTTTGGTACATTTGCTTAATGCGTTCAGGCCAAGTCGTATCATCAATTTGGCTGAATTCATAAAATTAGAGGGAAGGCCATAATCTAAATGCAGGGATAGAGTATGAAGAAGGGAAACACTTAATGAACACTGGTACTTTATTTTTTCTGAATTGAGACTAAATGAATATGCGCAGTTCTCTGCAGTACAGCTGCATTGGATCAATAATGGCAGTTTTGAAGGCAACCAACCCAGCCACTGCATGCCATGGAGTTAAGCTTGGTATAGAGTTGGAGAGAACTGAGGAACAGAAAATGTATCCATTGCTGAAAAGGTCTATCCTCTTAATCCTATAAACTATATGGCTGTCCCAGCTTTCCCTAGCACCTGTATATATCCCACGTTTTCCTGGGAGACTGTGCACATTAGTTTGCACTATCATCAAAGCATCAACACAATGCTTAGGTGTCCCTATTTTGGGAGGTGATTGTCATCTGGCTAACTCAAGGATCAGAGATTTATGAAAGGACAAAGGTCTGCTTTCTAATTTGACCCAAGAGATTCTGTTATATAACAGACAAGCTATCAAAAAACCCTCTCTGAAATACAAACCTAGGTGAACTTCTTTTATGTTTGTATTTTATTTTCCAGATGGAGCACTGCCAAATAACAGCTGCACAGACAGTTAAGCTTGATCATTTACAGAACTGCAAAGGGTTTGATTGATCAGCTTAGATGTCAGCAATTTTGTAATATGCTTGGGCACCAAAGGAGCAGAGCGGGTTGGGAAATGCAAAGGGGAAAAAATAATGTGTATTCTGATTGTGTCCTTCACACAAAATTACAAGCATTTTCAACAACAAAGTAATTCACTTCATCCAATAGACTGCCTGCAAGTTCAGGACAATAAAACTGTAGAGCATCTTTAACTGACAATTTAAGCTCAAATCATTTTTGACTGGCAAGGTGTGGTATCATCCAGAAGAATTGATGCTATAGTAGTAGCTTCAAATTACGGGGTTATAGTGTGTCTACTCAACATGCAGCTCTTATCAGGGGAGATAAGGGGAGGGATAGGAAAAAATGGATAGCAATAAATGTTTTCTGTAGGCTCTACAGTTAATTAAGGATAAGAATTTATATACATATTTATACTTGAGTAAAACTCAGAATAAAAATTAAAATGGAAGATTTTGACTGACACTGAGTATATACTGTAATTCTCCTTTCAGCACCATTTTCCTATTCAATCCTCTGCATGAGTTTTTTTAAGAGAAGTCTGGGGAAAAAAATGCATCTCCCTGTCAGCAAGGAAATTTGAAACAATGTCATTTTCTGAAAATAGTGGTTTACTGAAATTACATGTTTGTGTTAAGCCAAACCATTCCACCCCCTACCCAAAAATAATTCAAGGCAGGTTGTTGTGTCAGCAGTTGTCAGTCTTTGTTAGTAAGCATCAGGGCTGAGATAACCACTAATGTCCTTCTCTAGCTGATGAGTATAAAGGCCATTAAAAGCAAAGACTAAAACTCAGTATTATGGAAATAAAAAAGTAAAAATCTCTCCTAGGTTTTTCATGATCTGTAGAACTGTTAGAACATTTTATAACAGGCTTCTTGCCCCAATAGAGCTAAATAAAAGTACAATAACTGTAACCTAGAAATTCACAGAATTGTAAGGGTTAATTAAATATTACAATAAATCAAGCAAAAAGAACTACACTGAAAAATCCCAAGTGGTTTAAACAGAAATGGTCCACTAATACTATACTGAATTATACATCTAACAAGTTAGAAATATATGAGATTAGAAATCCCTGAATCAAGACTGATGGCTTAAAAGTTAGACATAAGCAGTAATCAGACCCTGGTTAGTCCACCCAGAAACTACCTTTTCACATTTTCAAGAGGATTGTGGACTAAAATCATTGTATATATGGCCTCTAAAATTACAGCTTCACATCACCTGGTCTTAACTAATAACCTTTACTCACTGGGACATTCATATCAACACAAATACACCAAATGATCCCCACTGGATCAGCAGGAATGCCAGAATGATACAAACAGGAATAGATTTTGTCTTCTATTCTGAGAGCATTGATACTGCCTTTTCCCCAGTTATTATCAGAATGATTGTATTGCTTCTCCAGAAGATGTGTCTCTTTTGTGATGAAGAAGGAAACTTTCACAATGACTATCTCAAGATTCAACTTCAGAGCTATCTGCTCCTTCTCTTTATTTGGGTATCTTTTAAAAAGGGACACACATAGACATTGATTAATTAGCTCAATCCATTCATAATACCACAAGTGGGTTTTGCTTAATTCTTCTTTTGTGCACTTTTAATTATGTATTTTCTATTTTAGAAAGTGCATTTATTTTCTTTAGTATTAATTTTCTTGCATCTGTGCAAGATATGGTGGTTAAACGACTCCTCACTATAAATCCCTAATCAGGTTTAATAGTTTAATGCTGCACAGTAACAAGGTTGTGTTAAAGCAATTGACCCTTCACATCAGCTGATTCCATGGAAATTAGAACAGCACTTCTTTACTCCTTCCCCCTCCCACATGTCTCAGCTAAGCATAGCTACCTCAAAAGCAGGCATCTATTCTGGAGAGTTGGGTCTCCTCTACAGTTAATAGTAAGAAATAGGCACAATTTATCTTACAATACTTATCTCAGGATAGGGTCGATTGCCCTCTGCACTGCCTACATCTCTCCATTGACTTTACAGGAAGCTTAAATGAATTCGCTTAGAGAAGACATCTAACTTTTAGATGGATAATGTTAATCGAGGTGAATCCTTGCTGGATGTCAATATATGATTGCTACAATGCTGGCTGTCTTATCCAAAATGCCACCTCCGTCTCCATTGTCATAGATGACTGTAAAGTGCAGATCAAAAGGTACAGCAGATCAGGATGAGTTTCCTTTGTAATGTGGATTTGCCTGAGATATATTTTGATTACTCTATCTATACAAGTAGTATTAAAGATACACTTGTGTGCTATTAATAGGAGTTTTAAATCAGAGTATGTCTTAAAAAATATATCTATTTGCTCTTCAGCATCATCTTCACTATGTTCCTGAGCTTGGTGTTTTTATTGTATTAATGTTTATATTTTATCCATGATATTTCTTCTCATAAATAAACTACCAGCCAAATGCTTCCTGGGTGATTGCACCAGAGCTTGACTATGTCTGGCTTTCAATCACAGTTTCACCATCTCTCTGAAAACATCCTTAGTCTTCTGGGTAACACAAGCCCTGTGGCAGGCTAACCTATTCAGAGAAAAGGTCGACTAACTGTCGAAGCAAAGCACAAAGAAAGCAAAACCCGCTGCACAGCTGAGAGCTGTGAAGTTGCCAAGAGGCTGGGGAGCTCATGCAAAGAAACTCCCTGCTTTCCACGCTATACTGTGTTTAGGTCTTGGGATTTTTAAACCTTCAGATTTCCAGACGCTCTCCTCACTTTAAATAGCAAACAGGAATCAATTTAACTGTCAGCTGGAGAAAGCACTCAATATGTGATACAAATAGGGATTTGGTTTGGGGCCCGGGGGGGGAGGCAGTTGCCTGAGACAACTTCAGAAGACAAGTGCATAAATAATGCCAAGCTTTTTTCCCTAACATATTTCTAGGTTTCCCAAGGAAGTCATCAAGGCGAATTTGACAGCAATCACAAGGCTGGGCCTACAGACAGTCTGAAAAACTGAGAGACGTAACACTTGAGAATACCTGAAGAGAACAACCCTACCATGGGTAGGTGGTCTTGTTGATATTTCCCACAGTTGATTCATGCCAAGGGAAAATCCTGCTCTTCTCTGTAGCTACCTGAGCTTCATGAACCAGCTCTGGTTGCTGTAAATCCATTCATCTCCAGCAAGACCTTTGCAACAGCCAAGCCCTGGCAGTAGAGCAGGGATAAAGAAAGTGTCAGAAAGCCATTTTGATGGCCAACACTTTAACCTCTGACACAATACAGCTGTAAGTTATACAGGAATTTTACAGTGTGTAATAGTAATATGCATAGGGTAAAAACTTTAAGTCATTAGCAGTATAATTTATTAGCTAAGTTGTGCCAATGCCTATCAATCAGACTTTAAGGTTGGTTCCAGAGAGGTTTTTGATCTTCCTCATATTGCTTTGCTTTTCTTCTTCTATGGCAGCATTAGCAGGCGACAGTTATATTATATATCTACTCATTGCTCTGGTGAGAGACCATTATGTTCACAGATCATTACTGACATCCTGACATTTGTCATCTCCTTTCATAGCAGTTAAATCTTGCTTTATCT
This sequence comes from Tyto alba, assembly GCF_018691265.1. NCBI lineage: Eukaryota > Metazoa > Chordata > Aves > Strigiformes > Tytonidae > Tyto > Tyto alba. The sequence goes on along the minus strand of NW_024881316.1, from coordinate 41,027,241 downwards.
GTAAATGTCACCACGTCATTTATTCATGAAAAGGGGTCACATTCCCAAAATAGTACAATCAGCTTTTAAAAGAGAATTTGGTTTTATTCAATGTGGTAATCCTTGGACAAACTTCGCTGCTGCTAAATACTGACTTTTTTCCCCATGCAGTTGTTTACATCTCCACATACAGGTTTCAGGTTTGTTTTTTTGAAAATAAAACCCTATCAGCAAGGTAAATGATCCAGATGAGAAAAACAGGTGTTTATTTTTTCAGCTTCCTACATTTAATCCACATGGATTTATCAGCACTGAATTTACTGTTGCAAAGTATAATTTTAATTTGACATCGTACTGGCTGAAAACCCACTGGTTGACTATTTTTACTGAGACTTTGGCATGTAGTTCTCATCTGAACTGTAGTTCAACCTCACAAAAACATAGTTTAAATAATGCTTGATAATAGAACTTCCTCTTTTTCATCTTCAAAGGTCTTGAAAGTTTAATTAATAAAAGTCTAGGCCCACCCTGTGAGATATATGGACATTCTCGTCTAAAAAGTAGAGAAAAGAAATAGAAGCTGAGGCAAGCAGGATGCATAAAGGACTCTTACTGTGTTCTTGGAAGAAAAGAATCAATCCCACGTGCACAGTCTGAATTTAGGAGGGCAGAGGCTCCCTCTTACACGGTTTATGTATGAACATACATCCTTCCTGCAATAGGATCTCCTTTACCAGCTAAGCTTATATCATGCTTCCCTTTTATACCTGTTCATACACTAGCATTTTAGTGGATGTCTTGAGGTGGTTGTGTTTTCTCAGTATTTATGGATTTCTCTTTCAAGTTCTTGTTCAGTTTTCCTTTGCACTCATCTTAACAGCTAGGCATGTCATCTGGAGCTCCATCTTATTTGGGTTATCATTATAGCACTAGCGTTATTTCGGGGAAAAAATGGGCTGTGGACAAATTTCAAGGTAATTCTAATATAGCATGAATTTTCTTAACAGTTGGGATCCATATGTATATTCATATGTGTATATACATATAGTTTCTCTAGTGATCTGTCATCTTGAGGCTTTCTATAGTGATAAAAAAGTAGCAGCTCACTTCTCTACAGTAATTTCCAAATCATTTTACAAGCTCTATGAAGTATATGCAGCAATTACTTTTCACACCACTCACAGCAGCTGCTTTATGAGCTCAGCAATGCTACACAATAGCTGAAGGTAGAAAACAATAAAAACTAAGGCCTGAGTTTACCAGGGGGCTAAAAGGGCTACAGCTCCTCCATTAACATTGCCCCCTGAAGCATATAATCAACAGCTGGATCCATTTCTGAAACTGTCACTTCTCTTTGAAAACAAAGAGAATAATTTAAGTAAACTGAACAGCATCATAGAAACACAATAATGCAGGTTGGGAGGGACCTCTGGAGGTCATATGTGCTGAAGGCAAAGCCACATTAGATCATGTTTCAGGGCTTTGTCCAGCTGAGTTTTGAGTATCTCTAGAGAGCATCAACAACTTCTTTTCCAGTCTTTGACAACCCTCATGGTGAAAAAAAACATTCCTTATATCTAATCTGAATGCCCTGCATTCTAGCTTCAGACCTTTGCTTCTCATTTTATCACCACAAACCTCTGAGGTCACCCCAGAGCCTTTTCTGCAAGCCGAACAGACACATCTCCCTTAGACACTCCTCATATACCTTGTACTCCAGCCTCCATACCAAGGGTTTCCTGCATTGGATTCACTCTAGTTTGTCCATATCCTTCTTTTATTGGGGTGCTTCAAAGAGCACGTGTGTGAATGCTGTCTGTGTTGCCATCTCATATGTGCCAAATCAAGGTGGAGAATCGTTACTCTCACTGCAAGACAGCACAGCTGATGTGAAACCCTGGTCCTCCAGGTGTCACTGGCAAAAAAATGCTGCACATTTCATCCAACAAGTGATCCAGGTTGCCATAGTTCCTGCTTCAAGTGCTCAGTGTCTCTTTTCCTGCCAAGTTTCCTGACACTTTTTTTTCCCCAGCATGTCTTTACAACTTCCAGTTATGTGATTTTTGAGACCAGCTGGAACATAAATGCTCAGAGCTGAAGAATAAATAAAATGTCTGCTTTCAAAAAGTTAACAGAGTAAGTTTTCCTCCGTGCCAGCTATCTGCTGAAGTCAGGGTCATTACATCTCCTTAAACCAGCTGAGAATTTCATCAAGTATTTGACCACAGCTTGCAATCACAACAGGTGTGGGACCAGCTTTCCTGGGGAAATCTGTAGTGTTCCAATTATATTGAGTACTCAATTTAGACACATGCTTACTTTTTAACAGTATTGATCATATTGTACTTTCCAAACAATAACAACCTCTCTTCCCTACTGAAGATTGGCTCCTGAAATTTGTCTCGATAGTACTTTTTGCCAAACCAACAAAGGATATCACAGAATAAACCTTTATTTGTTACTATTATATCTGAAAGATTTCAGTATCAATATTAAAAAAAAAAAAAATACTGTCTTTGCCCAGATTTTTATAGTATTTATTAAGAATAAAATCTGTCCATAGAATTTCCCAGAAATAGCTTTACTGGGTGTTCTAAAATAACCTCTACTTAATGCTGGGCTAGGCTTCAGGGAAAACTTTTTCCCTTCAGGATCTCTACTGATCATACTGTGCAAGACAACAGATTTATTCTAAAGAAACACATACTACTTTTTCCTCCTGAGATGAAGGGTAATATGTTGTTTAAAGATTTCACTACAATAAGGCAGAGTAAGTAATGATAATCTAAAGGAGAGGGACTAGGTCTCTGAAAGCTTATTTTGCTGTAGGTATACTTTGCCATGTGGAAAACGTAATGGATGTAATTCTGGTTTCATGCAAGCCAATGGGAGGTTTGTCACAGGCTTGAGTGATGTCAGGAACTGACATAATTTCTCAGGTTGACAGTAGTTTTGCCATATACCATGCAGTATTCTTGGTGTGAACCGAAAGATCCTACAATTAACTTCACTTATTCTACAGAAAGCCATTTTTTTCTCTCTCTCTGCTTTCTTTGGCTGGATTTTTTTGTAGCTTTCCTAAATATACTGGAAAGTTGTGCATGCAGGAAATGTTTTTATTTGAAGCATATTACTAATATCATATGTGTATGTACAGAATCTTTTATCAAACATTACAACAATATTGTGGATATTTAAAGAATTCTGTTTTCTTTTCTCACCATGAAGCCTATTTTCTCCTGATAACTATAGCAAACTCTGTTGACCTCCAGAGACTTGCACTTATATTACATACTGCCTGTTAAAACAATTGAAAGAACAACTCCCCACTTAAGCAGAAGCTGCACTAGTTCATGTGAGACTTTGTTGTTGAATCCTTAAAATGAATTTTGAGATCAGATGCTGACAAGCCAAGTACTATAGTTCTTATTGCCTGATTAAACTTGAAAAAATTATCACCCCCCCTCCCCTAAACAGTCCCTTTTGTTTAAAAATTTGCTTTTATTTTCTCTCAGCCCCTTTAATCTCTATTCCTTTCAGAAAAGATCCTTCTTTATGTACTCATGCAAATCAAAATCATTGGCTTCAAACATATATCTGCCTTGTCGGTGCTACTCTTATCTTACAGAATATTTGTATCACTAGTCTCATCTAACCACTGATCAATTGTTTGACCAAGAACCTCTGCAGTTTATGGTCTCTAAATGTTTGTTTAAATCAAATGCTAACCAGTGGCAGTGCCACTTGTTGAACAGTAGTGCCTATCATGTACAAAAATTGAATCACAATAACGGACTCTGAATCAGGCATAATCCACTTTTTTACTGACATCTGGCTTATAGCTATGGCTCACATTTCATGCAGAGACATTGCTCAAAGTGAAACTGCTTGAGTGGAAAGTGACAAATGGTGGAAAGACTATCTTCTAAATTCAAGGACTGGTAAAAATTTTTATGCTCTGGTTCACAAATTACTACATATGTGTTGTGGTTTGGGCCTGGTTGGCAGCCAACCACAATGCAGCAGCTCTCTCTCCCTTCCCCTCCAGCAATGAGAAGGGACAGAGAGCCAGGCTTGGGGTTTGAGATAAGACTGGGATGGGGAAAAATCCCCCTTTATGATCACGAGCAAAAGGCAGACTCATTAGGGGAAGAAAAAAACCCATACATTTATTACAGACACTAACAACACATAACAGAATAGGACAGTGAGAAGCATTGCCACATCTTGAGAACACCTTCCCCCCACCCCTCCCTTCTTCCCGGGCTCAGCTCTGCTCCCGATATCTCTACCTCCTCCCCCAGTGGCGCAGGGGCAGGGAATGGGGGTGCAGTCAGCGCTGCCACTGCCTTCATCTTCAGTGGGGGGAGTGTCCGGAACTTGTTCCTCCTGCTCCATCATGGTCCCCCTCTCACAGGAGACAGTCCTCCACAAACTTTCTCTGACATGAATTCCTCCCACGGGCCCGCAGCGTTCCCCACACTGCTCTGTCATGGGTCACTAACTTCCTCTGACTGGATTCCCTCCCATGGCTGTAGCCCTTCCCGAGCTGCTCCGGCGTGGGACTCCCCCGCATGCTGCAATCCTCCCAGCACTGAATTACAGCAGCGGGGCTACCTTTTCCCATGAGACCCCAGCCTTCTTCGGGCACAGAACCTTGATCATCTAAGCAGGAGCAACAGGCCATAAATCAATGTCTGCTCCACCGAAGATCTTCATGGGTGGCAGGGGGGGGCCGCCCTTCCGTCTCACCACAGGATACAGGGGGATCTCTGCTCCGGCATACCTCCCCCCCCCCCTTTCTTCCTCCGTTCCTCCACTGACCTTGGTGTTCATGCAGCTGCAGCGACTCCTCCTCACAAGTCCGACTGCCCATCACCACGTCCCTTCTTAAATACGTTATTGCAGAGGTGCAGCTGATTGGCTCAATTTTCCAAACAGAAGTGGAGCTGACTTGGAGCTGGGGGGAGCTTCGAGAAGCTTCTCACAGGGGGCCGCCCCGATAGCCCCCTCCCCTGCCACCAAAAAACTCCACCACTCACTCAGCCCAGGACATTATGCCACTGGTATTCTGGACAACATTGATTACACACTGAAGCACTAGAGATGACTGCATAGAAAATGAGGGTAATGGGTCATAAGATATAACTAATGATGGTTGGTCTCCTGCCACATGGCAGGCATTTAAGAGAGGGTCTACTCAGTGAGACTCAGCACAGTCCCAGTTTAAAGTCAGGTGTCCAGAGACAGCTAAGGAAGTGCTGGTGTTAGCTGAAACCTCCAGTTATCTATATGGACACCAAGGATGAGAGTTATTCCCCCTCAACTGTCGTTCATAACCACGAGAATTATCAAGCACAGGGATGTCAGAGTCAACCCATGGAGTCTGCCAACAAGGAAGGTATCTCAGAGCTGCCACATGGCATTTCTGAGAGTCTCAGATGCATAACCTGAGCATGTTTCTGAGCACAGACCTGTAACTCTTCCTCTGCCTAGTCAGTCATTAAATCATTTGGCCTTCAATTAGTAAAGGTAGGGATTAGGCTATCGCCAGCCTGTGGGAGAGCAAGCAGACAGCTCCTACGTTCCAAGGATATCCAGATAGCTGGCAAGGAGTCTGCCTGTAAGAGCTAAGTCATGTACATGAAACTAGAAGGAAAGAAGCCAAGACTTACACCACACTGTTTTGGATTTATAAGTCAGTAGAAGGAAAATCCTATGATCCGTCTTCTTCTCCATAGACTATCCAATTGTCTGTCACTGTGAAAAATTAATGAGTTCAGTGCACTCTTACTGTCATGCCCTTACATCACTGCACAAGTTTTAGTAAAATTCTATACAATCAGTTAAGTTCGCTCAACAAACTGGTCTCTAAAGAGTCCCCTAGGTGTTTGAATTATTGTTTTCTGAATTACTCAGAAGAGAGATTTCCTAAGAAGCAAGCATGGTAAATATGTGATTCTGTTGCGCATTCCCAGTGGTAGAACTTTGAGTGTATGAGGCAAGGTTTTCCTGAAAAACTTGTAACAGATGGGACAAATTCAGTGACAAGAAGACTTGGAGAGGTTTTCCTGAATTCTACAGAATTTAGACTTCATCATTTTGCTCAAGTGACACGTTTGGTTTTTAAGTGTTTTGCCAATTTCCTAACTGTACCATAGACAGAAATAATTTTGGTCCACTATTGCTGCCAGTGGAACACACAGTGGCAGCGCAATTGTTCTGAAGATGATGTGAATTTCTGAAATGCTTCAGAAACAGTTCCATTTTCCCCAGCAGAAATGTGTTCCAGACAAAACCCAACATTCAGTGAAACTTAATTTTCTTTTCCCTTCCATGCAGAATATACAGTAGCATCAAAGGGACCGATTTATGTTCATGGAAGAAAAAAAAAAATCTATATATTAAGGAAACAGGTGGAGAAAAAACAGCCTTTATATAAATATAACATCTGTGGCTCGCTCTCCCAGCTGCGAAGTGTGTATATGCTGAGGACATTTGACCAGACACGTACAGAGCTAAAAGCATGAACAGCAAGCCTGTTTAGTATTGTATTAGAAGTTTCTGTCTCACCACAATAAGTTCAAGTAAAGAGAAGACATCCCACAATAAAATTAATGTATTAAAAGGAGCTATGTAGGTAGGCTCACAAGGTAAGTGCTAAATTTTGAATAGAAGGAATTTGATGTGGGATGAAAGATTTCAGTAGTCCTAAGAATAGCAGAAGCAATTATTGGGTAATTTGTTTCACCATCTCTTTTACAACCCCATTTCTTAAACATCCCCCACCTGTGCTCCTACCATGCCATGAAAAGTTGGCTGACATTTACCACAGTGCTTTACAAATGTGGCAGAATAGGAAAAGAACAGAACAGATCTGCAATTGTATTTCAAGACACTGTATTTCAAGACACTTTAACACAGGTAACTGCATGCCATAACTTACTGAATTCTAAATAAATCCCTTTTCTGATCCTCTGAGGATTACTGAAAATCCAAATAAACCATCTGGTTATTACACATTCATTTGCCTAGCAAGTATTTTGGATGCCCTCCCATTAATATGTCATTTGAAAGAATATTTAGTTCAGTGGGAGATGAAGCGTCACCACACAGGTCATGCCTAAATCAACAGAACAGCTTGTCTCTCTCATAGCCAATCTACATATAATTGATTTTCAGCATCCATATTCAGTGAAGAAAACCGTTTGTTTGAGAGATTTGAATGCCACATTTCACAGCTCTCTATGCACAACTTTGGGTAAGGTCCATCTTCTTCTGCTAAGGCATCAATGAAAAATTATATATTGCAGCATTTCTAGATGATGTTCTACCTATTGCAGCTAGGCAAAAAGTCATAAAGTTAGAAAAATTATAATTGAATTTATTAAAACCTTCTTTCAAGCTCCTCTTTTCAAATGATTTAAACTGACTGTCACCCACTCAGCACCATGTTCAGTGTTAATGAGAGGTGTTAAACAGATTTGGTTTGCTCTTCTTCCTCTGCACATTCTTGGTTTTGGGAACAAAGAAATTCCCACATAAGCTGAACATATGAGCAGACATTTAACATTATCACTAGTCTGAGGTAATTTCCATAATAGCAAACTGCCATATGATACCAGCCTAGGCCACAGTACTATAGCTGAATTACACAACATCAGTGAGTAATTTGGATTCCAGCCTGATTATAAATCTTAGCACGTAGCTACTTCATTGCTAACAAGGCATCACACCACTTTGGTACAAACACCCACAAAACTGCGGAGTATCTGAAATAGGCTGGGTAGAAATTTGTGCGGTTTGGATTTTCCAAGCTCACCCACAAATAACGATGCAGATACATATACAGAACCTTGGAAACAGCCCTGTTGTGAAATACTTCCTACAGGAGAGGAAGGTTGCATAGACATGATATTGCACCACTCTTTGGAAAAGGGTGGCTCCTGGATAATGCGAACCGCAGGTAGAAATCACCAGAGTGCTTTTCCATCACCATTCTGCTAAACCCACAGTTGAATCTGCCCCAACTGTTATTGATGTCAATGGAAATCCTTCCTGTTCTTTCAGCAACAATGGGATTCCATGAAAAGTACTTTTCCTCCAAAGATCAAATGTTCTTGAACAGTTTAGTTTTTGTTCAATTTCTATTCTTATTGTATTCACTTCAGCATAAGAAGTGCATGGATGAGTTTGGGAAGTGACACAGGAGGCAGGCACAAATATCAGAATTCTTGAGCCATAGGAGATGAAAATCACAGAAATGTAATCTTAGCTGCAAATTAGCAAGACAGAAAGAATCTAAAAACGCTCATTTGAATTTATCCTGTTATCCAACATTACAATAAAGGAGTGACAGTCACTACAGATTATTTTTATTTTAATTCTTGTCAGATAATTATTATTTTACCTGAATAATCCATGAGTCATTTGAAAGGAGCACTGGCAGAAGGAAGCAAGCTGTACGCTGCAAAATGCATTTCTATCAATGAATACATAATTTGTGCTCCAATCCCACAGACAGTAAAAATACAAGTAAAACTCCAGAAATACCAAGAAAAAAAAAATTAGTTTGTGGCAAAAAATGAATTGCCAAGTCAAAGACTATAGAAAGTATTAGGCATATACTTTTTCTATAAATGATGCTCAAGAGGGAAGAGGAAATGGGAGGAAAAAAGAACTGCTATGAAATGTAAGATGGGTCTTCTCATGGGTACCATTAATGGAACAGCAAGAGGAACACTGAAATATATTGTTCACTTTAATATCCATTTCTCTTGCCCTCTCCTCTTCCTTTATTCTTCTAGACACATTCATCAATGAGAAACAGGTTCATGTTACAATCATTTACCTATCTACCAACCTAAATATTAAATAAAAATAAAATAAAAGGATATTCCAGAACAGGATGAAGTAACTGCACTCAAGCTTTAATTTATCTTTTGAATAGCATTTGGGTTGAGAAAAAAAATCTGTTTTAAAAATCCTCTTTCCCTCCAAAAACATATAGCTGTGAAGCACTGGCTAAAACATGTATCTTGAGGAAACAGTTCTCTAGGGACCATTTCTACACACATTTAATCTTGGAGGCTAAAGCCACCATCTCACTATTTCCTGGGAATGCACATTTAAGAACCTAGTAAATCCCAGCTTCACAGCCATCCTCATGTAGAATGATTGCCAGGTGGACAGTGGGGGAAAGCAGAGTGGATTTCACCGTGGGGCTTCACAGAGGGCAGACTCACACTTAGTGGGGCACATAAACAAGTACATTGTGACATCTGGGCTAGCACACCCAGACCTGAGTCCTGGGTTAAGCACTCTGGACAGGAACTGAGCATCTGAAAAACCTGGGGATTTGCCAGGCTGTTTAGTTCACTAATACAATTTCTAATGTAATTAAAATATTAAAAAAAGGAAAAAAAAAAAAAAAAAAAAAAAAAAAAAGCAAAAGAATGAACACAATAAGATTTTGTAACCAAAGCACAACTCCAGCATTGAAAAAGTCAGGTTGTAAAAATCATAGGATTGAGTTAAAAATAATTTAAATGTTGATTAAAATGTATTTGTCGCTCTTCCTTGCCCTCTGTCTCTATCTGTGCCACCCTCCCAAATACGTACAAACACTCTAGTTCTTTAGCCTGAAGGTTCATTTTCTCAAAATTTTGTCACTAGATTTATTTCCCATTTATTCCTCTAGCAAATAAACACCATCAGACTCACTGGTACTAACACCTTAATATTAAAATAATTTAATATACTTCATAATAGTAAAGAAAGCCTAGGAGCTGGCATCTTTACTGGGAAGGAACTTTAAAACCATGGGTTTTTTCCTATCTTTTCAAGACATTAATGCATTTCCCTCTTACTGACTGTAGTCTGTTTTACCCTGAACAAAAGTTTCTCTAAGCTGCTGGCTGACCTGGCCATGTCAGGAGCACATGCTATACTGCACGCTTTGTTGCTGTTTTCTCTTCCCTGCATCAAGGAAATAGTTGTTGTTCTTTGATCCTTCTTTCAGCTGCATGACTTTTAGTTCCATCTGTCCCGTCTGCCATTTATAAAATAACATTATTTTCCCAGTTCCTGCCAAATAACCTTATTTTGATATTTCCCTCTTTATGCTGAATGCCCAGGCATATGTATTTCATAACTGCAGGGTGTGTCTGGTTCTCTAGGTTGTAATTGAAGGCCTAGCATGAGACCAGAGGGTGAAAAGTTATGTTGTTGAGGGCAATTTATCTGCATGAGTCCCATTAATGGGAATGGAAGGTAGGTGGCTAAATCCCAATACAGGTCATAAAAATATATAACTGACTCTCCATTTCCTCAAAAATAATACACTGGATGTATTATTAATTGTATAGTCCAATTTACAGGGACTAAAGTACGGAGTTGTTTAATTATGGAGGTTGCTTTATGTGGATTTAAAATTAGAAGGGTAATTTGCTGAAGATTAAATAAAAATACAAAATCAAATCAACAGCAATACAACAAAAAATAAATGTACCTAGATAGCTTTAATATTGCTTTACACTTATAAGTAATAACTTCAATATTTGTACTGTTCATGTTATTTATCTGAATGTTGACAAAATCTTCTTATAGTAGGAACTGGCACGCTGAAGATTATCAAGGACAAAACCATGCAAGAACTTTTCTTTCTTTTAATTTAAAGTGGCCAATAATGGAAGCTTCAAAGAATAAAAAATAGGCCTTGAACATCTGAAGTAGTTGGTTTTTATTGTCATTAATTATTGACTTGTCTATTTGCCACTTACGCATTGCCCTACCTTTCACTCTTGCCTTTATTTGTATCCCTTTATTTTACCTTCTCAATTTTTCATTAACTTGCGTCATTTTTCTCCTCTATTTTGCATTCCAAGAATCATATCCCTATTCCAGATCACTAATCTGTATGATCCTTTCTTAATCCAATTGCTACTTGGAGACAGAGCACCAGAAGGAGTCTAGTGACAACCAGGGGATGCAACAGGTTGCAAAATGACCTTTCAGTCACACCAAGTAGCACAATGAGGCCAGAACCACTTAAATTGGAAACAAGAAGCCACAGAGAAGAGCAGAATGAATAAGTAATTCATGAGTACCAACATATACCCAGAGTTTGTTCCACTATGCAAGTGGCAAGATTTCAAATGCCATGACTAACTACAGAACATATTTCTGTGTATCCAAATACTCAGTAATTACCTCCTATTAAATAATGATAAGGAACATGTTACATGGTCTCTGTATTTGGCTGAACAAGTAACCTTTGCCATGCTTTTGTGGCATATGGCTTCCAATGGTTGTACTATCACCTGAACTCTTTATAAAGTATTTTCTATTTTAATTTTTTGTGATGCTAAGCAAAACCACTGAGTCACTCATCATAAGTGATGACCGACACTCCATCTGCAATGCAAATGTATAGGGATATCTATGAAAAAGAACTTTTTCACAGCTTCATGAGCAAGTTAAGGAACAACTGAACAACTGGAGACATACACTAACAGAAGGCATGGGCAGCAGCCAGGACAGCATCTCCAGGCACTCCATATGTGGACTCTCTGCTGCCTACAGCAAATAAACTTTTGAAGCCAGCAGTGGTAGGAAAGCTGACAGAACGAATTAAAAAGTGGCAGCAGGGAGCCAAATACTGCTGTAACAGAGGTAACAAGGAACTCCCTGAACTCTGGGTAGGACAGGCAGTAAGAGGGCTGCCAGTGACAGAGAAAAGCAGCAGAGGACAGGGATGGGTATACAAAAGGTACTTTCAAGGTCAGACAAAGCAGAAGTAGAGGACAACTGCAATTACTACAACTGTCATTTTCAGGAAGCCATCGAGGAACGGCTTCCCTTGAGGAATGATGGAACTACAAATTCCTGCATGGAAGTAGGTCTGGAACAGAGGACAGCCATGAATGTATGGGGATGATTTACTGGAAATATTCAGGAGCTGTCAAAGAACTGCCAGAAAATACATCAGAAGATAAACCTCCAGAGAGTGAATGACAAGTGGAAATGAGGCTCCAACTGGACAAAATGCAAGTGTGCTAAATTTGGCCAGAAATTCCTGAAATCCCATAGTTTTGTAACATTACTCATTTTTCCAATAAAGGAATACAAATGTTCAGAGCATGCTCCAGATTTGTATTAAAAACTGATAGAAGAGGTGCCAACACATGACAGTCATGAACGCTTATCAAAAATTCCAGCAGCATACAACCAGCAAAACACCTTGTTGTGCACCAGAAATGGCTTCCTGCATGTAGTTTTACTATACGTCATTCTTAACACCACTGTCTATTTTCTCATGTTTTATTATTTACCCTTTGAAGTGCAAGTTTCTTCTTCTGTTCTGAAAGTCTTGTCACACATATACAGACACTGTAAGATAAAGTGATAGCTTTCTACACAGTTCTATTATAAGAACTTGAACATCAGCCCAAATTACCTGTCATCAGCTGTTCAAGTCTTCTTTCCATTACTGACAAAACAAATGAACAGCTGCTTGCTCCACAAACCTGCACACTGAAAAAAAAAGCCACACTATTAAAAAAGGCTGTAAACAGCAAGCAAAATATATGTATAAAATTTCTAGACGTAATACCAAGTAGGTTAAGGCTGCCTGCATTCCCATCTAGCTAAACAGAAGAGTCTCCTGTAAGATGTTATTTTTTAAAATGGTCTCATTTATAAAAGCATTTCAGCAGCAGCTGGTGTATAAAGATGTAAAGAAACAACTTAACTATTTGTGGATATAAGCCTACGGTAATTCTTTTTTCAGAGTACTGGAAAAAAAGTGAAAGTACACAGGTATCATGAAAATAATTTAATCATTAAATACTAGGACATGAGTTTCTATTTATTTAGTACTGTTTATAAATTTTTCTAAGTTCATTAAGTTATGAAAAAATGCCATTGTATCATTTCATTTCTCCTCTGCGTGTAATGTCATGAAGGAAAAGGAAAATGTGCTTTTCACTTCATTTCAAGCCAAAAATTTTTTTGTTAAAAAACTTAAAATATCCTTCCCTTTCTGGTCTTCTATTTCCAAACTTTTTTTTGGTGAAAGATTTAAAGCTAAAAAGAGAGAGGAAAAAAAAGAAAAAGTGGCAGGTAAATAAAAATATATACAGGGCTTGGGTTTTTTTTTCCAAAACTTAAAGAAATTAAATTGGAAATAAAGTGAACTATAAACTTTAGATCCAAAACAAAATTTAAATTATTTTAACCAAATGGGTGGCAGTGGGAGTGAAAATTCTATGTAATTATTTTTCATTTTCCCTCTTTATCATCTCCCCCATTTTTCACCTTCCTTTTTGCCTTAGTTAATAATTTCTACCTGGCCTCTTTGGAACTTGAAGCAACAATGATAAACGTACAATGCTTCTTTTCTACCCTATGAAAACAGGTTTTAAAATTCATAGGTTTCAAAGCCAGAATGAATAATTGTGAGTATTCAGTCTGTTGCTTGGTGCATCATGGGCCACAAAATCTCACGAGGAATTTAACCAAGCTCATCTCTTCGCTTTGCATGGTAGCACATCGTTCAGATATGCACTCAAGGCAATGAGAATTCTCTATATCCTGAGATAAGTTTTTGCAGTCACTAGCTGTGACAGTCACACAGCTTCCTCCATACAGCTACCTCCATTGTAAATAATATGCACTTTAATTTCTTCACTTACTTTGTACTAGTTTAAGTTTTCAGCTGTTGGATGTTATGTTGGGGGGGGTTCCACTTTTTTTTTTTTTTTTTTTTTCTGGAAGATTAAAGAGCCTTCTACTATCAAATACTTCTTCAGATGCAATCATAGGTGGCAACCTCTTAACCTCTTTGGACAAAAAAAAATTGATTGTACTTCTTTAGCTCCATACTATGAAGCAGTTTTTCCAAACCCTGAAATGCTTCAATATTTCTTTTCCAAGCTCTCTCCAGATTGTCAATATTCTTTTTGTACTGCATTGAGTTGATATCAACCAATTTCAGTTTCACTATCTTTCCCCACAGTTGATGGAGGGAAATTCAGCACCTTAAAGTGCTGTTTCATCTCACCCTAAGAAAGGCATTTCAGCTAGGTCAGCTGAAGCACACAGGAAGGTGCCTATTTTCTCTGTCGACTTTAAAAGGAATGTAGTTCCAACTCAGGCATCTTAGGTATTGCATGTCTTTAGTGAGGAAGATGAATCCCACTCAGTGTGGGCACCAGGGGACAATCCAGATGTCTAGTCATAGAGGTTCTATGCAATTTCAGACACCCCAGGCATCACACCTGGCTGCTAGCTGACACTGCACCCATGGATGCCATGTCACATCTACCAGCTGCATGCGATGTCCCTGAAACTGTAACACATCTACGTATGATCCATCATTAAAATTAATTTATGAAAATATTTTACAATCTCATCAAGACATAGTATCATTTGAAAAACAATTATTTACCATAACATTGTACTGACTGGCATCAATTATAATTTAAATCTTAGTTCAATTCATCCAAGAAAGTTTTCATCAGTAAGGTTGGGCCTAACTAGCGAATTGTTTTCAAGGCAAATTAACTTACTATTTGTTTGTTTTGAGCCATGACTGGTTTTTTACAGGCTTCTGGAGGTTCCTCAGAATATTTAGATTTGCTAAAAAATTGGATGAATTCATGCAGCTCCACAGACAAGTAGTCTTCTTGACTATGAATTATCTAGTTCTATAGATTTAAAAATACTTAGTGTTGTTGTTTAGCACTCTTCCTCAGAAGACTAAATAAATATTTAATTATTCTTTTAGAAAACAGACATATTTACTTAATTCTGCAATTTTTCTGCCAAGATTAACAATTTTACCATCCATAGTTCTATAATACCATAAGCATTTTGTTCCTGCTTAAAGAATTTCTTGTTATCTTTGCCATATTACCCACAGATTTTCAACTGATCCCTCTAGTTTTCTTTATATGTTTTCCCCATTATCAAATACTGATTTTATTCATTGCTATCAGGCTCCATATTTTTTCTGCTATTTTTTATCATGGATTTCACCTCCCTCTTATCCAGGACTGCGTTTTAACTGAAGAAAATACCTTTTGTGAGTGCAAACCTCAGTTTCTTCAGGTATCCAATGCAACTTTTAAAAACTACCCTCACCTATCAGCCATACTTTTTTCCTAAATAATTTTCCATTCAGCTTTGGTGCTAGTAGTTTTCCTTTTGTTGTGTCCATTTGATAACTAAAGAATGAGAAAGGTGGAACTAAAGTATGTGTATAATGTCATTTAAATTGTTTTGTTCTAAACAGCCCCTGAATTTTGTAATATATCACAAATCGTCAACTTTCAGAGAATTACAAAATAATCTTTTTTTTTAATTCTAAATTTTCTAATTAAAATTTTAATTCTAAATTAACATGAAAACCTTTTGGTTCTTCAGGGCTTTTTAGGGCTACTGTAACAAATAAGATAAAAGAAAGAAGCTCTAAGATTGTGCAGTCATGCAAGGGATCCATCTTACTTGTTCCAGCTTTCTTAGACACCTCTGTTTGTGGTACCCTAGAGGTATTCAATATTCCCTGTCAATTCTAGTAGTCTAGCCCAATAACTCCTGCTGGGTGTCAAACTTGCAGATGACTAAAGTTACATAAGAAGAATCCATCTTGCATTGAGATGTCTCTAAATGATCTCCTTTTCCAAGATACCCACATACTTCCTCCCACATTTCTTCACTAGACATCAGAACACAGTTGTGTGGAATGGATCAGTGATCAGGGTGCACTTTAAAGACTGACACTGTGAACTGATCAGTGAACTAAGAACAGATCACAGCATGGGTGGCCGTGATCATACACTTAGACATCTAGAGCATTTGTAGAGAACTAAAGTGTCTGAATCAGAATCCGAATCTCTCCAGATGCCAGATTACCCAAACTCTGAGAAATTAAATTAGGGGCAGATTTAAAAAATATTGAAAGTGGATCAATGGGAATGTCTGTGTTATTTGTTGAGCCACAGAAAGTCATGTAGAAATGAAGGAGATTTTTTTTTTTTGATAAAAATGGAAGACATGGGTCCAAAGCCTTAAACCAAGCTGAAATCAAGCAGTAGAGAATTGTGCAAACACTTTCATATTGCATCACATAAGCTACTACTACTACATCATCAAATCACTATCTCAAAAGGCTGACCATTATGAAGAAAACATAAAGATATAAAACCATATTACGGTGTTTCAAACTACCTCAGATATTAAATCTTCTTGCTTGCTCAAAATTACTCTACCTGTCAGAAATCATTTATTTTTACAGTACTCAGGGGTGTTTCAGGAGACATCAAATAGGGTAGAGGAAAACTAAAATATAAGTAATCGTTTCATATTCATATTTGGAAATTCAATTATTTTTTGTTTGGCTTCTTTCTCTACTCAAGTATTTTGTCCAGGAGTATAGTTGGAAAAGGTTTAGGAAGAGGCAATCGGGTTCACTTTTTAGTTGTTTTTATTTTCAAAATAGGAGCAACTCTCAGTTTAGGCTATAGCCTTACCCTCAAAGAGACTACAGTGCGATTTATGCTTGTTTTGTTAAAACACTGGTAGTGCTGATTAAGGAGACTTGTTATATACAGCATATAGAACAGTCTTGGGAACTACATATCAGTTAAAGAACCCATGCCAAAAGATATTACCATGTCTCTGAAGCTCATTAAAAAAACCATTCGTGTCCTTGATTCATAATTTCCATAAGGCACTTAACAAAAAATAAAAAGTCTTTTGACCGTGCTATTTAATGGCATGAGCTGGCAAGAAGTAGAAGTTTTTATTTCTTTTTGTAACTCTGGGTAGAGCACTGAGAAGATGCAGAGGAAATTACATGACTTGCACAAAAACAGTTGAAGCAATAATTGGTAGATTTGGGTTCTTTGGACCTTTCCACAGTGACAAGACCTCTTCTTGGCTAAAGGCAGGAGAAAGTCATTGCAAATTAGAGTAATATCATTTTACAGTGTCTCAGTGGAGTAACTGTTACGGCAGGAATACTTAACATATATTAAAAAATTTGCAATCTAAATCTAAAAGTCTCCAAAATACCCTGGTTTTGACATTTCCAGTTAGAAATGGATCTTCAGAATAGAATTTAAAAGTGAGTAATATGTATGAACATTAATTTTCTGATTAATTAAGAATTAGCAATATTTATTGTTCCCTTTTTCTATTTATATGTACTTCTGTTACCATGGCACTATTAGAAGCTTTCTTGTGGATTACATCCCCACTATGCTAATAAAATGACAGAACAGAAGACAGTTCCTAGGTATTAAGAAATCCTCAGCACCACTGCCCTCTGGTCCAGATAAGTAAAGGGACTACAGTAAAGGTAACGAAGCCCTGGAAACAATACCTATTGAGAGCACATCCATAAATGTCACAGAGCAGGGATCTTTTCAAAACAGTGTCACAATTGTACACAGTGAACCCTACAGTTGACTTGTTTTAAAAATGTGGTCCCTGTATTGATAATCAATATGTTCCATTGTGACAGAGCAGACATATAAATGAATGCTTTCAGTTTAGATTGGATTAAAGGAGGCTGCAGTAGCGAGTGGGCCGTGTGGCAAATGCCACTTCTTTTCTAATTGAGCCACTTGCTTTTGAAAGAGTCAAAGATCTCCCTGGTGGGCATAACATGGGGTGTACTATAAGGGTAAGGTTAAAAGAAAGGAGGCTAGAGGAGTTCAAGGCACTGTTTATTACTTCTGAACATTTCTGAATAAAGGGAGTGTTAGCTTTTCAGTGAGGAGAATGCAGCCGTCTCGCTCCTGACTGTACTTATTTGTAAGAGTGTCTCTCCCCTTAATCTTATTCTTTTCTCTTTAAACTGTATGTTTTATAAACCTTATCTTTTCTCTGACCCTACCTATTGAGTTAATCCCCAGTGTCCTACACTTCTATTCCCGTCTAGGTCTATTCAGTCTTAAAAAGGCACTCAGTTTCCAGTAGCACCACAGGGATCAGGAGTGACATATGTTGAGTCTCCTGTGTTTCCTAAAAGTTGAGGTGAGAGACAGAGATAGGGAGAGAAAGAAAGAGAGACAGAAAAATGAAAGAAGAAGAGAAAGAGAAAGAGAAAGAAAGAGAAAGAGAAAGAGAGAAAGAGAAAGAGAAAGAGAAAGAGAAAGAGAAAGAGAAAGAGAAAGAGAAAGAGAAAGAGAAAGAGAAAGAGAAAGAGAAAGAGAAAGAGAAAGAGAAGAGAGAAAGAGAAAGAAAGAGAGAAAGAGAAAGAGAAAGAGAAAGAGAGAAAGAGAAAGAGAAAGAGAGAAAGAGAAGAAAAGAAAGAGAAAGGGAAAGAAAGGGGAAAAGAAAAGGGGAAGAGAAAAGGGGAAGAGAGAAAAGGGGAAGAGAAAAGGGGAAGAGAAAAGGGGAAGAAGAAGAGGAAAGAACACGTTAACAGCACTATTGGAAAAACTGGATGCAAAATACAAACTCTGGAGGTTAAGGCTTCTTGGGCTCAGGGTATGAGAGATATTCTTTACATTTTTAGGCATCTATTAAATAACCAGAGCCTATATCTACATTCTTATTTTGTAAATAAATGTGGGAAGTAGGCAAAAATTTCATTAAATGTCACAATAACCTGAGAGAAGAATGATGGGCAAGAGATAAACAAATAAGTTCTGTGCAGACCTGAATCAGACAGGTTCTTAGTTCAAGACTGGAACCATGCTAGGATTTTGTCTGGTAAATAAAAGAACAGAGTAGCCAATTTATGTTGCTAAACTAGATTTCTTTCATAAACAAATTAATGAGGGGATGGGATTTCCCTCATGTCTTTTTCTTAAGTTTTAAAAAGAAAGGCTTCGGAGAACAAAATAGCAGAGTAGATTCTCAGGGATGCAGGCAGTCTGAAATTTTCTTCAGGGCTAGGATCTTCTTAAGATATTCTTTCAAAGAACTAAACGGGGTTCATGATTTACCTAAAAAGTGCAACTATTGAAAGATAAGATATTCCTAAACACAGTCACTTTTTTCTACAGTGGTTTCACAAAGAAGATAGGGGGTTTGGGTTCCAGGCCTGTAACACACAACTGTACAGTTGATTTTCTACTTGTATTTGAAAGGACTTCTAATGTCTTTGATACCATTATAAAAGAATGCCAGAGATTCTCCTTGTGCAACTGCAAGTCACAACTGCAGTTGTGTCTTTTCTGACAAATGCCATGTCACATTCCCATGTGTGATTTCTGGCATGTGCCATTGCATTGGAAGGTGCAATTTTTTCCTTACCATCAAGTGGTCATTAGTTTTAATATGCAACTTGAAAAAAACTTAAACAGCCTTTCTGCTAACATACTTATCTTATTATGGGAGATGGCAGACAGCACAATATGGAAGATTGAGATTCAGAAACATAAATTTGGTAGGAAAAAAGAATTTTTAGCTGATTGCAATCTGAATTGTATTGAAGTTTGTTTGTTGTTTTGTTTGTTTTTTTTTTTTTTTTAACCTAGCTTGCTGTCTTGTCCTGATCTGGTTTTCCTTCTTGTCTTTCCATTTATAAACTGCTGTCTTAAAGATGTTCTGGGAACAAAGACACAAGTGCAGATCATCAGGCTGAATACAGCAGAAAAACATACTTTTTTTCCCTCAGTCTTTTGAACTGTTAAAAATTTTATTAGGAAAAAAAAAAATAAAATTCCTCACTTTCCTCTGTTCCACAGATCTGTGGAACATAGTGGCAAAGGGCAGAACCTTGCCTTATATTCTTTGAATAGGACTACTGACATGAAGTGGGCACAGTAGTTTACCATACTAATCAATTTTCAGTAAGTGTGAAGGCAAAGGGGGCATTTGTAAATATGCTGGCAGAAAATAACCTTTCCACAAAGACACCCATCATTGAAATAGAGCACAGATCCAGATCATGTCAAGGAGATGAGCTGTGGAGCAAATAATGCCATCTGTACTGCTCATGATGTTCCTGGACCAAAGTATCAGAAAAGATGTAAATGAATGACACATTTATGTTCCCAGAATACAGCCATGATTGATAATAAGATACCAATATCAGTGGGGGGTTTTTTATTACAGTGGAAAATAAACAATTTTGGGATGAGAACCTTTCATGTGCATTACCAGAAAATGAAGAGTCATCTGCAGAATCACTCAACATATAACATTTCATTATGCAACATATCACCAATGGAAGAGAAAATAAATATTTACAGATGAATTCAGTAAATTCCTCCATTAAGAAATTTGTTGTAGTCACCATTTTCAGATGAGGATTTTTCAGGAAATATGTCATGAGAGGACAATTTTTATCTCATCAGGAAGATTTGGGACATTAGATATTCCAGTTGCTGAAAGAACCAAACTCCACATTTTCAAAAAGCAAAGCCACTGCAGTTTAAAGCGTGTCCATTGTGCAATTTATTCTGGATTAAGGGTATGAAAGATTAATAGGTATGACTGTGAGCACACCTGTTGCACTGATAGAGAAAAGCTAACAAAGTCTACCTGGCTCTCCATGCCATGGCCACTCAAGGGATGAGGTTCACTTTGAATTTCTATGCAGATGTAATTTGAAACATTACAATAAAATAGATAGTTGCTAACTATAGAAGATGATAACTTACTTAGATGCTATTCAGTACTTCAGTGTTTTCGTTTCAAAATATATTCTCCATTTTTTTTACTTCCATAAAGGCATTAAGATAAACTTAATGCAGACCACGCTACTGATACATACATAGTCATAGTCACCTCCTACTTAAATTGCTATGAATATTTCTATTGACTTGAAAGAGAAAAAGGTTAGCCCTTTAGCCCAGGCAATTATCATCCTGAACAATTACCAAAATAAATTCTAGTAGTCATTGCTTCAAAATGAAATTAATCAACTATTTCTGATAATCTCAGAATTGAGACTCTTTCAATTTTCTTCCACAGATGCAGCAATATCATAAAATAAAGAGTTTATTTGCCCTGATTCCACTGGGGATTAACCAAATTGCACATAAATGAAAGTTTTCCACTGAATTTTATTTCTCTTTCCTTAAGGCTAGTCCAGACTCTTATTATTGAGAAGAGCTGGAAAAGAAGAGTGAAGCGAAAGAAAGTTGTAAGGGGAGAAATACGACAAAGACCAAATAAACAAAAAAAGGCATTCCAGGATTATTCAAAGTGAAAGTGCCCATCTCTAAATGTATTCATCATCAGTAGAGAAACACGATATGAAGCATATTTAAATCTCTATGCTGTTGGCTTTAGTCTGTTACAATCATTTATTCTGCTGTTAATAATGTATTTCTCCATATTATCTTCCTCCTTCTGATTCTCCTTGTTCTTCTCTCCTTAAACTTCATCTTAGAAATGGTGGGAAAAGGCAAAGGTCCCCAGGAAAGCAGCAATTAGTAAACAGTTATTTCTGCAAATAAATTTCCTCTCATATATATCCTTATAAGGTACCTTTTAATAAGCATTTGTATCAACAAAAACTGAAATGAATGGCTATAGGTCAGCAAACAAATGAGATGTTAATTCAGCTGAACTTGAAAACAAAGGAATTCAGTAAAATATTTGTATATAACATTTCCAGTTCTAGTATGGACTAAAGCTTTGGTCTAATATTTATATCTCTGTGAGACACAAAAAAATATTTCATGCTTTACAGAGATGACAGATTTCTTCTGACCAAAAAAGAGACTTCAGTGAAAGGGACAACATTCTTAGTAAACTTGTACTCCAACTTGCAATATGAGGGAGTCACCATCAAGAAAAAGAAAATGTTCATTCCATTAGTGTAGAAAAGCTTTTAAAAGCAAAGTGTGAGGTTTGAAGACATTTCAGCTCAGGAGTTTGGGGGTTTTTTTTATAAAAACAAGAAAACATGGGAATCCCTCAAAAACCCTGCTTCCAAATTAGTTGAAAATTAATAATTTGCTTTTAAAACTTTTATATAGAGATGTGCTTAAAATCTTGAAAATTAAGGGAGAAAGCTCACTTCTTACTGGAAATTATCAGTACATTTTCCATTTCAGAACATAGTAATACAAAAAATATCAAGGCTAATTTTGTTTTTACAGATTATCCACATGGAAATTCTTCACAGCATTTGTGAAAACTAGAAGAATGGTCTCTGTGATGTAGACAGCACTCTCATATTCTTTTAAATTTAAATAATGAAAACCTGCTCAGGCAAAAAGAATATTGGTTGAAGCAGAAGAATCAAAGAGCAGAGATGTCCCTTCACATGTCTGCACCTTTGTGAATATTGCTTTTATCTGCTGTACAAGACAGAGGTTCTGGCAGTCGGAAATTTTTTTCCCAGCTCCATTCCATTTAGAGAGAAAACAGAAGAAAGCCAGTAGTCATTCTTCTGAGTCTTGTTAAGCACTCTTTCAAGCTAGCAAGTACTTTAACAACATAATGAAATGAAGCACCAGTGGATAGGATTGTATCTATGCTCTTTGCATTGCCAGGGAAAAGCTATTTAGGTAGATCTGCCTGGATATACAAGCCACTATTTTTGAACCTGGGTCTTCTTATTTCTCAGCCCCAACTGCAGCAAAAGCTCAGATGAGTAGGCTATATAAATGCCTAACTAGTAGACAACTGAAACAATAAAACTGAATCCCAGCTTGTGTTCACCTCACCAACGCAACATTCTTCTTCTTGGAAAATCCACCAAAAATTCAATTTTGTTTTGATAAGATAAGGATATATAAGGTATTATTAACAAGTGAAGATTCCCATTCTGTTTGTTTTTCTGGATACTATGAAACAAGTATACATTATCTCAATTAATAGTATTTTCAAGGGTGCTCATTCAATAGCATTTATCAGTGATGCTATGGAATAACAAATGGTGATCATAGAAATACAAAAAAATAAAACAGTGTCTGGAACATCAAGTATGGAAGGAAATTGTTCTTCTTTTTTGGATTCAAATTATGAATATTTTGTCCTAACAATTCTGATTACAGACTTCTACCAACAGGTACTAATTAATTATAGTGTCTTTTAAAAGAATCACTCATTTCAGTCAGATGGGTAGATGATAATGCCAAAAGATACTTTTGTGGTGACCTTGAACAGTTTCTCACAGAAGTCAGACATTCCTGCATGAATACTTGATTCAGACCAAAAGATATATATCAACAGGAAGATAGCTTTTAGAAAACAAAACCCAATCCTGATTTTAAATTTACCACTGATAAAGAATGCCTTGGTAAACTGCATTAAAAACAAACAATTCTTGTTTCAAAGACATGTTCACTTTTCTAGTCTTAGTTTGTCTAACTTCAAGTCCTAGATTAAAACTCAAGTTATATTTCATTGGTTAGATTAAAGAAGGCAGTATTGCAGCTCACTCAACAAACAGACATTGACTGCCTAATTCTCTTTGATAAACTAAATACATGGATCTAATTTAGACCTTCAGTATAGCATGTCTTCCAGTTCATTAATCATTTTCATAGCTCTTCTCTAAATCTTCTTCCATTTTATAACACTCTTCACTGGATATCAGAAATGATCTTAACACAGAGGGGTCAGTGCAGAACCCAACAATACAGTAATTTAATCTCTCTATAACTTCTCATATCCTCTTGTGAATTCATGTAGTGGTCTCATTAACCTTTTTGCCACAATGTTATCTTTAGAAGCTCATTTTCATCAGATTAAATCCCATGACCTATATGTCCTTTTCACACTCCTTACTCCTAAGAACATATTTCCATTCCTGTAGATATAACTGACTTTTTTTTTCTGTCCCTGTGACTATTATACTGGAAAATACTGTGAAATAATTTGCCTGTTCTGCAGTTCCAAGCAATCAAAACATCTACATTTTAGTAATTTATTTTCTTTTTATTTACATATTCCTCTATAATTTTCTCAACAAGATTTAGCAGTACAATTATTTATTTTCCAAATTGTGATAATGCATGCGTAGTGAAGAATGGATCCTACTGTGGCTTCCCTGAGAGGATGGCTGCTTCCTAATAATTCCCATTTACCACTTGGGATGGGTTGATCTTGGCTGGTGACAGGTGCCCACCAAGTCACTCTCTCACTCCCCCTCCTCAGCAGGACAGAGGGAGAAAATAAGATGAAAAACCCTTGGGTTGAGATAAAGGCAGTTTAATGAAAGAAAGCAAAACCTGTGTGTGGAAGCAAAGAAAAAGAAAAAAAAAAAAGATTTATTTTCTACTTCCCATCAGCAGGCAATATTTATCCACTTCCTGGGAAGCAGGGCCTCGGTACACACAGTGTTGCTTCAGAAGACAAAAGCCTTAATGACTAATGCTCCCTTCCTCCTTTCTCTTAGCTTGTCTTGCTGACCATGACATCATGTGATATGGGATACCCCTCTGGTCAGTTTGGGTCAGTCTGTCCCAGCTGTGTGCCCTCCAACTTCTTGCTCACCACTAGCCTATTGGCGTTTGGTGAGGAATGTGGGAGAGACAGACTTGATGCTGTGCCAAAACACTGGTATGTTACCAACACCTTTCTAGCTACAAATACAAAGCACAGTTCTGTGAGGGCTGGTACGGGGAAAGTTAACTCCATCCCAGCCAGACTCAATACACAACTGTATTTTGAAGCTCTTGCATTACTTTTTTTCCCATACTTATTAATCTTTTGAATGATTTTGCACCATTCTTCCTACTTAATGAAATATTGTTCTGTACCAAATCAAATGCCTTGGGGATGTCTAACTATATTAAATAGATTTCTCAATCAAACTTGTAATCTTATAAAAATGTATCAAGCTAGATTAACAAATCTTATTAGCATATACTGATGTTGATTGGCAATAATTAAAGTAACATCTCTTAATTCTTTATTAATTTGAACTGCATCAACCATTTCACTATTGTTCCTGAGATCAGAATCAGGCAAACAGGCTCACAATGATCACCGTTGTCCTCTGTAACTTTCCCAAATATCAGTGCATTTATTTTCTTCCAATCTCTTTTGTTTTGTTTTGTTTTTTTTTTTTTTTTCAGACTAAGATTTCCATTAGTGGAAAACAAGCAGAAGTACTCTAAAGAGG
Organism: Tyto alba; assembly: GCF_018691265.1. NCBI lineage: Eukaryota > Metazoa > Chordata > Aves > Strigiformes > Tytonidae > Tyto > Tyto alba. The sequence continues at coordinate 41,002,217 of NW_024881316.1, read as the reverse complement.
GATCCAGACAGCTCTTTCAAACTCTTCAGTGGGAACAGTTAAATCCAGCTGAATAAAAAGTATATAGTTCATGTCTTGTATCATCTTTCCTATTGAAAAACAAAATACATCGATACAGAAAAATATATTAATATAGTATGATACTACTTTTTCCCAGAAAGAGCAGAAATATTTATATAACTCATCATAACCAATGTCCTGCATTCAGCCAGGATTATATGTGAAGGGATAATAAGCACATTTTTGTCTTAATCTGTGAATGGATCTAGCAATAAGAACGGTTTTTACACCTCTGACTATCAAGGATGGAAAGATGAGAAAAGTTTTTGACTCTGTGTCTACCTTACGTGTCTACATAGCAGTATATTTCCCATTAATGTCAATGAGGATTACAAAAACCTGTGTGGGGTGACTACGTCAGTAAGTAAAGACATTGCCATTTGACTGTGCATAAATTTCAGAACATAAGTGATTCAGCCTGCATTAGTTATCCAGCCTGCAACCCAGGATACTTGCATTTATTTTCTGAAAGAAACGGAAAATTATTATCTGGCACAAATCCTTCTCCATTAGGGCTGGAGTTAGACTATCTATTCTCACTTACTGCTTCTGAGTCACTATTAGATTCTGTTACTGTGGAAGAATTTTAATGATCGTTTATTTGCTCTTGAGTTATAGACATGACTAGTAGCATTACTTTCTGTAAGTTTTCTAATTGCTGAAAGGTTTGGGGTTTTTATATTGATTAATAGAACTGAATTGGCAGCTATATGTTCTGCAGTCTACTCCTAATATATGTTCACTCTAGGTTTACTAGAAGAGTGTAATCTGCCAAATGTGCATTTACCTTCCCAATTCCCACAACACCATGCCAATAAGCATGGGGCTAAGCACTGCCAGATTGCCTGACACCATCATGTATCTGTTCCACTTAGATTGGGGCTACAACTATTCTTGGCAATACCATGAACCTGTGTCAGCTGCCCAATCTACAGAAGGGATATAAAACTATTCCTCTTTTGGCTACAGACACTTTCTTTTCAGCTCAAGCTGCAGAGACTTCTGGTTTTAAGTTCAAAACGTTCCTGGGCTAAATCTCAAATGACAACTAAAATGGCAGCTGTCACCCTGTTACCATGCCAGCAGAGTCTGAGGCAGTGATTCTTGCACTAATGATGGGAGAGCACAACATGATTAAGCCACCTCAAGCTTCCACTGACACCAAGTCCACCTCAGTAGAGGTATGGACCATAGGTGTCTGCCACCTCCTCTGCCTCTGAGCATGGACACTGCCCATCACCTTCTTCCAAGGGGTAATTTCCAGGGAAGGGATCAGTTTTAAACATTCTATTGTACAGAATATATCTAGACAAAGCAGTGGGTTGTATCTGAGACCTAATGAATTAAGGCATGTGCGTGCTGGTATAAAACATAGAGCATATTCAAGGGCTTTGTTGTGTAGCTATGGTTTGTCTAATAAATGTAGCAAAGTTGTGAGCTATTCTGCAAGGAAACCCCCTGACCTCATAGAACTAAAACAAAAAGCAATTTCTGTTTAAAGGTAGCCTTGACTGCTGTGAGTGGGACCAGTGAATTTATTCCAGTTCTGTAAATGGATTCATTCAAACCACACAGGAAACCACCCATCACCATGCTCGAAATTGGCATTCTAGTAACAGAAAATGGGGTAGAAAGCAGAGCATTTAAATTTTTATCTGTGTCCCCATAATTGCAACAAAACTGAACTTAAATCTGCCCTACAAGGTGCTTTCAATTTGCTTTTCAAACTTCCAAAGATAAAGATATTGGACACATTGCACTAACATAATGCTATATGCAAATTCACAATTATGTAAAATTACAATCTGAAGGGGGAACTTTTCTCCTGTGTTGTTAAGAATTCCAGTTCAAATACAATTAGAAAAATAAATATAATCCAATATAACCTTGAAAGCTGACACCAAGTAGTTACTTAGAAATTTGAAATAAATTATGTGAAAAATTAAAGAAGAAATTCAACAGAAAAAATCTCTAAAGATATTCTATATTTCAGTCATAGAAATGTAGTCTTGTTTAAATCATTCGCCAAGGACTAAAACTCAGCTACTGTCCCCATTTCAGAGATCAGAAAATTGCTGCAGAGTAGTTATTTGCACTGAGCTGTAGAGAAAAGAAATTTCAAGCAATGTTTTTCTGGCTCCTATTCCTGTGCTTTGGCAAAATCTTTCTAATCTACTTCATGTGCATTATAAATATAAAAATATTACATCATCCTTACATGCAGTATCTAATTGCTGGCATCTAGAGTAAAAACTCTATATTTATGGTCATTTTATATCAGTAATATTAATTATATTTATATGATGTCATCTATAATTAAAAATAATTAAAATAATTTAAAATATTAACAGGAACTATGATTATGTATGGCTGCTTAATAAAGGTATATAAGTTCACTACAGGAACATTTTTAATATCTTTAAAATTATGTGAACCAAAAGAAGTAAATACTGTGTAGTTCCTTTCTGCTTTGTTTTTTATTCATCTGTTCAGTCTCTTCTGTTCCACTGCCTTCTTTGTAGGGACAGGCTGAAATAGATGGAATTTATTAGGAATCACACAAAACCACAGAAATGAGTTCACCAGCCCAGAAGGAAATCTGTGGCTAAGATCCCTCCCTTACAGATATTCCAGAAACTAGTTCAGCCAATTCTTACTGTCATGTCAGAGGAAAAGTGTCCTCCTCTGAAACACTGATAAGGAACTACACAGAAGTGCACAGATAACAGCCTTGTTATTATACTAAATCATGTTCAAAAAAACCCCAAATATTTAAATTCATAAGCCTCCACAATAAGGCTGCACAAGTTGCATCTGAGATACATCAGTTGCTGAGATGAGATAAGCAGAAACATATAAATAGGTATTGTGCAAACCGAGAGTGGGGAGAGACAGAATGAGTACAATACAAAGGAACTTTTCAACACTATCAAGAACCTCACCCTAAACCCCTTCTCTGCATAACAGTGGCATCAGGGGAGCAGATGACAAAGTACTAATGGAATAAGGTGACATATCGCAAACCTCAGGAAGCTGGGCAGGAATTTGCATTATAGTCAGGTTATTGTGACAGTTCATATGAAACACCAACGTTATCATTCAAATTGGCATAAAAGGAGAATCTCCTTTGGTTTTACTTTTTCAGGAACCTATCACACATGTGTGTGCACATACACACATAGACACACACACTCTCACATACACACATATGTCATATTATACTGTAGCTAAGCTGAGCAGAGACTTGTGTAATGCACAGTGCATACATCAAATTGTAGTCAGCTGCAGACAAGAAAGGAAAGAAAGATGTAGATTCTACAAATAAAAAATGTTCACAATGTCAATAAAAAGACCCGAAGGAAACTCAAACAATACTAAACATTTAAAGATGACTGAAGTGTTACTGTATGCTTTGATCAACATACAACATGACTGTTTTTTTTGGCATCCACCATGAAGTGAATATATGACAGTGATTCACAGTTCTGTGTGCATCATGCCTCTAGGGACCTGTAGAGGAAAGCATGGTCTTTAAGAGGGTGGAGATGGAATGAGTGGTGGAATAAAAAAAAAAATAAATAAAAATAAACAAACAAACAAAAAAAAAAAAAACAAAAAAAAAAAAAAAAAAAAAACAAACAAAAAAAAACACAATAGCAGTGAAACTGAGTCTGTTTGGACTGTTTGACTAAGTTGATGATACAAAAAAGATTTAGCCATGTAAACAGAATTGGGTTTCAGCTAGGTCACCACACTGGTTACACGATATTGAGTCAAGTTGCCTTAAACTGATACCATGCTTAGTTTAACTATTTCAAAAATCATCCTTTGGAAGCCATTTTAAAACTGGCTAAAATACAACTTTTTCCTAGACTTGAAAGTTATTTTGGAATACAGAATAAGTGGGCTGAAGCCAATTTCTAGCTGCTAGTAACTTCCTTTCTTGCACAGAAACAGATTATTTTGACCAATATACATACATAATCATGAATAATTCCTGCATAATTCAGATTTCTAACCAAAAAAAAGTAAAAAAAAAAAAAAATTGTGTGTCAAACACAGTGCTGTGCACAAAATTAAACATCTTGAGAATCAGAATGTAAATTATGATAAACTTTTATAAAAGATGGGGCTAAGGCAATTCTGCCTTAAAACTTTTAACTGGAACAAAACCTAGCCATTTGCTCATGGTGATGTGCTTGCTATCAAACATAATAAACACTTTCCAAGCACCAAGTCCCCACCAAATTGCAGTGCCCAATGTCTGCTTGCACTGGTATCATCATCATGTGTTCATGATGAGTTTCATCTAACACATGTATCTGGAAAGAGAGCAGAAACCCTGATCTTTAAGTGACTTTCTATCTTCCACTGACTACAGAGGGATACTTGGAGAGGATGCTTAAACTAAATATATATTTTTTTTATTGATCAAAATGAATGTGATGAATATCACACATGTGTTTGGCCCAAATTGGACTTTTCACTTCCTTCTGAGATCAAAAACTAGTTTGATTATGAACAGTGCCTTCTTCCTCTTTCCTTATTCTACCACTATACAAAGTAGAGATTATCAAAACATTTCATAGCTTTCTAAGTACAAGAGAGCTCAGTGGTGTACAGATGGCCAAAGAGTAGAATGTAGGTTTTTTCCTTCAGTCTTCACTCGATACAGTGGCTGTGATTAGATGTCTAACACAATTAGCATCAACGACAAAAGGGTAAGAACTCAGGATGGAAAAGGTAAAGCACACGTTTAATTCTACTTTGAGAAGCTGGATGTTTTTAAACTAGCTGGTCCTGATTAAATCCACCTGAGAGTACTTAGAGAACTGGCTGAAGTGATCTCAGAGCCCTTGGCAATTATTTTGAGAATGGAGTGAGGACAGGTAAAGTTTCTGAAAACAGAAAAAGGCAATCATAGTTCTTATCTTTAAAAAACTGAAAAGAAGTGTAGATCAGTCAATCTAATTTCAATTATAAAAAAAAAAAAAAAAAAAAAAACAAAAAAAAAACAACAACAACAAAAAAACCACACAAAACAAACAAACAAACAAACAAACCTGGTTCAAATATTCAAACATCTGGATGGTAACAAGGGGATATGAATCAGCCAATGTGGATTTGTCAAGAACAAATAAATCACGTCAAAGCAACCTAGTTTTCTCCTATGACATTGTGACAGGCCTGTGCATTAAAAAGAAAAATATCTTTACTATAGTAAAGCTTCTGACAATGTCTTATATGACATTTTTCTATGCAATCCAGGGTTATCCTGAAAATGCCATACGGTAGGGACACAACTGACTGGGATACTGGGCATTAAGAGGAACTGTTCAGCTGGAAGGATGTAACAGTGAGGTCCACTGGGGACTGATTTGAAGTCTAGGTCTATGGAACATTTCCAATAGTAAACACTGCTTGATGGAGTAGGGAATATACTTGCTGTATTTGCAGGTGATTCAAAGCTGGGAGAAGGTGAGAAAGCATGTGGATGATGAGGATAGAATTCAAACTGATTATTATAAATTGGATAAATGGTCTGAAGTGACTGGGATGCAATTTAATAAGGGAAAAAAAAAAAAAAAAAAAAAAAAAAAAAAGTTCTCCACTTAGGTAAGAGTAACCATCTGCACAATTACAGGATGAGGAATAACAGTTATTCTGAAAAAGGATGCATGGGCTATAGTGGATCATAAATTGAGCATGAGTCAGCAATGCTAGGCTATTTCAAAGACAAAAGGAAAGGTTCATCCTGGAAGATATAAACAAGAGAATCATATAGAAGACAAAGGAAATAAACTTTCTGTTTATTTTACTCATCTCAAGTGCTCTGTCTAGATTTAGGATATCTTCAGGAAATATGTTGATCAACTGAAGAGACAAGAATAATCAAAGGATTATAAAACACGACCTTTGAGGACAAACCAAAATGAGTCAGGTTGTTTAGTGTAGGTAAGTGGCATTTGAAGAGAATTTTGATAGTCTTCAAATATTTTAAAAGATTACTGCATAGAGGACAGGAGCAAATTCAAATAGGAAAGAAACAAATCAGCTAGCTTAAAATGCAGCAACAGAAATCTAAGATAGATATTAGAGGAAAGAATGGTGCATATTGCTAAAGACTTGAATAAATTGCCTAGAGAAAATATGGACTTTTCAACACTGGAGATTTTTAAGAATCGGTAAGCTGAACATCTGTCAAGCACGGTTTAGGAAGAGTTGAATGTGCCTTGGGGCAAGAGTATATACTGGATATCCTCTCAAGTTCTCTTCCAGAAATGTGATTTCTCAATGATTTTTAATGTGTTTGACTCCTGTGATAACACAGACACATGAAACATGAGAAGGGAATTTTTCTAGTAATGTGTATGGCAGATCTAGTTTATGTATATGAATGTAGTACCTTTGGAAAATATCTATTGATGTGACTGTCTACACCTTTTTGTCACGCTTTGTATTTTACAATGTCTCCAAAATGGTCTCCATTTAAGTCAAGAAAGAGTGCACTGGAATTCCTGAAATGAAGTGACAAAACTTGCCACAGGCACATGTAAAACAGAGAACAGCACCATGGAAGAGCCAGAAGAGTGCTTTAAATTGCTTTAATGGGTTAAGGTAGACAAGTATCTCAAATCAAACTAGTAGCATGCATGCATTTGCCAGTAGCTTGTCAGTGTCTTAAAATAAAGAGAGGGAGGAGGAAGTAACAGCTCTAGTTGCTCTTGACATGATTTCATTTAACTCGCTAGGTCTCTGACCTTTCAGCATTGGTGGAAATAGAAGTGGAAATGTAACAATGAGGGGGGAAAATTCATGCAAATAATAACCTTTAAAACCACCAAGTGAGTCTTTTTTTTTTTAAAAAGGAGAGAAATCTGATGATCCAATTACGCAAGTCATTAGGAAAACAATGCTGAAATTTTGTGGCTAATGTGATTTTAAGTTATATTGACAATGAAAACCCATTAAACTTTCAAAACTTTTTTTCTCTCTCTGCAAGTGCATTATTTTAATGAAATGGCATGCTAAACCTCAAGTAGCCAAATGAATGTTAATTATGGAAATAGTTGAGTTAACAAGAAGACCCCTCTCTTTACATGACCTCATAATTTCACAAGTCTGAATAGAAGCATAAAGTCATTCGTTTTGCCTCTAAATTGTTTGATGTTGTAAATATAGCAATCTTCAAACTCTTCAGAACTCCCACTTTAGAATAAAATTTAGATTAATTTTCTTAAGAAGTACAGTGGAGCCAGAGCTCAACCACAGGATGAAAGCAATTCCAAGACTTGGGAATATTTAGATAACGACCTAATTCTTCCAGGTCAGAACCAAATCTAGTTTAACACATTAAAACTTTTCTGCTTTAATTGATTTTTCCACTATCTATTTATCTTTCTAATTGGATAGTAAGGTACCAGGTAAAAAAAATCTGCGGAATCCAACCAGTTCATGTAAGCAATTTCAATAAGTGAAAGGGATGATGGGAAATTTTGTAAGGTTACTGAATAATTAATAGAAGTCACAAAATTAAAATAAGATTTTGTCTGCTGTTAGTGTCATCAAGCTAATGGCAAAATATATCTGTGATTCCTTAAAAGATATTCCTCACTGCAATAAGTAATTTTAAATTATATTGAGTTGAATATGCAGAGAATAAAATAATCATAGAATAGTGGAAATGTCTGAGTGGGAAGGAAGCTTTGGAGACAATCTGGTCCAACCTTCTATTGAAAGCAGGCCTTAACCTGGTTTATTGAGGGCCCTGTCAAGCAAATTCTTTAATATTTCCAGCAGGAGAGATTCCACCAATTCTCTGGGCAAACTACTCCAATATTAAATTGTCCCCATGATGAAGAATTTGTTTCTTATCTGCTTACAGAATTTCCCCTAAAGCAATTTGTGCCTGTTGCTTCTTACCCTGTCACCAAGCATCCTTATGAAATGAGTGCCTCCATCTTCCACATAACCATACTTCAGGTACTGGAAGACCATGATTAGATTACCCTGGAGCTTCCTCTTCACTGGGTTGAACCCTATTCCTTCAGCCTTTCTTCATATGTCAAGTTCACCAGCCCTCTAATCCTCTTGTTGGCCCCTTAGTATATCTGCTTTAATTTTTTGGAGCCTCTCTTGAATTGGGGAAACTCCAACTAAACATGATAGTTCATGTATGGCCTAACAAGTGCCAAATGGGATAATCACCTCCCTTGATCTTCAGGATAATGCAATCCAGCACACAGTTTGCCTTCACTGATGCAAAGGAATGTGTTATGGGAGCATTACAACCCTGCCTTGATCAAGATCTAAGTGCCTGAATATAATAAGCTGCAGATAGCAGGGCAGTGAAAACAAGACCTGAGTGTGATGTGGCTCATTATGGGCATGGATCAACAAGTGACAGGAGAACAATATCTGAAACCACTGGAAAGGAATACCATGATATCAACATGGGCTGACTTGATTGTCAGCCTGTGCCAACATCTGGCTATAGACACACACAGACACACCCCCTTCCAGTTAATAGAGATCACAGAGAACATTTTCACAAGGACATCTGACAGCACATAGAAGCAGGAGACACCAGGTGGGACCATTACAAATCAGTGCTGAAACATCTGCTAGTCAGTCTCCTGACTGTACTTCTGTCCCTGCCCCAGGTGCCAGACTTCCATTTGTCTATCTATAGACTGTGTCAGGAAGGAGATGAGTTTGAGTGGTCTGAATGCTCTTTTCTTAACCTAACATTGTGCAAGAATCTAAAAATCTTGCCAATTTGCCTTCAGCAGTTGTATCACACATGAGTGAAAGAAGAGGTGTAGGCTTCCCTTCAGTGCAATAGCAATTCATTATTTTTGTCAAACAAAAACTTCCTTCTTAAAATGGGCCTAGATCTGCAACAGCATTAGATAGCTTACAGTCTACTGTTTGCCATATGATTTTGGATATGAAATTAGTAATTTGGCTTCAGAAATATTTTTAGGTCTAAATTTATTTGGAGGCAAAATAGTCAAGAGTGAACATAGATGACAGAACAGTATCCATGCATTAGAAAAAATGTTTCCACCTTGGCTGTAGAGCTTTTCTATGAATGTGGACAAATTGTTCATAGTTTTGTATGGTTTTTCTCCCATCACTCTTGAGCTGTTTATTATACTGAAGTACTTTAGAATTGGCATTATCTTTTAACAAAAACAAGACATAGCACTGCTGCAGTGATCACAACTTGGTTCTGAAATACGAATGACAAAGTGTAAAAGGACTCAGTTCCCCAATGCACCAGACAAGTTCCTCAATGCACCATTTAATTTTTGCTCATTCTGAAAGTTATGTCATATCAGAGACTTAAAAGATCTAAAAATGAACAAGCACTTATTAAAACTGTTGTGGTTTAGGGCTGTGCCCAAGCCTGCTTGCAATATGCTTCCTCCAGTAGCTGTTAGATGCTAACGACTATTTGCCTTTTACATGAGAAAAGGCACTTCTAACAGTGCCTGGAGAGAATTCCACCTGCAGAGCCAGATTTTTGAGACACTTGGTAGATCACATGATTTTAGATTTTGATACTAATTAATCCACCTTCAAAATTTACCATAATCATCTTGCATGATAGATACTGCTGTCCCCATGGGCAGATATGACACCTCATTTATGTGAGAAAGACCCAGCCAGAAGAATACGTAAAAAGTGAGGCTTCCTGAAAGTGAAGTGATTTGTTGAAATGACAAGGACTTGCCACCTGTAACAATCCAAGGGAAACTCAAGAAGAAAACCAAACTAAACTATACGTGACAGTTATTAGTCATGTCTCATAATATAGAACTGGAAGGTGGTCAGAAATTATGGTGATCAGGACAGGATCTGAAACAGTATCAAGTATGATGGGAACAAAGCCCAAACACATTCAGAGAACCTCGTAAACAGCTCACCTGAAACAGAATAAAAGCCAGAGGCTGACTGAACATCCCAGGTTAAAAGGGCAAACTGTCTGGTGTCCATGTTTGGAAGGCTTCATTGAAAACTGATATACTGATGTACGAAACCTAGGACTAATAGGATTATTCTGAAAGTGAGGTTTCCTGGTGTATTAGGAAAGGAGATGTGTTTCTTCAACAATGTCTGCAATTCTTCACAAATTAATGCCTTGTTATTGATATTTTTTTTTATATAGACTGCTCATTGGATGCAAGACATCAGGGATCCTCCTTTCTGCCAGACTCTACATACCTGACATTTCTTATTAGCAGCCAAATAAAAGATATTTATTTTTTTTTCTAGTTGGAACACATATTGAAATATCCTTTGCTTTACAAACACAAAGATTTATTTCTTCATTCCAGCCTAGAATATTGACCTACCTTTCATATCAAGAGCTATTTAAAAATCATACATTTTGATGGAAAGAAATAGGTGACAGCTGCTTTTAATATTCTTTTTAAGAGCATCTATAACAACAGCTAGAGAATCAGCATAATTCTGCTAGCCAGGAGAAGTAGATCGGGTTGCTTATTTCAGTCTCATCAGTTTCATCTTTGATTTTAATAAGATCTTTTGAAATTGTTGTTCTTCCCCGGAGAGCTTGCAGTAACTCAACTTGGTCTAGGTGTCCTCAATTCATATTGAAATAAAATGAATTGACATCTAGAAAGTTTCAGTGCTCAAGACTCCAAACAATTTTTTTTTTTTTGTATCATGTATTTACTGAGATCCAGACCCTAGACTCCTTGCACAAGAGCATAGTCCAGAAGAGTAACATGAGTAAAGTATGTGAGATCTGAGATGTAAACAATATTGCCTTTTTCCAACAGCAAATCCAATTTAAATTTCCATTTTTTGCTAAAAAGTCAAACCAATTTAATACTCTTTTAACATTATTTTATTTTTTCCCAGGACACTTAAAAACCTCATTAAAAAAATTTAAAGGAAACAAACAAACAAACAAAACCAAACAAGCTCAGAATTTCCAAATCTGCCTGCAGTTTTACACCAAGCAGCATGTCAGGATATATAAGTTCAGTGCTACTAACATCAACTCAGTTGCTCCCAATTTGTGTTAACTGTGAAGTGAATTTAATTGGCACTGCCCAGCCAATGGCAGAATGAGCCCTTAAGAGAACTGCATATGACTGTGTGGAAGAGAGAGTACAATATCTCTCCAGAGCAGCAATAAACACTGTTAAGTTGGATATGCAAGGGGAGAAAAGATTAGCATGAGGGCAAATTTTCTACCAACTAGTTTCCATGTTTTGTGCCTGTCTTTACACATGAAATATAGAAGCAGCTTTGCCCCCAAAGAGCAGAATTTAACAAAGAGGGCAGATGTATTTATTCCTTCATCTGTAGTAGTATCCTGCCGATAGATTAAAGAGGTCTGTTGCTGGCTTTCTTCAGCACGTCCATCAACAGACAATAGCTGTGCTTCCAGATTCATCAACACCTCTGCTTGTGCAGTACCTGTCTCTGGAAATTCAGCCCAACCCCTTGGGAAAGCAATCCAAATAATGTGGTTTTGTAACCTGTGTGAGTTCCTCAAAACAGCATTGCAGAGAGCACAGTGTAGATGCAGGCATGAGCCAGAAAAGAAATTGGAGAAATTGGGGGATGCCAGGCAGGAGATGGGCAACAGTGACAGAGCAACCCCTGCCTGCATCTCACCTTCCAGCTACTCACCCTCAGGTTCTGTGTTACAGAACAACAGCACCAATGTTATCAGGAGCATAATAAAGGGATGTATAAGCAGTGTTGTGTAACAAGTAACAACTTACTTCACTACTCTTTTTCTTCTGACTTTGTTTTAATTCTTTTCTGAAGATCAAGACCTGATCTGTGTTTTCAAGAAATATTATTAACCTTAGACGGTGTATGTAAAAACTCATCAGCGGTTATCAGTAACTCCAGCAAGCTTTCAAAGAAAGTAGTTTATAGTCTCTCAGTGAAACTAATTTCTATTCCCAAAACAAAGGAGTACATACAGTATTCAGAATAACACTCTTAGAAGAGAAATTTAAACATGCTATTTAAGCAGTAGTCCAGATTTATTGCTACTACGTGCCACCCTCAGATAAAGGACTTCAGAACAATCACCGCAGGTTAGCGCGCCTCTTCCCTTACCTTTGCAAGCCACATTTGAATAGCACCTCTGATCAGTGTTGAAAGTTTGGCAGTTAATTTACATAAAACATCATGTGGTCATTTAAGGCCATGGGACTACCTCCCTCTAACACCTATATTTGACCTTCACTCCACAGCCTGGTCAATAACTGAATCTTTCACGGTATCAACAGCACAGAAGTTACTATGGCAGGAGGCACAGTTACACACCTCAGTGTGGGGATCATCTGGTTTTCAGGGATGATGAGTTGTGATGGCTCTCTCTGTCTCATCAATAAGTCCTTCTTCCTCTAACCTAACAGAGACTTAATTTGTTCTTGTTAGGGGAACTATTCCCTGTTCCTGGAGGATGTTACTGGACTGTTCAAGTTTCACCAAAATGTAACACGAAGATCTCATCTTCTCTTCTACCACTGGGGCAGAGGATGCAGGTGGGGACTCAGCTCATCTACAGCCACTTATTCCCAGTGTTGAATCAGAGACCTTGTGCCATAGCTTGAACTCCATAGACGAGTATAAAGCAGAAGGTAGAGAAGGAGGCACAGAGGATTTGCACAGCAGATCCACAGGTCCTGCTTCACTAGGCTGGGACATAACAGTATCATCAGAACATAAGTGGTGTTCAACACCAGCCCTGGTAGATCTCCATGCTTCCAGATCTTTAGACTGAAAGTCCTCATCTCCTCTACTAGAAACACAGACTATCCCAGAAAATAGCACAACTTCTTCCTTTTTGCTGCTTTCTCCTTCCAGGCTAAAAAAACAGTCTAATGTTCACAGAAAATGTACGTGGGTTTCATGCACATGTTCAATTTGAGGCATAAATATAATATTCCATGTATAAAACACTTCTCAAAGAGAATATATACCAAGTGAACAAGGAACTTATAATAACCTTAAAAATAAAACAAGAAGAGTTATCGTTTTGTTTGTCAGAAACAAAGAACCAAATGTCTGCATGTAAGAAAGGCTCCTTTCTTTCCCAAGCAGGTGGGAAGTCTGCCTGCAACTCCGTACGGTTGAAGCACAGTCCTTGTGCTGTGTAGCACGGATGTAAATTTTATATACTGCAGCGCCATCTAGCACAAGGAAATAAAATACCACATTGGACAATTGCTGAAGGACACTGTCTAGTGTTAAATGTTAAGTTCATAAATAATTTCTGACTCTGGATGAAAATTAGCATTTGGCTTATTATATGACATTTTAATCTTTTTTCTTTCTACACCATACTTGCAGCTGAGCAATATATGAGCTCCTCTGAGAGCTATCTGCTACAGGAAATAACTGACATATGTTATTTTCATTATTTCTCATCCAAACTGAAACTTCAGTTAACCTGAAATATTTAAATAAATGAAAACTCAGGGCATGTACATTTTTGTGGGTGTTTTGGTAGAAAACTGAGAACTTCAGTAACAGAAGAAAGGAAAATAATAATAATAATGAAAGAAAGCTCTTGCCAGTTTTGCCAGTGTGGAATTTTGTTATAAGGGAAAAAGTCTATAGTATATTATATTATTTCTTTTTATTTCTATAAATGTCAAATGAATTCCTTAGCTATTCCATACAAAATTCAACTCACTTCTACCAGTTTGAAGTCTATCTAAATTAAATATCTGGGTTTGGATACAAGTGAGTTTAAATCCACCAGGGAAGAAAAATAAGGTTTTCAAAAGTCTAGATAGCTTCTTCATGATGATGTTCAGGTTAGTCAATTCAAAATGATCACAGGTCTTATAAAATGTAAGTTATTACTGATATTGTTCCCCTATTTTTCCTTCACATTCCATACTCTGTAATTTCTTGAGGATTTCTAGTTATGTTCATAACAAGTGAGAATTAATTTTAATATGAAGTAAGGGCACATCTACCTTTGAAATTTATCACAGAATGAATCATCCTCTCTACTGATTATGAGGGAGCCTATATAACTAGTTTAGCTTCCACTGTGTACACCTCTAGGACAGACCTGTTTCTTCAAATAGTATACTTGAGCTGCAAGATTACCAGAGGTATTTTATTTTTTTCATTTCTATGAGAACAAAATTTTCATAATTAGTTTTTTCTTGGCTTCAGGCATGTCTTTCCACAGAAAGGATAACCTAAATCCAAATACTAGATGCATACTATAGCAGTGTTACAAAGTGGTACTCAGCTTGCCCTGAGAAAGCCAGCTTGAGAGTCAAAAATCATGTAGATCCACTAAAAAGGGTTCTTTGAGGAACTCTCATAGACCTCAAACCCTCAGGTTCTACACCCTGTTCCTCAGCTAACTACACAGCTAATTCAGAACTTGTGTATCACCACAAAGCACTGTACTGTGACATGAAGACATGCTTAAGTTAATGGATAGAAGTTTCTCCTCTAAGAAAAAATATGTGTGTTAACTGCTGAAGTTAACAGGAAGCACACTGTGCTGGTTTTGACTGTGATAGAGTTAATTTTCTTCATAGTAGCTAGTATGGGGCTATGCTTTGGATCTGTATTGAAAACAGTGTTGATAATACAGGGATGTTTTCACTGTTGCTGACCCCACCCCACCAGTGAGCAGGCCTGGGGTGCTCAAGGAGTTGGGAGGGGGCACAGCTGGGACAGCTGACCCCAACTGACCAAAGGGATATTCCATACCATATGACATCATGCTCAGTATATAAAGCTGGGGAAAGAAGAAGGAAGTGGAGGACATTTGGAGTTATGGAGTTTGTCTTCCCAAGTCACCATTATTTATGATGGAGCCCGGCTGTCCTGGGGATGGCTGAGCACCCGCCTTCTGATGGGAAGTGGTGAATTAATTCCTTGTTTTGTTTTGCTTGCATGCACGGTTTTTTGCTCTACCTATTAAACTATCTTTATCTCAACCCACGAGTTTTCTCATTTTTACTCTTCTGATTCTCTCTCTCATCCCACTGGAGGGGAGTGAGCAAGCAGCTGTGGTGCTTAATTGCCAGCTGGGGTTAAACCACAACACACACACACACATGAATTTTACATAGCATATTTCTATTTTTTTTCATAATAATATTAAAAACACACTGGTGCACAAAATGGCCCAGCACTCTTTAGGTAGACTAGTAAGAAGTGGAAAAAACATTAGGAAGGCTTGCAACCACAAAGACAAATATGTGTCAACAGAAGGATCAAGATTTTCTCAATGGCCAACAAGCCCATACCAACTGGAGACTGTGCTAACAAGAGCTTTGCACAACTGGAACTTCCCTGGGCATGAATTCTGATCCAGGAGCCCATTGTCCAAATATGTTTGGAAGCTTTTTTTTCCACAGCACACATACTATCCTACTTGAGGACCTTTATCACATATATCTAGCAATCCACAGGTTACTTCTCCCTTTTCATGATACTATCATTACTAAATAATTACAGTTAATTAAAAGATAATGATCAAATTTACTAACAGGCAACCTTTATTTGATGATCAACTTCTCTTCCTTTCAAGCTATAAGCTGTTATGTGTGTGTGCACACATATACGTGTGCACATTTATGTCTGTATTGACTTGCAAGAGCAAACCCATAGTCAAAAAAAGTCATATAAATCTTCTTGTGTAATGTGCTATATTACGATGCCTTTGCTTCCTTCCAGCAAAAGAGGGGTTTTATTATAAATCATTGTATATGAACCAGTTAAGAGGTGCAAGATAATCTTGACATTTTTTGTTATTGTTACTTATAATATCAAATAATTACATTGAAATAGGGTCATATTTTTACATCAGAAGTTAACTATTTTGAATACAAAGATTTTATACTATCACTTATTAATTAGAAGTACTGCATTCATACATAGTACCCCTGTACCATTAAATGTGTATATAACGTTATGTTGGACAGGAAAGGAAGGAGGAGCTCTATTTTGCATATACTCAATGTCTAATTAGGCTTCATATTTGGGCTTTTGACCTTGCTTTCAGCTGGGAGCCTGAATTAGCAATTGTATTTCTGCTGGGCTGGTGACCCTATTTGCAGTGTCACAGCCTGAACTAGGTGAAACAGTTATTTGGGAACCCTTGGCTCGCAGTTACATGTTCTTGTACTCACTACAACTCCCTGGGAGACTCAATTAGGGTAGGATCAAGTTCATCTTTCTTGCACCAAACTCACTCCTAAATTTCAGAGGCCTAATGAGGCAGACCTTCAAAAATAAGTTTTGTAATATCAGTGAGAAGAGGCAGGTGACTGTAAAGGCCTTTCAGGGACAGAAGTCATCTACGTAATTCAGTATCTAACATGAGACTGGCAGACTGTCCCTCTGGAGTGCTTCATGAACATCTGCTCTGTCTACTGACCACACAAGCAATTTAGACATTAATCTTAGGAAGACTTACTGGTAAGAAACATAAAACATATTAGCAAGTCAGATGCCTATGTGTAGTGAGCTTGAGCCTAGCTTTGTTATCATCATATTTTAATTCATATCTCTTATAGGCTACTAGCATACACATTTCACCAATTTTGACATATATACTTATCGAAAAAACAGGCACAAATAGGTGGAAAAGAGAGAAGAGATGGATGAGACCTGAATTTAAATGACTGTCATGTATGAAAAATCAAGCTTGCATTCCCAATGGCATCACCTCTGAATTTTGCCCTTAGAATTTACATTTTATCATCCTCATCAAGATCCAAAAAATTAATCCCTTCTCTTCCCTTCCAAAACTACTCTAAACCTTGCAGCATAAAATACAGTATAGCCACCCAGGCACCAAGCATAATAAAATCTAGCAACAATAACTCAAATATGTGTCTCCTTGTCTGAGTCACTTTAGAGACATCCAGAAACATAAATATATGTTTTCTCTGAAAGGTAACAGTTTTCTTCCTTTTAATCTGAAATAAAATTCTGTCCCCATCTCCCAGGGAACTAAAGGTGACAATAAGAGCTTGACAATGTTCAGGAGATGTGCTTTTCGCATTAACATTGCCAACAGCTGCACCATAAATACTGGGTATACGGAAAGTGCATTGAATCATTATAGGAGGTGCAATTTAAAATCTGAAATTCACTCAGATAAATCAGTAGAAAAGAGTTAAAGGATCAAAGTCTCCAAAACCTAAAATGTGCTGCTTCTGTGTTCCAGCTTTATTTGCAAGGAATTCTAAAATCTACTGGAACAAAATATTCCCCTTAATGTCCTGTAAACCGCTTATGAAATATCAAGCTTTGTTCCGTTCATCTTTCCTTTTCCTGTGCTGCCCCCTTGCCAGACTTCAAGGAGCTCATGCCAAATGTCTGCGAATTCATGGTTTATGAAGGGTAGGATTGGATGAGTGAAGGAAAATAATGCACAAAAGACAAATATATTTCCCTCCTCCAACCTCCTCTCCTTTATCATCACCAACACACACTTAAACACATTTCACACAGAGAGCTGGGAGCCAATATGAGCATCTTGTAATTATTTGAGATATAGCACATGCTGTCAGACCTCCTGCATTCAGCCCTGGAGGTCCTCCTTTCTGTTCCTAAGGATATTTGATATGATAGCATTGACTGCATGCTCTCTGCTAGGTCTGCTCTGCATATTGGTGACCCTAAAGAAGGGCTACAAGGATGCTGATAGTAACCCTTTGCCAAAGACACCCTGTCATTGAAATAATGCTTATGCCCTGCTGGCATACACAGAAAGTGTCCAAATATCTGGAGGGGTGCTATGAACTGCAGTAGTGATTCAGAACAATATTCTTTCTATCCTTACAGCCCCAGATACTTTGTGAATGAGTGTAAGGAACAGTGCAAGTATAGGATGCAAAACCTTTCAAAAAGCCAACAGTGAAAACACTGGAGAGTCCTGAGCCAGTTTGTATCCAGGACACACATTTAACAGAGCAGTGAGCCAGATGACATTTCTGAGGGAGACCTAGTGACTATTTCATGAGCAGATGGGAAATGCCATATTCCTTAGTGGACTGTTAACAAGAAAACATCCTGAGACAACACTAAAATTATTATTCACTCTCTACATTTCATAAAAGGAGTCTGATCTGTACCACAGATATTAAAACTTCTATCAATTTACCAGTTCTACATATAAGACTTTTTGCTTTAGCATCCCCATTCTTGAATG
Organism: Tyto alba; assembly: GCF_018691265.1. Taxonomy (NCBI): domain Eukaryota; kingdom Metazoa; phylum Chordata; class Aves; order Strigiformes; family Tytonidae; genus Tyto; species Tyto alba. Next base: position 40,983,955 of record NW_024881316.1, on the reverse strand, counting down.
TCTCATGCAAGATAATTGAGGTAATTTCCTAATATCTCCTTTTAACAAAATTAGTTCCATTAAAAAGTGAAGATAAAGATGAGGGAACAAAGGAAGATATAGAAACTGCTATAAAACATAACTGATTGATTTATAGTCTCTTTAATAGACTGATCTAATGTGTCTAATATATCTATGTCTAATTCCAGCCTCATTTCAAAGAAAAAAAAAATGCATTGCCAAACGATAGCCCATTTTTATAAGCCAGAAATTTTAAGAATAACATTTTCCACACACACATCTTATAGGCTGTCTTTAGCAATAACCACTATGGGAAGTTTTTTAAAAAAAAAAAAAAAGAGTACAAGAACCAGGTGAAGTACAGAGTAAGACCCTCAATCTCCATAGTCCCACAGCTTTGGGAAAATCTACCCTGCAGTCATCACTCCATTCTCTTCATACTTGTAAAAGGTATCATTAAGTTACACATTTACAAATCTAGAACAAGCCCTATTTCTTATAAAAACAGTCCCAGACTTTAAGTCACCCTGATGACTCTCCTGGATCACTGCCAACAGGGGCAAGGATTAAAGCAGGATGAAAACTTACCACTGATTGCCTAAGAAAGCTGTTCTTGGAGAATTGCATTTGTAAATAAAAGCAAAGTATGAAGAATTTATAATTCTGAATTTCCCATTCAGTTTTCCTCTTTATTGAAAATAATGTATCAAAATACACAGACTGCCACTGCAGCCTGACATCCCCTTTCAGTCTCTTGGTGCTACTGGAAAGGAACGGTCTTTTGATTTATTTTGCCCTTCAGAGCGTATAACTCTTATCCATCTAAAGTACATGTGTTTCTTCTTTTCAGTATACAGAAATGTCTTTTGTTTCCAAAAAACATGCATTTTTTTAATGACACCCTACTTTTCATAGTATTTGGTATTTCTTAAGCAATTCAAAATGAATGAAATGAAAAACAGACACATATAGGAAATTTAGGGTGCTTTCAGCATAGCATACAAGCTACTGTATTGTAAATGACCATTTTATAATATGATGCAGTCCTGTTTGATTTCAATTGCAGTTAAAAGTAAAATAAAGCCATTTCCTGGTTGATTTCAGTTGGAATTGGAGATAGTTTTTCAATATGACCCTCGGCAGTGCTTAAAAAAGTGGGGGAAAGAGGCAGATAAGGCACTGAATGAAATAAATGGATCCAATCTGAACCCAGTTACTTCAGAAGTTGATAGCATATTGGAAAGGCAATGCACAACCAGCAACCTCAGCCATAAGAAACTTAATGATGGATGAAAATGAAAAACGTCAGGATGCCTATTTATCTATGAGAATTAGAATCCTTTAAACAAGTTATGAGTGAAAGAGCTGTAGCTAAACCGGATTTTAAGCCAATTAGAAATGAATGAAAAATCTAATTTAAATGGACATCATCTTTCACTAGTATTAGAAAAACAATACTTTCTAAATTTTATTGGAGGTGATAAATTTATTGTGACACCTCAATAGGACAGCTATTTCATACTACAAGACAGTTTCTTCTGCTTAACAAATAGCCAGAACTAACCCTCATTTTTGAATTTTATTTCCTGGTAGTGAATCATTCATAATTGTAAATTATTTCTATTACTTTTACCTATAATGGATAGGCTAAAACAAGCTTTTATTGGTATAAGCAACAAAAACAGTTTGGACTTTACTGCATCATTATATCTAGGACAATTCTGTCTCATAATCCAAAAGTTAAACTGTTAATCTGCTCAATGATATTAGTTGTTAGGTGCTGGATTCTGGTCTCCTCTATATCTCTGAAAAGTTATGCATCTTTACATTCATAGCAATGTAACTGAGATCAGATCCGATCTCTTATCTAGCTTTCCAAATTTTTTTGACATCAACTGGCCATTATATTGTGCATGGCAATCTTATGACTTATGTTGCCATATATTATCCTCTAACAAGCCACAGCTGAGAAAAAATTCCACTTACCAGCTTCCTACACATATACACACAGAGACAAACAAAAGAACATGAAAGGTCAAAGACTTTATCATCTTCTGGCCTGCCTGCAGAGGTGGCTGTCCCCTTCAAGGGCTGGCAAGAAGATGCGTGGTAAGGAAATGCACATGTTTTTGAACCAAGAGGGGAGGAAATCTTTAGGCCTTTATACTGCAGCCACCATGGACAACAGTGAAGAAACAAGCCCTTAAAGTTTTGCTGATCCAAAGGCTGGAGCTCAGTGCAGAATTCAAATAGAGAGGTAAGAGGCAATCTTCAATCTTGTTCTCTCTGTAGATAACAGATGAACTACACACGGAAGACATCTCACAAGAAGCAGAAACAATGATTGCAGAGACATACTTTCCTATCACCTAATGCAGTCACGCCCACTGATTTCATGGGGGTTTCTGTGACATACATGAGATCAGAGAAATGCCCTTTTGTATCAGATATAATATGGTGCTTTCCTTGGACATTGTTATTGTACATCACAAGCAAAAATGGTACCAGAAGATGAGCAATGATACTTCCAATCCACAAATAAATAAGGTGTTTAGTATTGGTGTGGACTATGGTATATCTTTACACTGGTTTGTTTTAAGGTCAAACAGATACTGTAAGATTATTGAAAAAATTGATACATATGAATTGGATCTGACCACAGTGGGTTTTTTTCCAAAAAGCTATTATAATAAATATAATCTTTCTTTCCTCCATTGGCTCTGATACGATACAATTTCAATGTGCACAGAAAGACTTAGATTATGCTATTATTAGTATCTGCAATATTATTTAACAGAAAAACAGGTGAATCTGCTTGACAGTAAATAGGATAATCATGTTTTTTTCTTAAATATGCATTCCAAAGCATAGCCATTAAACTGATAAAATTAAAATTTGTAGCTTGAAAAATTTATACTCTCACCCAAAATTTCATATTTCCACCTCTCAAACTTATCCTTAGAAAATTTAAAAAAATATATTTTTCTTCTGAAAGGAAATACAAAAGAAGAAGCTTACAAGAATAGTGCCATTTGAGTAATTGTACAAAAATTGCTTTTCTCATCCATAATATAAGCTTACTTTAGCACTGAATGGAAATATTCAATTGGAATGCCAGTGTGTTACTTTAATTACAGATATCTAGCTCTTCACTGCTGCCACTTTGCTAGTATGGCATTTTCTTGTTTTCTACTGAGGACATCTAACCCAATGCTAGGAGTACTTGCCTGGAATAATTACAAAGACTTCTAGTCCTTGAAGAAACGATATGGGAGGAAAAAAGATAATTAAAAAAAAAAAATCTAAACAAACTTAAGATCTCCTAGAAAGCTCTTATTTTCTAGAAGTTAGTTCAATACTCCAGATTTTTGGAATAATGTTGCATGAACAGATGTTCCCCTCTACAGTCTCTTAATACGATGAACATTTATAACTTTTAAAAAGGCCTTTGAAAGATAGCTACTTACACAGCTTTCATTATCAGCATCCAAGTCTCACAGTTTTCAGTACATTACTCCTTGCAAGAGGGGGCAAGCAGGGCTGATTTGTGGGAGATGGACAACTGCTGGAGGTCCAGGCTACAGAACACCCTGGGGCTCAGAGGCACAGCCTGGTTTTAAGAGGGTGCAAGATGGGAAAAGGACAGGCCAAAATCTAGCTTTTCTTGATGGTCTTCAAGACCTTAATGGTGGCTCTGTCAAGTAGTAAGGAAATCTGCATGAAAAACTGTTCTTTGTTACTCTGTCAAGACAACACAAGGAATGAAACATCTCAGGGCTAGGGCGACCAGGATCCTCACAACAGAGAACGGTGACATTTTTCAACCCATCTAAATGATTCAGGCTCCTATCACTATTTGAAAACAAAACCAGCAACCACAACAAAAAATAATCAAGAGACAGAGAAAAAGCAAAAAGCCTGGGAGATATGAAGAAGGTCCTCTGATGCGTTTGTTACTCAGATTCATGCTTAGTGCTATGTCACATGCCACAGAATGGCTGTTGGCAACTTCTGAAAAAAAATCCGTCTAATTGCTGTTACATGCAGGACATAATCCAGGTATTTTTTTGATGATCTTGGGGCAAGATTTACTTATAGAGAATTTCACTATCTACCAGTTATAAACTCACAAAAAGGGACATACAGAAGCTCTTGCAATATCTTGCAAGTGGTAGATTAAGTCATAGCTGGATGAAAAGGTACTTGCTTTCCTTGGCAGTTACAGACCACTACAGTAACACCTCCAGTGCTTAACCTCTTTAATAATTTGAAACTGCTCTAGGATCACTGTTGGGAGTTAGTACACCCACAGCCAGAAAAAGGACTATGGAAAAATGGCTCTGCAATTTTCCTTCTTGAGCAGACTGATACTACTTACATTACTATTGAGCTGTATTTCTAACCCCATCAGGAGTTTGAAAGCATCCTCCTGATCACCAATTCTGTTGCACTGAGCACTGCAGAATACACTTAGCCTATGCAAGGCTAATTAAAACAAAATTCTAATTAGTACCTATCTGGTTTTGAATCCATACAGCATTATATATTGAGAATTAATTAAAAAATAAAATTAATTATGCATTGCTATTTGTCTCAGGTTATCAGCAGACAATCTATGTAAAATATGATATCTGGTTAAAGATAGGTCACCTATTAATTAAGGACACTGTGACCAAACTAATGGATGGAAGTCTTAGTAATTCATAATAATGGCATTAATGAGAGTCATGACTTGCATTTAAAAGATATTAATGTGTACTTTGAAGAAATAATGGTATCAGAGCAGCATCAGTTTACTCTCATCAAGCCCAAGCCTTGTCATAAACACAGGTTATTCTCTTTTGAAGACAACCCATTACCAGCTACAGTCTCTTCTTGATGCATAAAGATCTACACTCTCAACCTGGAACCTTTTGAGGTGAGACTATGCCCTGTTTTATGTCTCAAGTTTTATTAATTATGTTTATTTGTAGAAGATGGGACAAAAGTATTTAAAAAGCAGGGAGTATAATCCCGTTCACAACACTCAGTGTTGAGAATGATGTCAGTGTAATCAGTATTCTTAATTATATCCTTGATGAAAGAATGCAAGAAATTTGCAAATCATTTAAATGTTAAAAACAGAAGAAAAAGAGGCAAGGGGTTTTTTGAAATAAGATTCCATTCCTTAGAAAGAAACCCTAATTTACAGAAGGTCCTGATTACTGTTGCTTTACCAAGACCTTGCTGAAACAGAGAAATTATTTATTTGTGGCATGACCTTGACAAAGCTACTGTCTGCTGCAAGAAGAAAATTGAAAAGTAATAGCTGGAAGTGACACGTTAGCACTGAAACTCAAATCTCTGTATTCGGATTCCTGTCATTGTTTTTTCTTTTTTTCTAGAGAAGGAAGAAAATGTCTCTTGAATTTCATTCAATTAAGATTTAAACCTATCAGGTATGGAAGAGTGCTGGAAGATGCTGAGTACAATGAATTTTTCCCATCATCACCACAACCATCCCCTTTGGGAGATGAAGAAGTATTGGCCCAGCTTCCTGCAGGACCACATCTTTAGTAATTTGCTACTTGATCTAGCTATGAAGTCAGTGGGAATCTTTCTCTTGATTTCAGTAGAACTGTACTGAGTTCTCAGTAAGTTCAGCGTGAGTTTCCTCTGCATAAAGACTGTGGGGTTTGCCATTAGATTAATTGCTACCTTTTGAGGGGCCAGATTTTGCAAATTGACAAATCCTCTCAGCTCTTGCTGAAATCAATGGGATTCACTGGATGTGATAAGGTGAAAGTTCAACACCCCATCTGCATCCTGTCTTTTGCAGCAGCCACAAAATCATGCTAAGAGACTGGATTATGATAGTCTTGTGCAAGCAGATATGCTTAATGACTCTTTTAGCTAATCTGCACAATTGCCTCAGTACATAGGACATGGTTCTTAAAAATACTTGCCAGTGTGCACAGCAAATGCTTTAAAAGTTAAAAATCTCTAATTAAATACATGAAACAAGGCTTTGGGGGAAACAAAACACCCAGCATACAATTAGCATCCTCTAAAAGTCTGAGGTAGAGCAAGATCATCATATTCTGCCCCAAGGTAGCTCACATATTTCTACCATTTTACACATCTCATATTAATAGTCCAACTGAGTGAGAAACAGAGTAACAGTGGCCAAATCACAGATAAAACTCCAGGAGAATTTCTGACAGATTGCAACATAATTCCACCCTTTTTGTTTATTTGTTTGTTTGTATTTTAGTTGCCAGACACTTTCACAGATCCATTTTTAATGCAGAAATTTATTATTTGTTCCTTTAATGGTTTCATAAAATATTTACCATGGTCTGTTTAAATAAAGGAATGACATCATGCATAAAAAATGAAAAATAATGTGTCTGTAATAAGCTAGAGGTTACATTTAATGAAACAATGCTCATAAATGAAATTTCATTGAGAATGCTGATGATGCTCATTTCAGATGAATGCACTTTGTATTTATTAGTTTTAAGCGTGTTCATCCTCAGCTTCTGTAATCAGAATTACAATATCCACTCAGATGAGAAAAGTAATTAAATCATTAAGACATACTTTCTTAGGGCTGGGTGATTCTATGGATATGCAACAGTTGGCTGGCTTCTGCCCTAAGCCCCTAGTGCAATAGATTAATTGTTTTCTCATTATTTTCCAGGGGATATCTATCCTCATAACAATATGCACCTACAGTCTATGTAAAGGCTATGTGCCTTGTGAGCACTCCAGCAGCATGTGCATATATCTTTGGGCTACTGGCACAAAAGGCAACAGATTCCTTACATGAATAGCTATGGAGAATTACTTACCACATCATGCTTGAGGCAAGACTCATGAGCGGCAGAGATGGCTATTGGACATTTTCAGTGTTTGGTAGACATTGGACTGACTGTATTTGTTTAACCTATATTCAGTGGATTAGATGTAAAGTTATACATATAGAATTCAGTTTACATACACAATTTCGGTAGAACCTACTCCACAGAGGATACATTATGAAGTCTGCATTCATATATTCAATTACTCTGCTCTTATGTGTTGCAAGCTTTCCAGAAAATGTCATGGAAAAGTTCAGGAGATTCACAGTCAATGGACTAAAAAGGCTTGCACAAATATTTTAAATGAGTCTAAGGTCTTCTACCCAGGATGGATCATGCCTATTAGGAATATTATCATGTAGTCCACTCACAGCATCAGCCCTGTACCACAACAGAAGAACGTTTCAATACCCACCACTTGTTCCCATCTCCTACATCTCAGTCCCACGCTATTTGCATTGCCAATGTATGGACTATGAAAAACAACACTGCTGAAGTAGGAATCAGATAATGTCACCATCAAAGTTGGGTAGAAGGACCTGATGGAAGATTTAAGGCTTTCTAGAATTCTTTATAAATACACTCTTATTTTGGTGCTTCAATCAGTCCTTAAAGGGAATTTCCAGACGTCACCCCCACTAGAGCTAAGCCCCTATATGTTATTTGCATGTATCCCTGATTCATGTATGCACCTTTACAGTCCCCAGTACAGGTGCTTGAAGTCATATAATTTTAGAAGTATACAGTGAAGGTATATACATCTCATCTAGTCACCTCATGTTCTCTTTATAATCAATGAAAAGAAATGACACAGAGCTGTGGTTCATATATACAGGATGAAGACACAAAAGGTCAAAGCTCAATTAAAGTTGAAACTGGCCAGTGTTGTCTCAGGTAACAATAAGAGCTTTTTAAAGGTATGTTACTAGAAAGAGGAGATCTAGAGAAAAGATTGGACTGATACCTGTTGAAGATGGTCATCTGACTAATAAGGGTGAGAAAAAGCAGAGGCATGCAATGAGTTTTTTGTCTCAATCGTTAATAATAATGACAGACCTTGGGCTGCCAGGTCCCCTGACTTTGGGGTCCACAAGTGTGTGAACACTGACATACCATTAGTGGACACTGAAAGTGTAAGGGACCAGCTGTAGCAGTTGCATGTTCACAAGCCCATGAGGCCTGATGGGATTCATCCCAGAGTGCTGAGGCAGCTAGCAAATGTTATGGCAGAACCCATCTTGATTATCCACCGAAGGTTTTGGGAGTCTGGGGCAGTCCCTGCTGACTGGAAGCTAAACAATGTTATTCCAAATTACAAGAAGGGTATGAAGGAAAACCCAGGAAACTACAGACCTGTCAGTCTCATTTCAGTTCCTGAAAAAAATTATGGAGAAAATCATACTGGGTACTATTGAAAGGCATTTAAATAATAATGCAATCATCAGGCAGAGTCATCGTAAGTTCACATAGGGAAAGTCCTGTCTAACTAATCTCATATCCTTCCATGATAAGGTCACCCACCTAGTGGATGAAGGGAAGGTGGTGGATGTAGTTTTCCTGCATTTTACTAAGGCTTTTGATACTGTCCCTCGCAGCATCCTTCTGGACAAATTGTCCAGCTGTGGAGTGGGTGGGTTCATGCTGCGCTGGGTGAAGAACTGGCTGAAGGGCAGAGCTCAGAGGGTCATAGTGAATGAGGCTACATCTGGCTGGCAACCAGCCACCAGCGGCATTCCTCAGGGCTCAATTTTAGGGTCAGTTCTGTTCAACATATTTAACAACGATCTGGATGCAGGAGTTGAATGCACCATTTGCTGATGATACCAAACTGGAGGATGCTGCTGAATATCTTAAAGGACAAGAGGCCTTGCAGAGGGATCTAGATAGATTGGAGAACTGGGTAATGATTAATGGGATAAGATTTAACAAGTCCAAATGCCGGATTGTGCAACTAGGACAGAGTAACACCAGGCACAAGCATAAACTGGGAGAGGAGTGGATGGAGAGCAGCCCTGCAGAAAGGAATCTGGGTGTGCTGGCTGGCAGCAGGCTCAACAGGAGTCAGCAGTGTGTCCTGCAGCCAAGAGGGCAACTGCATCCTGGTGGGTGTCAACACAGCATAAGCAGCTGGTCAAAAGAGGTGATTATCCCTCTGTACTCATCGCTGGTGCAGCCTCACCTTGAGTACTGTGTGCAGTTCTGGGACCCACAATTTAAGAAGGATGTGAAGGTCCTTGCATGAGTCCAAAGGAGGACAACAAAGCTGACACAAGTGCTGGAAGGCATGTCCTCTGAGGAAACGCTAAGGACTCTGGGTTTGTCTAATTTGGAGAAAAGGAGGCTGAGGACCACCCTCACTGCTCTCCACAGGTTCCTGAGGAGGGGATAGGCAGAGGGAGGTGCTGAGCTCTTCTCCCTGCTATCCAGCAACAGGACACATGGGAATGGTTCAAAGCTGCACTAGGGGAGGTTCAGACTGGACATTAGGAAGCATTTGTTTTCCAAGAGGGTGGTCAAACACTGGAACAGGCTTCCTGGAGAGGTAGTCAATGCACCAAGCCTGTCAGTGTTTAAATGGTGTTTGGGCAATGCCCTTAATAACATGCTCTAACTTTTGGTCTGTCCTGAAGTGGTCAGGCAATTAGACTAGATGATCATTGTAGGTCCCGTCAAAATTATTCTATTTCTATTTATTTCTATTTATTTCTATTTCTATTTCTATTTCTATTTCTATTTCTATTTCTATTTCTATTTCTATTTCTATTTCTATTTCTATTTCTATTTCTATTTCTATTTCTATTTCTATTTCTATTTCTATTTTTATTTCTATTTCTATTGTATTCTATTCTATTCTAAATAACACCTACAGGAAGTGATTCATCTGATCCTAAAGCACACCTCTAAAGTGGATCAATGCTCTATAGATGTCCACCTTGTCAGATTAATTTTATTCTTATTCTTAAGTATCATCTCCTAAATGTAAAGCTACTCACTACATCATAACAATATTTTTTCCAGTGGCGATTGACTTTTACTGAATATTTATGAGATTTATAACACTAAGGTTCTTTAAAATCTACTATTCTACATGACCATGGAGAGTGAAAAAAAAAAAAAAAAAAAAAGGAAAAAAAAAAAGGTTGTGTTAAAATGATGTTAAGGTGCCAAAAGTAATATTAATGCAAACACCATGCATATTCTGTAATTTTTCTTTTAACTGCCTGGCTGGAAACCATTTTCCTGTCCCACAGAATATTTCCGCATTTTTAAATATTCCAACTCCATATGATCACAGGATAAAATCATGTGAGAAAGACAGAGGATGGAGAAAGGACTAGCAGACATCCACTCAAGCAAGACAGTAAGACCAATGATTAGGTCTTTACCTTAGATGAACATGTTACCATCCACACTAGTAGCCCGAACCAAGCACAGAGAAGACTTGAAGGTGCATAGTCTTCAGCTGTCCAGGCCATTGGCTATTCTGTGCAGGCTGTCTATCCGCTTGATAAAACACTCCGTTCTGAGCCTAAGAATCCATTTTCCAATAAAAGATTAATCAAAATTCTATGTAATTCCCCAAACAGCTCTACTTGCTACATTTTGCAACTTAAAGAGTAATTATCTACATACTTCACCAGAAAAATAAAATAAATAAATAAATAAATAAACAACACAGAAGTTGGAACAGCTATTAGAAACTTTCTTTTGTATTATATTTTGACATTTCAGTGGTGAGGAATTTAAAAGTTAATAGCAGAAGATTACCAAGCATTTTGCTCCTCTGATAAGAAAAAGAAAGGAGAAGGGGAAGCCCTTGCATAATAAGTTGATTTTTAAATGTTCCAGTTAGACTTTGAAGGTCTTCATTCACTGAGTTGAACGTTAGTGAGTAAATTTACATTTTCTGTGAGCTTTTTTTTAAGCCAGGCAAGCAAAAATTGTTATTTCAACCATGTATGACTCTCTATTTTTATTTTTCCCCCAAACCAAGAAAAGTACTGATTCCTTATATAAAATAATCTATGTGTGAAGATCTCAGTTCCGAGCTTCAAACATTTTGCTGCAGTTCTGTTCAAAGTAAAAAAAAATGTACTTATATATATTTTTAAACAACAGAAATAGTGTTCTTTCAACACAAACCTGTAACTCAAAAATAGCTGAAGGAATTGTATCTCAATAATTGTATCAACTTCTTAAATATACTATTTTCTCAGATACAAACAAGCATGAAAAATGTCAAGCTCCTAAATGAATGTTTCAGAAAGACATCAAATTTTTTAGGCCCACAATTACTACATATATGACCAGTGTCTGCTATTAAAGAGCAAGAGTAATCCACTGGTCAGAATAATTGCATTATAGAATACACCATACCTTTAGTCATCATTTTGATAACTGATAGATACCAGGCATTGATTTGACAGTGAAACTGCAAATTCAGATCATTAGAACCCCATTTCTGACATTAAAACAATAAAATCACATTGTTATGAGTAACGAATAAGTCATCTGATCAATATACACCTGAAAGATGTTCTCCCATAGATGAAAAATAATTTAAAAGCAATTTCACTATCATATCTGTATGCTACTTTGTCTTTATTAACTCACATGTTTAAATCTCTTAAAATGGAGGTTAACCTTAAGTATTTTGTAACCTGCAAGTGGTTTGTCTCTGAGTTTTTAAAAACTGCTGACTAAACAATACCACCTTTTGTCAGGCATAGATATAATTGACTTGTTTGATAATTTTGAAATTTTGCAAGAATTTTTTTATAATTTGGGAGAGAGTTAATAAATTATATTGTGTAGATAAACATTTTTAACATTCACCACTATTTTAAATGCTATGAAATACCTGATGATTCATTAAACTGGAGATTCTTCACTATCTTTTACAATATTTTTGAGCTGTTGTGTTGAAGCTGTTACCCTTGCAAGGTAAGAAAAGATACAACAGGAACAAAGGAACACACAAGAATCGAAATACCAACAAAGGGTGAGCTACAAAAATGTGGTATCAAAAGCAATAACATAAACACAGATGTTTAAAGGGTTAAAAATTAAGAGAACACTAGGAAGATTGGATGTTGTTGAAAGCTTGCACAATAAAGTACTTAATACAGCAAGAAAAACAAATCACTATTAGGAAAACAAACCTGCATCTATCCTTTAGTGTGACTGAGGAATTCTGAGAGTGGACAGTTGTGACTGCAAGAATAACAAATAAGCAGAGTTGGAACTTGTCACTGTAAAAATTTTCTAAAACTTTTCCTGTAGGGAAAATCAAACAAATGGTTCCCCAGATGTCACTCTGGAAGGTTCCCACCCATTTCCCTTTCTCCCATTTGACAAAATGCTTCAATGGCCATATCTGGAAAACTGAAAAAATTCCACTGAAGTTTTCTCAAACGGAATTTTCCATCAATTCCTTAACCACAAAAATTTTAGGGACTTGCCTTCTCATCTTGATTAAAGGTTATTTTTTTAACAATTTTTTCAAGGAAAATAATTTCCATTTTCTCATCAGTCTTAATAAACACCCTGTCACATAAAAAATGATTTTTGTTTCTCATTAATCTCTACAACATGAAAGTAAGCATTTTCAATAATTCTTGGATCTTTCTACTAATACAAGTCCAGACAGAAACAGGGGGAAACTGAAAATACTGAGACCTTAAGTGAAGGAGAAACCACTGTGTTTGGTGTGAAAATACTGTTTTATAATAGTGGTAGGAGTTTCTCCAGGGTTTGTGGGAACTATTCACCAAATGCTGTTTATAAGGCTATACTTACAGAGCCATGTCAAGATTCCACTTACGTGTAATCTAAAATGCATCCAGATATACATGAAAAGTAATGCAATACTTTTATATTTCTCTTTAAATTTTAAAGAGAAACATTGCATTCATGTGGAAGAAGAAATAACTGAAATATTTGCTCAACAAATTATTAATTCAATAAATTTTGCCCTTATGCCTACTTATGAATTGGACACAAAGATTACAGATTACTTTATTCATACTTAATCAATATAACAGCTGAATGAGACCAAGCCCTAATATTTCTATTTTAATTATTTTATTATAATTTGGTAACATTTTGGTACAGGAAAAATAGAAAGCATTCTCCAGAATTTGAGAAGTAATTTTAGAAAAATTACTCCCAAAAGATGTTTAAGCTGTGTCTATTTGCAATATATCAGCCCGAAAGCCAAGACTTCACTACTGCAGCCTCATGAATAGTTATCCAAATCATGCAATAAATAGCATTACTCTTTCCTATGTGACCTAATTGTGCTAAACTACTTTCCACGTTGGCACAAATACAGCATTCACCTTTTGTGAAGGTTTACAATTCACCAGCTCCAAAGAAAGTTTTACTTGTACAAATGTTCACAGACAATAATGGAAGAACATGCTGAACTGAAATCTATTTGGACAATATTTCAGCAGCAGATTTCCATACTACCTAGTCATCTCTGTTAGTTTGTGGCGCACAGTGCCTGACAACTGAAAAATATGTAAATTGCTCTATACTTGTTATGAACACTCCTCCAGATTTTGTTCAAAAGCTGTAACAGGCTGGGCTGCTCAGCATAATTTTTTGAAGGATTTGCAAAGCTGGTACCAGATCCTGCCCTCTTTCCATATGTATACCCCTCATTTGATTTCCATGGCAGAAATGCCCATTTAGCTACAAGAAGAAAGTCATTTAACCTCAACTCCATTTCCCTCGACTCTATTTTCCTCCCATTATACACACACACTACACAGAAATTTTCAGTCTTGGTTATTATTTATGGCAAGCTTTCAGGATTACCTTTTACAGCTGATTTATAAAAGTAATCACCTGCCTCAGACCAAAATGTAGCACTTGAACTTAAAATGCTGTTTCTGACTTGAAAGATGTCATCTGCTTGAATAAAATCCTTCATTTGAAGCACAATCTTTTCATGACAGAAAAAAATCCTAAATTAATTTAAAATTCAGAATAGTCTTTTTACTGAAACCACTTGAATATGCATGCAGCTTGCATTGGATAAATATTGTATTGTTAACTAATTGTATAATGAAATGTGTGCATTATGAAAACATATATGCACAAATTACTTCATTAACAGCCATTTGAACCAGTAATACTCAGGCTCCAAAGCAGATTCTGTTCTTTATGTGCACCCTTATGAGAAGCCTAGATTCCATTTCAAAGAGGAGCATTACATTAAACAAAATTGACTCAAGCAATGTCAAAAATGCGCTCAAAATATGTCTCTCAGATATACAGGTCAGCTTTCAGACCTTGCAGAGTTCTGCTCGAATGCTCTCTGCTCTACATAGGACCCTCTATGGCCCGCATCAGCAGTATAAACTGACTGCCTGGTAGAAGGTAGAAAGAACTCCTGGTAGAAGGAATAAAACATGCCACCTCTGAAACAGGCAACTTTTGATGTTCACTCCCAACTTTTTAGTCACTCCCAGCTTTTTAGTTGGTACATTGACCTGCTGAACCTCTGGGAATGTTCCAGTGGCCACATCATAACTTTTATTTTTGGTGTCTAATGCTTTTGGGATCAGCAGAACTGGTAGAATAGACCCTTTTGTCTTGAATTAAATAGCCAATTCAACTATGAATCTTACATGTGGTTTATTTTTCTTCTCTACAGACAAGCCTGCATTTATTATATAACAGAAGGTGGCATTCCAGATTGTTTGCATGGTGTAGACACAAGGGCTTCATTTTTAGCACACTTCGTAAGTATTTTGCATAGACAGATGAAGATGCACAACACACTGAAAGCAAAAGCAACATTTCATGCCTTCATTTCATAATTAGGTTTAGCTCTTAACAAGTCACATTCTAATTCCCACCAAGCAAATATGAAGAGGGCATCTGATCTCAAATACGTTATTCATGCAAAGAATAGGTTCAGCTACAGTGCAACAATGAATAAAATATGGGAAATGTATTTCTGAAAGGTTATTTTACTGTGTCACCAAGTTAATTCTGGCACAAGATGACTCAAACCATCTGCAGCTTGAACAAGAAGAATTAAACATTTTGACAGGCCTGAAACCTCATACTTTGATTTTCCATTTTTTAAAATCCCAGTTTAATTCCACCTCACTCCTCCCTTTTTCTAATGCACTCCTTGCCATTATCTCTCCATTAAATCCAAGTACTGAAAACCCCCACTGTTTGACACTCTTAACCATAGGTTGCTAAGGTTGAAGTGAAGTACATGTTAGGTGTTTGAAAACAATCACCTTGCTCAGAATGCAGACTCCAGAACTTTTTGCAAGGCTGACTTAGAGCAACCTTAACATATTACCCACAGTTTGTGTGGGTTTGAAATGCAAATGTTTACTTTCTACTGTAACATAAACATGATTTGTTATGCAGGGCACTGACACTTCTTATCATACCTCTAAGAAATGGTATAACTGCCACTCTGAAACACATTTCTTAACACCAAGATGCTTGAAATTTATACTTTGGATAACAACAGTGTATAACAGTGAATGTATAAACCAATATACACTGACCTCATTTGAAAATGTAGGCTCTAATTCAGGAAAAAATCTGCAGCATATTCTTCTGTTTAAGAAAGCATTTAAATATTGTCCTCTATGAGGATGGAATTCTTAAGGTACTTACAATGTTAGAGTGTCACTGTATCCGATCCTTATGTATTTTTTCCTTCCCCTGTCCCTTTTTCTTGCCATCTGCCTTTCAGTGTTAATTACATTTATCTGTCTAAAATTTTGCCACATGCCACATTTTTTATTGAGCCAAATGATACAGCGCACATGCATTTTACTGGCAAATTTATGGCTAGAGGGCCTTCTTTTTTCTGTCCTTTATGGAGAAGAACAGTTATAGTTTTAATGCTTTGGCACATAAGCTTTAATAGCATCCATGCATCTGCTCCTGAGCTCCTCGCTTAAGCTCCCTGTGTATCATCCAAGATGGAAGCTATAATGCAGAGAGAATATTTCTCATCACTCCATTTCCACACATGCTTCTCAATTCTTCTCATTACTGATGAGCACCTAGCCCAAAAACCTGAAAGATACATGAAGATACACAAATGAAGGCTTCTCCCTCAACAAAAAGCCTCAAGATTTCAAAAAGTGAGATGAAGCTGGGCTCCCAGAGACTGTCCAACCCAAACTTCATGTCTGCTTTAGGAGTCTTAGCCTTTCCTACCACTGAGTTTCTGGACTCTGCATGTGTGAAATGATTTCTTTTTGCTGCTCTACTTCCAACCTTTAAATGCCAAAATTATACATATGAAGGAAAATTAGGAGCAGCCTTAGCCAAACAATTATGAGCAAATAATTTTGGTTTTTTCCATTAAAATCTGAATTACATTCTTTTAGGGTTTATTTTCGGTTTTATTATTTTTGTGATTGTTGCTTAATTTGTAGCTGATAAATTCAAAATCCTTTTCCAAATTGGATGCAATTTCTACACTAAATAAAAAGGCAGTCCACAGTTTCAAGAACATTCCTTAAATGTATGGGCCAATCTGATAATAAGTTTTAAGGAATAAAGCCATTAACATTTTGTTACGTCAACCAATTCTTTGTGAACACATTATATAGTTCTATTTGAATTTAATCACTTAGTAAGCAGCTAAATAATTATTTCAAGCTAATGAGAATTAGTTTTGAAGCTGTTAGTATTAATGAGAGATCACCATATCCATATTAGTGTTGCATAGTACTAAATAATTGATACCTCAGTTCACATTACCACTCAGAGGATACTAGCAGCAAACAAAATTATTAGTTTCATTTTGTCAGCTAAAGCACAATTCTTTTACGGCTTTTAAAAGCAAGTATTTTGAAATGAAAATAAAACTGTATTTCATTACAACAAAAAAATAACAGCCTCCAGATTTAGAAGCACAACATTGTAGACTTGTTTTAAAGATATAAGAAAATGAAGAACAGAATCATAAGAATTCAGTGGGAATCTGGAGCACTCCACACTTCCTTGGAGATTTTCAGTTCCTTTTAGGTATAAGCCCGAGAGAAACTTTCTTTCTTTCATTCAAAATCTGCCCTAGTCTCTTCCAATTAAAGTAATGAATGTTTTGCACCTCTCAAGATTGGGCTCATCATTCCCTGTTCATTGGAATTTTAAATCAGTTTCTATTTTGTTGTTTTTGTGAGGTAAATTGTGTGGTCAAACAGCTTTTCCATTAAGCTAGCAGGAGTGATAGATGGCACTTCCCAGACTGCCAACTATTTCACAAACCATAGTATCTTAAAATTCAGGAAAACATGAGTATGATTGTTTCCCGTCCAAACAGTGTTACAAGGACAGCATGGGAACACAAACAGTGAGCCAAGTTCTCTTCTGTTTATAAATCACCAGAATTCTCACCGCAAAAGAAATCTGCTGATTTATACCAGGTGAGAATGTCTGTAGAAGGAATATAATTACCTTCTGATAACATACTCTCATTTTCCTTTTAATGTTCTATGACTTCATGATGAATACACTCTCATCTCTTAATCTTTCTATGCATTCTGCAGTAATTTATCCCTCAATATCAAATGTCTCTCTATATATGACCTAATCATATTATTTTTTTTTCTTGTGATACAGACAATATGATTGGGAGTGCTACTACTCTAGGTTTTGTAACCTTCAGAGACTCATCTTATTCACCGCTATCTTTCTCACATTTTCTTATCAATGTATCATACTGTCTCTGGCAGTTCTAGACAAGTTTCTCAGGGTAGAATTTTCTAGATGGTATAGTTTTTAGTCCTTTTTCTGTTTAGTAGCTGTTGTGGGCTAACCCTGGCCAGTAGCTAAGCCTCACACAGCTGCTCCCTCACTCCCCTGCAGCGGGATGGGGGAGAGAATCAGAAGGGTAAAAGTGAGACAACACATGGCTTGAGATAAAGACAGTTTAATAAGAAAAGGAAAAAAAAAAAAAAAAAAAAAAAAAAGGAGGGGGGCAAAAAGAAGCAAAGAAAAACAAAATCAAGAAAAACAAGTGATGCAAAAACCCCAGTTGCTCACTACTAGCTGACTGATGTCAGTAAGTTTCTAAGCAATGGCAGCCCTGACAAAATCACCCCCCTCTGCTTTTATTGCTGAACATGACCTCATATGGTGTGGAATATCCCTCTGGTCAGCCTCTCTCAACTCCTTGTGCACCCCCAGTCTACTCACTGGGGGAGCACAGTGAGAAGCAGAAAAGGCCTTGATGCTGTGTAAGTGGTGTTCACTAATAACTAAAACATCCCTGTGTTATCAGCGCTGTTTTCATCAGAAATCAAAAACATAGCACCATACTAGCTAGTATGAAGAAAATTAACTCAATCCCAGCCAAAATCAGTACAATTGTACAAACTATAGTTGGCATCACTTTATCCTCTTTCCCTGAAAAACTATTTCATGGTCTATTCAAACTCATTGTAAGGAAGCTTTACTTTGCTGTATTTTTGCTCTAGTAATTCTACTGCTTTTGGAAAAAAGTCTATTCTTTAAAGTTCTTGGTGTCTTTCTATCCATCAGTCTATCACAAATATTCCCACATAACCAAAATTTTACATAGTTGGCACTTTTATCTGCAATCATACTTCCTGTAGCGCAACGACTATTTTGTTCTTTTCACCGAAACTCTACAGTGATATTCTTTGCAAACACGAGCTTGATGTTCTACCTGACCTGGCCATGTTTTCTACACCACTCTCAGCTACCCAGTCATTTTACACATGCTTGTTTTCTGTGGGTAGGCACACAATAATTTATCTGAGATAAACTCCCTGTCTTCTAGCTTTCCAGCACAGGATTCTTTGGCTCTTTCTATATTACTAAACTAACCAACGACGATCGTCCCCATGCCCACACTACAAACTCCCCTTGCTCTCCAACACAAGGGTCACATTTAAACCACCAACAAGGAAGGCTCCCTGGCACAAGTTTAATCCTGGACCGTGACTAGGAATAGCCTGGAAGACCACTGGTTATCTCAGGTCAGAGGCATGCCAAGAATCCTTGTAACCATACAACAGAACAGTCAAGTTACAATACCCGAGTCCTTGGCCTTGATTTGTTCAAGTACTTGGATACACTTACAAGTCCAAAATTATTTTTTCAGACTGAAAAGGTGCCTCCTGTTTTCTGCTTTCAGGGGTCTCAAAAATAATAGGCTTTCACAAATAAAAAAGTATATTAGGAAATGTTTATTCACAAAAGTTGTACCTGAACAAGGAATATCATTCATGGGAATTAGAGTTAACAAGCAGTGGTTTTCTTCATGCAAAAATAGAGACGGTCACATTCAAAATGATATTGCTAGACTGGGGCCTGGAAACAATGTTTTTTAGAAAATTTTTGCAATACAACATGACACTAAACTCCCCAAATCCTGTCTAAAAGGAAACAATTTAAATCTCCTGTGTTCCTCAGACCATGGTGGACTTATTACTTCTATACTTAAAAAGGTCTTTCAAAAATACTTAGTTATGATCATAAGAGTTGCTGAATTAGATTAAGGGAATCTTCTCTGTGGTTCAATAAACAGATGCCAGCATAGATTAGCTTTAAAAATATATCAGAAAAAAACAGAAGGCGACAATCATGATATAATTTCTCTTCTGAAATAGTGTAACTTTGTGCTATGCTTTGACATGCATTTTCTACATCACTTTAACCACTAGTGTACTGAATGCTCTCATTACCCATTTCCATGTCCAGTATGTGTCTGAATCAGACAAAATTTGAAGGTTTTTAAATACTAAATAAAGATAATTACAAGTTGAAAAAAAAAAAATCCCATTGAAAAGTGTTTCTTTAGAAACATTTTTCAATAGCAAATTATCAGTTCTTTTAAAATATTGCTTTTTAAAAAAAACTAAAGTTTCGTTTTATTTTGAACAGTAATACTTAATTTTGTTCTTTTTATAACTTTTGCTTTTTTATTTGTTATTTAATCTTTTTGAAATAAAGCACATACATTAACAAAAAATTTGGTGGAGATTATGAGAAAAAATAAGTTATTTATTGATATTTAAAAAAAGGAATGGACAATTTTCAATTCTTATCTCTTAACGCCTTCCTTTATCATTAGGCTTCTTTACCATTGCTGGGAAAAATTTTAGAGAGTATGTCGAGTATTGGCACACTGTGATGATTTTTATGGGAATGGACTGCTATCTAGGAAAAATAAATGTTTGAGAGAGCAGGAAGCCATCACAGAAAAAGAAATATTAAAGGGACCTAAATTTCAGTACAATTCTAAGTTTTGCCTAATTAATGACTTAATGTTTCAACCAATTTTTAACAGGAACATAAGACTGGAAAGGATCACTTGTGCTACTGAATAGCTTCTGCAATGGGGCACTAGATGAAAGATCCATTGCACATTTACATCAGTTGTTCCCACGTAATGGGTCATCAATTCCTTTTCTACAATCTAAAAGAACCTCAGGATTTGCAGTAGAAAAATGAAAGCTACAACTACAATGTACGGAATTCCTCTGAAGGTAATTTGAAGAGACTGGGGGTGTTACCAATGTCCTACAGCACTAGCGTTATTTAAAATTTATTAAAGATTTACTGTGACTGAAGTTCAATCTCTGCTGTCTACCTACTCTCATATTAATTCTTCTTGTGTAAGCACAGATGAACTATATTGTCCTGGTTGAGTGAGTGGTGGAGTTTTTTGGTGGCAGGGGAGGGGGCTATAGGTGCGGCCCCCTGTGAGAAGCTTCTAAAAGCTCCCCCAGCTCCACGTCAGCTCCACTTCTGTTTGGAAAACTGAGCCAATCAGCTGCGCCTCTGCAATAACGTATTTAAGAAGGGACGTGGTGACGGGCAGTCGGACTTATGAGGAGGAGTTGCGGCAGCTGCATGAACACCAAGGTCAGTGGAGGAACGGAGGAAGAAAGGAGGGGGGAGGTGTGCCGGAGCAGAGACCCCCCTGTATCCTGTGGTGAGACGGCAGGGTCCGTCCCCCCCTGCCACCCATGAAGATCTTCGGTGGAGCAGACATTGATTTATGGCCTGTGGCTTCCGCCTAGATGATCAAGGTTCTGTGCCCGAAGAAGGCTGGGGTCTCATGGGAAAAGGTAGCCCCGCTGCTCTAATTCAGTGCTGGGAGGATTGCAGCATGCGGGGGAGTCCCACACCGGAGCAGCTCGGGAAGGGCTACAGCCATGGGAGGGAATCCAGTCGGAGAAAGTTAGTGACCCATGACGGAGCAGTGTGGGGAACGCTGCGGCCCATGGGAGGAACTCATGTCGGAGAAAGTTTGTGGAGGACTGTCTCCTGGGAGAGGGGGACCACAATGGAGCAGGGGGAACAAGTTCCAGAAGCTCCCCCACCGAAGATGAAGACAGTGGCAGCACTGACTGCACCCCCCATTCCCTGCCCCTGCGCCACTGGGGGAGGAGGTAGAGATATCGGGAGCAGAGCTGAGCCTGGGAAGAAGGGAGGGGTGGGGGGAAGGTGTTCTCAAGGTGTGGCAATGCTTCTCACTGTCCTACTCTGTTATGTGTTAGTGTCTGTAATAAATGTATGGTTTTTTTCTTCCCTAACGAGTCTTCCTTTTGCTCGTGATCATAAAAGGGGGATTTTTATCTCATCCCAGTCCTATCTCGAACCCCAAGCCTGGCTCTCTGTCCCTTCTTATTGCCAGAAGAGAAGGGAGAGAGAGCCGCTGCATGGTGGTTGGCTGCCTACCAGGCCCAAACCATGACATATATGAATCAAGAAAGCAGAACACATCCTACAATGTGGAAGCATGGGTCAAAACTAGTACCTGCCAGTCCGAGTTGCAGATTTGTGGTGTAGTTTCTTGAACACATAATGGCTCCAGGAAAACTGGAAGCAGCTATTTCTTCTTTTGCACACAGGTCAGGGGAAGGCAAGTCTCCTCACACAATCTCCAGTAGTCATCTATGCACCAGCAGGGAAAAATCCACCCTCCCTCTCCCAAGAAATCACAAGCTCAGAAAGATGTCATTAATATACAGTGTGATCAAGTGACTTACTCTTATTTCAAAGACATCAAATGTCCAAGGACTTGTACCACAAACTTAATTTTAAGTCTCATTAAATTCCCATATTTTGATATGCAATCCCTTTCAGTAGCTTACCAAGCATCATCTTAAAACAATTTTGATTCCTTCTCCAGTTGGGTATTTGGAAGACCATTTCAGTAATTCTCCTTGTTTGTTTTTTTTTTTTTTTTTTCCTAAACTTGATGAAGAATAATTTTGATCTTTTAACTTCAGAAAATTTTTTTCTGTTTGATACTTATTCTCCAAAATATTTGCAGGTAGTTATCTTTTTTGACACTCAATTGGTTAGGTTAAAAGTCAAAATCTTTTAATCTGCTAAATAAGGTTTAACCAATGTCTTTTACAATGGAAAACACCTGAAGACAAGTAAAGTCCTTGTCAGTTCATAGCCATCTTCCATCTTCCAATTAAGAAATCCTCTACAGCAAATTTTTTTATTACTGGTTTCTAAATGCCTAGTATTGTAATTTGAAACTCTCAAGTTTTCCCTCATATTTTTTATTTCAGTTGCCTGAGTCATCTGATCCACCCTGCCTTCTTTTAATGGATTTTTCCCTCCCAACCCCTTGTTTGAGCGTTACATCTCAGCTTTATGCCCAGTTATGAACTTCAGAATCACATATTTAGTTCTCTACATTTGGGTCATTAATGAATACATTAAATAAGATCTGTCACAGACTGATCCCTTGAGGATACTAGCAGTAGCCTTTCTCCATCCCAGTATCCCCTTCTGCATATTCTCCCCTTTCAACAGCTCTTCAATCCACCCCAAATTCTCTATTAATTGCCATCATCTACACCTACAGTACCAAATACCTACACAGCACTATAGAAAGTGCTTTTCTGAAATCTGAAGACACAAAGCCACTGTATTACTTTACACAAGAAAAGATAAAATGATAAAATAAACCAAAATAAAATAATAATAGGCTAATGTGCCCCCCCAAAAAAAACTACCTTTGTCAAAACTCTTCAGTTAATTATCCAATTTTCCATTTTACTTCATTCCTTAATCACATTTTCCTTCAAAATCTCTTAAAGTCTCTTCTGACACTTTGCCTGCTAACAGGGCTGATTTTAGGTATAGCCTTGGGAGGCAGCTGCCAAGGGTAGCCACTGCTTTGATGCCTGTTTAGCTTGCCCCTGCTTTTTCTGTGCCTTCTCTCGGCTTCCCTGACAACACTGGGAGAAAGAGCCAAGAGAAAAGAGAAGAAAAATGCATCACCTCCAGCCCTTTCCTTCACTACCTGACTGGCTCCTGCTCTCAGTGCCAGTTGAGGGGTGGAGGTAGAGAAAAGAAGGCAGGAGAATGGGAAGGCTGGGAAGAGGGTGAAATCTGTGAGTGTGTAAGGAACTGAAGGAATTAATGCCTCAAATATTCATCGACACAGAAAACTTCAAGGACGAGCTGTGGCCTTTGTGATTAGTCTAAGGAATGCTGCCCAATAAAGTGCGGAGTGTATTGAAGGATGCACATCCCCACTCCCTTGCGGCTGTATTACCAAATTCCTTCGATAAGCCCCAAAAGCAGGGAAAAGTGGACTGAGTGAAACCATATGTTCAGGTTAAAAGACTAATAAGAGAGATAAACAGCCAGCACCAGATGGAGCTAAGGAAAACTGAGGAAAAAATAAAGGGGGAGTTGGGAGGGCACAACCACCAACTTCATTGGTTGAGGGGGTTGGTGCACCACATTCCTCCCTCAATGCATGCAAAGAACCCATGCTCTACCTTTTCCTTGTCTCTTATGAAATGACTTCATGGAATACCTGCCTCTTTTGGTCTAGTATGCTAATTAGCTGATAAGATGAATTTAAAAGGCAATAGAAAACTTTGCCGTGTATGTACCTACCACTGAAAATTACCAGACCTAAGACAACGCCGGAACCTGAGGTGGTCTTCCGGATACTTTAATTCTCTCCTTTCCTTTCCTTTTCTTTCCTTTCTTTTATTTCTTATAGATTTATCAATAAGAGACCATATTGCTTGCTATCTTTTTCCAAGTTTAATTTGTTTCTACTGCAAGTAAAATATTTTAACTGGTTGTTTGGTGTCATTTCACCTTAATTTAACCCAGGGTGATCACAGAACCTTTACAACTACTTGGGCTCCCAGTCCAGGTTGTAACAGAGGGTGGTTGGCTGCCCAGTGTGGAGACTGGAGTACATCCTCCTCTTGCCATGAGGGAAAGAACAAGAAGATGGTCTCAGAGGAAGAGCAGGAGACTGTGTCTTGTGCTGTTATGGACTAGAGAATGAGGCACTGAGCCAGAAGAAGGGAACCCTATGAAAAGAAACCTTATCCTGCAGGAAGATAAAGGGATACATGAAGGAAGGAAAGGATACATGAAAGGGTAAAAACATAAGAATAATTTTTTTATGAATGGGCTCTGTGAAAAAAAGAAGAGACTTTTGGGAGCTGAGAAGCCTGGGAGCTATAGCCCTTACTTCTCACACCCCACAAGGTAGGCTCTCTATATCCTGAGCACATGGTCCATGCTGAGCCAGCATCCTTCCCATGGTGTGAAGGCTCTCTCTGGAAGAGACCAGAGATTTGACTGGCAGAGTAGGGACAGAGGGGAAAGCACCTCAGACCAGTCTCTTCCAGTTGTCCCTATTTTGGCAGTACTTTAAAAATTTCTTCAAGTCCCTTATTGCCTACTCCGTCTTCCCCAAATCCTTCTTTGCTTCATGACAAAACTGAAATGTCACCACAAACAATGAGGACAAAATAAATACACCTGATGCTTACCCATGAAGTGCCAAAATTCAGTTTTGCTCACAGAGTTAGAAGGCCTGAATTGACCCTGATGAGAAGTAATAGAGCAGAAGATTGTGAGGGAGGAGGGGGAGCTATTTTTAAAAGACTGTTTCTTGTTTTGGTATTTTCTAATCATATAGTCCAATTGTACCAAAAACGTTTGTTAAAAATCCTTGCTACCGGACTTGGTATTTCCTGCACTAGTTCCTTTGGTAATCTAGAATGGAGATTATCTGGATTTTGTCATGCTTAGCAACGTAAACTTTGCTTTAGAGCTATGTTTTTCTTCTTCTGCTTTGCTTAGAGTGACTGCACGTAGTGCAGTTACAATGACTGATTTATAATTGTGTCAGAGATAGTGTACAATATACAAAACAAAGGGTTAACATGCTAATCTTCTTGCATTCAAGCAGAAACACCCCAGTGGAGACTGTCACTGAGATAATGAAATTATAGCTCAACAAGAAGATCCTGGGAAGGAAGTGTAATGGTTTTAATAAACAAGGATTGCTGATGTTGGGGAGGGAGGTTTTCTAGGGGCTTAATTAATCAAAACAGCTAGGGAACACCTAAGCAACCACTATAAATAGTGCAAGTAATTGTTCTTTATGTGAGTACTTTACCAAGCCAGGATATAACTTCCTAATTTAGCTGTGGAATGATATAGAGAGTGTAGACTGTATACAACGTCCATACATTCATAAAATCATAGGTATGTTTTAAATCATTTAACAAAATTATTACTCTGTAGATTGGCTAGGAAAAGTGGTTAGGAAAGAAGAGTCCATCATCTAAAATGAGAAGTCTGTTGTACCATTTTTCTGTAAGGGATTTTGCAGTAAGAAACCCTCTCTGGAGGTTGCATCCAAGGCACTTTGTAATAGCTTGGACAGTGTCTTGGATGGTGTCTTTTCTTTCATGTTTAATAATATGTGATTGTTATATCCTAAAGGAGGAAGAAGTCATTCAGGCAAATACCTGGTTCAGAGCAGCATTTCTTCCATGTACCCATATCCTCTCCATGAGAAATGTATCACTCTAACAACACTTTTCATGACATCCCGGTGTCAGCGAAACCAGCTGTCGAGGCTAATGGAAGTACACAATCTTCCTGATGATTTCTGGAATAATCCAAAGGAGAAGATGATGACAATTACCTTTGAGACACCTGCCTCTAAAATGGCACATGCTCATTTTAAACAGCCTGTAATCTCACCTTGAGTGACTGCCAGGCTTCATTTGGATCCTTCATGTTTAATATATTATTTAGATTGCATGGTTTTAGGCCTGAAAGGAAGCAATTTAGACTGAAATTAGCAATAGAGTGTGGAATTATACTGACAGGCAGTGGAAGTTTAGATAGTTATTTCAAAAATATCACTCTCTGCTCTACATGTACCTCTATGGCACTAAAAATGTTTAGAGAATGTTAAGACATCACAGTTAAATGCTCAGAAATAACAATTCTTAAGTTAAGGTGTCAGGCTCTGGTTTTACTCCTTTCTTTGTTTCCCAGTGCATTACCAGCACCAGAATATCACACACACCTCTGGCTGTTGCCCATGATCAAACTGGGAGAAATGCAGTGAAGGCCTGTAAGGCTGATCAAGGGAAAGGAGAATGCACTTTATCAGAGGTAAGCGAAGGAAGGCTTGTTGTCTTGTTTGGTCTAGTCAAATGAAACCTGAGTGGAAAGATGAAGCTGATTAGAAATGTATCACAGATGATGTAACAGTGAAGAACCATTTAAATCTAATGTTGGTATAAGAACAAAATAGTATAAATCTGCCACAAATAATTTGAGGTTGGAGACGAGAAGAAATGTCCTCTTAGAACAGCCTCTTGAGGACAGATGTAACAGCAAAAACCTTGCTAAATTTTAACTTTCTAATTGCAGTAGTCTTAATTCTAACACTGTAAAACACTGACCAGCTTCTCATTTTAGATGACATGAATAGCAGTCCTCTGTCCTTTAAGTTTTGATATAGGAAGAGTTGTGATGATTATCTTCTTTTTATTTTTTTCCTGCAGACAAATGGGTCAGCAAACTTTTATCCAAACTTGTGAAAGTTTCTGAAAGTAGAAGGTAGTATCAGGAGCACTTTGACATCCAGAAATATATCTGCTAATGGTGTTCACTATGTGTCATGATATATGGAATTGCCATTCATCTTAAACAGCAGGCAGTTATTCAAGGAAACTACAATTTGCAGACACTGACAAGCTCTCATGCATGAGTTCCAGCTTCATTTCTTTTTCTTGCTGGGGACCACATACCAAAACCAGACCCCTATAAATCAGTTACATTAGTCTAATCTTGAGGTGACACAGGCATGGGCATGCGTGGTGAGACTTGTATAGAAAAGAAGCAGGCAGACTTGCTAGTCAACATTGGGTTTAGTTGCCTGTCTTACTCTAGAAACATTATGTTTTTTTAGCAAAACACAGCCAAATGGCATTTATCATTTAACCATCCATCCATGCTTTTTAGAATGCTGCTCATATTATTATCTATGCACCAATCTTAGTTATACCTCCCATCTGCAAATTTATATTGTATAGTTAAGCTCTACAGAGGCTGGAGAAAAATTTCACTTACCAACACCACCTACTTTTTCTTTTTTTTTTTTTCTTTTTTAAACATACAGCAGCTTCTATAGCTTTTTTTATTTTAGACAATGTATCTTTTCTTTTCAATACAGCCAGCCTTCAGTAGCAGTGTATATTTTTAGGAATCTGTACAGCCATCTGGAAAGGTTTTATTTTTTTGTTATGTTTATCCTTTGCACTTTTCAGATTTCTGTCAATGTCCATGGTAACAGCTGCTATAAACTCTCCATTTTTGTGTGGTTTGAGAGCTGCACAATCCAATGTGGTTTGCAGTCTAGATTCAAGCAACCACCAATTTGTAAGAACAATAGTTGGGTTTTTTTGCCTTTGGAGACTATTATATAGGTGTCATAGGTGTCATTTCTGTTTCCGTTTTACTCATGGTTTATTTCAAGGGTGGTTGATCAGAAGAGTATGCATTAGTTTTTCATACAAGTATATGTGAGTACGTGTATATATATATGTGTGTACAGATATATATATTTTAAAATAATTCCTGAAAATGTTGACTTTTGTATTACAGGTTTTGCAGATTGTTTTATTTCTCTCTCCTATCATTCACCTTGTAAATTACATTTTTTTCCCTGTTTGGGAGAGCAGAAACTCTGAAGTCTTGCAGTTCATGTACAGTTGCATTTTATTTTTCATGAACAGTAATAACTTGCATAAGCATAACATTATTCAACACACAGAATTAAAAAAAGTGGTATCACCTCCAGGTACAGACATGCTAACTGTTTCAAGTTAAAAGCAGTAAATAAAGCAAAATTTTCAAAAGGTAGCTGAACCTGAAGGGGATGATTGTGTATTAATCCAAGCCAAAATTTGAGATGCTTGACTGTTAAAAGTAAAAAGTGACAAAGTTTACCTGACTTCAAAGTATTTTGAAACAAGCTCCATAAATATTTTTGGTAACTACTTGAAGGAAAAGTTTTCCAATAATTTGCTGTTCTTCATTCAGGAATCTTATGGTGTATGATCTATATTCACAGATGAACTTATTTGCCTAACTTTTAGGGGCCCATATCCCAAAGATCATCAGTAGCTCTGACAAGGGTGTCTGAGTATTCAAAGCAGCCAGCAAGCTGAGAGAAGAGCTACCTGCATAACCAACAGCAAACACCAAGGTGGGATACGTGCCTGAAAACATCCCATGGGGGCTTAAGAGTTTAGACCTAAATTTATCTCATGCATCTTTAGAGGCACGCAAGGCAGGTGTCTAGTCTAATCTGGAAGCTGATGCTCCCTTTGCAGTCAGTGGAGAATATGCAGAGTGATATATCCCACCCTAACACCTGAACAAGCATTTAAGGAAACTCCACTAGCAAAAATCTGTATACCTGGGATATCATATAAAGATTTTAATGACTGAGTATTTGGGATTCAGTGTTTAATTTCAATCTCCTAAAATTCAACTTTTGCTAAAAGGTCTGTGGACTGGGACGTTAGTCTTAGAGCCTTATCTGTCCAGCAAGAATACTCATATGTCCCTTTCTTTCATATGGCAAGTTTAAGAGAAGAAATATATTTCTGTGAATTATTCAGATTTTGCAGCAATGGACTGTGTAGTACCTAAGAGAGGTACATTAAAGGAAAATTGAGATTCTCACTTGGGACCTGTCTTTCATATAATCAGCTCTTCAGTTCACCAGTGAGGACTTTATCCTTCCTTTGCACAAGCTAAAGAGAAAGCCAAATTGTGGCTAGGAAATTTTCATTAGCTTATTCTACCTCCTTATCACACAATCATGGCAGTGCCTCTGAAAAATAGGATGAACCAACTAAGCCAGATACTTCTTAAAACATTTAACTTTCTGCAAAGTTTGACCAGAATTAAGGAATAACAGAGGGAGAAAAAAAGCCCCATGAATTGCTACTCAGTACAGTGTGTTGAACTGTAGGCCCAGAAACGTCAGCATATCAAGGAAAACAGCTCCAGGGAACTCTAAACATCATCCAGCAGAGAGAAATTTTGTATACAATGTAAATATTGGACTGCCTGTCTTTCTATATTGTTATTGCTAAGCTCTTTACTGTTTAACCTGTGTGGTACAGTACCTGTCAGTCTCTGTTGTACCTGAAAGTTCCTGTAAACAAACAGCATTATGATAAACCTCTTGAGTTTCCCTGAGGCATTTTTGCTGCTGCTGGAAGCCTGAGGTCACTGTGCAGTCAGTCCTGCAAATATCTCCCTTGACTATCAACTAAGAGGGCACAAGTTTGGATGCTGTGACGCTGGAATGCTTTAATAAACAACTCGCAATATAGAGCTTCAGGAATCGGCATCTTTAGGAAGTTTGAGAAATCTTTTCATTTCTTCTAAGGATCAGGAAAAAAAACGTCTGTCAAACTGTCAGTGTGCAGAAGAAATTGTCCCTGAGCATACGTTGTTAGTGAGCAGACATATCTAGCAGGGAGAGTCCTGCTACTTTATCATGATCCACTGACAATTCACATGAAGGTGCTTGCCTCCACCAAGGCTCAAACTACAAGGAAACTAATTACCAATTTGGATTAAATAGATAAATGAATAAAATTGGACCATTGTTTTTTCAGTGATAGAGGATGGAGATCAGACTCAAACAACGCAAGGCATGCTAACACCTAAATGAGATGCTTAGATTTAGCATGTTGATTTAGAAAATCTGAGTTAGTCATCTTAGGCTCTTAACATAAAGCTACTTCTGAAGAGCAGGTCTTCTAGCCTCCACACTGACTGTGGAGCCTTCTAGAACTGGACAATAACTAACTAATTGTGCTGTTTAACTTAGGGCTATTAGAGACAGAATACAACTACCCTAACTTTAGGCACCTACAAGCCAGTTTTCTGCCTCTAAGCTACATCTGTAGTCCATGCAGAAAAGCAAGATGGTTAAATCTCCTTCCAGGACACCTGTTCTATTAAGTCTTTCCCTAGATATGCCTATTTGTCTCCACTGACTTAGGCTTACACAGGTAACTTCTGAATGTGCACATTTCGAATAAATGAAAGTCATCATAGCTGGCTTAACCCATTTCCCATCAAGTTACAGAAGTGCATATATACATACAGCAATATGAGAAAAATATCACTTATTTGCACTGACTGGACCATTATTGTGTATTTATTTATGTGTCTGATTTAAAAGTTGTTTTTTTTTTTTTAATGTCACCCTAAGAAAAATCCTGAAATTCCTGAGAATTCACAAATCATGAGAGATTTGTAACTTGAGCGGGCAAAAAATACATATTTGCTTATGTGAAGCACATGACTTTATCACAGTGGCAAGTTTAAATCAACACCTGAATGGCTATGCTGTGGCTCTGTTCCCTTCTTCCCCTCCACCTCACACAAGATCTCTACTGGAAGTCAGAAAACTTTCAGCTTAGTTTTCAAAACTATCTTATGTCACAGAATGACTCACCCTTCCTATTTGACAATTTGTGTGTATGACAAGTAATATTATATCATACATCATTATACACATGAAAACATGAATATGTTCTACTTACAAATCTTGACCATGAAATATGAAGACACCATTATCCTAGTTTTCAT
Organism: Tyto alba; assembly: GCF_018691265.1. Taxonomy (NCBI): domain Eukaryota; kingdom Metazoa; phylum Chordata; class Aves; order Strigiformes; family Tytonidae; genus Tyto; species Tyto alba. The sequence continues at coordinate 40,953,152 of NW_024881316.1, read as the reverse complement.
TTCTGAGACAGGCAATAGAGAAAACCTTATTCAGTGTGGACTACTGAGACATGTATGTAAAAAAAAGAATATTGTTTTATTTGCAGAAATACCCTGAAAAGCTTCCAAGGACCTTAAAAACCAGTCTTGCTTCTAGTTATATTATACCTTACAGGAACAGGAAGAAGAGATGTTGCTTGTGCCGTTATGAGGATAACAGCAAGATCAGTGTAAAAATGCTCCCATTTCCTCTGATACTTAAAACAGCTGGAAGATGAATTTGATGATCAAGGAACACTCATTCAGTCCATATTTGCAGGCTAGCCTGGCATAGAATGAAATACAGAATCTGCTCTGAAACTCTGAAATATCCCAGAGTAAAACTAGGAGAATTTTCAACACTCCAACACCCATCCATCTCTGTGACCTAGCCCATTAAGGCCTCCTCAGGTAACTACGTCAAAAACTATGTAGAGACCTATAGTTATATAGCCAATATTTTTTATTATCTCTGCTAACAAAAATTTACACACACCTAAGCCCTTCTCCTATCCTCGCATTTCTCCATAACTGCTCACCGCAGACCATGTGGGATGCACTTACACTGAATGCTATCACAAGGTGTATGAAATCTGGAGGCCCTTAATATCTATCCCAAAATATCCACAGTGTCCTTATAAATGGCATACATTCACAGTCACTCAGGAAGCCCAAACAGGCAGCTGAAAATCTCCTAGGTGCTTGTAAGAACCTCTGGACATCTTTGTGGCTACAAGACAGAGCTACCAAAAGCTTTGTAACATGCTGTAGCTACTCGACATGGTCATGTGCACAATGTAAGCATCTACCATTGCCCCCCTCTCTGCAACTCGATTACCCAGAGGCACTTCTATCAACAACTAATGTAGATGTGCAATTCTTACCACCCAGAAGCTGCCTGCTTCACCAAGTATGATGCAGCCAAACACCTCTCTCCAGTCAAGTTCTTTGAAGTGGTCAAAGAGTGTCTTGCATCCATTGAGGAAGAACAAACTTATAAAAAAACACCCTCTTCATGCACAGATGCTGTTGTTCATATCTCATGCCTAATAACAGGTTATTCTTGTTCTTTACGATCCAAGAAGAAAAAAGATATGCACACAAATGAAGCATATATGTGTGTCTTTGTAAATATAGATCAGAATATCTTTTATGTGTGAGTCAAGTTTTGTCCTGTAATATAGGAAATAAAAGCCTTCCCAGAAAACGGTGTCATGCAGACTTCTAATCTTTATTATCCCAAGTGAGATGATGAAGTTACTTTTGTTCTCCACACAAAAGTGGGTGCAGTGAAAATTGTGTGTGAGTTGCCAGCACATTTGTGTTTTGAAGGGTTATTGATGTGAATAGCAGGTGAAGTGTAAAGAAAAGGCTCCAGCTGTTTCTTGTTTTGAATCCTTTCGTGGTGCAAGCACTGAGAGTAAATACTGGAATGGGAAAAGTTAAATTCATAAGTGTCCCAGTTACACTCAAGAGAAAAGAATTAAAACCCTTTTTTGTTGGTGTGCCATGCAGTTCTGCAACATTGATTTTATTCACACATAGTGCACAGCTGTTTATTGAGTCTGACCCTTGAGGGGACGCCAAAGAAACACTGGAAATGAAACCACTCAGAAAAAGACAGTTTTCCTTTCCTGTTTACTTGATAGATGTTTCATATTAAAAAAAAAAAAAAAAAAAAAGGAAGCATTTCTTATATAACAGTGACTTGCAAATCTTTGTTTCAAATATTAGCATAATTATTCCAATACTTCTGATGTTTTCCCCATCTGATTCTCCAAAACAGTTGCTTTCACTGAAAAATGAAAATAGTGGAGAAGCTACTGTTGTTATTGTTTAGGAGACTGTAAAATAAAACCAAGCAATGCTGTCCTTTATTAGAATGATTTAGTAACCAGACCATCTCACTTTTTTCTATTGCCTTAAACACTGCTATAACCATCCTTGAATATGTCATTCCTATTCTGTTTGATTGTTTTGTCAGAATAAGAAATATAAAATACATAATGGATTCAAATAAAGAGAGATTGAAATGAAGTGAGCACCTTTAAATCCCTGCAGATCCAATTTTGTGGGTAGGGAGGATGACTGGGAAGTTGTTGCCTGAGTACTTTTAGCTAGACTCTTGCAGAACCTCCCTTACTTAATACAATACTTCTTGAATAGTACAGTACTGTTATTGGAATATAAAAATTAAATAAAAATGTGAGCCATCATTTCAGAACTGAAACTTTTCTTTAAATTAGTAATACCGAAGACAATAAACATACAAAAAATTATGCCTCACCTCCTCTTACTCCTTAGGTGCCTCAAACATGCCAGTGGCAAGACCTGCACACCTGAAAGCGATTTCCACAGCCACAAATTCAGTATTCAGTGCTGAGCAATTTATCACAAGAGAATGATAGTCTACTAACTTGAAATGGCAGATGTCTATACTTTGAGACTCTTGGTGGGGGATTCAGATTTAAAAATTCCTTTTCCTTTAGTTTACTTTATCTTGCTATAGACTTGGTTCTAGTATATATGCCAAAAATTGAAATTCTAAGTCTTTGAGTAAAAAGACACGAGTGGTTGAGTGAATAGAGAAGAGAGAAATGTTCTTCTCCTGAAGGACAGTGTGATAAAATCATAAACTATTGTGAGGATGTTACCAGCAAAACTAGTGTTTGAACCTCTTGTAGGTTTAAAGAGCCAGGTCAAGGGGACTTGACAGAACACAGAATCCAAGATATAACCAGAGACAGAGCTGTCAAGGGCTCTGAAGACAGTTCAAACTGTGTTGCTTAAAGAAAGAGTCAGTGGAAGATTTGAATGAAGAAATGACTGATAGATCAGAAAAGCAATTTCTAGATCTTTGTATTAAGAATGATAAATAAATGCAAAACATTATTACTTTCCTACAGGATGATCAGTTGGCAATCATAGTAGTGGTGTGAAAAATGCAGATTTAAATTAAAAAAAAAAAAAAAAAAAAGTAATTGACATATCCGGTTTAGAGTTAGAGAGAAATATGTTCCAATGTGTTAACTTTCAGATTACTGCACCAAGCAAATGGGTACAGGTTTTTCTTCTTCCTTTTTAAGCCATCTAAGCTGGAGGTCAAATGTTTGGATAAAAGAAAGTCTATGCAAATTTGTCTTTTGCTGTACATAGACTATCTTTTCCTATTATATTATTTCTGAGTTTTATGTTAAAGTTATAATGCTCTTAATCTTCTCTTCTGTGATATCTACAGTAACAAGGACAATGGTGGAAACCTTCAGCCTGAATAGTTCAGCAGCTTAGGCCAGAATATGCATTGATCAAATGCAAATAATGTCCATGACAGTCTATGTTATTCTGATTTATCAACAAATCTCAAAAGCTGTATTTAAAAAAAATAATCTCAATAAGGGGTTTAATAGTTTGCTGCAATTAATGCTCTTCTTTGGCTTAAACATACTGTCCAATCATTAAATAAGCTCTATGAACCTCACTGCCCTTTAAAGAAGCTCTTGAAAGTCTTTTCCTCTGAAATACACAGAACAAAATAGTGTAAATTTAAAAAGAAAGGTAAAGAGTAAACTACCCATTCAAACCTGCAGATTATATAACAGTCTGCTTTTATAAATCAAATCTCAGTAATATAGAGTTGAAATCTCACCTTGAAGAACTGCAGATTGCATCATCATAGAAGATCTAATGTAGATAAGAAGATGAACCCTACAGATGTGAGCACAAGCTTTCCCTCACTTAGTATTTCACACTAACACTGGTACCAAATGAACTGATTTTCACATACAATAGTATGAGTCATGTTAGGCAATTTTCAGATCTTATTTTAAGGGCTAGATTCTCCTCCTTCTAACCATGTTGAATAATATTTTACTGCACAAGTGATCCACTCTAAGATATTGATAAAGAATAATAAAAGCAGGAGAAGCTGTCCTTAGAGTGTTACACATCACTCATGTACAAACAGCACTAAAGCACATGGTTTTATCATTAACAACATAGTTCTGTTTTTTATTTCAAAAGTCTTTGCTTATTTTTCTAATGATTCATAATGAACTCCTTAAGAAGTCAAACTGCCAAGCACAAAAGACCTCCAAGGGCTGAAAGTTAGAAAAAACAAATTCATAATACAACTAAAGATGCACATTCCCAATTACAAATAGTTAATTAGCCATACTGAATACTGTCATGTGATAACTTAAAATTAAGATGGAATGGCTTTCCAAAATTTGTTCTACATTTCAAGCAAAAATCGGAAAATTTATGAGGATAATAGATTAAAAATCCTTATTCCTGTACTGAAAACTGAAAGCCCATCCAGACCTAGCTGGCCTAAGGCACTCCAACTCTTTTCAACATCATGCAAGGGATGAATGTGACCTAGCATCATATTTAGATGCAGTAGTAACCCTAGCAGAACTCACTGGGTACCTATTCACAGCTTTATAAGTAACTGCAGGTTTACATCCCAAATCTAGAGTAAATAAAAATCTGTAACAAATTCCTTAACCATCCAGCTACCATGCACTAGAAATCCAGCTACTTGATTATAAAGTCCTTTGGGATCTTTAAAGCTGATTTTCTAGTAGTTATTTGTTTAACTTTCATTTTCCTTCTTTTGAAACACTGCCAGTTACCATTATTCTACCAGTGTCTCCTTCCATCCCACAACTCCCTCCCACTGCTACAGAAGAATATTGTGTTTGTCTCCAGGCCTAAAGTGGATGTCACAGACCCTGGCTTGAGTCTTAACTCCACTTATTCTTTCTTTCAAATGAACAGGTTTTAAATGTATCTGCTGATGGGATATGCCAGATGAAGCAATAGGGTTGTCATCCCTTCTTCTGCCCAAAACCCTTCAGGATGAAAATCAGGGAATACACTAAGCACATTAAAGTGCAGAATAACAGAATACTGGGGTAATCCCTGAGAACCCTCTCTTCCCCATCCCCACTACAGCCTCATTCCTCACATGCCTGCAGCTTTCATTGCTGTCACCCAACACTCACGTTCACCCTTTTAAACCACATCTATATGGATTTGTTTACCTGTCCAAGATCACCTCATCCCTATTTTTTCAGCTAAACTTCTGCACAAACTAAATAATCTGATTCACAGTTCCAGCATTTCATTTCTTTTATTCACTTAGAACTCAGCACCCACATTTACTCACTTATCACCCCTTTCCAACTAAATAGTCTGCAGCTGTAAAATGGTATTATTGCTGATCAGAGTGGCACAGAAGGGTTTAATGTCCCTGCCCCATTACTGAAATTCTGCAGCCAGATTAGTTACAGGGCAATGGGTCCTCACCTCTTCCTACATCCTCTTCATTGCATAAAAATGGAAAGAAAGATGGTGGAGCTCACAATTATTTTTCTTCCCCATATTAGTAAATAGCTAGGCTGGAAAACCAATCTCCTCCATAAATTTGTAGATTATTATAGATGGCACTGCCTATTAGTATTTGCATTTAGGGACTTTCACTTACAAAACCCCATGCAATTATGTCTTTGCTATTAACTATGCTACACAAAGATAAATGTTATTTAAACCTGCTGCAAATTCTAAAGGCCAAAGAGTTTTTATAACTAGGTCATTTTTAATAACAATAATTCAAGATTGGTCAATTCCCTGCCATTTAAAAAGAGGAATCAGGCAGATGGAATATATTTAACTTTAATAAATTCCATCATTTCATGAAACAATTCAGCATTATATTGCTAAATCTTATAATATAGGCTTCTCTTTTTTCAAACAATTAAGACTTAGCCTCCTCAGATCAGCTTGGGAAACTTTTCACTGCAAGAATTATCTACAAGAAGACCTGAAAAAATAAATAGGATTATTTTATTTTTGTGCAAATGGCTTCTTATGCTGATATCTTCTGTCTTTTGTAGCTTCAGTTTAGGAAAAGTTAATGCAAAGTCTCCACCTGGTGGCCAACCGTATTTTGGTGAAATCGAAACATTCTCCTACCTGGTTAACATATTTTAATCTCTTGCCTACTTTGTCAAGCCACTGCTTCAAATTATACAGGGACAAAAATGGGTTGCAGAAACAATATCCCTAATCTACTGAGTATACAACGCTATTCAAAAGTACCTCCCAGGTTTGTAATTTTGCACTGGTTTTGTCAGTGTCTTGTCATTCAGTTTTGATACATACAACCCCCAAGGAGCCCAAGAAGGTGGCAAAAATGCGGGGGAAGGTTTTACAGGGTAGTATGCAATACAAACTGAAAAACCCTACAAGTATCTCCTGTCAGAAACTGAAAAATTTATAGTAAATTTGGAGATAAGGAATGGGACACCCTCTGAGCTAAAGGAAAATAAAATAAAATAAAATTATTAGAGGAAGACGACAGTTGTCAAAGAACAAAGCTCAGTGCAGTGGGTTTACCCTGTCTGGACACCAGGTGCCCACCAAAGCTGCTCTGTCACTACTCCTCCTAAGCTGGACAGGGGAGAGAAATATAACAACAGGCTCATGAGTTGAGATAAGGACAGGGAGAGATCACTGTGATTATCATCACAGGCAAAACAGACTCAACTTGGGGAAATTAGTTTAATTTATTACCAATCAAATCAGAGTAGGATAATGAGAAATAAAAACTAAAAACCTTCCCCCCACCACTCCCTTCTTCCTGGGCTCAACTTCACTCCCAATTTCTCTACCTCCTCCCTCCCAGAGGGTCAGGGGATGGGGGTTGTGGTCTGTTCATCACCCACACTCTCTGCCGCTCCTTCCTCCTCAGGGGAGGACTCCTCACACTCTTCCCTGCTCCAGTGTGGGGTCCCTTGCATGGGAGGCCTCCATGAACTTCTCTGAGTCCTTCCCACAGGCTACAGTTCTTCACAAACTCCTCCAGTGTGGGTCCCCCACGGGGTCACAAGTCCTGTCAGAAAACCTGATCAAGTGTGGACTCCTCTCTCTCCAGGGGTCCACAGGTCCTGCCAGGACCCTGCTCCAGCACCTGCTTCACATGAGATAACAGACTCCTTTGGGCATCCACCTGCTCTGGCGTGGGGTCTTCCACAGGCTGCAGGTGGGTATCTGCTCCACCACGAACCTCCGTGGGCTGCAGGGGCACAGCCTGCCTCACCATGGTCTTCACCACAGGCTGCAGGGGAATTTCTGCTCTGGTGCCTAGAGTACCTCCTCCCCCTCCTTTTTCATCAATACTCATGTCTGCAGAGTTGTTTCTCTCACATATTCCCGCTCCTCTCCCTGGCTGCTGTTGTGCAGGTTTTTTTCCCCTACTTAAATATGTTATCCCAGAGGCGCTACCACCATCACTGATGGGCTCAGCCTTGGCCAGCGGTGGGTCCGTCTTGGCGTTGGCTGCACTGGCTCTGTCAGACATAGGGGAAGCTTCTCGCAGCTTCTCACAGAAACCACCCCTGTAGGCCCTCTGCTACCAAAACCTTGACACACGAACCCAATACACTCATAAAATTCATCTAACAGTATCATTGAAAGTGGTGAAATTTAATCACAATTTTAAAGAAGTCTGTGCACTTGCCATGCATGATGGTTGAATGGTCACTTAGCAGTGTAGCAGTGGATGACAATACACAATCTGGTGATGAAAATATTTTTTATTATGAGATTGAACTTGAATAATTATTGGCCAAAAAAATCTGTTCCAAGTAAAAATTAAAAAAAAAAAAATAGTAATTGTTTAAATGTACTATAAACGACAAGGTTTTTTCTTGATGAAAGCATTGCAACTCTACTGTAAGATTAATGTGAATGCTGCATAAATATATTTCAAACAACTTAATTTCCCCTCTTTAAGTCTTCCTTGAAACATTCTTGGGCATGATCCAGCCCTTCATCATTAATCTTCTGTTTTGAGCATCTCTGGTCAGCTAAGACCATCACTGGTACAATTGTTCATTGGTTTTGACAGGCACAAAAATAATAGCATGCCGTAATCAGCAAGACAGCTTTGGATCTAATGATCCAAAATTAAATTAATGTTTACAGTCCCTTTGGCATCAGCTATCAATCATAACTTGTTGGAGCAGATAGTATGGATTCATATTGTAGAATTGTAAATTTATAGGCCATTGGTCCTTTCGTCATTTTGATAGTTTGCACCCTGATTGAATACTTGCAAAAAGAAAATCAAATAGAATGCCATAAAGACTAGCAAAATTTTTTGTTTAATAGAAAATCTTTTCTAAAGCTGCTGAAGAAGAAACTGTCTCCTCTCATGGAAGTAAACATTACAAATAAGCAAAGATCAGATCATATATACCTTATGAGTTTATAATGGAGACTAAGGTAGGGATCAGAAACAAAAATGTTGAAGAGTTTCCATGTGAACGGGTCAGAAAATTTCTGTGAAACTGTATAATGCTGCTCTTTCCAGAATAGCAGGTGAGGAAGCCTAGCGGTCATCTCGGATACGCAGTTAGTAATGCCAGTGTAACCATTCTCCTACATCCTTTTCTTTTGGGACTATTCCACTTTGTATTAAATAGCTATACAGTCACTGAGGCAGAGAATAATGAAGTCTCAACAAATATATATGGACTTTTAAAGAGCAGCTTCAAGATTAACCTCCAGGTTCCCTCGTATACCCATCCAAACTGTGGCTCAGTCCCAGATAGGGCCTGAGATTACCCTCCAGCATACACGACTCTGCACTCTACAGGTACACTGAGATCATCACCTGCACCATTCCTGTGGACAGAAGTGAGCATCACGACCACAGTAGCTTTCAGGGCACCCATGGATATATAGAGTCAAGGTTGTAACAAACAACAATCACCTTAACTGTAAATTTTTAACTCTAAAACCAAACAGAAAAATGAAGGCATTTGTGGAGATACTTTTATCTTTGTCAAGTTATTCCTAATGTTATACTTAAAAAGCTATTATTTTTACTCACATTCAGTGTGACATGCATCAACACAAAGACCTATAAACTCTTATTACAGGAAAAAAAAAAAAAGTTCATTTTAAAATCACACAGAAGTATTGTAGAAGGAGAAGCACCTACAAAACATTCTCATATAAGAATGAACAAGACTCTCACAGATTCACCACATTACAGAATAATTCAGAAGCAAAAAAATCCCTTTGAGGTCATCTCCTTCAGCCTTACAGGAAACAGCCCAACCTTGCTCCCTTCAGGCACTTCATCTAATCTAGTTTTAAATAAGCCACATAATGAGGCTTCTACAGCTTCCCCTGGGAACTTATTCTACAGCCTAATAGAACTCATTTTCAGGAAGTTTAAATTATTTTTAATTTCCTCCCATTACTTCTAGTTATATATATCATATTATACTTCATGCAGTAAAATTTTTTTGAAATACAGTAAATAATAGTTTTTCTTTGTAAAAAAAGTAACCCTTACCATCATTAATAAGCTTACTCATTTCAACCAGGTTTTCTTTTTCAAATTAATTTAATTCTGGTGAAAGGTTACAAAGTGAAAACTGAATAAAAAAAATCAGTTTAGAGAGAAAGCAGGTGTAATAATGTTGTAAGGTATTCTATAAACCTAGCCCACTCCAAAACTAAGGTTATAAGTACCAAGGACATGTTAGGTGGGTGTCCATTCCTTAAACTGAAAACCTCCTTGTTGAAAAATACTTGGAGTGTAAGAATAAGAGGAAAGGGGCAAAAACCCATCATAAATTCTTACTGCCTGAATGGAACAAACAGACATTGACAAAATAAGCTCCCCCTTCATTAATAAGCCAAATTTACACTCCTAATCATATATACCCATATAAGGCACTTGCTGGGAAAAAGCAATTACACCAGAAGATGTGTAAATTCTAAAGAAAAACTGGGAAAAGGGCTTTTTGATACTGTAGTGTATTGTCTGCCATCATTAAATCACATAATGAAGGTGCCCTTTTATTGACAGTTCTGGTAAAGCGTATTTGTTCCTGGAGAGTGGCATAGAGGTAATTAGGTGAGCCTATACTATACCTATGCTATATTATAGGGTACGTATGTGTGTTGCTATAAAGTAGGCAGCCTGAATATGATATCAAGTCTAGTATTGAGCCCTAATCCAGTTGCCCAGCTGGGACCAAGATCTTGGTTACCACAGAGAAACCACCCGTTCCCAAACTGATTCATCTAAAACTAGTTAAGGTAATAGTTATCAAAGAGTAACTGAAGTTGCAATGGACCTCTCAAGGCCATTTGGTCCAATCCCTGCTCAAAGTGCAGGGGTAACCTGTACTCAAAGCAGGGTTAACATCAAAGCCAGGGCAGGTTGTCCAGGACCTTGTTCAGTCAAGGCTTGGTATCTCCAAAGAATGGAAAATCCACAGCCTCTCCAGGCAAACTGTGCCAATGCTTAGATAGTCTCACCAGGAATATTTTTTTTTTCTTGTATCTGACTGGAATTTTCCTTGCTGCAACATCTGTTCATTGTTCTTCCACCTTCTACTGCACACCCCTGAGAAGAGTCTGGCTTTATTTTCTCTGTACCCCCATTTTAGGTAGTTAAAGGCAATGATTAGACCCAGTCCAGTATGTGGGTAGACTTCCTCACCACACAAGCGTGCTTGCTCACTCATATGCAACCCACTGTTCATCAGAAGCACAAACATTTGGTATTGGATATACCCCCTCTTTCTGCAGAGCTGCCTTCTAGACAGTTGGTTCCCAGCTTGTACTGTTGTACAGGGTTGTTCCACTCCAGATGTCCCTCCCTTGGACTTTTGTGTGTCCAGTTTGCTTAAAAGTGGCCATAGCTCAATCTTCCTATTCCATCCTCAAATACGAGAAAGTGGCAATTTTTAGTGGAAACAAAACAGCAGGAAGTTTAATTTTAAAAATATATTAAAATACTTCTGAAGAAAACTAACAGCATGAATTAAGGTAGATGGACTAAATTTCATAAAATCTTACAGCAAGCATTAAGCAGAACGGTACTGTCCAGATTCAAACTTTTTATTTAAAACACCTTGTTCAGCAGCTGCTGCACCTGCAGGCACCTGCAATTACTAGCTGCCTCCCTGTCTGATTTCCCAGTTCCCCAGGCATTGGGAACTGTGCTCCCAAGCATGCCCTGAACTACTTCAGTCTCAACACCTCAGTGCTTATCTCCCACATACACACAGTTGGAATCCACACGTGGGCTTTTTTAAACATACATCCTTTAAACCTACAGCCAACGATCCAAAAAGTGGGTGTTCTTACTTTCTAGCCCGTAGCGGTCCTCAGTTATGAAAAGGCTCCTTTGAGAGACCACTTCATATAAATCACAGGGCAGTGCTATCAGCCTTTTTTTTTCCTTCTTTTTTTTTAAAAGAGTTGCCAGAGAAGACAGCAACGAACACTTACCAATCAAGAGCTTAACGATTAAATCATTCACCCAGAAAATGAGAGATGTTTTCAGCTTAAGAGTGTCCAAAAACAGAGCTTCTATCACCAAGCTATAATGGCATAAGGAACCTTTCCATTCCCTCCTCTTGAAACTGTTCTACTGTGGACAAAACAGTGAACAGATCACAGAAGCAAGGTTTTAGAGAACACATCTTAATCCCTTTAGTTCTGTTCTCTAGCAGCTACGCTACAAAATCATACCTTTTCCTCTTTTTGCACAAGAAATCCCAAGTGCCTTACTGCACTGTTGCACAGCTTCAGAAAGGAAAGAAACTGTTCTTTCTCAAAATAGCATACAGTCTGTAGCTGCCTTCCCTGGCTTGTTGCTATGGGTTTAATACGAACTTGCTCTTCCTAATAGCTGAGCAAGTGCTGTAAACAGTGCACATTGTACGAAAAATTTGCATTATCTTCTTAACTGGTGGATGTGTGTTATGAATGGCTGCTCACTGTGTTGAATGAGCTATTTGTGGCTGTGTAGCTCAGGGAAAGACTCTTCATAGACAGAAGTCCCTACTTAGACTCCACATAAAGCACCTAGTTCTAGAAAGGTGTAAAATTTAAAATACATTCTCATCCTCATGGTTTTCCATGTCCAATATGTAGATTGTTTTAAATCCTACACCGAGAGGTCAGACTTTTCCCCATACAGTCTACAGGAAGCCTTGACATTCCCCAAAGATTTCTGTGCCTGGGACAGGAAAGCCAATGATGATGCTGCCCAAGTCCTCTGCTGGATCTAGTGCCATAAACTTTTTGTAAGTTGTTACTTCTCAAGAAGCACAAAATAAGGCATACTAAGTTTCAGTCAACTTTTCAGTCTGGCTATTAGAGCAGACTCCACAGCTCACACCACCACACCAGGCAGATGTTTCAGGACATGCTCTAAATGACTCCAGTCCAAAGGGAGAAATGCCTAAGGCAGCCAACCAGAAACACTAAGTACAGCCACATGAGATGCTACCCTTCTTGCAGGTAGGTTCTTCCATCTGCTCATTCACAGCCTTGTAGCTCCTCAGAAAATGAAAAGCCTAATTTGTCCCATACTTTCATGTACTTTACCCTTTAAAACACAAAAGGAGTATATACTCTATCATGAAGTAGGCTGGTGCATTCAATCCAACTGAAGAAAATGCAAAACCAATTTTCTATTTCAGATCAAAGCTGTTGTTTATTTTTCGTGTTTTTAATTTATTTCAGGTGTGTGCTTTAATTCCAGAGCTATCAGTCATTTGATCTCTCTTGCTGAAGGTGTCCTGTTTTGCAGAAAAAGATCCAAGATCAACTAGGGAACATGGATTATGAAAGTCCTAGTGTCTGCTCCCAGAGTTGTTTTATCAATGAGTGTTTCATATAAAGGTGCATAAGAATTCCTTTGAGGAGAAATTGGAGTGTAGGTTTCCCCCTACCCAAGAAATTGTCTACCTCCTAGACTTCTAGAAAAAGAGAGACATATCACAGCTCTAATACTTTTTGTACAGTAAAACACCTTCAAGGGTGTGAGTAGCAAGCTTACAGCTTGAAGGTAGGAAACAAGAGATGAAGGTTTGATCCCTTCGAGGGAGAAGGGGGAATGCTGGCTTAATGCAAAAGTAAGTGAAATTCCACATTACATGGAATGTCAGATTAGAGGAGATCAATGGCTCCCTGGCTTAAAAGAAAATGAACATAATTAAAGAGCTTGATCATATATTATGTGTTAAGTTCAAACTCCTATGAAATCAGGGTGATTAAACACTAAAGAATTAATCAGAATCAAAGGCTGTCATACAGTGTTTTCTCTCTTAACACCTTGGTATTCCTTTAAAGTACAAAAAAGAAGAAAAAAAAAAAAACAAAACAAACACACCAAAAAACCCCAAACATTTAAACCCCATTTTTACTTCAGTTCTTTTTATTTGCAGCAAAATAATTTCACAGAACTAGGTCTAGTTATATTTCAGTCACCCAGTTGGATTCCTAATGTTTACTGCTTACTAAAAATTATTCTGCGATCACAATTTTAATTCCTTCATTATGCAGAGCTAGACATATTAGTCCGAGAAACTTTCTTATTAAATCTGCAGGAATCAAGATAGCTGTCCCTAAAGTCAGTTCAGAGCTGAGTAAGTATTTTCATTATTTTGTTTTTACAATGTTTATTATTATGGAAAAAAATTGATTCTTTAAGACAAATAAATAAAAAATAATATTTTCAACTATGTCTAATTAATTAAGAAATAGAAATTTACTGAGAATTAATGGTAATGTGCATTTTTAAGGTGATTTTTACAATAGCAGAGTTGTTATTTTGGGGGAATCCCTGCTCTCCCAGTAGTACTCAAAGTAATACTTTTGCCCTGGCAGATTGCATCACTCCCCACTTATAAACAACTCCTTGACTTTCTGAGGAAGAAGTCTTTCCTTCCCTCTTCTCATAGCTCCATGTATTTCTGCAGCATACGCACTCTGCAATGTCTCCATTGAACCTCATATTTTACATCAATGTATAAATAATAAAATACAGCTGACACAGGTCTTTAATACCTATGGCATGGAGTGAGAGATCAGATAAAATAGTGATGGACCACACTAGGTGGCAAAACACAACACACTTACTGGTAACCATTTCTATAAAAGCTATGTAAGTAGGTGTCTTAAAATTCATTAATCTTATATAACAGGGATATCTGCACACCTCTAATCAAAATATTTCTTACAGGAAGACTGTAAGTCTGGGACAAGAAGGTGAGCATACATATTCTCAAGAATAATTATCCCTTCAGATTTCTGCAGTCAGCCAACACATGAGCACTCTATATTGTTACAGACAGTCAATGAAAGAGCCAAGTACACTGATGAGTCTACAGCAAAGGAATGTACAGAGTCACTTTTAAACACCTTGGGGAGGGAGAGAGGGGCAGGTGATGGAAGAGATGAGACAGAAAGCAAGTAGTTTAAGCTTCTATTCCCAAACCCACCTCAAGTACCTAAAGGGACATAAACCACCTGGCAGCTGACAGGCTTTCTGTGTACTATTGGGGCATCTCTCCTAACACTCTCTTTCTATAATCACAAGCTGTTTTGCAAAGGTGGCTTTCCTCAGTGAAAGTTTCCAACCATGGCTGCAGAAAGTCAGCCAGAATAACTATGCAGTCCTCATTCGTTTGCCATTTACGCTTCAAGTGCAGAGACAGCTTTAGCGAAACTGGCTAATCACATGCTAAAAAAAGACTTAGGGACTTACATGTGTTTTATTTCAGAAGCAAGGCTTTGGAAACTACTAGGGTATGAAGAGTAGTTGCAGCAGTAACAGGATAATTCATGTGAAAAGGGATCTCTAGGGTTCACTTAGTCAATCTCCTTCTCAGAGCAGGGTCAGCACTGCAGCCAGACCTGGTTTGTCAGAACTTTATGCAGCTGGGTGTTGAAAACTACCAAGGAAGGAGACTACACAATGACTCTGGGAAACCTTCTGCAATGCTTGACTCCTCATTCTGAAAAGGTTTTGCTTTCCCGTCTAAACCTTTCATTTCTATTTATGGCCATTTGTCCCTGTTAAATTTCATCATGTTTCTGCTGACCCATTCCTCCAGCCTCTCCCTCAGGATTACAGACTGTTGTCCTCAAGGTGTATCCCAACTTGGTATAATGTGCAAACTTGATGAGCAAGTACTCCATTGCCTCCTCCAGGTCATCGATAAAGATGTTTAATAGGACAGGACCCAGGTTAGACCCCTGCAGTACTCCACTTGTTAACAAAATCCAGATAGAGCATATCCCATTAACCACTACACTCTGAACCCAACTATTCACACAGCTTTTCACCCATTTGGACCTTGACATCCTAACACAGATACAAGACTAAAAGCATTGCAGACATCAAGATACATGATGTCTACTGTTCTCCCCTCAGGTTGGTCACGCCTGATTTACTCTTGGTAAATCTGTGCCAGCTGTTACCAATCACCTAGTTCTCCTCCATGGTCCCAAAAATGTGTTTCCAGAAGACTTGCTCCATGTTTTTCCCAGGTACCAAACTGGGACCAACTAACCTGTAGCTTCCCAATTTTCTTCCAGGCATCTTTTGAAGATGGATTCAACATTTGTTTTCTTCCAAACATATGGAATCTCCCCTAATTTTTACAAAAGAACATCAGCCAATTCTCTCAGCACCTTTGGATTTAGCATGTCAGGTCCCACGGACTTTTATGGGTTGAGTTGTCTTCTTGTAGTCTTTGACATCCCTTGCAAATCTGTACTCCAGCTCTAGTTCCTCATGCTTATACCCTAGGCTGCAAGCATGTGTATACACACACCTAACACAGCCCCTTTTCTACTGTTTTATTATTCTTGAGGCCTCTCTTGTTCCTATCACACTGCACCCTTTTCTTTCCATGACGTCCACCATTTCCTCACTTGAGAGTCACATTCCATACCCTCATTGTTCATGGTTTAAAGCTTTCCTTACATCGGCCAGCTTGTTGACATAGATGGTCTTTCCTCACTTCATCAGGTGGATCCTCTGCCCAGCAGTCCTCAATTCTCAGAGAGGGTCCTGCCATCATAAAAACAAAATGCCTGTTGATAAGCTGAGCTGCATAACTAGGTAATAATCCACCAGACAATTTGCTCCTCTCCCAGCCTCTTCTCTCCACCATCAAGACTAAGAATGTCCCCTAGATCGCCAGGTATGAGTAAAAGGTCCTGCTGGAGCACTAGGCCTCTTATTTGGCTTAAGGCTTTTGATGGGAACTGGGAGGGCGGTGAAAACTATTAAGGGGTGAAGATATCATGTGAGCACAAACTATATAATTCTGTTGCTTTGGTATTGGAAACTGCACATACAAACCTGCTTGTGCATAGAGTTAGGTAGAAGAGGTAAAGACCAAGTCAGATCATTTGCTCTAGGAAGCATATAAAGTAAATTAAATGTAAGCAGCATGAACCAAATAAGGCAGCAGTCTTGGGGTACAACGCTGATGACATCTAGATGACTACAGTAATATCATACAGGGCCCAGACTGCTTAGGTAACACTGTCAGAAATATCAAATCTAGCTAGTGATGTAGGACCAATAAAGTCATTTCAGATAGGTTGCTTGTTTGGGAGGAATATGGGCAAAGACAAGAAGGCACACGAGCAGTGAAAAGGCAGGTTCAGGGGAAAAAAAAAAAAGGAATAAGGTTATACCTTGTTCAAGCACCATTCCCACTGTAAAAGTGGTTTTCTATGGAAAGTGGTGAAGCTTACCTCCAAAATTTGGTCTGAACCTAACAAAGCACACCCTAACATACCTATACAATCCTCTGCAGACATAAAGAGAAATTAAAAGCAATGCCAGAGGCTCTTTTGCACCCTCAAGTTTGCTTTTATGGAATAGATGATCATTTGTTAGTTTCTAAGAGATTTTCTTCATGCTCTACACTCACATTTAACTTCCCATCTTTTTATTGCAAACTTTAAGAATATTCACACACAAAATTAACACTGAAACCTAAAATTCTGCCTCAAAGTCAAAACTTCCATGCTTCCCTGCCCACACAGTCAATAACTAATCACCCATTTCAAAACTCCTGAATCACCTCTCTCATCTCCAGTGAAATATTTTTCATTCTCTGGCTCTCTTCCTACATGAATCCTTAATGATCTCAAATCTCCTTCTCTCAGGCCAACTATTTCTGCTGGTTGAGGTCTGAACACATTTCCTTCTGGACATAGTAGAGGGTAACTCCTAAATCGGCTGGAAAGGATCAGCAAAATCAACAGAAGGTACTCCTCCTCTAGTGAGTAACACTGCATGGTAAGTTACTAAGACTCAGGCATCTTATTGTATTAATGCAATCTTAAAGCTCCCTTGGTAAAACAAAATAGAAAAGTTACACACACATCTTTCCCTGCCTCCAATATCAGGTAAGCTTTACAGAACATTATAAAATGGCAGAACATTATAAAAATATCCAAATAATCTATTTAATATAATGTTCAGCAAATCACATCAGTAAAAGTAAATACGAGAAAACATTTCTCAAAGTAACTGCATACAAATCCAAAAAAGTTTTAAGTAATGGCCTAACAGTGTGACTATCTGGCATGTAAGGCCTGGCTGCCTTTATAGAGCGTGACACTGAGATCAGTGAGATCTGATCAGCACAAAACATATGAAGGTTGAGCATGGCATGCATCTCATCTAGGACACTGTATGGGCAGAAAGCTGGTGCCATTTGTACAGCATTCAAAAGAAAACCTTGATTCAGTGCAGGATAGATATAATCCATTCCACAGCTAATCGCCTAGAAGGCAAGGATTGTTCCTTGGCACAATCCCACGAAGAACATCCTGATGTAGCTTCAGATTTTTTCCAATGCATTCATCAACCACAAAGGACACAGAAAGGTTCAAAATATTCAGAATTAGGCAAGGCAAGTTACACACAGAAGATCAGCATTTTATTATTCATGACAAAAAGGCAGAATACTGAATGCACCAGTATACACGGGAACATTTTTAACTCCAAACAAATGCAACCAGTGCTCTCACTTTCATGGATTAAAAAAATAAAAATAATCAATGACATAGTATAAAAAAATGCAGAAATATGTTTAGGAAATACAACCAAATGATAAACAGTAGTTTCCAATTAAATTTTACCAAAGTAGTGCTTTTGTTCTCAATTAAGCTTGCTCAAAAACATAGGAAAACACATATGAACTTCCAAATCCTAAATTAATAACAATTTATTTCAACTAGATTACAAGTATAGCCTCTTTACTTACAAGAAAAATGAAGTTACAGCTGAGGTTGGGGACATGAGAAGTACACACCAAAGAAAGAAGACTGGGAATAAAATCGGTAGGGAGACACCCCAGCAACTTATTCTAACAATCAGAGCATAACCCTGTAATGCACTTTTGAAAATCCGTACCCACAGTGGCAACAAAAGACATTCTCTATATTTATAGGTGCAGCATAATCCTGAAAATACTTTCAATTATCTAGTTTTTATCTTAAGCACTTTGGGTATCAGACCTTCAGAAAAGGAATTACTATCACAAGCTGGACTCATTATGAGTTGAAAATAAAATGCACGTTCTCGCAAATAAATCTAACATTTGCAATTTGCAGAACATAAAAAATGGTACACACGCCTCTGCTTATTTTTTTCTTAAACATCTGTCATTTCTAGACTCCATTTTGTAACATTAGGTATACAATGTTCTATAACTACACAGAAATTAAAGCACAATATACCTAACAGAAAAAAAAATCTAACTTAAAATATGTATGTCATATATAAATACTATACCAACAAGACTGGCATTTAGGGTATCCAGACGATCTCTTCTTTGTAAAGACACCCAAACACCTGCTGTTCCAACTGAATGTGAGCCAGAAATTGGAATGAGAGTTAATTAACCCTTAAGTGTCAGTGCCTCTACATGAAAATTAAGTGTTACTTGGCATCACAATGAATGTAGGCCAGTGAAGTAAATGTAAAGTTATCACTCGAGTATTGTTGCACAATCCAACTTCTGTGTTTTATCATAAGAGCAAGCAGCATGTCAAACTACTGACAAAGAACATGCCAAGTTTACAGTTTTAACTAGGAAAAAAATCAAATTCTGCAATAATATTATAATGGTGCAATATAAAGAAAACAGTTAACAACCAAAAATGGTTACAAAAACCCCACTCTAATTGATGCATTAATGTAACACTTCTGATACTTATGGAATGAGGCAGCACCTCCTTCTGGAGTAGACTGCATGGCCAGCAGCGATTAAGGCATGAGCTAGATTGTTCTCCTCATGCAAAACATCCACCTCTAATTTCATTTCAGAGCCGTAGTGTTTGAAACGAAATATCAGACCCGGTTTACTAAGAAGCTTCTGAAACAGAAGTTTAGCTTCATCGCTCCAGTATTCCGCCTTGGCAGGAACTATATCATGTAAAGAGCAAGACTGTGCCAAGCAAGGTAAATAAGACAGACTTTCTGGAATAACTTTAAGTTTATGGATATCAGAGTAAGGGATGCTCTTCAAAAAGCCATAATCAATAAACGTAAGAACAACAGACTGACTTGTTACTTCACTAATTTCTGCCCTGTTCCATTGTGCTTCCAGTCCAAACTTGATCAAGCAGATAGCACCAGGAGCAACAAGTTCTTTTGGCAAAGCTGGCAAGTTGTCAGGAAGGTCAGAGAGCAGCAAAGACAAGTTTTGCATGCAATCAAATGAGACTTCAAACTGGATGCAGAAGTTTGAAGGATCAGTAACTGCAACTGCAAAGCCAGGATACCTCCCACCACTCTGCAGCAGCATCCACGTGATTGAATTTAGCTTGAATGATCTATCAAACTCCTCACAGTCTGTATTACTGCATTTTTCTGGTCCAGTAGTCCAACCATGACTTAAGTGCAGGTTAAAATACTCCTGAAGCAGAATTTCCCCTATTAAAATATCTACTTCCCAAATATGAGAGGATTCTAAATATCTCAAAAACAAGATCCTGACTTCACGATCCAGGAGTGCATTTACTACGTGGACAAACTGAATTTTCCTCATTTTTTTAAACCAAACCCATTTACAAAACACAGCTTGTTTAGGAATAGTTTTAATCTTGTCACTGAGCATCTTTGCATTATTTAAGGACACCATCTCACACTTGCCATAATCTATGAAAAAAACTAGCATTAACTTCTCCTTGACAAATTTCTTTATCACTTTTGATCGATACCACTTAAAGTTCCTTTCAGATTTTGTCATGCATTCCAATCCTTCTTCAATGTCATCCACTCCAAGCAAATCACTTATTTGTGCTTCTTTGACAAGCATTACGTTTAACTCATGTAATATTTGCAAGTTTTTAAGTAACTGTACATGAAAATCTCCAGTCTCTGAAATATGAATTACTTCTGCTCCTTCTACCTGTCCAGAATTTAGATCTTGAGGAAGGACATTTAAAGGTGTTTTGAAAATATTTTTCATCCTAACAGCCTCAGTTTTACTTTCACCAATTCCTAAACCATTTCTAGACTTTCTGTTTTGAGGATTACCATTTGTACCCAAAATTTGTTTGGGCCTATTTTTCCCATTATGCATCAGTGTCTTTTGCCACCTTGTCCTGCCTTTTTTTTGCAGAAGGTCATTAGACATAGACTTTCCATCACAAACTACATCTATTTCCCATTGCTCTCCATGTAGCTCTAAGAACTTGCAAGCAATTAGCTTGCTATTTATTTTTCTTACAAAATAGGAAGTACTTCTCTTAGTCCAGTTTTCACCAGGAACACTTTTTACTCTGCTAAGGAAACAATGAACACTGAGCCTTGGCAAAGTTAAGAACTTTTCCTGAATCCTGCAAATTTTTGAAGGACTTACAACTGCTGTATTACCATAGTCAATGAACTCTACCTCAAAGGAGTTTCCCAATATCAGAGTCTTAATAACTGCTCTATAGTAAAAACAATCAGTGCCATGCTCTGCAACAACAAGATCCCCTACCATCAGTTCATCTAAGCAATTTTCATTACCTATATTCACCGTGCTTTCATTTAGTTCTTTTGCTAGCTGTATTATTAAGTTTTCATCCTCTGCAAGCTGAACATAGAAACTTGATGGACTATTCATATGAGAAATATACACTGCTACTTCAGAATTCAACTGAATATCACGCTGAGGAAGGCTGATTAATTTAGGTGTATTTTTGTTTCTTCTTTCCCACCGACCTGTATAATTTAGTCTTTCATTATGAGATTCAGAGGAAGCATTTACAGTTATTTCCTTTGAATTTAAAGCAGGATGACAGAGTGGGGGAGACACAGGCTCTCCAATGAGAGGTTCCTCTCTGTGCTCCAGAACAGCACTGAATATATTTCTAAAACCTAGTTCTTTACTCTCCTGTAAAGTTAGCAGTTTTGAGGGTCCACTAGACAACTTTTGCGCGCTATATGTCATTTGCTCTTCATCTCCAAAATTCTCTGCAGTATCTGTCTGATAATAATTATCATATACTTGGCATTCCACTTCCATTTTTGATTTAAGTCTTTCATGATTTTTAAGAGTTACTTTATTAACGTCTTTGTCATCTTCCATGTGACCTATCACTCCTCCATTACTTTCAACAAATTGTTCTGTGTAATTTTTCGGTGCCAATTCTTCCAGCATTTTTTCTTGAATTTTCTGACTTAGTTTGAGCTGTCCATCGTATAACTGCACGACAAGCTGTCCATCTGATTCTCTAGATACAATTACAGCCCTCAGCAGTTTACCAAGGAATGTTTCCTCAAACCATCTAGTAACGCTTGCTGGAATTTTTGTCTCCCTAAGGTCTGACAGACAGCATTTAATAGCTTGCATGGGTGTGAACATTAGGTCAGTGGCAGATTCTGGAATAGGCATCAACTGATCCCTCTCTACCATACTCATATTTCCAAAATCCACAAAATCAGCACAGAAATAGGATGTCGATTCCACAGGAAAAGCCAAAGCTCTATAAAAGAGACCATCTTCAAAATATCTGGCTATACATAATGGCATATTGCTGATATCATACTTTGAATAATTTAACATTTTACTTATGACACTAACCTTCTTCATCAGTGCCTCTATAGTTTCAGTGTTTCGATTAAGCTGACAATAGAATTTTGAAGGACTATGTATGTGAGTTATGTAAACCTCCTCCTCACTACCAATTTTTATATTGAAAGATGAGTAGCAAAAACTGTACAGAGAACCCAAAGCTGCAAGGTTTCTCAGACCAGTATGTTCATAGTGGGTGAGACCACGTTCTCTGAGGAATTCCTCTGCACTAATAAATGAAGTCTGTAAATCAACTATATTGCATAAACAGTTGGGGTTTACAAGAACAAGAGCATAAATGATGCAAGTCAGTGGTCCTCTAGAAGCAGAAATAAAGTCTTCAAAATGTCTACGCAGTTCTTCAGACCAATTAAGTGAGTCAACCTGTAAGGGCACATTTTTAAGTCCACATCGAAATGCTTGACTTTCCAGAGTTAGGAAGTCTGGAAGAACAGCCTGAAGATCTTTAAGTAAAACCCTTTCCCGATAACCATAGTCTACAAAAACCACATCAACTTCACTTGTGGATACTTGCTGCACAACAGTTGCTCTGTACCACTTCCTGTCTTTGTGACATTTAACAATACAGGCAACCTGTCCAGGTTTGTAGGGCCTAATATGCTCTTCATAGTAAGTCTGAATTTGTTCCATTAAGTTATTTAGCTCTGGCAGTTTGCTTTGCAACTGACATGAAAAATCTGCTGGGGAAACAACACAGGAACACACCACTTCAAAAACAGCCCCTGGTTTAAACACAAACTCTTTATAAAATAATTTTTCCTCACATATCGATTTATGCGTTTCAGAAATAGCACCCTTTTCGCAACACGACAGCACAAATTTCCTCAGCACTGAATGCACACTTAATGATTTTTCGTTCTGAAATACCTCCCCATTTCTTGATACCTTATTTTTACGAATATTACACCTGTTCTGTGCATCTATTTTTTTTTTTTTAACTTGCAGGGATTCAGAGCTTGATTTTTCTTGCTTGAATTTAGAACAGAATCTGGTATCTTTTCCCAATATTCAGCATATCCAGCTTGAACCATACATGTGGCAACACTACCTTGCTGTGAACCATTCCTATACTGCACATTAACAATATACTTGTTGTTTTGCTTTCCAATGACATGAAGCAGCAATAGTCTGTTAAACACAATGTGTTTGAAAAAATCAGTTTCCTTTTTAACCCACACATCATCAACAGGAAATGTGCAAGCGAGTGTACAACACATAGCTAAAGCTGGTAAATCAGAAAACTCAGGAAGCAATGTTTTCACTTCATAATGGGGTACTGTATCTGTATTTCCAAAATCCAAAAAATAAACAGTAATGTTTACATGAAGCACTTCAATGACAACACCCCGATAATAACACATGTCTTTGCTATACCGGGCACAGCACAGCAATCCAGGTTCTGGGTTTTTAAGGACCATTTCATCAGCTCCACACTGGTTATATGTGTCTGCAATATCTTTCATCAAGGCTTGAAACTCATTCTGATATTCACAAGTTTGAATCCAGAAGTCAGATGGATTTACGACATATACCACAGAAACAGTATGGAAAGAACCAACTTGCATTTCTACTCTTTTGCAGTGGCTTGATAAAGAAACATCCCATTCAGGTAAGCAGTTTTTTGCACGCTTATTTCCACTACAATTCTTAAATGAATTGTATCCCTCATGACATGATCTGTAGTTTACAACAATTCTTGTGATTTCTGTTTCTGAAAGTGAGGCACATGATGCAGCTGCCTCATTCAGGTTTTCTGGATGTTGAGCATTAATTCCAAGATTTTGATTTTGCAGTGTAACATAATACAAGCGTTTAATGTCATTGAATAAATCAACATGGACGCACACAGAAGTTTGTCCTATCAAGGCCTGTGTAAGTTCTTTCAGCTGAATTTTTATTACTGTTTCATCCTGACTACCAAAACAAGACAGCGCACATGGAAATGAAATCATTGGTAGTGCCATGAACTCTACTTTAAGTTTCTGAATGCAACTAGATGGCACAACTTCAATAATGCCAAAATCCATAAACCAGACTTCCACACGGTCAGAGATAAGCTGTTTTATCACTCCTCTATGCCATTGTCCATTTTCTCTTTTGGCAGCACAAAGTAGCCCTAAACTATCAAAAGATTTATTATTTTCTGTACTGATCGCTTCATAGTACGAATGCATAGCTCCTGTCAAATATTCCAGCTCCTTCTGCCATTTCTGTATCTGACAGTAAAATTTATTGGGCTTACTGCAGCAGTTATTTTTACGTTTTCTTTACTGCCAACAGGTAAGCGTGGAAAGAGATCATCTGGAACCGGCCAAAAATCTGTTGGTTTCTCAGTATTACTGAAAGTAAGCAACTCCTTGACTGCATACTTCTGTTGCAACAACTGCGGCACTCTCTTACAAAGCACTTCTTGGGGAAATGCTTTTAACATTTCTACAATAAGACAAAACGAATCTCCATCGATAAATTTTCCTAACTGCAGTTCAAGAACATCACTAATGATCTTTGGCACTTCTAGAATAAACAGTTGATATGGTACAACAGCTTTCACATGACCTGTAACCTGTAATCCTACCAGAGATGAAAAATAGTTAATGGCTTTTAGACCCCACTTTTCCCCAAGAGGAAGTATGCTTGCAATAACACCCAAAACCACCTTTGGAGGCAGCCGAAATAATTCATCACAGGCAGAAGCAAGATGTGTTTCCTCAACCACTAACACTTGCCCAGTGTCTATAAGAAAAGCCTCACAGATATTCCCTCTCTTTTCCAGAACTCTTCCTCTGTGCCACCTTCCTTCTGTGTCTTCCACCAAACATGATCCACCAACGTAAACATTATCTTTTACTTTGAATACACGTTGTATTTCATTCTGTAGTATGTAATAGTCAAGCTCACATGCTGCTTTGTGTTGACCCTGGAACATTACAACCAAACATTCAGGATGACATTCTACATGAGTTATGTTCAGATTCACATCTATGTTTGGTGAGGGAGTAGGAGATTCCATCCTGTCTGCAAAGAAAAGGAATAAGATCAGACTGATAATTTTCCGTATTTTGTCAACTAATTCCTTACATTAAATTTGTTTTCAAAATGATTTAATAGCATATTATTACACTCCTAGTTAAAATATATACTAAACATTAAACAGCATCACATTTTATGCAACTCGGATCCACGTGACACAATTCTCTTTGTAAAGACAGGCTCAGCTAGCATCTGAAAAGTACCACCTCTGGACTTGCTCTTATGGCTACAGACTAATTGTATCATCTGAAAATAATTCAGAATCAGAAAGGTGTTACCAGAATAATACAAAGAAGTAAAGGTTATATCTGAAAACTGGAGGGTGGGACAGACATGCAGGGATGCAGAACAGGACAGGACAGATAAGTGTACTTCTCAAACAGAAGTATTTCTGCTCAAAGAAAACAAAAAGAGTGGAAAGCAATTATGTCATTTATACTGTCTCTGCTCATCTCAAATGTTATTTACACCCAGTAAATTTAACTGCAAATCTCTCCAAAGGAGATCTAATTCAGTGTTTCATTGCACTGGACGACAGCTTACCTGCAAGGGCATTTCCAGTCTGATTATCTCTTTCCTTTTAATATGCAAAAGACCAAGGACTCCTCCCCTACTCACCCTGCTTCTGTGTAAATCACTTCTTCAAATCAGTGACATTTTATAGCTTTACTGTTTACTTAATCTGGCTGTATGTACACTTTAAGATACATCTAGCATATTTTAAGTAATTGCAAGGACATACAGAACACCTTACTTACGTCCAACATTTCTGCACTGCCCATCAACTAACAATTGTGTCAGCTGTGTTTCATTCTGTCTCAACACTCCAATTCTGACAGTTTCTATATTTTTAAACCCTTCAGATACTTCTCTGGCCTTCATCTATAACCTGGTCTTCAAGATCAAGAGCAACATCTTTCAAATGCAAAGACAGGGGATAAGCACACAAGTATAGACTAGACAAAGCAGATACCTGATTATGAATTTTTTGTAAAGCTGAAACCTTCAGTTTCAACTACAAGTTATTAGAGAAAGATCTTCCTCAGCCTGCAAAGATCATCAACGAAACTGTAACGATAGTTTTTAATCACAAGAATACATGAAGTAGCTAGTGATCATACAGTGTCATTCCTATGATTCTAGTTCTACCAAAAATAAAAATGAATGAACAAATGACCACTCCTACTGTAAAGCTTTCCAGAACATCTCAGGCAGTAGGAAGGATACACAACTTCTCCAAAAAAGAAAAACAGAAACAAAAACACTGCCAGCCACCCAAAAAAACCCTCCCAGTAAAGGCAGTACCAAACCCAGATCTGACAAAAACATCCTTAAACTAGCTCTCTTCTTCCTTCCTTCTCCCTGTAATAAAACAGAAAGTGAAACTCTGGGTTATTTTTTTAATGAAAGGAAACACCCTTCAGAAAAGGGTTCTGTCTGCCTGGAAGAAACACCTGATCACTACAGAGAATCAAACTTTTGAAGGTGCACCATTGACATTTTGTTCACCTTTTTTTTTTTTTTTAATTGAAACAAAGCCCTGATTGCAGAAACACAAAACAAATGAAAACAATTTGTGCATCAGCATTTGCTTGCCCTTTATCACAGCCCAAATAACACCACACTGATACAATCACATTTCTACAGTTCACAAAAAAACATCTTTTGTTTTTTACTTACCTATTTATCACTTAAGACTCAGTCATTCAGAACACACTTTTAGAAACCTCAGCCCTCTTATTAAAAAACTCTGCATTTCTCTGCAATAAAGATGATAGAAAAAAATCATTAATAAATACACATAAACTAAATTCTTGTACTACTCCCCTAAATGTTCCTCCTGCTCAACATACACATCCTGGAAGAGTTCTTCATACCCAGTTTAGTTACAATGTTAAGATTTCAAAAATCAAAATTACAAAACTGAATCCACCTTCTTAAAACCATGGTAAGAACACCCTTTCTAAACTGCAGTTCAAAAACCAAACCAGTCAGGACACTAAACAAATAATCTACCACCTAACTACTTTGCAAGAGTGGACATACATTTATTTTTGTTTCATACAAACATATTTTTGTTCCCCTCATTTTTGATTGCTTCAGCTATCAAAATCTGTATCAAGCACTACTACCATACAATCAGCATAATAAAAGGGCTTTTAAATGCAACCGAATGCAAGACACAAGCGACAGCGTAAGGTATCTGCGCTACCCTCCCGAACAGCAGCTCTGAGCAGGGCTGCCTCACGCCACAGGCAGCGCTCGCCCGAGGCAACGCGCGAAACGCCGGGCGGACGCTGCCGCCACGAGGCGAGACCCGAAAGCGAAGACCGCCGCCCCTCAGCAACAGCAACAACCCCCTTCTCACTCACAAACGCTAAAACGACGCGTGAAAACCATAACCGCCAGAGCACAATCACTTCGCGCCATCCCAACACCGAACCCGTCAACCCACCGCTCCTCACCACCCCTCGCCCCGCACTGCCAAAATGGCGGCGCACAGGCCAGCATTCACACGCTGGCTGGCAGGGCGCATGCGCTGTAGCTGCACCGGCAATTGGAAACCCCTCCTGTGTGGAGGAGGTGGCTTCAGATTGATTGGCGGGAGCGCGACGTCCGCGCCCGGCCAGTCGGCATAGCCCAGTGGTTGGGGGCGGGCCCGCGTTGCTGTGTGTGGGAAGTCCGGTCTAGGTAGTTTTTGTTTTAGAGTTGCGGGGTGTTGCTTGGTTGTTTTTTGTTGTTTTTCCTTTATGTTTGCGCTTTCTAGCTGTCGATTTTGTAAGGGGGTCTCTAAGATTTGTAAAAGGTGCCTGTGGGTTACCGAATCATCTGGAGCTACCTAAAGAGGTTTGAGACATCTCACTCTTTTCCCATTATCGGGAAGAAATTCTCCAGGCTGTGAGGAATATGTCTTAACGGGGTGTAAAATGCTGCCCTGATTGCTTTTGCCTGCAAGCTTGGCTTTTTTTTTTTTTTTTTTTTTTTTTTTTTCTGGAGAGGTGTGATGGTGTTTGGTTTGGTTTGTTTTTTTTTTTCACTAAGAATATATGATTATTGAGGTGATTGGTCACAAGGTCACAGTAAGGAAACTTTGTATGAAATAAAGTCTTACAAATACCAACAAATGCTGATATACATATAAGTGATTTCACTCTTCAGAATGAATTTAGATGTGTGTAAAAATTTACCTTCAACTTTTAATTTTTTTTCCCACTGCTCAGGATTGCTGCATCATAGTTACACTTTGCAAAGTTGGGAGAAAATCTGCTTTTGCAATTCTTAGCAATAGTAGTAATCTATAAACACAGCTACTATACTGAAGTCTGGAAAGTACTTGTTTAACGTGGTATCCTAGCTACTTGAATGGACCCTAAAATTTAGAGGAGTTCTTAGTTTAATTTTGCAGGTAAGCAGTTATTTTTGTCATGTTCAGGTTTATTTTAAGAGCTACTCAGAACAAAGTTTCTGTACAGGTCTATCACTGATACGCCTTTAGCTTTGTATTTCTGGACAAAATGTATAGTTAATTTTCACATTCCATTGTTGACCCACACAATTGCACTACTGGTATATTACTTTAGAAAACTAAGTTTTGCCTGGTCTGTTTACTTCTTCAACAGAAAAGAACGTACTCATTCTGAACTGCAAAGTTGTTTACTTTCTTTCACAATGTAATGCAATAATGTCTTGTGCATTCCCTCTGTACCCCATTTTGGACTCAGCCTGTCTCAGCTTTTTTTTTTTTTTTTTTTTTTTCCTATGTAACAGCAGTATGCTTCAGGGATTAGACCTACATACTTCACTTTAAGCAGCTCCTCCAGAAGACCATCCCACAGAAAGCATCTCACTCAACAAGTACCTCTTACAGAAGGTGCAGACTTCCGGAAGCTTCTCAGGTCTTGGAGGTAAATGAGTCTGTAACATAACGAGTCTGGGATGGCAAAAAAAAAAACCATAGCCATACCCCACATTCCTTTGTGACATTTAGTACTCATAAGCTCAAGACTGCTCCTTGCTTAGTACCTGAGCCTTCTGTATTGCCATTCTGAGGAAACACTCCCTTCACACTGTAGAGGATGCCAAGATGCCTACCTTGGATTCTAGATTTCTGTCTGGGATGGCAAGTAATTTAGCAGGTTAATATATGCCACAATTTTTTCTTTTTTTCATATAACTTTACGTGAGAGAGTGTGTTTTGTATCGGTGTACTGATTGGGATTAAGTGGGGTCTCTTAAAACTATTCTAAATTTACATTCCTTGAATGTAACTCTTACTAGAAAACTGCATGTCCATCCCTTCAGAACAGTTTTCTTGTAGTAAGATCTACATTCAAGGAATGTATGGGGTTTTTTCCCTGTAATATAGGCTAAAATCAGTCCTGTTCTGACTACAATTTGAAACTCACTCCTGAAGGCAGAGTGCTTCCACTGCTTTTTTAAAGGCAGCAAGATCTACATTTTCCTTATAGATTCAAATGTGGTATAAAGAAAGTAAAAATATTCTACTATAGTTTAACAGAATATTGTAAATGAAGCTCTACTGCCAGCTGTCTGCCAGGAGGTAGAACATAGCACTGCGTGAGTGAGCACCTTTGTTGAAATCAGATAATGAATAACTAATCACAGTTCTTGCTAACTTTCAGCACTTACGAAAATTTATTTTGAGGGGAGGGATCATAAGACAAAGCTATCATTTATTGTAAAAACTAAGGCGGATACTGAAACATATTACCTAAAGGATGGCTTTTGGTTAGCATGAACATTCATCTCCCAGTCTTAACACCAACTGTAGTCTGCAGCCTTCTTAATGTATTCTTGGCATGTGGTAAATATGTATTTGCTTTGATTGGAGGAGTGGAAAAGAAAAAAAAAAAAAAGGAGAAACATTACAATAGGTAGGATGCCATCTAAAAAGAGAAGAGGAACTATCACAATCTTTTATTCTGTTTGAGTTTTAAAATAAAAGTGAGTCTCACTGAATTCCTTGAGGGGATAAAAAAATGTGTAACCACCTACCTCCAAGGGAGGCGAGATGGATACATTACAAGAGGATGGAAGTAGGTCCTCAACAGTGGAACAGAAGAGGGTTTAAGACTTAATATTCTCCTTAATGTTTGCTTCCTGGTTGACTAAATAGCTGAATGCTCATGATGTTAATTCTGTGCACTGTATGCTGACTGGAATGAATCGCATTCTGAAGTACCTGGCTTTCATGAATAATTATGTAGAGATCATAATTGGTTTGATTCCACATAGGGAGAGAAGGTGAATTAAACGAAGCATACCTTACTTTTAATCCCAATGACTGTTCTGGGATCTGTCCTTAATGTTGCTAAGATTGTTTCTGAATATTAGTATCAGAAAACTG
Source organism: Tyto alba (assembly GCF_018691265.1). Lineage (NCBI taxonomy): Eukaryota > Metazoa > Chordata > Aves > Strigiformes > Tytonidae > Tyto > Tyto alba. The sequence goes on along the minus strand of NW_024881316.1, from coordinate 40,922,792 downwards.
TTACTAAAGTAGAAAACTTAAACTTTTTCATTTTCAGGAAGGATAGTCACGACAAAGTACTTTGAAATTATCTCCCATGGGATCTGATTAGGTCGTGACATGCTAAATTGTATGGGCAGAGGAATTTACACTCTGTAATTTAGTTCCATCCCTCTCCAGCCTGAGTCTTGTGCATACCTGAAAGTACATCAGTGATTTTTGATTGCCAGAAATGTTTCTTATTGCATGTAATCAAATTTCTTTTCTAAAAGGCACTGCAACATTCCTTGTAATAGCATGTCTGTTTGTCTTTTAAATAAATAGCTCTGCAAGGGAAGATAACACAGAGGTACAAGTGAGTGGCAACATCAGAAATACAAGACATTTCAAAGTTCTAAAAGCGAAGAGTGAAAGTGCTTCCACCTAAGATAGATCTCACAATAAATGGATCATTTTTTCCAGCTTAGGTAAGCCCAGATCTAGTTTAAAAACAACATTTACATTAGCAATAGGGGATATAAAAACCACTAATATCATTCTGTTAGCTTTTCCTGAAAAAAATCATTGTCTCTTTAGAACCTTTCACACTACAAGATCTGCCTAACACCTTTTCTTTTTTGTTTTCCTGAAGTCAGTCCAAAAGGTTTGATGGTTTTTGTAGTAGTCAACAAACTTGAAAAACAACAGGACTCTAAATAGTCATCTCAAAACAAAGATTGGTGCAGTTTTTTCCTATTTTGTCTTTGAAGGTGTGTTCTGACTGTGTTCTTAGTGTTTCTGTTAACTTGAGTGGTAGCCACTAGGTGTCAGGAACAACCGCAAGTTTAGCTGGATGCTTAGAAATACGGTTGTGTTACTTCACTAGAAGGAAGTAGCACAGGAGCGATTATTTCAGTCTGACCTGTAATCAAATACAAGGGTGTATGTGCTGTAGAGTTTCACTAGAAGGGTCATCACATTTATTACACCGTCTGAAACCTCTTTAAGTGTTTTCACGTAACCTGAACTAAATCTTGAAATATTTTCAATCTATTTACAGTGCCTATTTACACAATATGCAGTCAGAATTTCATTTTATATATTTTACTGGAACACATGTCAATCTTACCATCACTATACTTTTTTAAATTATGTTAATATTATCACTTATATGAAATTACTCATTAACTTGGCAGCTTACATATACAAAAGCAGAGGATAGTAACAGTTTTTACAAAATACTTTCAGCAGTAAACAATAGTTATTGTTGCTTCTTAAAATACACATTGCATGTTTCAGTGGCATTAAGTGTCAGAGCAGAGAGAAGATATGCCCATTTTACAGGTGAAAGAACAAATTGAGACTTGTTAAACAGCAGGAGAAAGCAGAAGGTAGGATTTCTGTCAGTAGGGGCCTTCCAAAATAGATGAGTTTTGCCATATGGACTACACCTCACCAGTCCAGCTGTGCAGATACAGACCCAGTGGTGAGGCTGAGTTTCTCTGCTGTGCAGTTTGTACGGTGCTGTGTGATAAGGCCATACCACTGTGTCATCTTAAACATCAATTAGGCCCATAGTGCAGAGCTGTGCATAAGGAGAACCTGCGCTGCAGTTTTACCCCAGGTACCTGTGTCTGCTGCATGGGATGAGAGAATGTCAGGTTCCATTTATACTAGCAATTCCTGTGGCACAATGAGGGTAGACCTGTAAAGTTAATTGATTGGTGCTGGTGACCCAATATCCAAGTCAACAGGTTTTAAGGGAGGGAGGATTATTAAAGACCATCTGTAGTGTAGTCACATGGACTGGATGTCTGCTAGCATTTGAAAAGCATTTTTTGTTTCATTTCATTCCAAAGAATCTGTTTGTGCACTGTGGAGTAGGTCAACAGGGTAAGTGGGAAAGGTAGGGAGATTCATCTCCTGTTCCAACCTAAAACTAATGTAAAAGCACCCAGAAGGAAGCTAGACTTAGGTACTCTGTGGATGAATTCCCAGTTCTTCAGCATGACAGTGGAAGACTAGGAGAGGTTGAGTGACCATACAGGAAAAGGAATAACCATTTTCAGAATATAATAATTTAAATTTTTTAGATTCAAATAATTGCATTTTGCATAGCAAATACTATATTTCTAAAGATACATAGATCAAGTTTAGGGGTTTTTTTAATTCTGAGATTAGTTTATTCTGAGTGGAGAAACAAGGTTGCATATGCAATGGCAATTCTGTCATTTGAAATACTGAATAATATTTCTGATGAGTGGTGGAAGAAACTATTGCAGGTAGTGTTGGTGGATGATTTAATTGTATTGTGACTCATAAAATCACAGAAACCAGGAGGTGAGAAAAGACCTGTTAAATCATCTAGTTGTCTCTGAAGAGACAAACTGAATGATCTAGTAGGTTTTTAACATCATTCATTTCTATGGTCCATATCAATTAACTAAATTCTGGCCCCAACCCTACAAGCTGTATGTGAAGAAAGACCCACAGCCTCTTCCACAGTTTAATGAACACTGTAGGTGTCTGCAGGGGTAAACATTTTGGATTATGCAGCTCTGACAGCACTTGTGTGATCTTAATTCATACTCAAAATCTTAGCAAACCTGTTTGTGAATTTTACACATTCAAATAAAAATCTCCTACACTCTCGAGATCTTTTTTTTTTTCTCAGACACTGTCTATGCATTTGTCCAATGGATGCATAATATTTAAGAAACATAGTCTTACCTGGAATATCGATGCACAATTTTAATTTAAATGTAAAAACATATGTCAGAAAACAAAAAGGCTTTGGCTGCTTAAGTTTCTCCATCTCATAGTTGAGTTTTAAAATCTGCAAAAGGCCTTTTTATTTAGGAATGTTGAGCATCTCTGTTTCCCACTGTAGCAGTGCTCAGCATCTTTTTGAAGCTGATGTCTGTGGTTAAAGCTAGTCCCATGTTAGTTTGTTTTTTCTTAAAAGCCTTACAATGTTAGACTTCAGTGTTAATGATTCTATCCATCTTGTTAAATATTTTACATCTTGTCTGTTTACAAACAGAATGAGTTCTCTAAAACTCTTTTCTGGCATTTGTCATTGTCCATTTATATGAAATTTGAAATCACAGTGCAAACAATAATAATGTTCGTTACAACATACACTTGCTTTTCATACTTCCAGTACAACCTGTTCTTTCATACTAGCACTCTCAGCTGTTCATATGCATGTGTGTGGCCTTTAGCACTAGTTCTGTTTTTAATGAATGACCAAATCCTGCCTTCAGATAGAGGAAGTTTACTGTGTACTGAGATACCTGCATACATAATTTCATCCATTTAAAGATGAGTTTAGAAATACATTTTAAGTTAAAATATCTTAAGACTATTTTTTTGTGGTAATTTTTAGCTATTTATACAGCATAAAGCAAAAATATTTCTGCAGTATGGTCTTTCAGACAATATACTGGAAAAGTATGATATACTACAGCAATTTTAGCTGCTGCAGGGTGCTGATCCATCCTTGGAATTGAAGTACAGGATTTTGTCATCATATGTATTAAAGGGGCAAAGGCAGGCTGAAAATCACACCAGCACTGGGAGAACATTTTGTCCTTATTGAAGTCGGTGGCAAAACTCCTATTGAATTCACTGGGGCAAGGATTTCACTCCATATATTTAAGCAACAAGAGAAGTATTACATGTGTTACTAATACTGTGTGGAAAGTAAGACAGAAATATTTTCAGTGTCTATTTGCCTTCTCATTGTTTGTGCAGCAGATTGGTTTTGATTCTCAAGTCCCCTAGAGCAAAAATGATACATAGATAGTTTTCAATTTAAGGATCTTCTTGCTGTCAGACTTGCACAAGTGCATCCATGTGCCTGTCAGCATTTCACTGAGTTTTTAATCTGTGAATTTGATTGTAGGATCAAGACTTCAAAGATGATGGTACTACAACTCAAAGATAGAACATATTCAGTAGCATGATTTTTCATTTGAAATCCATTCTTGCTTGACCCAGAGCTTGGCCACATTCAGGAAATTATGTAAGTCGCACCTCCCAATCCAGACTTTGTGCTAAGCTCTTTTCCCAGCATTCAGTCTACTCTTAAGTTTTCCCTTCTCAGTCATGTATAGTGGTATTTCTGGGCAGGTGGAGATTTCTGCTTCATATACATTACTTTTACTTGCAGTCTAAGCCACATAAAACACGTCCAGACCTTGTACATAGTAGGTTTTTGGTATCAGCTCAATTGTCTTAGTGCAAAACCTAGTCCTCTTACGCTCTACACAGATATGCTCTGAGGTTTACCAGTGCATCGTACCTTAGTTTCAAAACAGCAACAACTAAACCAGTGGCTAAAACTTCTGAATAAAAATGGTTCCAAATACTACCCTCTGGATTTACATATAAATTCTTACAACAATACTTTTTTTCTATATAGATTTCTTTATATGGTAACAGGGAATGTTTTAAACTAAGAAGTCATAAGGCATTACTGGATGTTGTTAACAAAGTGTTTCACTTGTATGTTAAGAATAGTTTCCAAATACTGAGACAGCCAGTCATCTCCAAAATGAGTGCATTTCTAAGGGGCAGTTATGCACAGCTCATGCACAACCTGTGTGTGCACAAAATGAAATTAACTCTCTAATTCCCACATACTGATGAACATGTGGATCACCAAAGTGCTTGTACTCATGTTTTATGTCATGCATGATCTTACCGTGAAATACTTAAGTATTTAAAATAACCGATATGCTCTTAAGTAATAAATGATGATGACCTGCTAAGATTGCTACTGCTGTGTCTACAATATATGGAGGTAAATATGAGGTCAATAAAAGAGTCCTCACGTACAAATTACATTTATACTCTACAGAGATTTTTTTTCTTTCTTCTTGTATGAAGAAAATACAGTACTGATAATTAGTTTAAAACCAGAATGTTTTTGAAAATAAGGGCATGTCATAGAAAGGAATCTCGTAACGCATCAATTCTAGTCTGTTGATTTCACCAGCTGTCTTACACGTGATTCAGTTCTTAGTTTACAGGCTTCATGTTAAATTTATTTGGTTTGAGGATTTTTTTTTTCCTTCTTCTATCCTTTTTGGAATGTTCAGAAACAAACATTTTTGGTGAGAAATAAAATATCTTTACCCTACTTGATTGTTTCATGTATGGAGCAATTAAATTCTTTTTTGTTTAAAACATAGAAAATAAATAATGTAAAATTAAATGTATGATTGCAATTAATTATCAATTAAAGAAAACTCACACATTTATAACACTGATACAAAACAATCTTCCATCAGAGAGAAAATATGATAGTATTTATAATTTAACTATACCTTTTTTCTCTGGGTTTTAGGTGAAGTTTGTAAGAAGGAAATTGTACTTTCCTGTGTTTGGTTGCAATATATTATCAACATTATTAAGAGCTCCCAGTTAATAGAAGCCACATTAAATCGTTCTCTTGGCCAATGCATTTGTAAATTAGCACACAATTTAATGACAATCTGTGCAGGAAAAACAGGACTATGTTTATTACAAGTGGAGATTTTTAGGTTTCACTCCTTCAAATTATCATTGATAACTACTGTGATATTTTATATTTTTGAGGAGGAATGTAACATTACAATGTTACCACAAATTACAAATATTTTATACTTCATATGAATCTTACTCACATGCAAATAAAATAATCCCAAATCTTTCCTGAATATCTCGTTTCCCAAATAATGCTACTGTGAAAGTGAAGTTTATGTTTCAGATGTTTCTTGTAGGTTAAAAAGTGAATAAATGATTTAACTAAGTTAAAATAAAAATTAAGTTCTAATGCTCTTTTTCTTGTTTGAGTTTAATCAGATGTTAGTATTTGTGAGGCAAGTTGTTAAATTCTTTGTAGATTTGCGATATGTAAGTCACAATTGACCCCTGACAATCTTCATAAAATGTTACCTATTAATTCATGCATCAAGCTCCATAATATATGGATAGAACTTTGTCAATTAAAAAAAAAGACACAAACAGAAAGAATACTTTATTACCTCTACTATGTTTTAATATTAAGAAGTTATCTCAAGGCTAAATTTAGATAATGTTTTATGAAATATGCACATATGTTATTTTCAAAATGAAGAGGAAAATTTACCCTTATGGAAGTCAGTGACAGATTTACCATTGAATTTGGGAAAGTCTAGATTTTTTTTAGTGGCAAGTCTGACTATTTTGTGTAAGATCTGAGCAAAAGGGAGACAATTCGTATATACAGAGTACTCCCTGTCATGGTTTTGTCATGAGACAACAAACACTCTCAGAAACTTCCTGGGCATGGTTATAGACTCAGCTTGTGTCAGGGACTATTTTACAGTAGAAGGTTTGGATGCAATCACCTTGTTTTGGAGAGTAAGGCAGTTTAACGGCGAGGGTACAACTGGCTTATACCAGTTGGGTGAAGGGGTAGAGAATAATCCCAACTCCTGTTTGGCACACCTGGGGCACAGATGTAGCCTCTCTGTGTGGATTTCTAAGAACCTGACTTCATTCTCACTGAAAAGGGTACACAGTGACTTTTCTAGATACTTCATTGGAAAAACTACATTGTCACTTCCCTAATGTAAAAGAAGGGCTATTGAAAGTAGAAGTTACTCAGTCTCCTCTGCTTCTGCAGAGAGCACATCCCTACTAGAAGACAGCAAGCAATTTTCATTTTATCCAAAAGAAATTGTTTTGAAGCATAGCAGGCAGGTTGTTACTGCAATTTTCTTTGTTACATGGGATAATGCAAGGGACTGGAAAAGGTAGGAGGGACTTGAGAGTCACATCCATTCAAATGGTCGTAGTGATTCACGGAAGTGATTAGTTTTCTTTCATGTGTTCTGTGTCAGGGCGATCCTTCAGCTGAACAGGTCAGTGTGGTCTGAAATTGAGCATTATCTGTTGATCTGAGCCCTAAAGTGTTTGCTTTGCATAATTCTTATCATTCCCTCTTCCCTCCCTCCCCTCTCCCCCCACCAATGAATTACACAATATGCAATACCTCTAAAAGGTCTTAGCAGGAATCTTTTGTAGCAAGAATAGTCAGTCCTTAAAAGGCTTGTAACTGACAAAATATACAATTATTCAAGAACTAGATACCGCTGGGAGTATATATCCAGCGAAATAAAAATCAGAATATAAATATTTATTAAATATAAGGAAGTTTAGAAACGTAGTAGCTTTGAACTGGCTACCATGGGTAAACAGCAGGAAAGAGGCGATTGCACAGACTTCACCATGGACTGTGCAGTCTCACTGGGGACCTTAGGCATACACTTTAGTTGCTATTCTGCTCTGATAATAGTCTTCAAATCTTCAGCCTTCAAATAATGTATTTGGTGCTTGCTTAAACCATTCTCCACTGCAGTGACACCTTCAGCTGCAGTGCAACAAACATCAGAGAAAAACTGCTGTGAGTGCTCACAAAGTAGCTACACTGAAAGTCAGACTATGTACCACATTCTTTGAGTTTCAGTATTCACAAAAGTGTAAAGAAAAAAATATTAAAAAAATAGATACAAAATATTGTTTTGAAGGCTTATGGTTTTGTTAACAGTCTTGGCATTTGCGGGACTTCCCCCTCACAAAAAAAAAAAAAAAAAAAAAAAAAAACAAAAAAAAAACACCATATTTCAGAGCAAATAAAGCATTATTAAAACTGAAAATCAAGCACAAGTATGAAAAATAACTTTTCTTTACAATCCAGAATCTTGCTAGGAGCTTTAACAGATTGGAGGAATTTTCTGCTAAATAAAAGAAAGATAGTCATAATAGAATTTTTGTTCCAGTTTCAAATTTTCCATGAATGCCACTTAATATGTTTCTGTCACATTAACTATGAACTTCTGAGACTCATTCAGAACTCTGTCCTGATCTGCCTTTGTCCTTGGCTTTGATGCTTACAGTGAGACCAGGAAATTTCAGGACCAAAATGTACGTCATGCACTGATACAGATTTTGAAGTTGCATAACTTAATGGGTTTTGAAGTTGCATAGACTTTCTAGATTTCTCTCTTAAGTAAAGAAATCCTGCCTGGTTTGCATTTTAAATCCAAACTGTCTACATGGTATCTTTTCTTAGTTCTTTTTAAGCAGACTAATGTTTTGTTTCTTTTCCAGTGCCACATCAAACTTAACATGTATTTACCATGTTATTTGCTTGAGAATAAGAGTATTTGCATAGATGCCTTTGAAATCACAGGTGTGGAGACAGCCCAGTCCTGATAAATTTATTTTCATTTAGAGTTTTAATATAAATTGAAAAACTCTAATTATACTTGAAATTGTGTCAGAAATCTGAGAAGTGCTAAATGAGGGGTAGGACAGTGCTGTGACACCAATGGTTCTCTTAAGATCAGTTCATTTCACAAGGCTTCCACCTTCACTAGCCGAGTTGAAATTGTGTCTCAAAAGGTTTGTTTCACTATGAATAGGAAAAAATCCTGGTAACATTAACCACAAGTGATACTTAGTAACATGTAAATCAGTGACTGTCATTTTCTATCAAACTTAAAGCAATCTTGGGATGGGCAGATCCAACTCTACGTCTTGGTTTCTAGCTAATTCAGAATTGAAAACTTGATAATTGGCATCTCTTAAATATGCCTGCTCTAGGAAGGTCTCAGCGCATAAGAAATTCATACCTGCTTCTGAAGTATATATTTATCTGATTGTTTTATTTTTCCCTGATAGGAGATGGTGAAACTTCATGTGTGCTAATTAAGTCTGTGTCAGGTGGACTGAGGACACGTTTCAGGAGCAATCTAACACCTGAGAAGAAGGTGTTAGATTGCTCCTGAAAGAAACCTGAAAGGTAAGGATGTATTGATAATTTTCAAGAAAAAAAAAAATATTTTGCAGTCAGGCTTCACAAACAGGTCTACGGAAAATAGGCTAAAGGGTAATTATGCTATGTGACTTCTCACATGAACCCTTCCTTGGAAACAATCAATAAAGTCAGAGTCACGGTAATTTCAGGGAGTAAATCACTGAAGATAAACGGTATACCAGATCTACTGATAAAGCAGAATAAATTAAGATTGTTCAATCTGCAAAACAGCACCTAAGACTTGGGAGACTGTCTCTTGCATTTGGTAAACTCAAACACTGTAACTAATTGAGCTAACTACTTAACAATCTCACTAGAAATTGTGCATACCTAGAAATTGCAAATCCTGAATTTATTGTGAAGATTGCTATGTTGCTATTGCTTGCAGATTACCATGCAAATAATGATGCTGTTAATTACATTCATTACAATCCTTGGCCTTGGTAACCACTAATTTGCATGTTTCTTCTGGGTCAAGGATATAGATACTGTCTTTTATCATTCATTTAATTTGATTTTTTTTGCTCTTTGCTTACCAAGAGCACTGGTACAAATCTCAGACTGCTAAATAATTTCTATTAATTACAATACACTATTCCTGTTTTGTCACAACTGGGTATTATGGAGCTAAAAACCAGACATTGCTCTAAAAAATTTAGACATTGATATCATGATCCTGTCTTTATGTATGTGGGTGCTCCTTGTTCATGCAGTTTATCCTACTAATGCCAGATTTCTTGGCCTATATATTTATTTGCCAGTATTAATTCCAGGAGTCAGAATAATGAAAAGAACTGAATTTAATCAGTTGACATTACTGAAACCTGAGAAGGTTAGAGTTAGTGGGTTGTTGCTTTCTGGACAATGGATAACATTAGGCAAAAGAAGAGGGAGCAGCATTTTGTATATAAAGTAATTACAACTATCTGTGCTTCTAATAGCTCTGTGGCAAGTGACAAGGAAGGCTTGCAGATGACTGTTCTGATTGTGTTCTGCTTAAATGTCATGATCAGATACTTCTTCCCCCAATGTCCCCAGCTATATGGTGCTACTTCTTTTCTGTCACATGATGAGAGGTATTGCAAACATGGAAAACAAATGCATGTCCAGTGTATTTCTGAGTGCTTCTCTGAAACAGCAGATTTTTGTGATGAATTGCACTGTACCGCATCTGTAGAACACAGGCACACATACATTGCCCATAATCTACTCCTGCCTATGCCAGAAGAGCAACTTGGAAAGATGCTGTCAGGGAATAGAAGGCTTCCATCAGCTCAGCTGAAAATCTGGATACAGGCAGAAGTCTGCATGAACCGTTTAGATGACAGCATTTCTCTTTCTCACCTTCAGTTGCTAGTGTCTCAGTACCTCACCAATCATCGGACTACCTAGATGCCTATCACGTGACTGGAAAGAGACCTTCAACCACCTCCAATAAAAAGCAGATAAAAGCTGGCCACTACTGCAGGCACATCCAGCCCGCTGATTCTGTGAGGCCTGAGAGAAGCTAGTAGAAGCAGACCAGATAAATAATCCCGTAAAGCTGTTACAGCATTTGTTTTCAGCATAAGATGTCTTCGTCTAACCATGACAGTGACTAATGCTGCCTTCCACAGAACTTCTGCTATCAGTGGAGCTTAAAGGAATAACCCATCTTTCTCTTCTTTGAATTGCTTAAGGAGAAGAAAGCAAGCTGTACTTTTATGGAAATTCCAGTATGAGCAAAATACTGGAGACATCATTTACCAGCATTAAAGCATCCTCATAACATCTTAAAATTATGGAACAATCACAAGCCAATTAATTATAAATTTAGATAGGAGAGTTTTAGTGGTAAATGACATTATTTTGATAGTGTACTAGGTTCTGGAAGACCAAAATCAGTCACACATGACTGAAGATACAAGGGGGGACAAATATAATGGGATCAAATATACAGAAAGGGGGAACTCACAGGAATGGCTTTAACTGAGAAGTTAGACAGTGAAGAAGCGTTATAAGGAAAGTGAAAAGACATCGGGAGAAAAACATGTTTGGAAGACTTAAAGGCAATTTTAGAAATCTTAACTATATCAGAAATGAAAGTATTTCTGTTAATGGTTTTTGTCTATTTCTAGGAATGCAAATATGTGCTGCCAATAATCATGAAGAATAGAGGAAAGTCTTTTAGAAATATTGTTATTTTCATTTTAGGAAAGCATATTAAGTGACTCTACAGTAAGGTCATGCCCAAATTTTTTCCACTCAAACAGTAACTAATGAAGCTATTAGATGTCAGCCATTATAATGCATATTTTAAAATAAGCATATAGGAATAACTTGCATCCAAATGTGTTTTGGTTGGGTTTTTTTAAAGCTGCCAGAGGAGACCTCTGTACTTTTAATACTGATTTTAATAAGTCTTCAGATACTTCTTAAGGACTGGAGGAAAGCTAGCATTGTGTCAACAAGTGTCATTGTTTATGTAGACTATAGCAAGGTTTCAAAATAGTGTTTCATAGCATCGTGAAACCAAACTGAGGTATTTGGGTAGTCTACATCTGAAAGATGCACCTTTTGAAAACCTTATTAAGCTATCTCAATTGAATGCTTTTAAAATGTTTCCTTTAAGAGCAAAACCCTTGAATATACCTTCTCACCTTAAGTAGAAGTAACTCCAGTATTGCTGACAGCACTGTCATTCATGTTGGTGCTTTATAAGTGAAATATCCAGTGTAACATATTTGCAGTGTATCTTTACAAAAACTCTTAAGTGCTTCAGACATCAATTATTCTTAACTGCCAGTTGCATCTAGAAATGATAAATAACTACCTATCATATGAAGGGATTTTTGATGAGGAGGTAATTTGCTTTTGGCCTGTTCCAGGATCAGTCTATTGCCTGATCCTTTGTTAGGGTGGAGCCAAGGTTTTGTTACTGTGTTTTTTCTGTTTATTTCCTTCCCACCAGGGGATGAAAGAAATGAACATGCACTGAACCTATCTGTGTGTAACACCAGAAAACTGGCAGTGCGGAAGAAACAAAACTGAAATCCAGTTAGGCCTTATCAGAGTCTTGCGCATCAGCACATATCTGAGCTATAAAACTGGGCAGAACCAGCACTGTATCACCACCTGTCATAAGAAATTAAAAGGAACCTATTCTTTGGAAGTAGAAAGACTTCAATACCAATTGCTTATAGTGTATGGTGGTCTTGTGGGTTATTAGCAAGTATCACAGTGGCAGCTCTGAAAACTAAACTATTATTGGACACAATAATAATGAGATTTTAATATATTTGGATGGTTTCCTGGTAACACTAAGACCATTATCTTGGGAGTGAAACATAAGTCAGTTGTTTTCGGTACCGTCTTAGTCAGGAGTGTGTGTATTTAAACAGTTGTTGATGAGCGTATACTTGCTCACTTGGTTATCTTGCTTTTCTGGCTAGATTTTATAATTCCTTCTGTGATTTTTTTTCCTCTTCATAGTTTTATCATCCAGTGGAGAATGAGGTGGGAGGAGTACTTATGGTCCGTAGTTAATGGTAGAACAATGACACTGCTTTAGATGTAATGGCCCAGATTGGTTCATTGAAGAGACTACAACACTATCTCCTGATATTTCCTGTCTACTGTATGGACTTGGAGGAGCTCAGATAGGTTAGACTCTGTAGATGCAAGTACAGTATAGTAGATTCTGAGCTAAAACCGACTTTGACAGGCACCCTTGTGATTTTTTTCAGATGCAACACCTGTGCAGTATTTGTACAGGGAGCAGGAGTCTTATCAATCGTGCTGACTCTACCACTGTTTATCAGTATTGTGCATGTAGGTTAAAACTGGTGTCAGTGAGTGAATGAACTCAAACCTGAAACCAGTGTCTGCTTGTACCTCCTGTTTACCCCGGTCCTTATCAGAGAAGTTATAAAGAAGCTGTTCTAGCTGAACCCATTTGGATTATAAAGAAGCAACAAGAAATACCATGCTTTAATTACTAAGATCCCAGATTCCTGGACTTTGCACATAACAAATCTATGTTGGCTGCAACCTTTGCACAGCACCATAAATATGTCTGCTGCGTGGCAGTGAGCTCATTGAGTTAGTAACAAAAAACAAAGAAATGGTTAGAAGTTAGTCATGTAAAAATACTCTCAAATGCAGAAGGAACCACTGCTTTACAGCAAACATGTGCTCTAACTTATTTGAATAAAGAAATTACCTTAATAGAGGAAAGAAGTCTTTGTCTTTCAGTACTGTTAATTAATCATAGTTTTATAGCAATATTTGAATTTAACTCAGACATAGAAGTCAGATATGCACAAACAAAAAAAGGTACCTTTTGACTAGAAAAACAATTTAGCATGTGCCAACTGTAATGCCAGATGTACTCTGATACACTTTTTGGAAAACTAAAACCAGATAAATAACTCATATTGTATTTGTTTTCACCTAATTTTTTTTTTTTTTCCCCTGGGAAAAGCAAAGAAAATACATATGATATTTTCACAAATTTCCCCTTTGCATTTTTCAGTCAAGCAAACAGACCTATAGTTATAGTGTTAAGAGTTGGAATTTTTAATGGAACTGGGCCTGGAAGAGAGTTTCTTAAAACATCCAGGCAGCAAAGTACAAGTGACATAAATGGGATTGCTTGAGGTAGTGGCATAAATGGAAAAAATAAACTGGTATTCCCATTAGGTGTCTTTATGTATCACAAGATTCTTAAATGCTTTTGGAAAGCTGGTTCTAGCCATTATTCTATTTTCATTGGTTTTATTTGTTTTAGATTAGAAAAAGAAACGCAAGCTATTCTCAAATCACTACTCTTTTTTTTTTTTCTTTAAAAAAGCAATTCAAGTGTAAATTTCAGAAATATTCATATTTTGTTAATTCCCAGTGTTCAAAATTATCTGGTTATTTTTAACATACATGTTTTACAGGGAGATAGTGTAGAATACTGTGCATGGAAGTACATTGGACTAACACGAAGCCTGAATTTCATCCATTTGCTTTCAAAAGGCAAGGTAAAAAAAGACCTTTGGGCACATGAAATTCAGTGCAGTTAGGATTTTAGGCAACTGAGTTCACTAGAGTTTTTTATATAAATCTTATTTGGGCACCCAAGGTTTTGTGGGTGCTTATTATTTTAGTGAAAACTTGATTTGGTGCCAAAATGTTTTATGTTCCCTGAAGCATCACTGTCTTGGCTTCTCAGTGCTGCTCTCTCCCTTAACGTTGTTTATGATTTACAAACAAGCCATTTCAGCATCAGCTCCTTTGGGAGGTCAGTTCAATCAGTGGTCTCTTGGCACCTCTAAAACACATGGACAGCATTTATTTCAACATAAAGTACAGCAGTCAGTCACAGACAGTTTCATCCAAAAGTACAGCTGGAGGAAGTATCAGACTTGTGTATAACAGTCTAGAGGTTTAAACTAATTATCCAGGAAATGGAAGTCAAGGTTTCCAGACTCTCCTCAGTCCCTACATGTTCTGACTTTGTTCAGCTTTCAGGTGACTGCTTTATCCCTTGGCTGATAGAGAAAAATGCAAGGTGAGACCATCACCTCTGGTTTTACTAGATAATTTAGTAAGTAAATTTGAAGAACTTTTTTTTTACTTTTACTCCGATATTTTATCTGTGTAGCATGGCCCAGCATTTCATGCTGAGTCAAAATTCCTAGCTAGATAAGAAGTCCTGAGCAAGCAAAGAATACAAGGCTAAGCTGTGTTTCTTACAAAGGTAACATTGACAGGCTAACACCATCTTTTTAATTTCTAGGAACATGTTAATAATAGCAATATCATACTGATTCCTTGAATTAACTTCAGTTTAAAATACCCCTTTCTGAGAAGAGATGCTTAATCTGACATGTTCTTTAGTGGAAGAGATACTGTAAACCTTTTGCTTTCCAAGGTACACAAAATAAAATCAAAGAAAACAAAAAGAACCAACCAAAATAAATGAAAAAAGAAGCAACCAAGTCATTGAATAATTAAGGAAGTAGAGAAACAGTTGTACTTTCCTAATGACAGCTGACAGTGTTGCAGTGGTAAGAGGAGATACAAGACACTCCTTTACGTTGTTATCTAGCTATCTTTATTATGAGGAGGAGTCAGAGGAATGAGAAGGAGTTTGTGATGCAGGTAGGTTCTCAAAAAAAAGAGTTCATTTCAGATGATCTAAAGATGCAACTGCATTCAGTTCTTAATCTAGATCCAAAATGTGCTCTGAAAGCAAACGTCCCACTTACTCTGCTTTGATTCACATTATGAAGCTGTCTTGGAGTGCACAAACTAGATTCCTCTCAAATGAGATTAAACTAGTTGTGCACCAGTCTTAACTTCTATTGTCTGTGGGACCAGATCAAAAGTAGCCCGAAGTCTTCAAAAAGTGTATACCTTGGCTGCTAGGTCCTCAGCATGAAGAGTTTTGCTCTGCATGTCCACTCCTTTTGATCTGCAGTACTTGCTGGTGAAAGTATAGCATGATGAATGCCCAGAAAGAAAGTACATCTTTCTATTGACTGTAGTTGAATCTGGAAAGATTTGCTAGGTCAGTGCCTAAGAATAAGTGGCCAAATAAGCTCAGTGAATCTCTTTTTTTCTTTTCTTTTTTTTTTTTTTTTTTCTCATTTGGCCATTAGCCACCAGCTAAGCCTCTAGCTCCAGCTCCTTATTGTCAATGTGTGACAAAGCCCAAGTTCAGTTCCAAAAGAGTACCATAGTTAGGAATTATTTGAAAATTAATATGAAGTTGTTTCCTTCCTCAGCATTTGTTGTTCACTTCCATAATCTTTTTCCTGGTAGGAATGTGTTGACCATTTGTTACCACTTCCAAAGTTTCCTCAGAATCCATTCTGCCTTTTTTTTGCATTTTTTTCATATGAATCCCCAGAGAAATATTGATCAAAAGAGAAGATACACAGAAGGGAATGCAAAAGTGGACAAAATGTGCCATCTCAAATTAATAACCTCTTATGACAAGATAGGAGACCAGTGTTAGATAACTGCTGATGGTGGACAAAGTAGAGAAAAGCAAGGTCTGTAAGATGTTTGAAGCAATGTCAGAGAGAACTGACAAGAAAGGCAATTTTTAATGGAATTTTAAAATATATGAGTCAAACGTTTCTGTAATCAGAACACCCTGTAACTTAGAAAAAGAAAGCTAAAAAATATAGACAGACAGAGCTTTGGACTATACCAGTAGTCCAAAAAGGTTATAACTTACGCATCTTTGAGGAGCAGTAGGTGTAAAGTGCAGACAGATCATAAGGATTGTAACCAAATCCTGGTCCATTTCAGAAATCCATAACCAAAATACTACATTTCTTAAAATAAATATACATAAAAACTAAATATTAGCATTCAACTTTCAACTCAGATATAAGCTCAGTTCATTCTTGCTTCAGAAGTTATTTCATGTCAACTAAGCTGATCTAGCTGTTGACATACATATGCTTAATTCTAAGGAGATGTGAACTTAACCTGACATTGAATTTCATTTGCTGCAAGCTAGAAGTGAGCACATGGAGGATTACTCTGGTAACTTGGCTGTTCAACTAAACCTTCATTCTATTCCTAGTGGATAAGCATTCAGCCATATGAAAAAAAAAATACAGCCATGTACCTTGCATATTATTATTTCTTTTCTTTGGGGTAATAGGGATTGATATGTTTCATAATTCACCATAGAGCAATGGCAATGGTTCATGACCTAAATTATACTGAGCTGCAAAAGCTGAGTTTTTGAACCATGAAAACTAGTTCTGCAATTTTTCTTTAACAAACAATACCTCCTTACACCTCTTTGTATATGAATAGTGTGGCACTTGCTGGCATTCAGAGAAACAAATGGTTAATGGTGACGATAGCAAAATAGTCTTTGTAGAAACAGTGGCCACCAAATAAATGTTTAACTAAAATAAATTTGCCCTAGATTTCTTTGGCAAAATATCCAGGACACTGAAAAGTACACAGTTTTCCCAGCATTTTTCATCCCCTTTTCATGGAAAACAATGGTTTAAAGTAAAAGAAAAAGAGCTCCATTCTCAAAATACTTTGCTTTCTTTTAGAATTTTTTCATGAGAAATTCTTCTTAAATCCATGGAAGGTTTTCTATCAAAAGTTTTCTGTATTTAAAAGGCTTTTAAAAGCTCACAAAATGCATGATGAATCTCAGTTTAAAAGTTCTGGGTTCAGTGGTTTTCCTTTCTTTTTTTTTAATGATGATCTTTAACGATAAATATTTGTGGTTTCCATAATGTTGGAAGGGAGCAGAAGTGCAACCCCCCCACTGGGAGGTCCCATGGCAGCATGGTACATGACTGCTTTTAGCAAGAGGGATCTAACAGACCTGTGAACCCAATAGACCCTGACTGTAACTTTATGCGAAAACTTTATATTTCAGTAGCCTTTACCTGCTGTCATCCATTCTATGAGCTGTTTGAGAGTCTCAATCTGAGCATGTTCTGTGTCAGCCCTTGTCCAAATTGGGTATCTCTGAGTGTGCTGATAATATAAAGACAGAGCAACTCGGATTTTTTAGCTTAACCTCTTCCCTTAGCAGATTTTTTTAATGGGTAAGTAATGAAGGCTTACAGGAGTGAAAGGTTTTTGAAGAGCCTGGCTAAGGCAAGCTCTATTCCTCTCTGTGAACAAAAACTCAAAGGATGAAATCCTGGCTCTCCTGTAGTTGATGGCAAAACTCCCATTGACTTCAATTGAGGATAGGATTTCTTCCAAAATGCACAGATTATTCCCAAATCAAAATGTAAGCACACTGGCTTATTAATAAATGCACAATAACACAGCAAGCCAAAGGCAGTATAAATACTTGGAGTGTGATTCAGTTTAAATGCCAATAGCAGACTTACTTTTGGAATCTGTGAGGGATCCAGATGCCACAGCTAAGATCTCTCACGTTCAGACATCTGGATTCACTGATTGCTATTCAAAAGGAAATAATTAATAAAGAAAAAGCGGCAGAGTGGTGCTATATATCTAATGGCACAGGACTCTGTAGTGATTATGAGCTATTTTTTAATGTTTAAGTAAGTGGGAGCTGGATTCTTTTTGTACAGTCCTTATTCCACCTTTTTCCAAGAGAAAGTGAAAAGTAACAACTGGAGTAAACAGAGTGCATATGAAAGTGTCAGGAAATTTTGAATCTGTGATTTAAAAACATGAGAGAAGATGGAGATTTTAATTAATTTGCTTTTCATTTTATAACTACTTCTACAAATTAGTTGGCAATTGTGTATATGTTTGAGTTAGAGATGAGTATCCCACTGTCGACTGCTTTCTAAAAAAACCCCAAGTAATATGTGTTGCATAGATTTGATTTAGTGTGGGAACATCTTTCCTGTATGCAGTGTAACTGTAGCTGAGTGCAGTGGTCTGCTCATTTTCTCTGTGCTGCAAAGGAACACCTCTGCTAACTAACTTGGTGCAAATGAGAAAATTGTTTTATATAATAGTTGAATTTGCATGCTACTTTTCAGTGGCTCTTATCAAAGAGGAGTCTTGAAATCATTCTTCCTGCCTTTAAGGAACACAGAAAAGATGCTTCATACCTTAAAAGAGAGAGAGAAAGAGAGGAGAGAGAGGTCTTTTATGTAAGTTGTTTTTTTCTGGGTTTTTGAATCCTATCTTAGGAGGACTGGTGACCCTAGCCAGGGGTTGTAGCAACAACCTTTTAACAGAGGTCTGATAAGTCTGTGAAGTAATTACTTTTTGTCTAATCTTTTCCAGTGCCTTGTCTTATACTGAAAACATTTGCAAGTCAGGGAGGGAGGTACTCAGTAAAAAATTTTTCTTAGCACTCATTACTACATTATTTTTAGTTTAAAAAAACTGTTTTTCCCAGTTTGTACAATCATAACACATGTACATATGTATAAGACTGCTACTTGAAATTCACAGATCTGCTTGTGACACTGAGCTTGGAGCAGTGCTGATTTCTATACTGTAGGTATCAAACATGAGCAAATGCTGACATCCTCTCTATTATAATTTATGTTAAGAGGTAAAAACTTTACACATGAACTGAATAGTTGTTTACTGTGAATTAATTGTCCCTGATACAAGCAGTGCAATTTCCCTTAAACTGCTTTCTTGAAGGAATGGGTAAAGCATCCCATTTCAGATTATAAACAGCAATTTATATTTTATTCAGTCTCCCAAGTAGTAAATGTTTTATTATTGGTTTAGAAAGAACTAGGAATGGCAACATAAACATAGAAAGCATATACAAAAACAACTTGGATATCTGTGGAGCAGTAACTTAATCTCATGTTCCATAGCTTTTCTTATAAGGAGGAGGAGTAATAAATGTTTTGACCATTTAAGAACACCCAGAGGGTGAATTTCAGCTCAGCTTATGTAACTGTAAACACACAATCATTAGGCATCTATTTTAAGTGACTCATCAAAGTTAGACTAGGTTAGATGCACAAAATTAGATTAAATAATTCCTAGGTAATAACAATTTTTATAATCTCATTTAATATCAGCAAGATTTAAGAATACTGAGGGATGTATTGTAAAAATTCTTAGACACCAAAATGTGAAAATAAGTACTTTCTGAGATTTTATAAAATCTCTTTATAGTTTCGAATTTAGGAGAGTGCATTTTATAAATATTTAGTGTGTAGCATTAAAATCTGAACCAGCTGTCCAAGATACCTTAATATTCAGTGGAAGGAAGTAGGGATGTTTAGCACAAGTCACTTCCTCTATTTTAGATTTAACTTTAGAATTAAATGAGTTCTGTCTAGAGGTCCCTTTTGCTCCCATTAGGTATGGGAGGAACCTAGGTTCTGGATGAAATACATGTATTTGTATCCGAAATGCTTGCTTGGATTAATCCAAACGGCAAATAAAAGATTAGATACCCAAAATTAGGTGAAAATAATCCCACTTTAATTACCTGTAGGTAACTAAATGCCATTAAAATGTCACCTGGGGATGTAAATCAAGAGCAAACAAAACCAACAGCAAACTGGAGGTGTTTTAACATAAAGCATCTTGTTATAATATGGAATCTTCTGGTATAGGGTATCCCTCTATAAGCCTAGGAAGTTTCAAGTAGTTGAAAGTAAAATATTTACACTTCAGTAGGCAAATACCCTCTCAGGTTAAACGGGAGTAGACTTCACAGACAAGGACAAAATTTAGTATCTAGTGTATATCTAAATGTTTTTTTGGAATGAGGTGGGTAAATCAGTAATTTCCCACATAATTTTTTCTATGCGTTGCTTTACTCCTTTTTCTACTTGTAACACTGTGATTAGAGCATCTACTTGGTTTGTTGGAAACAAGCATTCAGCTCCCTTCTCTGCTTATAAAATGATTTAAAAAGTCATACTGGTACTTGTCAGAGGAACCAACAGGCTTATGCAGCACATTTATTTTAATCTTTTCATTTGCATCTGTTCCATTTTGTGTGCTCATCATGAGGAAGGGAGTCATTTAAAAATGGGAATCTTCATTTTGTTCCTTCTGTATGAAGTTCATCATTTTCTCTGGCCATAAGGTGCATAATGGGACTGGTCTGCCAGTAACTGGTTACCTGTGGATGAGTGAACTCTGGCTGTATTTGGAATGCTGGGGGAGATCTATTTTTACCCTAACTAGAAGACCACAAGGACTCATGGCACTGAGAAAACAGGAAATATATACTTTAAAAAAGAGAAAAGAATAAAAAAAAAAAAAAAAGGAAAAATAATGGAAATTTTGATATGATATGGCTTGCAAACCTTATCCTAATGGAAGAGGTGTGGTACAGCAATCTTGCATAGGTTTTACTGAACTGAGCAATTAAGAATACTTTGTCTCCATATCAGGTTATTTCACTATGGGCCCAGTGCATCCCCTTACCCACACATACTTTTAAAAAACAGGCTATAATCTTCCATGAGTTTTTGTGTGCCTGTCTCACTTTTCAGGATGCTGAACATCATTTACTCAAATGACTATTTGCTTACTCGTCAGCTATCAAAACATCATTTGCTGGCTTCAGATGGGCCACCAAATAATCGGCATGGCAGCAGTGTTCACATTTGTTTGATTTGATTTGTCTATGTCCTCAGGATATGCTTTTGTCAAATGACAACCTGGTAGTTCAGAAAGCCAATAATGTCCAGAAACGTCAGTAAAGATTGCAGTGAATTTGACAAAAATTAGTACAGGAAGAACCATAATAAGGCATTTAGTTATCCAGTTTTTTTAGGACACAAAACATCCTTTTCTACTTCGATAAAACATACTCGTGGTGCCATTTAAGGATGATGAGACCATGCTTAGATGTAACGAAGCCTGCCCTGATATCCATTTAAATTCTTTCCATCAGGTCTGGCTTTTTTTATCTAGTAAAATAGATTCTGTCAATCAACCATATCATGGCTAGCTCCCTCATATCAAAGTATTATTTATTTAGTTTCTTCTTTTTAAATGCCTTTGTTATCTGTGGGGTTAACAAGTTTATGCTGAGTCTTTACTTTGATCTTTATTCTTTTTATCCCATGCACCTTGCTCCTTGACCCCTTCCTCAGTTAGACCAAGCTTGGTTTGGCATACAGCTGTGTAGTAAGGACTGCAGTGCATGGAGATGATCTTGAACTTGGTAACAGGGGTTCTGCTCTCAGAGTCAGAGCAGGGCAGACCACAGTGCAATTTCGCTACCCAATCATTCAACCAGTTTCTAAGGTGGGTTTTTCTGCTTTCTCAGCTTTGTTATCATGACTGATAAGAATCTAAAATTTCCCTTCCCTCTGTTTTACTGTTAAAACCCAAAATTGATACTTGGATTGTAGCAAAGCATTACAAAATTCTTATCTTAACAGCTTTACTGATGCATAAATAATTAATGCTGTGCATTTTTTAAGGTCATCATTGCAGAAATACACTGTACTAAAATGAATACGAATTGAAAGACAAAGTATTTTTGATGGCACTGCTTACTTTCTTGGAGATATTCCATGGAAGCAGCTACTGCTCTGTCCAAGAAGCAATTGTTCTGAGCCTGTGCCTCTCTCCAAGGTTTCACATTAATTCCCAGTCAACACAAGGCACACATTTCACATGCAGTGGAATGGTATGTCAAGAATTGTTACCTTTAAGCAATTTCAGGTATTTGAGGAAATTTCACTGCTGTGTCCAAGAACTTTGAGAACTAACTTATGCCACAGTTTTCCAAATACATTAGTGAACACAAAGCATCTCACTAGTGCCTTTAAAAATCCACCACAAAAAAAGAATTAAAGGTACCACTGGATGGCAATAAGTTATTACTCTAACAAGGCCAAATATTTTTAAAAAGTTAGGCCCCCACATCTGTATTTTGTGTTGGAAACTAGTAGCCTGATTTTCATTGCAGCTAACTTCTTAATCAACTTTGTAAAATTTAATGGAGGATACTAGATTCTGAAAAAATCTCCACTGTATTTATTTTAATTGGTTAAATATACAGTCACATTTAGCACAGTTAGCAGCTTCATTTTAATCACCATTTTTCAAAATCTTATCCATCATTAACTTTTATGACTCTATGTAAAACACCAATAAATATGTAACTTAAGAACATCTCTCTTTTAATTATGTTCATGACATCATGAGTTTTTCATTGCTGAATTTATGCTTGTGCTTGTGAAACACAATGTACATGTTGTCCTCCCACATCACTTCGAAATCATTCCTTGGCTGAAAAGTAGAATCATAGAGTGGTTTAGTTTGGAAGGGACCTTCAGATCATCCAGTTCCAACTCCCCTGCCACAGGCAGGGACACCTTCCACTAGATCTGGTTCTTCAAAACCCCATACAAGTTGGCCTTGAACACTTCTAGGGATGGGGCATCCACAACTTCTCTGGGAAAGCTGTTCCGGTGCCTCACCACCCTCACCATGAAGAATTCTTCTTCACACCTAATCTAAATCTACCCTCTTTCAGTTTAACACCATTACCCCTTGTCATAGTGCTACATGCCCTTGAAAAAATTCCTTCTCCTGTTTTCTTGTAGGCCCCCTTTGGGCTATGGACGTTTGTTAGAAGGTCTCCCCAGAGCCTTCTCTTCTCCAGGCTGAACACCCCCAACTCTCTCAGCCTGTCTTCACAGGAGAGCTGCTCCAGCCCTCTGATCATCTTTGTGGCGTTCTGTGGACCTGCTCTAACAGGCCCATGTCCTTCTTATGTTGGGAGCCCCAGAGCTGGACACAGCACTTCAGGGGGGGGTCTCACGAGAGTGGAGGAGAGGTAAAGAATCACCTCCCTTGACCTGCTGGCCACACTTCTTTTGATGCAACCCAGGATATCGTTGGCTTTCTGGCTATGAGCACACATTGTCAACTCATGTCCAGCTTTTCATCCACCAGTACACTCAAGTCCTTCTCCACAGGGCTACTCTCAGTCCACTCATTGTCCAGCCTGTATTTGTGCTTGGAATTGCCTCAACCCATGTGCAGGACCTTTCACTCGGCCTTGTTGAATTTCATGAGATTCTCACAGGCCCAACTCTCAAGCCTGTCAAGGTCCCTCTGGATGGCATCCCTTCCCTCCAGTGTGTCGACAACAATACACATCTTGCTGAGGGTGCACTCAATCCCACTCATCATGTCTCCAACAAAGGTATTAAACAGAGCCAGTCCCAATACTGACCCCTGAGGAACACCCTTTGTCACTGCTTTCTACTTGGACAAAGAGCTGTTGACTGCAACATTGAGTGCAACCATACAGCCAATTCCTTATCCGCTGAGCTGTCCATCCATCACTCCAATTTAGAGACAAGGATGTCATGCGAGACAGTGTCAAATGCTTTGCATGAGTCCAGGTAGATGACATCAGTTGCTCTTCCCTTACCCACCAGTGCTGTAGCCCCATTGTAGGCCACCAAAGAGATCAGGCACAATTTTCCCTTAGTGAAGCCATGTTGGCTGTCACCAATCACCTCCTTATTTTCCATGTGCCCTAGCAAAATTTCCAGGAGGATCTGCTCCATGTTCCTGGTGGGCACAGAGGTGAGACTGACGGGCCTGTAGTTCCCTGGGTCATCCTTTTTTTCCTTTTTGAAAAATGGTAGTTGTTTCCCCTTTTCCAGTCAGTGGGAGCTTCACTGGACTGCCACGACTTCTCAAATATGATGGATAGTGGCTTAGCTGTTTCATTCACCAGTTCCCTCAGGACCTATGGATGCATCTCATCAGGTCCAATGGATTTGTGCGCTTTCAGGTTCCTATGGTGGTCTCGAACCTGATCTCCTGTTTTGGTCAGATCTTCATTCTCCCAGTCCCTGCCTTTCAGGAGGCTGGAGCACTTGTCAGTGAAGACTGAGGTAACTGTGACCAGTAGCTGACTGTAAGTCAATGGAAGGAGATCTTTAAAATAGTCATAAGAATTATTATAGCTAGTGACAACATAATAGATTAATAGACTCCCCCCTGCAAATATGAGATTGGTTGCTACTTTCTACAAGTGTCAACATTTGTTTACAACACTAAATGTTTTATGAAGCCCTTTGCATGTCCATCACTTTGCCCAAATTATAACAGAAAGATAAGTTCTGCTGTCATTCAGCAGTTCACTGAAATGCCTTCTATTCCTCATAATTCTTTTCTTGCCACAGAATGGTACAAATTATCAAGCATATTCTAATAAAGAGTGATCTAAAAGGTTGGTTTTCTTAATAAAAAGCCCCACTGTAGGAAAAAATTTTTACAAGTGTTTTGGGAGAAAAGCAAGTGAAGGGTACAGTGGGACCTGGCAAGGTGTGACTGTCAATAGAGGTGGCTAACCCTCCTTGTAAAGAAAGTTGGGATGATCCATGGGTGTCTACTTACAGTGTTGGAATCTATATCCGTGGGAATGACTCTCCTTAAATCCTGTCCACCACTTACTCCAGATTTTATGACATAGTTTAGAGGATATTATTTTAAATGTCATTCCTCTATATTAATTAATACTATGGAGTATTTAATAAAAACAGTGGTTTATATAGGCAGAGTTCTTGGGAGCAGGCTGACTAACTTCAGTTTATCACATAGTTTAGAAGAATAACATTGTCACACTAAACTAGATACCTTCTTGAAAACCGATATTTTTTACCAGTTCCAGTCACCCTGGAAAAACAGGTCTGTTTTAATATTCTTTTGCATTATAAAAGCATGGATTTTTATCTAAGGTGGGATGAGGCCAATTTCTCTAGTCAAGGCAAATTTGACTAAAGATTTTAAGAGAAAGAATCTCTCAGAGAAAGAATGTATTGAATTGTAGAGCAGTTCCTCTGGCAAAACTCCCAGATTTATTACTATGATTGCATGTATTTTTGCATATATTGGTAGACCTATGTACATCAGTAATTGCAGAGATTATGGAATCTATATGTAAAGGGGTAGTACCCCTTAGGCACCTAATTTCCATTGATAAACTGTTCTTGGTGCATTTCAAAATCTTGCTTTTTGTCTTACTCTCTGTTTATATATTCTCTGCCATAATCATTAATATAATAAGAAAACATAAAAAGTGCAGTACTGGGCCTGAGCATTTCAATGTCATAACAGGTTAATAACCTGTGTTTTTCTGCATAGTTGTCAGCCATTGACACTAGGCACAGTTCTTGTTTTAGCAAAAGCATTCTTGAAATCTTTGTGTAGGATTTTAGTGGGATTTTTTGTCTTTTTGTTCCTTAAAAAAACATTAATGTTTGAGGAAAAATACCATCTGATGTTGCAATGAGGGGCTTCACCTTTCAGGGTAATGTTTAACCTTAGGTGTAAATGTATGCAAACAGAAAAGTTTTTCTGTAAGAACTCTGTAGATTTAGTGTACTGATCTTGTCAAAGAAGTAATCACAGTGTACTTTCATTTTTCTCTTAATTCATTTCTGCTTAGCAAAGTTCTGCATCATTTCTGAAGCATAAAACTGGAAAGGACTGTTGAAATCCTTAGGACCATAGTCCTGCCTGCTATCACAAGCAACTGTGTTTTCTTATGCTAGTCATAAATGTACTAAAATAGGCTCTAAAAATGTTTAGTTTTGGTCCCTTAGATACTACCATTCCTCTGGAAGGCTCATAGACTGATGCATAATTTCCAGTCTTCAGGCTTGGCCTACCTTTGCTTTATTTTGGGACTGTAATATCAAACTTAAGCTTGTATGGCTCTTCTCTCTTCCTGTGGATTTACAGGGATCAGTCGTAGCCCTCTCAGACCCTTCTAAGATAGAAGTATCAGGCTGCTTTGTCCTCTCTTGAAAAAACACTTTTTGTTTCCATATTGATTGAAATAGTCCTTCCATTCCAATCTAGTTTGAATTTATGTTTGCTGAATATAAGAAACAAAAAGTTCTTAGAATGTTCTACAAGAATCCTCAGCAGTACCAGGGAAAATAATTAATAGTTACTGTCATAGTCTAATGAGTAATACGTCCCTATCACTACTACAAACACTTTCACAAATAAGAGGATTCCATCAAATTTTTAGGTTTGCTCTTTTTACCAAGTAGCTCACTATCTCTGATGACATTGCATTGCTAAGTACCTCTCTGTATCACTAGAAAGTACTGTAGCAATTCTGTTCCTGCCTGTACCCCAAGCTTTGATAGTGAGAACTGAGACTGATGTCAGTTTAATTTTCAGACCAAGCTTAACAATATCTTTCTGTCAACTCCTTTCTTCCTGTCCTTCCTTTACTTTCTTTTTTTTTACAACACTCATACTTTCATGCTGGAGTTTCAGCAGTTCTCCCTTAACCCTTCCAAGATCTAACTTCTTTGCTGATCTGTTCCTTTTTCTTATTCATGTTAATGTTCTGCTTGTTTTAATAGTATTTTCTGATATAATTATTCGGTTAGGCTTGGAGTTCTTCCCTTCAAGATTTTTCCTCTCGTTTAATATGGAAATTACAAAGTGGTATTGCAGTTAAGAAGCTACATTCTTTTTCCACATACTTAAGGTCTTGCTCCTCATTTGAATTTTTCCCCTGAGAACAGTTCTGTTTTCATAAATGCTTGTTGGTGCCTGAACATTTCTCAGTTTCCTAGGCATACTAATCAATAATCTACGTATTTTCCTTCCCTTGTCAAATCTTTATCCTCCTTCTTTGGAAAAAAAAAAATCTCTGAAATTCCACTAGATGAATCACTGGAAATAACACCATTTTCCTGAATGTTTTCCTTAAACTGACATAATCTAGACCTCTTCCAGTATGAAACCAGCAGAATCATTGTTTTCCAGTGTATCTAAAAATGAATAGAGAGTTGTTCAGTCTTCCTCAGCTTCATATCTCATATCCTTACTTTTGGCAAACATTGCATACTTTTGTTCACTGGATACACTTAGATGACAAAATATAATGGCTTTGATGGCTTATTAAATATTTCTTGGTAAGATGCTTCCCAGGTGTTTAGACCTGACCTCTCCTGGAGTTGAGAGGAATCGCAGTGTTATTCCTCTCTGCTTTTCTTCCATCCCCAAGTCTTGGCATTCCATTTAAGGTTGCAGTTCTTTGTATATTATCTTTATGTCTCCTTGGACTCTACTCTCCCAGGCTACACCTACACTAGAAAACTAAACAGAGCTATGGCAATTGGGCCTTACTTTTTCTCACAGCTAAATAGCACAGTCAACAGCACGCTTTTAGCCCAGTCCGACCAGTCCTTTCCCAAATAATGCCCAGGCACTGCTTCAGACTTATCTAAAGTCAGGAACCATTCCCAGTACATAAATTGCATGTGAGCACCTTGTTTTGTGACATGAGAGAATTTAACTTACCGGACATGGACTGTACCATGACCCTTGGCCTCAAAGCCAGAAAGTGATCCTTGGCCCACTTAATTTTTTAGTACAAACAAACCTGATTGTCCTCATCACCCTTTCCCCCTGGCACTAGTTTAATTTCTGTTCTTCTTTGCTAGACATTTTCTGTTTTTTTCTGTCTCTTATTCTTCACTACAGCAAATCTGTTTGTCGTATCAGTCTTTCTGTAGTAAAGGGTGTCTTAATTTCTCTTCATGAAAAATACAATGCAACATCTTCATTTCTGGGCATCTTTAGGTGTGTGAATATTTGAGCTGCCCCTTCACTCTCCTGACTTCTCTGTTCCATCCCTATTTGAACACCACCTTTCCATTCCTCAGACTTTTTTTCCTCTCATATTCTACCTTTTAAAATACATAGCTTCAGTCAGGTTCTCATCCAAAAATCATATGCATTCTAGCTTTCTGGACCTATTCTCTCCTAACCATCATCATCTTCTCTCTCTTGACCCTAACTTTAAAGAAATAGGGAAAAATTCCCATTCAAAATAGCCTGTTTGTGGTCTATTTGACTGCTGACCATTTGGTGTTTCAGTCCAATCCTACCTCTGTACTGTGGCTGAATTAGATGTTCATCAGCAGTGCTTAAAGGCAGAAAGCTTCCTGCAGAGCCTCAGCTAAGATCTGACATGGAAATGTTAAGCCCATGTGTAATTTAATTTCAGATTACTTTTTTACCAAACTGTAAAGTCATGGGAAAGTTTCAAACACTTTCCTAACATAAATCTCAGATAACTGAAATTCAACATTAGGCTTGATATTATTCCAATGAAATTGAATAATAAAAATGCTAACATGTGAATTTCTAAACACAACTGACATTTCAAAGAGTTGGAGAAATTTTACATCCTTAGCTTTACCTATTTCAAACTCTAGCAGCCATCACCAAGGAACTTGATTCTTCACTCCACATTCCTCCTTAACCTACATTCTACACTCTTACTTGGATGCATCATGAATTGTTTCACTTACAATACAGGAAAACAAATGTCTATCATTGTAAGTCTGTTGAGAGAAAATTTTATGTGAAAACATAATTGATTTTTTGAAATTTATTTCCTAGCCCCAGAGGAATGATGCCTCCTTAATTAGTATTCAGACTAAAAGATGGATTTTTATAGAATATAACATAGACATACAGAAACAGCTACACTCTTTCCCCAGTAATGTCAGGTGATTCACAGAGAAATGCTAGAAGCTATGAGGAGGAGTTCTAGAATTACCCTCCTCTGAAGGAAAATTTTTAGCTTACATGCTTAAGCATGAAAATTTGGATCATTTCAAAACTACATTGCCTGTGATGTAAGTGTCTGTAGGTATTCTAAGCGTCTAAGTTTCCATTACAATCAGTAGAGATCTACATGTTTAATCAGATGCCTAGAGTGTCTGATACTATTTGTGTTTCTTTATGTTAGTGAGGTAATGGCAGTTACGATACAGCATTTACAAGAGGTTCTTACCCTTTTGAAGAGGCAGCTGACAGCCAGGCAAGGTATTCTAGTATATGAAATGAATTAAGATGTTCAAGTTTTGGCAAATACATAAATTACAAACTTTCTGTATTCTTGTATTATTGTATCTGCCTGTTTCAGTCTCTTTTGTTTGTATTTAGATCACCAGCTCAGTGAACGAAATAAGTATTCTTTTTTGTCTTTGTAAAGTGATAAGATCCCAGTCCATCTTGAACAGCACATCCAGGAAATAAGCTAAACCAAGAGGTATATAAATTAATAGACTTAAAACAGAGGTCTCCAAAGCTATCTGTGGATCATGTTTAATACTTGGTTTTAATTAGTTTAGGTTTTACATTCAGATTTATTGCCAACTTTCAAAATCACTAAAAACAAGATTAAACAGACTTGGGCATCTAGTATCGTTTTTTATTTAGTGGATTATCTTCTCTGACCTTAAATTGCCAACCGAGAAGGGTACAGATCTCCTGTAAGATCTGTGTCTTATCTCCAACCACCATACAGATGTCCTTGATAACCAAAGATTTGAAAATAGAACTGGATGGCTATGTTTCAGGAACTGATTCCACATACAAGCACCCCCCAAATGTCTTCTAGTACTGCAAGGAAAGGAGACTCTCAGTGCTTTTCATCTTTCTCTATATTTGTAATTGGTTTGTGTGCCTTTATCTTATCCCTTCTTATCTCTTCTTCAAAGGAAACAATTGCAGTCTCTTCAGTCTCTCTCAGATAGGAATATTTTCTATGGCTCTGACCTCCCTATCTCTGATCCTTCTCAGTTTCCACTATATTTTCTTTGAACTGGAACTACAGGAACTAAATAATAGCTTTGTTTGTTCCTATTATTATTATCGTTGCTGTTGAGAACATGCAAACATAAGTTTGCATTACTGTAATGCCATTATAATATTTTGACACTGTTCTCCATTGTCTTCCTTTATTACATTACTGCTTTGTTTTTTTTGCCCAACTCTACACATTGACTGCAATTCTGAATTGCTCACAACTTTGTGCACATTCTCTGCCCGCCAAATCCTTACCGTTACACTGGAATACGTATTATCTAAATTTACCATCTGAACATTGTATGCCTGAAGTCTACACTTGACTAGGAAACAGTGCACAAGCATTGTATCATGAGCTTAGGAAATGGGCAGAGGATTGTTTCAGGAAGCTACACAGTAAAGGACTCTGAGGTTAGGCATGTTTTAATGCAACAGAAGTGGCTATTTTAAGGGGCTGGTGTGTGATGAGTATCTGCTGGGTTATTCTCGCAGAGGAATTCTGGATAGGCTAGTGGATTACAGGGGCTTAGTGAACGGGAAGATGAAGAGAAGATTTCAGCAGTTTGCCACCAGATCAAAATTCAGCAAAATGCTAACTACGGGGAAGAAGGTAGTGAAGGTCACATTGGGATAGTGTGGGGTATAGGTGATGTGCTGAAACAGAGAAAATAGGAAGAAGTAATGAAAGAATAACACTAGAAAATAAAGTTCTTTAAGTGCAACTGTGGCAGTGAAAAAACAGAGATACCAGCTACCAGGGGAAAGGTGGTGAAGGGTCAAGGAATAGAGAGGCAAATGGTGGAGCAGTCAGCAGAGAAGTAGCTGCTGAGAGCATCAACTAAGAACAAAGAAGCGGCTTCAGAATTGAGCCAAATCCTCATACCAGCTAGAGTAACGTAACTCCATCATTGTCAAGCAATTAATTCCTGCAGATAAAGTGACTCTTAGTGTTATATTTCTCTAAGAAACCTGTCCTTTTGAATTAAGCTATGTCATAATTGGCATGTTGATATGTTGGGGTCTTGTGCCAAAAAGTGTAATTCAGAAATCTTAATTCTTGCTGACTAAACAAAGATTTAGAAGTTTTATTTAACTTGCTTAAGCATGTTTTCATATAACATTTAAAAAAAATAACTTCTGGAAGTTTTCTTCTGTTACTAAATAACATCTGAACTAAAGAACATCTGAACAGGATGTTACCTTTTCTTTTCTGAGCCCCAGCTGCTACTGAAAGATGAACTTTAACGTACTTTTGCAGTTTATACCTTATCTTAGTGTTACATGAGGTTTGGTTTCATTTGAGTGATCAGCATAATGAATTACTACATTGTTGACAGCAGAAACAATTGGACAGTCATACACAAACAAACCAAAATGCTTCATCTTCACTGAACCCTTTATGTAAAAGGGGTTTAGCTTAAGTGGCAACTGTTTGCGACCCATTATTATACAGAGACACACATTTTTCAAAGATGTCAAGGGCTGATTTTCAAACCCTCAGACCATGAAACAGAAGCTGTATAAAGAAGGATTACAGTGCCCAATGTGAGAATCTGACCACATAATTTGATACTTAAAATTGGAATCATGTTACGATGTTACTCTAGCCCTTGGCACATCATCAAATGTACAGACAATGCCAATAAGGGGTAGCATGCTTATTTCCAACACCATTCTTTCTGACTGTATGGTGGAGTTAACAAAAATAACATGATTTTACTAATAAAAATGTACTAGTATTGGAAATAAGTTTTAACCAAAACTTTAGATTTGGAAACCCCTTGATTTTCACAGAAGTCCATATTAACCAATGCATGGAAGTATGTATCTATAGACAAGAGATGAAATAACCATTCCACGTGCAAGATGTTCACAGTAAAACTCCTATTTACTATGTGAAATAATAGGGACAGGTTAGAATTCTGAATAAATAAACTTCTCTCATATTGATTTATATTCCACCAAGGTCATATTCCATCAAAGCTGAAATTCAGTTGCAAACATATAACTCTTACTAATGTGGATTTTAGGAGGCACATTTCCTTCTTCAGCAATACAATAGCAAAAAAAAAATAAAGTTTCATCCTAGTTAGAAGACTGATACTTTTTTCTTTTTTAATCCAAACTGATAATTTCCATATACCCAGTGCAAGCTGTTGAACTCATTCTGCTGAAAACAATGAATTCTTTTTTGATTAGGACCACATAGAAGGGTGGATTTAGGTATACATACTTCACTGACCCACCACAGACCCAGAGCAGAAAGTATAGATGGCAAAAATAGCCTTCCCCCTTTCGTCCTTTCCTGCCTCCTTCCTCCCCTTTCTTCTCCTTTCCTTTCTTCCTTTCTTTCTTCCTCCTTTCCTCCCCCTTTACCTCCTTTTTACCCTCCTTCCCTCCCATTTGCTTATTAATACTGTATTTTTGCCATTATCTGTTAGTGCCTTATCAAGTACAGAGGTACCTAGTATTGAAAATTTGCATCCTTAACTGAATGAAAAGAGTGAAAGAGCACTCAGAAAGAAAGAAGAGCTCATATATAAGCTTGAATTATGATACAGGGATATAAAGTCCTTAAAAAGATAATACAGTAGAACTGACAATAAGGTGGCTTCAAAAAGCTATTTTCTGGAATAAAAGCAATATACGAAGAAGATAAAGTTTCTCACTGTGATTTTGCTGGACAAAAAAGGAGTAATAAGAATTTAATGAAGAACAGGGAAGAGGATACTTACCAGTAAACTGAAAAATTCATGAAGTACAGACAAATGCTTTACTTATAAAAATACATGTAAAATGTTTAGGATTTGGCAGCAAATTTTAGATGAGTTGTACCTGCAAAGAGGAAGTATATAGTATTTTTCAGCAGTGCGTTACCCCAGATAAGTAAGGATATAATATTTAATGTAATAATTAAAAAAATCCCAAATAGCTCTGTTTAAAATAGAATTTTAATTCCTGTCAGTTGTATGTTAATCTAGGCTGCTACATTGAATTTAGAAAGGAACCCAGGCAGAGGGTAAAAAGACCTTTCTTCTCAAAGGATCTCTATAAAAATCAAGAATTTTTCTTATCATCAGTAGAATTGTGCTGTTTAATCAGCAAAATACTCAGGTGCGTGGGTAAGCTGAAGATATTTCAATAATAAAATGCAAAGCCTCTTTAGGGATAAAAGGCAGTGTTTTTTCTCAAATCTCAGTGACTATTGGCCTGTTTTAGAATTTAAAATCACAACCACTACAGTAAAGTTTCTAATTTTGAAAATATTTTTACCCCGGGAAGGAAACTGAACCCACTGTTCATTAAGGCTATATTTACGAAGGTGACCAGGAAGTGAAAAGCCTTTGATGTCAATACCAATAAGATGAATGACATGTCCCCTTCCTTTCTAACTTTTCAGAACCTCAAGCCTAACAGGTGCAGTTCATCATCCAGTAATGAAATTTATAACCTGGTCCATATATAGATTAAAGTTCAGTCTCCACCTGACAGCCATATCTACTATCACTCATGTGGCTTCATATGTTTCATTATCATTTCTGGTAATGTCATGGAAAAAGTACTGTCTCATTTTTTCTTTTATTCCTTGTATAGCATCAGCACCTTAGTAAAATTAAAAAAAAAAAAATCTCTTTCTCCTCCTCAGATGAGACGTTATGTAAACCTAACAATTTCCTTAACTATCATGTGTGACCTTAGTCCATAGAGCCTTCCTTGTGGCCTTCAAGCAGCTAGCATGTCACAGGGGGCTTCTTCTGCCGTATTAATTATCTAATATTAGGAGAAAGCTAATCATGAGGTCTTCCTGTGCTCTGTAAGGCAAGTTAGTCCATTTGTGATTCTATTTCCTATTGCTAATGTGAAAACAGATTTTTTTTTTCCTAAGGGGAACAGTGCCTTGAAAAGGCTCAGGAATGATCTAGTAAAGTTCCATGCAATATTGTGTAGAAATTTGTGTTGCACAATACCAATCAGTTAAATCTATCAAATTGATGGCTCAGACACTGAGTGAAGGCAACCTGTTGGCTCTTTGACTTTGAATGATTATTGAACAGCTCTCAAGAGCAAAAAGAAAAATTAACTACTCAGAGTGGTAGAAAAATTAACTACTCAGAGTGGTGGAAAAATGAACTCCCAAAACAACTGGAAAAGATTTAAACGTTACTCCTCAGCGTATTTGTGATCAGCAGAAGCCAGCAAAAAGAAAAACAGCAAGGCAGTAGTTCTATAAATGATAATTCTTACATTCAAAGCTTCTGTTTAATTGAAGTGCAGAAGGCTAAGTATTTAACTGTAGTGTGCTTATTTGAGGAATATGGTATTCTCTAGAAAATTAACATGTGACAGGTAAATATTCAAGCAGAAAGAATAAAAAAAAAGGAAAGAAACTGTTTCTATGTTGAGGAACTAAACTTCTAAGTCTGGAAAACAAGTTGAGTGTCTGAGAAGTGGCCAGTCACGGAGATGAGGAAAAGCATCATCGAAAGCACAGGGGTGGAGTGAATTAGTTTTGGGAAAACAGTTGGAATTTTGCAGAAAGAAGTGGCATCCTGTGTACATGGAAGCCTGTGAGACAGCATGAGCTTTGGCAGTATGAAGGTGATTGTCCTGGTTTGGGCTGAAATAGAGTTAATATTCCTTTTTGGGGACTAGAAGAGTGCCATGATTTGGATTTAGCTTTGGGTTTGGTATGGGAAGAATGCTGATAGCACACTGATGTTTTCAGCTGCTACCGAGACTTCAAGGACTCTCCGAGTCCCCATGACCTGCCCGTGCGCAAGGGCACAGGGAGCAGGGAGGGAGCACAGCCAGAGCACCTGACCCTAACTGGCCAGTGAAATATTACATATCATGGAACGTCATGCTCACTATATAGAGGAGGGGTGGTCAGGAAGGAGCTCTCTTGCTTCCGGGATTGCGATTGCGGGATCTTGGTATCTTGGGGTCGCTGGCCGGGAACGGGCTGGATATTGGTTAGCGGGTGGTGAGCAATTACGTTGTGCCTTGCCTGTTTATATATTTCTTTTTTTTTTCTATCATCATCATTGTTCTCATTTTATTGCCATTATTAAACAGTTCCTATGTCAGCTTGCGAGTCTCCTTTTAACCCTCTAATTCCCTCCCCCATTCCCAGGTGGGGAGGGGGAAGGGAGGGTGACCAGCTGCGGGGGTTGGCTGTCAACCAGGCCCAAACCACGACAGTGACGGAGTGTTGAAACCATGGGAGTGATGAAGCAAAAAGTTGCACAGTTTCTCAAGTTGGAGTTCTCAAGAACCATGGTTCACTGAACCACTTATGTCATGACCACTGGAATAAGATATTTTGGCAGGACTGGCAATACTGGAACATTACAACCTCAATAAAATGAATTAAAAAAATGACACTGGTTCAGTGAAAGTTACTATAACAGCAGCATGTAATTTTGCTACAGGAAATCCCTGGATTGTCATTGTGAAAGTAAATGGGTTATTTCTTAGTCTTAACTTTTTTGCAGATACACTGAACATCTGTACCAGAAACAGTGTTATTAGTACTGAGACAGTAGAAGATCAATCTTCCAGTGGTGAGCATAGAAGGGAGCATTTGAATAGAAAGTATAGAAGTATAGATAAATAAGAAATTGGAAAAAAAAAAACAAAACAAAACAAAACAAAACAAAATAACTAACTAAATAAATAAAATGGCATTGAACACTTCACCATGTCACCATTTTGGTGAGAGAGAATAAAGTAGAAGTTTGCAACATATTTGTAAGAATCTTTTGTCAGAATTCAAAACTGAATTTAGAGGTCCCACCTCAGTAGAGAACCCACCACAGTTCAAAAGTACATTTCTTTGCCTAGGAAAAACAAAGTGAAGGAAACAGGGAGTTTTAATATTTTAAAGGAGGGCGTAAATGAAAGATTCAACAGAATCAGTACCTTTTCTTGTTAGTGCAAAAGGACGACAGACCCTTTGCCCAGGAATATACTCAAAAGAACTAAATAAATATGTAAAAAGGAAACAATTTCCACTACCTACAAGGAGAGAAATTCTGGAGGAGATGGCTTATGCCAAATATTTTTCTACTCTTGATTCCTCAGCAGGCTTCTGGCAGTGGTTCTTAGACAAACAGAGTGTATATTTATGCACCTCCAACACCTCCTTTGGGAGACACAGTTTCCTCCAAGTGCCATTAGGTTATAGTTAACACCATAGGTGTTTTGCCAGAAAATAGAACCATTTTTCTCTGATGAGGGACATACTAAGACCTAAACAGATGACACTGCTCTGGGAAACACAGTAGAAGACTAAGACCAATGTTTCCAAGGAGGTCCCAAAGAACCAGGAGTGCTGGGCTTTGACCTGAATGAGTAATAACAAAGAAAATGTAAACACTGTGCAGTGGATATATTTCTCAGAAAGTTAAAGAAGAAAGAAGGAAGATAAAGCAGAGAAAGACGAAAGAAGAAAAGAAGAAAGAAAAAGAGAAGGAACAGAGGGATAGAAGGGAAGATACACAAGGATTCTTTGGAATATAAGCAACTTAGTACAAAGCGTAATAGCTTCCATAAACTGTCTCTATATTTGTCTTGCAAAAGTCAAAAAAGAGTGGAAATGTGATGCAAAACTTAATCAAGAATCTAAGTTAATTGAAGAGGCCATTATCCTAAAATAATGCAATGACAAGCACAAGATAAAATTTCTGATGGATGTGTCCAGTGAAGGCGTTACCACATTCCTCTCTTAACAGTACTGTGAAAGCATTTGACCAGTCTTCAGTGATAGAAAAAGAAAATATCAGTATCATCAAGCAGAATAAAAGTTCATGGTGTATAATATGTAATGTAATATATAATATGCTATATATTATACACTGTATACTAAATATTATACATTATATGCTATAATATATATAACATAACTTAGTATAAATAATATATACATAATAATATATATAATAACTACAGAAAATATAACTAAAGGTTAATGGATTTTCTGTATTTATATTAGTATTAGCAAAGCCATTGTCATTGCCAAAACAGGCATGGCAAAACTAGTTCTCAATAGAGAAGACAAGTGTAAGAAAGAGGGCATTCGGTTTCAGATGAGTGATTTGATGCAGCTTCCTCTGTGCAGCTGTGGAAAAAATTGTAGTGAAGTGAAGTCTGAAGACAAAATTTGATAAACTAAATTGTTCTTTCTAGAATCAGATCTAGACTCTAAATGTCAGAACTCCTACAACTAAGACTTTACAGAAAATATATTAATGCAGAGTATGTCTAAGAAAAAAATTTGAAGCCCAAATCCTATCAGTTTGAGAGGCTGAGTTAAAGTTTGCGTGTTAGATGGACTTTCTGTTTAACAGTATTCATATGACAATCCCTGAGTACAACAGAAAAAATGTTACATAGATGCACACGTTTATGCTGAAAAGAAAGGGATCAGTGAATATACCTCTATAGCACTGTGGAGGCCACCAAGACATGCCATATGTAGCATAAATACAGGACACCATAGCACATGTTATGGAATAGGAACTACTAAAAATACTTTCTCCTGCTAACTCCCAGCTATATGCTGGCATTAATTTACTGTACTCAGTTTCCTTAGCTTTTCTAGATGCTACAGGTGACTGTGACCATTAAATCCAGTTTCACTGTAAGTGATATAATCATATGTATGATGTCCCATGGCTTACAAGAGAGAGTTAAGCAGTTTGAAAATAAGCAATATCAGTCCTCAGTCGTGAGCCTTGGTGCTGCTACATGCATTATGTTTGCATTTAATCTGCATGTGCAATGCATACCTAGACGAAGCTAGGACTTTGTACTCCCAGGTAGATGTCCCAGTATGCACAGGACATTAGTTACTTGTTCAATTTCCTGTCTCTACAAACTTCAAATCGTGGCCACATAGTAGTTCAGGTTCATCAGAAGGGCTGCTCCCAACCAGAATTTCATGTAGCCTTATACATAGGACACTCATACATAGGATCAAATCCTCTCTCATGATGACAAAGCAGGAAAATTTGCCATTCTATTTCTCAAGCAAGTGCTGTAGTTCCAATGGAAATGCAGCTGTTCCAGTCATTTAGAGTACAGCAATGCACCCAAATACTCAACTCCTTCATGTATGTGTGAGGAGGCAGTACCCTGTTAATACTGCAGATAGACTGAAGTTCATGAAGGACAGAACACCGAATGATCATGCCTTCATCATTTGATTGGACTCCACTGTACAAGGCCAAGAGCATCCTAATCTAGTAAGGTCTGTTTCGAGGGTGGGGTTGGATGAGATGACTTTAAGGGGTCCCTTCCAAACCAAGTTTATTCTATGATTCTGTGATTGCTAAGGCTTCCACAGCATGTCAGAGATTTTCCATATACATGATACACATGTACAAATTATATCTCCATACAAAATTAATTCAGCATATCAGAAGTATTGTCATACTTCCTACATTTCTCAAGACCATTGATTCAGTCCTTACACAGTATGTCTGATGAATGCATGAAGTAGTGGACTTTGTGAACACCAGGTCCATGCATGTACACGTGACGCCTTCAGTTTATCAGTCATTCTTTACATACATGAACTGCACTTCGTGTTCTACAAAGAATCTCTGTGTGTTCTGTGTTCTTCATTTTTAGGCAGTACCAGCGTATAAGCATGTGGAACATCCTAAACTAATGGCAAGATTTTTAGGAAAGAAAGAAGGCATAATTGACAAAATTGATTAAATGTATGACAGCTCCAGCTAGCTTATTTCATCAGCATTATGCATTTTCTTCAGTAAACCATGAAACTTCATTTCAATAATGGTTAGTTACCAGATGCTGATGACACTTTTATCTCCTCTAGGGAATTTTCCTCTTACTAGATTCTCCTGAGAAAAGATATGAAATGTCCAGAAATCATTTATTTCTAAATATAATTTCATAATTTTTAAGAATAATTTTTAATATTGGTATTTATGTTTTTTGAAAGGAAACATGGAAAAACTTAATGGTCTCTGGCAGTACCTAGTGCTTCAACAATACTACCTTACCATGATGAGCACCAAGGCCAAGTCTGTCCCTATTTCCAAGTAATGTGGACTAAAGGAAAAAAAAAGTTCTTAAGGGAAAAGAAACATGGAACACAGCACTCATCTCAGATTGCTTGATCCAAAGACAGCTGGAGAACTTCCATTTAAGTGTTTGTTTTTTAGATCAGGACTGTCCTGGTTTGGGCTGAAATAGAGTTAATATTCCTTTTCAGGGACTAGATGAGTGCTGTGTTTTGGATTTAGCATTGGGTTTGGTATGGGAAGAATGCTGATAGCACACTGATGTTTTCAACTGCTACTGAGACTTAAAGGACTCTCCGAATCCCCATGTCCTGCCCATGCGCAAGGGCACAGGGAGCAGGGAGGGAGCACTGCCAGAGCATCTGACTTTAATTGGCCAATGAAGTATTCCATATCATGGAACGTCATGCTCACTATATAAAGGAGGGGTGGTTGGGAAGGAGCTCTCTTGCTTTTGGGATTGCAATTGGGGGATCTTGGTATCTCGGGGTCTCTGGCCGGGAACGGGCTGGATATTGGTTAGCGGGTGGTGAGCAATTACGCTGTACGTTGCCTGTTTATATATATTTTTTTTTTCTATCATCATCATTGTTCTCATTTTATTGCCATTATTAACCTGTTCTTCTCTCAGCCTGCGAGTCTCCCTTCACCCCTCTAATCCCCTCCCCCATTCCCAGGTGGGGAGGGGGAAGGGTGGGTGACCAGCTGCGGGGGTTGGCTGCCCACCAGGCCCAAACCACGACAGGACCAAATTTGTGCACCTTGGAGTTGAACAGCATTTATCAAAGATTGGAGGTACTTCCCATGTAGAACATCAGGGAGTAAAGTTTGATTTTTCTGTCATCCTTTCTCTTTTCAAATCTGCACCAATACCCTCTGCCTGTCTTTCTCATATAGTATGCAGGCAATGCAAAGATGTAAGGCCTGAGATACAGTCACCAGGCTTTGTAATGGTTCTATCTCCACAGTCTTCATTTCACTTCCAAGAGATGCACTTAGAGGAGAGTGGGACTTAGCCAAAAGTAATTGAGAAGCAGGAAGAATGAAATGAGATAATATGATTTTAAACAGATTGGTCTGGAAGATAAACTGTGTTCTGAGGTCAAAGCCTACAATTTGACAGAAAGAGCTGAAATAAGAACTTTCTGTTGTCTAACTCCATGTGAATGCTGACTTCTTACAACGAGCTGAAAACATGGGGATTCCTTGATAACTGCATAGATAAAACTAGTGTGTGACATTTTGTGGCACCTGTTGTAAAAAAAATGACATCCTTTGAATAGGTAATACAGCAATTTAAACCTGTCACAGTTGAATGATGCATCCATGCTACCTTCATGCTTATGGGCTGGTCACTTAACTTTTGTAATCTGTTTATGTTCATGCAAAATCATATTAATACAATCAGTGAGCCTCAGCTTCAGCCCAATAACCACCTGTGGGCAGTGATGAGACACAGGCAAAATAGTGAAATAGCTAACAAATCTCTGAATGCTGGGCATTCTAGAGCTCTATTTATCTTCAGTGCTAAAGTGAACAAATAAATACATTTTAAGTAATAGTCGAAGTCTCTTGGTGTTTAAATATAGGAAGGGATCAAATACTATGGGCAAAAATAAAGTATTTTTGTAGTCTTTTTGGTAGAATCATACTATGAAGGAAGATCATTGTTACATATCACCACATATATTGAAGTGGCTTTGTTTACAAAAGTAAACAAAAACCTAGGTTGCTTTTTGGAAGTAAAAAATAATAATCTCCTATTGGTTGTTTTATGATATCCGTGTTTGGTATAAGCAAAGGACAGAAACCTAAACAAGAAAATCTAAGAAATGCTTTCTTCATGATGACTCCAATGCTGATGAATCCAAGAAATAAATTTCTGCAAGAAATCTCTCTGGAATAGCGTGCTCTTGTTAATGTCACCAGACAAAAACGTACTTACAAGGAAGATGTCTACCTTATTGGAAAGTATGCCCCATCGTACATCAATGATTACCATTTGGTTGAATGGATGTTAGGACTTATATGATCATAGTGCATCCTGGGAAATGTAACCTAACTATAAAGTCTATGAGAGAAAGGATATGAAGAAATAAGAGATAACTACTATGATGTAATGTAACACGGTAACATTTCAAGGGAAAAGAAATTACCACTTAGCGAAGACAAAATTTTATTTTTGATTCAACAAACTAAGAGGGAATATTTTGATTGGGGAATGTCAAAACATTTCCATATGATCAGATATATGAAAATTAAATTTACTGAACAAAATTCTCTTAACTATTCCCATAGTCATTTTTTTTTTTCAATACTGTTAGCTTTGATAGATATGAGTAGAAAAAGAATTCAAAGTACTAGAAATTCTTATGACATAAAAACTGGTATTTTTTACCAATATACTTATTCATAATTTTTTTTGTCTTTTAATCATGTTTATATTCTTCATAGGTTTATCTTCATTCAGATAAATTTTATCATTTTAATATTTTTGATATTATTAGAAACAAAAGAAATTTAATCTCTAAAAATAAGGAAACAGAATAATTACACAGATCGATCTTTCAACATGAACATGACCTGATTTACCAGAATATTGCATGTAAGTGTAAAATTATTTTTAAAAAGGTATACGACAAATTTTGGTACAATAAAGGAAAAAAATCTGAAACTTTAATTCTGCTGCCTGTAAAGGGAAGGTATTTAAATTGCACAATACTCTCATTTTCTCAAGTACTCACACACTTAAGCCTCTCAACATCTACACTAAAAGCATGCTGCAGTGATCATTTCTTCCAACTATAATTTATGCTTTGTAATCGTTCCAGTGTAGACCTGGGAGGTTTATTTGAATAAATTATTAGAATCTGTAGCTGATGGATTTTGCTTTTAAAACCCTGTCAAAGAACAAAACCAATGAACTGGAAGAGTGACTTATCTCCAGTATGTGCTGTCTTCTGCCTTCAGGGACTCCCAGCAACCAAAGCAGAGCACTGTCTGGAGCATAGTGAGGATCTGGGACTCTCACCTTTGGACCTTTGGCAATTTGCTCGGAGCTTTCTAAACCGTTTGCCTCAGCTGCTTGCTACAGACTATATAAATGAAGGTCCAAGTCAGAAGTCTCATTCTCCCTCTGAGGCGATAGGGAATAGGTAAAGAGGGGAGGGAAGGAAAAATAGAGGAAAAGAAAGAGCAGCAAGAGGGTTCGGGGCTCATCATGGGCCCTGTGCAGCTCTTGCTGCTCTTGCTGCTGCTCAGCAGTGGTGTTCTCACACGTAAGTACTGCCTTTTATGTTAGTGCTCTTTGCTACTTTATTTATAAACCCGTTAAAACAACAATAATGCAAAAATCAACGGGACAGTGGCTTATAGAATTAGAGAGGGTAAATGTGGCAAAGATACCACCTCTTCCCTTTGTCGGACTGTGTTATTATAGAAGGATCCCAATGTAGAAGAAGTCACAAATGTCACCTGGTGTATTTTGATCAGATTTAATGTAACTTGTAAGGAATTCACAAAATTTATTTTGGCCTAATTGTTTTTCTATAATGCTGTCCTTTTAAACCCCCATGGAGATACTGTAGCTTGGAGATAGCATACATACTTATCCCAGCTGTTGCTAACTTATTCTGAAGCAAAGGTGAAGACAGAGAGCAATAAAGCAAAATGTATTTGGCAGGCAGTACTGACATTTGAAATAGTTTTGTGTTAAAGGGACATAGTCATCAGTAGTAGAAGTAAAAGAAGTAGGCCAGTAAAGAT
Organism: Tyto alba; assembly: GCF_018691265.1. Lineage (NCBI taxonomy): Eukaryota > Metazoa > Chordata > Aves > Strigiformes > Tytonidae > Tyto > Tyto alba. The sequence goes on along the minus strand of NW_024881316.1, from coordinate 40,880,120 downwards.
TTTTTTCCTAAGATCAGAAAAGATAGCCTAAATCAATATGATGCTGTGGATAGTGAACTGTCCTTGCTTTCCAAGAAGTGGCATTTTAGAATATAACACTGTAGTGTTAGTTATGACTTCAGGAACCTTAAGGACAAAAGTGAGTCTGGGGCCAGTTGTGGAGGTCTGGTTTTATTTGCAGATCAAATTCATCATAAATACACCTTTGTTGATCTAATATTCTGTTGTTGACTGATGTTATACGATTTTAAAGGTTGCACTTGTTTCTACTGGTTATTAATGTTATTATTGTTACTATTGTATAGTAATAGCAGTGTTACTGTTGCTATTGCTGTTACTGTAACTAATGTTACACTATATTTCTATAGTGGTCAGCCTTAGAATTCCCAGAATTAAAACTTTGAAGGTGTTCAGAGAATATTGTGAAATGTGTGGGATTCCTGTGTGATCTCCTAAAGAATGACATAGCATCAAACAAATGCAAAAAAATTACTAAATTAAACTGTATTTTATTTTATTTTATTTTAAATAGAGTCTTATGGGACATACCTAAGACAAATTGGAGTAAATGATTCTTCTTAACTTTAATAGGTTTCCAATCAGTGTTCTTTTCCTCCAAAGAATTAACACTAAATATGCAGAAGAAATTTAATAGCAGAGAATTGTAGTAGCAATTTTCAAAGTTGTCATTTTTTACATGTGCAAAAAACAAAATAGAGCCATTCATCCATTATGCAGTATTTTTGTGTGCTCAAATAGACTAAAATTCTAAAGTAAACCATGTAATATGGTACTTTTCATCTGTTTACCTCTACATTTTGTGCCCATCATTTGTAAACTTTCTATTTCATGTCATAAGGATTTTAAAAATACTTGTTAACCTAAAAGATGATCCTTCTCAGTTTAAATCAAAATAATATAATGCAGTGACTTAACGAACCTATTCTGAGGATTTAGTTCACAATATCAAGGCAACTACTGTAACTCCCTTTAGATTTGACTCTGTATTGTCAATGTCAATAGTAGCTTTGTGATTTACATCAGTGTGCCAAACTACATCAAAAGTTGGTATGAATTAAAAACATCACACAATAAAATTATAGTATTTCCATTTATATTTCCATACCCCTTGTTTTATAGCTATAAACTTCTTTTCCAGCATTTAATTCTTGTTTTTATTCCTTACAGAAGAAGACATGCCTGAAAGTGGAAATCCAGGATGTTCAAGTAACTGATTTCTTGCATCTGCTTTTATTATCTTATGTTGCTATTTTAATTGAATACATCTTTCAAAGCTTGACTTCTCCTATTCCATAAATAAATATTTTCCTCTAAAATAATTGAAACAAAAGTAATGGCAATATTCTGAGGTATTTATTGCCATTTATTTTAAGTATTTAATTATCCGTAAGGCTAGGCTCAAAGAATTTCAAAAGTTTCCTAGAATCAGAGAAGCTGAGATTGAGTTTCTAAACTTTTAAAAAGTTTCCATGAAGAAACTACTTTCCATAGTTTTATTGATTTCTTAATTGTCAGGTGCAAATTCCTTAATCTAGAAACCTCTGTTTATCAGTTGTGAAGCTTTAGCAGTGAGGTTATGTACATTACACTCTACTGTGGGCTGAAGCTCACTACTCATTTACCTTTCACATTAGCTTCTAAACCCACAGAATTGCACTGGATATCTAACTAAATACCTTTAGAATAAATCATCAACTCTGTCAGCAACAACAGCAATTTCTTTAAACAAGTCAAGACTCGGGAAATGCTGACTTTATGCCCTATCTTTATAATGAACTCTGACTGGCCCTGACTGCTTGGTTAGATACATAATGTTCCACCACAAGGTCAAAGTACCAAAAGAGTTGTTTTGTTTGTCTTTGTTTTTCCCCCTTGTTGGATGCTTTAGCACCATCTCCAGGCAGCTGGGTTTATTTCAGCTGCCTGAACCAACTCAAAGACTTACAGGCTTCATTGCCAAATTACTGTGCATTTTTGATACAATAAAATATTTGGATTTTGCATTTTTAATCTTATCATTTCCCTATTCCTTCGCCATTTATTTCTGTTTAAAAGCAGGAAATGAAGTAACAATTTGCCTCTCTGTAGCATAGTAGATACTGATGTTGCAAAAATTTCTGAGAATGTACAGTTAAGCAATGTTATAGTCCAGGATTGTCAAAAGTGACAGGGATAGTGCTGAATTTTTTTTATAGCAGGTAATTTTAAGGTTCGTTAGATAATTAATTCATTTTCAAGTATTTGTAAAATGATGATTACTGTATGATAGCTAGTGTTAATTATATTAATTCTGTTTAGCAACTACATGAAAGTAATCTCAGTTAAAACACTATTGAACTATGTAAAGCTTATACAAGTGATAGTCCAAGGGGGAAATACAAGATTTATAATACTATTCTGTTCTCTCTAAGTATGCAATTCTGTGGCATAAAGGGAAAGATAAAATTGCCATTGGTTTCTGACATGACAAATATTTTATAAAAGAGAAGGAATAAGCTACATTCATGGCAGGTATAGGCAGGCAAAATCATACAGTTTTGATGGTGAGTGTGTGCGTTTACACCAAGATTACCTTTTTTTTTCTATAAAAATATATCAGGAGTCTAACATGTTCAAACAGTCACAAATAACCATGGAGGAGCAATTTAGGAAATTGCTTTTCACTCAGCATCACAACAGTGTCACAATCCCAGTGAGTTGCTCAGTCTAAACAGAGGGAACGGTAACTTCTGGTTCTAATCGACCTAAACAGCTCTAACAGTCACTTAAAATGCCTGATCATAGTATGTTTAGTTTAAAATGATGCCTGCAGTTATAATGGAAATGAATTGTAATTGAGGATATTGTTTGGCCTACATTATGCATTCCAGACACCAGAAGAAGATCTTATATCCCTGTATTTGACAGAGACAAAATATTTTTTTTCTATATATCTCTATTACCATGTTCATTCCTGCTTCTAGGGTTTAGAATTATAGATTAATTGCCTCTGAAAGCAACAGGGACAGATTAAATGCAGGTGAAAGTCATCCTTTTGAGGAAGCCCATACACCTCTGCAAATACTTCCTCCTGCCTTATTCTTGCTCATAACTTCATGCTTTTGCCTTGTCCATGTAACTAAAGTTTATCTCCATTAAAAATGGTCTACTGTATGCTGATCTAATAACTGATTTAGAGGAGATCATGTTTCAGAAGAGTCTGGGGCAGAAAGATTCTCTGTGGATTCAGATGTAATGGTATTGAGGAGTGCTAATTTTGATGATCTTTCAGTGTTTATTTGCTTTCAGTCTCAGTCATGTGACTTAGATAAAGCAGCTTCTTGCATTGAATTATGATGGAAAAATCTGAGCTGAAATGAATAATTTTATTAGCAATCTGAAAACTAAAACAGTTCCACATGTTAAGTTTTCTCCCATTTTCGTCATTAACTTTAATGGGACATTATTTGAAGGCTGGGTGTGGTAATATCATCATATCTCATCAAACAGAGCAGTGGACCCCAAAACTTCCCCCCACAAGTTTTGTCTTACATTTCAGAAAGTATCCAGCTGACTTGAAGGCATTACTTCTTTGTCTGAAAGCTATCCTGTAAAAGGAAATAGTGGCAGGGTCCTTATGCTTTCTTTATATGTGTCATTCATTTTTGTTAGACCACACTAAGCATGTTTTGTAAGGATCTACATATGCATATCCTACCCAAGTCATCTTGTTTTCTAAATTGCAGAAGATGCAACCAGATTTAAACACCTCAGAAAATATGTTTACTTATATGAAGCAGAAACGTCAAATGGGATCACAGGAACAGCAGATTCTCGAAGCGGTTCAAAGATCACTTGCAAGGTAGGGAAACAGGAGTAAGTATAACCAGTTGGGACTGTTTTCTGAGTAACATGGGAGCTGGCAGCTGGGAAGCATCCTTTAATGTTTTTCCAAACACATTGATTCTTTTGAAAGGCACATGTTGAGACGTCTGAAAACAGAAGACACTGAGGATGGCAGAAGTCCTTCATATCACTGTGCCAGTGAATTTCAGTCCTGATCTGGCTGCACTTTTACACAAGAGAGAGGGAAGACCTTGTAGTTCAGTTTTCCTTAGCTCCCAGGCTGGGTCTACTAATGTCCATCAAACCATTCTAAAAGTTGGACTAAACCAGCTAATTGATGCCATGAAGACCACTTGATGACCTATTGATGGTTACAGTCAAGACAGGATCAGGGCTGTAGGAGTAAAAGGTCATGTAGGCCATTAAACTACCCAATGTACCTCCACCTTGCCCAAAACTTTCCCATCTTTTTTTTTTTTTTTTTCTGAAATGGAGTAACTGGAGGTAATATTTTTTATTTAGCACACACTGTTATAACAGAGTCATTACATTGGCCAGTGTAATGACTCAAGTTTTCATACAGTTCTTCTAGTACTATAAATTTTCAGGACCTGAGTTGCTTGTTTACTGTGTATGTAGTATACTTCATGACATTAGCCAAGTAAATACCTGCTTTCATATCTTCTCTAAGTTACCTTAAGCTATTTAGAGTACTTTGGAATCTTTCCCAACAGCTTCTAGCAGGGTGATTCTGATGCTTTACAAAACCCAAGGAATACTATATTTTCAAAACTGTAAATGGATGATCCTGGAAATTTGATAATGAAAAAAGGATAAACACATCGTATTTGTGTTTTCAGGTTGAACTGGAGGTGCCACAGCTGTGCCACTTCATCCTGAGGACAATGCATTGCTCCCTGAGAGAGACATTTGGTGTTGACACTGAGGGAAGGGCCATGCTGAAGAAGTCAAAGAACTCTGAGGACTTTGCGAATGCCATGTCCAAGTAAGCAATATCAATTATCATCAATACTTGTAGCCTTAACATGGAACAGGCTGCAATGTTACAGTCCACCCTGACTATGTTTTTCCAGGCATAGAACCCATTTCATGATAACAAAGTAGATTTATAAGCTGGTTCCACAGCAAAACTCTCACTGATATAATTTAGGGCTAACTTGGCACAGTTCTCAATTGCTAGTAGAAAAGCTTTTTTCCATGCAGAATTTTCACCTGAAATGTTTTTCTCATTTATATCATCTATATCAGGAAACTGTCGCATAGTCCCCTAAAAGATTATTGCAAGTGGAATGTTTCTTCTTGTAAGCAAATTCTCAGATGGCTGTGTGTAGCCATTTTAAGATAATTTTCTGTTGCTGACATGGTACAAAGACTGAGCAATAGAAAGGTGTTTGATACTGAAGTCCAGATTTCCTATCTTGATCTTTAATAACCTGTGCAACTTATCTTTTCCTTATCTGCTTTGTAATTTATTGCTACCAGTCCCTCCACCCAACTAGTCTGTAGTGCTTATCAGTGCATGTTTTACTCGTGCACCTTCATGCTTGTTTCAATGCCTCAGTGTCCACTCCATCTTGTTTCACAAGCCATAGATCTCAAAACAACTTGAGACAGTGTTACAATATGTTTTTCAGAAAACAATCAAGGTCTTATTTAAAGACTACAACTAGTAGAGAATACTTCCCATCACTTTTTAGCCTATTGCAGTAGTTAATAATTACCTCATTCTAAAAATGTACTTATCTCCTCTCTGAATTTGTGCAATTCCAACTTCCAGCCATTGCTCTTGATATTTGCTTGTCCTTAGATGACGTAGTCTGGTGATAGCAGAATGTCCTTGGTTAGAATTTTGCTGCTTTAATAGTAATACTCTCTCACAGTAACAACAATGAATAGAAAATAATGATAGACCAAGATAAACATGTTGCTTTAGCTATAGCCCAGGAGTTTATTGATAATGTTCTTTACTGGGTGGCTTTCACATAATTTCCTACTAATGTTGGGGTTTTTTGGGGCAGGCATGAGCTAAAATTCAGCATTCAGGATGGAACAAAAGTCAAGCTGTATCCAGAGAAGGATGAACCTCTGAATGTACTGAATCTCAAGAGAGGGATCATCTCAGCTCTACTTGTGCCAACAGAAACAGTAGAAAATGTAAAAACAATTTCAATGGTAGGTGTTTTGAAAGCATTCACTTTATTTCCTTAACAAATGGAAGAAGCCTCACCTAGTAGAGTTACTCCTGAACGTCATTTTCAAAAGACCTGGAAATTCGGATGAGAAATGGTGCCTTTCAGCTAGATAGAAAATGTCTGACAGCATGAACAAAGACATTAATTTCATTCTTCTTTCTAGGATACTGTATATGGAAAGTGTGACAGTGAAGTTGAATTCAAATCTAGAAAAGGAAATGTTGCAGAAGATATTTCAATTAACAGGGACCTGAAAGCCTGTGACAACTTCAGTCCCATCAGAGATTATGTCAGCCCTATTGCCATTGTAAAGGGACTAGTAAGTATAACATTCTTCACTACATCACTTAAAATGATAAACTACTACAACAACTACATTTTGTATTCATCTTCTAAAAGCTTAAATAAGTTCTCTGTACCTTTGCATTAGATCAGACTGTGGTTTTGTTGGCAGGTAATAGAGAAAAACAGATACAGAGAAAGAGTATAATTACCTTTTTCCATGTTCTTCTCATTATTTTTTAAAGGAGAGCTTTTCATATCTGGAGTTAGTACTCTTGATTACATGATAATCTATGAGATCATATCCAAATGGGTCAAAATTCTCGATGTTCCAATTTCAAGTAAAACATGTAGTCCACGAAAACACTGATGTATATATGATATGCAGGAGGAGAGGGCTCTAAATGCTCTGAAGTAAATGGTTTGACATGCTGTCGAGGCTACCTGTTAATCCACAATGATCAAATGCAGTTGCGTGCATGAATATTGGCAGATTTCTTCCTGGTATCATGACATCTGTGCTTTTGAGTGTTTTCCCTCAAAAAAATAATTAGGATTTCATATCATGCTAAAAACACATTATATAATTTCTGAAACTTCTACAGTTTGTTGTAGAAAGATTTAAAATTTGTATAATGAGTGAGATTTAAAAAAGCATCAGCTGCTATGAGAGGCCTGAGCTACTCTGAAAATTACAAACTGGTTTCTATGAAGGAGTCCTTTGTTCTATGCAGCAGGGGATCAATCATGAAGTAACTACTAAGCCAAACAAACACTTCAATAAGGCCTGAGGGAAAATTTGAGTGCGATTTTTGCCTGTGAAGAGACTAAAGACTGATATTGGCACAATTTTGTATTTGTGTGAGAATGATTCCAGTTATGGACCTATGTTCCCAATATAGTGCAGCTGTTAATATTACAGTAAAACTGTGTCAGCCTTTAAAACTATGTTTGTTTCTGGTACTATTTAGTAAAATGCCTACCAAACTATTTATTTTACAGAACATCCCATTATCTACCCTTCTAAAGAGCACTCAATTCTGTCATTACAATATTGATGCAAAGAAAAGGCATATAAGAGATGCTGTCTGCAGTGAAAAACACCTGTTTTTGCCTTCTTCATACAAGTATGTTGCTCACTATTTATCATTACCCTTTATTTATAAATATTAATTTTAAATGGTAATGTATCACATTCTGCCTTGACTTAATCCTGAAATATGCGTTTTGTTCTCAAGAAGGCAGGAGTCATGGCAAGAACCCTCAAAGGTACTTAGCCTCAACTAAAGCACTGACTTTTTCTTTGTTTGCTAGAAATCGCTATGGTGTGATGACAGAAGTCAACCAGACACTGAAGCTTGAAGATACCCCAAAGATCAATAACAGAAATTTTGATGGAGGTATAGCTGCAATTCTCAATAATACAAACATAGGGACAAAATATAAGTACAGGTTAAATACAGGGGCATTTTTTTTTAAACAGTGAATTAACCAAAGATGTAGTTGAGGGCTCCAAAACAATACAGAATTTTTAATGAAATTTGATCAATTTAGTCAGGAAAAACATTGAGTTATAAAATGGGTAAACCTGAAAAGTTTAAAACCACTAATTTTAAATAATCTTTTTATTTTCATTTTAATTTTGAAATTATTATTTATAATTAGAAATGTATAATTTGCTTGGAAAGTAATTTTAATCTTATTGGAAATTAAGATTAAACCTTTTAGCTTATTAACTAACCATCATTTCTTATGCAACATTTAGCTTCAGATGCCAAATGTAAATAGTCCAATGATTACTATAAATTTGTTTCTGAAACACACATTTTGACATGCAGTTGTTATTCCTAGACATAACATACTTTTCCTAAGGTATATTCATTAGAAGTTGAAAAAAGCAAACTTTGCTAATACAACAGGTGTTAAGGAATCATCTTCATGAAAATTTAAGAGAATTTATGCAAATAGGTATTCAACTTTTGGGACAATTACCTATAAATTCCACTCCATTATTTTTAGAAACTGTTCAGCTGTTTAACATTTATCATATAGAATAATGTACAGATTTTATACTGAATGTATGACAGAAGATAAAAATTAACATAGCTCCCTGATAAAGACATAAAGAATGCAATTTTTTTTAATTGCTAGATGAACTGGAAGAGAAGGGACTTGCACTGGAAAGTACAGATGCCAAATTTCCCAGACAGGAGGATGCTGTTCTGAAAACCCTTCAGGAGCTGCAGAAACTGACAGCCTCCCAGCAGAACCAGCAGAGAGCAAGACTCTTTTACAAATTTGTTTCTGGACTTAGAAGTTTACATAACACCACTCTTGGGTCTCTTGTACCAAAGATGATGGAAACTTCAAGGTATGTTACAACAGCTCATTGTGCAAGTACACCACATGTCAATGCCATAGCAAATCCATTCTACAGTTGATGCAAGTAGTTCTAAGTTAGAGGTTAATTAGATGTAAAGAGTGTCTTTCAGAAAGATAAGTATCATCAGAATTATCTCGAGAGAGAAATAAGGCAGAGAGAGTAAAAACTGTGGATTTCACATTTTCCATCAGAAATGCTCAGCTGTAAATTGCAACTTCAGCATTAAATATATGAGAACAGTATAAGAATTCAAATAGATATAAAAGCCTTCTATGAAAAGCTAATATAATCATTCTCCCATCAAATCTTGTTGGAGAAGTTGAACTATAAATTGGAGTATAGCACAGCCCAGTACAGGGTTTTTCTCCCAATCACCATCCCAAGCATGTATGCCAGACGCAATCCGGTGGATAAGTTATTATAGCCAAATATCTTTCATGCGGTTTTGCTAAAGGACAGTGACTGTAAATGCAAACTCCCAAGTCTGATTTATAGCAAAGAAGCATTTTGGAAGTGAGATTTTTGAAGACATGGAGGGGCACAATTATTTGGTCACCCTTACTCTTCTGTCCTAGCTGGACTTGAGTAGATTTACACATATATACTTTATGTCCTCAGTCTGTACAGGAACTAGAACCTCAGTCTGGTTCAATATATTATATTATAATACTTAGAGTTGTGAGAAAGTCTGTTGTGGAGAAGTAAAAGATACGTCTTTGTAATGATAGTATTGTTAATACTTTATTGTTGTTCATAGCTAATCATGTTATTAGCATAACTTGTAAAACTAAGAAGCTTCTTTTTGATAAGTAGTTGTGTGATTTGCTTTCAGTCATGCATAAGCATACATCATTTATATTAAAACACCTTAATAAACCTGTCAGATGTTTATTTCAAACATACACCATGCAGCGATAACTGCAAACAGGGAATTAAGTAAACAAAGTCATCTCTTTTCCTTTCAGTTCCATCACAGTTCAGGCCCTGACTCAGTGTGGGACTCCAGAGTGCTATGGTGCAGTCCTTCAAATACTGAGAACTGGAAATGTGAATCCGCTTGTGGTAGACCTGGTCACATATACCCTGGGACTATTGCCTTCTCCAACTCCAGGAAGAATACGGGAAATTCTTAACATGGCCCAGTATCAACCAAGTAGAGCTTCTTTTTATGGCTTGAGTCATTCTGTTACTAAGTAAGTAACAATGGCATGTAATTGTACAAAATAAACTCAAGCAAACATTGCAGTGCTTAGAGTAAACCCATTTTCTCCTTTTTTTTCTAATGTGGTTCTCTATTGCTTTAGGTTCTACAATGAGAAGATGATTGTGACAGAGGAAATAATAGATATTGCAGACTTCATGGTATCACTGCTTGGCACTGACTGTTCTGCAGAAGATGAACTCACATACCTCACACTTCGGGTACTTATATTTCCTTCTTTCCTTATGCAGGCTATTATTTTAAATTGAAGCACATATATTACCCTACTTCTCTTAGTGGAGAAAAAATGTTTATCATCCTTCTGTGTTTTCATCACTGACAGGCTATTGGAAACATGGGTGCAGTGATGGAGAAGGCTAAACCCAACCTGAAATCTTTTCTTAAAACATGTATCAGAAATGAAGCTGTATCACTTTCGGTTCAGAAAGCAGCTATCCAGGCATTCAGGAAAATGACTATTACTGAAGAGGTAAATTGGGTCACAAGAACCAGCATAAACTGTCTTCAGTTCACCTTGACTGTTCACAGAAGTTATTAAATATGCAAAAAATTCCCATTATTTAATAATTTTGCTATCTCCCTTTTAGCTGTCTCTAGAATTTTTAGAACTCCTTTAGTCAGTTTAGTTTCCACACACATATCTGAGAGGTTCTGCAAACTTCTGATTTAGTGGGTGTTGCCACTTTGAAATACAGTTGTATTGTATAGATACTCTCAGTTAAAATGGGAAATTTGGATCTGTTTCTGTTAGAGTGTCTTAAATAGACTTCTACTTATAGGTGTTTTTAGCTAACTAATTGCTCCAGATTTAAATGGATTTAACTAAGAAAAAATCAGGTCTCTATTTTTTACTGGCATTTTTGTTGTAATTTTTATTAAAAGTACTGGTTAGATTTATGTTTACATTACAGTGACATTAAAGCACATCCTACAGAATGAGTGTCATTATACAGAGCACTTGAGCCTAGTATAATAAAACAGTTTCAATATCAAAAATGTTCTACTCTAAGAGACATGCTCTTGTTTCCAGACAGGGTTTAACGAGTCTGGGAGTCTGGAAAGACCTGGAGCTCATGTCCTCAGATTCAGTTTAATTTAAATAATTTAATTTTTTTGATTACTATTTATTTTCAAACTCTATTTTTAATTTTCCTACGGCAGAAGACTTTGATCACCTTCTTTTCCTAAGTGGAATGATTTTTTTTCTAAAATTTGAGAATTTGTCTGAAAACCAGAACACTTGTTATTCCCAACAATCAAAACTCAGTATTCTAAACAAAGAATTGACCTGCCAGATATAGGATTAAAAACATCAGTTTTAATAAAACCATAATTTCTATAACATTTTCTATCAAAATAAACTTTATCAAAGTAACTTCAATGGAGCATTGTTGGTCAGTTATAGAAATAAATATAGAAATAATTATGTGGTCCTAAAAAAAATTATATCCTGGAAATTATTTCACCCTTTATATTCCCCAAAGGGTTTAGCAATATCATCAACTATCTCATCAGTGCAAATCTGTCTCTATTTATATAGGACCGTTCAGTATTTCTGAAAGCATTCCAAGAAGGGGATGCACCTGCAGACAAACGTCTAGCAGCCTATCTCATACTGATGAAAAATCCTTCCCCAAGTGATCTCACAAAGATTTTGAGAGTCCTTACAAAGGAGAAGAATGAACAAGTGAAAAGCTTTATTGCCTCACACATTGCCAACATCCTAGACTCTGAAGAAGTAGGCATTGAAGAGTAAGTGAAATATACTTATATATTGTTCTCTTAGGAAGAACAAAGTTCAGACCATAATTGCAGTGGTAGTTATTTAGCAGTCCATTTTTTTCTTGTTTTTTGTTTGCTTGTTTCTTCTCTTTGTTTGAACAAGCACATCAGCTGAGTAAATATGTCTTTGTCAGAGAAACGCCAGCTTACAATCTTTCCTTTAAGTCTTATTTTTACTGTTACTATGTGCAGAGAGCTAGCCATTTGAAATCACCTCAGTTGTATGAATGTCTACAAGTGACACAACAAATCCCTCAACTAAGACTAAATGAGCTTTTGGAATTTATAGTAATCATATTTGCATTGCTATCCTCTTTCCTAGACTAAAAAGCCGAGTTGAAGAAGCTCTGAAAGGAAACCAGGTTCCAACAGCCAAAGATTTCAGAAAATTCTCACAAAACTATCAGATTTCCAAAAGAGTTTCTGTACCTGGAGTTGATCCTGTCTCTGCCAAAGTAGAGGGGAATGTGATATTTGATCCAAACAGCTATGTTCCTAAAGAGACTATGCTAAAAACCACCCTGAATGTGTATGGATTTGGCCCAAGCGATATCTTCGAGGTACAACAATTATCAAAAACTTTTGCTAGTATTCAACAGTTTTCTTTCTCATTTCTGTTTTCTTATAACAACTTTCTCTGAATAATGTATTGTTTTTACAAGCTTTAGGAGAAATTTAAAGATCAGTATGATTACAAGGGGACTTTCATTTAATCTCAATGGGCTTTAGAGCAAGCCATCAATTATGTGATGTCACTTGCCACTGACTGGATAGATGACCCTGTTGGAGTTATTAAAGGCCTCAGCTAGGGTAAAATGAACCCATCTGTAAAAAATTGACTTCATACTAATGAATCATTACTGGCACCCTGAAGTACTCATAGTAGATTTTAAATAAGACACAGCCTATGTGTAGGTTTTTTGTTGGACCTCACCACAGAGATAAAATTGATTGTAAGACCCTGTATTCTGTATCTTCCCTTAATAATCATAGACTTATAGTATACACTTTAAATGTGTTGTTTGTTCCTCAGAAAGTCTGTTATAAAGCTCCAAAGAAGTGGCAAAACTGTCTCAGTTACTGAATTTTCCTGTTCATTTCAGCTTGGCTTGGAGGGAAAGGGGTTTGAACCAACACTGGAAGCTTTGTTTGGAAAGAAAGGATTTTTCCCAGACACTGCAAGCAAGGCCTTATACTGGGTTGACGGCAGAGTGCCAGAGCAGGTTTCCAAGGTGCTCTTGGACTATTTTGATTACTCCCAGGATGGCAAGCAGGATCAGGTACAGCTTGAAAACATTCTCTGCACAGCATGGCATTCCTATCTTTACACAATAATTATAGCACTTCCCTCTGTTGTATATGAACCTTCTCCTCTTCTAGTTAGCTAAAATAGAAATCATTAATGCTATTTAGCAATCTTTTTTTATTAATTCTATGTGGAATGGGCCTTTGTCTGGATACAAACCTATAAGAAGTACATGTGCAGAATAGCTGACATTCGTTAAGTAACTGTTCTGGATATATGAACTTACAAATTTTTCGTAAATCTGTTTTACTACTTTCTGACTGAATTTTCAGGATATCATGAAAGGAATAATGCTTAACCTTGAAAAATTGATAAAAGAATTGAACAACAAGGACGCTCCTGAAGGAAGAGCATATCTGAGAATCCTGGGAGAAGAACTTGGTTACATGAAACTCAATGATTTCAAATTGCTGGGAAGCATGATTTTAAAGAGTGTCAAAACTCTTCAGACTATTCCTGAAATGGTATGTTTCTGATGCACCAATGCATTTTTTTTTTTAGATTTAGGTTGTGTTTATCTGTCTGAAGGACTCTGAGAAACCCATGAAGACTCCTCAATAACCAAGATGGGTGAAACGAAGGAAAAAGGGAAGGTTCAGATCTTACTGTATGATTGAGATATCTAGTGGAACAATGCCCATAACCTTAGTGTTGGCCTTATGTTATACTACTAAATTTCTAATTATGAAAATTTATATTATTGTTGAGCAATAATTCATCTTGTTAATCATGTCAAAGAATGTCAAAAATCATGTCAAGAAAAGAGAATGTAATATAGTTTAGGAATATTTGGTAAAACCCCTCTTTCATTAAAGTAAAAAAATGCTTTGCCATTGACTTTGGGGAAGCCAGAATGTTACATGTTATCTAAACCAACTCACCTTTGTATGTCTGTCAAGGTAGATGATCTTTGTGTATCAAGGCAGGTGATGAAATCTAGTATTCATTAAAGCTGAGATTTTGATAAAAATTCTACTGTATATTTTTTGAAGGGATCTACAGAAGGAATCTGTAGAATTAGATTCTGTACTCTATATGAAATTAATTTTTGGATTATACAGTAACAATTGTTCCATGATCAATTTTTAGAGTACAAAATGTACATATTGCAAAGTGTAGATTTGTTAGTATTCATTTCTTTGTTCGATTCACAGATTGCACAAGCCATCTCAAAAGGTGTTGACAGGGATTTGTTTGTCCACTACATGTTCATGGACAATGAGTTTGAGCTCCCAACTGGAGCAGGTTTGCAACTGAAGTTTGCCTTGTCTGGAATAGCAACCCCTGGGGCCAAAGTAGCTGTGAAGCTTCATCAAAAAAGCGTAAGTCCCAATAGCTATCTTTATTTTGTCTCCTAATAATCTGTGATCTCATTTAGGGATAAAACTGTAACACCAGAAGAATTTTAAAGACTACAAAATACTCTTGAAATTAAATAAACAACTTACAAGAGGTCTCCAGTTAATTTGTGGTTGACATTTACATTAAAGTAAGAAGTAATACATATAATAAAGTATGAGACATAATAAATTTTATTAATTAAAAGTATTTTAGTCACTCTTTCAAAAATAAACCTTTTAATCTCTGTTTATTTCTCTCTTCGTGCTCTCAAATGAGAATAATACAAAAGCTACAGCATGTGAATTTGCTGTTCAAACCAAACAGTTCATAAAAAATTTTGATGTGGCCAAGTCAAAGTGAAAAGTTTGATTTTCAGTTAAAATAAATATTGAAAATTGAGTTGAATTAAATGTTTTTTGATCTGAAAGGAAACATTTTAGAATTGAAACAATTAAAGAGCATGTGACACAATACTAATTATCCAGTTAATAAAAATTACATTAAATATTTTGTTCTTCTTTACAGTTTTAATTACTATTTTGCTCTAATTTAGTCAAAATTTTATGTAATTTTCTCAGTAGTTTAAGTTCACCTAAACTTTTACTTTTCCACCATATACATGATTTAAGTAAAAATAAAGTGATAAGTCCTTAAAGTTAGAACTGGTTGCATTTTAGTTACCGTTGGAATATTTTCTGGAATTTTGCATTCTGTCCCTTCTTTCTGTAATGGCCAAACCAAAAGCTTGAAAGTAAGTTGTTTTCTGTTTAGAGAAATTAAAATCTTGGATCCATTTCTTTTTTGTCAAATAGTTTGCTCATTGTTTTTGAAAACTGCTTTTTTTGTTTTACAATGGAAAATTGGCTCTTGTCTTCAGATTTAAAAATACATGCAAGTAGCTCCATGTACAAAATCTTTCTGAAACATGAGCATTTTTTGCATTAAAGTAAATTTCCTTGGTGTTATCATCTTGCTGTATTTGTCACATAACAGTTGACAGCTATGTGGTCCCTCTACTTATGTGACTTGGGAACCAAAATTTTTTAATAGCAAAATCAAATATATAAAACCTTCCTCTAGATTATCAGAAGTGTTATATTTGTTTTATAAAACCAGTACAAAGTGTACAGGGCAAATAAATACACCATTTTGATTTATTAAATAGATGCAAGCAGAACTCATCGCTAAGCCTTCCGTAGCAATTGAGTTTGTAACACACCTGGGAATAAACATGCCTGAATTTGCTAGAAGTGGTGTGGAGATGAATTCTAATATATTCCATGAGTCTGGAATTGAAGCACATATTAGTATGAAAGCTGGACAGCTGAAATTCAGCATTCCTGCCCCGAAGACTCCAACAAAGCTCCTCAGTATCAGGTAATAAGAACTGAATGAGAACTTTCAAGGCTATGTTTTTCCCATCTCCTCTTGGTTTTTATAGTGATGGAATTGAGAGGCTAGGGTATGTATGAAGAAATTTTCAGTTCGGAAAAAACCTAGACATTGTAAAACTGGGATAACTTCTTTTCTAAGATAAGTAAATAGCACAGATAAGTGGAGACTGGGCTTGCAGATTCTTTAATTTGTCACTTTTTTTTGAAATTTTCAAGAAGACTCTAACCATTTTTACTATTTTGCTTTCTTTCGCACAATATTACTAAAATAGCAATGCCTATTTTTAGATTTAATTTAAATTAACTACTTACATTTTAGAGAAGGCTCAATACACGGAATTATAATTACCAATAATAATACTTATAATAATAAGACAATTGATAATTTAACCACCAAATGTTATTTCATTAAGCCCCTACCTTAATAAGTGATTTTTATTCAGAAAATAGTCTGTTAATAGGACAATGTCTGAACACCTGTCCAGGGAATAAATGGCTCACTTTTCTGTTCCAGCAATACGCTACATTTGGTGTCTCCAGCCAAAACTGAAGAGATCCCACCTCTGATCGAGAACCGAGAAACCTGGACTTCTTGCAAGCCTTTCATTGTTGGTCTAAATTTCTGCACCAAATTATTGTACTCTAATGCCAGTTCCACAGAGGCAGCTCCATATTATCCCTTGACTGGAGAATCCAGGTAAGTCATATCAGCTTTAAGTATGTTTATTTTGTGTTAACTAACCTTCCCCGCTTAGGGCTTAGTATTTACAGTACCCTCTCACATAAAGGAGCTCAGAAAGAAAGGTATTGAAAACTGTATGGTTTCTTCTGTTTGTGGTCACGGACAAAATAGTTCTTTACAAGATATTTGTTTACTCCACCTTTAGATTTGAAGTTGAAATAGTGTCCACAGGCGAAGTAAAGGAATACTCTGCAAGTGCAAACTATGACCTGCAGAGAGAGGGAAATGACCTAATAGACACCTTAAAGTTTGCTGTCCAGGCAGAAGGTAAGAGTCTGAAAAACCCATATGGTTTATCTCAGTTTTGAACTGTGTCATTTGATTAGAAAAGGATTTGTATGAATAAATCAGATTATAATTCTTTATAGTAGAATACCATGTAAATTGATAGATAAATAAATATAGATAGATAGATAGATAGATAGATAGATAGATAGATAGATAGATAGATAGATAGATAGATTAGATAGATAGATAGATAGATAGATAGATAGATACATACATACATACATACATACATACATACATACATAGATACATAGATACATAGATAAATAAAACAAACAAACAAATAAATAAAATAGAATACCAATACAATAGAATATCATTTTCACACCCAAGCAGGCCAACACTTTAACTCAATTTTATTTCATATGTGCAATCCCAGTGCAAGATTTTAATGATCAGAGACTGATTTGGTATCCTAAAAATTCTTCCCCGTGATTTAAATGAGTGTGATGTTACTGAATGGAAACAAGGAAGAGGAGAACTTAATGGGTTCTATATAAACAAGAGAAAAATACCATTTCTAAAATACCATTTCTGATGAAATATGGAAGTGAAGCATACAGATTTAGAAAGAACTGCATAAACACCAAATTTTTCAAAGGCAGAATCTGTGGGATGGCAAGTTTACATAACAAAAGTAGTGACAGGATTAGTGGACCAGCCCGTGGTGTGTTTAGAAGATGAGGAGTAATGAGATGACCCAGTTTCTTATTCCCTCGTCAAATGTTGCGTTAGATCTTTAGGGTGATAAAATTTCCAGTTGATACTTTTTTAGTCTCCTTTCAAGAAAAGTCCAAACAGATTCCATAGTGCTGAATAACCAAAGTGCATTGTATTTTCCAGGTGTAAAGCAGCATGAGGCCACACTGACTTTCAGGTACAACAGAGACAGGAAGATTTTGACCAGTGATGTCCGCATTCCAGATGTTGATGTTGACTTTGGTACAAACTTCAGAATTACTGATGAATCCATTCCTGGGAAGAAAGCATATAACTTTGTCTTAGACTTTAACAACAAGAAGATTTCTGAAGTTACTCTTAGTGGCCAGATAAGGTAACTCAGAAAACCACTTAGACTTTTACAGATACCTTTGAATAAGATAGCTGAAGGTTTTATTGAAGGTAGAAAATCTTGGGGAATTTTATTCCATTTTGGAGAAATTGCTTACATATAGAGACATATAAAACCTCTTGAAGTATTTTATTTGCAATCCATCATGCATACATCAAATAAATACATCTAATACACCAACTGATCTTTCCTACTATATGTACATAGATAATTTGTATTACAAGTTTCTTGAGATAGTTTTTCCATGTTTGCACATACATGACTACAAGAATGACATTGTGCTAGTGTTATTGCAGGTGTGATAATCCAAGGACATAAACAAGGCAAGGCTTGTTCAGAGAGATATTATCTTTTACTGGATACGTTCAGCTCTAAAAAAAGTTATTACATCTCACCATGAAGAAATCTAATGGCACTCAATAAGCAGCAAAACCAAAAATAACTGAGAGCTTCCTGTAAAAATTCCCACGCTTCATGATGAGAATATTTCCGGGAACATCTACAGGGGAGCTAACAAAAATGTTCAGCTTGCCAGGGTTTCTAAAATTGTCTGCCTCACAAGCCCATAACAAAATGAGCTGATCACATTCTTTAATAAACCTCAATCTTCCATGGAATTCTGTGATCTTGATGGTGCCCCAGGGAGTCTTTGTCTTTGCTGTTCATGCAGAATTGCCTCTGATATCAGTGGGAGCTTTGGACAGATGTCAGGGACCTCAATTCCCTTTCATTTGCACTAACATAATATTAGAAGTTTGCTCAAGTCAACAAAGCTACAGAGATATAAAATAAATGTGAATAAAGGAAAATGAAGCCCAGTGGTGTAATATATTTTGTCAAGTGTTTTTTTATGTGATTCATGGCCACAGTCTGTATCCGTAGTAGAGAATTCAGCTTGAGTAAGGAGTTCACATGTTGGTTCAGGTACAACTTTACCAAGACAGGTACATATTTCCATCCATTTCAGTATTATGAAATTAATACAGAATTATTATTGTGTGTATATGCACAGTAGTGTTATAATAATTTGCCATAGATTTCCCAAAGTATCTAACAGAAGCTGAAAACATTCATTGAATTGGAACAAAGTTTACAATTTTGATTCAATCTACTTTTTTATAACATCTGTTATGCCTTTACTACAGATTTAAATGCTGAAATTGCTCCTGAAACATATGTGAAAAAGTAGAGTGAAATGTTTTATAGTCACATTTACTTTCTGCTTTCACAGATATGCTGGAATGGAAGAGATAATGTTAGGAGGCACCATTTCTATTCCTCGCCTGCAAACAGAATTTAGAACTGAAGCACTGGTTAATTATTCACCAACCAAAGGATATCTTCAAATAAGCTCAGCAGCAACAACTGATGAAAACTCAATTTCAGAAAGAGTTCTTCTCAGATATGGTAGGGGCAAAAACATGATTCATGTGTACAATCTATCAATTTAAATATATTCTTACATTAGTTTATAGTATATTCCGAAACAGAATAAGAATATTAATAATCTTACCCTTTTCTTTTATATTCATGATTTCCAGATCCAGAGAAAGTTGAGTTAGAGTGGAATTCAGGTGCCAGTGCTGCTGTGAAAAGAATGTCTTCTGGCTTTCTAGTTGACTTCTCAGACTACCCAAAAACTCTAGAGAAGCATGCCAATGAACTGCTGGATCGGAAAGTGGCTCATACAGATATGACACTGCGACATATTGTGTCACAATTTATCGTGGTATGTTTCAACCTACAGTAGATACTGCAGCTTGACCACATAGCCCTGGTGAATACTTCCCTCCCCCATGGAGGCCAAAATCGGAACTACTTGTAAAAGCACTCATCAGATTGAATAAGATGTATATTTTCAACTTTGATTGAACCAGTGATTTTATTAGATGCCTAGGGCTCAGTATATGGATAGTTACAATGGCTTTCAGATAACTTACTGGGAAGTCCTGAAACTAGTTATTTACTTTGAAAAACTTGTCTCCTCATTGCAGGCAACCAACACCTGGCTGCAAAAGGCATCAAAAGATGTCCCCTATGCCCAGAGTCTGCAAGACAAACTGAATGGATTACAGGAACTGAATATTCAGAAAATTAACCTGCCGGTTATCACCATTCCTGAAGAACTTTTCATGAAAAGGTAGGGAGAGAAATTAGGATAGTCACACAGGAAACTGAAAATAGATATTTGTTCATATTTTTGTGTTATCTTATTTTACTTTGTTTTATAAAACAGCATGGAGTTGCAGTGAACATTAGCATAAAATTGGAATCACAGAAGAGTATTTTAAGATCAGACAGATAAAATTATATGGATGAAATTATATATGTCTTTAATACAGATTTGACTTTATAGCAGTCATTCCTGCAGTATATTAATATATCCTGAAGTATTGGTGAAGTATTGGGTTATATAGTAATGAGAACTGAACAAAAATCATAGAATCATAGAATGGTTTCAGTTGGAGGGGACCTTAAAGATCATCTAGTTCCAAGCCCCCCGCCATGGGCAGGGACACCTTCCACTAGACCAGGTTGCTCAAAGCCCCATCCAATCTGGCCTTGAACCCTTCCAGGGAGGCAGCAGCCACAACTTCTCTGGGAAACCTGTTCCAGTTCCTCACAACCCTCATAATGAAGAATTTCTTCCTTATATCTAATCTAAATCTACCCTCTTTCAATTCAAAGCATTCAATAAAATACAATTCAAAAAATACAGCATTCAGCAATCTTAACTCTAAGCCATAGAGCTAATGAAGCCAGGCTTCCCATAGATTTGTGTCCTGCATCCCTACAGACCCTATGTCTTTGTCCATAACCCTAATATCTGTACTTTTTTTCTGTGCAGTTCTATTGGACAGTTCTTCCCTTCCCCTACACATACTGGTTGACCTCCACCGTTATAGTACCCTGACCTCTTACTATGTCTGACTCCATCCGTCACTTGCTCAAAGGCAACACATGATATGGTTGGACCCATATGGACTGGATTCTTGCACTAGTTTGGGCCCACCTCCTCTACCTAATAGAAGGTTTCACAAAACTTGCATGAATGTAATTACCCTTGAAGCTTTTACCCATCTGTCAAATTTGATAAAAATCATCCAGTATGTTAAACATTTCTAAAAAACGGTTTGACAAACAAAAAGAGAGACTGGAAGTCAGATAAATAGTGTATTTCTTCAGTTTCTAGGAAATTAGACTGTAAGTCTGCCAGCGTGGATCTAGACTTTAAAATGCTCATGCACCTGCCAGGATTTGCTCTCATTACAGCTCCTAGCACATATTGTTCTTGCAACTTAATGTTCATATCACATTGCTGCTCTGTGCATAAGAATTCAAGAAACAGTGTTGCTTGGTAGTATCTTCAGAATACACCAAGAGCTAACACTGTGATAAATAAAAACATGTCTGTATAGTTTTTCCATGATCTAGGGAAATATTGATGGCTAAAATGGATGTAAATGACCACAGAAGCTAGTGTAAAATTGGATTATGAAAACAGATGGACAACAGTCTTGCATGTTTTCTCTTAGCACTGTTTTTCTATGTACTATCTATCTTTCACTGTGGTAATATGAAACTGTATCTTAATGATACACATCTCTATTGTTTCCATTATGTTCCCAAGTTAGGAAAAAAATGTTTTTTTTCCTATATTCTTCTCAGCAGTACATATTATAATACTAATAGTAATTTCTACTGCTCTGTGATGTTGCTTTTTTAACTATTTGATATAAAGAAATAAATTTCAAAAATGTTTCATTAATTTTCATTTTAGGATATAGCTTTAAGTCCAAAAAATAAGATTTTGTAATATAAAAGACCAGTTAGGCAAACAAAAAAAGCATCTTTGCCAGTTTATTGTTCATGCACAAATTAAGGCCGAATTCCCTCCTGTTTTGTCTTTTCATAATTACACTTTTTCCCCACTAGCTTTCCAGCTGGCGATCCATTTTTTCCAGTCCTAGCTCCTGGTCAAATGGTTAGATTTTTATTTATTTTTATTCAAAAAAAAAAAAAAAGCTGAATATTTGCGTGAAATTTTGAAACACTTATCAGAAATATAAATTCTTTATAATTTAGTTTCTTAGAACTTGTAATACTAATAAGACTTTTTATGCATTTTTAAAAGAATACTTCACTTTTTTTAAGAAGAGTATAATCTTCTTTTTCTGGTACTCAGCATGCCACATTGCACAAGTGTGGCAGTTTTTTGAGGATTTTTTTCCTGTATGTGAGCTATTTTCATTCAAATACCTTCATTTTGAGAATCATTTTCATGCCAATACATCTTGTCATAAAAGTTCATAAAGCAGATTTGGATTCTCAGAGTAGCAAATCAAACACAGGATTCACAACAGTTGTGTATTCAGCCCCTTGAATGATGCTCTCTGTCTGTGAGCTAAAGTTAGTTAAGTTCTGAACAAAGAATCAGGAACCTTTGAATTCTAATACAAGGTCTTACGAAAAGAATGTCATTCTGGACTACTTGATCTATGAGTCTCCATGCTTATGAAATAAGGGGAAAAAACATTGACAGAATTCACTGATACCAAAAGTGCTTTCAGTAAATTCTGATAGATGAGTGTGTAAAAAATGCTGATAATAATAGATGATCTTTACATTTCTCTCTAAACCTAAAGTTGGGACATTAATATAATCATGTAAGTAAGATCAGTATCATGGGAATATTAGGAATCATGGAAATTTATGTATATGGTTCATGGACTTACAGTTTCTAATAGAGTCACTTTTATTTTCTAGTGAAGGACGGATCAGATACAGCTTAAATAAGAATAGTTTTCTGATTAATATCCCATTGCCATTTGGTGGAAGATCATCCCGTGACATAAGGGTGCCACAGACTGTTAAAACACCTCCTCTGGTAATGGAGTCAATGGGAATAAGCGTGCCATCTCAGGAATACAGAATCCCAACTTTTACAGTTCCAGAATCCTACCCTCTTCGTGTGCCTTTACTTGGCACTTTAGAGGTCTCTGCTAATGTGTACAGCAACTATTACAACTGGACAGCAGCATACACTTTGGCTAATAGCACCACAGAGAAAGCATCCAGCATAAGAACTACTTATAATACAAACGCTGATTCAGTTTTTGAGCTACTTTCCTACAGTGTGAAAGGTAAGAATGTGTGATGAATACTACAGTGATGGCAAAACTATTTTAATTATTTTTCATGTATCAGGTACAGCACATTTTCCTGTTGCTTATTTAAAGAAAGATGTTGTATAATCTCAAACCAGTTTCTCTTTGTTTTTAAAGATATTATGTGAGTCTGTTTATTCAGGCATTAAAGGTGAAGTCAGATTAATTCAGTAAAGACTTTTAAGGTCCATGTTTTCCTAGATATTCCCTGCTGAAGAAAAAGTCCTTCAAACCTGAAGGCATGATTCTACAATCTGACAAGTCAAGTGTTTTCAAAATCATGTGCATGTGTAGATATGCCCACAGTTTATTTCTAGCTCTATTTTTACAGATATATAGATATACTTTTTTTTAATCATTTATATATGTCCATATACTGCTATAACTACATAGCAGTTATCCTGGACTCAGACTGGTATTTTTAAGTTAGTTCCTCTAAAATTGCAGTTTGAGTTCTCAAATTGCAAAAGGACAAGCTAATTTCAGTCTTTTCTAAACTCCCCACCATAAATGAAGCATGATAAAGAAAACATTAAAACCCAGGAATGTTAGATATGAGTTATTCTTGAGAGTCCATCTTCTTAATTTAATTTTAAATAATGACATAACTTCCTGTCATTTCACATAATTATATTTAGTAATGTAGAGATTTAATTTATTCATAGTTCAAAACTTTAGCTCCAAATATCAAAATAATAACAATTTTTACAGAAATATTTGGAACTTACCAAAACATTTTGGCCTTTATAGCAAAATGGTATAATATTAATTGCAATTCAAGCAGTAACATAAAAGCTTAGTGGCATCAGACAAAGTCTTAAAGAGAAAAATATATAAATTACACTGTTGTCTTTTGTCTCCTTTTTCCTATTTCAGGTTCTGGAGAAGCATCATATAACAGAAATGGACTCACCTGTGTATATGAAAATCACCTGAAGCATAGACTCTTAACATCAGTTTTTAAGTTGTCCAGGACAAAGAGTTATGAACCTAGTCCAATTGCAAACTACACCATATCACTTATGGCATCCAGTACTCTGGGTCCTCAGTTTTCATTTTCTGGTGACATTGTTTCTGAAAAGACAAATAACGTGAATATCAATAATGTCAAGATGGAAGGGCAGCTGGAAGTGGCTTCTGTCTTTGCAAGAAGCATCTACACTCTGTCAAGCTCATACAATGAAAAGAGACGGCTTTTAGAAGGAAAATCAAATCTGAAGTTGGATTCTTCTTACCTTCAGGCTACCAATCAGATATCCAGCAGATACAGTGATGATTTATTTTCCATTACTTCAATTTCTGATGTACAAAGCGGACTATTAAAGAACACAGCTTCACTGAAGTATGAAAACAGCCAGCTGAAACTGACATCTGAAACAAATGGCAGGTATCGACATACTGCAGGTGTCAATAAGCTTGAAGTAATTCTGTCAAAGAAGATGGCAGCACTTCGATCTGAGTACCAAGCCACTTACAAGCAAACCCAGTATTATGCCTTGTTTGCAGGTTCTCTCAATTCCCATGATCTTGTTTTCAACACTGATATCTCTATGACTGATCAAAGGAATCGAGCTGCACATAAATCATCACTCAATGTAAATCAGTACGGTCTAGCCAGCAGTGCTACCACAAATGTGCAGTTTAGTCCATTGACAATGCAGAGTGAAATGAATGCCAAACTTGATACAGCTGGAGGCTCCATGTCACTATCTTCTTCTGGGCGCTATGGTAAAAACAATGCAAAATTCAATCTAGGTGGAAGAGTGAGCCTAATGGAAATAACTCTGGGAAGTGAATATCAGAGTACAATTCTGGGTGTGGACAACAAACATGTTTTAAACTTCAGAGTTAATAGAGAAGGACTCAAATTTTCAAATAATTTGCAAGGATCGTTCAAAGAGATTAAGTTGGAGTACACCAATGACTTGAATATTCCTGGCTTATCCTTAACATTTGCTTCAAAGTTAGACAACAGCTTCAGCTTTGACAAGTTCCACAAGCATGTTTTTGACCTACAACTTCAGCCTAGCTCACTTACGGCTAAACTGAGCAATAATATTAAATACACTAAAACAGAAGTATCCAACAAAGCAGAACTGCTTCTCGAGCCTTTGAATCTGAACTTGGGTGGCAATGTCAGAGGAGCCTATGGAGTAGATGAAATAAGGCATACCTACACGATTACATATGCTGATCTATCTGCAAACTTTAAAACAGATACAGTCGCAAATGTTCAAGGCACAGCAGTGAGTCACAGAGTTAATGTGAATGTGGCAGGACTTGCTTCCTCAATTACTATGAATACAAACTGTGATTCCAGATCTCTACGTTTCAGCAATGCTGTGCGCTCCACTATGGCCCCATTTGCTATCACTGCTGACATACATACCAATGGTAATGGAAAGCTGATTGCTATGGGCGAACACACAGGAGACCTTTACAGCAAATTCCTGTTTAAAGCAGAGCCTCTTGCTTTCATTTTCTCCCATGATTACAGAGGATCTACGAGTCATAGTGTGAAGTCTACAGGAAGATACACTACCCTGCTTGATAACAAAGTTCATATGCTTTTTACTCCATCAGAGCAGTCAAGTGCTTGGAAATTGAAAAGTCAGCTAAACAATAATGTATATTCACAAGATCTCAGTGCCTACAATGATGCAGAAAAGACCGGTGTGGAACTTAGTGGAAGAGCTTTAGCAGATCTCTCTGTAATGGATATATCAGTCATACTGCCATTCACATCTGAAGAAGTTAATTTAATTGATGTATTTGGCCTCAGGAACAGTGTGTCAGATCCTCAAGAATTCAGCATCTCTGGCTCTGTGAAGTATGACAAAAATAAAGATATGCATGTTATTAACCTGCCATTCTTGGAACATTTGCCAGTTTACTTTGAACAAATCAGAGGCACCATTCTCTCCACACTGCAGGCCATACAAAGTTACCTGAAGAACATTAACATAGAACAACATATGAGAAAATACAAGGCAACTTTGGATAAACTCCCACAGCACATTAATGATTACATGGACAAATTAAATATGAAAGGCAGAGTTATCAGCATGAAAAATAAATTGATTGCTTTCACAAAGGACTACAGAATAACATCTGATGATCTCCAAATTATGCTGGAAAAATCCATGGCCAATCTTCAAGATATATTGTCTCAGATGCAGGTCTATCTGATACATATTGAGCAATACATCAAAGATCATTATGAGCAGTATGACATTAAAGCACTCATTACACAGCTTCTTGACCAAATAGTTGAAACAATGACAGCCCTAGATAACAAATATAAGATAAGAATGACTGCAGTTGACACTATTCAAAAATTGCAATTTTTTTTTCACCAGTATTATCCTAGCAAAATTGGAAGCAGCACTTGGGCTTGGATTAAAAATGTAGATGACAAGTACAAGATTACAGGTGGGATACAGGAAAACCTAGAACAACTCAAGATACAGATTCAGAATATAGATGTCAGACGCATTGCAGAAAAACTGAAACAGCAGATTAAAATGTTTGATGCTAAAGAAGTTTTAGAAAAATTGAAACGTTCATTACCAATTGAAAAAATTAATGAAGTTCTTGAGCAAATCAAAGACTTTATTCTAAACTGGATGGAGGAGTATGAAGTGTCTGAGAAGATCAATGCTTTCCAAGGTCATATGCGCAAACTGATTGTAAAATATGAAATTGATAAGCAGGTATATTTTTTAATGGACAGAATGATTGAACTGCTTAACCAGTACAGAATAAAGGAAACTGTCCAGAAACTGACCATCTACCTGAAAAATATTGATGTGAAGTCATGCTTTGATAAAGTTGTTGCTTTTATTGATGATGCTGTCAAGAAAGTACAAACCTTTGATTATGAAATGATGATAAAGGAAGTCAACAAGTTCCTTGACATGGTTATTAAAAATCTCAAGTCTTTTGACTATAACCAGTTTGTTGATGACACAAATAACAAAATCCGAGATATGACCCAGAAAATAAATGAGGAACTCGGAAATCTAGAACTTCCACAGAAAGTAGAAGCATTGAAACAGTATATGAAAGATTTCAGAGCTGTGATTTCAAAATACGTGGAACAACTAGGGGACACCAAGCTTGCTGCAATAATAAACTGGTTCAAGGAGCTCATAAACTCAACAACATTTGCTAATCTGAAAGCCAAGGTGAATGAACATCTGGAAGACCTACGAGAGAGGATTTCTGAAATGGATATTTCCCAGGAATTCCAGTGGTATCTTCAGAAGATAAGCCAATTCTACAATTCTGTTGTCATATACATTTCTGACCAGTGGAACATAACTTTTAAGAAAATTGTTGCTTTGGCTGAAGAGTATGATCTGAAAAATTGGGCTGAAAATTTAGGCCAGTTTGTTGAAACAGGATTTAAAGTCCCTGAAATCAGAACTATTATAGTCACTATACCTGCCTTTGAGGTTAGTCTCCGAAGTCTTCAGGAAGCAACATTTCAAACACCAGACTTCATTGTTCCACTGACTGATTTGCATATCCCCTCCTATGAGATAAATATTAAGAGATTAAAGGACATAAAAGTCAAAATGAAATTTACTACCCCAGAATTTACAGTTCTAAATGCCTTTAAAGTTCCTTCCTATACAATTGACTTGAATGAGATTAAACTTCAGATTGTGAGAACAATAGACAAACTCATGTCTGGTGAATTTCAGTTGCCAGCAATTGATTTGTATTTTAAAGATCTGAAGATGAGAGATATGCCTTTTTCTGACATTTCTTTCCCAGAAATACAAATGCCTCAGTTTCAAGTACCAGAATTATTGGTTCCAAAGCTAAATCTAAATGAGCTCCAGATTCCTAACATGAAGATACCAGAGTTCCAGCTTCCACGTATCCCACATACTGTGACTGTCCCTACATTTGGCAAACTGTCTGGTGCTTTCAGAGTCACCTCTCCATTCTTTACGCTGTCTACACAAGCTGAGGTGCATAATACTACAACATCTGCAAACAGTCCAGAATTCGTGACCTCCCTTTCAGCTCAAACAACGTCCAAATTAGACTTCCTAGTTCTTAGTGTTATTGCGGATTCACGTCTCTTGGCCCCTGAGATGAAGCAGCTGAACCTTAAAAATTCCATGAAGGTCAACCACAGGTTCTTTAAAGTTGATCACACCAATGAAGTTGTATTTTTAGGGACTTCAGTAGAAGGTGAAGCTGAAACTAGAGCAAACTTATATACAACAAGAAATTCAGTAGAACTACAGAATAATTTAATGCTCAAGCTGCAAAGAAAAATTTGGATGCAGAGTGGAACAGCATATTCCCACAGGCTGAATATTCCACAAGCTGATTTCTCCAGCCAGGTTGATCTGGTCAATAATATGACTACAGAGGTAGAAGCAGGACACATATCATTTACCTCCACTGGTAAAGGAAACTGGAAATGGGCTTCTCCTAATTTCTCCGATGAAGGCACTCATGATTCACATGCCACTTTCAGGGTTGAGGGCCCCATTATTACATTTTCTGCCAACAACAGAATAAATGATAAGTACCTGAAAGTCAACCAAGCTATGAGATATGAATGTGGTTTCCTAAATTATGCAACACTTCAGATTCAGTCTGAAATTGAGTCACAGCGTGTGGGACGTAGTGTTTTGAATGTAAAAGGCACAGGACAGCTTGGAGGAATGAAAGTAGAATTTACAGGCTCGCACAATGCTCGGCTCAATGGACGGATTACTGGAACTGTAAATAATGAGCTTTCCTTCTTGGCACAGCCTTTTGAAATTCGTCTTCTAACAAACAATGATGGAAACGTGAAAATCGGCTTCCCAATGAAACTGACTGGCAAAATTGACTTCCTGAATAACTATGGTTTTGCACTCAGTTCCTCTGTTCAGCAGGTCAGCTGGCAAGCTACTGGCAGATTCAATCAGTACAGATATTCCCATAATATGTCTGCTGGCAACAATGATGACAGAATTGAAGCTCATGTTGAAATGAATGGAGATGCCAACCTGGACTTCCTAAATATTCCTCTAACTATTCCTCAGTTTCAGGTTCCCTACACTGCAATCAAAACTCCTCAGCTAAAAGATTATTCACTGTGGGAACAGGTAGGCCTGAAGGATTTATTGAAGACAACAAGACAATCCTTTGATTTAAATTTGAATGCTCAGTATGAGAAAAACAAAGATATGCATGTAATCCCACTTCCTTTAGCAACAGTACATGAAGCACTTAATAAATACATCATTTTCTTCAATAAGCATTTTGAGAGAGGAAGAAACACCGCTTTAGATTTTCTCACAAAGTCATATAATGAAGCCAAAACAAAATTTGATAAATACAAAATACAGACATCACTGAACAAACTACCACGGACCTTCAGGATTCCAGGATACACTATTCCAGTTGTGAATATTGAGGTTTCTCCTTTTACTGCTGAGATGCCAGCCTTTGGTTACATGCTCCCAAAAGAAATAAGCACGACAGGATTCACAGTCCCATTCATTGGCTTTTCAGTACCATCTTACACACTAGTCTTACCTTCTCTGGAGCTTCCAGTCCTTCATGTCCCACAGGATCTACGCACTCTAAAGCTTCCTAGATTCAGAATCAACAGCCCATCAAACCACATCTTAATTCCTGCCATGGGAAACATTACCTACGACTTCTCATTTAAATCCAGTGTGATCACTTTAACTGCAAATGCTGGGCTGTTCAATCAGTCAGATATTGCTGGGCAACTCAGTGTCTCATCCTCTTCTGTCATTGATGCACTGCAATTTAAGCTGGATGGTTCAACAAGTTTGACAAGAAAAAGGGGGTTGAAGCTGGCCACAGCATTGTCCCTGAGTAATAACAAGTTTCTAGGAGGAAGTCATGACAGCACTATTAGTCTCACAAAGAGGAACATGGAAGCTTCAGTGATAACAAATGCCGAAATCAACGCAGCTCTTTTAAAAATTAATTTCAGCCAAGAACTTTCTGGAAATACTAAGTCTAAACCCACTCTTTCCTCAGGACTAAAATTAATGTATGATTTTAATACTCCTAAATACGGCACCAGTGCTAAGGGAGGAATTGCTCACAAACTTGCTTTAGAGAGCCTTACATCTTACATAGCAGTAGAAAGTTCTACAAATGGAGATATTGATGGAGTATTTTATACTGGAAATGCATTTTCTGGAAGTTTAGACCATGAGGCAAACACCTATCTGAATGCTAATGGAGCTCGGTCATCTCTCAAGCTTGAGGCCCACTCCAAAGCAGATGGACTCTGGAACAGTGAAATTAAAGAAATACTTGCAGTTGAAGCATCTAGCCATCGTGTTTATGCAATCTGGGAGCACAATGGTAAGAACTATGCACGATATACACCTCTTTTCACAACAACAGGGGCTCAGAGATGCAAAGCAACCTTAGAGATGGCTCCTTGGGCTATATCAGCAGATGTTCAGCTTCAAGCCACTCAGCCAAATTCCTTCCTGGATACAGCCTCTGTTAATCAAGTTGTCATAGTGAAGATCAATACTGCAAACCAGAAAGTTGTCTGGAAGGGTAAAGGCCAAATTCAGTCATTATCTCTCAGTCATGATATGCAGTTATTGAATGAAAAATCAAAGGCAAAGTTTGATATTTCTGGATCTTTGGAAGGATACATGGACTTCCTCAAAAACATGAAATGTCCCATTTCTGAGAAGAGCTTATGGGATATCTTGAAGTTGGATGTCACTACCAGTACTGACAGAAAACAGTACTTAAATGGTTCAGCATCCCTTGTGTACACAAAGAGTGATGACGGTTACTTTTTCCCCATACCTGTGAATAAGCTGACTGATGGCTTCACTTTCAGCATTCCTGAGTTACACCTAAAGGCTCCCAGCCCTGTTCTCAGCACTCCAGAGTTCAGAGTTCCTTTCACCACTCTTCAGGTCCCAGCATACACCATTGACTTGCGCAACATAAAAATTCCACAGACACTAAACACAATGCCATTTGATGTCAATTTACCCACACTGCCAAAATTAAGATTCCCCAAAGTGGATGTAGGAGCCAATTATATTACATTAGAAGAATATAAAATACCATATTTTGAGGTGACAATACCTGAATACCAAATAACTGTGTCTCAATTCACTCTTCCAAAGAGTATTTCTCTTGGCAGTTTCCACGTAGATCTGGATGAAGTAGCTAATAAGATTGCAGATTTTGATCTGCCTACAATTACAATTCCTGAACAGAAAATTGTGATTGCCCCCCTCAAAATATCCTTGCCTGCTGGAATTTACATCCCATCATTTGGTGCCTTGACTGGATCTTTCAAAGTTGCTTCCCCTTTGTACAATGTCACCTGGAGAACAGACCTAACAAACAACAAGGATTCTTTTGAACAGTCCATTGACTCTACGTGCAGCTCAACATTGCAGTTCCTGGAATATGACTTGAATGGTAAGACATTAAAATTCTATATGCCATAATTTAGGGAGAAATACTGTATGCTAGGTTTTTTCAGATTTCCCCCCCCCCCCCCCCCCCAGGACTTTGCATATGAAGCTGTTACTGTCTATTTAGTGTTGTTGTTAGATTATACTTCTTTATCATCAGCAGCATTTTTTCATAAATTATTATCGGTCTCAGTCAGTCACCCTGAAGGCTAATGACTAGCTAAATGTATAACTAATGGATTACTGTGAAAAAAAAAAAAAAAAAAAAAAAAAAAAAAAAAGTAAAAGCTCTCTTTTCTGCATAGTAGTTCCTTATTTTAAATTGTGAACAATATAACATTCTTTCATTACATATGATAATACATGTAAAGGAGGGAAGGCAGGCTGACTCTCTGATTCAATTCAGATAAAGACATACCTATATTTTTTCCTTAGGAACTACGTGTTTTTGATTTAAAAAAATATTTTAACTCAGAGCTCTAGACTTTAAAATACTAAAAATATACATCAGAATAAAATTCTAAACTCTCAAGAAATTAGAATCCCTATTTGTGATCTGCATTAATACAAAATGTTATATCCATGTTGTTCTAAATACAGAGAAAAAATGAATTTTAAAATAGTCTGATTGCACAAATATTTTCATATCCTTTTATTTGAAATATTATGGGCATTGGGTTTCTTGATGCATAATTTTACATACTACTGAAACACCCCACAGCTGGCCATCTAACATACAACTGGATATGTATTTTTTATTGTTTGCTGCTAATTTCTGCAAATACACACATTTGAAATCTTTTTCACAGTTGTTTCAAACTACAAATATGAAGAAGGCATGTTTGTTATGAAGACAACTGGCAGCTTTTCACATCGTGACTTGAGTGCAAACTACAAGGAAGATCTTACTCTTTCAGGAATTAGGTAAAGATTTGCTCCAATAATATAATTTATAATAGACAAAATTGCCAATGGTGTATTGTTGCATTGATCTCTAGTGCCCCAGAGTGCTTTGCTGTAATTAATAAGAACCTATGTAGCTACCATGTCATTATTGTCTGTGCCTTTTCCCCACTCAAGATAACTGGACAACTGTTCCCTCTCAGCATTTCTAGAATAGCTTTTCTCAGCAGCCCCATTTCAGAAATCTGCTGAGATATAAACACAGTATTTTACAATCAGAGCAGTTCTAGATCTGACCATCAACATAGTGGGCTTTTTTCACTGGATCCCTCTGTCACCACAAGCCATTAAAGAGGAATTTTTATTCACAAGTACCAGTACTAGAGATTACAGAGTTGGCTTTCTGATTGCCTGTTTTGATCTGCAAGTGTTGAGTTGATATATCCAAGGCACAATCTGTGAAGACAAGTACAAATGCAAATAAAAAATACTGCTTATACTTGTGTTGGTGGAAAAAATTGTAGTCAGCTTGTAGAAGTCTGTAGAAAGCTGACAGTGGTACAGCTATAGGGGTTTTTTTGCTGCCCTAATTTAATGAAAATTCTCAACAGAGCTCAATATAGTTTTATCTAAACCAGGAAAATTGGAGTGACATGAAGTTTTGAATGTGTTAGGCTAAACCCTAGGAAATGTGGATAATAAACCCCTACATTTTCTTTTAATGGCAAAGGCACTGTTTACATGCATATATATATATATATATATATATAATGGGTGGTGTTGTATTTAGACATACTGCATTTGGCTTGTGCTTTGTGCATTCCTTCATAGCTGTGTTTTCACTGTTTTAGAGTCATGGACAACACTGCATCACTAGACATCATCAGCCCAACTTTTACAGATGTTCATATGCGTTATCAAGAGACTGA
The DNA here is from genome assembly GCF_018691265.1 of Tyto alba. Taxonomy (NCBI): domain Eukaryota; kingdom Metazoa; phylum Chordata; class Aves; order Strigiformes; family Tytonidae; genus Tyto; species Tyto alba. Next base: position 40,846,796 of record NW_024881316.1, on the reverse strand, counting down.
CAGGAGCTTATCCGGCTCAGTATCTTCACCCTCTGCTGGGACCTTGGGCTATGTCATTGAAATGGATACTGACATTCTCACAGCAAAAGTTTACTACCAAACTCGGGTAAGCTTGGTATGAGCCAAAAAAAGCAAAAAGGTTGAGCGTGGTCAGAGGAAAAGTTCCCCTTTAAAGTTTATGTATGTTTATGTTAAGACATAAATTAGCCACCAAATAAATAGTATAGTATCAGTAATTAAATTTTTGCTTCCTACACTGTCCTTTCCAATACTGAAAGTAGCAGCTGTGTGAAAAAGCTGTTTCAGCTCCTCCACACAGTTATTTTTGCCCTCTCCTATGATCAAGAAGGCACACCCACTGAAAGTGAAGGAAGTACAAAGCCAGTTTTAGATAAGCCACCCATCAGGTTTAATATATAACCTTTAGGCTATTTATAATTATTACAAAGTAGCCATTATAGGATTCAGGACACTGGAAGAGGTCACACCATATGTAGAGTGTCTTTTTAAATCCATTAATATATCACAATACATTACGAGAACTAAAAGCCTTACTGGATTTGCTAATAAACATGCTATTATTATTGGGATGCTGCAATAATTTCAAACTTAAACCCTTACCTTCCAAAATTATATACTAATTTAGTAATCAAAAGCAACTCATAATTCACTATTTACTACTTAATACTAGAAATTTTATGTAAATAGATTTTCATTGAAGGATGTTTAATTACTCTGAGTAACTCTCTAAATTGTCTCATTGATTTAAATCATTACAAAATTAAATCCTCTTATATTTTCATATGAATAAAATGCTTTTTGATTTTACTTTAAATGATTTCAAGAATGATTAGAAGGCTCATTTTACCAAGTAATTCACATGCCTTATGAGACGTGATAGGGATTTAATACAAAGGAAGGGAAAATCTTATTGCAGTCAGATTTTTAAAAAGACCAAAATAAACTATGTTCTGGTCCTGCTGTTTGAAGAGGCACAAAGTAGCTTAATACAATATAATTTCATCCAGAATAACCTTTCAAGATGAGAGAAAACACAGAGTAGACAAAAAAATTGTAGTGTATTTGTCCTAATATATAAAAAGATTAAAGGTGAAAAGTGAGAATGTTGAAATACACTCATAATATCAGATTTGTTTTATATACAAGCAACCTTTTTCTTATCCTGTTCTATATTTTCAGTCTGCTCCTCAGAAGGACATTGACATCTTAAAAAGTGAGATATCCTTCAAGAAACCTGACCTGATTCGAATGAAATTCAACTGGAAAGAGGATGCCACCAAAGACTTGCTTTTGGGTCTAAAAGAAAAAGTACCCAAAATTACAAATGCAGTCTATAGGTATGTCAATCGGTATCATAAGGAGCATATGGGACTGGAAATTAGTGCTGCCACCTTAAAGATCAAGAATATCATGCAGAATAATGCTGATAAGGCATACACATTTGCTGCAAAACAAATAGATCAAATAGATACTCAGCTTCGCACATCTGCTAATGAGGCCTCTGGCAAATATCAGGAGATGAAGGTCAAAGCTAAACAGCTGTATCAAAAAGCAGCAGATCAAGCTGAACAGGTTGACTATCAAAGAATAAAAGCAAAGTTTTTGGAAGCTACAATTGACATAATAGAAGAGTATCACAAGAGAATAAAACACCTAATTGACTCAGCCGTTGAATTCCTGAAGACCACAAAATTCCATGTCCCTGGGCTGTCTGAAAAGTACACTGGTGAAGAAATATACCTTATGACTACAGAGAAGGTAGCAAAAAATGCTGATTTATGCCTTTCAAAACTTCAGGAGTACTTTGATGCCCTGATTGCAGCTATCAATGAGCTGGAAGTGAGGGTTCCTGCTTCTGAAACAGTTCTTAGAGGTCATAATGTACTTGATCAAATTAAAGAAATGCTGAAACATTTTCAGGAAAAAATCAGGCAGACATTTGCTACTCTCCAGAAAGCTGACTTTGCAGGAAGGCTTAAACAACTGAAACAAGTAGTGCAACAAGTTTTTCAGAAGGTAGAAGAAGTGATTAGAAGCTTGCAATCCAAAAATTTTGAAGACATCAAAGTCCAAACACAACAGCTGTACAAAGATGCAGTGGCTTCAGACTATGCACAGAAACTGAGATCCTTGGCAAAAGATGTTAAAAAATACATTTCTCAGTTTAAAGATTTTAGCCAGAACACAGTCCGGGACCTTTCGGAAAAGCTGCGCCAGCTGCTCCTCTATGTAAGGGCATTGCGTGAGGAATATTTTGATCCAACTACACTTGGATGGTCAGTGAAATACTATGAGGTGGAAGACAAGGTACTAGGATGGCTGAAGAATCTAATAGATATAGTAGTGGACTGGCACAACAAGTATGTTGGAGATCTTGCTGACTCAGTTACACGCCTGACAGACCAAGTAAGAGAATTAGTGGAAAACTACAGCCAGGAATATTATGACCTTATAACTGATGTTGAAGGAAAAGGAAAACAGAAGCTTATAGAGCTCTCATCTGCTGCTCAGGAAAAAATCCAATATTGGTCTGCAGCTGCTAAGAGGAAAATTGATGAACATAACAAGCAAGTCAAAGGAAAACTCCAGGAGATATATGGGCAGCTTAGTCATTCACAAGAAAAGCTAATCAGTGAGGCCAAAAGGTTAATTGATCTAACTATAGAAAAATACTCTGCATTCCTGCAATATATCTCAGAGCTTCTTCATTGGTTTGAGCAAATAACAGCAGAGAGCATAAAACCATATATAGCTATTCGTCAAGGAGAGCTTAGAATAGATGTGCCCAAGCCATTTGACTGGCAATCCATTTACCAAATGCCCCAAAAAAGCAGAGAGGCACTCAGAAAAAAAGTGGAACTAACACGCACACTGATTCAGCAAGGCATTGAGCAAGGCTCCAGGAAATGGGAAGAAATGCAAAGATTCATTGATGAACAACTTGCCACTGACCAACTGAGTCTTCAGCAGATTATGGAAAATATACAGCAGCGCATGAAGACCTGAATGGACATGCAGAAGAGGAGAAGTAATGCATTTATACCACAATGTATTTAAAAGTAACAGCAATCAGCATACTGGAGCTTCAGGTAGATACTGTTTGAATCTGAATTTGTAAACGAAAACTGAATAATCTACACTAGGTTATTTTAATAAGCTTAATAAGCCAATAAATGAGTTCTTTATTACATTTTTGTGTCATTCATTACAGCTACTTTTACTTGGACCATAGGGCTTAATCCAACAATTGTCAAGGTCAATGGGAAGTCTTTGCTTTGATTTCATCATATGTTGGATCAAGCCAATAATGTGCAATACATATTGTAAATAGTCACAAAAGCTATGGAATACATAGAATAAACAGGTTTTAAGATAAAGGTCACATACATACGCCAGTTGAAGAACGACTTGGAAACACATCTATTTCCTGGCATAGAAATACCTCCATAGATAACTTTGGGTAAAAAAGAAGAGGAAAACAGCATGTACAAAAATATGAAGGAAAAAAAAGTAATGAAATCTGGAAATTGCATCAAAAAGTGAAAAAGAACATAGAAATATAAAAATATATAGAAATCTGACTTCTGGAAAGCTGCAGATAATAATGTCAATGTTCTTTTAACAAAAATAAATTTATGCATGTATCAGTTTTCAGAAAACTATGCCAAGAATTTTAGATGGGTTTTCTTTCTACTGGCTAATTTATGATTCAGAAATACAGGGTTTTCTTACCTGTTTCCCCATGATATTTCTGGTTTCACATCAAATGGTCTAACTTATCACAAGTTTAGTTAACTGTCAAGTTTCACTGACATCACTGTGTATGATGGGAGTCAAAAAGTTTTCCCCTCAGTCTCCTAGGCTGAAACCTAGACCTCATTTAAATGAATTCTCGATTTAAAGATGAATTTAAGTAATGTTGAAGAATTCACTTACAAAATAGAACTACTTTTGAGTGGAAAATGTGTGGACCTGTTATGGGTTTTTTTCAGCTGTTGGAATACTGTATACATAGTATTTGAGAAAGGTGTGCTCAGGCTGAAATAATGTTGCCTCTTTGAGAATAAACTCTTTAACAAACGACACTGGAAATTTTGTGTACATGTCTGCTTTGATATGATCAGTTCACTCTGTAATATGGTGATTGCTTGTTCACTGATGGGTAAAGAGCGTCTGGATTCATCCCATGGTATGATTGGTTACATATATGAAGCAATGGAGCACCAGTCTACAAATACTCAAGTATGTTTTGTGGCAGCAGATACGTATTTACAACACAGAGCAGCACCACGCAAAGCTGCAGGCTCAGGTGCTGGAAAGGGGAGAGTCCAGTCCTTGTGCTGAGTTTATGCAGCTCTCACATCAGCAGCTGGTCCACACCAATCTAGCCAGATCTCAGAGCCAGTTGGGCTATATGACTTTGAAATCCCTATTACCAGATAATATTATTAGCCAAGTAAGTCTACCAGTAACCGTTTTTATCATATGAACTACATTAACCCCAAAATCAGAATCCAACAAGCACAGTAGTATACACACACACACACCTATCTATCTGTCAGCAGAGTAGGCATCTCTTAGAAAGCAAGGGAAACCTGCTTTCTCTTTAGAGCTTTCAGCCATCACAATTACAGCAATAATTCTTAGATAAAGAGATGGAGTAGTCCCCTGTGAACTGTAAAATAAGGAGTTTTCATTGTGAATAGAACTAATCTGAATATGTCACCCTGCCTGGGGGAACCAGAGGTATAAAGATCCCTGTTTACATGTCCGACTGAGTATCCCAGTAAATAAAGATGTTGGCTGCAGAGCCCTTTCACCTTCATTCACAAAGAAACTGAAGCCTATGGGTCATCTGATCTTTATTTGATGTCAGATTGCACAACTCGTTTCCCTGAATTTCACAAATGTTTAAGCACAACCAGATTTGTCAGACACTGTCTGATTCTTGCTTCCCTTCATCATGACAAATAGCCCCGTGAAACAAAGGACAATAGAAGAAATTATAAAAGTTATGGGAGAAGAGAGATTTAAAATTTTGTTTTCTTTTGTTTTCTCCCTCATGGCTATTTATTTCTGTTCATCATCTATAGTTCTTGGGAGGGTTATAAATTCTAAAAAAAGATTTACATATGAAGAATGGGTTAACTGAATAATAAATATGCCAAATAGCATAAATACTGGCTCTCTTTGGCAAGAGTGAAGCTTCCCAAGAGCAAACACAATAGTTTGCACACTAAACTGTGGTTAGAGGTTAGAGGAGATTTCCAAGTCTCATAGCAGCATTGCCGCCAATTGGATTAAAGCTCTCAATCCTGTAATCGATGTGACAGCCATCTTGCAGTCATCCCACAGTTGGTTTTGGGAGGGCCTGGAAGCAGAACATTGCTCTCAAAAATGAGATCTTGTTGTAACTTAGCTGTTGTTAAATCAGCACAACAGAGAGTTCATCTCAATCATCCCTTTGAGACTCTGGCAATGTTTTAACACAGGAAGGGGTTGTGTATGTTTGCATGTGTGCATAGGTACGGCCCACAAGCACATACGACCAGGTGTAACTTTAATTTCTATTACTTTTCCTGTTTGTTTGTTGTTTTTTTTTCTCTCAGGTTCTAGCAAATTTTAGCCTTATTTTCCATGTAATATGTTTCAGAAGTGTAGACAAAACCACAATTATTCAAATTATTCTGCAATTCACTCCACTTATGAAATGTTTGCAATATAATAATTTGAAATATTATGAATTCTATTTTAGCCTCTTTTTCAGTCTAGTTTTACAATAAGAAATATTATATTTCATTAAATTGAACTGTGTGGGAGATAACAGGGAATCAGCAACTATCTGGGACTCAGTGACACTGTTTCTTTTCTCTTTTTAATTTTTTTCCTATAGTCTTCATCATCTGAATTCTCATAAATGCCAGAGGGGCTTTTCTTTATAATTTATAGCAAGTATCAGACATAGAGCAGAACTGGTTGTAAAAGTTTAATTAAGTGAAACATTTTAACAAGAAATTCAGAGAACAATATGCCCTGCTCTAGCTAAGTGATTGTAGAAATAACATTGACAAGAAACGTGTGTGTTCCTAAATGAAAAACTTTTGCAGACGTAGGACAGCAAAAATGTTCCAGAATTTAAGATTATGCAACTAACTAGAGCAGATCTTTTATTAAGTGATTTAAAAATACATGTATAATTTGCTGCATATACAGAGATTCTACACATGCATCCACACATCCCATACATTGCATCATCCACCTCTGACTCTAAATTATGCTATGAATACTTTTAGAGAAGCTGTCATTATGACCTACTGATACCTTACAAAGTTTATATTGAAATATTTAGTTGTTCATTTGTTCGGTAAGTGACACCAAATTTTGTACTACTCTTCTGCTGGCAGATTTATTGCTCGGGTGGGAAACCAGAATTTATTAAAGTCCATACGGATATACAGAATTGCTTGTATTCCATTTCTACACAGCCAAATCCTGGCCCAGATGAAATCAATGGCAAAATGTCTATTGGTCTCAGCAGGAGTAGGCTTTGGCCAGTTAGGTGTATAACTTGAGAAGCACTTTGGGATCCTGTAGGACAAAGGCTATATTATTATCTATAAAATCTACACAAAAGTATCTTTGAAAAGCCATGAAGACAGGAAAATCAATCACTAACAAATTCAAGACAGGACAGAATGAAGGCTGCAACACTAATCAGAGCTTCTTTACATATTTTTACCCAGCTTTACCTAGTATTACAGAGAAAGTCTGCCAGGGTCAAGAATCACGGGTTCTGATCCCATGCCTTAAACATGGAAATATCCATACACCTCTCATCACCCTTTCCCTCATTTCATTATTCAGCCAAGGCACTAAGGGAAACTGGGACCTTGCAGAACAAAAATATACATTGGAGGTTTGCAAGACCCAACTGGGCAATGTCTTGAGCAACCCAGTCTGAGTTGAAGGTTGCCCCTGCTTTGAACAGGAGGTTGCACTAGAGACCTCACAGAGTCCCTTCCAACCTAAGTTGCTCTGTGATTCTCTGTGACTAATCTGGCTTTAGGTTACCATACTTAACATTGTACTTTAGTAGATGGTTTATGAGCAATTGACCTCATCATTGTTTTAATACATCATTACACAAAGAGAAGTTTTATGGCATGCCTGCATATAAATTCATTACCATTCTGATTGCAACCATGAGGCATAGGCCCCAATGCCAAACTCAGAAGCAACCACCAACCTGAATACTTTCTGTCACTAGCCTACCACTCTTCTGGCAGCATCGAACACCACACATGTGTGTACCAGTGTATTTCTGATAAAACCTTTATATCCACTGTTTGGCAGTCCAGCTAGAGGAGAGACAGAAGTTTTGAATATTATTGAACTGATATGACAAAAGCACATTTCAACAGCAGGAATTTGAAATAGTGTGGTCAAGGCAAACTAGATCACTTCCATCCATCTTTTATCTCCAGTTCAAGTAAGCTGATAATCTAAGGGGAAGTATGTGTCAAGGCAAGTCTGCTAGGAGGCTTGAACTTGTCTTTAGATTGACAATAAGATATTACAACAGCTCTCCCACCGTGTTTCTATGCCAGCTGTCTTCTCTCCAGGAAATAGTTTCATAAACCACACAAAACCTCTAGCAAACTACATGGTTGCCAGGCTAATACCTGCCAACTATTTGATATTATTCTTTGGTATAATACATAATATCCTTTGACGCTTAATGCCCGTGATACTTGTATCAACCTGGACCATCTTCTGCAGAAATTTTCCTTAATTTCTCTTTAATATTTCTGTGTTCCAGGCCTACCAGAATTTGTGAGTTCAGGGGATTTCAAACCTGCTTTAACCTATAGTGTTGGAAACCTTTTTTTCACTAGAAGCAACACATCACTGTTTCTGATGAGAATGTCTCTTCAGCGGGGATGGGCCAAGAACTGTCCTTGTCTTTACCATTCTTAAAGTATTTTTTCCCTGTGAGCTTGCCATGCATTTGGATTTGTAATTATGCTTACAACCAGCCAGTCAGATGTATAATACTGGGTATGTACCTACATGAGTGTAAGTTTTCAAAACCAAGTGGGGAGTATAGGTAACAATGTAGGACAAATTCTTCGTAGCTAATGCTATCATTCCCCACAACTTGTACTCTTTATCTGGTCCATACTCACTTCGCAAGCATCCTAAATTTCCCTGAAGCATTCTAGCAATTTAAATCTCAGCCAGTTCTGCATCTTTCCTCTTCTGTGTTTTTCATGTAATTTTAGACAGAAGTAGCCCTCTGCCTTACCAAAATGCAGATGTTATCCCAGCATGTGAGAACTGATCACAAAAGCATGCTAAGATTCCTACTATTTATATTCTGACAGTGTGATTTTGGTAGCTGTTAGGAGAATAAACAGCAACATAATATCTCAGAATGGCTGGAGAAGGGTCATCTGCTACTTTGAGCATTGGCAAGATGAGAGGCTTAAGCACACTGAGCAGCAGTACCACCACCAACTTATGGAAGTAACAAAGGTCATGTCAGATGCTTACACCACGCTTCTGTTGTGAAGAATTTGCCAGGTGTTTGCTGTAAATGGAGACCTACCACAAGTTATAGCCTCATTTTAATTTCCTAGCAAAGGATTTCAAGAGGACATGCTAGAAACAATCTTGAATTTATGGATAAATCTATACTGCTTTTGGGACTCAAGGAGCAAGTTCTGGTCTCTGAACAAGTGATATGAACTACCTCAAACGTTATATAGTCTGTAGGAAACAGAACTTGGAACAACTCTCTATTCAGTGTCCAAGTTTCCTTAAAAAAGCAGCCAAAAGCCATATGCTGTATAGATGTCTGGGGGACCTGAGACTTAGTCTGAAGCAAGGAGTGAATCAAATGGACAGCAGAGAGAGCACACAGAATGAAAATGCTCACTACATCTACCCTACAAATGACATGGTTAGATACTTAGAGGAAGCCAATGGAGTGAGTAAAGATGGTTTTAATTAAGGAGCCATATGGGGAAAAGTAACAGACCTGCAACTCTTTGAATGCTGCCTGCCAATTCTATAATTACTCTATGGAAGGTATACTGAGAGATGCTGGAGACTCCTGGGTTTCTGGGCAACCTGGTTATTCTTACAGAGGTAGTATTCTGCTCTGGTTTGTGTACAGCTTTGGCTAAGAATGGAAAGCAAATAGTTAGACTCCATAACATACCTTCTTTCACCACACATTTCCCCTGCTATCACTACTTCTTCCCCAGTTAAGATGTATTCCAATATTATCTCCAAGTAGAGGAAAAAAGTGAACATACACCTCATACATCTACTCTTTATTTTGCAATAGTACCTTTTCTGGTATTTACTATGATTACAGGACTTTACTTCTAAAAAGCTTGAGAGTGCTTTTATTCAGAACTGTTTTCTGTAGAAAGTGTTTCATGGATGCCCTTGTATTCAGCTCTACCACTGCTCCGAAAGCACTGATAATTATAGCTCTATTGGTATGTTTTGTGTATGGAAGGTTTTTATGCTGGAACCACCAGAAATCACTCCATCTACTAACACACTGTTTTGTTACCAGTGTGTTAAACATCCTCACGTGGCACCCACCAGTGACTCTGAAATGCCATTTGTTTCTAAAGCCTTTAATATTCTTAAGTTTTAAATCAGTGGCTCGCCTGAAAGGCAGTTAAGATCCAAAGCCAGTAACAAGATAATATTAGACCCCTATGCTAAGGCAATCGAACCAAGCTTCTGCATTCAGCCAGAAAATCCCCATTTCACAGGTACATGTTCACTCTCTCACACTTCACACTCCCCTTGATTCTGCATCACATTATGCTGCAAAAAAAAAAAAAAGGAAGAAATGTGGAGAGGTGGTATCACTGTCTCTGGAGCTCAGCATAGGTGTTAATTTAATTTATTTCAAGATTACTACCTTTGAATATTCTCAAAGACACTATAAAAAAAAAAAAAACAAACTGTCACAAACACATTCTACCTTTGTGTTGTCAGACACTTCAGACCGACATTTCACATTGTTGGCAGGCTGTTTGTCTTTCCATAATTGTCCTTCTCAGTTGTTATTGTATTTGTTTCTTTAATAAGCCTTTGTTTTTCTCTATGGTAATGACTGGCTTACAACTACTTACAAACAATATGGAAAGTTATGCAAAAGCATTTAATTTTAAAGCTGCAGAACAGAAAACCAGCCAAATTTGAAGGAACACACATCCCTCACACATAGCCCATATATGCAAAGCTATGAAGTCAAATGCATTACAACAGTACAAACCCCGCCTCATCTCTCCCTCAGACACATCTGTCTATATGTACACACATCCATGCAAACACACTCACACATACAATGTACATTACTGTCAAGTTAAAAGCCTAAAGCTAATCCTTAATCCTTAGGTCATCCCCTTCATTTCAGCACATTGAGCCAGCCAAGACTTTCCAACATGCCTGTCAGCAGTTAGCTGACATAACTCTTCCCACTCAGGTCCCATTAATTCAGCAGCTTCACCAATTGTGTTCCACCAAGTTCATCGTCTAAAGCTTCAATTTTTGTTTAAACACAAAATCAGAAAGTTATATTTTTAAAATGTTGCAGTGGGGCAGTTTGACTTAATTTTGTTCTCCTTTTAGATGCAATGGGCTGATGAATTTGATGCAGAATTTTGTGAAGCAATACAGTTGATCTTATTCAACATTGGCCAGTTCTTCCTCCAAAAGATTTGAACAGAAATTTTCCAGTCCTTTTATAAACACACTTTTGTTTTAAAAAAGTTTGCTGATATTTTGATAGCCCAGTAAAGACCTGGTGATTTATTTGTGGCAATGTGTATGTGTGTGTCATCTGGACTGATATGTCTTCCCTCTTAATGTTTCCACTGAATGTCACTATTTTTCTGCTTTTTACAAAACTTCTTAATATATACCCCATGACTGTTTCTGCTTACTACATATTAACCATTGCACAGACAGAATCTAGTTTTAATATCTCATGTTCCGGATTGGGGTTCGGTTCCCAGGCCAGTTTTCAATCCACTGCATGATTCAGTCACCTCTTTTTCTCATATATTAGTTTCCCAGCAGTAAAATGGGCATTATACTTCTCTAGTTTTCAATGCAGTTGTCAGAATAAAACTAATTCATGACCTGGAGATAATCTAATAACTCTAATGGTGCTGAAGACCATGAATCATAGAATTATAGAATGGTTTAGGTTGGAAGCGACCATAAAGATCATTTAGTTCCAACCAGATAGTCTCCGTGGTGTCCAGGAGTCAATGGGTAGGGACACCTTCCACTAGATCTGGTTCCTCAAAGACCCATCCAACCTGGCCTTGAACACCTCCATGGAGGGGGCGGCCACAACTTCTCTGGGCAACTTGTTCCCGTGCCTCATCACTCATAGTGAAGAATTTAATCCTTATATCTAATCTAAATCTACCCTCTTTCCGTTTAAAATTATTACCCCTTGTCCTATCACTACACTCCCCAACAAAGAGTCCCTCCCCATCTTTCCTGTAGGCTCCCTTTAAGTACTGGAAGATTGCTAGAAACTTCCCCAGAGTCTTCTCTTCTCCAGGCTGAACACCTCCAGTTCTCTCAGCCTGCCCTCATACGAGAGGTGCTGCAGCCCATTGAGGATCTTCATGGCTGGACCTGCTCCAACAGGTCCATGTCCTTCTTATGTTGGAGGCCCCAGGCACAAGAGTGGAGTAGACAGAGAGAATCATCTCCCTCGACCTGCTGGTCATATTTCTCTTGATGCAACACAAGATATAGTTGGCATTCAGGGCTGTGAGAGCACATTGCTGGCTCATATTCAGTTTTCCATCCGCTAACATTCCCAAGTCCTTCTCCACAGGGCTGCTCTCAATCCACTCATTGCCCAGCCTGTGTTTGTGCTTGGGATTGCCTCAGCCCATGTGCAGGGCCTTGCACTTGGCCTTGTTGAACTTCATGAGGTTTGCACGGGCCCACCTCTCAAGCCTGTGAAGGTCCCTCTGGATGACATCCCTTCCCTCCAGCGTGTCACCGCATCACACAGCTCAGTGCCATTGGAAAACTTGCTGAGGGTGCACTCAATCCCTCTGTCCATGTCTCCAACAAAGATGTTAAACAGCGCTGGTCCCAACACCGACCTCTGAGGAACGCCACTCGTCACTGCTCTCCACTTGGACATTGAGCCGTTGACTGCAACTCTTTGAGTGAGAAGTAGATAAACACACTGTAATGGCAAAAAGGAATCAAGATACATGTATTGACTTCTCTCTCTCATCATCATGTTTATTGTTTTAGAAACTTGGAGTTGATTTCATGTGCTAAATCATTCAGAAACACTCTAGTCCACCCCAAAACCATCAAACATACCGGGCGTCAAACATATAACACTCTCATACAGATAAATGATCCGAGGAATGGGCTCAACGGCTGCTAGCAGTTAATTTATATCGTGGTTTTACCATAAACTTTTAACTTTGGAAATAATCTGCCACCCGTTTCATTTTTTGGCTGCCACATAATGCACCTTTGTGAAGTCACTTTTCTGTCTAATAGAGATGTTTCTTTTTATGGGTGAACATTTGTTTAAAAATAACAAATAGTTATCTCATTTACTGTTCACAAAAAGCATGCCACTTAACCATATGTAACCAAGCCCCATTTCATCTGGTTTAATGTTTAGCAAGGCATACAAACTAGTCGATATTACAGGGAGAAGATGATTTATTTAATAAAATTACATTACATTTTTTTCCATTAAAAAAACAAATAATTTCAACAAAAGTGTTTAAAGTAGAAAAGCACAGCCTGCAAAAGATTGATACCAAAAAGTCAGCACATACTGGAAAGTCTGATGCTAAGCTCAGCTGCTTCTTCACCCCGTCTCCACTTCTGCTCTGTATCTGGTGTGCAGCCAGTCTGTTTCTGAAGTCAAGTACTCCCATAGTGATTACTGATATCCACCATGATGTAGTTAGCAGATAGCCCATTTGTTCCGCTGTGGATAAGGTTGCAACAGAACTTTTTAAAGCACACTTTTTTCCATTGGGAGGGATAAAGTGTAGGTTATATATAGATATAATATGTAATATGCAAAGTATAATATATACATTTATATGTTATATCTACCTATCTGTATTCTCCTTGTGGACAAGAAGTTGAACAGGAGTAATACGGTCTTTTTCCCAAGAAGGCCAGCTGCATACTGGGCAGTTGTAGCTAGCAAGTCAAGGAAGAGATCCTTCTCCTCCCTTTGGCATTTGTGAGACCACAACTGGGTTACTGTCTCTGGTCTGGGGTTCCCCAGTAAAAGAGAGCCATGGACATACCAGAGTGAGTTCAGCAGTGACCAGCAACCTAACCAGGGAGATGGAGCACACAGGGTGTGAACAGGAGGGGGATAGATGGGGTTTTTGAGTCTTAGGAGGAAAAGGCTAAGGGGAGACATTGTTTTTGTCTTCCATGACCTGCTGCATGGTTATAGAGAAGACCAAATTAAGCTCTTTTCAGAGCAAAAAAAAAGAAAAAGCAATAGATAAAATCCATACAAATGAAAGAAAGTCACCCTGTGTGTGATTAAACACCAGCACAGATCCCAGAGAGGTTGTGGAATATCCTTCTTTGGAGATGTTCAGAACTCAGATGGGCACAGTCCCAAGCAGCTCCATCTGACTTCAAAGTTCAATGTAACTTCAAAGTTAGCCCTACTTTGTGTGGGGTGTTGGATTAGAAGATCTCCAGAGGTATTTTCCACCTGGATTTACTCAATTTTCTGGTAAGACCTAAACTATGTAAGCACCCCAAAAAAGTGAAAGACTGTGAGTTCACACCTATTTAATGTCAGAAATTCCTCAAAGGAAAGCTTAGTTATGAATTCCTCAGCCACAGGAACTTCCAGTGGAATGCATGGTGTGTATTAAACCTGGCTTTCAGCACTTCTTGTGCTCCCAAAATTAGTGTCATGTAAGTGAAGGAAGTTCGTGTTTCCCACTCACATTGGAAGTCAAAGAAAATTGTTCTCAATGACATTTTGTGGTCATAGACTCCCTGATTTGATGCTGTTGTTTATCTTCAACACATGTAGAAACTGTTTTTGGGAAAAGATAGGCCAATAAATGTGATCTTTTGTTTTGACGTAATGCATTCCTCTTACTCATTAGATGTCTTTTTGAGATTAACGTAAAAATGTTGCTCTTGCAGTCAACCAGATAAGGCTTCTTTTTTCTTTTGGGGAAGGGAGGAGTGCAATGTCTACAATTTTTTTGGCTAGACCAGCACTGATGCTTTATGCAATTGGGCCTTTGTTCTCAAAATAAACACATAAACTTGGCTTAAAATATGAAGTAGTAGAATTTGTTTGTTATTAAAATGTACTTGTGATTAGCAGAACCATTAACCAGCAGCTGTCCTTTTGCACTGTGTGAGATGGCCACACTTTCCCCACATATTTTGGAGGATAGGAATGGCATGTGCTATGATGCTAAGGATGTTAGAAATGTTGAGGATGCCTTTTAAATTACATTTACAGCTCTGTGTTTCTCCAACCAAAGAGGCACTGTAGGAAAGCAAGGAGACGCTGAGCAAGACAAGCAGCCTATGCCCAACTAATTTTATCTCTGAGCTTGTCTTCTAATATCAGGTTGTGAAGCATAGTTTGTTTGGGATAGTGCGCTCTGGGAGAAAAACACACAAAAAAGACCATTCATACACACATGCAAGTCTTTCTAGGAGTGTCTGTAGCACTGCAATATGTACACCAACTGCAATATGCACACCAGATTTTAGGAAGGTACCTTTTTCAGAGAGCTGTAATTACTTCAATCCCTTGTATTCATTTTTTTTATGTCCTTTTCATGTCCCTCCAGATACTGCCCTAGAAGTGTCTGGTAGAAAGCCCTGAGGGATTTCTCTGTATTGTCCCCTTTGTTAAGTCACTGATCTGGCTGTTAAAAGGCACATTGAGTGACTGTCAGACCATGCTGCTGTTTGTTAAATACTTTCACAGAATCAGAATTACAAAATGGTTGAGATTGGAAGGGACCTCTGGAGGTCATCTCATCCAACCCCCCTGCTTAAGCAGGGCCACCAAGAGCCAGTCACCCAGCACCATGCCCAAAAGGCTGGGTATATCTCCAAGGAGGGAGTCTCCACAAACTCCCTGGGAAATCTGTGCCAGTACTCAATCACTCCCACAACAAAAAAGTGTTTCCTGATGTTCAGAGGAAACCACCTGTGTTTCAGTTGCGTCCCTTGCCTCTAGTCCTGTCAGTTAAAGAAGATGCAACACTTTTGCAGTGAATCAAGGAGATGGAAGCTAGTTTTTGTATCTTGTTCCAGTGTCCAGCTGAAGTGCATAGCACAAGACAATCCCTGGCAAAATCTCTGGTTCATGTAATGGAGAGAAAGATGCGAGTTCACACTGAAACATCCTTACTACTGTCAGCAAATCATGGATGCAGGGTTTGGAAGTGGACATGTCTTTAATTCTCAAGGTGTGAAATATCAACTTCAGTCAATATAACCAGCATTCTTTTTTCCAGAATTCAACCTTCAAACTCACAAAACTCAACAGCAAGCAGCAGCACAAGTGTATCTCTTTTGATACCATCCCTGGGATGAAATAGACTTGTGACAGCAAGCAGAACAGTCGGGGTGGCCCATGTCACAATAGGGTGAGTGACATGGGTGGCCCAGGAGGGGTGTCTCCTGGCTATCAAGAAGAAATAGGATGGACAGCCTTGGAATGAGGCTGGGAGACCTCCAGGCAAGGAGGCAAGGGCTCTTCATGGAGGTGGAAGGTGGTTGCTCTGGTTGCTGATTCTCCTGTCTGACAGCCACAGCACTGGATATGGAAATGAGGAGACCACAGCCTCTGCTCAGACACTCAAAGAGTGTTGTAACTTTCTAAAAGGAAAATGACCTAAGATATAAGGAAACACACAAAACCCCGGTCAGTACCACATCACAGTCCTACCAGCAGCTGGAGGTTTCTCATGGGCATGGACAAGGGAGCACTGCACAACCTACCATCTCTGTAGCCCACCATAGTTGTTGGAAGCTCTATTCACAATAAATCTGCCTGGCACAGGTGAACAGACATCGAACTACTTAAAGGTAATTTGTCTCAAAAAGCAGGTGTGATTGTAATTGGGGAAAATATAGTTTTTAGGGTGCAAAATGCTTGTGTAATACCAAGCAGTAAAACACAGATTGAGGAAAAGCAATGCAGCCCATGGAAGCCAAAGAGTAGCTTTCAGAAAGGGATATTATCCAAAAGGTCACTCATGATTAAGGACATCCTGTGCTGAAGAGCAAGACAGTGACGTCTCTAGTGAGAGCTCTGGCCTTAGCTAAGGCTTTATAAATACAAGGATGCAAGGATGAAGAATCTTAAACCGTTTTTTTTCTCCATAATCAGTACATGCACAGTCTTCACATCGTGGCTTGACCTTCACTGGTCTAAAACACTTGAAGTACATTACATTTGGCAGCTCTACAGAGGGGTCAGCAACCTCCAGGAAGAGCCAGTAACAAAGAGCTCAGGTGCAATAACATCTTAAATCACCACAGCTGCTTATTTGGTGTATGTGAGTCACAGGTCCAAGTGGATGAGTATAAAAACCTAAAGGTTACATCTATATTAGCAAACTAACAGTGTCAGGACCATCAAGCCATCTGGAACAATATGATCGCATCCATAATATTAAATTCTTTTAACCTCAAGAACAGGGCAGCCGCCTGCATGTTGCCTACTGGCAATGGTCCCTGGCCTGTACAAACTCACAAAACATACCTAGGAATTGTTTGGGAGATTGTTAGTTGATCTGGGCCAAAAGCACACCAAGGACTGTTCTAAAAATTGAATAGTATGGATGAGCAACTTCCAGTGTTTGTGCCCATGCCTTGACACTGTTTAATTTGTGAGAATTCATGTACCCATAGTTTTCTGAATGTGTCACTAATCCATCTACTGTCCCTACCTACCAAAAGGTCTCTGAATTTAGATATTTAAAACATATGCAGACTGACAGTACCTCTTTACACACTCATAATTGGTGCGTTGGTATGCTGCGCCCAAACTTTCCTCCATAAATATACATTTTTTGATGACTGCAAATGAATACATCTCTACCTGGAATAAAACCCACCATGTTTGGTCAAGGCAAGCATACTTTCAGAACTGGAGAAGTCTGGGATACACATCTGGAATGTGCGATGGTATTAAGGGATGCTGAATACCAGAAGAGCAAAAAGTTGGGCTTCTGAAGCACAGCACTTACTATATTTGTTACACAGGTGTTGATTTTCTCTGGTTGTCAGGTCTCTGCGGTCACTGCTACAGTGTGAAGTGCCTTGGTTGTTTTTAACCCATCATGTTTTGGTAGAATTCATCAAGGTGTCTGTTTCTGGTCCCACAAACATATGCCAAAGATAGATTTCTTGTACAACACCTCTTCTGGAAATTTGAGGTCTTTTCTGCAACCATCCTAAGTGCAAAACCATTTTTAGAAACCTCTGAAAATGTACACCCAAGGAAGCTGTGTATGCGCAGACCTACTCAGACACCAGTCAGACATTTCAGCCTTCTACCATAGCTCTTTAAAAGTACACAAGATCATATATACCATAGTCCCTCCTGTAATTGCAGCTGCTGGCCAAGCAAAACAAAAGGTGAGGGGTCTCCATATTCTCTCCACTCCCAGCACGTTTCTCATGCT
Organism: Tyto alba; assembly: GCF_018691265.1. Lineage (NCBI taxonomy): Eukaryota > Metazoa > Chordata > Aves > Strigiformes > Tytonidae > Tyto > Tyto alba. The sequence goes on along the minus strand of NW_024881316.1, from coordinate 40,829,034 downwards.
TTCTGCCTCAGCCTGGAGAGAGGACAAAAGTTTGGCTTGCAGGCCAGGGAGGATCCTGAGCACAGACAATATTGTGATTATCAAAATTCTTCTTTCCCCACCTCGACACAGAAGTATTGAGGGAGGGTATATGATCGGGATTAAGCCTTTTCAGGACTCAAGGGAACTCTTGGCCACCCTGAAAATCATATATGATCACAGAAGAAGAAAATTCATCCTCAGACCCTCAAAGTTTTCCAAATAATCAAAGTAACACAGAAGTATTCTGCCCAAAGATTTTTGCATTTACTACCAAAAACACCCCTGATTTGAGCACTGCCTGTTCTACCCCTCACTGCTTCTACTTTTCCCATGGAGAAGAGCACTGAGAGTTATAATTTAGCAGCAGTAAATGCAGAAACCCGAGAATCTGCAAAACAAGCCCAAAACATAAGTTTCCGCCTTTAAGCTGTTGGCTTCTTCTTTGCTTTAACCTGCTTTCCTTCCAAATACAACATGTTTTTTTGGAACATTAACATGCAACAGGCTTTGTTATCATTTAGTTAGTTCATTCTTATTACAGATCCCTAAGCAGATCTCAGTTCTTTATATATGAAAAAAATCACCTTTCATATAAAAGCCATGAGACACAGATCACTACCCACCTCCCTGCAAGAAAGTTTCAGGAGCAGGAAGATTCTAACATTTTAAAAAGTTTTTTTCCCAGTTGTTTTGACAGTGATTATTTTTAATGTGCTGTCAATAAACCTATTCAGATTTGGAGCAATGATGGCTTGAATAAAGAAGAAGAATTTAAAAAATAACCTTTCTCCTGTATATGTTCCAATAAATAGGGTCATGTTATACTCAGTAGTAATTATGAGGTGACCCTATAAATTATTGTCCAGTGATTCATGTTATTCTATAGACTTGAGGTCATACACTTCATTTCATGCTGAAAGTGCTGCAAAGAATATATTAGGCTCTGGAGGAAACAGGGAAAGAATATAGTGTACACTTCATATTAGTATCATGGGAGACCTGGCTGTGAGAAAGCACTTTCCAGCAAAATATACTGAAATTACTGCAATAAACCTGAGCTGAAGAAGCAACTTGAGTGCATGTTTCCCTACAGACTTGAGAGATGGATGTCCTCGGCTTATCAGCAGAAACAATGACTAGAATTAAATCTCCGTAAATTCTTTGTCTGTTCAGCACTAGACAGAAGATTAAGTGCAATAACATTAACATCGTTTTGTTTCACAACACAATTTATGATGATGTGACACTGTATAATAATAACCAGCATACTTCATTCTCTCATAAAATTTTCTTCAGTCTACCTGAAAACACTTTCTGTAGGAGGCAAATAGACCTTAATTTTAGAGGTGGGAAACAAGCATGCACAACTAAAAGTGAACTAAGTGTTCCACAGCCACTTAGAAGCTCAGAAACCCAACTGGGAGTATGTGTGCCAAGGCACATATTATATCCTTTTGATTTCCTGAACCACTTTTTCCATACTCAACTTGTACCTCTTCGAGAAATCAGTGCATACCTGTCACCTCCTGAAGAAGCTAGACAACCTCTCTCTGCTCAGTTGACGGACAAAAAAACAAATGTACCTCTTTGAGAATGAATCAAAGATGGCAGAAGGAGGAAGGCAACTCTTCACTAAACTAGCAAATCTAGTTTTCCCATCTTAATTTGTTTGATTTTGAAGTTTATTGATTCTGTGTTTTGCCTTTGCCTTTAATTAACAGCAGAGAAGTGCCTTGTTCCAGGAAAATGTGTCTCTATAACTGAAGATGAACAGGTGTCTCCACAACTGATTCTCCCTCCACAAACACTGAGCACAATCAACCCTCCCTTTGACTCCCAAACTCACAGCAGTGAAAAAGAACCTTTTTTCCATGTTAGTTCTGGCTGGCTGGTCCTGTCCATGAGCTGCCCAGACACTGCTGGGAAGAATTGGCTGCAAGTCAGGTCAACGGCTCTGTTAGGATCAGTTCATCCCAGCTGGTGTCTTACTGGCTATCTCACAATTTATATCACATCACCAGCAGGCTAGTGTCCAAGATACGTCTGTGCAAGGGCGAGAAGCACCCTGAGGATGGCAGCTGAAGTGGGCTGCCCCATCCAGGGCAGTTCATCCAGCCTAACCCTGTTCCCCACCCCACAGCTTGCAGAGCTCAGGAGAGGTGAGCTGTACCACCTTCTCTGAAACAGCATCCTGCTCTCAGGTTTTTCCCAGACACTTCCAGAGGTTTATACAGCAGGAAAGTGTATGTGATCCATAGTTCGTATGCATGAATGATGATATTTCTCTCTCAGGTTGCATCAAGGGCACAAACTCAGATCAGCTTTACTGCATATATGCCCACATTGCTCATTGCATGGTGATGGAGAAATGGAAACAGATATCTCCAAGTACTTCCAGAGTAGTCAGCCAGCCACCAGAACGAGGTGTTTGGGTACCAGTGTCCTGCAGCCTGTAAGAACTTCTACAGTGTCTGAAGGGTTATACTATTCCGTCTGTTTTTTTCGACAGCATTTTCTAAGGATCCACTTATCAGACTATCTGATATTTCTTTCATGTGCTCATCTCCACTTACTGGGCAGCAGGCAATGAACAGAGGACTTCTGCCTGTGTATTGACAGAGCCCTCAGTAGGCTGCAGGATGCATCGTGGTTAGTGGTTGATCTCTAGAAACAAGGTGCTGTGCTACTGTAGTATTATTGCTTATATCTCAGTCTTATAGTTTGGAATACAAGGTGAGGAGAAACATGAAGTAATAACTTAATAATAAGGACTGTCCTTTGCTGTGTAAAATGATTCATCACTTCCAGACAGATTTCCTTTTCCCTCTTCAGAAGGTCAAGGAATCAGGGCAGGTGTGAGAGCTGCTGTACAAAACAGCCAAAGGGTTGTATAGTGCACCTTTCAGTGGGTGGTCCCACCAAATATTTCTGCGTGGGCCTTCAAGTTGGCCCTAAAATGGTTTCCAAAACAAGGTCAAGCAAATACATTGGAAACTACTGCTGCCGTCATTCAAGGAGCAAACAGCATCAAAACATTGAAACTGTGGAGTAAAATGTACCATATGTTACTGCTGTAACCATATCCAGCTTTACCTCTGCAGCTTTATTTGCCCAAAAGATTGAAATACCTTGGCCGAAATGCACCGGTCAGTCAGACGATGGCACTACAGACCCAGCTCCACCGGCTGCCTTCTGCGCTCATTAAAACGTCTGCTCAGCCGTTCATTATTCTGGTTTCATTCTCCATCCCGGTTTTCCCCTGGTTACCTGGTTGGAAACTGTACCCCCTGATAATTCATACGCTTGTGCAGACAGCCCATGGCAAACGTTGCTAAGAGAGGGACTGCCACCTGTTAAGAATCCATGGTTTGGGGATGCAGTGAAGTGTGCTCCTTTCCCACACTAGTATTTTAAAAGGTTATAGATCATGTGTGCATAATAGGCAGAACATTAGGTCACTTGTCTCACTTACAACAATAATCCATTTTGATATGGGTCAGGTTGACACAAAGGGTCCACCCATACCAGATCTATTGACGAAACTGATCCCTTTCCCCCAAACTAATGAAATTTTCAACTAATGGGTACTTAAGTTAATAAAGTGTGCCACACATCTGCTAGAAGCCATTTGTAAAATAAAGCACTGGAGTTCAATTTTGAGATCATTGACATAATGTTTGAGTGGCATCCCACAGGGACCCAGCATGGCACCAAATTAAGGAGAGCAACACAATAAACGTGTGAGAAATAACGTTAGTATATAAACAGTAAGTAGGAGCTTCTTTTTCTTTAAAGGAAACGTAATACTACTTGGGGTTCATACCATCACTAATGAATTGAACGGGACAAATCCTGATCTCTCCTCGCAGCCAATGAGCATTTGGACAATGACTTCAATAGGACCAGGATTTAACCTGGGGAATTATTTTGACGGAAATTGGCAACAAGCTGGTTCTTACAGCTAAAAAGTATCTTTTCATTGAACTTGTGCATGGTTAAAATTCTCCACTCCACTCTATTTTGTCCTTTCTTTTGTGGAGGAAATTGGAAGGAAAAAACATTTCAGCAGAGCCTGAGAGATTTATTTTTTAATTCCTGAAGTTACCTAGCTTGATACAAATCAAGCTAAATGTCTCTTAGCAGTAACAAAGTTCTTTTCTATAGACCTTGGGGATTAGACATAGGAGTCATTCTAGAATATCAGCTGAATTTTAATAGTCCACTTTCCTGTGCCACTCACTGCAAACCAAGGAGCAACCTGGAATATCAGTGGCTGTTTTATCATCTTCAGTGACATTACTTTTTATAAAAGAGGAACTTTTCAAAAATTGCATTATTACAGTTGGCCAACATTTTTGCATGAAAAACATTTTCCATTGAAAAAAATACATTGAAAAATGGAAAACAAGAAACCTTTGACAGTATTATTTATAATAAAATTTCTTTTGAAAAATAAACCAAACATCTTAAAAAATAAACAGATTTTTCTGAACAAAGAAAAATCACCTTTTTGTAGGACTTCTGTCATATTTTGAAAAAAAAACTATAAAATTTGCTACATTAGTAAAACTAAAATTTAAATTCAGAAACAGGGAGAAGGATTTACAGCTCTATTTACTATTTACACTTTTTCTCAGAGTTTATATAGAGGAGAGATACGTTGGTTTTATAAGCAAGATCTTTAAATCTCATTAACATATTCCTAAAGCAGTTTTTCAGTGAAATAGGCAGATACTAGGTGATGTGGAAAGGTTATACTGAAGAATCACCAGAGTTTATGCCTTGACCCTGCCACAGATCAATATTTACTGTTCCACTGCAGACAGGACAAAACCTGATCGTAGACAAGAGCTCCAGGCCTGCCTTTGCTCTGCAGATCCCACAGTACAACTGTTCAAAATTCTGGTAAATTGTGATTGTGTTTACAACAAACATCGGAAATTATTCAATGTATAATTTTTCCTAATAAAGTCCCACAATTTTAACCTGCTTCATTCATTCCCCACATAGATTAACATTGTAAACCTACTTCTTTCCCTCTTTTCAAACAGTCATCCTCCGTTTCAGCTTTTAGCTTTGGAAAACAGGAAACAAATACCCATCCAAGTTCCTGGGCTGAGCCTAAATCTGGCCTCAATCTAAATGTGGTTGAAGTCCCCTTAACCACCCCACACTGGCACAGGTTCCCTCTCATCCCTCAGCACATACATATGCTGTTCCAAGAATAATGTTTCTCACAATATTTCTAAGCTTTCAACACTGAGTCCAATTGTCTTTTACGGTACATATACAGGGGGGCAGGGGGGGAATAGCTGGGGATGTGCAGAGGAAGATCCCACTTGAACATCACTGCTGTGAGGCTATTTTTTCCAAGACAGTTCACTCCAGGATACATTCATACATTAATGCCATTTCCTAAAGCAGATCATTTCTGTATTCATCATTTTATATCATGCAACTATATGGGAGCCTTCTGAGTGATTGTGGTGGGTTTTGAATCACATCCTGCTTCTTTCAATAAAAATAACTCAACTTGAATGGACTCAGGTGTCTGTTATGGCTTCCCACGGCTGACTGCATGGATTGGTGGACACGGAACAAAGTTTAGCTTTGGCCAGGGCAAGGTCCACGCTCACTTGGGTCACTCAGCTGCCAGCCTTAACTGTTTTACCCTGCTCTCAAATATCACTCTGTGATTTCGCCTCTCAAGTCTGTTGAGTGTTTGTCAGTGCAAAGTGGTAAATACTTGTTTTACTGAACTCCTCAGCAGCTGAATTTGGCAACTTTGAGCCACCTGACTCTGTCATCATGAACACTGTGGCCGAATCTGGAAGACCAACAGAGGCGAGGTTGCAGCAGCTCCATGCCCCAGGTCCGAGTAGCGGCGGGGCTGCGCATGCATTCCCAGTGGGAACATGTACACAAACAGACACTCTCAAAACACACACAAATGCAAAAAGATGCCCCTCTGGCTGATAAGGATAAAGGTCTGATGGTGGAAAATATATAATGTGCATATACAAATTTGGAGTGCATATCCCTCCATCAGCTGGGCTCAGACACTAGCTGCCTGTGATCCCAGTCTCCTCAGTTTCTGTCACCTGGACATACAAGGCCCCAAGGCAGCAGTCCCACTTCAGCTGCAAGTACAGACCATCTCATGAACACACACATAATCACAAATACACACACATGCACGCATACATGCATGTACAGCTCTCCAGCAGCTGACTAGGACACCCCTGGCCCCTCCAGTAGCCAACTCACCCATGGTCTCACTCTGAGAGACCCACACCACCCGTGCTCTCTGGCCATTTTATCTACTCAACAGCTAGTCCAGCCTGATCTGCACCAGCAACTGCACACCTGCACTTAATGAAGTTGTTGACACCATGGATTCATAGACCATCTGACCAACAGTCTGACTCCAGGTGCTGGCACTCAGACCCCCATACACACATGCATACCAAACAGGGAGTCCTTACCCAGAAAAAGATTTAGAAATGGAATTTTATGACAAGACAGGACAGAATGCACTGATCAGGTGCCAGAAATGGCCAGATGAGCATACGGAGTAGCAAATCATATGCTGAGCTGCATCAAGAGATGTGTGGCCAGCAGGTCAAGGGAGGGAATTCTCCCCCTCTACTCCACTCTTGTGAGACCCCACCTGGAGTAGTGCATTCAGCTCTGGGGCCCCCAGCATAAGAAGAACGTGGACTTGTTGGAACAAGTTCAGAGAAGGGCCATGAAGATGATGAGGGGGCTGAAGAACCTCCCTCATGAGGACAGGCTGAGAGAGTTGGGGTTGTTCAGCCTGGAGATGAGAAGGCTCCAGGGAGACCTTATAGTGACCTTTCAGTGCTTAAAGGGGGAACAGGAAAGATGGGGAGGGACTCTTTATCAGGGAGCATAGCGATAGGATGAGGGGTAACCATTTTAAACTGAAAGAGGATACATTTAGATTAGATATAAGGAAGAATTTCTTTCCTGTGAGGGTGGTGAGGCACTGGCCCAGGGTGCCCAGAGAAGCTGTGGCTGCCCCCTCCCTGGAAGGGTTCAAGGCCAGGTTGGACGGGGCTTGGAGCACCCTGGTCTAGTGGAAGGTGTCCCTGCCCATGGCAAGGGGGGTTGGAACAGATGATCTTCAAGGTCTCTTCCAACCCAAATCACTCTATGATTCTATTATTTTATGAAGCTATTTACGTGCAGTTGACCCCTTTTAATGCTTCATTCCTGTTTGTCCATGCTTGTTCCTCCCCAGATAACCTAAATCCCTCCCTTTCCCAACCTTCAGTTCCTCCTCTAAACATCCCCTCATAAATCCAATGAAATCCTGAAACACATCCTGTAACATGTCCTGAACCCCTAGGGTAAACCCCACCCTCAATCTAAAAGGTGCTCCAGCATTGACTCATTGTGCTGGGTGTCACAGCTGGTCACTGGGGCTGGCCCAGGGAGGGGCCCAGACAGGGTGTCCCTTCCTCTGAGTCCTTCATTTGGGTTCCCACCCGCCTTTGTGCTTCTGGGCTCCTCTCAGCTTGTAGAGATCGCCTGTGATGGGCTGGTGACTCCTGGAATGGGCCTGCAAGGAGCCAGAGCAAGGTGTGGATTGGGCTTCCCCCTCACCATTGCCTCTCTGTGCTCCTCTGTGGGTGTGCAGATAAGCTTTTATCATGTAAGCTAAAAGGAACGGTATGTGAGCAGACAGCAAGCATGCTATTCTAAGCAAGGATCAATAACAAACTCCAGGAGGTCTGAGGATCTCAGAAGCTTGAAATTTCTTCAACTGTATCTCTGGCATTAATAAAAAATATTCTGTCTTTATAAACCCTGCCACAATTACCCTGTTGCAGAATGGTTTAGCTGCAGGGGTCAAATTTCAGAGTAGTCTGAGTATCACAAATTTTTCTAGCAGAAAAAACAGAATCAGAGACTCATACTAACCTCACCTATAGAGCAGGTCAGTGGTAGGGCCAGGAATATATTCCCAGTTTCCCAGGTGCCAGGAAGGGAGGAAGACTAACCAAACATATATCTTAAAACTCATATTTGACCTCACATGAAATTCTGTGTGTTCAGCAAGACTGTCATGATTTTCAATCTGATTAGACTAAGCTATTTTGATTCCAGGTGAAAGTTGATGTACTTCTCCTGGATCGGAGACTTAGTTATTGGTTTGTTTGTTCTCTCTGCAGATGGGTTGTCTGTTAATTTTTCATAAGCACATTGACAACACTTCCCTGCTTGGACTCATCATTAAAAAGAAAAAAAAAAAAAAAAAAAAAAAAAAAAAAAAAAAAGAAATAAAAGGAATAAAGGAAAAAAAAAGAACCCAGTTTGACTTGTGACTTGCTCACAGGACTTACACTTTAAGTTATTTTCAGTGCATCACTTATTCATTGAGATACTGCGTGATTTCATTTTGTGAAAAGAAAAGAAGGAAGGAATTAAAAAATTATGCCAGTTGAAAAAATTTCCCTCCCTTTCCAAGACTGCTACTTACTCACCTCCCATTCAGTGAGATCTAAGGAGAGACTGGGCTGGATTGCAGCTGTGCTAACAGGCAGAAAGACGGCTGTGCAAGCATGCAGGGGAGAGGAAAGGACAAAGATGGGAGAGAGAACTGGGCAGGTTTATAAGGGTTAAATTGTGGTGCATTTGCGGTAATACTTGTGAGGTGAGAAAAAACAGCCAAGTGCAGAGGCCAGCAGTGGGGACCAGCTGGCAGGACGGGACAAGCAGCTCAGTGTGTCTGCTTGCACTCCCAGTGCCATCTGTGGCTCTGGGAAGTCCTGACCTGGTAGAGGGCATTACATACTCTGGGTGCAGGGCGAGTGGGTTCCTCTTCCTATATATTATTCTGTTCCCTTTCTCTCACATTTTCCTCCCTACCTCCAAAGAATTTACTTCTACTTATTTAATCCTGCATCATGTCTGAATTGCCAAAGATTTGGGTCAGACTTCCTTAGGGCTCGTGCATGCAATGGGGTGAGGATTCTCAGATGTTATCCCATGTCTTCACTGCTGGTGTGCAAATCCTGGACAAAAGATGAAATACATAACCTAAAGATTCATACATATATGTATATTCCTACCTTGTTGGGTTTTATGCGGGAATGACACAGTCCCCACCTGCCAGTATTTAGTTCCATTTTTTTACATAAAATCTTCTGTCCTTTACTCAACTATGCTTCTTCCTGTGTATTCCTGGACATCTCTGAAATGTTAAGGACAATTCAAAATCTTCTTTGACCAAAGAGCAGAAAAGATTATGATGATCATAGCAGATATTTGTCTATTCTCTCAAAACCTGAGTCTGCCCAGCACTAAACAGATTGTCCAGGCACTTGACAGCCGTGTTCCTGCAGAGGTATGTCTGTGTCTTCATAAAACATCGCAATCTTGTCAACATCTGATATATGCTGAGGGCCACTGCAGATGGAACACCGAGGGATGAACGGAGCCTAGCTGCTTTCTGATCCAGAGATCTCACTTAGCACTTCCAGTGACATAAAACCATTAATGGCAGTGGAAGTAGCCCTGGCTGAAATAAGTCCATGTAACACTTGGTAGTTTTCACAGACAAAAAGCCCTTATTTTTCTCTTATATTCCCATTTCACATTCAGAGCTCCATCGACTACAACTGATTTATACCATTGCAAATGAGAGGAAAACCCACCCTGCAGGTTTCAGTTCTGCACTCTCTACCAAGGTGTGACTTCGGCTGGTGTCTTTGGGGATGAAACTCCTGTAGCTAAGGACATGGTGGGACTGTCCTTTACCTATTTGGACTGATCCTGGCACCTGAGGCAATGGAAAGTAATCTCCCCTCCCAGGCTGCAGAGTCAGCAGGTTAAGTTTTAGCAAAATCTTGAAATTGCCAAATAGAGCTGATTGAAAAAAAAAAAAAAAAAACAAACAAAAAAACCCAACAACAACAACAACAACAAAAAAATTCTCTATTTCAAATGTTTTCATTTTGAAGTATTTCTCTTTTCCATTTTCTTGATTCCTCCCTATGTTTCTAACTCATAAAGCATTATGGGAATAGCCACCAACATTTTTCATTTACCAGATACAGAGGTTTTGACACATGATATAGTTTAACACAAATTTTCTTATGCTTTCTATCAAAATGTATTTAGAGAATATTGGGGAGATCACATATTATTTTCTGGTCAAAACTCATGCCAAAAGTCCACTTGCCTGTGCTATCTTTTGGAGGGAAGAAATTACCATCATATCTATTATCAGCTCTTCCTTTTTAGGAAAACACCTGCATAATCTGCACAGGGAAGTCTGGCAGAACTCTACTTCAACCTCCTTGTGTCTCAGTGTTACTATTACAGCCTGAGGTTAAATTCTGCTGGCAACACACAATTATGTTCTGGAAGCAATTTTTTGTTAACACCTATGGTAGCTCTTAGCATCAAGTTACTTAACATAACAATTAGGAATCACAGAAGTGGTGCCCTCTTTTATGACAAATTCCTACCAAGAAAACAAAAACGGAATTAGCTACATCAAATGAAGAGAAGAAACACCATCTAAAAGCACTGAAAAAGTGTCAGACTCCATGAATCCTGTTATAAATACATCTGTGTTGTTTTTATGTGAGTAATGCTTAGACATTACATATGCTGTATATATGTCAGTGCATGTTTTAAAACAGAACTGAAAATTCTCTTCAGTCCTTCTTGTCTCCAAGATTGGGGTAAGTTTTTGCATGTCTGCAACTTTGACTTGGTACCTACACCCTCACACAGTTTTTCTTCTGAAAGATCACATTTTTCCAATCAAACAATATTTGCTATGAGCATAGCAAAAGAACCTTAAGTGTCTGCTAACACATAATGATGTTTTCAAGTTCAGCTCTCACCTCTCTGGACAAAAGTATGGACATCAGACACCCAAAAAGTGTTAAGATATTTTTCATGCACTTCAAAATTTGTTCCCTGAACATCAAATCAAATCAAATGGAGTTTCAGTGTGCCAACTGCACAATACCAATAGCATATACTTCAAACCTCTGGGTTAGTGTTAATTACAGCACTTTGAAACAAGGTGAAATGCCTATGCAAACCCATTCCATGTACCCAGCACATCACCTCTGAGTAAAAAGCTGCCTTCAATGACTGTACTTCAATGTATATGGCCACGATGTACTGCTGCACAGAGGCAAGAGAGGAATCCAGATGAGAGCCTTTTAAGAATAAAGTTTCAGCCTTAAATTATCAGTCTGTTTATGCATTGGCGTGCACGAGCGAATTAGAAGAGGGAAAGAAGATGAAGTTCAAGGGATCGATAGCTGGACCCCATGAGGTAACCATGATCCCGACCCTCAAACACATCTTGGTACTTAAATATCTGTAAATTTTGATCTTATCATCAACATAAGAAAACAGAATCTATGCTCCAAAGAGGATTAATTAACAAATTTCCTAATTAGAGATGCATATCTCTAAAGAGAATTAGACTTGCATATTTCTAAAGAAAAATCACAAATTTCTTGGAGAAGAGCAGAAGATCAGACACGTTCAGCCACAGGGGACCTGGAATCAGATTATACAAGCAGAATCGGCAAACTCTATCTGTAATTGTCATTTCCCTGGTGGGCCACACAATCAGGCATCTCCAAGGTCTGTCATGGTCTCTTTGCTCTGTGGTGAATAAGGATATTCATCAAAAAACTCCAGGTTCCCAACTCTTGCACATGGGTGGCTCCACTTGGGAGTGAAAGGATACAACTGTATCGGAAAAAGGCCACATTATAAATCCAGCAAAGGAAGAGATTTTGTAATAAACAGGGAATATCAGAGACAAATGAGAAATAAAAAAGTAAAGAGCCCCCTCCAGTGTCACCACATACATGATTAATGAGACTTAAGGAATTCGCCAATAGACTCTCCAAGCAACTGAGTTTTGTTTCAGTGGTATGCAGTCAGGTTGTATTTGTATTCAGAAATCCCAGCTGTACTCAACACCCACAACTATTCCATGTATGTGAAAAGAATTACACGCAACTCAGCTAAGAAAAAAAGGAATTGCCATTGAAATATAGGATATTTTTAAGGCCAGTATATTGCTATGGACATTTTTGCTATCTAACAGTTTGTCCCCTCCTTCTTTTAAGTGGAATGCAGGGAAATTAGAGCTGAAGTTATTAAAAAGTTATAACTTTTCAGTGGTCTTCAGAAAAGCTCAATTTGGATGTTACAAAATGCATGTACTTTTTAAAGAACAAAATACAAATACAGTGTGCTGAAAAATTAAGATAATGAGGTTCTGTCTGACTGACTTTTGTCTTGTTCTCTAACTTGCATGCTTAGCTTCTCCTTGAACCTGATCTCACTGTCAGTGGAAAGAAGACACACTTTCCCCAGGTACTTTATTTTTCAGACTGCTGGCTTCAGATTTGAAAAGTCCCTGGTGTGTCTTGCACATTGGTCATCTTTCCATGTGTTGGAGGCCACACACTGGGTCTTTGAGATTGTAGCAGTAAGACTGAAGACTAATTGACTTCACATCTGTAGAAAACTTAAGGAGAGAAACCTGAATAAATATTTCAAGGGGTGGATAAAGTAGCATTTATACAATTCTGGTCCATTTCTAATACCCACTGAGATCCTTCTCTGTTTCAGTGTGAAGCCAGAAGCAAACCAAAGCTGAGGTTCCTTCCCATTCGTAGTTGTTCTGTCTTTATTTAAAAGCAATATTTTAAAACATTTAAACCATATGGTCTCTTTATAGATAGTTTACATTTTTCTACAGTCAAAAATGTATCAATAACTCCTTATTAATTGATAATATGATATGATGATAGTATCTTAATAGTTGGATAAGAATTCATATATAAACTAGGAATAGTACCTAGCCTAAAAAGCAAGAATCCACATTTTAGGACAATCCAGAAAGACCTACGGTGGTTATATGCGGTTTGGATGGAATGTTCTACAAGGAAAGATTATGTTTAGTCTGGCAAGGATTCACTTGAAAAGTGGTTTAATGATAGTATACAAAACACAGACAACTGAAATCTGGACAAAAGACAGAGGTATTAGAGAACCTAATTTCTTCAAATACTGTAAGATGATTAAAGTAAAAAAAACAACCAGATCTTATTCTAACAGACAACTGCTGGTCTTGTGTAGCCCTTTAGCCTTTTAAAAATAACCAGGAGAATTGCAGAACAATTAGTAGAACAAATATTTGTTCTTACAAAAAGCATATTGAATAGATTTGTAACACAGGATGCAAGTAATTATTAGAATCAAAATAGGCTAATGTTCTCCCGATGCTATTTATAAAGCAATTTGAGTTTCATTATTAGAATGTGTATTTAACATATCATTTTGAATCTCATTACATGCTATTTGGACTAAACTTAATAGGATTATTATTTTTGGCATTCATGGTCATGCAATATCCATAAACAATGTTTCTGAACCCTTTAATACAAGAAACAGACATATGGTGTCAAGAAATTAACAGATTTTTCTGCATTTTTTAACAGCACACTTATAACATGTTTTTCATTCCTATATTTCTAGTAATATTTGTAACTGTTTATCTACTCTGTCTTCTATTGATCAGAATAACCATGGCTTGATTAAAAACCTTATTATATTATTTATTTCCCCTTTTATGGTTCCTCAGGAATTTTTTTTTTCTAGCACATTTCTGGAGAACTACCTGATGATTATGAGGTGATAGAGAAAAAACGTTAGCACTCATCTTATTCTAAAAGTACAAGAAAAGGAAACAACATAAATCTTATTTCTCAAATATGAAAAGTCAAATTGTCTCCTCCTCATAGCTAGCGTATTTCCTAATACGCATTGCATAGCTCCCATGACTGTCAGTGCGCTGCACTACCGTGTCTGCATGAGGCAATGTCAACAGAGATATCTGAGATCAACCTTAAGTAGCCCAAAGCCAGAACAAGGTGAAAGCTGCCCTGACCTTCAGATATGAAACCACCGTGCAGGTAGCAACAAAGCTTAGTGTTCTTCTTATTTTTCCACTAGGAAACATATCCATTGCTTCTTCCAAGCTATAGGCCAGAAAAGAAGGAAATAGAGAGCTAGAGAGCAGCAACAAGAACCAAGGGAATATTTCCTGTGCTTGAGATCTGCAGCCACCTGTGAGATCAAACACAGGAGGAAAGCTGTGATGAAATTAATTCATACATGAAAATTGACCATGACTTGTGTTTTAGGCTGGATGTCCATCACATGCTGATGTTACACCTGGTCAGTGAACTTCATGATGAACATTTTTGAATTGATATGTAGACATAGATTCAGAGAATCAAAGAGTCACAGAATCACAGAAAGGTCTTGGCTGGAAGGGACCTTTGAAGATCATATGGTCCAACCCCTCTGCCATGGGCAGGTGCATCTCTCACTAGATCAGGTTCCTCAAAGCCCCATCCAACTTGACCTTAAATATTTCCAATGATGGGACATCCACAGCTTCTCTGGGCAACTGTTCTGGTGCCTCATCACCTTCATCATAAAAAATTTCTTCCCTGTGTTCAATCTAAACCTACCCTCCCCCAGTTTAAAACCATTGCCCTTTATTCTGCCACTGCAGGCCTTGGTAAAAAGTCTCTCTCCATCTTTCTTATAAGCCCTATTTATATAATGAAAAGCCACAATAAGTCTCTCCCAAGCCTTCACCAAAACTATAAAAGCTTGCTTTCTCCATACCGCACCAATCTCTGCTTGCTGTTCCTCACACATCCCATAGCACCTCTTCTGAGAAAGGCTGAAAAATCACTTCTGTCCCTTGTTTCTGCATCATGGCAAGTATCTAACTTGGCCAGCTGGGAATCTGCCATGTTCCACTGGAGATGCCAAAGAAGAACACAGGACTTGGACAGAATAAGCCTTTCGTAATACGACAGCAAGAAATGTTTAGTGGTTTGATCCCTGCGAAGTCAGTCATGATTGCCTTGATAATTTGTGCTGAGGGGAGGGAATGAATCTCCTGACAGGATGTAAGATGGAGCCCTTTTCACAAGAGGTTGTATTTTTGCTTGCATTATCCATATGATTTAAGTCAGTGTGATGCCTGTGATATCCACAAACATCTGTCAATGGATTTTGTGCAGAAAAAGGAAAGAAAAAAGGTTGAGTATGAATGAGAATATGAGCATTCTAACCATTAATATGGAATCAGGAAGAAGTTTTGAAGAGGAACTGAAAACACCTCAGTAAATAGTTGGTGCTGCCTGACATAATGTATGCCAACGCCATCCAAGTGATTTGCTTCTGAGTGTTTTCCTTTAATCTTGCCTTGACTGAGTCTTTGTGCTAAATTACAAGCTCTTTGGGAGAGGGACTGCAAATGTTTAAGGAACACCTACTGCAAGAGGGTCACAATTATAACTTGGCAGCATGTAAGAAATAATGAAGAAAAGAAGAATGAGAATTGGGCTATTGAAATGGTATTGTTCAACCTTCAGTATCCCACAAAGATACAATTGAAAGTAACTAAATAGTAGGCTTAGTCCCACAAGTCTGAAAGAATTCCTGAAAGAATTTCCATCCTCTTCACAACAACAAAGGCAGCTGCCAGTCTGGCATGTAAGGATAGATTGGTGCCTGGTGGAAGTAAATTCCTTGTCTGAGGCAAACATTTCAATTACATAGCAGGAAATTCTATAGCAAAGAAGTTTCTGCCACATTCAGGAGGATTATAAGGGCTCAACTCTACACCTTGCACAGCAGAGAACGCTGAGAACATTTCTCTGGTTTCTCTGAGCAAGAAAAAAGGGTGATACTGTTCATTTACTGCCTTTCATCATTAAACATGTCCTGTGATACAAGATTGTACCCAAGTATCAAAGAAATGTAGTTCATGGTGAAACAGTGTGCAAGTAAGCAGGAAAAAAGAGGAAGAGATGCCATCTCCTCTGAAACTACAGAGGAGTCAGCCTGCAATTACACAACCAGAAACTGGCCAAGGATACAAAATTTAGTAATTTGCTGTTTCCCACAGTTTGTTAATACACCCTCCAACACTAAAGCTTTGCAACAAATGTTGTTTTCATCCAAAAATTTTAATTGCTTTATACCAAAATTTAGGCTTTTGTAATTCAGTGCAAGCTTTCAATTCTGTTTCAAAAACTGTGTGTGATTTTAACTTCTTCTATTTCATCACAGTGAAAAACTGAAATATTAAGAATTATCACAGAACTATGTTTTGTTCAGCTCAAGCGTTTGTCTTACATCTGAGACATCCCTTTCAGAACTGAATGCTAAATCATTCAATAACTCATTGGATTAATGGGCTTCCTACTGAATTCGCATGTGATTTTGGGAAGCACTCATTATTTGAGAGAGTTCTTTTCCAACACTGTTTTGGCATAGATTTGCTTAATTAATTTGACATGACAGAAACCAAGGCAAAAAATAGATCACAGATTCATGATATTCATGGACAAAAGGAGAACATTGTGATGAATCTGTCTGACTCCCTGCAAATATGGGCTAGCATGGGAAAAAAGGACAAAGACACAAGGAATGGGTTAAAGACAACAGTTTACAATGGATTACTTCTCTTTTTCCACTCAGCACCAAAACTGAAGATAAGTCAAAAAAGGCATCTGATCATTACTTGGGACAAGCTGTAATCAAGCTTGTTATTAAATATGTGGTTTTCCTCTGAATGAGAACAGGACAGTGTTCATAAGAGGTGTATCAATATGAAGTGCTTGTCTATAAATAGTTTTATACCACTATGACTAAACCAACAGAAAATTATGACCAGCAAAATTGGTTCAGCCCCATAGTGTAAAAGGAGATCTCTTGAGATGTGTATAGTGCTGGTTATACTGCTTAACTAGAGGTTTTTGTCACTGTATCTGTTCATTCACCCAGCAGATGCCATAATGACTATAGGTCCACATATACTCCAAATACCACTGTGTCCTAGCACGGCTAGTCCCACTCGGAGCTGCAGCATGTTGTACGGTGAGGCTGGGAAAAGTGTTGCCACAATGTCAATGTGCCTGCCACCTCTCTCCTGTCTTCACCCGATTTCTCAAGGCACCTTATTCCAAGTACAAATGGATCAATAGTATAAAAGAGAGAGGGACCAGTTTTATTCTGTATTTCTGCAAGGTGAGATTTTTAGCTGTACAGCTCTGTTCACAATCAAACTCTTCTTTCAGCTTTCAAGATGTTAGTTTAGAGGAAGGCAGAGAAATGGAAATTTGGGGGAATATATCATGCAGCTAATATTAATTTAAATGACCTAAGGGGAAGACCAGTGGTAATAACAGCAGATAAAAAGAAAGCATAAATGTTGATCAGAAGTAGAAAGGCTTTGGCATATTTATGAATATGATTAAAAATGGATTTTTTACTTTGCTTAAGTACTTCGAATGTTTCTGCTTAGAAACTTAAGAACGCAAAAACATCATTAAAATAGATTTTGAAATAACATTCAGATCACACAAAGTATATAAACTTTAATAACCTTTTCATATCAAACCCGTTTTGTAAAAGAAACCACTCAGAGGTAATGGAGTCTCCATGACAAGGAGTATATCTCTGCATGGGATAAAACAGTATCACATTTACAGACAACTCTTGGAGTAAACCAATCTGCACTCCCTGCCTGGCCAAATCCTGCCATCATTAGTGCCTGAGAAACAAGGAGGCATGTAGAGAGACAAGGGTGTTTGAAGGCTCTAGACAGCTCACGACTGGTTCCCAGGGATGGATTGTAATAATAACACTGAACAATCCCCACTGACAGTGAACACAACTGAGCCCCTTGGGTCTGCTCGGCACACAGATGATGCTAGACTGAAGGTAAATGCAACCTAACAACTCAGGCTAACGCTTAGTAAAAAACAGCTAATATGCCAGAAATCCAGGAGCCTGAGTTTCATGTATATTGGTAATAGAAGAAAGCAAAACTCATGAGGCTGCCAAAAAGCATAAAATAGAAATCATAGTTTGCTGAGCAGTTGGGACTATTTTCACACTTTACCTTTTGTTACAGAAACCCATACCTTACCATGTTTCACTAGATTATAAACAGGGTTTCCCCCCATGAGGAGTGCTTTTCTTTCAGGCTAGATATTGCTCCAGCTTGGACCACTGCACCCAGACGATCCTGCTGAACTCATGGGACACTAGACTCAATTGCACAGACACAACTGAGTACTACATTCATATAATCATCAGAAGTGGCTATAGTCAGAAATAAAGGTGTACCCTACCCAAACTAACTTTTTCCAGCCTTTACCACATCCATCTTGCATCCTCCCACAGGTTTATTTTCTAATGACAACTTGTAGCCATATGCTGAGCAAATATATTTGCTCATCCTACTCCTCATTTGAAATTCACTCCATGAGTGCATTCCCAGAAGACTTCATAAATAACAAGGGAGGTCAAAAAGTGAGTCCATCTTAAGACCTGCCTCACTCTCCCCGCCGGGGGAAATGACCCCTTGCTGATTGAAGCAGTTTAGAGAAACCTGCTTCTGCTTCCCTGGGATCTGCAGAGGGCTAGGTACCCTATTCATAACGTAAGCCCAGCTTTTACAAGAACTGGCAAGACACTGGAGAGTCAGACGGCCTTCAAAGTGGACACACTCTGCGTTTGCAGTTTATATTGTCATTCCATGAGAAAGAAACACAAGTCAGTCATTTTCAAGTGAAGCCACCAAATCACAGAGCTTGTGTTTTATATGCTTCCACAGACAGTTTTGATTCCCCAAAGGACTCATTTCTTGGTGGGGGGCTTTTTGAAAGGCACACTCTGAGTGTTATATCTTCTGCTAGTGCAATATATGCTGATGTTATTTAATATGCAGCAAGTAGTAAAGTGTAACTTAAAGTTCAGCTTGCCATGGCTAAGATGTTAGAAATTATAGCATCCAGAGGGTCACCTCTTCTTGCTTGAAGAGGATACTATAGGTTGTGGCAAGTTGTTATTTTTTGACAAGTTTGTGGTTTGGATTTTGGTTTTTTTCTTTGTTTTTCACACAGCTATTAGAAGCTAGAACGGGGGAGTGTCTGAGAGCACTATGTTGTAGATAAGTGAAATATTTGGAAAAGTTAGGTTTATTTATGTAAAATATTTATTTTTATGGAATTTTTGTAGAATGCTTGCTCATGTTTTTAAGAAGAGAAAAATGTGATTTAGTCCACAGCAAGGATTTGTAGTGTTGGTTCTCAAAGAAGGCAGCTCCAATTTGGTTAAGACGGTATAACTTGGTCAAAGAGCTGGTCTAGAGTCTGGCATCAAATATCCTGAAAATCCATTTCACAGACTGATCTTGGAAAAAAGAACCTGTAAATGATATGTCTCAAAGACAATTGCTTGTAAGCCAGTAGAAAATGATCAAACCTGTGAAGCAGCTTATAAATCTTTTTGAAAGAAGATGGGGACAAAAAGAAATCAGGAAAAAGTCTGTTTTTTTCACAAAATATGCCTCCCTACATCTTTCCTATTACTTAAACTTAGATTCAAGACATCTCATTTCAGGCATTTAGCTCCAGCAACCAAGACAGAGGAGCCGACATGTCTTTATGTTCCTCCTGTGGCCAGAGGATGGAGAGAAAGTTCCAGAGCATGGTGCAGCTTTTGAATTGTCCCCTGGAAGAGTCTTTTTTGTCTTTTTTTCACTGTCTGTTTGAGGTCTACAGTCTCCTAGTTTTTAAATGGACCTGGATACACAGGATGGATCTAGGTTGCAGAACTCTGAATCATTTGAAATGTCAACCTCGTTTCAAAATTGCTATTATTCTAAAAATAAGTAGAAATTGTTCATATAAGTTCTCGAAAACCTGTTAGCCTTTGAGCTCATGAAGACTATACTCACAGAGAAAAACAACTGAGAGCTCAATCCTACAATCAGTAGCTTAACAAGTTATCATATGTTACTCTGTCACCGGTTATGTGTTGTTAATATCATTCCACCTCTCCACCAATGCACTTATGGTAATGAGGATACACATCCGTCATTTATGAAAATGGTGGCATTTTCTCTCCTTCTCATGTTTTCTACTTTCCTTTCAATCTTATGCTATAGCTATATTCAGCCAGTAGCTAGCTTGCAAATAGAGCTTAAACCAAATATTAAATACATATCTCCATCAAACAGTTTATTTAAATTGCAGTTAGGTTGCCTTGTGACAAGTATGCACAGATAGATATATATAAGCCCAATATGTAATAAAAGAAAGTGATGCCAACTTAATTTTTAATCTCTCAGACTGTGTAGTAATGACAATGAAAGGTTAATTTTAATGTCCATTCAGTTCCTGATAGTTCATCAGCATTCATGGATGGTAACCTTGCTGTACTGCTAGGGGTGTTTCTCTTTATCCTGGAGTCTGATGGAGTGAGTATCGTATTGACATTTATGAGGCAACTTTTCTTTTCCTTACTTAAAAGCTGTCTTCCATGCAGGATTGACCATGCCAAAATACACACCTGATTTATGTGGTAGATTTGTTGTATCACAATTGACACTACACATAGTCATAAATGATGCAAGAAACCCATTAATATCTCTAAGTCAGCATTCAAAGTTGTTTATTTAGATGTAGCCAAACCCATGAGGTGTCTGGATAGATCCCAGCCTGGACAATGAGTTCAGCCATAGCTCTGCCAAAGACAAATTCCTTCTTTGCTTCCAGGTGTTTGTCTACCACAGAAATTACTTAACACCTAAGCTGTCATTTAGTGACATTATGAAAACGTCCCAGTTTCTTCAGCCCTTGTCTACAGAGTGTGGACGGCACCAGCTTAGTCCATCAAAGCAGTGGAGTGAGAGTTTCCACTGTGCTCATTTCACTGGACTGGTGTGTTACTATGTTCAGAGGAAAATAAATCTTTCTAGAATAGTCATTTAGCTCAACAAACTTTAATCCAGCAGAGCATGCTGGCATCACCTACTTATATAATAAATACATGTCTAATAAATAAATGTCTAAAGGAGGCTTCATGGCAAAAGAATCACATTAACAGGGGTCAGGGTTTTACATCAATGCATGTGAGAGCCCTCTCCAAAGCAGTAGGCTGCTTTTCAGGTCTACTGTGGAGGTTTTGCTTTCTTATACAACCGAATGTGGTTCACCTCAAGGGAAAAGAAAACAGATCATTTGATCGTTTGCAGTAGGCCTGCATGCCACACTACTAATCATGAAGGACTCATGGAAATGCACCAGGTGGAAGGCACCACAGTCTAATCCAGCAGACCTTTCCCCGCAGCCGGCTCTGGGGACCAAGTCCTTCAGAGAATAATAAAATGGTGAGGGAAAATGCAAAAACAAAATGCAGAAAGATTAATTAAATAAAGGGCATCCTTCCAAAAAGCCTGTAACAACTCTGTGAAATGTGTTTTCAACACCACAATACTCCTCCTCTGTTTTAGTTCACAGTAAAACCATTACATCTAAGTGTTGGCTTTGAAACTCCAGAGAAAGACACTGATGAATGTTACACAGTAGACCAAAAGCTGCCAAAGCTAACAGATTTCTGTTTAGAGACCCTAAGAGTGAAATCCCTGTGAAGTATCAGAGCTTGAAGAGTAATTAGCCACAACCATAACAAAACAGTGAGCTACTCACCATTCAAATCTCTATGACTTCTCTGTTATAACTGACATTGATCTTGCAGGTTGCTCAGAACGGACTGTCTGTGAAAATAATTACTTCACATAAACCCAACCAAATTAATATGATGCAAAAAGGTTATTTGTTATGATATACAAAAAAATTGTCAACATTAATGAGCACCGTTTACACCTGTTCCCACCCTTTCAAGACTTAATGCAAATTTAATCTAAATACAATCCTACTCCTTCTGGTGGAGACAACACCAGGGGTAACTGTGGCCCAGCAGTTATCATTTCATCATCAAGGATTAACTCAAAGGCTGTTTTCTGCATTCTTATTAGCTGGGCAAAATGAACTTTCTCGGAATTTTTTTTATACCTTGCTTAGGAGAATTTTTGCTAATATATTCCTATTTTTGCCCTAAAAAAAAAAAAAGAAATAATCAATAGAAGTCCAGTTTGCATATCAAATGAACTGACAAATCATTTGCTATGCTTTTTCCATCTGCTGTGTGCACAATGATAGAGTGGTAAAGTGCCGATAGTTGGTTTACAGTGGTGATCCCACATTGGCTGTGATCAGTAATGTTACTCTTCTAATACAGCACCCAAGAAATACCTTATAAAATCTCATAAAGCCCAGAACAACCTTTTTTGTTCTTCAACAACAAAGACAAAAAGACTAGAAGGATATGAAAAGAGACATTTTCATAATATCTTCACATATTAATAATAATGAATCATTAGAAAGTAGGGGTTTCTTATTTCTGTCTCTGCATTGTTTTATTGGTTATTTTCCCTGTAATGGTGTTTGTAAACTAATAAGAACCTACTCTTAACTTTCTAAATCACTGATTGACCAAAAATAATACTAAAATAAAAATTTAATAAATCTGAAATTTAAACCCTGTAGAAATGTGAATTGACTAAAATAAGTCCACATTAAATAAAGTAATAGGGATCAGATGTTTTGATATGACCGATCATTGTTTTCCCTAACCTTCAGTGAAGCAGAACCTCACAAGAGAACACCTTTAAATTTTGCAGAAACCCAGTGTGAGATTTCCTAACATTTAGACAGTGTCTTTACCTAGGACTTCTAAGGGAGACGTCTTAAGAATCATAAAAATAGCCAGATCTAGTTAAGTTGTCATAAGCTTTTTGTAGAGATGAAAATCTAACAGCAGGGTAGTATTTTATTGAATTTAGTCTGTTTTTTATTGTACATATTTCAGCCAATTGCCATTTTGACTATTCTGGCCACCCTTTTGACAATTCAGGTTTTCTGTAATTTCAACACATCAAGAGAGCAAACTTGGAAAAATGCCTTTCCCACCAAAACTACCCACAAATTGCAGAATCAACACTGAACTATTTTGTAGTGATTATTCCAGCGACAGGATTTGAACTTAACATCCTCTGATCCAGGGGACTGAGATAATTTATTCACTCGTTATGAAAATAAAACCCAGCAATGTCCAAAGGAATTACCCTCTTCTGTAGGCTGAAACAATTATACAAAATGGTTTCCTTGTCAGCCACAGGAACAGTAGTCCTTTTGACATCACCATTTTTTATAATGCTGTCAAACATCAGTCTAAATGGAAATATTAGGATTCAGC
The DNA here is from genome assembly GCF_018691265.1 of Tyto alba. NCBI lineage: Eukaryota > Metazoa > Chordata > Aves > Strigiformes > Tytonidae > Tyto > Tyto alba. The sequence goes on along the minus strand of NW_024881316.1, from coordinate 40,805,799 downwards.
ATTATAGCCTCAGACTTGCTGACTTGGAAGTGTCAGTATTACTGTACAATTTAGTTAAAGTATCATCTTTCTTTCTGAACTGTTATTCTGTTTTATATAGCAGTTACTTGTATACTGTGACCTCTGCAATAAAATGCGTAAAAATTCAGGTTTCAGAAAAGTCTGGTTTCAGGTATTTTTGAAGCGGAAAAAAAACTTTGTGCACTATCTAAAGAAGTTCGCCACTTGACACAGTTACACAAGTTTCTGTAATCAGGCTGTGATAAATCCTGTCACTCATTTTAGGATTGATTTTGACATTCCAAGGCTTTGCCATTCAGATGCATGTGGGGAGGCTTTAACTCCCTTAAGCTATGTCTATAGACTTTAGCATAAAATTGTCAAGATCTGGAGCCCTAGCTGTCCCATTAGCACAGAGTTTATCAGCAGTAATAATTATGGAAATTACTGAGCACAGGTGTGTGACCTACACAGCACCATGGCAAAGTATCTGTCTCCTCCATGTAACAGATCCTATTTTGCCAACACAATGACTTTCTATATTACATATTTCACTCCTCAGCTTCAGAAAGTGTCTTGCTGAAAACAGTAAGTGCACAAACAGGTCCCTTACTGTTGATAATCCCCTTTTCAGCTGCCTTTAATCAGTAGCTGGGTTATCCCATTAATCTTTACTATGAGAGAGGAGCCATCCAACCTTCCATCTCACAACTCATTTCCTCTGGATCCCAGCAGACCACCAGTCCTTCCAGGAGCTTCTTCCTCCAATTTCTCTTGGTAATTTCTCATAGAAACTTCTTCCTGACATAGCATACAAGCAACAGGCAATAGCTCCAGCAGGACTGTAGAGAACAGCAATAACATTGCTGGGAAGACATGTGTGACTGGATTATTTAAAACCCTTTCAGAATCATCATGTTCAGTAAGATTAATCTAAGTTGTTACAGAAACAAAGTCTGTTTTTATAGGAAGACACAATCACCACCTGCACAATCTAGAACTTGTTGATCTAGTTGTAAAAAAAGGAGAAAATATGTAATTATTCTTTAAATCTACAGGAGCAACACAGGCATCAGGAAAATAAATCTGCTTGAAGCTGAAGAAAATGTTGTCAGAAGAATAAATCATTATAAACTCTATAAATAATTCAGGTAGCAAATTAAAAACAAACAACTTTGGAGTGGAGCAATGTTGAAATGGCGAGAGTGGAATACAAATAATTTCTACCTCCACTCAAGAGTTTCTAATTTTATCAAAAGAGTGTTCAGATGGGATTGCCTGTGACAGTCCTGGGTTTAGTGGTGTCTCTTTCAGGCCTTTTTCATACTCCTTCACACAGGCCCACTACTTCTACAGTCATCACCCAGCTCCCCCATGCAGCCTAGAAAGGACAAAGCTGATGGCAAGAAAGAAGTCTCCCCATTCTTTTCATACTGTCTTGCCACCCATTTGTTATATGACATTACTGAATCCCTCTTCTCCTTTGATCTTATTTTTGGTTGTGTTTTGCAGTAAATATGTCAAGACCTCTTCCAAAGGAAGAGAGCTGAGACACAGTTGTCGCTGGTTTGTATAACAACAACTGACCTTGCCTCTGCCATTTTATGTTTCCAGAAAATAGGAAAATAGAGAACATTTTCAAAAGGACAAAAAAGAGACTTTATTACAGCTTAATTTTCTGTTAGCTAGGTAATTACATTTCCAAAATCTATCTGAAACCTTTCCATATTGCAGTTCTCAATTATCTAGCCTGAGGACACTGGAAAGTGATAATTAGGTGTTACACGCCAGCCTTATTCTTGCAGATAGTCCTCCTGCCAGCTGTTTAACACTTACTCTGGTGCTAAAGCTATGAATGATGTGTTTTTCAACAGCATTTGGGTGCTAATAAATTATCAAACAGTTTGAAAACAAGGGCCTGCATAGGTGGGAGAGTTTCAGTACTGAGCCCATGGGCAGTGATCTCCCAGACCTGCAGCACCAGGAGCCATCTCATCTAGGGAAGGGTGGGACAGGCTTGTTGGTGAAGTTGATGTATTTCCACAGCAGCAGAGGCACCCCTGGACAAGTCAAGGGTGACTGTCCCACACTTTCAAATGCCTCTTTTTGAAGTGGAAAGCTAATTTATTTGTGGGTTTAAATCTTGATATCCACTTCATGTGCATTCATAGTTTTATACTGCCAGATGGGGTTACCCCATGCAGATACAGTTGTCTAGACAGGTAAATTCCACTTGTCCTCTTCTCTCATTATTAAACACTCCTTAAGTACAATTTACTTAAATCCTTTCTGAAGCAATACTAAGCCAGAAATGCTACCCTCCAGCCAGTAAAAGTATGTCAAGAGTTATAATTCTTCTAGACTATGTGTGTTACATTAATCTCCTTAGTTTATAGCAAATAAATTCTCCACTAGAAATGTGGATTTACAGTTTAAATCAAGAACACCAACAGTACTTCGGCATCTAAACTCCTATCCAGATGCTAGCACACATTTTGAAGGTACTAACAGAGTAGGCATAAAGATGTCATGTCAAAACTGCCCCTCTGCACTAGATACACCACATCCTGTCCCAGGACTGGAAATTACCATTTTATGTTTCTTTGCCTATATGCCTCATACCTAGGTAGAATTTGCTGTGGAAGACACACAGCCTCTATAAGTGATCCACAATATGGGATAACAACATCTCTGGCAGGTTCATAAATGGGCTTAACTGGGCTAAAACATGATTATCTGTGGCTAGATAGATAAATATCCGTATGCACATAACTTCACGTACATTTTCCCCAAAAGTGCTTTCTGTGTTCTGAAGGGTTTTTTTCACTCAACAGTGGTAAACAGGGATCAGCTTAAACTCAGGAATCCCTGATCAAACACAATCAGGGTTCACCAAAATGCAGCAATATGGCTTCTTGGGAGGTAAGAATCTAATGGGAATGAGACAAAGGTAAGACCCAAAGTGATACGTAACAGAGGTATGACTAAAATAGGTATCTATTTTTGCCTTAGGTGTTTCAGGTCATCCTACCTGGCATTTACCTGCTGCTTCAGAAGGCTGCAGGCTTCGGCAGGTTCTGCGTCTTATGTGCCACCCTCCTGTGAGTACCCTGGTGTACTGGAACTGGCTGGAACGGAGGTAGCTTCCTTCATAGCCACCTGTATGATGCTGTGCTTCTAACTGGTGGCTGAAACAGTGCTGAGAGCACACCGGTGTTTTTACTATTCATGAACACAATTTGCACAGCATCAAGGCTTTCTCTCTTTCCCGCTCTGCTCCCCAGTGAGCAAGCTGGGGGTGCACAAGAAGCTGGGAGGGGACAGAGCTGGGACAGCTGCCCCCAGGTGACCAAAGGGATATGACATACCATTTGACATTGTGCTCAGCAATGAAAGCTCAGGGAAGGGAGGAGAAATGGGAGGTAGACTTCTGTGGGTATGGCATTTGTCTTCCCAAATAACCGTTACATGTGACAAAGCCCTGCTTTCCTCAAAATGGCTGAATATCTGCCTGCTGATGGGAAACAGTGAACAAAGTCCTCTTTTTGTTTTGCTTGTGCACACAGCTTTTGCTTTCTCTATTAAACCATCACTTTATCAATCTGTGAGTCTTTTTGCCTTCTACTTTCTCCCCACCCTGCTGGGGGAGAGTAAGCAAATGTGGGGGGGTTGTTTGGCTGTTGGCCTGGGTCAATCCACCACACCCGGACAATTAAGGACAGTACTAGCTAGCTATATTTTAGGCATACAGCTTGGTCTGCTACTGTTCACCCTTCAAAAAATTCTGTGACAGAGTAACAGGTATACAAAATCTGAAAGACAGTAGAAAGAAATGGCAGTGAAGCATAGCCACAAAAAGTTAGTAAATTGGACTCATTGTCCATTTTGTATGGTTACTCCCAGTGTGAAGAATATGACAGGATAGAGGCTTACATATGTCTTCCTTTCATGTATTGCCTGAACCTAGCCTGGTCCACATCTATTTCCCTTCCTGATATTGTGTTTGCTCTAAGCTCTTGGCCATCTAACAGGGCTGAAAAAAAGAAGCTGAAATGAGTTCTCTGCAATCACTCCTGTGAGAAGTGCTGGCCTTGTTGGTTACCAAGTTTATTTGGGGATTCCATTTTAATGGCTAGCCCAAGAAGAAATGCTCAGTTGTCTTCTTCTGGAAGAAACTGAGCCAAATGCCATACAAATGTACATTTGTACTCTATAGCGGCATTGTCTTTGATAATCGAGGTTCTCTGCTGGCAACCAAACATCTTACATACTGCAAGTCTTCTGTGAAGAAATGAAAACAAACAGTTAAGGAAAAATCACTTAAGAAAAAATTTCAGCAAAACTGGACCAAATGGTTTAAGGCTCATCTTTCTCTGTAAATAAAGTGGTGAAGAGAATGAGATGTTTCAGTGAAGTGCTCAGCTTCAGCAGAGGTACAGATGAATGAAACCAATGTATACACAACTAGAGAATGTTGAGTAGGGAAATTGTTCTACAGATGACTATTTTCCTTTCTTCTTATCCCCCTTGTACAGGCATTCCTCAGAAAAAGTTCTGTTTGGTTATGGCAAAGGGATTTTGCAAGTACGAATATTCATCTATAACTTAACAGAAGAAAATGCTTGAGGTACAATTTAACTTGTGCCATTGTGTTGGAGTGGTCCAGTCAGTAAGTTTTCCTCAAAGGCACTGAATGACTCTGACAAAGAAGAACCTTTTCCCATCTATAAGTAAAGGCTTTTAAATCTGGTACAGGTATTCTCATATATATTATAGGCTTTTTATATCCACTATGCTAATGTAAGAAGACCTTGAAATAATATAATGGGTGTCTTACAGCCTCTTTACATTGCCAGAACATTTCATAGACATTTTATAGAATATTTTATGACATAGAGGCTATGAATCCTTATCTCCGTTAAGTTTTAAGAACAAGCATCTGCCAGGGATTGCACAGCTAGAGCTGGTCTGGCTTCAAGGGAGGACAGATGAGATGACATTTTCCATCTACAGTTTGTGGCATCTTGCATTTTTTGTATAGAGAACATTCAGCAGCTGCACTTCAGTTTACTTCTTATACTTGCACACACCTACAGTGTTACTTACAGAACAAGCATTTCAAGAACCTGGGAAGGAATGCTTGATGGCATCAGCCACATTTTCTGACTTTCATTAAATAGCCATCACTCTTTCTAATCACCTTGCTCTGAATCAGGCACTATGGGAGGTATTTGCAGATAACTTTTTATGGACTTTCTGTTATCATTTACGAAGGTGATAAAATGTCTGGAATCATAGTAAGTGAAACCAACAGGAACTAACTTTCTGCAATCCACTGACGAGAAATTTTGTTAATGTGTGTACAGCAGATAAAGCAACACATGAAAAATAATAGAATCATGGAATGGGTTGGGTTGGAAGGGACCTTAAATATAATCTAGTTCCAACCCCTCTGCCATGGGCAGGGGCATCTTCCACTAGACCAGGTTGCTCAAAGCCCCGTCCAACCTGGCCTTGAACACTTCCAGGGAGGGGGCAGCCACAGCTTCTCTGGGAAACCTGTGCCAGTGTCTCACCACCCTCACAGGAAAGGTTTTCTTCCTTAAAATGTGTTTAAAGTTGTAGAGTGAAGGTATTCCTTCTGCTTTTTTCATAGCTGAACAAGATATTACAGAAGACAAAGTGAATTCAGAGAAAAATGGCAGAGATGAGTAGTGAAGCTGCTGATCTACTAGGTCAAAGGAAAAAATGCTGACTTAACCTGAACAGTGATCTGGACCTTATATTTTACACCTTTTCTGCACTTTCTACTATTAAAATAATGCCTAATACACTACCCAGATTGGAACTCCGGTTGTGGATTTAAGATGCAAAGACATTTTGAATTATTTCAATCATTCAGAAAAAAAAATAAAATTGATTTAAACTCCATATCAGGTTTGTGGTTGAACTCTGTGTTTTAGTCCAGAGACTAAAAATAACAATTTTATCTACCAGGCTAGGGTTTCAGAAAGCACTGCCAATTTATGATAATTGTTGATTAGAAACCAATACTATGAAAAGGTTGTTAAATTTCCATCTGTGGATATATTCATAACCTTTGTAGAAAAAGGCACTGAGCAATATAGTCTAGCTTTGGATTCAACCCTGTTTTTGGCAGGGGATGGGACTAGATGACCTCCACGTCTAAATTATCCTGTGATTCTATGAGTAGTAAAATATAATATATAAATTGCTGCGATTTATTTATTTTAATTGGGAAGAAATGTATTAAATTTTCCTGACCTTTGCCTTTCAAACTCCTAATCAAACTTGCTATTCAGAAGTATGGTATTATCTCATGATTGTTGATATTAGGTCAGGATTTGTGTGAATGACTAGTGATTCTGGGTATCTTCTTTTCAAAATCTTTTAAGAGGCAACTACCAGTATGTATGCAAATGCACAAAGCATGGGGAATAGTTAGAGTTATGTGCATGCCTGCAGGGCTACGATCTTACTTGCATCACAGAGATGAGGTGGGATGCATCCTACAACTGGACTGTTGGGATAAAAGGATACAGGCTCTTTAAGAAGGACAGGAAGGGGAGATGAGTTGGGGGTGGCACCCTCAATGCCAGTGACCAGCTGGAGTGCATGGGGATGGATGAGGAGCCAACTGAGAGTTTATGGGTCAGGATTTAAAGGGAGGGCAGGAGATGTTATAGTGGGGGTGTGCCACAGGCCACCTGACCAGGAAGACTGAGGAGATGAAGCCCTTTATAGACCAACAGGAGTAGCCTCAGGTTCACAAGCCCCTGTCCTCGTGGGAGACTCCAACCACCCTGGTATCTTTTGGAGGAACAACACAGCAGGGCACAAGCAATGCAGGAGATTCCTGGAATGCGTTGATAATAACTTCCTTCTCCAAGTAATAGAGGAGCCAACAAGGAGAGGTGCTATGCGGGACCTTGTTCTCATCAACAAGGAGGGGCTGGATTGGTGTGTGAACCTGAAAGGTGCCCAAATCCCTGATGGTGACAGCTAGTCAACAAGTTAAAAGATATCGATGGAGCTGCTGCAATTCCCCATGCATGCACCCTTCCTTATTGCAAATATAATCTAATTTAGCGTTAAATGCTCTGTCCATGACAGCCAAGCTGCATTACCTTGCCCTTTCCATGTGCTAACAGTATGTTCACAGTCAGCGGGAACATCTCGGATGTATTGTAGCTTGTCAAGGAATGGTGACATGATGATCTATCTAAGCCTTCCTGTCCTTTCTGAACTTTGACTACCTTCATTATTAATCTCCTCTATTATTAATCTACTTAAGAAAGCAAGAAAGAGTGACTGAGTAATCACTGAAAGGTGATAAACTCCCAGAGCAGTTCTTCAGAAGGTCTAATGAAGCCCAAGCATCAGTCAGATTAGCAATTTGGCACACTGGTGGCTCCAGGGTGCAGTTCAGCCCCGCCTTGAAATCTGTGAAAAGACTCTGGGAACTGGATGATGCCCTAATTGAACAAGGGCTGTTGTTCCACAGATTGAGTGACATTAAGTATTCCCAAAGGGGGTTTTTTATTAGATTAGAATCAGTTCTTAACTCACTAAATTGTGTGGAAATTTCCCATTCCAGAAATAAGCAAATATTCAAGAGTATATATATTTTACTTAGCAGCTACCACAGAAAAATATACAAAGTGGGAATCTGTTAAATACAAAACCTAACTGGATATAAAAATATGTTCCCTTGACAACTCTGTTTCTTTAATAGAGTTTCATTAAAGAGGGCACCATTGTTTTATGGAATATTTTGTGGTTTAATATATATAAATATGCAGCTGTTTAATATATCTCAAAAAGTTCAATTTTGTATTGTATTTTAATTTTTCATCAGTATAAGTTTCTCTCTAACAATTCACTGTAAAAAGGCTTCACTTTGCTTCAGTGTTTGTAAAATCCTTTCTTTGATCAGGTTTATTACCTCTGAGTTCATTTGTATTTATCCAAATCAGATAGGTGACAACAAAGGTATAGTTCATTATTTAAGAGTTGAAGAGATTCTTGGGACTGGATTTTTATACATCATAAGTTTAAGGTCACACTAGTAGGGGACAAAGGGGGTCAAAAGGATGAAAGCTTAGAGATATTTGTTGAGTTTTGTGAAATTTCTTAGTTATTTCATTCCTTTTGCCTAGTGGACTGATAATGATAACAGGAAAACTGGAGCAGGCTGTGACACACTGCAAGGAAAGGAATTTCCTTAAAGCAAAAAGAATAAGAGTCAGGGTATTTTTTAACTTCATGTCTACCGTAGTCATCCAATCCAAATCCTGAGCACAAAGAGGAACCTGCAGCTCTGAACACACATATAATAACTGTATCTGCAGAAAGGCCAAAAAAGTAGGTGAGCATGAAATGTTTTCTGGTTTAGTCCAAGACATGATGCTCCTCTGCCAGACTGAAAGGATGTGAATCAGCCAGGCCCTTCTTATGATAAATATAGTTTATTATATACAGGGATTTATACTTGTAAGGGAATTCATAAATACAGAAATATATATCTGCTGTATAGATATATGTGTATTAGACACATGTAATTCAAATGCATAGTTACAAGAATTAGAATTGCGTAGAATAGTACTGAAATCCAGGAGCAGCTTTATTTTCATTGTTATCCTCATTGATTCATCATTTAAAACAAGTTTAAACAGATAACATAAATCAGCTTAAGTGCTGCCACTATTTATGTAACTCCGTCCTTGCTGTCAGATTACACATTAGCAAAAGGGTGTGAAGGACTGTATATAAACTGGCACATCTCAGGGATGATGGAGGGGACACAATGCTATGTCTATTTTAGAAATGTTCAATTTAACCTGAGAAATAAATATTTTCAGTGCCAATGCATTTTCAACCTGAAAAATCTCTGCCAATATTCAAAGTAAAAGCGACACAAACATTTCACACAGTCAGAACAACTCATGTTTGAAACAGCTTTTGTAGGACAGACCCTCCATCCTTTGATTCAAGACTGATGGTCTTCTAAGTGGTATGCCTTATCTCACACATGGGTAACACAAATGATTCAGCCTTACCTGAGTAATTTTTTATAGTGTTCTTTGTAGTATATCATACATTATGGTCACAGTAGTCTCTTCAGGTCTTGAAGGAGCAAACTGGTAGGATATATGCAATATCTTTCAGAATACTTGGATATAGGGCCTCTGTGTCAGGCTTGTCCACTCACAAGGTGAGACAGTTTAAAACATCAGAAAAAAAAAAGAGACTGACTCACCCAATGCACTGCTACAAAATTCTTAGGTTTGCATAGTAGTGAGCAAAGCTGTCACATTTAAAAGCATACTAATATAAATTTAAGTTAGTTTATTAAATAACTTGGCAATATTTCAGACAATGTACCTGCCCTCTTGTTTCTCTTCCTTTGTTCTGGGAGTTTAAGATCACAGTTTGCTTCATTTGACCTTCAGCTTGTCTAAATTCCAATTAACACTAATGAAGGTATGCTAATGTACTCCAGCTTTGACTAGACTCACTGAGAGATTTGGGGATTTTTCAAAGAAGTGGTTTGTTTCCCATACAAATGGAAAAGGCTGATTGTGGAAGGGGAAAGTGAAACCACTGCACCGCTGCCACACGGTGCTGTCAAATAAATTAATGTTCCCTTCCCAGAAGGTGAACTTGGTGTGCAGACCTGTGAACGCAGTCGGTGCCGGTTAACACAAACTGAGGGATGGTGGGGGAATTGTGATTTGCCTGCCTGGGGCCATAATCAATTATTCTCTTTGCTTTCCTGCTGGTTCTCCACTGATGCCCTGGTACTTAACAGCTGTGATGTTTTCAGCCTCTGCTTGCCTCGTAGCATTAAATGGCTCGATGACATTCTACATTAATAGGTTCCTTTGTAAAGAATGCAGGGTGTAATTTTCACATTGCAAGGAATATTATACGTATATCCTGGCATGCACACAGGTGTACGAGTGTCTCAAACCAGTCTTCCATACTCCCCTTCCTATAGGACAGGGCAATAAGCCAGTATAAGCATATGTCTACTGTATATATGGCTTTAATGAGAAAAGGAGACAGTGTAGTTCAGCCATGATATAGCTGGTGAGGATGTCAATTTTTCTAGCCAGAGCAGCATTCAACAACTGACGCTTGCTCATTGTAGTAGCAGAATGTCACAGCCTCTCTCATGACATGTTGCAGAGCATGATGCTGCTTTTGCCCTCTACTTCTACCTTGACCAGTGCTGTTAAACATGTAACAAATGGTACAAATACTTCCAGGAGCCCTACAAATACTCCATACCCATTTTAACCACACATATTACTGCAGCAGCAACAGTTTTCATGCACTCTAATCCCATGCTGGCTCAGTTCTAGTGTTAATCACTGATTCACTGGTTTATTTAATAGAAGCAGAGTTCAGGTCCATGATCAGCTCTGCTAAACTTCAGAAGGCCTAAAAATCCCAGACAGTGAAAGAGTGCATTTTATCTTACATACAGAATATGTTATGAAAATTTTCAAACCCACAGCCTCAATACTGCAGTCAGTCTCCCTGTGTGACCCCACAGTAAAACAAATCTTAAACTCAGTTTGTGTTGGGGTACTCCAAGTGTCCTTTTGTCCTGTGAAAAACTTGGCTATGTACACTATAACCTGCCGACAATATATGATTATTTTCTGATCACTTGACTATACTGTACCAAAGCAATAATAGCACTTGAAGATGCCAAAAGCAGTGTTTCTGAGCCCTATAAATAGTGTGGGGTTTTTCTCATTGCTGAATTTCAAGTTTTGTGAAGACAGTCCCTCTATTAGAGCATCAATAAGCCTCCATTAGCAACAGGTGAATGACACTGTTGGTCTTTCATTCATATACTTGTTCTGATGCTCTTAAGTGAACTCCTTGTACCACTGTTATTCTGTCACTTGGGAATGACACTACATATGATACTTACATCAGTGACAGTGCTCAAAAGCAAAGTCAGTCACAGACAACTTCTACAGGAAAATACATTAAGATTGTCATGTGGAATATCAACTATGTCACGTTCAGGCTCTCTTTCTACCCGTTCATTCCAAATTTGTTTCAAATACCTGCTGAGAAGACAACAGAAGAATTAGACCCTAATTCAGAAAAAATCCAAGAATGTAGTTATTTTCCATTGCACAAGTAACACGACTGAAGTCATGATGAATTGTTTGCTGAATTTGCTTTGCTTTGATGAAGCCATATCTGTGTAACAAAATTTAGTCTGCAACACTAAGGGCATGTAGTAAGTAGTTTTTACCCACAGAAGACAAGTCATAAAATCTAATCTCTTATTCTGCTCTGAGCTACACTATGACTCCTAGCGTAAGTGGAGAAACAGCAAACTGCCCAACCAGAAGATGTTGGCAAAGTCCCAAATGTTTTCTTGAAAAATAGTTTATTTGAAAGTGGACGACTTGCTGAGTTCACTTTTCTCCTGTGAAAAATGTGATTTCCTGACTCTATTACCTTCTACCATTGTCATGAAAATGTGAGGTCCAGGACAACTAGATAGGGTCTACTTTGGGAAAGCATAGCAAAGAGAATAGTCAAATATACCCCCAATATGATACCCACCCTTTTCAGTGACGTTAGCTCTCATAAGTCATGAAAATTGTTTGATGTTTGTCACCACAATGTTATGTGCTCTTTTGCTTCACTACTACTCTGCCTTCATCCCGTGTTTGTCATATCTGGAGGGATTGCTACCTCCTCTACCTCAGGTTTACACAAAGCTTGGAGGACACAACCATATTCAGCTCATAGCTCCTTCTTAGGCACTTAACTACTGAAATTCATAATAAAATAATAACATTGACACTTTGCAATCCAAGGTAAGTGCCTAATATCAAATAATAAGCTGGGATCCTTGTAGGTCAGTGGAAAGAAAGAGACTTTAATACCTTACTGCCAAATGCCTGAGTGAAGGCACAAATTCTTCCACAGAACCTCTTAAATATCTATGCAAAAGAGGCCAAACTTATATTAACTTCAGCAGTGCCAAGATTTCTCCCTCAGCTTTAAGTTTCAGCAGGATAGAAAGCCAGCTCTGGAGAAGGTGATGGGACTGGGAAGAAGGAGAAATTAGAAAGTTGGGGGTGCACTGACAATCAAAATGAATAATGAATTTCAAGTGAGGTAGAACGAGGAAAAACTGTCAATACTGATAGTGCTGTTTCAGCTGGGATTGGATTCTATTTATTTTATGAAGAATACTTTAGCAAAACAAAAGCAATTTAGCAGTATCTCTTCTGAAAGTTGTCTCCACACTTGTCCAAAGACAAAGCCTGTCCTTCTTTTTCTTACATCCTTCTTAAAATCTATTTACTTTCTATTTGCTAATACTTTTCCAAGTTGCTCAGCTTGGTTCTTCAGTCTCTCCATAGTATGAAAGCTTAATTGTTCCCTGTGAATGCTCCATCACTTACGCCTCCCACCTCCATGTTTTGGCACAAATGGCCTCTTTTGAGCTTCTGTGTGAAGACCACCTGCAGCAGACCTTGAAACGACTAACATGGAGGCAGGCTGAGATCAGCTTAAACCTGAGTTTTAAATGTACTCTACAACCTTTGCTGCTCCCTGCTCCCCAAAACGACTTCATTTCCTACACCAACTGCTAAAGCAATAGTCCCGAAAGAGGGAGCAATAATTTACAGTAACCCTTCTTAATACATGAACATTAATTTTATTTATTGTACCAAGAAACAAATTTACTAGAGACATAGTCCATGATTGGCATTTTGAAGGAAATATGGTAAATTACTCAAATCTATGGATATAGCTGTAGAGATTTATAAAACATTGCCTTCAATAGTTAGAACATGATATATGACTAGTGCTGAGGTCATGTCCAATGTTCATTTTGCTCATTTACTTTTGCAGGTGGAGTTGAAATAGTTGCCAATTCACAAAGTGAAAGGGTTTCTTTTTTATATAATAATATATTGAAAAGTAGATTTGTGAAGATAGACTAAACAAGCCTGTTACTTAATAACAAACACATAAACTCAGAAACAATAAAAAATATTTGTGTTTTTTTATCCTTGAAAAAGAAAAAAATAAATTAAAATCTATTAATGGTCTGATCTTACGAAGACTCAATACTAGTCAAAGGACATATTACTTGACTAGTCCCATATCTGGTAGAGAGTGCCTAAAGGGATTACTCCCAGTAGTTAAGCAGTGTGACTGATGATATTTACAGGGTCAGTAATGATAGCTCAGTTCTCTAGCGATTCTCTTAGTCAGGTAAAAAATACAATTAAATCAATGAAATTGCTCAAGATTAACAGTAAAGTGACTGAGTGGGGAATCAACCCCACAAGTAAAATTTCTTATAGTTCATTGTGCAACTAAGCAGATAAGAAAAAGCTGCTGTTTTCAAACATCTCAGACACACAACAGCCAGAGACATGCACCAATGCACGTGCGGGGGAAATGAAATTAGCAAGTGGTGTCATTTGTTTTAGGCTATGATCACATCTGACAGGCATGAGCTTGTCTCTGATGTGTTTTCTTGTTGGTGCTGGAAAGAAGAAAAATGTGAAGCTAGTTAGGAATGTCTGTGAATGTGATGCTCTCCTTTTTTCCCCTTTCTTTTTCCTTTCTTGCAGTAAAAACACTGGAGAAGTTTAAAATCCCTAAATCATATGAGGCATATTTTTAATATCTTGTACTAGGGATAACCTTTTTAATAGTACTGGAAATCCCCATATACCATATCTAGGTGTATCCAGATGGATTGCTTCCATATGAAGACATTTTCTTTTGCCATTTTTCATTCTATTGTACGTATCTGTAACGTATGCTTTTTATAATGAAGGGCTACTCTTAATAACCTTGTATTTATTTTATTTTATTTATTTTTAGAAAGAGCAGATGTGATGAAGTGAATGAGAGCTATTGGTTTAATAAAGCACAGTCATCTTCCCTCAGATGTTACAATAAACCAGATTAGATAGAGCTCTAATGGAGAAAGCCCCAATGTTACTTCTGCTGTTGATAAATGGTCTGAAATTTCATTTTCTTTGCTCTGTGTATCTTGCATACGTGCTTGTGTTTAACTATTTAGAATCTGGCACTGTAACAACATGAAAGCAAAGAACTCTAGGGTCTCAAAATAGCTCAAAATAGTTATACAAATGATGATTCCTACCTGATAGGAAGAAGTGAAAGGTGACAAATCCTTCCCTCTGAATTAAATTCCTTTCATGAGAATCTTTAGTACACTTCTGATTATAGTGTCAGTCAAGCAATAAGAGAAAACTCAGTGTCATTATGGAAAAAAGACATTAAAACCTTTTTAGGGGTGGAGAGAGGGGATATGTGAATATACTTCAAAGAGAGGGCCTTGTTTTCCTTTTATTCCCTCAGTATTTCCATGAAACCTAAGGCAATGACATCACAACAAAACAAGGTTGCCAAGATATACTATACAAAAACATGTTTTCACATGGTTACATTTTCTGCAAATTATAGTTCTTGGAGTATAAATCAGAATAATTGTTTAAATCAGAGTGACTGTTGAAACAGATTTACAGAGATCAAATCAAAAATGTAATAATTCTTGTGGTTTCACTAATGCTCAGAGCACCAAATACTTCTGAAAATTTTGGTTGTCAGTTATATATAGTGTTTACATTAACATGCTGCTTGAACAGAGAAAATATATATTTTAAGATGAAAATGTGAATCCAGGGTTACAAGAATGTTTCTGAAACAGCTAAGTCATCTTGTTTCAAGTAAAACCAGATGTTTTCTTAAAGTGAAAGGCAATCATTTCTTTTAATTATGTTCACTGGTTAGGCCACCAGGAATATCCATATGTGCACACAATGATCCGATTAAAATCAAAGACCTTACAATGGAGAAAGCAATCAACAACTGAAAGACCACCAAATGACATGCGAGGCACTGACTTGGATTCCACTACCTCCATTCGCTCATTTTCACTCAGCAAGTCAAACAGGAGAGACTGCTGGAGTCCACTGAGGCCTGCTGGGTGAGTCACATCCCCAGGACTGGAAGATATCTTCAGGGCCAATGGCCTCTTAAACAGTTGCTCCAAATTGATGAACCTGGACTAAACACATTTCTCAACTTTGCACAGGGTCGATACCTGCAAAAAAAAAATTTAGTATGCAGCAAGGAAACAGCTGCATTGTGCTGCTTTGGTCATTTTGTCCTTTAGGATATGTGATATTGTGGTGAGTCGGGTGGAAGAGAGAAAAATACGGAAACTCATGAAGTGTTTTGCATGAACATTTCACCAGAAGTGGATGGATAAATGGATCAAACAAGTGAATCTTCATGTCCTCCTGAAATCTGGCCTGTAGATGCCATGTGACTTTGCTTAGCAGATACCATAAACAAAAAAACATTAGCATGAGGCTTCTTAAATAACCTATACTCTAACAGCTCTTCCTGTCCTGGATGTTTCATACGCACATATCATCTGAATTTTATTGGTGACTGATTGCTCCGAAGCTTTACAGAACTTTCTATTCAAAACTATGTTGCTCATGAATACAAGTATCTATTCTTAGTCCTATGAAGAAATACCAAAAGCTCTGGCCTCTGGGAGCAGATGCACCTTCTGTTGGTTTACAGAGCAATAAACCACCTTCTGGGAACTGGCGCCTACCCCTAGTAGGACCTCCTCAACTCCCCTATGATCCTACCAGCAGACAGGTACAGCTCTATAACCATCTATTTCAATGACAGCTCTGCATTGTATATAAAAAATCATGCATTACATTTATTTACTATATAATATACACATAATATTCACATAAACAGACGTGCACACAAGAACCACATATATGCATGTAATATGTTGCAGATGGATATAAGATACCTTCATATCCTCTGATTTTTTTAATAGTCTTTCTGGAGCTGAACATTTTCTCCAGGAAGACTTGGTCAATTAATTACTTCTGTACATAGTTTTCAATTGGTACTACTTCAGCTTAAAGGTACAGGATCCTCACTGCTCTGCAAGACCACATTTCCCTCTCCCAAACATAAATCCTGGAGTAAGTTCAGCCTCTACAATGTCCTTTGATAAACATGTACATGTAGACACTCATTTCCACAATTTTATTTCAATACTGCGAGTCCTGTGGCTGTGTACAGTCTTTTAAATGTTCCGCTTTCACACGGCTTTACTTAATTGTCAGTGTTTTCACAGGGCCCTTAGTGTATTGCGTCCAGTTCCTTAAAGCTCCTCTCATTGTTTTGACTAATAAGCAGTTACATTAAAACTTTGGGCCAGGATATTTAGAGGGAAAAAAACAATGCAAACCCTGCAAATTTAGCAGCAGACACTTGATCTTTGCTGATTAGCTTGTAGATGATGTTGCCAGCAACAGCTTCTCCAAGGCATACTCCTGTCTTGAAATATAACATCTTCACCAGTATTCAACATGAGACAGGAACCAAAACTAGTTAGCATCAGAGTGGATGACCTCCAAGTACCTCTGGCACTACTCGATGGAAACTAGATGGCATTAATGCTGATACAGAAGAGCAGCAGGCAGGCTAATTTGTAACCCAGCAGGATCCCAAAATATGTCCAAAATATTATTTATGACTGAAAGTTATAAAATAGAGTTAAGGCAGATTTTATTGTTTACTTATCCAAGTCATAAAATATACAAGCACAGCAAATATAAACAACAGCAAAAAAGCTGAGCAAAGGCAAGCTTTCAGCTAGCTTAATCATCTCTAAATTCTAAATATTATCCCATGACGGATGGCTGCTGGAGTCCACAAAAGACTATACCAAATCACGTTCCCTGTTCCACGCAGACCACCCTTATCAAGGACACTTCCATCTAACTGTATTATCACATATCCTGCTTTGAAACAGAAAATTTCATTTCCTTGTCACCATTTGGTGAGTCTTATGCTGGAAAAGGGCCTATTACCTACCTTTCTCTGGACCAGCTTTTGCTGATGGATTGTTCTTTTCCAGTGTCTGAAGGAACAGTTAAGAATGTCTCCCCTCCTTACTACACTGGTCTGGGTGAGTTCTTCTAGTCTAGTTTTTATACCCTTTTCATCACTAAATTCTAAACATTTGCCAGTGGTATGTTAAGTGATACAAGAAGTATCTGTTATATATACTGTGAGTTCCTGCTCATTCTCATTTATTACTCTTCTTTCCCATACTGCTTCAGAAGCAGTACATATTTCCTTCTCTAAATACTTCTTTCCATACTGCACCACTAAGTATCCTACTGCTTATCTGAGAGTGGCTCAGGAAAAGGACATAAAATCAGAGGATACCACAAAAAAGGGTCAAAAAGTATATAAGTAGAATATTTAATATATCTAGATATCCACACAGGATCCATATATTCACCATGACAGACATGTGCACATCTGGTGTTAAACCCTCTGGTGACCAGGACTCTACAGCCTCTCCAGACAGTTTATTCCATTCTTGACTGTGGCTTTTTTTCCTGATATATAACAAAATTGTCCCTCACTGCATGTTCAACTGGTTACTTCTTGTTCTATGCATCATGTCTGTGAAGAGCAGATTATTCCACTTTCCTGTATTCTAAAGACTCCTAAAAAAAAAACAAAACAAAACACTTGTTTTTGAAGTCCCCTGGATATATGGATTCAGCATATCTGGAATGACTTAATTAACAGAATTAATACCATATGACTGGCTTGATCAATCTGAACCAATCATCTTATTTCAAACTACGCTGAAAAAAAAATTTCTAGAGCTTGCAGACCAGTTGTATTTTGGATGGAAATGTCATTGTAAAATATCATAAGTTTGCAAAATTAATCCATTTTTACAACTACTTTGTGAACTTAGAAAAAGTGAGGCTTAAATGAGAAAATTCAAATATTTGTCTTTTCCTCTCCCACTTCTCTTTTTATTTATTCAGAAAATGAACTCAGTGTTCAACAGAAGTATGTTTTATATCAAATAATATCTAATTACTACGTTTGTTAAATAAAGATTAATAATTAATCAGCCTGAAATGCAATCATTATTATAGTTTACAGATAAGAGAAAAGCATTTGAAAGGATCTTAAGTAAACTACAAAAACACGGGCTAATCTTATGAACAAATGGAAATCCATAATCCTGCTTAAGCCATGGTCTGCTGGTAATGCATTCGCAATTAAAGTACTCCATGATTTATGGAAGTCAAAAAGGAAATTACTCAAAAACGTCTATGCTGAATGCTTGTAACTAGCTCCCACTCTCCCAAAGGACAGGACTTTAACCATCACCATGGCTCAGCTGAGAAGATCTTTGACTTGTTTTGCAAAATGCTTGACTTCTCTGTCAGTTAAATATGCTTAGCCCAGTCAGATAACTGTCACACAAGGTTACACAAGACTTGTAATTACAGTATCAATCCTTATAATATATTTTACAATAAATGGAGGAGTCTATTTTTATTCTATTTTCATATTCCTTGAGGAAAATATTCAGTCTAATTAATTTCTATTAGCATCTAGAACTCAGCACACCAATAAATATAATTATGATCTCTTTCCATTTTTAAAATTTTAGACTCTTTCAGTCTGTTCTAGTTATTAAAATATCTATTCAGGATATAAGTGACTGATAAAAATGAATACTTTTTCACAAAGAAACACAGTTCCAAACTTGTTTTAATTTTAAAATCTTTACAATAGACTGCTTTTGCCATGTTTTTAAAAAGCCAGCATTTCTTAAAGTCACCACATTAAAACATACTGAGACCATTTTGATGGAATATGTTGGTTACTGTAAAAAAAAATTCATGAAACCTTAAACAAAGTACTTATGAGTTTTCTTTAGTCACAGTCTAGACAAGTGGTCTGTGTGGTGGGTGGGGAACTGGCTGACAGGCTGTATCCAGAGGGTGTTGGTAAATAGCTCTTTTTCAAACTGGCAACCTGTCACAAGTGGGGTCCCCCGGGGATCAATATTGGGCCCAATTCTGTTTAATACCTTCATAAGTGATCTGAATATTGGGGTCAAGTGTACGCTGATGAAACTTTCTGATGGTACCAAACTGAGTGGGGAAGTGGACACTTGGGAAGTGAGAGCCACCCTGCAGGAAGACCTGGATAGGTTGGAAGAGTGGGCTAACAAGAACCTTATAAAGTTAAACAATGACAAGTGTAAGGTCTTGCACCTGGGAAAACATTATCCAGGAGTGCAGCACAGGCTGGGATCTACTTGGCTGGAGAGCAGCTCTGCGGAAAGGGACCTGGGGATCCTGGTGAGCAAGATCAGTATGAGTGAACAGTGTGTTGCAGAGGCAAAGAAAGCCAACAGGACGCTGGGTTGCATCAACAAGGGAATCATCAGCAGAGATAAAGAAGTCACTGTCTCACTCTACTCAGCACTTGTCAGGCCACACATGGAATACTGTGTTCAGTTTTAGTCCCCGCTATACAACAAAAGATGTGGACAGGATGGAGATGGTCCAGAGAAGGATCACAATGATGATCAAAGGACTGGCAAGCCTGCTATGTGAGAAAAGGCTGAGAGAATTTGAGAAAAGTGAGTTTGTTCAGCCTTAAGAAGGGAAGTCTTAGGGGAGAACTGATGACCATGTTCCAGTATCTAAAAGGCGGCTACAAATAAGATGGAGACTCCCTTTTTACAAGGAGTCACATGGAGAAGGTGAGGGGAAATGGGTGCAAGTTATTCCTTGGGAGATTCCAACTGGACACAAGAGGAAAATTTTTCACAGTGAGAACAATCAGCCACTGGAATAATATCCCCAGGGAAGTGGTGGATTCTCCAACACTGGACACTTTTAAGATTCAGATGGACAGGGTGCTGGGCCATCTTACCGAGATTGTGCCTTTGCCAAGAAAGGTTGGATCAGATGATCCTTGAGGTCGCTTCCAACCTGTTATTCTATGATTCTAAATTCACCAGAAATCCCGATGGGACAAAATGTAGTAATATAAGTCTACTGTCAAATATAAGAAAAAAGCAATCATGAATACAGGTTGCTCTCAACTTGTTGATCCTGCTTCAGTCTTATTGTTTTTTAGTAGGAAAGATGAGAATGAACTACGAATTTGTTCGTATTGAGGAACTAGAAGTGGTTCAATGCTTATGTCAAAGTAAGCCCGTGATTTTTTGTTTCCACTGGAGAAGAAATCCATTGTGGAGACACAAGCAGCAGAGCTGATTCACAACACTCGCAGCATTAGTCATCCTGAGAGATGGAACTGAGTGAAAAAATAACACTGACCTTGGGAAAAAAACCCACAGATGAACATATAGGATGTCCATGACACTTCCTGAACTAAAAAAATAAGTCATTCTCCACTAATTCTTTTCCTGTTTATTGGTAAGTGCAGATATTAATTTTAAGGACTACTGTAACTGACGGCAGTGATTCAGCTGGGATCTGAAATGATTGCACTTTTAAACTTCATCAGTACAGTGAACATATAGGATCCACAAATTACTAGTACTTTCAGTCTATTTGATCTTCACAATGCTATTGGGAAAACTGACTACTAACAAATAACAAATTCATTTGAAAATCAACAAAAAGTTTTTTTCAGTGGTAAGATTTACATTGAATGAGATTCTAATTCATCTTTGCTTTTAAAAGCAGTAAATGTCAGATGGCTGGCTCTGCTCTGTGATCTGCAGATGACTTGCTGCTAGTACCTGCAGATGGAGAGCTGGCGAGGGGCTGCAGAACCCAGCTGCAGCTGGGAAGGGGCTGGGAGGGCAGGCTGTCCCTAATGGTCCTTTCTAATTACCAAATGTGCCAAGAGATGGTGAAACCCCGGTTCTGCAAATGCAGACAGAGAGACCTGCAGGCAGAATTTTGTCAGCTGCAAACTCCCAGTCCTTTGATGTTACTCATAGGCCATGTCCATGCTGCAGTCAAAAATGATCTCAATATCATATCAATGTACCCAAGAGAACTCCGAGAAGCTGCACACATTTTGATGTCAGCCTGGCAGTAGCAGCCCAGGTTATATGTACCCTGGTAGGTTTAAGGTGTGGGAACAGGAGGTAAAGGGAAGAGCTGAAGGCAGCAGTCCTCCACATACTCCCCATCTCTCCAAGCAGCAGCTCCAGAAACGGCCTGGAATTTGGCTGAGAAGACAAGATGTCTGGTGGAGGAACTGCCACCATAACTATCACAGTTGCATCTGCTCCAGACTTGAAAACAGCAGCATTATAATAAATTTCAAGGAATTTCTGGCATTTCTCACTTTAAGGGACTAAAATCCTGCTTGGGATAGGGGATGTAAGTGCAGGGGAGGGTTTTATTTGTCCCACAGTCATGTTATTTTGTCATATATCCCAGCTTACTAATAAATTTAACCTTGTTCACCAAATTCAACCACATTTGTTGGCAGAACATATTAAGCTCCTAAAAGATTTGGGAAATAGACTACTAGATTAAAAGAAAAAGCCACATGTTAGCATCCCTACTGTCAGAAAAGCTGCTGCATCTGCATGATGGCATTACTAGATACCAGAGAAGCCATTCAGAAAGATTCCTCCCAACATAAGGCTTATTCAGGTCTGGTCTTCATGGGTATGATTTGGATTTTGGTTTTACTGGTTGCTTGCTCAGGGTCTTCTGCTGGAGCTGGATGCTTACATTGTTTCTCACTTATGGTGAAATACTTTTTCCAAATTCAAGAACTTGAAGAAATGTCCCAGTTTTTCTGGGAAAAAAAACTTTCTGGTAGAATTATCACATTTAGTTTCCTGGTATTATTTTTTCACCAATGCACACATACTTTGTTCCCCAACAAGTCTGTCAGTTTAGAGTAAATGAGAAACACTTTGTTTTAAGGGAGACAACGCAGAAATCCCACTTTTATTTGTGTATCATGTATTTACCTCTTCAGTGCTGTTAAATATACAGTTTATATTTTTAAAAAATCAGCTTAATAAAGTTGTACATGTTTTTTCCTTTTAAGGTCACAAACCTCTACATGTAGAATTAAAATCACCATGAAGCACAGCCTGAGGAGAAATAATATGCAGCAGGTTTCTACAATCTGTCCAATTCTATTTATGTAAGAAAAGTCTCATTTCTACAACTGAGTTAGAAATTGGCATTACATATTTTATAAGTTTCAGGAGACTGAAAATGAGGATTTGAAGACAGATTATTAGACCATTTCACACCAAAAGATTTCTGAAGGATGCATGTTCTGCTGAGTGTCTGTGTACCATATTTCTTATCCAAACAATGTACATGGAGCCTTTTGTCATGTTTTTCAGCCCTTCTGGAATTTTTACAATTTCCTGAAAGGTAAACATTTGTTTCACAAATAAAGTAGCTGAATTGCAACAAACTCCCTGTTTACTGAAATCAAGTTGTGAAGTCAGGTAGTAGATAATAAATACTGCTGGGAGAAAGCTCTCTCCATTATTTCTGCTTTGCTGTGATGCCTTTTTAGGTGAGTTACACTTATGATCAGAAAAGTATGTAAAAAAATCTGTTGTAATCTAGATTTCATTCTAAGTATTATGTTATAAATATCAACACAAGTTCAGAGTACTCCAATTCCTAAACTTTAAACATACAAATTTATTGTACATTTTGAAATAAATACAAGCAGTTCTTTGTCATCAAAAGTATCTCTCCATTACCTTCATTTTCATCTTTTCTGACTTAGACATTGTTAGTCTAGTCACTAATTAATACACAAAGGTAACTTCTAACAGGTCTAAACCATCTTAGGAGCTATTCCTGTGCAGAAAATACACCAGTTTATGCATTGCCAACTTATGGAACATAGTACTTCAGCATTTCTATGTAATTCAATTGACAAAATATTTCCTCTAATTATCTAATTTTGAAAATCTTTTGGAACATGAGAAAAAAAAAAAATCCATTATCTCTCTTTTTAGGCCTGGGATATTTAATCTACAGTGCATTTTGTTCTACTGTTCAATTTATAAAATGTGCAACTTGCTGGAAACAATGTTCTTTCTCATTTTGTACCACAAGCATACAGACTGGCCATTCACAAAATTAACAGGCTGAAAATGGCAATAGAGTGTCAAAGATCAAATTTTCTATTAATTTTTTTCACATTTTCAGGTAATCTTAGATGTCTTGAAAATAATTATACAGGCTCTGATTCTTCCAGTATAGTAGTAGTATAAATTTATCTCAAATTTCTGGCTATCTCTGTGGTTTGAGGCATACATGACTGTATGAAAAAATAGGCTCCTCCCCACCACGTCTGTAGGTGTCCTCACAAATGAAAGAGAAGCACAGTACTGGGAATACAAGTAGCTTTTATCCTACCAGGATGCTCCACTAGCTTTCTGCAAGTCCCAGGCAATACATATGACTGTCAGAAGGAGATGATCTACAAGGGTGACCTTGGCTAACAACACAACACAACACAAAACACAACACAGCACAACACAACACACCTCTACTGCTTCCGCAGTGCTGGTATCTGGACTGGGCATTTCTTAACAACAAAAGTTTCAGCAAGGATGGAGGTGTTCCCCTTACATGTTATGCTAGAATAATTGTTCCACTCCATTTAATTTCATGCTTTCTTACATCTAACAGCTCAATATGCACATCTGATCACTTTTGTGTAGAACACTTTATGAAAGCCTTACAGCAATTTTTACTGATACATACAACATCATCTCCCCTGTCCTTCTGGAAAGAGCAGACTCTTTCTTTCAGGAACTCACAGATAAAACATGACCCAAACAGTGACCCTGATGTTATATCTCTAACAGATATTTCAACCCATAGAAATCCATAAATATTACTTACATGCAAACTTCAATCATTATCACTTCTTCTGCTCTTTACTTCCAGTCTTATGTCGTCTTTGGGCTCAGGCTCTGTGACTCAAGCAATTTTAGCCCTTTAGATAAATGTATGGAATAAAATAATGGTTAAATACTGAAGTACTGAGTATATAAGTAAATCAAGCTGCAATTATTTTAGGCAGAATTACTCTGGAAATATATTTCAAGATTATCTTTTGGCATTTCAGAGGCAGTGGAATTAATGCCTACATAAAGTATGTGAAGAAATCTAGGATCCTTTGATTTTAAAGTAACTTGAAGCATTGATTTATGCATGTGAGTTTTTACAAACGGTTAAACCTCAATTCTCTATCTTCCTTCTGAAAAAAGGACTTAGCTTCAGGTGAGTTCTTCAGAAACTGATTTACTCCTTGGCACTCTCCTTTGACTCCATCTCGTTGTTCTTCATAGATCTTTGCACCGTGGACATCAGAATAAGTCTCCAAGGTGGTTTGCACCAAATCTGAGGAGCTAGTGAGGACTGAATGCTCTTCTTTCATATATTCAAATATCACATTCAATTTTGTATCCACTAGTCCACATGAGGAGTCTGTTTGCAACTGTATATCCACCATGATTTTTCACCTTTTTAAAGATATAACCTTCATCTTCACCTGCATGATAATGATTCTCTGCTTAAAATTATTTATTGGGATCTATTGCTTAGGCGAATTACATCTATTTAATATGTTATGTTGATTCCATGCCCTTTCCATCTCAACAAAAGAACATCAACAGAAATTAAAATATATAACGCTGACCTTTTTATCTTTCTTTTTGTCATCAGTGTAATATGTTGCTGTAATGTTATTGCTACATTGAAGTATTTGACATCTATTTTCATAAGCAAATGTCAGTTGTCTTTAATTAAATTCTTCAAATTTATCACGAATCAGGTTGATTAATATATATTCCATGCTTTAGTCTGAAATCAGCATCCCCCTGACAATCCTCTAATCACCAGCATCAGCATATTTATTCCTTTTACATATAGGCTTGGCACTATCTTTGTTCCAACTGTCTGGCATTTCCAAAGTCTTGAAATAATCACTGAAAGTGAACGCTATTGATTCTAAAATCTTCCTTGGGCAGCTATTTTAAAACTCTCAAATGGAAAAAATCTGGATCTAATGCAGATTGTTATTTAAGAACTTTGATTATTACTACATAATAATATTTTTATATAATGTAAATATATTATCTACCTTTTTCTTTTAGTTCAGAACAAAAACATTTATTAAACACATATGTCTTTTTATACATTGTTATTTACTATTCTAAAAATGGATCAATAACCCTGCTCACTTTATTTTTGTTCCCCAAAAAGTGCTTTCTTCATATTGCCCTTAACACTTACAGCCAGATTTCTCCTTCATAGTGTCAGTATTCTACAGCTTCCAACATAAAAACACCAACCAAATCCATATTATAAATTGTTTTCTTGCTACACCTGTTACAGGTATCATTACTGCTGCTTTCATTGGTAAGCATTTTGTTCTTTTAAACCTGCTTTTCAGATGTGGGATTATACTGTTTAGGGTTTGAAGTAAACAGTTTTTAATTCCATAGTTTTTAATTTAATTCACATTTTTCTGATTAAATTTTTCCTCCCAGAAGATTTCATTCGTAATTGTTTTCAGCTTTGTGAAATTGATCCTTTCAAAGCACAAAGGGTATGCACATACGCACACGCACACGCGCACACACACACATGCTGCAGACATTTATACATGCGTGTGTGTGTGTGTGTGAGGATTCAGGAGTGCGTGCGGGTGTATGTCTGTATGTGTATTGTACGGCCGTGCACAGCTGGTTAGGATTTTATTATGTTTATACAAAGCAACTATAATCAAGTCACAAACACTTGAGCTGAACCACAAGTACTGAGAAATTCTTCTACTAACTTGATGTCTAATGCAGAGTTGTCCTGCGCCGTATGTAACACTTTCTGACTTAGACAATCAACATGTACGATATTTTGAAATTCCTGGTACATTCAGTACTGGCAGCATGCAGCCGCCAGCCACCATTTCCCAGCCTCCTGAAGTCCCTCAAAAGAAATCCTTCACCCTTCCCTAGGCACTAAAGATCAGTGCTGCTTATTTGATTTGGTCATAGTGACTAATGCTGTCAATAATTTAGAAATAAATTAAGATTATAATATAAAAATCAGCATAGCAGAATATAAATGCAAATTACAGATATTTCTGTTACTGAAGTATAATCACATTAATACTAAATAAAATGGTCAGAAAATATTGAAGAGGCAGAGAGTCAGAAGTTAAAATAAGCAGGCGATTTCCACAGGCAGAGATCAAAAGACAGTCTGATGAAACCTGACCAAAAGTTATACATTCTGTGGTGTCAGATAGAAAAATTTTATATTAGAAATTAGAAATAAATACAGCTGTCTTATACAGATAGGGGCAATTTATCATTAGTGGTATATGATTTTCCTGTATGTAGTGGAATAAAAGTTCTTATCTTTGACGGAACTTGTAAGAGAAAGGTTGGTCTCACTGCTACTGTTTATTAAAGCATAGTTTCTACAGCCATACATAAGGGTACCTCAGCAGTTAACCAAGATCTGTTTTGAAACC
This sequence comes from Tyto alba, assembly GCF_018691265.1. Taxonomy (NCBI): domain Eukaryota; kingdom Metazoa; phylum Chordata; class Aves; order Strigiformes; family Tytonidae; genus Tyto; species Tyto alba. Next base: position 40,779,345 of record NW_024881316.1, on the reverse strand, counting down.
CAGTGAGGGATAGCATTGCCTCAATAGAAGGATTCAGTGTCACTTTAGGCAGAGTTGTGTCCTACCTGGCCTCCACCTGACTGCAGAAGGGAGCAGTTTTCTGAAGTCCTGAGACCTATCTCCCAGCTCCACTCAGATATCTTGGATACCTTGAGGTGCCTCAAATGCCCCTGGGTGCCCACATTTAGGCAACAGAATCCGACTCATAGCCTCTATATCTTTAGTTTGGGTAGACAGGATTTCTTCCTTAACAGGATGATCATTTGCTAGGAAATTTCAAGGTAAAAAGTAAGTTTCACATTTAAACATCTAACCTCTTTATTTGTGTTCAGTCTTCTTTGTTATCATGTATTTTATACACTTCATACTAGTGCCATATATGAATTCATATCTTATCTGTATTGTACTGATCCTCATTATCTTACCAGTTCTTGTGTTTCAGATTTTAAGTAAAACTCTGATCTTAGTGTTTCTGATGCAAAAATTTGCATCATTCTCAATTCAGGTCTGGGAGCAGGAGTGTCAGCATTTCTCACCTTTCTGCCTTCCTTTCTTCTGTCAGAACAGTGTTTCCTAACTGGTTTCACTGCGAAGTTCCCAAAAACTTCACAAGTTCTCCTTCTGCAGTGATGTGCATCTGATGTACATCCTTCTTTCTCCACCAAAAGTAATCAAATGTTTAATTAAAATGCCAGAGCCTTGCAAAAATTGGAAGTGAGTTGGACAAGACAAGATACTCAACTCTCCATTTCAGGCAAGGGCAGGGTATTTTCCACACTGCCTACACTGAGATTTACAACCAGGGAGTATCTTTGGCAATGATTCTTCCAGACTCTCCTCCTCCTTGTGCTCAGATCATGAGTATATAAGCCCTTTTCCTGGATCTATGGAGAACACTGCCTGATCCTGATGCTTCCAATTTGACAAAGTTTATTTCTTATATTCTCATTTGGTTGCCTGGTCATCAGTTCTTCTTTCTTAAATAATAGATAATAATAAGCAACAATGAATCATGATAATAATAAGTAATAAATTCACTGAAATGTATCACAACCTCTTTAATGCCTAATTGTCAAAATACTTTTCAACCCATGATTAGTCTCTGCAGTATAACTAGCAGTGATCCTCCCAAAACAGAAACCTTTTCATTTTGCAGAGCCAAGAAGGGGAACTGAGGACCATGATTGCTCATCAGAAGAACCACATATGTCAGATGTGCTTTTACTCCACTATGATTTTGAAATAAAATGTTTAATTAAAGCATCATATTTTCATAGATGTTATTTAAAGGACCATATTTTCATAGATTTTGGGTTGCTCAGAGGCAAATGTAGCTGTGTTAAACATACATTTGCAGCATAATCTTATTGGTGAGGGGCCAGGTAAAAATTAGTAGATTCATTTAAATGTGCTGCCTTGGGATCACTCAATAGTCAGTGGAAAAAGATGAAGGAATCTCCGGGGAGGTTTCATTCCAGTCATTTCAGGATGGAATTAAATAACTTTCTGATGTGTCTATTTCCCTACAGGGAGCATGTAGCTGTACGTCAGACACTCAGCATTTAGACAGCTGAAGTTAACTTTTCAAAATCCCACATTAAAGTGAGAAACCCATTTTTCTATGTATCATTATTAATGACCATTAACAAAAAAAATATATCTAGCCTCTGCTTTTGTTAAGAGCTTGATTTACAACAGCCCTTAGGGCATTATCTACTGATTATGCTGACAGATTAATCAAGCAGTGTGTTAGCTAAATTTACGGCACATCATTTCGCATTTTCAATGTTATGAATATGAAGACAAGAATAGTTAGTATGACTTAATCTTCTACTTGAACACAGTTTTTATTTGGGGTCTTCTGACGTGCTAATGTTTTAAAAACCAAATAATAAACCAGGATGTATTTACCATAATGATTGTGTATCAGCTCACATAGTGGTTAAAATTAATGTTCTCATTAACTGTGTCAAAGATCAAGCTATTATATGTAAGCATGCAAATGCAATCAATGATAACAGGCACAGTGTATGATCTCAGTCGGACTTGTGTTGGTTAGGTCAGTGCATACATCGATGTCTTGAACCATAACAAGAGCTTCTGGGAGCTCCTGAAACACAAGTAGAACTTGCTACCATCAGTAGTAATAGAGAGGGGACACTCAGTCAGCTAATATCTCCACAGGGAACTACCACACCTTTCTTGAAAGCAAAACTGTCTGAAGGCTTTCAGTCTCTGAAGCTCATCTTTATCAGAACACAAAATATTAAACTGGGAAAAGAGGTTAAATAATAAAAAGTTCAAAATAAATCTTACCCTAAGCCCATTGTATCCCAATATCGCAAGTTTTCTCCCATCTTGCTCTCTAGCTGTTCAGCATTTTCCTGGTTTGAATAAACCCTCCCCCACTTCTTTGGCAAAGGCTCCTTCTTTCTTAAACTTGCATGTGTGATTGTTCCCTGATCCTCTTTGTAGTCACGACTGTGCCCTAAAAACATAGGCTTGCCTGCCTCACCTTGTATAGTAGAATGTCTCCCTGTCAAGCATCCCAGATGACCTCCAGGGAAACCCAAATTCCCTCTGCCCTACCTGACACTAATTGCATCAACCTGAGCAAAGCAAATGGGCTGCCCTCCTAGCAGTGCAAAATGTTAACGTGCAGAATAAAGTTTGAGCAAGCAAGTTTTGGTAGCACCAACACTAGCATGCGCAAGTTGTGAAACTCAAGCAGTGCCACAGTGCACCTGAGATCCCATGGGACACCCTCAGTAGCTTCTATTTTACATGATCAGAGCTTGTACCTACATTTCCCCTGTTAAGCTGTTCATAACACAATGAAATTTCCTCCCTCCCTCCCTCCCTTCCCTCCTCCTTTCCTTCCTTTTGAGTGCTTATCTATATATCCAGCTTCTCTTTTGTGTTTCAGCAATGCTTTGGTACCATTTGGTCCTGATGTTGGATGAGGCTCCCATGAGCTACTGTAGTATTATCAACTTCAACCATGCATACTGGTTTTTGACCGCATGTCCCACAATATGCATGAACGTCAATGTGGACTCTGTGAAAGGAGTTAGACATGGCCCTGACGTACACGAACAGTACTCCCCCTAGAATCTCTGGGAATTATGTGTACATCTGAGGGCAGAGTTCGGACCATAAAGTTTAAGTACAAGCATCTGGGCACAATTTTCTCCAGTGAGCAGGATTCCAAGTTTCTGCAACATCTGCTTTGGGAACTGTAAGTACTTTATATTAATGTTTTACACTGTGTTAGCTATAATCACCTTTTTAATGGGAAAAAATGTGGTCATCTCCACCTGGTGATTCCAGTGATATAGACACCTGTCTGCTAGGAATTGGACTAAGAATATCAATGAATTTCACACACGCAATTGAAGGTCTATGAGATGGTAATGGCCTTAGGTTATAATTTGCAAGTGACCCATGAGTGCTGCGTTTTTTCCAGCCAACATAATTTTCAGATAAGCTCTTGTTTCTCTGCTAGTTCTGTATTCAGCTAGTTCTGTAGCTTCGTAGTTTTGCAAACTGCTTGGCTAAGAGATAACAAACTCATTCACACATAGGAAAGGAAAGAATTCTTTAGCAGTGCTGTTTGTACAGAAATCAGAAAAATCCTGTAGAATCTACTATGCTTTTATTCTGTTTTTCCTACTTCTGTATGTAAATATATAGCTACTAATAATGGTTTAATTTATTCCAATATCATCAGCAGTCCTCTTAACTGTTTCTTGATGTTTGTTGTCAATCTCATTATGTATGCGATCCTGATGAGGGGGAAGCACTTGACTACATTTTATAGTTAAAGCTAATTTTTACCATCTTTCTAATTAAGGCAATAGTGAAAAGATGCATAGTCACACAGCCCACACTCAGGTGTATGTTGCCATTTGTAGACTATTATCAATACTTGAGTCAGATTAAAAGAACCTGGAATAAATCCGCACTGACACTTTTTTACTGCAGTTGTAAAGTGTCATTATAATAAAAGCTAAACTGTAGTTGAACTATAGATGGAGTTATGAAGAGTTAGGTATGTACCCAACTACATTTTAACTAAAAATAAATTCTGCAAGAATCCTCCTCAGGAGGAGGAATATTTTACCTCTCCTGATCCTATTCTTACTTTAGTTTCAAAACTGTCCAAAAAGCATTATTTTCAGCTGCATTTTTCAATTGGTTCTTAATGCCTGGCTTGTGGAAAATGAGTTGAAGTAAAAGTTAGTGGTAAACTTTTCCCATAGCTTCGCATTTTTTCCTGTGATATACTGTTGATAACAGCATACCATTCCCTATGAAAAGGAAGAATATATTTTGAAAAACTGGTGGGGATTCAGTACATTTCAGTACAAAAGTAAATCAAGACCTAGATCCCTCTCTGATACAGTACCAGGCCATGACCTGGTCTGATGTCAGCATCAAGTGAAGGGGTCTCTGAACTTACAAAGACAACTGTATGGATATATACATGTTTTATACATATAAACAGAACTTGTAAGATGGAATGTGTACATGAATCCCAGCATCCTATTAAAAAGCCATGCAGATTCTGTTTACCACCAGCAAATGAGAAACCACTGAGCAACATTCATCTTCCCTGAATGAACTCTGGTGTGAACCTTCTGGACATAAAATCAACCTCCCGCAGCAAAATGGTGCACAAGGAAGCACCATGTGTCTGCAAAACCCCAGGGAGAAACTTCTCTCTTCCTCTGCAGTTGTAACTCTCAGGTCGCAGCACCTCACTGCAGTTTTGCCTTCTTGGATGAACATGAATTAGTGATTGAAGTTTTTTAATCATGCACTATGTGTTTCCTAAATTGTAAAGCCAAGTAACAGAAGTACTTCTAATACTTGCCTCTGAGTCAAGGGTTAGTAGGCAAGATACCAATATAGCTGAAAAAGGTTGATTTGCTAAAGCCAACTTAAAGTCAGTATGGGACTTTAATTTTCCTTTGCTTGTGATTTTCTTCCCACTGATTCCAACTCCAAGCATTGAGATGGACTGATGAATGCATGTTTTTACTGGATAAGCAAGTAGGGAAGTCACAGACAAAAAAATTCCACAGAACCTTTATTTTTACTATACATAAGCTGTTGCTAAGGAGTAGGTTTTCTTCCATGCAAAATAAAATGAAATTGAATAGATTGAAATTCTCCAGCTTAAACTGCATGTTATTAACACTGGCTAAGAAAAGGCCTAATTTTCTGGCACCTTCAAGCAATATGCCTTCAAAAGGAAAATTTAATAACTTGCTTCTTACCACAAGAATGGACCATAACTGGTATTGCCAGTCAACATCTTTAAGCTCTTCAGTTGTCTGGATGTGAATGGCCTACAAGAATCTTCTGGATTCACCAATGTTGTGGGAACCTTCCACTTACACTTGGCTTAGGAAGTGTGAATTCTTATTTCTGTGGATCTTGCCAAAGCTAATATTCTGAGATCCATATGTGTTAAGTGATCAGCAATTCTAGAATACAGCATCAAGGAGTCAAATGGGGGAAGCCTCTCAGAGACACTTCAGCCAAAGAAAGGAATTTAGATTTTTTCAAGCATAATTTCAAAGCAGAGAAATGGCTAAGAAGAGATCATTTGAATTTTGGAAAAATTTAAGACAAGAGAACTTTTGTCCAGGGTATATGCATCACAAGCTATCTTGGGGGTGCTTTTTACAGCATTTTTCTTTGTTGCTTTAAGTGACATGCACTTTCTTTAACATTGACTGTGGAAAATGAAATATCACTGCACTTAGGATTGTGAGCTCTGAGACTACAATAATACACACTTTTTACTAAACCTTTTCTACATCCATTGGAATGATTATATACCAACTAGTGCAAGATTCCTGTCAATAATAAAGCATCAAATATTTACAGATGGTAGTTGCCCATTCATTACATATCAAGAATACAAATCATTGTCATGTACTTTCTAATATTTTACCTAAATCTGGCTAGCATCACAAAAAAAAAAAACAACAAAAAAAAAAAAAACAAACCACACTTTATATTATTTTCTTCACATTTGTCCACAAAAGCTCTATATGTTATCTCATACATAATTCTAGGGTTTATAGTGGGAAACACATATTCCTAACATCACTCCTTCTGAAGCGATGCTCCTATTGATGTGAATGTGTGCAGTGATGGCTAGGTTTCTAAGCATTGTTAAATAGATATTCTAAACTATCTTTGAGACATGAATATAGTTGAATTTATACAAGTGGCCAAAATTAGGAGAAATTAATCCAGCTGCCAGCATACACATAACAACCCTTAAATGATTTAATCTCAATTACATAGCAGTTAATTTAATCAAACATAATAATATGCAGATTATTTTCAGTGAAGCTTGATAACAATGTCCACTACAGAGACCACTGCTTTCCTGGCTTCCAGGAAAGGTGAATTGTTCTTAGAAAATCACTAACAAACATTAACACTGTCTCTGGGATCATTCCACTAAATTATTTTGATCTCTCTTTGTTTAGTGTATGCATTTTAGTACATTGCTCTACACTCTGCTAAATCAAAATTCCATGTAACATCATAAATTTTTGGATAAGTAAAGCTGGTACTAAACATTAAACACTACATGTGTAGGATATTTAAAAGAATCTGGTCAGAACATACTGGACTTTGAGGCTTCTTCAATATATGTTTGATAGTTCATTGCTAGAAAAAAACAATTAGCACTGAAGTTTCATTTTCTTGATCTGCACTGACTGTTTAGAGTGAAAAGTAAATATCCCAGTGGTTCTTCATGACTGCAGCTTTCTTAACAACTGATATCCTCTATGTAATATATAATGGCATTGGCTTAGTAAAATTTGACACATATAATTCCATTAAAACGTATGGCTTCATCAAACAAAAACATCTCTCTTCTTAGTTAACTCCTTCTCCAGAAGTGAAGTATACTTCTACTAAGGAAACACTGGGAACAACTTGATGTAAACAACTGTGAGGTTACCAGTTGAAGGTAACAAGAGGAAGGGCCGGCAAGCAGATGGTCTTTTGAATTCTCACTTCAGAGCTACCGTAGCAGGTGTTGAAAAAGCCTTCCATCCTCCTGATGTAAAAAGGTGGGGAAAACAGCCCTTTAGGAACACCACAGAAAAGAGTAATGACTGTGTATTCTGTCATCTATCAGTTTATCATCTATCACATTAAAAAATGTGATTCTTTTCATGGAACTGATTAATATTTCAAACAAATGTGTACCGCACAAAGGAGATGTGGCTGTTCACAGTGGCTATAAATTACTGCAGATTACTCCAGAGAAAGGCCTGGGAAATGAACACCACTTTTCACAAGGGCCAGAATGTCGGCATGAAAATAGTTTGTATTTACATTCTAGCATTTTCATAACATCAGATCAAGCCATTTCAGAGTAAGTGTTCTTCTTCCGATTTTGTTGGATTGCAGCCTTTTGTGTTTTCCTTGGCAGCCTCCCTGCCACTCACCACAATACAACTGCATGTACAAACACATACACAGAGCTGGGCAAACACAAAAGCACATTGCATCCAGTTGCTAGAGAACATGTAGAAGTATGTGTCATGCAATAGCTATGACTATTCAAATTTTAAAAATTAATTTCAGTTAATTCCTCTCTTCCTTCTGTTTTTATATTTATTTGGGAAAAGGGGAAGAATGCAAAGAGGAAAGAGAGAATATATTGAGAGCTATAATCCAAAGAGTTCTCCCTCACTGAAATTTTTCAAGTCTAAAAACCAAATGAGATTCTAAATTTCTCCTCTATCTTCTGCAAACCACTATTTTTATGGTGATCACTCCCCTTTCTGAGATCTAACATACACTCATGAGGTCAGCTGGCTGGAGAGAAGACAGAGTTCCTTCATTTTATTGACTCCATAAATAGTCAAGTAAGAATGATTGTGCTCAAGTTTCAGGGAACATCTAGTTCACACCAGACAGGTTCAGTGGATTAACATTATAAATGACATCCTTTATTATTTTTCATCACTGTATCTCTATGGCTAATCTCATAATTCGAGTATCTATCTCTTCCACACTGAATATCTGAATAGGAAAGATGCTGTTCATATAACAGTCTAAATGACTGATGCTAATTTTATTAGCATTCATTTAAATTGATTACAAGTTGATTAATATTCCGTACTTATTCTGATCACTGGGCTTCATATACTTCTGTTCATCAGATTTTCAGAAGTAATTTGTGATTTTGGAAGGGCCTTGTTTGCATATACAATTTGAAAAACTCATTTTCTGTTTTGTGAACATGCTGATGTATTTGCTGCTTTTGTTAAATGCAGTCGAGTTACAGCTGACTGAAGCCACAACAACAAGCTCTAATTTTTTTAAAAAATAAATTAATTAGATAAAATTAATTTAAATTAAATTAATCTGAAGCATCAAAAATTAGTAGTCATGTCTAAATTCTTTTAGAAATGAGCACCATACTCCTTGGGACTAGTTCTTTAATTTTGTCTACAGAGAACAGAGCACAAAAAAATCAAAATGACAGCTCACTGGAATTGTCTTTTCTTGGTATGAATCTTTAGTATTTTATATAAAAAGAGTTGAATTACACAAATGTAGATATATCTGCTGTAAATACAGGGAAAATAGTCCAAATAAGTAACAAAATACATGCCTTTCTGCACTTAGAAACCTCAAGTACTAATAATCTGTGAGGGAGAAGATAACTTTCCACTGAATTTATCTCCTGGTTATAATTATATACTCATAGAATAATTTAGGTTGGAAAGAAACTCTGGAGATCTCCAATCCAACCTGCTACTCAAAGCAGCGTCAAATACGGCATAGCAAAATAAATGGCACAATACAGACTAGATCCAGTGCTTTCTGAAGACAATGGAAAAAAATTACATCGGAAATAACAGGATTGGAACTGTAAGGAAGAAACATTTTTAGTCCTGAGGTGAACTGGCACATCACGACTCAGCATGCATCCTTACAGCTAAATAATCAAATCCCACCCCTTTTGGTGGCTTCATCAGACTTTCATTTGTGAATCCTTCCTGGACCACAGCAACCCCCGACTGTACCCAGGTACTGTTTGGGGGGATGCTATCTAGCCCAGAACTGTGTGAACAACCTAACAATATGGGTGACTGCATGCCAGTTCCTTGAGCCAATGTCCTGAATCTGTTTCATCTGCTAACGTAGCCAAAGAATCCTGTGGAGCACTTCAAGAATCCTCTTCCCTGCCTTCCCCATGTGTTTAAATCCAGAAACACTGAGTAAAAGAGTTAATTAATCTAAGTCATGAAGACCTCAAAGTAAAAATGAAAATCTATGTCTGACAAATAAGCAAATTCTGCCATTCTGCCAGGAGGAGTAAATAAATAAATCAATAAATAAACCAGACAGAATGTTCTGAAGATCTACAAATCGGTATTTTATTGGCCAAAGCAGAAAAATGTGTTTCAGTGAGGCAAAGAGTGTATTAGTAACAGTCCTTATCTTCCATCAGAGAACAGCTAGCTGGAGCGTCCCTGAAGGAAAGAGAGGCATCTATGTGGTGGCCAAAGTGCAAAACATCTTCAACTTTACAGAGGGAAAAATAGAGCGTCCAGTCTGGACCTAACCATCAATCTGTGAAGTTGCATCACCTACTTCCTGTACAATACGCCACTTGCCATAAGAACAGCTGTACTGGGTCAGATCAAGGGTCCGTCTAGTCCAAAATCTTTTCTCTGACAGTGGCCAGTAGCAAAAATGTTAATAAATAAAAATGGGCAAAAATCAGAAGCAGGGATCTGAACAGCCATGAACTTTGAAATCCAAATCCTCAGTCAGGTCCTAAATTTTTCAAAGAGTTTCTATCCCTAAAACAGGTCCAGTCAATTCCCTTCCACCATTGCAAACTCTGTCTGAAGGCACTGAATTCAGTGTGTGCCAGTGGGTGCGAGTGGAAAGAGGCAGGAAGTAAAAAGATGAATTCCCCAGCTTGAACTCCATGCTTTGTAATAAACTTTGCTTTTAAAACACTGTGGAATTGGCCCATGAGAGTTGTATCATTCTGTTGCTTGTTTCAATAATCTATTAAAGACATATACATAGTTACATACTCTCTCACTCTCCATCCTTTCATTTTCTGACCAGCTGGATAAATGTTGATAACATGGTAAATATTCCTGTTTTTAAAAAAGCTCCATACCTCAAGGATGTGCATTTATAGGATTATTGTACTTCTTCGTGACATAATATAAACTCTTTTGCCAAAGGATGGACTTGATGTGAAGGCCAAATTTTAACTGGAAACACCCTTGGCTTTTTGCAGCAGAATGCCACACACTGTGTGTGGGAAGACTCTTGTCCAAGTCAGCCTTGCAGGGATTACTGAAATATGAATGTTGTTCCTAAAGAACTGCACCTAAAAACACTCTGATCACTTGTATAGCTGTGGATTAGTTTGATTAAAACACATGAAGGCATTGATCCTCTCAATCATCGGGGTACACAGCAGAAACAGGAAGCCAGAGGTATGGAGATTCTTCAAAGTTTGTGTTTCTGGTGCGGTTATTTACATTATAACCTTCACTGCAGAGTTTCACTTTCAAAGATCACACCCATAAATCAAATCCAAGTGTGCTCAATTTGTTCACCCCTGCCAGTAATGAATATCAGTCTTAACTCCAAGCATGAATTGTCTTCTCAGAATAAACCAACAAAATTCTCCCGTTTCAAACTCAGTTATGACCACAAAGTTTTGCACCTGCAGCAATAAAGGGGCCCAAGAAGGCTATTTTTCCCTGAGAAAGCAGCTCCCACTATGGCAAAGAGAGGGAAGATCTGTTCACATGAGTGAGTGAGGAGTAAGAAGGTGTGGGCAGGGACAGGTCTGACGCCCCTTACCCCAAATGGCCCAAACAGTTTGGTCACAGGATCAAAAAGAGCATGTAAGAGTACATTTTTTCACACAGAAAGAGGTAACATCTCTCCCTTCTGAGCAGGAGTAAGTTTTCAGTCCCCTAATTGCCACATATACACATATCTGTGTGTGTTGGTGTGCATGTCTGTACGGACGGCATTTGTTCATGGTCCAGAAGATGCCTTAGCATTGAGGTTTCAATTCTTTGCTCATCAAAAGGCAACTTCTAACAGCTTCCTCTCTCACTGTTTCCATTCTCCTGCAGCTTTCAGGAGACTGACAGACACTGGAAAGCATTTCACCAAAATGTTTACTAATGCAAAAAAACTAGCAGGAAGCCTTGAATTTTTATGTAATACCCATGAACTCAAATCAATGAAAATTTCAGTTCCTCTATAAAAGTTTCAGCCAGCTCTGAGCAATACACAGCTGACACTTCCTTTACTCCAGGAAGCACTAAGCAGCAACAAAGGTTTCAGTCCAAACTATTAAGTTAATGGAGCAACAACAGAGCACTGTGCCATCTAGCTGACTTCTAAAGGTCCACTCGTTGCCACACCTGGCAAGGCAGTTTGCACTGATCCCGCTTCTGTAGCAAAGACAGAAAACTCAGGAGGAGTCACCAGGGGTAAACTTCAGAGCTGAAAGGAAAAGGAGAGGGACTTCTGCTCTAAAGGTCTACCAAAGCACTGATGATTCTGTTTAAATCTCTAGAAGTTTACTTTCCCCCATATCTTTGAATAGAAGCTAAAGTTTTTCAGCCCTGTCCTTAACCACTCCATAAAAACAGTGGGGGATCGACTAGGCTTAATTTACATTAAGGGAACAGGGCTAGCTTTCCAACCTGGCAGTGTCTCTCCTTCGCTTGCCGAAGCCAAGCGTGCTGCCAGCAAGCCCCAGGTGTGCACCACATGAGCAGGTGAAGAAAATAAAAAATGTTTATGTGTATTGCGATGACAGTTCTGAGTCCATATAAAGCATAATACATGACAAGGAGTGTGGTTATCCCAAGATACCAACATTCCTCATGTGCACAAACAGGCAGAAATCCAAAGGCACTATGCCTTCATCTTCTTGGAAAAGTCATTGGGTTGTTGCTCTTTTGCATGGAATTTTTTTTTTTTTAAAGTAGATTTGTTTTCTCTGCTAAACTTTTTCTTTTAAAATATATTTTAATTTTTCTCAAAATATGCAGCAAGGAACTGTTTTACATGTCAGGATCTCATACTGCATTTACACAACTGCATCAATTTAAGTGAGATCAGAATCAACCACAGACAGATCCTTTCAAAACCACTAATTAAACCACCCTTTGAAACCAAAGTTTAAATTGGAACTGTCCCTGTGATGAAACCGTCCATGATTATATAGCTCAAACAAGAAAGATCTAACTCACAGCTTCCTTTGAGACAGTGTGTGACACTCCATCAACTTGTAGGAAGTGTCCCAAGTTCATAGTCTGCTGATAAAAAGCTTACATATAACTGAAGCCAAGCGATCTTTATGATAAAAAGGAACCTTCTTGCCCTGCGTTCCCATGAGAGGAGGATAGAGGGTTTTTGCTTTAAAGAACCATTTTGATTACAATTTGTCATGTATCTCGAACAAAACCTCTTCTCTTGGGAAAATGGGAATTTATATCTTATGAATGCCAACATCTATCCACTAATGCACATTCTATCAAATCAAAAAGAGTGGTTTTGAAAATACATGGTAGATATGGCAGAAATACAACAACCAGCTGATCAGACCACCAGAATCTCTTTGGTACTTATATGACTCTACAAACAGTGAGAGAGAAAGAGATAAAGGTGCTTTACACATGACATAACGAGATGTAGTCTCATATATTAAACCTCAGGATATTTTATATATAAAACTATTTCAGTTTGGTACATGCTGAAACTTTCTGTTAAGGTTAACGTAAGAAAATCACAAATGCATTGTCCAACTAATTCAGATTCTAAAATGGGGTTCTGGAGTTGAAGCTAATGTTTGTTGTTAGGTATAGAAGAATCTTTCTTTTTTCATCTGAAAGTATATTGTGAGATTTTTAAAAAGTGACCAAAATGGTCATATACCTGTTTGATTCAATGCTGCTACCATATGCTTGTTGGCATGAGGGTGTGTGTATGTGCATGAGCGAAAGCAAAAGAGAGTGCAAAAGAACATGTGTATGCATATGTTTTCCTCTTATCTAAGTGGGGACATAAACTTCAACTACAAGACTGGGATCAAACTAGGTTTAAGTTGAACAACAGAAAACAAAACTGGCCTCTTAAGATTTTATTACCATCTTCACTTTTAAAAAAGGAATATCCTTTAAATTGTAATCTACAAAGTAAATGGAGTATATATATCTAGAACTGTATCTGGTTTAGAAACATGAAACAGCCCTACAGTTCAGGTTGGGAGGTAGAGAGCTGGTGGCTTCCAACCAAATGAGTTACTAGCTACATTCTGTTTCCTGAACGTGCACTGCCTGATCTGCTCTGTGGATTGTTACCAGCTTCAGCATTTTTTAAATACTTCCCATTACCCTTTATTTGATATTTTATGCTTCCCCTCATAAACCCTTTAAGCAGATTAATTGTGCCTGTGATGTTTGTTTGTAAGTACAGCTGCTCTTCCTTCCAGTTTGTTTTATAATTGTGATGTCTCAAAGATATCCTAATAAAAGTGACGGGTGGATCTGCAAACAACCAGAGTTTTATCAGAAAGGAAATCCAGATTAAAGTTATTGGAGAAAACATTTGAGTAATACTCAATGTTACCAAAAAAACCCCCACCAACCCATGAAAAAAAAAAAAAAAAAGTCACAAAGGAAAATTTTAAAAAATCCATAACTTCAGCTACATGTTTATTATACATACATAAATACTGTTAAAACTGGAGTTTATTTTGTTCAGAATATACACATATACAGTTCTGGTAGAGTAGTATGTCTTAGAACGTATAATAAATTAAATCTCAAGAATCTAAGAGTAATACTAGTTGGTTTAGGGACTGTTATGCTGTACTTTCAACAAGTGCTATATTTCAGGATTCTTTTGGTTATTAGTTGGAAAGGATGGGTGAGGTTTCAGACCAAAGCAATTGCTAACTATAAAACCAGATCAAATAAGGGTTTCAGTTTGAAAGAGTACCTTTAAAGTCCATTTGTGAGATACACTGTTCAGCTGTTAAATATCTTGTAAGTTTTCCAAGAACTTTGGTGAGCTTTCTTCATAAAATCTGTATTATTTTCACTGAAGATTAATGATAGGCTTATTAAAAAATCAAAAAGTTGGAGAGGTTTTCTGTGATTATGAGCAAGGGTCATCACACTACATTACTTTGGAATGTTTTTATAAGCTTTGTCAGTAGAAATACACTTTAAAAAAAAAATCTATAGGCCAATTTTTTCAAGTCTGTTTTTAATTTTTAAAGGATATAGTCTATTTTTTCTCTTTTATTTACAAGTATGTGCACAATAGCAAAATATCATTCTCTGTTCCATCCACACAGTATCACTGGATGTAATGTAATTTTTGTTTGTAACTCAGCTACTATGGCCAAATCAATGTGGCTACGCAGGTATAAAAGAGGGAGGATTTTGCTTGTCTGCATATTGCAAATAAAGACAGAGCATGCATGGAGGGAAAACAGACCCTGATCCTCCATTTTGTGGCACAGAGATGGGCTGCTGGCCTGTATTGGTCTGACCCAAAGCAGGATAGAGGATGCAGAGGCCTATATGGCTGCCAGAGTGGATTCATGTTTCAGGATGGAAACCTTTCATAAAACAAACAAGAAATCCTTTGGGGTTACTACAGTTAGTAGTGAATGCTACAAGAAGCAACCAACATGAACGAGGGAAGGAACAGTCCCGTGACAGACCATCAGAGTGCAGTGCTTTCTATGCCTGCTGTGGTACTTTGCTTTCTTCTCCTGCAGAGTGAGAATTAGTATCGACTACTGTCCTGTGGTAGAGCTGAGCAACAAACAAATAGAAGTGTTCAGCACAGGTATCTGGTTAGCAACCTGACTTCTCCTTGTTCCCTGCCTCCACTGTGGAGGAGAGGATTACTCTGCCTTTTACTGGGCAGCTTGTCTACAGCTGTTGACTCTGCTTAAACAGACTCAGGAATCAGAAAGTGTTCAGGTAAAAACATAAGCCAAGTTTTCCATGATGCCCAATATGAAATACTCTAAAAGCAGCTGAAAGCCAAGAAGTCATCCCTTCTAAGACATAAAAAATTGGTACTCAAAACATAACTAGCTATCTAGAAGTCTTGATCACAGTGGCCTGGGTTCATGCCATACTGGGGCAGCACCATTGCTAACAGAATTCGTTTTGCCTTTGCCCACCAGCCAGTACAGACAGGTATCTGCAGAAAGCAGTCCAGGTCTTACGGAACAATGCAGATGCTGAAGCAAACCAAATTATTCCTCGTGGTGTCTGTTTCTCCAATAATTAGAAAAAGAACAAACTGTGACTTTGATCCTAACTGAGGCACCTTAATTTGGTTACTTGAATCCAGGCTTCTGTGTTTAAATATCTTTCTTTAAACTTCTGTAATTTAAGCAACCACCTGTAATGGAATGCATATTTCTAATTAACTTCTTAAAGTGCAAAGTCATCAGTCATTGCTAGAGTGCTCAATATCTGACATGGAGAAAGAATATAATTTAAAATAAAGACTTCTATCACTTTTACCTGGAAGAAAATTAGGACTGAAATGGTAGAAGCACACTGGATCATTTTGGGCAATTCCTATAAGCAGTGGTGTCAGGATATACCTTCTGTTGCTAAGTATCTGAACTTGAAATCAAGAAAGAAGGATAAATGACCTAAAAAGTTTTTCTATTCAAAAAAAACAGCAGTGCTGGAACCTGTTCCCTCTTTAAGAAAACTCTGTAGTCATCAAGATGCCCCTGCAAACAGCCTTTCCCAGTTTGTGAAAATACAAGAAGAAAGGTGTTAAATATATTTGATGGGGGAAAATTGCAGATGTAAGCTGTGGTTATGTAAACCCTGTGTTGTTTTAGAGGATGCAAAACTTTTGTTAGCTTAACAATTAACAAAAACCTTATCTATTAGATTAAAATTCCTGAATGTACCCTGCACTGTTACATCTGCCCTTATTCAAGGATCTCTCTCCCCAGTGTGAGGAACTGTTTGCACATTTCATCCTTTGCTTTCCTTTTCACCTTTCCCTACCCAAGTTGTCTTTCTTCCTCCCCACATACCTGGGTTTCCCCTCTCTTCTCCAAGCCATGCTGTTTGTGTGTGTGCTCCCCTGTCCCTCCTCTCCTCCAAACCAAACACTCTGATACTCAGATCTGTCTGACCCCAGGAGCCTGCTGGGCCCTTCTCTGACCCATGGCAAACACACAGTGGAAGCTGGAAATAAAATCATCTCAATTTCATAACCGGTTCTTCAGTCTCTTCCTTCTGTTCCATAACTGTTAAATACTTTGCAGCAAAGACAGCAAGGAACAACTTTTAAAATACCCAATACCTGCCTGTTTTTCGCATGAAATTGTTATCATTCTGTCTATTTGCACCAAGCAAATTCATTAGGTACAGCATTTACACATCAGCATATGAGACAGAAGCAGAAAAATGCTATCATCTAGAGGAGCAACACCTTATAAATGTTAAACCTGAATTCACATACAATTTTTTGCATACCAGGCGTAGAGATACAGATCAAGTCTGTTGCCTTTTATGAAGCATGGCTCAAACAATTGACAAATCTTATTCTAAAAACTCTAAATGCACAAGAAAGAAAAATTACTCTATTTCTACTTCAGAGATATTTAACTGAAACATGGAAGACAAAAACCTCTTAGCTAAGGTCACACAGCTTTCCTTACCTGACCGAATTAAATAGTGCCTGGGCATGTGCCTAACACCAGAATGTGATTGTTTGCACCATCACCCTGTCATATGGTCCCTGATATAAATTTGGTCTTGGCCAGCTAATACTCTTCCAGAACTGTTCCCAAGCACACTTTGGGCATTAGCATGGGTCAGGGACTATTGCCCATAGGTAGCTTTCTTATGATGTCCTGCTCTGGACAGCGAGAGAGATGAGTGTGGATGTGAGTTAGGCCATACCAGCTGGCCTGGGTGATAGGAAATGGGTGCCAGCCATGGCTGGTTTCCCAGTTAAAGGTATGGCAACAACGGACCAGTGACAGGCATAGGACTTGAACACATGCAACCCTCTATGCATCTGAAATATGCAGCTATGTTCACTTTCAAGTCTAAAATCTACATCTCTGACCAAAAACTCTGTGTTCTGTTGCTTCCCAAACTCAGAACAGCAAATAAAGACTGAGATAAACCCTCCCGCTTTGTCTAGTCTTCTGATTACCTGTTAATTATGCCACACAGTTCTCCATCAGTGTGGCTATTGCTATGACAGTTCATAATGATAGGCATATTTCCTAACACTTCTACGCTGACATTCAGCAATATTCAATCTGCAGAAGTTTCTTGTCTCCATCACTGCTGAGTTAGGAGAAAACTCCTGACAGGTTCCTGGGGACTGCGAAAGGCAGACAATTGTATGGTTCTATGCAAAAGGTGCTAGGGTCCTACAGCTTTGCAGCCACCTTCATGGTCTTCTTGGTATCACTGATTTCTGCAAAAGTGACAATAGCCTGGTCATCATGCCAATTTAGTCATTATGGTGGTGGGCTCTGAAAGCTAGAAGGCACCAACCTATGATTAACCCTAGTCACATAGTGCAGCAATAATTTTGAGTTACTACCAACCTAAGCCAGACTTGAACTGCTGACCAAGAAGTGAAAGGCTTTGTATCCTATTACCAATATCCTAAATCATCCAGCCTCCCCTGCAACTATATTTTTTGGATTATTATGTAGGAACAATAATAGAATACCCCATAAACAGGTTCTTTAGATATTCAAACATGTCAGGTTGTACTTTCTACATTTTCAGATAATTATGGAGTAAATATTTGTTAAATGAAGTATTTTACATCTGTCTTGGACCAAAGCGATCTTTCTGTCAGTAATACCACTGAACACTTGTAAAAGTATGCCGGCCATTACAGAGTTATGCACTCTTGGCAAATACAGTCTTTGAACTCATGTTACTGTGCTGCCAATAAAAAATATGTTCTTTTTTATCAACTGGATGTCTTTCAATTATACAATCATTGCCTGACAGAAAAGCAGTTGAAATAGATTTTTAAAAATCCTTTTTTTTTAAATTTCACACCAGTTGGCAAAAGGTTGACGTTTGTTTGCCTAACTCTCAAAGAGACATTTGGTGTAGTTCAACAGTACAGAGAAAATACTGTATAAAGATCAAAAGGAAAAAAAGCGTGTACACTTTCCTATGAAAGACAACACATGGTCCTTGCAAAAGGAAATGCTTCATTTCTTCCCCATACATCAGAGCTAGTCCTTCACCTCATCATTATGTTCATCTGCAGTCAAAGTGAATGGTGCTGGAGCTGGAAGCCTGGGCTAACCGATGTTTTCATAACCCATTTTAATCCTATAGAACACCAAAAGCAAACATCTAAAAAGCAATCGTGCTCGTAACCCCAGTCTGTTAGAATAAAATAGCTGGTTCAATCTAAACTGCCATTACACAAACATTCATACACACAGCCAAATTCAGAGTACACTTTAAATTGCTAAATTATCTTTCCCATCACTGTAATCACTGAAACTCAGTGAGATTACTTTTCAAGGAGATAACAGCATTCAAAAACAGCCCTTCACCAAATATTCAGAAGCACACATGACAGCATGGATGCACTTTGTGATCCACCATGCTACCACACTTTATCCATTCCAACACAACCTCCCACATACCCAATATTTGCACAAACTCTGATTCATCCATAGGTTTATAACTGACAAAATACACTTCCAATACTGAAGATGTGCCAAGGTGTCCCCATCTCTGAAATACATACAGCTCCATCATTTTTTACAAGTAATGCTAATTTTTTGTTTGCACTCTGAAAGTTAGGTAATGTCCCCCTCCTATGAAGAAAGGACGTGCTTTTAATTGTCATCCATGTTAATCACCCTCTTTGTCTAATCTTCCTTCTGTGTACAATTATGTAATTTCCTAGCTGACATGATTGCACTGATGTGGAATGCATTTGATCACCCTTTATTGTAAGCTGTTTGTTTTTAATGGAGGAATTTCTCTTTCTCTTTATGAGTTGTTCTCTTTGCACTGACCAGGAGCACCAAGAAACTTGTTTCTGGCGTATGTATTTTCCTATTTACCTTCTGCAATGTAACACTTGAAAATTTTCCCTTTTCACATTCAAGGTGTCACCTCATTTCTTCTTCCTGGCTCTTACTACTTAATCAGTATTTTTTCATCAGCCACCTGCCTCAGTGTTGCTCAGTCTCCTCTTTTCTCCTTGGATCCTCCTCTATACATCTCCTATAATTATCTTTTCAGTGATCCAATTAGTAGAAGGTGTGATGACACCTCAGGTCCTGCTGCAAACTGAACCCATTTGTGCTAGATAGATTTGTTAGTCAAATCAGATAGTTTCTCCTTCCTTTCAGTCATGTTCTCAGATAGGACATGTGCATTGATAACTTTCCCACATGGTGTCTATTTTTTACCTAATCTTTCAGTTGCTATGAACTGTTTCTTTTTCAGTGTATACAGATAGTTAAGTAGGCTGCAGTAGGCTACCAGCACAGGAAATACTAACTCCAAAATACCAACTAGCTCTCACATGTTAATCCTGATGAAGAGGGAGGAAGGGAAAGCTTCACTGATGGGCTACTCTATATACTTGTTGACCTCTCTCATCAAAAATTATTTAGGGGTCCTGAAGTTTTCTGTCTCTTGGGAAAATGATATTGTTTCAAGGGTAATGAAGATAGAGGGAAAGATGAAGGAAATTCTCCAGTAGGCCAAGACAGGTATCTTTCTTCCTGCCCCAGCTGTGATACATGGGAAAACTCTACTTCTTTCTTCATACCACTATCTTTTGCTTATGACATTTTTCCCTAGAGAAAAGAATGGTTACTTGATCCATCTAAAGGTGTGAGAGAGGAAGATGCTATAGCTGAAGTGGAGGTAAATCTGAAGGAAGGATGGGTAGAAGGAATATGCTGAATATACTTGGGATTGCTAAGAGACATGTAAGTTAGGAGACTAGATGACCAAAACTGTTTCACGCAAAGATTTGGATTCATTGGCAGCTCAAGCATATATCCTTTGTCTTTAGACAACTCTGATATCAAAACTTCTAATCCTGACTTAATGTTTTTGTGCTTCTGGCTCAGGATTTATAAACCTCTGCACCCAGGCACCTCTCTATATGTCAGAGAGAAAGATTTGAAGGTGTTGTAAGCATTCTATAACACATGCAGCACATGACACCTCACAGGCAGCAGCAGACACTCCAGAAATCAGCATTTACAGAGAACTATTCCATCCACCTACGCCCCAAGTCCTCCTTTGAATATGCCTGTCTGTTTCTATTGCATATAACAGAAACTGTAGGATAACTGAAAATTGTAGGGCCACTTTTGGCAACTGGATTTTTAAATTAAGCACATCAATAAACTGCCTGTAATTAGACAAGATGAAGCTGGAGCATAGTGTAACAGTCATCCATGGAGAACCATTAATCCCACTTACCTAAGATACCTACATTACCTCTGACCCTGCCTGTTTCACTGTCCTGAATAGACAGAGCATATAGATTATTATATTCATATTTTAAATATTCATCCTAAATTGTCCTGTTGACAGGAGAAATAGACTCTTTCAGAGAATGATTCATTTAACTTAGAGGTCTGTTTTGGTAATTGCATCCTAGAAGTCTCTGTTCCTCTCCACTGACTACACGAGGAATTTTGATGATTTGTTCAGACTTGTCTGCATTACAGCTACTTACATTTGGCTATACGAATGCTGTCCGAGGTATCTACATACTTTGACAGGAGGCTTGTGGAATTTAAAAAGCCAGAATCACATCACTTGATCCTCTGAAATAACATACAGCAGCTCTACCAATAAATCTACAGCCATAGAGGGCCCAGCTCCAAACTTTTCCTTATTCTTATAACTTCTGCATAACTAAAAAACTTTTCCATCCTTGTAATATACTTGTGTCATGAATCACCAGAGATCCTACCTTTCTTGTTTCTTTCATGGCATTTCCTGTGAGGCGGGCTTCTTGACAGTACAACCCTCCATTCTGCATAGCTCAGTGGTCCAAATGGTTGCAGCGGTCACCTAAATGTTTAGGCCAAACAATTAATTATTAGGCATGTTCCTTCTACAATAACAAAGGACAAAAGCTGAAATACACTGTGGAAAACAGAAAAAGTATCAAATGGTGTTTTGATCCATTATGTCTTCCACAGGTAATTTCTATACTTTACTCATTAGATGATGGAAAGAAAGGGTAAAGATACAAATGCAAAGTATAATCCTGTCAGGTGCTGAAAGGTGTGTTTTTTAGCTAATGATAACAATGGACATTCTGCATCCATCAAGACTAACTTCATGTGAAATGTGTTTGACCTGTACTTGTAGAACTTGTGAGTACATGCCCATCATGTTCCAGGGGAAAAGAATCTCACCAAGAAATTGTCTTTCCAAGAAACACACAGTAGAAATGCTACTTCAAGCCTTTAATTTCCATCATTTTGAATAGTGAATTGACCTGAATAAATTTAATGTTAATGATATATACAATCTGTGGAGCGGGGTTTCTTTTCCCTTTATCATTGAAAAAGTTTTATTATACTCTGGTTTGCAATGTCAAGCCTCAAACAAAAGCAAAATGTGCCAATTTTTGAATGAAAAATATTAATTATAAGTAACAATTCAGGTGAATTTTTAAATGTGTTTTACTAATAAAAACAAAGGAGAGCAAAAGTCAAGTAAATGGACATTTTTTAACATTGATATACTTCTGGCTGTTCACCAACTTTAATAATCTAACCTCTGTTTAAATTAAAATATCGTGTCAGCTTTTAATACAAACCCTACATGAGCTGCAAATTCACAATATGTGTTAAGTCTAAAAAAATCATCATCTATCATTGCACTATTTCAGCAGTGGCAGCTGGGTGTTTTTAAAAGGTTCCTATGAACACAGATCTTAGTTTAAATGTAATATTATGTTATATTACTCACACTTGAACTGACCTTCATAAATATCAAATCCTTACAATTATAAATCCTGACATTTAATACTTTCCTGCAGACTAAGCGGGACCATGTTACATTATAAGGTCACTTGTCATTTGCAGCTTTTAGAGAAACTTATCATTTTAATGAAGACACTAACTCAGACACATACAGTAATGAAATTGTGGACAAACATACTTCAGATTGGCTCAAGGGTGCATATTCTCACTGCACCATACAGCACTGAAAGACTTTAAAAATGCCTTGCTAGTTCACTGCCCATCTGTATTAACAAGCAGCATATGTTTTGCATTGTTAGCATAGGAAATGACTTCTTAAGTGGTTCTAGTGAACACTGAAGGGTTAACCCTTCCTGCTCTCCTGGGATGAAACTAATAGGCTTCCCCAAAGGGCTACTCTTCCCCTAGCAGTAAATAAGGAAGCTACTCTTGCTCACTTAACCATTCAGCCAAGAAACTGGGCAAAACATCAGATCCAGGAACGTGTTGTACCCGTAAGACTAAATTATGCCACTTAACTTTAAGTGCTTTATTGAGTGACCTACACCCTAGGTTCCCTCTGGAGTAAACGGCAAGTTAGAGGCATCTCTGGGCAGCAATTCAACCCAGCTAAGAGTGGAACACCTTGAATAAAAGACTGAAAATTCTAGTAAAATCAAAGACAAAACACGGTTAATTTCAATGCATGCATGTTTTGTCTTACTTCAACCCCAGACCTGTTGTAATGCCAATAATATTCAGGTCCAGATGACAACAGAACAACAGTGAAAGAAAGAGGGAATATTTTCTTTCTTGTGTGCTCCACAATTGAGTTCCTGCAGATCTTCCTCGTACAAACTCATGACCAGGTTTCTGATCCTGTATTTGCATTTGTCTTTGTATTTGTGGGAGAAAATAAAGCAATACCAGAACAATTAAGCATGTTATGTTATAGGTGTTTTAGGTGATGAAGAATATGGTAGAACCACAAATACAAATAACCAACAAACTAGAACTAGAAATGTCATGCCAGATTGCATATGGCTTTAAGGTGCCCTTCCACCTCACATACTATAGCCTTTGAAAGGTTATATATTTGAAAGTTGTGGAACTTTCTATTATCCACCTGCTTTTTTATACAACTTTCAAACAATATTAACCTTTATCTGGAAGAAAGCCCCCCCCTCAAAAAAACTCCCAAGACACAGATACTAAATAAATGTATGGTATGAGAAGAGAGAGAGAAATTACATAATGAGAGAAATAAGAGATTACTATTTTTCAAACAGTTTTATTTGCTTTCAAGTCTTTCATCTCTCACAAACAACAAGAGTGGATAACAGGCAATATCATTCTTTTCATAATAACATGGCCTGTTGTTGTGGTTTGAGCCTACTCAGCAGCTAAATGCCACACAGCTGCTCACCCACCCTCCCCCCACTTGGGAATGCGGAGGGAATCAGAGGGGCAAAGGGAGACTCGTGGGTTGAGATAAAAACAGTTTAATAACAGTAACAGAATAATACACTGACAGCAATATCAGCAGGTAATGTACAACACAGCTACTCACCTCCCACCAACCAACACCCACCTGCTCCCAGCCTGCAATCCCAAATACAAAGACCCCACAGCCACACTCCCAGAAGTGGCAGCCTCTCCCAGCCCTCTCCTGCCTTTATATGGTGAGCATAATGTCACATGACATGGAATATCAGCCAATCCCGGCCCAGCCCTCCAGCTGTGCTCCCCCCGCCCCCGCACACAGGTGAGGGCTCTGGGACCTGGGGAGCCCCTGGGGTCTCAGGGTGCTGCAGCTCCTCCCGCTGCCAGACCAACGGGAACTCTAGTCCTGCCACAACCAGGACACCTGTATACTAACAGGATTTTCAGATGTCCCTAAACTGGTGATAGAAGAGCTTAAATCAGTCCAGACGTGGCACTACATCAATGTGCAGACATCATAATTTTTTCATATGGTGATGAAAGTGGTGATCATTATAATTTGAATAAATTAGAGCACCCACTCCTAAAGATACTTTTGGAAACAGCTTGGACCCATATACACCACATTGACTTTGTGCACCTGAATGACTTCCTAAATAAAGATGCCAGTAATCATGGGATCACGCTAAAGTTAGAGGAGAGAAGGAAGTGCTTCTAGGCTACTTCTATACATGGAGCCAGGGCATGAACACATGCACTACAGCTTGACCATGCAAATTATTAAGTTGCTATTCCATGGAGTATGTTAACCCAAATCAGCTTGTTAACTCCCAGACAATTTGAGAATTACCACAGGCCAAGGACCATTTGCCATGAGCAGTTTCATCATGGCCAACTTGTTTTGGAGAATAAGATAATTTAATAGTGTGGTATTTCCAGAGTACCAGATGGCCTAAAGGCCAAAGAGGGAACCTTGACATTATTTAATTTACCAGTATACACATCCCTACAGGGGAAGTTCAGATGAGACGTTTGCTAAATTGTTCCCTGGAATTGTCTAACCCCTCATCAGAGAAGCCTATACCAGCTTAAGGGCTTTGGATAGGTGATATAAGAATGCCACTGACAAACGATGAGAATATAGTCTATAATTATGTCTAATACTTCTGGCAGCTGTTATCTTCCAGAACTGGGACAGAAAATCAGAAAATATTTCAGGCATGGAATCTATTTCACAGCATCATCTAACTGCAGTCCTGAAAGTGCCAAGAGAAATCTCAGGGAAGATCCTTTTTTCAGTGTTTTTTATTTTCCCACTTGAAAAGATGCCTTTTGTGAATCTCACTCTGAGCTCTCACTTTCAGCAGCTTTGGCACATACACCGATATTTTGAATACCACTCCTATGTCTAACTTTGAAATATTGCAACACTGGGCACTATAATGACTCCTTCCCTTTCTGGATCTGGTCCTGAGTATCCAACAGCAAGAAATCAGGGATAAGTTATTACCAAATGGCATGGCTTGACCAGAAGTGCAACCAGGAAAACCGGCTGACTCCTTTCTCATGACCTTCTTTTCCCATGAATAGGAACTAACTGAATTGTTCAGGTAGAAAGTAGGCCCATGTTCCTACACTCAACTAAACCTCCAAAGGGAACTACTCAGGAAAGGAAAAGGTGCACATTGCCTTTTCTTCAAGGATGACATATCACTGAAGACAGGGTGCACTGACTGGGAAAGCCCTAGGAGTTTGTGGTTACAGTGTTATCCCTCAACACTTCATTCTTAACAATGTACAAGGCAAGATCTAGCCCTTGGTGTGCTGTTCTGTGCTGTGTTTCAATAATGAGAAGAGATTGCATGTTTCAAGTCCTACAGGTGATTGATACCTGTGTAATTTTATGCTGATGCCAATAAAGCAAGCAAGTCCTGTGTCTGAAACAGTTTTCAGATGAATGTGTATATGGCTAGTTAGTCAGGAAACCATATCCAGAAAGGCTGGATGTATATTAAATCTTGAATGGTTTATGTTGTCCATTAAAAAAAATATTGTCATTACAGATAAAAAATGGTCTGATCTTCAAGAACTCACCAGGTTATAAATGGAGCTAACCTGTATCTTTTATATAAAAAATAACAGTACCTTGAAACAGAAGACAGGTAAATTGATGCTTCAGTGTTTACTGCACTGTTTGTTACAACAAACCTAAAGTTCTCATTCTCCCCTATATATCTCCCACAAATTTGAAAAGACACATTAAAACCCCAACTCAGAATAAAAACAATCAAAATAGTCAAAGGAACTGAAACAAGATGCCTTAGGTTGGAATAATTACACATTACAGCTTCTGTTGCAGACTTCCTGATAACTCTTTAGTTAATTCAATTTCTCACAGTCTTTTACTATTATTTATATCTGAAGGTGTGAGCTTTGTGCAAATAAAGGAATTCAGTGTTTATATAATTAAAATCAGCTGTACTTTAGCATCAGTATTTATGAGTGTCTATGCCTTGTGCCTTGTGTCAGAAATTAAATCTGAATTGCACTCACAAGCAGCTCAAAGAAGAATGGGGACCTCCAAGAAGAAGTGATAGATTCTTAAAAAAAAAAAAAAAAAAAAAAAAAAAAAAAACAGAGAAACCAAAGACTGAAGAAGAGGAATCAGGATGGTTATGAGAAAACATATAATGCTCTTACAGTGGATATGACCCTCATCAGTAATACTGGTCTTCCTCTTTTTTTATTAAATCATCAGACAAGGAAGAACAAAGACTACATAAATAAAACTTCAAATTCCTTCTGCTTTTGCATGGCAAGCCCTCTAAGTCTGCTCTTGCTAATAATCATTGCATGAGTCATCAGACTCTGAGGATGAACAAAATTTCTTCTTTTGGCTGCAATCTAAAACCAAATATGGGTATAGCCTAATGATAGCTTAATGATAGTCCTACTTACAATGAGATTGGTTGATTAAAAAAAGGTTATTCAGTGTCTTACACCTTCAGAATGTCTCAAAACTATATCCATCAACAAGACTCTGCCTGGCAGTCATAACCTTGAGTTACCCAAAATGTCATCTGCAGGATAACAGAATGACATTTGTGCTTAAACATAACTGTCTTTCTAGATCAGTGTGTTAAAATGTACCAAATGGAGTTGAAGCATGCTTAACGCTGTGTATCTTACCCTCCTTTTATTTTCCCCTTTATATAGTGATGCTGTGAGGCGATGTGAGATCTTGTATTTCCATTCTCAGCAGCAGACTCTGTGGTGTACTCTGACTGGTGACCCTTATCCTTGCCACACATCCTTGCCTGGGACCATGATCACTTCGGACAGCCTGCTGTGCCCCACACTGGGATTTACAGTAGCACAGACTAAATATTATCCATTTAAACATATTCCTAGAGATCCCAAGCAAAGCTGGAGACATTTCCTTCTCAGCTCCTAATACTAGAATAAACTAACATGAACTTTCTGTATATATATATATATATTTATACATACATACATACACGTACACACACACACACAGACACACACACACACTCCATTGTCGATCCTTCCTTTATGGGCTACACTGGTGGCAGTGTTTTCTGTTTCTAATCGCCATGGCCTTTATGATACTGTACTTAATGAATTATGCTCCTCAGGAGGAGGTCAGTGAAAGAATTAAGCTAAAAACCCCTAACAGTGTTGTTGGCCAGGAGCCAGCTCTTTCGAGGCTGTGTTTCTGCATGAGGTCTACCACAGCTGGAGCGAAACGACTTGCAGGTGGCTCAGTGGGCAACAGATCACACAGTACTGCTCTGTCCGCCCCTCGACAGCAAGGAGGGAGTCACCTATGCCTGCCGTTGGTGGCTGAAAATGAGCAGGAAACGCCTGACAATCTTGATTAAGAACTCCCAAGCATTGAACTTTCCATAAGGAAAAGGCACACTCAGATCTCTCGGCTTTGACATTCCAACTTCCAATTTAAATACTACTTGGGGTCCAGGAGAAAATGCTAACGCTTGTCCTTATGATGTTAGGCGGTAGATGCCTTAATAAAGATGATGTGCATGGCCCAGTCAGCACACCAAAGCCTGGATAATGAAGCAGGCATGTTCTGTTTTCCCCCCAAGTTTCATTCATAGACAATTTATAGGTTTTATTTTAAAAGTAGCTGAAACATACTAAGTAATTTTCTGGAGTGTTTTTAAACTTTTTATTTCTAAATTACATGAACAGATGCATATGCACAGTGGAAAATAGCATCAAATAGCTTGGGGGAACAGAGGAGCTCAAAGATCCAGCCAAATAAAGTTAGGTTCCACTAACAGCCTGCTTGGACAACTCCTTTCACGTCCCTGGGAACCCCACCACTCATCTGTTCAGCTTCACTTTCTTGCAGATTAATCATTTGTGGTTTTATAGCCATATAAATCTTAAATATCTACAGAAATTGAGGACCAGAAGGCTTTTCCACACCTCAGTGGACAAAAACTACTGTCTACTTGCTGCACGACTCATTTGAGACTCCGTAGCAAAACAGGCACAATCCTGACATTGTGGCAGCTGAGGATGAAAGGCTGGAGTAACCTTCCTATAAGCAAGCTGGGAGCCAGCTGGGTTGTGGTGCAAAGATCAGGGGTTGCTCATAACGAATACTTTCTCACAAACATCTTTCTATCAGTAGGCACAGGCCGATAGGTGCTGGGTGTCAACACAGCAGCGGCAACTCTGCCTCTCCTAGGCACCTTGTAAGGCTCCTCATAAGCAAAAGCAGACAGCAAACACGGCATACATCAAAACTGACTGCACAACTGCAATGTTATGATGTGAAGGTACCCAGGAGCTCAGATTTACATGTGCTCATCAAATCCGATGCTGCTTTCAGTGACTCAGCTGTTTCTCAGCTACTAGTGAGAATTTTATGTGGTTTTAGAAGTACTATGGCAACACCACTTGTGACCAGGAGGCTGGTGCTTTTCTCCAGAAAATACTAAATTGATCTCATTCTAGAAATTTGAATGCAGTATGAAGGAGAAGCATGCTGAGTCTTTGGTGCTGAGAAACTTTGGGTTTGGTGGGACAATAAGGCAGAACACTAAATTTAGGCAGCAAGATGCTTTGCTGAGCCTCCATGGGCATATTCAATTCTGTGTTCCAGTTACAGTGGTGCAGGTTGGCACTGATGTCATGATCCAAAAAACCCAAAAGACCGTAATGGTTTCTGTCATACTTTTCTAATTCTTAAAATGGCTGCTACTCCTCCTTTGAAAGTAAGAAGTGAATGGCTTGATCTGTGGCCTCCTCTGCTTTACCAGCCCTCCTTACTAATTACATTTATCAAAACAGGAATGGGACACAATAGTATGTGACCATAAAATGGTTTAAAAAATCCCCCAGATACACACAAGAAATGAACAGAGATGACAAGTAAGTATGAGTTGATATTTCATCACTGAATATAATTATCAAATGAATTAACTAAGAAATAACTAAGTCTGTGTGCAAAGTACTGGATAAAAGTATATAGAAAATAACATACTTGGCCAAACTTTAATGAGCACCCTGTTCTGGCTCCTGATTTACCCACTAAGCCTCACAACACCTATAATACAGTTTCTTCTCCATTTCCTTTGTTCAAAGCCATGCAAATTCACAAGGACCCAACCCAAAGTCTCACACCTCCAGGAATTTTATTATCTTGCAGACATGGCCACACAATCTGAAGAGTCACACAGAGCCAGAAGAAGCTAATACTGATAGGCGATTCTTAATTATCTGCACACTCATCTCATACTGCAGTACTTGTAGTACTTAAGGACAGGACAGGCTCTGGGATTAATGATAGAAAGAGTCAGTGGCACAGTGTGTACAGCAAAAAACCCTCAGCACTTCCTATCCGATCTCTAATCCTCATTCCTGCACCCTTGATCATTAAGTCTTAATTTATTGCAGTTTAAACAAAAAAAAAAAATAATAAGTAACATACAAGCTCATGTTCCTGGTAGCTCTCATTCCCTATAAATTCCCGCTACACCTAGGAAACTGTGGTTTGATTTTTCTGTATTGTTAATTGGTGAGTGCAGCCAAAGAAATTCCTATCAGGTTTTCATCTCTTGAATTTATTTACCACCATGGAAGGGAAAGGGGGCCATTCCTCTGGGAAGGAGGGAGAAACTGGAAGAATTACATTATTTTGACCTTACATTTGAGCTGACATCTAGCACAGTACTAAATCAATGACTTGGCACAGGAGACGGGATTAGCACGGGTAGGTTACAAGCAGTTTGCAGGACTGCAGCTGTCCTGTGGCTACCAGTGGATGTCAGTAGAGGTTCCACTTGCAAAGGAGCCAAACGGAAAGAGACAAAGGAAAGAAAACCCTCTAGGTTCTCTTAGTATAGGCAGTGCATAATACACAAGTACTCCAAAATGGCTAGTCTTTCCAGCTAATGATTTTTGACTATAAGCGAGCAGTAGTACATTAAAGGATGTAGCAGAGCTGATTGGGCTGCTTGTAATTCTTTATGCTTTCACCTTGCACAAGCAATATTTTTTTGGTTAATTTAAAAACAATGAACAAAGTTAGGAGGCCCACTGTTGGAATAGTAGTGATGCTGGACAATAGTTTAAAAAGAAGTGAAACATATATAATCCGCTCCCCCTCCTCTGGCAGAGCAGCCACTGCTCCAGGAACACTTAAATGCAACAATAAAAAGCAAAGCTCTCCAATTATTGCTTTGCAGGGGTTGGGCTGCAACCTTTCAGTAAAGCAAACAATCTGGACAAGCTAAGCACAGGGTTTTAGCTAAATTCTTAACAAGTTTATCTAGAACAAACAAAAAAACAAACAAACAGCATACAAATGGAAAGGATTTCCTTTGTTAAATTATAGCCCATCACCTCATACAAGCAAAAGCTGACCCCGATTCCCCAGTGAACATTCCTGGCAGTAGAGTCACTGATAAGAGCGACTGAATTCTCCTTTCAGGGACAGATTCTGATGCCACTGCTCATGCTGAAAAACATAGTTCTTATGGGCAACAAGGTGCTACTTAAGAAGAGAACAGGCATTTCACAGTTTAAAGAGTTCTCATCCAAGAAAAGTGGTGGAAAAAAATCCCACCTTCCTATCCTGAAGTAATGCAAAGTAAGTTCATTTATCAGATAGGAACCTGAAACTGTAAAGTCTGTTATTGGATGAAAGCTTTACTACTCCCAGCTGATAGAAAGCAGTATCCTGTGACATAAGATTTGAGAATCCCTCTTAGTTATTCTAGCTTGGGTGGATGCTGTTTGGTTTAACATTTTCTGCTCTTCCAGTCTGCCCAATCTGTAAATACAAATTATTATAGCTCATGTGGTCACTAGGGCTGGTCCAGTGTTTCAAGAAAATATTTTTTCATAGGAAAAATGCCAATCCTAGTAACTGCAATGTTTCATGGGAACATGCAAGTTTTAACAAACTTTTGTTGGGAAAATTTTCTTGGGTCCAAAATGGAATTTTTGGTCAAAACCACAGAGAGAGAGGGAGAAAGATCTACCTCATACTAACAAATACCACAGTGATCATCTTTCCTCATAAATCAATCCTTTGAGGCTTCTAACTATTTTTCAGCCTGGTTTCCTACACAATTGAAAGTTACATGATTGCAGGATTTGTCTGTTTATTTCTCAGTCCTCCCTTAAAAACATTGGACCCCACTGGCCAAATTCAGTATTTACAAAGGTTACTCTGCACTGTTTGGGAGTTTTGGAGAAACCAGGGGCTGAGTAGACGAGAGAGATGTAGCTACTCTGTCCACTGTGGGAAAGTCTTCAGCATGAGAACAGACATGATGTTTTCTTGCTAGCTTGGGAAAGAGTCCGGCAGATGTGAGGTAGGGAATTGGAGATGCTCCAAAGACACTGAGGGGGAAGGCAATCACAGACAAAATGAAGGAAGAATCTGAGATAATTGCAGCAGATGGGTGATGAGAAGAAGCACACGACTTATCCATAGGAAAACTGAATTCTCTGTTAGTTCTTCCCAGAACCACTTGCGCTATTTTTCTGTAGGTTGTCAGCATTTTCCTGACGATGCTGTTTTCAGAACTGAGCAGCACAGAGGAGAAAGCACGGATCTGCACTGAGCTGGAAAAGATCTGCTACTTTTTTCTTTTTTGAGCCCAAAACCTATTTTCTGTATCTTTCAGCATTGCTTCTTCACAAACATCCCTATCTGCCTCAGCCACTTTCTATTTTATTTTTCCCCATGTCTATTTGCTTGAGTTTATATCTTTGATATTCGAGATTATATCTCAGGTGCCCTGAAAACATTATTTTCTACTTTTCTTGTTCCTTTGATTTCTTCTAATATGAGAAGACTCTCATGTCTGAAGTATATTCCACCTCAATTATTTCCCTTCTCCCCTTCTGTAGCTGTAGGAATATACTCACTGTGGATTTTAAGGCATGAAGATACATCAGTCAGGGGTATGGCAGTCCTTTAGATAGGTAAAATAGGACTTGAGAGACCAGACAAGTCTCACTGGAGGAAAAAAAAGCAACAAGCTTTTGATTTACTGGGAATGAGGAAGCTTCTGTGGAAAAATACTGGAGAAAGCTATTAAAAATGAGCAGGTGTATTGCTGCAACTAAAACTCTTCTGACACCAGTTTAGCCACAGAAGAGGGAGATTAGCTTCAATTTACCCTCTGAGTATTTACAGGTTATGAACAGATTTTGCAAATGCAGGCTGAGCTTCACATAGCCACAGTATACGCTCTCTTCAGGGTCTGAACGAGCTTATTTAAAAGTGTGATTGACACATATTGGCATCTTCAGAGAAACCCAAATAAATATAAAAGAGCTCTAAAGCCTACTCCCTACTGGTTCATCTGAAAATATTTTATGATTGGAACAGGCTTTTTCTTGTAGCCCTCAGCACTAGAGTGGGTACATTGTCCCCCTTAACTAAATTTATCAAAGTGATGTGCAAACCCAAAATAACAAAAAGAGAAAACCAGCATTGTTCACAATGAGTTATTTTATAGGGTGTTTCCCA
Organism: Tyto alba; assembly: GCF_018691265.1. Taxonomy (NCBI): domain Eukaryota; kingdom Metazoa; phylum Chordata; class Aves; order Strigiformes; family Tytonidae; genus Tyto; species Tyto alba. The sequence goes on along the minus strand of NW_024881316.1, from coordinate 40,746,805 downwards.
TCTTTAGCTTCAGTGTTCTGGTAATTTAACACATGGAATAATACCAGCTAGTAATTTTGGCTTTGAATGTTGTTATTTTATGTCTTATGAGAAGTTAATTGCATCTTAGACACAGTCGAAAAGGAAAAAAAAAAAAAAAAAAAAAAAAAAAACCAAACCCTGAGATATGGAGCAGATTTCTTTATATTGCTGCTTTCTATTCATTCAGCACCAGTCCATGTTAGACCAAGCAGAACTGAACATGGCGGGGGAAAAAGTAGACACAGCAGGTGTAACAGAGAGCTCAGACCACAAAAGGGTGCTATCATTTTATAACATGAGCTAGCCTTCCATAGCGACCTGTAAAGAATGTGGCCTTTGAAATAGCTTCACTAGAATTAGTAGCCTTTCAGGAAATATTACTATTGTTCTGAATTCCACTTGAAAATTTAATTTGCCCCCTGTTATTTTCAGGCAAATTCCAGCAGAGCTTTATTCTATGAAATCTGCGTAGGTGCATAAGAAACATCGTCTTGACTCAGGAAATTCATACGCCTTTGTACACAGAGTGATCTATTTATCATGTGTGTGTTTATCTACTCATGAAGAAAGAGCTTGTACAGATATAATTCATGTGTAGGTGTGTGTGTTCTATATTGAAATCATATGTATTCTATAATTACATTGTATTATATTATGAAATGCCTAATTAACTAGGAAGTATTGAATTGTTAACCAGTAAGTATTGAAATGTTAACTAGATAAGTATCAAAATGTTAACTAGTAAGTACCAAACTGTGAAAATTCAGAGTTTGGTCTTAAAAACATGCGTAATACTAATACTGCAGTATAGAAAAAACATGACATGATGCAGCTTTCATACAAACAATACACCAGAAAAGCACTTGCCTGTTGACTAGAAGTCAGACTTCAGTTCTGAACACTCTTACTTTGAGGAGTGTAAATTGGGTAGCTCTGAGCTGAACCCACTTGTGTCTGGCAAAGGCAGACAGATGCGATACAAGGACGGCTCGGTTTTTTTTCCATCGTTATGCCAGGAAGGAGGTAGGTCTAGCTTGTTATGTCTGTGTGGCAATCAGAAGATATGGTTGGCCTCCAGAGACCTGCTTAAGCTTATTTTAACAGCAGTTAGCAAGGTACCCATGCTGGTGTGGCTCCTGTCCCTCTGGTGAAGTGCAAGAAGCCAGGGTAGCCAGAGGCCCCGTGGTGCAGAAGGTCCCCCCACAGGTGGGACAGGCATGTCCCTGTCAGCTGGCACCACACCTCCACGCTGCAGGGGAGACATGGCTGGGATCTCAAAGCCAGATGCTGTAACTGATTTAGATGAGTGGATTGCATATGTATTGCTAATTCACAGATGACAGCCTTTTACTTTACTCAGATTTTCCCCAGGCTTATAGGGAAAAACATCCCTACCTAGATTTGTAACCCATTAGCAACCATCTCTTAAAAACTATTTATTTAGCTTGTGAATCTAACCTCTTTTCATAATATAAAAAAATATGAGGTATTGGATACAATTTGGGAACAAATTAATAAATTTCCATATTTCTGCATTGAAGTATGTCAATGTTTAGTTAAATATGTCAATGATGGTAACTCTCTGGATCATCTGTGTAATTCTCAAACTTACTACTTCTGAAACTGATTTTGGATTGGATTCTGCTGTGATCAGCTAGACAGTCAAATTTGTCACTGTAGCTAAACAGTCAAATTTGTCACTGTAGCTAAACATAAAGGTGAACAGATCTTTCACTTACTCTGCTTTGATATAGCATATATTGTACATTTCTTTAGAGAAATATTCAGCAATATCACTTTGTTCAAAGTCATCGTGTGATAAGATAACTGGATTTGTATTTTTGTGTCATGCTAACTTTACCTTTTTCCTATGAAACAATCCTCAAAAGGAAATGTGGTAGTGTCTTCCTCCCAGCTGTACAACTTTTCAAGTTATGACTGGCTACAAGCAGTCACGCTCTGTTATTTCATACTGCCATGTCTGAAAAGATGTAACAAAATACGGCAGAATACAAGACATGTCAGAAATTCAGGAGCTGAAATACATATTTTGAAAAAAATAATATTATCAGTCCTCTGCAAAATCTAACCAAGTAGCAAATATGTGACCAACTAGTTGACGGCCAATTTGGAAAGGAACTTATACCACTTCCTTCCCTCTCTATACAATTAGTGGGTGAGAGGGGTCTGTCATCAGGGTAAGATAAATGTGAAACTAAGGGCAAGAAAGTCCACAAGAGCTGCTTACATGGCCTTCACTTTGTTTTAGGTTTTGGTTTTCTTTATTTTCTTTTTTTCCTCTGGGTAGATAAATTAATAGCTCATGGCATTTTTTTTTTTTCTGTGGAAAATGTGGGTCCAGAGAGACCAGACATTTTATGACTTCCAATCAACTCCAACAAATTGTTCATTAACAGAAAAGAACTGGAAAACATCCTAGAACTTGGAAGATTTCTGATTTCCCATTTGAAGTGACTTTTAGCTTTGAAATGCATTTCAAATATATTTTTTCTAATGTCAAAAAGTAAAATGCCTTACGAATCGAAATGATTAATTTCAAGTGAAAGAAAGCATTTTTTGACTCAAAATATTTTCATTTTTTTCTGTCTGAATAAAAAACAAAATAATTTAAACTGCCTTGACTGACAATTATTTCCCTTCCATGTTTTCTGAACTGCCAAGCTAAAACAAAATTTATTATTCTCACTGCAATGTACTAAAATACGCATAAATCTATCTAGCTTCTTGTTGGATATCAGTCAGGAAAAGCAGGTGGAAATTCAAACTCAGTCTATACAGGGAAAAAGAAATGAGGTAGAGGTTAACCAATAATCTGTTATAGATAATGTACATTAATTTTAGGAAGCATAACTTGGAAAAGAGCTTTTTCTCAAAAGAGCTTGCTAGAATTATTGAGAGCAATGCTAAAAAAGAGAGAACTGAGAATTTTTTTATGATTTGATCAGAATTTAAATGAAATGACAGTATGATAAAAAGCATCAGATATACACATATGTATTTTCATTACACTCTGGTTTTAACTTTTGATATAAAGTTTTGCTGTAGAACAAGCAAAGAGCAGATATCCAGACACCTGGAGAGCCATGCTTAGCCCAGCTCCCTCTCTCCTGTAATGAGGTCATTACTCACTCGTCACTCCAATAATACTGCTGTAGCTGCAATGAAGCTTATAATAATCAGGGTAGATTAAAAAAAAAAAGGTAATTTTTAATAACTTAAATGATCTTTTCTTTTTCTTCACTGGATATAGAAGTTTAGCAATGGTTACATCTCCTGACTAAAGTGACTTGCTTTAACTTGGCAAAACTACGAAGAACTTTTAATAGTGGAATTACCTCTTTCCATTTTCTGACATTTGTGTGCCTGATCAATTTTCATTCTGATGTATGTGGCAGAATATGTAGGGTATGCACATGTACAGCCTATCTGTAATAACTATGATGATCAACAGTTCATGTAACAGCTGAGTTTTTAGGATCTGCTTATCACTGACATTGGGACGCCTGAGAACCTCAGGACATGTCTTCCTTGTACAGTGGACTGCAACGCAGAAATCTCCTAAACTGTGTTATATCCAGAACCAGCATCAGCATAGAACTGTCAGGGGAGGGTGATGGACAAGAAGATAAGCCCTGCTTCTCTGCAGCAGAGACACACACAGCTCTAATGTGACTGGCCTCGCTTCTCATGGGGGTAGGCTGTACAATGCTTATATACCAGATGGTGTCAGTGCTACTTTAGGTGTCTCTGGACATTGTTCCAATGCCTTTATACATGCCCTGTGTAAGACACAACTTCAGTTCTTGTATCTGAGCTTCCTCTTCCTGAAGGTTTTGCTCCTGATCTTAAAAGATCTCTGTAGTGTCGACTGCAGAGGCACAGCGGCTAATGCTAACCCAGAAGCATTCATGTTGGATGTATGAGCCCATTCTCAAAAGTAATTGGGCTGTATCAGTGCTGATCCCTGTTCAAGCTGCTAAGGTCTCCCTCTCCATAACATTAGCTCAGCTGTAGCATCAGTGTTGTGACAAGGTTGATTCCAGTCAGCCAGAGGCAAAACTATGGCAAAGGCGTTCAAACACTTTTCTGGGACACAACCAGGGTCCAGTCCTCAGAAACGTCCCTTGGCACTGACTGATTTACCATCATGGGCATAGCCAAGGAACTCAACTTGCTGCAGCCTTGCAGCATTGATGCAATTGATCTCACCCATTAGACAAATGCAAAGCCAATTTGTACATCTGCAGTGCCCATTTGGGTGCAGGCTACCTGAGCACAGGGCAGCTTCACTGGAGCTATTGTGCTTCTCCAATAAGCCTGCCAATTGCCTGGAATTCCTAGACCAATGGCCAAAAAAGCAGCAGGGCAGTAGATGATGTATAAAGATTTGCTGCCAAATATGGTGGAGTTGGCACCTGTGACTTTGGCTCAATACTGCAGCTCCCACTGTGAAGATCAGTGATTATTGCTTTAATAAGCAGTTCTTAAGTGAGGTACCTGATATCTGTTGTTGCAAGAGATAGAGTGCCAAATGCACAAAAGATGGGGAAGTTATAAAAAAACCCTAATCCTTGGAGCTCACCATTCAACTTACCTTGAGTTTTATTATTCTTGAAAAAAATTATTTGAGTTATTTCACAAAAAAAAAGAAAAAATAAAACAGTACCCACAAAGAGATTTCTCAGTGGGTTTCTTATTAGTTGAGAGTTTACAAGTTGCCAAGAGTGCCCAGATTTCTGAGTCCCATTTTACAACAATCAAAACTGCAGAAGGTCTCCAAAACTTGATACTAACCTGTTTGCAATAGCACAATACTGTTCTCCAACAGAAGAAATCACCATGGGGTTGGTTCATAACTCACTGATGCCAGCAGGACTCTGAAAATATTCTTAATTCAGAAACCTCCATTAAAGACTGTGTCTTTGAACATCAGAAGCAGACATGCATTTATGTAAACTTATTATAGGTAGGTCAATTCTGTCAAATGTGTTTGAAGTTTCTCTAAGCTACACTAACTTAGGAAAGTAAAGGCAATGTGATGTTCAGCAACAGGTTAGCTGCTGGTTTATCTTTGGAACAGAAACATTACCTGTACAGTCTGAGACTTGGCAATAATTAATCCAGATGTAAAGAAAGAACCTTTGTCTTTGTGTGCTGTGCTTTTGAAGAAATATACATTAGTGAACTATTTTATATGTGACTTATAGTGTTGGGATTGGTCACACATTCTTCAGTTAATATAGATACAATTAGAACATCAAGTTTGGAGAAAAGGGTATAGAAGGTCAATGTTGTAAAAACCCCTGTCCTTAAAACTAGAGGTTGGATCTTTCAAGATTACCCCAAATGTCTCTTTCTGAAGCACAGAAGGTCACATTCTGTAGCCAAGTAAAATGTCAGAACAATGTGACTTGTGACATATGTAACTATTATTCCCAGATCCTACACAAAAGTTGCCAAAGAATGTTTCCATTACTAAATGGGGAACAGAAGTTTACAAAGGTAGGTTTGTCTCAGGCTTACCAGCAGATGGAGTTGGAACCAGGGTCTTGATATGCATCATCATTAACATGAATAAGGTTCTTTTCTGGAATAGCAGCACATAGCTGGTGTACTAGTGACATCTCAATTTATAATAGAACACGTATGCAAGGTATAAGCAGAGTGAGATTTTTATTCAAATGCAAGTGAGAAAACACACTTGAGAAGCCTGGAATCTGTGCTGTAATGTCTAACACAATTTGGAAAAGGTAAGAAAAAGGACAAATATGGCTTTTTCTATTCACAAGCAACTGACGGGGTTATGAAAGTGATGTGTAAGGCTTTAAACTACTTCCAAAGTAAGCTTATGACAAAAAAAAAAGCACTGTGCCAAAGAATATATTGTTACAGATCCTCTTTACATACAGCTAATTATTATAGCGAGTTTCTCTCTGACTTATCTACATTAATAAATCCAATGACAAAGATGTTACTTGGACAGTTTGGGACTGAAAACTTTAAGAATTTATTTAATGAAATCAAGAAATTAAGAAGTTATGAAATAAACCTTACATTTCCCCTTCTTCCCTCTTAGTTGATGATGCTTCAGCTGTAGGTATAGATGCTTCTCACCTAAAATAATAATGGAACAAAGAGGCTAATTTCTTCCACTTTCATGAAACATATGAAACAAGACTCACCCTCTGACTATTGTAGTTTGGTATGAGGACATTCCATGAGTCTCTACACTGGAAGAAGCTGTTCTGATTGCAGACCACAAACCTCTTGTTAAAATTCTTGGAGCAGAAACTGATTATCTGGCTGATACATTACAGAAGTGGACATTAAGGCAAACCTCTTATCATTATGATATCATAGCTAAGTTATCTGAAAAACAAAGTAAAGCTGTACTTTTCCTGTTGATTATTAGAGATGAAAAGGTTGCTGCAAAGAATCCTTCCACTTACTCCTCCTGCCTTTCTCCCTTTTTGGGGAAGTGGGACCATGTACCTTGGAATGAGTCACAGCAGAAATGGAACAAGTCCCTCAGCATGATTTCCGGCTGCTCTGCAGCATGTGTAGGCTTTAAAACCTGGGCAAAGTAGGTGAGAAGTGTTGCCATCTGGACTGGCAGTTTTTTACACTCACTCTGTACAGGTGTAAATGGTTGCAAGGTGTTGGGCAGTGAAGGAACAAGAACATGAAGTTCATAAAGATTCAGGAATTTGTGTACAAATCAGTCAAGCGATCTTGCTCACTGGCAGCCCCCAAATGAACTCTGTCAGAGTGCTCTGCAGCACTGTCTCCCTCCAGATGTTCTGGTAAATAGGTAGGAGCAGAATCAGGGACAAACACAGAAGTCAGTTAATTCTCAGTGGCCCACCTGGGTACCAATTTTGACGTCAGGGTGACTGGAACTGCTGCTATGAAGGTGAGAAAATCTTTCTTTTGAGCACTGAGAGGTGTAACCACACCTGAAAAGAACCTTATATGATCACCTAAAACTTTTGCTTAGTGTCTTCTTCCCAGATGCTCTACCTGACCACAGGGAACGCACCTAGGAGCATGCTGTCACTAGGCCGAACAGTGAACTCCAGTAATTTGAAAATTACATGCCTATTTGTTCTCACTTTCATTCTACCTCTAATCTGGTATTTCCCCCTTAAAAATAAAGCCTTGTGATCAAACATCACCAGTGTGCACCAATGAACATATATGCCTACTTGCTCTGAACGCCGGAGCCTTCTTAGCTGCTCTTTAACCCTGGAAATACTCAGTGCTGCTCCTTTCCAGTTTGCCAAGCATCCAGCTTCTTGCCCTGAGGGGCAAGCATATACCTGACTCTCTCACATCTCTGCTCAAATGGGTTTCATAAACTAGATATCTCCCAGTTAGATTTACTTGCAGTGTTTAATCTAGGTGGAACAATGTGGCTGCATCTATACTAGTACCTTAAGCAGCATCAGCACACTGGCATACATAATGGCATTCAATAAGCTACTCTGAATTTATGAGAGTACTCCCTGGCAGACATATAACCCAGGCCAACTAGAACTCTTCTAAATTTCTGGGCACAGTCAGTAAGTTAGAAAAACCTAAGAAACATTCCCAACTGACTGTTTGCATCTGACCATCCTGTTCAATAGGAGGAAATGGCCAGACTGTGCCAGCCCCTGCACTGTTACACCTACAAGCTGAGATATAAACTCAGAGCTCACCTACAAGACAGGAACACAGAACAAATGCTGCAGACCAAAACCTTTCTTCAAAGAGACAAAGAGGAAGAACTCCTCTGGTTTTACTCAATTGCCCAGTGGCAGAAGCTCTATATCACAGTGGGGGAAATGATCCTTATCTGCACTCACCCATACACCACTGCAGGGAATCACACTCACTCATGATCCATCTTAGCACCAGAAAGCGTGAGGTCCTGTATGCAAAGTGGCATAAATTCAATCATCCCCACTGTAGAATTGCCCAGCACCCGATTTTTTTAAGTCACTTCTCAGGGGAGAAGAATGGATTCTAATCCTCATACCTTTCCCACACCACAGTGTCCTGATCTGCTGCAAGAAGGAAGGCACCATACACACATCCTGCTCCAAGAGCCAGAAAACCCTTCTAACTTATCACTGAAAAAAAGGCTGAGCACTATTTCAACAAAGAAAACCAAGCTACAGATCCTGAAAAAGGTATTTATGTTACTCATTTCACAAACAGGCAGGTGTTCAGCACGTGGCGAGCAAAGGCAGCTCAGAGGGCTGCATACAGGGGTCCTCACTCGTGAGCATCTCTCCGTAGGGTGCTCGGGCACCATCTCAAGGTTATGGAGCCCATTCAAGTGGCCAGGCTCCTTCAGGTGTAGAAAGGGTAGCAGGACAGTGACGTTCTTCTGTGGATCTTAGGCCAAGGTTTATCTGAGATCCAGTCTTTTCTGCATATACTTCCTATAAGCTCACTTGGATACTTTGCAGCTCCACATATTTCCATAATACAAGCTTTAAAAAAATGATGGTCCTATCTTTTCTCATTTACGTTCATGTAAATCTGATGCAACTCCACTGAAACCAGTGAAGCAAAAGCGTACATAAACAATAGGAAAATTCAGGCTCTGCATTTCTTGGTTACAATTCTTGTATATGACAAATGATTCTGGGGCCCTATTTTGGAAGTATCTAACTTGAAACAGCTTTTCAAACCAGAGTACTTAATACTGTCTAAAGATCAGTCTTCTGTAGGGCACCCAAAAGTGAAGTTCCCTGTATTGCAAGTCGCTCTTAAAAATCTTGGCCATTTTTTCAAAGGATGTGTCAGTGTCTCAAACAGATGCAAAAGAAATGACCACTCAAATAGTTTGGTGTTTACAGTTTCATCAATCAAAAAGAAATACTTTGATCACCTGACATGATTCAAACAACATACTTGATATCTGATACCAGACCGAGATCATACAGATCTAATAAACTTTTGGCTCCTGCAAATTTCTTTTAAAAAATATAAAAGAGGATCAGTTATAGAGAAGTTGATTAATATGCACTCTGCTCAAACAGTCTTGAACATCTGTGTATTAAATTCATTTATTAAATTATACCAATCTGTATTTTAATGAGTAAAAGATACTTATTCTGCCATCCATCAAAATAAACTCAGGAAATACTTAACATTATAATCATTTTTCTTGTTTGAACATGAGTTATGAAATATGAATCCCACACTAAGAATGCTGTACTTGCCATTATGATCAAATATGTTTTTACAGGTGCACCAAATATTCTGTTTTCATTTCATTCTCAAACTGTTGAAAATATAAACCATGTTTTATATTTCTTAGGTAGGTAATATTGCCTTTTTCCCCCCACATGGCACCCATTATTAGTGAGTTATTACCATGCCCTTTTTCAAACACACACTACATATCCTAAAGTTGCTTAGTAATGAAAATACAGATTTATGTAACATCTAGTATCAAATAACATTTAGGGCACACTTTGGTATTGAAAGGTTTGGGGCACTAATAACTTTCAAGTGCATGTTAATATTGCCAGATAAGGTGTATACAATCTGTTGGGTCAAGTTCAGTCTTTTACCACTTCGCTTTTTTTTCCCGAGGAAAGTTAAGTTTTAGGTACAACAGGATTTAATATATGCATGCATTGGATTTTTGTTTTGTATTGTTCTGATAACTCTGATTTTTATTTCCATTTTTTTGGTCTCCTTTTATTAAAGAAAAAAGAAAAGGAAAAAAACCTGGCAGTCAGAGAGCAAGCCCAGCTGGGACAGCAGGTGAGTTAAACTGTAGACTTCTTCCCAGTATCAATTTGACACAATATCAAACACTAAGTACAGTCATTTAAGAAATTCTTTCCTTCTATTTATACAGAGTGAATAGCCGCCTAAAGACAGAACTTAGCTCTGGAAACCATATTCTAAAAGAAAACAATAACTGGGAGAGCACAGTAAAGAAAAGCAAGATATGACGACAAGGCATGGATCTCAGTTGGTATAGAATCCACATGCTTCTAGTGACTTCAGTGGAGCTACAAGCCCAATACAGAGGTTTGGCACTGGGACTGTAATAAACAGGTAAAACTCACCATATTAGTGAGTGAGACTACAGTACTACTTCCAATAAAGATGTGGGAACTTCTTCATTGATTTCAATGGAAGTAGGTCCAAACCATGAAAGAACTTATCAGCAGTGGAGCCAGCACACTATAAAAAAGCAGTCACATTCTGGAAAGCAAATGTAACCACACATTAATCTCTTTTTGGTAAAACAAATCAAGAGAGTAGGAAATAATTTGGCATTTTATTGGCAAATGGGGAAAATCCTTCAACGAAGCCATCACTTCATACAGGTGCAACCACAGTGTAAGTTACCACCATGCCAAAATTACAGCTGAGGCAATGTCAACTCTTTTCATGGGCATATGGAAAACAGCTGATATGAGGAAAGAGGAAAATGGTATAGAGGAAGATCCATAAACAGAATTTCTTTGGTGAGTGAAAGAGAGCAGTAACTCTGTCATAGCCGATTATGTCCAAAAATGACACTTAGGAATGGGAAAATTTACCAATTCTAACTTACAGACATTATTTAGAAAAATAATTTTCTTAAAAGAGATCTCAATATTGCCACTTCAATTATGATTTTTACTCCTTAATTAGTCCATATTATATGTAATATTCTAAGTCATTTCTTGTTAGAAAACCCACCATTTTTGTCCTGTACCAACAGTTTATATAGATCTAGAAAGTGAAGAAAAGCCACCGATCTGAACTCTCAAAATAAACAGGCCAAAGGGCCTGACCAATAATTAGTACATCATATTCTTAACTACCATTTGCCATGAAATTATCCTTAGAAAGACATTCAGTCTTGACTGAAAGACTTACAATGATGCAACAAAGCTACTGCATCCTAATTTGAGTTATTACAAATATAATTTATGGATATTGAAGAATTAATTGTTAAGCACAACTAATGTAGAATTGTATTCCAAATGCTAGATTCAATCTAGAACACTCATGCACCAGTCTTCAAAGACAAGAATTAAAAATATACACCTGACAGAAGGACATATCCACCACCTGATTTACCAGAAGCATCTGGAAATCAAGCAAGTTCCTATCTATTGTACATCTACTTAAGAAAACAGTAGACAAATCCCTACAGTTGGCAAAGCCTACATCCTTTATTGACTTTTCTGTACTATACAGAATAAAATATGGGCATATCTACATGTGTAAAAACCACAAAGAGCAGTTTATTTAACCAGAGAAGGCATTTTTCCTGACAGTCATTCAGTTCTTGACTTTATTATTTGAAAAGCTCCTTTCTGAATTGCATTCTATGAATAGGTTGGAAATATTTGAAATGTCACATTTATTGTTTAGTTGAGATGTTCAACACAGAGTCATAATTAAATGCAAATAAATTATTCATGGCATTTTCTTTCCATTTTGCCATTTCTAATCAATATATCAAGAGGAAAAACTTCAACTTGAGTTTGTGGAAAGATTCCTGCATCCCACTGGTCTCAAAAGATTTTAGGAGGAAACCCTATGAATATAGAAATCCACCCTTGTCAGTTAGAAAGAGGGCTTTAACAGTCACAATTCTTATATAGTCCTCAACAATAAATACATAGAAAAAGAAATCTGCATTAAGTAGCAACCCAAAAACTGAGTATAGATTGGACACATATCAGAGATGATACTTAGTTAAATGCTGAACAGAGTTGTGTCAGAAATATAGAGGATCCTTTAAGTTAATTACTCAAGTCATTGAATTATTTTGGGGAATGCCCTTCACTGCACGTCTTTCAGCATTCGGCTTCAGTTTTGATCATCTTTTTCAGGCCTGAAACACATATGAGAATTTAGCAATTATTTTATGACAAAGCAGGAGCCTCACACTCTTCTATAAACTTGTGAAAGTTGGAATAGTTTGGTAATTTCTCCTCCTCAGTATCCACCCTGATTTGTAAACCAACTGGCATAAAACAACATAACATTCCAGGCTAAACCAGTAAAAGAGTCAGTGAGATACTCTTGGACTATTTCTTACCTGACCCAAATCTGGAATTTAAATTCTCTACCCTTACTAAAGAGATTGCTCAACCTTCTGCCATCATAACGAAACCCAAATAGAGGAAAGCTATGCTTCCAAATGTGGGTGGCTAGCCAGTTCATACGAAAAATTGGCAGCAAGAATCTTCTTTCTTTTACTCATTAGGACACCAGATGGCTGCAAAAGATTTTTCATGGGAAGAATTTGTTAATATAATTAATTTTTAAGACAATAAGAGAAGGAAATAGCAGCATGTTTATTGGTAACTGCAACATCTACAGGCAGAGGAATACCATCAGGGTTTAACTCCTAGTCCCAAACACTCAGGCATATTCCCCCCCTAGAATGCAACTAAGAGTCTTCAGATTCAAAAATGTGGTTTTCTGTTTGTAAACCTTTTTCTTTGCCACTTATAGGCTATCATGAGTATCTGTGAGACATTCTTCATTTTGATTTCTAGTTGTCATGAAGTAAATGTAAATTTTGAGCAGAAACAAAACACAATCTAAGACTCTTAAGTGAACTGTCTACCATCAAACTATTACATCTATTGGGTTTTGAATTTTTTTTCTATTTTTCTTTTTTAAAGATTGGTGCTCCTACTTATTTCTTTGTCAAAGGAAATTTAACTTCCCTGTGCCCCAACAGGTACTTCTTCACATACTTGTTTTCAACTGTCATCTGAGGCCTTTTGCAAGCATTATATTACTGAAACTTTCTAATCATCATATTAAATAATAAGTTTTCAAGACCCTCTGAATGCACATAATTAACACAAGGGTGTGGAAAATAAAATCATGCTAACAGATAAAAAGTATTATTTAACATGAAAAAAACCCTCTTAAAACAAGTAACTTTGAGAAGGCACACTCAATTCACATTGAAGAAGATACCTAGGAAGTAGTAATGCTGGAAAAACTTTGGTATAAGAGGCAAATGAAAATTCAATGTAAGTTTACAAAGTTTTATGGCTGTAGCAGAAGCAAATATATCTCTGAACTACATATATAGGAAAAGGAATGTTCTTTTTCCTTTTATCCCTTGGAGTTTTCCATGGTCCTACCCACCTTGGTCCTTGGAAGTTATTGACAAATTGGAGGGAAGTCACAGGAAAGTATGTAAATTGTCCAAGTTTTTATAACAGCTGATTAAAAATGAATATGTGAACATCAGAAGGTTAAGTGGTAAGCAAAGAGAGAACATAATGACAACATACAGATATGTTAAAGTCCTAAACATTGAAGTTGTAACAAAAGTATTTAGGATGGTATTCATAGTTTAAGTGAAGGAGTAAGATAGCAGCAGGAAAGTGCGAATTCATGCAAAATTAACTAAGACCTATTTACCCACAGAATAGTTTACAAAGGAAAGTAAAGGAAACTTCAGGACTCCAAATATTTAAATGTGGCAGCCTAATCTATTAAAAGTTATTCTTCAGAGAATAATTTAATTTTTGAAAGGGAATAAACTAGATCACTGATGTTTAGCTATTCTGGATGGGTAAATCACCTCTTCTTTCATCAACATTTGACGACACATATGCCTTACCATAAAAGACCTGGTTCACACGTTCAATTTTTATGTGTGTATAGGTGCAGAGCTCCCAGAAAGCAGCAAAGGTACTAAACATCTGTGAATCATCTGAACTGCGCATGTATTACTTCCACATACCTGAATCCTGAATTCACGCTGGTCTTGGAACCAGCAAACTTACTGCACGTACATTACCCAACACAAGTCCACCCAGAAGTCTTTGGGAGTTCCTAGTTGGCTGTCAAAGATGATGTCTGAGAATGGGCTACTTCTGCTATTAACAGTTGGACAGATTACTCCTGGTTGCCTTTTTCTTCCCAACGCAACTTGGGGGTATACACACTTTGAGGGCAACTTCAACTACTTTCGAGCCACCATCTTTCTTCAAGAAAGACCTTATCCTCCCAGGTCTAATTAGAGGAACATTGCTGTTGCTGCAGGAGATAAGTTGAAATATTTATTTTTGTTTATAATATCTATCAGATTTATATATATCTCTCAGAAGCCCTATCTTGTAAAATCTGTCTGCTAATGAGTCCATTGTTTATTTCCTGTACGCTGTCTTTTTTATTTACTACACCAAGAGAAGCAATTGGCAAAGAGCAGACACAACAAAGATAATGCAACAGTAGAGAAGATAGCCATAATTGATATGTATTATTTACCAATTAAAAAAAAAAAATCTTTTAAGTGAAATATCAACTGAAATTTTATCTTGGAGATAGCTGAAAATAGTCCCTTAAGACAAAGAAGTAAGAGACTGTTTATAAGAGCTGGTTCTCAGCAGAGGTTTTGGGAAGGAAATAAGCATTCTTCACCAGTTGCACAGAATATTGCCTTAGGGAGAATACATTGATACTAAAACAGTTTGTCTTATTATTCATCTCTGTTCATTTCTGCAGTTGGTTTTGGTGTTGACATGAAAATAAATGAATAACAGAGTATCTAAACAAACGTTTTGTCTAATGGAGATCTTACAAATGACATGCCAGTTACATAAAATGTCAGATTCTCTTCTGTCACTGTGTTTTGCATCAAAACAAAGTATGTGATTTATGAGGAAAACAATTAAATACAACCAAAAGAGCATGGAAGGACTCTCTCTAAATTCCAAAGAGCTTCAAAATGTATTTTTTAAAGAAGAAATAAAAGTTACTGTCAAAAAAAATATTTAATGTCAGAAAGCCCGTGGGGATATTAGGAAACTTACATTACTCTGAAAAGAAAGACCTAGTGGAAGCTCCACAAAGCATTTACAGAGGGGGATGGCAAAGAAAGAAAAAAAAAAAATGCATACATGTAGATTAGATTCGATTAATGTAATCCATTAATATTTTGTACACAAGACTACAATTCCCCCAAACACACAATTATAGATATGAAAAGTTTCAAAGTGACCAGTATACCTAACTTACAGATTTCTTATGGTGTCAACAGAAGAAAGAGAAACTGACACAAAGAATGATTAAAAGCATCCAAGTGAAGCTTCTACCCTGAATTATTCAGTGGAGTCTAGCGAAGGATTTGCAGGAGTATGGATTTGCAATGCCTAGTCCTATGTATCGTCTCCTCTCACTACAGCTAGGAGAGTAAGCACCCATGTCTTTTCATACAGGATCCTAAATGTCTTCTGGAATGCTTTTAACTTCAAATATTCATCAGACTTGAAGTGGAATGGTACAATTTCCTGCATTATGTCTTGTTGACTGCTCTTCCCAGGTCTTCATTTCTGATTGGTCACCGGCTGCACTCTCCCACCGTTGAGAATGAATAGTACCGATACTCCCAGAATCCTACTCCATCATGACAGCCCATGATCACTGCTTCAGAATGCATTTCTAATTCCTCCTCTATTCCAGGGACTCATGCTCACCCAGACACATGACTACACTGCACACTGCCTCTGTTACAAAAAAAATATCCCAAAGCTTGGTGCCTATAGTTAGATGACCTGAATTCCTGCTGCTAGAACATAAAAGAAATCTTTTTGTTTGACAAAACTATGACACCTACAGATCCATTTGGTTTGTGCCACTCAATGCAAAGCATTCATTTTATTCTGATCAGTTCCTTTCAGGTTCTTTAAAGGAAAGACACAAGTAGACCACCAGACCAAGTCAGAAAATGAGGTCAAGTGGTGGGATGCTGAAAATTCTTACTGGGATGAAGCAAAGATTGTTGATCAATACTTTTGTTCAGGCACGTATCCTAGGTTTAAATGTGACTTGATTTCAAACATCTGGTGTCAGGGCCCTGACTGGCCTCACTTGGGGCCATCACCCTTACCTTCTGCCCATGGGCTCTGGCTGGTGCCTTCAGTTCCTCCATGAGTTATGCCATAGGTGTACCTGTCTCCATGTCTGACCATGGACCCCGTTGACTCAGACTCATACCTGTGGCTTAATCTTGGACCAGCCTGGGGATCACTGGACTGTGTCCGATCCTAGTTACCATTACCAAACCTGATCCTGACCCTTACTCATGCTCCCAGCTTCATCCCAGCCTGCCTTGACACCATGGACTTTCATGATGATCTGGACAGCTGCCATCCCTAGGCCTGTCTTGTTCCCTTGCTTGGAGGTAGTGGGATGGGGTTGGCAAGGCCCCTGCCCTGCTGGCCATGGCTGCCAGCTACCCAGCCCTTAGGGAGAAGCTGACCCTCACTTGCATCCTGATATCTGATCTTGGAAGAGTGATCCAGTCTTCCCAGCATAAATGTCTAAGTTCCATTTGGTTCAGGCTTCACTCAGTATGTTAAAAGCGAGGCACTCTTTGAATACTTGGTCCATAGTAGCTGTATTATTCTCCCCTGTGCTCTACACCCTGCTTGCCACACAGAGAATTCCCTCCTGTATAGAAAATATACCCCCATGTTAAACTTGAGGGGGACTGATGTCTCATTTTCTGTATTTCAAAAGAACTCTCCTCAAGCAGATTGTTCAAAATTTTCCATGTCTACCTTGGAGCTGAGTCAATGTACAAGCAGGAATGTAAAAGTCACAAGATCAGAAGGGCAGAGGAGGGGATGACCAGCAATCCTTTTGGAAAGGGCACATGTGTGCTTCCAGACCCAATTCCCCAGAATAAGCATTGCGTTAGGCCATCTCTAGATAAACAAAATGAAAGTGGTCCAGAGATCAGACATCACGTGTTTCCTGTTCCACTCATATTCTAATAGACAGATGAAGATGAAAGTTGGTTTTGTCTTTTTTCTTTCTATTCCAAGACATTTGCACTCATAATGGCACAGCTAACCAGTTTCAAATGTCTTCAACCTCAAGAAGAGGTTAGTTCCCTAAGCAGTACAGTATTATGAAGGAGAGTGTCTAGTGACTTGGGTAGAGTTTGAGTACCTCTGTAGTTTGAAGAGTTAACATGCTTATTTAAAGACAGATGCAATTTAGAAACTGCAGAGATGGATTTATAATTAATTTATAGGTAACACGTTGTGGTTTGGGCCTGGTTGGCAGCCAACCACAATGCAGCAGCTCTCTCTCCCTTCCCCTCCGGCAATGAGAAGGGACAGAGAGCCAGGCTTGGGGTTCAAGATAGGACTGGGATGGGGAGAAAATTCTCCTTTATGATCACGAGCAAAAGGCAGACTCGTTAAGGGAAGAAAAAAAAGAACATATATTTATTACAGACACTAACAACACATAACAGAGCAGGACAGTGAGAAGCATTGCCACATCTTGAGAACACCTTCCCCCCACCCCTCCCTTCTTCCCAGGCTCAGCTCTGCTCCTGATATCTCTACCTCCTCCCCCAGTGGCACAGGGGCAGGGAATGGGGGGTGCAGTCAGCGCTGCCACTTCCTTCATCTTCGGTGGGGGGAGTGTCCGAAACTTGTTCCTCCTGCTCATTGTGGTCCCACTCTCACAGGAGACAGTCCTTCACAAACTTTCTCTGACTTGAGTTCCTCCCATGGGCCGCAGCGTTCCCCACACTGCTCCGTCATGGGTCACTAACTTCCTCCAACTGGATTCCCTCCCACGGCTGCAGCCCTTCCCAAGCTGCTCCGGCGTGGGACTCCCCCGCATGCTGCAATCCTCCCAGCTCTAAATTACAGCAGCGGGGCTACCTTTTCCCATGAGACCCCGGCCTTCTTCGGGCACAGAACCTTGATTATCTGAGCAGGAGCAACAGGCCATAAATCAATGTCTGCTCCACCGTAGATCTCCCAGGACGGGGCCGCCCTGCCGTCTCACCACAGGATACAGGGAGGTCTCTTCTCCGGCACACCTGCCCCCTCCTTTCTTCCTCCGTTCCTCCACTGAACTTGGTGTTCACGCAGCTGCAGCAACTCCTCCTCACAAGTCCGACTGCCCATCACCACGTCCCTTCTTAAATACGTTATCGCAGAGGCGCAGCTGATTGGCTCAATTTCCCAAACAGAGGTGGAGCTGACATGGAGCTGGGGGAGCTTCGAGAAGCTTCTCACAGGGGGCCGCCCCGATAGCCCCCTCCCCTGCCACCAAAAAACTCCACCACTCACTCAACCCAGGACACACGTTAATTTAATAAGCTGAACAACTGGAGAAAAATGAGTGCAGGAAATGTCTTACACATCCTAAATGACACTTTTTAAACTCTAAACTATATTTGCATTCAAAGACACATGACAAAAACTGTATCACACAAATGTAAGGTAGAACACAACCACACATTTGTAGAGTCATCTGAAACTAGCTGCTTCTCAAAGTAAAAAGAATCTTGAATTATGAAGGGTATGAATTACAAACTAATGCATTCCCAGTTGTTTTAAAATTTTGTCAGATAAAAGAAGAATTATACCAAACTAAGATGTGCATAAATTGCTAGCAGTTTTACCTACCAGTGAGTTAAACCAAAGCAAACCAAAATTTTAGAAGATGAGTTTAGAAGAATTTGTAATCACAAAGTCAAAAAATTGATTTGTTTACCTGGAAAAATTGAGGCATATCCTAGTATAACGAACCAACAATAATTCTATTTATGCGGTTTTTATAACCATGATGATTTTATTCTTAAGTAATTTCTAAGAAGATTCATTCATTCTAGAATCATATCAACCAGAGGGCTTTTACTACATTTTTACTTTGCAGCTGAAAAAGAATACTTAATACCAAATAATTACGCTGTATATATCAATAACTAGACCTTAGAATAACTGTAAGATTTTGTGTCTACCGGAAAAAAATAATGGCTGTGTATTCTTACTATGTAAGAATGCATATTTGAATAGATTTAAGTAGTTTAAATTTCTAATGTTCAATCAGGAGACTTCCCCCTTTGACTGAACTATTTTTCGGATCACTGGTGGTCCCATAAGCACATTAAAACATTGCTCACAAACTGAAAAAAAATCTAGATGAAACAGACCAGATTTCAATTTTAATTTTAATATAAAAGTTGTTACTTTAGAATTCTATGGAACCAGAATAAATACATTGTTGATCCCTATTGTTTTAAGTAATTTGATTTACTAAGAGTTCTGATATAAACTTAAAAAAATAATCATCCTTATTTTACTTCATATTGCTTTTATTTAAGCTTAAAGTTTTCTTTGAATTTATAGAGTTCCAAATTTCTTAAGTTGTAAGTAAAAATTCAAGAAATTCGTAAGAAACGTTATGGATAATTGCCTGATTAAATTCCTGAAATGATATGGGCATTTTGTACTGCATTTACCCTAATATTTGTACATTGCACAGGTGGTCATTAATCTGCTTTTTTTCAATTCTATAGTTTTTCTCTTTTAGAGGGTTATATATTACCAAAATAATATTACTAGCGCTCATTTACATAATCAGAATATACTATATTCCCATGATGTGTGCCTTTCTCTTCTCTAGCTCGGTAAGGTTATTAAAATTATAGGCCAGAACATGGCATGATGATTGAGAAGAGTGTTTTCTGAGAGCCTGTGTGTTGGTTAGAACTGAAATTACCATTTGTTTCAAAATGTTCCAGGGAACGATTGCCCACTGAGATAATGTAAGTTAAGTAAAGAAAACTTCAAACAGAGTTTAACGACAAAGTTGTATCATGTGTATTTAAGGGAAATTTGATGTATTTAATACAGTGCCCCGTGTTGCAGAGTGCAATACTAGTCTCTTTTAAAAGCTTTTTCTTCCTATTTTTCTAACAGTACCATAAAAATCATTGTTACAATTCATTATTCCAAGCAGTCAGGGCTAGCATTTTATAGAAGCACAAGTAATTATAAGGAAAGAATATATTATAGAAATAATAAAACCCCAGTATAAAGGTCAAACTATGTAAAGCAAAAAGCTTTTATTAAGAACGTGTAGTTCTGACCTACAGACCATCAAAATCATTATGATAATCCCTAACTGCATTAAAATTAAATGATTAGGTCAAAACTCACATTTTAATATGTTAAGCATAACTTTTACTTAGAATATAGTCTTGAAAGATCAAATCATAGCAGTACCATGGGGATATGTGTACAGAATATCAGCATTTATGAACAGCAACTGCATCCAGTCTATCTCTCACTTTATTTTACTCTTCTTTGTGCTTCTGGTTCTTCACTTCTGAGAACAATTCAGGGCAATATTTAGTTCAGTCTTAGTCTAAAAATTATTGAAACCAATTCACTCTAGAAATTCCAACTTTGTCAAAATCAGTATTATAAAAACTTGCAAAAAACACAATAACTGTACAAAAAAGTACTCATCTTAGACAGGAGGTGATAACTTAATGAGCCAAAAGGCAGAGAATATAAAATAACAGTGAGAGGATCATGGATAGCAATTTCTCAGTGACCGTTCATAGCTGATCTGCAAAATGGGATGTGACCAAAAAAGAAAAAGGATATAAATGTGTATTTGAAGAGAATACAAATGAACACAATTCTCTGACTACAAAGGACAACTCATGGACAGCTCACTGTAATATATTCTACATGATTTTATTGCCTTCCAATCTCAACTCTTATGCAAAGTATTTTCAGGCTTTTTTCTTAGCTATTATTTTAGCTTCACTTGTTTTACAGTAAAAGGCAAGGGAAAAGTATTTGTAATAAAAACTATAAAAATCTAAGACACTTATAACAGAAAACTATCATTCAAACATGATGGAAGATGCTGTATGAGATAGAAGGACATGGATAAGTGAGTAACTGTGAACCTGTAGTCACTTTTTTCCTAAGCTCCTGGAAAAGCAATATTATGTAGGAAGTCAGCTGGATGTCAATGAAGTGCATGCTGATCTGTAATGGATGTGGAAAACTCTAAGGCTGGGATTTTTTGTACATTGCCTAAAGGATTCAGCAGCTGATTAAATCAATGGGAAACCCACGTCTCATTTTCAGAAGTGGATTTGAAAACCATTACTTTAAGTTCACTTTTCAGCTGGAAATATGAAGCATTTATATGATGGAGAATGAGAGTCTTTCCATGTCCTCCTACAGACCTCCCAGGCACTGATGACAACATCCTTCCATATTCTCCCCTTTATTGCATCCACTTTGTTCTTCTCCATTCATTGACACTCTTTTTCAGCATAACCTCCATGTTTTTTCTGTTTTTCCCATGTTTTGATCTTTATTGGTTAATGTATTCATTAACATGTGAGCATATATTGAACATATATGTATAAAAAATAACATTAAAAAACATTTTAAAGACATACGCAAAAGTGAGAGCATGTCAGAAATAAGCTTGCCCATGCAACCTCATCTGATTTATCTTGGTCATATGCATTTTGATACAGGCTTTAATTACATGATCACAGACTGTTTTCCATAGCACCCCAGCCATTTCAGTGCTCAGATTTGACGGTGCTTACTTAATGAACAGCTGTTCAATATTTACTTCATTGTTCAATACATGGTCCCATTGTTCAATGGATGGCCTCATGCCATCTTTGTTGCACACTATTCAAACCCTTCTCTAAAGACATTTAGCAACCTCCCCAGGAGTTTTCCTCTATGGTGCTCATCAGTATAGTTTTAAAAGCTTTACAAATATTAATTATATCCACAATATCCATGTGAGATTATGGGTATTATGCACAACCTACAAATGCAGAACTGAAACAAGGAGATTACAGCTAGTAATATCCATGAACTTTGAGTATCCAGTTTGAAATACCTTGGGTTTGATTTACAGCTCCCATTGACCTAAGTTGCAGCTGGGAGTCTTCAGCACTTCTTCAAATTTGTTCCCACAATTTTCTTGGGTACCAAGAAAATGAAGCACATTCTGTTAGCAGCAATCTAGGCGAAATTTGATTTAAATTACTTTCCCAGTATCACATATCTAGATCTGAAATGGGAAGGGAATTTAATTGTCTAGACTAGCATCTCCACCCGAATTAGGACGCTTTCCCTTTCTATTACTGAAATCTCTTGTTTCAGCTTTACATACCTTCCCACTTCTGCAACAAATGGGTGATGAAAGACAACCTTATCTGTGATACAAACTCCAGAGAGATAATCTCCATCCTCTCATCAGGATAAAGATCCTAAAAGTAGAAGCATACAGATCTCTAACTAAAAGTTGTGCCATGATACATAGGCAAACCTTTAAGGTTGAATATCCCACTCTGCTCTCTGATGCCCTAAATTTTCAATCCTAATAATGTCTCGTTTCCCACTTCCAGTTTTCCCTATTATTGACCTTTTGCCCAGGTAATCTCAATTTCTTCTCTCTAATTTGTTCTGTTTTCCTTTATCTCTCCCCTCCATCTCTGAGTTCTTGTTTCTCTAGCTATATTGTTTCAGTCCAGCCCTTTTCTTTCTCAAATTCAGCTTTTGTTTCTATTGCATCTGAACACGGTGTTCCTTCTTTATCATTTTTGTGATAGAAGAAGAGTTATAGCTGAAAACAGATAATTGTCATAAAGAGTATAATGCAAAACCAGTTCCCTGCTCTCATTTTAGCGTCCATATAAGCTAGAAAGTCCATCTTTGTTTCTATCACTGGGAGCTGGGGCACGTTCAGTTTCTTGGTGAGGGATGGTGCCTACCGAGCAGAGAAAGATTTAGGGGCATTGAGGCACCTGAGGATGCTTTGGAGTTTTTAATCCATAAAACTTAAGGGTTTTTATCCACATCTTCACTGAAGTAGGAAAAAAACCACCGAAGTCATACCTTTTCTTGCCAATCCAACTCCCAGAAAATTTTCATTTTGCTTTCCCTAGGTTTAAGAGCACTGGCACATTTCAAAGCACAGATTTAAAGAACTTCAGTGACATGGACAAAAATACCTAATTTTTCCTTGCATCATTCCTAGAAATGGCAGAAGTATTTTGGCTGGAGCTTTCCAGAAAAGTACAGCCTGGGACAGCTACTTGGCATGGAAAACTTCAGTCAAAACAGTTACAGTTTGGCACTATTATAAGTAGACAAAATCAAGGTTTCATAATAGGAAGCATTAGGTAATTTTAATAATAGGCAGTTCTATCACCTATAAAACCTTTAAACATAACAAAATATTATGTGTGCAAACAAATATCAAGAAAAGTCCTATTAAAAAGTGTCATAGTGAAATGAAAAGGAGAAAAACCAAACATGCAAAAATATGAAATATCACATCCTGACCCTGAAAAATAAAGACATATATAGTTCTCCACCTTAACACAGCAAGTGTCTTGAGCTTTCTTCACCTCAGTCCAAAACCAGAAGAACACAAAACATAACTTTAATCTGCCAGGAAAAAAAGAAAAGTAAATATTAAGCTAGAGTCCCTGAGCTTCCTTGCTTCACTATATTAAAGCATTGCTGGTCTAGGGCCTAACCTCTGACATTCTTCTGGCTGCTTTGATGCAACATAATGAATCTCCAAATACTGTATTTTCATTTTTTCTGTGTATTACAACCTGGTGAATCCTCTTTGTTCATACCTCTCTCTCATTTTCCCATTCAACCAATACCCAAAATATTGAAAAAAAAAACATCTGATTGCACTGAATTCCAGTCTTGTGGGCCAGGACTTACTTCAAAACTTTAAAATGTCTTTTACTGACTTCTTAATAATTTTATTACAAAACACTGTCCTGGAATGAAATACAGTAGTGATATTCAAGGAATATCAGTTTGGAGTGCTTAAGATAGTTAAAAATGACATTTATTCAATAGTTCCTACTTTTTAAAGACAAAGAGGGTTTTATGACTGCCTAATCTGTCTTGCATAACATACTATATATCTCCTACAATAATTTCTGTATTACTCACATAATTTTTTTATTTGCTGCAGACCATGACTCAGAATCATATTCACTCTGGATTTAAAATTTCCGTGTAATGGCAAATATACCACGTCTTTGGAATGGTGGATTTAGTCATGAAAAATAGATGATCCAGAACTAGACCTATATTGAAAGAAAACCCACTAAGTCTGTTCTGTTGTACTGAGTGCAGAAAAGGATTGACTTGAATAAAACTGATCACAGTCTATGCGGATAGTTCAGAATTCTTATGAACTAGCAGAAAATCCCCAGGATGAAAAGAGTTATCTAAATTAAAGGGTTATATGTATATATACAGTACAATATAACTTGTAAATATTGCTTCTATTGTTTACCATAATCCTAGGCAGTAAACTCAGAGGACCTTGCTGGTTTAAATAAAATGCAAGAAAGAACTGACTGAAGGATACATTTTAATAGCTCTCTGTCAGAGAGAGTTAACACACTTGCACCTCTAACAACAGCATTTTTATTAAATCTTTATTATGTTGTATTAAAAAAAGTCCCCTTAGCCCTCAGGTAGTTGGTTGATGCTGAGTTTTCAAATGAAATATTTATGAAGTTCTTTGTTTAGAAGTTTAATTGTATCTTTAAATGACTTTCATATGTTTATATGCTTTACCCTCCAATATAAATGCCATATGATGCTCTATCATACTGTCCGGAATAGTCATTATGCATTTCACCATCACAACTGTTACATAACAATAAGCAGAAAAAAAGGACAAAAGGATAACTAAGTTAAACCAGATCCTATACATAGTTATTTTGTTGGTAACACAGATCATATCTCCAGCAAAATGTGCTTCTAATCATGTAACATAGCATAGTACTGTAATACTTTCCATATTTAAACTTTTGGTCAATGTATAATACTATAAAAGATACTAAAATGGACTCTGCGCTGACCTTTCAATTTCTCTGCCATGGCCAGGAGAAAGGAGAAGACTTTTATGGATAAATAACAGGGGTGGAATGAGGAGACCTGAGGTCTATTCCTTAAATGAAATTTTTTTGCTTTTATAACAGCTGTAAAGATCCATCACTTTTGTGGCACAACATTTAAAGGAAAAATATGGTTTAGAAGATCAATTACCTTTCCAAGTAATGGACGATAATTTTGAAATCACCTTCCTGATTTAGGAGCTAAAGGGACATTTTCTAAAGTGAAAGAATGATAGAGATTCAAGTCACTTCATGTGAAAGTGGTGCTCCATTAACTCTGATCCCACTGTCTTGTACAACATTCTTCGGGTGTTTCCTGTAGAGCAGATTTTGGATATCTGCTCCAGGCAGTCTCTATGGTTAGTCTTCAGGGAGTTTAGGCCGGCTAGATGACATGATAGGAGATCCCAATTGGAGTTGTCCACAGTTTTACACAAGGAAGACATTCACCCATCCACCTGTGCAGCCCTTTTCTGACCCACAGCTAGGGAGTGATATCATGAAGCCATGTTGTGAACAGTGACACCCTTCTCCATGCCCTGGGCTGGCTGGAGAGTCATCACAGGCAGAAAGTAGAGGAAAGAAAAAGATATGAGGCAAACTTGAAGGAATAAAGGAAATTGTGGATTCATTAGCTGGGATACTTGCTTTGGTAGTTGTCAGAGGGGGATGCTGAAGGATATGATATCTATGGCTTATATTAATCATACATTACTATTATACAACTATAGGTACTGATATGGTATGTTAGTTCAGAATGCTACTTATGTACACTCTGCAGGCTTCTTATTTGTTGTTCAAGATCTACATTAAAACCTTTTGACGGGAGTATCAGTTCACAGCTCATGAAAGCCATCAGTTTTTCAAAGCTGGCATAAAAAACCCTGTTGATCCAGAGGATTGACACTGTATGAGTGAATAATATTCCCTGTCTTTCTAAAATAGCTAATACTGTCTTGCTAATTTTGTTCTCCTGACGACAATTTTCATTGTAACAAACGTCCCCTAAAATCTGTCTTTCTCATATAAGGAACCTACTCCAGTTATTATACTAACAGCCAACAACATCTGAGAAATAATCTCACTTATCATTTAAGGTAGAAAACAGTATTTCCCTATATAATACATTAGAATAAAATCTATGTGAAAAAGGAAAAACTCTGGAAAGTACCTATGAGGACCACTGGTTTCAGAAATGGAGTTAAGGGGGGCTAATTCTTTTTTAAAAGTCTATCGCAAAGTCCACCTGCAAGAACCGACAATTTGCAAATTTTTATAAAATTGCTCCAGCAATAACAATGTAACTTTGAAGTCCTGCATGTTAATTGCATTAGCTGAAAATTAATGGAACTCTTCTCATCAAAATGTCTATCTTGGAAGGACAAATTTTTAGCAAGACGTGATCAAACCCAATAACCTTTTATGTCACATCAAAAAAAAACTAACTGCAAGTTTTTTCAATATTTTATAGTGTAAACAACATTTTCTGCTATAATTTTACACCAAATTGACAAAAGTATTTCACCGATTTCAGTAAATAGTTAGTTATATGTATCACACAAAAAAGATATATTTTTTGCTCTATTTTGTTCTCGTACAAAGGCTGGATTTTATTCTAGTCTCAGTCATATAATTCTATTTATTTCACAGTCACTACTTATTAACACCAAAGGGAAGAGAAACAGAGCCATTAAATCAGTTTCCTCTTTTTTCCTTGATGCAACCTGATGCTTTTTGGTTTACCATGGAATGGTTGCATGGTGAGAGAGACAGATTTGCTTGTGTTTTTAATAATGTGTTCTCTTCAGAGAGAGTCAATGTTTGCCCTGCCCAGTTTGGCTGGCTTTACTTTAAAAATCCTTATTTCTGGTTTAAAAAGGTAGGAGATGGTAAAGAACACATTCATTAGGACTTGCTACCACTGGGGACGTGGCTGAGAGGAACATCCATTTTCATTAGAGGGGACTTCTGCAAAGTGAGCAAGTTCTGCCCTAGAACTAAATAAAGCCTTTTACATCCACTGGAATGTCATCCAAGAACATGATACTCAAAACCTTTCAATTCTCTGTGTCAAACTTCATGACCATTTCATCTCCATTTGTTCTTGGGCCAGCACTGTCCAGTAGTTGTTACTTGTATGAATTCATCCCTTCCGGATATACTACTCGACAGCCAGTGTGTACCCCTTGCCTCTATTTCCTGCACTGAATAAGCTCGGTACTTCCATCTCATCTGATAAGAACTTAATTCTCCTTATTTTTTCTGGGCTTTTCTGCTTTCTTGAAAATGCTTACCAGAACAGTACACGCTATTCCAGATAAGGTCTTATCAGAGAGCTGTATCAGGACAAATGGCCTATCTTTATGGAAGAACTGTTTTGGAAGTATTTCAATTGAAATTTAATGGAAATACCATTAAGCTTTGTTTGGCTTTGTAAAAGGTGATACAAAATACTCTGAATCAGCACAGCTGAAAAAATACAGTCCTCACTGATGCTCACTGAGGAAAAAAAAAAAATTCCCTTTTGACAGGACTTGGTTAATTATTTTGTTTATTTGTGACCTGAAATGAAAAGAAAAAGCAAAAAGTGCTGTCATTACTCATTATGTACACAATTTATCACAGAATACAGTTCTGTCCTTCTGCTTATTAAGCCTCTCCCAGACATTCTTTTGTGTTCTGGGCTTCTGAAAAAGCCTTAAGTAAAACTGATGCTACCTACTGAATCACTGCAGTCTTCCGCAAACCTCTAAGCTTACTGCTGTTTTCTCACCAGTATATTGAAGCTGATTTAGGATTTTAAATGTTTCATGTGCTGCACAAAAAAAAAGAACTTGATTATTCATGCATCACATGGGTTAGTCACTTTATTATGAAAAAAAAAAAAAAAAAAACCAAACAAAAACAACAACAAACCATAACAATTGATACTTTTTGTATTTCATTGTGCTCAGGCACGAGTCTACCCTGCTGACCTCTCCAGTGCAGACTTCTGTTAGTGGAATATTATACATGGCATGAAAGGGTGAGCAAATGTACCACATGAAAATGTGAAGAATTGCTTTGCCTTTTATTTCTTTCTCCTTCTCCAACTGATCTCTCCTTTGAGAAACTCTTCTGGGCATTTGCTGGTGCAGTTGCTGTCCTCTGCTGCCCCAATAGCATGTAGGTCTGCAAAAAGATTCAGGTGGGTTGTGTTGATATTAGCTCAAGAGACAAAGGCTAATTGCCCAGTGATCCTTGGAAACCATCTGGAGGGCGTCAGCTCTAGCAATTAGCCAGGAGCGGTGGACAGGAACAGCCCGCAAGAGTTTCTCAAAGGAGAGATCAGTCAGAGAAGGAGTCTGCAGCTGTAGAGAAGGGAGGTGCTCTGTTATTGCTCTTGTTCTTTCGTTTTTTTTTTTTTGTTTTTTTTTTTTTTTTGAAATAAAGTACATTATTATCCCTTTAAGTAGATCAGGCTCACCCATGTTAGCTTTTCAGACCAGCTCTGAGTGTTATGTTGGAACTCTATGATGGAAATAAGGCTGTGATTTCAAAAAGCCTAAGGACTTTGGGCAGACAGAATTCAATTAAAAGCTAGGATATTTTATGTTGGCATCTTTTGAGTGATTTACACAGTCATGCAGATGAAACAGAATCTGAGTTTGCAGTGAGACCTATGAAATAGCTGAAGGCCATTCCCATTCCTCTGGGCTGCTGCCTCTCCGTTGTGCTGCAGAGACCAAACAAAAGGGAAGGATCAGGCTGTGCTGTGTTGGGCAATGTTCTTCACCCTCTTCCTTCTCCTTCCTTTTCTACTGTGCCATTGAAAGAATGAGAGGGAACGTAATCCTAACAGCACGTCCAGGGTGGAACAGCCACAACCCAGTTTTCACCTGTGGTAGATAGGAAAGGTTCAGTGACAAATCATGAAGTCACAGGCCGAGATCATGACTGTGGGAACGTTCGAGCAGGCTTATGGGCTTTCCTCACCACAAAGTCCCTGGCCGTCCCCAGGGAAGCCTTGCTCAGCAGCTCAGCCTCGCCAAGCTGCACCACTCCAACGCATTACACCCATCAGACTGTATTTCTTCCGGAACAGCTTTGCACAAATGAATGCTAGAATCTGAACCTGAACTAATACCAGGCAGTAGAGGTGGTATCGGGTGTTGGAGAATTGCTAGTAGTAGTAGTAGTAAATAAAATGTAAACATAGGTAGCTTAACTTTACAGTGTCTCTGTCTATCATAACAACTTTTCCTGGGTGTAGGTATATGGATGGCACAACAGGCTCCCCCACAGGAGGTGACACTGACAGCCAGCAATGGCTACTCAATTTCTAGGTTCTTAGCAAAAAGGTAATAAACTTTCCAAGTTAAACTTTTCTCCTCATTTTTGCAAGCCCCAAACCCCTCCCCTGAACCCGAAGCCCTAATCTTTTTATCTGGGGGAAAAAAAAAAAATAAATAGAGAGGAAGAATATTTTTCTGATGGGCTTGTACGGTTAAAAATCATAAACAGTAAAGAAATCTACATGTTAAGGTTCCAACAGAAACAGAGACTTGGCTGACTTCTGTAATCTGAACTTTGCATTAATTAAGTGTTTTGAATTTTATTAGAATAAATTAGCCATCTTATTTGGTCCAGCATTTGCCCCTTTCCAGCCATTTAAAAACCATATCCAACATGATCCGGGATCCTAACCAGAGGAATGAGAAGGGAGATGGGAGGATGGGGAGTTGAGGGCAGAAAGATAAGCAGCGACCAAAGAGAAAAATCAGGTGCTATCTGCCTGGGATTTGCATTTGGACTGTGTATCTGTCTTACCTTGGGAGGGTTGCATTTATGACACTCCCATCTTAATCCAGAATTCACATATTTTGTACGTGTATTTTTTCACTGGAACATAATTATTTTATGAAACTAAGAAACATCAAATAAACATGGTAACAATTATCGGTGCTTTGTTACTGCTTTTGTTGGATCTTGGAGAGGCACTTGACAAACCAGACCAGGGCTACTTTGACAATGTTTGAAGAACCAGTTCAGCCATAGGTTGATGTCAGCTGCACTAATCAGAACTCTATCGGTCGATAACTGTATTCATATGTTGCACTACACCACTCAGATATGCGTGGCAAGCTCCACGGGACACACAGGCTATTCGACACTAGCTTTCTTTTCTAGACAATTTACTTTGAAACTATTAATTCACTGCCGTGTCACTCTATTTTTTCCTTCAAATACAGATTCACCCATTTCTAACAACACGCATAGAAGCGTGACCACCTCACTCATTTTGAAGCCATGAAGAAGAGTTCATTGTTACACCGTAGCCTTGTAAGGGACCGCAGAAGCAGGAGGAACATACCTGGAGTTCAGTTCCCCCTTCAGCTACAGAGAGCCTGAATCCTCAGCTCCCATTTCCCAGTGCTCGGAACAGCAGGCTATGCACCACGCTTTGTTTGTGCAAGCATGCGAGCATGTACACACAGAGAGGAAAGGGGGGAAGGTGTTGAAATCTGTTGTGTGCTGCAGCCAAGAATTCAAGATTCATGGGGCCAGACAGACACTTAACCAAGTCCAATTGTGTAATCTTCTGGGCGACCCACAGTCCTGGGAAGCAGAAGCAGAAGCTGCTGAATTCTCCATCTTCTTCTTCATCTTTTTATGTTAAGGGTAGCTGTGGCTGTTATGCTCTATATTGGATTTAACATTGCCTATGCAGCAGGCAGCTTGGGTGCCATGCGTTGTTTTCTTGTGTAAAAGCTATACAACCTTCTGAGGACATGGTTTCATAACATTCAGCTGCAGCAAAAGGTGCCTTAAAAGCACATGCTGCAGCTGAACTGTAGACACTTAAAGCTTTTACCACAATATTTAGGACTCTGTAACAATCCCAGTTATTATTCTTGGACTTAGATGTTTCACATCAGTTGTGTTCCGGGCAACTTCACGCTATTCTGGATCTCATCTTAGACATCCACAGTTTAACAGACCTTTAGCTCCTGCTGTTAACTCCTGCAGTGCCCAGTGCTTTAGGCTTTCTATTGAGTTGAGCATAGAGATGTCTGAACTGAGTCCAGTAGTTTCATTACTGTGCCACTTAGGATGTATATGTTCCTGTTCAGCAATATAAACACTGATAGAAAAATCGGGTATGTTGAAATATTTCACTTGTCTTTTGATCATCTAGAATATTTTTTCAAGTGCAATACATAGCTTGAAAAACAATTTTATGATAAAAACTTCTGTTTGTTTTTGTTGGGGTGTTTTTTTGTGTTGTGGGTTTTTTTTTTTGTTTTTGTTTTTGTTGTTTTTTTTTTTTGTTTTTGTTTGGTTTGTTTTTTTTTTTTTTTTTATGCAGAAGTGAAACAGAGAACCTGCAGGCAGTTTCCTTTCCAAATAAATGGTAAAATTGTGTGTTGTCAGAAAATTGCTATTCAGTTGCATTAGGATATTAGTCATGGAGTTTTATCACTTGAAGACTCAACCTATGGGAAGCACAAGACCCATGTTAGCAGAGGAAATTGAGTATGCTGAGCAGAAACTGGTAGTAACATGTCTGTTGATCTGCTAAGCTGCCACCTTAGTCTCTCCAATACTGTCATGATAAGTGTCAGAAGAAACAAGGTTTCTTCAAGATTTCTGACTCAGGTATGTCCCTTTCCCCTCTATGTGGACCTGGAGCCTGCAGTTCTTGTCCTTTCCCAAGACTTACGTGTCAGCAAATCTACATTTTTCTCGGTAAGCCTTATTCTTGTGTATCTCACTTGGAATTTTGTTTGCAAGACAAAGCTTACACCCCAGTGCTCTACTTATCTGTATTAAGTTACTCGTCCTGTTGCTACACAATGAGGAAACTTGGTATCAGTCAGTTTTAAATGGATTGCTCTACAATTGTAACAGACCACAAAAAGATTTCTGAACACTCTGTTTATAATAACAAACAGGAGTTTTGTTTCCACCCAATATTTTCCATGATGTCTACAAAACACTTAATGCTAGTGGGAATGCTAGAGTGCTGAGATCAGTTTGTCATGATGACCAAATCTATTTTACCATTTCCCTGTGCTCCCTCTTCCCCTATAGATATCTGTTGTGTCTTGTCTTATAACCAGACTGTGAATTCCTCCAGGTATCTTTTCCTTTGTTTTTACAGCACTTAGCACAACAGGATACAAAGAATTGCAAATGTTTCATTAATACTGCAACCAATACTGAAATCTGGTGTTCAGTCCAATGTGTTTTAGTTGCAAATCTGTAAAGACGGAAAGAATTATCTCTACAGTTCCTATTTTCCACCTCCTTTCAATGCTGTTCACAGAGTTTGTATTACTAAGACTGGGTTGACTGTGGGGTCAGTCCAGCAGTAGTTTCCTCCAGCTGAGTTCTTTGCCTGCTGTACAAAGCTGAGCCCAGTGGGCATTATTACCAGGAACAACATGGGCTATGGCATCCCCTGCCTCTCCAGTTATGCTCGTACATAATTTTAAAATTTTACTTCATTGAGAATACCTACTCATAATAAATCAATTCAAAGTCACTCCTAAGGATCCTCTTCTGTACCAGATTACACCACCTGACCGACAAGAAAGCATCCACTAACTAGAAGCAGATTTCCATATGGAGTAGCCACAAGGGAAGTTAAATGGCCTCCTCTCTTCTAATACAGACGAAATGTCTCACTTTTGAGACATCAACTGGCCAGTGCTTGAGAACAGAGAAACTAGGGAAGTCCTAAGTTGCACCTGAGGAGGAACAAAAGACATAGATAGCATCTGTGCAATATAACTGTGCCACTCTCACTCTCTCACTGCTCATATTAGACAAAAAGATTATTGGAAAAAGTATTTGGAGTAGCTGCTGTGAAGGAAAAGGAGAAGAAAGCGGGGGTGATGTAATATTTTGGCAATTGGATGAAGAGGTAGGAATTGGTTTTGAAGTCACAGTGGAGAAAGTAATGACAATAATCAGAAGAGAATTAAAAAAATAGGAAAAATAACATCCATCGTGTGAATATAGACATCAGTGAGCAGGTGCTATTGTAGGTGCTGACAGGTAGGAAGGAAAGAAAGTAGTTCTGCTTTGGTTGATTCTGCTGTAAGGATGAAATGTTTTGCTACATGTGTCAAAAAACAAAGTGGGTCAAAGAGAGGGAAATGGCCAAGGAAGAAGGCTCTGCAGTGCTACCTGGAGGGCCAGAAGGCAGAACAAGGGAAGGAAGAGGGGGAAAGGGAAAAGAAGAAGAGGGGAGTGGGAAGGAGGAAGAAAGGAAGAGGGAAGGGGGAAGGGGGAAGGGGGAAGAGGGAAGGGGGAAGGGGAAAGGGGGAAGGGTGAAGAGGGAAAGGGGAGAAGGAAGGGAAGGGAAGGGAAGGGAAGGGAAGGGAAGGGAAGGGAAGGGAAGGGAAGGGAAGGGAAGGGAAGGGAAGGGAAGGGAAGGGAAGGGAAGGGAAGGGAAGGGAAGGGAAGGGAAGGGAAGGGAAGGGAAGGGAAGGGAAGGGAAGGGAAGGGAAGGGAAGGGAAGGGAAGGGAAGGGAAGGGAAGGGAAGGGAAGGGAAGGGAAGGGAAGGGAAGGGAAGGGAAGGGAAGGGAAGGGAAGGGAAGGGAAGGGAAGGGAAGGGAAGGGAAGGGAAGGGAAGGGAAGGGAAGGGAAGGGAAGAAAGCAGAGATGATCAAGCAGCACAGCAATCAGTAATATCAGCAGCCTCAGGAACTCACTATTAAAAATCACGCTTGTAGATGGAAAGAACTGAAGAAAAAGCTCAAAAAGCTGCTCATTTTAGGATTGCTTCCCTATATTTAAGTCACATTTTTTTCTATATTTTTTCCATATGCCCAAAGTGCGTTTCTTAAATTGCTCTGTTTAGAAATAAACACATGGAAACAATAAACATCTAGAACATTAGCTTGCATATTTCCTTAATGTATGCATATTTATCTCCAATTTTCCACATGAAATGAGACTAATTCACTTAAATTTCTTGGGATCCACCCTCTGTCAAAGTTTCCATGATTTCAGGGCTAGCTCAGTAGTTGATTAATACCTTTGAGAGGTAATACATAGAGTTGTGGACTTACAAATTTTAAGTCAGCTGCTCATCTTGAGCTAGCAGAATATTTACACCAAATTCAAGTGACCTCTGTCAATTTGCGCAGATGGCTTTTTATTTCTTTTTCTTGTCATGAAAAGATAAGGAGAATATTATGCATATAGAAGTCACTCTT
Source organism: Tyto alba (assembly GCF_018691265.1). Classification (NCBI taxonomy): domain Eukaryota; kingdom Metazoa; phylum Chordata; class Aves; order Strigiformes; family Tytonidae; genus Tyto; species Tyto alba. The sequence continues at coordinate 40,712,823 of NW_024881316.1, read as the reverse complement.
TCTAAAGGAATACAATCAAGGTTTCTTCAAAGGTTTTTCTACTTTGGGATATTTCATGCCACATTTTTTATATATTCTTTGAAATTTCAGTGTGCTTGTTTATATTCTGTAGTTATTTGCAAATGTAAAATTAAATCACCTCTGCTCACATTCACAGTCTTCCTCTGGATTAATACTGAAAGTAGAATTTTACTGAGTATGAGGATTCCCTCACTATTTTTTTTCCTTGCATTCCTGGTGCAAAGAACTTATCCTCAGACCACCTAACCCTGCTGTACACAGCAGTGGCAAAAGGAGACGCACATGACAGCACATGATCATGGCTACTTTTTGTAGTATATGCCCTTCAAAAACCACCATACCCCATAGTCATCATATGAGGGATGCCAGAGAATACATACCTGCATGGTCCTTCCAATAACTGTTAATGGACTGTTGTCCTTTAATTTGACTAATACTGTTCAAAACTGCTGACGCTGACTTCACAACATCCTGGGGCAGCACATTTCAGAATTTCATTACCTCTTTTATAAAGAATAAGTTTTTCCGGTCTGTTTTCCCTTTTTTCATTATTATGCCCTATGACAAATTCTCACTTACTGAATTATCTGACCCAATTCAATCAAAAGGGACTATGGCCTATTTTGCTTTTAATTCTGCAGTGACAACAAATTCCCTGACTGGAAGGAGAGCCTGGCCCAATTTGCAGGAAGAGGTAAAAGGGAAGGGATGTAAGCACAGGGGCATGCACTCCAGGTACCACGAACTAATAGAGCAGGTCATGGACAGCCAAGGAGAACTCTTGATATATTAACTTAGTCTCAAGGCCTAATTTAAGGTATGGTTGGGGTCAAGCAAAGAAAAAAAAAAACCTCCTGAATTTGAGAGTCCTTCCCCTGTCACTTAGACTTTTATAGAGTTCTTGATGTTACCACTAAAGATTTTATGCTGTTCTAACCCAGTGGTCCCCAACCATTACCAGCTCATATACCACTGTTTAGAAACAACCTGTGTGTACATCCTCGTTTGGGCTTTCTGTCTGATTGATTTCAAATGTCTCAATGTCCTCCAAGCATGAACAATACCAAAAGACAAAGAATACATCATCTTCCAAAGCATGGTATTAATATTTTATCTGTTGAGCACCACAGGCCAAATAACTTATACCAAGCATTCTGAAGCACTGGAGCTTGTTTACCAAGCCCCATAGTTTATCAAATTACATCTAGAGTTTGCCTGTTAGAAAGACTTCTATTATTTATTTATTTCACATGATGCCAAACCCATTACACTCCTCATCACACAATACTCACTGTGAATTGCACACTGTGAAAATCAAGCTGCATAGTTCTGTTTTTTTCCTGGTCTTCAAATTCTGTGCTATTGTATTCTTTCATCTCTTTTCTTTGTTACACTGAAGAATGCTGGAATATTAAATATTTTGTTCTCTGTACACACAGATGTGTTTTAATAAATCTATTCATTTGGTTTATATATCACTGAACTCCTTTATGCTTTATTTTCCAAATCCTGAACCATTCTTTTGCTTCTTCTTAAATCTTATAGTTTTATAAAACATGGACACGGGTAATGGACAGATCATGCCAAAAGTGGCTGTATTAAGTCTAGAAGTTACATGAGTGACAGAAAGAATACTGTCCTCACTTCTGACCACTGTTTGCCAGTCTCCATGTCACCTAAGGGCGTGCAACTCTGCACTTCAGTTGTCCCTGTGATAGCTTACTGCTTGTTGCTACAAATTCATCATTATGTATACAACTACTTTAGCAATGATTTTTCATGTAGGAGATTCCCATTGATGTTTATTTTTAGGCATCCAGTTGATTTTCTTATGCTCCATTTAAACCAGCATTTTCTTCATATGATACCTTCTTTTTCTGTGATCAACTGCCAGTGGTCCTCCCGTAGAATCTTATCTCTCTATTCCACCATACCCTTAAAGGTTGTTTCATGTAATGGCTATAAAAATGTCAACATGGATTATCTACATTCATATTTTTAATTATCCAATCATTTGTGAAGGACCCTCTTTCAATTGAATGGCTCTGTAATTCCTTCATTCCCTTCACTCATTGCTTTTATTAAAACCGACACGCTATATAGTCTCTTTGACAGCTACAGAGGAATCACACAAACACAAGGCAAGGAGCTGACAGAGTTTCACCCAGGTGTTTTGACATCACCCCCATCATATGTACCTCTCCAGAATATAGGGTTATGACTGTCAAGCCTACTGCAGGATAATCAAGTCTGTCAGATGATGTTCTTTTCCCACTGATGCCTACACTCTCATTAGTGAAAAAGAGACTTGCTCTATTTGAGATTTACTAAGTGAATTTTAATTTGGGCAGATAATTTTTATAACTGAGCTATAGCTGAGTTTTAAGAGAATGATCCCACACTATTTTTATGAGTTTTATAACTTTTATAACTTTCATTTTATTAGATATAATTGTTAATGTCTCAAAATTTAATATTTCAAAAGTTGCCAAGTCCCAAAGTCAAAAAGGAACACTTGAAATTTTTAATAGGCAAGCTCATGTTTGACAACATACCTACCTACACATAAGTACCAACTTAAGGCAGAAAATTTAAAGTAGGAGAAAGTACCTATTTTTGAAAGTGTTCGCTGGAACAAATTACACAGCAATATGATATCTTTTTGTCTCTTAGTATTTTCAGATCAAGACTTTTCCTGCAACTGCAGGTTAACCACCCACAAGGTATCACACACAAGGAGTAATTGTTTAAAATTTACCATATATATACTGCATAATAAAATTATATTGAATAAGATATCATTATTCAAGACATGAAATCCATGAACTTTATAGGATGCACTTATTGCAGTCTCTGATAGTAACAATTCATTTATTTTGAAATTCACATGTCATTCTGATGCAGTAAAATATATTTTAGAAAGGCAAACCCAGTAAATCTTGATCTTCAAATTTCTGGGGAAAAAAATTTCTACACAAAAAAGTTGAACTTCTTGACACAGTTCAACAATGTTCTGACATGATATTAAAGTAAAAAAAAATATTCCAGCTGGTCAGAGATGCATGAGGCATTCTCAGGAGAAAACTTGTTTCTATGACAGTAAAAGATTTCATCAGTTCCACGCTTTGACCCTTCTATAAAAATGAAACTTTCTAATTTTTTTGCTAAACCTTCTAAAATCCACTGAATATAGATTTTTTTTTTCCCAATCAGATTTATCTACCTGCCCATTTTCCATCCAGCATGTTTCTCTGCTCAGATTGCTTAACTGCTCAACTCCTCCTCAGAGAAGCAGGAATGGGAGACTTCAGCTTTCCCTAGGGCCTCCAGATAGTGGCTTGGTGGACAGGATGTGGATGGATGGTAAAGGTAAGCCTACTTTACTGGATGGTCAGACAGAAAACAGGATTTCTTTTACTCTTGCAGCATTCATGTTTCTCCTGTTTGCAGGAATAGGTCCCGTTTGCACTCTACAGGTGTGGTGATAGGGAAATAGCCACCCTCTCCTGACCTACTAGTGAAGAAGCATGTTCCCAAATCTCATCACATTTTAAGCTCCAGGCTGCAGTGAGACAAGGGACTCATTTCAATTGCTCCTCCTAGGAGCTTTGGCTTCTTTTGTGAGATGCAGCATTTATTTTGTGGATGTCAAGAAGCTGGAGAGGATGGCTTGCTAACAGACTTACTCTAAGATACACAAGTTGAATTGCAGCTGAGGAGGGGTGAAGGCTGGAGGCAGTAGGGGCTGCATTCTTAGGTACAACTGAAGGGGACTGCAGACAACAGTCACAAAGGTCTGATAAATTTCAGTGAGCAGAGAATCAACAGCATAGATAATGAATGATTTTTTATCACCTTCCTCCAAATGTAAGTATATCCTGTTCCACAATTGCAGACCTGCAAACAAGCCAGACCAGTGGCTGTGAAGGCACACGCAATAAGATGTGGTCAACTCATACTGTGTGAAAGGTGTATGTGATGTGCCATTAGCTTCCCCCCTCAATTCTAGCTGGATGCTACCTTAATTGTTAGAGCATCACTTTTTGTTTTGTTTCTCTTTTGACTACTTTTATTGGGAAAATAGTCAGGTATTTCCCCTGAAATGGAAGCTGGAAATCGACTTGAGAAATGGTGAGGTGAGTCTCTGTTAGCAGATGATCCCACCCAGGCCTTTCACATACTCAAAGTAAATGATGCAGTTGGAATGGAATTCTTTGGTCCCACAGGTTCAACGCAAAACAGATTTTAATCTACAGTTTGTATTTTTGCTGGTAACACACATTAAGATAATTGATATCTTAATGAGTTGCCATATTCGAAGTACAGAATAGCAAAAAATAGATTTCAGATGGAAGCTAAGCACCCTGTAAGCATCCTGAAGCACAATAGCTGTTCAGACTTCACGTTTCCCCTTTCAGAGAGGCATACATGCAAACGGATCGTTTAGGTCCTCCTCCGAGGCAGTACATACCTCCGGAACTTCAGTCACACCTCTCTGCAGAAAGCGTCTTAATGGACCCCTTTACAGCAGTAACAAAAATAAACCACGACTTATTCTCTGCCCAGTTGACATGATAGAGGTTTCATCCATACAACTGATCTGTCTTACTCCCCAAACCAGGTGGTGCCTCTGAACTGTTTCCTGGGAGCTACCTCTGGTACGTGCCACCCTTCGGTCTGTTCAAGCACCACCTGGAAGACAGCTTCTTGGTGCAAGTGAAAAGCAGGCTCAAGACTGTGTGCTGATAAACAATATGGACGTTCATGTGGCAACGTCTGGACCCATACCTGCACTGATTTTTTTATTAGTAGATATGGAGCCAATGTATCTAGTTCTAATCATTTAATGTCAAAGTGTTCAGTAGCCATGAGAGCCCAGCCTCAGATACCTTCAGTGTTGCTTTTGTGTGCCTTATCCTCTAAGCCTCCAAACAGAAATACTGCAATGGACACATAAGCAATGCCTAGGATGATGCTCATTTATCACGATGAATGGCCAGGGCAGCTGTGCTTCCAGTAGTTTTTGTTGTTGCAAGTAAACCCTGTGGAGCTTTATTGGTCAAACTAACAGACCATCCATCCAGTCTGATGTAGAGAAAAGAGGCTGAGATACCTTTTGTCCCTGGCAGTAATTCTCCCATAGTAATACAATTCAGTTGAATGGGTGCTTTCCAAACACAGTCTACACTATTCTCACAAGCCTTGAGAGCTTTTATTTATCTGTGCACAATGTTTGTTTTTTAATTGGACATTATGGAAACTCTGACAGTAATGTAAAAGATGATTAGCAATAAAACAAAATATAAACCAATAGCTTCTAAATTTAATAACAGGCTAAATGTCTACATTCAGACATGGTTAATCAAAACCAGTTTGTAAACTTCATTTTATTCAGGTCAGCCAGTCAACAGTACATGTAATGCATACTATAAAACTGATTTAGGGGTTTTGGACACCCAAGCATCTACATAAACCAAGCAAGGATTAACTAGGTCTGTCCACTCATAAATTACAGCACATTGTTTTTAAGTGAACAGGATAAAAAGCAACATGCCGTGAACCATCTACATCATGTTTTTTTCTCCTTTGACCAATTTCCCAGTTACTCTCTCAAATTATCACTCCAGTTCCTTCTTTGTTCATCCCTGTATTGTTTCCATATAACTGTCCAAATCTGCCTGCAAGGCAACTAATCAAAAAAGGCTGAAGCACAAGAACATTGACCACTTGATGGTTTGCCCAGCTTATTAAAAATACGAGTTTGACATCCTGCAGCATGTTTTAACAATTGGTTCGCAAATTACAGCATGGCTAAATACAATTAAATTCATTCCATTGTACACAATAACTATTTAACATATGCTGTGAATCTTGTACACAGATCAGGACTCTGCAGTGTTAGTCAAGTCTTGTTGCCTTGTGCTACAGACCCATCAGTTCTCATAACATAAACAGGCTTGGGCTGGGTCATAGCTTGGTTGGGATTTTAACAAAACAAAACAAAACAAAACAACCCTCAAAACCCCATTCAGATGGTTTTCAGAAGCAGTGATGGCCTTCCATAAGCGAAGTTCTTCACTTCTCTGTACTCACTGAAAATCAATACTGGGTTCAGTCACTGCTGTGCTTGTAGAGGTGAACCATCCCTAATCACTGGACCATTACCTTGACTCCTTACCTCAAATACCTGAACATATGCAGAGCTGTAAGCACTTACCACTTATTCCAATAGCAGTATATTTTACATAACCTTACAGTACTTTCCCCCCCGTTTCAGAGGTTGAACCTGAAGAGTACATATTTTGTCCAGTACAATATATGTGATAATATATTGGCTCACATGAACTAACATGATATAGTATCTGTCCCACAGATATTACATGCCACTCCATATGCACCAGATCCGAGAAGCACGTGATATACAACTCTCAGGGGATATGAAACACATGTGGGTCTGATTCGCCACTTTGTTATTCCAACTGTACACCATTGAAACTCTAACGAAGTTACACCAGTGTAAAACTGTTGTACTGAAGTGGAGGATTAAACCCATATGTCTTTCTATATGAGCCAAATTTATAGGACAAAGTTATTCAAATAAATTCAGTAAACAGACTTCTTCAGAGTCCTATACCTGTTTACTCCTCAGACAGTACTTTCCAGCTTCAGGAAAAGCTTTACCTTAAAGACAGCAACTGTTACTTGTTAAAAGGATGTCAGTAACAATCTGAGTTATTAAAAAAAAAAAAAAAAACAACAACATAAAATAAAACCAAAATGACTGAGAAGATGTGACCTACAAAACATTTAAAACAAGACAGCATTTCCTCACACTCACTCAGCTATGATTAAAACCCCTTTTGCCTGCTTATATGCATAGTTCTTTGTATAATTAAAAGCATGAACCATCACCATTTGCAAATTCTTATGATTTCACTGTGCAACTTTTCAAGTGTTTTTTCTGGCCTCTTTCCAGACAGTACACCTGCATATTAGTTTAGCAACATTTTACTGCAATTGAAAATTAACTAATTCTGTTTGATTTGGATTTGTATAAAATTCTGAAAACTTATATGATCTATGTTTATATACCAAGTCAGATATATTTATCCACTGACAGATAAAAAAGACATTTATAAAACAAATATGGACTGATTCTCATAAAGTATAATTTAGAAACAGGGATCTGTGCTGGTGCTTTCAGGGTCCATGATTAATTTAGCTCAATGGACAAACCAAAAAATTCTGAATGACTCCATACATATTTCTTCTGGATATTTCACTGTATTCAAAAAGTTGACATTTCCTTCTGGTTGAAGAAAAATGATTCAATCTGCCTAAAGAATCAGGCTTCATTTCCTTTCACAATGTTGACCGTCACTTTTAATACTATACAAAAATATTGAGGTAATATAATAATGATAGTACTAATAGTAATAATTCTTTATTTGGAAGACATGATAAAAAGAGTGGTAACTTCTTCTGCTTTAAAGTTATTTCTACAACTCACCAAAAACACACTTTCAATACATTTCAATCACTTACATTCCACATTTGCAGAAATAAAAAGATTTTTCTGGGGAAAAAAAAAAAAATGCAGCCCCAGTCCTACTATGTTCAATTCCAGTACTACTGAACTGAATTCGATTACTTAACAAGCAATTTTTATGTCATATATGTGGTGACTTCAAGGTCAGTTTTTTATATTATCTTCTGGGAAGTTTTACTATTAAAAACATTCTGTGATATTGCTCCACTGTCAACCAAAATAATATAATAAAAAAATTCCTTATGTAATTTAATTTCAAGCAATTATAGCTCAATTTTGACTACATGTTATGAATTCTTTTCCTCTTGGGAGTGTCTTTGATAAAGGCATTGGTTTATTTGTTTTGTTAAGTATTTAAAATCTATTCTATACCTCCCTACTTATACCTGTAATGGGATTAGATATGGCAATCAATAAATAAACTCTGTGAATAATTTTATATTTACTTATTATAATATTATACATTAATACAGTTATTAACATGGTAACCAAGAAACAGTAGTGACTTCAGTTATTGAGGACCATAAATAATATCTCATAGAAATATTATTCATGAAGTATGTACATTAGGACTAGAAGGGCATATCTAAATATCAAAATTTCTATGATATTTTCTTGTTAAGGAATTATGTCCAGACACTTACTTAGGGTGTGATTGCTCTCACCTAATTTTCATACTAATGAATGTTAGGGAGTTGATTCAGTCACTTCAATTTAGATGTTGTATACTTAGGTGAAGGTGCTGAACACCTAGGGGACAGTAGGGGACCCAGTGCACCCACAGAGCTAGCAGCTCTGATGTACACTCTTCTGGAGCAGCAGCTGGAGGTCAGTCAGGAAACAATTATATTCCCATTATAATCTGAATTTCCAGTTTAAACTGTAGAGTCAATGGCACTGAAACAGCAATTCAACTCACCTGGAACACTTAGGGTGGAATTCAGTTACTTAAACACAGGCATCTGCTGCCATTGGGAAGTGTGAGGGTCCTCTTAGAGTTACATCCATTCATCCCATCCTAATAGAGATGTGTAAAACAAGGCAGAGGGAGTAACCATTCGTCTTCATTGTAAATAAAGAGACTTTCATAAAGCTGAATTAGATGATCCCCATTCATTTGCCTACATATAGGTGTCCAGTATCATTCTAGATTCCCTGTTGTGTCTGAGATGACCACATGGTGATGGACATTCTGCAGCCTTCTTCAGGCCTTCTGCAGCAGCAGCTAGGATGCAACTGAGTCAAGGTCTTACGGTGAGAAGCCACTTTAGCTGCCATTTTAGATATATGAAACTTCTGCATTGGGCTGACAGGTATTAGCAACAGAACCTATAGAAAAGCCACATCTTTCACCAGCTGAAAGCCAGGTGAGATCTCACAGATGATGTCTCATGAATCCTATCCATACAGTCTAAAACCATTGTTTCACCCCTGCTCAGGATTTGATCTGACATCCCTTAGCTGGTAGAAACACTTGAGACTGTTGGTAGGAGCTCTGCTGTATGAGAATTTACTTAACATAATTGACCAGAAAATCCATTTCACCTTCTCCTTAGTCTCCTCTATGCTCTCTCTGTGATCATTACTGTTCCTAGCACAGTTTTCCCACAGATCTCTGGAAGATGACTGGTCACTTCACATGTGCTGCTGTTTGCCAGGGCATCAGTCTCACGAGATGATATTTTGCAGTGTTGTGTTCTCATGGACAAGATTTTACAAATAATGCTGCTAGAAATACATTAATTTTGTGCGTTTTCACCTCTAAATCCTATAAACAGAGTGCAGGATTTGGGGTTTTCTTCCCCTACATTTTTGAGGATTCAACATTTTTATATAAGATGATTAAGCAGCATTCCAAGATGAAAAAGTTACAGAAATGGGTATGGATGGCAAACCTTTGGTCTAAGCCCGCTAGGAAAACTGAAGGAAACATTATGACACATTTCTCGTATATTTGAATATGTATCTAACATCTGAATCAAAATAATTTCTACTTAAAGGACAAATATACTACAGACACTTTTAATAATACTGCATACAGCATGAGACATGACAAAATGCAAAAGCTTTTGTGATGTTTTGGAAAAGCAACCACAATTTAAATGAGATAAAAACTAGACATCTTTTAATCCTTCTTCAAGTTTTGTCCCTTCTTTTCTTCTTGTTCACAACATAACTCAGAGGGGCAGATCCTCATCTGATATAAAAGTCAGTCCAAATTTATCAAAGTCAAAGAAGCCACAGTCACACCAAAGGAAAATCTTGCATGGTGCATCTAAACTGCAGATGTAACATTAACTGTGACTAATTGTACAATGTAGATATTTCCTTCCTACACACGGTTATGTCTTTACCTGAATATATTTCTGGTTTTTATTATTAGGCTTAAATAGGACATCAAAGGTTAGGCTTTTTTAAATCTGCATGGAAAAATGTCTCTCATTTCTATATGACTCTCTAAACTTCTCCTTCTTAGTTTAATTTGCTTCTGAGGACTTCAAAACATCTTATTGTCTGCAGTAGAAGAAACATCTGTTGAAGTCATACATAGTTTATTGGCTGGAATCAGTGATAAAAGACAGCATAGAGACTCACCAAAACACTTCATTGCTATCAACGTAAAACAAAATATTGCAAAAAGCAAGCAAGCTTTTTTTTTTCTTTTTTTAATAAGAGAAACATGGGGAAAATATTGCAAGCCAAATAGACAAGAAAAACTGTGACTTTAATTCATCAAGCCTCACATGACTGGATTTTGTATCCCAGCCAGCTAAGGCCTAACCACGCTACAAAAAATGTTTTTTAATTAGCTAAGAAAGAGAAACAATTTAAGAACAATGGTACTTCTCTCCACAGGATTTCCTGTTTAGAGGAATTGCTTTCCACACTAGAATTGAATTTTGGTCTTTCTACCTACTGATCTGTTTTACCGCTTGCGTAGTGCAGCTTGATATTAATTACTATTCATTCTTTTTTTGTTGTTGTTTTTTTTTGTCATAAAACACCAACAAGGCCCCAACATTGCATTTCAGATCTACGCCAGCCTCATAGGACGTGAAGTGGGAAGTATATGCAGTGAATTTAGCACTGGCATATTTCTTCCCCTTTTTATTAGTCTCCAATTCAGCACCTCTCTGCATTAGGCACAGAGAATTCAAGAAAGAGGACCACCTGGCAAGCTTAGTGAAACTTGACTATCTTACTGGCATGACAATACACAGGCAAATAATTTCGATAAAGCCTCTGGTAACGAGGAGGAAGAATTGAAAAGTGGTACATCTGAAAGTTCATTTCACAAGTTACACTTCTCGTTTAGGAGCAGGGATGACTGCATCACCAGAAAGGACTGATATTTAGCAGGTGTGGTTCCCTTCAGATATTATGGCAATTTGATACACTTGTCTACTCAGTTTCCATCTACTTGCAGATCTTCAAGCATGCTCTAGTTTTAGTGCTTTTGCTTAATTATTCTTTACTCTTTTGTATTTTGATATTCCATTTCCTTTTTAACAGTATCCTACCTACTTTTTCTTGACATGTTGGTTATTTTTCTCCCTTTTACCCTAGAAAATCAAAATATGCCCATTTTCTCTCTACCTAGTTTCATCTTTTCCTTCTGCAGATTCTCTCTACTTCCCACCATCTTCCTTATCCTTATGAACAATTCTATTTGAATCACCTTTTTTCCCTTCTGATTCCTACTTTTCTTCCTTTACTGTTAGCACTATTGTGTTGGGTTTGTGTGTGTGTGGCAGTGTTTTGGTAGCAGGGGAGGGGGCTACAGTGGTGGCCCCTGTGAGAAGCTTCTCAAAGCTCCCCCAGCTCCAAGTTGGACCTGTCTCTGCGCCAAGGCTGAGCCAATTAGCAACGGTGGCTGCACCTCTGCGATAATGTATTTAAGAAGAGGAACCTGGGAGTCGAGGATTTGGAGTTGTGAGGAGGAGTTGTGAAGGAGACATCTATGTAAACACCGAGGTCAGTGGAAGAAAGGAGGAGGAGGAGGTGGCGGCGGGGAGGTATGCCAGGCCAGACACCCCTGGAGCCTGTGGTTAGAGAGCAGGGTACCCCTCTGCCACCCACGGAGGTCACTGGTGGAGCAGATGCCCACCTGCAGCCTGTGGAGGACCCCACTTCAGAGCAAGTGGCTGCACCTGAGGAACGCCGGGACTCTGAGGGCCAGAGTCAGTTCATCACTGGAAGGACTCCAGCCTGTGGGAAGAACCCACACTGGAGCAGTTTGGGAAGAGCTGCAGTCTGTGGAAAGGAGTTATGTCGAAGTTAGTCCGTGGAGAACTGTCTCCTGTGAGAGGGACTCCATGCTGGAGAAAAGGAAGCGTGTGAGGAGTCCTCCCCCTGAGGACAAAGGATCGGCAGAGACAGTGGGTGACGAACTGACCTCAACCTTCATCCCCTGCACTGCTGGAGGGGAGGAATTAAAGAAATCAGAAGCAAATCTGAGCCTGGGAAGAAGGGAGTGGTGGGAGGAAAGTGTTTTTAAGACGTAGTTGTATTTCTCACTGTCCTACTCTGATAGGTAAATTAAGTGGTGGTGGTGGTGTTTAAAATAAATTGATGTTCTTTTTCTTCCCCTAATGAGTCTGTCTTTCACCCATGACTGTAATGGGTGAGTCATCCCTCCCCGCCCTTATCTCCATTCCCAACCCTTTTATTTTCTCCTTCCCATGCCCAAGGGGGAAGGGGTGAGCAAGTGGCTGCGTGGTGCTCAGTTGCTCACTGGGCTCAAACCACAACTATCTATTTTATTTTATTTTCTTTCATGTTCATTTTTGTCTAGTTTCTTTTATTTTCCATTTCCTTTTTTGTCTTTTTTTTTTTTTTTTTTTTGAGGCTCTCTTGTACCTCATACTCTGTTGTACACACACACTAGCATTAGAAAGCATGAAATAAGGTAACAAATGAAATGCAGCTTACTGGGAAAAGCACTGGGGATCCTGTTCTCTCTTGCACATTTCTTTTCTGCATTTCTCTCCAGCTTGACAAACGTTTTATTCCTCAGTGTCTTTCACACTTTTCCAATAGCATCAGTTGTTTTTGCTTGAGGTAAGCACTGTTTAGTCAACAAAAAGTGGTTTTCTTCTTTATATTCAATTGTGAAAAAGACACAACTGTTAACTATGGATGAAAAGATAGGTTTTGCCTTTTTGTGCCAGATTTCTTAATTCCAAGGATCAGAGTTTTATGACTTGTTTCTTGTAGTTCCAGATCTGCGGTCAGGATGCCCTAGCATTCAGTTGGAAGGATCTATGGCTTCTTTAAATAGTTTTTGTATTTTGCTGTTTCAGACAACTCTAACATTTATGTCAAGCACTGATATGCTAATAAACCCTTAGTATCCCTGAGGATCATCTTTATAACTTTTTTTCTAAAGCAGGTAAGTATTCTGTCTCTTTCAAGTAAGCTGCAGAGTATCAGAAGGATATTAAATATATTAGGATAAGTCAATGTTAATGTCTCAGAGCAGAATCTTTATAAAATCCAGTTTAACAAGGTAAGAAGTAATATGTTATAGATCTCTAAAAAGTAAAAAGCAGAAACTGTAGTAAAGAGTCACCGCTACTTGCTCTTATTCAGAAAAGTTTGTTTCTACACTTGCTTGCTTCTAGAGATGCTAGAAACAACACAGAACTGTTCTGTTTCTATACCTGAGTTTTCAATATCTTCACATAGCTGTGGAAAAGAAAAATGTCTTAGGATACTACTGATTTAAGCATAACAAGATTCTGTCCCTCTGCAAAGATGCATACTTTAATTGATCTTGAGTTTTAAGATGCTTATGGATACTTCTGATTGTGATGAGCAAAAGCTGAGATACTATCAAGATTCATGGAGCCAGAGAATGTAGCTGTATTGTAACTTTCCAATGAGATTTTTAAAGTCATGCTATTGTTTTTTTCTTTTCTAAAAAAAGTAGTGACGCTTGGCATAATAAGCAGTATGCCATATTTTCCGGTGCAACATCTTCTTAAACTTCTGTAGATCAACTACCCAGAGCTGTTACTAACTGCAGTCACACAATCTTGTTTCTACAACCTTAGTCTTGTATACTGTAAGCTCCTGAGAATAGGCCTACTATACTTATGTCTGTTATGGTGATTATCAAGCACATAATGACTAACAGCAAATAGATTGGATCAGCATTCAGAAGGTAGTCTAAGGCAACCCACCCACTTCCTGCTGCAACAGAGAGATATATTTTTGCTGAAGAAACCAAATCGTGAAGGGACTGTATGGACTTACCAGTAATGGGAGAAGTTATTAAAAAATGTCAATATATAATTAAATGTTTCATTCTTAAAAAAAAAAGGATCATTTCACCAAAGCTAAGGAGACCTGAGAATATAAACTAAGTAATTTTTGTCTGCTGATTATTACCATTTGACAGTTTTTCTACAACCTGTGTAAAATGAAATGGAAAGATAGTCTAAGTCACCTCCTTAGGACCTCTGGTCATAACAATTCCTTTTGCGCTAAATACTCTTTCCATAGGAACTAAAGGTGCTATTTGTCTCACCTAGATCTATGGCTTGAAGGCAGATGTCTATGCAAGGAAGTTCCATGCCATTTCATATGTCTTATAGCATCTTGTCTGGCCTATTGTACATTGCATGCTGATCCAGGTGGACATCTCAGGTACCCTAGGTCACAGGCATCAGGCACCTATACTTAGGCAACTGAATAGTTACCTACATCTTCACTAAGTACCAGGGAATCTTAGATACCCAGCTCATATGCAGATGCATAAATATTTAAGTTTAGGCTCTGAATTTGAAATACGGTGCTGAATTCTAACCCCCAAATTACGAAGGATTAATATTCCTCTTCATGTTATTCCCCAGCATTTATATCGTGCAGAAAAGATGTTGGTTTGTAATGCTAGAACTTTAGCCACTGCTATGTCAGGTACTATTTTACAAGCTCTTAAGGTTCAAGTCTGTTTCCTAAACTTACATACCTGAGATACCCTGGAGTATCTGAAACACCCACGTGGCACTGGCAGATACACCTTAGGAGTGAGAGGAGATCCATGCCTTTCTGCGGTGTCAGTCTGATGCCATGTGGGCATCTCAAGCAGCGTACTGGGGCAACTGAACTGCACAAGTGTGATTAGCTCACTGCTGGGAGTGGCTCCTCAAGATCAGAGATGAGACACAGTAATAAGGCAATGCCCACTGAAGTTTATGATGAATTTATTGAACAAAAGTATGACTGGGACATTTCTGTTCCTCCTTCAGTGCATTGGCCTCTGTCAGATTTACACTTCCTGAGAAAACAGAGGGGGGAAAAGGCAAGCATAGTTACAAGACCTCTCAAAATTGGCTAAAAAGTAGGCTATAATAGGAAGGAATATTTACATCCTCTAGTTTGTGATATGTTAAAATATTCAAAATAGTGTAGCAAAGGTTGTGTTCTTATGTTGGTTCCCTAAATTCTTGTCAGTAGTTTTGGTCAAATACTACGGGTATTTTTTGAGTAAGTAGCAGATCTTCAGGGTCTGTGGCCCCTGGTAGCCTCTACCTCTGGTTATATAGACCTAAAATGTCAGCTATCATCAAAAGGTACATTATTTTTATGAGAGAATGATGGAAGTGAACTATCATGGAAGTTTTGTTGGGGTATACTGCAAATAAAAAAGTTCAGAAAAAGTAAGATAAAATGTCCAGAATTTTCAGACCATTCACCTAACAAGATCAATACATATATCAAAATACGATGAGAAGGTTGGCAGATTATAATATGGTAAGGCACTCTGTTATGTTTAGTTGCATCACACAATGCTTGTTCAAAGAATTAATAGTAACAGTTCCTGTGTTTGGTCCAGAGCTGGTAGCCAAAAGGAAGATTTGCCTATGTTATGCTCTTAAGTTAAAGCCTTGCCATATTTAAATTATTTAAATTCATAAATCATTGGCTCTGCTGGGGTCAGAATTATTTCTTTATTCATGAGGATTTATTATCAGTGTTTCCTTGATTACAGATGGTTGCTTGCAACAACCGAACCATCACAGGTCGAATAGTTATTTCTGCATTTAACAAGTTACCAATTCCAATGCCTTATACAATACAGTGCAACAGATTACTAATATTTGGCTTTTCTGATAACCACTGAATTCAGGGAAGTCAAAGTATTACAGATATTTTACTTATTTTTGACTTCTTAATGGACATTTATTTCAAGTTCATATATGGTACACTAATTGAGTGATAAAGGCTCATCTATATAAGTGACTCAATATTCATTAACCTCAGAAGTAATCACTGTAATATTCAGAGCTGAGTTAATGCAGCACATTACAGGATACATATAATTCACTGAATTCACCTCTCTGCTTTAGTCATTTTTGGTCATTTTGGTCATTTGTACTGGCTTTAAAGACTACACTGAACTCATCAGTCATGTTATCAGGATTATTTGCATTATGGTAATGTGAAAGAGATCAATGAGGACTGAAACCCCATTACAGCAGGCACTGTGCCTCCTTTCCTTTAATAGCTGATCTCTGCAGCAGTGCTTTCAGACTTCAAAGACAAGTTCATCTAACTCTTCTTGTAAAATAGGCCAAAGTCTACCCAGAGAGTGCAAAAACATGTGTAAACTTGGATACAAACTGACAAGGTCTTAAGATGTACTGTAGGTAAAGAACTCTGAAAACATGAAGTACGTGACTGAGGCTGGAGCCTGTAAAATTGCTGCGGTTTTGCCAACATAACATTCTCCTACAGACTAGGAAACACACAAGAAATTTAAATATTATAGAACAAAGCTAGGATAAAATGAACCAGAAAATTTGGGATTTTATGCACTTTATGGTGCATTAATTTTAGGATCAATCCAACTGATAAATTTCCAAGATTATACAATGAAAGGGTTCTT
Organism: Tyto alba; assembly: GCF_018691265.1. Classification (NCBI taxonomy): domain Eukaryota; kingdom Metazoa; phylum Chordata; class Aves; order Strigiformes; family Tytonidae; genus Tyto; species Tyto alba. Next base: position 40,696,360 of record NW_024881316.1, on the reverse strand, counting down.
ACTTAATTTCCATACTTAATCAGACAATGTGGTGGGCTGACTGGCCAGCAGCCAAACACCCACCCACCCACCCACTTGCTCACTCCCTTCTCCTGTGGGACGGGTAGAAAGGAGAAGGAAGGTAGAAGACTCATGGACTGAGATAATGACAGTTTAACAAGGAAAACAAAAGTTGCATGTGCAAGCAAAGCAAAATAAGGAATTCATTCACTACTTCCCACTGGCCAGCCAATGTCTAGCCTCTTCCTGGGAAGCAGGGCCTCTGCACACACCATAGTTACTTGAGAAGACAAACTCTGAACGTCTGTCCACCCCCTTCCTCCTTCTTTCCCCTGGCTTTTATTGCTGAGCACAATGCCATATGGTATGGGATACCCCTTTGGTCAGTGGGGGGCAGCTGTCCCAGCTGTGTCCCCCTGCAACTTCTTGCTCTCCTTCAGCCTCCCCTCTGGGGTTAGGGAAGGGAGGAGAAAGCACTGTTTAGCAAGAGCCAAAATGCTGTTGTGTTACCAACACTCTTTCGGCCACAAATCCAAAGCACAGTACCACACAGGCTGCTGTGATCAAAATTAACTCCATCTCAAGCAGACCCAGTACAGTCAAATCAAAGAGAATTTAGAATTTGTCTAAGTGGCTGGATAGTAAATACATATAATAAAGACTAATTCAAGTATAACTGAGTTGCTGTCTTGTGGAAGGAAGAAGGGTCTAGAAGAGCCACCAACTACCAGTAAATAAGGACTTAATTGCAGATCCCATTGTCCAACAAACCACATGCTGCAAGAGCTTCAGGGACCCCACAAGAAGGGAGGGGAGGAGAAAGTAAAGTGTTTCATGAAGGTGAAGGATCTCACCATCATGCAGCAATACAGAACTGGAAATTGCACCCAATCTGTGGGGGGGAAAGAAAGGGGTTGTGGTACAAGAAGGGTAATTAGAAGAAGTCTAACAAACATTTTCTTGAAAACACTGCAATATGAATAGCACGTGCAAATTCTTCCTTCTGACAATGAGGAATTATCAAACCAGCAAGTCAGGCAAGTTATTTCAAGGCTCTTCCAGTTTTGAGCAGTTTCCATAGATCTAGGCACACTCCCACACTCCCTGCTTTTTGCACTGTTTTACGAGAGAAAGTAGTGATTTTCTTTACATTAGCATTTCCCACAGACACACACCACACATGAGCTCACTCACCCAATTGTGCACATGTAAGTGGGTTTTCAAGCCTCGTGTTTTATGGAAAGAAGTTTTGGAATCCTCCTTTGTCCTGGTATCCATTCAAGTGTTGCAGAAGACAATAATTTTGCCATTTAAAAAAAAAAAAAAAAGACAAAATATCATATTTTCTTTGACCATCTGTACCTCAGATCATTCTCTTTAAGAACTTGGCTTACCCTGCTATCAATGCAGATTAAGTTCAGTCACTGTTTCGGATTTCTTGCTATGCACAAGAACTTTTCTCACTGTTTTTTGTAAACTCTTCCAAGAATTAATCTGGCAGGGTGCTGACCATTCTGGCCTGATCCAGAAAAACACTTAAGCCTGTCTTTAAGTACCAGAGTAGTTCTAACCAGATTGAGCTCATAATACTATTGTTTTACAAGATGGTGAAATATCTGTTTACTCATTAAAGTCTGAATATTAAGATTCAAGATTGCTCGTTATATCCATTACAGATGTTTTCTCCTCATAAATGACAATCAAAATTTCATTTGTTTGATGTTTATATCTTTGTTCAGTTCTCTACTCTACTGGATAACTTGCAGTGAAAAATTCCAGGCTCTTCTTGAACAATTTATTGTTCTTTTCTCTTTCTTCATTATTATTAATGGGAAATTCCAAACTTTGCAGATAAGATTTATATAGTCTTTCAAATGGGTCAGAACAAGAGAATATCAGAAATGTTTAAAAAGCCTGTTTTGCAATTTATGGCTTTATTAAAAAAAAAAAAAAAAAAAAAAAAAAGCTTCAATTGCTTTAAAAAGTATAAAATAGCCAAAAGCTCTGAGACTGATGCACCACAAAGGAATCTGTCTTTCTGTCTTGCAAACATTTATGTGCCCAATTAATTTTAAGCACGAGTAGCACACTGCATTGTATACTTTCATTAATGACTTAGATAATAGGAGACAGAACATGACTATTACACTTTCAGATGACACCATAAGAGGAAAATTAACAATGTCATGTCGTAAAAGAAAGTTAGGCTTTATATTTGCTGCATAATAATAAATTTATTTCAGTTTTTAAAGGGATTGTTCTGTTTTTACTTTTAAATTAAATGTAATTAAATCAGGGACCACAATGATCTTTCAACATGAAAAACCTCAGATTAAATATTTTTGAAGAGCTCAGCACTGCATTTAGCACAAATCTATTAACTTGAAAAATCCATTAACCTGAAAAATCTTGCCCAGCTCTAATCTTCAATGACTACAATTTCCCACAGCAAAAGTTACCCCTGCATTCTTATTCTCTCTCAGGATCAAAGCCTGTAGGGTCCTGACTATTACAAGAGATGATAGCGATGAAGTCATTCTGCCTTTTGCAATACTTTTCTGACTACTTCTCTGACTTCATGACTATTCATGTTTATTTCTAATTTCTCATCTAGAAATTAAATTGCTGTTTCTTAAGAAAGAAATCTCACACTTTCTGAGGCTCCAGGTCTAGAAGAACACCCTGAGTAACCCCATCCAGTCACTTGTTGACACAGATTGCATATCACAAATTCCTTCTGTAAACTTTTAAAAATCCGTAACAGAAAGCGTAAGTTTATGTGCCCCAACTGCCTGAAATCTTGCAGGCTGCTCTCTATTCTCGACTCCTACAAATGCTACAGGTCTCTTTCTAATGCCCAACCTAAGTTAGTTATGGATTGTTTATATCCAGTTGTCCTTATGGCATTCTTTAGTTTAATTAGCTCTTTTCCCTCTTTGGTAGTCACTCTCTTGATACAGCTACAGATAGCAATTACGCCCTTTTCCAAACAATTTATTTAGATGCTCCTGTAATTGATCATCTTCTCATCTTATTACCATGGTTGTGTTCCAGATTGGGCTTATTCTTCTTAAACATGTAAAAATCAATCTGCATAGTGTTTCAAGCAAGTCAAGCATTTTCTTTCTTGTATGCCATTCCGATTCTTCCTGTCCTGGGGATACTTCTCAGCTTTGTGTCGGTGGATTTTATAGACAATGTCCATATATTTCTTCCATATTTTTTGCCTTGTAGAGTCCATTTAGTCAAAGGAAAATTAACTCTTTTTTTTTTTTTTTTTTTTTTTTTTTACTGGATCCTTGGGTTTATTTTTGTCTCTGGAAGGAACTAATGGTAGTGGCTTCTGGATACAATACCCACTGTGACTCTGGTCATACAAAACTGAATGATACTACTTTGCATTATAAACCATTGTAATAGTCCAGCTCGCTTCTATGGATTGACATTACAGCATACAGATTAAAACACTAAAGACTATCATGTAGTATGGTATCTTCAGTGGTATTTTCTGTTCTAGAATTTTTCACCTTTTCTTACTCAATTTTGGGACAAGGTATAGCTTCTTGTAAGACTTTGCTCAAGATTTCTCTCAAGCTTTATGCTGTGTCCTTTTGAAAAGATGAGTGTTTGTGTTTGAGCAGAACTACAATAAACTTTAATAAGCTTAGTATCTAAAAGTGTGATGTACACTTTGTACACTTTGTAGTACTAAAAGCTCACTACATTTATTAGCTCCAAGAGTTCAGATGGGAAGGATTGAAAAAGGTGGAGCTAGACTCTTCTCTGTGCCACCCAGTGACAAGATGAGAAGCACTGAAACACAAGAAATTCCATTTCAAAAAAAGAAAAAAACTTTTTTTTTTTTTTTTTTTTTTACTGTGAAGTGATCAAACACTGGAACAGGTTGTCCAAAAAACTTGCAGAGTCTCCATTTTTGGAGATGTTAAAAATCAAACTGGACAAGTGGATCTAAGTGACCCTACTTTGAGCAGGTGAGTTGGACCAAGCAATCTCCAGAGATCTCTGACAACCTCAGTCATACTGTGTGTTGGTGACTCTATGAAACCTGACTCTTCATTGCTGATGGTGAATTATTCAACTAGGATGTGGACAACTGTCTTCCAAAAACTACAACAGTAGAACATCTGGTCATCTTACAAATTGAAGCTGCTCTAATAAGAAAGATTGATAGGAAACCCCACAGCAAAGAGAAAAGCGCATTCTGCTGGGATAGTGGATGCTGACTCTGGGATTATTTACATGTTTATGATAGTCTTTGGATAACATAAAACCAGTTTCTGTATTCCTTAGGAGTGAATACTGAATAAACCGCAAAGTCAGGCCTCTTTGTGCTTCCTCTCCTTCCAGCCACCATAACTTCCTCATTCATAGGTGCACAACTTTTTAGCTTCACTAACAGAGTATGAACCATGTTACTTCTTTCTTTTCTCTTCAGCTGCCAGACAGCTTGGTGGTTAGCATACTTTCTTAGACTAGGAGATAACTTTCCAGTCCCTTCAATCCTATTTGTTAGGTAAATAACTATGAAACTTCTATACAAAAGACATTGTCACTGCTCCATTGATTGATGCATAGGGGCTTAAAGATATTAAAATCTAAGTGAGTGCTAACTAAGGAAGTCTTAATTTGACCATGACTAAATGTTTAATATCATAGTCAAGTCCTCTTGAGCTTTGTTCTGATTGATAAGCATAAAAGCTTATAAATCAGTTAAGGTTTTGGTTTTGGTTTTGTTTTTTTTTTTTTTTTAACTATCCTTTATTATATGTATATAACACAGCAAAGGAACTAAGAGTTTAAACACCAGTCATAAGTAAATGATATAAGTAATATGTGTATATATAATTATAGTTTGTGTCCTGTAAAGATAATCTTTGTCATGGAACAGTGAAAACAAACATAGAATCAAACCCACAAAAAATGGGAAAGAACGGGCAGAGAGGAAAAGATAACAAGTAAGATTAATGTAATCTACAGTATATTAGTCTGCTATCTCATACTCAACCTGAGAGAGTGTTCTATAGCAGTGAGCTACGACTCAGCTGATCTGATTGGAATAAATGGGTCAGTCAGTTTGTGACAAGCAAATTGTGCAGTCATTGCTGGTCTTATATATTCAACTTATTTACACTGAGCAGGACTTCTGTACAAAGCTTCTCACTTCTGATAGAAAATGTTAACACGGCATCATAAAATAGTTCATAATAATAATAATAAAGGATATTATTTTGATCATATCCGTATTGGACACTTAATATTCTTTACAAATACGATAGTAAAATAGAAAGAATAATCAATTTCCCAATTTCTATTTTATAGGTATTACTAATCTTCTTGTAGCATAATATTTCACAGAAACTATTTATCCTTTTCAGTTGTTAACTTTTCCTCACTCAAGAATATTTGTCAAAATGTGCTGTGCTGTACAGGCTTGCCATCTTATTTGGAAACAACTCAAAAATCTCTAATAGGGTACTGTATAACAACGACAAAGCCTTAGCCTGAAGTGCTATGTCACCTTTCAAAATAGGACTAAACTCACTTGACTGGTGTCACTAGAGCCTCTAGTGGATTTTCTATTACATTGCAAAACTACAGTTGAAACAGCTAATTCTGTGGTTGTTAGACCCGTTATTCTACAGGAAAACCGGTGAAATTTCACAGCTTTCAATATCACTGCCTCAGTCTAAACAGTATCATCATGACGTGCTCTCCTGCGGACCTCAAATATTTTTCTCTATATGCAAGACTGTTCACCACTTACTTAGAAGTAACCTTTCACACTATGCTTAGGTTTTGAGGGAAGACTCTATGCCTTTGTCTGGAAACTGGAAGTGCTTTGATGACAAAAATATGCATCTTTGTTATAAATATAAGGAGCTGGATTCAGCTGCACACACATAAGCTGCTCACATTATTTCAGATGAAGCAGGATTTACTGTCTAGCATGTAGATGCTGCTTGAGTAAAGCACTTCTTTTCCCTGCACACTGTCTCACCTGCCAGCCTAACGCAGACATCTCAAATATTGTGAAGCATCTTAAATAGATACGTATACATCTGTAGACATCTGAATGGACCCCAAGTGATGGGATTCAGATTCAGACATCTGAACTTAGATGTCTACCATATAAACTATCTACAAGGGAGCTAGATGTCTAAATTCCTATTATAGCCAGTGGAGATCTACTCAATACAGACACTGTAGCCTAGAGTAGTCTCACCTTACAATAACACCTAGCTCAGTTGCTTATGTACAGGCTCCATTTACGATGCCCAGGTGTCGTGGTTTGAGCCTGGTTGGCAGCCAAACACCACACAGCTGCTCACCCACCCTCCCCCCCAACCTGGGAATGGGGGACGGAATTGGAAGGATAAAGGGAGACTCACAGGTTGAGACAGAAACAGTTTAATAATGGTAATATAATGAAAATAATTATAGTAATAGAAAATATAAACAGGCAATGCACAATGCAATTGCTCACCACCCGCTGACCAATACCCAGCCCGTTCCCAGCTAGCAATCCTGAAATACCAAGATTCAGCAATAGCAATCCCAGAAGCGAGAGACAGCCCCTTCCCAACCACCCCTCCTCTATATAGTGAGCATGACGTTACATGATATGGAATATTTCATCGGCCAATTTGGGTCTGGTGCTCTGGCTGTGCTCCCTCCCTGCTTCTTGTGTACTTGCACACAGGCAGGACATGGGGAGTTGAAGAGTCCTTGAAATCTCAGCAGCAGCCGAAAGCATCAGTGTGCTATCAGCATTCTTCTCATACCAAACCCAATGCTGAATCCAAAACATTGCACTATTCCAGTTACCAAAAAGTAATATTAACTCTATTCCAGCCCAAACCAGGACACCAGGGTATTCCACCTGGCTCCAGCCATCTCCCCAGAAGACCAAGGAGCTCCCACAGATCCTGTATCACCTCTGCCAGTCAGAAGCAGTTGTCTCAAATGCCCAGGGGCATCTCAAGTGGCAGAAGAAACTTAAGTGCAGACAACTGAACCAAGCCCCTGTATTTTGTTTACCTGTCTGGGTCATATATAGATACCTATACTGTACACATCTCAATTTAGATGCCTGCATCTGAATCTGAATCTAAATCTCAACAGGAGTTTTGACTTGGCATATAATATTAAGCATAAATTTCCATAACTGGAAAGAAAGTATTTTCCAAGACAGCATATTAACCAGAACTCCACTACAAAAATAAGTCAGTCAGTGGTAAAATCCCTAGATTTTAGGGATTTTAGAACCTAGAACTAGATACTTAGAAGCTTTGCAAAATCCAGTGCTGCATATCTATGCACTCTGGTCCTTCAGTATATTAAATCAAATCAAATGACTCCAAAAAATCTTCTGCATTCTTCTGAATAAAATTAATTTAAAACTAAAGTAAATATGTTGGCAGGAGTAGATGATTTTGGTGAAATGCTTCAGAATTTATAAGCAAGAATATTGACATGATGATTGCATAGTACCATTATGATACGGCGCAATTACATGCAAAAGGGGTTTTGTGAACCTCGATCATTATATTAAATTGGCACATTTTCTCTTAGACTTATTTAACATATTTTTTTTAAATTTGTTAATGCTTTCTTATAGTACATCAAATTATCCCAGAAAATGCATGGTCACATTTGGAAGCGTCAAATTTATTTTGCAAAACTGCTCTCATATTTTAAGAAAAGATGTCATTTTACTTACTGTGTTTTAGAGTAATTAATCACAATATGAAGAAAATTGAGATTCTTCTTTATATGTCAGTGGCTGATCACACTTTTAGTTTTCAGAGCAGAAAAGCTCTAATTAAGAAACAACTGTGCACTTCTAAATGACCAATAAAAGCTAGAAGGAAAACTGAAAAGGCAGCCTATTGGGATTTTTGGATTTTTCTTAGCAGATTTCTTTGAACATTTTTCATTTTGGAAGTTCATCGTTTAATCTTTTTTTCATCATACATACTTTAAACAAAATCACCATGATTTTCAACAGTCTATTTATTGTACTACACATTACAATTAGTAATTTAGACAAATTAACAGTTTCTCTAGAACACATTATCAAAGGACATGTATAACTCTTATTTACCAGAAGGATTTTTTTCTCCCACAGAATTCACTGATGCACATCCAAGAAACCCCTGGATAGAGCCTGCTGAAGATCTTTTGCACTTCATGTATAAGACTACTCAATTCAAATAATGTGTGCAATGCTGAACCTAAAAGGCATTAATGCCAGAAACAACAACTGTACTATATCAAGCTCAGGAAAAAGTAATGGGACTAGAAAGGGAGATTTTCCAAAAATCAGAGTTTTTATTTCATCTGTAATATTGCTGATAAATGGAAACGCTACCATGCAAAATCACAGCACTTTTTGGCCGGAAAGGCACTCATGCTAATATAATGAGTCTGGATTACAGAGGTTTGCCAAGCTTAGATCATGTATAGATTAATAATGATGTCTTTTAATGTCTTAATGATCTCTTAATGAAATACATTTATAATGCCATGATTTGGTGAGGACTCACTAAACATTTTTCATATCAGAACATGATGTTCAAAGCTAGGTTCTTAATAATAATTAACACATGTACTGTGCTTTTTCTCTTCAAAGTGCTCTAGGAACATTAGCAATTAGTTAAAAACCCATGTGCTGAGTATACGCTATCTGTTTAGGCTCTAAGAGGCCCACAACAATCAAGTTGGAGCTAGCCAGAAAAGTCCAAACAGAAAATAGTAATTTCTTCTCTGTTCTGAAGAATTTTAGATCAAGGCAGGAAAGACATGTCACAAGATAAATTAAATGCAGGTGGCGGCCACTTCATACAAATACTATTAGACAAATAATATAAACATAGACTACACTTTAAAAAGTGTATCCAGAATATTAAAACTTAATTATTTTTTTCTAAAAAGAAGTGAAAGAAGAGGCAGTCTCTGAAACAGAAGACTCTCCTAAACCATCTGAAACCTCTCATTTTGCCAAATTTTGTTCTCAGCATCCAAGGTGAGGATTTTAGCATAAGCAATCAGAGGCTTGCATTGCTGGTTCAAAACTTGCTAATACTCAGTATCTACAAGCTATAACATAACCGTATATAAATCATACCCATTTGTTTCTGTGGCTGATACCTGGCAAAACAGGAGTTAACTGAACAAATAAGAGATTGCAGCTGGCTAATCTGCTAGACAAATACAGATAGGAAAAGAAATCAGAGATCAGTTGTAGCCAAGCAAGACTCGGCTTGAGTACCCAGAGATCATGGTGGCTGGGAAGAGAGACTTTCCTTCTCACACTCACAATAATGTCCTCCAAACCAGGGAAAACTTTATTTTGAGAAATTCCACCCAATTCTAGAATATGTTTGACTATTCTATGCAATGCTAGACTATGCTTGTTTCACAGTATTGTACTGCTTTGGATGGAAGAATTAACTAACTTATGATAACATGAATTCAGAGACTTTGTTCTATACCTGGGAATATTACACTTTTGATTTTCACAAATAATTCAAATATATCTTAGAAAACTCATGCAAGAAGTTAGCTGTATATAAAAATCTGGGCTTTCCAGTCAGCCTAGATTTTAAGGTTGTTTCAATACCTAATGCATCCAATGTGCTTGTTTTCTAAGTAGAGACAACAGCAATTCCTACATTCACAGGGATATTATGAAAATAAACATACAAAAGATTCATCAGTAACAGGGTTATGTGCTTAAAATAAATCCGTAGCTAGATTTAGTCAGTTCAGGTTGTGAAAGATTTGCTTGTCTGTTCATGATCTCAGTTTCAAGGAGAAAAAAAAAAATCCTAAATGTTTATATTCAGTTAAATTTTAATTTCAGCAGTCCAAAAAAGTGCTAATTTTTATCAGTTCTAATTTTCTTTTCAATTTTTCAGCAATATAAGATTTACAATAAACAAGAGATATTGCAAACTTAATTAATATGAAAAGCTATGAAAAAAATCTAATATTAAATCCAGGATGTTTTAGCAAAACATACATTTTTTTTCTGTTTTATTTCAGAAAGGAAGAAGCTAGGGGGAGTGGAAAATCTGGTGATCAAAAGAATGGCATGAGGTATTCAAATAATAAAGAACTGGTTGTAAAAAAGGAAACACCTTTAGTAAAGGGCAGAAGCTGAAAGTCTGATTATTTACACATTGCACTCACTTGGACTTCTTCCAGCCACATACTGGAATTTCACTTTATCTTATGTTAATTTTTTGGCAAATGGCAGCATGATGCTTGTGAGGTCTTCAGAAACATGACCTAGAAAAAGGTGACAGCAAATTCTTGAACACACTTGTTCTATTTAAATTATACAGACGTCACAAGAGAAATAGAAGGGAAGCGGAGAAGGTTGAAAAATGCAGAGCAAGGCTATGGGATCTCAAGCTGCTGACTTCTGAGTCTGAAGAAAGAAGTGACCAATTTCCATTCTTTTTCTTGGAAGCCGCAGCAAGGCCAAGTTTCATGGAGCAAGCCTTGCCCTACCGTGGCCACCTCCCTCCCGCCTGCTGAAGAGTCAGTCTTCCCAGTAAGGCAAGCAATTCCAATAGACCTCTGAAACCTAAGGCAGGAAATTCCTTTCAGCACAGCTTTCAGCAATGAAACAGACTGTCAAAACATCTTCCCAGAGGATTACAGGGCTCCTGCCCAGGAATTAGCGGGGAAAGTTCGGCACTTACATTAGTACAATGCCCCCAGCTCCACCTCAAGCGTAACAAGGGCAGCTTTAATGTACATTTATGCCAAGGCTAGTTAACACTTTCAAACTCAGTGCAAGAATGTAACTTTTGTAATACAGGCTATGAAGAACTTTTAAAAATACATAAAATGTAAGGGGATGCTTCTTATTCTCTAAAGCACAATCTAGTGCGTGTCCTTCCCAGCTTGTAAATTAAACTGTTTTCTTAATTAAATATGAAGTCTGTTTTTATTTCTATTCCATGTCTTACACAATTTTATTAAAGAACTTTTTTGTAGTCTTCCCAAAATCCCAACCCAATGCATATGCAACCACATTCTGCATGTACAGGTGTCAGTGGGCAGAGGAGCTATGAATATTTGTGTCTTTTGCCCTCTTTCAGCCATAGTAATTTGGTGAACTTATTGGCCAATTTGGAAATGTTAATTCTAGACGCTTTTGTAATTCAATTGATAACGTGGTGCTGCTCACTGGAATTCACTCGATGGCTGACTGCCAGGACAGGATTCAGTTGCATAAACATATGTGAAAGTGCTAGCCAAGATGTCCTAGTGCATGTCGATGTGACCTGAGATATTCGGACACCAGCTGCCAGACCAGAAAGGGCCTGATAGGTCCCGTCTCATCTGTGCCAGACCCCTGCAGATGTCTTAGATACACAAGACCATCTCAAATAGCACTGGATGCCTAGGTTTCGGCTGCTGAATTCAGCTTCCAATGACTTTGCAAATAGAATGAACAGCATAACTGCCACAACAGCAAAAAAGCTGAGAGCTCAGTAGCTGCAGTAACAGCGTAACCCCACCTCTGTGCTACTTCAAAAAACATTGCCTTGAAAATAGCAACTACTTGAAAAGTATATCCCCCCAAAAAAGCCAACAGGTTCCCCAAGACTATAATGGAAAATAACCGTAGAACATTACAGAGTATTGCTGAAATGGAATTGTCTGTTTTTATTATCTCAGCATACCTTGTAACTTAAAAGGAGTTTGTTGACAGTCATGTGCCAGCAAGGCACAGACTAACATTTGTATCACTCCTATATTTTTTGTATTTTTACATAGGTAAGTATCCCAGTGCAACAAACAACAACCACAACCCCTGGTCTCCTCCCTCCTTTTCCCCAAATGATGTAGTAAATGCAGCTGCCTTGGACCTGAATGATAAAATGAGTAGAAACTGTCTATAAGCCAGAAGAAAAGTCTGCCATCTTTTAGAAGCATGTCAGAGAAAAAGTGGAGTAATGTCACAGAAAGAAAGACGGAGACTCTCTCAAAAGTCTGTGCCCTGGCATCATTATGAAGGGAGGCGTACAGATAAAGCTTCTCCACTATTGCTAAATGACAGAAAATATAAATGAGCCAGAATGAGCTTCCCTTCTTCTGTATAGGGGAAAAAGATGTCCTGTGAAATCAGAAACACAGAGACAAGGAAAAGACAGAAGAATTTATCCAAGAATAACTGATGAGTCATTCTAGGCACTTTCATACAAACTGTAAGGAAATCTGATGCACTGTATATTGGGAAACTGTCAGAAACGATAGCAAAATATCAATAACTGCATTGGGTTTGTGTGGCAAGGTTTTGGTAGCAGAGGGCCTACAGGAGTGGCTTCTGTGAGAAGCTGCTAGAAGCTTCCCCCATGTCCAACAGAGCCAATGCAGCCAACGCCAAGACAGACCCACCGCTGGCCAAGGCTGAGCCCATCAGTGATGCTGGTAGCACCTCTGGGATATTGAAGAAGGGGGAAAAAACTGTGGCAGAACAGCAGCCGGAGAGAGGAGTGAGAGTATGTGTGAGAAACAACTGTGCAGACACCATGGTCAGTGAAGAACAAGGAGGAGGAGGTGCTGCAGACACCATAGCAGAGATTCTTCTGCAGCCTGTGGTGAAGACCATGGTGAGGCAGACTGGGCTCTGCAGCCCATAGTGGTCCACTGTGGAGCAGATACCCACCTGCAGCCTGCAGAGGACCCCACGCAAGAGCCCAAAGGAGGCTGTGACCCTGTGGGAAGCCCATGCTGGAACAGTCTCCCAGCAGAACCTGTGATCCTGTGGAGAGAGAAGCAGGATTTGTGACCCCACAGGGGACCCACGCTGGAGCAGTCTGTTCCTGAAGGACTGCACCTTGTGGGAGGGACCCACACTGGAGCACTTTGTGAAGAGCTGCAGCCTGTGGGAAGGACTCACACTGAAGAATTTCATGGAGGACTGTCTCCTGTGGGAGGGACCCCACGCTGGAGCAGGGGAGGGTTGTGAGGAGTCCTTCCTCTGAGGAGGATGGAACGGCAAAAACAACGAGTGATGAACTGACTGCAACCCCCCATTCCCCATCCTGCTGCGCTGCTGCTGGTGGGGAGGATGTAGAGAAAACTGGGAGTGAAGTTGAGCCCAGGAAGAAAGAGGGGTGGCGGAGGTTGTTTTATGGTTTAGTTTTTATTTCTCATTTTCTTACTCTGATTTGATTGGTACTAAATTAAACTGATTTCCCCGAGTCAAGTCTGTTTTGACCATGATGGTAATTTATGAATGATCTCTCACTGTTTTTATCTTGACCCACAAACCATTTTCTCTCCCCTGTCCAGCTGAGGAGGGGAGCAACAGAACAGCTTTGGTGGGCACCTGGCATCCAGATGGGGTCAACCCATCACAACAACCGAGCACCAGAACTAGCCAGTGGACAAGCTTCTTTTTGAAGAACAGGCTGGAAAGTTAAGGAGGACAACTTCCCGATCTCTGCAGAAGAGAGGTCAAATGCAAGGACATTTGCTTTAGAAAGAACAGTCAGATGAGAGATTGCAGACAGGGATCAGAGGGGAGATCAACACGGGAGACATCATAGCAGGAATCTGCCATGGGCTGCCTTGTTAGGAGCACTTCTGTAAAGCTTTTGACACTCTCCCATAACATCCTCACAGACAAATTGAAGAAGTACAGGCTAGATAAACAGGCAGTGAAGTGGGCACAAAGCTGGCTGAACTGCTGGGTTCACAGCTGTGATGAGTGGCAAGTTCAGTTGAAGGCCAGTCACTAATAGTGCACCCAGGGGTCCATACTGGGACCAGTACAGTTTAACTTCTGCATTCATAGCTTGGACAACAGGGCAGACTGCATGCTCAGCAAAGCTGGAAGGAGTAAAGGTGGAGGTGCTTCCATTCAGAGGAACAGTGATGGGTTGCAGAGATGGACACAAAGGAACCTCATGCAATTCTACAAAGGCAAGTATGAAGCCCTGCACCAGGAAATTAATAACCCCACATACCCATGCAGGCTGGGGACCAACTAGCTGGAAAGCAGCTTTGTAGAGAAGGTCCTGGGCGTCCTGGTGGACAAGTTGACTCTAAGCCAGAAACATGCCCTTATAAGGAAGGCCAACAGTATCCTGGAGCTGTGTTAGGAAAATCATTACTAGTAGGTTGAGAGTGGTGATCCTTCTCTTCTACTCTGAAGCAGTGAGGCCACATCTGGAGTGCGGTGACCAGTGATGGGCTTCCCAGTGCAAGAGGGACATGGACTTACTGGGGCAAGTCTAGCAAAGGACCACAAAGATGACTGAGGGATAGAAGCATCTGACCTACAAGCAAAGGCTGAGAGAGCTGGGACTGTTCAGCCTGGAGAAGAGAAATCTCAGGGGGAGCTTATCAATGGGTATAACTAGCTCATGTAGGGGAGTAAAAAGATGGAGCCAAATTCTTCCCAGTGGTGCCCAGTGACATGACAAGAGGAAATAGACACAAACAGAAATGCAGAGAATTCAATTAAAAAAAAAAAAAACAACAAAAAAACAAACAACTTTTTTACTGTGAGACCGGTCAAACACTAGAAGAGGTTGCCCAGAAAACTTGTGTAGTCTCCACTCTTGGAGAGATTCAAAACCTAACGGGTCACAAAGTCCTGAGCAACCTACTGTAGCTGACCATCCTTTGAGCAGAGGGGTTGGTCTAGATGACCTTCAGAGGTCCCTTCCAGTGCCATCTATCCCATGAGTCTGTGAATCCGTAACTGTAGTTTAAAAGAGAAGATGAAAAAGGTGAAAAATAAACATTTTGTTTTGTCTGTCCCATGCCTTACTTCAAGAGCAAAATTATATTTACACTTGTTTATGTACTCTATTCACCATTTATGCAAGACTCAGGAGCAGCAAGGTTGACCTCTCTTCCTTTTGATGTCTAAACTTCATGTTTGTTTTGGAACTACATCTCCTTCCAAAATTACATAAGGAAACAAAGTCAATGTCACCTACTCTGCCCTATAAAGTACTGCACCAATATAATGGTGGCAAGGAAGGGAGAATGAAGATTTGAAAATGTTAAAACTTTATTTAATATAACAATAACACACATTAAGTGAAAATTAAAAGACATCACTAAATTAAAAGGCAGTGGTCACAGTATTAGACTGTATTTCACCAACAGAATACAGTTTTAGAATATGAAGAATATTGCATTATTATCAAAGATACAGACACAGCATACATAGCTTTTTAGGGTATTTAATGCAGCTAAACTTGTGCAAAAGTTCTTGTAAAAGTAAACAATTTCATATATTTAAAATGGTTGAAGTAGAAAGAATTTTAATTTACTATCTGCTGAGCGACTAAAACCAAAACATTATCACAACAGGTCTTTGCTGCATATTGACCTCAAGGGAAAAGTAGCTGGTTGCATCAATAACAAGAAAGAAAAATTGTAGAAAGGTATTTGGAAAGTTCACCACTTTTTAGCGATTAGATTTCACTGTCTCCCTCTAACTCTGCATATGGCTCTATGATTGCTTAGTGGGAGACCACGTACAAATAATCATAAATAACAGTTCAGAATAAAATTCACTATTCTGCAAAGGCTAAGTGGAAGAGTGATTCATGGGGCTTAGGCAATGGTTAGGGCCAGAGCTGACTTTTTGCAACAGACTAAATTCTATACCTGAGCTGAAGCCTGCACCATCTGAAACACTAGAAAATCTCTGATGAAGACTCCTGGCCAAACCCTGGTGTGATTTACAACTTAGAGTTCTCATGGTCAGTTTTAGATAGCAACAGGGGAAGGCAAGGGAAAAAAAAAAAAATTGCCTAGTTCTCAAATGTACTTATAAATGGAATTTACTTTTATGAAATTCAATGTTTTATTTCATATTACAGTTTGCAGCTATTAAATATGAGGCAGTTGCTGTGTGAGTTGTTCCAGTACACACAGCTGCATTAACAGCTAACTACAAATACATTTTACACTAGTGGGTACTTTCAAGAACCAAATGTCTCTTCAGGAAGTTTTACCAGAAAGGTTTTTTCATGTATTTACGCAGTTCCAGCTAGTTATGTATGTTACTTTCCACATATATATACTTTTTTTTTTTTTTCTGTCTCTGCTGCCTGAAAACTAATTTCCACTCATCTGTGGGGCAAGATTAACAAAGACACTACCATCTGTTCCTCGACAGGATTTGCTATCATATAACTGTTGACATGTAAAGGGTATTTTATATTTTGATTGGACATTAATTGTGCTTTCCTTGGATTAAGTATTTTAAACTGAACTATGAAAATAGCCTTAAATATATAGGTCATAGCAATTATTGTGTTATTTACATTACTAAACAAGTACACTGCAGATGGCCTCCAGGGCCATGGCCAGAAGAACCTATCTCCTGCAGATTTATTTGGTGCTTGGAGATACTACCAACTAACTTCTCAAACCTGTTTGAATCCCGTTGTGTCTCTCGTCTGTTGCCAGCAAAAATATTCCAGGCATGTTTTTTTCAACACCAATATTTCTTGAGGCCTTCCTGGTACCTCACTATATAAAACGTTCATACTTGGGCCTTGTCAGAGGCCATGCCCCTGCAGCTAAATGAAATAGCACCAGGGACGCTTAACTAGACAAAGGGCCACAGTCTGGCCACATCTATACTTCTTAGTACTCGGCCCAAGTCTCATGTGTAAGTGCCTGAAAAATACAAAGGCTGTACTGCAGTCCTCCACTGCGATTTCTTCATTTCATGAAACCTAGGTTTTATGCTGTGTGAGAGTATGTGATGGCTGAGAGCGCAAAGCCTGCTAGGACAGGTCTGGAAGACGATGCGAGGCAGACAACGCAATGTTTGGAGGGGTCTTATCCATCCTGTGTGCTGACCATGGCTTCTGGTGCAAGCCTGTACCCTGAACTGCACCCAGGATTGTTCATAAGAGTGTTCATTGGCCCAAAACAGGTTAACACGTAACCAGTCTGGACAATCAATGGTTCAACATTGAAAGACACTCACTGGTCCTATTTTATGTAGCAGCAAAAACATAACCAGGGAAGTCATGGAAAATACTCAGGAAGATCTGACCTTGTAAAGCACTACTCCAAGCTTTCATGACATACGTTCTTTTTTATTTTCCTATCTTGGAGGTAAACTGGCCCTTAAATGTACTTATTCTATTCCACCATGATCTAGCAAAAATTTTATGAGTGTGAGCTGCTTTAAGCTCACTGTTTTCAAGGGGGCTGTTTGTATGAGCAAAGTCTATGCAAGCTCAGAAGCTCTGGGATCATTACTTTATGTGTGACTACTCACATGCTCAAAGTTTTGTGTTTGCTCTACTTGAACTTTATATACTTAAAAAAAAGAATCATATGAGAGCAATACTATGTATATGATATATAAAAATATACAACCTCCAATTAACTTCCATTTCCAAATGCTTGCTATTTGAGTCTTATAATACAGGAATACATACTAAAATATTATTGCTGCCATTTGTGACATGAACATACTCAAATGCATACCATAAGGTCCGCATGTGCCCACACATAAGGGCACAATAAGACAATCAACACTATGTCAATTCCATATTTTTCTGTAGACATGTGGATTAATAACCTTTTCCTACTTAAACTTTCCCTTTGTTACATTAACTACCTGTAAAGCCAGTTTAGTCCTTGGAAGATCATTATTAATTTGCAATCTCTGTTTCAGTTGTTTTGGGAACTGATTATGCAACTTCTTTTTGAAACATTTCAGTGTCTCTAGGATATCCCTTCTAACATAATTTTAAAATAAAAATATTTCTGACTGCTCTGTAATTTAAAAAAAAAAAAAAGTAATTTGGAAAACACAAAGAATTTATTTTACATACTTCTGAAAAATTCTCATCAGACAAAATTGGTATGCACACAATAGCTGAACTATTCAGTGCAAAAGCTAATTCCATGAGCAATCTAAATACTTATATGAACCATGTATATTTTTAAATTCTTAATTTTAAGATCTTGGTTATAGATAGGTTTGGGATACTTAATTCTGAAGAAGTAGTTCTGTTGAAAATCCATTCAGGATTGAAATGTTGCAATCTATTATTTGCCTTTCCAGTGCAGTCAAGTATCTCCATTTAGCTAGTGCAGTGTGTGTTGATAGAATAGGAAATATAATTTAAAAAAAAAAAAACAAAACACCAAAACAAAACAAAACGGGATTGTATATAAATAAAACATTGTCATAGAAGCTAGACGTTAAGATGCAGAGAAACAGTTTTTTTCTCCTATTGATTGAACGAGTAATTCAAAATATTAGTGACACTGCAGACATACAGACTTCTTCAAATAGAATTATACCAGTGCCCTGTAACAGATCCTATTTATCATTACTGTAACTCTAACTTTAGTAAACTGTCTCCAAAAATATACTTTAGCAACATGAAAATTAATGTTTTAACTGTAAAAGAATCACTGAATTCCTTTATCTTGACTGTAGGCTATTCCTACAGCATCACCTTTCCCCCCCATCACATTTAACTTATTTATTTCTGTGAATCCATCAAGCAGGAGCCACGCAGACCAGAAAGGCCTTTCCATTGCGCTCAAAGCATCAGAGAACAAGAAACAAAGAGCTGGAGAGTAAAGGCATTTATATAATTTGGTGAATATAAAAGACGACTGTTTTCCACATTTACAGATAATCTACTGAAAATAAATCATTAGCTGTGTCTTATTGATATAAATGTAAGTATTCATACATAGTGTCCTACTTTACTACTAAACTTATAAATTATACAAACTGAAATTGGGAACAATTTGTGTTTTCCTGAAAAAACATTCTCCAGATTGTACGACAACAAATCTTTGAAAAATCCTTGAACACTACAAAGATTCACAATCTTTGACTCTTACATGATACATAGAAATTTAGCTTAAGAAATTAGTTCAGAAATTGGAGAGCAGATGATTTTAAGGAGTTAAGGAGGTTTTTCCCCTTATATGAAGATATAAGTGATGAAAAGCAATTATGAAAATGAAAGGAATGACTGCCTAATGTCATAGTTGAGTACACAGTGGCTACACAAGAGACAAGCTGAGATGATGGCCTATTAAACAAAACATGTTGCCCTCAATACTCGCTTCACCTGCTTTATTCACTTACATTCCACCATTGTAATATTGATTCTTTAGCATAGACACTGATTTGACTAACCTCTACTATCATTATTTACTACATTAAAACATCCAGATCAACTACCAGTCCACAATGAATACCTAAAAAAAAAAGGCACATTACAAATATCAAGACAGAAAACAAATGAACAAATAGCTAGCTTATACTGAACTATTACTATTATTATTACTACTAAGATACTGTTGCATATGAGCAATGTCTTGAGCAATGCAAAAGCATCACAGAATACTGTTTGAACAAAATGCACAATATGCTTTAAGCCACTGCTCTGTGGTTCATACCAAGTGAAAGAGTTGTTGATACAGACCCTTCCCCAATGGAAACCACTATGAAGATTCATGCTAATCAGCAATTTTATGGTTTCAGTCAAGAAATTAAATGTCACCGAGAACCTGCCCTCTAAAAAACATACCAATCACATAAAAAACTATGGTTTATACTCCTCCTATGAGAGCAACTGCTACCCATTTTCTCAACTATTAAAATAAATTCAAGAAAATAAGCCCAGCCAAGTTATAACACAGCCATTGATAAACAAATATTGGCATGATCATACGGGGGTGACCATTTGTCCTGGGTTTGAGTGGTGGTGGGGTGGGTTTTTTTGGTAGCAGGGGAGGGGGCTATAGGGGTTTCCCCCTGTGACAAGCTTCTCAAAGCTCCCCCAGATCCAAGGCAGCTCCACCTCTGCACCAAAACTGAGCCAATCGGCTGCACCTCCACGATAACGTATTTAAGAAGGGACGTGGTGATGAGCAGTTGGACTTGTGAGGAGCAGTTGCAGCAGCGGTGTGAACACCAAGGTCAGTGGAGGAATGGAGGAGGAAAGGATGGGGGGAGGTGTGCCGGAGCAGAGACCCCCCTGTATCCTGTGGTGAGACGGCAGGGTGCCCCCCCTGCCACCCATGAAGATCTACAGTGGAGCAGACACTGATTTGCAGCCTGTGAGGGGCTTCACGTATCTGACTAAGGTGACTGTGCCTGAAGGAGGCTGGGGCCTTGTGGGAAAAGGTAGCTCCCGCTGTTGTAGTTCAGTGCTGGGAGAATTGCAGCACGTGGGGGTGTCCCACGCCGGAGCAGCTCAGGAAGGGCTGCAGCCGTGGGAGGGACTCATGTCAGAGAAAGTTTGTGGAGGACTGTCTCCTGTGAGAGGGGGACCACAATGGAGCAGGGGGAACAAGTTCCAGAAGCTCTTCCCACCGAAGATCGAAGAAGTGGCAGCACTGACTGAACCCCCCCATTCCCTGCCGCTGCACTGCTGGGGGGAAGAGGTAGAGATATTGGGAGCAGAGCTGAGCCTGGGAAGAAGGGAGGGGTGGGGGGAAGGTGTTCTCAAGATGTGGCAATGCTTCTCATTGTCCTACTCTGTTAAGTGTTGTTAGTGTCTGTAATCAATGTATGTTCATTTTTTCCTTCCACTAATGAGCCTGCCTTTTGCCCATGACCATAATGGGTGATCTGCGCCTCCTGGTCCTATCTCGAATCCCAAACCTAGATTTTCCTCTTCTCATCGCTGGGCGGAAGGGAGGAGTGAGCAGCTGTGTGGTTCTCAGTTGCCCTCTGAGCTCAAACTGAACAGTACTGATCTTCACACAAATTCCTGTACAACTCTCCCTGTTATGCCAATCCATTGAACAAGATGATAATTGATTCCTACCTTTTCTGTCCTATCCTTTCTCTGGGTATGCGTCCATCTGAAGGTTGTAACCTTTATCTCACAATCTCTGAGTCTTCTAAGAACCTTTGACCAAAGCTCTTGCCCAAACACCTTTTGGAAATCCAACCTCATTGACCCAGCTTGCCTTGGCTAGGTATGGTCACTTGGCTCCTCCAAAGACTCCCACAGGTTTCTGAGGCACAACGCCCCTCCATAAAAAAATTATGGTAATTGTTCTCCGGTGTATCGCATTTACTCCTGTCCCACTCGCTCTCCTCTTTGTTATTCTTCCCACTGATTTGATCAACATGATTTGATCAACATGAACATCAACCTTAGGGGCTGCTCTTGCAGCTGTTTAGGTTTTGGCTACAGCCATCACTCCCCCCGTCCTCTCAACGCTGTATGAAGCATGTGGTTACACAGCACGCTCAGCAGTCCAACAGTTTCATGCCCAAATCCCTCTGTAGCTCCTGGATAAACACGATCAGATCTTGCCAATTTCTTATTATGCAATTTATTTTCTTTTTACCTTCTACCACAACGGGAAACAGCTCCTCCAACATTCTTCAAAAACCAGCATTTCAGCATGAAAATGTCCCTAAGGTCCTCTCTGACAAACATGGGGTTTAGTTTTTTCCATTACAGCCTTATCTTCCCAGAGCATGTTTCACACCTTACTTAGTGGACGTACAGACTCCGTGGCAGGATCCTCTTGGCTTGGGAAGGGATTTACTACTACTTTTCATGTTTTGCAAACTGATCCCCAAAAGGTCTTTTTTTTGGGGGGGGGGTGGGGGGGTGGGGGGGTAGGAGAAGCTGCTTTACCGTGGTGTCACACTTCAGGTGCCCAGGTTGTTGCCTCATTTAGATGCGACTTCAAACGCGTTGAAGCCTGTGCTTCTGCTACCCCTTTCTCTGTTTTGTTTTGTTTTTGTGGGCTTTTTTTAAGCACCCCAGCTTATTTTCTACCTTTTTTTTTTTTTTTTTTCCAGAATTCCCACAGAAACTGTGACGTTTGGGCATGCGTGACGGACCGAAACTGAAGGAAGCCCCCAAGACGCGCGCCTCGGGGGAACTTCTCTCTCGCTCCCGCCTTTCCCTGAGGCGGCCCTGCTGCGCCGAGCACGGCCGTCCCGCCGCCCCCAGGGCCACGCCGCCGGGTCGGACCGGCCAGGCCAGGGCAGAGGGGCTGCCCGCGGCGGCCGCCCTGGAGGGGCTCCCCCGTCCCTCAGGGCAGCCGGCCGGGCCGCCGCCCTCACCGAGCGGAGCGGCGGCGGCGGGAGGCGGGGCCGCCCTCAGCCCACCCCGCGCGGCCCAGGCGGAAGGAGCGGCCCAGCCTCCCCCGCCCCTCCCGCCGCCGCCCTGCGCGGCCTCGCCGGCTGCTTCCGCCCGGTTCTCGGCAGACGTCGCCGCCGCCGGCCGCTGCCTCGCCGCCGCCGCCGCCGCTATGCTCGGTGTCGGGGAGCCTGCGAAGGGGGAAGGTACGTGCCTCAGCGGCGCGGCGGCCTCTCCGCTCCCCGCCGCCTCGGGGCGCCGCGTGGGGCGGGGGCAGCGCGGAGGGGCTGCGCCCCAGCCGAGGGCGGGCGGTGGGCCGGGGTGGCGGGGCCGGCCGGGCTCCTCACGGGCTGCCAGGCGGGCCCTCCCCTCTCCTCCCTTCCCTCCCTTCGCCCGCCCGGCGGGCGGGAGGCGGGAGGCGAGCGGCCGTGGGGCTCGGGCCTCGCCGAGCCGGTTGCCGCACACCTACCGCTGCTGGGCGCGGTAACCGGGCGGCGGGGCTGGGGCGGTGCCTCGCCGGGCAGGGCAGTGTCCTCTAGCCCTCGTGTAATGCCCGTGCAGAAGTCGGGTCCGTAGAATTGCCTTCCGCTAAATAATGTTGGTGATTGCTAGGTGTAAGGTTAAGGATGGGGGTCACACGTCCCATGCAGCGAGCAGTGCTTTGTACGTGCTCCCTTGACTTGTTTTTCCTTGGATTGGGAGGAGACTTCAGGAAACAACTAAGTCATGTCTTCCTTTCTAGAAAATAATTGCGGTGATGCTACTTACAGTGGTTCTTCTATATGTCAGTATTCGTTCGTGTGAAGCATTTCTTGGAACTGACTGATGCTTGTTATCTAGGTGGCAGGTTATAAAACAGGTAGGAAAAAAAGTCTGTGGCCTGAATAGCCTATAAATGAGGAAAATAAGGTAATAAATTCTTAGAAGTTAAAAGTGAGATGAGATTTATAAGTGGAAAGAAGTGTCTGTTAATAGAGGAGCTGATTGGTTTGGAAAAGCAGAGAGTCTAGCAGGCGTATACGCCCTTCTTCAGGAACCCTCTGTCTCAGGTTTATTCTTTGCATTGGTTCCAGAGCATCGTCATGGTCGGTAAATGCAGGCGTGAAGGTAGCTGCTACAAATGAGAAGAAATGTCTGTGCCAGGCAGGAGGTGAGCAGCAGGTTCAGGAAGCAGTGTAAATGCTGATATGGAAATGTATGGTTAAAGAAATTAAGATGGTGATGAAACACTGTTGAAGCATGACAGTTGTTGAGGGCTTTCCTACTGATAACTTTTTTTGTGGTGTTTGCAAAAATAATGAAACATCTTCTCTTCTTGCAACTTAAGTATAGTATTAAAGCCTTATCATCAGAAGACTTGAACAGCTTGAATGATGCAGACCTTTACTTTTTAAGGTGCAGTATACTCCTGGCCCTCTGGGACTTTATGATATCCAGTTAAGGTCTGAGAATCTATCTGCGTGGACCTGTTGCATAATCTGGATATGAATTTGTATTCTGTGTGTCTCGGAGATGAGAAGCCTTCAATTATTAACTAAGATTATTGTAGTTCCCTCTTTTCTTGTGGCGCTTGCATACAATGTCAGTGGGGGAAGTGGTCACACATTTACAGAAACTGGGTAAGCAACAGCAGTAACATTTAGTATTTTCCATCATGAAATTACTCCAAGGATTTATAAAAGCAATTTAAATCAGTGGTTTTTCAAGAATCTTTGGCAGTACCCTAAACAGATGCTTGTGAAAGAGGCAAGCATATATGATTCTTTTTTACCTACTCCCACTCTGTAAGTATCCACTCAGTCTGCAAGAAGGTGCAGCCCAGAAACTTTCTGGAACAGATGTACTGAAGACTTAAAGTTCCACAGTGGATTATTCTCTATTAACTCATCCTTGCCTTTAACCTGTGTGGAGCTCTAGTGTTCACACCATCCAGCCTCAAGTAGTTCTGTGAGTCAAATACCTACTAACTAAGGAGGCACCTCTGTTGGTTTTGAATATGCTTTCTGCTACTTCTATTTGGTATTTCCTACTCTTTAAATTAGAAGAGACACTGATGGGTTATTGTCTATTTATCTACTTCATGTGATTCACAAAGGCAATTGCAATAAATGGTGTATGGGTAATGATAAAACAAAATTTGCAATATGACTACCAAACCAAAGAACTAAGCAGTAAATTTGACAATATTTACTCTAAAGCTTCCTAATAGAACTGATCTTACTGAGTTTTTTAAACACTGATATCTTTGATTTCCTTTAAATTACATTTTTTTTTCTACTATTGTGATTTATTATCGTGTGGGCACCTTGTCTGGAAAAAGGGGTGGTCCCTATTTTGAATAATGTGTAGGTTATACTTATCAAGTATTAAATGCAGAATTTCAGTGTTTAACCTTTAGTGGTGGTGTGCATGCATTTGTACAGACAACACACATGCAGGATATGCAGGACAGGTAGGTTTTGCTTATTTAAATGGGACATACTCTTAATAGCAGTGTAACTGTTTTTTCTGCTCTTGACAAACCACTGTCTAATACTGTGAATTTTCAGTAAAGTGCTTGACTAAATTTGATTCCAGGTTACACTTTGGATGATAATATTTAGATGTCCAGTAAGGTTTGTAGACAGTTTACACTGGGGAAAGTAATTCTCATAAAAGAATATTCATAACAGGAAACAAATGTGTAATATGAAAGGTCTGAATTTAGCAGTGTTTTCAGCTTGAAACAGATACGGATTTTACACCAAAATGCTAGCCTGAGTACACAGTCAACAGGTAAAATGAAGGACTCTTTATTTACATAGCTAGGATTGCACAACCACTTAATGCAAGTGTGCCTTGTGTGGTAAGTGCCTTGTTATCATACGTTAGGTAATCCTGATGTGCCAGAACAGTATTTAATCAGAGATGCTGCAACTCCAAATATGGCAGGACTTTTTTCCTCAGTATCCTTGCTACATCCTGCTGCTGCCAGTAACCATGCTGTTCTTTTGGTTCTCTCCTTTTTCCGTCTCATCTTCTGCTTCTGTTTAGATCCTGTTCCTATTGTCCTTTGTTTAGACAGGTCTTTTACTCAAATTTATCTTTCTTAAAAAAAAAGTAGCTGATATAGCCATTTTGTGGAAATCTGACCACTCAAATTTTATCTCCCAAAAGAAATTCTAGCACTAACTGGAAATAAAACGGGTATCAGATGATAACTGGGTCATTATTTGCACCTGAGATGAACACAGGCTTTGTTTATGTATGTATTTGTACTTAGTTACGTGTTCTCAGGGTTTGGCAGGATTATCTTGGTGTGAGGAGCTGGGTCCCTGAGCAAAATAGTGATACTTGAGCAGCTACTGGTTTTGAGGAGCAAGCTAACGGTGTTTCCAGCATGGCAAATGGACTTGAATCCTCTTGTTACTAGACCTGTAGGTTCGTGTGTCAGAGCACTGCCATGTGCAGCCCTTCCTGCGGCACTGGTTCTGGGAGAAACTTTCTGGCTGCTGCACCACTTTTCCCAGACTGACTGTTCAACCCCCTGTCCCATCCACCTGACCAGCAGAATGATGAACATCACCATTGCTTCTTACTGAGGAAGACTTGGACTCCAGGCCTGATATTAAAAGTATAGACAATTATATTACCGTAGTGACTCAGAAAGGGATCTAATGCTATCGAGTCTTACTCTTTGTAGTCTCTTGTTTATGTCCCCTGTTCATTGATTCTCCTCTTTGATTCCCTTTGTCCTTTGCAGTGAGCTGCATACAGCCTATTTTTTTCATGTTTCTGCTAACAGTGCCTTCATAGCCTGTTTAGGTTAATAAATGAGTATCAGAATGTACAGCTGCTGCAGTAAACGTAAGGAGTAATCAGCAAACATAGGTTGAGAGATTACTGGAGAATGCTGTTGTTACTAGTAAGTTGGTCCACTATAAGAGACAATATTTTGACTAATTCTTTTACGTCCTTGTTAGAAAGCAAGAAGATGGTTGGTAGCTAGAGAGCGAAGTTGAAGGTGAGATAAACAGTTTATGTAAGAACACATGCAAGTTGAAATAATAAAATGGGAAGAAAAGAAAAAAAGTATTTTGAATTCAGAGCATGTGTTAGGCTAAGGGAGAAAAACTAATGTGGAAATGAGGACGAAACATATAGAAATAAGGGATAGTTCCATAGGGAGAGTCATGCTGAACAGCACAGCAAAGGATGGGGGAAGCCATATCAAGGACAGTGTGATGCTAATTGGATTGGCGTACATTTGTTTTTACTTTGATATCTGCTTCTTGCTAGTATTCATTCTGATCTATGAGCTTTGCCTTACCTAACAAGAAGAAAGAAAGAATAGTGCTCTCCACTGAGTAGTGAATCTTATTCTGATAGGAGGTAGAAAAGGATTTATTTAACATAAAATGAAATAGCAATTGCTTTTTACTGCTTTTGCCTGTCATTAGTGCTGCTGAAAGATGGAAGTTTCTTCAGATGCTTAACATTTGGGTACTGTGGTTTAAATGCACATATAGGTTACCGTTAGTTTAAATTCTTGCATTTTTGTGTTTCGTCTAATGTTGTCCAGATTACTGGCTGCCCAATAGAAATGTGGGGCATGTAGTTTTTTGATGTAGAACTAAAAATAGGAGTATAGAATATGCAGTTGTAGAGCCAAATAGTTCTTTGACTTTTTTTCCTTTGAAAAGGTGCAAAGTTCTCATTTTCCTTAGAGACAGTAGGAATCAAATGGCAGAGAAGCATCATCTTTGTTTATAGATCAAGCATTTTTTTCCAGACAGTTAGACCATAAGCAAACTTTGTTGCATGTACATGTTTTCTCTCTCTCAATACCTTTTTCAATTTCTTCTTGTACATGTGTCCTTGATTATCTGCTTTTCCACTTCTTTTTTTGCAGTATATTATTCTATTTCTCCCTCTCCTATTGAAGCAATACCCCATGAAAGGCTGTGTCAACTTTTCTCCCACATAATTTACATACTTATTCAATTTTGAACATGCTCTGTTTTGGGTGGTGATATGTGCTGAAGTCTGAAGGCCACTAACGTTTCATTTTCTCTGTATCCAAATACAAGCCTGATGGGTTCTTGTTCATGAAGATCCCCACCTCTTAACTTCAGCAAGATTTTAACCCGTTTTGTAATCATGGCATTACATTTCAGTTTTGCACAGTGGCTCCCAAAATACTGATGTTCAACATAACCTACATTTGAATAAACTAACAGTTCGCATACTCTGCAGACTTTACTATATTTGTGACAATTTTGTTGTGCTATCTATTCCAGCCTGTGATTTATTTCCTTTTGTTTTTCTAATGTAGAATTTTTGCTTTTTGCTTGGTTTTCCTGCAGGCAGCTGGTAAAGTTAATTTACAAGATTCTCTTGACATGAGTCTGCAGTTTCTGTGAAATTTGCTGGTCAGAAGAGACCTGGCATAGTTTTCTCCCTGGAAACCTTCTTTACCGTGAAGACATTGTACTTCAGCAGCAGCTTTTTATATTCTCTCACATAGAAATTATGTCTTTACTTGACTGAGATTTTGCTAATGTTGAAGTCTAATCTCAGAACATATATCTAAAGTGTATTTATTATACCCACCTGTTATTCATGACTGCTACCTTCTCTGATTGTTTCTTTAAGCAACTAATTTCTTGCTCATTTCTTTTTAGGTCATCAACATTACTAGCTTTATCATCAGGCTTGCATATTAACTGGAAATGGGGGAGTTGATGGGAATATAGCTACCACTTTCTTGTAATCTGTAGGATTCCCCACTTTAATTATGGCTGTGAAGTTTCTTGAGAAAAAAACAAACCAAAACAAACTCACACTCTTTTGCGGTCAATTTCATGTTGGTAGCTCTGAACAGTTCACAGTTTGTGATGCTTTAGCTCTTCTGAAAAAGTGAAAGTTACCATCTGGGTATGATTAAATAGATTGATGGGACATGTAGGACCTCTTCCACTGTATGCCAAAATGTGTTCTCTAAAACATACCCCACTTTAAAAATGCCAAGTCTTTTTTCTTTGGGGCATATTGATAGTTGCTGGTATTGTATGAAGCCTCAGGAGACCCTCAGCCATGCCAGGATAACTTCTCAGGATTTTCTTATGCTTGTTATGACTCCAGTACTACATGTTTGTAACTGAGTGTTGAAGTTGCATTGGTAAATGGAGGGCCTTTAGATATACCTAGTAATAAGGGACATGGACTCTTCTATTTGAGCACTGGGCAAGCATAACTTGGTTTTTGAGACCTTTGTTAAAGGAACGTCAGCACAAACAAAAACTGAGGTCTGTGATTGCCAAAGGAGAAAGAGATGAGACATAAAACTTAGTGTTTTGTTGCCAGAACTGCAGTGAAACGTCAGATCCCCTTGCTGGCTATGCTGTGTGCTGTAGACCAACAGTTGATGCTTTCAAGCTTGTGACTGCTTTCATAAAGGTTGCCGTTGTGCCCTATTTCCTTGGAAGTCTTTAATTTGCTGTTTCATCCTGTTAAGAGCAGTGTGGAAATCAAGTCATAGTTCTATTATGATAATTAACAAGAGCGCTATGTTTTGGGTTTTTTTTTGTTTTGTTTTGTTTTTGTTGGTTTTTTTTTTTTTTTTTTTTTGTAGTCATTAGTACATGCTGAACTTTTTAAAGCCAAAACTGTGAGATGCAAAGATTGGTTAAAAGTTATGGTGGGCCTTCCTAATCCATTTCCCCCAAGGTTTTGACCACCTGCTCTGTTGTATAATTTTGTACCAGACCAATGTAGACAAGTGTCATTATGGGATCTGAAAATGATTTCTTGATTCCTTACCCCTGAAACTCTTTCAGCTTGTTCATACCAGAGCAAAGCAACTTGTTGGAACAAGGTTGATGGGGGATTCATCTATTTCTATTTTGAATACACAAAATCTGCACCTTTCCAAATTAACACTTCTTCAATTTGCAAATCCTACACTGCTTTGCTGAAAATCTTTCTCAATAACTGCGTTTATGTTTGGCACTGACAAGGCACCACTTGACCAGTACAAAATTGATAGGCAGAAGTTATTTTCCCTGTTTCCCTTTCACGGGGACATTACACACTTTCTTGGTGATTGCTACAAGGTTATTAGTGGTAATGAAATCCAGATTTTGTGATGATACTGTAGGTCCAGTTCTTAAAACTAGGTTTCTTCCTATTTAGGTCTGTGCACAGGCCCCTGTACAAGGTTCAGAAATGAAAACCAATTCCAGTTTTCATTCTGCACTTCAGCTTTTTATCCTTATAGCTCTAAGCATGAGCAAGCTGTACCCCATTTCCATGCTGTTTTACAAATACTTTTGCAGAGTCATCAGTGAAATTCTCCTAGCTGTTTCATGGCTTGAGGGAGGGGCATGGGGGGAATGACACAGGAACAAAACAAATTGAAGGCATCAGATTGATAGGTCATTAAGTGATCCCTGGAAACAAGGCTGCCTAGTTACTTTACTTGTTTAGACAAAAACAGCCTGCTGCTCTCAACTGCCTTCCTTAGATATGGATGTTTGGGTTTTATAGGGTTATTTCATGTAGCTACATTGCTTTGTTTGATGAGCCTGTAGTGTTAACTTTTTAGCTTTGCTTGCTTTTACAAATAATACCTAACAGTGTTTATTTACCAATTCAGGGACAAGCAGGTTTTGACAGAAAATTGTACTGTCACGTATAATGAAGAAATGTTTCAGTTTTATGTGCTACTGCTGCTGCTTTTCTTATACAGAATTGGTCAAGATTTGTGACTGATGTCACAACAGCCTGAAAAGTCTTTAGCCTACATTTGCTGTTTTCTGTAGAAAATCTGGCATCCATGGTTTGTCTGTAGTTTGTCCAAAGAAGTCCTTGATGAGATCTAGTCATCCTGTGTTCCCCCCCTCCTTCCCTTGTTCATCTTTGCAGGTTTTCTACCAGGTCGATCAGTCCGTCCCTTCTGCTTCTAGTTCTTAGGTATGAGCATGTTAGTTCCAGTCTGCAAATCAAGGAGCTTATGTCAGGTTTGGATGAATCTTTTCTGGGGATAATGTGCCAGAAATTGTTAGAGCCTTAGCATATCTAGTAGCTGAAGGAATCTCGCTTTATATTTTTCCAGATATCCTTTTGCATTGTGATACTGAATTCAATCACATAAGATCACCAATTAGGGCAGTGTTTCTTTTTTATTTAAGCTGGTACAGCTAATCCATGGAATAAATCTACTTTAATTCCCTGTGTTTTGGGGGGACTGATCTATCTTAGATTCCTTTTCTCTGACCTATATCCTTAGTAATTGTCATCTGCTGTATATGTGAAGCACTCTGCATTTGCTGAAGTACTAGAAAAATTGGCCGAGACCCTTGTTGTACCTCACCTTTTATCTTTTTCTGGTGGTTTAGGACCATAGAATTGTAACCTGTTGATTTGTAGAAAAATCTGGAGAAAATGTAGTCCATCTTTCTCTTAGACCAAAATTATCATTTTGTCCAACTGAGTCTTAAAATCCTTCAACAAAAGAGGTTCCACTGCCTTCCTAGCAATCTCCCGTTGCCTTATGAGCAAAGAATTTTTTGGTAACTATCAAGACACAATTTGTGGCTGTTGCCTCTTGTTTTACCATTTGTCATTGCAAAGAAAAGTTCAGCTATGCTGTCTTTGGAAGTCTTTTTCAAGTAGCTCTAGGTTGCTATTTGATTACAGCTTATCCTCTTCTTGGCAGATGAAAAATGCACAGTTAGTAAAGCTTTTCATTGGAGATCATGTGCTCTAGGCTGCTCACCCTCTGGGTAGTCTACTTGACCCTCCCAAGTTTCCCTATGTTCGTCTTGAACTGGTGGGGTAAACAAAACTGGGCTCAGATTGCAGTTATGTCTTCAGTACTGTTGAATTGAAGGGAGGAGTAACATCCCTCAAACTCATGGCCATGCTTCTTGTATTTCAATCTGGTACGTAGGTTGCTTTACCCGTGTTCAGAGCATGTTGTCTTTCAGTTTGGCATCTATAATGACAAACATATCTCTTTCAGCAGGGCTGCTACTCAGCCAATTACTTCTGAGCTGCTTCTGAAACATGGTGTTCTGCTCCAGGTGCAGATCTTTGTGCTTTCCACTGTTGAGCATCATAAGGGATTTGTTGGGCCAGTCCTTAAGGTTCTCAGGGGAACAACCCTCTGAATTGAAGCTCTCCTCCAGCTGCATCCACCATCACAGATTATTTAACATTGTTTGCATTTTTTGTTTTATCACCCAGGATTCTGATGAAAAATTTGAGATCTATAGGCTCCAGTATTGACCCAAGATTACTGGACTTGTTTGATGTTCATCTGGTGGCCAGTACTTCACTATCTTTTAAGCTTGTTCAGTTAGTTTTCAAACTATATGAGTCAGTTTATTCATCCTGCATTTCTATAGCCTGGAAAGGAGAATGCAGTGGGAGACTTTGCCAAAAGTCTTAATAAGGCAGTGTGCATTACATCTACATCTTTCTTGTAGCCGTGTATTTTATCGTTGAAGGCAACTGCATTGCTTAAGCATGACTTGCCATTGGGAAATTGGTATCTTCTTCTGGATTGACATCTTTTCTTTCATGTGATTAGCAGAATACATGCTTTCATGATTTTTTCTGAGGACTCAGCTGAGCCAGATCAGCGTAGAGTGCCTTGGGTGCTCCTCCTTACCTTTCTTGATTGAAAATGGCTCTGACTTTAGGTTTCTTTTTTTCTTTTTCTGGCTTTTTTTTTTTTTTCTCCCCTAGCCACCACCTTCACCTAGGTCCTCTGATTTACCATGATGCTTTGACAAGCATCAACCTTGCAATTGCTTCAACTAATTCTTTTCTCACTTTCAGGTGTATCCAGTCCAGTCTCATGAATTTACATGCATCCAACTTCTGTAGGTCATCTCTAAGCTGTAGTCCAGCCCCTTTCTCAAAAAAGGCAAAGTGTAAGGTCAGATTTCTGAAAGCATTGTCCAGTCAGGCACTGAATATCGCCAAAGTTGGAGATTCCACAGCCTCTCTGGGCAACTTTTCCCATAATTTAATAATCATTATTGTGTGTACAGGGAAACCTCTTTGTCATTGGAATTTCCTTCATTGCAACTTTTGACTGTTGGTCCTTGTCCTTTGAATATACATCACATGCTTCAGCATCCATATCATCTAATTGATTCTCTCCAGTAGGTTGTTGTCTTGTACTGAGGAGTCCAAAACTGGACACGGTATTCCAGATGCAGTCTCTCCAGTGCCAAGCAGAGAAAGATAATCACATCCCTCAGCTTACTGGCTATTCCTGCTAATGCATCCTTGTATACACTTGGCCTTCAGGGTTGCAAGGGCATGCTACTGACTCGTTTTCAACTTGTTATCCTCTACTGTCTTTTTTTGTGAAGCCTTTTGGAGCCCCCAGCCTGTGTTGCTGCATTGGGTTACTGAACTCTATGAGCAGGATTTTCCATTTGCCCTTGGATTTCATGTCATTCTTGTCTTTCCAGCCTGATAAGGTCTGTTTGGATAGCAGCCCTGCCCTCCAGTGTTTCAGTTGGTGTGTCTTCCTCCTTCTCTCAATCTGGTATTATGCACAAACCTGCTGAGAGTGCATACTGTCCCATTGTCCAGCTATTTATTAAAGACATTGAACAACATTGGCTCAATATTGATCCTCAAAGGACACTGCTGGTGAGTTAATGGGCTTTTTTTTTGTGTTGTGGTAGGTTTTTGTGTGTGTTTGTAGTTGTTGTTTTTTTTTTTTCATTGTCTATTTTTTCCCCCAAGACCCCCTTATAGTCCACTTAGTCCACATCTCACCAGTTTAGCTGTAAGAAAACTGTGAGAGACAGTGTAGAAAGTCTGACTCGAGTTGAGATAAACAGCATCTAGTGTTCTCCTCATCCACTGAGCCATTCAGCTGATCACAGAAGACAATGAGGTTATTGGAGCGCAGTGTGCCCTCGCTGAATCCATGAAGGGTGTGCTGCCAGTTTCCTGCATGTGCTTGGGTACAACTTGGGGGAT
Source organism: Tyto alba (assembly GCF_018691265.1). Taxonomy (NCBI): domain Eukaryota; kingdom Metazoa; phylum Chordata; class Aves; order Strigiformes; family Tytonidae; genus Tyto; species Tyto alba. Next base: position 40,663,253 of record NW_024881316.1, on the reverse strand, counting down.
TTTCTTTTGATAGCTTTGAGAACCGAGATGAGGCTGACTGGCTTATAGCTCCCTGCGTATTCCGTCTTGAACATGTGCATGATGGTTGCCTTTTTGCAGTTGTCAGGCACTTCCTCCAGTCATCGTGGTGGTTCAGAAAGGCTAGAGAGTAGCCTCACAGTAACCCTGGCCACGGGCACCCTGGCATGTATTTCTTACGGCATTGTGGGATCTCGTCTGTCGAGTCTGTGTGCGTAGTCCTTTCTCCTTTACTTTGGTTCTGCCACTGTTTTATGCAATTTATCATTGCCCTGGTGATTACCATTGCATCTCTCTCTTCAGCAACATTCTTCAGATCAGGTGCACCAACCTGTTTGTCCTGTCTTGTGACTGGATAGTTTGTAGGCCAAATCTCAATTGATTTACTCTGATTACATTATGTGGTGCTAGACTGAGTTTGTGACAATTCTTTCATTAAACGCTATTTTGGATGCAGATCACAAATTTTGTTATTCCCTAGTTATTTTTCAAATCAAATGTCAAGTCCAAGTACTACTGTGGGATGGAGCAGTTAATATGGTATCAGGAAAGTTGCGTAGTTAAGCATAATGTGTGCAAAGGAGACTTAGTTTTACTATCAGCATTTTACTTTGGAGTCAGTTGAACCAAAGATGAATATGAAGACTTAGTCATGTAGCAGAAATAATTTGTTTCCAAATATTCTTATCTGAAACAATGACAGTAGATGGAGTCTGGATCAGTAGTAAGACACTTAAATATATGTGGTGGTTTGTAAGTGCAGTTGTATGCCTAAGTTTTCATTATAGGCTTTGCTAACTAGGGGATGATTTGTCTCATCCTGAGGTAGAAACCTCATGACTGGTTTCATGGTTATTCACTATCAGTCAATGTACTGTGACCTATCCTGTAATAGGAGTTTGCTTTCAGGTAGACACCTATACATTAAGGGTGCGTTAATCTAGTGCTAAAGCCCTACCCTCTAAATCAAAGCCCATGTTTATGTATTCTCGCAGAAGTTTTGTTAGTAGATTAAGTACTGTTGACAGAACCTGCCTTTCTTGTATTTTTCCGTATATGTATAGAGAGTTAATGGGCTGGGTTGGAGAGAAGGAAAAGAATATTGCATGGGACATAATAAGGCCTGATTTCCTACATAGCTGAATCTCTTTCTCTCACACTTACTTTTCTCTCTGATAACTCTTGAAACTCCCACCAGTCAAGTTTGTGGTTCTCCCTTCTCCTTAGTTTTCTGAGAGCTGCAGCACAAACTGTGCCTTCTGCCAGCTGACTGAGCTGGTCAGAGTTTTATCTCTTGAGACCTTTGCCCATTAAATATGTTTGGAAATTGATAGGCCATCTGAAGATATTTCTAGGGGAAATGCAGGCAATTCATGCCAAAGATAGGTGCCTATAATGGAAATACTGTGCTTCAAAGCTTAATTTATGAAGAGCGAAGGTGATCCAGAGGTATTTTTGGGTGTTACTGATTTCATCTTAAAAGAAGCCTGAGTAGTGTATTGGGAGTATATCCCCACTGTCTTTTCTCTGGTTTTCTCTTCAGTCCATTTCTATTACTAAAGGCCATAAAACTACAAATTAAAAACCCAACTATAAATAAATAAAAATCCCTCAGATACTACGAAACCTTTTGTGATTGTCTCAGATGGGTAGTTTTTCAGAAAAGCTTTTCTTCTCTAGTGTGCAGTCTTGCTTTCAGGTACTGCACCACTGTGCATATTAGTAATTAAGATAAGTTAAAAATTGGACCAAAGCTGCTACAAGAATCTGTGTGAACCTGAAAAGCCTACCACTCCAGTCCAAAATGTGTTGCTGAGCTTCCTTTTTTCATTGTTTCATTAATGACCTTACATTGCAAATTCTACCTGTGAATGAAGAGTTGTCAGTGAGATTTCCATTTGGAGTTTTTCAGTGAAATCAGTTCAAAATGAAACTTTACAACTGATTTTATTTGTTCATGATCAGAAACTTTGTATAAAACTTACTTTCTTGGGTAAAGACTTGTTACTTCTGCTTCTTGGATTGTAAACACTTCAGAAAAGGGATGACAAGCTTAATGTTTACTTTGGTTGTTGATCTAACTGGGTTTTTCGGTCAGAGCTGTTCTTTCAGCTTAAAATAATGAAGAAATAAAAGCTGGAATAATTCATTAAAAAAATACCTTATTATAGTTTAACAACATTTGCCTCAATTATGTATGTTCCAGTCACTGCAAGTTAAAGGTGATAACATGACAAATAATGAAGTAGTAAAGATGTCTCCTTTGGCATCAGATGAATTTTGGAGGGGGTGGGTGGGTGGGTAGTGAAGTAGGGAGGTGGGGAAAAAAGTTTCATCCAAACAGTTGTGCCGTAATTGAAAGTGTTAAACAACACTTTTCCCTCCAAAAGCATTTTCTGTTTGTATTGTACTTAATTTTTTCAAGGTGGTACTTCTCTTCTGCATTGCCTGTTCTTTAACCTAAACCTTTCAAAACTTCAGATTAAAATTGGGGCAAGTAAGGAAGTGTTGTTTCTACAAGTGTACCTTTTTAACGTAGTCAAGTGTCATTACTTACAGTTTTATTCAGATGTGTTTATTTCAAGTTGTGTAGCACTGAGAATTTTCCAGTGACTGTGAACATAGTGCCCTCCACTTCATGGTCCTGCAAACTTTGTGGATCTTAGGCTTCAATTTACATGCTTAAAACTTCACACACTGACTAGGGAATAGAATTTGGATTCTTGTATTAAAAAATGAATGATCCTTTTTCACTAAGCAAAAGCATTTGAAAGACCTAATGTTATCCTTAACTAGACGCTTTTGATGTTTTAAGATCATGGTAATATGCAACAATGTCCAGTTTTACTGTGTAATGTTAGGATTTTTATTGCATCTTATTTGATCATATTCTCATTTTGTTCAAACTATTTATCCTAATCCCATGTGCTGATGGCTTGCTGCTATATAGGCTGTATGTGAAATAATGGCTTTTGAACTCAGGAAAGATTGTCGTCTTAAATAACATTAAAAGTAGTTGTACTTCCATCTCAATTTCAAGATGAGGTTTACCAAAAAGTTTTCCTGCAGTGGCTACATGTGAAGTCCTTCAGAGTTTCTTTTGAGATTTGCTGGCCTATAATCTTGGGATTTTTTTGCTTGCTATCGTATTGCATTTTTTTCTTTGTATAACATATTTCAATCAACTTTAAGGGTGTACTGGGTAGAGACACTGAAGACTCATCTTTTAGATTAAGTCCAATGACTTTTTTTCCCTTGTGTGTGACTTAAATTAGAATTTCATTAAATTGGAAACAGTTAAGATGGACAGTCTTTTCCACTATAGATGGTAATGTATTGGATAATGCCTAGTCATTCCTGTAATAATTTAAACAAGTTCTTAAAGTCTGTTTAAGCTAGATCTGTTGCTTCAGAAGGCTGAAATGTGGTTCTTGGAAGATTGGAAATGTTTTGTAGACCTTAAATAGCCCTCGAAGTTGATACAGACAGTTTTGTGGACTTGGCAAGCACTGGTCTCTTCCAAGTAATGCACGTGTGTGATCATTCTCCAACAAGGGCAGTCTTCTGACTGCGTTTGGTGGCTGCACCTGTAGTTGCAAATGGTGAATGGTTATTTTGGCAGATGCTTCTGTATGCTGTAGTTAATCTTGATGATGTTTTAATTCGTAAGTAGTCATTTGATAAAATAGCTTTTTTACTGAAGGAAGGGTTACAGGGGTTTGGTCAATCAGCCACTTCCAAAGTGGTAGCCTAATACTGATTTCATATGTCATAAGTATACGAACTGAAGAAGACACACTGTTTATTTGGCAGCATGCTGTCTTATTTCCTATCACTACATTTAGATGACCAAATAATTTTAGAAAAGTTATAAAGGTGAGCATAAACATTTGCCTGAATTGATCAAATCTTGATTAGTTTTAACTGACAAAGACTGCCAAAGATGACTCCTTTAATCCTTTGAAAATTTCTAGAGAAGTAAGTTATGCTGCACTTAAAATAAGGAGCCCACCTAGTGTCAGAAGACTGTCTGGTAATTAGCATATTCCTTTCAGCTTCTGGTATTTTCTTTGGGGCTTTTTTCTGGTTGGGTTTCTTTGGTTGTTTTTAGGTGGTGCTGTACTCCCATAGTTGAGGCACACAGAACTTGTGAAGGCTCTGGTATTTTTTTTTTTTGCTTGCCTTCAGATAGGTTTCAGCTGAATCTTTTCAGTGGACAGTGTGAATAAGAAATCTAAAATTACTTGACTTTAAGGTAGAATAGATCTTATTGTCCAATTCATCACCATACATATCTGTGACAAAAACTGAAAGATGTTTTCTTTCGTATAGTAGTAACATGTATCAACTAGTATGACCTATTCAAACATCAAATACTGAATTGGGCCTCTGACTGGAGATGACAGCTGTTTGGGGAGGGTAGTTTGAGGTTTTTTGCAGTTATTCTGTAGGAAGGTATAATAGCAAAGAGCCAGTGGTGTAAGTATTTGCTGATCTGTTATAACAGTATCTTATTCTGTCTAACAGCAAACATGAGGTCAGCATCAGAAGAGCCAGTCCCACTACATGAAGAATTTGTCTACTGTTGTGGAGCTGCTACCCATGTCTTAAAGTGCGGGCCCTGGAAAGACCTCTCAAAAGATGAAAGTAAAAATCTGCCCAGGCTCTTATTCATGATTATTCCTGGTAAGAGTCTTTTTTTGTTTAAGTCTATAGGTGCAGTGATTGTAAAGGATATGTTCAATTTCACTTCCAGAAGTCTCACTAGAGAAGTGCTAGAATTTGGCCCATGCATATGGCCAAAAAATCAATACTACTGCAATGGTAAAATTTCTTTATTATATTTGGTTACTACTGTTACCTGTATTTGTAAAACTGAGAAATTAAGATGTCTATCTCACCCTGTGGTGGTGATTTGCTGAAAGCTTTGTGGCTTTTATTGTTTTTATCATCCTTTACTCTCCTTCCATTTATTTATTGCATGTTGAAGTGGAACTGCAATGTCAGCTGTGTGTCAACTGAAAGGTAAAAGTTACAATATTTAGGGGAAAATTATAGATCCAGTATTTTGGTTTTTGTTTTGTTTTGTTTTTTTTTAATAGGAAATGGTTTAAAACTTAGATTATTGCACATGAATTTTTATGATAATTTTCTTGAACTCAGTGAGCATTGTATAGTTCTGAGTTATATTTAAATCTTGTTGTCCTAAAATGAAACCTCTAAACGTTTTTTTAGCATATGTTAAAATTAATGTAGAAGTCCTAAATTCATTGAAGTCTGCCAATTACCTGTAGGAGTTCTGCTATTAGCAAAAAACAGAGCTTGAGCCTGTTCAAGCACAGATATTGCCTTAAAGTTTGGAGATTTTTAATTGTTCATATAGTTCATTTGAATGTATTGGATACTATTATTACTTCCCCAAGAATTAGTTGTGCAAATAATGACTCTTCTGATTATCCCCATCTCTGTTTCTGTTAAGAGTATACTCTGCTGCTGTTTATGGGCCAGTACGTGTATTGGACTGTCCTCTGTTGTGAAAAAGACCACAGGTTCAATTTTTCAGTTGTTTTGCAAGGTTTTGGAAGCCTCATGGAATATTTTATGTTAGTTTCTTTGGGCACGATGATTTTATGCCCTTGCCTCCTGGAGTTGAATAACAGTGTAACTTTTAACCCAGTGACAGTGAAGTTTAAATTCTTTTCTTAACTGAAAAGAAGAAATAAGTCTCCTATGATTACATGTTGCTACTGTTTTGTGGGAACAACTTTTTAAGCCAGATACTGCATAGTGTAATTCTTTAGTAAAAAACTATCTGTGTGGATCCAAATCGTCAAACAGTTTTCTGGAGCTACAAGCCTGATTTGATACTTTTCAATTGTTGCTTTCTTCCAGTTAAGGCATTTCTAGAAGGCTTAAATGAACAGCTAAGTTAAGTGTTTATTTTTTTCCCCAAGTTCTGGAGCTTTCAAGTGTCTTCAGGTTGTGATACCCTTGTGTTTGAACTGGTAGCAGTGCCTGTAACTAGGGAACTCTGTAAAGCTAACTCAGTAGAAAGATCTGTAGGGGAAGAGCACAAAAGTCAAACATTAGCATCCAAGGTGTAAGGTACCTCTGCAGGGCATGCAAGTTATTCTTCTTGAAATATACCAAGTCGTGCAGACTTTATGTGCTCTATATTCATCATAGGAAACTTTTAATGTACTGGCAGGGCTACATTTATTTCTTGCAGAACAGATGTGTGAAGACTCCTTAATAACATCTTACATTAACTAGACAGGTATCCAGAAATAGACATCAGTGAAATATTCAGAGTGCTTCTGTCATGGCCTCCAAGCTTTTGCAAGCAGCTGATTTATGGGTTTGCTCTTATTTCAGAATTATGTTGATAACAAACTGGAAGTTGTCTTACTGAGAAAACAATTAGAAACCACAGCAACCACAATAATGTTATCTTCATTTTAGATACCCAAATTCAGTAGTGAATCAAGTTACCCAAGCTCCTTGCTGTGGCTGGCAGGGAGCTGACTAGGATCTGGCATAACATAATGCAGCTTTGCTTCTCATAAATCAGATGTGTTTTTTCTTACTGGTATATGCTTCATTTTTAGCCTTCAAGGGAAACTCTATCTGCCAACACAAAAACCCCAGCCTTAGGAGAGATCCGGACATTTGGGTCATCTGGCAACATGTTCATGTACCTAAACAGTTAGGATTAGATAGCATTCCCCTCGTGCTTTTGTAACTTCCCGAGTATGAAATGTGGAGCCCTTCTGGAGTCCAGCAATTTTCACACTTGAAAGGCATGTATCCCTAGTTGAGATTCTTTTGTGGAATGAAATAGAGGGGCAGAAGGATAGCTTGGTACAGGTCAAGGAATGAAATATTCAGGCAAGGGCAACTCTCATTCAAAAAGGAACATATGCACAGCCAAGTGTTCTGTGATCTGAACAGAACATGGTTAGTTCTACTGCATGTGATATATTGTTCTGCATATTAAACTGCTCTGGTACATACTTTTCCAGTCTTAATGAAATTAATGCATATCATTTTGTTTATATGTAATCAAACAAAATGGGGTTGCGGGTGGGTATAAAAGAGAAAGGTGATAAAATTCTCAGCTTCTGCTGGAATCAAATGGTTGCAAGAGATTTTAAAAGAAATCCTGTATACTTTTTTAGTCAAATTTCTTCATAATGGGAATTATTTCTCTCTGGTCTGAGGTGTTTTTTGTTTTGAATTGTTTTTTTTTTTTTAAAGGGGAGAGAGGGAGGAAGCTGACTTCAAAACATTCTTCTACTTTGAAATCAATGGCAAAATTCCCATTGACTTTAAATGAGGCAGGATTCTGCCTCCTGAGGACTGGTACCTCACTGTGCTTGAAGCTGTTGGAATACAGAATGGGCAGAGGAGTTCAATCTCATTTAACTACAACAAGCTAATGCTTTTATTAATGGCAGTCTGTTTAAACATATAATTTTAATAAAGTTTTACTATATTAGTTGGAATGTTTAATGTGCACTTTTTTGTTCTGTAATGTTCTTTCCTTGTGTATGCAAAACCTATGTATAAGACTAATAATGTGTTTAATGAAGTAATTACAGTGTAAAAGGCCCAATTTTCCTTACTCCAGAATATATGCATACACTTGTTTGCCTTTCTTCATATGAATTCTTTCTATTAAAATCAATGTGATTTTACTCATGAGAATAAAATTAAATATGTACAGTTGAAGAATCAGGTCCATGGTTTTCCGGAAATGTAGGCATTATGGAGAGAACAGGAATTACTTTTTTTTTTTCTCTTGTGTCATAAAGGTCTATTTTCCCTTTTGCACTGTTTGTTTACTGTAAAATTAGCAGTGCAGTATAAAATATACTACATCAATATTTAACATTGCTTGGGTTCATTGAAAACCAGGATCTACAATGTGTAATGGAATAATTTTTTACTGTTTTAAGAGTGCCTGTGTATTTTTGCTTCTGTATTTATGAAACATTTCACTTTTAAAATTTGTACTGTATTTATTTACAAACTGCTGTGCTGTTTAGCTCATGAAGTTTTGCTGTTCATCAAGTTTTTCTTGCATTTCATTGGAGGAGTGCATTGCAGTACATTCATTCCAGGCTTTCTAATTTTTGTTACCAACACTGTAAACTAGGGAGTTTTGCTGTTTGAAGTCTTGGACTCATGATGATTAGTTCACAGTTGATAATGTTAACATAAATAACATTTTTTTTTGTGGTAAAACATGCTACACAAGTTTCAGTCGTTAATATACAGAAATAATTTCAGAATTTGTTTTTTTGTCTGTGCATGCAGAGTACTCCCTATACTTGCCAAGTTTCTTGATCTGCCTGTTTGTAGTTGGATTGCTGCTGTGTTACTGGATCATCTTATTGTTTTACCAACTCGTGGTGACTTGCTGATGTTTAAGGCCTATGAGGATTTAACCAGATACTTTTTTTTTTTTTTTAAGTATAAAGATTTAATCTCCTGAGCTAATCCTCTGAGTCAAGAGTTGCTTATATTTTTCTGCACAACAGAAAGGTTTGGATTCTGATCTTTTCATAGGAGTACTTACATTTACTTATATCAACAAGACTGTTGTCACTTGAAGACTACTTAACTTTTTCAGTAGTGAAAATGATGCAAAAAATTCGCTTGGATGATTACAAGTCTTTAATGTGTTCTCCCTCGATGTGAGACTTCTTGTTAGCTTTAAAGTCTTTGAAGTTCTATTTTGACTCTATGTAGGGACTCTGAAAAACTTTCAGTGCATTATCTGGCTTTCTCTTCACCTGCTGTTTTGATATTCATTTGATATTCAAAAATATTTCATATTTTGATATAATCATCACCCTCAACATTTGCGTAAGTAATGTTAAAAATCACTATATTTTAATACTTTGCACTAAAACTAATGGTACAGCCCTGAAGCTTAGTTCTTTGTATTTTGTTTTTTTGGCTGCCACTAAAACAGCTTTTTAAAAAGTTGTTAATCATTCATTCTGCTCAGCAGTCACTGGAATGAATAGTTCTTCAGAGGTCTGCTGTCACCACTGAGACCAAGGGGTTTGCTTGATAATAAAAGAATCTATTTCCTCATTCCACAAACTGTATAAAGCATGTTTACTCAAATTCTCTTCAGTTTGGTTTTAGAATGTGCTTTGATTTATACAAAATTTATCATTAAATGTGCTCATTGGTACATAATCTGTATGTTATAACCATTCATCTGCAAGAACTGCATTGGATCTAGTAAGGACTCGCAGTATTGGCAGATTAGGTTGCAGTATATATATCTTCTGGCAACCTTGGCCAGAATGTAATCTAGAATCCTGTATGTGAATCTTGGTACTTAGTGTGTGATTAAACCAATAAAAAGAGGATAAATCAGGGGCTGTCTATGTGAAGCAAAACCTGATTTTGGAGTAGACCACTGAGTTACTCAAAGAAGGTCCTTCATCCTCTGAGAAACTACATTTTAAGTTAGCAGCCAGTGCCTTCTCCTCCTAGGGCACAGTAGTGTTCACCATTGGACTTTCAAATACAACTGGAGGAAAGGGGAATGGTGCTGGCAACAGGCAGCCAGGTTAACAGGAAAGATGACTTTCTGTTCCCTGGGCAAGGAGACTTCTGGCTTCTGGGTTGTGTTCTGCTCCATACGCTTCATGTTCACAGTCACTGAATGAGATCCAGCAGCAATTCTGTGAACAAAATTGAGAACATGTTCTACCTGAATGCATTGGGCAATAAAAGCTGCTTTTTTCCTCTTAGTGGTTTTGTGGTTTGTGTTGTTTTGTTTTGTTTTGTTTTTTTCTTTTGACTGAATAGTGTGAGAGCATCAGCAGTAGGAAAAAATGTTTGTCCAGTCTCACCTCGTCTTTTACCTCCACAGTTTTGACACTATCAGCCTGGTTATGAGAGATCTCCTGTGATTTGGTTTGCATTTTTTGTTTATTTTCTTTTTGTTTAGGTTTTTTCTTAGGGTCAGGCTGGGTCCATGTCACCTAATTCAGAAAGGGACTTTAAAGCTAAATTTCATCCAGCCTAATATTAAACACCTAATTAAGGTGCTAAAGTAAGAAACATAAATTCCTGGGTACTTTGTATAATCAGCAGCTAGGGATGGGCACTGCCATGAGCATTTCTGCGTACTGAGACGTTTAGTTGTCTTGATGTTGTGAAGTCTCCGGCAGTGGAGATAATCAAAACTTGTCTGGGTGCAGACCTGGGCAACCTGCTGTAGCTGACCCTGCATGAGCAGGGGGTGGGCTTGGAGATCTCAATTGATCCCTTCTGACTTCAGTGATCCTGTGGATGTGACCCAGAGACTGGCCGTCCGGGTGTGGATTCTGATCTGGATTGATTCTGGGATACCCTCAAAAGGTAGTAAAGATAAATACGTGGATAATCTTAGATAAATACTTTCAAGAGCTGTTATTTAAGGTAACCTCTCATTGCCTTCACAGCTGTACTGCATAGCAAGTGTCTTAACACTGAAATTTGGTTTGAGTGTTAGGAACCAAATAGAATTAAAAATTGGTAAGGAATAAAGTATGGTACTTAAACATAGAATGGAAAGAGTGTGCCAGAAGAGGGAGCTGTTTTAAAGATTAGAAAAAAATATAGTGTTTTTTAGAAAATCTTATTGCTGTAATAGCCAGCTATACCATGTACTAGCAGGCTTCCGGCTCTCATCTGAACACATAGGTAAGCACTGACTGTTTCTCTACTGTATGCATATCACAAAGCAGTTAGTTTTATAAGACCATGTGACAGTGATTAATTGGTTATGCTGGTTGTTGGAGATCCTAAAAAATGTCTTTTACTTGCACTAGAAGGAGTAAAATAAAGGAAGTCCAGTTAGAGCAGAGAATATAAGGATTGGAGTGCTGAGACTTCTGTTCCCAGACTTTCCACTGGGTTGCTTTTCAGTAGATGGCCACTCATCCTCACAAATTTTATACCAAACCACCAAACAAATCTTTATTCACATTTACAGAATTTATGTAATCTACCACCCAAGTCTCTAAGCTACCATTAGGTTACAATCAGCTAACACCAAGTAAATAAATTAACAATAAAAGCACAGCTGCATAGGGTGAGACAACAAATACTTTCTCTCCTGGAATGTTTAAATCATTGACCAGCTCCATGGGCAACTCCACTCTTACTGATGGTGTGAAATTCTTGCTCCAGGATGTATATCTTTTTATGTACAGCAGTAAATACCCAAAAGAAAATTAAGGAAAATAACTAATCACATTTAAGTACTTCAGATTTTTATTAAAGGAACCATTAGTTTAACTTTGTATTTTGGTGGTTTGAATTAAGTAATGCTTTTAGATACAGTGAGAATTTTTAGATGGAAGTCACAGAGTGTAGCTGCACTTGTGCTAATGTTGAAATAAGCTATGTAAAACTCCTTGCACTTTATTTTGCTTAAGCCTGTATAACATAATTTTGATGAACTAAAGCTGAGGCTGAAAAGTTGTTTCCTGTGTGGATGTATGTTTTTCCATCCTATTAACGCTGTGCTTTATGTATTTATCTTCAGTTACTTCTACTTGTGCAAGATAGAAGAAGTTGCATAGGTTTTGTTACCTTCCCAAGCAGAGCAGTGCTGCTATTGTCCATTCTCAACTGAAGCAACGGAGCAGAAAAGAAGGGAAATTTAGGTGCTCAAAAATGAAGATGATGATATTTATCACACCCAGTCCAGGGAATCAACTTAAGAATACTGTTTGGTTGGAGTATTGGCTCCCTCAACAAGGCATTTGGAGGATTACACACCTCAGAATGGCATCTAGTCCAGCTGGCATGCTTGAGTCACATGCAGCTAATCATCGGGAAGCAAAAAAATCTCAATTTTGCATCTAAAATTCTGTCTGGAGGTAGATGTTTATATCCAAACAGCTGAGCAGGATCTCTTCTCTCTGTGTGCATACATAGTCACTCTGTTTACTTAAGAAAAGTTCCTCTTTCACATATTAACTTAGCAGCAGCATTCATCTGTTCTCTGGTATTTACAGTGCTTGAAATGAAACTTGGTCCTGAAGATATTATACTTAAGAGGAGTATTGACTGTAGAACATTATGGCTGACTGCGAGTTAGCCAGGAGAGTATGACAGTGAATCTGCTGCCATTTCATGGAGAGAAGAGAAATATTGTGCTGTTTTATCATGGCCTGTCCTGCATAACTACAGCATAGGACTTGAAGCAACCACTCGATGCTTTGAATGTATTGTATTACTTGCCTGCTGGGCTACTCTTTGGACTGGCTCTGGGAAACCTAGCTCATGTTCCTAAAATTTTTAAGAGCATCTTTCCCTGTATCCTACCTGTCTCTGTTATGACTTTGCAATCAACATCATGTAACCAGAGTCTTCCTAGGAAGTCTCTACCATTCCCTGCTTTATCATCAGGTGAGACTTAAGTAATTGAACCTCTCTTGGGATTTGGGCACCCTGTAAGGAGGCTGGGTGACAGGACTGGGCTATTCACAGAGCTTTTGCCTTCGTGTAGCTTTTAGAACCATCAAGTAAGGTAAAAAGAAGATGTTGCTGAGTCTCAAGTAGTGTGGAAATCAGAAACTATTTGTAGAGTATATATTAAGACCCACCAGGCACTGGAAAGCTAAGAGCTTAGTGCTTAGAGCACTTAAAAAACTTCCTAAGGCCATTATTTCACAATCCAAAATGTTTGTCAACAATACTGGCATAAGGTACTCCTGTTCCCACCACACTGTGCCACTCCACCCCTCAGTTATGCCAGAACAATAGTTTGCGAGATCATGCTGTGAATTAAATAAATACATACATTTATTTCTGGGGTCTTTTTAAAGCTGGAACAGTTCCCTGTTTGGGTTCACAGCATGGCACCATAGAGTTGTGCCAGTGTAATTCAGGGGCTGGTGAGCCATGGTAGGGGGGTGGGAATGGCAGTTAAGGGAGAAGGTGGGAGTTTCTTCAGCTGTACTTGCTGCAGAACTATTTGTTGTTAAATTATAGTGTCAGTCCACAACACACAGCACATATATGTGGGTTCACACGCTCAGTCTTGAGACTTCTCTGGAAGGAGCTGGTACCCCATCAGTCACACCAGGTGGTAGTGAGTTGCTGAGAATGCCTGGCCCTGTGGCCGCTGCTTTTGTTTATGCTGCAGCTTCAGATGAACTAGCCAGCTCTTCATATTTGACGCTGAATTCTCAGATTTTGACGTAGAGAACATGTATTTTACATTGCCCAAATAAAAAAAAAAAAAAAAATGACAGCAAGAAAGGAGCTTTCTTACTCCCCAGTAACTGGTATACGTGATGCAAAGTCGTCAGTGAGAACATACTGCAGTTAAAGGTTTGTGTAGCGTAGCAATCCAGGTAGAAGGATCTACAAAGAGCAAGATCACATGTTTTCCCCTTTCCGTATGACTACAGGACATCTTAGCAGCAGACAAAGTAGTAAGAGCACAGCTTTCTATTTCAGTGAGACATAAACACAGCAAAACACTTTTGATTCACATGCCTACGTGCCATTTGTATTATACATGACCACATTTTGTAAATTTACACTTGAACAGGAACAAAAGCACACAAGCCCCCCACACACACACCCAACCCTATCTTCCTGATACTTCCAAAGCCGCCACTTCCAACTTTTCTAGTAATTTCTTTATTCTAGCATGAATGTTCATATCTTAGTTATGAGTCTTATTTTCAGCAGACCACATACTTTCTCAAATGGCAGTGCATCTAAGGTCCTGTTAACTGATGGATTTCTTAGTGGTTCATAATGCTTTAATTTTTATGCATAGATTGTTTGGGCTGTTCATTTATCATTTATAAAATGGGAATAATGAAATCTCTTTCCATCAAGTGTGTGAGGATTTGTAAATGGGATGTGCTGTCTCGGCTCACACCAAGGTTCTTTGAGGGCTATTCCCTTTAATTCACTGAGCTAAATAGTTTGACTTCCTGAGAACACTGTTCTTGGGGGATAACACTAATTTGTCTGTAACCATTTGATTTCCGCTTCAAACACTGATTACATCGGTCAGTATTCCCCAGATTTTTCTGAGAGATAGAAGACTCGAAATGGTAGCAGAAAAAAGAGTTTGGCAAGAAGACATACATGCTGGTAGAGTACCCCCCGAAAGAAAAAGGTGTAAGTGTGTTCTGTCCCATATTCTATATTAGAAAATTATTTTCTTAGGACACTTCTCTCCATTATTTTTACTGCTTATGGACTACTTGTTTGTGACGAATAATATAAAATATGCTGACAGTTGTGCTTTGTTTACTGGGTCAGCCCACCAGCTTCCATTGTCTTTAGAAAAGAAAAAAAAAAAATCTTTCATTAAAAATAAAAACTTCCTCATGCAAAGAGGAGCCTGTATGTCAGATCAAGACTTGAAATATGCCACTTTTGTTGAATTTCCCAGTGCTCCAGAAGTACCTCTGATGGGAGCTTGGCACATTTAAGCTTGTTAACTTTGAGAAGACAAAGTAATGACAGGATGGTTGAACATCCAACTGTGCTTGACAGTTTTTCCCTTCACTAAATCTGGGTGGCAGATGTGACTTACTGAAGTGACTTACTGACATTTCTCAATCCGCAGTCTTCTCCCTGTGTCCTCTCCCTGTTAATGAGGCGTTGTTTTCAGCATGGATTCTTCCTGCCTGGCTGTGTGCAGCATAATCAGGGGAGGAAGTGGTCCCTCTCCTGCAGCATGCAGAGGCTTGAGGTTGGCCAGAGTTATGGAAAATTTGTGGTTTAGGGTATTTTGCTTGATTTGACCATTTTAAAAGGATTTGTTTCTCTTCATGTAATGTCTGAGGCAGGAGGAAAGAAGAAGTTACTATTGGAGGACCTACCTATGAAGGAAATCCAGTGTTTCCCATGTGCATCGTGTAAAAATAATGCAATTAAAACGTTTGAAGTGACAGCACCAGTGTATAATGTACTTCTTCCTTCCTGGCAGCTGCTACCAGAAGTACCTGAGCTGATAAGGATTTTCCTTGATATTAAATATTTTGACCTAGTTATCTCTAAAAATAATAAATAAATATCCCCTTTCAGTTTCTAGTTAACACATGAACTCATCTCCATCCTCATAGTGACTCCTATGGATCACTGAAGCTATATTAGAAATAAATTTGACCCATTATGCTCAATATCCAGATTACGGAAAACAATAAAGAAAGAAATTCAGTAAGTCACAGCTCTTGTTGTCCTGTTAGGAGCATGATGAAAGATTTCGGTTGTTGTCCTGATTTCCATTTTTGAAAACAATCCTTGATTATTCTTGATGGATTTAAAAACTCCTATAAGAGTAAATAAATATGTAGTAATACATACTTACATACTGCCTCCCACCTTTATGTTTTATATTGTTTGTATCTGTTATTGCAGCCTTCTCTTAAGAGGAGGAAGTTTTTCACAATAGGTCTTAATTAGGCTAAACAACCGTGCTTGTGAAGTGACTTGTGTTTATGAATGAGGAAAGCATTTGCCTTAATGAAGTGTTTTAGTTGAAGTCTTCATGGAGCATCAACTTAGGACCAGTACTAATATCCTATCTACAAGGCCTTTTTTCTCAATCAGCTATACGGTGGTGTCAACACAAAGAATTTTTTCCTAAGGTTGTGGATTGGTAAATCTTGGTTTATCCATATGCAGAACAGTTTGTTCTTCTGTCTTGCATTTCTGAAGACTGATAACAACTGCAAATGCAAAATTAGACTGTTTGCTTCAAACATTTACATCCCTTGGCAGTCTTGATACACAAAATTTGCTGAAACACATTTTCAGTCTTTTTTTCTGAAATTAACGTCTTCGTGTTCTCTGTTGCTATTTGTTTCCCATCAGTCATTTAATTCTAAAAGCTATTTTAAAAACAAAAACAAACCCAAAAATCTAATAACCTCAAAGACCCTAAACCTATGCTTTTTTATTATAACTCTAACCAATGGTACAACATAGGGAAATCTCTGATTTGAAAATATACTTTCTGTTGCCTTTTGAATGTATTGTTTGCTCCCTCCTTGTATATTATTCAAAAGTGATCAAATCTGCAGAGCTGTTTATCTGTACAAAACAAATACTTTGTGGTTATCTTGGTTTTGAATTGTTTGTTTGTCTTTTTCCTGCTGATGTTGTCTCATCAGGGTTGCGTTGTTATTCAGATGTTTCATAGGCTTTCTCATGAAACCATTTGACACCAAGTCTCATGTTCCTCTTCTGCGCACTTCCTTTGTTCCTCCACTTTCTTTCATGAGATTTGTTTTCTGCTGGTCCAATTCTGCTTCAGCCCTAAACCTGACTGAAAAATTCCCCCTGGGAATTCTAGACCCAGCGCAAAGCTCACTGCAGCCTCTCTGCCAGCATCAGTTGTAGTATGGATTGGATCAGACAGACCAGTCACATCTGAGGTGTTCAAAGTAGTTAAATCTGTCTTCACCTGAATAAGCAGATGCTTAAGAAACTGAGTATGTGTAGGTTTATACTAGGAGACCTAATTAAATGTGCTCATTTTTCATTTGCTATGGAGAAAATGGAACAAAAACTACTGTTAATTGTAAGTGATAGAAAATCCAGGGTTTTACCTTTAAAAAATGTGGTGAAAAATTCACTAGTGCATTATGAACTAATTTTTTTCAGTTTTATATCAATCTTAACTCCCTTCCAAGTACCATTAGTTTGCAGGCATATTAAAAAAAAAATAATAAAATCAAGGCTTTTTTGTATTTATGTACCTATTTTACCTGGTTGAGACTTCGGAGGTAACTATTGAAATACATCTGTGGACTTTATAACCCTTACAATACCACTTAATCACAAAGTCCAGTAGGTTTGCAGTGGGCAAAACCAGGATTTCAGACTGGGTATCTTACCTGCATGGATAGATGCTGTTAATCATTTGTATGAGAAAACGGGCATGTACTGTCACAATTTCTAGCTGGGAATTTTTATTCACCGGCTTCAGGCACCATTGTCACTTAGGCAAAACCATCTGTGTTACGTTAATTCAGGTTTATTAGGCTGTCCATGGGTTTTCTTTAGAGATAAATGAACCCACATTTGTACTAAAGGTGGAATGGTGTTGGACAACAGCAGGGAAGCTTATTTGCTCTGCAAAATGCATATAAAGAATGTGCATTATAAAATCCTATATGTAAGTTTTATAGTGGTATCAGGCTAAAATCTCTGTGTGTGTGTGTATATATATAGAGAGAGAGGTATATATAGGGAAAAAATGTGAAATGTTCTTGAAAAACCTCCCTAATAAGCTGGGTTACAGGCACCTGGCTGAATCCTTCAGAGAGTCCCTATTTTCACAACCCAAGCAAATATATTAATGTACTCTCCAGCCAAATTCATGATTCCAGAGTTAGAGAGGATCAAACAGAGTTTTCACATGTGTTTCTGCATAACGTCCTTGTAATTGTTTGCTCTTTGGCTGATGCTGCTCCCCTGGTGTATGGACTATAAACGGAATATAGGACAAAGAATGCCAGTCCCCTAGATGTGCAAGCAGGTGAAAGCTTAATTGACGTGAGTTTGTGATGATCATTGAAATGTTATTTGACATGTTTTATTTGAAATCCCTTGACCCTGCATGTCAGAGAAACCTGTGTGTTTCCTTTTAAGGCCTGTTCATCAGCTGTGGTGTCAGTTTCTGCAGTTTTTTCCCAAGTGTGAGAACATCATTGTGTTTTTTACATGCTCCATTTAAATCCTTCTGACATCTGCGTGGGCTGCTTTCCATTCATTAACATAGGGGAGTTGCATCTCCTTCCATGGTGGCTGGTCAGACGCCAAAGGCAGATTAAGTTTCCTTGAGCGAGGAACTTGTCATTTAGGCTCTTCAAGCTGGAGCTGGGAGCTTTGGCAGCCCTGCGAAGAGGCAGTGAGAATCATTGCCACAAAAATGATTTTTGTGTGGTCCTGCTGTGCGCCCCTGGATTTCAAATGTGATTTATGGCTGCTCATTTAAAAAAAAGTCTGCATTTGGTTTTGTTGCAGGAGATTATTATGTAAATACTGTGGCATACATACTTAATTCTGAAACTGTGGATTATTTCTAAAATTAAACTCATGGTAATTTCTGGCATATTTTCCAGTTCCTCAAAGTTCTCTGTAAACCCACTGCTGGCTGTGTATTTCCCTTCTTCTATTCATGTAGCTGTCTTTATGGTGCTGCTGAGGTCCCAGAGCAGACAGAAGGCAACTGCTCGAGAAGTGCGTGAAGCACCACAGCTGAATGCCAGCTACTGCTTCTGCAGATGGTCAGACTTCTGGAGACATAACTGAAAATACGGGGAACATCTCACAGGACAGTGCACAGAACCCAAAAACTTGTTTCAAAACAAGGTGCAAGAAACCTCGTTGCTGTTTGGGATGATTTAGCTACACATACATTTCTTCTGCTTCATCCCCACCACTCTTGGCATTTACTATAGACTGCTTGAATAAATCCTTTTCAATTTAGATATCTCTTCAAGAGCTAAGAATTATTTTAATTTTATGATTTAGTCTCAATTTCATTTGAGTAAGCTGTATATACTTTTGACATACCCCTTTCTGGACAGAAGGCTTTTCCTATATGTTTTGGTGTATATCCTTGTTTCTAACGTGAAACATTTTGCTGTTGTGGCATTCCTCACGGAGTCTGGGAATTATTTTTGCACAGTGTTATCTAGTGCTAGTGTTCTCTTAATTACAGCTTACATTTTACATTAATATTTTCTGTTGCAAAAGAATTCAGAATTTGTATGCCACAAAAGCTGTCATTGCTTGTGTGGAGTAGCTATGATCTGTGACTTTTTAAATGAACAATATGTTTGTTGTTTTGCATTCAGAATTAAGCTGATTGAATTGCATTGATGGGTTACTGTATGTGTGGCATACTGCATATAAGTTTAAACTTCCAGAGTCTGAATAACTTCTGTTTTTGAAGTACAGCATCTCAAATATTAGTATGTACTTTATTTTAAGACAGGCCAACTTTGACTTTATGACACGTATAGGAAGTCATGTGAAATCAGGATAAAAGTTATTCTTTATCAGCGATACCCTGGGGCAGATACTTAGTTGGTACAAATTGTTCTCTCTCCACTGCTAGCTGTCTTCATAAGAAGGGAGTGATTGCTATTTAAAATCATGATTTGATGGAGAAAGCATTAACAAGAAAGTGTTTGAAAGGGAAAGGCAGGCAAATGCATGTTTATAAGTAATTTTCATGTTTTTAACTATGTGGATGATTAAAGAGTAGTAGTTCAGTTCTTGAAAGCCTGTATCAGCCGTATATAGAAGTGGAGGATATTTACATCCCAATATAGCTCAAAGTTACACCTCTGCACATTCAGTTGTTCTGTACTGTTTTGCTTTAGCTGTGAGTGGAACATATCAGAAGAGGAAGAAGTGGATTCCTGTCTTCAAATTAAAAATGGAAAGACTTTCAGCTTAATGTAGAATATCTGGATGAAATGTTGTGTATTATGGAGAAGAACAGAGAAGGTGGCAGGAGTCCTTTGGTTATAGAAGCTTACAAGTACACCACATAGAGTGGCCCCACTGTGTTCTAATTCACTGTGCAAATTGTCCATTTGACATACTCTTCCCATGAAATGCTTAGAAGTCTTTGGCAAATTAAGCTAATATGCAGTGCGTTGTAGTGTGTCTTTTTCTGTTATGGTCACCATTTACAGCTATTGTTTAAGACCTCTGAAACAACATAAACACTGTTGAAAATTAAGCACAGTTGAGAGTAACTGCTTAAGATGTGCTTCTTGGTTCAGATGACTGCAACTTGAGATTTGCTGGCATGCATGAATGATTCAGGTGCCCTGAGGTGTCTGAGGATTGATGTGGTATTCAAATAACGGGAGTAACCTTCAAATCATGGAGGTTAACTCTGCATTTACTTATGGTTTCCATTTTTTGACACTTAGTTGCTGAGTGAAAGAACATAGACAGTTTTGCTTTGGTGTACTGGGAAATCCTTAAAATGCACAGATGAGCACTGCATTGACTGGGTTGCATAGTGATGAACCTGGTAGTCCTTTTCTATAAAATAAAATAGTTTAATTGAACAACATTTCAACTGCAGCTGATGAGCCCAAAATATTGTTGATCACAGACTGCTGTGTGTATTAAGCCCCAGTTGTTTTCAGTAGCTATTACTGTAGCTCCGTTGTACGAAAAAAATCTTTACCTGTTGAGGTTTTTTGTTTGCTTCCTTAAAGTATTTTGACAGATAGCAGCTAAAGTAAAAGCATATAAAACGACTGACTTTGTAGAAATGTGAGTTTGAGCCATATTAGGAGATAAAATATTCTTCACTTATAAATATTGTAGATGCAAGCTTTCAAGAGCAGGGACTATTAATCGGCATTTACTTAAATCAGCGCAAATCTGGAATAACCCCATTGAAATAGCAAGTTCAATAAAGAATAAATTTATAGCTGATTTACACATGGTGATTTCTCTGTAGGAATCTTTGCTCTTTAAATCTTTGTTGATTTTCCTTTCCACTCGTGTCAGTGGTTCTCATTCATACCCCTTCAAGGCATTTTGAAATATCAATAGCAGTTCTAACAGCTGACCCTGCAGAATGTCTTTTACCATGAGCAGATGCTTATGAAGAGTGGGAAAGGGAGGTTTCTTTTGCATTTATGGATTTTCTCTTTTACCTGCCTAAAATACCCATCACATTCATCACAGGATAAAAATTCCTTTTTCCTCAAAAAAGTATTAGAGTGCCTTGAGCTTTATCTAGTATTTGATGCAAAGGCTCACTGTTCATGTGCAGTTCTTACTTCACTGCTCTTCAGCTGATGACTGAATCCTGAGAATATTTACGTTAGGTTCACCTGGCTGATGATGGGAAAGAGCGCTGAAATGTCTGAGACAGCTGTTGCCATTTTTCCCCCTTTACTGGTTTTGCATTATTAAAGGAGAGAAAAATGTAAAGGAGAAAGCTGGCTTTGAGATTAATTTTGCGATTTCTTTCTCTCAGAATACCTAATTGCATTATATTCCAGGACTAAGCGTAGTGCCAAAACACCACGATCATTTGTACTACAAAAGACACACTTTATTTTGGATTGCTGCTACTTTCATCTTCAACTTTGCTGAAAGAGAGGTTTCATCTATGTAACATCAATCCAAGAAGCTTGTCAGATGATGTCTAGATTTGATTTTATGGTCTCTGGGGCCCTCTATATTATATATTTTTGACATATGAAAATGTGCAGTTGTGTGGATGTGTGACACCTATGAATTTTAAATTGTTTTTCTGGAAATCTGTTTGCAAAAATTTGATCATGCGTTATGGAGTTTATATATACAACAACTTTTTTTTTTAAACAAATTCTCCTTTAATATCAAGATTACAAAAACTGATATTGTGGTTTTGGTGTGGTGTTTTTTTTTGTTTGTTTGTTTGGTTGTTTTTTTTCCGTCCTCTGTACTCCAGTAAAGATAATGTTATTTTGAGTAATTTTATTAAGGTTTAAAAACCATTAGAGAAACATTTTACCTGTAAGTGAGGGATGAAGCATGTGTGATACGTTACCTAGAGTGGAAGGCTTCCCTGCTCTGCCCATGTGTCATCACTGGCGTGAGCCATGGGTCAGCTCTGACACACGTGTCTGTGCTGGGGGCAGCCTGAGGTGCCTGGCGTGCTGCTGATCTGTGGGGCTAGGCTGGGCTTTGGAAGCCCTGGACTAAGGGAGTGCCCCTTGGGAGAGCAGTGAACTTAACTGTGTGGTACCTGAAGAGCAAGAGGGTGGAAGGAAAAGAAGACAAAATGAAAATGTCCACTATAGAAAGGGAAAAAAGTGGAATAAATCTAGATTTTTATCTCCACACACCATTTCCACAAGTACTAATTTGATCACAGCTCTGATTCTTCTTGTGTCACTATCAATACTTACACAGCTCAGCCTCTGTTACTGTAATCAGACTGATATAAAGGAGTTTACACAGTTTTAGTGAGGGTTGTTTCTTTTCCTCTTATACCCTTTCAGTAATACTTTTGTGTTATTTTGGAATGTCTTTGTCTTAAAAAGTGAATGCCTTTTTACACTATACTGTTTTTGCCACCTTTTGCTGTTGATGATATCCAAACTAAGAATTGCCTGGTATGTGAATGAAAGACATGGAATTGAGCAATCCTAACTATGAACTATGATGGTGGGCTTTCCTGGTATCTAAATGATATAAGAAATCAGTGGAACTACTCTGGAAAATTAATAAATAGAAATTCTATGGTTTTATGTCTGTGTGGAATTTTTTATGCATTTTTTATGCATGTGGGAGTTAGGAAACAAAATCCGCTTCGTCTCCATATGGATTTACTCTTCAACTTAAGTCACTACTGGTATCCAAAAGAGAAAGAAAAAAAGGAGGAATATAGTTAGAGTTTTGTTTGGAAATCCTGAAATCCCTACTATATATATATATATATTTATCTTTGGGACAGTATGTCAATTTCTACTTCAGCAGTGGTACCTGACTGTTGATACTGTCACTGTTAAACAGTGGATTTAGAGCAAGGTGCTCTGCTCTCAGGGCAAGCTGGATTCGTTCAGACACCAGCCTCTTCCAAGAAGTTCTCTCTAGAGCTGATGGGATACAGGAGAAAGGACAGCTTCTCCTGTGGTTCTAGAGCACGAGGGTGGACAAGGAAGGAGCTTCTCAAGTGGCATGGAAGAGGACAGAGATAATATGAAGTTTCAAGCAGAAAAAAAATAATTTAGTCCAATGAGTTTAAAATAAAACCGTCCTCTCTCTCAGGGTCAGTACAGAACTTTTTATTGTCAGGGTATCACATACCTATTTTCAAGTGGTAACACTGAGATACTCTGGAGGGCAGACATCTGGATCCGATGATATATGCTGTAGTCTTTGTGATATTTTTATAAGAACTGGGAGTTTCTTTGCTCAGTTTTCACATATCTATAACTTGATGGAATAGATAAGCAAGCTGGTTGACCTCTGATGGAAAAGGAGATTTTATCTTGCTATAGGCTTCAATTTTATATTCTGCAATTTCACAGTAATTATGTAAAATAGTTCTCATGGGTGCCATTGATCAAAGGAGTTAATTCAGTTCAATAGCACATCCCCTGAAATTGAGAAAAATAAAAATTGGAAATGTACTAGGGAAAATAAATTAACAATTTGCTTTATAATGCTGTCTAGTTTGCTTTGAAGCAGATTGCTTGCAGTTGGAAGGTTAATATTGACTGTGCTTGTATGTTGTTTTTTTTTGGCAGGTAACCCTGGACTGGCAGGTTATTACAGGACGTTTATACAGGCCTTATATTGTGGACTAAATCAACAGTATCCCGTTTGGGTTGTGAGCCATGCCGGACATTGTAAGCCTCCTAGTGGTATGGAAATGATAGAAGGTACAATACTGTAACTTGTACATACAAATATTTGTACCCCCCTGATTTCAGTAGCAGAAGTTGTGCCTATTAAAAACAGCATGACATGATTTTTAAATGTCGCCATTATATTTCCATAGAACAGTTGTATGACAAGAGAAGTTACTGAGAAGAGTATTTATGGGTAAATTAGATTTGCCAGTCAAATAAGTGCTATTAGGAGAATAAGAGAGTTTGCTGATGGCAGTCTTTAGAGACAAGTTACAGAGAAGGAGGTCTAGGATGTGCTTGTGCTGAGAAAAGTAGATTAGAAAAGTACATTTTTTTAATGTCCAATTCAGAGATTGAGTAGTTTATGAAAGAATTATCTCTGAATTTAAAAATAGTTGTACTAAATAAATGAATTCCCAGGGGGCAAGTAAATCTTTCTGGGACTGGGGTATGGGGTGTTTGCAGGAGAGAGGTTGCTTGTGTATCTGTTCTTCGACGTGCAACAAAGTCTTTTGACATGCAAATCATCAGCAAGACATGGTAGCCAACTAAAGTGGATATTGTTAATGTACAGTATTGTACATTATGGCAGTAGCCAATACTGATGCAGTGATGTAACAGTAAATAAGTATGATTCCTTAGGACCGAAAGGTTTAGCAATGTGAAGCAGCCTGAAAATTTTGAAGAATAAACTGTTTTAGCTGTTCAGTATAACTTTCCCTCATTAACCTTTGCAACCCAGCTTTTAAACCTCTGCAGTGGTTTATTTAATTTTGAGTCTGAAACTGAAACATAAAACCTGTATTTCTTTTGTAAAATTCTTGCCAGTCATTGTGTTGGATCATCAAACTGCCAAATACTAGCACTTTCTCCAGATAGGTGAGAAATCCCTAGATATGTAATTCCTGATACAATGTTAACCATGGGATACAGCTAGAGGTCTGGCATCTGTATGGAGCTGAGCTTATTGCAGAGAACATTTGTAGGTCTCATAACCTGCCCTGGGATCATGTCTGCAAGTGTGTAGTTAGCAAAAAGAGCTTTTGATGGTGAGAGATGTGTTTGGTGGCTTGAGATGGCTGAGCTAGGTGAAATGGAGAGGTTTGCAGATGGAGCCAGCAGGGATGTCGTACAACTCTCCCACTTCCACTGTGACAGTCCTTGTGCTGCTAAAGAGAGTGCAAATCTGGGGGATGGAGAGCATCCAGTAGCAAAAAGGGAGCTGATACCTGAGGTGAATCCAAACCTCCAACTGACTTCACTGTGTCCCTTTGCCCTGACAATGCTTCTGTGAGAGAGAGGATTTTCAAGAACGTGGTACCTTGTTACGGTGGACAGGTCAGAAGTGAAGTACCGTAAGGACTGTTGTTGTGTCCAGTTTTATTCAATATATTTACCCAGGACCTGCAGAATGAGAGTAAACAGTGAAACTTCTCCATTTGTGGATGGCACTTAATAGCATTTCATTTTGTGGGAGGATCCTACATGTCAGAAAACTACAGAAGCATCTTAGAAAATGTAATTAGTGGGCAAAAAAATGGCAGATGAATGTCAGGGTAGATAAATATGAGTTAATGCATCTGACAAAAAAGATCTTCTTTAACTGTGCCCGAGTGATCCTGAACTTGGAATTAATTTATTTAACTCAGTAAAAATTCTGGCATTGTCACTGACAGTTCTCTAATATTATCTCTCATTTCACAGCGGCAGACAAAATTTCGGTCAGCAAAACATTGGATATAACCACTGTTACAGACAAGGCAGGAGGCATTGTTTTATTACTGTATAAAACCATAGTGGACCTGCATCTTGAATGTTAGAGTGCAGTTCTGGTGGGTATCTCAAGGACAACATTTCAAGAGTGAAGTTGGTGATTGTATGAAGAAAGGCAACTAAAACAGGGAAGAAGCAGCTTCTTGTTATGAGAGATTAAATGGCTCATTGGTTTGGGGATCAGAATACTTTTCAGAAGCGTGACTGAGGTTTCCAAAATCATGACAGTAAATAAGGTAAATGCAGAATAAAATATACCAGATTCAGTAGTGGAACTAATTGTCACTTAATGGTAGTGGCTGGTTTAAAACAAATAAAAGAAAGTATTTATTTATGCAACAGGTAAAAAATTTGGGGAAATAGCCGCCAAAGCACTATAGTGTGGGCATATTATATTAGCAGACTTAAAGTGATGAAACAAACTAATGGACAGCTGGTCCATAAACAGCTGCTGAAACAGCCAGGTCCTTTGTTGTGCAGGTGCGCTGCCATCCCTGTCTGGGGCACCGACCTTCTCCACACGGCTCTGCTGCGCCTGGTCCCCGTGCCAGCTTGTGGCAGGGTTGTGAGCCTGAGAGAATCACTGCAAGGGGAAAGGATGCAGAAAGTGGCCAGGTTTGGTTTCTTGCACTGAATAACATCTACTCTTGCCGCTCCTGCGCTTGCGGGACTCGCTTGCCTGACCTGTTGAGGTGTTTTGTATGTTCTCAGTATCACGTGCCAGGATCTGTACTTACTGGTGTACTTACTGTAGCACTGTGGAGCTAAGAAAAACATAAAAAGTCACTGATGGATAGTTTAAAAAATAATGAATATACATTTATGAGATTGGTTTCATATTTATTTTTTTATAAGCACAGGATCAGGTAGCTCACATTCTGTTGTTAGTATACATTTAGACAGTATTCCAGAATATTCCATAGGGAGCCTTTTTCAAGCTAGTCATCTAAGGGAATGCTGAAAAGTTTAGTGACCTTTGGAAGTAATGATGGTACTACAGTTGCTATGGGTAATAGCTGTGCTTTGCAATAGCACTGACTGTAACAAAAGAAATGTGGTTCATTTCATACAAACTCAAGGGAAGGCACAGAATGGCTAGAAGGCCTTGTATTTTGCCATTTTATGACAATGTGGGTTGCCCGCAGTGAGAGATTTGGGATAATTCTCTGTCATCCTTATGACACAAAAGAAATATAAACAACTTTTGAATATTAGAAGCTAATTCCCTGTCTTTTACTTTTTTATTGCCAACAATGTAGTTTTCATGAATTGACTATAAGGTGTGATAAAACCCACTAAATTAAATTTGAGCCACTTTGCAATTTCCCAGGTGACTGACTGAAAGGAATAAGGCGTCACGGACTCATTGCTCATGTTCTGCTCCTGCATCCCACAGGAGTTCTTAAGTGACATTTTGTGGCATTATAGCAAAAAAACCCAGAGCCCCAAGGACCAGCAGAAGCACATACATAGGGACAGATAATTCTGTTCTCTGCAGCTCTTTGTTGCCTTCTAGGTTCTGAATTTCTCAAAGTTCCTGTAACAAGGACCACTATATAGGATTGTGGAAACCACATCAGTTATTAAGGTGCTGCATAAAACCAGAAGGGGGTATTTTGGCAAAGAACTGGTCATGAAACTGTTACTGTAAAAATTCCATGTATTCCTTCATGCTTCTGATGGGCATTTCATAATGCTTCGTTTAAAATAGTCTCATGCAACTCCTCTGAGGAAATATTTTTTGCTAAGAAGGATGAGGGCACCAATTGGCAAAGACAACATTTCAATCTCTGCCACCATTGATTTTTGATTTTTTTCACAGTGGAATCTAGCAAATAAAAAATGAAAAAAAAGGGGGAGAGAGGAAGCTACTAGGAGGGAAGAATTCAGAACAGTGGTCTACAAATATTTTTGATCATGCACTACTATCAGGAAGAAATTTCTATCAATAACAAATTTTTTGAGCATGCATCCCCAATATATCTTGCTTTTTTTTTTTTAATAAAAATGATATACATGTACTACTACATTTCTAATGTTTTCTTCATGCACCCCACTTAGGAGATCACTAATTTAGAGTGTTCAAGCATTTAAATAGTACACTTAATGTAGAAATGATGCTGCTTGTAAAGTATTAAAGGGTTTAAAATTAAGCAAACTGTGTTGGAATAATATGCCTAGCTATATTTAGAGCAAGTAGATTTTGAAAGTCTCAGACAAAAGCGAGTTTTCCAACAGCAGCCATCAATCACAGAGTACTTCCTAATTTACTGGAGACATGTCACACAGCTATTTGAAAACCGAACAAAGCTACACCCTTCATTTTTACTTCTGTATGATAGTCTTTTATTCAGAGAGCTCTTTCAAGCTATTCTCCACAGAGGCACACAGCATTAATTGAACATTTCATTGCTGTAGTTCTCCTAGCAATCAATCCACTGTGCAAAAAGATTTAAAACTTACTTTTATTCAGTGAATGCAATGAAATAGTTATGTCTCAAATTTCAACTTCCTTATCCTCCTCAGCTTTTAATAAAGCAGTTTTTTGAACACTGCTGTGACTGTAAAACAAGCCAACATCAATCCTTAGGTGTAGGCGAAATAACAAAAAGGAGAGTAGTTTTCTAGTCCTCATTTTGTTTAAAACTGGCATAATCTGTATGTGCTTTATCGATGTTCATATAATCTTTAAAGTGTTGCTTTTTTTCTTTTCAGTGCCTGATATTGAGTCTTTGACTCATAGCTTTTCTAATGATTAAGCTGTTCGTTCCTCTTGAACAGATGCTACCTAGGAACAGGTTCTTTTACAATACCAAAACCCCTACCTACTTTGATTGTTTACCATGCAAAATATTTTATGATTGTATTGTAAATCTTTTTAAGGTGCAAGCATTTGCCTGTCATTTGGTTAATTCCTACCTTGTAAAGACATGTTCATAAGAAAGGGAAAATATATACACATAGATCATAATTAAGATATGGAAATTTTTTCCTTAAAATTAAAAACAATAGGCAGGTATACCCACAGTTGGGGTTTTTTTTAGGTAGTGGAGCTTCTTTTAATGTGTTACTCCATTGAAGAATTTGCGTTACACTTCTGGGATTTATGATCTGATAAGATATTCTCCTATGTCTAACCAAGTAATTTATTAGATGTTATGAGGGTTTATTTAAAGTGCGAGTTATTTTTTCCTATATGAATGTGTTAGAAGAACGCTGTAGCTCATTGCCCTCACTGTCAAAACAGAGGCTACTGCCTGAATGGTAGTATCTGTAAATGAGTATTTCCTAGGGATTAAATGGATGGTCTTTTGACTTAGTTGCAAGACTAAAGGCAGGTCAAGTTTTCGCAGTATATAGCCACCACTGAATGTTTCATTTTATAGGTAGTGAAAGCAAAAGAAAATAAATTGTGTTGCATTGCTCTCTTTTAAACATCTGATTTCCCTTTAAAGGGAACATAAAACAGTTTCAGGAAGGAATGAAAAAGTACTTTGGTGCCTTTTGAAGAAATTAAGTTGTTAAACAATGTTACTCTGAAATACTTAGTAAACTTCCTGGTTAAAAAAAACAAAGGGTAAAACTGAAAAATAAAATTAAGTTAAAAAGTATTCCATATTTATTCACACTCAAATGATTATGTCAAAATGACAGTATAGCTGCTCAGCTTGTGGGGGTGGGCATTATAATACATTATAAATTGTGGAGACCGAAGATCTGTACTTTATATTACGAAATCCAGTTGAGCAGAAATGCTTGAGTACTGCAGAAGGACTAAAGATCCAGGTTTAGGAGTAACTCCTGATGGTAGTGTATGGTAGCCAGCTGGAAGTTTTTCAACAGCCTTTCAACTTCTTTTGATAGGAAACAGACTGCTAGTTAAAACTAACACATATCAATGAACAAATCCTGAAATTTTATAGACTTTGCTAATTCATTTACTGTGTTATGAATATCACACTTTAAAATAAGGACTAAAAGACTCAGTCCTGCCCGAAATGACTTTTAAAGCTGCGGAAAATAGGAGGTTAGATAGGAAACCCTTGACATTCAGCCCTTCTAACACATCCCTCACCCCCCTTTTTTAGCACCCTGGTTGGCTCTTGCCAATAAAGGCTGTATAGACAGTAGGTGTACGTACATAGCCATGTCTTAAAGTGGTCTAATTCTTTGGACATATGCCATGGTTTGATAAGAAATAAGAAATAGAATGTCTCAGACAGAAATAAGAATAGAAGAGCACAGGTTTGGTTTTGTTTGTCCTTATGAGCATCAAGATACTCTCCTTTGTAACGAAGTAAGATTGAGAAGTAAAGAATGAAATCAGAATTGAATGATTTATTGATTTGGGGTAATGTTCTATGTATGCCAAATGCTATAGAAATACGGAATAGTGTGATTCACATCTTAATTAAAGAGACGCATTGATGCATTCAAATATCATATACCTAATAAATGGCTAGTCATCAGTCATGTCTTAATGATACAATATTTGGTCATATGATAAATCATATTAAAGATAAATCTCTAGAACTTTCTAAACCATACAGATGAGTATTCAGCTATACACAATCATAATACAAATACTTTTTACTGGTTTGGAACAGACTATCTACTGAATTTTCAGTTGTGTGTTTTCTGAGTCAGTGTTAGATAGCTTCTGAATTACAGAGAAGTTTGAGTGATATTCTTAATAGCCAAGTTACAAGATAAAATTCTAGCTTGATCTTTTATGTCCCATAGACTGTAGAAGATAGTAGTGTATCCTTAATATCTGTAAAACTATCCTTAGTTCATTTTCCATTGTAAAAAGAGGTAGGTAAGGATTGATTTATAGTCCATCAAAAGAGTTGTGTTTATTGCTTTGTCTTTATGCAGAGAGTAGGACCTTCAGACCATTTTGAAACTGAATTATATCCTTAAGAATCAATATGTGAAAAAACAGTGAAGTGGCGGAAAGATAATTAATTATCTGTGAAGACTCATTATGTGATCTCAAATGTTAATGTACCATCAGTGTGAAGTTTTGAAGTGAAATTAATTTTTGTGGGGAAAAAAAAAAAATCTAGTGTTACAGGAAAATTTGGAAGCCGTGTGCAGCTTGAATTTATTTGGTATATTGCTTCTTAGCTGTTGTTACAATTCATCTGAATGGAGTTTGCTTTTCCAGCCCTCTGACTTCTAATGAAACTACAGATTTGACTATGCATGAGATTCTGCCTCGAGCTAAAGTGATATAAATCTACCAAAAATTTGACTGAAATCACAGGGGTAAATCATCTCGATTGGTAGATAATTGTCCACCAAATGACAGATATAAGCATGGGCATGATTAGCAGATATGAGCCATAGGTTTCTACCATCATGATATGCTGTGCTGGCAGGAAAAAACCTAAAATAGTAGCCTCAGCAAGACAAGGAGCATGGTGTTCTATAATAAGAGGGTTGTGAGTTATTTAGGACATTGATTCCCAAACTGTGGTCTGTGGGCCACTGGTGGTTCCCAGTACACTTGCTTGTGGTCCAAGAAGAGCTGGCTGATCAGATGGAGTTGGCTCCCTCGCCGGTTTCCACTTGCTAAGCAGAATTAATGGTAGCTAAGAATACTTTTCCAATAACACTTTTTTTGTGTAAGCATTTGCTGTGGTGGCCTTAGAGATTTTGTGCCACCATGAATGTGTGGTGATGGCGGGGAGTGGGATTGTGGTCAGTACTGCTGCAAACAGCAGGGGAGAGGATCATGAAAGTTAGGTGTTCCAAGAACTGGGCTCCTAAAAATAGGGACTCATCCTTACCTAGCAGCCTTTGTCCTTTTTTTTTGTGTATAACCCCAAAGGAGGGAAGTTACACAGACACAGGGAGTCAGTATGCATTTGGTAATTTTAGTTAGCTTGTGACTCTCAACTATTTTAAGTAGTATGGATGTTTTTAACGATTGCTGATATTGGAGAATACCTACACTGCTGAATCAGGTGAATCAGAGCTACTGGCAATCTGGTGAGTACAAAAACACCTCAGAAATAGTGTCTGTAGTGCTTAGAAGGTTTTGGCAAGTGAATCTACCTGGGCTTTAGCACTGTTCGGTTAGTAGTAATGGTAGGTATCTGGCCACATTGAGGTACACAGTGATAGCCATGTTTAAAAGGCAATTATGTCTTGTATTATACAAGTAGAGGGAGAAAAGCAGTTAGAAAGGCAGCTGAGCTGGCATCTCACATGCATTCTTTAAGCTTATGCATATACACGTTTCATTCACATTAATTTCCATTTCAACAATATTTTCTGCTTGCTAGGTATATAAATCAGAATATCCGAGTATCATTGAAAGATAGATTATCTTTAATATAAGTTCTTTTGAGTTTTATTCAGTTACGTTTAAATATTATAGACCCAGAGAACTCTAGTCATGTAGTCACATACGGACTCATATAAAATTCTGCTTAATTTTAATGCAGAATTATATGGCGAGATGTCTCACCATCCAATGGTATCACACTGTAGATACGTTAAAAAGAACCAAGTTGTAAGCATGCCATCCAAGTAGGATTAAGCTAGTTTCATAACTGTTTCATACCTAAATGTCATTTTTTTAACATGTATCTTGCTGCCCCTCCTGATACAGTAATTGCTGCTGCCCAGAAATTTTATTCCTTCCTTGCCTTGGAAAAGGCAGCTTAAGGAAGGGTGTGTGCATATGTAAAAGTTACTATGAGGCATTTAAATGTTGAGGTTTTTGTCTTTGCCTGGTAAGATCTGCATTTTACTGTATGGTTTTAGTGCTAGGTGTGTATTTTAAGGAAACAAATGATCATTTCATGTTATGAACCCACTGGAATGTTTTAAATCTAAATGTGTGAAAAGTAAGCAGCCCTAGGGATGCTGCAGTACTCCGTTTACTTCTTTCCTTTGACCCACATTCAGTTAATTATTCATAGAGGTCCCATAATCATGCCCATAATTATGCAAATAGATCCTCTGAGTGCAGTCTTGGCATTTGGCATTGACTTTATCAATTCTGCTTAATTTTAAGCATGTGTTTAAAAATCTTGTTCCATTCAAAATCAAAACTAAGAAAATAAAATTTTGCCATATGTGAAGTATTTCTAAGTTGCTCTGTTGTTTTCTGGCCAAGCAAAATGATAACAATTTTAACTGCTCATAGCATCATACTTTAACAGCAGTGTATTTATTTGTAACGATCACTTAAACATTATTAAGCTGATTCTGGTACCACTTAATGCATAGCTCTGTATTTCATTGACTTTGGTGGAGTAGTGACCAATTTTTATTGATGTTACTAAGAAGAGGACTTTGTCTTTACATTTCTTAGAGCTATATGAAAAATAGGTTTTCTATAGTTTCTATTTCTTTCAAGTTTTTCCACTGAGTCTGGCAACATAATGTCTGCAGGCATGAATATCTTTCTAATCCATTCTAGTATTTTAGTCAGCTAATTCCCCTGTTAAAAGAACCAGAATTTTTCATCCATATCTACAATAGGGGTAATATAATTTTATTTTTAAAGATGTGTTTTAAAGTAACAACTTCTGAAACCTGATTCAGTCTTTTGGATCCTTATCCAGAAAACAAGATGTTAAAAAAAAAAAAATTACATTCATACATTGGAGAGTATAATGTCTTTACTGCATTCCAGGAAACTTTGGATGTAGGTTTTGAGATTGTTTATGGATCATTTTCCGCCTTTCACCCCATGACATAGGTATGTTCTCCAGCTGATACCATCACTTCTAATTAGATGCAGATGGTTGTTAGTGGGGGGAAAAAAAAGTGTTCAAGAATGTGAACCCTATGAAAAGGTAACATTTATATCTTTTGGTGTCTTGACTTTAGAAGGCATGTCACAGTTCATTGAGATGAGCAGTGCTGTGATGTTTCAGGAGTGACTCATTTAAATGTTTACCATACTATTGCAGGAAAAGTAAACAATTAAAATAATTTAATAAAATATTGAGATGATTCAGATTATTTTCCCCTGGGAGCATGCTTAGGAGTCTTTTAATCCAAGTCACTTTGAAAGATATATTTGCATCTGGTAACAGAATGAAAACGAACTATCCCCATAACAGAGAATAATCCCTTCTGTCTGAAGGTCTGGCAAGTCTGGATTTGTTTTGATACTTGTATCAAAAGGTTTATTCACTTCATAGGTTAGCTGTAGGAAGAAAACTGATCAATATTGTTATTTTTGAATAAGAATTTGTACTTAAAGATATAGAACCTTGATTTAATTTTGATACTCACAAAGCTTGCATCAAATGGTGCAGGTCTTGATGGGATCAATCCAGTGTTTAATGGCAGTTTTATTTTTAGTTCACAGTGATCTGCAGTTGTAAGACTGAGGAACTGTCAGCAATGCACAACAAAATTCCAGATTCTAAAAATAATCAGGTTTGGAACATGGAGTCTTTCTCTTTCCTTTTGTTTTAGGAGTTTCCCTTTCTTTTAAGGAGCAATGTAAGCATTTCAGGGAAATGCAGGAAACTGTAAGGCAGACTATGCAGTAAGAAGTAACTGCAAATGGCTTCATTCCTAGATAATCAGCTTCATTAATTAATTACTCTTACCTCTAGTGTATCTACTTGAATCTCTCAGCGAGATCCGAGCAGGGGCTGTGTGCTTCAAGCAAATATAAAGGACAAAATCATACAGTGCTGTGGACTCAGGTTGAATGAGGGGTCTCATTGCTGCTTACTGGATGAAGGAGTTTTTCTTTTTTTCCTCCTTTTGTTACTGCATGGGACTATTCTTTTTCTTTAATCTAGACATAGTCTTATCTTTCTAAAGGTTGAATTTTAAGTTTTGTGCACTAATACATTTATTAAAATAATCTAATTTACTCCTCAGCTATCAAATTACTGGTGTGGTCAGGTGACTACTTAGTTGCCAGATTAATCCCCATTAGGTTAAATATTATTGCAGACTACTAAATTCTCTGGGATTGCCATTGTAGAGTCATTTTTTTTCAGAACAGGACTTGGTTTTGAACATATTACCACTGAGTCTTTGCTGTCAGAAACTCCACTGACTTCTGTACGAATGTTTACATGATTTGGAGGAAGAAGTTTTATACTGCAATCAATCATGAAGAGACCAATTTCAGCATATCTGAATGAACTTTAGTATATGTTAAACTCTACATGATCATATTTGGATCCGTTTATGTGTAGAGTGCAGGTCAAATTCAGTTGCTGTCTTTTTATATAAATTATACTGCAAAGCTGCAGGCAGTTTCAAAGAGTTTGTGATGAGCTACGGCTTCGATGTCTGCTGATCTAAATGAATGAGAAAATCGACCTTTGCCTGACTGTGACCCTCCTCATGCTGCTTGTGGGTCACAGGTGGAGGGGTTTGCTTTCTGTGTAGCACATCTCACCTGTGCAAAACAAAGACCAGAAAAATCCCTTACTCATCTCTAACGACAGATCAGCTTTATAGTGGTAGCACTTTACTCTGTATTTCAGCTATAAGGTAAAACTCCAAGAAAAATAAAGCCATCACAGTATCTTTGGCATGTTGCCATACTTGCTATGCTAGGCAGTTCAGCTAGGTGACTAAGAATGAAACCTTCAGCATTTTCTTCAGGAAGGTTAAAAAGGAAATGGCTATCTTGGTAATAGAGAATAAATCTGCCAATTAATGCTTAAATAGTGTAACAAAACGCTGGAGAAGAGAAGATATAGATCAGCAGTCAGTTTGACAAAAATGTGTTTCGTCCCCAAAGATATAAAATTTGTACGATACAGCACATGCAGATGGTTATTTAAAGCATCAGCAAATGATAAAGAAACCTGCTATAGTTAAAGAAAGTACAAGGTGAAATTCTATTTCCTCCCCTCAATTTTGCCAGTGACTTTAATAAATCCAGACTTTTATGTATGCTGTTTTGTCCGATTCTCTTTTGCCTTATGCTGTGCAAAGTGATGAAATGGAGAGCTCCTCAATCAAAATCGTGGCCTTTTCCAATGATGGCAGAAAGTGTAACTTAATGGAGAGTGTCAGACCAGAGAACTAGATTCTCCCAGCTGCTGGATTCACTCCATGTCCTGCCAACAGCAGCAGAGCCCCTGCTGCTCTCACATCCAGCCGGGGATCAGTGCCGGCAGTCGCTGAGCCACGGCTGGTTCCCTTTGCTGTCAGCTTGTGCTCCTTGTGCAAAGAGGGGCCCAAACAGAGACTTACAAAGCTTTTCGAGACAAGTGGCAATTAGAAGCATTGATTGAGCACTGTGAGGTAGCACTGCATTGCAAAATATTTTGCATACGTTTTGTGCTACGGCCCACAGCGCTGGTAGCACGGGGTCATGTTCTCTGCTGGAATAAACCGACATAGCTCTTCGCAGTCAGCAGTGTAGCACAAATTTACAGCACCAGGGAATCTAAATTAATAATTTTGAAAACTTCTTATAATCCATCATTTTTGAACGATACAGATGAGAGATGGAAAAATTTTATGTTTGCTTAAGTGGGTCATTTACTCTTAAAATAAAAAGGATGCTAGACAGTGTTGTTAAATAATTTGGATTGGTTTACTGCAGGTAATTATTCTAGATATGAAATTTAACATTTCCATGGACAAATGAAGCTAGAAACCTACACTTTCCTTTATAATTCTTTTAAAATAGTATCATCCAAGATGAATATACACAAGAGTAAGGAAAAAGGACTAAGTTATACTGAATGCTGTCCTAATGCCATTATAGTAGCTAGTGAAGTAGGAAATGCATTAGTGTTGCTCTAAAGATAGGTGTTATTTCAGTATTATTATAGAGAGTCATACTTATTTGAACATTTCAGTTTTGGTCTATATCACAGTTCTAAGTAAAATTTTGGGATAGATTTTCAAGAGAAATCAGGACTGGCCTAACAAATAAAAAGTTTTAGCTTGGATTCAGTAGAAGTGTTGAGCACTTCATAGAATGTCACCCATTGATCTGTCAAGTTGCTGTGAAGTACAAATTCTGTATCGTTACTTGTGCTGTTGTATAACTACCCCTCTAGGTATACTCTCAGCTGCTTGCTTTTTTCCCTTTCCCCCTCTTAACATTGTGGTTTGCTCCTTGTAATTTTCTCTTACTTTTAAAATAATTCTTTCTGTTCCCTGTATGTGGAATAGCATGGTTTGTCTTTCTTGGCCAGTTGTCTTACTTTGCTCCAAACTTCGGCTCTCACTTGTTTGCTCTCAGTCTTTCTTTCTCTGTTTGTATCTGTTTAAACTTCTCAAAGTTTTGAAGTGCTGTTTTCAATAGGTGTGACTGTTAGACTTGCCTACTGCGGCGCAACACCTCATTTATCTTACACAAACTGAGTCGATTCCTGTGAAATGATATTCATCCATTTTTGTTCCCTTCATCACTAATACAGTTGCCACTGTGCTTTCTCTACTTCCTATGATTTATCTACCCAGTCTTGGTGATACGCAGAACATCATTATTTTGTTTTTCTCCCGTTATTAAACTGTACAAATGCAAGTTGTTGTTAAAGTAAGCTGTTTACTGAAGTTGCTTTTAGTTGCTTCGTTCAGTGAGGAAGTTCTATGCCCCAGTTTCAAGACTGAATTTTCCCTGCGTTAAGTTGGAAGATGTTAGATCTGGCCAAATAGTCTTGATACTGATACACTTTTCAGTAAAGAATTACCTAAGGAACAATATATTTTGTGTTTGTTATTCCTAGAGAGACTCATACATCACATGCCTTGGGCTTATGGTGCAAGATAATTCAAATACCAGTGAAGCACATTTGCCCTTGCAAAACTGGATGATAGTATTTCAGATCATATGTGAAATGAATATTCGTAGGGGAAACACGCAAGGTAGACATTTGCAGGAGTACCACCTGCTAGTCAGGCAAAGCAAGGAAAATAGGCTCCATTGAGAGTCAAAGTGGATTTTGGGGAGCCTAGACTGATTTTTGCAACCTAACCTCTTCTGGTTTTTGTGGCAGTAAGCACAGCAAATCTGCAAGATTGTAAACTGCAAGATTTTCTCTATGTTGCTTGGACAGACATTATTGGTATAATGATCCCATCCAGAGGCTCAGACTGAATGTGTAGCCCTTTCAGGTAGAAGTGCACACCTAGGTGCACGCTTTTTCCTGAAGGTCTTGCTATTGACTTCATTTTCTCAACCAACAGATCTTCAAGTAGAATCACAGAATCATTTAGGTTGGAAAAGACTCTTAAGATCATTGAGTCCAACTTAACACTGCCAAGGCCACGACTAAACCATGACCCTAAATGCCACATCTACGTGTCTTAAATACCTCCAGGGATGGTGTCTGAACCACTTCCATGGACAGCCTGTTCCAATGCTTGACAACCCTTTCAGTGAATAAATTTTTCCTAATACCCAATCTAAACCTCTCCTGGTGCAGCTAGAGGCCATTTCCTCCTGTCCTATGACTTGTTACTTGGGAGAAGAGACTGACACCCACCTCATTACGTTCTTTCAGCCAGTTGTAGAGTACATGAGCTCTGCTTCCTCTCATTGTTTATGAAGACTCTGCCAATGCAAAGCTACTTCATTGCCTTCTTCATAGTCCCTCTTTTAATCATATTTTTTCCTGCAGTGACAAAGAGATTTGCACCTGGTATGGGAGGGCTGAGCCCGCCTGTGCTTGCTTGTCTTTGCTGTTACTCTGGAAAATTACTCTGAAATGCCCAGACCTATCAGCAGCCCAGGAAGAGTAAAGTTTTCAGGGGTTCCCACTACACTGGTGTTACTGGTTTTGTTTAGTACCTGCTTGCTTGTATGTAGTCCTAACTATTTCAGGCTATGTTCAGTGATTCTTTCTTAATAATCTGTGGTAGAACTGACTCATTTTGACATTGCTGGAAGAGAGGAGAATTACTGGAAGATCTTGAAGGGCTGCCGTACTGAAATACTGAAATTATTTGTTATTTTGCAAGTGTAGACATACGCACCTAAACAGGAAATTACTTTGAAACTGTCAAAAGAACAGGTAAAGCCTAGATAAAAGCCTAATTTCTGGTGGAGTAAGGACGTACTGTTGTTTTCTTCTGTTTTGTAGTTACTTGTCTTGTGGAAGGTATTCTGCAAAGTAAGATGGTATGCTGAGTGGGATACCTGGTGCATTAGAATGACCTTACTCAGGTTTTACAACCAACTCAACTATAGCTGCTACAGGTCTTTTTCTTCAAAATCATTAGGTCTGCTGAAAAGCAGTCCTTATTAGTCCAAGTGTGCTGCCATCAAAGGTGCAGTCTAGAAGTGACAAAAGTAGGAGACTAAAAGAGTCTCAGTAAGTTTTATACTTGGTCCTGTACTTTTTACATAGTAGTCAGCCTCAGCAAGGAAGTCCCTTCCATTTTTGTTTGTGTGGGCAAGTGAAGAAAGGAAGTCACAGAGCCTTTCACCTGGCTTCAGCATGTCCAGAAAACCAGAAACATAACATGAACAATCATCTTCCCATAGGATCTGACCTCTTTGCTTTTGCTCCTTGAGATCACTTATGATGGAAATTTAGGTCTCCTATACAGTGATGGTTCTCTAACCTCTACCCTTCCAAGCTTTTTGTTTTTTGTTTTTTGTTTTTTGTTTTTTTTTAATAAATGATCTTGAAAATTCTTATATAATTGCACTTTCTGTAGTTATTCAGCTTACTGACTGTAAGGTACAGTCATTTAAATACAGAAAACTTTTTCATCTATGTTATGTAAAACACCCATACTAGATTTGCTTTATGCATGTTATAGTGATTCTGGAGGCATAGATTGGTGTAGAACTGTATAGAAAAACACTTTATTTGTGTTTGCCTTCTCAAAATTGGAGACAACCAACAAAATTCTACTTCAAACTTTGCACTGTTACTTCATCATACCTTGGTAATAGTTACTCTGAGCAGTTAGAGGGAAGCAAGACTGGGAATGCAAAATAAAAAGAAGTTTCTCACAGATATCTTAATTTAATAAGTTTGGTGTGCTCCTGTATGCTTTTAATAAAAATTTGGGTTTTAGTATTTGTCATGTTTATTAGTTCATTCTGTCAGACTATGCTTCTACTAATTTGATTAAAATACAGCTTCCTTTAAAAAACAGATTAGGTGTTAAACAATTGTCCCAGCAATAAGTATGTAGATAGCAAAGGAAGCCAGTAGTTCAATTTGTAAATTAAGGTCTTGTTATTTTACTAATAAAGAAAATAATACATATGACCACTTAAGTATCTTGAGTAAATGGTAATTTATTTGTGGAGGATACCTTTACAAAAAGTAATTGCTCCAATAAACGCTAATGACTGGTGTGTTTATCTTAAAAGTTGCATGAACAGTTCCTGAGGGTACTAAGGCCAGATTAAGGTCTAAGGGTTAATCTAAAACACAGTGCTTTAAGACCTGGTTCCTGGTGTCAAGAGAAGTTCTTCAGTATATATTGAACATTCTTTCATGGTTTCCATCCCACTTCTTTGACATTTTATCACTTGCTGATACAAATTATCCAGGGTTCAATAATCAAATGAAAGATTGGGTGAAGCATTCAGGCTTTAAGCAATATATCTTTAGGGGATGTATTTTCTAACATATTTGCCCATACTGGACCCACAAATCTGAAATCTGAGTTTTTAAGCTAACAGGTGTAATTAAACATTTTCAGATGGTGTCATTCAATTGTAAAGAATTATTTTATTTTGCTGTAAGAACAAAAACCAAACAAATTATTTATTTATTTTCCATAATTAGACTTCTGACTATGCATGCTAGTTTAACAGATAACCTTCTAACTGATTTAGTTGTGGTGTTGCTTTCTGCCTGTCACTACATGAAGGCAGAGATAAAATTTCCCATGCACTGCTCCGTCTAAACAGTAGTTATTCAGTCACAGCTGGTGCTCCTCCCACCAGTGTTTGTCTGTATTTGCAGTGGAAAAAGGAGGTGGAGCATCAAGCCTAAAACACTTGGCTCTATGTGTTGGTTGCATTTACGGTATTTGATGGAGGTGCAGTGGACTTAACATGACTGAGCTACCTCTCCTGAACTATTTCACTGGCTGTATTTGATGCTTTGTGCCTTCCCTTTTCATACATTTTGTTATCATCACTGACCTTTTAGTATCTTCTGCTGCTTTTCTTCCTCTTTATGCTTTCTTGTGATGTTACAGCATTTTAATGTGTTTAAACTTGTTATTTCTCCTCACTGTTAACATTAAACAGTATGGTGATGTGTAGCGCAGCTGAAATGAGCAGAATCTTCAGAGGAGGAGATGAATCTTTTTCCAGTCTTCAGGTTCAGTCTCCAGATACTTACTTGTCCTTATCCTGTAAAAGGTCCAGTTCTGAAAATCCTTGACCACAGGAGTTTACACAGGTGTTTCATTAGAGTTTGTCCTTAGATATCCTGGTACTACCTCCTAGAGTAAATGATCCAGGGAAGAAGAAGATACAGTGCAGATAGGGCAGTGGTTTTTACCTCCCTTTCCTTTATGGCATATAATTACAAGTCACCTTTCCACACAGTTCCTTACTTGTTCATGAGTAATTTGGGGGCCTTGTGTATGAGCAGATTCAGGGACAGACTTTAAAGTCCGTCTGTGACATGTCCATATGTACTGAGCTCAAATGTTCATCTGTTGTGACTAGGGTAGTTGGGACATGCAAGCATTCCCTTGTGAAATTAGGGAAGTACAAAGGCATGCGGAAATTATATGCACAAATTTGAGGGTAGTGTTGTAAAATCTGGCCTCCAGTATCTTTTTGGATCATGCAGTAAAAAAGAGTCTGTCATTTTTGGAGACTTTTTAATGAAAGGCTAAATTTTATGAATCTCCAGTCTAAAGTCTGCTCATATAACTGATACACTTTTTTTTTCTGCCTAAGAATTTCCCTTGCATACACAGCAGAAAAACAAACACACACAATTCTCTGTTATTTCCCTGAAAACGAAAGTCCTCTTTCCTAGCAAGATTAACTTGTCGACTAATCTTAGAGCAAACACTTTATTTTAATCTGTCATTGTTTTCTGACTGTGGGTTTAGCAGAGGTCAGAAGAAGAGATTCGTTAAAGTGATGGTGCACTTGTTTTTTCCGAAAGCACATTGGAAGAGTAATGCTTTGCCAAAGAAAATAAAGAAATACAGTATTTCTTTTAATACATTTCAGCTAAATAAAGTCTTAAAATCACATGCCTTGTCCCAGATGGGGTGTTTGCAGCATAAGGTACAAGTTGTATAATTTCTACTATCTGAAAACTGCTTAAATGAGCTCTCGTTCAGCCATGCCATTTATTCCACACCTGAGGTGAAGTTGCTCTGGTCTCTTCTCTGATGTAGAGCCATTGGTGAGCTGACTGCCAGTGTGTTTGTGCAAGTCTGTTTGCTTATATAAAGAACCCATTTAAACTTCTCCACCCAAGAAATTCATGTTGATTTTGGATAATCCCTGGGCACTTTTATTATGTAAAATAAATAAATAATTCTTCCAAACCTGTGATGCAGCCCAACTCTCACATATTTTGGACTATTAGAAGTGTAGCATTTGTGTTGAGGAAACATGAAATGACATGAGGCATGGGCAATTTTATATTTGTCCAGAAGTAAAATACGATGCGTATTTCAATATAGGATTATGTGATGTTGGAGTTTCACCTGACAAGAGTGCAGGGTCAGTCAGTGCTGAGGATAGTTTTGCGTGTGGATTGTCAGACCCCACACCGCACACTCATCCTCCAGTGTGGCTTCTCTAGGGGTAGTGCCAATGTGATTTGGTCTGGCAACAAACCAGTATTTCAGAAGAAAAGGAAAAGTTGGATTAAAGAGCTGAAACAATTCTCTGGGGTCAGCATTGGCTGTCAGGACTTACTTTCAGTCTAGGAGAATTGTATGTGTATGTAACATAGGCCAGCAGACATGGGAGTCTGAGCATCCTTGCTCTGAGCGGTGCGGAGCAAGGCTGCGCTGAGGGTGCTTTGGCCCCACTGCAGTAGAACAGGTCTGTGTGATCATCATCAATCATAACTAACCCATCCAGTTAAAAATCGCTTCTGCAACCTCTGCTCTCCCCTGCTCCCTTAGGGAAACACTAGTGCACAGGCTTCAGTTGGGTATGCTCAATTCCTAAACTTAGGTCTGGGCAAATGTGAGGAGTAAAAAACCCTTATTTTTACTCTGCTCTTAATCCTCAGCCATATACTTACTTGGCATTCTTGCTTTGGCAACAAAACTGGTCCTGACCAGGCACATCTTTGCTGAAATCAGTAATAGCTATGAATATGTTGCCCTGAATCTCTACACTGCTATTTTTTAGGTAACTAAATAGTATATCTAATGTCTTAAATAACTGAAATAATTAACTGTATTTGTCTAACAT
Source organism: Tyto alba (assembly GCF_018691265.1). Taxonomy (NCBI): domain Eukaryota; kingdom Metazoa; phylum Chordata; class Aves; order Strigiformes; family Tytonidae; genus Tyto; species Tyto alba. The sequence continues at coordinate 40,620,740 of NW_024881316.1, read as the reverse complement.
AGTTAGCTACCTTAACTTGTAAAATGTTGAGGCTGGACTAGACTGTCTTTGCCGTATTGTTTACTAATTGCGTTGCAGCAATGTTCAGCATCTCTTTTAGCAGATATTGAATTCATATAGTGAAAAGCAGCCGTTAACCTTATGAGATTCAACAATACAAAAAAAAAAATGTTTTGTTTCCTGCATGGTTTCTGGGGTCTTGTGAACCATAAGAAATTTTATAGAAAATTTATATACCTAATTTACCTCCTTTTCCCTTACTCTAACATGGAAATAATCTGAAATTCTTGTAAAATTACTTATTTTTAAGAATTAAATCTGTGAATGGAAAGTCAAACATTAAAAGTCATGCTGATAAATCACTGGAGATGACAATGCCTGAGTAAAGCAGTATGGAAATGATAGCAAATGTTTACAAGGGAAAATTGTCTGGCTCAACCCAACACATGGCAGCATACATATATTCAACATAACATACTCTTTCACTTGTTGCTGTATCCAGTGGGCTGTCATATTTGTAGTATTCTGTGTTTTATGAGTGTTATATAGACACTTAATTAGACTTGCGATATAGACAGCCCACTCCTGCATGGGGTTAAGCTGCTGTGTAAATAAATAAAAAGTAAGAAGGACACCTTTTGCTAAAAATAGAAACTGAGTTTAAAAACAATGTTTTGGCCCTAGGCTTTTATTTAGGATTTCGGAAAACAGGACAAGCTCTTTGTTTTCCACTAGTAGAAAGCCTAGTAGGCAAAATATTACTTCTCATTTTACGTTCATTGACTGTGTTTTAGTAAACCCCTTTTTTATTTAGTGTAAACTACTGTAAATTATACTGGGATATGATCATTAGTAATTTTAGTGGAAATACCAGTTTAACTGAAGAACTTCTTTGTTGAGACCTCTGTGATAGTGGTTTAAGCTCAGAAAAAAAGGCATTCAGAACACGTGCTTTAGCGATTATTTTTCTTCAAAAGGTAATGTTTCATATAGATGATCAAAAAGGCAATATAGTGCGAGCCCACTTAGGGTACCAATTAACACTGTCACTGTCAACCCCCCAATAATTTCATTACAATAGCATTAGTCATTTTTAGCATTTAAGGTTACTGACCAATTTCCATCAAATTTACCACATGCATATTAAAAAAATGGTCAGCCTTTATAATTTGATGAACTCTGTTCACATACAGAGGCAGCAAGGCTTCTGTTACCACTTCCTTCAGGCAGGCACAAAACCAACTACATCTGAAATGAATCTGTGCTGCTAGCTTTCCCTTTCAGTAGTTTGTCAGTGCCTTTCAGTCTCTTTAATGTATGTATCTTTACAGTGTTTCTGCATGATGGATGCTTCCTTCCACATCTATTTTCCACATAGTGAACTGATTCAGAGGATATCAAAAGAAACCAAGTGGGAAGTTAAACACCTCATGCATGGTGGGCTGATTAGGGCTCTGTGTTAATTACCTGGTAGCTGCTCCTGAGTTGTTAGAGGTGGATGACTTGCCAGGAACCTTTATGCTCTCCGTGTTATCGTGGCTCAGTAATCAGCTGGTCCCCATCATGTGTCTGAACCTTGCTGTAAGAAGATTTGGCTTATTCCAGGCTAAAGCTGCATTGCAAGTCAACATGTAAGGAGTGTAGAAGATCAGGGGTTTAAACTGGAGTATGAAATTGAGCCCTGAGATAATATCATGGATTTAGAGATTAAGTGATATCAGTATCAGTACTTATCTTTCAGATAAGGTAAAGGCGTGTGTTCCTTCATGATTTTTGCCTCTTTTCTTTCATTCTTTTTTTCAGTATTTCTTCTTACAGTCTTTTCTATCAAGTAGTCCAGCTTAAATTGGAGTGGTGTATCCTTCATACAGATTTTAGTTTACTGGATAGATCACCTTTCTAGCAGATGAAAGAGCTGTGAACCACCTTAGATTGGGAAACGAGATCCATGTCACCCACCTCATGAATGAGAGGTAAAGATGCCCAAATTACTGTAAATTCTTAGAGGCATCAGATCGTCCTTGTTGACTGGCCAGGAGCCGAGAAGTGAAGTCCTCGTCATAAGTGATTGCCCAAGCTCCTATAGATCATCTCTGGCAAAATAAGAATGAAATTTCACAATAACCTAGAACCATGAAGCTCTAACTTGATCTTTCTCTTTGTAGCTGGATTGACAATAAGAACCTGCACAATTAGGGGTAGTTTATGTAAGTGCTAGTTCTCCGTGTTGTCATATAAACATTTCATATTTTTCCTCATTCCATTGGACTTTTCTGGGCATCTTTAATTTGAGACAGAAGTTTTTGAGTATCTGAAGGTTCTTAGTGCATGATAACATATATGATAGTTTGTCTTGAGTGAAGGGGCTCCTGTTCCTGGGCAGTAATGCTGCTGTAGATCCTGATCTCTTAATGTAAAGTTAGTTTGATTTAAGCTGATCCAATGCCTTGAGTTTGGTCTTGTTCTGATTGAAGGAGAACACAATGCTAGATGTGCCATGAAGCTCTGTGTGTTTCTGTATTCTTCCCTGGTTCCCCAGCTACACATAAAGCTTCACATCCTGTACATGTGATTCATCAGTCTGTATTTACCAGTGGTGGTAACTTAAATTTTTAAGTTTGTTTGTTACATTTTTTTGATTAATATGTTTATTTATTTCAGAGTTTTTCAAAGAAATTGAAAAAAATTACATACTTGAAATTTCTGTTGTTAAAGGACATTTTTTTTCTTCTATGTTTCAGACACAGATATTAAGGAGCTAGAGGATGTTTTTGGACTTAATGGACAAGTAGAGCATAAGCTGAACTTCCTCAAAAAGAATGTATCAAAAGATATAAAGCTGGTACTGATTGCTCATTCTATTGGTTGCTACATCACACTGGAGATGATGAAGCGAGCATCCGAACTTCAGGTACATTAACCTTATAGCATGGGAGTTACATTATTAGCAAAGCAGTGCGCATGCTTAGTCTATAGGTAATGTTGTGTCTTTCCTGTGGAAGCTATATTCTGCTATGTACAAACTTCCAATCCTAGTTCTCATTAAAAAGAAATTAAAAAAAGAATCACTAATCCTAACAGCATATAATAGTTTGATGTAAAATAAAGTTCTTACTCTGAATTTTTACTTTTAAATGCCCTTGTAATATAAATGATTAATAATGGTGATGAATATATTTAGGACTTTTTTTTGTCTTCTCATCTTTAAATAATTTATAAACAGATCACTAGATATTTGGCCATTATATTACTACACCAAAAATTATGACTGTTTAAGAATTTCATAGCACCTTCTTATCTCAGGGCAAGTAGACTGCTGGCTATACATGGGGAAATGTATGGAAAAGAATAATAATATAAATTGTGATGAGTACTACTATGAAGGACCTTTTTTTTAAAATTTAATATATATGCATGTATCACTGCTTCAGCAACTCAGTCTTGGTTTGTGTAACTTGATAAGAGTGAGAGGTCTTACTGCATGTTCTTGTTTATCTGGACATTTTTCTTTGTCACTGTGGAGCAGTAAGAAGGCTGAGGGAGGGCCATGTCCCTGTAATTCTGGAAATTGCAAACTGTTAGTGCTCAGTAATATCTCACTCTACTAGTGGATGACAAATGAAGAATACTGAATTTTTATTCTTAAACATTCACTCTTGCTAAATCATTGCCTCGTCCTTTACATTATAAAATCTTCAGTGGAAGGAAGTGCAGTGTTAGTGTAAAGTCTGTGTTTAATATACTCATGAGTAGGTTATTCCACTTCTTCATAATCATTTCCACTGCACATCTAACTTTTTTTTTTTCCTTTAAAGGAAACAGCAACTAAAAACGTGAAACAGGAGGTTAACCTGATATATTTCAACAGGCATATTTCACTTTGTGATTATAAACAAGGGCATTTTTTTGAGAGAACTTTTATTACTGTTTTATCTCTTCAAGAGGGAGTGTTCTAGAAAATATCGTAAGCAGTAATTTGTCCAAAAATACCAACTTTTCTTTGGTCAACATCTGTACAGTCTTTAGTACACAAAGGATTTTATCTGGTTTCAATTAAACTATGAATTGTTGAGTAATTTTTTTACACCTGGCTCACTGAATGCTGGCAGCTTGCTATTCATCAGTGTTTTGAAAAGTAGGTATCTTTGGGACACTCTCAAACTGCATGGTGCACTGTGTGCCTGAAGTTAATATACGACAAGCTACATTTAAGATGCATTTAACAATAGAAAATATTTGTGTAAGCCAGAATGTTGTGCAATCTTTGTCCCTTTGCCAAAAATAAGTTAACTGTTAGGTTTTATAACATATGAACTGTGATAATAAGAAACTTGTGTTTCCATCTCTCCCTTTATTTTTACTGGAATATTTGATTCCCACAAGATTTTGAGCACATATGTGTATTTTAGTAGCTAGATCATTTGATTTTATTTTTGTGTAGTTCTTATGTGATATTCTTTTATTACATGAGTTTTGGTTTTGGTCTTAAATTCTCTGCTTTAAGAGCCTTTGATTGCTTACAGTTTATTATTCTGAGCTAGAGGTTAATGTGTTGTATTTATTGTTCAAATAATTCAGTAAATGTTTATGTTTGGAGTGTATGTTTAGCAGATTTTATTTTTGTTACCCAATTTAAAGCCCTTTGATAATCTAACCAAATAGAGACTAGATTGTCCCTCTCTTGTACAATGATGAATCTGATGAACTTGAGCTAGCATTCATGAAAAGGAGAAAGTACTGTCTCCTTATCTCTCCTTCTGTGTTGCTCTTCAGCTGTCAGTTTTGAATGCTGCTTGTCTCTTGGACCCTTATGCTCTGAAGGTTAATGGGGTACTGTGGTTTTTTTCTTAAACTTCTGTGAAATAATGCTTTCTTCTTTAATTAAAAGAGAAATGAAATAGGAATTTGCAGTTTACCCAGGATAGATTCAGTTTTGGTCCCCATCCCTATTTTCCTGTTGACTCTTGGGGAGGCTTCTGATAACAATTTCTTCAAGAACCCTTAACACAAACTTGGTCTTGGGTTGATGCCTTTAAGTAAGTCTGATTAGCAGAGAAGGGCCACACAGGTTACATCCATACTTGTAACTAGGTGGGGCTACTGCATGGATTTGAGTAATGGGCCAGCTATGCAGTGACATTTTTGGACCAGTCTTTAAGAGACATTTTAGCCCAAAGCAGTCATCAGTTCACAGACAACACCCTGGCATGGTTCTGGGCTTGACAGAGGCTTAGGACCATTCCCAGTAGTGTGTTTGGATGTAGACATTCTGTTTTGAGGCAGGGGGAATTCAGCCATGTGGACACAGACCATCCCATGACATTCTGTTCAATGGCAGAACCAGGAAATAGTTCCTGGCCAGTCTGTTTTCTGATACACATATGACCGTGAACGCTTCTCAGTTGTCGTTGTGGACATCAGATCTTAACAAGATTCGCCTCTTCATGGGAAGTTGAGCATCTAGAGTTTGTCAGACTGCTAAAAAATTTTGGCACTGGGAAGGAAAAATGTTAATCAGACTTACTCTGTGGAAATGGAAAAATACAATAATGTACAACTTACTTGATAATTAGTCTTAACCTCATAATCTTCTTTGCTCTTCATTCAGCCAGAAGAACTTAAAAATGAAGCTGGGTGACAAAATTATTTTCTCATTTGTTGGAGCTTGAGCCTAACTCATAAATATGCTACATGCTTCAGGCATTCTCTTCTAAAACACAAGTCCTTACTTGCAGGATTTCCATGTACTTAGCTGGCGACACTACTGAGTGTTTCCTAAAACATTCCATTTGATCATTAATTTGTTCAAAAGATTGACACATTTCCTTGATAATGAAATTCAGTCTGTTACAGCATTAGTCTTTCATTTGCAATGATGCTTCTGAAATGCCAGCACCTTTGTGGTAATAAATTAATACTTATTAATGAGTGAAACTATCATACAATATAAACATTGCTCTTCCTGCAAAACTCGAGAAGGAAGACTTTAAAGCCTCTGAGTATATATCAGTTTAAATAAATCAAATTTCTATAATATATAATTTAAAACCATGCATTGTTACTATGTCTCGGTGCAAAAGAATACTGGGTGTCGTTAAAACTCGGTTGATTTCATAAATAATAGCTAACAAAACATAAGTTGGAATAGTTGTGTATAAAACAAGTTCATACTTTGGAAACCCTGTCACATCATTTCTCTGCACACATTCGTCTACATCTGCCTTACCTTTCCTTCACTGTGTTCTCTTCGAAACAGATCTGTTGGTCTGTACTTACTTTCGAGAATTCTGATGAGCACAACAAAATAACATAGTTCTCATTTAGCGATTCCACAAATAGATACAGTAAAATAACCATATTTTCATGGTTTTTCTTTTGTCTGTATACAAATTGCATTAGGTCCTTCACTTGAGGAGCTACAGTTTGTTCAGGATCTGGTAATGTATGTAGCATAGAAGGTTTCTGCAATGTGTCTTATTCTTCATAAATCAGTACTGACTTTTACCCATCAGGATGCTGTCCACTAACCAAGCTTTCTTGAGTTAAGCAAACATGTCTTCATCACTGACTTTTCTGAGTTATTTTATGATGTGCAAAGTGTTGGTGCTATTAATTCCTTTTTATAAATAAATTAAACATGCCTAACAGGAGTACTGGCCATTTTTTGTTAACATTTTGAATTACTGAAATTGGCTATATGTCTCTGCTATTGGTTTCCTGTCTGTTTAGACAGTTTCTAATCTATAGAAAAATGTTTCTCTTACCCATTATTAGTGGTCACAGGGATTGAATTACCTCAATAGGAAGCATTTTGTTAGAGCTTTTGAATATAGTTATGCTAGATTATGCTCCTATATGTGCATGGTAGCTTTATTTCTTCTTTCTTAAATTTTTCAAAATATTTACTTAAAAAAGCGAAGGAGCTTTTATCTGTAAAACATTATTGCTGTTACTTCTGATCTTAGAAAAAGCCAGAAATATATTTTATCATTCTTTTTTAAATTTAGCTGATAATAGATTAGTCTTCTGTCATTCCAAAGTTTCTGTTGTTGCACTATTAATAAGGAGGTCTTTTATTACCCTTGGTGTTCCCCCAAATCACACCTTTCATGTGACATATGTAGTCCTCATTTTGTGTTTTCATACTTGAACCAAAAGGCATCTGTTGTGAGCAGCTTGCTTGGAAACATTGATGGCCTACAGGTACACAACAGAATGACAGATGTCACAACTCTGTTAGCTTTCTTTTTTTTTTTTTCTATTGTCTAGAAATATGCTTCTTCCCAATTACCTGCATCACTTTGCAACACATTTTAGTGGGAGAAGATATATCTGCACGTGGCCCTTCTGACAAAGACATTGACTCGGATATGGAATTTCAGAAACGCTCTTCTCTTTGCCATCTCTAGGCCAGGGAATTTATTTTTTTCAGTGTGTGTGAGAAATTACCTGTATATGTAGAAGTAGTTTGTTTTAAAAGAAACTTGACTAAAACAGTGAAAAATGGTGATAGTTTTCATTGCAATGTATCTTTGTATGCAGCATAAAATGCAATAATCACTCACAGAACAAATTAAAGAAATCTCTCTTAAACAATGTGTGAACATCTATCCATAAATATTTTTTTTGCAGTAACATAGAATATGAAGTTTAAAGCAAATTATCTGTTCTTGAATAAGTCATGTAAAACATTCTAATTCTAAACCAAATGTCTTCTTCTGATATAGTTTAATATATTTTCAATATAAATTAAGATAATGATTTTGAACATATTCTAGATTCATTCTGGACAAGAGTGTTCACACTTGATGTTACTCAGAATTATTTCCATGTTTATTTATTCTTTACTCAGACTTTAATTTACCAAGTCTGTTGGTCAACATCAGTTCTGTAAGTTATTGAAGCTTTTCCAAAGTTTACTGGCACAGATAATCCTCTTTTGGAATAAAGTTTCCCAAAGATAGAAGCTTCAAGTAGGTGTCTTTTTTTTTTTTTTTGTCTTTTTTTTAAGCTTTTGGTTCTCCCAAGAGTCGAACTGGACAAGAAGAGTATTTTATTTTGCCACTGTTGGCGAATGCATAATTGGCCATCATAGCAAAAAGATCCCACCTGCTGAATGAGTTGTTTTTCACATCTTTTTGTGTTGTGAGAATAGTTACTTGGGGGGAGGGAGGGTGGGAGAAAGGATGGTGTAAGTTGTTTTGTAATGGTTTAAAGTCTTGCTTGATTGAATACTAGATTCTCTCACTGCTGCCTTTTTGCCTCGAATCAAATTGGTTATTTTTTCTCTGGTTAACACTTAGTTCTTCTCTGCTAAAGTACTTAGAAAGCTTCCCCTAACTTCAGTGAAAGAATTAGGCTGTAAAAGAGTGAAACATGTCAGGAGTCCTCTGCTAAGTGATGTATTGTGATAAAGAATTCAATGCAGTGACCCTTTATATTAATAATTTGGTTTCAGTTGTGTTGAAAGCTTGATTATGGATTGGGAAGCACTTTCACAACGTTAGGAAAGGGAAAAGTCACTATGTTTTTAAATATGGATATTTCAACAAGAAAACAAAATTCTTTAGTCTAGAATTACTGGAAATCCAGGGTCTATGAGACTGTGAGATGAAAAGAGGGAGATTTTTTTAACAGTACAGGAACTACTAAGCATATCTGAGCTTTGAGATAATCATTTTTTCCGCAGCATGAATGGGTGAGGGAAAGACTGTATGAAAGTAATGACATTTGTTCAGTTTCTATTTTGCTGAGATTAGAACATCTATATGTAATCCAAGACTAGTGGTGTCATCGTTACCGAAAACATCTTCTGAAAGGACTCTAATTTAGCAGGTTCTGACATCCTTAGAAGTTCAAGTGCATTTTAGAAGTAGAAAGAAGATTAAAATAAAACCACACCTGAGATAAACAGAAATATAAATTTTTATTCCATTTTTGAAATTTTTATTTAGCATGATAGCATCTAATTCACATGTTGATTGCCTAAATTAGATGTCACAGTACATTAAACAAAGTCAGTTTACATAGCTGTTGTCTAGATAAATTAACTTTTGAGGATCTCACTGACGATTGTAAAGTTTAAAATAGGCTTAGTGAAGAAATATATTTTTACCACCTTGAATGCTCTCTTACAAAAGTAAGCTTATCTCAGATCTTCTGAAGAGTACAGTGAGACTGCATAAAATAGAAAAATAGCCAGAAGCTTTCTGAAAAGAGATGATATCTTCTCCCATGTAGAGGGTTATACTTTGTATACCTGTGTGCCAGGGTGCAGTGAAACCAATAGCACACTAGAAGCGTGAATAAATGTCCTTGGTTTGTGCAACCTTGTTTTGATTTGTCCTTAAAGAGAACTGTTTGCTTGTGGTTCCTTAATGGATTGCAGTGATGGGTGGAATATGGATATGTGGTTATATCTAGCAGTTGGGATCATCATCTGGAGAAACAGAATGGAGAAACACTATTTTTATATGAATTTCATGCTACTTGTGGGCTTAAATGATGAAGTGCAAAAAATCCCCATAAAAATTAAAATGGGTAAAAGACTTACAGTAACACAAACCCAATGACAACATTTACAAAATTAGTATGCAGGAAAAAAATAGATGGTTATACTTAGCAGACCTCACAAGAGAATTGGTACACATTTCAAATAAATGCTTATCTTACGAAGAGAGCTGTGAATTTCTAGGCCTTGATACAAAACTAAATTCACTCTGATGTATTTTTCTTCTCCTTCAGTCCACCCATCTGGATAAATGAGCTACATATTAAAAAACCAAGCAAACAACATTGGGCTGATATACACCCACCTTCATCTCCCTTTAAGTGTTGAAGGAGCAAAAAAAGAAAGACTAATAGTTTTGCACAGGTTTAATCATGAGTCTAAGTTTAGCTGCCTTCAGTGAGATGTGTGTGCTAATTTAACTTTATGGATGTTTTAAGTTGGTCACTGAATTGGACTGTTTCTATAATATGTATATTTTGGGGAGTTTTATCTATCAGTTCTTAATAGAAAGCAAGTCTTTGGGAGCGTATACAAGGAAGCACAGGTGGTCTAAGCCAGCAATTAGACTAAAATTTGCTTTAGTTGGTAGTATACACATTGCAGAGTCTGCATAATCCGCCTTGCAACAGATGACAAAGTTCTGACGAGTATGTTCTCTCAGTGATACCTCAGGCAGTATCGGTAAATCTAGTGGAATAGCCAGTAAAGCAAGCAATACAAATTTGGTGCATATGCAGACATTATGCAACTCGCTTATTTGGAAAAAGTGAGAAGTAATGCAGATGATTTATTAAACCTGACCAAGTAAAATAAATAAAATGCTGTATCTCTGAAGCATCAAGGAAGTTTCTACGAAGATTTGTGGAGATATTTTATTTTTTGAAAAAGGAAAAAATGAAAACAACCTTCATATGAAAACCTAAGACAAACATAAAACCTTCTCTCTTTGGGGTGGGAAGCTGCAAAGCAAAGAGCAGTAGTGGGTGAGTTCATGGCAAACAAAGATTTGTTAGAAAGATACTGTTTTTTGACTGAGACACTCATAAAAGGCCACCAGCCTGAATTTAAAAACTCAACAAAACTTCAGAATGCTGTCAGTGAAAGGCTGATAACTGTGGAATGGGGTTGAGAGTGTCAGCTCACCCAAGAGACCACTAACAACCATTATTTTCACTGGCTTGATGACAGACTCTAATCCTAACGGTCCCAGTCATATTCTTTTCTACCTCTCCCCGCCAAAAAAAAGCTTTAAAAAATGTAAACTGTAAGAAAATGCAGCAATCAACAGACAGATGGGATTTTATGTATTAACCTCACTGGACGCCGCCTTTGTAAATAGGAACAAGCACTGTCTAAGTTGCCACATGCTATGTGGGTCTGCCTGAAATTACTTTACTCTTCACAGCCAAACAACACACCTTATAATATAGAAGACAAAAGAATGTGAAATGTCTCAAGGACAGAAATAAATTTAGGAAACCTAAAAAATAATGAGAAATAAACTTGAAGGTAATACATCTTCAGATGTAAAATGCCTAAGGGAAAATTAAATAAGGAGTCTTTTGCTTTCACCAGGGAGAGGCATGCCTCTTTCTCCACATTAAGAATATAGTTTTTATCAGAGAAAATTATCTTCAAGCCAAAGTGGCATGAACTATCATTTATCAGCAAATAACTAAGCCTATCAGGAGCTGAAATGTAATCAGCAACTTGAGAATAGTCTTCAGTCATGCTGTGAAGATACCTGACAATTACTGCTTTGTGTCAGTCTGGTTTTCTGCTTTCTTGTCTTAAGCAGAGAAATTAACTTTTAACCATACATTATGTAGTCTGTTACATGTGGTGCCATCTTCTGACTCTTATGTTGACCAAATATGTTGTGGTCAACAGTGTATAACTGCCTGCTAGTTAAGAATCCTATTTCCTCTGAAAAGAGATAATGGGATTTGCACTTTAAGGTTGCTCCCCCCCTCCCTGAAAAGGAGAGAGAGAGAGAGAGATAAAAAAAGTAAAAGAGGCTGTCCAGTCTGCAATCCAGACTTTTTCTTGCTTTTAACTGTAGAAGTAGCAAGCAAGAAACAATGAAAGGTGAGAATCAAGTTACCAATATAAGATGATAAAATTCTGGATTTTTGGCAGCACAACTGTAGGATTAAGAACATGTAAAATTTTCAGAGTTTCATGTTGGGAAGGGTTGCCTGTTGAACTATGCCCTTTTCAAGATCTTCTGTGTCATCACTGTTGAGATCTTAAACTTCTAACCCAAAACCTAGCGTTTACCAAGGAAGCATGAATGGAAGGTTTGGATGAGGCTCACAGTGCTTGTCAGCCCACTTTGTGAAGCTCACACCTGATTATCTAGTCCAAAGAAAGCTTTTTGAAATTAACCTTGACTTGAATTGCTTTGATTTATTCTGTTCACTAGTATTTTATGCCATGTTTCTGTTATATTGTGTCAGTACACTGTGGCTCAGGTCATGGAAGCTGTAGTTCATCATATTGTCAACACCTGAAAGGGGGTAGCCAAGTTGTGGATTTGCCTGGCTGAGTTCAGTATCTGATCAAAAAGTGTCAATATAGAAACTCAGTTTAGAAAACAAAAAACTTAAAGATTGTAATATGACAGTCTTAAGAATAGAAAAGAAGGGATGTATATTAAATTAAACAAAACTAATTTTTAATTCCACTGTTTTTGTATCTACCAGATACAGACCAAAGGCTATAAATATACATACATATACATGTATATATGTACATGTATATGCACATATATATACGCTGTCAGTTTGTCTTATCATTTGACTCCTAAATGTCTCTCCTAAAAACAGAAATAGAGATACCAGAGAGCTAAAGTACAGTAAGTTTTGCTTTCTAAAAAGACGTTTTGAAATACATATGTAATTCATCTTAATACTGCCTTATATGTATTTTGAAAACAAATAATGCATTTCTGAACAGTGTTACCATGTGTATGCATAGCATACTTCGTGTGGTTTTTGAAGTAGATGAAGCAGGTAGATACCACCTGCTCAGTTCGAGAACTTTACGGGAAATACTAGATTACATATAGTTCAGTATTCTTCTGAGTCAGGAAAACTTACAGTCCAGAAATGTTGAAGATCAGATGAGACTGGAAAATAGAGTGCTAATTAAAAGCATGAGTACAGATTTAATTAAAATTTATATCTGGTTCAGTTAAAAGACAGGCTTGACAAAATCAGCAGCAGTATATCTTGTGAGAGTGTAATTACTGAGTATATTAATTCAAGTTTCTGTTTTTAACATTGATCACATTTTTAAGAGTGAGGATTTGGAGTCAATGATAACATTGCCCTAAGCTTAGCTTGTTTCGATCATAAGCCAGTGACAAGAAGGCCTGAGGAAAAACTAATTCCCAAGACTTTCTGAGAAAAATTGTGTTTTGTTCATAATGTTCACTGAAACTTCAGCTTCTGTCACCTTGTTTAATGTATTTAGTTTACTGCTCAGTCAAACATAGAAACAATATGAAAATCAAGATTTTGGTTGTTATTATTCAAGAAGAACAATAATTTTGACTTCAAGATACTTGAATTTTTTTTTTATAACACTGTATTTATTTTGCTGCTAATGAAACATCTGATTTCAGGTGTATGTAGTCAGAATTCAAATCTATAAAAATTTTCTAGGAAGCGAAAAGACATTAAAGTGGCCAAATGTACAAACAGGAAAGAAAGAAAAATAAACTGAAAAGTGGAATCTGTGATCATTCATCAAGAATCCAAAGTAAAACATGAGAATGAAGAGGAAATGAAGGACTAAAAATAAAAAGATGGCTAGAATGGTAAATGGTAGAAAAACAGAATTTATTAAGTACTGTGGATTTTTACAGATTTGTTCATAAAATCTTGTTATTTTGAATATCCAAAAATTTGGATTCATATTGTAATAACTACATGAAATGTTTCTATAAAAACTGAGGGAATCATAAACATGTAACAAGAAGTGAATTTCAAAAACAATTAGGATTTATAGCATATGTTTTCAAAAGAGCTCAACACCCTTTTGAAAGCCAGATTTCCCAAAGAACATTTTATGCTGGGTGGTGAGATCTTTTAGGAATTCTGGCTGCAGGTGTGTATGCATAGCACATGAAAATGATACTCATCTCTTTGGAGAGTTGGTCCAAATGATCAAAATTCAGTATCAAGATACGTTGCACATAGCTTGAATTTGTTTTGTTCTTCTACTGCAAATTATATGCTTTTATAGAAGCCGATAGAACCAGAAATCAGGAGTTTTCATGGAAATTTAAAATTGAGTTGAGAAAAGGGGAAAGCAGTCAATTAGGGCATTAAAGAATTGTTCATGAAAGGAGCATGTTAAGGGACATTGTGGAGTTTTTGAACATAGACTTTGAAAACATGTAGTTAAACCTTGAGGACAGCTATAACTCTAGTAACCAATATTTGTTCCTAAAAGCTCTATATTAAAATGTAATTTGTCTGGCAATCCTGAGGCCTCAACAAAGAAGTTAAACTGCTTCATCGGTTCTTGCCTCTCATTGTATGTGATACCGTGACTCAAGCAGTGAGGAAGGACATGTCTTGGATCTTCTAGTTAGAAAAGGTTACTTAGAATGGAAAGTGTTGTAATTAAAAATATTTCCTATTCTGCCATATTGTTAATTTGTTCATTCTCCATGGTTAACAGGGAAGTCCAGGGATGCTTACTTTAGCAGCTACATTGGAAAAATGTATTTCTCTGCATTAGCTTCTAAACTGAGAATGGTGTGTCCTGTTTGAAGAGTTCAGTGCAGGAGTGAAAATAATTGGAAAAAAGACACAAACTTTATACAAAACAGTTAAAGATCTCTGAGCTTAGATTGCACATTCACTGCATCTAGAGCATTTATAATACACTATTGAATTAAGTTCAGATAAGTACTGGAGAATTTTTTTTCCGTCTTTTTCATATTTCTTTGATTACTGATTATTTTAGGGCAATTTTTGCAAATGCCATGATGGATCCTTTCAGATACCTGAAGATGGGTTGAGTGACTGTAAACCTATGTTTAGAGAACTAAATCAAGCCCTAGATTTCTTCTTAAGTATCACCCTCTGTGCTCTTATGACTGCGGTTATCTTCAAAATTAAATGTAATAGAAGTCCACTTCCTTTTCCACTTATTTCAATGCATAAATATTTGAAATGCTTAATTTTGGTTGATTGGATACACATCTACTTAACTGTGACATTTTGGGAAAAAAAAATCATTGAAGTTTACCCTTTCATGTAGAATTCAGTGTTAAGTATATATTTAAGTGGAAATCCAGGAACCACAATTGTAGTTAATAAACTTGTTACCTTTGGAATCCTGTAAGAAAGTTCAATTAATATTAACAAAAATATGCTTCTAATAACTTTGTTGCAACATTTCTAGTCACTTGGAAATTGTAAGAACATTCCACTCCATTTCAAATTCCAAAACAAAGCATAATTCTGTATAAGAAGTAGAATTCACGGAGTCCTAATTGTTCTTGAAAACATTATATTTCTGCTCCTCTGTTTTAAAACATCATTATGACTACTGTAAGTGTATTTTACTTAGATGAAAACTACAGACCCCAGATCTCAATAAATATAATTTGAATTGTGACTTTTAATGATATCTGGCAGAGTTCAGACTTTTTATCTGGCATTGGCAATTGAAAGGTATTCTCCAAATTCTTGTTCTCAGTTGCACTAAAATTCTTCCTACCCGATGACCAGTTTTATTTGCATGATAAATTAGATATGATAATTTTGCTCTTTTAGCAGATTCCTGCCTATGTTCCATTTGTCATTATAATTAAGGCTAGGAACAATCTGTAGTATTGTGAAGGAAGGAATTTTATGTTTTTCCCTTACTATTTAAAACACTTACAGTTCTGGGAAAGTCAATGCAAGGATGGAAAAACGGGCTGACTGAGAGAATTGAATTCCTCACTCCATCCTCTCTCTTTTTCTCTTCTTCTGATACCCTGACAACACTTTGGGATATAAGTTCTATCCTGAACCTCAAATATTCCTTGTTTCTTTTCTTCCTTTGACAAAAATACAAAGTTTGGCTTTGTATTCGGTTTCATCTTAATGTATAATTCCTGGCTCACTCATCCTTCTGTTGTTCACTGATATCACAAGTACATTTAATGAGGTATACCTCCAGAGTACATCATTAAGTAATCCATTTAAAATTAGTAAAATGGTAATGGACTGAACTCCTTTGAACATCAAATGTCAGCTAAGCTTTCCTTATCTGCCTACTAACCCTTCTAGCCTAGTAGGGCTATGGGCTTGGGTTGACTGTATGCCTTTTTGAGGGCTCACTTCAGTGAGTGGTAGAATATACACTTTCCAAATGTTGTAAGTGGAGCACTTAAAAGTAGGAGTCCCAGGATCTTGAGGCACAGATGGAGAATCATGGCCTTTCCTTTTCATCAGCAAAATGAGATTATAATTGTAAGGTTGGTTTCTCATTCACCCCGGTTCAGCCACTTTTCCTTAAACTGAATGGATTGTCATGGAGATTTAGTGGTAGGTATGGCTGTATATTGATGACTCTGAAAGCAGTTGATTCAAGACAACAGAAAATCTGATTCTTAATACTTTCTTTTTGTTGAGCTGTCTGTCCCCTTTAAGGGCATGCTGCTGGTTCATCATAAGTGGTAAGTGTCCCAGATCATGTCTACAAGGATCACATTTACCAGTCCATGTACCGTAAGGGTACCTGCAGATGCAATATGGTCATCTCATGGGAGTGCTACACTGAAAAAAATATCCCACCCCGTGCTTCCAAAATGAAAATGGAAAGAATTTCTCCTGGAAAGTGGCAGCTGCGTTCTGACATTCATGTAATGGGAGCAACTGAAAGCTTTATGGTGTGTAACTGTGACACTGCATTCCAACATAAGCTTCTCCCTGCCCTTCTTCCATCCAATAAACTATTCTTCCTCTATTTCACCCTCACCCCTCCTAATCTTCTTCTGTTTATATGCTCTAATCATAATAGCAACAAATCCATCCCTGCCGGTATTATCACACCGTTGCAAATTTTGGCCGTCTCCTTTGGCACTTCCCTTGTAGATGGAATGATATTGCCCACTTTGATGGGGCTTAATTCTCTATGTAAAATACTGCTCTGTCAATGAATATTTTCTCTATTCAACTATTTTCAGTCCAACAATAAGATACAGATTTTTGGGAGAACAGTTTTCTCATTATTACCTTAACCCATAAAAAGGCTTTTTCTTTTTTTCTTTTTTTTTTCCAAACATTTTGGGTAAGTCTTCGGTTACCCAAATATTTGTAGTACAGAGTAATTTGCATTTCAACCCTGTGAGACTTGTAAATGTAATGAACATTCTGTGTGTTTAATATTTTTTATATTTTTAATAATTCACAAATAGTTCAGGATGTAGAGCTGACCTGTTGAGAAATAGTTTGCAGTGTCTGTAGAGAACACTTCTGAGTTCTAGTCTTTTGTATGTTTAGCAGAAATCTGGACTTTGTCTGGAAAAAATCTAAGAGTACTCCTTACTGGAAAATATTTCAAGTAATGTGAAACAACAGATAATTTTTTTCCTTTGCTGTGACCCACTTGTAAGGTGAGGTATGGATGATCCCCTCTGCTCTTGCCATTAAACAGGTTTCAGCGTTGGAAGTCAGGTATTACGGAAGATACTTGACAATGTTTTGAAAGGTGTGATTGAAAGCATATTGATTTCAAAGGGAATTGTCAAAGGTCTCAGTTTACTTCTCAATCCAAGAGGTTATTTTGTAACTACAATGGTGTTTTACATCAGGCATGGTCTTCGTCTGTCTATCCAAGAATAGATAAGAGAATCTTGGTCTCTAGAGCTAGGAATATTGTGTCATTGGTGAGATCTACATTGACTCTAGATTGTCATATTTAATAACTGAAAAATAAATCCTTTAATCAGAATTTATTCATGGGGCAGAATTAAGGCCCATTATGCTGATGGAAATTTGCCACTAGTTTCAACAGGAGCAAGATCACACCCAACCAAACAGCGGGTGGAACCAAAGAGGAGCAGAAGCATTCAGCAGGGTGTGGGACACACTGCAGTCTCGTTAGGGCTTTACCTTTTCAGTTACTCTGCTTGTGACCACTGTTGGCAAACTTACTCTTAGCAGCTGAAGTTAGATACTACCAAGATTTTCATGCCTCTCAGTTTCTTACTACTGCAAGATATATCCTGAGTTATTTTTATCTTATTTTAGTTCTGTAATTAAACTCTGCAGAGTAAGTTTTAGTATATACCTAGTAATATTGCGCAAAGTTAATACTGTAGAAGCCTGATCGTGGTTCACATTTTAAAAGGACTCATCATATGTCTGGTCCAGTGAGTTTGGATACAGGAATCCAAAATATAAGGCTCAAAATCAAATTTATGCTAAGTCAGTGGAAAGTGATTTTAAAGTAGACATAAATTTAGTTACACCTCACCTTGGTGCAAATGACACTCAGGCCTACATACCTAGGGATGTAATCATTGTACCCAGCACTGTATTAGTTGTTATACCAAAGACTACAGTTTGAAATACAAATACATTAAAAAAAAATGCTGGTCCTTGAATTTTGTTTCCAAGTGGAACTGCCAGGAAGCACTGGAGGCCTGGGGCATTAAAGATGTACTTCAAATAAAATTGGATAATATATGTTAAATAAAGAAGGTGCCAGGACATGGAAAAACCTTGTGATCACTGTACAGCATTTGAAACAGATGAGAATATTGCCTGCTATTTATATTGTCAGGTAGAAGCTGAAAGAAAATAGTAAAAAAAAATAAACCCAAGTTCTCATTCATTTGAAAATGTGTCATTTATATATATTTGAAAATAGTAGGTCAAATTCAGATATTGAAAATGTAATTTATATGATAATATTGGATATATTGAATGCAATAAACTTTAGGATGAGTGATAGATGGACAGACTGGGAGAAAGTGTAATTTTTAAAATGGTGTGGAACTGGTACAGTAACTTATTTTCAAGGCATTCTACTGGTTGCTTTTTCTGCTAAATTATTCTCTTCTTTCTACCACATAGAGTAGAAGCAAAGCTGTGCCAGATACACTGCTGAGTTAAGGAGACTCTTTGCTGCTGAAAAAAAATGGTCATAGTTCTACTGGTTTACACAAGGGAGTCCTGACATTTTCCATCAGCTAAGAAATTGAGTTTTTCTGTTTTCCTGTCACTGAATAGCATCGGCTAAAAGTTTACATATCTTAAACTATTCCTGTCTTCTTTTTCCAGGATAGTCTGTAAAAGTACAGCACAAGTTATCTGCCTGTGAGGTGTTTCAGTATATTAATCTTGCTTCTGCATTTCAATAGTAAGAAATAGCATGGCTATTTGTAGCTAGTGTATGTGCTACAGCTAAAAGAATGCCTTGGACTAACTTGTGCCAGAAATGGTGATGTACTTCAGGCAAAGAATATATGAGGGGCAGAGTATGAAAGCAGGGCATGCTTCTTAAGTTTTTTTAAATAATATTTCTCTGATTAAGTCATGAAAAGCAAGGAAAAGATACGTCCTTGTGAATAGGCCTGTAGAGTGGGGAAAGATAAAAATTCAGTTTGTTGTGATCCATTGTACTACATTTGACTACTTCAAAAGGAATGTACAAGAAAACTGATGGTTGGGAAATTATCAACCAGCATACGCAAAAAACATACACCCTTAAATTTCATAAACAGTTGCTTGGCTCACATATATGTATGTGCCATTTACAAATAGTGACTTTGTCTAATATCAATGAAGACAGCATTGTCCATACACTTGTTTAATCTTCCCTTTAAAAAAAAAAAAAAATCTTACATGACCTTATATTTTGCAAAAATTAATACCACAGAAGCATGCTGGGAAGATGTGAAGTTTATGCACAACTTCACAAGATGAATATCTGTGTGTCCTGTATCTTGAAGGAAGTTAATACCGTTTAAATGTTTGGAAGCAATGTATTTCTGATGTTTTCAGGACGGTTCGTACGTATGTTGTTTCTTAGGGGAACCTTCTCTGGAATGTGTAAGGAAGTATATATGTAGGTATACGGTTTCCTGTAGAACCAATATAACTGATATTTTATGCGTATGTCCAAATAGAAATAGATAAAATCATTGGACATGTGGTTGTTTGAATTTGTTACTCTGAATTCAGCCTGTTGAAGTATCCAAAGTTCTGTCTTTTGTAATTCAAATCAATGGAGAAATATTTAAGTTAACCATCTCCCTCAAGGTCAGTAATAGTCATCAAGTTTTATAGAGGTGAGAACGGGTCTGTGCGGGTTGTACCTGCAGTCACAGAGAAACAAGTGTGGCCTCTCACACGCTATGCTAATTTTCCTTTTGCCTGTTTTGTTCAAATCCAAAGCAGGAATTGAACTGAGTTGGATTGAACTGAATTGAATCTATTAGATTATGCTATGAGTAATTTTAACTATAAAAACATGAGGTTAAGTATGAACAAAGGAGAATACATCAGATGCCAAGAGGCAGAGACATCCCTGACATCAGACAAAGATAAATGGAAAACAGCACTTCGAACAGGAGACAGCCCTTGTCACACAGCCAACTGGAGCTTAGGACGTGATGCAACACAATATTAAGGCAATGGTGTTTTGCTGGAAGTATATTACGCATTTCTAGTTACTTTGCTTTGCAGATCTCTAGAGGAGACATTGATTGGAGCTTGGCTACCACTTCTCCCCTGCCTCGGCTCTTGCTGACTGTGCTCTAGTTTGACCACTGAGTGACAATCTAGCCGAGGAACAAGAGTGAGAAAGTTGAGAAGACAACCATATCAGTAGAGCTCTTTTAAGGAGGCAGCCTCATCTGTTGTACACGTATTGTAAGAATCAAAAGTCTGGGTGTGCAGGAGTGGGGCTTAAAAATGTTATCTTCATATTTTCTGTATTTACTGTTTCATATACATTTCATGAGTCATATTTGCACATATAAGGTTTAAGAAAAGCCTGCTTTTCTCACTGCATGCGTGAAGTAACAAAGTATACAGTAGAGGGCTAAGAGTCTCCATCAGTGCTCTTGTGAAGATGAATGACATCTGTCACCATGGAGAGAACTCATATGTAATTTAATTCAGCATAACATGGTTTATAGGACAGAAAAGCATAAGTAATATCATACAAGGTAATTTCTAGCCAGCTGTGTCCAAGAAAGATGAATTCAGACTGAAAAAGTAGAGGGAAAGTCTAGGACAATAATAAGGAACCTAAATAATGGGAGGAGCTCAGGATACCTTGGCTCATCTAACCTCATTAAAAAGAGAACATGTATACGAGTATCTTCTAGAAGCATTACGAGGAGTAAATACCGAGAAAAAATAGAATTGTTATGCAATTATCGTATTACAATGCAATATTTATATAGGATCAGACAGATATAAATAAATTCAGATATTTGAAACTGGTTTCTGGACATGAAAATATTAAACCTGAAGTAATCATCCAAATAAGTCACAGCAAGAAAACTATGTTGGTTTTAGTGAATTTGAGTAGTTAATGGAAAGGACTGTAAAAAAGGTAAGAAACTATGTTTGCTATAGTTGCTGCAGTTTTTGCACCATGTATACTCATATAAGTTCATATATTTAAATTATATATTGTACATGTTATTTGTACATATATGTATGAATATTATTCATATATATATATGTATGAAATTTAATTATTAGTATGTCATATATTTCAGTACCTAAACTCCTGTTTGTGGACTTTTTCATAGTTGTCCAAGAAATATTTCTTGCCCTGACTTGAGGTAAAGATTCTGTGGCCTCGGTCGCCTTCCTTGGAAGCAGTAAAAGTTGACCACAGATAAACAGTGTATACAGTGTTTCCCATAATACTGAAAACCATGCAGATGGCAACTGGTGTGTCTTGTTTACATACTTAGACTAAAATTCATCAGAGATTTGAAATCACGAAGGAATTCTCCATCAGCACTGATCTCTGTGTTTTGTTTTGGTAGCATTTTCTGTTGGCTGAAAAAAAAACAACTTTCCTGGGATTTTTTTAATATTTTAATTTCATGAGTTCCATATCAGAAAAGGGACCCCATGCCAGTGGTAGTGCTGTGAGTCTGCCATCTTCTTATCCAGTGCTGGATCATTGCTTTTGGGGGTTTGGATCTTTTACCAAAGCATCACAAAGTATGTCATTGGGTGCTGGAGGATTTCTTACAGTTTGATGGGAAGGAAATGCAGAATGGTTTTAGACTAGGTTTAGTGATCAGTATTGTGCTGCTTAACAGCACTTTGTTAACAGCATCCTTTGTCCATTTTGTTAACAGCATCCTTTGAATTAGAGTGAAATATTTTTTCTGTGGTGCTCTCAATTTCATTCAAGAATTAAAAAACCCACAAAGAATAAAAACCCAAAACATTTTAAGTCAACACATTTCATTTACATTCTTCCTGGCTTATTAGTTTAGTCACTGTATGTAATATGTTCTTGTCCTAGGACAGTGTAGTTGCGTGAGAGAAGTGAATATATAAAAAACATTATTAGGCCTTATGTTAGCTTTTTTTACAGCTTTCTGATACAGCATTCTGGGCTTGGAAATCAAGAGTGTCTGTCACATCCATGTAAGGTGGCATTTCTCTCTCTTGCACCATTCCTATTGGTAACACTTCCTCAGCTGGGACCTGATAGCTTGGTGCAGGGTAAAAGTTTATGTCAACACTGACTTCTGATACCTGCTTTAACATTTGAATTTTTTCACCTCTTTCCATCACATCTACCTGTGTCACTTGTCCCACCCAAAATATAATTTTGCATCCTTTGCATTTATAGCCCTTAAAAATTTGTGGATACAGTTTTCTGCCCCATTGCCTTTTTGCTCCCATTTTGCCAAGCTATTCATATTCCTCTCTCTATATATAACTTCCTTCAGAAATCTTTTCATTCAAGCCCTTCATCAATTTTATGCTGTATTTGTAGCTAGCTTTTGGTTGAAATCTTACCTTTTAAAATGTACAGCACAGAATGCAATCTGCATTGTCTCCCAAGGAGATAGAGCTTCCTCTGGCATTTGTGATGTGTTTCCTCACTATATGTAACATTACCTTGCAGAGCTTCTCTCTTGCTTTCTGCACCATATCATACTGCAAACTTGCTTATCATTTGCTGTTCACCATCTTCCATGTGTCCTTCCAGCTGTATTACTTGCCAAGTTTTTTCCCACTCATTCATGCTTTAGATTATTTTTCCTGAGCATATTTTAAGATAGCAATAGCTTCTGAGTTGGTTCTGTGGCCTGAATAATTAAAGTATCAAATTTAACTTGACAGAATGTCATTATAATACTGCTTTTTTCCCTTTTTTTTTTTTTTTTTTTTTTCTGTACTTCTGCTTGGAAAAATTACCTTAAGCATCATGAAGCACGTACCCAGGTTGGATCTCAGAAAGCTGGTTTGGCATGCACTGAAGCACTACATTCACTGAAAACTGCAATCTAGCTACAAGAGAGGTAGTGACAGTCATTATGAAATACCCCCAGCTTCTCTTCTTCCACTGCCTATCTAATTTGAAGCTCAGATCTGCAAACGTTGACCAAAAGTATAAGATGTTTCTGATTTCTAAGCAGACTAATGTCAAGGTCCTTTAGTGCAAATGCAGACTTTGCTTGACTAAAAAGTAATAGAAAAGCGGTATACAAGTTTTTCTGTATATCAGTGAAAGTTACGATATAGCTAATTTGCTTCAGTGGCAGAGGAAGCCTAGAATTGAGAGACTGCACAGAAATTAAAATGAAACACAGTACAATTGTGGACATGCACTGGTATTAGTAGTGCTAACCTGGATTTTCATGTCATGTGCTTTCTAGACACTATGCATGTAGTTTGAAGTGATGTTTAGTAATTCCAAATCATTCAAGACCAGAACCTGGGAATTATTGTGTATCTGCAGCTTTTACAGAACTAAATACTAAATTCCAGTCTTTATACATTGCAATGTTAATTGGCTCTAGTATATTTACAGTGTTTTTCAGTTCTGGAAATGATACACTGCTATGAACAGGCCTTTCTAGAGAATGCTTACTCTCAAATACTGCTTTAGAGTAGTATTTGCTCCCATAAAAAGTACTTGTTGAAAAATATGCTCTGCTGCTTCTCCCATGGAAGGGTCTCATTTTGTTCTATGTGATGAAGCTCCTAATCAGAAGTCTTCCGTTCTCTGTATGGTTAATGAGAGACAGAAGACTACTAGAAAGAGTTTTCAGTTCATCTGACATCTTCTGAGTATCTGTCCATGACTGACTTCAGTTGGGAGTCTCGGGTAATTTAACTTCTAACTTAGGCACCTTGGTTAAGGGCCAGTAGTGAACTTAATGAATCTGAGCCAAAGTGAACTCTGAAAAGGGCAAAGGTTTGTTCTCATTCATTTTCCCACTGTTTCATGGTGTGATTTCAGCAGTTTCATTAACATGTATGTATGTAAAGGCATATGGAATTAATGACTCTTTCTTTCCTTGCTGAGCATCTGATGAATGATCTCTCGATAACAGAAGGGAGGATTTGCATATAATTGCCAGGGATGGCATACACTGTGTTTAGAATCTCACTTAGACAAAATCAATTATTAAATCCCTCAGAACAGTTTGAGATAGTTCTGTCTGAGTGAGGTAGATACACTAAAACTATTATTTAAATCATTTTTCCGTATAAAACGTATTGGGGCACATCTTGTGGCTCTTGACAGCAAATGGTAAAATATAACTTATATTCCAATAGTGAAGCCTTCTCCTTTCCCCCCAGCCTCAACCATGGTTGCTTCACACACATCTTCTGTTAAGAACAGTTCCTGGTCTGCAGTATTTTCTAACCTGTGCCCAGACATTGTCTGGGAAAGTGCTGGCTGGTTTTGGCCAACATCATGCCAAAGGACATACTAAAAAGTTCTGGTCCTGGACTGTAGGTCCTTGCCTAGTTTAGTTTACCACTATGGAGGCTATGATGTAAACTGGAAGCCACAAGCATAGGTGATAAAATTTTGTCAAGTAGTTTAACCTCTTTCTACTTATAGAAAACATGCAAGGGATAAAAATCACGTAGGACAGTCAATATTCCACGTTTCTTATATGATAAAGCTTAGGTTATATCTGTACTGATACCATAAAGAAAACTGTGTCATACTCTTGTTCTGTCCATAGCTCAGCTCTGTGCGTATGCACCTACTTTATTATGTTTAATTATGAATTTGCTCTTTTAGTGTGAGACGTCATTAATATTCATGTAACCAGTGTACTGGATGGGGATCTCTAGGTTTTGCTATATTTATTCAGCAACAAATTAGAAGCGGGTACCTGGGCAGTATGTGTACGTGTGTGTGTGCGTGTGTTGGACTTGGCGTGTGCCCAAGGCAATACCTAGACCTAATGCTTTAGAGGTAACCACACAGAAGTTGTGAAGCAAAATTCAATCCAAATTTTATTTGGCGAATGGATCTTATGGACTACTTGCATGCTTTTCTACTTAGTCCTTAAAAGTACATTTGATGTTTACATACTGATGTTTTATATCTTTGGCACTATTGTTTGTATTAATATATGTCTTTATAAAAGCAAAAAAAAATCCTGACTTTTAAAATTATGTTAATCTTTAAACAAATTGTTCTATGCTGTTATCCTGT
Organism: Tyto alba; assembly: GCF_018691265.1. Lineage (NCBI taxonomy): Eukaryota > Metazoa > Chordata > Aves > Strigiformes > Tytonidae > Tyto > Tyto alba. The sequence continues at coordinate 40,595,542 of NW_024881316.1, read as the reverse complement.
TGCATTTACGCTACTGTGCTTTTGCCTACATAAAAAAGCTGGCTGGGTCATTGTGTGTTTAAAGATGGCATTAAGTAGTTATGCCGAGCTGAAACATAATTTCTTCAGATACTGTGAGAAAAATTCTGCCTGTGAACATCTGCACATCCTCCATGCGCCTTCCCAGCCCTGCACATGTCAGTTCCCTGGAAAAACACTATCCCTACCTGGATCCTCAGTATGCCTATGAAAACTATACCAGAAGGTCCTGTGGTCAAGAGTCGTGATCCAATCCATTTTCAAACTATGAAAATTCAAATACCCCTTAGTAAAGGTGAGCTGGCAGACATTGTCATGATGCTGTTAGTGGCAGTCAAAGCTTGCTTTTCCTATGGAGCAATAGTTCCTTTGGCCCATCGGAGAAAATTTAAGTGTATTACTTAGAGTTTTAACATCATGTTCACAGAGTTGCATACACTAACTGTGCTTTTGCTTGGAAAAAAAATTAAGCTCTGCAGGGAGCAAATTATGCTCCTCATATACAAAGGGTTTTCTCTGAAATTTTTTTTAAAATCTTTCTTTCTGTCACTTAATCTCATAGATTACATGTAACATAATTAAAAGTCTGGAATGAAAGGAACAGAAAAAAATAAATTAATCTTGTGCCAAAGTGAGAATTTCATCACTAATAAATACGAAATGTAGAAAATTTAAGTTGAAAGTGTGAAATCAAATGCACGTGCCCCTGCCTCACAGCAGTACGTTGGGAGGGTGCATTAGAAGATGTCAACAGAAGACCATTCAAGAACTAAGCAGCTACTAATGAACTAAGGCACTGTGATGTTTATGGTAAAAAAATGCAAACTTTTCTACAAAATGTTGGTTATTTACATTTTTTTTACCACTTCATTTTACAGAAGCAGTTTGGTTACCCAGGAAAGTAAGCTTTGGTTAGGGCAGAGGATTGTGAATTTTACCATACAGTTGTTTTAAATCTTTCTACTTTCACAGTGTAAATTTTTATGTGAAGTCATGTGACTTCCTGAATTTCCATTTATTGATCCGTAAAATAAGTATGGTAAGGCTTCTTTGTGGGACTTAATTATTATAAAGCATTTTGGAATTTTAAGTTACAAGATTTTGTATTAGCTATGTTTGAGATATTGTCTTTTGCCCATTTAATATGCCCCAACATTCTTTTAGGATCACAGGAGATCCATAAGAGAAAATAGAAGAAAGTGCACACAGTATGTTCTTACCTTATATCAAGAGTGAAATAATTTTTTTGTTAACTGTGTTCATTCTTTAGTTCTTTTGCTGTCATGAAATCATGTGGGTTTGTTGATATTGAACTGTGACAGACAGCTTGCTGATACAACAAACTAGGTGGCATTTTGAACAGTTGAAGAATAAATTATTAAAGATTTTAAAATATTACTGCATTATATATTGTATTATATTATACTATACTACACTAGGCTTCGCTATACTGTATTATATATAATTCATGACTGAGCAAAGTAAACAGCCAAGTCACAAAAGTCCCACTCTGGTGAGAGGAAAGCCCAAGCCAACACTGTCTGGTTTGTCTGGTGCATTTTCTTAGGAATCTGCTTGGCACAGCTGTGGTAATAAAGCAGGGAATACCTACCTGATCCTCATGGTTTTGCCTGCAGGTTGCTGCTTACTGAGTAAAAGAAATTGTGATTCATGTGGCATTCCGTGTCAAGGGTAGACTGTAGATTACCATTAAGTGCATCATTATGTTATCTTTGAAAAATTTACTAGGTTTCACCTGATAGATAATAGCTTTTCCTCTTCCAATACAACGGAGGAATAACGAGCTAATATATGGGATGAACTAACATGTATTAAAAGAAGTGTTACTTTTGACAGAGACACAGCTTTTGCTTTTTGTAGGGTTTTGAAGGAGTTTTATTTAAAACTTCCCCACTCATTTTCTTTGCAGCCCTGTGATTTGAAGTCATGGACACAGTGATGCTATTGCTGTGGCGCAGGGGTGTGCGGATGAGCTGCAGAACTGTGCATGGATGCTTCTTTACTGGGCATCGGTCAGTGCGATGCGCCGGTTATAAAACATAATAGATTGCTTCCTTGCTTCTGCCTGGTGGTTTGATCTCTGTAGATCCTCGTGGGCTCTGAGTTGCATCTGAACCTTATGTTCTTTCTGTTGGTGGTTATCATATTAACCATTTTTGCACCCCCAGTGATTAAGAACAGATTATGCATCAGAAGTGAATACGTTCCTAAACCTTCCCCCCTCAGAAGTCAATGTGAGCCTCCAGCAACCGCTGCTTCTGCCATTAAAGCACAGTGAACCAGCAGGTTATTTCTGAGAAGGTTTCACTTTCTGATATTCTCTTCAGTCAGAGTCTTGTTGTTTTACGACTTTGGTAGAGAGATCTGAATGTGCCTGTGAGGTTCCATGGGCAGGCATGGTCTGTCTGTTGAGAGCTAAGGTATGGGACTGAGAAAACCTGGCTGTAATTAAGGAATTCACCTACTTGGGATCTCTTCTAAAACAAATTGTTAAAATGTCTCCTGCTCCTTTCTGTCAGTCAGTGTCTGCCTTTTCATATCCTGCCTGCTTTTCTCTCCTGTTTTATTTCTCTTAGCAAAACATCACTTTATATTAAGCAGCACTGTGTGGCAGCTCTCTCTGGGCCCTCAGCTGTGTGATCTCAGGAGGGTTCACACCTGAGGTGCCAGAATCTGTAACCAGCATTTCTTGTGCATAATCAAAACTGCCTGATTTCATAAGTATTGAGCTCCTCTCACTGGCATCACAAGAGTTAACTGCTCTGAAAATCAAGTCACTTTTTTGAATACTGATTGTAAGTGGCATCCAGTTTTCAAGTGTGTTGTTACATCCTCAGCACTGTTGTTTACCGGTTCCCATAACAAATATTATTACCCACTCATATTTTAAATTGTAGCCGATGGACATATTTCAACTCTTTCAGTAGAAGGCACTAACGAAAAATATTACTGTAGGTTTTTTTTTTAGCTTGATCTGATTTGCATACTTTTAGTGTTTTTATAAGGAAGCCATTTAAACATTTTGCAAAAATCCTTTGCTGGTGTGGTTGAGACTATTAAATTGTGCAGTGATAAACACCACTTTATTGTAAATTTAATTGTTTGGCTTTTTGTACTCTGTTCTCATTTTAATCAAAACAGAAATCCTTCCAGCTGTTTCTGCAAATCCAAAACCGTGTTGACATAACCATTATCCAGTGAAGACTTAAAGGTATTCAGTTGTCACCTTGTCATCTTGTTTTAGATGCATTAAAAACTGAACAGAAAGCCCAGATGTACAGGAATGTATATGTTCTTTATGTACATAGTTTGGAGGAAGGCTTTGTTTTATTCTTTAATATTTATATGAAGCAGTGATCACATGAAGTGGACCATATTCATTTAGGGATCCTGTCTTAAACAAAGCTCCTCGGTCAATGCTATACTTTTTGGGAGTGGGCATTTAATATTCTTTGCTTTGAAGGGCTCACTCTTCCTGTGAAATAAGTAGTTTCTCTTCTCTCTGTGTTGTAAAATTTACTGTGCAAATCATAAATACCTGAAGCTGATGGACTGATCACTCTAGATACCAAAGTATATGAACAGTGACAAAACAAACCCTGAAAGTCCTCACACCTTCCTCCTATGGTGTGTGTTGAAGAAATAAAGAGCATAACATTTTGGGCATCTAGGGCGGTTTGTTCTCTGGACACATGGTCAGGCCATGCCCCATTCATTTTTTCAGTGACGTATATATACCGCTTGACTAGGGAGTAGAAGCTGCCTTGGCACCCACATTGAATTATGTGAAGAGCTTGTACATAATATTACATTTTTCTTGTTAACAAGATCTAAAACTTCTGAGACACTGCATATTACAGTCCCTTGAACAACTCAGGTCTTGATCCCTATGTAATTTAAAGAGTTAAAAATTAATGATGAAAATAGAAGCAGCTGCCTGGTGACTAACCCAAAGAGCATCTATGCCTTATGTGTTCAGCTTTAATGTATGCGTCATCCTGAGTGTTGAAATCTTGAGCTTTAATTTCATGTTAAATAAATAACTGGTAAATAAGTTGAATGACAGTTCTACAAATACTGTTCATTGTCACAGCAATCAACAGTGACAATTCCAGTATAATGTAAGAATACATGTACTATTAAAACACATGTACTAACACATGTACAAGTACTTCTTTACTGCGAGTGTGGTGAGGCACTGGCACAGGTTGCCCAGAGAAGCTGTGGCTGCCCCATCCCTGGAAGGGTTCAAGGCCAGGTTGGACGGGGCTTTGAGCAACCTGGTCTAGTGGAAGGTGTCCCTGCCCATGGCAGGGGGGGTGGAACTAGATAGTTTTTAAGGTCCCTTCCAACCCAAACCATTCTATAATTCTATGGTTTTTAACAAGTTGACCAAAGCACAACAGAAGTAGGTGATACGACCCACAGCTCTCAGCAACTCCTGAGCACAGGGCATGTTTACCTTCAGTAGATTCACTGGCCAACTTTCAGCAGTCCCCAGATCCACTTGAGTCTCTGTGACTGGTGTCTGTAGTTGCTCAGCTATCTGCCTTCCTGTGTGCTTAACCAATGAAAATCACTGGACTTTGAACTGGGTGAATCTGGATTTCCCTCTCTAGTTATGTGTAATATTTTTCTTATTTTGACTGATCATTATCACACAAGAAACTTCTACTGTTAAGTATGAGAAGAGCTTCCATAAATAAAGGAGTCAACCTTTACACATTACTTAATGGTATATACTGTGGCATTCGTTGGTGTGACAATAGCTGGTGCTTATGATAGGCCATATCCTTCATCTTCAGAATGATTGGTCTTCTAATAATTCTGAAAGTTGTAACTTGAATATAATTGTGTGTCATCTACTTCATTTCAGCTAGTGTAAATTACATATAGATAAGATCCTGGCATTTGAAAAGTTAAAAGGTTATTAACTGATGTTGAGCATTTGAATCTTACTAATTTCCTTCATTTTACCTGTATATTTCTACTTTACTTATTTCAAGACACAAATATGACATACTTTTTTATGAACATATGTGTCATTATAATAAAATACATTAAATCTGTTGTATCTGCAGTTGTATTGCAAAGAAGCTGAACTACATCTTTAAGCAATTCTGCAGTTGAATGCACATTTCAAAATCCTGGCTTGGGAATCTAGCAGTAAACCAGGAAATAGCTGATAACTGTTTGGAAAATACAAATTTTACATTTTTCTATTATTGTCTGCAAAAGATTAAAAAAAAAAAAAAAAAGAAATCAAATAAATTTATCCTCTCATCTTTTAAATTTGTGTGGCATTAAAAATGCTGGAATTCACTGTAACAGCTTTCTTGGTTTGTCCTTTTTCCTCCAAGGTTTAGCAACTTCCCCCAGTGGTTAGTACAGCACTCCAAGCAACTAATCCTGTATCTATAAACTGTAATGTCAGAGGATTAATGTGTGCCTGGGAATGCAGGTCAAATCTGCTTTAGATCACAACAGTTTGAGTTCAGCTCCTAGCTGAAATATCACGAAACTACCATGTAATTTAGTACAAGTCTTGCATTCCTATACTTCAGCGGCTGGTTGCCTTTAATAAGAAGAGGCCCTGGATTGATTTGCCTGAGAATGTATTTTTCTTTGTCTAAAACCAAAGTGGTATCAGCTGGAAAGTAGAAGGATTTCTTAAAATAGTTCTGTATTCGATATAAATAGCACTTTCAAAGTCTGCTTTTAAAATCCTGTAGAAAGTACAGTATGGCAAGTTACTCATATTTCCCGAATTTCTTCTGTTTGCTATGTTACTGTGCCCATATCTTGTAAGCATCTCCTGGTGGCATGCCCGGCCTTCCCCTGGGTAGCTGCTGAGAGCAGTGGAGCTGCACGCAGGTGCTGAGCCATACACGAGTCGAGTCTCATTGGAGAGAAAACTTAAATTATGAAGTATTTTTTACAAAAATAATAATCTAACTTGTGCAATACGTGGAATGATATGTGCACTAAGCAGATGTGCATCTTTTTTGTTTATGCTGAGCCACCAACAAAGCACAGCAATTTATACCTAATTACCTGCAAATGAAATATCCAGAATCTCTCTTACTTTACTTTCTTGATACTTCTGTTAGGTACTGTAGTTGTATGCCTTTGAAGGTTTTTTTTTTGTGTGAGTTCTTGCAATATGATTTTACTTCCAGAAGAAAATTGGCAAGTGTCCTTCTAGAGTATTTGTTTGATCTTAACATTGAAATATATTTAAGAGTAGGTATGTTAGTTCACTTTTGGTTAGGGTGGGTGGGGTTTTTAATTAATTTCATTCTATTTTAAGGCTACGGTGTAGTCTGTTATCATAACATAAAATAATTACCAGCTTTAGAACATGTCCGCTTCATCAAGACACATAAAAAGCACTGTTGTGCACCACTGCACCCCTCCTTGAAAGGGCTGTGTGCCTACCCTTGTTCCAGACCGAGTTTCCCTGTATCGCGCTGCAAACCCGGCGTGCTGTCAGGCTGCAGAGTCACTGTCCCCGGGGCTGATGTGTTTTAATTTCGTCTTTTAAAAAAACGGCAACCCCGGGCCCGCCACAGAGCCCGCCGACGTGTCCGAGGCACAAGGCGCCTGGAAAGCAGACTTCCATTTCAGGCGGAGACGCGTTTCAAAATGAAGCCTCCCGGGCTGTGTGGTGGTGCTGTAGGGCTTTGCTGACAGCCCTCTTCTCCTGCCCTGACAGGTTCTGCGCTCTGTGCTGCTGTTTCCGACGATAGAGCGCATGGCTCAGTCCCCTCAAGGGAAGCTCATGACGCCTCTGCTGTGCAAACTGCGTTACGCTCTGTACATGCCCGTCTACCTGCTGTCCTTCCTCCCAGAGGGAGTCAAAGCCTCCCTGGTGCGGTTTGCGCTGCGAGGAATGAAGACCTGCGATGAATCTTCCATAACAACCTCTGTAAATCTCTTCAGCGTAGACTGCATTGGTGAGCATCTTTTTTTTTTGGGGGGGGGGGGGGTTGTTTCTTGTTTTTTTTTTGTTACACCAACTTCTGTGTTGTTCTCATTTAGTAAATGTTCATGTGGTTTTGTGGGAAAAAGCTTAATACTAAAGCATGAATAAGTTTTGAAAAAGGACGGGTCTGACGTTTTCTCAAATTAAGACCATGAGTACAGGAAAATCTCAAATGAGTCAGTCAAAAGAAACAAATCTTAAGAGGAAAATAACAAATAAAACATTTTCCTGAATAGTATATATTTCTAAGGAAACTGACCTATACTACTAACAGTATCTCATGTGATTAAAACAGCTTTACAAGCTAGTTTATGTTACTTACATCTGCTTACTTTTTGCATTTCATTCATGTTGGATGGTGAAAGTAAATCAGTCATAGTTTCACAAAGGGTTCTTTGCATCTGTTCTTTTAAAGCAGTGATTTCACAAGCTATATAGATTTTGTCATCTGAATTGGTATATCAGTAAATTCAGAAAACAGCCTTCAGCATACAAAGACATAGAAGTTACTTTATGCACAGAAGAATTTCAGCACTTCTTTGGCCTTACAGAGAAACATAGAAGATTAATGTTCCTCCAGTGCATATTGTACGCATATTTTGCACATTCTAGCAAGAGAAACAGCTTTAAGAAACTTTAAAAAACTTTAAGGAAGTGAGTTAATTATTTCAGATAATTTATGTTAAGTTTAGAATGAAAACCAGAACGTGGATTGTGCTATACTCCAGATATTTTGGTAAGTTAGCAGTTGAAAACAATTCAGAATAGAATTGATGTGCTAACACAGTTATAATAGCAAGAAGGAAGTTTCGATTGCATTAATAGTAGTAAAAACACATTCCTACATTACCAGTTGTGCTCTGTCTTCTATCCATTAAATTTTACCTACTAATCGTCCAAACAGATGTGCCAGAGTAACTCTGTGATTTCAGTGAGGTCCTGTACCTTTCGCAGTTAACGGTGGATGTGTTGGCTTGTATTGGAGGCTTGCTGTGACTGTACAGAGACTGAAAGGGTGAGCAGTGAGAGTTCCTACTGCCAGACCAAGACAGCCCCGTTTATGTTGTACAGCCCTGGCGTGACAGTCGCTCTGCTGCAGGACCCTGTGCCTGACACAGTCAGGCTCCTGATTGATAATGTGAATTTCTGACAGGAGTCCTACAGTTTGTTGCTTGAGTCCCTATTAATTCATGGCAGTTTTGTGATGAGTGAGGAGAAAGCAAGCATGCAGTCATACGTGCGCTAGGCTTTCAGGCTTCTTCCTTTGATAATTTGGTCTTGGAGAAAGGTATGTGGAGGTCTGGGGGGGTTACATCTCCACAAGCCAGGAATCCTTCTCTGGTCCCCACAGATAAACTTTTACCTCTCAAAACACATTACCCACAGCCAGAGTTGTATTGGAAATGGTCCTTGGCCTGCAGTAACCTCCAAAAAAGTGTGGCCAGCCATTGTTTGTGAGGGCTGTTTGGCCCAGACCACAGAAGTGGCAGGAATAATTTAACAGAACAAATTTTGTGTGCTGCTGTTGGAGCCTGACTCTGAGCTCTTTAGTCCCCAGGTGAATGATGCTGGTTGGCATGCATGTGTGTGTGTGTGTGTGAGCCTCGTGTAATTTTCCGTGTGCATCAGTGTCTGGTCTGTGTCCAAGCTGTAAGGTAAATTGGAGCAAGAAACCAGGCTGAAGGCTCTTCTACTCATAGGATGTAATCTCTGATTATGTTCAATCTATTGCCTGAATTCATTATACTGGAATGAAAATCCCTGTGAGCCAATGTCTTGTAAAACTTGCATAAATAGGCCTTATTTATGCAACTAATTCCTTTGGGCTTGTGATAGCATCTCTCTTGAGCAGAATTCCCCTTTGGTTTCATCTTTGGAAGCTGATGATGTTTTACAGCCCAGTGACTCAGGACCACATGTGTGGATTAATAATTTTAGGGCTTTCCAGATATTGCCTGTTAACCTTCTCTTGTATTGTTTGTGGACAATAGAAAATGTAACCATTCAGCAAAAATTTGCTAAACCTAACACAGCTACTGAGTCTGTCTTATGGGACCACTCATCTGTGAGTTACTAAAGCCTCTGAATTTGTGGTAAATGTTTTTCTGATTGATTCCTTGTCCCTTAATAAACTGCTAGATATGGTTCGGAAATGCTCAGCAAATTAAGTTGTTTCTCTTCTCCAGGAAGGTTGCATGTCAACTCATTAAAAATACACATATTGCCTTTGGCAGGTACATCTGTTGCATTACTGTAATTGTAATAAAAGCTGTGATTAAGAGCAAAAAAGATGGTAAAAGTTTCCTTAAAACTAATACGTCCGTTAAAACAAACCAACCTGCCAGGGATTGGTTACCACATCCAAAGCTTAGTCACAACAATGTTTTCTCTCCTCTTAAAGGAAATGAGATTTGAAAACTTAATTATAGTGGAACTCTAAGACCAAGTGCTGCTCCTGTTGACATCAAGAGTGAAAAGCTCCATTCAGTGGCAGCAGAATCAGACCCTTGGTTGGAGGAGTCAATGAAGGAAGAATTATCTTATCTGTCTGTCCCACTGTTTCAAATTATACTTGCTCCTGCTTCTTATCCAAACTCATTTTGCCTTTGTCCTAACTTTATAGTTGATGGTACGTAGATGCTGCAGTCACTAGAAGGTATTGTGATGACACTGTGCAAAAAGGTAACAAAATACAGCATCTTGTGCCAGAGGGGAAGTAGTGCAGAAAGAGGAGAGACAGCAGAGACTGTAAAGAAAATCAATTGTAAAGAAGGAAGACATAGTGTATAAATAGTAAAGAACCTATTAGAAATAAGCAAAGGGGTCTGAAGGCAGTTTGCCTACAGTAATCCTACAGGATTAAACTTCTAGTGAAGATATCTTAAGGCAGAAAAAGCATTACAATGAACAAACTAGCATTTAGGTATTTGTATTCATGAACCTAGGAGATGAACAGACAGAAAAATTGGACATTAAGTGACCTTGAGTTATCTGAAACATTGTCATTCTGTTTATTCAGGCTAGCAAAACAAGGCTACCCCTATCTAGCACAGTGGTGGTTCTACAAATCATGTGCAGTCCTGCAATGCTGGAATACTTTGGCACTCCAGTGCGTTGAAATTTGTAAACATTTCTTCGGTGACAGATGCCAGTAGCAAACTTACAGTGACAGTAAACCATTCTATCTACACGGGACAGGATTTATTGTCCAGCCGTTTGACTGGCAAACTTCCTCCATTTGTTTCTGTAAAATTTCCACAAAAGCACAGACATTACATAATGGGTAAACACCGCAAGGCTTTTTCGAGAGGCGAGCTCGCAGGTCAGAGGTTAACGTCTGGATGACAGTGAAGATACAGATAAGCACAATAGCAAGAAAAACCTCCAACTGGCCCAAACGCAGTGCGTCCTTTGTGATCTTGAACCTGTGACTTCCCTGGAGGAATCTCCCTGTTTGTTTAACCTATTCAGGGAGCAGGGGAGCACAGAGATCCAGGGCGGGGGGAGATTGGCTTTGTGCAGTTCAGGCAGGTTGGGAAGGAGGGGACTCAGAAACCTGAAACGAGGTTTCAGATGCGTTTAGGCTGTCAAGCAAATGAAGGCTGGAGTCAGTAGATTTCCGGTTTATTTTAAGCGTCCAAGGGATGTTGTAAGAAGACAAGGAACTGAGATGAAACTTCAGAGTTTGGATTCAAATTTTATCTTGTTCCAAGTGTGGAGACATTACGATTTCCCCTCATTTTACAGAGAAAAAAGGGCTAAGGCACTTTCAGACACTCCACTCTTATGCCCACGGGACTGCATAGGAAGTGAGAGTCCTGACTGAGGTATTGAGGCGTGTCTGCCAGCAGTAGCTACCTCTCTGTGGTGGCTCCACAGGATGGCAAAATTACATCCTTGAAGTGTCATAGAGTAAAAAGCTTTCTCATAGGATAAGATCTGTAGAACTGTCAAATAGCACCTGGGAGAGAAATTTGTATCAAAAGCTGGTAAAACATGGGCTTCTAGTTGCTATGAAAATGGAGCATAAGCTTTTACATTGACTAAGTTATTTTAAAATTTTATCTCCAAGGAGCCACCGACAAAAATTAATTCTGGTTATGAATTATCCCAGCCTTGGGAGTTGTCATGTCTTGAGATCTGTTTCTATTCCAGTTCTCTGCCCTTGATCATAGAGGTTTTAAATATGTCATTATGGGTGGTCTTCATCTGACCACTGTGGCCATCATACTGTCCAAATAGTTGGCATCTAAAGCAGGACAAGTGAATCACACCCTACAAATGACTGTTTCTCTTTACTGACCTCAAAGGGATCCTCTCTCTACTAGATACCTAAAATTAGAGGAAATGAATCCCACTCTGGCTACGGGCTGCTTATTTTTCTGCAGACATCAGAAAACAATGTGATCTGAATTGTCCATGCAGCCTTTACCCTTTGCTGCCAGCACAGTCAGATATCCCATGCTTTTGTTGCATGAGAATTTACAGCTTCTGGTTTCTAGTGAGAGTCCTGTTGTTTGTTTCCTGTCATCTTTGAAAATTCATTGTACATCTTCACCTCCATTTCCTGACAAGTAAGATGGGAAATTTTTGGAGAGATTTTTTGGGGGGGACTAAAATGCTGTAGAAATAGCCATCTAACTGAAATACTTGGGTAAGTACAGCATGCAGTGTTGTGTTTGTGGCACTCAATAGTGCTTCCACTTACTCTGATTATAGTTTTCAGAGTTAAAAAAACAGTGTTTAAAGTATTAGGTAAGCACTTGATAAACAAATTCACCTTAAATGGTGAAATAAGAATGCTTTGCCCCCTAAAGAATATTTTTAAAAGTTGTGTATCTACATAGATAAAATGTAGTTTGCTTTGTTTTTAAATTAAAATGGTGTTCTTTTCTTGCACTGAAATGAAAATTTATCTCCTAAAAGTAATGGAAGATATGATGAGTGCCTCTAAATTCAGCACAGAAGGCAGAGCTCTTTTGATTTTGCTTCATAGAACAAAGTCAAGGGAGCTCTTGCCTTCTGTGCTGAATGGAACTAAAACTCTTCATTAAAGCATTCAAGGCCAAGGGGGAATTGGGCATTATATTCTCATCTAGGTTTTAATATTATTTCAAATACTGTACTAGCATAATTTAAAAAGAACCTGACATTCAAGACAAGCAATGAGCTATTGCCCAGCATCACATAGCTGATCAACGGCAGAACGGTGCATAGACCTACATCCCAGGGCAGCAGTTGATCTACTGAACCTGCCTAACCATTAGTTTAACCTTACGAATATATATACATATGTTAGTCATGAGCAGCTTCCACAAACCACATTGGCTAGACAGGCTGACGTGCATGGAGTGCATTTTAAAACAGAATAAAAGCTTTCCCTCCCCCCTCACCAGGAGACAGCTGTGCAGACCTTTGAACCTAGACCAGTACATTTTCAAGTTGATTTTCCAGGCTGACAGAAGTCAAAGGCCTGGTAGTAAAAAGTGATTGCTTTGTTTCTTCTGGTGATTTTAAGTCGTAGATAACTTCTGGCTATAATGCAGAAATCATTTCAAGGACATTTTTCTACTTTTATAATTAAATATGTATAGAATTTCAGACACAATGTATAGATAGACAAAATTTAACGGAGGACAGAAATTACTGACATGATACGTAAATTGCATCTACATAAACTAAATAATATAAAATCTGTACAGTGTAGCGTAGTGTATCACAGGTAGGCAAAAAGTATGAATCTCAGCCGTTCTCTCTTCTTCCTGTGTGCGTTCTTTGATACTCAGTGGGGCAGAAAGAGGTCAATGTGATACAGCAAATAATATCTCTCCCTGTCACTGGCATCTAACAAATTAGGATTCAAGAGGAGTCTTCTTTCCTGAAATCGGGTAACTCTACAGCTGTCTCTTACAAGGTATTTTTTGCCTGTTTCTGAATTTGCTACTGCCAGATATTACCAAGGGTTGGAAGGCTGCTTTAGGTAGCCCAGCAGTCTGACCCAGCGTGCTAAATCCTCTGCTTCTGCAGAGTTTCTCGGCAGGCTCCTGTGTGCTGTCACAGTTGAGTCCTATCCACTTCTGGCATTTTAAGTGATGATCGTAATATGTATTTCTGCAAAGTGTTTAAGAGCGTGTTTCCTTACCTGTGGAAACAGAGTAATATTTTATCACCTGCTTCACAGGAAAAGGGGCCAAAGAATAACAGTCTTTAATATTTTCATGTTTCCTCTGCTACTGTTTATTTTCCTGTGTGATGCCTGACTAAAATGTTTGTTTAATGTAGTCGGACAACTCACCTTACCAAGGCAGCATTTAAGCTGACGGAAAAACCTCACATCTGCTTTATTCTTTTTGTGAGTGAACTAAACTTTTCCTTATTTCGGAGTAGGATGCTCATATTAAATTACTGGAGGAAGGCAATGACTTTTATGTATTTATTTTTTAAAGTCAATCTGCTTCATAATTTACCCCATTTCCAAAAGAAGGAAAGAGGGTTGTTTAACAAGGACTTTTATTACTTGCAAAAGCTTTTACTTTCCTGTGAAAGCCTTGTGAAAATAATAGTAATAATGTGGAAATTTCTCACTGGGTTTATTTCTGTTAATTATTCCTCTTTTTCTTCTTGGGGGGAAAACCCAACGTCAAAAGCTCCCATCATAAGTATTACTCATAAGGCGTGAATGTTTTGGTAATGGAACTGCTGATCATTTCCATGAAATGTGAGACAAAGTTGGGATGTGGTTGGGGAAGGGGAGATTGTTTATTCACCCCTGGTGGGGTTTCATCCCCAGAGATACAGTTTTCTCCCACAAATTTGCAGCAAGCTTAATGACGTGTTGCAAATGGCATGAAAAAGGAAGGGGTAACATCAACAAAGCAGAAGGGATATTGAAAATAAGTATATGCCAGTTAAGTGCTACCAGCAACCAGTTGCTTTGTGTTAGCTAGTGCCAGATAGTCTTCTGCAAATTGGCACTTTATTTTCCTTGGGCCCAGTACAAAGCACCCAGAATTCAGGGGAGAGATTCCCTTCTGCAGTAGACTCATGCCTTTTGTCTCAGAGATGTCTGTCTAAAGGCCCCCAAGGAATATCTGAAGTAGAGCTCATGGCTCTGTCATAACTGGCATTTACTGGTTGGGAATTTAGCTTGATTCATTGAACTCTTTCATCATGCAGTCCCAGCAAAGCACTTAAACACATGCTAAATCCATACCCATGGGTAAACTATAGGCATTTGTGTCATGGAATAAAGTGTTTTTTATGAAAATGACATTTACAAAACTGCTAATTAATGCAATACCTGTCATTCCATGTGCCTAAAGGGGACACTGGTCTGGATGTAATTTCTACAGTCAGCTAAAACAGTATTGGAGTATGCTTTGTTGCTGGTTCTTGTCATGAAAATGTCCACCAGTGCTCACCATCTCCCTTCTCTGAATTTTTAACATGACAATATTGACAAGGAGAAAATGCCAAGAGTCCTCATGGATCTGTGGAGGAGATGCTGGTTTATCTTGCAAACCCAATGGTGCAGGAGATTACTTGATGGTTAGTGCAATGGTCAGGTGTATTAAAATGAGCTTTAAAAACAGTGGTTTATGTTTAATGAAGGGTCGTGTAAAGTTCACCTTTCATACCAATCAAAGCCGCTCCACCTGAGAGGAAGTTCACCTCATTCAAAGGAGGTGTGGTCCAGTTGCTGAATGTCATCAGGGTTCCTCAAGGAAGAGTCAAGTGTCGGGTCCCAACCCAAAAAAACACTTAAACTGACCCCCATATAGCTACTCACATGCATAAGCCCTTGCCTAATAGAACATATTAATCCTAGTAGAGCTCAGGCAGGAACCCCAGTGTGGAAATGCTAAATTGCTTCAGGCAGTGTCCATCCTGGCCACTCCCTGTGGGACTGAGCACCACCTACACCAGACTCTTATATGCCCTTACAGAGTAAGAGAGCAGACGTTTTCCACAAACAAAAATCTGGACCCTAGCGGAAATCCCATCATCGCAGCCATCTGCCAGGGTATGTGGGAGCTTAAACTGGAGATGCATTTTTCCAGCTAAGGGCTAGTTCTGTCATTTGAAGATGATGGGAGTTGTTCCAAAGTAACTTAAGGCAGGATTAAATCCCTAGACATTGCAGTTTCCATCACACACCCCGCTTCATCTGCACATGCTTCATCACACAAAGTAAATGAGTGTTTTTCGCACTCCTCAACAAAGTATCTATTGTTTGTAAAGCACCTGGATGTAATCGTTTAATAACTTTTTATTTTTGCCTTTAGCCTCTACTATGCTTTCTCAAGCACAGTTTACTGATTTTGTTGTATAGTTCTGATCTTCCTGCAACTACAGTACCAAACAGATTGGAGAAGTTCATCATAACAATTGCAGCAATTTCTGCCTATTTATGTTGATCATAGTTATATATTAACTGGTATGTTTTCATTCTAAATTCAAGTGTAAATTTAAGCAGAACCCAAAGACAATGTTTATGTCTTGTAAGCCTCTAAACATCAACATTTATCTGATGCGTTTGCATGTGTGGAAGCACGTGTTCCTGTGTTAGTCATCCTCGATACTAAGCAGTTCGTTCTGTCTGATGTTTCAAACAGTAAGTTATACAATATTTCCAATATTGCTGTTGGCAATAATTACTGGTAGAAAATGTCTTTTCCCCATAGGAAATTACACTGCTGTTTGGTATTATTAGTTCTTACCACTGTTTTCTGACTCTTTCTGAGGAATGACAGAGATTGTTTCCTCAAGAGCAAAGGATAAACTGGAAAGAAAACTAGCGTTACACTCCTCTGAAGAACCTTACAATAAGACGGGCAACTTACCAGGAAAAAAATGTGACCAGATAGTAGTACATTCCCTGATGAAAACTTATTTTCAAAAGTTCAATCTACTTTTTGCAGGGCATTTAATTTTGCAGGGGAATCCAACCTAGAATTGCTTAATCACTTTGCGATTTAAGCAATTTTGCTTTAGAGCCTAGAGGACTTTGAAAGAGTTGTATTACAGCATGTCTAGATACAGATGAGTTGTGTTGCACATAAATACAGTAGTCTTTGACAGTATTTGTCCCATTGAAGTCAAATTATTTTCTTCTGCTTTCTGCTTGTAGTCCCTCAGGAGGACAAGCAAAACTCTGCGTGCATATTTGCAACTCGATGTTGAACAGTCATGGATTTAGAAATCGACTGTAAAATCTGTGGAGAAGAAATTATGTTTTTCCTGATAGTCTGAATGGCCTCTGACAAACTGAAGACAACTCTTGCCTGGGGCCTTTAGCACTCCCACAAACTATAACTAACTTAGTTACAAAAAAGATCCAGTTGGGCAGTCAGTTAGAACTCTTCCTTTTTGCTACAAATACCATCAAATTACCAATTTACTTGTATATTGTTCAGTTTACCTTTACAGAGGCCAAGAATGGGAATTAAAACTTGCCAATGTTTTGCATATTTTAAAATACCAAGCATTTCGTAATACCAGATTATTATGAAATTATCCTGCTGCCAGACAGATTTACTGAGGGAGGCATCAGTGAAGCCTTCTGGGAGAGGGAGACTAAGAATTTGTGCAGGTTCTTTGGGAGTCTCTTGTGTGACAGAAGAAAGCATCATTTCAGGCTTTTCTATGTGCAGTACTGCCAGTACCTGACAAAATGTGTCCCCAGTCTCTACTGTGGTCCTTAGCCAACACAAACAACAGTTTCAAGTAGTAACAATAATAGCAGTTAAATGGCAAATGGTGAAAGAGCAGATGCGTTCTGTGAAAACTATGACAGTAAATGATAGTTTTGTAAGGCAGAGCATCAGAACTGGGAACTTGCAATGTCAGTGTGGGAATGAAAGATGTATGGAAACAAACTGCAGAGAATGAGAGACTAATGACAGTGTAATGACTTTGCTTGGGAACCTGAAATGTCGATGTGGGAATGAAAGATGTATGGAAACAAACTATAGAGAATGAGAGACTAATGACAATGTAATGTGTTTGCTTGTTTTTCACAGGGCCTAAGACATGGTTATGAAAACCACTGTAGTTCCTCAAAAGAGCATTTGCAAGTAGGCATGGGTGTTCAGAAGTTGGAGCATGGTCAGTAAGACCAATGTCATGGGAGCTTTGGCTTCCTTAACCATGAAAAGGTGATTAACTTTGAAAGATTTAGTAAAGAAATCTCGAGGATGAGTTTCAGGGGAAAGAAAAAAATCTTCTATATCATTATGAGCAAAAGTGTGCTTGTGAGGGATTTAAAATTACAGTAGACAAACAAGTTCATAAGAGATCAAAGGAATACTGACAGGAAAAAGGCAGATGAGCTAGGTGATGTGCAGATAATGTAATGTAAATTCCAAACGTATGGAAAACAAAGTAGCATTGCAAGCCTTTATACATTGCCAAAACTATTTGTTAATTGGCTTAACAGACATAGGTGAGATAACTGACAGAACTAGAATACCAATATGAAGGGACATAACTCACTTTGAGAAGGAAGGGCGGGGAGAAAGGAGGAGGATGTGGATGAAGGACTTGTTCTGATATCCATGTGTTAAAGACTTCACAGGGAGACCTGTTGAATATTATGTCCACCAAACCAGGACAGGCGTATTTAAGAGACTTTTTCTTAGAAACTTCTGAGCCATCCAAAGAGCAGTATGTAGTGTGCTTGATGTCTGCAGAGGAAGGAATCCTGCAACATATAGACCATTAAGCTGGTTGTCATGATGCATTGCCTTTTGTTTTTGTTTTATTTTTTTTTAACATATATATATATAAGAGCATATATATATATATATAAAGCAGAGAAAGCAACTGGCAGAGAATATATGGCAGTTTGATACAAAGAATTTGAAGGTGATAGGCAGATTGGCTGAATATATTCACAGAAGGGTAACATATGTGCTAGGACAGAAATACATAACATGTCTACAACACTATTCATCCTCTATTCCCCTTAAAATCCCATCATAGCCAGTGGAGAGATATAGGGAACACTTCTCTGATCTATCTAGATGACTGCTTTAGATTGAGATGAATTGTGTTCTTTCCACTGACTGTGAAGGGAGAAAAACAAAGCTTTAGATAGCCACATTTAATCAGGTGAATCCCATGACAGATATCAAGAAATTATGACCTTCAAGGAAAAAAAAATAAATAAATTAGAGTCATTTAGACTAAACAAGGGACAATTTAAGGACATGGTAAAAGTTTTCAAATAAAGGAGAATAATCTAATCCACATGTCCATGGTATATAAGGTAATGTGTAATGGAGTAGATTGCAACAAAGATGATTCAGATTAAATTTTAGTTAATGATAAGAATGGAATTCTAGACTGGATTTCCTAGGAACGTAACGAACATTGGGTCATCAGTGTTTCCTAAGGACAGGATGGATAAGTATCTGCTGAAAATGACACAATATCATTGATTCTTCTTAAGACAGAAAAAACAATGGAGATCCCTTCCAGCTGTACTATTTCATACATACTAATTAAAGATGCAAGAGTAGCATCCAGAATTTCAGAACTCTGAGGGGCAATTTACCATAGTAAGAGCTGAGCAAAACAGATGGACAGATACAACACAGAATGTTTGAGGAAACCAAGATACAGGCAAAAAATGTCAGACATTTGTTAAAATATCTGAAAGTTCAGAAAACGTCTGATCGAATGTCTGAATTAATCAACATTTTGCAGGTTCAATGCAGGTTACAGAAACATTACAGTAGGACCTGCCAAAGGTAGGTAGATTACCTCTGGAAATCAGCTAATTGAGTATAGGACTCATGGTAGCACTGGGTAGGAGTATGATCATCCATATTGTTTAATTATTAATGAATTTTCTGGTGTGTTTTTAGCCTTCTCCAACTAGCATTCTCCTAGTATTCAGGCACAGTTGAGGAGTTAGCACTGCCATGCACTCTTCCCAATAAGCAGTTTGGGTAGAGGAAAAATTTAATTCTGTGAAAACAAGCCATTCTATTCCAGTTGGCCTCAGGGCCACAAAATAGTTCCTGACTCCACTTAGTACAATGGTGCAGATATAGCCCATATTCATACCTGCAAAAGCAGCAACAGTTTGATCATTGGAAAGCGGTTGTGAGAAAACAGACTGAAAATTTGACTTCATAATTGTCAAAGAAGAAGCTGAGAAATTGATGAGCAAAAGCAAAAGAGGGTGCATTTAATGTTTGAAGGGGGGTAAGATAAACTAGGGAAGGCATTTTACAAACTATCAATCAGTGAAAAGAGAAACGGCTGTAAAAAGCAAGCCAGTGTGGAAATGCGTTCTTTACAGAATGCTGTTTGTGGAAAAACTGAGCGATTGTTCTGTAATGAATGTGTACTTGATGATGACATAATTAAAGGCAGACAGTAAATCATCATTTTCCAAACCATCAAGCCATGCAGGGACAAACTACAGTATGCCCTAGGTTAAAGAGTAAACCTGTAAATCTCTAACATCAGAGAAGGCAAACTAATAAAGAGCTTTGCTTGGACTTTTTTGTAAGAAATGTGGATTAAGCAAGCAAGTTGTAGCCACTCTTCAATTTCTTGCCTGAATTTAGTATAATTGATGTTCAGTACTTGTGACCTTGATAGTACAGTACTAACCTAGCAGGATATTTTGTTAGAGATGGTGACAAATACTACTGAAAAATCAGTTCAAAATTGGATAAATGTAAGCATTGTTATACTAACTCAGATACACTATTGAGTTATAGGAACTAATATCTGGAAATGAGATCCAAAGTTCATCCTGTCCAGTCTCTCATTTCCAACAATAGTCAGAACAAAATGCTTCCAAGAAGGGCAAAAACTCTCCAATAGAAAAGTCTGCCAATTAGTAAAGGTGTCATTCTTAGAGATAAAGGCTTAAAGACCTGAGGCTTTTGTAGTAGTATGTAGCTCTGAATTTTGTAGTTCGTTAAGAGAGTTCTTAGTATTTTTTGACTTCTGGTGTCTTTGTTGTCAGTTGCTAATTTCTTGGCCCTGAGAGGTTCTCACTGTAACAGGCTGTATCCTATGTGCTGTATTATGTGGTGTAAAGTGGATTTCCTTTTACAGGTTCTGATTATTTCTACCTCTTAATATGCTTCTGTATTACAAATAAGTTGCAAAAGATTTTTGAAGAAGTGATCTCTTCTGGGCCTGGTTGCACTTCAGATTTGTGGGTTTTAATGATAATGATCTCTCTTTTATTAAATGCTTCAAACACAAGGGAGTACAGAGACCAGCTGGAAAGTGTTATTTGACTGAAAAATACATTAAATAACTAAATGATATTCAACCTGGAAGAAGTAAGCTAATAGAATACATGCAAATTAAAAAAAAAGTATTGGAGGCGGGGATAATAACTTGCCATGCTACAGGGTCTCGGAATACCTTCTTGAAGTATGGAGAATACCCACAGCCTCTGCAACGGTCACAAGGGGATCACCACCACAGTCAGGAGGGAATCACTGATCTCTTACAAACTCCTCCAGTTCTAGCTAAAGGAAATTTTTTCATTTCTTGGTGAAAAAAGGCAATACTTTTGTATATGGTGGCCTTAGTAAGACAGCATAAGAAGTCTCTCCACTGTCCCTATTTATCTGCTCAGGGGGTTGGTTGGTCAAAATACAGTAAGAGTAGTGGCACAAGTTTGCATTTGGGAAGCATGATGTAGGTAGGGCTGTGGTCTCCTTTTCCTCTGAATTTGTCCACTCTGGAATATCATATAGTATGTTCTTCCAAGGTTAATGCTGTTGAAATTGTGCTGTCTGGACATTGAAGTAAAAATTTGGCTTAATGTTTCTCCCTGTACCCATTCCAGAGCATAGCTCCTACTAACTTACAAAATAAAACAATATTTTGATGTGTGGGACTTAATAAATTTACACGTACAGTCACAATCTTGTTGATAGAGTCAACATAATCTGAAGCCAGCAGCGGTAGGGAAATTAAGTGAGCTCGGGTAACCCTTTGTAGTCTTTTGTTTATTTTAGTCTGATGAACAAGCTATTAAAGAATGTGTGTATGCATCCATTAAAGTGTCTAGATTGGGGCTATCTTCACAACCAGTCATTTTTGTTGGAAAAGGAACTATTCTGGTTATTTCCTGAAATTCACTAGCCAATGAAGTTAAAAAGGTTTTTATTTTTCTTTGTTATTGTCTCTGTTGTTTCATTAGTATGGCATCTCTTTCTGTCTATTCTATCTGTCACAGTAAATTCATCTCCTTAGCCCAGCAAAGAATACAATATTGTTTTTACATAATTACGATAGCAACTACAGAGCAAACCCACACAGAATGAGATCTAGTCATGGCACCACAACACAGAGTTGATTTTTAAATATACAAGGGCATGCATATCTCTCAAAGTTTATCAGGGTTAAGTCAGAAATACTTGACGCTCATTTATATTTTACAGATATGTCCAGCACGTGTAAGTCATTTTTTAAAGATTTCTTTTCATACAGACATAGTTCCAACTCATCTTGGATTTCCACAGACAACAAAATGTGACCCCTCAGTTTCTAGTGTGAGTTTATGATTGATCTAGCCCTAATCTAATATTTTGTTTGCAAATAAGCAAGCAAATGATCTTTGGATATTCAATAATCAAGCAAGAAGTTGAAAGAGTTGAGAAAACACATATTTCAGTCCAAGTACTGGAAATTTTCTCTGTATTTCTTCAAGAATCAAGTGTAAAGAGAAAGTTTATCTGTCCCTATTTCTTCACTGAAATTAGCACAGCTTTTCAAGTTCCAACATAGATCTGTTGATATCCATAGTGGCAAGTGAAAACATACTGGTTTAAGATATAGCTCTAAAATCTTTTGAAGGTAATAATAATGCTGCTAGACATGTGTTTCTTCAAAATTGAGAAATCTTCTATTTGGTATGTTATTTGCTTGACTGCATTGTGGCTATATCAATGTGTTTGAAGTTCAGCTCAATAGATACAGGTATTCATCTAACAGCTGGCTAATTGAATTGGTGGTTAAATAACCTTAAACACTGAAAAGCTTGATTGATTTCAGTCATTATTGTTTGTGAAAACTAATAATTTAGCTGAGGGATATTAAGTCCTTGCTGTGACACTTTAGGTTAAAGAGCTACCAATGATATAAAGCACTCTTTTCTTTTCTGGATCCTTGATTTGAGCCCAATTGGGGTTCCTCTATCACAAAACCCCCACAAATAAATCAAACACATTTTGGCACAGTTTGTCGTCTCTGCTTAGCAAATGTATGAGACTAAACTGACACTGATCCTTAATCACCTTTAATCCATGGAGAGGGAATGATCCTAGCAGGGCAGGAAAAAGGTCATTGGCAGGATCATGGGGAGAAACTAAGTTGGCAGTTAATTTCATAAGCCTGACCTGGGAATAAATGAAGGATTTCTATTTTCAAGGTAATCTGTGTATATAAAAGATCTGCATATAAAAAGTTAGGATATTTTAAGAAGGTATTTATGTGTTAAAAGCATGATAAACATGGTATTTGTCTGTTAAAACTCTGATTTCACTTTTAAACTCTAAGGCCTTATTGTTTATGATAATTATATAATTAACAGCAGCTTTTTCATTATTAAACTCTAGTGACCTGGTTATGAATTCCAAGGGGTATCAACAACTTGAGATAGTATAAAATGTAATAAGAATGCTTTGGGGTTCTATAGCTGTCACCAGGTACGTTGGCCAGTTTCTACAGGTTTGCAACAACATTTTCTTTTTTTTTTTTTTTTTTTTTGAGAAGTGCTTTGCCTTTGCTAGTTGCTTTGTGAAAAAATAACATGAAGGAGTATTTACAGAGGCCATGATACTGCAAAGATTCATGTTATATGCTTCACTCATGTTATATGCTTAACTTTCTGTGCTTTGGATTATCCCACTGACACAGGCCGATTTGTAAGGTATCAGTCCAGTATATGCGTAAATACAGATTTGAAGGAATGGGATTAGACCATGAAAATTAAGGAGGAAAAGCACTGAAATTGGCTTTAGACTGTTAAACCAGATAAACAAGTTGAATAAGCAAAATATGTTGGCAGGAAAGGCTAAAGGGCTCCTATACATTCCTTTCCTAGAAATCTTAGGCCGATTCAAGACCAAATCTGTAGGAGCCTGTTTCCAAGATGGGAATTGAGAGCGCAGAGGTACTGGGCTCTTGCCATGCAGGCAGAGGATGAGAGAAGAATAAAATTTGTTCCTTTCTTCCAAAGTCTTGTCAGGAGAGGACTGCTGTTTATGTATCTTCAGTGGATAAGGATGGCTTCTTCAGTGAAATCTCTGCAAGCCAGGATTTAGGATTCAACTCCAGCCTTGATATTGCAAACTGTCCATGCCAAGTAAAGTGCTCTCAAGTCACTGTGTAGGTCTCTGACCAGATTTCTGAAGAGCTCACATTCCTGTCTGTGAGAACTCCCTTCTCATTTCAGAGTCTGAATATCCAAGTTACCAAAGGAACTGATGTAGTCGGTGTTCATCTCATTGACACATCTCATCATAGCTGTGCTGTGTGGGGCTCTTTCGACGCTGAATATTTTGATGATTTATCACTGGTTAAGTTCCTCCTTCACCAAGCAGCTAGAACTGCCTTGCTTTCAGTAGAAAATTATATCAACTGCACAACTTTTCATAAAACTCATGCAAACACTGTATACACCTTCATTTTGTGACAAGATCATCTTATTTCAGTTGTACCAAATATCAGTTAGGGTTTGGTGGAAGACATATCTACTTAAAGCTACAAGACAGTTCTGATCCTTCAAATATTTAACATTATCACTTTAAGCATTCCCATTAAAAGCAAAGAGGCAGCAGATCATATGCAGAAGTGCATGTGTGCACGTTATTGTGTCCTCCAAGCCTTTCATGTTGACTTCAACAAGCCAGTTTAGAGAAGGATTTGAAGTTCAAGTACAGTTTTCTCACAGAGACACAGCTTCACTTTGGGTACTTACAGGCTAGCCCTTAGCTTGTTTTTTTATGTATTCTTCATCAGATAACTGAAGATTTTGTTATCTGCACACTGCAAAATGCAACATTCAAGGTACTAGTGGGCAATTCTAAAGGGACATGAACAATTTGGGTCTGTAAATTTTATTGTTGAAGAAGTTAAATATGTTTTATAAGCACTAATTACTAGTCATCATGTTTATACCATGCTTTCACTTCCAAGTGCTTTTAGGACAGTCTACAAAAACCACTTAATTGTCATAGCAGCCTGAAGTATGTTTTTAAAATGAGGAAACTGAGACATACAGATTTTGTAATTTGCACAGAGTCCCAGAGGACTTCAGTGATGGTTCAGAAAAATTCCAGGCCTCCTGACCTTTCATCCCCCATCCAGTCATATCTTTCACATGTAATGATTTTTCAGAATACTAATTTCAATCTCATTTTGTCTTTACTAAACCCCAGATATTTCTCTCTTCAAATATGAGTGAGATGCAGTGGTGAACGCCAAACAGATCGAATCCAGATGTTCACCCTAACTTCAGCATGGACACCAAGGTCACAACTCCAGTACAAATTCCACACAGCCCATTATGGGAAGTCCCCATGTTTGCATTTTGAGCCAGGGTCCTGCAGACTCCTGGATGTGTTTTATTTTGTGCAGTGACTAATTCTGCAGTTTTCAGTGAGACAGCTTCATCATTCAGGAAGTTCAGCACATGAGCTCTAGGTTGCATTTTATATTGTACCTGAAATCAGAGAACCAAAACCAGTAAATATTTTACCAGGACTCTTGGTAGTGATTCTGGGAATCTTTTGAGATATTCAGCTAAAGCAAGCATTAACACGGGTTGGAAGTCTTTCCAGAGACTGTAACACCAGGTATCAAGAACTGACAAGGTGATCTCAGAAGATAACCTTCCCCTGCATAGCCTAAAGAAAGATTTCAGAGGCCATTCAATTTACATGTCTCAACTTCTGGTTGTACACCATTCACAGACTGATTTTCAGAGCTGCTGAAATACTCATAGTAACAGTCCCTGGGAGCCTTTTCAGAAGGCTTTCTAATTACACACAAAAAGCGAGTGAATTCTTCTGAGTTACTTCCTTTGAAAAAGCAGCTCAGTATTCATGAAATGAGGAAACAGAAAAGCTTTTTTTTTTTTTTTTTTTTTGTAAAATGAAAGAACTAAATATTCAAAAAATGCCAAGGTTAGTAGAGTATAGCATTAGGAAATAGCGGAGGGATTTCTCCCTGAACTTGTGACTTAGCTTTTGAGAAAAATAGCTTTTTTGAAGAAGCCCAGTTTGACATTGCACAGCAGCAAGAGAGGTTGCTATTCCTGCTCTATAATGGTATCTCTTTCAATATAGCTTTTTATAGCCATTAAACATCTTCTGGTGTAATGCAGATTGGAGGGTAGCAGTAGATTTAGGGTAATTTGATTGTAATAAAGATTTTTACAGTATCTTCCATTATGTTCTTACAACTAAGTTTGAGTAATATGAAATACCTAAAACAACTAGTAGACAGATGTATGACCGTTTGGAAAATGAGATTAAAGAGAATTTTTGAAACTGGAAAGATGTAGCTAGTAGGGTTTTGTAACAGTCTTCTCTTCATTCCTTTACTGTTCAGTAGCTGTGGTAGGGATGTGACTGATGGAATAGTGTGTGTTTGAGTTTACAGACAGTACCACACTAGAACACGCTGCAGATATGCTGGGGAGGGACAGGATCAAAATGACTTTCACAAGCTAAGAGAAGTGATTGGGGAGCGGGGAGAGGAGAATACTGTCATTCCTTAAAGAGCCAAGTTGTTCTGTACATAAATGAAGTACAAGGGTGGTAAATCACTGGTTAAGTAATAGTTCTGCAGGAAAAAATCCTGGGAATATTATGGGTCACAAGCTGATGCGGGTTGACATGTTGTGTTGTAAAATGTGTTATGATTTCATACATATGAAGAGATACATGGGCTGAAAGAGCTACAGCTCTACTGTTGAAGAGAGACACACACTCTAGCATGAGCTGAAATACTATGTCAGTAAAATTCAAGAGAGAGCTGAAGCCATTGGACGTATCCAGAGGAAACCGATCAAGAATGATAGTGGACCTAGAGAATAGTACCTGAAAGGAGAGATTTGTGGAAGTATAAGCTATCTGGCCTTTGTAGATATTTCCCCTAAGATTAATTGCATTAACTGTATTTACAGTTAGAAGAGCTCAGGGCAACATGCTTAGATGTGAATGTGGCAAATACATGTGCTTATCAGTTTCCTGTGGCAGTAAGGTTCATAGTTAATTGCATATGACATTAAAAAGTACTTCCTTTTATTGTTCTGCATTTTAATGTATTGTGCTGTAAGAGAGGGAAAAGCAGTATATCATGAAGTATCATGAACATGATGGCTAGAACACATCTTTAATTGTACTTCTTTGTTTTCACCACCATTCTTAGTTTTGTAGTGTCCCACAGAGGTTGTGTCTGTTAGCATATACAGTTCTTCAGGTGTGGTCATGTTATGTGATTTCTATAATGGTAGTGCAGAATTACATATCTTCCTACTTCTATTTATGAAACATAACATATGATTTGATTGGAATTTTAAGTAAATGTGCACAGTGAACAACAGTCATCTTAGGGGTCTCTGGTTTCTGATTCCATTCCTGGCATTAATTTATAAGCTTGTAAGGGAAAATATTATTTTTTTTTTTTTCACATGTATGTTGCTTACCATTTTTTCAATTTTAATTTCATTTGCTGGTGTGTTGATTTTTTTCTCTCTCCTCTTTAGGCCTCTCTCACACTTCTCACTTCTAGGTCCTCACAAACTGACTAGCATTGTGTCCTGTGCAAATGCTATCAATTAATTACTTATCCACTGACCAGATCATTAAGAAATAAATTACCTATGATCTTAATATGAAGCTGGACTAGAATCTTAGGCCAGGATTCATCCCACCTCAGTTTAGGCACTCGATTCAAAATAAGGTCTAAAGGCCTTAACACTGAAAAGAGAGACATCTTGAGAAGTGATTTAACTCACCCCAAAAATTATCAAATCAACAGGTGTGTTCAATGATTATTTATAGATTTTAGTAATAATCACTACTTTTTTTGTATTTATGATGAATGCAGAACTTATTCCTTGCTGTGATGAAAAGCAGATAATCTAATCTAATCCTAATTTTTTTTCTTTGCTTCCAGACTATTTCTTAACACATTACAACCTTTCATTTTACAGCTGTTTAGTTTCAACAAAAGTTTATTGTGTGAAATGTAACAGGGAGCTTTTAGTAGACCAGTAATTTTTGTCATCTGGTTGTGTTTATTGAAATATTGAAGAAATCATAGATCAGTAAAATATTTTCCTTTGTAAAATCAGTAGTGATTGGACAGTATTTTCTACTCCCCAAGCCACAGGGCAGGATGATTCTTTCATAGCAGGATTTTTATCAACTCAGCAATTCTGTATTTAAGGTTCTTTAAAACTCTTAAATGTACCCCCTAGCCCTGATATATTCTCTACTCTCCACTGTTGCTGCTTCTTGATACCTCACTACTCAAAGAGAAATCCTTACTGGAAGAAAAAGAATATAGAGAGTAGAAAACTCCTGAATGTATTGAACAAGAAGATTTGATGGAAAAAAAAAAAAAAAAAAAAAAAAAAAAAAAAAAAAGGGAAGTCATTTAGTTTCCAAACAGTGTAATTATCTTTTTTAGCTACTCCCCTAGCCTGTATGAATTCTGCTGTAGGACTCTTGTTTCTGATCTACCTAAGGAATATTTTATTGTTTATTTTTAAATCTTTTAATGTTTGTTCTGGGAAACCTACTTTTGCTCTTTGCAATTTCCTCTTACTTAACGCCTGCTGAAGTTTAAGTTCCTGTTTATTGGCTTCCCTAGGATCATGTTTCCAAAATTTGAAGGATTTTTGTTTGGTTGAAATAGACTCTTGAACCTTGCCATTCGTCCGGTTTAGCTTAATCCTGCCTTCCTGGTTCCCTTTCTTGCACAGTACACAAGCCTTCAGAGGCGGTTCCTTTTAAAGTACTGTCATTACTGCCTTTGCTGTCTTAAAGTTTTACTTCTAGGATCTTTACGACTAATTTCAGTTTACTAAGTGTGTGAATTCCACTTAATTTCGCATTTTTCACTGAAAAAAAAGCCACACAGGCAACTCAGAAATATGAGTAGAACCCATCAAGAACAAGAGGTAGCACAGAAGCCAGTAAGATGGGATCAGATCCCCAGTAAGGGGATCAGAGAAGTACCTACTGTGCCCACTTTTGTTGTATGACTGAACTGGAGCTGGAGAGCTGCCTGTAGAATCCCAGTAACCTTGAATGAACTGGTATGTGTCAGGTTCTGCACTGATGGCCACCAGTATTTTCACCCCTGCCTACCACCCACTGCTGATGCTTCAAGGTAGTGGCAAAAGTTCTGACTGCAGGTAGGCTATCTACTGTGTCCTACTAAAAAGAACCTTATTCTGTACTAGAAGATAGAAGGCCTGGCATACTAAAATCCTCATATAATGGTTTGGGTACAAGTGCTATTGCTGCAGATACCCTGCCAAATCCAGGCTCTTGCACTTAGTGCTTTGTGAAATCTTGTAATTCTATAGTAAGTCATATCTATTACGTCAAGGACCGGCATCTAGGGTAGCAAGCACTGCTCTCCATGTTCTGCCTTTCCTTCTGACACAGAGCAGTGCTTTTGACAGACAGACAACTTCATTTATAGGTAGGAGTTTTGGGCATTAAAGTCATATTTGTCACATTAGTAATAGGAATCAATCTGGAATTAATTAAATACCTATGGAAATCCTCACTGTCTTTCATACCTCTCACTTAAGGTTTCCTAGATGATTTTTGAAGGTGCATTCTAAAATGTGTGTCCTTCTAGAAACAAATGTATATAATGCATCAGTGTTTGGAGCTGAATTGAGAAAAAGATGACCAGTGTCAGGGCATGAACTTATCAATGGTATAGATGTACAGACTTTTGCCAGCTGCACCACAGGATTAGATGACTGGGTTGCTAGACACAAAACTGCACAGAGGCCCCATTGCCCAGTAGAATAGGACAGGACCAGCAAATTTGCTGGATTGTCTATATGCTGTCACATCTGCAACCGTTTCGTCTTTTGTAGGAAAGGAACTTGCACTAGCTGTGTTCAACGTTCATTTGAAAGAGAGAGAGCTCTGCAGGCATATAACTGAACTGCATCTTCTTTGGCTGTCTCAGAAGTAGATATTACTTTCTAGGATTTCTTTTTTTCACTTGAGAGCTGGCTTTGTCTTTTAACATTTGATCTCTGCGGCCATCACTCATCTCTCCAGTGGCATTCTGTTTCCTTAGAGCACTGCTGGAATTCAGCCAACTCCATGTTTTGGTCACCACCAAAGACCTATGTGATTGCCATTTCCTCCTCTATCACACATTGTGTGAATGTATTACTCCTGTTTCAGAGCAGTATCAGATCCAACTCTGTCATTAACCAGTTGTGCACAAAACTTCATTGGTTCAGTTTTTAAAAAATGTCAGATTCTTTCAATTTTCTCCTGTTTTACAGGAGAGGACTTAGTATTATAGAATACTTTCAGTTTTTCAAGGACCTGAAAATTGAAATGCTTTAAGGTAATTTGGCTATTCAGGGTCTTCCATTAGTTTTGCAAACCAGTGAGAAAGGAACAGAATATTCCACTTCATTCCCACATCTAAGTATGAATGTCTCTGTGATCCAGCAAGCATAGAGGCTTCAGACTGTGAGGACAGGAGAGGCTTGGCTACCTTATTAGCACAGTAAGCTGACTGGGCAGAAAAAAAAAGGGTAAAAGAAGTACTTACTATTTGGATAGTGATACCTGCACATTTCTTCAGTACAGCACTAATGGCAGAGATAGCCCCTGTTAAAACTGGGTAAGCCTAAACACCCTTTGGAGGACCCCTCACTATCTGCAGACGTAATGCAACATTAATGGTCATATAGCAACTCTTGATTCTGTAGCTGAATACGTGAGGTTTATTCTAGCAGCAAGACTCATAATCTAACAGGTAAGTGCTTGTTCAAAGCCAGGTTTTGGACTGTGCACTGAAATTGCTTGCCAAGCTTCTGTAGGTTTTGTTGTAACTGAAGCCAGGCTAGGTGGGCTAATGTGATCCTCCTGTGTCAGAATGTTTAAATTTATGAATATTTAGGCATCCAGGCAAACTGACCCATTTTTCAGAAGTGCTTAGTTCCCACTGCTGTCTAACATATATGGGACCTGCCAGAGCTCACCACCTCATAAAATTAGACTGTTTTTAATTAGGTATCCAAGTGTTACTCAGTCATTTATGCCTCTGAGACAGTATCTTGCAGACCAACTCATAATCAATTACACTGAGCCATTTTTAATACTTCACGTCCCAGAAAGGTAAGACTTAGACATTTGGTGTCCAGTCCTATCTGGGTAAGTACCATTAGTATTATGCAGGATTGCAGTTTTCAGTGATATTTGTATTTTCCATTATTTTTATTATTTGATGTGTTGAATATTTGAATGACTTGCATATTGAAATGTCAATAATGCAACTATCTATTGATTGATAATGCCTTTTAATGCATGGTTTGTATTTAAAAGCCCACTCTTGCAAAGACTTCATGGTTTTTCATCATGCTTACCTTTACCTTTCTAAAAGTATACAGTGAAAGCTAGTCATCAAAGTTCATTCTTGGGTCAGGAGAGAGAGTCATCACCATGGGCTGATTCAGAAGTCAGTAAGATAGATGGACTTATGTTCCAAAGGTGTCTTTCCCTTTCCATTAATTATGGAATTAATTAATGGGGGATGACTTAATTTAGTCTATATACCTTTTTAATGATTCAGATAGGTGAGATAAATTCTGCCCTTTCTGTCAGTGGGATTCCTTTCAGTGGGATTGTCAAGATGATGGCTGTTCTAGTTGACTTACCTTCTTGCAGGGTTGGGCCCAGGATGTTTTTTCTAAAAGATTTGCTGTGTACTTACATTATTACGTGTTTCTTTTTCTGCAGCCAACATCTTGTATATGGCAAGCCAAGAAATGATGAAGGTTGTGGAGAGGGACAGTACAACCATAAAGCAAAATTTAAAGAAGGTAACTATTTAATCCTTAGAGTGTTCATGGGAAGCCCACATGCATGAGGAAGTGTTATGTCCAGTTATGCTTGCGCAAAACCAGAGTTTCAGCAGGCTTGATTCTGCTTTTATATTAACGTCACTCTGTTGACTTTAGAGAAACGGTTAAAGGCATCACTGATCATTAAAATGTTATTGATCCACACCTTTGTAGATGTACCATTCACAACTGTCAGATGCAGTATCCCATCTGGTATGAGTTCACTGGTGGAGGACAAACAGTCTGTGTTCTGTACAAACCTGAGATGTGGTTCCCAGTGAGGCCAATAGTTACCTGGGTTCTGATCAGACAGGCAGATGACCAGCCAGGACATGAGTGCAGGCTGATTGACCAAATCCTCTGACTTTGCTGTTGGACGGGTCAAGCAGAACAGGTGCCATCTCTGTTGTGTGGTGTCAGTTATTATCATGGAATTCTGCAGGCTTGATTTTTCCATGGCATCAAAACATAATAGAGATTAGTCAGCAAAATTATTAAGGCTCCACAGTTTCAGCCATTTGACTGTTGTGTAAGAGAAAGATACAGAAAGTGCATTCCTTGGAGATTGGAGCTACTGCTATACAAGTAATTGAAGTCAGTTCCTGCACTGAACTTTCTTGTCTGTACAGATTTATTGTTGAGAGAGCTCCTGGTACAGTTTTGGTCTGGACTGATAGCATTCTCCCAGTCAATTCCAAGGCACGGTTCAAGGGTTGGCATAGGCCAGGAACTGTTCCTAATTGGAGTTTTGATGTGGGCACCCTGTTTTGGAGGCTGAGAGAATTTAATAACGTGGCTGTGGTCAGATAGTTTATGAGCCAGAAAACTGCCACATTTAATAAACTACTATTGGTGTAGCCTCTGTGTGAGTAGATAATCAGTATAACATATTATTCTACTGTGTACCTTTTCTTCCCTCAATTTTTTTGTATCTTCCCTATGTTTTTTGATTCCAGCACTTTGCAGTGGCAGAGATTTTCCTTGGAGAATGGAATTTTCTAGGACAGAGGTCCTAGATATCTGTAAGATTACTTTGTGCCTTGTAAATAGATATGGTACAAAGTTCACTTCATAAATTAGTCTTTCTTTTTCTGGCTGGAAGTTGATTTATTTTTTACTTATGCCATTTGCCTTCTCTGCACTTTGAAAGATATGTTCAAATGTTTCAGTTCTAGTTTTTTTAAAGGAGTTGAAATAGCACACATGAACAAGAAACACTATGCTGTACTAGGCGTGCCCGTTTTTTCACATTTTTATTGCAGAGCAAAATTCTCATACGCTTTGGGGGGAACCTCAATGAAGAAACTGAAGGACTGATCTTTCAGACTGCAAATATTCTCACTGTCTTGAACAAAACTTTCCATAGATTGGTCCAAAGCCCAATAAATTCAAGGAAAATAGTTGATTTTACTGACTGAATCACCTCTCCAAGTGTCAGGGAGCTGCAGGGTCTGCCTGTTCCTGAGAGCAAAGGAGCCGTGAGCAGAGGGTGACTCCAGCACAGGCAGCGCCTTCACCAAGCAGGGTCCAGTCCCACAGCATCTGAGCAGGGCAAGGTAACAGAGTCCATCAACTCTCCCAGACAAGGCAAAGCAATGAGCCAGGCCCAGCATCCCTCCAGAGAGTCTAGTCAGGAGCAAAAGGAGACAGGGGTGGAGACAGGACTAGAGACAAAGCTACAGTATGGGTCCAAAGTCCATCCAGGAGTCACGGCCAAAGGCATGACAGAAGACAAGCTGCATGGTGGGATCCATCCAGGTATGTTCAGTGTAGGTCCAATGTCAGCCTAGGACACAGGGACGGGGAAGGAGACAGATACTTGTACAGTGTAGCTTGAGAGGCAGACTAAGGATGAAGGACAGAGATGAAGACCCTGGACCGTTAGGCAGGGACTGTGGGTCAGGGTCCCAGACAAGGCTGGTAAGGCCTGCTAGTGCCCTGAAACTGAGGGTAAGACTGCAGGTTACCATGTTAGGGTACAAAAGTGATGAGTTCGCAGGAGCAGAACTTTAGGTGCTTTAGGAAATTTTAATCACAAGCACACGTGCTTGAAGTTAAGCATAAAAGCGTCATTGGATGAGGACGATAGTGGTGACAATCAGCTGCAGCTACAGTGGCTTCAGGTTGTCTACTCAGATGCTTCACATTACAAAAATGCTTATTCCTTGCACTGAACGAAGGCCCGTAGCCAACAGTAAGAGTTTGCAGGTGTCCTAGTCAGCTTCATCTGTGCTTTTGTTGACTCTGTCAGTCTAAGCATGGCCTTGGCAGGCAGGAGCTTTTTTAAACCTGTGTTAACTTTCTTTTATTGATTCTTCTATGTCCTCATACTTTCAAAGTGGCAAACATGCTCAGGGAAACAAAAAGCTCAAGCAAACTTATAAGCAGTTGGCAAACTGAAGAAAAGCAGGTCTAAAAATGAAGCTAAATGCTTCTCTTTTTTCATCTTCTAGTGATTTCTGGGAATGTAAGAATTAAGGAAAAAATGTTGAGTTGGCATTGTGTTAAATTTGAAGTGTATTGACAATAAAAATGGGCTTAACTTATAAAGGTTGGAAGTTTATAAAAACAGGAACTATAGTCCAAGTTGCTATAGAACTGGCAAGCTGTCACTTCAAAAAATTTATACTGTTTAGTAGTTGCTGTGATCATATGCTAAAAGCCAATCTTAACACCTGACTTTGCCAGCTGCTGTGGAATAGAAAAGTTATTTCTGGATCTTATTTGCATTCTGTGATCTGAAGAAGAAAGAAGAAGAGACACTAAATTATTCCAATCTTTCCGTGCCCAGGTTTAACTAGACTAGTTAGGGACTAGGACAAATTTTCTTTCTAGACCCAAGATTCTTAGTCTTACAATGCTAATTGCTCCGATTTATGTTGAAAGAATGGAAGCTGGGGTATTGTTTGGATAATTAAATGAGGTATTTCACTTATAATCTTCTAAATACAGAAGTTGTACACATTTTAATACTTCCAGCGATGGAACTGTATGAGGAGGATGGAGATCTGTCTTCTAACAAAGTAATATATGATAGAGCATTTAAAATATTGACTCTAAAGCTATTCGTCTGGATCAAGCAGTACATGAATGTAGGCTTCTTATTGCAGTGACACAGGGTGTTGTGATAAGTCCAAACAAAATCCAAACAAATAAGGCAGGGGATACTGTTACAAGATGTGCGTATCTTTGATGGTTAATTATTATTAGCTGATTGTGTCTAAGCCAGCTGAGCTACGTTTTTTCACTGTAATAACACCAACTCCCATTCCTAATAGAAACTGGAAGCAAAGTTACTACTTCACTAGAGGAAGTTTATTGTAATTCTTGCAAAAAAGGAAGTGGGTGTTATTCCGTATTCTTAAAAGATGGATCAGCACTGAGCATCACAGAGCTTTTACAAATAAAAACTAAAAAAGCAGTGAGAAAATTATTACATTGGGCATTCACTAGCATGCCTGTGACGGACAATGATATTTCCATATAGTAGCTCACTAGAGCACTTTACTTTTTAATCTGCATCGTGCCACTTTCATTGCTTTATTTTAAGACTTAGCCTTATTGACTCTTTCTGTCAAGTAAGCTTATAAACCTGTTGTAATCAAAAAGATAATTGCATGAAAGGATAAAACTAGAGTGCTTACAGAAGAAATTTTGTTTAAAAAAAAAATCACCCCTCAGATTTTATATTTGTTGAGATATATTTTGTTCATTACTCCATGTGTAATACACAGTAGTCCTTTTTTTAAGTGTAGTATCTGCTCCAAAGCCCATCTAAATCAATAGAAGAGCTCCTACTGACTTCAGGAAGTCTTGAATCAGTTTGGCAGTAAACTTTATGTAGTGGCTCATAATTTCTTAAGCCTATAAATGATCTCCTCCATCAACTGAAAGTCATTCTTTCAGTTAGCATGTTAAGCTAAAAAAGGTTTATATGCTCCTTGAGTTTAGTTTTTGCTAGTGGTCTGGTGTAGCAGATATATATTGATTGTGTAAAGAAAAAGACAGGAAACATCTGAAGTAAAGATACAAAGATGAAAAAAAGCATGTTGTCTGCAAAGAATCATTTTTAATCAAATGGGAAAAAGTATAAACTAGAAGTTGATGGATACATAAATGTATTTTCACTCAGATTGCGGAAGTCTGTATTGTGGGTGCCTTATAACCACCCATATATAGATGGTTAGGTGCAGAAGAAGTTCAGTTTTGAAAAAATGAAATTAATGAAGTATATGTTTACCACTTTCTCTTTATTTCAATGGTGTATTTGGAATTTAAAGTAATACAAGTTTATATCACACCACTGATACCATAGAAAATGTGTTCTCCAAGAGTATCAGCTAAACAGTGATATGCAGAGATTTAGAATAAAAATTGCAAAAGTTGGATATATCATTTTCACAGAAAAGTGCTAAGTTTTTCTTTGAAAAATTGTCTTTCCTAGAGAAAATTTTTAAAACTGAGCAACCAGGAGCTATTTTGACCCCTGAAGCAGCTTTTTTGATGTTGTCCAGTGTTTTTATTTGAGTCTCTAGACATCCACAAGGGTTTAGTAATTACTCCCAGTGAGAGTAGCATGATCTGAAGATAAGTGGTTAAAAGAATACTACAAATACTTTGCCTGCCCACAACCTGAGTGAGATGCTTGCCTACATTTGTGAAAAACCTTCCAAACACTCTTTCTGAATAGGTGCAAAGTGCTCTCTGGAGCCAAGAACACCTCTTTTTTGGCTGGTCTCACATCCTTTTTGGCCTGCGTTCCCTGAAGGTGCAATCGAAGTTAGGGAAGTTGCATATGTGCTTGGGGATTTTGGTGCCTGTGTCATTTAACCACAAGAACAGCCTTCTCTTTGAAGCACCCAGAATGCCTAATCAGGGATCAGCAGTTTCTCTCCTTGGTAGAAAAGGATCCCAGTGAGCATTCAAAAAGTTCAATGTACCACCACAATATACTTACCTGTGATATTTCACTTTTTCTATAACTGAGCTCCTGTTACCACCATTCATGCTGTGTGGTATTCTAATAAAGAAGCGATTACATGAATTTCCAGGATTTTTGGGATGGGTATAAGACATGTGCTGCACACCGTGAGCAAAGACATCAGTATTTTCCCAGCCTTCTCAAAAATACTTAAGAAGTTACCATCCAAGCCCTAGAACCCCTTAATTGCTTACCTTCCCTTCCTCTGCCACAGAGCTCATTGCACAGCAGTGAACAAAATTGCCCTTTACAGCCAGATGCTGATCTTGCTGTTGCAATAGATACCTGACTGATTCACCTTAGATAAAGTCCCATTGAATGTAGACGATGTCAGGCTAATATTCAGAGGGAAATACTGTTTGCAGTAAGTATCATTGGAAGAATCTGGCCCAGCAATAGTATTGCTTAAATAGTGGTTTCGTGTCTGTTTGTTTTTATTTTGTTATTTGTACAGACTTGACTTCTGAAATATTTAATGTTCCTGACACATTTAAATATATACCATTGAAACACTTCTAAGTCTTTAAAAGTAACGAAGGTAGTATAAATAAGTTAATCACCCTGGTTTGTTAATAAATCCTGTGCATCTTTTTAAAAAAGCATATTTTTACTTTGCATTGAGTTTGACCCTGTGAGAAAGTGGAAATAGAAGTGGCCTCACTTGACCTCTCGGGTCTACGTGAAGAGCAGCCAGTAGCATTGCTAACAAACTGCAGTAAAGTTAAAGAGAAGCCCTTTCCCTTCCTTAATTTACCAAATTACCAGTTAACACTGACAAAGGTATGAAAACAGGGAGCCTGCACCCTGCCCGTGTGGTAGAACACTGTACCTGACACCAGGCACAGGAGTGCCACAGCTTCAGTCACGTGCAAAAGTAGCCACTACATCTGTCTGTGTCTCAGGGTTTGCATCCTAATTTCTCTGAAAGTAAAATGTTTCTCTACTCCCACTGGCCATGCTCCTTACATTAAATAAAATCACCACAAGTACATGAACTACCCATTACACCTTTACTACAACCTGTACAGGTTAATATTTAAAAATAGCATTGTGTACCCCAAATTGTCAACTGCCTCTTCTTGAAACGATCGGGAAGAAAAGATTTGGCTTCACACTGCCTTTGGAAAGTTGAGAAATCCCAGTTCTGGTTAAACAAGCTGAGGAGCAAGTTCCAAAGACCTTGCCATCAAACCAGCTGATCTAAACCATGGCAGGATCATGAGGGTAGAGAGATAGTGTCTCAGAGAACCAGATCCCAACGCATTTAGGGCTTCCTAGGGAAATGCCAGCTTTTTGAATTCTTCCCAGAAACTGATAAGTAAAACCAAAGTACAACTGAAGCAAGTCCAAAAAAAAAAAGTGTGTCCCAAACCAGTCTGTTCCCATGTCGTTTATACTATTTTTTTGGCAAGATAAGGTGGAGACGCTTTCATAATTCCAGAGGAGCTAAGTCATTTTCTATAAACCTTGATTGAAACTAAAATTAATTCTGGACTAATGCCTTTTAAACTAGTTTTCATCCAAGAGCAAATGAAACTATTACTGGTTACTGCTGAGAGATGTCACCGAGAGAGAAGCTGCTGTCTCAACCAGTGAATGCATGTGGGCGTAATACTGATAAAAAGTTAATGTATCAGAGACAAGGATTTCAGCAAGGACACTGCTGCAGTCTTCCTTGCCATTGCACGTGTGCCGCCAGTTTATATCCACAGAGATCAGTCCTTCGATCTTTGCCATCAGCTGGAGTGGTGCCTGCCCATGTAATAAGATCCTAAAGTTGTTATAACATGTACCAAATTCCAGAGAGATAGAGGGAACTCAATATTTTTTAACTTTTTAGATTTGTTTTTCAGTGTTGACCTATGACAGCTACAGAAGAGGCATAAAAGAAATCTCTCTTTAATTTATACTTCTGTGAACTGTTATACATACTAAACCAAGTACCAATGGAGTCAACTGCAGGAAATCTTTATTATTTTCTTAGAAACTCTTTAAAATGTAAACATCCTGTTGATACAAATCTCAGATTCTTCTGATGTTTACTTAGCAGCTGCCATCATTGTGCAGTGTCTGAATACACATACCATATTACAGGGTACTAAGCTGACAGAGCCCTATTCTGACTTGTGTTTTATTTTACAGAAATAGGCTGAAAATACTTCTGAAGAATTTAATGGCTTGCGAGAACACTGATGTTATTTTAAAAATACTTGAAACTTAGAAATTGCATAACTGTTTCAAACACAGTATTGAAATAGCTGGCAAAGATAACCCACATCCCCTTTACTCTGCCCTCATTGTCAGATCCTGAAAGAGGACATGTTTTAGTCACTCACAACAAGCAGGGTATTGCATCAGGAATCTTATAAAGTCTTTGTCATGTCCAGTGGTAGCTGCCGTTTCCCTTCTGAGTCAGGAATACCTGGAAGTCTCAGCATTCGATTTTACAAAAGAATAAAAAATAGTCCACTCACCCTCATGGCAGAAAAGTTTAAAAATGCAAATATTAGAAATTTTAAGCCCAGAAGAAAAATAGAAAGAACCTTCTATTGTCTTGTAAATCTGTTTATTTTTAAGTTAGTGTCATTATTTTTGGGACCTGACTCACCATTTTTGAATGCTTAGGTTGACAGAAGCTTTCCACTGCCAGTACAGTGGTTGTGCTGACTCAGGATGTCTTTACAGCCTTGCACAGTCCACAGGAAAACATGTACTTTACAGATCCATGCAAATGATGTAGTGCACGCCATTGTTTCTTACCATTAATGAAGATCCTATGTGCCTCTGGTTACACATGGTTTGTTGATCATGCCTGCCTGCGTGCTACAATAGCAAAGCTCCTGATGTTAAAATGAAGATAAGAACATTTAGATTCTGGGCACTTTTGCTTAAATTTGTCTAAAATGTATGTGTCTTAATATATTAGGAAAATAGGTAACATCCTAACATCTCTATATTTTTGTGGCTGTTTGTGGCATAGGCAAAGAGAACAGATATTTTGTCATTTAGAGGGAGACCCTCAATGCCACAAATGACAGCCAAGTATCTCAGGTTTCACAGGCCCTGTACCACCATCTGAATCACTGAAAATTTACACCTTAATTGTAATCCTGCTTTTAGATTTTATTGCATAATCCATTGATAGGGAAGCATTTTGAAAACCATTCTGTATTCTGTTGGCAGTTTCTGATTAAGAAACATGTATGTTAAAGTTTCAGGTTTGCAGGCATATGCATACAGACATACAGAATGCACACACCAACATCTGCACACGAAATAAGCAGACAGGATAAATGCAGCATCAAATAAATTTCCCCAAGTCTTCCTGTTATAAAACTGTTCTTAGTTAGTTGGTTATAATGTACCCAAGCTTTAATTGCATATATGACACAAGTGTCTGTCCTACCTTGTCTGGTTTTTATTTCGGTCCAAACAGTTTTACAATGTCTACAAATAAGGCTCGGGGAAAACGCATTGTTTTCTTATGGTAAAAATTCTTGGCTTGGAGAAGGAAGCTATCCATTCCAGTGTAGAGGAGATACATGCTGAGCTAGTATAGAGGGAACTAGTGAGTGAGGGATAAATGGAGAGGAGGAGGAGGAGGAAGAGGCAGGAAGAACCAAAGGCTCCATTTGTTTGGCCAAAGGTAGGCATCTTGTGCTACGTGAGGTGGTGGATATGAGCTACTGGCATATGAGACACATGAGCTGCCTGTAGCAGCACTGGAGACCACACAGGATATGCTAGCATATCAGTCTTAAATTGAATGAGATTGTAGAATCCTTTAGGTTGGAGAAGACCCTTAAGATCATCAAATCTAACCATTAACCTAACACTACCAGATATTTATGTATGGGCACCAGAATCATGCTTTATGAGTTTACTTGTAGGAATCTGGAGGTGCAGATTACCCCATTAGAGCCAATAGAAATCTGTTGAAGAAGTCAAGGTGGGATTTGGCCCTTAAACATGGACAACTGGTTTAATTCTGGGCACTGTGGAGTATCCCCATCTGGCCTCCAGCTATTTTGCCAGAAAGTTGTGGGTCTCCTATAAAATCTGTCGTAACTGCCAGTCTCATGCAGATGCCTCAGGTATCTGGAGCATTTCAAATGGCAGTAGGTACCTACATTTAGGCAACTGAGTTCTTAGTGGAGCCTAAAGTGCAGCTTCACCCACCTTACAGTAGACACCTGCTGTTTCAGCTGAATGTTTCTAAGCACCGATGGCTTTATTGAATATATCTTTCCTGACTGTGTGGTGGGAATTTGGATGTCCGGTACACATGTAAACACCACAATACAGTTACCTATATTTAGATGTTTTTATGCTGAACTGGACCCAACCCTGACACTAGGGAAAACTGATAGTTTGAGAGATATTTGAGAAGTAGGTCTGGGAATAGAGGTTTTAGACTGGAGAAGAAGCAACTAGAGTTGGAATTGAGACTCAGAACGGGATGGAGATACCAGAAGACTAAAATTTGGTCTTGGCAAGGCAAGAATGTGGGACTAGAGTAAGAAGCAGAAGTAGTGGAAGTTGGAAATGACTAGGGAAAGAGAATAGAGCTGAAACAATGAGCTAAAAAGGGGTAGAGCAGTGCTGAGACCAAACAGGAACAAGGCAGAAGAAGTTATACTTGAAAAGACTCAACAAATGACTGGATGGCAAGGCCAGTAGTTGGTAAATATTCTGCTCTTTTCTTCTTGGAATGGAACTTGAATTTCCAAAATCTTACAATTCCTGTTCTCAGCAGGGGCCTTTGGGGTATGTTTGCCTTTAAAAACAGGAGCAGCACAATAGAAGAGAATTTGTAGGAATAAATAATAAGTGGTGAGGACCTGATATTCCCAATGTAGGCATCACAGAGAGTTATTACTTTAGCCAAGTTGTCTGCTCCCATTGACTGAACGTCCATTAGTGACTGGAACTCACTAAGTGTGATCCTGAAGAGCATCTTTGCTTTAGTTTCAGTTGAAAGGAATTCATATCCGAGACTACTCCACGATGTGGACCATTGCATGATAAATCTGGGCAAACATGGCATTTGCTTCAAGAACACACAATAGATACAAACTCACTTATTTCTGTACTGGACATGCCCAGTGTCACACCCAACGGGAAGGTGTCCCATGTTCCTCTGGCTAGAAGCTGACAGTGCTGCTTCTCCCAGTTAACGCCATTACCTTAAGGGACAGAGGCCTAAAGCAGCAGATCTAGAGGTACTAACACTGTTGCCAATAAATGTAGGTGCCACATGTAAAATATCTAGGTTTTGGTTTGCCTCCTCAAAGTCTAGCAGACTGTATACACCAGCTCTGCTAAAACCAGTTGATACTGCGTTACCAAGCATTTAAAAATTAGGACGCAGCAATCTTAATTCAAATGCCTTTTATGTATGCATTAAGAGGTGTTGTTTCATTGAAATATCACTCCTGCTTTTTCCTGTTTCATTAACCAAAAGGGCTGTGTAATGCAGGAGACAGCAGGATGCAGAACTCCTACTTCATTTGTGGCAGAAGCAATAAAATGCCTGTTGAAAGAAACAGGGAAATATATGAAGTGAAAATGTATAGCTTCATGGTAAAGGCACCTAAACTTCACATACAAGAATAGGCTGTTGCTGAATTCATCAGTATTTTTCAAAATGGTCACAGCTTCTCTTCACTTTTGTGATTATCTCATTTACGACCTTGAAATCTGTTTTACAGACAGATGGACCATGTTTCAGAGCAACCGCAAATGAAAGCCAGGAGTGCTGTCCTTTGAGCATAGTCAATACTGTGTAATGCTACACACAGTGGAAAACCAGCTCTAGGTGTTTCAGACTACTCTGCATACTTTCAAATTAATGTGTGTAGTTTGACATTAATTTCTGTGCTCCCCATCTACAAAATGGAGATAAAAATGGCCACTAAGGTGTTGCAAAACTAAATTAATAAATGTGAGCATGCAAATCCTGTAGTGGTGTGTGCCAGAGGAATGCACATAAGAAAATAAATTCTGTCTGTAAACCATTAAATATGTAGTAAATAAATCCTCAGACCACACACAGGATTTAAAACGAAAAATACTATCAAATAGCAGCTCATCAGTTGAACGTTGTCCCATCAGTGGATTGAATGAGTCAAGGATCCTTTGGATCATGCAATAAAAGATTAAACTGTAATGCAAATATACCAGAGGCAAGCTAAGAATGCACATAAATCTTTTGTTTAGGCATTTCCAAATCTGTGAGTTCTCAAGTTT
Source organism: Tyto alba (assembly GCF_018691265.1). Classification (NCBI taxonomy): domain Eukaryota; kingdom Metazoa; phylum Chordata; class Aves; order Strigiformes; family Tytonidae; genus Tyto; species Tyto alba. The sequence goes on along the minus strand of NW_024881316.1, from coordinate 40,553,176 downwards.
ACAACCCTACATGGAGAACAGCCCATTTCACAGTTTATGCAGACTAAGCCAAGTATTTTATCCACCTTTGTAAGTGTAAATGACTTTTCATCTTTTTTCAAAATGATCATGTGATGAGACTCTACAACTAGCCTATCAGAATATCTAATAATTTCAAGAACTACTCTGTTACACTGGAGTTGCTCCATTTCTTTTTTGTTTTCAGTTTCATAATCTTTAAATTTGTATCTGTTGGTAACAGAGCCCAGGGTTAAACAATTCAGTCAGATGTTTGGCTTTCAGAAGGCCTGAATGCAGCTGGCCATTTTACATTGGCTTTTTGAAGAATTTTTGCTAGTGTGACATCCTGTGATTTATGAATCGAAGGCAAGGTCAAAAGAAATTTTCTGCTAAACCAAATGACATCGCTAGTTTCCAGCAATTAGTGAGTGACAAAGGAAACCAATAACGTTTGTTAACATGGGATGGTTTGTGTTCTATGTTATACATAGAAGTACAACTTGTGTTAGTGTCTATGCAACTGACATACTATATTTTCGATACAGCCAAGTGTCAGGAATGTCCAAGATTTGGGTATGCTTCAGCAACAGAAAAGCAAGTTAGACAAAATCTTGTAACGTTTTGTGAAATGCAGTCTGGGCTCTTAGCCCACCTCTGCCCCAGTGGGTGCATTTATTTATATTCCACATGGCTACAAAAATGATGGAATTGAAGATTTTTGTGATGAAAGGAAAACTTCTTGACTCCTAATTTATGTTAGCATTGCTCAATTATTCAATGAAGTACAGAAATGAAATATGAAACAAATGAGAGTAATGGAATTGGGCCAAGCTGTGTGTGTGATATGTTGAGCAATCAATATCCTTCTGGTACCTGCATTCAAACATTTTAGTATAAAGAGTCCTCGTCATTAATCTTGTTCCTGTAGAGTTTTAAATGCATAAGTTGTTACTCTCTCCCAGACAACCACTCTCCCTTCAAATACTTTATAGAAATTGAAAAACATAACTACAGCATGTAAAGTTGAGATGAAAATGAGGGGAAATGATGACTTGGAAAACAGTGACATTCAGTGTTTCTAACAGAGATAAAAGACAATCCATTGAACTAATTATTTGCCTGGAATTTATTAATTTTGTGTTTAGATAAGGCCTGTAGCACCCACTTCATGTGTGTCATTGAACAAGATCAAAACAAAATGGACTTTGGTAGAATTTTAGTTCCACATTACAACCCAAATGAAAATTGTTCACTGATCTCTGGGAGGTTCTTGTGCTGTACACAGGCAGCACTTCACAAATATAAGATAGAGAGTTGAGGTTGTTCAGCCTGGAGAAAAGAAGGCTTTGGGGAGACCTTATTTCAACCTTTCAATGTATAAAAGAGGCTTATAAGAATGATGCTACAGATCCTTTTCAGTAGGATCTGTAGCAAGAGGACAAGGGGTAGTGATTTTAAACAGAAGGAGGGTAGATTCAGACTAGATAGAAGGAAGAAATTTTTTACGATGAGTGTGGTGAAAATCTGGAACAGGTTGCCCAGAGAGATCTAGATGCCCCATCCCTGGAAATGTGTAGGCTCAGGTTGGACGGGGCTCTGAGCAACCTGATCTAGTTGAAGATGTCCCTGCTCATTGAAGGGAGGTTGGACTAGATGATCTTTAAAGGTCCCTTCCACCCCAAACCATTCTACAAATCTATGATTCTATGATTATAAAATTCTCCAAGCAAAAATGTTTTGCTTCTGAGAATGACCATAATTGCTGTTATTGTAACATGGCTGAGTGAATCATCTCACGTTGTTCACACCATTAACGAGGTTAAAAACAATAGGTGCTCCTCCACCTAAGGCCCCAACCAGGCAGGTGGTTTGAGATCACAGCTAACAGATGCCAGTAAGACTGAGCTACTCACAAATGTGGAGTAACCTCCTACTTTCTCTTAGTTTATATCCAGAAGAAAGCCATAATGGTTAGCCCCATCAGCTGGGACATAGCATCAAGTTTACTGCTAATTTTACTATTTGATTAAATATGTAGAAAGCTAACATAGAAACCAGCTGATAGCTAGGGAAAACAGCAGCTTGCCTGGTTAGGGGTTGACTTCCTGGACAACTAGATGTTTTAATGCATAATAAAAATTTTCTTAAGGCAGCCAGACTTTCATCAGCAGATCTGTTTTCAGAGTTAAGCCTGTACTGTGTTCCACAGTTTTACAGATGAGGAAACTGAGTCACAGAGCATTTAATTGGTTACAGCATAATTGCAGCCTTGGAAACAACCAAGAACTACCAATTTGCTATTCCTCACAGTATATCTTAGGTCATGAAGCATCACTTATTTCCAAATAATTCTGTGTTCTTTGTTTGGATATTGGCTGCTTCATCAGTAATTTTTCAAATTAATGATTTGATATGCTTTGATTTCTAGCTGATTTTTTACTATGGAACTGGAGACAGCTGGTGTCCACAGCACTACTATGATGAGATCAAAATGGATTTTCCAGATGGGGACATTCGACTTTGTGAGAAAGGGCTCCGCCACGCCTTTGTGCTAGATGCCAGCAAGGAGATGGCTGCCATGATTACAGACTGGTTACAGGATGATCTCACCAAATTATAAACACAGATTCAGTGATTAACAAGAAAACGATGTAATTATTTTGTGAACGTGTAATTTTTTTGTGAGAGAGTCTGTCCTATTTTTTTCTGTTTATTATAGATTATGGCTTGTTTTCTATTGAGATGTTTTAGAGAAAGTTAAAGAGAGACTGGCTGGTCCAAAGTATAGTTTTATTGATTCAGTGGTGATGTACCTTCATCCTGTGTCTTCAGAACATGGCAAAGGATGGAATATTTATTGTCTGATAGCACTCTAGACAACACTGATGCTAGATTTACTGGTTACAAGTGTACCTGAGTTACTACCACCTCACTCACCTGCTGGAGAACTGTCAGGAATGGATTTGGGGCAGCCCAGCTGGCCTGCTTTAGAAAGAAATGCCAGGCTACTCTGCATGGATTAAAATCCCCCTGTGGATGGATGCTGACAGTGGATCCTGCTGTGCTGTGAAAGACCTGGCCCTCTCTATGTGACTCATCCATCCATGTAACCCTGGTACATGACAGCCAGAACAGCCCAAGGCCCTAAGTCAACCCATTGTCTCCTCCAGGTCACATGGGGTTGGTGGTCAGTCAGAGGTCGGGATGAGCACAGGGGATGTAGATGAGGTGTGCAGTTTTTCCAAGTCTCAGAAGAGGTTTAGGGTGCTGCCAGGACTCCACAGGGTATTAAAAATACTGTAAGGTAACTGTGGCTGTTCGGCGAGGGAATACATATGGAACTCTTGTCTGGAACATGGCCATGTGTTTCATTTTTCGATTGACTGTAGAGAAGGTAAAGGATGCTGATCAAAAATTCCAGTATTAAAAACTTAAAATGGATTGTAGAATCCATATATAACTACTTACAGGTGGCCTAGCTCTCCTAATTAAGTCCATGAGAACACTGCTTCCTCAGCAACTTTGAAGAATTAAACTAGTTTTGATGCCTGCCTAAATTTCAGTTCTTTGATCTAAGGACTGAATTATGACATTTTCTGCCAAGCCACAAATTAGATAAGTCCACTGTGAGAAAATGGCTAATACTCTGACATGGTTGTACCCATTAAATGGCATGAAGTGCTACTATTGAGAACCAGATCCTTGCTATGGCACATTGCTGGCAAGTACGCTGTTCCTCACATTTGTTCATCCCTCTACAGATAGCAAAAACTTAGAAAAAAAACATCCTACCAGTTGTGATAACAGAAGAAGTTACAGGCAATAGCTAGAAATCAAAATAATGTAAGGGGAACAGAGCCAAGTGTAATCAGGAAAAGCTTTCTAGCCATGAACCTGTGAAATAGTCTCCCTGTGGAGTTCATAGAGACATTTATAAATAAGCAAAACACTACAGAATATAGTCAGGAGAAGCCCTGCCCTTGCAAACAGATGAGTTTAGATAATGAGCTGGGTATCTAACTTACATGATTTATTAACATTTTTCATGTGGTACTACTGAGAATGGTACTGGAGAACATACTCTGTCATGCAGAAAGGCCAATTAATTCCTTACTTCTCTTACACAATTATATACGCACATTCCACTTCTCTAAATCCCCCTTGAATCTTTCACTGAAATTTAGATCAATTTGTAATAGAATTCAGTTTCTGGGCTAGTTTTCAAACCTGCAAACAGACAGTGGATACAAGTGACCTTCTTTACATCAGAAACTGGTTTAGCTTTTGAGACTAGCCAGTGGATTTTCCAATTACACTGCCACATAATGAAACAGATACTGATGCTTGAGGCAGAAATGTTGAGACCACAGTTGCAGCAGCATGGGGAGGAACCAGATATGTTCAGAGCGAAGGGGCTGTGCCCGTGCAACTGATTCTGTCAAGGGACTTTCCTTCTTTCTACAGGGCCACATTCAGTCATGATCAAAACAGTTCTTGTGCTCACTTTAGGAATCTGTAATTGTATGTGTCTGTGTGTGTTTAAACAGCCCCCAGATGTTGGCATGCATTCCTGTTGGATGGCCTTATAGTAGATGCTAAATGCATCTCTTGGTCAAGATACTCCCTGGGGCAGAGTGGGGGGGTGTGTGTTCACATACATGGAGATATATATATATATGTACACGTAACTATATACACACACATATGCACATATTTGTATATTAGCAACATGAAAAATACAGCTCACATGGTTGTTTTGGTTTACACGTTGATCTGGAACAAAACATTTGTTCTTCAGAGTATATGGAATCAGGTAATCGAGCAAGAACTTGGTTTGTAAGAGTTCAGCTGTTGTAGTAGACCTCCTGAGGACAGAAAAAATCTTGCATTAACCAAAGATGACAAGCAACTATTAAAGCCTGGAAACTGAAGCATCAATGAGAAGCAGTTGTTTACAGTGCATTATTCGTATACTTTGTATGAGGAATTAATTTAGCAATACTTGTAGTGGACTTGTGTATGCCTTTTATACAAATGTTAATCCATTATAATAAATCTTACTGACTGCATTAAGACCTAAACTCCAGATCTACTGCAGGATAATGCCTTACAATTTTCTTAAATGATTTTTCTCTAAGATTATCAAAACCATATTGATTCAATTGCTACCTTCCTCCTAGAAGCTGTTACTGTAAGGCTAAGATCTGAAAATTTGCTACTCTATTCATTGCAAAAAAAAGCACAGGTCTAGTTTTCACAGCCGTATTTCCTAAGAGGAGCAGATCTCACACAATGAGAATCCAGCTCCTCTGAAGCCCATGGTGTTCACCGTGACCCCAGGCAAAGAGTGTCAAAAGTGCTTATGGTCCGAATGTGCCAATTTACCATGAAAACACAGTGTGGTCTTGCCTATTTTAGGGTATTTTAGAATTCTTGGGAAACCTATCACAAATGAATTGACTGTATGCAGTAGCACCTAATCTCTGTCATTCACATTTGCGCTTAATTCTCACCACGCGAGTAATCCTGCTAGCTTCAATGACTTTGACTCATGTTCAAGTGTTTTGCTAGATTGATACCTTTTATGAAAAAGTACACCACTCCAATAACAAAAATAAAGACATTTATGGTAAAATGTAACTTGATTCTCTATTTTGATAACTTGTTTAGTCTTAGTTCACCTTCTTCATTACCTCATGCGAACAAAATTTAGAAAAATACTTACTAAACCCCAAATTTCACATGCAATGTAGACATCTGCTAAGTGCAGAGAAAATCAGTGGGTGGTAGGCACCTGACTCAAGCATTTTTTATCCAGAGCCACTCCAAAATAATCAACCAGTGTTTCCCCTTGCTCCCTCCAGCTTCGTGTTTGCTGCTTCGAATGAGCTAAAGCGTGTGTGGATTAGTGAGGTTTGTCCCTTCAGGAAGCTTGATGAGTGCTTGCCCAGTGTTGATGGTGAAGAATTTGGAATTGGACTCCAAACTAAACACCAGTTTCTTGACTCACAGGAGACAGATTGCATGCATGAGCCACAACAGATAATCTCTTTTTACAGAAAACGGGTTTATACATGCATCCACTTCCTGTCCCTTTCTTTGGTCTAGCTAATTGACAGCACAGACTTTAAGCAAGATGTTCAATGTTATCATTAATAAAGTTGCTCAAGCTATTACTGGGTTTGGATAAACTTACTAGACCCAAGAGACTTGTTTTACTCTGTGTCACAGGTCACTCTCAAGCTCCCAACTACAATAAGTTTCTGAGGCTCTTCACTTGCAGGCCAATGTTCTCTTTCCTGGCACAGTTACAAAATAAGAATCCAGAGAGTGTTTGTGAGTGACCAGGAACTATTAAAACAGCATATATTTCTGGAACAGCTGATGTGGTTTGAGTACGAGCAGCAGATACAGCAGTAACGGTACAAGCCAGGCGCCAAAAGCGATTGTTGCTCTCAGTAGCATCATGCAGAAGTTACGAAACAGGCTAGCAAGCATGCTCAGATGGGACAGGCAGGAGAGATTTAGAGACTGTTTTCAAGTGCTTAAGCTGATAGTAAATGGACTAGGTTTTTCAATTCCAGCTACCGCAGGAACGTGCTTGCAGGAAAGTAATTGTGTTGTGGAAAGTAGCTTGCAGTAGGTAGTAAATTACAGAATGTTGTTTAAAACATCTGACTCGCTCTATGTCTGACTGCAGTGTTTGCCAGACACTCAAGATTTTTTGCCATCCTCTTTGAAGAGATTCACAAGGAGAGCAAGAGTGGAGGTGCCCCCCATTTTTCTGGTGAAGAACATCAACAACCTCACCTTAAAGCCCTCAAGCTCTAAAATACACTATGCTTTATATATTAAGAGAAATCCTTGTGTATGATGGCTTGAAATTGGGGAAAAAATGCTTTCCCAGTGTCAGGACTCAGCTACTCCTTTACCCTAACAAGCACCCTTAAAATTTGATAAGGATCCTGCTGTTCCAATCTAACTTGTTAGAAAGAGGAGTACCATTTACAGAATATAGAAGTTTTGAAGTGTTAATGCCATCTGCTCTCATCATGCAGGAGGTACTTCAAGGCATCGGTGTTTATTGAGAGAGAACTTGTATTTTTTCCACAAAAAAACCCTAGGATTTTAAGCATCCATAGTGTTTAAAACTTTAAAACTCAATTACATCCCCAGTACAGCCTCAGTAAAGTCAATAGGCTTTCACACAGGCATGGGGAGACCCAAGTGATCAACTGAGACGAGGACAACAGAGATGACATGACATAAACAAAGAACTTCAGTGCAAAAGTATTACCTGCAAGACAGGAGTTTCCTTTTATCCTAGTATTGCTATTAGCTTGCACCAAAATAGGACAGTCCAACATAGCAGAATTCCTGTGAAATTAGCACTTTGTGATAATGAGGATTTAAGTTTTCATGGTAATGAAAACATGCCCAGCTAGTATCAGTTACTGAAAATAAGATAAAATTCTCACTAGAATATTTTGGGACTGCAGTTTTGCCTCGCAGCAAACGTATGTCCCAGTGATCTCCACGGGCATCTTCTGAATTGGTCTGTGTTACAGAAAACTACATGGGATGGTACATGAGAGGCTTCAGGTAAGTCTCAAGCAGATGCTAGAGACTGGTCCAAACCCTCCTGAAGTTAATGTGTACATTAAAACTAGCTCCTCTGGACTTCAGATTAGGTACTAAGAGGAAAATTGGTGCTCCAAGCAAAACACACCTGGCTCACCTAACTTGCCTCCAATTCATAGAGCAGTGCTCCCAAAACACGTCTAAATTCCCTAGCTGGTCTAATTTAGTTACCTGTATGTAGGCATACGAGATCTCCCTCTGGAGCTCCTGGCAGGCACCAGCTAATTTTTTTTACTGCAGGAGGGACTTAGGCATTTGCTTTAGGGTTAAGTCACTAGGTGCCCAGGTCAGATTATGTCCTGTTTAACTCTGCATTTTTTTCCATTGTATCAGTGTGTGACCTTGGGAATCTCACCTCTCTGCTGTGCCTCTGATTTCACTCAGATATAAACTGGCCATGACAATGCTTGGCTTTCAGAATATATATGAGGATTAACTAGTTTATGTTGTAAATCACAAGAGTAGTCTGAAGTACTACGTTAGTCCAAGTTAGTATTCTGGGCTAAAAACCTGTCTCCGCTGAACGCAAACCTACCACTCCCATTGGTTTCAGTGAAGACATAGTGGGATTCCTGTGAATAACCATTTGCTCTCACCCTTCAATATTTTCTTGAAAATAACTCGTTAAACTAGTACTTTCCTGTAAAACTGCACATACAGTGGGCAGGAAGGTCATAGGGTCAAATGCCTTCCTGTCTTCCTCTGTGTGCCTAGCCGGAGAACTTGTGCCAAAAGACCCCCTCTGCCCACGAGACCATAAATGAGCATGTGAGGATGCAGGATACTGCCCAAAAAAGTGGTCTGTCGCTCCATGTGCCACTTGGAATAGAAATCTCCATACCTCACTCCAGCTGAGCCGTGTGTTTGTGGGTATGCTTAAGATGAAAGGACAGCCTAGAAAATACTGGTCTTGTAAGAATTAATTTTTAAGTCCTTCAGGGAAACCTCTCTTGGCAGTTCTCCATGTGTTTCTCCTGGGTCTTGAAAACTGAGGTTGCTGTGCTATGACTGAAACACATGCCTGATGCCCTGAAGACTTCTTCCATGCTCCCAAACGTGCCTGACTCCACACCTGCACGGTCACAGTATTGTATGTTGTAGGGATGTCACAGAGGCAGTCGTAACCCTATTACCTCCACTCACTGTCTCCAAGGCACTTTGATGATGTCCATTGCAGGACCACATGCTAAAGCAACTCACTCTCCCTGAAAGGACTGGTTCTGCCACTATAACGACCTAGTGAAAGCAGATGAGAAAAGGGTTGTATATTTTCAACAGCCCATTCCTGAATGTTCATGATGCTAATCTACTGTGAATGATTAAGCTAATTTTACAGATACCCTCCTTTCTGGATGTCTCAACTTCTTAAATGCATCTACTAGAAATGCAAAAGGATTTCATATCCCAAGGTGCTTTATGAAGCTATTAAAAAAAAAAAAAAAAAAAAAAAACTTGAAAGAGGGAAGAACAGAACAGAATAATAAAAAACAACATTCAATTAAAAGCAACCTTTAACAAATCATTTGCTGGTGTGGTAATAAACAGTCTAATCTCTCAAATACTAGGTGATGTATCGTGTGTAACAGTGATACCTGACAGGAATGAAATTACCAGACCTGATTTGGGGGAGAAGAACTCTCTACTGCATTTTTCCAGGTATCTTTTCAACTCCCAAATTTTGAAATTCTTAATTTCTTCCTCATTTCCTAAGGGGATGTTTTCACCAGATCTAACCAAATTGGGTTCCTCCCTTACCCTCCAGAAGTCTCGGGCTCCGGCTGCAGGGACCGCAGGGATCCGGGCACCTGCAGGGACAGAGCTCTGTGCTCAAGTCAAACCCACTGGGCCAGCTTCGTGTGACCACAAGCATGACATGAGCAGGGGATATTCTTCCAGCTCCCATATCTACTGCTCAGTGCAATGCTCCTGAGCCTCTAAAGCTTTCTATTCATGTCAATGGGGAGAATCCTGTTTGGCTGGCTGGAGGTGGGTCAAGGCAGATGAACCGTGTTCAGAAACACAGGGAATAAAAGGGATGAACCTTTTGATGATAAATCCATCACAAACACTTACTGTCCTGCGACTGTTTTTTTTTCTTGGAAAATACACGAGGTCGCCAAGGAAGGCAGTTTAAAATTAATGGCTTTTTCATTTTTGGTTTCAACATCTCAGGTAGCCTGGGAAGTAAAGGTGACTTATGAAGGCTGCTCTGAAATGAGCCATCTGGTTTCAGGACACAAGCACAAATCTTCAAAAGAAAAAAATCTTGCAGAGATTTATTTATCAATAAAATATTTAATAAACTTATCTGTACAAAATATTAAAAAGGTTATTGAAGAGTATACAAGAATACTTATTTAACAAATATATACTGCTATATAATATATTCAAGAAAATATAGATTGCTGTTTACAGTTCATTTACAATCCCATATGTACAATCTATTTAAACTTTAGAATACATACAAACAATGCATTTACACCATCACTTACAGAGCTATTTTCTTTAGAGATACTTCACACACTCAGACCTGAAAAAGCTGAACAAATACATGGATAGTTTAGAGGCACACACAGGGATACAAGTATTGCTTCAAAAATTATAACTACTAGAGATACGGCTATTGGAAACGTGAGTCCTTTTTCATTTTTTGATATTTTCCTTTCTAATCAAAGAAAAGAACATATAAATAAAACCATGACTGACCAGCAGAGAGGCTCATTTTGTCAAAGGAGCTCCAGATAGTGTTGACTTGATTTCAGAAAAAGCGCACGTGGTGATGGGATACGTAGTGAGTTAGCAAATGGCATCAACAAGCAGGGCTGACGTTGCTCCTGCCGGCATCTAAAACGGGGAGCACCAAGAGCAGAGCAGGCCTTTCCCACACAGACACACACTCAGGTCTTGTGAGCAGCATCTCCACCAGCTTTTCCAGTGAAGAGCTGCAGCACAAGATGGAGCTAGTGATTGCGGGTGGGCAAAGCCCCTAGCTGCTCCTCAGGTTGTAAGAGCTTGACTTGCAAAGGCACTGCACAAATGTGGCTTCGACTGAAGTGTGTGGGAGCACTGAACGTTCAGCACCTCAGAAACTCAGACCCTTCTTTTTTCAGTGCTATTTAAAAGGTTAATTACTCATAGCACGTGGGATGAATGTAACCAGAGTGACCATCCCCCTCCCTGGCCAAGGAGGGCATGAGCTGCCCCTACAAAATGCCCCCTCCATCCCCAGCTGATCACCGCCTACACAACTACCTAACTTTGTCACCTCTTCAAGGACTAAAGCCCAGCCCCTCCATGTGTGACCATCCCTTTCCCTGGCCTGTGGATGTTATTTCGTGCTCTGCTGCTGACAGCTGAGCTCCTGCGCACCCCTTGGCCCTCGGCAGTTCCTGGCACACAGCTCCCTGGGATGACCAGCTTGGCAGCAAGGGACCCCTACAGTTTGCCTCTTGTTTTTAAACCTCCTGCTCCCCTCTTTTCTCGTTGCCAAGGCAGGATGGAGGAAATTAATGAAACACCATGGGGAATGCTACCATCTCCCCAAAAAGTGGGACCGAAGTCAACGCCACAGCTCCCGGGGAGGCCAGGCTTCACCCAGCCCCTGGGTCTCCTTCTCATAGTGGAGACCTGGGTGGCACCAACATAGGTTAACACCATGGCAAAGTGGAGGGGAAGGGAGACCCAAACACTCACCTTCCATTAGAAAAGCACTTGAATGTGTGACCCACCCCAACCTCCTGCTCCTGAGACTCAGCCTTTCCTCCCTCGCTCTCCCCCTGCCCACGAAACACCCCAGCAAGTCTCCACACTCCCCGTCCTGAAAACCCAAAGTATGAGCACAAGTATCGAAGCAGAAAAATGATCTCGCAGAATGTACAAATGAACTAATATGTGGTGATGACAGAAAAATGAAGAGCAAAACCTGCTGAAAAACCACTGAAAAATGGCTGGGTTTTGTTTTCAGCCGTTTCTGGGAATGGATCAAGCTTTGGTTCAAGATTTTTCAATACCAATCTCCATGAAAACACTCTGATGCCCAGCGCTTCTTACCCTAGCCCACTCAGCCAAAAGTTAAACACGGTGCATCAGCCAGCCTGCCGGTGTGCTCCTTCCCACCACCACGTAAATCGGGCTCCTCTCCAACACAGTAAATTCAGGGGGCTGCTTGGATACTGGTGCCAATAAAAGGAAAAAGCAGCCACATGGTCTACATGTCTTGAAGTGCAAGGCTGCAAAACACCCTTTGAGATGTAAGGTGAGGTCCTTGGTCAGTGGGTTACACCAGCAGGAGGTTCAAATTTTGGTCATTTTTCAAAGGCTTGGAATGCTTGATAGGGCATAACTGATTTTCAGAAACATCTTCACACCTCTATGGACCTCATAACACACTGTACTAGGAATAAAGAGCCTTAAAAGCCTGACTGTAAATGGTTTTACCATGGAAGACACAACCCAGCTGATGACAAAATTCAAAGTGTCACATACGCCAGCCTGGTGGAACATCATCTCACTCTTTTACCAGCCTTTAATTCAAAGACAGGAAAGGCATCAAACTCTTCCGCCCACCACACAGGGTCACAGGCTCCTGATCATCAGCAACACCCTATCCATTGGACAGTTACTACCCAACTTCTCTCCCCAACATGTTTTCATGAGGGACACAGTCCCAGTGGTGAACACACCACCACGCTCTGCTCCTGCCAGCCAGCAGCCCTGTCCAGACCCTACGCAGCCATAAAGGGACCCCAATGCCAAGGAAGCTGATCTGACACCAGCGGAACACGCACGGTCTCTCCATCTGGAGGTCATGGCACGTTAAAAGAACAACCCCACTTTCAAAAAGCAAAGCTCAGCTTTGCCCACATGAGTGTTCCTGCCCACTCACCTCCCCAGAAGGTGATGTAAGCAGTGAAAAAAATCACACTGCAACACCCAGGACAGGGGACACAGCAAGCAATTTGGTGGAACTGCCCAACCACAGTCCATGTGATAGACCCTTAGTCTGACCATCTTTCAAATACAGTGGCACAGCCCCATTTTGGGTGACAACCCCTGGACAATACTCAGACTCTCATTGCCGTTGCCCCACATAGGTTTTTTTTCTCCCTGACACGTGGTCGTGCTGCCCCAACGCAGACAAACGAGAAGGCACTTGTATTTCAGGACTTGCTACACTCTCGGCAAGAAACCATGACATTTCCCACCAGGCTCACTCCAACAAGAGTACGAGTGGGTCTGTGGATTAGTATTTATGACATATCTGTCACATCAACATATGTGATGTGGCTTTTGACATGAACAACTGTAGAGGCTGCTATCACTGACAAGCATGTCAAGCTGAAGCTCACAGCAAAACTCCTGTTCAGTCTGGAGAGCAAAGCCAAAGGTATCTCATCAGCGCCCTGAGGTGCTCCGCTGCACCCCATGGGACCCACACCCTCAGGGCACCCCCAATGATGCCCCAGCCTCTCTCATCTCTTCCCTGCAAGAGGCAACGCTGTAAACAGCGGTGCAGGTGTCTGCTGTTATGGGGGGGCAGCACAGGCGACTCCCTAAACACGCACGTTTGGGTTTGTGGGGTAAGGGCTTCAAAATTCCAGCAGTAAAAAGAGCTGCTCATTTTGCAGCGGGACTGTGACCAATAAATCACTGCAGGCCTACCCAATTTTCTCCAGTAGTGAGAGCTGTGTAATCAAGACGCGAGTTAAAATCCATATGGTGCAAATATACACAGAAGCCGCTGGCACTCAGACATGAGCAGAAGGCTCAAGGCTTGGGGTTTACTTTTAATCAGAAGCGGTGCCTTTCCAGTCTTTTCCTCACAGGTACACCAAGCATCGGCAGGGAGCCAAAGAGGACATGGCACCAGCTGCCAGTGCTGACCAGAAGTAAGGCCTCTGGGATCAATGCAGCTATGCCAGAGTGAAGCTGCGATCCCTTTTCCATATGAATATCCTTATCCCTGCGAGAGGATACGCATTTCCCTTCTACCACTGAATTTGAAGTATGAGGTTAAAAAAAAAAAAAAAAAAAAAAAGGGGAGGGAATGTTGTTAGACAATCCCCTTATTTTAAGAGAATTTAAAAACAATTATTCCTTTAAAAAAGAAAAAAAAAAAAAAAAAAAAAAAAGGGTAAAATCTGTGTTTCCTGGGAATTATTTCTAGCTCAGAAACACTCCTGGTCATTAGGCAGTTAAACTGGGCATAAAGCCATTTTGCTTCTGACTGTCCTTGATATGGGGACTCCACCAGCCAAAGGGGCCTTGAGGACACAGCACAGGCAGTGGCTTAAGCATGAGCTTCAGTTTTACAGAGCCCGAGGAACCCCAAGGCAAAGCACACACACCAACCCTGTCCTGACCGAGTGTGCTTCCCTGACTCGCAGTCCCAGTGCTTCCACGTCAAACGGGATTGCTCTGCAAGTTTCCCTGCTCCTGCACAATTACATTCTCATGTAAGAGGGGAGGGAGCCAGTTAAGCGTAGATACATAGTCCTTTTCAAAATGCTTAATAATTCTAGATTCACTGTAATTATATCCTGCAGATAAAAATGGTGCTGAAGGTCAAACAAATCTTCCAGGAGAATATACTCTGCATGGAGACTGTGGGGTTTTTTAACTGGAAATGTTGTATAAATACTGCAGATTGAGAACATATAATTAGCCATTAAAATCACTCTGAGTCTACTGAATTCATATTTGTCCATGTTCAACCTCTAGTCTCCTATTTATAATGTTTACATGGTCCCAAAAATCAGCTCAGGCAAGAGGCGACCGATCAGAAATACATTTTTCCTGGACCATTTCTATGGCATTAGAGGGTGATGCTCTGCGGAGGACCAGCCCCAGGGCTGGGGGCTGGGCTACCGCCGTCCTGCAGCCGATGCCCTGCTTACCTGCCTCCGAAGGCAGGATTTACTCCTCCGTGCCCTTTGCAGACACGTCCCTGCGTTGCTGCCCAACATGGTGGGGCTGCAGCATCCCGGCCACGGGAACCCCCCTGCCCGAGAAAGGCTTTCGCACCCCATGAGGGGCTCAGCACTTCCATTTGCAATGGCTCCAATGGCTGTTGCCCAAGCCTAACCCCACAGTTTGGGTGCAACCTCCGAATCTGCCTGGGGACGGAGAGGCAGCCCTTGCAGCCGGCACACGGGGATTCATAAAGGGAGGACTGGCAGCTTTTGCTCTGGAAATACTCCTCTGGGAACAATGAGCAATGTGAGCGCCAAGTGCTGCGGCTGATACGCTTGCCCGGGGAGGAGCAGCACAGTTACCCACCGAGACCCTCAGCCCCACTCCCCTCCAGCCTTTCCCTGCTCATACACATCCCCTGCCCTCTCCTGTCCCCTTAGGCAAGCAGAAAGGGGGGCTGATGCCACCTTCCACCCTCCCGTTGTTCTCCAGAGGTTGTTTGCCCAGGAAAGGAACAGACGCTCTCTTAAAAGAGGGGCTGGCATGGCGGTGTCACCATGGGTGTGAAGGCAGAGGGCCACACCATCACTGGGCCCACCCCAGGGGGTTTGCTCTCCTGCCAAACACGCCTGCTTAGGGAGAGGTACCTGCAGCCAGGACTGGTTCCCATGTGGGCAAAACCACGGACAGCATCGCTGCCAGCAGCAGCTTCTGTGCCCTCCCCAAATCCTCCCCGTCCTCATTATCACAGCACCTGAGCCACAGCTTTTCTCGCCAGGGCCAGCAAAGCCGTCGTGGGGTTCAGGACAGAGCCCCAGCAGCGCACAGCACCCCAGCACTGAGGTCAGGGCAAAGCATCGTGAGGCCCAACCCATCACCCTGCTCTCCATCAGCCACCCCCAGACCGGAGATGGGTGACATCTGTCTGTCTGTCTATTCCCTGCAGCTGCAGCTGAACAAAAGCCACAAGAACTGGGGGTCGCTGGCATCATCCCCCCTTGGACACGGTCCCAGAGGAGCAGGTCTCAGGTCACCCGTTCGGCTGAGGTTCACAAGAGCCACCAGCCAGCAGAGGCTGCCAGGAGCTATATATATCTTGCCTGGATATGAACTGCCCACGAACTTCCACCACAAATATTTGTAGGAAGGGGAGGGGGTAAAAGAAATGAAAACATTAAAAAAATTGTCTCAGCAGTGAGAAAAACTATCAAGCAACCAACAGCGATTGAAAAATTAGGCACTTCAAAAGCTTGGTAACTTTATAAAATGATGCAGTGTTTCCAGAGCAAGCAGCTCCAGTGCTGCTCATGCCAATATCCTTCCCCTAACCGCCTGCACTGAAGCCAAAAGTCAGAGGAAAGCCATGAGCCCTCCCACCAACCCCTCCTCACCCACGAGTTGCACCTCAGCCACCCCAAACTCTGACAGTGAGAAAACCCATTGGCGTAGGACCTGATTATTCCTCTCCCCCACTAATCTCCATCTCTGAACCTCCCCCTCGGTGCAGGTACATCATGCTTAATATATATTTACAATCACGCTGAGGTAGGGAGGTGGATTTTCCTCTTGGATACGTGGATGTAGAGCCAGAGATGCTCCGTGGGTGACAAAAGGGTTACACAAGACTTACGGGTACCACGCTCAAAAATGCAGAGCAGACCTCAGTGGAACGAAGATGGTAGGAGACTGTGGGGGTTTAGTCCAGTGGATATATCATCATTATTGATATGCAGTTTACTCCCTACAGATGTACTATTTTCTTGGGGGCAAGGTGCAGTTGGACCCTCACCGAGGATTTCCTGGCCTTAGAAATCATTTGGATCTCGGCAGAGCTCTTTGAGGTGACCCCCTCTCTGCCTTGGCTCAGCTCAGCCCTCCCGAGCAGAACACCCCTGTGATGGAGGACAACTAGCTTTATATAGAAAAAACACCACATTTTCCAGCAGAGATTTATCTCCCCTGAAAGCAAACCACCATTGCTAATGTGCACTGATGTTTACATGCCAACACCTTGACCACCAGTAAAAAACAAACCATCAAAAGCAAAATCTGTGCAAATACATCTCTGGTCTAAGCCAACCCAGCCATAAAGCCGGAGTTTGGTACCAAAAACCACCGATGTGCAGCAAAAACTCTTCCCAGCATCCAAAATATGCCTTGGCAGGGATGTAAGGCTTCTCTGATTTAAAGGCAAAATTTATACTCAGCTCCTGAGTTACTAAAATCCTGTAGCCCTTTCAGCATGGGTCAAAGCACTCCGCTTTACGTAGCAGTCTCTGAGGGTGGCATTCAGCCATTTGCATGGGAAATGTCCATTCCCAGTAGATCCAGGCTCCCTTAATGGAGCAGGGAGAGGCAGGAGCTCCGAGGAGGGATGGAGCTCACTGGGACATCGATGCCAAAGGAAGGTAGGGTGGAGCTTAGCACTTTTATAGAGATTATTTGGAAAAAGAACCCAAGCAAAATGGCTCTTCCCTGGGAACTCGGGACCTTTGCTTCTCTCCAGCCACACCGAGGATGGCTGTGTGACTCGTGGGCCCGGCGCTGGGTGCCCGGTGTGCCTTGGAAATGGGGTTTTGTGCAGGAAAGGGAGGGGACCTGCCAGCCAGTAGCTCCTGCAGGACATCGGCAACAGGGCCAGCGCTTTGGACCATGCAGAGCCACGGCATTCCCAGCTAACACCTTCCAGGGCCGCTCCCATCTCTGTCGAGACCCAACTCCCGCTTTAGCCTCCAGTTTCGGGGACCATCTTTCCTGTCCCCAACAGCAGACTCACAAATCTCTCTGCACTGCAAACTGGCCTGGACCAATTGATTTCACCCTCTCACAGCCATGGGTTCTCCAACCCCTGCATTCCCCTGGGGATCCCTCATTTTTCTGTCAGCAAACCCAGGGCAGTGATTTGAAGGCAGCCACAAAAACTCCTTTAACTCAAGGAAAAGAGTGTTTCCCCCCTCCTCTCCGCCCCACTGCCGCAGCAGAGGGTGATGCTGGCCTGACCCCTCTGTCACAGCCACTGCTCCATTGCCCCCCCCGTCACCCCACCCCGAGACAATTTTGGCCAGACATTTTCCAAAACCTTTGGGAAAGAAGGTGTCAACTCAGCTTGGGCAAACCAAGTGGACTGAGCGGGCATCCCTGGAGGCTCTGCCAGGCTGGGTGCCCCTCCCTCCCCAGGGAGGAGCAGGCAAGGCAGAGAGATGGCAGCAGCTCCAAGTGGGAATCCTGGCTTCCTGCCACAGAGCAACACCCCTGGCTGAGTCCTGGGAAACCCGGCGTGGGTGGGCAGGGGTTCACTTCTTTCTTTGAGAGGGCCCGGGGGGGGGGGGGGGGGGGGGGCAATCTACAGCTTCACTGTCTTAGGTGGGGGACATCCCCCCATCCCTTCCAGGCTCATGACCAGGGCGGCCCCAGGAAGGCAGAGGACACCTGCTCTGAGCTTGGATTTTGGAAAGGCACACACCAAAATGTGTATGTGTATATATATATATATATATATATTTATATTTATATATATAAAATGGGGCAGGGTTGCTGGGTGGGGCAGGGCGAGGCGGGGAGGGGAGGAGGAGAGCTGCAGAAATTGCTACCTGCAGCCGCACGTCTCCACGACCATGTCCTCGTACTGTTTGTAAACCACGTTGTTCCCGGAGTCTATGTAGAGAATGCTGATGGGGCTGAGCTTGGAGGGCACGCAGCAGCTGGGGGGCGTGGACTCCGGGTCCATGGAGTTCATCAGGGTCTGGATGATGGCGTGGTTGGTGGGCTCCAGGTGGGAACGCAGGGGGAAGTCGCAGACCCCCTCGCAGTGATACGCCTCATAATCCAGGGGGGCGATTATCCAGTCGTCCCAGCCCAGCTCCTTGAAGTTCACGTGCAGGGGCTTCCTGCTGCAGCGGGTCTTCGCCTTCTTCCCGTGGCCTCTGCCCCCAGACCGGGCGGCGATGGTGGTCCGTCTCTTCCTCCGTTTGGGGTAGGCCTCCTGGCCGGGATCAGGGGGATCCAGGAAGGGCAGGCTGCCCAGGGCCTTGATCTTATCCCGGATCTCCTTGAAGAGGTTCTCCTTCCTCTGGGTGCGGGAGAAAGCCACGAGCAGGGCTCGCTCGTGGGGCTGCGGCTGGGGCTTGCTGAACCCCAGCTGCCGGGGGGGCAGGAGCCTCCCCGACTGATCCGAGATGATCCTCAGCAGGAAGCACAGCAGCTTGCCAGAGGGAGATCTCTCCCTCCGACCCCGCAGGGCTTCCCAGACATCAAACACCTCCCATCTGGAGGAGCCTGCGTCCAAAATGTCTGCAGCCCTGGAATCCAGCAGCCGGGGCTCCTCGCCATCCCGGCTTGGGCAGGTGGAGAGGAGGAGGTGGTGGAAGGTGCCTTCGGGGGACAGGGCCAAGCTCCGGTTTTCGGGGAGGGTGCGCAGGACCCGGAGCTCCGCGCCTGTCACCTCCTCCGCCTCAGGCAGGCTGGAGATGTCGAAGAGGTATTGCTGCTCGGGGGCAGATGGGGAGGCATCTGGAAGAGATAAAACAAAAAAATAAAAAAAAAAAAAAAAAAAAAAGGAAAAAAAGACATAAAAACCCAGCAAGCTGAAGCCAAGCTCATTACGGAGGTACAAGGGACACAGAGCCAAGGGGGTAGATCATCGCCTTGCAGCAAGGCTCACTGAGCATCCCAGTGGGGACACAGCCTGTGTGCTCTGAGTCCAGAAGCGTCACCCTGGCTGGAGGCACTGAAAATCAGTGGGCATGGAGGGAGGGAGGAATCAAATCAAACAAGTGGCTTCTCATCAGCACTCTTCCCCACGTCCCGAGATGGCTTCTCTGTCTCCTCCCGGGTGTTTCAGTGCCCCCAGCTGCATCACTGTGCTGTTTCGGCACAGAAGCCCCATCTGAACCTGTGTGGCACAGTCCCATCCCGTCGGCAGGTTGTCACTGATTTCTTCCACCCTAAAGTGTCACACCCCCTCCCCAGCCCCAGCCCCACCAAGTAAAATGCTGTGGAAAACCTCATTTTCCCTCACAGGCAGGCACAGGCGTCAGGGACGCAGACACTGTGCCACGGGGTGTCTGACAGACACACTCCCAGAAACTGAAAGTGAGCCCAGCTTGAACTTGTCACTACTTTTGGTGGATCTGAAGCCCAAACACAGATTTGTGCAGTTTCTGGCACTGATTAAATATACCTGATGTGAATTAAAAAAAAAAAAAAAAAAAAAAAAAAAAAGGAGGGAGGTAGATTTGGGGAGAAGAGATGAATGAGTTCTGGGAGGGTTGTTTTTTATTTTCCCCCTCTCTAACAAGAAACCTGATCTGGGCATACTGCAAACATTGCTACCATGCCCAAACTGTCCAACTCACTGCCAGCAGAGCCCTGCCTGCTGCCCCCCACACTGTAAACCCCACCCGTGGGCAGCACGCCGGGCTGCAGCCTGCACCACCCTCAGGGGAGGAAAGATTATTCTCCCCGTCAGTTGTTAATAATAATAAATAACAAAATATTAATAATATTATTATAATAATAGTAATAATAATATTAATAATAATGCTAATGATAATAATAATTTAAAACCAGATCTAAAATTCTGGGGAGGAGCAGATAAGGAGATCCTTTTGAAGAGTTCATCTGGTTTTGTTTTGCACTGAAACTTCCCAGGACCTGTGTGCAGTTTTCCCCCCACTCTCCCAAGCCGGGCACTGCCCACCCTCCCACCGGAGCATCCTCCCCCCATCCCGCCTCGCTCCCCCATCGTTTTCCCACCAGCTTTCAGCAAAAGCCTCCCTGCAAAGGCTGCCGGCAAGATACGGTCCCCGCTGGGTTTGGGGGGCTGCGGGGGGCTCTGCACCACCAGCCGCCGCTCTCCCACCACGGGGCAGCCGGCGACAGGCACAGGGGGAGGCTGGGGCTGCTTTTCAGTTTGTCTTTTCATTTTATTCGATCGGATTTTATTTTTTCCCCCAGCCAAGCGAACTTCGCCGGCAGGGCGCAATTTATATATATACATATCTATGTATATTTAAAAAAAAAAAAAAAACAAAAAACGTTAATCGCGGATATGTATCTATTCGATTATTATCATTAGATCCGCGGGTATGAAGGGGGCAAAAGAAGGGGAAGAGAGAGAAAGGGGCCGCGACGCCGAGCTCTGCCGGCTCCGGCAACCCGGGGCTGAGCCGCCACCCACGGGGCACCACGACGGGCCGGGACGGGGAGGGAGCGCGGCCGCGCTCCCTCCCCGTCCCGGCCCGTCGTGGTGCCCCAGGGAGTTTTTTCGGGTTGCAAAGGCTCTGGCGGGGCTTCTCCCTCCCGGTCCCGGGGATGCTGCCCGGAGAAGCTGCCCCCAAACTGCGCCGCGCACCCCGGTCCCCGCTGCCGGGCAGCGCGCCGGGTGGCGGGAGGTGCCCGCACCCCTGTCCCGGCTCCGCACCCCGTCCCCAACCGCGACCCCAACTCCGAGCGTCGTCCTTGACCCGACTGCATGTGCAACCCCCCCATCGCCAGCCCCGACCCCACGCTCATGCACAGCCCCATACAACCTCCCCCGGCAACCTTTTTCCCCAGCTCCAGGCACGACCCCTTCGCGACCCCAACCTCGCGCCCACGCACAGCTCCGTCGCCCCCCACTCCCCGTCCTCAGCCCCATTCCCATGCCCAAACGCATGCACAGCTCCATTCCCGTTAAACAACTGATGGACGCACAGCCCGGACCCCGTGAAGCTCCATCCGCATCCCCGTGCGCTGCCCCATCCCGTGCAACCGCCCCGCGCCCCAACCAAGGCACGACCCCCGTTCCCCAACCAGCGCACAAGCCCCATCCCCACGCACAACCACGCGGAACCCCGTCCCGGGCACAACTCCGCGCTCGGAGCAACGTGCAAGCTCCATCTCCGCGCGCAACCCACGCCCGAAGTAACCCACAACCCCGGCTCCAGCCCCAAACCCATGAAGAAGCCAGATCCCCGCACAAGCCGCGGGCTCCATCCCCCAAACCCACGCGCAACCCCGGATCCATCCCCGAGCCCACGCACCAATCCCACCGGCATCACCAAGCCCCATCCTCCAGCCCAAACCCACCCGCGTCCCTCCCGCCCGACGGCGGGGCGGGTGGGGGGGGGGTTGTGTGGGGTGGAGTGGGGTGGGAATCCCGGCGGGGACAGCCCGTCCCTGCCTCCCCTCGCCCCACACCGCGGGGCGCGGCGCGGAGGGCCGCGCGTCCCGCCACTCACCGCTGCGCGCCCGCTCCGCGAAGCCCGTCACCGTGTCGGCGCGGCGGGCGGGGGGGCGGCGGGCGGCCAGGCGCTGGTAGAGGGCCACCATGTAGTGGTGAGGCACCACGGTGCCGTTGCGGAGAGCCCCGTCCCTCCGCGGCGGGGAGGAGAAGGGGGAGGCGGCGGCGGAGGAGGAGGAGGAGGAGGCGGAGGAAGGCGCGGCTGCCGAGGGTCGCTGGGGAGCGGCGGGCGGCGGGCCGCGCACGGCGGCGGCCTCCAGCCCGCGGCGGAGGCGGCAGGCGCCCAGCAGGCAGAGGCAGAGGGCGGCGGCGGCGGCGCGGAGGCGCATGGCGGCGGCCCAGCGCTCGGCGCGGTGCTGCTGCCGCCGCCGCTCCCCGCCCGCTTTTGAACATCGTCTTCGCCCGCCGCCGCCGCCGTCGCCGCCGCCGCCGCCGCCGCCGCCGCCGCCGCCGCCCGCCGCCCGCCGCCCGCCGCCGCGGAGGCGCCCCCTGCCGGCCGCGCGCCCCGCCCCCGCCCCGCCCCCGCCCGCAGGTGAGACACCCCCCCAACCCCCCCCCGCCCCGCCTTGCAGGGGGGGGCACCCGCACCCCTCATTTGGAGGGGACACCGGCGCCGCCCTGCCCCCGTGGTGCGACGGTCACCCCGGCCTTTTTTTTTTTTGTTTTGTTTTGTTTTTTTTTTGGGGGGGGGGGGGGGGGGCGCGGGCGGGGAGGGGCGATCCTTAGTTTGGAAGGAGCCCCTCAGTCCGCGATTGGAGGCGGGGGACACCGCCGCCTCTATCTGCAGCGGGCCCATACTTCGGAGAGCTCCCCCCCCTCCCCTCCACACCGGACGGGGAACCTTCCCCCCGCCACCCGGTATTGGGGCGGGGGACCCCGGTCCCGTACTGAAGGCGGGGCAGCCCCGGCTCCCTTTTGGACGGAGGATCCGCCGCCCCACCTTTTGGACGGGAGCCCCTGCCCCCATATTGGAGGGGGACGTCGCACCGCCACTGAGGACGGGGGGGGGGGGGGGGAACCCCCGCCCCGGTCCCGGTGCTGGAGGCCCCCGCCGTGCCCGCGGGGGAGCGCGGAGCCACCGGCTGCGGGGCGGCCCCGGGGGCCCGGGCTCCGCGCTGCTCCGCGCCGCTCCGCGCCTCCATCCGCCCCGGCAATTCCGCCTCGGGAGACCGACACCGGAGCAAAACAAAGCCCCCGCCGGGCTGCGGGCTAATGTTTTCCCTTGCACGGAGGGTTTCCTTGGTAAAATTCAGATGTTTCCTTGGGTCTCGATTAAAATAACAAAGTGGGGTATTTACTAGGATGTTATTTCAAGTCTCTTAAGTCCCTGGTTATGTCTGTTGCGATTTCTCCGCAAATACAAAAACAAGTGCTGCGATGATTTATTTGAAGGAATGTAGGTGTTTCGCCAAAACAAACACGGCTTTTTTTTTTTTTCCTCCCTCCCTCCCCCCCCCCCCCCCCCCCCCGCAACAATCGCTTCTCACGAGCATTTGTCGCTGCAGCCTCTGGCATTTCTTCCCGCTGTAGTTTTACAGGTGCTTTGTCCCAGCATCGCGAGCGGGTTTCTAATGCCCGTCAGCGGGTTCGCTCGGGCTGCTCACACACCGCGAACCCACGGAGGCAGCTCCCGGCACCAGGGCTGGGGGCTGGGACCCTGGGTGGGTGCCCTCCCAGCCCCGGAGCGGGCTCAGGGCAGCCCTTCCTGACGAGGGGAAGGCTGAAAAACGCTGTCCCGTCCCGCACCTCTTAATCCCACCTCCACCAGCAGCCCCAGACCCACGGCCTGTGCTCCTGACGTCCCCGCTGTGGGGTACGGCAGCAACTCCCTTCCCAGCGTTGCCCAGGGAGGGGACCAAAGGGGTCAGCAGAAGGATGGAAGGGTGATGTGGCGGGAAGGACTGCCCATCTTTAGAAAATGGGCAGACAAGTCCCTCCATAAGCCTCTGGGCTTCTTGCAATGGATTCTGGAGCCTCCTGCCTGGAATCCTTTCACGCAGCCAGTTTCATGGGAAACAGTGAAAGGTACAAAAATGGTGAGCGCGGGCCGGGCCCGGGGCCACCCAAGTCTGTACATCCTCCTGCACGCTGGGGTGCGTGTACCTTCACCAAATTCCCAGTAACTGGAACTGTCACTGCATTTGTTCTGTGTATCTTTTTAAAATTAAATTAACATTGATGCAACAGCCAGCCAGGATGTGCTCTCTGGCTTTTCTCTCCCCCCACCTTTTTCACCCCCCCAACCAGTCCTCTTCTCAGCCCCCCAGCATGGACAGCAGGCCCAAATCCCTTCTTGGTGCAGGCCGGCAGGGCTGAGCAACAGGTTCCTCTGCGGTGGTTCGCACCACAGCATCCCTGTCCCCACGCTCAGCCACCCCCGTGGCGGAGCCGCGTGCTGCTGGGTGATGAGAGCCAGATCCCTCTCCTCACCATCTGTACGGAGACCCAAACACGGGCACACAGTGTGCCCACACAACCCCAAGTGACACATACACACACGTCTGCATGCACCCACACCAGCTGGCACACACACGCGTGCACACGCGTGTGCGGGTACACAGACCCAACAAGCAAATCCTGCCCGGCTGTGCCGGAGGGGAGACGTGAAACCCCGCAGCCCATCCTCTGAACCACACAGCGTCTACCAAGGTGCATGACCGCTGAGTTTCCCATCTGTTCTCCATTGCCGCTTCATCGAAACCCTTCTGGGCTTTCTTGAATTTCCACCAGCCCAGCCCAGCCCAGCTGCAGGACCTTCCCAAGCCGCCCCAGCCCTGTGCAGCGGCATGGCAGATCCTGTCCCCGGCCCTTCCCCGCTCTGAGGATGGGCTCCCTTCTCTCCCTGTGCAAATCTTGCGCGCATAATTTCACGCTGGCAAAGAGCCACCTTCTACCAGCCCCCTTCCAAAACCAAATTAGCACGCTGCTGCAGCAGCAGAAATTGGAGAGGAAAGGCTGCAGTTTTATTTTACAACTCAATTAGCAAGTTTATACAGAAAAAACACCCATATAACCAAGGGAGATTTTATGTCCGTTCAGCTTCACAAGCAAGCAAGACTTGTTCCTCTTGAGAGCACTCCCCATTGCTGTAGGTACAGCAATGTGCTCCTGCCCATGGTGGCCCTCAACCAACATGGTGACGCTGACTCTGGCCCTGTTCGCTTGCTCCATCTCTCTTTACTCTTACACTTACAAATCCTCTGGCTATCTCCAGCACAGACTGAAAAACACAGTTCTGAGACTGTCCCGCCACTCTGTTCACTAAGTATAAAATGAACCAAAAGTCCGCCAGAACCTAAAATAAAGATAATGGGCCACATTTGACTCTAATTTTTCCCTAAGAGCCTGTCCTGAATAACATGAAGCCAATGGCTGTATGCCCAAGAGGGATCCTGACTCCCTCACCCTAACAGCTCACACCATGGTCTCTCCCTTCCTTCACCAGTCGGCCCCTCCTGGGCATGTTTTTGGAAAGAAGCGGGCAGTCAGCTCGCTAAATCTGTTTTTTTACTAGGAACATTTTTGGGATGATGATTTTTTCAGGATCAGGAAGGATTCATCCCTGCCTGGCTGACACTTGGGCTTGTTCCCTGCGTTGCAGTCTCGCCCCCCTCCGCTCCCTCTCTTGGTCCCCAGCACTGCCCTGCTTGCCCTCCTGCATTGTCTGTGGTGGCTGGGGACCTTTGCGTGTGGAGTACTGATTTGTTTCCATGCATGGGGTTGAGTCCTGGGCAGGGTGTCTCCCATGGCTTCATCTTCTTTTGCAACTGTGGGCAAGGTCCCAGCCTGAGACTACTGCCTGCCAGAGGAGCTGCCATACAGATTCTCCTCAGCAAAGGAAAGAAGGGGGTATTTGATTTAACCGCAACCCCACCAGCTGTGGAAGACCACTTCTCAAAGGAGGAGACTGAGGCAGAAAGGAAATCTTCAAGCAATAACCACGCACCTGGTGTCACAGCCACATTCCCACAGCTCTCTACCTCCACAGATCTTCACCTTTCCTGTCATCAGCACTTTTTGACAGAATAAAAATAAACTGCAGTGACAAATCCCCTCCATGTGTCAAAACCGGAGGTGTTTGTGGCTGTTTCCATTAGCTATGCCAGTGGGGCTCAACCAAATTTGCAAGTCTTGAGCAAGTTCAGAGCGGTCAAAGTATTGATGCTAGTGGTGATTTGGAAGAATATGTTTTCAAATAGTGACCACACAAGAAGCCTCTTGTGGCTTCACTTAACAAATGTCTTCTAGCGAGATGGCTACAAGTGAGGGCAAGGCCAGCTCAGCAAGTAACCAAGCAACAGCATCATTTTCTTTCCAGATCTTCCAGCAACTCCTTCCAAAACTTACTTAAACTGAAGCCAAGCTGAATTCTTCCTGCTTGTCTGCATGGGGATAGCCAGGGAAGATAAGACAAATCAAGGTACAAAGTCCATGCATGAAACATCAGATGGATTCAAAGACCCCGGAGGACTGCTTTCCTTCAGGCCCAGAGAACTTACGTCACCACAATCTGGATATCTAAAGCTAGGCTTGTCTCACATCACTTTCTATTTGAACACTATACTCTAGCTAGGAGACAGGAGACTTACAGAAATGCTTTGCTGAGAGTTCAATACTTCTGGAAACATAAAAGCTTCTTGGATTAGACTTGCCATTCCCCTCAGGGAAAATTGTCCTATACAGCATCTGGTTGACAGGGTCTGGCAGAAGCCACCTGAAGATAGCAAGTCAAAACACAGTTGAGTGCTCAATTAAAAAAAAAAAAAAAAAAAAAAAAAAAAAAACCACAACAAAACATTTGCTTTTTTAAAAGTGCAGAGTCAACAGGTAATTTGTCAATGCACCAAACCACAGGTGCAGAGTTGGAGCGATGACTCACCCCAAGTGCCCTTACAGTGGTAGTCTAGGCTAGCAACTGGTCGGAAGGGGTGCGATTCACCTTGCTTCATTTTGGCTTCTTTTTCAGTCTAACTAATCCCCTTCCTCTGATTAATAGTTACTGGAGGCAGAGCCGTACCTCCAGAAAGGCTGTCCATGTGAGATGTCACCATGGGAAGCACTCTCCTACAGCTTTCCTCAAGCTCTGCTCTGTGCTCCCTTATTTTTACATATTTCACCCTTTGACCTCCACTCAGTCCGTTCTTCTCTCATCTGTGTCCCAGATTATTGTGTTTCTCCCAAAATTCTTGTCCTCCAGCTCCCAGCCCCTTTGCAAAGGCTGCTCAGACCTGGTGGTATCAGCTGGTCGCAAAGGGGAGACCTGTCTGGGAGGGGGTCTGCCAGGGGGCACACAAAGGAATGTCAGAAAGGGAACACTGCACACAGTACTTCATCCCAATCTTCCCAGTTCCCAGCTATTCCCAGGAGAATTCTTTTGTGCCCTCTCCCTGTCCCTCCCCAGACAGTGCTGCTTATGGCTGTTGTGTCATTCCCACTTCTCTGCCACTTGAGACAGAGAATTTCACGGTACCAACCAAGTCCTTTTCTCCCTATCCCGATGCAAAGTCTGACCAGTAATCCCAGTTCTGTCTCACTGCTAACTTTCTGGATGCAGGTGTTCACCACCATGAACATGGGAGGAGGATGGGGGTTATTTTTTCCCCTTTAGGTTATCTTCTCATCCTTTGGTATTTATTTGTCGGACAGCTGCTTTTGCTCCCTCATTCACTTCAATGCTCTTAATCCCATGCTTTTATTTTCTGCTGTAGACCAGCCAAATGGAGCTAAACTCTGAAGTCCTTAAGGTCAGCTCAGTAGTTCTCCACAGTGACAGGAGTCTGACAAAGAAAGTCCTGTCCCCAAGCACTGGTTTCCCTCCCTTTTGGGAACATCACCTTGAGCAGGAATGGACAGATGGGTCCATCCTATCTACGTGCAGCTAACAGTGCAAGGTACCGAGTTGAAGGTATCAACTTTTGCTTCCTTGACAGTTACTCTGGGGAGACCAGTGAGCCACAGGGGTCAGCTGAGGCATGCAGACCTGCCACCCGCTCTGCTCCAGCTCAGTCTTCCTCCCTTCAGTCCTCCGTGCCTGCTGCTGTGCTGTGCTGAAAGGAGGAGAACGTGTGGGGGAAGGTGGGTGCCTGGGTAGGGAAAGGGATGTGGTCAAAAGTCCTGTTTGCTTGCAACTTTGAATGGTCCAGATCACCTCTCTCAAAGGCAATGTCTCACTGATCTACTTGCCAGGGCAGCATGTCCTTCCACGACGGAGGGGATGTGGGTGATTTGGGACGGGCACCTGGCAGTTAGGAGAGATTCCTTCCACCTGAAAGGCCTCACAGAGACCAGCACAGACCGTGGGGCAAAGCAAGCAGCTCATAAACTACTTTTTACCACCACTGTATCTCCTGGCCTCCTGTCAGTTCTGCATTATAACCCCACAATTTCTGCCTTCCTTTTCCATCTTGCCTTTTTTTTTTTTTTTTTTTTTTTTTTGGTAGACAATTAATTCCCCGCGCCTCTTTCTCTTTCAGCTGTTGAGTAGCACACAAATACTAAAGGAGGAGAAACTGTCCCACCGGGCCTTCCCGACCCACCTCAGCAGCGGGGCAGGGTGGCTGCAGGGCGGGCCGAGAATCAGCAGAAAACCGAGGTGGGGGGTGCCCGGTCTTGCAGGGAGGGCTCACTCCCAGGGCAGGAGCACCATCTCCTGGTGAAGGGATTTGCAGCAGCAAGCCTCCGTGCAAGGTTTTTCACCATGCACAGATGAAATGTGGGAGGCACTAGCAGTCTGGAAGACACTCTGGTTTTTCTCCCCTTAGGCTGTAAAACATATGTAAAGCAGCCCAGTACAAGTGTGTACTGTACATAAGAGTGGGAGATGGAAAATTGGCTGCGGATAGGAATACATTAGGTGGGCACATCCATTTTTCTTTGTGCCATGCTCTCAGAGGGGCTTCGGAGTGTGTAAGAGTTGCAGGATCAGCTGTTACAGAGCATTTACTATAGCTGTATCAGGTGAAGCTCCATCTTAGTTTGCACTGCTCCAACTCTGCTGGAGCCCTCAAGTTAATAAAAACAGCAAATCACATCTCACTTAAGGGTCCTTTGCTTCATTTAGAACAAGCTTTTTGCCTGCATATTTTTGCCTAGATATATGTATTAAGAGGAGATATACCTGAGGTATTAAATCCTGCAGTCCCTGCACATTTAGTGCTTCCACCAGAGTTAGAGGCAGGCCTCTGGCCACACAGCTGTGTGGACAATGCCACAGATACACATTACCGGGTAGGATGTCAAATGCCCTATTAGCAACAACCTTGCTTGCCCAACACGTTCCAGTGGCACATGTTCACAACTGATCATCTACAGCTCTTTGCAGAGACTGCAAGTTGTTGTGGGCTATGCTGATATTCCTATTTAGGTTAACATAAGTTTCAGCCTTTTACATTTGGTGCAGACAACATGCTTGCTTTGCCTTGCCCTCTTGACTGTTCCTACCCACCCAAATACTCATGTGCAGGTTCAGACACCTGAGACCATCTCAGATGCTTAAACATGAGCATCTGGTGCCACCTGAGACATCCGGACCTCCAGCTGCTGCCTCAGGAAAGAGTGGGGTTGTCCTAACACCTTCTACCCCATCTACCAGCACCACGTGGACGTCTTGGGTGCCCTGAAGCCTGCAGAGTGATCCCAGGTGCCTATTTTATAAACTGCACAAAGCAGATTTCCTTACAAGAAAATCATCAGAATCTAGTAGGAAAAAAAAAAATAAAAACATTTAAGATGGGACTTTCTGATATTGATGGGACTTTCTGATATTGAAGAAATTCTTGAAGAACACATCATTCTTTGGGGGAGCTCTGGCTATTTCTGTGGCTCATACCTCGATCCCACCAGATTAGTAAGTGAAAATAAACCATTTTGGGCTCCCTACTCTGTGTCCAGAAGGAAAGTGATGCTGAAAATTATTTGATGTGATTGATTCTTGTATGAAATTAAATGATTGTCTGGCAGGCAGCTGCTAGTTTGCTAACAAACACTTTGCACTTGGAACAAGGAGGTGTTAAATTCTGCCTCTATCCTTTCTGCAGGGCCTCACTCTGCAGCACTGATTAAGTCTGGGCTGACAGTTTTAATAAGAGCCAAAGGCACAAGGACAGTTAAAGCTCTTCCTGGGCCTTGATGATTTAGCGATGTGGAAACTGCAAGTGAACCCAGCTTCGAACCTTCTCAGTAGTTTTTCCTCAGTACAGTGATGGCTTGTGGATACGGTATGTATAAGACAGGTTCTGAATGTAAAAACTTGTCCCATGAGCTCTCCAGGTGGACATAACTGTGCAAGTAGAGCTAGCCACTTAGGCTACATCTATACAGGTAAATTAAATGTTTGTAGGACCACTATTTGTCACCAAGGTTAATTGCTGTAGATCAGCCCATGTCCATATGGCTAAACTCCCTTAGCCTCCAAGGCTGATGGACATGTGCAAGCTGTTGGTTGAGAATGGTCCCTGGTCTGTGTTAACAACAGCCCTACATGAAAACATGACAGGGATCCTTTTAACAATGTCACAGTATTGCCACTGCTCACTGGAATTATTTAATTTACTTGTGTAAATGGAGCCCTGGGGACCCTGGAAACCAGGGCAGGGTAGATGATGGGCTTGTGTGTTGGAAATCTAGCTCCTTGTTAAGAGTGTCCATAGTCTTGCCTTCATTCCTTCAAAAACTTATTCCAGCAAGGTTGGGGTGAACCTTAGCTATTCAATTAACAGTGGATTTTCTTTTGAGGAAAGAAGGGTTCAGACCTTTGGTATTTGGTGGGGAGCTGAGAACTTGGCAGCGAGAGCAATGAAGAGCACTCCTGTGGAGATGGACCTAAGCCAGCACTGACCAGGACGCTGGGACAGCCACACTCCCTCCCATCTTAGTTTCTCCCTCTCTGTAGTAATGGGTTCCTGCCTGCGCTTGCAGGCTGCTTGGGCAAAGGATTAAGGAAATACTATAGGTGAATTTCCAACCTTGCATACCATCAGTACGGGCATTCCTGATGGAGTTTTGGGAAAGAAGTGCACCTTCCATGCAATCAGCTTTCTAGGATTCCTACGTCTCCTTTTCTGCTCCCCAGATCAGCACAGCCCAGACCAATTCACTTGACTGTGTAATGCTTGGGTAGCATTTATCATTCTGGTTTTGTAATTGTAGCTTTGAACACCTGAGTGACTGATTTCAGCAGAGGCTCCAGTCATACGAAGGAGGAATGGATGCAGCTGGTTGTAAATCCAGCTAGGAGACTTCATTTCTATTCTCCTCAGTCTGACTGTTTCTCTCACCACATGGCGGTTGCTTCTCCTTGAATTACAGAAACTTGAAAATTTGACTCATAAGAAAAATATCCAAAGCGCCGCTGTACCATAAATGGCTACAACTATCTTTAGAGCTGCATTTTCCTCTGTCTTTCTGAAGGATAATCTTCTGTTTCTAGAAAATCTCTAACACCCATATAGTATCATTTTAGCAGTTACTGTTTTGGAGGAGTGTGATAAGGAAGCATTTAGGGTGAATTAATTTCATCTACAACGTAAATGTGAGACTTGCTACACACGCATCAGCTGCATCACTCTTTGAGCTCCAGAGACCGTACCAACTTGATTTTCAGTTACTGTAATAAGTGCATATATATTTAATGCACACAAGGGCTCCAACATGGTGACAGCTACTTCTAAGGTCATGAATTTCAATCATTTAGGCCTCATGCCATTGCCTACACATAGACAATGTAAATTGGGATGTATCAGAGATCCGAGACATCTGCCTGGAGATGCAGACATAGCACAAGACTGAGTTACCTTGACTTGAAAAGAGAGCTGCAGAACTAATGTAATTCAGGTTAGAAACTATCTGTGGTGTACTTGCCTTCTACTTCCCTCCCACGCTGGAGGTGCACAACAAGTGACTGGCCTACTGGCAAGCCAAGTCAAACAGGTATCTGTGGAGTTTATGCTTCAGTCTTTCCCTTAGAGGGATGTAAATGCTGGCCTCTCACCTATCGAGCTGCCACGTCTTTACAAGAGTTGGGGGGAGCTGAAAGCTGTCCAGTCATCTCCTCTTCTGTTGTATTTGGTTAAAACTGGCCATCAGGTTGCAATGTGATTAGGTGGGGAGCAGACAGTTAGACTGGCAGATACATGGAGCAACAGACAGAGCAATAGCACACACGTTCTTTTTTTAGGAAGAGATGCTGGAGAACAACATACTAACACCCTCTCACTTCCCACCCCCTTCTCTTTTCCTTGCTAGTTCAGAAAGTGAAATTTTTCCATTTAGGAGAATTTCAGTCAGGTCCAGAATCACTCATAAAATAAAGGAATTGTTCCAACAATGTCCCTGAAAAGTTTCCTAATTTTGAAAAAAAATCCAGGAACAAAATCTGGCCAGCTCTAACCTGACTGGATCGAACTGTGCTGCAATGGGTAGTTCATCAGAGGAGCTTGGGTCTCCGTGAACCTCAGAACCCCCTCAAAAAACCCTTTTCTTATTCTTGCAGGCAGAATCTTCATAAAGGGAATCATCTCTATATTTCACACAGGTAGTGAGCAATCAAGAATCAGCACCAAAGCCAAACAGACCTTGGGCTTTTGTTCATCCCCAACCAAATAAAGCAGCATGGACAAAAACACCTCCAGAGTTTATTTGGTGGAAGTGACGGAAACCAAGGTAAAGTCCTTGAGCAACAGTTTAGGTCAGGTGTGTGGTGAAGAAGTACTTGAAAAACTTGGCAACATATTTGGGAGTCTACCTGCAAACTCGTGCCATTACTGTTTGTTCATTTTTCCTTGATGTGGGGAAATACACTTTTCATTGCACCCATGTAAAGAATCAACTACGTAAAACCTGTAAGTTCTTTGGGGGGGGGAAAAAAAAGTCTACTGTATCATATCTATTGTAGATGTGATTTTTATATAGACAATTTTCCATATTTTAAGGCTTGTTTTTTTTTCAAACTGGGGAAAACCAGGAAATCTCATCTTTTCTTCCTCACTGGCTACCATGAAATTTATCCATGATGTACCTAGAATCCCCAAACTTAAAAGAGGTGGAATTTTAATTTGAGGGCTACAGCAGGTCAAGAGCCAGGTTTATCTTTCGACAGGGATTACCTATGGTTTCTACTAGATTACTCCTGACATGTGGCTCATCATATTACAGGTTAACTGTTTAAAGGCGGCGGGAGGAAGCATGAGGCATAATGAAGAACAGCTATGTAACTCTCTTCCCTTCTCCCCAGCATAAATTTATCCTGAGTTTAGGAGGTGTGTAGATTAAAAGACTGCCTTGACAGGCTATCAACAACCTTACCACATCATATGGACAAGAGTGAACTTTAAATCTACCATTTCGGCTACCTTTGAAACTCACAGAGAAACCCAGTCATAATATAACATCTCCTAGTAGTTCACATCTGGGTTTTGTAATTGTTATCTGAAAACAAATAGTGGTAGGAGTGATAAAGTGACTGGTCATCTCACCGGAATCCTATTACCCTAGTGCAGCCTTTTTCAGTAATTAAATAATATTGTATTTCTCCCAATATGTATCAAGGCTGAAAAAAGTTTCATGTTCAGCTTTTAAACTGTGTTTTCATAGATAATTTATTTTGTTTTTAAATATGTGCCCCTGCCCTTGCTTTTCTTCTCCCCATTTTATTTACTATACCCTAAGCAAGGCTCTGATTTCTTCTAATCCTGCCATGATTACAAGCAGAGTCCCCTTCCAAGGACTCAAAAATTGGTGAACAATTCTCTCGGGGCTTATAAACTCACGGTTGTTCGCCTGCTGTCCTAGGGGAGATGAAAAGCAAATCCACGAGCTGCCAAGAATCACACCCGGGCAGGGATGCGGTGCTGCGGGAGCTGGTCCCTGCTCAGTATATGGGGGGAAACAGACGTGACCCTGGGATGACTTCATGGGGTCACACCCCAGCCCTGATGGGGATGCCCACCCCCCCCGTGCCCTCGTGGGGAACAGAGAGGAATTAAACTGTAGGGCTGCAGTCCTTTTGCATCGAACTGAATGAACAGACCCTGGCCACAAACCACAGGCTTTGGGAGGTTCTTCTTCCTTGCTTTAACTCTTTGTGGGAACCTAGGACCTGCAGAAGATGGCTGGTGGGCAGGCCTCCAGCACATGCGGCGAAACGTTACCTGGTGCAAACCTGTTTTTTCTGTGTCCCAGCCAGGGCTGAAGGGACAGGGGGGACCATCCCCTTCACCTCTCAGATCTGGGATCTCCGCTACAGCTGCCCTCCAATGCACTCCTTGCCGCAAGTGTTTCCCATTGCCTGCTCACCAAATGGGTCCCCAACTGGCACCAAGCTGTTCCCCGAGGAGGCCAGGACCAGGTTTTCAGTTATCTCACAGGCATCGGACCATAAACTCTGCAGAGGACCTGGCTTTGCAGCCACCTATCAGTCCCCAAGCCATCTGAGCTTGCCCAAGTCCCTTCAAACTTCTTTCACACATTTTTTAGGTTGCCACAGGGAGGGCCAAGGGGAGAGCTTTTGAGTCACGTCTGGCAAAGGAAAGCTAATGTTTGTGCCCCTTTCTGAGCACTAGGGAGGGAGACGGCTGTTGCACCTTCATCTCTTTTCCCTGTATTTCCTTGCCTGTCCTGCCTCAGGCTGGTAGATGGAGAATAATCTATTTTCTGGCAGAAAATCCCTGTGCTAACACAGGGAGAGGTCACCGAGAACAGGAGCTGTAGGCTCCTGATTTCTAACCTTTAGCATTTCTTTCTTCTCCCCCATTTTCATCCCACTCCCACTTGGTCCCCTACAGCCCTCTTCATGATGAGGCAGGTGGCTGAGAAAACTCCTCTGGGCTATGTCTCAGTGAAAGGCTCTTTAGCTATTGGGAGTAAAACTGTGTATAAAAAGTAAATGCAAACATCAGCCCAAACTGGAAACACGGTCATATCAATGTCTGGCTTCAGATCTGTAGAAAATCCCAGTGTAACTGGTTCCAGAGTCAGGTTTTGAGCATGAGCTGAGGGTTAGACTGGAGTGAGTGGGTTTGCCTGTGCAAGGGAACGGTGCCAGACAGGAGCTGGGCAGATGACTTCCGAAGGGCAAGACACAGCTGGGGACAGCAGTTAGCACCAGCAACCCATCCCTGGTCTATAGGTTGTATTTGAGTGCTCTCTAGTGGACAGAAGTATTAGTCCAGAGGCAAACACAGCTGATGCTTGCTCTCACTGAGCAGAAGTCACCCTCACCTGGGTGTCCGAGGCATTGGGTCTGGAATAGCTACACACCATGGGCCCGTGCTGAGTGTCTGGGAGCAGGGCTTTGGAAGGTGATTCAAAGCAGGGTCTTCTTGCCCTGTGACCCTGCAGGGCTGAGGTTTGATACGGGGGCAGTGCAGCCTCGCGGGGGACACACGCCTCGTGGGACGCCTTGGATAAGAGCTCAGGCATGGAGCTCAGGGAAACATCCCGACCCCTTCCCCACGACACGGCCTCTCAGCGCTTCTCCTTGTGTTGAAGAAAACACCTGCAGGACCTGCTCCTGCATATGCAGTCAGCAGGTGGAAGAGCAGATAGGTACTGTGGAAGGAGAGCAGAAACCATTTTTAGTTTCACCATTTAGTGAAAAGGTGGGAAAAAATGACTCTGTCAGCTCGCTTACCAGCCACTCCAGGAGCCCTCTGCTCTGAGAGAGCCCTGCCGGTGCTGGACACAGTTGCTCTGAGGCAAGATAGAGCTTGTTTCATAGCACAAAGTGATAACCCACTAGACAGAGTGGAAACTTAAACTGCTTCACAGTGACAAGAAGGGTTTTATCCCATGGAAATCAGTTCAGGGCACAGACCATCAAGTGATTACACAGCGAGTGCTCCCAAATCAGCAGAAGTCAAATCACCGAACCCAAATATTCACAAGGTGTCCCCCAGATCATGAGATTTATAAGGATACTGTATTGCAGTTGGAATTTACCTACACTAGGTGTCTGAGTTTTGAGTTCTGACTAATCACATTTTCCTTTTATTTCAGTGAAATAATGACAGCTAAAAGATTTTTGATGATGATGAAAACTGAAAGAGCCACTTGACTCATGAAATGGCTATACCAGTTATAAAGGTTTTATGTGTCTCTCCTTAAATTATTTGTTTAAAACCTGGCCTCTCCATTCCCCCTGTGTTCTGGGGGCTACTACTTTAGGTTTTCAGGATGATACCATCTGTCAGCAAGAGCTCCTCTTATATGGGCACTGACCAATGCTCATACACAATGCTCAACGCAAATTAAGACCCTTTATCCACCTACTGAGCTTAATTACTTGTTTCCCATTCATTCTTTTCCTTCACTTTCTAGAGGCCGTTGGCTGAAATCAGACTGGCCTCCTTTTCTTTGAGCATCTTCTTTCACTCGGAGCAGTCATCTTTGACCTTGCCTTATCTAGTCAGAGACCACTGAGGCTCTAACACAGTACCACACGTAGCTGCAGTAAAAAAATATGGGATTGTATATGATCAGTTATTATAAGCAAATTCATTAATAGTCTTGTTACAGTTTTGTTACAGAGATGCTGCAGTTATGCCTAATTTAGGCTACTGAATACTGACTGCATGAATGTCAATTCAGTTTGATGAGCATCCAGAAAGGAAGGAAAAAAATAAAAAAAGAATGGATAAAAATAAATCAAGCAACCTACCAAGCCAGTCAGCACTGGAGAGTTAGGAGGCAGGAAAAAAGGCAGCAGTCCCAAAGAAAAGAGCCCTGAAACTTCAGAGAGTTTCTTCCCCTTTCCTTCGCACATATACGGCTGGACTGAGGCAAGGGAGACCCATGAAGGTTGGAGGAACAGCTGAGGGTGACCCAGATATTGGTAGGAAATCATAACTTTAGTAGTGATGACTGTTACTGGTATTGGTTCTCAGGTTCGCTTCACATTCTCCCATAAGCCTTCTCCTGCAGGTTTCCAGATGGCGATCAGCTACACTAACGAGTCCCAGTGCCACTGTGCCTGATGGCCTGGGTGAGGGATCTGACCAACCCTCATCAATGTGCTCTTTTCTTCCAGAAAAAAAAAAAAAAAAAAAGGGGGTCCAATGGAAGAAATTTTTAATATAGTATCCGAAGCAACATGGGAATCAAACTCCAAATATCCTGGGAGGTCACTAGTGAAAAAGGCAAGATTGTTGCTCAGCTCCAGCAGACAGCTCTATCTGCATATTACAGTTTTCTTCAGTCAGGTTTGATTTTTGTGCACCTTTTATGCCGAGATTCATTCTTTGCAGTCACCACCTGATGAAAGACCCTACCCTAACCTCTTTGGTAAGTCAATTGATTCTTTCCACAACTTCAGAGGTTAGCAACACTGAAGCATCTGTTTTATTTTCCAACTACATGATCCTTTTGATGATATGGGCTGCGAAGTTATAAAAATGCCACATATGATGAGACTCACTGATTATCAAGTAGGCAGCACCTGGACATTTTCATGAGCATACCGCCATAGTGCACAGAACCTCTCCAGGTCAAAGACAGAACCCAGCAGCATACTGAGGCTGAGCAGACACTTCTCTTTGGGGAGAAAAGCCCCAGTTTTGAAGCATCGTCACAGGCACTCGGTGATGTTTGGATGGACACCACTCGAGGGTGACAAGCACTGCCTCAGTGGGAGCTTGCAGCTCAGGTCCTGCTCTATTTTTGCTGTCTCAGGTGGCAAGCTGCCAGCTGCTTACTCCTTGTTACTATCTGAATAAACTGGATTATCTGGGAAGCCAACTGGGGATAAAAATGCCATTAGAGAAGTAATACATTTAGACAGATAACTATTTAGGATATACTTTTGCTTCCAGGAACTCCAGCCCAGAGCTTTTTAACCCCTCAGAGGCCACGTGAGAACGATTCACAGCTCAAAGGCATTTTCCAGTGGCTTGCAGCACTTCTGGCAACCACGACTCCTGTGCCAGGAAGGCTGTGGCCCTGTGGTGGTATTTACGCTCTGCTTAACAAAAGGTTTCCAGCGGCAATAGCCAGGAACAGAAAACAACCAGGATTTAGGAAGGAACTCCACTTACGAAGTCTCCCTTTTTTGTTTTGACTCATGAGTTTCATGATCCAGACTTGTTTCACTAGAAGCAGCAAAAGATCATTCTGTATCTGTGACCTTTGAATCCCTTGATTTTTACTGCCGTTTGTCACATCCCCAACTCCTCCACCTGTTTCTTCCCAGGATGAAAAGCCCCCATCCGCCCAGCAGGTCCTCTTTTAGGGGCCTCTCTTTGTTTGGGGGCACCCCTGGACCCTGCTGCTTACCCATGCGGGGTGCGGAGCCTGTTCAGTGGGCGGCTGCAGTGATGCAGCGGCAGCACCTGGTTTCTGTCGGTTTTTTTAATATTCCCCAGCACCTCCTTAGGTTTCTGCTGCGACAGTGAGGCGTGAGCAGCAGACAGCAGAAAAGTTCCTGTTTCTCTGTGCTTCCCCCGCAGAAGATCTGCACACCCGTGCGGAGAAGCACTAAGAATAAAAAGCACCCAGGTGCCCCTAGAAGCGTTGAAAACGAAGCCGGGCTTCTCAGGCTAGCTGTGGGTGCCGGGCAGGGGCAGCAGAGGGAGCAGCTGCTCGCTGCCTTCTTTCCAAAATGAAGGTTGGAGCCAACAGCCCCCCCTGAGGGCAGGGCCGCGGGGGGTTGCAGCGCCCTGCGCCCGCGCGTACTCTCGGCCCCGCCGGAGGGCCGAGGGCCGCTTTTTATTATCGCTAGCCCCCCCGAGCAGCACCGTGCCGGTTGTTTTGCGGCAGACGGAGGGGTGTGAGCTGCTCCCACCTCAGAGCAGGGCGCCCGGGTGCCACCGGGGAAACGCGCGGGAAGCGGCGAGGCGCGAGCGCGGCGGCCGCGTTAGTGGAGCTCCGTGCCAAGAGAGCGCCTCGTCGGTGTAGTCGTGGCCGAGTGGTTAAGGCGATGGACTAGAAATCCATTGGGGTCTCCCCGCGCAGGTTCGAATCCTGCCGACTACGATATGAGTCATGTTTTTTGGTTATTTTTTTTTTTTTGTCTTCCCCCAGTTCGGACGGTTTTTTTTGCCCTCCACCCGCTCTTCCCAGCGATCACTCTGCACCAAAGCTGCCCGCCGGCGCACATCCGGCGCGGCGGCCACTGGAAGCCCGAGGGAAGGAAGGCGGGACCCCGTGACGGCCGGGCGCAGCCTCCCCCTCTCCGGCCGGCGCCCATCCGGAGCGGCGCCGCTTCCCAGCGCCATGCAGCACAGCGCGGCGCCCGCCGTGCTGGTCACCACCAGGTACCGGGGCGGGGGAGAAGCAGAGAGCAGCGACCCCCGCCGCAACTCCGCCAGCCGTTACGGGCCCTGCCGCCGCGGCGCCGCCCGCCATCGCTTTCGCTTCGCGGGGCTGGGCCCGCGCAGCCCTCCCTGCAGGGCCGGTGGCGGGCGCCGCCCGGGGAAGGGGAAGGAAATGGGGAAGGGGATGGGGAAGGGGATGGGGATGGGAAGGGGAAGGGGATGGGGAAGGGAAGGGGAAAGGGCGATCGGCGCCTCAGGGCGGCGCCGGGTCGGGCGTTGAGGGGAGGCTGAGCGAGGTGGCGGAGCTGAGGGGGCGGCGGTTGCTGGGGAGACGCTGAGGCGAGGCCGTGGTGGGCGGCGGGTTGCTGGTGCGTGGATTTGCCCCCCGGGACACTTCGGATATATGCGGTTCCTCGAGTTTTTTTTTGGCATTTCGGAACGGGGAGAGATCCCTGTGTGACACCGCCCGTTTGGTCCTTCCCTCCCGTGGTAACTTAGGGTCGTTTCCGTTTGCCGTTGACACAGCGTGCGCTCCCACCCTCCGGAAGGCTCTTTTCCTTGTCAGTAATTCGAGGTGGGTCAGAAGGAATTAAAGTTCGTCCTGCAGTGTCCACCGGCATCTCGGAGGCGTGGTGTCGCCCGTGCTTTTGGCTGACCCCCGTCCCTGGCGTCCGCCAGGCCGCAGGGAGCACAGCTGGCTTGAAGTTAGGCCAGCAATGAACAAAATAAGTTTATTCTGTTTTCCTGCCTTCTTGAAACCATGCCCTAGGTGGGTGCAGAGATGCTGTTTTCAGTTGTATAGCATTTTTAAAACCTGGATTTTCCTAGATGTAGTGAATGAACCCTCAAGAGGAATGCCTTAAGAAAAAAATGCTTATGGCAATCTTTATAGAGAAATGATAGAGATACTTCTTTTCTTTTCTTTTTTTTTTTTTTTTTTTTTTTTTTTTTTTACCCCCGCAAGATATTTGAGACCACATGAAAGCAGTTCCCTATCAGATGTGACACGAGAAACAGAAGTGTTGATTCAGCAAGGTCCTGACTCTTGCACCTATCTCCTGGGACATAAGTAGCAACTATTTCAATCGCATTAACTTCAAAGCCATTATTTTAATCCTTAAATATTTCGCTGTATTAGGGCCTGGCTTCCTTTGAAGCAGTGGCCTTGATCCTTCAAACATATCTTAACTCACATACTTGTTTTGTAGGACTGACTTTATATTAGGTTTAGCCTTGGAAATCTGAACACCTGGATTTATTTTACAGTCAACAGACTTTAGCGCTTGCAAATTGTCCCACTGATATTGGAATGATTTCAGTGATAAATTGGATATATATGTATGTGTGGGACTAAGGCTTTAGTGAATGAATATATTTTCTAGCTTGTGAGAGAAGATAGCTGTATACTTGTGACCTTTTTCACTTTTTATACATACTGGTTTTGGGAATAGGATTCCTAGTTGCTGTGGTAATATAAATAAATAATAATCTGTATACCTGTAGTTAGACTATAGAGAAATTAAAATGTTGGCTGACTGATTTGTGTCTGATATTTTGCCTTCACTTAATGAATAAACTAATTATACAGGTTTTTTCTCCTTTTACTATGACCTGGGCTGTCACAGTTCAGTCCTCTTTGGGCAGAGGTAGTTGGAGCTGCTGACAGGGCTGACTTTATCAAGGCAGAAAGTGCAGAGTCCACTCTCCTGGCCACACAGACACTGGAATAAAGTTTCCCTGGTTACAGCACTTATATCGCTTACTTAGTTTTCTTGCTTGCAATGGCTAATTTCCCCCCTCTCCCATTTTGGCCTTTCAGCACAGAAAGC
Organism: Tyto alba; assembly: GCF_018691265.1. Taxonomy (NCBI): domain Eukaryota; kingdom Metazoa; phylum Chordata; class Aves; order Strigiformes; family Tytonidae; genus Tyto; species Tyto alba. Next base: position 40,512,329 of record NW_024881316.1, on the reverse strand, counting down.
AGATTAATTAAAGTACAAAACATTAGCATCTATATTATAGCAAATCAAAAGACAGGAATGAAAAACTGTGGCTCTTCTGTGAACTGTGGAACTGTTCTGTACAGTTGACCTCTGTCATCTCCCCTTCCTCTATCCCGTGCCAATCCTGCATGATCTGATTGTGCAAGCACAGTGTTAGTGGAATGAATGGTCTCACTGTATTCAGGTGAAGTGATTCATGTTAGGAAAGCTAACCGTGTGCCCAAGTCTCCCCTGAACTGTCTGTATTGTAGAGAAAAGCATAACTGAGATGCACAAACTAGATTTAAATGAGTATAAGCAATAAACCTGTGTCTCCAATTTAAACAACCAGCTTTCTCCTTTTGCTTCTTTTTTAAAGCCACTAGTGTAAAACTAATTGTGTTTGATGTCGAACATGCAATGAAACTATATTCTGTTTTGGGATTTGTAGGTGCTGCTTCCCTTTGAATGACAATAACAGTATTGAATTAATTAATACACTGGGGTTGCTTATTTTGAAACTAAGGCATTATGAGAACTAATGTGCACTTTGAATGCTATGCTGTATCTGTCTCAGCCTCCTTGCTGATTTCTATTTGTTTAGAATAATTTTTATATTTTAAAAAAACACAGAAATCTTTTGCTATGGAAGAGATAATAGAGATAGGTTTCCTGTAAGAAATGATAATGAAAATCATCACAGGGCCTAAAGCAAACAAACAAAAATGTACCTATTCCCACTTCCTCTAATTGCTTTCCATTACAGTCATTTTAACTTAGACTCCTAACAACTTCAAAAGAAAAACCGTGGCTGTAGATAAGGTACTTACTAACTTCATGACATTTTTAGAACTTTTGATGCAGCAGCTCTTACAGTGAAATTGTTGTGTCATCTCAGAACATCTGTACCTGGATGGTGTTTTAAGCTAAATAAGGCCATTCAGGAAGGCTGGTTTACTGGTGGTTTTTCCTTTTATTTACATCAGAGGTGAAAAGCAGGTTAATTTGTCATTTTTACTCGCTGGCTGTGTTAACAGAAGTCACTCCTGAGTACCATCCGAAAGACCTTTTTGCTGTCATAGCTGTAGTCACAACGTTTGAGTGACTACACATCTGGAGAGAATTTCCTCTGCTTCAGGTATAGTCTAAAAATATCCAGATCCACCTGATTTTCCTGGCAGGTGTCCTTTGAATCAGCATTTTGGCTGCCACTGAAGGAGACAGCACTCCAGATAATGACTGACTTACAGGTACGACAGACTGCTGTGTGAAAGCCAGGCACCTCTGCATTTATACATAAGCACTATTGATTCTGTGTTTAGATCTGAACAACATGTAACTGTGAACAAAATTTTGTCTGATAGTGTCAAGTCCAGTCCTTGACTGTCAGAAAATGAGAATAGAATCAGAGCAAACAGAATGGCGTTTAGGTACCTAGTATAAAATGTTGGCGACGGTAGAGCTGTTAAAGCCCTAATGTTTTAAAAATGGCTTGTAAAGTGGATTGAATACAAAATTGGGCCTGTGCCCTTGTTTGTTCCTGTCCAATTTATGGAGAACTTTCAAGATACTCTCTTTAAAAAGCTTTTTCTTCAGTTTTGCATTGGAGATTCAGAGGTTGCCTTCTTGAGAAAACTCAGGTTTCAAAGGAACTGGTCAAGCTTTGACATGATTAGAGGAGTCTTTTGAAACTTGGTTTGAAACTATATTCTTTAAGCCTCTTTAAAGTGTATTCTAAGTTGGTACACCTCATGTATCTTTTGGTGAAAGGCACCTGTGTTAATAAATCTACACTTCCTAAAGAAAGATGCAAGAATTCCACAAGACACCTCTGCAATCCACAGGAAGTTCAAGGAAGGTTGGGACTCGACATTCCCCACAGGTTAAACAAAAAAAAAAAAAAAAAAAGCAGAAAAAATGCTTAATGAAAAGAAAATTGCCTTTTTTTAAACAGTCCCTTCTGATTTCATTGAAAAACATTCACTCACACATAGGAAGGATGCACTCAGAGGTGTGTTCAGAGAGTATTCAGTGCTCTGGATGATAAACTTCTTTCTGATTCTGGCAGAATACTCTGTTCCAGCGACAGCAGTAGTGTGCTGTGGCCTGGCATAGGGGTAACTTTGGGGAAAGGATTTGTGACCAGGTTTGGTTTCCAGTCTATTGAAACAGACTGTTTATTTTGGTAAATGTATTATTCTCTTGTGCCCCAGCAGCAGCTTCTTGGTCTTACTCTTGATGTGTGAGCATTGTAATATGATCCTAGCATTCCTCTTGCTAAAATGTGGTAAATAATTCCTTGGGTGGGAATCGGAGGGGGAAGGTAATGCCATGGTTCAGTGGATCTGAAACTGTCAGGGGAAAAAAATGTGTTGAGTAAACTACAGGAGCAGCTCCCTTGTTGCATTTTCCTCCAAGAGGAGCCATGGGTGATTCTGACTTGGCGACTCTCAGAGGTTAACTGTGGTTCTTTAACTAGTTATAAAAGGACAGGTGGTTTTGTTTTCTGTGGGAAAGCTGAGATACTTTGGCTAGCATACCCTTTTTGCTGTTTGGCACCAAGACTGTCGATCAGATAGTCAAAACCAGAAGGCAGCTCCAAGAGATCATGTACTCCTTTAAGTTCCTCAGTCCTGATAGGCATTTGTCTAATTTTCCTCAAGGGCCTTCATGGATGGAAACTGTGTGGTTGGCCCAGCAGTCTGCTCCAGCAACTTCTTTTTGTATTCCAGGCTTTAATCTAGTTCCCTGGTTTGCTCTTAACAAACCTAAAGTTGTCCCTGCACTCCAGCAAGCTCCTTCTTCCTTTTGTGGCCCCTTTCAGCTATCATCTCCACCATTCCTGGGGATGTCCTAAGGCAAAAAAGAGATAGGTAGGGCTTGATGTGAATTGTAGTGAACAGACCTTTGCTTCAAAACAAGACATGATGAGGGATGATGGGATCTTCTCATCTGCCCTGCTGGGTAGGGACAGCACGTTCACCTCCTGTGAGTGAAGTCCTGTTCTGAATTAATCCCCATCTTCTGTTCCCAGAAATGCTGTGTTCCTGGCATTTTGTGGCCAGTGGCAGGTGGTTTGGGATAGACACAGAAGCAGACCATGTCCACATATTTATTGCTGCAGAGTAGGGACGGTGTTGGGTTAGGATCTGTCTGGTGTCCTGTTGAAATGGGAGTCTTTGCACTGACTTTCTTGAGCTTCGAACTGGATCCTTGGAGATGGTCAGTTAAAAGTTTTTGTGCCAATGCCTGAACTCTGCGTGTATTTTCTTCCCTAGGCAAATTCAGAATACGCACACGGGGCTGGATTTGTCAGTGCCGGAATACCGGGAAATCCATGGGAAGATGATGTCTGGCCATGTAGAGTATCACATTGTCGTTGTTACCCGACTGGCTGCCTTCAAATCAGCAAAGCACAAGCCTGAAGATGTAGTTCAATTTATGGTAAATGTTTAATCAGTGCCGTGCTAGTGCTCACTTTATTAATCAGCTTTGATTATTTTGGTATTGATGTAGCTGATACTTTGTCATCACAGCCTCCATAGGTCAGAGTCTGTGGTAGGGTAACACAGTCTGTACCATTTCTGCAATAGGAATATTATACAAAATTGAACTTTTTATTCCAGGAGCCCAAAGCAACAATGACTGTTTGTTGTTGCCTTTAAGGCACGTTGCATTATGGGTCAACAAATAGAAACCAATTAAGATTTTTATAAGTCCTGCAACAAAATTAGTTTCTCTGATATATATATCAGCACTGGGACTTGGTACATAAATGTGAAATAAATATATAATAGTTTATTTAAATGGAGAGAGAGTCATGGGACAATGGGAGGTATTAACGTTGCAGTCGGTTAGCCTTGACCTATTAGTCTTGATCTATTAGCTTTGACATGGTTTTCAAAATCTTTAGGAGGAGAGTTTTACAGGGAAGTGTCCATATAAAACATTCTGGAGTTGGATTGTCTTTTTCATGATACCTACAGAGTAAAGGTTTGAAAACATAGCACATGAGATTCATTTAATCTGTTTTAAGTCATCAATAGCATGTGCACATCCACTTGAGCTGTCTCACCTGGGACTGTCTATTCAGTTGATGGGAAAAGGTGCAGTTAGGGTACATTTCATTTTATATGCTTTAGCTGTCTGCTGAACCACTCCTAAGAAGTGCGTTTCTCTGCCCATTTACTACAGAAGGACTCTAAGGGGATGCACCCTGTTGCACACGGTGAACATCGGTTCTTTTCAGATGTTTTGGGAATAACTGTAAGGTCAGTGTGTGTGTGGTTACCTGGTAGACAGTCCTAGTGTAAGTCACACTCTGCGGAAGATAGCTGATAAATGGATATTTACACAGTCTGATTTGCAGATAAAGCCACATTTGTCAGTGTTGTGAAACAATGCATGGTGAGGTGATCTCATATTTATTGCACTCCTTATGCTAAATGTAACTTTACTTTATGGTAAAAGCAGCAATGTAGGCAGTGTTTCCTTCTGTGTGCCAGAGTCATGTGACTGCTCTGTAATGTCAGCTGAAGAGCTGATCCTGGCTAAAAATGCATATTTGGGGGTTTTGTTATTTAGTACTAATTTTCACCTGTTTCTTGAGCCTGCAAGTTGCACAGCCCCATTAAAGTTTGTTTTAGGACAGGGGAAGGGCCGGACATGGGCAGATAAGGGAATGTGGAATTGGGTTTTTTCTTCACCTCTGCACAGGAAAGGGACAAAACTTGAGGTGTTAAGCTGGGCTATTGTCATTTAAAATTTTGCTTCACTTAAGGAAAAGTAGATAAAATCAGCTTGTCTATAAAGAGGAGAAACAGACTTTCTACTGTGGCCCCCCTGCTTGCTGAGATTGTATGTTCTCATGCTCTCTCTCTTTTGGAGGATTTTCAGCACTCAGTTGCTCTTCTCAAGTGAAATGAACCTTTCTGATTTCTTCTCTGGTCAGGCCTGACTTTTCATTCTTCATGAAGACGAAAACTGGTGTAGTCTGATGGAACTAACATTTATCTCATCAGATACATTTTTTTCAGTTGACTAAGTCTGATGTATTATATAGTTTAGTGTGTGAGAGTAATTTAAAGCTGTGAGGTGCGAGGTTGGAGGATGGATGCTTTTCATCGATTCATTCCGATGAGTCTTTTCTGTATGTATTACTGGAAGGAGCAGAGGGATTCACCTGTTCTAATTTACCTCTCACTCAGTTGGATATTTTAATCTGAGTTTGTCCCTGCTTTTATGGTCAATGGAGAGAAGGGAAATGAGGTGACGCATCCTCTAGAAATGCCTCACTTTTTTGACCGTAAAGGGAAGGCATTCTGCATTTTAGACAGCTGGGGCAGGGGGCTTCAACTCCAAGCCATAATGCTTGAGGCTCAATTGAATTGCACACAACTCACTGTCTATACCACTGGAGGAGCCCTGAGATTTTCCGCCTAGCCTTCAGAAGGTTGTGGGTCTCCCACAGGTTCTGTGTGATATTTGCCTGCCCTGCACAAGCCCCTTGGATACCCCAAAGCATCTCCAATGGCATGAGATGCCTGTCTTTAGACAGAACAATCTGCTCTCTATGATTAGATGTCTGCATTTTCTGCGGATTTCTAAGCTCCTATCCCAGTCAGTGCAGTACTATTGAGAAGAATGTAGCCGAGCATCTGTGGTGTGGGGGAATCCACTTTGCGTAACATACACGGCTGGTACCATTTGAGAAACCCCAAGTTATCCTAGGTGTCTGCACAGGGCTGGCAGATGTGACACAAGACAGAAAGGCTTTGGCACTGCCCTGGAACAGAGTGCAGTCAGATACAGCATACCATCCAACGTACCACTAGCTGCCTGTGTTCAGGGGAGTTGAGTTTCAGTCGCACCTTGCCAAAATGTAGGGACTGTATCTGACTGTCAGGAGAGCTGAGACACTTGGATGTGGGAAGTTGTCTTAACCTGGATGCAAGTACCAACCCTGTGGCTGCCAGGTGAGGTGAGTTGCACCCACAGTGTCCGTGTAGTGCCCTGTTCTGCTGGATGTTGTACCAGCACAGACATGAACCATGACCCTTGCTCAGAGAATTTGCAGGTGAAGTGTAAGAGAACCAGGTGGCTGAGGAACAGCAGAGAATGAGGTTACATTGGGCAGCATATCTAACACATCAAATTTGTATCGCAAGGCAGAGTGAGATGAGACATCTGAAGGAGGAAAAAGAAACAGCTGTGTGCCTGTTCTGCCTTCCCAAGTATGGGAGCAGTCTGGGAGAGGAAACATTTTTTTTGCTGTTGAAATTATCAAATTTGAGAGGCTGGAGGAAGGACCCAGTGTCACAGTGCTGACATGACAGGTAGATTAGAGAAGATGGGTGGGCATGGTAGGATTTTCATTGATTCTGGATATGTTAATCCAATTTTGTATACCTCTGGAGCCAGGTCTGCGTTTTGAGACCCTTTGTCTTTCTTCTTCTTCCTCCTCCTTTCTCTCTTTCTTTCCCTGAAATAACAGCTAAACTGATTTTCTTTGTCTAGCCGTTCTTCCATCTGTTTTCACTTGAAGAGGCTGCCTTCCACACTCTCATGCCCTAGGTGGCAGCAGCGAAACTGGCTTTCTGCGCATTTGCCTGTGAGCAACTGCAGTCATCAGTGTGACTGAGCAGCATTTACTGCTCAAATAGTTTCTCTGAATACTCTGGAAAATGGTGGTGATCCGGACAAAAGCGTCCTCTAAGCTAGCTGTAATCTCTGGGCTGTGATTTAGACCACAACTGATTGAAATATGTTAGGGTCCTATGACCAAAACCAGATGAACATCAAAAAGATACTTCAGATCTGACCTCTGGAGTTACTAGCCTTTACTCTGGGTCTAAGCAATCCAGAGTTCCCTGTTCCCCAGCTTCAATAGGACTATGCAAAATCAGTATCACAGTGTTTCTAATAGAAACGTTTGTGAAGCATTAACAGAAGAAATTTGTTTCTGTGATGACTTTCAGATCTAAATTCTTAGAAACTGGAGGGATATTTTAATTTAAAAAATGCCATTTGTAAAATAGGACAAATGGGTTGTAGAACTGCTTTATCTTGAGGTTGTATTTGGTAATTGAGGGAAGTCAACTGCATTTCTTTCAAAGGTCAGAATACTCTTGCCCTATTGAAAGAGTGAAATTGGTTTTGTCTTTGGTAGTGCATCAGAGGTCCTGCTACAAAGGTGATACTTAATTACTGTAGATCTGTCATTTTCTTCTTATGGAGAAAAGGCTTTATTTTTCTTAAATGCATTTTTTTTCTAGCCACACCTTACCTTCTTTAGCAATTAACTTCTCTCTTCTCAGCCTTATTAAAAATCCACCCAGCCTATAGTGCCTTCTCTTTTTATCTGCACCCAGTTTGATTGCTTCTTTTTTACAGGTTACATTTGTTAGTCAAGTTCTTTCTTTTTCAAAGTTGAACAAATAACTACTGATGTTTAACTGGCAGAGCACGTTTTTGGGAGGAATTTACTATAGAACTGTCTTCCTCTCATAAAATGAGAGAGTGTAAGTATGTGGGTGTGTATTCATCTATGTTTTCATCGTTGCCTGTTTGCATATGTTGGCCTTCTTTCTGTAGGCCTTAAAATCTGTGCGTTGGAGTTGCTATTTCCTGACCATACAGGTGTGTTGTAAAGATAAATTCCTTCACATTATAACATCTGACTTGAGAGGGGGGGAAAAGGTCGCTGCTCAATGTAGCAATAGGTTCAAGAGCAGTTAAGAATTCATGTTGATTAAAAAGAAGTGTTAGAGTGCTTGCTCTTCTGCTGGGCAAAACAGATGGGGAGAACAGCATGTGGTCATGTAATTAAAATCTACCATAATGCATACCCACGAGGTCACCGAGCAACATTAATTCTGGTATGGCTTGAATTGGGAGTGTACAAGTGAAAGTTTGGTTTGGGCTTTCTGTGAGAAGAGATGGTTTTGATTCCTGTATCCAAAGATAATGATTGTTTTAAAGGACAATGCTGCTGTATCTCCGTTTTCTGACAGCGTAAATAAGTGAGCTTTGTAAAAAAGAAAGTCACAGTAGCCATGTGTTTTTCATGAAATACTATAAAATCAAGAGTGCTCTTCACTAGCGCGCATTGGATGGCCAAAGGGCTTGATTTAGGTCTGAGATCTTCATTTTGTTGAAATCTTTACAGTAGGTACAAAAGCATATGAAGACAAGTTTGAGGTCAGAAATGGGACATTAAAGGGAAATGAGGCATTAAATCCCATTAATACGGAGTGGGATCCAGTTCTCCTACGCACATCTGAGAGTCCTGGGCTCGTATCCTACAGGCGTTCTGTGTGTGTCTCATAGATGTTCTTGTGAAGAAGGGGGCAAGGCACATGCATGAGATGTGAGGGATTAGCAGCAAACTTCAGACTTTCACTTTGAACTTCCTGGTGTTTTTTTTTAACCTTCTAACTATATTTGATCATATTCAACTTATTTGTTCCTGGTACAAAAAAAAATATCCATCCCTGTCTCCAAGTTCTATGTTGGATTTTAATTGTTACAGGCAAATAAGGTCTTAACTTGGCAAATATGCACATGCTTTGCTGTATTTGCATGATTAACTCTTTTGAAGTGAAGTAAATTGAGCCTTTGATATTGTGACTTGACAGAACATCTTGAAGTGCATGCACTCAGGCTGACTTCCAGGTGGTAAGGTTTTAGCTCCACAGTATTCACAGAGTTCAGTTAGAGGCATGGAGGGGGGGAAGATAATTGAAGGATCAAGACTTAGAAGAATTACAGGCAGCAGAGAAAAATATTTGAATACTAATCAAATGGGACTTTGTTTACTTAATAGGATTGATAAAATGGGTTTTAGAGCAGCATTTTTTTTTTTATCCTGATATTTTGGGTCATAGGATCCATCAGCTATTTTCAGAGGGTTGTGAGTGGTAACCATGAAAAACAAGATTTAATTTTATCACATGCTGGTACGCCTTTCTCCTGGAAAATTGTCAGAGCACGTCAAACTGAAAGAGTCCAAAATTGCCATAGCAGAGCAGTGCTTCCTTACTGGAAAGGCGTAAGAATGTTCTGCATGATGTGTGGGTCTCAGCCTGAGAAAATACACTCTGTGAGACCTGGCCGGGGCTTTGTAAGGCCACTGCGTTGCCTTTGTGCTGCTGCATCCAGCTCTGGGGTCCCCAGTAGGAGAAAGACATGGACCTGTTGGAGCGGGTCCAGAGGAGGGGCATGGAAATGGTCATAGTGCTGGAACACCTCTGCTTTGAAGAAAGGCTGAGAGTTGGCATTGTTCAGCCTGGAGACGAGAAGGCTCCAGGGAGACCTCACTGTGGCTTTTCAATATGTAAAGAGGACATACAAGAAAGATGGAGAGAGAGTTTCTACCAGGGCCTATAGTGACAGGACAAGAGGCAACAGTTTTAAACTGAAATAAGGTAAATATTGCTTAGACATAAGGCATAAATCTTTTATTATGAGGGTGGTGAGGCGCTGGAACAGGTTGCCCAGAGAAGCTGTGGCTGCCCCATCCCTGGAAAGGTTCAAGGCCAGGCTGGATGGAGCTTTGAGCAACCTGGTCTAGTGGAAGGTGTCCCTGCCCATGGCAGGGGGAGTGGATCTTTAAAGATCCCTTCCACCCAAACCATTCTGTGATTCTAAATGCATCTGTCTGAGGGTGTTGGATTCAGCCAGACTTACTGCTGCATTTCCAGCACCAAACCCAAGGTAAAGATGGCAGTAGTGTTGAGGAAAGATGCAGAGGAGCTGGTGTCTGCCAGAGTTTGAGGCAGAGGGACAGCAGATGAAGAGGCTTGGTTGGCAGGGGCTCGCAGGGGCCAGCTTTTGTCTTAGGTAAGTGGGGAATGGTTTAGGCTGGAGGTTTAACATCTTGCCTGTGTGGTAGGTTATCCCAGCAGAGGGCATCCTCGCACTGTTGGATGTTAGCTTGCATGGTGTGCTGCAGGCTTTTGGGGAGCATATTAGTATGCTTTGGATACGGTGTTATCACACTTTGTATGCTGTGTCGTGTGTTATGGTTGGTGTTGTTGTTCAGAGCCCACGCAGATTCACAAAGGCTCAATTAGTGATAGGATGCGAGGGTGTGCATCTACTTTAGCTTCAATGGTGTAATTAGACATAAATTGAGATTTATGAATAATTTAGAGTTTGATAGAGGAGGAATGAAAATTAAGTGGGGAAAGAAATAAGCTTGTATGTCTCAGTTCAGTGTTACTTTTTGAGTATTTTAAAGCTGTTGTGACATAGTCTTGTTGATTGGCTGCTGTCTTGTAATGCTTTCAGACATTAATTTTGTAATTGTTATTGAAATTTATTAGATGTTAAACATTTTTCACAAATTAGACTTGATTTTTTTTTTTTTTTCTTTTTGGAGGGTGGAGGCTAATATCCTTTATTCTTTTGGAAAAGTACCAATTAATTCCTCACTGCACTTACATTTGTGCTTACCTAGTATTTTTGTGATGGGCTCTGGTATCATACCCAGTTCAGAGTGCTGTTGGGACCTAGTAAACTAGACATGTACAGCAATTCAGAAATTTCAGGACTGCTTTCTTTTCTTTGGAGTATCTTTCAAAGGGAAGATTCTCTTATTCTGGGAACATCTCTTTATTGCTATCACTTTAGTGCTTGGCTGCTGAATTACATGTCAGATCCTGCATGTGGAGCACATTGCTGCTCACACTTACCTGCATTGCTTACAGGAGACAAGTCTAAAATACTTGTTTTTCATTCCTCTGTTGTCTCAGGTTTGGTTTTGTGCTTCAGATATTTCTTATAGATCTGCTTGCCTTTTGTGACTGGACACTGAACCCATAGTGAACATTGTACAGCTGAAATGCAAATATTTTTCAAATCGGTTAGCTTTGTTGATAATTACTGCAAAGGGCAGGGGAGCATGAAAGTTAAGGTGATTATTGCTCTTTATGCCTACATCTAATTTAGTGAACTAGTCGAGGTGTGTCTATTAATGTCAAGACCTGTTCTCTGGCCTGGAAAGCAGCTAGCACAATCTGTCTGCATCCATAATTTGAAACTTCCTTACCATCTGCAGTGGGCATCGGTACCCAAACTGGCCACTGTGTGGTCTCTGCACCAGGCTAAATCTTGGGCTGAAAATTTATCTGGGGGAGTAGTAGCTGCCCAGAGTCAAAACTGTGCCAGACATTGTCAGGTTCCAGTAGACACTATAAGGTTCCTAATAGACACTGTCAGGTTCCAGTGCCTGGGAATATGCCTGATACTGTTTAATTTGCAAGTATAGATGCAGTTTATGGATTCTGGGTTAATCTATAACTCATTTCCCTTCTACTTCTATGCTTTTTGTTGGGTTGACTTAATCACTGGTTGGTGGAAGAACTTTGCCTTCTTCCATTCCAAGATGTGATGCTTGAGTTTCTCCATCTTTTATGTTGCAGTATTAATTAGGATTTGCTCCACTAGAGTTCACAAACGTGTTACAAGAGAATAAGAGCTGGACCCTATTGGAAGATCTGTGCCATACACACTCCACTAACACTAGTTATTTGGATTGGTTTTTTTAAATGTAACTCTCTGTTCATTGAAACGCATTCATAGGTTATGACATGACAGTCACTCTCCATTGCGCCTGTAATGTCACTTAGAGCTAGCATTTTGTTTGTATGTGGTTTTTGTGTGTTGATTTTTTTAAGGTATTGAATTCAAAACTTAATGTGACATAGAAGCCACACCATTTCTAACCAGCATTGCCATGGTTATTGCTTTCCTTGTAATATCTTGGGCCTGATTTTTCCTCAGGCTTCCTGTCTTTGTCTGCAGAAGGAATGACTCCAGTCGCTGTTGGCATCTTCTCCCAGTATGTGAACCTGTAGGCCATGGCCAAGTTGTTGGGTTTTATTTTCTCATGAATAAACTGAATAGTCAGGGGTCAGCTGAGGTCTTTGCCCTTCGGTTTCTCTATTAGGTGCTTTGCAGGGCAATGTCAGTTTTTTGGCCTTGAACAGCCAGAAGGGCACTGAAGCCCGCCAAGGCTGAGAAGTGGGTCTTCTGGCTCAATGGTGAAAAGTGTTGGACTGCTTTCTCCATCAGATACTCACCTGGCTGGGCTTTTCTTCCCTCCCAACTCCCAGGGCTGGGCATTGTATAGCTCATTTTTAGTGGACAAGGATTTTTGCTGTCAAAGTATCTGGAGCAGTTACCTTCCCAGTATTTCATTAGTTGACAAGTCGGACAAATGGACGCTGGGTATCTGACAATCAACTTCAATTCCATTAGAGAGCAGATTTTAATATCAGAATTAGAAGACCAGCAGCAATGCTTGGAGATTCACTGTGTAGATAATGGGCTTTTACTATGTAAAGCTCCTTGGTGATACATGTTTTTCCACTTCAGTTTCCAGGGTTAGTGCCTAAACTGCTGCTTTGCTGCTCATGTCTCCCCTGTAGAGGAACTTACCCAGGCAGCATGTTTCATTGCAGGTTTCCAAGAAGTACAGTGAGATAGAGGAGCTCTACCAGAGGTTGGCGGCACGATATCCACAGACTTCTCTTCCGCTCCTGCCTAGAAAAGTTATTTTCGTGGGAGAGTCTGACATCTGTGAACGAAGAGCTATGTTCAATGATATCATGAAATTCATCTCAAAGGATGAGAATTTAGCAACGAGTCCTGAGTTACTGGAATTTTTAGGTAACTAAAATATTTGTGTTCCCTCTCCCATGAATGTGCTTGGTAAAAGCATTATTAAGTTCTTGACTCAGGTAGTCAGAAACTAGAGAATGCCAGAATAAAGGCTGTCACTGAAAGTATCCTCTTGTGCATCTACAGTGGTGCATAGTCATGTTTGCTAGTGTTTTCCCCTCCTCTTAGTGGACACATGCCTCATTCAGAAGTGTTGATACCACAATGCTTGCTTTGAAGCTATCTGTCCCACTGTATCTCATTTACCTTAGGCATATACCTAAGCTGTGATTCAGAACATGTAAGTTTAGAAGGCTAAATAATCATATATTATTGTCAGTGGAGAGATGAACCCTAAAGGGACAGTGCAGGGTGTTCCTTATTGATCAACTGTTCCACATTTTGTCTGTTTTTCATTCCTAATAAAATTGCTAGGCCTTGCTGAAGAGGGTCCTAATGCAAATTATTGACTCTGAAAAAGATTTGAATAAAAGACAGATTCTTTATTAGTTAAGCCTGTTCTCTGGCCTCTTTTTTTTTTTTTTTTTTTTTTAATTTATTTTGTATTTTCCTTAGCCTCATGTCCAGCTCTTGTTGCCTCTTCCAGTGATTCATATAGTTCCTTTTTTATGTTCCTTGGGCATAGCAGGGAGTCACTGAATGAATGGAACAGATGGGCTCTCTGCTCTTAATTCAGCTGAGAGCTGCTGAGCAGGGAGTACTCCAGCCTGGTGTTGTGCAGGATTCTCAGCATAGCGTTAGTTTTAAGGAAGTGAAGTTCCAAGGTGCTAGCAAGTCACCATGTGTGAACAGCCGATTTTGCAAAAGTGTCAAGTGTGGCCAGATTAGAAGTTCTGTGAGACTGACAGCTTCCTAAAGTCAAAGGGGGCAAAATTGCATAATATTTGGCAAAATCCTTTTGCTAATAAGGTTTCAGAGTTTTTGTTTGTGTTTTTTTGTTTTTTTCTTTTTTTCCCTGGCAGTGTTCTCTTGAAAGTAAACCCCTTGCATGGAGAATTCAGAATTCATGTTGATTAACCTTTGCATGCTGATTAACTTAACCATGGTGCATGTGACTACAGCTGAATTAGTCTGGTCTGTCTTCATACTGTGAACAGATTGGGTGCAAGTAATGTGACCTGTTCATCAAAAACTGCCTTAGAATAATACAAATCTCACTCTACCAAACTAGGTGGAACTCAGTACACACACTGCAGATCCTCAAGCTAGTTGTGTACACGTTCCTTACAGATGCTGGAGACGTAGTCAATATATTCAGGGGAGTTTAGGGAGAATCAACATAGTAAAACACAGATGACTAGAGAGAGTAAGATAAGCTGCATCCTAACGTTTGTTGTCTACCCCAGCCAGAACTCTCTTGCCTATAAGGGGAGCATAAGACCACTTGCTCAGTGTAGACACCCACATGTAGTCAATTAAGTCTGCCCTGGGTGATTTGGCAGATCCAAGCATGAAAGGCTGGATGAGGTGAGTCTCCTGTGCCATGTTGCTTTAATAGTCAAAAGGATGAAACTATTAATTTTATCCATCATAGTTTTCACTAGCCTCATTATTTGAAATTTGTTTCCTGAACATCCAGAGACTCCACAGCTCTCTCCTCACTCTCCTGGACTTTGCATATAACAAGTGTGGTGAGAAGTCTTGATCAAAGTGCATGTTTCAGTTGATGAATTTGCTCAATTGGATGGATCTTTCATACTGAAGGTAGTTAAAATTTCAGGCTTTGTTTCTGAGTGTAAATTGAAGAGCTGCTGTGGAAAATTTTTCGTGCTCTCCAGTGCTCTAATTTTAGCCTAAATGAATTAAGTTAATAACAGAAAGGGAACTTTACCTCAACTAGCTGTGTGAAAGTTAGCTACCTACATCTAAGCAGAGTATTTACAGCCTCTGACAACTTTATCTGGATGGCATGAATCACCACGTGAAAATTCCATTGTTTCTATTGACTATAGAAAGAACATAAATAAGCAGATTAGACATGTGCTGCTATGTCTCAGATAAAGATCATTTCCTCTGTGTTTCTCTACTTTACTGCTTTAGATTAGTAAACAGAGTAGACACATAAGGGTACATCAGTGGATACAAGGGACAGGCAGCAATCATAGAATCACAGAATGGTTTGGGTTGGAAGAGACTTTAAAGATCATCTAGTTCCAACTGCATGGGCAGGGACACCTTCCACTAGACCAGGTTGCTCAAAGCCCCGTGCAACCTGGCCTTGAACACTTCCAGGGAGGGGGGCAGCCACAACTTCTTTGGGTGACCTGTGCCAGTGTCTCACCACTCTCATAGTGACAAATTTCTTTCTTATATCTAACCTAAATCTAGCCTCTTTCAGTTTAAAGCTGTTACCTTTACATGCCCTTGTAAAAAATCCCTCTCCAGCTTTCTTGTAGGCCCCTTTTAGGTACTGGAAAGCTGCTATAAGGTGTCCCAGGAGTCTTCTCTCCTCCAGGCTGAACAACCCCAACTCTTTCAGCCTGTCCCCAAAAGGGAGGTGCTCCAGCCCCCTGATCATCTTTATGGCCTCCTCTGAACCTGCTCCATCAGGCTTATGTCCTTCTTATGCTGAGGACCCCAGAGCTGGGCATGGCACTGCATGTGGGTCTCATGAGAGCAGAGTAGAGGAGGAGAATCACCTCCCTTGATCTGCTGGCCACGCTTCTCTGGATGCAGCCTGGGGTACGACTGGCTTTCCGGGCTGCGAGTGCACGTTGCTGAGTCATGGTTGAGCTTCTTGTCAACCAACACCCCTAAGAACTTCTCAGGGCTGTTTTCAATTCATTCTCCTCCCAGCCTGAATTTGTGCTTGGGATTGCCCCAACCCATGTGCTTGTTGAAAGAGTTTCACAAAAGCTGATCTGTCCATTCCCCAAACAAAACCATCAGGAACAAGTACAAGGTATTAAATGAAGCATAATTGTTATCCTGTGTACTCAGTTTTGCACTCGTATTTTGCAGGAACAAAATCTACTAGTGCCATTGACTTCAAGAGTAAAAACGTTCCTGATGACAAGGAGAAAGAAGACGAAGAAAATGAGGCACTGGATTTTTTCAAGGAGGAGAAGACACCTGACTTAATCTCACAGCTTTCATCATTGGAAAGTGCCAAAGAAGGAGATAAAAAAGAAAAGCAAGAGGAGGAAGAAGAGGAAGAAGATTTAGACCCTCTTGGTATAATCAGGTATGGCTGGTAGTGCCTTTGTTTTTTGTTTTTTAGCCTAGTTTTCTAAATAAATACGGCTGTTCTATATCACTGTCCCCTCATCCCAACATTTTATAAGATTGACCACATTCAGCTGAATTTCACAGAGGAGACAAGGCCTCTGCAGTTCATGAAAGAGGTACCTCAGTAGAGGGAAGAGACTTTGTAGCGCCTCTCTAGTGCATTCCTCAGAAAATCCGGCTGACAGAGGCACATTGTGAATGCCTTGATAACAGTCTCAGCTACATCGGGCACTTTATTGGATGCTACAGGGTCCCACCACAAAACATAAAGCAACCAGGGTCCATTGGATGTGCTGTTCTGGAGTACACTGGTGGTTAGACTGTCTGGAACTGCTTTTGAGCTCACTTGTGTCTACAAGGAGGTAAAGTTATAGCAGCATAAAGACCAAAAGAGCCAACATTTCAGTCATGATGTTCACAGATAGACTTTTCTTTCCTTCTTCCCTTATCTGATGGTGTCACATGCTAAATGCTGCTAAGGCATAAGCAGTAACTGTTTGAGAAACAATAATTGAATCAAAGCCTATTGGTGTTAGTATCTGGGTTTGCGTACCTGTCCATTAATTTTCAGACAGCTATTTTCTTCACTTCAAAATGGAATTTCTCACTTAATTCTAAAAAGCATTTCTAACTACTGAAGCCTGGAAACAAATTTAGTTTCTCAGTGGCTGGGATCATGAGTAGTGACTACTTCTTTTAGAGTCTCTCGGGCTTTTGATGCCCAAGTAGAAAAGGCTTAGCTGTTCTTGATCCTCAGTAAGCACTGACTGACACAACTGAATTGTTTCAGCCGCCCACAGTCACCAGCCACTACTTTGTCCTTTGTTCTTTGTCTTGGACCCAGACAGTGCTTTCAAAATGCTTCTTTATAGCAATAGGCAGTAACTGCTAGTAACAAGCCAGAGCCCTCTGCTGGTGTCTCCCAGTTACCCTGAATCATTCCCAAAGGGATCATTCACTTCAGGCTCTAAGCTGGAGTCTCCCACACTAAGTTAGGTCAACTACAGTGATTAATACTGGAAGCGCAGTTTGGACTTTGCTCCTGCTATTATAATCATGTGTAATTGTTGATGTCCCGATATCGTCCTTTTTACTTGAAGTATTTAATCCTTTACATAGCACCAGAAAACTTTAAATATTATTCTTTTGACAAAGCACATGCTTAATTACCCAGCATTAAAATTACTCTTTTGTTGAAGAAGAGTTTAAAAAAGCTAAATAACTATTTACAATGAAAAGTTAGATAAAACAGTACTTCCCACAAAATGGTCCTTAGCTGGTGAGTTTACAAAAGAAGCTATCCTTTTTTGGGTAGGAAAATGATCTATTGGGTTAGTAAATGCAGTGTTGTATTTTCTAACTTAAAACAAGTAGAAGCTATAAAGAACTTGCTGTGCCAAAACAAGCAAGAAGTTTGCTTTTCTGCTCTGCCCAGTTTGACATAGCATTTGAAAGTCTTGATTATTTTGGTCTTTTAATGCATTGAAGGATGACAAGATATGGTGTTTAATCCTCATTTAGTTTATTGCTTTCATTCCTTTCAAGAACAGATTTTTTACTGACTCAGAATAACTTAATTTATATAAGAAGTATGGTCTTTACTGGTACAGAGCTGCAGCATGACATTTTATGCAGTCAGATGTTTTTCACTCTAAACCAATGGTTGGTTGTCTCTAAAAAAAAAATCCCCATATGTATTTATTATTATTCTTGTAAATCTCACATGTACAGTGTCAAGGCAGGAACATGAAAGTGGAAATGAGAATCCTGAATCTGATTTTCCATTTTCTCTATTCTCCTGTAACTCACCCTGCTTCCATGGAAGATATTTTGAATTCACATGAATGGAGATCACACTGGACATAAGCATCATGTCCCAGCTTTATGCCATCTAGTAACAGGTGTCTAGGTAAGAGGCCAAAGGCAGGAGCTTAGCTGTCAGTGGACGGACATTTCTTGAGTGACCATTTAGGGTGTCTTCTATGCCCATTAAAATGTTAGGTGCTTACATGCTTTAAAAAGGGAGCTTGCAGGCCTCACAGCTTCAAATGTGCTTGAAGTTACTTTGGGGTGGGAATGAATATGAAAGGGAGTGATGCAGGCTGAATAAATATGTTTAATAGTAAACTGCTCACTAATGCCTAGTAAATTCAGGTTAAAAAAAAAAAAAAATCACAATCCTTTCCCCTGTGAAAAACCTTTGAAAAGATGTACAGTCAGCACTGAAACAAGCCAGTCCATTCCAAGCAGTATCAGTGGCCAGGGCGCTTTGAGCTCCAGAACTCTGACCTAAATTGAATCATGTGTTTGGCATAATCTTACAGGGTTTTTTTTTATTTCTGGATGAGGATGAAACTGCTCCAGTAGCACAGGCGTCCATATGTTGTCAGCACGCTTCATTTGGTAACAACTTTTCCTCCTGGGCCAGAAGGCTGTGACTTGGATTTGGCCCAGCACTGCTGCTGTGCTGCTGAACCACCAGATATCCAGTTAAATGTACTGGCCTTAGGGGTAAAATGCTAAACTAGGTTCTTTTTTTTCTGGTTTTGTATTGCTGGTGATCATCCAGGTGGAAGCTTGTAATGGTCTGGTTCCTTTTGCCTGGAGGAGAAATCCCAGTTGTGCTGATTCTCTTCCTCATATTCAAGGCTGTGTTGGAGTTGCTCTTTCATGTCTGGTGGGCAACTCACTTGCCAGTTCTGCTCTTCAGCTTTTGTGGGTATAAGTGATGGTCTACAAGCTTTGTATTTCTCTGCTGTATGATTTTCATGCCCAGAAGCTTTCTTTCCGTGTTAGCAGGGGGATCTTGGGCCATGTCTAAGATTCTCAACAACAGAAAGACTTTTTTTTTTCTTGTCCAAATCAGGAACATTTCAAAAACAGTAATGCATGTTACTGATTAAGTTTTCAGCTTTTAAAAACCCTCCTCCTTTATTTTTTTTTTTTCCCAGGCCTGGTTGTTTCTAGAATAAAAAGTGCTCAAAATGAGGTTATATTTGTGAGGTGCAGTGTTGAAATTCTTTTGAAATATGTTTTTGAGGGGTATACTTTCTCCTCTTCATCCACTGCCCTTCTTGATAGTTTGGAGTATTGTTATTCCAGTGTATTGTCACCAGTTACTCCAAGTTTTCCTGGACATTTGTAGAAACCTTTTCATCTTTGAACAGAATATACAGATCCTATAAGAACAAGCACTCCTAATACGGAGTAGGATAATCCTTCGACATCAGCTGTGCATCAGGGAATTAATGTAGTGTTCTCACTTTTGTAGCAGGGGCACATTTCTGTCTCTATTTTATTTTCCTTGGCAATTTAAGCATACTGTGACTTGTAAGTCACAAGGCTCTCATAGTCAAACTTTTTTTTTAAGTTAGCATTTTTAAATTTTTTTTTTCTTTTTTTCTGGTAAACCACAATCATTAGAATATCCATTTGTTAAAATGTTTTAATTCCTTTGTAAGTGGGAAATCAGATATGTATTTTACTCCACATTGTAGGGACTTTATTAGGTATCTTGACTTATCTTTTTCTCTTTATCACTCTTCTCTAAATCCATCTATCTCAGCGTTTGAAGATACATATTTTTAAGTGCTTAGTAGTCTACTGTGGTGCTTTGACAATATACCTGGGTTTTTAGAGGTGCAGTATCTTTTAACACTGTTGTCTTTTAAAGGATTCCTCATAAATTGCAAAATAGTACTGTGTCACTAGTCACAACTGCAGGGGTCTCTCCAGCTACAATGCCTTCAGGAATGAAAGAAGCAAGAATACTAGATCTCAAAGAGGCTAAGCCACTGAAGGGAAAGGCATGGAAGACAGCCACAAGATGGAGGAGCTATTCACTCACAGCTAGGACATTTTTGATGATACTGATGAAAATTCTGCAGTGGGTAAAAGGTACAATTTGCCAGTGGTTTGAGAGAAGATTTGCATGGAGTGAAGAGAGCTGTGTGGAGCAGGAATCCAGAGCAGCATCAGTGCTAGTCAGCTCAGCTGTGCCAGGGTGCATTGGCTGAGGCTGACTGGGCAATACCTGGCGATGTCTATACCATTACATTCTCCTGTCTTCCAAATTAGGTTTGCTACATCCAGAATGCTGCTGGCCTGTGCTGCCTCCTGGGCTGTGATTAGGATGGTTTAGGAGAAGGCAGGTTGTCCCATGCCAGGGGAGTGCCAGGGACTGTCCTAAGAGATGAATTGTTGAACTGAGCTACAAAACACAGTCTGGCTCTGAGCTCTCTCTGCCTGCAGAGGTTAGCTTTCTGCATGCTGCTGTGTTTGCTCCCAGTCTGACTGAGGGTTCCCTAGGGGTTTGCTTTCTTTAGGGAATTCAGGCAACCCACTGTGGATTTTTTTACTTGATCCAAGCAGGACCAAGTTAGGCATTTCTAGCTCTGAATCTTAAAACAATTTAAAATACACATCACAGTAACTTAATTGGGGTTTGTCTTCTCCCTCTGTGGATAAACTATACGGTTTTATTGTTTGTAGGTTGAAGCCAAGAGCTTTAGTATCTCCTCATAATTTGTAGTTAAAACAACTGAATTTAGTACTTGTGTTCAGTTAATGTCAATAAACCTTAGACAGCAGCTGATTAAAATGACTCAGAACCAGCTCCTCTGAACAAAGCAGCAATAATTTTTCAAAAGGAATGTGACTGCTTCATGGGTTAAAGCATGAGGCAGCCCTTTCAGGGCATGCACTTCTTCAGCTGCAGTTAAATTCTGAGGTAGTATTTATTCACCAGCTTGGGAGAACCCACTTTTTCCTGTGCTTGCCTTTTCTGTCTTCATCAGCTCTCCACAGCCGCCACGGAAGCCTTTCCTCCACATGTGGTTCACTCCCTTCCATCCTTTTTCCTTTGCCTCTCTAAATCTTTTGGTGACAACCTATCTTCCCTCAATCCTAGGTTTTTCCTGGCAAACGACATAGCCCAGATGTGAGTATTCTCCAGGCAAGAGCTCTTCTGTCTCCTCACATGTCCTGGAGAGTTTCTGTCCCTACCTTTGCTATTGTTTCAGAGGATTCCCCCTTATGGCTTCTTCTCATCCAAATTTGTGCCTTTCCAGAGGAATAAAGACATGTGGGTAGGTGGAAGCTTTCCATCTGTTGTGTTTAAATGCAGATACAGCTAAGTCCTGACAATAGTTAGGAAGGGATGGGCCTGGTGAGGGCTGACCTTTTGGGGGCCTGCTGCCAGAAGTTTTTAAAAGCCTTGTAGCTAGTTGTTGCCGGGGTCAAGCTCAATCACCCCTGGTGCCAGAGGTTTGCCGTTGATGGGTTTAGTTGGTAAGGAGATTATTAAAGGACTCAGGGCCTTTTGTGGCTGCAGATTGAAATGGGTGATGGCTTTGAGCAACAGATTGGCAGGGAGGAGCAGCCAGGCAGCCAGCCCTGGCCTTGCCAGAGCCCTGCAGAGTCAGGCTGGCTGCAGGAGGAGGTAGGTTGGCGCACAAGATAGCAGTTTTTTCTGGGTTGCATCCTACACCTTTATGTTTCCCAGCCCCCCTAATGTCAGCCAGGCTGGAGTTTGACTCCTGGGCTGTTCATCTTAGTGTTCCCTTTCCTTTTCTTCCCTGTTGTGGCAGAAGAACCTAGGATGGCCTCAGCCTCTTGTCTTTGGTGGAAAAATGAATGGCAACATTTGATCTTGCTTCCTCTTCCAGAAACCTTGGGCTGCTGAGAATAGCTGACAAAGAGGCAGAAATCAGCTTAAGGGGAGTCCTGCATCTGGCATCTTTCCAAGTGATTTTATTGATGGGGGTCCCAGAGCTGTAATAGGTGAAGGCAGTGTGCTTGCCTGTGGATTTTCACCTCCAAGGAAGAGAATTTCTGCAGGCTGGAGTGGTGTCATGGCACAGCTGCTGTCTGCTGGACAGATGGTCTGGACCAAACTTGTCAAAATGTGTGTTCAGCTGCTGTGCCTTCTGGTGCTTGGTTGGCAGGGTTGTACTCCTGCCGCTCCTCAGGCATCCTCCTACTTTTCAGCCAGGCATGAATTCACAACTGCCTTTTGGTCTAGCCAGGTACACGCGTGACTTCCCCTCTGAATCAAGTAGGATTCATACATAGCAGTAGAAACACTTGTCTGTCTGTCCTGATCAGCTGAGAGAGAGTCAAGGTGCCAAAACATCAAAGAGAGAAGAAACAGGTTATTTTTTCTTTAATGAAATTCAGATAGTTAAAACAATGAACAAGAAAAGAAAGAGCGAGCCTTGTTTTCCTAGCAATGTGTGTATCCGTGCTCACAGCTGTGAAGCGTTCAGAGATTTAAACAGGCAGATCTTTATTTTCTGTCAGTTGTTGAGTCACAAGTTTAAGTTGCAAGGCATGCTCGACCGTCACTTTGCCAAGTGACACAAGTATTTGTCACAATTCCAATCCAGCTGCTGTCAGATTGGCAACTTGCAAAATCCCAGTAAACAACTCTGTTGGTCTTCCACTGAAACATTTTTGACAGCTGATTTTTTTCTGAAAATCAAGGACATAGTCTGGTACAGTCTTCTTCCTCATCAAAGAGGGAAAAAGAAGAAAAGGCAGCACAAAGTCTGTTTTGTAAGCCTCACCTTTCATAAATTGTCTGCTCTCAACGCTTTTTAGGGGCAACTTTATAGCCTCCCCTTGGAGGTGTTCTAACCCTGTGGCTAGAGAGTAAAGCAGGATGGCAAGGATGCTCTCCTTGCAGGAATTCAGTCACTACAGTTTGTCTGTCCTGAACTTTTCTGATGTTTATAGGTACTTCAGAAGTGTTCTTTTCCCATGCAACGTTTTTTCCTTTCTCTTCTGCTTCCAAACCCATTTCCTGAGCACAGCTTCTCACATGTTTATTTACTGCAAATCTTGCTGTCCACCCACAGATGGAAGGTTGAGGGTGATTGAAAGAAAAGAGTGTCAAACTGAATATTGAAATAGCTATTGAATCTCACAGAGTCAACCATATTAATGGATGTGTCTTCTGAGTGGAAGGAGCATATTCTATTGGAATATGTTTTCCTCTGGAGAACTCTACCAAAGCCTGTGTGGCTGCAAGTGTTGGAACTGAGAACCTTTCCTATCTGCACTTTCCAACCAGGGGAATCAAGTCGGATATGTGAAGGACTCAGCTCTCTTCTCTCATTGCTGTTCTGTGGTAGTGCTAACTCAATGTAAGTGTACTCAGGAAAATTGAGAATTTCTGATACTCCTGGGCTTGTAGTTGGCATGTGACATCCACAAGCACTCCTTCAGGAGAGCATATTTGACAGGTGATTTCAAAAACCCTGCTGCTGTGTCCACTTCTGGCAATCAGAAAGAACTGTACCTTGGGGTCAGAGCTAGGGCACTCAGGCTGTCACAGATGTTTGGAGAGGCGTGGATGCATAACTTAAGATCTAAAGTTGGCTGGTCTGCATTTTCTCTTATTCTGGAAATAGTCACTTCCCTGACCTAAGAAAAACTTGTGAGAGTCTTCCACAGTGCCAGCATCGTCCTTATCTGCATTCATATTTCCTGGTCTACTGTTGGATTTTTGGTCCCATAAGATTATGCAATCATTATTTCCCCAGGTTTTACGTTGCATGTTGAAGCAATTGCTTTGGTTAAACTTCAGTGGTGAGTTTCTGTCATGGCTGGCTTGAGTGATTCCAGTACATACACAGCTGGAACATGAGGATCCTTTGGGAGGGAGTGTATGTAATTTTTTTAATGTGCTTCATTTTCTTTCTGATTAGAACACTGAGTATACTTTAATGTGTTTTATAAATAGTAAATCTGTGTTTATACCACCATCCTAAACCCAAAGGACTGCAAATAACTCTATAGTCTGTTCAGTGTTACAACTCTGTATGCCATCCAGCAGTGTTTTCAAGCAGAACACAAATGTAACTACATCTAGGGTAAAATGCAGCAAGGACTTAATAGCTTGGTGCAACACTTCATAGCAGCATCAGACTGTAAGTGAGGAGCATGTAATTCAGCTGGAAGTGGAGGGGGAACTGCAGTGATGTAAATATAAGAACCCAGCTTGGAAGCTGACCAGCTTGCTGAAGGAGATATGTCTGCTTTTAAGAAAGATGTCATGGGATTTCTTTAATGGACCTGGTTCATTGTTTACAATGTATTAAAGCAATAAAATTTACCACACACTTTTCTGCATATAGAGGAATTGTATAGCCATGTCAGAGAACTGGAATGAAATACCATTGCCACTAGCTGGCACCAGCTTTCAAATAATTCCCTTAGACTTCTGAGTGAACTCTCAGCTTTTGATTTTCCCATCCTGTTTAACAGCAATGTGCAGTCATTTGTAGCAGTGCAGAACTAAACAGCGATGAAGGCGTGCAGAAGCTGCCATGAGCCATTCTGCAGGCATATTAAGCAAGTGCTTACTGAACTGAGACAGGTTCATAGGAGGCAGGATGTCCTTTAGAAGGGGTACAGGATAAATTTACAACTACACAGAATCAAGTGTCTTTATTTTTTTACTTCTGCTTTGGAAGAGGATTGAACATGATGTAATTGGGCAGACTTAAACATGTTTTGTTTCATGGACTTTACAATAATAGGATGACTCAAGTCCTAATTAGAATAAAAAAGCATTACCTCATCGATTAGCCTGTTCCTTTCACCAAGGCACGGGAAATCTTTAAACAACAGACATGGGGAACTGCTTGTAGATGAGACAGACTGCTAATAAGGGATGGGTTCAGAGCTGCCCTGTTGCTTTTCTATTCACCAAGTACAACAGAATTATTTGCCCTAGAAGAAGCTGTCTGTGGGGTGAATGTGTGCTCAGTTTAAATTGATACGGGAGATTTGCTTTTCCTTTCATCTGATGCTGTCAAGTTCCTACTTCAGCAGACTTAATAAAACCATTGTTCCCTTTTCCCCATGGATCTGCTGCAGAGGTTTCTGTCTTGGTTTCAAAAGATCAAAGAACTGGCTTTTGGAAAACAATTTTTGGAAGAGATCTGTAAAACTTTGCCAAAAGTGCATGAATTAGCCATTGTAACTATGAGCTGGTGCTAATTAACACACCTGGGGATCACATCTCTTGCTGTTGCCCCTTGTAGCAGTCAGCCAGATCTGGAATCATCTGAAGTGCCAGTGAAAGGAGGACCTTAAGGACAGACACACATCTGGGACTCAGCAGCTCTTTATTCTGCACTTGTATTTCTCGGGTCACATCATAGTACTTAAATTTTACATCTCTCCATTATCACTTTGGTAAAAGGCATAAAACTGATTTTCATAGGTCTACCTGGGAAAAAGTTTCCCCTTTGCACAGAAATGTAGCATTCACATAATTCTTAATGACAACTGTCATTGACATGAAAGAAATGCTTTCTGTTACCTTCCATATATTTTGGATAAAACTGAAAACCTTTCTCTCCATAATGCCTGAGATGCCCAGTCATGTCCAGATTACAGGGGGCAGTAAGCCCTATCATCACAGTGAAATACACAGCTGTGGCAGGTGATTTGACTGTGCCTAAACTAGTAAATAAAAGTGCACAGGAACTATAGTCTTCCTCTGTGCCAGCTAGGATGAAGTAGCTTCTGTCCAACAGCTAAATCCTCCCACTCCCCACAGCAAGCTGGCCACATCCAAAACAAGAAGAGCCCTGAGCTTGTACTGATCATTTGGGAAAGAAATAATTAGCCTTGGCCAAACTCATGCCAGAAAGCATGCTAAAAACTCACAAGGTTGATACTGTGTACTGTTATCTCAGTCCCAGCCCTGACCATATTTATTTGCTAGTATAGATGTTGGCTTTTTGGTGTCAACAGGGCAGCCTGCAGAAAGTGCATATTTAGGAGTCAGGATTGGAGCCGCTGGGTTTCTTGGGGCAGGTGGTGCTGAGTATATGTCTGGCACTTAAGGATGCTCTGTGACTATAAAACACCAAAGGCATTTTGAAGCAAGTATGTAGCTGGCTGCTGTGGCTTCTATTAGCTAGCACTCTTTTGGGTGATGGTGGGCACAGCTCAGGAGCTAGCCCAGGACTGGATGGGAGCAGACAGCCTTTTTTGGAGTATAACAGAGTTCAGCCATATGGATATGAGCCATGGTGTGTCAGCTGGCTAGGAAAAGGTCTTGACTTGGGGTTTTGCTAATATAGGCTATTCTCTGAGGTCTGCTCACTGAACCATGATTTTCCATAATAACTGCTACTTATTTGGCGTGATACACAAACTGGTCAGAGTGGCTTGGATGGATGATTTCCAAGCTTCTTTCTTCCTTGCTTTATTGCTTTTTGTCTGTAAGAGCATCCAAGGCGTTCTTGAAGGCATCATTAAACACAAAATACGGTGTCATGCCCTCAAAACCACTTTACAACATTATCTAGACCCATTTGCTAAAGACATCTCATTTTTCATCTGTGTGATGGGTTCTCTGCCAGCACAGGCTGTTGCCGTGTATAACAGTCTTGTCCTGCAAGCTTGTTCCCAAATCATCCATCTTTCTTGTCCTGGCTATGAGTGACAGAGCCATGGCCCAACTGTTCCTGTAATACAAAAAAAAACCAAATGCCTTTTTAAGAGGCTCCTGAGGGCTAACCCTCAATTCCTCCCTCAGGGGCTGTTACAGCAAACCCTGACCTCACTGGAGTTTTTATTGTCCAGTGGTGCTGCCAAGAGACAAGGGCAGTGCCACACAATGTGGGATGCTCAAACGGGAAGGAGAAGCATTTGGTCCAGAGCTGCTGGTCAAAATCTCAGGGGAATTAGTTTCAATTGTTTATTTCAAAGACATCATGTTTAGACTGCAGACAGCTCACTTCTGGTTTTCAGGACCACATTGCATTCCCAATCTGTAAAAGAATCATGGAATCATAGAATCATAGAATGGTTTGGGTTGGACAGGACCTTAAAGATCATCTAGTCCCAACCCTCCTACCATGGGCAGGGACACCTTCCACCAGACCAGGTTGCTCAAAGCCCCGTCCAACCTGGCCTTGAACACTTCCAGGGAGGGGGCAGCCACAACTTCTCTGGGAAACCTGTATCAGTGCCTCACCACCCTCATCATGAAGAATTTCTTCCTTGCATCTAATCAAAATCTACCCTCTTTCAGTTTAAAACCATTACCCCATCACCCTATCACTACATTCCCTGATAAAGAGTCTGTCCCCATCTTTCCTCTAGGCCCCCACCGGGTACTGGAAGGCCGCTATAAGGTCTCCCCAGAGCCTTCTCTTCTCCAGGCTGAACAACCTCAACTCTCTCAGCCTGTCCCCATAAGGGAGGTGCTCCAGCCCCCTGATCATCTTTGTAGCCTCCTCTGGACCCTCTTGAGTAGGTCTTTCTTATGTGGTGGCCTCAGAGCTGAATGCCGTACTCCAGGTTGGTTCTCATGAGAGTGGAGTAGAGGCGCAGAATCCCCTCCCTTGACCTGCTGGCCACCTTTCTCTTGATGCAGCCCAGCGTACAGTTGGCTTTCTGGGCTGCAAGTGCACATTGCTGCTCATGGTCAGTTTTCCATCCACTGATATCCCCAAGTCCTTCTCCATAGGGCTGCTCTCCATCCACTCCTCTCCCAGCCTCTATTTGTGCTTGGGATTGCCCCGACCCATATGCAGGACTATGCACTTGGCCTTGTTGAACTTCATGAGGTTTGCACGGGCCCACCTCTCCAGCCTATGAAGGTCCCTCTGGATGGCATCCCTGTGTCACCGCACCACACAGCTTGGTGTCGTTGGCAAATTTTCTGAGGGTGTGCTCAATCCCTCCGTCCGTGTCTGCAACAAAGATGTTAGGCAGTGCCAGGTCCATCTTGGCGTTGGCTGCATTGGCTCTGTTGGAAATGGAGGAAGTTTCTAGCAGTTTCTCACAAAAGCCACCCCTGTAGGCCCTCTGCTACCAAAACCTTGCCACGTAGACCCAGTGCAGCAGGTATCAGTGTCCTCCTTTGGGTGTGCAAAGGAAGATGAACAGAGACAGGAGTGAGGCTGGGAGCTGCGGATAGGAGCTGGATGGGCAGCACGGGAGGGCTGGGTGAGGGGCACAAGGCACTCCCGTGAAAGAGCACCTGGCATTTTGACCATGTTTGTTGTACTATATGTTTACAATCACATTAATCCTGTGGTGTTAGTCCTCAGTCCTAACTATGGGGCATGTGAAAGGTTTGCTGTAGCATTTCTCCTTATGGATCCAGATCCTGAAATGTCCCAGGTCTGTTTTCTGTCTGAAATCGTTATTCTTTCCTTCAACATTGCCACAGCCACTGTAACACCAGGGAGTAGAAGTTTAAAACATTGTGCAGTTATTTGTAATTGTTACTCCCTTGCTGTCATCAGCATAATTTCATTACTTTTTCACTAGTCCCTCCTACTGACACAGATGAGTGATACAATTTCTGCTCCCCCTGTGTATTCAACAAAAGATCCACCATACCAAACCTCAGTTAATTTCTCACATCTCTTCAATTTACTAGATGGCTTAGTTGTACAAAATTCTACACTGACATAAAATGGCATAACTTTAATGTACTTTGAGTCCATTTAGGATTTATGAATCAGCAAACTGGCCCAAAGGATCAAGTTATTTGCCCAAGCTCATACCATGAGTCAACAGCAGCTAATCCTGAAAAGAGCTCTCCTTGGGCTAATACAGCACTATACGTTTGCTGCTTTTTGTCTCTGCACAAGCCTAAGGTCTCACATTGTCTGGGGCATTTACCAGCATTTCTACCTACGGTCTGTGTTCCCTGATCCACTTTCCCTGCTGCATCCCTTGCAGCACATCAATCTTGAGCATTTCTAATCCAGCCAGCCCTGAGGGGGACGGCTGGCAGTAGCAGATCATCAGGTAGCTAAGCAGGAGCAAGGAGCAGGGTCTGCAGTGAATCAGTTGGGTGGATCTGCAGGCTCATGTCGCTTCTGTCAAGTCATAATTCTCTGAGGATATGAGATGCTAGTTGGAGGCCTCAATGAGATCATCCATCTGCCATCTCTGAAGAGTGCTGTGGGAATAGCAAGTGTCGCCCTGGGTGATCTGAGCTCTGAGAGATTTTTTGCCAATAGGAGGGGAATTATTCTGGTTATGATTTCAGAATATTATCATGGCTGTTAAATAACACTAGCACTGAGCTGGATCTTGTGCATGAGCCAGAACACCTGTAAAGACTACTTATTTCTTCTTCTTTTAGTCCCATGTTTGTGGATTGCTCGCATTTATCAGGTGTCTGTGATTCAGTGCCTGGCCTCGCTGTGCTTCTCAAGGGGCTCACAGTGTTACCTCAGCTGAGCCTGTCCATTCAGCATCACAGCTAGCTGTTGTGCGCGCTGAGCTCAGTGCCCAGTCCCTGAAATTACTTCTGTTGCAAAAGCTTGTGTGCTGAGAAGTCAGACCAGTTAGGAATAAAAACATAAATAGGAATCAAATTTTTAAAATGCAGACCTATGTCAGCTATTTTTCTGACTGTAACAGAAAGAAGCCCCTTGGCAGCTGCAGCTGAGAGCCTCAGTGCCTTGCTTACGAGGGAGAGTTTCGTGTCTCCGGTGCTCCTTGGTGTGACTGTTCCTACAGTCTGACCTCCAGCAGCATCTGCAACATCAGAAGTGGAATTTCTTCATGCAATAGGTATATCTGTGGCCTGGGGAATATTTCACCCAGAGCAATTTTATTTCACTTCTGTTAAATAAAAAAACAAAACAAAACAAAACAAACAAACAAACAAAAAACCAACAACAACAACAACAAAACACAAGAAACCTCTATGCAGTAAAGCTGCATATTCTTTTTATGGAAGAGGTTTTGATCTTGTGATCAGCAGGAGAGGCAGCAGCCGGAGCACCGGGCTGTGTCTGAAACAGCAGTATCATTTAGCTCTGACAATGTCTCACTGTGTCCATCTCTATTTTATTTCCTGTGGAGCTATCTCTGTGTTGCGGTGAGAGGTTTGTTTTACCCACAGCGCAGCCAAGAGAAGAAAGTGACATCTGTGAACAGCAAGATGTTGGAGAGGGAAGGCAGTGGGGGACCAGGATCATACCTATCTTCCTCCTCAGGCCATATCATGGAGCAGTTGAGACCCTTCACTTTTGAAGCAGTCTGCCTCTGAGTGCAAATCCTGCTTGGCTACTGCTGGAATCTGCTCACTGCCTTGGTAACCAGCTCTTCTCTGACTTTTCATAAGCTCTATAGATGTGGTGTGACAGGTATGTCTGGCAGAATTTTAGACTGGAACATCATTTGCAGTTTGCTAGAGTTTTTCTGTAGCTTGAGGATTGGTCTGTGCGGGTACCAGGCAAAAAAAAAAAAAAGAAGGGTGCCCTTCAGACAGAGTTTTACATGGAACCTCTGGGATTAGAGAGGCCAAAGGTTTTTTGATGCAAACATCCTCTCTTGTTGCGTTATATATTTGAGGCTTCTCTGTACACAGGCAGAAAGAAACTGGAGTTGTGCCCAAAGTCTGGGTTCTTGTATCCATTCTGCTTTTGGATGTGGCGAGGAGGTAACTCACGTAAGGCAGCAGCACGGGGGAGATGGTCTCCTCATGAGGAGTACAACATGGGGCCAGGAGGCTGTCAAACGTAGGTGGCAGGAGATGCTGCTGAATATGATGACGTTCTGTTTGTGAGGAGGTAAAGATTAGATAACACAAAATTAAACCTTTATAAAGTAGATGTGGAACAGTCAGGCTGCCTGTCCTTGAGAGGACGCACCAAGCAGTTGCAGGTCCTTCTGACTTGACTTTACCAAGGACTGCAGTGACAGCACAAATGTAATACTTTCAGTTTTAAACTGAAATAGGGTAGGTTTAGATTGGACACAAAGAAGAAAACTTTTATTATAAAGGTGGTGAGACACTGGAACAGGTTGCCCAGAGAAAGTGCGGATACCCCATCATTGGAAATGTTCAACATCAGGTTGGACGGGGCTTTGAGAAACCTAATCTAGTGAAAGATGTCCCTGCCCATGGCAGGGGGGTTAGACTAGGTGATCTTCAAAGGTCTCTTCCAACCCAAACCATTCTGTGACTATGGTTCTATGATTTAGAGGTGTGAGTGCCCAGTACTTCTGGAAATGAGGCATCAACTATTCACGTGTTCAGTGCTTTTTCAGAAATTATTCAAATACATCTAACAAGAAGCTACAGTGGTATGCTCATGTGTGTGTTTGGGTTTTTTTAACATATCAGTGTTGAAGAAACCAAACACTTCTCCAAAATGGTTGCTATTTGCATGTGTCACTTTTACTTGCTGGTTGTAAGAATTATTACCACAACATTGGGTACTTTCAGTACCATCAATTCCCTACTTGTGAGGCCGCCTTTTTTTGTGTTTGCTGCTGAATCTGTTGAGCATGTGGCAGATAACATGCTCACTAGCTAGTTTTTTTCACACCCTGTTTGTTTCAGCTTGGTTGACTTTGATTGTGAAGCTGCTCAGGACATTTTGTGAAGAATGTCTCATGAAGGGACAAGGTCGTCAGGTTGATTTTATTACCACTGTCATATTTATATTCTTGTCACACATTTTATTGCTGAGTTATACTGCATGTAGACATCACTTCACAGGCATGCAACACAGTACTTGTCCAAGAATTTGTTGTCTTTGGAGCTACAGGCCTGTAACAATTATTAATTAGTGTAAGAGAATGGATTTTTTTCTCAGAGTGTATTTTTTTTAGGGTCAGAACATTAAGCTAGAACCTGTTCCTGAAAGTAACTCCATTAGCTCGAATAGTGACCTTACAGAAAATAGATCAAGGAATAATGTCTGTCAGAGTTTGTTAAGTCCAAACTGTTCATCCTAATTTTTCCCTGATAAAGCTTCCTTTCTCCTGAAAGATTTTACATTTATTTAAGATTTAACATGAATTTTAGCTTTTATTAAAAACTGACTGTTAAACATCCTTTTTTATTTTTGGTGGTCAACAGTTTTAGTTGATTATAATTTTTGATCAGCTTCAACCTCTTCCCTTTCTCTTGCTTTGCTGACTTGCCTGCTGTTGCCTCTGCTTAATTTCATCCTTCTTTTTCCTTACCCTCCTTTCTGCATTTTTCTGCTTTCCCATTGCAGCTTCCTGTTTCTCCTTCAGTTACAGCCTGTGATCTTTTTCAAAAGCATAATCTGAACAACAGTAGTAATCTTTAGACTTAAAGCAGAAAGAGTCC
The DNA here is from genome assembly GCF_018691265.1 of Tyto alba. NCBI lineage: Eukaryota > Metazoa > Chordata > Aves > Strigiformes > Tytonidae > Tyto > Tyto alba. The sequence continues at coordinate 40,480,315 of NW_024881316.1, read as the reverse complement.
AGAATAGAGGTCTGGCATGTAAGAGGTACATGACGTGGTTGGGGGGAGAAGAGGGCTGAAGATGACAAGGAGGCCTAATTGTCAGCCTAGAAGTTAAGGCAATACTGCAGATTCTGGAGGTGGAGCAAGAAAGTGTCTGATACTGGTCAGAAGTTTGGGGAAATTGATTGTAGAGGGATGAAAAGGGGAGATATGATGATATTGGGCAGAAATTGCAAGGACTAGGCACAAAGAAAATAGAAGGTGCTTCAGAAGAGGGGAGCAGAGCAAAAATCAAGGTTTCTCACCTTTTATCTATTTGAAATAAAGTCCTACCAAGCATACAAATAGAGAAAAAGAATTAGGAGCATAATAAAAGCGTGTGTACACCAAGCCCTGATGCTGCCAGCATCATGCTTGCCTTGTAGCTCTTTTACTAGTTCATAGACTGAACAGCAAGACTTACTATTCTCTCCTCCTCATCCCACTTCGGCCATGGATAAGAACCAAAAAGAGGGCATTCTGGTTTCATCTGTCCTTGCTTGAGGCGTCTGAGTGCCTAAGTTAAAACAGAGATAGCCCAGGCTCTCTCTACAGAAAAGCAGATTACCTGCAATGCTGCAGTGAGATCCCTGTCCACAAGAGCAGGAGGATAGGAGCTTCCATCGTCCCGGTCCTGCTTTGGAAGAAAACAGTGAGAACTTTCAGGACTGCTATGTCAATCCAGACTGTAGGCTCATAAAAAGAAAACAGCAGCATGATTCTGGCAAGAGTTTAGTAATGAATGCTCTTCTAATTACCTAGTGATTATATCTGATTATCTGCCTTTCTTTAACTTTATCAAGCATCAAGGCAACGCTCACCAGCCCATGCTTCTTGTACTTTTCTAACTTTTCAGATTTCTAAAATAGCTTTATTTTTAGCCCTCTGTAACCTTCCTGAACTTCTAAAATGTGTTGAGTAGTTACATCCAGGGTGCAGAAAGGTGCCTGGCTGATTTTTTCCAAAACACATTAGTGCATTGTCATGGTTTGAGCCCAGAGGGCAACTGAACACCACACAGCCGCTCACTCATCCCTTCCCCCTCAGGGATGGGAAAGAGAAAATAAAGCAAAAGGCTCAGAAATCAAGATGAGGACAGGGAGGGATGACTCACTCATCGCGGTCATGAAGAAAAGACAGACTAGTCAGAGGAAGAAAAAGAACGTAAATTTAATACAGATACTAACAACAGCAACATTCAACAGACACAAGTAGGATAGTGAGGAGCATCACCAGATCTTAAAAACACCTTTCCCCCACCCCTTCCTTCTTCCCAGGCTCAGGTTTGCTCCTGATTTCTCCATCTTGCCCCCTCAGCAGCAAAGGGGCAGAGAATGGGGGAGGTGTAGTCAGTCCCACCACTCCTTTCTCCTTGGAGGGAGGACTCCTCTCATTCTTCCCCTGCTCCAGGGCCTCTCACAGGAGGTGCCTCTCACGGGAGACGGTCCTCCATGAACTTTCTCTGGCATGGGAACACAGGCCGCAGTCCTTCCCACGCTGCTCCAGTGTGGGTCACCCCCTCATGTTACAGACCTCCCAGCACCAAACTACAACAGCAGAGGCTTCCCACAGAGTCCCGGACTCCTTAAAGTGGAGTCACCTGCTCCGGCATGGAATCCCCCACAGGCTTCAGGTGACCATCTGCTCCACCAGTGACCTCCATGGGTGGCAGGGGGCAGCCCTGCCCTCTCACCACGGGCTGCAGGGGGGCTCTCTGCTCCAGCACACCTCCCCTCCCTCCTTTCTTCCACTGACCTCAGTGTTCACAGAGGTGTCCTCCTCACAACTCCAACTCCTCCTCTTCCCAGGTTCCCCTTCTCAAATATATTATCGCAGAGGCACAGCCACCATCGCTAATTGGCTTGGCCTTGGCCAGAGGCAGGGCCGACTTGGAGCTGAGGGAGCTTTGAGAAGCTTCTCACAGGGGCCACTGCTGTAGCCCCCTCCTCTGCTACCAAATACCCACCACACACACAAACCCAGCACGTGTGTTATCTTGTATTGCATATTTGAAAATGTGCATCATTAACATGACTATTAGGATAAAAACTGTTTCACTGTTGTCAGAAACCCTGTAAGTACCATTCTCCTGCTTTGCAGATGAAACTCAAAATGCTAGTGAGTATTTTTGGCTTTTTCACATCATCATTGGCAACTTTATTATGCCTGACTTGTTCTGGGCCAGTGTGCCTGCTGTGGTTTAATTTAGTCTTGATTATATTTTTGAAACTTGTATTTTGTTGTCCTTAACTTGTTTCAGCAAGTCTCACATTCTGTTTTAGTCTAGAAAATCAAAGGAAGACGATAAAGAAACTTCCTTTATGTTAATTTTCTTTCATTGCAATCTACTCTGTAACCCTTGTTCCCTTGCCAGGCATACGAGTGCCTGTGTGCTTCATCAGTTATTTAGTTGAAAACATTTTAGGAAAGCTTTCTGTATTAAGATTATTGCTAATGAGCTGTATACAAAACAAAAGTCCATCTGTGGTCCTGTCATCTGTTTTCAAATTATATTGAAAAAGGATATAATCAGAAAGCTTAAGGACAGATTATAAAAACAGCTTGGCATCTTTTAGGAAGAACAGGTACTCCCGAGTGCTGAGCCCTTCAGAAAAATCTCTTCACAAAAGCAGGCCCCTAGATGGGAGCTGAACTCTTGAAAGTCTACTTCTTCAGGCTTTCTTTCCGTCTGTTGCTCTGCTGGAACAATAGTCCAAGGCCTAATCTCGGGGCTGCAGCAGCAGAAAATTTGCCTGCAACTGAATGTTCTTCTTCCAAATGATTTCTAATAGGAGATTTAATCCATCTATTATGCATTATCTTATTTTGAGACATGCCAAGGCCATTTAAAACACTGTAAGCTACTGTGATGTCCACAAGAAAAAGATTACTGTGTGAGGTGAAATATCCCTGCGGCCAGGACTTGTCACAGTTGCTTAATACTTAGCAGTCAGGCTGTGTTCAGCTGATGGACTTAGAATTTCTATTTGGCATCCCTTGCCCAAAGCGGATGAGAATGACCCCTTTTGTCCTGTCTGTTATTATCAGGCAGCTTTGGAAAATGAGCACGGCTGAATGAAAAGAAAGCAGCAGATGACATTTTGTTTTCTGCATGAGCTAGTGTATAAGTTCTTTGTTTTTCAGAAATGGTTTTCAAGATGATGTGCTAATATTGCTGCTATTTTAGCAATAGTTCTTTTGTTCAATCCTGAACGTAAATTTTTGGGAGTTGGGGTGTCCATTTATTAGTGAGCTCTTTCCTTGTAAAATCCCATGGATACCTAAAATATTAATATGTATATTCTAAATAAGAATTTTTTAATATTACTGTAACATTCCTTTTCTGGAGCATAGTCTCATTTCTTTAAAAAAGTGATGGTCACATTTTCAGAATTAGAAGTTCTGAAAAATTTTGTCTGTGTGCTGAGATTACACTTGCTCTAAATAATGACACACACTTACTCTGAATAATTACACTCACTATTTTAACCCAGTAGTGAACATGGGTTAGGGACTTGTGTCAGTATTGAGCACAATAGGCATGCCCTTTGATTTAAGCTATGTGTCACCAAGCGTTAGGTCTGGAGATCCAATATTTCAAAATACAGCTATCACACATACAGATCTGGAAATCTTCTGACTTTGGAGTGTTTTAGTCATCCTTGTGGCTGTTTTCTACAGCTGACCAGAAAAATTTTCTGCATTATCGATGTGCCAGTGAGACATGGAGGCTGCCAAACAAGTGACCTAAATTCAGTAACATGAGAACTGTGCTCAAAATGAGTTAGGTTTGAAAGTGAGTGTCTTCCGCATACAGGGGTTTTTTGACATTTTTATGGGTGATTTAAGAATCATTTGGGAGGCAGGAGTCTCAGATGGATTTTCAGGTATGTCAGCAGCCTGACTAGATGTATTCATATACCCTAATTTTTGAGCATCCAGTTTTGGTCCTTGTCAGCTAGGAGTCTAGTCTTTATCTGTAGTCACTTATGAGGCAGTTTGGCTTCTTTTGGACTCAGAGCAGAAGACGGTCATGTTATGTGAGTCATTCTCACCGTCCTTTGTGTACAGAGGTCAGTGAGCTCAACTGGGTAAATAGGTTCAGCTGAACAAAGGATACATCGTCTTCAGGGCTAGTTTGGTTTTTGTTAAGATTCTTAAAATTCACTAGAGTGATGTTCTAAGGTTCACTTGTTTCAGCGACAGAGAAATAGCAATGACACAGGTCGTCTTCATCCAGCCGGATGCAGGTAGTTTCAGAATATCAGATGTCAAGGTTCTGCGTGTGATGTGTGAAGAAGTTGCTAATGAAATGCAGTGCTTGAGTATAGAAATACTTTGGGAGACTAAATCTTCCTTCATTTGTGCCTTCCCAAAAGCCTCTGCATACCTGCACCAGTTTACTGCACACTGGCACATCATGATCATCCCATTAACTATCCTTGCAACTTTTCTCCATGCCTACCTGCATGTGGCTCTCAGTCAGCTCAGTTCCAGCTAAGTCCTTGGTCCCCTGCTTATGGGGAGGTAGCAGAAATATATAGAGAGGGAATGAGTGGGCAAGCAGACACACACTCAGGCCAGCTGAAGCTGATTGTGACAACAGAGCCTCAGACAGGCTCCAAAACTTCTTACACATCCTTTCACATCCATTAACCTCTGCTCAGCAGTGCATAGCTTGGACTGGCACAGCTAAATACAGAACCGTGGGAATCCTGTTTCCCAGTTAGAGACTGACCTCAACAGAGTCCCTGTATGGATGTGCTGAAATTACTTGGCAGTCCAACTGTGGCTTCCTTAGAAGGGTAGTGAGGGGAAACAACTTGGAGGCAGAAAAACAACTTCCTCATGTTCCTACTGGTAGCAGTCAAGCCCTGTGGGTTTGGCCCCGTGCCTTCTAACTGCCAGTGGAGTCCCCTGGCAAAACAGAAAGTGAGCCAGTGTAAGTGGGCTGGTTTGATGGCTAGACTAAACAGAGGGTTATTACCAGGACCTTTCAGTTCAATTAATTTTGTTTTATGTGCTTTATGACACTCTTTGTAGTTCTCTTCCCTTTCTTCAGTGTTCCCTACCATTCTGGTATTTTTTGCTGCAAATACTGTAGCTAACTATTAGTAAACACCTTGTTAACTTCACTGGGTTGGAGACCTGTTGCTTGGAAATGTGTTGGCTCATGTATATAGGTACCTGTGGCATAACAGGCTCTTAGGCATCAGTAGAGCTCTTGTAACTCTTTGAATGGACAAGGGATCTTGTCAAAGACTTTTCGGCCCTCAGTATGTTAGCAAATCCTCATCTATATTGACATTCACTTCTCAAAGATAACTTTGCAATGCATGAATTATGCAAATAAAGGTTGCTTATTCCCCAGAAGATTGGATTTATTTGTATCTGCTAATTCTGTTTTTAATCAATTTGTTAGCCCTGAAAGACAGTCTTACTGTTCTGTGTTTGTTGTTAAATGTAATGGCTCTCATTCTTTACCTTTTCCTTTAATACTTAGATTCATTGGAGTGATAGTTTTCTTACGACAGTTAATAAAGCAATGAATTTGAGTTTATGTAGAAATCCTGGGTGAAAGCTCTCTGGCTTGTACATACTATAACTTTAGATTTTATCAGGTTTTAGAAGAAGGCTCTTTTACAAATGTTTCAGTTTGAGGCAGTTCCTTGGACCTGATCTTACAAAAATAGCTCAAATTCAGAATACACTTGAGACATATCCATAATTAATACAAATGCAAAAAAAAAAAAAAAAAAAAAAAATGAAAGCCATGGAAGCTTCTCCTGCTTTAAAAAAAAGGTTTGTATCATAAATAGTTCAGCAAATCAGTTGCTAACAACTGCAGATACCTTTAGTATATTGAATTGGGTGTATTTCCAAATAAGGTTGTATTTAAGTTCTTCTCTTAGGCCTCTAAAATGCAGCATTTCTCATTGCTAAGAGATGAAGTGGTGGTAGCAAGGTAATATCATCCATGACTTCTATTTTGGTGATAATAAACTTGTGAAAATAACTGGAAGTAACTGGACTCCACTCTTCTGTCTGCAGCTGTAATCGGAAGAGGATTTTACAAGATTCTTTAATGTAGTTGGAATGTATGTGTAATCTTTTGACCTTGTTCTTAGTTTTTGATGACTATGGCATGTTAAGTGCTGATAATTGGGTTTGCTCTAGGCTGAAACCTGATCTGCTCTCTGCAAAGGAGAAGATCAGATCATCTAGTGTAAGAGGCACTCAAAGGGGCTACCTTGGAAATTGCAAGACCATGACTACTAAGAGTAAGGATCTCTGAAATATGGCAATTTCTTAGGAAGGACATGCTGTCCCAAGGAATGCTTCTCATTCAGCTTAGTTTCAATTGGACTTTTCACCCAAAGGTTTTTGTCCCATTCTCTAAATTTTCTTTTTTATGCCATCTGGTTTGCCTCATAACTCAAGCTGCCCTACTGTGAAAGCTGCCTTGTAGCTTCAGCTAGTGGAACATGACTGCTAGGTATGAGAGCAAGATGCACATGCTTTTCACTCTGTTCTTGGAAGGGGATTCAACTCTCCTTATATAAGCTATGTGCAAATGAAGCCTCTAATCCAAACTAGTTTTTAGCTTCCTTCTCTAGCCAGTGGGGAGAGGAAGAAATCTTCAGAGATATATTGCATTGAAATATCAGTGTTCAAAATAGATGGGATTAATTGTCCTATGGAGATGTATCTTTCCACTGAGTAGAGAAGAAGCCTAAAAATTAACTTTGTCTCACTGTCAGATTTTTAGAAGAATAAATTTAGAGGAAGTTAATCCTGTCCTTGGTTTAAGAAAGTACTGAGTGACATTTGTAAATTCTGCAAATAGCAGTCTGTCGAACCAAGTATCTTCCAGTCCCTGCTTACTTCAACTGAAAGGCGATGTAGTCTTTGTATCATGTCTCCTCTGGAGACCTCTATGAAAGGAGTTTGCAGCAGTCAAAAACAGAAGCAAGCACTGGCAAGGAAATGGACCCAAAGAGTTTTTTAAAAACCTGTCCAAAGGGATTAGTGCAATGGTCCAACCTGCACTTTGTTTTTCAAGCCATCCCTTTTCTGTCTGTCTATGACAGTGTTGCTGGAACTGTTCTTCTTTCTTATTTTAAGCTTTCTGTGTGGAGTAAAACTGCTTAAAACAAATGTGATTGAGTGGTAGTTTGCAAAGTACAGCACTGTTAGCCCTGCTCTTCCCATTCCTGTTGGGTTCCCTCATAGGTCTTAAGAATATAAAACATGACTACAGGTAGAGTATGTCAGACCAACAGTCCCTCCAGCTCAATAACCTGTTCCTGCCAGTGACTAACAGATGCCTATGTACCTTTCTTTAATCCTTTCCAAGCCTCCATCTATTTTCAGCTTATGAGAGTTTCTAGCCATAAATCTTTCTTGTTAAATGAAGAATTGCAGCTGACTTTCTTGTCTCTTATGTTTTAGAACTAAAAAAACAAAGAAGATATCTGCTCCTCCAACCAAGGAAGAGAAGACCAAATTAACCATTTTTGAAGAGGAAATGGATCCAGATGAAGGACTCTTTGGCCCAGAAAAAGATTTCTCATCAATGAGTCCCAGGAAGAAGATGAAAGAGAGTAAATCTGTTCTGTATTTTTATATACACAGATTGCTTTATCTATAGCATGTGTATAGCTGAGCTTTTAAAATGTAGTGATACAGAGTGTACACGCTAAATCATGACTTGGGAATGTTAAGGCAAATCTTCAGCTGGGGCAGAATCATCTAGATTCATTCAGAAAGAATCAATAAAACCTCTAGTTCCCACAGCTGTTGACTGTTGACATTTTGGGCTAGGATATTACAGGTCTGTGGGAGCTGACTGTCCCATAGTCACTCATGCCACACTAACAAGAGTAATGTGACCTACTTTTGAGTGCAAGAGGAAAGCAGATTACCAAGTCCTGAGAGTGCAGAGTATCACTGCACTTTATGGTTTGGAAGTCCTTGTGAAAAAAGAGTTGTCTACATGAGCTTTTTTTTTCAGCCCAGTAGCCAGATTTACTAGCTAGTGTTAATGCAGGTATTGTGTTATGTAGCATGATTTAGCTACAGCATTTTCTGGTCCTGCTTTCTAGATCTGAAATTATTTGAAGATCCAGACCTCGGTGGGATGGTAAGACTGGGTGACTCTCTACTGTTGCCAGCTGCCTGTAAGAACAGGGAGTATGTGCTGAACACGGGTCCTGAGGAAGACACTGAGGAACTGCTAAGGTACACATCTCAAATCTGTCATTGAGGATGAAGGTGATCTCAGGAGTTATTTAAACCTCAAAAGAGATTAACTTAAGGTCAAAGCTTAAATACTGTGAATGCTAACTGAATCAATACTTGTACTTACAAGCAATAGGTAAGATCTGTGTCATGGAGCTTGAATATCAAATACATTAAAAAGGAAATTAGGAAGACCCTTTGATAAAGATAGGGTGCAAAGTATTATTCTGTGACCCCAAAGGAAGAGTCTTGAAGGCCCAAGGCATGCCATCAAGTCCTTGTTTTCTAACATGACACTTATGCTTTTTGCGAGTGATCCACAGGGGGTGAAAACTGGCCTCATGTATGGAAAGTGAGAAACAAAGCCCAGAAACAAAGAGGAGATCGGCTTTGGTGAGCTGAAATCAGGGGCTCTTGCCACAAGATGAATGATTTTCTGCTGGTGGCTCACAGATCTCCATGCACACTTCCTGGAGGAATCCTGTGCACACATCCACAGCTGTAAAGGACTCTCATTAAAATCTCTATCACCCTGCATTTAATTTTTAATCTAGTGGAAAAGGAAGGTGGGAGCTCAGTTACAGGAGGGAATAATGTTCTTGCTTTTACACTTACCTGCCCTCTTGATAGTGTAGCTCTGGAATGTATCATCACATAATGTGTTTTATTCCTGACATCTCTCTCACAAGGCTAGTTTGCCTGCACTGATAATCCTCAAGAGATCAAACAGGGAGCCATTGCTCAGAATGACCCAGCATCACCAGGGAATCTGTGCTACAGTAAAGAGTCAAATTCATACCTTCTGGATCTCAGGCTGGCATCTGAATGATGAGACCAGCCTGTTTCCAGTGCTAATTCTTGCCAGCCAGCTCCTGTTAAGATTTATGATTTCTGCAGCTGGTAATAAACCTGTGAGAGAGAATCTGTGCATGGTTTCAAACCTCTCCTGAAGCAGGCAGTTTTACAGGTATTGCTTTCTATGCATGCAAAAGTGCTAGCTATCTCAGTGGTGATACCTGACTTAATTTAAAAAAAAAAGTTAAATTGGGTTGGGTGCCATCTCGCAATAAGTCCTGACAGCCCACTTAATGTTTACAGAAGCTGGTGGGGCAGGACATGACCTGATGTAGTGCTGTAATATACTGGGAGCAAACATATATGTGCTTGCAGTGTATTCATGTTTGCTTTCTTCTCTGCTATCAATTTCAGCATACGGCACTTGATCCAGATTGTTCAAACAGCTAGAAGATAAGTGCCTGTTTCAATGCAGTCCTTGCATTATTATCCACTAGTGGAGAAAGCTTGTCCATTTGTCGTGCTAATGTCCTTTGGATTATATGTTTTCTCTTCCTCTGTGGCAGAGAAAGGTCTCTGAAGTCTGCTCTGAGACCAGTAGACCATGCTTTTAGACTAGTTTGGGTCATCGATGTTAGCAGCACACCCAGATGGTTATGGAAAGCCATGAGAAAAGATTCCATTTCTTTTAAATTCCAGTAATTTTCATTTATTCTTGAATTGTCTCAGCGCTTTCAGTAGCTGACAAGTCATCAAGATCCTATTGGAAATGAATACATGTAATGAAGCAGAAAATCGTGCCAGTGGTCCAATGGGAAAGTTGCTGCGGGAATACAAAGGCAAGACCTGGCTGTGTAAGAGGTATAGGCAGATAGGTCAGGGTCTGTTGACCTGTTCAGGTGCCTAACACCCTCTGAAATCCCCCTGATAAACCTAGTTCACTTTGTTATCTGCACAGCATAGAGAGCTGGTGGACTGAATGCAACGTGACTGGGGTAAAGGAGAAGCTGGTGATGGCAGGGGAATAGGAGTGTCAGTGCTGTTTTAACCTAAAAGAATACTTCACCTCGCCTCTCTATAAATTCATTGCAGTCACCTGAAATCCTGTAGATGAACTTTCTTAAGTGTTTATGCACAATGCACTTTGTCTTCTGTTCAGCTGGAAGCCTTAGCAGAACTGTCAGGTCTCAAATGTAGTAACAGCATTTGAATCATCTCCCACCTTTCCTTACCACCAGACTGGTGTTACATGTTCTTGCAGGGCTGTGCCACAGTCTCTTTTCCAGGCAGTGACCTTTTGTGGTGAGAGGAAATGCTCGTTGGGAGCTGAGCCCTGCAATTTCTCTGGCATGGGGGCTTGACCATATTTTGAGGCCTAAGAATAAATCTTGCCTTTTGCCCTGTAGATGTTGACAATCCCTCTCCTTTCCCAAAGGGGACTGAAGAAGTCTATCTCCAGCCTTCAGATCAAAGTAGGAGCTGTGACAACTCATTCCTCTAGTGGGCTAGAGCTGGCTAAGCTACTAGAGGAAAACTGACAAACATCTTGATCTGTTGGAAATACTCTGTTATACCATGCAGAAAATTTGCCTGGACACATTTTGTCAAGACCTAAGTCTGACCTGAGCTGTGATGCACCAGCAGGTCTGTGGTAGGTCCAGAAACCTAGACATGTTCACTCTACACATGTGGATTAACTGAATAATGCCGATGTGGTAGCTCCTGACTTACACAGTGTACATTTGCATGTACCACATGGCCTGCTCACATGCATGTGGTAGATCTGAGAAGTGTCTGACTTACTGTAAAATGTACTTTCCAGTGATTCATGGGCAGAGATAGGAGAGCACTGCCTAAGGCAGAGGAAGGCAGAACCTTCTTCCAAAGGGGAGGTGGGAAAAAGATGATACTTGGAGCAGAACACAGAAGCAACCAAGTCCTTTGTGATCTTTATGGTACCTGAGTGGTTGTAGCAGCAGTAGCACCACAGCACTGTCAGCACAGCATTGAATCCCCAGCAGTGACTTGTAACTCTTGAGAAAGAGACTGTTACGGAGACAAATGAGTCTGCAAAATGTGTGTGGGCTGTGCTTGTCACAACATGAGGGAGAAGAGAATATGATAAATGTTCTCATTGCAAACTGAAGACTGTGCTCTCTGTGGATACCTGCTCAAATGAAATGAGAATTACTATTTTAAATAGCATCATCTCACTCACAACAAGTATTGAGCTTTGAGAAGAACCAATTGCTTTGTATGTGTAATGAAAGATTTATTTTTGTGGCAAAATATCCTTGTCCATTCAAACAAATATCTTCCCTTTTCCTGTCCATTGACCAGCCTTTTACTGGTTACTAATTTCTTGGCCTATCAACCTTGGTGGTGATGGAGAAACTGGATGAGCTACCTCACTCTAACCACTGACACTGTATATGCAGGCACTCTTTTCTACCACAATACATCAGTGAGGTGCCTGTAGAGCACTGTACTTGTATCTCCTTCCAGAACTTGTGGAAAACAGATAAATTGCTGTGGTAGGAACCATCAAGGTCAAGTCTCATCATGTTGCCTTCAGCAAAAAAAGGAGCACATCATACTCTTCCTTCATGAGATGTTCTTTGAGAAAGGGAGGGATAGGTAACCAAATCTTTTTGACTTGTCTCTTCACCGCAGGGATACAGAGGAACCGAGGCTCTTCCAAAAAGTCTTGGGTCCCATTGCTTTTGATTCTTCCAAGGTGCAAGGTGACCAACTGCAGTGAGAGGAAAGGGTAGCTGATCAACCCTTTCCCAGATGTTAAAAGAATTATCCTTGAGGATGGATTTAAGATGAAGCTTCTCTTTTTTCCTGTCATTTTCCTAGGTTACGTCATACCATATAATGATTCCTTCTGGATACATTCAGCCATTTACCTCCCCTCTCAAAGCTCCTCCTTGGGTCTGATTTCCATTTAATCTAGAGACAGAAGTCCACTGCTGCAGAAATCAGTGTCTTTCAAACTCTCCCATCATGGATTCTCATGCCATCTTATTTTCTCATCTCTGTACAGCCAGTGGCCACAGATGTTCAAATTAAGTTTTCATGCAGCAGGACTGCAGTCAACCTCTCCTGCCTCATTAATCTAAATCATGCCTGCCTGGTGTGATGGATCAGGTTTTTGTGGAAAACCAGTGCTAGAACTGATACTGTGAATGTTGCAGCAGCTCGGTAGGCCCACAGAATTACATGAATTATCACACATTCTAGCCTGAAATAATTATCGCAGTGGTCTGAGCAGCTTTTTAGGAGAGATTTAATTAACTTCACCTTCGATAATGAATAGGGAGTTGAACTGGAAGGAAGCAGCTGTCAGCATAACATTTGTCTTTTTCCAGTGCTGAGAAGAGTGTCAGCTGTGGGATGCCAGTTCTTCTGCCCTGTGATGGCAGACCTGGTGTATTCTGGTTTAGGATTACACTGATGTAAGGCTGCTAGTTGTTGAAAGGGACAGACCAGCTCTTACCTTTGTGCTACAGCTGCATCATTCTGCCTGTGCCCTTAAAAGATAAATTTGGTCTGTATTTACAGGTTGGTCTGTTTTTACAGCTGTGATCTGTGCCATCAGTGATGCAAGTGATGACCCTTTCAGGAGCATTATATTGTTAGAGGCTGAAGCTGTTTGTGAAATCACATCCTAACAATGGCCATTTCTAATCACTGTTCAGTCCATACAGCTTCTTGAGCAGGTTTTTTAGCTTCAGGTTTGCCAAGGAAGGGTTGCCACTCCCGAAGCAGAAAAAGTTAGTACATCTTCATCCAGCAGGCCATTAGCAGATGCTGAATTCAGAGCGTAACACTTACATCTTCAGACTAGCCAGGGGTCATATGGGACACCACCTCCAGCACCACATGATGGGAGATGATTTCTTGCTCTCCTGAGGATACGAGAGCAGCACCGTAGTTGGGAGAATAGCTTTGAGAAACTCCAGAGGGTTTAAATCTAGACCTTTGAGCAGAGGTTTGTTTGGGTGATGGGCGAGTGGTAGAGGAGGTTGCAATAACTGAGTCAGAAATTTCCTGACCGCTCCAGGGCATTTTTCTTTGCTTGCTGTGACCTGACAGTGGGGAAAGAGCCTTGATTTGCCTGCAGTAGCTTTCAGCAGACAAATATATTCTTCTTTTCCTACCAGTTTTTGGTGGCCTGATCTCTGGCCCTTGGCCAGATAGCACCACTGGGCTACATCTATGCAATTAGACTCTCTCTGCCTGCAGAATGAGGCTGCTGTATGCAGCTGCCTGCTGGGAATGGGCTCTGTCCCATACCAGCTCTGAGTTGTGCCTGGAAATTTTTTGGAAGAGGGCTAATCTGTCCCAGACTGAAGCTGTGCCAGTGGTTCTTCTAGCGTTTCAACAGTAGTGACTCTCATGTTCCAGTGCCCAGACATATTTCCTGGCACTGGCTAAAGTACCAGTATGGATTTACCTGCAGTGGATTGCAGGGAAATGTGGGAACAGGAGGGGAGATACCTCCTACACAGCCCCCTGTGCTTTGCACTCCCGTGGTTAACTCCAGCCTGTATCATTTCCACAGGTCTTTTTAGACATCACACTATCTCTACCATAGCAGAAGTGATGGTCAACAGATACTTTGAAGCCTACTGTGTATTTTTGGGAATAAGTCTTTTCCCAAGTCATACATGTGATATTATACCTTTCCCCAAGGCTTCACTAAGGTACCTCTCATACTTGGAATTAACACCAGACAAAATAAAGACACCGATAATAAGATAGGAAAAGATAAAAGTCTGTTCTGCAAGAACTGCTGTTGAGTTACATAATCTAGCTTCAAGCATAATCTTTTTGGATACTTTAGTAAAATATGGGAGTCTTTGTCACTTGCTTTCAGTACGGATTCTCCTCATTAGAGCATTCCCAGCAAGCAGAGGTCACTGTCCCCATCATGCTAGATGCTGTACACAAACATAGTCATTCCTGTCCCAAAGATCTTGTCCAGATAGACAGGTCAGCCTTCAGAGAAGTGGCATCTAAAATGTTGATGTTCTGATGGCAGCCTACTCTGTCTCCAAGTCAGAACTCGTTTACTCTCTTGAAGTCCACATGCCAGGAGTCATTTCACAGGGCTTTGTGACAGCCTTTCTTCAGTAAGGGTTTTGATTGCTTTCTGCGTCTGAAAACAAAGAGAATTTCCACCAGTGGAGCCTGTGAATCAGCACAACAGCATGGCAGGAATTTTAAACAATGTGGCACTGCTTTTCCATTGCAGAAGAAGAAAGAGACTAATTAGAGAATGATTAATTACATGGATTCTGTGCCTGATTGTCTATAAAAAGATGGGGGTTGGAAGGGTCTTCCTTTAATCTTTTTATTTCAGAATAGTTGCTTGATTTTTTTCTTCCTCCTCCTCCTGGCCTGGAGTTAAATATGGCGGTAGTTATGCACTGTAACAATTCGTTGGCTTCTCAAGAAACAGAAGTCCTTGTTTCTATCTGTGCCTGTGGCGTTTTGCATTTTACCTCTTTAGTTTTCCAGAGAAAGAAATTGTGTCTCACATGATCAAACAGCAGTGGATCAAACAGTTTGCCTAGCAATGCAGCACTGAAAAGCAGGTTTGGAGACAAAGACCACATATTATCTGCTGTGTTCTGTGTAAAAGACTTCTATCTAACCAATATCTTGAAAATATTTACGTGATCAGCTTCCAGACTTTGAAAAATCATCTCCTGCAGAATTTTTGGCCTAAAAGCAAACTACCAAATAAGCCCCACCCCCCCACCCTCCAAAGAAACCCCACAACCTACTGGACTGCATCTTTTGAGGGTATTTTATGACTGTGCTAAGTGGTTTTGTTGCTGTGGTTAGCACAGAAAAACATAGAGCCACACGGGATTAGAGAATTCAGGAAGCTGTACCATCTGATCAGGTTAATGATCTGTATTTACTGCTGCCCCTTCTGGGCAGTGTTCCTAGTTCAAAATCATGCTTCCTCTATATGATCTGTATGTATTGTTCATCTGGTTATTAAGGTTTCTGTTATTTATGACCAAAACTTTATGACATGGACACTGATTCATTCAGTATTTGTTTATGCCAAGGAGGGAAGCATCAGATCAGCTGAAGAAAGCTAGGCTTCAGAAATACCAGCCCTAACATGTTTTGTTTAGTGCACAGCAAAGAGAACAAAAAATATGTCTGGGCAATGTGATCACTGCGCGTGATATCTCTTGGATATCAGAGTTTGAAGCAAACAAAAATGCCTGGGCTTAAATTCAATTAATTTCTCTGTGTAGATATGGAATTCAGGAAAAAGAAACACACTGACAAGGTGTTTTGTAAATTAGGTGGGATATGTCACCCACAGGGGACCATGGAAACTAAAAGGCATCAGAAATTTTATCAAATAAAAGAGAATATAATCTCCAGAATTACTTGGGGGATGAAATTTGAGGAGCTGCCTGCTAGAATACAAGTCCACAAGGCAGAGTTCAAGGTGCAGAGCTCTGGGACAGTGGCCCTGCTCTGTCCATCAGTTGGTCTGTTTAGGTATATCCTAGTTTTAGATATCAATATTCAGGCAGTTGATTTTATGAGATTAGCCTTAGTTATAACTGATCGGGTTTAGATTCCCTTTGGGAGTCACAAAAAGATCTGACTTCAAGAATGATTTTATTTTAAAGGGTTCTGACCTGGTTCACTTTATGGCCAATTCATGGTGAGTGTAAGGACTGCCTACCTATGGGGCTTCTAAAAGAAGAAACTAAAAAGGCACCTTCCTTAGACTCCCTGTATGGTATCCTGTTGCAGTGATGCTGGAGAGCTGCTCCAGCAAACCCCTTCCAGTCACCAGCGGCTCAAATGAGAAGCTTCAGAGAATCCTCCCAGAGAGAGAGACAGCTGTTGTCTGTTCCCTTAGTCACATCTCCATTTGTTCCTTGCTATTTGACACGAGGTGGTTATGGGTGCTGAGCAACAGAGAGCATCCAGCCCATCCTCCTGGATGGAGGGACTGTGCCACCTCTTCATGGCACACTCTAGCAGAGACAGAGGGAAAGGATGGGCTGCATGTGTGCTGCCAACTCCTTTCTTGTTTAGTAATCACTTGACCAGACTTTCTTATCCTCACAAGTCCTCTAAGAGTGAACTAAGTAAAACTATTTGAAGGGAATTTTAGCACCAAAGAAAATTCCAGTCTCTTTGGAATAGATCCTGCACCTTAGTTTAATCTCCTGATTCATTTGTTGCTTGCCTGTCAGGCTACCCTTTGGCTGAGGAAGACGGAGTTTTACTGCTGCCACTGTTGCAGCCTAATGGGCTCAGTCAGTTGATGCTGAAGTTTGATAGAAACAGTTATTATAACAGTGCTTGTAAACAATTAAACAGTTAAATAATTTCACTGCCTCAAATGCTACTGTTATAGATTAAGTGTGTCACACTAGAGCTGGAGTCTGGCAATAAGATACGCACATACTACAAACCTACTGTTCCTCTTGATCTTTGGCTCCTCATCTGCCATGTAAAAGTTTCTGCTTGCACTTCTAATGCATTAGCTTTCCCAATTTTGTATGCTACAGTTAGAGGTGGGCCTTTTGCAAGTCATGCGTTCTGTAAGCATATATAAGGTATGCATTTTATCAGGGGTTTCACTTCTGTAGCTGGTCATTACACAGCTCATTATCTGCATGGATTGCTGGTTGGGTTTTGACTGCTTAACAATTATTTATCAATCAAGCCTTTCAGAAGTTTAACAACTGTGTTTACTTCTTATGCTATTTTGTTTGGCCACTGTGCTCAGAGGACCAAAATGAGGCTATTTTGATTCAGAGCAGAAATTACTGTGGCCTGTAAATACTTCTCTAGCTATGCTAAATTTTACTTTGCCATCTCTGCTATATCTTTTAGAGATGTGATATGTCACAACCTTCTTTCCCTTTCCTTCACATACTCACTTTCCAAGGGCAGACAACTCTTGGAGTTACAAGACAATCTGTTATAACAGCCCTCTCAAAATCTTTAACAGCTCCCGTGGAAATAGAGTTGTGCATGCACAATGTGCTGTGTCTCTTGATGAGGCCAAACAATGTGGGTAGAAAACATCCATAACTGGTTTGGGTGGTTTGCATTATTTCACTAGGAAATAGGGGGAAGTGGTCACCAAAAGAGTTGTTGTGTACAGTCACAGAGCGCAAAACCACTTCAGTTTCTTGGAAGCAAACGTGAACACAATATTTTAAAAGCCATTATTTTTTCCAGTTTCTCATGATTGAACATGGGGAATGCTCAATCTCAGTCTTGAGGGATGGGGATGAAGAGGAAGCAGAGCTGAATGTGAAAAATTTTACTATCCAGTGAAAATTTCTGGGAAGCAAATCATCCTGTCACAAATCAAAAGCATTTTTTTTCCCAAATTAAAATAAAGTTCTTTTTCTTTTGATAATTGCAAATTGCTTTTAGTTTAGAAATTTGCAAACATGCTGTAAAATTCATCAACTTCTACGGTGAACTGAAAAAGCACATTATAAAAAAACAGTTCTTATTTTGGCAATATTGAAACTTTTCTGGAAAGCTCTTCCTAAACAATAAAATCATCAAAGTTGATCCTTTCCTGCATAAAGTTTTATTTTCAAGATTGCATTTTCTCACAAAACAAAAAGCAGTTCAGAAATTCCCAAGATGTTAATGATGTTTTCTTTTCATTCCAGAGTTGAAGATGATTTAGAGAAACTCTTGAAAGTAACCTCCAAACCAAAACCTAAGGTGCCATCAAAACCACCACTGCCTCAGAAGCCAGCAGTTGTCCCCAGGAGCACTAATTCATCCCCACTGGCAAAGCCAAAGGAAAACAGGATTCAGACAATGAATGAAGTGGACATTCTCCAGTATATCCAGGAAAATGAATCTATCAACAACCAAGATACAAGTCTTTTTTGAACATGCCTATTTTTAAAATGTAATGATGCCTTCTTGGCCCAAACTCCCAGTGAGCTCAAGTGATGGTAGCAAAAGTTGTCCATGTCTTTACTGTCACTGTGCTCATTTGTATACTATGATACAGAGAGCAGCAAGTTTGACTAGCAGAGGCTCAACACGATGTTTTCAAAACAGTGCAGTTATGGTATGATGTTGCCTTAGATTTTCAGGATTTTACAGGGAATGTGGACAAGGGTGTAGCACTACAGATTGTCTACTACCACTTTAGTATCAACGTAGTACAGTTTTGGCCAGTTTAGTCCTGACTGAAAATGATAAGCATGTTGCACACATGGCAACAAATGGTCTGAGGCAGGACAGGATGCTGTTCCTGTCATTTTAGACAGTGTATTTCAGCTCACTGGGAAGGTAATTTTCCTTTTATCCTGTGCATTTTTATAACAGCCCTTTCCTCCCTGACTGGTATTTGAGTAATTTATAACCAGGAAATGTTAAGTATAGGTAACAGTTCCTCTACAGTTCAGATCCCAGCTAAGCCCGACAATCTGCTGCCTTTCTTGTTGCACATACACCAACTTGTAAGAGAACGTGTAGGACTGCAAACACTAAACAGTATGCATCTCTGCCCCCTGGGCAGAATAGCAAACGACTGAAGAGAGAGAAGCATGCAGCTCCAGGCATAGGTAGAGGTTGCAGTGTGTAGGAGGTTTAGATGCTGTAGGACTTTTGTGAACCTACTCAAGATTCACAAGGGCTAATTTTTTCCAGCCAAGTCTTCCTGGACTTCCACTGTGGTTAGTGGAGAGAAAGAGATTTCTCCAGGAGGTGATTCAGTGGATGTGTTCTAATGGAGGAACTCTGAATGCTCTCTGGAGTCACTCTCTTTTTCTCCTTCCCTTCTCCTAGAACTTAGGAAGCCACGATGATTAATTCCAGCAAGCTAAAATGAATTTTTTTGGTAAAACAGTAGTCTTTTCATTACTATGGCAATGGTTAAAACAAGGGAGCACAAATTTGGGATTATCCACAGGAAAAAATAGGAAGAAAATATACTGGAGAAATTTTAATATGCAGGAAAAGAAAAACATGGTAGAACAGGCATCCCAGACTACCCCTCTTCTTCCCTGGCTCAGGGACTCTGGTTCAACATCCTGAATTTACACCAATATGGGTTGATTTCTACTGTCATGTAGAAAGAGATTCCTGAACTCATTCCACGTGTGTTCTATCCAGATGTGAAGACAATCTCCCCAGAAGGAAAATAGTAATATATTTTAGCCATATAACTATCCCCAAATTTGCCTTTCTAATCTAGAACAAAATAAATAGAAAGCATTATATATATTTTTTCAATAATGAAATTATCTCTGTTAGTACTTCCTTTTTAAGCCAATGGAAAATATGATAAAGGTATTGTGGTTTGATGGGACAAATAAAATATAACCATTGACTCTCGTCTATGTACACTATGTTTCAGTACAATAAAGCATTTTGCTAACCTGCAGGTGTTACCATTATTGTTGTTCTCTAGGTTGTAGGGTAGCAGCAAATCAGAGTTGAAATATGGATTCCATTTAAGGCGAAGAGCTTTACATGATGTTAAAGTGCATGCTCTGCGAAAACCCTGTGTAAATAAGTATGAAACCAGGAATGTAGCTGTGCTTGTATTTCCTCTGAGAGCAGCTAAAGGTAAAACTATATATGGGCAAAGGTAGTACCTGATTCTGTCCTCACAGTGTCCTGGTGCAATTAGGAACCTTGTTTATCCCATCCTTTAAAAGGGGAACAAAAGCACTGAAGAGAAAATAAATGACTTGCCAGAGAGCGGGCAGAAAAAATTAATTCAGGGCAGCCTTCCTGTCGCACTACCTGGTGTCATGAACAACCACTGTATTATTTAACTGAGGGCTAAGGGATCTTGATCTCCACTTTATTCAGTGAGACTTCTTGCATTTCTATATTTTTGGCCTACAGACCACCACATGGCCTGAACACTGCTAAAACTGCCATACAGAGGTCCATGATTTAATGATCAGTAGAGTGAGTGCAGATCTTCACTCTCAGTGGAGGATCAACAGAGGAAAAGGATTATGATTTCTTAAAGTAAATTAAAGAAATCGTAGAAGAACAGAGCTGGCAGTGGCCTGGGAAGACCAGTTTGTCCACCAGGAACATCTGGCCTGTGTCCTGCTGGTGGCAGTTCTTACTGGCCAGGACAAGGTGTTACTGATGTGAGGCTGCGACTGGAAGAGTTGGCAGATGCCAGGGCAGGACATGGTGTCTGAACATGGTTAGGCTGGAGAGATACCTGAGCATAGGCACTGAGTTCTTGCATTGGCAGTAATTACGCCTGTGTTATCTGTCACAGACATTTTTTTAACATGTCCTTAAAAATGTCTGGCTGGAGAGCCACACTGGAGGTGTTACAGCCTCCCTGGTTGTTCCATTACAACTTTTTGCCATCATACTAGAAAAGTTTTCCTACATTTTGACATAACTATTCCTTCCTGCAACTTAAGCTCATTACTTCTAACTCTCATCACCACAGAAAGAGAACAAAGTATACTCCTTTCAGTCTTTTCTAGGATGAACAGCACTGTCCTGTGATGGTGGCAGCAAGACAGGTCAGGACATCTTCACGGTACCAGCTTCTCACGACTTGGTGTGCCCTAGATGAATGTTGTTGTCTTGCATCAGATTTCTCCCATTTTTTAGCAGAATGGCTAAATATCTACATACAAATTCACCACAGGCAATAAAGAATGCCAGCGTTGCACACCCTTTCATCAACACCACTTGGTGCAGTGACACAATGTGCAGCCTTTGTTCCAGCTGGGACTGTTTTTCTTTCACCGTTCTTTATACCAATGTCATCTGTCTGCCTTCCACCACCTCCAAGAGCTCCACTCAGAAATGGCTCGTGCTTTTGCAAAGCAGTGGGAGGGTAGATATTGCATATTACCATCATAACCACGGGAACATTCACACTAATACTGATGTAACAACAGTATAGCTGTATCCGTTTTCAATGACCAAGGAATACCCCCCTAAAATTGTCAAATTACCTAAACAACACGGGGAAGGAAGAGCTGTTAATTGTTTCCTCTGCTAGATTTTTAAGATGATTTTAAGATCAGTGTTTTACTTCAGAAAAAAATCTATCCTGTCAAGGAACTAACATAAAAGGATCCTTCATAAATCCCAGTGTTACACATTTGTTTCACAATGCAAATGTCTAGCTGCAGTAATATTTATAGTCACTTAGAGTTGAGTTACGGTCCTTGAATAAATTATATATAATGAATCATTACTATAGAAGAGAAGAATGTCAGACAAATGTAGCTCAGAAAAATTGAACATATTATTTGAAATGACATAGGGAAACCACACAACATACTTTGCATCCTGCCAGACTAGAACTTTCTTTTTTTTTTCATACATCACTTCTAGTAGCAGCTATTTTATTAGCCTGCTCTTGACAACTCTTGAAATTCAATTATGGACTCCAATGTAGTTCTTGGCTGACAGACATCACCTTTCGACATTAGTAATAGCTAGCTCATCAGAAGATTTGAAAAAGCAAGAGAGTTATATTTAAACCCTTACAAAAGATGTTTTGTTTAGTGATGTGAACCCAATAGATATCTCTATTGCTTTAGAAGCTGCTTCTTGTTTTGCATAACCTTCTGCTTGTTACATAGTACAGCACTACTTAACAAATAACACTCCATGCTTCGTTATTTTGGGCACAGTTAAAATACTGATTTCACCAAACAGGGGATTTCACAGATGACCTATGGGTCATCTGATCAGGTCAGTTCTGTTGCTGAACTTTTATGAAAGCTAATTCCCACATAGCATTTAAGGCCTAGTTCTGTCAGTGACAATTTGGGTTGGGTCTAAAAAAATATATTAATTGAAACTGATATTTTTGCTAATCTTTGCCCAGATTTTAGCATCTGCAAAGAAGCTGAGCTTGCTACAGCAGAATACACAAGTCAGCCTGCAATTTAAGGTCATGAAAATCCAGCATGCTCATAGAGCACTAAGGCATTAGCTAATGAAAGGAGACTGTAAATGACCAATCCCTGTGGTCATTAAATTTAGCATAAGAGTGCAAGCAAGCACTGATATTTCACTTAAAAATGTGACTGTCACTAATGTCACCAAGGATTCTTGAATCATTGTGTGTTTGTGTGTGTGTACATCAACCACATTTCTTATCAATCAATGTGATCACACATTTGTGACAGTTTAAACCTCTGTAAGTCAAGAAGAGAGAGGGGTTTTATTGTGAGATTTTATCTGTATTCTTTTCATCTCAACATCAACAACAGGACTGAATAAAGTCACTCAGTTGCTTTCTTTATTGCACTCATTCCTTCCCTGATTCATCTTTAAACCCTTCTGATCCAATCTTTTCAGCCCTCACCATATCACTGATCTTCCTTTATAGCCTTCCACATACTACTGGTATTTAATATCACACATTGAACCTAATGAAGAATTCAAGTGAAGGGAAATCATGTGCCTGTGTTACTAGAGAACCATATGTAGTGTACTTTGCTTTGAGTAAAAATACTAGCAGTGAAAGGTGATGATGGTAAATTAAATTAATAGTCAAATTAAGTGCTGCTGTGGGAGTTCAGAAGTCAATGAAGCTGCTTAAAGGATCGATTAGTCATACATATTTAGGGAGTAAGTTTTATTCGTACCAGGATGTTATGGATGCTGAAAATTTATATGGGGTCAAGGAGACACTGGTTAGACTCATGGAAGAGTAATCTATCAAGGGTTACTAAAGGTGCCACTTAGAGCTTGGGAAGTCCTTGAGCTACAAGTTTCTGGGAATTAGGAGAATATTCAACAAGCAATTATTTTTTTATTTCCTTATAATCGTCTGCTTTTCACTGTTTTTAAGAATACTATTCTGGGCTAATCCAAAACTCACACTGAATGAGTCAGTGAGGATTTGGTGACTGAAAAAACAGAAGATCCTCGGTGCTTTAGCATTCCCAGCACCCTCAATAGGATCCATCCACTGGCCTTATAACAACAGAGCCATTTCTCCTATTTACTCAAGAGAGGTTCCTGAAGTCAGTGAAAATTTTGATTTGCAATATATATACTTTTTCAAAAGCCACTTTTGACATGTCTGTGTTATATTCGCAGTGAGCGGCAAGTCTCTTATTGATATCAGAGAAAGATTTCAACCATTCTTGAATGCTCCTCCAGATCCCGCTCTTGATGGTAAGATTAGGAAGTACTATGATTCACCTATGAAGCCAAATGTAAGAGATGTGCTAAGTGTAACTAAGCAGCAAATGGCATCATCACAACACCCGGCAAATTTCAGTAGAATAACCCCTAAATAGACCATCTGATGTTATGTTATGCTCTTTTTTCAGTGAGGTGCTCAGGAACCTCCAAATCTGAAATCATCACCAAACACAAAAAGACGTAACAGCCCACTGGCCCCTACTGCATTAACAACCACCATGGTTTGTTACCCTCAGGTATATTGTTTTTATTATCAAGTACCTTGGAACCATAATATCACATTTGGAGGTTGGGAGCTGTTAAAGCCATGGGGAAGCATTGTGGTCATCATGTCATCTTAATGTGGGAATTTCAGTCACCCTGCCAAATCAAGACGATGCATGAAAAACATCATTCTGTTGTTTTTTTGGTAAAAAAAAAATGCAAACCAGCCTCTCCTTGAACTCATTAAGTACTCTTCGAATGCGATTTAGCTGTTTTCTGCCACAGGCAATGTTTCCGTCCCATTTATCTCATCGAAGGCTTGCTTCCTGTGACTGCTGGGAGAGTCGTATAGTCAATCTAAACTGTCAAAATCCCATGCAGATCATTAGAAGCCTAGCGATGCTGCTGCTTGAGAGAGGAGGCAAAGGAATAGGATGTGACACCACTCTCAAGCCTGATCGACTTGGAGAGCACCACTGAGAATGGGAGAGACAGGACAGAATGAAAGAAGGCATCTGCCTGATTTATATACAGAGCTCCAGATCCTTTCACTTCCCTTGAAAGATTGGGGCTGTAGGGCTGAAATGAACAATTAATTTAATACTTCTTTGGTGAGCTGAGCACCATGGTTTTTCAAACGAACATAAAAGCAAATAAAATTACAAAATTCCTGGGATATTCACTGAGTACTTTTCCTACTCTGCTAATTTCTCTGCTTTGTAAATTCACCATGGGAATTTGTGCTAATGATCGCAAACTTCTCAGATTATTTTGTTGGCAATAATTTAAAGCCACTGATTTCACCTCAGAGGAGCTTATAGAAATGGTTCAGTTCAATAATGTCCAGTAATGTTAGCAAGTTCTTACTGTGAAGAGGAATAATCATTTATTTACTTTGAACGCTAAGAGTCAAAGCTACCTAGTGCTTCCCCCCTCTGCCTTATGCAATCAAATCCACAGGCTACTATGATTTGTTTTCCTGCTTATGGCTTCCTGTGTCTTGATCTTTAATAGCTTAGATATTTAATCTTGTGTACAGTCCCTGAAAGGAATTTGTGTCCAGAACTGCTGTCTAATTATAGCTGCAATGCCTTACCTAAACAGAAAACCTAATTCTACATGGAATTACATGGAAGATTAATATTTTTCATAAGGAATTAAAAAGAAATCTGGGGCTGTCTTCATAAGTGGCTTAGTTTAGCTCAAGGGAGCATTTTCATAGCAAATCTCCTGATCAGCATCACCTACCATACACTGGTTCCCATCACAGAGCTGCCATGGAACAAACTGGACACTTGGGTCTGGAGGACCCAACTAGAAGTAGAAATAACTTCCCCCAGATGTGTACATGGGCAGTGGGTACTCACCACCAGCTGTTTCACTTTGCAAATCCTCTCCTGTTTTGCTGCCGCACTTGCTGATGTCATCAGTGCATGTTTGGTGGTAAACTGAGCCCAAAATCCAGCTGACCTCTGCCTGTTTCCTTTGCAGTAAGGGGTTGTGCTGAAGGAGCAAAGGGAGGAAGGGGCAAAATCACAGGGAGGTTCAGGTGTCCCCTGGTCTGCAGACGCTGGAGTGGATTTCACAATACCCAGTCAGGTGCCCTTAATAGAACCACTTAGTCTCGGCTCATCTGTCACTGCTCTCTAGGCTGTTAACGAGTTTTGCATTAATCAAACATTGATTAAACTAAATGAATGGCGTGGGAGCGGCAGGGGGAGAAAACAAGCTCCCACATCTCCTGCTTCCAGGTAGATGTCCTTATTACTCTCTATAAAATCCCTCTTTCTTCTTCTAGGAACCCTATTTCTTTCCAGTTTCCGCAGGGAAGGCAATGCATGATTTTGGCACTGCCTTGCCTCATGTTTGCTGGAGAAATGGGAGATGGAGGTTCAAAAGTCTCTGAGGCTGAGAAAGGCAAAAGGCCCACATTTCTCCCCTCCTGGGTGAATACTTTAGGCAGTGTACCAGAAAAGATTTAGAAGATATAAAAATTTCCTTAAGCAACAAGACAGGAGACTATCTGTCCCAAGATTAGCTCAAAAAATAGTGACTGGGGTCACTATGAGATGCTGTTGCTTCCTCCCATGTCCAAGCTGGCACCACACAATCCGGGCTGGATGGGGTGCCAGGGTGTGGGGGTGGCTGTGCCCGCAGGAGTGCTCTCGGCTAAGGATGACAAGCGACAAGGCTATTCCCAAGAGAATTGCACTTGCTGGATTTACCAGCTCCAGTTTTCCCATATTTGCAAGTCTGTGCATGACAACTCTGTTTTGTAGAGTAGTCACGAGCTGACCCATTTCCTTTTAATGCAGTAATTACCAGATTGACTGCCTTCTCCTTCAAGGTACTGACCTACAGTGGCACATCCAGTAATTACTGTGGATGAAATCTGTAATGTCTGCATTTATCACAGCTTTTTTATCCATTTCTGTTGCTGTTTTTTTTTCTTTTTCCCTTATTTTTTTTTTCTCTTTCTTTTTCTCACTTGACCTGCAGATTCACCAGCTTCGTGAAAGAAAATCGTGAGGTTTTTTGCCTCAGACATATGATAAGAAAAGAAAAATTGGGAGTTTAGTGGAAAAATAAAAGTGTTTCCCTAAGGCCATGTTTGCATAACAGATCCCATTTAATTCTATCAGAAAACCACTGAGGGAGTTACACAGGGTAGCATTAGAAACAGAAAGAAATCCCAGGATAGTAGGTATCGTTGTCTGCTGTCTCTCCTCACTGTGAAGACTGTGCTGTTGGCAGGGACATTCAAAATGTGCTGTATAAGAGTGACGAGTGAGCACAGCACCGTGTCCCTGCCCAGGGATGGGGGTATTCACCTGTGTGCGACTGTCAGGGACCTGCTGCCTCCCTTTCCTTTTCCTGTAGCTATTTTAATAATAGCTATTTCATGAAAACAATACTCAGTTATTTTAGACACTTCAGTAGAGACTAGGATTTAAGACTCTGGAGTCATTTATAGGCTCTGTGTTTCTCTCTGTCTGATAATATGTATGTATATAGTACATATGAGAACATGGAAAAAACAGAAAGACTTATTAATCTTCCCACAGTTAAACAGAGACTCTGTAGCAGAGCCAGCAAAAAGATTTGTCTGGTTTCCTATCTTGGCCATGAACCTCAGGGCTAAACTAAAAATACAAACAAAGCAATCTTGTGGGTTATGGGGTTTTCTGATTTTTGTTTGCCTTTTCGTAATGTGCATAAGGATGACCTGAAACGTTCTCTCTCTGAAAAAATTGTGCCTGCCTTTTCTCTGTTTTCTAGAAATTCAGGAAGATGCTTTGACTGATGGACAACCAGTGAACTGGTGACATTGCAAGAAATGAAAGGGAGGGAAAACTAGCAATAGGACGGGATATTTTGGTATTACAAGTTTTAATTTTTTTTCCAGCTGAATTCCTGTTTCACTTTAAAATGTCTAACAATGTTTGTGGGAAAACAATGTTTGTTGGGATCGCTAATGAGTTTACCCAATACTAAGGGTGTGAGAATCTGGGTTTCCTCCTATTTCTTCCCACTAAAATATAAGAAGGAAATGAAGGACCTTTAAAACTAAAAGAGGAAAAGCTTAACTGTTTTCTTTATTATGTCAGCAAAGTAGGCCCAAACTGCAAATTCCTTTAAAAGCCTCCTTTCTTTTCTACATCCAGACTCCAGTCCCTGAACCAGTCACCGTTCAGTCACTACAGACTACTCAGAATTGGTGTGAATAAAGCATTTACTGGTTTTGTGTCAGAACACTGTAAGACAGAACTTTTTAAATGGAAACTTTTTTTGAAATCATAGTCAACTTGTCACAGCAAAGACATAAAAACTAGAACACTGTGGCTCTCAGCAGGATTAAGGACTAGGACTACAGCCTTTGTGGTTTCCAAGAAAAAAAACAAACAAACAGGATACAGATATGGGATAGGCCCCCAGCTTTTGAGGTTTTGCGCAGCTTCCCAGAAATGGGTCTGCTCTCTGAACAAAACAGAAAAATACTGCTGCCGCTTCGGCAGGGGCAGGGCTGTAACCATGCCTGAAATGGAAATGGTATCAGCTGCCACAGAGGCTGAGTCGAGTATCCTCTTGTTGCAGCCTGAAAGTGATGTACTGATGGCAGTCCTGATTCTTAGAAGCACAGTTATGAAAATAGTTAAAGCGTGAGGAAATGCTGACTAATGAGCAATTACGTCGGAGCGTGACTACGCACTTCACAAGAAGGGAAAGCAAGGTCAGTGATTTAACACAGAAGCTTTCAGGTCACCGAAGCACAGTGGGCTGATGGCAACGGGGCTTTCTGCCATCACTGCACCTTTTTATGTGTGCATGTAGGGCAGGGGACTTGTAGGAAAAGTGAGAATTCAGATTTTGGAGTACGCATAAAGGCATAGTTTGCTGGGATCTAAGTTGTTTCTAATCATTGGAGGCTTCCTGTTATTCTTTCCTTATTGATTACACATTGCAAATGAGACAATAATCCCATTTGGCACCTGGTTAAACCAATAGGAACATGATCATTATTAGTATTAAGTGGCAAGTTATTCCTGCCGCAGACAAATATGTCTAGCTATTTCCTTTATAAGACACTGGTTTTAGTTCCTTAAACTTTGCCAGATTTTAATTATTCAGGATAATATTTCACATGCTCAGTTATTTGGCTCCAGCTGAGATGCTAAGAAAGCTTCAGCTCAAACAGTTCAGCAGTCTTTGGATAAAGAAGTTGTAGGAAGTTCTTTTAGTCCGTATATTTTTCTTAAAAGTGTTGATGAGAAGGCTCTGTAGTCCCATGTCTTGAAAGAAGGCTTTGGGAATTGGCATAGGAATCACTTGGATGTCAGAGTTGTGCCTATTGTCTTATTAATGGGAAGCAGACAAATAAAGTCTAAACCTTCCCAAATTTATCTGTATGATAAAAGCAAAAAAAAAAAAAAAAAAAAAAAAAAAAAAAAGAAAGAAAAAGTCATGTATATACTGCCAGTACTAAAATATTGTGGGCCATTCTGTAAATTTTCCTGTGAATGTGGTCTCCCCTGACAGTGCCGATCTGCAGCCAGCCAGTGGGCACAACGTCTCTGCTCCATAAGCCCAGCGTAGTGGGAGGCTGGGCAAGACTTGCCCTGCAAGCACATCTCTCAGGCACCAATGTCCAACTCCAAAGGGGCTGTGGCACCTAGCAAGTGATCGGCTTGGAGCTGGCGGGGACCTACAAGAAAGGCTTTTGGGGCCCAGCAGCTGCAGGCCAAGCAGACACTGGACATCTTTGTTTAGTCAAAGGAACCAAACTTCAGGGGTGGTGTTTCCCATCCCAGAGCTGGCAGCTGAGAACCCTTTTTTAGTCAATGAAAACAACTGGTGTTTCCAGGCTGCTTCATCTGACCTTCATCTAACCTGGGGTGAGATGACATACCCTCTGGAAGTGCCTCTTTTCCTCTAAAAGGGACCCTGGCCAACTCGCCCAGCTGCAGACTGTAGGCATCTAAACTTAGGTGAAATGGATCCTACCCAAGGAGACTTTCTCCCCAGAAGTCATGCTGGGTCTCCCCTGAGCTGTAAGTGGAGGAGGAGGCTGCTGCCACCCACCAGCTGCCAGGAGGCTATTCCAGGCTGGTCCCCCTCGGCTGGAGCCGTGCCACGCGTGTTATTTTGGGCCTGTTCCTGCACATGTGCTTTGGGTCATTTGTTAACAGACAAGCCAGCCAAAAAAATGTACTGGCAGCAGGTACACGAGGAGGTTCATGTCAGCCAACACAGGGAAAATGGGGAGACGGTGGCTTGCCCCAGGTAGGACTTGCCTCCTCTCGAGACATAATGGGCCATCTCCTATGAGTAAGCAGAGGTCTGTCCCTCTTGCCATATGTTCACCTCACAACAAAAGTGCATATTCACAGGGAGTCTTTGAAAAATTGATTCATACTTGTTAATCCTGGGAAAGCTGTAACTGGAAGTGTTGGAGTGGTGGATCTATTCGTAGGGAAATCTGAAGATTTCAGAAAACTTCTCAGTTGCAAATCGCCACAGCAGTGCAGAATCTTAAGCAGCCAGACAAAATCTCCTAAACAAAAACATTAAAAAAAAACACTGACCAGAAACAGTGGAAGTAGGTTTTCATTTGGAGTATCCCTTTTCCCCTAAAGCTTTAAAATTATAATTTCATTTTAAATTTGAACCAAAATCCAGGGATGAGATATGTGAACAATTGTGACAGCTTTTTTAAATAAAATAAAAATTTTGAAAACCAGTAGTTCATTCAGAAAGACACTGCCCTGTTCCAATTCTGTTTCAATAAAGTTTCATTTTTGGGTGTTATCACTGAGGCAATTTTCTGCCCTGCTGCAGACCTCAGATGCTGTGCCACTGCATCCTAGGAGGGGTACGACTGCTAACCTGAGATGGATGCACTCAACCCCTTAACCAAACTAGCAGTACTTTGGTACAGGCTCCAAAGGAGGTAAAGTCCTGAGCCATAAATGGGCCAAGAACTCCTCTAGTTTCAATCTGTTCTCTGAAAACCCACAAAGGAGCAGTGACACAGTGAGCATCAACGCATATGAGCCTGTATTTATCATTATTTATATGAGCTTCGATACCATGCAATTAACACATTAATAGCGGCTGGCTTTTCCAGGAATCAAGGAACAAAGAAAGTTGTGTGTACAAGGAGTCTCATGCATACCTTTCCCTTTGCATGTAATTTGACTATGAGCCAACCACTTTATGACAGCCTAGGTGAGCCGCCTTTGAGCTCTCCCAGCTAAGTGGCATGGCTGCATGGCGGTGATCTCCCCTTGAGCTGGGACGCCTCTCAAGGTTGGTTCCTGAGGCAGAGAGGCCTTTTAACAACAGCAAATCTTTGGCAAGCAACCAATATCGCACATAACTTTGTAGTATGGTAACTTAGATTTTGTGCTGGTGACTTTGATTTGTGCCTTGGTAGTTTTAAATCATTGTTCAAATGAGTATGCCATACAGTAATAGAGTAAAGCTGGCCACTGAACATTGTAAAGTTGCACTTTTACAACATCATATTAAAAACACTTTTGTGAACGCCTTTGACGGTAATTCTTCAAGTGATATAAATCACTTTGCAACATAACCCCATTTCAGCAGGAGGGAGCCGAGCAGCATCTCCTCAAGACTGACAGCTCACATGATGACCTGCCTTCCTAAGCAGAAGAGCAGAGGGCTGAGACCTGCTGTCAGTGGAAAAAAAAAAAAAGTACATTCTCTGGCTCTGAAGCCATTAAATATTTACAGTGTCGGGTGGCAGACTGTGGCTGTGGCAAGACGTCAGTGGATTACGTGAAGGTGGTGTGCCAGGGATGAATCCGACCCCAGGCATGTTGCCTCGTGTGCCATTAACCCCACCTTGTCACCGTGACCTGGTGGGGGGACGAGATGCCAGGAGCAGGCGAGGGGAGAGGGTGTCTGTGTGTTGGGAATGGAGATGGTATAAGGCAGCGGCACAAAGGGGAGGCACATCCGAGTTGAGCGCTGGAAACCTCTTGTTGCTCTGCAGTTTTCAGGCTTGCATGAAGGTGCTGGGAAAATATTTGCAGAGGGTTTTCACACTGCTTTTGCGCAGAGTTCATCTTCACTCCAAGTTCCTTTCAAACTCAAAGTGAAGAATGTTTTAAAACCCACAAGGGGGGAACACTTGAGGAGAAAAATACCTTTTTCTCTCCTGCAATCAGTTGGATTAGTGGTGTATTTTGGAAAGCCTGGGTGATAAATATTTCAAGAATAATGAAAGAAAACTGTACCTGCAGCTGGCCTGTGTGAATTTAATGAGACAAGCTCTCTGATTTGCACTGCAGCATTTGCACCCCAAAAATAAGCACCATCCTGACTTCCTTGTGCAGATGGGATGCTGGGGAGTGGTGCCCCCACCTCTTCCATTCCCCCAAAGGGCTCTTTTTCCTGATTTTACAAAAGGTGCTTTTGGCATCAGCCCGTGCAGCCAAAGATAAGACCTGCTTATCTCATGTAATGATAGAGCAATATTCTGTGACAAGTTACCCAAAGGGCCACACACCTGCATAAAACCTTGTATGTGTAAAATTAAGATAGTGCCTTTCCTCCATGAGTACTGTAACAGGAGCTCCAGGCTCTTTGCAAGCAGTAATTAAGCTCAGTTTGCTGAAAGGAGTACAAGGCACCTATAGCCTTTTGTGCCTCCTGTCACACTAAAATTATCCTACCTTAATGTGGGCACGTGCTTCTTTGTAAAATAAAATCTCTGAGTTCCCTTAGAGAAATGCAAGGAAACCAGAGAGTGCTCTGGTGTGCTCTGACCTCACTTGGGACCTTCATGGATTGCCTCCAAAGTTACCCGGAGAAGATCTCTCAGCAGCGGTGCTGGACTGAGGGGCTAAACCAAATCACACACGTGTGCCCCAACCCAGGCTGTGCTAGTCCTGCTCCCCAAGCCAGGACAGCAGAAGTTATGCCTGTAAGTGGACACCGAGGGAGCTCTTGGCCCGTTATTCCATTTTTCATGTGCGTGCAAAGAAACCCAACCCAGCCCTGTCCTGAGACACTGCTTTGAGCAACCGAGTCAAATAAATACAACATGCTCTTGGCAAGGGGCTCGGGGGCCCTGCCTTTGCAAACAGTCACGGGAAATCAATTAGCGGGGTTTGCTGGGACAGCAGCTAATGAGGATCCCTGCTTCTCTTGCCAGCTCCATCCAGGGCCTCCTTGGGTGTCGCTGGGAGCCGGAGCACCCAGCCCCATGGCTGTGTTGTCTCCTGCTGCCACAGAGAGGGTTGGAGAGGTGCTTGGAAATACAGTACTGCAAATCTGCATTGTGGGTCGAGGAAAGGGAAATGTGGGGAGTAGGTGGGAGAAAGAGGAGGCAGTGTGGGGCGAGGGGAGCAGAGTAGGCTGGGGAAAGCCAACATCAGTGCCCCACTGTTCGCTCTGCGTGGTCAGGGGCTACCATGAGCTACCTCTCATGGGTCCCATGGAGCAAGGACCCTTCAGGAGTGCCCTCCCAGGGCCACAACACCCAGTCATTTCATCTGGAAGATTTGTTATTTTCTCCAGGACATTTCCTTGATGTGAACTGAAGCAGGAAGTGAGGAGAAGAGGGAGGGTCTCTTCAAAAGTTCACACATGATCCAAGGCAAAACACTTGGGTAGATGCACCCAGATTTCCTTTGCTGGTTCCAGTGGGGAGGCTCATATGGATACAGACTTTCAGGACTGGGTGTTGTCTTTGTACATGGGATGAGATAGATAATTTTTCGATGATTGAAAGTACCTGTTGCTGCGGACACCAACACAGTGCCACCAAGGGAGAGACAGAGATGGAAAACAGCAGTGCTCAATTTTGCTATAAAAAGGCTGAAACACTGTTATCGAACACCCAAGCACTTCCCTCACTGTTGTGCTTCTCCCCATGGCTTTTAAGAGTAGGAAGCCATAAGTGCTGCTTTGGCAGCTTACTTGTCTGATGCAGCAACCACTAGTTCCTAATTTGCCTGTTTTTAATGACTGCCACTGTTGCTACCTGCCTGGGGACGTCCTGCTCCTGAACATGGTGATGGGGGAGGCTTTGCCCTGCGCAAATTTGCAGCCCAGGGACTCTGTGGCCATCTTGTAAAAGCAGAGACAAGCCCTTGGGTAAGCCACTGAGTAGCTAAAACATGACACTAATCAAGGCAGAGCATTTGCGGGTGCAAGGTAGGGTGTGCAGAGATGGGGCAGCACTGGAGTTGCTGCAAGAATTGCAGCCTGGCACCGAGACATGTTCCTTCTGGGGGTCTGCTCTGGTTTTGGAGCGTCCTTCCTGACAGGCCCGAATTTTGCAGATGAGAGGCATTAGCTGCAGTGTTGTTGCACCAGTAGTGATCTTTTTGATCTTTAGATTTTTTGAGATTTGTAGGCAAGGTCTGTATTTTTCAGTAGTTCCATTGATGTAACTGAGGGGGGTGGAAATGGATCTGCTTCTGAGCATGTGATCCGGGTCTTACCTCTTAGAGGAAAGTCATATATAAGAGCAAATTCCTCAAGGAATAGATAGACCTAAGCCCTTAATCCTCCCATCTCCTTCCCTCCACTTCCCTTCTCTCCCCTTCTACTCCCCACAGCAGGGTTGGGAGAGGCACTGTCATTTATTGCTTGGCTCCAGACATGGGTGACCATACTTCATTTCTTCTCTCCCTCTGAATAGTTTTTAACTTAATACACTATGTTAAAAAGTGTTTTGGAGATGGATGTTCCCCTAAACATAAATATATTTCATTATTTCATGTTTTCATGTGCTCGAGCCCCCTCCCCTGCTACCAAAAAAAAACCCCACAACTCACTCAAACCCAGGACACATAAGAAAAGTAAATATTCTTCAGGCCATCAAGTGCATGTAACTAAGTATGTCTCCATAATATAAACATGAAGGTATGTATCTGATTTTAGTCTCCCCCTAAGATGAATGGAAGGATGTATATTTTTATGCTAACTATCCTGTGCAGCAGGGGTTGATATCAGATCTCCCTACTCCCAGGCAGCACCCAGCATTCGCATCCTTTTTGTCCCAATGAATACAAAATAAAACACCTTTCATAAGAAAAACTTAGGGTATCCCTGTCCAGAGTCTCTGCTGGCTGGGCACTTAAAGCATCTACCCACTAGGAAGGAGGCATATGGGTTCATCTCCCCTAAGGGAGGCATGGCTGTGCATGTTTCCCCCAGCAGCTGCCTAATCACTGACCTAGGACATAAAACATGGGTCCTGCCACAGCCTCCCCAGATGTGTTTTAAACACGGTTTGATCCTACTCAGCAAAGGAAAAGGCTGAGGCATTTCTGGGTGTGCCCAGAAACATACTTAAATCTGTGACATTTCGTTTTGCCAATTTGCAGACCTCAGGATGGGTGTCCACCCCTGTGTGATGAGAATAAGCCTGCTGACAGCAGACCTGGCCTTCAGCAACCGCTCTGAAATTTGCTGTGAAACATGGATGGAAAATCACTGGCTTGGGGGACATAAATGTCAGTGTCTGAGGACTTTGCAGACACTAGATGCACCAGGACTAGGCAGCTGATGAGTTTTCAAAGGTCAAACTCTGAAGCTAGATCCTTCAATTGACATTCGGGAAGCCCAAGAGTCACCTGAGTCTTTTTGTGCAACATAGTCAACTGAAAAGGTTCTCAAATTTATACATAGATCTTCAGCGCAGCAGCTCCTAAGGCAATATGACAAATTTTTGACATGTAGCTGGATGTCTGGGCTCAGAGGAACAAGGAGACCTAGCTTCCACTGGCTTCCATCTTGAATGAGAAAAGTGTGACAGTGCCCTGGGGACTGAGAACAGATGATGCTGGGGAAAAAGGAAGGTGGTTTATGCCTTTCTGACACTTTCTCACCTCATTTCCATTTACATCTTTAAGAATGTGGTTCTATAATGCAGCATGCAGATTGCGTGTGAGTCTGGTAAACAGGAGAGAAAGCTACATGTTCCTAAACCTCCCAAAAGCTGTACAGTCTCCATTTCCCTAGAAGCAAATTTCCATCTGTGTAGAGATGAGCCTTTGGGATTGCTCAACGGATTTTCGTACCCAAGGACAATGCATACATAAAATCAATTCATTTCTTACCTGATAGTGGGGCTCCTTCACTCTTTTCAGTATGTAAATTGCTCCGTCTTTTTAAAGGCTGCTCTGCCTATGGTCTGAGCTGGTCAGGATGTCTCCTGCAAAGGCTCATGAAGGGAGTACAAAGGGTGGCCCCTTTGTCCTCTAACATCACTGCCTTTGATAAGGTTTCTAATAGTCAGTCACCTAACTCCTCCTGTAAGAGAGTGAACACGACAACCCAAAGGAAGCATGCACAGATGCCCAAATAAAGTGTGCTCCGTGCTCTGCTTTTGCTACGCTGGTGTTTCCAGTAATGACCCTCAGACTGGCAGAGGGTTCCAGAGCCCAGTGGCTGGGGCCAGGCCATAAGCAGCTGCTAGCATGGTCCGTGGGGCAGACGTGGCCGTGGGGCAGTGGAGGCGATACCTTGCTGTGGGCAGCAGGACCTTCTTGCCTTCTCCAGACCCACACACAGGAACATGAGCTGCTGCACTGAGACTCGGCTGCTGCCTTTCTGACACCAGCCTGGCACCTCAACAAAATACAGCAGATGGGAGCAGAAGCATCAAGAGAGCCTGAAACCTGTGACTGCTTTTAAAGAAATTCTCCACAGGTATTTTGATCTTAAAAGGCTTACCATGTGGCTTTTGTATCTCAAGCAATTATTTGCCATTGCTTTCATGTCATATAGGAGGGATTGGCATTTAATTTAATTGAAGGGTTTGGTAGTGAATTTAAGAACAAAAGGACAGATCTGTACTTCTGTTCCCAGGTTCTCCCTAGTGTTGAGATATTTCTCCTTTACAGAGTCTGAGGCAAAGCCAGAGTCCAACCCCTGTGCTCCACATGGACAGACACAATTCTTGTGTGATTTGTAACGTTATGCAACTAAAATGGCAAGGAATGACTTCCTGGGTACTACTATTTTTCATTTGCTGCTATACCCAACTTCCATTTTCCCATGGAAACAGCTAATGGTAGAGAATCTAATAGGTTTCCAAATGCCTCCCTGCCCTTCAGGATAAAACTGCTGGGTTTAGAGGTTAGATTAAAAGAGTCAGGAAATTGCTTCAATAAGGTGAAATTTCTGTTGATATTGAAACCTTTCAGAAACCTTTGCTGCATTCTTCCATTTTTATCCCTAATCCGAATAACTCCTCTACCACCAGGGCCTAAAAGAAAAAGCTCAAGTTGAGATGAACGCGGTCTCTCCCACAGCTAACAAAACCCTCTGTTTCACAGCTGTTCTGGGACCGTATTCTGAGCTGGAGCTGGGGAGCACTAAAGAGCCGGGGTGCATCAGCACATTCCTGGGATAGCAGATGACACTGCCGTCACGTCCTGGGGACCGTGACTCTGGGTGTCCCAGCAGAGGTGCTGGCGCAGGGGGTGGCACCTCCTAATCACAGGCTGCAGTGGGGAAGCCGCTGCAGAAGAGCTTTCTCCTTCAACATCCTTCCTGTGGCTGCTGCTTCCTGACACACGTCCCCATCACTCCAGTGGGGTGGGTGCAGAGCTGTGCTCCAGGCCAGCCCTGTCCTCAGAGGTGATTTACATCTGCCCCATATCCTCCCATCCAGTATGAATTGCTTCTTCCTAAAGACATGCATCCCATTCCTGGCCAGCCTCCGCTCCCCACTGGTATGCAACCAGCGTAAATGCAGACCCCTCCCATACAGAGAACAGTTAGCACACCAGAAGGATAAAGATGTTATTGCTTCAACACACAAACATGAAGCCGAGTTTTTATTGGAATAGGACAGGATTTTGGTCTGGCCTGGGGTTGCAGGCAACCAGCCAGGACAGCATCCCCTATTCCTGCAGCATGGGAGCAGGGACACCCTCACATCCCTGCTTTGGAGCATGGGGCTGGACTGCTGTAGGTGGCACTGGTACATGCAAAGAGTTTGCACCCCACTTCTCTCTTCTTACAAAGTTATCTGCTATTACCAGTGTCTACAGCAAAGTGCCTTTGCCTCTGTGTTGCCTCTCATTCCTCCCAGATGCAAGAGGACACCTGGAGTCATGGTACCCTTTGCTAATGGTGAAGAGCTCCTTTCCCATAGCCCCAGGATGTCTGACCCTTCAGGAGAAGCCTCTCCCAGGCCTGATCCTTGGATTTAGTTGTACATAACCTCAGCAGACACTAAGAGTAGAGTGGCACAACTGAAAAAAACAGGGGATGCTACTGACTCTCCTGTATGAAAAAGCTTCGCTGCACAGCAGTGTCACCCTCACAGTGACACTGTGTCCTCACCTGAGCTGGGCCAGACTTTTAATTTATTATGGGCTAATCAAGCTGGGAGACATCCAGAGCTTTTTTAGCCAGTTTGATAAATCCCCTGCAGGGCAGGGTAGCTTCTGAAGTGCTGTTTGATCTGTCCATCTTGAATGACTCTGGATCCAAACACTGAAATTCTGGGATGGGATCCTTGGTGATAGATCTTAGGTCCATGCAGCCATGGTCAGCTCTGCACCAGCCAGCAATGGGACCAAGTGTCATGCTGCTGGTTTCCTGAAGCTGGACTTGTTTGGCCGTAAGTGGCCTTTGCAGAGGGCTGGCCATACCTCTTGCTGGTAGGCACTTTGCTCTTGTACAGCGTGGAATGGTGATGGTGTTCAGCCCTTCTTTTCCCTTTATAAATGTTGTGTGAAAGAGTTTGCCTAGAGAAGACAGGCAGTTAAAAAATAACCCTGTGGGCAGCAGTGACTAATGTGCTCATACATGCAGAGCTGCCTCCCCCTTCCTCTGTTGCTGATGGTCACATAGGTCTCCCACGCATGTCCATAGTCTGCAACCTCGGTGGGGGCTGCAAAGAATTGGATTGACATTCACTGGGAGAACATCTGTTATCAGCAAAGCTCTCGATTTTAAGGTCTTCATGTCACTACCTTCATAACTGCTATAATCTGGTGGAAAGATTGTCTAGTTTCTAGCAAACACCCTGTTCAAAGACCATGGTAGCCATTGTCTTATGATGCCAACTAGTCCTGAGTTCTGTCCCACAAAGGAAAGAGGCATTTGCTGAAGGGTGATTTTTACAGTCAATAGCAAAGAACGCTCCATGTCTTTTTCAGGCACACATTTTCATGGCTATGTGCTTCAGCTGGTCTGGTTGCCCTCTCCTGGGGAACATCATTTCAGCAATACATCCTCCAGGACTCCAACCTGGGATGGCGAAATCTCAGCTTCTGTTGAGGAAAGCTTGACACACCAATGTAAGGCTCAGACACGGTGTGAGAAGGTACCTCCTGCCATGAGAGTGCTGCTCCCTCTCAGGCCTCAGCAGTGCTGCCCAACCTCTTCTCCGCAGGCTGTGCCACTCCCATCCTTTCTCTGCTGGCTCAGGACATGCCCAGGATGGTGAGCAGGGCTCAGGCACAGGTCTCAGCATGCAAAACCAGCCCTGCCCAATGACACATGAGCACCCTGAGGTGCTTACTCCAGGTTTATACAGCCAGGGATGCCCTTTCCAAAACCATTCATCAGTTTATGCTAAAAGTACAAAAGCTTTATTCCTGAGGTGCCCTGTCCTGTCCCAGTTTCATGTGCAGCCAATGCAAGGCTCACACAGCAGAGGTGGTCCTGTGCTCTTCTAACCAGTGTCTGGTCAGGCACGGCACAAATCAGAGCTGCTGCTAGTCCTCTTCCCCCTGCACAGCTCGGTGTTTAAAGAAACCATCCAGGAATATTCACACTTAAGAATAAGCTATACATTTGAGCAATTTCTGTTGGCCTGCACCAGCCATACAGAGCAGGCTGTGCTCTTCTCTTGAGGAAATACTTTCTTTAAGTCAAGTCTTTCAAGGACAGACTGTACCGCTGTTGCTGAGAAAGTGTTTGTCTGAGAGACAAAGGCTTTCTTTGCAATGTGGCAAACACATCTGCCACGCAGGGGCCTTTCTCTCCTCTCCTGTCCCTGCATCTGGGCACTGAAACACTTGGGTTTTAGTAAGAAAACCTCCAGCATTGAAGCCTGGGACATGGAGAAGATCAGTTTTAAGGACTGCAAAGTTCTTGGGGAGGAAAGGAAACAAGAGGAGATGAGTTGGCAAATGACTTGATCATAGTCTATTAATATTTACAGGAGGAGCCCATACCTGCTAATGAACAGCCTCTGAGTCTATCTCTTTGTGGAGCAGGTATCATTCCAGACTGAGAGATAGGCACAATAGTATTCAGATTTTTATCAAAAAGCACCTTACATCCCTACTGTTAGATGATCCTCCGCAGGACCTCGAGCCTTGAGACCCGTTGGCACAGGGGGACCACACTATTGTGGGGGTGGTCCATGATGTGAGCTGTCTCCCACATCAGAGGAGACCATCAGGGCCAGACATGCGCCAGGGACTGCCAACCACCTCAGCATCATAGGCAAAGTCCTTCTGGTGGCTGGTCCCCAGGTCTGGTGCAGTTTGACTTTCCCCAAGGGTCTGACCCAAGCGCTGGGGCTGCAGCTTTGCTGGGGTGTTTCCTGGAAGTTGCAAGGTGAAGGAAGAGCACAGCAGTTCTCCTAACTGCCTTTTTTCTATGTTACATGAGCTTGTTACGTTGACTCAGTCCCAAGGAATATACTTTCTAAATAAAAAAAATTCCAAAGCTAACCATGGCTTCCCAAAGTATGCTAATTTAAAACAAAAAATGCACTCACCATGACGAAAGATGACTGGCAAGGACACGTGGAAGATAGTAAAACTATTTAGTGGCATGTGAGCTCAGAAGGAAAGATCTGTTTCCCATTACACAGCCCATTTCCCATAAATCTAACCTTGAAGCAGTTCCTTCAATGAGTGCCAGCCAGGTTTTTATTTTTTTCTGTACAGTTTTGAGTAACGCATGACTAATGGGCCTAACCTCACTGATAAGCGCGCAGAAGGCTCGTTGCTGATGCTTTGCACTGGTGTAATTGACTTTTATGGAGTTGCTCCTGATTTACACTCGTTAAGAAGCTTCGAAACACGACTGCAGATTGGCAAGTTATCACACAGCACCTCAGCAGCAGCAAGTGCCCAAGCATGAGCTGAGCCTCAGGCAGCAGAGGTTAGGTTTGACATCATTTAGCTTGCAGTGAGAGAGGATACAGCTACACCAAATTGCCTCATATCTCCTGAAGGCTGAAATGTCAGTCCAGACCGTCATCACAACTCCCAATACACATGGGTGAAAATGTGTCTGACCCTCTGCCAGCCAGAATACACTTCCCTTTCCTCGGGATGCTCACCATGGCCTTGTCATTGCCCCTGGATATTTTAGGATGTTGTCTCCACTCGCATCCAACAATGCTGGCTCCAGCCAAGATACATCACCTGCCACAGACATACCACGTGCTGGAGCCTTGTAATGGTCAGTGCTCACCAAGATCTCATGGCCATTCAGCTTTGTCAGTACATCCATGCCTGCTGAGGATGGCTGGTCTTCAACCAGCACAGCTGGAAAGAGCCAGCTGGCACATGGCGTGGCACGAGGGATTGGTGTGCACCTTTTGGAGGTGCACCGTTTGGTGGCACTGCCTCCTCAGAAATCTCCACCACCAGAAGCTTCATTCAACCCCAACTGTGAACACAGAACAAGATGTCCCTTCTGAAACCTGGGGGGACCTTGCAGTAGCAAATGACAGATTTAGGAGATGAGACCAAAAGCACAAATGGGCAGGAAGGAAGCACTAGTTCCTGCTTCAGCCTGGTAATGGGCTTTGCTGCCCCATAGGCTTAGCCCATGACTGGGACTCTGTAAAACCTGCTTCTCACTAACTGACCCAGCCTCTAATGACCTCCTCCCATGGTCTCACCATGCATGTTGGAGTTGCAGACCACAAAACTGCACTGTCTGTGTGTTGGCCTGCCAGGGATCTTCCACATTAGGCAAACACCCCATCCTGTTTTGAGAAACAGCCCTTCTTTTTTTCAGCTGTAACATAGAGGAAAGGTATATTTAGTGCTTTTTTTTTTTTTTTTTTTTCACCTAGATCAGGCAGTGGGTGCTGCAGGCTTGGATGCAAAGAGAAAACCGAAAAAGTAACAGGGATGGTGTGAAGGGAGTTAGTTAAGCTCCTTGCAAGCAAGGGAATGGTTGTTAGAGAAACACTGAACTTATGAATGTTACTGGTAATTAATAGTTCAAAACCTCCGGCAAAATAAAACATTTTAAAATATTGTATGTTTCATGAAGATTTTATACATGGTACTTTTTCCAACAGTCCCAAGTGTTTAATAAATTGTATTTATCTCTCCTTTAATCTATCCTTTTGTTCATGAACTAGCTAAGTGAGGTCAGAGAGAAAGAGTGAAAGAGCATTTTTGGCAAAGGGAAGCTTTCAAAATGTCACATTTAATAGAAGTAATAAGTACACAAAATCCCAGGATCTATAAAGGGCTTTGTACAGGGAGGTTGATTTACATCTCTATTGCATATTTTTCCCTAATTATCTTCTTGTTGTTGTTGTTCTTTCTTCATTTATTGTGTGGATGAGTGTCAAGGCATTTCCTCTGTCAAGTGGGGAATAGTTGACACAGTTCACTGCAGAGCTGGGACCTTTGAACACAGACCAGTCATCGAGAGTGCTGCAAGCTCCGTGTCATACCAGAGGTGAATCGTTAGGGACAGACACCCACAGGGACTTCAACTTCTTTTTTCCTGTCTTTAATTCACAGTGTTTTATAGCCCATGAGATTGCCTAAGTAGAGGCATGTCAGATATTATTTGTGAATCCATGGATGGAATCAAAACACAGAAGGCTGGAGTCAAAATAATCCTCTTCCTGGTTTCTGAGGCACCTTTTATCTCTGAAGTGTTTGCAAATATTGAAACCTGTTCTGTGCCATCAAGGCCAGGCCAGAAAAACCATGCAGTATTTTCAGCCATGATGCTGTTTCACTACATCTTTTAAGGACTGACTGGCATATTTGCTCATAAAATAGGAGTAAGTTCCTGAAGCCTGGAGAAAAGCGAACATCACTCCTATCTTCAAGAAGAACTAGAAGAAGGACCCAAGAAACTACAGGCTGGTCAGTCTTAACTTCATCTCTGGAAACCATTTCCAGGTACATGAATGGCAAGAAAGTCACCGGGAGTAGTCAGTGTGGTTTCACAAGGGGAAGTCATGCTTGGTCAACTTGACAAACTTGTAGGATGAAATGACTGGCCTGCTAGATGAGGGGAGAGGAATGGATAGTGTCTGCCTGGACTTCCGTGTGGATTTCAACACTGTCTCACATTAGATGCTCATAGACAAGCTGTTGATGTATGGGTTAGTTGAGCAGACAGTGAGATGGACTGAAAACTGTCTGAATGACCAGGCCCAGAGTGGTGATGAGTGGCACAGAGTCTAGCTGGAGGCCAGTGACTAGCCGTGCAGCGCAGGGGTTGATACTAGGTCCAGTCCTGTTTGACATCTTCATTAATGATCCGAATGAGGGGAAAGAGCGTACTCACAGCAAGTTTGTAGATGACACAAAACTGTGAGGAGTGCCTGATATGCCAGAGGGTAATGCTGACATCCAGAGACCTCAACAGACTGGAGAAATGGGCCAACAGGAACCTAATGAAGTTCAATAAGGCAAAGTGCAAAGCCCTGCACCTGGGGAGGAACAACCACATGCACCAGTATATGCTAGAGACCACTCAGCTGGAAAGCAACTTGGCAGAAAAGGATCTGAGTGTTTTGGTGGACACCATGTTGAACATGAAACAGCAATGTGGCCTTCACATGTTATCCTGGGCTGCATTAGACAAAGTATTGCCAGCAGGTCAAGGGAGGTGATCTTTCCCTTCTACTCAGCACTGGTGGGGTCATAACGGGAGTACTGGGTCCAGTTCTGGTCTTCCCAGTCCAAGAGAAACATGGAAATACTGGAGAGAGTCCAACAAAGGGTCATGAAGATGATTAAAGGTCTGGATCCTGTGAGGAAAGGCTGAGAGAGCTGGGACTTTTCAGTGTGGAGAAGAGAAGACTCAGAGGGAATCTTATCAATGTATATAAATACCTGAAGGGAGGGTGCAAAGAAGTCACAGCCAGGATCTTCGATGATGCCCAGTGACAGGACAAGAATCAATGGGCACAATCTGAAACATGGGAGTTTCCTTCTGAACATTAGAAAACACATTCACTGTGACAGCAACCAAGTTCTGGAACAGGTTGTCAAGGGAGGTTATGGTGTCTCCACATTTGGAGATATTAAAAAACTGTCTGGACACAGACCTGGACAACAGGCTTTAGGTAGCCCTGGTTGAGCAGGGTGCTTGGACCAGATGGCCTCCAGACATCCCTTCCTACTTCAACCATTCTGTGATTTTGTGATGTCCCACAATATCAGGAAAGTCACATATTAAGGTGTTTCAGTGTCCTCAGTTGAAGGTGGTTGCTCTGGAGGTCACTATCTCTTATCAACCCAGCTTCAGAGCTGTAAGAAGAGAGGTGAATTGCTAGAAGACTCAGTTCCTACCAGTCCCCAGGGACAGCTTTCCCTTGACTTTGCAGCCCAGCTCACTGACTTCACCCGCACCCCTGTGCTGGGGGGTCTCCCTCGCTTGCCACCCCCCATTGCAGCAGCTATGAGAGCACCCTGCCAGCTCCCCACAGAGAATTTCTGTGGAAGTCAGAGGACTGAGGGCAGGATAAGAGCTGGGGTTTACGCA
Source organism: Tyto alba (assembly GCF_018691265.1). NCBI lineage: Eukaryota > Metazoa > Chordata > Aves > Strigiformes > Tytonidae > Tyto > Tyto alba. Next base: position 40,436,638 of record NW_024881316.1, on the reverse strand, counting down.
TCATTCTGGCCTTTGTGGCTTCCTACCTCTGGTGTTACTCACGCCTTCATTCGAGATGGAGAAGCTGCCTCTTATCACAGGCCTCTTCACTAAAGCTACCATGTTTTGCCTGCCAACTTGCACTCAATCCCATGCTGTTTATCAGTCTACTTATTTTCTCTGGAGGAAGGTGAGCTATTTAATTAACACTGAATTTCAGCTTGTAAGAAAGCAGGCTCTCTCACTAACAGATGAAGATTAATGCAGAACCTCTCCCTTTCTCAAGACATTATACTTGGCTGGCCTGACTCCTCATATGGATGCAGCCTGCGTGTTTGAACAAGGAGCAACTGTTTTTCAGGCATCTTTGGCTCCTGCTATGCTGAGATTTCCTTTATTTTCTGCAGCAAAGTGGTGATTGATACATCTTGCACCCGTGTCAGTGCCTGAAGCTCAAAAGCTGAGGCCGCTGAGCAGGCTGGAGCTGGTGAACTGCAAGGACACCAATAAGCTGCTCTTTAGCACCCTACAGCCATCTAAATCAGGAAAAAAGAAGCATAGAACTGAACTTTTTCTAAAATACTGAGACAAACAGTTTAAAAGCTAGATGTTTCCCAGCAGCAGAGTCCACACTGTAGTTTGAACAAACTCAAAAATCACCTGTGGCTCCCAATATTATGCCCACATTACATGGAGACCAGCCTAGAATCATTCATGATATTTGGTGCTGTCTAAATGGGGAAAGCCTTAACCCAGACCACCTGGGAGCACTGGTCTATGTCTATCTCCACCTGCAAATAGGATGGGGTGGCTGTGCTGCTCTCACCCAGGCTGTTACCTGATCTTTTACCTGTTCTTGCACTAACCTGGTACAGTCAAGGTTGGGCAGGTAAAATGGCCATGAGGTCCTCCCTGGGGGACACACTTGGGCAGCTGGGGTTTATAGGCCACCTTTGTTGGATTGCCTTTATAACACCATAGACTGGTCTTATTTCCACTTTGGCCATCCAAAACTGGGAGGAAAAATCCTGCTATCTAATGTGATTCCTTTAGATGTTGTAAGTGTATGGTCAAGTAGAGGAAAGGAAGGACCATAGAATCATAGAATCTTAAAATAGTTTGGGTTGGAAGAGGCCTTTAAATGGCATCTAGTCCAACCCCCATGCAACAAGTGGGCACATCTTCAACTAGATCAGGTTGCTCAGAGCCCTGTCCAACATGACCTTGAATGTTTCCAGGGATGGGGAATCTACCACCTAGCTCTCTGGGCGACTTGTTCCAGTGTTTCACCACCCTCATTGAAGATTTCTTCCTTATACATTAGTCTGAATCTACCCTCTTTTAGTTTAAAACTGTTACACCTTGTCCTATTGCAACAGGACCTACTAAAAAGTTTGTCTCCATTTTTCTTATAAGCCCCTTTTATATATTGAAAGGCCATAGTAAGTCTCCTTGGATCCTTCTCTTCTCAAGGTTGAACAACCCCAACTCTCTCAGCCTGTCCTCATAAGGGAGGTGCTCCAGCCCCCAATCATCTTTGTGGCCTCCTCTGGACCCACTCAAACAGGTCCATGTCCTTCCAATGTGGGGGTCCTGGAGCTGGACACAGCACTGTAGTTGGGGGTGTCTCACAAGAGTGGAGTAGAGGGGCAGAATTCACTCCCTTGACCTGCTGGTCACACTTCTTTTGATGAAGCCCAGGACACAGTTGGCTTTCTAGACTGTGAGCACACATTGCCAGCTCACATCCAGTTTTCCATCCACTGATACTCCTAAGTCCTTCTTTGCAGTGCTGCTCTTAATCCCTTCATTCCCCAGCCTACATTCATCCTCCAGATACTGGTGGCTTCCCCAATGCAGGTGCAGGACTTTGTTCTTGGTCTTGTTGAAACTCATGAGGTTCACATGGCCACGCTTCTCAAGCTTGTCCTGCTCCCTCTGGATGGCATCCTGTCCCTCAGGCATGTCAACCGCACCCCTCACCTTGGTGTCATCTGCAAATTTGATGATGGTATACTCTATCCCACTGTCTATTAAACAGTATTGGTCCTAACAACGATGCCTGAGGAGCACCACTCATTACTGATCTCCATCTGGACATTGAGCCATTGACCACTACTGTCTGGATGTTACCATCCATCCAATTCCTCATCCACCAAACCATCCATCCATATCTCTCCAATTTGGAGAGGAGGATGTTGTAGGGGACTCTGTCAAAGGCCTTACAGAGTCCAGATAGATGACATCCGCAGCTCTTCCCTGGTCCGCTGTTGGTCAGGCAGGACTTGCCCTTGGTGAAGCCGTGCTGGCTGTCTCAAATCACATCCCTGTCCTCCATGTGCTTTAGCGTAGCCTCTAGGAGGATCTATTCTATGATCTTCCCAGGCACAGAGGTGAAGCTGACAGGTAAGTAGTTCCCAGGGTCCTCCTTTCTACCCTTTTAAAAAATGGGTGTAATGTTTCCCTTTTTCCAGTCACCAGGGACTTCACCTGACTGCCATGACTTTTCAAATATCACAGAGAGTGGCTTGGCAACTACATCAGCCAATTCCCTCAGGAGCCTGGGACGCATCTCATGAGGTCCCACAGACTTATGTCTGTTCAGGTTCCTCAAGTGATCACCACCTAGGGGAAGAGCTGTGCTCAGTGTGAACACTGTTCTCCTTGAATTAGAGGTCTCCACCACGCCTCTCAGGAATGCTCTCCCCACAGTGTGCCTGCTGCTTCTCCCTTCAGACCTTTTGAGAAGCAGGTCTGGTGGAGGCAGGTGTTGCTCTGCAGGGACAGGAGCACTTGTAGTCCTCCAGCAGATGCCAATGGAGTCAAACTGGAATGGGCCTGCAGGTGCCCTTCCCTTTGAGCCATCTGTGGCCCTGAGGACAGCCCCTGCTTATCCAGTCTGGTTGTTGAGTGGCATAGTGCAAAGGCATCCCTCCCTCACTGCACCTGCATGTCCCTCAGACCATGATATCCCTTGCAAGAAAGATCAAAACCTGATCATCAGAAGGGCCACAGAGATAAGGAAACTCTTGTATTTCTTGATGTCTACTCTACGAGAAGAAGGGAGACCTTGTTCCACTTGCTCTGGCAACTTAGAATTAGAGGTGGGTTGGAGAAAGATGCAGAAACTGAAAGGAGAGGAAGAGGAAGTTTATGAAAACCTACCAAGGCTGCTGTCACTCAGAGCATCTGACCGTCTGGCCAGAGGAGCAGCTGTGTGAACATAACCCCTGCAGAACACCTAACATTACTGATGCTGCTGGCCTGTTGCCTGCTATTTTCCTCCTCCATCCCTGGAGGGAGGAGGCCAGTGGAAAAATATTTGCAGCTTATTTAGTGTCTATCCATGCAAAATTTGCATGTCCAGAACAGTTTTCCAGCTCTGCAGGGTCCCAGAGTGGTTCCAGCAGCAGTTTGCTGCAGCTTTTGCTCTTGCACATTTCTTTCTGTTTCCCATCTTCACATGTTTTTGCTTCTGTTCCTCCCTCCCTTTCAGCTTTCCACTTGAACTTGAAGCCAGCAGTCCTGCAGAGAAGGAGGAAGGTTTGATTCAACAGGCTACTGGAGAGATCCTAGACAAAAAAAAAAAATACCCACAGCAATAAGATCTGACACTAGGTGACTCTGATGATATTGAACCTCCTAACTCCTTTCTCTCCTCCCCACAAAAAGAAACATATGTAGGTACATAATGTAGATCCTGATATCACCGAGTACTGCTGTGTACTGTGGCTGGATTCACTAGCAGGCTTTGGAAGGATGTCAAAGATGTCTCAGTGATCTCCCCATCATTACCAGCACCTCAACAGCCAGTCTGACTGGTGCATTACTCCTAGCAGAAGCTGCAGAGGAAGAGGGTGCTGGAGCCTGCCTCCCCCTCTGCAGCATCACACCCCACTCAGGGAATTGCCGAGACCGGGAATGGAGCTGGGCTTCCCCAGCATTTGCAGAGCTGTGGAGATCCAGGCGCAGGAGCTGAAGGAGCAGTCTGATCGCCCAGCACTTTTGGCAGCTCTTCACACTGTGTTGTAGATGTGTGGAAACGCAATGCTACTGTGACACTGGGGTATCACCCCTCCAAAGGTAACGCACAGCAGACTTGCAGCAGGCATGCATCTGCAGTCACCCTGGTGCCTTGTAGCCTGAGAGGCTCAGTGAAGCTGCAATCCCCCCTTTCCTCTGCTCCATCCCCTCTGCTTCTCCGCAGAGGTGGAGCAAAATCCCATTCCTACCTGAAAGCAAGTAAGAGCTTACTTTGCAACCAACTCGAAATGCAGTGACAGAAATAACCCTTCTCTAATCCTTCTTTTTTAAGAGGGACCGAATCTCCTCTTTTCAGCAGGTAGACTGCAGTCTGACTGCCTTTGCCTTGCCTAACTACTTCAACATGCTTTATGCTCTATTTTTAATCCTTTTCCTATTCACCTCCTCGAAGTTTCTGTTATTGCCGTGATTTTTCAAATATGTCTACTTGCCTTCAAATGAGCCTCATTTCCACTTCCTGAACTGCTTAAACTTTCAGTAGTGACCTGTTATGTCAAGCCTTTATTAACATCACACAGCAACAGAACTAGGATACGGTCTTGCTCTCAGCACATAAGCGTCAGACCCTCTGGGTTCAAGAGGACAATGAGCAATTGACACATGCTCGGTTAGAAGCAGTCCTGACACAGTGGGTGCTAAAAATAAGTATATAGTCATAGCTGGTTACCTGAGCACTGTCAAGCTCTCTGTATAATCGACAGGGAGAGACAAGGACATCCAGAGTGTAATTCAATCTCCTTAAGATATATATTGCTTTCTGTTTGTCTCCATTTTCTCAATCTCATCTTATTTACCTTCCTAAACATTTTTGCAGAATTTAAATTTTGTTCAAGGTAGCATTTAAGGTAAAATATCCGTGCAAATTAGATTAGTTCTGGATCGTTAGATCCCTTCCCAATTTCTGAGCAAACACTGCCAACCATTTTCAGAAATGCCAGCACCCAATGAACAAACCACTATGATCCTTGTGGTTGCAGACTTGTCATCTCCTGAGATGTAAGCAAACAGCCGGCGTTATTCTACACCGGTTAAATAACTTAATTTCATAGATATTTTACACTAAGGGAAAACATATCAACAGGTGTTTTAATACCTGGGAATATAATTTCCAATTTGGAAAAGCAAGAACTCTTTGAAGTGGTGTAAGCAAAATGCCATTAATATAGCTAAAGTGCAGTTTACGCTGAATTTTGGGCTTAAATTCATAGAATAATCAAATCTGGGCACCAGACTACTTTTCTAGTTGCCACATTATACCCAAGCTGCTGACAGTACTTTGTGTCCTCCCATATCTAAGGCCTCAGCAGCTACTACCTGGGCATGCCTGGCACAAACCAAATGTATTGCTGTCAGCAGTGTTTCAGAGTAGCACAATATCTACATTCAGGAACATCCTAGTAAAGCTTCTATTAATCTTTTGCATGACAGCGGTCAGAGCTTTCACCTGGGGGGAAACTCTATTTTCTTTACTTCCTTTGCCCTCTCCTCCCCAAAACCTGTACCTGCAGCTCCTGTATGCAGGAATGCTTTAACCCACTACAATATGAGGATATTTCAGGTGAAAAACCTCCCCATGACAACCATGGAGCGTATAAGTTTGGGAGACAAGGCTCAAGGCTCGGTATTGTGAATGATGGAGGCCTTCAACACCTGAGTTCAGAGAGAGATGGATGAGAAAACACCTGCCTTGGCAGGGCTGTGGAGGCAATAGCCTTTCTCTGTTGCCTCAGTGGGTTGTGCTGTCCCTCTGTGATCCATGGGGTTAAGGATGGGGTGGCAAACAGCAAAGAAGTCTCTCCTGGTAAGACAATTTGCATTATATTCTCAGTTATCTTGTGATGAAACATGAAACGTCCCAAGAGGGCACATCCTTGCCTACCTAATTAATTACTGCGTTGGGATGTGCTTCAGGCAGCTTCATATAGCATACAACAGGCAGCACTGAAGCTAAATCGGTGACCAAAATCCAGCTGTCAAGAGTCCACAGAGCCAGCAGCCACATCTGTATGCACAGAGCCGTTGTGGTGTTGCCTTTCAATGTCCCAGGGGACAGGCAAACATTGGCCACAGATAGAAGATCTCAGGACACAAGGTCATATAAATCTGAGTGGCACAAAGAAAGCCCGTCAGCTGAGCCAGAATGCTTTAAGGAACCTACAGTTCCTGACATTTACCATTCTGGGACAAAGCAGACCTAAATGCTCCATTTAAACTCTGGCTTTGAAAGGCTCCTATTTAAATCAAGACAGACGCTGCCGAAGTCAACACAAGTGACACAAAGGCACATGGGTGCCTGGCATTTTCCCATATGGCACTCTGGTTATCCCCTCAGAATATGTGAAATCCAGCATCCCGTTTACCAGAAATGGTCTGGAAGGGCTGAATCGCCCATGACTATTTGTGGAATGGGGCTCTCAGCTCAAAGCATCCTCCCAAAACCCAGCACACAGAAATCCACTTGTTCCCAAAACAGGGTGTGTCAGACAGAGTGCTAATGAACACCGCTGGTAGTTGTCTCTCACCCTGCTAAACTGCCAGTGAAGACAGGTATTTTACTCTCTGGACTCAGGGAGGCACAGGAGGAACGTGTGAGACTTCTCATGCCAAGAAGGACCCCCGTGCCCCGCCTTGCTTGGAGAGCATGTGCAGGGAGCAGAGCTTACGGTGCTGGAAAGCTTCTACATTAGCCCTCATCATGGGGACTGGACTGGATCCCACAACAGTAACTCAGTTCCTGCCTCGAGGTTTGCAGAACAATAGTCCTTTCAATTAGTGATTAAACCGGTATCTTTGCAAACTCTGGTTTGCAATTGGCATGGATAACAGTTTGTTGCCCTTTTTCTTATAAGCTGGTTTTAGAGTAAGTGTTTTTATCTTACTGAGCTCTTTTTAATGAAATACTTTGTTCTTATTGAACTGATGGCCCAGCTTGTCTGAAAGCAGTTTGATTTCTACTCAGTTATTAATGTGCCTAAGTATTGCAAACAAAGGGAAGATGGGTAAAGGTACTGCCAAATCGGTGAATTCGTTGTGGTCTTCTTACACCTTTAATCTTCAGCTGTTACAGCACAAAATCTAATCTTCCCTGTGAAATTGAAACACAAGAATCTAACGTTGTTTATGAGATTATTATCCTCAAAAATGAGGAGGTGATGACCGAAGTTGAAATAAGCACAGTCTCTCCCTCTTATCCCAGCAGGACACAACTCAGACATGAGGGGGGGGAAAGAATCACTGCTGAACTTTAAAGCCTAAAAATAAGTAAGTCAGAGAAAAGCCTGGAAATCTTTTGGCCCTTAAAGAGATCAAGCCTTGTAGTAAGAGAGAGCAAAATTAAAGGGCAGTAGGAACTGGACAAACCCTGCCAAGCATGGTCAGAGCAGAGAGGCAGGGGTATTCCCACTGCCTATGCTGGGAGCAGCAGAGATTTTCAGCCTCCCCAAGGTGGCCATGCTTGCAGGGACAGGGACACGAGGGATGGCTGGGACAGGGAGAGCACCAGGCTCTCTCCTGCATGGGCTCTGCTTTCTCCCTTTGCACTGCAGCACTGGGCAGGAGCAAGTCCCAGTAACATCCCAGAGGCTGTTAGGGAGTGCCACATACCCACATATCTTCAGTGGTAGCTGATTCCTCGGCAGCCAGCTGACACTTAAAAATAGTGTGAAGGGGAAGAGAGGCAGGTCCTCTCTGGTTTTTGCACTAGTCTTTCAACTGCAGGCTCAGGAGGGGCTGATTTAGCCTGAACTTCATCTTCTGTCTAGTGAAAGAGCAGCCTGTCAAGACTAGACACAGGGCTTTGTGCTGTAGATGTAAATCAAAGGTAAAGTAATTGCTGAGACTCAAAACATGAGCCTGGGTTGAAGTAGGCTCTTTTTATTTAATGAAAATGGGAAGAAAAGGCTGGTGGGATTTTAAGATGCTTGGTAGCACTATTTTCTGTTCCTGGAAGTCTCGTGTCTGTGACAGTGCTGTGTCCCAGGAGTGGAGGTGTGCAGAGAGGCACGGAAAGGTATTCAGGGCCATTCAGTGCAACACTGTAAATCTCACAGACCCAGAAGGAAACCTGTGCGCAGGAGAGGCCATAGCTATTGACTGCTCAAGGTAAATACTGAGTAAAGGGCATTTCATGAGATAAGAAATCTCAAGCAGTAGGCTGGGGTGGCAAGTGTCCCACCAGCTGGGAAGTGCCAGGTCCTGGCACCAAAACCCAGCAATGTCTCTGGTCTCTGAGCAATGCCTGGACCTCCACCAGTGAACATCCCAGTACTTGTGTGTGTCCCAGAAATACACACCCACCACTGCCCAGAATCCTTTTTTAAAATACTTAACCTCTTTAGCCAAGAAAACAGCTGGGTAAGAAGTCAAGTTTCTGAGCAGCTCAACTTGGGAGGTGTCCTGTCCCCTAAGCTGCTGGCACCATGGGTTGTCCCTAATGCCTCCATGTGGGAAGGAGCAGTGTATGCTGACCCAGTGTAGGCAGCAGCCAGGACAGCAAAGTCTCAGTAGAAGATTGCTTTAGTGATTTCAAAGCCATCGAGCTGTGGTCAAACTCAGCCAGTACCAAACTTTGATGGGACCACAACTGCGTCCTGCTGGAGATGACAATTAACCTATAAATGTTTTTTTGGCACTTTGAAAAGTGCAAAATAATGTATGAACACAAGATCTTGTTACTAAAACCTATTTGGTCCACATTTCTCCCAGATAAACAACTTTTTTTTTTTTTTTTTTTTTTTTTCCAGAAGTATTTAGACCTTATCTTGCTATTAGCTAGGAAAGTTTAACACTGGTTAGAATAAGTTTCCCTGCTTCACTTACAGCCATCCTGGCTGTAGCCTCCTGGTAATGGACCACATGATTTAAATTAGTGAGAAGACATAAACATGAGTTTCATATTCTTCTGAAAGGCTGTGTGCATTCCAAGTAACTTTTAAGAGAACTTCCAATGCTAGCTTTTAAGAGAAACTTTATCACACTGAGATTAAAGGATTAGAATTTTAAAAAAATTCCTAGACAAGCCTGAAAATTTACAAAAAAGGAAGAAACATGTTAGAAGGAACAGAAAAGATCCATTGTGAACATGGCAAAGTCTGTTTCTAAAAATTGTAAAGGAGAGTGATGTTCTCCACAACCTGATAAGATACTTCTTCCTTTATCCATTATGATTTGATAAACGGAAACCACCTGAAATGAATTTCATCTGGCTGGATTAAATGGGCTCCACAGGGAGTTCTGTTTTCAGTAGCTTAACGGCAGGGATTACACAGCGTGCATGTTCCCAGCAAATTCTTTTGCATAATCCTTGATTACCTTACAGTGGGAAAGCCTGCTCACCCCAGCAGTCACTCTGCCCAAGGGGCATGGTGCACTTATAAAAATGCATAATAATAAGCGATTACAACGTCATGGCACAGAATTCTTCATAGTTGAATCTGTAGTTTATTGATGGGATCAAATTAGAGGCTTAGAGGCTGCTTAGGTGAAGGAGGTTTTTTTTAGAAAACTATAGGTAAAATCCTGTAAGTGCCTTAGGAACCCTTCAGGCAAATTTTACTTTGCTCCTAGCACTACTCTTCTCCCTCTGGGCCCTGCTCTGCAAAGTATGTAAGTACATAAATATATACCTGAGGCTAACCAGGTAGCTAATGACTACTCTGAAAATGAACAGGGGGTTTTGTGCTTTTCTGAGGTATGTGTCTTGTTTGTGCCTGGAATAGATGGTGTCCTGCGAGTGTGGGAGCTGCGCTGAGCTCTGAAGAGGTGTGAGAGGCACGGATGCTCTTCAACAGTGCAGCCAGGGAGTTTGCATCAAGAGTTCACTAGGGCAAGCCTGCAAACCTGGGGGGTTAAAATATGTTCCTGGTGCCTTGCCTGCTTCCAGATCTCTTCTGCTGACATCTGAATGATGGTGAAGAAAGCCTGTATTGAATCTGAAGAAAACTTTGAAACAGGAAATAAAAACACCACCTAGTTGTATCTTCCCACATTACATGTTGGTGACCTTCCACACATGGACCATCCAACACAGGTGACAGTGACAGCACTTACCTTCTCTCAGCCAGTTTCAAGACAGGAACAAGCATATCTAGATCATCCCTGGTGAAGACTTGTCTAACCTGCTTTTTAAGATGGAAGAGGTTCAGGAACTCCCCAAGCTGTTCATTCCACTGCTGTATCACTTTACAGTTAAAAATATTTTCCTACTCTCTCATCCAAATGTTGGTTGTGGCAGCTTTAATCAAATACGTTTTGCTTAGTGCTGCCAGACAGACAGAAAAAGCTCCTTGCTGTCCTCCCTACCACATTCAGAGAGACTGTTGCCTGCTCCTCTCCCCTCAGTCCTCTCTTTTCCAGAGTAACTTGTCTGCCATTCCTCCTGACTCAAATTTCTTAAACCTCTGTCACAGCTGCCCATCCTGGACAGTAGCCAGTCTTTCTTAAACTGGATTTGGCATGCAAGACCAAGATTTATCAACAAAGAATAGACCAAAATCATGTTCTTACTGATACAACTCAGAATACATTTTCCCTTTATTTAACATTTCATTTTCTATATAATATAAACTCATGTTTCGGGATGGGTTTGTTGGTCTTTTTTTTTTTTGGGGGGGGGGGGAGGTGGGGGCAGGGGAAGGATGCTGTTTTTCCGCCTCCTTTGTATTTGCACAATGATGCCCCCATCCCAAATTCAAGATTTTAGTGCATTCAACTTTGTTGGTTATGCTTTTTCCTTGACTTATAGATTGCTCTGAGTCCTGTGCATCCCTCAAGTAGGTTTGCAAACTTCCCTCCAGGGGCTTGAACCCTCCACAAATGCAAGTGCATCCTCTACTCCATTATCTGAACTTGAAGTGAAAAACAGTGACTAAAATCTCTGCAAACTTCTGTAAAGAAAGATTAATTAGAGAATAAACTACTGACAGTTTGCCTTTTGTTGCCACATGTCAAGGAGTTCAGCACCTATGCTGTTATGATTTAATCTATTTCACATTCTCTTACATTGTATATAAGAACATCATCTGGCCAAGACAAAAGCATTTCTGAAGTCATGATGCAGCATATCAACTACTTTCCCCCTGCTCAAAGGACCAGTTATCCTGTCAAAGAAAGTGGTCAGACTGAACTCCTGTGACTGTTTTTGAAAAATCTACTTTTGATATATTTGTATTTTATCCTGCTGGTGCTTATAAAGTTTTGAATGATACAGAATCCTTCTGGGTACCAAAGTGAGTCTGACTAGCCTGTCTTTTCTCTGTCTACATCCTTCTCCCTTTCCTTCTGTTGTTTGCTCTTCTCAAGCCTGATGGGATCCCTCGTTGCGCACTTAAAGATAATAGCTAATGTTTCAAAGTGACCTTCAGCTGGTCCCTCACCTACCCTAGGGTGAACGTCACCTGTTCCACCTGGCTAATCTAATTTCTCTAATCTATGTTTTATATTTAAAACATTTAACTGATCTAAACATTTCAACACTGAGGAAATTACAGGGAAATACTAAATAATGGTTATTATACATTGATTTATCAGTCTGCTGACTCAGGAGAAGTAACGGGTCTTTTATGTCCCATTACTTTCAAAGATACTATCAAATATAGATGAACATTACATTTATTATGTCTAATGATAATAGTATGTTTATAACCCTTCTTTGAAAATAACATTTTTGCTACAAAGAAATAATGACAGATCAAGTTTGAATTTCCTCTTTACATAACTGTGACTCCTTCAAAGGCTATTCTTTATCTTTTATAAAAGTCAAAATCTGCTGTATTTTTGCTTTAAAAACAAACTAATTTTTTAACCCAATTAATGGAAGTTCATAATTTTGTTTCTTTCTCAAATCACTCAAACTGTTGCCATGGAAATAATTCTACATGGAGATGGGTCAAGAGAAAATAATCTCTCAGAGAAGATTGTTACTTGAAAAGCCCATAAATTATAATAATTTAATCAAAAGCATAAAGTAGTCAATCTAAAAACCTATGCAAGTATAATAATTCAATTCAACCGCCTGATTTTTCTCTCCTGTGCATACCTTCTACACTATTGTTAAAAATCCATTACTAATTATTCTGCTAATACAGTTTTCCAGGACACAGCCCAGTTGGCCACTGAAAGTATTCTGCAAAGGAGCTGAGAAAGGTTTGCTATTTGATAAAATAAAGAGCATTGTTCTTGTACTTGCTTGTCACTTTGAGATAAATGTGATTTCTTCTGGATATAGAATCCTTTATCTTCCCCCTTTCTGCCCTGCTGTACTGCTGTGGAAAGGCTTGCAATGTTTAATCCCTGTCTCAGATGTGGCTCCACATCCATTGTGAGTATTTTACCTCCAGGAAGCTGGTCACAAGTTCAGTGAAAAAAACCAAGAATCTTTGGAAAGGAAACATTGCTTTTTTGAAGTTAAACATGGTTGTAGATTTGTACACTGAATTGTAAAAATTTTTTCTGTCTCAACTCTTTTTTTGTGTTAAAGTAAGAAAATCCCATATTAATATCATCAAGGAAGGATGTGATTTTTTGGGGGTAAAATGAATGCATTCCAGAAGTTCCAATTTACTTATTCTTCTCATTAATTCTCCTGTGAACACTTGTGGTGTATATTCTACATCTCTGTCTGTGAGATGTATTAACAGAGATTTCCCCTGGGCTTCCTTCTGAGAGGTCACATTGTTCTTCTCATCATCCATCTCACCCTCTATTCTCTGCATAATGTTTTACCTGGGCCTAGCTATATCTTTATCTGAGAGCTATCCAGTGCCCTTCACCCAAGGCTGTCCAAGGTGTTATGTTTGAAATGAGCTGCAATAAGAGATTGGCAAAAATTCTCCCCATTTCAAAGACAGCTGAAACAAGATGGATTTGTTGAGTGATTTGCTCCTGGCTATTGATCTCACTCTGCCAGAAGAGGGTAAAAATCCAAAGCACCCAACTCCAATGTTATCCTCCAATTCAGCTTTTTATGTCATGTCATTTCAGTTTCAAGGGTGACATGTGAATGTGCAAAAACTATTTTTGCCTAAAAACTTTGGAGAAAGGTAGAAGGAGAATAAAACTTGAACAATGTTACAAAATATAGAAGAAAAATTACAAAAATTAAGACCAAATGTCCCAGGACAGCAAGATTAACCAAAAAGATCTGAAGATTTATGATTAATGTCACTAACCGAGGATAAGTGATTTTTCCTTGCAGGAATGATATAGGGGAAAGTATAAACTAAAAATAATGGAGTAGCAGAGTTATTAGGCCATTGTTTATCTGGTTTTAAAGCAGAGAAAGACAGGCTTTTGCCTAAACTGGTGATAAGATTTCTAGAGAGCAGGAAAATAAGGAAGTCTGTAAGATAAATCCTAAAATAGCTTGTGAAGGCTTTGAGCCTCTTGGTATTGACAAGGCATTAAGTGCAGACAACATCCATCTAAAGGTGCAAATGGCAGTGGGGGGCAGGATGGGGAGAGGTCCAGCAGATTTTTTTCCAAGGTCACATGCCCCCCCATGCCAGGGACAGACCAAGTAAACACGGATGAGTCAAAGGCACCAGTAGCTGCCAAGGCTGTTCAATAGCAGCAGAGGAGGAAATCCCAAAGTTTGCAGGAATATGCTGGGAAGGGCCGCAGAAGGGAAGTTGGTTGGTACCAGGAGGCACATCCAGGCTTTCTGCATCCTTCCTCGGCAGCCCCCAGCTCTCCCCATGAGAGGTGTGGGGAACACCAGGAAACCACTTCTAGCAGAGTTGCCTACCCTCTGGCAGCATGAATATACTTTTTCTCTTTGCTTTTCCTTCCTGCACCTAGCAGAGGGTGGCCTGAGTGAATGACAGTTCACAAATATACACTTCAGCATGGGAAAATACCCAAATTTAGGAAAAACCCATGGCATTTCTTGCAATCTCACTGAAGTTAATGGAAGCAGACACATGTGGTAAGAGTTTTCTACAAATTCCCAAATTGGAGTCAGATTAATTTAGCTGTTGACTTTTTAATCAAACAAAGCATTTCTGAACTAATAAAAAAAGAGTTTTATTACTAATATGAATTTACCAGACAGTTTCACTTTTTTTTTCAGACTTTTACTTATTCTGACAGGACAAGTCTGAATATTAATGGTCTGGTTTAATAACAGGTTACCTAAAGGTTGTCTTAGTGTTCTTATTCACCAAATGGTTTTGGCTTTTAAGCAGAATAATAAAAAATAACAGTATAAGAAGTGCTATAAGAAATTCAGACCAGTAATGCTCTTGTGCTAAAATTCTAAAATACTAGACCACCTCTGACCTTCAAATAATTTATTGTTACCAACAATTTAATAACTCTAAAGAACAAATATCATGACACAAGTGATGTGATGGTGATACGCCCTTCAAATTATTCATATGGTCATATATCTTACTGAACTTTGTGATATAAAATTCAACATTTCAGGTAAGAAGGTAGCCTTATCCCCAGAGGCTTTGAATTTTTCTTTCTTATTGACCTACCATTGTAAAGACATATCGTTGTAAAAGAACACTACTGATTTTCAGAAGCTCTTTGGAAAAGCAGTATCTTGGCTTCATTAAAAATTGAACAGCTTAGAATAAAATACATCTGGAGGAGACCTGAGGTGGTCTGCATTTCGCTTCCAACTGACTAAATAAGTAAAGCAAAACTGCAGTAAAAAGTGTAGAAATCCAGCTAGGACTTGTGGTTTCAGTCTTAGTCAAGCCTAGACCTGCAGGTCTGAAGGTACCTCCACAGCTGCTGCCTCTCTGTGGAAGTACTTGAACTGCATGGACAACTCAAGATTTTACTTCAGATTTTCTGAAGAACCAGAACTTCTTCACTGAGTGCCTAAATATATAAGTTTAGCAGAGCTAAGTTCACTTTACACCTAAACCTGCTCATGATCCAGATAGCAGGTGTGCCCCTGCCCTCCCTGGCTGGCTCAGGGTGCTCGGGGTTGCTGCCGGAGCAGATACTTCCCACCATGGTCACACTGCTCATCTTTGATACCTAAAAGATAATTCCCAACAATCCTCATTTCATTGTCTCTTGGGCATGCAGGCTACTTCAAACCCCTATTTAGGACTCAACTTTCCATGTATGTGTAAGGTCCCTAGATCTCCTCCAGAACCCAGTGTCAGATGTTGCAGCATGTGGCAGCAGTGATGAGCAGCCCATCATCAAGGCCTGTTGTTGAATGCTCACTCTGGTCATTCCTACTGGTTTTTGGCACCTTCAGGAGTTAGGCAGAGCCTGAGTTAGCAGTTCTTTGTGGCTTTCCAGAACTCTCTGGTATTTAAACTGCTCTGGTGCAGCATCTGGGACTTATGAGAGATCAGATAAGCCCTGGGTTGGCAACTTGGTCCCTGCGTAACCTGGAGGTTCTTGATGTTTATTGTCCTGTTTGATGGATAAGGCCATACAAATGCTACATGAACCTCAGAGGTAAAGAACAAAGTAAAAGCCTCAGACAGCATTTCTGAAAGTTTTAAAACTTTTTCCATCAGGCCATTCCCAGCAGGCAGAAAAATCCTGGCTGAAGAGTTAAGGCTCCTGAAATAAACAGTATAAAAAGATGTCTTTTATTATCTTGCTTCAAAGAACAGATCATGACCATGAAGTTATTCAGGGCTACAAGTTCCAGACCTCCTTTTTCCCTCACTTTCATCTAACAAGCAGAGGGAATGGCTGTAACAACTTCAGCATGTAGCACAAGCTAGTGCATCTTTCTCTACAACAGAACATAACCCCTCCAAAACGCCCCCAACCAACCCCCAGCCCCCAGTCAGCCTTATTTCAACATCTGTGCCATGTGCACAATGACAGACCGGGGACATAAGTATTTGTCAGCCATCTCCTCGCTGGCCTTTAGATAAGAGCAGGCTTCCCCACTTCTGGCCACCAGAAAGGAAGAGGTCTGCACTCCAGACGTTCCCCAGCTGGGGAGTGAGCTGCAGCTCAAAGCTTTGCTTTCCCAATGTGCTAGGCTTTTTCAGCAGCTGCAGTCTGGAGGCTGGGAGCGAGCCCCCCTCCTGTCTGCACAAAGCCATACTGATATCATTGCTTGGGCATCTGATGTGTAAAGCTAAAAATGTGAGTGTCCGCTGTCCCTGAGCTCCCTAGGGAGGCTCTGCCAAGGGGTGCCAGGCTGCCAGAAACCCTTCTATCTGACAGGAAGGGGAGGGAAACACATCTGGTCACTCAAAAAGCAGCATGTAGGTGTCCCTCTGCCATCCCACCAGGCACCTGGGACAATACTTGTGGACATCTCCACTGACATCCCCATGGACCAGACACCTGGGGTGAGGACACATATCCTGCTCCATGTGGCATGGCTGTAGGATCTGGCTGGGTGCCAGGCACACCAAACACACACATACACACCTATGCTATGGGCCTCAGTGTCCTGGACCCCATCCTGCCTTCTGGTATGCCTTCAACCTGAAACTCCCATGGTCTTTTCCTCTGGAGGTTTGCTCTCCCCCTCTTCTGCTGCTTTTCTTTCATGGAGTTTGTTGGAAGTTAGCACCTTTAGTGCCAATGCACCAAATTTGGCTAAAGCTGCTGGACAAAGGTCTCAAAAAGTTAGGTCCTGGTCCCACAAGGAGCAAGAGAAAAAACAGCAGGTATGTCACTGCTGCCCAGAAAAAATATCTTTGTCTGTATGGCAGGTAGGAATGTGCCTAAGGCAAAGGAACAAGTTGAGGAGCTGGCAGAGGTCATCTCAGTGCATATCCTCAGTCCCTCTCACACAACTGCAAATGGGTTCATGGCAGCCAGAGTGGGTCTCAGGGGTGTCCTGCTCCCTCCCCTGCCTTCACCCCAGCATTGGGGCACATCAGGCTTCTCAGCACCCTCAGCCAATAAAGCAAGCAAATAGCTTGCAACAGCAATTATACTCCAAAATGACTCAGACAGGCAACAGTGAAAGCTGGAGTATGGATCTAGAAGAGAAGATGGTGGTGAGTTATTGGGGTAAGGCAGAGGGCAGGCCCCTGGGAGCTGGTGATTAGAGCATTGGGGACCACCACAGCAACTGTGAGGAGTGTGAGGGGAGCCCAGGCACCAGCAGCTCTCACATGGGTGTATGCAATGAGCATCCTCACTGGTCTCAAAACCAGTGCTGCCAGCCAAGCAGCACAAAACAGAGCGTTAGATAGCTTCACACTTTTTGCAGCAGTGGACCTTCCACTTTAAATGAGAATTAATTTGATTTCTTACTTCAGATAAGACTACAGCCTGTTGGGCTCAGTAGCGGGAGGTTGCATAAGGAAATGCAGAGGAGCATAGATGAAGTATAAATTATCCAATCTAATATATTAGCATATTTTTGAGTGATGAATGGCTCTTGCCTTGTGAACAGTTTGCTGCTACATCAGCCTTCTACAGCAACAAATATATAATGACCCATTTGCTAGCATCATATTCAGGCTTTTTTGAGCCTCCTGCATTCATACGTGGTTCCCCAGTAGTCTGGAGCAAGCCATATATCACCTTCACACCCTCACAAGGCAGAGTTGGACCAGTGGCCTTGTGAGACGATGGCCATTTTCTGAATGCGTCCAGCTCTCCTTCAAGTGAGCAGGGAGGGCTTTGCACAGCCTGGACATGCCGAGGTTCAGTGCGTGGATGCAATCAGCAAAGGCTGTTTGCCAGCCGGAGGTGCCCACCTCAGCGGGGCACAGCAGGGCGGTGCAGCAGCTCCCTGCCTCGTGCTGCCAGCCTCCGGCAGGGCTGGGGGTGCAAGGAGGTGATGCTCATCCAGCACAACAGCCAACTCCCACCCCTCAGGCCTTACGATTAACATGTGCGATGGGGAGAGCAGGTGGAGGCATGGAGCACAGAGAGCACCCGAGGACATCCCCCCTGTCAGTGCGGTGGCTGCCGAGCACCAGCTGGCTTGCTGCTCTTGAGGTACTTGTCACCAGGAGGTGATGGGGCCAGTAACACCAGACAGATGGCCCTGCATCAGGGCTAGCAGCTCTGCAGCCTCCATGATGCTTTTAAGGAGACTAATGGGTGAGGAAAGTGCCTGCAGGTGTCAGCAGTGATACCACAACCACTAATGCCATGGGCCAGCACTGGCAGCTGCCTGTAATGAGCTTAATTAAGGCAGTAGTAATGGTTAAAGAGGCAGCATATCCTGGTTCTGCCACGGCTGTGGAACACTTTGGGGCAGGATGAAGGAGGAGATTCCCCAAGCAACGTGTGGGATTGCTTGAGGCACAGGCTGGATGAGGCCAGGGCCACGAGGCACCACAGGATGTCTGCCACGGCCATGCCCCCATGCTGCACAGACAAGCCCACATGTGCAAGCCTGGACAGCTTCATAGTCCAAGGAACAGCAGGATTTTGGAGGGAGGAAGGGAGGAAGGGTCTCTACATCTGACACTGTATGGCCAGGAAGTCAGGCATCTTCGCCACCCTTTGTTTTTGGTCTTCATGACTGGTGTGTTTGGGGATTACTTCAGCCAGAGCTATGGCAAAAGTAGAGAGGGCTCTGGTGAACCCTGTACCATATCAGGCCCCAGTCAGACATCATTTCGACCTCTGAGTCTGATTTTGTCTGGATCATCCCCAGAAATGCTGTAGAAGATAGAAATAGGAGAGGAGAAAAAATGTCATGGGAGGTTAACGCAAGAGCGGAGCTTTGTGTTGGGATGCAGAAGTCTGGCTCCTCTGCAGGGATGCTGGTGCTCCCCAGAAGACCTCTCTGGTGCAGTGAGGCCTTTATAAGCCATTTTTCTGAAAATCTTTCCCAAACATGCTTCTGATAAGCTCCAAGACCAGCAATGGCCACATGTGCAGGCTGATAGGTACCAAGAAGACAGTTTTGCTGTGGCTGCCCGTTTGCCTTTATAGCGCAAATGAGGGAAACAGCTCTTACACAAAAAAAAAAAAAAAAAAAAAAAAAAAATAATGGCAGCATTTCCATTTAAAGGCTGGCTGAAAGGATGAGAGACAATTCCTGTGTGGCCACAAGGCAGCTCATTCAAGACAAAAAGGAAAGCTGCACCAGTGCAACTTTCCCAGACAGACAAGCCATATCTCAGAGCACCCTTTTGCTGTCTCCTGCAATGAGTTTCCCTTTAGCTGCTGCACTCTCCGTTCATTCATTTCCTCCCCTCCCTCTACGCTGCTTCTTTCATTACCCATTACAAGACCTATTCATGGACATCCCCTGAAATGTCCCATTTGTCCAGGGGGTTGCAGCGCTTGTTTTCACTTCCAGCTACTGGACATTTTGAGCCAGGGGCCCAGTCCTAGGTAATAAACATCGCCTTTGTCAAAATGAAGCAGAGTTTAAGTACCAGCAAACAGTGTGTCTGCTAGATAGGGGGCTGGTCTGGCCTTAGCCAGCTATTGAGATGTCTTTGTGCCATGTTGCCATAGCTACCCTCCAGCTAAATAGGGAAAGAGCTCCTTTGTCCCAGATTAAGACCAGCAGATTTTTGCAGCAGAGCCTGTCAGAGACTGTGGGGAAAGACCTTGTCTGCATCTGCCAGAACTTTTGCATTGCTGTTGTGTGTGTATTGGGCTGGGTGGAAAAGGAGACAGAGGACTGTTTGAAATAAATTGATTTTATGTACATACATATGTATGCATGCATATGTACATATATTTTTTATATATATATGTCTCTCCACACACAAAGAAGGCTGTGGAATGGTGGTCGTTGAGGGACAGGTTTGCCAGCAAAGAAGGTGAAACTTGAAGTAAAGAGGACTTGAAATAAATCAAGCAGAAGCCCTTGCAGCACTTGACATGGTGTCCTGGGTTGAGTGAGTGGTGGAGTTTTTTGGTGGCAGGGGAGGGGGCTATCGGGGCGGCCCCCTGTGAGAAGCTTCTCGAAGCTCCCCCAGCTCCACATCAGCTCCACTTCTGTTTGGGAAATTGAGCCAATCGGCTGCGCCTCTGCGATAACGTATTTAAGAAGGGACGTGGTGACGGGCAGTCGGACTTGTGAGGAGCAGTTGCTGCAGCTGCATGAACACCAAGGTCAGTGGAGGAACGGAGGAAGAAAGGAGGGGGGAGGTGTGCCGGAGCAGAGACCCCCCCTGTATCCTGTGGTGAGATGGCAGGGCATCCCCCCCCTGCCACCCATGAAGATCTACGGTGGAGCAGACATTGATTTATGGCCTGTTGCTCCTGCTCAGCTGATCAAGGTTCTGTGCCTGAAGAAGGCCGGGGTCTCATGGGAAAAGGTAGCCCCGCTGCTCTAATTCAGTGCTGGGAGGATTGCAGCATGCGGGGGTGTCCCACGCCGGAGCAGCTCGGGAAGGGCTGCAGCCGTGGGAGGGAATTCAGTTGGAGGAAGTTAGTGACCCATGATGGAGCAGTGTGGGGAATGCTGCAGCCCATGGGAGGAATTCAAGTCAGAGAAAGTTTGTGGAGGACTGTCTCCTGTGAGAGGGGGACCACGATGGAGCAGGAGGAACAAGTTTCGGACACTCCCCTCACCGAAAATGAAGGAAGTGGCAGCGCTGACTGCACCCCCCATTCCCTGCCCCTGTGCCACTGGGGGAGGAGGTAGAGATATCGGGAGCAGAACTGAGCCTGGGAAGAAGGGAGGGGTGGGGGGAAGGTGTTCTCAAGATGTGGCAATGCTTCTCACTGTCCTACTCTGTTATGTGTTGTTAGTGTCTGTAATAAATATATGTTCTTTTTTTTCTTCCCCTAACGAGTCTGCCTTTTGCTCATGATCATAAAGGGGAATTTTTTCCCCATCCCAGTCCTATCTTGAACCCCAAGCCTGGCTCTCTGTCCCTTCTCATTGCCAGAGGGGAAGGGAGAGAGAGCTGCTGCATTGTGGTTGGCTGCCAACCAGGCCTAAACCACGACACATGGCCCCCAGGGACAGCAACCAAATCCCTTGAAAGGGGACTACATGTCCTGACCAAATAGGATATTTCCAGGTGTGGTTCCCAGAAAAACTCACATCAAACTAGCAGACACTGTCCTTTCTCCTGCCTTGTGCTAAGCAGTATCAGTGCTGGCCCTGCACATCCTCACACATCCATCTTTGCAAGCCCATTGCTGTCTGGGTTGGGGAGATGTGTGTGTCTTTGCAGCTATTGTTGCATGGGCAGCAAAGCATGGCCAGACCAGGTCAGCAGGGCAGGCACAGCAGCTGAGGACTCAGGATGGACTGCAAAACCCGCTGGAGAAACAAGGAAGCATTTGCCTAAATGCTGAATATGAAGGGAATTAGCCCACAGCTGATTTTTTTTCTGGCTCGACCGGACTTGTAGTTCAGTACAAGTGATGCTGAATGTTCCCACACTGCACCGTAGCTCTGTAGACCAACATGGGCAGGGTAAAATCCTGGTGAGTGGTGAACACTTGCATCCTGTGCTTGCCATTTTGCATGTGCACTGCAATGCCACCTGCAGCCATTACTTTCTTCCTGAGCACACTGAATGAGGGGACGTTCCACAGTTCATTTGCTTCCATTAAAAGGTGGGGGTTTCCAGAGAGGTAACAAGCAGCCTCAGGATCTGATCTAACTCCAGCTCCGAGGTTTTTTTCTGCCCATCATAGACTTTCTAAAATGACCCCATTTCTTCAGGGTGCTCAAGCAGCAGGGAGAATTTCAGACCTCCTGAGGCTGGGATATGCAAGTAGCACAGACTGCTTGGGGACTGAATTCACATGAATTCAGAGAAAAAAGGCTGGATATGTTCAGCACAGATTTTGGATGACATGTAAACTAATTTTGAAGGAAGGACTGAAGACATGGAAGTAAAGGAAAAAATATGACAAAAATATAACAGGGCTTAACCAAGGTCACTTGAGTCAGGCTAACTTCATAGCTTTTGGTGATAAGAAAAGAAAAAAAAATAAGAGCAAACAAATTATTCCATGGGCTTTTTTAGACATGGGAAATGCTTTAGATCTAATCTGTCTGGACTTCAGCAACACTTTTGATAAAAGAGCCACATGGGAAATTATTGTTTGTGTTGGAAGAAGTGGAGACTGGTATTCAAGCTGAAGGTCTGTCAGGAAATAGCCAAGAACAAACACAGCAGGTTCTTCTGAAAGGAGAATGATAGGAGGGGGGGGACGGGGGGACGGACGGACGATGTGGGGGGGACGGGACATAATGGGTGAAATTCCTCAGAGCCAGTTTTAGTTCGTTTTCTTCTGGAACAAACAGTAAGCAAGGGCTAATGATGTTTGCAGACAATACACAGTTGGGAGGCATCAGTGAATTTGGACTATCATAAAGGAAAAACACACTACTTTTGAAAGCTGGAACAGCAGACCTGGAGTGAGGAGTTCAAAGTGCCCATTGCGCACTAAGGCTCCCTCTACACTAATTAATTAAACCAAGCCAGGGCAGGTTTATGAACTGCCCTGTGACTGTCAGCAAGGATAAATGTTTATGTGCCTCCTGGCACTGTTTGTCCAGGGCTGCCCAGCTCCCTGCTAGACAATGCCCAGGCACAGTCTGGGGATTAGCGCTCTCCGGGACTGCTTCCAACAGGCTGCTTGGGTGAGGTCACTCTTGTTTAGAGATTATGAGAGTGGAGCTGCATGGATGCAAGCCACACCACACTGTCAGGCCCTGGCTCTCTTTACTGCCTGCCTGCCATACATGTGGCATAAGAAATAACATTGTTTTGCTGTGGAGTGCACTGATCAACCACAAATTCATGTGAGCACCCATGCAATGTGCTTGCACAAGACAGCAAATATAGTCACAGCTTGCATCAGGAGAGAGAATTCTGAAAGAGCAAAGGCATATTTTTGCTCCTTTACAACCTTTTCTAGAAAAAATGTATGTAATCACAGCCTCTCCTAGACCAAAATAATTCCAACTTGAGTGGGCTCGCATGCAAAGAAGAAATATTGGAGGGAGCAGCAAACATGTCCAATGAGAAGGAATTTAATGAATTTGGCCAGTTTAGTGTGTCAAAAGAAAAGCTGAGAAGCAATTCACTTGTGCTGTCTATTAATACATCAATGAGGTAAACACCAGAGAGAGAAAAAAAACATGTAAGCTAAAGGCAACTGTTGGCACCAGTATAAATGTGTATCAACCAGCCACAAAAAACTTTAGGCTGGAAATGAAAAGTAGTTTACTTCTGAACCATTTTCACTGCAGGAGAGTGCTTCAGCTGCAACCTTGTAGGAGGAGCACTGGAGGCAGAAATTAAACTTGGTTGTGGAGTTGATGGCTGAAGACCTGGGAATACATGTGTCATGGTGGCTTGTGACAGCAGAGACTGGCCCCACTGACCCGCCGGGGCCCCCAGTCCAGCTTCTTCTCTTCTTAAATAGTTCATGGGAAAGTCTGACAATAATGACCACAAGAAGTGATGCTGAGCCTAATTGTTCCCACTGTCCATCGAGCTCTCACTGACCATGGCCCTCGTGTATGTTATAGATGAGTCAGGGCTGCTAATGGAAACTGGCGTTACGATATGCACAAGTGCCAAATGCTGTGTTTGCCCCTGGATTGCTGCTTGAGCATATTGCTTCCTGAAAGACTTGGCCTCGGAGATGTTATTAGAAATGAAAGCACGTGAAAAAAAGAAATATAAATGAAAAAAAGAGGGGTTCCTTAGTGTGTGTAATAAACTGAAACGTGAAAATGGTTCAGAAGGCAAGAAACTATGATAATTGCTCTGAGTCATAACTCTGCACATCTAATTTACTTCTTTTTGCTTTTTCCATGCTTGCTTGTCTCAGCTATTAGTAATGTTTTGTTTACTAAACCAGTGCTTGTCAACTCATGGTCTACAGATCCTGGAAGGTGTATGGGCTACTTGTAAACTTTTGTGCCATAACTAGTTAAGAAAACTATCTGTTGTAAGAGCCCTACACTTGCTATACAGAAGTCTCTGCTGCAGAGCAGTCCAAATCCCTAACTAGTAGAGTTCAGCTGTCCTCCAAACTGTGGGTGAACAGAACTGCATTTACAGTGTCCAGCACAATCAGATTCTAACTCATCTAGACTCTGTGGACACATCCATGGGCATATCCTCTCTCTAATGTATCCCAGAGGTGTAGGGTCTGTCCTCAGTGTCACCATGATATGAAATATATATATACAGCACACAAAGCCTGCAGCTGGAAAGGAAGTGCATATCCATGTGAGAGAAGTCAGAGAAGGGTTTTTGAATGTCAAAGGTCAGCAAAACCAAAATATTTTGCCCTGCAGTACCTCCTGTGCTCTCACAGTGGGAGATATCTCTTAGGGATTTGGGGAGTAGTTGAGAAGCCCCAACTGTTGCAGAGGAGGAGGAAAGGCATCAGTAAAGCAGCTGCTCTGTTTCAGTGCTTTTTTGGACACTTGCCTTTTAGCCAAGTCATTCAGCCTCCGTACGCAATAGTCATAACATTGCATAGTTTAGTTTTTATCTGTTATTTAGTCATGACATAATGACCCAAAAGGCAAAATCAGCATCATCATTCACATCCTCCAGTAGGAGTGTCAGTAGCTCTGAGATGTCTCCTGTGACACAATTTACAAATCCCTCCTGCTTTTTAGGCATCAGCTGCAAAGTTTTCATACAGATCCAAGGTTATTTGGAGCCAAGATCTTGCGTCTATTTCTAATATTTGCAATTTGAAGCCAGGTGCATGTGCCAACTTCCCTTTCTCAAAAGCTGCCAATTGGTTACAGGTGATACTGGAGTAGAGAGGGAAAGTGAACAAGTATTTCAGATCTAGGGCACAGGTGAGGCAAGTTGATGTCCCTGCTGTGTTTCAGACAGGGGCAAATCATGTAAACTCTTTTTTTTTCCTATATCCTGGGCCACTATGAGGAAAAATGTGCTTAAGGACATGGGAAGTTCAGACTGCAGTGATAGGACCCTTACAAACAGTCTCCACTTCTACAAAAGTCTTTTAGGCATGATTGATTTCAAATGCATAAAGGCTCTTAAATGCTTTGGTAGCTCTGGGTGTGAGATCTTGCATATATGTTGAGTAGATTTCTTCAGCAGTGTATCTACACAACAAAAGAATTGGCCCCCTTCACTGGAGGACAGCAGAGAGGTGGAGACATTGCCCTGGCAATCTACATGGGAGCAGAGGGTTGCAGTGGCCATGTAGCTTGTATTAAAGTGAGATCTGCTTTGCCATCACAGTAGATTGCCCAGAGAAGTTGTGGAGCCTCAATCTTTGGAGACATTTAAAGCCTGACTGGAGATGGCCCTGAATGACTTGCTGTAGCTGACCCTGCTCTGAGCAGGGGTTTGCAGCAGATGAACTCCAGAGATCTCTTCCAATCTCAGCCCTTCTGTGACTTTTTAATATATACATACCTACACACACACACACACACACACGTACGTATATATATAAATATACATATATACACACCCCCTCAGGGCTCAGGCGCACAGCTGAGTTGCAGAAATTCAATGAATTACCATCCATCATCTGATGCCAGCGAAGGTCACGCACTCATCTGCAGACATTTGCATGTGCAACATAGTGTAAACCTCTTTTACTGAGGTTTAAAATCAGTCACATTACTTCTCTCCAGATGTGGGCTGAAGGGCACACCTGGATTACAGCAGCACAGCCACCATGGCTTAGCTGGCACAGAGTAACCTGTGAAGTTGTCATAAGTTGAGTGGCTTTCTGAGCCTTGCAGATAAGTAGATTCAACTATAGTGAGCTGTGTTCACTGGAGCAATGAGGAGAGGTGGTGAAGGCTTGGTTAGCAACCTGATACAGTTTCAAACCCATTTAAGAAAACAAGATATAGCCATGTTCTGCCACGTGCTGGAGCATATTTCACTAGTAGTTCTTGTGGCACCTCTCCCCAGTCCTTTATGGGAAAAATGATCTATAAAACTCTGATGAATAAATAAAATTTTTTAAAGATATATATAAAAAATATTTGCATAATAATGCAGTAATGTACAAAGCACTGTTGTCAAGAGTGAAAGTTCCTAATCTGGGTCAACTAGTAAAAGGAAAGAGGCTCTTCAAGAAGATTGCTCTTTAACAGTTGAGTATCGGGAGCCAGACTCACCACTGAGCTCCATCTGCTTTGTATCATACTGTGACACAAGCCCAGATCTGAGCATCACCAGGACCATGTGGAGCAGCTGGAGTAGATGGGGAAGGATGGGCCAACAAGACTTCATCAGTTCTTAAGAGTTTTACACACTTGGGGGGTGTGTTCTTTGGTTTGTTTGTTATGGCTGCTCTTCAGATACCACAATGACAGTCTCCCAAAAGCCAAATCTACTGAGTTGTGGGATGGTACGCTGGCTGTCCTCATCTCTCAGAGGAGGGAGCTTTCTGCTTACAGGATAGTGAAGGGAGACTCTACTATAGAGTTTCCATCCTCAACCAGGAGCCATATGCCCTCTCCTACCACCTGGCTCCCCAGGAAAAATTCACATCACTTCCTCATCCCTGGCCGTTTTTTGTCTGTTTTGGAGACCAGAAGATCTCTGAGGACAGAATCTCTCTTGCCAGGCTCATACAGTGCCCAGACCCCACAGGGTTTGTACTGCAAAAATAAAGGAAGATGTTTGCTGGGAATTTGAGCAGTATTGCCTACCTCTAAGAAACTGCTGGTGCTGTCTGCAGAGAGCCTGTATACATAACTTTCTGGAGGAGGCATTTAGTCAATAACTTGGTGTGGAAAGCAAAATGTGGGTAGGAGCGGGGAATGAGAGCTCTCCATCATTGTCATTGATTTTCTGAAATGGCTTCATGTCTGTTTGTAAGAAGGATGCAGTGACATCCCATGTTTATTCAGTGTCTGCTCTGGGTAAGAGGAGATGGCCATGCCAATTAAAAAGTTTAATTAAAGCAGCAACCTTTCTGTTCCAGAGGTGGGGGCCTCTCATGTCCCAATTTATTTTCATTAATAAGTCATTAAAGCAGGAGCTTCTGAGGATTTACTCAAATAGCTCAGGTTTTTAGTGCATCTTCCCTGATTGCTGGAAATCATTGCAGATCCAATATCAAGGCCTTGAGGTAAAACTCAAGAATACATGTCTAAACAGATCAGAATTATGTCTGTAATGTTTTACTGCAGTATTGAAATCTCTCACCAGCATGGACATGCTGTTACAATCTATAGCAAGATTAATATAACTGAGTTTTACATACATATGTCACACCCAATAAATCTTCAGGAGCACTCCCATTTTTTGTCTTGATGCTCACTGCAGTGCTTACCTCTGTTGATCATGTTGCTGCATCAAAGCGGTGCTTATCATCTCTGAGCTACAGCTGCTGACTGTCCATCTCCCTGTGATGCTTCAGCTGTGGAATTGAAGAGATCCTCCCCAAAAAATGTCAGTCCAGAGACATTTAACATGCTTATAGACACAGATAGGACAAACCCCGTGGGTTTGTGCTGGTATATGTATGGATTTGTGCAGGTACACATGTATGTCTGTGCATACAAGTTGTCATGCAATACAATAAGAGTCAAATTTAAGTCATTTAGAAGATGGTCCAGTCATTGAATTGACAGTGATATTAAGGAAATATTTAAACATTGAAGTGGATTCAAAAAACCTTATGAAAATCACGTTGGAGGCTGGGAGGTATGTCCACTCTGTGGAATAACAAGAAGAACCAAACAGTTGAGGTTTCCAAAGCTAATTTGGGGTGGCAACTACATGACCCCCGCAAAAATAAATTAAAAATTATATGGTTGAATCTTCTGACCTGTTCCTGGTTTTCTCCATTACAGCTGTGGCTGAATCCCTGAGCCTGCTTTGAAAAACTGATCCAAGTGTGCAGGCTAGTCAGACAACCACAGAAAAGCTGTGTTGGAGGTTGTGTAACACTAAGGTTGGAGAGCCAAAATTCAAGATGATTCAAGCAGGTATAGCTGGAAGCAGTGAGGTGAAACTGAAAAAAAAAGAAGCTGCAGATTAAATGTCAGAACTGTTTTTTCTGAAGCCAAGGTCTATTAGCCTGGGGGGACATCATCCAAAGAGAGTTATGGAATCCCCATTAGCCGGCCCTTTTGAAAGCTTAGCTATACCAATAACACTCAATAATACATTTTTTGGAACAAACTTATGTTGGCAGAGAAACAGGAGGTGAATTAATAGATCCTTTCTGGCTCTGATTTTTATAACTCTTCACATTGAATCCTAATACAAGAGGTTATCTTTATAGCAGGCAATGAAAGATTTTCCCTGTAGATTACCACTTGAAAAGTACATGCTGCACATCTTTAAAGTACAGGACATTTTATACTTTCATTTGATTTCAAGTGACTGGAGTACTCTCTAGCCAGCTTCAAGTTAATATTTTAGAAAGAATCAATGGCATAATTAAACTTTATGGATGTCCCTCATCAACAGTTCCATGTGATCAAGTTTACAACATGGTGGTACTTGGATAAATCATTTTGTATTTATGGATGGCTCATAAAAAGGCGAGATGAGGACTTAGCCACAAGGGATGATGGAGTAATTACATTGAGTGGTATGGTTTTAAACATAAATGCAATTTGTTATTAGTGCTATGAACTGAAATGTGTTTGACTTAAAGGGAGAGTGCTATGTCATTAAAAAAGCCTCATGATAAGGCCTGGTGTTTGGGCTAGCCAGTCTTACACTTCACCTCCAGAAGGATATTCCCTCCTAGCTCTCTGTCTCCATTGGCTTAAAATGTCAGTATGTGAAAAAATGGTCTAATTGTTAGAACCATTCTGGGATGGTTTCTTTATCCCACTGGAAAACTTGACTGGACATGAATATCAGATTTAAGTGCCCAAGTCAGTCATTGTAACAGATGGCTATTTTCCCCTCTGAAAGGCTGATTGACTCTGAGCGACCCCAGCTACTCACATGCAAGGCCAGGACTGTCTGGCCTGAGCAGCTTGTTATTTGTTCACCAGTCACCTCTCTTCAATCCCACAGCTACATTCAGGAATTTTCTGAGCCCATCAGAAGAAAAGGGTGTATTTTGTCTCACCTTTCCTAGCAGGTTGGGCACTACTTTCCCCAGCTTCTATCCTGGCGTTGAGTAGCACATGCAGAACTCAACCTTAGCATGGCTTAGCCCAATGGGAGCTACCTGGGATGGAGAAAATCATCTCTAAAACCACCCACACCAAAGTATGTCGTCAATGGAGAGACAACCTTCCTTGCAACTAACTCTAACAGCATCTGGAAAAGCAGGTGGGTTTGAGGAACCACAGTTCCTTTGCCACGGTTGGGTTTTGGATCAGAGCAGGACATGGTCCCCAAGGGGGAAGCAATGCCCAACAAGATGTATAGAGTGATTTCCCACCCTCCCAGCTCTCCCTCTCTGCATGGGGAGACTTGTGTCCCAACCAAAGTGCAGACTCGGTGCAGCTGAACATTGCACTTCCTCTTCCAGCCCAGCTTCCCAGGTATTTTTACCAAGGACTAGCTTGCTGTGCAGGCAGAGCCAGCCTTTGATTCTCAAGAGAAATAATCATCCTGCCATGTAATTGTAGAGCAACAGCTTATTCCTGATTAATGGCAGTGTAAATTGATTCTGATAAATAGATGAGGAGAAATGAAGAATGAACAAGCTGAACATCACTGGCACAACTCAGTGCCTTCTACTGTGACAAACACTGGGCAATCTCTGCAAGGTTTTTCTCCAGTTTGCTCCTACTGCTTCATCATTTCTTCTCTTAAAACAAAAAGGTAACAGTTTTGATGTCTTCCTATCATCTGATGAGCATCTTAAGATACAAGTAAATGAAAATTTTCTCTCTGCCTGATATACAACCCTGCTATCACCAACACCTTTTGCTCACAGTGTAAGGATTTTCATGGGGTTGTGTTGGCAAAATTGTAATTGCAAAAGATTGAGAAACAGGGCAGATCATATTGCTGAACTTGATGCAAGTGAGGAGGTGGAAGACAAAGGAAGAAATACGTTGAAAAGGAAAAGCAGGAAGGAGGGAGGAAAAGGATGAATAAATTTTATAATTTGGTACACTCGAGTAGCCATTTCAGTTGTTAAAATCTATAGCGCAGAACCATGATTTAACAAATTCCTTGTAAACCTCATGTACTCCTTGCATGGGTGCATGTATCTAGATGGTTGCTGGCCAAAGCATAAACACCTCTAAACTGAACACTTTTTTATTTGGTACTACTGAAGGAGCACACAGCTATCAGGGAGCAGGTTTTATGCATCTAGTCCTTCCATTTTTTGAATGAATAGCATGAAAACTGCAGAGCTGTGCAGCCGGAGCTCTGAACATGGTCTTTGAAGACGCAGAGCGCCACGGTGCTCAACAGGAGAGCGAACAAGGTGGTGGGGCTGAATGGATTTGACCACCATCTGCACGGGCTGAGCAGGGCACCATCTCCTCCACCAGCACCACCATCCACCGACAGAAGCAAATTTGAGAAAATGTAGTCATACTTGGGCTCCTTTGGACATAATCTAGAAGCACCAGTAGGCCCTATGTTACAACAGTAAATAATATCAATATTCCAGCATTTTTCCCTAACAGGAACCTTTTTGGAAAGTTATTAATTTCAGATATTTGCATTCTGATAAGATAGCTGTGTCCTAGGCCATGCTGACCACTGTTTACACCAGCTGGCTGCGGGAATCCTGCAGCCTTGTTATGGTGCATGTCAGTCTTTTGAAAGCTACAGATAAACTCATTGTAAAATTTATCTGAATTTATTTAAACACAAAATAACCTGTCAGAAGGATCTAGAGTTCTCTCTGACCTCCACCTGATACACAGCTACAAGCCTTGCTGTATGTTAGTACATTTAAATCTGGAGTGTAAACACAGCCAGCCTTGCTGTGCTCTCCTTTTAAAGGACGGATTAGGTTTCAGAAACCATCCACAGACTGAAATAAATTTGTTCAACCAATTCATTGTGTTTCCTTCCTAAGTAACTGCTGATAATCTGCTCAGAGGAAAGGTGCCCCTTTTTCTGTTTGTTGGAGGTTGTTATATCAAGGCTCAAAGCTGCCTGTAGGGAAAATAATCACTTATGAGCTGAGATACACTTGAAGTGGCAATTTGCCAAACAAAATGCATCACTACTGTCATGCCAGGGACCCTCTCACTTTGCACATCTTTAAGCATCCAGAGAAAGGACTTAATTACAGAGCAGCTCATGTTCTGTTGGGGAAGTTGCAAATGTTCTTGGCTGGTTTGTTTGTTGTTTTTTTTTTTTTTTTTCATCAAAAAAGCTTTTTCCTTAACCTCCTCATGAAACTGTATCTTCCCTGGCAGCTTTAAAGCACAGGGTTAATGGCTTTTCTTTCTGTCCCACAAATTCTTCAGTTCCATCTCCAAATATTTCTTGGCCAATTGGAAAAACATTGAGATTGCAATCTGTTGCCAAGGACAACCAAGTCCCCAGTGGCCGTTTTACAGGTTCCTCAAAACAATGATACCCGGTGTCACACAACACTGAGCACGAGAAAGAAAATAGAAGCCCATAAGGAACCTAAAATCCCCAAATTTGAATTGTTCTGACTGGTTTCATAAAAGCCAGGGACTGAGTAGACACATAGATGGAGCTTCCTTCTTACCCCTGAGCTTGTGCTCTCTGGCCAGGTGCTTGAGTACTTCCTTGGGTCATGGCACAGGGACTTTGTCCCACCACCGCTCTCTCCTGACACCTCAGCTCTTGTTCTGGATCCCCCAAAGCAAGGTCACCGTTTGCCATAGTGTTATTAAGATGGTGTATCCCATCAGAAGCACATTGTTTGTGAAGCTGGAAAGGATGGTGGTTGCTGGACTTCACCCACACAGTGGTCCCTCACCCAAATTCTGACCACAAGGAAATGTTAACTATCACTTGGCTGAAAGCTTGGTGGCCTAAAGCGGGGGCTGGCGTTGGTAGTCACTGATGAATCAAACAAATTATTTCCCTACAGATAGGGTGGTCTCACTCCAAATTGCTCCTCCACTGATTCAGTATTTAGGCCTTCCTTTTCAGCCATCCTCTTCAGCACTTCCCAGACAGTGTGGAGGAGAAGACAGCCCTGAGAGAGTAGCCTGCCCAGCCGTCTTCCTGGTCATTGGGAACTTGCTCTTGAGTGACATCCTGGATGGAAAGGGGAATCCTTTGACTTGTTTGCTGTCCAGGTGGTGGGCGAGTGTACAGAGAAGAGGTCCACTTCCAGTTTGGTGATTTTTTGGAGATTTCAAAAAGAGAAAGGCAGATCAAAATAGCCTGTGGTAGTAGTTAGTGAAACAGTTGCCTGAGCTGTGGCATTTCGAGAGTAATCTTTGCGCTGAATAAAGGAAACAGAGACCCAAACCCAATCTCTAATTTTCTGAGTGAACAGGGTATTCATTCAGGAGTAACTGACTACCAAGACTACAGTGGAGCTACAAATTTTTGACCAAAACTAATATACAGCCATTAAAAACTTCTATTTCAAAAAGCTGGTATGCAACAGTTAAAAAACAAGAATTGAAAAATTCACAAACAGCTCCATTTTGGATCTTCTTTCTTCCAAATATCAGGGTACTGTGATAAACTGAAAGCTTCTTGGTGTAATTTGTAACATCTTAGATGCCTCTGGTTTAGAACAAAAAGCATTCCTTGAGATTAAATAGCAGCACTTTGTCAACATTTTGAAGTTTCCACTCAGTGAATACAAGGATTAGTTCAATGATCCAGCCAGCTCAGCTCATTGCCAATAAGAACATTACAAATACAATACTAAGACAACGATTTTTTTTTTTTTTCAACTTTTGACCTCAAGGTAGCAACTGCAGTAAGGCATGAATACAGCTGGACGTGGCTTGTGATGGAGGCCTGAGTTATTTTCCTGCTTAATGGCAGCTGATATCTGTGTGTTTGTAATATCTCTTGTGGGGATACATTAAGCAGAAGAGTTAACAGTGTCAACTGATGATAATGCTTAGTGCTTCCTCTGGGGAGAGCCCTAGAAGTAGGTTGGGTAAACACTGCACAGACTGCAGATAATATGGCATGTTTGCTGAGGGGACATTAAACTGGTGATGCACAAGCAGTCTGGATAAACTGGTCTCTTCTGAAACAACAAGCTCTCACTCCAGCCAAATGTGAAATTGTTTCTTCTGGATGAGTTAAAGGCATGGGCAAAAATGATGAGTTATTAGGTTAGTCTTTAGCAACAACTTTGCAAATGCTGCCAAATTCCAGCTGACTCTGGTTAGCCTGGGAAGACTGCAAACATCAGGTAAATGATACAAATAGTTGATGAGTCAGGGAAGTATTTTTCATATGGTTTTGAAGAGGTCAGATATACACTTTACCCAAGTGTTTCATTCCATTATATTTTGCCTTGTGCCAAGCACTTTCATCAGTTTATTTATATGTAACTTTTTGTTGTTGTTGTTGTTGTTTTGGTTTTTTTTTTTGTTTTTGTTTTGTTTTGGTTTGGGTTTTTTTTATATTGAAAAGTATTAGATCTTCATTTCAGCATGTCTGGAATATAAAGGTCATGTTAACTGTTTTCTACCAGAGGAATATGGGAACAAGCCAGAGAAGCTACTTGTGGGTGAGCAGGATGGATGTTCTGACACATCTCCATGGGATTTCTGGTTTGCACAACCATTATTGGTGCTTAGAGTAGGTCACAGATAAGACCAAGGTTCAAAAAGCTTTGTGCACTTATATGTAGTAAGACACCATCCAGTCTGAAAAGAGCTTTGGCCCAGGTCATCCACATTCTTTGGAAATTCTGTTCTCAAGTTACATACTTGACAAATTTAAGGACCTGCCCTGCAGCCTAAAAGTAAATGATGCACAGTTTGACGCAGGAATTATGACTCAATTTTATGGTTTATAAACTGATACAAAGAAATTCAGTGGCTTAGGCAAGGTCAAGCAAGAAGTCTCTCAATCCGTGATCCACACATCCAAAAGATCAATCAAAAGATCAATTACTGAGTGTGAGTAAGGTATAGGGAAGGGAGATGTCTGGAGGCCAGTGTAGGGGAATAGGACAAATGAGGAACTGAGCTGATGGGACTGAGGTTGTCTGGAGAAATGGGCTGGGAACAAGGGGATACAGGGGGTAGCTTGAACAGGACTGGAGCTCTTCAGAGGTTATAGAAGGGTTTTATCTCCAGTTCTGAGCCTGCACACCCCAGAGTGCCTTGCACATACCCCAGAGCAGGGCGGACTTTGACAAAAGTCAGGCACGTCAAAATGGAGGGAGCCAGTTGAGAGCCTCATCCTTAGATAATTGCCCCAAACCTCATCAATCACTTAGCTGTAGCCTCCCAGTGAAGGACAATACCTGACTATCAGTGTATTTTAAATCCACTCCTTTATGGTTATAAGTGCATTTAAACTTTATTTATGCACATAAATGTATTTATCTATAAATTCTTTTTACTAATATTTTATTATTTTTTGTTTATAAACTATTTATACATTTATTTATTTACATAAATTCTTTTTTAAGGCAGAGGCAATTTTTTAAGGAGAGACAATTTACTGCTCCCTCCCTTGACACTGGATACCAAGTCACTGAACAGATGGGGTAAATGCACCCCAAAGGGCAAGTAGATGGAGCTGCGCTTTTCCTGCACAGACCTGTGATATGTGTAATCAGCTGGGGCTGACACTACTTAATCTGGGCTGGCAGGAAGGCCATTAAGCAGTGTGTCCTTGACACAAATATCTCTCCTCTATGGTTATCACAGAGCCCAGACTCACTGGGTTTCAGGGTGTACAATACAGTTCAGATATGGAATTTGATTCTTCTGGGCTTTCCCTATGGGAATATGTGTGTGCAGAAGGGGGAAGCTGGATCTCAGCCTGCTCATTATATATATTATTGATCTTGAGCAGGGAGGTTTTATATGCTAGATGGGGGGATGTGAAGCTAAGGAAAGGGAATTTCTTTTACTGTGGTTGCTGCTTTCACATGGATGTTGATCCAGCAAAAATATTGCTGTGGGTTTATAAATTATGGGTGTCCAAAAAGAAGGACTGGTAAAACCTCCCTTTGTCCTCATGACAGTGTTTGTTACATGAAGATGGATTGGTTGCTCCTTTTGACATGAGCGATGAGGCCAGAATTTTCTCTCATTATAATCGATCGTGTAAGCGGACAATAGGAGAAGACGCTTCTCCACCAGATCTGTATTCCTCCTCTGCAGCACTGCAATTTGTTACTACCTGTAAGTAGAAGCTCTGAGCTGCACGCCTGAAGCCAGCTCTGCAGCCTGTGCACCCCTATCAGCCCGCTCCCCGGGCTACCCAGGCCTCTGGCATGCAAAGGTTAACTTCACCATTGTATCTTAGTGGTTATTTTTGTGCAACCTGTTTATCTTCAGTCCCCAGGTCATTAATAAACATCCCCTTTCAAATACTTTGGACATCTGGAATATTGGTTGCTTGTCTTCTGAGACAATGATATCCTTTTAGGCTGGTAAGGGAAGGATAAATCTAAAGCTCCCTTTTGGAAAAACACAGTCTCAGTTGTCTTCCCTTTTACTCCAATTAATTCACCCGATTGGGATTGCACTCTGCAGGAGTATATAAGCAGGTATCTAACTTTCATGCATATATACAGCCCGCTGGTATCACCTCCCTGTCACCATCGCTGTAAAATGTTATATCTGAATCTTGAATGCAGGCAGAGTCATTCGGGAAAAGCAACATCTGGTCCTGGTATTCAAGACTAATTACTAATATACTTGCAGCAGGACAATAAATTTGGTAATTTTAATTTCTCTTTACTTCCTTTAATATTTGTTTAAACAAGAACCCAAAAAAGTCTTTTTTTTTTCATTTATTTTATTTTCTAAAGAAAAATAGCCAACACAAGAAGTTCTTCAGACAAGAGCTAGGAGAAATACAGAATGGTTTTATGGGCCTGTTCTGCTCATGGGGGTCAGCTGCAGGGCTCTGAGGGGGGAATTTGTCTGACCCATTTTACACTTCTGCTTGAAAATGAACCAAATCCTAAAAATGTCTTTTTCTGTTTAATGACAAAAGAGGGAATTTACAGTTCCAAGTTCAGACAGAGCAGGCATCAAGAGTTAGGTGAAATGAATCCCTCCCCTCTCGACTTTAGTAGGATGCGATCAGAGTGCTGCAGTCCCTTTTGTGCTTTGAATTAAGCTGGTTTTGTGTGCTGCTGTGCTGTGGCATCTGCTGTCATTAGAGGGGTGGTGGGACAAGGCTCTGCATGCTCTAAACCCTAAATCATCCCTGGGAGGTACGGGTCTGTCCTCTGGCTGTCAAGCAAATCCTACACAGCTCAGTTATACGTGACTTTTTAGACCAACCCCTCCTGATGGGCTTCACTTTGCAGGAGAGGTCACAACATTTAAATTAGGTGGAAGAAACCAAAAAACAGCCATAGGATTTTCAGCTAGAAGCTGGGTCTTAGCCTTCTCTCCAACACCTTGTTTAGGAGGCTGGAAGTTCCTGTGCATGTGTGCACCCTCCCACTGCAACCCAACAAGTCACGCACACTGAGCTGACCACATCAGATGTACAAATTGAGCAGGCATGCCACTACCTTCAAGATTGCACCTAATTTTCCACCTATAGTAACTTTTGCTAAAAACGTTTTAATGAGGCCTTCTTAGTCTTGTAGCTGCCACTAAAATACTGAACTGCCTGTGTAGGACCAGCAGCTAGTAGAGCATCTAGCTAATCATCTATTGATCATTCATTAGCCCCTGATAAACTATGAAGATTGAAACCTCTCACTGCATGCTCTGCAGATGTCTGCCATTGCTAGGGAAATGTCCTGCAAAATTAACATGCTTTTTGGGCTACTCTCCACCCCCTCAGGCTGGAGGGGAGAGGAGAAAAGCCCCTTTGTGAGTCATCTCCCACCAAGCCCTCCCGCCACAGTGTCGCCTTAGAGGAGGGGTGTTTTATAGACTTCAGTGGTTGCTTTTCATCACTTCACTTTGAGAAGACCCTCTCTCCCACAGAAATAAGGCAGGGAAGCTGTGCCTGGAGCTGAAGTGAGGTTAGGGGTCAGCAGGCAGCCCTGGGTGACTCAGGGATGAGGAATGTGCAAGCAGACCCCACTCCTGTGGCAGGCACAGTCCTCCCATGGTGCCCGCACCCTGTCCACCGATCCAGCAATCTCCTTGCAGGCTGAGCACCCTTGTGTCACCCTTGCTAACTGGAGCAGCTCCTGTGGCAGGTTACAGACCAGAAATGGTTCCTAAGGCTTTCCCGATGTTATTTCCCATTGTGTGGTGCAAATGGAAGAGGCACTGGCTTGGGTAGCCTCTTGGTCAGGCACATACCCCCACCCTAGAGTGAGTGATGGGAGACAGAGGCTGCAGATGTCTTTGTTGGAAAAGGCATCGTCAGACAAGCTATTTCAGCCAGGGGCAGTCTCAGCGGCAGTTTGTAGCTCCAGACAGTCATCCTGGCCTCTCATCCCTTGCAGTCTCACTGCCAGAGGTTACTGCCACTTCACTTTTGCCATATTCATTTGGCCA
Source organism: Tyto alba (assembly GCF_018691265.1). NCBI lineage: Eukaryota > Metazoa > Chordata > Aves > Strigiformes > Tytonidae > Tyto > Tyto alba. The sequence continues at coordinate 40,399,251 of NW_024881316.1, read as the reverse complement.
GCTGTGTAAAATGACCCAAGTTTAAATAACCTTGTTAACCTTCCAGAGAGGGGCTGCTCTGTGCTCCCCACATAGCAGAAATTCCTGGTGATGATGATATAAATCTTGGCTGGATCAGAAATAGGGTCTTTCTTCTCACAGCTTTTTGCCAGATCATGGTTTTGTTTACTGCCTCAAAACCAGAGAAATATTAATGAAAAATATTTGCTGAAAATGCCACTGGGGTTTGGCTAATCCCCTACCCTGTAGGAACTGTTTGTGGCAAACACACATAGCAAATACTAACATTAACTCAAGAGGCATGACAGATGATGCAAAAGGAAGTTTTATTGCCTTTGATTCTCAGAGGTACCCCAAAATACCAAGGTGCACCCAGGGCCTCTTTAAAGCAGCACTGTGAAGCAGGAGCTCATTGAAACACGGAGCCTGCAGCAGCAGCTAATTGTGCAGAACCCACTGTGGCTCTCGAGGTAAGAATGAAGGGAGGCTGGTGATGCATCGCTGAGCACAGAGGGAAAGGAGCTCGAGTGATTTCAAGAGCTCAGGGCTGTACTATGTCCACTTTTTGTCTGCCATATCAATGCTCCTAAAGCCATAGGTCTGTTTCTAAAAAACATGCATATAAATCCAGATCATGTTTTCTCTGGGGAGTCAGCTGATACCAGACTAAAATGATCTATATATGGTCAGGAAGGTTTTTGTGCCAAAATACGATGCTCCTCACAGCCTCAAAGATGTTGTGAGATGCTGAAGCAAATTAGACAAGGGCAGCATCTCCCCCAAAGCACTGCCAGGTCCAGCCTGGGCTTGGTGTTCACGTGAGAGGTGGGCGCATGGGTGCAGCACAACCTCCTCCTCTCCCACCTCGTGCTCTGGTCCTTCACCCTTCCTTCAGGAGCAAGCTCTCCTGTCAGGTCTGCTTCTGGTTTCAGCTCTCCCTGCAGAGGTACATGCAAGAGGCGCAGTTTCAGCCTGGCTCCAGTGCAGGTGAACTGTGAATGCTTTGCAATGGAAAAGGGATTACCAGGAGAAATGCTCATTTTCTGGGCATACTTGTACAGATGTGTATGCCCTCATGCATATTTGAATAGAAGAATCAGCTCCACCACCTCTGTAGGACTAGAAAATTTTACCTTGTTTCTGCTATGTTTCATTTGCTGTGAGCTTGGCTTGTCCAGGATTTATCTCAGCTCCTAATGTGTTTACAATGAGATAACTCTTGGCATGCTCTTTTCCAATTACCTAGACAGGATCTATCACTCTAGAGATGGCAAATGAAATGCAGGACCCCAATAAAGAGTTTGTATTTCCATGGCATTTGTTTAAGAAAAGCCATTTGGCAGATGATGCATTCGTTTTTAGTGTTCCAAACTATTGCAGACATCATGGATCAAGCTTTGCTGTGCAAACCCACATTTGCTAGTGACTGCTCGGGTACATTTGAGATAGACGAGTTTGAACTGGCTTGCTAGGGAGCGAGTCTACTTTGTAAAGAAATGTATCATCAGGGCACACAATTTATGGTTTTCCAGGAGTCTGCAAAGGCTTTGAGCCTCAGGGGAAACGCACAACTCCCACATAACTTGATTCCCTGCAGCAATTAATAACCCCTGCCTCTTTCAGACCAGGCACTTAAACTGGGTTCTTGACCATTTTCTGTCCTTAAAGATTGCAGGATGCCCCTCTCAAGAGCTATGCCACCAATTAAAGGCTCTCTCTCAAATTCCAGATTTGCATTCCTGTACTGTGTCGGTGGACTCTGAACTTCTGCTTTGAGCAGCTCCGCAGTGCTGCCATGCACTGCAAAGGTGATACAGCACACCCAGAAATACCACATGGCTGTGTCTCACTTGTCAGAGAGAGCTGACTTTCTGTGACAAATTTCCATGGGATAATAGCATCAGAAAAAAAATCAGCCTGAAAGGGAATTTGAGAAGTGCAGAACCCTTGCCCCAATACAAGATCAACACTATTGAAGCTAATCCTGACAGGTGCTTCTCTAATCTGTCCTTAAAAATCGCAGTGATGTGAAGAGTACACAGCTTCCCTTAGGCATCCAACTCAGTGCTTCATTATTTTTAGGTTGAGAAATTTTTTCATAATTTCTAACTGCAATCCTTTTGCCGCAGTTAAAGTCCATAACCTTTGACATCTTTCCAGGCACAAAGACAGATTAGTCCCTTCCTTTCTGAGGGCAGTCTTGCCTTGTTTGAAACATTTATCTTTCCCTGGCAGTCATCTGTCCCCCAGACTGATGTTCTCCAAGTCCTTTAACTCCACAAACCTTATTTTCTAGACCTTAAAACATTCATGCTGCTTCCTTCTGAAGTCACTCCAGCTGCTCTACATCCTTCTTCAGGTGCAGTGACCAAACTGTGTATGAGGCCACAGCCAAGTCCTGACAAATCCTAATGCTCCAGCTGTAATTGGGATCAGTCCTTGAAGAACAATGTGACCAAGGGATGAGATCAGAGTTGTCACCATCATCAAGCAGCACACTCCCTGCACACTCGCAGGTGCTGCAGACGTGAATAAATACCCTCAGTATGTGAGTCACGAATACACTTGTGTGGATCAATTGGCTGTTGTTGCTGATACATCCCTCACCTTGCTCATTAGCTGTTCAGATTTAACAAATTAAAATGAGCACTGAGACATCTGAGATTGTGACTGAGCCATTGGAAGCCAGGTTTCAGGAGGCTTTTATAATTTTTACAGATGTTACACTGGACTGATATTGTTTGGACAAGGAAAGTTCTTAACAGCTCAGTTCTGTGAAGTCTTTGCATGTCCCTTAGGAGCAAGCAATGCTCTCACATCCAGCAGTAGGATGAGAAACACAGACTTGTCCTTGGGGACCTTGGAATGTCACTCTGCATCTGTGCCTTGGTACTTCTGCTCCAGAACAAATAATTATTTGCTGGATATACTAACATTGACTAATGAAGATAAATCCATGCCACCAGAAGGTGATTCTTGATGGGTAACATAAACACAAAAAAATGTGCACTAAGTCAGTTCATGGAGCTGATCCATCAGAAGACATTTTTTTTTTTTTTCCTCCTGTGATAGTTTTCAACCAGATCTGTTCCCTGATGGCACAACTGCATGAGCTCTAAATGTCACAGGTAGCCTGGTGGGAACGAATGGCCAGAGCCAGGGGAGCGAAGATGAGGATTGCCTGCCCCTTTTAATGCTAAATTTTTGTGATTCAGGTGACTCCCACCCAAACAGCCTGCTATGTCCTCTGAACCCTTTGACACATCATCCTGTATTGGAAAACAGGGAGCAGATATCTGCAAAGAATACAAGTGCCTTCCTCAGTCCTTTAAGGTGTGGTGAACACCTGCAAAAGCCCTGCTTTTCTAACACAGTGCCACAGCAAAGCAGCAGATTTCCTTTTTGTCTTCAGAGGATTAGGAGATATAAAAGACCAGGTAATTTAATTTATATTTTTTAAATTCTGTCCAATTTTGTGAGGCATATGCAAAGCAAAAAAAATAAAAATATCATATTTGAGAAAAGCATACTTTTGTAGGTGTTTTTTTTTCAAATATGCAGCAGCCAAGGCCTCAGAGTAGGCTAAATTTCCCTTTAAGAATCTGAATGCTAATATGTTTAAACACAAAAGAACCCTCATGATTGTGCTTGTTAAACTTCAGTATTGACTATGGCAGTGTAATGAATTTATTAAGCCATGACAGAATTAATTACATTAAAAACACAGGCTCCATGCTGTCTGACTATACAATAATTGCCATTTCATTCTGCTGGGTTAGGCTGTCCATGGAGCTTTTCTTCCTAAATTGTTGCCTTCTTACCTAGCCTACAAAAAAAAAAAAAAAAAACAAAAAACCACATTTTTGGTGGAGTTCATCAGGTAACTATCAGCAGGGACAATTAATTGCCCTACTTTAAACAGTGACTGCCAATAATTTAAGTTCTGAAGCCCTTTAAATGCTGACTCTGTGCTTACATTTTACATGACTCCCTTGACCCTACTGTTTTGAAAGGTTGGATGAGAGCCAGTGAGAGATGCTTCTCCTTCCAGTGCTTGGGCATGTCCCCCAGCCAGGATCTCCATCCGTAGCTGGTCAGGATCCAAATAGCATCCTTCCCATCATCACAAGGAAAAGGATGAAGACTCAACCATAAGGCTCGGGTGAGGACTTTGGCATGATGAGGTGCTGTGGGACCTTAGCTGAGCACTGTAGAGCTCTGACCCTAAGAGCAGATGTGACCCAATGTTCCCCAAAAGTGGGGAATTTTTAAAAGGGAGCTGCCCCGAGGTGTGCTCTGGTCTTAGAGTCAAACAGATGGATGTGTAACTCTTGCCTTAGTCCCCAGGATCTAGGAGTTCTCCTGGAGACTCCTGGACCCTGGGGCTAAGTTAGGACTTACACAACCATCTGCTTGACTCTGTCAATGCCTGGATCCCATGACATTTCTCAAGCACCCTGAGCACTCAGCAACCAAACCCAAGCACAGTTACCCTTTTTCTGTGATGAGCTGGCAGAACTCAGATTGAAGCCACCTCAAATGAGCATGTGTGCTGAAACACTCATAGACTCAGTCTCTGTGCTCCAAGGACTTAAGTCAACACTGCAGCTTCCCACAGGAGTGCTCTGAGCACAAAATGAGTGCTGGTGGTTAAGGATCAGGATCAAGGCATGCTCCACACCTTGAGAGAAACCAGTGAGATACCAGAGGTATCACAGGTATAATCACCACTGAAATGTGAGCTCTCACCGCCCTCTTTCCTGCCACCTCTCACTGTCACCTGTCCCTCTATCTTGTGTGAGGCCAGGGCCAGAAGAGAATCTTTTGCTGACTGGAGGTTATTTCGATTTCCAGAGAAAGTCTAGGAGTTACAGTGAAGTATTAAAATCCTAGCGTAGACAATATTGTTTTAAATAGTTAATTAGCTTAGGGGAAGCCTATGAGAGAGAAGGGAGTTACAAGTAACTCCTGCTAACACAATGACAGGCCTTGCCAACACCTTAAAAACACACATATTTCCTCAGGGCTTTGACTTACAAACTTTTGTGAGTCTCATTCCTGCTGTTCAGACATCACAGCTTCATCTAAAGAGCAAACAAAACACTGCCAGAGCATATTTTCTGTTCCTGAAGGTAGCCAGCATGGTCTGCTTGGGTCCAGACTGCCAAGCCCTGCTGATTTTCAAAACAGAAGGGAATAGTCCTAGGGTTGTGGTGACCATGAGGTGCTGGGAGTTGTTTGAAAAGGACAAGTTAACCTCAAATAAAGCTGAACTAGGGCTTTTAGTAATTTAAGAGTGCAGCTGGTGCTGTTGCAGTGGCCAGATTGAAGGCCTGATGCCACAGTTTACTAGCAGATACTATAGTGCATCTCCCCCATGCCTCTGCTATGAACTTTGGGATCTTGCCCAAACCCATCCTCACCACCACTTCAAGACGAGAGGCCATGGCATGGCCCAGATGGTGGCACAGTGTCCTTTGGGGACAATAGGGACATCTTGGCCTGTGGCTCTAGCACTTGTCAGTCAATTTAATGTGATAATCTGCTTGTCCTAAATGACCCATTTGTGACTGATTCAGATATTGCCTTTTCTTTCTGTCCACCCTCTGAGGTCTAACCAGCACACACAGCAGGTAAACACACCTTTAGAGGTATTGTGCATTTCCTAGCAGAAAGCACCCACAAACAATGTTTTCTCAGTGATTCAGGAAAGAAGGCTGTTAATTTTAGGTCCCTAAAAATAATCTAGACCTCTGCGTGCCTCTGCTCACTTGCAGCTCTAACTCTTCCAGTGGCTGTGTTTGCAGGGTGTGTGTGGTACAACATGCCTCTCCTACAGCACCTGGTATGCACCGGGGCAAAGTACCACTGCCCTGCCCACATCTTCCTGGCTTCAGTGTCCCACGCCTCTACCAGCCTTGATCATGTTATTTGTCTTTGCTGCCACTTCCCTGCACTTTCCTTCATGATTCAGCCATAGACTATGAAATTAATCATGTGCAGGATTGGTAGAAAGTAGAGACATTAAAAGGGGACAATGGTCTACTATAGCTGGAGAGACAAAGCAGAGAGTTAGGGAAGGTTTATGTTGCCTTAGCTACAGCAGCAACACAATGTCAAAGGCAACTGGAGCAAATGATCTTCTGATCTTTCCCTTACTATGGGTTGGTTTATTTCTTCCTTTCCTTTTCTTTCCTGGTTGCTTCACTATGTATTGCTTAGAAACTTTCAGAGTCTTATGCTTGGACATTACACAACTACATGCATGTTTACATGGAATTGTTATCTAGCTGCTGGGAATCTATATTCAAAGAGACTTCTGGGGAGCAACAAGAAGTCTACTCACACGTCACTGGCTATGTATTCATCAAACTTCACAAGTTGGTCCAGGATGTTTCTGACAGAGAAATGAACATTCCTAATTTCAGTGGGTGTATGCTTTTCTTTCATTGAGAGCACTGGAATAATTTTTGTAGTCTGGTTTATTTGTTTAGTTTGGCCTAAGCAAAAACATGGAATTTCTGGCCTTTGGTTGTTTATTACTGTCCAAAATTCAGACTGAAAACTGAAAATTTTGCAATTTAGTCTCCAATAAAATATCTAAAACCATTGCTATGGTAGAGGAACTTTTCATTTAGTCACTGAGTGTTGGATTAATCTCACTTAACATTAGATACCTACAGCAAGACACCAACACCCAAGCCAATTTCCCTGCTCTCCTTTTGCAATGTGGGGAAATAAATAGGTGTTTTCATATTATAGTTCATCAGATTTATTTCAGACCCCTGTTTGTGGACAGCCTACTTACAGCTCTCCACTGGCTGTAAGGGGATTCTAGACAACTGGGACTAGATTCAACCACCTCCTTATCATAGTCTAGCACCTTTGCAGATTTTTAATGTATCCTTCCTAGCTCCTACCTTCTGCTCCAAAAGGGTCTCCTGTAGGTCTTGTGCTGTGTCTGGCCAGTCCTGTGTGGATATCTCAGACTGCCCAGAACTCCTCAGATAGCACCAGGCACCTCTTAATATGTAACTGAATCCCTAGTTTGGACTGTGCTTACTCAAACTACACACTGGCCAGTTGCACACCCTTGGAGTCTGATCACAACATTCAGATAGTCCCAATGCTTAAATGTTTGTTGCGGCTGGTAGCACAGATGTCACCCCCCAGCAATGATCTGCTTTGAGTCAGGATCAACATTAAACTTCATTTTCCCTTGGTGGCACAATGCTTTATGGGAGTTATAGTTTATGAGACTGCACTTGAATTTTTCTGGCTTCAGCTTCCAGCCACTGCTTCTTGTCATGTCTTTCTCCATTAGATTTAAAAAATACTTTAACATTTTAACCTTTTTATTGACTGTAACTGAGTTGCCACTAAATCTTCTTTTCCTATATAAATCAAACTGATCACCTTAACTCTCTTAGCATATTTTTCCAGGTCTCCAAAGTATTTTTTTTTTTTTTTTTGCTTATTCTGAATTTTGGCTGCATTTTGTCAGCTCTCTCTAGAAACGCTCATACTAAGATGCAGGTGTCCTTCTGTTAGGCATCTGAAAAGTACACATCTAAGTCTGACCACATGATTCAAAGCGGCTTTCAGTCAGTGGAGGGAAACAGGCCTCTCTAGAGGAAAATGCATCTGGCTTGAACCTTTATTTTTGAATGAAATGAACCACTGACTAGAGGAGGCTGTATCCACTCATGAGGGCAGCTGAGAATGTGGCGAGGCAAATAGATAAGAAAAATATGGGAAACAAAGTCTGTCAGGAATGAGCGTCTGGGTGCAGATCCCCCTATCTGTCAGTCTCCACCAAGGAAATAACAGGAAACCCCAGTGGAGGTTGGACGTCAATTTTCTTATGTGGTCAGGGTAAACTGAGATAGATGTGATGTGAGTCAGCATCTCTAAAACTAAAATTCAATGGGACAACAAACCTAGGTTTGGGGAGTGTTGGTACCAGACAAAATACGTGATGGAGACACTTTCTTTGCAAATTTTTGCAAAATTGCAAAAGTTTAGCAAAAATGCAGAGTGCCAACAAGGCCCAAATGCATTCTGCCAGCTTTCCCTCACGCAAAGCTTGCTGATATTTTACTTCAGCAGCCCACCTAAATCTGCCTTGGGCACTCTGGTTAATGTGATCGCACGCTCACAGGAGCACTGGAGCCAGACGTGCACATGCTGATGCCATCGGTCAGGAGACCAAGCCAAGGTCTCAGGGGGGCAGGAGTGAATGGCAGGGGAGTCGGGCAGGAGGAGGCTGACCAGGTCATTTATACTGCTTTGTGCCCGTGTTTCATGTACAGAAACAAACAGAAGCTGTGCCATCACAGACAGCACGCGTGGTATGAAGGAATGACAGGTCCTAGGAAGTGCTTAGAAGTTCACCTCCCTTCCCCTCCCAAACTCTTATTTCCGTGTGAGCATTACTGATAAGGAGGGTGATACCAGCCTCTGGGGTGCCAGGGTATCCTGCTGATACTGCCTGTGTTTGGTGTCCAGACACATGCTGGCAAAGTGCACATAGCATCAGCACTGGGGGGGCTGAAAATAATAACGATGTGGCTGATGTTGGTGATACAATGACAGGATGATAATTTTGCTTTATGCCTGTTTTAGCTACAGTCTCTCCGTTTGCTATCATGGGGGAAAATACCAATTACCCCCTGTAGGGAGGATAGATTACTTGATGCTACATCAGTCACTCTATCACTGCTAGCAGGATAACACAAACCCATTTCCCAGAGGTCTCCAAACATCTGTCAGAGAATAATGACTTTTGGTTGCTACTAGCCCACACCAAAGCTGAAGCGGTGACCTACAGGCAAAAAGACTGAGTCACATTACAAATCCCTTCAGCATTCAGATGTGCCTCCGTTTGTTCTCTAACACCAAAAGATTTAATTAATAGGGATTATAATTTTTCATGGCACTTTTCATTTGTGCAAAAATTGGTCTGGAGACCAATTTTCAAGAACTTCTCTGTAGGAATTTTTTCTGTGACATAAATCAGCACTCTCCCTCCCAATATTTTCTTCTTCTGTTTTAAAGCTTCGGGAATAAAATCTATCCACTCACTACAAAATAAGATTCCTTAATTGAAAACTGGTATTTTTACATGGAAGAGAAGGCATATGGATAAAAATACTTAGTAACGCATCATCAAAGAGCAAGATGTCAGCGCTAAAAAGAAGCAGTTATAATGCCACGTCAGGATTTCTAGATTCCCCTCAGATTCTCACATCCCGTTTTTGCTACTTGTTCTGTTGCAGTTGAACTGAAACATCCATTCCTCGGTTTTCAGTTTTATTTTTCTTTCTGCCCATCCTCAGTGTCTGGGGTCAGACTTGCCTCTGATTTATGCTATTGTATGGAGAAGCCTCACTGAAACTGCTAAGATAAAGCCAAAAAAATACAAAGAATCAGGTGTCTCAGATATATGATATTATTTCAGGTGTTATTTCCCTAGCAGACAGACTATGGTCACAGTTATGCTATACTCGCACCACTAAAACTGTATTCAGAATCTGCCTTTGATAAGTTTAGCATGCATGGTACGTACCCACAGCCATAGCTCTTGGTGACAGTGGCACTTATGTCTTGCAGGCAAAAGAGAGAGCCACTGAAAAATGGAAAATGAGAAATTTTACATCAAAATAATGAAGCAGTTTACAAATAAGCAATTTTTACTGTGAAAAAGTGAACGTAATACAGTGTTTTTCTACTATTCAAATCTAGATTAAAAAAGGATTGAATTTTTCCATTATATTGACAGTTAATGCTCAAACCAGACTGAGGGTTTGCGAAAGGATATTGCTGCTTCGGTGGGTGCAGTCGGCAATTGACTCTGGTATGGATGGGAAGAGCAATATGTTGACATCAAAGGTGCAGCAAAAGTTCACTTGGGAAGCCCTTTGGATTTAGCAAAGGCATTACTTGATCTTGAAATCCTATCCCCAGTGATTTTAATAATCACCAAATAGCAAGTGAAAAGCTTAATCCTTCCATCAGCACAAATGGAGGGAAATCCTTTTAGGGAAAACTACAGAGGCAAATGAGCCATCCTCTTCCTGCATGGCTTATGAAAAGAGCTAGAGACGCTGACAAAAAATACCCTAATTCTTCAGAAAGGATAAGGAAGATCAGAGCAGCCAAATATGAACCAACAACCATAGTCCCTGCAGAAGAAACAGCAACAGCATCCAAGTAGCAACCAAATAATTCACATCTATAGGCCCTGAAGGCAGCAGAAGAGGACCAGAGCACCTCCAAGACATTTAGTAGGATCCACTTCTCTTACTTGACATGTCTACAAAATAAATGTCTGCTTCTTGGCCAACTATCACAGTTTCCTTCTGTAGCTTGGCCATCCACAGTGCTAGACCATGCCAGCTGCTAGAACAGTCCCCAGTATTATTTCAACCTGACCCACTTAGTGCTCTCCCAAAGGCCTCCCCTCACTTTGGGGGAACCTCACTACTTTTGAAGGAAAGAGCATTTAGTGCTATTCCTTGCCTCCCATCTTCAGTGCTAGAGAATGATCCCTGGCATTTTAGTTTTCTGGTGCAGACATAGCCTGGACATCTGCATCAGTGTTAGTCACTCCAGGTTCCCTTTACAGCCAGTGGAAAGAAACAGAGGTTTTCAGGGTGCAATATCAGAGCTGCTGTAGACATGAGGATAAGGAAGAATGTATCCTGAAGTGCCTGTATTTCTCTGTTGACTATAAAAACAGTCTAGACACTTAGCTCATAGGCAGAAGTTTACAGTGTGAACATCTGGAGTTGATCGGACAAATCCCACCTCTCCTGTCAAACATTTACAAACTTATTCCATAAAGACACCATCAGTGATGACTGCATCTGTAGCACACTTGCAGACAAAGATATTTTCCTTTATTTGTTTACCAAATATTTCAAGCAGAAATTTACTTCTCTAATCTAATGAATTACAAAAAAAAAAAAGAGGATTGGTTTTGAAAGTGCATAATGCCTAATTTAGAGATAATGCAAAGCTAAGTCAAATAAATGAAAATGTTTTCTGAGGTTAGCATAATCTGCTATAAAAAATGGTTGCAAGTGTTACTCACTAGGAAATAGTCCAGGTTCTCAAAAACTGTATTGGTAGGATAGCCTTTGCCTGACAGACTAGGTGACCTACTACGTCTTTTTCATCTTTCATGAAGCTGGAGTGACACAGATAAAAACTGTCTGATCCAATATGCAACCTGCCCATAAAAAGTTAATTTATCAAAATGATGTGAGAGTGATTGTATCAGTGCACTGAATTTTCAGCAGATCAGCATTTTGCATGCCTGACTGCAGCTTTCTTGGTAAGGCATGCACTTGTTTTTCTGTGCTCTCTAGGATGCTTTCACTTCAAAGAGGAGAAAATTAGACCCCCCCAAAATTTGAAAATCCCATTTTTCTCTATTTTAAATGTACAAAATGACATGAAGTTTAGCTTCAAACACCAATGAAAAAATTAAGCATTGTTGATAACTGGGTCTAAATAGATCTAGCTAAGCTAACGCTGCCCTATATTTTATCATCTTCACACCTTTATTCATTGCAGACAGCACTTTAAGCATTCCTGTGACTGAAATCTTCCTTGCATGCTGAGTATGGACATGATTCAGTGTGGATTCAGTGAATTACAGTGTTTTGTAACTTGAAGCTTCTTCCTCTTGATGAATAATTTGCAGCAGAAGTCCTTTTATGAGGTGAGGAGATAGTAAAATACTTATGTAGCTTGTGAACAAGTGCAGGGATGGACTTGATTGCCTTGATCACAGTCTGCCTTCATGGGCAATGGAGCAGGTATAAGAGGCTCCCATCGCCTCCAGTGGCAGGGAAGGGTGCGGTACCAGTGGCCATGACCCACCTCTTCCACTGGTACAACCCGACTGTAGCTGGTCTTTGTGGTGGGGCAGCCTGCACCCATTTGTGGACCTACTCCAGAATAATATACTCATCAGCGAGAAAGTCCGTGGTCCTTGTTTTTCCGAGTTTGAGGAATTAATAGCAAATGAGCACTACATCTGGGTTCCCAGATGACCTCATCGAGGTCCCCATTAGATGGTGTTGGGTTCCCCTCTGACACCAGCAGCAACTGCGTATCTTGTTTTCTTTCTGAATACAGGAAATCTCCCACCTTGGGATTCTCTCAGACAGGATGGATGATTCACTTGGTGCTCTGCTGCCCCTTCCTCAGGCTACAGCTGGGGACTTTAAATAGAAAATTGTCTCAGACTGATTGCGCACCGGGGAAACCCTTTTATGACCCAGAATATACTCTCTGCACAGTATTTCTTTCATTGTCAGGGGTACAGACTTCCTGAGCTCCATCCCCTCTCCCTGGCCTCTGGCTGCCTGTCGTCAACAGTATTTCCTTGCATGCCTGGGATGCTTGAGATTGTCAGGGCTTAGCTGGGACACAGAGAGGATTTGGGGAAACAAGGGTAAGTTTCAGGTTTTTTTCCGACAAGAGGAATTTGCTACCAGACACCACTTTGTTATGCACTGGTCGTGTTTATTCCCCATTTTGCCACAACTCATTTGATTACTCAGGCTGCCGCAGTCTCTGAAGCAGATGTTTCCTGCCCCGATCCTGTAGAAAATGCCCCAGTAAAAATGTGATTACTCAGTTTTTTTGTGCTTCTGTGTCTGTGAAATATCTGGGAGCAAGAGACTGCAAAAGTAGCAGCACAAGCACTGCCCGGCAGCTGCAAGCACCCATGACATGAGCACAGAACTGGGCAGGAGATGCAGCCCGTTGTCTTCCCTCCACCACCAAGAGCCCTCAGGCTTTGTATGGAACCTTAGGCAGGATCTGTAGTGCTGCCAGAGTGAGGCTTTGTCTTCTACAGAGAATTAGACTGATATTTTCCCTACACAGCTTACTGTAGTTAGGTAATTTGGGTCGTGTCTGATTTAAGAAATCAAATAAGACTAGGGGACATGCCTGGAGCCTTCCATGCCGATAGGATATTAGCTCCATTGTTGACACGGGTTTTGTCCTCAGTCCATCTAACACTCTCACAAGCAACTGCCAGACAGGGCATGAACTATGGACTATTCCCACTAGGCAGTTTCTCTGTGTCTACCCTGTTTTTAGGACAAGAGTGTAGCCACGAGCCATTTCAAAGCAGGTGGCCTCATGATGTTGCACTCTGCACGATGGAGTTGAACACACACCTGGCTGCAGAGAGGAGCAGTGAACTGCTGACCACGCAGAGCAGCGGTGATGGCATGAACCCAAGGTCTGGGGAGGTACTAGTGACAACTGAGTTAAGTCAGAGTTGGAAAAGGCCTAATTCAGACCACAGGGCTGGGGTCAAAAATCAGTGCTTTAGAAATGAGAGAAGCAGATTCAAATTACCACCCAGTTGGCTATCATCTCCTGGGAGCAATGTGTCTGGCCAGCAGCAGGTAGGCAGAGCAAAGCCAGACAAGAGGTCTCTTTTGCTTTCGTATTAAGAATGTATTCCATGAATACAGATTTCTAACACAATAGCATGCAGATGAAAACCAATCTCAGGGTGAAGGTTGGGGAAGCAGTCTGGCCTGTCTCTAATTTTGCATCCTCTGTAGCTTTAATAACTCTTTTAACTACAACAATGAAAGCCCAGTTACGGCCCTGGCAGCAACAGTGCTAAGGGAAGACCTAAGGACAAATACATCTGCAAGAGGAAGGCACTGATCCAGACCAGCAAATGGTCTGCAATAATAATTCCATAAGGAGGTTTTTCAGTGATGACTGAACAGATCAATCGCTGGGGTGACACAGACATAGGCCTAGCGAGGTCTCTGTCCCTGGGGAGCAGTTTCTTGGAAGCTGCTGGACCTCAGCCCCAGAGAAACACACTTCAAGATGATAGTATGTAAAAAAGAGCTGCCATTCTCCTTTTCCACCCAGGTTTGTAAAGAGAGGTCTAATCTCTTAGATTAATTGAGCAAAATTCTCAGGCCATCACAGGTACAGCATTGCTATCGCTATCACACAGGTACCACTGACTATTGCCTACACATATCAGAGGAGAGTGAAACCAGCCTAAACAGCAGGATCTGCTTCTAGCAGTCTGAGAGAGTTTTATTCTCCTTACAGTTCCTGCCTTGCTCGTAGCACCAGACCCTGGCAGTAACACAGCATCAACTGTTTCGTCAAATCTGCCACCTCCTAGATGTTTACTGTCTTGCTGGCCTTACCTCACATCCCAGGAAGGATGGCCTGGAGCCCCAGTCTCCTGCCTGCACCTTGTTGCTCTCTCAAGAAGGGAAGCGCAAACAGCGGGTCAGGTCTAATAGTGAGGAGGAGCAACATGCTGGAACAGCCTTGTTCTCTAGCTCTGTCATGTGTGAGAAGCCTGCAGCACATTTGTTAAGTAAGCAGGACAAAGCAGAACATATTTCTATGTGGGAGCCACTTTCCTCTGCTTTTGAAATGTTCTTTTCTGTGTCCTTGCTGTTTACTCTGATCCATGCCCTGCTTTTCCTCCTATTGCCTCTTTCCTTCTTGTATCTCCCTTTTCCACTTTCCTCCTCTACCACTGGTGAAAGTATTATGGAATAGGCTGCTATGTGTGGCTCTCATGGTTTGTGCTGCCTAAAGTGTCATCCTCCTTTTATCAGTCCATCACAGACATTTCAGCTGTGACTCATCAGCGCAGACCCATCCAAACAGTCAGCACTAGCACCATGGGGACTCACACTCAGGTAGTGCCAAGGAAGTATGAGTATTAGCTTGGTTAATCAGAATAAGGAAATAAATCATTGGACAAGAGAAGACCAAGACAATATTTTCCATGCAAGCAGTGTTTTCCACCATCAGTTTCTCTGATAAAAGACAGGAATTGCTTTCAAACAGATTGTAGGGCACAGGTCAACAAAAATGATCTGTTTATAATTTCTGCTGTCAAAACAGTATATGTACATAGATATCAAACATCCTTGTAATCCGTGGTTATCTTTTCTATGTTTGTTTTCCAGCTGAGACCTTAAATGGCTTCTCAGATCATGCCACTGTGTGGTGGACATGTTCCAGCTCCTGAGTGCTCTGTTTGGTGATTAAACCCATGTCCCTCCCTGCCACCACTCCTAGTGAGCTCTGTGTCCCCAGGCAGGGTGTGGGGCAGTACCCCTCTGCTTCTCTCTCTGCTTCAGCCAGGGCAAACACACAGCTTGAAGTCTCTGCCTTTCACTGTCATGACAGGATAATTTTGGGAACCCATGTGTAATTTTGGGAGTAAGGGAAGGGAGCCCTCTCTGACTAGTTAAGATGTTGACACCATGGTATTAAAATACCTACTAATGACATACTAAACCAGAAGTGACAGTGCAGGATGGTCATTCAGGGACCAAGAAGAATTTCAAAGGTGACCTGCTGTGGGAACCCTGACCTCCTGGCTGGCACCAGACATGTAGACAGCACTACGCTCCTATTTCTAGGAGTACCCATTGCCAACCCCAGTGGTCATGTTACTGCACAGCCATTGATGTCATTCAGTATGGCAGCATAACACAGGGTGACGTTAATGCACTGAGATACATCAGGGAATCAAGGAGGAAGGGGAAAACATGCTGTTTACATGTCATAGATAACGTCTGACAATGCAAGGACACCAGCTTGGCCATCATATTACACAGCGAGGTGTTTACAGACCCAGAGAATATAGTCCAGCACCTAGTCTTGACCATGGCAATACTCACTAGAAGCTGACTTCAGAGCATCATCAGTGATACTGTTACTAATATCATTAGAGGCAGGCATTAGTAGTTATTACTACAGTTCAGGACTGTACAAAACAGAGGGGAAGTCCTTAGAACATGTATGTCCATGAACCGATGTTGAGATTGACCTGCTAACATCATGTGTGGAAAGTGTCAGCAGACTGTGGTTTTCTTCCATCGCAGACTACTGTATGCACAGAAAACACAGATCTAGGACAGGGGCAGATTGTAGCAGTGCTAAGAGCTGCCCAGCAGCTCTGCTCCATCTCAAATAACTAAATACATGCTCTTAGCTGGGACATATGTAATTAAGTTTATCCCCCTTTCACCACCCTATTCTGGAAACAGGACAAGTCTCAGCTGGGGAGATTGCTTGTGTTCAGGAGAGTGAACACAAACCAGAGATGTGGAAATGTTTTGTGGCCCTCCTGGCTTGGTGGTGCAGGAAGGGCATTTCACCCTATCTCATCTCCTCAGACACCACGGGGGATGGAGCTTGGTCCAGCTCTGCTGGCTCCCACATGCCCACCAAACCAATGGCAGCACTAACTGTGGTGGATCCATTGGGTCCCTATTACTAACTTGCAAAATAAAAATATATCTATTTGCAAAATACATCGCTGTTTTGGAAAGATCCTGTTACAGGGCTGGTTGGCATATCTCAAATTTAATTTCTCCCAATGAGATAAGGGTGTTCTCAGTGGAGAGTTGGTCTTACAAGGAAGGCACTAACCAGGGTCTTAGGAGATCAGTCTTCAGCTGCTCCATCTGCCACAGGCTGCCACAGGCATGTCCTGTAACATCCCTCCCTTAATCTTCCAAGCCCATCAATAGGTATAACAATAATGTTATCTCCCACTTTCTACTTACCTTATCTGTGTAGATTGTCTAATGCTATGTATTTCCTCATGGCAAACACAAAAGGAATGATGCATTAGTGCTCCTAACAGACACTGTAATGTAAGCAAATATAAATAATCCTATGACCTGAGAAACTTGAGATATGTAGGTTCAGGCAGTCAGGCAAGGGGATAGCAGTTACCCAACCTGCATCAGCACTCCCCTCCCTAAAATGAATCTAGCCTCTAGCCCTCCAGGTGCCCATTGCTGATTCTTGTTTGGTATCATGCAGTTAATGTTCCATTCATAATTTCTTTTCTATCTTGATTATAACTTCATTTTTGAAACAAAATTTGGTACCACTATGAAAAATATAAGGACAGCTTCTCTGGTGGAATAAACTAACTCTGCTGAATTGAAGCAGAATATTCCTACACATACCAGACAAATTTCTGGCCCCTAACATCCATGCTTATTAATTTCTGTACCAGGAATACTAACAGCAAGTTTCAATATGGTGAAAAGCAAATATTGATCTGTTTGCTTAAAAGTAAGATTAGGCTGTGTCCATAGGTAAATATTCCTGCTAGCAAGTAGAGGAGAGGTTGTTTTCCCTTCCCCCTTCCCAAAGGCAGCAAAACCAAAAAAAAAAAAAAAAAAAAAAAAGTCTATTTGATGTCTAGTGAGTTTTTAATTAAGGAGATACCAAACCTGAGGGGAACAGAAACCCCAGGGAGCTGTCAAGTCACTGTTTTAGTAGTTTTGTGGCAGGAAGCATGGCTCATAAGGACAACTGCCCATTAGTGCCTCTGTTCCTTCTGAGCAGGGAGAAAATACTCCTGGGGGAAACAAGATCAAACCTCTTCACGAGCAGAGGCAAAGGCACTTGAAAAAATCTGGCTGAGCACAAGCATTTCACATTTTATTCTTCAGTTTGCCCCTCAGCTGTGCTGCTTCAGGGTGATCACTCCCAGCACTGACATGTCCTTCCCTTCCTCCTGGGATGTCTTGCACAGAGCTAAAGACACGGATCCAGATTCAGCCTGGAAGGAACCCTTTGCTCGGCATCACCAGCATTTCTGTCTGTGTGGCAGTCTCCTGCTGACACCCAGAAACCGACGTCAAGGCCACCCCGAATCCGTCACAGGATGGGTTGCAGGGTTTGCTACAGGTTGGTGGGAGAGCTGTGGGCAGCCAGCACAGGCAGGCCCCTCAGACTGCATGTGTCCCTGCAATTAATCCCTCGCATCTGCACAGACCAAGCTCAACTCGGTAAGAGCCAGCCTGCCTGACAAGCTCTTGGAGCACTCCAAGGGTTGCTGAAGGGAAAGGTTGCTGAAGAACTTGCCAAACATTAAATCTGGCCAGGGGATAGCTACCTACTTTTTGTGCTTTGTGCCGATCTTGCATTTCTGCTCATTTCCAGCTCAGCATAAGGTGTCTTCAGACATAAAGCCACACACCTCTATTTCCACCTCCTTATGACTGGGGAGATATCAGCCCCTTGGCTTCCTGAGGAGGTGTTTCCCAGCCCCCAAAGGCTCCAGGAAACCTCTCCATCATGCCCCTTGGTCACAGAGAAGCCTCTCTCTCCTGTTCTGTCCTTCGTTGCAGCAGCCCAGTGCTGGATGGGCAGGCAGGATATACCCACACTTTGAAACCTCCTCATGCAGGGGTTGGTTACCCATGAGCAGTGGTTTCATCCCACTTGACAGGGATGAAAGGCTGAATTAGGATCTGAACATGCAGTTCCAGAGAGTGCAATTAGTTCAAATAGGCTGCTAAATATCTCAGTAGCCTTCAGCTAGCAACAGCAAGTAGCAAGACACTTTTGTGAATACCTTCCCTGCAAACAGAACAAACCTCTTGGTTTTATTTTGTTTATTTTCCTTTCCAGTATGGAGGAAATCTACCAAAACTGGAGGCAAATTCACAGGCTCAGTTTAGTTATGCCAAGGGACTAAATTCAGCTTTAAATCATCTTCTCACTCCAGAAACTAAGATGGGAGTATAGTCAGAGGTTTGCTATTCAGAGCCACCCCAAGGCTGGTCTGCAACCCCCTGGATGGTTCCAGAAGGACTGGTTCCCTGTCGGGAGAGGGGATGGAGATGTCTCTCCCAAAGGGCAGGGGCACTTGCAGAACAGGGTAGCCCAAAATGTGAGTGCTGAACATTCGCCACAGCTGGAATTTGCTCTTTGCTAGTGCACCTTACATGCATTGCTGGTGGGAACCGAGTTAACTCAGTGTTCAAATGTTTCAAATCTGTGCATGAGCAAACACAAGTGCAGCGATATCCTATTTAGTGGGTGGTACACCGCATTGACTCCCTCTGCTTCTCTCCCTGCTCCTGCTCCTCCCAGGGGAAGGCCGCACAGCACCAACAGTCTGACTCTCCTCGGCCTCCATTCCAAAGACTAAAAGCTAATTAAAATGCAAACAATGCTTTTGTACTTCTTGAGAAAGCAACTGAAGAATGTTTCATCTTCTTGTCTCTGAGCAAAGCATATAGTGTCTTGATTTAGCATATAAATGCCCTAGCGTGGATTGGATTTTGCTTTGTACAGTACCTAGCACACTAGGGATCTCATGTGAGACAGAAACAATGAGGGCATAACCCAAATAAGCACCATCTTTAATCATGTATTTCCCCTGGTTGCTCCATCTCTGCCTGTAGAGAGTGGCACTTAACCCAGGAGTAAACTGGATAAGCAAAGGGTTATTTCTTTCAGCATCACATCAAGAAAGATACTGATTTCTCCTGTGGAGGCTATCTCAATGAGTAGTCACTTGTTCCTCATCTCCCAGGCCACATATTATTTTACAAGTTCACATTAAAAAAGGTTAATGGGGGAAGCAAGCACTGACAGTCATTTTCACTCCCTCAGAATGATTCACTGCATTGCTGTAATTCAGCTCAGTGTAAAGCTCCATATAACAGTAATACCTACACAAATTAACTGCTCTCAAAATCTTTTCTTTTGTTTTTTGTTTTCAGAAAAACTTTTTTTCTTGATCCTTCCTTGGATGAACTTTGTCTTGAATAAACAGCAACATCTGGAATTCAGCAAAACACACCATAAAGGGAACAATATGTCCACAGCAGTTTTGCTGAAAAGGACAAACCCATTTATTACTCAAATGAAAAGTTACGATTGCTAAATGTCAGATGAAATTGGAAAAAAAAAAATTGAATCCTCTGTGTGCGTCCTTTGTGTCCTTGCCAGCTCAGTGTGTGCAGAAAGCTGTCCCTCCGTTATCGCTGTTCTGTCTTTCTTCTTTCTGGCTTTGTTGAAAGTCTGTGAGGACTTGCTAATTGCAGACACACAAGATCGATTTGGTTACCTTTACACTGGGGCAGAGTTGCAGGTGATGCTTTTTCTACTCAGATATGGAAAATACATCAGAGTGTCCGTGATCAGACCATGCCATGACTCTAACCAAGCTGTGTTCTTGTGGCCCCTCCACGGCACAGCATCCTCCAGGCTGGGCTGGACTGGGAGCCGGTGCTCAGAGACAATTAGCCACCCCAGCAATGCCCTGGGGCTGCTGGGGACAGAGGAGGACCTGCAGCAAGTGGGGTGATGGGGGGAGGGAAGCACTGAGCACCTCAGAAAGTGAATGGCAAATGCCATCTCTCCCTTCCGCTGCCTCCCAGCTGAGCAGCACAAAGGTGCTCCATGAGGAGCAGCACCTTCTGCACGCTTTGCAGTCCTGACGGCACGGGGCACCCGAGCGCCAGACACCGTGCACAGAAACTGACTGAATCCATCTCCCTTTGCTTTGTTTTTCAGCAGGTAGCTCCCGGTTTCTGGAACAAACTCGCTTTCTTCAGAGCACGTGTTGAGGTCATGAAGTCACAGATCCTATAAATCAACAGAAGCTGAACACATTGATCAAGAAACAGAAGGAGGTCTTCAGCTAGTTGGGCAATTTTTGTCTTAGAAGGTTGGTCTAAGGGTTGAAATGCTGCCAGCCTGAAGAATAAGCATCACTTCAAGGAATGACTCTCTGTGCATTTTCATTTTGTACAAGGAAGTGTTTGGGGTCTTTGCAACACAAAAACAAAATTAAGAAGGTGAGAGAGAGATTAGATTTATTTACACGAGGCTGGGGTCGGCCCTGCTTGGACCCCTGTTTCTTCCAAGCATTCAATATGTGATTAAAAATGTATTTCTGATGGCCAAACCTACCAAGAGACAGAAGTCCCTCAGCCCTACTGACGCTGCTCCACCTGGGATCAGACAGTTAACTTTTAAGCACGTGATGCTTAATTACACCAGTAAATCCAAAATTGGTATTACTGGCTCCATCTCAGCTAAAAAAACAAACAATGCATGCCATTAAGCCAGTGGGGTGTTGTTTTTGGCCCAGACCAAACTGCAGGCAGTGGTGCTCTCCTCAAAAACACTGGGTCTGCACCTATAGCCCAGATCTGAGCCACCGAGGTAATGCCCACGGCCTTCTGCTGCTTTTTCCATGTCCTTTCACAGCAGAGGTGATGTACACAGTCTCTTATCACTTGTGAAACCAAAACCTAAACAGACTCCAGACAAGTTAATGTATTACTAGGCATCATTTTGGTTAAGCAACATAATAGTTAATGTAAATAGGTGAGAAGTTTTTCCTGTTTCCTCTCCTTCCTCATGGAAAAAATAGAAGTTACATCTGTACTAATAAACTCATCCTGAAGGTCCAGGTTTGCAAGTTTAGGCCCTGAAACTTGATCACATGTACAGTTAAACTGGCAGCACTGACATAGTGTGGTTTAGGTCTGGGCCACCAGTACTGTCCTCACAGTCCCCAAGGACAGTTTAGGGAATAACAGGAGTTGGAGACTGTTCCCAGCTGGCTGTTTGGATGTGGCAAGCCTGACTGGAGACGACACTAATGGACAGACCACCTGCCTGAGACCGGGGAACTGTTCCTGGCTGGTTAAACTCACCAGTGAGGATATACCCTAAAACATTGTGTTTCTGTCCTTGGGTTAACTATGACCTGAGAGCAGCCTTGCAGGGCAGAAAAACTGACAAACTCACATAGTCCTGCATTATACTAGAAGAAAGCAACACCTTAGACCATAAGTAAAGTAAAATGACAATAAACATAATGTAGCCCTCACTGTAAGCAGGAACTGCCTAACAGCATGGGTTACACATTGCTTAACCACAACAATCCCATCTCCATGGAGTACGTAATATTATTTTAGTTACCACAACTACCCAAGGGTGTGATCATATGAAATATCATTTCCTGCTACCAGCAGGTCTGAAGTCTCAGCAGAGGGTGCAAGGGACCCTCCCTTCCCAGTCTGGGGGGGGCACCATTCCAGGGGCATCCCCATCTGCCGCTGGCTCCTGGAAACAAGTGCCTGGGAAAGCAGTCAGCTCATTTTCCTCCAGCAAATTATGGCTCGCATCCCCCCAGCTGCAAAGGACAGGTAACCAAAACCACGGCGTGTGTTTTCGGCTGTCTGCGTGCTCAGGGTAGGGTGCTGAGCTGGGCAATGCCTCCGTCCTGGCTGGTTTCCCTGAGCCACCCCCTCCCGTCAGGTCCCACGGCACACTTGGCCCTCCTTTGCCCATTGCATTTCCCACGAGTGTCCTTCTCGCCAGCCTGGTGCAGCCACGCCGGGCTCTGCCCCACCACCACATCCCTGCCACTGATGGGGCAAACCAGGGCACGGGGGTGAGGAGCTTCAGCCTGTCCTGGGCTCCCTAGCTGCTTGGGGAACACATCCACCCCCATCCCCCTCTCTCACTTCCTCTGTTTTGACAGCTTTCAGGGCTATTCCTGCTGCAGACTGGGGACGCTCCTGGATTTTTGGCAGCTTTTCAGGCAGGGACGTTGTTTTATATCCAGCTTGAATGATGGGTTGTGTGTACAGTACCGGGAAAATGTAAATTTTTATAAAAGCTTTACATATGAAGACACAGTTTTACAGCAACAGATATGGAAATGAGGTGGCCGGCTGCTGCCTGCTCTGTTTCTCTAGTTTTAGGAATCCTGTTCCTTGTTAAGAAAAAAGAACACATATTTTAGATTTTACTTTAAACCAAAATAAACCTAGGACGTAAGTGGGAGCGTGGATTACTCCCAGTGTCCTTCAGAAAAAAAATCCATGATATTCCAGTAAGAAGTGATGAGGCAGACCTTCAATTTCTAATAATAAACCTACACTCCATATAAACATATGGTGCCATCGGGACAGAGATGCTGGGAGAGATAAATCTTCAGTGGCTAGTCAGCTTCATGTTTGGTATGTGCCTTGCCTCTACTAACACATCACATCCGTCCAAGGACCATCATAAATTTTACAAGTTTCATATTCTCTTGATCCTTTTTCTTACAAGTACCCAGAGGAATGCAGCATTTACTCCAGTGCATGCAGCACTGCTATTTATAACTGTGGACCTATCAGGATGATTTTATTTTTTTTCCCCTGAAATCTTGGAATAGTTCAACCAAACGAAAAACAAATCATCTTTCATTTCTTTTATTAATACATTTAACTACCAGGGCTGAGAATGTGGAAACAATCCCAATAATTTCATCTCAGATGATACTGAATTCTCACAGACCATTTATCTACGACCAGAACAATTCAGTATGCACCGTATGATCTACAGGGAGACATAAAGAGCTTTGCCTCGCAGAAATTACTGCCTGTATTCGGTCACTCTGCATAAATGACAGACCAGGCCTGGCAATGCCTGAAACTCTGCAAAAAGTCACACATGATCTGGGCCCCAGCAGTATCACTGTGCCTACAGTGAAGCTGGGAAAAAGCAAGTGTCTATAATTATCCCATCCTTCCACACTCCCACATTTTCATTTCATTCACCTGTTGTACCTGTCAGTAAACAAGAGAGTGGGATCTTTACAGAAGGAACCTTTGCTTTATTCCTGGCTTGTGTAGCACTTGGTGCTACAGGATCCCATCTCATCCCAGGCAGGCTCGTTATGGTAGCATTGCAATGTGAATAATAGCTGTATTTTGAGTTCTTGCCTCCCTTCCTCTTGCTAGTGTATGCATGCACATACACACATATACCTAGGTTCTCCAGGGCCCATTAACAACCCTCAGGAGGCTTAATTCTGACCCAACTTATGCCAATTTTATAATGAGTAACAAAATTTACCTTGATAGAAATTGCTGCTGATTTATATGTGTACCAGAAACAGGCACTGGACAGACATTGCTGGAACTGGGTGTATGTGATTATCCTGTCTGGGAGCTGAAGAACAGAAATAGAAGGCTCAAACACATGAGAGGCAGTGGAGGTGGGCGCTTACGGAATCAGATTTGGCGCGAGTCCTGTGCCAGCCTGACCTGCTCTCCCCACGCACCACGGGCACGGTCAGGCAGGCACAGGTGATGCTCACTGGTCACCGCTGCTTCTCCTGCACCTGCAAGGAGGCCAGGGAGGGCAAAGGGCTGCCACACTCACTTGGCATTTATTTAACTTCCAAGGGGGAAGGTATTTTCACATCAGGTTTATTTTTGCAGCTGCGGGGATGTTTTCTTTTCCCCAGTGACACATTGTGATTTGCTTGTGCCCAGAAGAGGTAAGGAGCAGGTTTGCCACAGGCTTTTCTAAAGGCAGACAGATGTAAACCAGATGGGAATTGCTAATGGCTTGAGGAAAATAAGGGAAAAGACTGCGTCCTGGTAAGCTGAAAGCACTAGAAATTCAAGCTGGGATAGGTGAATCCAGATAGGAGATAAAGCCTCCAGCCATAGATATAAGGTGTCCCGTGAAACAACGAAGACTTCCTACAGCCTGATCCCTCTCCCCAGGCATTTTGCCCTGGGGATATCAGACACTTTCCTCACCTCAAGCAAACTGAACAGTCTCCAGTCACCCAAACATGCACTACCAAGATGGGCGGGTGCTTTCAAATGCCACGAATATGTCACAAGGTGACATGGAGGGTTTCATCCCCCTGACTAATCCTATCTTCCCAGCTGCCAGACATGGACTCCACTTCAGCTGTCTCAGTAAGAGAGCAAGGTGAAGACCACCAGTGAGCCCAGACTCTCCCAGCACTGCTCCAGCTCCTCACCTCAGAGAAGAGATCAGGTGGAAAGGTCCCAGATCAACACATGGAGAGGTCCTACATCAGCACATGGAAATCAGGCAGCCACAACCTCCTGGAGAGTGTCTCATCTTGCTGGCCTGTTATGTCACACCAGGGAGCAGCTCCCCATTCACCTCAACACACCGCAAAAGAAATTTTACTGACAAGTTAGAACCAGATGGGATTTACTCCAATTGAAAGTGAGGGATCGTAGGAGCTGCCTTCATAGAGCTGTAGGAGTCGATCGGCTATACAGAGAAATATGTAAAATTTAATGTTGGGAAAAGAGAGTTGAGCAGAAATGAGATCACAGGCTTATTGCTGTATTACAGCATAAGCTGGGATTTTTCTTCCTTTTTCTTGTGTGTGAATAGTTTTAGATGGTAGGTTTATCTGTAATAATAAAATTCTGCTTGAGTCTCTTCTGCTTTGTCTGTTTTCCAATCTATGAAGAACAAATTAATTTTAAAAGTCCAGGAAGAACCTCCTTTATCAGCTAAAACATCCCCAGTGTTCTGAGATAAGGATTTATTTCAGCAGTTTTAAAACTCTCTTGCTGCCCCTCCCCATTGTGGGGGTTGCCGGACTCTTAAGATTTGGTCATAAATTGTGCAAATGCTCCCAGCATTTTTAATTAATGTAAAATTTGCATTTTAATGAAGGGGGTGATGGAGCCCTCCAGCAACAGAAACAATTACACATTGACCTGACGAAATAGCAGCAGGATTGTTGCAGCGAGCACGTTTAGCTTGGTTTGCAATGGATTCATTGTGTTCTCCTGGGCACTGGCTGCCGTGCCCCAGCCCTGCCTACAGTTAATGAGCAGAGGTGCAATGCCCCTGAGCAAATGCCAGGAGAAAGCAAAGATCCTGGGAGTCCTGCTGATCTGGGCAAGTTACATCAGGTGTCAGCAGCTTCACCCACCTCTTGGCTGGGTTTGTTCAAGTGGCAGAGTGGAAGGAGGAAGGAACTGAGCCCTCTTTTCTTCCTTATCCCTGGCATGGGGTCCTGTATGCTCTCTGGGAGATCCAGTGGTGACCTTTCCCTAACACCAGGAGTATGAGAGAATATATTTTGCACTCTTCTTTGCTTCTCCAGGTTTGCTGCTCTAAACAGAGACAAATGACAATTTAGCTCAGTTCAGCTTAGTTTCTCAGTTCAAATCAGCATGAAACATATAAAATTATTTTCACCACTTTTGCAATCCCTCCCTCCAGTAAAGCAATTCTCGCTTTTTCCAGGTGATGATAATCTGCATAGCTTCATTTCATTATGCAGGACCTGTTTTGGAATATTTTAAAATCTACAGCACTTGGCAATGAACCAAAAGGACATCCATTTGAGTGTTTTATGTATCAGGGATCTTGCCTCAGCATGCTTTCCTGAGAACAGGGCCAAGGCACTAGAAAATGTTTTGCATCCAGAAATAATTTATAAAACATAGAGGAAGTTTAACATGACAGGAAACATTAAGACTTTCCAGCCTGTTGAACATAAAGGAACATAATATAGTTTCCTAGCAGGTCTTGCTTGTTCACAAGATATTTTATACATTTCCTCTTTCTGGATGCTTTACAGTAAGTAGCAAATGAATGGCCTGTTTGGTTTTTTTTTTTTTCATTCAGATGGAGACAAGTAAAATCTCAGTTGAGTTGAGAAATTATTTCAGATCATCTCAATCCAAATTCAGTCTTACTTGTGTGACCACTATTTCCTCCATCACATCAACCCCAATGAGAGCATGAGGTCTCCTTATGTCCAACCCCCTAGAAACAACAGAGAAGACATGGTGTCAGTAAAAGTGGTTCTGGCTCAATCTACCTGACTGTCCCTATCTTATTATGAAGTTAAATACTGGGAATCAGATCTTCCCAAACACTCATTCATCTCCAGACAATTGACTGCTGGAATAAAAGGGGACAGAACTGGTGAGGGCAAGAAAAGCAGGACATTTTATCTGCACATCACAACAGAAAAGCTATTTAGTAAATCTCCTAAAATTATAACAGAGTGAGGTTTATACTGTAACATCTGTAAGCAAGCGATTCAGGCAGATTTAGCCAACCACAGTAATGAGGTTTACCTAGCTCAACCTTTAAAAAAACTCTTTAAATCCTCACGGTACTGCATTTGCTAAAAACTCAGCTCCTCTTAGCCTGAATATCAGCTCTCCTCTCCCCATCCTCATTTCTGTGGTCCTGACCTCGTGTGCAGTCTGTGCAGTTTTGCTACTATTATCTGATCAATTCCTCTGTACTTTCATGGCCTCTCCTGCTCACTCACGCCATTTCTCCACTGTAGGGATAAAGGTACATTACTTTTTGTTGCTATTATGCTGTCAACTGTCATCCTGAGCAAACCTGCCTACCCCATATACTCTGTACCTTGGCAATCCTTCCTAAACGGTGATTTGCACAGCCACTTGCAAGTAAAAACATGCAATGAAGGTAACATGGGATCATGCAAGCAGAATAGCACTCCTGAACTCTAACCAGGTCATTACAGAAAAGGAGGCAGCTGCTTTTGGGGTTTAAATTCTGCTTAAGTCCTTAATTAGGTGCTTAAGTGAAGATTTTTAGTCTGGGAACTATAGCTAGAGTATCCTTGGTCTGTACTTGGTCCTCACTTCTTTCATTCTTCTTGTTCTATTCATATGGGCAAAGAACATTTTGCTACTTGATATCTGTCAGGTCTAACTTATATCTGCACTCAGCAGTTCTCATTTTACATCTCCCTTTCCCTAGCTCTGACACAGCTGTCTATATTTGTCAGTCTTTTTTTTTTTTTTTCTAAACTTCATTAATTGTCTACTTACTCTAGCACTGACCTTCCTTGCATATTTTCTTCTTTGAAATACCAGTTCTAGATAGTTTTAGTAGCTGTGCCTTAAAGAAATCAATTTTTTCAACTGTGCAGACTCTGAGCTCCTCGGTCCAGGTGACTTTCCTCAATTTATCAAAATTCATTCTTTAGGATACTGACAACCATGGCAAACAATATACTTCTATTTATTCTTCATACAGCTTAACTTGAATACACCTACAGTGACACAAGTTGAGGCCATTTCCTACAGCCATCTTGCTCTCACAACCACAGCATGACCAACATTAGATAATGAAAATCAGGAGACTCAGTATCTCCAGTCTGGTCATTAGTCAATTAAATCTAAAACAAACACCAAGAAAAAGTGCAGCTCATTTAAGTCTTAATTTAGTCCCTGTAATAGTAATATAAAGAAGGGAGAAGGGACAAATTCTTACCTGCCCCTCTGAGAACCAGTGGATGCTCTGAAGCATGACAGCTAATTCTCCGTAGTCTAACCTGGAGATTTATAAATGTTGGTGAGTCTAATATTATACCATTCACTACTTGACCCTGTTACCCAGCATCAGCTTTAAATGCTAGGTACCTCTAAAGTGGATGAATGCGTCTAATCTCAAAGAAAGTTATGCAAAGGGGTCCTTGAATCTGTTCTGTCCTTGAAGGTTGTAGAAGAAAAGGAAGACAATTTATTACTGCCCATTTCTTGGTATCAGGAGATCCTCTGAAATCTTGTAGAGTTTTTCAATTCTGCATATCAAAATGTAAGAGAAGTTATTCCCTACAGGAGACAATAAATGGATGTGAAAATACCTGCTTTCTGCAAAGATCTGGTTATTGTTTCCCAGTTTTGGGCTTGCATATTTGAAGAAACATTTAAGCTGAATGGACATTCACAAAATGGTAATTGAAGACACACTAAGAAAAACATGTACAAATTAAAATTAAAAAATATCCACTTCCTTGGTTGGACGAGGGATGACAGCTTCTGTAAAATGTTATCAATATATGTTCTTCTCATATATAAAATCCAATATATAAAATCCATGCCTTGAAAAAGCATGTATATCTCATATATAAAAACCTTGCCTTGAAAAGGCATATTTATCTCATATATAAAATCCATGCCTTGAAAAAGACAGCCTATAACTGCCACTAGTTTTAGAAGGGCCGTTGTTCAAAAGATAATATGATACAACTATCCTATATATAACGCACTGCTTTGGCTTACAAAAAATGTGCTACATTTAGAGGGGCAACCCTACTCAGGAGCTAAAAGTTAGATTCTGATTTATGAACCTCCATCATAGTGGAGTGGATAAGTTAGGGATAAATTCTCTCCTAACTTAATATTGTATTGCTCTGTGCCCACAAATTTATAATTTACCTATTACCTCTTGTGAGAAGAATGGTTATTTTTAATCCAAGTAAGAAAAAGTTGTCAACTGATCTTGTCACCTGATGAAGAGGGGAAGACAGAGATACAAGACATTTTGGGAAACAGTAGATATTCATCCTAACATACACATGATAATGGTGACCTGCGTGTATTTTATCATATTTTTTTCAGTTGTAGAGATATTTATCTTGCTGGCAGATGTACAGTTCCTTTTCCCACCTGGTGGGACATAACGTTACAGGGAAATGCCCAGCTACAAAACTACTGGCATTTGTGTGGGGCTTACTACTGCCTTTGATATTTCTCTCCTAAAAGCTCATTAATGTAGAACATGCAACTCACCTTCTTCTCAGTAAATAACCCATTAGCTGGAAATCGCTTTCTCTCACTTGCATGCAAGCCAGCCCTGCAGACTGCACAACCTCTCTGGGCAACCTGCTCCAGTGCTTGACTATCCTTATGGCGCAAAACTTTTCTCTACAACATGTTTGTACCTCCCATGAACAATTTATGACCACTGTCTCTCTTCTTGCTGCCACGCACCTTCAAAACCAGCCTAACTCTGTCTCCTCTGGCAGACACTGGCAGGTTGCCATTAGGTTTCCCCAAAGCACCTCTTTTCCAGGTTAAAAAAATCCACATCCCTTAGTATTTCCTCACAGGGCAAGTGCTTTGGCTATGGTCCCCCACTGATGGCACTGAGGACACTTACCTGCAGCCTACTCCATGACTACGCTCTTAAAGCACCTGTCAGAAAACTTCAAATCCACATTATGCCTAAAATGAAGACTTGTTTCCATACAGCACACGGAAATATTTATTTCTTATGACTAAATCATATACTGCTGAGATTATCTGGCAGCATATGGGAGCTACTTTTGTGGGTAGGTGGCAATAATGGTTAAGAAGAGAAGTTGACATATTTCACTGTAAAATATTTTCAAGAAAAAAAAAAAAGTTTTCAAGGACTTAAGCGTATTTCTGAAAAAAAGTCTGCTTGCTTTAAAATTAAAATCTGGAAGTGAAAAAAAAAAATAAATTAGAAAAAGACATTGGAATTTCAATTTTCAACCAAAAAAAGATCGGTTTTCTGTTACCCTTAATGTAGGAACTTTTTTCCCCACAATGGGCAACCAACTTTCTTGATGAAAAAAACTCCTATTGCACTTTTGTGAACATTTTTCAAGGAAAAAAACAAGTTTTTTTCTAACCAGCTCGTACAGAAGACATGATCACTCCCACTGCATGTCATAAATTTGCACAGTCGAGCACTCATGACAGTCTTCTGACGAGGCCATTTTTTAAACTATAATAGGTAGATCTCCTCAGGCTCTCCTCCAGTCTTGTCATAAATCTATCACACCAGCCCCTGACTTTGCATTTCAACCTACACACACCTGCCTTATCTGCTTATACTTTCTCTAACACACTTTATTTGTGCATAGCAGGTTTTCTCAAGAGGATCTCACAGCTTGGATGCATGGTATCATCCCTGCCTGCCTCTGAGTATTGTCTTTCAGCTCAGCTTCCTCTGGAGCAGAATGAGAAGCACCATCGAGGTTGTTCTAGCTAGAAGTCATGTCAAACCGCACAGTAAACTGTACAAAAACACCATTTGTACACTGTGCCGAAAGCAATTCTTTGGGTGAGGTCCCCAGGTAAAGGAAATTGTCCTGGAAGAAGGTGCAGAGGTTGTCAAAGCAGCTGGCATTCCTCAGCCTCACCCAAGACAAGAAGGCAAGACCAAGATCATAACCTTGTATAGATCTAACAAGAATATTGGTACTTTCTTTCCACTTTCGCATGGGAGAAAGGGCTGGCTGGAGCCCTTTCAGTGGCATGCTCTCTTAGGAGCTAAGTAGAATTCATCGCCACCTCCAAATCCACCTTCCAAACCTTTTACCACCCCATCTGTTCTTATTCCTGAGTCTGGACAACTACATGTCACACTCATAGGTATAACTGACCATGTAGCTCTTACCCTAAGAGGTAAGTGGTGCCTAAACTGAGCTGATGACCCTCAGAGCAGAATCACAGTCTTGCACCTACTTTAATCATCATGCCTTCTTTGGGGCATGGCCAAAATTCCTGCCATCAGAAGTCATGTTCAGAGGATCTGAACATGAAGATCCCCGTCATGCCTCCAGCACAGCTGGCATTATGGTCCCATGTAATCCCTGTCTCCCCAGCCCCTCCTTGTCCTATCCCAGATTGCCTGGCTCCCACAGCCACAGCCTGTATGCTGCTCCATCGCAGAGCCCAGCTATGCCACACCTGCATCCCCAGCTCCCCCAAATTTTCTGTAGTAGGTTCAACCTGGAGAGCTACAGCATTTATTGCCTCACATTCCCATGCCCCAGTTTAGCCCATTCTCCACAGTCCCAGATCTGCCAGAACCCAGAAGCTGCAGCACTACACAGTCTGAAAACCATGCCCCTGGCATGGCCAAGCCCCACAGCCAGAACCGTGAGGGCTATCCTGTGGGGCTGTGATCTCTCTCTGCCCTGACACCCCATGTGCCAAGTGCAACGCTTTGGCACAACCTCGCATCCACTATTCAACTGCACCTAGAAAGCCTAGCAGCTTGGCAGGAAACTTAGCCTCTCCTTGTGAACCATGCAGTGGAAGCTTCCTAGCAAGAGCTTCAAGGTAAGAGTTGAAGACGTACATCAGGCTCCTGTCTCTTGTCACAGTCTTTGCCCAGGCACATCACTCAACACCCTCAAGACTCTTTATGAGGGACCTTAGAGAAGGCATCCCAGCTGGTCATGAGCCCTGTGTACTGACCCTGTAGCAGAAAATGAACAAGAAACCCAAACCTCATTAATTCTGAGTCCCTTAGTGTAGGCGTCATTCCTCTAGACTGCAACAGAAGCAGATCCTCTGTCCTGACCCAGGCTCCCACAGCATCAAGAATTAATCACAGCATCACGAATTATTCACATCCTCAAATAGTCTGTTTCTCTCCATCAACTTTACTGGGAGCCCCAGACAGCTGGCTCAGATGCAGGCATCAACTCTATAGATGTCTGCGCTCAGATATTTGGATCCCCTGCTCTGGGCCAGCTGCCAGTGAGAAGTAAAGCTCTGTCCCTTCCCACCCCTCCAGCATGCTTAGAGCTGCCTGAAGGAGATCACTGAAGCTTTTCTGTAGAAAGTGGGCATCCAGGACTGTGTTCCAGCTCTGTGCTAAGTCTTCCACAGCCACTTTTCCCTCATCTCTTCTGATTCTTGCACCTCAATAGGACAAGCATAGATCACAGTGCTCTGGTTCATCCCTGTCTGGGAGGCAGCCTTCAGAAATGGAGTCAGTAGACAGTTTAGAGAAGTCAGAAGGCCTAAATATGCCAAGGGCTTTTTTTAGCACTCAGTAGCCTTAGGATTGGGGGAGAAGATGAGGAAGATAACTCTGAGCCACTCTCCTCACATTTCCTAGTTCTCCAGGGTGTTCATGAGAGCCAGCTGAATGCTAAGCTTCAGATTTTCACCCAGGAGCATTAACATATTTTTAATACAAACATTTTCCATTCAACTTGTTTAACATTTCACTTGTAAAATCAAATTCGGGTCATCTGCTGCATCCTGCTGCACAGGCACAGCTCAGCACTTTGATTGTTGCGCAGTACCATGTCGACTGCCATGGGGCTGGTCTCTCCTAACCCCCTTACATGCCACCCCTTTGAATCCATGCCCTCTAAGAATATATTTCTCATATTGCATTGCCTTGACCTCTCTAAACACATATCTGAACAGACAGCTACAGCTGGAGATTTTTGTCTCTGCACAGACTTTGAACAGCTGTTTGTGGTTGCACCCAGCCCAGCTCTCAGCAGCACTGGGCTCTGCCTCCAGTGGGAAGCACGTCAGGCTGGGAGGAACGAAATAGCATTAATCCTCTGGGTGTCATTGAACAGCAAAAGGAGCGGGGCACAGCCCTGGCCAGGCGGGGCAAGGTCAGCAGATGAATTATACAGGCCAAATGTGGAGCTCACTGAAAGTCATCTATGAAAAATGGAGGCTTTTTATAACACAAATGGAAGATTACCCTATCTGGGGAAGGGCTGACTGCATGGGAACAGGTTTTGCACATCCAGGTTACAGCTCTTCTATGTGTATGTCAGGCCTAGGGGACTATGGCTGGGATGTGCTCATAATACCTAGATATATTCATGGCATTTATAGATGTGCATTGAGCACAGATGATGGCATCAATACAATAAATTTTTACCACTTGAAACTGGAGGGTCCCAGAAGACCAAAATCAAACTGTGTCCTTCCAAGGATGCCGCTTAACCCCAATGGTTGAGCTGCTAATAAAAAGGAGAGGTCCTGCCCTTCCAACATCCCTGCAGTCTTCTCCCCCTTCCTCACCATTTTTATTGAGTGACACTGGAAGTTTCATGCAATGGCTTTGCTTATCTGACTGGAAAATAGGTTTAGTTCAGGTTTTAGGTTTTTTTGATGGACTGATTTTCAAACCTGATCACTGACCTGATCTGATACAGTGAGCAGGAGCAAGGGCACTGAGCTGACCCAATGAATGAAGTTTAAAATAAATGAAAAGAGAACTGCCTTGTCTGTGCAAATGCAGACAAGATCTCACTGATATGGATGCTACAACCTGGCACAGTTACATTCTGCACGCAGTGCCTTGCACTGTGTCAGTATGCTGATGGTGTTGCTGCAGCAGAGGTTCACAACTAGGCAGAAGACTTTCCCTCAGAGAACCATCTTCCAGGCAAGTCTTAGTCTGGAGTTTATTCCTCTCTCTGGAGAAATGTAAAATCTGAATTGCTCTGTAGCAGATGAGAAAACAATATAATTTTCTTGAAAAAATTATCCCGGGTACACCAAGATTTTTTTTCCCTCTGCCCAAAAAACAGTAGAAGAAATTAAAACCTGTGTTTTTAAGTAGAAGGCTGCACTAACATATCTCGAGTGAGCTGTTGTTGAGACGCTGTCCTTGTCATGGTAAAAATCAACCGTAGTTTTCTCTCCTCTCCCACTTGCCCAACAGGTCTTCAAGAAGACATAGAGCCAGGATTAAAATTTTGGGTTGCGAGGGACATGGTGATTTGAGTTTGTTTTCACACCAGTTATGGATCATCCTGAAATGTCATGTGTCTTCACCAAAATAATATTCTCTTAAAAGTATTGTTTTGTTAAGATTTAATTTTTAAATTTTTAGCTGTGATACTGAACAGTGCTATGAAATAGCAAATTAAAAAACCCACTTCAAAATAATAAGAAAGATGTTTTATTCTGAAATTATGCTGAAATTTGACACATCTACATGATGGGAACCTTCTTCTCTTTTGAAGTAAAACTTCAGGCTAATCAACATGGCTTTGTAAAACATTTTCATTGCATGGGACCCTTTTTTCTAATGCAAAATAATTTCTCAGTGAGTTACACCCGAAAGGTTGGGAATGTGGGAAATCCAGATCAGGAGCAAGCTGTGAGTGTGCCTGCTTGGGCTTTTTGCTAATTGGGATGGATGAAGCCTTTGCTGTGGACTGGAGATTCCTCAAAGGTGGGGCAGCGAGGTGTTTTCTCTAGTGAGATTAGGAAATCTCTTTTTTCCTTTCCATTGCTGATATCCCAGACAATATAAATATGCAGAATGTGATCTTGTAAAAGCTTTCAGTCTCAGCTGAAGCTTTGCATTCCAGCTGTCAGGTTTTTACTTGTTTACCTCGGAGCCTGGCTTCAAGGGATACGATGGAAGAGATAATTGGAGCCGAGTGGCTGCCAGCAAGCAAAAAAAAATGTTTCAATAAAAAGTATTTTATTCTGCTAAGAATACTTATATCAGCAAATGGTACCCTTGGGTACAAAACAGAAATAATCCCAAGCATTTCTCTCCCTCTCTCTCTCTCCACATACCTCCCCTGCAGCAGGTTTCATACCACACACAACATCGCAGCATGCAGATTTGTATCGATGGTTCAGTGCCTCACCATGATGGGCCCCAGGAGTTTTTGGGGCCAGGCTTGCTGTGCTGTTAAAGAGGCACTGTGAATGGGGGGAGTCCAATAGCTGGAGCTAGAGTGAGAACCCACGTTGTCCCCCCCCACCAGGCACCTGCCTCCCTTCCTTGCCCTCCCGATGCACCCCCAACACTGCAGACCTGCTCTGGGGAACAGCTGAACCCTAAGACTGTCCTATCTCCTTGTCATGACTGACACCAGCCTCCAGCCCTTGCCCACCCCTCCCCTCCAGATCTGCTGTGGGTTTGCTGCTGTGATTTGTCCAGTACAGAGATAAGAATAAACCCTGAAACTCAAATAGGACCTCACACTTTGAACTCTGGTTCCCTCCCTGCAGCAACCCAAATCTGGCTTTTACAAGAGACAAAAGGTTTTCAGGGTGTCCAGGCCCAACCTCTGAAAACATGTTCATGACCAAGTAACCTCCTTATTTATTATTAGCACCTTTGTAAACAAAACTTTCTGGAGGAAGCGCTGTGTTTGTGTGCTGAGCCTGCCATGCCTTCTGCTTCAGCAAGTCAGGAACGCAGTCTGGTTGCAACAGCAGCCACGAAGTCAAAGGAAAAATACGTCAAGGCTACGAATGGCTCATATTAATTTTTTGCTACTTAACCATGCCCCCTAATGCCCCCCTAAACAGCTAGGCCGATGAGCTGGATAAACTATTTCAACTGGCCCATTCAAATCCCCTGATGAGCTCACTAGCAAGTCACTTAAGCAGTATAGCACATGAGAAACCCCAGGCACTGCACACTTCAGTTATTACCACCAAATGGAGCTTGAACTCCAGCAAAGATGTGGCCAGTTAAACCAGCTCTTCCATTCAGTGGTTGAAACCCCATGAGAGCATCCCGTGTCTCCCAGGTGTGATGGGAACTGGGATACTGAGAGCAGTGAGCAGCAGCCCTGGCCAAGCCGGCAGTTTGCTTCAGCCCTAGCCGGGAGCTGCTGCCTCTGTGCTACACAAGCTACCAAAGCACGGCTCCATGCCCAGTCCTGGCCCGCGGGATGAAGGATGTCCCTGGGGCTAAAGCTGAGCACAGTGGTAGGACCAGACATTGTCTTGAGGAGCAGCACTGCAGGACCAATCCTTCCCACACCCCAGTAGTGTATTGGAGCTGGTAACAGCTCTCCTGCCACTGCACTGTCAACCAACTGCCACGGCTGCAAATGCAGCCAAGACAAAGAGGAGATTAATTTTCAGACTGCTCAGCTCCCTGACCTGGCTGCCTGAAGGAGCGCCAAGGCCAGCACAGGCAGCCCTGATTTAGAGAGATTTAAGGCGCTGTGGCCTTTGCCGTCATGATTGCTATGGTGTAAATTTGAAAGTCTGCTCTCTCCTGCCTGACCCACCCCTGCATGGCTGATGGAGTTAAGCAGATGTGCTGTTGGGCTAGGTAGTCTGTCCTCAGTGACTGCACAGGAAACCAGAAACCACTTCTGCCTGAATCCTCATCTCGGTGTCTCTCTGCTTTCTTGCTCTAAAGTGCTACATTAGCTTGCAAAGACAAAGTTAAACCCTTCAGGTTTATCATTTGAATATGACTCTCTGGAGGTCAGTGTCTTCACTAGTAAATGCGTGTATGAATGTTCACTTCTTTTACACCTAGCTTTCTTACCTTGTCCTAACAGGAAGAGTGATCAATGCCACCAATATTATCATGCCCTTCTTAAGTGATAAATGTCTTTTACATGAACTATGCAAAAATCAGAGGAATGTGCAGGCCATTGTGGTTTACTGCACATTGCAAAGTACAACAAAATAAACCGAGTTTCCTCTTTTTCACTGAGCATCCAAGAAAACAAGTTTTCTTTATTTAGAGTCATTGGTTTGAAACTTGCTTCTCAGCAGGGGGAATTTAAAAAAATGAAGTCCCTAAACACCAATGTTGGGTATAAATTTGATTTTGCTTAATGTTATTATTATTTTCCAGTCACGTTTTAACTGCTGAACACTTCCTGTACAGGATTTCCACCAGACTTCTTATGTGTACTTGCCCCAACATGCGGTTATGTCCATCCTTCACTCAATACAGATGCTCACATACAGAGATAATCTGATTTTTTTAATGCATATGGTGCTGTAGCAAAAGCACATCTGAATAATCTTGAGACAGCTATTCATCCAAGTCTTAAATATTTCAGAAAAATTGTAAGTACTTTTTTGTTTTAGTTTTTTAATATACAACAGGCAGATTCTGCTGCCAGTGACATGTGCATGAATCCTGAATCGACTTCTCTCATCATGCTGCTTTGATTTCACTGATTCACTTGAACATGGTGTTTGTGTACACAATGGGAAAGGGCGTCAAAGAACTTTGATTTATGTCAGATTTATATTGCTCTCACTATTGCCATGCTGTGGCTTACACTCTGGGATGTCTGGGAGCTGGTAATGCTGTGGGCTCCCTTGGAAAGACTTTAATGTCCCACCATGGGTTCTCCCAGGGTTGGGAAGGGGCAACTGGGCTTCTTGGATCCCAGCCTGAACTGTAAGGACTACCACAGAGTCTCCTCTTTGCTCTTTTAGAGCTGTAATTAAGGGTATGAAGCATAACAAAGAGTGAAAGCTTGGAAGAATGTGAAGTTGCTCAAATAAAAATTCCTTCAAAGTCAAGCCCAGTGTGAGGCATTCGCAGAAAGCATTTCAAATAAGTAAAGCACGAACAGTTACGTGTTAAAATAGCCCTTCTCCAGGTAACCACAACAATAAAATAACTACCATAGCTGGCATGTCTCAAGCAGACCCAGCAGGAAAAGCACGAAAATGCAGAGGCCGTGTTGACAACCCCTGGCCGGGGCTGAGGGTACTGGAGAAGGGGTGAGGGGCATGAAGGGACTTGTCAGGGTCCTGCCTGCGCCAAACTGGTTTCTGAGATCAAAAGTGGCCTGTCAGCTCACTGCTGTTCAGAAACCCAAAAAGGGAAACCCACAAACACAGGCGCAAAACAGCAAAGCCGTGAGGAACACAGCTCGTTCTGGCTTTATCCAAACAGAGCTGGCTGTTGCTTGAGCCCAAAGGGATGGCAGAAATGCCTCCGAGGTGGGGATCGCAACTTGTCAGCTCGGATTATCCTTGTGTAAATCTCACAAAACAAGGGTCACTCCTGCATGGTGTTGGGCGGCTGCTTTGTTTGCTCAGCCACCAAAGTGCCTGCCAGGGTTTCTGAGCACAGTTTGCTCTGGTGACATGACTTTGCACATCCCAAGGCTCAGCCCCAGGCCCAGCATCTCGTACTGTGCCACGGCAGGCTCCCTGACCCCGCATGGGGACGGTGACAGCAAAAGACACCTGCTCTTAGGGAAGAAATATAAAACCACAGTCCAGAAAGATGTAAGGGCTTGAACAGGGTGGGCCAGGCCTTTTGAAGTGCTGTGTGATCAGATTAGACAGAAGCAGTGCTAGTAAAAAGACAGACATTGGTAGATTTAAAGTTTCTGGGAAAAGGCTTGTTGATTTGAATGGGTAGAAGGTATGGCATTGCAATAGTGGGGTTTGAGGGAACGCTCCAGGCTGATGCTTCTTGACACTTAAGGCTTTCAGACCTGCTTTAGGCAAAGGTGAAAAGCTGTACTATGGTCTCTCCAGAGGTGCCTTACAATCTCAATTATCCCCTGACTTCATGAACATTTTGTGCTTGAGAAACTTCCAGAAGTTTCTAAAGTTTTTTGAGAAAATTTCAGGTTAAGAAACATGCCATCATCATAATACACACTTGCCATATGTTCTGGTGCATGCCCTGTACTGAGACTGAAAATATCTCAGTTCAGGCACTAGCACTGCCTCAGACTTTCTGAGTGATGCTGAAAATAAAACCAAATTATCAGAGCAGTCAAACTAAACGTCCCATTAATACAGCATCCTTTCTTTGGCAGCAGCTAAACCAAGTGCTGGCTAAGATTTTAACCAGCAATCCCTTTGATGCCCATGTGTTCAAGGGTGAGAGTTATCCTTTCTTCTTTCTACTGCTTGCCTGTTTCCAGAGCAGAGCCCTACTTTTGCTCTGTGTTTGTACAGCACCCAGCAAAAGAACCCCCAAGTCTCATCGAGTCCTTGCTGCAGTCAACTACAAACTCATCTCCTCTGAGTGGCCTTGGGCATGGCACCATGAAAATGCTGCTTTATGTAACTTAATCTATTGTGATTTGTCACTGAAGAACAAAACCTGGAGGATAATTTCAAATAATACTTCCTCTTTCTTTTTTTTTTTTTATGAAAATCAGAAATACATTTCTACTCCTCTGATTTTAAAGATGTTTTTATGAAAAGACAAGAGCTAGCACACGTCAGACAGCAGTTTCCCCTTTGCAAGTTCATAATGTGAATCACACCCTCCTGTTTGAGCTTCATACCTCTGCCATATTCCTGCCTGGACTACCAATATTGTAAGATACAGTGAGAATGGGCAAAGGGTGGCCACTGCTACCTGCTGGGACAGGAGATAGTAAATCCTCCAGCACAGCTCGAGTGCCTTTACTCAGTGTGCGGGGAGAGTGCCTGTGCCAGGCAAGGATGCAGAACTCTTCTTCCACTAGAGAAAGTGCAGAGCCAGGGGTTAGTTTGCTGTGATTTAGGAAATTCAAAGGTTTTGCTCAGGTTTTGTGCCAAAGCCTCAACCCGACACTTGCGTTGTCACTGATGCTATGGCAGGAGGGAGCCTGAGGCATCAAGCAGTAAATTCAAGAGAATTAAAACCATCTGCTGCCCAGGACTGCCAGCCCACAGCTCTCTGCAGAGTCAGCTGAGACAAGCTGTTACAATATCCAAGTTAAATTCCCTTGAAAGCCACCTAAACCCGGTCAGTAACGTTCTGTCCCTCTTGGTAAAAGCCCACCAAAGCAACAATTCTGCTAGAAGAGTTAGAAGCTCTTTACAGAGACTAGTCAGATATATGTACATAATAAGTGAATACACACCTAGACATATATACACATCTTCTGGTTGGATCTGAGTTCTCACATCAGTTGAGTATCTGTCCTAAGGAGTCTTCCATGTAAACAGGCATCCATGTAAGTCTAGTTTTCATAACCCTGTAAATGATGCTCTGGATTCAGTCTCTGGGATTCCAAATCTGGACAAAATGTGACCAGAGATAGTGATAACACAGTTCCTTAAAAAAGGGATGGGAAAAAGGCCTGAGTTTTGGCCGCTCCGGGTCATTATTTATAATCTAGAGGAAAACATCTTCAAGGGAACAATAAGATCATTTATCACTGGACAGCATAAGACTGAAAGATGAGTGTCCTCTCAATCTCTTTCTAAATGTCTCTGAGCCGAAAGCACTCCCATCTCAGCAGCAGTTTTCTTCAGAAGCTAGCTAGTGCTATCAGTGCCTTTTGCCAATAGCAGCTATAATTACATTAAATGGTTGATTTGCAGAAGCAGAAGGAGGAGAACAACATGTACAGAGCAATGTTACACAACATCACAAAGAGTTTACACACTTCTGTCACTCCAACAAACCATTTACAATGACGCTCACATACTTCTATTTTCTCTCTGTATTTTGGAGATAAGCCTGTTTTGAATTCTTCTGTGGGATTATCTGATGGCTGCACGCAGCTTGATTCATTGCAGCCGTTAGAGGGGGGCTGGATGACCCCCGAAACAATTCCCTGATATGCGTAGCCATTGTGATCCCACACAAACGATGGCACAAGATGTCACACATCCTTTCCTGAGCTTCAGAGAGGGATGCTCAGATACAAGAACTTAAAAATAAAACAGCGTCATTTCTGTGAAGTGGAAGTGACTGCAATATGCACTGCCTCTTCTCTTGGAAGCATACTGGTGTTCATGTAAGTGCTTTCTACCTCCAAATGCTGTCCTTTCTCCCCAAGCCTGTGCTGTAATTAGAATTCTACCTTTAAATTTGAGTGCACTTTGTAGGCTTAATAAGGCAACCAACAGCAATAATGGCAGTAATTACAAATATGTTCTGTGCTCAGAACTAAAGAAAAATACACTAAAGATGAAAAATGCCATCACTCAAGAATTTTTTTGAAACAACACAGGCAGAAATGGGCAAGTTTGCATACTATAAATATCACAAGCACAGAGCTTACATTATTTAGGGCACGTGTATGTTGAGCGTTCTTCTGAAAGACTCTGGGTACTGTTAAAGCGTGAGAGCACAAGCGATCTGGGAAATATCAAAATATTATAATCTGCTATGGAGACACACAGCTTTTCTTTATGTCTTGCAAAAATATACTCGAGATTCCAGATGCACTCCACTGCAGGAGTGCCTGTTTATGGCAAATGGAGAGTGCACAGGGAAGTATTGCTAAACAAGTTGGCAATGGATCAGCATAAGGAACTTGGTAACGAATTATTTTAATAGTATTGTATATCCTGTCCTGAGTGTCATGGTGAAATGTCTCAGGGAACAGTTTGTAACAACCACCTTACAGTCATCCCACATATATCATCAGGATTCAAAACACATGCAGAGTGGACACAAGACAAACTGGTAAGGATCTTGGTTGCCGTGAAGAGTTCCTCAGATCCTTGGGAGAAATTCTGCCGGAATTTGGCAATATCCTGAACACAAACTGTTCCCCATAAGCCATCAGGAGACCTGATGTACTCTTTTCCCATATGCCCACCAAAGGGCAGAAAGACAAACTGAGTATGTTTAAACAACAAATTACTGTAACTCAACTTCTTATTAGTTTATTATTTTTCATTTGTTGGTATTCATGAATCATTTCTCCCAGTAGCTCCTCACAGACACTACTAAACCTAGCCCATAAGAAAACTGGGAGGGCAGTTTTCCCATTTTTGCAGCCTAGGAAATGAAGTGTGATAAGGTAGAATTTCTTTGAAACTTTTATTTAACCCCAAGCTTCTCCTTTTTTCAGCCATCATGCAATGTGAGTCCAAGCTGCTCATCCAAGAGGCATCTGAGTCCAGGTGTTTTGTCTCATCACATGCAATACCATGAGGAGCAAACCACATTTTGGGACCATTGCAGTTCTTTGCTCCATGG
The DNA here is from genome assembly GCF_018691265.1 of Tyto alba. NCBI lineage: Eukaryota > Metazoa > Chordata > Aves > Strigiformes > Tytonidae > Tyto > Tyto alba. The sequence goes on along the minus strand of NW_024881316.1, from coordinate 40,357,395 downwards.
GCTCCTTCTGGACTTTCACACTTGTTCTCCAGCCTTCAGCTTCTCAGGAGGAGGAGGTGGTGCATTATTTCTGGTGCCAGATGTGCCACCATACCCTAGCTCTCACATGTCTGTCATCTGGGAAAACAAGGTCCTAAGCTAAAAACATTATAGATGGTGGTGGTGGTTGATGCAATTAAGATAAGACCTTGTTCTTCAGAAACAAGCAGAAGTCTACATGGGGATCCCCCACCACGGATTTTATCAAAATTAAATGTTTCCAACTTCAAACTGAACACTGGTGTACTCATCCAATGCTGTTATCAGCTTAGGTATTAATGTTGGTGGTAAGAGAAGTGGTCCTCGTGACACACAGCACTTTCACACAGATGAGAGTGGGAACTCAAAGTGCTACTGAAAAAGTAGACATTTTGTAGCCCTGCTCTGAGCACTGATGCTGGAAATGCTCTGTTCAAGCTAGCAGGACAGCTGCTGCAGAGCCGAGGCTCCGGGTATGGGCTAGATTCACCCTTTATTGCTTTCCCTGGAAAAGACACGGGACTCACACAGATTGCCCGCTGCAGTCCCCTGAAGTCCGCTGGAAGCTTGGAGCTGCTGCTTCTACAAGCAGCAGTCCTGGAGGAAAGTTCCATGCTTGAGAATACCAGATGGGTTAGTTATTCCCAGCCCACAGGAGGATCTTGGTCCATCACTGGGGACCCCTGAGAAGCTTGGATGCTGGTGAGCTGTGAAATGCCTGGGTGCAGAAGTGGGAAGCTCTAGAGCCTGCTGGTCTCCCAGATGTTCTTTTTAAAAGTAGCATCAGGATCAATTTAATTGCCTACCAGCAGTGCACAGTGCTTTTTAAGATGTTCTTTGGACTTTGATCCCTTACTGCTGCAAACTCTGTGCCCACCTCCTAACCACAGCAGACATTTCGGCTTCCTTAGGATGTCACATATAGCACAGGTTGCCTACATTTCAGCTTAGAAATTAGGCCCACAGTCCTCAAATCCCCGTTTTTTAAAATTATTGGAATCAACAAAACAAGCCCAGACTTACAAAATTCAGTGCCTGTCAGTTCGTGTTTATGTATGCAGGACCCAGTGCATGTGGATGAAGATATAAATATGCACCGAAGCTTATGCAAACTTTCTGCCAGGAGAGCAACAGCTCAGATGTACTCGCCCACTCGCTGGTGGTTTCTGAATCTCATTTTCTAAATATATCTTGCACAATTCATGGGGGGAACACAGCATTTGACACCTCCCGAGGGGAAACACAGATGTTTGGCTCCCAGCCCCTGGAATTTCTTGAACTTCTGTGGACAAAAGGGCAAAAGCCAGAGGTCGAGCAGCACTATTTATTCTGCCCTGTTTCCTACCAATTGTTCAAAACCTCCCAGCAGATAAAGCACGGGCATTTCTTGTCTTCTTGTTGGCGAGACTTGCAGGGGCTGCTGGCAGGGCACGATGAATTCCAGTCATTCCTTCAGGCTGCTGGGGGCTGCCCGAGCTCCACCAGAGGAAAACTGGCCCCATCAGCCCACAGCCTGTCGAGGAAGGACCTGCTCCCAGACAGACCACCCCATCCCCACGGCACCAGCTCTGTTTGTTTGCTGTCGCTCTGCAGAGAAGGAATCCTGGGCTTCAAGACATGTCTCGCCTGCCGGGAAGTTGGGTACCCCACAGAGGCAGCACTGGTGAGGATGCCAAAAGGGCTTCTTGCTTTTCAAGCAGGAGCACAAGGGAGAGAGGCAGAGAGAAGAAGAGATGTTTGCTTGGACTTTCAATGTTTTTTTTTCATGCCCTTAAGCTTTAATTTAATTAAACTATAAGGGTGGTGAGACAGTGGAACAGGTTGCCCAGAGAAGTTGTGGATGCTCCATCACTGGAAGTGTTCAAGGCCAGGTTGGACGGGGCTTTGAGCAACATGATCTAGTGAAAGATGTCCCTGCCAATGGCAGGGGAGTTGAACTGGATGATCTTTAAAGGTCCCTTCCAAGACAAACCATTCTGTGATTCTATGAGTTTTGGAGAAAACAGTCTGGAGCTCACCCACAAAATTAAAGACACTTACTCAGAACAACATCTTTAGGATTCAGGTATAAAAAACATGCAGCCCTAAGAGCTGGTATCAGCACAGTCCCTTCTCACACCACTCTCCTAAAACCAATTGGCTGCTCCCATAAGGACATGGGCTGTCCCACAGTTATCCTTCCCAGCCCAAGCAGTCACACACATGGCTGTCAGACAGAAGCCCGGACCTGGGCGCTCACTGGGACGGGTACCCAAAATTTGCTGTGCTCTGAATTTCCTCAACCTGCACAGAGCAGCAGCCTTCAGCTGCCCCAGTGCTTCCTGTGCCACTGGTGGGTCAGCACTCACTGCAGGCGGTGAGCATGGGGCATTCTCATCTCAGGAAAATATCTAGAACATGCTCCAGCTGCTTTTTCTGTAAATATGCTCTGTGCTAAAACAAACAAACAAACAAACAAACAAACACACACACACACACAAAAACAACAAACAAACAAACAAACAAACAAAACAAAACAAAAAAAAAAGGCAAAAAAAGAAACCCACTGCAGTAACTGCAATGGTTCCCTGAACAGCAGGTCAGGGATAAAGCTCCCTGGCTGGTGTCACTGGCATTATTGCTACTGAAATAATGGGGGGAAACACCACAAGTGGTGGCCCAGATCTCCATCCTGCCCTCACATCACCTGCAAGGGCCATAATTGAATGGTACCTGGCACATGAAAATGCCCCCAGTTTGCAGGATATCCCTGACACAGAGGTGGTACTCATTCTGCACTACTTTCAGGAATTTCTGTGGTGAGACGAGAGAGAGGTCTGGGACATTTGCATCCTTCAGCCAGTCCTAATCACCCAAAGAGTCTTCTGGGGCCAGAAGATTTTGTGCATCAGCTGCAGCCTCCTCTTACACTGGCACTGAATCACCATCTGGTACTGGGTGGTTTTCCAGCTCCAAGGAAACATGAATATGGAGCAATGTTCTCTTCCTTCCTTTCCCTCCCTCTGTGTCTGCCCTGGGCATGCTCTGTACTTACTTACTGTGTGGACATCTGCAGCTTCAAGGGCTGCAAACACTAATAAAGATCTAAGAAAATGAAAGCTTCAGCCTGCATTCTTATTCAATGCAAACAAGACTTTTTTTAGAAACAGCCAGTCCTAGTTCATTCACTTATATGTTCTTTACTGATTTAACCTCCCACAGAAGTTTTTTGGGGTGAACTTTTAGGTCCATAAAGTGGTAACATTCCATACTGCCTTTCTATTCTCTCCAGCCTCCAAGATGGTCTCAAATGCACCCTCATCCCCCCTCCTCCTCCAACATGTAAAAAAAATCTATTTAGAAATAAGAGCAAGAACATGACCAGTTGTCTGGTCATTACTGCTATGCCTGCTGCAAGCCAGCACCAGCATGGCAGGCTAATCTGAGTTCCTACAGTGAGCACTGAAGCAATTTCAAGGCATGCTACAATCCAAAAGTTATCCATGCAAGAGTTAAAGCAACCAGTGCTGTGTCTTCATCACTGAGTGGCACCAGCCTAACATTTTGCAAGTTAGATGTACTCAGGTCTCTATTTTGTTCTGTATTTCTACAGTATCTAGCACAGCAGCACTCTGATTCATACACGATGTTTCCAGGCGTGGTCCCAAAACAAACAAGAAGTTGCAATTCAGCAATCACAGGCTCAACTGATGGGGCTTAAATCACCCACTTCAAGCCCACTCAAATGAAGAGTGTGACTTGGTTTCCATTGGAGCAGAAGCACTTTCTGTACCATTTCCAGATCAAGAAGCAGAGCCCAGGAGGTCCAAATTCTTTGGCCTGGCCACCAGACCTCAACTGACTGATTGTAGGAGCACAATACATGTGTGTTAATACTTCTCCATTCCTCTAAAGTAGTTTGGTCACACAGTGCTGTTAGCAACCACCACCCAGGCTAGCGGCAGCCCTATGACAGTGTTGCTGGCATAGCATTAGTCAGCAGGACCCTGCAACATGGCAGCGCTGATGAGACTCCCTGCAGACAGTGGGGAAAGGCTGTGCACAGTCCTTTGGGATCAGCAGCATGGCCAGCACATGAGCTACACTGCTCACAAGAACCATGTCTGGGAATAAACAACCAACCATCCTCACCTCCAGCTTGTCTTCACTTAAACTCTGTATCTCTCCTATCCAAATTAATTTGGACCCTGACCCAATAAAGCATTCAAAAATGTGCTGCATTTTAAACACTGTTCTTGGTGGAGCAGAGAGATGGGGTGATGACATGTGTGCAGTTTGTCTTTTACACTGGCAGGGACAGATGCTGAGTTCATCCCTGTGTATTTGCTGATGGACAGTAGTAATCATATTCAAAGGGGGCTGTTGTCCCCACCTTATCTTGTCAACAGGGAAAGAGCAGTGTGGTTACAGTGCCTCTGCTCTCCTCTGTCCTGAGTGCACTCATCCTTGTCCCTTCTAGCTGTCTTGCCAACACTGGAGGACTTGTGAACTAGGCTAGATCTGCCCCGAAGTGCTGGAGGGATCTTGTCATGGTTTAACCTGAGCCAGCAACTAAGTCTCATACAACTGCTCACTCAGTCCCCTCCATGGGATGGGGGAGAGAATCAGAAGTGTAAAAATGAGAAAACTCATGGGTTGAGATAAGGACAGTTTAATAGGCAAAGCAAAAGCTATGTGCACAGGCAAAGCAAAAGAAGGAATTCATTCACGACTTCCCATCGGCAAGCAAGTACTCAGCCACCTCCAGGACAGCCGGGCTCCATCATGTGCAATGGTGACTTGGGAAGACCATCTCCATAACTCTGAGTGTCCCCCTTTCCTTTCTTCTTCCCCCAGCTTTATATGTGAGCATGACACCATATGGTATCGGATACCCCTTTGGTCCGTTGGGCTCAGCTGTCCCAACTGTGTCCCCTCCCAACTCCTTGTGCACCCCCAGCCTACTCACTGGTGGGGTGGGGTGAGGAGCAGAAAAGGCCTTGATGCTCTGTAAGCACTGCTGAGCAATAACTCAGACATCTCTGCTTTATCAACACTTTTCAGCACAAATCTAAATCAGACACCCATAATAGCTACTATGAAGAAAATTAACTCTATCTCAGCCAAAACCAGCACAGGTCTCTGCCCAGGGCTGCTTTCTGCTGCTCTGTCACGCTCACAGGGCTGTGCAAAGGGAGCGGATAGGGTAGGCTGCAGCCCAAATCTGGACAGAGCACACGGACCCGTGGGGAGGCTGTCTCCTTCATGACTCTGGTTAGATGGAGTGTCTCAGATCCAGCAGGTCCCCAGATTCCACCAGCAAAAGAGCCAAGGACTAGGTTCTCTGGCCTACTCCCGAGTAAAAAGGGAAGGAAGGGGCATGAAGCAAACATCAGGCAGGCCTCAGTAGAAATTGAGGGCGCTCCATGCCTCAGAATGGCCTTCAGCCTCTTGTTAGATGAAGTCTAAGTGCAAATATGGTCCTGATCAGAGACAGATGATAAGGATTGATGCCATAAGCAGAGCAATGAGCTCTTAAAACACTTGTTACAAGCGTGGCAAGGCACTCAGAGGAGCTAGAAATCATGCAAATTGATGGGGGCTATGAACTCAGGAGCTTAGCTCTGGCCTGCTGGGATTGCTCTCATAACTCCAATCTTAAAACATGATCTGTTTAAAGGAGATAGGAAGGGGAGAAGGAGTGCAGGGGTGCTGTTGTGCATCAAGTGTACATACCACTGCCAGCAACCTGTCACTTGACAATGAAGAGCGTGGTGATGGAGCCCACTGAGTAAGTGCATACGGCATGTGAAATGAAGGGGAAATCAGTGAGGTCTCTGCTCCAGACCACCAGGACTGGTGAGCAGGAGAGAAAAACGTCTGGGCCAATTCTCAAACTGACAGAAAAGATGCAAGGGAGAAACTGACTGGGGCTGAGGGTGGCTGCTGGCAGTCAGATATCCCCATGTTTATATTCCAGCTGCCTCCTATGGAAAGTGCACAGTCTGACATTTCATAGCAAATGTAAAACATAAGAGTGATTCACAACTGGGATTTATCTAAGTACTGCCCATAGTCTTTGTGGTAAGGCTCAGATTTTACAGTTCACTGCCCCAGGTTGTGATTCATGGTGAGAGATGCCATTAAAAAGAGATTTACAGATGATACAGGAAAACTGACCAAATTATCCACTAAGGCTAAGCAGAGAAGCAAAGATTTGACTCTGTCTCTGCAAGAGAAAGTCATTTCCCTTCAACTAGAATTAGACATGTAAGCCTGGTCAGTCCTTTCTTTCTTGCAGAACAAAGATGAACAGAGGAGCAGTGAACAGACAGACTGTACCTATATATATCAATAAGGTGAGCAGGGAGAGGGCTGGACCACGACCCTGGTACTTCACACACCCCTTGTCCATCCTGTAGGAGTCTTAGCGCAGTCTCCATCGTAGTTTTGGCACAGCACAGAGAGAAGCCTCCTTACTTGGAAGGGAAGAGATTATCATGGAAGTAAGCTGGGACATGACATTGTCATAGTAATGAGAAAACAGGGGTTTGGCTGATTTATTCACTCATTAGTACAGGTACAACATCAGACACTGGAGATCTGGTTTAGATTCTCCTAGATTCAAGTCTCCCATCACTATGTAGAGTGCAAACTACACGATGTGGAAGGATAGGACTTGCTTTGTGTCTGCTGTTAAAGGAGTTCTAGTATTATAAAATGAGTACACGTTTATTGAAGCAGCCACTGCACATCTCATCCACCAACCTTGAGACTCACAACCCCTAGCACATTATAGCTGTTGCTGGCCCAAATAAAAATTAATTGTTTTATGTAAAGTGAAACATCCACAAAACCCAGGATTTAGAAAGCCCCACTCCAACATCAGACAGTTTGGTACCTAGAATGCTCTCCGGGGCTGCTCAGGAGACCTGCATCCATCTCCTTCTCCCCCCTATGTAACGACACTACCCCTAACCCTGTAAGCATGTGTTGTCATTAGGCACTTCCTTACCCTGGAAGTGTTGGACTCAAACCTCACCCATGTCCAGAAGAGCTTGTTCTCCTTAGATCAGTCTTGGTGTTGCCCAGATTGAGGCAGATGGCTATCCTCATGCCACACATATCCCAAAAGAAGTCAAAAAATCTGGAGCTGCATTAGTGTATTATTACACCAGTGAACAGGGGTGCGGGATCATTTTCATGTGATATACTACTAGTTAAAATAGTAATATGAAGTCCTTGCTTCATGTACTGCGGAATTTAGTCCAGACAAGATGAACCTGGCCACATGATAGACTGAATTGTATGTAATCTCTGACTGGGCCGTGACAGAAGGACTCAAGTATGCATCCCTGAGGTAGATACGTGACTGTTGTTGGTTGTTTGGGTTTTTTTGCAGTGTCATTTTCAACCCAGGTAAAGATGCACAGACATGTGTGTGGACCACATGAAAATCATGAGGCTTGAAGACTCACAGAGGGCAGTCAACACTTAGATGATCCTAACTGCTGTAAATGCATCAGGAAAATGAGAGGGAGGGACAGGCTGTGTCTGTGGGAGAAGGGGACAGCTGAAAACACTCCCATGGTCCTGGCTTGACCCTGAGATGAGCTGAATCTTTGATCTCAACAGAGGACTCTTGTAAGCGTTGTAAGCACAACCAAGCATCAGCCCGTGGATGTGCACAAAGCTATGCCTCCTCCCTCCCTCATTCCCACAGGGGAACAGCCCTGCAAGGTACATCTTCACAGCTCCTCACTTCAGGGTCAATTCTTAATGTTTATTTGTTGACTTGAGTGCTTTCTAATATGGCACATACAGAAGATTTATTACTGGTAGTTATTTCCATTAATAACACAATAAATGGTCATGCCTATATGCTCATATCTAGAGGCTATAAACAGGGGTTCAGCAGGACAGAGAAGGCTGAAGGTAACTCCGACCTTCCAGCAGCCAGGGGGGGATTCCAGCCTCCCCACACTGGGTAGGGGACATGGATACGAAAATCCCTTCCCTTCTTATTCAGGCAGAGCTTACTCCGCCCCCAGGCTGTGTTGTTAGACAACCAAGGGGTGTGAAAAACTGGGGTTCTTGTCCAGCCTAACAGCTCTGGGACCTCCCTAGTGTCTTGAACATGTTCCAGGGAAGGGTAAGACACCGCACTGGGAAACAACAAATGTCACAGCCTGCATAGGGAAAAAATACAAGCTTTGTTTAATCTCTGCCTTGCTACAAGCACTGTGTCCTGGCTCTGAGAATCACGAACTCAAGCTGAGTTGATTTCCTTGAAAGTGAGTAATGGACTATCCAGCCAGCTTGCCAGGAAGCATGGCCCCTGGGCTGTGCAGTACACGGCTTCCGAGAAGAAAAGGCCATATTTGTAAACAGAAAGCGACAGCACATGTTATTACGAGAAGTAATTCCCTATTTGACAGGTGCTGAAACAAAGCCATGGAGCCCTCTTTACAGGGAACAAGTCTACCAAACAGGAAGTTCAAAGATGTGACAGTGTCTGGATAAAAGAATGAAAAGTACAGATATATCCTCCTGCTATTATGCTGGATACGAGACTAGTAAATATTTCATGACTGTGGAAAGTCTGGTATTGTGCAAGTGCTTTTGCTCTGCAGGATGGAGGAGCCAGGTCATCAGGGACCTGTTTGTTCCCACTCCTCAGGGTCTGAACCTGCCCTGTGCTCTCTAGCACAGTGGTGAAGGTGTCTGTGCAGCACGAAGGGCTTCAAGTCAAACAAGAACCAGTACGTCTCATGAGTGTCAGCCCTCACTGGTCATTTTGTCTAACAAAAGGGAGTACAGACTCTTTTTCATGCTCCTCAGAAGTTCACAGGAGAGCCAGAGAGAGGCACAGATGTCAAAGAGTGAAATGCTAGTTCCTGACAAATCCAGAGCAAAGCTCCCATTGGTTTCAATTGATTCAGTTATTTATCCTTAGATTTCAAGGCTGAGGCAGACTACTGAATGTCTTCTCTAAAACTCCCGCGAGCAACATCAGTTCAACAAGTCATGCCTCAGACTTGCTAGTGAACCACAGCATTGGTCCCCAGTTTCCCCTGTCCCTGGGCTACACAACAGCAAGTCATATTCTGGGAGGAACAACACATATTGCTCTCCTCATAGCCTCAGACCTAATTTTTTATTTATTAGGGCACAAGCAATGTCATGTATGACAAAGATACTTGCCCATCATGGATAGAAGGCTGCCAATCTCTTAGAAAGCTGTCTAGTCTTGCTTTTATTATTTCAGGTAGCAAAGAGCCCATATGTGCCCTTGGAAATTCTTTCAGTGGTTAACTGTCCTCCTCTACGTGCATTTACTGGATCTTTAGAGTCCTTGTTCCCCCTTAGCTGCTCTTGTGGGGCACGTGGCTTGGGTAATAATGCTGCATGCTGGCATCAGGCTGTGTTTCATGGGGAATATTATGCAGACCTTCATAAGCAGATTAGGAAACAAACACAAACATCAAGAAGTGGAGAACAAAGCGGGAAAAGGACTCATCACAACACCCATGGTAAGAATTGAGGTGTCCCCTCAGTGAGGAAACTAGAGAAAATATGGGATTTAAAATTAAAACTGATGGGAACCTTTGTTACTTTGAAGTACTGAAGAGACACAGTAGTTCTCACTCTCTCCTGACAGGCCCATCACGGCCCCATTTATAGTCAAGTTCAGTTCTGTATGAACATCAAAAGACATCTCTTGTTCAAGTCAGTGGCACAGAGCACACAGTGTCATTTGGGAAATCAAAGGTATCTGACCGTTTAACGTTTTCATGGTCTTGTGGGTTTTGTTTTACATGAACAATGTGCCTGGACTCCACTAATCTAACTGGCACCACAACTAAAAGAAACCATTGCAGAAAAACTCATCTAAATGCAGATAGATAGTTCCACAGCCATCACAGTCTCCAGTGTTTGCCCATATCTGAAGATGCTACAACCATTGTGAAGTGGGCTTGTACAGTGATATTGCTAACTTACCACAAACCCCGGGGTGGACTCTGTCCAAATGATCCTATATCTGGACTCATACACATGGGTGAATCCCACACAGTGCTCTTACCTCCTCCAAATCTCCATGTCTCTTTATTCCTCTCTCTGCTTTTCTCTCCACCATGTGCCTTGGACCTTAGTCCATCTCCAGTACTATATAAATATCACTAGCAAAGTCTGGGCATTACATAAACCCAAAGGTAAAAAGAAGGCAGAAATACTTAATACATAAACAAGCTGGCTAGTAGGAATCGTAATGTCATTACTTCAGGAGAATAAAGGAGGACTATGAATTCTAATACAAGTCTCCCACTCAATTGTAAAACATGCTGTTTTATTTACACTAAAATAACCATCAGACAAACAGTTACTGTTTTTTTTCCCAGAAAACCGTATCCTGAATTTTTTCTCGGAGAGGAAGTTGCTCATAGCCTCTCACACTCCCCTCCTTGATGCTTGCTATTTTAGGATGGTTCTACTCCTTCTTTGTCTCTCTCCCTATAAAACTGGAATCACTTTAGCCTACAAGTTTATTTCATAAAGCCTCATCCTCAGCATATGAATCCAACTTTAGATTTTTAGGCTTAAAAATAAATATCTGACAAGAAAAAAAAAAAAAAAAAAGTGATCTGCAGAGGGAGGAGAGAAAAGAAAGCTCCAACATCCATTGTTTCAGTTTTAGCAATCTCCAACATATTCAGCAGTCACATTCATTTTACTGTGAGGGATGTGTAATCTCTGGATGGATCTGTATAGTAAAGATTTAGTATTGAATGAGTGATGCCTGAAAGAATAGGAGTGCACTTATAGTGTGTTGCTCAGGGATGGCTGCTCAGTAAGATGCCCAGAATAAACAGTGTATGCATGCAGATTAGAAAACTCTTTGGAATAAAAGCCACTTATATAGTAACGGCCCAGCTCTCAGAAAAGCTATTCTGTAAAATAAGTTATTTGTGGAAGACTGCACTTTACTTTTACACTTTCTATTTAGTGTATAAAAATATATTACTGACCTTTTGCAAATCATGGATGGGCAACATTTGCAGTAAATGTGGTCACTCAGTACAGAGATCATTTTAACACAAGCCTGAGACTGCAGGCTGTTAGCTGGAACAAGGGGCCAAAACAAGCCTTCTGGAGAAAGCAATCTGAAATACATTTGAGGCTGTCTTCCACATGAGAAATTGTTTCAGCCATTCCCTAATAGACAACTTCCCTCCCCAGCCAAGACTTTTAGAAGAGATGGGGGTTTGAATCTGAGCTACACGTCCAATCTTCAAAAAGCAGTGAAGATGTGCCTCAAAGACAGAGGAAATGTCTTCTCCGAAGCTTTTGTTCCCACGTACAATCCCTCTGATACCATGTGGGATTTGGGGGTTTCATCTCTTCTTTTTTTGATGCTGGGCTGCCAGCTCAGCCCTTCTCATCCTAGCTCCTCACAAGATCCCCAAATCTACAGTTAGGCAATTGCATTTCTCAAAATTATTACTGGAAATGTACCAAAAAGGATGTTGACAACGCTCAGACACTAGTGATGTTTTGGTTTGGTTTAAATAAAAGAATATCCATTCTAAACACCATAGAATGAGTACTTCTGGAGGCTTAACACTTTGACAGAAATAAGCCTTTATTTTTTAATCCATCCTACGTGCACTTAATGTGACCAGTCCCAGCACCCAACAGAGAGTAGCAATACATACACACTAACTAGAGTTAATTCCTTAGCAGACTTGATCCTTGAAGAAGTTACACACGGGATTATAAAATTATCATGCGCCTGTTTATCTGACTGTATTTAAACACTATATTTTAATCAGTCAGAATTCGTCTGCTGCAAGTAGCCAGTAAAGCACCTGAATACTTTCATTCCGGAAAAAGGTAACTTCTACAATTTTTCTCTTTTCGCGTGGGGATATCACTTTTGTTTTAATTCCTACCCAGCAGCACTTTTAAGCAGAAACATGGCAAGCAGATGGGATCTTTGGAGCTCAGGCATACATAGCAGTAAAATTCTGTGCTCTTGTGGCATGATGCAAGTGGATTTGCACAGTGTAACACTAACCAGCTGCTTGGATCCTATGTCAGGATATGGAGGTTGGCTGCTGGGAAGAGACAGCAGCTCATGCCTTGCCCTGGACATGGTGTCAGGGGAGCTGGATGGAGCTGGGACCTGGGGCTCCTGGGACGCCTGGGTGTGCTCCTCCCAAGAGACTTACCTGGGCAGCCTCAGCAGCAAGGACTGTTGCTCACCTTCCCCCCCTCATTGCCCAATAAATCCTGGATTTACAGCCTTTTCCTGAATACAGGTTCATGCACCGTCAGGGAGAAGAAAGGCATTTTCAACTTGGATTGCCTCTAACTTGAGAGAATCTTGTCAAACCTAAACTATGCTGTAAAAAAAGACAGAGACCCACTTTTTACACCTATATTCTTAATCTGCTCTTTCTTTTTCCCACAGATACCAAAAAAGAGACATTTAATCACAGGCCTAAGTTGGCTTGTTTAGCTGAAATGAAACACTATTTTTCAAAAGGACTTTTGACCTAGAGAGGAATGCCTACAAAGCTGCAGAACACATTGGGTTTGACTGACAGCTAATTTTTCTCCCAACTTCTCTGTCCGGCTGCACAATCAAGAAATCAACTATGCCACACAAATTTTCAATAGAGAGCCTCTTTGCCATCCTTCTGGATGTGATGTCTCCAGGGTACATTCTCAGGGTTTCCAAAAATCCTGCGATTCATGTCTGATGGCACAGAACTTTTAAGACTCACAATAAATATTCAGAGAGCTGGGACACACTAGGATTGGCAATAAAATCAGAAATCACATCCCCTGTCTTTCTTCTGGTTTACATCTATCACATGATATTTTGTGTTCTTGTCAAGGCAAAGTTTTCATAATTTAGTTCTTAGCATTAGTTTTCTAAATTAAAATGTAAGCATTGCAATAAGTGACTCGATCTGCAAATGTATTCAGCAGCCTATGGCTCTTTCACAAATCAGAGCTCTTGAGTGCTCAGTGCTTTTAAAATTAGTCTTATTTTCCCTTGTGCCCAACTTTGGATAAAAATAATAATTTTAATGTTCATAAATGGAGGATTTACTTATACTGCATGAGCATTCCGTAATCCTTAGAGCTTCTAAATGTGAACTGCTGCTGTTAATTCACTTATTCTGGTGTGGTTTTGGAGGTGTTCAGTGGAATATATTGGAAATGTAGCTTGGAACATTTTTTAAATGCTTTGAGGAAACAAGATCCAGATGACAACTGATGTGACATACTTATCACCTGCAGCGGAAAACCACCACTGAGAGCGAAACCATAAGGCTTCTCCCCGTGCCCACAGCATTCTACGTAATTTGTGGTACAACAAAAAAGTCTTTGCAGCCATGTATTTATTTGTCTTGCTTGGTGCCCTTTGTGTTACTCCCACACATTGGACTTTAAAGCTTTCTTTGACAGTTTTATTATCTTTCATATTTTGCAGCCCTTAAAGGCATTGATGTTGTAGCTTGTTCCGGGGAACTGGTGGCAAAGCTCTTTGTTTCTCCTAAGGGAAGACCCTGAAGGCCACTAAAGCTGCTCAGCAAATTTTCCTTTCCTTTTAAGGGCGAGCTGAGGCAGGCAGTCTGTTTTCATCCTTAAATTTTACCAGATGAGAGGGAAGCTAGTGCTGAGGACCAGGCGATGGGACCAGTGCTGGAGCCCAGCAGCTAGCGGAGATGCAGCATCAGCTGGTAGACAGGCACTGCCAGGGCACTGAACGCTGGGGTCTGGTCTCTGCAGCTCTTCCTCAGCATGTCGTCTTCAGAGCGGAGCTGACCATCTCACTTCATCTGCTGGCAGCCTGCCTAGCAAGCCCGGGAATCACTGGAGAGCAAATACTGCTGACAGTTGTACAGATCCCTGTGCATAAGAAAGGAAATCTTTTCCCAGTGATGCTTGCCATAGCCCTTTCTCTAGTGGGATCACTGCCATACCTTACTTATTTACAGAGATCCCCCTTTTCCAAGCAGGGACGATCTGAAACTGTATTTGAAAGAAGGTGTATTTAGATGCTTATCTTCTTCTCACTGGAAAATTTTTTAGTGACTTTTATCGTAGGAAACCTCTTTTCACAGGCATAAATGCTAGGCAAGGAAATACTAATACTAAAAGATGGACAAACTATCTCAAAAATATGAGCACCTTCGCTGAGTGCAGGACTATTCAATGCTGAAAATAATCATGCTAACGTGAGTCTCCACTGTAAAATCAAACTGTGTCATGCTATCATTTTCAGACCAAGAAGTGAATATGTATACTGCAACACTAAAAATAAATCAGTGTCTAGCAATAAACAACCATCATATTTCCTGCTGGGTATAAAAACACCCAAACAAAACCATAGGGAGCTGTATGGGAGAGGAAAGGGGTAAGCAGACAGTTGGAGACACTTTTTACCATGGCCTGTATTGACAGGACAAGGGGCAAGGGTTTTAAGCTGAAAAAGGGTAGACACTTAGGTGTGACATAAGGAAAAAATTCTTTACTATGAGGATGGTGAGACACTGAAACAGGTTGCCCAGAGAAGTTGTGGGTGTCCCTTCCTTAGAAGTGTTCAAAGTCAGGTTGGACGGGGCTCTGAGCAACCTGATCTAGTGAAAGATGTCCCTGCCCATGACAGGGGGAGTGGACTAAGTGGTCTTTAAAGGTCCCTTCCAACCCAAACCATTCCATGTTTCTATGAGGTTATTCTGGCAAAAATTATCAGTGTAAAATCCTGTTCTACATGGGTCATCAACCCTCAGCTCTAATACAGACTCTTGCTCTCCAGGGTCTCCTACAACAGCACACCAGGTTTGTATGAATTTAAGGATGGTCATCAGATGATGCAGCCTGATGATGTGGTGTCTGGTGGTGTCTCTTCCCCTGAGGGTCATCTGGAGATTCCCCTGGCTCTGGCTGCTCAGGCAGCTTTGCGAGCAAAGCTCAGGCCTCTCCCATAGGTTTTACTCCTTTCCTGGCTATCTTGTTCACATCTGACTTGTCTGTGTGTTGCCTGCCTGGACCCAAACATTTGCACTCCTACTGGCATGAAACCAAGGTCCAGCAGGAGAGTGAAGCTCTGAGAGCATCAGGGTGGGGGTAAAGGTATTTCAGCTCTGCCTCCATGATGGGGTATCTCGTTCCCAATTACATCCCACGGCTACCTCTGCTTCTTCACCTTTCTCTGGGCTGCCCTCCCAATGCCTTCTCCTCTCTGTGTTTCTCCTTTCCCTTCTCTAGCTCACTCAGTACATGCTTCAAGTCTGGTTAAGCTGCTTCACCTGCCCCCATGATCACAGGCTCCCCTAGGTCATTTTTCTTCCTGTGGATTAATCGTCTAATTCAACATACACCTCAAAATATTCAGCTGCCTAACACCCCCTCTGTAGTATCCTCAAAGCCCTGCCTGAACTCCAGGATCTTCTTCAGCTTTGTCTCCCAGCTGCATATTGTCTCCCACAGGTTCCTCAGATGCCATTTCCCACCTAAGGAGTTTCCATTAAAAATATTAGCCAGGATTATCTGCTTCCCGCAGCCAGGCATCTTTGCTCTCTCTGTTTTTAAATGACATTTGTTGCTGTCAAAACTGCCTTCATCTCCCTCCTCAGCTCTGCAAAACCACGGTATCAAGCTGTCCCTACAAACTCCAGGCAAAATCAAAACACTCTTCTCCAGTCAAGGCCTCCAGCAATCAACCTCTGCTTGGATTTTAAAGCTTTTTGCCTGAATCAATCTTATTTTGAAATGGTGAAGATAACAGCTTGCAAAGTACATACACTTACATACCTCACTTCATTCAAATTATCTGGGAAAGATAAGAATCTCCAGCAAATTAATTCTGCTAATGTTCTAAACTGTGAATTTCAATCAAAGCTGAAAACCAAACCAATTCAGCTAAATTGCTGACTCTTGTTACACTTTAAGTGATCTAAAAGCATGCATCAATAAGCAAAGGAACTTCACTTTGTGCAGCTGAGCTCCAGACTGATTTGCTGCTTTCCAGGACTGTCTGATAAAAAAAGCCACAGTCAGCTCCAGCTAATAAGAGAAAATCAATCCAGAGCCAAAGAGCAATAAAAATGTGGTAGCAAGTTCAGAACATTTTGTCACAGCTAAAATTGGTTTCCTATGAACCATCTGAAATAATATGCACTGCAAAGCTTTTCAGAGCACAGCAGTTGAAATAGCAAATGCCTGGTTGAATAACAGTTCCAGAAGCAAGGAGAAAATCCATTTTTTGTCCCAGAATGAGGAACAGTGATGAGGTGAAGAGTTAGACACGTTACACAAAGGGTTTGGAAATTAATTAACTGCTCGGTGACCTGGGACACTTGAAACCCTGTAGTTTAAATGGATAAACTTTGTTTGAAATGTTCAGACCATCTGCATGTTTCTTTGGATAATTTGAAACTGGACTGCAGCTTCTGAGATGAACAGAGCCTTATAGATTAGAGATCAAAGCAGTGCACAAAAACATAAGAGCAAACCCAAGTCAAAAGTCTGGAAACAACTGGGACATTTTATTCCCACTGTTCCCATACTGCCACAGCAACTGGGTACCCAACATGCTCTCTTATTTGAATTTCTAAATATAAGTTACAGTGGTGCAGCTAAATCCCAGAAGTGCTTGGGGAGAGAGAAGAGCAGCCCTTACAGACTCAAAGATGGAAGACTCCTCTGGAGATTGTGGGTTCAGTGTGGACATCCTTACCTTACCTGTGGCCAGGGCAATTCCCAGTAGCTGGGTCTGGGAGCCCAGAGCAGAAGGCAGGGGGGAGGAACACAAAGGGCTGCAAGCAAATAAACCAACTACACAAGGTACAGAGCTGCCTGTGACAACATTTGGTATCTTTTGTGTCCTGGGAGGCTGGGGCTGGTGAAGGCAGGTGCAGGTACCACCACACTTCTGATGAAGTGCTCAGCCAACAGAGCCACAGCCTGGCTGCTGCCCTCCAGAGACAGAGGCCACCTCCTTAACCTCCAGTCCATCCACCTCCCACCTCTGAATCACCGAGGACTTAGTCTTGCTTCTATAATTGAGAGACAGAAACATTTCCTGTAAGTCAAAGCAGCTCCAACCTTTTTTTTTTTTTTTAAAAAAAAAAAAGACAAACTTGTGTTTCCACTGCTAGAGAAAGCCGGAGTCCTCTGGCCACGAGCAGGCTTCCCACGAGCAGATGTGCTCAGAGCATCCACCCACACAGCCCTGAAAGGATAAGCCTTGGGAGGGAGTGGGCGGCTTGGTCTCCACCAACTCTTTTCACACAGATCAATGAACACTCACTGAACAGAAACGCCTTTTCATCCACAGCAGTTGAGGCTGTGCTCCAGCCCGTGACCCATCCCCTCCCTATAGGACTCGAAAGGAAACCATGATTTATGATAAAAGACTGCTTCCCCTTTTGTGCTTCTCCCTGTGGCACCACACTGCTTGAGCAATGTAGCAGTTTCAAACTGTTTTAAAGCAGGGCTCTGCTTCTATTTTTGCAGCAGTGTCGCAGCCCTGAGAAGTTTGGTGGCTGCTGCTTATGGTGTGAACCGTCCTCCACAGGCAGCATGGGGAGTTAAGCAAACAATTCCCAGCTCCAGAGGGAATACAATAAATAACTCCATACTATTCACATGGAAATGGTTTTCAGTGGATAAAGCAGCTCCAACTCTCCCGCCATCACAGTGATGAGCACATCTTCCACGCACGATGTGGTGGGGCTCCATACGTGCTCTGTGTCACCCTGACAGGGTGTTAATCTGCTGTGGTCCACCTAGTTCCCATGGGTAGATTGTACATTTATTTGGTTGTACTATGCATGTTTCGTTCCTTGCTGATCACACAAGCTGATAACTACCTTGATAGCCCTACTAATTTAAAGCGTTTGAATATTTTCCTTGGCATATGCTATGAAGAAATCAAGTGCTGTCCTCCCCAAGTGCTGTGGGTAACACTTCCTTCCCCTGAGCTTCAGAAACAACTTCTCAGCACCATCAGACCTATATGTCACTTCTTTTATCTCTAAGATATTTTTTCTGAATATGAAAGGACCACACTTCCTCTACCCTCTTGGTCATTCAGACTGCTAACCCTTGGTGGAAGTGTCTGTATTTTGCAGTGGTTTTGAAAAATGTTTGTCCTGCTCTGATTTTGCTCTATAGCCCTCTGTACTACTGTGATAAAATTGCAGAAGGTAAGTAGTGAGAGAGGAAACTGCGGGAATAGGTCTGATGACTTTTACACACACAGCCACAGGTCTGATGACTTTTACACACACAGCCACCATTTTTGTATGAAGTATAATGCAACTAATAGTTGCAAGATTACACAGGATTTTTTAAGTTCTATTAAAGATGCAGTGATTTTATACCAAGACGTAGGCAAGCAATGGAGCCACAGAAATAGAGCTAAGAAAATTAGCATATCACTAGAGACTGGGCTTGTGCCTATGCTATTCAGTGTCTGTGTAACTGGCTAACTGAGCTATTCAGGCAGACAAAATTTTATCTTAGTGGAAAGTTTCTCAGTAGACACCCAAACAGAGACAGAAAGGACAGAAGATACCATCAGCAAGTAAGTTTGTTCTAAGAATAAAACAGGCACGTGTGTGGGGAAAACAGACTGCAAACCACCATAGACACAACCAGCACCACACAGAGGCCCTTGCAGGAGCCTCAGTGTGGGAAAATAAAAGTATCACTGCAGTAAATTAATATAAGGAAGCAAAGAATTTAATACTGATTGTGTGCATCATGATAGCTAAATTCAAAACTACCCCTGCTGTGAAATGACAGAGTCACAGTGCTGACAGAGAGGAAACAACAGGAAGGCAATAGGGGAAGAGGCAAACCAGCTTCCCCAAACCCACAGCTGCCTTGCTGGATCCACGAGTGACTCAGAATCCTTCACAAAGATTTTAATCCATCATTTCTTGGGGGGGGAAATGAAAATTGTCACGCTGCTACATGGCAAACCCTCTCCACAGACTGCCTGCTCTCCTGCTCAGCATCATCGGAATTGTCATCAGGAGAGCGCCAGCCATGCAGCCAGCCTCTGCCCATCGATGCAGGCTGCTGCCGTGCCCTTTATGTCTATGCCTGCTGTTACAACATCCAGATCTTCTGCCAGCCAGGAACCCACAGCACATGCACAACACGGAACAACTATCCTTACTGGTGACATGGTTTCTGCCCCAAAATTAGATTCTTATTGATTATAACTAAAGCAACCTCACAAGGAAACTATTTTGGCATTTGAGCTATTCTAGTGCTATCATTTGCCAGAAAATTAATGACATCCTTTGATTTGCTTTCCAGATGAACAATATGACCTGTCAATGTGCACTCACAGCCCAGAAAGCCAACCATATCCTGGGCTGCATCAAGAGCAGTGTGGCCAGCAGGTAGAGGGAGGGGATTCTGCCCCTCTGCTCTGCTCTGGTGAGACCCCCTCCTTAAGTGCTGTGTCCAGCTCTGGGGACCCCAACATAAGAAGGACACGGACCTGTTTGAGTGAATCCAGAGGAGGCCACAAAGACGATCAGTGGGCTGGAGCATCTCCCCTGTGAGGACAGGCTGAGAGAGTTGAGAATGTTCAGCCTGGACAAGAGAAGGCTCTGGGGACACCTCTGAGCGGCATCCCAGTGCTTAAAGGGGGTACAGGAAAGATGGGGAGGGACTCTTTATCAGGGAGGGTAGGGATAGGACAAGGCGTCATGGTTTTAAACAGAAAGAGGGTTGATTTAGGTTGGATATAAGGAAGAAATTATTTACTGCAAGGGTGGTGAGGCACTGGCACAGGTTGCCCAGAGAAGCTGTGGCTGCCCCCTCCCTGGAAGGGTTCAAGGCCAGGTTGGACGGGGCTGGGAGCCCCCTGGGCTGGGGGAAGGGGGCCCTGCCCATGGCAGGGGGGGTGGAACTGGATGATCTTTCAGGTCCCTTCCAACCCAAACCATGCTATGGTTCTACAAATATAAGTGTCTTCAGACTCCCCTGAAGCTGCCTTCTGCTGCCAGCTCTTTTCAGCTGTGTTCAGCAGGGCCCTGGCAAGCAACTGGAACAGGGAGAGAAAAGTTTATGAGTTTTGACTTGCGTTAATATTTATCTGCTTCATACATAGCTGACGCTATTTTATAATGTAAACATGCTGTTACTAAAACTTTAATGGGCATAATTACCGTTCTTTGAAAATTCTAATTATATGGATTATTAGGAAATAACTTAAGAATTTGGATAAGATCAGGGGATTTGGATGGGCTGTCAGTGACGCAACCTCTGTGCCTATAACTCCCTGTAAATTAATCATTTTCCATGGTTTATGTATACATTCCACTTCTCCATGCAATATGACACCGCAGGCAATGTGTTTCACAGGGCGTAATTCACATCCTGCCTTGCTCAGTCACTCCAGCTTTGGCCCTGTGCCTCCCCAGGAACACCAGTGCTTCTCTGCAAAGAGCCGCTTGTTGCACCTCTTTACAGAGCAGACTGTGCCTGCAGTCCCAGACAGTCCCCCAGCCCTCAAATACTTGTTCATTCTGTTGGTTTTGAGGGGTTATGCTTATTCCTGTTTGATATGAGTAAGGCGTAATTTCACTTTTAAAATATCCATCCTGAAGACTTTTCTGATAGATGATTTACCGGTTTATGTTTTCATATTATTAGATTTTACATGTTTTGCAATCTGCTTTGTGTGATAATAAGAGCCAGAGTTGCAAAGGAGCAAAGCTACAAATCCAGTATAAAACCAGTTTTGTTCATTCACATTTGCCTTAAATGGGTTCCTACTCTTCCTGTTGGACATTATGGGATGAAACCAGGAATTGAATTATTGAGTATTGTGAGAAACTGGTTTTCCAATTTATAGACTTATTATAATACTTGGTCTAAAATGTTAATCTGCTACTAATCAAATTAGAACATATAAAGCTGCTGTTCTCAGTTTGGGGCAGCATATACCAAATTTCACCTATCTGGTGCCCTTTTTACACCATGAATTTGCCCTGTAAATAGACCCAGAGCTATGACTGGGATAATTTTTATTTCAAATCGTCCAAATTGTGTTATAAATTAAGACAATGTTGGTTGCAGGCAGATTTTTCTGGGTCATTCTTGGAAACTGCAGGCTGCCATTTCTTTTTCTGAATATAAAATGTAGTTAGCATTTAGATATTTTGTACAAACTCTTATGTTTGGAGATGGCCAAGGAAGCATCACTGCTGCTCCCAGACCCCCCTCAGACCTTGGGACCACCCGTATCAAGCTCTCCCTACAAACTCACTGCCCCTCTCACCCTGAAGATGAGGTTTTGGGGAGGTGAGAAGGATGCTGTATTGCCTTGTGCCTCGGGAGAAGGAAAGTATTTCGACAGGCCTCTGTTCATGCTGCAGATTCAGCAGCCAGCTGCACTCAGTGCTCATGGACATCAAGACCTTCTTGAGCAAAGTCTCTCTTCAGCCCCTGGAGAAGTTCAGGACATGGGGCAAGGAGTAGAGACTTGTGCCAGACCACCCTCCATCCCCCCTGTCACTGCCCGGACAGCCACCTGAGTGGGAATCCATGTTCTGAAACCTCTCCGTGACCTTCTCATCCTGACAGAGCCCTCCAAGGTTTCTTAGCTCCAACCTACCAGACAGTGCAGCTTCAGTCAATGGTGTTCTTCATGCAGGCACAACTTACAATATTACCCAGAGCACCAGAAAGGCTCTTTCTGATTTTTTGAGCAGTTATAAAATACCTGCCAAAATTTAATTAAATTCTGTGAAGACAAATAAAATATCAGCCCATTAAATGTTCTCAATATAAAATGCCACCAGCTTTTATTGTGCATGGAAGATTACCTATTTAGGTATTTTTCTAAGATGTAAGAAACCTCAGTCTGGTTAAGAAACATGTTCAGGACAGTACTAGAAAGGAAGTAAGGAGGAAAGCTCTCAGCGAGGCTCAAGCAATTTCCCAAACACCACATGAAAGGTTTCAGATGGCCATGAGGTGAAAATTGATGTCTGGACTGCTCGTCAGCACGTCATTGCCTGCATGTTCTTCACAACGGAAGAAGCTCAGGAAAGGTTACCAATGCAACAGAGAGGTTGAGTGAAGCTGGGAGAGAGCCATGCACGAAACACTTAGAGCACCTGCCATGAAAAGACATGATCAACAATCCTGTCTATTACAATATAAAATCAGATCAACAGGGCTGGCTTTCATCCTACATAAATAGCAGTTCCTGTCAGTGCAGTTCTTTCACAGTATGTTTTTAATCAATTGCAAGCATTTCAAAGATTTTCATTTTCAGAAACGTTACATAAATAATTCTGGCATTTGAAATGCTCTTTGAAACTTTAAAACAAAAAACTGAATAATCCTCCCCTTTCAGGAGTTATCCATTCTTTGTCCTTACACAAAATACAGGAGTGCATTAAGTAAAGAACATTTGGGATAAAGTTGTTGAGGTTATTAAACAGTGACTATTTTTTATTTAAAATTTTGTTACAACAACCAGCGATTAAATACATCATATCAGTATGGATAATTAAAGGTAAATGTCTAAGTTCAGCCTTCAAATACCCTAAGCACAATGTTTCTTTCTGTTAAAGATGATAAATTTGGTTCTACAGTTTTTAATTAGTTGGTCACTATTATGTTTAAGTGCTAGAGACAAAACTGGACAAGTAATTTATAGGGAATAATTTACTCGATTAATTCAGCCATTTTTCTGCTTGCTTATTGTTCAAATAGAGATTGTAATATTCTCACGTTTATGCTCTCCTTGAATGTTTTCATCAAATAGGCTTGTCACATTATTATCTGCTTGTAGCTCCTACCTTGATCCCACTAGAACAAGGCACAGGATGTGTTCAGGGACACACAGCAATCACCAGAGAGAAGACAGAGATGGGGATCCCTTATCTCAGGAAAAGGTTAATTAGAAGTGTTTGAAGTAAACAAAATAATACAAGGGTAAAGTGATGAAGAGGAAGGGCAGTTATTTTTCCTCTCATAATACAAGAAAGAGAGGGTATTTAATGAAATTGCAAGCCAAAAACTACATAATGTCAAAAAAAAAAAAAAAGGCTTCAAAAAATATTACAACATTGGAACCTACTTCACAAGACAGTACCAGTGCCAAGAGCTTAGCACAATTCAAAAGAGGATTAGACATTTATATGGATAATAGGAATAACAGATCTGAGAATATGATTTTAAAAGCAGTATAAATCCTTTTGTTTCAGGGCATCAGCAGGTCTTGCAAGGTCAATTCCTTACAAGTGCATGTATTTGAAATTCAGAGTATAAGCACCTTGGTGTCCCATAGTCTAAGGACACAGCTTGAGTAGTGTGTTTCTGTTCTTGCTGGCATAGTTGGAAATTCACGCTGGGTGCAGAGTTTATACATGCAGCCTTGTCAGTTTATTTTTTACAGAACTGTCTTCAACAATATCACTTACCTCAGTGTTCCTGAGGGTGAGGAGGGTAGCCAGATCATAGCCTGGAGCACAGGCTTTCACAGAGTGCACACAGTGTGAGAGCTTTTTTTCAAGAGGACATTTCTGGAGGCACATTTTGGAGGCTAAACTTGCCCTCGAGGCCTGCTCTGTGCCATCAGCTGTGGCTGTAGGGGAAGACAGAGCTAATTCCCATTTGAGAAGGACCAGGGAAGGAAGAGAGCTGGCAGCAGGAGATGCTCTGTGCCCTCACTAAGAGTAAGGGGCAGCACTTGGAAAGACATGGAGAGAGGCCAGGGAGCACCATCACCTCTCAGCCTTAGTCTTCTCCCAGCACTTAGAGTCTGTATCAGATACATAGAGGAGAAAAAACCCAAAAATGTATCCAGCGGTGCCCTTCCCATTTCAGTACTCAAATGCTGTGGTATGTCAATGCATTCAGTAACACCTGTCCTCATTTCTAGTAACCAGGGTTTGTCAGTGCCAAGAAAAACTGACACTTGTTAATAGGTGGAGAATCAGAAGATCTTTCCAGATCCTGTTTTGTATAGATTTCAAACCTTTGGAAGTCAACATTCAGATTTTGTACTTCAGATTCACCACCCTTATGAAATTTTCCGTCTTCCTCACAGCACTAGCAGGCCATGTTATGATATGTTATTTGTAAGAAGGTAGGCATTTAGCAGCTTAGACATTAACTAGGCTCTGACACGAGAGTCTGGACATTGCTTGCGCAGTTCCAGTTCCCTCCAGACTCACTATGAAAAATCATCTTGTGTTCTATAATGAGAACAGTAAATTACAGAAAGCACATCGGGTAAAAAGGCAATGATTTTCCTGCACTCCCCAGTGAGATGCCCACTGATTAGAAAGGTGAGAAAGGCTTTTCCTGGAGCAGATCCAGACTGGTGCCCGTGTCACCATTTCACAAGGTTACTTGGTGGTTTGCAGTGCTGAGTTTCCATTTCTCCAGGGTATTTCGGTCCAAACCATTGAGGCTGAACCCAGCCATGTTCTGCTGACGCACATTAAGTGATGCCAGCCAAGGCCATGGCTCAGGATTCCTCAGGGGATTTTTTCCTGTTCTGGTTTCACTATAAATAAGTGAATAACATTGCAGGTGCAAGGCTCCTAACCATCTGGACTGCAAGTACAGTTTTGACTAATTTGCTTCTGTCTCAACCATTTTGTCTAATATATCCTGTCCACTGCCACTCTGTACCCACACACCCACGTTGAGTCCCAGCTGCATCTGTGCCCTGCCCTGAGACTAAATGGCCTCATCCATATTATTAAACTCTACTGGCCTCAAAAACTGCGTGGCTACCTCCAGACAACCCCAGGGAAATGGCCCCTTGCTGACTCCTGACTCTGAAGTCCCTGAGATGCTGTCAAGGAGCATTTGCCCAGTGCTGGCTATTATTATTATGAGGCAGATTCCTTGAAAAAAATAAGAACTATAAAGGCCACTGTCTGGCTGTAACAGGCAACTAGATGCCACATGGGAGTGAAAAGTCTCACTTTAAAAGTTCCTATTTTCTCTGGGGCAAGGAGCACAGTTTTTTCTGGTTTGTTACTAAAAAAAGCAGAACTGACAAAATGATTTAGGAGACTGTGATTTTCCAGTCTGTTCATCACACCATATCCTGGCTGGTCCATCCTGTGTGAGGCCAACACTTTGTATTGTTGCATCTCAAATGACATCCACCTGTGGCAACTGAAAAGCAACCTCATAAAATTAACCCAGCCTTTGACCATCACACAGAGCATCAAGTCACTGGAAGGGAGTAAATATCTTTCCTGTTAGCAAGAGATAACATAAATATTCTCCATCAGCCTCTCGGTGCACAAATGCTGTCTGTCAACAAGAACTGTTCTCTCACAAAGGGCATCCTAGACAATAATGAAGTTTCAGGAATATCTAAATAAATATCACTCCTGTAATTGTCAGTCAGCTCAGTTATGTTTAAACAGTATCATCCACACACAGAATAGAAATAGAAATTTGCTGTCTACCCATCTCTTCTTGCTCTTTTTTCTGTTAAAGAGGAGCTGGTACATCAGTTTTTCTTCTCTTTCCCTTTTTAAATAATATCACTGCATTTTGTGGAGTATACCTCCTGCTTGGTCTCCTCGCAGGGTCAGAGAGGTAAACAACCCAGATACCAGAGACATTATTAGGAAAATGGCTAAAGGCTTTCACTAAAATAGACCAAATGGGATGATGTCCAGAATAGGGACAGACAGCAACATGGGACTGTTGCATCCAAGCGTTACATCAGCTAATGGTCCAGCCTTGCACCAAGTGCAGAAGGAGCCATCTCAGATCCTTAACTACCAAAGCCCAGCAATCTATATGTAGTGGGGAGAGAGGGGAAAATCTAATTTTAAGATATCACTGCTGACTGCACAGAGAGCTGGTAGTCACGCTGTGGGTTTGCGGCTCCCACTGCCCCAACAGCCCAGGAAGCTCTCAGCTTCTCTGCTCCCTCTCACTGTCTCAGCCTACAGGGCAGGAGACTGTGAGGATTGTTGCAGGATATTGGTGAGAGTTCTGTCCTGTTGTCAGAGTGCCCTCAGCAGCGACAAATCTTAACAGTTCAGGCTGAGACAAATCAATCAATCTGGCTTAGTACCCTTGGTGTCCATCTACTGAAAATTAAGGGCCAAGCTAAAAGTCTCATAGCAGACATATTGCTCACAGCCTTCACACTCCATACACGCAAGAAAATATACTGCATGTAGTAGTCATAGATATTTGGCAGGCACATTCTCTGGAGATCTTGAAAAATGTGTACTAAGAGCCAAATATGCATCCTCAGTTCTAAAACCCAAGGTGTGCTTTGGAAATGTTGCTAGTCCCACTCAACACACTAGTTTGATGTGCATTCAGAATAAACCATATTCTTTTTAAAAGATGTCACTGGTCTAGTGTGAACCTTGGAGATACAAGGTGCAGCATTCTACTAAATTAAAAATGCCAGGGCACTAGACTGGGCATGGAAATTCAATTTTCTGTCGGCAGGCTTTTGGCCTGGATATGCTACTGCTCTCCCACTCATTTCTCAGGAGACAGCACAAAGCAGGGACCATTTCCAAAAGCAGTTGACATAGCCACACAGCTCTGGAGGTAAAGAGAGGTCCATGGCATAGACCAGGGCAGACAAGCCAGCCTGCCTCAGGGCAGAGACCGGGCTCTGGCAGCGTTTGGTTTACTAGTGTTGATGTAGCCAAAGTCCCCTGGACGCAGGGAGTTGGTTTCCCTTGGGTTTACTGTTAAATATGATTAAGAACATGAGGCTGAGAAGGGAAATTTATTTCTATGTCACTTCACCATCCAGCCTCTCTACTCAATGCCAATACCAGCTGCAACAGCCCAATGATCTGCTCTACCATAACATTCGTATTTTCTTGCAGACAAAGCATGCCTTCCTTGAATGGCACGTATATTTAAAAACACCTTGCAGACACCTCCAGTGGGTTACGGACACTGCTGGTACACCAACCATAACGCAACAACAGTCAACCCATCACCTGCAGGGATGAAAGGGAGGGAATCGGCAAGAGACCATGATCCTTATATGTGTCTACAGTCACAGTCCCTCCCTTTCCGTCTGCTGCGAGCAGAGAAGTGCTGAGATCCTCAAAGGTTTGAAAAATATGTTTAAATGCCTTGGAGGAACTGGGCTTCAATTACTTTCTTCATCTGTATTCCTTCCATTTGCCTGCTTAGCTGCTATAATCAGAGAGGAAAGAGATGCAGTCAGATATCTTCCCATCTCCTGCACTTCCCCAGGCACTGACTTATGATAGACAATAGGAGCATATCTGCTCATCACAGCTGGCATCATGACCTAGAAATAAGGATGATGAGGAAAATAAAAGAGCTGCTCACACACAAGTATGTGTGTAACACAGGCACAACAATAGCAGACCACAATAAACGACCTTTGGGGAAGCACACAGAGGAGCTTTGTTGTTCTTACATTTGGTGTCAGAACTCAGCATGTAAAACAAGAGGGTTTTTTTACTTACTTTCTCATTCATGTCTGCTCTATAGAGCCTAATTAAAACCACTCTGTTTCCAGATCAGTGAAAATGTGCAACTTGTATATAAATCCTTTCTCTACAAACTGAAAAGCCAAAATTATGTTATTCATTTCTACTTAAGAAACAAGCAGATTTTAAACCTGGAGCCATCTCAGAAGTAATATCTAACTATAAAACAAAGCAATGTGAAAACACAGCTTTGAGAAAACACAGCCCTGCCTCTCATTTAAATGGACATATTTATTGATGGTAAGACATAATACACTTTAATCCCAGCTGAATAACTCACCTCAAAGGCTTTGAAAGAGACACACATCTATTTTGAAAATATATTTTCTTTTGTAAGCATAAAATATGTTCAATTTACATTTTTCAAGTATGTCATGTTTTCTGAGCAGAAAAGCTCATTAAAAGGTGAAGACAGAAATCTGCAAACTTGCAACACTCTTTTCCAAGAACATACTTTTTTTTGTGCTCTATTAAACATAAATAAAGAAAGGTAGCATCTAAGAAAATTAAGATCTAGGCAGAAATGTAGGGGAAGGTCTGGCAACAACAGAACAGAATATAAAGCACTGCTTATGTGTAAAAGTGGGCTTTGGGATGGTTTAGTGCTTTGCAATACAATGTGTTTAAGTAATTCAGTACAAAGAGCAGAGAGGAACTGAGGCTACTGCATTCTCTTGCCAGGAAGAAGAATCTCCCTTTTTTTTTTTGATGGCAGAAAAATGGATAACTAATATCAAAGCATCACCCTGCAAAAGGACCCAGATTACAGACCCTGCTCTGGACAACACCACTTTCACCTTCCCTAAGACCCTAGTTTTTACAGTACTGTGTAGCACTGGGAAAAACAGAGCTCCCCCCCCCTATCTGTGAACAGTTAGTTTTACATTTGACTTGAGATCCATTTTCACTTTCCTGTGACATTTAGTCATCTTTCCCTGCCTGGTTTTCGTGTATTTTATAGCCAGTAAACACTGAATTTAAAAGTGAGTAGTGGCTTTGCACAGGGGGCTCCCCGGGAATAGGGGTTCCGCTGTGCCGCAGTGCCGGGCAGCCCCCCAACCCCGGCCGGCAGCTCACAGGATAAAGCTGAAGCAGGTTTCTGCCTGCCTGCAGGATTCACCTGCACTCAGATCGCTTTAGGCCAGGATTTTACCGTGGGCATACAGCATTACATCTTAAGCAGCTCTCGTTGTAGTTAATATCTAGTAATCAGCTGCTGGGAACAGCATCGGCACCTCCCCGGGCATTTCCTGGGGGAGGATGTTAAAAACCTGGCACTGAGGCAGCGTCCACAGCCGTGTGGGCACAGCTCCGACAGGGATATGCTGTGACACAACAGATCCACATCTCTTCTGACAGGGACAGGAGGCAGGGGGGCTATTGAATCCTTAACCTCCTCTGCTAAACCAATCCTTGCATTTATTTATTACTAATGCCCAGTGTTCCACTGTAATATTAGAGGTAGCATTTTGGGAAGGAACATGCGAAAGGATGAGACGCTGGCACAAAAGGTGGGAAACCATTGCTTCTGCATGGTACAGGCAAAGCTCTGGGGAGAGCTCCTCTGACCAGAAGACATGATTTCTGTGATCCCCCTTGCAAAGAGGCTGTGTTTACAGTGGTTGTCATCTGTGCCACAACATACTGCTAACAAACTGAATAAAAAAAGAGAGGAATATTAGCGAAATTAAATCTACCAAATTCAGTTGTTTTAACAGAAGGAGTCTTGGGCTTGATCCAGAAGGAGGAATGTCACGATGGGAGCTGCACTGGGTTACACAGCTGGGAAAGATCCCCTGACATCCTCCTGCATCCCGTCACGGTACCTGAAGCCCCTGCTCCTACATCTGCTGATGCAGACGGGCTGTCCCAGGTGGGACAGGACTGAGCTGTGGTTTGTCTGCCTCTCAGCCCCCCCCCAGTGACACCTACAGACCGTTTGCTCCCCAAATTATTTTTGCTGCTTGCTGAGACTTGTTGAGGAGCAGAGCAAACATGAAACCTAGCTACTAGGCTGTAGGCAGCTCCTCAGAGCAAATATTCTCAAGTATTTGGCACCTTGGGTGTGAGGACAAATGACTTACCGAGAACAGAGGCTGAATAAGAGCCCGGAAATGCAGAGACAAGCACTGAGGTCTCTTCAGAGGGAGGTGTCCCCATCCCTCCATCCCTCCATCCCTCCATCCCCCCTCTCACTGTTTCCTGAGGATGAATCACACCTCCTGTGCATCACGAGCTCCTTTTTTGGCAGATCCCATCCTTTGGCACTTCTTCCATGCAGCCATTCAGGAGCCATGAGTTTGCTGGCACTGTGCTGGCCTCCAGCAAGCAAAGCACCTGAGAGCAAAGCACTGGAAAGCCTGCACCCTTTTTGTAAATTTAGCTCTTAATCATGCTGTGGCTTGATTCCTTGTTTGCAAAATGGGCATATTAATCTGTCCTTTATCCCACTGTTTATCAGCCTAGACTCACAAGACTGTAAACTCTCTGAGGCAGGTCTGTCTATTAGGATATGTGCTTGCTTCAACAGAGCCTTGAAACCCTTTGGAGTTTCTAAATGCTGCTGTTCATATATTACCATATTATTCACCCTGATTAATTTCCGGGTTGCAACTTTAAATGAAGATTGCTATTTCTTGAACCTTAACTCCAGAGTCCACGATCCAAATTTATCCCTGCTGTCATGACATTAAGTTACATTACTGTTAATAATTTCTCGCTCTGAATGCACTGGCTTGTACTTTCCCTATTTGTACTTCTTTTACAAATGGTAAAGGATTGCTCTGAGGAATTTTCATTGCAAAAGAAATCAATTCTCTGCTAACAGGGGGAGATAGCAAGTTCCATATAAGGTGATCTCATACCACTACTGCTCCCTTGAACAAGAGAATATTTTTTTGCAAGCTGTACATCTGGATGCCAGCTTTCTAAGTGCCAGGATTGATCTATCAAACACTGCAAAACAATCTAGCTTTAAAATGAATGATGATGCATTGTTCTCAGAAAAGAAGTCTATCAAAAAAAGAATATAAATTACAGACTGGACATGTTGGTGGAGGAGGAATGCTATGTGGTTTATATCAAGTTAATCCACTGCCAAAACTTTAACTGATTTATATACTGAAATGGCAACCCTAGGCTAAAGGTAAAAGGGACATATTACCACAAAGACCCTGTTTCTTCAGAGGCTCTGCACGTGGCTAACTCTGCATGCTGCTAGTCTGCTTGGAGGAAGAGTTTATTAATCTGCTGGGACTTCAGAGATGCCGAGGTGCTCCTGGGTGTACCGCAGGTTGGTGGGTGCCTGCAAGGAGCCAGCAAAGCCAAAACTGCTCATCTGGATGCCCAGCTCGGCTGTGCAACTGGGACAGATATAAGGAGGAGTTTAGCGAGTGACAGCAGCTTCTCCAGACCCCGTAGGCCCAGATCCAAGATCAGCCTTGCTCTCAGCCGTGGGGGGCTTATGCAGGTGGGGAAGGGTTGTTCCAGAGGCAAGACCCAGCCTCAGGGCTCAGCCACAGCCACAGCTCACATCACTGTCACCCAGGCCAGGGGGATCCCAGACACCTGATTGCTTAGTATTAGCAATAAAATCAGTAATAACCATTAACCTGTCCCTGCTGTGACTCTTTCAGCCCCTCAGCAGAGCCTCCTGCTCACTTCATTTGTGGCAGCAACCTCTCTCTTTGCAAATGGGCTCAGAGCAAGTCATGCCAAGGCTGGCCGAGCCCAGCAGTACCTCACGTTTCTGGGCTATATCACTGGCTCCTGCAGCGAGGAGCTCCACAGCAGAGAGGACAAGTAACCCCGCAGGTGCTTATGCAGGGCCCTATGTGATAGGAAAATAACAAAGACTCTCTACTTACTGTAATTACTTACAATATACAGTGCACAGCTGAGCCCCTTTGATATTGCAGTGACAGGTGTTGTTACTTGGGGGATATTTAGTATGGTCTATGTTACAGGAGAAAATTAGATCGCATGAACATTCAGACTGCAGCATCGGGCACTCAGAAGTTGAGAAGTACCAGAATAAGATTGCTAATGTGTCCTTCATTTAGTCTACTTTTGCATATGTACTTGATAAGGGCTTTAATTACATGACTCATGTTTACAGTTGTATTATAAAACAAGGACAGGGAAGCCCAAGTAAAGCTGTATGGCAACTTCAAACATGGGTTTTCCAAAGTTCTCAGATCTTAGTGTGAGCAAGGCAATGTATTTTTAGAGCAGCATTTTTGTTCATAAAATGCACATTTGCCAAACCTATTTTGCTTCTCACACAGTTCTGCTTTGCAGTACCTCTGATACAATGCTAACTGAAGCTACTAGCAGTGCTGGGAAGAGCAACCAGCAGCCACATGTGAATTAGGCAGTCTCTATTACAGGCTAAGCAAGGTTTCAACTAATTGAGGAGACAAGGTAATTTTTGTGATTAAAAGTTTTTACTACAGATAAAGCACCACATTATTATCAGGTACAGCTTTGATTTTTCATTAATTACTATAATAACTTTGCAAGAGGTGGGAAGTATTTATCCCACATAAGGCAAAGAAAACTGAAGTGTATACTTGGCAGAGGCACACTGTGTTTGTCTGGGCTGAAAAACAGGACGTATCTGCTGGTAGACAGCTATCCAGTGAGGTATTTTTCCCTTGCTGCACTGTTTCTCTTGGCAGCACAATGTGCTAACTTTAGAAGTGTCTGAATGCCTTTGCTAAACTATTAGCACAAAATAACCTCCTTTGTGTTTTACCCATTCATGTTTCTTAATTTATGTTCTGGCATCACTTTTCCTTGTATTGTGCAAGTCAAGAGCCTGCACACAGGGCCAAAATCTGTCCTTGCACAGATGATGATCAGGATAAGCGCTCTTATCTTATCTTATAATTCAATACAACTGAACCCGAGAAAGCCAGACCCTTCTGTGTCTCTTATTTACAATGCAATTCACATGTCTACCTGGAAATCTTGCTCAGAAAGTAACAGTGCACCTTCCTCTGCCTTGAGAGTCCACGACAGCCTAACCAGAAACAGGAATGAGCCATGGTGCTTTGGGCCAGAGCCATGCTCCCCACAGTGTGCAGGTCTGGACTTTCAGTTTGCCCCATGCTGGGAGAGCCAGAGGCCACCATGAAGTCCATTAGGAGAGCCAAAACATCCCTAAAGTGAAACAATCCTTTTTCTTTTGATTTGTCTCTGTGTTACAACAATTTGTTTTATTGCTTGGGAACGAGACAATAAAAAAAAAAAAATCTGCAGCAATAAATAACGTGAAACAGGATATTCAAGAACAATAATCCAAAGCATTACATGAAGTGAGGTCCTTTCCCTTAAAACACTGCACATTACAAGTACCCTGGGGCATCAAAACCTATTCTTTCATGTCCTCTACAGAACCAAGGGAATTGCCAGTGCTCAACTGATCAAGAAAATATATATTTTATAAAGGGCGATACTGAGCCAAATAGTCTGATACTATGAAGCTTGTCTGTGTGACACTGTTTGCAGAAGCAGCTGCAGACCAAGGAATTTAAAGCTTCATTTTTCCAAATCCAGAGAAATTCACTGCCTTCCCAGTGAAAGGAACAGAGAAGCCCAAGTGCTTTGGGAGTATTGACTTCTGGAGCAGAGGGGTACTATTTAAGTTGACTCCATCCAAGACAGCGCCAAGGATTGTCCCTAGGGCAGGCTGCCCAGCGCTGGGGTGGGAGCTCACCTGGAAATCACACATGCTGTAAAAGGCCTGGCCAAACCCCAGGAAAACAGGCTGCTGAAGCCTGTCTGAGCCCCTTTTTGCACATGGGTGACAAAAAAAAAAAAAGGAAACGCCTGTTTAACAAGAGCCTTCAACCTCCTTGGATCAACCCGTCCCTGCCCTGAGTGAGCAGCAGCTCTACCAGCTGAGAGGTCAGAGTGGGGCACAAGGCCTTAGTGTTGGGGCTGCCTAGCCTCACTGCCCCCACACCTCCAACGACAGCAAGGGGACACTGATGTCTCTGAACCTGCCAAACCACCTGAGGTTTGGCATCCCAGCAGAGAGCTGAGCTCTGACTCTCTGTAGCCTTTCTTCTCATGTACATGTCCCCAGGCTGCACAGTTGACAACAAAACTGCATGATGAAAAGACACTCCTCCATCCTGACTCCTTAAAGGCTTTACCTTTATTTTTTAATCAAATTTCAAACCCTAGAAACAGGCACTTTTTGTCCTTAACTGTGCCTTGTTCCACCCCCTTCACAAAAAGATGCTCCTCCAACATTTGTGAAAAGCTGCAACTCCAAAGCTAAGCTTAGCTCACATAGGCAGCTCAGAACACAGACAACAGGTAAAGAGGAAAAGAAGGATGGAAAGCAAGAGGAAAAGATCTCTCCTGCAAGCACCAGCACACCCAGAGTCTTGCTTCAGCCTACCAACACATAGGCCAACACAAAGACATGATGACTGCAAAGTTGGCGGGTAAAAGTTAAATAATGGTACCTGCCAACTACAGAGTGAACGTGATGCTAAGAAAACATGTCTAAGTGCAACACATGAAGCGGTTCAAAGGAAAACAAAATAAGCATCTACATTATCTCTTTTGAGCTGTTTATAGCTGGGGTCTGATCACATTCCTATTAAGGTCAATGGAAAGATTCCAGGTAGCCAGGGCTGAAGTTGGGTTTGGCTCCCTATTATTGGCTCCGTAGCTTTCTTCTGGGATGCAAACAATTATGTTTAATGGTGTAAGAGGGCTAGAAGCACCATTGCCGCCTCTCGGCTGCACAGTTCAGAGCAAGGAACTGGCTCGATGGCCTAGGGGGAGAAAGGCAGCTCTGTCTGCTGCAGAAACACATCTCCTGATTCAGCTGCAAAATCTCTAATTTATACACACAGCCATACTTGTACACATATAAACACACCAGTTTTTCATCACAGCATGGGGATGAGTGAGCTAAGAAAAAAAGATGGCATATCTTTTTCTTACAAACGTGCAGTCACCTACACAAAACCATGATAAAAATATTTTGTAAAGGCAGCAGTCAAGTACACTGTAAAGGGAATGGCAGAAGTAAGACTGCATGCTCATTTTGATACAGTTTTAAGGATTAAAGTTAAGTAATAATAGTACTGTCTTCAGTGTTATGCTAACAATTCCTGTTCTGTTCATCCTGAGAGAACACAGCTTGCATTAAAAATATCTTTTTTTTTTTTTTTTCAAGTCCTGGGGAAAAAAACAGGAAACAAAAACCAAGACTTTATTTGTGAAAGTTCCTGAGGAATTTTCTCAGGAAAAGCAAAAGCAAAAGCACATTGATTAGGAAATGTCAGAGTTAAGGCTGCCCAAACATGGAGATGCCTTTGATTTACTTACGTGCCTATCTCCAAGGAAAGTGAACCGAAAATGCACAGCCAGCCCTGACTTTTGAGTGACTAATTGTGCAACCTCAGTGACAGTCTTTTAACAGAAGACATTTGTATATTTAAATTCCAGGGGGGCATTTGCTTGTTTGTTTTCAGAAAAGTGAGATGAACACTGTGCTGCAGCGGTGTGCCCCTCCACTGGTGCTAGCGGAGTCACTGGCAGTGGTCCAGGCTGCCACCCCCCTATTGGAAGAACAGCCTGAAAAAGGAGAGACTTTGGCCAGATGTTTGGCAACTAAGCTCGCATGTACTCTCCTTCACATCTAGTCCCTGACTGAGCTCTTCCATCCTTTCTCCTCCAAACTGTCCCAGCTCCAGGCCTGTCATATCATTTCTCCACTCACCAAAGCCCCAGTCTCCCCATCTCGCAAGCCTTGTCCCTATTCCTCTCCCTTCCCAGTCCTTATCTCATTGAGCAGCCATTCTCAGTCTCCTGTATCCATTCTCTTTACTATGCATTTCCAGTTCTCCCTTATTTTTCCACCTTTTCTATCCCCCACATCTCACCTTCATCCCATCCAGTTCCCTCTCCTAATTTCTTTTCCCTTCTCTTTCAAGTCAGTTCAAGCAGCAACATCCCTACTGCCTGGGCTCAGTAGGATTCAGGGACATGATGGAGATAATCTCTATGCTCTCAGACCTGGCAGTACACTGCCATCACTGGGAAGGTCATGTACATCTCTGAACTGGAGCATGCTCAGTTCAGACACATCATTTGGGGTGCAAATCAAAAAGTCCAAGTGAGTCTCTGCTGAGCATGTGAAAATCAGAACTTTTCCTGAAACTTGACACTGAGGCAGATTTTAGTGCCTACTGGAATGGGAGGGAGGTAAAGAGAAAAATTACACATTAGACACAGGATCAGCCTGTGGCAAGTATATCCTCCCCATTCAAAAGCAGTGACTCTACCATCTTTAGTATGGGCAGAAAAAACATTTAAAATCTTGGTCATCTCAGGAATGATTTGACAGTATCAGTTTTTTGCATCTCTGTAGCACCTCTTAACTGAAACTTTTGGACGTGTCTTGTAAGCCTCAGACAAATCTATTCTCCCAGAGGGCAGGGGAGTGATGGATAAGAAGATGGAGGATGATGAACAAGCCATCAGTGCACCCACAACCATCCCACCTGCTCCAGCTGCCAGGTTGGCCTGTGAGGCACCCTCCTGGCAACTCCCCAGAGATGTGACCTTTCCAAGTTACACTTTAACTGTACAGTCACCACATCTAACAAATTGGGGGGAAATAGAAGTTTTGCTCCACATTTATTACCACACAATGAATTATTTTACCCATGGACAACGCAAAAGCACATGCACCTTATTAAGATGGTAAGAGACCCACCTCCTCTTTCAGAGTATAACACCTCTTTATTTTTATGCAGGAAGTAACACAAATGTTTGTCTTCTCTGACTTTATTCCTTCCTTAGTTAAACCAGGATCTCTCACTAGAGTGCCAGGACCTCTCCCCAGAGAAACATGACCCTCCCTTACTGCATTGAGGTTCTGCTCAAAGAGGCTCTAATACGCCCCTGTCTTCTGGCTTCTAGTTAATATTTGTACTGTTTCATGCCTCCCTTTACTATTGAAAAATAGGAAAAAATAGCTTATTTTTTAAAAACATTATCTGAACATATTCATCATCAATAAAAATTCAGCTTGAACTTGCAGACATGGACCATAATGACATAATTTCAGCCTTGGGCTGGAAGGGACAAAGTGGATAATTCATCAGAAAATGGGTGGGAAAAAATCAGTGTCTAGGAGAGATCCAAAACTCTATTTCAAATCACATCCGAAAGATAAAAGCTAAAAGACTTGAAAGACAGCTCTGAAGCTTCCCAGGCTGTCTTCCTACACTGATTTTACCACTTGGACCTGAAGAGCCTGAACAACACGTTTTGGTTATTACAGAGAAATTCACCAAACCAAGCAGGTGCTGGCATGATTTTAGGGCTGTAGATGAAGTTCTCAGAGGAAAAGCTGTGCTATATTTGCCAGTCTGTCTCCCCAGTCTATTCCTGCAGCTGTAACTAAGGAAGTTATTTGCATAAATACAATGAAATGCAACTGATGAAGTGCAGTAACATACATTGGTTGATAGTGAATGCAAAGAAAGAGGTGGGCGGAAAGGGATTTCTTTTGATATGTGATGAATTTTGAGGGCTGATAAACCACAGAATTAGAATCTCAACTAGGGATTTTCTGAATTTTTATAATCTTAAAACTAAACGCCCACAGTCTTACCACTCTGTACCATTTCTTCTCAGGTCCTCTATGGAATATAGAGAAACATTTTTCTTATTTTTTTTTAGTCTCACATCATTTGGATTATGTTACACACTTGCAGCAACAGGTAAACTCATGATTCTTCATGTCATCCCTTAAGTCTGGGTTGACATATTCATGTCTAAAATTTCTCAGGGTAAAATATATGTCCACATGTCCAGGAAGTCTACAGCTACCTTGGCATGAATGCCCAACCTGCTCCCTCCGGCAGGTCCTACCCTTCTAATATATTTCATGTTGACTGTACATATCAAACAGCTATAGTCACATGGCGTAAGTTCAGCACTTCCCAGAATTGTAAGTCTACTGTACCTGCAGAGTACAGCCGATACACACATGTGCAATAAATCTGCCCAACACAGTGGCAGTGAGAACTATTGCTCAGTCACACAGCAACTGTGCTGTGCTGGCACAGTAACTGCGACACTTTCCAAAAGCATCAGACTTCACCTGTACACACACCATGAGCATGACAAAGGTTTCTGGATGCACAGCAGCCCAGAGAGATTTATTCCCCGTTAACTCAAAGTTGGTCAGTGAACATCTGGAAACCATGGACAAATACAGAAAATGCTCAAGAGTGTCTGGTAAAGTTTCTAGTCAAAAAAAAAGTGATCATGCCAGTGGAAATCATGATCTAAATTATAATTTGGCATTATGATCCACTGATATGGTCTGCCTCCATCCAGACCACAGGCTGACAGATTTAAGTGGTAGGCAAATGAATGGCTACATAGTTTGTGAAGAAATTTTTTATTATTTGTGAAAGAAAATGTTGTTTGAATGTCTATTGTCAGCAAAGCAGAATTACTTGCATTCAATCTTTTGACTGTCACCTATGGCAGGTCTACAGGAAAGCATCCTTTTAACTAAACATGTGACTGTTGGACATATTTGATGACAATATATTTCAAAATAATCAGTCAACTGCCAGAAAAATTATATTAGTCATCATTAGTCTTCAGTCATTCCTATGAGAACCTTGAAGAGTTGGTGGTTCTTCTTAAAAGATTAGAGTACAACTTGTAATGTGTCATGATGAAGGAGGTAGATTTAGAATAGAGGGCAGAGTGTTGTCTTTGTTTCTGAAAGTAGACAGTTTCTAATTCAGGCTTTCAATTGTACTGAATTTTATCAGCCTGTAATATAGAAAACATTGGGGAAGGGCTTATAACTTTCCATGAATTGATGGAAATGGTATTTTAAATTCAATCCTCTGAAAGAATCTAGTTCCTATTGGCCAGTGTCAATGCCAGTAGATATTCTTATTTCCACACCATTTCCCCTCACTCTGTCCAATTCTTACTAATGCCAAGATGAGAAATGATGCTGATAAGCAGCCACAGGACTAATTATTACACACTGAATGCTACAGCCTTATCAGTGAAGTTGAAACAAAATTGGCAGTATATTACCCATGACCTAAAAGTAAAGGTGGGGAGTTTCAAGGCAAAATGAGATGAGGCTTTAGCCATTATGACTGCTGGCCTGCAGCATAACAAAAAAACTTCTGCATTGACTTTTTTATTCCTTCCACAACTTTAAAATTGTATGATGTGAAAAACTCTGTGTGTAAAAGGGAAATCCTATAAAATCAAATAATAAAGGGTATCACTTAAGTTATATTTAATGCAAAGAGGCATTCAGACAATCTAGAATATCTGTGAACAATGATTTCTTCAAAGCAATAGCCAAGATTTCTCTTTGAAGTCTCTTTGCACAGCTATAAAACAAAAGACTCTCTGTTTAAAAGATTACATTAAAGGATTTTTTTTTTCTCTATTTATTTGTCGGAAAATGCTGATGAGGGAGAGACCCCCAAACTGCTATGAAGAGTATTATGACTGTCATTTCAAAGAAGATTGATAAGTTCTTTAGATCTTTCTCCAACAGTGAGATAATCATGCATCCTCGTCCTTTCATTATTTCTTTGCCTAAAATTTATCAAAGAGCAAAATTTTACTGCATTTTGATGTTCTTTACTATCAGTTCTTTCTTTTCATTTTTTTCTTTTTATACATCCCTGAAGCACATACCTCAGATAACATAAAAGCACTTAAACCCTTAAAAATATATAATAGCATGGGACTTATAAAAAATAAGGTATCTATTGACTAAGTTTTCATTCTTCTTACTTGTGCAATTGGTCTACATGCTGTTAGTTAAGGCCATTTTCTCATTATATGTGAAAAATTGTAATGCAAAAAATGTGCAGTCATTGCTATGCTCTGTGGCTTTTGGTTACATGAGGTTCTTATGGCATCAGCTCTTTTTCAGGTTTACCTAGTCAGTGCAGCCCCTCCAACACCATTGAAGCAACAATAGCAGTGACACATTAAGTGCTTAAAGCCAGAGGTTTTTAGGGACAGAAGGGATATCTGTGAGCATTTGCCTGGCCACCAGTGGCACAAAAGCCATGGAAGCTTACCCCTGGACTCCTGCAGCCAGCCCAACAGCCCCAGCTTGAAACAAAGTGGGGGTCTGAATGTTACCCAGCCCACACACGGTTGCCAGATTTCCAGAGGAATTGCAGGTTGTCTGCAGTGAATTTAAGTTTCCCAACTCTGTAGTGAATTTAAGTTTCCCGACTAGCTACTTGCTTTTTGCAGTTATCTTCCACAAACCTCCTTAGAAGCAGTCTGTGGGCTCCTTGGTTATATTAGTACCAGTGAAGTGATGAGAACAGAGATGCTGGCCCCAGTGCTGCCCCAAATTACTCACACCACTTGACTTAGCACTCTCCCTGGCTCAGGTTTGGCCCTGGCCAGCTCTTCGAGATAATGCTGAGGCACTGCCTGGGAGACAGCCAGGCCAGAGACCATTCCCAGATGGTGATTATGGACAAGACTTCCCTGTTTAGGGAAGGAAAAGGGATGGAGTCTAGCCAGATGGATGCAAAACAGGACATGTATTGCTTGCCCTCATGGCCAATAGGCCCTGTGGTTCAGTGATTTCCTGAGTCAGAGCTGGAGTCTTTTGGGGAGTTTAACCGTTCTCAATTTTTCTTCAATGAATTTGTTCTAATGCCTGTTGGACCCATGGAAAGCTTTAGCATCCTCAACATCTTTTAGCAAGCAGTTCCATGGCTCGTTTCAGTGTTATTAATACCACACTTAAATGTAAGGGATAGTAAATCTATCACATTTTGGCAAATTCTTCCAGAGGGATAATGGTTCTAATAACTGTTAAAAAGTTTGCTTTTCTTTCTGTCTGAGTATGTCTAGCTTGAACTTCCCGTAATTTGGTTCCTGTTAATGCCTTGTCCATTAATTGGAAAAAAAAAAAAAAAAAAAAAAAAAAAAACCCAAACATGTTACCAAATACCTTTTCTGGGTAAACTGTGATCAAGCCACTACTTAACCTTCTCCTTTATGTGCTAAATTAACTGAGTTCTTGAAATCTCTCCTAACATGATATGCTTTCAGAACCCAAATAATTATCCTAGGTATGTTTAGGCATGATTCTCCTTTCAAAAAGGAGTCCTTTCTGGCTGTGTAAAACACACCTTAACAGAAATAAATAACATTTACTCTGTCTCTAAGTTTTTGAGATCCTGAAGGTGTTGCAGAGAAACCTTTGGTCTTTCTCCATGGAGAAATTATCTAATTGTAAAATAAACGATTTCACAATAAGCATCCCAGAATATCCCCTTATGTGCAAACTGTACTCCAAAACAAAAGTGAATTTTAGTCCAAAAATATTAGTCTGAGTTGGAATCATGCTAAATAGTATGGAATATAAAAAGCTTATTCAGCACTATATGCTTTGGAAAATTTTTCCATGGAGACAAGCTTTTTCTGAACATGAGGATGGCACTGATTTGTCCATATGCATATAATTAACTTAATTGCACTGATTTTCTTGGAGATTAGTTAGAAGATGAGAAGGGATCTTTATGATAACTTCATGCCATCAAATTCAAGACAGAAGATCTTATTACAAGATATACATTGCCAAAGGAATTAAAAATAATGTCAATATAGTTCTATTGATTTGGCAGTGTTTCATGCTAGAACTGGATTTTGGGTGTATTTTACTCACATACTCATAGTGTTGTGTTGTATTATGATTAATGTTGAAACATGATATCCTGGTTGAATGAAATTATGAAAACTGAAAACTAAGCATGCATTAAATTTGTTTCATGGGCATTATACAGTCATGATAGCTACTGACAAAATTAACCCCTCTTTAAATCTTGATTTTCAAGTTCATAACACTCATTAGGCTTCCAGGCATACACTGTAGATTTCTGACTTCTATGGAAGGAATAGATCTCCACATATTTGAGAAGATGGTCACTTGATTCAGAGGACTGAGTCCTACTACACTGGGATGTGAAAATGAGACAAGGGACTTCCATTTTGCTAATTCTCTCCTTTGTTAAAATTAAACTTTAATATATCTTTAGAGTCCATTTTGCCATTTACTGCAAGAGAAGCAAGACCATGCTGGTTGCACTGGCACAAAGAGCTACAAAAAAATTATTCAGGTACCTCAAGATTGTCTGAACAGAATTATTCTGGTAATTTTCTAGGTTGCCAATGCTTTAATAGCACTAAACTTGCTTTGCAATTAACATCAAAACAGACATCCAGGGATTTCAAACCTTCTTTTGAAATGTAATTCATTATCATAAGGTTAACTCTCACCTCACAGGCCATCTCCCCCAGTAGTGGTATGCTTTAATCTCAGAGGAAAGAGCTTGAAGCTTTCAAAGTCCTTCTGGAGTGTGATTCTACTTACCTCCTCTCTAGTTTTTTTCTCACCAGCTTTTCTCATCATCAGTTTCAGCTTCCCTTTAAAATATGTTTTCTATTTAATTTTCCTTTATGTCTCTAGCACTGCAATTTAATGCCACCCTCTTAAAAAATAATAAAAAAGAACATTGTTTTACAGAGTAAAAAAAAAAAAAGCAAGCCTTTTAATCTTTCCTACATTTTTCTCTGGAGGGCAAA
This sequence comes from Tyto alba, assembly GCF_018691265.1. Classification (NCBI taxonomy): domain Eukaryota; kingdom Metazoa; phylum Chordata; class Aves; order Strigiformes; family Tytonidae; genus Tyto; species Tyto alba. The sequence continues at coordinate 40,315,213 of NW_024881316.1, read as the reverse complement.
TTTCTTTTAATCACTTTCCTGAGCATAATTTAGCACAAGTAATTATACCTCAAAACAAAAGGAAGTGAATCACTTAATATAATGCTTTGATTTTAGGAAATACTAAATATAGTTAATCTAAGGATTTCTTACTACTTTTTTGATACAGCTGTTATTGCCAAAGACAGAAGTGCTTCTTAGGGGAAAATAAATAAGATGGTGTAGCACTTGTTACAGAACAGTCTTTCTGAAGTACAGTATTGCTGTCTGGAAGGACTGAGGTTCAGGTCTAACATGGAAATGTGCTGCAAAATAACATGCCAATGTTCTGGCACACCGCTGCAGTCCTGCTTTCAGAAAAAAATTTTTTTTTAACCTTGTTCATACCTGTGTCCTAAAAGCCAGACCTTCTTAAACCTGTGCAACTGTTATTAATGTACAACAAAAAAGAATTTTCCTGAAAGACAAACAATCCCCTCTCCACATAGTCATCTACTGAATATCAGAGTAATAGCCTGCAGGCCATTTTCTCAGGGTAAGTATATCTATCTCTTAGGGCTTCCTTCATATCTGACCCCTGTTTTACAATATTTTGGTGTCCCCTCAATGTCATATGTCTTAGCTACAATCTTAATGACTGATGAGAAGCTGCTTTGCTCTGATATTCTTTACAAGGTTCATTCTCCAACCACACAAGAATTTCCTTCCCACTGGTGACCCATCATGCTGATTTTGCAAGACCCTTATTCATTAACAATCTTTATTAATTTATGATTCCCATCCACTCTCACTTCCTAAGGTATGGTACACCATGCTCTGATAAAACGAAGTAAAATACTAATCAGGACTAATAGCACTGTTATAACACAATGAATTTGATATACCTGTAGTGGCTAAAGCAGGAACGTTAAATTTCAGATGAAGAACATATTCAGGAAACACAAGATGCTGAAAACCAACATCTTTTTTTCCAGAGTTATTCGCAATTAAGCACCTGCGATAGACCCTTCATATACCCTTCACTGTGCCTGCAAGCAAGGGCAAAAAGACACGAATTTTGTCTTTGGTTTAGGATGTGAGAAAGAGGAAGGGTTTTCGTACCGAGTTTCCTATTTTTTACATCATGCATGCTCGGTCATATGTGGGGAGAGCTGACATTGCTAGTAGTGCTGGTGAAGAGCTAAGCAGCATTAAGCACTTTTGAAGCCTAAATCCACTTTTCTAAGGAGACATTGACACCTGGGACAAGACCCACAAAGGGTGTAGGCATCACAGCACTGAGATGCACAACAGTTTGTTCCCAGGCACTGACTGTCTCATACAACAGAGCTGAGCAAGGCGTTTGGGCTCCCTAAATAGTTTTCTGAAAGCATGAGCCACAAACCAGCCCAGCGGGCAAGGATCCAGGTAAGCCAGTCGCTGAGAAACCTCGAGGTGGTGTCAAGCCTCACCTCACTCAAGGGTGCCTCACTTGGACAGCATTTACAGCCCCATGGGGTGGAGAGACCCATTCCCACCCTCTGCGGGAACGTCTTTTTCCCATAATACACAACCCCAGGATGCAGGAAATGGGAGTTCACATCATTCCCTGGCCTAAGGAAATGTTGTCTACACATCAGAGGGATGGTTTCCAGGTGGTATTTTTTTTCTTCATGAGGAAAAAGGAAGGTGCAGAGCAACTAAACTGCAAAATTTAGCATTTTGAAAAGCTTTTCCAGTTCTGTTTTATTTCAACAAAAAAGAAAAAGAACATAAAGTTTTTGCCAAAGTGAAAATCTATTCTGAGAGAAAAGGAAATTTTCCCTTCCTGTGTTCCTTAAAAGCTACCAAGTGGATCTTGCTGTTCAAGGAATAACTTCACACATCACTAAAACTCCTCTGCCTCTTAGGTAAAATGCTAGAGGCGTATACGAAACAACAAGCAATACCTTGCCAACACTCTGTTAAAAGTAGTGGTGATGAACCAACCATCACAATGTGGTCACTGGTAAAAACAGGAGCTGTTGAAGGGCCTGATCCAGTACTGCCATGTGCAACGCTGTCTCAAGGACCACAGCAGAAAAGCAAAGTAGCAGGCTTCCTCCACGGGAAGGATGCTTTGGCATATGAGGTCTCGCCCTCTCACCAGCCTCCTCAGGACCCACCTTCTTACTGCTTGCTCCCACTAACACTACATGTCGACAAAAGAGACAATCAATCCACCTCCAAAAGACAAACCTCCATGAACATGTCTACACATCAATGCCTAGAGGTGGAAGCACACGTGGCCCCCAGACAGCCAGAATCCTTGGGTGCCCGCAGCAGGGAGGAAAAAGGTTATTTGAGGTCGGTTCTTCCCCCCATCCCATTTTGGCTGCCTTCTTTGAACTGTGCTGGAAGTTTTTTTTTCCTGATCTGTAGTTAATCTGCTCACCAAGTCACACAGAATGTGAAATTCTAAATGTGACAGGCATTTTTTGTTGTCTGCTTTTTGACAACTTTTGGAAAAGAAACTCAACTTCTGGCTTTTTGCCAGAAAGACTATGTTCTGTTTCACTTAAGAAAAATGTATTTTTCATAAGCAACTATTTTACATTGCAAACTCTGGTCTCTTATTCCAGACAGATAGACTATTTTTAATAAAGTTTCCTCCAAGATCTCAGCTGGCTTTTAAGTCCATGACTGTTACCCTAGAAATACTGTACTTAGGGAACTGCACACAAAGGTATATTCATCAGGTCTGGGGCTGTTCTCACACTGAAATAATACTTTAGAAGTTAAAAAATTATGATACATTCATAAAAGTGAACCCATTTGCGTATAACACACAATCATAGAGAGCCCATACACAGCCTCAGAGGGCTGTGATCGTGACCTGTGGCTGCGGCTGGGCAGGAAATGTTTTTCCTGCCTTGCAAATATTCCTGGGATTTCAGAAATGCTTCCCATTTCCATATGAAGAAAAAGAGAGTTATTTTACAGTTTTCCTTTAAATGAAAGAGTGGAGAGACAGGCAGACAGCCCACAAGGCTGTGGTTAGGACTCTCACCTAGGATGAAAGAGATTTAAGATCAGATTAGCTGTGCTTGTTTTGATTTGCAAAGGGGACTGAGGCCTGGGCTCTCAGGGGCATGAAGCACTCATTAGGCTGCTGGCTTTTTCAGCCCTTTTGGTTTGAGATTTTCAGTTTTATACAGACAATTAACTGTTCACCAGATCAGGGACTTGAACCTAATTAATCTGCATGGAAGGCTGATGCCAAAACCTCCTGCTTTAGGCACCCAAACTGGTTAGGCACGACAAGTACAAGTTAGATGGGTAAGGTATCTCAAGGGTGATTCAGATCACCCAAATCTGGTGTCTAGACTCCTGGCAGTGCTCCTGTGCAGACCTGCTGTTTCTGAGGCTGTCTGGAGTGACCACGCCAGGAGCTACCTCTGTCTGTCCACCATGGGCAACTCTGAAGGGTGACTTAATGATCAGGGACCTACCAAGAACCAATTAACAGGAATGGGTGCTGGCCGTGTCGCATGTCCCTCAGGTGCAAGCAGAGGTTCTCCTCCACCAGGAGTTCAGAAAATTGAGCTTGCTTTGGTAGGTGGGTGGCTCCTTCTGTACAGTGGCCTAGGAGCTTTCACCATCACCTATATCAGCCCTTACAGGGACATGACCTAGCCTTCAGGCTAGAAATTGGGCTAAAATAGAAGGTGCTTTCTGTCCTTCATAAGGAAAACATGCCATTGCTGTGGAAAAACTCATGGGAATAGAAGAAGAGAGGACCTGAGTTGGAGTCAAAGTAGACTCCTGAGAAAGAAGACACTGTGACTCTCTCTCTTCATCCAGCATTATGCCCCTTGTCAATGGTGGCAAGCCAAATATAGTCCTCCTTAGTCCTTTCTCACCTGCTTCTTGCATACCTATGTCATGCTCACTGGGCCAAAGGACGACCTCCAGATTTCTTCAGTTTCAGATACTGACCTTATTTGAAAGATTTCTTAAGGTGTTCATAGATCCTCAGTGTCATGGGAAACTAGGCCAGGAGGAAATATCATCCAATCTGCTGTATATCATAAGAAATTAATTATAATACAAATTCCCTAGTATGAGCCCAGTTCAGAGGAACAAAACACTACATTTCACCATTTGCTTTTTATCCCTCTTTTTTCTGCTCTGTTTATTCTATTCTCCACTAAACAAGCAAAATGAGGGTCCAGGTGAAGAAAAATATGAATGGAAAACTCCTATTTAGAAGTATTTTAGCTTAGGTTGTTACTTGAAGGAGGAGAGAAAGGCGCTGGAAAAATTCTGGAAGAAAATATTTTCTATATTCTTTTTTCACTTTCTTTGTCAAAGTCAAAATAATATTCAAGTTTGTTTGTACTCAACCCATTTACTGGGACCAGCCCTGCTGTAGAGAGCTCAGCCTCCATAGAATACCACATTTTGTGGCACAGACACCTCAAAAGGGGTACACACAATCAGGGGTTAATGTATTTCTCATTTTTTTCTGTAGCTGCCCTAAAATATCTCTATAAGTAGTTCTGATGACAGGTTGGCCGGGTATACACTTGCAAATGAGAGCTCTTGAGGTAGTAACCTAATGAATGAAATTTAACAGTGCATGATTTTAGATGTCTCTCGCTAAAGAAGTCAGAATTTCTTGTTGAGTTTTCCAGGAATATCTTTAGGATGAGTTACAACATACAGCAAGTAAGGGTGTGTTTTCATGCACAGATTTTTTAGATACTCCTTTGACTCCATGGTGGTCCCTGGCTGCTTATTCTGAAACCATTTCCAGTGTCTTATATATCATATTTCTTTTTAAACTCATTATTGCCTGGTTAAATTAAATACTCTGTTTAAAGCAAAAGCAATTTATATCTCAGAAAGCTCAGGGGAGACAAACAGAAAGGAAGAACCTCATGAAGTTCAACAAGGCCAAGTGCAAGGTCCTGCATGTGGGTCAAGGCAATCCCAAGCACAAATACAGGCTGGGCAATGAGTGGATTGAAAGCAGCCCTGCAGAGAAGGGCTTGGGGGTGTTAGTGGGTGGAAAACTGACTGTGAGTCAGCAATGTGCACTCACAGCCCAGAAAGCCAACTATGTCTTGAGCTGCATCAAGAGAAGTGTGGCCAGCAGATTGAGGGAGGGGATTCTGCCCCTCTACTCCACTCTTGTGAGACCCCCCTCTGCAGTGCTGTGTCCAGCTCTGGGGCCCCACAATGTAAGAAGGCCATGGATGTTGTCGAGTGGGTGCAGAGGAGGGCCATGAAGATGGTCAGGGGGGGTTGGAGCACCTCTCTTATGGAGACAGGGCGAGAGAGTTGGGTTTGTTCAGCCGGGAGAAGAGAAGGCTCCAGGGAGACCTTATAGCAGCCTTCCAGTACTTAAAGGGGGCCTACAAGAAAGATGGGGAGGGACATTTTACAAGGGTATGTAGTGAAAGGACAAGAGGTAATGGCTTTAAACTGAAAGAGGGCAGATTTATGTTAGATATAAGGAAGAAATTCTTCACTGTGAGAGAGGTGATGCATTGGAACAGAGAATTTGTGGATGTCCCATCCCACTCAAGGCCAGATTGGACAGGGCTTTGAGCAACCTGATCTAGTGGAAGGTGTCCCTGCCCATGGCAGGGGGTTGGAACTAGATGATCTTTAAGGTCCCTTCCAACCTAAACCATTCTGTGATTCTGTGATTCTAAGATACCCTGGATGTACAGGGGAAGGATGAGACTTCCCCCTCCTGGGCCCAGCAGAACTTCTTCATGAGTACATGTTTTGGGTAAATCTGGGCTGGCCTGCTGCATCTTTGACCTTCATCTCCTGCATCTCACATCTGAGTAATCTGTGAATGCATTCATTTAAGGACTTGGCTTTGGGTTTTGAGCTTTCAGAAGTTGTCCACATCAGTGGGTAGTTTGCTTAGGTGAGTAGATTCAAAATGAGATGGAAGAACCACAGCTTAACCCAATGATGACAACCCCAGAAACTCCATATTAATGGAAACTGCTGAGAATGCTGATTTGGTTTGGTTTATTTCTAAAATCCTCAGACATAGGTTGGTCTTGGACTTTCATCCTTTTCAGAATGTCTTGGCCAAAACATTTTCAGAGATGTATAAAGTGAGATGGATAGACAACACCCAAAATATTAAAAGACCTGGAATTCCTCTCTTGTGCCTCCCCATCAATTTAGCTCAGCTGTCCAAAGGTAGCAGGACTCCTGCAAGGGGGTTCAAGTAATGCCACACTAGTCACTGCAGAGTAAAATGCAAGTGAGGAAAAAAGTAATTTCTGTAGGGGGTAAAATAAGCCTCACTCTTTAATTCCATTAACTGCCGTGTTTCTCCCAGCCATTCCTCAGGCAGCAAGAGAGTAAAAAGGATCTTTTTCAAATGGTGAAAAGGAACACCCCTGAAAAGAAACTCCTGAAAAAGTTTGACTTAAGGTACAGCAGCTACAGCAGCTACAAAATTATGCTTTCTATTTAGGTTTGAATACTAAAATTGTATTGTATATCTTGACACAGAGTTTTCATAAACATTTTCAAAGAGCTTGTAGCTGGAGTATAATCAGCATGGAGGATGGCCTTTTGTTTTTGTTTTATTATTTCTTTTTTTCTAATCTTGCTATTAGTCCCATCATCAGCTTTTCCATAGTCACTAGAGGGAGGACAGTCTGTGCACATACACACAAATATACACATACAGAGAAAACAAGCATTTGTTTTCATAATATTCATCACCCAATCAAATCCATTCTACCTCTTGTTCAAATAGACAACATTATTATCTTTACCTTTTACCCTTCAATTACCAAGCTCATCATGAGTTATAAGGCCAGTCTTGCAGCACTCCCTCAATTTCAGGGCTGCATGAAGCTTGAATAAACAAACAAACAAACAGAAGCATATTTACTTCCCTGGATTTCCATGCATGCTGATGCTATAAAGCAGAAAGGACACTGTAAAGGGGGAAGCATGACCCTTAGCATTCAGTATGAATTTTAGTTTCTTAATCCTTTTTCTGGGGTCTTGCATGATTTTGAGAGTCGTTTTATAGTGTAAAGGTGCTGAATTCTGATTATGTAATTCCCTCATAACCCTGATCATCAAGTCTAACCTTACACATCTTTACACTTCTCATTTCTCCTAGAGCTTTACTAAGGTGGATATCACTGATCACCCTGCCAGGAAAGGAAACAAGTAGATTACTTAAATATTTTTGTCCATAGTCACACAAGGGATCACTGACATCTAGGACCAGCTATCCTGATTCAATATCTAGCACTTATACCACTTCTCTGCTTATAGCTATCATGCAATGCATTACACTACCAGCAGGCCATGGTGCCCTAGGTGGGAGTGTCTGGGACCTTCTCTTTTGAATATCAATAGTGAGATACTGCAGTCACCATCACTTTATCCGTCTTCATGGGCCAAAGGTTCCTATGATGATGGTGTCAAAATCTGCAATTCCTGTCCAGGAACATTTACTAGATGTCATGTTTCCCATGCGCTTGGAAGTGCTTTGGAAGGGAGTAAGCTATTGTAAAGTAAAATCCATTAGTGTTTCTTAAAAATAATATTTGTACAAGAAGTTGTGCATCTCAGAATGATAGCTGATCCTTGATCAATGTACTTTGCTGGACATTATTTATGTTCTTAAAAAAAGGTATTGATAAAGGCTTGCACACAGAGGATAGTGAGCACTATATCTTCAGAATATCATTTTATGACTAAGAAGCTGTTAGACTCTTGGGGCTCACCTGAGACTACTACAGCTACTGTACTTCCCATTGATCTGCAAGAACAATGACAGATTTTTCTCCCATAGTACCTAAAGGAGAAAGGGAACTTGCCATCCACTGACATACCAGCAGGGAATCAATAAGCTTTCTGCAATTTCAGTGGGTGTCCATCACCTTCTCAGGTGTAGTTTCATGACAGTTCTTACTGACTCTTATCAGCCCTAATGCCTGTGGAGCAGCAATTAGCTCCCGGGCAGGTCAACACCATGTGCAGGAAGGCTGGCATAAGGATCCTGACCATGCCACCCTTCCTCACCAGGAGTAATCCTGCAACTCCCCAAGAACTGGGGCATGGATGTACAATGTGGGACTGTGCTTCTCTCTTAGTTCATGCCAGACCTTCATCTGATGTCCCTGGAGGCACATTCAGTGACTTTGGATCTCCAGTGACTTACATGACTGAGTACTCAGCTTAGAGCTGAGTGTGTCCTCCAAGGTGTCCCTGCAAGTGCAGGACAGACACTTCCATACCAGTGTTTCCCAGTATGAAGCTTGCCCCACCATTCAGAGGGTGACTGCAAAGCACCAGTTGGCGGTGCCAACAGACATATCTACTATCTCTCACAGTGTTGCTTTAGTATTTGAAGTCTCTTTGGCTCTCTGAGGTCCTTCCAAAAAAAGAGTGAGCAGAATCCATGCAGTGGCATATAGTCACCTCTGCTAAGACCCCAGAGCATTTGTTTGGAAAGACACAAACACCCTTATTCACATCATGGCACTCACCTGAAGACCAGTCAGGTAGTTTAAATGCCATCCCAGTGAACTACTTTACTGTTCAAAGGAGATGAAGCATGTGATATGCACAGTTAAGCTAACAGTGTCTAAAAGGCACAAACACCTAATGGCAGTGCAGAAAGCTGTAGGGGTGCATAATAATAAACTAATATACTACTAATAAAAAATAAAAAATTTAAAAAAAAAAAAAAAAAAGGACATAATTGGGCCAGGGAGGGAAGAGAAGGGAGGGAAGCAATTGACTGAGATCTGAAAATTTTTGGCAGATTTCTCTGGGATGTGTTCTCCAGTACTTATTAAATCACCCAAAAGAAAAAGACTTCTAACTAAGGATGTTTCATCACCAAAAATATGTTCCCACATTCAGCAACAGCTTTTGCTCAACTTCAACTGACTTCTCTTGCATCAGAAATGTCTCTGGGCTCTTACATCACCCTGACTGTGGACACAGCTGTAAAATCACACCCTTCTCTAGTCTATGTAAGGAAAATATTTATTTTAATAGTGCCGGATAGGCTAATTTCATTCATAATTGAATCAGCAGTTTATTTCCAAGTCTTTTCACTGACCACCCATTCATCACTTCCAGCCACAGAGTTCAAAGGGCTGCTGGAAGGCATACTTTAAAAAATCTGTTCAAAAACCAGCACAAGTATCATGGCAAACCCCAAGGGCCAGACTGTCAGCCATCCAAGGCAGGCATGCTCTGACATCACAGCCTGCCAGCCTCAATGAGGACCCTGCAGAAGGTATGCTAGGAAACTCCAGCAAAGATTTCAACAGGAGCTGGCACCTTAGGGCATACATTCAGTGACAATGGAAAATGCACTGGTTGAGTCATGGAAGGCCTAACTGACACTCAACTCACAGTCTTGGTGTCCCCTCAGAGCTGCTGATGGTCCCAGGGGACCAGAGCTCTTGGAGTCCTGTGGTCTTCACCATGGTGTGGCTACACAAAATCTATCACAGATGCATACTGAATACATGTTCTCAATTTTTTTTCAGGTAGCTGGTGTAGGTGACTGAGGAAGCCATACCTGCTTTCTTGAAGTTGTCACCATTTCACAGCTCCTGTCTTCCAGACATGAATTGCCAAGGTGCACCAAAGCTCCCTCTTCCACCACGGTGCAGAGCCACAGAAATGGTGGTGCACAGAGGGATTTTCCAGCTCTGCCCGATGATACTTTGCTTCACACATGCTTTAAGAGAAGATTTCTGCAAAAGATTTAAAGTTAAGAGGTTTAGAGCGATGCTTTAGACCAGTGAAAGTAAAAGTGATAGCAAAAAAAGGCTATGATTTGAAGCAAAGAACGAAGACACCAGACATTAGTCTCTGTAAGCCCCAGTCTGCAGCAGGCAGTCAGTTTGACACATATGTAGGACAGCTAGGTAAAATTTTCTAGTGGATTCTTACCTTCTACCCCTCCATACTCTGTAATTTCCAAGCAGAATGGTTTAATCTGCTGAATTTCCTGCCCCAGTCCTTTCCAATCTGACCCAGAGATGCAGTCATAGCAAGAAAACCACTTTTACAGTCAGTTCTGTACCTCTCCCTCTTATAACCACAGGTGGGCATCTCCAAAGTGGTCAGGCCATTTCCAAAGGGATTATGATCAATACTCAAATTGAACAACCTAAATCTCAATGAAGGACACTAAGTTTATCTCCAGTTTTACTGCAAATTGATACCCCTGTTAACTGACCAAACAGTTGATGGAGAATTTGATTACCACCACAGTTTAAACGATGACAAAAAGAGAAATGCAGTTTTTTGCAACATCAAAAATTTCACAGCAGCCAGACCCTAGTCTCCTTTTTCAGTTTCAAATCTTGAAAATGTTTTGATCAACTTTCCAGCCTCTCCTTCAGCCACTCCTCTACTTCAGCTCAGCTAAATGTTTAATGGAGCCAGATCTTTTGATCTACTAGAAATTTGTCCAGCATCCATTGCTAAAGCCAGTTGGAACACAATGTACAGAAGACGAACATAAATCAAGAAGCAAATTTGTGATTTTCATGCAAACCACACAGGAGCCAGTGACTGCTACTGGTTTAGCCAAATCATCCATTCCCCTGACCAGCAACGTCTGAGGCCTTTTTCTCTGGAGAACCATAATGGAAAAACTTCTAATATTCTTGCTCTCCGAGGAGGACCCTGAGTTAGAAAATATTTATTTTAGTTGAAAAATTTATTATTTTATAGTGGTTTCTCAGACGGAAAAGAAATCTCTTAAAACTAAGTAGAAGGAAAGGTATGAGTTCTACTTTGGTAACATATTGTTTAAGGTAAGAAATAATTAATTATACAACTCCTCTGAAATATTATACAAATGGAGAAAATGTGTCTATCTGAAAACCCAGAAGTATGTGTCTTGGAACAAATCCAGATGCACCAAATGTCTACTTTTAAACTCGGTGACTCATGAAAAGAGAGCTGCAGTGATTAGTTACAGCAGCTTAAGGTGTTAAATAAACATAAACTAGGAATGGCTGTGACTGGATGTGTGCAAACTGACCTCCAGAGCTGAGAAGTGACCCTCAGACTTCAGAAGGACTTAGTACACGGAAGGGGGAGATCTGTTTGGAAAAGCAGAGCCTGAGGAGGGTTGTATGGTGTGATTTCCAGAGAACTCTCAGGAGACCTTGCCCCTGTTCTCAAGAAGTGCAAACACCTTTCGTGTCTTGCTGTGTGAAACTTGCCAGTGTGAAAATTTGGGAACAATAATCTATGGAGGGGAACAGTCCCACACAAGATAACAACCTGAGGCTGTGTGGGAACAGGCAGTAGTGATGACTAGGAACAGGCACCCACACCCTACACACAGTCCTCTGACTCCCATCGTGTGTGGGCAGGTTTGCTTGCAAGAGCCATGAAATGCTCACTTTTTTAATAAGCTGTTTCAAAATGGCTGCGTGGCCTGTGGTCAGGTTACACCTCATTTACAGAGTCCCACAGCCATTGCTGCACTCAGCTACCCAGATGTCTGAAATGCCCATTGCCCCATTCCCACTCTGCCCTCAGACTTGATCCCACTGACGCTCTGCCCCCTTCTAGATATCTGGGCACATCTACACCCATGGTTACTGCTGCCAAGCGTGCACCCAAGCTGTGAGACAGATCAAACTAAACCCCGTTTTTTTTCTTTTGGGTAAAGGTAAATGTGAATCCAAGACCTGAACTAAATGGCAACAAATCTTCAGGAATTTGAAGTGCAGACTAGCCATAAGACTCAAGGCTCAGGCCATGTCTATTGCTAAATGTTTTGCACAAGACGTATTTTATCAGATCAGTATTACACACACACTAATTAATTCAGTGAAACAAATGGCATTGCAATTACTGCCTGTGCATTACACAGTAATAGTCAGACAAAGGATGGCAGCAAATCAGAGACTCACATAAAATTAGATTAAAAACTTTAACTCTTAGTGCATCATATGCACTGTTTCCATGGATCTGTAATGACCCAGGGAAAGAATTTGCAGTGGAAAGCAAAGAGGCTTTCTCTGAATTTGCAGCAAGCAGTTCACTGCTCTTAAGGCTGAAAACACTAGCTATAGACAGCTGACATCTTCTGAGTGCATGTCATCCCTGAACTCTGATTTATGTTTAAAGGTTGAAGAAGGATTTATCTTCAGAGACAGCTCAGGGAGCATTATGTGAAAGGAGAATGAATAAAGCAAGAAGACCATAAATTTCTTTTTCAGTACAAAAAGCTGGACACAGTAACCATGCAGCTGCCAAGAATTGCATAGAGCACATCAGGATGAGTGTTGTGATCTGTGTAAAATAGCTTTTCTGAATTCTTCATTAGCATTCTTTGATAATTCCAGCAGAAGGGCCAGGGGGGTGGTGGGGTGGTTGTTAATATATCATGAAAGAATATTAATTTTTAAGTCATCAAGTGTTTTAAATCACTTCCTCACTCAGCCACCTAACAAGCAGAGAAAGAAGTTAGGATCTGGGGAGAGAGATATCCATCTTTCTGCTCTCCCTTTAACCACACTCACTGCACAGACTACCTGAAGCTAATTCTGCTTTCTCTTGGCATAAAAGGGATCAAACTTGGCATATTGTTTTAAACCTCCAGTGGTTACTGGCAACAGAAAGGTGCTGAAAGAAGTAAATATTTTTTTCACTCTGAAGAACATAAACAAACTGGCAGAAATGACTGGAGAAAAATCTAGGCTACATAATGCTGCCTTAACTGTATTTCCTATTTATGTTTCATCTCCTCATGATAAGCTCTTACTAACTCACTCTTGCCCCAGATTGCTTCCCCTGTGCTTCAGTAGTGTATTGAAAAAGCATACTGAAAACAAATCTTTGTAAATTTTAGCATAAAAAAATAAAGCATTGTCATTGATAACAGTTGTCCATTTAAGGAGTGTTGTCTACTAGTAGAAAGGAAGCACACAAGAAAGCAACAAGGATGTTGTACCTACAGAAACTGTAAATGAATAATCTTTAGAATTTCATTCCTTCCTGCAGGACAGAGAAGGTAATGAATAAGGAAAACCCAACTCAGAGGGCAGAGCACTCCTGAGGTCCCTGCATGGATGATGCAGGAACTCCAAACTTCAATAGAAAGTGCATGAATGCTAAAAAATCCAGCACATTTGCTGGATATGCCCCATTGTTAATCTCTCACTACTCAGGTTAAACAGGAGCACACAGGTTTATTTAGACAGAATAACAGTTCTTGTAGAACATAGCCAACAATGAAGAAAAATAAATTCACATGGGAGAGCACAGAAGTAGGAAAATAAAGTGCATATACTAGAGACAGGCCTAAGCCCTAAACTTGCTCAGCCTCCATCCCAGATTCAGGCACAATGAAATTCGGCTAACCTCTGAAAAATCCTGGCCAGGTAGTTTTCAAACCCCTGTGCTCTTGAAGACAATTTACAAACCTCCTGGAAGAGAAATGTGGAAGGACAGCAATACTGCGAAAGCCAACTGCAGCTATACCAACACATACTCTCAGGACAAGTTGGATGCAAGTACTCAGCCTCTTCAGCTCTTCTTTAAAAATCAAATATTTAAAAATAAATATTTAAAAATATTTTATTTATTAGTATTGATAAACCAGAGCTCAGCAATCCATGACATTACCATTGTGCTAGACCAAGTCAATTGGAAACAACAGATTAACAACTTCAAGTTAATAAAACTGTAGAATCACAAATAGAAGGCCTTTTCTATTGCCCATGGCCTCATACTGCAGCAACATTAGTGTGTCTTCAGAGAATAAATAGGGCCATATAATGGCAGTTATTGTCATGGGTTCACTGCAGACATGACCTCACCCTCAGGACTTGGAATCTGCCCTTGACTGGGATGGAGTTCCCGAGGAATTTTAATGATGGAGTGTGAGGGTCAGGCCATGCTTGCTATCTCTTTTGCAAAATAGAAATCCATTTTGGTGGGGCTGACTGAGGTTAGTTGCCATCTGAGATCCCCTTAGTGTCTCCAAGGAATGGTTTGTGTGTGACGGGTAGCCAAACACTCACATCCAGTGCTCAGTTACTTTAAGTGCCCTGACAGAAATATTAAAAAAATTTCTATGGTACCAGCCACTACGTCTGAACACTTGTTAATATTTTTAGGGAGAAACCTCTAGTTAGGGCTAACAGTTGCTTTCCTTCATGGGTCTGGAACAATCTTTGCCTGTTGTATCCCAAATAACAGGACAAGGCTGTCTTGTGCTCTCAGTTTTTAACCCATCTGTAGTTATGTGACCATGTTATCTTCCAGGGATCCCCATCTTTCCCAGGATTTAAGTAAGCCATTCAGCATCACCCAGGGAACAGGAGGAAAGGGATATAAAGGGATATATAGTTGGCAGTGACCTGTTAAGCTATGGACTGTTCACATCTGTACCCTCTGGGAGCTACCAAGTGCAGAGGGAAGGCTGGACTGCTGTAATACACAACTATTCTCAACTCAGGTAAGAGATATCTTTCGATTACTCTGCAGAAAGCTAAATCCAGTTCCTGCTTGGCACCAAATATAAGTATCACTGGGACCTAGTTTAACTGGTGAAGTCTTCATTTTGTCAGCCTCTGGCATAACAGTCCATTAACCTCAGTGAATTACCTTGTAGTTCCCATCCATCAAAGTGTCTGGATACCTGATGAAATAAAGAGTTATTTCTGGGCCTGTCACTATGTGTCAGCTCAACAGCTAAATCATTTATTCAGCATGATTAATCCATTATATCCCAACTGTAGCGTCTGCCCTGTCAACCTGAAGACTTGGTCAGGAAAGTTCCCAGGATCACCAGAGACAATAGCAATGGGACTGACAAATGGCATGTCAGGGGCATCCAGGAAGGCACAAATTCCCTCCACTCCCACACTGATGTTGGAGTAGAGCTTAATCTGAGGACAGTGAACTTCAACAGGAGGCAGAAAGGGCAGGAAACACTCAAGGGGCATGAAGAGAGTATTTCTACTGCTCAAGTAAACTGAGAAGATGTGCAGTGAGAAAAGAGCTTTCAAGGTGAAGATAAGAGTGTTCAGATCCCATGATGAGCATCAATACTCAGAACTGCCATTCCTCTTACCTGGTGAAACATCTGGGATCTCCCAGATCTATACCATCACTTTGGTTTTAGGCTTGCTACACCAGAATTACACCTCACAACCTGCAGGGTTGCATGATCCCCAGTTACAGGCAACACTGACTGAATGAAGTGAGTCAGCCACAGCTGGCCTCCTGTCTGCTACCTGCCATTGCACCTAATCTTCATCCAGAACTGCAGAACAAGGCTAGTTGGTACCTCTCTTCCTTCACTGTCATCTAAACCTTGAACCTGGTTCTTCTGATATAAAAGAATCTGAAATACTGCAACACCCATCAGTCCAGCATGTACTAGCAAGGAGTGGGCTGTGGACCAAGCCCAACAGCACTGGTGACAGAAGAAAGCATACAGCACAGAGCATATATTCCAGGTGATTTACACAGCAGGATAGGCAGGTTCTCGTCATTCATTCTTGAATATTTACTGGGCCTGTTTCAATTACAAGGCTTAGTGGCATGAACTTCAGATGTACAATGCCAAGTATTTTACTAAGGTCATGGGCGGTAATTGAAAGTCGACTTTGATACATTAAAAAATACTGCTAATAGGGAACTGCTTGAAATCAGCCTAGCATGATGCCTTTCAGACTTTGTAATAATGAATATATGAGTGACTCGCAGCAGTCTATTTGGTGGTAACAAAACATAATTTGGCTGGTCATTTGCTTTTGTTTGTCTTTTGTTGGGGGAATGAGAGGGGAGACAAGTCCTGTGGCAATAGCCTTGAACAGACCGTCTCCGTTTTGAATCTGCTGAGATGAGATATCTCCTTTCAACAACAAAGGCTGAATTCTGATCAAAGCCCAACCAGCAGCACACCCTGCAGTGGTATACACCAGATCCTAATTTCTGCAAGTGCCTGAGGGGATGTGAGACTCCCATCAGTCAAGTAATACAAGGACAGGAGAAAGCACTGTAATTTTCAGTTCAGCCCAACAAACCCTGCAGTCTCTTGGCTTGCAGTAACCTGGAATGCATCCTGCAAACAATTAGCAAGATGGCTTTCGAAGCCGATCAACCCCACAAGGCTCTTCTTTGATACTGTTTTATTCTTCCTCCCCTCCCTCCCAAGAGCTTTTTCAGGAATGCCACACACACGCTGCTGGGATTACAATTATAGGACAGCATGTACAGTAGAAATTCATTCAGCATGTTTCTGGGATCCCTTGTTTTTAAGTAAGGGCCTCTGTGCCTGTTCTGCCTTCACCCAGTGTCCATGCAGTTATATGAGATGCTTGGACGAGCAATTACCCATCATGTGTGAATAAAGGCTTTTTTTGTCAAGCAAATATATCCGTGCAAAAATGCACAGTCCTGTGTTGTAATTGTCTAAAATACCATTGTGGCATGACAGTGAGTTACAACATGGCAGAGCACAGGGATAGCCTGTCTCTAAGTAATTACTTGTCTTCTACATAGACCCTCCTAGCAGCTCCTCTCCAACTGTACTGCAGCCACTTATGTAGGGCAAACACTGCTGGTAACAGACTGAATGAAATAAAGTGGTTTTTATACTTAAAACTGAGAGAGCACAACTTACGCTGTTTTTGAAAGCACTGGCTCAATTATACCTTTTTGCAGGGTGAAAAGGGGGCCTGTGCCAGCCACTTGAAGGCAGGCAGGGTTTAGCAGTGGGAAAATGTGTCATCCCCACTCTTACCATGCTTGCTTTCCCTTTGTCTTTCCTCCTGCATCCAGCATGATCAAGTCTCTTCCTACCCAGTCTTCTGCCTTACCCACAGGATCACACTATGGTCAACAGCCTGCCAAGCACTGCTGCGGAGAAATTACCTCCCAAACAGGCAAGTCCCTCACAGATAATGGGACCGAAGATGTCAGGTTTGTGTTCTGTTCTCTATCGATCAGGAGAGGGGGCTTCTGCTGACAAGCCATTCTGGTTATGGTCACTGCATGGAAAAGGCAGGTATCAACTAGGAGTAGCCCCCAGACTCATAAAACATTTCAGCAGCTCCTACTTTCCTGCTGCTGGGGGTGATGGTGCAAGGGACAGCAGTGCAGTGCAAGGACTCTGGGCTGGTGGGATGGATTGGCCATTTACTGCCCCAGAAGGAAATATGGCTTCAAATATAGTTTGAGCTATGGGTGGTCTATGTGATGTTGATCAAACTATCTGCTCCTCTCTGCCTCTGTTCCAAGGTGGAATCGGTGCTCTAGGAGTCTGTGCAAGTCACCATAAGTGTGCAGTTTTTGGAAATTGGTAACTGTTAATGTAAATGTTTCTAAGTGAGAATCCTCTTTCATACCTTTAAGTACTTTAGGAAGATACAACCACCCACTCTAAGTCTGTAGTTTTATTTTGTATCATTGGTATAGAAATATATTGAGAATTTCCTTTTCTATTTTTAGTAGTTCAATTATTTTAAGTAAGTAATTTAAATTTGTTGGAGAGGTGCATTTCCATGCATATCTTACAATCACTTCTGAAAGAGAAAATATTAAAACAAAAATAGTATCTCATATTTGTCCATTAGCACTGAAGGATGACCTACCAAGCAATTAATAGTATAGATTCAAGCATTTAAATACACCTTATTCAGCAACTGGACTTAACTGCTCTGTTAAATTCCACTGAAATCCACAATACACAAAGATGTAGGTGCTTTACTGAACAGAGACATAGTTACCTGCTGAACCATGCCGCAGTGCAGAGAAGAGTGTGCGCTGACATGGATATGTTCTTTTATTTTCTATGATCTTGTGTTTATCTATAGGTCTGTGAATTCCCTTTGTGCGTTCTGACAGCTGCCTGATAAATGCATGGCCACTGCAAAAAGAGATAAACCCTGCTGCAACAGTTTACTGATATCATCAGTGTTCAATCTAAGGCAAACACTAAATCATGGAAATCAACAGTTCAAGCAGAGATCCGAGATTATTGGGTTTCAGAAGGTAAGAAGCACTGTGACTTTGCATTGAAATACATTAAATCATAGTTCAACTTTCCATGCAAGTGTAATAGTGAGCAAGAATCAGATTTGGCAAAGTCTTCTGGGAATTTGGGAGCAGAAGGAAAAGTTCTTGTGGATTTTAAAAAATACTTTTATAATCATTATTATTTCATACATTTTCTCCACAAATAGCTCTTTCCTGTAGCTCTTTTAGAGGTGTTTTTTTTGTATTCAGTGAATACAATCTCAGACTAGAGACACACATCAAACAGCATATTTTTGATCTCTGACTGGATAATAGTAATTCTCAGGTTCATATTTCCTGTGCCAGATTCATTATTCTGAGCACAAAAAATCACTTTATGTGCATGATTTGTAATCATTGCTTAAAAGTCAGTAAACAATTCCACAGTTAACTCATTCTGCCAAATATTCTTACAGAGGAAATATAAGTGGCTGTAATTCAGTCAAAGCAAATCCAAAGAATATTTACATAATCCTGGCTATATTTCTCCTAAACTAACAGCCCCATTTGGCTGTATTTTGTAGTTTTTCGATACAAAAAGTGCCAATAATACCATGAAGTGATGAGATCAGATACCTGGTTATCTAGGAAAAGCCTAAACAACCTAGAAGTGTATGATTTCTCACAGTTCGCTTGGCTGTTGGTTGTTGACAGAATAAACTCTAGTCTCAGACAGAAATCCCAGCCCAATATGATCTCAAAGAAATTTTGTCTTTGATTCAAGAAAAAACAGAATTTCAACTCCATTAATTCACTTGGATTCATACTGCTTTAACTGTCTTGAAAAATTAAAGTTTCATATCATGACTCCCAGTGCAAATAAATAACAGAAATGTTTTCGGTGAATATTAGTCCTACAGAATTATCCATCATCCAAAATGCTTTCTTCATTTCAGCAGAAAGTTTCTGTATTTTGCTCATACTTCTTGACTTTATAGACATCTCAAAAGTTTCCCAATATTTCTAAGCATTAACGTTTCCTCTCCCTTCTAAAATATACCGAGTGTTTTATGGTTTTTCTACCCAACTCTTCACACTATCTCCAGTGCTAGATCCTTGGCATTACAGGGTCTAGCTGTACCTGATAGCCATGTAAATGTAAAGTAGGGTGTAATTCTGAGAGTTCATGCTCACATAAAAGCAATTTTTTTTTAATAGACAGGGAGAGAGAAAGAGAGATCGGTATTAAGATATTCCACTAACTTGGTTTCTTATGGTATCACTATCATCATCAGGAATGGGTATCACACAGAGCAAAGGACATATCCCTCTTCAGCTAGAGGCCATAGTCAAAGAGTCCAGACTCCAAAGCACCCGAGTCTGCTGTTTCCTGTGGTCTAGATATCTTTGATGTCCTGGAACTAGACAATAAGAAGCTCTAGGCACTGATTTGAAGGCCATCTCAACCTTGCCCAATCCAACCAGTCAGTGACTGAAGTAGAAAAAGACCTCCTTCATCACCCCAAAGTCTGCCTGATCATTGGCTAGCAATTAATTTTGCTCTGGTTCTGAATCATTTCTGCACCCCAGTGTGTGTTCATCAAGAAGAGATGCAGTTTGGGAGAATCTGCTCTCCTCCCATTCATTCTGTTCCCTTCCCCTGTGGTCTCACATGAAATGAGAGGGAGGCAGCTTTAGGGTGAATCCTTCTTTCAGGCTGGCTGTTGAAGGGACAAAGGGAGAAGCAAAGGAACCATTTACCCAGATGAAGAAGGAGTGGAGCCACCAAGTGCTGTTGAACTTTTCCCGTTCCTTCAAATCCTATGGGAACAGGATCCTGATTGAGCAGAAAAGCTATGGCTCTTACCCAGGAATTTTGCAAGTGGGACAGGCAGTCTGCTTTCAAGTGGTAGTAAAATTTGTAATGCTCAGAGACATCATTTTTTTCATAGGAGTTATATTTCTTCAGTCAGTGATGCATTATCATCTGGTGCTCTCCAAGCACTGGTTAGCACTGTACATACATACGTGAGTAAGCTTAAAATCCATAAAGACTGTTACAGAATATATAGTATAATTAATCAACTGTCTTTTCAACAGAGGTCACGATATTGCACAAAGCTCATAGTTTGCTAAGTGAAACCAGAGGGCTGTTCCTTTCCTCCAGAAAGCATTCCCCTTGCAAAATCCAGAGTTATTCCATTTAAGTGTTCACAGTTTGCTGAGAGAAAGAACACACTTTTTTTTATCTTAGTATGTGGCAACCAAAAACTAATAAAGTTTTTCCTGAGAGCTGGAAAATGTACAACATCTCTCCAAAATAATAAATAGCTGCTTGGTCTCTGACTAAAAACAGCTCAGAAAAATGCATCCAATTTTCTAAAGCAATCACACACAAATGTCCACAAACCTAGCCCTGGAGGCTGCAGAGACCTTAGCTTAGGCAGTGACTTGAGTCTTCACAGTGAAATGCTACTTGAGATATGGGGCTGAAAGAACGAGAGAGGGACAAATCCTGAAGGAAGGGAGGATGGATGGATGGATGGATGGATGGATGGATGGATGGATGGATGGATGGATGGATGGATGGATGGATGGATGGATGGATGGATGGATGGATGGATGGATGGAAGTATGGATGGACGGACAGACGGACGGACGGGGAGCCCTCTTTCTTTCCTTTCATCAGGATCCAGGTAAGCCAGATTCCATGTCAGTTTATACCAATGCAGTCCACTCCAGGGATGTAGAAAACTGCTGCTGCAGTTTTCATTTTTTTAGTTTGTGCTAGGAAGTAAGAAACTAGATTGTTACTGTCAAGGCCTCTGGAATCCAGTACCAGGTTTTACACCTGGAATGGAATAACTATCAAAAAATTCTGGTCTTTGGTAGCATAGGAGACAAAACCAGTGCCCCACCAGAAGTATTTGCAAGGTTTCCTTATCTCCACCTGTAGTCCAGACTCAAGTCCAATGGGACAGCTGCAGCATGTTTCTACAGGCTCAGATGTGTTTCTCTCTCAGTGCAAGGAACCATTGTGACACCTCACTGTCTTTGGTAGAGAGAAGATTTTTTTCATTTTTTGGGCAGTTTGCTAGTCAAGTTAATATCCTTTGTGTTATTAGGAGGACATGGAGACAGCAAGACTTGTTGTACTTTAATCACACGGTAGACTCCTGCAAGATCATTGGCAACAGCAGTTATGCCATATACATTATGCCATGTATAATTCCCTTCCTCCAAGAAGAAAACAACTATGTGGTTAGATGCCAGCTCTATGTCTGGGCATGCATAGTGGAGAGCTTAGTCTCTGCTTAAAGCTTGTGATAGGCAAGGGATAAGGTTCTGCTGATTATATCCTTGACGTCTACCCTGACTCTGAAGATAAGATTTGATGTGGACTTATTGAGCAATCCAGGTGAGCTTCAGAGTTATTGTTGTGCTGGCAGATGGTTTCTGCCTTGCAGACTTTTTTGTCCAGTCACAGAGCAAGTGAGCGGTTGAAGATACAATAAATACCAAACTCTTTTGCTCCAAAAAACTATTCTTTACTCTTCTTTTATGGTTACATACCAAGTGCTCCAGCTCTTAACTCTCACTGCATCCTTCCCACAATGACTAAGGAAACACCTCATTAAACCTTGGAGCCTCTAAAACAGGAGACTCAAGTCCCATCCCAGGAAGACAATAGCATCACATTGGATCAAATTTGATCCACTATTCTGACTATTCCAGAAAGCCTGTTATTTATTTTCTTCTTTCTTGGAAGCAGAGGCTGAACAACAACTGATCAAATTTCTGTAATTTATATAACCAGTATCTGTATGCAAAATTCTATCCAACTATTTGTACTACTCATTCCTAGATGGAAAATTTTATTACAACTCCCCAACCTCAGCAGGTGTCAACAACTGCAATCCAGGCTGCAACTATAACACAGAGGATCATGGCACAAAGTGGGTGAATTGCATGAACTCTGTGTTTCATTTCTTATGTTGCATCTACCTCTTTAAAAACCTTCTTCTACTACATATGAAAGGCAATTTTCCAAGAGGGTATTAAGGGCTTGGCTGTTTCACTGTTATTGCCATGAAAGTGCCACCCACCAAAGCTGTGACTGCTCCAGCCTTTGTCAGAAACGCTGCAAGAATGGTTCAGCTTGCAGCAAGAGACAAAGCCCCTTCCTTAAAAGACCCCTTAATGGCCTCCTCTTCTCACAGAAGGGGGGATGTTTGATGCAGTCTCTCCACTGAGCTGAGGAGAATCAATGGGAAGAGGAAGCTCTGAGTTATAAATTGCAGTGACACGGCTAAAGGTAGCTGACTCTGTGTCAAGAACCATGTGCCCGGACGCAGCAGGTCTCTCGCATGGCACCAGGTGCCATTGCCAGCCGGCCGAAGGACTGAGCCGCAAGAGAGAGGGTTATGCTGGTGAGCAACACAGACTAAGTTTCAGCAGGAAATATTCTAGCAACAGCAGAAAAGGACCTTCCTCCTCACGGAGCCCTGCCAGAGTGGGATTGGATGACAGCACACCCAAACTCAGATTCTCCTGCCATGACTTCACAACCCCTCTGTTGTTCAATATAGAGATTAGCTGCAGGTTTTGCTTCTCTACCCTGTCACAGTCCCCATGCTCACATCCCTCTCATGCCTGGTTTTAGCTCTCTGTTTTCCCCATACCCCTGTGCTATCTTGTGAAGCACGGAAACTGTGTCTGTAAATCAAGTAGACTCACTGCTCCAGGAAGTGCCGGTAGGATAAAGGAAGAGAAGGGTGGCCACAGGGCTCATCACATTCTTCACTTGTCATAAACAAAGCAAGATACCCTATGTATAGTTTAATCTACTTGTTGCTTCATTTTATGCTGTGTTCTGTTAAGCATGGGTAACTCAGCATTCCTGGGAGGACAGGGAAATAACACTTTTGCAGAGGGTGATTAGTTTTTTCTTGTTTCAGATGCTTCAGAACTTGCTTTGTTTTTCCTGTCCTCTTTATGAAATGAAGACTGCAAAACCCTAATGAAAGTGCCACTAACACGCAATTTACTCAGAGCTCTGCTACTTCAGAATTTGGGAATTTAAACAACCAGCACACACAAGTCAGTCCTTCTCAAATAGAATGTATCCTCATTAATATGAAAATCATAATATAAATAAAACAATTAAAATTCTAATACTTTTAAGATACCTTTCAGTTAGTTGGGTTTTTCCATTTGTTTTTTGAGGCTTCTGTTTGCCTATGTCATTTATGAAGATGATGTTTAGAGATTTCAAAAGTTAGGACAAAAATACGAACCTGAGAGAGACCAAGTCTTGTATTAAAGGATGGAGAAGTTAGTGGAAATTAAGTTCTTTGATCGCCTTTAAGTTATCCTTTTGCAATATCTGGAAAAGCACAGTTTGGGTTTTTTGTCTTAGAACAACTAAATTAAGTCTCCCAGCTCATTGCTTGCCTACCGAAATTTGAAGTTTAAGCAAAACACTAAACACGAGACTGATAATAGAAACAAGTGATAAAACTGAAACTTTAACTTCTGCCTTATCCCACAATATAGAACTATGTTTAGACTGTCCTTGTCTTCAAAATCAACCCACCCATAAGCCTCTGGACCTTGCAGTCAGATTCAGCTGGGGCAAGCAATGGGGCTCGTGACTTTATTACTATATTCTGCTTTTTCTATATCCATGACAGCACGTAAATGAAAAAAGGGAACATTTCGTTAGCAGCTTTAAAATACTTTGTACTTTGAGTGTTGACTGGTTGCCATGGCAAGCAGTCATGTTTAGATAGCAAACATGAAACAGGGACCTGCTTGGCCAATAGCTTGGGGTGGGAAGGCTCTGTGCCTGCAGCAGTATGTTGGTTTTGCCACTTCAAACCTCAGATATGGTCAAGCTGTCTGGGACTTTGCGTACAACTGCTTCCTTTTTAATACCTTCATTTTAGACAGAAGTATCAAGGGTAAATGAATCATTGTTTCTAAACCAGGAGATCAGAACAGAGGTTTGGATACCATGAGGCTTTGGCATTGGTGGTAAAATAACATGTCTTTCTTCCCCATTTCCCTTACACCCATCCCATACATCACAGCCTCCTTGGTTATGCCAATGGAACTGAGGCTGTGCTGTAACCAAATCATTGAAATGATACGGGCCAAACATTTTTCTGGAGAGCTGTTTGAATATGGGAGGGATGACCAACACTAGCATCTAAAAATCTCAGAATCAGCTGCATGATCTGTACCTCTGATGCCTTTCCTTGATATACAGGGAGCTCAGGGCAGCTCCACTGGATGTGCAAATTAGACATGTTTAAAGGAGGTGTCTTCAGGCATGTAAGCCACTTTGAGAATACATCCTTCAAAAACAGACCAAAAAACAGAGAATCATGGTCTGATACTAGATTACTGAAAATAGAAGGGTATAAACTTAAGAAAAATAGAAGAATAAAAGTTGGGAAGAGAAAACAACAACCTAGAGTCTACCAAGGACAAGCACTATCCCTGAAATATATCTGTATAGTGTGAATCATATAATAGCACAGATTGGAAGGGATATCTGCAGGTCATCTCATCCAGCTGCTTGCTGTAAACAAGGCAAACCTGGAGCACATCTCTTGGTGCTTTGTCCAGTTGAGGTTTGAGTGTCTCCAACCTCTCTGGGCAACCTGTGCCAGTGTTTGACCACCCTCAGGGTGAAAAAAATTCCCTTATAATTAATTGGAATTTCTCCTGTTCCAGTTTTTATCTATTGCCTCTCATCATTTCACTGGGCACTTCTAAGAAGAGTCTGACTACTCTATCTCCTCCCATAGGCAGTTGAAGAAATTTGCAGGATCCCGTATCTTTCTCTTCTTAAGTATGAACAAACCCACTTGTTTTAGCCAATTTGAGCCATCCGACCCATGCTCCAGTCCTGTGATTGGGGCCCACAGCCTAGCCCCTGGACTATGTTGGTGGCCTTTGCTAGACTTACTCTCATTCATCAGAGCTTTTGTGGAACAGGAAGCCCAAAACAGATTGGACTGCAGATGCGGTCTCACAAGTGCTGAATAGATAGGTTGAAAGGGTAATTCAGTTTGGAAAGGACTTGGGGAGGTCATCCAGTCCAACTGCCTGCCCAAAGCTGGGTCAGTAACCACCTCCCTGACCTGCTGCTGAGCTTTTTCTAACAGCCCAGCATGTAGCTATCTGCTTTCACTGTAAGGGCACACTGATAATTCATGCTCATCTCACCCATGATTAGATGTCTATAAAGTAGATCTCTCTTTCTGTGCTAGGGACTGAAGGCAGCCTTTGAAAATAATGACAGAAATTGGTGTCTGACCCATTTCAAACATCTACTTTAGCAGGAGATGAATCACACTAGAGCAATGACTTTTTCCCTCCACAGTGCAAGAGGGAGACCACAGTGATTATTTCTGACAAAAACCTCCATACAGGTAGTATTTACTTTCAACCATATTAATCCTGCCTCGTAAGTTTTGCTACATTCACAGATTTTGCTGGAAGATGTCACATGTTTGCATGTGCATGTGTGAGTGTGAGCTTGCAGGTTTCCTTTGAATGCGAAGAGAATACAATTAATAAGGATATAGTTACACAAAAATGCATTGAACTGGAAACTTGAAAGAGCTGATTCACATTTCAGTGCCAGACATTCTAGAAAATATCAACCCTAGTAGTTTCTGAAGGTTAGTTTGTTTTAAATATATGCCTGAGATTTTAGATTTTATTTTTATTGCTCTAGATAGCATAAGGATCCTTTTTTTTTTTTTTTTAATTTTATTTTGGTAATATCAATTTGATTTTCTAAGGGGTAATATAAAATTCTGCTTTGAAGCAGTCAGAAGTAACAAATCCTGCATGCTAGCCACATTGAGATTATCCTTAATTCTGTTTTTTTTTCAATGAGAACTGCAAAAAGGAACATGTAGTCAGCAAATCTGGCTGATTTTAGCTCCTGGTGGAAAGGTCAAATAAAGTTCAACTCCTTTATAACAGAGCAACGATTCAGGAGGTCTTTAATTGTTTGTCCTGTAGACTAGCATGATCATTGTCTTTCAGTGAACATAATGGTTAAAAATTACATCTCCCTTTTTTGAACAACAGCTCTCCTTTTGACCTCTCTGTAACCCTGAGTATTATGGCCTATTATCCAATTTGAATCACAGATGAGTGTTGCACTTTTTAGATGTATGTTAAATAATCTGCCACTTTCTTCTGACTGAAGACAGACACACTGTCTATGCAGAAAAATCCAAGCAGATAAGGGAAAAAACATTGCATCCCATTCCCAGAAACCAGCCTAGACAAGCAATGTGCATATTCTTGTAATAAGTATGTTTTGAAATTTTGAGAAATAGTTGATCTTAATCTTAAGAGTTGACTTTAGCCTCCTTTCATGTACTTTGCAGCAGCTTCCTCAGCAGTCCACCACAAGTCTTCCCAGTCATGACGATGTCACCGCTGAGCATCAGCCTGCATGCAGAAGGGACCAAGATAAGTAACTCCAAGCAACTGGATGCGTAAATGCAAAATAGAGAAAGGGTTTGTTTATGCTGGTCAGAGCAGATAGGAAAAAACAGTCTGGGAGAGAGAAGACAGGACTCTTCCAAAGTAATTTTGAATTAAGAGTTTTATTAGCCTCTGCAATTATTACTCTATGAAAATTGTGGATATCCAGCTGCTTGACTCATAGGGCACAGCATACAGTATTGCCATTGCATTCAGACTATTGTGTTAGCAGAGGATGGTCTAAAGATCTAATTCAGTGCAAGGAGGTTTTCAAATCACCTGGTTGGACATTAGCATAGTATTGCCAAGCCTTCCTTCAGTGATGAAGTTTTCTCAGAAATATTTCTCAGAGAAATTCTAGAGAAATATCTCCAGAGAAATTCGAGGGGATCCTTGGAGCAACCGCCCTCATGATGGAGAAGGAAGCACAACCAAAGACGAGTCTGGCCCATCGACCTAGGAGTTTACAGAAGTGGAAACTGGTGTTCTCCAGTTGGTTCTGTCTCTTTATGCCTTTCTGTGTTCTTACGCTCCTCAAGTTCAGAAGCTGGCAGTCATTTCCTCTCTTAGCTTTCTGCTTCTCTGCTAACTTAAATTTTGGCATCACGTGTCACTCTAACCACAGTGGAATTTATACCAGGGCTGGAAGAATAAAGCTCCATGTTCCTGGGGAGAGAAGTCTGAGGCTCAGAAACACAGTGAGATTTGTCCCAACAGCAGTGCAATCCCTGCACCATCAGAGACAGGGAACAAGCATTACAGACAAACAACGAATAGACTTGAGGCAGTGCTATGCTCTGACTGAACAAGTCCACTTCTACTTTTTTAACTCTCTTCATCACTACTTACTCTCACTTTTTGATGTTTACTACAGAACTGGATATATTCCTCAATCAATTAACTACCACACTGCTTATTGCGACAACTCCTCAAGTCTCATACCAGGTTTATATGTTTGTTTGCATGATCCAGATTCTTGTATGTGAGGACTAGAAACATGAAACCAAGGTAACCAAAACCCATAGCTCAACTAGTTTTGAGGTGCAGGCAAATCCCTTTTTATTTTTAAGATAGCTAACAGTGAATTTGTGTTCAAGACACACATTGCATATTTATTAGCAGTAACTCTGAATTTATTAGTAATTGTTCTAGCTGATGTATGTGCCCACCAGTTTCATATATGTGCATAATATCTCCAGACCTCCAGAGAGTCTTTCAAAGGATATATATACCGCAAACATAGGTTACATCTGAGCTATACATGGACCATATATTCCAGAAACACGACCACCACTTTGGAGTGCCTGAGGATTCAAATTTATAACCTGGTCTTATGGGAGATTCTGAGCACTCAGTACCTTTGAAACAAGCCAGCAGCATCTGTAAGAGGTATTAAATGAGTACCTCTGGGCCAGTCAAACGCTCAGGCTGTGAGTGAAATTCTTCAGCCCAAACAGTGCCTGGACAGACTTGCCCCAGAGAGCAGCAGGCTTGTCCTCCCACCGCTGAACCCACTCACACTGTGCCTGCTCTGGGGCTTCTTGTCACTTCCCACTACCCACAGCCTCACCCTTGCAGTTCAGTTGGACAGTCACTAAAACTGGCCTAAATCCATTTTCAAGGTCACCACACCCACTCCATACACCGTTTGCTAAAGTACTTCCACAATAAGGTGTCCCTGTACTTTACTTATTTCTTATTTCATTGTCTCCTTTTATATCTTTTCATGAAAGTTGTAGAAAATATCATATATTTGTACTGCAGGTGGAAGAAAGAAGTTTAACACTAATGCAAATATCAAGTAAGCATTTTATCACAACAAAACCCTTGGCAATTTCCTGTTACTCTCACAAACTCCCTGGTTGGAACAAAACAAATGCAAAACATCAGAGACTTCATTGTAGAAAGTCAGTTCTTAAAAATTGCTGCAAATATACCATTTGTTGCCTAGATCATCCTATTCATTCATGAGCGGGGCATGTACAGCCTACTATAGATGTATATTATACGTGACTGCAAGTCAGGTATTACTTTTGGGCCATTTCAGCAGGAAAGGCAGCAGTGTTACAGTCATCTGATGCACCACTTTGAGATAACCTTGCAGTCCTCTAGAAATGCCTGCTGCCATCTCATGCTATCTTCTCAAATTTATAATAAGGTGTTGATCTTACAATCTGTATGTTACCTCACCTACCCTCAACTCCAACTACCAACTGAACATATTCTAGAGTTACATAAGCAGTTTATTGCATTAATGTCATGTGCCCTTCATAAGCAGTTTTGTTAAACATTATGCAGAGATTTCCATCAAATACATTATTTTATGTAATTTGTTGAAGTCAGTAAAGTCTCTTGTGAGGTCTTCCAAGACCTGGATTTGTGTTTATTTGCAAATCTCATATATGACTGCTAAAAGCTATATGAAAAGAAAAAACAAACCTCAATAAAGCGAATACAATGAAGGACACACAGAAGGCATGTCCCCAATCCGGGGGCACAGCATCCTCCAGGGCAGAAAAAAAACAAGCCCAGATCCTGCATGGGCATCCCAGGAGTACCTCCATGACTAGACAAATTTGTCAAAAGACAATTTTCTCTTCTCTAGCACAATCCAAACTAGTAAGAAATGAAACTGGGGGCTGTTGGATGCTGGAGATAGACAACTGGGGGATGATCCCCATGTAAAAGGGGGTAAGTGTACCCCGAGAGGCTGTGGCTGTGAGCACCCATGCTGATGTAGAAACGTTCCTGAGGGACTGTGGTTGTTATAGGTGACCCACACCTTAGTGGGGATGCTAAGAATCAGCTTCATGAAAAGGAGTTAGAAGCAAAGAGCAGTAGAGAAAAACCTAAAGAAGCAAATGGTGGCAGAGAAAATAAATAAGCAAAAAGCAGCATCAAGAAATAGTTCCACACACAACCCCAAGCTCTTATGCTACCAGAGAAATTGGGACAGGCTAACTGTAATGTGGGGTGAAAGTCAGGGAAGTTGAGGCTAAGAAGGGGAGATGATTAGTGTTTTATTTTAAGGTGAGTCAGGGGTAAAATTTGTTTATTTGTGTCCTCTTTTTTTGCCGATACCCTAATCAGTCATGAGAAATTTGCACTGTTTGGAAATAAGTAAAAATTCCCTAAGTCAAGCCTGTTCTGCCTGCAGCTTCCCTCTCTGTAAGAATTAGTTTGCTCAAGGCTTTTATCAAGGAGCTTCCCTAGCAAACTGGCCATCTCTCCTCAAAGAAGCAACCACAGAGTGTTGTGAGGCATGCCTGACAGCAGGGACCACACAAAGACGTAGTTTGTGCCTGCAGATTTGTTTGGGAGGCTGGGGGAAGCAGAGCAATTTGCTGAAGTTTGTCTGGAGATCATAGAAGTCTTAGTGTAATTTGCTTTTGATTTACACAGGTGCTTCTGCCACATGTTAGAAGCAGACAAGGCACTGAAAAGGAATTAGCCAATTTCCAGTATTTCCTCTGTGCCATGGCCACGTTTGCTGTGCATGCATCCCTCAAACCACCCGAAGGCCAGGCTTGAACCAGAAACACTGCTGAGTGAGCCAAGGAGAAACTTCTCTGTGCCCAGAGCTGTAAGATCTGAGCAGCAAGCTTCTCTGCTACAGCTCTTCTTTAGTGAAGCCTGCCTGCTAGATGCCTGATTTCCAGGCATTTTTTAAAATGTACAGACTGTCAATTAAATTTAAGTTCATAAACACATGAAAATTGCTCAGCGAAGTGGAATGGGTGTACATCTATGTACATCCCCTTTTTGGAGGGGAAAAATTAGCAGGTGTCTACTGTTTTCCCTGCTTAGAATGAACAGATTATAAACTTCATTAATTCATTTCTTATTCAGGTTGTTGCCAGTGACAGACCACATGCTCTCCACTTTTGGCCCAGCACCTTGCTCTCTTCCCCAGCACATTACACAACGTGTCTTAGTTCCTTTCCTACTGATCAAATATGCAGGGTTTCCTATTTTGGACCTACTAGCCGCTATCAATGACACTGACATAATGAGCATAATCAAGTTTTCTAATAAGCCTGTCTGTAAATGCAGTTTCCCTGGCTGTTCTGCAGCACAGAGCTAGAGATTGCTCTTTCAGCAAACACTCCCGCTAGTAAATTGTTTGCCAAGATGTTTGTGGGCGACAAGCACAAAGATGAGTGTAAGTCAGGGCAAATGTGTTTAATTTTTCAAACATATTTATTTTTGTCTTTTCCCAGTATTGTTTCATCTGTCTAATCTTCCTAAGAACTACATAAATTAGGTTAACTCTTGCCCACTGAAAAAGACCATGACAAATTCTCATAAGCAGACCCGGAGGTGGGTTTATTGGTCTTGCCACCCCCATCCTTCCCCCAGACAAACCCCCAGCAAAAGAGTCCAACACAACAAAGTGTCTAATTTTCACCTTAAACAATATGTTGTAGTAAAGGAAATAAATTTCTTCAAAAATCTAAAATAACTTTTGTCAAAGAAAATGTTTTTCCTCTAGTTCTAACCCTGACACATGGTGTCACTTAGGCTATGAGATTTATCCATTATTTCAGTTATCACAGTCTTCAGCACAAGTCATTTTACCCTTGATATTCTGCTCCCATCTCTGCCTTTTCAAAACCAAAATTTTCAGTGTGTGTCAATGTGCAAGCCCCAGACAAAAAAAGAAACAACTCTATTTTCCTGCATGCAAAAATCAAAATGAAGCTAACCATTGAGCACTGGTATCTCAGAAATACACCCCCACATTTTCTCTTGCTGTTCTCCCACACTGTGCTACCTTATGAGACTCAGTAACTGTGTTCCCAGTCACGGATTATGCAGAAATATAGGTGGCAATAGAACTGTGAAGAACTCCCACTCCAAACCTCACACCATGCCAATATACACTGGTTGGCTTAACATGAGCTGCACATTTGGTGAGCAGCTTTGCTGTGTCACCCTAGTAAGGTGTTAAGGAGCCCATGTCCTAGGTCAGTTTGACACAGTCACTGGACATGGCATCAAGAATAGGCCATGAGGGTCTTTAAAGGTCTCAGCCAGTGCAGCAAAATCATGACAAGTCTGACAAAGGGAAAGCTGGAGTTGTTTCCTGTCTCCTCCTGTCTTTCTTCCTTCTGAATGTCCACAGGACAGATCAACTCTCACCATGCCCACAGGAGGCAATGCTCCAAGGCAGGATTCCCAAACCCTCCATGGGCAGAACTGCAGAGCAAGAGACTTAAGGATGTGAACAGAGAAGTCCCATCTGCCCCAAGTACTACATTTGCTGCATGAACTGTGGCTTGCAGATCCACCAATGGTGTGTGTCACATTTGACGAGATCATCCCACCTGGTGAATTAATGGATGCTACCAACCACAAATCTTGTCATGCTTTCACTCCCTGTTGTGTCTGTGGGTCCTCCTCAGTGAGTGTGTTGGGATGCTGAGGGGGACCCAGTTCCTCTAATCAACATACACATGAGCAGATGCAATTCTGTCTCATGGCATGGACAGAAATGTTAACATTTCAAGTCTAGCATGATTTAATGTTGGAAGGTTGTAACAACTCCAGTAACACTGCAAAGAACAAGGTTCATGCTGATCTCCACTGGTGAAGAAAGCAAGAATAAGTTAACTCAAAAAACCCCTATGACTAAGTCAGAAATGGAACCTGGAATATACTGACATTCAAGATGGCAATGACCAGAGGTTGCACTTTAGGAAGATTAGATTGGGAAACTTCTTAAGCAAGAGAATAATACAATTCTGGAACAATAAGCCTCACACATACAAAGGGATTGTGGAGTCTTCATCCTTACAGATAAATTGTAAATCAGACCAACCATGGCTTTGTCTGATGCTGGCAACAGGCCTGCCTTCAGCTTGAGGATGGACTAGAGACCTTCAGAGGTTGCTTACAACCAGCATTCCAATGATTCTGTGAAAACACAACCTAGAATTGAAAGCTGTATACAACTGCTTGTTTATTTGCACAATCCCATCCACTCTTATTTACCTGGAAGTTTATCCCTTGCCTATGCAGTATCATATCTAAATATTTCTCAGCCTTTCTTTCTAAAAACAAGCGGTCTGTTCTTCGAAGGCTCCCTTCTGTTAGTCTGAAGCATCTTCTTTGTGTAGGAATAAATACAAAAGGGAGTGAGGAAGAAGGGATAACTGCTCAAATAAGGTGAAAACTTAAAGTTGATACACTTAATGAAGTTTGTCATCAGGCTCTGCAGATGGATCTGACCTTTCTAAGTATCAACTCTGCACTGTTACACACTGTTGTACATCTATGTCATTACCCAGAGCTCATAAATAATGTTAGATAGATTCATCTCTGATTATACACTGAATTTAATGCCAGAAAAAACTACCTGAACATTTGCTTTGGCCTCTGGAATATCTCAGACTTTCATACTTTACTCAGCACAAGGACTACAAGCTTGTGCTTAACAAAGTGTATCTTCCAGAAAGACTTTATTCTTGCAGAAATCAAGAAGAGCCATCTACTGTGCCCACTGATAGTCAGCATCAATGTTCTTTCACTATCTCTTAGAAAACAGTGTTCTCTGACTAGTATGTCTTTGGCATCAGCAATGCAGCTCTTGGTTCTTGTTCTTTTTCTGCTAGATCATTTGGCTTATATATATGCAGTATTTTTTCCTTATTAGGTTTACAGTACTGACCTCAATCTTCTTTGTAAAATGGAGATTTAACTCTTTAAAATCTTATACCCTATGATTTTTTTGCATACAGTTCTTGAATGATTTCTGTACCTTAAATGATTTCTCTGCACCTTCTCTAGGTTTTCAACATCATTTTCAAAATACGAATAGCAGATCTGTTCCCAATCTAGTCTCACCTTGTAATCACTAGCTAAAGAAGGATTGTGAGGTGCTTCAGTTTCCCAGTGGAGATTCCATTATATTGTCTTATGTACCTGTCCTGGGTTTGAGTGAGTGGTGGAGTTTTTTAGTAGCAGGGGAGGGGGCTATAAGGGTGGCCCCCTGTGAGAAGATTCTCAAAGCTCCCCCAGCTCCAAGTCAGCTCCACATCTGCACAAAAACTGAACCAATCGGCTGCACCTCTGCAATAACATATTTAAGAAGGGACGTGGTGATGAGCAGTTGGACTTGTGAGGGGGAGTTGCTGCAGCTGCATGAACACCAAGGTCAGTGGAGGAATGGAGGAAGAAAGGAGGGGGGAGGTGTGCCGGAGCAGAGACCCCCCTGTATCCTGTGGTGAGACGGCAGGGCGGCCCCCCCCTGCCACCCATGAAGATCTACGGTGGAGCAGACACTGATTTATGGCCTGTGGTTTTCACATGCCTGCCAACCAGGCTCAAACCACGACAATCCCTAACTTCTCAGATATACATCAGGAGGCAGTACCTCCTCATTTCCAGGCCTAGCCTTTACTTTGCATTGACATTGATCTTGCCACCAAAACAATTCAGAAACTTGTGCAGTAGTTCTGTCCACATTAATTTTTGCTATCTCACCAACCCACCTAAATGTCCCAAAGTTTCTTAGCTGAATACTTCAGCAACAATGATTCTACAGTTGATTCATATTAGATGCAGAAGTGGGACAGCATGGTGCCTTGTGCCAGTCATTAAGAGGTGAATAGAACTGTTGCTCACTGTGGAAAACAGAGGAAGATATGCTTGAGTTGTACAAGTGGGCTGTGTTTGTGTGGTGGGGTTTTTGGTAGTGGGGGAGAGGGATACAGTGGTGGACCCTGTGAGAAGCTTCTTGATGCTCCCCTGGCTCCAAGTCGGACCCATCTCTGGCCAGGGCCGAGCCAATTAGCAATGGTGGCTGCACCTCTGTGATAACGAATTTAAGAAGGGCAACCTGGCAGGAAGAGTGGGACTTGTGAGGAGGAGTTCTGAGGAGGACACCTGTGCAAACACCAAGGCCAGTGGAAGAAAGGA
This sequence comes from Tyto alba, assembly GCF_018691265.1. Lineage (NCBI taxonomy): Eukaryota > Metazoa > Chordata > Aves > Strigiformes > Tytonidae > Tyto > Tyto alba. The sequence goes on along the minus strand of NW_024881316.1, from coordinate 40,280,815 downwards.
GGAAGGAGGGACAGTGTGCCAGAGCAGACTCCCCATGTATCCTGTGGTGAGACAGCAGTGCCACCCCCCCAACACCCATGGAGGTCCATGGTGGAGCGAAGGCCAACCCGCAGCCTGTGGAGGAGCCCATATTGGAGTAGGCAGCTGTGACTGAAGGCAGCCTGGACTCTGAGAGCAGAAGAATCTCCCACTGTTGTAGTTCAGCGCTGGGAGGACTGCAACATGTAAGGGTGACCCACGCTCGAGCAGCATTGGAATGGCTGCCTCCCATGGGAAGGACTCACACCAGAGAAAGTTCATGGAGGACTATCTCCAGTGAGAGGAAAACCACATCGAAGCAGGGGAGAATGTGAGGAGTCCTCCGCCCAAGGAGGAAGAAGCAGCAGACTGACCATAACCTCAATCCCCTGCCCCTCTGCACCACTGGGTGGGGGAGGTAGAGAGACTGGGAGCAGAGCTGAGTCCAGAAAGAAAGAAGGGGTGGGGGAAGGTGTTTTTAAGATGTGGTGGTGCTTCTCACTGTCCTACTCTGTCTTTTAAGTGTTGTTATAGTTAGTGTCTGAATTAAAGTGGTGTTCTCTTTCTTCCCCTAACGAGTCTGTCTTTTGCCTGTGACCATAATGGGTGAGTCATCCCTCCCTGTCCTTATCTCAATTCTGAAGCCTTTTACTTCATTTTCTCCTTCCCATCCCTGAGGGGGAAGGGGTGAGTGAGTGGCTGTGTGGTGCTCAATTGCACTCTGGGCTCAAACCATGACAAGTAAAAGAAAGACATGGGCTAATGCTGTGCAAGTAAGTATGTTTCTGTATTACTTTGACCTTGCTGGATCTCCCCTGAAAAGATTTGTGCAATGTTGTTTCCCAGCTCTACTCCCTTTAGCCCTACTTGCCACCCCTCAGTCCTTGATGGTGCAGCATTCACATAAGTGTTGTAGGAAGAGTGACACCACCATGTCAGATTTGTTCTCTGTTACTCAGTAGTTATCAGCATGCCCTGTTATGATTCTTCACTCCTTATGCAAAGGGGCTGAAAAGGTCAGTCATTTCTGAGCAGCGTTGACAGGACTGAATTATAGCAAGTCATGCTCACTAGATTTGCACAGCTATTTGAAAGATTAAATGTGGTTTAGACAGCTGGCAGGCCCTTCGCGCTGATGCTGTTTCAGGGAAACAACACTAGCACAATCCAGGCACCTTCTCCATAGTATGAGAGGGAAAATGTCCTTCCTACATCTATAAGGATCATGCAACATCTATCCTGGAAGGCTTGTTTAAAGTCAGGTCTCTCCAATGGTTCTGAAATGCATTTGTGAAGTTATTCCTTTGTTCCTACAACACCAAGCCAGAGCAGAGCACATTTAGTCATTTATCTGTTAGAAAAACTAATGCTTTCATGCACACTTGTTTATAGATCCAACTTAATGGATTTTTGCCATGAAAAAAAAATGTTTATATTTCTCCATTTTCTTCTTCCTGATTTTATTTTTGCCTTAAGAATCATAAATCCTGCTTGAGTCCTCTCTCATATACAGTACATCACTTGGACATTTAATTAATAACTCTTTGGATTAACTGCTTGCATTAATGCCACAGCTTACATGTTTAGTATTTAATGGTCCCTCGAGGATCTCTATGCTCCTTCTCAGCTATCTCATAAAATACTTGTTCGTGGAGTGGAGTTGGGTGTCTTAAGAAATTGCTAATGCAACACAGGGATTTCAGATTAGGTTACTGCATCGGAAGAGATGAAATTAGAAGTCTATCTGGTCAACTGGGGGTAGCTGAAAAATACTGCCATCTGGCACGGATCAGAAAAAATGTTTTAATCTGTATGGCTTCCTGTCTGAAGCCTTCTCTTTCTCTCAGCCTAAATTCTTCATTTCTTCATTGCCTAAAAATGCTACCTGTTCCCATCCATAATGCCATTCTTCCTGCTTTGGAAAGAAGACTCCAAGAAATGGTCACTGTTGCTTTGTGCTCACAGGCACATGTTGGAAGCAGGTGGGGACCATGGGCTGGAGCTTGCCCACAGAACAGTTTTACTTGCTTTGCCTGATGGGAGGATCACTGAAGATGTTCACGCAGCACAGTGAAGCATACTGCAGAGATTCCCCAGGTTACCATGGACCTGATCCCTTCTACCCTCATGGTGTGGCACAGCATGGAAGCTTCACCATGGGCACCCACAGTACTTCTGCATCATTCATCTTCTCCAGCAAGTCATAGCTAGTTTGAGTTTCCCAACTCTTCTCTATGCTTACATATTACACAAAAATTGCCCCACACCTTCATTCAGCAAGACACCCATACATTTCTGAAGAAAATCAGAAGTATCTGCTGTTTTGTGGAAGTGAGCACAAAGTCCACGTGCCTGACTTTTAACCATGGTTTAACAACCACCTGTAACAACCTGTAACATATGTGATGTTAACATGTAATGAGGACAAAGAGCAACACTTTGGTAAATGAATATGATACATTTTATATAAACCATTCTCTGGAGTATCAGCAGCTTCAATGACAATTACACTGTGATGCTGCTATTGGGAATGCCTTCAAGAACAGCTTGTGAAAGAGCTGTATCATCAAAACTGCTCCTAAGAGGGAACATTTTACCATCTGTAAAAGCCACAGAAGTAGCACAACCAAGAAAGCTTGGGAAGCTCAGGTCAAAACTGACGGAAGGTAATGATGCAGGTGCTTCTCCAACAAACACTACGGCAGAAGCACTGCTTCAGGACAGAAAAAGAGCTGTGGGTCTAGCTACCATTCTCTTTCCAGGATGGGGAGGAGAGCTGAGATGTGGCACAGGAAAAGGATAAAGCTCTAAGTTATTGACCTGAAATAACAGTTTGCTGGTTTTCAGTTTGCTGAGTGTTTTCTACAAAAAGATTTTGATAAATGAAATCAGGTAACAGAAAGGGTTATTAAAAACAATCAATTTGCACTAAAAACCCCAAGGTGCAGCAGTCTGTGAGCTTTTGCAAGAATGTAAAGTTCACTGCCAGAAGGCTGGCCTGTGCCAAAGCTGGTAGCAACTCAGAAATGCATGGTGTTTTTCTGAACTGTATGGCAAGATGCAACCATTCATGGTCAGAAAAGAACAAAAAGTATTGAATGAAAAAGTTAAAAAAAAAAAAAAAAAAAGGGTTGAAACCCAAGCACTCTTGATGTTACACCAGCTCCTGCCCAACATAGGAGTTGTGTGTGCAAGAAGTGAGAAAGAAAGTTTGTGACATTCGTGCCCAAGATCAAACTTAGCTCCAGAATGAGAACCATTCAAAGAATGCTTTGGCACATGCAATCACACAAAGGTGGTGGGTCTAAAATTATCAGCAGAATTGCTGATTTAAGGAAGATCAAAACTGATCTTCTGATTTCAGGAACCATGAAGTTGAGGTTGAAACTTTCAAAATCCCTTTCTGATTGATGGTACCAGTAGCCTAAATGCAAGGTGGTGTACTGCAACATGATTACCTTGTTGAAGAGCAAGAATTTGGTGTGTTCGTCTGTCATGGTTTAGGCCCAGAGGGCAACTGAGCACCACACAGCCGCTCACTCACTCCTTACCCACACCCCCCACCCCCCAATCAGAGATAGGAAGGCGAATATGACCATATAAAGACAGGGAGGAGTAGCTCACTCATTATGATCACAGGCAAAAGACAGACTCTTAAGGGAAGAAATTCAAATGCTAACAAAGACAACACCAAACAGACAAGGTGGGGACAGTGAGAAGTGCTACCACATCCAGAAGGAACCCTCCCTCATCTCTCCCTTCTCACCAGGCTCACCTCTGATCCCCAATCTCTCTACCTCCTCCCCCAGCAGCACAGGGGGCAGGGGATGGGGGTTACAGTCAGCTCGCCGCTCCTTCCTTCTCAGGACAGGGGGTGAACACTGCATATTCCTCCCCTGCTCCACGTGACTCCCGTCTCACTGCAGACAGTCAGTCCTCCATGAACCTTCTCCAAAGTGAGTCCTCCCCATAGGCTGCAGCTTTTCCCGTGCTGCTCCAGCTTGGGTCACCCTTGCATGTTGGAGTCCTCCCAGTGCCAAAACACAACAGCAAGCACCACTTCTCCCCTCAGAGTCCCGGCTTCCTTTAAGCCCAGATGCCAGCCCTGGAGTGACTTTCTCCTCAGACTTCAGGTCAGCCTCTCCTCCACTGCGGACCTCCATGGGTGGGTAGCAGGGTGGGTAGCCCTGCCATCTCACCTCGAGATAAAGGGGTCTCTGCTCCAGCACACCTCCTCCACGTTCTTCCCCTTCCTTTCACTGACCTCGGTGTTTGTCCTTCTTGCAACTTCTCACAAGCCCCAACCACCTCTCAGGTTCCCCTTCTTAAATACGCTATCGCAGAGGCGCAACCACCATCGCTGAGTGCCTTGGCCCTGGCCAGAGGCAGGTCCAACTCAGAGCTGGGGGAGCTTTCAAGAAGCTTCTCACAGCGGGTCACCACTGTAGCCCTCTCCCCTGCTATGAAAAAAACACACCACAGAAACTCAACATAGCATCTCAGAGTTTTCACCCAAAACTGGAGTCCTTGGCCATGAATATTTCCACAGTTTAGGAGTCAAAGTATTCATGTAAACTAGACTTCCAGATAATCATGGGAGATCTTCAATGTATAAAAATATCAGATGGGAGAGTGTCAAGAAGAGAAAGCCAGACACCTCTCAGTGGTGACAGTGACAATAAAAGAGATAATGGACACAAATAGAAACACAGGAAATTTCTGAAGATAGAGAAAACTTTTAATGTGAAGATGGGTGAACACTGGAAGAGAGTACCAGGAGAAATTGTGGGGTCTCTGACCTTGGATATATTCAAAACCTGACTGTGCAATGTCCTGGGCAACCTCTTCTAGCTTTGTACAAGAGGGGTTGACTAGATGATCCCCATAGGGCTCTTGCAACCTCAAAGTATGCTGTGATTAGTCTTTTCACTCACTTCAGTGATCTAAGCACTTATTTCCTGTAAAAACATGCAGAGATTTGAACTGTGACAGAGACATAAGACATGAGAGTTGGCCCATGCAAGAACTGTCACACACTCTTCAGTGCACTGACCACTGAGTAACATTTATGATGATGAAACAGCTTTGGTTCTGGTATAGGCCAGAAACAAGGTAATTGCCCTTTCTAGTGACAGGCCACAGGCTTTGTATTGCCGTGCACAGTGCCATGTCTTGGGACTGGGGTGAGCTGATGGTAGACTGGCTCCACTGAGGTCATCCTACCTGTGCTGGTAGTTATCAAGGGCTCACATAACAGTTGCTTGCTCTGAGACCAAGGAATACTACTCAGGATTTCCTAATTAGAGAATGTAGACCTGATCAGGATATCAGTCTCCTTTAAAATCCTGGGAGAAAGAATCACAGCTGTTTGTGGAGGATTTGAGGAGGCGAAAAAAGCAGTAAATAAACCAACAGTACTTCCTTAGCCCCACAGATGAGGAGGTTCTCCTTTGTCTCTTTGAAGCTCTGGCATGTTACAGGGATGTCTGATACCCAGGGAATGTGATTTTTGCCCATGTCCATGCACTCTGTCTCCTACTTAAATCTCCTGGGGTTCCTGATCCTGGTGCTGAGCTTCCTCCTTGTGATTTTGTCCATGACAAAAGCACTTCTTGATTGAAGCACCTCTTGTTTTATGGAAGTGAGTGCAAAGTCCATGGGCTTCAGCTGATGTGGTGATAACAGGTAATGAACACAAGTAGTAAAGCTCCCATAACAAACATGCAATCACCTAGGGACATGATACAGGTTGTATAGTTTGGTGAAGTATCCTGCTATCAACTGGTAATCACTGGGGAAGTAATGCTGCCATTATGAATACCCTTGAGGATGAGCTATGAAAGAGCTGCTTAATCAAAATAAAATGTAAGGGGAATTTTCAGTGAACTACCTGCAAAAGCCACAACAGCAGCATGATATCATACACTTGGCAAACTTGCGAAAAAGAACCTCAGTTAATGAAAAAGTGCCACGCCAACAAATGCTGCGGTAGATGAACAACTTTGGGACAGGCTGTGAAGTAAACATGTCACGTGTGTTGTAGACCCAAAGAACATCAGTAGATGAGGAGAAAGGTGAAAAAGCAGCTCCCCACAGCAGTAGGGCAGGGCCTGACACCCAGGACTCAACTCACCCCCCCAGCCAGAGAGCAGGGCAAGCAGGGGGCTGGCGGGGGCAGCCCCAGCCACTGGGCACCAGGCTGGGGAGGGGGACGGGCTGAGGCCGGGGGGGGATCGAGGGGGCCAGCAGGCAGCTCAGGGGCTGTCGGGGGGGCAGCGCAGGCCAGGACCGGGGATTTGGCTCTTCCTAGTGAGAGGCCAGAGGCTCCGTACGGCCCCGCATGGGGCCAGGTCTGGGGATGGGGTGAGCTGGCCATGGCCCAGCTGTGCTGAGCTTGGTCCAGCTGGGCTGAGCTTGGTCCAGTTGTGCTGCCATTGTCAGCTCAGCTGGGGGAAGGTCACCTGCCACCATTGTCCCTGCATCACAAATGACACCACAGCTGGTGAAACAGTGACAGCTCCGTGTCACGCCTGCATCACAATCACGGGCGTAACACATATACATATACGGGGCTGAGGGAGGCCGGGCAGCACTTTGCCTGTGAGCAGCCGGGGGAGGAGAGCGGCTCCTGAGCTGGGAAGGAGGAGCAAGTGGACTGGGCTAGCTGCGTTCAGCTGCTCCTGCTCAAGCTCTGCTTGGCTCGCTCTCTCTGCCACGTTACAGCCATGTCTGTCATGTGCTGGGAAGTGAGATGGTTCCCCAGCCCAGAGGCCTTCATCGCCTTCTCCGCTTTCCTGGGCTTGCTGCTCGTGACGATTGCCTACTGCCTCATGGTGACCGTGGCCAAGGCCCAGGCAGGAGTCAGTGCTGGTGCAGAGGTGAGCCCCGGCCGGCGGGGTAGGGGGTCAGCAGGGGCTCAGGAGCAGCCCCAGGGTTGGGCTGGAGGGGCCCTGCCTGGCAGGGGAGGCCATTTCCCAGCTGGGCCCTGGCCAGCCTGGGCCAGGGGGCTCGGGACAGGTACAAGCATGGCCCTGGCCAGGATCTGTTGCTTTGCTGGTGCGGCTGAGGCTGTTGGGGACGTTCCCCTCTCACTCGCTGCTTTCCGTGCCTGTGTAGGAAGGGAGACCGAGGAAGCACCAACGCAGAGGCAGCAAGGGGAAGGGTGCCAGAGGTGAGCATGCTGTGGGTAAGGGCAGGTGCCCTGCAAAGACATCCCCGGACCCCACGGGCCCACATCCCCGTCCGGAGATGCCCCATCCACTCACTGCGTCTCCTCTGCCAGCAGCCTTTGTCCCCCTGGAGTCTTCACAGCCCTCAAGGACAGGGTAAGTAGAGCTGTCCCCACTGAAGCCTGTGTCATGGTTTGGGCCTGGTGGGCAGCCAACCCCTGCAGCTGGTCACCCTCCCTTCCCCCTCCCCACCTGGGAATGGGGGAGGGAATTAGAGGGTTAAAAGGAGACTCACAGGCTGAGAGAGGAACAGTTTAATAATGGTAATAAAACGAGAATGATGATGATGATGGGGGAAAAAAAAAAGAAATATATAAACAGGCAATGTACAGCGTAATTGCTCACCACCCGCTAACCAATACCCAGCCCGTTCCCGGCCAACAACCCCAAGATACCAAGATCCCACAATCACAATCCCAGAAGCAAGAGAGCTCCTTCCTGACCACCCCTCCTCTATATAGTGAGCATGACGTTCCATAATATGGAATATTTCACTGGCCAGTTAGGGTCAGGTGCTCTGTCCATGCTCCCTCCCTGCTCCCTGTGCCCTTGTGCACGGGCAGGTCATGGGGACTCGGAGAGTCCTTGAAGTCTCGGTAGCAGCTGAAAACATCAGTGTGCTATCAGCATTCTTCCCATACCAAACCCAAAGCTAAATCCAAAACACAGCACTCATCTAGTCCCTGAAAAGGAATATTAACTCTATTTCAGCCCAAACCAAGACAGCGTGATAGCCGCCCCCTCCGGCAGCCCCCTACCAAGGGGAGGTCCCATTAACGCTGGGGGTAGCTGCCCCGCATGCCCAGAGATGGATGGTGTGTATAATAAATAGGTAGCCCATCAGTTCGAGAGGACCTGAAAAGATACCTGGACACGTGAGGCCACTGAGGAGGGGGGGCATGGAGACAGGGATGGGGTGCATGGCTGGGAGAAACCTTGGGAAGAGCATGGGGACAACCATGGGCCCAAACAAAATTTGAGGGGTGATGCCCTTGCAGCGGGATTGAACACCACCGTGGTACAGAGCTGGCAGTGTGCCCCCATTTCCTGATCAGGACAGAGGGAGATGCTGTGGCTGGCAGGCAGGACAGAGGGGGCTTGGACACACGCTGGGTGGGTCCCCACGGCAGTGACACAGCCTGGCATCTCCTTTTGGGGCAGGAGGGAGAGGCCCAGGCTGTTCAGGAGTGCTGGGCTCAGGCCTTTCTCCTCCTCACACAGGCTCAGCTGGGAGATGCCTGAGGGCAGTGACAGCTCCTGGAATTCCATCACGGACACAGAAGCCAGCTCGTCTGCAGAGGTGTCTCTGCACTCTTCAAGAGAAGACCTCCCCAGTTCCATCACGGCAAGTGAAGCCATCTCTACAGAGGTGTGTCTGTCCCCTTCAAGCCACAACTCATCAGCTTCCATCAGGGCAAGCAGCACTGGCTGCTCTCCAAGGGCGTCTCTCCCCACTCTCATGGATGAAGCAGCCATGGCTCATGCCTCCAGCATGCAGCCTGGCCCGGAGGAGCAGCCTGGGACTCAAAAGGGTGTGCACTGTCCTTCTCCTTCTGACCGGGCTCAGCAGGCACCACTGCAGAGCAAGGGAGCTCCCCAAGAGCAACCAGGCCAGGTGTCTGAGAGGCCCAGCATCTCCTACAAGCCACCCCAGCTGCCACTGGAGAAGAGTAGCACCATGGAAGAAGCCGGCCACTACCTGGGAGGCCAGAGCAGCTCCAGTGAGGATATGGGGACACGTGAGTTGCCTTCAGGCACGGCAGCTCCTCCAAGGAGGAGTTTCCCACAGAAACAACACTCCTCCCACGAGGAGACACCCTCAGCTCTGCCACCATCTACAGACTCTTCAGGGACCAGCCTTCTGATCAACCATCTGGAAGACCTCCTTACAGCCCTCCCTGATTACAGTGGGGACAGCCGAGCCGCTAAACGCCTGAAGAATCAGTTGCTGGCTTTGCTGGAGCAGTCCCCAGACAATGCAGGGCACCTAAAGACAGCGCTGGCAGCAGAGCTCGCTGGCATCTTGCAGAGCTGTGGCCACCGAGGAGCAGAGAGGGGTGAGGGAAGCGCCCAGCACAGAGACGGCTCCACGAGAATCCACCCCAAATTCAGCACAGCCCCGCGCCACAGCCTGTCTGACAGCGAAGGCTCCCAGACTTGGGCTCCATCTGATGCTGCAGCCCCATGTGCAGAAAGGAGAGTGGGAGAAAGATGTCCACCTGATGCCAAGGCCAAAAGGAACGAAGGCCAGAAGACGGCTGCTGCCGCCCAGCAATCCCAGTGGGTCCATGTGTGTGGGGCCACCATACAGATCCCTCTCTTTCGGCGTGAGTGCCTTCTGCCGCAGTCTGCTCCCACCAGGCTCATGCCCCCATGAGAGCCTGCAGGCGCAGGAGTCCTGGGGCAGAGACACCACCTCTGCCAGGCAGCAGCTGCTCTGTGCTTGTCCTCATCCTCGTCTGAGGTGAGAGTGCCTGCACCAAGCTCCTAGGCACAGGCAAGGCCCACTTTGGCAGGTCAAGGAAAGGAGAATAGAGCAGAGGAGAGGTAAAGAGACCCGAAGAAGTAGCACAAAGGGCATGGGAAGCAGACCCTCAGTGCCTGCCAGGCACCAGGCTGAGGACACCACGGTCTTTGTTCGGGTGGAGCCCCGGTCACAGGTCACCATGGGGCTTCAGGGATGTTCTGGACTCCTGGGGGATAGGGAAAGCCCATAACTGCCTTGGGAGGCACTGGGTAAGGATTCAGTGGCTTCTCAGGGATCTCAACTTGCTCACTGGGAGAGACGGGTGCCATCAGGACATGTTGCCAGTGAGGCCAGGGGACAGCGACAGCAAGGTGGCAGCAGCCCTGGGGACAAGGCTCCTCTTGCCAGTGGGGAACCTGTCCACATCCTGCTACTTGGGAGTGCAAAGAGCAGCCTGACCCTCGGAACATGACCGTGATTTTCCCCTTGCTGGTGCCCATGGGCAGCAGCGCCCCGCGGATACGGACTCAGCGAGCAGCAGATCCCCTCCAGGTCCTACCAGGAGCAGGAGCTCTCCCGGTAAACATCTGTCTCTTGAACTGATCTCATGGCGGTCTGTTCTTTCCTGGAGAGGAGCAGCAGCTACATCCCCTGCTCACTTCTCTCCCCTCATTGCACCGCCAAGGTGGGCAGCAGCTTTGTTGGCAGCTGCTGTGCAGAGGACCGCCAGGACCCTCCCTCAGCTCGGTGCCTGAGGATGGGGACCTGGGGCTTGCTTTATGCCTCAGGCTTCCAGAGGCAGCGTGGGCTCTCCGGCTTCCTGGAGGTCCCCGGCACACCACAGCTGCTTCAGTGCACTTCAGTGCTGGGAGCAGTGCAGGCCCTGCAAGGCAGCAAGTCACGGACAGCAATGAAGTTGGGTGTCCACTATGGGACAGGGAAGATGGAGGCCCCAGCGCGTATTCTGGCTGCACTACAACAGGCAGGGGCCCTGGGAATAGCAGATAAATGCCTCTGTGGGCACCACTCTCCTTGCTGTGGCATGGGGTGGGTTCATCTCTTCCAAAGTCCCTGCCTCAGGAGCCGCTCTCCTCACCTGGCAGCTCACAGGCAACATGCCGCCTGGCCTCCCTCAGCCCCATCTATATTTGTTACACCTGTGGTTGTGATGCAGGTGTGACAAGGAGCTGTCACTGTTTCACCAGCTGTGGTGTCATTTGTGATGCAGGGACAATGGTGGCAGGTGACCTTCCCCCAGCTGAGCTGACAATGGCAGCCCAGCTGGACCAAGCTCAGCCCAGCTGGACCAAGCTCAGCACAGCTGGGCCATGGCCAGGGTCACCCCATCCCCAGACCTGGCCCCATGCGGGGCCGTACGGAGCCTCTGGCCTCTCACTAGGAAGAGCCAAATCCCCGGTCCTGGCCTGCGCTGCCCCCCCGACAGCCCCTGAGCTGCCTGCTGGCCCCCTCGAGCCCCCCCCGGCCTCAGCCCGTCCCCCTCCCCAGCCTGGTGTCCAGTGGCTGGGGCTGTGTCCTGGATTTGAATGAGTGTTGGGGTGTTTTGGTAGCAGAGAACGGGGATATAGGGGTGGCCCCCTGTGAGAAGATTATTGAAGCTCCCCCAGCTCCGAGTCAGCTCCACTTCTGCACAAAAATTGAGTCAGTCGGCTGCGTCTCTGCAATAATGTATTTAAGAAGGGACGTGGTGACGAGCTGTCAGACTTGTGAGGAGGAGTTGCTGCAGCTACGTGAACACTAAGGTCAGTGGAGGAACAGAGGAAGAAAGCAGGGGGGAGGTGTGCCGGAGCAGAGACCCCCCTGTATCCTGTGGTGAGACGGCAGGGCGGCCCCCCCCCTGCCACCCATGAAGATCTACGGTGGAGCAGACACTGATTTATGGCCTGTGTTTTTCACCTGCATGATCAAGATCCTGTGCCCAAAGAAGGCCGGGGTCTTGTGGGAGCAGGTAGACCCCACTGTTGTTGTTCAGTGCTGGGAGGACTGCAGCACACGGGAGTGTCCCACACCGGAGCAGCTTGGGGAACACTGCAGCCCGTGGGAGGGACTCGTGCTGGAGAAAGTTTGTGGTGGACTGTCTCCTGTGAGAGGGGGACCACGATGGAGCAGGGGGAACAAGTTCCAGAAGCTCCCCCCACTGAGGATGGAAGAAGTGGCAGAACTGACTGCACCCCATCATTCCCTGCCCCTGGGCCGCTGAGGGGAGGAGGTAGAGATATCAGGAGCAGAGCTGAGCCTGGGCAGAAGGGAGGTGTGAGGGGAAGGTGTTCTCAAGATGTGGCAATGCCTCTCACTGTCCTACTCTGTTACGTGTTGTTGTTAGTGTCTGTAATAAATGCATGTTCTTTCTTCCCCTAACGAGTCTGCCTTTTGCTTGTGACCTTTATGGGTGATCTGCCCCTCCCAGACCTGTCTCAAGTCCCAAGCCTGGCTCATTTGTCCCTTCTCGTTGCTGGAATGGAGGGGGGAGTGGGTGGCTGCGTGGTGTTTGGCTGCCGGCTGGGCTCAAACCATGACACTGCACAATGTTGTGTTGTGCAAGCATTAGTCCTAAACCTCACAAAAACCCAACATGGAAGTGACAGGAGCTGAAACCGCACAACAGAACATCCATCTCTGTCTGCATCATCCCTCCCTCACATAATAACCCAGATCACTGCTGTCTCAGCTGGCCTTTCTGTGAGCTTCCGATTTCTTTCCTTTGCTGCAGGCATTCATTTCCAACATAAGCAGTTAATCCCATGAAGTCTAACACTTGCTCTTGGGTTCCCTGAGCTGCTAAACAGCCTTACTGCTCTGTGCAGCCCTGGCGCTTCCTGGCAGTCTGGCAGAGCACAGTCAGTGATGTTGGCACGATGGTCCCATTCCACAGGGAAAAGGCTGTAGAGGCTGCTCATGCAGAACAATCCTACTGTCCAGAAGTCACGGGTGCATTTTCACCTCAGGCTGGTGAATTCTTCTAGGACCCTGCCAGAAGCCTTACAAAAGAACTGCTTGCTCATTTGCCTGGAGAGCAGCTCTCAGAAGAGTGGAGCAAGGGTTGGCAAGGACAGCTTTTTTGCTCGAGGGTCAGTTTCCTTGCAGGGGAAGCATTCGTTCCAGTTGGGCATGAAAGCAAGCCATGGGTGATATCCCGTTTTAAGGTCTGGGTTGAGGGAACAGACAGTTGCACTGCTGGTGGGCTGACCACTTGCACAGATAAGGACTATGTTGTCAGTATTTAAGCTGCCAACAACTCTGGGTCTCTGGCATTAGAACCAGCTCCAGCAAGGAGGGTAAACAACTTGTGTCAATCACCAATACCTGGGTTTAGATGTTCAGAGGAAAGATCTTTCACAGCCTGAGGGAAAGTCTGAACAAGAACATCTGAGGTTACTGACAAACAGATGATCACAAGCTAATCAGATCCTGATCATTTCTTAAAGCCAGACCTCCACACATGCTTAGAACTGCATGGCATTCAGCATGTTGCAAGAATTAGTTAAAATTCTGACATGTCATCAAACAGCAGTGCCCAATAAAATAGCCAGAGCACCTGAAATGGGACATAGGAGCAGGATTAAGGGATCTGATAGTCCCATAAGAGAGAACAAACTTGGTCTTCTGCTAGAGGGAAGGAACTGGGAAACAGAAGAATGGAGCCAGAGTGTGGATATTATACCTGTCTCCAGCTCTATGAGCAAAGTAAGTCTTCTCTGAAGCTAAAATCTCCTCAAAAAATGAGAAGTCTACCCTTCTCCCATCTCTGCCCTCTCAGCACCATCTACTTAAGCCTAAAAAAGTATTGTAGAGAAGCTCTCTGCATTGCATTCATACACCACACTAGTAGCTGAGATAGGCTTCATCTAATCAAATGCATCCACTTTGGTCATCCAGGAATCCCTTCATGGCATGTTTAGGATTGTTCACCTCATCCTAAACAAGTCACCTAAACTGGGTCCTATGAATTGATCCCTGAAACACCTGTTTCTCTCCATCGGCAAAGAAGGAAACCCGGGGTGGTATCTCAACTCAGGGGAAAAGAATGACATTAATTCTCTAGCTTTTCCAGTTCTCAGTGTAAAAGCAGCAGAGGTTCACATTGCCAAGTCACCTGAGTTGTCATGAGGAGTAAGTTGAAAACTGATAGATAAATGCTTAATGAGACAAAAAAAAACTTTGCCACCAATTACAATTTAGCAAAACAATCCATCCTCATGGGAAGGAGACACAAATGCTGCATTTCCTCTCCAGATACGGGAGAGAGAAGAAACAAAGGAGGAGGAGCCATCTGTTGCTAGATCCAAAGAGTCCATGCCAAGTGGGATGGACAAGATGACTTTCAGCCTTCAACCACCCCGTGGCATGGATGAAAGAAGTCTGGATTAAGCTCTGTCATGCTGATCTGAGAGATTTCATGTCACAGTGTGGCAAATATAAGAAGTTTTCCTACAGCTCTGAAAACTTGGCTGTGACTACTTACAGAAAATGTGACTTTTCTCATAAAATTCTCCTCTGCCCCCCAGAAATGTCACTGCACCAGAAAAACACAGCTTGCTTCTGTAAGAATGACATGACTGAAAACATTCACACTAAGGCAAGCCAGAAATATCCTTGGGCTGGCACACAGTGAACGTGATGCCAAACGGGGACAGGATGATGATGGACAAGATGAATGGCGTCATTGTGATCTGGCACCACTCTCGCACATGTTTGTGATTCGCTAAAAGGCACTACAGAGGGATGGAACAAAAGCACAACACTCCTGGTGATTTAATCTCACTGTTGAATGAACAAGGGTATCTTTCAGATTCTCAGGCTTTTAACTATTTGCAAAAATATCAGAAGAGCAGCCTGACAATTGTAAGGCTTCAAAGGTTATTAAGAACAAGCAGGGAGTCTCTCAGGAATGCAGAAAAGGGACTTGCAGGGTCTAAAACACCCCACACCAATGTGGACCAGACCTCACAAACAAAAAAGGGATGGAAGGGAAAAAAAGGGTGTGGAGTAACATCTAAGGATAACATAGGCAAAGCCTGAAAGCAAAAGTACTACTTTATCATGTTTTAACCAGGATGCCATGGTTCATTATGTGGACAAGGCAAGGTGACTAAAAGGCAATAAGCACACAAGACTGGAAAGGACAGCATCTGAGGGGAAAAAAAGTCAAGGAGCCTGATGCACTTGAACCAGGGACTAAATGACCTCTATCCCAAATATTATAGGTATGCATATTGTACAGGAAACTAGGTCTGGTAGCAAGTTTGTCTGAACAAATCTGTCAAGGAAGGATAGCTTTCTGGTTGGCATCTAGGGCTTGGCTTTCTGAGCCTAGGAAACCAGAGGCTAAAAAGGTCTGTTAACTGCTTTCTATAAATACAGCAAGGAGGAAGGGGAAAGCAATCAGAGGAGAGGAAAGGATCCATTTAACCTAAAGTACAGCAGTAGCAGGAGAATAAATAGGTACAGACTGTTCACAAATATATTTAGTCTGAAAATTAGAAGGCTTCTTCCCTCTAAAGTGATCAGGATCTCGTCCAAAGGCAAAAAAATAACATTTCTTTGAAAACAGACTTTCAAGATGAATTCTTTCAAAAGCTTATAAAAGAGATTTCTGTGATAGCAGGGAAGTTGACTAGGAAGCTGAAAGGTCTCTTGTTTCTAAAAACAGCTGTCTAGATCCAGAATAGTTATAAGAAGGGGGTTTAAAAATATTTCTTTTGCATGTTTAACTAGAAATCATACAGCAGGCAATTATGCGAAACCCCACTGGTTCCTCCATTGACTTCAGTGAAGTCAAGCCCTGTTTGTGAATCTCCAACTCACTTATCACTACTTCAGCTCTCTGAGAGCAAAGGAAATGGGGAGAACCTCACAGTCCTGGCACAAAAATAGTCAAATGCACTTCTTCCCCAAGACCGTATGGGACAAGATAGAAAAAAGATCTGGACTTCGTATGCTCTACCATGCAGCAGCAGAGCTGTTCTGAGAGTGCCACCAGCACCTTCGTTCTTCTGAAAACAGTGCCTGTGCAGTTACTCCAGTATAGATGTGATAGTTCAAGTTTACACTGCACCTCTTTCTGCAGTAGCCTCACTCCATGAAGAAGTCTACTGGAGTTGGCCTGTGCTACTCGCTAGTCAAGAGCCCCTGACTACTGTCTGAATATTGATGCTGCATCGAGATACACAGAACAAAAGCAGGGAGGGACACATAATATATGCAAACCTCTGAAGCTGCAAATTACTTTGAAACAAAACCACTAATGGTTAATTTGCCAAATGATAGCAGTCAGAAGGCAAAGTGCCAAATTTTCCTTGGGTTTCTTTCCCAAGGCAGCAGCTTTGGAGGGCAATATAGCTGAGCATTTGACACATGCACTAGTTTGGGCAGTAAGAGTTGTTAACAGCTTTTGGAAAAAACTGCATTAAGTTTGCTCCCTGTTCCATTTCAGCCATTTTCACCGCCTCATTTGCTGGGACTTTTTATTATGGTAGAACATTTTGTATGGCTCATTCTGTGTTGAGATATTTTAGCACATTGTTCAAGACACAGCACTTTGCATTTGAAATAAATGCTGTGGTCTACTTTTCTGGATTTTTTTTAAAAAAAAACTGTGGCAGATGACTGACCAAAGCCAAGCTGACCCGCACTTTCTCAGAGCATTCACATTTCTTAGATCTGTATAGGATGAGACGTGGTGGCATGTGGTTTGTACCTCTGACTATCTCATTAGTAGAAATTCAGAAATAACTTTTCTTTACATGGGGATCTCCCTCAATTCTAAACACCACTGAAGCAGTGCCAACATCAGGGCCTACTTGAGGCAGCAGAAGCTGCAATTTGCACTAGAGCAGTTTCTCCTGCCACACAAGGTGCCACTCTCCTGATCTACACCAGCAGCCCGTCCTCAGAGAGCTACACCTTTTGCTGAACACAGTGCTGGAGCTGGGACAAATCTTCAGCACAAAAATATGCAGCAAGAAACCTACCACAAACAGAGATCTTGCCAAGGGGAAGCAACGGGCAGAGCAGTCAGAACACCACTTCCGAGGGGAAAAAAAACATTACAGATTGCGAGCTATTCCAGATCAGTTAAGGGTGCTCTGAGTGCAGCCCTTACCTGAGTCCAGACTCATTTCCCTGTCCAAACAAGCTGGACTGAGCTCTCTTTACCTACACGCTGCTGAAGCCCCAGTAACAAGAGGCCTGGGTTTTCTGCAATGTCAGGCCGTTCATTCGCTGTCCTACCTAGACCAGAGTAGTTTTGCTGAAATAAATGGAGCAGCCAGAGCAGGTTGATCCTATGGGGCTGTGAAGGGGGCTGCCACAGAAAGGTGAGGGCCACCAACAGCTTTCGGCCACTTCTGTATGGGATCCCTAGGTGGTGGGTGGGTGTCCATTTTGGCCTTGCTGATCTGGTGAGGGTGAGGGGCTAGGTAAGGGTGAGGGTTAGATGGTAGAGCAAGTACAGAGCCCCAGCGTTGGTGGGGTTGTGCAGGGGCCTTCCAGGATCCGAAGTAGAGACCTCCTGGTCTCAAATTCATAGGGTCTCTTTCTTCCCTGCTTTTAAAGATGGATGTTACATCTGTCCTTTCCCAAGCTGCAATGTTTGTTCACGTGCTCCAGGAGTTCTATAAAATAAACCCCAATAGTTTAGAAATTCATCTTGCAGGCCCTTATAGAGTGCAATTTCATCAGACCCTTCCTCATCTGAATCCGTCTAACCTGCCCAGATTTAAAGCCTTAAATATGATGTCTTAGATCCCTTTCAAAAGCAGAAAGCGTTCCGTTCCTATGTAGAGCACCACTGACTTCAGGCTTGTTACCCACAAATCTGTATTTCTATTACCATCAAATTGAGATAGAGAACTATTTCAGAGTCACATCAGCATTTGAAAGAGCCTGACAATCCTGAGCAGAAAGGATAAATTATCACCCTGAGTGAGAATTTTCACTTTTGTAATTTTTAACAGACTTTACTGAATCAGATGCTCCAAATCTGTCCTATTTTTTATTGGAAATTACTATTTCTTTTCCTGTAATTCCCTGATATATTGTTATTGTCTATTTGCCTTTATCACACCAGTCCAAAGGCTGTTTATTGTGGGAAGCATGCACAAGCCTCTTCCCCATTCAAATTGAGTACTTTGGGGTTTGGTTAGAAATGCTGTGCATCAGATTTCTGCCATTTCTGGTAGTATCATAAATGTCTCTGTGTTCAGAGACTGTGAGAATTTGTTGTAACACTTAATTCACTGCTAGAAGGTGCTCAAAACAGAGCAGATGAGCCTGGTATAAAAGTCAACATACAGCAGAATCAGCAGTATAATGCCACTGTAAGAAATTGCAACTTGCTTCTATTTTGAGCAGAACTTCAAAGAGAAGTTACTTGCTCAGCTTTGAATTAACTTTTAAGTCAGTGTGTCTGCTTTCACATGTCAGAAATTAATAAATACAAAGGTAACCCCCTGATGTTTTGTAATGTAAGATGCTTTCCATAAAGCCAGGACAAAATTATAACTTGTGTGCAATAATGCTAAAGACCCTTGGCCATGGCTCAGTATCCCATCGCATCGCACAAAGAAAGCAAAGCCGGGGCCCTCCTGCAGCTCACCATTCACTTCAGGACACCTGCCTACTCCTCTCCTGTGTTCTCCTGCTTCCCCCGAGGAAATCTCCCTGTGGCAGGGTACCAGGGAAGGAGCCACGGGACCAGATTTGGCTGCAATATGGGCAGATCTGCACGAGGGACTCAACTGAGGCACTGGCCCGAGCACGTGCCAGAAGGAAGGATGTACATTTATGTCCTATCCCAGAGGATCTCATTGTTCTGGGCCCCTACCCTGGTTTCACAAGATGGACACGGCTGCTATATTACATTGAAAAAGCATCACCTGCCTATTATTTTTCTTTCAGAGTAATTTTTAATACCAAATTTATTCAACTAGGGGTCATCATTAAAGCTAAAGTTAACAACCTATTTAAAAATATAAAGTTACTACACTAAAGAAAATGGATGAGTTATCAACTTTGAGATAGAAAGGTGTTTCTCCAGACTGTGGGGATCAGTGACCCTGCGCACTGCAGGATCTAAACATCTCTTGCAAAATTATTTTTCAACAAGGACTGACTTGCAAACTGGCAGAACTGCAAGTCCTGCTTGGAGCACATGAACAGTGGCAAGCACTTGGATTACAAAAGTACATTTTAAAACGTTTAACAAAATGGCGGTTCCCTGTCATAAAATGGTGGCCAGAACAAAACCAGTGTGACTTGCACAAGTGCTCCTCCACCAAGCTGTGACAACCAGTTCATTGAACCCACAAAGGGAAACAGTCACAGTAACCCCCTCAGAGGCTTCAGCAAGAGTCACACACCACCTGCCAGTCGAGGAGTACACAGGATCACCCTTGACAGCCATAAATGACACTCCAGGTTTAGTCCTCTGCTCTGCTCTGCCCACCCCACTCCACTCCCCACGAACTTCTCCACACCAAGCATGTTCGGTTGCTCTCAGTTCAGGCTCAATTTGCCTTCACTTGACCCAATGCAGAGAAGTTAGAGGCAGTTTTCTTCTCAGGTCCCCAACCTCCACCCATTAACATACCAGCAGAACTAAAATACAGTAATTTTTCTCCATAGTCCACCAGTCTGATTCGTGAAGGTTTCCAAAACCTTACATGCAAAGGCAACAAATGCCCTTTCTGAGTATTTGCAAGGTAACACATTGGCTTGTGAGTTCAGGTCATTTAAAAAAAAAAAAAAAAAAAAAATCACTCCCTTTGGGGGGAAGTCTCATTTTTTTCTCTGATCCTTCCATGCACCTGCTGAGTTTTGGCATTTGAAAACTGGTTTGGCTGAGGACAAAAAAATGCCAGCCAGGCTTTTCCAGGGGGTGCCATATACACTGTGAGTGGTATTTCAGACTCAGACGAGGAAATCTCTGCATGGCTAACACTGTCCAACCAGCTAGCACGGTTGTTTCTGTGATTGCCACTAATGCTGACAGCTAAACAGAAAAATCTGGGAACTGTACCATCGACAGAGTATACTTCTACAAAAAAAAAATGTTTTCATTTATAGAAAAGGGCATGCCATGTAATTTTTCTCAAAGGTCTTTTATGATCAGCTAAGTATACCAAACTTAGAAGACATTTAAAATGTGTACTGTGGCACTCTGCTTTAGATCCAGTATTACTCCATATTTCTATGAACACTTTGAATGATGAACATGATGTTATACTTTAAAAATTTGCTGGCAACAAGAGCATCCCAATAGATAAGTTCCAAAATCAAAAAACTTGGAAAAAAATCAGAAATGAAACAAATTCTGCAAAATTTAATTCAGTGCATACACATGCAAAGTAATAAACTTGAGAAGGATGAACCAGAGGCACAGACACAAATGAAGAACATGCAGGTTGGCAGCAGTGCAGCAAAAGAGGACCTGGAGTTATAATGCATCAGAAAATATAGATGCATAAACTAACATAAGATGTTCTCTGTGAGGCAGGAGATAATTGTTCTGTTCTAGCCCATGCTGGAAAAGCCTCAACTAGACCACTGTGGCTCAATTAGAAAGAACATAGATAAACTGGGGAGACTAAAGCACAGCAGCCAGAATGATGAAAGGATTCGAAACTATGACCTACAGGCAAAGGCTGAAGAAATGGGGTGTGTTTTATCTAACAAAGGGGAAGCTTAAGGAGTTAAAACTTGCAGCTTTCCATTATGTAAAAAGGGCAATACTGAGTTATACTTCAGGAAAAGTGAGAGAAAAATAAAACAAAATTGTCTTCGCAAAAAGAGAAATGTGGGTAGGTTATTGTGTACCCGTACAGGCACAGACCCCTTGACACAAACAGGAGATTTCAGACAGACTAGATATGATTAATTCCATGTCAGTATTAATTATTCTTAATCCCATTCACAGGGAGTTGCAGTGCTGGAGCTATGCCTGTCTAGATTCCTATCTGAGCCTACACTAAGCAAAGCATCCTGAGCAGACAGAGTTAGTGCCGGATGGCCAAGAGGGACGGGGAGTGAAAAGCTGCAGTGACGTGCACTGGATGTGTGTGTGATCCTCTGCTCTGCTAAAAGCAAAGCTCACATGTGGCCTTCCATAAATCCTGTATCTGACGGTATGGGAAAGGGAGCACATGCCACATGGGAGCTGTCTTGGTCACTCACAGGAGGGCTTCTTACCCGTGCTTCTGAGGAGGGAGAGTATTTTGTTGCGGGATAGGTGAGAGGAAAAAATGAAGGGGACATTCTTTAAACCAAGGAGATTATTGCACCATGTAGGCAAATCTCAGGATTGTAGTGCAAGTAACCGTTTGAAACAAGGCCACAACTGTTCTCAGGAACACTGGTATTTCTCTACAGCAAACAGCTACTTCCAACAGTATCCTACTGTCCTGACGTAGGCAAAGCATGACACAGAGAAGTATTTATTGAATTTCTGTCCTAACAACCCCCAAGAGCTTGAAATCTGCCAGGGTAAGACCTTATTAATACTTGCAACGCATTCCTACTTTTGCTGAAGGGAGTTAAAAAGCTTGAATCAAATCTACCCTAAAAGGCAGCAAATATAACTTCCATCTTCTTGTTGGAGTTGCATCCAACTGTGCTGCACACTGGTGTGAGAGTTGTCTCTGTCCTGCATTGCCCTGTCCCATGCAACAGCAAAAGACTCAGATTAAAACCTTTCAACCAAGTCGAGTGACCAGCTTCTGCAAAGCAGTTATTTCTAGCGTAGTAGCCTTGATCTCTGTAAGCTGTTGGCATAAGAAAGGTTTGGCTGTATGAAAAGAGATAAAGAAACAGGTCCTTAAACATTTTGTCTGAAACAACCTGGGAATGTTATTCCATGCTGTGAGCAACCTAGCACTCAATCATCTGAAGTAGCTGCTCTGACAGGATTTTAAGTTCCCATAATTAGGTCTTTCACATAAAAATCCAAAGCACAGCCTTTCAGTTTTAAATAGTTCTCGCCTGTATTCACCCTGCTGCCTGGGTTTTGTGCTGCTCTGCCTTGTGTCTGAGGAGGCTATGT
This sequence comes from Tyto alba, assembly GCF_018691265.1. Classification (NCBI taxonomy): domain Eukaryota; kingdom Metazoa; phylum Chordata; class Aves; order Strigiformes; family Tytonidae; genus Tyto; species Tyto alba. The sequence continues at coordinate 40,259,046 of NW_024881316.1, read as the reverse complement.
CATTATCCACCCACAGCAGCAGCAAAAATTTTCTTGGGCCTGAACCTAACTTTTGTTTTATTTCAGTTTCTGACACCTCGCTCCCACTCTTGCCCTCAGGAACAACTCCCAGAGAGGGTGAGTCACTGCACAGCGTTGTGAAGATGGAAATGAGAAGCTCCTTCTGGCTCCAGCACCTTCCTAAAACAGTTTGCACAGCCTTGGGGCATATGCAGGTGCAGTCCCTGGAGCACTCAGGGACCGCTGCAGGGACCACCCACTGGGGACCCCAGAGGTAACAGGCTTCACAGAAGCTCTTGACCATTTTCCCCTATTTCCCCAGCACGCACACACAAACACAGACCTCATTCATTCTTCCACGCCTTCTCCCAGATAAGGTGTGACTGCAAACAGGGGGGCATAAGCCTGCAGGGACGGGCAGCAGGCAAAGTCTATCTCTGTTCTAGAGGTCTCCTCACTGCCGTGCTCCACGTTGCTTTCCTGGCAGCATCCCAATCAAACTTAGGAAGTCCCAAGACGTGTACCTGGGAAGGTGCCGATGGTGATGCTGACCACCTCTAAGCCCCTGGCATGGTGAGAGGCTAGATGGGGAGGTCTCTGGGTAGCAACTGCCAGGTGGGAACTTCCTGTGGACAGAGGAGGCAGAGAGCTGGCAGATGATAGACTGTTCCACAAAAAGCAATAAGCTGATTTTAGAGACTTTTTAAAGATTGGAGAGAGTGATAAGGTCTAAACACAATCTGCCGTTTGAAGGAGAGCTCATGTTCAAAGCAGGAGACTTTTGGACAACTTCAACAGTAGATCATCACAGCTCTCATCCTTGACACACAAGTTGTTGATGTGTCTTTGTGAGCTTCAGGGTGCTTCCAAGAGAGGTGAGAATTTAAATGTCCTAAACACGTATGAAAATGAGGATTATTCACAGAAAAGCGACATAAGGCTATCCTCATTGGCTTACTGTGCCTGCAAGATTCTTTGTCTAGTGATGGATAATTGTCAGAATATTTAGAATTATGGTTTGGAAAAATATAAGAGATCTGGACATCAGTCTGAAACCTCTTGAACACTCTCCAAAAGAAGGCTGGCAGCCTCACACAACTGGGCTTTCCTGTTGAGTCCCCTGGCACTACTACTGTGTGTGTTCCTGGCTAGCCATGCCATGAGTGAAACCTCTCTTGTGTGAATGTGGCAGTCATGCTTGCAGTCTTAGCCAGGTAAGCAAGCAAAACTGAAATGCAAATATTATCTGACCGCTTCTAAAATTCAAAAGCATTTAAGGTTAAGCTGTGATGTTGGGATACATATATACGTTAAAAAATAGCAGCAGTTGGAAGGACAGAGCAAAGAAGCTTTCAGTGGTTGGGTTTTTTCTTTCCCCAGACTGGATTTCCTCTCCAAGTACCCCCAGCATCAGGTGAAAGGCACAATTGTATGGATCAAGAGGAAGAAAGCCAAAGATGATCTCTGATGAGGACTGAACAGGTAGGTGCTGTGGGTACGACTGAACTCCAGGACTCCTTTCGCAACCTCACGCTGGCACTGAAAGTGCTCCAAGCAGTCCATGGCACATAGGATGCCTGTCATCAAGCCCTCTGACACACAGGCATTTCTTCACAGGCACTTCCCCAAGCACCTCCTGTGCAACATGGACCTGCCCATTACTTAATGTATATAACTTAATATAACCAAGTCGGAGGGACTGAAAAAATCACAGTGAAATTAGGCACATGTGTTCAAATTGCCATGTCAAACTGTAACATGACATAGATATTGAAGTTAATTATAGAGGTTTCATTTTTTTTAACCCACCTACTTGCTTTTTTCTGTGCAAACTCACAATTTGAGTATTCTTTGCCCGATGAAGCATTATGTGACTTTTTCATTAAGGCAGCTAGAGACTTCGCAATCCTAAATTCTGCCTGAGAGTTTGTTCTATGGCACAGGGCTCCCCTGGGCTCCTAAGGCCAAGCAACCTGCTTTGGCCATGTTAGGAGCAAACACTGCCCATTTTCCACAGTGAAGCTCTCTTTTACAGCATTCCCATGGCAACAGGGGGACTAATCTAATATACTTGCAGCCATCTGACCCACAGAAGCAGGAAAGTCAATCTTGTTTGAACACAAACTTTTCTGTATGAGTGCAAAGTCACTAAGGGCCGTGTTTTGCCAATGTACAAGACTGGCAATTTATGTTTGCAGAGAGATTGTGCAGTTTTCTGAGTCTGTGCTGAGTGAAAGGTGACTCATCTCAGGAATGAGAGCACATGCCAGTTTTTAGGGCCAGTCCTTCCTTGGAACATCCACTCAGTCTCCTGAGAGCTCGGCTGGGGTGTCGGTGGCACTAATTCTGTGGCAACAGCCCCATCTCCAAACCAGGCAGCACACAACGACATGTGGCTGCCTGTAACTTGTGTTGAGAAGGTAGGTGCCCTCCCTCATCACTGCACCAAGCAGTCTCCATCCTCGGGTCAAGCACTTGGCAAAGCTCTCATCATGTGTTACCTGCACGAACAGACAAGGCTCACATAAGCACAAATAAATCAGCATAAATTCAGCAGCTCACAGAGCTGTGTAAGGCATCTGTTGGTCCACTTGAGTGGCATATTGACTACATGCAATAGCAGAAAAGTGCTTTGTCTGGGAGGAGAATGCTTCAGCAGATCCAGACAGCAGAGGGTCAGTGGCCTAGGACAGCCAGCACTTCCCTAAAGCCTGCAGGGAACCTAAAGATGGGGACAATCCCATGCAATTGTGACCAAATGGCAATGCTGCCTTTTCCCGGAAAGGCGGTCCTATCTGCCTGCTGAGTCCACCACAGCAGCAGGCAAATTCATCCCTTACAGATGTACGTACAGCTAGCATCGAACTTAGTGACTGCGTGACCACCCAAAGATGGAGATTCAGCCCTAAATGCATAAATCTAGATGTTGCCTTGAAAATGAAGCCATAATTTTCCTCCTTCTTAGGGGAGATGTGAGCTTTGTCACAGCTGACAACACTGTCTTGTCAGCATGCACCTTCCTCTCATTTTTAGGGCTAAGAGACTCAGCTCTGTCCCATTGCCTCAAATAAGTGCTCTTCCTTGAAGACTCGTGTGGGGTTAAGCCCAGAGACCTGAATAGTTTCACCTCCAGCCTAGGAATGCCAGGACTGAGAGTGAAGTGGGGCTGGCAGCACAGAAGGCAAAAACAGCACCAAAAATAAGCTCTGTGCTTTTCGGGAGCAGGCATGAAGGGCATGATATAGGGTTGCTGTCAGAGGGGGAAAAGCTGCTTTTATGTCACCTTAATGCTGGAGAAGCCTGACCAGGTTTCATCATTGCCCTTGCACAGCACAGCCTGCCACCCTGCCCAGGTGAGAGATGGTTATTCATTCACCAAACTTCAAATGCTAGAGGAAGGTCATTTAGCACCTGAGCACACACACGTAAATCATCAGTCATGTCAAAGAGTCCGAAGAGTTTTAAAAGGCACCCTACCTCCTCACACAGCCTCCTTGGTGCACCAGCAAAGGCACCACTTGCCTTTGATAAGGGAAGCAAAGCAAGCAACTACTGGCACAGACAAAGAGCTAATTCTTGGCTACCAGCTTCAGCCCTGGGGCCCCACCTCACTGCACAGCTTCCTCCTTCAGCCTGTGGAAACACAGAGAAAAGATAACCAAAGTGTCATCCCAGTTTTATCGATTCTTTGCTTTAAGACATACTTTGGGGGAAACAGCAGACTGAAGGTAAAGAGCATGGAAAATTTAAGATGCACCTTTGTAATGCAGTCCCCAACACGTGTGTCTTGATGACTGCCCACTCTTGGTTCATTTGGCATTTAATTGCTAAGGCTAGTCCTGCTGTGTCTTCTGCATAGCAGAAAATAAGGATGGTCTGGAGAAATGGTCACAGATGGGTAGCAGATACCTCTTCCACTTAAAAGCTTGGTAGATGTGAGTGGGGATGGCAAGGTTAGGGAGAGCTATAGCATTACAGCACTTTTCCTCATCCAGCACAACTTATCAGTCAGAGCAGCATTACCGCTCCCTTTGCCTGCTGGGAAAAGCACCTCTGCTAAGGGAGATCATTTTTGCAAGGGCCAGATGCAGTGGTGCTGTTCCCATGTTGGACAGCCTTGAAACAAGGAGCAAAGCCAGCACAAAGAGAAAATTGTTCTATCCCTAGACACATTCCCAAAGGCCCACTGCAGAAAGCAGGGAATCCCTAAAAAGCCTTCTGCAGGTTTGAAATAAGGGATTCAAGAGATGGAGGAAAGGGGATGTCCCCATGCATGAAGTTCTCCCTGTTACATGAGCAAAAGGTGAAAGACAAATCTCCATTCAAGGCACAACTGCCTCCTGGGCACCCCCTCTTTGACTAGAATGTCAGCCCTTATGGGGCTTTGTTTTGCCAGTGGCTGAGAAGAAAGTAATACGGAAGCACAGTTGGATGTCCTTTACTTCCAGCTCACTTACAGCAGCCCAGGGCTATTGCAGGAGAGATGAGGGTTTTGTAGATCAAATAAAATCCTATCCCTTCTTACTCAAGGTAACAAACCATCCCTGTGCTGAGGGATGGAGAGGAAAGCCCGCAGATGGCCACCTCTTGGGCTTTTGGGAAATCTTGCCCATAAGAGCTCTTTTTGCCCCATAATTATCTCCTTTTTAGTTTAGAAGTCACTCCCTGTAAAAATTTCAGAGAACTGAAGAGGATGGGAGATTAAAATAAGATGAAACCCTCAGGTCAGGAAGGCAGCCATTAATTCATTTGCAACCATGGATGTGTGACTGTAACTGTCTTGGCACAGCTCCTTGGGTCTGAGGAAGGTCTTCTGGGCAGAAGAGCAAGAATTGCTCTGAGCGTAAGGCTTTGGTCTCTTCAGCTGCACCCTGGCAAACCCCAGCTTTTCCAGCTGGTAAACAGGGTGGTGTCCCCACAGGCAGAGAATATAAAACAGGGCAGCAAAGCACACTCTTTCTGAGGATAGATAAGGCTTTCTGCACTTTCCTTTTCCCTTCTGTTATGATCAAGCCAACCAAACAGAGCATCTGTATTTGTGATATATTGTTCCTAGATGTCCACCAAGCAACTGGACATTGGACCAGCACTGCCTCATCACAGAGCGTGTTTAACGGGATCATAGCGACCTGTCAGACCTGTCAGGCAAGCTTGTGAGTCCTTGCTGAGACTGCAAGGGAGTCACTTCAGTAGGCAAAGATGACACTGCACGTATGGGAACTGGGTGGCAAGGACGGGGCTGGTAACAAATTAGGCGAGTGCTGCAGAGGCTGTGCTGCATTGGACAGTCACGGTGGAGGAGAGACATCGCTGCTGCAGCAGCCCCCCCAGACCACAGCCCCCGGGTCAAGGGCCCGATCCAGCCCGGCCAGGGGACACTGTCCTCTTCTGTGCTTGGGCTGGCCATCAGGCTCTGTGACCCCGCTGCTCGAGGCTCACCGCAATATTCACAGCCAGACACCACAGTCGCGTTTCCGTGGCTTTCATGTTTGACATTAAGTATATATCTAAATATCTCAGCTGAAAAGAAGTTTTTCTTCCTGTCTGTCTGGCTATGTACATTAGCAAAGGAAAGCTTAACTAGGCCTTCACAGATCTTCATTTTTCTGTTACACTTGCCATATCACAAGTTTCATCACTAAGCTGAAAACCAAGGCATTTCTTGTGGCATCGAAGCTGCAAATTGGAATGTCAAGTAAAATGAAGACTTATAGGGTTGTAATTCCCCAGGAGAATAGAGGGGCCACTTCTATAAAACACTTCTGTCAGCTCCCTGGAAATCTTTCAGCCTCTGAAGGAGGAATTTACAAGCTGGCAATGATTAAAAGCCAGAATTGTGAAATGGCTAGCAGCTCTTGTTTAAGGGGCTACTTTGGTCCAAATCAAAAATAGCACAGCTAATGGAAAAGCAGCAAGTATTCAATACATAATTTCATCCACTGTCACAAATGCAGGATGAAACTCCAACACAATTTTGGATATTCGTTCTGATCACAAGTTGCAGACCTGTCACTTTGCATCAGCACCTAAAATCTCTCAGATTCCTTCCCAAGGAGCATTCGGGGCCTAGCACAGGTCTAGGTAAATGAACAAAAATGGGGTGAAATCCAAAATGAATGGCCAGATTCTGCCTTCCTTATATTTGGGTCAGGTTTTGGCACTGAATGAAGTGGGCAGAATCTGGCCCTGAGGTCCCAAACATATTGCAAGCTGAGGCAGAAGAGGCTGTGCTGGCTCTACCCACTGCTAGTTTCCTATTCATGTGACTCCGGTCATGCAGTATTCCCCAAGCAGAATTTCATACCTTTTCACCTTCAGAGCTGACCTATTTCCGCTCTCCAGTACTCAGAAATAAGTCTGTCTCCCTCCCAGGAAGAAGCCACGCTATAAATATCTCCATGCAAGTTTCCTGAGTCCTAACATTTCTCACAGAAGAGTGCAGCTCCTTGTCCAGCAGCGACAAGTCTGGCTGGGTTTTGCAATGCCTTTAATAATGCCAATGTGCTGCTGCTATTCCGCGACTGCAGAGAAGAAACAGAGACGTGTGCAGAAGCAGCAGCATTGCTGTAGCCATGGTGGTGTAGACACCAACGAGACAAAGTTAGGATAATCTCTTCTAACTTTAATATTGTGAAAATTTGATTGTGAAAAATGCATTAACTCATTAGTGTATTCAACTGTGTTTTGCAGTGGGCCCGAGGCCCTCCAAAAATAAGACACCCGTTTTCTTAGATACTGGTTGAACTGATGGAAACAGTAAGAATTGTGTGATGGGAGAGGGGATCAAAATGGATGAAGTGTTTTGCCCAAGAGAATCAGCAGCAGGCCCAAGAGCAGAGCAGAGGGCTCCTGACGCCATGCATCAACTCACTAGTAGGCAGTCCACGCTTTTCCTGCCAGAAAGGAGCTTATAAAAAACAACAAGCAATGGCACACTGCAGGGTTTTAGCTGCCTTACAGTGCCTGCCAAGCAGGCGTAATTGTTGCTTCAACACAACTTCAGGCTGGCAGTTTGCAATACAGCATCTCAGCAGATGTTGGCACAGCTGAATATTGCCTTTAGGAAAAGTCAAGGTTTGTTCTAGGAAAGGGGGGAACAGGGGAAGAAATCTTCAGGGAGACCTACAGCATCAGGGAGCAGGGAAGTGAGGATGAGCCTGGGGTGTTGCTGGTACTGGCTCTGACCATCCTCCACTCCCCAGCTCAATCCTCTCAGCTTTCTTGTGTTGGAGCCCTGGGAAGGAAGGCAGCTCACGATGGTGGCTCTTCTCTGCCCCATCAACCACTGCCCCAGGTGCCTGCGCCTGAAGGCAGCCCTTGCTGGCAACTTCTGATCCCCCTCGAGAGCTGGGAGCTGAGCAGCAGCTGCCACTGCACCCCATTAAACCCTCAGGACACAAAACCAAGGGGTGCAGAAGGGAGCCAAAGTGGAGGAGGCAATGCTTTCTACATCGTGCATAATTAACTCAGCATCACAAGCAGTTCTGAGTCAGGCCGTCTGCCTTGTCTGCACACAAAAATTGGCACTCCAAAAGAAATATAAACCCTGTAATGCAGAAGCAGTGATGCAGGCATAAATGTGTTGTAGCTAGTCCCATATGGGAGGGGGATGAGCTAACTGGTGTATAGCACCTCTGCGCTCTGAGCTACACTGTTAGTGCTATTTCAGGGGATTTCTAAATCACCTCCTTGTCCCAAACACTGTTCACATGAAACTAATCCCAGAAGTGTGTGTGAGCCAGGCCTGCTGAGGAGGATACAGAGCAATGTTCGGGGTGGCTGATGGTATTAGGCACAACCCAGCCAGTAGTGAGACATATTTATAAGGAACATTAGCCCTCCATCCTCAAGGCATGAAAAGACTGAGTGGGCGTCTCACGCCCAGCTTATTTCTCCTGATAAAAAGGGTTTCACCAGAAAACCTCTTCTGAAGCATCAAACCCTCCCACCAACAGTCCAGCATGACCTTCTGTGGCAGAGCCCACAACTCGGTGACAACCCCAGAGACCCTGAAATCGGCTGCTGGATTAAATGGACTATGTAGAAACCCCAAATTTGAGTAATCCCCAGAAATACAAGCTCTATGACTAAAAAAGATGCTGTCAGACTATTAAATATTTAGCTGCCTGCTGGGGTTACTATGGAGAAGGGTGGTTCTGTATATATTGTGTACGGTAAGGAAGACTGAAGGCATGATTTGAAGAGCCTGAAAGGAAGAAAAACAGTCAGGATAACAATACATGTAAGTATAAGACAGACAGACAGACAGATGCAAGTCCAACACCTTTCAGGCATTTGATGCCCTGGTGGTATCTCCTTTGCCTCACATTTTCTGAGTCATGTAAACAACAAGCACTTGGTCATCAAAAGGAGAAGAAATACTGAGAGGGGAAAAAAATCCATTGTGAGTCAGCTATAAATGAACATGAGGAGAGGGAGGAGAATCAGGTGTCCCTGGGACCTCCTCTGCCTCCTTTCCTTCTTATCTACAAGGGAGAAAACATGAACAGGGAGAGCTGAGAGTTTCCTCAGCCATCCAAAAATGACACGGGTGAAGGGCAAACACGGTGCGGTTCATGTCTGCAGCCAGATAAGAGCTGTGCAGGGATGCAGATAAAAGTGACATTTCTTATCCAGTTATCAGGCAGTTTGGGAGTTTGGCAGGCATGACACATGTTTGATGTGAAAGGAGGGGACTCCCCACGCCCCCTCCACACCGACTGCTTCCTGCGGGCCCAGCAGTGCCTGGCTGATAATCCTCTCCAGCCCAGGAAGAATGCTGCTGGCTTTGGAGGGGCTGAATATTTTCCGCTGCTAAAAAAAAAAAAAAAAAAAAAAAATAAATTAAAATATTAAAAAAAAAAAACCCTCATTCAAACTGTTTCCAGAGCTGACTAAACCACTAAGCAAGCCTGAAAAGCAACCAGTGCCCTACGCACACTTAATCCACGAACTCACCAAGGAAGCATTCGTTCGTTACGCTAGTGACTACAGCCTGAGCAGGAAGAGGACACACACCTCGGGCTTGACAGCACAGTTTTGTAAGAGTAATTTGTTGATCTTGCAGTACAAAGCTGAATTACTGAAAGTGTAGGAGGAATAAATGTTCTGCAGGCGCAGTCTAGCTCCATCAGTCCTAATCATTAATAGGCGGTTGCAGGCTTTCACTGCCATTTTTGCTTCCTCATTTAAAACAGAAAAACAAAGCTGTTTTCCATGACTGACAGCTATGGAAAATAAAATCGGTTGTTTTGGCCACAAAAAAAAAGGGCCAAGCATGAGAATCAGCAGTGACTCAGCTCCCTCTCACCTTCCCCCAGTTCTCATTTAGCCTTGCTGCTGGTGAGAGGCGTTCGTCAAGGGGAGGCAGCAAAGGGAGCTCTGGAGCGTTGTGCACTGTGCACCCTCAGATCGACAGGATACTGCTCAAAGGAGCTCTGGAGCTGTGCTCACCAGTGCTGGGTCCTCACCTGCACATGCCCCTATATCTAGGGGGGGAAAGTCTGCAGCTCCCTGTGCTGCAGCTACCTCCGTTGTCCCCCAAAACCATGCCTCAGCCTGGTTGCCTTCCCCAGCAGCGCGAGAATGTGCTATATCTGTGTCTGTACTGTTCCCCATGGCAAAAGCTTTGTCAAACGCAGGTAAGATGGCTCCACATGAAGCCAAAAGAAAGGCTGGGGTTAACACTCAAAATTAATAGTCCTTGCCTGCTTGTACTTACACTGGGAAATGTTGTACACGTGCTGCTGCATCACAGGAACGATTAAGCTCCCCTAGAGATGCTCAAGAGAAAAACAGGGACTGAAACATCCCCATGAAAGTCCAGCTGAAAATTTTCCATCTGTAAAGGTGGGAGCATCCATCAGGATCTAGTTCCTCCAGGAACATTTAGGAAAGGACCAAAACTCAGGTGCTTACCAGGACAAAGGACTTTTACTTTCTTTCTAAATTGTCAGACTCCGTTATGCACAGTGGGATGAGGGACAACAGTCAGGGACAAACAGAAATGGCTGGGAAGTGCACAGGCAAGACATGAATACCACCGACAAACACAACCTTCTCAGTGCAGAGTCTTAAAAGCTTCCCATTTAAGAACCGATTTGATCCAACAGCTCCTCTCAGTTTGTACAGACAGGAAATACATGTATTCAGTAATTTAGAAATATGGTTTTCCTATACCAGAGAAAAGGTTCATTAATCTTGGCATATTAATAAATGGGAATCTATTAGCAACAAATAGGCTGGAGATCAGATTTCAAGTGCAAAGAGGTGATGCCCAGAGCAGCTTTCTGATGCCAGAAGTAAAGGTCAGGAGAGGAAAAAGATTAAAATCTGACTGACTTCCAGAGGAATTTTGATAATATGGGAAAATCACAGGTGATTAGCACGCCCTAGGGTAGAGAGAACACACCGATACCCCACTGAGGATCAAGCTGGGGTCTGCAGCCAGGACCAGGGCTCTCAGGTGCAGCGCTGGCCATGAGTGGCCGTGCCAAGGGACAGTGCCTGGGACACCCAGGCCAGCTGTGGCTGGATGGGAAGGGGCTGCTGGGCTGGCAGTGGTGGGTGGGCTGGGGGGGAGTCCCGACCTCCGTGTCTGCTGAACGGCTGATTCCCCGTGTGGTCCTGTCCTGCTGAGGGGGCAGGACATGAGCAGGAGCCACGGCTCGAGCATGTGGATCCCTGTCCAGATACGCGTGACAGCCGGGGTGCTGTCAGCACTGCATGTTGCGCAGGGAAAAAAGCGAGGAAAACAGTATTAGGTGGCAAAGCAGCAATCAAGTGAGATTTTGCTGGGTTCTCAGCTTTCATCCGGAAGACAAAAAACATTGTGCAGCACGTCTCAGTTTGTCAGCAATCAAAGCTGTATTTACTCACTGGCAATGGTGAGTCGCCCGGGCTCTGCTCACACCAGAAATCAGCACGGTGCTGCTGGCTGCGAGGGGCCTGAGCAGCTCGGTGGGTTCCTGACTGCTGGCAGGGCCCTGTCAGCTGCATGGGCTGTGGAAGGGGTTCTGGCTGCAGGCACGGACCTTCCTGCTTCACCTCTCCTGCAAACGCTGCCTGTTGCAATGTGCAAGCCCATGAGCTCCCTGGTAGAGCTGTATAGAAATAGGTGGAAGAGCAGATGCCGTGGAGTAATCCCAGCCTCAAACCCCAATGGTCAGTAAGGTAATGTCCTCCCAGTGCAGGGCATGGCTGCAGGTCTAGAGAAGACCTGGTCAGTGGACAGAGCAAGCTGGGTGAAGGTCCTCTCCTCTGCAGCAAACACCTCAGTTCACTCGTGTCCCACGTGGGTGAGGACAGGATACTCTGGTCCTTGTTTCACCTGTGAAACTCACAATTCAAATAATGCCCTCAGGGTTTAGCAAAATGGAAAGAGGTTACTTTTGATCGTGCAGGCTTGGTGGCTACCCATATCAGCTGTATCATGAGGGGCAGGGCAGTCACCATGACATCGAAGCTGTCCCTCAAAGAGGAGAGATATCTGAACATGGGTCTACCCATGGAATAATAAATGAAAGATGAGATTGACCCCCTCCCAACTTTGTGAGTGACAACTAACCCTCGATATACAGAACCAGTGTAATTTAGATTGGAAGGACCTCAGGAAGTCACCTGCTCCAAGTGTGGGCTAACATTGACATTAGGTCTGGTGAAACACGAGCATGAATTTCTTCTGAATTCACAGGCAGCTTCTGGTTGATCAAACCTCTGCTTGGTGGCAAATAATACATCCACCACAGTTAAAAAAACAAACAAACAAACAAACAAACAAACAAACAAACAAAAAAACCCAATCCTGGCAATTCTGGCTTTCACCATGGGCTTGGCTTTGTCATTCAGTGTTCTGTTCCCCAGAGACACAACCTGCCGTCTCAGTGAAAGATCTTTGGGTCACAGGGAAGGGAAGGGGTTAACAAACCCGTCAGCAGATGAAGCATCATTAGGAAAAGCAGGACTGCTACTTTCTAGGATCTACAGCCCTTAGCCAAGGGACTCAGCTTGCTGGGAATCAGTCCCAGAGCACCACGGTAGCCCAGACAGTGTGGCTGAGTGCTGGCATGATGCCTTTTGCACTGGGAGATTTTTGATGAAAATACCTAATGGTTTCTTGGAAACTGCTGGGGATTTTTTGTTGTTTTTTTTGTTTGAGGTTGGTTGTTTTTTTTTTTTTACTTCAGGGCTATTCATTATTTTTATAGCATCATTTTCAAACACAACAGGCATTGTCTAATCGGAGTCATTTAAAATGTAAAAAAAGGCCGAAGAACCTTATGAGAGATGTCAGGAAATTCTGCAGAATAGTTATGAAAGTCACAAATCCTGGAAAATTTAAATCCTGCTGATATTATGGATGAAATCCCACTAACAAAGCTATTTGCATATATTTTGCAGATCTGCCTTTTGTCCAGAAAAAATATCATCCATCTGTGTTATCTACAGTGTTGCTAAGACACCTCGATAACCCTACCTGCAACAGCTCCCTTGCCCATAAATACATACTACAGTCTCGAATCCACCAGGTCTTTACCCTGGGTGGACAAAGACTTAAAATATTAAGTTGCATCTGCCCAACAACAACAACAATAGCACACATTGCCTGTAAGGATAATATTATTATAGTTTCATAGAGACTCAAATTAATACGTTGTCAAGTAAATGTTTCTGGACAGGAAAGCAATCTCTTCACAACCTTTACTTGAATTTGCTTCGGTTTGTTGGTAGTAGGTTTGTGAAGCTGGTGACTGAAGCCTGGATATGGCCCCCACTTCATTTCACAGAGCACACAGCGATCCTCAGTGCCACCCAGTAGTGATGCCAAGAGGTGAGTCATACCCGGTCCACAAACTGGGGCTGGAAAAGCCGACCAGCCCCACAGCCCGGCCCCACTGCTGCTGCCTCCCCCATTCATTTCATCCATTAATCCAGCAAATTTTGGCATGTGAGCACTTTCTGAGTTGCTTTTTGTGTGTGTGTGTGTGTTAATTTTTAAAGCACAGCCAGTGGATTGCCTTGCAAAATTAACATTTGAGAATGCATTTTTCTTGGCTTTATTAAAACCATTCATGTACAAAATTAACATGATCTGACAGTGGAAGAGCTGTGAGTTCTGAGACCGGTGTGTGACTACTTGATGAAATAATCATCTGGGAATGCCTAATAAACAATTGCTTTTAATTTTAAACATCTGTATCTTTAAAAACAAGAGCCGCCGCCGTGGCCCCCCATCAGTCCCAGACTCAAGCTTTAGTTGAGTAAGGACCGGCTGCAGCCTGAAACCTATCTTGTCTCACCCTGCTTCTTTGCATGACGGTAATTCTAGCCCTCTGTGGCTTGTCCTGGCTGATTTTCCCCTGAAACTTGATCTTTTTTCAACGGATCAAAGGAGCAAAATGAGAAACAAGAAACTTTTGCAGTGAAATTTCAGCCACTGCGGCCTGAGCTGTGTCTCCGGTTTACTCGTCGCTCCCGGCCAGCCGGCTGCTGCCTGCGGAGGAACGTGTGGGGTTTGTACCTTCGTGTCCTCATCCCACTGGCACAGTTTGCCACATGGACACTCCTACTTGGAGGGCACTAACCCACAAAAGGGCAGCATTGCCCGTAATTGCACGGGGAGTTTTACCAGTGCAACCACAGTTGTACAATTATGCTGGTAATGGGGTGACTACACTGATAAACTGAGAACAACCAATAATAATCCCAAAGTTTAATGAAGAGTTCACAAGTTTACTATCGCCAACAGGGTGAATCAGTACGTTATTTACACCTTGTCTGCTATATGGTATAGGGGAACCCTGCCTCCCTGCAAGGTGCTTGTGCACCAGCCCCCCTGTCCCCTGTCCCCATCCCCGTCCAACAGTGTGCCCCAGGGCAGGAGTGGAGCTGGCTCCAAATGCACCCACCACCAGCTGCCTGGAGGCAAGAGCATGGCAGCTACCCCTGCCTTTAGCAGGGTGTGGGTAGCAGTCAATGAAGGAGCAAGCTAGGAAAGAAACTTTCAGTGGGCATTTCTGCAGGGGTGTGCAAAGGAATGGGGATCCCTAAACCTGATACCTACACTGAGCACAAGGGCCAGGCTTCAACTCCTTTAAATGACTGCAGACACCATTTTTTCATGATCACATGGAAGAAATACATCCAGCTTATTCCTTTGCCTAGTACATGACGTAAAATTTCAGAACTTTGTTTCAAATACATGCTTATCCTAAAGGGAGTAAAAAGCAGCTGAAATCAATGTCTCAGAATACATAGTACCACTGCTACAGCTATGTCAGTCTAAGCATGCAAGTGAAGCATCCTGACATTCTTAGCTGCTTCCCTGGCACCATGAAGAATTAAGAACATTCTTAGATGAAGAATGTGGAGAGGAGGAATGGCTTTTTATTAAACCCAGTGGTAGAGCTGGAAAAGACAGAGAGGCCTTCAGACACCAAAGTCTTTCTTCCAGTCTGAAATCTTCCCATCTAAATAACAGCTGAGAACAGTTGTTCTGAATTTCACACAACAGTGTTAAATCAGTGAGCCCACCCAAGAGGAGAGGTCACCCGTGTGTGGGAGCCGAGGCGGGCTGTTAACAAGGAGCCCAGGCATTAGGCACACCTTTGCTAAATTCCTAGCTGCAAGGTAATTACTACAATTTGCTTCCCTTTTTACCTTTTTACTAGTATATGTGTGCCTTTGTCATGCCAGCATCTCATTCTAGTTAATCCTTAGGAGTGTTTTGAGTGAAATGCAGCAATTGTTATCAATGCAAAGTGTCCTATTACCATCAGGAGGGACTGAGCTCATTTCTGTCCCCAGCTGAAGGGTGCCTTGCTTGGGAACACATTGATAAAGTGCAAACATGGCAGCAACACGCATCTTCCTGCCCATCACCTCACCACGGGAAGGCAGGTTGGTACAAAGCTGTTTTGACATAAGCTCTCTCCCATTCAGACTCCTTAGTCCTCTAGATGCTAGCAGCTTTATAGTCTCCCTCCCACCTAGCTGTCAGAGAAAATGAAAATTAATTCTGAGTACTTTTAGAGTAGCCTGAAATTTGGAATTTCTTTCAAATGCTTATGAGGGCATGGTTGGTTTAAGCCCAAAACATACAGATTATTTTCTCCTCAGAATTGAAGAAAAAAAAAAAAAGTCTTTTTATCACTGATGTTAAATTACACTTGCACACCAGGCAGTGATGTTCCTCAATGTATTCTGGGCTGATGAGGCTGAAAATACAAAGTGCCCGTTTAGTCCTGTAAGAATCCTGAATGCAGAAGGCTGGATTTTCATCTTTTTTTTTTTATTTTTATACAGTGTGGCTACATCTAGCTCTGCATATGCCTTATGAAAAGCCCTGGTCTGAAACTCACTCTCTTTTCATGGGAGGAGAAAATCAGCTGTCACCGGGAAGGGTCAGGCTGCTGCCATCAAACCCCAGAGTTCTGGGCAGCAGGACCCAATCCAGCAGTCCTGGCTTGATCAGAGGGAAGAGCCCCCCAGAGCAAGGAGTGTAGTGTCGACCCTCATTGTATAAAACCCTCCCAACTGCACAGAAGCTTAGTAGCAGGGGAAAAGGCTCTCCCAGGGCAGAAGCCTGCCGGTGCCTCCCTCCCCACCTCCGGGGAGCCCTGGGTGGCTCCCTGAACTGCCACCAGCCCCCCCTTCCTGGGAGCCCGGAGGGAAGGGGACATTATCATGCAAATGAGCCCACCAGGAAATCCGCTTTGTTTCCAGATTCCCATCTCCAGCCCTGCCACATCAAGCTTTGAATGCAGAAGAGGATGAATGACCTAAAAGCAACTGAATTAAGCATTTAGCACAAAATTCCACCCACTGGTCTCCTTTACTTGGAAGTGAGATTCAGCACACACACAAAACCCACACAGACTAGCAAACTAGGGGAAAATTTACGCATACATTCAGTATGTACTGTGGGCACCAATCTAATATTCTTCTTGCTCTGCTTCAGTGTAGGGATTACATCAGTGCCTCCGGTTTTAACCCCCACTCTTACACCTCACCTTTTAGCCTGAGTTTGATATTTCAATTATGTAAGAAAAGCGGATAGCCCCGTAGTTATTATACCAAATGGTACTTCCTGCAGAAGTATCAATGGATAATATACTGCTAACACATATAGACACCTCTTATAGGTAACTACAAAGCCTCTTGCTTTATGGACCCTCTGAAGAACTGGAGAGAGAGCTGTCCTTCTGCACAGGACATGACTGTGTAGCCACAAAACTGAATCTATGTGGCTCCTGCTTATCACTGACTGTGGCCTACCACTGTCACTAGGAGGAAACCTGGAGAAAACTCCTTGCTCTCATCATGAACTTAGAAAAATTTAAGAGGGTAGCAGGGCAGGGAGAAGCTCAACTCATTCCCTTTCTCTAGTGGCATTGAAAAAACGTCCATTCGTTATATCAGGCTACGCAAATCAGGTGCTTAAACCACAGAGTGGTTTGGGTTGGAAGGAACCTTTAAAGATCATCTAGACCAACCCCCCTGCCCTGGGCAGGGACACCTTCCACTAGACCAGGTTGCTCAAAGCCCCGTCCAACCTGGCCTTGAACACTCCCAATGTTCGGGCATCCACAATTTCTCTGGACAACTCATTCCAGTGGCTCTCTTATATTTCATATAGGTGTATACATACGGACTCCAGATCCTAGGCTTGCTGATGTTGAAGGTACAACCACCCTCACAAACTATCTCACCTTCATCTGTCCCCTCTGGAGTTGCTTTGCCAGCTGTAGCAAGTTGCTCAGACTCCCTCCCTTGACAACGCTTCTCCCACCCCTCCCTGCCTGCCCCGGCCCTGTGCCAGCACCAGTGCTGGATGAGCCCCACTCTGATCCAGCTCAGCTCACCAGCCCAGCAGAGAAACTGCAGCTCCCCTGCAGCAGTGCCTGGATGTGCCCAGCCGCACGTGGGACCATACCCTGCTCTTTCTGCTGACTGACCAGGGCGTGGAAACCACATAGGTAGTCCAGACACCTACCTTTCAGTCAGGTAAAACTGGAAGGGGGGGGTGAATGCTTCTGGTGGGAATAGACCTGTGGTGGTGGGAGCCGGCCTGGTGGGAGGTGAGCAGGCGGCAGTGTCGGCAAAGCCCATCTCACACAGCTTCACTTGCAAGTCCTTGCACACCATGAGGGTGTCCATTCCCAGGCAGTAGAGAGGTCCTCTGGAGCTACCTGTTTCTGTCTGCAGGCAGTAAAGGGACCTTGGCCAAGTAGCTTAGATGAAACACGTAACTTCGAGACTGCTGAAGTGAGCTGAAATCCTTCCCTCCCTTGAACTCCACATCTAAAGTTGTCCACAAGGAGATCCATGAGCTTTCAAAGAGACTCTTCCAGCATCAGATCTAAACCTTTCTCCAAAAGTTTCCTTGCAGCAGATGCTCATCAGCTTCCTCCACCCCACCATGTCTGCTGGCTGTCTGTGAGGAAGGGTCGAATCGCTGACCTGGAGCATCTGTATCTGCATGCACACACTGGATTAGCCAGATCTGCAAAATTTTTCGGAGCTGCAGGGGCAAATGGCTTGTCTTAGATACATCCTTTAAAGTTACCTCAATGGGTTATTAATGCGATTTCTATTTATAAATGGACACTGTTACAGAACCAGCAAAACCAAAAGAAATGGATTCACTAGTGCTACAGTCCACTAAAATCTGAAGGACCAAACTTGGCATTTTTTACTTTCTGCAGTCAAGGAATAAAATCTGTGAGTGAATTACAGTTAGTATCACTGATTCTAGTAAAATACTCAAGGACTTCCTCAAATTACTTGTTCTTTTCTCTTACTGCAGGGAGGTTGCGTCAATTCTTTATTGAATTGCTAAAACAGACTTGCAACCTGTCCAACACAGGGTAAGGCTAATGGAGCTAAATTAACTTACTGATGCAAAAACGGACAGACATGTAAGAAGACACTGCTTCAAATTCTGCACCTACTCGCACTCATGCAACCCCACTGTAGTATGTAGAGTTGCATCAGAGTTAAAAAAACCTAGCAGAAACATGTAGTTTCATTCTAGTGCTTAACAGGTGCATTCAAATCCATTTTGCCAAAAGTACCGAGGATTTTTCCTAACTTCTCTCTCCCACCAAAGGTGACTTATCCTTTGTCTGCCACACCCTACCGAGTGTACTTTCTAATCAGAGTGCCTCTCTTTGATCATGCAAGGACTACTCACAGCTGCTGTTGCTGTATATCCAGAAGGGGAGAAGGTGGTACTGACCTTCCCTGGGTAGTTTCATTTTCAGGCTGCCCAGACGAGACACCCTCACACTGTCAGAGGGTCCAACCCAGTCTCGGGGTGGCAGTGCACAAGTGGCCTCCTCACTTGAACAGAGAATGATGGAGATGAATGGGCCTTTCAGTGGGGCTTTTCTACATTTCCAGGCTTTGCTGCTAAGGACACACTGGTACCATCACAGAGCAAACTCCCCCCGCAGAGCTCTGGCTCCCAGCAGAAGAAACACTTTTTACAAAGGTTGAACTTGGTCTGAACAGAGTAAGGGAAGGTGTAAGCTCTCCTCAGCTGGGGACATCTGTGAGGGCATGGGGACACAGCCAGGAAAGCCTCTGCATGCCCAGCCGTGTGCCCTGGGGCCTGTGAGATGAGCTGGCTGTTGACCTTCCGTTGATGCTCTAACTCGCTGCCTGTCACCTCTTCTCCAATCAGAAGGTTACAGAATACAGGCTGGGACTAAATGAACACGAGGTAGGGGCCCTACAGCCTGGAAGACGAGCAAGAGGAGGTCTGCACGACACCCATCCTTTGTCTGAAAGCATGGTGTGGGTCGCGGGGTGGGCTGCCCTGAGCTGGGTGCCTGGCTGGCCCCGGCGGTGTGCAAACCTTCCTTCTTAAGCTCAGAGAGATGCAGCTGCGGGGTGGAGTTGGTCACGTTCTCACAACGCAGCCCTGGGCCCGGCCATCCCAGCACGGCTGAGTCAAGGAGGGTGGGACGAGCCACACCTCGTGTCCCCCCTCCACCAAAGCGGTGACGCTGAGGAGCAAGCACAGCAATGCGGCACAGAGCAAAATGAGTTATGGCTCTGACCCCACCACCCGACCCCGGTGGGTGGACTCCCACATGTTGATGTTGCTGTCGGCTTACTCACAGCTTCACAAGCAGGAGAGAAAGGTCACAGTTAAAACTGAAATGTGTTTTCTTGCAGCTTTTCCCCCTTGGGCCAGATGCTGTAGCCCTGACTTGGGCAAAGGTCCAACTGGAAATAATGAATGTAATTACCTTATAAGCACCTTAGCGGAAAATATTGGTATAGTTAATTATACAGGGATGCAGTGCTAACTCATTTCCCAGTGTTTAAAATACAAATATTAACACTTTGTCCTGTGAGGTTTTGAGAAGATTAGTTACTGCTGCAGTCTAACAGAATTTTTAAGTTTTGCAACTATTGCAATCAGTTCAAGGAAAAGGTTTCCAATGCTGATTTTAACATCACTGGCTGCTATTCCGCAGAACAGTGCTACGCAGCACAGAACTCGCCTTTAGAGTGCCTTCGCAAGAATGAGAGCTTTTGCTGTGGCCATCTAAACATCCAAAACTGAGATTTTTTTCAAAGGATGTTTTAGGACCAAAAAGTGATTTTAAGGTTCTCAAATTGAACATAAAAAACTCACCCTTAGAATATCAGGAGAATTTAAATCCTTGGAGACAAAACCTGGGACTTAGGTACCTTTTAAGAAATCCTGGCTAAACTAAGTGAAAATGACACTGTCTTTCATTAAGGATCATAGGGAACAGTGAAATAAACTCACAGCATGGAATGAGCGTGTACTCTAGCATGTGAAGCCTTCAAAATGCAAACCCAGGTATTTCTACAGTACTTCTGATTGATTTTGCAGTTGTCAAATAAGGAGCTATTTCTGTGCTGGTCTGTTAGTCTGCTTTCAGTCACCAGCTGGCAGAACCCTCTGTGAACAGACAAGCAAAAGCCACTATGTTTGCTTTCCTTGATATTTGTTAACATCTCTGAACAATCCAGCGCACCCTAGCAGATATTCATAGGGTAGAAAACCGAAAGGCTCAACTCCTTTCTCACACCTCTGCAAAAGGAGTTTGCCGCAGGGATCCCCCGCATGGAGAGGCCCAGACTTCTTAAACTGCTGTGGGAACCGACGAGGTCCACGATTAGGAAATGGAGCTTCGGAGAGAGCTGCAGCGCGAGCGTGGCTGCCTGCTTCTGGTGGAACAGCCAGCAAAGCCTGTCCGCAGCAAACAGGGGTGTTCACCCCAAGCAAAGGGGTGGCCGCTAATAAAAACTGCTTTTATCCAAATACTCTGTTTGAAAAATAAGCCCTCTTGTCCCTGCTCCTTTTCAGTTTTCTGTTTCAACCTTGCCCCAGCCACCGACAGGCAGCAAGGGCAGAGGGGGAAGGAACACGGGGAGCCTGAGGCCAAGCTCAGCAGGCACAGAGGCTCCCTGTGCTGAGCAGCAAGAAGGATGGATTAGTCACCACCCAGAATTTTGAGTATACTTCCACCTGCCATCTGTACAGAAAAAATAAGGAAGCAGCTCCCCCAAAGGAAAATAAAACCACCATCTTCTGAAAGCTGCCAGACAGGTATTTCAGCCAGTGGAGAAAATACAAACAGAAACGTTTGCAGGCAGGGGACAATCCCTGCTCTAGCTCAGCACCATCCAGGTGTATTGTTGCAAGCTGAGGACAGTCTCCATAAATCACAACACTGGTCTCAAGTGTCAGCATAGAATCTTTTAATACTTTACATAAAAAACTGCATACACAGTTCATAATTTTATGTAAACATCATATACATCTCAGTTTTTGCCATGTCAGTTTATTAAAAACAAAAACAGTCTCAGTACCACTGTTGAGGGAATAGGGAGAAAAGTAAACAAACATAAATGGATACATTTGTTCTCTGAACCAGAGAAACACAAGATTATTTTCACCTGGGTTGGCTACCCTGTGAAAATAAGTTTTAAATAAACCTAGATTCTTTCAACTGCCCTTTAGTATTAAATTCTGATGTACTCACTGCACAAAGAACAGTGCTTTCAACCATTTTTTTCCAAGGCAAAAAGATACAGTGGTTTTATTTTTGTCTTGTGTTGAAGTCAATTTAAAACAAGACCCAGACGAGGTTACTGAATAAGAATGTTTCCAATGCTACAGTGTTGTATGCAGATGACAAGTGCATTGAAGTTCTTTAAAAAAAAAAAAAAAATTCACCATGTTGTGCAAAGTAACTTCTTTTGAAAATAAACTTTTAAATAAACCCAAATTAACATACTTGCAGAAGACAACATTAAAGGAAGGAGCAGGCACCAAGATATAATATGGCAATATCATCCCCTGCCCCCTTGCTCATCCTGCCTTGTCCCTCAGGAGGAGGCTGTCCAGCAAGGAGGTCAGAGCAGTTCAGCTTTACTTTCCAGCCTGGTGGCTTCTGCAGCTGAAGTCAGTTCAAGGCTCGCGTTATCAGCAGGCATCAGTCACCCAGGGCAAGTTCCTTTGCACAACACAAGTCCCAGCTGGGCACCCCCTCCCCACCTCACTGTAAATAAGCACCCCCTGCACTACCCCAGTTTGCACAAGACAGAAAAGGTAAGATATATACAGGCTTTGCTCGGGATGACCCTCCCCTCCCAGTCTCGGTCTTCAGGGCACTAACTTCCACAGCAGGTCAGGCTCAGGCCGAAACATCTGCAGGAGAGGTGGGGATACTGCAGGCAGCCCAGGAGATGCAGCCCCCTTCCCCAGCCCGCCTGGGGGGGGAGGCACATGCAGGCAGGAGGCAGAAGTCCCTTGGAGCATCTCAGCTCCACCGCTCTCCCCTTGCAAAAGAGAGGAGGCTGGCTGGGAGCTGGGAGCAGCAGGTGGTGGGCAAAGGGGACGGGTCGGGTGCAGTGTTTGCTCAGTCCAGCCTCAGCAGCTTTTTGTTGTTGAGAATCTGCGATTAACTCGCAGGGGCCGGTGGTAGGACAAGGCTCCTCCCCACGTAATTCCCAAGACTCAGGGCATGCAATCCCCCCCCCTCCCTCTGTCCCCACAGCTGAGCCAGCGCAACCCCTTTTCAGCCAAGGCTAAGGGAGCATGCTCCCTCCCTCAGCCCCCACCCCGGTTCGCCGCCAGCCCCCAGCAGCGGGGACAGGCAGATGCCGTGTGCGTGCATAACCCGGCTCCTCTCCGCCCGCCAACAACGGGTGACCCGGGCGCTGTGCCCAGCGCCGCGCTCCCGCCGCAACCCTATAGCACTTTGCAGCAGTTGATGCAGCCGTTCTGGGTGCCGTAGCGCTTCTGCAAGGCCGCCCGGGTGGCGGTCTCAAAGACCTCCCGGACACCCTCCTTGGTCTTGGCCGAGCACTCCAGGTAGTCGTAGGCCTGGATGCGGATGGCCATGGCGCGGCCATCCTCCGTGCGCACCGGCTCCTGCTTCATGCGGGCCAGCTCGTTGCGCACGTGCTCGTCGTTGCGCAGGTCTTTCTTGTTGGCCACCAGGATGATGGGGACGTTGGGGCAGAAGTGCTTGACTTCGGGCACCCACTTCTCTGGGATGTTCTCCAGCGAGTCCGGGCTGTCCACGGAGAAGCACATGAGGATCACGTCGGTGTCCGGGTAGGAGAGCGGGCGCAGGCGGTCATAGTCCTCCTGGCCGGCCGTGTCCCACAGGGCCAGCTCCACCTGCTTGCCGTCCACCTCGATGTCTGCAACATAGTTCTCAAAGACGGTGGGCACGTAGACCTCGGGGAACTCGTCCTTGCTGAAGACGATGAGGAGGCAAGTCTTGCCACAGGCACCGTCCCCCACCACCACCAGCTTCTTGCGGATGGCGGCCATGGCCAGGCTCGCCAAGCTGGCCTTGCCGTGCAGCAGGACGATGGCAGCGCCCTCCTCCCCGCGGCCGCCGCCTCCCCCTTCCTCTCGCTTCTCACAGGGCACCGTGGCGAGCCGGGCCCGCGCAGGCAGGCGGGCGCGCCCTCCTCTCTCCCCGCACCGGCACCGCGCCTCCGGCCCCCGCCTCGGCGGAGCGCTACGGCCGCAGACAAGCGCCGCCGGCCGGTAACCGCCCGGCCCGGCCCTTCGCGGGGGGAAACGCCGCCGCCACTGCCGCAAGCTGCGGGCCGGCGCCGCTATTTAAAGGTGCTCGCGACTTTCTTAATATAGCCGGCCAATGGGAAGGCAGGGAGTGAGGTCATCCCCGGCGGAGAGCGCCACGATTGGTGGGAGGCGGGGCGCAGGGAAGCGGGGGGGCGGCGGCGGTGGCGGTGTTCACCGGGCCGGGGCCATCGGGGTGGGTGGTTGAGGGGGGGGGGCTGGAGCGGGGCGGCGGGGCGGGTTGGGAGGCGAGCGGGGCCGGGCTCCGGGAGGGGCTCACGGCGCTCGGCGGGCAGCGGTACCGCACCTCCAGAGGAGCCCGGGGCAGGTCCTCCGCCTCGCCGCCGGTGAGGACCCCCTTCCACCGCCCCCCCCCCCCCCCGCCCCCGGTTGGGTGCCGCCGTCCCTGCGCCGCTGTGGCGGGCTGGCGGCCGGGCCCGTCCCTGCCGCCGCCCCGGGGCCGCCGCCGGCCGCTCGCGGTGACCCGCTCGAAGGGGCCGGGCGAGCAACCGAGGAAAACGGGGCAAACCGCTGCGTCCCCGGTGCGGTCTGTAAAGCTCCAGCAAAGCGGAACTTAGATTATGGCAGGCGGTTAAATAAAACAAAAGCCTGCGCTGGATGTCGCTGAAAAAAAAAAAAAAACAAAAAAAAAAAACAAAACGCAGGACTCAACCACTTCCCTTCCTGAAAGGAAAAAATTCATCATGTTTGAATCTCTCTCCTGCCAGCTTTATGGCCAAAAGGGAACGGAGGAATTATAAACTGGGAGAAGTAGCAGGCTTGAACTGAAATGCCCTTTTTGGTCTCAATTTACAGAGAGATCGGAAGTCACAGTCATGAAAAAAAATGCGGAAAATAAATGAGCGCAAAAGGCTGGAGTTTCAGATTGCTCGGAGGATAGGGTGTAAGTACCTCAACATAAACAGATGGCTCAGGCTGGGTGCGTTAGTGGAGCCGTGCATTGTGGAGTCTCACACTGAAATCACGGGTGGCATTCGCCCTGTCCCAGTGGCAGCTTTCGCTCTGTAACTGGGTGTTGTCTCAAGCTCCTTCCCTGCAAGCTTCTTCACCTAAACGATGTCCTGTGGCTACTGCCTCGCAGGGCTGGATCCAAAGTGTCCTCTTTTGCTAGCCAGTGCTGGCATTCCTGAATAAAACAAAAAATGAGTGATCTGAACAATATGGCTGTTATTAAAAATTGTGTTTAAAAACAACCACTTGAAGACCAAATGCCTCACTGAGTATATCAAATTGCCTGACAAGTTACTTGCAGCAGACAGTTACAGAAGTGTGTGTCAATAGGGCAGATGGTTCACTTATGGTTCACATAATCCTAGACACTGAAATATAATTCATCTTCTGTGAGATTTTTGCCATTCCCATTTCTCACTGTCAAAAGAGCGTGACCCTGGATGGTGACAGATGGATTTGTACCTTGATCTTACATAGTTTGTACAGCATATTTTACATGAAGCAAACATAATAAATTCAAACTGATGTTTGAAAAAAAAATAGAAATATAGTCACAGGCATTGGTGTTCTACAATACCTATAGCCTTTTAACGGGCTAAATTTCTGATTTGCATCGTCCGTTTACATTTGTTATGACTTCTCAGAGTTTTAAATTCTTCATGAAACGAAAGAAGTTGCCTGTGTGGAAGTCATACCCATGCTGGCATGTCCTTCTGGCGATGGAGCATTGGCAGCTTGTAGCTATTTTCTCTAAATATAATCACAAGTATGTAGAGCCATTGCGATAGGCAGATAGGGTTAACTTGCTCTACATTGTAAGTCATCTAAATTTGCTGTTCTAAGTCTCTTGAAGCTCTTCTGCTCTGTGAAACCGGTGGTGGATTTTTCACTGGTATTCAGTGCCACCTCGTGGCAGCCCCACCGGCGTGGGAGCCAGAAAGCTCCACCTTCGGGGTGGCAGCAGGGTAAACTACAAGTGCTTTATAGATCCTGAGAGGTGCAGCTTAAATGTGCTTTTGAATCCGTATTTATTTGAGTTTTGGGTGGCACGAAGAATCATGCCTGGATATTTGGTTTTGTCTTCTCACGAGCAGAACACTTCATTAAATAGAAAAAAGAATCAACCAAATGAGCAATTACGTTGATCATCTCATCTGTGCTGTGTCACGAAAGGTAGGGAAATATGCAGCTTATTCATTTCAAAGCTCTGTCGTTCACCCAGAGTGCAATTATCTGTGTGCTGCAGTGTAGAGAAGGCAAATTAAGTGGCCCACATTCCCACTCTTCAACTCTTTAAGTCTTCAAAGCAGGGTGGCCTTAGCCAAACTGTCTGCTGGTCCCAGCTTCCGAACTATGCTAAGGAAATACTGCTCCAACTAACCCAAGTCAAACCCATGGCAGTGACTCTTGTAACTGAACAGTGCAGACGTAGTTCCAGGTCCCAGCTATGGTCTGAGCTATAACTGCTCCATTTTCCAGTGAAGTCTTGCATCTGTAGCCTTCCACACAGTTACACAGAAGGCGAAGGGCCTGATGTTTCATCTCTCACTTTGCAAGAAAGACTGCAGCAAAGTCTGTGTAATTCCTTGACCTAGGTTTCAAATGCTTCGTATTTTCTTTTTTTCAGAGGCTTTACATCAGGAGACCCAGCCCTGTGACTCACTAAGGCTGAGACTGCACTCATTTCACTGTCCTAAGGTAGATCCAGCAATGGAATCTATAGGGAATACCTAAGTCACAGTGGTTATCACACATTTATATTTAAATGTGTAAAACCTGGGACTTGATCATGGCCTGGGTTTCATACTTAATGTAAATGTGCTACATGCCTGCTTTCTCCTGCAGTGGATTTAGCCCATAAACGTCACTGCCCTATGTGGTACCTGACCTGAGCTGTCTAAGTGGAAATGAGGAGGCCCTTAATTGATACTATAATTTCAGTTATACATATTTGCTTCTCTTCGCTGGAGCATTCTTTCTCCAGCCCATACACGAAAGCATGAAGTGAGCCAGTTTGAAGAACAGTAGAAATCAGATGTAGAGGATAAAAGAAAGGATAGGAATCCTTTTCTCTTCCTGCTTGGATCGATGCATCAGGGAAAATGGGAATCTGAGCAGCATGGCAGTGCTGCGAGTGCAGCACAAAGAGGCACAGCAGTAGTAATGTAAATGAGCACAGTGGATAATAATCTGTAGAAGTGCTTAGGCTTCCTTCTTGGGGTGGTGCCTGAGAACAGAGGTGGAAAACCTGGAAAGAAAGTAATGAAAAGAGGCTCTGGGTTGAGATGGCTTTTTCCTCTCCTTAGGGAATTTTGTCCAGGACCAATTCTGTGTTCAAGCATGGTCGTGGTCTGGAAGGCACCAGGGAGTATAGCCAGATCGCATATTTTAGGGCTGAATTTGAACTTGGTGTTGTACCTTTTATGTTTTCTGATCAAATTTGCATGATATGCTAAACTATACTTCTTTAAGCAAGCTGAAATTTCACTTCCAGTAATACCTAAATGTGCACTCTCTAAGGAGAGCATTAGTTCTGCTGCACCACATACATCTGTATGATTGATGAGGAAAGTATGAAGTAGGAGAAAGAAGATACCACTTCCTTGCTTTCATTGCTTGTGCTGGTGGTTTTGAGATTAAAACTCAGCCTTTTGTTTTGTACTTGATTTAATCCAGTTGGCATTTTTTGTTGCTGAGAAGACAATTCCAGTCAACTGCTGGAGATTGTTTCCAGATTATATTCCCCCCCCCTTGCTCTTTTTTCAAAACAGATTTTCTAAAGGGCATGTCTGTAACTCAGATAATTTGTGTACAATCATAAATCTGTACCAAAAGCCTGAAAGGTCAGTAGGGAAGGTAATTTTTCTCCTTTTTGTCAATAAGTAGGCAAGTAAGTACATTGCCTGCTGTGGCATAATGTGCTGAGGGAGCCGTATGTGCCAGCAGTGGCATACTGGGTCCTGCACGCTGACACGTACTGTAACGCTAGCAACAAGCATCCTGCAGTCTTCATGCAGGCAAAGCTTCTCAGTGAAGTCAGGAAAGCAAGAGCTAGCTAAATATGAGCAGTTTACAAGCTAGTGCGACAAAGCTCTGAGTAGATGTGGGAGGACAGACAGAAATGGTAAACATATGTCTTTCTAAGCTGATAAGAGTTTCTGACATATATAGGAACCAAATCACTTGTTGTTGCATGTCACAGGAGGTTCGTTGCTTTTCAGCATCCCTGAAGAAAAACAGAATTTAACTCTCAGATCTCCTTGTGATCAGTGCTTCCAGCAGAGAAGCCAGACTGATTTACTTAGAAACTGGAATACCAAGGCACAAAAAGAGAAGGCGAAAAAGACCTGTGTATTCCTGTATATTTTCATACAGAGGTTTAGGCTCAGTGCACATGAAAGCACATCATCCCAAATAAGAAATGCCTTAATGATCCTAAAGATCTGTATGGGACCTGCTGGCACTGCTCTTCTAGGGAATAAGTGGGGCAAGTCAGAAGCTGATGACTTTAATTTTGTCAAGTTCCTACAGCAAGACTATCAGATTCATACTTGAATAGGACTCACGAAATATGGTCTGGCAGAGTAAAATTAGACCACCACAGAAGACTGAAGTGGCCTCAGGTCTCCAGCTCACTTCAAACTAAACAAAAAGAAGTTCCTCATCCTTAGGCTAAAATTTTTAGATCTAAACCCCCTCATCTCAGTTGAAGAGCTCTTCTGTAGCTGTATGAAATAAATGGTCTGACCACATAATTATACTAATCAGTTACGTATCTGCATCATCAATAATGCCTTTGGAAACGGTTCTCTCTGCAGAGAGACCAAACTAATCTACCTCTGGTTCCCTTTGTTCTCAGTTTTTTTGTGGTTGCAGACACCTTGCAGTCTTTGTCTACCAGAAAAACTGAGACAAAGAGAGTGGAAATGGATTTTCCAACGCCAAGAAACTAGCAGGGAATTCAGTCTTCATCTCTAGAGTTCGAGATAGTATCCTTAACACTGGACGGTTCTTTCTCTTTATACTCTTCAGTTGACAGACTTCTTTTTACTACTTTGAGAATGATCAAACACTGGAAAAGGCTGCCCAGAGAGGCTGGGGAGCTTCCATTCTTGGAGATATTCAAAACCCAACTGGACACAGTCCTGAGCAGCCCGTTGTAGTTGATCTTGATCTGAGCAGGGCAGGGTGGACTAGATGATCCCTTCCCACCTCATCCATCCTTTGATTCTGCAATTCAGTTCTCTACGATGCCTCAGCAGATCTGGAAGGAGGTGTCTTCAGGGTCTGAATGTCAGGTCTCCTGCTGTTTTACACTCCAGTACTGTCAGCCACACACGCACAAGTAGTTTGGCACACAATACTGAAATGGTCACTCAGGATGAGTCTTTTGCAATAGGAATGAGGAAACTTCTGAAGTAAACATGCCGTGATTTGTTAATGAATTGTGTAACTTCCACTTCATTGCCAGTGAAGTAGTTTTCTTTAAAAAAGAACTATGTCATCAGGTTCTCTTTGTAGATTGGTTGGCTATATTAAGAAACATTGACCTATTCCTTTAAATACTGTCGTCATCATGATAGTCTTTGAAGAGTGCTGGTAAGTTCTCTCGGCAGGGGAAGCAGTGACCTATGGAAGCTGAAGCGGCAACAATATTAGAAGAAACCTATCTAATACTGAACATCAAGAAAGAGAAGGTTGATGCTGGAAATTACTATCCTGTAAGTCTAACAAACTTCTATCTCATATAAATTAACTGTGAATATATGAAGACTAAGAACGCTTTCTTACTTCCACATTACAACAGATCTATGAGCAAAAGCAGCATGGACTTAACACAAGATAGATGCCACCATTGGTAGAATTCCACTAGCAGACCATGGCAGGAAAAATGTAGTTAATAAAATTGATCTGGATAGTTGTTCAGTACAGTGTTTTATACTCCATCGCACTCACAAAATTAAGTCATTCAATCTAGAAAATGAAATCTGTTATGGACTGAACATTGAGCGTAAACTGTGTCTAAGATGATAAAACAGAAATATAAGGCACTGCAGGAGTCTTGGTTACATCCAGAATTGGTTTACACCTTCATTTTTTGACCTAGAATAATAGTCAAGAACAAGATACTCACAATTTCAGAAGATTCTGATACCAGATAAATTAAAAGGGGAAAAAAATAAGGAACAAAGGTAAGGCAGCAGTATGGAGAGAAAAAAGGAGATAAGGGGAAGAGTTTCAACTAATGAGATCTCCTTCTTCTCCTCCTTCTACCCTTCACAGAAGCTAAAAAAAAAAAAAAAAAATGCCCAGCATGGGATTAATCTATTTCATACTTTATCTTGGTTTTCAAGGAATGGCTGCTCTTAGGAGAAAGATAACTGTAGTCGGAGATGACCGCTGTGGTAAGACATGCCTCCTGTTTGCTCTGTGTCACAAACAGCTTCCCGAGTCCTACGAGCCAACTCTGTTTGATGCTTATACCACTGACACAGAGATAGATGGGAAAGAGATGAAACTAATTCTCTACGATGTGGCAGGGAAGAATGAAGTTAGTTACAGAAATCTCCGCTCAGTGTTCTACAAGGACACTGACGTTATTTTAATGTGCTTCTCTGTGGACAGACCTGACTTACAGCAAAACATCCTTGATTTTTGGGTTCCAGAAATCAAAGTGTTCTGCCCCACAGTACCTATTATTCTGGTGGCTACCAAGGTAGAACTAAGGGGTAATGAAGATATTAAGAAGCCAACTACTCCAGGCAACGAGCCAATTAACACCACAGAAGGAAAAGCTTTAGCTGCCAGCATTGGGGCATATGCTTACCTGGAGTGTTCTGCCAAGACAAAAGAGGGTGTTGATACAGCCCTGGTGATTATTAGCCAATGTGCATTAAATGAGAAAAGGAGGCAAAAGAGGCACTACAGGCGCTGCCGAATTCTGTAAGAGGACTTAACATTGCTTTGCTGTTGGATTTCATCATGTGGAAAGGTAAGTAGATGTCTTTGTTGATGTTGTGTGGGTGCTATAAGGACTCCTTATATGTTACAGGAGGAAAAAAATCCCTTATATCTGTGAAGCGTCACACTTAAAAAATTGGATTTGTTTCCTTCCCCACCTCCAAAACAGGCTGAAGAGCACAATTCCAGATTTGAGCTGAGTACTGGTCTTGAGAAATGGAAATGACCAAGCTACAGTTCTCCACAGAGGTTTTTTGGTCAAGGGAGATACACACAGACTAGGACAGGAACCTAAAACAGCACTACCAGGACAAGCTCAAGAGCATGTTGTTCAGTGAATCTAATCCGGGCTTCCTGATAGCAGTGCTTAGTGGCAAGCAGCTGTGCTGACAAGGTTTCCTAGTATGCACTCCCTTCCACAGGCTTCCTTGAAGGTTGTCCTTAGGGAAGGGTGTCACCACACACATAGCCAATAGTCTGCTGTGCTAATAGCAGTGGGTTTCTACTGGCAGAACAGGTCTGGCTTTTGCTACAATTCATTCGTAGAGCTGGCCTGGGCTTGGTTCCATAAACCTATCAGGAATGCAATGCACAGCATAGGGTACAATGACAGTACTATAGGCAGTGCTGTCTCCACCTCTTCTTCAGGCACAGGTAAATCAAGTGGGGTAAACCAGCCTGGCTCTGGGGTAGGGTTATCCAGTTCTTGATAGAATTCCTGCCTTAAAAGCAGAGAAGTAAAAAGCCCAGACTTCAGTCGCTAAACCTCTTTGTCTTTATTGTCTGAATGTATCTTAAATCATTCTGTCTTTCCTTAGCACTTGCAGGCAGAAGACATGAAGTAAAGAGAATGCCAACAACCATGCTCTCAGCTTTGCAAGTCATTAACAATCTGGAAAGAGACTGAGACATGCTGTCAACCTAAGCAGAAAATCTCAGAGAGGCACGGAGATGGACCAAAATGGAAATACTCTGGGTACATCTCCATACTCCTCCCTTCTGTGAAGCACTGCTTGCTGGCAGCCCAAGGAACTGAGTTATGGACTGACATTAAAGGCACAACTCTGGAAGCAGTCAAATAATGTGACTGCAGGATTTGAAGGCACATACTGTATCGCTGTAAGTGGACAGAGAAGTGCTTTAAGTAAACCCCTTTTGATCCTGAAGTAAAGGTACAGGGCTAATTGAGCATAACTGTCATGAAATAGGAGAACATGAAAGTCTTATCGCTTTCTTTTGCTGACTTCCTTGGTGCTGGTTTCATCACTCTGGCAGCTTGGTTATGCTTTCCCAGGGGGAAACAAAATTAGAATAAACACAAATTTATAAAATTATTATGCCACCTAGAGCTGTACACTTAGCAAACCAGCTTTTCCAGGTGAGAGACCTAGTAAAATACACGCTTACGATTTTTTTCTTACCTATTCTTCCCACCAGTATTTGTCTATTGACAGTATTATGGGTAGAAATACTGGAGTTGGCCAAGTATTCATTATTGGATGAGTTGCTGATTTCCTTCTACATCACTTTTTAGTAGCAGTTTAGAAGTCCACAACCACACTGTGCCATAATAACAAATGCTTCAAGGATGACACTTTATATTCCAAAAGTACCTTTCTTCCAAGAATCTCAGAGCACAAGCAGGTTTCAACATGAATTACCAGCCCACCTCCTGGTGATAAGTAGGTGTTATTTCCATTTTCAAACCCGAGAAACTTAAACTGCTGCCTAAAGTAACTGTGAACCACCTACTTCTTGGAGCTTTCTTTTTCTTGACTTGTTTTCCATTCCCTTTCTATTTTGCTTCCTGGACCATTCTTAACCTCAATTTCCTCTACTCCCTGTCTATAGTAATCCCCAGGATGCAACCTGATATTGTACCCAAACTTTAAAACTCTTCTCCCCATGCAACTCGGATGTGTGTGCTGTGCATAAATGCTCTCCTGATTCAGTTAGTAAAATATGTTACTTCATTTCAAAGAGCTGTATTTATGTAGATAGATTTAAATTGTTATTTCCATTTTATATGTGTATCTGTGGGTGGGGAGGATTAGACAGCAGATAATTTAAAGAACACAGGTGTCTCAGGTGCCTCCGATGTGAGGTATTGGATTGGAGAGAGGCAGTTTTGCAAAGATGCTGTGCACTTACTGCTTGGAAAGTTCAGACCACTTTGGTGAATCTGAGCTTACATTGCCTGTTGCTTAGTAGGACACTGGTCAGAATACTGACTGGTGTCTGTTTTCGATCTAAATAAACAAATATTTTCCTCCAGAAAGGTGCTTTGTTCAAGATAAGGGTAGCTGGTTTCAGTCCCAGTATTCACTGACATATCTCTGAATTATACTGTTGTTAGACTGTTTTTAGTTTCTATTTCTTAACATTAACCTTTTTATTGTTTTTATGTGAAATAAAAAGTTGGCAATCTGTTTCCACTGTATACTCCTCCACAACTGGGAGAGAGAAATCAGTGGGAGGTTTTTTCATCATTCTTTTGCTAAAGCTGTATAAATTCTCTTTTTTGCCACTTTTGTAAAAATATCCAAATGCTCTTCCTCTTTATCTGTCCCAAAACACTTTTGCAAGAGCAAGTTACTATGTGGCTGTTCAAGAAATTATTTGGACAGTTGTTCATCTTTTAGGGCACCCAACTCCCATGAGAAGTCCACAGACTGGATAGTTTCCTTTTTTTTGTATTTCAGCATTGATCTGCGATACAGAAAGAAGGGGGTATAGCCCAGTAGTCAGGATATTAGCCTAAGACATATGTATCTGGGATTGCTCCTCTATTCCATCGCAAACTATGGTCTGTATGACCATACAGAAGAGAGTGTGCAGGTCTGCACTGCAAAGTAGCTGGAAGCAAGCCATCCACCCATAGCAGCATGGAGCTCGGCAGGTGCTGGTTCATCCTTCCCATTTAAATTGTGTCTCCAGGAGCCTCTGCAGCCTTCAGCTCACATACACCCTCCAGCTGATGTTAGGCTTCCTACCCCGGCCTGCCGGGCTGCTGGTTGTACACAGGCATGTGAAGAGCTCAGATATTAGCTGTGAGAGAGCTACAAAGTCTGTATAAAACTGATGCTGGGAAAGTGATACATGCCCACATCTTAAACCTGGAACAAAAATCAATAGTGAAGGATCCATATAGAAGCAAACGGCCAGTAGTCAATAGCCAGGCTAGACTTGAGCCAGAGGTGCTACCCTTCTAATGCAAGCCTTTCTTCCAGTGCTGGAGGGGAGAGGAGGGGAGAAGAAAGAGAGGAAGAGGGAGGGGGGAAAGGGAAAGGAAGAGGAAAGAAAAATCACAAACTGTTTTATGAACTTTTTTTTTTTTTTTACTTTTGTGAATGTAAATGTTAAATATGACTTTTTATTAAGGAAAATAAAAAGCAAATGAAAGAAGTACTGTGGAAAAGAAGATGGAAATTAGCTGAGCATTCATGTATCATTCAACAGGGCCATTTCTAAGATGAAATACACTGTTTACTCCCCACCACAACAGTTTAAGACATGTCAGATTGAAACAGCAGGGGAATTTATACTATATTAGGTGAATATGACGGTATGCATTGCAATTAAATAAGAGTTTTTCTTGCGATTGCAATGAAGCAAATATGCAAATAAATTATATTGATGTCTTTCAGTAGAAATGAAAGAAAGAAAGAAAGAAAGAAAAGAAAGAAAGAAAGAAAGAAAGAAAGAAAGAAAGAAAGAAAGAAAGAAAGAAAGAAAGAAAGAAAGAAAGAAAGAAAGAAAGAAAGAAAGAAAGAAAGAAGAAAGAAAGAAAGAAAGAAAGAAAGAAAGAAAGAAAGAAAGAAAGAAAGAAAGAAAGAAAGAAAGAAAGAAAGAAAGAAAGAAAGAAAGAAAGAAAGAAAGAAAGAAAGAAAGAAAGAAAGAAAGAAAGAAAGAAAGAAAGAAAGAGAAAGAAAGAAAGAAAGAAAGAAAGAAAGAAAGAAAGAAAGAAAGAAAGAAAGAAAGAAAGAAAGAAAGAAAGAAAGAAAGAAAGAAAGAAAGAAAGAAAGAAAGAAAGAAAGAAAGAAAGAAAGAAAGAAAGAAAGAAAGAAAGAAAGAAAGAAAGAAAGAAAGAAAGAAAGAAAGAAAGAAAGAAAGAAAGAAAGAAAGAAAGAAAGAAAGAAAGAAAGAAAGAAAGAAAGAAAGAAAGAAGAGAAAGAAAGAAAGAAAGAAAGAAAGAAAGAAAGAAAGAAAGAAAGAAAGAAAGAAAGAAAGAAAGAAAGAAAGAAAGAAAGAAAGAAAGAAAGAAAGAAAGAAAGAAAGAAAGAAAGAAAGAAAGAAAGAAAGAAAGAAGAAAGAAAGAAAGAAAGAAAGAAAGAAAGAAAGAAAGAAAGAAAGAAAGAAAGAAAGAAAGAAAGAAAGAAAGAAAGAAAGAAAGAAAGAAAGAAAGAAAGAAAGAAAGAAAGAAAGAAAGAAAGAAAGAAAGAAAGAAAGAAAGAAAGAAAGAAAGAAAGAAAGAAAGAAAGAAAGAAAGAAAGAAAGAAAGAAAGAAAGAAAGAAAGAAAGAAAGAAAGAAAGAAAGAAAGAAAGAAAGAAAGAAAGAAAGAAAGAAAGAAAGAAAGAAAGAAAGAAAGAAAGAAAGAAAGAAAGAAAGAAAGAAAGAAAGAAAATCAGTACATAATAATAAGGCAATATGTGAGAGCAATTTTCCATTTTCTGTGCAAAGATAGTTTACATATTTCATGCAATAGTGCTGTAGTAGCCTGCATGCCTAAGAATATCATCAGGACAAGGTTTGTAGACAAGCTGACTTTGCTGGGAAAAAACAGACAAGCTCCTGGACACTTATGTCTTCAAACACCTCTTCCAAATCTCGTCTGATAAAGGATCTGACTTTTCCCTATAAAGCTCTACATGCTGTGATAAGACACGAAAGCCATGACAATCTAGAATGTGTTTTGCACAGAGATTTAGGCAGAACCTGTAAGATTCAGTAACATCTACAGAGTCACATATCAGTAGTTCTTTAGCAAAAACATACCCACGTAGTACAGGGCTTTGGAAAAAAAGAGAAGTTTGAAACTAAAAAAAGCCCCATGTGTTATTTCCTTTTCAATGCTTGTTTCATGGATGGAGTGGAGAAAGGGTAATACGTCTTGCTTAGCAAGACCATTTTCCATTTTGTATTAGTTTCCTGTGTAAAGATGTCTTCCTAGTGGACAATCTATCAGTCTACCTACAAATTCATCTGTTTACTCAAAATTATCATCAGACAGGAAGCGTGCTATATTTTAAGAAAATGGAATCTCTTAGGCTTTTGTCTCAGTTTTCTTCATAATATCTTGCCACTTAATCAAATTCATTTTCTGAAATGTACTGCATCTGTTTTAAATAATTCATCAGCTTAAAGTGTATCTCTGCAATCACTTGGAGAATGACAAACTGATACAAGAGCCTGTAATTTGTTGTTATGTTTTGATGGAAATATGGGCCTGGATCATGGTATTCCTCCACAGCAGCTCAGAGTAGCATATGAAAAGGCAGAAGGACTGCAACTTCATTTACCAAAGCTAAATTTTAGGTGTCCCTAAGGCCTTGAAAGCCTCTTTGTTCAGCTTAATCTCTGCAAGTGGAGTTGTCCATCATTGAAAGTACCTCCACACTGCTGATGTGTTCACATTTCAATCTGCTCAGTTCCTGAACACGTGCTTTATGGCAGCTACCTCCTGTGTCGGGGTGAGACAGCTTTTGAGGGGGTGACACTTGTCTCAGCACATCTGTTGGGCAGTGCCTGTTGAGGAGGCAGACCAGTAGCGGAACATCCGATTTATGAATCATGCCAATGACTGTTTCTGAGCAGTTCGATGACACTGGGAGCAACTCTGTCAGCTCACGTGTCTCTCAACCAGTCAGTGTTGCAAGGTGGATGTTCCAAGGTGCTGGGAACAGGGAATTTAGCTGTCTGTCATCATCCAGCTTTGGTTGAGTTTGTAAGCTTGAAGGCATTAAGAAGAGCAACCTTCTCCCCTTCAATCCTTTTGCTCAGGCAGTAGGACAGTCTTTGTAGAGGCTATCCTTGGCTCAAGCCCAACTGCTAGCCCAAGTGAACAGGTCATTGTCACAGGCTGCTGAATCCAGTGACCTGGTAGAGGCAAGGCTGCCTACTCCCTGCCCCCAGGTCCAGCTGGCAGTGGGGCTAAGCATGTATTCCCAGTGGGCATATGAGCACAAACACACATATTCAAAAGATATCTATGTATGCACATGGTCAGCAACACAAAAATACTCAACACACACAAACAGCACCAAGAGGCCTCATCTTGTTCTGCTATATGGTTGGTCAGGATGAAAACCCATTAATAGAATATATATGTACTTTATACAGACATATATACACCATGGATGCCCCTAGCCACTGGCCTGAGACACTCAGTCTACACAGTAGCTGTCCCCTGGATCCTCTCATCTCCAGTTGGCTCTTGCACAAACACAAACAGGTCCCTCAGCCAACTTCCAGACTCCACGGTCTCCCCAGTAGCTGGCCAGGACCTCCTGGTCCCTCCAGTAGCCAATGCACAGACCTCTGGTGCCTCCAGCATCCAACCCAGGCTTACGGTTGCTACCTGTCTCCCAAAGCCCCTTATCCCACTCACCAGCTAGTCTGGCTTGACATTCACCAGGGATTCACCTAGACCCCCAAACACACATGAGCACACAGAGTAGAGAGTCCTTCACCCAGGAAAAGCATCTGAAATGGAGTCCAGTGAGAAGACAGGCCCTGCTGAGCAGGCGCAGAGCATGGCCAGACAGACATACGGACCAGCCAACACTGTACATGCCACTGGCCCCTTTATGCCCTTGTCAGTCTGTTTTCCCATGCCTGTTCCTTCCCTCCCTTTCCTCACCCTTGCTTCCTCCCCTAAACATCCCATAGTCAGTCCTGTGCAATCCCAAGATTCTCCTCCTCTGCATGCCATAATGTGTTCTGTCCCCCTGAGTCATTAACTTACCCCCTTCAGCCTGTAAGAGCCTCTCCCTTTAGCTCAGGGTGCTGGGTGTCCCCCTGGACCCTGGGCTGATGGGCCCCCGGGACAGCCCTGGGAGGGGCCACACTGGGGGCTCACGTCCCCCCACTGCGTTATTGGGGTTCTGCCCCCCCCAGCCCACCTCTGACCTCCTTCATGTTCGTGTGGTGAGGCTTTAGCCACACTGCCCAGACACCATGGAAAGACACTTCTGGGTTTGCCCGCGGCTGCCCGGCCCGTAGGCTGTGCCCATCGCTGACTGCTGTTTGCCACCACTTACCTGTGGAAGGAGTTGAAATGTGGCTGTGTTTAAAGCCTTTGGCAGGGTAAGTCTAAATAAATATTTATCAGCAGCCAAATGTAGAAGAGAGAGCTAATAAAAATGCATCTTTTGGAAGGCTCCCTGTCCACCGGTTTTCTGCAGGAAGGTAAATTTAAATTAATGTTCCACTAAAGCACTGCTTTGCTATTAAAAATGATGAATGCGTCCAGGTACATTTCCAGTGACCTGCTGTAAACATGGTATATGCTGCATTAGTAGAAAATTGCCAACAGATGATGGTGCTCTGAAATATGACGGAGGCAGCTCAGACTTTTGTTTCTCTTCATCTCCATCTTGTTGGAAAGGGCACACTGGCTTCTCCCCCAACAACTGGAGCTCAAGGCCCACAGGACTCGGTCAGACCCTTGCTGTGGCTGTGAGAGCATCTCCATGGTCCCCTTTGCTGAGCCAGTGCTTCAGCCTGGAGCAGGGGCCACAGAGGGAAAGCTGAAGGCTCGGGAATGAGCAGCATCCAGCATCTTAAAACCAAACTTGTTATTTTCCTCTGCTTTTACCCAGACAGCTGGGTAAAAGCTGTCTGGGTAAAAGCAGAGGAAAAATAACAAAAAGACCATTACAAGGTAGACTTGGCTTTATAATGAGACAAATATGGAGAAGTGCCATGGTAACAGCTATCAGGCTTTTTTGACACACTTCTGTGACGATAGCCATATGGATCAAGGGATGGGATCGCAAACTCAGCACCATCTTTTTATTACATGTTTGTACAGTGCCTAACACAGGGGGCTGAACCACCCCAGAGGAGAGTGAGAAGCTGCCGGTGCTGGCATTGTCTCATGAGCTCCCTTGCTACTGCCTGCCCACAGTCCAAATGCTTTAAGGGCAAACCACCATGCCTGGTAAACTCCGCTAACCAGAGATCTTCCCAGATTCTCAGTCTGTCAAGAAAAGAGGTTAATGCACTGCTAGCACCACAGTTGCTTCTCTACACGGTCATACACGCAATCTCAAAGACCCCTGGAGAGTGGAAGAGCCCAGGGTCAATCCTTACTCACTGTGACTCCTCAGGAACCCTGTCACCCAGTCTGCTGCCCGAACTCAGCTACAAATTAGTGTTAAACATAAATGTTATTTATTTCTAATTAGTTATTAAGGCAGTATGTGAAAGCACTCATGAAAGATTATATTGGTATGTGTTTGGATTCAACACAGCCCTCCCTAAATCATGCTGAAAGCTGAATTCCCTCCTGCAATACAGCAGATCACTTAAGGCTCGGTGCTGGTACATGAGAAGAAAATTTGTTACCCTTCCGGAAAAATCAATAGGCTCTTGGCAAACTGGGTTCGGTGCCGTTAATCATCTTGATGGCACCATCTGCCTGTGTGCCAAAGCACAGCAGGAGAACCACCCCACCGCCCGCCAGCAGGCCCTGCCGCCGGCAGCTGCTCGGGGACCGGCGCAGTGGCTGCAGAGCCCCCGCACAGCCGGGCTTGCACCGCTCGCTGCAGCTGAGGGGCTTCCAAGCCCGGCTGAAGGTGCAGGAGGACCAGGGGACTGTGAGTTCAGAGCTCGCCGGGGACTCTGTCATGTCCCCCCGCCAGGACTTCTGCTCCGTGGGTGGGGGCAGTGCCTCTGCCTGGTGCCCGAAAAGCAGCTGAATGCTCAGGGGAAAAGTGGAGGAATCAAAAATGTTGAAAACAACCCAGCTGCCTGAGGCATCGCTGCTGGTGCACGCGGCTCCTCAACGCCTCACCGGCATGTGGAGGACGTGAGAAATCCCACGGCAGAGCTCGCTGGCTGTGGACCATCACTTGTTGCCGTATGAGGCCCTGGTACAAGGTGTCCCCAGCAAGGTAAGGTCTCCTGCCTCCTAAGGGAGCTCAGTGCTTCTCCATCAGTCAAAAAGTAAAAGCCATGGAAGGACCTTCCCTGCAGGCCCACGACAGGCTGGAGAGGCTGGAGCTGAACCCCCGGGAGGGATAAAGCCGGTAACACGCTGCAGCATGAGCAAAGGCGTGCTGGCCGGGTTTACAGGGGGCATAGCTGCGGCAGAATTCCTGGCTGCTGCCTCTGGAGATGTGTTTGAGAGCAGCTGCTGCCAGCTGCTGGGATGGGGAAAGGCCCCTCTTGCCAACGCACATGGCTTCCCCATCCCATCTGCCGGGTCTGCCTTCCCCCCGTGCCAGCCAGCATCAGGCGGGACACGCACAAAGCCCAGCTGACTCCAGCGGTCTGGGGGAAATGGGCAGGAGCAAGCGGCAGTGCCTGGCTTCCGCCCGCTTAGGATTAATCAGCGCTTTTCTGAATCACAGACGTGGCTTTGTCTGTGGGATATCAACTATAAGATTCAGAAATTAATTCAGCTTGGGAGCTCTGGATGACTCAGACTGCTATGAAAACACCCCAGGGCAGAAATGAGATGTAGGGCAAATTCACCCTAGGGGTATCTCTCAATGGACTTTAACTGAGGATAAATTTAATTTGCAGAACTGAAGCATATTTTATTTACTCTTTCTAAGCAGCAATTTAAATTGAAATATTCAAATGGACAATCAAGAGGCTCTTAATGGGTTGCATTTATTGAAAGAGAGTTTGAATTAAATTCCTCAACCTTGCAGTCCCAGGCATATTTTTTTTCCCCCAAGTGAATTATCTGCTGAGTTTCTCTATTGCACTAACGTATGAAAATGAAAATCTGAATTCACCAAATAAACAGACAAGATGACACAGCACTGATATTAGGTTCCTACAACCCACCCTCTCATCCTGATGGAAGATGTCTGGAAGTCTCAATGGAAAAACAGGATGCAGCAGTGATATGTGCTTTTAGGAGTTTGTAAAGGCAGAACTCTCATGCATCACTGGGCTCCCAAAGATGGGTCTAAGTTACAACAGCCCTTAGGGTTCATTTAACTCTGCTGCCAAATGTCTGCTTAGGAGAAAAAAAATACATTTTTGTAGTTGGAAAAATAGTGAGGCAAAGGATTTGAAACGCTGAGCTATATGGACTCCTGCCTTAGCTTTCTCAGTGCAGCAATACTTCAATGCAATCATTAAACGTTTCATCATTTCTGGCACAGGACAGGGAGGCTGCAAGGAGCCCAGGCTCAGTTCTTGGCTCCACTCTCCATGCTCTGTGCGCTCTGAAGCATCATTTCAGGTCAATACAGCAGGACTTCAGCGCCCTGTTGTCTTCACAACAGGCAGGCTGTGCGCTGGGGACTCCCAAGGAAGAATCACAGAATCACAGAACTACAGAATGGTTTGAGTTGAGTTGGAACGGACCTTTAAAGATCATCTAGTCCAACCCCCCTGGCAATGAGCAGGGACATCTTGAGCAAGATCAGGTTGCTCAGAGCCTCGTCCAACCTGACCTGGAATGTTTCCAGGGATGGGGCATCTACCACCTCTCTGGGCAACCTGTTCCAGTGTTTCACTACCCTTATCATAAAAAATGTCCTCCTTATACCTAGTCTGAATCTACCTTCTCTTAGTTTAAAACCATTACCTCTTGTCCTATTGCAACAAGACCTGCTAAAAAGTTTGTCCCCATCTTTCTTATAAGCCCCTTTTATATATTGAAAGGCCACAGTAAGTCTCCTTGGAACCTTCTCTTCTCAAGGCTGAACAACCCCAACTCTCTCAGCCTGTCCCCATTAGGGAGGTGCTCCAGCCCCCTGATCATCCCAAGAGGATCAGCCCTCCACTCCCAGGAGCTGGGGGATGGACAGGCAGCAGGCTGCAGTGATGGAAGGGAGCAGGCAGTATTTTGGTCATACCTTCTCCGCCTGGGAAGCTGCTGCTGATGGCTGGGAGCTGGAGGGAAGCCAGGTGGCCATATGTCATGAGAGAAACCCCGACAGCCAAATCTGGGGAAAGATGTGGGAAAATTCCTTCTGGAAGAAAAACCTTATGCTGGAGGACACATCTGGATCCCATTTTCTCTCCGCCGTCTCTGGTGATGCATTTTTCTGTTTGAAAGCTTCCCCCAACCCAACCAACCCATGAGAGACAGGAAGCTGTTTCTGGCAGTGTTTTCATAGACTAAAGTCTGGGACAAGACAAGGGGCTGAAACTCACTTGGGGGAAGAAGTTCAGAAAGACCTGTGTGTCCCTCAGAGGGAGCTGCACTGGCCTTCAGAAGCTCAGCAGCAAGCAAGGGGCAGTTTGGCCACATCTGCCACCATCCACCTGGGGGGCTCAGTAGCAAACAACAGGGCTAGAGGGTTGAGGGGAGAGGAGGGCCCAGGAGGTCCACCTGGACCTCCCCAGGTGACCTCTTCAGTGTCCTGGTGGAGGGAAGAAGTGAGATTTCCACCCCTGAAGCAGCAGGTCAGTCCAGTGCTGGTCTGAGACAGTCTGCTCCCTGTCTTATTGCTTTGAGGACTGAAGCACTTTGGAGAATGATGCTCATCACCATACCTGTAGCAGGGTCTTCACAGAGGGGCTCTGATCTCAAGTGCCATCTCTAGCTACTTCTAGATGATCATATAAGAAATCATGCTAAATACCACAGTGTTAGATGGGAAAATGTTTCTGTTTTCATTGGTGCATAATATGAAGATGCAGAATACATCTAATTTGTACACTGAGTTACTCTTCCCCCCTTCCTCCACTCCTTCACCTTGGTTTTCACCAAATACATTTTCTCCTTCCATTTGGTAGCTCCAAAACTGAGTCTTCCCCAGATGATGGCATTGTAGGCTGTGGAGTTGTCCCTGCTCTGACAAACTTCTCACTCGTCCATCTCTTGGTCTGTCTCTCCTAGTGACAGCAAAAATCTATCCAGGTTCACCTCCCTGCTCTGTTGTCATTTCTCCCTTCTCCTGGCTGTTTCTTTGGACCATGCATTCACCACCAGGCAAAATCCCTGTGATTTTTTCAAGAAACTTCAAGATAGAACCCAAGACTAAGCCAAAGCCACCCACACAAAATGCTGGGATAGTGTCCTGGACAGTGTGGATCCTCCCATGGAATGGATGCTCAGTGTCCTGGGGGCAACATGGGTCCCAGGGCAGTAGCTTGAGAAAATTCAGATAATGCATCGTAACCCTGGAGAATTCACTGCTTAGAGTAGTAAAAAAGAAACAGTGTCATTACCAGGTTGAAGTAACAAGATAATTTTCAAAATGCTTTTAGCAAATTAATTAGCTATAGCTAATGCCTTTCATGGCTGGCTCACTACATCTGCCTGGGACATTTTCAGAGCAGACAGCCAAAGTTATTGCCTTTTCTGCACTTTTTTTTTCTATGTCCTTATACAAAAGAAAGCAGGTATGTTGTTTTCTTACATGTATTCTTTCCTTTGAAAGCTTTATGATGCAGTATATACATCCATTTCTGCTTGAAGCTGTACCAATACAAGACATCTGTGTGACTGCTCACATGTCATAAGCACAAGCATGGATCCAGGTATTCCCTACAGGAGAGGCAGGAGAGAGAGATATATCCTTGGGGACAAGCTGAGCTAGTGGACTGATAACTGTTTTTCTTCTGTCCCCAGAGGAATGCACTCCCCTGCTGTCTTACCTGAGGGAATGCTGGAAAGGGAAAACTGAGTTAGTTTGCCAGTCTCACCTCTTTTAAGAAAATGCTTCTGGAGGAAACACTGTACCACAAAGCATTTTCATGGGTCACGCTTTGCATGTGTGATCCAAAGCACACTGAATTGCACAGTAAATGCTTCAGGACTTAAACTGCATCCACGGAAAACACAAGCTGTGTCATCTGAGCTCAGAGGACAACTGAGCACCACGCAGTCACTCACTCACCCATTCCCCCTCAGGAATGGGAAGGAGAAAATAAAGCAAAACACTGGGGAATCAAGATAAGGACAGGGAGAGATGACTCACCCATTATGGGTCACAGACAAAGGCAGACTAGTTAGGGGAAGAAAAAGAACATCACTTTAATTCAGACACTAACAACATTTAACAGACAGAGCAGGACAGTGAGAAGCATTACCACATCTTAAAAACACCTTCCCCCCCCACCCCTTCCTTCGTCCTGTGCTCAGCTTTGCTCTTTTCTCTACCTCCTCTCCCCCGGCAGCTTGCAGGGAGCAGGGGATGGGGATGGGGGGTTGGGGTCAGTCCTGCTTCCTCAAGGTGAGGGGACACTCCTCGCATTCTTCCCTGCTCCAGCATGGTTCCCCTCTCACAAGAGACAGTCCTCCACGAACTTTGGTGTGAGTCCTTCCCACAGGCCGCAGCACTTCCCAAGCTGCTCCAGTGTGTGTCACCCCCACGTGTTGCAGTCCTCCCAGTGCCAAACTACAACAGCGGGGGCTTCCCACAGAGTCCCAGCCTCCTTCAGGCGCAACCACCTGCTCTGAAGTGGGGTCCTCCACAGGCTGCAGGTGGGCATCTGCTCCACCAGTGACCTCCGTGGGTGGCAGGGGGGCAGCCCTGCCCTCGTTACAGGATACAGACAGTCTCTGCTCCAGCACACCTACCCCTCTTCCTCCTCCTTTCTTCCACTGACCTTGGTGTTTGCACTGTCCTCACAACTCCATAAGTCCCACTCCTCCTGACAGGTTCCCATTCTTAAATACGTTATCACAGAGGTGCAGCCACCATCACTAACTGGCTCGGCCCTGGAGCTGCAGGAGCTTTCAAGAAGCTTCACACAGGGGCTACTGCTGTAGCCCCCTTCCCAGCTACCAAAGACCCTCCACACACACAAACCCAGCACAGAAGCGTGTTTCTTCTCACAGTTCAGGCATTGTG
The DNA here is from genome assembly GCF_018691265.1 of Tyto alba. Taxonomy (NCBI): domain Eukaryota; kingdom Metazoa; phylum Chordata; class Aves; order Strigiformes; family Tytonidae; genus Tyto; species Tyto alba. The sequence continues at coordinate 40,215,032 of NW_024881316.1, read as the reverse complement.
TGGTGCAGTTACACTGAGATGGTCTCTGGCAAAAGGTTTCATTCTTGAGGGGGCTTCTGTGTATGTACAGCACCTAGCAAAATGCAGGTCCTAACAGCTATAACCTCTCTGTGTTATGGAACAAACCATCACAAATAAATGCTAACTTTCTTCCACCAAATCACTGAGATACAGAAAAATTATATCTAATTGACCCTTTGCCATTATCCCATGTGTTCATATGTTTGCACTCACCTTGGATAGTGTAATGAAACAATTGGATTCATTTTGTCCTCAGTTACACAACTTGAGTCTTGAGTATTACCCTGTGGGTTTCCAGCAAGCCCTGAGCTCAGCTGGGCAAGGTCCTGCATGCTCTGGGAGGCGGTTCCTGCTTCCCAAACAGCTTTGATCTCAGGACAAGACAGAGCTGGGTTTTTTAAGTGCTCTACAAAAGTACCTCTGGGGGTATGCAGCTCCAGCAGAAAAGCATTTCATCCGGATTTCCAACATGGCAGGGGAATGGCTGTTTTGAATACAGCCATGAATAATTCAATTTTCATGAATTTGCCTGACTTCATTAGGACTCCTGCTGATTTAAGCCTGATAAGCCGTCTTCCCTTCTAACCACTACTGCTTTAAGCAAAAGAGCAATGGCCCTCAGGAGAATGCCCTGTCCTGGGGCAGGGAGAGCTTGCTGCAGGGCAGTGGTCGCAGCCTCCAGGGTGCTGTTCAGCAGGCGGCCCTGGTGGGTGCTGGACTGTGGGTGCGTGGGGTATGGCCGCAGGGAGAAGAGGCCCCTGCTGAGGTGGGCAGGACTTGTTCGCCCTCCCCATCCCACTTCCAGCCACAGGACACCCCCCCTCTCCCTCGCACCGGGGCTGGGATTTGTCTGACCACGACCAAAGCCAATCGATCCCATTCACCTGCCCCGCCAAATGAGCTTTTCTGCTATTTCAGCGAATCAAACCGTTCCATGGCACCACGGAGAGGGCTCTGGGTAAGCAGGGGGGCTGCACGCTGGCTGCTTGCGGCTGCACCACGAAACAGCTCCCTTGGCATGAGGGCTAATCCCTTCATCGGCCTCTGCTGCCCACCCCGAGGGCAGTTCAGCGGTTTGTCCCGCTTCTCTGCCTGCCACCGGCGCAGGGGTGAGGCTGATGCTACCGAGGGCTTCATCAGACGGCTGCCGCCGCCGTCTGCCGGCACCTCCTTCCTCTGCAACCTCATCTCTACGGCCTGGAGCTGCCCTCAGCTGCCTGCGGGCAGTGGGACCCTCACCCACGCCCTGGGACCCTCACCCATGCCCTGGGACCCTCACCCACGCCCTGGGACCCTCACCCACGCCCTGGAACCCTCACCCATGCCCTGGGACCCTCACCCACGCCCTGGGACCCTCACCCACGCCCTGGGACCCTCACCCATGCTCTGGGACCCTCACCCACGCTCTGGGACCCTCACCCACACCCTGGGACCCTCACCCATGCCCTGGGACCCTCACCCACGCCCTGGGACCCTCACCCATGCTCTGGGACCCTCACCCACACCCTAGGACCCTCACCCATGCCCTGGGACCCTCACCCACACCCTGGGACCCTCACCCATGCTCTGGGACCCTCACCCACGCCCTGGGACCCTCACCCATGCTCTGGGACCTCACCCACGCCCTGGGACCCTCACCCACGCTCTGGGAACCTCACCCATGCTCTGGGACCCTCACCCACACCCTGGGACCCTCACCCAAGCTCTGGGACCCTCACCCACACCCTGGGACCCTCACCCATGCTCTGGGACCCTCACCCACGCCCTGGGACCCTCACCCATGCTCTGGGACCCTCACCCAAGCTCTGGGACCCTCACCCACACCCTGGGACCCTCACCCACACTCTGGGACCCTCACCCACGCCCTGGGACCCTCACCCACGCCCTGGGCACGACATCATGATGGGACATTTGAGCGGAGGTTTCAGCCCAAGGCCGGGCAGTGCCCACCCTGCCCACATCCATCCCTGTCAGCCGCACCGCTACCGTGGGTATTCCCAACTGACCGACCCCAGCCCTTAGCCCACATTCAGGTCTCCTGAGGAAATTATTTCGGTGTTGCCTGGGGGGGGGGCCTTTTGCATTGCAAATCTGAGGAGTGCTGGTTTTTGCACAAAGTAAACTAAAGGAGAGTGGAAAAACAGGGGCAGTGGGTTGCTGGGCAGGTTGGTGGCACAGCCCTCGGGGCAGGAGGAGCAGGAAGACTTGGTGCTGGGGAGGGAAACTGGGTGAGACAACCCATTGGGAAGTTGGTGAAGGCTGCGGGGGGATTTTTAAGGAGCGTTTCTGACCTCACAGTGGCTTGGAGTCCAGGCAGCACCAAAGGGATGAAAAGTCACCATATGCTTCTTCACCCACGGTCACACTTGTGCCTGGTACAGGGGGAGCTTGATACGACCCCCCCAGCAGGATCTGGTCCAAGCTTTTCAGCTGAGTCCAAGGGGCACAGCTCTGGTTCTCTGCAGCCACAGGAGATCCAGGGACCCCCATCCTTGGGATATTTTGCAGCGTCACCTGGGCATTTTCAAATGCACATTTCACATCCAACCTCCTCTGCCCTTCCTCGCTGTGTGTAAGGCATGGCTCCTGCCTGTAAGGTGCCTCTGTGGCCCTGATGGACTGGCATCCATCCAAGGACACCAAAGTGGTGGCTCAGCTGGTATGGCTTACAGGAGCAGCCCTTCAGCCAGAATGAAATCCTTCATTATTTCTGCAGTCTCTACACACATAATTTAGTTTATAGGCAAAAGGGGCTGCTGGGCCCAGGGAGAAAGAAGGGTATTGGCATAATATGACCCTCCTGCTTCCTCTTCAGTAAGATGATTTCCTTTTACTTACAAACACAAATGAACTAAGGTTAACAACAGCTCAGCAAGGCTTAGGTCTCATTAGTCTCCTTGCGAACAGGGTGGGATGTGAGTAGAAAGGAGGGCATGCAGAGCCCTGGAGTAAGGCCACAAAAAAGGGAGGAGGACAGCAGGACCAATACTCTGAGAGATCCCTGGGGCAGGTCTGAATCCCTGATTCAGGAGATGGGAGCAATGAGGCTGTGGTGATGCTCCTTGTGCCAGGGCTCATACCTTCTGCTGAAAAATCTATGTTCGTTCTGGAGCCGTTTCTTCAGAGGAATCGTGACCTGTTGATGAAGTATGGCAACCACAGACTGAACAATGGGAAAAGGCAAAACACTGAACTGTGGCTTTACTTTGTCCATTAGTGACACAGTTGTGCCATGGAAAAAACAGATTATGCACTGAAAAATAGGCCAGAACATATAAACAGAATGGAAAGGAGTCACTGCTGAACAACTTCTATTCTGGCATTTCTGAACTTCTGGGCATGTATTTTTGCTGCTTCAGTGTTGTCCATGTCTGGATTTTACATAAGTAATTCAGACACACGAGCCAAGACTTGCACATATAGGAATTCTCTTTCAATTTACTTCCCATTCTCCCTTTACTCAGCTCCCCCATTGCCTGTCATCTCACTGCAAGAAAACCAGGGCATAGTCCATGAAATTAAACAATAAGAATTAATGACCAACCTTTAGAAGAAAAAGATGATCATTTATCTGCCAGACACTCAAGATACAGGGTTCATCGCCTCCGAGGACAAATCTGACACGGTAGCTCAATTTTAAAAACAAATGGGTTATTTCACTACCTGTTAGTCTCACTGCTAGTTCACAAGCCTAGGACCAGCTGTTTATTGCATGACCCTGCGTCTGCATCCTTTTTTAGCAAAAATTGTTTCTCCATGAGGAATGAGTTACATACACAAAAACCCTAATGACATTCAACTAACTAGTCAATAAATGATAAAGTGCAAGATACAGATCCCTCTAAGCTGCTAAACTGAGTCATCCTGATGGGTAGATTTATCACAGCCTATCCAAAATCTCTAATATTAGCACAAAATGTATAAAATAAGGGTTTGCCTTTGCATTCCACTGAGTCAGCTGAAGCTCTTAGAAGTGTGTACCTTACACAGCAAGATAAGGCTACATTGGTGACTTGACATCTGGTCAGCAGCTGCTAATAAGTGCCACAAGAATTGAACCTGGAGCCAATGTTGTTCAGTATCTTCATGGGCAACTTGGATGATGTGATAAAATGTGCTCTCAGAAAATTTGCGGGTGCTATTAAATTAGGGGGATTGGCCAACATGCCAAATGGTGGAACTTCAATCCAGAGGCACCTGGAGAAATTTAAGGATTAGGCCAGCAGATGCACCCTACAGTTCAGCAGTGAGAAGCAGGAGTCCTGCATCTGATGTGGAATAACCCCATGTGGCAGTACAGGCTAGGAACTGGCTGGCTGAAAGGAGCTGGGATTACACATAGTGGCCTACATTAGGAGAAGTACAGTCAGCAGATCAAGGGACATCAATGTCCCTGTAGGCTCGACACTTGTGAGGGCACGCTTGGAAAGTTGCATCCAATTTTCTGATGCCTCCCAAGTTCAAAAGGGAAGTAGAGGAACTGGGGAAGGTCCAGCAGATGGTTAGGGGCCTAGAACACATCACCTATGTAAAGGAGATAAGGGAGTTGGGCTTGTTGAGTCTGGCAAAAAGAAGGATAAGAGGTAATCTAACAGCAGCCTACAACTCCTCGCAGGAGAGTTACAAAAATGATGGACCTTACCTCTTTGTCAGTAGCATATGATACTGTGAAGGGCAACAGCCACAAGCTGTGGCTTGAGAGGTTCAGACTGGACTTTGGGAATATTTCTTTATCAGGAGGGCACTGCAGAGAGATGGTGGGCTCTCTATCCTTTGTGTTTTCCAATAATTGGTGAGACAGTCATGGGTGACCTAATATAGTATAGGGAATAGTCCTGCTCAAACCAGGGAGTTGGACTAGTGACCTCCAGAGGTCAATTCTAACCCACACTTCAACAGCCGATGATTCCCAGAGTTGGCTGTATTTATTTAATCTCTGAAAACAGAAGCTCTACAATGCCCTCAGCATGATGACCTGGAGAACAAGTTAGCACTGCTGAGAGTCTGCAGTGAGTCCATTACTCCCTATGTCTCAAGAAAGAGCAGGAGAGACTGAACACTAAACCCTCTGCACTGGCAGTGAACTGATAAAATAAACCCAGGTATTCCAAGCAGATGAACTGTGTTTCTGCAACAGAGGAAAATTAAAATCATGATGAATTCTGTTCTTTCTTACCCATGGAGAAATTTATCCTCAACCACAAATGGTGACAATCACTTCAACTTGGTCATATGATCAAGGCTTCTCAGGAAATCACCAAAGGAGGATTTTCTGTACTGTTTCACACACTGGACCATCTTTGACTGTCCCAAGGTGTAGTCCAGCTCTGGTGCTTCTGAGGAAGTCAGGAAAAGATCCAGAATACATTCAGTTTTACGCACCAAGGTGAACCCTGCAACTGGTGGTTGCAGGTTGCCAGCTGAAGCGTGGGTTTCAATTATACTCAGGGTCTTGAGGTGAAGTGTAGATCTTATGATTATCTTGAGGGCAATGTTAATAGTCCAGTCTTCCTCAGAGCCCATGAAGGAAGGGCAGGTCACAGGGATCTGGAGCTTCGGAGACAGACAGGACCAGCATGATCTTACAGTACAACCTGTACACACAATGGCAGCTATAGAGCTCTGCCCACCACCACGTTTGTGACTGTGCTGTAGTAATGAATGGTAAGGACACGCTGCCTCTTCCCAACACTTCTATTGCAAATGTCTGATGAAAGAAAGAGAGGTTCTGATTTGCATATGCTGGGGTTGAAATAGATAAGCAATCATTTTGAAAAATGAGTGTAAGCACATATAAGCACCCGCGCATGTAGTTAAACCTTCCATCCAAGGAGAGATGAGCCTGCTGCTGATTGTTTATGTTCATGCAATAAAACTTCTATGGAATTGTTTTTCTTGGATGAACAACAGAAACAACCACATCAACTCACTTCATTTTAATGTCCATTTTATTGTAATTATATTGGCATTCTCTGAGCTTTCAGCATCCTGTTTTGGCATTATAAACACCTGTGCTTGCAAACCCTAGGCGACATAAATAAAAAGAAAGTCTTGTGACAATAATATCTATAGAAAATTAGACTGGTGCAAAATTTTACACTTGCAGCTTTTCAGCTCCCCTATATCCATAAACATATAACATACAAAGACTGCTTATCCAAAGTGTTAAGTCTTTTTGTGTTCATTAATATTGTTTGTGTGTCACAGGTGCACAGAGAGAAAGGATGGGCTACATGATAAAAATGCTTGTCTGGACCTTGGGAGAAACAGTCACATTTCCACACATTTTCTGTGTGACTTTGAGTAAGCCACTTAGTCCTTTCATCTTTTCATCATCTATAGCATACTACACCCATAATATAAAAGTGACTATAACTCCTGTTCCACAAGAATTATGTGCAGACAATACCAACCCTGATTGCACTTAGGTATGCAAGGATAGGTGGCAAAAGCCACAAATATTGTGCATGTCTAACCTTTAAATAAGTCTTTAAATTCCCACTTTTTGTATATGGACTGTAGATCTTCAAAAGAGCACAGTCCCATGTGGTAGGCTCCATAAATATGTGTGGGAAACAGAGACTGTTTCAAAAAAATTATAATCAGAGAAATAATATTATCCTAATTTTTTAGATAAGTAGCTGAGATACAGCTCATTTAAGAATCTTGCCTGATATCAGATGAAGAGCCTAGGGCAGTGGTGGGAAGTTAACCTAGAGCTCCTGAGCTCACTGTTCCTTTAAGTAAAGTGCACAGTCTCCATCAGTGTATACAGGAAAGGAAGACAAGGTGGCAACCCAAGAATTTTGCATTGTTAGAGGATTCAGGAGGGAAAACTGTTCCTTCATTGGCCTTTGTTGACAACTCCAGTAAAAAACAGTGGAAGGAAATCCTCCTAAACACTGTTTAAGCTAAGGATTTAGAAGATGAGCAGCAACTGGGGAATCCCATTATCATACCTAACACTTGGAAAAAAAGACTGTTGCATCTCTATAGCTGCTGGTATCACCACTCAGAGGAAAAGAAGGGGTGGCACTGCAGAATGAGGTTGTAATCAGATACACAGCTCTGATAAGGGCTGGGAGGGGCCTGGAGAACCAAGTGACCCCAGTGACCCCGTCTCAGGAATGCAGTGTTAAGTACAGATCTGCAGAAGAAATGCTGACAGAAAGTTGACCTGGGTAACATTCAATACTTTGAGACACAACAAGACATTTTAGGGACTAACACCCAGACCTTTTCAGACTATGACAAGACAGGTCCTATCCAGAAACAATCTGGATAAATAGGAAGAAAACAGCATATATCTCTGCCCTAGAATCAGAGAAAAGGGGCTGAGCCTCAGGGTAATGGGAAACAACAGCGACTGCAGTGTGTTAGGCATGGGTGAGAGTACAGCCCATGACTTTCTTGTGCTGTGCCTTTAGAATCATGGAAATTGGTGGAAACGGCTGTGGTGGAAAATGTACAAGAACTGAGATCTCAGCACTGTCCTGCACACTACTCCACGGTTGTACTGCCCTGATGGTGAGAAAATGTTCCTGAAGTCCAGCTGGAACATCTCAAGCCACAATTTGTGGCTGCTGCCCCTAGTTGCCATGACCAAGAAGAACCTGGCTCTGATGGCTTCACAACTCCCTCTTGAACAGCAGGGCCCAATACTGGACACGGTATTTCAGGTGTGTCCTCATCAGTGTTGAGTCCAAAAGGACAGAGTATTTCCTTGGTCTGCTGGCCCACACTTCTCCTAATGTAGCCCAGTATGTGATTTCTTTCATTCAAAATGAGAGTATCTTGTTGGCATATATGCTGTAGATTGGGGGTTTTTTTGCTCACTTCGTCACAAGAAAAATTACTTGTCTTTGGGAGAATTACAGGAAGGGTATTGGGTCACTGTCAATATTTAAGTGATGTTGCCTGTGTCCTCACCACAAATGGATGGATCACAGATAACAAGTGCATTCTCAGCCAGGTAAACTAACAGAGCTTTATAGCACTTGTCTCACTCAGAGTTTTTTTTTTGTGGGAGATGTAGGATGATTTGGGATGAAATGTGGTGGAACCATGTACTGAGACAGAGAGAGGACTGTTGTGACTGTGCACCTGTGACTGGAGGGAACAAGGGAACAAGCACAGAATAAAGGAACGAGCACACTCCCAGAGCGAATACCTGAGTAGAAAATGTTGTTTTATTGTGAACATGGTGTGTCCATGCATTATTTGAGAAGCTCTGTGGTCACAGTAGGCAGAACTAGGTGGAAAAAATTAAAGGCATTGCCAGGAATGGCTTAGGGTCACAGCCTGCTATAGAAGTAATATTTCATTGTCAGTCTTCTGCTGTCTGTTGCCTTGAAATATAAGAGCTAAGATTTTGACAAACAGTTCTTCCTGGGATGGAAAATTCAAAAGCACATATTCCTTTGGAATCTGTATGTAATCTGCCAAGGCAGAGCTGAAAATGAGAAAAGCATGTCCCCAGAATTTTAAGAAAACATGACAAGTAATGGCTGTAGTCTTTCTCAGCTAGATATTTTAGTGACACTTGTATTCTACTCATTCTCCCTTACAGAAAAATATTTTCTGAGCCTTGAAAACCAAGGTGCTAGGATAAACCACGAGGGGCAGGCAGCCATATGCCAGGAGGACATTATCTCAGTCTGCATCCCTGGTGGTCGGAGCAACTTCCAGGAACAACTGGAGATGTAAAGTGACTCTCTGTAAAAAGCAAGGGTGGCACTTGAAGCGAACTAGTGGGAAATAAAGAATGATGCCACTGAAAATGAACAGGACAATGTAGAGGATCTCAATTTGGGGTTGATCAATGATGGGAGCTAACACCAGGTACACAGCTGCCATCAGCACGATTACAGGGATGATAATTGGAACCTGTGAAAGCAAAACACTGGCATAAAGACCACGTAATTCTGGGCCACTGTGGGTCTCAACAACTCTGAAACTTCTGCAGAAGGCTTTTTAGATGAAACTGTGCTGCAACTTGAGGTACTGCCTACAAATCCCAATTAATCCAGACATCGTGTTTCCCAGCCCATCCCCACTCCAACGTTGAATATCCCTTCAAGAGCTACACCACCACCACACCCCCAATCCCTGGTCTTCCCTGCCCTCTTAAACCTGAAGATGCAAACTAATGTTTTTAGTGTCATGTCTGTTCTTGCTCACCCTAGTACCTTGCATCCAAAAGCTGAACTGTAGACAAAACATAGAGCAACATGCACAAATCACATAACCTTAGCACCCTTGGGCAAAAAGGTTTATTTATGTGTTGACCGCTGGACAGGCAGTCTCAGAGGCTATTTCTGCAAGTCTGGTCAGAAAGGATTTAAATTTAAATTTTAAGCCACCCTCCTTAAAAGGCTAGTGACTGCACAAGACAAAACAATTTCACAAGGTGAAAAAGTGTATGTTAAAGCTGGGATTTTTCCATTTTTCACTCTTGTGCCTTTTGTCCAACACAAAGGGCACTGACACAGACCAAAGGAAATGTTGTTCATGGTTACCTGTGAGAGCATGGAGAAGACCTGCTGCTGGGCTTCATCTGCCTTAGTAGGATGCTCTACTCTGATCCCTCCCCACTGTGTTCTAACAATTTTGGCAAAGTGCTAATAAAAATTGTTGTTTTCAAACTAAGGAAAATCTTTTCCCTAAATATAAACCTCCAACACACATACAGATCCTGCAGGACATCAGTTATATATTGACAGTTGACCTGGAATCTGCAGACATGAGCTGCTTCCAGTAAAGGAAAGTTAGGCCATCAAAGCAAAGGCTGCAGCGGGCTGACATCCTCACAGGACTGGCTTGGAGGACCATAGGAGCTTTATACAGTGTATGAAACACTATTTCAGAAACAGAACTTCTTTTCTGTAAATCCCATTCAGCCAACGAGCTGGGTGAGTGTCCTCCTCCCGCATCCGAATTTCAGGACAGAACCACAGAAGCCAGTGACTGGAAGACTTGATAGAGCACTGCTTTTCTCCTTCATGCTAAGCCCCATTGGACACTAATTACTGCTTCACAGAGCCTGGCAGTGTCAGCCTGTCATCTATCTCCTGGAGAAACAGCATGAGAACCAGGATGTTTATTCAGCTTGTCTCAGAGAAAAGTCACTGTCCTGCATTCAGGGTCTCATGGGTCCCCTGTTCCTGGCATCTTTTCTGTAAAAATATTTCCCTCAGTCACTGAGGAAGCACTGCAGCTCATGGCCCAAGGGACAAGAACAGGTAACTCCTGATTGCCTTCTACTTAGATGTTTTGTGGGGAACAAACCTGTGCCCTGGCCATCTTAAATGACTTGGGGCATTCTGGCTGAGTTTTTTGTTCTCTGCAAGGTTCTTACACCCAGGCTACCCTCTGAGGAGTGTGACCAAGATCTGAGAGCATAAACAGGTGACTGCATTGTTGATCTGAATAATCCTTCATTTTCCTCTTAAATCTCTTAGAAAAAAAGAGGATATAGTAGATATATTTTCCACAGTGAGGGGGCAGTGCATTATTAGCTTATCAAGACAGAGAATTCAACCTTGACTTATGCCTGTATATTCACACTATCTTACCCCTCATTGACTTTGCTGAGACAAAACATGAAATTAAAAAAGAAAGGACAACCACACATAATCTGTAAGTAACCAGCCCTCATAATGCCCTCTTAGTCATTTGGGCAATATAGAAAAAGGGTTTGAGGATTTTATATTATTACTTCACCTTGTAAGATCTTGGCAGTTCTGGCTTCTTGATTTTTAAATACAGGAGACCAGAAATAGTCATGCCATAGAAAATCCATGCTATAAAACTGGAAGAAAAAGAAGAAGAAATAAAAAAAGACAGCATTACTTTTGGTGTGAGATCATCCAGGAATGTCAGGCCTGCCTTGCCGATCCCAGATGTTCATATCTCCAATTAAAAATGAGACTAATTATATAAATTTAGTAGTTCTTCCATTCATTTCCTTTTCAGCACAAACAATGAGAATTTTAGAATGATCCGAATCTTACAGATTAATTTCAATATGAGGATGAATCACATCCAGTTAAGCGTATAGTGACAGAAGCATTCGTTTGTTACAAAGATGCTGGTTCCCAAGACTTTTCTTTTCTTTCTTCCCCCCTCCCCTCCACAATACTGGTTAGAAAGCAATAGCCCAGGCTCAAAAAAAAATAATAAAGAAAATACTTGCAAAACAATGTCAAAAACCAGAAGCACAATGGATGCAAACAGAAACGCTACATATACATACCTGAAAAAGTTCACGATACTGGTGAAGCTTCCTGATATTATCATTATTAAAGATACAGTAGATGTAAACAGCAGAGCAGGGGAGGGTGTGAGGCACCGCACATGAGCCATAGACAGAATGTCTGGCTGAAAGCCAAAGCAAAACAATATACATCATATCACAAACGCAGAGATCCTTACTCATCCCCCTCAGCTGCTGGTGGGAGCTCTGCCTGCAGCCAGAGCTAATCTTAATCATCAAATAAGCATAATATAAAAGCAGTTCAAGGAGTGTAAACATGGAAGCCTCCCTCAAGGATATTTTTATTGTGTCTCACTGATTTCATATCAAATATGCTCAGTTTATGCAGGCAAGATGAGGTTTTCAAACTACTAGTGTGAGAAAGGCTGAGTCAAATCAGAGCTTTCCTGATCATCAGAACCTTGTGCATGGTACCACCCTTCTGCCCTCTGTCATGTCTCTCTGGGACTTGACTTCTATTGGGCTGACTGGAAAATGAGACAAGGTCTACTCCTGAAACATTTATGCAGCCACAAAGCACACTAGGATTTGTCCCAGAACACGGAGAGAACTATTACAGTCTTTATTGCTTGGTTCATTGAGAAAGTTTAATGAAAAAGGGGTTTGGTTTTGGATTTACTTTTTTTTTTTTTTTTTTTTTTTTAATTTCCAACCAAAATATCATGCAAAGACTTCTGCTAGAGCTGAGTGTCTGAGAAATGGCATATTGCATTCATCTCTTAGTCTGGTATGGTCAAATTCAGACCAGCTGTGATCTGCTTAGCACGGAGCTTGCCAAGATACAGCAAATACCATCATCAGTAAGGGAAGCTGTGGAACCAGTAACCACCAAAACCAGTAACCACTGAAACCAGTAACTACCAACCCAGTCATCTCCACCAACCTGATCATTCATATACATTACAGATTCCCTCCAACGTACAAGGAGTGGAGCTGGTGTGGGGTGGTACCCTTCACACCTGAGAGCAGAAACACCAGATAGTTTGGGGGAGGGAGCACCAAAGTAGCAGAAAGGTCTGAGAGGAACACAACATGCCCGTTCAGAACAGAGGAGGGCAAATACAGCTCAGCCCAAGCACTGAGAAGGTGAAGAAGTGTGGGTGGGTGTGGGGGGGTGTGCCTGCGAGTGAGGAGTCTGGACCAGCAGCTGAAGTGGGGCAGTGGCCTCGGGGGCTTCTGTGCCCAGGCATCAGCAGCTGAGGAGACTGGGATCCAGAGGCAGCTACTGGGAAGACTGAATGTCTAAGCCCAGCTGGTGGAGGATCCCACATCATGCATATGTTTATATATATATTTCCCACTGACAGACCCTCAATCAGCCGGAGAGGGAACAAGATGAGGTCCTGCAAGCGTTCATGTGAGTGCTGAGTCTGCCTGTATGTATAGATCTGTGTGTCCTGCTGTATGTGTGTATACATATGTTATATACTTGTGTTTGTGTGTGTGTTTGCCCACTGGGAATACATGATGAACAGCGAGCATGGAGCTGCAGCAGCCTGACCTCTGCTGGGATACCAGATTTGGCCTCACCTAACAAAACTAATTAAAAACCCCAGCTAGGGGAGATGTAAGGATCAGTGTCACCCTGTAATTGCTATGAAACTTGAAAAGCAGAGATATCCTATACTGTATCTGAATAGGACTACTTCCTGGGAAGGCTGGAACACCCCTGAGACCAGCTTGTGTAGTCAGTACCTCATCCAAAGGCAGCTTGCCAGTGCTGGGCTACCTTCCTGGCGTGAGCAAGGGTGCCTTACACTACACAAGCATGGCCAGGTTTCCCCTCCCCGGCAGGTATATTGGCTGGGTCACCCCAGAGCCTGTGCCAGCTGCTCCAACACAGCAGTATTTCAGTTGTTCATTTCAAAGCTGCTCTTAAAATTCAGGTTAGATGTAATTATGTATCTTTCTGAAATTAGGTGTCTGAGGAAGAGGAGACAACATACACATTACATGTGAAAAAGATGGGGAAGGAAGTGTTTGAGCAGGAAAGACATAACCAAAGAGCTATCACTCTACCAGTTGAATGTACGCGGTGTTTTCTTCTCTGTTTTAGTGTCACAAGAAGGTAAATTTGCTCAAAGCAAGCCAGACCCTTTTTTTTTCGTCCTTACCATATGGCCTTCCCTTGCAGCAATGTAGCACACACGGCCTCCACTAAAGAACGTGCCGTTCGATGAACCAAACGTAGACAGTGCCACGGACAGGGAGATGAGCCATGCCCAACTGCCCAGGACTTTGTCCCTGAGGTGGGAAAGAGTTCACAGCATAACATCCAGCTCACAGATGTATCGAATACTCATCGTAGAACCAGACAGGTTTCTTCCCTCCATTATTCTCACTGAAACTTTTTCCAAAATGTTTATAATGATTTAAAGCCTTCTTCCAGTTCCCATAATATTTAGTCACTGGTAACTTTATCTTGCCTAGAAAAAGCAGCCTTTCTTCCTGCCTGGTGTATATATATCTACATCCGTCTACACTGTAATTACAAAGCAGTCACAACCCACAAAACCCCCTTTTTGTGTACAGATGCTATGGTGTGAATCCTGGAGATACTGCTATAACAGCCAACAATATTAGCTTAGAAATCACAGAAAAACTGTTCCCACCACAACTGAAGAAATATCCTGCATTATAATCTCCTTCACAATATGCATAAGAATTTAACCCTTTAATCCCATATATGTGTATTTCTCCTACTCTGTGAACCAGGCTTAAGACAAAGCAATTGTTTGAATTCCAGAAGTTCATTAATTCAGCACATTCAGATATTTATGGTTTGTTTTCTCCATAACAGAAGAAGTAGCAGGGTTACAAATAGTGTTCAAGGTAAATATTTGGAAGATATGATAATCTTCTCACCTAAAAGTGAAGCTTGTCTTCCGGAATGAAGCAGCATGAAGAATATTAGTTGAGTAATAAATGCTGGTGTTTGGGGTAATTATCACATACATGTATATACACATACACAAACAAACACATTGTTCATCTAATTGGCAAAAATCCAAAATTCAGAAGTTTTTTAGAACACTTTATACTTCCATATAAATTGTATGTCTTTAAGCCATTTGTACCCTTAGTATCACCTAAATGTTCAAAAATGAAGAGTTGGGCTTTCCAAAATCATGGCAGGAGCTTATCTACCAGAATAATTTCAAAAATGTAGTTTATAAGCTTAATATCTGGGTTATGGTCCTTCAGGCTTCAAGTTATTAAGCTACTTGCAATAACAAGAACTAGAATTTTTCCTTTTTTCAAAATGATGGAATCTGGGCATTTCCTATGATCAAGCAACTCCATAACCACAAGATCTCAAGAGAAAACAACATATATCACAAAATTAATAATAAAATCTTTAGCAATTGTGTATTTCGCATTTATGAGATTGGTGCTTTGCTGTTTGGACCCTGGGGGGTCCAAATGAACTACAATGAACTACAGGGACTACTGCAAGTAACTTCTTAGGAGCAAACTGAGATCTGCAGTTGCTGTTAAATCACTGGCATCAAAGAAATGCTGGGGAGGGTTTCATGAGCTCCTTTTGTCCATGGACTTCTCACCACTGAACAATGTTTCTCTCTGGCAGTTTTCTTCTTATATGGGAGATAAATGTATTTAAATTCGATAAGTCCTCCTCTGGTTTCTTCATACTCCTCCCATCTTTTCTTAATGACCTGAAAAGCTGCATCACTTGCTCATGAACCACAGCCATTACACCCTGCTCAGCCTGTGGCTATCTACCTGTGCTTCAGGCTTTTGAGTGCCCAGCTTTCTGGTTGCTAATTCAATGTTCCTTCCATAATTGCACTCTCGGGGTGAAAAGGTTAATCAGGCAGGAAAAGAAGATGTGTTAAAAACGAGGAAGCTCACAAATAACTTGTTAATCAGGAATGATGGGAAAGGAAGTGCAGAGAAAGTTCATGACACTGCAGCTTAGTGAGGCTTTGTAAGCTGTTCAAACAAAGCACTAGACCTTTAAAAGCTCCTACTTACAATGACATGAAAGGCTATTAGAGAACATACCTAGCAAGAGCTCAGTCAGACCTTCAACTGGAGATCTTGTGAAATGCACAAAGAAGCAAAGCCACTGCTGACTTTTTAGGAAGTGGATGAGCAGCAGCATAATCTCTGGATATACTGTGACATAATTTCTGCCAGCTGAATCATTTAGGGCTATCATGCATTCTGTGTCTTTGGAAATATTTAGACTAGGGCTGAATGTTCTAGTGGAAGATCATCCGGTTAGAAGTCGATGGTGCCTACATCTATCATGATGGTCCCTTCCTTCTCTTCCTAAAATCCTTGTCTTGCACAGAGCCTGTTTAATATCACCAAACACTTCAGGTTGATGGAAGGTACAAATAGTTTCTCTGCAACTCTGGAAAAGCAGAAGCCAACTTAAAGATATAATGACCAAAAGCTACCCAATCTGTGCATAACACTTCTCCTTCTCAAAGGTACTGTAGAGATCAGTGTCATTTTCCATTTCCTCACAGATGGGGAAGCTGAACCAAAAGACTGGTCTGCTCTAATTTCCAGGTGCCAAGTGAACAGGATTCACCCAGTTGTCTCCTGTCTCACTCCCAAACCACTGCCTCCACATTAGTGGGGCAGCACGTTGTCCTCTCCACTTTTCTGGAAATATCTAAAATGTGGGGCATCTCCCAGTCCCCATGTCTGGATATGCACCTTCGCTGTATCCTCACCATCTGTGAGGAGATGCTCCTGGTGTGCACTTCACACCTCTTTTTGGGCACTTTCCATCGGGAAAAACATGAGCTGGAGCAGAATAGCACCTAAATCTCATGAAACCTGGGAGAGAACATGTATTTTGTTGGACTGCATCAGCTGTGTTGCCCGTGCAGAGCTCACCCCCAAGTGACGGCCACAGCTCCTGAAGACAGCAGTTCAGATGGAGTCATGGCTGCTAAGTAGCTCACATTTACCAGCAAATACAGGCATGTAACCAAAGGAATGGCAATCATCAAAGCTCTGGGAAGGGTCACCTGGAAAAGGGATGACAAGAGTGTTAGGTGCAGCACTTTTATGCCTGCACTGGTCTTTTTTTTTTTGTTTATTTTTGTCTTTACCATCACCCGTCTCTCATTCAAACTCCTCCACTCACTAAGCTTTTCCACAGAACAAGACTTAGATCCAGATTCACAAGGCAGTTTTTACACCAGTCTCCCAAAGATGTCAGAAAAACAGTAAAGTGGTACATTTCAAAAGTTAGTCTTTAAAAAAGGCAAAATACCCCCAAATCTTATTAAAAAAGATTTTGGTTTGTAGCTGACCAAGATGTCTGTGGCAGACTTCTTGATTACTTTAACACTGATTTATTTTGACTAGTGTGTTATGTCTCCTGGTGTGCTTCATCTTCACATGAACATCCCACAGACAAGGATGAAGTACCAGCGTGTGTTACATCACATTTAACTCCTCTACAGTCTAAATCAAAGCAGGGCAGCACAAAGGGGATTTGCTTTAGGAAGGAATTATATATATTTTTTTTTTTCCTAGTGACAGGATGCTATCTTGGAACACCACAGATCATTTTAAGGCTCAATAAAATCAACAAACACTACCTTATGCATCTGAAAGCACTGGAAAAAAAAAAACAACTAGTTGGGTGATCTTAAAGCAACTTTCTGCATCTAAAAACCTGAAGTATCAATTTTTGCATTCCCCATTCCCACTGTAGGACAAGATATAGCAATTTCTTATGCTGTTGCCTCCACTCTGCAAGAGTCTGAATATCAGTGCTCATGGCCCTGTGGGAGAGAGTCCCACATGACCCTAGGATCTTTGATGCCATTAAGGTTAATATTTAACTGTGTATTTTCATTTAATCTGTAAAATATTGTGTGCTGCACAGGTAGAAAGCACACTGTATACACTCTGCACTCACATAGCTCCTTCTAAAAAAGGGTTGTTTGCTGTTGTAGTGTCTGATCTGTAAAAAGAGGTAATACAGCACTGAAAGGGCTGATATGAGATGGAGATCAGCTTCCTCCATGCCTATAGCATGGACAGAACAATGCCTTAAAATTAGATGTTTAAAGACATAGGTCATTCAGAGAGTTATATTCCCTCTCCAGTGAAGCTTGGCTTGCCCTGAAGTTCCCCCTTCATGCAATGAGGAGAGATAAGTGCATTTTTGATGCATACATTATCGATCAAGTCTTTTAGGGAATATGTGGTGTTAAGAAACCTTTATGGATTATAGCAGTGAGTGTTTTTCTTCATAAATCTAGGTGTCTACAGTGAAATCCTCTAAACACTGAGACAAAACCTAATCCCCAAAGAATTCAAGTGCTGCCTAATAGCTTTTTTTCCAGTCAATGGGGTTTTTTAGTGCTTTCTTGTAGGTAGGCTGTTATTTTGCTTAGAAACTAATTTTTATCTTTTATGGACACATCCATAGGTGTCTTGCCTCAGAATACAGAACAAATCAGGAGGAAAGCTCAGAAGTCTTTCTTCGATGCTCTAATCCCTTGATTACCTTACCACAATTATAGATAGAATCAAACATATTAGCAGTAGGATTAAATAAGGAAAACCCAGCTCACTCACTCACCTCAGGCTTCTTCAGTTCCTCAGTTACATAGTTCAGGTTGTTCCACCCATCGTAGGACCAGAGTCCCTGGTAAAACGCCACTCCAACTGCCCCAATACCTGCACTTGTGTTTTGAAAAGCATTTTGAAAACTCTGAGTTTGCCCCTTGGCAAGCAGAACCAAACCACCCACCACAATCACCAACAAAGCCAAGAGTTTGGCAGCTGTAAAAATGTTCATAATAGATGTCGCCAGCCTCACGTTGAGACAGTTGATGATAGTTAAAAGCAGGATGCAGGCAGCAGCTGTACATTTGACGACAACCTGTGGAGATGAGCATCCTTGGTAGAAAGGTGCAGTGGCATATTCAGCAAAGCTCAGACAGACAGCTGCCAAACCAGCTGGCCTCACCAGGATAACAGAAGTGTAGGCGAAAAGAAAAGCAGGAAAAGAACCAAAAATCCTCAAGATGTAAATGTATTCTCCTCCAGACTCTTTAATTATGGTTCCAAGCTCAGCATACGACAAGGCTCCAAACATGGCCAGGAGACCACATGCTGCCCAGATAAGCAGGCTGCTGGCAGGGCTCCCCATATGATATAGTACCCATTCAGGGGACATAAAGATCCCCGAGCCTATCATGGTGCCTGCAATTAATGACACTCCACTAATCAGACCGACCTCTTGCTTCAGTCTTAATTTCTCCTTCCCTTTACTTAGATCTGTGGCTGAATGAGGTGAATCTGTTGTCTTCCTTTTTCTCATTGTGGAAATGTTAGGAGCTGTTGTTAGGAGATAATGTGGAATAAGACTGAGGCATTTGAATAAGGACTATCTCAGGCTTTTAAGGTTAAGTTAATAATTACAGAAGTCACACTGAACACTGTCAAACTCACCTTCCACGTTTTGCATGCTTTCATTATCCGTCTTACCTTGATAATTTACCATGGTTCAGATCCTGCCAAGACTAATTATCTTTGAATCTCATGGCAAGCAATGGTACTGGATAGCATCCAGCACCACCTCAGAATCACTCAGCACCTTACTGGACTGTGTCCCTGATAATCTCTCCTTTAAATTATGCTTCAAAGGGCATCTGAAATAAGGATCAGGTAAGCAAAATTGCCATGCAAATCTGTACTTTATTCTCTGATTGGAAGTCAATGCTCAAGCACCTGCATTAGTGCTCAAACATATTTTCATTCCCCACTATAAAGTAATCAGACAAACAAGCCTATCACCCAACATGCTATGGCTTTGCTCAATGAGGAACATTTACAGTGTCTTAATCAAAGACAAATAAATGTTCTGCTAAAAACAGTTCAGAGACTGTTTTTCTGCACAACAGGAGGCAATTCTGGCTTTTTCAAATTTTAGAAAGTGCAGGAGAAGAGTATATTTGGAAATGTCACTGACCCCTACCTAGATATCTAACATGTAAAATTTCAGACTTTGGGGAGGGTTCTGCTATAAATCTGAATATTGTAACAGCATACGAGGGTGTATTTTGTGAACTGTGACATATACAAAGAATTGAGCAGAAGGAAATTTCCATATGGATTCCTTTGAACTTAAACTAAACTTCACTGACTGCAACTGTAAAGAAGGAGAGTTACTGTCCTTGGCAGTCTCTTGCAGATTTCTTTTGTGATGAGTACCAGAAAACAGGACTGAGACCTTCCTCAGCCCTTCATGGAAGCATCAGACCTTGAATCTTTAAAATTATCTGTCCTCCTCAACCATTTGAGCTAAAAAAAGCATGGATATAAACAGAAAAGTATTTTTGTTGTTTGTCTAAAAACTCCTCATCTTCTAAATAATTTAGATTTCTTTTTCCTTGCTTTTTTTTTTTTTTTTTTTTAATCATCCCACTAGCTTTGCAGTTTTCTGCAAGAAAAGTCTAAGATAGCTCTTACCAAAACTCATGGGCCCATAAGAAAAACAACATATACGAGTCACATAATTTCTCATGTTAAAGCAAATAAAGTTGCACAAATTTTAGCATCGGGTTGGAGGCCTTTAATTTCTTCAAAGAAGCGAAAAAAGAACTCAAATTTCATTAAAGAGCACATTTTTTTTACAGTATAAATCTTATTACTAGATGAAGGAAATAGTAAGAAAAGTTTGGAGAGTTTTGTAAGGGGTATTAGAAGCTATTCCTAATACCAACTCACTAGTATTCACTAGGAAATGGATCCCAGCTGGATTTCTCCTGATTTCAAAGTCACTTTCAAAAATTCACAGCTGATCAAGCTGTAGCTTTAACAAAAACAAAAGGTTACTTTATCTGTATGAAGTAGGTTTTTTTAAGTCTTCCTAGCAAAAATGTGAGCTCTCAGAACAAACATATGCACCTTGTACTGCAAAGGTGCAAGCTAACGCATTTCAAGTTAATGGTTTGCAAAGTGCTTGAGAACTTGGAGGGAGGTATCCCACTAATGCAGAGTATTTTGTCTTACTTCTACTAAGTGACAGTGCTCTTGTTAGCTGGTTTAGCTATTGTAGTGTATTCTTTTTAAAAGTGCCAATCACGGTGTTAGGCTGTGGTGGGTTGGCCCTGGCTGGACACCAAATGCCCACCAAAGCCGCCCTGTCACTCCCCTCCTCAGCTGGACAGAGTTCGAGATAAGGACAGGGAAAGAGGCACTCACCAGTTACCATCACGGGCAAAACAGATTCAGCTTGGGGAAAAATCGTTTGATTTATTACCAATTAAATCAAAGTAAGATAAGGAGAAATTAAACCAAATCTTACAACACTTTCCCCCCACCCCTCCCTTCTTCCCAGGCTTAACTTCACTCCTGATTTTCTGTCCCTCCTCCTCTTCAGCAGCGCAGGGGAATGGGGATTGTGGTCAGTCCATCACACGTTGTCTCTGCCACTCCTTCTGCAGGAGGAGGACTCCTTACACTCTTCCCCTGCTCCAGCGTGGGTCCCTCCCACGACCCGCAGTCCTTCAGGAACAGCCTGCTCCAGCGTGGGTCCCCCACGGGGTCACAAGTCCTGCCAGCAAACCCGCTCCAGCACGGGCTGGTCACAGCCTCCTTCAGGCACCCACCTGCTCCTGCGTGGGGTCCTCCACAGGCTGCAGGTGGGGATCTGCTGCCCCGTTAACTTCCGTGGGCTGCAGGACCCAGCCTGCCTCACCGTGGTCTGCACCACGGGCTGCAGGGGAATCTCTGCTCTGGTGCCTGGAGCACCTCCTCCCCTTCCTTCTTCACTGACCTTTTGCCTGCGGAGTTGTTTCTTTCCCATACTCTCGCTCCTCTCTCCAGCTGCTGTTGTGCAGGGTTTTTTCTCCTTTCTTAAATATGTTATCCCAGAGGTGCTACCAGCATCACTGATGGGCTCGGCCTTGGCCAACGGTGGGTCCGTCTTGGCGTTGGCTGCACTGGCTCTGTTGGACATGGGGGAAGCTTCTAGCAGCTTCTCACAAAAGCCACCCCTGTAGATTCTCTGCTACCAAAACCTTACCATGCGAAACCAATATACAGGCAATGCTGGAATCCTTCAGAGGTGTAAAGGTCTGTTTTCTTCTGCACTACATACACGCTACCTCTATGTGTATCCATACATGTATTATGTATACCAATCCTAATTGAAAATATATTCACAAAAAATGGTTAAATCAATGCTAAAGGAAAACTTAATACGACTACAGGTTAAGTATCCTTCCAGTAAGGTTACAGGTATATTTCTACAACTGTTCTCCTCTTTTAATGAAGGAGCTTCTTTTCTAAAGTGTAAATGCAAGGTTCTTGAAGGGCCTGAGAGGATCTTTTGAAACCTTTATAGTTCTTGCTCCTAGAAATGAAGTACTTTTAATCTAATGTTGTTGAAAGAATCAGAATTTCTTCAAACTCGATCATGTCAAAAAAAATTTCTGTAAGACCACTCAGATAACCAGGATTAATTAACTGGTACGTCAATAGCCTCAGTCAGTTCCTAAAGGGAGTTCTATGTCCAATCCCAGGATCATTGTTACTCAGTTCTAAATGTTTCTACCTAAAATAATAATGAATCTAATTAATCATCATGAGAACTTGAGGCTATTCCCGTGGAAGCTAAGACAGACCGATTGCTTTGGATTTTTTTTCCATTGACTTTTTCTTTTTTTGACTGATATTAGCAGTAAGGAGCAGCCATAAGATATTTCAGTCAAATGGATTGTCACAGTTCTAATTTGTCAAAAATGACTATATAAAAGGGCATTGCACTGTTCCCCTTCAAAAGATGTGTATAAGGAGAAGTAAAAAGAAAAGTACTGCTTTCTCCTTATGTGGAGTACCAGAGCTTTGTTGTTCCAGCTGTCACATAATAAATCCACGACCTAAACAACTCTCTTTCCACTTACCTTTGACACTGCAATAGGTGGTTGCCATCTACTGGTCTCTAAACAACAAGGCAGCTTTGTCCAGTGAAACATGGCTCAGTCTACATTTGGTTTTGATATTTTGCACTACTGATTAAAAAGAAACTCTACAAGAAATATTAGGTCTTCGGTATTAAGGTAACACGAATAGGGTATACTCAAGTTGTAAATTAAAATTCCCTTAATGTCCTTAGGGCTATTTTAATCTCAGCAATAGCTACAAGGACTAGAGAAAGCTAATTTAAGGTAAAGGCCAATGACAGTGTTAAGAACTAGACAAAATATGTGGTCAAATATTTTGAAATATTTAATTTTAGGTCCTGGGAGTGGTATTTGGAACACAGTTCTGGGCTTGGCTTCCCTGACCCATGCTTGGGAAAGAGTTACAAATCTCAGAATGGGAATTAAAAATAATACACAATCTGAGGGTGGAGTGGCCAAAGCCATTGCCCGCAAGTTTCTTTAGAGGTAGACACTAATATTATGCTTACAAAATTGTGCAGGAGTTAATATTTTCTTTTTCTAAATAAAAAAAAAACATAACCGCCAAGTTGTTTGAGAGGTACTAAAGGTTAGAGAACTCATCCAGGGCATAAGATGTGGGTTTGATGGCCTTCGCTTGAGAACATGGAAATCCACAAATCCAAGTTGAATACCATCACCTCCAAAATGCAGGCTTTGAACTGCAGTGCCAGGCAGATCTTGGTGCCTGCACTTGCAATGTAAGTAGAGGTGCCTGCTTGAAAAGAGGGAGGAAATAAAGGCTAGGAAAGCGGAGCTCTGAAATAGGTCTTGAGCCCAGAAGAAAAATTGGGGCAGAGAGAAAACACACCCCAGGTGCCCTGTGTGAAAATAGAGGGATGAGGACTTTAAATAAAGGTATCTGCCTGGGGAAGGGGTGCCTATAGTGTTTGACTCTAAGCTTCTATCTCTACAGCACACTCTGTCTCTGCTCGCATCTGAGCCCCGAAACAGTGCAGCTTTAGGCCACCATCCCACTGGAGATGACCTGGACCCATGAGCTCCACTCGTGGTGCTGTCAGCCCATCTGCACCCAGGGACCAGCAGTGCTTGGTTGCCTCCAAAGGACCAGGGCCCCTGGCATGCCTTGAAGCAAAGAAGCTCTGGCTAGGACTGTAAAAAAGCCAGTGTGTAGCTGCAGCTAGAAAAAACCCATCTTGGGCTACTGGGAGTAGGATGGGGCGAAAAAAGGCATTTCTGAGAATGCGTGATGTCCATAGGCTTCACAACAGGAATAATCACTAAACCGGAGCTTGTTTAAGTTTGGACAGTTACTGCCTTTCCCTGTCATGTTACAGTAGCAGATCTGCGCCCAGGGGATTAAGAAGGAATCTAAAAAACAAGAATTTACTGTCAGCTGAGTTAGTGCTTCCTGTCTGGGTCTGCAGACAGCCTGCAGCGGGGCTGCAGAAAGGTGAGCTCCGGGCTCCCTGGCCTTGCTCAGTAAGGGCTCGGCATATTCTGGTTCTGCAACTCTTAAACTTTGAAAGATTTGCTTTTGTTTTACAGATATTCTGCAAGAAAATGTATTTGGTATCTCAGATGTGTTTGGTATCTCAGATGTATTTGGTATCTCAGATGTTTTGGTATCTCAGATGTATTTGGTATATCAGATACTGAATATTTTGTTTAGTTATCTTACTGTATTCAGGAGGAAGCTACTAGTGTCATATTGCATGTCCTCTGGGCTGTTCTACTGAGCTGGGCGTAGGGCAGTAACTGTCCCACTCTTGTATGTTGCATGGGTGTACTCTTAAATAAAAGAACTGTTACAGAAAAGTGATGGAATAACACAAAATAAGAACCACAGCTGAAAAGGAAATAATTACAACTTTCATGAGCACTGATCCCACTGCTGCTTGCAAAGGTCAAGAGTTGTGACTTAAAGTTCAGTTTACAAACATTTTATTTTTATTAGAAATATAAAATAATTATTAGAAAGGTTTATAATAAAATTAGAAAAGATAATGCTGCTTCTGGTATGATTAGAATAGCAATCTGAAGCTAAACAAGAAATTAAGGATTGCATTTTACCACTAGATACTGCAAATGTTAGAAGCCAATACAACCAGAGAAGATCCTAAGTGACCCATTAAGAGCAACAGGAGTATCTGTGTAGGGGTTCATTCCCCAGGCTGTTGCAGCAGTGACTTAATTTAAAAAAAAAAAAAAAAAAAGAAAAAAGAAAAGAAAGAACCTACAAAAAATCAACAGTCTTAAACTGATGCTGGCCCCAGGGCTCCACATTTTGGCACTGCAGGCAGGTACTGTATGAAGTGCCATTGCTACATTTTCTTTCACCCACTAAGGGAATATTATACAAATTTCTTCCTTCATTGCTGTTTACATCCATATTTCCTGATTTTAGAGCTATATATATACACAGTGTATATATATATGTATATGTATACATCGCATTTCAAACCTGTCCTGTTTTCTTTTTCTTTTCCTAGAAGTACTTTAAATTAGCCTCAAGAATTTCTTTGCATTTGTTTGTACTCTTAAGAACTCCTTTTAGATTTTGGAATTATTTTTTCATTTATTTATTAAGTTTAATTCAAGATTATATTATCTTCTCCTATATGAAGTCTGTTTTGCAGAATCATTATCAAATGAATGCTGCAATTTTAAATACCAGAATACAAATAAACATTTTCATTAAAACTTTCTACCAAGCAAGATTAAAAACAGAATTAAAACATGGCTATATTTTCAATTCCAAAATTCTGTTTAATCAGTGAAATGCATTCCTGCATTTATGAGTAGATGTATAGCAATACTTTCACTAACACTAATGGTTTTATTATTTTAAAAACATTTACAAGACACACTTAGAGCTTAACCTATAACTTTATATTCACTGTCTTAGGTATCGTTCTATGATACGATAGTGTCCTCTGTAGGATTCTTGTCAAAAACATCGTAATAATACTGGTCCAAATCATTCCAGTTTTTCTTACGTGAAAAGGGGACATAGTAGCTGAAAGTACTAAACTCAGTGCCTCATAGATTTCACCAAAGCTGGTACCTATTTTTTTAATGAAAGCCTTGGCCAGAAGTAATATTCAAGGCCCACAGAAGGCAGCTCTCTTCCCCAGCCTGCCCCACTGCTTCCGCAACAGCATCTTCCTCCCAATAACCCAAAAGGCTGGAGGGCTCTTTGCCCGCCGGCCTCCCCTCCTCTCCTGAGTCGCAAAAGGGAGGGAGCATCCAGTTTTGGTCTCCTAGCAGAGCAGAGGATCTGCTCTACTATTAGGAGGTTAGAAAAACCACTCAGAGAACAACAGCCAGGAAGAAAAATAGAGTAACACTGCTTGCAGCAGCTCTTGAAAGTTTTGTGGGCTGCCTCTGCCTGTTTGCTTTGTCTGGGTCACCGTGTGAAGGGCGGGGTGGGGCTGGGTAGGCTTATCCCTGCATCACACTGATCCCCGCATCCCACGCCCACCCGCGTGGGGCACATCGCCCTCCCGCTGCTCTTCCCCCACGCTGGGGTGGGATGTGCTTCAGCACACAGTCAGGGCCAGCATGAGGGCAGGCTTTGCCCTCCGTGCCCCAAACGTTTTGTTTGTGGAGTAGGCATAGGCTGTAAAGTGGGCGCTGGGCCATACTTGGAGCACTGTGAGGTTGATCTCCTGGGATGAGCTTAGTCAGGGACAAGGGGGCTCAGCCTGCTTCCGTGCAAGTTACTGCCTAGCTTCTCAAAAAGCTAGGACAAGGGATTAATTTTAATACTGTTTAATTATAACCTCACTTGGACTCTGCCAGATATCAAGAAAAAAAACCCAAAACAACAACAACAACAACAACAAAAAAAAAACAAAAACAAAAACAAAAACAAAAAAAAAAAAAAAAAAAAAAAAAAAAAAAAAAAACACCAACCAAAATGTTTGCCTAGAAAAGTCACATAGGTCATGACACTTATAACTCTGGCTGGTGCTTTATGAAGTTGTAACAAACATGTATTTTGCAGCTAATGCTTCGTCTTGTACAATTTTACCAACAGAAAAATTAATGATCTTGGGAAGATAGTAATGTGTTGAGATTGTAATTACTCCCATCTGTATGCTTTGGTTAAAGTTATAAATAGCTATGAATAAAAGGAAGGATGAAATGGATTACACATCTTTTCTTGGCCTTCCAGGGGAAGTATGTGTGGGAGTTGGGGACCCGGGTTTAATTCTATTTGGTAAATTTTCATTTGAGATTGTATGAAGAACTGGGCTTAAAGGCTTGGAGGACTCTTTCTGGTCCCAGATCACAGCTTTCTAATTACTCTTGTTAGTGATGCAGTCAGCTGATAAATCCATGACGTAATGAGGAGGTCCAAGAATCACTCTGAAGTAGCATTGTTCTCCTGAATGCAAATTGATGAATCTACAGATGCTGTCTTCTAATTCTTAGCCCTTAGCCAAAATTAGTGGAAAGGCACTCTTATTTACACATATAAACTTCCTGTTTTGCAGTCCACTAACAGGATGTATTACGATGGTGGAAGAAGTTTTCCAGCTGAACTGGATTTCCGTCTGGAGCCAGCTCAAGCCAGTAGGCAAAGCCACCCGCAGGCTGCGGGGTGTGGTCTGGTGCCTACTTTTCCTGTGCCAGGGGAATGGGAATTGATTATTCCCACTTGAACAGCTAATCTCTGCATCCCACTTGCAAAGCTCTTTGCTCCCTGTGTTACAGGAACAGCAAAGGTACAGTTGGGTGGGTGGCGAGTTCCTCCCCCAGCAGGTCCTGTAGAAAAACAAAGTCCTGCTCTTCCTTCTCGCCCTGCCTCTTCCATTTTCTGCTACAGCTGCGGGCTCACCCCTGGGCCCCCACCCCAGCGCTGGGGGGTGTAGATGCACAAACAGCTGCTGGGCCCTGATAGGAGATTAGCTGAAGACAGGGGTCCTGTACTGCAAGAGAGAGAGCTGACCCACAAAAACAACCTGAATTTTGCAATATTGAAAAATACATTATTTCAGCTTGATGAACTTTTAGTTTTGTTCTGTGTTTGACTAATTGCCTAGGGAGAGGAATGCACTGAAAACAAATGAGGTACTTTAGAAAAAGGTTTTAAAAAAGGTAAAGAGGCACTTTAGAAGTCTGTAAAACCTGCAGATATAATTAAAGGTAAGCCCACGTATGTATGAATATACTGTCTCTATTTATGCAATACTTTATGCAATACATGCATAACATTGACACCTACTTTTCAGTATTACAGTGCTCAACCATTTAGTTTATGCTCAAGCAAGCTAGGATTTCCTTTCCTGAATATCTTTCTGTTGATGTATATTCACTGTGCTATACCTTGTTGCTCTGAAGGCACGTTCAGCATAGAATAAGATTTGGATTCTCTACGTAGAAATGGGGGCCAGTGGGTATGTCTTTGTGCTATTATGGTGAGTCAGAATGGGGGTCCTAACTAGCTCTGAACTAATATGGCTGTGCTGCGTTTTGGTATTCAGATAATGTGTCCGGTCATGTAGACAGATTTTGTTGCTTGTTGTTGGCCTCCTTGACACTGTAAAAACAGGAAATTCTGGGGAGCTTCAGGTATGGTTAAGATAGAAGAAAAATACATAGTCTAGTGATCACACCGCAAAAGCAGACATGACCACAAATGTCCAACATTAGCCTAAGCAAAGTCCACTTGGTGTTGGGCTGCTTGTTCAGAGCCCTATCAGAAGAACCTGCTGTACCTGGGAGGATCAGTATTTGATACAGGCTGTTGATGAACCTAAGATGAAAGAAAATAAATAAGCCAAATTACTGTTGCAGATCTTTTTTCCAGTTTGTCCTTTGTGCTATAGCTTCTCATTTTTGAAGATACAGAGAATTTCTAGTTCATGCAAGTTACGTTGGTGAGGCTTTATACAACAAAATTAAAATGTATGGATATGCTTTTAGGATTCTTAGAATGCTTTTCCTTAGGAGAGAAAAAACCCAACACATTCTTCCCACTCTTTCTTGTTCTAATATTCTTGAACTAACTTATTCTATGTGAGCAAAAAAATTACTGCCTCTTATTCAGAGCTCTTCTGAACACTTACATTGCCTGGGATATTTCTTCGAACTTTTTTCCCTTTTTAGAAATTAGAGTGTTTACTCATTACTGCTTAATATATGAAATGAGTGAGAATCAATTTGATGCTCATCTTTGAGGTTTCATTCTTTGTACTGAGTATAATTATGCAATCTTCAGTTCTAAGAGCCACAGCCTGTGTTCAGCACGAAGCGTTCCTGGAACATAATTCTCCACTGGAAAGAAAAATACACTTCTAGGCTTTTTTCTTAAGATAAGCATTGATAGCCACTGTGAACGAAGTGAATGTGAATCTAAAAAACAGCTGGCGTTATCTCTGGCTTTGCCACTCCAAAGCTATTCACATCCATGTACACAAAGTGATGCCATTAGTTACCCTTGTTGTGTTCCAATGAGTGTCTCTGGTGGTTGTGACTGAGGTATGTTTATGAAGCTTGTTTCACCGGCAAGACAGCTTTTGTCCCTGAGTCATTCACCTCCTCATAATCGGCTGAGGTATACACATACCTTCTCTGCCATTCTAGCATGGACTTACTTAGCAAAGGTTATCCATGAGAGACACTTCGTTCTCGGGACAAGCTCAGGAATACCTGTGCTGCAGGGCAGCCCACTCCATTTGCTGACGCTTCCTCTCATGCATTTCCTTTACACCTCTGGCAGAACAGCTTCTTTGGAAAAGCTGATCAAGCCTACAGGAGCAATGACCATGTAACTGAATGGCAAGACAGCATCCCCGCATTTTAGAACAGCAGTATAGTAATGAGTCAGTGCAAAAATGGGATTAGTGACAAAATTTATTATAATTCAGCTGAGAATTTTCTGTTGGTCCTAAATCGAAGGGTTCCCATTTGAACTAGCCCAGTATGTTATGCCAGTTGCTAGCTAGTCCCCAAAAAACCCAGAAAACCCAACAGAATAGATGGTCTTCCTTGAAGAAATTCACAGTTGCACAGACAGGTAGGGGAAACAAATTGAAATACTACCACAGTTTTGAGAAATAGAACAGACTGGGCTTTTCAGCATGCTGAGAACCTGGTTGTTGTCAAATGCGTTTCCAGGAATCATACTAAAGGAAGGCCTTTTTGTACCAGTTTTTCTGGTAAATGGGGAATTTGATGGATACTAAGGTAATTGAGAAGAGTTCTTCCAATGCATGGGAAAAAAGCTTAAAGATGTATAGTTGTAAACATTAAAATTGGACAATGGGTGCAGTTGCATATAGAGGGACAAATGTTTCTGTATCAGAGAGGGGGTTGAGACAGGAACAGGCTGTGTAGCTTGTAGGAATTAAGGCAACAGTATCAGTACAACGAGATGCAGCAGGAGCTGAGTTAATGAACCGGTTACATGGTCAAGAGCAATAGAAGAGACAACTTTGCATTAGCATGCTGAATGGTTATGTTGGGGAAAGGCTGTGTTTGAGAAGCAATGGTGGGGCAAAAGGATGTGTGGATGGGAAAGGCACGCTCTATGAAGAGTCTGTGGCTTGTAAGCACATTTCTCTGAGGCCTTGGGAAGAGGCTAGCCAAAGGGGATGCCTGTCCCACTGGGCCAGTGCTCTTATCTCAGTAAACCCTCCCACATATTATGATCACTGCTGGCCTAAACCATGAGATACCAACAAATGCCTATAGCAATGCATTTAGCAGCAAGTCTTGTGAATGTGGTATTTCATACTCACTGCTTTTAAAATTAATTCTATGTCTGTTGACAAATTGGAATCCAGGATTGTGCATTGGGTGCCTCAATTTGCTACACAGTATGTGCGAAAATTAGTAACTTCAGAAAGGGATCTGCTCCTGTAAATGCACAAAACATACATCCAGATCAGCATATCCTACAGAGATGTAGCTAACAAGGGACATGCTAAGGATATAAACCACCATTCCAGGCTCCTGTTCTGGAACATGGACAGATAGCTCTAACTGCCTCCTAGCTGCAGGGCTGTCCTTCTGTGAAGGTGGTAGGTCGTTAACTGCAGCTGTTATTTCAGAAGACTGAGGGAGGCTCACCGGTCTATGACTGCTCCTCTTAAGCAGTAAGATGGTAGCTAGACTGGGGATTAGACTGGGGGTAGTTAGACTTGGGGGGTTGGACTAGACAACCATTAAAGGTCCCTTCCAACCCAAACCATTCTATGATTCTATGACTGCAAGGCCAGCAAGACCATTAAGTAGAAGATCTGAGACAATGATCTGGAATCTTTCCCTGCAGAACAGCCCAGCTGCAGCAGAGGGCAGCCAAAGTAGTCTGCTGGTTTTCGGGATTCTCTCTAAGGAACTCAAACCTGTGAATCTTGAGCAAAGGAATAAATCTGGGTGATTCCCAGTCCTGGGAGTGAAGGATGTTGCACATTTTGCCTTAAAAGAGTCCAAGCTTTTGTAGGGACCTGCGTCTTTTCTGGAGATGCTTTGAGAAGGTCTACCGCATCTAGTTGTTTCATTTTCATGGAGGAATACACTGGATTTAATAAATCCAGGTTAATTATTTGCTACCCTGCTAGATCTAACAACACTGTCTGTCAAAACTGCTGCGTGATGTGGATGTTGTGGCACAGTAGGACATTTTTTTTTCATGTGCAGAAGTTTAGGTCCTGGTTTGTGGCTTTAGAAAATGTAGACATCTTCAGGATTAAACACTAGTTAAGTGGGGGTGGTTAGGACTGTGGCTTTCAATTTCTGTGAGTGCTCTTCAATCAAGTACCTTGCCCAAGGTCTCATAGGAAGACTGTGGAGGAAGGCAACAGCATCTAGGCTTTCCATATCCTTGGCTACTTTTCTAAACTGTAGACTGTATATTTGTTTAGTATTTTTCATTGAGGATGCTTTTCCACAGAAAAAATAAAGCATAACTGTGTTAATGGAGTTCATCTGAAGCATTTGGAGTGTAAGCAGAGCACAGTCAGCTGTTAACACCTCCTTAAAAATAGGAATAGCTAGAAAAAGCATTTTGTAATGGGGTGGTACCAAGTTAAACTACCTAAAGTATTAAGTACTTTTAAAGTTTCCACTCAGAACAAAGGTAAGAGAGAAAGACTTTCCTTGAACTATTTTAGCGTGAGCCAAAAATTTTAGTACCATTATTAAATTGTGAGATGTGTGGTGGTAGTTTTTTGGGGTTTTTTTTTTCTAGAAAAATACTTCAGAAAGTATCCAAGTAATTGTATTTCTCAGATCTGAACTGATCTCAATCCCAAACTTATTGCCCTGAAACATTTTTCTGTTTTGTGACCAGGCTGGGTTTTTCAGAGCTGAGAAGCAGACTGATGAGGAAGTCATTCAAGTTTAACGCTTACCAAATGCATGTTGACTTCTTCCTGACCATTTAATGCTTTATACAAACACTGATCAGAATCATCCAGGACAGGTAGGGTCCCCAGAAGGGTCTGAGTTGAAGAAACGTAGACCAGCTGTTTTAAGTGTTCGAGATGCCAAGAGCCCAACAGGGTTTCCTTCAGTCCCAGCCTGTCTGCATGAAGGGAAGGGCTGACTTGGAGGCCACCACTTAGAGGCCTTCTCAAGTGAAGGAATTGGCTTTTCAGCTCTGCAGCCACCCTATAGACAGCCCAAAGGTGGCAGCAGGACAGGACACGGGTTCCCAGGCATTAGCCACATGAACAGCAGCAGACTGCAGACATCTGGGTACTCAACTGACTTGTATTAAGCTGAAGAAGTAATTTTAATTTCTTGGGAAAACGTTTCTATCTTTACTGGTAGCTGGGAACTTTCATGTTTTTAACCATGTCTATAAATAGTGAAAACAGTGAGGGTTCTTTCCTTCAAGCCATCTCTATTTTTAAGGACACGGTAGTCACAGACATCTCATCCCCACAACTGCTGCTGCCAGCAGCAGCACCCGTACACGTGGTATTCCCGCACCCTAACTCACCTGCTCTCACCCTGCTGTACCCCAGCGAGGCACTGGGACTGGCAGAGCCTGCCTCCTTTCTGCCTACAGAAAAAACGGCCGGTAGCCGTGCTCTCACCAGCCACTGCAGGACTGGTAAGTGGGTTTGGTCTGAAGGTTTGATCTGTGGATGGCATCTGAAACGGAGCACTCTCTAACCAGACTCTTAAGAACTGGTAAAAAGGCAAAAAAAGCATATTACCTTGCCGAATCTATAATTTTAAATGTCACTGACAAGCAGAGGTCCCACTCTTTTTCATGGGCTGCTAAATTAGTAGAATTTATGCTCGTATAGCAGTGTTTACTAGCATCCAGCACCGTATTTACCAACAGCAACCATCCAGCTGTATCAGAGATCCTATATTTAACTCTCTCGAGGGGAGGAGATAGTTGACTCTTCCCGAAATCATCACCCAGTAACTATCGGCACAGTAGTTAATTAATAACCACGGTGATGCGTTTCTGTTCATTGCAGAAACAAGGCAACCTCTCCCGCGGGTGGCCCCGGGAGCCAGGCCCTCAGGAGCCACCGCGAACCCCTAAAAACGGGCCTCGCCTTCCCCTTTGTCACCTAACCCCAGGCCTCCGGGCGGGCGCCGCCTCCCGCCGCCACCCCTCCCCGAGAGCGAAAAACTAAACTGAGAATAATAATAAAACAAAACAAAAAACAAAAAAAAAACAAAAAAAAACAAACAAAAAAAAAAAAAACACAAAAAACAACCAAACAAACCCCCCCAACAAAACAGTAAACCCACAACAGCCCTGTTCCGGCCGGTTTATTTGGCGGGAGGGGAGAGGACAGCCGCGCTGAGGGGCTGGGGTGGGTGGGGTGGGGGTGGCAGGGCAGGGCGCATGCGCGGTGCGCGGCGGAAGGGGCTGGGGTCCGCCCCCCTCCCTCTCCCTCGCTGCCCTCCCGCTGCCGGGCTGGGGCGCGCATGCGCGGTGGCGGCGGCCGGGGCGAGCGGCGGCGGCGGCGGCGGCGGCGGGGGGAGGTTTGCCGCGCTCTCGCTGTCCCTCTCCCTCCGCGCGTGCCGGGCTCGCCCTCCCGCCATGTTGTTGTGAGCCCCTCGCGGCCGAAGGGGGGGAGGGGAGGCAGGAAGGAGAGGCGCCGAGAGGGAGGAAGAGGAGGAGAAGGAGGAGGAAGGGGGCGGCGGGCGGGCAGGGGTGTCCCAGGGCCCGCTCCGGCTCCATCGCAGCGAGCAAGCGCCGCCAGCCAGCCCGTGAGTATCCTCGGGGGCCGGGGCCGCGCTGGCTAGGCCGCGGGCGGGCGGAGCGGGCGGGCGGGCCCCCCTTCCTCCAGCCCCCTTTTGTCTCCGGCCTCGGCTGCGCGCCGAGGGAGGGGAGGGGAGAGGAGAGGGAGGAGGAGGAGGAGGAGGGCGGGAGGGGGCCATGTTGTGGCAGGTCACCGGGCAGCGCGGGGCCTGCTCGGCGGCCGCCCGCGCCTCGCTGCCTTTGTGTCCTCCCGGCTCGCCGGGGAGCGGCGCCGAGGTGGGGAGGGAGCGCCGGGAGGGGAGGCGGCGGCGTGAGGGGGGCGGGCGGCGGCGGTACCGCCGGGGGGAGGGCGGCATTGTGCTCTCGGCGAACCGAGGGGAGCGGGCACTTGGGGAGCAGTTTACATCCCAGCGGCGCTGAGGGGGGGGGGGGGGGGGGGCGGAGCGGGCGAAGTTGTTGCCTGAGAGAAGCCTGTGGAGAGGGGGGGGGGGGGGACAGGGACACACACGACAGGGCGCTCGGAAGCGGCCGGGGGTTGAGGTGGGGAGAGGCGCGTACACGCGTGAGGGTGACGGGAGTTTGGGGCAAGCGCGGGGGGGGGGGGGGGGGGCGGAGGCGGCGCGGGGTGTTACAATAGGGGTTCGGTACGGAGCACGGGGGGAGCCGGGGACCTGGGGGCGTCGCTTCGGCAGCCCCACGGACAATTGAGTGCGGGCGGAATTTGGATAAAATGGGCTTTGTTTAGGTACACCGAAAGCGTGAAAACTTGTATTATTTTTCTTTTTAGTGCTCTTAAAGATAGTGCCTGCTTTCTGAGGGTGGAGCGAGAAGGCCAAATGCTTTTGGTGGTTGATACCACACAATGAAGTGTTAGGTTTTAATTTTCCTTCAAACGTGTCTGCGCAGACTACAATAACAAAAAGTTGAGAAAAATGCCAGCTGCCCTGAGTGGATCATGCTTACAACTAACAGTTTGGGTTTTAATCTCCTTGGCGGTCCTTGTGCAAAGATTTTTTTTTTTTGGCATTGTTCTCTTTCGTATATTTCATAACCTCAGACTCTTAATTCCTTGAGAGAAAATTAATATACTCGGGATGTTTTATATTCTTCTGGCTTACTGTTTGAAGCAAGATGGCTTAGCACCAGAATGTGTAGCATGCTTTATATGTGATATGATAAAGAGGTTATATCAGCTGATTTTGGGATGCTTTTTTCTGAGTGATGTAGGCGTGTATGAGCTATATAGGTCATTGCAGATGAGAATCGGTAAAACTTCTCATATCGCCTAATTGTTTGTCACTGCTATGCTGCAAAATACTTTAAGCTTTATTTTGGTTTCTCTTTTACTGAAGTCTTTGTTGCATCTCAACTGAGAGATCAGGCCTTTTTAGTTATTGTGAGTTGATGGTATAGCTCTTAAGGTATGTGGGATGTGAATACATTTGAAATACGATTATTACCCTATATTACCGTTTTTACTTATATAACAGTATTTTGTTATATTTAGTTATGTCTAGGCTTAAAACCAAATACTAACAGTCACAGTTTTGTTGAGAAGCTGCTGGAATTATTGTCTACCTTCCTCTGGTCTACAACTCCAATTTGTGTCAGTGCAAATATAAATATGTTAAGTAGGTGGGAGAAGGAAACTCAAATAAAAAGGGAAATGATATTTTAGCGGTGTTGTCATTTGGGTTATATGTGTAGAAATGACACTAAATCACCTGACAGTTTTCTGAAGTGTTCAGAGTTGAAAATTTGGAATTTGTCCCAGCAGAATGGTTAGTAGGCAAATGCATGTGAGAAACTGCTTGGTAATGCAGATTCTGCAGTTTATTATGTGGATATTGTGGATATGTAGGAAAGTCAGTGCTATTTGAATAGTATTTTTTTTCTGCATTAATAGGAAATGGTACTTCAGTATAATAATGACACTGTAGTATCACTCCATAGTACTTTTTATTTCTGTGTTAGGAATATTGGCACGGTGCTGAGGCAATTATATTCGTATCTGGTATCATGATTGAGCTAATAGTGCAAGTAACAGTTGGCTGAAAAAGCTGGACTCACCTGCCTTTTGATGAGCATACTTCTTATTATGGCAGTATATATTAAATCTTATGTAGGATTGTAGTGCACATTTATGTATGTTTTCCTCGAGATTTGCGTTCTCGGGTGTTTCTTTGCAGTGTTCTTGTAGGTCCAGATATTGCAGGTGTTTGGGGCAAGTACATTAACAGAACATCAGCTTGTTGAATATTGTGAACTGGATCTGATTTTCAACAGCACTTTCTAGTTCACTTTTAGATGTTTTTTTCCCCCCTTGATTTAATGATATGTGAAGTGTGTAATGAATAATCAGCATATGTAGAATTTTCTAAAAGCATTCTTGATAACTTCATCTTTTTTTTTCTTTGTACAGTGGTTTCTAAAACCCCAAAATGATTAGACCAAGTTTTTATACACAGAGGCAAGTAATCCAGTAGATGGTTTGAATTCCTGCTTGTATGTCTTCATGCTTCTTTTTGAATGTGGAATTATATAAAAATTCACTGTCCATTGCAGTAAAAAGAAACCTAAATTCTATTGAATGTTAAATTCTTTCTGTGTTGGGAATCTCCTGTGAAACAAGCATTAGCACATTGTATTTTTCTTTTAAAAAGTTTCTAATAGAAACTCTATAAAGGAAACTCCATAAAACTCTATATGTCTACATAGAACTACAGTACATAGAGTAGACATGCTTTATAAATACTTCTCATTGTGTGTATTATATGTATAGATATGTGAGTTACCAATCTTCTTTCTCTTCTCTTCAATAAATTTAGTTGAAAATGCTTACCTCGTTTAATGTGAATTTTCCCCACCCATAACATAGCTGTTGTCTTGATTATTCCACACAATGCAACTATTACAGTGTTGTCACAAAGCCAGTGCCCAAGGTCTTGCCTCAGAAATGGGACAAGAAGTCTTTCCTTTAAAGCTTATTTTCTCCTCTAACAACAAATACCAGTTATGTAGTGCTTCTTATAATGAAGTTGGAGGCACTTCACAGTCATATAGTAGAAAAGAGTTTTAAATGACATCAGAACATGTAAACGTATTCAGTTCTAGCTGCTTGGGTGTAGTTTCAGACAAGTTGTATAAAATTATTTTATAGTAACGGCTTGTATACTGAAACTCTATAACAGGATTTTGTTTGAATCCCACTCAGAATACCTGCTGTGGCTTTTAGAATAGTAGGCAGGAGCTTTTCAAGCTCGTATGTGAAATGTTTAGCTTACAAATAAAGACCAGATGTCATCTCTAGCAATATCTTTAAAGATTGTATTTCATTATTGGTTAACAGATATTTTCTTTTTTTTTTTTCCTAAACATGGCTTTTTAAGAACAGTTGTAGACATGTAGAAGAAGTATGTCTGAAGAGGTTATGACAACCATCTTAGGAGTTGAGAAAGAAATGTAAAACTCTCAAATGTAGCAAAAGTATCTCTGTATTAATCCACACTCGACTTTTTTGCTAGCTGTTCTATCTATACATGCATCTATTTCCACTAAACTTGACATGATCCTCTGTCCTCTACTGGCTGTGCTAAATACCATCTGCAGCCTTTCTAAAAGGCAGATTTTTGCAATGTAAATTTGTGTACATTGGACTAAGTAATCTGGTGTACCTTTTGTAATACTGATTATTTTCAATTTTAATTTTTCATAGAATTCTAAGATAGGTTACTTCTTGCTTCATCGGTGTTACTGAGCTATGGGCAAAACTCTCTGTCTTGCCATTATAAAGCTCTCAGCATGCAAATCCTAATGAAAATAAGAGTTGTATCAGACCCATGTTTATAACTTCGCTCTTGGATTTCATGCATGTTACTCTGATGAAGAATTTTGAGTAATGCATTGAACTAGCAGTATACGTTTTTTCTCTGTGTGTCTGGTCTGAAGTTTCATATAGAATTTGTTCAGAAATGTCTTCAAAGAGGAAATTAAAAGCTGGGTTGGTGTGTTCAGTTCCGTAAGTCTTTACATGTGCGTATTGATTAAATACAAAGCTAGACTCACTGGAGATGACTTTGTGTATTTGAGCTAAAAATAACAATCCTGCCTGTTTTGACTCATATTTTTCAAGTATCTTGCTGTTTATCTCCATTATGACATATATTGCTTCAACTTTAGTTCTGGGCATACTACAATGAATTAGTCGTGTAGTCTGAAGAAGTTGCAGAACTGATGTTTGATAATAAGCAAATATCGATGATAACCAAAGTAGCGTTAGATCTTATGTGTTACAAACTGAAGTTTGTTTGATATTATTAAAAAAATCCTTCTACTCTATATCTATCTATATATTATATATCTCCCTAAAGATTGGACATTCAGTAGTCGATAAGTCTAGATAAAAAAAAGGTAGAATTGTGTAGGGATTAGAGGACTGTGGTATCTTTTGTCTTCAACTTCAGAACTGAGTGTTCAATTCTGATTAAATATCTTTCCATATATGTCAGTTTTTATTGTTTGGACTTACACTTGTTCAGCATGAAAAGACATTTCTTGGACTTGAAAATTAATTTTCATTTTTTTCCCCTCGAAAAGCACTTAGTTAAGATTGTAGGGGGTATTTTGGGTTTTATTATATGTCTATTTACATACTAAAATATTGAAAATACATCAGTTATGGTAGATTTGAGAATATGTGGAAATGTTAAGTGTATGTGTTTAGGGACAGGTGTTCTTTCCCACACAGGATTTTGTCAATATTGGAGCAAGATTTTTGTTGTTGTCATTTATACTTGCTTCAAGCCAAGTTGGCAAACTGCATTCTAATCTGAACCTAAAATCTATTTTGTGAAAACCCCAAAAGGTACTATCATGTGGGTTAGAGAAGCTTAATGTCAATTACTGTGTTAGAACCTTACAAAGCTTAACACATTTGAAAAAAACTGAGGCTGGCATGTAAGAATGAGATATAGCTCAAATAGACAAGTTAGTT
This sequence comes from Tyto alba, assembly GCF_018691265.1. Taxonomy (NCBI): domain Eukaryota; kingdom Metazoa; phylum Chordata; class Aves; order Strigiformes; family Tytonidae; genus Tyto; species Tyto alba. The sequence continues at coordinate 40,176,642 of NW_024881316.1, read as the reverse complement.
TGCTGTGCTACTTCACTACATAGTCTACAAATGTATAAAATCAGACGTAGCAGTATGACAGAATTAGTGGTTTTACACATAGTGCTTAGTAATACTGTAAAAGAAACTGCCACCATTATGATTAAAAATCATATCTTGATTGTTTTTAGCAAAGGAATATGTGGAGGCAAGCGTTTATAATATATGGAACTCAACCATATTAATATATTATCTTGTAAAAACCCAGTTTGCTTTGTTTCTCCTAAAGGCCTAGTTTGGTAATGGTATTTAAAATTTAAAGTTGAAATCAATAAACATTTTTATAATGAATGTGGTTCTTGCATAGCTTGAAGTTTTTTAATCCTAAGAGCTACATATTTAAAATTATGTGGGAAAGCCTTTTATGTTATCGAGACTTTTTATGTATGTGGACTGGGCATTCCATGTGTTGTCCTAGTCATGAATGAAGTGGTCTGGCACGAGAGCTGAGGAATGATGCATGTGAACATTGGTCAGGAAGCCAGTGGGTTTGGATTAGGGGTTGCCCCAGCTGAAACTGTAGTTGGAGCAACATCAGGGCCCAATTCAGGTGGAAACACTCCTCACACCACCCCTGCAGCTGCAGTGTCAGGTGCTTCCAGTGCCCAGACACCCCTCAGTGGATGTTCTTAGGGTGATGTTGTGGGTGTTTCTTCCAGAGACAGGCTGGAGGGCAGTTGTGTGGCTATTCCAGCAAATACTGCTGGCCCATAGGAGAAATCAGTCATATAGATCATTCAGTAGGTAATGTTTTGGTTTGTTGTTGACTTTGATTTTGTTTTGTTTTGTTTTGCTTTTTTTTTTTCCATTTAAATAGTTCCTGTGTTTTGTATTGAATCCACATCTTTAACAAAGATATGTGTGAGTTGGTTTTTCAAAGCCTGCAGTAACCCAAACTCTTAAAACTCAAATTCATTTTGTTAAAGCAGTTATAAATGAAACTGCATAAAATGGTTTTGAAATATTCGGTTTGAACCATTAACTTACATAAGCATTTCCTATTTCTGTAAGTACCTATGTTTTTATCAGAGTACCATCAAATCATTAGGTTTGAATTTATGCAAAGCAACTGGTTTAGTTTGAAAAGAGACTAACTTTTGGTAGGCTTTATGAGTAGTAATACGGATTTAACACACAATCTTACCTGTTACACTTGCAGGTAAAAAAAAAAAATGTTCAGGTAAAATAGAAGTAGTAGAATTAAGTGTAGATCAAAATTTAGCTTTCTCCTTTTGCAGATAGTAACCTAGAAGAGAAAAATCCTGTTTTGATACATCTTCCTTATTTTTCTTTAAAAACTTCATTATGAATTTCAGATAGGAATGGCTTTTTTTCCCCTAGGACTTATGCAATGTGCCAAACTTAAGTCCATGAGGAACTTTGTGCACCTTCCTTAGCCCAAGGACTTACAGAATGTGTTCAAAAAATGTAGTAAATATAGGAGCAAATGCAAACAAACAACATTTGCTGACCTTTAAAGCATGAGTATCTATTATGTCTTTTTATGGACCTGTTTTTTCTTGCTCTTTAATTTCTTTCGGCATTTTTTTTCCTGGTTTTACTCTTATTTTTTTTCTTTCTCTTGATCTGCTTAGCAAAACAACAAATTTTTTCTTCTGATATCCTGCTTCATGCTGTATCACATTCTGTATTGCACTTATACAGAAACTCAAAGGCAATTCTGTAAATATAAAATTGTACAGTATTCCACTTGTCCACTTGGACATACTTCCTGAGTATGAAAATGTTGAGTATTTCTTTCCCAATATTCAGTCTGTTACAGGAACAACAGCGCGGATTTTCACTAGCATTTCCCAAGGCTGATATATTGTGTAGATAAAATTATTCACAGATAAGTAAATGCTGAATAACAGTTGTATCTCTCTCCTGCCACCTGCTTTCTATCCCCAGTGGGAATCAGAGCCATGTCTTAATCAGCAGCTTTGTTTAATTCAGTTAGGTCCATCAAAATATTTCTGCATTCCTCCAGCAGGTGAATGTCATGAACCTTGTGTGTGTTTTCTGGTAACTTGAATTGGGGATTCAGATTTTGGATTCAAATTTTTAAGTGCTTCAATTGTTTTATACATTATGAAGATACAGTGAAGGGGAAACTACTCGTGCTTTGTTGTGCATTATTTCCCCTGTGAAAACAGTGTTTTCCAACTTACTGTAATCAGTACTGCCTTTATGTTCTGCCATTTTTCACTGCTCCCATTCTTCCTTAGCAATGTGAACTAACAGAAATCAAGTGCAGATCAGGAGACGTCTCCATTTCACTTCTTTGATGTGAGTGTCCTCTGTGTACTGGTCTTCTGGGGGATTTTGAGACAGAAGTTACTGTTTTGTTTCTCTTTTAAAGAACGGACAACTCTTGAGTTAGAAGTACTGAAGAAATGGGTTTTCTAAAATTAAATTTATGCCAACTGTAAGGAATTTAGTTGCAATTGTGTTCCATGAGCACTGGGTAGACAGAATCTCTGTAGATTAACATAGGAAAGAAAGACTTTTTAATGCATTTAGAGAAAAATCAGAAATAAAATTAATAGAGGAAAGTATAGTAGATAAATATCACAGAATGGTTGAGGTTGGAAGGGTCCTTTGGGGATAGACTGATCCAACCCCCCTGTTCAAGCCGGACCACTTAGAGCCAGCTGCCCAGATTGTTATATAGCTATGTATCTATATACAAGAAGTAGAAATGAAGGTATTGAAATATTTGATTCAACATACATTATCTAAGTATATCTTAAAACTGTTGATTTTGTATAATTTTAGCATGTCATAGTGTAGTCGAATGTAAGACAATGTCAAAGTAATAAAACATTTTAGGTAAACATAGCAGGACTGAACCATTTTTTTGTAAAGACAATGGAGCTCTGACCCCACTGATTCAGTAGGAACTTAAAGTGTATAGCAAGTGAAATACAAAAATGGAAAATTGTAAATTCAGCAGTGGTTTTTTTAGCAAAAATAATCACAAAAAGAAATTTTCATATACTGAAAATAAGGATTGCTTAGATTACCTTGGTAAACTCTATTAGCCGTTTGGCAAGAAACTTGCATGAGCCTGTGGCCTTAACAGGTAGATTCAAGTAAATACAGAACATGGAAAAAAACCTTGTATTCACTTTCGTACCAGAAGATACCTGATACTTTTGTCTGACTCTGAGTGTTACACAGAAGTAGAGGAGTTGTTGTGGGCATTTTGGTTTTAAGAGAAACAGGTCAACTTGTCTGGAATCACTGATGGATTTTGAAGAATCTTCAAATTAGTTGAAGTGCTAAAGAAGTTGATTAACAGAATAAGAAGCTAGTAAATATACTTGATTAATTCTAATAAATCAATTCCTGTGAAGAATAGGAAAACAGTATCTTGGTCTTCTGAAAGCCATCTGAAATGTCTTCAAAAGAACTGAACATCTTACTAAGCACAAGCCAAGACAAAGTCTTAAATAAGGATAAATATTTAGTAGGATATCTAATTTTAACTCTGGTTAAAAAATTGAGGAATTGCTTGTCAGTGTCCCTCAATAGGGATTATTGAGAAGTAATGAACTGTGGGAATTATCAGTGAAGTATCAATAGCTGGAAGGCATTTCATGCCATTAATAACATGCTTTGACCTTTGGTCAGCCCTGATGTGGTCAGGCAGTTGGATTAGAAGGTTCTTTCCAACTGAAATACTCTCTAGAAACACACAGTAGTGCTAGAGGCCATTGATAGCACAGGGAAAGATGAAGTGGGTTATCCTGGAGTTCCATGGTAGAACTGAGGCTTAATATATGCTGATTTGGAAATTATCAAGAATGCGATGGAAAAATTTCAGGTGCCACACACATTTAAGAGAAGAACAGGAAGTTCAAACACAACACAGTTGAATGGAATTCAACACTTAGTTGAGATGGAAAAATCTTTTTGATAAGTGTATGCTTGACACGGTGTCTAAATTAGCTAGCCACTCTGATGCAAAACTAGTATCATTGGCTCATAGAACACTGCAGAACAAGAGGCACAGAAATGTGCAGTATTGTTAACATTCACATTCTGTCTGTGCTCTTCTATGGTTGCTTCAGCTGTAGCAACAGAAAATTGATGGACAGCAGTTACTCATGGCAAAAACTTTGGAAAGTTGAACAGCTTTGCTGACAGAATGGGAGGCTATACAGAATAATTGGCAACATGAAGGAGGGGAGAGGCTAGAGGAGTGCTCATTTTCATTGGAGTTGATATCTGAAAATCTTTAGACACTCAGCTGAAAGGTAACGAGTGTGCAGCTCCTCCATACAAGATGTCAAAGCCAGAAGTGTTAATTTGAGTCAGGAGATTGCCATTGTCACCTTTGATTTTAAAACAGTAGTGAACATCTAGTCACTGATGGACAGGATTAAGTATGAACTTCTTAACTGAGAAATAACTGTCCCCGGGTCTCATTCATCTTCCTTGAAAATATTTCATGTTTAAAAGAACTATAAAGGATAATGCACTAAGTCTAAAAACTGTCTCATCTGGGTTTCTGACTTTTTTTTCCTTTCCCTTAGGACCAGAAAAGCATTTCAGGCTCTTAGATAGCACAGCATCTGAGGAAGACCACTGTCCACTGTGGCATCATCCTTTTGTTAACATGCCCAGGGGGCTGCAGATAAGTCAGTGATCTGTTTGTCATTAATTTACATCATTTCTGTAATGAAGAATTGTCTGGAATGCAAAGTCTTAGTGATAAGCAGTCAATCCATAATATTTGGAGTTACGGAAATGAGGTTTGGGGGAAGCTCAGGATATTTTCGTGGATGTTGGAGTACTTGCAAGTGTTCTTCCCACGTGCTGAAGTGAAGAGCTACAGCAGTGTGATATTGCCCAAGCTATTTGTCCTGTCTTTTCCCTTATCTGACCTCTAATTCCCTCCTTCATTCAAAGGTACTTACACACTTCAGCAGTTTAAGCTAAATACATCTGGTTGTGAATTTTAACATGTTGTTTGCGCTTCTGCTCTCTGTGCCTACAATAGAGGGAAAAAGGTAGGAACTGATGGTAAAAACATTAGTCCTGCAGCTAGGTCTGCCAGAGCCTTTGTCAGATTCTGAAGAAGCAAGAGTTGATAAGCAAAAGAACGGCACATAAATGCTCTGTTTGTAGCAGCCTTTTCAAAGCATCCAAAGGATAGGGTTGCTATAAACAAAAGAATATAAATTGTGTCTTTGCACAAAGCTTTGGTTGATCTGCAGTTGCTGTAACTCATTTGTGTTAGAATTTACGAACTTCTGGAGAAGTTTTGTGAATAGCTGCTGTAACAAAGAAAAATCCTTTGGGGGGGGGACACTGAGAGAACAAAGGAAAGAGTCTTACTGAGTTCAGGAGCTTTTTAGCACTTCTCTGGTATGGAGGAAAGCTCTATGTATCAGTTTTTGCAAGTACTCAGCATGACTTCCATGGGGGCTATAGTAGAATTAATATAGCCGTGAGAAGATGTGTGGATGTTATTAAACTAATAAACTATGCAAGTGTTTATCGTTTTTGCCTCCAGGATAAAATGGACAATTTCTAGTGAAAATTTTGCCTTGATTTTAAACAATAAATTGTTTTGTTTGTTGTTCGAATGAGATATGCTAATATGTTTGTGCAATGGAAATTGGGAAATAATTTTCCCATATGAGACTTCACAGTCATGTAGGCATCCCTTGGAACAATGAACATAATCTCAGCAGTCAAACTGGGAGCAACATAATCTGTTTCCTGACCTTACAGTGGGAGTCGCATTTCCTGAATCATTAGTTCTTCCTTTTATAGATTATACTTAAAACTGTCCCTATAAATCTTCAGTGAGTTTGCAGTCCGTATTTTTTGATTTCCTAACTTTGTTTGCAACTTAAGTTTAAAAATAAAGTATAATTGTGAAATATAACTTTTAAAGTGCTTTCAAAACACCTTTCATAAACAGATACTTTAAGGCTTTCAAGTGCTAAGCAACTACACAGCACATAAATACCTTCCTGATATTACTAGTCTATCATAGTAAATGCTCAAGTTTTATTTTGGCTGATTGATGGCTCCTTCTCCCTGTAAAGTTAACAACCATCTGAAGCTGTGCTGAAGATTATTTATTTCTGTTTCTGCCATCAACAGGTTCTACAACAACTGTGTGTTATAGAACTAATATATATATATAACTTACAATATTGCTATACGTGTATATATATATAACAAAGTTATATATTTATAACTGTCATAGAAGTTGTTGTCTTTCTGTGTTTAGTTTGCAGTGGTTTTAATTTTTTATTTTGCTATTTTCTTCAATTAATTACAGTATTATTTAGCTCCATTTCACTAGAAACCCAGATGTATGATTTAAGCAGGGCCTCAAACTTGTAAATTAGTAAAATTCTTCAATCCTCACAAATTAGGAAAAGAAATCTTGGACTTGAAGGAGTTTCCATTGTGGTTAAGGGAGAGCTGGTGGGAGGGCATTTGATGCCTGTTTTGGAAAATGTTCTATCCCCTGTTAAAACAACCTTGTTTAATAAGTTCTTGGTGAGATTTTTCTATCTTACTAGTGCTATATAATTTGGAGCAAATATCATAGGTTTTTCAGGTGAATTTTAAGGTGGTGGCTTTTTGCATGTTCAGAAAACCTACATGTCTTGCAACCTGCATATTTGAGACCTCGCCTTGTTACCAGTTTGTGACTCAGTTCTGGCAGCAGACGTAGCTGGAAAGAGGTAACTTACCTGTCTTTTTCTCTCTTTTTTTATTTGAAATAGCTATAAAGGAATATTTTGTGACTTTCTGAAAGGTGTTTTCATGTAATTCAACTGGAAGAAGAGCGCTGAGAAATATTCTGTAATAAACTTTAAATCACTTGCCTATCTAGAGAGAAGAAAATGTCAGTGTTGAGTTTTGCAGATTTGTATTTTTAGTAGTTCCAAACATGTAGTGCCTGACACATATCTTAATGTTAACTTTTGTCAGGACAAGGAGAGTAATTGCAATCATCTGACTTGTGCAAACAAGTTTATTCCATGTAATTTCTCTTGTTCAGAGACTCTTCCTTAATTACATTTGCTGTGTTGAGACATCTGGATAGTTTCTGACCTTTTCACCAACATTTTGAACGGCAGCTGATAGTTTTAGCTTGTGAGATACTTGACCAGTTCCCACCCACTGCATATTGACTCATGCTATCAAACTATGAACTGCTACCTGCTCTTTGTGGATTGTAATATTAGTTGTATTTTTAAGTATATTCATAAGAAAGTTTGTGCTTTCTTCAGCTTTTTTCTGCTGACATACTTCTTGAGTTAGTTTCTAAATTTTTACCTGCCTTGATGTCTCCAAATACCTGGCACTCATTTGTTGTTGAGTGTCTTAATGTGAACAACTACTTTATTCTTTCTTCACCAATCCAGTTTCTCATTCTATCAGTCTTTGTCATTTGTTTTATGCTTAGACTGAGAGCTCTTTGAAGCTCCTTTGTACTTGGTGCTTATTCAGTAATTAGCATAGGGAAACTGGTCTCAACAAAACAAGTGGTCAACTCTGTACTTCGTTTTATTTACATATAGATAAATTATCCTGTATACTTTTGCAGCAGTAGCTCTGTGCAGAATCAGTTCAGGACTGTGAGGAATTACCGACAGTAGCATAAATCTGAATGGTAGCACTGCTTCTGGAGGTAACGGGGCTGGAAGCAGCTGACACATATTCATGCGCCTTGGAGCCTGAAGTGCTGGGAACCAGAGATCTGAGCTGGCTGCTTACAGAGCCAGTTGAAGTTTCTCTGTATTTTATTCCCCTGTGGTCTAGGTTCTAGGTGGGATTAGGAGTGAGGCCTCATTCCAAACATGATTATTATGTGGTTGTGGAGTTGTGTCCCAAAGTTAAAACTTGTTGTAGGCGTTCTAGGAGGGTTTTGCATAGATGTCCAGGATAAGGTGGTGAGAGCCAATAAGCTCGGGAGAAAATGGCCACATGCAGTCATTCACGCGTTTTGCATTTGCAGTATATTTCTTCATATTTTCTTACTCACTTTCTTCCATCATTCAAGGTGTCAAGAAAATAATCTTTAAAATTTGGGTCAGTGTTACTTATTTTTTCTTAATCTATCTGCAGGTTTAGAATGTAGTTTGCTTTCTTTTTTTCATGTGATCAGAATTGGGTCTTATGAAAATGTATGACAATGCTTTATTGCACGGAGGAGCTACATTTAGTTTTCTGAACTACATTGGTTTGGTACAGTTTACATTAAAGTCAAGGTTAAGAGGGCCCTTGTGTATCTCTGAAAGTAAGGAATAGTTATGTGAAAGTGTTTTCTCTTTACTGAAGTCAACAGGTTGAAATTCACAGGGAGCAAAGTGGTGGGTAAACATGTGAAGGGTAGCAGGGGGACAGCATATAGTTGGGTGAATGATTTGAGGGAATACTTTATTTTGGATCAGAATGAATAACCTGGAATTTCGACATCTAATTGGAAATTTTTGCTTTTAAGATTACCTCCTTATATTTTGTTCGATGGTAATTCAAAGATTTTTTTTTTCCCACAGTTCCTCCTGTCTACCCTAAGTTCTGCTGTTTATGTGGTGATAACTACTTTTACATATAAGCACTCTTAAATTTTTGGTTTCTTAAGTAAAAAGGTTTAAAAGTTTGTCTTTAAATCTGTCATTACACAGATGTAAGAATGCCAGTATTTGAACTAATTTTTGTTACTAAGCTTTTATTCAATTTGAATTGTATATAGCCTACTTTGTTTCCTGTAGCTTAATTGTCATACGTATAAAGTCTGTGGTGTTATTTTAGATTTCTTTTTTTTCTTCCTTTGAAAGACTATGCTGGCCAACATTTAATGAGAGATTAATGTCCAAGGCTGAGCTGCTGCTCTTACTGAATTAGAAATGAGGCTTATTGAATTAGAAGTAGTCTCCTTAGGTTTTTTTACAGTTGACTGTTTTCTCCAGCTTTTAGGCAACTGTAGAAATTTACAGTTAGTTTAAATACACATATTGTCCAAGGAGAGCATCCTTAGAAAACAGCTGAAAAAATTGATAACAGCAACTTCTTTAAGTGTCCATTCCCCTGCTGTAGACAGATAAAGTAGAACACTTATGCTTCCCTATAGTAATTATTTTAAAATATGTTTAAAGAAACATGTTTTAATGTTCTCTGGCTGTCCTTGAGCTTATGCAGGCTTTAAAAGCTTGAAGAATCAAGGTAGATTTTGAAGCAGACTGGCATATATTTGAAACTTCTTTTTTTTTCACTAGCACTTTGTTCTGGTGATACAGAGAAGTTGTGTGTTTTATTAGCAGCTTTCCTTAGAGCAACTAGTTATTAACAGTGGAGTGATAAGTCTAAGAATTCTGAATTTCTTTTTTTTTTTTTTTTTTTTTTGTACTACCCTTGATTCAATTCATTGCCTAAAGACTATGTAGTTCCGTTTCTTCATCTCTGGTTTTAACATCCACTTTGTGAATATCAGACTGTGTTGGTACTCCCTGGTTTCCTCTTGCCTGCTGGAGGAGAAAACCCCCAAACCAACAGAGCTTGTTCAAAGGGTACTGGACTGCGAGGGAGAACAACTCATGATGCCAGAAACTTCTGGGTAGAATTGCTGTCAGAACTTCAGTTTTTGCATCTCATGTTCTTGAAAACTATATCCTTGAAAAATGAATGTTACGGTAAATGCATCTGCCATGTTCAGGAGTAAAGAATGAAAGTAAATGGTCTGAAGAAGGGGCTTGCTATATATCCAGAATTCCTGGGGATGGGAGGAACTTTTCTGATATCAGTGCTATGATAGCACAAAATAAAACAGTTTCATGAAAATTCTGTCAGTGACTTTTGTCATTTCCTCAACCCTACTTTTAATGGGGGGAGGGGTGTATGTGCATATGTGCGTACAAAATCTTTTTCTTGGGTATAAATGATAGTGTTTTATAATTTAATTATGTTCCACAGGAACATAATCACATCCTTTTTAAGGTGGTATTAAAAAATAAGTAGTTTTTGAAACACAAATTTAAAGCTTGTTTTTTACTTTTTGGGTGGGGTGTCTGTGTTCTGTTTCAGATTCTCTGATAGCAAAAAGAAAAGTGAAAATAATTTAGATATCTAAAGAAAACACATCAGCAAAACAAAAGGCTTGATTGCAATGTAGAAAGTTAATTTATGGAAATTTTTACTTGATTCTAGGCCTGTACATTCTAATTGTTCCAATTCTTGTTAACACATTTACAAAAAGCTTATTGGCTCTATTAAAATGAAAGTTACATGTTTTACTAATCATTACAATATATATTGAGATAAATTGTCCCTAGTTCCTGCTTGTGTGTAGATAAATTTTGGCTTTACACAGTTTTCACCTTCAGAAAAGGCAAAGTTTTAAGCCTGTTTTTACTAGCATATTCCCTAGAGAGCACTCAAGTTCTTTAAGTTTTTAAACTTCTGAAAAAAGTTTTTGAATAAGAGCTAATGATGAAGTAACGAAGGCTGATGTCTCAAAGCATCAATGCAGCAAATTAGCATTAAGGTTCCTTATAGAAGTAGCTGTATAGTGTTACTGCTGACAAAGCCTTTCAGTATATAATGGAATAATAATGGTCAGAAATTTGTCTCGTGAATTCCTCAACTTCTGCATCACCAGTAGCATTTATTACTCTATTGTAGGAAGGTGATGCTAACTGACTAGCTTAACAAGAAAAGTGTAGATTTTTAAAATTAGAAAAAAAATATTTGTCATGTACATGTAAAGTAATCATCACCAATTAAATAAGCATGTTTAGACAAGAACTGTAACTCAGATTGCATTTCACAGCGTTGTTTCAAAACTTCAGAATGTACTTTGTGTCTTTTTTGTTTGTGGTATTTTTATGCAGGAGCTTTGCAGTGAGGTGCAGAATAATATACGCATGTCTGAGTGTAGTAGGGAGAAGGTGAAGAGTCTTGCCAAACTGGATAGGATTGCACCTAAACTATTTCACATTGAAGATGAAACCTGTACATATTCTTACATAAAAGAAAGTTCTTCAGTTTGATTTACAAGCAGTAAAGGACTAGTCAGCCCCCTTTTTGAAGAAATAACTTTTCTTGTAGCTCTTTTTAATAATAAGCTAAAAAATGTATGGACAAATAGTATTTTAATCAATTGTTCTAATGAAAATTTTTAAAAATAATTTCCTGGTTACAAAAACTCATTGGATGAGTTTTTATGGGATTTGTCTTCTATTTTGTAAAATTATATATCAACTTTTGATCAACTGTCTCTTTTCTAGACTTCTATTTTGCAAACTTCTGCAAAATCTGTCATCTTGACTTCCTGTTCTCTACATATCTTACAAGTCTTTTGATAATTTCTTACATGATTAAAAGACTTTGAGAAACCTGTCGAGTTATTTAGTATAAACTATGAGAAACCTGTCGAGTTATTTAGTATAAACTATATGCCCTACTTATTTTGGAATATATCACTTCAGCTTTCCAAATGGAGCAAGCAGTGTAATTGTTATAGTTAGAAAATCTGGTTTCGGTACAGATGCGTTATTAATAATTTATGTAAGGCTGGTAGTTCTGCCAGTATTTGACTGTAGGGATTAAAATCCTGAGGTTGAGGACACCTGACAGTAGTTTAGAAAAACTTGTGCTAACAGTTCTGCCACTCTTGGGACAAAGCTTGGACTTGTTGGGTGGGAAGACAGGCGTGAAAGCCTTTGCAGGGAAGAGGTAAGTTCCTTAAATGATGGAAGAATTTATATTTGGAGGGAATGAATGCAATTACCTATTTCTTAGAGCATGTTTCATTCCCTAGCTGGGAACAGAACCCAAGGCTTCTGAATCTTGTTAGGCCAGTGAACCATCATGTAGCTCAGAAAGAGGTGGCAAGATGTCTGTCGTTTTTCTCTGCTTTTCTTCATGGGAGGTGGTATCCTGTTACGCTTGCTCTGTATGGTCTGTTGCAAGTAGATCTGTAATTTCCAAACTTGGCAGTAACTTGAGACACACTATCCAGCATATTTATATATATATATATCTTTGCTTTTGATTAAAAACATAGGAAACTCCTTTCTCCTGTGTGCATGCTTCCAGATTACTGATACTCCAATGAAATTTTTCCTTGCTTTCTTTTCAATAGGTGTTGTATACAAGTGTGAGCTCTTATGATCGCCTTGCCCTGTTGTGATTTTTTTCAGCAGACTGGGCAGTGCTTTGACTGAGTAGATATATTTATTTTTTTCTCCCTCCTTGCTACATACTGTGGAAAACCTACCTTGACATCTCCTAGTTTGATATAATTGTTGGTGTCCTCAGCTCTGGTAGGATTGCTTTGCAAGTTTACAATACAAAGTTCACAGGGAAATAAAACAAAGAGCAGTAAGATCCAGAGTAATTGCTGAGCCAGGCCAACTAGACTGACAAACCAGATTTGGTTTTCTTAGAGCATTTGAATGTATCAAGGATCATACAGTGTAAAAGTATAGCTCGATCTCAAAATGTGTTAAGAAGCCTAAAATGCAGAGATTGAAGAATTCATTGCCTACAAAAAGTCTGAGTTGGTTTTAAAACACTATCTTTTAATGTAATGAAAATTGTTAAATACTTATTAGGGGGAAGATATTACGCTTTTGAGATTATGACCATGGAAATGTGTGTTAGGACATAAAACCGGTTGCTGAAGTGTTTTGTCAGAAATGCCTAACAACTTGTTTATTCGGACTGCTCCATTTTGGAATGGTTAAGTCTGCAGTTGCATTACTGTTACATACATGGTGCTCAAAAAATGTTATCTCTTTTCAAAACACAACATACCTGTAGACTTCGAATTACTCAGGAGCAGCAACTTTTATTAACCAGTTTGGCAGTAAGTGAGTTTTTGGTTCCTTGATGCCTCAAAGAGGTACAGGAAGATAATCTAGCCAAGGGCAGCTTTAATGAAACAAATGTCTTGTTTTCTTAAAATGTTACACAAAATATTTAGTATTTTGTAACTAACTTGTATACAAAACATAGTTCAGTTGTGAGTCCAGTAATTGTCTGTTCAGCTGCTGAGAGTTTCTTTATCTGAATGCACTATCTTCTAAACCAAAACAAGGAAACTTTAGGTAATTTGGCAAAATATTCTAGAGGAGATATCTCTATGTACAGCCCTGAACTACAGTATTTTATGAGGTTGGAGGATTTGCAGTTTAGGCTTGTTGTGTAGTTTTCCCTCATTGTCCTTTGTTATAAATCTCCACTAGATTTGTATCTAGCATTTTAATTTGTATTAAAATATTTTTTATATAGTACTTTCTTGCTGCCTAACCATCTGAAATGTTAAATGAGCTTTTTGTATATGTAGGCAAGTCTCTGGCATGGCTTTACAAGACAGTGTTTAACTATGTACTGTGTTTTAAAATGTAGCCATTTTAGTGTTCTCAAATTATTTTTAACCTTGCTAATAAGTCTAAGTTTCTACCATAAGCATATACATAAGATAAATGTTGCAGAAGAACCACCCCTGTTGAAAACTAAAGGTATTTTGCATTAAAGCATTCAGCAAAATGAAGAAAAAAGCTCAAGCGTTTGCAATGCGAACAGAAGATTCTGTTTCCTTCCAGTCAGTACTGTAATTGCCAGGTGTTTTGTGTTGAATTGGCCTAGTACCATCATTTCAAAATGTGACCTTCTTTTCTTTGTCAGGGTGGTTAGAGTATCCACCTGGGAGGGGCAGGATGAGATTTGGAATTTCTTCATGCAGGGAAAGTGTCTTTACTTTCTGGTTAGCTGTTTTAACTGCTTTTGATTTATAAAATGAAGTCTTTGTATCTTTTTTTTTTGGGGGGGGGGGTGGTGGGGGGTGTGTGGGTTTTGTTTTTTTTTTTTTTTTTTTCTCCAACTCTTTTTTTCAAAGAAGGGACTGATCTTTGCTTTTGCAAGAAGATGGTTAGAAGCTTATTTCTGGCAGGATTCAGGGTTATTGGGGAGAGCACTTCGTAGATCTGAATCTAGGTGCCCAGATTCCAGAAATGCATATTATTTTTAAGTAATGTTTCTTGCAGTAATCCTAGATTCCTATCCAGTCAACACTCTACCTCATGAGTTGTGTCCTGAATTATGTAAGGGCTTTGTTTCATGCTTCTGGTTTATCATCTAGCTGCCACTAAGCCAGGTACTACTACTCCACATTGCTCTGAAGCAATTTCTCCTTGTTGCTTTCCCCATGTCAGATGTAGTGGTGTTGCTGCTGTGGTGGTGTAGCCAGGGGAGAGCTGTCCCTGCCCATGCAGGGGGATTGGAACTAGATGATCTTTAAGGTCCCTTCCAAACCAAACCATTCTGTAATTCTGATTTGGGGAAATTCTCATGCACAGAAAAAGACTGAAAAAACCCTTCTGAATCAAAGCTTTTACTTGATAATTGCCAAGTTCAATGCAAGGGGAGTGGTAAAAGCTGTTAGGTGAAGGATGGAAGGATGGTCCCATCCATCAGTAGTTGGCTAAATGTGCTCAGATCTGTCATGAACTCAATTTATTGGTTGAACGTTGCAGCCTTCAGTATTGAGGATTGTCTCATGGGCATATTGTGAGGTAGTAGTGAAATACAGAGAGAAATAAGTACTCTTACTAGGAGTTTTGACAGAGTAAAGGAAGGTTTTTTTTGTAGGACTCTAGATTTAAAATCATTTGTGAATTTCAGGGGGAGGGAGAGAATAAACACTTTAAGAGCAAAGAGTCTACTAAAAAAATAATTCTGTTTTACTTTGTGTTAAAATCTCATTCCTAATGCTATGATGAAAAATGGACTAATACATGCTGGCATGTTGTATACAGTTTCCGTGGAAGGGGAAAAAGATCAGAATTTTCTATCAGTATGTTAAAGGGGAAAAGTTCATGAATATGCTTAAACCATTCTATTTAGCAGCAGTGTGTGAGGAATTGTTATACCTAAAGACTACTTTGGTGTGTATTACCTATTTGTGCATCATTTGGGGGCCATCTGGAATAATCTGATATGTATCAGAAGTGTGGAATCATTTCCAGCTTCTCTTAGTTGTAAAGACTTATTAGCATTCAACTCCCCGAAAACTAAGATTAGATTTAGCAGCTAATCCTAAAAGCAGGTAGGTGGTAAATGGAGAAAGAAGTGTCTTCAGAGTGATTGTGGGGTGAGGAAAAAAAGAAAAAAAAAAAAAGTCAAACAATCCCAAAACCAAACCAAAAATCCTAACAGCAAAAAAAGTAATCAACCAAAACCAGGAAAAAATTGTAAATGTTGAGCAATATGTTTCATAGGCCTCTTGATTTACAAATTATATCAGATGACAGGGAATTAATAAAAACAGATAAATTCTTTTTCGAATATTCTGAATTTTAGGTTAAAAAAGAGCATATATTAATGTTTGTTTCCGTAGCGTATGAATTAGGTGAATGTTTGCACTGCTTTAGAGATAATAACTTCCTGGTAGCACAGATGATCCTAACCACAGTTTCTCCTTTAGGGAGAGGGTATGTCTTCATAGATCTAGCTTGGTTGTCATTATTCTGGATGTTTTCTTCTGTTGTTGTAGTGATAGGGCTAGCATTGAAGAAGTCAGATCTTGAGAAGACATTAGTGCTGCCTGGATTTTCTCCAGTCCGTAAACCGGTCTGTGAAACATGTATTCATGATCTGTATTATTCCTGTTTCTGCTGTTAGTAACAGACAACACTACCTTAAATTTCATGTTTGTAAGAAAGGAGTCAGTGAGCCAAATCAGTGTTCAGTGTACTAAAGTTTATTTACAGTTTCAGAAAAAGTCAGTTTTTTAGAGTTGACTGAACTGCTCAGAGAGGAAAGGAGTTGGCTGTGGTATTACCCTGATTCTTGAACTGTCTTGTCTTAGAGACTTGGAAGTGTGTGTGGCCTGTTTTTGAACTTTGCTGGATTGTGAAAAATAAGCATTTGGTATTAGGTCTTGCAGAATAAAAAAACACCAAACAAAACCACCACTACCAAAAATTAAAAAAAAAAACAAAAAAAAAAAACCAAACCAAAACCAAAAAACCCCCCAAGCAAAACAAAAAACCAACAAACCCAAAGAAAAACCAAAACAGAAACCCAAAAACAGACAAATAAAAAAACCTATGACCAAACACCAAAAAGAAAACAACCCCAAAAAACCCACAACTGAAAAACTTAAACATCTTTCAAGCTTGCTTTTTTTTTTTTAATCTAACAGTGATTTGGGTAGTGTGTATGGTAAATATAGTTTGGCAAGCTTTTACTTCAAATTTTGTTTAGGGATACTGTTAGACCAAAGCTACCTTTTGAGTCAGAAGTACCTAATTTACTATTTGATTGTAATTGTAACTAAAGTGCGTGACTTCAGCATGGGCAGGGGCTTATAGTAAGATAATCAACTCAGCCATCTATAGAAGAAATTCTGTTTTCAGAAACTGTAATATCCAAATTCAGAAGTCTTCAAGATTTGAATTTCTGATTTTTCTTTCTAAATAATTCCTCATCTACAGTCAATTTTTTCTGTGTGTGTACACAAAAATCTGATTATCACTTGAAGCTAATAAATAGCTTCTTTCACATAAATTATAAATAATCTATTTTTTAATTCATTTGGAAAAAATGTCTAGCTTTTTAAAGGGTACATGAAAATCTTATTTCAGTTTTTTAAAATAATAAAATCAAGCTAATTGACTTGCCAGTGATGCTGACATTTTAAAAGGTCAACATGCTGATTTCTTCCTCCTCCCTTCCCCACTCCCCCTAATTTACTGTGAAACTAAATTTGTTCCTAAGGAGCTCACTGAAATTGTTGGGAATTGATTTCAGAATCCATCCTAACTAAAATTTTTTTTCTGAGGAAGTATTTCTTTGAGATGTGAAATTTATTCCTCAAAAGTACAGACACACCCTCAGAGGTTGATGACTTATAATGATTACAGGGCAATAGCAGTATTTAGAGAGTAGAATGTTGAGAACAGAGCATCTATTGACAGGTAGTTAACATTTTTCCAACTTATTGGCAGAGTTGTTTGCGCCAGAATATTAAAAGCACAAGATTGTTTCTTTGCCCAGTATTTGAGTGTTTTTTGAAAAGTGATCTTGATGTGTCATCAACTGTATGGAGTAACTTCATTTTGTTTTATTTGTTAATGTAAACAGATGGGTTTACCAGGTGAAACTAACTCCTGAGGAAGGACTGGTATCAGGAGGGAAACCTTAATTTTACTTTGAACTGGAATAACTTTACCATTTTACCCTAACGCATTTCACTGTTGAGGAAGAAGGGGAAGGGAGAAACAACTCTGAATTTCCCTTTTTAAATTTGTTTTTCTAAGCTTGTCACAGCTTTGAAAATTCCTTGTGGAAACCGTTTTCTCAGGAAAGAATGCACCCGGTGCATTGTGTCTGCATGCTGTGGAAAATGAGGTGGTTTGTTGAAGCAACAACTCTTGCTTTAGGAACACACCTTTCATACTTACAACAAACAAAAAAAGACAACAGACAGAGAAGGAAGAGTGCTATTTCCTGGAAGAAAGCATGAGAAATTGTGATAATGCAGTCAGTTACTAGATTTTAAAAGCAACATGTTGCTGGTAGCTTTTGTGACCTGTCTTGTGAGCTTTTCTTTGTTTGCTGCTAAGTGTACTCAGTAACATTACGTGTAACAGCCCATCTCCTTTCCAAAGGATACTGTATGTCCAAATCTTTAATTTCACTTTTTTTGTTTTTTTTGCATTTGTTGCAAATGTAATATTGGTCATTGTTTCCATAGTGAGTGATCTCCATCCGGATGTACGAAGATTAGAATTTTTAAGTCTCTCGGAATTTCTTGCATGTTGTTATATTAGCATGGTTCATTAAATTGGTTACTAACTGTATCTGTTTGTGACATCTAAACTCATGTTCAGCCTAGACTGAGTAGCAAATTTTGTGTGTGCTTTAAAATGTCAAAAATCTTATGGAGCATTACAAACTCAACTTTTGAAAATACATTTAATGGATCATTCTTTTGTTTTTCCCCCTACAGGTTCGATCTGTGGATGAGATGAATCATGAGTTTCAAGCTCTTGCCCTAGAATCTCGGGGAATGGGAGAGGTAATTATTGAGGCCTAAAAACTGAATTGGTGGTTTGGAAATGCTGATACAATTTAAGAAGTCTTAAATGATATGACATGAAACAAAGAGCTTCTCTTAAGACCAAATTGATTTTTTCAGGCAACTGAAAATTTCTGTTATAAGTTGAAGATAAACTAAGTACTCTGCAAGAACACTGGGATGATTGTTTCTAGATCTACTGTGTTACTATATCAGTCTTATTAGATGCCTGATACTCTTGGGGAAGTGACAGGCTAATTTGTTGGAAGGTTTGTGCAGTTCTATGAAACGATGTTTTCAGTGTCACTGTATCTAAGCTAGTGAAACAATTGCTTACTACCTCTGAGAAGCCAAGCAGACTGGGATCTGAAATAGGTTTGACTCCAGAAAAAACAGAAACTGGCATACCCTAGCAGAAATGTGTGGTAATTTATGATTTTTTTACTGGCAATTACTCCTTAAAAGAAGATTTTAGCCAGGGTGAAGAGCGATCTTATATAATTTAGCTAGAAGAAAGGAGGACTTTTTTTGACAGGCTTGGTTTGTTTAGGGTTTTTTGAGTCAGTATACTTTTGAAGGAGGGGGAGAAAAAAAAGACATGGAGGATGACTTAGCTCCTTCAAATGCAGTTCCCTGAACTGTTTAGAAAGTAATCAGCCTGTGTTAAGGTTACTTGCCCTGACAAGATATGGTAATGAAATAAATTCTTGTTGAACTAAGAACACAACAGTGTGATAGAATGGATGGGTAAAAATCATGTTGGTATTTGTTCTTTTGCCACCCAGAAAGTACTGTGAAGGATTGAAAGCAGTGAAAGTAAAGGCATGCACAAATGTCTGGGAATTAAATGGAGGTATATATGACTGCTCATACAGATCTTTATTTTAGGTTATCTCAGATTGAGGGAGATACTACTGCATGATTATGATTTTGTTTTCATGATACTCTGTGGATCTGTGAAGACATTTAAAAAAAGAAAAAGCACAGCAAAAACAACACATGCACAAAAAGCCAGAGTTCTAGTACAGTGATACAGCATCAGAAGTGGATACTATATTGTGACTCTGCACTTAATAGGTTATTATGTCTTTAATTTCAACAGTGTCTTCCAGGTATCTTGAGGTAATAGAGGTTAACATAGCTAGGTTGACTTAGTAATTTTCTTAATGTATTGCACAACAATAAATTAGTTCTGGAATAGATTACGTGGCTGTTCTAACCTTCCAGAATACTAAAGGAAATGTTCTCATAAACACCCTTGTAAGGTAGAATTGGTAGTTTTACATTCTTACATGCTGCCCCCTGTCTACTTTGAAAGGTGTGAAAGGGAGGTCATGTCAAGTGATCTGCTTCAGGCTATTGGGAAGTTGTTCCCTTCTTCATTTTCTCTTTTGGGATAGATTTTTCTTTGAACTGAAATCAATTTATTGTCCCTGATTCTAACCCTTCTTAGTCTTTTTCCCTGACTGGGAATCAATATTTGGCATTAGGAGGCTGTTACGTCTTACTTTTCACATCATTACTAAAATCAAGACCGACTCTGAATCCTCAAGCAAGTCCATATGCTAATGTAAAGGAATACAGTATGAAATCTGTTTTCATTGTACCATAATGTGCAGAGGTGGGTGTTGGGACCAGCATTGTTTAACATCTTTGTTGTAGACATGGACGGTGGGCTTGAGTGCACCCTCAGCAAGTTTGCCAACAGCACTGAGCTGTGTGGTGCGGTGACACGGAGGGAAGGGGATGCCATCCAGAGGGACCTTGGCGTGCAAACCTCAAGTTCAACAAGGCCAAGTGCAAGGCCTTGCATATACATCGAGGCAATGCCAAGCACAAATACAGGCTGGAAGAGGAGTGGATTGAGAGCAGCCCTGTGGAGAAGGACTTGGGGGTATTAGTGGATGGAAAACAGACTGTGAGCCAGCAATGTGTGCTCGCAGCGCAGAAAGCCAACTGTGTCCTAGGCTGCATCAAGAGAAATTTGGCCAGCAGGTAGAGGGAGGGGATTCTCCCCCTCTGCAGTGCTGTGTCCAGCTCTGGGGCCCCCAGTATAAGAAGCACGTGGACCTGCTTGAGTGGGTCCAGAGGGGAGACCACAAAGACAATC
Source organism: Tyto alba (assembly GCF_018691265.1). NCBI lineage: Eukaryota > Metazoa > Chordata > Aves > Strigiformes > Tytonidae > Tyto > Tyto alba. Next base: position 40,156,450 of record NW_024881316.1, on the reverse strand, counting down.
AGGGGACTGGAGCACCTCCCCTATGAGGACAGGCTGAGAGAGTTGGGGTTGTTCAGCCTGGAGAAGAGAAGGCTCCAGAGAGAGCTTACAGGGGCCTTCCAGTACTCAATGGGTACCCACAGGAAAGCTAGGGAGGGACTCTATCAGGGAGTGTAGGGATAGGATGAGGGTTAACAGTTTTAAACTGAAAAAGTATAGATTTAGGTGAGCTCTAAGGAAGAAGTTCTTCCCTGTGTGGGTGGTGAGACACTGGCACAGGTTCCCCAGAGAAGCTGTGGCTGCCCCCTCCCTGGAAGGGTTCAAGGCCAGGTTGGACGGGGCTTTGAGCAACCTGGTCTAGTGGAAGGTGTCCCTGCCCATGGTAGGGGGGGTTGGAACTAGATGATCTTTAAGGTCCCTTCCAATCTAAACCATTCTGTGAATCCATAACACATTGTGGAAATAATCTGTACTGGAAATCTTTCTGTTAAGCTATCCATCTGAGCTGCATCCAGATGGAGCCTGGTATCAATCAGTATCAGGAATAGGACAGCATAACATGAGCCAGATGTACAGTTTCCTTGATCTGTTTCTGTCTTGCAATTCTTTGTTAATTTATTCTGTAAAGAAACAGACTAAAGTTTTATTAGCAAGAGATCTGCTGTATTGCAGGCGTCTTTCTCTAAATGTCTCCTAAAATTTTAGCTGTTAAATTGGTTAAACACAGATGATGCTTCTGGCTCCAGCTCCCAAAAGCTATCGTGACCGTTAAGGTCATGATAATATTCTGAAGAAATACTGACACATGGTGCTATTTCTCTTCTCCAAGCATCTGTTGTTTGCTATTTCAGGGCCAGCATAGTGGGCTTCAGGACCTTTGGTGTGACCTAATACAGGCATACATAAAATTAATTGCCTAACAAAATGCAAAACTAAATCTTTCTTGATAACATCTAGTCTAGAAACTTACAAGGCCAAAGCACACACCAGTTTCATTTTAGGGACAATACATCCGTTTCTGGGGTCAAAACTTCATTTGGAGAAATTTTAGAAGGCTCTGTAGGAGTAACTTCTGATCTTAAATAAAATAATGAAATCCTTAATTCAAGAGCCAGTAATCGAGACTGTGCAGTTACCTACCAGAGAGCTGGTTAAGAGGCAGCTTTAGCATAATTGGTTATTATCTATGCATAGAAAAGGGCTTTGTTCATCTGGCAGAGGCATAACAGGGATCAGTACTGATACTGAAAAAGACACTTTTTAGTGTACTCTTGGAAGAGTTTAGTAAGAAATACAGCAATCTTCTCCATTATTTTGAATTAGGATTGCATGTATCTTTGTAAAGTTTCTTTTTTTATTGTATTAAATGGAGGAAATACTGAGCAAAGTGCATGTTATCAAAGGGCAAAGCAACAATGATTTTAGCCACTTGTATTAATTTGTGGTGACTTCTTGACTAAGTCTTTTTCATTAGAAGTAATCAAGTGGAGGATTTTTCTTGTCTGTTAAAGAGGAGCACGCTGTTTTGTTTTCCTGAAAAGTACTCTTTTTTTTTTTGAGTTCCATAATGAAATAGTTCACAGCTGCTAGGGCTATATGGGAATCCAATAGCTAAACCATCACTTTAAAAAGAGCATAGTGTGTGTCATATCCATCATCTGTCAAAAACAACTAAAAAATAAATATAAATCACTGGCCCTCAGGGAGGTGCAAAGTTACGAACTTTAAAAAAGTTCAATTTGTTTAAATTATTTGAGGATCATTTTTATTGTATACAAATTTTAATGAAAATCTCTGTGAATCTTTGATCTTCAATAGGATACAGTTTAAATTTAGCTTCTTGTATAGATGATGCATTGTGTTTTGTGTTAAGGATATTCTGTATTCATTGTCTACCAGCGTAGGTGAAGACTGCAAACAGTTGAATATATCTGTTTGGAATTTGAGAGTATGTAGTTTAAACAAAAACAAAACAAACAAACAAACAAACAAAAAAAAAACAAACCACAAGCAACAAACAAAAGCAAAGGTTAAAAAAAACAACCCCAAACAATAGCAAAAAATCCCCCATAAACTACAACAAAATCCTCTGGAAACAGCCTGTACTTTTGCAGCGAGTACTGTTGTTGCTTTCTACCAGTGGATGGGTTTTTTCCCTCTGATAAAAAAACCTGCAAATGAGTTTTAAAATCAAAACCAGTATTGCAGTGTGTTTTCTAAATTTGCATATTCTTAAAATTGTGTTTTCTGAACACCTGTCTGATAGTGGAATTTACTAATTTCAGGGTAAGCATACTTTAAGGTGATGCTGATTTTTTGACACTCAAGGTAGTAGTTGATCTGTTTTATTCTGACAAGATTGTCTTAGTCTGTGACACCTTCACTTCTGTATTTTTCTTAACTCTCATCTCTCAGCTGGACACATATTTGAAATTGTCTCAGACTGTGTTTAAAATGAAATATGATTCTCTTTCTCAAAACCAAGGTTTTATAGATACCATGAAATGCTTACTTTCTGTTGTACCACTGTCCTACAAAGTGAAAAATAAGTAGTATTGCAAACTTGGTACGATAGAAAGCTAAAAAGGATGAGTAGATTGCATAGGTTGATCTAAAATTTATAATATTTTGCTTTTAGTTGAGTTGTAGTTGTAAAATTCCATTAATCTATTTCTCTGTCGTCTGATGGCTAACTTTACCCCTTAAATTTGGGGTAAACCTAATACCCTGGTGCTGCCGAAGTATGTTTGGTTGACACCTGGTGATCTTTCCATGCACTGAGAAAGTGGATGTCTCTGTCAGGACAGGTCATAAAAGTGTAACACTCTTGCAGGTTTAATACTGTCCTGTAGTTTTGCTGAGCTTTGACTGTTCATCTTCCTCCACTCTGAATCCTTCTTTGTTAATGAATTTCTATAAGGAACCCAGGAATTCTAGTACGTTAGCTAGTCAAAATACTCTGTTCCTGGTGAGAGCTCTGGGCAGCACAGAAAACCAGCAATCAACAATCCTTAAGGTTACTCCAGAGGAGCTCTTGTCACCTTTGTTTCAGCATTAATATTGTGGCATGCTAATGGCAATCTTTTCCCCTTCTTTAAGCTGTTTTCATAAGCTCTTTCAATGCTATATTAAGAAATAACTAAAAACATACTCTTGTATAATAGTTTAATCCAGGCTCATACTAAGCAGCTGTGAAGTTCGGAAGGGTTTTTAAGTCACTTAAATAACAGGAGAATCAAAGCTCCAGAATGTATGGGGTTTTTTTGTTTGTTTGTTTGGTTGTTTTTTTTTTTTTTTTTTTTGTTGTTTTGTTTTGTTTTTTTTTTTTTAACAAAGCTGTATCAGGTTACATTTGGATGTCTTCAGAGCTCTTCCCTATTTTTTTTTTTTTTTTGCAAGTTGTTTTTACCGTAGTTTTAGTTGATGGACCTTGTAAAGTATGTAATACATAGTTTGAGAAAACAGGTTTTTAATTACACGTTCAAGAGAAAATGTGATATGCAGGGTTTGGCAGTTGTACTGGTACCAATGGGAAAAGTTAGAGGAATAAAGTATAAGTAGCAGAAGTAAAAAGGATGCTGACATTTGAGGTATTTTTGTTTGTGCAGTACTTCTGTCATGTTGCACTAAGTCTTCTGTCCTTGAAAACAGTACAAGAAGTGATACTGATCTAACTTGGAACTTTCTGCTTTAGAGTAGTAATGAAAAAATATCGCACAGCTAAATGAAATCATTGGTAGAACTTCAAATTTGAACGTCACAGATTTGTAACCAGCAGATCCCTATGGTCTAAAGGAGCTGACTTGCCGCCATGTGTGTTAGTCACGTTCTAAAATTCAGAACATGATGCATTTCTAAGTGAACAGAACTTTACAATGAACTGCTGCTGTTTCTGATTATCATGATAGTATTAGTTAAAGACCAAGATTCTGAGCCAACATGGAAAGAAGACAGTGTTAGTTAAAAGTTTCTGAGAGGATTGACATGGTTTAATACAGAGATTAATTTGATTAGCTTTTTTCACAACTGCTTCTATATTCTGTATCTCATAACTTCCGAATCTCAGTCTTGTTGTGAGTCATCTGAGCAATTTCTTTATACAGCATTAGCTTCAGTAACAGAACATAACTTTTAAGAGTTTATAATTATTCCTTGGCAATGCGTGCTTCCTTATGTAAAGCTGTGTCGTGGTTTGAGCTGAGAAGGCAACTGAGCACCACCTAGCCATTCACTCCCTCCTTTCCCAGCAGTGCTGAGAAGAGGGGATATAGGCCAAAGGTTGGGATTCAAGATAGGACCAAGAGGGGCAAATCACCCATTATGGTCACAGGCAAAAGGCAGGTTCATTAGGGGAAGAAAAAAAAGAACATAGGTTTTTAGACACTGACAACAAGACTTAACAGAGTAGGACAATGAGAAGCATTGCCACATCTTGAGAACACCTTCCCCCCACCCCTCCCTTCTTCCCAGGCTCAGCTCTGCTCCCAATATCTCTACCTCCTCCCGCCAGTGGCGCAGGGGCAGGGAATGGGGGGTGCAGTCAGTGCTGCCACTTCTTCCATCTTTGGTGGGAAGAGCTTCTGGAACTTGTTTCCTGTGCTCCATAGTTGTCCCCCTCTCACAGGAGATAGTCCTCCACAAACTTTCTCTGACATGAGTCCCTCCTACGGACCACATCATTTCCTTACACTGCTCTGACGTGGGGCACCAACTTTCTCCAACTGAAGTCCCTCCCACGGCTGCAGCCCTTCTTGAGATGCTCCGGTGTAGGACACCCCCGCATGCTGCAATCCTCCCAGCTCTGAACTACAACAGTGGGGGCTGCTTCTTCCCACAGTATCCTGGCCTCCTTCGGGAAGAGTCACCTTAAATATCCGTATGAGGCCCCTCACAGGCCATAAATCAGTGTCTGCTCCACTGTAGATCTTCATGGGTGGCAGGGGGAGCCTCCCTGCTGTCTCACCACAGGATACAGGGGGAGTCTCTGCTCCAGCACACCTCCCCCCATCCTTTCTTCATTTCTCCACTGACCTTGGTGTTCACGCAGCCGCCACAACTCCTCCTCACAAGTCCGACTCCTCCTCACCAGGTCCCTTCTTTAATACATTATCACAGAGGCGCAGCTGATTGTCTTGGCCTTGGTGCAGAGGTGGAGCTGACTTGGAGCAGGGGGAGCTTCGAGAAGCTTCTCACAGGGGGCCACTGCTGTAACTCCCCCACTCTACCTGCTTCCAAAAAACCGCACCCCTCACTCAAACCAAGGACAAGCTAACATTGGTATCTAAAATGTATTACTTGTATATTCTCTTAATATTGCTGTTTTTTGCCCATTTGTAAGTATATTTTTAAATAAAACCATTTGTTCTTTGGAACAGCTTTTACCTGCCAAAAAGTTTTGGGAACCTGATGATTCAGCAAAAGATGGACAAAAAGGGATATTCCTTGGTGATGAGTGGAGAGAGACTGCATGGGGAGCTCCTCGTAAGTGTTGGATGTATATGTATTGAAAAATCAGTCATGTTTACTAAATGTTATTTCAAACTAACATGAATTTAAATTGTGTATTAAATTCAGTTTTCCTTTAATTGTGAAAATGTATTCTGTACTGATTGTTGTGTGCCAATAACACTTTTCAAAACTGGCATTTGGAATTTTTTATTTAATTTAATTTTGGTCTTGTTTAATATTGCCTCTGTAATGAAATGCAAAAACATTGTGAGTTGTATTTTAAAAAATACAATAGTTTTATTTATTTGTTTTTAACAGACCATTCTATGTCCCAACCTATTATGGTACAGAGAAAGCCTGGACAGGGTTTTCATGGAAACAGTGAAGTAAATGCTGTATTGTCTCCACGATCAGAAAGTGGTGGCCTTGGAGTGAGCATGGTAGAATATGTGTTAAGTTCCTCTCCAGCTGATAAATTGGATTCCCGGTTTAGGAAAGGAGCTTTTGTAAGTAATGCATTGTGTTAAGCCTGCCTAGTTACCCTACTGTGATCTTACTGTCTTACATGGTTATATTTTCTACTCCATTTGTCCGTTTTCAGTTTTTTAACTCTTCTCTTTAGAAGGAAATATGTAGTTGCTGTCTGTCTGTCTTCCTTGGTTGGAGGGGGCCAAAGAGGGAAGTGGTTTGGGAAACTTGACTAAATAGCTGTCTTAAAAGTACTTTCCTAAGATAGGAAAAAGATTGTAAATAGCTTAATTTAAAATGTGTGATGGGCTTTATTCTAGATCTTCATATTCTGTGTTTCCATACGGGATTGTTTTGTAGTAGATGTTTTAACTGTATAAAATACACTTTATCTAATTTGAAGTGTTACTGCTTTAACAGCACCGCTATAGTTAAGGTTGAGTTAGCTCTTCCATTATAAATCTTGGCATTCCTTTTCACATTTTGGCAGTTATTAATTGCATGTGGTTGAAACTTGATGAGCAAGTTACCCACCAAATGCAATTTCATTGAAAACAAACTGTTTGTATTGTTTACATGCACTGTAGTGTAGAATTAGGTCACCTTGTGGTGTTCCTATTGTGTTTTGTTCAATATTCAGAATCAAACAGATTCTTTTTCCTCAGGGCACTAGAGATGCTGAAACAGATGGACCTGAGAAAGGAGATCAGAAAGGCAAGGCTTCTCCATTTGAGGAGGACAAAAACAGAGATCTTAAACAAGGAGATGATGAGGATGTTACTAAAATAAATGGCAGAGGTTTGCCAAATGGAATGGATGCCGATTGCAAAGATTTTAAGTAAGCTTTTAACTGTTTCTCAAGAAGATGAGCATGTCTCCTAAGGGCATTATTAGTGTTCTGGTTTGTGTGTCAGCTTTAAACATTACCCAGCTGCAGACTGATTCTTCCTACCTCATGTCCGCCCTTTCCCAGTGTGCCACATGTTTCTTAGAATGTCATTAGTGTGTGTGTCACTTCTCATGAGACAAATTCATCTTATTATAGTAATTATTCAAAGTAGATGGGTGTCTACAAAATGTGGTGAATTAAAGAGGGATGAAAATTTTAACCCTTTTAATTTCAAACTAAATTCCTTTCTCTCTCTGCTTCTTGTTAATACTCTAACTTTTTCATCTGATTGTTGTTGTGGAGAGCAAGTCCTACAGAATTTTAATTTTCCTTTTAATTTGCTAGTGGATACCACAGCCTAATACAATTATTTCCCCACAAAAGTCTTTATAGAAAACTTTTATTTGACTAAGGAGAAAGAATGTATTTCCCTATTCACACAGTTAAATGTCACCTTTTCATAATATAGAATGGTGGTGTGGTTTGGTTGTTTTCTTAGGGGAAAAAAAATTGGACCAAGCTCAAGCTTTTGAACTGTGAATCCTATATGACAACACATGAGCCTGTTTTTTTTCTTAATACTAATCTGCGTTTTAAATTGGGAATTTTTAAAGGACTAATCTTTGGTTTTAAATGACTGTGGTGCATTTGTAATTGTCATACAGAAGATTTAACAAGATCAGAAAACTAGAGTGCTGCTCATAAATTTGTATTAATGTGATGAACATAACCGAATAGTTATGGTTTCATTAGTTCATAATTGAACAAGTATATTAAAATGCATGTTTCAATCCCATACGTAAGTATTTCCTACCCTGTAAAAAATGTATTTACCTGAGGCTAAGAAAGGATTCAAGTCTATTTTTCAAAATGGTTATTGAAAATAATATAATACCAACCATATTAGAAAGTTCAAATTAACTCCTTTCGGATGCATGCTGCAATATGCACAATAAACAAAGTAACCTTCATTATTATATGCAGAAAATGCAGAATAAATTTTGTACTGCTTTTCTTTACCAGTATCTATTTCAATTTTTAAATAGTTGCTTGCGAAGTACTTTTTGTATCAGAGAGAAATTATTAAAAAATACACAAGTGCAAAAAAGCATCCAAAGCCAGTAAACCTCTCAAAAAAAAAAAAAAAAAAGGCCATCTAATTTAAATGGGCCGTATACAATGGTGGTATAAAACCCTCCAAACAGAGGTTTATAATTGAAGTATTGACACAACTTTAACTATAGCAACAGAACAGCACCAATATAAGGAGCAACTTATAGTAGGTAAAATAAGTATTAACAAAGAAACTTTGTCCTGTCCTCCTCTTTGTATTTTTACTGTACTTACAGCTTTTAAAAACTAAAATATATACTGAAATAACTGCATTTTTTCCTTTTCTTCTTTGCTTTGTTGATACCGTATGTCATTTGGGAAAAATAAGGAATACTAAATGACTTCAAACTCAAGTTTTGTACATTGATCAAGACGTGGTTTCTAGCTAGGATGCTTGGTTGGTAGCAAGTATGTTACAGATGATCGTCATGAGGTTAATTACTACATTTAAAAAAAATCTAGTGTAACTGCTTTATCTTTGAAGTATTTTGTTCAAAGTAATAATCATACAGTGTTGTTGAATAAACTTAATAAAAGATTGCTTTCTAGCTATACAGCTTTTAGACCCGGTTTCAGCAAATACTTAAGTACTATCAGACTTCTTTGCATTAATCTTGTTCTTCAGTGAGAAACAGATACTTCAACTTTGGAGCCCTGAAGAGGGAAGTGAACAGGTAGTACTAAGGCTGTGTCTCTGTCCTGGAATTAGCAGTACTGGTCTGGCAGCATACTGCTGGAATAAACATAGTTTCTTCTTGCAAGATAACATTTTGCATTTGATCCCAGTTTTCACAAATAATACAAACTTAACTGTACATTTTCTGAGAAATAATATATAATTATCAAGTTCTGCCAACACAGTAATGCTGTTAAGGGATCATAGATTCTCTCACACAGCTCCTGCCTAGTAGCTGACTTAAATTTTTGACAGTAGAAATTGGTAGTCTAAACAATGTGGCCTGACACAGAAAGTGAGGTACCACTCCAAATTATGGTACCCTAAATCTAACCAGATACAGGGTTTGGAATCTGTTCAGGATGTGAATCTGTTATCTCACTTCAGTTATTTGCCTGTAGGTGTTCATAGGTGCACAGAAGTTCCCTGTAGTCAGTGGGGATGTAGTCAGTACTACCAGTGATGATGAGACAATTCAGCTTTTACCCTAAAGTAAATACCTAGTGACTAGTCAGTTGAGTTGCTTTCTAGGCTCTGTCAGTAGTATTGGCTAGATTTTCATCCCCTCTGATGGAATTGAAACACTAATGCACCTAGCGACGTGGAAGTGTATCTATCTACATCTCAATCACCACCAGCCCTTCATATTTGGAAACTGAACTTTCAGGAGTTTGGCATAGTAAATGATTCCTAGCTCCATATCTCTGTCTTACTGTCAACAGAAATCAAACACCTACGTTTTGCTCCATCCTAAAGGTTTCTTCAGGAACAACTGTCTATATTTATTCTTAAGGAAACTGAGATGGAATCAGTGGGATTATATTAGGAACATTTTTTTTTTTCCCTGACCAATCATCTGGTATAGTGTAGTCTATCAAATGAGTTGCATAGAAAATTAAATGGTTTAGTCAAATGCTAAATGAGGCAGTTATTAGTCCATTTTATTTAAGGTAAAAATATGTATTCTTTGCTTTTGATACGTGAAAAATACTTGCTATGTTGTATGTGTGTCTTTTGCAGTTTAAGTTTTATTGTCTTTTTCTCTCCTTTGGCACGAGATGCACTTAACAATTTCCTTTTTTCTTAACTACCTCTCAGTGAGTTTTCTAATAATCCTGTCACTCCCAAAATGCAATAAAGAACCATCCCAAAAGTTACAGGTGACCACAGTTTACTTTATTTCACTCAAAACAGCCTCAAAGAGGTTTTTTTTTTTCTCACAGTGATTTGAAGAGCTGTATAGTCTTAAAGTTTTAAAAAATAAATACAATTATGCTTTGAAATGAAATGTCTCCTTCATTTTGAGCCATCAATGCATGCTGGTTAAAAGTCAGTCTGTCACTTCCCTTTGTAAAGTCTCTGAGTTCAGAGATCCTTTTAAAATAGAAATGCTGTACTCTGTCCATGGACAGCTCTATTTAAGACTGAGGAGTCTATCTTGAATTTTTTCTGAACAGTCGTACCCCTGGAAGTCGACAAGCCTCCCCAACAGAAGTAGCTGAACGCTTGGGCCCCAATCCCAGCACCACAGAAGGATTAGGTCCACTTCCTAATCCTACAGCCCACAAGCCTCTGGTAGAAGAGTTTTCAAATCCAGAAAATCAGAATCTAGATGCCATGGAACAAGTTGGTCTTGATTCTCTACAGTTTGACTATCCTGGCAATCAGGTACAAATGGACTCTTCAGGAGCTACTGTAGGACTTTTTGACTACAATTCTCAGCAGCAGGTTAGTACTGGACTTAAAAACATGTCAGATTGGTCCTTTAAGTTGTGCGTTACCCTCTTTGGTAATTGGTTATTTAAGTACATAATGCATTTAATTTTGGTTTGTCTGTGACTTAGTCAAAGGCAAATAAATGTGTATTTAATCTGGGAGAATAATGGTGCATAATTTTCTAGTTTAATAGCTTATTAGGATAGAAGATTGGTTTAAAATCTTTTTTTTTTGTTGTTTTAAGTAAATCCCAGTATATTGTAGCCCTGACTTTTGAAAACTGAAATTCATCTTTTTTTTCTTTTCCGATAGCTTTTCCAGAGGACTAATGCTCTGACTGTTCAACAGTTAACAGCAGCCCAGCAGCAGCAATACGCACTGGCTGCAGCTCAGCAGCCACACATAGGTGAGGTTTTTGTAAAGTCCAGTAGGCATTCCTGGCAAAAGCGGGTGTGTTTCTGGGATATAGTCTTTCAGTTTTACCCCCAGCATTCTAATTCAGGTACTGATCAATTGACCCATTTTATCAGTTCTCCTGAAGACTGCTCAGAATGACTACATAAGACTGTCCTGTCCTTGGAGAGTTTTCTGTGGTGTAAACTTTTTACCTACTTTGAACAGTTGTGTACAAGGAAATAAAAATGATTTTTGCTTGTGTAGCACAATAGTTGAATTTTGATGGGAGAAAAAGTAAAAAAGCTTTTCTGCTGTAAGTAGTGATAGAAAACACTAGCTTTATTTACTAAAATAACAAAAAATATGCAATTCTGTTATTCTGCTGCAGTCTAGTATTTTCAGTAATCCAGTTAAAAAACACTGTATAGTAGGATTTTGAAATTAAACTTTTGTGTTAATTTATTTTTCCTTGTTAATGGCAACTTTAAACAAGTAGCTCTTTATCCTTGCAGGTGCCTTGGTGATGGAATTAATTCTTTAGCAAGCATTTTTTTCCTGCCCCTTTAAAGTAATTGAGTGAATTAAATGCATAAATTTCTTAATGTGCTATCAACTGAACAAGGAGGATATATTTCAGTGGCATCAGTTTTGTCTGCCTCTGTGGGGAAGCTGTGTGTTTAGGGTGAGGGAGGTTGGAATGCACATGGAAGCAGTTCCTTATTCAAGGAAGGGAGCTTCTCAAATCCTGACGCTGTAGGACAGGTTTAAGGATTCCTGCCCTTCCCATTCTCCACCGTGAGGCTATCGAGATGTATGCACCTATTTCCTTCTTTAAGGGGAAAAAGTTCTCAGGATCAGAAGAGCAGGCAGAAATAGGAAACAGCATCTCCAAACGGATGTGTCCGTGTTCTCCCGTGATACGGTGACAATTAAGTTTTCCCACCTGCTTGTTTAGGTAAACTGTGAGGTCTGTTGAGACAGCGATTAGCAGCCTATAGCTGGGGTTTAAAAGTGTCAGCTCTTGAGTGTTACGTAGTTGACTAGTACAGCCTTAGAGCTGGGAGTGTGGTGGATGGTTTGTGTGAGTTCACAAGTCCTCTCTTCTGCCTTTTGACTTCTAAACTGCAGTTGTATATTGCTCCTTTGAAGTGCAGTCTGCTCTGATATGCATATTGATAGAAATTTAGCAAGAAGCCTCCTATTTGGAAGGAGGAACATAATTTGATGTGCTGTGCTTGCTGGACTAGTTGCTGCCTCGGTGTTGGAGAAAGTATGTGGACCTGACTGACAGGGGAAACTCTGGGTAGCGATGCTTGGTTTGATGACTGAGTTTCTTCGGTTGTCTCCTTCCATTACAGTCCTTATCAAATTTGGATTCATGAAAATAAGATCAGCATCTCATAACTGGCTGTTTAAAAGCCAAGTATCTGTTTTAAACTATGTGGTTAGATTTTTTTTTTTTTTTTACCTGTTGTCAGTAAAAAGGGATTTGTATCTCTGGCAGGTGATTCATTCTATCTGCTGATTCACTTAAGACAATAGATGATTTGCCTGATACAGATTTAGTTGTAAGATCAGTGTAACTTTTACCTTGCCCAACTTTAACTATCTAAATTCCACTCTGAATAATCCCTTCTATATAAAGGTAGATAGATACATAGAAGATAAATTTTCTTGGATTCTCTAGATCCAGCAAAACAAAGCTGTTAGGCCTTGGGATTAGTAAGAAAGGACTGGTGAGAAGGTGTGGAAGTGTTGGTTTCTGTAATGGTGTACCTGCTCTTAGAAAATTCCAAAGAACAAGCAGTTCTGATTTTAACAGATATGCTTTGTGATTTGATTGGTTTGAATATGATCATGCTTGCTAAGTATGTTAGCTATAATTAAACTCTGTTTATTACTGTAGCAGGCGTATTCTCAGCAGGCTTGGCTCCAGCTGCTTTTGTGCCAAACCCATACATTATCAGTGCTGCTCCTCCAGGTACTGACCCATACACTGCAGCTGGATTGGCTGCAGCAGCTACCCTAGCAGGTAACCGAACACTTTATAGTGTCTATCTTGATAATTTTATTGAACGAACTTAGAAAAAATCTGAAATCCATCCTGTTTATTCTCTGTAAATGTGTTTTTAGGAAGGAGGGGCTTGTAGGAAAATGAATACTGCGTTTTTGACAATTTTCACTAAAATGTAAAGGGATTCAATTTCTGTTATATCCAAACTCCAAGTATTTATTTCCATTGGACTTTTATATGCAACAGTTAGGTTTCTTCTGTTCTAAAAATGTTTATCCTTAATAAGGTTTCATCTGACAGTAGTAGTATGTATTATTTTCAAAACACGACACAGCCTTTCCTTCTATGTTTTTATTCGGTGCATTAATTTTCTAATTCCAGGTTTTCTCATTCCCAGTGAGCATGAGAATAAAGATGGTTTCCAGCGTGCCAACAGGCTCAGACAACAGATAAACCCCAAGCCCAGGAAAAACTCTTAAAATTAATAGATACCTCTGTGAAACACTACTGAGTATTCAAGTTCCAGCTAGTGCTCAGATCTGAGCATAACATTTTGGAAAAACTCCTGTATCTCCAGTTGGTAGTTTCACAGGAGAGGCAGTAGAAAGAACTAAAATATCTGTATACATAATGCATTATTTTTACAATACAGTGATACGGAGAGCTCATTCTTCTATATGTTCTTTATCAATAGACTGGAAGAGGTAAATGCCCACTCTGAGGAGTGTGACATAGTCAGGGGAGGCAGAGGCAGTAGTTGTGTTTATAACCAAAAGAAGCATACAGAAAGGAAGAACAACAGATGATCAAAGTCTCGGTCTATCACTATCAGGAGGATGAATTTGGTTCATTCTGTGATGTTTTGAAATCTTTTTTCCAACCCTGGCAACTGATTTTGAGCGTTCTTTGATATACAAGCTTTGGTTACTTGAAGTTTTTTCTTTGTAATCTGAGTCTCACAAGGGTATTCATTTTTTCATAAAGAAGGTGTGGTTTGATGTGAATCCTTTAAATTAACCCACTTGTGTTCATTTATCATTTTGGTTAATACAGGAATTAATTTCTTTTTAATACTGATTTCTGTTTTGACATTTAGAACATAGATTAATGAGGGATGCTACAAACAATATAGACAATTGTTTTAACTAGCTGCAATAGCTGGAATAATCATGTTTTCTGTTTTTAGGTCCTGCTGTGGTTCCACCTCAGTATTATGGTGTTCCATGGGGGGTGTATCCAGCCAATTTATTTCAACAGCAAGCTGCAGCAGCAAATACCACAGCAAATCAGCAAGCAGCTTCACAGGCACAACAGGGACAGCAACCGGTATGTCCTTCATAAAAAGGAGATATGCATTTAAAGCCTTACCTTAACATTTTCAGTATATAAAGATCAGCTTCTAGAAAATGTGATGTAATTCAGATGATGTTGTATCCAATAAATGAATTTCCTTACATTACTGATTATCATTGTCTTTAAAAATTCACTTACTGTATATTAAATATTCAACTTAATTTGCAGTCCCAATTTTTAAAATAAAAACCATTTTAAATAGTTCCTTTTATCCAGGTCACTGTGATGTCATGTTTATGTCTAGGTAATGCTGCGTGTACAGTTATTAAAAAATCAATGTAAAGTTAAAAACTAATATAGAAAGCTAACGTAAGGGGATGAAAAGAGATGTTTCAGTAATTAGGAGGATATTTGTCTAAGCTTGGGGAAAAATTGATTGGTGTTTTTATTAGCTGGAAAACTGAATGTTACGCGTTTTTCTTTGTGTCTTTAAAAAGTAGGGAAATAAATGTGTTATCAGTAGTTTTGTTGCTTCATGAGAAAGGAGGATTCCCCTGCATATTTTTCTGTGATGGAGTAATAGTATTACAACATCACCAGGTGCCATATTTTATTTTTGCCTGGGTAAGTCAAGATTAAGCAATTGTTACAAGAACTTGTTTAAATTTACATGTGTTTAAGTAACTTTAAAAGAAATGCTAATTTTCTGTTGTTACTCTGGATGCGTTTTTAAAGCCATTATATGATCTTTAAGTATAAACAAATGGCCTTTTTCCACAAAGGAAGAACCCAAATCTTATAATGATCTTATGCTTGAATGAATGTAAATTTTTCTTTTTTTATTAGCAATATGGTTAATTTCAATGCCATTCTTAAAAATTTAAGATGAGAATTCACTTTGGAGTTACCATGAAGTTCCACAGTAGCTTCATCACTGTTTTAATATTCAGGTGGATCTTTCCTCCCACTGATTGCTATCAGTGAACTTCATTGATACCTGAATGTGTATCATCTCTCCAGTGGTTTTTTTTTTTCCCTTTCTCTATATTAATACTGAATTTATGCAAATCACATGTAAGGTGTGTTGTGGGGATATATTGTAAATTGTATTTCTCTCATTTTTGACCTGGAAAATACTATGTTAACAAAGAGGAATAAAGTAGCTCCAAGAATTTAGATTGCTTTTCAGTCAGATTCCCAGAGATATGCTGTCAGAATGTAATAAAATAAGCCTGTGTTGCATGGTGATGGAGTGTTATGTGACTTCTTAAAACTTAGTGGGTGCATTTTTTACAGCAGTGTTGGCAGCATAATGTTATTTAGATGAGTTACTACAAGCTCTGAAGTATTCAGACTTACATCATTCAGTTGCCTGAAAATAATGTAAACAAATGCATTTATCAGGGAAGGACAGGCATTCAATTAATGAATAATGCAGATCATAAATGTATTGCTCATACAGATTTTCTTCCTTACTTTATACTCATTACCATTGATGAAACATGTATGAACTCTTGTCCAGAGCAGATACTTTATTGTCACATTTGTCAGCAAAGTAATTTATGCCTTTATTCTCTGTATGTAGCTATCCTTGAAACCGATAAGGTGAAGTATTTTCAAAATTAAATTCAGAGCTAAATGACATCGAGTATGCAAAGCAACTGTTCTAGGCCTTTTTTAGCATATAATGGGCTTGTTTTCTTACCTTTTAAGGAAAGAGTGTTGTATTGGTCTTTTCCAGGTTCTGCGTGCTGGTGCAACTCAGCGCCCACTTACTCCCAATCAGGGTCAGCAAGGGCAGCAGGCAGAGTCACTTGCAGCAGCTGCAGCAGCAAATCCAGCTTTGGCTTTTGGTCAGGGTCTTGCTACAGGCATGCCAGGTATGTATGTTATCAGTGGATTAAGAGAATCACTGAAAGTTAAAATATTGGTGTTAGATAAATTAACTATCAAAGTCCCGTTATATTTATGATAAACTGCTTAGAATTAATTTCTATATAGTTTTATGTTGTTCAGTTAAAATAGTGGCACAGAATTCTTAGAGCACAAGAAATTCCTCTGGCATTTTTTTATTTGGAGCATTTTCTCTGTATTTGTTGTTACAAATATATACGCAAGGACTATCGTAGATTTTTGCAGGATAATTTCATATCTAATGAAGCAACTACATGCTGCCTTAGAAGGTCATGAGTTGTCTGGTTATTCTGATGCAACAGGAAGTATCAATTTGTCTTTTTTAAGTAATTTTTTACTAGTGGCATATAATAGTAACAATAAAATCTAAAATTCCAAATCCAAATTTAGGAAATGTAAAAGAATATTACTGTTTAATTGTCTCTGAAGATCACAACATTCTTGAAAGTGGAAGCACTCCAAAGCTTGGAGCCTCATATCCTTTTAGCATGTGTGGCTTCTGACTTACCTGGGGAATGGTTAGTCTTAGTCTTAGTATGCATGTCATAAATGCACAATGTGTTAGCCTCACATTCAGCATCACTTTTAAGTTTTTGGTACAATTACTTGAGCAAGAACAATTTAAGTATGCTTGAGCATTCTTCAGTATGAAAGTTAAGATTTTACATAGTTAAGTTGGAGAGCATTGATGGCAGCTGCAAATGCATTTGACTTGTACAGGTTCTCTCCTCTGTCAGCACTGCAGTGAAACACCTCACAACCTGTAGAAGTTGGAGTTTGCTGATGGATGCTTTGGGCCTGCATTGTGCACTTTGCCTCACACTTAGCAGATTTTACACCTCTAGGTGCAGAACAGATGACTGGCTCTTGTCTTTTTCTTGTCTGTTTTGTTTTATAACTGCTATTTTTATTTCTTCTCATGCAGTAGTATCTTCAGCTTTTAGCGTCTTTCTCTTTCACCTAAAATGAGGAATCAACAAAGTGTACTGTCACAGCACCTGTCAGGTGGTATCTCTGCCTCACCAAAGCAGTGGAGAAGGCCTGCAAACAGTGAGGCATATCAGAGATGCTGTAAGCACCTTTGCAAAAGCCTCAAAGGCATAGCTGTAACTTTTTGTGTGTTGTTTAGGGGTGTGTGTATGGGTGTGTTTATAGTTACTTATTAGTTCTTGTTTTGGAGATGGAGCTCTAAGACTGCGGAGTGGTCCATGCCTTGTAAAGAGCCTGTGGCATTTAGCTTTAGTCAGATCAATGTCTGAGACCTTGACCCAGCCTGAATTTGTGGCTCCATTACAGGAAGACATAAAAAAGAGCATTATTTTCAAAAAGAAAAGTGTCTATCTTAATTCAAGGGTAGTTCTTAAAAGCCACAAAAAAGGCCCCCTTTCTAAACAGATGATTTAAAGTAATACTGAGTGGTCACATACATAAACTCAGTAATGCAAGAGTCTGTCCTGTGAAGATTGGACTTGAAGGTTTTTTTTTTAGTTCTTCCACAAGCCCCAAGAGGTTTTGCATGAGGGCAGGAACCTTTTTATTCAGCATCCATTGTAGGTTGCTTCTTTATCTCATCTGCTGCTTGCCTGTGTGGCCAGAGAAAAAATTTATTAATGTGAACGTATTTGAGACAATTATATAATAGGAATTTCGTGCAACTGGCTTTCAACCTTACTGACCACACTCTTACAGGGAATGGGGCTCAAAATATAAACAAAAAGGACACTTATTTTCTCAATCATCATAAGCTGGTTTTGCCGTGAGTCATAGGTAGCGCTGGTGATTCCTCTTTTTAGGTGAAGGAGAAGAATATAGGATGATGAAATTAATACAAGCCATTTCAGATGGGAATCATGATACTGTTTTAGATGTCTGTCTTGGAGCTAGATAGTTACGGCTCCTTTTACAGCTCATGAGGAGAAATAGGAACTCTTAGTCTTGATTCATCTGACTATATTTTAGTTACCTGATTTAGAATAAAGTGGGGTTTGCTTCATAGGTGCTGCCTTCTATTCACTTACTATGAAATTGAGTGAAGAATCACTAAATTACATCTAGATACCAAAATGTGATTAAGTGAATCCCAGGTAGTAACCACTGAACAACACACATAATGTAATAAACAAGCAGAAAATATGTGAAATTCTTGTTTCAATTGACTTATATATTTTACAAGAAAGTATAGGTCCAAATTGACTTTGAAGCTTTCAAATATTCTTTATAGAGAGAATATTTGTGGTTTGGCTTTGCTGCAAATTAATAAAAGAGAGCATATTATTCAGCTCATCTGTACTGCTGTCTTGAAATTGTTTCATGTGCTTTCTTCTTGCCACAGCCTTCATGTTGGTTGAAATTAATGAGCTATCCCAACTATGGGATTGTTTTATTTTTCAAATTTCATATTTCAACTATTTCTGTATTCATTATTTAGGGAGGTATATTCATGTAGCACTTAGGGTACATATCTATCTCAAGTGCAAAGAGATAATGTCTGAAATCCAGGTTACTTTTCATGTTTTTGTTAAGTCTTGTTTCTTTAAAACAATCAAAAGTGAAATACAGTTTATATTGGAGTTCTGCAATTACATTTTAAATTCTTCCAGTCCTAATTTAGCAAGTCTTTCAGTAACAATGATTCTTAAAAAAACAGTGTCTGATTGAATAAACGTGCAAGACAAAGACAGAGGTTTCTCCCAGCTGCGTCACACTATGATCAGTATATATTCTTTTCTACGAATAAAACCAGTCCTCATCGCAGACAACAGCTGGACGTGGCTGAATCATCTAGATTTAGGAATCTACCTGTGACCCCAGTTGTCTAAGGAGCCGTTGTGCTCAGTGGAGATCTCCCTAGTGCAATTGCTGTACAGAGGCTGCAGAGCTCCTCAGTTTACCCTAACATAGATGTGTAATGATGGGTCAGCTGCAGCCCTCCAGAGCCTTTGTTGACTGCGTTGGCTAGATCAGAAGCAACTTAGCGTTGTTGAATTCATGCAAGTGAAGCTGTTAGCACTGACTGTGCAACTAGCATGCAGGTGGGCATGTAAATGGAGTTGGCTGGAAAACACATCTAAAACGTTAAAATCAACAATTTCTGTCTGTTGGCATTGCATTTTTCATTACCTAGAGGAATTTGAAGTGTGACACTGCAGCGGGGTCATACATTCTGTGCCTCCAGGGAGTATGAAATAGAAGTCAAATTTAATTGTGGAAGACACAATGAGTTAAAGTATTGGCAAAGTTACAATGGTTATAGAAAGTAAATCATTTACTGGTAGGATAGTAAGTTCGGGATTTGATTTGTGAGAGGACAAGTGCAGAGATAAGTCTGTGCATATCTTCATCAGAACAAATTAAAGGTTATAGTGGTTCAGGTTTTGGTGAGCTTGGGAGACTGGAGTGAAGTCTTCCAGCATTTAAGAAAAGATGGAAGATTAAGAGCTGAATAAATTTTCAGATCTGTATTCAGAGGAAAGTAATTGGATCTTGGGAATGTCTAGAAGGGAGAAACTGTACATTTTCTACGTAGAGAGAGGTTTCTACAGTGACTTGCAGGTTATGTTCCTGAATGGGCGAGGGAGAGAGGTGCCAGGATGGTAGCATTAAAAGGGGCAGATAATTGAGTTGGCAGTAAGAAGTGTCACATCTGTTAACTTAAATTCAGTAGAGAGAAGTGAAAAACTCTGACATACGTTTGGGTGTCATCAGCAAGGGAAGTTGTACAGAGGGAAGGGAGTAGGAGATCTGGGCAGAGCTTTGTGGTATTACATACAAAAATGTGAGAAGAGAGTGTGAAGTATCCAGTGAAAGACACTGAAGAAATTACTAGATGGATAAGAGCAACACTAAGAATGAGCTGCAGGAGCCAAGAGAACAGATTTCCTCTCATTCTTTAAGAACATTTAAGGTTTGTGTGAAAAGAGTCCCGAAAGTTTTCAGAGTCTGTGGTTTTGGAGACATGTAGAAATCATTTCAGCAAAGCACAGTACTGGTAAAACAGATTGTTTACTTTCATATTCCTCGCTGATCTGGAGACAGTAAGTGTAGATAGAGCAGTTGAACTCTAAAATAAAAGGTGTGATCAGGAACTGATTAGGAAGCAGAGTATGTTTTAGTTTTTTGGTTGCAGTGGAAGACCACAGTAAGCTTGAATGTGAAGGCACTGAAATGAGCTTTGATAGTTGTTAATTCAGAGGGGAAATTGCACGGCCACAGGGAGATGATAATGTGATGGAGAGGTAATAAAAACTGAAACAGGAGGAGAGAGGAAATTAGAGAGGAGATCTGGCAAGTCACCATCTTATCTTTGATAAGAGAGAAGGCTGGGAAATAGTTTTTATCTTTGTGATCACCTTTCTGGGGTGGGGTGCAAGGTTTGTAGAATACAGTGAAGGAAGGGAAAGTAGAAGTCTTAAGTTTTGCTGTAAGGACCATTCTTCAGTTATTTGATCTGACATGGTCTCTCTGAAATAGCGTTTTTGATGTCAAAGCAAATAATTTTATACCTTTGAAGCTGCAGATTCACTTAGCAAGGTCTTGGCAATTTCACAAATGCATTGCTTTGTTTTAGTAGATTTGAGTAGAAAGCCGAGATGCCTTCTATTCCAGGTCAGAATGTATTCATTTCAGAGATTAGGAACACAGAAGCACCCATCACTTTTCACGCATAGCTTGAACCTTCTGCAACGGACAATATCTTGATGCTAATGACCTAGTTTATTATTACAAATTTTAAATGACCTGTTTGTGGGTGGCATCACAGATAAGATAGTGACAAGGAAGTAACAAGAGAAATTGGGCATTTTGTAATGTAAAAAGCAAGTGGAAATTGCTTCTGTTCTTTAGTTCAGCAGTCTTACTAGTCAATTATTTTAGAAGATCTAAAATTAATATATTGGACTTTATTGGTATTAATCTCAGTAAATTTAATTTACACAATACTGTGTAACTGTGTAAGTTATCTTTTTGGGTTGTTTGGTTGGTTGTTTTGTTTTGTTTTTTGTTTTCTCCTCTCTCCCCCCAACTATTTTGCATTGGAAAATAGGCTTGTTTACATTGTGGGCCTGAAGTCATATAAGATGCTGTGTATTGGTTTCAGATGAGCACAAGGGTGTAAATGTATGATCAGTCCTTTTTTTTATACAGCTATAGCATTACCCATGGGTTTGAACATTAGACGAGAGTAGGTGGACAGAGTAAATACTGGTAAGTATTAGCCAATTCTGAGTTCTGAAAAAGTTGTTTCATATGATACAGCAGTAACAAATGGCAGGACACCAACATAGTATTATCAATTGAACATGCTGTAAGTAAAAGTAGGAATTATGTACATACTAGTAATTAAACATTGCTAATGCATACAGGAACATATGTGGTATTATAAAGAGCTTTCCTACTCTGTCACTAATAATCTAATATTCTGTGCTGTGTTCTCTACAGAACTACAGTGAAACAGGCAGCAGTCACCTTTCCCTACCTTGTCAGTGTAACAACCTTTGTTAGTGGTGAAGGTGTGGGAACATCACAGCACACTTCTGTAGGTGGAAGAGGCAGTGGCACCTATAGCGAAGGTTTCCTGACCAGTTCAGTTGTAAGAACCTGGTTTGGTTGCCTTTATCCAAACTTTCAGACAAACTCCTTGGAGGACAGTTGTCTTCCTGTGCTGTTGGTGGGAAAGAGAAGGTAGATGTACCTGGAATGCAAAACAGGTAGTGAGCAGTGAGCATAAACAGGTTTGGAATGATAGTAATGACAAGTTTTCATAAGGAGCATAGTGCGTTCGTTCATCTCCAGAACTGTGAATTGGACCTAAATATCTGGATTTTTGTCATTCCTCTTCAGTTACTATCTGAGTCTCCTTCATATCTCCAGATTTTCATGGCGTGATAGAATTTGGACCTGTGTCTCCAGCTTCCCTGCAAAGTACCATAACCACCAGGCCAGTAGGCAGATTGTGTTTCCAGCTCTGTTTCTGGAGCAGGACTTCTAGGCAGAAGAGATCACACAGATGTTTTAGAAATTGAGGAGAAAATATGACTTAGAAGCCTGGAGATTGAGGTGCTCACCTGGAATTAGAAGCCCAGGTCTTCGTTCAGGTCCAAGTGTACTTCAGAGAGAGTTCTGCCAAACCTAGTTTTGAACATAAGTGGAAACTGAGTTAAAATAGCATGCAAAATCTTGGTACATGTACAAAAATAGATGTGTGATTTTTGCAATCTTGACTTTTTTCTTAATAGCATTAGTATATATTTGAACATGGGAGGAATACTGAAATTTTTTTGTGTTTTGTTTCATTGCTTTATAAGAATAGTCAACCTAAAAATTAGATGGTATTATATTTTCATTGTCAGTACCCTTTCTTAGGTTATCCTAGCTCTTGTCTTCTATTTTTTAGGGATTCTTTTTCCAATTCTTTTACTTCATTAGAAAGTGTCAGAGCTTTAAAATTAATTCTCTTGCTCTTGTCCCAAATAAAGGGGGGGGGGGGGGTGTTGGTGTTGGTTTCTTCTTTGAAACTTTTGCTTTCCTTCATTCATATCTTGTATCCTGTTTTCCTTCCTACATTTTCCTTTTTAAATTCCTCCTTTTTCTCCCCCGTTCTAACTCTTAACTGTCAACTGAATGAAATTATAGTTGGATCACAGTCTTTTTTATTTATTGTGAAACTGACTAGTCCAAGGTATTCCTGCATATACAGAATTCCTTTCCCAATGTGTTTTTGTAGATGGACTTCTAAGGGTGGCTAAGTAATGTATGGAATTGCCAAACTCGCATTTAGTTCATCCCTTTAATTGTACAGATTTTAGTACCTTTCCCATGTACAAAGGAGTTCAAGAGAAATGTAGAATATTTTAAATTGCTGAAAGAAGTGGATTTGATAGTGATTCAAATATGGCCAGTTGCATTGTTCCTGTACCTTTTTGTTATGGTGTTAGAAACTTACTTTGTTAACCGTGAAAATAAAATTCAACTTTAGACTACTAAATATAGCTGTTGTTCTAGTTTTAAAAAAAATTATGTAGAGCATTCCTAAATAAGATTTTGTCACACTGTTTTATGATGTTCACAGGGTGGTTTTTTATGTCCAGTTGATGTTCTAAGTCAATACAGCAGAAATGCTGTTTTCCCCCATGTAGTTTGTTGTCAGAATATTTCAAGGAGAGAAGAAATGCTGACTATACGAGTGAGTCTGAACTACTAATTCTTGTATTCTGTGTTATTTAGGCTATCAAGTACTAGCTCCCACTGCCTATTATGATCAGACTGGTGCCTTAGTAGTAGGCCCTGGAGCGAGAACTGGCCTTGGAGCACCAGTCAGATTGGTGGCCTCGACTCCTGTTATAATCAGCTCTGCAGCAGCACAAGCAGGTAAGTATTTGATCATGCATGGAGGTTTCTTCCACTTTTGTACTGAATCTTAACAGTAATGTTGGTTGATTACTGTTTGATACTGTTGATGTGTTCTGTACACATCTGTGAAGTTTTCTAGTTGTGAAGGATATACCATACGTGCTCTTCCTTAGTCTTTGTCTCTGAGAGACAGTGATGTTTCTCAGCGATGTAGTTTTCCTTTCTTAATTCAAATTTACAGTCTCTCCCCATACATATACAGGCATGTTTCTGCGAATGTTGGTGCTTGTCAGATATGAACATTTTCCTCTTTCCTCTCCCCATGCATATAACATGCCCTTCTCATTAGTCCCCTAAATGGTGTCCTCTAGGAAGCATCATTTCATTGCTTCGGCCTGGCAGAAGATGGAGTGCTCTGGGTCTTGCTATGCTTTTCTCTTGAAAAGTGTGGCAAGGAAAAAAACTATAGAATGGACAGCAGAAGAGGAGAATTAGTTATATTAAAAGTCTCTAGTTTTCTTCTTCTCTTTTTCTCTTCTTTTCTTTTTTCTCTTTTTATAGTGATAAGGTCTGGTACTACTTTACTGAACCATTATATTTATTGCATTCGCTAAATTAAAATCCAAAATACAGCAGGTTAATTAAATGAATCTGTCAGAAAATGAGATGTTAAATTAATCTATAAGCTTCTTTATGCAGAACTCACTTCTGACTTTAGTAGCTGAAGATGTCTTTGAATTACTCTTATCTGCAACTCTGCTAATGCAACTTTGGATATAAAAGTACAGTTCAGTAAACAGTAATATCTTATGTTTACACTGAAAATTCCCTCAATTACATTAACAGTTTTACAGCCTTGATTAGCCTACAACATATGCTGTCTTCATTTTTTTCCTCGGGTAATTGAGACTGTGTAATACTATAAAATCTCTTTTAGTCCTTTAATATGTGAATTTCTGCTTGTTTAAGAGGGCTTCAAGAAAATATGATTTAGATATGAATAGTCCATTTTCAGTCAGAAATGTTTGAGAGAGTAATTATGATTGAAAACATGTGTTTTACAGCTGCAGCTGCTTCAGCTGGAGGAACAGCAAACAATCTCGCGGGAGCCACGAACGGTCTATTTCGGCCACTTGGTGCCCAGCCACAACAACAGCAACAGCAAACAAATAGTAGCCTACAGTCCAATTCATTTTATGGCAGTAACTCTTTGACCAGTAACTCCCAGAGCAGTTCCCTTTTTTCACATGGTCCTGGCCAACCAGGAAGTACATCTCTTGGCTTTGGAAGTAGCAGCTCTTTAGGAGCAGCTATCGGCTCTGCACTTGGTGGATTTGGCTCATCAGGTAGGTTGTTAATATAGTGAGGAAATTCTGTGAGACATCTGTGTTAAGCAAAAAAATGTATCCGTATCCAGACATGTTATATACAGATAAATTTCTAAAAAGACTGCAAAAACAGGTTATTCAAGTTTAAAACCACTTACAGGGGAAGAAAAAAGGGGTCTTAAATTCACTTGGGCTCTTTATACAAGATGCATTTTTGAAGAATACCCTGTAGTCATAGATACCTCCAAAATACTTTTTCGTATTGAGCACTGTACTCTGCCCCCCAGACGTTTGTTACTGTTTTTATTAAGTTTTGTTCTTTTCAAGGAAGTCTTCGTTTTGTGCTTAAAATAACAATTGATAATGTTTGAGAGATGCATTCTTTTGTTGTAATTTTCATGTTAGGAAAATTCCTAATATTTTAAAAAATTAAATAGCATATGACTTTCTAAATTTGATCTAATATTGAGGTGTTTGCTTCCATAACATTTTGTATAGGATTTATAAAACAGAAAGACTTAATACCCAAGAGTAGTCTTTGTTATAACTCTAGCAGGTTTAAGCTTAGATACAGTTAAGCCTAGATAGTTCTGTGCAAGTTTGGCACCTTAAATTATTTCAACAGACATTCCTAAATACTATCAACCTGTTTGTACATAAAAAAAAATGATGTTGCCATCGTGTTTCTACTCTATAGCAGTTTTTAAACATGCAAGGTAGGTTTTCTATAGTTCAGATTCACTATTAATAAGGCAAGCAAAATGTATTTTCTAAAGAATATTTTCTTTGGCTATTAATCTCCAAGTTTACAGCACCAAATTTTTTATTATCGTTATCATTATTATCATTATTATTAATAATAACAATAATTATTATATTATTAAAATCAGTGAATTATGTTTATAGTCTTATCTTGTAGATGGGTAGAAATTGGGGAAATTTATGTACTCTAACAGTATTTTCAAAATTAAATGCCTTAAGGTAAATAATTTTAAAAGGAAAAAAAAAATCAAAAGTTATAAAAAATTTTAAAAGTGAAGTTTATTACAAGATAGCTTAATATATGGGAAAACAGAAGGAAGAACGCACCCTTCAGTGTTAAAACATTATACCTGTTATTTGGTAACTAAGTGGAGGTGAATAGTGACATGAGATACACTTCATACCAACACAGAGATTTTCTTGGTGTTGCTTTTCATAAAATAATCTTGAAAACTATTTACTTTAACAAAACTAATGCTAGGAAATCCAGAACCAAGTTTTACACTGATGCTCTCCAATATCTGGTTTTAAAAAGTTAAGTAGGAGATGCTAAACATACCTTCTTTAATTTAAAAAACAATAATTGAAAAAAAAGTAGAAAAGTAGAGGCTACTCACAGTTGTGTAGGATTTCTTGGGCTTCCATAACACCACAGCAGGTAAATCTTATTTACAAAGTAATTGTGCTGTATTTGGTCATATAATTTGTCCTGAGCTACTTGTAGGATTTCAGTGAATTCTTAGCAGCAGTGTTTTGCTCTAGGTACAGTTTCATTTAATTGAGAGATAATGATAAGCATATCTGCATATTTAATGCAGTGCACCCATTTTAAGTCTCTAGATAGAATAGTTTTAAGTCATAAAAGTCTTCATCCAGCATTATCACAAGGATCTCCATAGAACACAAATTTTAGTTGTGTGTCTACTTAAGAAGAGTCAGCGTAGTTCTTTCTGACGCAGGAGATTAAGCCTTTTTCTTATAGCAAAGATCAGTTCCAGAGCTTTGTCCAAAGCCTTCAGCATAGACAGCACATGCTGAAATCTTGCAGCAATATCCTAGGTGATTTAATTATCATGGTAGTTTCCACAGGGAAACAGGAAGCTTATGCTTTTGCAGTTTGAGAAGTGCTGATGAAAGGTGCTATCTAAACCTGGAATATTTTTAGTAGTATTATTGAAATAAAAATATATTGAAAGTGCCCTTCTGCCAAGTATAAATTGTACTTGCCATAATAGCCACTTAAAAAGTGCTTCCTGATTATTTTTTTACGAGTTCCTGAGCTGTATGTATATAAAAATTGAATTATACAGATGAGTACTTACACTAAATGGTGTTAATGCATGTTGAGGCAAATTAAAAACAAGTTTAATTTTTTTATCTGCCGAAGTTTCAGCTTTTGTAACTCCCCTCAGTGTGTTGTAAAAGTTGAATTTCAGTTAAAAGATAGCCATGAAGACCGACAGATGGCAATACAGATCTTGCCCTTACGTTTTCAGTTGTTGCAGGGGAAAAAAAATGCAAAGGTGAGCATGTTCTAGCTGAATGACTGTACAACAAAGCAAAAACAGGAAGAAGCAAGCATACCGTATAATGGCTGTATGTACTTTACAATCTCTGCTTTTTTACAATAAAAGTTATTCATGCTCCATTTTAAAGGTTTATGTAAGTGATAAAGTTACTGCAGCTTAACAGGTAGCTAAGAAGTAGATCAACTACAGCAGCTTTTCAGATGCCTGCTTCTGGCTTGTAACGAGTGTAAAGTAATTGCATTAGCATAGACAGTGGTGAAGAGAGGTAAGCTAATTCAAATTATCTTCTGGTTTTTGTGAGCTTTATATGTGTGTTAAAATGCAGCTCAGCTGGTTCACAGTGGCTTGTTAAGCTGCAGTAATTTAGCTGAATAAGAAACCCTGAAAGAAAGCAAAGGTTTGCTTAGCTTTTTTCATAGTTGGAAAAATAACAATCCATCATGTAGCATGGTATTAACATTCACATGGTTCGCTAGCTGAGCCAGAACCTGTAGAGCTAGTCTCAAATCTTGAGATTTCTTTCAACTGTTGCCTTAATTTGCTCTTCTGATTTCTTATTCTCAGTCTCCTTGCCTAGTTAGTACAGCATCTTTTCCTTCTGGCTTCTCCTCTAGTATGTCTTCCTTCCCAGTTTCCAGGCAACATTTATCTATCGCTTCCCCTCCCCCTCCCAGATATGTTTCTGCTTGTACTGTGTGATGTTCCCATCATCAGCTAACTATTTCAGTCTTTGCCCCACGGTCACATATACCTTCTACAGCCTAACATTTCCTCAGATCTGCTTTCTTTTCATCCTCAGTCCCACTGGTTTTGAAAGTGCTTGCCAGTTTTTCTTGCAGTCTCCTTGTTGGCTCCTTTGTCTGACCTTTCACTCCTCCTGGTCCTTGTTTTTTCTTCCTTTTTTTTTTTTTTATTTCCCTGGTCTATTTCTTATGTTTGGCTTTTGTCTCCTCTTCATCTGAAGTAGAAAACTTCCTTTCCACACTGCTTGATGGGCCTTCCGAACACAAGGTGGGATCTTGGACAGCAGTTTCAGAGTCCATTTTTGGCATGGCACACAGAAGCTTAGAAGTTCAATTGCAGGGAAAACCTTTATCAGCAATCTCACATGTGCCGTATATGGATAGGAGTTTAAGTTTTCAGCTATGAGTCTGTAGCAGATCTGTGCTGAACTTGTATGAACTGTGATTTTGCTAAGATTTTTAGCTCAAATCAAAGAGAGCATGAAAATAAAGGTCTCCTGTTCCTACCATATTGGTCTGAGTACATGAAAGAATTAACTTCTCAATTAATAGGTAGCTGGATTATTTTGCTAAGGGTAAAGCATCTTTCCTTGACTGTTTTTCTGAAATGGCAGTGTTGTTTGGGCAGAACTTGTTTGAAAAATTCGGTCCAAACAGGTACCTGCTGTGAAAAGTATTAGCCAAGTTGCTAATGTTACGAGAAAACAAATTAGTGCCTTGAAATGGGAAGTGTCAGGCAACCTTTATATTGGGCCATGCTGCCAGCTTTAGTGGGAGGGTACCTGACAGAGGTAAAGGTTATGGAAGTATAAATTCTGACCTTTTCCTTTTTAAGTTGAAACATAAATCAGTTTTCCAAATTCAGCTTAAGAAGCATCTTTGTTATCAGAATATCCATAATCTTGGTTTTGTTCATGAGTATAAAAATGTTCCAGTGTTTAAAATAGGCACTCTATTTTAGTATTTCACTGGTATGGAACAGATACTAGAATTTAACATTTCTAAAAACTTTTTATTGTTCTCCTAATTTATCCTAGACTGTTCATCGCCCTGCTGAATGATGCTGTGCAGGATAACCAGTCCTTCACTAATACACTGTTATCCAAAGCTTCTAGTCTAATTTGATTTTCAGAAATACTGGTAGCAGTAAAATTACATTTTTAGTTTCTCACCTTAATTTTCCTGTCTCTGCTCTGCTTCTCCTCTTCTTAGTCTATTCCCTCTTTATAATATCTTTTCAAAACACTTCTTTGAGAACCATGATTCTCATAGGGAATTTTAAGTAGTCTTTTTTTTTTTCCTGCAGGTGAAGGGGTTCACAATAAATAACAACATAGATTATTTTCTGAACCCTTAAACAACAAACAATTGTCTCTAGCCTTTTTCCTGAAATCAGGTATCACTGTCTGACTAATAATTTACTGTGGAAAAAGTTTTTATCAAAGAGTTTAGTAGAAATATTTTTAGAATCATTTATTCTATAAAGTGACAGTGTAATCTCATAACTTCCATATTTGTCCCAAAGCCTGAAGCCAGGCAATTAAAACAGAGTACTGCAATATTTCTGTGAGAAGTCTAGAATGAAATGTTGAAAGACTTGGGCATTGGTGAAATTACTTAGTGGTATGTTTATACCCACTTAGATTTACTTAAAAGTATGTGTGGTTATCACAGTAATTGTCTTTGTCATAACGATTGCTGTAATTGTTGTGATCGCATCTGTTATTGCCCAGCTGTAGTTGGGGATAGGTTTTATTCAGTTGACACTGTGTAATTAGGGTCTTTTTATTTCTTCTTCAGTTGGCAGTTCTGCAAGTAGTAGTGCCACAAGGAGAGATTCTCTATCTACTAGCTCTGACTTGTACAAAAGATCTAGTAGCAGCCTAGCACCCATAGGGCAGCCATTTTACAATAGTCTGGGATTTTCCTCCTCTCCAAGTCCAATAGGCATGCCTCTGCCAAGCCAAACGCCAGGACATTCACTTACGCCACCGCCATCACTTTCATCACATGGATCCTCATCCAGTTTGCATTTAGGTAAAAAAAAAAAAAAAAAAAAAAAAAAAAACCAACAAAAATGAAAAACCAAAAAACCACTTTTTGTTTGTATGTTTGTATGTATTTCTATGTGTAAAATATATGTTGCATAAGAGATGTCACATTACCTTTGCTGTTAAACAGTTTTGTAATGAAGAGGGGCCATTCCTGAAAGGTGAAGAGCACGCTCAAATGCTCATTGATTTAACAGTGGAGGGCACTCAGCTTTTTGCAGTATCGGGCCAACGGCTGGTTTTCTTGCCTTGCAGAAGCCTGATAGAGAGTCCAGTAAGACTTATTGGTCCTTTTTATATTATGCTTCTACAGTACGGCAGGCAAAGGTGCATTATTTTTGGTTCTACTTCAGTGTATTACTGCTTTAAGGACATTTTAAGATGAAACTGTGTTTAACAGTGAAGTAACTTTCACTACTGCCCTTTTCCATGATAAAGTAGAAAAGTGAGCAAAGCTCTCAGTGTAAAATGTATTGAAAAGTGATTTTTGAATCAGCCTACTACCTCATGGCCCAGATGCTTTGCCAGGAAGACAATAGTTTATCACCAGGCTGGTGGAAAAAAAGAAAGTGCATTTGTGAAAGAAGTAGCAAAGGCTTTGTCAGTGGTGGCTCTCTGTTATCAGATGTATTTTTTAAGGAATGATGATAGTAATGTTTTAGAAAATTTTTAAGCTAGTTAGATGACATGGGAGCTCAACCTTTTAAAAATTTTGTTAAAAATCTAAAGAAACCTTAACACAGCCTACAGTATGTTTAGAAAATAATGCATCTAACCTGAGGTTACTTGATAAACTTTCCCTGTTTCCCTTTTTTGTGGTCATTTAATTTGGATGCTAAAATCCATACAAAGAAACTGGATGTACTCAACATGATTGAGTTGCCTGTTGTTCCAGTAACTATTCAGTGCACAGTTTTGTGCATCTAATAGGCACGTAATGCCTTGTACTTCTGTTAGTGCAAATAAAACAGGAAAAAAAATTAGAAGTGCCTACCAAAATACACTTTTAAGTGAGAAGTGTGTTGAGTGATTTGTATAACAAGGTTAAAAGTAATTTAAATATATTACATTTACAGTTCAGTATTCCCTTCATGGTTAAGTGCTGAATACCCGAAATAAACTGGGCAAGGGAATGTTTCAGCACATTTTATTTTTTTTTACTTACCTTTTTTCCTTTTTCAGGTCTACAAAGTGCACCTTTGGGCTGAGACCAAGCATGGAAAGTTTCAGCCCAAATGGAGGCTTTTGAGAAAGTTCTGAACATCTGACAATGGGGTTATCATGGAAATCTTTTTCTTTCTTTCTTTTCAAAGTACTCTCACGATAGTTTTCATAATGCTGAAAACTATACTTAAACCAAATTTTGGAAGGCATTATCTAAAACTCAAAACATTTAAAGTTTTGTGTTGTTTCACATTTGATAAATGTTAAAAGACTTTTTGACAATTCTGAGAAAATAAGCTGTGATCAGTATAGAGGATTACCTCTATCAGCAGAATTTGTTAAATACTGATTTTAATCCATTTTGGACTGTTTGGCAGTGTGAACTAAGCAAAATATTTAAAATCATGTATTAGATCAACGTGTAAAGGCCAGAATGTACAGTTGTACTCTGAAAATTGACACAACCTTGTTGGCTTCCACATATTCTGCCTCTTCATCTTCTAAATGAAGTGGACCTTAATTATGGACAAACTTTTTGCTACCTTACCAAATAAGACTGAAATTTGGAAATTGAGGTGTTTGGGATTTTTAGTTTCAGAAAAATGCAGTAATTTTTTTTTAAACGTTTCCTGCACTGTGCCCTACATCATATCTTTGTGCAGTTACATCCAAGGTGCACCATCGCAAAAAGTTGAAGACTTTCTGGAGTTAATTGTCTGTCCTGTTAAATTTATTTTGGTGTGTTCATCAGTCACTCTTGGAAGCATTTGTTTTGTTCCCATGTACAAAAATAAAAGTAAACAAGCCTTTTCACCAAATGAGAAGTTACACCTGAAGTCAAACAGGGAATATATTTTAAGAAGGGTATGATTATCACGTAGTCACTTTTCAGAGTAGAACAACATTGTAAGTTCATGTCTGCATGCAGTTTCCATTGGTATTCTGATAATGCCTGTCAAATGCAGCTCTCCCTCCACCTTCAAAACTTGTTGTCCTGCCTGCTTATATCAACAGGTTCAGCTAAGTTTAACTCCTATTTTAATGGACATCAAACTCGGTTGCTCCTGTTTCAGCCACCAGAATACTAGAGCACAATACTGGGAAAGGGTGCATGGTTTTATAACCCCTTTGTCAGACACTGCTGCAATTTGTAGCTTAAAAGACCAATTTCCCTTTTACAAGAAATTTGTGATATTTTACTGTTTTTATCTCTTTTCAACAATTCCTACCCAACATCCTGAAATAGGAATGTGCTGATTAATTTGTTCTATCTTCAGTTTTCCTGCATTTGAAGGGATTTCTCAGTTGTCTGTAACTGCTTCTTTACTGTAATCAGTTGGAGCAGTAAGGTCATGAATTTGAACTACCCTTTCACTCCCAGGGACAAAAAAATACAAAAGGAAGTGTTTTTCCTGTTACAAATAATCCTTTTAGATTAGTAGTGCTTACTCTGATAGTACATTGCAGTATTTTAAGGGTTTGGTGTAGAGTAGGATTTTTTTAAATCTGGGCTTTTGGAGGTAATTAGTTTCTGTGGTTGCAAGCCAAGCTTGTTAGTAGTTGAGATTGCTGGTTTATCTTCAGAAGTGGTCATTCTGGGTAAGAGTCAAGGCCCCTGGGCAAGACAGTATGGGGAACTTTGCATTGCCTCTGCTGTGTACCTACTCTGTAGGGCTTCTTCAGTAAACCAGGCATTATTAAGCACTTGCACTGATTCATAAAATATACATACATATATATACACACACATATATTTGTGTACATATATATGTGTAATTAAGTTTCCCATACGAAGATGAAATTTTTAGCTGAGGATCAGATGAAGCTACTTTTTTTACAGTTGAACAAATACTTTGTAGAAATTAAGTTTGAAGTGTTCATATACTCATGTATTTTACTAGAAAATAATATTGCTGACTGATTTAAACAACAGTTACCATGCAGTAAATCTGTTTTATGTCTTGGTTAGAAACAATTGAAGAAATACTTTAGTAATAAGTACTAACAGACTAATGCTATCCAAATAAATGTGCCTAAATCTAGTTTTTCATATTTTTTCCATGTTCTCCTTTACACTAAATGTGCTATCTGTGTTAAGGAGTTGGTAATACAACATGCCTTGTGTCCTTGAAGGCTCTGTTTTAGATTGTCTGTATCCCCTTTATACCTCTGTGCCTCTTCTTCCCTGTGGCCCAGCCACAAGGATTTAAGTTCAATTACACTGTAAAACAAATTAATGTTATTCATTGCATCAGAGGTCTTTGTTTAATGAGATCAGAATTGATAGCTAAGTGATTATCTGAAAAATGAGCTGTGCATTTTATTCCCCAGCAGTTTATATTGTGTGACCACTGATGCATGATAAGTCTTTTAAAACTTCGCTGTTTGCACTGAAACTTCATTTTAGACTAGGTGCTTTATTCAGTAGGCTATGTTCCCCAAATAATTTATAAGACCTAGGCTGTTACCTTTCTAGTTTGGAATCAGAATCTGTAAAACAAGTGTCCTGAGTCAGTTATTGAAGAGCATGGGATGTGGTAGGCTATCCAGGAGGATTTGGGTAACTAGAATTCAGATTGCAGTTTTCCACTTCGAAGGTGTTCTCACTCAGAGTTTTCAGGAAGGAGACCAGGTGTCCTTAATGTCCACACTAATGCTGTGGTGATTTTGGATGGAGAAAGTAATGAGTACAGTATTTAGGAAATTTAGTCCATTGTATACACGTGTATCTGCATATAACAAATACCTATGACAGTGTGCTTTTATTTTGGGTGTTTTACTGTTTTTCAAATCTGCAACATTGCCACTGAGTTATAACACTGCTGCTGTAATAAAAGGTTACGTGAGAAGGAAAGCTAATTACTTCTGAAGTCACTGTTTTTTATAATAAGGTCGAGGGGTTTACGAGGTTAAGCTTTCTGTGTGCTTTTGAAGTATGACAGGTTCTTCTGGGCACAGTGGATATGTTTTCAGCCTTCCTGTATTATGATCCTGCTTAACATGATTGTCTGAAGTAGTTTCACAGGCTAGACAGGAGTCTCCAAGTTGCAGCATAGTTGTCTTCCAAGTCTTAAAAAGGGATAGTTCCCAAATCAGACTGAAGAAAGGCTTGATAATCCTGAATGTGAAATGTATTGTATACGTGCAGTTCCACTGCACGTATATAGCATATTTGTTAAAAGCTACTAAGTTTCTTAATTTCTGTTTTAATTGCTGGATAAATTGTGACATTTAATTTACACTTGCATGAAGGCTCAATTTACAGTGGGGAAAAAAAAGCCAAACCAATTCCTGATTCACATGTGCAATTCCATGACTGTGTATGCTAATTACAGCCATGCAGTTGGTGAGCAGATAATCAAAACTGCCCCATTGGCTCTATTTCTTTTTGGCACAGAATTGAGCATGTGATTAGTGGAGCAATAGAGATGCTACAAGAGGAATGTAGCCTGTAAGACTTCATTTTAAACGTGCTTTGCTGCCCTCTCGTGGCATTAGTGTTACTACAGAGCATTTACAGGGAAGCTAGGATTTTGTTCAGATATTTAAATAATTTAGGTGGCAGATACCATAATTTCAGGTGCATAACTTTTTGTTCTTTAGAAGGCTGTTCCTAGAAGAGAAATGGTTATAGAGCATCACTCTGCATACTGCTTCAACTGCAGAATGTTGGGTTTCTTCTCTTTTTGTCTGTTAGTATGATGTCATTGTCGGCTCTTTTCTGGAAATAGTGATTGTTTGATGGAAACTAAAACTGATAGTTAAAAAACGATTTTTCTGACTGTAAAGAATTAAGAGGCTTTACTTTAAAAGAAAACCTAGTGGTTTTTAAAAGGTATTGTGCGGCTTAAAATATTTACTGATCCTTTACTGATTCTTACCACTGAATTTTGAAAACTAATTGTAAAATAAATACTAATTTCTATTTTAGGACATAATCCTATACAGTGCAATAAATGTGATGCTTGGTATGTCTTGCAGAGCACTAACATCTGAGAGTCTGGTACTGCAGTTTGACCTTTTGAAAAAGATACTTTGCCATTAATGTATTACCAGCCCACTGTAACACTGTTGTTGCCTGGCCTTATAAATACTTGGAACCAAAAGAAGGCTTGGCTGGGGCACTGTCAGCTGATTTTTTTTTTTTTTTTTACATTAATTTTTTAATAGAGCACCATTCAACCAGCACATACTGCAATTTGTTTTCAATTCAAATGTAGATACTTTTTCTGTTGGCTTTGAAAGGGCTTTCAGTTACTGTGTCACTTTCTACACAGGGAAGCTGAAAATGCTTTCCTTTTCCAATTCATAATCAGTAATTTTAGGCTGTGCTTTTGTTTGGGTTTTTTAAAGTAGTGGAGTTGAGGTTTCTAGGTGGGAATTGTCTTTGAATATTTCTGCTTGTAGTATAGTAGCAGTATCCCTTTTAAAATAATACTGTAGTTGGGAAAGATGCTTTGTTTGCATGCTGCTTCTTGTAATAATTGCTGCCTATTGTAAAGTGGAGGGGAGAGAGGATTAATAAACTGATTAGAGAGCAATACTTGAGGAGAAGTTCACAGGACTGAGATGATGATAGCTGTAGGTAGAATCATTAGCAAAAAGGAGTAGGACATAAAAATAGGAAGGCAATTCAGTTCTTAGAAAGTAAGGAAAAGTAGTGTAGTAAGATCAATGAATGTTTCTGCAGCAAGGAAAAGGCTTCATGTTTCTAAAAGGAATGCCAGTTTGATGTGTCTTCAGTTGTTTTAGAGTTAAGTAGAGCATTCTTAGTTACCTGGTTGGAAGTTTGACATATTTAGTGCTCAGAAGAGGTACCAGGTTGAAAGTGTGGGATGCTGAAGTCATCAAATATCCTGCAGAACAGGTACAGCATGACAAGAGGCACTATGTGTGCCTCCCCAAAAATGCCCTTTCACACTACAAGTTGGAAAGGTACCTCAGTAGGGAGTGAAGGGTAGTTCAGATTTCATGGTCTATTTTGAAACAATTGGCTAACTTTGAGACTACGAACAAGGGTATCAGTCAGTATTACTTGTGAAGTGGAAATCTGCTCACTAAGCTGAGGTGCACCCAATTCTAAAGTTTCTGTAAGTCTGAGTGAGTGCTCACTTTACCTGCTTCATTATATTCTTCTAATGACATTTCTTTTCCTGGTGCCCTTCACATAAAATAAAATGAGGAGGAGAATGATTTTATTTATTGGAAGATAAAGCTAACTAACTCCTCCAACCATAATGAGGTAAATACAAATAACAAGACAACACTGTTGTTTTCTTTGGCTCCAGGGTGTATCCATAGTTCTAGTACACTTACTGTTTTGCTGTTGCTTGTTTTCCTTATGGCTTTTACTGACAGAACTGTTTCCTTGTAGGAGGACTGACAAATGGTAGTGGTCGCTATATTTCTGCAGCACCTGGAGCTGAAGCAAAGTATCGCAGTGCGGCAAGTACCTCCAGTCTTTTTAGCTCCACCAGTCAGCTCTTCCCTCCTTCACGCCTTCGTTACAGTAGGTCTGATATTATGCCTTCTGGACGTAGCCGATTGCTGGAAGATTTCAGAAACAATCGTTTCCCTAATCTTCAACTAAGAGACCTTGTTGGGCATATTGTTGAATTTTCCCAAGACCAGCACGGTTCTAGGTAATTATTATAGTAAAGTTAATAATATTTTACTGCTTTGATACTGTTATATTAACATCAAACATTTGAATGAGCTGCTAGTCATCTTAATACAAAGCATGCCGTTAATTGGAGCACATGCTCTTACACTGACCTTTTTCTTCTCTAGGAAATTTCATTATAAAAGTAGTATAAATTTAGCTGCTTGTAGAGGTTCTCAGTGTAGAAATAGCCTCGTAACTAGACTTGTAAACTCTAGTATTTAGGTATCAAAAAGGCATTGATTAAGAAAACAAAATATCTGACATCTGGAATGTAAAACCATTTTTCAGCAATACATCATCAGGTACTTGGTTATTGTTATTCTTTTCATCCTTAATCCTTTTCAAATGAAAGTTTTTAAGTATAATTTTACTAAAATGTATCCTTTTATATGCAAAGGCATTACTTTCATTTTAATAAGTTTTATAAATGTTGAGTACTTGCTTTAGAATTTCGAGGTGTCTCATTGAAACAGCGTTTGAGAGGTTTTCCTGTTGTTTATGGAAAGTATAATGTACGATTTTTTTGCACTTAGATTTATACAGCAAAAGCTGGAGCGAGCTACTCCAGCTGAGCGCCAGATGGTATTTAATGAGATTCTGCAAGCAGCATATCAATTGATGACTGATGTGTTTGGAAACTATGTAATACAGAAGTTCTTTGAGGTATGCATAACACTAAGTGTATGAACAGAAATGCGAATGAAATGCTGTAAAATCTGATTAAATTTAACTGGTTTTTCTTAACATCATAGCAGAGTTCTACTGGACTTTTACCACAGAACCCAAGCGTATAACACTGCCCATGTGTTTTCTGTTCTGTATCCCCTGCTTTTTTTCATAACGAGCACAGTTTACACTGTTGGTGCATACGTTAGTGAACACTGATGAATGGACAGGCTGTGCACTCAAGTTTTTAAAGCCTTTTAGCGTAATTTGCAGACACTTTGAGCAGATGATGGAGAGCAAAGGTTTGAACCAATACTTTTTATTGGCTACTGCATCTTGGTAAAGAGTGGGTCTGGAAAATGCTCTTGCATCCAAATAAATAGCTGTGTGAACTTCATCCAGTGCTGTATATGAAGAAACTCACATAAAATGTATTGAGGTGGAAGAATTTTGAGGAAAGGATGTCATAAGACATAACAAATATTACTAAAGCTGGTATTTAAAATTGCATTGTTTTTTATTAAAAATTAAGAGGTTAAAAAAAAAAAAACACCTTATCAAAGAGTTGCAATATTTGACTTAGAGAAGAACAAGCAATATCAGTGTACTGGAAGAAGTTCTGTGTAGGAAAGGTATCTAGCATAGTGCACTTTAAATCAAGGACCATATCAAAGTATCTGGGTAGATAGAAGGTGAAACTGGAAAACGTCCAGTAAGAAACAAGATGGTTGCTGTAAACAGGAATGTAGATTTTAATGAATAATCTACGAAACAATGTGCTCACTTTTTTTTTCTTTTACTTGATACTCTTTTTACAATTCAAAATATCTTCTGCAAAGTGTGGCTGATGTATGGTGTGTAAGATCTTGATCTTGCTCAAGGGTCATCAGTTGCTCGTTTTTTCTGTAATGTTAGGTTGAGTGGATACATAGATAATAATTGTCAATTGATTGTTTTCATGTTAATTCTGCAGAAGAGTTTTCAAGAAAAAAGTGCACTAGGCCGGAGGTGTAGTAAGCAACTTTGTTCATTATTTAAGTAGGAAGGCAAAGTTGTTTGAGCTTTCTTCAAAGTCTTAGGTGACTACTGGTGTGGAGTTTGACAGTTCTTAGCATTGCTGCATGAATGTTGGCTGGTGCCACCCAGCTGACTGTCCAGATGATAGCTTCGTTGTGTCTCTTGTACTGTGACAACCCAGGAGCTCGTGAGGGCATCTGGGAACAGAATTACATGTATTATGAAGCTCGACTGGTTTCTACTCTGCTCAACATGGAGCAGCACAGAAGGTTGTAGTAGCACCGTGGAGGGAATAATATGGGTAGGAATTAGCTACTGCTGAAAAACATTGCTTGAATTATTCTCTAATACAGCCAGTGTACAAAACCATTTTGATTTTGCTCTGCAAATCCCAAGTATTTCTAGATTTCCCGAAGCACCCATGGTATGAGTGATTAAGCCACATGAAGTTACCAAGAAGCTCCTTCAGGGACTGAGATCTTCCCTGCCCCTCCCCCTCCTGTTACAGCTTGCTTACTGTATATAAGATGTAAGATACCTCAAATTTGTCCTGGTCAGTGAATCAGAGATGATCTGATTTTAATTAATATGTTATAGTAATCTGTAATTAATTTGCCTGGTATCATTTGTCTAAATAAGTGGGTTGTAGCACTTAAGTATTCGTACAGACAGGCAAGTATAAACTACATCAGTTTCTTCTGTTGTCTTTCAAGATCATGCATTTGATAGCAGGTATGTGACTAGAATGTGGAATACTACAAATTTTGCATTTAGAAAATAAAAGATGCTGGTAAATGTAGCCACCAAAAATAAAGGGAAAAATCATTCAAGGCACACAATAAACCTGTGATAAATCATGAAAGTGACATTTAAATTCCAGCATGCTGCAATATGTCTTCATTTGTTAACAGCATATTTATTTTCTTATAGTTTGGAAGCCTGGATCAAAAATTAGCCCTAGCAACACGCATACGGGGTCATGTTTTGCCATTAGCTCTACAGATGTATGGTTGTCGTGTTATTCAGAAAGCACTTGAGTCAATCTCACCTGACCAGCAGGTAATTGTAAGTTAGAGCACTACTTTTTTTTTAATTTTATTCCTTTTTATTACATCTATCTTTTTGCCTGCTTAAATTGTTGATCATTCCCTTCATTATGAAATGTCCTAGGGACTGAAATAGTTGTTTAAATTAAAAGGCTGAGGTACACAAGTAAACGACCAGTGAATATGAAGATTGGGCAGGTAGGATGAAATGGAATATTTGTTTGAGGTGTGGAGGGGGAAAAAAATCAATTGTTAAAGCCAAGGATAATCTTTTTTTCCAGAATGAAATGGTGAAAGAGCTCGATGGTCATGTTCTGAAATGTGTTAAAGATCAAAATGGAAACCATGTTGTACAAAAATGTATTGAATGTGTTCAACCCCAGTCGCTCCAGTTCATCATTGATGCATTCAAAGGACAGGTAGTGTCAACAGTTCATTTCTTCTTCTGTAGGATTGCTTTGATTTGCAGATCTTCTTCCATCATTTGCAGATACAAGATAGTGTTTGAGGCTTTGCAGTTAGCTTGTTTTAAGTAGGATAAAAAAGGGGATGATAAAATGGAAAAGCTGTCGAAGAGACAGCTAACATGCTGTAAAAAGATTAATCTGTTGGAGACAAGGCTCTAGAAAGACCTGTTTGGATGTATTATAAATACCCATAGAGGTATTTGGCTTAAGGCCAAGCTTTCTGTTTGAGTTTTGTGATACATCATTTCAAATGTCCTTTAACTTTTAACACTGCCATTTTTGAGGTAATAAAAAAGTATCTGCTCTCTAGCATATATTTTTCATAAAAATTTCCATTTTCTGTTGCTTATGTTGCAAGTCTGTCTGTCAGTGTTTCCCAATGAATGTCTATCATAAAGGAAATACTTTGAAGAAATGTACTAATCTGTTCCCTACGTATGGGCTAGGGTTAAGTGAAGGGGGGTGGTACTTGTTTGTTTAAGGTTGGGGGTTTTGTTTTGTTTCCAAAAAAGTTAATAATATAAGATTGATATTGTGCTGCAGGCTAGAGAATATGCTGCAACTAAATAAGATTTTAATATTCTGAGACAAAGGCGTACTTTTGTAGTCTCGAAGAATTGTAAAAATCTTACTAACTTGGCTGTGTTACTAAATTTTACTTTAATGGATAGCCAAATGGTTTTTTAAACAAAATCTACAATATCCTCTCACATTTTACACAAGAGCAATACCTGAATTACTGTTGTAGCTGGTAGTAAATGGCATACCGAGGTTTCTAGGGCCAGGTCTTTTTACATCAAAAAGTGTGTATGGAGTAGATGAGATAGTCAAGGGGGGCTCTATTTACAGTTTAAAAACTAAACTGTGACTCTTGTTTATTTACTGGCTGTCCATCCTCAGCTCCAAGTCATTATGTATAAAAAATTTTAGCTAATCTAAATTGGCAGATGAAAAATGCCACGCTTCAGTCATGCCATGTAACAATACGTATCTTGTTCACCTGCCTGTGTTGTTCAGATCGATGTCTAATCAGATGAGATTGTGTGCAGTTCTGACCAACACTGACTCTTAAATGTTCTGAATTAATCCTCAAAACATAAACCTGGCTTCTGGAGAAGCAAGCAAAAGGAATAAGCAAGATTTTGACTGTACGTTTTAAATACTTATTTATGAACTTTTTATCTGTAACGGGGAGCCAGTTGTATATGCTGGAATATGAAATTAGTGAAAATCAGCCATAATAATCGACCTTGTTTTTATAAATGTCAGAATCTGAAAATGAAGTACAAAGTTGAAGGGAAGGCTTGAAAAGTTGAACAGTATTTACCTAAGGGTCATATTTCCAGGCTTTCCTTTGAAGCTAAGTAGGCTAGAAACATTGTTAT
Organism: Tyto alba; assembly: GCF_018691265.1. Classification (NCBI taxonomy): domain Eukaryota; kingdom Metazoa; phylum Chordata; class Aves; order Strigiformes; family Tytonidae; genus Tyto; species Tyto alba. The sequence goes on along the minus strand of NW_024881316.1, from coordinate 40,115,374 downwards.
GAAAATCTGGCTTCTTAGTTGTATAATTACTGGTGTCCTTGACACACAAAAAAACCTGTGTTTTCATCTTTTCCTGACTTCTACTGGAGATGGAATTCTGATATTGGCAGGCAAAACTTTTTTTTATAGAAGTAGTTCAAGCATGTTCAATTCCATTTTGAATGTGGTAATGTTACTATATCTGTAAACTTCAGTTGGTTTAACTTCAGTTTGCAATCCTATTTTAAGGTATTTGTACTTTCAACTCATCCATATGGTTGTAGAGTAATTCAGCGTATTCTGGAACACTGTACTGCTGAGCAGACTTTGCCAATCCTAGAAGAGCTGCATCAACACACAGAACAGCTAGTGCAGGTTAGTGCATATATTAATTTCTTAATGAATTTTGGAGCTTTATTTAGTTGTCATAATTTATTCCTATTTCTTAATTTAAGAAATAGTTTAAATGCATTTGCCTCTTTTTAGTTTTGTAGACATTGATTTTTTGTTTTTCTTTCCTTCCATAGTTTTAATGAAAAAGCATTTGGAAGTTGGGAGGCAAAGAAGATATAAAAAGCCTTTTTCTTACACTTTTGACTGTAGCTTCGAATATACATTGTAAATGCACAGAATTAGTTTGTTGTTGTTTTATTACAAAGACTGCCTTTTTGTAGTTTCTGTCTTGATTCACTCAGGTGTCCTTCAGATAACTTCTAATAATGTCTAAACACAAATACATTGTCAAATATACAAATGTTGTGTATTCTTACACAAAAAGGGCATCTTTTCTAAAAGAAGGCAAAAGACCTTATACAACATGATTTCCTGTCTTGGTCTCAGACAAACAAAATGAGTGCTACGAGTGGCTTTGAAATAGAATCACTTTAAAATACTGGAAGCGACTCGGTGTTCAGTAGGAATTTCCACACATAAAAAGGCAAGAGTTGCCTTTTGCTACATATTCACAGTCTAGTTTATTTCGCAATGGTGTCTTGTATATACAAGTTTCTAGTTATAACTGTCTTGGGGAACCAAATTTCAGGGAGATACTACAGCTGTTAAAGAATGATGTTCTCAGTTTTGAGCACTTCTTTCTTTAAGAGGACAAAAGGCACTCTAGCAAAATGCTGTTTTTACAGATTATTTATGTTTTGCATGTAAATTCTGTGGTCCATTAAGTAATTCTTGATGCAATATTTCTTGCATCACTTTGTTTCTGTAATGTTGACATTAGTGTATTTTTCCTTATATCTGTGCAAATAGTTACTTGAAAGTTTATACAAATATACAAAAGCTGTGTGGATTACTTGGTATGAACACAAAAGAAAATTGAAGTCATCTTATTTTCAGGATCAATACGGAAATTACGTTATTCAACATGTACTGGAGCATGGTCGTCCTGAGGACAAGAGTAAAATAGTTTCAGAAATAAGAGGAAAAGTTCTAGCTCTGAGTCAGCACAAATTTGCCAGGTATTGCACGGCCTTCATATGTTAAAGATTCACTAACCTTTTAGATTTGTAGTATTAGATTGATTTATTGTGTTACAAAAAGAATATGATAGTTTGGGGTTTTTCTGTTGTGTTACTTGCCTCCTGAAATTTCCTATTTTTCTAGAGATGAATGACAGTGGTATTTGTGTATTAGGTTTGGGAAAGGGAAAGGGGAAATGCTCTTCTGCAGCAAAACAAAGAAGATTCCATGGGTTTATGGGGATGGTTTTTGTTCACTGTGTACAAGTGCGGGGAACAGGTTCCAGGTCTCCATGTGAGGATCCCCAGACCAGGTGAAAAGCTCTCCCAGAACTTGCTTGAGATGCTGATGATAAGGTGGGACATCCTGACTGTCTGTCAGTCCAGCCAGGCATTTTACAAGTATAAAAAGGTTGGTCTTAAAAAGTGGTGGTTCAGCCTGACAAGGATTTTTATGCATTAGGAAGTCTCAGACTATTGTAGGAGTCCTGAACTACTCTAGAATTAGAACCTAAAACTCATCCTTCAGTACTTTTTGCTGAAATACAGATTATTTGCCTTTTGCTAAAGGAAACACACCTCAGAATTCATCCTAGATGATGTAGTGAGACTAATTTTGTCATCAACATTAAGTAGAAATGTACTGTGACATGGGGGATTTTGTATTAAAAATTGATTGAATGCAAACTAGCAAATTTTTCTGGATTTTATTTTTATTTGCCTAAATGAAACTGTTCGTAATCCTCTCCCTAGTACTTGCTTAATTTCTAAAACACAAATTTAGGACCAGAATCACTGCTATCTTACAAGCATTGATGGCCTTTCCAGCTTCTGAGATATGTGGAAGATCAGAGACTTCCTCTGCAAAAAAGAAACATTTGACACTAAGTATCAGAAAATTACTTTTTACATGAGTAGGAGCATATAATCTTTTAACTTCCTCAATCATTACAGACTAAATATTTGGAAATCGGGACTTAATGCGTTTACAGTGTACTCTTTGGTGGTGCTAAGATACTTGAACTGTTCAGATACATTTAAAATTGCTACTTAAATGTTACATCTTCAGTCACAGAATGCGTTTGTCTTATTTTTCAGCAATGTGGTAGAAAAATGTGTAACTCATGCATCTCGTGCTGAAAGAGCTTTACTTATTGATGAGGTCTGTTGCCAGAATGATGGTCCTCACAGTGCCTTATACACCATGATGAAGGACCAGTATGCCAACTATGTTGTTCAGAAGATGATTGATATGGCTGAACCTGCTCAGCGGAAGATAATAATGCACAAGGTATATTTGTATATGGTTTTATTGGTTCAGAAGATACTGTCTATACTACCTTTCCCGGTAGCTGTAGAACTCAGTAGTTCTGTAATCTAGAACTTGATGTATAAACATTAAATTCAGTGGAGCTTGATAAAGGAGAATATATTCAGGTCTCTGAGCACTGAGCTAAAAATGTAAATCTACAGAATAGTTTCAAAAATTGGATTTCATATCCTCTCTTTGTGCCAGCTTCTCTGTGAAAATACTTTTAATATGAAAATGTAGTGTATCTGTCACGTTTGTTAATATAAGGGAAGAAATACAAGTTTCTCTTTTTATTTGCTGTTGCTGGTATAAATCCATTCTGCAGTTCCATCAGAACTGATTCCCACGCTTCCTAACATAAAGCCACATTTTCTACTTCAGAATATCTAGATATGGACAAAAGTGCTACTGCCATAACTGCCCCAGGCTGTTTAACACAGGGCCCCGTATACTCCTGCAGGAGCTCTGCTTCTCCCAGGCACCAGCAGGGCACTCCCACAAAAGCAGTTGCCTCCCTTTTCCTGTGATAAACACGTCAATTGTTTGGTGAGTCAAAATCACCAACTTTGACACCTTTTCAGAAACTTCCAAAACTTTGAAATACAGGCTTCTGACATTTTCTTACATAATATTTTTAAAGTGTAGTAACCTCTATTTCAATTTTTTTTTGGGGGGGGAAAAAAAAATAACGGGTTTCTTCTTACAGATTCGACCCCACATCACAACTCTGCGTAAATATACTTATGGCAAACACATTCTGGCCAAGTTGGAAAAGTATTACCTGAAGAACAGTGCTGATCTGGGGCCAATTGGTGGACCACCAAATGGGATGCTGTAAAAGACAAAAAGAAATGGAAGAAAAATTGAATTGTGAATAATCAAAACATACAACTTAACTATAAATGTTCTGATTTTTTTAAATCTATTTATTGACTTTGTTCATCCATTTGTAAAATTTTTATTCTTGTGTATATTTTTGGGGAGTGAATTATTAAAAAAAAAAAGAAAAAAATATCTCCAGCCCTGATCCGGAGACCTATCAGATTGGATGGCTGGCAAAGCACAGAATGCCTGTATATGATGTAATTGTATCAAAATAGCTGTCACATATTTTGTAAATTTTTACCTTGTAAAGTCACTGAAATAGTTTTTAAAGGGAAAAAGTACAGTATTCTTTTAATACACTGGCTTGCAATCTGGTAGGTCTACCCAGCATCATAGCACAACAGGTTTATAGAGTTGTATATAGAATTAATCCTTATTTTTCCCTTTTGTGTGAAGTCTTTTATACCAGATTAAAATTGATCAGCTGCATAAACATTATTTAACATGTTGAAAAGTTAAGTTGTATTTTGGTGGTTCACAATATACTATCCAAATAATAAGCAGGGCACAGCAAATTAAAGTAGGAAATTACAAAACAATGGAAACTCTAAAAGACTAGCTTTCATCACTTGCTGTGGATACAGTTAAAATGGTGCCCTAAGGTTTTCTCTAGCTCTGTATTAAAAATAAGTGCTGTATATACTTATATATTTAATTGTTGTACAAGGTAGAGGGATTAAAATGATGGTGGTACTTCCACTCACTACAGTACACTGTTGGAAAAGGAGTGAACCCTGTATTAACTTTACAGTCAGTTTTACAATGCAGGAAGAGTAGAGATTTGTATTTTTTTATTTTGCATATAGAATTGTAAGGATTTGAAAGTGTTGAGCATTTATTTTGCTTTCTCAATGTAGATGCAAAAACATAGGTATTGATGAAGAGAAAAGGGGCCACTGAAAAGTAACTTGATAGCTCAACATTTAAGCATGATTGATTAAATACTCAGATAGCTTTTTTGCTTCCTATAAATATATGCATTGTATACGTGTAGTTAATAGGTGTAAGTTTACAGTTTGAAAACAAATCTCTCGTTTCGATGTTTATTACAAGCCTTGCTAATTTAGTAGTGATGCTTACCTTGGTTGTACAGATGTACATTTGTAAACCTTCATGCTGTAAATGTAATTTGTTTTACCCCTTTTTGGGACAAAAATTTGCATTTTAGTGTATATTCATATCCCCATTCCCTTTTCTCCCCCTCGCATATAGTGTTGTATAATGTAAATTTATTTCAGCAAATCAAGAGTGATTTTTTTAAATTCTATCTTTATATGGTTTCAAAAATATGAACCAGCTTTCTTTTTATCTATTGTGAGAAACATTATGTTTTTGTTTATAACACAGCTGTTGATTCTGTTAATATGGACACTTTGGGAAATCAATCTGTTCAAATTTTAAGTTGGAATAATAAGCGTACTAAGAAATGGACTGAAATATTTGGTTATCACAGAAACCAATGCTTCTTCCATCTTAATAAATGTGGCATGATTTTTTTGTACAGAAGAGTACTGTATTTTTGAATAGCCTTCTCCCAGCGTAAAGCAAATATGTATGATACTGTCAATTTTTTTCTCTGGACATATGACATTGTAACAGTAACATAAAGATAATGTACATTTACAAGCGGCCTTATGTACATTTCCCAATGATCTTTTTAAGGCAGAATTGTGACCATATGTGTATAATTAAAATCCTTTTTAATCCTTTGCCTATGGAAATATTTTGGAAAAAGCTTACTTTGTATATTCAGTTTCTGAAAGATAAAGAAAGTGCTTTGTATGTTGTTGAAGTAAGTATTTTGTGTAAAGCATTCATTTGGATGGCTTAACCTAAAGTTTTGATCAACGAGATAGTTTGAAAACAATGTCTTGAGCATTGATCAAATAAAAGGCTATTATGGTAGGGGTCTGGTCATGAGGAAAGAAAGTAGTAGTGGTATGAACTTGTATAAGGAATTCTGTTTATTACTGTTTATATCAGGTTTACATAAATCTTATTAAAGCATATATCTGAGGCGCTACTTTCTTTAGTGGTAGCGTTAGCTCATGAATAGGCAAATGAGAAAGCTCGTTCTGAAACTTCCAGTTGCTAAATCTGTCATTTAGTGCCTGCATTAAGTGATGGTAGGCCTAATTCTTTTTAGCAAGCACAATTCTAATTGCCAAGTAGTTTTTGCATGGCAGTTCACAAAATTCCTCTCGAGAGCTACAAGCCCTGTCTCTGGAGCCACAGCTTTCCCGTAGCCGCGCGCAGAATGACTTCTGAGCCACTTCCTTGGACGCATTAATTCTCCGCAGTGATCGTCTTCTCCCTGCGTGCCAAGGCTGTGTGTTACAACCCACAGAGCCGACGTTCTCTTCAGACAGTGAGTTGGGCTTTCGGGGATGTCCAGGCAGAAACCGATAATGTCCCAGTACTTTGTCCCTGTAGCACTCATGCCATGGTTGAATTTAAACAGTCCTAGAACTATCATCCTTAGTGCTTTCAGTATCTTCAACATAATTGTCCTCTTGCTCTCCTAAAATCATTTTGCACAAATTCTCTCCAGGAACATGAAAATCACTGGTTTTTCCTTTCAGCTATTTTAGGTTTTGGGTAGAACCACTAGATTTTTTTTGCTCAAGTATTGCTTCTTGATATAGATTGTTTATGGACCAGTTTGATTAGGTTTGACTCCAGGTGGCTTATATTGAATAATGTAATGTTCACATGTATATACTGTAAAAATCAAAATGAAAATGTGTGAATAACACTGTGTGAAATACATCTGGTCTTGTGTTTTTCCTGTAGGAAACCAGCCATTCTTTATGTTCTCAGTTACATGACTTGTCTGCTATCTGCGGAGCTCAGCTTTGAAAACACCCGTTTCTAGTGATCTGACGGGAATCAGTAAATTATTGAAGAACCCTGAGCTTCCAGAGGCCAGTTCTGAGCAGCTCAGCCTTAATACTGTCTTACAAAAAATTTTCACTGATGTAGAGTTAGGCTACAGCCTGACAGCAGTTTCTTCATACCCCACTGGATCCAGGATGAGTTCTTGAACATTCAAGAGATTGTTAGCTGTCTGTTGCATCACTGGATCCACGCTAGTTTCTGTTACTGCCCAGGTTTTGGGTTGTTTTGGTTTTTTTTTTTTTTTTTTTTTGAAGGACCATTTTTATCTTAAAATGTGGAGCAAAGTGGTCTGTCCAACTGCAGGGGAAGTGAGTCTGCTTTTTGGTGTTAAAATTACTCACCTAAGTGGTCCCTCATGGACAGAACAACCATAACACTGTTACCTCCATCACTGATGGATCCAGTGATCCTTTTTCATCAGAGTATGGGGAAGATTGAGGTTTCTGGGGGCATAATGTCTAGATGTTTTAGAGTGCTGGTGGGAGATTCAGAAACCAATTTAGTCATTTTTCTTCGCTCTAAGAAACAGGCATTTGAAGAGACGCTCGTGACTCACTGCGTAGTGGCGTGGTAATTAGGTTTATCAGGTTTGTCAATCAGTTTTGTTCCACGAGAATGTTTGATGTTCAGCATATTAATAACTAGGAAAATGGGTAAACAGTGAGGTGACAACAACTCCCACCGTGTCATTCAGGGAAGTAAAGCTGAGAGCACAATTGCAAAAGCATTTCAAGCTCTAGCGACTGGCCATTAAAATTGCAGATTGCATTTAAGTCATGTGCCTGGGAGGAAACGCAATGCTAACTCTGCAGAAAAGCAATTTGCTGTTTAATGGTTGCTGTCCGGTCAGCCGCAGTGCTCTGATGCTCAGTTTTGTCTGGGGAGGGGCGGGTGGTCATTGTGTCTCCCCAGAGCGGCAGGTTGTTTTGTAGCTTTGTTGGGTGATGACGTAGGTCTGTGTTGCCGTTTGAGGAAGGAAGGGGAAAAACCACGTGCCGTGTGTCTGAGCTCGGCTGTCCCAGCCCACGCCGGGGGAGGAGGGTCTGTTGGTTGGCTGACACTGGTTCACATCGTACTCAGCTACCCGGAGCACCTGAAGCAATCCCAAGGTCTCATTCGCCCACGGGCAGCACTGGTGCTTCCATGAGCGTGTGCTACAGGCACACTTGAAGAGTTTCAGTTAGAAGTATTTCCTGCTATTGTTAGCAGTGTCAGAAGCACTCGCACTGCCTGTGCCCAAAAGTTGCTAATTCAAGTACCTCTTGGCTTGGGGGTGAGGAAACTTGGTTCCTGACGAGGACAGCATATCCCTCCTGGGACTCTGCTTGGTTCCTCAAGGGCCAGTGTGCAGGCCTGGGAGTACTTGGCAAACGTAGATCCTGCAACCTGGGAACAGACAATTTGAGTGATGCTGCAGAATGAGCCTGGGGTGTCAGCCCCTCCCGTGAGGCAGAGCAGCCCAGGCCTCCCCCACTCCGTCAGAAGGGGTTAAAAACCAGCACCCTTTTCATGGAAAGACCAGTCCTAGGTCACCTCCTCCCCAGGGGGAGAATGGAAGGATGGCAGTCAAGTGGTGACAGCGTTCCAGAGCCAGAGGGTACCAGGGCTTCTCCCTGCTAGTGCAGTGCCTGTGTTAAGAATAGGAGGCAACTGTTTTTTTTTTTTTTTTTTTTGAGGAGAGCGAACCAAAACTCAGCCTTACGCATTAAGTTTCAGAACATAGAGGCTATCAGGAAGCCACCACCCCGCTCCAGGGCAGAGCGCCAGGAGAGAACACCAAGCTTACGGGTTTAACCCAACTGCTGGTGGTCCTCAGCGCGGGGGAGCGGGAGTGCTTCCTCCGTCGGCCCTTCGGAGGGAGCCTGCTCCTCTTGCACGCCAGCTCTGCGGCTGGGGAACTTGCCCAGCAAATGAGGTTCTCGAATTAGTTTATTTTATCAGCCTTGGGGTTTTGAATCCACCTCCCTCACTTCACAGGAGTATGTCCTAACCACAAGGAGCTGGGCGGGTTCACTTTCTACTCCTGAGTTTGGGCTGGGCTTTTAGCAGGGCTTGAACCAGTCGTTGCATCACAAACAGCACAAGATGGAGCATGACTCCGAAAGCATGCGGGTGGGAGTGGGTAGGTTCTGCTCTCCAGATCCTTGTCTCCACCTTGATTCTCCCAGACTCACTTAATGCAAAATACGTTTTGGGAGCAGCATTCCCCCATCATTACCAAATTGGAAACGCTCCAGCGGCCTTTTATTATAGCAGCTGAAATGTAGGAAGACCTATTCTAAAGACCCTCTTTGTTTTGTTAGTAAGAACAAACACAGGAATTAACCGTTCACCCTCTCACCAGCGTTAGTGCTCTGGGGCACACAAGGCCGCCTGCCTTTTCTTCCTCCGCCTGCGCAGTACCTACCCCAAAGTATCTACACCTACAAGCTAGAGTCAGGGTCGTGTTGCAGGCGCCACAGCTGATGTAACGGACCCTAGGACAGGGAGAAACCCCTTCCTAAGCTGAGCTGAGCAGCCCTAACGAGCTTCGTCCGAGCTTAAGACCTTCCTGGAGGGTTCAGGTTTCCTGGCAGCCGCCGCGCAGCGCACGGCCCTTCCCCAGCTCAGCTGCCGGGTCTTTCCCCAGTCAAGCCTAAGTGGGGTGGGGGGGAGACAACCCCCCCGTGGCACAAGGGTGCGCAGGTGGTGGGGGCTGTCTGGGGGAGGCAGCCTGCTCCTCTGCCCATCGCAAGGCGGGTTCACACGCTGTAGTTTCACCAACGCTTGGGTTGTTGGCTGCAGATCGCACCCCCAGCAGCGCGGAGCTGCTGTGGTACTCGGCCACTGCAGAGGAATGTCACTGGTGGGGAACTGGCCAAGCCTGCTGAGGTCCCTCTGCTTACAGGTCAAGTTTGCTGTGCCCTCTCAGGCTGCAAAACCAGTCTGCTCCTGTCAAAGGGCTTTTCACAGTATTACGGGGGCAGAGGTGTTTCAGGTGTCACTTAAAGTAGGTCCCAAAATAAAGTAAGATCCCCAAAGATACACAACTGCTGACTGAGGGCCAACGGAAACTGCAAGAAGGGGGAGTGTTATGGCATGGGCAACACACAGGGAGGTGGTGGCAGGAAGCACCAGCCAGCCTGACCGGCGAGGGAGATGATGACAGAAAGCACGTTCACAGCTCTTCTCCCATGCGTGTAAATGTAGGCACCCTATTCCTTGTCAACCTCAGAAGAGCCAGAAGTCGGAGGGTCCCCAGTGGGAATGAAGACCTCTTTCCTCCCCTATATAATCCCTCTCTCTCTGAGGGAGCTGAAATACATCATCAGAAAGTATTTGCAAATCTCTCCCCCTACCAGGATCAGTCCAGGAGGAGAGGTTTCAGGAGACCATCTGCTCATACAAGCTAGGATCTTGGGGAAAGATTCAGCCCAGTTGCTTCTCCGTTGGGCTCAGGTCTAGTGGCTCTGCCGGCTCTGCCTCGGTGCTGTTCCCTGCTCCACACTTTTGTATATAAACTGGATTCTAGAAGCTGGTACAACAGTTGGGGAAATCGCTTGTTAAGCAAGGATTAGAGGGTTGAAGCTGGGCTGAAGAGCTGAGGATGGACAACCTCAGTGCAAACCACCAAGTCAATTCCAACCCCCTGCGTGGAGGGATGAGATGAATAAAGCAGAGTTCACTCTCTCATTGCTCCAGGCTATACACTCATTCAGTTGGGCCATTTGGCTCTTAAAAAGCCTTTTTGTTTGAAAACTGACTATCTTATGTACTCCAAAATTCACATGATGTCTCCTATTTCCTTGAAATGTCATGTGTCTCATAAGAACCAAGGGTTTAATTATTCATCCCAGTTTGGGAGTCATACGAGCTCGCATCCTGCTGGGAAAGGGTCTCTCATCCAGCCCTACCCCATGTGCCACCCCCTCCACGCGTGGGGAACCAAAAGCCCAGAGCTCTGATCAGGGCATTAAAGGTCACCCACTCTACACTTCTGTGAAGCTCTGCACGGCTCCCGCTATCCACTTTGAGAAGGGATACTCCCACAGGGGTCACGCAGCTGCACTCCATCAGCAAGGCTACCAGGGAAACACCATCCCAGTTTAAAAGAATTTCTGTTTAGGTGAAGACACTTCAATGCAGACATGTACACTGGGAACAGATCCTGTTGCCTCCTTAGCTATCTTGTGCCATCTGAGAGACCCTTGAGCATCCGAGGCACCTGAACAGGGCAGGTGAGCACCCCCTAGGAGCTTGCCTCAGCCTAGCCTCTACCTTCTACTCCAGAAGGACATCTGCAATGGCACTGGACACATTCATATGGATAATGGGTCTCTTCACCCAGAAGGTACCAGAAACCAATAAGCAACTTTTTATAAGTGAGCGGTTAAAAGGGGGATGGAGGGAAGAGAAGGCAGGAATAAGCCCAAAGGGTTTGTTGAGGGTGGGAGCGAGAACAGCTTTGTATTGCAGAATAGAACGGGATGAGAGATGGAGAAACAAAGCATGCATGTCACCACACACATGCTCAATGCTACTGTAACCACCACGTAATAAACAACCATAATGACTCTTTGGATTATAAAGACTGGGAGAAGGGGAGGTGGAAAGGAGAAGGAACACCTTGGGAAGCCAGTGGTATCTTCAGAACATAATAATAATAATAATAATAAAAAAAAATACACCATTATGCACAGCAAAACCTTCATCCCAGGGCTCCCTGTAAAGTAGAGCTAACTTGACAATCACCTAAACAGAAATCAAACCTCAAAAAGGAAACAAAAAAGCAGAAAAAATCAAGGAATTAAACCGCCTGTGTTCACCGTGGCAGAGTTAGTGCTGCTCAGTGGGGCAGGCAGCGTGCACATATGTCACACAAAGCTTAAACCCAAGGTAAAACCCCAGCTCTCTCTCCCTCATAGACACGTAGGTCAGCACTACAGAAACCCACCCCACAGCCCAACTGGGCTTACAGCCCTTGCTCCCCTCCTTTCTTCCAGTTCCCCACCCATGTGTGTCCCCTCCTGTGCCCCTGCTCTCCTTCCCCAGACCGTGCACCCTGCCTCCCGCCCGGGCAGATGTTCCCATGGTGGTGGTCAATCACCAGTAAGACGTGCTGCGGGGCAGACAGCTCAAGCACAGCTCGGTCTCGACTCCAGCCTTGCACCAGCTCCAATCCCTGCGGCACAGGAGCACAAACCTGCCCAGGATAGGGGTTACACCAACCCCACTCCCAGGTGGGGTGACAACAGGAGCTGGGCAAAGGCCTTCTCCTAACGAAAGCGTGAGAAGGTCCAGGATGAAGGATGAGACAGGATGGGTGGGGAATCAATGGGTGAATCAACGCTATGACACTTGTACTGCCTGGAGGGATACAGTGGTGGAGTGACTGCACACAGCCCTGAGACAGCCAGAATCTGTGGAAATGGGTAAGTGGCCTTGAAATGATAAATGAAGGATGATAGTTACATCAAGATGCATCCTTTTGGTTAATGAGGAAGAAAACCTGTATGTTATATCGTATCAAATTCACAGCACAGTCACAATCAGTAGCAAGAGTAAACGATAAAACCTGAAGTTGTCCCAAGAGCAGCACTCCTCAGAGACCTTCAGCGAGTCTGGGGTCCAGATCACATCAGCTTGATTGAAAGAAAAAAACCCAACACTATTTTTCATGATGTTGCAAATATTTGCTCTAACCTGCAGTTACTGAAACTGAACTAAAACCCATCTGATGCAGCCTAACCCTGCTCTCATGACTGCTCTGCTACAGCATCTGTTTCTTCCAAGACTATAGCTTTTTTGCATATGTAGGAGTATTAAACCTGCTTTGGCAGAATTCCTGGAGCTATACGTGCTTACTCAAATTCTCCATGTAGCAGAAACACCTAACCCAAGTCACCTGGCTGTTTAAAAGTGACAGTGTTGAAGCATACAGTTAACATGTTTCATGTGGACTGAATGCTTCTATATTTCAGTTAAAATGCCTTAGTTTTCTCCTTCATTTGGAACTTTTTAAACAGCAGTACAGTACTGGTTTGCGCAAAAACTGATAGCTAACTTCAAGAGTACACTGTGTATTTGGTACAGTCAGAGAGAAATAGGCACCACATCCCACAAGAAGAACTTTTATTGAAGTGTTATGTGAGTTATTCGAGCATCCAGGAACCTCTATCCAGGACAGTAGAGGAATACACAGAGAGAATACAGGAGTCCTTTGATAAGAGATTATACCTCGTTTGACCTGGAGTCCCCACCTCTCCCAGGCAAATAATGGGCCTCTGTGGCACTGCCAGAGCAAGCTGTAGGATTAAAACTATACATATTTTTATTCTCATGGCAGTCATCGAGGCACTAAAAAGGTGCCAAGTATCACAGCCCCTGTTTTGCAGGACGGCAAGCAGCTACGAAAGGTCCAACTTCTCATCCACAGTTTGTATCTCAGGCACCCAACCTGCGAGACTTGGTCTCAGCATTTCCCCAGTGAATGCACTGAAGATAGCTCCTGTCCCTCGTGGGACCACAGGATCGATGGAAACCCCCCCAAGAAGAGCCAGGCTAGTTGCCAAAGAGAAGGTCAGCAGGTAGCAAGCAGAGGGGTGCCGTGGAAATAGGGGGGGCTCTGTCCTCCCTGTGCTTTTTCCCCTTTTATCCAAAGCTCCCAGCAGCAGCAGCCGCCTGTCCGTATGTTCCTGGGAATCTTGATACCCTTCTCTCTGCACTCACATTTACGCCAGGGCAAACCCCATTCTGTGCTCAAATTATTTAGGGTCACAGAGGTCTGAGGGATCATGCACTGCAAACCAGTGTTAATCACTGCAAGTGAGTTGTCCCCGAGTTAACCACATGGGTAAGTGAATCACAGAAATGCAGGAGAGTCTCTCCCTGGGCAAGGAAAATAAAACACACAAAAAGTGGTTATTCAGGTGAGTGCTTTGAGAAATACCTGCCTAGTCCACAAGCCCTGAGACTGATGGGCCAAAATTGTTGAACAGTGAAAGCACCAGCCAGTATTACAACAAAAGATCTCATTAAGAGAGAGCGAGTCAGACTTTCTTGTGGGCAACATCCATGTAACTCAGCCAACCCCCACGGAGGCTAATGGGAAACCCCTCCGTAGATTTGGATGCGCCAGCCCCCGAAATCCAGTTCTGAGGCTCTCTGTAATGAGCATGCAGCATCCTACAAGGCCCTCACATGAAGCATCAAAGAAATGCAGCTGTTTTTATTACAGCTGTTTATGAAAACTATCACAAAAGTGGCATGCCACTGCCAGCTGGGCTTTTGCCAAAGGAAGCTCTGCTAAATTAGGTTGAGAAATATTTGATTAGTGGCAGAGACACATTTATATATAGTTTTCAGTGTCCACCCAGAGGTTCTCATTAGCAGGACACAGGGAAAGGGAATGGAGGGGAAGCAAAAAAGCCACCGAATTCTTGGGAGGGGCAGCCAAGTTGATTCACTTGGTATCTATAAAGCCAACACTGCAGCTACGCTGACACTTGGACCATTAAACACTGCATTGTTTAAGTTGGAAAAAAAAAAAAAAAACAAAACACCAAAACCTTGGCTTTTTTGCAAAAAGGCTTGTTCTTGTCTGAATAAGCAAGGTCATCCCTTCCATCAGAGCATTACATGGGGGAGAAGAAAGGAGATCAGAGCAGACATCCCCGCAGGCTAACTTCACACTCCACGCCTTGGTGTGGGCCAGGGGGGAGCCTCCTTCCGTCTCTCACTTCCTGGGAGTGAGAGCCAGGAGGCAGATGGAGTTGCTCAGAGATGTCTGACTCACTGCAAAGGCGGCCGGACAGAACAAGCAAAATCAGATATCACTGTGCAAGCGTACTGGGTGGGTTCAGGTGATCCTGCTATAAATCACCGTTGGCATTTGCAAGGGTCAGAATCAATTATTTCTACACCAGTGCAAAAGGACAGCCAAACCAAACTGCACAGGATTTGCCAAGGCATGAGAGGAGGAGGGAAGAGAGTTAAATGTATTCAGTGCCACCACCCTGAGCAAAGACTGATGGTCTTGGGAATGGGGGACTGCCGTGTCTGGGCTCCCAGAGGATAAGCCAGAACAATGACTGGATGCCAAATGTTGGACGCTGGCAGACAAGCTTTGGTAACCCAGGGTTGAAGGTCCAGCCCATTTCCTCTGCAGACTTGTCCTTACACTCAGTATTGATTTAAGGAATGGGCAGATTGCTCTTTTGTTACTGCATGGAGTTAGGAGGAGGATGTCATGTGAGCCATGGGTAACAGAGGCACTGGCCAGAGGGACTTTAAAGGGAAAGGAAGGTGTAGAGAAGGTCCAGACAGGCAGGGAATGAAACTCTGCAAGCCTTCCCGGCCTCTGCGCCAGCCACATTGTCCCAGTCTCCTCCTGGCCCCCTCAGGACAAACAATCCTTCCTCTTCCATCCCCAGGTTTTAGGTCACTGATCAAGAATTCTCATTGCCAGCTCACCATTCTGAGGCACCATCCACGGGAAAAACCCAGATGCCGAAGGGAATGTCAGTGACAGCACTTCAGGCCCTTACCAGACACCATCACTTATTTTGGGTGCATCTCCCACCTCACTCCAACCAGTTTCTGAGGCAGACTCAATGTGAATGCATTTAACTAAACGCATTTACCATCCTGTAACTGCCCCCATGCATCGGAAGGCATCCTCTTTCATCTGTCCTGTTCAGCAATCACCACACAGATTCAGGGTGTTCATTCAAAGCCTCGTCTACACGTTAGAGCCGAGAAGTGAAAGGCGTGAGAAGCTGTGGGGTTTCCCGTTCTTATAAGCCCCGTTTAGTTAAGTGAGCTACTTAATAGGAGGAAAAAAAAAAAAAAAAAACAAAACCCACAACTAAACAAAACAAAAAAGTTCTCTCTCTGGCACAAAAGCAACAACTGAGAAAACAGCAGTCATCAGGAGAAAAGCCAGCTATCTAAAGCCAGCCAGAGATCGTACCCATTAGCAGTGAGCCGTCA
This sequence comes from Tyto alba, assembly GCF_018691265.1. Classification (NCBI taxonomy): domain Eukaryota; kingdom Metazoa; phylum Chordata; class Aves; order Strigiformes; family Tytonidae; genus Tyto; species Tyto alba. The sequence continues at coordinate 40,099,858 of NW_024881316.1, read as the reverse complement.
ACTCCACAACCCCAGCAGGCAGGCAACTGCCTGTACACTCAAAGCAATCTCAATATTTGCATATACTCTAACCTCCCGCTGTGTATCAGGGAATATTCTCCCCTTCTCCACCCTGACGTGTCAGGCTGTAACATCCTCAAACAAGTTTGTCAACAGACAAAGTCACTGAGATGTGATGCGTGAACCGGCCCAGCTTGATGCCACAGGTACGATCCAGCTTGTGTTAAGGACCTCAGAACAGAATCAGCTTTTTCTAACCCCACCCCATCTGGTCACAGTCCATTAATAAACCATCTAAGGACACACGGCACCCGATTTCAGGAGAAGAGGCAGTCATCTGCTCTGCAGGCTCTACTGCTGCTGGTGGGAAAATACGAGGTGAGGACACACGGTGACGGTGGCCACATCCTCACACACGACTGTGGGTAGGTCCCACAACTGGAAAGCCAGGCAGGCAGCTCCTGCTGCTGCATGATGCTCACATCCATCAGGGGATAAAGAATGATGGCTTCTGCTGCAGAACGCAGTGAAGAATGGTGGCGGTTACCCAAAAGCAAGAGCTGCCATCCCTGCTCCCCCCCTCGCCTCTGCTGGTGGCGGAAGCAGCGGGCTGGATTCCTCCCCAGGCTGTGTTTCCCCTCTTCCCATGGCAGGACACAGCTCAAACCAGCCCCTTATCCCCAGGGGGGCTGAGTTCAATTGGGCTACGCTGCTGGAAGCCCTTGATCCAGTTCTGGGAAATCCCCGCAGCTCCACTGTACTGGGCAGAGGCAACCAACTCCTATCATCCCCTGAGCTCCGGGCTGCCAAGAAACTCCTTTCCATACAAGTCTCATCTGGCTTTTCAGCATGGAGCTCTTTTGACTCAAACCACAATACTTAGCATGCTTCAATGATCAAGCAGAGGGCACGGGAATGTCACTGAAAACACTTGGCTTCCAAACGCAGCATTGTTCTTCCCTTACCCCATTCACAGATCCTGACCAGAACATCCCCATCAAGCTCTAAATGTTTTCTAGCAAATCCAGTGAGAAGTACCACAGCGCCATTTGATCCGCCATCTCCCCCAACACACATGCGCCCACACTGGCATGAAAACCATATATTGCACAACCGCACCGGTGCCCTGCCACTGCTCCCAGGAGCGGACGAGTTCCCTGTGGAAGTGTTTCCTCTCTCCTCTGTGGCTGCCGGCGTCCATCGGATGCAGCCTTGGCCAAACCAGCCTCTGCCCACACCAAAATCAGCCGAGAAGGTTGGCTGACCGACCGTGCCCGGTGTGCATTTCCCAGTTCCCAGTGATGCCACTGCTGCTGGACGTCACAACCTGCCCACCAAGCCCAGGTGATATTTTCAGCCTCACGCTCTGCAGGCCCCAGCACCAAGCACCTCTATCCGAAGCCCCATCCCAAAGGTCTCATCTCCAATCTTCTGGCTGCATCGTGTTCAAGACATGGCTGGGAAAGGCTGCTCTCCCCCCATCCCTCAGCAGCAGCAGGCTGCTCTCCCACCCGGGAGCTGCTGCTCCGGCACAGCCACCCACCAAGCACCCCCGTGCCTCTATGACTTTTTGTCTGTCCCCTTTCCCCACCCCTCCCCACCGTTCCACCCAGCTGCCTCACGTGCCACCGGCCACCTTGGCTGTGGGGAGCCCCATGGGTGCCATCTTCTCCCCCCCCAGCCCCATTGTGGGGAGACCGTGGTGGCCATGGCTCGTCTGAGGGAAAGGTGTCGTGGTAGGAATCCTTCCTAGGAAGGCTGCATGAGTAATTTAAGAGAGGGAAAGAAAGCAAGCTAATTAAAGACGTGATAAAATCACAACAGTTTTAGCCACACTGAATATCCAATTAGGTCTATTAAGCCTTTGGGGCGCAGCTGTGGGAGGGAATCCTGGGTCTGTCAGAGGTGGGTCAACACCCACCAAGAGCCTCCTCCTGAGTGACCAAGAAGCACCGGTTATGGCCCTTTTTTTGGGTACCCCCCGCCACGAGCAGTCCCAGGGCAGCACAGCCCCGTGCCCGCAGGCTTGGCCACAACCCTCACCCACCCAGCCCCTCCGCCAACACGCGGTGCCTGTCGGCCACGCGGCCCGTGAGCGCTCCCGCCGCTCCAAGCAGCAGTTTTGATTCTTAAAAAAAAAAAAAAAAAATAAAAGAAATGATATTTGCACATACATTCAGTTGCATTGTTTATAGCAAACACTTCAACATGTGCTGGCACACACACAGCAGAAGAATTAAAAAAAAAAAAAAAAAAAAAAACAACAAACAACTGAATTGATTGGAAGCAAACAGGAACTCCAGCCCTGACCCTGTAAGCAGGGTAATAAAATTCAGCCTGTGGTGTATTTTTTGTGGGATGGTTGCCTGCCTCGATTTTGCTATCTACGGTGAGATGTGCAGAGACCAACTCGTAGCAACCCCGAAGAGTGCTAAAGTTGCTTTTGACCCAAGAAGGTGGGGTAACTTGCGGGAGGGCACTTCTTTTATAGCAGCAGAGTTTTTTTGCCACAAACCTCTCGCAGCGTTTTCCGCTGCCAGAAAACCTGACCCGAGCAGCACAAAAATCGGATGCGATGAAGGGCAGGGCCAGACCTGGGCATCCGCAGACAGGAGGAAGGGCCTCCCCCCCCCCCAAAAAAAAAAAAAAACAATTTTTTCGGGGAGAAAACCCCGCTGGAGATCAGGAGCCTCGGCGCAGACGGGCCGTCCCGGGAGCGGGGCCTCCCCGCCCCGGGGGAAGGGGAGAAGGCAGCGCACCCCCGTGATTTTCCCACACTGGATCGGGAAGGGAGGGCTTTTGACGTTGTTGTTATTATTAATAATTATTATTATTTTTAGCGAGAAGGAAGGAAGCTCGGCGGGAGCAACGCCGCTGCCGCAGAGGAAATCTGGGACTGCGATGAGGGGCTGGCGGCGCCGGGGGAGCGGGGGGGTCCCGGCGCGGCGGCGCAGGTAGCGCGGGGGCGGGCGGTGGGGCCGGGCGGTGGGGCGGGCGGTGGGGCGGGCGGTGGGGCAGGGCGGGCCGGGCCGGGCCGGGCCGGGGCAGGCGGGGGGGGAGCGGAGCGGAGGGGAGGGGAGCGGGGGCGGAGCCGGCCGGGGGGGGGGGTGGCCGTAAGGTGAAGGTTGTTGCAGTGGGTTCATTAAAAGACAGAGTTCAACTCCTCGTCGCCGCAGAGCGCTGCTGGGAGGCTGGTTGGGCGGCTTGAGAAGTGGGGGAAGAGGAAAAATAAAAGAAAGAAAGAAAAAAAAAAATAATATAGAAAAAGGGGAGAAAACCCGCAGCAACTTAAAAGACTACGAAGCGGAGCGCGGCGGAGGGGACCGCGGGGAGAAGGGGCAGGCTGTTCGCTCCCGAGGCCCGGCGAGGAGGAAGGATGATGGACCGTGTGGTGGCCGTGTGGCTGGTGGCCCTTTGCTTCCACGCTGCCGTCCCGGTGAGCCCGCCGCGAGTGGGGGGGGGGGGGGGGGGGGGCGGCGCACGTGGGGCGGTGGGGCCGGGGTGGGGTAGGACGGGGGGGGGGGGTGGGGGGGGCCCGTGAGACACCCGGCTCCCCCCACCCGCCAGGGTCTCGCAGGGGAACGGTGCGTTGCCCTGGCAGGAGGGGTTCGGTGGCCTTTTGTGCTGGCGGGGGGCTCCGGCCCCGGCAGCTTTAATTCAAACCAGACCCGCTGCTGCTGCTCCCGACCTGCCGGCGGCTCCGCCCCGGGGCGGGCGGCGCTGCCCGCTGACCCCCCGCCGGGGCGCGGGAGCCCCTCAGCGCCCCCCGGAAAGGGGCCGGGGGCTGGGGAGGGAAGGGGGGGGGGGGTGTGTGATGCTCACGGCTTCCCTCCGGCGTGAGCCGGTAAGTTTGGGCGAGTGGGCGCATGTGGCCCTTTGTGGCTGTGGCCGGGGAGCTCCGCTCCGCGGTCACGGGTGACTGCTGACACGGGGGGCGCTCAACCTGGCACGACCCGGCCCCGGAGGGACCTCGGCGTCGTCTGCTCCCCGGCCGCCTTTGTGCACGGAGAGCTTGGCCGGCAGCGGGTACGCCCGGGCGCCTTTTATTTCAGCCCAGCAAACCAAAAAACCCCGGCGCTCCACTCCTGCGCCCCCGATGCCCGGGCTCGGCAGCAGCCCTGGGAAACCCGCCCTGCTGCCCCCCCCCCCAACACCCCCGGGGCTCCGTCCCCCCCCGGTGCCCCCCGGTGCCCCCCGGCTCCGCGCTCGCTGCTGCCGTGCCCGCCTGAACGCGGGGACGCCCCGGCGGTGGGGCTCGCTGCTCAAAACCCGGGTGGCTGGGGAGAAGCTCTCCCGTGGGGGGGGGGGGGGGGGGGGAGAGGCTCCGCAGGGCTGCGGGCAGCATTTCGGCCCCGGGCAGCTCCGCTTCCCGGCGGCAGCAGCCGCCAGATGTCATCCGTGGGCAGAGGATGGCTCTGCCCCTGCTCCCTGCCTCTGCAGGGGCCCTTCCACAGAAACCTGGCCCCGCCGCCTTGGAAAAGCGCTTTGCGCGGCGCTCCGGGTCTGTGGGGGGGGGGGGGTGGGGGGGGTGGGGGTCTCTCCGTCTTCCCCTGATCTCTGCGTGGGGTGGGCGAGGAGGCTTCGCGGCCACCTCTCGGGGGGCACAACGCGTGGGTTGCCATCGCTCACTCCCCGCGTGCGTGCGCCTCGCTGGTGGAGTCTCCTCTCTTTGGATGAGTTAGAGGGGAAAAAAAGTGGAACGGGAGGGTCTGTGTGAGCAGGCAGGACCGTCAGAGTCAAAACTGGCGTGGGTTTTTTTTTTTTTTTCTTTCTGAAAGGGATTAATTGATTTGAAAGTTGTCTAGAGGTGAACGACAGCAGCAGTTGGGTAAGGAGCGGCAGAACAAAGTGCAGGGCAGGGTCTAAGCTGCTCAAAATACCTCTCGTTTTGCTGTACCGTTCCGTCTGTGAACTCTACCTGTAGATCTGGACACGTGCCCTTCTAGCCCACATGGTAGCGAGTAGTTTCGAGATGGCTAAAAATGACAAGCGCGTGAGCGTAACCCCCCCTGTTTCGTGGGGAAGAGGGCTCTGCTCATAGCTTCTCAATAAGCTTTCTACTGGATAAAGTGGAAAAAAAACAGTTAATTTGCAGCCTCTGTAGTGCATTTGGATAAAATTCCCCTGTGGTAAATATTCCTTACTAGAAATAAGGACGCGAAGTCAATGCTCATCTGGAGTTTTCCTGTGCGTAAGAGACACGCAGGCCTGGGTGAGGCTTCAGAGCGAGGGGTTTCCTGGGTGAACACACGGGGGAGCAGCAGATCTCGGGGCTCTCCGTGGCGATTCAGCGCTGAGGCCGTTTCCCTTCTGGTGCTCACGTGGCCTTTTTCCCACGTTTGAAATGGCAGTGACAGGGACTGAGCTGCCTTTCCCTCCCGCCTGCAGTAATTACGCTTTTGCGTCAAGTGGCAGAGACCCTCTCGTGTTGGGCACAGAAAGCGGAGGGGCCTTGACGTGCGGAAATAGACTCCACAATCTGATAGATTGTAAAGTAGGTATGTTTATTCAGCGCTGAGGTACACGGGGGATAACTCCTCCTATTGTGTGCATGCACCGGGGCGCAGTGCTGCGGGCACTGGCATGGTTGTCTTGGGTTCTCGGTGGCCTGGTGGTTGGAAAGCGTGCCACTGCTGCTGGTACATCGCTTCAGCCCTGGCTCATTGCTGCATGGCTTGCCTTGTCCGTGCATATTGTCGCAGAAGTAATAAGCAGGCACAAAAAAAGTGGCCAAACGATAGCTGTGTTCTGAGTGCTCTTACCTGGAGGACTGGTTGGGGAGGTTCCTGTTCTTCAAGGTGACACTTCGTTGCTTAAAACACCTGTATGAGAGTAATTGCCCTCTGTTGTTATGATGGGGGTATTGATTCCCTTGAAATAAGAAGGCTGATGCATGTTAATGGATTTTCCTAGTTATTCCCTCAATTGTAAACTGTTACATGGTATAACCCTGCCATGAAGCCAACTGAGCCAAGGTGTGTAGCCTGCTGCAGGAGGGTGGTGGTCAATCCAGCCTGTATCATGAGGGAAAACAGGGGTTTGATTGTTTCATCTGGTATAGGTGCATGCTGGCAGTTAACAGGAGTTTAGCAGAGCAGGCAGAACCTTTTTCCAAGAGTGATGTCATTCCTATCTGAATGTAAACTAATTAGAAGAAATTAGGTAGTCCAGCTCGCTTATTAAACATGTAGGCAGTGGATAAGGAGGAAACACTTCTATAGAACATGCAGAGCAGTGTCACATTATTTATCAAGCACTATAAACAGCACTTCTCCACCTGAACACTCAGTTGCTGGTGGCTGCCTCCCAGTAAAATGGTGACTACTGTACCTGGTCAACTCTGATTAGAGCAGAGACCAATAAGAGGTGGTTTATATTCTGTAAGTGGGGGCTGGGTCTCGTGCAGCGTTGTAGTCTTTTATTCCAGGTTTCTATTGGTTTCACGTGGCTAGAGGAGCTAACATTTTTAATGGCAGTACTCTGAAACTTCTGGAAACCAAACAATCCTCTCCTAACAACCCGAGACAAGTTACAGCAAGTGCAAGAAACCTGTAAGCCTTCTAAAATTAAGCTAGTGCACTAACCTGAAATGTAGGCTGCTGTTTTAGCAGCAAAATTGGTCCATTTTAAGTATCTGTTTTGCATTGCTAGTGGTTAGGTGTCTCCAGGTGGCCTATATAGTAGCATTTCGTCCTAACCTTGTTTGAAGTGGTTCTTGTGTCTGAGAACCGTACTAGTGCCTCTGAGAGGGACATTCCATACTTGTTTGTATCAACTGGCACTTAAGGAGCTGTGATTTTAGTAGGGCCTGCTAGAGGGAGGAGGTTGCTGCTTTGGAGAAAGAAGATAGGACCCCTTTCCTGAGGAGGTGCCATCAGTGATAAAATTGCAGTGCTTCAGGATTGCAGCGTTAGTCTTCGAGGTCTTCTACTGTTTGTAACTCAGAACTGTCAATACAGCACTCCAGGACAGCTGGAAATTGATGTACTTGCTGAGACACAGACACAGGGTACTTCAAATGGCACTAGTCCCTCGGGACAATGTTCAGTTGATGTCAAGGCACCTAAATGTAGGTGTCTGCGCTCGGTGCCTAAGCTCTCATTATAGTCATGGCGATATAATCAGTGGAGCCAAGGAGAGCGATTATCTGACCAGCCCCTGCATGTCTGCTTCAAGGTGAGTTGCTTTGTCGGGGCTTTGTTGACTAGATCTCATTTTGCCTATAAGGGGAGCATAGGCACCTTTATTTCAGTGTCTTTATCTGAGAGCAATTTGGCTCAAAGTGACAGTCTTTTTATTTGTGAAACTTTTATGGTAACTCCGTAAACAGACTGGTCAGGTGCTGTTTCTGTGCCAAGAGAACTAGCGAAGTAGTGGGAAACATCAGCTTTCAGCTACAACAGCACCTCTTTCCTGTAATAGTGCCTCCAAACAACACTGTAGTCTCTGCTAAAGGCTGTGGAATACACTGGGGAGTACAGTTGGGTCTTGTATCAGCGTTCTGAAGTGAGGAATATGAGCAGAAACGTAAGTGGATGTATTCTGGGGTGGGGAGGGGATTGTGAGCTGTTGAGGAGGCATCAGAGCATTTTGGTATTTAAAGGCACTGTTTATTTGTGGATTAGAAGTGAGGAACCTTTGTTACTCCCTAAACTTTTGATACAGGCAGTGAACTTGCGAAGTGGAGGTTGTTTTGACCAACAGCGCAAGCACTTCTTGTGTTTCTTATAGGTTTACTTCTTCTCTTCTGAGCTGAGAAGATACTCTAAAATGCAGAGAGCATGTGGTGTCTCCTTAGGACTGCTGAGTGTCAATTCTGTTAACAGGTCTCTATGTTAGAGTTGACTAGTGTACTTCATTTGAACTACTGCTCTGCTAGGCTACTGGTGTACCGCAGAGATGAGCTAGAAACCCGGGATAGTGCACTTTCTACTGTGGAGATGCTAGTGGAGAAGTTACTGCACTGTGAAGCCTTACCTCAAGGTAAGATAACATTTGGACCTCCTACAAGCAGCTCTTGTGGAGCAACATCTGCTAATGTGGTGGTTTCCCAACCTCTCAGTTTCTCAAGGAGCGCTTGGCTGCAGTCAACGTTCTGGGTCTTGTGGAACCGGCATGGGTCCAACAGAGTCTGTTAGCTTGGGCTCTTTGCCATGTTTGACTGTAATGTTTGTATCTCGCTGCTGAGACCAGTCTCACCAGTGAGGCTTGCTTTGCTGGATGGGAACCAGTGTGTTAGTGGTATTTGGATGGAGTTGGTAATAGAACTTCCCGTTGAGTCACTGGAGCTGCAGTTACAACTGAGTCATGGAGGTGTTGGAAGTTATGGCTTTCCCTGCTAGGCTTCTGGTTTGAAACTCTTCTGGGTATTGATCAGTTGGAGAGCTCTTGCCGCTTCGCTTATACATCTTGCTGCTGTGCTCTCTGCCAGAACTATCTTCTCCATAGCCCTTGTTTTTGCAATATGGTTCTCTTTAATGTCCGCTTGTTTTTCACCTTGGTGTTCAGGGCTTTCCTAATAACGGAAGGGTCTTCAGAATTGCTGTTGCAGAATGACTCCTGACTAAATCAAAGACACTAATAAAAGATGGGGAACTGCCTGTCAACCAGCTTAAGATACTCAGGGGTACCTTGCCTTTCGTGGAGGCTCTGTGTTCTTGTCATACTCCATCCTGTAACTTTTCTGCACTGCCTGTGCAGTATTGACAATAGTATTGTATGCCAGTTGTGGAAACAAAGGCTGACAGTCATGATTTTTTTGGCTGTAGGCAGTCTGAGGCACACACTCCTGTCAACCAGCCTACTGCGACGTACAGCTGATTTATGCAACAACTTCTCAGAGTGCCCAGGTTCCATCACCTGAGCATACTTGAGCCATAGCTAGAGAATGGGGAGTTGCTCTTTGCCTGCCTGTGCCACATGATGAGGGGTTTATTGCCTCTTAAATGGAAGGAAACTTGAACTCCATTCCAGTTGTAGGGGAAGCCTGCTGAATCCTTTCTGGGCAATGTAGCAGACCATGACTGTCCTGTGCTGTACACAGGAAAGCTCTTCTAATTAGTTTCTAATGCTGGTGGCAGTACACATCCTGGTCAGAGCCAGTCAGCAGCTCCAGTCCAGCCCCTTGCATCTAGGGATTACTAGACGTGCAGACTGTATATTGAAGCCAGAGGTGGGCAGGGGAGAATGGAGCCAGTCTACCATCTGGAGAGCAAGCAGTGATTTACATAACGATTTCCAGATGAGAGCTCGTGTGAAGCTCCATGTCATAGCAGCAGTACTGCTGTGGCTGTGTTGGTGGGGAGCCTCTGTGCGTTCCCTGGGGATCAGAGCTGGCAGCTGCAATGCTGTAGGAAGAGACTACCTGGGCTCTTTCCTGTCTCAAACCAGGACCCTATTGCTGCTTTACTGTATGCTAGAGTGGAGAAATGTAAGTATAGGTGTGTATATATTCAGATATAGTGATACCTATCCCAGCTCACAGTGGGATTTGGAGGCTCTATGCTGTGACCCCAGGATGATGATCTGGCAGATTTGATGCCTGTGCTCTGCACAGCCACAGGAGCTCAGAGCAGCCTGTCTATCTACCAAATCAGTCTTGGGGAAGAGCATCTCTGCAGAAGATGGAACCTGTTATCCCATTGACCAGCTAATAAGTATCTTTAGGCACAGAGCCCAGGCTTTCTTTGTTCAAGAAGCTAAGTGGTAAGAGGAGTAAAAGCCCAAACAGGAGGAACCACAAAGCTTGTTGGAATTCATATCTAACCCAAACACTAATATATGTGATATTTTTCACTCCCCTGCTGTGCTCTGTGCTTATAAAACTGTGATAGAGACTCTCTCACTGGCAGATTTGATGGCCAAATGAGATTTGTCCACCTCGCTGGTTCTAACAGGGTGTAAGTGGCACCTACGTGCAGTGGAAAAGTGGTAGTGAGGCTTCCATCGAAACTTGCCTAACAGCCTGCAGCTAGGCAGCTTTGACTTCTAAATCTCTTTCTGTCCTAACGGAGGAATCATCTAGATCGTGACTACTTTCCCATCGGTGAACAAAGCAGTTAACAAAAGAGGCTGACTCTGGCATGTCTGGGCAGTGGCAAAGGAGTGCTCTGCTATCGTGCGCTTACATCAACTGACTCATGGCCTCGGAGAGGAAAGCTGCTAGCTTAATCCTCCAGCAGCATCGGCTCTGCTCCGAAGCGTGTCTAACTTGCAAAAAGTTCCTCGGTCTGCATCTGGAGTCGCACTGAGCTGTGAAATGGTGGTGAGCCGCTTGCCACAGAAGCTGGAAGAGGCAACTATGAATAATTAGGAGTTACTGCTGTAGTAGCTGAGAAGTGCTAGATGCTCAGTATGCTCCCACCTCCCCAGCATGCAGCCAAAAGGGATTAAAAAGAGCCACCAAATCTCCTTACAGTGATTCTAGTAAGTAAAACAGGCTGGACACTAGTTGTCCGGTGGCCAGTTTAAAGGCTAGACTTCCAGTCCTACAGTCATATAACAAATCTTATTTTCTGACCTATCCTTTAACGCTCCCCCTCCCCCCTGACTGCCTGCTGGGGAACCTTCTCATGCATGATTTGGGGGCATACCAGTTGGCAAGGCTCAAAACTGTGCCAGAGATCATTCTAATAATTTGATGGTGTAGATTGTGTTCCAGTGCCTGGGGACGTTCCCTGATGTTGTTTAATTTACTAGTATGGATGTAGCCAGTGGGTCTCTGGCAGCAGGCCCAGAATATTATGAAAACTTCAGTATCCAGTAAAAGAAAGTGAAAGTTCATAATGGGAGATCACGACTCTCTCACTGAAAACTGAACCTTTTTGGGTGCTTCAGGAGGATAAGCAACTACAGTTGCATGAGAAATCCTGTGTAATCAGCTGAGGTTTGTGAGGTGAATACTACAAACTTGGAACAGCAGAGCTTGCGGTGTAGCAGTGATGGTGCTGGTACATGCCAGTGATTCAGCCTGTGCTTTTGGAGTTGGCCCATAAGGTGGTCGGTCCTTCAGCATTTTATGCTCTGATTTCTTTAGAAATACGCTGTGCTGACTGGAGTTGGTAGTCAGTGAATAGACCCAGAAGTTTATTTGTATATGAAGTATCTTTAACTTAGTGATGTCTGAACAGTATCTTACAAGTTTGATCTATTGTTATGTAGTATCCAGCTATCCTGATGGTACTCCTTGCCAGAAAATTGTCTCAACTAAGGGACATATTGTGCTAGGAATAACTTGGTACTAAAGCAGGTCACTTTGCCTTGCCATTTTTAGTACTGTTTTATCGACTTGTCTTAATGCCTAGCAGTCCATCAGAGGTGGCAATAGTGATGTCTAATGTCTCTTCATAGTACAGATGTGTAAAATGCAGGGATGTCCAAATCACAACTTAAGTCTTCCAGTTGCCCATATGAGGCAGGAGAGCATCTAGACTTCACACGTGTGGTATCATCTCCCCCTAAACTCTAACCTCCCCAATTGATTTGGTGCCTGCTCTGAAACAAAGCCATGAGGAAATAGGTGAACAAGCTGTATACCCAAAAATGAAGGCATGAGGCAACTGAAGCTAGTATCTGTTACAGTGAGACTTGGATAACAGCTGGGATCAAAGTGAAGCCCTCCATTTTATCCTGCTTTTGTAAGAGTTCCCTTGTTCAGGGCTATGCTGTACAGATGTGGTACTAAACAGAGCAACTGACTGACTCTAGGTCAGAGTCGATTGGTTTAATTCACTAAGTGTTTGGTCAAGAAAAGCCTAATGTTCATTTCTGAAATGAATAGAACTATAGGTGACTAGAGTGCAATTGCAGCAGCAGTTTTTTTAAGACTGTTTCTGATGGGAGGATTTCATTTGATGCTTCAGCTTTGAAATGATACTTCAACACCCTCATGACTCAGCTTGGAAGTACACCAGCCAGCTTCCATAATGTTATTGAGGTGTTGCATAATTTAACTGTAAACGGGGCAGTAGTAAGCAACTGCTGTCAGAACTTTGTTTTACATGGAGGATTAACAACGCTTTTGTAAGCCTGAACAGAGAGACCGTAAGTGTCCTAGGAGGAGGCATGGAGAGCTTGATCTCTGCACCATTTTATAAGAGTAGCTTGCTGTATGCTCCAGTGGTTATGAGCATGCATATTTCTCAAAGGGAGTTCATGCAGTCTGAATTCTGTTCTACGTTAGAGTAATTCAGTGAAATGTGGCCCAGCCTGTGCCCAAAGACCATCGGACCTACTGCTGTTTATTCCAATGAGACTAGCAGTACCTGAAGCACTTACATGCTGTTTTCCTTTGGCACCTGTACTCAGGAGCTGCTGAGGTGGAAGGAAGGGGTGATGCTGAAAGTGTTTCTTTGAGAAGACTCTTGGGATGGGGGAACGGGGCATTCCTGATCTGAGATGTGGCTCCTGCATCTGGTAGGGATGTTTCAGCCCTTTCGTGCATGGCTTAGTCATGCTGGTGTAACTGCATCTGTTTGGAAGGGATGACTTCTGCATTACAAACAATCTAGTCTTAGTCAACACTGCAAGATCATGTGGATAAACCAGACCTGATAGCATGCTTCATAATGTAGGGAGAGACTTGATTTCTTCATATCCATGCTGGTTTACTTGAAACTGGAAATGGTGAGGCACAGAAGCAGATGCAAAAAGTACACTCAACCGTGGGTGTTAGCGTAAGACCTGTCAAGGCGCATTAACTGCCCTGCATTGGATCAAAACCAAAATCTAAAGCTGCTTGCGTGATCTGCATGATTCCAGCAACTGGCTGCTGATTGCGACTCACAAGTTCCTTAACAGACCAGCAGCTGACTGGTGTGAGTCCTGCTGTGCAAAACCGGAGTTTCTTAGACGTAGTTAGAGCTTAAGCTGTAGGGAGCGTGACCAAATCAGAAGGCAGTTGCTGAATGCCAACTGCTGGCTCATTCTGCTGCCCAAGTCGAACTTGCTTCTGCAGCTCCCTTGCAAATAGTCAGCATCTTTTGTAGCAGACTGACAAATAACAGCACCAAGGGATCAGGTTGTGGGGTGTGACTGGTCCTGCCATCTGGTGTGCACATGCGAGACGGAGGCTGGGGCCGGGTCTGCTCAAGCCCGGCAGCTCTTTCTGGATGCTTCCAGTTCCCTGATCAGTCAGCTCTTCAGTGCAGGGGTGTGCCTGAACAGAGTTGTTGTTGGTGCTGTAACTAAGAAGCTGGGTATGAGATTTATAAAGAAATACAGCATTCAGAGGTAACAGATGTCTGGGATGTGTGTATGGAAAGTACAGATCGTTAGCAAAAAAACCACTTCACAGTCATTTGAGACTTCATTGTGCCTCCTTCTGGAGAAAAGGTGGAGTTTACAAAAGCATTCAAGAAGGCCTTGTCTTAGATCATCAAGTCTCAGGAGGGTTGTCATAATATGAAGGACATGATATATGTCCTGTAGGGTAAACTACAAGGAGGTCAGCTGGAAGGCTAAAGCAGGGTTTGACAGCAGCAGGCTTTACAGCTGGCAGGCGTTTCTGCCACTGTAGTGTCAGCAAATAGTATTTTTTGTTGTCTTGTGTATAGGCAGTTGCTATAGGATATATCCTCCTGTAAAACTTTAAGTCTGGGTGGTTTCACTGTTATATAAATAATTATTTATATAATTAATGAGAATACTTTGTCAGCTTTTTTGTTGTTGTAAGGCTAACTATTTGTAGTTTTAAGTAGTCTCATTAAGCTTACCAACTAACCTGCTTTAGCTGAGACCCTTAGTACTCCAGAGTTGTGAGTTCATCTTTCTGCTGAAGTTTAAATAACTTTCCAGCTGCTAGGAACCAGAAGTACAGGCAGTAAACCCTTACTTTGCACTAGGGATTTTTATCTGAAACTTGGATTTCACTGACCTAGTGTAGCACTACAGGCAATTTGCCCAAATTAGAACCATATATACGTATCACTAATAGAGTGAAAATGCTTCTGTGATCTTTCAAGAAGATTTTACAGCTTTGTCTCCTGGCTCCTTGGCATATCTTGCACTAGGTGATTGCTAGAGTTCAAGGAGAAGAGGGAAACTCCGAGGGTTGAGATAAGAACCTGGGTCTTCTCCTAGCCACGTGCTTGGATATCAAGAGCTGTTGCACTTACTCTTGCATGGTGATAATTCCTGGAGGTAGGAAGTATTCCTGGCTGGATGTCGGCTTCCCTTCCTCAGGTGAAGCAGAACAGCTTTTTCCCCCCTTAGAATACTGTATAGCATAATGATGATGTCGCTTCTGACTTCTCTGACCTGAGCAGATGTCTTCCCAGCACTTGTGCAGCAGTAGTGTTGCTTGTGGTAGTTTGCTGATGGCACAAAAGCTGGCATGGAGCTCACTTGAAATGGGTAGTAGTTCCACCAGCCAAGCTGTATGGCATTTGTCTCCAGGAAGCAGGCTTCCCTAGGGCCAGAGGCACGCACGTGTTTTCCTGGTGTTGCTGAGAGGCACTGGTGATTCATAGTGTGCCACCAGCCTAAACTGAAGACTTGAGATGCCAGACCACATGCTGCTTTCCTATAGACAGGTCTCTGATTTCTGAGCTGGGACTTCCTGCGCTGAATGGCTGAGGATGAAAAGAATAAGTTGTGCTCCTGTGGAACCAAAGTCCTTGAACTGCCTCTCTTGTGTGTCCTGACGTTGGTGTGCTGCAGGCTCGCGCGCTGTTCTGCAGGGATGGCCTCAGCAGGAAGAGTGTGCAGGGCTGAGCCTCTTGGCATCCTAGCACATGTCCTGCAGCTGCATGCTGACCAGTTTGAGCTAACAGGCCTACTGGAAGAAGACAGTCTCAAATGGGACAAATGGAGACACTAGCTGCTTTGCAGTTCTTCCCTCAAACCCAGTCTTGAACTACATTCATCAGTCTCAGGGCTGTAATGCTAACTGGTCTGCTTTACTGGGTGCTAGGTTGTTCCTTAGCTTTATGGGGAGAGGAGCGTGGCTTCTCTAAGCCATGCGTGCTGTCAAGGAGCAGTCAAGCAGTCTGAAGCCCACTATTGCACTTGCTGGGAAGTCTCGGTGGTTCTGTGGTGAGTTTCATTCCAGTGACAGTCCTCAGTGCTGATCCTGTAAGATGGGCTGAGTGGGTGGCAAGAGTTGGGGCAAGGGAAGGAATTTGCACCCTGATGCAAAAAAGACTGTTATGGCAACAGAGGTCAATGCATGGATGGGAACAATTGGCCAAGGATAGGGACTGGTTTTGCTGGGACTGCTGTTAAAGACATAAGGTCAGTGTGTTTATATGTGTTGGAGGGCAACACTACAAAGTCCAGTCTCCATTTAAGTGGCTATAACTGCTGATGACTTGTCTGAGGTGAGTTGCTCAACCTCACCTGCCTGAACTCTGCAGCAGGTGCTGCATGTAAGCTGTGGTCATCCTACACATTGTGAACTAGCCGCATCAGAATACGTGGTAGCCAGGGGGCATGTGGCTGTGCTACTGCAGGGGGAGGAGGAGGAGGCAGAAGGGACCTTAGATCCAGTCACTTTTAATTTCTTCTGCCAGGAGGGTCACGTTTATCTGTGTTGCAGTTACTAGTATGTATGGGTAGTGGGTTTTGGGTTACTAGAGTCCTTTGCTGAATGGATTCGCATTTCGTAAAGATTTTCTGACCTGCAGCACCTACTCCTCTCTTTTAATCTTACTTTATCAGGGTTCCTGGGATGGGCAGCCCACCACTGGCTTTGGCTGAAACTACACAATTCCCTGCCCGTGCTTTTGTAAGCAAGCAGATGAACTGGCTGTTGCTGTAAGACTGAATCTTCTCTGATGGTTTTGCTGCACTAGAAAGTAAGAAGTGCTGGTGACTTTAAGTCATAGGGTTTTAAAAAAAGTGAGGTTTGTCTGGTCTTGGCTTATGCAGCTCACTGCTCATCTCTCAAGCTGGCTGAAATAGATTGAAATTAATTCCCCAGGATGAACTGGAGCTGTTGGCTGTATGGCCTCACTGAGCTGTACCTACTCTGCACAACCCTTTGAGGATATACACTGACTGTGGCTTTCTCATGCTATCTGAAGAAATGAATGCCTGAACTATGTTAAAGAGCTTTAACTATGTTAGAGCTGCAGGGAAGGCTCCTTAAAGAAAAGCAGTTATAGCATAAAACTGAACTGGCTGCTTCTCATGAGATTAGCTGCAGGGAAAAGAGCTTTCTCATTAGGCTGCATCTTGAAAACACAGGGTGCCTGGAACGTGGGAGACAAAAGGTGCCCTGCTTTCAGCCATACTGTGACAACCCGCACCTACCACTGATACAGAGTTGAGTGCTTGTTGTGTGCCACGTCTGCAGGTGTCTTGACCTCTCGGAGAGATTCAGTCACTGGCCTGGGCTGTATTGCTTGGCTGGAAGCAGGTTGTCATGAGCGAAGGCAGTGTGTAATAACTTTACTTGTTTGATACATACTCTAGGTGAAAAAACAGGAGCACGGATTCTAATTCACTTCTCTGTTGCTGAAGGACCGACTGGGCTTCTAGTGGAGCTGGCTGGGAGAGAACTGGGAGGCAGCTCGGCTCTTCTGCATCAGAACTGCCGTGGTGCTCTGTGCGCACAGGTGATGTGTTCTCACTGATGCCGTGTGCGTTGCATGGCCACAAGCTTCCCTGTCTGCGGAGTCCATAGCAATATACTTGTTCTCCAGTACTAGATGGCAGTTGCTCTGGGCCTCCCATAAAGTTCAGATGGAACAGAGCAAAAGTAGAATTACCACCTTTCCGAATAAGACTTCGATCTAGCCGTGGCTACTGTGTTTAGGAGGGCAGGGAGGACTTAAAAGCACCGTTGTCAGACTTCAGAACAAACCTTATCCATTGTGAACAAACAAACTCTGTGCAGAAGAGAACTCTCCCTACAACCCCTCTCTCTGCTCCTTTTTGTATAAACCTGCGCGGCCCTTTGAGTCAGCCTCTGATTTGCATGTTGCCTGCAGTCTGAGGGTGGTGATGCCCATTTCCATAATGCCTGGCGGTGGCAGGGTATTTCACTGCCCCTCTGCCGCAGGGTAGGTGAATGTATGTCAGCATCCCAGGAACCCAGGCTGTGATTCTCTGTGAATTGCTTAAGCAGCCCTGTCTGCCGCGCTCTGCCCTGTGCCAATACAAACACTTGTGCATTCATGCACCCAGCATTGGAGAACTGGTCCTGCTGGAAAATCCTTTGCATGATGTTTTCTCCTCCTCCCTTCTTTTTTTTTTTTTTTTTTTTTTAACCAGACAAGTTCCCTGATCTGTTTCACCATGAGACTGCACGAATAGCTATGCAGGGGGTGGGTCTAGGAAGCATGAAGTGACACGTTCTCGTGGGAGGTGGTAGTTTAAAGGGCCCCGCTGCAGAATGTGAAACCCAACCTGATGGCGACAGGCTGGTTCGTTTTCGCTCTTGGCATGTTGATTGCTGTGTTTCAGCCCTACTTAATTAAAACAGTTGCCCTGTCACACTAAGGAGACAACGTAATGCTGATTGGGCAATAGTGTTGTACCTATCAGGTGAGCCTCTAGAACTATTGGACCTGTAGCTGCTGCGCGTACGGAGTAGCCGGATGCTCTTCTTCCTCGGCCACTGCATCTTCTGCAAAGGATCAGAGTATGCTTCTACAGCTGTGGCTACAAAACTTGACAGAAAAGGTAGATCAAAGCATAGTGGACAGTGGGCAGAGTTTACAGTCTGGTCTGTTCTGCCCATAGCGGAATAAGTCCTAAAAGCTCTCATCCAATTTTGAGTAGGTATTGGAAGGTGTTTTGCTGCCTCAAGAGTCTGAGTGCCAAGAGCTACAGTGTGATGATCGGGTGGTTTCATGCTTCAAACAAAAGCAACTGCTGTTGCAGCTAGGACCTCTCCCTCAAAGATAGTCCACTTCTCGAGTCACCAGCCAAAAATAGAGGAGGCGGCCAGTAAGAACTCAATTAACAAAGATTTTCCAGATTTCTTTATGCTAATAATGAACTGATAGAGAACCAGACAGATTAACTTGCCTCTTGCTGCCAAAATGGTGCTTGCCTTGCTGAGCAAGGCATCCTTCATCCTTTACTTTCCAGCTGGGAGCTGCCTGACCACTTCCCTTTGGAAGGAGCACCCTGTGAGCCACTACCAGCCTTACTGCAGTTGACATAAGATGATGGGTGGAAGGTTGGGGATGCTGAAGCCTGTTGGTATGCAGCAAAAGCTCATTGAGGGAGGGGGGAAATGACAGAGTCTGTAATAGGGAGGGCAGATAGTTGTGATGCTTTGAGCAGCCGTGATAAGAACACTAGCCAGGGGTAAAAGTACTGCTTAAATCTAGGCTATCCAGTCCATGAGCTGTTTGTGGGATGGTTTGTAGCTGTCTTTTTGCTCTTTGGCTTGTGCTGTTAGTCTATATCTTTGGCTGTTCTAAGAAGATAACTACTTCATTAACCTGCAGGGTCACCAACAGCACAGTAACAGGAGAAACAACTGGAAGAGTCATTAGCTGAGATGGTGCCACACTGCTACTGACTTCTGATGTAGCAGACTTGGATGCAAGCTTCACTTCTGACTTGCCACATAAAAGTATCTGTTCTGTTTCATCTACTTCAGAATTTATGGTTGACTGTTAAAATTGAAGGTGTACATGGTCAACTTAATGCTAGCAGTCTGCATGTCTGCAGAAGGAAGGGGATAGGTGAGGATGCTGGTGGATGGTTTGTTGGGTTTTTTTGGTTGGTTGTTTTTTTCCCCTTTAACCATTTAAGCTGTCTGAAAACCATGGACATATGGGACTGGACTTAATCATGCGTGGGCTATTAACTGCAGAATATCAAGGTTTAACACAGCTAAAATTTCCTTCAGCAGGTGGTTTTGTCTTCCCACACACTAATACCAATATTTTGAGGTTAGAAGCTCTTAGGGCTGCTCTGCTTCAGATAGCATTTATGTTAGAGAGACTAGCCCTGCTCTTCAATATATAGAAAAAGGTGAAAGACAACCTTTCTGTTTGAGTTTGTTTTAGAGATGTTCAAATCCCTGTGAAAGTATTTTTCTAGATGGTCCAGTGTCATATTTAGTAGGCAGACCAGAGAGCAAATACTTCTCTTGCTTTCATATGTCTCTCTAAACAAGAGCAAGCCATTGGTTTTGCTTCCCATAGAGTTGGAAGAATCTTGCAGGATGCTCAGAGAAGTGTTGAGCTCATTACAGCTCATTCCTTTTCATATGATCAAGAAGGATTCGTTAGGAGAAACAAATGTGAAAATTGAACAACATTATTTAGATAATGGAGGATTTCAAGTGTTTTTGAGTGTTTTTGACACTGCTGTAATCACAAACTAGGATTAATAAGCGTGGGATACAAATCATTCTTAATCTAGTTGAGGGCTTGTGGCAAAGCTAGTGTGTTTGATTACCTCACAGAGTAATTTGAAAAAAATCTAATTCCTTTTACATATACCATGGCCCCAAATTAAAGAAATGTACTTCCCAGTTTGGGTGGGGTGAGATCAGCTAATAAACTACAAATCTCCTCTTCATCATGAGAGACTACTTCAGGTCTGTGCTCTAGCAGGAGGGAACTCCGGCAGCTGACAGGACAAGCACAGAAAGATTCATGAATTGAGACTGTGACCGAGATGAAGACTGAGGAATACTTAGAAACGAGGTCAGACTTCTGGAGTCAGTAATATTGCTGAGTTGTGAAAGCCTGGCCCATTCTTGATTAAACTGAAGATGCCACTAAGCAGCTTTCTGGTTGTCCCTGCAGAACTGAATAACTATTGTTCTGCAACAATACAGTGCTCAGCAAGAGCAGAAGCTAACAGTCTCCCCAGGGTTTCCCCTAAACAGGCTGCTTTGATACTTGGGGAAGGAGGTCTTCCACTGGTTAATGCATATCAAAAATGTTAAAAATCTTACCCTTCACATGCAACCGAATTCAGTGGCACCAAATCAAAAGGGCTAGGCAGGTATTCCTAATCAGTTGCATGAGCTGCTAAAAAAATATGAGCTTGTTAAATAGTAAAAAACCAACATGTTGTAGATAAAGTATAACAATTGAAAGGTTTTCTTACTAGAATGCACGAGATACCGTCAGAGATCCTTCAAAGGTTCCACTACCTGAACTTAAATGTGTTTATCCAGCCTCTGATATCAGTTATAATGTGAGCGGTCCACAGATAGTCTCAGTGGACTGAAAAATCAACTGGATGATAATGGAAGTAATTTCTAAAAGCACATCCACATTAGCTGATTATATCTGAGTCTGATAACAAACTTCTGAGATAAAGTAATGCAAAGCTGTTGGTAGAATAATCTTGCTTTAAGATGGAATTTATTTTCAGCTTTTCATATGATAGCACAACCTGGTGATTCAATCTGTGATCTGCTCCCTTAATCCTTTTGGCTAATCAAAACCTTTCTTATTGGTGTAACTCAGCTGTAATAAAAGGTCATGGAAAAGCCTTGACCATGAGGTATTTGTTGTCTGAACAGCATGGTCTGTCTTCCTGATGCAAACCCAAATTAGTTCAATCCCTTCCAATGTTGTCCTGAGTCAGTGTTTTATGTTGACCTTAATGTATCGGAAGTCCTTCAGCAGCAGACCATTATAGTAGCATGACCTTTCTGCAGTACTTGTATTGGTGCCATAAGGAAAGGTTACTGCCTTTCATGCCTACTGAATCTGCAGTCCATGGAGCAAGAAGTGTAGCATTTATATAACTGAACAGTTAGATAAATGTTCCTTAATGCTCATGTATCATGAAATTGGATGATGTCATGAAGTTATATCACTTGGTGGATGTTCTGGCTGGTATAATCCTATACTGTCCCTTGAATATTTGGGCAAAAAAAGTCCCTCTTGGATCCCAGGCCTCAAACTACCTCTTTAAAAGGAGATGCTGCAACTCCCAAAAGAGCAGCCTGGGACAAGACCCTTTGGGACAACTAAGTAGAAAGACACATTTAGTGTAACTTCACTAAGTTCTCATGTAAAGCTGTGGAAAGCAAACTTTATTAATCCTGAATGTTTTCTATTATTCTCTTGAAGTATAGTAGCCAACCTCATGAACTGAGGCAGGAGCAGGTCTGAGTCTGCCTTAATGCTTGCAGGGTGGCTGCTGAGTAGCACCTGGGTGACTCTACACTGGAACATCATGGGTCTCCATTGGTTTAGACTGGGCTGAACTGAGCTTTCCATCTCCGAGGAGGACTTAGCTATCCCTGCTAAGATACAGGATTCAAAGAGTACATGACAAAGGCTATGGAGAAGCAGAACATGCAGCAGCCTGGGAAGAGGCTAAAAGCTCGGGTGTGAGGGGAAATGTAGGGGTAAGCTGGCTGAACACGCTGGATTAGAAGAAAGGAAGCATGGTATGATTGAACAAGCATCATCTGTTAACGCCACAGGGGGAAAGGGTGCTGGCTCCGTAGTCAAAATCAAGAGTTGCTGTTTCATTTCCTGACAGTCTGTGATCCCTTCAGGAGTGTTGCTAAGGTCTGCAGACCATCAAATCTCTCCAGATGTTCTTGGAAATCCTGTATGAGCTATCCCTGAAAATTCAGATTTGGGGGGAAGTTAGTTCTGGTTCTAGATAAAGGTGTATGGTGACACATCTTAAATGATATTGGCAGTTCCTTTATTCAATAAAAAGCTGAGATTTCTTTCTAACTGCTTCAAGGTAGAGTCTTACTGGGAGGAGAATGTACACACACACCCCCCCTTTTTGCTCTCAAAACCAAGCTGAGTGGAAGAACAAAGCATTGTGCTTGCCACTGCTAGTGCAAGGAAGGAGGGAGAAGAAAAAATCCCCAACCTCCTATCAACCAAAGTGGTGCAATTTCTGAAGTCTAACTTCACTTCTGAACATACTGGAAGGGACAGTCAAGGGAGCAGAGTTTGGGAAGCCTGGCAGTTCTTCCCATAGTCTTTATGTACCAACAGTTCGTACTCTTCAGTATTTGAAGTGTAGTGAGATCAGCTTGTGTGAGTCACTGGCCGTCGACACTAGAAGGAAAACATCCAGGAAGTTCTTACTTGACCTACTTTCCATGGATGAGTGCAAAAACACAGTGCAAACAAGCAGGGACAAATCTAAAAATCCAAATTACCTCATGACTTGCAGCTAAACAGAAGATTGAAGGACAATTTCTTCTTAGAAATTACTCTAGAAATATGCTTGCAGAAACCTGAGGAAAAGTGGTTTGCTTTGTTTTGTTTTGCAGTGATAAAAAAGTTTAATGGCTATATGAGGGGGTTTTGTACTTACTTTCTTGTTATTTTTTTTTTAAAAATCATCTAACTACAGTGATTGCCTAGAAAAGATCTTGGGCCTGATTAAGTTGGTGGCAGCTTGTATACTTGTCTTCAGAGAGGATGAATCTAATGGGCTAGTTAACCATCTTGGAAGCTAATTGTTCTGTGGAAATATGGGGAATGGATAAGGTACTAAGAATGAAAGAGAAAACTGGATAAACTTGGTATCTTAAAAGAGTGAAAAGGAGATGGAACCAGTAGGTACCACCACACAGGTAATAAAGTGGCACTGAGAGAGCTCGATTGTGTTGTTTTACAGATCATACTAGTGCTAGCTAACTTCCTCCTAGGAGGAAAATGAGTGTTACATTCATTTTTAAGTGACACTGTGTTAATGCAAGATAGAGAAAAACAGTGGGTCTGGTTGCAAAGCCGTCAAGAATGTATGTTCTTTTTACATAATAAAATGAGATTTCACACTCCCAATAAAACCACTATCAGTTTGGATGATGCAGCGCAATATCTCCTAAACTTGCAGATGGAGCAGTGCTGGAAAGGGATGATGAGGGCATCTTGAGGATAGAAGTCAAAATTGTGGTAAATGGGGAATGAAGGTGGATTGGGAAAGATGAAATTTAAAAGTGACTTACAGGGCTTTGGTTTGAAATCTGAGAAGGGGGAAGTGACTGGTTAGGTAATGGTAGCCCTGCAGAATTAAACCTGGGGCTAGTCATGAGCTGAGAGTCAAGTCTGATGTACCAATAGGAACAGTAAGTGTATACAGCAGAGGCCAACAAAATGCATGAAGTAATCACGCTGCTTTGTTTAGTGTTGTCTTCTTTGGATATCCTGAACAGCTTTGAAAACATGTGTGCTGTGACAAACAGGTGCAGTAGAACAGAGGTTTGGCCTCTTGTTTCAGCAACTGAACTTCTGTGCTTCTACCTCATGACTTAGTCTGAGTGCCCACTCTTACCAAAAGGGAATCTCATTCTACTTCTAGTTAGATGCTGTAGTTTCAGATATGTGAACAGTCCTGGAAGGGCTCAAAAAGGCAGAGAAGCCAAACCACTTTGTCTCCTTTTCTTCTCCTTAGAAGTAATGCAGTAATTCATAGACGAAGTGGTTGGTAGATAGCAAAGACATAAACTTTCTGCTTCAGAACCTGAAGCAGAATGTTTATGTTATGTCATGACTGAGCATCAGCCACTACCAGGATTTGTCTCTGAACAAATTCCTTGCTTTTTTCTGTCCCAAAGCACGTGCAGCCTGGAAGCAGCGCAGAGGAGGGAGACAGCAAGACTGACCTTTCCAACTCTGAATAGACTAACCAGAACTGGTCTTTTGGGGTGGGGGGATTGAACGAAGAAAGATGAGAAAATGCAATCTGAACAAAGAAAGGTTCTGTAACCTTCAGGAGCCCTTAGAGGACTCTGCACAAGCAACATGGTAATGTTAAGTAATCTCATCGCTAACACACCTTTCCACCTTATCTTTAAAGCAAACTACAAATCTGAACCTTCCTCCTGAAGATCTTGATTCATCTGGTGATGATGACGATGCGTTCTCAGGTTCAGGTGCAGGTGAGTTATTAGCACTTGTACTGTTAGTGCTTGATCTTTCCAGGATGTGGCAATTGAGATCTTTATGAGCATCCAAGCTGAAAGATGTGTAGGGGGAGGAATCACTCACACACACCCCTGCCCCAGAATATGAGAGTTGGGAACAGAGAAAGAGCCTAATCTAGTCATCTTGTATTGCTTCAGATAATAACAATTAGCAGAAAATTAGTTGTAGGAGACTTGAAAGGGAGCAGAAGCAGGTGTACTCCATGTGACTGCTAATATGAGATACTGCATGAAGAATGTTAGGAAACTAGAGTGATTCTTTATTCATGGGGAAGAGTGACTGTAAGAAAAGCCTTTGTGTTCTCTAACAAGCTGGTAAGAGATACCGTTTGAGGGTGTGTAAACCCCAACCTGCCAATGTACATCAAGTGTAAATTTTACCTGTCATCAGATGTGCAAATTCCCATGGGCCATAATTTTTAAGAAGTAGAATAAAGGGGTTTTAGGGTGGGGAAAAAGTCTATTAGAATGATTACTAACCTGCATGAGAGAGACCTTTGGAGTTCAGTGCTGAAGTTGATGAGATGCTACTAAGGAAAGAACAAGCCATTGGAAATTAAAGCAAGGTATCCTGCTTCCTTCCAGCCATATGCTTGTATTTTGGATTAAATTCTGCAGGAATAAGACCCTGAAATCAGTGCCAAATGTGCCAGTGACTAAATTTGTTGAGTATATATGGGTGAATGCTCTGAATCAAATAAAAAGTATTTATGGGAAAAGAGTCAGATAACCATCCTGAGCAACCAGTATACTGAAAGCAGACATCTCCCTTGACCTGTCTGCAAACAGACTAGCACTTGTGCCTTGGGGAGAAGCAGTTGACTAATGAAGTATTGCTGAATAGCTCATTGGTCTGTCCCTTCCTTATTCCACTGAAAAGGATAAGGAATTACAAACTGAACTGCTGTTATTACAAAAATTGGCTATGCAGGTTAGGCATCCTTAGATCAGCTTCCTGAAGATACTATTAATAGGTCTCTAAACTGGCCAAGGATAATATTTTTTTTGTTTTGCAGGTCCCCTGACTGACCAGTCTCACACCTGGAGAATCCCAGGAGAACCAACTAATTCCTCATTACTGGCAACACCAATGGATTTCAGCGATCAGCCATTTCCTGGGGTTGAGAGCCGAACTGAAAAGGAAGTAACATCTCCTTTTGTGACGAGTAATGTAGTGACAGAGGAGCCAGTTGTAGCTGTGAAGGACGAAGTACACATCCTGGGCTCACCTGATGAGAAACCAACAAATGATGTGGTTACAACAACAGTGAGAAGCCCCACTACTCACTTCCCTTCAGTGGTTCATGTAACTCCTTCAGAAGCCTCAGGCACAGTCCATGAGCTTGAACCTAAAATCCCTAGCTCTCATGTGCCAGACACGAAAGACATGACTGAGTCCCACTCTACCATCCATCACGAGGGACACATGACTGCCACCCCCACGACGACAGCTCCAAAGGATGTTGTTCCAACACATGAGGAGGTTTCTGAAGATGGCTCTGGAGACCCGGTGAGGACTAGCTTTGACACCCTTTCCAGGGAGATGGCAATAGTAGTATGTAGTAAGTTGGTTTTGCAGGAAAGGGTGGTAAATTGTCAAAACCAATTCATTTAATAGGTTATATTGGTGAAGGGTTTTAGATGAGAAAAACCAAAGCTGTGTAAAGGCTCCAGTAACAGGCGTGATGAGAAACATGAATAACCTGCCTTGTATGTCCCAACAGGGAGACTTCATCTTGACTAAAGACGAGGATTTGGTCCCCACCCAGAACTCAGAAGTGCCGGCTGACTCCGGGAGGAATGCCAAAGCAGCAGGAGCCTCGGGAATTATGGACAGAAAAGAAGTTCTTGGAGGTACCTGATATTCTGGATTTCTAGCTGGTAAAAGCAGACTCTCATAGGAGTCTTCCAGGCAGCAGAAGCCACAGTTCTGCAAGTACATCTCTGAACGTGAAAGCCAACCTTTTACGTTAGACTTGTGAAATGAGGGTGATGATTCATGATTCTGTGTTGTAAAAACCCTAACAAGGGCAAATATTAATCTGCTAATAGCAAAGCAGCCAGCTAGTTATCTGGAATTTTATGTTGAAACCTATTCCATCTCCTCTCAAAAATTACAGTAAAGCTGCTCTAATGCTGCCTGGGTCAAATGACTATAGAGATGAACAACGTAGCCTTGCATGCTTTGCAGCATGGCTCGGTGGGAGATCTGTTTCTCTGGGTTTACCTCACGTATATGAGCAGGCTCTTGGCAATGGCAGGGTGACTGGTTTGGGAGGGAGCAAAAGCACAAACTGATTTCTGGAAGTCATGAAGTCAGGGACCACACAGTAAGGAACAATCTGGAACTTAGTCATACTAGCATTATCTAGTGTGGCATCTAGAGTAATTTGTGGCTTTTTCCCCCCTTCTAGGTGTGATTGCTGGAGGACTAGTAGGCTTGGTGTTCGCAGTGTTTCTAGTTGCATTTATGCTGTACAGAATGAAGAAAAAAGATGAAGGCAGCTATTCACTGGATGAACCGAAACAGTCTAATGGAGGATACCAAAAACCACACAAACAAGAAGAATTCTATGCATAAACACTGATCTTCAGGACACTTCTTATTCCATCTTTCTTGGACTCTTCTCTCCCTGCACGTGGACCTCCTAGTGTGCTTTGCATTAAACTTAAGCCATATGATCATGGGGTTATTCACCCTTACCACTTTGCCATTGGAAATTTCATAACTACAAAGTAGATCTGGATTCATTGAACATTCCCCGCTTTCTTGCACATCATTTTTTATTTTTTTTTTAAACAGAAGTGGGACTGCAAGTTCCTAAACTCACTTTGGTTTATCTAAAGACTGCTGGGGCAAGCGGTGGGGAGAAGATAAGGGAGCACTGTGTGTATAAACCTATTGATATTTAGGGAAAGGGCTAGCAAGAATAAACAATTATCAGTCCTCGAATTCTGTATAGCAGGGATCCTTCCTATTTAACTCATAGATGTGTTTTAAGTGTAACAAATGGCTGCGCTGGGCAGATGTTTGGTGCACTGCAATCCTCTAGTGCTTTCTGACTGCCGTATTTGGAGCACTTAATGCCTACGAAACATCAAGCTGAACATGATTTCCAGTGAAAGGAGGTGTGAGGGGCAGGGTAAGCAAATGACTGTCATGTGGTTCAAAATAACTTGTATTTTGGAAGCATTATCCTATACTCGGAACCAGCTCCTAAGCAGTTGGTGCATACACTAATACAAAACAAACACCAAAGACCCCACATCTAAGTGGAGAGTTCATTTTACCAATATTATTGGACTGTTCCACTACCCACCCTCTTGCTCTTTCTAGGCTTAGGTCAGAATTTTCTAAGCAGTCTCATCTCAGACATTCCCTCTTCTTAGGTGCCGAATCTAGGCTGAGCTGTCGTGCTGCACATACTCTTATCCTGCACTACTGTGTAGTTGCCAGGTGACTGATGGCGTGTTGTAGCACCTACCTCTCTGTGCACTGTTTACAGTGGTTGTCTTGGAACGTGGTCTGCTGTCTATGCCACAGAATACTTTCGGCACACAGGGGTGGGAGGTAGAAAGCAGAATATCATGACTTCGCAGCTAAGGAGTAGAGAAGCATAGCATCTGAAACAAGCCTGATGAAGGCTGAGTATAGATGGCCTTAAGTATATAAAAGAATTGGCGTGCTTGACTCTCGTGACTCTGAAACAGCTCTTCAGAAGTTGTTCCTGCACTTTGGAGAGAAGCAGCTCCAGGGATGTCAGATTAGTAAGGGCCAAAAAGCACCTCCTGAGGCATGTCTGGATGCCTGAAGCTATTGGTGGTCAATGTACTGTCAGATGTGAGGCACTGAGGCCTCATGGAGGGTCTGGAGTTCTCCAAGAGTATCTCAGAGTGAGAAGAAAGTGTGGTGTTGTGCACAAGCCCTACTTCTGCTCAGCCTTCTGTTAGCTTCTTACAAGTTCAGGTCCTTGTCACTCAGTGCAGGAGGTATGGGTTGGGTGGAGGAGTGTTTACAACTGATGTAAATATTTGTACTGTTGAGCCAGAGGGAATGATTGGAGAATATTGCAACAGTTAGTACGAATGTTGCACATTAACAATAAAACTTAAAAACCTGTGTAATTTAAATGAAGTATAAAACACTCCTGAGCTGCTATGCAGCTAAAATTGGTGCCTTCTCTGCAAACCCAAGAAAAAACCAAAACACTTCTAGATTCCAAACTCTTCTTTATGCACCGGGAAAACTTGTGCATACATGTAGCTGGCTGTTTTTAAGTAAAACTGTAAAGTCCATTACATCTTTTTTTTTTTTTTTTTTTTACTGAACGACTTTTCATAGGTTAATGCAATGACCAGATGGTGTTAATTTCAGCTGTAATTCTTTGCTTTGTATAGGGATGTAGAAATGTTGTTTGATAGGTTTATCCATGAAAAGGTTCTTGTAAAGCACAGGAAGATAAAGGGGTAAACTTCAGTTGTACCTCACAACCTTGTTAGGGGGAAAAGGAAAAAAAAACTGTATATTTTGGTAGTCTGAACTGACAGTTTGTGAAACAAACATGACATTCTGTGTTATTTAAGTGGTACAAATGAGATACGAGTTCTAATAGAAGATGCAACATTTGGTTATTTGTATGCCATGTAAAGGTATACTGCAATAAATGGCATTTTGGCAAGAATATGTCTGATCTGTGAACACTGATCAATATAATACTTAACAAAGTAGATGTGGTTTTTAAGACTCCTCAGCTCTATAAGGAAGTTGGATTCCAAGGATGAAATAAGAATTTTGGTGCTAAGCATGTGGAGGTTCAGCTCAGAATTTGAAGGGTGGAAGTGTGACCCGGTTCCCTCTCACCCGGCAGCCCGGGCTGTGGTGAGCTGCTCTGCCCTGAGGCAGTGGGGTGGGCTATGGATGGGCTGTAGTGGACATGTGAGTGAAATCTCTTTGTTAGAGCCCTTCAGTATTTCATGCTGGTTCTGATTCTGGGAGCTCTCCTTGCTTGTTCAGTATGT
Source organism: Tyto alba (assembly GCF_018691265.1). Classification (NCBI taxonomy): domain Eukaryota; kingdom Metazoa; phylum Chordata; class Aves; order Strigiformes; family Tytonidae; genus Tyto; species Tyto alba. The sequence goes on along the minus strand of NW_024881316.1, from coordinate 40,071,006 downwards.
CACCATCCCCCAAAAGGTGAAAAAAGTTGTAACTCTTCCATAGGGCTCCCTCTTGCTACCTGTCTTCTGCCTCCAGGACTTTGAAAGCAGGGAGGACTGCAGGAGGGGCAGCTCCAAGTCCTTCTAGAAAAACATGCTTCCCAAGACAAATCTGGAGATTGTACCTCCAAGGAGGGGGAATAGAACAGTCCTGTCCCGAGTATCCTGCTGTACGGCATCAATTACTCTGGGGTGCTACAGCTTGTGTGGAAGGAGATGGAACAAAAAAGTAGAGGATAATGTCCTTCACAAAATAGGGAGGTCAGAACCTGCTGCCTTTCTGGGTGGGTCTTGCTGCAGCTTACACAAGTATGTTCTTTTACAAGGCTCTGAGCTGCAAGAAGCTTACTCTTTTTGGTTCTGTAAGCTAGCCACCATATTTTTACTTTATAATGTCCTCTTGCTTACACTGGAAAGGTGTGGGCTGTGTGTTTCCCATCAGAAAATGTTTGGAGGAATCTTGGCAATTGGAAGGTTTTGAGATCAGGCAAAAGGATCAACGGATTCAGTTTAGAAGACTTTGCTTCCATAGCTAACAAAGATGGAAAATGCTTTCTAACTGCATGCCAACTTGGCCAGTCCCTTAAACTGGGTAAAAGAGTTATGTGAAATCAGAGTTGACTGTTAGGCATAGCAGTGGCTTACCTGCTATGAATTCACTTCCTTGGGGGTTGCCAAGACTTCTGCTTTCCTAGTCAGTGATAATGTGGGAAGTTAAGGTGGCAGGGAGGGGAAAAAGCGAACTGTTGAGGGAAATGGGAAATTTCTATGTGAAAACCCTTACAAGTGAAACACAGTGTCTGATTTTCAGTGTGCACTTGAGGCAAACTTTGTTGTACAAAGAGAGAATAATCTACAGAAGGGATAGTCTGCCTCTGCAGTCTGGCATAGGTTAGTTTGGGTTTTCCCATGTCACGTTTCTGTTCACTGTGCTTCCTGACTTTCTTCCTCATCCACGCTGAGGCAATTATCACATTTGCTCTTGTTCACAAGTGAGATGCAAAGAATGTGGCTGGCAGAACATCTGACCCCTTCTTTGTTCCAGAAAAATGAGCTCGAGGGTGTAAATGCACCAAATGTCAAGGAAGGCAAACTATGAGAGGAGGAGGACTTTTCACAATTCTCACTTTGTCAGGTTGCATTAGACCCTATAAAGGAAGCTAAAGCAAATCTAAAAGCCTGTATAATCTTGTAATTGAAAAAGAGAACAGAAAAAAAAGAGGGCCACTCTACAAGGGTACTGAGAAGAAAAGCTATTTCAGATATTTCATAAATGCCTTATCTGAGTCTTCATCAGGACTAGTATGTATATTGATGAAAATGAGTAGTGGAATAAAGGTAAAGGGTGAAATTTGCTCCTTTTGAGGTAGCAGCAAAACTTGAAAAAAACTTTAAATATGCAGCAGGTGAGATAGAGGCTCAAAACTAGAGTTACTTGGCATTCTGGGATGGTGTTTAGCTCATGAAACTAGAAGCCCGATGGACAGTATTTTTAATAAGCTTGTCAAATTAGAGGACAGTAATTTTGCTTCAGAAAATGAAATGCAGTGTCTGCCCTAAGAAAAGGAGAGAAAAGGTATGGCCTTGGTAGTATGCAGGATCTTACAAAAGGATCTGATGGATAGAAAAATTTAAAGATGGGGTGCTGATACATGAGATAAAATATAAGATAGCTTCACCAAAAGTAGATTGTGCCAGCCTGATCAGATCTCTTGCTTTTTGATAGCAGTTTTTTTAGTCAAAGGCAATCTATTCTAATTGAACTTCAGTAAAGCAAATTATCGGTGCCACACAGAAAATGAATAATCAAAAGGAGGAAGCTGGGGAATAGTAGAAGAATTGTAATGTGGTAAGGAACGGGCTAAGGAGGAGCCTGCAGCAGGCTCTGCGAGACAGGAAGGTAGTAGGAAGAGATCTCATTTTGTGGGACATCTTTCTAAATATTGTCTGGAATGGAAGGGAATACATGAAATTCCATTTGCTGGTGGGAATTTAGGCAGCCTCAACAGGATGGAATATCAAGAGTAGAATATTTTAATGTTCTGACATGTAACAGTTAGGATCTACCTCCACAGGACAAGGTCAGGCATTGGGGAGGGTAACACCACAAATTTCTGCTCTGACCTGGGAATAAGAGTGGGGAAGAAAGTGCTAGCTGGATTAGTCCATTTTAGCATAATTATCTGTGTGGTGCAGTATAAGAAAGGAAAAAATAAATACAGGATTTAGTAGCCAAGGCATTTCCAGCAAGTAGAGGGAATTTTCAGCATCATGGGTACTGTTATACAAAGAACCAGTGAGCCCTTTGCTTACCATCAAATACATGCTCTAGGATAAATTCATGCTGGGAAGGAACAGAGGAAAAACATTAAAATGATGTGAGTACAGAGTCTCTTCCCACAGTAAACTAATGGTGTTTGGTTTGTTCAGCTTGGGAAGACACAGAGTGACAGGTCCTGCAGTTGCTGTCTGCATGCTTGTTGTGGTATGGGACAATGCAAAAGGTGGAGATGAGCAATTTAGGCTAAGGAATAAGGAATAATATGGGAGCAAGGAAAAAAAAAAAAAAAAAAAGAAGAAACTGGCAAGTATAAACACTGAAATAATTGAAAACCTTGAGAACCCTTCCATTAATGGTGGGGACCAAATGTCAAAATGGATTGAATGCAAAGTTTGATGTTCAGGAAGATTATGGTATGAAATGTTCCTGAGCCAGTAGAATGTCTTTCAGCCAACAGTCTATGCAAAAAATACAGAGACCAATTAAAAACCCTTCCTCTCTTATCCTTTTTTTCTTCCTAACAATCTCTAGATCAAGATTGGAGTTTTTCAGGCCACTTCCCTATGAGCTGAGAATAAAGTTCTTTGTCTAATACAGACAAGATCAGCTGAACTGCATTTCCAGGTGGAGGTTTCTGGAAAGCCACCTCTTTTAAGAGACTAGAATAACTAGGCAAGTCAGTGTCACTGGTGTTAGGAGAAAATGTGAAATCTGCCTATCATTAAACATTCCAAATTACACCTCTCTGCAAACACGGCCTGAAAAAAATCCTAATTCAAACTTTATACCATCACATTTCTACACTTAGCATAGCTTATAGCATAGTGAAGATAAGCCAGGCTGGGATTCTAACAGGATTTAGCCCCACTAGCATAAAAGCAGCAAATGCAAGAGGAAAGTGTGGGGACAGTGAGAGGATAATGCAACGTGTAGCCATCTGGAGCAATGTGCTTCTTTGGGTATCAACACTGTTGAGTTTATGAATTGCCCTTTAGCCTACCCTGTTGTTCCATGCATGCACAGTCTCATCTTATCCTAGTGCAAATGCTGTGCTCTTATCACATATTTGCTCTAGTTGTGGGTTGACCCTGGTTGGATGCCAGTTGCCCACCAAAGCCTCTCTATCACTCCCTCTCCTCCACTGGACAGGGGAGAGAAAATATAATGAAAGGCTCATGGGTTGAGATAAGGACAGTGTAATAAATAAAAAGCAAAGGCCGCATGTGAAAGCAAAGGAAAACAAAAGATTTTATTCTCTCCTTCCCATCAGCAGGCAATGTCCAGCTACTTCCTAGGAAGCAGAGCTTCAGTATGCAGCAGTTGGTCTGGAAGACAAATGTCATAAATAACATATAGCCCTGGCTTCCTCCTCCTTTGTCATAGCTTTTATTGCTGAGCAGATGTCATATGGATGGAATATCCCTTTGGTCAGTTTGGGTCAGCTGTCCGGGCTACATCCCCTCTCAAGATCTTGCCCACTCCCAGCCTGCTGGTGAGGGGGGAATGCTGGAGACACGGCCTTCATGCCATGCGAGCACTGCTCGGCAGCAGCCAAAACACTGGTGAGTTACTAACACCCTTCTAGGTACCAATACAAAGCACAGCGCTATGAGGGCTGCTATGGGGAAAATTACCTCCATCTCAGCCAGACCTAATACACTAGTTTACGACTCTCCTTCCCCTAGTGTGCTTTAGCATGGGAAAAGCAGATGGGCAGCCTTCTGGACCATTCTTTGAAATTATAACAAAACATAATTAGGAGCAATGTACTCTGCTTTGTGTGTGCAAACACACATGCATATATATGTGTATGTACTTATGTGTATGCATGTGCATATACACACAAGTATGGGCTAACTAGAAATCAAAACAGGAACTAGGTAAGGGCAACTACTAAATTTAAAAAGTCAGAAAATAATAAGTGCTTTTAGAAGTAGAAAATCCTACTTCCAAATGGCATAAAGCAAAGAATAAATAGGCATGATTTAAAAATAAAAATGAGCATTTGGATAGACAGTGGGTCTCAGAACACAGCTGTTCCTGTTTAACTAAAGCAGTGTGAATTTGTTGTATAGAAAAGTCCTCAGCATGAACCCCTATTTGGCTGAGCCAACCACCAAAGCATTCCTGACCCCCGAGAACCTGTGTGGGGCAAAGCTGTACACTTAAGATGCACCACCAGTTCAGGGGTCCCCAAACTGTGGTATGTGTACCACTGTGGTATGCAACGTATTTCCAAATAGTATGCAGGAGAAAAAAAAAAAAAATGGCCTCTAAAAATCCACCATCAAAACCCGTCACATCTGCATTATCTCTGCTCCAGTGACAGGCAGGAGCCAGCTAGATCCCTCCTCTGTATGCAGAGCTTGGAGCAGCTGCAGATGGTTAAGGTGTGGGGTGGACATTGGGGAAGGAACTGGGGCAACATGGAAGAAACTTCTCCTGATGCCACTAGTGCATTTTTCTCTCTCTAAACAAAGCCTGGGAACTTGTGTCTTTGATGACTGGCTAGTTGTTTTCCTAGGATGGTAAAACAGGTTGCATTTCTTCTTGAGAGGAGAGGGTTTGAGTGCCAGCAGAAACTCAGCAGTAGCTGAGAAATGCAGCTTCTGAACAAGATCTCTTGCTTTTCTGCAAGGCAGTAGCTCCTGACTCCCATCAGTAGGTGCTGAGAGCAAGGGGCTGCTGCGGCTCCCTAAGCATGAGCACATGCTGCTCATAAACCCGCCGCTGCCCTGCTTAGGTGGTGTGCTGGATGCTGTTCCCTGCTGCCTGAACCAGACCATGTGTGACCTAAAGGAATCACTTAGTTTTTTTTTGTTATTCTAACAGATACACCCAGACTTCCTCAATGCAAAGCCTTAGCTGAGGAAAGCTTAATTGTTAAACCTTCAGATATTCTCTATGCAGAACAAAGTCAAACCAACTGAAATTAAGGTTGAAATAATTTTAAAAGGCCACATAAAAACTTTTCAAAAATAACTCACAGATTAGGAGCCTTCAAAATAAAGCAGAGATTGAATAAAAAAGAGAAAGTTTGCATGTATCACAATTGAGTGAGTGGATGGCCCATCTAGTTACTTATCTGTCCATATCTGGAGGATATATGAAAAACTACCTTCGCTGGCAATCTGAAATCATCTTAATCCTCCACCCTCTATGGTCAGAGGCTTTCACAGCCCAGCTCTGAACAGACACCAGGGTTTGGCCAGCCTTTCAGGGACTGTCACCTAAAGTGAGTAGGACTGTACATGCAGCTACCTGCAGCACACAGCCCGGCTGATGGAGGAATCAGTCCTTTTTCATTCAGTACATCTGAGCCTGAAGTTGCCTTTATGAATAACTTAAAATAGCAGTTGAGTATTAAATCTTCATGACCCAGAGCAATGGGTTAAGAAGGTCTTCTTGGAGTTTTATTGTTCTCAGGGTGGCATAGGGTTGTTTTGGCACTACATTACCTGCCTTTTATGCAGACTGAAAATGTGGCTTTATTATCATTGCTATTAATGTACTACTGGAGGAAAAGACAGTCTGCATATGCTCTTGAAAATGTTGGTTGAGTCTGCTCTTCCTGATCAAATACTGCTGTTAATGTTTGATAGCAGCCGCCTGAAAACAGAAGCCTTTGAACCGTTTATTGTTCTTGGGAGGTGGTTTGTCTTTTTTGTTATATATGTAAACTGGAGCCTAGCTGCAAGTTTCTTGGGCATGGCATAAATGATTAGAGCCCTGTTCAGAAGTGTTGTTGGTTTTAAGTATTGTTTTCGGATGTTACCATTTCTACTTTCAAACAAACCCCCTACTACTGAAGCGCAGCTATGTGTGCTTGCACAGCTCTAAGGAGTGGTTGTGTGGTTACTCTACAGTAAGGATTAGTCACACATTAACCACAGCTGTAAAAACATGTCTATGGGAAAATCACATCCAAACACTGAGGGCCTTTGAGTCTGCTGCTTATTACTGAGGAGGTGGGTTTCTGTTTCATTTTTCTTCAGCATTGTGCAACATACATCTGGCCTGTTCACTTTGCTATCGTGATGCATCATAGCTTTTCTTCTGGCAGTCTTCTACCTCCCCCACTTTCATGGACCGTGGTCTACTAAGGTGTTACTGGTCGAGTTGAGTCAGCCAATGCTTCTAAACCAGCAGGTCTTGGCAGGGAGCAGGGGGGCACTCACACTGTTACAGTGTTCAGCCACACTATCTCATTGCTACCTAAGGCAGAGCAGGTGGTGACAAATGATAACCTAGGGCCCTGTGATTATAACTACTTTAGGCCTGTGAGGAGCAAGGACACCCTTGCTTATTTCCAAGATGACAACTGAAGGCTGTAGCAAGTTCTCTTGCCTTTTACTCAGTAGAAACCCACCATCTGTTACTGTCATCCTCTCTACATGTCCCTACACCTCATTCTGCACAGGCCTTCAGCAAAGTGTGGATCCTGCACGCAGTTTCCAAGTCCTCCTCTCCAGATCTTTGCAGAGGTAGTAAAGCTGAATCGCTTAGAAGAGAAAGAGGACAGCATCCCCCCTAGGAACGTGTGACTCGGTAGGGCCACTCTGCATCGAGCTTTGGCCTCTGACAACTGTTGGTGCTGCAGTACACGCTTCAGGGCTTCCAGGAGAGGGTCCTGGATCATCCACAATCAACCATGAATTTTGTTATCTCCCCACTGCTGTTGAATTCCCTTGAAAGAATGACATACTTTCTTAATGTGAATATTTCTTGTGCAGTGTAAATAAGAGATACACAAATAGGAATGCTTTCTCCAAAGCTGCTTTGGGCAAAGGAAGAAAAGCAGTACTCATGAAGAACATGTAATTACCATGTCCTTTGCCCCACCCTTGCCTTCTCAAGAGAAAATTCTCTCTTTATACATTAGTCTGGCTTCTGAATTTACCGATTTGCTCCGGGCTTGTGTCATATGGCCCATTGCATGTCAGCAACCAACAAAGTCTCTTTCATATAAATAAATAAGGCTCCTTTAGACTCAAGATGCTTCTTGAGTACCTCAAGGAGAACTGGGCATTGGGAACACGGCAGTGCAGCTTTCTGGTATTGCTGGAAGTAATGTCCCCGTATCTGGGGACTGAAGGTGTGAATCCTCAGCCAGCTTCTGTGGTTCCATTCTGCTTTCTGAAGTCATATCCCTGCCCTGGGTCCTGCCTGGAAAAGGCAATTTAGGCTGAGGTAGGCAGTTACATCTTACTATAATGTGAAAAGCTGAATTACTCTGAGAAAGGGCATGTTTTCTGTACATTGAGCTCATTTCCCTTATCAAGCACTACTGCCTCTAATGCCTTCTCCAGCTTATTTTTCTGTTACCCCAGTGGAACATGTTTCAGACCATCCTCCTCCTTTCCTACCTGCAGTGAGTAACAGAAGGTTGCCTCAGGCTCCTCACGTTTTCTCTGCATGTGCCAACATAAACTCCAACTTTGCCTTGAGCAAGGAGCCATTACTATTTATCTAGAAAACCCCTTGGAGGAAAAGATCGGAAATTATCCCATGCAATGGACTCCTACACTGATTCTCATTTTGGTAAATGGGAAATTAAATCCTGCACAACACAATTCCACTGTCCAGTTAGGACACTGCATGTTATTTTACAACTGCCTCTTGAGAAGTTTCCTGGTGTTCCCATCACTCCTCCAGCACCTTTCCATTGTGTTCATCCCTGTGAAATGAAGTAAGAACAATGAGAAACACCATGGTACAACCTTCATAGGGTACTGCTACCTCTTCCCCCCCCCACAGTCAAGTTACACAGCGTTCTGTGCTGTGGTTAATTCCCAGCCCTTGCTGCTGCTTCTTCAAGCACTCAAGGACTGTAGCACAGCTAGGGAGCCACAAAGTATAATGAAGTTTCAGGAATGAGCGTTTAAACCTTTTTTCCTCCCCTATTAACATTAATGACATTCTTGGAGCCAAATATTCCCTTGTTTATTCCAGAAAGCAAACATATGTTTTCAGCAGTCCTTGTACTCTATGTACGTGGGGGTCACTGGCCCCAGGGCAGGCCTGACCAGGAGACACTGCCCCAGGACAGATTTGGCTTGGGGCAGGGGCAGGCACTGGGCCAATCCCAGTTTGGGCCCAAGTTGAAGGGGGAGGTATCCACACAGCTGCTGGTTGGGGTGGTAAGTGCCCAACTGCCAGGGCTCATGACAGCCCGGGCCACCCTCCTGGGATTGGCATTGCTACCCAGCCCATTTCCAGGCATGGGAGAAGCCCAAGGTCACAGTGAAAATGGTTTTCTGCTGCTCTTCTCGGTGTCCCCACCCAGCACAGGTCACCCACTGCCACAGTCCCTTAGGAATGTGGAAGGCTACCATAGTCTTCTCCATTGAGACTGCCAACACAAGTTCCCAACTTTCCCATGCAGGGAGGGCTGAGAAGTGAGCAGGGGATGAAGGCGGGACTGCAGAATTATTCTTGCAAAAATCTGCTTTAGGTTTTGGGAAACAAAGATGACAAATAAACGCTGAGGGACACTGTGCCCCGCAGGCCCAGCAGGACACTTCTCAGCAGCCCCCCCCCCCCCCCCCCCGGGCCGCCCCACTGCTGCGCCCGCAGCCGCTGACCTCCCCGCCCCCGCCATTCCTCCGGGCGCGCGGACGGACTCCTCTCATTGGCTCGGAGCCGCCCCGCGCTCCCCTGATTGGCTGAGCTCTGGCAGCCTCGTGGCCATTGCAGAACCTCCTGGAAGCGGCTGGGCCGTGGGGCCCCTTCTGCGCATGCGGCTGCGGCGTCAGACGGCGCCCCGGTCTGGGAGCCTTCGCTGGCAGGCAGGGCCTTTGCTTAATTTGGGGAAGAGTCTCTGTGCTGGGCGCTTCCGTCACCCCTCTCCGCTCCTCTGTGGCCACGGCTCTGCAAGGCACCGGCGAGCTCCGCCGCCAGCCATTTGGCACCCTGCGTTGTCTGGGGGCTGCCGCAGCCACGAAGCGGCTGCTGCAGGTCTTCAGCAGCTTGGCTGTCCCTGGAGCAACCAGCGCAGGCTGTGAGGGAGGTCTTCCAGATGGGGGAATCTGAAGGCCGGTCCCCGCAGACTCTACTGTAGACGGTGGGAGAGCTGAGGGTCTCTCTTCACAGGAGGGGCATTGGGACTGTGGGGAGGAGCTTCTTGTGTTCCCACAGCCTCGTGGGGGCTGCTCCGGCCTTCCAGCGAGTGGCCTGCTTCTCCCAGGGGGATGCTCCTCTCCAAGAGCAGCTCTGGCAGCCCCATGTAGGAGATGCTGGGGCTGTCAGACACCTGCCCTGCTTGCCCCTGGGCAGCTCCCTGGCTCTGTGGCTGTGCCCACCCTGCCTGGTCTGAAGGGGAAGGACCATACACGTCCCCTTGTGTCCCAGGGCCCTGCTCCTTCCCATCAGTGCCTGGCAGGTTCTCCTCGCTGGCTGTGCTGCTGCCGGCTGTTCCTCCACACTTCCATTTCCAGCAGGGGTGCCTTCTCGTCCTCCCGAGGCATCTCCTGTGCCGCTCTCAGGGTCGCTGCTGACCTAGAGGGGGCTGGAGCCTGCGTCCCTTGTGGTCATGTGTCCACAAGGTCTGCAGACTCTTCCTGTGGCCCAGGGACTGCTCTTCACCAGGAAAAAAAGTACTCCCTTGGGCTCACTTCAGAAGAAACACATTCGGAGAGCTCCTGCTCCTGATATGGCCTGGAGAAGATCTACTGCTCACTGGGTCTGTACCTCGCTGGGCCCTGCTGCCCTTGGGCACTTCATGTGTGTCATCGTTTGAGCCTACTCATCAGCTAAATGCCCCGCAGTCACTCACCCACCCTCCCGCCACTTGAGAATGGGGAGGGAATCAGAGGGGCAAAGGGAGAATCCTGGGTTAAGATAAAAACAGTTTAATAACAGTAACAGAATAATACAACAGCAGTATCAATGGGTAATGTACAATACAGCTGCTCACCACCCGCCAACCGCCTGCTCCCGGCTGGCGATCCCAAACACAAAGGCACCACAGCAACACCCCCAGAAGTGAGAGCCCCTCCAGCTCCACTCCTGCCTTTATATAATGAGCACAATGTCACATAACATGGAATATTGACCAACCCAGGCCCAGCCCTCCAGCTGTGCTCCCCCCGCCCCCGCACACAGGTGAGGGCACTGGGACCTGGGGAGCCTCTGGGGTCTCAGGGGGCTGCAGCTCCTCCCGCTGCCAGACCAACGGGAACTTTATTCCAGCCCAAACCAGGACAGTATCCACCCCTTATTCCATATCATTTATGTTATGTTCATATTCCATATTTTTAATACATTCTAATTAATTACTAGCACACAGATATCATTCCCTCAGTCCATGGTCCATCATTGCAGGATGTATCATGAGTTGACTTGGTCCATAGCTTCAGGTTCCATCTGTCATAACAGCCCCTCCAGGCAGGAGGAGCAATGCTCAGTCAGTAGGGCAGAGGTGTCCTTGGACCTGGCAGGAGGATGGCATGCAGTCTCTGTTGCAGTCGGAGCTGGTGGCTGATGCATCTGACGCTGTCTATATTCACAGTCTGTGGCAGTCGCTGGGCATCAGTTGCTGAAACCAGTCCTATTTTCATCCAAGTTCATGTTTGCCATAACAAAGCACAGGGTGGTGTGGTGATTAATGTAATACAGTTTACTGGCTATTTTCACCTAACATTAAGTCCCCTTGAGCTACACATCGGACTTCTCCGTCCTCCATTACTCACCAAGTGCACCCAGGTCCTTGGGCAAAGGTAATTCCACGTATGGGCTTACCTTTACCTGAAGTAGGAATAACTCAGACCCAGCATGATTTTAGGGTGCACTACCGGGACTCTATCTCCATCGACAGTATACAGAATGTTTGACCGAGCAGGGCCAGCCTGGTTGGCAGATCCTCTAGTATTGACTAACCAGGTGGCCTTTAATAAATGTGTGTCCCAATGCTTAAAAGTTCCGCCTCCCATTGCTCTCAGCATGGTCTTTAGTAGCCCATTATACCGCTCAATTTTCCTGGAGGCCAGGGCATGAGAGGGGATATGATATATCCACTCAATGCCATGTTCTTTTGCCCAGGTGTTTATAAGATTATTTCGAAAATGGGTACCTCTGATTCAATTCTATCTGGCGTGCCATCCCGCCACAGGACTTTTTCAAGGCCCAGAATAGTGTTCCAAGCAGTGGCATGGGGCACAGCATGTTCCGAGGGTCAGGCTGCTCTTTGCACTCCCAGGTAGCAGGATGTGAACAGGTTCCCCATGGGCAAGAGGAGCCATTGTCCCCAGGATTGCTGCCACCTTGCTGTTCCCTGGCCTCACTTGCCCTGATGGCACTTCTTCCTCCCACTGAGCAAGCCTCAGCCTGAGATCCCACCAAGTCCTTCCTCAGCGCCTCCTGGGGTGGTCACAGGCTTTCTATTTACCCCAGGGGCTCAGAGCATCCCCTAGCCCCACAATCTGTGACGAGCACTGCGCATCCCCTTTCTCCTCCTCTCTTGGGTCTCCTCTCCTCACTTCTCCTTTCCTTCCTCTGCCAAAGTGGGCCTTGCCTGTGCCTAGGAGCTTGGTGCAGGCACTCTCACCTCAGACGAGGATGAGGGCAAGCACAGAGCAGCTGCTGCCTGGCAGAGGTGGTGTCTCTGCCCCAGGACTCCTGCGTCTGGAGGCTCTCATGGGGGCATGAGCCTGGCAGGACCAGACTGCGGCAGAAGTTACTCATGCTGAAACAGAGGGATCTGTATGGTGGCCCCACACACATGGAGCTTCTCTGGAGCCTGCATTCCTAGCAGGCATGTGTCCACAGGGTCTGAAGACTCTTCCTGCAGACAAGAGCGCTGTCCTGCCGACTTCCTGCTCTGAGCGTGCCTGTCCCAGTGCTGGAAGGGGGAGCGGTAGGGCAGCCCAGGGTGCCTCTGCCATGATTGACATTCAGTAGTCCTCACTCGAACGGGATAGACACCCTTCTGCAGAGGGCATCGCTTTTCTCGCCATGATGGACGTTTGGGGGTCTTCCCTCGAAGTGGACGGAGAGGACCAGACTTCAGAGTCCGTGATAGAAGTCCAGAAGTTGTTGCTCCCCTCAGGTGTCTCCCACCTGAGCCTGAAAGGAGGAGGAGGATGGGAAGCCGGAGTCTAGCACTCCCAAGCAGCCTGACTCTGCTTCCTGCCCAAAAGGAGACAGCAGGCTGTGTCAATGCCATGGGGTCCCTGCCACCATATGCCCGAGGACCCCACCCATACTCCTGGGCACAGCAGTTCCCTCTGCCCCAGGAAAAGGTGGGGGGACACTGCCAGCTCAGCACTATAGAGGTCAACCCCTCTGAACGGGCATCATGCCTCACATTTTTAGGCCCTCCCCAAGCTCACTTCTGGCATCGCCCTTGTTGACTCTGCACCAGCTCTTCCTCGGTCTCCCTTCCTACACAGGCACGGAAAGCAGCGAGTGAGAGGGGAACGTCCCCAACAGCCTCAGCCGCACCAGCAAAGCAACAGATCCTGGCCAGGGCCATGCTTGTACCTGTCCCGAGCCCCCTGGCCCAGGCTGGCCAGGGCCCAGCTGGGAAATGGCCTCCCCTGCCAGGCAGGGCCCCTCCAGCCCAACCCTGGGGCTGCTCCTGAGCCCCTGCTGACCCCCTACCCCGCCGGCCAGGGCTCACCTCTGCACCAGCACTGACTCCTGCCTGGGCCTTGGCCGCGGTCACCATGAGGCAGTAGGCAATCGTCACGAGCAGCAAGCCCAGGAAAGCGGAGAAGGCGATGAAGGCCTCTGGGCTGGGGAACCAGCTCACTTCCCAGCACATGACAGACATGGCTGTAACGTGGCAGAGAGAGCGAGCCAAGCAGAGCTTGAGCAGGAGCAGCTGAACGCAGCTAGCCCAGTCCACTTGCTCCTCCTTCCCAGCTCAGGAGCCGCTCTCCTCCCCCGGCTGCTCACAGGCAAAGTGCTGCCCGGCCTCCCTCAGCCCCGTATATGTATATGTGTTACGCCCGTGATTGTGATGCAGGCGTGACACGGAGCTGTCACTGTTTCACCAGCTGTGGTGTCATTTGTGATGCAGGGACAATGGTGGCAGGTGACCTTCCCCCAGCTGAGCTGACAATGGCAGCCCAGCTGGACCAAGCTCAGCCCAGCTGGACCAAGCTCAGCACAGCTGGGCCATGGCCAGCTCACCCCATCCCCAGACCTGGCCCCATGCGGGGCCGTACGGAGCCTCTGGCCTCTCACTAGGAAGAGCCAAATCCCCGGTCCTGGCCTGCGCTGCCCCCCCGACAGCCCCTGAGCTGCCTGCTGGCCCCCTCGAGCCCCCCCCGGCCTCAGCCCGTCCCCCTCCCCAGCCTGGTGCCCAGTGGCTGGGGCTGCCCCCGCCACCCCCCTGCTTGCCCCCAGCCCTTGCTGTGGCTTTGGGACAGCCTTGGGCTGCCAGCCCCTGCCCTTCCATTCCTGCTGCCTGTGCCAGCCCTCCCTGCTCCCTGCCTGGGCACCCTCTTCATCTCCTCCTCTCCTCCTCAGCCATTTTGCCTACTCAGGCTGTTCCCTCAGGGTGACGTGGACTCCTCTCATTGGCTCAGAGCTGCCCCACTCTCCCCTGATTGGCTGAGCTCTGGCAGCCTCATGGCTGTTGCAGAACCTTCCGGAACCGGATGGAACCGGCTGGGGCCGGCATGGGGCAGCCCTGCCCCCCCCCCACAGAGGCCGCCCCTCAGCCCCCCACTGCCAAAACCGTGTTGTCAGTGCCCAGCGCAGGCCGCCCCTCGCCCCCGCCGAGCGGAGACCTAAGACCTGCCGCCAGAGCGGCCGCTCTGACAGGCTCTGCCCTGAGCACCATCACCACCCCCACAGACTCGTGCTGCAAGCGTGACCCGGCTCTTGTGGGAACAGGGGTGGCCTGAGGGACAAGGCATCCCTGCTGCCAGCAAGCCTCACCCCCGGCCCCTGCAAGGCACCGAACGGCAGAGTGTTGCGGTGGCTGGAGCAACTCTTCAGCACAAACTCCAGCTCTTCTCATTACCAAACGCACGTCCAAGAACACCCCCAGCCGTCTGAGTGGCCCAATACCACAGGGTCCGTGCTTCGTCCCTCCCGGGGGGCAGCTTCTTGGCAGAAACCGCAGGGTCGGCGCATGGCAGCGCGTATCCCTCTGGTTAGCCGGTGCCAAAGCCTCGCTCCCTCCCACGAGGCGGCACTGACACGTGGCAGAAGCCCCCAGGCTCCCTCAGCACGGTTCTCTCCAGCCATCGCTTGCACCCCAGAAGCTCTGGGTTCCCAGAAGCACCACAGGAGCTGCGAGGGCATCTCCCTGGGGCAGAGGCTGCGAGCAGTCCCGAGGGGCTGTGCTCCAGCTCGCGTGGCAGAGAAAGGTGCGCTGGGACCTGCTCCTCGGCTCACAGCACGGGAACAGAGCCATTTTTGAGAGGACTGCAAGGTGTTAATTGAAAGGCAGTAAAAGCAAAAGCTGCATTTTCATTGGCACAGGTCATCCCTGCGGCACCCACTGTCTAACGTCACCTCTGGTGTCCCGATGTCCTGTCATGGGCTGTTTGCAGGACAATCTACTCTGTCAATCAAACTTCATTAGGAAAGAAGAAAAGATGGCAAAGAAGGGCTCAATCCCCTTTACACGGGCTAATCTAAAGTGAATTCACAGATTTGTCACTTATTTCATGAGGTTTCTGACTCATGAATCTGTAATTCATAACTTGTAATTTGCGACTTGACTCCCACCTCCAGACACTCATCTTCCAACTCCCAACTCCAGACTTCCAACGTGTAACTAACTCACAACTCGCAAAACCCAATTCCAGCTCACAACTCGCAAAACCCAACTGCAACTCCCAACTCTCAGCTCATGGCCCCTATCATTTAACTCGCTACTCGCACTTCGTAACTTAGAAATTCCAACGCCTGACTCCCAACTTTCAACTTGCATTTTGCAGCTCCTAACTCCCTTCTCCCAACTTGCATCTCCCGACTCCCAAATCCCAAATTTTAACTAGCAACTCCAAACAAGATCTTGACTCCCAACTCCCAGCTCCCTACTGCCGGCTCACATTTCCTGGCTCCCGACTGCCAAATCCCAACTTGCAGCTCCCAACTTGCAACTCTCAACACCCAGCTCCGGACTCCCCAACTCCAAGCTGGTGGTTTGTGACTTGTAACTGTAATTCACAACGCCTCGGCTTAAGGAGAAAATAGTAAAATAACCTGCCATGATGGAGTCCATCCTTTCTCTTCGATCACAGTGAGGGCATCCCCTCTCTCACAGCAGGAAGCACAACAGCCTCAGGAATGCAGATGCACATCCCTTGTGTCCCAGGGTCCTGCTTCTTTTCCCCATCGGTGCCTGGCAGGGTCTCCTTGCTGGCCGTGCTGCTGCCGGCTGTTCCCCCATGTTCCCTTCTCTCCCCCACGCTGCTGGCCCAGAGTGGACCGGAGCCTGCATCCCTAGCAGGCGTGCGTCCACAAGCTCCGTGGGGACTCTTCCAGCAGAGCAGAGCGCTGTCCTGCCGACTTCCTGCTCCGAGCGTGCCCGTGCCAGTGCTGGAAGGGGGAGCGGTAGGGCAGCCCAGGGTGCCTCTGCTGAGGGGGAGGCTGAGCAGCTTTTTATCTCGAAAGGACTTTTTCAAAGCTCTCCTCGCATTCCAGCATCCTCCTTTGCAGCCCATAGCGCCTCTGTATCTTCATTTTATTGATGTGGTGCTCTAGTTCCCTCTTCACAGCCTCGTCCAGGAAGGGCAGGTCTTGCACGATGGGAACCACCACCACATCACGCTTTTCTGGTCGCTGATGTGCTGGAGGAGCTGAGGCTGGTACCTTATGCAGAGTCTCATCCGCACTGGCTGGCAGGCACAGTTCCTGCTCCAGTTTGGATTCTGGGATGAGGTCCTCCAAGGTATCCTGGCCTTTACTGTGGTGGAGAGGGATCTCCATGTCCCCGGAGTGGACCTCGGGCACCTCTGGAGGTGGAGTGGGAGCAGCCAGATGGATCTTGAGATCTTCCTGGGGCTGCTGCAAACTGCCGGCCTCAAGGCAACTGGCTGTCTCTTCCTCACAGGGTGGGTGAGTGGCCGGGCCAGGGTGCTGCTGCGGGCCATCACTGGGTTGCCCCAGGTCAGACTGGACTCTGGAGGCATGAGCCACGTCTGATCCATCCACAAGAGCGGGGAGAGGTGGCTGTGAGGAGGAGCCAACATCGCTCACGGAAGTCAGTGAGTTGTCACCTGAAGGGGATGGAGACCCTTCTGCAGAGGATCTGGATCCACTGGTCATGATGGAATTGTTGGGGTCTTCATTTGAACAGGACAGAGAGACCCTTGAAAAGGAGCTGGCTTCACCGGCCATCATGCAGGTTGAGGAATTGTCGCTGCCCTCAGGCATCTCCCAGCTGAGCCTGTGTGAGGAGGAGGAGGAGGAGGGAGAGCCTGAGCCCAGCACTCCCGAGCAGCCTGGGGCTCTCCCTCCTCCTCTGGAGGAGATGCCAGGCTGGGTCACTGCTGTGGGGACCCACCCAGCGTGTGTCCAAATCCCCTCCCTGCCTGCCAGCCACAGCATCCCCCCCTCTGCCTCAGAAAAAGCAGGGGCACACTGCCAGCTCTGTACCACGGCAGTCAATCCCTCTGCAAGGGCATCACCCCTCAGATTTTAGGGCCATGGATGTCCCTACGCCCTCTCCAAGCAATTGCTTCCAACCCTGTCCCCATGCCCTCCTCAGTGGCCTCACGTGTCCAGATATCTTTTCAGGTCCTCGATGGTCCTCTCAAATTGATGGGCTGCTTCACGCACGCTGTTCTCCAACTCTGGGTGTACAGGGCAGCTGCAGAGGGGCAGAGGGCAGAGTTAGCAGGATGTTTCCTCATGGGAGGGTGCCAGAGGGGGATATCTTGCTCCAGGCAGGATGGCTCTACTTACTGGGTCTTCAAGGGTTGTGAAAACTCCAGGGGGACAAAGGCTGCTGGCAGAGGAGACGCAGTGTGTGGATGGGGCATCTCCGGACGGGGATGTGGGCCCGTGGGGTCCGGGGATGTCTTTGCAGGGCACCTGCCCTTACCCACAGCATGCTCACCTCTGGCATCCTCCCCCTTGCTGCCTCTGCGTTGGTGCTTCCTCGGTGTCCCTTCCTACACAGGCACGGAAAGCAGCGAGTGAGAGGGGAACGTCCCCAACAGCCTCAGCCGCACCAGCAAAGCAACAGATCCTGGCCAGGGCCATGCTTGTACCTGTCCCGAGCCCCCTGGCCCAGGCTGGCCAGGGCCCAGCTGGGAAATGGCCTCCCCTGCCAGGCAGGGCCCCTCCAGCCCAACCCTGGGGCTGCTCCTGAGCCCCTGCTGACCCCCTACCCCGCCGGCCGGGGCTCACCTCTGCACCAGCACTGACTCCTGCCTGGGCCTTGGCCGCGGTCCCCATGAGGCAGTAGGCAATCGTCACGAGCAGCAAGCCCAGGAAAGCGGAGAAGGCGATGAAGGCCTCTGGGCTGGGGAACCAGCTCACTTCCCAGCACATGACAGACATGGCTGTAACGTGGCAGAGAGAGCGAGCCAAGCAGAGCTTGAGCAGGAGCAGCTGAACGCAGCTAGCCCAGTCCACTTGCTCCTCCTTCCCAGCTCAGGAGCCGCTCTCCTCCCCCGGCTGCTCACAGGCAAAGTGCTGCCCGGCCTCCCTCAGCCCCGTATATGTATATGTGTTACGCCCGTGGTTGTGATGCAGGCGTGACACGGAGCTGTCACTGTTTCACCAGCTGTGGTGTCATTTGTGATGCAGGGACAATGGTGGCAGGTGACCTTCCCCCAGCTGAGCTGACAATGGCAGCACAACTGGACCAAGCTCAGCCCAGCTGGACCAAGCTCAGCACAGCTGGGCCATGGCCAGCTCACCCCATCCCCAGACCTGGCCCCATGCGGGGCCGTACGGAGCCTCTGGCCTCTCACTAGGAAGAGCCAAATCCCCGGTCCTGGCCTGCGCTGCCCCCCCGACAGCCCCTGAGCTGCCTGCTGGCCCCCTCGAGCCCCCCCCGGCCTCATCCTTTCCCCATCCCTAGGCGGAAACTCCTGCACCTGGGGAGGAACAACCCAATACTCCAGTATATGCTGGGTGCCACCCAGTTGGAAAGCAGCTTGGCAGAAAAGGACTGAAGAGTCCTGGTAGACACCAAGCTGAGGATGAGCCAACAATGTGCCCTGGCAACAAAGGTGGCTAAAGGTATCTTGGGCTGCAGTAGACAAAGTATTGCCAGTGGATCGAGGGATGTGATCCTTCCCCTCTACTCAGGATTGGTGAGGTCACGCCTGGCTCCTGTGTTCTGTCATGGTCTCCTCAGTGCAACAGAGACATGGACAGACTGGAAAGAGCTTAACAGAGGGCCAGTAAGATGATGAAGGGACTGAAGCATCCCTCATATGAGGAAAGACTGATAGAGCTGGGACTGTTTGGCCTGGAGAAGGTTCAGGGCAGTGATCTTATCAAAGTATATAAATATCTGAAGGGAGGGTGCAAAGAGGACAGAGGCAGGCTCTTTTTGGTGGTGCCCAGTGACAGGACCATCAACAGGGGGGTACAAATTGAAAGACTGAAACATGAGACTTTCCATCTGAACATCAGGAAACATTTTTTCACTGTGAGAATGACTGAGCACTGGCTCAGATTCCCCAGAGAGGTTGTGGACTCTCCATCCTTGGAGATATTCAAAAACTGTCTGGTCATACACCTGGGCAACTGGCTCTAGGTGTCACTGATTGAGGGCTTTGGACCTGATGACCTTCAGAGGTCCCTTTCAATCTCAATCATTCTCTGATTCTGTGATACAATTTCCATATAGGATTGAGCATAATTTATAAGACTTTCATTGGCTCCTCAAGCCTGACTGCTTTGTTGTTTGCCTCTTCTAATAGTGTCTTTATTGTTAATCCTATCAATCTACTCAGTAATTTAGGAACTTGGGACTCCCTGAATTGAGGGACTGATCCCATAGTCACCTGATCTGAATTCTGCTCTGGCATTGCCTGTCTTCCCCAGTTGTGCAGGCTCTTTGGTTAGCTGGGTACTCAGAGGTGGTGCAATTATTGAGCAGCCCATAGATGCTTTATTAATACATTTGTGCAGCTGTACTCAGGTTTTCCATGGGCTCCAAATGGGTCTGACAGTATTACAGAAAAAGGAATAGAATTGACTCTATTCTGCATTTTCTGTATTGGTTTGATAAGAGTTAATGGTTTTAAATAAACAAAAAAATGTCCCTAGCTCTGAATGTGTGTTGGACGTATGTCTGTTAACCAAGGGAGTGCTGTTTCTGTATAATCATTCTTCAGAGTTGTACTATATTTGATACAATTCCATGAAGAAACTCATAAGTCTTCATGTGACAGAAAGTTAATGCACACGTATAGAAGTATAGATTAAAAGCTATTTAAGTTATGTGAAAAAATCTTTCGGTCCTCAAATCTACTATTCTCATTTTGGACATCCATTTGTTCATATCATCCTCTTACTACTTCCATCTCTTGTCTTCTTCTTAACAGATCATCTTACTACATTTTATTTGAGGATTAATATTCAGCTTTTAGCACAAAACACTTAGGCTGTTAAAAGACCCAGCATATTGTGCAAACATCTGGGAATCTTGGCAACAAGGTGTTATTCTGAATACCCAACTAGTTCGTCAAGTCCTTGACAGTGGATTGCTTGGAGGACATGTTCTTGAAGATTTGTGGGAAAAAAAATAGATTTGGAGGAAATTGAATGGTATTTTGAATTTTGAAAGATCTTTCCTTTTAACTTGGGAAAACCTGACAACTGTTTTAATACCTTTCGAAGTTCAGTGACAGTGTACCAGAGTTGTATTTCATTAGTAAATACAGACTGACTATGAAGTTCCTTGCAGTGAATGTGTATCTAAATGTATTTCTCATTCACAGTAGAAAACTCCATTTATAACCATAACAAAAATGGCTTGGTAGACTTACCAGGTTAAAAGAACCAAATGAGATAATTTCAGTCTTTCTGACTTCACTGGTTGAAAGGTTTTCAATCAATACACAGAATTTGGCTAAGCAAAATAATCCTGTAGCATTGGCGAGTAGTTCTAGTCAACAGCAAGTGTTGGATAATAAGTATGACCTTGTTCCTATAGGAAACAATTAGACATCTTGTCACCAGAGTGACTTCAGTTAGGCAAAGCAACACAATCAAAGATATTTAACAATTCTCCGTTATCTGCAGGATATACCAGGTGGTATAGAAGGGACTCCTAGCTCCTAATTTATTGTAAACAACAGAAGATCTGCAAATTCAGCCTGATATAATGACAGCTGTCATACAAAAGCTCTCCTGTTTCAACCACCAGGTAAATTATCTCTCTGAAACTTGGAGAGTTTGCATTGTGCCCACAGACAAGCCACCACAAATTGCATAAATTATGTTAACACCTCAAGGACACCCTCTTCACATATCATCCTCTCAACTTACTGCACAATGTAATTGAGTTTGGAGGAAGATCTCCACCCTGTCCTTTTGCCTTGGGCCATCTTACTCTCCTAAAACAAAGCTGCTTTTACATTTTTTTCTTGGCAGCTGTTTTGAACAGTAAGTCCAAAAGATGGCATAATATTCACCAACTACTCTGCCTCTTTATTCACAAAGGATAGTTGGATTGGCGATTAACCATTCACTCTACCCCACTGATACTTGAAGCTTTAGTCTTAAAATCCTCAGGGTAGAGGCTGGCTGTGCTCTAGTGAGGACTGAGAGACTTTGATCCTTGCTGTCCAATCACCACAGTACAGTCAAAGATTAATTCCTTCTCAACATCTGCCTCTGGCAAGTTCCCAAATAAAAAGAGGAAGCAGAAGAGCTGTATGATTCTGTAAGATGTATCATAAAGTAGTGAGATTGCCCTTTGTACACTGAATACCGTGCTTTAAGTGCCTAAAAGTGCAACATCCAGTTGTGACTTGGAGGAACTTTAGTCACATTATAAATTGGTTTTCAGGCTTAGAAAGAGGAATTCACAAATCAGAGGTTGTTTACAGTCCTGTCTCTTCCCCTGTAAAAAGTTTAAATGGTCACACTGGAGTATTCTTTTTCTTAACAGGTCTGTTTGAAAGAATCAATCTTAAATATAGTCTCAGCAGTTGGCATCACTGCTGGAGCAAAGAAGGGGATGAATGATTGTTCCTACAAGGATTATGTATTTAGTTACCAGTCCCACATCTGTGGTCACTGTGGAACCAACGGCTGGGTTTTGGTGGAGTCATCTTCCTGCCCTGACTCCTGTCCACAACAGAGCTGAGGTGCTTGGTCATTCCCGGAGATGGCTGGCTTTGACCTGAATGGGGCATCTCTCAGATGTCCCATGCTGTGCATCCTCAGAGCGTGAAAGTTTCTAAGGGGCTTGAACGTGATATTTCTTTTGAAAAACAAGTTCAGCTATACCCTTCTTGGTGTTTACATGAGGCACATAGAAAACAAACAAGATGCTATACATACATAGGTGGACCCATCCACACCAGGACAAAAGTTTTGTGGAACTTAGTGCACCTGAACCAAATGCCATTTTCTTTTCTTGAGAAATACGCAAATAACGAACGATTGTGATGGGCCATTACCAAGGGAAAGGAATGCAAACCCTCAAACCAGTCATGCTCTGCTTGCAGTGTCTTTTCCTTTGGCTTGTTTGGTTGAAGTCTTGTGCTGTTTTATGCACGCAGTGTGCACAACCTGCTGTGTGAGGTCTGGCCCCATTTAGATATAGCAAATGCTCACTTCTCAGGAAACATCACACACCATTGTGATATAAAGTAAATCTGTTAGCACTTGCTGACTTTGTTGCTAGAAACTGAAGTATTATTACAACAACTTTTGCAAAAACAAAGTGTATCTGATCAGAAAGAAAGAGAAAAAAAAAAAAAAAAAGAATTTCAGGATGGAACTCCTTCACTGGAATAAGTGAAGCAGGGCCATGAAGCAGGACAGTGCTTGAAGATGTGAGCATCTGGTGGTGATGAATCAGAAAAAGGCAGGAAAGAATCTGCTGAGGGGGCAGGAGAGCAGCCTCATACCAGCAGCCACCACACTTGGTAGCATTTCCCATCCGTCTGTCTGTCCTGTGGTTGCTGTGTAGCACATGGCTTTTGAAGTCCAGAGAGCTCAGGCTGAAGGAGCCTGTGCTATGCAGGTTCTCATGTTCCTGTTATTCTTGCGTGGTTCTGCTTATGCAAAGGAGGAAGGCTAAAAGGTTGTCCAGAGTCCTTCAGGAGCAAGAATCATGGCGAAATACACGACCAGTGCTGAATGTCTTAATTGCTGAAGCCTGTGCCTTTTTATGCTTCCTTGGGAACAGTCCTCTGGAGGCAAAACCTGGCTAATGGGGCCACGTGTGTGTCTTCCTTCCTTCCTGCTCGGTAGCTAGTCCAGGGGGAAGAACCAACGGGACTCTAAGCATGTGCAAAATAGGGTGCGCTTTTTTTATTATTGACACAACCAAATTTCAGTGACATTGATTTTCAGGACAACTGTAACCATTTCAGGATTCTGGTATGGTTTAGCAGCTCTTCTGTATGCTCCTGGCTGCTAACATCAGGTGAACACTGTGCGTGCTTGTTATGTACAGGAGCACTTTGGGAAGTCCTCCTACACTGACTAAGATTAGATGTATGGCAAAATGCATTAAATTAACATGATTAAGAAATACACCCTTCCTAGGGAATATACCTGGATATATATAGCTGACTGTCATGGTACCCTAGTGTTGCTAAGACGAGTTAGGTATAATACCTACACAAACCCCTGCATTCATGTGGACAGTTAGTAGCAGTTGCAAAGGTCTTTATTTCCCATGGGTTTCATAGCAATAGGAAAAGAAGCAGACCCTGTTAGTACCTGTACTGAGGGAGAGGCCACAGTCTGAGTACAGCCCATACTAGATAACTGAATAAAGAGAGAAAGAGCTTTGTAATGAATGCTTCAGGCATGGGAAAAGACCAGCTAATCCCACTGCTCACAGGATTACTTACTTTTCCTGTCAGCGTTCAGAAGACTTCTAACACAGAGAGACAGGAATGATTTGCAAAGGTCACGTAATACCAGCAAGCAGGTTGGACTCTGGCAACAGACCTCTGCTGCAGGCCTGGGGAGGGACAGTGTCAACACGCACGGTCCCAGGTGAGTCCTGCGCTGTGTTTCGCAGGGGCAGCCCAGAGGGGACGTGGTGTCTGACACAAGTAGCTGTGCTTATGGCAGCTTGTGGCAGCACGCAGAGCTGCTGAAGCCTCCAGCTATTTTCTGACCACCTGCATGGTAGAGAAAGCGTGGTAGGGGATGTGACTCCTGGGGAACTCACATGGGGATCTGAAGGTCATCATATCTCTCAGCTCCTCTGGCAGATGTGGTAGGTGCCATTTTAGCTAATACAGAAGAAGTTTAAAAGTTGTCTTCTGGGACTAAAATCGTGATGTCCTGAAGTTAAAGATAGAAAGATAGCGTGACCAGGCTAGAAATGTTCCTATTTTTCACTGGCACAGGGAGGGCCTTGTATGACATGCTCAGAAATCAATGTCATAGGCTGTGAGTTACATGTAATCTGGCTCTTCATTCATTTTGCCAATTAAATAAATAAACTACTTTAAAAACTGCCTCTGCCACCAGTGTATAATCCATTTGCTATGTGGGATGCCAGCCATATTATAATTATGTAAATTCAATAAGGCTTTTTTTTTTGTGTGTGTGAATGAGAATAATGCAAATAGATAATACATCTCCAAGATTTCAGCCATAGTAATTCCTGAGTCCTAAGAATGGTTACAGCTAAGAACTAATAGAGGTACACTCAGCGCTTCAAGTATCTATCACTTGCCTGAGGAGTAATGCAGCTTGTTAATTGCTTGCCAGACTACAGGTGAATGAATTATGTGGAAAAGATTTTAAGCAGAGGAGCATTTCATTCCTGCTATCCTAAGTGCTTCCTGAGAGCCAGGCAAAAAGCCTTACAGTGCTCAGTCACCAGAGGAACCTGCCCATGGGCTTTGGCTGTGTGGGGTTGCCTGGCAAAACCTGACCAGTGTCAGCTGCTCACACCCCGCTTCGCACCATGGCTGAAGCTATCCAAGACACAAAGGTGTTTAGTGAAGAATAAATAGCAAAATAATGGTGTCTGTGGGCTTTATTTCTTCCTGACAATTTATCAAGCTTATCTAGCACTATTAAAGAAACCCTTCTGGTCCTTGACAATTGGAAGATGCCAATTAGCTTTCTTGTGGTCAAGGATGTTAACAAGATCACTGATGAAAATTTAAAAAAATACTTTATGATTCTGTAGGGTGACAGCATCAGTGACTGTGTGGGTGTTAAATTTCAAGATGACTTGTATTTGCTCAGGTTTTCCTAGACTTTGTACTCTGAGTGTGCTCTGTCCCCTAAGCCTAAGTATTTCTTCTGGTCTTGCTCACCTTTGCAGATGCAGTTCTTAAGCTTTTTCAGGCCAAGTTTGCACAGCTTGACACCCTGCTTGACCATAGCCATGAAGCACATAAATTGAAAATTAATCAGATAAATCATGACATAAATTAAATAAAAGTTTCAACTTTTTGCTTCCATGCTACTTAGAAACATACACTGCAAGTATCTAGAAAGTGGCAGGACTTGGATAACTAAAACCGGACAAAGTAATTCTCACCAAGTACATTTATACTGGTAAATAAAATGAGGCTGGAGCGGTGGTTCAGCCATGGGCACACAATTGCAGGCATGTTCAGTTGGTAACATGCATCCCCTTGTTGGCTTGTACCAACACGCTGGCACCACCTGGGGAACACACAGGCCATTGACTGTTCCCGGTGGTTAGTTTTCACTCTGCCACAGTGCATAGGGGCAGAAAGAGAGTTCAGCCATATGGATGTGAGCTGCACTGTACTATTTTGCCTCAGGTCTAGCAAATGGTCCCCGGCCTACTTTATTTATTAATAAAAATTGAAAAGATAAGACCAAACTGGATGCAATCTATTAAGTGATTTGAAAATTGAAGTAATTTGTAAACACAAAATTGAGCATTGAAATAGTTTAAGCGTAAATTATTTCCATCCTATAGACATGATGAAAGAACTGGGGTGGACACGCTTATGCACATGTTCTAGCAGAGCAGGGATAATAGTTAAGAATGCAAAGCTCCAGAGTCATCTTTTCATTTTATGGCTGGATTGATGAAAGCTGTGTAGCTGGTGGAGCAGGTCCTGGTGCACTGAAGTGTCCTGTCCCCTGCTGTGACAATGGGGCAGGAGCTGGATGGTGGCACAGCTCCCCACTGGGGTCCCCACTGCCCGCCCTTCCTGTGGAAAACAGAGTATTTCCAGGACACAGGACACAGCCGCCTGAGCCCAGGAGTTCAGGGGCATTGATGGCTTCACCAGCAGACCTGAAGCCAGAGTGATCAAGAGAGCATTGAGTGAATTTTTAAAGCAGACAGATCTTCCTTTTTAAAAAAGGTTGTCCACTGGCTTTTACAGTCCCTGCTAGAGGGGCTTTTCTGTCACGTTTTAATAGAGTAGGCAGGCTGCAAAAAACATGCTGGCCCTGATTATCTGCCTTTATATCTTTTGTAATAAATGCAAGCCTCATCTTTCCAGCAACACTGTTTGGAAGAGGATTTTCTTTTACAAAACTCGGTTAAACAGCTTTCATTTAAGCATCTTTCAACAAACCGAGGTTTTTTTCCTCAGTATGAACAACTACAAAAAGATGTACCATCAGTCTGCAGTGTGCCAGCAGATAGATAGGTGGTTGGCGGGTAGGAAGACTAAGAACATCAGAAAAGGAGTGACAGAAAGCATAAGGGATGAAACGTTAAGCTAGGAAATTTTACTGAGGCAGTGAAAAGGGAGGAAAATAATTTACTCTTCTTTCATGCACTTCCATCCCTCCACAAGTTCCTCTCTGCACCACCTGCTTGAAGTGCGCCTCGGTGAGGAATGGTTTCCTGGAACCACTGCTCCCCCTTTTTCTCCTGCTGGGACCTCAGCCATGAGGATGGGGTGGTGCCCCAGGGCAGGAGGGGGAAAGCCAGTTCCCCAATGGGGTTTCCAGGGTCCCTGCAGTGAGGAACGGGAAGACTTGAGGCACACAACGGGCCCTGGGGGTTGCTGCATGTGAAGTAGTGGGGCCTGGGATGTAGGAGTATCGATACCCAGGAATGTTTGTGAGAAAGTCCAGGCGGGGGTTCCAAACCACCGCACAGGAGAAGGGAGGGAGATTGGAGACGTGGGATCATCTCGGGCATGACATCTTCTGATGTTTTCTGGGCCAAATCATGGATCTTTGTCTAATCCTGGTGGGGTTCAGGCCCCTGGGGTGCTTGGCCAGTTTTCACAAATACAGCCTAAAGGACTTCCAGAGTGGATGTCAGTAACCATCCAGCCTTGTCGGAGTTTTGTTCCCTTGAAGCTGCAAAACCTGCCTGAGAAGACGGGTGAGTATTTGGGGACCAGGCACCCCAAGTGCTTCCTTAAAAGGCTTTTGGAGATGATCCATGATCAGTATAACACATGGGATTTTGCAGAGTGCTCCTCTCCATCCTTAAATCTGCTCCTTTGCAGTCACTGGTGAGGTTTCACTGAGGGCATGGCAACACCCGAGAGTGAATCACACAAAACCCCTATATGTAAAACTTCACGGCCTATGAGCTATTGTGTCAGGAATGCTGTGCCATCGCTGCCAGCCCAGACATTCCCACAGCCCGAAGCAGCCTCACAGCTCCCTGGAGGGCTCCTTGCCTTGGTGCTTGAGGGCAGAGCAGAGGGCAAGTCCTACTCCTCCTCCTCTCATCTAATGTGCTGAGCGTGGCGCGGAGTGAATGCCTCTCAGAAATGACATCTGGTGTCAAAACAGCAAATAACAACCTATTATTTATTATGTATTAATTGTTAACCTGCTGTTTCCCCAGGGTAGTGGGATAATGAGCTGCTAACGGACTTGGTCAGTGATTTTCAGTTAGCACAGGTTCACACTGATTTTTTTTTAAGATCTCAGAGAGTAAAGCATGCTAGGTGTATAATTAACAGCATTCTGTCAATGTACAGACTGCATTATTTTATATACCATATTACAGAATATAAAAGGTACTATATTTTATGGTATGTGTGGAGGCAGGATTGAAGTAGGACTTCCAAGCTCACCATCTCTTTTTCAGATCAAGAAATCTCTACCTTTATTTTGCATTGTTTCTAGCTGTGTATATAGATTGACAGCAGAAATCATTTTGACCATTAAGAAACAGCATCTCTTCCTGAAATGCAGCCAGGTCCTGAAATGAAAGAGTAAACATCAGCAGTGTATAATCAGGCTCCCAGCAGTTAGGAGAGGAAGTAATAAATATCTCATTTACCTGGAACTGCGGGAGGAAGAGAGCATGCTGCATGCAAGAACCAATCTGGGCACTAGGAAAGAACCTCAAGCAAGCTTTCCCAGTGCAAAAAATAGTCATAGGTGCTCCTATGACCAGAGCACTTTTGTGTGTAATTTTCATGTTTCATTCCTACAACTTTCCCTTTGACAAAACAATGCACTTCCACGGATTATGAGTTCATTAGTGACAAAGACAAAACATTACCAGCCAAATTCCACCCCGCCACCAGCTATCCCTTACCATTCTGTGAAGCCAGGATTACTTGGTTAAGTTTTGCTGAAATCAAGCAGATATTCTTCCCGAGAACTGTTCACCAAGAAGAGCTGTGCTGAGTCCAGGTGTGGAAGGAGCCATGTGATGCATATGCCCACCGACCCTTTAGCCTAGTGAAAAGGCCAGGATCTCTTCAGGGAGCACAGGTGGCACCACATCTCAGACCATACTGGAGATCAGGCTCTGAACCCAAACCAAAACTACTATTTGATAGCTTTGATTATCTCAGGAAATCTCTCACCCCAGGACTGTATTCAAATGACACCTTTTAAAAAGACTTTACTGTCTACCTAATGGGGTAGGAACTCAACAATGGGAGTTTGTCACTCCCAAATCCACATTCCAACTTTATAGTATATAAATGTGCCTTATTTTAATTCAGTTTAATGCGTTACACTTCTTTGTTGCTTCAACTTTAATAAAATATTTATTGCTTATAATAGTACTGAGTCTGTAACATAAATGAGCACTACGTGACTGTTTTATTTCTAACTTTAAATAATGGTGAAACATTTTTAATAAGGTATATAATACATTCCAAGATACTATATACACTATGCTCACCTTTAAAATGTGTTCTAATGTATTAGTATACACATTTTATGATGAGAGTTGTATTATGGCCGATTAATAAAGATACTGCAGATCTGTTGCCACTAATTGGTAGAATCACTTGTGTTCAATGTCTCTTAGGACTTAGTCTTCAGAGATCATGCAGTGCATTAGTGAAATGATCATCAAATATTGGCCTGCTCTTATTCCTTTTAGCTTCAACGGAAATATGACTGACATCAGTATAGTCCTGTGTCAATACATTTCATTGATAAAAATCATTATGTTCAAAATTCCTTCTTTATTTGTGTCTAGGAACTAATTTTTTTGTGTTGTTTGCATAGCTGAAAAGCAGTACAGTGTCAGAGTGACTCATGAATGGAAGTTAAATACTTTACTGTGGGTGATAATGCAACCTGAGAAGGTTGGGTAAATATAACACCCTGAAGGAAAATTTATTATATTTTTTCCATGAAAGATCAGCTGAACTTTGTGTTTATCAGCCAGGAGCGTAACAAGTTCTAGCTAGTTCCTACGATTTAGAAACTTTTCACCCTGCAATTTTGATGCTTTATTTCCAAGCTTCCTGGGAGAATTTTCATTTAAAGTTTGACTTAATCTGAATACTGTTATAATTTCTTCAGATAGAACAAAAGCAGAACTTTACTTTAGTGTAGTGTATTTTTACGTTTTTTTCATGAAGAAATCACATGATGACAGTGTAACTCCAAAGTGTTACTTCTCAAAGCTGCACAGCGTTTCACATCTGTCCTGACATGCTTAACCTACTCTATGCATTGAACAAACCACCTTTAACGAGGGAGCTGTTAAAATGTGCTGTGTTCCTGTAGTGAGATGTGTGGTCAAGAAAAGGAAAGATTTTCAATTGTCATTAAGAGAATTCTGTCTTCCTCTGATTTATTGTTGCCTTTATCTTTTAAATTTTGTATAATAAACCCCTCTGGCTGCTTTTAGTTAAACAGATCACATAGCCATCACCCTGCTTTTATTTCCATATGTCTCTATGACTACCTGCTTACAAACATCCTCTCTAGGGGGAAAAAAAGAAACAAGTAGATTCCTGCACCATGGTCACTTTTAGTTTGTGCTTTGTCTCAGCCAGATTATATCTGCACACATTTTTTTTCCTGTGTGTGCCATGGTACTGTGTGTTTATTGAGGTAGTGGTATGTTGTCCACAGAAATACCCTTCCCTGGGGAAGGTTTTCACTCTTCAGAGTGAAAGGAAACCTGCATTATCCAACTGAATATGTGGAAGTTGTTGCATTTATTCTCCCTTTCTATTGCAGTCAGCCTTGCATAGTCTCTCTTGAATCCTCTGTGGATGGTAGGGTGAAGAACCTTAATTTGGCAACATGGAAGACGCTGGTAAATTGGTACTATTTAGAGCTTGCCAGACATTATGCACAAGAAAATGTAAAAAGCAAAAAAAAAAAAAACATCATGGGCAAATAATTACACTTGTCCCTCCTGTGTAGTTAACTGAAAATAATAAAATTGTCTATAAATGAGTAGTCACACCCAGGGAAGGTAAAGTGCTAGTTTGTCCTTCCTCATGCATTATGTTGAGCTTTACATGAATACAGGTGTAATAGCCACAATTCACATTTCAAAAGGGTTTTTTCCCCTTTTGGGAAGAAATAAACCTATTAAAGGTACTCAAGGGTCTTTGTGGTATAACAGAGAACACTATATTGAGGCATGAATGTTGTCTTCTGAGGTGCATCAGATGTCAGTTTTGCAATCAGATTTTCAAGGAATTATAGAAAAAAATAATATGGAAGCAAGATCTGGAGATATCTAGCCCAACACCTGATCAGGGCAGGGCTAGCTTCAGAATTAGATGAGATTGCTCAGAGGGTTTGTCCAGACAAGTTTTGAAAAATCTCTGAGGATGGAGACTCTGGAACACCTTCACATTATCCAGGTTATAAGTTTTGGAGAAAAAAACAAAATCGTGAGATGATCCCAGAGAGATATTTGGAAAATATGTAATTAATTAATTCTCATGTGCACTAAGTGTGTATTTCTGGTATAGTGTGAGCTTTTTTACTTTAAATTATTGTACCTTTACATAGATGTGTTGTCTTGTGCTCTGTTGACACTGTGTAAAGGTAAACACATGAAAAACATGAAGAGGTGTGATGAGTGGTTGAGATAAGCTGGGAGATCATGAGGCACCTGAGAACTTCACCTCCACCCAGCAGATGGATGATGTTTTGCAGGAGAGAGGTCTATTTCTTCTTCCTTTCCCCTCTGCTGAGCAAGATCAGATTTAGATTTTATCTGAATGCAGACTCTGTATTGCTTTAATGACAGGCACAATCCCTGGGCTGTGAACACAAGTATAAAAAGAGTTTATTTCTTTATGCATTAAAAATCAGCAGGAAAGGGAATGAATAAACTCTGCTGCTGTACTGTATTTTAATACTGAGGGTAATATAGGTATACTGATGAAAAATAATACATAGGTAAGTGGCATTATGACAGCAGTATGAAAAGAAATGTTGGATGAGAATACAGGTATATAATTATTCATCATACCGAAGCAAGTAGAAATCTACACTTGATTATTTCATGGACAATAGAACAGTTTCAGCCAGAAAGGTTGAGGGAGGGTCATTCTGACCATATAGGCTGATGATGCATTTACCTGAGGGAAGAAGAATAGAGGTTCAGCTGAACAAAGGCATTTTCCTATGAAAAAAGTTTTCTTGTTCCTTGAAGACGGACAATTCCCTCATCTCTGCATAAGAAGCAGGCACAGCGCTGTTTGGAGAGCTTGGGAATAGTAATAAACAGCTATCACCTCAGCATTCCCACGAAGAGTGCACCTCCAATCCATATGTATATTTACATATATATTTATATGCATATATATGCTCTCTAACTAGACTTCACAGCCTCCCTTTCACAGGAGTCCATCAAGGGTTACTTTGGAAATAATTTTGGTATCTTCTATGATAACAAAAAATTCCATTTGTTCCCAGATCCCAATCCACTGCAAACACTTTTCTTACAATCTCTGAGTACTCAAAACCCTTTAAGTACTGAAAGTACATACCAGCCACTGCAAGTTATCCGTAAATATCACATGCAAATGTTTACATTTGTGGAATCTAAGTTTCTACTGCTTCTCTCTTCCAATCTTGGACTCCCAGACACCAAATTCTTGTGCAGTTATTGATAGCGTTCATTAACATCAACAATTTTATTGTAAGCACATGGCTAGAAACCCCATGACAATTACTATGCTGATCCCTACCTGCTTTCTGTGCTTCAGCATGGGCAAGAAGTGTCAAGTTAAGCTCAGCCCACCTGCCCAGGCTGGGCAGGATATCTGTGGGTTTGAGTGGTTATTCACAGCGTGGGGTGCAGCCTCAGAGGGCAGCTTTTTTAATAATGTAATCCAAAAGTGAAAGGGTAGTGTTTACCAAACCTGTTTCAAAATGGCTGATTAATCAAACAAATAGGTGTTTTTTGAGGCTGTTGCTAGGTACTTACTGTTATTGAGATAATTGTATGACTCAGCTAAGCCAGACAAAGAGCTCTACTGTTTCTCTAAAGTACTGACTGGCAAAGTTTGGATCATGACACCAGAGCAAGGGGAGAAACTTTGCTCTTTCTTCTCAGCTTTTTCACAAGGCTAATCACTTAGTTTATTTATTGTCACATCAGCCACTTTTACAGCCTCTTCAAATGCCTTCCTCCCATAAAACCAAGAAACAAACATTGACCCCTCTGCAGAACCCTTTCATCCACAGTACAGTGGTGATGGGTTTTCATTACTGACACCAAGGTCTGGGGACAGACCTTTCTTTTGTGTCTTTTCTATATTTTTCTATCAAACATCTGCATAAACAGTAAAGTCCTAGCCGTTCAAAGCACTTGTAAATAATTAGACAAGCTTTGTGAGGAGAGGTAATCTTTTATAAGACCAAGTGCTAAACATGGAATCCGCGGACAAGCTTTCAGACACACAAGTTCTTCTTTAGGTCAAACATGTTGCTTGAAAGCCTCTCTTCTTTTCCAACTAGATGTGTGTGTTTTCCAATAAAAGCTATTGCTTCTCCCTGAAATTCTCACTGCAGATAGTCTTAACGCTCATAGTTACAAAGGCAAGGCTACTAATAAACAACAAACAGTACTTGATTAGGCAGACTATTAATGGAGATCTTGTGATAGAAATTACATCATACAACTCATGCCTCATATTTTTCATTTAAAAAATTGGAAGCATTTTAAAAAGACAGTGCTTAATGAGTATAATTGTAGAAAACTCTCCTTGCTTCTCAGAGGAAAGCACGAAATACATGAAGTCTAGTGTACAGAAAGGGATTTATATCTGCAGATTGGGGGGAACACTAAGAACATATACCTGCCCTACAATTAAACTCTCACTTGCTTATATATTGGTTTTACTATGTTAATGTAATAGGCTTTTTTTCATTCCAAAGTAGCATGTCTATGTTCTGCTAATGGTAGTTTACATAGCTGAGTGATAAAGGATATTTGACATCATAGGGGCATGTTTACTTCAGATGTTTCCAGTCCATCAGTCTCAAGTTGTACCAGTCCAAATTTGGAGTAAGCCTATCAACATAGTATCCTAATCAGATTTATACTGATATATCTGAGAGTAGAGAGACCCTGGCTAGTCATATTTTGTAGCAGTTTGGGGTTTTTTTTAATCTTCAACAAAATAAATTATATATTCTAGTGAAGCA
Source organism: Tyto alba (assembly GCF_018691265.1). Lineage (NCBI taxonomy): Eukaryota > Metazoa > Chordata > Aves > Strigiformes > Tytonidae > Tyto > Tyto alba. The sequence goes on along the minus strand of NW_024881316.1, from coordinate 40,037,771 downwards.
GTATTTCTCTTGCTCAGCATTGTATTTTGATTAGAAAATCTTCTGGCGTATGTCAGAGAGATTACAGCTTTTTAGCAACAAACACATTCACTACCTGAAAATGCTCATAATTTATTCAAAACATTCCACCAGCATTTTCTTTACTGTAACATCCAGTTGTAACTGATAAAGTCTACCCTTTTAATAAATTCTGAAGGCTTGTAGATCAAGGTCTGAACTAGGCTTTGAACCAGGAAGCAGGCTTTGTTTGAACTGCCTAACCCTTGCATTTGATTTCTTGAATTAATGTTTTACCAGTAACTAGAAGTGTTTTCACTGAAGGAAGAGAGAAATCCTGTTGCTGATTTAACACCTGTTACACTCCCAAATATGTTATTGAAAAAAAATGTAATGCCTAAGGTGTGTTTTTGCTTTTACTGGTCATGAGCATAAATCACATTAATCATGTATCGAAGTCTGGAGCCAGCCTCTCAGATATGATGCTTTATTAATGGGTCTTTGTGGATATGAGTGAGTAAGCTGGCAGAAATATCACCAGAATGAGCCACTGCACAGAGACATGTTTATGAGTGATTTGTGAGTGTTAAAGGAGAGTAAGTGAAGGGTGGAGCAGAGATGCCATCCCAAATTCTGCATGTGGCCCACGGAGGAATAAATGATAGCATGACCCCAACCCTGCCTGTCAACCCCCTCCAACCTCTAGGATATGACCTCTAATTGACATACTGGTACAATCAAAAGCCACTATTTTTTCTCATATCATCACTTTGTGAGGTTGGGGTGGTACCGCTCCACCCCTTGGGAAAGGGACGGGTTATTTCTGCTGAGGCTGTTGATGACAATGAGATGTGAAGCATGGTGGGAAAACTAGAAGTGAGTCAAGATCCAAGGTTTGATATTTATCTGATTTTCTTCAGAGAGCAGAAGGACTTTTCAAGGCATTAGCTGTCCCAAATGATTCAAGAGGCTTTTCTGCAAGCATATGTAAAGAGTCCACCACTGGAAGAGGATAATGATATAAATTCAAAAATATATTTTTAATATATTAAAAAGCCATTAGAAATGGTTAAGAGGCATCAGCTCTTCATCGGGATATCCCTTAACATGTCTCAGATTTGGGCCAGTTCCTCTCCCTGATGAAATGGCAGCAAGAGCCTTTTCAGGGCCCCTTATTCCACATCCCTGCTGTGGGGAGTAGCAACCATGAACATCTTTCTCCCATGCAGCTTTAAGCAGGAGAGAAAACTGCCAGCCTTTTTGATATCAAATTATTTTACAGGCCAGATGCGAAATACATGTAACCCTCCTCCCCCACTGTCTGCAAACAACCTTTTTGACAGTGTGATTTACTATCAAGTTCAGTAGCAATGACTTCCCCTCAAAACACTTCCCCTCAGGTAGAAAATTGGATTATTAACTAAATTATTCTGTTTTTTTTTTTTTTTTTTTTTTTTCAAACCCTGATTTTGATTACACTGCATTTTCACTGACCATAGTGGGAAACATATTTGGTGGAGGGGGTCTAAATACTGAAAGTGTGTAGTCTTTCAGCCCCTTGATGCTTGGAAAAAAATAACATACTTCAATTTATAGCCAATTCTTGTTCTAAATTCCAAAAAACAAGCTTTTTTTTTTTTTTTTTTTTTTTTCTGTTTGCAAGCAAACAGAATGGAAAAAACTCTTTTTTTTTTTTTTTTTTAATTATAAGTTTCAGTTCTCCCAGCAAAATGTTTGCATTCGCCTCCTGTATGATCCAGCCAGACCTTGCTTACAGACTGGAAATCCTCAAGGGATTAATTCTACCAGAAAACACCGATTCCTTTCATTCCTTTTCCATTACCAGTTCCTTGGAAAGAGCAGGAATGTGGCTGCACACCCTTGGTCCTCCTGATTTTCCCAAGGGCGAAGCAGCCTGTTTGCAAGTAGTAGAAAGGCTACCACCTTCAGTATGAGCAAGCACAACTGGCTGAACTGGTGAAATTGTTTTGGATTCAGGATGTCTTGTAGCAGCCTTATTATGCCACGCCTAGATCATCTACAGCATGAACTGTCTTGATGAAGGACAAATTGTTTATATTTGTTTTAACCCTGTAATCGGTTAATGTATTTGCACAATTTGAAAAAGTGGGTGGGAAGGAGGGGGCATATGCAGGGAAAGCTGTATCAAAACTTTACCGTTGCTGAATGATTTGTTTATTGAATGTATTTGCCAGAAATAGCAGGAGTCATAGGAAAACAAAAAAAAACAAAGTATGTGGCATTTGGTGCCATCTGATCCATAACCTGACGTTGGAAAGGCGATTTCCTAGTTTTCTCTCAAGATAGCATATGCATGCATTGTTATATTTGGACCATTAAACATCTCATCCAGGAGCACAGACTGGCTCTCCACTGACCCCAGCCTCTGTGTTTAGACACCTCTGTGCTGCAGGGAGCACCTACACATGCAATACATTTACCGGGGGCAGGACCGCTGCCTGGGAACAGCCTCGAGAAGGTTGAGGGTTGTGTGTTCAGTGTCTGCTCCGGTGACACTCCTGTAGCACTGAGCCAGACTTGTGAGTGGAGACCTCCTGACCCCGCATGAAGAGCCTGTCCAGATCTTCCCCCAGACAGAGCAAATAAGTCAAGCACATGGTTCTGATGGTGTTAGAGGGTTTCCTTACCCACAACAGTGCCTTGACATGTATTCCTGGCTTACCTCAGTGCAAAGGGATGCACTGAGCTAACATATTTTGCAATATGCATGTCCTTCATTGGGACAGTAGCTTTGTTCACAGCTCTAAGCTGCTCTGTCTGGCCATATCCTCGTATGTCTCTCTGCAGTTGCATCAGTTCATCTTTTTTAACCCTCACCTATGATTAACTCTGAGCTGCTGTGCACAGTATATAACACAGTTAACTGTAGGGTAAATTTTGCAATATGTCCTCATTTCAACTTTAAAATACTATCCTCTTGAATAAAACCAGCTGCACAGAGTAATTAGCAAGCATTAAAAAAAATGTTAAATAATTTGATTCAGGAAGCCTCTGAAGAGTGTCCGTGCTCGTCTCCCTGGGAACTACAGCTGTTAAAGGCTCAGTAAATAAATGACCTTTTATTCTCATACCCAGGCACAAAAATTTTCTTTCATATAAGCAAATATTAAAAAAAAATTTTAAAGACTCATGTATGCACACACAGAAACACACACATGTGTTACACACATCCTAATCTGCTACAGCTGTAGCTATAGGAAGCCACATTTAGAAAGTGGAGAGTCTGTTTTATTTAAGAGTTATGCTTTGGCAAAGTGTTAAACAGTGTACACGCACGCTGGAACAATGTAATGCCAAGGTTCCTTTATGTAATGTATGTAATGCTGTTCCTTTAGCAGAATTAGAGCCACTTTTATTTATAATGCAGTGCTTGTAATTGGCATTAAAGAGATTGGAGTTTTTTAGGTAAATCGCAGAAGTAATGAAAAGAGAGTCCTCCCTGGGAATTTCACTAGATTTCTTTCTCTCATCCAGAGGCAACCACCATCCCCTGATGCCTCTAGTTAGCAATGAAGGAACACGCTGCGATACCCTTAGCACCTTTCAATTGACATGCAAGTGTTTTCTAGATTCAGCCAGGGCTTGACACTGCTGCTGGGAGCGCTGCTGCTTCTGCACCTCCTCTGCTGTCAGTGTGGAGGTGTCACCCCCCTCCCCACCACCGCAGCCTGGCCAGGGACCCCGGGGCCAAGGCTGTCCCCTGGTTTTCCACCACACCTCACTGTGTGCCCCATGGTGCAGGACGTTGGGAGTGGATATGGGGGCAGACTGGTGGTCTCGCTTCACCCCCACTGCTGCCCCCCTCCTCCCTCCACCCCCCTCTCTCTCCCTCCTCACTTTTCTGTTTTCTTAAATTAAAAATAGGAACGGTGGTCTTAAGTAGACACCTAGGGATAAAGCAAAACCTGGGTGAATGCATACAACACTTCTCCAAGTACTTTCTCAGCCTCCAGCTACTGCCAAATCAGGGATTTTTCTGAGCCTGTTCAGCAAAGCTCTTTTTCAAGCTTCTCTGTGAAGCCCTGAAACCTCCCTGAATCCACAGCACCTTTTGGCAAGGGGTGCCACACTTTTGCTATTCACCGAGTCCAAAAATTGCCTCTTTTTCCCTGTTTGGATCTGGCTCCTGTGTATTAGGTGCCCCGCTTGTGCTCAGAGACACAGTAAGCAATCCACCCCTGTCTTCCCCATACGCTGTGCACGGCTTTGCAAATCTCCAGGATGTCCCCTTACATAATGAAGAGTTAGGAGCCCTTTAGAGTCCCAGTCTCACTGGGCAGCCTGGGGACCACACTGTCCCATGGAATGCCATGTGAGAGCAGCTTGGCACGTTTCTGGCAAAGCTGGCCACGGCAGCTCATGACAGCAGCCTGTCGCTGAGCCTACCACACATTTGGGGAGCTCAGGGGACTGGGTGCCAGCAGTCCAGCAGAAGCCACTCTGGCAGCAGTGCAAACCACTGGGGACAATACCAGCCTCACCCGGCAGAGCTGCTTGAACAGGAGTGTGTGCCTGTGACTTTGTTGTTAAATCAGAAAGGGCTGAAATGCAGCAGCATGGCACATCAGCACATCTAACTCAAAATGATGAAATCCTGCTGGCGGGGGCTGTTGCCCAACCCAGGCAGGGCAGGCTCAAATGCCTAAAGGTTCCTCACACAAATATGCAGACATCTGGGAAATTAAAAGACATGTCCATCTTGGTGGGGACTGGCACTTACCAACACGCATACAATGAACCTGATGGTTGAAAAGAAGCTATAGTTTGTTGGGAAATGTCCAGTCCACTGCCTGGCCCCAGCAGAAGCACCAGGGCTTTACCTCTGCTCCAGCAGAAGCAACCACAGAAGGCTCTCAGGTGCTGCTCCCACAGCCCCAAGTCCTCTGAGCTCTCCAAAGCTGCCATTTGTTCCTCTAAACTACCTCCTCCATCTCAATTTACACTTGGAGGCTTATGGTGAGCCTGCATCACCTGAGCCCCTTCTGCCCATCTGGCAGTCTCAGCTCCGGGTGCAACCGCAGGTCAGTCTGCAGCATCTCCACGGTGCAGAGAGGGATGAGCCCTGTTTTGGCAGAAACCACATTGCAGCAGAGCCTCCTGAGCAGAGCCCTTCCATCTCTACTTCTTTCCATGTTTTACTTCTCCCCTGTGCTCCTTTGCCCCATAGCTGCGGGCTACAATTACTAATAGTAACTAATAAAGAGGCAGAACAGCACCAGATGAACCCCAAGAGGTCAACCTAAAAGCGACGGTTTAAGAGCAGCCAAAAAGCGATTGTCCAAAAGCAGCCTGAAAGCAATTATTCCCCAGCTAACATTACCCCTCAGCGTAAATAACTCCCCCTGACCTCTCCAAGCCTTCGATTTGCTTCGTTGCAGAAGCTCTGCTGTTGCCGTCCATCCGGCAGGTCTCACCTTTCTCTGAGCAGCCGTCGGGGCTGGCGCTGCACCCCTGCCAGGGCCAGCTCGCCGCGAGTGGGGCGCCCGAACCGTGGCTGCTCTTCCACGAGCTCCTGGCAGCTTCATGTGATGGCATCGAGCAGGCTCCTCACAGTGCACTGCAGTGTCCCTCCGGTACTCTTTGGATTTTTTTTGCCTCTTCCATGGGGCTCATAAATGTACAAAGCACGGCTTGAAGCTTTAAAAACTCCTTTTCGGTATCCACAAAGAAGAGCTTTCCCAGTGTTTTCCAAGAACGCCGTAGAAATGGAAGTGGCCCATCAGCAGGTAGTTGAACAAGGTGCAATTAAGCTGAAAAAACCCCTTTCCACGGGACCTTGTGGATGTTAAGCCTTTACATGATTTCAAACAAGTGGCTGAACCAATTCATACAAGAAAAAAGTCCACGGTGGGTATTAAATGCAAATTCACTACCTCTGGGGCAGGAAGCCCCGTGCTGAGCGAGAGGGGCTGGGAGAGCACAGTGGAGTGCATGGCTGCATGCTTGCCCCGGTCCCGTTGCCTGCCTGGACCAGCTGGTGACAGTGACAAGGATGGGATGCTGCGCTGGGTGGGTGTCTGATCCGATCCGGTTGTGTGCAGCCACCCTTACGCTCTCCCGTAGTGTGCCAGTATGACTGTGGGGGCAAAAGCTTTTGCTGATTTTAACATGACAATGAATACATTTGTAAGGGAAATTACATAATATGGTGACTACAACACAGCATCCTGGATTTGCTCATCTTTTAGACTCCTTCCAGCGCCCTTTTCTTCTCATTTCAGTCAGAACCCTCACCTTTTTCCAAGTGTCAGATATGAAGGCGTGATCCATGTCATATCAAATAAAAGCTCAAATGCATTGTTTTTCCAGGAGCAAGGCCAAAAGCGAAACTCCTATGTTTTGTCTGCATTCAATCCCAGTCTCTCAGTGAGATTAGAGATACCTGAAATTTGGCCCATGCTTGTCCACACAGTTTACAAAACTCAGGAACCTTAAGGCAAGTGGGGAGGCAGTGCCTGATTTTTGACGAAAGCCTATGCTAAGGAAAAACCTTCTGGTTTTGGTTTAAGTCCATGCAGTTATCCCTATTCTGGATGAATCATAATGAAACCTTTATCTTAATTGTACTAAGGATTTCATCACAAACCTCTGCAGAGATTATGACATAAGAAGAAGAAAAGAAAGTGATTGCAAAATATGGGAAATGCAGAAGAGACTTTTACATACATTTATGCTCTGTAATAATGGACCATCATTGCCCAGGTCCCCATTAAATATTCAGTGTGGTATTTATCTGCATTTTATAAACCAAGAACGTTAGAGAATTAATGAGAACACAATAGCTGGGTGTTGCAAAACTTAGGTAAGAACCTGAGTCTGTGGTTTGATCTTCAGAAAAGATGTCAATAAGCAGTGCTGTTCTCCAGAATTTTTGAAAATCAAACCACTGTTTAAATACCTCACTGTGGAATTAAAAGCCTATTTCAGATCTTGTTTTTGATGCTTCACTTGGTAAATATTTGAGGAATTTGCTGTAAAAATTATTTTTTTTTTTCACATTTTTTCTTGAGTATAAGTCAACAACTCCTGTGAATTTTTAACGGCAGATGTGTGTTACTCCCTGCTGCGCAGTATATAGGCACTTCAGTACTTTATAGAAATATTCAGAAACTATAGAGACTTGCATATGAGTTGTTGCTATTTTTTCCTAAACCATGTTAGTGAGGTGTTAATGTTCTGATCTTGCAAATATTTATGCCAATAAATAACTTGAGTAAAAGGAGAAACATTGCTTACATGTGTAACATTATTTACAGTCACAAAAATGTGCAGGACTGGGGTTTCATCTTGTAAATGTTCACTTGCTGAAATTAAAATCATAAGAGGTTACAATCATATTAACAGTGTACATTTTGGCAATATCATTTGAGTTATTTTATCTCATAGGGCGCCATTGGTAATTCAATAGTTTATTGTTGAGGCGGCTCTGTTGCAACCAGGTGACAGGACAGTTTGTACCTTCTACCTGAAGGAATTCAGGATAACCCGTCTGACTTAGTCTCCCTTGTGTTTCACTGCAGTTGCCCAGAACTGATCTGGGATCTCAACAACAACAGTCTGTTCACCAGGATATCTGAAAACACAAAATCCAGTATTTTTCAGAACGGTGTTGGTTTTGATCAAATACACTTTGACAGAGGTGCTTACAACAGTCAGAAAAAATTCAGAATAAATTTAGAAAGACCCATTTCAAACTAGCAGATCAGACAAGCATTTGCCAGATTTCAGGAGCCTTATTTCCATTAACTGGTTTGGCTCAGGCAGAGTGGAGACTTAAACCTTATTCTCACATATACAGGGAGAACACCATGAGTGTTTTCAGCTTACCTTACTCTTCACTTTCCACATTTTCTGGCTAGTCCCAAGGATAATGTGTACTCTTGATGCATTAGTATATGATAGGAATTAAAGCAAAAACATCCAGTACTGCAATCTCTTCAGAAGAGCAGCAGCACCGCACAGTGAGTACATCCGTGCACTGGTATTGCGTCTAACCTCTTAACAATAACTTATCTAAAGAACAAAATTATGCAAAATGTAAGCAATAAATAAACATGTTTTCATGCTAGGAACTCTTTGTGAAATTATGACCTTTTTGTTTTTTAAAGGGAATTTAACCAGCTCTACCAGGTTATTACAGCATCATTCCTAAGTATGCTACAAGTCAGCACCGATATAAAAGCATTAGAACAATGAAAAATGGCCGTGAAAATTATTATGTGGGATGTAACTCTTGCCGTATTAAGCAATCTGTTTCCCACTCCTTTAGGGCAACGTGAGTACGCTCTCAGCAGCCTTGCTTCATTAGCTGGCAGGACAAAGATTATAAGGCTTTTAGAAAACAGCCTGAGATGGGAGAACACTTTTTAAACTATTTAGGGACTATTCCAATACCCAGTGAAAATTTGTTTTAGGTAAAGACAATGTAAAACCAGATCAGCAGGAAATTCCTGACAAAGACTTAGAAACCAACAAGTGCTGCACAGAGCAGCCTAACTTCAAACACTTTAATGCAGTAATTTGTTTTTAATCATCCATGAGATGGAAAATATGAGGAAAATGTAACATAAATGTCCAAGAATAACAGTGGTAAGTCATTTGGATTTCAAATCAAAGGAAGTTTCCACGCTGTTGAAGGTTTCCATACCAATGGGCCTGGGGAAACTCAGGGTGCGGTAGGTTTCCATCTGCCGAGAAGAGGAACGCATCGCGCTTGTCCTCCTAATATCCTCCTGCAGCCCCGTGCGCCGGGGCGGCACCGCGAGGAGCTGTGTTGGTGGGGTGGTGTGGCTTCCTACACTGCAGCAAGCGCTGCTCGGGGAGAGCGAGCCTGGTTTGAAACAGTCGTCTTGTTGAGATCCTTACCTACTGCTGAAGTTTCACGCCAGCTGCGCCTTGCAGCAGACTTACCCGTACCCTTGTAGGTGTCAGCAGGTGCTGGCACCGTGCTGCCCTGGGCTGCAAGCGCTGGTACCCCCACCCAGCAAGGTACCCAGCGAGGTAGTAAGTCTAGAGACCAAGTAGTTAGGGGTCCACCTTGGAAAAATATCTCTTATTTCCATGGTGATAAAAATGAAATGGCTCTCCCTGGTCACTTCGGGCAAGCAGTTTCTCCCCCTTTGCAGGAGCTCTCAAGCCTGGTTTGGGATAGAAAGGAAATAAATTTTTATCGTGGGGAAATGGAACACAGACAATCTCCTACGCACCTGTCTGCTTCTTTTTGTGCCTAAATACCTTTGAAAGTCCTGCCCTGAGTGCCAAAGCTATGATGGATCACACAGTATTTCCTTTTTATTATTGCACTGCATCCTTTGGGCCTCACATTAACCTAATTAAGGCCATATGGCGCCAGAATCTCTGTTGGTTCAAACTGATGCAGTTCCTTTGAAGTCAAAGAGCCTGTGCCAGTTTATACCTGCTGAAGATTTGGTTTATGGTCTGGGAAATAAGAGGGAGAGGGGGAGAAAAAAAGGGACCCAGCCACTTTTTGTAGTTAATTAAGAATTACATAGATAAATTTGTGCCCTGCTTCTGCTGTCCACCAGGAGCTGTGCCTAAAGTGCTTTCATGGTTGTAATATCCTTTGCATGATTGCCTCTCATTGTCAGCTGCTATGCCTCTCCTTGTGACTCAGAGTATTTCAGTGTCTGTAGGTAAAACTGCATGCAGTGAGTCAGAGCCAGCCAACCACTTCTGGGTAGCAATCAAAAACATCCCATTCCCATTCACTGGGTCATAAGGAGGCAAAGAATTGCCTGAACGACAGTAATCTCTGTGCAAAGAAGTTAAACTCTCAAATTATTTTTTTTTCCCTTGAATTCATTGTAAAAATACTTAATAATTATAACTAAATAAAATCTTATAAAAATATCTGCTGGATAACAGCAAAAAGGTATAAAAGCTTAGTCTGATTAGAAAGTAAGTAATGTAAGTCCAAAGCATAAGGCCCTGAAATGAGAGCCAGGGAGCAAAGAAATACTGCAACTTGATGAAATTCCAAACTCCAGGACCAAAAATTTGCACTCCTGAGTCCTTATTCAAGGCACTCAGATAAAAGAAACTTAACTGTCAGAAATGTTGTAATGAAGAAATACAGCTAGAATCACTGAAATCTCTGAGCTGTCAGTAGCTGGAAAACCTCGATAACTAACACCCCGGAAAATAGGATCATGTCTTTTGGGCAACTTAAATGTGGGTTTGTCCACCCACATTCTGCCCAGTTCCTCTAACAATCCTAAAATTATGTTTCAATCCCAAATGCCTCCCAACGTTGAGGTAGTTTATATTCACAACTAACCAAGGATTGAGGCATTTCCAGGTAAATAATGAGCAGTAAATGCTATGGGAAGGACTGCCAGCCTGCTTCTCCCCTTGCAACAGCACAGCTGTCCGTGACAGCATCAGGAAAGCATCTCATCATGGCAGGGATTGCTGGATGTTGCTGTTACCAGCTTCCACATGCGTGCTGCAACACCTGTCCCAGGGACATCCGAGTTCAGCTGCTCTGTCTGGAGCAGAAGACAAAAGCACGAGGCTGCTCTTGCAGGGGTCAGACACCCATGTCCTGCACCCGGCTGCAGGCTGAGCTGGGGGGGGCTGGCCGTTCCCCACCCACGTCCCCAACTTGTGCCCAGCACTCAGACCCACCCTGTGATGCAGCAGCCCGGATGACCACTGCACACATGAAATGCATTCCTGGGAGTCCCACAACAGCCTGAGTTAGAATCAAAGTGGCCCCAATAAAGTTTCTTGTTTAGCAGTGCTGAAGCTCACATGGAAGGCAGAGTAATCTGAGTGCTCAGCTGTGGACAGCAAATATCTGAGCTGAGTGTGTAGCCCAAACATGCCTTGGCCACTTTTAAAATGCCACCCTGTATCTGTTAGTTGAGCCACTCCGTGGTCACCGCTTTTTAAATAACCCCTTTTAACAAACAAGAAAGGCGAACTTTCCATCTCAGTGACTCCTCAGAAGATGTAGTGAAGGGGGTCTGAGACTGCACTATCTGTTTTTCCCAGCCCTGTCAGTTTGTCTAAGAACATGTATTACCTCTCCATGCAACATATGCTCTTCCTGTATCCTTAGGTGATAACAGCCACATCAGAGTGGCTCCTGCAGCACCGTCACCTCTCTGCACTCGCAAGTACTATGACTTGATTGAGAGCATTAAATCACAGGCAATCATATAGAAAGTCAACTCCCGAGAAAAGGGAGAATATCAGCTCTTCCCTCGTGTTGTCAGGGAGAGAGCACCAGCATGACAAGGGACAGGGGTGCTCCTGGGGCCGCAGAGCCGGCGGGCAGAGCCTTTGCCATCCAGGCTTGGGTGTGCCGGCTGCTGCCGGAGCCGGGGATGCTGTGCAGAGGTTTGCATTCGCTCTAGGTGTAACTGATTTTCTAGACCACATCTGTTCTTAATCTTCTGCTACTATGCATAGTTAAATATTTCACAGCGCTTTTATCAGCCAGCTCTCAGCTGGGACTGGGAGCTGGTTATTCCAAGGAATTTCCTGCTTCTAAATTAGACTATCACAGGGCAGAAAGGGCTCATCTCCGACTGAGGCTTCAGCACATGAGGACTCCTTCCGTATCTCACTGTATGAAAACTGATTTTTTATGGTCATTGCCCCTTTTTAGCAATGATGTAAATCAGAGGTCTTCTGTAGGAAGATGTTCAGGTAGCAAACACAGCATTAAGTTTTAATCAGAGTAAAGAAGGTGGATTTAGACAATGAGACAAAAATTTGGTCTATTAGCTCTGTGAGCAAGTTATTTCCCAAAAAGAAATTTTAAAAATCCCCACTGTCTCATATCTTATCAATACAATCAGTCTAATACGGATAGAGAAAAATTATACCATTGAGATGAACAGATTGCAGAAGGGACTTGGCTAGTTGGGAGGACTGCTAATTAGGGGAGAAGCATAGGTCATCTGGGAGAGCTGTTTGGAGTCAGTTGTATGATATGGGGTCATTCAGTCCCTGATTCATGGGAAGAGGGGAAGCTCTGGCTCAGGCGGGTCAGTGAGGTGAGGGACAATACCTTCTATACCCTGTTCCTCCTTCCTGTGATGCAGAAAAAGTGGAGAATTGTGCCCCAGGGTGTCTGGTGCACCTTGCTCAGATAAATAGCAACACACAGAGTAATTACCAAACTGCAGTTACTGTTTTATCACAAAAATCAGCAACTGATTCCTTGTCTTCTGTATATGCAGTAATGTGGGTGAGGAGGTTGAATTCTTAGCACTTTTTGACTATCCCAGCTTAGAAAATCCTAGCTCCTGTTCAATGTTTTGGTGTTGATCCTACTGTTTTAATGTGGTTACATAACTCACACTAATTCAAAGCATTTCATTAAACTTGTTTTGCAGGTTATATATCGCTTTGTGCTTCTCAGGTGCCCTCCATCAAACCATCTTTGTATTTTCTGCAAGCATTCATTACATCCCATGCCACTCTGACAAGGTCAGACAGCAGTGTCGCAACCGAACCGCAGAGCACTTTGGCAGAGTAGAGAGTCAACCACTTACAGGTGCTCAGAGAGATCGAGAAGATTGTTTAGGGGCTCAACACTACATAATTGGGACCTCCTTATCCCTATCCAAAACCATCATAGAGTTGGGCCAGTGGAAGATACTGAGCTTTGACCTCTGTGCATTCAGATTTCAGATCAAGGCACTCCCCTGGACATCAATGACTAGCAGAACAGGGATAATGCTGTTTAAAATGTAGGTGTTAGAGAAACTGGGAGTGAGAGTTGTTTTGCTTGACTGAAACAGGCCAGAAGACTGGGGCACAACCCTCCTCTCTCCTCCCCAGAGGAGTCTCAAACTTACAGCAACCCACTGCTGTTAGACAGGAGGTGTTCTGTTGGGAAGAGGAAGAAATAAGTTACAAGCAGCTGGACAGTGTAGGACACACAGCTGCAGGTAAGGAGACATGGCTTTGCCTTCCTGCTCTAGATTTATGTCTTGCCTAATGCTGGGATGATATAGAATGCTCCTGGCAAGGGAAAGGCATGAGTTTCCATCTGCTCACGGTGAGGACAAGGTCAGACCTAGACTGGCTTACCCTTTGCTGAGAGTGCTGCCAGCTCCTCCCCAAGGCACGGTGCTTCTGCACTCACTCAGGTGTTGAGGAAGCCATCAGTGCTGCGGCATGGCTTGTCTGGACTGCTGGCCTTTGTGCCTTGTCTTAGGGCCGCAGGCAAACGGCAAGGCCCTTAAGTAGAGTGTAGCTTGAGAGAAGGCTAACTGAGCCGGATGAGGGAAACCACAGGGCACGGCATGAGAGACTGTTGAGGATAACAAACAACAGAGTGTGTAGCTAACCATATCCATAATCCCATATAAAGCTTTCCCTGGCTGGCAAGGAAATGTGCATAGAAAGGTGGAGCATCCTGGAGCGTATCACTGTGTTGGTGCCCATGCCAGGCTGGCAGCGTTGGCAGCCACCTGACAGTTCATAACACCCAGGTCCTGCCCAAGCCCATCACAGACACCAATGTGTCGGTCTGGACCTTGCCAGGTGCCGTTTGATCTTGCTCCCACTTCCCTTTTCTGTCTTACACCAGTTAGAAATAAGCACCTCAGTGTTTCCGAAATGCATCAGGGTCCCAGCAGTGTCCACCAGCAGGTGACTGGATTCCCCAATATAATGTGTCCCAACCTATTTCTTGCTCAAGTCCAAGCACACTGAGCTTGTCATCATTGACTCTTTTATCATAATTTGGGCACTTTACTCCTGGGCCCAGGTCCCTCTCACCTGACTTTCAGCACCAGGTAGAGGTGCACGAAGTTATAGAACAGCCAACTTTGCCTCCTCAGGGAAGCATGATGGGAGGGGAAGACTGTCAAACCCCTTTGGTCCTCATGTCACTGGTATAGAACTATTAACTGACTTGGCAGGAATAGCATAAGGCTTAATTAATTGCTCATTGTAAAGAGCATAAAGATAATCCGAAGTGCAAGTTGATCTATTAACCTGAAGCACTAGTCTAATTAAATGCTTGAAATTGCTATTGGGTATCTAACATTATTAGAGCAAAGGCTTTATATCAATATTTTAATGCAAGCGTAGTTATGCATTGATTGTTTTGAAAAATATTATCATGAAGTTAATTGTGGACTGGTTAATTATCTTATTCCCATTAATTTAAGAATAGTCATGTTAAAATAATGTTGGTTTCTCTATGTCTTCCATGCAGACATGACTAACAATGGTCTTTTTTTCTAAGAAACGAATGCCTGACCTGAAAACACAGGAAAAAATCCATCTTTTTTTTTCAAAATCATCTTTCAGAGGACTGTATTAAGCAAACTTCACTCCACGGCAAAGTGGTATGGACAGAGATGTTAACTCTCTACCCAGACAGTTTCAGAGTTTTCTGGGATGAGAGTTCATGATGCAGAGACAAACTAACAACAATGGCTCATGAAAAGTATACTCCTGTTCCCATTTCCTCTCCTCTCCCACTGTTTCCCTGGAACCAGTAAGAGTAATCTTACCTCAATGTAAACCAGCTCATGGTGCTAACCCATAGGAACAATCACCCCACAAAATAAGGAAGAATTTCTGGGAGACTGAATACCTGAATCGGCTTATTGTGAGTAAGCTAAGTGCCGTGTCAGGGGAGAGGTTGGAAGAGACTGTGCAGACAAGGATGGAGGAGGGAGCAAAACAGGAGCACTGTTTTAAGCACCAACTACTTCCAAAACTTATTTATTTGTAACATGAAGCCATGCTGTCAGAGATGAGAAGTCAGCAGCCACCATGGCACACTACAGTCAAGCAAAGAGAAAATAATTAATGTCAACACAAACTGGTTGTGATCAGAAATGCAGCTGATCTCAGTGACCTGCTGCAGTATTGATTTGTTGTGGACAGGAGCCAGGCACAACAGCAGCTCCACCGAAACCTTCCTCCTGTTTCTCCGTTCATGCAGCACTATAAGGAAGTAGGTCAATAGGCCTTGTTTGACAGTGTAGCACAGCCAAAGCTGAGCAGGCGTGCACCTCCACCATGCCATAATAGAAAATGTTTGTATCAGCTCCAACCAAAAGCTTAGCTAGCCTAGAATCATATTTCCAACAGGGACCATAAATGGACAACTGGGGAAAAATATAACGAAAATGCAAGTGTATAGTGACACTTGCCCCATGTACTCTATCATACCCATAGCTTAGGAACTCAGGCACAATGTAAAGAGGTATTTAATTCTGTGTGTTCTGAATTCACATCATCTATCTTCATTTTGATCTTTTATTGACAGTAAAAGCAGACAACTTTTCTCAGTTGACCCTCTTTCTTCATGATTTTACAGACATATATCTTAAAGCACTCAGTTTCCTCCTCTGGCAGATGAATTGAGGCACACATAGGTCTTCCTCACACAATGACCATCTTCTGCCTCCACTCCTCCCTTCTCGCCTTCTCAGGTATTCCCTTGCTGTGTGGCAGAATCTGAATCCTTGCCACATGGGAGAAAGGACAATTTTCTGCAAGGTGTAAGGTGATAAGCATGACATAAAAAGAGGAAAGCCGATATCATAAAAATATTGGGCACTCAACTGCCAGGGTAGATGCAAGTGAGAATACCAGGGATTCTACACATGTTCCTTTTCTGTATCAAAGTATGTTAGTGAGCTATCCTTCGGTTTTCAGTGGAAAACTCCTGCTAGCTTTTCCCTGGTATAAGACTATTTAAGAAAAATTCTACCGTTGCCTTTATTAGTCAAATACTTCGAAGACTTTCCATACAGTCACGATTAGTCACTACTGATGCATCCCGTTCACAGTGCTCTTATAGCTGCATACCATGCCCACTGTATGACCTCTAATGGAATTGTTTACATAATGTTTAAGTGACCTACAAGCTGGAGTCCTTTTTAAGAGGCACTCCACATGCTTAAGGTCAGATATTTTAGGGACCTAAAGGTGCAGGTAGAGTCTTACCAGAATTTGAATTTAAGGGTCACAGGGCCACATTTACATCACATACCTAAGCACTACAGAAAGTTGCAGTAGAGCTGAAACACCCGTGAAAGTGAGATTAGGCCCCTAAGATACTGTGGAGATTTTGGAAATCACAGTCTATGATTTATTTTATGAGTATTTGTATTTTTACTTTTCTTGCCATATCTTTAGTGTCTCCACCCCATAACAAGAAGCAAGAATACATGTAATAGGGCATTTAAGTAGGACGCATTGAGTGAAGCATTGCCAGTAAAAAAAATTTGAAATATTAGTACTGTTATGCAAAGCCTTGATAAGACCTCGTTTGGTCATCCTAAGGTCAGGAAAGAAGAATTCAAACTGGAACAAGTTCAGAGAAGAATATCTTGAATGGCTGGAAGAACAGGGAGTCTGTTAGACATGGAGAAACCAAAAGACCTTGGCTCTTTAACTGATCACATCAAAGACTGTGTTGTATAATATGGCTGTTATACAACACTGGAGTACATGTGAGGGATGGAAAAGACGCTTAAGAAAAAGGAAAATGTTGGTGCAGCAAAATATTTATAAGCTAGCCATGAATAAGGTTAGGCTGGAAATTGGAAGGAAGTTTCTTCCAGAGGAGTGAGGTTCTCTGAGCCTTTCCCAGAGAAATAAACAATTCAGTCACTTTTAAGCTTAAACAGTTTGTGAAAGGGATTATATCATAAGGCCACAAGATTATATCACAGCAAGTCTCTGCCAGTCCTATTTGCCAACATGCTTATATCCAGATAGAGCTGAGCCAGACAAAAACACCCTACATGAACAGGGAACTTGGCACAGGGACCAGGCTTCGTAACTTCCTTGTAAAATTGCAATCAGAAACCTTATTTTGGGAGCTCCACAGAAAAAAAAAAAAAAAAGTGAAAACATTCAATAAATACTTCTGTATTGGCAAGAAAGGGAACAGTGGATTTCTATGGCTTCCCAGTGCATTAACAGCACAAGGATGAGTATGTTTGAGAATTGGCAGGTCCAGGTAACTTCAACTCAAGAGCCATAAAGGAGTTAGAGGAGGGAGACTTGGCATACTGATGATAAACACTGGAAAAGCTGCAGAGTTCAAGAGGGCTGGAAATGGTCCCATGTGAAGCCAGTCACACATGGAAATCAAGATTATTTGTGTCACTACAGGCCAGCTACCCTGCCACTCTCAGATAAAGTAATGGGAATATTTCCATTAGCAAGATTCAATTAGCAAAGAAGGAACCAATAAGAACATAATTAATGGCAGACACATGGTTCATTGTCTTTTTCAGACTAATTTGAGTTCATTATTGGGGGGACTGCAGAGTTGAGTGGTGATGGTAAATAGGGCTTTTTAGAGGTTGGTACAACTGTAGCTTTGCAATTAAAAATAACAGCATACAACATCAATAAAGTACACATTAATTGGATCGTGAACACACTAATTGATAGGTCTCAAAAAGTGACTGTCAGAGGGGAATCATCTAATGATGAACTGCAGGGATCAGCATGTACTCAGTGCTATTCAACATTTTCTGCACTGTTCTGGAAGTAAATATAAGAAATGCTGCTGAGATAATTTACTGTAGACGACACAAAGTTTGACAGAATGATAAATAACGATGAAGATAAGGCTGCCATCTAGAATCATTTGGAGAGAGAGCTAAATTGAACTGAATCAAACAACCTGTGTTTTAAATCAGAGAGAAGGAAAATTACAGATTTCATAGCAAAGAGAGATGACCATCTACAGAATAAGGCTGCCTCTGAAAAGCAGTAATGCTGGAAGGATGATGGGGTCCTATCTGACAAGCAACCCAGCATGAGCTCCCAGGGTGACAGAATTGGACAAGTGAAGAAAATAATACTTCCAATGAGAAGTATGAGCTCAATTTCCTCAAATTATCAAAAACAAGAGTGAAATGAGTCTGATTACAGTACATGCATTTGTTCTGAAAAAATGCAATGTGAAAGAAAAAGCATAATAAAAGAAATGGCTATACATTGTATCCAAGTGAATTTTGAGGAAACAAAAGCCACGTTTCTAACAGCATATGTGCTGCAGCCTTGGAAATAATGACCTGTGGTGTATGCACCCAATGCACGCTACACACCTCTGCAGCTGCACGTGAGCTGCAGGGCTCCATAAGCGAGTGATGGCGTGGGACATGCATGACCCACGGTGTGTGTGACACCTCTGAGCATGTACCTTTCATGCATTCGTGAAACTTGACTTATTTCTAGCTCCAGTCATTGTCGAATGGAAAGAAACAATTTGTGAGTTAGGTCAAATAGCAGGATGATGCGTAATGGTAATAACTGAGTCTGACAGCACAGCACACTCCAAATGTTGATGAATTCAAGCTCTTTAAAGTACAGGTCATTATCCTCATTACAGCCAGAACTTGGGTCTAATTGAAATCTGGCAATTTCTGCTACCTGAGTGATCAGAGCTGTGGGCATCCCTCCCAGACACCACAGTGGCTGCAGAAACCATTTGGCCCCATCCTGGCTCAGCCCAGTTGTGGGAGGCTTGTGTCAGTTCTGCCTCTTGTGTGAGTGGTCTCTACCCTCTTTCAGCCTCAAAAAAGCCAGACTGAGATCATTTAAATAGAAAATGTAACCTCAGGGGAAATAGCAGGGAGAGCAGGTATAGGAGAGACTGCTCTGGCAGCTCTGGGAGGGTTGGCACCAACCATGGGGTGACGGGATGCTGAGGAGATTTGGCTGCAGTGGGTGCCCAGCACAGGGAAGGGGATGGCAGGGGATGCACAGCTTGGCTGTGAAACCAGAAAGCTGTGGTGGAGGTTGAGCAAAAGCTCCCAGCCAGCACGTCCTCCCCAGCCTTTGTTTAATTTAACTGTGAGATGCCATTAAGGTCTTTTAGGAAACCAGGAGCCTGAAAAGCCCACTGTAAGCACAGAGAAAGGCACTGGTAACATGGGAATTTGATAGATCCCAATGAAGAAATTTTTCTGGGGATCATTTGGACTCTGAATGTACAAACAGAACAATGGATGAACCCAAGACTGAGCAGCAGAGACCCCCAGCTCTGAAGCTGCAGTAAAGGTGGTCGGACAGCCTGAGAAATCACAGCCATGTGCTGCTGAGGAAAGGACGCAGGAGAGAAAACCGGGAAGAGCTCACATATTTTGCGAACTGTGAATAAAATAAAATCAGTTGCGCATGAACAGTAACTTACTGCTCCCGTGTTCAGGGAAGCAGGACTTTGTACTTCCTTGCAGCAAAAGAGCCGGTATAAAAAATGTTTGAACCCATCTCCAGCTTTCTCCCTGTAACTGAAATATTTTATAAAATTCTCAATTTTAGTGAGGTGCTTGGGTTAAAAAGGTAGATGCATGTTCAAGACTTTTAACTCCGTGCCTGTGTGTGAATGTGAATTTAGGCACCTCAAATTATCTTTCAACTTCCAATTGAGGGCAGTAACTTTCTCTGCCATGTCAGCAGCCTGACTGGAAGAGCATGTTTCTAATGAGAGAAATGTAGAGTATACCCAGAGAGAATTTAGGAGATACACTAGAAAAAGACAACTTCAAAATATTGTTGGAAATGAGCTCATTTAATGTCCTTGTTTTGATCTCTGCATCCCACACAGTACAGAGGGGGATAGAAAGATCAACTCATATCAAGGACATCAGCAGAAGTACGCAAGGATATAGGTGTCTTGTTTCACTTGTGTATTTTTTTATCTTCCGCTTATGACTACATTTAATTTTAAACTTTGAACCCAAGAACAAAGGTGCACTGAGCAACAGATGTTGAAAGACAAAAACACAAACAGGCAGCAGGGCCTTGGATGTTGCAAGATGTAAATATGGGCCACAGAATATAAACATGGGAGAGTGGCAGGGTC
This sequence comes from Tyto alba, assembly GCF_018691265.1. Lineage (NCBI taxonomy): Eukaryota > Metazoa > Chordata > Aves > Strigiformes > Tytonidae > Tyto > Tyto alba. The sequence goes on along the minus strand of NW_024881316.1, from coordinate 40,017,898 downwards.
ATGGGCAGTAAACATGGGCTGTGCAAGGAAATCCTGTATAAACATGATATGTCTATTAGGAGATGCTGGGAACACAGGAGTTTTTCAGAACTAGTCTTCAGAAAGACTGAAGGAGTTAGGTCCCTTCTCCCTGGAGAAGGCTTGGGGGGACCTCATCACAGTATTCCAGTACTTAAGGGGTGATTACAAAGAGGATGGAGGCTCTCTTTACAACGTGCCAAGGGTACAAGTTGTATGAGGAGGTTTCACCTTGATACAAAAAATACGTTTTTTACAGTGAGAACAATCAGTCACTGGAACAACTGCCCCGGAGACATGTTGGAGTCTCCATCACTGGAGGTTTTTAAGGTATGTTTGGACAAGGTGATAGATAATCTCATTTAGACTCCCTTTCCCATGAAAGATTGGACCAGATGATCTTCCAAGGTCCTTTCCAACCTGGGATGTTCCAGGATTCTGTGAACTATACATGTTGCAAGACAAATGCTGGAGCGTGGCAGGGCCACGAGCTACCCACACAGAGAGGATGGGGGAAGAAGGACACTCGTGTGTCAGAACAGAGCAGGCTGGGACATGGGACAACAGTAGAGCTCCAGAAGGCAGAGATTTGGGAAAGCAGCCACCCCTGGTTATAAACACAGCACTACTGTGTGCCAGATGCGCACATCATAGCACAGGGAGGAGGCTTTGGTCCTCAGATCCAGAAAGAGTAGAGAAATTGTGAAAAGCATATATTCCTTCTTAAGGATGTGTATATTATTATCCATATAAAACAACGTGAGATAGGCTGCCTTTTCACAGGGAGGGAGACATTGTGAAAACAACCTCATTATGGACATAAAGAGGATCATCTTCTGGAGGAAACTATTCTGTGAAGAATACTGAACACTTAACTCAGTAGCTGATGCTTTACTGGCAAAACCGGAATGGATCTCATGTGCTTCTGCTCCTGATTTCATTGTTTCCACTGGATCTCACTGGACTGAGCATGAGAATCTCACTTCTGTTACCATGCCCATGAAGATGATCCATACTGTGAAGATGATCCCATATACTCTGCCTTTAATTGAGACACCACATTCACAGTGAAGCTGTCCTGATATCAGAGTTGTAGGGAGGGATATGGGAAAAACAAACATGTCCCCCTGGCAGAGGGAAGGGAATTAGGTTAAATAATGGTTAGAGAAAGAGACTGAGTAATGAGGGATGTAACTACAGCACCTCATTTAGGTGGCATGAATTCTCTCCCGTCCTCTCCTGCCTCCTCACACTTGACACAAACCCACGAGCTCTGCGTACATGTCCCACCTACACCCCATCCATGGAAAACACTGAGTAAGAGGCTATGTGAGCAGGCCTGTGTTAAATCAGGTCAAAGATGCTAATGGGGCACAAAACCATCACGGTAATTTCATTACTCCACCCACGAATGACTGCAGTATTTATTTCTATTTATATAATAAGAAAAAAAGTTATTAAATGGGATTCCAGCTGTAGATGTACTTGTTTGAAATTACATCAGTGTCATAACAGAGGTCATTGACATCTGAATCAAGGAAGCTGACCAAGAATTTAAGAAATCTGGGCATGTATTATTTATGGAAAGAGATGCTCAGCAAGGAGCTGTGTGGCAACTTCTGGGGGTGGAAAGACTCATGGTGTCTGGGTAAGGAACAGTTTGTGTAATTTGTCTAGTAAGGGAGAAGTCATCTGATTCAAGGAGAAAAGCATACAGATAACTAAAACAACTGCAGGAGGCTGCTGCATGAAGGCTCCCAGAGAGGTACAGAAGGGACATTAGGATACGTTTTGAGAAACATGAAAGCTCTGCAAAGCACTGAACACACAGATTGGAATGAGGTTTCTTCTAAAGACTGTGTTCACCACAGCAGAGAGTGAAGCTCAGTGAAAATATGAGACATCACCAAAAATCCAGTCAAATGGCATAAAAAATACAGATATTATGTAGTAGATAGGAGTAATGTTGGATTGTAGCCTATCAGATCCTGAAATGGCAGTTGCTTAAAATTCTGGAACAACTGTTTTGGTAGGAAAAATATATGTGGGCTCCTGACTAGCTTTCAATGAGCCTTCCTCCTGACCAATAAACTAGTATTTCTATCAATGCTTTGGTCATAACAAATCTGGAATTAGTATTTTCCTGAAATCTGAACTGTTAGAATAATGTGGTTTCTTAAAACTATTCAGGGCTTTTTTTTTTCAAGTTTCTAAGGGCCTGTGCTTTCAGGTCAGCTCACTCATGTGCTCCTCAATGGGTTTTAGAAGCAGCAACCTAAAGAGTTTAAACTAGGAGACTGCAGTGAGTTGGCTCATTTTGACCAAAACTGTTCAGAGAGGAAGCACATGATACAAAGAAGTGGCAGAGGTAAGTGCAGATATCGGCCAGGGAATCCAAGCCAGCCCCATCCTCGGCAGCAGGGAAGAGACCTGGGGATCACCCCTGAAACAGTAGAGATGCTCTGAAACACAAGGACTGGCAAACACTCGGAGAGCAAAATATCTGCTGTGTGTGCTGGGTGGCAATCCCTGAGAAGTGTAGGTTAACAGTACTGTTTCCTTCTGCACCTTCCTGTTATTAGGGTGGGAACCCCATTTTGCAGAGCCCTGTTTTCTCTCTTGCTCTTCCAGTGCCACCCCATCTTCCCCTGGTCCTCAGTTCTTCCCTCGGCCTTCAGCTTGCCATTGCCTCACCCTCCAGTAGGTGTTTGGTGCTGATATAAATCCAAACTGAATTTGGTGGATTTAAGCCCAGCCTACTCTTCACAAGCAGCCATATCATTTTTATTGGAAAATTGAATAGAAACTTAGAATACAAAATTTTGGAGGAGACCTGGTCCAGAACAAGCTCAAATCTGAGCATATTTTGTGTCTGAGATGTAAATGCCTTTAAGGGGGGAAAAAAGGCTAATAAACAAAAGAGATAATGTAATGGAAATAGTGTTTCCCTGCCCAGGACATTGCTGCTGGTGTGAGCCCGGGCTGGCATTCACACAGTTGTGCTGGCATAAAGAGACCTTCCTACTAGGTGAGGACCAAGCCCTGAAGTCACATTTTATTGAGACATTGATGTAGCACAAATAAAGCAGGACTGAAGCTGTAGCTGCTACAGGCAAGAGAAAAGGAAATGAGCCAAGTATGATGTCTTCATATACTTGCAGGCAGTACTAATGTGTTTTGCTGGCCTTATAGTAATCCAGACTTTGAACTCCTGTTCATTCCCATTTCTCTCTCCCATGACATAAAATAGTTCCTCGGGACTGTCTATAACCCCCAAACTCCTTGGAGCTTGTTCTGTGCAGTGTTACACCACTGGGGCTCCTATAACTATTGTGTAATGGAGAGTGAGATCACAGACTAGCTCAGCCCATGCGGCTTGCGCTATCTTGCCCGCCTGATGGTTAGCTGCAGTTAAAACACTCAAAAACAATTCATGTAGGATTACAGCCACAATTCTTAATAGCAGTAAGAAATCCAGACATGCAAGTGATCTTCCATAAGCAAGAAATCCATTGATGTGGAGAAGTTTTCCACTGATGTTTATAAATTCATTGACTCTGCTGTGTCTGCAGTTTGGGAAATGCAGCCTTTATTCATTTTTTGCGCTCTGCAAACACATATGGATGTGTTAATTGTGTAGGCTGGTACAGGAGCAAGGACAACAGCAGTGTCATCTTTTCAGATGTGATGTTTGGCCTCTGAATGTTAAATAGAAACCTGGACAGTATTCATGAATTTAACTGCTCAGCAGATGCACCATAATGTTCAGATTAAAGAGACTCTGACAATCAGGAACTACCATCCCATGGTGTGATTTTCCTTTGAAATGAGTCATTGCCCTTTTTCAAAATCTTGTGTTAAAAGGCTATTGACATGCGAAGCAGGGAGAACAAGCACTATAGCTTCCCAGATTTTGCCCCCATGAAAGCATTGGGAACAACCAGGGGTCTTTCACAGCCCTTTTATTTACAGAAAGCCTCTGGGAAAAGCAATATGAAAATGAGCCTGGTGTGTTTTGCTGCAGTGTATCTTGACCAGGAGGTATGAACAACTGGGATGGGACTCAAAGCTGTAGCCTTGGTGATTCATGTAGTTTTCTAACCACCATCAAAATCACCGTGCAGCATAATGTAAAAAGCGAGTGCGATTGGTCAGAAATAGTGTTATTTGGGAGCTTCAGACAGTGGTCAGATTGCTACATTTTTTTTCACTAAAATTAAAAGAACTAAAATTTTAAAAGCTTTGCATATGGACATGTGAATACGTTGATGAAAGATGGGCAAGTGCAGTCACTAAAAATTATTTAGATCCTCCAAAGAATGTGAAATCTGCCCTGGCTGAAGGGGTAGGGGCACCAGGCTCCCGGCAGCAGCTTGGAAGTGCGGGGGACCTTCTGCTCTCCTCCAGGGCCAGGGTGTCTGTTCACCCATCCTGCTGCTGCTTCCCTGATGACTGTACCTGTTCTTCACTGTTGACAATATACAGTTAATGAAGCCTGAAAATATGCTTTGTGAGAGGTTAATATGACCATGTTTTAACACCAGGTCATTTTCTGTTGGCTTATGTGGCTATAAGCTAAGGGGAAGAGATGCCTTTAAAATAAGACATTTGGTCAGAAAGGATGATCTGTGGCTGCAAAATGCCATGCAATGTGTGGGACACGCTGAGAGGAGAGGGTTGCAAAAGCCCAAGAGCTTAAACACTTAGACTTGAAGGTAAAACTGTGGCATGCAGTCGCTCTTCAGCCTCGTGTGGACATTTGCAGAATGCCCCCAGATTATTCTCTGATCTGTTTTCCTATAGCAATGCCACCCCAGACTGATTAGAGACTAACCCCAAGACAGACAGAGGATGGGACTGTGCCTGTGGATCTAACCTGAGGGCCGGAAAATGAAAATTTGATGAGAAACTAGTTTCCTGCTTTCTTGATTAAATACAACTATAAAATTAAGATAAAACATAGCCACAGCCCCCTGAAGGTGTGTTGCAAGGATGTACCACTTAATGTTTGTAAAGTGATTTGGAAATGAAAAATACTGCAATGATGCAAAGCCTTGTTCTCTTGCAAGACAACTATTTGCTGCTTTTATAATGTAACAAAGTCCAGAGTGGAAATCAGCATGTCTCCAGATCTCTGTCAGCAGCCCTATCCCTAGCTGATGCCAGTGGCTGCATCTCCGATACAACATGATGCTGCAATCTCCTGGAAAGAAAGAAGAAAGCCCTCTAGCACTCAGTGGCTTCAGGGTGCCTGCAGAGTCACTGCTGTTATTTATACAGAGGGGTGCTGTTGAATCCCCAAAACCAGGAGTTCAAGCCTGGATCCAGCTGCCATCTCAATGACAGGCATGACTTGAAAAAAATCTCACCATCCCTTTATCAGCATGTCTGCAGCACTTCTGACTCAAGGCCTGTGAGTGAATGCTTCTTCCAAAAAGATGGTCATTTGTGCCCAGTGCATTTTGAAAACTGGCAAAACTATCTGATGGCAGAACAAGCACTGTTCCTGCCTTTTCATAAGCATTTGTATGATGAGGGTGAATGTATCTACACATTTGTGAGACTATGGGACACGGGATCATGAAAATCTTGGAGGAGCAAGACTGTAACAGTGCCTGTCAGCAGTTCTCTTGAAGAAGGCTAAATCCTTAATTTTACTGAAGGACCTCTGTAGGATATACTGCCATGGGGACTGGTAACAAGCACAGTGTGAGCAGTTTATAACTCCCCCCTTAGAAATCCGTACTGAGTAATCTTGCTATGAAATGAGGTGAAAAATACCAATATACAACGTGGTGCTGGAGTGTGTCCAGAGAAGGGCAACAAAGGTGGTGCAGGGTCTAGAGCACAAGTCTTATGAAGAGAAGCTGAGGGAACTGGTGTTGTTTAATCTAGAGAAAGGAGGATCATGGGAGACCTTACTGCTCTCTACAGCTACCTGAAAGGAGGCTGTAGTGAGGTGGATGTGTCTTCTCCCAAGTAACAATCAATAAGATGAGAGGACATGGCCTCAAGTTGCACCAGGGATGTTTAGTTTGGATATCAGGAAAAATTGCTTGATGGAAAGGGCTGTCAAGCATTGGAACAGGCTGCCCAAGGAAGTGGTTGTGTCACCATCCCTGGAGTTATTTAAAAGATGTCTAGATGTGGCGTTTAGGGGCATGGTTTAGTGGTGGGCTTGGCAGTGCTAGGTTAACAGTTGGACTTGATGATCTTAAAGGGCTATTCCAACCTAAATGTTTCTATGATTCTATGTTTCTATTATTCTATCCTCCCATTTTCTCATGTCTAATATCCAGTTGCCCATCATAATATTTGAAATGTATTCCTTGACTGAAGGGTTATTGCAAGGATCTACTACCACTGCAGTGAGCACCTACTCACTGTTTGTTTGGCTTCAGAAGGGCCCTTCGTATGCATCCCACCACGCTTGCTCTCGCCTTCTGCTGCAGCTAACCACCCCTTCAGCTGTGCTGATGCAGAAGAGCATGTTATTATTTCCAGTGGGGATGCTTTCAGTGATGCTGTGGCTAAGCGCAGCCTTGCAGCTGGGCTGCCACCCTAGATTAGACAACAAATACGAGCAAGCAGAAGGCAGAGGGTGGTGGGGCAGAAACTTTTACACCTGGTTTGCTGCTGAAGAAAACATGCCAGGTAATGACCCTCTCATCATTTTTTCTCCTCTAAAGTGGGTATGAAAGCAGGCGTGGGTTGACAAGGAGAGACATTGTGTTAAGGGGAGTTTAGTCACTGGTGTGCTCACTCTCTTTTTGAGCAGGGCAGTGCCCACTGCTGCAGGTGACACAGTTGTTCATGAGATAAAGCACTACCCAACCTGGTGTGAAGACCACAGTCTAACCCACACGAGTGGAGTTATTGTGGACAGTGAGGGCTCAGCCACTAGGAATGGGAACAGGAGCCAAGAAGCCTCCTTGCCAGCCTCAGTTCTGCTACCCTGTGGGACTAGCAGGGTCCCAGGAAAAACAAGTACAGCGCAAATAGAGAATAATAGACAGCCCCTTCCCAAAGCCCTTCCCTTTATCATAAATGCTTTACTACACATCCATATATGAAGCTGGGATAGAAATATTGACAGACCTCTTAGGGTGTTGGTTTCAGCAAGGAAGTTGTCCCCAATTCCTGATTTAAACTTGCATTTCGTGTTCATCACCAACTCATTCAGAACAAAATGCCTCCTGTCTCTCTTCCCACCCCATCCCATTAGTAAGAGACAAAATGGCTTTTTAGGAAAACCATGTAATTCCTGGCCAAGATTCTCTGGAGTGTTGGTTCTTTTTGGTTCCTCCAAGGTATTTTTTATGGTTTCTTAAGCCACAGATGAGAAAAAAAAAAAAAAAGCACAACAGAAATTCAATTAAGGAAAAGCCTTGGGAAAGAGAAAGTGCTTGTTGTTTAAACGTAAGCTGTAAAGGGGGCCAGGAGAGGTGGGTTAAATGCAGAGCCTAAATATCCAGCAGCCATAGCTGTTATCATCTGAGCCTTTGCGCCATTAGCGATGCAGTAATACTGGTTTGGGTTTTCCCCTCCATTCTCCGGGTTCAGCATGTGAGCAGGTCTCCACAAGCTCTTCACTTATTGGTTTGATATAAAGAAAAATAAAACCCTGTTAGGAAAAGAAAATGTATGAAGAGGCAAAGTAGTAATCTCAGAGCTCTGGAAAAAAACTTGGCTCCAAAAAACATGAGGGCAAATTCATCAGGTGCCAAAAAAAAAAGTTACCCAAAACCAACAGCCTTGTTTTGATTTCCACCTATTCCAGCTGATCACTAGTCTCCAGGGTGAGCTCATCATTTTAAGGAGATCTTCTTATTCAGTGAGCCACAAGCAGTGACTGCAGGGATAAAGCACAGCCTCATTTTATTTAGGATGTTTCAGCTCTCAATAAATTGATGTTTCCTTCCGTGAATATCGCAAAACCCATGTGACCAAAATATATCATAAGTGATACATATTGCAACAGGATTTCCTTGTACACCATTAGGCACAGCTGACCTGAGACACACTCACCCCATTTGCCCACAGAAAGGGAAATGAGATGAAGAATTAGAAGAAGGAGCAAGAGGACAAATGCAAAAGCAGAAGGCACCCTCCATTAATTCCTCACCTGGCTTTTGGTGCAGGCTCTTTCTCCTGCTCTTTGACCTGTGAGTTTAAAACCACTCTGGGGGGCTTCAGCCTTTTTCAGTTTGCTGGCCTTGGTAGAGGGAAAAATTCTGCTTTAGTAATTTAAACTAGCTGATAATAGTCTTGTTTTCTCAGATGCTTGCACAGATGCCGAAGGCCACAGATTGAGCACTGATGACCTGTGAGGTAAAATGCAGCCATGGTTTTATTGGAAGAAGTTTTACACTGGTAAATGACTGAATCTGCAACTAGAAAAGGCCAGAAAAAAATACCCCAGCTCACTCTATGGACTAAATTCTGACAGTGACTCCAAAGGAGAGCACAGGTGTACTAAGGGCAGTATTGGATCCTGTGTGTATATTTGCTTAATTAGAGATTTTTTTCTCCTTCCCAAGCAATCAGGATAGCTTTGTTTTATGTCTGCACCTCTTTCTGGTCTATCCAGCCCCAACATGATGGAAACACCTATTCCCTGCTGCTCAAAGACACAGAGCATGGAGGGATCCCTGTCTTTGGCAGCAAAACAGGAGAAGTTGATGCATGTATGTGTGTGTGTATGTATACATATATATCACCTCTACTGGAAGTTATGAGGCACTGACAGCTCTTATTTCAATCTGAAGTAGCTCAGGTATATGAAGGGATTTGTTTGTATATATTATTCAAGTAAATATGCATGTAGATATATACAAAATATGTACATACGACTGTATATTCAAAGTGATGTATTTCCGTATGAACTCATTTATGTTGAGAGGCAGGCAAGGAGCAGTCACTGGAACAGCTTTCTAATGGAAAGACTCTGGCCAAGAGTGATCTCCTTTTGGTCATTTAACAAGTAGTGGAATCAGATTGAGATCTCTGAGGCTTTGAACATTTCATCTTCTCCTTTCTCCAACCTATTTGCCTTTCTTTCTCATATTATGCAAGAGATGAGATGTTCTGATAAAAGCACTTCTTGTGGGAGAACATGACTCAGTTTTCACAAGTGGATACCCCATGAAACATAGTCAGCATCCTATCACAAGTCTTCGTATAACCAAAATAATATCAAAAGTGGAGGCAGGAGAGAAGCAGGGTCAGAGGGGTGAAGTGGAGGAGGAAGTCATAAACTTCCTTTTGTATTATCTGCACCCATCTCCTACAGCCTCTGAATCACAACTGTTTGCACAAATAACTCGCAGTCATCTGCAGGAAATACCCACAATTGTAATCATCATCTTTTTACTCAAGAATTTGCAGGGTTAAACTATTAGTGGCACAATATATTTGTACACATCCAAATTATACCTCTATCATGTGGGGTATAGTTCCTCTAATCTAATTTAACTGTCAAACATCTCTTGAATGTATGTGGGGAGAAACTCTAATGCAACAAACCAGACCTTTATCCACCAAGGGAGATGAAAACTCATCATTGCTTCAGACCCAAGACTGAATATACCTAATTTAACCACAAATTGCTGGGCTGAGCAGAGTTTACGGCACAGCCAGGAAGACTAAATCCTTCCCTTGCAGGAATTACCATGTTAAACTCCCTGACCTGGGTTACACAGGAGGTCAGATTAGATTATTGCTGTCCCAAATTCTGGTCTCAGAAACCAGTTTTCAGTGCCTATCTGGCTGCAATCCCAGGTAAACATCAAGAAAAAAATGCAAGCGTGTGGTTATGGTATCTCGTTTCTGTGTGCTGCGGTGGAAGGACTCTCATTGCTGTCAGTAAGAAGGCAGCACAGCTTCTTGAAGATGGGAGATGAGAAAAACTTTAGCAGATGTCAGAGGGACTTTTTAGGGTCAGTGTTGGTCAACATGGGGCCCTCCCAGCATGGCCCATGTATGCATGCAGGTAGTTCCTGCTGCTGAAGCAGGGTTGCCAAATTGCCTGAACTTGGTTAAATAAAGAGAAACTCCCCCATAGCACGGTGGGTTCCAGAGATGCAAACCATTTGCAACGGGCAATACTGCCTGTTTGCTCCATTCTCAGACTCTCCCCTAGGCAATTTGGTCCTGCTGGAGAAGAGGATGCCATCTTGCCCAGTGTAGCCATCCAATAACCTCTTCTGCCGTGCCCAGGGGCTAGCCATACAACCCCAGAGAGGGACTGAACAAGCCCCCGCTGCCTAACCTCTCTCCCTGCAGTAGCCAACCCTCAGCAAACAGAGAAGGGATGGCTTCTTCTCATACCATGGATACCCACAGCCACACCAGCCCCACACATCTGAAGGCCACAATATGGCAAGAGGCAGCATCTCTCTTCAATCAACTTATGAAGAAGAGCTTTATTTCTCAAATTGCTGCGTGAACATTTCCTGCTCAGTAGCTCCTCACCTTCCAACACAGCTAGCAGAGCCTGTTTCCCTGGTGTATTGGTGCTTACTTATAACTCATGATTATCCCTAAAGCTCCAGGATCCCTTTTTAGCACCTGCTGTGTGAAATAGGCAGACGGTACCAGCAGACCTTGAGCTCCCTTCTGAGGTGCCATGAAATTGCACAATGATCGACTTGCCCCAGAGCAACTTGAGTGTCCCTGATTACCAAACACTTGCCTCCATCCGCTTGTCTTTTCCCCACCCCTGGAAGGATGGTGAATTAACAGCAGAGCTGTGACTAAGGGCAGTGTGAGCAAGCAAGGAAGCCATGGGCCGTCTAAATCAGCTGAATCAGAAGGAGCAGGGTGGAGGGGGGAAAGAAAAAAAAAAAAAAAAGCTATGTGAACAAGCACTAATTGCTTACAAGCCACCACATGAACAGCCAGGCATATTAGTGACTCACAGGTGAAATGTGTGACAGTGACTTTGGAGAGCAGTGGGAAGGGCTTCACGCTTGGGCGGTGGGAGGGGAGGGTGTGTGGTGGAGCCAGGAGCACAGCCAGCCAAGTGTTTCCCATGCACATTCCTCTACTCCATGCAGTATGAAATTTGGTCAGAAGTGTGGAAGCAGAAAGAAATTCCTAGGAGGAAAGTGAAACAGAAAAACAAAACAGCATGGTAATTTCTTGCTTGCAAAGAGTGGAATTTCCATGTGCAGGCTTGCTCCACCTGTAATTTTACATGTGTACAGTGATTGCTAATATATGCCTCTGGTAAGAAGTTTGATCTGCCTCAGGAAAATCCCTTCCTTGTTAATTTATTATTTGATATATATGTAAAGCAGCATACAATATAGCCTCAATCCACAGATGCTCATGCCTTCAAGGCTGCAGAGTACAGGAGGGATGAACCAGAGAAAGAAATAAGATAACAGCTGAGCACTCTTGTTTCAGAGCAGTCATTGGTGTTATTTCTGCCATGATTACCAGCACTGTGGTAGCACCCACAGGCTCAGCTGTGCACGGTACCTACTGGCAAGCATTCCTCGACTGTGCAGACCTGCTGCTGGACAAACATAAAAAAAACCAGCCTAGGGATTTTTAGAGAAGGGTAATGGGAGCCAGGCCCTTTGGTGGCACTGAATTGGGCAAGTGCCTCTATGAGTCCCTTCATTTGGGCCCTTTGCAGCAACAGAGCATTTCTGAAGGAGTGTTGTCTGTCCACAGGCCTGTATGCACCAGATCTCACCTTGATAAGGCATCTGTGCATGATGGATAAAAGCTAAAAATAAACAGCTCTGTAATGAGGAAACTATTATTTGCAAGCAGTGACCACACAGCCTGCCATCTGCGCTGTACCGTTCAGTTGCCAGGATGAGGCACGCTCTCCCAACGGTATTTCAGTCAGCTGTGCTGACCTGCAGGTACCCGCCAGGACACTGACCCCATGCCCAGCCCCGGGGTGCTTGGTGCCCTGTGAAAACAGAGCAAAGAGCTTTTGGATGAAGCAAAGAGCCAAACTGAGATTACAAAAGAGACAGGAGGTGAAAAAAACCACTGAAATAATACAGCAGTCTTGCAAACAGTAGCCCAGAGCTCCCGCAGCTGAAATGCTCGCTGGGTGTTGTTGTAACCAAAAAAACATTGGCGGTAGGAGCTTGGAAGAGACCACTCTCAACCAGCCCTTGAAGGGGAGGCATGGCCCCTGTCCCAGCGATTGCCGCCCTTCTGCCAGCGTCGGCACACGTGATGAGCTTTACATACAGCGAGCTGTGATTGCAGCACAATGACTTGCAGTGTATTGACATGTAGCAAGTAGTTAAATTATTTGCCGCATCAGGTCCTGACTTGAAACAAGATGCAAAGTCAGTCTAGTAGAGGAAGCGAAGGGGGTGGAGAAGAAAGGGAGCAGCACTCCGGATGTGTTGTAAAATAAACCAACAGCGCTCCCGACTTGATGGTTACTGATCTGGGTGTTTTTTCAGACATACCAGATAGAAGAGGTAAATGCCAGAAGCCCAGGGATACCAAGAGCCCACCACAGGCCCACAGGATGACAAATCTCCTGTCTGGTTCTCATGCATCTGCAACCTCTTTTCCACTTCAGCTCAGGGTGTCTAGCAATGCCTGACGGCGGCAGGGCCCTGGGGGTTTTGTGTTGCATCAGCATGACCCAACCTAGAAGCCTGCATGTGCTGTGCTGTCCCACATCCAGAAACTGCCAAGACAAGCACATGGTGCCTGTAGCCCCCTGCTCCCCTGCTTGCTGCCTGCCTGAGATATATTCCAATGGTTGAGCACATTTTCTGTTGTTGATGCTGCTGACCTTTGTGCAAAAAGCACTGTCTTTTGCAGTGAAGAGAACTCTAGCACAGACCTAAGGTTGTGAGCCAGGTACCTCACCAGCTCCTGCAGCACCTTCGGGTGCTAACAGAGTGCTAAACAGCCTTGTGCAGGCCTCGTGCATGAGAGACTGGCTGCAGTGGGGACTTTGTTGTGGATGTGTGTGTTTCAGTCCAGACTATCTCATTCAGATGCCCTGGAGGGGATGTAAGGGATGTGCAGCAGCCCTTCACAGACCCTTTTAATGAGTTACTGTGACCCCAGTTTCCAGGTCTCTGGTCAATCCACACCAGTTCTGCTCAGGCAACATAATTTGTGCACCTCCAACATTAGTAACAGCACCTGTATCACAAATATATACTTGTTTTTATAGCAAAAAGCTCAAGCCTTCTTCCATCCTTCTCTCAGTCTTGTCTCTGGCCTCTTCACCATCATTATAAGGCAAACAAAAACGACTCTTACTGTACCTTCAGTTCTCTGAAATGTCTTTTGCCTCCCAAATGTGTGCTCTTCTAATTTACCCCAACCCACCCCTGAAAGAGTCTCTCTTTTTTTTTAAATTGTGGGATAGAGTGAGGCTGGCCCTGGGACAGATGGGCAGGACCACACTGGGAAGGTGCAAGGCTCTTCCTTACCATAATTTCCGTGGGGCAGATGACAGTTACAATCTTGGCCTGTCCCCAGACTTAACTGCACAAACAAGATGGGGGGAGAGAGCCTGGCCGACACCTGCTGCCACCCTGCCATGTCTGGAAGACATCGGAGAGGCCTGGGAGGAGGAGAGACACCATATCGCTCAGCACCCTCTCCACGATGAAGTGGGGTTGCAGGATCCTATGTCAAATGAAGCTGTCACTAATGCAAGCTGTATCTGGGGCCACAGTAATGAAAACTGCACTGAGCACTGAGCTTCTGGTGCCACCAAAGTGCTCTGCCTTCCCCAAACTTCCTGGGAAGTGTTTTGAACTTTATTTTTAAAAGTGCAATTAATCACAGAGCAGAGCTTGAAATCAGTCCAAGTGCAATAAAAGCACCCGAGCAGAGCCTGCTCAGCCCAGAGAGCATTGTTTGCTACGGCCTGACTTCAGGCATCAGGAAACTTCCAGATGTGTTAACTTTGCAGCTCCTGGCTCCTGCAGGAATCTTAACTGCTACCATCTGTATGGGGGAAAGGCTTCAGAAAAGCAGCTCTCCCTCTCCCTTTACTTACATTCATCCAAGCACCAAGAGTTATTACCCCATGGCCTCTGCAATTTCTGCTGGCTTCGCCCTCATCGACTAAAGGCTGCACCCTGCAAAGGTGCCGTTTCTTTCTGCTTCCATCCTTCGGCAGGGAGCATCTTGGCAGAGCCCCTCCATTGGATGGAGGACAGGCCCCCTCCATCTGCTCCTGTTCTGCATGTGGTTTACAATACGCTACAGGAAGGCATTTTCTCACGCTATTAAGTTTTCACTAGATGCGGAGGGGGATCAGGAATGCCTTGGACGACATAAAAATTCCCTTCTCGGTTTAGTTATTAGGATCTAGCGGCGGCAGCAGGCAAAATTATAGCCTCCATGAAATCTGAGTCTGCTGCTCTGCCACAGGCAAGGGGTGCACACTGTCCCCCTTTCAGGTATGCTTGGGCACCTCCTGGGTCAGTCTCAGAGCCTCTTCAGTTGTTCCTCAGGCCTCTAATCACAGGGGTAATTTGTACCTGTGAAAGTTCCCATGTTCATGCTCAAAGCCTGTGGGTCAGGCAGCTTTGGGTCTGAAAGGCTCTGAAACGGCAATTCCAGCTTATTCCCTGCCCCGAGGAAGTTCTCCTTCCCTCAATCTGCCTTTTTTTTTTTTTTTTTTTTTTTTTTCCCCAAGAAAAGATTGCCTTTTGCTGTGTTTTCAGCTTTTTCTCTCTCCCAAAGACTTTCAACTAACAGCCTCATGCACAAGCTCTGTAGATGGTCTTAATCATCCTAGTCACAGCAGTTATAAAGCACTCTGCGCATCAAAAGCTCCTCACACACATAAATTAATCAGCCTTTTCATACCCAGAGGATGGAGGTGAGCGGGAGCTACAAACTCCATTGTGCAGATGGGGAGGCTGACACACTGAGAGGTTCATTGCTTTGCCCAGGCCCACACAAGGGGTTAGTAGCACAGCTGGGATCAGAAAGCATTAGCTCTTAAACTGTACTCAAACCACCAAACCTCATGGCAGAGGCAAACTGGAAGGACCGCGTCCAAACCAAAAGCAAGCAGTGCCCAGGACTATAAATAATTTTGCCTGACGCAGTTTTTATGAAGCTTGTGCAAAATACAGAAAAGGCTGGTGTTGTCCTGGGGTTTATGACTGTGTTTCCTTCAGAAACCCTGCAGATCATTCAGTGCCCTAGCACCCAAATGAGTCCTGGAAATGAAAAAATCTGTGAAGTTGTGACAGCAGAGACCTTGTCTGTGGCCAGGAGTTTGGGTGCTTTCACAACAAAAGCCATAACGAAGTGCAGCTGCTCAAAAGCAAATGTACATGTGAGGCCTTGAAATAGCAGAGCAGTGAGTGAAAAAGCAGGAGGAGCAGGGGAGAGAGGAAAAGAGAAGTCTGACAAGCGGGACATTGGTAATCCAGCCTTCTCTATTGGAGGCTAAAAGGAGGTACTGGTTACCTGCCTGGTGGCAATACAACTGGGTATGTTTGCATATCCAGTACAAAGTTGAACCTATGTGTTCAGGACGTAACACTGCCTGCCTCATGCTTCTGGCTGGGAATAAACTAAACAGCAGGAGGCTGTATGATTTTAAGAGCTGATCACACTTTCCCATATTTTGTCTCAACACCCTGCAGCTCCAAAATGCTTCCCCCGGACTGGGTTCAACTTCTTGCCCTGCAGCTTAGAGGAGAGGGAATGTGACTCAGACACGCTGGCACAGAGGAGCTCGGGTTATCCTGCCACCACGTCAGACCTGCTGTCCTCGGGCTGTACGTGCCCCAGGGCGACGGCTTCTGAGAGGAGGGCTGTTTTCATAAACACTGCGACAAAACAGAGGCAGGATGCAGACACGTCCAAGTTACTCATCCTGGCTTAAACCCCACAGGATGTCTCAAGTGACTGAACTGTAGGCTGAACTATAGGCTTAAACTATAAGTTTGGGGATTTTGGCATTAGGTGACTGGCCACAAAAAGGTCCAACATGGGATGGCCAAGTAGATAACCCCAAATGACAGCAGAAAGACTACCAGATGGAGTTGTCTATTCCCAGGGGGTTTTGGTATCACTGGTGGCAACTGATGACTAGGAGGAACAGTACCTGTGGGGTTTTTTTCAACTGTTTATGAAATTTTTAAATCAAGAAGTTCGTCTTCTCTATTTTTTTGACAGTGCAGCTTCTATTTCTGAAAACAGTCCCCAGATGGGAAGCACTGGAAATGAGATATGAAATGAGAATTGAGATTTCACATTAGAATTAGAAATTGTGAAGGGCAGTTAGCTCACCCTCTCCACTTTCTATGCAGGACAAATTCAGTCTCTAATTTTCAGTGTTTCAGTGTTATTTGCTCAACATGATGGAACAGATCATTTACTAGGAGATTAAAATGTTGTAGTGTGATTTATCAGGAAACAGATAAAAAATATTTAAGGAATATAGATATGTCTAAACATGTCAAATAAAGAAAAGACTTTAGTATTCAGTCTGTACAGAAGACTGCAAGAGATTTACCTGAGCAGCCATTCTAATGTATTATAATAGTGGATGTAATAATGGAAATGAGAAGCAATCTGGAAGACAACAACTGTGACAGTTGTGACATAGTGGAAATAATTCAGCATCACTCATTAAGGCTGAGAAAAGGGAAAGGAAACAGAAAAATCAGGAGGAAGACGATACAGCAGAAGAAGAGAAAGAACTGTTGTTGCTTCAGAATCGAACACAGTTTCTGTCGTCTTTGCCATTTCTTACCTCATTACCCCTAAACAAGACTCCAGCTCTAATGAATCGACTTAGCAGAGTCAGCCATTGCTATTTCACAATGATCTTCTCATCAAGTCTTTCACTAAAAATTAAATCAAGACCGCTTGGTTCAACTGACTCCATGTGATAGCGCAGTAAACTGCTGGTGATCTGCTGACTGGATTTGGAAGCCATCACCATCAAACACCTTTGCATTTGGAAGGTTTTTCTTGCTTGTTTGCCCTTTTCCTTGCATTCTTGCTTTGTTTTCACCCATATGTCCAGTAGTATCGCAGACACCAGCTCCTCCACAGTTGCATGTACTGCTGTCCCAAGTGGTCTCATTAATATCTGTGTAGAGTAGGCAGGATTGTTATGCTTTGAATGCTCTCTAGTGCTGATTTTATTTACAATGCTCCTCATTTCAGGGATTGTTTGTGATTCCTCGTGACTGATAGTGCTACAGATGTCACACCACAGCCGTGAGGGCAGCTGGAGCATACGAAGTGAGAACTGAAACCCTGTTTAAAGCTTCTGCAGTAACCCAAGAAAATAATATTAATTCCTCTCTCATCCTATTCAAACACACACATGTGGACCACTATGTCCAGATGGCAGCCTTTACAACATTTATTTCTGCAGCTCTTCAAGATACTTTAGAGGAGATTTTCTTTAGGATCCACATCGAATGGTGTCTGCTAGACTAAACTTGTTCAGCTGGCCTGGTTCTCTCTGATCAGATATGTAAGGGTATGTTTCAGTCTTTTGTTCATGAGAAAAAGTAAATAAAAAATAAAAGTACATCCCTACTGCATTCTGCAAAGGCGTGTGCTCTGCACTATCATTTGTTTTGGCAGGCCAGGGTGTGTAGATCTGCACATCTGGCTGTGGGTATCATATCCAAATGTGTTCACTGTTAAAATGATCAGCATCGGATCCACTCCTATACAGAAATCAGGTTCCCAGTATCTTTTTAGAAGTGGGAGTGAAATAAAAATGTGACCCAAACATCATGGTGCCTTGTATAAATTTGGCCCTATGATCAAGCTTCAGGACCTGTCTCTTCCTGCATAGAGTTAAACCAAATTACATGCATAAAAAATCTGGACCTCGTTCTCTCTACGTACTAGGCTACATCCCCAAAACCTGTGTCCAAGCTTAGAATGACCTTAGTTATCTTTATTCCAGAGGTCAGTTCCAGTGGATTTCTGAGCAATTTGGTCTTAGGCAGCTTAACACAGTGCTAGAGCCCTACATCCCTGAGGTACATGAGCAAAGGGTCTTTCACCTGCTCTGCCACTCCCCAATGTGAGATGACAGGCACTGTGCTATTGCCTAAGTTTATTTTCATTAAGGTCTGTCATCTGTGTGTATTTGTTCACCCAAAACAGCAGGGTACTCAGGCTATACCTAATTCACTCAGGCTGCATTAAGGAGCATCCTTAATCGTGGCATCTTTCCCCAGTAAATGTAAGTGGGGTAATGCTGGTGGAGGAAAGAAGAAGAGGAGAAGGTGCCCCTTTGCTTAGAGATCTTGAGAGACCCAAAGGTATATAGGATGACAAGTGATACAGGCAGGAGTAAACAAGAGAGCTTAACTCTGTAACCACGAACTCTACTGTGACAACACAAATAAATCATAACAGCAACCATAAGAAAAGTTGTGACCAAGACAAGGGTGTTGATTCATGCAAACATCCTCAGGATGCATATATACATACACACACATGCACGCTGAAGCCTGCAGGTACCAGTTGCATAGATAAATATCTAGAGAGCTGTCACATGCATTTTACTTATGTAGCACTTTCCTTTCAAGGATCTCAGGGATCTTTGTACATGTCAGTGAACTGCTGAAGCAAATAAATATTGAACATGCATCTCAGATGGGGAAATCCTGACCCTGCTCTGAGCAGGGATGTTGGACCAGATAATTTCCAGAGGTTCTTTCCAGCCCCATTGATTCTGTGATATAGCCTAAAACAGCCTGGGAAATCTGGGGTCCCTTCACTTCATTTAAGCTTCATGTGTTTGGTCTAGCCTCTCACATCTTGCAGAGGATTGCTTTAAGGGTAGATTGGAGACCACAGAGCTCATTAGTTCATTTTGCAGCTCTTTACAGTTAAGTCTGTATTTTCTATCATGTCTCTTATTGCAGTGGTGGTTTGCTACCTTAGATATGCAATATCTGAACAGTCCTCCCATTACTATGCAGAAATTACTTCACCTTCCCATCTCACAGAAGATCAAGCCACCAATTTTTTCCTGACTGCACTTTCTGGAACAGCTGAAGAAAAGTACGTGTCTGAATCGTGCTGCTCTAAATGTCAGAAACAAAATACTGCTCATCTGGAAGGGTCTAAGTCCTGCACTGATTTATAGACCAAAGTTTCCTGGAAGTCAGAAATCCATACAGCATCCCTGAACACTGAATTCTGCCTGTGGTCCTCTGTCAGCTGACATACACTAATTGTAAATGCATATATATGACGTGCAGAGAACAGCCTGCTGACTTTGCGCTTGAGGGGGTTCATGTGTGGTACATACCCTGGAAAAATGAAATATCCAATGCCCATTAGTGAGCAGGAATGTGGTGTGAAGTTAGAATCTGCTGTGTGTTAAGCCTCACCACTCAATTTGTGATACGTAGACAGAGAGAAAGGCTAAATCTGTGTGAGCAAATAAACAGTTAAAGGGACTGTTTATTTGTGAAACTGTTCAAATGGTCTCTGGTGTAACTTTGGCAAGGCCCATAACTCAGGAGTCAGTATGGGCCAAGGACCATTCCCAGCAGGCAGTTTGGTTGTGACACCTTGTTTAGTGGCTACCAGAGGCTATCAGTATGGATGAGGACTATCCCATGCTGTTGGCCTTGTGTCATTGAAAGGTCCTAGGCACTTATTAGCTTAATATGTCTAGTTAAATATAAATGCTCTAATTTATTTCCATAAAAGTAGAATGAATCATGGCCCACATCAGCATATGCGTTAGATGAGTCTTCTGAGGGGTGAACCAGCAGATTGACTGGAAAATATTTCAGGTGATATCAAAATGTAAATCTTCTACTGAGCTTGTGACACAGTTTTATAAAGGTAACTATCTTTGGTTTTATAAAGGTAAAAATCGAGAGTCATTGGGATGAGTCTTAACCATATTTCTTGCTTTGAGTTCCTCTGATTATACATAGTCCCATGCTCCCCAGAGTTACCTGAGAGAATGGATGCTGGTGAATCATCAGTGGGCTGGCTCCATCTTCATCATACACCACAGGTGATATTATTTGTCCTGGAGGAGCTTGTGATTTTTGCACTGAGCATGCAGCATTGCCCCTAGAAACCAATACCCTGTTAAATTAATAGTGCCTGGAGCAAACACAGGGGCATCTGATCTGATCACTGATGAGGGTTAATGGCTCCCATATGCATCAGTGCTGCTCTGAACCCCTCCACCTTACTTAGCTGAGGACTCCAGGACCACTAACACCTGTAGGGTACATACACATGCACCTGCAGATTTTGTCATACGTGGGTGTGTTCTTTGTTTTTCTTTTCCTTTCTTATTTGTGCCTATTCTTTTCCTAAATCCTCTACTGCTCCACTTAGTCTCTGCTTTTCCTCTTTCACCAGAAACCTGGCTTCTCAAGGACTTCCGAGAGTACATCTGATATTGGCTCACTGAGTGCTACCACCATAAACTACTCTATCAAGCAAGTGTGATTATACTGTATCTTATGAACAGAATTTGATCCTCAACATTTAAGCAAGTGACTTCACTAAATTTTTTGAGAGGTTTTTAAAAATTGCCCACCCCGTACTTTCTTCTTCTCCTTTTCAGAAAATTAACACCATTTTCATCCAACTTTCCTAAAATTCTGAATACTGAGGTAATATAGATTGACGTGGTCTCATAATAACCCAGGAGTTCCCTGTCATCACCTTCCTTGTCTATCCTGAAGATGAATCCAAACAAAAACCCCCAAAGACCACCATCCTATACCAGGCTAGTACAAGCTCAGAAACAGCCTGAGCATCTTGCACAGAATGGATTTGGCCTACCTGCTCCTCAGTGGTCTCCACAGGGCTTCCTTGGATCTCTTCTTGGTCTCAGATATGGAATATGCATTGAGGAAGATTTTGTAGAGCTAGTAAGAGGAAAGGATAGTTAGAAAGATACATTTATGTACCGTGCATCAAAGTGATTTTAGCGCTCTTTGCTCCACACTGAACTTTTAGGCTACACTAATTTAAAATCCTGAGTACTGCATATGATCACTTTGTTGCTCAAAAGCTACTTATTGAGTAAGATTTAGTGGAATTGCTAGGTTCCAGGATAAACAGCAATATAATTCAAAAATAATAAAAATGTTGTTTCCATGTGGTTTTCCATTAAGATCAGTCGAACCAAAAACCAAACCAAAATAACAGAGTAAAGAGGTGAAATAAAAAGGGAGAAAAGTGAGTGGAAAAATTAACTGTTGAGAAAAAAAAAAAATCCCACTGTAAAATAGTTGTCAGGTTTTTCTGCTCTGCTACATCAGCTTTGAGTCAGTGTAGCACTGTAATTGTAAAGGGGGAAGCATTGCAGCCAGGCATCATCACAACAGAGCATTTGAACCTGAAAATGTCCAGCTGCAACAGCTACCTGTGTCCTTCCCTTAACTCAGTAATCAGTAAGATCTGGGATGAGAGTCACACAGCCAAAACCTCTCTTGGGAATAAAATGACGCTGAGCACAGCATTCAGCAGACCACTTCTTAGGACTTGGATGGAAGAAGAACTTCCCATTTAGGAGTGCTGACATCAAGATTTTTATGCTGATCCCATCTATTTCCTTCTGAGGCTGCTAAAACTTCATCTTTCTTCAAAATTTTAGAAAAATTATTCTCCACAAGACAAAGCTTCCTTCTTTGGCTGGGTATTTCCAAAGATCTCAGGCCTTGATTTGCTTCTAGTTGAATACATGGGTAAAAAATAACACATCAAGGAGTGGAGTTGGGCTAGTGCATGGAAAATCTCTGCATGTAGCTTTTAGTGAATAATGAATCTAGTTAATAATAATCACTTTTCTCTTTTGGTGCAATGATGTACAGAGGAGAAATAATTACTACTCATTACATTAACATTTATAACAGAGGTATGTTCTGTGCTAGGTCAAGTGGCACTGGATCAGCAGCTATTTTTCCTTTATACTCAGAATGGCAGCCCACAAATCCTCTGCACACAGGGACAGACATTCATATGCATGTAGCCCAAAATGACTTGCTCTCATCAATCTCTAAGCAGCACTAGTCCATGCTGTTGCATGTGATTATTCATGTTCGCCTTTCTCTCTTCTGTGCTGTTCTTTTACAGAGATTCCTCACTGCAATTTGTTTCCCTTTATACATTGTATATCTTGTTCAGATAAGATACTCCGATTTGGATAGCTTAGTCAGCTTTTATGGTACTTAGCTCCATAGGACCTTCTGTTGAGGCAAATCAAGTTACTTGCCTTAGTGGTTTGGTTTATCCCTGTCATAAACCTTAAGCTTAATGTGATGGGTGTGTATGGGGGATAGTGGGACAAGCCAGATGGGGACTTGCAGAGTGGGAGAGGGATGCCACCACTGAGAATATTTCATCCACTGTTCATGGGAAAAAAGGTCACTGAGAGCGAGCCATGAAGTGGATTAATTGCCCAGGCAAGATATACAGATGCCAAAGGTCATACATTAAGTATCTCTGGTCTGAACAGACAACACAAATCACCCTGAAAGCTCCCTGTGTATGCTGAGGCAACTCAGAGAGATGAGGTACAGGACGTCTTGTTTGATGGGTCTGGCCTAGCAGGCTTGGTAGGATTTGCATACCAAGTGAGATTTGTTTTCCAGGGCAAGCTGTATTTCCAGGCAGGAGAACAACATGCAAGAAGGTTTTAGGAGGAGAAGAGCAGAGGGTGCAAGGTATGTGGGACACAGGATTCAGTGGCAGAATAAAATGGAAGTGGAAGAGGCAGGGAGTACAGGGAAATGGGAACCCAAATGAGTATAGAGATGAAAATGTAGAATACCCCAGAAAGGAGAGAGAAGGGAAAGGCTGAATTTGGTAGAGAAGGAGAGCAAAGAGGTGCTCCAAAGAAAGGAGCAATAAGCACTGCATAGCAGCTAGGGAAAATACAATGCTGTCAAACCTTTTAGTTTCTTCTTCCTCCAAACACAGATGTCTATACAACTATGTGTAAGTTTGTATACTTCTATATGTCTATGTCCATGCGTGTATATGTAAATAAAACACTCGTCTTATGAAACTCATTTAATGGGGGGTTCTGTATATCCTAAATTTTATTTTTCTTCTGACACGGGAAAATTCCCTTAGGCTAACAACATCAGCTGCTCTCTGTTATGCTGCCATCTGTTATGTAAAATAACTAGAATTCCTTTTTTCTCTTTCTCCAGTGGCTTTCCTGTTTTTCAGCTTTGGTCAGCTCTGGTTAGTTTTGTCTTTTTAGCTTTCTTTTATGATGCAAAATAGCCTTTTACTCATTAAATAAATAAAATATTGCAAAACAGGATAAAAGGATTTATCTCTACATACAAAATGCATCAAATCTAGATACGCTAGTCATTTGAGAAATACCCTTTGCTTTGCTTTCTAGTTGCTAATTTAAATCACAATATATTCCAAAATGTATTTATATATATTCCAAAGTGGCATTTACACTGAGATTTGTAGCAAGTCCACTCTGGTGGTATGGTGGTACGCTTCAGATCTGAATCCAGATTCAGATTTTAAAGCATCTTTGAAATGCAGATGTGAATGAATTAAGAGGTTTGATTTATAAGTTTCATTCATTTAGGATCCAATACACAAATCATTGTGCCAGGAACTAAATATCTGTATTATATATACTGCCAGTACTTAACAGGGTACACCATAGAAGGCTTTGAAGTCTTTGGAAACTTGTTATGTTGACATGGACTTTGAAAATATGTGAAATGTGCTGTAAAAGAGACTGCACAGTTGTATTGTTATCTTACTTTAATTATTTTCTTAAAACTAGAACTTTTTTTTTTTTTTTTTTTGTGACAGTCAGGTAAGTTTTTAGGGTAAAGCCTCTGCACATCTTCCTATGTAACTTATACATTCACACTCTCTTTAAACTGAAGAAATATTCACTATACATGTAGTAAATTCAATTTATATCTGACCAAGGGGGTTTTACAGAAAAATTGCTTTTCTGTAGGTTTTCAGATAACTATTAAAACCAGGATTCAGTGGTCTATATTGTCCTCAGAAGACAACAAATGCTGTGATGCGATGTCTATCCCTCTAGTTCACCTTTCCGCTGGGAGTCTGTTCAGCTCCCTCTGTTCACTCGGTTGGTGGAAATGATCTTGGAGTCTACAAACTCCCTACATCACAAATGTCACCTTATAAACGTAAGGGGAGGGGAGGCTTCAAACTTTTTTGCCTTGATTTTGAGCTAGATTTCCAGGAGGAGGGAAAATGTGATGTCACAGGACAAGCCACAGGGAATTGCTGATTCTCTGAGGTTTTAAAAGAAGGGGCAATGAGAGAAAAGGTGTTCACTGCCTGGTGCAAATGAGTTCTTCAGATGTGAACTTCTATGGGGGATCTGGGAGGGAAAGGGCTGTCATTTCTTCTTGGAGCTGATCAAGGAGAAGCAGAGAGGGAACAACAGGAACTGCTCTCATCTGGGACTGTTGTATATGCTGGCCTCCAGAAGACGAGCTGGTGGAAACAGTACAGCATTCATATAATGTATTGTTTCCTAAACCATCTGAAAAAACCTATGAAAAGCCTGCCTGTCTCTGTCTAAGTGCTATCTTGCCATGTGCTCCTATTGTGCCTCCACAAACTCGCCACTTTCCCTGGATAACTGTATTTAAATGATGAAGATGTCGTGCCTGGGAGCTGTGAGTGTCCTAGGGACAGCAGTGGTGGGCCTGTGGGCCTCTGCTTCCTCGAAGGACTAAGAGACAGAGATGACAGATCTCATACCACTTAAATTCGGATATGTAAAATTCATCACCTAAGTTTCAGCTTCTTTTCTGGGTGTCCTTTAAAATCGTTAGAGGTAAAATAGAAAGTTGAAAGAAACTTTTCTTCTTATCTAACTTTGACATTTCCCTTTGAATGGGAAAAATACTCCCTCAGAGTGCTCCTTTGACACCACAGAAGGCAGAGAAAGCCTAAACCCAACTTCTACACAGTGAAATTTAGGTGAAGCTGATTCCTTCTGGAGTCTGTGCCTGATGTGTCCCAGAAGGAGTCCTAGTGAGACCCAGAACAGTGGGCTGGGAGGTGTCCAAATGTGGGGATGTTGACCAGCTCAGTGGCACCACTGAAGGCCCAATCACACTTGCTTAAATTCACTGTCATATGCCAGTCACAGGTCGAACCAAATGAAACTCCAGAGATGTTCACTGTCAACCAGTAAAGTCCCCCTGAAGCAAATAAATAGTGTGTTTTAGAAGTTCCTCTGCAAGAGTATTCAGCATGGAGTTGTGAGAGCTGTGTGACAAATTATCCAGACTTCAGTCTTGTAGCAACATGACGGTAGACTGAAGACACTTCCCTCTCCTGTAAGAAATCATGTTTTCTTGGGTCACTTCAGGAATTTGGCAATAAATAATGTCTTTGAACATTACATCTTTAAGGCTACTAAATATGGGGGGAAAATTACAAATATACAGTTTTTACTCTATGCAAGACCGGTGAGAAGAGACAACATATCACATATTTACTGAATGATTTTACAGGAATTCTCCAGTTAGGAAACTGCAGGAAACCTGTAACTAGTAGGTTACCCAAGCCACAGAGCAGTGGAATTTGCTCCATGAGATGTTCCTTTTGAGGGGTTTAAAGGGAGTTGAGAGAGATTTGTATATTAGGAAATCTGAGCTGGGACAGGAAGAGAAACCTTTCTGTTACATGACAGACGTGCTGAGCACTATGATGTGTTGCTGAAACTCTTCAGCCATGACAACATGTTCAGTATCACTAACAGAAACAAAGGATTTATCAGTGGGGAAAAAAAAAAAAAAACAAAACAGTAACTCATCCTGTCTGTCACTTTAGGATGAAATATACATGGATTGCTTCCTCCTCCACTGACTTGCAACCACCTTCAGGGATGAGACAAGTGCAGCTGTTCAAACAGCATGCAGCAACCCTAAACCATGCAAGGAAGTTGAGAGATTTATCATTACTCTCCACCTGCAAGGAATTCTAGGAAGACAGTTGAAATTACTTTGCATCCCCAAAATACTGCATCTCTTCTGACAAAAAAACATGCTAAGGTATTTTTAGTGTTCAAGCATATTTGACTTCTTTTTGTTATGACCACCAAAGCAAGGCCCCACCATAGCAAGTCTCATGGAAGGAGCAATATTTACTTTTCAACTCAATTTTGATAAATTGAGAACAAACGAGTGTTTTGACTGAGAAAGCATCATTTAGTGGGAACACTGAAAAAAGCATGTTCCGACTTCTATTTTTTTCCTAATCTCTCTTAAAATGCAGAGAAGGTGAAAGAGTTCATGTGGAGATCTGAGCAAAACTCCTTTTGCTTATGGCCATTTCTAACTCTCCTGTCAACACATTACTTGACCACTTTCTCTGCAACCAATTTTTTTTTTTTCCTCCCCAAAGAAGGTGGAAGTCATTCCCATGTGATATTTTTCAGGAAAATATTCCCAACCTGAAGATACCTTAGGAGTATTTATCTAACCATGAAAATAAGCTGTTTTTCTAGTTGTGTTAAAGAGCCAGAACTATGTTGAGAAGTGCACTGCAAAGGAAACCTACATGATTATACAGATAACACACCCAGCATTGTACTGGAAACTTTTGCAATCAATTTAGTTGAAACTCAGGTACTGACCTGGGCTGGCAGGGTTTCACTGATTTGTTCAGGGTGCACGATCAGCTCCAGAACCCTCAAAGCACGGAAAAAAATCACAAGCAGGGTGGCTCTTTGCTGTATCTGCATGACCCAGACATGTTGTACTAGTGATTCCTATCGCATATAGGACACAAGTTAAGGGTATGATCCTACAACTGGGCTTTGGATCTCTCTCAAAGGCTCTCCAACACTGAAGCAGAGCAGCTGAAAGTGAAAAGCTATCTGAGGCTTCACACATCTTTAATTTTGGACAATAAAGCCCCCTTCTCTGGTTGACAGATCCAATGTTGCTTCTGGCCTAGATTTAAGCAGATGTAATGTCAAGGATTTACAAAAATTCAAGCAGTGGAGTATAGCCCAGGGCTCCAGCCAACACAGTTTAAATAGTATAATTAGGCATTTACTGAGATGTTTCTTTCTGCAAATTATATTACCTGTTTTTCACACATACTTACAGCCTTTGTTAGTGAAGGCATAAGATACTATTGTAAACCCTATTGAAATAGTCAATCTAAGTTTAAAATGCTGGATTAGTAAAGGCAGCAATTCAAGCAATTATTAGAAATGTAATTTTCATACCTTTACATGCAACCAGGAGTTATTTATTACTAGCCAGGTCCATTGGACCTCACATGTTTTTCAAGCATGGCCTACAGAAGACCAGCCTGAAAGTGCAGAAAAGCAGGGCTGTCCTGGCTGACCAGCACATCGCTTTGCTGGTGACTTTGCTTCCTCCTTAGCCTTCATCCCTCTTGTCTATCTGGGTTGTGAGGTCTCTTGAGGAGGGACTCTCCCTCACTCACACAAAGTAGTCCCAATGTAGATTGAGGTCTGTGGACAGTACCCTAACATATACATACATAACATTTTCAGAAGGATAACAAGACATTTGGAAGCAGGAATTACCTGCTTTTCCTCTTTGAGGTCCCTTCAACGAGAGCTGCTTACCAGTGCACCAGGAGCCCAGAGGTCACGTCATCCTTTTTTTTGCCTTTCACCTTGACCTTACTACAGCTCTAAAAATTCAAGATACGGTACTCCTAGTTGTGTTGAACCTTACATTCTGAGAGACTCTCTCTCTGAATGTATGGCTTGCATCAGGAAAAAAATCCTCACAGGAAGTCTTCTGATTCTTGAGGTTAGGTAATTATATCGGGAAATTATATAACACAAACAAAACATGGTTTAAAGGGGAAACTTAGATTGAACAAATATCTTTCCTGTTAGGATGCTCATGATGAAAACTGCAAATAGCTGTTAAGAGCAGCCCTTCACCCAGAGCTGTGCTTTCTTTCCTGGTCTGAGTACTTTCCTCCTAAAAAATAGTTCACCTACAGCCTTACAAAAGATGCTGAATAGGAACTGGGAAAGAAATAGCTGCTATACGAATGTGCCATGTGATTATTAAAACTATTACTGGTATATATTTCTACAAAGAACTGCAGATATGATGGAAGTTAATATAAAGGAAACCACCCTGAGGATCAGAAACATTTTCACTTCTGTCATCAGGGGTACAAGAAGTAAATGACTTTGTCTTCTAGCTACAATATTTACCAGTAACTGCCACTTATATATGTAAAAGTGGATGCTTAATTTAGCCCATTGTCTTAATTTTCTTCAGGGCTGCTTTCAAGCAAATATTTGAGAAGCATCATAAGCACCACAAGCCCAAAGGCTGAGCAGCTATGGCTGCGCACTGCTGGTGGGTGTCCAGGCACTGTCCCAGCCCTGGACAGAATGCCAGCATCTCCCAGTTTACTGCCTAGCCCCTCTGGAACAGCCACAGAGTATTTATCTCTTGTGACTAACCCATCCTAGTTTCCCACTCCTGTGCAATGTATGCTGCTCTCTGTATCTGCAGAATGCATAAGTCAAGAATTACTTGTTCTCAGTTATTGTGGCAGCTGAAAGATGCTAGAAAGGAAATCTAAGTTGTTTCAGTTCTTTCTGTGCAATTTGCTCAGCTTCAGAAAGGAGAGAAACATGCAGCAGCAAGCCTAACTGTGAATAGTTTTAGGGAGGGTGAATCTGTGGGTGTAACTATGTCATCCAGTATATCCAAGTTCACAAAACAGGCCTGAGAAAAAAAGGCAGAGAAACAGAGGGACAGAGCGAAAGAGACAAGAAAAGAGAGAGGGAAAGAGAGATTGGGGAGAGAGGATAGAAAAAGAGAGAAGAAAAAAAAAAAGGCAGACAGACAGAGAAAGAGGAGAAAGAAGAAAGACAAAGATGAAAGAAAAGAAAGAAAGAAGAAAGACAAAGATGAAAGAAAAGAAAGAAGAAAGACAAAGATGAAAGAAAAGAAAGAAAGAAGAAAGACAAAGATGAAAGAAAGAAAGAAAGAAAGAAAGAAAGAAAGAAAGAAAGAAAGAAAGAAAGAAAGAAAGAAAGAAAGAAAGAAAGAAAGAAAGAAAGAAAGAAAGAAAGAAAGAAAGAAAGAAAGAAAGAAAGAAAGAAAGAAAGAAAGAAAGAAAGAAAGAAAGAAAGAAAGAAAGAAAGAAAGAAAGAAAGAAAGAAAGAAAGAAAGAAAGAAAGAAAGAAAGAAAGAAAGAAAGAAAGAAAGAAAGAAAGAAAGAAAGAAAGAAAGAAAGAAAGAAAGAAAGAAAGAAAGAAAGAAAGAAAGAAAGAAAGAAAGAAAGAAAGAAAGAAAGAAAGAAAGAAAGAAAGAAAGAAAGAAAGAAAGAAAGAAAGAAAGAAAGAAAGAAAGAAAGAAAGAAAGAAAGAAAGAAAGAAAGAAAGAAAGAAAGAAGAAAGAAAGAAAGAAAGAAAGAAAGAAAGAAAGAAAGAAAGAAAGAAAGAAAGAAAGAAAGAAAGAAAGAAAGAAAGAAAGAAAGAAAGAAAGAAAGAAAGAAAGAAAGAAAGAAAGAAAGAAAGAAAGAAAGAAAGAAAGAAAGAAAGAAAGAAAGAAAGAAAGAAAGAAAGAAAGAAAGAAAGAAAGAAAGAAAGAAAGAAAGAAAGAAAGAAAGAAAGAAAGAAAGAAAGAAAGAAAGAAAGAAGAAAGAAAGAAAGAAAGAAAGAAAGAAAGAAAGAAAGAGAGAGAGAAAGAGAGAAAGAAAAAGAAAGAAGAAAAAAGCAAAAACTAAAAATAAAAAAAAGAAAAAAGAAAAAAAGAAAAAAGAAAAAAAGAAAAAAAAAAAAGAAAAAAGAAAAAAGAGAGGAGGAAAAAGAAAAAAAGACAAAATAAAAAATAAAAAGAACAGAGGAAGGGAGGGAAATTTATACATCTTGATTATAAATTATGACTTTCCCCATGGCATAATTTTCATCATTGAATGAAAATATGAAATTTAACATTAAAAATTTACTTAGGAATTGAAACACAGCAAATACCATAATTATGGAAATATAATCACAGACAGCAGTAAACTGAAATGGCTCAGGGGCAGGTGAACCAGCTCTGCACACTAGCAGCAAACACTACTCCATTCCCAAATATCAAGAGACAATATCAAGCCAAATTAATATCTCTGAACAACTTTTGCTCTCAAACTGTTCAAATCCATACCTGACCTCTGCTGGCCAGGTTTTTCTAGTCTCTTTATACAATCCATTTACAGTCACCACACACTGGCTCCCCAGGCATGGCTGAGGCTGGTAGGTGACATTTTGTATATGGCTGTTTTGATTCCTCTTTCAGTGGCAGAATTACACCAATTTTTTAAGCTACTGAAGAACCCAACAACTTTTTTTTAACTGCTTTCCAAACCCTGAGCAGACACCAGTACTTTGGAAGATAGTATTTGGCGGAGTGAGGTGTATGACTGGTCTCCCAGCAGATACCCAGGCAGCACGGCCTCGTTTCGCTCGCCTGCCTGGGAACTCCTCGGGTCAGGTTTCCCACGGGCTAACACATCTTACTGCCACCCAGCCACCGGGACAGCTACGACTCCACTGACAGAAAAAAACCCACCCTTTGCTTATAGAATGCTTTGTGGCCAGACTATTATTAACACAGATTTTCATGTTCACATTCTTGCTGTGTTTATATAAACCAGAATTGACTTGATTGTTTTAAACTTTTAGGAAGTGCAGAGAGAATGTGCCTGCATGGGGACATGCTGGACTGGCCATCAAAGAGGGATGAGTTCTCCTCTTTGACTGCAAAAGTGAATCTGAAATGTATGTGACAGGTAGTTGATCAGTTTAATACATCACTGAGAGGCATTCACATACTGGGTGTGCAAAGGGGACCTGGGACAACACAAATAAACCATGGTGAGATGCATATTTTAGAGGTACAAGTCTCCACAAACATCCCAACCTTGTGCTCAGCCCTCATGGACAGCCATCATCTCATGGGGCCTGGGGAAGCGTCCCTCCTCCCAAGTGCTGCGGGGTGCATCCCAGCTCTTTGGAAATAACAAACATATAATTTCATGTGAACATCTGACAGTGACAGCTACATGAGCACTAATCACAGGTAGTGTCTAAAAGTAGTTTCAAACACAAATTGTAGCATCCCTCAGAATTAGCAAGTCCTATTTTAATGGCAGAGTTTGTGAGCTCTTACGTTATAATATAAAGTGTATTGTGCATGGGAATCAACAGCTTCACACGGACTTAAGTGTTCTTTTTTCTTTCAAGCATCAATATGTATTATAGTTAGGTTTACACTGTAATCCTTGGCTAGCCACAAATTCCTATAGACTTTTAGATGTCTGTCCCCTGTTAACGAGCCCACAAGATTGATTTCTTCAGTCTTCATCAATGTGACCTCATATTTACATGGGAAAAGTCACCAGCAGAAAATATCAGCACAAGTCAAATTCTGAAATCCTTTCCTGAGCAGAAACTCTCATCAAAATCAGTAGGACCAATGAAGTAAGGATCACTCATGTAAAAGTTTCAGGGCTGTTCTTTCAATCTACATATCTAAAAAATACCTGTTAAAATGCGTCAGATCAGTTTGCTTTGTGTCTTTTCTTGCCAGCATGAAAAATGCCTTGATGATTGCACAATCAGTCCTTCAAAGAATAGCTCTGATTTGACTTAAAATACTTCATAATGCTGGCTTTACCAGGTAGACTACACTTGCCTTTGGGATGAATGAGATACTTTCTGCCTATCAAGCTGAAACCCATGCAGCAGTTCTCAGATTTTAATGAGCAGAAAATCTGTGTTGGAAAGACAGGTTAGACTTGATTTATTTTTTTTTAAGATGATAAAATACTGTCTAGTAGCAGTGGGAAGGAGTCGACGTGTTCACTGGTTACAGCAGTTACAAGATCCTGTATATGGAAAAAGGATTAGAGCAGCATGGATTTCACCTTTTGTGGACCTGGAAAATTTAGTTACAGGTTCATATTGGTGAACGAATGTCATGACCTGATCTCATTCCTATCGATATTATGGAGAATTTTGTCATTCATTTTCTAAGGAACAATTTTTATTTATTTTCTTTATTCCATACCTAGGAATCTTACCTGAGCAGCTCAGAATTAACTTTGCAACATACTCTCATGACATTATAACACAGACAGTGCAGAAACCTGATTTTAAAGATATGTCTGAGCATAGGCACTCCTATAGGAGCAGGGAATGGAGCCTACTGTGTAAATAGCAGGCAGCCATGGAAATCAAGGATGGCAGACTGAATTTAAGGGTGGCAACATGAGCTCCTACTGTAAAGCAAAAGGGGATAATGTGATTCATGGATGTATGAACAAGGAAGTAGTGAGTAGGAGTGGGGAGCTGATCTTATCTCTCCCCACTGCTGTGGCAAGACTAATGTTGGCATAGTGAAAAAAGTTTTGGTGCTTGCATTTTAAATGGGAAAAGCTGGAGACAGGTCAGAGAGAGGATGAGAGAAAATGTCTCTCTCTAGTGAAAGCCTGGAAGGGATCTCTCTACTTACCTTATCAAAACAAGGAGACATGACTTGATTAAAGTGTACAGGTACCACCACAACAAGATAATACTGTATGCAAAAGATCTCCTTCATCTAGTGGAGAAAGCATAGCAGGAATCAACGGCTAGGAGCTGAAGCCAAACAAATTCATACAAAGAAACCCAGGCATGCATTATTAATAGTAAGAGCAATTAATCCTGGGAACTACTTACCAAAAGTAGGGTTGGATTCTCTGTCTCTTGATGTTCTCAGATCAAGATTGGATGTCTTCCTAGTAGAGATGCCCTAGGCAAACCCCTATGAAAGGGAAGCAAGGTGAGACATAATAGTCCGTGATATACCATCAGACCAGTTGACTGGATGATCCTGTTGTTATTATTCACTGGCTCTATCTCGGCTAGTAAATTAAAGTGTCAGGACCCAGGCCCAGACTCCAGAACGTGATCACTAGGCTATTAAATTGTTAGGATAGTCCTTCACGTGCTGTTGGCCTGGGTCAACTATCTCTCTTCCAGCACAGTTTGGGAATAAGCATAGTCCAGAGCTACAGGAAATTTGGACATGGGGACCCTATTTTGGAGAGAAAATGAATGTAATGGGGGTACATGCTGACCAGACCACCCTTTGGTTGGTAAAATCTATTTTTGCCTGTATTACTTGCAAAGGCTTGAGTCAACTATGGCTGCACAATGTTCAACACTGAGCAAGAGAAATGCCTGTGAATCAGATATTCCAGAGCCGCCTCCGAGTAGGTGGAATGATGTTAACACACTCATAGCTTTGATGAACCCTAAAAGGGAAAAAGGAAGAATGTTTTGACATATTTTGAATATTCAGAAAGGATAATTGTTTCCTGCAGTAACTGACATTCCATATGAGTAGTGTATTCCTGCCGGTCATGTCCATACTAGATAGAGATGTTGAAGCAGTGCTTCCCACACAAAGCTTGCAATTAGGCAACATGGAGCCTGATAACTGGGATATTTTAAATGTCAACATAGCTTCCTGTTCCAGTGCTCACTCAGTGCTCATTAGCAGCACTGAGTTAATGTATTTTGTTGCTGATGGTGATGGTGTACAGGGACCCAACTGCTACCCCTCAATTTCTGCTGTAATAGGAAAACAAGGAGTGCAAGTTCATTGCAAGACTTAGTATCTCATCTATAGGATCCCAGTAGGATGTTCTTTGCTGTTTCCAAGTGCTGAAAGCATTTCTTGCCTCCTGAATGTTGAACATATACTAACCTTCATGTTTCTTACAGAATTAAAAATCCCATATAATCTGATTAAATCTTTATCAGGCTCTAAACAATTTCTACAGTGAAATTGCATATACAATGCATGTTTTCCAGCACTGTTAAAACTGTAAGCACAGTAAATATTGTATGGGCCATAAAGACAGTTGGGCAGTAGTTTCTGGGCTACCACTGTGCTCATCAGATTTCCCTAATTCATAGTTTGGTCTGTTGTGAGACATGGGACAAAAGACAGACAGAGGCCAATAAAGACTTCTGGACTTAATCTCCATTCAGAAAAAAACAAATACAGAACCCTCCAGAGAAAATGAAATAGTATTATCCTTTCTTCTACCTGAAGAAATCAAGACAGAAAGGCTAGGTGCTTTTGGTTCACAAAACATCCAAAGAGAACTGAAGGGCAGGTCTCTATTGCAGGTCACTGTACAGAGACACCACATAGCTTTATGAACGCTGCATACCTCCAAAACAGATGTTTTCCTCCATGCTGAGTACCACAGTGCCAGGATGAACTTAACATAGAGTATCTGAATGAGGGAGCTTAGTATTAGTTCACATATCTCCACAAAACACCTAAACCAGACTTGCGATCTGTGTGTATCGCAAGACTCTCTTGCCCAAGAAAACTGAGCAATTCTGAGTCTCTCCGAGGCTCATCAAGAGTGCTACAGCTGTAGCAAGGGCATGCAAAAAGACCTTTTCAGTTCTCTTCTGCAAACCTAAAGGTCCTATGCTGACAACAAGGTCATCTATCTCAGATCAAGGTTTATTATTTTTGTGAAACTCAGATCACTCAACACCTGGAGGCAATTTCCTAAGCATCTGCATTTTTACAACATGAAGTCAAGGTGGGATAAAAGGGCAAAATGCAGCCAGCTCTCAGAAAACCTGGCACTCCTAGGCTTTCTCTGTTTGCCTTAGCTGAGTAAAGTTGTCATTTACATGGTACCCTTGAAAACCTTCTGGATTAAGTAAAGCAACAATGTGGTTGTGATTCTACCTTCATTATACCGAACACCCGTATTTTAGAAAAGTTCAGTCATATTTCATCCTGGCCTTAAAAAAATTATGTTGTCATAAAAAGTGGATATAACACTGAAAAGCAGCACTCTGAACAGAGGATACAGTTATACTAGCAAACTGTGGAAAGGCCCTTTGGTTGGCCATTGCTCATCCCTAGCCCAGGCCAGCTTGCACTCTCGCAGTCACAGCCCGGGCACGGTTCACAAGCTGGACCACTGCAACAGGCATTTTGGATGTGGCCATTCAGTTTTGGGGGAGAAGATTGCTTACCTATGTGGCCATGAGGCATGCCACAACTATAGACCATGGGGCAGAAAGTAGTCCTTGAGCTATTTTTTATTCACAGTGGTTCCATTTTAGGGTTTATCTTGCCAGGACATGAGAGAACAAGAGTCTCTCAGCAGCACTTCAGACATCAAGACTTATCAGGAGGTAGTGAGTTACTGTAAAAAAAGTCAAGATTAAATCTGAGACACTAAGTTGAGGTGTCTACATCTAGATGTCAACATTTGAGGCAAAAGGAGCAGTTCAGTTTTTATCACCTGAGACTTTCTTGGTGCCTTCTCTGGTTTCTGGGCAACTGTGCAAAAGACTTTGGGACTTCCCAATGCTGTGTCATATCTCACAGCACTACATGAAAGTCTTATGCACCCCAGGACATGTGTCTGGGCAACCAAGCTGAGCCCATAGCCTGGGGACTGGTGACCTGAATTGCTTGCTGGGCTTCATTGGCTGTACTGACAAGTGCTCCACTGACGATGATGGTCTCATATGTAAAATACAGAGCTGAAACCTACCCCAACTTTATAAAAGATTAGTCTTTAGATTCATAATAAAATTCATTAATTTAAAAAGACAGACAAATAAAATCATATATTGGCCTTAAGATGATTATAAAGAAAAAATCAGAATACTACTCTTATTTGTTATATTCAAAGCACAGAGAGGTACAGATATCAAGGGGTACCAGTGTTGATTCATTCTGACATTCTAGGTATTAAAACTTTGTCTATGTGAGATGGTATGCCATTTTTAGAGAAGATCATGGATGGATCACATCTGTGGATACAGCTCTGGGCTCTAATGTTTTTTAATATGTTTGTAGAGCATAAAAACCAAAAGTGGTAACAAATTCCCAGGTCATATCTACCCCGCTACCACCCCCTCTGTGACAGTGACAGTGAGTCATCTCAGATGGAGGCACTGCAGTGTGAGAACTTCCAACAGAAGAAACAAAGGGGCAATAGCAAGAAGAGAGAGACTTGGCAAATAACTGAGTAAGAGACTTTACTGGGCATATTCAAGCTTGCCAAACTGAGCCCAAACACATGACCTGGCATCCGTCAGGTCGTGTCCATGTCCACTATATGATCAGTCTCATGATGGACATGTTGTCAGGCAGAGGAGCCTGACTCAGAGATCTCTTCTCCACTCTGCTGTTGACAGTCTGCCGGATCACAGAATCATAGAATATCTCAAGTTGGAAGGGACTCATAGTTGGGTCATAGAATCACAGTATATCTTAAGTTGGTGAGGGATTCTGGGAGCCTCCCTCACCTCATCATTGTCATCCCATTTTTTCGGTCTTGTATGCTTACTTTCATAACACTTCCAGCACGTGCTGCTAAGCTGGGTCCAATTTTGAACTATGTCTCCTTGAAAACTGGAGCAATCCTGACTCAACCTCCCAGTCAGAAACTTGGAAGACTAAATGACTCTCTCTCTGCACTCTGAATTAAGCAGTGTTTTCCTAGTCAAGGTAGCAAGTTTTAACAAAATGTTTTAAATGAGCAGAACTTTATTAGAGGGAAGGGAGGGAAGGAAACAGAAGGAAACATTAGTCTGGGAAACCTGAATTAACAGTCAGCAAGCCCCAGCCTTGCTCCTCAGCATAGTTAATAACGAATTAGCCTGGACTCAGCTTTCTGCTCGCAGCTGTGATGGTGCCGGAGGGATGGCTGCTGCCCTTCTCCCTGGTCACATTACCCTTGAATTGTGCCTGTGCTCAGGATGGTTCAGTGGTGTGACTGGTCAGGACATTTCTAGAGCTGTGAGTATCCCATGGACAATGATCCCAGACGCACTGCTGGTGAAGGATATCCCCACAGAGCCCTCAGGCTAGGGAGATTCTCCCAGTTGCCCCAGATTGCTGCCTGGTAGCCTCCATGCCAAGGGTTTTGCCATGGGCTGCTGTGGCTCATGAAGTACCACCTCTTGTTTACAGCCAGGGACCTGCTCCCACCTTCACTCATCACTCTCTTAGGGCCATCACCACACTCATATCCATCTGGAGCTCCCTTGAAATTCTGGGGATCACTCTTCTCCAGGCTCACCAATGGGGCCAGTGGACTCCACACATTTTAAGATGCCCAGCCATCATGTTTACAAATGTTCTGGGTGCATCACTTGTCTCCTACTATGTATTTTCAGTGTACCAAGGCCAAAAAATGTAAAACTTCTATCTGTTACTAATTAAGTAACGATGGCTTCAATGATACAATACTATATGGTCCATAAGAGGACCAAATGACTAAAAGTGATGGGATTGCAAACACGGAGGTGGGCTAAAAAAAAAATACTGTAGGCAGTGCACTGGATTCTTTGCAATGGAGAATGTGGTTGATAACTATCACCCCTCTGATGCCCGAGAAGAGGGATATGTACTCAGGTACAGGGGGAGGCATGATGTAAAAGGAGGGTAAGAAAAGGAAACACAGGGAACAGCAAAAGGGATGAGCAGAGCACATGATGTGAGATGGAGCAGGAGAGCAGCATGAGGCAGAGAAACAGCTGATCTGAGACACGGTGCAGCTGTTTCCTACCCACAATGTGCCATCTTCCCTGAGAATACACCACTCTTCCTTCTCACCATTCAAGTCTTCAGTGCCAGCACACTCTGTGTCCATGGGGCTGCAAACCAGAACGTGTCCTACCTGGACAGCCACAATGGCACCAGTGCCAGTGACATCCAAAAGAGCCTGGAAATCTTTGCTTCTAACTGGTACCTCTCCTCCTCCCTCAGCATGTTTTGGCACTGATATTAGCCTTGAAGATCCTTACGCCAGAAATGAATTGCATTTGTTTCAGGTTTGCCAAGTGTTATTATGATCCATATTTGTATTTCTCCAAAGCCTTCCTACTGGGTCCCAGGATGTATTTTCCTTCTTACTACATGTTACAGAAACTCCCTTCGAGGCGCCTCACCTCCTCCTGCACGCAGAGCAGCATGCACGGGGTTAACTGAGCTCTTTACAGCACTCAAATTTTTGAAAAATGGGCCATGGGCATTGCAGCTTTCAGCATGTTTCCTCCTGTGCAGAGGCGCCGAGCTGGAGCGCGCGGTGGGTGGCAGACGTGAGTGACATGGTACAAAGTTTGGGCTGGTCTGACTCGGCTGAAGCTGCAGCTGAGTTATAGGCAGGGGTGCTGGCTCAGCCCGGGAGTGGGGAATGGTCTCTGTTGGGTATGATAATGGAGTGTGAAAGATGTCAGGGGGTGAAAGCTGCAGTAGACCAAGCCGGCAGCAGGACCTGAGAACTCGTCTCCCAGTGCCCCCCAGCCAGGCTGCCTTGCTCCTGAGGATGTGATTTGTAGGAGTACAGTAATCTAGGGAAATGTGAAATATTTGACGTTTCCCCCATCCTCTTGCAGCAAAACATGTGTTGGCTTTCACGTCCTGCAGGCAGCTTGCTCAAATACATTGTGCATTCCTCAGCAAGGCAACAACCAACAGTGTTTCACCGGAGACGAGACACACCGGAGCAATGCCAAGGATGATGAGGGACAAGGAGAAGAACAAACAGTCCTCAGCACCCAGAGCTGGGAGAGGCCATCCTCAGGCCTGGAACATGCCAGCAGCCCGAGGGCCAGGGTGCTGGATTGATGGTGCTGCATTCCCTGAAGCTGGCAGTGAGGAGTTGGGGGATGAAATTGAGACTTTCCCTGTGGAAGAGCCCTGATTTACATTAAAAACATAAAAAAAAAAAAAAAAAAAATCAATTTGTAGCTGCACACACAGTGTGTCTCTGTTACGACTTGTGCATGATTTTTGAGCAGCCCTCTTCATGGGTGGAGAGGTATCACCCATTTTGTGCTTAGGCACAAATTAAAGGATGTCTTGTCTTTGTTTTCTCATCATCTGCCCTCTCAGTACCACTTACAGCTGAGCTTCACTCGTTCTTACTTTATATTGAAGGGCAAAGCACCCAAGGATTCAAGTGCATTGCATCAAAGATAATGATTTTTAAAATAAAACAACACAGAAAACACACCCTGGGCATGCAGTGAAAGGGCTTCCCTCTCCCAGGTGGAGATGAGATTTTGGGACTTCACAATATCCATCTGGCAGTTTGGGCTCCTGTTTCAACGGAGCTTTTTCATTAAATAAATCCTATTTAATCTGCTTCTTTATCACCAGAAGAAGCATTCTGGGCAAATCCTACTTCTCTTCCTTCTGTGAATGGCTGTGATGAGCTCACTCATGTGCACTGGATCTGCATTTCTTAAAGTTAGTAACACACAATTTAGTGAAAAAAAATTAGCATTTTAGCCAATTTTTTTCTCAGATTCTCATTTCCTGATTTCTTTTTCTTACCTACGTAGGAGGAAAGCAAGTGATATCTTCTTCATCCTTTCTGGCTGTGAGGCAATTAATTCCTCTTTTTAATTGTGAGGGTGTTTTGCCATAAATGGTTTAACTTCTACCCAGGTTGTCTTCTTCATCTCCCACTGCTTCTCAAAACCTTTAAGAAATATAATGTGGTTTTGCTGCACGAACTCCCTAACTCCCACATTGTGCTACCTCTGAAAAATGCTCCCATGGGGATACCTATTATGTCAAGTGCTTTTTTTTTAAATTATAGGGGCTTTAAGCAATCCTGCTCCCTGCCAGTGCTGATTGCATTGCTGTGAGGACAGACAGACAGCTAGCATGTTGTCCCTGACGAGGCTGCCCCTCTTCCCCCTTCCAATGTGGTTAAGGTGGCTTGAATCCCTGCCTGTCCCAGCAAGACTGCTTTTTGGGGAGCAATTTCTTCATATTCCACCTCTGTGACAGCTTCTTCCATTGGTGAAATGTGAAAGTAAAAGAAATCACCCCACAATTACTCTAGCAGATAGAAAGGGTTAAAAGTTTTCTTCAGAAACCTTCTATATCTGAAGATTTTGGTTAATACGAACCAAAATTATTTGCTAGAACATGTGTATCCACTTTGGAGGGGGGAAAAAAGAGAGACATTTTTTGCTTAACACAGGAGAAATTTTTTCCACAAAGGTACCTTACAAGGTCAGTGTCAGGGACCTTTGCCTAGACCAGAGTTCAAATGTCCTCTCTACAAATAGTTGGACATGAGGATGGGGACTCGACCTTTAGTCTACCGTCTAGATCTCAGGATAAAAAAAACATTTCCTGTTTAGTCAGAGGTTGAATGAACAGTTAGAGGGGAAATTTTGGCTTGAGTTGAACCAAGAAACAGAAATTTGGGGTTTCTGGAGAAGAAAAATGCTTTTGCTACCATCTGAGATATTTTTGATCGAAACCAAAATGATTTAAGACTCTTGGGGGATATAGAGCTTAACTATTCACAGGCATTCTTTTGTAAATTTAGGATAATTTTAAAATTCAAGATGCCTTTTTGCAATAAAAAGTGAAAAGTTAAGTTTGGCAAATGCCAGAAAGAAATATCAGAGCAATAGTTTCAAAAAATATGCCTCCATTTTGAGGGTCAACATTTTTGGACAAACTTAACAGAGATCTATAAATAGATATGGTCTTTCTCAAGGTGGGTTGTTGGTTTGTTTTGGTTTGTTCGTTTTTTTTTTTTTTTTGTTGTTGTTGTTGTTTTTTGTTTTGTTTTGTTTTGTTTTTTGTTTGTTTGTTTGTTTTTTGTTTTGTTTTTTTTTTTTCAGGAAAAAAGTACTGTTTGTAAAATTAAATGTAAAAAGCTTCCACATTCTCTCACCACACCTGGAATAAGGACCTTGACCATTTGGCTATGTTGGAATACATAAGGAGCTTCTTCCTCACTTGTGTCCTTTTTTCATCTCTAAAAATAGCCATTTCCTCTTGTGGTGGAACAAATCCATTTTCTGGTCAGAGCTTTTGCTGGGCTGTGCCCTGTCTCCCAGGGGGATGAACTCCATTTCAAACCTACTTTCCCATTAAATGCCTGATGAACGCCTGGGAGCAGTTTATGAACGGGAACACTGTCAGCAAGCCCACAAGCACTTCCCAGTCCTCTGGCATCTCACCAGGCTGCTGACAGAGAACGAGGTGGCAGAAGAATTAACTAAAACAATGGCACAGTCTGTTGTAGACTAATTCCAGAGGAAAGGAAGACAAAATTATCCTCCAGGTTTGAGGCTCTTGCTGTCCAAGGAAGAGAAAACAATACTAATGAATGACTGTTGGTGAGCTAGGGATCAGAACATGCACCTGTAGGTAAACACATGCTTAATTTCTCGAGCTGGATAACAGTAACACTATTGTGAGTAATATCAGCTGGATTATGACTATTTCGCCACTCCTGCAGACTCAGAGGACGGCAAGCCGAAATTGTTGCCCTTATCTGTTCTGCCTGTTTGCTCTTGTGAAAAGCGAGGGACAGGTTTTCGAGTGGGACAGGTTTTCAAGGGGTATTTGTCAACAGCTGTAACTGCTTTCAGCACAGTTCACACCCAAAGGCAGGTGAGCAAGCATTATTTTCACTTCCCTTGGAAATGTACTGAGAAACACTGGGGATGAGATTTTATGTAATAGAGCCATGTGGCACAGCAGTCCACACGCAATTTACTGGACCTCGTGATTTAGACAAGCATAAAGAAGCAAGGTTATGTTATTAAAAGCTCACTCCTGCCTCTTCAGTATCGTCGAAACAAAAAGTTTTACATGATGTCAGCATCAGGCACGCCAGCATTTAATGGCAGTGTGCTGCACTGATGCACATGGGAACTCCAGTTTCACAGCCAATGCATGTACCATTAATTCACATTAAAAAAAATAGGCTTTCCCTGTATTTCTAGGGCCAGGTTGTTGCCATGCATACGTCTGTGTTTTCAGATTTTACAACAGTTCCCTTCTGTGGGCAGAAACCTTATTGCCCCCCAAATAAATACTATGAAACAAAAATAGATGCCAGGGGGATACTGTCTTCGACACAAACTGCCTAAAGTCTGGCTCCTTAAGCAGTACCTT
Source organism: Tyto alba (assembly GCF_018691265.1). Taxonomy (NCBI): domain Eukaryota; kingdom Metazoa; phylum Chordata; class Aves; order Strigiformes; family Tytonidae; genus Tyto; species Tyto alba. The sequence goes on along the minus strand of NW_024881316.1, from coordinate 39,975,929 downwards.
GCTTGTATAATAACCACTGAGTCAGAGTACGACCCTGAATGATCGGTCATTACCTCCCCGGGTGTCATGGGGAAAGCAGAGGCTCATCTCCCCCGCTGCTAAATCTCAAAAGTGTGTAGTGAAGTATAACATATGAAAGGGCAGGACTAAGCTTTACATAATTTTTTAATTCAACGACTCATTCATTCAAATAAGATTTATGAAGACATTATGCAATTTTGCTGTACGCAGTCATCAGGGGTGTGTAATGAATATCTAATTCACAGACTGAGAGATTTAATTGGATGTGGATCATCTTATGACCATGGCCAGAAAGCAAACAGGGACTGTGCACCAAATGAGCTTATAACAAAATGTGTTGAAGTCTCTGACTCAATTGTTGTCTTATATAAAAGAGAAATTCTAGACAATTGTGAAACCTTGTGGATTATGCAAGGAGGGAGTTTAATTACTTTTATTGAATCTATAGATTTTTTTGCACTGCTAGTAGCTTTTAATTACTCATTACATTTTGAGCACTTGAAAATCAGAAATAAGAACTGCGTGTAAATTTGTCCTTGATACTGCTTTTTGAGTAGTGGAAAACTGAACCTATCTGTACAGGTTATTTTACAGTTTGCCCTGGTTTTGGCTGGGATACAGTTAATTTTCTTCATAGTAGCTGGTATAGTGTTGTGTTTTGGATTTAGTATGACAATAATGTTGATAGCATACTGATACTTTTAGTTGTTGCCGAATAGCGTTTATACTAAGTCAAGGATTTTTCAGCTTCTCATGCCCTGCCAGCAAGAAGGCTGGAGGTGCACAAGGAGCTGGGAGGGGACACAGCTGGGACAGCTGCCCCAAACTGGCCAAAGGAATATTCCACACCATATGACATCATGCTCAATATATAAACTAGGGGCAGCTGGCTAGAGGGTGCTGATCACTGCTCCGGGGCTGGCTCGGCATCGGTCAGCAGGTGGCAAGCATTTGCATTGTGTTTATTTGACTTTCTTTTTGTTATCTTCCTTTTCACTCCAATTATTAGTATTATTATTACGATTATTTTTATTATATTTTATTTTTATTTCAATTATGAAAATGTTCTTATCTCTACCCAAGGGTTTTACTTGTTTTTGATTCTCCTACTCATCTCACTAGGTGGAGGGGAGGAGTGAGTGAGCTGCCGCGTGGTGTTTAGTTGCTGGCTGGGGTTAAACTATGACACATTTTAATTCATACATACATCATTTAATTCATACATAATATCATTAAAAAGAAAAACAAAACAAACAAAAATCTTATTCACTCATTTCTTCCTGAAAACTTGTCAAAGAGATTAAATAAACATATCTCGGCAATCATGTAACAGCATTTTTACCTCCACTAGAAAGGTTCTCCCACTTCAAAAAACTCCAAACATATTTATTTATGTTACCACATAGCATTTTAGAAAGTTATAACACACATGCATTTATTTTCCAGCCTGCAGTTTACTGGGAATACTGACATAGTTTCTTGCAAATAAAAGGTGGGGGAAAGATAAAAATATAATATTTATTGCTAAATGTATAAAAAAAATCTAATAATAAAAACTTGACACATGGATTAATTGGAAGAAAAAGCTATTTTTTTCACATATAAAAATTCTAAATGTTTCATCAAGAGGGAAACCCAGAAACTTAAGTATGCCTCATTATCTTCCAAAGCTGTTCAGTACTAATGGAGTGATTTGAATTTTTTTACATGGACATCTGCAACCATTCATTTTATAGAAAATACCAGAAGAAAAACAAGTGAAAATGCATTTGATAATGACTCATGCTTCCATTTGTAAACATGGCATAAGCACTCGACACAAGGAAATGGAAGTCAGGTCTGGGGAGTTATGGAAATAAACATAATGTACTTTAGCCAAGAAAATTACTAATTATTTCAAATAATGCTAATCCCAGTCTCCCTTGTCCCTTAACATAGTCAGTTTACCTATGGCAATGACAGTCACCAGACAACTGAATTCTTGATTACATTTTTGTTCCTAATATTGTGTTTAATTTACTTATTATTTGGTTTACTAGGTAGTTAAATAGTTGTGTGAAACTAAGAGTGGAATTCAGATGTCTGTGCTTATCAATACTAGTATTGCCCAAAAATGGGGATGGTATCTCCTTTGATTTTATTGACCAGTAGGGACTACAGAGCCTAAATTGTGGTAAGAGGGAAAAAAAAAGTATCACGTTGGTGTCCCTGTATTTTAATAGTTATCAATTTCTAATTAGTCTGCACTCTGCACATCCTCAGGGTTGCAGCAATTATTGCTGATGGCTGATCTCAGTTTAGTAATTTAATTTCTCTGCTTCTCATGTAGCACAGTGATGGCACATATAAACAAAGCATGTCAACTTGATTTGAGTATTTTGACATCTCCTCCTGTATCTTTACAACATGAGCACAATAATAATAAATCACTACCATTATTTATTATTTGCACCTAGAAGCCTTGGCCAAGCTTAGGAAATGACAGTAGTAACCTCTTCCTGCATAAAAGTGATGATTTGGTCTCTGCCTCAAAGGTGAAAGATGACTATAAAAAATAATTATCGTAACTTCTACTCCCATAGCCAGAATCTCCTGGTAGCCAGGAGGAGGTGACAGGACATGGAGGGTGTTTTGGGGCTAGTGTGCCCAGGTGATGTGTGGGACAGCACAGTAGCCCAGGCCAACACCACAACTTGGGTACTGGAGCCTGTATTTGGACCTGTCTGCTGTGCAAGCATGGGGTTTGCTAGTGCAAACACGCCTGACAAGGCCCAGCTTTCAGCTCAGGCCACCTACCCCCAGTAGTTTACAAACCAAGCCCCAAATTACACAAAACTCACTCATCCCACCACCACATATTTATGCAGTCTTAACACTCTTGAGCGACGTTTTTGGCTGAGCGGTGAAGAATTTGATGCTAGACACTGAAGAAAAATAAAAAAGAGCCAGTGGTGAAGAGCTGCAAATCCCAGCAGTCTGCGGTGCCTCTTGCTCGCCTGCCCCAGTTTTGGGTTACACCACATGTGTGACTCAGCCAGGGAGAGTGAGTGCTGGGAGGGGTCAGAAATAAATGTGTTTGGAGGAGGAAACTGAAGAAAGGAAAGTATTTTCTGCAGGGGAATAGAACTGTACATAGGACTGCATGGTGGAAATCCAACATAAGCCTTGTGCAAGTCTAACTGCTATGATCCCCATGACTGTCTTCTCATTCCTTAAGTAATTGAGGCTTCAGTTCAGCAAAGCATTTAAGCTCAGGCTTCATTTTATGTTGTCAGTAAGTGCTTTGCTGAACAGAGGCTTAAAGTATCAAGCTTGTTGCATGAGATTTATCCCACCTAATTTTAGACATTTGCTGTGTGGATATCAACACCAGAGCTGGTGACCCCAGGCTCTCCTCATTATTAATGGGGAGAAATAAACACTTCTGGCCTACTCTACCTTAGAATGAGAAATACCACTCAGTAGAAGTGTTTGTAAGCAGAGCTTAAAATTGCTAGATCAGATGTAAACACCTACAATCCAGGTATATCTGAACCACAACAACCTCTGATGACAGGTAAGTAGAAAAACCCATACCAATTGGAAGGTATCAGGCAAATGCAAACTGAATTTTCACTGAGAAATTAAACTGAAAATTATTTTTTTGATGAGAAAGATACAGTTTTAATTGTTTTTAAGACAAACATCAGAATAAAAGAATAGACCATTGTGATTTCATTGTCTCAGGCAGTATTTCTTTCAGACTTTCATTGTCTGAAATCGTTCCTCTGACTCCATCAGTTACTGAGGATTCCTGCTCACTAGCCTAACTTTTAGAAGCTGCAGCTAGGTAAGATTAATCTCCTCCTGTGTCAGACAGATATTTTTGGAGGAGGAATCCTAAACATTCAAGACATTTCTGTAGAGTTATTCGACTCAGAACTCATGTTTCTCTGAATGTTGATGACCGCTGCTCTCCCTGCACAGGCAACTGGGATGTAAACTTCTGGGAATTGCTGCAAATATGGGAATGTCTGGAATCTCTGTGGAAAATAACTGCAAAACCTTTAATCCTTGTTATCTCTGAGAGCACATATTTTTGTTTGCTTGACTAGCAGTGAGAGAGGATGACTGATGAGCATGTTGGGCATTAAAGCATCACACTGTTTCTCTGTTTGCCCACTGCAGACTGTCTCTGGGAAGATGTTGGCTCCTGGGCAGATACCACTGAACAGAAGGGCAGCAGCAGTCCTGGGTGTGCAGTGGTGGTGGGGTCAGGGAATGTGTGGCAACTGCAAAATCATCATCAGCAATTGTAGTTGTTGAAAGTACAAAACAGCAGCAAATACACTTTTGTTAAACTTAAGGAGTTGGTGCTTAATGTGGTCTGACGCCTACATAAGGAGTCAAGGACACGTATTCAAGCACTGAACTGAGGCAGTAAGTTAGAAGTAAAATCTCTTGACATTTCATTCTATGAACAGTGGAGACAGAGAGCTTGAAAAAGCAATTCATCCTATAGCAAGGAAAAGATTTAAAATTTTGGGGATGAATTGCTCTCTGAACACAGCAGCCTTTTTCTAACTGCAAGAAAATCACCAGAACTTTAACCGAGGTGGATAGTCCAGTCCTTAAATGTTACTAATATAAATTATGTGCTTCTTAGCACTGGAAAAACCTTTTTCTCTGACATCTACCAAAATGAGGAACATGCTGAGATTGCTGCTTCTATGTGCTATCACAGGGCAGCTGATAACAGAGCTCTGGGCTCTGTGAAACCTGCAGAAGGAAAATTCACATACAGGACCACAACACCTCTTTCCCTTTTGATGTCTAAAGCTTTCTGACTCTAACCCATGTTAGAGCTCCTACCACAAGCAGTAGCCTGGGATCTACATGGGGACTGAATCTGGGAAAGAGTTATGTTTTACTTGGGGACAGATTCTGTCTGGGTGTTTTGTGGGACTCGAATAAGAGGAAATGATTCACTGACAAAGGGGGGAACAGATGACTTGACTCACAGTTTCTTGATCTAACCACTAGACAATTCCTCTAGCAATTTCTTAGTGCATCAAAAAGGATGGATTAGTTTCTTAATTCCTCAGACATCGTGAAATGGTTGTCCTGGATTATACATGCAGGCTTACCACGCTGCTTATTGAGGAAAAATCTCTAGGTTCTATTCTGCAAGTTTGTATAAAAAGTGCCAAAATAAGTGTATTTGCCCAACAACTTTGTTGATGCTAATGGAACAAAAGTGCCAAGTCTGCTGCACTGCTTTTCTCATATGTACAGGGCTGGGATCTTCGGGGTTGATATGCTCAAATCTCACTTAGTTCATAAAATTTCAAACATAACAGAACATGGTTTTTAAGTCTAATTCTGCAAGATTCTGGGCGAAGGCTAAAAAACACAAAAGGATTAGATCTGCATGAAAGCAAATTTAAGACATTATTTTTCAATTAAATCATTCTGGAGTTTCACTTTCCTTCCAGTAAATAGAATTTCTTTGTATTTATGGCCACTGTAAATTGTTTCTAGATCATACAAGGATAATTAAAAGTGCTTTATGAATCATGAATGCCAAAAAGCTTATCACTACTTTTAAGATGTCAGTGTACTTGAGGGTCTTAAACTATACTCCGCTGCTACCAGGTTATCTCATATATGCAGTTTCTTTTATAAATGATTTATTCTAAAGAGAAAATACACTGTTTTCAAGAGCAGTTCACTTATATTGGCAAATCAGTAGACTCACTCCACAGAACCCTCTTGCAGGAACTTTCGGATTTGTAGCCCAGGCAATATTTCCCCATGGCTGCCTATCAGGCTGATTTTAGTTTTAGGACTGTGCCATCTGCTGTTGGAATTGCAAATTTCCCTGAGTCTGCACAGTCTGCAACTGCTGGCTCAGTCTGGCCACGCATGACTGTGATTTGTTCCCATGTGAGGGACAGATGCTGTAGGGCAGCTGTGCCATCCCCGTCAGAGGCTTCAACCTCCCCAGGATCGTTTATTCCACAGTTTTGAAGGGCTCTGCTTCAGCATGGACATGTAAGGGCCTCCTTTTGTCCCTGTTGCTCAGAAGTAATTTTATTAAAGGTGGTATGACACACATAGGATGCAGGACCATATTCTGCAATATTAAATTTTAACAGGAAATTGAACATCTTTTCTGCTCTTCAGTTCCATAAACAAAGAAGGTGCACAGACAACTAAGGAATGGGCAATTTCAGCTTCCCAGCCCACTTGCTAGCTCTAGGTACCATTGTAAGTGCTGTTGAGCAAGGTTGTAGCTCCAGGTGAATGGAGCAGGAAGGGAAGAGGCACATTGGAGGCAGACCCCTCAAAATAATGAGAAAAGGTCACCACAGCTTCTCAAGGGCAATGGGAGCATCCCTTAGCAATGTGGGCATGCTTGGTCTCAAAAAGTGGTTTGAAACCAAGGTACTTCTTAGGATGTCCCATGGCTTAGTCTGTCAGTGCCTCTGCCTGATCCTCATGATGGGACTACTGCCATCCCTGAGACTCAAAAAATTCACTCGTTCAAAGAATTGTTTTCCCGAGGTGAAGAAAATACTGGATTTCATTAACCCTGCCTGCTTTTGTCTGGAAGCTGTCTTGGTGTATTAGTAACGCAGTTTATTCCAGCTGCATTTCTGATCATACACACAGACTCTCTTAGGTTTCACACAGTGGTCCTGTGCTCAGGGCTCCAAAACTTTCATCTGACTTAGGGCTGTTATTTGGGCTCTGCTAGGCAAGAGGTCTGGGGCTGCAAGCAACGCTCTGCTTTCAAGGTCTGAGCTTGCAAAGAGTTATTTCCAGACTCTTGCAATGGCACCTTAACAGCTTGTGATGTCCTGGCCACTCATCTGTGTACTTGCACAGGAGCATGTGTTGAATGCATCACATGCCTGGTCCATAAGGCACATGCCGTACTGTCTGCTGGTGGCTTCCTATAGCAGAGTACTTCCACGGGCAGTCCAGTGCAGATCTCACTAGTACCAAACAAGCCACTTTTTGATCTGGAAACAGCACAGACACATCATCACAGTACTGAAAATAACCTAATTGGTCCTGCTGGGCAGCACAGTGAGTTAGGGTATATACTGTGCAGAGCTGGTACAGTTGTACACTAAGGAGTAGCAGTGCAGTACCTCAGGGCAGCATTTCACTCTCCTGAATAGACCCCGCATTTGGAGAAAGCTGTGATAGCTTTAATGTGGCAATGAGTCATGTGGCAGTGACATGAACTAAATGTCCTCCACTGGGAACCAGCATTTTTATGAGGGCTTGGACACAGACAGCACACAGCAGGATTGGACCATCAGGGCATGTTGAATTCCCAGTAAAAAAGAGCTAGCAAAGTTCAAAATGCCATAGTTTTCTGAAAAATTAGTTCTTGGAATAAACACTCTGCTCAGTTCAGTTTTATTTTAGTTGGGGCTTATATTGGTGCCATCACCACCAAGCACCCTCCCTAAGTACTAAGTACTAACTCAGCAGCAGTGGTTTGGTCAGCAGTGTGATAAATGAGTCTGAAAATTAGCTACTGAGAATTGAAATAAGTACTAGTTTCTGTTCTTGGAACTTGCTGAAGACACTTGCTGTTTATAGATCAGCATCTCAGAGGAGCTGCTTGTGCATGAGAACAAGAAGATCAAGAACAAGGAATGAACTCCGATCACTGCCTTACGTTATACTTTAGTTCCTGTTGTTTATAAGCTAGTGGGATCACAGAGCTATTAAAAACTAGACTGAACAATAGAGATATTTATTATTGAAACTGAATTACACTCTTAACCACAAGTATCTCTTATCTGACAACATGAAAGCAATTACACTTTGGGAAAACTGAAAACGACTGTGCGTTTGGGTATTCAGATTCCTCGCAAGGGTAACCCACATCCTCTGCAGAAGCATTTCTGAGCTCAGAGGTCCACCAGGGAGGACTGGTCAGGGAAATCATCCCAAACATATTTTCAATCTAAAAATTTCAAAAAGGGGCAACTTCCTGGCAGTTACTGCAGAAAAGGCACGCTGCGCTCCATACCTGTCTATGGTGGCTCAGGAAACCAGGTGGTTGGTATACAAGTGAGGTCCCCAGGGGCACAAAGTCATATTTCAAGAGACATAACAGACCTGGAAATTTTTAATCCCACTCCTGGTTCCTGTTATAATTACATCCAACTGCCTCACATCACTATCATGTTTTTCTACTGACACTTAGGAAAGCAAATGTCTTACATTTTAGACACGGAATTATGTTAGCAATTAGTTAATAGGATTTTGTTACTGAGAGTTGTAGGACCTGGCATCTTTGGTACCTAGACTGTGTAATGAGGGGGGAGATATATGCCTAGGCATCAAACTGAGAAAGGCCAGCACACCACGCCTGAAGCTGTTTTAACAAGCTGGTTAGAAATACTAAGAGATGTATGCCTTAAATCCCATTCTGCTTCAGGATTTAGGCAGTTTTTAAGGCTTGTTTTTCTCTCTACAGCATGAAGAACTCCCAGGTCAATAAGCACCATTGATACTCACATGTATGTTGGCACGACACCAGTGCTCCTCCAAGTACTTGGTCCCTAGGCTTTAGGCGCCCATCCTAACATCAACATCTCCTGCACTGAATTGTCACCCCACTGGCCACGCTAGCCCGTGGCTCGTGGGAACCTGCCCCAATGCTACTCACAGGCACATGAAATTCAGAAATTAAAACTGAGGTTCACAGGGAGAGCAAAGGGTGGTGTTGCCTGGAAGACTTGTTGCCTCTTGTAGCCTCATGGGCTGGTGGAATCTGGTGAGTGTTGATCTGAGGAGACAGGCAGATGAAGGATGTGAAAGCAAAGCCATTAACTCAGGAGCTGAAATGGCTTGTCCAGAGTTACTCAGCAGAGCTGGGAGGTAAACATGGCCCCCGAGGGGCATGTAAACCAGAAGGTTATGTTTTCTAGTTGAGAAGCAAAATGGAAAACATCAAGAACTTAAAAAATAACCCCTGTTGCAGGCTGAAAATGTGGCTAATATTGCCATCCCTCCTCCGCTTCATTTAATCATCTTAGAACTTGCTTGTAACAACAACAAATGATTCATTTTCAGATAGAAACATGATGAAGTGTCAGCAGAGGCCCTTGACATGATGATGGCCAGCGTTTTCTTCCGGGATTTGAGCTTTTCCCATAGGACATGCCACCCACTCCAGCTCCTTTTTCTATGGGAGCTGCCTTTCCCCTCACTGCCTGTAACCTGAGGCTAATTAAAGGAGAGTTGTTAAGAGGTTACAACACACTGAAGACCTTTCCCAGCTTCCCTAACTTCACGAGGTTTCAGAGCGGTTCTTGGATCAACAGCCGGACTACAAATGGAACAGGAGGGCTGAAAGCAGGAGGGAGCTGTGACTTTTTACTGTGAGGGCTTCAGCAAGACCAAGCTGTGATGGGAAGCAAGTCCAGCTGCCAGTGCCAATTTCCCTTCAGCGGGTGGACGGGGGCAAGGAGCCGCCTGCCCCTCTTCTGCCTGCCCCGAGGCCACCGTGGCTCTGCCCCGCAGCAGCATGGCCCAGGCAAAGAGTTTCTCCTGCCTTGCTGTGGCTTGCCTACCATCTGCAGCCTGGATTTCTTCCTCCTGAGGTACTTTGCTTCCCACATTCCCAAGCTAGGCTTAAAAATAGGACTGCCTCTGATCCACGATGGGTAAACAGATCTTATTTTCCTGTTTTGCATGTGTTGAACTGCATGATTTTCATGGTATCTAAAGATGACAGTAAGCTGTGGGCAGCACAGTTATTGACAGCTGAGAAAAGAGCCATCTCATCTCTGGAGAAGCCTTATACAAATTTAAGCTCAATACCCTAAATTTAGGAAAATGTTATGTGAAAGGAACCTGGCATGTAGGGAACAGCTAAAGGACTTGAGCTTGGCTTAAACACACACTCCTGCAGAGGCTCATAAAATTACAAGATATTCCCTTCTGAAAACACACCTGCCAAACACCCTCCTTTCTGAAATGCTGTATTATTTGGGAAGAAACATGGAGAAAAAACTCTCCATGGGAGTCTCCAAAAGCACTGCTGCAACAAAATGTTATAACACATGGCTGGCAGGGTGGTGTGAGAATGGGGTGGTGGGATGGCTTTGAATGCTAAATTATGTCATATTTTAAGAGACACAACCCCAGAAATTAAATGTTGCCAGTCTAAGTTACAATATAGTTGCCATAGCAATTATAAAATGGGAAACCATTGCCGTCATTGCTTGCATTGTCACATGCCTTATGGTGAAACTGTGGCTCCCTGGTTTATAGAAGGAGACAAAAAATTTTGAGTTCATCCCTAGAGGCTGTATTTTTTTGGGCAGGGTGAGCAGAGGAGCAGCAACCCCAATGAATCCTTCAGGTTGCTCTGACTCTGGCTGGATCCTTGGGGTACAACTCAGAGACACAAGACTGGGGTTTACGTAAAACAGCAGTTAGAAACACCTCGGAGCTTAGTCATTAATAGAGATTTCTTCTGCAAAGCCAGATCCAGAAGCTTTTTCATGATGACTCCAGGCCTTTGACCTGGCTGTTCACAGAACAGAGCCTTCAATAAAGCAAACCTCTGTGTTAATGCTTGCATCCCAGGCAACGGTTGACCATGGAGGAGACTCAGCCCTTTGCTGTGACATCTCCTTTGAAGGAACCAGGGTTACACATTTCATCTTACTCAAAGGCCAGCAAGCTCCCTGGACATACAGGGTTCACTCACTTAGGAACTGGGCAATCATTTCTGTGGGTCCATGAGACCACAGCAGTCCACTATGTGTGAATTTTTTGGGCTTGTCTCAACAGCAATGCCCAACAAGGATGATCTCCTTCAGGTATAAGGAGACCTGGGATTAAAGGATGAGAGGGACAAAGCAATAAATCATCTATGACCAGGTTACATGTAGGGGCCATCAGCCCCATAAGTCTCAGGTCTGACTCCCCATGATGAGATGATTCACCCCAGCTCTCCTGGCCATCCATCCTGAGCATGAGCTCAAGATGGCCAGCTCTGGGTACTTCGCTGAGGTCTTTTACAGCCAGACTCACAATTTCTCTGCCTCCAATGTGAAGACACTGAATACAAACCAGGTCTGAGCAACCAGCTGCAGGTATACTGTGGGCAGAACAAATAGGCATGTACCTACAGAGCACCATGTAAATACAGCCTCTGTAAGCTACTTTTCTTCTCAGGATGTATGCCAGGAATCTAAGAAATCAAATGCATTTATAATAATCCTTCATTACAGAAAGTGATACTGCAAACAGTGCAGAAGCAAGTTTTAATCCACTGACCACACCTGCCGTACAGATATGATGGGATAGACAGTCTGAAAGTGACACTAATGCATCAGGGTTTTGTCTGCTAATGTTGTCATACTGACCAAGGCTACCAACCTATGCAACAACCATAAATCTCTTCACCATCCTCAAAAAGATCTGTCTGTAAGTGCTCCAGAATCCCTGTTAATCACAAAAAGATTAAACTTCTTCTTCTTCCCAACATTGTGATGAGATTAGTCTGAGCTGACAAGATAGAATAAGTGCTGTAGGAACATTATTTCTCTTTTGCAGAGGAAGGAACCAAGTACAGGGCAGCCACTTGCCAGCAACCAACAAGTCCTTCTAGTCTGTAGATGTCATTTACTCTAGTAACCCAATAAATATTTTTGAATTGAAATTAGTAAACTGGTTAGGAAGCAGGAAAAACATGAGCAGGCATCTGCACTGGAACCCCTAATGAGTTGGTGTGGAAAAGAGAGCTAAACTGATCCCACAATGTATATGCTCGGAACAAGTGAATAGGTTCCAAGAGGCTGAGTATTACCTCTCCATATGACAATACAGAAAAAGGATGTCAAGGGAATGTGCAAAATAAGAGCCTCCAAAAATAGCACGAGACCTGGTAGAAATGCCTTCTGATGAGAACTAGAGAGAGATTTATTATTTTTTATTTATCAGAAGTGAGTTTAAGAGGTAACATACTTGTGACACTGAAGCACTTTCTTGGGAGTAACACAGCAGCTACGAGGATAACTCTGTCAGAGAAAGTCACAGAAATCAGTAGTGGGAAACTGAAACTAGATAACATTAAGTTAGCAACAAGATATAGGTTTTTTCACGTGGAGGATGACTAAACATGAGAAGAAACCATGAAGGATGTGGTGGATGTGGTACATTTTTCAGACCTTCATGTCTCCAGATCAAAGTGGAAGATCCTCTCCAGATAAAGAGTTTATGGGAGCGTATCTAGGGAAAACTTTGTGGCCTTTGGTACCTAGATCGCATGAGAATATGATATGGTCTGAACTCTAGCATTAGCCACACTTTTATCAGTGGATACGTATTCATACGTTTTTGACACTAAAGCCTCCCTGAGGGTAATGATTGCTTCCCTCCAGCGTGTCAGCTGCATCTCTTTGAATGCCGCTTTTGATAGCAATAAACTGTGTGTCATCACTAATTTACTGTGTTCACCGTGTTGTGTGCCAGTTGGGAATAAAGCAAGGACAGACACTTATCTTGATTTTAGAAGACTTCCTTGTAGTCTTCATTATCTGGAAAAAAAGCGTGTGTGCTGCTGATCTCTGATGAAGGGACCTAGGACATTTTTAAAGCAAGATCTTGAACTGTCTGTCAAAAGAAATAGAAAATTACCAGCTGGTTTCCCAGACAGCTGGATCAGAAACACAGGCTGAACAGCACTGAGAACAAATATGCATGTAAAGAACATAATAACAGTCCTGTCTTCTGCTGCTAGACAAATCCATTTTTTTATTGTATAAAATATTTATAATAGTATGTTGTAGGTTGCACTCAGCTTTTTTTGTAGAGGGGAAGGGAATAAATTCTCCCGCCAGATTCCCAGATCTCCACTGCTGATGACATGCACAGAAAACCTACCAGTGCTGCTGTATATTCATGCAGCTTTGCATAGGTTTTCATCCAGGGGAAGAGTGGGTACTAAGGGTGCAAGAGCAACCTGGGGCACTTAACAGCTTCTTTCTGAACTGTTTGACAGGGATGCAAACCTCTTCTCCTTCAGGAAAGCCAACTATGCATATTTTTATGTCTATTTCTGCTTTGCTCTCAAGGTCTTTGATTTTATCTTTAAACCAGCAGTGTTTATAGTTCTCAAGATGATCGTGTTCTGCTAAACAAGTTCCTTTGTCCCATACTGTTGCTGACAAATCTGCTAGAGAAACAATTTTACTATTCAGCAACTTCAGTTTTGCCTCCAACTTTTTCACTGTACCCTTTGAACTGACATTGTTGTATCAATGCCTGCTATGACTTTGTCTACCATGCATGTCATTGCTAGAGCCTATTAAAAGCAGTTGCAGCCGTGCTTACCACTGGCTTCCTCTTTCCTTTTGAAGCAGTTTTCTTTAACTGGTCTTAATTAACGCATAAGCTGGGAAAGTGCCTTCTTTCCTTCTTTCAAGATGTTTTTGTTTCTTTGTTTTAATTTCACATCTTTGGCTGAATAGATGTTTGCAGTATGTTCTTTATGAAAATGAAAGGGAAATGGAAGCTTACACAATTTTTTATTGGTGAAAGAAATCCAGGCCATGGTTCTTCTTTGACTGCATTACCATTATGTGCTTATTTGAGTCTATTTCTTTTCCCTAATCAGAAAAGCCAAGTAACATGATTAAAATCCTCTTCCAACTCAAAGACTTTGACAGTGAACAAAGATGGATCACTTACCAACTGAATGAATCATGTACAGGAAACCAAGGCAAGTGTTAAACATATTTACTAGGAGAATCAGTTAAGAATGGTATGCTGAAGATCTGCAAATAATTAACACCGGTTCCACATACCGAAATGAGAGATTGAAAAGCTATTAGATAATTAGCAAAAATCTCTAAAGATGCATTCCTCAAAGCAGCCACAGATGCCAAAAGAAAATGCCAGACTGCTATGCCAGATATCAACTTGTCAAGGAATTAATCATCTTATTTAATGGCAAATACCTGGCCACATGGGCAGCCATGCACAGAGCTGAATAGTCTGAACAGACGGAGCACTCCTGTCTCGTTACTGGTTATTGTCACACTTTTGCCAGGTGTGCAGCTGGCACGTTCCCCAGTTTCCTCATTGATAAGCTAAGCCAGATCCGTAGTTCATCAGCTTCACATGTGTCTATGGAACGTCACTAGTGCACCAGGGCTTAAGAAAGGGGAAAAAATGGAAAAAGTTTGTGAATTACACAAATATGAACACATCTCCTGTGCAACAGCAAATGAACCTCATGATTCAGTGCAAACATCCCTTCAGGCCTGTAAATAAGCTGCAGGTTGTGAGATCATCTCAGCATGTAAATTAGCTTAATTACAGCAGAGCAAGAGGGTCGCAGCCGGGAGCAGGGCCCCGCGGCAGGAGTCACTGCCCGGGGGACACTTCCTCGCTCTGCATTTCATTACCCACAAAGACCTGAAACGGAGACCTGAGCTTTGATCTTGGCCACATCCGAACGTTGTCCCGCCTGAGCCTGCATAGTGGTCACCAGACACAGCTCCTGACTGAGGGCTCAGAAACCAGCTACCGAAAGGAGAGCTGTTCAGTGTCTCTTAAACTGGTGCAAAACCCCATTGTTTTCCATGTGGTTACCCCAAGCTCCCATAGTCTCAGAGGGGGAAGGATGAAGCCTTGTAATTTTATGGGAAGGGTCTGTTCTGAACATCCTGGTAAGCACCGACTGCTTCTAACAGGGAAGACACAGCTCTTTCCCTCCCCTTACTCAAAGCTTTCTGAGCAGCTGTTAGAAACAAAACTTGCCTACCTTGTTTCAGCTACAGTTTCCTGAACTGCCAGTTGAGGGAAGCTGATTAAAGAGCATTAAATACTGCCAAGAAGTCTTCCTGCTGCCCCTCAAAAGGTGTTTTTGATGAGGTAGTTTAAAAGCTTCCTCTTTACATCTCTGACTTGTTTGAAATCACTATTTTTTCTATCATATCTGTTGCTGTTGATTAAACATGAGCAGTGTCAGAGTAGGGCACGTCTCATAGCTTCCGTGGGAGAATCCTTAAGTCTACTGATAATATATCAGGTGAAGACCTTGTAATTTTGATGACATGTTTCTAAAATAATTGCTTTGTTCCCTACTTTCTCAGAAAACTTCATTTTTTCACAATTCAATAAAAAATTTAAATAAAAGTTTGTGCTTTAATTTCAGCTAGAAAACTCTGGTTTGCTTTTACCATGAAAAATGCCCAAAACAAGATTTTTGCCTTTTTTTTTTTTTTTTTATAATTGCAATCTGATTTTCTTGAAATCAGACTGTTTTCATGAAACATTTAAACATTAAGACGACTGGATTTTTC
The DNA here is from genome assembly GCF_018691265.1 of Tyto alba. NCBI lineage: Eukaryota > Metazoa > Chordata > Aves > Strigiformes > Tytonidae > Tyto > Tyto alba. Next base: position 39,960,573 of record NW_024881316.1, on the reverse strand, counting down.
CCCAGAAAAACTCCCAAAGCCTACCTTCATCATTTCTGCACCTTGAATGACTAACTCTGCATGCAGAAGCAGACAGGCTCGAATATGGCCCATTAGGCATTAGTGACTGCACTATTTTATCAGTGTACATTAACTGCATTTTGATCTGCAACAAATAGGTTGTTCCAGCTCCTGATTATTGGACTTCTGAGTCTGAATGGAGAACCCCATCAGACATTTGCAATTAGCTTATGTCACACATCAGTGGAATCATAAAATCACAGAACGGTTTGGGCTGGAAGGGACCTTAAAGATCATCTACTTCCAACCCTCCTGCCATGGGCAGGGACACCTTCCACTAGACCAGGTTGCTCAAAGCCCCGTCCAACCTGGCCTTGAGCACTTCCAAGTGGGATGGGGCAGCCACAGCTGCTCTGGGCACCCTGTGCCAGTGCCTCACCACCCTCACAGTAAAGAATTTCTTCCTTCTATCTCATCTAAATCTATCCTCTTTCAGCTTAAAACCATTACTGCTTGTCCTATCACTACACTCCCCGATAAGGAGTCCCTCTCTATCTTTCCTGTAGCCCCCTTTAAGCACTGGAAGGTCACTATAAGGTCTCCCTGGAACCTTCTCTTCTCCAGACTGAACAACCCCAACTCTCTCAGCCTGTTCCCATAAGGGAGGTGCTCCAGCCCCTTGATCATCTTCATGGTCCTCCTCTGGACCCACCTGAGCACGTCCACGTCCTTCTTATGTTGGGGTCCCCAGAGCTGGACACAGCACTGCAGGTGGGGTCTCACCAGAGCAGAGAAGAGGGGGAGAATCCCCTCCCTCGACCTGCTGGCCACGCTTCTCTTGATGCAGCCCAGGGCACGGTTGGCTTTCTGGGCTGTGAGTGCACAGTGCTGGCTCACAGTCAGTTTTCCAACCACTAATCCCCCCAAGTCCTTCTGCACAATCCACTCATTGCCCAGCCTGTGTTTGTGCTTGGGATTGCCTCACCTCATGTGCGGGGCCTTGCACTTGGCCTTGTTGAACTCCATGAGGTTTGCACAGCCCCACCTCTCCAGCCTGTCAGGGCCCCTCTGGATGGCATCCCTGCCCTCCAGCGTGTCGATCTCACCGCACAGCTCAGTGCTGTTGGCAAACTTGCTGAGGGTGCACTTAAGCCCACTCTCCCTGTTGCCAACAAAGATGTTAAACAGTGCTGGTCCCAACACCCACCCCTGAGGAATGCCACTTGTCACTGGTCCCTCTCCTAAGGAGATACAGAAAAATATCTTCTCAGGCTTACAATAAAATGTCAGGCTTTCCATGAAACATGACATCATGATAACTTGTGCTATTTTCATAGACCAATACTGTGTTATGCTGTTAAATAACCCTGTATTAATGCTAGAAAAAGGTCTAATATGGTGATGTTTATCTTTGAAAATAAATGCCATTACAGGCCAGACACAGTAATTGCCTTTATTTTGTGGAAGAAAAAAAAAAAAAAGAAATAGAAAGGAATGATGCAAAACAGTAATCTCATAGCAAATTAAGCAATGTTGACTCCTTCATCTTCTGTTTCCCTGGAAAAAGAAAAGCAAACCAATTTAGATGAGCTGAAAGTAGTGATATTTATTTATGATCTGAGGTTTAGATTGTATGCTTTTTAACAGCTCAGACCTGGAGAGATGTATCTTTATTTTATGAGCAGAGAAATCAAGACAGGGAAAAAATAAAAGGTAAATATCAAATTAAAATGTCATAAAACTAATCAGCTGCCATTTTTTAACTTCAGGGGAAGCACATGACTACTCAGTTACCAGCTTAGGGTTCCAGATAGGTATAAGACAGGCACATTCTGATAAGAAATCAGTATCAGGGCTAGGATCAGAAACACTGACATTTCTGAGGTTTCAGACCACACGATTAGTCAGTGCTGAACTTTAGAAGATAGGCAGGATGAGACAGGCAGACAGAAAACATAATTTGTGGGATCCATATTTAAATGGAAGCTTCCCATTGCAACAACAGCATTGGAAGTACCACCATACCCCCACAGCCCTCTCCTGTGTATTAAGCATTTCTCCCTCCCTCCCAAAACCTGCTTCTCCCCATAAAACCATTCAGCACAACATTTTATTGACAATCCTCCTGTATTTTGTCTGGAAATCTCTAGAGTGCTATGACACCTTATTGTGCTTTTGAAACCTAGACTTGTTTAGGATGAATTGGAATTAGGCCCGGGACATGTAAATAATAAATCTTTTATCCCTGAAGAGTTGGTAACACAACAGAAGGATTGCATGGATATGTGTTTGGGGTTGAGTTCCAGTGCTTGGATCCACACTTAGGAGAGAGCAAACCCCACTGGGTGTGAAACAGAAACAAGACAGATAAAGGCCGTTCCCTTACCAACTCCTTCTCTGTACTGCGTTTACTACAGGCATGAGTTTTGATGCTGTTCTATTTAAATATTTACTATTTTCATAGTAGTAATGCCCCCCAGCGCTGGTGAGTCCCACTGAGTTTGTGCCAGATGCGAGACACAACCATGCTCAGAGACACATTTCTGAACATGGGGCTTGTTCCTTCCCTTCCTTGCTATTCACTGCTTATTTTGCAGAGATTGTCCCTCTAGACTGGCCAAGATAAAATACAACTTGTCACTTTAAAAGAAGCTCTATGACTTTGAAAAGAAGACTTTCTGAGAGCATCACTTGCACTTATTCATCAGGTGGGTGCCATCCAGCAAAAAAAAAAAAGAGGTTGTGATTGGAGGCACTCTGCTTCTTGTTCTGCTAGAGGTGATAAACTGTTATTTCTCTGAGGATCAGCACTAGACGAGAACGCATCATGCGCTGCATTACATAGCCAATTCTTGTGATCCTCACTGGCGTGTTGCTCGGTAATGACATATTCGTAACGGTGCCTGAGAAAAGAAGCACGTTCCTAAAAACTCTTCTGTCTAGACTGGAGAATTTTGCAAAAATGCATCACTGGTGAGCATCCCCGTGTGTCCTCATCCCCGACCAAACATCTGCTCTCAAATGAATGCTGATGCCCGCAGCTCCGCTGCTTCGAACCGCATCGCGCCCGTGTTTAATTTACCACTTTAATTCTTCCACAGAAAAGATTCGCGCGGTTCATTAACTCCTTCCTCCACCTCTGGAACAGCCCCCCCCCACGCAGCCACCGGCAGCGCCCGGGGTCCCGCGTCCCCACACCCCCACGCCCCCCCCCCCCATCCCTCCCCCGGCACCGCGCAACCGCCCTCACGGCCAAACCCTTCACAACGAGACTCCCGTGAGCACAGACGTGTCCGCGCCATCCCCCTACACCCCCCACCCCCCCCCTTCGACCAGCCGGTCCCCCCTCCCGGCGCGGCTCCGCAGCCGCGCTGGTGCCCGCTCCTGGCTGCGGCAGCGAGCGCGGCTCCGGCACCGACCTCCCGTGCGCGGAGCGGAGCGGAGGGGCGCGGAGGGGCGCGGAGGGGCGCGGAGGGGCGCGGAGCATCCCCCCCCGCCCCAGGGGGAGCGGCGGCCCCGGGGGGGCCATGCTGGGCCCGGCGGTGCGTCTGGCGCTGGGAGCGGGGGAGCTGGTGCCGGCGGGCGCGGCGCTGCCGGGGCGGCTGCTGGCCCTGCTCTGGCCGGCGCTGGTGCTGGGGGCGGCCGCGCTGCTGGTTCTGCGGGGGCTGCGACGCGGCCGGGCCGCACCGGGGACCCGCCGCCGCCGCCGCCGCCGAACCGCCGGGGAGGCGCAGGAGGAGGAGGAGGAGGAGGAGGAGGAGGAGGAGGAGGAGGAGGATGGCCCCGCGGGGGCCGGCGGCCGGGCGGCCGGGGCGCTGCCGGCGCGGCAGCCGGAGGAACAAAGGCGCACGGCGCAGGTAAGGGCGGCGGGGGGGGGGGGTGGGTGGGGGGGTGATTCTCTGCCCGGCACGGGAGGTCTCCCCGGGACGAGCGTCCTTCCCTCTCTCCTCCCCAGCACCTTTTCCTCCTGCCCGGCTTGCTCTCTGCAGCCCCGCCGGGCAGCGTGGGGTGCACCCCCTGCTCCCAGCCCCGCCGGGCTCCAGCCACCCCATCCCACCCCGTCCTATCCCGCACGCCCAGGCAGCCGGTCCTGCTTAGAGATGCTGCATCCCAAACCTCTTCGGGCAGTTTAGGGCTTAGGGGGGGGGCTCAGCATTCCTCTCTGAGCCCTGTGGTGGCATCAAGGTTAAGGCTCAAGGCAGCAGGTTGCTAGAGCAGCTGGCCTGGGATCGCTGGTATTGGCCTTTATTCATCACTTTGTCCAGCACTGTAACTCCGTATGGTCTTGATCGTGTTTGCAGGGAATTAAGAAAACTCCAGTTAACGTCCATCATATTAAGAAGTAGGATGTGAACACAGTATCTCTTCTATGGTGTTAATACAATGTGCTATATTTACTCAGAATCAAAGCTTCATTATTATTGCATCAATGCATGATAGTAGCTGTGAGCTGATGACCATAGCTACCTTGTTGAATATATGTTTTGAGTTTGATATGATGCACTGAGACAAAGTTTCCGTATGACTTTGTCATGACTGTGTCGCTCTGACTTGCTGTGAGCTGTCTGTAGCAGAAAATCTCATCGTAAATTATGGAAAACAGTGTCACCAAGGTATTGTAATATGGCAAGCAAAGCTTTCAGGAGAACCTACTGAACATGAGTAAGTATGTACTTAAAATTAATACATCAAGCATTTCCAGACCTTTTTATCTGTTACTAGTATCTCCTAGGTCTCACTTCTGAGAAAGACACAAAATTAATTTGCAGGATTTTTTTTTGTTTTTTTGGATGGGCTATAAAGTAAGTGGGTTTGTTCTTCATGAACACAAATGTGTCGAGCTTTCCACCATAACGCTAGTTTTCAGGGCTTTATTATTTTGTCACAGAAGTTTTAACTTTTAGTTGTATTGTATTTTAGTAGGCTATTCCATTTTAGGGTGTTTTGTCTTTCATCAGTCAGAGCAGAATCTTGGCCTGATATCATAGGTATCTCTGAATTAGTAAACAATTAAATCAAAAAGCATTTCAAACAAAAGTGCTCGCGCCAAGGGATGAAGAGGGATTTCAGTAACAATTTTATTATAGCTTTGCATCATCGATACTAGGTGACTTGGCTTCAGAACGAATTAAAATTTTGCAGAGCCACCAATTATTGGAGGCCGTGCAGGACAGAAGGGGGTGGACAGCCACACTGTTGTCAGAGACAGGCCTGGTACTGTAACGGTGGTGGGGTTATTAGTTCACGCTGAAGACACTGATTTGAACAGATATTTTCTGGTCAGAGATGCTGTACCTCACAGGCCTGAATAACAGGAACCAACACAGAAGAGGAAGAGATAAACCAAAGGGATAAATTTGTTTACAGTCATCTGCAGTTTCTATCATTAATCTCATCTTTTGCTGCACTGAGCGGTTCCTACCCTTTAGGGGCTGGACTTCAGCAGTTGCATTTACACAGAGTAGCATCATCCTCTATATGAGACCCACTGATTATTCTCTAAGTGCAGAGGAGGCAAAATACGGTCCTAAGGATGTGGAGGATGAGAAGAAAATGATCAAGAAAATAACTTTAAAGATCCTAAAGAAAGATAACCCAGGAAAAACATCTTACATGCTGAGATGAAAAAATCAGGCTTGTTCTCCCATGACAGTACCCTGCCCTTTCTCTTCTCTGTCTCTTTTGTTTTCCTTTCCCTGCCCCCCTTCTCCACTGCTCTTTGTCACTTCCCATCATGTTATCTCTGTCTTTGGAACATCATATCCTTGAGGCAAAGACTTTATCTCCCTACGTAAGTGTAAAACGCTGCATGCTGCCTTAGCTGATGCAAGGATGCCAGAACAGCAAAACACCTTTAATATGCTGAAATTTGTATATGAAAATCTCCACCAAGGCAGCATCAGAGATATTATTAATAACAAGGTCTTACATCCGTAGACATGGCCAATGCCATAAGCTGGGGTGCACAGGTACTGCAGGGTGGAAGCCCCTCTCTGCTGCCTGCCGAGGTATGAAGCCAAGAGACGAATCGCCTCCAGTGCTCAGGTGTGTTGGTATATCCCAGCAGCCAAACATCTGCATATCCTCGAGTGGTGGATAAATCAAGATCTTAATTAAAAGAAACTAGGCGGTTAATTATTTTTTCAGTTTGGGAATGCGTGTTTGCTGGTGATTCCCAGCCGCTGCCCCATGGGTGGGCTGTGGGACTGCCTTCCCCCAGAATCTGCTCTGACAGGGCTGCAGTTCCTCTGATGTTGGCCCCAGCTCCTTTCCTCCCTGTGCCCCTGTCCCCCGCAGCAATAAGCTGCCCAAGGTGCCTTCACCGGGGCGTGCAGCGTGCCCTCAGCTCTTTGCTGGGCTCCTTCCCAGCCTGCAGCTCCCAGCAACCTCCATCCAAATCCTTCCCAGCTCCACTAAAATGCAACAGTGCACAGCTATGTTGGTCTCCCCCAATGCCCGTGCTGCTAGTAGGCAGCTTTCAAGCCTTTCATCTCACTACTTGTTAACTTTGCATATAGCAGAGTAACAGGATGGAGTGACTCTACTCTCAGAGCAGGCTGTGCACTATAAGACCCAGTCTGAATTGCTTTCACAGCCTACGTGAAATAAGTCTGTTGAACAAACTTTGTTCAAATGGATGCACGGCCTCAACACAATCATACTAGCACATTTTGAATGTGAATCTCATTATGCATCACACATAAGAAGTTACATTCTGGCTGTTATCACACACAAAAAAATCTCCAGAAATGATGCTGGAGGGTGTCTAGTCTTTTTCAGGATAGCCTTTTACCTAATAAAGTCTTTTAGGAAATTGCTAACAAGACTTGCTGGAAGCCAACCGATCTGAACAAGATTGCTGTTGAGTTTTGGGGTTTGTGTTTATGCAGAGTTTTTGGGTTGTTCTGCAAATTGGGCAGTTCAAAAGAAGAGCTTTTTGCACAATTGCAGTGACACCATCTTCCTTGGGCAACTTATAAAAGTATGAATTATCTTGTACATCCCAAAAGTAAGCTTTCTGCTGTTCAGAAGTGTCTTTATAAACTGGAGATACTTTTTGCCTCTTGCAGGGGTGGCTTAACAGCACCAGAACTAAAGATCAATCCTCTCAGCTCCAGAGTTATGCAGATAGACCTTTTCTCCTACTTTTTCAGGTTACACGATACTCTTCATGCCAGTGCAACACAGTTGCACAATTATTTTCATACAACTGTCTTGGATGAGAATTGATTTTGTAAGTATCCTGGAAGGTGTTGGAGTGTGGTAATAGCCTTGATCCCGTGTTGTAATGCTGCTTTAATTAATTAGGATAGCAAATCCCGGGATACTGATTTCCTCATCCCTCGTTGCAAGAGCGGTTTTAATCTGCTCACACTGGGAAAATTCTTCTGTCTTTCCCCAGACATCTCATCAGATGATAAGAGCAGCTGAGCTGAGGCAGGTGCCTGTCAGCTCCCCATACTCCTGGCTGCAGGATATGGCCTCTCGCCTATCCTGGGGAGGGTATGTAATGTAGGCAGGAGCATCTTTGGGCTGCTTCTCTAATTTTTCTCTTGGAATTGCCTTCAGGTATGAATGACTATAACTGCAGCTCTGGTTCCTGCTACTTGGCATCAGCCTATATTTGTTACCTGTTAGCGCTCAAGGGGGTTCCCGTGGGCAACTTCATCCCCCGGGGATATGTGCAGAGGAGCAGGTCTTCTGTGCTGATGGCTCAGATCCTTTTCCCGAGGTTCTCGGAAAATCCACTTGATGGGAGCACCACCTATTTCTTTCCTCTGCCAGGCGCTTTAAACGAAGGAGAAAATTTCACATATTCCCAGTGCGTATTTCCCATATAATTCTGCCTATTCATTGCATGTGTTTCCCATGTGATCTTCCCTTCCAACAGACTCTTCTTTCCTACTGGGAACACACTTGTCAGAAGTGATTTTGTCAGGGAAAACTTTGTATTAATGCACATCAACAGTAACTATTAATAAGGTGATTAATATCTACAGTATTGATCACAGACCAAGATCCTGCTCTTTTTTCCCTCTCCTTTGAAGGTACATGTGTGTAATATTCTGAGCAGGCATGGCCAAAAGAAGTGCCTTTATGTTCTTCTGCCATGCATGAAGAGCCTGTTTCCTTAGTTAACCAACCCAGTATGTTTTTGTGACCTCCCATTGTCACCTTAGCGGAAACTGCCATTGTGTTACCCTTTCTCTAGCTGTTAGGACTGAATGAATAATTTTCTTTGAAGCTGGTGCCTTCCTGTCTCTCTGGTGGACTCTTGCTCTGCCTAAACCCCATCCCTTCTCCTCTGACAAATGCAGGCTCGTCCTTTCCCATTCACCTGGTTCCCATTGTTTTGGGAAATAAGTCTCCCAGGCTGAAGTCCATCATCGGCGCAGGACCATGTGGCAAAGCCAGACTGGCCAGGATGTCTGCTTCCGTTTATGAAAATCTGATTCAGAATTAATGAATCTCGATGTGCTGCTTTATTTCCCAATGCATTTGTCATGCAGATTGCTCATTGTCTGCTGATGGAGCAGTGCAAGCTGTTGGCTGGCCGCAGCAGAGCTCTGGTTTGCTTACCCTGTGGCTGAGCGTGTGGACCCATCTTCAGCGAGCAAAGAGGGGACTGCGGGTGCTACTGCAAATATCAGACTCTTAGGGCGTAGTGTAGGGACCAAAGAGCGGATCTTCCAGAGGATGCTGTGAGAGGTTTTCAGCTTGTTGAAGGTCTATTGAGAAAGCTGAAGAGTGCAGTGATATCTTGTTCAGTACTAATGCAGTATGTTTCAGGGAGGTTATTTCATGCCCTAGTTAGAAAGTCCTTTTCTTTTTGTCCTTTTCTTCCCTGCCCCCCCCCCCTTTTTTTTTTTTTTTTTTTTTAATTTAGTGCATGTTGCTTTTGCTGTACCAGTGTAGCCTTTTGGCCTAAGTCCACCATATTTATCTTGTGGTGTAACATATGATGAAAAAAAAAAAACAACGCATTTTTGTACTGGAAATAAGCACTGGATGCAATTTAATTGAAGTATTTCTTAAATCTGGAAATGGTTTTTTGTTCACAGACCCCCTGCCAGAATGGGGTGGTTTTGCTTCCTTTCCTTCCCAGTGTCCAACCCACTTAATTCAAATTTTCTGAAAGTGGTAGCTGAAAACAATTTTCTGAATCTTTATTCATGTTCTTAAATGAATTCCCTGATTTCCAATGTGTGAAGCATATAATAGCTCCCCTTGTGTTTCATACACTGAGTTTATTTTGCCCTAGTATCCCTCTGCTGGGGAAACCTTTGCATGCCATCTGAAGAAAGGCAATTTTAAGCACCTTCCCTCAGTGGGACAAAGGGCAGTTAGTGAACCTGAAGCTAACGTTCACATAATTTTTAATTAATCCTGTAACCAGTTAGTGGCACTAAGATTCGAAAGCAGGTTTCCTGAGGTAATAGACACTTACAGAGGTGTTTGGTTTTGTAAAAAATGACTGGTCTTATGAAACTATTGAAATGCATAAAGGTAAGTATCCAGGGGTACAGTTTTATGGCTTCAAAGACACAATTTATATATTAATGATTAAACCAAGTATTGTTTACATTTGAAGACCAATCACTGCCTTCTTTCTTTGTGACTCTATGCAGAACTATATTAACAGCATAAAATACATTAAATGCTAGCTCAAGAGAATAAAAGTTTAAGAGCAATCACCAGAAATACAATGTTAGGATACATAAAAAGGAAAAAAAGGCAGGGGGTGGGGGGGAAATCCTGTTCCACTGGGTCATGAACCAAATGGCCATGAACTAAAAATAATCTTTCTATTGTTCCACAGAATGTAGGTAGAAATTAATATGCTAAGTCTGATTCCATTAAAAGTCTGATTCTGTTTCTCTACATATATTTAATGTATTTGGAATTACAATTATGATTTTATACAGTCACTTTATGTGGCGGGTTTAGATGTGTTCTCCCTGTAAAAAACTACATTTTTCATTAAGAAAAAAATTACCCTGACAAAATTCATTTCTCTTTAATGAGTCCATTAGGTTAAGTGCAATAAAATAATGAAAATTCCTTTTTCCTTTTCAGAATCACCAAACGGCATGATAAAGAGGCATGACTAATCCTGTATCCTAAGGGCTTCGAAAGGGAAGAATAGGGTGCCTGCCTGAAAAGGGGTTGGATAGAGGCAAGATTTAATACAAAAGGTCAGGCTAGAATAATACCTTTCCACTGAAAGGAAGTTGAACTCAGTAAAAATACTTGGTGATGAAAGGAAGGGAGTTGCTGCTATTACTGAAGGATGGTGGAGAAGCAACAAATTTTTCAGGTTGAAAGAAGAGCATCACCAGAGTGGTGGGCTATTTGGTGATCATCAGTCAGTAGTCAGGTTTGGTATTTTTCTTGCACTCAGCTGCTCATTAGGGAGGATGCAACAAGGTTCAGGAGTCCCAGGTGGGTACTTAGGGCTGAATAGCCGGTTAGTCATCATGAAAACCCCTGGGATATAGTAAATGACTTGTCAACAGTATATTTTTAACCTCTTATTCAGCGATGGAGAGAGCAGGATGTTTGCCTAGCAGATGAAATATCAATTAAGTAGGAAATGTTGTGCTTGTCTGGTAAAAGTATACAGCAGTCAGATTGGCAAAACATTAAAACAAAGTGCTGTGATTTTTCCACCTTCTTGCTTGCTGTCATTTATATGGAAAGAAGGTCCAGGAACATGATCCCGCCCCAGCTGAGACAAGTCTGTCAGAAACAATACAGTTTGCATCTTCTTTAATTCTCTGTTGCACTCAACATTTTCCCTCTGGAGCTCTCCCTGCCTCTGTGAAGGCTCTGTACAGCCGCAGGCTGTGCTCACTTATGGCAGCCTGGGGGAGGAAGACAGTTGCATGTCCTTAATCTTGACACCTCCTCATGTCTGTGTGTAGTCCCTCATGCTTGCATCTTGATGTAAAGAGAGGCTAAAAGGAGGTGGGATGTCTCTTATCCTCTGCATGTGTCTGAAAGAAGGAAAAAAAGCATCCTCCTCCTTGCCTCACAAGTTGGTGCTGCTGTTTCTGTTGCCAATGGCAGTAGTCTGCCTGAAAGTACCTTAATTTGGGAGGTCCATTTGCAAAGCCTTTAGAAAACAGTGAAGATTTCCTTATGAGAACTGGGAAATCACCAGGGTTTGTTGAGATTGGAAAGGAATATTGCGCTTACATGTTGTGTGACTTCCCCCAGTCATCCCTTCTTGTATTCATCCCATAAAATTCAGTTTTTCTGAAGTCCAGTGTCATATAGTGAAAAGTCACACACCCCCAAAACATTTTATATTCCATAAGAATTGTTTACTACAACATGATCTAATTGTATTTTCACAAATTTAATTGGACAGAAGCATATGCTGAGAAAGAATAGTGTAAGCTGAAAATCTTCCAGATCTGAGTAGTTCAAATTTTCACCCAAATTCCCCTGCTTTTGTATTTTATGTCTCCCACCCTATGTGAGAGGCTGCGTCCCTCCCTGCTGCAGGCAGAGTGTTTTTTTTTTCCCTTGAGTAGAGTAGGGTATGGATAATGGTCTGGTTTGTGGTGGGGTTTATGGAGTGTCTTTAGTAAATGAACCTGAGAGTCTCAGAAGAGAGATGGCTGGTTGTGGGAAAAAACAAAGATGGCCTTGCTAACCATTATAAAACGTTGCTGGACTCTAACACGATATTATTTGGCTAGTGAATGTTCAGAAGAATATAATTGTAAACAGTTACACCGTTTACAATTGACAGCTACGAGAGATGAAAGAGATGCAGACCACTTGGTTTAAGTTTATAATTTGAAACTGGTGGAGTTACCGATTCAATCAGGCAGGGATTTTGGCTTCTGTTACTGTGATATTTTACTGGAAGACCCAGAATTGGTTTTGTCTGTGTGTTCAGAGTGGTATGTTACAAAGTCTGCAGCTTTGGGGCTTCCTCTCCCAGTAATTGCAGTGTGTCAGTTGAACACCAGCCTGCTAGGTCCATGCTACACCCGTGTCCACCATCAGCTTGCAACTAGTCTGGGTTTCCAAGCCAGAACCTCCAGTGATGAAGCATTTGCCAGCATGCAGGTGCCTGTTGTGCTGTCTTTAACATGCACTTCAAATCAGACCTTTCTGAGACTTGTGAAAAATAGCTCTAAAATACCAAAGAACTAAGCATTAGCAGATTAGCAGGCTGAAGGACTGCAGCCCTGTTGGGTTTGCTGGGAACAGGCATGGGCAATCACCCACAGGGTTTTATTTGCTGGTAACTAATCACTGCAAATGCCAGCAGAGATTATTTTTTTGGTGTCTAAGAAATAACTCTGGTTCATCTCTTGGATGAAGCTGCTTCAAGTCCTCCTGATGTCTCAGAGTGCCTTTGGGATAACATACAAAAACTTGTTGCTCTGTGAAAAAGAGTTTCCTGACATCCCCATGTGCCTGAGAGGTGTAATCTCGCCTGTCGCAAGGTGGCTCTGAGTCTTTGCCTCTCACACCTGGAGGGGCGTCCACATCACCTAAATGGATGTGGCCACCCAGTGAGCCTTTTTTTTTTTTTAAAAAAAAAAAAAAAAAAAAAGGTTTAGCTTTCCTGATTTACCGTACGGTGTTTTGCGGAGCGTGCTGATTTCTATCTCTCTTTTTCATTAATTGCACGTGTTATTCTTCAGCCCTGCAATGGCATCTGTCACAGCGCAGAGTGGGTACCGCTTCTCTGCAGCTGAATCAGAGCAGGTTTCTTCTTCCAGCGTGTGTGTGATTAAACCCTTCCACAGTGTCTCCGGGACAGAGGTGACTTGTGAGGGTAGGGAGGAGGAGTAGACAGTGGAAAGCATCAGCAGCCTTCCTTTCCCCGAAGGACTGTGGTCACCTGAAGCCCCTTCATCACCAGCATGTGAGAGGGTGCCCGCTGTCTCCCGATGCCGAGGGGACAGCTCTGGGGCTGCAGTCAGGGGTGGTTTTCTGCTCTCTGCAGGGTTTCCTTCACCAGGCAGGCACTGGGGGCTTCCTTTCGCCCCTTGCCCTGAGCAGAGGTGGAGGATGGGTCAGGGGCTGCGGTGACAGCCGGGGTCAGGCTCCTTGCTGTGAGCTTCGGGTTCAGCTCAGCAGCCCGACAGCTCTGAGGGGACTGAAGGAAACCTGGGCAGCGCTGAACTGGGGTTGCATTGCACAGGGAGAGCAAGCTGGGGCAAGTGCCGTACATTCAGCAGCGTGCTCCTGTGCATGTCAGGGGGAAACAGAGGCACCCGTAGGAGCAGGGGTCTGCTTTCTCTCCACTGCTGCTGCTTCTGGGTAGCGTGCAGTGGCCCTTACTATCACAGCCCTTGCTGTCTGAGCTGCAGATTTACACCCTCCCACCCCTGTAGCTGGAGGTTGGCCACTGCCAATGAATTTTGAGCCGAGACATTAATCAAACTGTAATTTGAAAAGTCCTTAAACTTTCATGGTTTACTTTACAGGACCTAGGTAGGATGAAAGCGATTCTTTTAGTTGGTCGGATACATTTGAGAGGGAACATAAGGTCCACCCCAACCAGTAAACAAGAATTACAATAAGCCTTCTCCTGCCTATGCTGCTTTTTTAAGACAGGCTTACCCTGTTTTAAAAGCAACTTTGATCCTAGACAAATCTTAGGATAAACCACAAATACATCTGCTTTGGGAAAAATCTATGTGGGGTTTCTGAATTTACATTCATAAAGGCTTAGCTAACACTAATTAATTTGAAATAAATTAACTCAGATTGGAACAAGGCCATAAATTCTAGCCCAGATTTGTACTGGAGGTTATTTAGCTGTATCTTTCAGCCTATCATATGTATTATAGGAATGTAGTAAAATAATCGTATGCATATATATTTTTACACATACACACACATGCACATACAAATTCCATAATGTGATTTTAATGTCCATCTTCTAGGTTCCAGTGAATGGCCAACTTATAACATCAGCCAACACCAGAGAGAAAAAGCTCCTCAAGGTACCACTAAGAGTTTTAGAGATTATATATTATCTTTCAAGAGACACTTGTTTTAAGAATGTTCCTTATTTGATAGTCCTTTTTAAAGATAGCTCGTTGTTCCTGTTGTTAGAGCACTTAGATGACAGGAATGTAAGACGGAGTAGCTCTGGCACAGTCGCACTGTGGTACTTGTCACTGCCTCCACAACTGGGACAGTCTTTTGGTACAAGCCCAGAAGTTGCTGGGATATCCTGTATTTCAGTTCCAGATCTGACATGGGAAATTTCTTGGATCTGGACAAGGAATCTTCGGTTTTCTCTTGGGCATTAAGCACTTTTACTGGTGTGGAGGAAAGTGTCCATGCTTTACAGCCGCTTCCAAGTGAGGAGCAGGTCCCCAGTCTGGGCAGAGAAGTGTGTTCCTAGCAGGGGTATCCTGCCTTGGAAAAGTCAAGAACCACTGTGTTGAAACTAGAACACTGAAAATTGAAGGTTTAAGGTTAGCTCTACTGTTTAATCAAGCCATATGAAAATAGCCTCAGCCACTGCTATGCCCTTTAAGATTAGTGTAAACTACAGAAACCTACATTAACAATAGGCTTTTCCATGGTTGGGGTTTTTTGGTTGAGCATAGGCAGGGCCTAACTCTTGATTTCAGCATTACTGATTATGAAGAGGGTAAATAATTTTAGGTTTTCCTTCCTTCTAGGAAGATAATTAGGACTTAAGAATGATGAATGCAAATCTTACTGTAAAGCAGGTGCCTGAATTAAAATGTGAGATTTCTAGCCTAGCAGGTAAGTCAGATTTTATAGGCCAAAAGCTATAACATTCATTGGTTAGGAGTTTGCAATAAAACCTGCTCAGAAAGACTTCTGCACCCACTTGAAGACTCCAGTGACCTACTGCTCTGAGTACCACTGTGTGGTCTCCATTTCAAAACTATTGCTCTGACTTTTTTCTTCATGATGAAATGTAACAAATACCTGTTTTATCTTTCTGCCATGTATCTCCTGTATACTGTAGCCTAAGAAGAAGAGGAAAGCCCAGTGCTCAGACAAGGAGGTCCCAAAGGATCTGCTTTCTGTGGAAAAAGACAAACTGCAAGAGGAGGAAGGTAACAATAAGATCCGGTAGCTCTGTTATCTGATTTATATTACCAAATATTAACACGGGATAAAAAACTTCAAAATGGAGGTCTTCTCTACTATTCTGGTGTTCTATGTTACTGGGGAAAATTTGCCAGTTTGAAAGCTGCTTCTGTCATCTGCTCCTTACTATGTGTAACTATGCTGACAGGGACCATGTGCTTTCCTGCCACACTTCTCAGGTCCTTACCACACTCACAGGGATGGCAAGTCTGCAGATGAGGAAGAATTGCTGAAGTGGCCAGAGGTCCACTGGATAGCAGGGTCCTGTCTTCATGCTCTTACTTTTCTGTGGCCTCTGCCATGCTGATACACAGCTGAAGCTGTGGTCTTCCCAGGTAGCGTTTTGTTGTGCCCATGATTGAGGCTGGTAAAGGGACTGGGTTAATATACAGCCAATTTCTAGCATGCCGGTGAACAGAGACAAGATCTTTGGTTGCAAGAAAATCTGCAGAGAAATCTGGCAGAGGTTAGCAGGCTCAGGTAGCTAGAATTTCACTGGAAAATACACTGCATCCCATGAGCCCGTCTCCACTTCCCCCCACCAAGGGTCATATTGAAAACAATGAATTCTAAGCTTTTCTGGGCTTAAAAGATTATAATGTGATCAGTGTGGTGGTGAGAGCAGGAGAAGCCCTCGCTGCTGTTGGACTGGAGTCTTCCCAGTGGGTGCTTGTGTCAGGAGCAGAGTGCCTGCAAGGCTGTTGGAGGAGAAGGGGAAACAGCAGAGACTTTCTTCAAATGGATGCTTAGCTGTTTGAACAGATGAGCCAGCTGAAAGGTTTCACACGTTACTCAGGGCTGCTTCGGAGAAAGAACATGTTTGTCTCAGTAAAATCTGGGGACTACGTTTCTCCCTTTATTAACCATTTATGCCAGTCCCTCCCCTGACTTCTTGGGTCATGGAGAGCATGGATGGAAGCAGGATGTGGCCCCATCAGTGTGAATGAATGCGTGTGGAAATCAGCTGCGTGGCAGAGGGTCTCCGCATCTCTGAACAAGTCTTAGGGTATGTTCAGGGCCAGCGAAAGCCAGTAAATGGAAGCCTTGTTTGACAGTTAAGATTTTAATGAATTTTTCTCTGCTGTCAGACGTACAAGGCAGTTGATGCTCTGTTGTGACATCTCCCCTGAGGAAAAGTGGTGTCACATCAGGCTGACACAAAGGACAGAAGAATATGTGCCGTTACATGAGTCAGGACACATGACAGACAGGTTTGTGATGGGGATTTCTTATGTAACATGTTTCTGCAGAGACAGCAAAGGCTGCACGCAGGGGAGATGTTGCACAAGACCGGGGAAGCTCTTACTGCCCTGATGGCATTTTTACAGCCAGCATCAGTAACTGTCAGCTAGCTATTTACCTTGGTGCTAAGCAGTAAAAGCAGTAAAGGAAGTTTCTTGTTAACTTAAAATGAACTTTGCTCTGTGTTGTAGGAGTTTGGCAGACCAAGATCAGCAGCCGAGAAAAGAGACACTTAAGGAAGGAAAGGTTGAAACAAAAAGGTAAATGTACAGGCTCAGTTTACACACCTGATCTGGTTGGGCTTGTCACCCCTTCTCACTTCCCAGCACCTTTCTGTTTGCTCTATTCATTGATTGGCAGCAAAATCTTTGCACTCATTTAGGCTGTGTCCTTAGGAAAAGACAGCTTTGGGAGCTCTTACTTGGGAGCTTGCCTTTTACTCCAGGCTTTCATTAAAACACAGAGTATTACTTCATTAAAACCCATAGGACTTGGAAGGCAAACATCTGTTAGATCCAAGATCTGCTAAAGGTTTGGTGTAATGTGGGTTAGTTACTTTTGCGTGACTTGATAGATGAAGTTTTCTGACAATGGATATATAAAAACTTGTGTAATTTGCTCAGTTCCAAACACGATCTTTAATGCAGGCCTTCCCAGGCTAAACAGCTATAAAGCGAGGATAAACTCTTACCCTAATGAGATAAAATGAAACAAGGCTTTGTGCTCACTACACATTTTTCCTCTGGGGATTTCAAAGTGTGTGCCATTCACTTATACCTATATACATTTCTACTAATTATGTTATTATAACTGCTGCATGAAAGCAGGTCATGGAATTAAGGCATTTGGAAATGTTTTAATTCGCTGTGATAAAATTATAATAGAGAAATCTGTAAGTTTAATATATGAAAGTAATTTAGGAGCTAAGATAGAAGTTTGGAACTGGGAAACAGAGCTGGATAAATGTGGGTGTTTGTGCACTCTCTTCAATGACTGTCCTAAAGTGTTCTCAGATGCTCTACTAAAATTGAAAATCAGGGTAAGTGAACAGCAAATTTTAATCTAAAAATATACAGGTATTTTGGGACCACTTTCTCTATCTTTTGGATTATATCAAGAGTTTGGGTTATCAGGAGTTAAATATCTGCATGACAGTCTTTAAGGGCTCAAGATGCTGAGGTCTCTACTTGCTCTCCAGCAAAGTAGATGGGTCCACATTTGGCTTTATTCATGTAAGTTGGCCTGTTGGCATCGGTGGTGCCAGCTGCCTGTGCAGAAGGTTAACCACACGTGGTTTAACACTGAGCCCATGCAGGCGTTAAGTGCTTTGCTGGCCCAGGGCAAGGGAGCTCAGCAGACAGATTAAGTTGCAGTTGAAGCACCAGAAGTCCTTGGTGCAATCCTGGAGCCTGGTTCGTGCAGGAGAATCAACCAAGTGATCTTGGTGGTCCTGTTTAGTGTGGACATTTACAGAGCAGTGAAATGCGCCCTTCCAGGAAGAAGCCCTAACCCTGCTGAGTGCTGATTGCTGTTTCCTAGCAGGGAAGAAGCAGCAGCAGCAGCATTAGGTGGGTGAAGGTGAGGTTGATGCCAGGAGTCCCCTTGACACCAGAATCACGGGAAAATGGAGTCCTAAAGTGCTTTGGGAGTCTTTTAAAACAAAAGCTGTTGGAAATTATTGTCGTTATTTATAATATCCATATGCCTGGTACTGATTATCAGCCTTGAACTACCAACATCCAAGAGGTTTGCTTTCTTTTTCCTTGGAGGTCCTGCTGTCTTCTTTCTCTCCCTTTACTGCTCTGGGTCCCCAGCTGGAGTGGAGGCCTTGAGCTGCTGTGGCAGTCAGGGAGGGATGCCCAAGGCCTCTGTGGTGTGGTGCCATCTCCCGTGGGACTCATTTCTGGACTGTGGGGTGCCTTCCTTCTCACACATTTGCTGCTTCAGTGTCCCATCCCATTGGCTTTGCTTTACTGTATCTGTAAATAATTTCAGTTGGAATATAGCGGTTACATCTGATGGGTTTAGATCAGGCTTTGCTCTGCGATTTCCATGGTACAAACTCTTCACTGTAATTAAAAATAATGATGACCTTGTGGTAATGTTTATTCCTGAGAAGACCCCAGCAGAGCATCCCTGGGTAGCTCGGCGGTTGAGCCAGCTTTTGACTGGGATGAGAAGGGAGCAGTGTGGCCACTCACAGAGGACACCAGTGGCAGTGGAAGAGGTGCACTCGTTGCCAAGGCAGAGTGTGGGGCCACGCTGAAGACCTCAGGAGCCATACGGGAAGAATCGACGCCCTCCCGGTCAGAAGAAGATGTTTTCTCCAACGTAGGTGAGTGTCAACATTCAAGCATTGCAGAGGGAAAGTTTCATGCATTACTGTGCCCAGTAGAGTACAGCTCCATCGAAATCCATCCTGCATGGATGCAGTATTGTCCACCCGCTTTGAATCCTTCTAGCTGTTGTTTATTTTCTAGCAGTGTGAAAAGAGGGCTCTTTATGGCAGGAATTTCTTCTGGGTTGCAGACTAGCTTTTGGGTGCAAGTTGTTTTCTACCCACATGTATTAGTGTTTGATCCCTTTGCAACCAAAGCCTGTCCTTCCGAGGATGCTTGTACATGGTCAGAGTTAGGCTTCAGGGTATATCTGTGTGTTTCAAAGCAGTATGAGGCAGGGTATTCCTCAGTCAGTTTGGGTATTTGACAGCTGGAAGTAGTCTGTTCATGTCAGTGCTGTGCTGCACCTACACAGTTTGCTCAGCATCCCAGCTGATTCACCATTTGTTGGTGTCCAAGCAAGGTCATTCTGATCAACTTTGGGTCTCAGTTGTCCTGTTGGGACATTCTCTGTGTAACATAAGCTGGATGTGTGAAACTGTGTCTTGAAAACCTCAGACACCTTTAAATCAGTGAAGGGATGGACTGCCAGGTCATTAGGCTAAAGATTAGGAGATGCTGGTATCAGCTCTCTCACTGTCATTTGATGACTTTTTGTTTCCATCATGGTTTAATTTTTATGGCAAAGTTATGTCTCATGTTGTATTTCTACTGTGGGTGATTCTGTAGATGCTAGATCAATACCAATATTTAATAACTAGGTGGTAACTGTACCTTTACATCTTTCTTAATATCTCTCTTCCTCACTTCTTAGTGAGGCAGGAGAGTTACGAGTTAAAGTGGTTAAATGCTCTTTGGTTAATTTTCAAAAGCATTTTATTTTCATTACAATCTCAATAATTAATTGAGCTTGATAGTTGGATTGATTGGTATATAAGGCCATATTATGACTCGCCATCAGCAGCAGTAGTCCAGTACTCTGATGATTCACAAAATGGTCTTAGGTTGCTTTTACATGAGTTGCTTTCTCTGCTACAGTCCTTTTTTTGCAAAGTATAGGTATGAAAGGGGGGGAGGATGTTAGTACTGTTTTTTACTATAATTCTTTCAAAAGGCCAAATTCCAAGCTGGTACATGCTGACAACTTCTGTCGGTTGTACACAAAGGGGACATCAGTTCAAATGGGTGAGGAATGTCATTAAATCCAGAGGAGTGTCATGCTGGTATGATGTGCATTTTGAAGAGCTGAGAAGGCGTACACAGCGACCTGGCTGTACTCTCTATGCCCACAGAAGATAATTTCTTCTTGCTTGATTCTTCTCCAGCAATGGCAGAGGCTGCAGACTTGGGATGGAGAGAACATGGAAGGGCTGTAATGAGATTGGGAGTGTCAGGTGGAAACTGCAGTCACCAGCTGTGAACGTGACATCACATTCTAGGTTACTGTTTGTTTGCTTTTTAAATGCAGGAACATGGGATATTGCAGAAGTAAAATCCTGTCCTGTGACCTTTGGGACGTTATCAGAGCTGTCCAGGGAGTTAGGTGAGTGGTCTGTCTTTGGAATTCTATCTGAATTCTTCTATTCCTTTCTTAGACATTTGGCTTAAAAGTACTCTCATTGCTCACATATGGGTCTTTTCCCTTGGAGCCACATTTCATTAGTCACTCTCCCTTTTAGCACTTGCTAGCATCTGCCATCTAGCACACCAGCATTTTAAGGAGTGACATCAGAACATTTTATTGAGTGCTTTCCAAACTCATGTCTCATCTTGGAATAAATAAAAAAAACCCTGCCTCCCCAGCAAATTCTTTTTGTTAGGTTTTCTCGTACAGAAGGTTTCTGTTGTGTTCTGATGACCAACAAATTCAGAGAATTTCAGACCGAGGGAGGGAGGGAGGGAGCAAACGCCCAGGTTGAAGAGGCCCTGTTAGAAGCTGCCTAGCCAGCAGTTTCCAGCACAGTGAGGGATTTTCAGCTCGAGCCTCTCCATGCACAGCCTTGAGAAGGACGGAGCATCTCCTGGTTTCACATTAAGTTGAGCCTTGTTTCTGGCTTTCACATTGCCTCTCTGCAACTGTCAGTCCTTCTCACTGCCTGGCTCTGAGCCACTCGTGGTTCATACACTCTCTGCCTACAAGAAATTCAAATTTGTCTGGAGGTCCAACTGGCTGATGAATGTGAAGTCTGGTCCTGAATCTTTTAGAGATGCTAAAGGCAAGTATAGATACATATAGATGTCTATCTGTGTACAAGACAGCATGTGCGGTGTAAGCCAGAATGCTGAAATTCTCTTCCAAAGCCAGGCATGGTAATCAATATAATACATGCCATTTAATCATTTATTTTCCAGCACTGCATCAATGGATTCAAACAGTTCCTAATGTGCAAGTATTCAACAGGGAGAAATATTTGTTAACATCTGCATTTATGCATAAAAACAATCAAGCTGATAGAGAACAAAACTGCGTTAAAACGAGAGTTCTTTAGGTGGAAGGATGAAAGGAAAAATCAGAGATGTGAAAAAAACCCTGCCATATGAAAGAAATGAAGAAAACGCTAGTCTGTTATGTACAGGCCTTAGAAAGGGGCAAAGGGGAGTCATTCAGGGAGGCACGTGGTTGCTTTAGTTGTTGAAAATAATAATAAAAATATAATAATAAACAAAAAAAACTTTAACTCTTCTTTTTCCTCCAGCAGCTCTCTCTCATCTGTGCTCTTTCTTGGAGTAATTAATTTGAAAATTATGTATTTCCGTTCGAATGAGCAGAAGCCTTCTGACGGAAGGTAGTGGTGGGAGTTGGAGCTGGATACACTGGATGCAGCTTTTGTTCTGCAGGAACTATAGCTCCTTTCTTATGTCCCCAACAGAGATCTGTCAGAAGTTTACATTGCTGAATATTGTTAGTGTAGCCATTTCTGAGTGGATTGGTTTTAATAACTTATGCATGTCGTGTCCTCGTCCAGCCTTCATTAATAAACCCACTGTGATGAGCAGCATAATGTGTGACTTAAATTACATAACATCCAGGCATTGTGACATAGCAAGCAGATAAAGGCATGATTAATTGCTTTTAATAATGTGAATACACTTATGTGATCATCTTTTAGGTTTTGGGGGTTTGTGTTTGTTTTTACTTAAAAAAAAAAAAAAATGCTTTCCTCTATGCAGATAATGTGAAGAGTAAATCATCTGAGGACAGTCCTTCCAGATGCTGTTGGCATGCCAGTCCAACCTTCCTCCCTGTACATGATGCATGGCAGGGGCAGGGTACGTCTCTCTGCTCTTTTTCTATTCAAAGACGAGTATACTAATGCTGATACCCTTTTCAGTCTGTTTCCTAAGCCTCAAAAATCAGGCTCCACTTCCCATGCAGCTCATTTACACAAGGCTGGTAGAGGTAAGGGAGAAACTCAGTTTGGGTCTGGTTTTGGTCAGGCACCCAGAGCTGCTGTGAGCGTGGTCAGAGCAGCAGGAGCCCTGCGTGGGACCCTTGGGAAGGGCGAGAACATGCATTTTATTTATGTTTTTACTTAGACTGTGACAAAAAAGGGACACAGTAAGTACAGTCTTGTTCAGTGCATACATACTGCTGTGCAAAGTGTAATTAGAGCTTCTGGGCAGCCAAACAAGCTGTAGGGAGGCTGTCTGAAGGCTCCCGTAGCCCAGCGTCCTCTCTCCAGCAGTTGCACGTAGCAGCTGCTGGCAGATAAGCACAGGAACAGGGCAGGCACAGGGCCATCCCTCTCCACACCCAGCAGAGAGGGGGTCAGGGTCTTCCTGAGCCAGAGGCAACAGTATGGGCTCCGTGCTTCAAAAAAGCCCCACGTGTTAGCAATCATCTCAGATTACTAAATTTGTGAAACGAATTCAAAGTTGGGTTTGGTTTTCATAACTGAAGCACTCTGTTTCCCTCCCTCCCTGCCTCCCTCTCATTGTTGGGTGGGGAAGGTGGAGCTGAGTGGCCCCTTTCCAGGCAGCCCCCAGCCCCAGCTTGGTGGGGTGGCTGGGGAAGAGCCACAGGGAGGGCAGGGTGCTGCAAGAGCACGGGGTACCTTTGCAAAGACTTAAAATTTCCTCTGTAATACCCAGATGAAGTATCCAACTCCAGTGGACTGTGGCAATCAGAATTTCAGTCTTTTTTATGACTGGTAATGTGGGTTTTTTTTTACTTTTAAAATCTACCTGAAAGGCCAGCATGGATCCTGAGTGTCTGGAATAATTTTGGCATGAACAGTGTGGGTATTAGATGGCCTTTTCTCTTGACCTTTTGGTCAGGATTGAGTGAAGCTTCTATTTATACCCCCGTTGTTGGGAGGCCTTACCCTGCTCTTGCAGGAATGATGGCTGATGAGCCGAGCAGACCCCTTCTTGCTCTAGCTGCACAGATTGCCTTAACTACAGGACAACTCAGAGTGGCCGAATGCATTGAGGAGAAAAGACTGTGGTCATCTTGCTTCTCTGCCCAGCAGTAACTGAGACTCTGCAGCAGCTACAGCAGTTTGGCCAACAGAGGATTTTATAAATAGCATAGCTTGCTTTAAAAAAAAAACAAACCAAAACAAAAAACCAACCCCAAGCATTCCCTTCTCTTAGTGCTGTGTTTGTTTACCCCCACGTTGCTGCTGGTGAGCACCCAGCCCTTCGTAACTTCTGAGCCCAGGCTTGCCTGCATGGGAAGGAGGGAGGCAACGTAGGTAGCTCTTCATCAGCGTTTCCTTGCATTGCATTTAGCACGTCACACTTGGCACACTCTGGATTTGATCCGCAGTTGCAAAGCCAGGCAGAGCTCCGTTTGTTCGGTGTCGTGTCTGCCTGAGAGCAGAACAGATAGGAGCAAATTCTGCAGCTTGCTCTTGCAGATGTCAGAGCAGAAGCATTTTGATTGAAAGCAGAAAAGGAAGGATATCTGCCTGCCTTATAGCTTTCTTCTTAGTAGTAGTAATTTTTTTCCTTTGAATCATCAGCCTTGATATTGATGTAGAGGGGAGTGTCACGAACATGTATTCCCTGAATTTAGATGAGGTAATGGTTGGCATTAAGGTCTGTGCTGCAGGCAAAATAAGCTCTTTGACAGTTAAACGAGGCCTGTTAGCTCTTGCAGGCCTGTGAACTAAAAAAAATGCCATTCATAACCTGAATATGAGCTGGGGTCATTTTATCAAATCCAGATCAGTACATTTAATGAGTCTCTTTGTTCCGTGCTGGGCTGGTACAGAAGAAGGAGCTGGATGCTGGACTCCTGCCGCTGTCCCAGCTCACTGAGCAGCCTTGGCCGGCTCCCCACTCTGCATCGGGTTCTACTTTTGTGAACTAACAGTAATAATAAGAGTCTAACTCATAAAAGGTTTGAGGCTGAAGTGTTGTTGCAACTGAAAGCATATATACATAGAGAGAGAGAGGGCATTAGTAGTTAGAGAACTGAGTGGTCAGTGTGATATGGGAGTGTTTAAAAGACTGATAAATCAGGCTGGTTTCAAAACAACACATTTCTAGGTTGACATTCATTAATGATACACGTTGCCAATGGTTAATTCTTAGTCGTCATCACATCAGGAGTGCTGTGCCCAGTTCTGGGCTCCCCAGTACGAGATGGGCATGGACATGCTGGACCAGGTCCAGCAGAGTCCATCCATGTGTATGAATTCCTAATGGGGTGGTTGCCTCTGGTTTGCCCAGAGGGTGGGCAAGAGGCAGCGGGTATGAAGGGAAGTACAGGAAATTCCATGTATACATAAGAAAAAGCTTTTTTTATGGTGAGGCTGGTTACTCAGCAGAACAGATTGCCCAAAGAGGTTGGAGAGTCTCCACCCTTGGAGATACTCAAAACCCAGATGGCTACATCCCTGAGCAACCTATTGTAGCTGAGCCTGCTGTGAACAGCAGGGTGGGACTAGACAACCTCCAGAGGTCCCTTCCAACTTCAGCAGTTCTGTAATCCTCATTATAGAATCATGACTCTGTCATCAGTCATTGTCTCTGCATATTCAAACAAATAGTCCTTAGCAGTCTAAGCCGTTGTTAGTGTTCAGTGTCTTGGAGCTGAAGCCACACAGTTATCGCTGGTGGCTGCAGTCCCACCAGGAGGTTGAGGTGGCCAGGACTCTTCTGTGAGGAAAAGGAGCCCCGAAGTGGGAAACTTCTTTCACCTTCGTTTTTTCCTGCTCATCATTACTGTTTGTGAACTTTTCATATGTACAACGAAGAGAAAAGAAAGGGGGGTTAATCTCTTCTCCTGGCATAATTCACTTTATTTTAGAGCCCAGGAGCTGCTCTGGTTTTGACAGGCACCTTTCTTGCTTGTTCTGCAAGGTTGTTCTGGATCCTCCTGTTCTGCCTTCTGTGCTCTACTGCTTGCATGTGTTTCCCAGTACTGCCTTTGTGCACCTATATCACATGTCTGCTGCCGCCCCTTTGGTGACATTTATATGCTTATGCTTATCTGTCTCAAAAAACCCATTATAGGTTGTCACTGGTTTTGCTGTTATGAAATGTGCAACGTGCACAGTGCGGCCGGCTGGGCTGTTTTACAGCACTTGTGTCTGGTTCCAAGGCAAGCAAATAGTAATTATATCCCATGCATCTGCTTCTGAGTGCAGTGGACCTGTGTTTTGGCAACAGCACAGGGCAGTCTCAGAAGACCCACGTTCTGCTTCACAAATGCAGCGTGTCTTATGACCATGAAGGCTGTCTTTTTACCTGTGACTTGGCATCTTCTCAATGAATCCTTCTTGACTGCCAAGGCAGATTTTTCCCTGGAACCTTTGGAAAGCTCCTGTGTCTCCTGACTCCCATCCTTCCTTCTGTCCTGAGGTTAAAATGAATTTTAATTCCTTTGTTTCATGGGAATAAGCAACTTCTTTCAATTAGAGGAAATCTTCAGTCTGGGATTTAGTTGATACTTTTGCATCTACTGAATTACGCTAGAGGAGGATGCCAAATGAGGGACTCCCACACTCAGCTGTTGGTAGCAGTAATTTTGACCTGTAACATGTGAATGCAAGCTTTAGACTGGAAATTGTCTATCCATTTGCACTGAATGGATTCCACTTGGTCTACAGGTGAGGTCTTGTCAAGGATTTGGGTTAAGATTGTGCTCATTACACAGCCAACTGCCCTTTGCAAAGGGATGGGTTTTCTGCAGCACCCACAGAAGGGCTCAGAGGCATAGACGATATGCAGCCCACTGAGGATTTTGCCCTGCCAGATAAAGGGTTGCTCTCCTTAGGTTTCTGCTGACCGTGCTGGGGAAGAGCATGCCAAAGAGGGATGCCGATAGTATAGGATTCAAACCTACAGCTCTGAACTAGAAATTTTTTAACTCCCTTCTCAGTGACACAAACTGAGTTTTGCTGCAGTACTTTCCAGTTTCGTTTTCCAGGCCAGATAATTAGGTTCATCCTGGAGAGTACTCTACTTTACCCTTTCTATCAGCTGGCATAGAGAACCTGCTGACTGTCCCCTCTGACCAGACCCCGCTGCTGTGGGTCCCTATTTGCCTGCTCCCTGACACCTCCCAGGGTCCAGCCGGCTGCTCCCCAGCATTGCCCAGGCAGCTGGAGACCAAGGGCATTTGGATGGTCGGTGCTGGGATGGACTTTCTGCCTGCAGAGGTGCTGGCAGCCTCCCTGATTTCCGAAGACACCTTCAACATAGTGCCCTTCAGGATCTAAAAAGTATCTTCATTACACAGTGTATGTGGAAATCACTTTGGCCCTCAAATACATGCTGCAAATGGGACGTGTTTGCTGCCACCAGGCAACAGGAAAGCACAGCTTTGTCAGGGTGGAGCTACTGGGGGACTGAGGTGGGTTGCAAGCAAGAACCCAGCTGGAAAATGTCATTTAACAGCACTGCTTTTGTAAAAATGAACAGCAGGAATTACCAAGATGTTGGTCTATAGACGCTCTGGGAGAGATCATCTCTGTTAGTGCCAAACCCATCAGGGGAGCAGGACTACTTGCTGCTGCACAGCACATTCCTTTTTGTGTTCATGGTTTTCTCCTCCTACTGAAGGAATTACTGACCATTTTTAGCCTGTGAGAGAATTTATGACCCAAGGAGAACAAACTGCTGATTTAAAAACATTAGAGAATATTAGAGAATAAAGTTCAAAGCCATTCCAGGAGATGCCACTGTAAAAGGGAAATATGCTACACCACAGGAGAGCTCTAGGATAAGTACATTTAATCCGATTTTCCCATCAAATCCAGCAAATTGTAAAGAATCTTATATTGCACTAAATTTTAGTCTGAGTTGATTTTAAACACTCCTGGGACGTAATGCTTTGGGAAGAGTAATTCTGAGATGAGGCAGAATCACCACTGTCTGGCCAGGCTTCATGCCTACCTGCATGACAAGGGCAAAGCATGAATGTAAGCCCATTGCAGGAACTTGGCCATTAAAACTACTTTCATGCTTAAAAGTACCTAAATTTACTTTTTGAGAGATCAGAAGTCAAATTAGTGAAAACAGTCATGGCTTCCACTGTGTGTTCCTTAGCTTACAGTCTGTTTTGCTTGCAGACCCACGAGAGCATCCATTGGCAGAGCTGCTGCCGTGCAGCCCAGGAGGGACTGCCATTCCTGAAATCTCGGTGCCGTCTGACCAGTCCTTGTGTCATGCTGTGTACCTTCCTGGTAGCTAGAATTTCCCTCCTCTTTAGTAGTAGCAGCATGGCTTTGCCTTTATTTTTTGCTGTCATGGCACACTTGTGGTATATTAGTGCAGAGGCAGAGTGTGCACTGCACAGGCTGAGGAGCTGGGACTTGCTGTGTCCTCACCCTCATGGACTTTGTGGCACAGTTATCGGGTGGGGAGTGCAGGTTTGTATTGCCTTCAACTATGACAGCTAAATCCTCCAGAATTTGTGAGCCAGACCCTCTGGTCACCTAACTGGGGAGAAGCAGCAGGAGCTTTTTAGTGGTACTATCTGATGCTACAGCTTCCACAAACTGTTCTTCAAACATTTAACTCATTCATGTATATTATGCATCTCTCAAATCTAGATATATTAATTTACCTAAGATACTTAGACTAGAATTTTATTTGGGATTGCATTCAAAAATAATTGTCCCTATCCCTTTTGAAGAAGGAAATAAATACTGTGTAAGTACAGGGCATGGATTTTAAACTGAGAAACTTGAACAGTGTTTATAATCATGTTCATAACATTTGGCAGCAAACTCGACAGAGCAACTTTTTGGAACTAGTTTTCTTTTATCATCCCCAGCGTGCTTTTGGGTTTGGCCCTGCTTCAACTAGAAGTTTTTCC
Organism: Tyto alba; assembly: GCF_018691265.1. Lineage (NCBI taxonomy): Eukaryota > Metazoa > Chordata > Aves > Strigiformes > Tytonidae > Tyto > Tyto alba. Next base: position 39,932,607 of record NW_024881316.1, on the reverse strand, counting down.
ATCCAGCTTGGGATTTTTTTTGTGTTTGTTTTTATTTTAAGAGATGTGATCAGCTAAGAGTTGTTATTATTATATCTTGTGTGTTCAAAGTCTTTCTCCCTGTTAGGATAACACTTAAGATTGTTACATTCAAACCATTAAAAATGAATCAAATAGTCCTTTCAACATCTTATGGTGATTTATCTGCTTTTTTGCCCCTCATTCAGTTTGGGCAAAGGAATTAGACTGGTCTGTTTTGCCTTCTTGCCTGAGGATCATTTGCCAGTGCTTTGTGAAGAGGCAACTGAGGGCTTGTGGCCAGATTTTCAAAGGTACCAGATGCTGGCAGATACAGAAACCTAAAAGATTTTTTAAAGTTTTTTGCCTAGCTTTTGGAAATGATCAGAATTGATGGAGGGTAGGTGTTACCTATTTCATGCATATTTAAAGTTGCATTTTAGGGAGCTTTGGAAATCTATGCCATGATGGTACCTTTCTGGCTTACATTCAGAAAAAGAAAATGGAAAAGAAAGATGAAGTAAAGAATGCACTTGATTCTAATTTTTTATAGGAAAGAAAATGCCAATGAGAGCATTAACAAATGCACAAATCTTTTGCTAATATTACTCTTCCATACAAATAATTGCCTTGAGGATGGTGTGTTGCAGTGAGTGGAAGAGCCTGCTGTGTCTGCCAATATTTCTGGATATGCCTGAATCCTTCTCCGTGAAATTAAAAGAAAATGTTTGACAAGCCATGCTATTAGTTTTGTAAAGCTTGTTTTCTTGAAGCGTAGGCTGTAAGGGGTTTTGTTCGTGTATGTGTTTTTCTGCCCTTCTTTAATTTTCCTCCTGTCCTGAAGAGTGCAGTCACTAATTGTGAATAAGCAGTCAGTGTATACTTTTTAAAATACGTTTAAGATGCATGTGCATACATGCACACCCAGACATCCCAGTGGCAGGCAGGAAGAAGACAGATATTCTTTGCAGTGTTTGTGTTACTAGTATGAGGCTGGGAAGTAGCATGGATTTGAACATGACTCATTGGTATGCTTGTCCTAATAGACGATCCTTCAGTGACTGACCTAGACTCTGACTGGAAGGCTCCCACAGAAGAGTGGGGAAACTGGACAGGAGATGAGGAGCGTCAGACAGAGGACAAGAGGGAGAAGGTGAGGCAGTGGCACTGATGACCAAGGCAGACCTGCTCCACTGGGGTCAGTCTCAGCCAGATTGGGGTGTCCAGTCCAGTCTGTCTGGTCACAGGGGCTTTCTCATGCTGGGAGGAGGTGCTTGGTGTGGTTACTCCTCTGACATGTCTGAGATAGCTGGAGGACACACTTGCAGAATGTGTGAAATAGATTGGAGGAGTTGGCTGGGTCTGGGGGTTCGTCATCTGGATGGCATCGCTGTCCCGAGCAGCAAACATCGGGTGTTTGCCACCCCATACGAATGAGCTCTTTCTACTGCCACTGACTTTCCTGAATACCTGGGGCTTAAAAGAGGTGTAGAGTCTGCAGCTGACACCAGCCTTCACACCATCCCAGGCAGCTGGGATGAATTTATTCAAGTGAGAGGGTTTGCTGATAGTGATAGTCGTAGCTTGGGTGGAAAGGTGGAAGCAGAAGGCTTGCTGTTTAAATGCTTTGTAGAAGCCCAGGGAAATGTCCTTCTTTGGCAGCAGTGCAAAGAGCATGCTGAGCTTTTTGCAAACAGCTGTCTTAAGCCAAGGTGTATATCTTATTGAGAGAGACACCCTGCTTGTACACTGTCAGCACACACCCCAGGAGGTAATCAGTTTTCCTAATAAAAAAAAAAAAAAAAAAAAAACAAAAAAAAAAACCAAACATGAATCAACCATCCCAGGCCTCCTCTTATAAAATCTCTGATGCTTTCAGGATTTGCCAAAAGGCAAAGCAGGCATTCATTTCTGCCTTTCTGGACTTGAAAGCAAAACGCAGCGGAAGAAGAAGAAAATTGAAGTGAAGGAAGCAAGGGGTGGAGCTGGACTGAGGCATGTGAGTATTTTGTATTCCCAGGGTAGCATCTGGTTTTCCAAGAGTGGAGGGGCATGTCAACTCCATTAGGATGATGTGACCTAAGCGAGGCTTTTCTTCCTCTCCATCTTCTCACTTCTTCTACTCTTTTTTCCCTGCCCTCCCATAAAAGAAGGGTGAGTGCAGGGACCAGTGGGTTTTTGCAACATGGTATTCCCTAACATATTTACAAAACAGTTTGATTTTGCAATGCAGAGAGGAGCAGATGGATTTAATCATGGAAGAAAAATTGCTTTCTCAGGCAAATGCACTCCAAGTTCAGTATCCAAGTGGGCTGTGTTTTATCTATGGCGGAAGGTCACCTGGTGGTATTAACAATAAAGCAGAGGTGGTTCCCAAAAGCCAGTGAAGATAAAGCGAGACCAATGTTATACCAGTGAAAATCTTATTGAGAGAAAAATGTCTCAGAGCACAACAGAGAAAGGCTGCAGAAAATGTCAGCTCATTTGGGATGGGAAGTACAAAGGAACAGTGTTGACTGGGTTTTGGACCAGTCTTTGGCTGTGATGTCCTTGCTGCTCACTGAAATGAGAAATGGGGGGGGGTGACCCCCAAAATGTCCTAATTGGTTTTCATTCACTTGCCATTGAATATGTTGCTCTGGACTCGTACAGCTGTGTAGTATCATTTGTCTTTCCTTCCTGTGGTCTCTCCTGATCCTTGACACAATTTTGCTCTCTGAACTCCTGATGCTCCCATTTTAAGGGAAAAGCTTTTAACTAACACTGAGCACAATACACATGGTCATTAGCACTGCCCATCAGTTACCAGAGTGCTGCCAGGCCACTCTCTTGCACATCCAATTAGTTACTTTAGCTCTGTATGCACCTTAATGAATAATTTTAACAGTGCTGTTCAGATTCCTCAGGACAGCACTGTTTCTTCTGGCATGTTTATGGTGGACTAGAAGGAGCTCGTGTTGCACGTCAGCCCCGAGTGCTGCTGTCTGCTGCTGTGCAAGCTCATCCTTTGGAGATGAGCATAAAAAAATGAAATTGCTTACGAAGCCAGATACACAAATTTGTTCATCACACTCCCTGTGCTACCTCTAGTATTTCTGTGGACTGTGGTAATTTGGCAGTTACTGGGCACATCTTAGTGTTCAGGCTCACTATAGAATCACAGTACTTTCACCACGATATATGTTGCTGTTTTTCTGTTCGCTGAGGGAAACAAGGAGAAAGATGGTAATGAAACCTGATTTCAACACTTTAATCCCTTCTAAAATAAATAAACAGGAGGTAGATAGATGATGTGCCAGAATATTCTAATCATTTAAAACCTAATTTGTCCTGCAGTTTCCTTAAATACCGTAATTTTCTCCAATAATGACATTTTCTCCCATATTTTGTACTTTCATATGCTTCGTTTAACTGATATGCTTAGTGAAGCATATTGTTTCAATTAAGTCCCAGCAAGGTTTGGAAACAAGAATGGAAGAAGGCCCAAGGGACTTGGTATCTACAAAACATAGCAATGATGCAGTCTGTGCTTCCTTCAAAAAATCCTTGGATGGTGCTAATAATTCACCCAATAACGGTAAGTGATTGTTTTTGCACATCTGATTAATTTTGTTCTCAGAATAATGTGCTATCTGAGAAGTGTTCACAAATGCATTTTTAAGTGAATATGTGAAATGCTTCTCCTTTAGCTGTATGTGTTAATTCTTAGAGAGGCTTTGTTGTATTTCTGTTAAAAATACCTATTCCTGCTCCTCCCAGAGTCAATGGATAAAACTGCTATTGCATTTAGTGGGAGTAATTTCTGCACAGCACTTTTAAATGTGAAATGGAAGCAAATGTATGTGAGTCAGAGCCCACTTAAAACATCCAGAGTCCTCCCCATGACTCTGGATTACCCTTGTAAGGAGGTAGCCCTTGTAAAACACATCTAAGAACCCCAAAATACCCTTCTTCAGGCGAAAAGCCAACAGTTCCCAGGGATGTGATTGCACATGGAAGGTTTGTGCACTGGCCCCTGTTGTTTGTATGGCAGACGTACCTGGAAAAAAGGAGAGGAGGAAGAGGAAGAAAATGAAGAAAGAGACTTGAGGGAGCTGAGCAGCTGCCAGAGTGACAACCCAACGGGGCAGACATGCCGATGAGCTGTAAGGATTCTGCTTTCTGCAATGCTGTGCTGAGCCCGAAGTAAAGAGAGGCTCTAGGAGACCTCCCCGGGAGAGGAAGAGGAGAAGAGGAGCAGTGAGCCAGAGAGCGTGAGTGTGTGAGAGAACGGAGAGAATGAGCACGCTGTGCACAGGAGGTGGCATTGGAACAGTGTGGCTGTTCATTACAAACTGCTGCCCTTGATTAAAAGCTGTTGAATGGGTTTTGACTGGTTGCATTAAGTCCTTTCAGTTTTTCACTGTCATGTTCTTTGTCAACTTGTAATGTTATATGCCATTGTAGAAGTGGTTGGGATGTACCTGACCCTGATTGTACTTCATTTCCATGGAGGGTCCACCAACTAGTCTGGTCTCCTCTGGCATTTTTGCAGAGGTGCTCATCAGCAGACTAGTAATGTACAGAAGGAAGCACTGTTCAGAGACAAAGGGAGAGTAACATGGATCACTTTCAAACCTCCTGAATCTTTTAAATCCTTTTTGGCTGCTACAGTCAGCTTTTTGCCTCATACCTTGACGTATTTATACTTTTCACCCCACGTCAGGCTAGCTTCTTCCACAAGGGAAAACTTCTAAAGGAGGTTTTAAACTTATTTGGAAAGATGGTCTAAACCCCTTTTTTCTCCTCAGCTTTCATGGTGGGCTGAATTTTAAAGTCTGTATGTCCAAAGCATGTTGCATTTGTACTTATAGTAGACTGAAGTAACTTTTTGAAATAATTTTTCTTAATCTGATGTTTGGAAGTTTTTATCATTTTGTTACTTAAATATTCTAATATAAACTAAATTTGTGAATGACATTTTTTAAAATGTCATTTTAGTATTTATTGGAGAGTGTGTATTTCTCGTTGTCAGAGGGCTTATAGTATGGAGGAGGGAATGTGATTTATAAATAATGGCGAGCTGACACCACTAAAAGCTGAAGCCCTTTATCCTTAGAGGAGCTGTAGCTTTGGCAGTAGCTGTGAGGATTTCTTCAGATGGTCCTGAGACTGTGCCTCCACCTGACCCATCCTAGAAGCGCTGCCTTGAAGGATGAGATAGTGATTGTCAAATCTCCATCTGTGTTCAACTTTGTGCCTTTGGAGATTGTGTGGGAAGATTACGTTGCTAATGCATGTTAAATGTGTGCACGTTTGGTTTGTAGGCATTGGGCTGATGCTGTGAAACTCAATTCACATAGGACACTGAGTAACCAGGGATGCTAATGGTGTAAAGCCCCACAGCAGCACTCCTGTTTGCATCATTGAGCCCGAGGAGAGCTCTGTGCTTCTGCCATCACAACCACCCAGTCCCTGATACTGGTTTCTCTGAGCTTTACCTGCAGCTCAACACTTTTACCTGATAGCTTTCATCTGTTGCATAGCTGTCAAAGCATCTGTATTCTTCAGAGAAGCAATTAATTGCAGCAAGGTATTTGTGTTTGGAGTTTAGCTGATACATGTTAAAGGGCAGTTCTCTTGTGCTGTGATTTTTGGGGTAGCTAGCTGTACAGTGTACCTTGAAATTTAGCACAGAAGGATTGTTTCAGACAGACAGGTGAGGGGTAATCTTAATTGATGACACTTAGCAGCTCACTAAGTGTCTAGAATCTGCACATCTTGGTGTTTGTGTCTCATTGTAGGGGAAATACATGCAGCTTATGAATGGACTGAATAAACCAAAGAGCTTTTATCTGGAAAGTAACTGGTTTGGAGCAGATGCATTAACAAGAAAATACATAGCCTCACTGGAGAAACAAGTACAGCAAGTTCAAGGATTTAGAAGATGTGTTAATGAGTATGTGGGTAATAAGTAAAGTTCTGCTATCTCCGAAGCCAATGAAAAACATTCATTGACCTCATTGCGGCCAGGATGTTGCTCAAGGTCTTCATTTAGCATTGAAGATAACCTCTGTAATCAAAAAAAAAAAAAAAAAAGAATGAAGGAGATAAAGGAAAGCTCACAAGATTGGTAGACTCCAGATTGCTTCTGTTTTTTTATCTGCTTGCAAACTTTTTGATGTCTGTGTAATTATATTTTATTTCAACATGTGACAGTATTTCAAATGTTCATTGTTTTTATAATAAAAAATCAAAACTTTTGCCCAAAGCCCAGCACTCATGAGCAGTTTTATTTAATTAGTTTGTATGTGTGTGAGTAAGAGCATATGTTTTTAGCTAAAAAGATTTAATTTTCAAGCTTCTAAGGAGGTACTGTAAATGTTTTTTAAGAGATTTCCTTCATCTGAACCCTTTTATGTTTAGGAAATCCTCATGACATTCTTCTGTTGTTGGGTAAAAGAACAATCAAAACCTGTAACACTGACAAGTTGACTGTGGTGCTGATGACAAGCAGCAGCAAATTATATTACCCAGTTTTTCTGTCAGATCATCAGTACCACTCTTAGTGACATCAGTGGTATCAGGAGAGCTGTATTTTTCTTCTGGCTCCAGTGTTCCACAGATGGGAAGTCATCACTGTGATACAGATGGGCTCAGTAGCTTATAGCAGCACATTATTTCATACCACATTCTAATGTAGGCAAAGTAAATACACTACTACAACTAAACACTGTTGGTTGTAGGCTTTCCTACGATCCTAATTTCAAGGCTCTCTTCAGGGCAGATTTGGAGGCAAGGTACTGTCTGTGTGATTCATCTGCTGTATCGGAACCATTCCTGTGGGTAGATAGGAAGGGTATGTTGGTACCTATGGCTGTGGTAGTGCCGGGAGCCCTTCTGCACCACATCCTCCCAGGGATGGGGAAGTCTGAAGGTCTGGTTCCTCAGTGAATGGACTGAGTTTAAAAAAAACCAGCCAAACCAAAACACAAAGCACTCAGCAACTGCTGTTGACTTCCATTCTTTCACTTCCTAGTCCTCAGAGGCTGAAAAACAATTGCTCAGCTTAACAAGTGGTCATTGCAGGTGGCCAGCACCTTTGAAAAACAGACCTTTGCGCCTCTCATGAAATTTCCCTTCCTTCCATCATTGCATGTTCTGGCTAATTTCTGGTTTCTATGCTTTTAAGATGTCTCCCCTTCTCTTCAGTGAGAATTAACTGCTCTGAGCAGATCAGCAGCCTGCTATGCTGCTTCTGGCACTGGGAGTGTTAAATGCACTTGATACACTCATTCTCTTAGTCTCTGATCTTTACTAGCTGGAGACTAGCGTAAGTCCTCAGACAGGAGATCCAATATCCTGCCAACTAGTTGTAGCATTGCTAGTGCTATAGCTGAGTATTTTTATTCTCCACATAACTTATCCCTTAGAATGGTAAATCTAGAGTAGTCTCTTTGGTCACGCATCAACTCAGTGTAGTCTAATTGCCAGTTCACGGGCCAGATCCAGATGGCTCCCCCTTCCTTTTCCCTAAGCAATTTATTAGTTGTTGGAGTGGCACATGCCTCAGGAACAGCCAAAAGCTCTCCCTGCACCTGCAGACAGCCCAGAGGCTGGAAATCAAGCCTCTGGAGCAGCCTTGGTGTGGGAGGTGGGATGAAGTGTGGCTGGGAGAACATCTATGATCTGGTTATGAGCAAGCAAATAATTGTTACAGCAGCAGCTGCAAATGATGAAATACACTGCTTTAAGTTTCAACTTTCTCTTAAACTCAGGCTGCTCTATTTTTGTGATGATGCTCTTTCTTGTGGGAAGTCTTTTGAAGGTGGAAGATTGGCTATATCCCTAATAATAGGGCCATATCCGTAAGCGATGGGTCCATGAGACAGTATCTCTGGCATTAAGATGTGGTTAATGCTGTAATTGATGAACTCCTGACCTACAAAGCTGTGTTTACTCATAGACAGACTGCAGGATGCAGATGCAGAGGCTGAAGCTTTGTTTCACACTCAAACTATGGTCTAACACCATCAGGGTTAAGTGGGCCAACCGCCGAGAGGAATTTGGCCTGCTGTTCCATAATTATCTGTAACTGATCATCGTAATCATCTATAATTATCAAGGTTCCACCCAATCTGCAGATCAGTGGCACAGCTGACATATCTGCATGAGCTGAGTATCAGGTAGACATGCTAATTGCTTGGCAGAAAATAATTTATGTATTATGCTAACAACATAGGCCTGCTCCACAATACTGAACATTTTCTAAGGGTAGCTGGCTCCTTGTGAGGCAAGAAGGGTTTTAACTCATGGGCTACAAAGATCAGATATAGGAAATCTTGTCTTTCTGTGATTGTACTGAACCAGACCCAGCCATCTTTTCAAGGCAAATTGAACTCCCCAGGATGTGCCATCTCTGACATTCAGCTCCGCAGATGTTCTCATCTGTAGAGTCCTCCTGTACTGAAAGGACACTGTAATGCATTGGTCTCAGAAACAAACTCCCTGTGTCTTCTCGGGGAAAAGCCACTCTAACAGTAATTGACCTTGACCCTTGTATCGTCCCGCCAAGAGAATATTAGAAACTTGGTAAACTTTATTTCCTGTCAAACTGATTTCTCTTTGCATCCACTATTTTCCTTTTGTGGTGGTTCTGTTTAGTGCAAGTTACAGAGACATGATAAATTACTTTACTGAGCACTTCTGGCTGCATCAGCTGCCTGCCACTCTGTTCCTCCTGGAAATCTTTACTGACATCCCAAACTGCAAACCCATTCAAAGAGCCACTGTGTAAAGAAATAACAATCACCAGAATGTAACTCTTCCTGCCCCCTGAGTGGGTAGTGTTCAGGTCCTCAGGCTCCTCCAGTTCACCCTGCCAAGGTTCACGGAGAGGCAAGTCCAGGCTGAGGGCTGGAAGGGGGACACTGCCAGGAAGTACAGGACATTTCCCATTTCCAGCGCTCATTTTCTGTCATGTGAAAGTACTGAGATATCTGAAATTGCAAGTACCATTTTAGATTACGTTATTTTTAGACATTTTTATATCTTAGCTGTATGAAGGCTGATATAAATGAACCATGGCTCTTTTAGTTTAGCAGATTTTGATTCCCTAAATGAATACAAGAATTTTTATTCAGTGTTTGATATTCAGAAAACCTGAGCGTACAGCAAGTAACCCAGAAACAGTCTTGTGCTTATAAAAGTTTTGCGTCATGCTGTCATATTTTAGCTGCTTTTCTAACCCTGACTTTCTGATCCATCTGTTATGAGTGAAAAGGTTTGGAACCGAGTTAAATTGACTCTTGCTGGTAAAAGATAATTCATACTGTTAACAGCAATCAGCTAGAACAAAAAGTACAGAAGCGTGGAACATTACATTAGGAATCCCAAAGTGATGCTGATAATTCAATAAAAAAAAATAAAATACAATAACCACAAAACTCAGCATGATATATTCTTACTACCTTCTTATCTCTTTTACAAGAAACCACTGAATCTCTGAAATAGCTTGTTTTCTTCTATCAGAATCCATCGTGGAGAAAAAGGCTGGTAGAACTTGTTAATTCTGACTTCAGGATATCTAGGATTTCACTGTGTGAGTGACCAACAGAAAAGTTTCCCTCCTGATTAATTTATTTTAGGGGTTTTTTTCCCCTTCATTGATATGTTAATGCTTTGCTTTTACTCCAATACATTCTTATCTTTTTTAAGGAAGCAAAAAGCCAATCCATCCTCTCCACCCAGATAATTTTCACATCTTCTGCACCAGTTCTATTGATTTTTCTACATTCTGTTGAAGTGGTCCAGTATTACATACTGCAGTATCTATGTAAAGACATTCGTTTCTCTGTGATGTTGAAAAGCCTTGGTTATTTGTTTTTAATTTAAAAATGGTTGTTCAGTGTAATCAAGTCTGAGAAGTCACCTTTCCTCTTTATTTTTACTTTATAATGCAGAATAGCAGACACATGTATAGATGTAAGTTAAAAGAAAAAACTGTAGAAGTAGCTTGCTGTTGCCCTCATAGGCAAGCGCCTTCCATTTGGGATGGAAGAGCTTTCATATGTCCTGCACTCTACCTTTTATTGACTGGCAGAGAAGCCACTGCACAGGAGACTTGCTTGATGTTCCTATAACTTTCACTAGCCTTTGTGGTGCTAGTCAAATCAGTTCATCTCCCCGTGCCTCAGTTTCCCCAATCCCAAACAGGGCAATATTTTAATGATAAAGTGATATGAACTCTGCCTGTGGAGGTTACGTACAATTATCAGCTCATGGTCTGTAGCATTCCCCTTACACATGCACACTGCAAATGCTGAAGCAGAATAGCACCTTATCTTTCATAAGCAACCTGGCAATAGCTCAGTGCATGCAGAAAGTAGTGATTACAGCATAAATCTAAATCAACATCTTTTAGCCAATGATAGACTGAAGAATGCCACAAAAGGGAGAGACCGCAGAATTACAAAAAACAGCATAAAACACTCTTAGTGCTGTATTGGTTTGACATCTCAGAGGTGTTGAACTTAATCTTTTGAAGAAGCTGAATCTTGTTTACCTGATCCTAGCTGTTCTGCAGTTATATGCATTATTTTCAAATATGATTATTCAAAAATAATTTGTGTTTGGCGAAACATTGCCAGGCCCTCTTAAAACAGAAATTCAAATCTCCTGTCTAGATGTGGATTTCAAAAGGCCTAACTAGTTTGGCTAATGAGAAACACTGTGATATCAAAACTCCTTCCCTCCCTACCTGCTGAGAGGGAAAGAGTTAAGTGTCATGCCAGTAAAGGAATCTGAATCATTCTTCCGCAGCTGTTTCTGACTTGCAGATATGGTAGGGCTTTTTGCTCTTACTGTTGTGGATGATTTGCTCCTGCACTGTCAAGGTCTTTTTGCTATTTGAGAAGAAAAGTTTATCACCAGTACTCTGTCTCTCTGAGATTTTGCTCTGGCTGCCATGACTGTAAGTTGAGCCTTTCAGAATTTTTAATATATTTAGCCTCACAAATCCTCTCTGAACTAGCAAAAATGAGAGAATTAAGGCTCAGAAAGGAGGAAGTGTCTTGCTTGAGGTCATCTGGGCTGCTTGTGGCAGGGAATCTTTCACAGAGGGTAGGACTAAAATCATTAACCTATTCTCACTTCCCCCAAGTACAGGAAACAATGCAATCATTCTCAAAATGCTCTTTTCTTTTTTTTTTTTTTTTGGATGGGAGAAGGAAGTGGAGATTTTTTTTTTTTATGCCCACTCAATAGTTCCACATCAGTCTATCCTGCTGTGGAAAGCTGCTTTGTGATGTTAAATGACATTCACATTATTCTTCCCAGTATCTTTCTTGTCTGCAGGGTATAACAAGCAGTGAAGCTCAAGGGAATCGCATCAATTTTTACTCTGAGCCTGGCTGACAAAGATATGAACACTTAATTAAGATTTCTTTCATCTCATGAAAATAGCCCTGAAGATCTGAGCCTGACATGAGAGCTGCCAGTGATATTAGTGAAGGCAAAGTGTCCAACTGCAAGATCTTAGTTGGAGCACTTGCCCTCACAAACCATTTGAATTGAGAATGGAATCTAGGTGTTTCCAAGCCGATGCCCTAACTCAAGCCAGAGGCTCCTGCTTTCTCTTCACTCTAGTCCTGTGAATGCCTCTTTCACATAGGGCAGACCAACAGGAGGGAGAGCCTCTCTCAACTCCGCAGGAACAATGTAATCAATTCAGGCAGAAACAGTTGGCTTAGGCTTCCCAACGTGCCATCTGTGAGAAAACTGATTTTTTAAATGACTGATTACAACAAAATGCACATTCCTTTTCTATTTATTTACATGCATGCATGTATATTGATTAAAATTAGTCCATTTTTGCTACATTAAATCAGAGTGTTGATAATTAAGCATCTGTGCACAGGGCTGAGAACATTAAGAGCACTAAAGAAACAAACAATAGTTTATAATAGGATCATTAGAGCAGTCTTAGCAGCACTCACAACATGTTTATTCAAAAATGAAATATGCCCTAAGGAAGTAAAATACCAATTACGGAACACAGGGGATTTAAAATAAAAAGGTCAGTTTTAAAGCCTTTAAGTAAATAATTTCAAACAACTCAATGGCAGCTCACATTTCAAAATAGACTAAGTAGCTAAACGATAAAAATGTGTTAATTGTAGGGTCTGGAATATATCAAAAGGGCAAGTACAGTTATCCTCATTACCTTCTCATTGTTCAGAGTGAAAAAAACTCGGTATCAATACTGACATATGACATACATCTTGGGTATATATGCACAGCAAACATTTATGGTTCTATGAGTGTCTCAAATTGGTTGTACATGGCCAAGAAGTAAATACTTGCAGCTGCACCAGGGTTAAAATAAACTGTGTGCAGATCTGTATCAACAGCTCAAGTCTGCAAAAACTACCAGCTGCTTGGGTCAAAGGTAGTTTATAGGTCCTGGTCCGTATGGGAACAGGAGACTTTGCAATGAAGTGGTGAAGCAACCTCTTATCACATACACAGGCAGCACTTTGATTTATACCCATTATTTCTAATTAACACACATAGCTGGCAGCACCTGCAACTTTCAGTGGGCCTAATTAAGTATTATTACTCTCAAACAGGGACTTTGACACACAAAAAAGCAAAGTATTTCCGTGGAGTGAAATTCACCTCTTCTGTTTACCTTCTTATCACGTATCCTCTTAGCGTGTAACACACAATATTAAGAATTTAATCCAAGGAATTAATGTAAAAGAATATCAAAAGCGTTCAAGCGAATTAAACCCTCTACAATACTGGCTGAATCTCAGTAAAAGCTGTGGAATGGTTTTAGTATCTCAAAGCAGGCCACTTCGGATTCAACTAAGGAGACACCTACTCCATTTTTATTTGGAGGAAAAGGTTGCCGCTGGACAACACAGTTTTTCCCGTAGGGTTTTGGCCGCCTGCTCAGAGGCCACTTCACCCTGGTCAACCTGTGCCTACATCGCGCGGGGAGGCACCGCGAGCTGCGCTCCAGGACAGCGGGCGCCTGCCCGCCGGGGCCCGCCATGCCGAACGGCTCCGGCGACAGCGAGGACCTCGGGCCCAACATGGCGGACAACGGGGGCACGAGCCCTCACCTCAGGTGAGCCCCGCCCCGCCGCGGCAGGTGAGCCACCGGGCGTTGCACCCAGCGGTGCTACGATTGGCCCGCGGGACCGCCAATCGCCTGTTGCCGCGGCAACGCGTACGCCCTCCCGCAGGCACACCCCCGTGCTCCCCCCGTCGACGGCTGATTGGCTAGAGCCGCGGTGACGTGAGCGCGGGGGTTTTACGGCCCTCAGCTGGAGGGGAAGCAGCTGGAGAGGGCGAGCGGCGGGGCTGGAGGCGGGAGGTTGGCGTCGCTGCTGCTGCCGCCATGACGTTCAAGCGGAGCCGGGATCGTTTCTACAGCACCCGTTGCTGCGGCTGCTGCCATGTGCGGACCGGCACCATTATCCTGGGCACCTGGTACATGGTGAGAGACTGGCGCGGGGGGCGGCCGGCGCCGCTGAGGGGGCGGTGATTTGGGCTGTGCGCAGAGCGCATGCGTGGGGGTAGGGGGGGTGGGTTCCGCCGTTGCCTAGCGTGGGCGCGGAGTGGGCAGCGCGCATGCGCGGCGGGTGGGCGCGGGCGGGGGCGCTGAGGGGGCGGAGGGGCTCCCTCTCCCCTCGTTAATGAGGCGGCTCCCCGGTGGGAGGTAGCTGTTGCTCCCCCAATTTCGCTGCTGTCCCCTGCGCTGCGCCCTGCGGGGTGACCTGCACGAGTTCCCTGGGGTCACCCGGCGTGGTTCAGGCCCCTTTTCCTTCCCGGGGTCTGTTTCGGGCTTGCCAAGCCTTGTTGTCCTTTGGCGGCCTCCCTTGTTCTTCTGAAATGAAGCGAATGCTCAGGGCATTTTAATCTGTGTCTCTGAGGAGTTGTGATACTATTCGCTTCCTGGTATTGAAGGGATAGAGACTTTTATATATTTCAAACAGTATTGTGCCCTTGGTAAGAGAGGAGATGCTAACATCTGGGGAGACTGGAATTTGGGGTATGTTGAGAATAAGATGGTAAGATGTGGTTCCCCTGAGTAGTGTGTAACCTCAGAGAGGAAGATGAGGGGCTCCAAAATGAGCATGGCTTCTGCTAGTTAAAGAGCTTTGTGAGAAGGGAAGTTTGTGGTTATTCGGTACTCTGTGTTCTCAGCATAGTGGTTGAGGAGCAACACAAACAGATTTGGCTTCCAAAACACCTCTTGTGTTCTGGTGGGTGAGTGCTTTGTCTCTGAGAGCTGTGGTGGTGAAGCTGAAATATTAGTGATAGTTTTGAACTAGAGTGAAATAGAAATGAGAAAACAGTACTAGCAAGTTACGGCCTGGAGCCTTAACTTCCCTTAGTTCCTTAAAGGACTGAGTTCCCCTTTACTGAAGTAATTTCCTCATCTTTCCTTCCCCTTACTCTTACGGGCAGTAACAATGTAAGGATAGTTTTAAAAACGTTGCATCATAGCTTTTTTGTTCTCCTGAAGCTGTAACGAAAACCTGTGTTCACATTTACCCTTCTCCAGACTCTAAAAATAGAGACTGCTGAATTTTTATGCTTTGGTGTGAAGAAGCTGTGCACAGAAACTGCTTTCACAGTCGTGGGGATTTAAGTTTGAGAGTTTCATGGTTTATCTTCAGCAAGTATGGGGAGGTCCTTTGTTTTTTTAATCTCTGTCATTGACAAAAAAAAAATGTACAGGCAAACAATAAAATGGTAGGAAAAAGCAGGAGGGGGGGGTGAGAAGTGTAACAAAGCTCTAGGAAAGGGATAATTTTTTTCTTTTGTGAAAAGAAATTTGGAAAAAATGTCATGGTGTTGATTAAGTCCTACTGTTAGTTCATGTAAAATAGAAAAGTAAGGTCTATTGCAGTATTGAACATCGGACTTGTAAAACTTCCAGAAGTTTTAAGCTATGCTGATGGAAGGAGATCAAGAATATGCTTCTGGTACCTCAAGTGAAAGTATAAATTATTATGAGTAAGGAGATGCTCATCCTTGTTATGAAACAAATGCACCATCCTGCCGTCCCCAGTTTTGTTTCCTCTTCACAGGAGTATCTAGAATCCCAGGAACTTGGTGGCGACATGGGTCAGGGATGTGTTTTCTGGCCACATACTCAGTAGTACTTCCAGCTTCTGCTTGTATTGTGCATGTTTCATCTTTCTTGCCTGGATGAAGCACATCTTCCTAATTTCTGAATCGGTGCAACACTCTGTAGTGATTGTGGGTGGTGAAAAGTATGCGGGTCGCTGATAAGGCTGATGGCTTCAGAGGTGGAGTGGTGTCTGGGGCAAACTGTTCTTCAGATTTCCTGTAACTGCAATGGATTCAGGCTGCTAGAGGGAAAAATTTAGCTGAGTTCAGGGTAGCAGGGTGCGTGCAAAGTACTTCATAGCTGCATTTTTCTACAAACTTTATCAAACAGTTAAACTATGCACTGAAAACTTTTATCCAGTTATTCCTAGCCATCAGCTGGGAAAACGTGCTAACTCTCTAAAGTCTGACAACTGTTAGCTGTTTGAGCTGAAATAAGGTCTTACCATGAAGTCTTAAGTGGTCTTGCCTAATTCTTTAAATCGGAATTCAACTATAATTCATACCTACTGAAGGTAAAGTACAATTTGGTCAGTGAAAATTAAACCTACTTTTCTGCTGACAAATGTAACAAAAAAAAAAAAATGACCTAGGGTATGTCAGGTTGTTTAGATGTGTTAATTCACCATTTAAATATCTCACTAACTTCAGTCTCTCAGGCACTAGTTTGTGATAAGTATTTCTAAGCTAATTTAATAGTCTGTGTTTGTAAGTTACAGTGGGACAAATAGTAATAACTTTGTGTGGCATGGGTTTTTTTTGTGTTTCTTTTTGTGGGGGGAGGTGTTTTTTTTGTTTGTTTTTTTTGGTGGGAGAGAATGATTAGTTCAACAATAGCTTTGTGTTACTGAAAATCTTGGTCAGCCTGTATTTACTGGATAGTGTCCTTGTGCTGTGCAGTCCTGAAGGAATTTGATACCAAACATAAAATGGAGTCTCGTAGCAATCTACTCCAGATGTTTTTGTAAGATAAGAGTTTTGGCTATTTAATATATGTGCATTTTTCTTATGTAACCATCTCTTTAGGTATTTTCCGATTTCTTGCTTATTTGTATACTCTTATATCTTGCACCTAATTGACTTGCGTCCTCACTAAAACAGTTATATTGCTGCCTTTGTGTACTTCAGTGGGTCTAGAGAGAACATTATCTTCCAAAATGTCTGCTGTTGATGCTGTGTGATCAAGCTGCGTCTTTTAAGCATGTTTCAGTCTCTGTGCTGCTAATGTTTCTGATAAATAGATAAAACTGTATTTGCAAAAAGATGAGTTAAGAACATTTTTAGCAGAGTCATACTTGAGTTCTAGGACTAATATAGTTCGGTTTACTCTGCAACACCCACTACTGTTCTGTGTAGGAAGGAAAAAGAAATCTATTCCTAGTTCCATAATTGCTAACATGTGGCTTTGAAGTTTGTTTCTTCCTGTAAACTTTCTTATTAGGCACAGTGCTTTCCAGAAACAGGAAACATGAACACTCCACTGGCAAAAATCAGATCAGAGTTCAATAAACAGTCTACAAGTAATAGCATTGTTTTGGAGGGAGTGGCTGTTTTATACCGGCAGCAAACTTCAGAGATAGAGTGAAAATGCTGCAATTGCTACTGGTTAGCAGGAGGGTGAGGATGGTCTCTGGAGTTGTTCGTTCACTGAACAAGATTTCCAGAAATGAAGGAATGTAACTGGTCTCAATCTAATCTTGACCATGCTAGAAGCTCTTGAAGTACCCCATTTAAAATGATTCTTTTTGGTTTATAGTATTTGAATATAATAAAAAACAAAAAGCCCATCTTGGTTTGTTCCTTCGGGAACACGTTTAAGGAAGAATACTGGAAAAGTGAGAGGAAGATGAGAAAGTGTAGTAGTGCAAGGCAATTTCCCTCTTCTTTCCCACTCTTAAAAGGAAATAAGTAGGATTTCTTGTTCATGTCCAAGACTTTTAGTCACTCAGTGCTTGGGGAAACCTAGGCTTCATGTTCAGGCCTCCAGAGAGATGAAGCACTTGGATGATTAGGCATTAAATCTATACCATAGAGATAAAACTCACTAATTAAAAAGCTAATGCTTGTTATAGTTCCACAGTCTTTTGAGTTCTGATCATATGGGGAGTTTTGCTAAGTTAGTATTTTTATTCTGTCTCACTGGTCCTAATAGATTGGATTCGGAGTGACTCTTTATTTTTCTATTTTGCTTGCATACCGTTTCAGGTTGAGAAAATAAAGCTTGAATACTTTGAACTGTACTCAATAACTAGAGAAAATACTAAGGACTTTTGTTTGCTAAATTAGAACTGGATAGGATGAAAATTTAAAAAGTGACAGATCTAGGATCACAGTGTCAGAATTTCGAGGTATTCAAATTCTTCAGTACTTCTATATTAATTCAAATGTTGCTTGCTCTTTATCTTGAGGCAGATAGCCTATCATGGCAATTAAACTCAGTGCTGAGTAATACTATTTTTTGTTCTGAACTTTATCACTATTTAAGTTAAAATTATGACTGTATAAACAATAAATGATTTAGCTGTAATTGAACATGTCTCTTTGTTTTATGAAGTAGAAATCAATGTTTTGACTGCCAGATATCTGAACCTTGACATAGGCTTTTTAAAATGAGTATAGAGCAGGAAGTTATTTTCCAAAGTATAGGTTGATACCCCTACTTCACTCACAGAGAGGAGGGAACAGGTTTGAAAACACATTGAGAACAGAAAGCCAGAGTAGAGAAGAATGAAACAGGATTGATGAGAGAATATAGTATTCTATACATTTGAAAAATGGTGAAGCAAAATAAGATCTAGACAATTTGCAGATGAGCAACTTGACAGTTTGGCCTCTAGGAAGTGTCTTGTGAGGGGGAAAATATGGTCATTTTAAGGCTAAAGATATTGGTGGCTAAACTTAGTTCTTCAATGCCATCGGTACTAGTTACTATATTTTACATTCCAAGGAATAAAATCAAGAATACAAGCATCTGAAAGTAGCTGGAATTTCTAATAAGTTGATGACATGATAGTATTTCTACAAAGCAATCAGCTTTGATTTCAATGAAGAGTTCTTTTTAGCAGAAAGTGTGAGCAAGCTTATTCCTATGATATCTAAACTATAGGGGGAGGAAAAAACCCCAACAATCAAAACAACCCTCCCCCCCAAACCAACAAACAAACAAAACCAAAGCAAAAACCAGACCAAACCATTTCAAAAAAACCCAAACAAAAAAAGCTTGCAGGAACTGTGAGTCTTAAATGTTTAAAAGCATTTCTTGCCTTAATCAGAACTTCAGTAATTGTGCGTAGAAAGTAATTGTGCACTATTACTATCATTGACTCCTGGAACGAGGCCAGTAAAAGAAGAAATATCTGGCAAATATTAAGTTGTGAGAAGCTGCAAACCAGTTTGTTTG
The DNA here is from genome assembly GCF_018691265.1 of Tyto alba. Taxonomy (NCBI): domain Eukaryota; kingdom Metazoa; phylum Chordata; class Aves; order Strigiformes; family Tytonidae; genus Tyto; species Tyto alba. The sequence goes on along the minus strand of NW_024881316.1, from coordinate 39,914,081 downwards.
TTTTTTTCTTTTGAGACTAACTGTAAAAGATCCTGCTGGTGGTAGTGACCATACTGAATACCGATTGGAAAATGACTGCAGCTTGAAAATACCATCATGACTTTTTTTATTACGCAACCTTTTTTCTTTGGCATGTCTCTCAAGATATTAGTAACAGAAACTGTGCCCCTGGAAATTTCGAATAGGTTATAAATGCTGTGAAGGCAACTTTGCAGAGGCTTAAGCTACTTTTGACTCTGAGCTCTTAATGTTACTGAAAGTATTTCTGGTATGTACCAAAATGGGGAAACAGTAGTCTTCAGTGGCAGTGTAAGGAGAACGGGTAAGCACATAGCCAGTGCTGACAAATTTTGGGGTTCAATCTTTGTGTGAGATTTTTTTAACTTCCTCTGTGTTTGTGTAGCCTTTCTGGTAAGGACGGATGAGATTTTAACAAATGATCTAGGAATGGGAGGGAGACAGTTCTCCCTTGCTTGTAACTGTAACATGGGAGAAACCAGAAGCAAGCAATGTTTGAGGATTTGAGCTGTAGTGGAAGTTTTCCCTTGTACAGTCAGTGTTTACTGTGTGATGCTTACACATTCCCTTGTACAGCTTGCCCCCAAGCACTGTTTGAGAGTAGGGTGCAGTACCTTATTTGTGCATTAAATTAACTCTGCTTTTTTTTTTCCTCTCGTAGAAAGCAGTAACTTCCCAGATGTTCCTTGCTGTGTCTGTTGTTTTACCTTTTCCTTTCTGGCCTCTTTTAACTGTTTCCAGTTTTCCAGTTCACAAATCTGTGCATTCATCATGCAGCATCAGTTTAATTATGTCCTTTGAATCCCTACAAACTCTATCCATCCTCATAATTTGCAAAGTTATTTAGTTGTGATCCATTAAAACTAGCAAGTGTCCAGTGCTCTTCTAGTTGTTTCGGTAGTGGTTTTAACTAAATCGGCCCAAAATTTATTCATAAGTTGGGTTCTTTTATTTTTTTTTTTTTCTTCTGCATATAGTCAAAGAATTTATTTCTAACGGAACTAAAAGATTTATTACTGTGTGCTTAAAAAGATCATAGCTTTTGCAGTGTGAATAACCTTTAGGTAACTGTGATCTTTCTCAGGTGGTGAACTTGCTGATGGGCATCCTGTTGACAGTAGAAGTGACTCATCCAAATATAGTGCCAACTGTTGATATCCAGTATGAAGTCATTGGAAATTACTATGCTTCTGAGAGAATGGCTGGTAGGTGTATAACTCTAATGTCTAATTAGAAAATAAAGCATGCAGTATCATGGTGTATTTGCCTTATATTAGTGTATAATATATGCATACAGCTTTTAAATATGGTTTTATTGTTTTCTGAATTTCTCTTTAATCTGGGATTGAGGTGTTCTACAAGAACTAAAAAAAATTTTTTATGGAATATTATTTTTACTTTATATTAATCCTAAGCATCTTAAACAATAAGATTTCTAAAGATTGCTTGGCTGCCTAATGCTTTGGGTGTGGAACATCTCAGATTCACTTTCTGCATAAACATTTGCTATCCTTGCTGTGCCAGTAAAACAAAAAGCAGAAAACTGTTTTTAAAGACTTTTGGGAATTTTTGGTGATCCTCGTAGATTTAAGGAAAGAGCCGACATCTATTGTTTTGAGTTTATTAAGAGGAAGACCATGCCATCTTTCTAAAAAAAAAGTAGAAGAACTGGGATGCCAAGTACTGGAGTGAAACCAAAGTATTTATGTAAAAAGTTTGACATGCAGAAGAAACAGGAGAGAAAGCATCATCAGCAGAATTAAACCTACTTTCCACTCTGTTATAGATTAAGTCTATGATGTGTACAGGTGTAATTGATGTAAAACTTTTGTCTATATTGATTAAGCTTTTTAACTGTAGTAGGACATGTAAACTTGTGCACATGCTTTGTTTTACTTGTTAAATGTTTAGAAATGTTTAGTGTGGCACTTTTAATGTGTCTCAGTCTGTATTACGCTAAAATTCAGGGAGGTCTAGATCAGTCTGGAGCGAAGATAAATAACATAGCACAAATCTGGGTTTTGAGAGTTCTAGTTTACAGTCTGTGTTAATTGTTTATGACCTGAGTTGAGGATCTGTCAGTTCTGACCTGTGACTGTAACTCACGTTTGTTAGTAATTAAATTAGTGGCAACAAGGACCAAATACTTCATAAAGCCAAGATATTAAGTAAAATTACAGCAGATATCTGTAAAATGTCGTATGTTCTGTAACAAATGTTGGTGTACTTGCTAGCCTTACGCTTACGTGACTGGGAAATGCTTCTGAAGCTGAAGGTGCTTTCTACACTCTACTGTAAAATGGCTATCGTGATTTTTGACTTAAAGATTCTTGTTTCCCATGTTTGGGATATGGGATAGAGAGTTTTGTGTGCATGAAGGGATACTACAATTTTGATTGTGCATGTGGATCTTGTAAGTAACAAATTCTCAGAAGAAAACCACACTGGTTATTGCTGAGTACTTAGGGTGCTCTGATCAACACAATGCATTTCAAATATTGGAGGGGGCCTCCTTGATGCCATCTGTGTATATAGATACTATTATCTTGTACTAAATTGGGTAGGGTATGTAAGTGTTTCTACAGTGTATCTTTTTAAATCAGTTGCAGACTAGAAAGTTATCATTCTCAGATCATATCTTTCAAGCATGGGAACCACAGAAATTTGGCTTTAATATTGTGAAAAACGTGAGCTTACCACATCTATAGACTCTCAAGCTGATTTCTTTCTCTAAGTTTAAAAATGTAAACTGTGTTTGCTGTAGGAGTATAATCTAACTCCTGGAAAGCAGCTGTGCTTCAGTCATCAGTAACTGTGATGCACAAGGAGAATCTTTATCATTCTGTTTCCATGAGTGTCTTGGATTCTGCTACCATTTGGCTTCTGTTCAACTGTGCCTTTTCTTGTAAATAATGGGATACCTTCTACACAGTGATTTCCTGTTTTCCTTAGTGTTATTGAAGGAGCAGTACTGCTCTCACTGCCAGCGACTGAATTATATAATCAAACGACTTTAAAGTGTAAAGGTTGACACTGTGCTAGCTTCACTTACAATTCTTTCCAGTTGTAAAGTTAATCACTTACATACTTTAGCACTGACATATATTGCAAATCAGCATCATTATGTTGCATTGCTATCAAACTATCTCAGGTTTCTAATTGGTGTGCCTGAGCTTTATTCAGGCTTTTGATTGAGGCAGAGGGATTTTTCCAAATGCCTGCTGGTTTTCTTGAACCAGATCTTTTTCCATTAGGAGACATCTGAGTTAGTTCTGCTGCTGCTAGTTTGCACAGATGAAACACTTGAGAACAGATGGTTGTAATGGTTAGAGCTTGGGTACCTGTCAGTTGCAGTGTGACAACTTCAGGAAATGACTGATGCTTATTGTTTTTCTTTTAATGCAGAAAATGCCTGTGTTCTATTTGCTATCTCCCTCCTCATGTTCACAATCAGTGCAATGATGGTGTATGGTGCAATCGCTGTAAGTATATTTATAGTCCATGGTTTTAAACTTGCTACTTGAATTTTTAACTAAATACCTTACAGACTGCTGCTTTTTTATTTTTCTTAGCATCGTGTAGGCTGGCTGATCCCATTTTTCTGCTACCAACTCTTTGACTTTGTGCTCAGTTGTCTGGTTGCAATCAGTTCTTTAACCTACTTGCCCAGAATCAAGGATTACCTGGATCAGTTGGTAAGTGTTTGTTCAGCTCAATTATATCTTACATTTGAAATTAAACTGGTTTAATTGGATAAATGACTGAGCTATAGTTACCTTCCTGTGCATAAGGAGGAATTCAGACTGCAGTAGCCATAGGGGATAACTGCTAGGGTGGTTATGAGAGAGTTTATCAGATGTGGAAGGGCCAAAGGTGTCATGTTCCCTGAAAGAAAAGCCAGGAAGGGTAAATAAGGAATTATGATGAGAATTGTTGGTTTAAACTCTTTGCTGCATTTGCACTTGAAAGAAAGATGTTTGTAACTCTTTAAGCAATGTAGTTCTGTGGCAGGTTTGCTACTGCAGATTAAAAATGTGTTGACTCTTACTTGGTGGGGAAAGGAAAGAAGAGTATAGGTAAGGATAGATGCGATGCAGGGTCCTACAGCATTATGGGATGGAATCTGAGATTCTTAGGGTTCCTTTTCACGTTCTATATGGCTCTTCTCGTTTTGCAACAGTACCTTCTAAGAAAACTGTAATGGAGTTTTCATTAACACTACCTGTGTTTTATCTCCAAGAAGTCTCAATGGCTAGAATGCACTCATCAGTTAATGGGGATCACAAGCATTTCCTGACTGGGGTTTTGTTCTGTTCAAGTAGATATTTAAAAAAATCCTTCTTAAAACAGACATAAAAAAATGGATTGGTGTTGGAGAGATACTTTGTTACTGTGTTAGGGAAAGAGAAGAGTCTGTAATTTGCAGAAGTTCTTTGCTTTGCCTTTTCTCAAGTTTGGGGGCAGCTTTTCTCCTTTTTGCTCTGCACACATGTATGTTACTGGTTGGACTGACAGGAGGTAAAGGAATACTAAGTCATTAAAGAGTTGTAGAGGACCATAAGTAAAAATGTTGTGCTGCAGCTGTTAAAAGGGAAGTGTCATGGATATCTGTATTAGCATGAGATTAAGGAAGTGACTAGGGACATAGACAGTACAAGGCTTCTGTATAGATAGACTTTTTCTGTAGTGACCTGTTCTTGCAGGATAGTGGCAGGGTAAAAACTGTGCTTTGTGGGAGGATAAAGAAGCAGCTAGTGAGAAGTTGAACTTTTCATTGTTTATGGGGGAGTAGTTTACACAAGAGTTTGTTTCATTTGGTGTGAAGTTTGGGTGTCCTTCTACCGTATTTGTGACTGCAGTGTTCATGCTTATCTCCTCCCCTTCTCTCCCTTCCCCATTTTTTTTTTTTTTTTTAACTAGCCGGATTTCCCTTACAAAGATGATCTCCTTGCCTTGGACTCCAGCTGTCTTTTGTTTATTGTTCTGGTGTTCTTTGCTTTATTTATCATTTTAAAGGTAAGTTAAAACTTAAGCGTATGTCTGAGTTACTAAGATGCTATCAAGCTGAGTTAATTCTCAGTGCTGAATTAAGAACTCGGTTAACTTCCTTGAGCAGGATTGTTAGGATGTTCAATTATGATATGGCTTAAGTCTTACTTTGTGTACTGGTGTCTTCAACTAACTTGTTTGTATGTAGAGGGGCATGTTCATGCAGCTCTTCCCCTCCTGAGTACGAAGTAGGAATGCACAAAGACTTCAAATACCATCTTTTTGCATATGTGGAGATAATTAATATTTGTAATTCAGCTTGTAGCAGAACAATACTGAGTTACTGCATACGAGTTTTCTAAACAAAACTTGTAAAATTTCTCACTGTACCTTACCTAACAGGGTACATGTTTTGGAAGGAAAGATGATGCAAGGAGGAAATGCAAGGGTTAATTCAGAGCTGCATCTTTATTCCTACTGAAGGGTGATATTACCAGTTACTTTCTTTTTGAAGATCTAAATGCAGAGGCATTCATTTGATTTACAAAAACTGTTGTGCAGACAAAACATATTAGAGAAATAAGTTGATAACATACATTGGCCATGGCAATATTCCTTTATTGCATTCAGATTGAATTTAAGAAAAAAAAAATGAAGTAATGGAATAATTTTACTAGTTTTCTATACTTTCTCTAGGAGGAATGCCTGACTGGAGGGAGTGGAAGCTTAATATAGTAGATGATATTTTTGTATTGATTGGGGAATTTGGTACCTTGTGTATAACCATGTGCTAATTTGCCAGTGAAAAGAGATTACTGTTATACAGATTGAGGATTATATTTTTTTATAGTTAGAGCATTATAGTATGTTTTTCTGCAACAGTTAATGTTGACTTAAAGTCCAGGCTATTTTGCTCCACCATCTTCTTGCCACTCCAAGGTGTTTGTTCCCTCTGCTTCACACTGGTAGCTGGACATGTAGTAATGCTAACTCAGGGAGGAGTAGAATTGTGCTGTTGGCCTGACCTCCTTCTCCTGGCAAGTTTGGACTGAGATGCACAGAAGCATAAACCAGTTCAGGATTAATTTGATTAGCACTGCTGAGGCAGATAGAGAGATTAGCTGAATGGATCTGTAAATTCTTTTGTAAAACCTGTGGTTCATCCTCTCTGAATCACTATGATGGCAAAGCTAAATGGGAATGGAATAGGTATGTGGCTAAATCTGTGAAATAGCAACCAGTCCTCTGATACGTATTGACTCAGTTGATTTATGCTCCTTTATGTCATATGGTAATTCAGCATCTAATTTCTGAATTGGCTAATGCATATGAGGTCTTTAAAAAGAGAAATCTTTCTCCTTTCAGGCATATCTAATTAACTGTGTATGGAACTGCTATAAATATATCAGCAACAGAAATTTGCCAGAGATAGCTGTGTATCCTGCTTTTGAAGCTCCTCCACAGGTAAAACCTTTTTGAAATAAAAGGAACCAGCGTCTTTTAAGTTTGAAGTAGGAAATGACCACATCCATATATGTTTACAAACCTTGTCCAGCTTTCTAAGCAAAGACTGTAAAGGTTAAAAAAGTTAAAGCAGCTAATGCTATGGCGGGTTATTTCCTAGTTGCATTCTTATAGTGCATAAAATAGGAAGTTTTATAGAGAAAGTCTTTGTATGTTTTTGTTATAGTAGAGTGAAGCTTTCTGATTACGCCAGTTTAAAACCTTCCTTGCTGCTTTGTAAAACCAAGAGACAGTGGGGTGGAATGAATGACCTAGGGTTAGGTTCAGCAGAGCAGTAAACTACTGTTGCACCTCCTTTCACTTCCTCAGTAGCTTACTAGAAACAGCAGTAAGTTCTTAAAAACATTTGCCTGTGACAGAGGATTAAGTTGCTGATGAGGCATGTATGTTTTTGTTGTTTTTTTTCCTAAAACTTCTTCATTAATATCTTCAAAATGTCTTCTCTTTAGTATGTTCTGCCAACCTATGAAATGGCAGTGAAGATGCCTGAGAAGGAACCTCCACCTCCCTACATACCTGCCTGAAGCAATTTTTATGTTAATTAACATCTGTACCAGCTTCCTGGGGGTTTTGTCTTTTAATCTTGCAAAACTGCTTAAGTAATAGAAATATTCAGGGCTTTAGGAGCAAACTGTTATGTTTAAAATATGTTTGAGAGAAACTTACTAAGCAAAACACATCTGGGAGTGATTTTGTTTGCTTTAATTTTTGTTCTCCTTAACGCTCTTAAACATTTTATTGCCTTAGGGCCTTACACTGCAAGAACTTATGCATGTGACTAACTTGTGGCTTTTAATAATACCAACTGAGCCAATCTGTGATTGAAGTTAGCTACAATTATAAGTGTCTGCAGGATTGTGCCCTTAATTTATATTAATTTTTTTTGTAAAGTAGTTCATAAAGACAATCTGGTCTTGCAGCAAAATGACAGTTTGCCTTTATCCATTTTTTGGAGGGGGAGGGGGTTTGAATGTGGTATATACATGACTTTTTTTACTTTGCACTTTTCTCATATGTTATCTTACCTTTATTGTGTTGGGTTTTTTTGTTATCCTATGTCTTGAAACATAGTATTTTTCAGGAAGAAGTGAGGGTGGCACAGGAGCTCTCTTACAATGTGCTGCAAATGCAAGAAAAATAGAAATGTGTAAGATGGTTGCATGCTTCTAATCGTATATGTATTTTCCTCTTTGTGATAAATGATACTTAAATAAATCTTTTACAAAATGTTTACCAGTGGCCTTGGTTGATCTGTTGGGGTTAAGTGCTTCAGTGTACTATGGCTAGTCCTACATACATGCACCTCAGTGAACACTGGCTTCCTACAGTTGTTCAGTGGTTGGTCTGTGTTCTTCAGCCATCTTCCTGTGGGTGGAGAACATGGGTTTCCTCTAGTGTATAAGCTTATATTGCAGCTTTTGCAGTTCATGTGCTAGGTTGTCTTCTACTTGTCTAATTGCTACTTATATATAAGCTGGGGAAAGAGAATTGTACTGGAGGCTTTTAGCCCTCGAGGCAAATTTGATGTCTGATGAGCTCGGGTGTTGAGAGCAGGACAGACACCCAGTAGGACTATATTATTCACACTGGAAAATGTCCAAAGTTGTTGGACGTATGTTCTAACTCCAGAAATGTTCATCCAAAAAAAAAAAAAAAAAAAAAACCCAAACCAAACCAAAAAAAAAAAAAAACCAAAACCAAAACCCACAAAACAACAAAACCAAACCAATGAAAACAACTATGAAAAACACATATTTACTGTTCCTCCTCTGTACTAAGGGGTAAAAGATAGTTTAATGATCTGTTAATATATCTGAAAAAAAATGGCTTTCTACTTTGGAAGATAAAAGGGATCTGGGACTAAACTCTGGCAAAAAGGTTTCAAATTGCTACAGCATATAGAAGTTGCTGGTTATTCTAGCCTGTTCAAGTATGTACATCCTTCCTGTCCCCCTGACCTATTTAAAAATGCCCCCTGGGATTACTGCGCTATCAGTAATAGTTTTGTTACTTTTCCTTTACCTGAGGTGCCATCACAGCTGAAGCTACTGGGGTGGTGTGTGATACTCAAAACACCGATCCCAGAGCACGTACTGTGGCCTGGATCCACCGGCACCCCCGGAGAACCCCGCTCCTTCGTCAGCAGTCTGACCACGAGTGGGCACCCGAAGGAGCGTGAAAGTGTTGGTTGTGGGCAGGGAGCTCCAGCCGAGGGATGGGTGTCGAGACCTCCCCAAGGGTGGGGGGGTTATCGTAGGGATGAGCAGGCACGGCTTGAAACCTGTGGGGTGTGTGTCCGTGTGCTCTTGCTCAAACAGAGCTGCAGCCCCTTTGAGGAGATGGAAGCTGTTGTGTTTCACCCAGCCCGGACCTGTGGGTCTCCTCTGCGCGGTGTGGTGTTCCCTCCTCCCTGCTCTCAGTTGCAGGGTGGCCTCTTCCACTGCGCAGCCAAGACCAGCGCTTGCTGGAGTGAGTCAATGCCTGGTGGGGTGTGAGGGTGTGGTGGTTCCTGTTCTGAACTGGGGATTCCTGTTCCCCTGACAGAGGTGAAGTGAGGAAAGATGGTCCCACAGTCCAACACCTCGACGGTGGGTTTGGCAAAGGTGTCTTCTTAAAAGACTGGTGGAGATCAGAGTGGATTTGTGCCCTAACCCGTGCTTCCCGTTAAAGCTTGCTGCAGCACCCCCTGGGAGCTGGCAGGGTTTGCAGTGCTAGGCACCAGACAACGTGCCCTGTGTTAGGTTTGACAGCGGGGAAGGCAGGTTTCTTCTGCCTTGGTGATCGCACAGATTTTTTTTCTCCCATTCTTTGCAAATACTGCCTTGGAGATAAACCCTGGAGACTAGAAAGGCGAAGTTGGCAGACTTGGATCAAGTAATTCCGGGGGGGGGGGGGGGGAGAAAGTGTGACTTTGTGTTTTTCAACCCCCCCTGCTCCCAGGTCTGAGCCCTGCCCTTGCCGCGCCGCGAGCTTCCCCCAGCCTCGCCCTCACGCTGACGGCCCTTCCCTCTGTCCCGCTGGGGCGGGGGAGCGAGGCCCGGCAGCGCGCCCGCCCTCCCGGCGGGGGGGGGGGGGGGGGGGGGGGGGGGGGCGATGCCACCGCGGTTGTTGCCCCCGGCGCGGGCGGCAGCTTTAAAGGCGGCGCGGCGGGCGGCGGGGCAGGCGGCGGCACGATGCGGCGGGCGCTCGGCACCTTCGGCTGCCGCCCGGCTCTGCCGCCGCCGCTGCTGCCGCTGCTGCTGCTGCTGCTGCCGCCGCCGCTGCCCGCGGCCCGGGGCTCCCCGCTCCGCCTGCGCCGGCAGCCGCGGCCCGGCGGCGGCTTCCCCGGGAGCCTCGGAGCTGCAGGTACCGGGCCCGGAGCTGCCTCCTCCGCGGGGCTGCGCGCCCCCGGCCACACCGCCCCGGAGGCGCTGCACCCCCCCGGAGGCGATGCCCCCCCCCCGGAGGCGATGCCCCCCCCACGGAGGCGATGCCCCCCCCACGGAGGCGATGCACCCCCCGGGAGGCGATGCCCCCCCCCCCCCCGGAGGCGCTGCCCCCCCCCCCCCCCCCGGAGGCGATGCCCCCTCCCCGGAGGTGATGCACCCCCCGGGAGGCGATGCCCCCCCCCCGGAGGTGATGCCCCCCCCCCGGAGGCGATGCCCCCTCCCCGGAGGTGATGCACCCCCCGGGAGGCGATGCCCCCCCCCCCGGAGGTGATGCCCCCCCCCGGAGGCGATGCCCCCCCCCCGGGAGGCGATGCACCCCCCCGGAGGCGATGCCCCCCCCCCGGAGGGGATGCCCCCCCCCCCGGAGGCGATGCCCTCTCCCCGGAGGGGATGCACCCCCCGGGAGGCGATGCCCCCCCCCCCCGGAGGTGATGCACCCCCCGGGAGGCGATGCCCCCTCCCCGGAGGGGATGCCCCCCCGGGAGGCGATGCCCCCTCCCCGGAGGGGATGCCCCCCTCACCCGGGAGGCGATGCCTCCTTAACGCTTCGCTTGCTGCCACCCGGCTGCCGCCCGCCGTTGATTCTCCCGGGGTGCTGACCTACACTCTGCGTTTTACGAACGGTTACAGGGGAGTTACGCCCCGAGGGACGTCTCGCTGTAGTTGCAGGGGGTCCACAGGCCGTTCGCTTGTAGGCAGAAGTACCAACTACTTTTTTTTTAATGCAAAGCCGGCCTTGCTAATCTCTATAACCTACCTAACGCTTCCCTGTGATCACTTCTCGAAACATGTCAGTTTCTGACTCACAGAAGGATCAGACTGCTGAAAAGTGTTTTTTCTCCTAAGCTAAAAAAGATAATTCTTCTGCCTACAATTTTTTTTTTTTTTTTGTAGGACTTTTTTCTTTCATGTCTTAAGCTATGCATGCATTCGCGAACATAAAGAACATGATTTCTTCATATTTTCTCAGCTTCTCAAAGGGCACAAAGCCTTTTTTTCTAAATCGTTCTGCAAAAACTGAGTTATGGGATGCATGTACAGTTATTATATATAATATACCTGGACAGGTTCCTAGATTCATCCAGTCTCTTACTCTGTCCAAAGGCAAAATCAACTCCGCTGCTGTGTTTCCTGACAGATTAATTTGTGCAATATGATTTTTTCCCTCCCTTTTCACTTGTGCAAGAGAAAAACAATTTTTAATGAGTGTAAAAAAAAAAAAAGTGCTGTTTTCACCTTTACTTTTCAGAGAATGGTGAAGAATTTTTATGTTTTTTAACTGGAATGAAATAATAGAAGTCAACTTGGTAGCAGTTCAGAAAGGTGTGTCAGGTTCCCAGAACAGCTCTTCAGGGAGTATATTCAACTGAACATCTCAAATTTTGCTATTTAGTGCACCGTTGAGCAGGAATGTGTCTTTTGTAGAAATACTGTGTTTTCATAAACCAGCAGTACAAATCCATACCTTGATGTTATCATCAGTGTGAGGTCAGGATATCCAGACAGGGAGTATATAGCTTCTGTTGTCTGCTTTTGCTGTCTTCATTTTTCATTTTCCTAGAAGTGGTGCTTGTCTCTGATCTGAGCTATGGCTTTTCTGTTTCAGTCTAGATTTATATGCCAGTGAGGAATTTTAGAAGCTATAAAAATTTGTGTAGATGCTCACTTTTACATGTAAAATTATTTAATAAATAATAAGTTATTTCTCTGCTCAGGAAGCCTTTAAATAGTAACAACTTCTAAAGAAGCTTTTATCACAGCATTATTTGCATCTTTTTCCTGTTGGCCTTTATTTATTCTTGTTGTGTACTTTAGATTGTGAATTGCAAGCAAGAAATAATTCCTAATCAGCAATCTATATTGTTAGTATCCTGAGAAATATTGTTAGGGTCTGTTCACTATGTAATCTAGCCAGTGGCTTTACCATTTTATTTCTGTAGCTTATAAAAATGGAAGTTAGGCTTTATCTTTATAAAAATAAAAAGTAAGTACATTTACATAGCCTTGCTACACTTCTGTATTGGCTGTTACCTGCAAACTACAACCCTTGGTTTCAAGGATAGTTAAGACATTTTGTGGGCTCAAATGTGGACCTATCTTAATGCTTAGAAGTGTTCAGTTATTTATTACTTGTCGAAATTAGTATTTAAGAATTTCTAATGTGTTGCACACTATCATTTTAAGCCTCTTGCTAAAGAATCAAGAGTGCCAACATTTATTTGGTGGGAGTAGTTTGCCATGATGGCTCTCAATGCCCTAGGGTGAGAGCTCTGGCTGGCCCTGTGTAGGAGATAACTGAAGTGTTTTCCTTCCTTCTTGACAGACACTGCCTGCAAGAACCGTCCCCTAGACCTTGTCTTCATCATAGATAGTTCCCGTAGTGTCCGACCTGAAGAGTTTGAGAAAGTGAAAATCTTTTTGTCAAAAATGATTGATACTCTGGACGTTGGTGAAAGAACAACCCGTGTGGCGGTCATGAATTATGCTAGCACTGTCAAGGTTGAGTTTCCTCTCCGGACCTACTTTGATAAGGCATCCATGAAGGAGGCTATATCTCACATTGAGCCCTTGTCTGCTGGCACAATGACTGGCCTTGCCATCCAAACTGCCATGGATGAAGTCTTCACTGAGGAAATGGGCACCCGGCCAGCAACGTTCAATATCCCCAAGGTGGTCATTGTTGTGACAGATGGACGGCCACAAGACCAGGTTCAAGATGTGGCAGCAAGCGCCCGAACGGCTGGCATTGAGATCTATGCAGTTGGGGTAGACCGGGCAGACATGCAGTCCCTGAGGATAATGGCCAGCGAACCACTGGATGAACACGTCTTCTATGTGGAGACCTATGGTGTGATCGAAAAGCTGACATCCAAGTTCAGAGAGACTTTCTGTGGTAAGGCGGTCAGACCAAGAGGGTAGTGTAATTTGGCTCCTTTTGGCTTCCACTGTGGTTCCACTCCATAAGAAAGAAGGTTTTCTTTTTCAGAAGTGTTATGTATCACATTTAAGTATTTCCTTTGCCATCCGTTGGGCAAATAAACCAACCCTGTTATTCAGTGGAGGCCAAGTAATAACCTTTCATTTTGAATAGTGAACTTACCATGCAAGTAACAGGCCTGATTTCAGTGGACCTCCTTGTGCAGTTGGTCCAGTTTAGTGCAAGAGAAAGCACGGCAATCTGGCCGGGATTGGGCGACGTGTATTTACTGACTTACCGAGAGACCACACTGGAGCTGTGCAGTCTGATCATTTATTTTCCCATCTTGCTGGTAAGCAAGGAGGGTGGTTGTATGGTGCTGAAGGGCTGCTTATGGATTCAGAGTAGGAAAATCAGTGTGCCAGGTGAACAGCTATTCTAGATTGAGAAATTTGATGCAGGACAAAGTGCTGAAACAATGGCAGGTCATCTCGGGATGGGCTTTACTCAGGCACTGCTAGGCTTTTTCAGTGTGCCAGATTCTCACCTTTCTCTGTTTCTCTGGAACTTGATTTAGACAGGGAACTGTGGGATGGAATGAATTAGCTTTTCTCTTTCAGGGCTGGTCTTGGAAAAATGCTGGATGTGTATGTGGTTTGGGCTAGAACTCCACTAATGATGCTAGGCCAGTGTGGGTTGTTAGTGTCATTTACAGAAAAAAAAGGTCATGTATCTGGAGTATTTAGAACTGCCTGTAGACAGTTATGACGCAGCCCTACTTGCAAGAATCAAACAACTTTTTGACAAAAAATTTGTATGAAGTAGATTTTTCTAGTAAATTTCTGAGGAAATTATTTGTAAGTCTCCAGCAAGTAATGGGTAAAATCAGGTGTAAAGAACATTGTAAGATAATTAAAACAGCCATTGCATTGTGAACTTGGCTGGCAATGGGTTACTTTGTTATTTCAGAGCCTTACTAAAAACTACCACCGTACTTCTTGAATAAGTTTAGAGTGAATAGACCTCTTTTTCTAGGTGTGAAATAATTGTGTAGGATTATTTGCAGACAGGACACTTTGCCCAATAATTAACATAGAAAGTGGCCTGAGGTTTGGCTTGACATCTTGTTGTTGATGTGACCAGATCCTCTCTCTGGTAGTTCCACGTGGGTACAAGTGCCCACCTAGCTGGACACGTATGTGGGCTCTGAATATAGCACTAGTTATATTCTCGCCAAAGCAAGTCCTTTCATAGCAGCAAAGAAAAATCTCTTGTTCTTAAGAGTAAACTTACTGTTCATTGTGCTGAAGCACAGAAATTATGCCCCTTCTAAGCTGGAGAGTAAACTGAAGAGAGCTCACATAGGTACTTCCAGTGTAACTCTGAGTTGCCTGCATGCAATTAGCCAGAATCTGTGGGATTCATGAACAAGAAGAGGGTAAAGGGAATAGTTTTTAATAAGGTTCCTACACACTAAATGAATCTAAGAGGATCTTGTAAGACAGTGTGGGTAAACTGTGTCTTTTCCAGCTCCAGACTTCTTTTTTGGTCAGAAATCTAGACTCACCAGTGACGATTAGGATTTTCTTTGCTTTGGCCAAGGCAAATAAATTTGTTTGTAGGGTGAACTGAAAACAGGAAAACTAATGGTCAGGGTCAAAATAGTTGGCTAAGATCAAGGTCTCGATGCATTGAGAGCATCATTCAGCATGAGACCATCCTGGAGATGGAAAATCTTAGCCTTGACTTTGTGTCCAAGTCAGTGGAGGCTTGACTTTCCTACCACAAAAATCTGACCATTTGAGTCTGAGCTTCTTAGTTATGCTTGAAAATACCACCCACAGATTTTGTTCACAGGTCATGGAGATGAATTATCTTATTCTAAAGGGTGTAGCAGAATGAAGAGACATTGTCTTGGTTTGAGATTTGTTTTTACCAAAGCAAAGACAAGACACACTTTCTATCAGCTTTATTAGGGGACATCTAAATCCTCCATGTTTTAGAAGATGAGAAATGTTGTCTTGCATTCAGAAATACATGAGAATATTCAAGCACTCTTGCTTCTCATTTCTTGCCACTACTGCTTTGGAGTTTGATTTTACCAGTAGTCCATACCCACATTGTAACTACTCATCTGAGTAAAATCTCAGGTAATAACAGACTTGTCTTCCCATTTTTCTCCGTTTCCCTTTCGTTTCCTTCTTATTTCTTTCCTTCATTTACCTCTTTTTTTTTCCTTTCTCACTTTCTTCCTCCACCTTTTTTTTTCTCCCTCCTTGCCTCCCCCCTTCCCTTCTTTCCCTCATATAAATTCAGTCATCTAAAGATCATCTAAGTTTCAGCGGGTATCTAGGTTTCCTTTACAGCCTGTGGAGAGAAACAGGAGCATCTTGAAGTGACCAAAGAAGCAGCAGATCCAAAGCTAAATACACTTGAGAAAAATTGGTCAGAAGTTAATTAGTTATATAGTTAGACCATCTGTGAAGGAAAAGACTGTCAGCACACATAGTGTATTGCAGAGACAGCGTAGCATTACAACAGTCATTCTGTCTGTCCCGTCACAACACACTTGTATCAGCTGCCATCCAGCACGCTGCTTTTCCTATCACCGTTTTCTGTTTCCTCAGTCTGATGAGATAACCTTACTGTTTGCTGGGGAATTAGCTGGTCCTTGAAAATTGAATTTCATTTTGTAGTCTGCAGTTTCAGCTTCTCAGTTCTCTGAGGTTCGGATAATGTTTCTGTACTGTCCTTCAATTAGGAGGTTCATGCGCCTGTAAAGCTACTTTACTGTAAGAAACTTTCTTCACTATCCTCTTTTGGTCTTGACTTTTTGAATCTGACTGATCAAGAAAGCTGCAGCCCTCACATACTCATTTTGCACTGGTGGGTTTCTCTGCAGGCTGATAGATCTGAACCAGCATTACACAGTCTTTTAAACCCTGGGAAGACAGTGTGTTATCTTAGTGCCTCTGAGTATTTTTCTCTCCCTCCTGGTCCTATTGCTCTTCCTGTTGCATTTTTGTTATCTTATTTTATTTTATAATTTTATTTTGCTTTTTGTTGTGTTTCAGTTTACATGGGAGTTTTTTACAGTGCAGCAGGAGTTCATAAATCAGATTGTATGCCAGTGAGAAGTTAATAAACTAACAGACAGACAGTGACTGATACATTTTGGGATTATTTCAGATGGTTGTATGTAATAGAAAGGGACTGGATACAAAAAGCCAGAAGGTTCTTTTCATTGCCAAGTTCTCATTTCCAGTGTAATGTTACTAAGTGCCTAAAATATCTCCCTGTTGCACCCTTTTCAATTCATCTTGTCCTTCTGTCACCTCAGGTGGCAAGTTACTTCAGTGCAGTTGTTCCTGTGTCATTTATGTCCTCTTTCTTCTGGTTACAGAATGATGCAAAAGATCCCTGTAATTTTTTGTGGCAGTGACACAGCACTGACATTTACTACTACTAATCCAGCAAACAGTGCAAGATGTGCTTTTGTAAGCATAAATTATTACTGACTTTCTTTCCTTTGGGACGACTGAAATACCTTTTCTGTAAATACCTTTGTAGCTGCGAATGTGTGTGCACTCGGGACCCACGACTGCGAGCAGGTCTGTGTGAGTAACGGCAGATCCTACCTTTGTGATTGCTACGAAGGCTACACTCTGAATCCAGATAAGAGAACCTGCTCAGGTATCACTCTTTCAGTAAATGTGTTCAGCTAGAAAAAAAATCACTTTTTAACACCATAATTGGATTTGAGAAGCTACTTGTGTACTTCTGTTGAAAAAGTGAACATCTGTATCCTCTTCAATAATAATAAATAATAAGTGTCTGCTGCAAATAATGGTGAGCAGTAGTCTGATTCCATCACCATCCTTTTTATTATGCCTACAGATGCATTTATTAGGGCCAGATGCCAAAGTCTTCAAATGTAGACACCTACCACTTATTCTAATTCCTTCAATTACTATTTCCATTTCTGAGCCGATTCCAAATGGAAGTATATTTTAAAATGTGAATATGCACTCCATCCCAAGCTACTTTTTGTTAACATGTTTTTCTAACGTGCATCTTGCAGCTGTGGACGTGTGTGCACCTGGAAGGCACGAGTGTGACCAGATCTGTGTGAGTAACAACGGATCCTATGTCTGTGAATGCTATGATGGCTACACCCTGAATCCAGATAAGAAGGCTTGTTCAGGTAAGGATTAAAGGCTACTTTAATATCTGAAACTCATGGAGACATGGACATGTTTCCTGTGAGTGGTCCTCATTATTTCTACTTGAAAAATTGCTTACAGACATCAGCTCTTAAAACGAGAATTTGCCAACAGCCTTTCCCCTTGGTCCCAGTAACAATAACATTGCATTTTTCTTTAAATGTGTTGATTAAAAAAATGTAATTTGGCACTTACCTACCCTTTTATGGTCTTCACAGTACTTCATAAACATCACTCAGTCCCTGGGAGAGGATGAACCTGTTTTGGAGATGCCCACCGGCACTGTGTCTCCACTGGAGACTGCCACTAGTCCATAGAGAACTTAAAACCTGATGATTTTCCCATGTCCTCTCCATCTCTCCTGTTAAAACTCCAGGGTTTTTGCAGCTTACTGCTTCTGCTTCTGAAGCTGTGCAGGGCTCTGCTATATAGCAACCTCAGTCTTACACTGACAGCAGCTTCTTCCTTTCCTACTCCTTGAATTGGCATCCAGAAAAGTTATTATAAAAAACTTTTTTCCCCCAAATACTTCTGGAGTTATTTCTTTAAATTCAGAAGTTTTTAGCAGCACTAGCCTTAGAGTAGTTATTTATAATTGGTAAGTGCATCCCTCCCTTTGAGAACCCATAAGCATTCTTCTCACTGAAGTTTTCACTCTTCTTATTTCTGAAGAGAGAACATAATCTTCTAGTGCTCCTGCTTTTTTGTTTCTCACTAGGCTTTATGTTGCTCTGCCATTTAGTAGCATTTCTACATACCATTCCTGGCTTTCTGCGCCTGACTTCAGCTCACAGATGAAAGTATGAAGTTAAATTTGGATTCACCATAGTTACTGCTAATATTGAAAGAAACAACTTCTGCCTTGACAAGTAGCAAGTTATTGCTCATCTCAGTATGATGTTTTAGCTTCATCCTTACTGGGGATATTCAGGACTGTTAGAATTGCTGATAAAAATCAGAATTGTATGAGATGTGGTATAATAATGTCTTGCAGCCCTGATATCTGCCTCCTCCATTAAATATTTAGTAATTGAACTCAGTTGTCTGCAGGATAATATAATAATGTAGTAGGACACTGGTTGAATCCTAATTAAATTGTATTTATAAATGTTGAAGCATTTAAAATGCTTGAGTGACTGGGAGGGATTAGTGAGTTTCTTTTCTATAACACGTTTCACCACAGCCATGGACATGTGTGCACCTGGAAGGCATGACTGTGCACAAGTCTGTCTGAGTAATGATGGATCCTACAGCTGTGACTGCTATGAAGGCTACACTCTGAATCCAGATAAGAAGACTTGCTCAGGTAAGACCTGATCAAGAAAATACTGTATTTAGCTAAAATTCAGGTTAATTTACGTTGTTTTTCTGATAAATTATCGAAGAGTTTTTGTACAACTCCTGAGAATACAGTGCAACTTCATTTCTTCATGTGTCCAGTAATAATTTGAGACCCATGACTCTTTTACAGTGGTGAAGATTGTAATTCCTATAATTAAAATGCCATTTGACACTTCCCTGAGGACTTCACAGTATTTTCACACCCATGGCACACATACCCACCTGAGAGAGGAGAAGGATAATGTATTTGGGGGGACTATTTGATATGCACTACCTGTGTCAGAAAACTCTTCAGCAAAGCAGCACAAGGGAGTGAGATGAAGAAGAGCAAGGACTGTACTGGGAATGAGGTTACAGTCTGTATCATGATGAGTGTGATCACTCTTTCTGGGAGATATGTTTGGACCTTAAAAAATACTCCAGCCTTAGAGCTTTAGAGGATGGAGGGAAATGTTCTTTCCCAGTGCTGGTCTCTTTTGGAGAATAGGAGCATAGATATAGCTGGTACTTAAGGATGTACATGTAAGTATATAGTGCCTAAAAATTAATATGTACTCTGTATTATTTTCACTTGATTAGGATTTGAATTTCACTCTTAATTTCTTTGGATGTCTCACTGATAATTTATTTAAGCAAAATCCTTTTTTCCACTTCCATCATAATCCTTTTCGTTAGTACATTTTGTGTGACAAAGCGCTGAACCAGTGAATTGCTTCCAATTCCAGGACGTTCCCAGGCAAATCTCTCCAATTAAGTCATATGTCTCACGTTTTAAAGAGGTGAAGCCAGAGGGCCTCAATATTTCTTCCTGCCTAGTTTAGAAGCTGATTTTGTAAATACAGTTCCTAAGATTAACTCTCACCTGGCATTATATAGACATAATAAACATCAGTGAGGGAATGTGAATTGTTAGACATCCTCTTTGGAAGACCAATCCTGAACCTCCTTTCATAGCACTGCTTCTTTCCTTCCTTCTTTCCTTCCTTCTGCCTTACTGAACTTCCTTACTGCAAAGATATCCAAATGCAGGAACTCCTTCTCAGCTTGGCCTTTCAGAGGTGACATGTTAAATTTGGCAGAAAACATCTGCCTCACACATCAAGTGTTCACTTTGTAACTGACAGTGGGTGCCACATCTCTTTTTTTTTTTTTTTTTTTGCACCTATGTATACTCTTCTGTTTATGGTCTTTTCACTCCATAAAACAGTGTCTTACCCAACTCAATTAGAGATGAAATAATGCCAGATACTCTCTGAAAATCCACATATTTGTTCTCTGAAATTCCTTTGGATAATTATTTTTAACTGGGTCACTGCTACTTCAGTTCCTTTTTGCAATCTGTTACAACTGAAAAAAAAGTGTTGCCAGGGTTCCAAAAATTGTATTAGTTTTGTGATGTTGATAGCCAGATAAAAACACACTCTGCATACCTTACCATGGCTAATAGCGTGCTGGCATGCAATAAAAACATCCTGGTTTGAATCCAAATTAAGATAGGCTTGCAAACGGGAATTACTAACATCAACTAAACTGAAGTTTGAGTATTGATTAACATCCTTCTCTTCTCACATGCCTTTCTCAGCTGTCGACATGTGTGCGCCAGGAAAGCATGACTGTGAGCAGGTCTGTGTGAGGGATGATCTGTTCTACACCTGTGACTGCTATCAAGGCTACACCCTGAATCCAGACAAGAAGACTTGCTCAAGTAAGAGGAGATTGCTGTTCCCTATCCCCCCAATACCCTCCCCAGCTAAGTACATGTATTGAAACAGCTCTCATTAGCAGGTTAATCTGTTTGAGTTTGGATCTGTTTGAGAAACCTGCACATGCATTCAAGTGTTATGAGGCAGTTCTGTGTCACTGCTTTTTCCAATTTGAGCAATATTTAAAGATAGAAAGCACTTCATATGCAACAATGCTAGTAACTGCCTACCATTTGGTCTTTATCACCTTGTAACTAAGGCCTTCACTGTAGTTAAAACAAAAATAATTATGCAACATTCAGCAAAACCAGAACTGAGAAATAATTGAAGAGAGAAGAGCTGGGATTAGTCACACAGTCACACACTTTGCAGTACTGCAGAAACTGTGTACCACCAAGCAGGAGACAGCTTGAGGTGATGTCCTTCCCTCCAGGCTGAATTTCATTTTGCTTTTTTTTTTCTTTAGCTTCTCAGTGACTTTGTGCTATAGTAAAAATGTAATAATTTTAGCAGTGTTTCTTTCCTTCCTGGTCTACTTACTGTAAAGTTATTGTGTACTGGAAATTTTTCCTAGCTTGACTTTGGAGGTGCTTTGGCACTTCCCATCTGGTGGGGTTAGGCAGCTGTGGGCAGAGTGAGCATAGGCTGTACATAGTAACGACTGAGGGAGACC
Source organism: Tyto alba (assembly GCF_018691265.1). Classification (NCBI taxonomy): domain Eukaryota; kingdom Metazoa; phylum Chordata; class Aves; order Strigiformes; family Tytonidae; genus Tyto; species Tyto alba. The sequence continues at coordinate 39,893,265 of NW_024881316.1, read as the reverse complement.
CTGGTAAGGCAGTTAGTTTATCTCACTGCTCCAAGGCAAGATCAGTTACACATCTCGGCCGTGCCTGGCAAGATTCACGTAGGATAGGCTCCCAGCATGGAAAAGCATTGCCACTGGGAAGCATTAAAAGATGTTATCTTGTTTGTGGGTAACTCTCCAAAATGTATTCTGTATGAACTGATGCATATGCACCAGGAACATATGACTGTGCGCAGGTCTGTGTGAGTAACCTGTGGCTGCTATCAAGGCTTTACCTTAAATGCAGATGTGAAAACATGCTGAACTAATTAATGTTCTGTTTGTTTTTTTTTTTTTTTCTGAATATATTTATTGAAGTACCTCTCCTTGATGTGTTAAATCCTTTTAATCTGTTTGAGAAACGTTCCATCAACTCACAAACCCCCTGAAAGTATAATCCCTTTTAATTCTTTTCTGTCTCTTTCCACGAATGTTTTGAGATAGTTTGATCCTTCTTGTTTAGTTACAGCATTTACTGTCTTTAAAACTACAGTTGACTCTTACCTATCACCACAAGTTTAAGGACTTCACTGTATTAAAAAAAATAAAATCTGTTATAATCTGCATTTCCTTATGAAATGGGAATAACTGGGGTGTATTGGCAAGGCATGGTTCTGGGGCATCTCTCTTTGGGGCATGGGACTCGGTGTGTACCAGCATTTGGAGGATGGGGGGGGGCAGAGGGGAACAGAACTGGTGTCAGAAGAACTACTGCAATGCTAAACCATATGTTGTTGTTCACTCCTCCAAGTTGAGTGGGGCTGGTGTGAACTCACCAACTGTTTTCCCTTCAGATGTGCAATAATGGCATGAACTGTTGGCATAATCTCTGCACCATTTGATGTAGAATCATGAGTAAAGCTGGGTCGGAAAGGACCTCAAGAGGTACTTAGTCTGATCTCTGGTTCAGAACAGGAATAATTTGCCATTACATCAAGTGGCTAAGGACCCTATATAAGAGCAAAGTTATAAAACAGGTGGATATAGCCAAACACCATCTGCAAAAATAGTAATTTTTTTGTAGGTCTGGACTTAAACATAAGTGCAGTGTAAAAACACAACTCAGGCATATTTTATATGACTTGGGCATCCCAGTGGCAACGGGAGTGTCCAACATTTTGAATATCAAATACTGAAAGATTCTAAATTTCACAGAAGGACTGCGGAAGAATTCAGGGTACCCTTGGGCAGTTGCTAAAGCTGGCTGAAAAAGTAATTTTGTCAAAACAGACATAATCCAAGGAAGATCTGTATCTGTCATTGGAGAATTTGAATGCAAACATAAAAAATTAACTGGCAGTTGGTTGGAAACCAACCATGTTGGTGTGATATTTTGAACTGGCCTTCCTCCAGCTGACTCTTGAACAGCTCTTCTTTGTACATTGATCATAAAGCTAGTGGAACATTCCAAAGAAGGGAGCTGAACAAATATGAGTTCAGTGGAATCAGGGAGACACCAGTTTCAACATTGGCTCCAAGACAAATGAATTTCTGCACTGCTTGAAATGAATCTGTTCATAGATTTTGCAGTTTCCTTGCAAAATGGAAACATCAGTGGCATGATTGATAAATAAGAAACCAAAACAACTCAGACAAAAAGAGAAATTGTATCCAGGTATAATATTTCTGTTGTTTTACTGTTGTAATGCTCACATTATTTGTTTGGCATTGATCAGCTCTGCATTTATGTATCTACAGAAAAAAATAATTGAATAATCTACTGTCGTTGCCTTTGCAAGCAATGTTAAAAAACGTGTAAGGAGACAGGTATTACAATCAATTAATACCTCTTGATAACTTGTTGAAAGGGTATTTCATAATTGTAGGCCCTCTTTTAAGAAGGCTCTGTCTTGGAAGCTTATTATTCTGGTCTCAGATGTAGACAGTAATCTCACTACAGTAACTTCTTCAGAAGCTGTTGACATGTTTGTTCTTAGCCTGCAGCAAGTGGTGCAGCTTGCCTTAACTTCTGTTTTCTTTATGGAGAAGGTGAGGTTAAACTGCCTTTCATGTAGCTGAGAACTCACAGCCATCAGCTGATGCCTGACATTGTTATACCACAATATCATCTCTCTGAGCCTTTTGTGATCATCCCTGGTTTTGCGGTGGATTATGGAGGAAAAGGAACTCTTGAGAACAGCTGAGGTTGGTCCCTTGTAAATCTGGAAGACTGATGGCAAGACCTAGGAACAGATTCAATGGAACCACTGTGGAGTATGGCAATGCTTGCTTTCTCTTATTTAAGAGACTGGTGACTTCTCTGTCATACCGATTGACTCCATTAATATTGATGTGCCTTTCTATTAGATTTTAAATTCATTTGGGCCTATTTGAATGCTGTTGTTCCTGTTGTGGTTTGAGCCTGGTCGGCAGCCAACCACCACACAGCCACTCTCTCTCCCTTCTCTTCCGGCAATGAGAAGGGACAGAGAGCCAGGCTTGGGGTTTGAGATAGGACTGGGATGGGGAAAAAATCCCCCTTTATGGGCACAAGCAAAAGGCAGACTCGTTAGGGGAAGAAAAAAAAGAACATACGTTTATTACAGACACTAACAACATGTAACAGAGTAGGACAGTGAGGAGCATTGCCACATCTTGAGAACACCTTCCCCCCACCCCTCCCTTCTTCTCGGGCTCAGCTCTGCTCCCAATATCTTTACCTCCTCCCCGCAACAGCACAGGGGCAGGGAATGGGGGGTACAGTCAGTGCTGCCACTTCTTCTATCTTCAGTGGGGGGAGCTTCTGGAACTTCTTCCCCCTGCTCCATTGTGGTCCCCCTCTCACAGGAGACAGTCCTCCACAAACTTTCTCCAACATGAGTCCCTTCCACGGGCCACAGCGTTCCCCACGCTGCTCCGTTGTGGGTCACTAATTTTCTCTGACTGGAGTGTCTCCCACAGCTGCAGCCCTTCCCGAGCTGCTCCGGTGTGGGACACCCCCACATGCTGCAATCCTCCCAGCACTGAATTACAGCAGCGGGGATACCTTTTCCCACAACACCCCGGCCTTCTTCGGGCACAGCACCTTGATCAACTAGGTGGAAGCCACAGGCCATAAATCAGTTTCTGCTCCACCGTAGATCTTCATGGGTGGTGGGGGGGGGCCGCCCTGCCGTCTCCCCACAGCATACAGGGGGGTCTCTGCTCCGGCACACTTCCCCCCTCCTTTCTTCCTCCGTTCCTCCACTGACCTTGGTGTTCACACAGCTGCAGCAGCTCTTCCTCACAAGTCCCACTGCCCGTCACCACGTCCCTTCTTAAATATGTTATCGGAGGTGCAGCTGATTGGCTCAGTTTCCAAACAGAAGTGGAGCTGACTTGGATCTGGGGGAGCTTTGAGAAGCTTCTCACAGGGGGCTGCCCCTATAGCCCCCTCCCTTGCCACCAAAAAAACCTCTACCACTCACTCTACCCAGGACAGTTTCCTCCATCCATATTCATGGATGGACTTCTGTTCATACCTGTTGAATCAAAAATGATACTCCCTATGCATGCATATCGTCAGTGTTATAAACCAATAGTACTTGTGGAGTGATACACATTGAAGATTTAGCTGAAGCTCTACTGCTTAGTATTTAAAATTAATACACGTGTTTTTGCTTTCATTTTTGTCTTATTTACCAAGTGGTAAATCAAATTCTTCTAATTCCTTCCCAAGGTGAGATTTAGGAATCAAAATTTTACCCAATTCTCAGAAACTGATGCAAACTGACCAATTTCTGACACCAACTGACTCTCTATGTGCCTAAAATCACTACATGCCTTCATGCTTGGCTTGCAGAAGTCCTGGAGGCTTAACTTTGGACTAATGCATTCTCAGAAGTGTAGTGTTTGGGAGCGATGGGTATGCCAAATGCCATTACAATCCAGCTTTGACAGGGCAGCAACCTTGATTTTGTATAGACAGATAGATTCTATTTAGATACATTTAGATATGAGGAAAAAATCCTTCACTCTGAGGGTGGTGAGGCACTGACACAGGTTTCCCAGAGAAGCTGTGGCTGTCCCCTCCCTGGAAGGGTTCAAGGCCAGGTTGGACAGGGCTTTGAGCAACCTGGTCTAGTGGAAGATGTCCCTGCCTGGGGCAGGGGGGTTGGACTAGATGACCTTTAAAATTCCTTTCCAACCCAAACCATTTTATGATTCTATCATTCTTCTGAAGAGAAGACCGACAAGTTAGTCATGCCCTTAAATACATCTAATTGAATAGATTCTGTTTACAGCGATGCTAGTGGCCTTTCTGTGTGTCTAGTCTGAGGGTCAAAGTACTACTTACAAGATGGAGACCTGGACTGCAAGTTCTTTACCGCCTGCATCACCTGAGTGCACTCATTCTACTTCCCAGGGTGCCGTCTCTTTTGGGATGGGGGATATTCTGGATGAGAGGGAGAGATAACAGGCAAAGGGAAGATTCACTCTAGTCTAGTGATTAGAGTTGATGGGGAAGGCTGGTTGGTCCCTGCACCCGGGCCTCTTTTTATATTTTGCTCGGTAATGGTCTAATTTAAGGAGTGCAGAGGATTCAGGTAGGTAGGCTGGCAAGGAACTCCCTGCTCTGCCTCCTCCTCAGTTAGAGACAAGCTCTCTCTTGCCTGTCCTGTTTCTGGTCGATGACACTCATGTCTCTGGCTACACCCTGGCCCCTGTTCACTGCCATCCCTCCTTCCTGACTGCCCTGGGTGGCAGTGCTTGCTGTAGTCTTGCAGCGAGTTCAACTCCCATTGCAGAATCAAGTCTTTTCCTGGGATTTAAATGTTTGATAATTGTCATAAATATTTTAAATGCTGTTTTCTCTCTTAGGAGGCACAACTAGCAGTCTCGTAACAACTCAAGAGTCCTGTAAGTGTGAAGCCATAGTTGCCCTGCAGGACTCCGTCACCTCTCGCCTTGAAGCCCTGTCCACAAAATATATCCTTTTTCTTACATGATCTTCTGCATTCAGATCTTCATTGGTATTTTAGAGGTAGCTGTTTTGATACAAGCCAGGGAAGGAACATCCCTCAAAACAGAAAGTATTTTCATAGTGATTTTAGAAATGCTATGGAGCAAAATCTTGGCTGTTGCAAATACCACTATGTTTTCACATTTCATTGTAAGGCTTTAGTATCAAGATACAGATAAAATGCATATGCCCACATCCCCTAGATTATATATGCTATGTTGAACCCCAAGAACTGCTCTATTCATAATTCATCCAGATTACTTTTAGTGTTATAGCAAACGCTCAGTTCTGAGCCCTCCTGTTATGTCTCAGAATTTTCAAGACAACTTCACAGGCACTGTGACAACACTCCCATTAGCTGCAGTATTCCTCTGCATCCCACCTCCGCAGGCAGGCACCATCCCACGCAATTTTCATGCACCTTCTTCTTTTCTGTGAAAATGTGCTAGCCTATTAATGTCCAGATGCTGGGATACACGAGAATAGGAGAGCTGCGAGGCGGGGGGCTGAGGCTGGAGGCACTAGGCAAGCCTTGGGTCCACAGGACATCCAGGGTGCAGGTTGGTGGGTGCCAGCTCTGCTGTGCTGGAATTTGCCAGCTTCATTTTCTGCCTTGGGTGCCTGCAGCAGTGAAGAAATATGTGGTCAGCCCCCAGATTAGAGAGTTCACAAAGATGTGGGAGAAAGAAAAAGGGGGGGGCAGATAGAAAAAAGACAAAATGATGAACTGTGTGGTACCACAGCAAACCTGAATGCTGGAATAAATGCCCTCAGATGGCATGGCAGGAACTAATAACTGGAAATTAAATTTGGGCAAGCTGCATTTTGTCATAAGGCACAATTTTTAGAACTAAGTGTGGTTGAACACTGTGACAATTTACCAAGATTTTCATCAATAGCAATTTTTAACACTGCATGCTTTTTTTCTGTAAAGGGTGCTCTTGTTCAAATAGGAATTGATTTAGGGGAGCACTATGCCTAGGGTTGTCATCCTGATCCCAGGGACTTCAAAATCAAGGAAGAGCAGGGTATTTAGAATTAATTAGAGGAGACCAAAGCAGGAGACTAGTAAATTTTATATGTTAACTCATCATTTATACAGATAAATGCATTTTTTAGTTCACCAAAGTTTCTGAAAGCTAAATGAAAACTTCTTCTAAGGACACAAGACCTTCCCAATTTTTGAATAAATTCAGAGTTATTTTTATAAGGTCAAATCCCTCTTCTTGCAGTGTGCCTGGAGTTCAGTTTATCTGCTTGGGAAAGGTGAAGAGAAGACTCTGATTTTCCTTGGATTGTAATTCCAGGGAATCTAAGCAGTTAAAACTGAACACCAAGATAATAAAACCTGTAATGTCATCTCAATAGTAGCACGTCCTTCAGAGAACAATCTTTCTGCCCGAAAGAGCTAATGTTAACCAAGAAAATGTGCTGGTTTCAAGGCAGGAATATGTTTTATTAGAGAGAACTGAGGCTTTCTTTCAAAGCCATTTATTCATGTGCAATTTGTATCCCTAGCATCCTTTCATGACAACCTGGAAAAAGCAGTGGAGACAATCACCTGATGCTCTTCAGCCCTGAATGTCACTTGGTCCAACTCCTTCTAAGAAATTAGGGTTGCTGAGATCATTTGGGAAGTTGTCAGACCTTGACAGATCTCCAAAATGTTTTGAAAACTCTGGTTCAAGCATGTATTGACCTCATCTAGAAAACAGATTGTTTGTTGAAAATGCTGCATTGAGAAACGTTATAAATAAAACAAAAGTTATAGCCAGCTATTTTATTGGCCTTAACAACTGACCACTAGATGAAGTGTCTGAGAAGCTGCAGGCATATCAAGGCAGACAGCAGGTTGTCTGAGCTACCATTCTACTTATTATTAAAATAATCTATCAGAATCAATCCTTTTTATTGTGTTCAGCAAGCTTTATTTTGTTGCACAGCTTACAAAACAGCAGTTGGTTTGTTATTATTGACAAATGTCAAGAAGACTTCAGGAAGACAGTTTTAAAAATACAGTGACCCTGAGGATCTTCATGTGTAGTCACTTTATAACCATAAAGCTATGTATACCTGCTGTGATTCAGTTTATACTACAAGAAGTACAGCAGGTATTGCTTTTCTGCAGTAACTGCGTTTTTATTCTCTTATTTAAAAGTAAATACTGAAAAAAAAAAAATGGATACAGTATATCACATCATATAAAACTGTGAAATGGCACTGCAGAGTAAAAAATGTGCCTATGTCTTCTGTCCATTAAATGGGAAAGTAAGTTGGGGGTCTTGTAACTTATTTTAATAAAATAAAGTATGATATGCACACTGACATTGGAAGTTTTTTTGTATACAACGTAAAGGTTGTGTGTTATAAAAGGATTTAACAAAAACAAGGAAACAAAACCTCAAAGGAGGCATAAATGGAAGAAATCCACAGAATTAAATAGGATATTATCCCCAAGTCTCATAGTTGGAAAAAAAAAAAGTTTGATTTTAAAACCTACAAGTCCTTGTTAACATAGATGAAAGGTTTAATAAAAATTTCAAGTATTAATAATGTTGTTTAACACTCAGAAGGATAAAAGGCGTCCTCCAATTTAAAGTTTTTATCCTTCAAGATTTACTTATGTTCTTAGTCATTCCTTTTATCATGGACTTTACTAAATCTGCTTGTGTCAGTTGGACTTATAGGATAAAACACATAAGCTAACAATTAAAAAATGTAATTGTTAAAGGAATCAACTCATTTTGTGTGCTTCAAAACGGTATTTAAATAATTTGAAGATGGAGTCAAAGCTATCATTTTTAAGAATTGAAAATTCCAACCTATTTTGTAGAGCTTTGCAATATAATTACACAAAACATTGCATCAGTAGCTGGTATGTCAAGGACAAATTGTAACAACATCTGTCCTTGCTTCATGCCTTGCATATAATAGATACAAACGATTGCAAGGAAAATCGGTGTACAGAATTTTGGTTATTGTGTTCAATGCACAGGTATGTCTACACAGTAATGTTAAATTAGGCTATAAAACTGAATAGCACTGGTGAACATGGGACACAGCTTCAACAAGAGCTAAAAATGAGACTCTAAACTCTCTAAGACCGCTGGATTGGTCTGTGGTTGATGTTCTGTGATGTCTCCCCACTGATACTAATTTGCTGTCGTTCAATTAAAGTTGGTGTGGGATAACCTAGCTGTGCTACACTTCGTTCCTCAAAGTGCTGTGTGTGCGTATTTTTAATGTAAGTCATGGAGTTTTATATCCAGCACTTTGCTTACTTTCATGTCCTCTGCTTAGACATGGGTATTACACAAGGATTTATAGGATCAGAAGTATGCCTCGGCCTCTGTAATTGATAAGAATAAACAAGTCATAAATCTAATGCACAATTTTTCAACTTCTTGGCAATTGGGAGTGGATGACATCAGTCCCGTTTACACTAAAGCCAGTTGTCAGATGAGATGTATCATTTTATATGATAGTGGATAATTGACCCGGAGTCCAGATGTTTCTTGCAAGCTGTCAGTTGTGCAGGTTTTGTTTCATGGATTAGCATTCATAACTCCATTTTATATTACAAATGATAGTATTACCTTTGTTTCCTCTGAGCAATTACCTTGTCTCAGTTTGTGTCTGAGAGCACCAGGGAAAATTCTAAAGTGATATAAGTAATTTCTTTAAAATAGGACGTACCAGCATGTCCCATTGACTGAGCATTTTAAATATATATATATTTGTTGATATGAAATGAGTAATTCTATTGCTTTAGTTATTGAGGCAGTAGAACTTTAATGTAGAAGCCTGTTAGGAAAAGAATTAAACTTGGTCTTTTGTACAGTATTTAAAAATTATTTTTATTCTGAATAGAATGGAAGGGACTTACAATGATCATCTACTCCAACTGCCTGACCACAGGCATTTCTAAGTTACCTTTAGCTATCTTATTCAGCTCTAAAATGCTTACAGGGGTTCAGCCAGATTTGCTTTATAGTTATGTCTTAGGTATGTGCATCTAAGTTGGCATCAGTCAAAAAAGCCGGGTGCCCAGTGCTCCTCACTGTTGCATGTTCATGTAACTTCAATAAAATGATGTGACCAAAACCCATGATGGATTCAATTTCTCTACATTTCCAGATATCCTCTCTCAGAAGAGGGGAACAGCACTAAACTTGATGAGACACAGGTTTGAGAACTTGGCTTTGTCGCAATCCTCATTTGAACAAATTGTTTATATTTCAGTGTTTGTGTTGTTGATAACTGCAATGTGGAGTGCTTGGCCGCTGTGAAAGTGAGGGGGATGTCCTGGGAGACATGGCACTTCTCCCACGTCAAGCAAGCGAGTTTGTAGAGGAGGATACAAGAAACACAGTACAGACCACCTTCTTCTTATCTCCCATGTTTCCCTTCTTCGTCGATCAGCTACAAAACAGCTTTGGTGTGGAAAATACTTGTTTTGAAGCTGGGTCAAACCTGGCTTGGAACCAGTGCTTCAGAGCCAGGCTGCTCCCGAGGCCCCCCGCACCCCCCGTGTGAGCACAAAGCCAGGCATCACCCTTCCCCCTGCCCCCCGCGCCGCTCAAGCCACGCAGCTGCCTTACCCTCTCCAACCCACCGAACCAAGGCATTCTCCTCAGTGGGGGGGAGCTACCGACCGACCAGACCCGGCGGTGGGTGCGGGCGGCACCTCCTGAGGGAGCAGCAGGAAGGGCGCCCGCCGCCCCGCCCGCAGCCACCCGTCCCCTCAGCGAACAGTAACGTCGACGGCAACTCTGAGGCTGCATTGACGCCGGTTACACTGACTGCGCACAAACAACCCGCAGCTGCAGGGGCGGCCACCGCCCGAGATGGCGCCCAACGGCAGCGCGCCCTCAGCCTGCGCCCCTGGGGGGCGGGGCCAGCCATTGGCTCCGCCCCCAAGGGGGGCGGGGAGCGCCGGTGCTCGGCGCGAGGCGGCCGCGCGTCTTCCTTCTCCCGCTCCCGGAAGCGAGGCCAGCGGCGCGCGCTTCCGGCGGCCGTTGCCAGGGAGACGCGGTGAGCGGACAGGAGGCGCCTGGCCCGCCGGCCCTCGCCCGCCCCGCCGGGATGTTCATCTACCTGTGCAAGAAGGTGCTCCTGGGGCGCGGACGGAAGGTCGGGGCGGCGGGGAGGGCAGACGGAACCCCCTGGGGATGGGGAGCGCGGGGGCCTCGGGGCGCTGAGGGACCCTCGGGGCTCCCTCCCGCTGCCTGCGGCCTCTGTGGCTCTGCTGGCGCCGGGGATGCGGCCGCGGGCTTGTTTCCTGCCCAGAGCGCTGCCCTGCTCCGTCCTGCCTGCTCCCTCTCGGCCAGAGTTTGGGGATTCTTTGGGCTTCAGCTGTCTGCTAAGCAACTGCTGCCAGGGAGAGTTTGGACATAGAGCTCTGCAGGTGGAGAGCAGCTCGTGGCAATGCCCTGTGTGCTGTGCAGTCCCTCTCACCTGTGATGTTGCTCATGGCACCTTCTCTGTGCACCTTTGAAAATGTTATGTTGTTATTACCTACAGCATGTGTTAGATCTCCCTTTTCTCAAGTGTTCTGTTGCATAGTTTCACTAGTGCTTGTAATTCTAGTTGTCTGCTGTCTCTTTTTGCATGTACTGATCTGTTGGTAAGAAATAAGTTTATTGTGCTATCATATAGGTGTCTTTGAGGTGTTCAAATAGAGTATTTTAAAATAAAGCATGATTCTTACAACCGTGTAGAGATATAAAATATTTACTTTTCAGATTGCCATTCCTGGTAATGTTCGGTTAAGATGTATTTCCTGGAATAAGGATCAAGGTTTCATAGCTTGTGGTGGAGAGGATGGATTACTGAAAGTTTTAAAATTAGAAACACAGACAGGTAAACTAAGGGTTTTTTTTGTTTTTTTGTTTTTTTTTGTTTTTTTTTAAGAACACAATCCAACACACTTCAGAGAGCCTAAGTCCTTTCACAAGTTACTTGACAATGTTGCATAGGTTTTAAATCTATACATATAGTTTATATATTTGCATAAGCATCAAATGTGCTGTCACTTTGTTTTGAACACTCTTTTCCTCTAGCTTGTGTTACGTGGCACACATGTAATTGTCTACCTGTTACATCTGCTGAAGTTTTATTCAGTGCTGTTTCTTCAGTGCATATGTTTCATCCTTGTTTTTTTCTTATAGGCTTCTACTTATGTTGGAACTTGTTTGAATGTTCTCTACCACCTTCATTATTTTAGGGAAGAATCTGTGGGTTTGTTTTTTTTTTTTTTTTTTTTTTTATAAATGTGTTCCAAGAAAAGTAAAATTAATTTATTTTCAGATTCTTTTAAACCTTTTCCTGAATGTTACAAAATGTGATAGCCATGTCTTTTGTTGTGTTTTTTGTTTGTTTGGGTTTTTTGTCATTTTTTTTCCTGGAAAAACTGCTGGATCATAAAGAGTATATGAATTTGGATGACAGGTGTGAATAGCAAACGCATTGAACTGAGGGGTGGAAAATGAATCCTTCATTTACAATTAACATAATTTTAGAGGACTAATTTTATCTGTGTAAATAGTGATTAGAGCTGCAGTGTTGATAGAGACACAGTAATACATATGCTTTACTAGGTTTATTTTATAGATATTTTTGTTATTTTTAGATGAAGCAAAAATAAAGGGACTTGCAGCTCCTAGCAATCTTTCTGTGAATCAAACTCTTGAAGGTCACAGTGGTAAGTGTCTTTGGGCATTTCATGTACTTTTGATTAAAATATAAAAATAGAAGTCTTTCTGAAGTTGATAGAGTAATTTTGCTATAAGTTTTTATTATAAGCCTGAAATAAAGATTATCGGTACCCAACTGGTATGTAACAGCTTGGCTGTCTACTTCACCAAGTTACCTGATGAAAGACCTACAGTCAGTTTTTCATGATCTGTGAGTGAATTACTGGGTTGAGAACCAAACTGATCTAGCCTTACCTCAATTCTCCTGGCTGATACTGTATCTGTGATGCAGAATGCATGCTGCACAAACCAAGCTTGGCTCTTCCTGTTATGATTTAAAGTCTGCTTATGAATTTTGCAATGTTAAGTCTGTGAACTTTGATGTTGCAGCCTAACTTGTGTTCTGTATTACCTCTGGCTTTGCTTTTTCCAAATTATTTGGCCCTTGTTCATTATCCTGAGAAGGAAATATCAATTTCTATTTAAGTGAATGATGCTACTGTATGTGTTATATTACAGAGGGACTTTTTTTTTTAAATCATGTAGAGCTACTGGTATAGTACTTGCTATCTCTGACTTAAGTTAATCTGGAAATGCTGTTGTTGCAGTTACCTTAATAAAACAGTTTGAATCCTAGGATATTATTTTGATTTTAGTTTAAAAGTATGATTTTGATTTAACATGAAGCTACAGTAGCTATGAGAATATAAAGTACACTAAGGCCCTTAGGATTAAGCAACTAGTATGCTGTGTGCCTTGAACACTATAACAATCGTTATGGTCTCTGAATTAACACAATAGGTACTGGTTATGGATCTTGACTTGAAACAATAGGTACCAGAAGAAACTGGTTTGGTTGGGAAGATTGGCCAAGGGAGAGGTGAGCATTAGCCAAAGATAAAATGAGCATGTGCAAGGATGGAGTTCAGTCAGCTGACACAGTGATGAAGACTATCGACGACCACCAGAGGACCCCCGTCCAGTATAACCACGCATGCGTTAGGGACATTTGCATATGATAATAATTTCCAGGAAATATCATGAATATGCTAATCATTGCCCTCCCTCCATTCTATTTAAATCAATCAGTAAAGATGACCAATGATTTCTGTAAAATAGGAATATAGATAAGGTGAGGTAACTGAAAGCCAATCATTATTAAGGTCAACTTAAACTTTATGAATTTTGTTGATCTTATGTAACTATGACTCTGCTGAAAAAGTGTATAAATATGCTGTGCTTTGTACCTGTCGGTGAACACGTCTTTGGCGGAGTTATCCCCCGTGTTCCCCAGCGCTGGAATAAAGAAGTGGCTGCTTATCTGCTGGGTGTAGATAAGTTCTTTCGCGATTGCGACCGCTAACACTGCTGCTCAGTTGCATGCAACTGGAATATATTTTTAGGTATTTACATAAAAGAACAATACATTTGCTCCCATACATTTGTTCACATACTGCCTTGTTAGATGACAGATAAAGAGTGCTTTATAGCAGAAGAAAAAAGCAAAACTAATGGGCACTGGATGCTGGAATTGCTGAGTTAAAGAAACGATGATGTTCTACTGTGGTTAAAAAAAAAAAAAAAAGAGAATCATTTTTTTCGTACACTGTATATATAAAGTTTTAAACTCTGTACAATAGGCTAAAGTCAGAAATGAGACTAAAAGCTGCCTTAAGCATTTTTTTCTTGTGACATCTATGTGGATAAGTGTTTATTTTATAGTCTGAGATTTACTTACATGTTATGGTAGGTTTAAATTTTCTTCTGAAGTAGTCAAAGTTAGTTTGGTAAACCTGATCCCTGTCTTAAATCTATCTTAATTTTTCCCTTTATATACAAATTACAGAATGTGTAAATATGTAGACTGCATTATAGTGTCCAGACAAAGTTTAGAGAGGTTAGAAAACAGGCTGGAGAAGGATAGTGAATGCAGGGAAATTAGGGAGGAATTGAACTCTTGCATGAGAAATGTTAAATGATTATCATCTGTGGACAGTGGGATATGAAGAGAATGCTAAAATCCTTAAATTATTTGAAGAAATGGTCTTTCTATGAGGATTTACAGTTGAAACCTGCCAATAGTCAGGTTATTTTAGGGGCCTGGTTAAATATGATTGAAAAAATTAATTGAGAGGAATTAATTTAGTGGATATTTTGAATGTATGTCTTCAATTCTGAAACAGATTAGTGTTACCTTCAAAAATTCCCAACATTCAGGATATCTTTGATTGCATCTGTTCATAGAGTTTGTGACTGAAAGGCTGAAAAATGGCAAGGATACAAAGGAAATGGATGACTACCGGTGAGGTCATGAAAGAGTATGATGCTTGAAGTGGCCAAGTTCATATCCAGTGTTGAACTGATAAGATACTGCTTAGAAATGGCTTGAAGATGTTTCAAGTCGAGTCAAATATTTGACTAGGGTCCCATATGAGAATTGAGGGTCTGAAGGAACTGTGTTTAGCGTGCTCTTTCTGGTAATTGTAGGGAGATTTTGTTTTAAAAGTGCATCGCTACTGAGGGTCAAACTACTAAGATGAAGAAGAAACTCAGAATTTAGAACAATGAAGTTTTGTCATCTTCCCAGACTAACAGGTCAGAGGCGTTCAGAAACTGCAAAACTGTGATTTGGGTTTTGTGTATTGAAGCAATATTCTGAGCAGAATTTAGAAAGGTTGTTACTCAGGTGGGTGAATACAGGACCAAAAGGAGCTGGTTAGCAGAATTTTGAAAGAGGAAACAAGTAATACAGGAACAATGCCTAAAACTAAATCAAAGTCAGCAGTGCAAATTTCTGAAAAGCTTCAGGTTGATTAAGTCGGATATGGTGGTTTTTATTAACTTATTTAAATGGTATAAATAAAAAATTTGTATCATTTTCTAGGTTCTGTGCAAGTGGTGACATGGAATGAACAGTATCAAAAACTGACTACCAGTGATCAAAATGGACTCATCATTGTGTGGATGCTGTATAAAGGTATTCTACAGGATAAATTTGAGATGGGATAACATTACATGTTGTGAGAAATCTTTCATATTTTTTTTCCCAGCAATTTTTACAATTATTCTTCAGACTTTTATTTTGCGGACTGTGAAGCTCGAAATAGATGTAAAACAATTTCCAAGTTTTCATGATAATACTTATTTACATTTTTTTGTAGTGTAGTTACATACAAAAAGGCATTTGTCCTGCAGAGCTACCTTAGGAGAAGATACTGGTTCTTAGCCATATGCTGCTAAACTGATAGAAATTTCTTATTTTCTTATCTCTGTTACTTTATTCCCTTGGAGGGAAAAAGTATATTGAACAAAATGAAACAAAAAAGACATTGCTTCTTTGTGTAGGTTCTGTTCTGGGTATCAATGTAATATTTAAATAGTTCTGCAAAGTGCATCAAGCACATACATACTGGTAGAACTACAAGAGGTTAGCAGCCCTGCTTAGAACATCACTTAAATACTTCCATAAAAACAATATTTATAAATGTTTAATTAAGGCAGTGAACTAATATGACTAACCAGTGTATTGCTGTAGCTGGCTTTTATTGTTCTTGATCTTTTCACACGTACACATACTTCTTTCGTACACTTTAATACATTTGAAGGCCAGCACACCTCTCAGACAATCACTTTCCAGCACCTGTGGGAAAGAAAATGAAAATCAAGGGTTTCCTTTTTCTCTTGGGGATTTTTGTTTAATGAACAGTGGAAACAAAGTCTCAGCTCAGCTTCTCATTTCAGGAATAAAGAATATCATTTGATTAGTCTTTCTGCCTGATACTTGGTGGCTACTGTCACATAAATCATCTCTTAGTTTTGGAAAAGAACCAGTGAATTGCTTAATACATATTCCTATCAAAGACAGTTGTTCCCTCCGTTTATGTTTCCTAGTGTATTCTTGTCAGTTCTGAACTTACATAAGCACAGATCTCTTCCTGTAGGGCCCCTCTCAGACTTTGACTTCCTTCTCTGATTCCTCATTTGTCAGGTTCTTTTTGGAAATATGTAGCTCTGAACACTGGGTTTCACAATAATTATGCCTATGTAGTCTGTAGGACACTATAGTATAGTTTTGCTAGAGTTTTACTGAAGGGGCAGAAGATTTTTGGATTTAATTCCTTTCCAAAACTTACTGATTGTGTAGCTTTTTGTTGTATATTATATTGCAGAATCATATGTAACCTACTATCTCATGTTTACTTACAAATAGACCTTTTTCAGGTTTCTCCATTTCATGGAACACCTAATTTGATTGATAACATAAACTTTTTGTGTTTCTGTATTATGTTTTATTTGGGGTTTTTTTTTTTTTTTTTTAACAACTTCGGGAATCCATATTGCTAAGAAATGTCATTACCATCCTATTTGTGTATCTTTTTAATTGAGACTAATTTTACTCTTTGGATTCAGTGATTAGCGTGTACTGTGAATCGACTAGATGATTATCAGATTGGAAGTGTAACACAGTTTTTCATTCACTACTAATAGGTGCTTGGTATGAAGAGATGATTAACAATAGAAATAAATCTGTTGTTCGGAGTATGAGCTGGAATGCTGATGGACAAAAGATTTGTATCGTATATGAAGATGGAGCTGTAATTGTTGGATCAGTGGATGGTAAAATTTAAGCCCTACTAGTTGTGGTATTACATAGCTTTTGTTTTCAGTATTACATACATAGTGGCTCTGTTTCTCTAGATAAATGCAATTAATAGTTAACTTTCTAATTGTTGCTTTGACTTTCTTTACCTATTTTAGATTTACATTGGTAAATTACATCCTATTTTTATTTTTGTGCTATGTTTATTAAGTACAGTCAATGTTCTGTTGCAGGCAATCGCATTTGGGGAAAAGACTTGAAGGGTACCCACCTGTGCCATGTGGCCTGGTCCTCCGATAGCAAAGTTTTACTCTTTGGAATGGCAAATGGAGAGATTCACATTTATGACAATCAGGGAAACTTTATTGTAAGTTCATGGTGGTATAATAAAGGTATTAACTTCAACAGGCATAAAAACTTACTTCTTAATTTATTTCACGTTCATTTGTTTAGTTGGACTTTATAGTTGGTGGACTTCAGTACTGAAAACTTGACAAGGTGTTGTGCACAAAGTTTTTATTCAAGATTTATGCAGCTGCAGATTTTTAATATAAATATTTCCTAGTAGCTAAATTAATATCACATCAACTAATGCCTTTTTGCCTTGCAGTAGTTACTGAAAATATAGAAATATGTATGGTGATACTAATTACATTAAATGAAGCTCATTTTAAAAGTACTAGTGTGCCTTTAGAATAAAGCAGTAGTTTATTTTCCTATTGCTGCTGTCATTCTTTATTACATAAGGAATGTTACATGCTTCAGAGAAAACCTGGTAATAAGGGGAAAAATGAAAGGAAGTAACTATAATATTGCTGCATTCCTACAACTTTGGTTTACTTAGTTATTTTTATCTATTTATTTGGAGTATTGGAATATGAATGACAAAATGCTAAAGAGAAGTAAAACACTGACTTTGACAAGAACCATGACTTTTAGATGCCTATTATGGTCAATTTATTCCTCCTTTCTTTTCTTTTCCTTCCCTTTCGTAAGAAAGTATGCTACCCTTCCTATTTTCTTTTCTTTAACCCCCCACTGTATTTTTCTTCCCACTCTGTGAGTCATAGTGTTTTGAGCATGTGCTGTAAATTACTGAAATTCTTTAAATAAGTTGTTGTCACTCCCCCTGCTCCCCCCTTTCCTTTTATCAACAATATGTATGGTTGTGCACTCACTCTCTCTCTCCCCCTGCCTGTTCCCCCCCCCCCCCCCCTCCACTTACCTGGTAGCCTTCCTCAAAGTAATCCAGGTGCACTCTCATGTTTCAGAAGAGGCCTGTGTTACCAGATATACAGGGATAATTATTACAAAAGTAAACTTATCTTAATTGGTGTTCTAATTTGGACACTTTTTCCAATTATTTTTATATCTTATTCAAGAGATTTTTTATCAAGAAAAAGCTGACAAAAGTTTTCTTTAAAAAAAAAAAAATCTTGTGGCCAAGAATGGTTCGAAACTATTTTTATTTTTTGCAGAGTTCCAGTCGGGTTCCTTATGTGTATGCGCATATCTGTGTGTGATGGCTGGTTTGTTTTTTTTGTTTTCTTTTCTTTGGTTTTAAGTTACTTTTCAAAGAATGAAAATGACGACATAAAGTACTCTTGTAGTTAAAATAAGTGTTTCCATATATCTGATCTGGCTTTTAATAAGGAAGTTTTTCAAACTTAAAATTTTGAGATGTGAAAATTTTTCTTGGGACAGGAAAAAAGTTTTGCATAGGCATCTGGTCTTTTGCAAGGTATCAATAGGGTTATAAATTGTTCTTCTAAATAACACATCATATATGACTTTAAATGACTAAATATCTTTGTCTAGGTGAAAATGAAACTGAGTTGTTTGGTGAACTTAACTGGAGCATTCAGTATTGCTGGAATACATTGGTATCATGGTACAGAAGGCTACATTGAACCAGATTGTCCTTGTCTTGCTGTCTGTTACGACAATGGAAGATGCCAGATAATGAGAGATGAGAATGACCACAGTAAGTAGAGAATGTGGGCTGCTAATTACTGAGCTACTCTTGACCCAAAATGTCTACTTGTGTTTATATTCCTAATATTTATTTCTTAAAAACTAGATCCCGTTCTGATTGACACTGGTATGAATGTAGTATGTATTCAGTGGAATCACTGTGGAAGCGTATTGGCAGTGGCAGGCTCCCTAAAAGCAACTTCTCAAGATAAAGATGTAAACATTGTGCAGTTCTATACTCCGTTTGGTGAGGTAAAAATATTAAATATACTTAAATGTTTTCTTAATCTTATTATGTTTTGTCTATGTAGTCATTACTGGTGGAATTTGGATGTCAAAATGTAGGTGTTTTAATGTGCTCTGAGGTATCTAGGATATCCACCTGGATCTGGAAAGATGACACAGGACCAGATACCCTTTTAGAACAGCAAGATAGCGGCCCGTGAGAAAATCTGAGTGCATCTCCTAAAACACTAAATGATGGGATATGTATAGTGTCTAACTTTGAACGCCAGGATACCTGAGTTCAGACTCCAGTCAATAAGTGATCTGGAATGCTTAGGTGTTAGTTAAGATGCTAGCTTAACATCTGTGTATCAAATCTGGAAGTACTTGTCTTTTTCCACTGGCCGTGTAAGAGACCTCAGCATCTCTAGATTAGGAATTCAAAATAAGGTAGTGAATGCTCCCCTCTGTGGAATCAGTAAAACCGAGAAAACAACATCTGTTATCAGAAAAAAGTGTGGTTCAGAAACCTCAGAAAAGGTGAACTGTTTCTAATCTTCATTTTTCTGTTGGGGACGTTGTTTTGTAAATGTTTTTTTGTACTTTGTCTTTTTTTTTATAAATGTTAAATGTTCAACATTGAGAGATAACTTTCCTATGTATTTTTTGTTCATGGTGCTACTCTTGCCTTGCAATATAATTTCACATTCCCTCCTAGTCATATATATGGAAATCAGTAAGTTAGTGTTACATACCAGAGTGTGAGGAAGCTTGTGCCTTTTACAGAGGAAGTGTAGACCGGCTCTGAGCAAAACCGGTAAGGATAGAGCTGTGAGCTGGGCTGTGAAATGGGTCAAGTTCCAACATCATCTGTAGGGGTTTCCTTAGTTGAAAGTATTAAATGGAACTAAAGGTTTTGGCAGTAGTGCTGTGTTGCTAATGTCCTTCACAGTAACTGAAACAGGCGTTCCAGATTCTGCATCTAGTGTTCAGAAGCAAATTCTTTAGTTTTTAGAATTGTTTTGTACTAGTTCTGATACTGAGGTAAGGAATTAACTTTTTGGAAGATAGTATCTTCTGTGTATAATGTCTGACCAGTATTTGGACTTGGTATTTACATCTGTTCAAAGTCATGAAATAGGTACTAAACTGCGTAAACAGTTATCAATAAATTTATTTTGGGCACAAAGTGGTGCCCTCAAAATGAAAGTTAGATCTAAGCATAAGTATCAGTGTTCTGCTCAGTAAAATGTATTTTTTTAAAAGCCAAGGATTACTCAAGATCTTACAGTAAGTGGTAGATTAATGTATCCTCTATTATATACTTCTATACTATTTGCAAACAAAATAGCTTCCCACAACCAAGTGCTCTGTTGAAATAAGGTTATAGTTTTTTAAAACGTTATTTTTTTCAATTGTTTCCTTTTAATTTCAAATTTCACAGCAAAATAAGTATATGTAAAAAAGTTGGGAAGTGTATATTTTTGCTAGGTCTTAAATTGTAAACGGATATCTAACTGCCTTTCTTAGACTTTTTGAAAGAGAATAGAGGAGAGCAAACTGTTTATTGCCTTACTGCAAATTGTGTACCTATGCAGTTAATTCACTGTATGCTCTTGACATAGATTAGCTATATGTTTTTATTTGTTCAAACTATCAGCTGCTGTTAAGGGTGTTGTACATCAACTGACTAATACACTTCCAGCATAAATTAACTTCTGAGGTATGTCAGGTATCAGTATTACTGTGTTTATTTTAGTAGCAACTGAAATTTTAAAGGTGATTCAAATTACCATCCAAAGGAAAAAATGTTTATACTGTCATTCTCCATCTATTACTTGTTTTTGTAAGTTTGAACTATCAGAGAGTCCTAGTTTTTCCTTTTCTCTGACAAGGAATTGAGGCAAAAGAACACTTTATGGTAATGCATATTAAATATCTCCCGCATTGTTTGCATGTGTATTGTAATTTGAGAGTCATTATGAGGTACTGTAAAGAAGATAGATGTTTGGTTTTCATCAGCTACCAAAACTACCATTTATGTATTTTAGAGTGGTTTTCCTATGATACATTCAGAATCTTTTTCTTTCCTTGTTTTAAACAAGCATTTGCGCACACTGAAAGTTCCTGGCAAACAGATATCTGCCTTGTCTTGGGAAGGAAGTGGACTGAAAATTGCACTAGCTGTCGATTCTTACATATATTTTGCAAACATTCGTCCAGATTACAAGGTATGTAGTAATGTGGATAAGTTTCCTGTTATTTATTATCTTTCTGAACAGGTTGAAAAAGTAGCTTTCTCTAATATAGAAATCAATGCTTAACTTATAATTACTGCCTGATCAACACTACTGACTTGAAGTTTTAGTAGAATGTGTCTGTCTTAGTGATGGAATGACTTGACTATTGCTTTTATGATGAATTTATGGTTTTATTTTCATGTATGCTTTATTAATATTAAAAGAATTGGGCATGATTCTAAATTTGGTATTAATTGAAGCTGTCATGTAGGTAAGGCTCCCGTGCTTTCATTGCTGTTTGGTTAAACTGAGTGGGCGAAGTGGTACAATGGGAATTGTTTGAGCCTTCCTTTTACTGTCACTTTTTTGGTGGTGAATTACTAATTTGAATCAGGAGAGTTGTGTGGAAACCTGAGCAGTAGAAATTAATGCAACCTGATAGGAGTACTTCCTACTTATATTTCAGTTCCCAGTATACTTCTTTCAAGTGTGTCTTTAGCTAATTCTAAATAATGTTTTTATCTTGTCTAACATGGATTTCTTTGTTTGTTTTCTTAAAATTAGGACTGTTCCACTTAAATTTACAGTTTAACAAAAAATAGCAATTACTGTCCACTATACAGTATTGTATACATTATTTTCCAGCACAGGGTATGTTCTTTAATCATTGGTGTGTAACCACTCTGATTAAAGAAAGAGACAGTGTAATGTGAGGAACATACTGCAGCTGTATTGAAATGTATTGTTCCACTCACTTGTGAAATGTCATTGGTCAGGGAGTTATAAACACAAATCTGCTAGGAAGCAATCTCAGACAATTTGTTGTAAATCTGCTGGAAAAGACTTTGGAAATTCGAGCTGGAAATTTAGTCTTGCAGGAAATGCTACCTAATGTTTTTTCTGGGAAATGCGTAACAGCTGGAACACAGTCCTATTGCTTTTTCTTAAGCTCATCAGTATTTGTGAGACAATAAGTATTTCAAGACCTGGCACAGTTTGCAAATGAATAATGTTTTGAAACCTTAGTTTTAGAAGCTGCATATGTAAACTTTTTTTTTGTTTGTTTGTTTGTTTTTTCCTTTTGCATCTTTAAAGTGAAAAAAGATGTGCTCAAATTAATTTATTTCTGCAGCAAATAAACTCTTAACTTTCTGGTAGTATACTCAGTTTCAATGTTAAATAATTTTATGGAGAATGATATGGGGTGTCCTTCAATTGATAATGAACATTACTACCACTGTGTTCTTTCTTGCTATATCAGTAACTCCCTTCTAGGAACTAGATATTCTAAAAGGTTAGAGTCATTAAATGGTAGTGATTCAAAGCTGTCATTAATTTAGGCCAGATTGGAATTAATGACCTGGAGATGAAGTGTTAGTATCACATTACCAGTCTACTGAATAATCCAGTTTCCTATATTTTTCAAGTATTGCCATAGTAAGAGAAAGGAGGCTCTAAATGAATGACAGTAAAAGCTATGACTTCAGCTGATCTTTTTTTAAACTATTCGTAGTTTACATGGTATCTTTTTGGAGTTGTAATACTAATTTAGAGTCTACAGCTCTGGTTACATTTCTTCTGGTGTGTATTACCTTGTTCAAATCTATGTTGGATTTTACTTTATATCCTCATCATCCAGGATTCTGGGGTCCTTTGCCACTTCTTGAAATCAGTTTTAGATTTGACAAACATAACTTACTCCTTTCATATAAACTTTGAATATTGAGAATAGTGTAAGTTCCAGCTTGCGCCTCTGGGAAGGATACTGTGGGTAGTGCTCTTGGTTGTCATAAATTACCTTTATTCCAATCCTTTTATTTTTTTTCCTGTATCCAAAATGAGCTTGATTTTCTTGAAAATCCAAGTAGGTCATATCAGTTGGGTCATCTTCATTCACTTGCCTTTTTGAAAGAAAAGAAATAATAATAAATTAATGAGGTACAACTTCCAGGGCTAAAAACACAAGTGTCCAATGTGCTGTATTTATCCTTTTCCATTGTTTTTTTTTTTTTTTTTCTTACATCTCTACCTTGTGTGAAAGCTGGATTTACTGATTTGTGATTCGCAGAATCATAATGCTTTTTACCTCTGCCCATTCCTGTTTCTCTGGATGTACTCTACAACATTGTGTTTGAATTCCCATGGAACTCTACTTGGGTGAAAATCTTTGGATTCTGACAATTTATTATGATTCAGTTTATAGATCAATTCTAAAAGTTCTGTTGCTGATGCTTTGGTTTACTGTCTCAGTTTCATTCCCTGTAGAGTGTGAGAACCCTTCTGGCCAGCTCTATAACAAGCTTTCTTCTGTCTCTAGTAAATGCTGATGCAGAGAATTCTGTTAGTGTTTCTTCAATTGCATCATCAACCTTAAGTGGTTTACTGTATAACTCATTTATTTGTCAGCTTCATCTCCTTTCTGAGATATTTTTTGATCCGGCTGTGTTAGCGTTTTCATTATTATTTTCAATAACTTAAATCAACTGAATGCAATAAAATACATCTTCATGGTTTTTACAGTTTTTGGATATTCCATTTCTTTTCTTGCCTTTTTGCCCCTTCTCCTACCTGTTACATGAATAATTATATGCTTCTGGAGGGAAAGGAAGATTTTTCCTCATGTTACTAATATGGAAGAGGTGATATGAGTTATTACAGTGCTGTAATATAATTGCTTATTTTCATCTGCTGCAGGAAGTGCACTGTTTGAGGTGTTTATTATACTTCCCTTGGGAAATTATCTTTGGGTTTCTAATTCAGTAGTCACAGAACAAGCATTTTCATGGCAAAAAACATCATCACAGCGGACCTGCTGACCAAGGAAGAAACAAGGGGAAGTGAGATCTTGTCACATGTTGAGGTTGATCCTCCAGTTCTGATTGCAAGGGGATATTCTGTGTGATGGGAAGACTTCTGCCAGTTTAATACTGCGCAAATAACTAACTGCTGGAGCTGTGTTCACATACTTTTAATAAATTAGTTCATCACTTGACAGTTAAAGAATATTGAATACTGATTGTATATATGAAATAAGTACTTTCTTTCATAGCTGTGAACAATTTATTATTGAATTCTTATAATTTCTGACAGGTTTTATCAAAATTGTCTCTCTTGGCAGTGGGGTTACTGCTCCAATACGGTTGTTTATGCGTATACCCGACCTGATCGTCCAGAATACTGTGTAGTCTTTTGGGACACAAAAAACAATGAAAAGTATGTGAAATATGTCAAGAGCTTGATTTCCATAACAACTTATGGAGACTTCTGTGTGTTAGCAACTAAAGCAGATGAAAATCAACCTCAGGTAAAGTCTTTCTTTTAATTTTTCACTTGAAGTGCTCTGTTCCACTTGTCAGCGCTTTGCAGCCAGAATAAAATGAAATGTAAAATTCTGAATCTGTCTCAGAGCGTGCCATTCATTTGTCATTTGACAGAATGGCACTTGAATGGGCTTCATGTTTAAAAACAAAGAACCCCAACAGACAACAAAGTAATAGCAAAAATGTGCAGAACTGATTAACTGCCTTTACATTGGAACTGCTTGTAGCTATTAGTAGCTTAATGAAAACTTCAGGCTTCCAGATTAATGTTTCTTTAGAAGTATTCAGAACAGTTGTTCAAAGACAAGCTAAAAGCAGGAGAGCATCAGAATGGTAATGAATATTTAATCAGTCAGAAATGGTAAAAAAGGGGGAATTTTAAATCACGTTACTACAAACTGCTCCATTTATTTATTTATTTAAAATGTAGTGACAGATGATATGATGAATGTATCCTTTTTAATATATGTTTGGTGAGCATGATGCTCTGTTACATGGTTACATGGTTTTTCTTACTGCATTCACTTCTGAATTATTTTCTGTATCACTTGCATATTGCTTACAAAGGAGGAGCATGAGACGGAGTCAATTGGTGCAACGGTAAAAAAAAAAAACTTTAGTGCTGCTTTGCTTGATTGTGCAAGAAATTATATCCTGTCATATGGATTGAAAATATGGTATACAAGGCCAAAACTATTTGTTGAAATGGAGTGCAATAAAATGAGATTTTTCTGGGTTGTATTTTTGAAATAGGAAACAAACAGTGCAGGGACTTAGTGTAACTTTCTTAAGCATAAATAAGAGATTTAATTTTAGCACCTGAAAATTACAGATAAGCATCTTTCAATTATTTCAAAATGGCTCCAGTGTAATTATTAATACCGTGGGGTGTCACTTTTTACGAAATTAAGTGAACAAGCTTATCCTTTGGGTAGCAGTTCATTAGAGTTGCTTTCTGAAAAACAGATTTGTTTTGCAGTAGATTTCAGTCATTAAAATTGTGATTTCAAGACAACAAAAAGTACAATAGCTGATGGGGCAAAAATTACTAATTTCAGCAGGAACTGTTTAAAGGTATTTCAAGCAGATGTGAATGTTAGTAAGTTATAAAGAACTTAATGTTGATACCCCCGGCAAGGCTTGAACTTTCTGCTTTGATCAAGTCAGACAATACAGACTCCCTGCTCCAGGCACCACGTCTGTAGATCGTGGAGCCTCTGTCTTGGATACTGTTACTCCATGACCCCTTGGCAGTCTCTGAGACTGAGTCACAGAAATAAGTAAAAAGGGCATAAAAGATAAATTGATTAAATAGTGAATTTGTCAGAGAAGAATTAATATAAAAATAATGGAAACAAACAGTAAATAGTTTAATAAGTCAGGTGTGGTTTCCTACAGAGGTGGAGGCTCAACATATTTTTTGGAAAAGAGAAATTTGAGAATGCTGGTGGAAAGTTTAATTCATGAACAAAGATATAAAAATACTATTTTGGAGAGGTGTTTATTGGTGGCAGAACCAGAAAAATATTTAATGAAAAGAAATCTTTGTCCAGGTATTTTTCTCTGAAAGAATGAAGTTCATACAGTAGGTGAAAACCCAAGTTCTGCCATTCTCAGGTGATTAATAACATCAGTTTAAAGGGGTAAAGCTATTCTGTTGCCTGCTACTATTATGTGAGTTGTTCAGGAGGTGAAAGATCTATGAAGAGCTAATTGTCTTTCATTTCCTGGAGAGTCAAGATAACGGTTCTTAGCCAAATCAAGTTTTGGCAGTTGTGTATTTCTTTACTTTTTTTTTTTTTTTTTTTTTTTAAATCTGAAGACTGTTACAGTAAAAGTTGCTACTTAATTTCCACATTTCTCGTTCAAGATGTTCTTATTTCCCTGTGAAATCATCATAAAGTTATTTAATCCTTGATTTAGGTCTGGAAAAATAAATACATCAACAACAACAACAATGAAGCATTGATGTCTAGGTCAATTTTTATTTATTTGCATCTTCCTGAGCTTAACAGACCAATCTGAGGTATCTGTGCTATCAAAGCCTTCCTGAGCAGGATTACAAGATGCTCAAAGCTAACAAAACTCATTAGTTTTGTAGTATCTGTGATACTGCAGGGTGGAGGAATAGCCATAGTCACAATTATCTCCACAGTGTAGTCTTCTTGGAGTCTCCTTCTTCAAGGAGATCGAGGTCTGCAAAGGATAGAACAAGGGTCTTAACTTCTAGGAGCTAGCGAGGGGGTCTGATGCAGTTTTTTAGATTATCTTTTGCATGAACATGCAGACAAGAGTTGAATTACTCAGAAATTGCTGGTATATAATGAGAATAAATAATTGCAGTACAGTGTGTGCCCCACAGAGCAGGGGCCGAGACACTGGCTGTCTTGCCCGCATGTTATCTGTGGACCCTGCTGGTGGTACAACCTACGTGTTGGTTTTTGTCTGGTAGGTTTGCTCTTTCACTTAAAACAGCTGGTCATTTTCCTGTTTTGTGCTTGGCTTCGTTTATAGTGCTAATTGGCAAATATCTCATTACTCTCATGCTTATGCAGCTTTATATTTACTGCAGTCATGGTCTCTGTTTTCTGTTGCTGATCAGCATTAGATTGTGTGAAATGTGGGTTATGAGAGACACCTTCACAGAAAACCTTGTACACCTTACTGATTTATAACAAATGTGGTTGTAATGGCACCTGCTTTTATTTCCATACAGTATGTGCTGGTTCTCTGCAATTCTATTGGCACTCCCTTGGACCCAAAATATATTGATATAGGTAAGCAACTTGCAATAGTCTTATCCTGTTGCTTTTTTCCTACTCATTATAAAGAATTTCTTATGCAAGTTTGTTGTTCAATGGAACAATCACTATGTGGTAACACCCACTGCATCCAAATGCTGTGACCTCCTGTTCTATATGTGGTTGTGACTGTGATTTTTATATTGGCTTCTCACTTCTACTTGGACTCTCCCTAAATGTAATAAACATGTAATCAGGGGTTCCCATGCTGTGAACTGTAATTTCTGCTGGAAATGACCTATTAATTACTCTGTTAATAAAAATAGTGGCTTATAAAACCAGTCCTATTCTTTGTAATAATTGGCTAAATTTAAACTGATATTCCAGTTAACACAAAATACTTAAAATGGAATTTAAAAACATTGTTACTTTTCCTTTTTTTTAATGGATGTCCTTGGTAATTCAGCTTTTCCTTCACAACAGTGGTAATTCAACTCTTTTTTTTTTTTTTTAAGAAAATGTATTTTTTGGAAGAGGATCCAGTTTCTCAGAGCAATTGAAGTAGCTTGATCTGAACTTTCATTTACAAATAACATGTTTCTGCTTACCAAATATATTAAAGATCAATTTTTCATATTTCAGTGTTGATAATATCTTTTTCTTATCATCCTGTTTTCAGGGAGTTTTGCTAGAGAACAAAGATAATTTTTTTTTTTTTCCCTTCAAACAGATGTGCGACAAACTGACGAATTAATCTGCTTTTTGATTAACGGGTCCACTTTTGTTCTGTGTTTTGCTTTATTTTTGGTTTGTTATCCACATGGATCTGAATTTTGATTCCGAATAGATACTCTGAACCCGATTTCCAGTTTTCTTTTTGAAGCTTGATTTTTTGATTATCTTTTCTGTTTTGCTGAAAGGCTAAATCATTTGTCATGAAGTTTTAGCAAAAACGTTAATTTGCTTTTGAATGACAGAATATAGTTATTTAAATGAAAAATAAATAGTTATTTTTAGAATCTCTTAGCTAAATTTATGGTAAGTAGAAGGTTTATTTGTCAGTAGACATCTAATGTGATTCCACTGTATTATAAAGGTGAGCACTTTCTAAGCCCACTAAAATACTTAGGAAAAAAAAATTGTATATGGTTGGTACAACAGAAGAGCATAGCCATATTGGAACAGTTTATGAATAAAAACCAACTGCTTTTTGTAAACCTGGAAGAATTCCTCCTCTCTTATTTTATTAATGTAAAGGTATCTACTTAATACGTGCATGTAGCTTTGGGACTTCGGTGCTCTGATTCTGCAGAAATTAAGGTTAATTTTTAAACAAACCAAAATCTTTTCCCTACCCGTGCCAAAAAGAGATGTAGCTATTATGTCAAGAAACCTCATGAACTTTTTTTGATGTAATTTGCTTCCTAGAACCAGTGTTTCATCCTCTCTGCAAAAAGTAACTCTTCTTTCTCATCAGAGAAGTTAGTTCCAAGCCAGAGTGCTAATACTTGGTGTTAGTATTAAACACTAAACAAACAGCCATTCTGTTTTACCAGATAGATGGGGAAAGGGTCTAGCAAAGTTCTGGTAAGATAGAAATCATGAAGAAAGTAAGGTGAATACCTCTAAGACAAGGAAGTAACAACAATTCACAGAAGAATATAGGTAGGAAAAAGAATTAACCAAAGAACAGAGACAGCTGAGATCATCAAGATGATTATTTTCCTCAACCACTGCTACTAAACAGTAATTTTCTAACTTTGTTCAGTTTTTTAGTGATAGCAGTAGGAAATCAGCTGTGAGTCAAATATGTATTGTGAAATTCGTGCCCTATAATGTAGATCATAATTAAAATGAAGAATATCCTGCTCTGATGAATGAGTTTGGCTTATTTGTCCTATGGAAAGTATATGAAATATTGTAATACGTTTTAGTCTCATAACTTCTGTTTGTCAGTTTGCCCTCTTGCTACCTTTTACAATAGGGGTGGCATATCAGAATCTTAAGGGCTAAAGTGCCCAGGAAATTCAATACCAAGAATTTTACAATGGATAGAGGGGAAAAAACAAACAAACCAACAACAAAAACTAGAGCACCGAAGTAAGATGATGTAGTAGGTGGTAGTGCTGTGGGTGGGGTGTCTCTTGTGTGTCCCCTGTCCGTCCCCCTTCCTTATCAGATGTCTGTACTGTATGTGCCTACTAGTCTCCTGGTCGTATTGACAGGTGGGATTGGGGCGGTGGGAAGAGGATTCTGGGATTTATAGGGAGTAGTTCATCTAATTTCTGCAGTTGATATCTAAAACAAGTTCAGTGAATCATTTCTGAAAGATGTCTTTTTGCTCTCCACTGGGTACAAAGAAGCCCAGGGCAACCAGCTCATCTCTGTCAGAGATGTCTAAAAATAGGTGAGACAAATCCCACTCAGACAGTCAAAATTAGCTTCACATGTACACCTCTAACTCTTCATTTAAACTATTTTCTTTGCATTTTTCTAGTGTTCTATGTGAGTTTTCTAAATCTATCTGTGTTAGTTTTATTCATTTACATTATAAACAAAGGTACCAGTTTATTTGATTCCCCCATTACAACCCGTCTCCTACAGCTGTCTGTACACAAGAAAAGAATCTTCTCCAGTGGCTGAAAACAGTTAAAGAGAAATGCTATTTAATTGAAAAATGCTGCTGTTGTTCCAGCTGTACTTGAATTATGCTGAAGAGATTAAACAATCTGGAAAAAGCTTCTCTTCCTTTAGCTTAACTAAGCTTTCTGCAGTCTGCTTCTGTTCCCTCCAGTGTCAGAGGATCGGTTTAGTGCATAGATTTACAATGCTCTTTCCTAGTGTGAGTTCATTTGTGAAAAAGCTACATGCTGTAGCCTTCAGCCTCACAGATGGGCAAATACTTGGTTAGGAATATTTGCATTTTTGAGTCCAGAAAAAATTCTGTAGCCCCAGTAGTTCAAACATAACAAGTCTTTCATTTCTGTATTTCTGTATAGTAAAAACAGCCAAAGATTCAACCTTTTTTTTTTTTGTTCAATATATGCATCCTGTAAGACTCCTTTAAAGTTAGCCCACCAAATTTACAGAAGGGATTGAAGGTGAAAGTGAAAAGCAAACATCTATAAATGCAACACTTTTGGAACACATTGTGCTGGTTTTATCATAGTTGCTTTTCTTTTTCTGTAACCCTTGAAGATACAACTTTACAGACAACTTGAAATATTTACAACATAAGGTCAGTTTGTGCAAGGTGTAGATACTTCTACACAGTCAAGGTCTTTAATCTAGAGTATATCATGCTGTTTACCACAGTTGCAGCTTGTTGGCAGTAGAAAGTGTAATTGTTCCAGTTTGACAGGGTGCTAAATTTAAGCAGCTGGCTGGCCTTGCCCAGGTCAATAGAGAGAGAAGACCTTGTAAAACCTTAAAGGCAGAAGACTTTTCTGTATGTTCTTTTCAGAATCCACTTGGTGCATCATTTCTAAAAAAATCATTATCCCTTTATTCTCTTTAAAAATGCAAAAAAAAATCAGCTTTAAATCAATTATCAGGTGAGAGTAATCATTAATAATTTAAGATGCAAGTAGTACAAAAGTAAAATTAACATATTTCTTACTCAAGATAACTGGAGGGGTGTCATTGACTTATGAAAAACATATTATCGGTCTGTGAAATTCTTTTTTTTTTTTTTTTTTCTCTCCTACCAAAACAGTGTTTTGGACTACTCTTTTAGTAAAACAATACATTGTTCCATTGAGTTCTGCCCAGAAGATAGTTTGCTTAAGTAATTAAGTAATTTTTGTTTTGAACTCTTGTTCTCATTCCAGACATCTAAGTGTGTCTTGGAGTGGTTTAAAAACACAGGTTGTTACCTTTTTGATTTTCATAAATACCTATGAAAAATACCTTCTTGTTTAGCAGGATGTTCCTCAACAGACCACTCGGTATCTGTGTCCTACTGCCTATTCTTAAGTGGGTGCTCTTGACTGCCATGAGTCTAAACTACATTTTGACTGGCTGTAATTACTGCAAATTGAACACACAATATCTTCTGTTTTTTTGTTTGGTTTTTTTTTTGTTGTTGTTGGTTTTTTTGTTGTTTTTTTTTAATCAGAGTGCCCCTTGTTGGAATAGCTATTACCTGGCTCTACTGAGCATAAAGATTTCACTCCTTGAGACTTTGGTATCCTACAGGTCTCTTGGGCTTTGACCTTGTAGGAAACAGTAGAGAAAAAAGATTGCTAATCTAGGCATGCTAAGTAGCTGACAGAGTATTTGAAGAATGCATCTGAGAATGTGTGTTAAGGCACAATTTGTATGAATTGTCAATTTATATAATTTTATAAAATTGTTTCAATAATATTAGTCTCCTAATGACAAAGTAATTGTGACAGTGTGCAATGTCTGATTTGCCCTCAGGAGATCCAAATCTTATGTTGTTGGGCTCTAAATTAATAGTTCAAGAAGGGCTCCAAAAAAGAAAAAGTGCTTATTCCTTTATTCTATTGAATTTTTAATTATGTCATTAGCTTTCTAATGTTTGTATCTGATAATGATGGCAAAAAAGGATTAATCAGTCATTATCTGGTTAAAGGCCATCACTTCATCTTTCTTTAGACATTGATGGATGGCTACACCTTCAAGCTCTTCCTCATGTTGCACTTTATTTTGTTCAAGGGCATTTTTCTTCCTGTGCTTCCTGTGCCTTTTTTTAGGATCCTTCACAATAGCTAGTGTTTGCTAGACAATAAATTAGTCTTTTCTCCATTGTCTAGCATGATTATGTTCCATCCTACGAAGGTACAAAAATTAACCAACCCAATTTCCTCTGTGCTTGTTCCACAGGCTCACAGGGTTTCTGTCAAAGTCCTTTCATGAATAACTAAATATAGCCTACAGTAGGTTAAATACCTTGTTATATAATATCTTTTTAAATGGAAACACAACAGATGGTATCTGCTAAGAAAATGTCACTCAGGCTGGGTTATATCATCTTCTTACATGTGTCTTGGAGCACTGACATAGTGAAGTGTTGGGTTATCTTTCACCTGTGTGTTAGCGCCTAGTGAAATGAATACAACAGCCTGATCAACATACAGGTGTATTAAAGGCAGAGTGCTGGAGTCATGCCTAGGTGTGTCACCTCCCTCCGGGATGCCTTAACAAGGATGACTAACTATATGTGAAACAGCGCTTGAATTTGCTATTACTTAAAGCTGATCATTTTAAAGTAAACTATAACAGATTTTTAGTATTTATTTGTGTTCTGTAGGCTGGTCAGTGATGAGTTGTCCCATGTGCAGTTCAGTTGTCCCTTCTGCTGTCTGACATTTTCTTCTATTTATGAGCTAACACTTCCAGAGACATTCAAATCAAGCTCTAAAATTAGGTAGATGTTATTAATCAGACAAAGTTTGTCCCTGTTTCTCAGGAACAGCCTGTAACAGGCTTGTATGAAAGCAACAGTTTAATCTTGTGTCTGTCTGTCAGATTGCTTCCTTTCCATCAGATTTAGGTGGGATTACTTATCTCTCTTTGTATATCCTATTTCATATACTAGAAAGTGTCTCAGCTTTTTCATGCAGCGAAATAATATAGTCATGTTTTATTTTCCATCTACTACTTTTTAAAGAAGATTAGACATGAAAGCAGCTGTTTTCTAACTGTTTTAAAGTAAGATGGAGTGAGTGTGGATGAAATACAGACATTGCAGAAGGTTATTTGAGATTCCTGGATATCTAAAAAGTAAAGTTTCTCTCCTTCAGGGAGCAGGTTTTATGAAGGAGCAGTGAAGAGAAATGAGGTGAGAAGAGAAAGTAGGGCCAGAGAAAACTTAAAGGGCAGTAGCTTCAAAGGGCAGTTGTTTCACATGTTGGCGTTGTTCTGATGGGATGTTGTGTTTAATCTTTTTCAGTATTCGATCACTGAAAAATAAGGCACCTGTTTAAATGTTTTCCATACATATTTTCAGAGTCTGACATTTAAGTATTAAGTCATGAATAATGAAGTTATCTATCTGCAGAATCAGTGGGAAGAGCTAGACAGTCTCAGGTCTCTGAAGTCCACATATTTATCATGAAAAGCTACTATTCAGTGGAAATGCTCAGCAGAGGAGTGTCCAGATAGATTTCTTGCCTCCTTTTGACTTAAGGTGCTTGCTTTTCTGTCTGCTTAATAGTCAGAGCATGAATTCTTTGAAGGGCACTTCAAGTGCTGCCCAAATGAGCAGCACTTGCTGTTAAAATCAGGGCCTCTGTATAAGATGATAATATTCCCTACACGAAAGGAAACGAAGTAGTTAAACCATCTGCCTAGAAAGGGATCCTGGGTCTTCCTCAGCCTGAAGGGATTGAATTGAGCATCCTTCCTTTCCCAGGAAAGGACAAATCCCATTCCTTCCTTCTCTGCCACCGCAACAGCCCAAAGCTGGAGTGGCTGGAGCATTCTTTGCTTGTTATGAATCTATGCTGTTACGCAGCCAAGAAGGAAGGCGTTTTAGGAGCAGTGTAGCCCAGTGATTAAGGCTCTGAGATGAGAAGGGGGAATAGAACAGAATAGAATACTTTCCATTGGAAGGGACCTACGATGATATCTCGTTCAACTGCCTGATCTCTCCAGGGCTGATGAAAAGTTAAAGCATGCGAAGGGCAAAAAGATCTTAAAAACTGACAGGCTTGGGGCATTGACCACCTCTCTAGGAAGCCTGTTGCAGTGTTTGACCACCCTCTTGGGAAAGAAATGCTTCCTAATGTCCAGTCTAGTCTTGGATTTTAATTTATTTTTCCATAGATTTTTCTGTATTTTGTTTTTGTGTGTTTGTTCGTTTAATGACTGCCTAGTATAAAATGCTAAAGTAATTCTAGAAAAAATCCTGTATGTCCTACTTCTTTGCAATTGTTTAAGCTATATAGGCAGTTTTATAAAAGCATTGGCTCCCACATACAGATATTGCTCTTCCAGATGCATTTTTGAATGGATCTGATGCTGCTGATTATGTCTGTGTGCTGTGTATCCCTCTCCTTGCAATTTTCACATTTGGTTTAAAACCCATCATCATTTAGCCTGCTGTTGCAAAGAAGACCTTGCCCTCCATGCTGGCTGCTCATTCCTGCACTCTCTAGCATTTGTGATTTTCTCTTTAATCCAACTTAAACTAATCTTATATTTATTTAATTTTGAGATCAGTTAGATGAATGAACTCATCCAACTTAGTCTGTGGTCAAGCTACTGCTAGAGCTGGTGGTAAAAGAAGTGCCAGGGAAATGTGTCAGGAGTTGGTGTGTGGGGTTTTTTTTGACAGCAACGATCAGTTTAAGTCTTAGGCATGTTCATAAAATTCCTAATTGATTGCATTTCTCTGGATAAAGCATAGATGTGTTGCCGCTTTGTTTCTGGATCACAACAGAGCTTCTGTGAACATGCTTTTTTCCCAGATTGGGGTACTTTGATGTGTACACAAACAAGTAAGTTTAGGCTCCATGGAAGCTGTAGGTCAAATGGGGAGCCACCTGGTAAGTCTGAGGAATGCCCATGGCTGTCAGATGTGGGCTTGGTTTAGCACTGTCTTGGAGTAAAGTGTTCAAATGTTGAATAAGCTGAGTCCAAATATGAGGCTTAGTACCAAAATTCTGTCATTTGAGCAACAGGAAGCCATATTCCCTCACAGGTCAGGAAATTGTCATGTTTAATTTTTAAAGGATAAAAGAATTGATTCTTACAGCATGTGCATCTGTAAGGTGATACAAGAACAGAGCAAATACTTAGAATTTATTAATGCTGTTAATGAAACAGAGGAGACTGTGTCCTTTAGTTGTATGTGACTAATTATTGAAATGAATGTGTGTTATGTATATGAAATACACTGAGTAGCATATAATGTAGGCAATACTACTGCTCACATGTTAAGTATCTTCACTAAGCCTTCTTATCCAGTATTTACATTTATACTAAAAAGTGTTCTACAGGCATCAGGTAGCTTATATAATCCTCTTGGTTTCAAAGAAATAAAGTCTGTTCAACCAATCTTGCCTCATCTGTCTCTAATAGCACTGTTCTTCTTTATGGCAGGCTAATAGCTCCCTCCAGAGTTCTGTTCCGTGATGAAACAGAAAAAAAGATTCACTGCAAAAGAATCAGATTTTGTACTTACAGCTTGTTATCTGTAAGACTTAGTGTTTCACTAACAGGCTGGGCTTCACAATTCTTCTGAATTTGCCTGTTTTGTCTGGTAGCATACTGATATACTTGTAGAATTTGAAGACGTTGCGGGATTTACTTAATAAGTTTCTATATTTTTCTGTGCCTTTTTATGTACGTTCACTGTTTTTCAGAAAGATGAAACAGGCTTGTAAAAGGGGAAAGAAAAAAAAAAAAAGAGCCACAATACAGTCAAAACTATATTATAAAGAACAGTGATTTGAGTGCGTTTTGTTTTGTTGTGGTTTTTTTTTTTCTTTATTCACCTAACATTTGCAGCAGGAATGAGATACTTAATTTATCCACCTATTCTAAATGGGCTTAGGGCTAAAGTAAAGAAAATGCCCTGCCTTCCTACACTGTCATCTCTGCATGCAATAAAGTAAGACTAAGTGCACACTCTGCTAAATATTTAATTTGCTGCCAGGCAGGTAAAGAATTGTTATTTGGCCCAGCTATTAACTAAGATGCAAACAGCATTTCTAGGTCTTGTCTAACTCAAAATGTTGTTGTCTGTTTTTAGGTGGTGCTAATCAAAGAATCTCTTCTAGATTGTCAACTTCTGAGTATTTATTTGTATTTGTTTTTTGCTTGTAACGGATGGAGATATGGTTTCATCTATCTGGGAAAAAGTTTACAAATTAGCATCTAGTCCAATACTTGTCGCTCTAATTTTACAACCATTTTGATTTCATAACAGGGCCGTTGTTTGTCACAATGACCAAAACGCATGTGATAGCAGCTTCAAAAGAAGCGTTTTACATCTGGCAGTATCGTGTGGCCAAGAAGCTCACAGCAATGGAAATTAATCAGCTAGCACGGACCAGAAAAGAAGGCAGGGAAAGGTTTGTCTTCAGGCTTTGTCATTTTTCTTCCTTTCCATTGGTATCATTGATAAAGGTGGATTTTCCCACGCCTAAAATGTGAACTCTTGTCTTCTAATTTTTCTTCTCAGATTTGTTGACTTGCAGACCTTTAAGATTAAATACTAAAGAATAGTTTTTCATAACAAACGTCTGTTTGTTATCCAAACTCAGACTTTTTGCCTTAGTTCCTGTTCAGTGTCCTGCTCGCTTTGTGCTTCCCTTAGAGCTGTGTGTCTTGATACTTTTTTGTCCTCCCTCCCCTTTTTCTTCTCCATACTTCTAGTTTCTAGGCAGCTATATTCCCTCTGATAACTTCAACTGCACCTTGTGCGTTACTGGCTGTAAGGACACAGTCTATCTAGCTAGTTCTTCTCTAAATACACTTGTGTCTGTATCTTTCACATCTAATCCTGTATGGACTTATATCCTCTCAAACTAAACAAGCTAAAGTCAACATCATCTTGCCTCCAAAATATTTCCTTCCCAGGTGCTCCTTCGTAGCATTAACTTTTCTGTCACCTCCACAAGCTTGCAACTTTATTATGATTTTATTTTGTGTTATTTTATGTTTTCTTCCATATAGATGTTATAACATCTTTCCATAAATCTACCATCTCTTGTCACCATATATCCATAAAAATTAGAACTTATTTGTACATGGTGTAATAACTTACATTGTTCTAGTACCTCAATGTTCTAGCCTTGGACAAGATTGTAAATTTGATAGAAATGCTGAAAAAGTAAGTAGTTGTAATTCAGTATAAGCTATGATTTTAGCGTTCTAAAATCTTTCCTAATGCTACTTTTTAAGGCAAAAGAGAAGTTATGAAGTACTGAATACAGTAATACATAAGTTTCATGGATATGAAGGTGAAGCTCTTCGTAAGTATGGAGAAGAGCGTGGGGAAATATGGAAGTGCACAATTGAAAAGACAGTTGGGATTGTTGGTGGTTTTCAGGAACTTCGTGTTGGAGAATGAAAGTTTATAGATCATGTGAGAATAGACCAATAGGGACTGTGAAAGTGAAAGCAATTTTTATATCTTTATATCAATAAAAAGCAGGGTTATCAAAGGAAGTACTACTGGAACATAGGAACAGGTGTATTAGTCTCTTTTCCAATTGCAATGGTTTCTTCTCCAAGGATTGAAGATCCCTATATGCTGTCAAAAATGAAACTTTCTTTGGACTTCACTTTTTATTCTAACTTTCTTTTTCTACAGGATTTATCATATTGATGACACACCTTCAGGATCTGCAGATGGACACCTTGATTACAGCAGAGCTATTGAAGTGAGTGATGTTTTTCAGCTAGTTTATTGTGGTGTCAGTGGTAGCTTGAAAGAGAAGTAGTTAGTATTGCTTTATTTATTTTCATTAGTAGAAGTGATCATAAACTTTCTTCTACTTTTCTACATGAGTGTTATTTTTCTTCCCACTAGTTAGTTCATTGTTACTGTGATTTTTGCTGAAAATATACACTAAATTGTAGGGAACATAGGAATAGTATATTCTGGGGTCCAGTATGTAGATACCTGCTGTATTCTTGGTGAGAAGCAGCTCCCCTTAACTCAACAAAGTATAAACTTGTTGAAACTCAATAACCCTTGTAATCTTTTCTGATATTTTTGGCCTTTTTTACTTTGTGTGTGTGTGCGCATGTGCACACATGCCTGTTTCTGTACTTACCAATATACCTGAATTTAATTACAGACTGCACAAGTCAGGGGTAATTGCCGCCTTGTGTTTCCTGTCAAACACCCGTTGCATTTTGGGTTTTTTATTTTTCTGGAGGAGGGGCAGGAGAAGAAAGGAAGCTGTTTATATTATTATTGTCATGATTTCCATAACAAAGGCTACTAATACCATAAACCATCCATATACAGTATACTGTCAAGGTTTGACAGCCCCTTTTCATGTGGGTACTTAGCAACACTCAAGTATATTTAAATAAAACTTCTTTCTTTAGCAGTGCATTCTTACTGCTGCATTAAAACTGATACTGGTATCGCTTGTATATTTCTATACTTCCAGGGAACAAGAGATCCAATTTGTGCAATAACAGCATCTGATAAAATACTGCTTGTGGTAAGTTACATGATTAAAATAACTCTTTTGTGCTTGTAGGAGGAGATTATTCTGCAATGTTTTCATAAGCAGTCATAATTTCAAAGCATTTCTGAATTTAGAATTTACACAGATGAAATCTCTTTCTAGAGGTCCTCAAAGGTAACTTGAACAGGTTATTTGTTAACCTGGACTCATTCTTTAGGAGTGCTAATTCACTAAGTGCTTACAATCTCAGTACAGGCTAGTTGCTCAAGTTAGTATATTTGTAGGGTTTGGTACAGTCCTGGTCAGGACTTAATTCTGTAATCTGAGTTTTAGGAAGTCTCATCTAGGTTGTAGGTAAATACATAAAGATTTATAAAGTTTGTCTATTTACATATTAATGACAAAATCTATGATGATAGATGACATCACATGAATGCAGTATGCTTATTATGTATTGTACATATGTATGATGTATGAGGTATTGTATCATGGTGAACAGCTGGTGCATTTTTTTTTTCCCTGATCTGAAAAGAGTGATCTCATTAGACGAACAGACATATAGGCGGGCTTTTAAACAAACTAACCAAGCAGAACAAAGATAGAAAAACAACACTCTTTCTCCAGTTTTGTCCACCTTCCTGAGAAAAATCCCGATGTTTTCACATGCTGCTCCTCCAGTATTTTTTTGTTGTTGTTGGTATATCCTTTGACTGGATTTTACAAAATCAGTGGGTCACAAGAAAAAACATGAATGAAAAAAGTGTGATAGTTAGTAGGTGACTATGGGATTCTGTTTGTGCTTGAAGAATAAGAGTGAGAAAATAAGAGAGTAATTAATCAGTGACTTTGGTTAAAAAGGAAGAAAATGAGATAAAGTGTCTTTGAGACCAGATCTGGATAAATGTGCTGAAGCTGAATGCATATTACAGTGGTTAGATTTTCTAACACTTTTGACCAGATCTGCTTTTCAGTTTACAGGATATACAGATGTGAAAAGGTCAAAGATGAAAGGTCATTTATGCAGAGGATTTTAGGGGTGGCTTTGGGGGGGAAAAAAAGTACACATTTTGGACTACCTTAAAGTTTAGTATTGACTCATTTCCAGTATAAGGGTTAAACAAGAGGTAAAATAAGCTGGTTATGTTGTTCAGTCTACAGAAACACCATGAGAAAATAGTGGCAGTGAACGTTTCGGTCCAGGGATGTCAAACTAATTTTACAGTGTTGGCCTGGTACTGTCACACAGGGTACAGGTGTGTCATTTAGCAAAATAAAGATAAACCACACTGGTGCTTAGATTTGTTTGTTGTTACTCAAGCCTTAGAATAACCAGTATATTTTACATCTTTTACTTCTAAAACTAGCTCAGGTCTTGGAGCAGTTGGTGAGACTGGTTAGCATGCAGATAGCATTACATGAACACAGCCGTACTGCTTTCAGACCTGAGCTGGTATTGTCTTGTGGCACTGTTTGAGTGGATTTACCAATACGGGACAGGGATCTTTTCACTGTTCTCCTTTTTTGTTATGTAGACCATGTCTGAATGTTCATGGGGAATCGTTGGGCTCCTGAAACTGTTCTGTGGGCTGTATATGGACTTATGGCTGTTTGTTTTACCATCCCTGATTTAAGCAGATCTATAAAGTGTAGCATCTTAAAGTATCTTGTTTGTATAGCAGAATTCAGAACTTTTAGGGTGATGACATTTCCTCTTTCCACTTTTGCTGTCACTTATCTGAAAACTCTTTTGTCTAGGACAGCATACCTTTTTAAAGAGTTACTGATGGAAAAATTCTCTCAGTAAGCAGCCATTTCTTTTCTCTAGGGAAGAGAATCTGGCACTATTCAGAGATACAGTCTTCCTAGTGTTGGTGTAGTACAGAAGTATAGCCTGAACTGTCGTGCATATCAGCTGTCTTTGAACTGCAACTCCAGGTAAGTTATGGATTTGCTTTTAACGCAGGTATCTGATATTACAGTAAAGCAGTGCAATTTGTGAAAATACTAATTCTATGATTCTATAATAATTATGTACTAATTTTACTTTAATATAAACTACTTATTAATTTTAGTTGTTAATGGTTGTGTAGCCATTTATTTATTACTAATTAATTACATGTGGCCAGTCATGGGATTGCTCTGAGAGACTATGTTAGTAAAGCTCTCTTATGCATTAAACTCTTTAGGGTGTGTGTGAAAGTTTAAGGAAACATACATGAAAATATCTTTGTTTTTTTAGATGAACCAAACACAAACTTCTTGTGATCATGACATGAATTGACGAAATTATATCGTAACCTGAAATTTTATATCTCTAAGGCTTCTATTTCTGTGTCCTTCTAATGCCTGGAAACTTTGTTCATCCCATGATTATTTTCCATTGTTACAAGCTATAGCTGGTGGCAATGCTTCTGGCAAGACTGGTTTTCCTAAACTTCACC
The DNA here is from genome assembly GCF_018691265.1 of Tyto alba. Lineage (NCBI taxonomy): Eukaryota > Metazoa > Chordata > Aves > Strigiformes > Tytonidae > Tyto > Tyto alba. The sequence goes on along the minus strand of NW_024881316.1, from coordinate 39,852,949 downwards.
TGTGTCCAACACTGAAGTTGCATTCTACTTAACAGCTATATTTTTGCAAGAGAGAGCACAGAGTCTTGGCAGAAAAGGCAAAAGTATACTGACTAAAGAGCACTTGTAAGACAATTTTAATGACTTTAGAATAACTTTCTAATTTAAAACAAAATTCATAATGGGTGTGTAGATTACTCACCTTTGTAGGTATAGAACAAAAATACATTGCTTTACTTAAAAGGCAATGTGATCTAGTCAGAGCCGCAGTAATTTTGTTTTGAACCCAAGCTGTCTCCTTCCTAAATGACTTTATGGTAGTGAAAGACTCAGATCCATAAGTGTTATAAAGTTAATTTTCTTTTGAAATTTTAATAGGGATTAAGGGTGTCTGAATACCTTTCAATATTTAGAAATGCTTTTAAAATGGCATTGTAGTAAATACTGGCTACTACGATTCCCTGAAGACACATGTAACTGGAAATTTTAAAATTTAACCCTTCAGAAATTGTATTTTTCCCATTTTTAAATTACCTCAAAGATGAATTGGATTATACTTCATATTGTCTGGAAAATACCTAAGGAATACTTTTTGTAGAAATATAAGAAATCCTGTATGAGAGGTTAACAGTCTACATTACCTCACTGTCCTTTTAATTTAAGAATCTGCTTTATTGCCTCCTAGTAAACAATGAAAAACAACTCTGGCTGTTAATTTTAGGGTCTGTCAAGAAAAGTTTGGCAAGGAGCAGAACCTGCAATTTACTCAATTTGATATCAGAAGTAGTAAGGATCTTTAGAATGCTGGATGAAAAATGGGCATGTTCCAGAACCTTTGCAGGGCCAGATCCTGTATGAGCAGACGAAAAACTTCTTTCCATGTCTCTGGTCTCTCTCTGCTGTACAGATAAATGAAAATCACATGCATCTCGTGATTTTCTACGGAATTACACTGGTATTAGAGGGGAAATTTGACCTGAGTGTGCCAGTTTAGGAAATTATTTCAGATTTACAACCTTGAATAGTATTATTTAGCTGTCTTTTTTTTTTTTTCTTTGTTTTTCTGTAGTCGTGTTGCTATCATAGACCTTTCAGGTGTTTTGACTTTCTTTGACTTGGATACGCGGATAGTAGACAGTACAGGACAGCAAGTGATAGGTGAGCAGCTGAGACTGGAACGCAAAGATGTCTGGGATATGAAGTGGGCCAAAGATAACCCAGATTTGTTTGCAATGATGGAGAAAACAAGAATGTATGTTTTCAGAAACTTGGATCCAGAGGTAGATATTAACATACGTAAACTGCTCATTTTACAAATTTGCTTGGAAGTTAATGGCTCTGTGTAGAATAGTTTTATTCTTGTGCTTACTGTTCAATTAGGCAAGTGTTTATATAAATAAACTTACTTCTGGAAATCTCAAAATCTTGGCAACTCTAATGTGGGAGTGTTGTTTAGGAACAAATAAGTAAAATGAATTATTAGTCCTGGAAAGATAAATATGCTGTTATAATTTTTCTTAAATGTATGAGAGATTTTCTGGAGCATTTCTTTGTATGCTTTGGAAAATATAAACACAATTTTATCAAAGATAAAGTAAAACACAGTTCAGTTGAATATAAATATTAGCAGGTGTTCCTTTATTTATTTCTCATAACTTAGTTATAGAAAACATGAGGATTTTTAATTATATTTGCATCTAGAATTGTCAGTAATGTTAATTTTAGCATTTGTTTCCTGTTGGAAATGCAATTAAATCCTAGTTTGGAGAAGAAGAAAGTCTCTTGATGTATACCTAACAGATTTGGTTAGGATTTAATCAGACAGAATACAAGTTCATTTCTTTGTAACTTATTTAACTTTAAGGAACCTATACAGACTTCTGGCTATATTTGCAACTTTGAAGATTTAGAAATCAAATCTGTTCTTCTGGATGAAATATTAAAGGTAAGCATAATTTATTTTGTAGGAAAAGTTGGTGTCTGTATTAATGATTTGAACAATAGATACCTATGTTGGGTGAAAATAAAGATGACATGGAATAAAATTATGTTTCTTTATCCATTATGGTAGAATCCTGAGCATCCTAACAAAGATTACATCATCAATTTTGAGATTCGGTCATTACGAGACAGTCGAGCATTGATTGAGAAAGTTGGCATTGAAGAATCTTCCCAATTCATAGAAGACAATCCACATCCCAGACTTTGGTAAAATCTCTTTATAAGCCAACTTTGTTTAAATTTGTGTTCTTTTGTATTCTTTTCCTGTTCAGACAGATATAGTATTAAAGTATAAAACTTCAAATCAAAACCAGCCAAAGCAGTACATGCTTTAAACAGAATCATTTAATTAAAAGAAAGAAAAAAAAGTAATGGTGCTCAGCTGCAATCTTAAGGGCTGCTATTCTAACTGTGAATGTCTCTTCACTGGGCTGAATCACCTCCAAAGGAGTATGACAGCATTGAGGGAATGCCTGTAGAGAGCCTTGCAGTCCCCTGCTAGCCTGGCTCCCCAGCTCTTAGGCAATTGATGCGTTTGGGCAGTTTCAAGCTGTGTGGCATTTCTCAGAATGCAAGAAAGTGAGGTTTTTGTTCCTCAGCATTTGAGAATTCATGTTTCAGGAGATGCTGAGCAAGTGTTCAAGACTCCTCAGCAGCCATCTTAAAAAAGGTCAGTGCTTCCCCAGGTTCCTAGTTCTTGAACCCAAAAGAGTGGGCTGTTGTACCTAAAATGAAAGGCATGCTGTGTGTATCACAGTAGTGGGTATAAGATACAGGCTCAGGACACCTTTTTTCTCTATGCTGTACAAGTATCAAAACACAATTCTCCCTGCTTTTATGGGAGAATCTAAAGGAAATTGAAAATGCTGGCAGAAAGCTAACTTTAGGCTGGTTAAATCAAAATTAAAATTGGTCATAAATTGAGAGGACAGTTATTTATTTATATATTTTATGTTGAACCTTGATGACAAAGAACTTAAATCCCAGTAAAGGGAACACATTAGAATGATAACAACGTAAGAGCTTTTTGGACAGGCCATAAAGGACAGAAATGAGAAGGACTGGATACATTAATCATGTTACAACGCAACCTCTCAGAGGTTATCTGAGAAAAGGAGATGCTGGCATGTTTAAAGTAAACATGGACTCAGCTATTAAACTGAACATGAAAAGCCTATACAGCAAACATGTAAGAGTAAACCTGTGAAAACAGGAGTTCTGGAAATCTATTTAATATCCTGTGTTGTAAGGGCTGGAAGAGTTAATGTCTCAGTAGGTAATTTAATGAAGAGTCAGTAGCAGAAACTGAAACTTCATTGACAAGTTACTCGTGAAATGATGCCAATTCTCTTTAACTCTCTGGAGATTGTTTCTCTACCTACACCTTTCTTTAGTAATTTTGGTTTTGTTTTGAAGCTGATTTCTTGCAGTATTGGATGTTTGGCTTGCATCAGGGGGGTTGAGAGTTCTCTGTTAATTGTGGCAGCTAAGACGGGAATTTAGAACTGCTGAAAGACTGGCCATGACAATTTGCTTTAAAAGTTTGTCCCAAAAAGCATTCCTTCCTATCCTGTTGTGCTTTTGTCTCCAGAACATACATTCTGAAAGACAGGATTTGATAGCTACATCTTGAAAGCTTCTGTAATAGTAATGTAATTTTATTAGTGTGAGTATGTAGGGTAAAATGCTAGTTTTGTGAGTCTTAATTTTTACTAATGTCTTGAACTAGCTGAAGATTTTTGAAGATTTGAAGTCATTCATGCTTTTTGCTAGTACCACCTATTTATTTAATATAAAATGAGTATTAGTTTTGAAAGTCTGTCTCAGTAAAAGTTTTATATTGTAAAATCACAATATATATGTCAAATGCTGCTCACCTTGCTCCAAAATTACCATGAACTTAATTTGCATTATGTAAGGAAACATACAGTATGCCATGTATTTATATGGAAGTGAAATAGAAGTGCTGGATATAAAGCAAATATAGTCTAGATCAGAACAGGACAGTCTCATTACTACTAGAACACAACAAACAGGATGTGTGTCGCAAATTGTTTAAATTTGCCATGTTTTTCTCATAGTTTCATTGATGTCAGTGATGAGCACTTGAGTGGAAGCAATACTAACCATCTCAAATTGATTTAAAAATATTGCCTACACATGGCTTAGGTCACTGAATACAGCAGTAATATTGGTTTTGTCAGTGTCCTACTGCACTGACTTTCACAATGTCCATCAGCCAGTCTAAATTTACCTAGCCTTACTCTTGCAGAAAATCCATCAAGCCCCTAATGGACGTAGGCTGACATGAAGGTAGAAATTCCCTATTTGCAGAACTAACCAATGGGGCAGTACCAGTACAAGGTTTCTGAGACATCCCTGCTCTCCCAGGAACATCCAGATGGATTAGAAGGATGGATAATTCTTCATGGCAAATTTAGTTGGAGACCTTCAGACTGAGGCTGCCATCAGCGCTTAAATTCGTGATACATGTGTAGGTAGAAATATTTAAATGGAATTGTATTGAGAGCGGCAACACATTTCACACAGGACGACTGTAATACTCAAACCCTGCCCATTCCTCTCAAGCCAGTGTCCATCTGAACAGCTGAACAAAAGAATATTAGCAATTATTTGAACACAGTTCCTTGAGCAAGTACTGGATAGATCGCAGAACGTACTGAGGACAAACATACAACTGAATTAAGATTAGTCAGTAAATATTCGAGTTACTGCAATTGTTTTATCTTCTTCAAATAATCACTAGTTAAATGGATCCTCATTTAATTTATAGCTACTCGTCCATCTGTGTTTTTCACACAGGCGTCTCTTGGCTGAAGCTGCTCTTCAGAAGCTGGATCTGCAGACTGCTGAACAAGCTTTTGTACGTTGCAAAGATTATCAAGGTATTAAATTTGTGAAGCATCTAGGCAACCTGCAGAGTGAGTCAATGAAGCAAGCAGAAGTAGCAGCCTATTTTAGCAGATTTGAAGAAGCTGAAAGAATGTATCTGGATATGGACAGAAGGTAATTGCATGTAGTCATCTCAGTAGCAAATAAAGGCAAAAAGTCTAGGGGAAAAAAAAAAGCTTGCCTTAATAAGGAATGGCTGTTTTAGCACTGAAGACTACCAGTTTCTAGAAAGACAGAAGAGATCAGATGGAGAGATTTTTGTTGTATCCACAGATAACCAATTCTATATGTAAATCAGCGCGTTCCAAACTGTTTGCAAAACCTCAGCTGCTCTAGGTAGTGCTGTGTTTCATAGATTTTTTTGCAAGTATTTTGTTGGTATTTCAACTGGGATTCCAAAAATACAGTCTTAACTAATGTTTAATTTATGTACTGTTGCTCTTAGCTAGTAGCCAAGTACACATTCTTTCCAATTACATGTACAAACAACAGAGTTTTTAATGAACTGTAATCTCTGGAGAGACAGAAAGGACTTTGGATGAAATTGTGGACCAATCAGTGGAATTTTTGTTCAGGAATGAAAACAAACAAAGCAAAATTACAATATTACTGAGAAATATAAATTAGCACTAAATAATTAGCTAGACCACTGTCTTTACTGAAAAAGGATGAGAAATAATAAGGAGCAGTTGTATGATGTAGCCTGTAGGTGGTGGTCAAACATGGAGAAACACAAATCACTTAGGCATGTGTGAAATTTTTAAGCTTTGATTAACAGAGCCATGAAAAAAAGTAGGGAAAGATGGAGAAAAAAATATTTCTTCTTTCATGCTGTAAGAATGAGAAACCTTCCTCTTCATCAGTTAAGGAGGAGCAGGAGGGCAGGAGCTGAGGAGAGATGCACATTAGAGCCTGGTAATGGAAAACTTCTTGCACTTAATTAATTAGCTGATGGAAGTATGCTGGTTTGGAGAGGTGGACTGCCTCATAAGCACTTCAGTTGCATTGCAACACTGATTTTTAGATATGGCATATTCCCTTCTACATGGCTGAGGAGAAATTTGGCCACTGTAGCACTGCAGAAGTCAACATTTGTTGGTTTCTTCTTTTTTGATTACTGGTTTCATCAACAGTACAGTATCTTATTCTTCAGCTACAAGAATATGGGAATTATGTACTGACCTTATGTGTTTCCTCACCACTAGAAAAATCTTGATAAGGACCTACCATAAATCAGGCTGAAATAAATCTATTTTTCAAATAAGTTTTTTAATTTTTCTAGAAAGATGCTCTTATTTAGCTGACTGCACTGAGTTGCTATTGCCTTCCATAACTCCACTCTAATTCTAGGGCATTTTTAAAAGAACTGTATAGATCTCTCCCACTGATTTTCTGTGCACCTGCAGAATTACTTCTATATGAAGTAATACAGAATTATTCTGTATGGTGGAAAAAATGTGCCAAACAGACAAACGGTGTGTCATACGTATGCATGAATAATAAAAAGGAAAGACTATTTCTGAGTCCTCTCTCCTTCAACCAAAGTCAACTTGAATCTGAAAGAGAAGTCTCTGAAATCCATTTTATAACATCTTGGCTCTTGCCTCTATTATTCATATTCCTTTCTCCTTAGCCTTTCCCTTACTCTCCCTTCTGCTTTTAGCCTTTTGCAGCTGCTGCCATCTACTGTAGCAGTCAGCAGTGAAAGATAAAGAATGGTACAAGGAATAAGAGGAAACCTGAAGTAGTATCAGCCCAACTGTCTTGCCAGCTGTTCATTTAATGCCTCACAGGAATATAGCTAATAGAAAACCGCATATATATGATGTAACCTGTGAGGTCTCCAAGTATTTGCTTTTATGGAATGCTGTTTAATATCCAGGATCACTGTGATACTTGCGATGTAGGTTATAAACATGAAAATACTTTTGGATGCTTTTCTCAAGATTTTTGTTAGCTATTTTATTGTCTTTGACTTTTTTCCTGGTATTTTCTGTTTATGCTAGAGACCTTGCCATTGGACTACGGATAAAACTGGGAGATTGGTTTCGAGTGTTGCAGCTATTGAAAACTGGCTCAGGTGATTCAGATGATGCCCTTCTTGAACAAGCATACAATGCTATTGGAGATTATTTTGCAGACCGTCAGAAATGGTATGCTCTATACAGGAACTAGTAAGAAGGAAATTACAAAGGAAATTATAAAACTGATGACAAGACTTAATTTATGAGGAGGGACAGGCATCAGGAAAGGAAGGTTGCAATACATGGGTTAATTCTGGAATGATGAAATTTAGCTCAGACCTTTATGGTTCCATCACTGCATGTACCTTTAAACAGAGAGCTGTTGATAACTATCTAAAGAATGAAGGTGCTAAAAATCTGTTTTGCCAGAAGTCTGTCTACTTCAAAGGAGGGCAGGGGAAGAGAAATACCTATACAGTTCTATTAAACTGGATATTAATGTATGAAAATATTCAAGAAAAAAATCAGTTACAAGTAAGAGAGAATTATTAAACATCTGTGAATTTCAAAACTAACCACAAGCTTTCTAGAATGCTTAAGCCCACAAATATTTGAAAAGGTCCAGAGTTGTCTCTGACCTGGATCTGTCTCTAGCTATTGCCCAAACTGGGCAACCAAGGAAGAATTTTTAAGAACAGTGCACACGTGTAATGGTGTTTCTTCAGAACACATTTTGCAGTCAGGTACTTACGTAGCCAGAAGTGATGTCTTCATAGTTAATAACTTGCAGAGATATTTTCTTTCCTTAACTTTACTTGTTGCTCTCTAAGTCCATGTAAACTTTTTGCATCCAGAACACACTGTCTCAGAGTTCCTCAGCTCCACTATGTATTGCAGTTACCCAGACTATATTATCACAAAGAACTTGGGTCCCAAAGCAGTTGAAAACTTGTGATTAGGTCTTGAAAGTTGATCTATATATGCTTTAGGTAACTTTGGAGAATGATGTTGGAGATCTTAGTGCTTGTGTTTTAAAATATGGAGGCACAACAGTAAAGCCTTTTTCTGACAGTTTAGTTGTAAGTTGTTGTCTGTTATCAGACATGATCTGTGCAGATATGGGAATTCAGTTTTAAGATTCCTTGACTTCCTAATCTTAGGCTAGTCAGATAATCAATCTTGCTACTACTTCAATACAATGATCTCTGAAAACTAAAATTTTTAGTGCATTTTAGAAAAACAGTGAAATTCTAGCTACAAAACCTTTCTCAAGCAAAGTTACCTACTTAAAATAATGTAATTTTAAATTTACAAATGCAGAGGCTTATACAATGAGAAGCTTCACTTGTATTTATGTATCAGAAGCCACCATGTTTTTTTTTTTCTTGTTAGGTTAAATGCTGTACAGTATTATGTACAAGGACGAAACCAGGAACGTTTAGCTGAATGTTACTACATGCTAGAGGACTACCGAGGACTGGAGAATCTAGCTAACTCACTACCAGAGAATAATAAATTGCTCCCTGTAAGCAAAAGGCACCTTTATTTTTCATTGTTTTATGCTCAACTATTTATTTAAATTTTCCAGTCTTGGGAAGGTTAAGAAAGAAAGAGAGAAAGAATGTAGTATATGAGCTACTCACTTAAGCATATTGGTGTTATTTTTGATATTGATCTCTATTTTTACTGTTGTTTTCATACTCAAGTGTTCTTTTCCATTATTATCCATCACACTTCATGGCCACATGGTTAAGTCATAATTCACTGCTTCCCTCCCCAAATTCTGGCATTTCTTTCTAAAATAGCTATGCTTCACTGAGAAGTCACTCCTCATAGCTGGACACTTCCTTTAGCTTTCATTTTGTCATCTGGTCTACACAGGGGTTTTCTGCCGCAAATTCTTCCTGATTGCTATCCCTGGCTTAATTTCTTTCATGGTTGCTCTGGTGGGAATACTAATGTACAATGAAAATAGAAGATACTCTGCTGAAAGGAAAAGTAGGTGGTGTAGCCTGAAATTACCTACTTATAAGTAATAGCTTATTTAGTACTATGATATGAATTATTAATCCAAAATGCTTTCAAAAAATGCAAAATAATGCTCATTGAATGCCATTTTCAGTTGTTTGAACAAAACAAGGCATAGCACTTTCTTTTTAACCTCTTTCTAATAGTGAAGTTTTGTGAACTACTCTAAGAACACTGTCCTTCTGGTATGATTTGATTTGAAAGAAAAATTTAAATAGTTGAGGAGGGTTTGGGTTTTTTTGTTTGTTTGGGGTTTTTTTGTTTGTTTGTTTTGTTTTTTCATTTAGAAACAATGTGTGAAAGTAGCACGCTGTTCTAAAGTTTTACAACATTGCGTGTTGTCTTCACAAAATCCATGAAGCAAACAACACCTTATTAAACAATAATATAATACTATTCCAGTTGCTATACAACATACTAAAAATACGAAATTAATTTAACGTGGTGCTGATGCTTTTTGCAGGATATAGCTTATATGTTTGTAAGAGTGGGGATGTGTGAACAAGCTGTGTCAGCCTTTCTGAAATGTAATCGACCAAAGGACGCCGTAGATACCTGTGTACATCTCAACCAGGTAAAAGAGCAGTAGATAATCTGCTTTAATTATACCAATTTAACAGTTAGATTTTTATCCTAATGCCCAGTTAAATACAAGTCCTTGTTAAGTGTCTGATGATTCGTTGTGATTTCTGAAAAATTCATATTTTAACGCTTAAGCGAGTTATCTGAAATTAGGATTAGACCATTAGAGGACAAAGCTATATGCAGCCGTGCTACTTCTGTGTGTGTGTGGTAAGCATGCTCAGCATACAGACATTCGTGGCCTTTGCAGAGCCAGGCTGTGCTGCCTCCTGATGGGATGGGAGGACAGGTCAGCTTCTGGCTGTTCATTTTCCACATCCCTCTCCTTCCTTGTACAGATGCAGATGTATTTGCTGCTGTGTTAGGATGTAGCTAGAAAAGAACTGATCTCAAAAATGATCTGTTTTATAGCTAGAGCTGTTCCCCAGTATGACCCACCTGTGTAAACATTTGTGTCAGCACAAATAAGAGAAACTGAAAATGGTTATGAGCAACTTGATGTATGGGACTGGGTAGTGCTGGCCTTATGTGAACAATTCCCTAGTTTATGGATCGGAAGGGCTATTAGGTATGAGATTCAGCTGAGTTTCTTAATCCTGCCAAACTTTTGATCTGGGGCAAACACAGTAGCCAGACTGAAGTGCTCTTTTAGACATGTTTTTAAGAGTCTGGGATTTAGTAATATCAGAAGTGTTAAAATCCGTGTGTCCAACTATGGGCAGCAATGAAGTGATTTTGCAAAGCTTTTACCAAAGCAGAAGCAACTGCTTTGAATGTGGTTTTGGACAGAGGTTCAGCATTTGTTTCACAGGCCTTCTGTATCACATGATTTGCCACGATGTTAGCATTTGTATTCTCTTGCTTTTTACTTGAATTTTGTAGTAGCCTGGTTCTAACTGGCGATGAAGTATTGCACGCAAATGTTGCAGACTGTTCATGGATAACCAGCTTGTTCTGAGAATCTATTTGAAAAAATGAGGTTGGTAATTGTCTGCTTTCATTTCTAGTGGAATAAAGCTGTGGAGCTGGCTAAAAATCACAATATGAAAGAGATTGGATCCTTGTTAGCCAGATACGCAAGTCATTTACTGGAAAAGAATAAAATCCTTGATGCTATAGAACTCTATCGAAAAGCCAATTATTTCTTTGAAGCTGCTAAGCTCATGTTCAAGGTATTGCAGGTTTCATTTTTATGTCAAATAACTGGATTTTTGGACTAGCTCTTGTTATTTCCATGCCACTTTTATTTTCTTGGGGTTATTTTAGTGTTAACAGTGTCTAGGCAACAAGCAAATGTTATTATACAGGTTACTGCAAAGATGAATCCAACTCCTAAATTCAGGTATCTCTGTCGGAAATAGTTACCCTGGATGTCCTCTGCAGCCAGTGGAGAGGAGACTTTCAGGGCACAGGCCATATGATTTATTTTGAGACTTTCACTTCAGAATGAGATGAGCTACATCTCAGAAAAGGCCCTGTTGCCCTGCATTGCCTAGTAAAGGAGTATAGTAGACCAGCCTGGGTGCAATGCCCCCATTATTTTATACGTTGTATGGATTGGTTTTAACTCCTCTATTTTTAAAAATAGTAATGTTATTAACTAGAAGTTAAATGCTGATATTTCTTCAATTAATACCTTCAATTAGAAACTGCTGTGGTGTGCTTTTAAGATAAAGATGTTGCTTAGATTTGGTTTGGCTGTAGAGATTTCTGTACATAGCTCATAAAATCTGTAAGAGTGATTTGTAATTTTTACAGCAAATATTTATAGTAAAAAAAATAATATATGTATGTTACTTTCAAAAGCCATTCTTCTTTTCTGGGAAAACCACCAGACCTTAGTGAAAGCTTATGTATTTCTTAAACTTCAGTGTTTAAAAATCACTATTTTTCAGTTTATTTTTATAATAAGTCAATAGACTTATACATGGCTACGCTGATTTATCCTTCCTAAGAATCTGGCTTTGTATACTTGTTAGCTAAATAAATATAGAATAATGTGCATTCTTCACTTTGACATTTTCATGTATAGTTCTGTTTGCAGTCTGAATTATTACATTTAAATGCAAAATCGTTTTTTTGGCATGACTTCCTGGGTTTGTAGAAGCATACAGTTGTCCAAGTGAATGATGCAACTCCTATAATTCTTTTTTTTTTTTTTAAACCCTACATTAAATTCCTTGGTTTTGTGTTTTAAGATTGCAGATGAGGAGTCAAAGAAAAGGACAAAGCCACTGCGAGTTAAAAAGCTTTATGTATTATCAGCCTTACTTATAGAACAGTGTCATGAACAAATGCAAAATGCACAAAGGGGAAAAGTTAAAGAAAAAAGTTCAGAGGTAGAGTGTCTTTTTTTTATTATTATTATTTCTTTCTGAATTCTGGTATGTGCTACCTAGTCAGAATAAATAAAACTATCTTCATGTGAGGCTATTATGTGTTTTTAATAACCCATTTTCCTGCTAAGAACAAAGCTTTCCTTAAAGCAAGTCTTCCGTGAAAACAAAAACATACTGTTTAAAGTATTATTTTTAAACATTTATATCATATGTATTAGTATTTTCCTTCCTAAGCTTAATGTGTTTTTTCTTAATGTTTTCACTATAACAAGGAAAGTCATACTAAGAAACTCCAGATTATTTTTTTTTTTTTCCTGTGAGACTCTCACTTTCCTGTCATTTACAAGTAAGTATCAATCCCAAAGAGATCTGTGATTAGATTAAGCAATGTTGGCTATAATTTAGCAGGGAGATGGCTCCAGATATGGGGGAAGCAAATGGAAGAAATTTTTTTTTTTTTTTCCTGCTGACACTTTCATCTTCATATGCACAAACGAAATAGTTTAAACAAAGTTTTAAGAGATCTGGTGTTGAAATGCAATATTAATCCAAACTATGAACGAGTCTGCAGATGTGCACAGAATATATTTGTACACATGTATATGATACTTATCCTTGAAAATCTGCACCATATGTTCTGCCTATGCACTGTATAAAATGCCTAATAATGTTCAGTTTAGGTCCATGTATTTATATTTTCCCTAGTTAACACAGACAGTGGTGTAATCACCAAGTACAGAAAAGTTCTTTTCATATATCCCCATTTCCTGCTGTATCTGTTTCATATAAAAATTACTTGTGATACTGCTTTGTTTTCAGACTGCTTCAGCTTTGGCTGGTTTGCTAGAAGAAGATGTTCTTTCTTCAACTAATCGCTTTGCAGACAATGCTTGGCGAGGAGCTGAGGCTTACCATTTTTTCATACTTGCACAAAGACAGCTCTATAAAGGTTCTGTAGATGCAGCACTTAAAACAGGTAGGACTTCATTTTTAACCCTGTAAAGAAACTGTTCTAATTTTACAGACCTGCACATCACATAATTTCATTTATAGTTGGCACATTTTTCTATTCTTGCTAGATCCATGGAATTTAAAACAAAAACATATAAAGAATTGAATATGGCTGCAGTCAAGATACCTGAAAAGTATTTTCTTGAAGACAGTGCAAATCTAACTTGTCATATATCACCTGGTTAAATTGGACAATCTCTGTAGATGTTGACTGTTTTGTTTCTTTCTTTAAATTATAAGGCATGCCTGAATTCACATCACATCTCCCTGTAGAGCTTCATAAAAAACTTGAGAGAGTTTGCGAAGCAAACTTTCCCTGTTAAATCCCCTTAATTTTATTTTTAAAAAGTGTTGAATCACACATGCTTCATTGTCATGTCAATTAAAAGACGTTGGTTCATTGTGTCTGATTTGTAAGATTAATACTGTCTACTAGTAGCAAATACTTCATACAGATGCTTGCACTTCTCAGAAGACGTAATAATTTCCTTGGATTTTTTTTTTTTTAATTTCTTAGCTCTTCATTTGCGAGATTATGAAGACATTATCCCAGCAGTTGAAATCTATTCCCTTTTGGCACTCTGTGCATGTGCGAACCGAGCATTTGATATTTGTTCAAAAGCCTTTGTTAAACTGGAGTCCTTGGAAACTCTTAGGCCAGAACAGAGGCAACAGTATGAAGACCTTGCTCTAGAGATATTCACGAGACATTGTCCGAAGTATAACAAAAAATCTGATCTGGATGCTGTTCTTGAGAGGTGGGTTTATATTTATGTGATACTGTAATAACACTAGCATCTTTTTCTGCTATTGTCTGTATTTTGGGTTTTAGCAGGTTTTGTGTGACCAAGTTACTTAGCTGCTTTGCTGTTTAAACCAAATATTGGGCAAAAATGATGCAGGTGTTAGCCAGTTTGCAGAAAGGTTAATACTACACTGTTTTATTTGGGAGAATAGACAGTTACTATATTTGAGGAACTGGGCATAAAGATGTAACTTCATCTTAATCTGAAATGCACATGGACAGAGCACAGGAGTTTTAGGACCTTTGATAAGGTGTCATGTGCCATTGAAATAATAATGGTACTGTTTGCATCACCATTGTGGTGTGATGCAAATGTTGACAAGTGAGTGCTTAACCAGTAAGTCTCCAGTGTTTTGTGAATTACCTAAATCTATGTGGTGTGAGAAGATGAGTATGTCAAGTGAAAGAATTAGAATATGAAGATTACACTTAAGGGGCAAGTCCTTGGAGTGGCTGTACCCACAGTGGTGTCTGACACAGGTTTCCCGCTAACAGCATGGAATTTGCTGAGTATGGAAATTGATTGTGAATCACATTTTTAATGAATAGGATTTTAACTTGTCTTGTTTGATTTTTACTGTGCAGATGTGCAGAATCTCGCTAATGGTTTTCATGTTCACTCTGCAGAGGAATAAATATAATATTAGTGCAGGTGTCTAATTGGACCTTCTCTTTATATGGCCTTCACTGCTTCTTGTCACTTAATTTTCTGGATGTGCTGGTCCTGATTTGTTTACTATGTGGTTCTGGGGGTGAGCATTCTGTTGTGTGAAGATTTGCATACTTGGCTATGTTAACAGTGAAGTACTATGTGATTTAATAGCTTCTAGTCGAAAAGTGGTGCACATCTGAATAAAGAAGCAGTACTTTACAGATGGTAATTACAAATTTTGAACCTAGCTGTAGACACACAATCAGGTATTTACAGTGGTTTTGCAAATGTCTAGAAAATTTGTTGCTATCTTTAAACCATGTTTTTTCTTTTTTTTTTTTTAAATAGTGGAGATGGGAAACTTCCTATATGTGTTGCAACAGGAGACCCTATCCTGGAGTATCGATTCTGGATGTGCAGTGTATGTAAGCACTGTATGAAAGCCAAAGAAGCAAGCAATTACAACTTCTGTCCTCTGTGCCACAGTAAAGCATAGCAGAGGATAAAGGACTATTTATCCTCCTATCTGTTATGTCTCCTAACAATACTCTCTAAAATATTACTGATGTACTATATTTTATAATACAACTCAAGTACTGTGTTGTAACAGATAGTGCCACTATTAGAGAAACATTAAAAAAAAAAAACCAAACAACAAAACAAACCAAAACAAAAAAAAACCCCACCCAAAACAACAGAAAACCCACAAGAGAAACCTTTACTAGTTCCATTTATGTGAAGAAACAACTGTGTGAATAGACTCAACTTTTTTGGTTACATTTTTTTTTTTTTTTTTTTTACAAAGGTGTAAGGTAGAAGTATTCTAATTGTAAATGGAGCCTAGTTTCAAAGCCCTGTGAATTGAAACTAAGGTTCATCTTAATACATTTCACTTGGAGCAAGCTCCATTTTGTTTTTGCAATTCCACAGGAAATTACTGGGTTTTCTCAAGGTTCACAGGTTTTTCAAGGAAGTAATTCATGAGTTTAAATAGTGCCACAGTAGTTCTGGTAACATTACTGTATATGTTTTTCTTACTACTGTTTTACTAGAGCGATGGTACCAGTTTAGTCATACATTTGTGCTGTTTTCTTTTGCCAAGTGTATTTAAACCCACCAGAGCAATAAAGGGCTTACAAAGAGCAATCAGTGCCGCCAGTCTGCATCTGGGCGCTTGAGCTTTGGTGATGTCTCCAACCAGTTAAGGAAACCTCTGTGAACCTTCAGATTGCAATCGGGTAACGAGATGCTATTTTTCTAAGTAGTTTGAAGAGAGCAGCTGGCATCTGTTGAGCAGATTTCAGGAGTTGAGCTGCCACCCTTGTTACACAGGAGGGTTCAAGGAACGCTGTTTTACTCAGAGCTGTGCTGCTCTGTTTTATCGCCGGCTTCGCGACCAGCCAGCGCTGTGACGTGACGTCGTGCATCAGGTTCCTGAGAGCGCGAGGCCTCTTCTGCGCCATCTTTCACGGCAAGCAGTGCCTCTCGGTTAAACCTGGGTGAGAATAAACCCCGGGTTTGTATATAAAAATATTAAATATTACTTTTTTTTTTTTTTTTTTTTTCTTTTTTCAGTCCTGGTATTTGAGCTTCTTTCTCCTTTGTAGCGATGTGTATTAGAGGGCCGGGCGGGTCCTCGGCGGAGCCCTCCGTCCGCCCGTCCCTGTCCCTCCTCCAGGCACGGGGCTCCTGCTGCAGCCGCCGCCGCGCCCGTGACGTCACCGCGCGTGACGTCACCGCGGCGGCGGCGGCGGCGCCGCCATGGAGGAGCGGGAGGCGGCGGGGCTGCTGGCGGCGGCAGAGGCGCAGGCGGCGAGGGGGCGGCTGGCGGCGGCGGAGGAGCTGTACAGCCGCTGCATCGCCCGCTGGGCGGGGAACGTGCCCGGGCCGGGGGGCGCGGGGCCCGCCGGAACGGCCGCTCGCCCTCCGTCGCCGCGCAGCGCCCGCCGCGATCTCGCCACGGCCCTCAACGACCGCGGCCGGGTGAGGTACCTTCGGGTGGAGTTCGCCGCCGCCATGGAGGACTACACGGCCGCCATCGAGTGCCTGCCCGCCTTCGAGGTGCCCTACTACAACCGGGGCCTGGTGCTCTACCGGCTGGGTACGGGCCGGGCCGCGGGGCCCCGGGTGAGCCGGGGCGGGGCGAGCAGGGCGACCCGGACACCCGAGCGGCGGCCGAGAGCGCGGCGTTGTGCCGGGATTCACCCGGCGCCGGAGGGTAATTGCCTCCGTTTCGCAGGCGGAGGGACGTGCCTGGCACGAGTGGGGGAGAGAAAGGGTGCGGGCGGAAACACGTTTTTCTCAGTCCTGGGATGTTTCAGCCAGGAGTCTGCCCTGTGTGTGCAGTTATATATCCCTACTTGCAGGTGTGCAGCTGTGTCCTTTGAAATGATACTCTTCAGGGAATAATAGGGGGAAAGATGCAGTTAGAGTTTTGGAATAAATTGCATTAGGGGTAAAACTAGCCAGTTCCAAACATTGCCCTTAAACCTGAGGTAAAAACATCTCTTAGGTGCAGACATAGTGAGCGCAGCCTTATCCATTGCAGTGGGCTGTTCAGGCGATTTACTGCCCAGGTTTTTAATACGCCATAAGGGAACGTCACGCCCATTCCTGTTGTTGGAGCTCAGCCTTTGCAAAGTCCAGACCCAGAAGTTGAGGGCCTAAAGAGGGCCAGGAGAATGGAGCCTGACCAAGGGCACCAGCTCGAAGCAGTATGCCGGTGTGTGCCAGGTTTAAGGCAGCCTGGCTATTGCTTGACTGAGCGTGAGCCTTTTGGATCCTTCTTGTGGAATAAACTAGCTGAGTTGAGCCATACGCCCATTTTAGGTTTAAAAATACGCATTCTGGTTCTTGCTCTGACAACTTTTGACTCCCACTTGGGTCTCTGGCGATTCCAGATGTAGTAGTAATGAGTCCAGTAAGTACAGCTGCTACTTGTTGTTAGTGAAAGTACTCAGAGGTATTCTTCCATTGTGGTTTTTGAATTTGAGCAATTACAGAAAGATAATTATTCCTTTCTTTTTTTTTGGGACAGGATGCTTTGATGAGGCCATGAGAGATTTCAGGAAAGTATTAGAGTTAAACCCCCACTTTGAAGATGCTGCACTGAGTCTAAAACAGACTATTCTTGATAAAGAAGAAAAGCAAAAGCGGGGTTATTGAAGATGCAGTTAGTGGTATGAAAATGTTTTGCTAAATGCTTTTTTTTGTAACTGATGGATGACACACAACATCATTTACATCTGTTACGTCGTACTGAAGAAACCTCATTCTTGGGTAAATAAGTTAAAAATGGATTATAATTGCAAAATAAACTATTTTTGGATATTGTTAGTGTTGAGGGAAAGCATAATGTTAGATCTCTGTGAGAGGTGTAGAGATTTTGTACAGAAGTACTTCGTAAAGACATTGGAAGCTCAGTAACAGCAAATGAAGTTTGTAGTTTTCTTACTGAAGCCGTTTCTGTACTCTCTCACAGATTGTTTCAAAGTCCTCCATGGGGAAGAAAAATCAAACTATATAAAACATTTAAATACGTGATATTGGAGCTTGTGAGAAGGTCAGTGATTTAATAGTGGTATTGTCCACATTGAAATGTAAATTTGAGTTAAGCTAAAAGTGCAGTTGTCAATTATAAGGTGTTGTCTGTGAGATGCTATGGTAACTGATACCTTTTACGCTTCAGAGTATTTCTGTACTAAGAAACACTTAACAGAAACAATGAGATCTTTTTAGGTAACAGCCTCTGTACCTTGCATGAGTAGTGTGCTGTAAGAATTCAGTCCTTTGTATGCTCATTCACTCCTAGAGGTAGTTTTACAGTACTGGAACAGGTAGGAACAGAGCATACCTGTTTTTTGCAATCCAGTTGTAAAAGTATTGGACAGGTTAATAGCTGAATGAATAAAAATGAATATGTACTTTTTATCTCATGACTGTGTGTAAAGAGCTTATCATAGAGAATGTAGTTGGATTATCCACAGTTGGAATTGTAGCCTTCTCATTACTGAAAAGGTCAATTGCTTGAAAAACACAATGGGAAATCTGATTGAACAGTCTGTGGATACCCAGGGAGCTTCATTTCTTACATGATAGGAAGGACCATTGCTGAAATCTGTAAATCATTGATAAGAAACACCCTTGCATGTTCATAGCAATCTCAGTTCTAATAAAGTAAATACTCTTTGATTGCCTGCATGAGCATTAGTTTATTTTTGTTTTGGTTTGGTTTTGGTTTGTTGGTTTGTTTGTTTTTTAATAAATTCTGCTAATACCAGTTCTGCTTCTTACGGTGAGTTTCTCTGGGTGATCCCGGAGGCTGCAGAGGTGCAGGGCTCGCCTGGGACCATCTCGGAAAGTCGTGAGAACAGACTTGAGCCTCTGAACATCTTCCCCAGCAGCCTTACTGAGATCACTTGCAGCTTTGGGATGAAACTGCAACAGCTTCCCTGAGCAAGTTTGGAGCACAGGGCTGAGAAAATGCTGTATTTACCTGACATGCTCCTGACATGGCAGCACCAATTCTGAAGTTGTATATGATGCACGATAGCAGGGTGTAACCATTTACAGTTTGGAAAGCGGGCTGTGATGTAACAATGACTTTTTTTTCCCCCAAATGTAATTTTGGCCTCTTCTGGATATATTAGGCACATGCTTTGCTTCCATCTATCTTGGTGCTTTGTTTCGAAAACGTTGATAATTTAAGGTTTTGGCATGTTTTATGCCACCTGTCTCAAAAATTGAGGAATCCTATCAATTCTTGGTTGATGGTGAAAAGGTGAGCTAGAACCAAATCTGTTCCTGACTTACCATGCCAAGAAAAGTAAAAGGACAGTATGAGCAATTGAATATGACCCGTAAAATTTTACTTTGAGAGATCACAGATACGGTTCTCCACAGAACACTGTTTATATGACAAGATACAGAAGAAGTTGAAAGATCAACAGCAAATGCACATTTTGGAAAACAAAGATGCTAGTAATAATATCCCTCTTACTTCCCAGCTTGTGGTGTTTTGTGAATGTTCCTCAATTTATAATGCATTCATTGTTCGCACAGAAATATTTCACTGGACTGGGATCAGTTTTATAGCAGATTCTCCACAGTATTTCCTTCTCTCTCCTGTAAAAGGATGAACTGTCATGGTGCATTTCAGCATAATTTGGAATTCTGTCAGGATAATTTTGGCCAGTAAGGTTCTCACACACATTTTCCCCTTTCACGTGCATGCATGACTCACTTAGTTCTCTGCCTTTCTATCACAAGACTAATTGGGGTTTTCAGTCTGAAATTATGAAACAGTATTGAGTAGTATTCTTTCACTCAGGACTGTTGAAAGAGTGTAAGCCACCATTATTGATACTAAAAAAATAAAAGCTTGAAGAGGAGGATGTGTTTAGTAACTCCCGTTATGCTTCTACGTTTTCAGTTTGTAATCCTATAAGAATTAAAATCCTAATGGTGAGCAGTAAAATCCCTTTTATGTAGTGTTTCCATGTGAAAGTCAGACAACCTCTCAGCTTGTAAAAGGAGCAGAGGTGGTGTGCTTTGGATGCTGCGTAGTGCAGAGATGCTGTGGCTTTACACCTTTGCTGGGCTCTAGGGGTTGTCTCTGCCCGAAGGTGACAAACCTCTGCAGAGCCCCTGGGCCAGTCCTGCCGGCCCGCTCCATCGCCCGTGAGAGGCATTTGCTAGTCCGAGTCACGGCGCTCTACCACCAGGTGGTTGCTGCTAACGTACATCAACTACTGGCCAGAAATGTTTCGGACGTGAATAATTCACAGCTGCTTTCCCAAAGTTTCCTACCTATAAACCTACTCTCCAAAACCCCTTGACTCTTTCCTTCACACAGCCTTCATGGGCAACCCCTCCCTTTACTTTGTTCCCTAGAGCTGGGATTAGTTTGGCAACAAGTAACAGGGTTCTCACCTGCTGATTTACCTCTAAATTTATAAAACTGTATTTTTCTCAATACATTACAGAATGTTGTTTGTTTTTTTTTTTTTCTTCGATATCTGGAACAACAGTCTCTAATATCTTACTTGCTCAGAGAACATGGCAAGGAGTAATGTCATCACCTTATGCTTTTCCCTAGTACCCTACTTGTCCTACTGGAACGCTGGAGGAGGAGTTGTAAGGCCACTTGGCAGTGTTGCAAGGTCTTTGATTTTGCAGAAACGTAGGAAAAGATGACAGAATCCCAGGTTAACAGGGCATGGAGCAGTATGAGAAGTGTTTCATATACATTTGCTGTGGGATGCAGCGTGGGGAATGAGGAGGGCCACTGAAGGAAGAGCTGCTGCACGGTGAGAGGAAAGGGCTAGGTTGTCAAGTGGCCAGAATATGTTCCTCTTTCACGTGCTTTCTGTCTGAGTGGACAACAGAAGTAAGTCAGTATTAAAAACCTAAATGTTTTTGGCTGTTAGAACGGAGGACTGCACTATGCACTGTCCTGTTTAGTAGGTAACCTTAGTAAGAAGTAAATTAGTGGAAGGTGGGCTATTCGAGTTTTGTGGGAAATGAACACCTTTGTATCAGTCAAGCTCAGCTATGCAGGTTGTGCTCTCTACTGCCTATCAGAAAGGGAAGGGTTCAGAAAGAGGCAAAAACTGTTCAAAACTGAAGGTTGCTAGTCAAAGGATAGTAATCTATATTCTTTTGCGTTAGCAGATTATTGTTGGTCTGTCTAATCGTTTTAATAGACACAGAGGCTGGAGCAGTAGAGCAGATTCAACCTCAACCTGTGGCTTTCATGCATGATGGAAGAGCTGCTTGCTTTTTATGAAAAAAAGTTTGTTGTGAGATTTGGTCAAGGTGAAGGCCCATCTAGCAGCATGTTGTGATCATTTGAGTTGAACTCTAGTCTGTTTCTGAAGTTAACTGTTTCCAAGATTTTCCTTGTAGGATCCCCTTAGTCCATGAGCAGGGAGGGATTGGATGCAGTCCGCAGCATCACTTCCTGCAGCCCATGAGGAACAGGTTTTTCATCATTTATGTGTTCATGTTCTACAGTAAGTATGTGAAATGGACCTGAAGGATATCTTCATCTCCCAGCTAGTCCAACCCTGTTATAGACATCACAACACTAGGTTTCAGCCTAACTCCTGTTACTGTGGAAAAGACTGATCCAAAGTTCAGTGCTTTTCAGGTTTGTATGGGCACTCCCGTGTGCTTGTATCTGTGCACTTAACTGTGTCTCGCACCTTCCTAACTCCTTTTCTCCACATTGGCTGAATAATGAAGGCTTGTTCAACTATAGTGGTACGATCAGAATGGTTCCTGAAAGCCTAATCCAAAAAAGAGGTTAAGCCCATAGGCCTGAAAACTGTAATCTAGGACATGAGTTAGGTGCTGAAGTTCCATGTGCAACACCTGAGAGGAGGAGGAATCTCTGGAGAACCTAGTGCAGAACAATACACCGTGCAATAGCACGGCTGAATCATAGCTTGGGAAAGACACCCCCAAAGCTAAACAGTGAATGCCTAACCCTAATACACTTTTGTGATTCAATGTAAAATATCATCATCTGCCACAAACAGCAACCAAGGTAGGAGGAGGAAGCAAAGGACATGGAATTTCTTTGGCTTGTCTGTGAGAATGTGGGAACCTGAAATGCCTGTTGAAATGGGAATGCAGGTCTGTCCTACCTTCTCCCTTTGCCTCCCTACGTGTCCTGAAGAGAAAGGTCTCCCCATTTGCTAGATGGTGGGTGGATGGGCATGGAATGCTGCTGGACCACCTCCTGGCTTTTCAGGCCAAAAGGGAAAGATCTGGGATATCCCACTTGCTGCAGACAACTAACTACCTGAATCTACTCTGCGAGATTGCAGAGCGAGCAAACCTTAGTGATGCAACACCAGACCTGATGGTCATCTGTGTGGAACTAGACAGTGTCCCGTGAGCACTGGGAAAAGAAGAGCTAGCGTTTAGTCATTATTTAACCTTCATCCTAGTTTACAAATTTCAAAAGGACTGGTTTTTAGGTTAATAAGAAGTTAATATAAACTGGTGAGTTTGTTGCTGTTAACATTAAAAACGGGAAACGTGCTCTCTTGGAAAATGTGTGGGAGCAGTAAGCTTGCCTCTGCAGTGTTAGCTCCGGACGGTAGAGTGCACTGCTCATACAGCAGAGAGGAAGGCACCTCCCAGCCTGCTGCTGAAGGGGGTCTTGGGATCCCAGTGCCCTCTGATTCCTTTATATAAAATTTAGTCCTTCAGTGGATACAGCTTTAAGACTGCATTTATTCAACAACCATCACAGGCCTGACAGCAGCTTTTGGGAAGCATGCCATGTATATGCACTACCCAGCGTGGGTAACCTGCCAGCCTGTGAAGACGGAGGCTGCAGGAGCGGTGCAGACCCACTGGAGACTGTGCCTGCGTGCTCTGAGCCTGCCTCAGCGCAGCTGCCCCCTCGGCACTGCTGCTCAACCCCTACTTGTGTGGCAGGCTCGCCGGCCGTTCCGCTGTGGGCACATCCGGGGAGTCATTACAGGTGGTCGTGTGTCTGGTTTGTCCTTGATCTCTCGCAAATAATTTAAAAAGATGCTTTCTGCGAGTACAGAAAACAAAATACCAGGTCAGTTGTCCTTTTTACTGATGTTAGAGCATCTGGCTTCTCCCATTTTGTAGCGTTAGCTTTTTCCATACATGGCAGGTGAGAGGAAAGTGGGAAATCAACAGGTTTCCAAGATGCGCAGGTCAATGTAATGTTACAGACAAAATTCTGCATTAATAGCAAGAAAAAGTACTCTGTGGTGCTGCATTTGAAAGAGGCCCTAAGTAGCAGATTGCTGTGCACTTTGAGGCCAATGCTGGTACACCAGATGGTTGCTGTTGCACATTAGCAAGGAGATGTTCTGCACTGACATTACTTTGTATGTATTTTTATTTGACTCTTCAGATTTACACTTTACATTCACATGGGAGGATTGGCAGTCACTTTATGAAATATTACAAGAAGCAGCTGTAATCAGGGCTGGAACAATTTTAGTGATCTGCAAGTCTGTATTTCAACAGCTGGAAGAAACGAGAAGTGTTATTCTGCAGCCTTGGGTTATTTTCTAGTAGGTTTTCTTTTGTAGCCACTTCAGAGGGGCAACAGGTTACATTTACTAGTCCTGTTAGCAGACCCTAGCACTTTCCAGTGCTGTGGTGCTGTCCTGAGATCCACCATCTTGTCTTTTCACTTCAAACGGGGTAGTTCTGGTGGTCACTGAAAGATGTAGCTCCTGTGTCTAGTTACAGCCAGCACAGCAAAGCCTTCACGTGCTGTTGGAGACACACGCAGTGAAGTGAGGAGTGAGGCTGGAGCACACAGATTAAGAGCTCAGTCTCTCCAAGGGCAGACAAAGAAACTATAGGGTAAACCCTAACAGTTTGGAGGCTCTGGACCCTTCAAAAGAATTTGGAATATGCCAGTGATTTGTTCCTTAGTGTTTGTTTCTAAAATTTTGGAAGCGTTTTCTTTCAGACTGGGGGCAGTCCAGTTGAAAACCTGCTGAAATAATATCTGGTTCCAAAACTGCCTGCTAGAGCCCAACTCCAACATGCCCTGCTCTGTTGCTGGCATCTTCTCCAGAGCCATGCCACCTGTGTTTGGCTTGGCAGGTAGCTCTCCTTCTTCCCTCTCTTACGGGCTCAAGTTTAGACCAGGAGGTTGCAAACCCTGCTTGTTCCCTAGTTCTTGTCCCAGAATTTATAGTTCTAAGGTCTTGAAGAACTGGCTATGCATTGCTTGTGCCACAAAGGATGGTGACCTCTCTAGGTGAGTACGCAGGGCCTGGTGTTCTTACCAAATTCAGTTTACTTGTGTCATCTTAGATCTGGATCAACGATCCAGACTGGTCCAGCAAGGGTGTAGCCCTGGAGTCTGGCTGAACAGTGACCTGGAAAAACTGAAAATGATAGAGTGTATTTGTATAGTTTTTAAAGAATACATACATACTGCATGTTAAGTGCTAATGTATTAAAATATGAACTAAAGGTAATGCTACACAGTCCATGTTTGAGGCATTTCAGATGCCAAAACCAGAGGTCCTAAACCCCTTAAAAACTTTGGGTCAGGAGCACTCTGTAATGGCTCTTTTTCTCCTGAACACATACCCTTCCTCTCCCCGCTTGAGCTGCACTGTCCTCTGCAGGGGCTGCCAGGTGGTATGTTGGTAGGAGAGCACACTGCCACCAAACAGTGCACATACACCTGAGAAGAATAAGAAGCACCACTTGGTCCATATCAAATCCAGCTTTGCAGAGCATTGTTTTGTCTTTTGTTTGCCTTTTGCAGAAGTTACAGCTGATGAGACTTAGGCTTGTCTGAACACTTGCATGCGGCACCTTCTAGCTGAACCTGCCTTGAATTTCAAATTTAGTGTCAAAAAAACCCTCAGGCAGTTTGGTAACTGAGAGGCTGAGACAGGAGAAGCTAAAACCTCATGAGCTGCAGTGAAGCTATGTATCAAAGCTAGACAGAAACTCAATCTAGTGCTAGATGCAGCTGCGCACTTAGGAAGCAGAACAAGCCAGAATTGCATCATGTTCATTTCTAGCAAGTTCACAAGTTGAACTGCTTATGAAAGGCCAAGTCAAAAAATTATGTGGTTACTTAAGCTGCCCAGGCAGGGGTACTGCCATGGCTCGTACCAGTACATGGGCTAGAGTCCACCCAACAGGTGCACCGGGAGCAGTAAAGCGCCCTTGGGTGACAGTCCTGGGGTCATCTTTGCTCTCTGTAAACCTCTTAAAGGAAGACAGAATCTCAAAATTGTAAGCCCAAGCCCACATGCCTCTGCTTCCCTGCTCACTGAGCTGGCATCTTGAGGAGATGGTTGACTGGCTGGGACAGATGGGAGACAACAGAGCTGAACTTCATGTGGATATTATGACATGTAAGTTGACTTTTCTGTTCTAGACATTTTGAGCTGAAGTGTTATGAATCTGATCCTATAAAAAGTCAGAAACACCATATAAAAATCATATTTACATACCAAACTCTTTTGTTTACTCCAGCCAGTCCAATCTCAAGTCACTGAAACTGTGTTGCAGAGCAGATTTGAGAACTAAATTAAAACTGCACACCAGTCAGGCTACTTGGGTTGAATGCTGGCTAGGTCTTCAGTCTGTGAGGTGTTTAAATTGGCTGTTTTTAAAATGGTCTTAAGAAGTTCAGAGGATAGGGCCCATGAGTGGCAGGTGAGTCTTTGATTTAATCTTACCTGTTCCAGCTGATGTGCCAGGATCCTTACTGCCAGCCTTTTAAAATGAGAAGGGTGTCTCACTCTGGGGCTAACAGCTACTGGACAGAACTCTGCAACATACTCACTGCCTTTTATCTCACACCTATTTGAGAGAACAGATCAACAGATCTAGAAGAAATCAGGTCTTTGCTGATGAATGCATTGGTCATTCAATAACTACTTGCCCATCCATAGTGATGTTCCATTTTGGCGTGCTGTTGAAGTCTAGAGACCCTGTTACCCAGCAGTTTTCGAGGTATAACTCGGTGTCAGGGCTCTCATCTTTCAGCTCCACCTCAAGAAACACAGGCTCCACGGGTCGCTTGAGTATTGCTATGTTGGGCTCGTAGAATTCCACAAAAGATTCATCTCAAGAAAATGTCAGCAGAATTTGTTGTTGTTTAATTTTATTTAAATTAAAATGTATTTGGAATTTTTTTTATTTTCTTAGAAGGACACTTACCTTTGGACACTCTTGAAACCACATTCAGGGCTTGTCTTATCCTTCTGTATACTGCAGAAAATGAAATGTTAGTGAGGTTCTTTAGTAGGAAGCAAGGGAGCTTACAACTGAAAGAGTCACAGAAGTTTAAAAATGAAGAATTGCCTACCTGAAATATTTGATCTTGGTACCATCGTACCGGAGCCAAAGGGAGGTGATGTGTGTGGATCACTAGCGAAGGCACCTAGTACTAGGGTCTCTTTCGCTCGGTAGTAGCACAAGACTGTTAATCTGTAATAGGAGAAAAGGCAATTTTTGTGTTCACTTTCACTTTTCATGATCTGTACTGGTGCCAGTGAGCAGTAGCTCCTACCTGTAGTCTGGATCTCTTGTGATTATTGGTACACTCTGTCCTGGAAGAGTCTCTTTTTCATAAGAGATTTCATTTTCATAAATAATGTGGTCACCTTCAAGCTGTGCATATGGGAAGCTCATTAAAGACTGATTCTTCTCAGGAGCTGAGGCAGGGGAACAAAAAAAGAAAATGCAGGAGAGACAGAGACTTCCAGCAGCTGTATCTGCTCTGGCCATGGGCTTACCCTTACTGAAGTGCCACAGGTAGTGACATGGAACTTGAAGAAGGCATGTCCTTCATTATACTCTCTAGGCTTGCAAGACCTGTCCCTTAGTTTGGTTTTACTCATATCAATGGCAGGAACTGTCTTCATTTGGGCAGATATCATTACAGTACCATCTGGGTGACATACTGAGAAAATCAGGGAGTTGGTTATAAACTCAAGGAAAGAATCACAGATCTTTTTATTAATTGATCAGTTGTATAACTTACTTATAAATGCTGAAGAATTAAAACTGCAGCTAACAGAGAACATCTCTAAGGTCTCCATAGTTCTCACTTTCCTTAGGGCAACATCAAACCTTGCTTTAATTTTCTGAAAGGCCACTTCCTGTGAAGGAGGTGATGGAAGAGGTCTCCTGTTAATGCACGTGATCCATATGTACAAAGTTTTGCTCTCTAGCTTGTGCCACTTGAATACTAACAAGTCACAAGAGTTAAGTCAGTGTGGAGTCTTGAGCTTGATGCAACATGGGGGGCAGAAATTTTCTTTTATGAATTAGTTGGTCACTGTCACAGAAATAAATTTTGGCTGATTATTGTAGAATAGCTCAGTTGTTTATTACAGCATCAATTTTCCCCTGCCATGTCTTGACACTTCTGCAAAATGTTCCTTTAAAAGAGCTTCTTTCATAAAAGCTATACTGAAATATTGTTTCTGGCTCAGTGCAGATGGGACATTTTGACTCACCTTACTAAAAATACTGAGGAGTTTGTTTTTGAAGACTTGGTGCATATCTTCTAGAGACAATTTAGCATTGCAGATTTCATAATACAGGGCATTACCAGAAGGATCCATATCCGATACCTCTTGTCCTACTTGCACTGGCTTAGAGTCCTCCCCTCCGGAGTTTTTCCAATATATATAATACTGCAGCACTACAAACTGTGACTGACTGTGGGACTGTGGCTATATGAGCAAACAGTCCTACGTCCTTTAAAGAAGGCATTGCCATACAGTTCACGTACCTCATAGATAACTCCCACAGCAAACAGAGGAATTTGCAAGATCAGGTGTGTAGAATTGGTAGCTGCAAGATACCCATTGGTAAGTGCAACGTGCCGGGTCAGAAGCTTGTTACCAAGATACAGACTCCAATACTGGTGCAAGCCAAAAGCAGGGATGGCTAGATACAGGTTTTGTTCATCACAGTAACCAACTGCTTCTGGTATTTCTGTGGGAAGAAGGTGGGATAAAGAGCTAGCAATGAAGGAAGGTTTGAGCGCTGATGTTTGGCCCAGGCAGGGCTTTCTGTCACAGGTGAATTTTGCACTGTCACTGCAGCAGCTCTGTTATGTGCATACTGGCATCATCTGCAGGGCTTTGGCTGTGTTGTGGATGTAGCAGCTCACAGGCAGTGGGACTGGGAATCCTCATGCTTTAGTGGTGGCCTGCCAGCTTCCTTCCAGGACTACTCCCTGTTACAGTAAGGCAAGCTGAGCTATGTATGTAAGTGTTCTTTTTCAGTCAGCCTTCTCTGGGTTGAACTCAGAGCTATTTCAAAGATAAATAGGACAGTGAGGAAACTCTGTCACCTTTGTGGCATCCAAAATCAAAGAAGTTTGAGAAAATACCAGTCAGACCTCCTGACTGGTTCAATAACCTGCTAAGTACAGCTTTTAGTGGATGGTTGTCTCCTTACAGAAATGCTGTCTTTGGAGTTCACAGGAATTTATTTGAGTCAGATGAGTTCTGCCCTGGATGCAGAGGCAGAATTGCATTTGAGGACAAACTGAAACTCGTAGCAATGTCTGAAAGTTTTGCCAGTAGATGTATGTTCAAGTTATGAGGCATCTTGTTCGCTGAGTTTGCAAGCCAACTTCTTTTACACACTAGTTTTTATTGCTCTAAGTGTCT
This sequence comes from Tyto alba, assembly GCF_018691265.1. Lineage (NCBI taxonomy): Eukaryota > Metazoa > Chordata > Aves > Strigiformes > Tytonidae > Tyto > Tyto alba. The sequence continues at coordinate 39,824,504 of NW_024881316.1, read as the reverse complement.
CCAGGGCAGACTGTCTTGCCAGTATGCAGAAGAGCTGCCATCAGAAAAGCAGCAAGTTGGCTATGATACCAATAATGAGATATTTAAGGGTGGGGTTTTCCCAAAAGCTCTCATCCTCAGCCTAAAGCTGTTCTCACTGAATTCAATGAAAATCTGATCCATGCTGTTGATGCAAACCAGTTAATATCGGGGGAAAGCTTACCGATATCAGCAATCACACACTCCACCTCTGCAGAATGATAATAGAGTGCCATCTCTGGACCCACACTTATAGTGTAGTTGATGAGGAGGGTATATTTTGTTTCATTTCTATTCACATACTGAAAGAGAGAGAAGTATAAGACTGCAGTAGCAATGGCTTCCAGCACAGACAAGAATGTATACCCTGAGCAGCACTAAATAATTATTCCAACACCCTCCTCTCCTTTGAAAATAGCTCAGTCTCCAGAAACATTGCTTCAGTTGGCCTAAAACTATTCAGAAATCTGGACTGGATTCAACAGCTCTTTTGGCCAAACGTAAGTGTGGAGAATGTAGTGCCTGTTCAAAACATGGAGGCAGAAGTGAACACAGTGGTGTTTCCTCTGTAGCTCGCTGGTGAAGGAACTCGTAGAGAGAGATCTGGGTCCAAATCCTTATTCTTCTTTAGTAAGAGGGTGGGCTGAACCCAGGAGAGTGGGTAACTGGTAAGACAGAAAGTGTGAGGAGATACTATGAGAGGTTCCTTTCAATATCCTCATTTACTTCACTGAAAGTGCCCCCAAAGTAAAACCTGCTGTTCAACCTGAAAGCAATACTTCTGAAAATTTTTGGCTTGCTTTGATCCTTAATGTAGTTTAACTGTGGTTTGACTGCAACCTAAAAATTATTTGTGCCAGTCCTGATCCAGTGCGCTCACAATGTTATTCCTTGTAACAGAAAATAACATCGCAACTCTGCGTGATTTGGTCAAAGCAGTGATAGAGGACTTGCAGTAATGCATCTTCCCACTAAAGTGAGAGGTTGAATTCTCTCTGTGAGTTTATACTTTTTACAAATATTTAGATTAGAAATGGTCTGAAGCTTAACAAAATTACGTTTAGAATACCCTGAGTCTGCCTGTACATGCTCACATGGTGCATGGCCTGTGAAAGTGGTCAAATGGCTCTGCGTAAACAGTATGTTGAGGAATTACTGGATGTTGTTAACTGGTGTTTGCAGGATTGCAATAATTGATTTTTTTTCCCCAAGGCACTCCTGTTTCAAGGGACAGCATTTAATAGCAGTTTGACAAACCTCTTCCTGCTGAGCGTGTGCTTGGACAGTAGCCATGCTGATAAACACTAAAGGAAGTAATATTTCATACCATCTAATCACACTTGATGCTGCATGTTTCCCAGAGACGTAGGGAGAGCAAGGTGGGAACATACAAGCCTCTAATCTTGATTCAGATGAGCTCAGACTCACTGATACCTTTATGATTGAGGAACAGTTGTTGATTAATAAAAGCCAGACTACGTTCTGAAAAGGGATCGCTCTACCTCCTCCACTCATGCAACCTGCTTTATCTTACCTCCTTTAGAACATATGGATCATGAAAAGAGACTTCTAGGATAAATCCTTTCGTTCTATTAGAAAAGGGAGTTTCATAAATCTTAAACCCATGGTGCTGTGCTTCCCTCAGGGTAAATGGCACATTTCCTATTGTGATTGCCACCAGAGAGACATCGGGAAGAAAGTGTCCAAATGCAACATTAAATAGCCTTTCCTCTGGCAGAGTATCTGTAGTGAGAGAACATCACATTACTGCTGATGTGGATCAAGTAATGAAGACGGTTGGGGTGGCCTCCTATTCAAGTTCCAGGAAACTTAGCCAACAGCCATCTCTTTAATGGCTCTGATTAATGAGTGTTTGTGTTCTAGTCAGATCTGAAATAGTCTGAGTACATGAGAATTGCTTCAAGCTGTAAGAGATTAGCAACAAATACATACAACTGTATAGAAAGTGGGTTCAGTAACTTTCTAGAGGTGAACTAAGATGTGCAATGACATTCCTATGAAAAAAAGTCTAGAATCTAGTTCAGTCACATGAAATATGGAATAACTATCATAATGTATGCTAAGAGGGTCCTTTTTCTTTCTATATCAGTTATCCAGACAGCTCCAAAGATGTTTAGTGTTTTAATACTTTGGAAAATATAATTAAAAAACATTACTGCACCACTGGATAGTGCAATGTTCCTAAGATAACAAATGCAGGCAGTTTGGGGGAGAAAATGCCATCAATGAACACTGCCCTCAGACAGTTCTGTCCGGTGTGATAATTGCACAACACAACATCTTTATTCTAGGGTCCCAGTTCTCACTGGGCAAAACTGGATGTTAGTGTAAAAGAAATGTTTATGTTCTTGTTAGCAACTTATAACTTTCATTTCATCCCATAATGATGGGTGATAAATGGTACATCTGTTAGGGCTAAAGGTTTGCGTTTTTTTATAATACCTTAATCTTGTCTTTGGCTAGGAAATTGGAAGCGGGAGTTGAGAACATTCTGGTGAATATAGGTGTGTGGCAGAGGTCAAATGGGCCAATGTATAGAAAAGCAAATGCAAGAGATTGGTAAAAGTCAATGAGAGGAATGACTTACTGTTAATAACAGTTGGTATTTGTGGCATGAAAGGTGTGGTGATGGATTTTATGACTGTATACTTCGTGGTTTGCCAATCTGCATCTGTCCACATGTGCTCCAAAAACAAGTCAATACTGTAAATGACTCCATATACACCACCAGATATAGAGCTCTAGGAGGTAAAATTTGTGATTAAGTCTTAATTCTCAATAGAACAATGACTTAAATTTCTTACACTAGAAAGATAAAATGGTATTCTAGTACAGTTTGGGATGGATTTTGCTAGGGGAGCTTGTTTGTTTGTTTGTTTGCTTGGCCCATTTGTCTGGTCCATGTTTGGCTCAGATACTGCTGAGATTCTCACTAAGGAAGTATCAGGTTTGGGGGAGTGTCCTCATTAAGTTTAGTAGGTAACCATATATGCATTTATTTTTTTAAAATCCCTGGATTACCAGTCATGTGTCTGATTCTGTCTTAGTTCATTCTGAAAGTTTGTCAGTGCTTCCAGCAGTTCTTCAGACCAAGCCTGTCTGGTATTACAATACACATAGTGATGCAAGTGCCCAGTGGTACACAACAAAAATGAACCTCTGAGAGGAATGTGTCAAAATCACACCAATGTAATCTTCACAAATGAAACTGGTAAAGACCCTTGTGAGGATAGTGCTGGTTCCTTTATGAGTATTCAAGTTCAGGTTGAATGGAGTTTTGATCAATCTGATCTAGTGGAAGATGTTCCTCCCCGTGGCAGGGGGGTCGGACTAGATGATCTTTAATGGTGCCTTCTAACCCAAACCATTCTATTCGGTTCTACTGAACATTTCTTTCAACATTGTCTCTGTACCTGTGAATTACAGATTGACAAGGAATATACTATGTCCAAAGCAGGTGGCTGCACCCAAACCACACGCTGGGAACCTATCCCATACTAACTCATGCTGTCTGCATGGAAATTGTCTGGGAAATTACTGCTTGAGCCACGCCAGAATTTTACCAGGATTAGTTTCATAATGTAACAACATAGACAACTGAACTCCAGTGCCTAGAAGTCCCTTCACTCTTAATTTATTAGTGTATCTTATAGATTATTAACAAAAGGCAGTCTCTTGCTTCTATTGTGTTTTGTTTAGTTTCTGGGTAAGTGCTTTCAAAACACAGAGAAGGAGCATCTAGGTCTTCCAATATTTCTTGCATCTAAGAATTTTAAGCAGCAATCAATCACTGTTTGAAATTATTTGGAATGATCATGATTTAGAAACATTTTCCATGGTGCAGGCCCTCAAATGTGTTAGTGTGTGACAGGTTCGTACTAACCTTTAGCTTGCCTCCTTCTGCTCCGATAGGGATAGTTACTCTGATGTGTGTCTCGTTGTGCTCCAGTAAGTAGTTCTTCTCTTCCAGGTTTACTATGACTCGATCATCGATTCCCATTAAAATGTTTTTAGACAGAAAGGTGGATTCTTGAACCACTAATGTGGGGATAACACTTGGCACAGTCCATGTTAGTGTAGTATCAGTGAAACTGATGCCATCTGTTGAGTTAGAGAGTCCCAGTAGACCGGGTAATTGGAGTTACCAGTCAGTCTTCACTCTGCAATGACTGTCTTTCCCTGACTCCTTTTCACCAGGGCACCTTTACAGCTTTCACTAATGAAATGCCTTGTAGAATATTAGCCAACTGATGGCTATTTTGTCACAGAAACCCTGGAGCTCGAAGTAAACTTCGATCCCCAGTTTCAGGTGACTACTTAATTTATTCAGAAGATCCGACAGTCATGCTCCCAGCTACATGATCTGTTGTCCTTCTGGTCCCAGGAGTTTGGACTTACTGGCAAAATGAATGGATCACAGAGCCACCTGCTTAAACCTTCTTGAAACATTGTCTTCAAGATCATGACATCTTAAAACTTCCTATTTCTTCATCAGTTGTTACATTAATACTGTTCTTTGGGAGACAGAAGGTGCAGCCACCACAGTTCAGCAAAACTCCAGGCTAGTTCTGCCTCTCCAGAGAAAAGGACTAAGTGAGTCTCAAGGATGCAGAGAGGCATCCCCTGCGTGGAGTTATATGACAGGGAAGGGCCAAGGCTGTGGGATTAGTACAGGGGAGGCTCCCTGGTCCTTCTGCAGCAGTTTTACTCGTCTCCAGTTCCATGACTCTATTGTGGAGGTTTGAGAAACCAGAGACAAGGCACAACACTGCACTGGGAACACAAGTAATGTAGTGACACAGCAGGGAAGGCGTTTGTCTGGGACTAACGCCATGGACTCTTAGCTCATGTTGCTCTGAGGGCAGCTTGTAAACCTCTTCTATTATAGAGTAGGTCACAGGGAAATGGGGAAACTGTGTTTTCTACTAGCTCCTTAGGTGGTTATGTTTGGTGAATAAGGAAGAAATCCTTACCAATAGGACAAGCAACAGTTGTGTCAATCAGCAAAAGCAGCCATCGCTGCCTGTACATGGAAGTGGAAGTGACCATGTTCATTTTTACACCACTGACCTGTTGGGATGCAGGCAGAAAAAGAGAACTGATGTTCTACAGAGGCAGTGGAAGCAGCACAGTTTTGTGTCTGGTTGAGAGCAGCAACTCACCATGTTGATGTCAGACTCGTTGCTGTGATAGGGTGCACGGAGGTACACGCGGGACAGTGTATTATTGAAGCTGTAGCCCAGTTTTGCTGCATCGCTTACTGTTATTCTCTTTCTCCCTGATGGAGAAACAAACATCAGTTGCCATAGCTGGTATGCAACATTTTGAGTCTGCAAGAGAGAGATGAGCTGCATCAGATCTAAGTCTACCCAAGTCTCTTAAAAAACTATGATAGTGTAGCTCATATTTTCCTGTTAGAAGCTGGAGTAACTGGAGTGACACTGGACACTCACTACAAGAAATACCCTTGATATATATGAAGATGTGGAATTCTATAGCTCTTTAAGGCATCTTTAGAGATAGTCTTAGAGCAGCCCTGGAAGAGACTTAGACTGGTGGCCTTGAACAAATCCCCTTGGACAAAATGCCTGTGCTGTTAATAAAATGATTGCCTTCATGTCTGTCAATTGCTGGAGCAGTCCAGAGCCCAAATGATGGACTACCTTTTGTAGTGTGTAGCCATACTGTGTCTAAGATAAGAACAGGAATGTCTGTACTGGTCTAGAACAGAGTCTTCTGAAATGACAACCATATGGGAGGATAGTCAAAAGGAAATATGAGCATAAGGAGCAAGTAAGACATATGAAAAATAGGACAAGTGTATATATTTCCCCCTAATACTTTCCAGCCTCAAACAATTTTCAGCTCAGGCACTCCTGAGCTATCTGTAGCTTCTTTGTATTTTGTATGTCTTACTGGATTTCTCTTCAGTCAACTTTTCCAAACTCTCCTTGAGATCAAGAAAGCTTTTAGCAGCCACAACATCTTTTGGCAAGGAATTTGACAGATTCACTACCCATTGTGTGAAGAACCACCTACCTTTGTTTATCTTGAACTCAGTTTCCACTAATGTAACAAGCATATGGTTCTGTTCTCCCACCTAAATGTCTTTTTGCAGTCTAGAGCTCTAAGAAAATTTGAGAGGTTTTTCAGTACTTGATGGCATCTTTGCCACCTGCCTTTTTTTGACAGAGATGGAGCTATGCCCCAAGAATGACTCATGAGACTAGTGAGAAGAAGCAGTCCAGGAACTGTTAGAAAAGACTCCTCTTCATACCTCTGGCAGTGCTGACATCCACGCTACGGTGTAGTCATTTGAAACTGCAGGGACGTCAGTCTTCACTGACACCTGGGGACACAGAGGAGATTCTTTGGGAACAAACAAATCTTCAGTGTTATTGCAGGCATAGGAAGTAAAGAGAGTGCTTTCATATTTCTTCTCCGCTGTCTGCCGGGATTTAGCAATTTGCATTCACTAGAGGTAATTAAAGTATTTCCAAAGAGTTTCGTGATGGTGGTAATTGCTGTGGTCTTAAAATGAAAGTTAAAGCTATGGCATTTATGGTGGTGCATAGACAGCATGTACATACTTTGTGTATAGGTACACTAGGTACATCAAAAGTCCTGTTTAATAGCTTGTAAGCTGTAAACTAGATCCCACTCTGGAGAATTTCAGGCATATTTGGGTCTCTTCACTAGAGGTATAGGGAAGCAGGCTATTGGATTTAACAGGGCTGGTTTCCTCTTCCCATGCAGGCTGAACACCTGAAAATGCAGGATGCCCAGTACCAAAGGTAGATGCTGTGGTATAAATCCTGCCAGCATGTGCTGCAGTGAAGTGACTTCTGGACACTGATCTGGGAGTCAGTGTTTGTCTCAGACATCTGTAGCAGTTTAAGTGTGTTATAACACCCAGGTGTGACTGCATAGCCTCAAGTCCTAACAGGAGAAATACTCTTTCTTTGTCCTGCCTATGGTAGGTGTGTACAAAAGGCAGTGAAGTTTGTTTTTTTTTTTTTCAGTGTGTAGATGCTGGTAGCAGGCTGGACAGCCGAATCGTACCACCCAATGAGGGGCAGGTTCTGTCTCACAATGATGTCCTGTGAGTTGTGTGAGGCAGCAGGGGTGCAGCTCTGCAAGCTCTAGGTTTTATTATTTCAAATATAAGGATGACATTCTCACAGATGTTGCAGCACTTTATAACATGAAGGTACTCTTGTGAGCTAAACAGGTCGGCCTGCCTGGCTGCTGATTTGCTTGCAGTGGCTTGACTTACATCATCTGTACAGTTAACTGAATTTCACTGCGTTCAAAATACCTATGACATGTAAATATGTTACTAATAAGCACCTACGGTTACACCCTCTGCTGAATATCAGCAGGTAGCTATTACGCCTGGCACATAATGTAAAATCAACTTCTGACAGGAATTTCTGGATATTGTTGTGCCTGGCAGGGAGTTTGGATGTAGCTTTGCTTTCAGTGGGAAAGCTTTTACCTCCATGTAGTTTTCTTCACACACAATTTCTCTTGACGCCCAGGAAGAGTAAGAACAGTACATAGGGTAAGTGTAGGTCACAGCTGCTCTCATATTTGAAAATGAGGAGACCTTGATGTTCACAGTCAGTGAAAACAGCTCATCTGCCTGGGAAGAAAACCAGACAATTCAGCAGATAGTGTGAAAGGTTGCAGGAGCGACTGCATGAGACCATTCAGCCCAGCGTTCTGTTCCTGAGAGTGTTTTATAATGAGGAGAGGTTGGGAGTTGTATAGACAGTTCTTCCCATGTACCACCCTGTCTTAAGTGGTTTGTGTGCAGGGGCTTTCTGAGCCAGAGGCATTGCCTCAGTACCCACAGCCTTTGCCTCAGATCACATTCTTGCCACAGTACTAAGGAGCAGCCGGTCAGGGGAAGCTCTGACCTACCTCACCATGTGGTTCACGTTCCTCCCATTCATGACTGCTGTGTGCCTCCTCATGGAGAGAAAGTACTTGAGCTTTTAGTTTGATGTAGGTAGTTCAGACCTATCTTACAAATGCTGTTTAGTGTCTATCTTGACTAGCTTCAGTAAGAGCTCCTTTTGGTCCTTCAATTCTCCAGAAGCCACACATGAAGACATGGACTGTGCTTCTACCTGACATGGATGTGTATTTTTCTACAGAAAAAGGCAAAATCTTTCAAAAGAAATTTCCAGTCTGGAAATCCTGGTCGTTGCACAGCACACTGTATACCTCTCGTTCTTGTTAGCATAACCTCTGCCCACGAGGTTTTACCTTATTTTTTCTGTGGGGCTTCCAGGACCAACCAGACTAAACATGGACAAGCAGTGAAGTTTCTGCTCTGACACGTTCTGTTTCTAGGTATATTTAATCTTAACTAACATTTAGAAATTAGAAATCCAGGCTACATTGTGACGTATATTTTAGGAAGGGGTGAATCACCTTCCGGAGATGCCTGTTTCTCTCCATTGACTATTGTGGAAGTGTAAACAACTAGTTTAGACTAGACATTATCTTTTAGAAGTCTAAAGTTACGTGAGACAAATCTGGGTCTAATAGATGTGTGTGATCTACATTCCTAGGCATGTGTTAACAGGCACATTACCACACAAATTAAGCCAGGAAATGATCTGCCAGAATCACACTGCAAATGTTGCTTTTTCAAGCAGATGCCTACTTCTTTCCAGAGAGGCTTTCAAGAAACTCTCTGGCAAATCAGCAGCTACAAGGATATGCTTGAGAACTGGCAGCTAGTCAGGAGCATTAGGCTAAGTGTCATTTCATGGAGAGAGGAAATCCCATGTCAGTCACACTGAACAAACCTCATACTGGAGAGCCATTGCCTATTCATTTCTACACACCATCAACACTAACTCCTTGAGCTCACTGTTTCTTGTGTTCTCAGAACATGCCATTAGAATTCCATATAATATCTCAATCTTGTCTTTTTGGAAAGGATGTACCGTGTGACTTGTTTTCAAGCCCGTCTCTGGGTCTTACCTCATTGGCCACATGACAACCAAGGACCGATGCGCGGAAGACAGGGTTGCCCCACACATCTTCTGACAGGACATAGCCACAGCGAGATGCTAGTTTCTCATCCAGAAGAATGGGGCCAGCATAAGGATCTACAGAATAACGGAAAGACACGTTCGATGGAAAGCTCAGGGCAGGTCAAGGGGCAGAGTGGTGCTGAGGCCCCCTCATGCAGATCTCCTCTGAAAAGAGGTCCAGCTGGTTTGGGTGCTCTCCAGCGACATGTGCTGTTAAAGAGCTGGCGAAGCTGTGCTGGTATGTGTTAGAGCGCATGAGACAGTCTGGCACGTCTCAAGCTCACCCACATTATTTTCACTTTAATGCCTATTTCTTTGTGTCCAGAAGCTTGTACCACCCTGAAGTACTATTATGGAGAGTTTCTCTGAGACATCACACATTTCTCCCTCGCTGGTTTTACTCTCTAGAAAACTGTTCTGGGCTATTAAGCCCATCCATTTCTAAAAATCCTCAAGTCGTGATAATCTGCTTCTCACTCTGATCAAAAGAGGCCGTCATGGACCTATTTTGGATGAGTACTTCTACAAATTAGTCAGGTTTGCTGCTCACCTCTACTTGGCAAGGTGCTGATTGCTGCTAAACCTTGGGGGAGCCAAGTAACAGGCACGATGGGAGGTGGCTGTGCTCAGCTCTTGATGCTGATAGAGTTAATAACATCATATTTTGTTAATTATCTGCCCACTGATTAAGAAACTATTTTAGTCTTGCACAAGAATTTGTACCAATAGATAGGGTTTAACTAGCTGCCATTGTAATTTCTAGATTTGTCTGTCGTCTTCATATGTTGAACAGTACTAATAACTGCTGTTTCAGTAGATGTATTCTTGCAGCCAGGATAGACTACGGAGATAAGTGAGAAGAATTCTGGAAGAAGAGGGAATAGCTTTTATGAGACCAACTGATAGAGCTGGAAGAAACAAACAACTTTTTTGTGCCTGGTCTGTTTTATCCAGCGATATCAGTTGCTCTAATAAATGCTATCACTTCTCCCCACACCCTTTCTATACTTGACTTTTTCAGTTCTGCCTCCAAATCAATTGTAAAAACCCCAAACCCAGAAAAAAGTGGCCTGATCTCAACAGGAAGAAATCTGGTTTGGGGTGAAATCACATACTTTTTTCAATCTGATATGAACATTTTCTGGTTTTCATTTTGGTTAAGTAATTTTTGTTTTCCTCAGCAAAATGGAAACCCTTTGTTCAGTCTGAAGTAGGGTCTTTAACTGCCATTGTGGCATTAAATAAAAAGGAAATTTAAAAAAAATCCTTTAATTGCTGCAGCACTCACTCAGCACTCATTGAGAGTGTGTTTTCTGGGTATTTCCCAGCTTACACTGCTTTTTGTGCTGTCCAGGACATATCCAAGCTGCAATGTCACCTTTGTTTTCCTTGCTAGACACGCGTAAGGGCCCAGCAGAGGGGAAGTATGAAAGCCAAATGTCAGTCCTTTCTCTTCAGACCATCCTTTCTCCAGCACGTCAGTCGTAATGGGCAAAGGGGACTGTGGCTGTAGATACAAGCTTTGCTCATCTGTAGGGTACTGGCCAAATCGAAGTGTGAGAGGCCAGGTCTAGGCGGCAAAGGTGTTCTGCAAGTTCTTTGGGGTCAGTTACCAATTACTGCGTGGATGGCAGCGGCATCCAGATCACAGACACTGTTATTACTTAGGTGATTCCCCAGCCTTCGTGGTACTCAGGGCAGCCACTTGTGACTCACCATTGATTTCCAGCTGGAAGAACTTTCCCTGGAGCACGAGTTTATTCAGTTTCATCCAAAAAATCCTGGAGCGGCAACTGCTCTCTACAAAACCTGGTGGGAGCACACATAGAACAGATGAACAGGTGGGGCTGGGGAGCAGAGAAGAGGCACATTTTGTTACAAGCAAAATAACTGAGTTCTCATCCTTGCCTCTCCCCACTACCCTTTTGTCATGTTTCACCAACCTGGGGGAGCCATCTGCCTCCCTTGCCCCAGCCAGAACAGCAAGAAAAGCAGCCAGATCCTGCAGTATAAGTACACAAACAAATGATGGGGTGAACAGAGAAAAAAAAATATCAAGATGGAAAATGAACAAGGCAGCAACCAAAGTCTCATTACCTGCACAGCGAATAACCCACAGCCTCCATCAGTCCCCAGAGACCTGTGCATGGGCAGCAAAGTCCTCCTCTCTGAAGTAAAGCTGACCCAGCTGTGGAGAGGGAACGTGGTCAGAGCCGGCAGGAAAGGTATAGCTGACCTTTTACAAGAGAGATTGTGCCGTCTTCTCCAAACGTTGTGTGTGAATCAGGCCGGTGGCTTCTGTCGCGGAGGGATGCCTGGACTGAGTCCTGCAGTGCCCTCCAACGTTATCTGAGCTCCTGGCAGTGGGAGGCAGCCTCCCTCTCGCTGGGAGGGCAGAGCACCCTTCTGCCAGGTATTTACAAGGTCAGATGTTGATGCTGAGCCTGATTTTAACGAGCGCAGCAGAGGGTGCTCGGTGCTTTCCATCAGCCCCTGCGAAGTAATCTCATTCCTTACAAGCCAGTTGGGTAGCTTTGGCTTCAGGTCTTAAAAGCACATGAGACATTTCCCCGGAGGTATTTTAATTGGGTCTACACAGGAAATACATTTTTGTTTCTGTGAAATGTCCCAGTGACCCAGCCATGCCAGAGATAACAGCAGTTCTTTGGCAGCTACACGTTTTGCTTTTGTGGATCCAGTTAGGCCGCCCTTTGACTTGTTTGATTATCGGAAAGTGTTTTGGTGAAAACATCTTGTTTTTAGATGTGTTCCAATATCTCTGGATCGGTCAGACCATGCACAGGTCTGTAAATAGCCAAACATATTGCCTGGGAAGAGAAAGTCATTGCACCTGGGGGGAGCCATGGCTCTGCGACTGCAAGTGCCCTGGGAAGCAGAAAGACTGAGAGGTTTGGTGAGCCAAAAATGCAGCTTCTGTGTCATGGATGAGCTACGGTGGGGTGAGAAGTACAGGGCATTGAGGTTGACATTTTAGCCATCAAAACACAGGGCTCAATCCCCTTTTGGTACTCATTTTGGGGCATTATCCAACTATTCTAACCTTACTTTGGTTCACATGCATGAGCAGAGCTGCGCTGTAGAAATGAGATTGTTTTTACAGTATATTTCACACCACTTCAGGATAAACAAAAGCTGGTGGGCATGTCTACTCACAGGGCACAGTGCAATCAGTGTAATTTCGGCTTCTGTCCCCCTCTCTCAGAAGATCTCTGAGACCATCATCACCCTGCCAGACACACTCACTTTATACAGAAGGGAGCTGGTGGCACACACTTGTGTGAGTGCTCTGGGGCAGAATCCCAGGGCTTTAGCAATCTCCTAATTAATGTCCTTTGGCCACAAGACCCTTTCTCATTCAGTGGGAGCTGAAGTTCAACTTCTGCAACAAACTTCTCATGAGCCCATGCAGGACTCGCTGCATGATCCTGGCCTGCATTAACTCTGTGTCCCAGGACTCAGAGTGACTCTTCATTGAATCCAGCTGGGGCTGGAATTCAGCTGGAAATGGCGGTACACAGATACCACAGTGATGAGTGTGGTGTAAGAATGAGATTTTGAATTTTGAGTGAAAACTTCAGTATATTTGGATAGCAAACAGTTCCAATTTTGATAAGCCACTTCCAAGAGCCATGTAGCATCTCTCTGAGATACTGAGAGTCAAGGTCTGAGGGAGCCATGTCTGAGAGAGCGTGATTGCAATTTATTAATGAACAGCCAAGCATCAGGGCAGGTACACAATTGCAATTATCTGCTTTCTTTGCACAAGTGGTGAGGAGATGAATTTCTGGATCTTTGGACAGCTCAGAGCATCACGATTACTCTGCTTCTGTCATTAATCGTGGTTCTAAATGTGTCAGAAACGACATTGGATGTGACATAGCAATTGTGGTCAGCATGCGATAGCCAGCTCTTGGCCTCGCTGTCAACCAAGCAAAGCAAAGCAAGTCCAGGTCAAATGCTTTTGGCTTCCAAGGATCGTTTAAGTGCTGTGGAAATCACTGTTAGCATCGGGCAGCTGGAAGCACCGGCTGCTTGTAGTCCCTAAAGTCCCTCTGCTACTCATTATAAAGGTAGGGAGGATAAGCTTGTGCATTCCAGGTTATTATATTTGTCTACTCAGTTTTCCTTGCCTTTTTGGCTGCATAAGAGCAGCCATCTTAATGTTCTTGTAGGGTAATAAACAGCTGCTGTGTTTCGATGTTGAGGTGATGGCATTCTGTGGCGGATAAGATAATTCATGGCTTGGGTTCTTCTGAGCTGAAAGGTACTGTATGAATGTAATGTTTTGATTTCTCTTTTTTTTTTTTTTTTTTTTTTTTCCCTGCATGGGTCTGGAACTGGCTTTTGTATTATATAATGTGATTGAAAATTTAAAACTGGCCACTCGGAGCAGCACGCCTATAGTACCTCTCCCAGTGAGGCTTGCTTTTAGTGGTGGAAAAAGGCTCCACCCCTCTGAGTCATGGTGTTTGTCTTTTTGTTGTTCTGTGGCAATGAAATTCCCAGGTTACCTGAATACTACAGAAAATTACTTTTTCATATTTCTACCCCAACTCTTTTAATTATAACTTTATTTTTCTCACTAGTTAAAATGCAAGGAATTTTCTTTTTTTTTTTTTTTTTTTTTTTTTTCTACAAGGTCCCGTGTGATGATCTTAAGTCAGCCTCATAGTTTGATACTTAGTCTGAGTTTTATTGGACAAAAATAATTACTAATGAACAATGGGAAAGGAAATGGGGTGAAGTCTGGTTTTAATATATGAAAAGCAGAATCTTTACTTGTATAGAGTTGGGAGAATCCAAGACAAGGGATCTCTGCCCTCCTTGTCTTCTTGCAGCTGAAGGACTGGCAAATCTGAAATAGAGGTATAAATATTGCTATGTCAGTATTTCTAAGCCTAGAAAAAATTGCCCAAGAAGATGACCTAAGATGTGACAAGTGACTAGAGAAAGTGTCTAGGAATTCTTCAGGAAGGAGATGCAAGAGGAGATACTTCTCCATAGGAGGTGTTATGCCTTGGAGTAAGCTGAGAATCAGATATCCAGGTTGTGGGTCCAGCACATGAGAAATGGGAGTGATGATAAACTTTATCTCTGAGATACTTTTTCTCAGGGTGTGTGTCTGTGAGACAAGTGCAAGAGACCTCCACCTGCAAGGTAGCACTCCTGTTCTGGAAAGGGCTTGATCACCAGGCGTGGACATGTGCCTGAGCTCTGCTCCCACCTGAACGCACCAGGAGCTTGGAAGTGCATTCGAAGGGCATTTAAATCCCCAGGGAAAGATAGCATATAAGGGCAGTTCTGGTTTAACTTCACACCATACCACAAGATAACCTCACCGATGCAACTAAAATGCTCCGTCCGTTTTCATATGTACACGTCGTGTTTCAGAGGGCTGAGGACTTACTGTTGTGTGCAGATGGTACGAAGGAAAATATATCCTGTAAGGAACAATTATAGAATAATCAACTCAAAGAGGCAATTTCTTCCTATCCCCAAGAGCTAGTAGTTGGCTTATGACCTGGACTGTAAGGATTTACATTCCTTGTTTGTTATTATAAAACTATTATTATTATTATTATTATTAATTATTATTATTGTCTGTATAATGTGTGTCTAGAAAGTGTCCTTGTGTTTATGCCATTTTTATCTTTAAAATATACCACACTCAAATTCATATGAATTCTAAAAAGCAACACTTGCTATCATTGCATGACACTAAATCATTAAAGTGGTGGAAAAAGTGCAAATAAGCAGACCTATATAGTGATGGGCTTTTATTTATTTTTTTTTTTAACGTGCTATTGGTGTTAATTTCTGTGTGCCTGTAATGTTTGTGTTCACTGTAACTGAACAATAGAACTTTGTTTTTGTTCTTTGTATAAATTAAAAACATCTGTTCTCTTTATACGAAAAGTTGTTTTTTAAAAGAAGCTGGTCTGATCTAACTAAATACCAATGCTGTGTCCACAATGAGTTACTATTAATATTTGGGAAAGGCAACCATCCAAAGCAAGTGTAATGTCAAATCACTGGCGGGAGTGCATATTTATTGCTCAAAATGACAGATAAAAATGTAGAGGTTACAAAAACAAAATTCTTGTGGATGACTAATGATGCGTATATATGCCCCCAATGCCCCATCACCACATTTACAATTGGCAGGGTGTTCTCCACTGCCTCCTGCTCCCCAGGACTAATCGACAAGAGACTGGTAGCTTGGCACCCTCCCTGGAGGAGCAACGCTGCTCCCACCTTCACTCCAGGCAGACCCTGCTTGGAGTGACCTTAGGAGTGTGCTGGAATACGATCCATCTATTTAATTTGTCTGACTTTTCCCCCACCTCGCTCTGGTATTTGACTGCACGGGTTTATTTTCTGCTGAAGGCACTTGACTTTTTCTTGTGCAGGTGGAGGAGGTGGAGCATCCACTGCACGTTTCTGTAGTGCCTGTAATGCCAGCATGATGGTGGTCTTCAGAGTTGTCTGTAAAGTCCTGGTATGAAGCACTTGGCAGCCCAAGATGGGAGTCTGTCATCTTTCTCGTGAGGAGCAGTTCTGCATACAGCAGCAGTCTTGCTGAAGTAGTTGGAGATTATTTCAGAGAAAAAAATATGCTACTTTTCATGAGCACCATTGGCAGATCTGGAGTCTGAGAGGTTCAGCACTCTCCCTGCCCAGGTGGCTATGTAGCCTCGTCACTAATGTACTTGAGCACCTCAGAGATGATGAAATTGTCCTCACAGGCAGATATCTTGGGAAGGAAATATATCTAACTAACATTTCTCGATGGCGGGCCTGATTCAAGAAAGCATCTCTATTGAGTGCATCAGTTAAACCTTTGTTTAAATCTAATTTATTTCAGTAAGATTTAAACACAAGTAAATCCTTTTCAGACCCTGGTCATGCAAAGCCCAGATCTGCTTCTCCCCTTCCTGCTACCTCTAGTGTCCTGCGCAAGGGTGCCCAGTCTTCCACTGGCAAGAACCAAGAAAAAAATCTTGGCTCTGTTAAAGAATTAGATATTTTGCTGATATGCTTATTGTAGCCAGTGCCACAACAGATACTGACCTATTATCAGTGAAACTTCCCTGCTCCCTCTTAAGATGCCCCATCCTAATGTGTCCTTCCCTTCTCCTCTTCTCCTGCAGAGGAGTCCTGTGCTCCTTCCTTTCTGATAATCTTTCCCCTGACTACCCCTAATATCTGTATTATTCATCTCCATCTCTTCCCACAGCATCTCTGCTCTCTCTCTGCTTCGTACTGCAGCTTGCCTCCATCCCACTCCTGACAGGTACCCACGCCAGCACTGGCTGCAGCCCGGGTGGGCAGGCGGCTGCCTCCCACGGGGGCTAGTTATCATCAACCGGTTGGTGGTATTTCGCCTCCGTCTCAGACACCAACGGCCGCCTCCAAGATCCAGCTGAGTGCAGAACTTGCTGAGTCACATTTTCACCACAAAAACACTCCTGTGCTTCCCAAGAGTCGCACAGTTACAGGCATGGCTTGGCCGAAGAGGAGCAGACAGCTCTCACCCTGAAGCGCATCCAGGAATGCTGGCAAGACGTCGCTTTTTATTTCCTATCTCGGGTTACTGCAACACGGGTTAGGACTACAAAAGCTTGAAATCCCTGGCAAGCTAACTCTGTACATCTGTCTAAGATGACGGCCAGCGTGGACAACCATGGGCTTCGGCCCATGACCAGTATGAAGCACTTTGTTCCTTGCTGAGCAGCTGTCATTAACAGTGATCTGTGAGGTTTCTTCCCAGTTTCACTTGGTGGTTTGCACGGCTGCTCTCTTCTCTGGTGAGATCTCCATGCTTGCCTGTTTGGCTGCAGAGGTGATCTACTGCTCAAACCTCACCAGCTAATTGTTCTCATTATTTTGCTGTTGGGGGAGCACATGCTGTTTCCATCAGCCTGATGAGCTGCAGCCCCCCACATCCCCTTGGAGGATGTACAGGCTGTAAAATGGGAACAGCGCTTGGTCCTTGGGATGGTTACAAGGGATTAGCAGTGAGTGTTTGTAGGCTGACTCAAGAGGAGCTATAACTCACCAGGCTCAGTCTACCCATGAGCAGAGATCTGTTTGGGAAG
This sequence comes from Tyto alba, assembly GCF_018691265.1. Taxonomy (NCBI): domain Eukaryota; kingdom Metazoa; phylum Chordata; class Aves; order Strigiformes; family Tytonidae; genus Tyto; species Tyto alba. The sequence continues at coordinate 39,807,292 of NW_024881316.1, read as the reverse complement.
ATGATCTGTGGAGTCACTGCTTCATATTACTGGTAGTTGTTATGGTTTGAGCTCAAAGGGCAACTGAACACCACACAGCCGCTCACTCCTCCCTTCTCTCCCAGCGATGAGAAGGGACAGATGAGCCAGGCTTGGGATTCGAGATAGGACCGGGAGGGGCAAATCACCCATTGTGGTCACGGGCAAAAGGCAGACTCGTTAGGGGAAGAAAAAAGAACATACGTTTATTACAGACACTAACAACAACACTTAACAGAGTAGGACAGTGAGAAGCATTGCCATATCTTAAGAACACCTTCCCCCCACCCCTCCCTTCTTCCCGGGCTCAGCTCTGCTCCCGATATCTCTACCTCCTCCCCCCAGCAGAACAGGGGCAGGGAATGGGGGGGGTGGGGTGTGTGCAGTCAGTGCTTCTGCTTCTTCCATCTTCGGTGGGGGAGCTTCTTGAACTTCTTCCTCCTGCTCTAGTGTGGTCCCCCTCTCACAGGAGAAAGTCCTCCACAAACTTTATCTGATGTGAGTCCCTCCCATGGGCGGCAGTGTTTCCCTACACTGCTCCAGCATGGGACACCCCCACAAGCTTCAAACCTCCCAGCTCCAAACAACAACAGTGGGACTGCCTTTTCCCACAAGATCCTGGCCTTCTTTGGGCATAGTCACCTTGGTCATCCATGCAAAACACTTCAAAGGCCATAAATCAGTGTCTGTCCCACCGTAGATCTTCATGGGTGTCAGGGGGGGCCGCCCTGCCGTCTCACCACAGGATACAGGGGGGTCTCTGCTCCGGCACACCTCCCCCCTCCTTTCTTCCTCCGTTCCTCCACTGACCTAGGTGTTCATGCAGCTGCCGCAACTCCTCCTCACAAGTCCAACTCCTCCTCACCAGGTCCCTTCTTAAATACATTATCACAGAGGTGCAGCTGATTGTCTCAGTTTTTGTGCAGATGTGGAGCTGACTCGGAGCTGGGGGAGCTTCGAGAAGCTTCTCACAGGGGGACACCCCTATAGCCTCTACCCCTGTTACCAAAAAACCCCACCACTCACTCAAACCCAGCACAGCAGCTTATGTGCCCTTTCTATGGTCAGAAATTGGTGTCTTAAGTTGGTGCTGCACTAGAGGAATTGAGTTTTTGTCTGTGTTTCATTGGACCTGCCAGACTTCCCCTCCTTTCAGTAGGACCTGGCCTTTGTGGTTCACAGCGAGGGGGAGAGCAAGGTGCAGTTTCCTCTTTTGTTCCCTTGAGGTTTTGGTTGCTGTCAGAAACAATTTTGCTGTTGATTGTCCCCAGTTATCCAGGTTGATCTTATGTATGATACTGCTGTCACCTGCAGCCATGACATTTTTGGGATAGGACGACAGCTGCCTCGGCTGGCCATATGTCAAAGAGTACTGTTAAAAGCAATAGTTGCTCACAGCTTTGAGGGTCCTTTGCCCGCTCTTTCCTCTCCTGGCAGTGCAGCCACAGTGCGGCTGGGACCCTTGAGCGGGGCGGCAGTGCTGCAGCAGTGGTGCTGCCCCTCAGCTGGCCGGGGTGACCGTCCATGGGGTGGGCTTAGGATGCCTGCGAGCCCCCCACCCCTGTGCCATGGGCTGCCAAGGAGCTAGGTGCAGGATGGGCTGCATGCAGCGTTGGGCTCCGTGTGTGCAGGAGGTGAGGGGCAGCTTTGCTGCAGAAATAGCATCTGCGCTGCCCACAACCATCCCCCAGTGTGGCTGCAAGGGGCAGTGGGGGCATGGGGCTGCTGGCTGGCATCCGACCCTGTGAAGACGCTGCTCTCCAACCCTTTCTCAAATGCCTTTAATCCACCCTGGGCCACCGCAGACAAAATTGCAGGTCGTTGCCTTTCACCCGTGCTTTCCCGTCCCTGGTGTGCTTGTGCTGCGGGTGATTTTTTTGCCTGTTCCCATTAGGTGTCTCCCTTTGCCTCCTTATGAACAAGCTGGAGCTGTGCATATTCTGGTCATGATCACCCCTCATGCACTGGTCTGAGCTGGGGAGCCCACTGGGACACCAGAGCTCGGGGTCCCCCTTTCCCTCCAGGGCTGAATTTCTGTCTCAGGCCAAGTTACCGGATTTTTCTGTGGGATTTTTGTGCAGGAAATTTCCTTGGCAGGGCAAGGAAATGGGATCCTCCCAACATCCCCACTGTGCAGGATTGTGCTCTCCCCTTTTCCCACCTCCTGGGCTGCTACAGCATGCTTCTCGGGGCTCTTCATGGTTTGGGGCAGACAGCATCCCTGCCCGAGGAGGCAGATATGTTTGCAGACAGTGACAAACTTGAGAATACATACAACTTACTTTGCAGCTCTATCAAACTCACCTTGATGGAGTCTCAGGCTGAGCCCAGATTTCCTGGTGACAGGAAAGCAAGCCAGTAACATGGAAGAAGGGCTCAGAGAAGAACTGTTGCGTCGCCGCAGGTGCTATACGCTATCCCTGTTTGGGACCTAGGATGTTCCCCTGTATTACAGATGCATGAAGAAAACACATGCAAAGAGAGACACCTGATAACAAGCTATGCACAGAGATGCCTGCCCCTGAATCCTAATGTGAAATGATGGCAATGATATTCCTGAGTCTTTATGTGGGGAAAAAAAGGCCCTTTTGGCAATGGGATGGCTGGGAGGCTTTTGCCTCTCTTTTTGCAGCTGATTTCTGATCCTACCTCTGCTCTAATCAGTGTAGCTCCTGTGCAGCCCCTGTGACATCCCATGGAGCAATCTAAGATTATTCAAGTTTTGTGCCGCTTGACAATGGACACAAGTTTCTGCTGATCCAATATTACCTGTTGCTCAAAATACAGCAGGTTGTCAAGGCGATAGAAATGCAGCACTCAGCATGCTGCATCATTCACAGAGATCACCCGGTCACCGCCAAGGCTTGCTCCTCTCTGCAAATCACCTTGCACAGGGATCTTTATGGCACTAAAAGTTTTATAGCTGATTGCATTATTTTATTCTTAATTCACATGCAACGCTGAAGTGACACCACTGGCACTCCTGCAGCATACAAATTTAGGTCATCTTGTCACCATTTTGTAGAGAGGAGGACTTAAGCTTGAGACGAAGACACTATCCTAAGATTTAGGTGCTGGAATGGAACATCTTTACGTAAGTTTTTTTTTTTTTAATTTTGTTTTCATTTTTATTAATTCTTAATTCTGGGTATGGGCTCCTATTGCTGTCTGTGCTGTTAGTTCAGCTGTCACACAAGCAGAGTTTTGCCCCAGATGCAGCTGTATCTATAATCTCTGGGATAGGCTGACTTAAACAACATGTATCATCTGGCCTTTGTGGTTTGGGCGACTTATTGGAGGTCACACAGCAGAGACTGGAAAACAGCCCAGATCTCCTGCCTCTGATCTCTGTGCTCAAATTTTTACAACTGCTTCCTCCACCACAGAGCATCATTAATGACCACAGGCAAGAGAGGGAACATAGCTGTAGCCAAGCCTGAAAGATGTGGAATACCAGGTGGTTGAAAAGCTGGCTGGACTGATGGGCTTGGAGGTGAGTGGTTAATGAACTGGTTAATGAGAGGACTGGCTGGTGGTCAGTGTTGAGTGACATTCTTCAGCTGCTGGTACTGGGATGGATAGTGTTCAAAACTTTCACCAGTGCCCTGGGCAATGGGATGGCAGGCATCTCAGTGGAAGAAGCCAAGCTGAGGGGAACACTGGGTGTGCTGGAGATTTGACTGCTATTTAGAGACACATGACAAGCTGAAGAAATGGGCCTACAGGAACCTCAGGAAGCTCAACAAAAGGAAATGCAAAGTCCTGCATCTGGGAAAGACTACCCCCATGTACCAGTACTGGCTGGGGACCGACTGCTAGGAAGCAGTTTTGCACAAAAGGACCTATGGGTCCTGGTGAACACCAGATGGGACAGAAGTCCACAGTGTGCCTCTGTGGCATTGGGGCTACTGTGCACTAGGTTGTATCAGCCAAAACGTAGCCAGCAGGTTGAAGGAAATGATTATTCCTTTCTGTTTGTCACTTGCTGGAGTACTGTCTCCAGTTTTGGCCCCTTGCTACAAGAATGACATGGAAAAACTCAAATGAGTTCAACCAAGACCACCAAGCTGGTTGGGGGCTGGAGCACCTGATGAGGTAGGAGGAAAGGATGAGAGATCTGGGCTTGCTCAGCCTGAGGAACAGGGGCAGAGGGGATATCTCACTGTTTTGTCCAGCTGCATAAAGGAGGATTGCAGAGATAGAACTGGACTCTTCTCATATGTTCATAGCAAAAGGAGAGGAGGCAATAGTTGCAATCTGCAGCAAGGGAAATACTGACTGAATATAAAGAAAAAATATCACAGTCAGTGGTTAACCACTGGCATAATTGCCCAGAGAGGCTGTGCAATCTCCATCTCTGAAGATTTTAAAAAAATGACTGAACAAAGCCCTGAGCAACCTGATCTGTCTTTGAAGCTCTCATCACAAGTTTTGACTAGATGACTTCCAGAGGTCTCTTCCAACCTAATTTATTCCATGACTCTACAATAGCTGGATACCTTCGATATAATTCCTGCTGTATTCCCCAGAGAACTGAACTGAATCCTTTGTCAGTATTGTTTTCACAGGCACACCTTTCATAACCACCACATATATCACAAAAGAGAAAAAAAACAAGAGAAGTCCAGCACTGAGAGGAAAAATTGAAGCAAAATAATGTGCAAAGAGCTATACAAAAATCCCAGTGTCTCAGAGCTGCTGGTTGCTGCTAGTGTTGCCATGAGAGGAAGCATGAAGTAGATTAAGTGCAAGGACAAACAATCTGAGGCATTCTGCTAGCAGAGTCTCCTGTCATCCTCCTGCTTCCCAACAGGACGGTGATCCAAGCTGTGCAGTCTTGGATGAGGCTCCAAGCGCTGAATCACTTTGTCTCCCCTCCCACCCCTGCAATGATCACACATAGAAAACAGACGTGACTGAGAGAGACTCGGGCCAGTTTATAAAAGGAAAGTCACTTTTCAACACAACCCTCCATGAAAAAGGATTGTTTGGTTTTGTCACTTAACAAACACCCCAATAGCCTGATGAGAAATATACTTGTCAAGCTGAGTTTCCTTCCTCAGGCTTGAGGAAGGTGGGTTTAGGAAACTGTATTTGCTGCAAAAAAGTGCTGGTAACCTTGAGATGGGATCTGTCCCTTGATGGCCTTTTGTCCCACATGGCTCCCAGTCATGTTTCAGTACCAAGATGCTGCAAACAAGTGACAAACATATCTTCCCTGCTGCCAGAAAAGTGCTCTGATAAGTTAATTTCTATATGGCACGAAACCTCTTGTATTAGAAGAATATTAAGGCTGCAAAGTGAAACTCTCAAAATGATGTAATATTAACTCTATTCTCTCATTAGTATAAATGAGGCTATGCCTAACTGTCATTGGTGCCTGTGTATGTGGGAAGTGGATCCTGGGCTAGATCAATCTGGTAGCACAGCAAATGGTTAGTAAATGGGTGCTTGGGTGAAGAGTCTCTGGGCACATATATATTGTTATTTTAAACTGGGTCAGGGCACAGGCACAGGTCACTTGCATACTTCTGCCATGGGCAAATTTGTGCGCCAGGTACAGTCTGAAAGCTAGCACGGGCAGGTGGGAGATCTATAGTGAGAACTAAGAGTGCTTAACATTATGGATACAACCAAAGAAGTCTCAAGTTTTCTAGTGTAAATGCATTTCTGTGCTTGGCTTCTAGCCCTACTTGTCCCTGCACTTTAGACCTCATCCTCAGCCTTGATCAAGTCTTCCTTGACCTCTGACTTCTCACCAGCTTGTTTCAGCTCTGCTTGCTCCCATCCCGCAGTGTGTCCCTGCCCAACACATTCTGCACTGACCCCACTTTCCCTCCAATCCCTCGCTTTGCCCTGTCCTGTCTCTTGGATGTGGTTTAGATCATCTCATCGATTTACAGGATTTCCCTGTATTCTTCAGGCATGATTCTGCTTCACCTCTTAACACTCTTATTACTCCTGTGGTGTCTGACATCATTTTGCCTTCATTTTTACCACTGATTCCAGACTGAGTGAACTAGTAGGCAGTTCCATGTTGTTACAGTAAAGCTGTTTCCCTCAGGCTGCAAATCAGAAACACTTCAGTATGTCCTTAAGTCTATCCCCCTTGGTGTGCTTAAGCATGTTCTCCTGTTGCCCCGAGCAAGGAGGATGCCTGCTGCTGAGTGAGGCGGGATTGTCCCGTGAGTTGATTTAGGCTCCTGAGCAATGTGGAACAGTTCAGAGCCTGGGCAGGACTGATACTAAATCACAGATGAAAACAGCAATCTGTCAGCAGTGTTTTTCCTGTTGTTGTTGTGGCCCAGGAAGTTGTGCTGCTGAAAGGCCAAAAGTGACATATATGAAGAAAAGAGACCAATAAATAGAGGTTAAGGGGAATATTCTGTATACTGTAATCTAAGTAGTAAAACACGGGAAAAAAAAGGGGGCAGCCTTTACTAGGATGACTCTAGTCTATGCTCAGGGATAACCCACCCTAGAAATTGGTGATGTGGCACAGCCTGGGAAAATGTGTTTGGAAGCAGCCATGCCTAAAGCTGGAATTAACTTTAACTCAGTCAGGATTGCCCTTATTTGCACTTAGTATGATACTGAATCCAAGATATGCATCAAAACTGTTTCAGCTGTGTTGGCCAGACTTTGAAACCTTGATAATCATTGTTTCCTTCTTTGCACCTCTGGAGTTGGCCTTTTGTTGTTTGAGGTGTTTTTTCGTTGGTCTTGCATGATTTTCCCTTTCCCCAGCCCTACAATTTGCATAAAAAAAAATTTCAAAGCAATTTTTGGAGAAGTTTGAGAATATTCTCTCTGCTGGTATGAACCCATGTGAAGCTGCAGCAGCTCAGTTCCCTTGGCAAGGGAGAAATCATTATAATTACTGGCCACGGTCCCCCCTATCTCTGGGATTTGGGCAGCTTCAGGCAATGACTGGTAGTTAGAAGCTCCGTAGTTAACAAGAACAGTTTCAAGCAATAATTACAACCATTTCTCACTCTTCTCACCTAGACGAACTGAACTGCTACTGCCTCCTGCCTTGCCCCCTTCAAAGCCTTTGGCCTTTGCTTGGACATCATCATTTTGAGGTTCTGCTCATTACACATATGCCAAATAAGCCCACTTTAAAAAGCCAAGCCCATTGACTCCAGAAGGACTGCTAGTGTGCTTCAACTTACGTGTGTTTACATGCAGTGCTTGATCAGGATTTACCCTGGGTTACCACCATGGACATTGATAGGAAATCTGTTCAGAAGGCAAAAAAAATAATGAAGCATATGTCAAGCAGGTTTTAATCACAGACTTAAATTATATAAACACTCTTATAATAAGCGTCTTTGGCAAATCCATGACCCAGCTGTGCCACTTTTCTTGCCGTACTTCTATTCCTGTATCCATTCTGCTGAGCTGTAGGAAATTTCTTGAACTACCTAAGTAAGCACCTCCTCAGGTCTCACTCCCACAGCTGTCAATAGAGAGGTCAACCCCTCCAGACATCGCATCTGTTCTTAGCTCAGCTCTGCTCTGGAAGTGGAGATGAAGCCTGTCTTTCTTTTGGGACCGTACTGGGAATTTACAGTGACTGGGCTCTGAAACTAGCCTTGGTTAAGTCCCTAAAGCTGAGGGCAGAAGGGGATATGCTCAGGTCTTAATGTCTAATACCCACCTATAAAGGTTATTACTAAAGCCCTTGCACCCAAAACTCGCCCTGACCTTGAGCTTGTTGTTCAAGGTTACTGAACTGGTCCTACTCCTGCTGCAGCTCCTTGCGTGGGTCCTGGACCAGAGCCATGGGCTCGAGCGGGGCTGTGGGTGACTGCAGCCGTCTGTCCTCTGTGCCCAGAGCTGTGAGATCAGAGTCTGAGCATCCACATTCTCCACGCGGATGGTTTTGCACTACACGTACGAACCAGATTATTTTCAGTGAAGAATCATGTATCACACAGCAAGTTAAAAAGGCAAAAATCTTGCCCTTCAGGAATTAATCTCTAGCTATGGAAAATAACAGATAACATGTATCCACAACAAAAAAGTATAAAATAACCTCAAGAGTTAAATCTGATTAATACAAAATACTGCATGAACTATAACTCAAGATATTCACTACGTTCGTTGAAATCTCTCTCACGCAGCTTTTTAAAAGACTAACATTTTTTAAAGTAATCTTTTCCCAGCTATTCTGTATTAATAACTATTTACATAATAAGTTATTGTAAAAGATATATACATAACATACTTCTTTGAAGATATGCACTAGATAACTTGGAATAAATCCTACCTCATTTAATACAGATTTTCTGAGACGTGTAGAAAAATGAGAGTCCTGAAAAACCTGGAAAGAATTCAAATCTGATGAAAAACAAAAATATTATATATGATTAAATTTTCCAACCAGCTTTAATAAATACACTGATATTTAAACCAGAGCAAAACAGAATAGTGAGGTATGTCAACATTTTTCAAGTCTTCTAATCATTTTTCAGAACATGAATACTGTGAATTTATATCCAATTATCATTGTTCCTTTTTCTTCTAAAAATGGCTGTAAAGTAATTGAAAAGGTAAACCAGTATTAGAACATGCTGTTAAAAGGTACTAGAACACCTAAATCCTCTTAACTGTATACAAAATAAAACCGAGATCACTATAACGATCAAGTGATTAAAAAACTAAACACAGCAAGACATTTTTTTTTTTATAGCAGGGAAGTGAAAAGCTAAAAATAACAATGTTTTCTATATGAGATTGATCTTTGTTAATAAGATCAATAATACTTTTTCCTTTTAAGTCTATATCATATGTATTCTAAAATCCCCATTTTTTTAAAATCCTGCTTTTTTTTGGCATTTCAACGGTTGAACATATTTTCTGCAGGTAGAATTCAGTCCTTCATTTGGTGAATGAAAGTTTTTAAGGGCCACTACATGAGATTCTGGAAATATTTCATTATTTCATTGTTTCATCATTTCAGAACACTCTTTCTAGACTGTCACTCATAGTTTTAAAATTTAAAGAGAATCGAAGTAGGGAAATTAAAGCAAAACAAAAAAGAAACTGAAACATGAGTCTGTTCAGCTGCAGCACAGCCTGTCTGTTAAAGGAGATTTGAACACTAATCTCATTGTTGATTTACATCAGATTCCTTTAACTTTTGTCTGAGTCTTTACTGGAGCTGTTCAAATCAGTTTGTAAATGTAGATTGAAGGAGCAATTTATACCATTATCTTGACAGGCAGCTCAATCAGGATAATTCATTGAAAATATCTATTTAAAACTCATCATAGAGGCAGAACATTTAATGCTTTCCTTTTTGAAATAAGTAAGGATCATTTACTAAGGAAATGGGAAATTGAAACACTTTTTTTTAAATTTTATTTTCTAGAAAACAGATGTATTTAAGGTCTTACTAGCTTTCTTTGCATTGATGTGATAATGCATGATGCTTTCCAAGTCATGAATGTGCCTTTTTAAGGAACCTGTAAAAATTACTTGCAAATTGTAAGGTTCAAATTTTTTAAAAATAAATGTTTACCAAGTTATAGTAAGAGAAACAATGTCAGGAATAGCAGAGATTTATTATGACTTTAAAACACAGTTCCCAATTCAGTAAATCAATTTAACATGAAGTTAGTAGATGAACAATTCCCTTAAAGTAAATGTATAACAAACTCCGTTGCTGCCATGAAGTTCAGACATCTAAACCAGGAATCTTTCCAGTGATTAATAAGTAAGGCGCTCACTTTCAGAGTCCTGCTTTCCCACATGCTTCAAATTTAGGTCCTGGATAGGATTGTAGGTTATCTGAACTGGCTCTTACCTATTAACTTCAGGGATAGATTTTTCCTGATGATTTTACTGCGCATGAGGCCTTATTTGCAATTCTCAGTCAGGTGGATCTTCTCATCACCTTATAACATCGAGAAGGGCTAGCAGGCTTGCAACCTCTGATAGCACAGCAGGATCCCTAAACTTCGTGCAAACCGGACCTTTTGCAAGGATGAAGCTTTCGCCAGGCTTTGAAGGCTGCTCTCTAGTCAAAACCCGAGGGGCTGTCAGTAAGATGCAGGAAGGATTTTTATGAAAGATGCTAGTGAAGAGCAGAAGGCTGCTGAAAGGGACTTCTGTATAGTGGTATGAAAGGAAACCCCTGATTGTTTGGAAAACTTTGACTGACTAAGAGGGCATAATTCTTCTGTATAGAAAGTGCCCAACTGTTTTACAGACAGTAGTTCTATGAAGGACTTAATGTGTTGTTATTCCACTAAAGCACAGAAACCCCTTTTCCTAGTATCACAAATGCAGTCAGTGGTAGAAAGACTCCTGATCTCTAGTTCTATACTGCTACCACTGGGACATGTTCTTGTTGCTTCTTCTTTTCTTGTGGAGTTATTAACATATTTATATCTCATCATAAATAGATTCCTATGATATTTTAAAATATACTAGGGAAGAAAATGGGAACAGAGTGTGTTTGTTTGAAACCACCATTTCAGTAAAAGCATTGTAATATTTTTAATTTGCATGTAAAAACAGTGGAAATGTTAATTAAAAAAATGAAGGCACAAGAAAAATAATAAAGTTTTTAGTATTTATGAGTGGACTTTTTCATAAATGCATAAACAACTGGACAGATGGAAGAAGCAGAGGATTTTGTGGGGCAAGAGGGTCTCCTTGTGTCCAGTGAGATTCCTGGCTCCAGGACGTTTGTCTGGGAGTCCCCAAAGCACATTTGCTCTGGAAGCTTAACCTATTTTTGGAGTAATTTTTAAGCAGATAAGGGATGTTCAAACATTTTCAGTTTAAAGGGCTTCTATTCAGCACAGAATGAAAATGATGAGTTTTCCAAACAGCGAGATACAATGACAGAAATTGCACAGCAGCACTGGAGAATAAATACACACGTTTCAGGCTGATAAGCATCAGGGTACAAACTGAGTATGAAGATAATTTATATTTGTTTTTCTTTGGCTATTATGAACTTTGATGATTTTCATTCTAATTTAATAGCACAATAAATCATTTTTATGAATGTCATGCTCTTTAATTGCTTCCTTGTTAAAATGTGAGCTAATTGTCCTTGGTTTTGGAATAAAACTTCAGGGAAAGTAAAATATTGTTCTGAATAACCCGAGTCTCTTAAGTTCAACAAAGTTGCAGCAAAGTGCAAATGTCAGAACAGCTTGCTGTTTTGTTCCTTGCTGGAAGTGATAAAACCGAGAAGCACTGCTGTGTGTTAGTCATTGCTGTTGGGTAAAGGGTTGTGGCTGAAGAAATTCTAGCACTGACTTAGCCTCTGACCACCTCTGTCTTTTCTGACTGTAGCAATGACTAACAACAAAATCCCACTTATCTAGGCAGGCCTGTACACCCGCGTTGAACATGGTAGTGCTACCCTCTCACAAACAGCGCTTTCTGTAGAGAAAGAGCTTTGCTGCTCAAAAACTCGTATGCCTGCTCCTTGGGAATGACACCAAAGAATACCTTATAAATGAAGTATGCTTCCCATTAGGGATTACAGCATCATTTGATCAAAGTCCACTGGAAATAGCTCTTGGCAACACAGACGTTCTCTGTAACTCTTCACTTGCTCGAGTCTGATTGGCAAAGTTGGGAAAAGCAAAGCTGAGTTGAGGGCTAGAGGAGACAGGGCCACAACAGGGGTTTTATTGTTGTTTTTGTTGTCTTTCTCCTTGTTTTAAGGAAAGGCTGTGTGAAATTGCTTTTTCGGATGCAAAGAAAACATTGGCAATGGGCTTATTCTTCTATGGAGTTGATTGTGCCCTACATACTGGCTCAACTTGTAAAAAGTAATGCAATACAGGCATTGCTTAAAATTAAACAATTTTTTGGCAACTCTGGTGAAATATATTGTCATCGGCTGTAGAGTACCGACACACTTGATAGAGTTAAAGAATGTTTGGAAGACTTCAAGCACTCTCTGCTTTGAGTTTAATGAAATCTGGGCAATCAAAATGTCTACCTGGCAGCTCACAAGAGACACTTCATGTTCATTATTCTGTAGTTAAACTATCTATCTGCCCCAATGTGCAAAGCTACAAATTTGTATACATTTCTATATAGTCTATTTCCATTGTAAATTACCCATAAATTAGATACAGACATTTAGGCACCTCAGAGCAGTTTTTCAATCTCTATTTTGGTATTAGGGATAGATGTTGCTGAGTTTTGTACACTGGTTCCTCTCTTGAGAAGATTGGTGCTTGCAGCTGGGAGAGAAATACATCACTCCACTGCCTCTTCTTCCCATTCTATGAGCTATAAATCATAACATTTAAAAAGATGAAATACTGGTGCCGTTCCATTATTTATGGCTTTTGTTTGAAGACTGCAGAGCATCTGACAAATGTAAATCGATCCTGACAAAACCTCAATGAGTTATTATGCAGCTAAACATGTCCTCCATAGAGATGGCAAAGCATAAGTGATAAGATTTATAAAAACCTCCATACCCCATAGTACTCCTTCCCCAAATACATTGTAAGCATAGTCCTAGTTAAATAGGTTTGAGTCATTTTTCATGTTGCGCATAAATCTACGGTGCCTTTAAGACCAAAGGCAGAGATGCATGAAGAAGAGAGCAGATCCCTCTTCTCTGCCATATTGCGCCTGCCACTTCAGTGTTTGCACTTCAGTGCAAGAATAATAAGGACCAGTTCACTGTCTTCATTGGACTTTGTCTTGATCCCAGGTGATAGCACCTAGTTAGTTTGGACACAGAGATACATACTCATTTGGTTTCCCCCGCTGATGGAGAAGATGAATCCCTGCTCCCAGCTTCCTCCCCTTACTTGAAAATTGTCCCATTGTTAGTACATTGGCCATTCCATTAAAAAAAAAAAAAAAAAGCTGTAAAAATATGACTTCTCCAGAGCACCGTAGGGAAGGCAGTATAGGAGTGCTTTCCTGCTGAAGCAGGTCCTAGAAGAATTTCTCTGAGAGGTCTTCAGGCCTCTCTCACCCCTTTTGTCTCCAGACACACACATTCCAGTTCATTTCACTTTTATTTCCTTTCTGTGAATGTAATGTGCAGATTACACAGCTGTCTTTTTGGTTATTAAATGGATTTTTATAGTTTAAATATATCTCATGTCTGTATATATAAAGGTCCCAACATGTTTATGACAGGTTATGTCATTGGTTCCCTTGCTAGGGAAACTAACAAAGCTTCTCCATTAGCTTAAGAGGCCTGGGAATTTTGTGCATCCTGTTCTTGTTGCTGTATGTCAGTGCTGGGCAGATTGCCATTATACCTCTGTGCATAATTCACTGGTTAAGAACATGCGAGTATGTCTCCCTCTAATGTGTGACTCCAACAACAACCTGCTCATTCCCCAAAGCTGAAGAAGGCAGTCTTGCCAATTCTTGTGATTTTATTGTGAGTCCCTTGACATTTGGTGTGTGCCTTAAAAAACACAGCTCCTGGAGTTAAGATGAATGTATAAGAACCTCAGATTTCATTTGAAAAATAATATAAAATAACATATTCTGAGCCTTCCTGTTGTGAAAGTGTTTGGAAGTGGACCCCAGTGGTTAAAACCCTAGACAGTAAATCCAATCAACCCCAAATGTGTTATTAAAATCATACCTTGTGGTATGGTTTTTATTTAAAGACAAGTTCATGAATATGGGAACCTGTCTGTAACTTTTGGATGGCTTAAGCTGACAGTGTGAGAGACACTGTTCCTGTTCAAGTGCTGGGCTTTTGTACTTTTGATGCTAAAATTCCCATGCTTGGTTCCCAATGACAAATATAGTGCTGATCTGTGAGCTGCTCGGGATTTGTCTCATCTGCAGCCAGCAGCCTTGGGCCAGCCTGTGGAACTGAAATCCAGGTATGTTGCACTTAGTCAAGGGCAACTCTGCTTTACTTTGTTCTCTTGGAAGAAAGATCAGACCTGTGCAGGTGCTAAGCAAATTCCTCCCTGGTTACATCTGTGTGAATCAGAGAGACCTCAGCTCCTTTGGTCTCAGGTCCAGGAGCCACACAGCCATGTTAACACAGCAATGCTCTGAATATATTCTGCTTTTCAGCGTGGTAGAGTTAGTTTGGGCACTCTGCTATACAGCTATACAACTTCCAGACAGGAGCTGCGTTGCATCTGGCCAGCTTGGAATTTGGGGTAGAGTGCGTTGGCCTGTCTGCACCACTGTAAGTAGACTTATCTTAGCCGTGCTTGGGGAATTGCTTCTTCATGGTAAACTGCCAAGAAGAGGCCCTTTGTGGCTGAAGCTGAAGGCTATGCTTTCTAGCATGCTGTGCCCGCAAATGTTTGACAACTGCCGTGTTTATACATGTGCAAAAATGGAGCGTCCTAGACTGGATACCTGCCCATGCATGTATCTATAAGCACCCTCTTACCTGGACTGGACTTTATGAAGCTCACAGTCCTTTCATCAGAAATTGGTATTTGTAGCAACTTCAGTACTGGCTTGGTGATACTTACTGTTCGAGTTCTCGATATTCTTCATCTTGCTGCCTTTTTCCATCCCTTTCCTCCCTGGGTTGAGCTAACACCTGTGGTCCCATATGGGCAAATTTGGCAGGTCCAGGGGATGGATAACAAGCTCTGGAATATATTTTTCCAACTGTGTCATCTGGCATATAGGAGACCTCTGGCTTAGCTGTACTGCCAGTACTGGAATGACTCTGGAGCTGTCTCCTAGTCAAATGGTTGTAGAGCTGGCTAGCTTGCTTTGTTTTCCTGGACAGTGCATTGTCTTTTTTTTTTTTTTTTTTTTTTTTTTTAATTTTTAAATATATATATATATTTTTATTCCCTTTTCACTGTGAGAAATGTGGTCCATATGAAACATCTGACATTAAAGCCTTGTTTTAAATTCCTTCTGCAGTCTGTGTGCTAGGTCTATTAAGATAAAGAGAAGTCTTTCTCCAGTGTCTGTATATGTTCTTCTTGTAGCTGGGAAAGGAAGTCTAGGAACTACCTGTGTCTCTGCTTGCAAACATCCAAATCTGAGCTCTAAGAATGAGAGTAGATTTCCTCGCTTGCAAAACCACAGCTGTGGTTAATGTCTGTAATGGAGATGAAGCAGCATATTTTCTTGCAAATATTAATAACTCCTGTGCACATTGTCCACATTTTGCAACCACATTTTGAAACCACTGCATGTTTTTCAGAGGACAGCTGCTTGAGGGAAGCCTCTCTTTGCTGACACTTTGTTGTAAAGGTCTGCACTCGATTTAAAGAGTAGAAATACAACAGGACGGGTGGCCCAGCACTAGAAAAATCAACAACCAAATAAATCAGCTAGTTGTTATTGATCTTAGTTTCCCCCAAAATGGTATTGGACTTCAGCATTCCTTGGGCTGAAGGGAACGAGAAGTTCATTTTTGAGTACTTGCCATAGTACATATGTCAGTATTTGCCACTGACTTTCTCTCATCACAGCCATCTGCAACCCTCCTGAACAAAATCATGTGCAGCATTGTGTTTAATGTTCCTGAAAGAAAAGGGAACATGTAATAATTATTTCAAAATAAACACCAAAGGGACAAGTACTGTGTTCTTTGGCTTAATTCATACATGGATGAAATCATTTTTCTAAAGAGGCCTGCCAATGTCTTGTTTCAAAGTCTGAGCCTTGGAGGAGGCCTGCAATCACTGAATGAAGTGTCGGCCATCCCTTCCTCCTCCCACCGTGCTCCTGCCTCTGCAGCAGCCCAGCGAGCTGCAAACCACAGCCACCACAGCATGAAGGCTGTGGCTAGGAGGCATGAAATATCAGCTCAGGATAAAAATATAACACGGGCAATAAATGTGAGAGATCCCTGGGCGCTCTGCAGCACTTGGTTCAGCTGCCCTTGCACTGGCTGCAGACTTTTCCTCCATCTCAACATGGAGCAAGCACACATGCTAATCCCATGCTCCTGTACGTGGCCTCCCACGTGTGGGAAATGCTTTATCGTTGGCTCAATGGCTCCAAGAACTTGTGGGGAATCAGTCTTTGCCCCAGGGCAGCCTGGGGACGTGTGGGCCCTCCCGTGGGTGCCGTGCCAGCTGGCTGGACGAGGCGCTGCCCACCTGGCCGGGCACTCGAACCGCGGCCGGCTGCCCCCTTGGCGGGGCTGCGCTGTGGGGAGGTGCAGCCCGACACGGTGTCTAACCCTCAGCTCTGGCTGCGGGCAGCATTACCCAACTGCATAGGTATAAAATCCTCCTTCTCCTTCTCCTTCTTTCTCCTTCTTTCTCCTTCCTTCTCCTTCCTTCTCCTTCTTTCTCCTTCTTTCTCCTTCTCCTTCTCCTTCTCCTTCTCCTTCTCCTTCTCCTTCTCCTTCTCCTTCTCCTTCTCCTTCTCCTTCTCCTTCTCCTTCTCCTTCTCCTTCTCCTTCTCCTTCTCCTTCTCCTTCTCCTTCTCCTTCTCCTTCTCCTTCTCCTTCTCCTTCTCCTTCTCCTTCTCCTTCTCCTCCTTCTCCTTCTCCTTCTCCTTCTCCTTCTCCTTCTCCTTCTTCTCCTTCTCCTTCTCCTTCTCCTTCTCCTTCTCCTTCTCCTTCTCCTTCTCCTTCTCCTTCTCCTTCTCCTTCTCCTTCTCCTTCTCCTTCTCCTTCTCCTTCTCCTTCTCCTTCTCCTTCTCCTTCTCCTTCTCCTTCTCCTCCTTCTCCCTCTCCTTCTTCTCCCTCTCCCTCTCCCTCTCCCTCTCCCTCTCCCTCTCCCTCTCCCTCTCCCTCTCCCTCTCCCTCTCCCTCTCCCTCTCCCTCTCCCTCTCCCTCTCCCTCTCCCTCTCCCTCTCCCTCGCCATCTCCCTCTCCATCTCCCTCTCCCTCTCCCTTTCCTTTATTCCCAGACTCTCTCCCTTCTTTGCACTATGTTCTATGCACCCCATGAAACATCCCCAAAGGCAGTTGACACAACACAGTGTCATGGGGAAGGCGCTCACCTTCAGCACGTAGCACAGACAGGCTATTCTAAAATCACACAGGTCTCCATGGTGCTCAGCTCACAGGGGAAGGGCCCATTAGACTGAATATGTGAAGATGCTGGGTTACCTGTGGATTATTCACAGGCACCTGAGGTCCAGCATGGTGAAGTTTGGGATAATGTCTAGCTTACATGTATTTCAAATGCATTTTAAATTTTTTTTACAGTTAATAGGCACAGGAAGAAATGGCATTTGTGAGTGTGATTGTGCACAGTCACAGAGTCCAGACGTGATGACAGTCTCTGCAGTCTCCTTTCCAGGCCTGTGTTCCTGTGCTATCAATGTCGGGAGTAGAGGAGCAGGGACTTGGCAGAGGTGTGTACCACCTCTTGGCAGTCATTGTCCAGTTTAATTTTTAATTACCTCCGAGGCCAATCTCAAGTTATTACCAATGCCCTCAGAGTGAGTTGCATCAGCCTGTATTCAGAAATCACAGCGAAAACTCAAACTTTACTTTGGCATTTGTTCTGAGGAACATTTTCAAACTTTAGTATAATTTAGAGGAGACCCTGTAACGGACTTGTGGGGGTTTTTTACTTCCAAATCATTATTTGATTTCTGTGAAGTGGCAACCATCTTGCCAAGCAGAGCATGGTAAATAGACTGTGTGTTTATAGGAAAATCAGTAAAACCTTCTCCCATTCAGTGGACCCATGTAGGATTCTATAATTCCCACTTAGCAATAATTGAAAGAAGTGGGCTTCATCTTGATTGCCTGCACATGGCTGACTTTTCCCTATTAGCACCATAGCTTTAACACTGAACCAGAGTAATACATGCCAACAAATGCTGCACCAGCACGAGAAATGTTTACAGACAAACCATCCTGCACTAGTAGACAGCACAGTTTTAGAATATAAATGCTTCAAAGACTTGCAGACATCTCAGCGCAAAGATACTAATCGAATGAGCAACATCCTGAACAGATGTCTGCTCTGTAATTGCTTGTGTGCATGTTAACACTAGCAGGTGATGAGCTGACCGCCGGGCTGAGCGTGCATGTATGTGTGTGGGTGTGTGGAGGGGTGTGTGAAAGAGGATGACTTTCCTAATGCTGACATTTTGATGTACAGTAGCGTTTGATGAAATGCATCGTTTCCCCTAAAGAGGGACCTGATCAATCACAACGGGTTGGGCTCTATCTACCTAGTCTCAGGCATGTTAGTTGGTGGCTAGGGAGGAAATTGTTACTCCCCAGCCTGAGTGAAATGAGTCATGAAAGAAGCCAAGATGCTGGCTAGAGATCCTGTGTGAGTTTGATACAATGTTCACTATGTCTTGGAAGAGCTATTTTAAGAAGAATTTGGCCGGAATCCTTGACTTTTGATTATTCTTTTTTCCTTCTCCTTGCATTTTACTGTTTCCCTGTAGCATGTTCTAAATGTTGTGTCTTGATTTATATCTGTAAATAAATCTCCTTATTTATGAAGATGTAATGTCCCCGGGGTCCAGGAGGCCCCAGCCATTCCATGTAACTGAAAGAGACGTTACCTAAGTGGACCATGAATCAGAAGTGGGGCAGACAAGGAGAACTATTTTTACCAACCCGCTTGACTTGCGAGGAGGTCTGCCCAAAAGGCAAGTGGGGGCAGCCAGTTGGGGGGACTGGGAAGGTGCTAAGAATTATACCCTGGGGTATCATTTCTGAGTGTTACAAGGTGCTTGGACTGTGCTGAATTATGGAGCAGGGGAAGGAAGCAGGAGAGACAGTGGGAAAGCTTTTCATGTGCTATCTAAGCAATAGCCAGGGCATTCTTGACAGAGGAAGAAAGGTAGAAACTGGTGGCAGCTGCTAAAATGAACACTACTTTTTGTTGCTGACTTGCCAGCAGCAACCTGATAGAACATGTGTAGCAGCTTAAGTTAGGTTGGTCATGGTGGAATTCCAATGCAGCTTTTGTCTGAAAATCATGTCCTCATAGGCTTCGCTTCCAGTCTTCCAGTGTCCCTCTGATGATGAAATAAAGCCTAGTGTTAATGAAACCACTTCTGGCTATTGTCCACGAAGACGTTACCTTTTCAGTCCACATGTCTGGGTGGGAAGCTTATAGAAGATTTCTACTTCTCTTGGGAGAAAAAGTCATCTCACCTTTTTCTGGGCAGGTTCTGACTGGAGAGGTGTGATACGATCTGCAGCAACTTCAGGTCGAGAGGAAAGCACGTATCTGTTGCCTGACCTTTCTCCTAATTTATGACCTTTTTTGGTAGGGTAGAAACCTTGTTCTAATACGAGAATAATTTACATTTCCTTCACTGGGAGATTTCACAGACTAAGGATCAGAAGTCTTTTCTTGCTTATTTTTTCTGTTGTTTGTTTTGTTTTGTTTTTTAAATTGTGCTTTATTTTTCAGGAATTTGTTTCACTCATTTATCTTGGTAATAATACTCTGCTAGCTCTTGTCAGTGAATCGAAGATGAAGAATGGCTTTAAGTACTTCTACAGATAGTTTTCAGAGCATGTTGTTATAGCTCTGAACTATGGCTAGAAAAGTAACTGTCTTGGAAATGCTGTTATTCTCACCCAAAATATCTGCTCTGGGTTGTTTTTGAGTCTAAGTTATTGCTGTCAGTGATTACTGAAGATAATGTTTTTATTTTAGTGAGCTAACAAATGTTCTACTAGCATGTTCTGTTTGAAAACATTTTCATTGACTTTTTCCTTAAAAGGTTCTAATTTCATGGGAAGACTGGGTCTTCTGTATGAAAAAGGCAAAGATTTGAGTAGACCCAGGAAATATTACAGGTAAAAAACATCATTAGAAAGTGTCATTTCAGGCCACCCTCATGTCCTCACTTTCTCATATGGGCCTGACCCCCATCTCTGTGTTGTTCTGTAGCCACAAGGTTCCGACCTTACACTGCTTCCCTTTGCCATGGGAGGACATCACAGTGTGTTGGGAGATGCAATCCAACCATTACCATGAAACAAGCAACATAACATTTAAAACTGAAAACATTTGTTTATCAGGTTTTCTCCTCTAAAAGGCAACACTTTTGCAAAAAGGGGGGAAAAACACTGACGTAGGTAGGAGTATGACTGAATTCCTTGACATGTCACTTCAACACACTTATCATCTTAGTAATGATGACAATGTCTTATTACTAGTAGTGAGGTAAGTGGCAGAAAGCAGCCAATACAGTTATCAACTCCCTTGAGAAGTTTGCAGAGTGACAAAGGAGAAAAATTGTCTTTTGTCTTGCACATAGACCAAATATGATATGTAATCACAGAAAAAAAAGAGCACACAACAAGCCAGTCTGTCAGCTGTCTAATTATAGCTACAGGCAACTAAATAGCCAGCAGCATGCAGTCTTCATTAAATCCGCTGTGCACAGAAATTATTGTTAGGGTCCAGAGAACCTGGGATAGTGAGGGGCTGGACAGAAGTCCTGCACGGGGAAAAATGATTTGAGGTGAGGAACCACTCTGTGGTCCCCCATCTTTGGGGACTGAGGAACTGAAACACTAATATTAGCAGGACTTGTCTTTTTTTTTTTTTTTTAGCAATTCAGTTTGTGAGTCACCCAGGGATGAGAAGGATGATTATTCAGCCACTCTCTGTGATACTTTTGAAGTGCTTTTCTGCTGAAAATTTTCCTTCCCACCATTTTATGATTGTGTTTCCCTTGCTTTGGCCTCTTTTATGTTGTTTTGTTCACTGGTAGGAGACAGGGCGGCCATTCTTGTCAAAACACATAAATAAATAAATAAATGTTCTAGGCATTTAATACAAAGAATGCTGGTTGCCTATGGGCAGCTGTGATCAGAGTAACAGCACTGAAAATAGAAGGTAAACACATGATAAAACTGGCTAAAATGGCTGGGAGGTGTCCAGGTGGCAATATTAGTAAGAGGACTCAGAGCGTCTTTGAAAACACCTTGAAATCTAAGGTACAGAATATTTTGATAGCTATTTTTGAAACGTGAACAGTACATTTGCTGTTCCTCCTTTCTACATGTCTGTTCTCTCTTAGGATTCTTCAGTGAAGAAAATTCCTTCCTGAACTCTTGCTATAATTATTTGCCTTCTGCTTCACTTCTGATCATGTTCAAACCAGCACCTCAAGCTGTATTAATGGTTTGATACAGTAGCAATAGCTAAATGATACGGGAACAGATCAGATCATCATTTTACGCTTGAAACAGTCCTCTAGGGAACAATGAGATTAAAAAGCAATGAAAACTTCTGCAGAAAGAAAACACCTCATGTTTTTCTTGGGCTTGGGGATGTTTAAAAGCAACCTGAAAAATCTCATGGATTTTTCTACAAAAAAGCAAATGATTGTGTGCAGGCAGCTGCCACCAGGATGAAGAGTTCTTGCTGCATAGATGGGAGCAGCAGCACGGAGAGGCTGCTGTCAAGTGGAGAAGGGAAACAAGCTCCTCTCTGCTCCTGCCTCTCACACCTCCACCTCCCTCCCGCTCTGCCAGGCCAGCAGTGAGGTGGGAAAGGAAGGGGTCCATCTGCTGTCATCTTTCCTTTTTCAGTAGGAGCTTGACAACCATTGCTTCCAGACTCAAATGCCTTCAGCGTTAAACTGGGGGGATTCTAACATCCTAAATATGTACCTCTGAGCAGAGCGGTAGTATGTACAAACGTGTCACTGAGAGCTAGCCAGTATCCACAGGAGCCTTTGGGTCTAAAAAGGCATAGATGCACAAAATGCAAGACATATTACTGATGATTTGCTTCTATTTATTCTCAAAGACTAATGTGAAGAAGTTTAAGGGCTGAATTAATTCTTAGCTGTGCACTGAAGTCAACAGAGTTAGACCAGGACTGTGTTTGGCAGTATTTCCATATCCTGCAATTCAGCATGGAATATGTAATCATCTGACAGAGGGTTCAGTATGTTTAGTTGTATAACTGCTAGAACAGATAAAGGATCAGCCAGGCAAACAGTGAAATATGAAAACGGTTCTCGTAAAAACATCCCAGCCTTGGGGCATGCATCTGCCAAGACTACTCCGTGGTGACATGAATGGACATAGCATTTAACTACTCTCCAAGAGGAGAGAGGATTACAAGGAGGTGGAGAAAGCAGAAGAAGCCAGAGCAACCCTGCCAACAATAGCAGGTTGCAATACTTAATCTCAGTGCTTGTGCCAATGCGCTTCGAAGCTGCTGTTGTTTTTATGAGGAAAAATGCAGAAAAGACTAATCTGTGTATTTATGTCTGTCTGGAAATGTTATAAGTGCCGTGTGGTCATTCTGATTCCAGAACCAATGGGGTCTGTATTCCCAGGATGGGGAGACTTGGACAAGGTGCCAGAACTCAGCGGCTACACGTGGGACCAAAAGCAGAGAGAGTGAGTAAATGGAGGGATGCAGTAAAGTGGGAGACAAACCAAGAACTCTACGCACATTTCCAAATAACAGAATTTTCTGGGGCTGTTTCAGCTACAAATTGTATACCCTTGAGAAGTTCTAGAGCATCATCTTCAGTCCTTTTCTAACAAACTTCCCTATTATGAAATTAATTTTCTCATTTGTTTTCTGGTATGACTGCAACTGGTCATGTTAGTTTGCGAGAGTTTATTGCTAGCAAGGTATGCTAGAGCAAGCATCCTGTGTGCCGTAAGTTTTAATGAACACAAAGAACAAGTGTAATAAAGGGGCAGTGGTAACATGAGCTTCTCTCCATGTCAATATTTTTTCCTGTGTTTGCCAGTATAATGTTATTTAGCTGTGGCTTATTATCTACTCTTCTTTCTGTTCTCAGTCACAACAGAGAATTTCTTGAAAAAATATAATGGGTTTTTAATGGTGGCTACTGTGTTTTGGTCTTTGGTCCCATGTCATTCTTTTGACAGTGACAGCAGAAGTCAGCTCATTTTTTGTGAGCACTAGGATCTGTATACAGAACGGGCCACATCGTATAGGTTATCAATCAGTATTGATATAGGGTAGGCTTAATATGACAGATATCTGTGTCCTGTTCTTGTTTCTTATCTCCTGCTATTATCACAGGCTGCTGGGAGAGTGGGCGCTTTGGTGCCAGGTTATGTCACTGGCGACAGAGCAGGAGGGAAGCAGGTTTTCCACTGCCTGTTTGAAAGATCTGCAGAAGTGGATTTGGATTCACTGGGGCATGCATTCCCTGAGGAGGGTGGAGGAATAACACAGATGATTTGCTGCTACTTCGTACTACTCTTTTGTTACACAAAACCATAATACACTGATCTGTCTTTCCTATCTGATCCTGCCATGGTAGTCTCCATGCTGTCTAAGGGTTTGTTTGATAATGTGTCTCTGGTGGTTTGTACAGTTTTTCTTTAATGTAGCTAAAGCTTAGCTCTGTTTGACTGGTAAAAGACAGTGACATGTAGGAGTAAGGCTTCTTTGGGTTTCTTCGTTGGGTAGGACAGATATTTGGCAGCTGAGTTTTCCAGGCACCTAGGGATTAAAGTGAACCTTGAGTTTCTTTCTTACTTAAAAGTCTCCATCACTACAAACTTGACATTTTTCTTCTATATAAGCTATAAACTACTGCAGGGAAGAAACATTTTCCAGATGACAGTGCTCCATAAATGGTGGTGTCGGATGTCGGTTATCTGTGATGGGAGTTGCACATCTCTACAACGCTGATGGGATTTCTTTTGACAATGAAATGTTATTTCCAAGAGGAATGAAATGTGTGTGGACAGGTAAGAAGGTGAAAATTGGCACTATCCTTGTGTAAAATAGATTTGTCTGAGCATTGAGAAATATTTCCTGGTGAACTGGGCTGAACTTGGGCTAACCTGAGCCTTAAATGGTTTGCTTCCATCAGATGCATCTGCAAAAGCTTTGATCTTTTAATGGCTCTTTATCTGTTAAGGTTCCTACATTTTTTTAAAGAATGGGAAGAGCATTTCTACCATAATAGTGTAATATATTGGTGTTCACTCAAGTTTGTGACCTTCCAGATCCAAATATGATAGTCTTACACAGCAAAAACAAGATTTTGAAAGTTCCCTGTATTAAAGAGAATTTCAGATGAGGTGGAAGACCAAAACCCTTCCTTTGGAAAAGGGGTAGATATCAAGGAGGACAAACGTTCAGCAGTGTAGCTGCTTCAAATACAGATTCCCACATGTTTTGGTGTGATTTGCCTTTATAATTTAATGGAAGCCACTTTTTCCTCATATTATCTGGGATCAGATCTCTCAAAGGGATGGGATGGAGAGAAGGAGAAAATGTCCTTCAGATTTAAAAAAACCCACAGATTAAGCAACAAATAAGTAAACTGCGCTTGTGTAGTCAGACACTGATACTGTGTACCTAAAGCTGTAATATCATATGATAAATCAGAGAGGTTGGAATGCTCACACTGGTGTCCTTGCCAAATTTCTCCTGGGAAAATTACTATTCATCTTCCTAAATCCTCTTGGAAGTTTCTACTGGAGAAAGAAAAAAGTTTTGCCATGTGCTGAGGCCCTGGACTGCACTTAGGTCTGGGCTCATCCCCTGTCCCCGTGCATGGTCTCTGTGTCAGAAGGGCAGCACTGACCTGCTCTGTGGGTCAGTTGTCCACCGGGCTGATAACTTGAGATGGACGATCAGGGAATCCATTACGGAGAGGCTCAAAGACTCTCTGGTGAGGTGGGCCCTAGCAGATGAAAGTCTTCCTCATCCCCTGTTCTAGACACCTGCGTGCTGCTACCGTAATAGCTCCAACCCTCGCTTGCTTTTTTCCTTAGAGGCAGTTGCATTTCACTGGTATTATAGATGGGTGAAATGACTCTTGCAAGCATGTAGCACAAATGAGTTGTGTGTGTGCCATAATGCACGGAAGAAATGTGAGTCATAAATCATCATTAACATCTGCTGGAAAATGTATCTGTGCCCCAGTGGTTGTAGGTTACTCTGTCAGAGCACTTGACACAATACCCGTGACTGGTGTAGTTTGGTACGTTTGGGACACAAGTCCATAAAGATTGAGACTGCTAATGGCTGCTTTAACAGGCATGTCAGTTTTGGCTTAATGAATTTGTTAATATCAAGCAACTTTCTTCCTCCAAACAATGGTGTTGGTAATTCACAAGCTGTTATTCTTGGAGCCCCACTTTAACAAAAGCCAGCCTCTCTGTCTGAATGTTGCTGCTTTCATATTTTATTGCAGAAATTACACAAAAATATTTGGCTTGTCTAATGAGGGCTTGACGATATAGTATATATTGCTGAAAATGTGTCATCACATTATTCCTACAAAAATAAACTTTTGTGTTTTTTTTCCTTGTTCATTGGCATTTTGCTAGTTCAAACTGGGGAATACGGGATGTCTGTGTAACTTGTCTAATAATACAAAACAAATTATATGGGTGTAATGCTGGTATTATCAGGGCTACATGGATCGTTCCTTTGTACTTACGCTTGTTTTCCTCCCTCTTTAGATCTATAGCTTTAGACTGCTGCTGGCATCTGCAGTTTCAGAGGCTTCAGGAACACATTTTGACCTCTCTGAATGTCCTTATTAATCCATGATCTTACATGTGCTAGGTCATGCAATTTGTTTTGCAGGAGGCCTTTAGGGCCAGGAAAGCTTATTGTGGTTATCTAATCTGACCTATTTCATTACAGAGGTCACCGAATAGCCCCCACAGGATTTCCTGCAGCTGGGAGAGAGACTACTTGAAGAAAGTTTTCCATCATGTTCAGAAATGGCTGAAGACATTTTGGCAATGTAGGCAAAGTTTCTTCTCAGGGCAGCAGCAGAATGGGTTGTAAGAAGAGAAGGGCTGGAAGAGGCCAGGGGATTTCAGGAGGTGGGGGTGAAGCTGCTGGGACTGGTCAGGAGGACTCTAATAGGCAAGTGTGAGATCAGCAAGCTTTTGGAGACCACAAGTGTCAAACAGGCTGAGGAAAAATCATGGATAACTGCAGAGAAGATATGGAGGTGATTAAGATTATTTTTTGGCAGTTGCATGAGTCAGGAGAAGGTAACGGTGCCAGGTGGTTTGAGATAGAAGCTTTTCAGATAGCGGGTGGAGAAGAAAGGTCATGATTTCCAGAGAGGGGATGGAAGTGATGAAACTTTTGGGAGAGGTCTGAGTTGAAGGCAGGAAGAATTTGAGAGACATGGAAAGTTTGAGGGGGCTGTCATTTGAGGTAGGGATCCCTCCATGTCCCCCCTCACTCCATCCAACCCCTTCCCCTCTGGACTTGCAGCTCTCCCATTCTGGAGGGGTGTGAACCCCACAGCCCCAGCTGTGCTTCACACAGAAGCTGACCATACTTGTGAAGTTCCTATCTGTCCTACCACGCCTCAGGGGACTAATGCAAATAGATGGGGAGGGGGCTGCAGGCAGGCATGGGACTGGAGGGGAGACCTGGGGAGAGATCCTTTCTGCTTCTGCTGCTGTGAACATCAGGATAGTGCATGAGCTGTTTCCCACTTCAGCTGTGCTCCGCCACCAATCCCAAACCTTCCCTTGGGGCAGGATCAGGGCATTATCCCAGCATCCAGCTGAGATGCACTGAGGCTCAGAGCGACCCCCCCTCTTTTCTGGCACCGCATGAGAAGGAAGCTTGTGGATCCCCCCTTCTCACTTCTTGGGGCTCAGCCCTGCTCACCTGCTGCTGTGATTTGGCTTTGATTTTAAATAAAAGCCACATAAGTGGTGGAGAGTTTACCAAGGTTCTTGGTAAACAATTTCAATGAGTGCTGTAAAAAATGTACACCGCTTTACTAGTTTGAATCTATTTACTGTCAGAAGTGTGGGAGAAAAAGAAATGGAGCAGAAGAAAAGTGCAATTTTTGGCAAGGCTGGTCGACTGCTGGAAAAATGGATGGCAAAGAGAGCTTTTCTCTAGACACAAGGTTAGAAACACAGGGCAGAAGAAAAGAGAAAAAGCTGACATGAATTGGATTAGGCAGCTAATGAAGGATTGAAGCAATATATTATATTGCTACTGTGGAGGAAAACTAATACCTTCCTCACAGAGATGAGAGATGAGGAAAGAAGTGGATATTTGTTCATGGTAGAGTGTAAAAAGCTGACGGTTGTCCTGTTGGAAAACAGGATATTGGCTCTGTGAGGGGGAAATTGTGGAAGAGTTAAGACTTTCAAACCTGGACTGAAGATTTATAAACTGTTCTTGTAAAAAGAAAGGAGAGAATTTTGCTTTGATAAACATAATTTATCAAATATCAGATCTTTTGCATCCAGTTTAGTATTCCTTCTCTGACACTGGCCCAGATCTGATCTTTGAGAGGAAGTCAATGTGTTTTGTGTAACACACACAGAGAATACCTCAGTCTTGTGGAGGGGAGTTATGCCACACATGGACACCTAAGTCCAGTCTTGTTTGCTGCCAACTTCTAATACAGTCATTAGCTGTGTACTCTCCTTTTTTACTAACCGTGCTGCTTGACCTTTGACTGGAAGCAAAGTCAGTGCATTGAGGGATTTCTGAAGGACTGTTCACTTCATGACACAGAGCAAACCCCACAGAATAAGAGGGCAAGAAGAGACCATAAATCTAGACAATATTATTGCTTGTTGGATGCTGGACTGAGCAAACCAGAGCAAAGGGGTATAACCTAAGAAATGTAGGATAACAAAAGAAGATGACCCTGTGTCTGCTTACCTGATTTATTACTAGCAGAGAAATTCAGACATGTAATTTTCTAAATGGAAGTGAAAATCAAAATGGCTTTTTTTTTGAGAACAGATCCAGGTCCTGGGAGAATATTTGCACAGCTCCACCTCTCAGGAAAACTGCTGCTGGTGGCAGTGTATTTCTTTCAGGAAAGGGTGTTATGAAGAAATCAGGTTGTCCCAGGTGAGGAGTGGGGGTCTGGCCAGCTGTTTTGGGTGTGCCATGGGGCCAGTACACATCTGGATGCACTAGGTGGCAGGGTCTGCCCACGACAGTGGAACATGCTGTGGGGGTGGTGTTTGCATGGGACAGAGCAGCAGGTGGAGAGCATATTTCCTCAGAGATGCCAAAAACAAGTCCAAAAGATCTCTATCTAAAGACGGTATGCAATTCATTATCAAATGCAAAACAGCCTGCTCCGACATAGTTCACTGATGAGCAAGAGACTTACATTTAGTTGATTGAAAAGGAAAAAGGGGAGTTTTGCTATCAAAATGTCTATGAGCCTTGTCTTCAGGTAGAAAGAGAACACCATGGGAAACAGCTTAGTGACCTCTTCCTCTGCCCTTTTGATATTCAATGAATTTAAAACTGAATTTCTTGTTAAGTCTTGGGCAGACAGAAATTCATGTTTGCTCTCATATCGCGCACTTGGCCTGACAGAAACAACATTTTATTCTTGCTTGGAAACTGTGCTAAAGAGCAGGTGTGAGAAAAGGGAGGGCCTGCTGACCTGTGGGAACAGGACCTGAGGTCCCCACTGAAGAAAAGCCTGAGCTTTTCTGAGAAGCCTTGGTCCCTGGGAGGGCTTTTTGTGAAGAAAATGTTAGAGATGCTGGTGGCAGCTATGAGACGTGAGCAAAAGGAGAAATCATATCCTTGCTTCTGCAGAGGGAGATATTGAGGTGATGTGATTTGGCTGGAACTACATGGAAAGTTAGAAACCGGGCCAAGACTGGTGCCAAAGGAGCTCCCTGGAGCCCTGAGCTCTGACGGTCCAACCATGTCTGGTGTGAAAGCAGGTGTAAGCTGCTTTCTGAGGTATGGGCCAAAGATGTTGATGCTGACTGACAAAAATAAGATCAAGCTTGGGAATAGCAATAAACCGGACCACAGCATTCGAATCTGCTTACCCTGAAAGTGTACTTTGGTGAGGAGACAGCTCCTGTTTTTCTCCACTGTAAAGCACTGTGGTTTTCAGCCTCTCCCCTGCAGATTGCAACAGCTCACACATTAGGTATATGTTTTCTAGATGAGATCCATGCCACTGCTGGGAAACTTTTAGGGATCTCCAAGTCACAAAAGCTTGAAAACCACCATTGTGGTTGTAGATTCCTCCCTTTGTACCTCAGAGGTGTAAGTATAAAAGACAGGCCCAAACCAAAACAGGAATTTTCATCTCCTGTCCCTGTGAGGGATGAAAGGACTCTTTTTTTTTTTTTTGTAAATTGAACAGACTAACAGCATGAAACCAACCTGACATTTTTAATTTTATGCAATGACTAAATGTACTTTAGGTCATGACTTCATGTGGACTTCAGTTGTTTTGGTTCCTCTCTGACAGGCAAATAGTTAAAATAAAAACACTGACAGGCGGTGGACAAGACTCAGACACACTCTTCCTTTATGTATTTTTCTGAAGAATCTGTGTATGAAAAGGCAATGTTGCTTTTTACCACTGCTAAATTTGCAGAGTATGCTTTCTATTTTGTGTAAGTTGCAGTGCAAATTGGCTCATTCTTTCCCATAGCAGCCTCTGGTCTATTGGCCTTGTTGACATAATTAATTTTGTCTGTCATCATCTGATCCCTCTTCCCACATCACTTGCTGCTTATACCACTGAAATTACAGCCATTGTTTAATTTCTTCTGATCTACAAAATATTGAGAGAAAGTATCACTTTCCTTTAAAGATCTGTCCTGACCAAAACTTATGTTTGATTTGATATACTTGGACTGAAAAATAAAACCACAGGTAAGAAAAATAAACCTGTAGATACTTTGCCAGGTAAGCAAATGAGGAAAGTAGAGCTACTCTGTTCCCTGCTTTCCTCTTGTAACTGAAAAGGAAACTTTTGGAGGGCTGTAATTTAGTGGAAGCACCATATAGTCAAAGGGGGCACTACTCGTTGCCCTGTCTATATTTGAGGACCATAGAAAGGGACTATCAGAGAGAGGGACCTCAACTTCCCAAGATGATGTGGAGGCAGCTGTGGTGTTTTCTTTTGGTGGGGAATGGAGTGGTGGCTGCATTCCTGATTGTCCCCAGACTGCCGTGAGAGCTCGAAATCATTGCTTCCTCCTCAAGTTTGACCCACTGCACAGCAGCTCCAGAGTACACCAAGGGCCTGACGGGCTGTACGCAGGGATCACACAGGTCCCTCAGGTCATGCCCTGAGTGCTGACTGCTTCCAGTACAGTGAGCTTTTACTGCTCAGAGTCCATAAAAATGCCTTCATAAAAATTGGCATAAAATTTGGGCA
Organism: Tyto alba; assembly: GCF_018691265.1. Lineage (NCBI taxonomy): Eukaryota > Metazoa > Chordata > Aves > Strigiformes > Tytonidae > Tyto > Tyto alba. The sequence continues at coordinate 39,777,253 of NW_024881316.1, read as the reverse complement.
ACCTTCCAAAGTAAGGTCAAAGCAAATCCTCCCGAGCTGAAGAGCTACATTTCAGCTCTGTGTGACCACTTGTGCATTAACTCTACACCTCTGGCTTTTTCATTGCTTCACTAGATTATCCTTTCATTGGCAATTATCTGCTCTTTCCTCCCCGCTTACCCCAGTTAGTCATGCCTCCATTTCTTTTATTGGTTGATTCCACTTCCCCCACCTCCTCTTGCCTATGTTTTTTTTATTCCATCTTTCCTCTGGTGCTTTACCAAGATCCTTTGCCAGTTAGAGTGCTGTCTTCATTAACAACGCCCAACAATCATCTTTCCTCATTCCAGCAGACAAGCCTGGAAGAGGCCAAGGCAAAATCAGGAATGGTAGTCCAAGTGCACCAGGAAAACACATAAAGCTAGCACATATGAATCAGTAAACAGTTTTGCCACCAAACTCTGGCACCAGGAATGAGAGTGCGCTGGTAATCATGGGAGACAGACTGTTTTTGGCAGTGTAGGGAATGAATTCTAGTCAGAGCTTTCCAGGTGCTTGCAACATTCAGCTTTATTTCCAAGGGCTCTGTGAAAAGGAGACACTGAAGAGGGAACATGGACAACCTAGGGTGCTACATGTTTGTCTACAGGGGGACAAACGTGATTTTCTAGCCCATGTTTACAATGGCCTATCTACCAAGTTCAAGGAGCAGTCTGCTGCTCCAAGAGTAATCTGAGCTGGTATCCAAATACAGCAGGTGGATTTACCCCTTGTAAATGCGTATTTGTTTCCAACAATGGTTCCACCAGACACCAGTCAGCCTTGACCGGGCTGAGTTCACTCAGCAAGTACCTCAACTCAATCACTTGTTTTTAGTTTGTCTGAAAAAAAAAAAAAAAAAAAGAAAAGAGAGAGAAAGAAATCCCAGGAAAAGTGAACATTTCTGAGAATGAAGGTTGTTTGCTATTTCGCTTCAATTTTATATGAACTATTTGGGTTGGCTACAGTGGAGCTGCCAGGTGGCTAAACATGCCAAGTGAGTGTGGTCAGTGCTTGGGACACGCACTGTGCTCAAGGCATCCAAAAAATTACTCCTGACCTTCATTTAGTCTGCCAATCACTGCAGGCTGCCCTTACATCACATTTTTCACTAGCCAGTAACAGATTCATAGAAGTTAGGGATGGAAAAGACCCGTTAGGTCATGCAGTCCATTTCCCCCCTTCCCTCCCCTCTGCTCCCTGAAGATCAGCCCAGGGCTGTTCCCTACAGTGTATTTTTGAGTACTTTGTCCAGTCTTATTTAAAATGACTCAAGTGGTGGGGCTGCCAGCAGTTCCCTCTGGGAGCCTATTCCACAGTCTAATGGGCTTCATTGTTAATTTTTTCCTGATTTCCAGCCTAAAATATCCCTTTGCAAGTTTTGTCCCATTACCCACTTGCACCACCCTCAACAGTTTCTCTCCTTCCTCCTCGCTAGCAGCACTAGCACTCCACACTGCTAAAGCACCAGTTAGTTGAGAATTCAAAAGCGTTTTGCAAAAACTAAACACTATTGCTTCCTTTATAGCCATTGCAAAAAGCAGATAAGGAGCTGGGAGAGAGTGAGTGATGACTAGAACCAGACACAAAACTCACATCTCTTAACTAGTTTGATGGCCTTTGTAGATAAAAGCCTGTTCTCACCTCTCCAGTCAAATTTATACACAGGGAATTGAAAATGAGCAGAGAAAAGAAGGGCGGATCTGAGGTTTTGATAATGATCACAGCTATCCCTTGACACTTCAGTTTATTGAAGTGGTGACTGGGAAGAAGTCTCAGAGTCTTTTTCTACTCCATCATCTTCTCACAAAAAGATTTCATATTGATGTTTGGACTTCGCATTATCCAGGGCATTTGTTTTGAATAGGATGAGGCAGCTTGCCAGTATATTCTGACTAGATAACATCCCAAACCAAATTTCTGGATGTAAACAGATACCATAGTAGACTGACTCCAGCTCCAAGCTTCACAGCTGGGCCTTGTCTCTAACGGTACATTGAACCAGAACCCCAGCTCCAAACAAGAACAGTATAAGATAGGGATTTTGAGCCTTGAGCCTCTGTCTGGTCAAAGAAGAGATACTTTCTCAAATATTCTTCATCAAGTGTTTTCAAAACTACTCTGACATTTTAGACCAGGTCTTATTGCCTGGGAGACCTTTGCAAAGGTGCTTACTGTGTCAAATTGAACAGTAAATCTGTGGTAACATGGTCCTAGCTTTATCATAGCTCTTGTACTAATGCTCTTTGAAACAATCTGACATGGCATGAGCCCAATCTGCAAGGTCCCTTGAGGACTGGGCCCTCAGAAACTAGAGATGGAAGAGACCTACAGGATTAGCTCATCCTGTTCATTCCCCCGCCAATAGAAGTCAGTTCCCCACGGTACATTTTCCAGTGCTGTGTCCAGACTGATCTTATTTTTAAATGATTCATATGATAGGGCTTCCTCCAGTTCCATTGGTGACTGGATGGTTGCCAGAACATTTGCTTTTTTCCCCTTACTTTGACTTTGTGTCTTCAGATTCATCCAGAATTTTGAGGTCTCCAATTTTTACTGAGCATTAACTGGCAGTAGAGTGAGTAACTGCAGAGAAAACTTTAAGGACTTTATCCTGGTTTCTTGAGGCAAACAAATTCCTGATAGAATCCAAGAGTGTTGTTTCAGAGACACTGGGTCTTTGGTGAGAGTTGCTTGTGAAGGACAGATGTGGGTTGGTTTGAAAACCCCTAAGCCTTTGTGCTGACACTAGTGGTAATGCAGAGGTTTCTATCCTAGCTGTTGAAGTCTCGTGGCTGGTGACTGGGACTGATTTCTTCTCTGAATTTACACTGACAGTCTGAATTTCAGGGGAGTATGCTGAGCCTATAGCCAGACAGTGTTGGCCAAGGCTCGTGGAAGGAGTGGGGTTGACCAGGTGCATTGTTGCAAACATGTTTTCTTGCTTTGCCTTTTCATGTCCTAAATACTTCAGTTACTTATTGCAACACACTGTCCACCTTCCTACGTCACTTGTCACTGTCCTGCACATTGTTTGGAGTCCTTGTGTCCTCAGGATCTTGACCATCATGAAGAATAAATCACCACCTGGAAAAGCAGCAATGTGACCAGATTTTCGGAGGCCTTCTGCACTCATCTGGGAGCAGCTGATTCCTCAAAAGGAAAAAGGCTCAGCAAACATTACTCACTGCAGCCCAGGAAAGAGCTGAAACTAGTAGCAAGATTCTCACTATGAAAGGGCCAAGACTTCACCCTTTGATCTTTCTACTCCTTTCAGAAACCATTTCTCTGATGTGTCTCCAAAATTTTTTCTTTTTCCTTTCAGGAATGCTTCATTTTTTGGATGGGATGTGGACTCTGCCTTCAGGGAGTTCTGCATGTATAGCTGCAGCTATGGGCAGCTAATGCTTAAAGACGATGCTGCCAACAAGAGCCTGGTCTGGAACATCAATTGTTTCTGCAGCAAAACCTGCAGACTGATGGATCCCCTGCAGTTGAAACTTATTGGGAAATATGAGAGATTTGGAACTAGTGTAGAAAACACCAGAGAAGATAAGTAAGAAAGAAGAAGACAAAGCTCAGAGCCACTTCTTCAGGGAGCGCAGTTGTCCCAGAGTCCCTTGGAGCTTGACTGCCTTCATCCATCACAGGAGCCATGACCTTCATCTGCAGGATGGAGTTGCCTTTGGAGGTAGGGCTTGGTCCTCCACCTCTACACAATGGACCCTGAAAATCATAGGCCCAGACCTATTTCCTCCTGACCAATTTGAGCTTTATTTTAAATCTCTAGATATCACACCAGAAGGACAAACTGTTCTCTGGTATGATTAACTTTAGAAAAAGAAGTGGGTTTCTACCAGCATTATTATTTACTTTTACTTAAAGGAGTGGCAAAACCTAATTTCTTCTCCCTTCTGCTAGCCAACTGCAATAGTCTTATCTAATGAGATCTAACAGCACTTTATCTTCCTGCACGTTCTCCTAGAGATATCTACATATGGTTCTCATTATTTTTTCCTGTGGGTTTTTCTCAGAGCGTGGAACAATCACTCTTAGACTGGCACTGACTTTTGCCCTGTAGGAACAAAAAGTGGGATCCAGAACAGTTTGGAGGGATGATGGTCAAGTGACTTCTAACAGGTGACAGTTGTATGTACTGAACTATGCTACATGTGATCTGTGTGCTTTTTTTTTTTTTTTTTTCCCACTTGCATAGATAAAATGTGTGACCTTAAAATAAGGAGCTGCTGTCCTAGAAAACTCTTGCCACTCCTCAGTTAAAAAGGCTTCTGTTATGTAGAAGAAAAGGTCGTGAAGCAATCTGTATTGTTCAGCAGGAGTAAAATTATGATTATAATCATTTTGGTCTGAAAAGATACTGTACTGTTACCAGATAATCTGCAGAATAAAAGTGTTATTAATTCAGCAGAGACTGAAAAGAAAGATTGACCACAGAGTAAATAACATGAATTCTGACAAAAATTAGTCAAAGTAAGATAATTAGAAATCAAAGTTGGAAATTGGCATGGAGGAATTTAGTCCAGTTCCTTCCATACTTCACATGACTCTAGATACTTTCAACCTGCAATACATTTTGTAACAACCTGACCCAGTGGATGCATTTGATGTCAATGCCTGCAAGGGTAGACTCTGGTTGGCACCAAGTTGTGTGGTCATCTGCATGGCATGGGACACAACTTCAATCTCCTTTCTGTTCCCCAGGAAACCCACTGCTCCATCAATAGTGGTAAGATATCACAGCTGAGATCTGCAAACTTAGATTATTTAGCTTTTCCATGTGTAAGAAACAAATCGCATTTACTTTTTTTTTTTTTTTAGATTAAACTAATGTACAAATGTCAATCACCACTGTAGACAGACAGGAGATAAAAAGGTGATCTAGTTTCCTAGCTACAGAATACAAACCAGAGATAACCTTTATTTTTTTAAAAATCATCTCACACAGCTCAAATTTAATAAGCCTCAGGATAAAGTGAAAGAATAATTTATTTTATCTGGCATGTAGCTGATTAAAGTGAATAAGTGAATGTGTTTTTGATCTGTTTATTTATAGCACCTCCAGTATTGTAGATATGGTGGGTTGGAAATTTTCTGTCAAAATTGTTTTTGGATGAAAGTTTTGCTTTTGACAGAGCAATTTATTTTGGTGAAAAAATGATCACTCTTGGGAAAAAGTTTCCCTTGAAAAATAGCATTTTGGCTGAAAACAGAATTTTTTTAATTTTTCATTTTTTGATGAAAAGTAAGAATTTTCCATAGTGAGAAAGGAAAATTCCAAGTAGCTTCAGCATGAGGTATTTTATAGATAAGCGAGAAATGATCTTGCCTCAAAGGGAATATAATATAAATTGACAAAAATCTAAGAAATTTGGATCAGTAATTTTGAAGTTACAAAAGTTTAAGTTCAGCAGCTTTTCATGTGCTTATTAGAATCTCTCTAGTGATGTGTTTTTAATGCCTCAATTTAGGATTGTCCATCTGAGAACATCTCATCCCAATTGCAAAGTCCTTTTCCACAGTGTTTAAAGTCAGTAGAGACCATGAGATCATCTAGTTTGGCCTCTTTACGTATAACTCAGTTAACTCTTTTCTGAGCCCAGAAGTCGTGATTAGCTGATCACAGATAGCAGTAAAGCACCTAAACTTTCAGGTAGTTCACCTTTTTCGTGTGTTGTCCCTTCTGTTGTTCAATCTAGCTAAGTATTAAAATTAATTAAATATTTATCTGAAATTTTGTTTTGTTTTGTCAATTGGCAATACTTGTCATTGTGTATTCTGCCAGGTTAAAGGAAATCCATTACTTTATCCTCATAATGGTGTGCTATACTGTCGTCAAATTACCAAAACTTTAATGATCGCTAATGCTATATTGATGGCATATGCAGTAGAATTCTTCAGTCTCTGCCTGCACTTGTTGGGCATGGGAGGAATAGGGAAAAGGGTAGTGCAACATTCTTTAAAATGTCAGAATTTTATTCAATATAGTAGATTTGGCCCCACCAAAGATATAGGAGGAATTTAATCTTCCTAGAAAACATCGCCTTAACAGGTTTCTCAGGACTGCAGCAGCATTTTTTGCCACAGTTTGATGCTGAGACCTCAGCCTGACCCATTCTGGTTTTAAAATCCATCTCAAAACTGCTGCTTTCCAGAAGACCATTCATGTTTTATAGTCACAGCCTTTTTTTTTTTTTTTTTTTTTTTCTTTCTCTTGAGACATATGAATATATGAAAATCTTTTTCTCTGAGTAGACTCAGATTACCTAGTGGTTCAGTTCACTCTGGTTCTCCTCTCCCTACTTTTGTCTGCCATTCCAACTGTCTTTATGTTATCCACAAAAATTATCAGCAGTAATTTTATATTTACTTTCAAATACTTGAGGATAATATGGTGCAAGTCTCAGGATTATAGCCATCATTTTGTGACCCTCCTAGAAACAGCCCAGTTTAGTGACACTACTTACAATTACTTTGAGGTTTATCAGTTAGCTAATTCTCAATATATTTTGTATGCAGTCTCTTAGTACTATATACTGCTGATTTTTATATCAGAATGTTGTGTGGTACCAAGTCAAACACCCTATAAAATTTTATTGCATCTACACAGTTACATTTATCCAAAAAAAACTTCTTAGAGAATGAACTCAAGTTTGTTTAAGCAACACTATTTTCCATAACGCATTTCATGTTGTCTGGTATTCATTATATTATTCTCCTTTATTTTGTTATCTGTGAAATTCCGTATGTGCTTTTTTATTCTTTTGTTTGAGGCTGATGTCAGGATAATCAGTATTGTAACTCTGGTAGGTACAGTTTGCCCCTCTCAAATGTTTGTACAAGGTGATCATTCACCTGGTGTTTTCAGACTTCTTTGGTATTCTGGGAGTTAGTAAAAATAAGCAACAAGTGAGCAGCAATTTCTTTCTGCAAGTTAGTTAGGACTCCTGGGTTCAAGTTATCCAGACTGATGGCTTTAAAATGTGCATCCTTAGTAGAGATTATCTAATTCCCTCTTTCCGACCCTTTTTCTCCCTCTTCGAAATAATAAATTGTCTAATCATACTTGGGTGATTAAAACGCATCACGGTCAAACAGAAAACAGATATTTATTTAGTTTTTGTTTGTTTTCATTATTGCTATTAAGGATTTTGCCTTTGTTACTGAGAAATCTGCCTTAATTTTCTTTGATTTCAATATATTTAAATTTCTTCTGACAACTAGTTTTGCCAACCGTGACTTTTTCCTTTAGGATCTTTTGCCCTTTTTGCACACCTTCTAGCTAATCTGTATGGTTTGGTTTGTGATTGATACCTTTTCCCATTTCTTGAATAACACTTCTGAAATTCCAAGCATTTAGTATATCACTGAACTGAGGAAAGCTTTCAGGCAATGTATTTTTTGTTGATCATATGCTGTCTAGTCATCTAACAAGTTATTGAAGAACTCTCCACTGTCTTTCATACTTTTCATCTACATTTTTCCCATTAACAAATTTCCCCAATGTCAGAATATAATTGTTTGGAAATATGTTTTGCTATTCGGGCTGTACTTTGTTTACCTACATTAAATAAATAGAAAATGGTCATGACCTGTAGTTCCTGATAAAGTACTGTTTTACTGTTCAGAATTCAATTCACCTTTATCCATCATGAGGAGTTACCACATACAAATACCTCATGGATTTGTTTCCCTTTAACAGACAGCTCCTTTGTCATTCCCTTTTTTTCCTTTGACGTTTCTGGTGGCTCACAAATTTTGTCCTCTCTCCTCAAAACCTTCCTTTGGAAATTTTTCATTTTGTTGACCCATCAATGCTCAGGATCCTGCATTTCTGACATACCAAAACTCAGGCATGATCTATCAGAGATCTGAGTTAACTTATTTATCTGATTTATCTTATAACATTATCTGATTTATCTTATAATATTATCCAGAAATACTTTCCTTATAAAATTACTTTCTTCTGGTGTGGTCAATAGGGACTGCAGCTCCACACATTGAAAATTCCCATTTAAGGCAATGTACTCAGTCAACTAGAGAAAGCTAAATTTAAGATGTCTCTGTTAAGCCTGTTGGTTCTTTCCGATTAACGAAGTACAGAAACCTTTATATTTTACTGGCTGTAGCAGTGAGATTTATGAATTCACCAACAAATGATTCATAGGTTTAAAGAATAAAGTAAGCAAAAACTTCCTATAATTAATTACTGAAGTGCTAAGACAGAGTAGCTGGCACTCAGAAGGTAAAACATTCCAGAGTTTGAATTGTTGCAAATTAACTCTGTTGCTTGCACATGAGTTTTCTTTTTGGTTCTCTTTACCTGCAGACTTTACTTGCAGCCTAACTGGAACATATTAAAGGTGCATGTTGTGTAACATAACTAAGTTAGAGATCAACTGACAAAAAAGACACTTTCAATGCTCATAGGTTAATGAGATTTGGGGTTCATAGATTTTGGGGCTGAAAAGGGCCATGGTCCCAATTTGTCTGGCCTACTGTGTGACAAGGGCCACCTAATTCCAGGCAGCAGTTTTGAGTTTTGCAGTGCAAGGAACTGGATTTATTTTACACTTAGACAAGTGAATGATACTGTGGCTTCTAACTTGCTGTTGAAATACTAGAGCATGTCACTTAAGCATCCAATCTGCATTTAAAGGCTCCAAGCAATGATGAATTTACCACTTCCCTGGGTAATATGTTCCAGTGATTAATTACTCTCTCACTGTAAGGAATTTGTGTCCTATTTTCAGTTTACATTTTCCTACTTTGCACTTTCACCCAATTGATCTTGTAGGGCCTTTCTCTGATACAGTTAAGGGGTTTCTCATGCCTCTCCACCTCAGAAGCTTTAAAAACTGGTCTCTGTTTCTTTGAGGGACTAAACTGATTTAACTTTTTATATTTCTTGTTAGAAGATGTGTTTTCCAGAACCTTTCCAACTTTTGGTCTGTTTTAAAATGCAAATTCCAGAGCTGGACACATTGCATAGGGTTCTTACCAAACCATGTGTGGAGTCAATACTGCTATGTTTAACCCAGAGCATTACTATTTTTAGCATGGAATTAAAGTGATGTTTTTCCCTGCCTTTTGCTGCCATATCATGATCCCTGTAGCAGATTCCTGTGATCCACAGTCCACCTCAGCAGTGTCAATCTTTCTTCTGTGCATAACCCTGTAGTTAACAAAGGTCGTTTTTGTGGCAGAATTCACTTCATTACAGCATAAGTAAATAAAGCCTGTCACCACTCTAGCAGTGAGTGTAGGTGCTTACCTTGGAGCTGAGCTGGGTGGGTAAATATACACTGTCTTTAAAATACTGTGAATGGCCAACTGGATTGCATCCACAGGAGTGCGTCAGAAAGAAATCCTAACAGTCTATTGTTTTGCTTTTGCCTGTGTCTTTAATGATTGCCTGATACAAAGAAGAAAAAGCAATTATCAAAGGCAACTTTTAGGAGTAACTTTACATATAGGATGTAATTACATTGTGAAAGAACACTGGCTTAATAGTGACAGACAGTGACTAAGAGATCTGATTACCAGGGAACTAGCTGCCAAAATCACATCCAGAAAAAAAAGTGTGGGGGGAAAGAAGCTTTCAGACTGGCCTGCATACTTGTCAATCCACAATTAGTGATACTGGCAAACTGCTATGCACGCCGGTTCGTCCTCAGGTGGACTTGTGCAGCCTCTGTGTCCCTCAGACACTCCTGCACCATCTTGCATCCCCCTTGTCGGAGCCCGGGGGGTGGCAGGAGGCACAGCCCAGTGCTGCGACCCGGGTGCCTACATCTCACCCAGTTTTGGAGCTGTGGGACCGCGGTGCTGCATGCTGGCTCATGCTGCTCTCAGGCCAGCGATGCCTGTGGCACAGCCAGCTGAGGGCTCTGCACCGCGTCTGCTGGCACGGCAGGGAAGAGATCAGGTGCTGGCAGTTTTCTCAGCAGTCCCCTGTGGCTGCTGTCTCTGTTCCCATTCCAGCTCTACATCTGTGTCATTCCTAACTGAGGTGCTACAGGGCATCATGCTTAAGGCTGAGGATGTAAAATACCCGATGCTGTTTAAAGCACTTACAAAACTCTGACTGCTCTCACCTGGCTGCTGGCAGTGTCTGGAGCTTGCCCCTGGTATTCTGGACCATGCTATTTAAACCACCAGCTATTTTTCTGTGAAGACATAACTGTGACAAACAGTACAGTTTGTCCCCTTTTTCATGTTGATGTGGCCTGTCATAGTACCACTTGTCATCTCAGATTGAAAAGTTTAATGCTTTTTGCCCTGTGGATTTTTTCAGTCTGGCTTTGCTGTGAGTCCAGGATGTCACAGCAAATCAACCAAAGTCACCATCATGCATTGGGACTCTCCAGGCTTGCTCTCGATTCCTGAAATAACTTCTAAGTGATTCTGTTTTCAGCACATGTTGTAGTGTGCTCCCAAGCTACCTCTTGGATGTCACATTCCTCCCCTCTTTCCTCCTGTTTTGTTTTGGCCTCTCCATTCTGCTCTCCTGATTTTGTTCAGTGTATCCGAGACCTGATGCAACCAACTCTCCCTTCACAGTTTCTGTGCTCTGCACCTCAGGCAGCCTTACTGCTGTCCTTGATAATGCTCCTTTTGTTCTTAGCCTTGGGCATTACCATTTAATCTGGTGACAGCAGCAGTGGGATGGTGGCCTGGGAGGGAATCAGGAGGGCTTCAGGGGGCTGAGACCATCTGGTTCATAGAGAACACCTTCTGTGAAACTGCCAGCATGGTCCTTGGCATATGCCAACCATTTCTCCTAAGCACAGTTTGGTGAGGGGAGCCAAAGCCCTTGTTTATTTTACTGGTATAGAGATAGCCCGGTCTCAACACAGCCCTGCATCTGCTCTAGGCTTGTGCCTTACCAGTTAGGAACCGCTGGCTTTGCTAACGCTCTCGCTTGTATCTGCCTTGGCTGACGAATCGCTCATGCAGAGTTGTGGCATCTTTACGCCCTGTTTTAATACTGCTACTTGTCAGTGGATACATGAGTCAGTACATTGTCAGCTGCATCCTGCCGCTCTCATCTGGGGCCCAGTATCCAGGCTCTGATCTGCAATCTATGCTGAAAAAGACAGCACTCCTTAATGTTTCCTTTTCTGTGTGCCTGTCTCTGGACCGCGAGAGATTTCGGATGTTTCATTTCTCTGTGTGCCTTTTTTGCTTTCCAGTGTGTTTCCCAGGTTGGCTCCTAACGAATGAGCAGGTCAGGTTCAAACTCATTTGGGATGTCGAGAGAGGTGTCCTCCAGGTCAGGCACTGCTGTACCTCCTCATCTCTCCATAATGTCACCAGGATCTAACCGGGAGCTGTGCTTTCACAAGAGTGTTATGCTTATGGGGGGTGAGCTCTGAAAGATGTGCACTGACTCCTTGCATCCCTTGTCCTAGACCAAGGAACTATGTGACCCCGCAATGAACCAGTGCGAGGGCTGCTCTGAAAGGAACACAACTGTACCGTTATCCTCAAAAAGCACTCGACTTAACCAGAAAAATTGGATGAGCATCCGTTCAGTGTTTTTCTTTTTTATGTATCCACATCTAAGAACAACTTATGGAGAATGGATTTGGTTGGAGGAATTTTTTTTTTTTTTTTATTTGGTCATGGAGAGTGAAGATCAAGCATGGAAAATCAGATGCAAACATTCCGTTTCTAAGATCTTTTGTGTAACTTTAACAAGATAACCAACCACAGAAGTGCCAGCAGGACTAGGTAGGTAGGACGGTTTTTAGAAACGCTACTCCTGATTTTATATTTGCCACAAAATTTCTATGCTACAGTTTGCAGTATGAAGAAGCATTGACAGATAATTCGGGCAGTTTAGTCCCTAGTATGCAGTCATGCTGCTTCATGTTCCATCACCATTTTTCTTTTGAGTATCTCATGCCACTTGGAAACACAGTAATATTGTAATTTCATGATGTATGCTGTATTTAGATGGTGTTGCAGTTTTTTTATTCCTGTCTTCTTTTACAACCAGAAGATTAGATCCGGAAAACACACTTTATATTCTGATATCGGAGGAAGAGTGAAATCCTCGTCCAAATGAAGTCAGTGGCAAAACTCCCGTTGACTACAGTGGGGATAGGATTTCACCCCATCCTGTGTTGCCTTGCCTAAAAAAGGAAAAGAGACTTGATCCAAAGCCTATTGTAGTCAATGGAGAGATTCCCAGTGATTTTAATGGGCCTGTGTTTGGTCCAGCATGAGGTTATTCAGTCACCTCTGAATTTTACAGGAATATAGCACTTGTGTTCCCTTCTCCAAGGACTCATAAGCTTTCTCTGAGTTAGATAAATTTCTACACATTTCTTCTCCTGAAGCATTTGGGACTACTAAGTTCTTTCCTTTTTTTTTTTTTTTTTTTCTTTCCCCAGTGTTTCTTTTCAGACACTGTTTTGCCTTGTGGTGATTCTAACTCATCACAAAACAAATCAACACTGAACAACGACCAGGATATGTAAGTTTGGGTTTATAGATTCCAGTTCCATGAACTTTGATTTAATAAACTTACCCCTCTTTGTAGCAGAAAGCACAAAAAATGGGCGGGTTGGCAAACTTGAAACCTGGTTCTGATTCTGACCTACATTTAAAAGCTAAATTTGAGTCTGATAAAGTTTTAAAAACACTGGTAATGTGAAAAAGATGCTTCACTGTTCTCTTTGTATTTTTAACCTTCTTTCCTATTAAAACTGTAAACAGTTTTATATTATTGCAGTGAATTCTTCTCTAATTTACTCCAGTGTAAATCCAGAGGAATGTTTCCAAAGGCAGGAGAACTGTTCTGCATTCACACTGGGGTGAGTGGCAGCAGGCTCTGCCAGGCTGTTTCTCCCTTCATCTTCCTCCTTTCATTGTGTTTGATAAGCCTGGGCAAAAAGTGTTGTTGAATGATATACTGGTTCCAGTGATGGTCAGATATCTCCACCGTTCACTGTCCCCATGGTTGTGAGTATCTAAGTGTCTGTGATATAACCAGAACAATTCAGGCTAAAAAAAGTCTTTCTGGTGGATTCTGTTTACCCCCCAAATATCTCAAAATATTATTATTTATTTTCATTTTTGCATTGGAAAAAACTCAAAACCTCAAGCATTCTATGGAAAGCTTTTTTGTGGGTTGAAACATCTGTTTTTGTCTCATATGTCAAGGCCTGATTTGAATCTCTTGCATAATTTTTGATAAGGCAGATGGACTATCCCTCTCTCCCACAGACACATACACATGCAGAGTATCTGCTTTGGATTTCAGAAACTTTCATGTAAAAACTTTTTTTTTAAATTGATTTTATAAAAAATGTTTTTGTCCACTTAAGGAATTATCTTTAAGTTAACATGTCTGAAGAGCTCATGGAACATTGAGTTTTTGATTAAATGTCTCCAGTTAGTTTGTTTTCTTGCATAATAACATTAATTTCAGTGGAAAATTGACTTTTACTGAGTTTCGCTCAAAAAGTAAAAATGTTCTGTAGAAAAACTTGCCTTTTTTTTAATTTTTTTTCCCATTCCCTTCCTCATTTTTCTTCACAGTTTTCCCCACAGTAGTCTATAAAAATAATGATCATTCAAATGGGTTTTTAGGTTTTGAGCTAAATCAGAGTTTCTTGTTTACTTCGTGTGCTGATGAAAAACACAGATCTGTTGTCTTCTAGCTGACATATTCTTGTATGGTTTATTGATCTAAGCATCAGTGCTCAATGAGATGCATCAAGCCCAGCTGCATAGATGTGAATTTGTATCTGAAAATTGAAATATTCACCTTCAGCTCCCGGACAGAGAATTAGGCATCTCCAGCATATAGCCCTGACTGCTGTGTCTACCATAGGATAAGATAAACAGCTTCTCAAAGGTGGCTGCTTCTCTTTTTGACCCTAAAGGGAACATAGGGATTAGTTCAGGCTTGGACATCTAAATCTCAGATGTGTAAACTGTGGCAGGTGAATCCTACACAAAGTTCTTGGAACTGTTAACTGTCTTCCTGGGAGAATTAGCTTACATCTTCTACCTGATGAAATGATTTAGTTTATTTAGCTACTATATGAAATTCTTGTAAACATGAAATTGCAAACTAAAGATCTTTTGAGCCTCATGTGGTTTCTTTTCAGACATAAGCACTCTCTTTACACTTACTCTATAAGTAAATTTTATACATGGTGGTTGCTTTCTTCCACCTCAGGAAGAGGGATAATTCTGGGAAAAGTTACAACATGATCCAAAGTTCAAGCCTTTCCATTGACTTCAGTGACTTCTGAATTATGGTCAAAAGTGAATTTTTCCATTATTCAGAAGATACAAGCTGTTTGTCAAATGTTAAGGACATTGTGATTTTTAACTGAAAAGTAGTGCAGTTAATTATATTGGGAAAGTTTGGGGTTTTTGCTCATTTAGCTTCGCATGTCTAGCAGTTAATAATTGTTAATAATAAAGGCACATCTGTAGGCAACAGAATTACATCAGAAATGAAAGCATTTTTTTTCCTTCACAGATTAGATCCTGGTTAGAAACCAAAAAACAGAAAATAAAATCTGCTAAGTAATTGTTGGGCTGATCTTCTGTTTCTAATATTGCATAGAAAAAAAAGTTGACAAGTTGTTTTCTATAACCAAAATATTTGTTTTGTTCTTTTAAAATCTTTTTAAGGCAAAAATTCCAAAAGCTTAGGCTGTATTTACATATTTTTAGCAGCTTTCTGTAGTTAATTTTTGTCATGTTATCAGCACTACCTTCTGTAGTTAATTTGGCTTGTAGAAAGCTGTGATTAATGGGCCTTTGCTATAGCATTAATTTTCATCCACAATCCCTCCTTGCCCTTCGGTATTATGTTAATTACTGGAAAAGAACCGTGAAATCACGTATGGCACAGAGCTGTGGCATGGCAAAGATCAACAATCAGAACCGAGGTTCTGAGATGTGTCCAAACAGAAGAATGGGAAAGCATCTAACCTGGCTAATGGAACTAAAAGTATAAGGGGTTTTAGGGACTAGGCAGTTCTGGTTTATTCTGGACAAGTGCTCCATTTTACTACTTTCCATTGCCAATAGTAGCTTTTTGGTAGTTCTGAAGAAAATTACTGGGCATTTCTTTTCGGTTCTCGGGAGGACACTTAATCTGAAAGCATTTATCTCAGTAGATTGTCTCCCCGATCAGACTGCTTTAAGGGCTGTTGGTTCTTGATCCAAAACCAACTGGAGTCATTACAGTGAGTTAAGCTTTAGATCTGCATTGTTCTTATCAAGAAGATAGTCCTAAAATGGTCACCCTTGGAGAAGGGATTTGCTCTATAAAGAAAACCTGCTACTTAATAATCCTGTGAGCAAACTGTTAGAATAGCAAACAAAATAATTTAGCGATGAGGCCAGAAATATTATTTATTACTACCAAAATAAATATGAATATGATAAGTCTTAGTAGAAAAGAGAGATTTTCTTTAATATGGGTAAATGTAGTAGACATAATTAGACTTGTCTGAAAGGTTTTGTTAGGTAAATATCCAGAGTTGCTCACCTGAGAATTACTCTAAATAAAGTAAGTGAACTGTTCTCTTGTTTAAATAAATTTATCCAGAACTACCAATGACCTTGGGCACGAGGTGGGTCTTGCCAGAGAGTACGGAGCTGAGCTTAAAAGTGTGAGCCTCAAAGCCACTTCTGAAATAGATGGATGTCTAATGTTTGTGGGTGGCTACCTGTTCTGGGTTCTAAAAGTAGATCTCCTATACACTTACATTTGTCCCCTTGCAGATGCTGGAGTAGCCCAGGGAAGACCCTCCACTTAAGTCCAGGCCAGATTCTCTGGCCAAGGGGATATGCTTGTTCTCATAGGCATGCTCAAAACAGCCTGGCCTTGAGCTTCCACAAAAAACACAGTTGTCATTATCTGTTCAACTAAACAATAAACAATAAAAGTGGTGCTGCCTGTTGTTCCTTATTTATGAGCAATGAGAGTAATTATCCAGGTTGTGGGTGACTGGGGTTTTATGACCTCCTCCTTTAGAGTGGATCCTATATCTACATTCCTTGAAAATGTCCTGCCCACCAGGATGCTTGGAAAAAGGGAAAAGGAGGGGAAAGTCATACTTCTACCTGGTTTTGAGACTGTTCCTAGAGGGAGAAAAAAAATGCCAGATTCAGCAGAAAAAGATTAAAGAGGGAGAGAGAAATCAGGTGGTGCACCCTGGTCTTCCATGGGCTGTTGCAGTGTCTTGTGCTGAGGTTCACAAGCAGAGGATAGGACCCAGAATGCACATTTTTTTTTTTTTTTTTTCCTCACAAATGTCCTGCTTACTGGTCTGGAGAGTTGCGCTCATTAGTCCTCATAGGCAGTTGACCCCAAGTGAGGTACTTCCCCTCTGACATGCCTGGGTGTGAATTGATTAGTAGGGCTCAAGTCAGTTGTCATGTTAGCACAGGGGATGATGGCCCCTGGGTGGAAGGAGCAATGCGGGGTTATGCAGATACGTCAGGCAATTGGCAAGACTTGTGGCACCCCTAAGTGACAGCAAAGATGGTTTGTCCATCTCAACCTTATCAGGAGTGGTCTTGTGAGCTGGTAAAGGATAGGTGTCACCATCAGACAGGGGAAGACAGGAGAATAAAGACAAAAAAGTAGATGTTACATTGTGAAATGCTGAGATTTGTACCTTTTCCAGTTTAAGTGCTAGACTTCCCTCTCTGAAGCTGAGAAGTATCATTTCAGTCTCTCCCACTGATGGTAAAAAACAGCTGCATGACACATAGCCTTTATAGAGCATCAAACTTCTAGCAATATGATAGTTGTTTTTATCATGATGCTCCCAACAAACGGCACATGCTGTTAATATGAATCTATCTTTCAGCAGCAGATATTTCAGGCACTGTTAGTAACATAATCTCATGATGTTGCCATAATAGAGTATACTGCAGATCCAAATCTTGCTGAAGTGAATTCTTTCTTTGGTTGTTTTCCTGTAGTTCTTCTTGGCTCCAGTGGGATATGTGCCCACATACTGTGAATGTGCTCAGCCTTAATCTTCATACAGTATTAGATCTCTGTTAGCCTAAATTTGCAGGCTCAGAGATGCTGGAAGAGCACTGCAGGTGATGGCATGGGCTGGGGGGCACCATGGAGGAAAAGGGAAGCATTAGCAGGTCTGACCAAGAAATCAAATGGGACAGTAGCAAGGTTGTGGTGCTGTTATACACACCTTAAAGGAGTGTATAACAGCACACATGAGGTGGGATTAAAGGTGCAGCATGTCATGAGCAGAGGAATCCCCAGGTTCCTAGTCAAGCGCTCTCAGGGGAGCCTGTGCTGTATTCGATGGGCTACTTGTGTTAGTGTTGGCTTCAGAGTATGGCCAAGAATCACCTGTCTTTCTTGGGAAATTATCCATATCCCTTTGCAGTGTCTATACTAACAAATTAGAAGTGCCAGAGGTCTTGCTTTGGCCCTGAAAACAGTTGTTTCTGTCATTAAATTGTTAGAGCCATCCTTGCCATGATTTTGGCTGAGGCTTACTGAAAGTCTCTTGTACGTTTCCTGGTCCTAGTTCAGGAGTTAGCTTGGTCCAGGGACCATTGAAAAGGCAGTTTGGATGCAGCCTCCCTATTTTAGAGGCCAGGAGAGTTTAATAAATGCATGGGGCCATGTTATGACAGCATGCTTCTGCTCCCAGGACCAGAGAACAGGGCCTGGAGCTGCCTGGTTTATTGGTAGGGGTGTAATCATTGTGTCTGAGAGCCTCTTGCAACTGTGAGGCTCTTGTTTCTTCTACTGTGATGCAAAGAGCAGACGAAACAAGACCAAACCAGGCACTGATAATATTTTTCAAAAAGACAGTTCTTTAGAAGTTCTATTTTTGCTATGTAGGGAGTAAGGCAGAGAAATTTAGAGGTCAGAGGATCTCGAAGAAAGGCAGACCTAGTATATTAGACAATTAAAATTTTGCATGCAGATAAAATATTAAGAAAGCTGCAGAGAATTAGAAACAACAGAAAGTCAATATATGAAAGTCTACATGCTTGATAAACTAGATCTGGAAGATACTCTGAACTTTCAGGTTTGTTTTACAAATTACTGTGTTGCCAATATTCATATGAACATGTCTAAAAGTGTTAATCCAATACATATTTATTCCTGAACTTTACTGTATGCGCACTGTCTTCTGCCAGTAACCCCGCTAATTTAAATGGAGTTCATCTAACATCAGATTGATGGAACACACTGCTGAATTGGGCACAACATATGCTTAAGGACTACTCTTATGTTTGTTGTTGCAGTCCAGGTAATCGTTAATTCTTTGAAGATTATGAATAGCATTTTAGTATTACAGCTTCATTAAGTCCTCTGCATTTTTTAATCTCACACTGTGTAATCCTAATTAAGATTTGTTTCTAGTATATGCCTCTGTTGTCCATTTCCTATGTGCATATAGCACACAGTTCTATGTTCAGTTATTTGAAAAAAAAACCTAAATGACTTCACTACTGTGGCCTGAAAAAAACGTGCTTTTGCAGCTGCCTAAACTGTGTGTTCAGTGGAGGAACATTTATGTTGACCAACATACTCTAATAACTAACTCATTGCTGTGTTACTCCAGCTTTGTTGTAAAACTTGACCACTGCATTACTCTGACAATGTTGGAGGTATAGCCATGCTATATATATATGCATTTAAGTTGCAGCTGCAGAGGAATCACCTTCCTGGGCTTGAGATATACTGCACCACATGCTCCTGGGACAGAGTGGCTCCTGAGTGTCTAGATGATGCTGGTTGGTTTATGAACCTTTAAGCCAGCGAGCATCTCTGGCACATGGAGCCATAGAATGAAAAAGGGGATGTGCCTGAGGTGCAGGCTGGGCTGAGGGGGAACATGGGTGACCCCCAGCAAATCTCTGCTCCAGGAGAGATCATCTCACGCACCTGCATTCTCTGCTCACACCAACTAACTCGAAGCAGAGCCCAAAGGAAGCAACTGCAATTTGCTGATCAGAGTTCAGAGCACATCTTTTCCATGATACCCATGAGGCCTTTGTCCCCAGAAGTTCAGGGAATAAAGTTTTTCCCTTCTGCTTCTGCTCTTCAAAACTGGCAATTCAACATTACATTCTACCACAGACCTGAGTAAGAGCAGAACTTTAATCACTTCCATACTGTGTCTGCTCCAGTCAAGGGTTTAGCCTGAGCCCATTTGCAGATAAATCAATGCAACAGAAGACTTTTCTCTTAGATACATTTAAATTGGATCTGTGTATTAAAAAGAAAAAAAGTGGGAAGCCACAAAGCCTGTTCAAAGGCTCACTGGTAGAGTTAGTAAGTATTTTCTTTTTGCAGAAAGAAATAATGCTCAGTCAAACACCTACAGAGTGTAATTTTACATGACAGTCTATGACAGAGTTCAGCAATGAAAATGGGAGTAAATATTTTATTATTTTTTTTTGAGCTGGGAATCATGCATCAGCCTAATGAGTAACAGGTTTTTGTTTGTTTGTTTGTGTTTTGTTTTGGTTGGTAGGGAGGACGTGTTCTTTTGTTCTCACCATTTTGTGCTGGCTCAGTCTCTGAATGCTACCACTGCATTGACTTTGACAGATTCAGCTGGAAAAACAGACGCATTTTAACTAGCAGTGCCCAAATACCAGCTATGTGATATGATTCACTTTGCGGAGGAGTAGAATGGTTTGTTTAAATCGCTGTCTGGTTTATGCCTGAAGGACGCCTGTTACAAAGGAGGTTTCACCTGTTAAATCTACACAACCTGTTCTCTTTCTAAAGGAGTGTTTTTGACAGTTGTCATATACACACATGTGTTGTATAAATGAACTGAGGTCTGCCTTACAGACTTTGAATTATAACCACGCTGTGGTGCTTTTATTTGTCTTTGCTACGAGTTTGCTCAGAAGTTTGATTCTCGAGCACAGCCCCAAGAAAAGAGGCACATCTTTTTAGACAATAACCTAGAAAACCACATATTTCTTCCAGAGAAGAAGTGTAAATACTTTACACATTAAAAGATAATCTAATTAATCAGTCAGTGAATGTTAGTTTTAAGACTTCAATATATTCAAGTCCTTTTAGCATGCAGTTTGTTAATTTAGAGTGCTGGATGGTTGAGATGTTAGGAATCAGAAGTGACAGCATGATTTTAGTGAACAGGGAATGATTATTCACTGTTTTTCATAAAGCAAAATTTGAAAGGGCTTCTGAGAAGGTTATGGGATGGCAAGTTCAAAATAAACAGTGCATAGTTAAACTGTGGCATTTATAATCCTGAAAGTTTATGTGAATTTAAGAAAGCAATTAGATGAATTAATGGAAAAAAGGTACTCAAAGGCTAATAACATGAAGGAATAATCTCTGGTTTAGGAAGTCCTTATTCCTCTGATTACTGGCAGCAGGAAAGAAATGCCAAGAGAGGCATCAAGATTCATTTCCCTGTTATTCTGCACTTTCCTAGTCATCCTCTACTGGTCACAGACCCAGATCAATCTTTTTGCTCCTCTTGCAAAATGAAGACCATAAGCACAACAGTGAATATAAACTGGTGTTAAAGTTACATCACATAGAACATAAATGTGGAGTACTACTTCATCTAACACTGCCAATTTCATGTTACATCTTGTGAACAGTTGGGCTTAACTTGTCTCACACAAAATTTGTGAGTTCAATTTTCTTCTTTTATGTTTATCTGTAATTTTAAGTTGATACTGAATTTCTCCACAACTTTTTAGTTAAGTTGATTTCTAATATTTTTCTGCTGTTAAAATAGATACCTTGAGAGATTAATCACTTCATAATTCAGGTAAAAGTGAAAGGTTCTCTCTATAGTTTATGGTATTATAGTGACTGATCACCTGACAAAAATAACATGGTATTTATGCAATTAGTTTGTTGCTTTTTTTCTGATTGTGGAAATTGCTTTAGGGTAATTTTCTTAAATGTCATTTGAAGAAGAAATTGTCTTTTTGAGTTTAAAGAATAGAGAAAACATTCTACAATAACAGGTGTCAGGTAAATATTATAAGGCTTCACAATACCTTTAAGTTAAATTCAACTATGTTAACCAGTATACAAGAGGTGTGACTTTCAACTAGTCTTCAACTAGTGCATAGAGTAATGTATCCTATATATGCTTTACCTTACCCACACATACACATATATATATATACATTCATGTGTGCAAGCACATGGACATATATTTTATACCTATACTATATATAAATGACTGGTACAGAAATTATATATAAATTGCAAACCTGAAAAGAAAATGAAAAAATAACATGTATCAAAGAAGGCAAATGACACTTTTCCCTTGCCATGGAAAGGATTTTTAAAATAAAAATTATCTACTGTCAAAACCTGTTCTCAATATAATATTAGTCTGTTGACTTTTTTCATCATAATAAAAGGGTTATTGAAAATAAGTTGTCTCAAACTCTGGACTTTGTCACTACTTCTTTTGACAGATACATATTTATTATTGCAGTTTTTAGCAGAAAACTATCATCCTATGGGTCTGATGATACGACAGGTTATATTTGGAGACAGCATGTGCAATATTAAATGCCAGAACACCAATACGACCCATCTGCCCAATATGTAAAGTATAATAACACCATTATGAAGTGATGATATGTTTACATACCCTTGTAACAGGATTAAAGTTTTCTTAATTGTCCCCTGCTTGAACCTAATGTAATGTTTTTGGTGTGTCCTATAGAATAATATTGAAAGAATGAACAAATCAGTGGCGGAACCTTCTGAGATTTGCCTAATTACAACTCAAATTGTTCCCATATTGGAAATTACATGCATATAATGCCTTTTGGGGCACAGAATAGAAGAAGCATATGAAGGTCAGCCAACAGTGCATTGCAATGAGTTCTGTCTTCATGAACTTCTAAGATGTCTTTTTCATGCAGTGAGACACATTAATTTACTAGAAACAGATTTCAGAATTGTTTTATCCGATTTTGGAAGGCTTATTTCTGCAATCACCATAAACCTGCTACAGAAAACACAAATTGCAGTTGCCCTGAATTTAGTTAAAACACCACAAATACAAATCACTCAGCTAGGTCATGTGGAGGATCAGGATGCTGCTGCTGCATTTCAGGTACATAGTTCATTTTGAAAGATTCTCAAGTTTTACAGACCTTCAACCAGATTTTGACCCATACATCATTCAAAACAGCCCAGTGAAATGCAGAGGAGTCTTGGATAGGTCAAGGAGTACCAGCTGCATCCAGTTGTGTGTTCCCATGACAGTGTTGCATGTTTGTGATAGGTGAACATATGATAGTTTTTATTTTTATTCCACTCCTGCTTTTTACAGCACAGCTGCATGTTAACCAACACGATGACTTCTTGCTAGCCTAGAAGTGCTGACCCTACTGAGCAGAACTGCGTGTCTGGGAGCAGAGGGATACTGGCAGAATGCCTAAGTCTTTGGGGAATGCCTTAACATCAGTGAGGTCTTGCTGAGCTATTGATAATAGCTAGTGTTTCAGGAGATTGAAATGACTCTTCTCTCGATTGACTTGATTGCTTCAAGTAAAAAAAAATCCCTTGACAATCTGCTTCGAAAGTGTATTGTACAGTTTTAACAGTGGTATTATGCAATTATTCCAGGTATTGAAAATCATACAAATTATTAAAAATGTTAGCTCCTATATATTACTATAAGAAATATTCTAACACCAATATTACAATAAAATCCCAATTTCATCAATGCTTATTCACACTGCGAATTGTTGGAGGACTTACATGTTAGAAACAGACTCCATACCACCCTGCAAACATAAAACTAAACAACATACACAAGTGTGAGTTCTTTTTGTTCTTTTTTTTTTTTTTTTTTTTTTTTTTTGTAATATAATTTAGTTGCTTGGAAGACAGGCTGCCTGCCCTGGAAGTAAGACAAAGCAAAGCAAAGGAGTGGATATAGAGCATCATGGATATGGGTCAGAAAAGAATCTAGGAAGATTGTCCTATTACAGAGACAATGTGGCTGGGATATCCTCTGTGCTAGTACAGTTCATGTACTGTAGCATAGGATCTTTTGCTTTCATATCTGAGTTTTGGCACCAGTTGGGTTCATTGGTAGACTTTTTCCTTCCAAGATCAGTACTGAAACCCATTTTTACTGTGAAAACAGGAAAAAAATGTCATTTGGCAGTGCTCCATGACCTTGATTTGCTCTGCTTGCAGGGTACAAATGAGAGCTGTGATACTTTTTTCTGAAAATGTAACTTTTTTTTTTTTTCAGTTCACTGGAAATTTAGGAACTAAGAGAGCCAAGTTAGATTCTTTGCATGGGTGAGAAGGGAAATGGAAATGTAATTTTTCAAGGTAAACAGCATATTTGACATATTGTGTTAGCCTTGTATCTGCATATCTCGTGACCTCTGGGTACGAGGGGCTTTCACATTGCATTGGTACTATATAGATGATGGGAGTAACATGAACTGGTGCTAGAGCAGAGGCTCAAACCTGAAGTCTATCACTACTAAAGATTTCTGCCTTATGTTGTTATACAGAAGCAGCAGTTTAGGCTTCTTAATTTACACCAAAGCTTTGCAGCTTTACAGAGCTTTGGAGTTTTGCAAATGTTTTGGTTTTGACTTGACTTGTTCTAGCAGGGAGGAGTGGGCAGGAAGTTTGTGCTCCTACCCGCAGCACAAGTGTGGATAGCATTAGGGTTTGGACCTGGTCCCATGACAGGGTAACTGCAGCCAGACTCCCTGGGGTGCTCTGGATATTTTGTGCTGAACCTGTAGTGCAGTCTGGCTCTCAAGCCAGCATATCTAGGCCCCTCACATCAGCATAGTTGGTGCTTTCAGACACAGAGAGCTGGCATGGAGTCTCCAGTGTCATTCTTTTCCCTGTTCTTGGCTAGCACAAGTCAGGCATGTGTTCATGACATGAACACCTTAACGTTGCTCCAGCTCTTCGTGTTTTGTTCAACCTCATTGTCTGTTATCGGCAAAAGCAAATGAGTCCTTTTTGCTTCAGTCGTGGTACTAATTTGGTCTTAAAGGATCTGGGTACATTGTCTGCAGTGCAGGCATAACCATTTCCAACACAGAAAATGTTCATAAGCAATGTTCTTTGTTTCTGGAGCCTTTTTATGTGTATTCTTGCCCTTAATGAACCTTGTAGCTGCAACAAAAGTTGGAAGTTTAGTGGGTGTTATCTCAGATAATCAGCTTTAGTAGCAAAATCAGGTCTCACAGATCCTTTTGGCTTGGTTCAATGCAAAGAAGCATTAACAATTTAAGTTTAGTCTGAGCTAGTTGCTTGTATAGGGATTGCCAAGTTTATGTGCATGCTTCTGTGTAATTATAATTATGAAAATTGCTCTTCAGCTTGTGAAATGGTACAGCTTTGCAGGCTTTTTTAATTAAGAGACTGTCAAATATGTATGCTGTTCCAACGCACAAATTCATGGCATTTAAAAAAAATAAAGTTCTTTTGAATGTAAGGATCCAAGGATCTTGCTGTACAGTTATATCATGATTAAAATAATATTAATGTGAATTATGATAATTCCAGTTAAGAAAGACCAAAGGGATTTTATGATAAATTATTGTCAGAAGTTACATTTAATTTGATGGTATTACACATTTACAAAGAACTCCTTTGTTGTCCATCATCATAGTATTAGTGGATGAAATCCTCAGCATAACACAAGTAGAATTTACAGTTCACACTTAGAACCATGTATGGAAGACAGATATCTTAAATCTAAACTAGTTACAGAGGATCTGTAGTGGGGGAACTCTGGAGTACGATAATCAGGTAGGCTTTTCGTTAATATAATTTTAAAGAAAGGCTGACAAGCTTTCACAACATGATCACCAAACATGGGGGATCAACATGGGCCCCTAGCATAAGAAGGACAAAGACCTGTAGGAGCAAGTCCAGGGGAGGCCGTGAAGATGATCAGGGGGCTGGAGCACCTCCCCTATGAGGACAGGCTGAGAGGGTTGGGGTGGTTCAGCCGGGAGAAGAGGAGGCTCTGGGGAGACCTTATAGTGACCTTAAGTCCTTAAAGGGGCCTACAGGAAAGATGGGGAGGGACTCTTTATCAGGGACTGTAGGGATAGGAAGAGGGGTAATGATTTTATGCTGACAGAGGGTAGATTTAAATTAGATATAAGGAAGAAATTATTTCCTGTGAGGGTGATGAGGCACTGACACAGGTTCCCCAGAGAAGCTGTGGCTGCCCCCTCCCTGGAAGGATTCAAGGCCAGGTTGGACGGGGCTTTGAGCAACCTGGTCTAGTGGAAGGTGTCCCTGCCCATGGCAGGAGGGTTTGGAACTAGATGATCTTTGAAGGTCCCTTCCAACCCGAAGCATTCTATGATTCTATGATATCTTGTCTGATCTTTCATGTCAGAATGGAGATGAAGTTGGTACAAAGCATTCATTACCAATATGAGGATCATCGGTCCCTTTAAAACATTTCAGTGAGGAACAAACTTGATCCGAAGAAGAACAGTCAGTGGGGTTTATCAGCCTGTGTTTTTTATCAGGTTGGAGGGAAAATCTTAATAGTCCATGAATGGAAGTGTATTAAAAGTAACTCATTTGGAGGTGTAAAATGTGTCTTTTCATAGTTACAGGCTAATCTCCATGTACGTTTTTCATTAATAGAAGAAAAAGCCACCTTCCTTTCTCTCTGATTAAACATGTCTATAGAACTACATGAAAAATAGTAAAAATCTTAAATAGTAAAAAGGTTAAATGTGGTATGTTGAAGTTCTGAAATCTGGGACACTAGAGGGAAACCTGAAATGTGCAGTCTTGGATGCCTATAAATCTATGAACTAATTAACAAAGGCCAGGACCGTGCACTAATATAAGTTAGTTACAGCCCACTGAATCCAGCCAAAGCAACACCTGTCTTTAATATATAGAAAGAATAATTGTCATGAGGGACTTGAATCCAGGATGCAGTGATGGAAGCTCCACTTCATGCAGAGGATAGTAAAGCTCCTAAAAATGATGGATGATAGATGATGGTTTTCTAACACAAAACATACTGGATTTGACAATGCGTAATTTTGTGCTGGATCTTGTTCTGATAGATATAGATGAATTAAACACTGCGCAGCAGCCTTTAGTGGCTATGGGTCTGATGATCTGATTGCAAGTAATATATAATTTATACATAACATATTAAAAGAGAACAGTCCCAACAACTAGCGCATTTATGGAAGTTAGGGAGAAGTGATGAATAAATTTTGTGGAAGTTAGGGAGAAGTGATGAACAAATTTGCCTCAGAGGAAAATGAGATGGAAAAATCTGAATAAAAACAGGGAGTTCCTTAGCAAGAGTTTATTCTTTAGCTAGTAATTCCTGATTCCACATTCAGAGGATGTAATTTGCTAAAATAAATTCTGGTCCAGTGGAGAAACAAGGGTATAATCATCCTTAAATATCTGACACACAAGAAAAAAAGAGAGTAAGTTGAAAACAATCTGTATAAAGTAGAATTTGTGAAATTGTTAAGAGAAATTAAACCTGTTCTAGAATCCCTGATGACAGGATAGTAATATTAGGAACAGAAGAAACCTTCAGGAAAATGTAGGCTTAATGCTAGAAGAACCAGACAAAACTGTCAGTGATGAATTAAAAAAGACAGAATTAATAAGGATTCCTCATAAGCATTTAGAAATATATCCTGTGACATACTTTATCATCTTCCTAGCTCATCAGTACCAAAGGAAAACAATATAGATCCGCTAGGGATAAACATTCTAATGTCATATGTCTTTGCTAACTTGCACCTAAGTATCCTGAAAGAGTTGGCTAAGGACATCTCTGTTTTGCAGATGATAATTTTTAATAAATCCTGAAATCTTGGGGAACCTCCAGAAGAGAGGAAAAATTTCAATATTGTATCAGCAATCAAATAGCAGAAGCGAGCCTATCCAGTTGTAGGCTGGTTTACGTTCAAGTCAAATAGCCACAGTCTGGTACAGGACTCAACTGATAAGAAATTAATTTTCACATGAATGTAACCACAGTCTAAACAAATGATTGAGGGAAATAAACTAGTTTTTACTTTTTTGAAATGACAAATTCAATTGATTTTGGTAACAACACAGATAGAGTGTGTGTTACAGTGTTTAATCTGTACCAAATAATATTCTCACTAAAGAATCAGCACTACATGATATTAACAGAGTGAACTTTGAGTCTATTCTGATCCACCTGACAAAATCTTAAAAGACTTCTCAGTGGGTACCTTCATTAAATAGAAATGCTTTCAGTAGAGCTACAGAATGGAGGCTTCTGGCTCCAAAACCATATAAAATTTCCCTCAATGCTGTGGAAATAATTGTGAAACTATCACTTCCAACATTTGTGAAAGACACAAATACTATCAAAGTGATTTCTTATGATGATTACACAGGGTAATCCAGATGATTTGGTCCAATAAAAAATAATTTGTTTAACTGATCCATAGATAGAAAGATTTTTTTTTTTTAATCTTTGTTCTGTTCTGCTTAGTACCAGACTATTGTTTCTGAAAAGAAAGATAATGAGTTGGAGATTTTAAAAAACAAAAGCAAAACCAAACCAAACTAAGCCATAAAATTGCTGGAGAAAAATATTTTTGATGACAGAATTGAAATAAAAGACCAGTTTATTTTATTAAAAGAACCTTTAAATTCAAGTGGAATGGGAACATTTAACAATAGATATTTTATTAGAAAAATCTGCTTTGTGGAATCAAAGCTCTGTTAATTTTTCTTTCACTTGACTGTTTTTTTTACTTGGCAGAATCTTCAGAAAGGTATTTTGAATATGTTGATATAATTCATATTAACATTTTTGAAACCTTAAAGGCCATTTTTATACTTCAGAATGGCTCGTTGTTCTGAAATGTCAGCTAATTCTAGTAATAGGTTGTTATAAAACCAGAAAATGTTATATTGTTCCCATCTGAGAATCCAAAAGTCCAAAGAATTATGAAAATCTTAGTGTTCTTAGAATTTTACTTGTGAGCATTTTGAATATATTTGATGGGAAAGAGAGCTGTTTTGAAAAAAAATATATAGATCAGAAAAACAATGATCTATTATGTAAGAGATATGACTTTGTTATAATACATTAATATTTTCAAACAAGATAGAGTACTAGGAGAGAAAGATGAAAAGAATTGTTTACATGAACAAAAAGATGATCTTTTGTACAGCACAGCCATAGTGATTTAACTTATTATTTCTGTATTGAATCCAATAATTTATATGACTAAAGTTTAGCTTCTGGAAAGATACTCAGTTTTGAGTCAATGTCTTCAAGAGGGAGTAATCCATCATTTTCCTTGGTAGGTAATTTCAGAGATCATACTTTTAGTAAGATGAACTTTCTTTCCACTTTGAAAACATCTGCCTCTTGCATCCAGCTGTTGACCCTTCTTATGAAATTATAACGTTAAAGTAATCTTTTAAAACCTACTGTTTTTCTTTACCACATACATGTTTATATATCGTAGTCAAGTTGCAGTTTCAACTAGCCATGCAACCTGAAGAGGCAATCAAAACCGAAATGAGGACATTATGTCTAACCCAAAGACCCAAGTCCAGGTTCTTCATAAAGAGAAATGTTATCTAAAACCTGGCTCTTTCTATACCTTCTGTTGCAGGTCTCAAAAACATAGAATCATAGAAAATAAAGCTATGTGGGATGGAGTTCTAGGAGTCACTTTGTCTCATGACTCAGGGCAGAATAAAGTAAGCTTATGTCACTCCTGCCAGATGCTTACCTAACCTGGTCTTAAAATCCTCCAGAGATCCTACAGCTTCTCTAGAAAATCTATTCCAGTCCTTCATTATTCTTACCATTAGAGAGTTTTCCATAATAACTGATGTGAGTCTTCCTCACTGCAGTTAAAATCCATTACTTTTAATTCTTGAAGACAAGGAATGCAGATTATTACTGTCTTCTCTGCCTCAGACTTTTGAATATCTTAAATTGGTAATTTCTTCAAACTATACTAAACAACGATAGTTCTGGCAATCTTCTCTTGTAGGTGGTAGCTCCTCAATCTCCATTCAGTCCCCTTCTTTTCAACAGGCTTGGCTTTCCCCAAAGTGCTCCAAACTAGTACACTAGCTAAAGTCTTGCTAAGGCTGAATGGAGTATTGTTTAAATGTATTCTTATTGATACATGACCTTTCAGAAGGTGTTCATTCAGATAGTGACCACTGTTCTTAAAAACAGAGAGTATGATCTCTCCAGAATGTTAATTTATCTCTGTCAGAGTACATTTCAGTTCTTATATTGCACAGATTACCAGATTTACATGCCCTCAGAAGTTTGAGATGTCATAAAATGTAGTTCAAACCTGTCATCCCAGCTTTTCTTGGTTGTTGAAGTCTGATGTGACAGTAACCTTGTTTTTTAGAAACATATTTTTTAAATTTGAAAATGTCTGTCACAGTTTGGAGCATCTCGCTAGATTACATCACAGTGGCATGCAACACACAGGAAATCTGAAAAATATGCTACATTAAACTGCCCTTAAGGAAACTGTGGTATTCAAAATAGAATATGTTTTAAATCTTACTTGCTTGTTTGTACAACTGGCCGATGCTACGTAAGCCACATTAAAACTTGAAGGTTGCATACAGTAACCAGGTATCCCAGTGGTTTTGGGTAAGTTCATTCACATTACCACGCACTCTGTTCTGAGGTGAAGGGATCTGGAGCAATTGGTGTTTTAACCTGAGATAAGTTTTTTGCCAACTGCAGTTCTGCCTGATTGATAACGGAACTGGGATACAAAAGCATGAGACATTTATCATCTGAACTCAACTCGATTTAGTGAGATTTTATTGACACCAGAACTTCTCTCAGATCTGCCAAGGAATGTTAATCGCTGTGCTATCTATCGAGAGGAAAGGAATAGCTCAGTATAAAAAAAGCCCTTTATTAGAGTGCAGATAAATATAAGTGTAGATAAAACCAATGTACTTTATTATGTTCAACAGGGACTGCACCCTTTCTGAAATTTTACTTATTGTTGCCAAGTGGTTGATTTACTTGTTTTAAGTCATAATTTCAACACATACCCTTCTTTACAAAATACTGAGGAAACACTGTGAATCCCACTTGATTTCAGACTTCAGCAATATACAGTTATATCCAGTTTGTCACCTTCCATCCATTTAACCTCAAGGGAAGGAATAGGTACCCTTCCCTTACCCCCCCTTACTGTCTCATCCTCCTTCTCCACTGCCTTCACCTGCACCCCTGCTCCATTTCTATAATGCGAATGTGATTATAAGATCGCAGCCTTTGGCTGCAATATAGTATATCGCATTTCTTTGAGGGAACGGCAGACTCTCTCCCATGGTGACTAGCCTGAAGCCGCTCTGATCTGTTTTAGGGCCCCAAATTATTATAATGTGAATAGCAAAAGTAAAAAACAAAAACAGCCAAAAAATAAAAATGTTAATATTTTCTATTCTTTTATTTTGAAACTAGCACACTGAGCAGGTTGGGTTAGTTTCAATCACTTTTTGTTTCTCATTCTTTATGAGAGAAGTGGACTGTGGCCAGGTTTTCCTATCACAGCCCATCTGTGTTATGTGCTAGGGAGACAAAAGAAAAGATTAAAGATGTTACACTCTAAAATGCTTTATATTTTGGGGGTGGGGGTGAGGACTAGAGGAGCTGGGGAAGATAGAAAATTATTTCCAGTTGAAGATTGTACTTAAAAATTATTATCATCTTGGTTTCAGTTGTCTGGGGAGTTTGAGATGAATGATGCCACAAATTGCTGATCAGATGTGTCAGAATTAATTTCTGCTTTCCACAATTTTTTTATAAAGCTTGCTCTAGTTGAACTTTGGGCTGCTTTCCTTTGGAAATAAATTTAAAAGTGGCTTGACATGAAGGTGTAAGTATGTAAAAATGGAGAATAAATGCTAGCATAGTACTAAATCTGTATGAACTAGAAAATAAAATTCCACTCATCAAAGGAAAAGCCTGACCAATGTGTCAATCTATCATTTTCCCAAATGCTCCAGAGTCTTTAAATGCAAATTAACTGCCCAAAGTTATATTAAAAAGATATAATTCAGGTTGTAATGTCAAATAATCAAGTGTACATAAATTGCTCATCCATGTAATGTGAATTCAAATCTCATGTGCATATGATACAGTCACTAATTGCATGGTCCAGTATATTTTGTTTCAGTGGGACCTTTGCCACTTTTAGGGGAGGGAATGGATGTTATTAACTTAGGGAAGAAATATTCTTTATCATATGTCTAAAAATATATGTAAACCATGAAGTCATTATTATTAGTTTCTTCGTGGTATTTTCTGTCCTGTCTGTGACTTTAAAATCTGGGGCTTCATGTGTCCAAACTTCAGGAAGGTTAATCATCTTCCCCATACTCCTTTCAGGTACAGGGCAGCACTATCACAAAAGCTTTGAGGCACCGAGGTAAAACATTATATGCCAAAATTTAAATGCCCAGTTTGAGATACCCTGAGTCTAATTTACTGCAAAATTCAGCCCTGTATATGACAGTAAATGTTCAAAATACAGGTCTTGTTGTCTTTATTGACAGTTGTGAGTCCTCAGTAGTTATGAAAATAATTTGGTCACTCATACAATGAAGACTAACAACAAGTGCCTAGGTAAAGCTTGGAATACATGGATTGCCTCCTATAACAGACATTGTGTTAGAATGTTCTGCAGGACACAAAAATCTAAGAATGGTCATGCTGGTGAAAACAAAGGTCCTCCTGATCCTACTTCTTGTATCCAGGAGCTATGAGAAGACTAAGATGATCATGGAACATGGAGACTTCCAAGATGGTTGTATTAAAATTGGGACTGATTTTTGTGAAGTATACTGCAAATGCAGACTGTTTTCTGAATCTTCGTTTTTGTCCATTTCTGCTTCTTGGATAGGGCAAAATCACACACCTGATACAAGGAGTTTTCTTTTATGACAGCTTTATTGAAACAGAGTTGCCAGATACTTTTTCCTCTATTTTAATTTCCCAGAATTGATAACCATGTTAGCCAAAACTTAAAGAAAGTTTGTGATGAACACTTTTACATAGAGCAAGAAATCAAAATTGTTAGACGGTGGTTGAGGGCCACTGAACAGGGACTTAAATGGGAAATCTGGGGCAAGTTTCTTAATAGTCAATGTCACCAGCCACACAACTATTCAGTCTAATCCAGAACTGACTCTGACAATGTGTGCTCCTCCTTTGAGTTTGTATGTTTTTTATTATTGTTTTAGTTTGGAAAATTCTGTGACTCCACCACTGCTGTATATCCTAAAAATAATACATTTGCCTGATCATCCATGTAATCATAGCACTTTACTTAAATGGAAAAGTATTACTCATGCTTTGTCCTTGAGAAAACTGAGCCACATACAGGCTAGAATGAATCAATGACTAAGTCAGGATGAGAATTTAGATCAGGTTTCTCAGCTGTCACCCTTTTCCTTGCACAGCTACCTCCTCCAGCATCATTAAGTGCATCAAGGTTTTGTGTTCACATCTGTATTCCAAAATGCCTCTCTGGGAATCTACATGGCCAACTGTATGGCTTGTGGATTCATTTCTGGTTTCAAGTTGCTGGTGGGTTTTGACATATAAAACACTAAATTATGTTGGTACTCCTGACCTGAGACACCACATTTTACAGTGCTACATTATTGGAGATTAACAGGATGTACAAGAGGACTCTGGGTGTTTTTAATAAACATTGATGTAGGAGGTCTTGAAACTGGTGATATGTGGTCTGTGATAGGAATACTGGCTTTGAGGTTTTGAGAATTTAGAGAGTTTTTCTTGACAGTTCCTGCTGGGTTAGCTGAAAAGTAACAAGTAAATTATTTCTTATGAGTTTAACCCTCAGTGTTGTACCTAGGCCTGCAAGGAAATTTTGCAGGGCATGAATAAACAGAAAACTTGAATCAGCCTGAAAATAGAGGAACTGAAGAGAAGACTGAAGAGAAACTTTACTAAAACTCATGTATTTAAGCATGTGTTCATAATCAGCATGATTAGAGCTACAGATGTGACTGGAACTACTCACAAGTGTAAAGCTAAACCGATGCTTAAACATTTGATAGTGTAGGGCATTCTGCACAAGACCAGAAGTTATGGTAAAGCAGAAAAAATAAAATCAGACAAGCAACTTTAGGGTGTGAATTGCAGGTATTTCAGAATATAAAACAAGGTAAGATTGTTATGAGCAGTAATAAGCAACAATTTACAAGAACTTTTATTATTTAGTAGAAAAATTTATTTGTTTCTAAAGGTTTCATTTTGCTTCTGCACTTAAAATTTTTGAGACTGCCTACTTTTTACTCAGTAAGATACTTCTAATAGTTTTTATTTTTTATTCTGCTTATTTCAGTGAGAAAACTCCCCTCATAATTATCTTAATTGCATTTTAGTATAAATAATGGAGACAATTCTATCACTGGCAACATTTCTAGTGAAAATATCTGAGATTTAATATCAATTTTCTCCAGAATTTTAGATGTTTCAAAAGTAAATATCTTTATTTCCAAGATCCTCCACCTTCATTTTCACCCCTTTAACAGAACCTATTTAATAATGTCTTCAGTACAGTTGAAAAATAAATTTCCTGAGCCTCAGAAATGCCAAGATGGAAAATTAGTCCTTCATTTTGGGTTTCAAAAGAACTTAACTATTGATTTTCAGTATGATTTAAACATGATGGATTCGGTTTTAATGTCAGAAGCCTGCATATATTGGTCTTTTATCAGTGACTGTAGAGCCCAACAGAGTGTATGCCAGCGATCCTGACATGTGAAACTCCTGAGAGCTACAGCTCAGGACTCGTAGTTAAATAGACAATCTTCTATGTAAGCTCAAAGAATATAGCTGTCAGGTGTTAATATTGCAACTTTGCACTTTTGCTGGTCAACTATTTCCAATTTCCTGAAGCTTTAGCTCTTCCTTTAGCTGTCTCCTGCTCTTCTGTAGCAACATTAGTACTGTCCATATTACCACTTCCAGAAGAGATTACCTTTCAATTTATACCATGAGAGGGGAGTGCAGGAAAGCCAAAAGTGCCCTCTGCAGCTATAGTGAGTCAGGGTTGGTATAAGCCTTAGGAGGCACAGCCTTTCTGGCTATATCTACGGGAGGTGGAGAATGAATTGTGGACTATTCTCTGGTTCTAAGTTCAGCTGGTGTCATATAGCTTGTGTACATACACTTAAATTTACTGACCTTCCCCCAAAACAGAGTGGCTACATCCAGACTGCCTTTGAGGAATGGTTCTTGGCTGTCCTAATCCCTGAATCATGCTGGTGTGGTGTCTGCGAGGATCTTAGCTGGCACAGGCCAAAAATATGCCAGGCAGTGCTGGCAATGGTTAGGAGTATGAAGGAATGTCTGACAGTCCTCTGGCCCATGCACTGGCCCTGTTAAGTTTATTGATGTAGACCTCTGTGGCTTGGCTTGTGTTGTGAAATCTGGGCATTAAGCACTCTCCTTATAAGTTCTAGGAAGGCAATGTTGCCTGTCCGTGCCATGCAACTGATGGAATGAGAGGCCAGTGGGACTCAGCACCCTTCCTCACACAGGCCCTTTGATGACCTCTGCTCTCGCTCAGGCATGGTTACTCTTTTACATCGTGATAAAAAGACTGTTGTATAAAGACAATGAGCATGCACAGCTCCATAGGCTTTACCTGCACTGGTGAAAAGCCAAGCTCCGCAGTACCTAACTTTAGTTGCCTGAGTTTTAAGCTTATTATCCACTATGCCTGGTTGTGAATGAGTTGCTAAAAATGAAGCTTCCTCTGAAGATCTCCTTTAAAGGCCTGTATCTTATACCAAGCTGATAATAATGTAACTCCACAAATCTTGGAATAGAACTTTGTTCATCTTCCATATTGAGTGTGGGCTGCTAGCTGGAGGGGAGTGCTTTTTGGTACTGGGTAACCATTCAGCTTAATGCCTTTATGAATTTCACTGGTATGTACTGTAATAACATTAATCATGATGAACTCATTTGGCACTAATAGGAATGTCATATGTACTTGTATAAGAATATTCATTGTAGTTCATCATTAATTAACTGAGCTATTATTTTAAAGTGTTACCAGACATGGTATGTAAAAATGGTTTACTTTGCAATCTCCCAGTGTTGAAATCATGTAGGCTCTTTTGCTATGGTTTATGTCAGAGAAAATCACAACAGAAAGAGCAAAGAATCCAAGACTAAGATAATACATTTCAGCTGTATAACCTTTGGAAATATAAGAATGTAGGACTTGCCATATAGGCAAAGTGCTATGAATATTGTGGCCTATCTAGTCTGGTATCCTGTTCCTCAACAAGTCCTGTGCCAGATATTTTGGGTATAAAAAAGAAAGAACACAAGTGGAGAATTATATTCTGAAAACCAGAATTCTAGTATATCCTACTATTAATCTTTTGCTGTAAGTATGAAACTTACATGGTAGTCTTCTGTAAGGGTCACTCACTGTTTGAACATCCAAATAAATAATATCAGCTGTTTCTTCTTTATCCATTAGTTTGCCATCATGCTTAAAGAATTGTGGAGAAACCACTTCTGATTTAGGTAGAGGGGAAATAAAAAAATAGGCCTGGAAGAAACTCCTGACTCCTGATTCCTCATTCCCTAACAGTCTAGCCAACCTTTCTTAAATGGATCAAGCTTCGTCCTGAAATTAGCTAGTTTTCTTGATACTGGAAGACTGTCGCAGAACTCCAGTCCAGTTAGAAACCTTCTACTTGCCAAATGTAATGTATTTGCTGCTAATTATTTCTTGTGCTAACCCTGACTTTCAGGTTGAATAGTACTTACTCCTCTCTGCATTTACTCCTTTGATATATTTATGGAGCAGGTTACTCTCAGACTTTATTTGCTAGACTAAACAAACTAAGTCTTTTAATTGCATCTCGTAAGGCAGGTTCTTCTTTTCCTCTTAATGTCTTAATGACTCCCCTTTCCTCTCTTCTCCAGTCATAAGTCACCTGTCAAGAACTAAAAATATGTTTTTGGGCATGTGGAACTGTAGACAGTACAGTAAAAGTTGTCTTGATGCTGCTTTTGACAATGGTGTTTATGTTTCCCTATCCTTGAATGAAATACCTCTCCTTATACATCCTAGGCTTTTAATATTGCTGTTTAACAATTCATCCAGATCTTTTTCATCTTAATAATTTCCAACCAATGGACCTACAGCTTTAAGCAAGTGATTTTGTTACACGACTCTAATAGTGATAGCCATACTGATGGCTTTAAGTTTTTTCTTGGGACTAGAAACTGTAATCTAGGGTCTACAGGCTTTTATAAATTGAATGAAGAGAAGATGCAGCCTCCCACACTGTTTCAGAATCCCATCTTAGACAGCTAACCTGAGGACCCCAAGAACAACACCCTTGCCCATGTGTGACTTAAAGTTACTACTGCTAACTTTCATCCTTTTTCTGCTATTCCTCGGAATCACCTGATAGGAAAATTTCCATTAGTGAAATCTCCAGCTTTGTCACCTGCAACTTTAAGACAGCTTCCAGGTTGTTAATGACTATTAAAATAAGTCTCAAGACTTATCCTGGAGGGTGCTCAGTGGAAGAATAAGATTGACAGCTCTCTTCTCCCCCCCCCCCCCCCCCCTCTTTCCCCCCTCCCCAGTTATAATTGTCTTTTCAGCTAAACAAGTACCCATCTAAAAATTATTGCAATCTCCGATATCTCTGATGAAACTAGTAATCCTCAGTGTGGCTCTATTTTTTGTGAAATCTAAATAAATCAGCTCACAACATTTCCCTTAGCCGTAGATTATTTATTTGATAATCAAAGAGATGAGTTTTTTCTGTAATAACCTGTTTCAGGTACATTCACGTGCATTTCATTCTGTCCTTCAGCTTCTGTTCTATACCTTCACATATTCTTCTCTTCATAATTCATCTTTTTTGTGATACAGTTTTTAGAGAGGTACAAAACTGACTGAGAATTAAAACATAATCCATTCATTTAGTCGTTTGATTGTTCTACTTTTACTATAGCTTTAACCAGTTTCAGCTCTGGTGCTGAAATCTCTGTCATTGATCTTTGTAATTTCCAGGAACACGTTGGCACAACTGACTTACATTAAGTACCAAAGACTTGAAGAGTTATGTGATGCTATGAAGTGAAAATTCTGACATAATGAACTGATGACTTATTCTAATAAAAGAATATTTTCTCATAACACAGTTTTTCACCATTGTGGATTCTTTAATTAGGAAGAGAATTTCAAGGACATAGACTGATCACAGTTATGAAAAAAACCTTCAGAAGAAGCGGCTGTCCGATCATGGAGAGACTAAAGGTGGTTTTAATCTCAAATGCCCTGTTTTTTTCATCAATTACATTGAGATTTATAATTTTTCTGATTTTCTTTTTCATAAATCTAGTTACAAAACCATAAGAACAGGGTTTAAATTGCCTTTTATTTAAATGAGCAAATTCAAATGATATATATACATGTGGAAAATTCCATTGGAACAGTAATTTTCTTGCTTTGATAGGTTTCCTGGTATAAAAAGAGAAATAGAGCTCATTTTTTCTCATTCCACACTCACTACTGATTCTAAAGAATCAACAAACTTAAAGTAAATGTAAAGTTAAAATTGCTTTGTTAGATTTATGCGCTCAGTAAAAATATTGTTTATCCCTATGAACCAGGTGGTCTTGATATAAACAAGCTCCAACAAAAGGATATACTGAGAAGTGAAGCTAATGAGTAATAACTCAAGATGAAGGTGCTTTGCCGTGTGCTCCAGTTTGCTACACGTCAAGGGGAGAATAAGTTCCAAACTAGGGTTGCCATACCTTGTGGTGACTGCTCAGCTCCTTGCTGTGTATATCACTAAAGCTTTCATGCAAGTACATCTGAGAGCTTCGTCTAGAGCTTAATCATTGGTCAGGGCTTTCCATGGGGATCTAAAGGATTCATTAATTAAAGTGACAATTTGAAGGAATACTCCTCCTATAATACTTTTCAAGAGGAGGAATTGATACAGGTGTGGGGCAATATGGGGAAGAGAGTGTTTATGTGTGTAGAAAAAATGAGATTATATACTTCAAAATTTAGTAATGGGAACAGTTGTCTGAACCTGTTTTGATACATGTACAACTCATCTTTCTTGACTCATGCTTTGACTAGTATCTTCAGAAGTGTCCCTGTCCAATTTTTGTTTCCTGTGGGAGAGATGCTAACCCCCTACTTAACCTCTCTTACTATGCTACTGTGTAGTATTAATTAGTTGATCTTCAGTTGGTTTACTATGAATGGTATTGTTGTATTACAGCTGTCTTAAAGAGCAAAACTCTGCTGTTAATCAATTCACTGTCGTTTATAAAAGAGATGGGAGGATCCAGGCACGCCTCATGAAATCTGTTTAGAAAATAAAATACTTTGTGTTTAGTGTTTTCATTTATATTTCTGTGTGCCCTCATCTGTATTGCAACATTACTTCTTCCATCTTTCTTTTCTCTTGATATCAGTGGGACAAAGAGAAGCTTGTGATAGGAAAAGTAGATTTTCAGAGATATACATAGATTACAGCCAAGAGGAACCTTTTGTCTGACCAGAATAAATTAGGGCATAAAACTCCCCACAGGGTGGTCCCATAATGAAGTGTGGGACTCTCCAGCTGAACAGGAGAATCTATCTGAAGATGTCCAGCCCAGATGTGCCATGGTGAGGGTACAATCTTCTCTGTTATGGACAGTCAAAAGCATCCCATTGCATACTGGCACTTTCTTTATAGTCTGCATATATCTAGTTACAACCAACTGTGGTTTTTAAAACCCAGAAACTCTATTTGTGTTGGTGGTGATGCTAGAAATCTATCCACTGAAAGATTACGAGTAATGTATCTCATTGTAAAAGAGTAGCATAGTTCATTCTTGAGCTTTTGTATCTTTTAATAGAGATAGACTTTTCAGACCCCTAAATGTTCTTATAGCTTTTTCTCCATACCTTATTTTTTAAAATTCATTTTCCACCTCCTTATCAAAGTTCTTGGGATGGTCTCACCAGGACTTTATAAGCTTTTCTTTCATGCCCTCCTGTTTATATCTCAAAAGATCCCATTGTGTTTCCATTATTTTATTCCCATTGTCAGGAAAAAATACATATTCTGTGCCTTAGATGCTTTAATCATATTAAAATAATACAATCTGCAAAATGAAGACCTTCAGCTTGGATTCATTCCATCTAACTTTAGGCACCAGACCAACTTGCCTAGGGGTTCATAGTCCTCAGCTCCCTACACAGGCAATGAGCGTGTCTGTCTGCATCTGTTGGTTATAGATGAAAAATAGGCTCCAATTTAGATATCTTACTTAAATGTTCAAATGATGCAAGATGAAGCAGGAGAATAGTTTATAATCCTAGTTTCCATGACAAAAAACAGCCTCCTGGGCAGAATGTACTAACCTTTCCTAGAAACTCAGCCATATCTCATTTCTTTACCTTCCCTGTAAACCAATGTGACTCACTGGTATATTCACACCTCCCAAGTGTATTTAGTGTGGGAGACAAGAGGAGAAAATTTATCTAAAAAATAACTTTTATCAATTAGAACAAACTATTTTATAAAGTTTGAGTGTACAGGTTTTGGCTATTTGTACCAAAGAAAGTCCAGCATGTCACCTAGCAGAGTGCTGTAATGAAACTGGTAAAATGAAATGTAAAAAGAAAAGAGAAAATGCCAATGTGTTTGTCGTTAAATCTCTTTCAGAGCTATAATCCATCCTTGAATTTTCCTTTATTATATTTTCCCTTTGTGGATACAGCGCCAGAAAAAACATAGCTGTGCAGGCTGAAAAAGGGGATAACAAATAGTACTTGTGTGTTCTTGGGTGAGATGGATGAGAGGTGGCAGGATGGGGCTTCGCTTGGAAAAGATCCTACATACGGGAGTCTGACTTTCACACTCAGTGTGAAGGACCCTGTTTCTACAGTGCCATTTCTGTCATGGAAGTTGGTACAGAGCCAGTTCTGGGTGGTTGCTCCAGTTGTACAAAACACTAGAAATTAGAGTGTTTTAACATTTGTTTGCAAACCGCTTGTGACACCTGTTTCCTTCTGAAATCTCTCTAAGAGAGGAAGATACTAGGAAGCTTGTCCTATAGCTAAGGGTCTGACTTGAGACTTGACATTTCTACTTCCAAGTTTAACATGCTCTAGGCAGATGATGTGGATTTCACTTTTGAGGGTAACAGGGTTATTTTTGGAGACTCAGCAGGAAAGGGGGTTTGAGGGTACCCAGATCACTTCTGACCTGGAGGCAAGGCCCCTGAATTCCTGTACACAAAGCTCAGTGTGTTTTTCACTTTAGTTTCTTCTCCCGTAAAATGAAATTGATGATACTTCCTTAAGAGAGAACTCAAGATCTTAGAGGTACATTCATGTTGGCGATAGATGGCCAATCTGAGAACTGTGGTTTAGATACAAATATTGCACTATCACAAGTCAGCAGTGTGCAGTGCTACATCTGTGAAGCATGGTGCTATATAAAATGTTGATATGCTTTCATCTTGAGGGCCTCAGAACTGCTTACAGGGGATTTTACATTAAAGTGCAACTAATTTTGCTTCTGAAGGTCATAAATGCCCCAGGGAAACTGCACACTTTTCAGTGTGAGATTCAGAACCCTTATGATGTTTAATTTTTTAGAAACTCTCGTATCCAGTAAAGTTACTTAAGGTCCTGAATTTGGGCTTTCCTTGGGTATGTCTATACTAGTAAATCAAACCATACCAGGAACTTTCCCTGCACACTGGAACTTTATCATTTACAGTGTTACTCAGAGCAGTCTTTGACATGCTTTCAGCCCATGCCGACCAACACTATCCTGAGCAATTCCCAGGCATTTCAGGAATTAAGACAGGATTATTCCTAGCAGACAGCCTGATTGTAGCCATCCAGATTTGGAGGGCAGGAGACTTGGAGAAGGTGAATGTGGAACAATCCATGCCAGTTGGCCCCTGAGCTAGAAAACAGTCCAGGGTACATTTAATGTATAAAATGTTACAGATGTAGCCTGAAGGTCTAAGATCTTGCATGTTGTGCAAGAATCATAAAAATTCATTGACCTTTCTGTCAGGGTAGACATTTTTTCTAACAAACATCCCTACAGTTTCCTAAATCCTATTTAAATTATATCTATATTTGTATCTGTCTGTCTATCTCTCTCTCTCTCTCTCTCCCTCTATCCATATCTCTACCTGTATTTTTATATATGTATGTATATATTTTTTTGCTGTATTTTTTTCCTACCTAAGAAATCAATGCTTGCACTAACAGGCTTTCCCTTTTGGATTGTGTCACAGAATTATATGGACCAATAATTGATTAATTTTCTGTGAGGCTGTACCAAAATCTAATTCAGGAGTTATTTGGTTAGCAGCCTATGGGGTCAATTTCCTACATTTATGTGTGACTTTTCTGTGAAGTGTTATCAGCAGCAAAAGAAGAGCAGATGAAATAATCAGATTCCCCATAAAATCTGCAAATACTACTGCTCAGGGTCCCTATCTAGAAACCCAGCTGGCCTTTCCCAACACAACGTACTGGCTGATATGTAAGATGAAGAAAATGGAAATCTTTTTGTGTAGATAATAAAAATATTTATTTGACAATAGTAATGAGTTGCTTTTCCACTCTCCCATGGGGAGCAGTGATGAGGGGAGAGACATCACAGACACGTGGACGTGGTTGTTTCATTCCCCAGCAAGTGGCACTTGGTTGCAGATCTGTGACAGATTTACACCTGATACAGACCTGTGACAGATTTACAGATGTCTGAGTGACAGAAAGATGGCCTGAAATTAAAGCAGTTCAGGAATAAAACACTTCACTCTTTGAGTACCACTGTTTTTTTTGGGGTGCTTATGTTACCTGTACCTACCTCCATCTGCTTCTCCTCTTCATCACTACTACTGCCACATTATTGTTTTTTTCCTCATTCTCTCTTCATTGCAGTGCCAGGAGCTTTTATTTTCGCTGGATATTTTACAGTTTTCATCTTAGCTCAGGCAAGCAACTTTCCTGTGTATTTTCATATTGAGTTTCAGCTGAAGGCAGTGAAGGATGTGGCCTGAACACAGACAGGGCATGTGTTGCCTCTCTCTGTTATGGTTCTGTTGTTACGAACACCAATTTGTTACATCCCACAATTGACTTGCTTTCACTGCAGTGCTCCCAATTCCCTTGACATGCTTTTGCTTCAAGAAAAGGTCCTTATATAGGGGCTCAACTTGCGGGTATTTAATAAAAGGCCTTCCCTTTTTTTCTGTTGTCTCCCCATATTTGTTAAAATACAGAGTATTGCTTTTCCTTAATAAAGGAATAGTCTTTCTTCCCAGCTCCTTTTCAGCAATAGCCCCACAGTGGGAGTTCAGACTGAAAAGGCAGATTGACCATGCCACTGTCATGCAGCTGAACCAAGCTTGATGCATGTGTCCCATAAGACACAGATGTTTATTTTTCCAAAATAGATTGAAAGTGGAGTCTTCTTTTTTTCAAAGGCTTTATTAAAACTATTACTAATAAAGTACTGGTATGACTGGAGTAATACAACAGAAAAAAACTCTCTATGTTTCCAAACTTCAGATGTGCTAGTTTGTGCACATATCTATTTTGTTAGCAAATGGAAATGTATACAAGGAGCTCTTTTTTTTTTTTTTTTTTTTTTTTTTCTTTCAGCTCTTTCCCTCTTTCTAACCAGATGAAATTGAAATACAATGTGTATCAAGATTATTCATCCTGTAATACCCCAGCCTCATGACAGTGTGACAGACTCTCCTGGCCCAGGTACGATCTTCCAAGTGCTATGGGCAGGGCGGGAATGTGTCTGCATCCCACAGTGTGGTGTGGGGAGGAGCAAACCCCGCTGCACAGTGCTGTCAAGTGGCATGTAGAGCTTCTGCACTTGCCTACGAAACAAGTTAGAGAGCCAGTGTGAAAAATCCAGGTGATCAAATAGGAAGCAATTACTGTTATTAATAACTGCAGGGAAAAGCTACCAGCTAGTGCTGGGGGAGGCTTGATTTGTTGCAGCTCTGTATTCCTGTTTTAGATTTCATAGGGTTGTCATGTGCCTTTGTTAGCACATATTACTGCTCCTTAATGTTTTGTATTATGATAGATAGTTGTGGAAGGCAAGTTTGAGGTTTTTAGGATAAAAGACTGTATAAACTTGAAATAAATTGCAAAGATATCCTAGGTACTTTATTCTCCCATCACCACAGCATTTGACATTGTGTGAAACTTTCAGGATTTCAGTGACTGTTGTCACCTCTACAGCTTGGTATAAGAGTTACTGGAGTGAGGTTGGAATACAAACAAATCTTCCATTAGCCTAATTTTCCCTGGAAACTGGGGTAAAAATCAGTGTGGATTCACTACTCTGCTCTGGAGGTTAAGGAGAAGGAGAATGAATTTCCTCTGGGCATTTCAGCACACACTTCCGCTCCTGTTGGGATTTCTTTTCTAAGCTCTATTGGCAGAGATTTATAGTGTTGCTGTCTAAGACTTTTGCCACATGTACACAAAGCTAGTTGGTTTAACTCCATTTACTTGGCTGGTATGAATGGGTCACTTGTTTATAAATAACCAGTTTGTCTCAGGGTGCCTGCTTTAAGCTTGTGTTTAAGGTAAAAAAATAAAATGGAGCAATACACAATCTTTAGTTACCTCTGTTCTCCTTTTATTCAAAACTGGGGACAAGTTTTACTTTGTACTTGCACATACGCCTATGTTTAAGAGTGCAAATAGTTCTGCTGACTTTACTCAGCTACTCATATGGTTAATGTTATTCATGTGCCCAGGAGCCTTGCTGATTTGTGGCCTAAGGTCACATCTATTAAAGTGCATAACAAAACACTAAAACCTCTCCTACTTATCCAAACCCTGTTAATCTAAACTACTTTCATGTCTCTGTTCCATTTGGCTAATCAAGGTTTCAGTAGAGTTGTTCTGTAAGAATAAATACCAAAATCGGTTGAAGTCTGCCCTGGACAAAGTACTTCTGGCTCCCAGTGCCTTTAATGAGAGCCCCAAGTGTGTATCTGAGGTTGGAATTTGGCTCTAATGGAAGGTGGATTTTTCAAATCTTCTGTGAAGTGCTTCACAAAATAAGGGGTTTCAGTTTTTATACCCACACATGATATTATACTTACAGTTACCTTTGGCTGAACGATTCTTGGAATTTTTTGCTATCACATCCAAAAAAATGACACATTGAATTGCATATCAGCTGCATATGTAAGAAAAGATTGTACTGTAAGACAACTTAGGGTTGTCAAGGTTTGTACTGAAAATGCTGCTTGGATTATCCCCTGTGTCTCAATTTCAGTTCTTTTTTTTTTTTTTTTTTTTTCTTAGACTGTTTTTGTATGTGTTCATTTGCTTTTTAGTAACCTTGGGGATAAGAGCATCTCTAGCTTTCTAGATCTTCCCTTGTCTGCTGTGGAAAAAAGGAAAGACAGCCATTTGTTTTAAAAAAATAGGAGCTTTAGTTTTCCCATTAAGGAATGATTTTTCATTGATGATGGAAGCTTGATACTTACAGATCATAGAAAAATATATTTAACTCTTTCACTATGATAAAAACATCAGTTAAAAATGTGTTCATTCTGCTGATAATTTACAAGCAAGGTGTGCTCAGATGTGGGACTACCCTGAGAAGATGCTGACAGTGAGAAAAATCTTCTACTCACAGTTCAGAATCACCTCTCTGCATTCAGTAGCTGAATCTATTTTCAGTAGTCATATTCTGATATCTGCAGGAGCTGAAACAGTATTAACAGATAGGGCCTCACCCCTGCAAAGCAGTACGCA
Source organism: Tyto alba (assembly GCF_018691265.1). Taxonomy (NCBI): domain Eukaryota; kingdom Metazoa; phylum Chordata; class Aves; order Strigiformes; family Tytonidae; genus Tyto; species Tyto alba. The sequence continues at coordinate 39,732,319 of NW_024881316.1, read as the reverse complement.
AACCATTTCTTGCAAAATAAATTAAGATAAATGTCTAGGATAAATGCAGTGAATTCCTCCCTGGACAGATTTATCTCTTCATGTGGACTTCAGAAGGGAGATTGGTGGCTAGTTTAGGCTAAGCACCTAACTTTAAAGGTTTAAAATTAATGGGGTAAATCTCAGCCAAGGTGTCTGGCTATGTGCTGGAGCTGGTTTCCTAGAGCTGAGTGTCTTCAACATCCAAAGGAGAAATTCCCAGGTAGTTATTGTTATTGAAATCAGAGGGAATTAGGTGCTCCTCTCAAAGGTGCTAAGTCACTTAAAACAGCCTTCAGGATGCCCAAGCTGGGGAAGTAGGTGGACATTGGATACCTAAATCTCAGGCATTGTTTCAGTCCTTGTACAGCCATTGTGCCTGAGATTCTTCTCTGGTGCTGTTCCCTGGCATGGGATGCCCACATTCACACCAGTAAACCCTCCTATTCTACAGGACGGACCTGTAGGAGTAGTCCTACAGGATCAAGGGTTGTACCAGCCCCTGCTCCACCAATGGTGGTCTTGCCATCTTTGCTGTCTGGTAATCCACCTTTGAAAGAAGAATGAGACCACTTTCACCATCATTCCTCCTACAGCAGGCAGTCTCTGGGGTAGGATGTAAATATTTTGCAGTTTTGAATGAAGGGTCACTCAGCTATGCCCCTGTCTCCATCAATTCCCCACACAGCACCAGGTGCACCAAAACACGCCTTAGCATTACCTAAGATCCACAGATGGAGATAAGTTCCTAACTCCGGAGTCGTTCTGGGTCAGGATTCTGCTTTTTAGGTCCAGTGGGTGTTAATGTTAAGTTCCCTAAGTGCCTAATTTGGCTACAAGTCTAAGAAGTTGTTGCGAACTGTACCTGATATTTTCAGGGTCTCAAACAAGATAGGATTACTGCTGAGTTCTAGCGCTTCATGACTGCTGAGGCTTTTAAAAATTAAAATAATTTAAAGAAACTGCACACTTTCAGTCTCTTTGCATTTAAGTTGCTCTGTTAATTTCTCAGTGAGATACTATTTCATTTCTCAATAGGAGTATGCCTTAATCTTATAATATGATCTGATTTCTCAGTAAGAATTATTTTTCAGATCAGACTGTTTTATGAGTCGAGGGTCTCAGAGGGATTTAAGTTTCTAATTTTCAATGCAAGCTAAGTGCATAAATGCTTTTGGTAATCTGTGCAGGAGTCAATGTTTAGTTGTTTTTGTGGCAAGCTCTTGTAGTGCCATTATTTGGATCACAAATATTCAGGGACAATATTTGCTTGTTTTAATGGATATTTTATGTGAGAAGCATTTTATTTCTGGGAAAAAGTTTCATATCTAACACAGTTTTTGGGTTAGAAACAAAGAAAACTGAACAGTATGTATTCATAGTTGACACTTAAAGCACAAATTCATCCTTTTTCAGTGAAGGCAAAAGTTATTCATTCTTTTAATGGACAGATTCTTCTGACTTTGGAAAGAGATTAAGACAATCATTTTATAAATTTATTTTTTTTCTTCAATACTAGCACAGCCTTCCTCCCCTTCCAAATTCTTCCTGTCATCATAGCAATTCTGTGCTGCTGATTTAGTGAATAGGATTGAGGGAGACAAGCAATCCAGCATGTTGAATTTGAACTCTGACCTTCCCTTTGCATTGTTGCACAACTTCTTAGTTTTGTTAATCAAAAAGCATTCGTCCTCCCCCTCTTTTCTCAAATGAACAAAACCTAGAAATGTAGAGGGACAGAGTGGTTTTGGAAATGATCAGAAAAAGACACCTGTACATTTCTCTGGTTTGGCTCTGTGTTAAGCATTTCTTATGACTCTGAAATCTGATATTATTTGCATTGTTCTTCAAATATCAAGATAGGACTAAATTCCTTAGGATTCATATTATGCTTATACACTGGAACATGTCCAAGCACATGACTTCTCATATGCTGTCTTCATCAATACTGAGCTCTTGACATATAATTCATGATAAATTGAGATGGACAAGACATCAAGTGCATTTTAGCTCTACAACAGCTAAATTCACAGAGACTTCCAATGTGGTTGTGCACATTGTGAAAGACCACAATGGTCTTGCTGGAACTGCGGTGTGTTTAATGCTTGCTAGTATTCCATTAGGTCATACAGTGGGAAAATGTACAAAAATAACAAACTTGTTAGTCCACTAATTGCAGGTTTGTTAAGTGATATTCCATTTCTGGTGTGTTTTTTTTTTTTTTCCCCACCATTGCTCTGATTAATGACTATTCAAAACAAATACAAAAAAAGTCTTCTGTAAAAAAAAAAAAAAATCGCATTGCACCTGAAGGATCTTTTACTAGATTTTCTAAAGCAAACAGTGCATTTGAATATGTAGCTGCAGGATTGAAAACACTACTGATATATTCCATTTGATTTATTATTTTGAGTGATATCCTGATTTTGAGAAAATCATCAGCTGAATTGTGACTTAGGTGAGCCCTGAATTTGGCCTTTTTTCTTCCCTGTCTTTAAAACTGCAAGTTTTGTTTCTTATATTCCTTTAGCATAAGATTTGCCTGTGTAGTTAGGACATTCCCCTTCTCTGTGCTTTGTGATAGGAACCTGAATGTTAGTGGAAAGTTTCTCATAGACTTTAAGGAAACATTAGGAACTCTCAAACCTCTTGTTTCAGTGGAATTAAATAATTTTGCTTTGGTAGTTCATGAGAGGTCTTTTGTGAAGCCAGTTTTGCTATCTTTTTGATTAAGATGTGTTTTTAAGAGCCTTATGATTTTGACAGCAAGTACTTAATAAGCAACATTTACTATTACTCGATATGGACACCTAACATCTAAAATAACAGAATTTTGTGTTAATGTATTTCAGTCATGTCACTGTTTCAGAATGACTGTATTTCAAAAAATACCATCCAGGAGCAGTACTGAGCTTTCAGGGAGCTACTTAGCTAGACCAAGGTTGCCTGTGAAGAAAATATATAAGAAATTATTAATTTCTGTTTGGAGCTTTTGCTCCTGGGTTACCAGCTCAGATCCAGGACTCTCTGCACTGGGTGAAAGCAATTGCTACAGCTGCTTGAGATTTGTGAGTTCTTACAAATAAGACCTCAGAAAAATTGCCCACAGTTAAGTTGGAGAACATTTTGAGCACCCTCCATAGTACACTCTCTACGGATCATAGGGAAGTGCCACCTCCCACACTGTTCAGACAACTCTGCCACACCCTGACTGGGTGGGCATCACTGATTAAGTGCAAAATACCCCTTCAGTTTCAGTAAAAGACAAGATTTCACAGGTCAAAAATATCAAATGTTGTTACTTCAAAATAAAAGCTTTTTGCTCACTGTAAAACTGAAGTTCTTTCCCACTGAATGGACTGTTTTGGAGCAGAAGTCAAACCCCTTTGCAATTTTTGTTTTCAAAAGACATTTAATTATGACACTAAAATGAAATAGAGGAATTTAATTAAAAAAAGGCTTTCATCAGAGATTGGACTAAACCTTAGTCTGTGTTGTCAGATGCTTTGCTCCTTGCTGATGGTCTCTGAGAAGCTCATTGCAAGGTCTTCCTTGCAAATCATGCGTATTATACTTCCTGTAACTCATATATGTGCTTCTGAAATATAAGAAGAAAGAACTGGAGGTTGATCTCTGCCGTGCAAAGACATTACTCTTTGAAATGCATGCAATTGGTTTTGTGGAAAGGCATAACACTGAACAGTTGAAAATAATAATAAGGGAGACCTCCAGAACTAACTACTGCAACTGCAAAGGCACTAGCTAGCAGCCTCTTTCCATCTATGCTGTTGCATGTCTGCAGCCTAACAAGCCATTTACCCCTTGTAACTTTACCAGTTCATGAAAATGACTCACAGATGAAATTCATCAGTTTGCCATGGAAGGATGTCATTTATGGGCAGAAATTATTATTATTTTTTTTTTCCACCTGGGGACAAATTTGCTATTACTTTTGCAATTGCCATTTGCTACTATGAGGCTGTGATACCCCTGGCTTCTGTAAACCAGTAAGGTTCATTGATTTCAAGTCACTATGTTATTTCCTTGAAAACTTTTAACTAGATTAAAATTGTGTCTGTGAAGATACAGTCATGTCCTCACACAGAACTTTAGGCATCTGGTCTTTCTCATAGCTCATGGAGGGAGACAGGCACTGCAAGAAAGGTGCCTCACTTTCCTTAGCTTTAATGCCCCACCACCATTGATTGTCAGTCATGTCTGAATGAGTAAGTGGACAGCCTGCCACTTTTCTACATGGATACAGTGTGATCAGAGGAATCTCTCATACCATGAGCAGAAAACAAATGGATTGATGCTGGAAAATATCAAAATCCATATTCTGCTTTAAATCAGGAGCAATACCATTTCAACATGAGGAGTGGGACTAAGGCACCATCTCTTTCATTATAATTTTAAAAGATGCGGTTTTCTGCCTTCCCTTCTGTTTGCCATGGGAATATGCAAGAAGCTTTTATGAATAACTGAAGTATTCTTTACAGTTTACCTTTTATTAGAACCCCTTCGTCTCTTAATTATTCATTTTAACTAGCTTCTGTCTACTTTTTATGTAGTTCCCAGTGCTATTTATATTTTAAAGACCCTTTATTAGGCTTTTTGCACACGGTGTATGAGACTTTATATCCTTGCTTAACCAAACTGGCCTTTGTTGCCCTTTTCTGTGTTTAGATTATAACCAGGATGAATTTCACTTGTGGTCTCTCCAGCTGTTTTTTAAGTAGTTCCCACTTTTCTGCAGTAGATTTCCTTCACATTAGAAGATTCCAATAGAAATTCCTTAGGGTATTTTGCCTTTCCTTTAAGTCAGCTTTCCTTTATGTTTCTCTTCCATGGGTCCTAGCTCATATGAATCCTACAAATGCAGTGTTATAATTAGAACTATGTGAACACAGCACTTCCATTTCTCAGAGGCTCCTGCAAACATTTGCTTTGGGTTCCATCCATGTGAGCTCCCATTCCTTGATATTTTTTACTTTGAATTTCAGATGTGAACAAACCAAACATCACTGAGCTCAAACTCAACTCCAGTGATTCATTGTTGGGAATCCCTGAAATGAAAAAACAAATTTTGCTTGATTTTGGGGCAAAATCCACAAAGTCTAGATGTTCACATCAGCAGTTACCTGCCCATAATGAAACTTCAAGCTTAGAAAATCAGTGCTTCACTTTTATGGCATAAACAGTTGACCTGTTTAAGGGGTTCATGGCTTATTTTTTCAGTCTGGAGTAGAGTACCTGGGAGCACCTTCCTGCCTTGACAGGCTGGGTGAGAGCTCCCCCTCCTGTTTTAATCTGTTTTAGACTGTGGCCCTGGTTGTGACCCCCCACATCTGGCCAGCCAGGTTTTCCTAGTATCAGACCCATCTCAGTATGCTCATTTTCCAGGTAGCCTCAAGTTCCTTTCACAACAAGAAATTATTCCACTCAATAATTTTTGCATAGTTTTTATTTCTGTCTCTGATTAAAGAATAAACTTCGTTCATGGTGACAACCCAAACTGCTTAACACCAAACCATGCAGTCCTTCTTGAAAATGTCATTCAGTATAGAATGGGAACTTTACAAGATCTTCTTCCATTTTATTTAGGTGCTTGTGTTTTTTCAAAAACAACAAATAATGAAAAGAAATGGGAAGTGGTTTTAATTTTTTTTTATTATTCATTTTATGTCTTGTAGGAAGAATGAAAAAAGACACATGAAGTGAGGGGAATAAGTATGTTTGCACTTCAATTACTTAATGCTCTGTCTTAAGAGACAGAGTTTGTTGTTTTGTTATGGTTCTCTATTTTAATAGTTACCCATGCATTGAAATTCTAATGCATCAAAATTAATTTACAATATATTAGTGTAATAGTGTCTTTTCCGCTACAGCTCTATTCCTTGAATCACCGAAATTGTGCTTTTTTTTTTTTGCCTTTTTTTTTTTTTTTTTCCTGGTGAAACATCCCAGCCATAAAGAAAACAAAAATTGCTAAATTAATCATACAGTTATCAGTCTCTTATTCTTGCTGTGTGGACAGGCCTACAGATTAAATGTCATCTCCTTGCTTCTGAGTTTGGCAATTTCTGTGAGTTACTGCCCAGCCACCCAACCTAGTTTGTGGTCACTGTGCGCTGGATCTGGAACTGCTTAAAAAGGTTGGAATTGGCTTAAAGCTTCATGTTGGTTTCTTTAGGAAGAGGGTAGCAAAAGGGCAGGGGAGTTTTAATTTATCTAGTGAGTATTGTTGACATTTTTTGTGTTAACAACATTAGGAAGTTGCTGACAGTTTGTTTTCTTTATTTTTTCTTGTTTCGCTTAGAATTCTTCAACGGGAACTGAGTTTTTCATGCAGAATGAAAGCAAATTGCAAGTCACAACAGAGTATGAGAAAAGGTGGAATTTTCCTTTCCAGACATGGCATTTGCTGGAAACCATAAAAATGAAATAACAAATTACAGAATGGAGATAATAGCATTTTAGAAAGCCACATTAAATTAGAACAGTTGAAGGCAAATTCTTTGCAGCCGCTAAGGCCAATTTGTGGATAGAAAGCCAAGAGGATTCCTATAGATCTCTTTCCTCATTAATTTAACATTTTTCCTGTTGGTCTGCAGATCTGCCAGTGTGAATAACGTCTGTCTGCCTCACGGGCTGTAGCCGTCTTGCGTGTTCAGCCTGATGAAGTCCTGCGGGTTCGTTGTCCCCCCTTGAACAGGTTGGCGAGGGGTGGCAAGGGCGGTGGGAGCCCACTGGAGGGCAATCTAGCACCGTCTATCTGACCTCCGCCTGCGCTTCTGCATGACCCTTGCTAAAGATTTTTGATCTGAACTCTAATAACAGTTTACATTTCCACGTCCGTATTAGATCTGGGGTTCCATAAAGCGAGGCCAGCGCTATATGTTTTTGCTCTCTCAAATATTACATCGTCTATTTATACTGTGTGTTTTTGTAGCCCATGATGTAATATGACAAAATTTCAGCCATGTGCATCACACATGCAAGTCCGAGTGCAGCTGGGTTGTGTAGCATGGCTGAGGTAATGTCAAGAAATTTCATATTATATTTAAAATGACACCTGTAAAAATAATCTTCAATTTGTAATTTAAATACTGTAATACTCAATTATGTGAACTGACAGGAAGTGTCCCAGCGGTTTTGGAAAATAACATTCTTTTATCCATCGAACCTTTGATGCATTTTTGAACAGCCATAATGGAAGTTCAGATCGTGACCTTCTGCTTTGAGAGAACAAAGTCAGGAAGGAATAAGATCTTCTCCTACAGCAAGGTGAAGTCCTCTCTCCGCATATATTTTTGCTTTCTCAGAATGAAACGTCAGATGTGAATGCTTTATCATTATCCAAGCCAAGGAGAGTTTAAAATAGTAAATCTATCCTCATTTCTAATTGTGTGCCTTGCTTATGGCAGCACATGCATGTCATGTGTAAATATATATCCTGCTTTACTCCTAAAGCGAGGCTTCGAAGGTTTTCCTACAGTCTACATCAGTAGCAATCAGATTCTATTAATGTGGGAATGAGGTTTGTGACTTGGCCATCGAAAAAGCTCAGAAGTCTTCCAGATGCAGGAATCAGTTTTGAAAATCTATAGAACTGTTTCTTAAGTATGTCTCTTTTGCTCATTTGGGGGAGAGGGACTGAGGGGGAACAACAAGATGTAGGCTTTGTGCAAGTAGGTTATGAATGTGATAGCCCTGGGATTTCTCCCACTGTAAATCACACCTTATTTCCTAATTCCGTGGCATTTCCCTTACCCAAGAGCTGTTTCTTAAGTCTCTCATGAACCTTAACACCCCCCTTCCCCAACTTGTACCTGTTACTGGCTTCTACAAAATCTAAAAGATTTCTCTTATGTCCTTTTCCATCATGCATTTTTGAAATACTGAATGTGACTTCCAGAGAGTTGTGTTTGGTGCCACTTAAATAAACTCTGTTCTTTCCATTCAGCTCTGGTAACCTGATACTGCACAATAAATGCTAATAAGTTTCCTGCAGAGTAGTGCTCTTAAGACAGCTTATTTTTCATCCCTCCTTTCATGTTGTGCCCTTATTGATGACTCAGTCCATACCACAAGTGTTCTTAAAGAAGATAAAATGTAAATAAAAGTGAAAGATGCTGGTCAGATAAGGTACTCAGAAGGACACAGGAAATGCTTCATAAAGAATGTTTTTTCTGCATGCAAAGTTGCCCCCTTTTAAATTGCAGTTACTGGCTATTACTCTTCGTAGGCAGTTAAGAACAAAATGTTGCATTAAATAATTAACAACAGCAAATTAGTGCTTTGGTCTACTGCAGATCAAGGACATATGCCTTTACTGACCACCTTGTAGGCTGGAGATGGGCTTGTTTCCTGTTGATAAAATGTTTTCCTAGACATATTCTTTGTGGCTGAAATTCACCCATAGAGTTGTAGCAAGAGGAAGACTGGATGTCCCCTGTGGATATCTGCATGTGAGGAATCGGGAGAAAAAAGTGTGAGAGGCCATTGTCTGACACAGAGAAACTCTGTCAAGGGAAGCAAATGTGCATTGACCGCCTGCCACGGCTGCATGCGCAGGATGCCCCAAAGATGTGGCCCATTCCCCTGTCCAGAGAAGGGTGGTCCACGGCCTAGGGCATCTCCTTGCCCATATCACAAACTGTCTTTTTTCCTCTCAGATAGCTCCCACGTGCTGAGTTTGCTCCCTTGGACACTGCTTGGCTGGTAAGCGAAGTGCCTGCATCTGTGTGTGCAGGTCCCCGGGAGCACTTTCTCCCCACGTGTTACGCAGAGCAGCTGATGGATGGGAAGGGGCAGCTGAAAGGGTCACCTGTGTGGCAGGAGAGGTGGGTGCAGGAGAGGAAGAGCTGCCCTCCGGGGCGGAAAGCAGAAGCAACGAGGGTCTGCAGGAAACACCAGCCACCCCACCCTGCCGTGAGAGGTGTTTGACGTTGGTTTGTTACTGTATGAGGTTGAGTGTGGCAGTGCGCGGGGCTGTGCGCCCCGAGGGGAGGCAGAGCTCACAGGGAGAACCGTAGAAGGTGCCTGCCCTGAAAGACACCCCACACTAATGCTTTAATGTAAAGAACAACACAGCTGGGCCTTTTCTAATGCTTGGTGAGGAAGGGGAGCACATCTCTCTCTGCAGCCTGCTTGCCTCACACGAAAGACAACAGGAAGGAAGCACTCTGCTCTTAAAAGTTTGTTTCAGTCTCACGTTTTTAAAGAGCAGGTCACTTCAAAGTCCCACCACAAAATTACCACACGCCATCTGCTCATTACAAACATGCAAGGGAAATTATTGGTGCTTCTGCCTTGTTTCTGTGATCCAAATGTATGTATGTGCCAATTATTTATTTTATTTTTAAAAAGACACGTTCAGTTGTCTCCCATCCTTCCAAGCTTCTTACACTGAACATCTTCTCGGGATGTCAGCTCTTGGGGTAGGAGACCACGTGTGCCTTCACTGCTCTGCTCGTGTGTGTGTTCAGATGTAAAAGCATCACAGTGTCCATGACAAAACCCAGAGAGGGCAATTGTCAGGTTCCATGTGGTGCAAATGTGTTTTCTGTTGAAGCAGGCTAAACGCAGTGGCTGATATCGTGCAGCTTTCCTGATGGTTGTAAGCCATAATGCAGCTCAGAGTAGGGGCCCTTGATGTGCTATTTGCAGAGTTGATGGTTGGGAAAGACTATCTGTTGGTCCTGCAGCATATCCCAGACTATAGGCTTTTACCCATATGCTCTATTAACAACTTTTTTTTAGACAAAGTCTTTAAATCCTCAGCCACTTCAGCCACGTGGACCATCTCATTAGAGCCGAGAGCAGCAGAGTTCAGTTCTTCTCCGCTGTGATTGCTTAAGGTGTTGCTCATCTTGCCAAACTTCAGGTGTCCAGTCCAAGTCAGTTATTCAGATTGTGTCTATAGTCAATGCAGAGATATCTGCACCTGCGAGGGGCATTCTTTCCCAATTGCTGAGACCTATAATAAGATGGGTTGGACATCGTTGTTTCTCTCATTTTAATTTTGAGGATGGCTGAACAAGAAGCTTAGACTAAATTGCTAACTTTTCTAGCACTAAAGGTGGTACAAACCCTGCATTCAAACCCTTGCTGTCAGAGTCCCCTTTTTGTGAACACTGGATAATAATAAAACCTCTGAAGGGATCGTCCTACCAGGTTAATGGAGCATGTTCTCAATCAGAGCCTTAAAAATACTTCCTTATAGAAACAGTAACCGATCTCAGTGGGGTTATTCCTGATTTATGCCAGTGTAAGAGAAGGATTGGTTCTCAGGTTTCCTATTGCATTCAAGCTAGCTAATTTTTCTCAGGGCACATTCATACCAATTCGGGGCTGAGTGCTTTACTCATTTGTATGATGTATACATTTATTTTTAACCAGTACTTGTTAAAAATAAACTTTTCATCAGTGAACAGTCCGGGGTGGACAGATGACTCACATGTGCTAGTGGGAATGGGATGAATCAGCAACACCATTTGATTCGTAGCACAGTCTCGGGTCGAGCAGCTGTGTCTGGAGAGACTGGACGTGCTCCATCTTTCAGCTCATTGCAGTCTTGTCCCCAGCATGACTGGCTTCCCCATTAGCAAACAGAGCCGTGGGGCATATTGCATCGCAAGGTACAGAAGGACCTATGCTAAACCCGCACTGGATATATTTTCAGCTCTCTCTGGTATCAACATCCTCTTCTCACGGCAAATTGGCATGGTCCAGAAGTGCTGGGTTACAGCTCAGGTGTCTCTGCACAATGCCAACCCACCCCAGTCCTGGGGAAGGTAGCTGAAGGTGTGAGAGCTCAGCTTCTGGTCTGTGCTGTGTTTGGTGGTGGCTAGAACACGAGCCGTGCACGACCTCTGCGATTCCACCTGCACGTCACCTGAGGCTCGCTATACATAACTGCAAGTGGAGATGGACTTTCCACCTCTCTGTGTTTCCTGGGCATTTCAGGAGACAAAGCTCCCCAAAATATGGTGCGACCATGATCACAGAGTTATTACTGAAATATTGAAGTTATATTTCGACTATAGATATACATATTTATGCCCTTATTTTAGCCCAACTATATGTTTTTCAGGCCTTAAAGCTGTAAGACATTTTCTGTATTTGTTATTGAGAGCAGATGTGCCCAATTCCAATCATATTCTACTGAAGAATGTCAGGGCTGCAAGAGGTCGAATGGTGAATGCCTTTCAATCTCCATTATTATTTCCTCCACTCAATTGCTGCAGCAGGGAGACTACAGTCGTTAATAGTGACCTTCAAAATATTCAAATCTATTACAGATCAAAACCTTCCTTGCGCTCTCTCAGTTGCCTCCTTCCACTCTTGAAAACTACTCTGTCTATGCTGCTGCTTCAGCCCGGGACTGGAGCTGCGCTACCAACTGTGGACACTGAGGAGATGCTAACCTCATTTGTAGTGTCATCTAACTCAGAAAACAACCCCTTTTGGGAAGGTATGACAAGGCACACCACTGCAGCATGTCCTGCACTGCCTCTCTGCCTGGACTTTACCTTGACCACGTGCCCATGCAGGGAAGGAGCGAGCCCAGCAGCCTTAAATGGGAGGTGGCAAAGCCAGTTGCAAGATGGTTTAAAAAGCTGTTTTGTTTCTGAAATATGGGCCTGGAAGTGACCAAAGGGGAAGGGAACAATGCTGGATGAGGAAGGGCACAGAGACAAGGCCTGTGAATAAGCCCAGCTCAGAAATACAGCCTCAGTTTCCTCTGCTGTGCTCAGAAATGGTTCAGGGATGCATTCAGGTCTGTCACAGGCCCAGCGGAAACAACCATGCTGAAGACCAAAAAAGTCCAATTTTAGAGCTATGACAGGTTCTTCCCTTTCCTTCTGGGGCCTTGGAAGGAGGCTTATGGAGGAACGTGTGATTAATGCCCTCTCTCTGGGAGGAAGAAAACATGATTGTGCGTTCTTCCCTAGTCCCTTCCATCATCTTCAGTGATGCTCATGGGGAAGCTTATTCCTTCACATGTAACATTTGCAGAACTAATTTCCAAAAAATAGGTGTGGTTTTAAAGAAAGCAAACATCATTTTGTAATTATCTGAAATGCTTTAACATTTATTGATTTTCTCACTCAACCAGGGAAATTTTTTTCTCTCTCTGCAGAGCAGCTATTTAATACAACTGTTCTTTTTTTCTGTGGGACTTTTTGCACTGAAAATGCTCAGCATGCAAACTGTCGCCATGTTGTGAAGGCAGAGGATTGGAAGCTTAATTGTGAGATTTTAACAAACCTATGAGCATTGCTACTGTTTCTTGTCCTTTCTCAGTCAGGCCCCCATCTCTGCTGTGTGCTGCAAACACTAAATGCTTCTTCTTTTGATTTCCTGAGTTTCTAACTGAAACAAAAACCAGGCATGGAACGAAGCTCAAAAACATTTCCAGTTTGGAAAGAAGACGTAAGTAAATGCAATATCCTGGGACAGGAGGCTTCTCGTGTTCAAGAGTACTAATAGTCCTGAGGACAGGCCTGCCAACTGGCTTTAGTGCCTTGGGCGTTAGGGCAGGCCTGCATATTTTCTCTCCAAACCAGTGGTTTTTAGGGGACTGTTAGAAAGCACCACTATTGAGAAATGGTGCCAAATCCAAAGCTATCAAATTCAGCACTTGCCACTTCATCCCTTCCTTCAAACATTAAACTCCCATACTGTGCTGCTCTCACTGTGCTAGGAGTCCTAACATAAAAAATGCTGTGAGCTTACACAGTGCTGACAGGATGGTTAACATTGTGCTCAGTTAGAAAATGCAATAACTTGGGAAAGGATCTTAAAAAGAGTTGCCTACCCCTTAGTTTGTTTAGAAAGTAAGTACAAGCCAGCAGGAAGCAGAGGGGGTTTCTGCATCAGGGTCTCTGCATTGGCTCACTCGTCTGAGACAGGCTCATCATCACTTTTAATGTTGGTAGCTGGTTTATTTTTCAGCAATTAAAATAAAGACATGATCGGTGAGTTCAGCACCTGATGCTAGAAAGCCTTCTGACTAACAAAGTTGCTCTGTCTATCTGAGATAGTGCCAACGCCCTGAGCAGGACTGCCAGCTCCTGCCAGGCACCTCCAGTGATGCTGGGCAAGCCCCCAAGACTGCATTGAACCGAGAGGTAGAGAGGGATCATGGCTACTGAGAGACAGACTCCCTTCTCCAGGCATCACCCCTCCTTTCGCCAGCACAAGCATTGCCAGTCCTGTTTGCCACACAGCTATAGAGAGGTGGGGACATCTGCGACTGGATGTGAGCAACCTCAGCAAGGGGAAGGCTGGGCTGCTCTTTTTGGCAGCAGCGGTTGGCTTAAATTGTTCATTGAGCAACATGCTTAACGTATGTGTGCTTAGATCTCCTTTACATCTAACAGCGGTGACAGCCCAGCTTCACCTCACAGAAATGTGGTGGCCATGAATATATCACAGCACGGGAAGTGCTCTGATGGTGCAGGAATAAGGGCACCAAGATACTTAGAAATACGGGTTTTAAAAGCCCATACCCGCCTCTGAGGATAAGTTAATATGAAAGCTCTCACCAGAAGGCTGCTGTCTTCGATAGATGAAGGGCTATCCAGGGAGCAATCTGAGATATACTTTAGGCTCTCACACAAATCTAGGGAGTCATTTCAGTTGGAGCAACACTGAAGATTAAATATTATCATTCACTGAAGGGGCTCTGAGTGGCAGTGAAAAAAGCCAGAATACAGTTACCTAAAATCTCACAGCACAATATGGAGTGCAGTGTTTAATTAACCTTTTTCTCTGATGCCTCAGAAAAAGCCAAAATGGATGTGTTTACTCTGCCAGCCTTTGGGGAACCTGTAGGACAATAATTTCTTCCTTCTGGGACATCAAGGATGTCTCTTTTTACATTAATTTGAGGAGATGGCTAAGAAGTATTCAAGGCAATGGCAGCAAGTGGCTGGGACTTGTGTGGTCTGAGCAAAGCTTTCACCTTTCTCATCTCCATGAGACGCATGTTCAGTGTGGGGTCATTCATAACTGGGACACTTGGTTCAGATTTTTTTTTTTTAAAATCCCTTGCAGCAGTGAGCTGCATTGTCAGAAAGTGTTCATTGATGAAAACATATGGATTTTTTTCCAAGGCAGATCTTCAGCATTTTGGGGACAGAGCTGGGATATTGTCCACTTGAAAACATCATGCAGGTGCTTCACAGCCCTATTTTCCTTCAGGACAGGCTGTCTGCCTGGGGCTTACTTGCCCCTGTATGGTATCTGCAGTGTGTTGTGGGAGTCTGATGTCAGCAGGAGCTCTTCAGGATGGCAGAGGCTCATTAAGTGATTTGGCTGGCAGAGAATCGTAGTGTTGAGGAGTCACCTGAAGCTCTCATTTCTGAAATTATTGCTTATAGTTTTGACCTCTGATTTTCTGTCTGAAAATCCAACAACTTCCCTGTCTTATTTTGGTGTCATTTTGGTATATATTCTTTTTGGTTTTGTTTTTAAATCCATTCAAAAGTTATTTAGAAAAATACTGTTTCCTGATTAGAAAAAAAAAAGCTGGACAATTTTGACCCATTCACCTGTCAAACCTTTCCCTTTGTAGAACCAACTCTGCAGGGGTAAAACTGCCCTTGCAGAGCTCCAGCATGCCTTTGAGTCTCATTTAAATGAATGTCTGGAGCTGCAGCCATAACTCCATGTTTTTACAGAAGCCCTGTCTCAAGAGGAGGCTCCTCAGTGTTAGAGCTATGGCCACCCAGCAGTGGTGCCAGGGGAGAGCTACAGTGGTATCAGGAAAGCCCTAAATGGATGCTCCATAACACATGGGCTAACTTGAAGGCAACATCTCTAGCCCACTGATCAGACTTAGTTTTTTTATGCATTCAGTCACAAGCAAGTGTGTTGATGGATAGATTCCATTTTTTCCCTCTTTAAAGTAAAAGGCCACTTGCCAGGGTTGCTTACAGCTACTGCTGGCCTCAGCAGGCCCCAGAAAGGTGAAAGGTCCTTGTTCCCCCAGAGGACTGACACATTATGATGGCTTCATTTGATTAAAAGGGGATGTTGATCATTAGTTATGACCCAAATTTCTTTTTTTTGGCAATCATTCAAAGTGTTCCCAGATGCCCATAAGGCTGTTGTTACCTGCAAATAAAACATATCTTTATAACAAGGATATTAATGTTAATGAATAATATCAAAATGTGCCATGTGCCTTTCCCAGGCCTTTTTTGCATTTTGATGGATTGAATGATGGAAGGGAAACATATGCTTTCCAGATTGAACCCAAAGAGCTCACTAATTCAGAGTCCATGCTCCTTCAAGCTGAAGCCAAGCAGAGAATAAATTGCATAGAGTTTGTCATCCACTTGGGATTAATTATTGAGTTTTAGAGGTAAGTAGCTGCACCAGTGAAGGTTACCAGTTTGTTCTTTAACATCTAGTTAGAGCATTGAAAGAACTAAGAGGGGGGAATTGGCCAAACACAAATAAATTGGATATTTCTGTCCAGAGTAAACCGGGC
Source organism: Tyto alba (assembly GCF_018691265.1). Classification (NCBI taxonomy): domain Eukaryota; kingdom Metazoa; phylum Chordata; class Aves; order Strigiformes; family Tytonidae; genus Tyto; species Tyto alba. The sequence continues at coordinate 39,716,793 of NW_024881316.1, read as the reverse complement.
AACAATGAAGGAGGTCAAATGTTCAGCTCATGAAATAATATGCATGTATGTACTTTTGTTGGTGATTAGTTCAATTGTATGAGGAATGCGTACTCCCTTCAGGTTAACATTAAAAAGCATTGACAGAACAACAGGAAAGGTCTTTGGGTTTTTTATAGTTAGTGCCATAATTGACCTGGAGCTGGTACTGGCTTGGAAAAAATGAGTATTGTTCCCTGAAGGACTCATGTCAACCTTGAGCTTTGGACTTGCAAGAAAGGAATCTTCCATCTGTCAGACAGAACAGGGCTAGGACACTAGTCCCCAGGGTCCCCTTTGATTATGTGATGATGTTTTAAGGAAATTAGCTGATGACTGCGATAGGGAAAGAGCTGGATCTGAGCTTGAAAATTAGGCAGTTTTTTGTTTCATTAAACACACATCTTAGCAGGAAGTTGAAAAGATAAGGTCAAAAGAGAAGGGTTGTGCCAGGGGTGACGGTGAAAAGGTGATGGATTAAAATATCGTCCGATTTAGCTATTTTTGAGATGAAATGAAAAATGAGCAGTTGAAAAATGAGTTAATTAATCATCACGTCTTAGCTATTCAAAGAACATTTCCAGTGATCCAAAAGGTAGTTTCCATATTTACTGTGGTCACAAGCTGTAGAACATTATAACCCTTTGCTTATTTTTGGTCCTTCAGTAATATTGATATAGGAACAGGTGAGGCCAACTGAGACACTGTGAAGGGTAAGATTTCTATCTTTTTGTAGTTGTATCTGCTTTAGCATTTTGGCTTGAAGCAACACTGTGCTTTGGAAGTGACTCCCGAGACTGTCCCATTTGCTGCATGCTATTTTCATCCACAGAGTAGGATTTGTGTGCACAAAGTACATTGCTTTTGGGGGTAGACTCATCTGGAACCTTTGCCTCAAGTTTGTACCAAGGGATTCCCCTAAAGGGAACATATGGATCCAAACCAGCCTCAAGTCCTTCATACAGCTTCAGACATGTGTTCAGTAGGGAAGTCTGGTCCATGGATCCAGACTCAACCTAACCCCAAGGAGCATAAAATACAGATGCAGAGGCCTCAGCGCCAACTGATTTATGCTTTATGTATCAAATTTAACTCAATGCCTTCCCCCTCTCCCTTTTTCAGTCCCTGTGACTTAGTGCTCTTGGCAGTTACCTTGTGTCTGTCTCTCCAAAGCCGCTCTGTTCTGCCAATGATACTGAAGCCAGAGAGACCAACTTCTGCAGTCCAGGCATCAACTTCTGCTTGGTTTTGGTGTCACCTTGTGATAACATGAGTGCTTGTGTCTTGTGAAGGCTGAAGGGGAACAAGGACTTTTGTTGTGCTTAATGTGGAGGCAATGGTGTGGTGTGATGCTTTGCATCGTGTCTTAGTGTACAGTGATACAAGAAACCATTAAACACTGACATTCCTTTAATCTTGTGTTTTATCTTAGTCCTGGTTGGCTTGTTTTGCCAACTGGTACTGCAAATGCCCCATCATATCCCTGTCCACCTCCCCCCTCTCAAGCTCCAAATCAATGTCCATGGACAAAATGAGGTATTGGGGTGGAAAAGGATAAGGCTTCAGGGGGAGCACTCTGATGCCCAGTCAGCTCTGCCCTGTGCAGCACCTCCTCTCACAGTCTTGTGTCCAGGCTGCCCAGATGCTCCTTCTCCTTCCATTCTCTGCAGCCCCAGTCTGGGGCACTGAGAAGAATGGCAGTCAAAGTATGGGTGGGGTTTTTTGTGTGTTGTTTTTTTGTTGTTATTTTTTGTTTGGTTGTTGTTGGTTTTTTTTTTTGTTTGTTTTGGTTTTTTTTTTTCCCCCCCAGTTGTTAGATGTGATCAGTGTTGTTTCAATCTTTTCTGCCTCATTTCAAGATGAACACCTCAGCAACTTCAACTGAACTCCCTGAAGGCTCATTCTGAAAATGTAAATTCAGCAGCATTTTCTCTTTGGGAAATGTAAAATAAGCACACAGTCACGCTGCCCTGCAAAGTAAACTTCCTAGGCTGTAGTCAGAACTTTAATTTCAAGCGTCACATTTTTTTTTTTTCTTTCTACCAAGTTGCAGGTGAATTGAGTCTGCCATCTGCACAAAAAGTGACACACAGGGTAGATAGATTGAAGCCTGAAAGCTATTTATTTTCTACATATTTAAAGGTTGAAAAATATTCCCTATACATAATCACAGATGAAGTCATCAGAAGAGTGGCCATATACTGATCTTGGTGAAGCTCTGCTCATGAAAGGATCTGGCCCAACCACATGCTTAGCAGAAAGAAAGCCTCATCCAACTCTACCCAGGAAAAAATAAGTACAACATACTCCCCTTCTGTTTTACTCTTGCAATTCTTACTCCAGGTTTAATTTTCTCTCTCTCACTAGCTGTACTCTAGAAAACATGAAGCTTGTAATCACATTTTTGTTAGCAGCTCAGCGAAAATAACCAAATCATCTATTTTATCTGGCATTTGCCTTCTTCTACTAGCATTTTCTTATAAATGAGATGAGGCGAGTAAAACACTAAACAGTAAGCACTGGACACTCATGACAGTGTGTCAGCAGTGGTCTCATTTGCCTACCCTACTTCCTACAGCACTTATTCACAGAAAGTCAACGTGGTTGTTACCAGTTCAGATGTGTTCACAATCTGCAGGAGTCTGGCCAGATGCACCAGCAGTCTTAGAGAGCTCCATCCAACAGATGGAGCCTGTGCTGAGGAGTGGAGAAGAGCACAGTCTTACAGTGTTTGTCTCATTCTACACACCAAAATGATTATGTCAGTCACTGCTTCTCTCCTTCTTCCCCTTCCCCTGGAGTTATTTATCAGAACTAACAAATAAAACTACCATAAGCAAAATGATCTCTGTGAATTGCTTGATCTTTAAAAGGATCTGCAATGTGGCTGCTACAGAAGAGAGAGAAACAATGCCTTTGCCTATTATAATGACACGTTAGGGAGAAAAACTGTATACACTGATTCCTGATTACCCAGAGTATAACTTCAGCCTTTATTGCCACCATATTATGAAACAGAATAGGGCTGTCTGCAATACCAAATATGGCAAGTCAGTTTTCCCTCTTAAAAGCAGATGGACTATGCAATGTTTAGCCACCGTTCCACAATTATCCAGTGACTGACCCCAAAACTGGATTACCAGTTCCTCAGTCACCTGCACAGGTATACATCTTAAATTTCTATTGCAAGGAATGTTTTTGCTTGTTCCAAAGAGTCAGGATGCTATAGTTGTATGCCTATTGCATAACACTTTTTAGAGAGCTTTTAAGTGTTGTCAGCTGTCAATACTGAAATTATGATGAACTGTGTGGTTTAGCATTTATCATATACATAAATTGGTTCCCATGGTAATGTTTACAGAGTTGATGTTGTTGGAGGTATATATAACTTCTGTATGTGACCAAGGGGTGCAATGTTAGTAATGAGTTCTTCCAACAGAGAGTATGCCAGAGGAGTCTTTATAAGTTTCTGAGTTCCTGAGTACTGATCATGAGCTCAAGGACCAACCTTTTTATTACTACAATTTCTCTGCATTAGACATATTTACTGAAGCCAAAGAGTTGACTCAGGTTCATATCAATGGAAATAAAATTGGAACACTGAGCATGGTACTTGAGCCTTTCTCATCACATTATGTGCATACATAATGGAATAGATTTTTGGGTTTAATTATTTTGCTGAGCTGTGCATTCACTCTGGGTCCAGTGAGGCTCACTGTGGGGAAGAATGTGCTGGCTTAGATGTCAGCTACATCAGCCAGTGCTGAGGTGGTACCTACTGTCCCTAACAAAGATGGGGTAGCAGCATCCATGAAATACATTACACTAGCTCAGGAGAAGAGTTACATCTGTTAAGTTTCTAACCCTTGTCACTTATTTTTTTTTTTTCCCACACCAGAAAAATGGTACTGAAACTAGAATCAGAAATTTGGTCTTGGCTTTGTTGGGTAGAAGAGATAAAGTCTGATAATAATCTGTTTCTTGAGGAACATTTAACAGAGAAATTACATCAGATATAAGTGAAAGTCTACAAGTTGAGAGATATATTTCTGATTGTTACAGATGAAGATTAGTTGTCAGGGAGAACCAAACTTGCTTCCAATAGCAGGCTTACAGGTCATTTAAAATATTTCATAGTTATTTTAGGCCTCAGTAACAAAGATAAATTTGGGACTTTTTTTAGGAGTAAATTTAGTATATTATATTTGCAATAAAATTTGCTCTCTCACAAGAGTTGTACCTCATGACTGGCAGCCTCTATGACTGTAGGTTCAGGAGCTGCCTGCCATTAGTCATCAGATTAAAGGTATGAAAGCTGTTTATTCAAAGAGGTAAAACTCTATTCCCTCTCACAGAGCAGAGGGAGATCTGGAAAACCATGACAGAGTGACGATGAAGGAGCTAGTTTCAAGCTAGTTAAAAAGTATTTAATCTCCTCATTCATTTATAGATTATCTATTTATCCAATTATGTTAACACTAGATTTATCTGGGTTTTTCATAATGACTCTCATGCTGGATTCCTTATTTATGTATCCATTGTTTATGGTGCCCACATTAAAGGAGAACCTGTTTCCTAGCAGACTATACTTTCACACTGTTTTTCTCTTGTCTGAGTGTTCTCCAAGCATGGAATAAGTGCCTTGAAAAAGTCTCAGCTGCAGCCTTGAGAAAGGCCCTCGTGATCCTGGGACATCTGGTGCTTCTTGCTGATAGTGCAGATAGGGATTTCCATGGGAAGGAAAAGAGGGTGCTCATTTACAGGTATATGGATTTAGGTATCTTCCAAGGGTAGGGTCAGTCATCACACAGTGTGACCATAGGTAGTAAAACATGGTTCAAGAGCTGAACTACAACTAATGTGAATAAAGGATACAGCCAAACCCTCATATTTTGTGTACAAAAAGAAGTTTTTGTAAAACAGGCAGCTTTTCAGGGTGCAATAGCCTCTGTGTCTGCATCCTCAGAGGTGTCAGCAGAGGTGCACGTCTGCAACTGTGCAAGGAATTAGATGTGTGGGAGCTCATGTCTCCAAACTGGTCACCTACAGTAAGCTTGTGTTCAGTGGTGTGAATGTGAACAGATGATTTCTGTGTTCAGTTTGCATTTGATTTGTGATGGGATTCACCCCAGCTCTGGCTTCTAAATAGGAACATAGTGCCTCTCGTGCTGGCTCAGACTCATAGTCTCTTCAGCTCACCATACTGAGTCTGATCAGCATCAGGTGCTTCAGAGGGAGATGCATAAAACCCCACGGTTAGTAGAGGTAAGGTATTTATCACATGGGACAGTTTCTTAATTTCAAATATCTGGAGATTAAACACTGACAGATAAGGCTGTACCACCTCAGCAACATGTTGCTTAACTTTAGCTGTTGTAACTCTGGTTATTTTATTCTAAGCATCCAAGCTATCTTTTCTGTGACATTAGATGACACCAGTGGGATGTATCTCAACAAAACCTATTGTCTGTTTTTCAACATTGAGATGGCCATTTTCCCTATTCTCCTATTGCTGTGAGCATCAGGAAGCAAAATCTTGCTCTTGTGGTCTGTCTACACTGCAGTGGAAAATCTGAACTCTTCCCCCTTAATTCCAGGTAGGAGAAAACTTTCTCTGACAGAACATTGTGGGTTTCCAATACTTATTCAGCTGTCAATGCTGAGATCAACAGGCAGTGTTAGCACAGAGTTCCATTCTGGAAAAAGAGCTCTCCTTCCTTTCATGGGGATCAATTTTCTGCTCTACTGCTTATTTTTATTTACCACATTTTTGGCTATTAAGTATCAATAACACATTAGTGAAGTACTTTGGGTTTTACAGGGAAAATTAACATTATTCATATTTTTCTTCCTCAGACATAAACAGTCTCAGGCACAAAAGTTAAATGTGCTTAGTTTCAGCTCACTCCAGAAAGCTAATGAGGGTGATAAGGAACCTGTACTAGTTTACATCAGGTGGAGTGATTTAGTTTCTTTTTTTGTTTGTTTGTTTTGTTTTGGTTTTTTTGTTTGTTTGTTTGTTTGTTTTTTTTTTACTATTTACTGGTTAATAGTTTGTCCTGTTAAAATGAAATGAAGGTAAATGGTTTAATAAAATAAGATCATCACGCTACTTTTAGGTAACAAAGAACATGTATTTTTGGGCATTGATTTAATAAGTTCTATCTCTCATCTTTCATATGTAGTAGGAGAATGACATATATTTTTAATGGAAATACAACTGTGACCACAGTCTGTATTTGTATCACGTCACCTAGGAGGTGTAATTGTGGATTGGCAGCCCGGTGTGCTGGATGCAGTAGAAACACGAAGCAGAAGAAATTCTCTGTGTCTCAGAGAGTTTACAGTCTGGGTGTTGCACAAGAGATGGTAGATATAAACAGAAAGGTGGGAGGTTGTGAAAAGCCAAGACAGTGTTGTGAAGCATGATGGGCAGCCTGGCACACTGCTCTGATCTACTGAGGTCAGCCAGGAACTTTGATGGTACCGTAGTCGCCAATGAAGATGTAGGATTAGAAGGTTCTATGAATAATGAGTCTTTGAAACTGGTCCTGGTGAGTAGTTCAAAAAGGTCCTGTGGGGATGTGTTACTGACCTTACTGCAAGGTTTGTAAGTTAGAAAGGTGTATAAGTATGACATCTTATTTTCCCAACTTCTGTCCCTTTTCAAAAACTAAGAACTTTGCACTGGGCAGAATCAGTTATTGGTGATCAAAACTAGACTTTATATGAGAAATGTATTTGTACATTTAAATACAATTTTGAATCCTGATATTTGCATACCTAAAAGAACAGCACTGAAACTAGAAATGCAACAAAATGTTTGGCAAAGTCTTCACAAAAGCTTAGCTTATCTATTAAAATCCGAAACTGTGTTAAAATTTAAATTAAAAAAAAAAAAAAATCACCATTTCTGCATTTTTTATTGTTTTACTACTGAAAATTGGCAGTAGTAATTCGCTTCTGTCATTTCTCAGTTTTTAACCTCTTGGGCCTTGTTAATGGATTTTGGTCTAAGCAAAAGGAATCAAAGTAGATGTACATTAAGTTGCAACAGGCATTTCAGCACAGTGATCATATGTCAGTTGTCTGTCAAAAGGTTGTCGTACTTGCTGTCCTTTGCTCTCTCTTTTGTTGTGGGATACTTGCTATCCAGGTAGCTTGCATTTGTTCTCAGTGCTCCGGTTCTGCAACGGATTGAAGATTTTCACCCTGGTCCCCAGAGTTGGACTGTCTTTCTGACTGCTGTACTGATAGCTAATGTATAGGCAAAAAACACTGCCAAAAGGCAGTGAGTAAAACTTTCAAGGGCACAGCAGTACTCCGCATTTGTAAATCCTGTTTTTGGAAGCACCTCTGGATCTTTGGAGTTAATTATCTGGGCCATGATCACAGTGTAGGTACTCACACCTGCCCTCACTGTATCTGAAGCCAGGCAGTGGCAGAAAGGGCACCAGCAATGTGTGCAGAATGACGCCCTGGCAGTCAGTAGGGTGGGTACACCAACATGAAAGTTGTATGAAAGGATCCTGGGCCAGACTTCTTTTGTGCCTGTGTCACTTCTGAGAACATCCCTTGAAGAGACATGCCAGTTTATATTCAGGACTGCAATATAAAATAAAATCAAGGAGATTCTTTTTAAAAATATATTCCACAAACTTGCTCCAACCCTTCGTCTTTGACCCTCCATTTTCAATTCACTTGAGTAGTACCATTTTTTCATCCAATTGTAATATTTCTATGGAATTATTTCACTGACAAGCCATTTCCTCTCAAAACTGTAAGTGAATCTTCTCTGTTTCTTGTGAGCTGTGTATGGATGCCAGGTCCTGGGGTCAGTGCTGCACAGGTATGGACTAGTAGAATGGCCCCACACTGGTTGCTGTGCAGTGGTTGTAGCTCCGTCATAAAACCAACTCTGGGCTCAGAGATGATTAAGAAATAAGAAGGCCTGTTTCTACATCAGAGTGCCAAATGCTGCTAATGTAAAATGAAAGTAGAAGTGAAAAGAAACAAGCCATGTAAGTATGGGAATATAGTTAATTTATTATGGCAGGTCTATAGCTTGGCTCTAATCCCTCATTTGAAAATCAAAACCAGACTGCTGGAACTCACCTGTCAGACTCAATCTGTTTCATAATTACCTGTGGGTTGCTATTTTTGTTTATCGTAATAGCACAGTAAATACTGCTTCTGCCTTTGTTTATGACCTATTTAAGTGATGAGAATATCTTGAAAAAATTCCATTTTTAATAGCTCCCCAGTGACTACCTTCTTTCACCTCCCAAAATAGAAGCCAATGGATCAGGCCTCCAGCATGAGCTATATTAGAGGGAAAGAGATTTTAGTATGCTGCCAAGCCTGATGTTTATAATGATCTTCAGTTTTTAGTTGCTGCAAGTGATTAGAAAACATGGGGGATTTTCTTTCAAGTACCCCATTTCTGTAAGGAAAAGTCCAGCAGTCAGACGAGTTACTAGTAAAAGCTTGAAGTCTGATTATCGTTGCCTCTTCCTAGATAGCTGAGGATGGGAGAAGGAACAAAGGGTTCATTGCTTCCCTAGAAATTCTGCAAAAAAGAGGTGCGTGAGGTGGGAGAAAATTAATTCATACACTGGTAGAAGTGCCCGGTTTGGGCTGCTTGTATGTATGCGCTTAAAGGTTAGAATTAGCTTCAACTCCTCCCATTATATACTGTGAATCCCAGGATAATTTTGTCACTTGTTGGAGAGAGAAATCAATTCCTTTCCTGGGGTCAGAGCTGTGCCTCACAGTACTTCAACATGTAGGTAGTAACATGGCAGAAAGGAATGTATTGATTTGCCCAGCACTTTGTTGCAGGCATTGCTCCCATTCTCTGGCTCTCTTTTTTTACTCAAGTACCTTTGAGAGCCAACATGATTTTCATGTGTTAAAGAGGCTTCCTGGTCTGACCAAGGAGATCTATAGGGTCACACAATTGCCCCAAACTGACCTTGATGCCCTCTAATAATGACGTGGTGAAATGAACCCATCTACAAGAGAGGAAAGGGAACTTCTGAAAGGTTTGGGCTACAGGTGATTGGAGAAAAATCCAGGTTATGGCAACTAAAAAAAAAGGAGCATTTATGTGCAAGGAACATTGTGAAACTTCTCATCATAGCTGCTTTTGTATCTGTGTTGGATGAGGTAATTACGAGCCTAGCCCAAAACACTTTACATGCTAAAATAGTTCTTTTCCCTTTGGAAAATCTTACTGAAATGCTACCATCTGTAAACAAAGTAAAATAACCTAAATTGCAGCTCTAAGAGCCTATTATCTTGGGATTTGGTCACTTCAGGTCACACAAAGATCTACGTTACGTCTTGGTGAAGGTGATGTAACCATCACTATAGTATCCAAGTGCCTTCCAAGTAAAACAATACTAATGAGCTAATAATAAGGTTTTATAGAGTCCCTACCACATTTCCATTTTGGGTGGTGGTGGTGTCAAAACAGACATTTTCCTGAGAGAATCAGAAAGCTGGAATGATTTCTTTTGTCCTGTTTAACGGTTGTGTTTTCTGAAGGGGGATTTCTCATGAGTTTTAGTTTGCAAAAAAATTAGTAGTTGCTGTTTATGAAAATAAGAGGGAGTTGAAGAGCCTTTAATGTTTTGTTAGCAGGATGCTTCTCCGGGTGGCCAAATTAAGCCTGAGATTCCAAGTCTGATTTTGAAATCACTAGCTTTATACTTTCATATACTTTTAAGTGAGTCATGCCTGAAAAACAGTTAACATCTCATGTTACTTTGATAATGTACAAAACCCCCAGTTTCAGTTCAGGGCCTAACTGGTGCATTTTTCTCAAAAGAAACAAAATCATACTTGCAAACTGCAATGTCCATCTCTACACGCAGAATGCAGTAGGAATTTCCACCAGTTGTAGCTGGAGTGAAGGATTATTTAAAGCCAAGGGAAAACTTTACAGTCTAACATTTTAAAGGGTTGAACCAATTTGCTTTTTATGAAATCTGATCATCTTGTTATATGTTTTTAACTTTACAGCTAAACTCCTTTAATTTGGATTTTGGAATCAGCAAGGATCTAATCAATTTTATTAGTTTCTCAATTTTAAAAAGCTTGTAGAAATTATATTTGAACATGCAAATGAAAATGATCATTGATTTTTTTCCTTCCATCTAGAACAAATTTGAGAATGCCATCATTAATATGTGAAATTTTACAGAGGAGGGATGGTTGAAAACAAATGAAATGTAGCACTTGTAGACAACTGGTATCCTTTCTTGAAGTCTTATCTGGTAAGTTATCAGAACTGAATGCTATAAAATGCTATTTTATTTATGAATCTGTTAGGAATTGTGATTCCTATAACAGATCTAGTAAGAAAAAAGAACAATTAAAATACAAGATTGTTATTTACTGCTGGTGGAAAGATTGACATCAATAAAATGGGAAGAACTGTAGGGAAATAAACATATATATGCATGATCAAAATTAATTAAATATAAAATCAATTTCCTTCAATCCTAATTATCTTCACTATGTCTATTACCTCTGACAGATTTTCTTAGTGTTGGAAGCTGTAGTGATAGAGTTTTTCACTTAAGAGCAGTGATAAATCTGAAATCAACAACTGTTAGTATGATTGGTAGGTTGCTGGAAGAAAATGCTTTTTGTGCAACATCTTGTCCAAGATTCAATCAGGCTTCAAACCAAAGCATTCCAGTCAGACAGTTCTCATGGATTTTCAGTAATGAGCAAGATGAGGTGGGTGGGGAAATATTTACTAGTGTCTCTAAGGCTCTTGAAGTTCATGTTCCTTTGCATAGCTGATTTACTAATCTCAATTATTACAGTTGGGATTTTCGGTAGATGGCTTCTTTACCCATATATAGTCCCTGAAACATGTGGCAGGGCATGGCTTCAAGTGGCAAACTCTGATTTTCCCATTTGATTACTTGTGTCAAGCTACAGACCAATGAAAGATGAACAAACTCTCCTTAAACTATTTGTGGTGAGGGGACAGGCTCTGAAAAGGTTCAGTCATTCTAGCTCCAGTGACTTCAGGCCTTAGGGAGTGTGGATGCGTGTGTAGACATACAAGGTGGTGACCAAGGGCAAAGACAGATCCTTCAGCTCCTGTGGTGTGAAAATTAGCCTTGGGTACGTTTCTGGAAGATATGGTTTAAGTTAACAATAATGAAGAATAGTAATGGAAGTCCATGAATCTTTCTATGACCAACTGTAAATTTATTGTCATTCTCCATGACTGACTTTGAAATAAATGTAATCGAAGAACATTTTTTTTTTAAATAATATTCAGTAGATCGTCTTAATTTGGAAATGCCCATTTTGACATCTGACTTTAGTCTGATATTCTAAATGAGGAAATGAAACGAAATAACCCATGCAAAAAGACCAAACCAGATGAGACAGAGTGGTTAATTTCAAGGTGTATTTTTGTCAGTGTGGTGCTGAGCATTTCCACAGAGCCACACTTCCCTCCTTCTGTTAAGATTCAGGACTCAGTGTCTGCCCTAGACCCTTCACACATTTTCTGGCCAGGTAATATATGATTATATACCCTCCTGTTGCATGGGTCATAGTCCTCTAAAATGATGGTTGCATATTTCTGTGATGAAGCAACAAAATTTATACATAAATGTGCAAAACAACTGCAGCTCCTACATCCAAGGGAGAAGAAGGCAGGTTGCTAGAAAAAGGTATGAAAAAGAAGAGTGAAACCTGTCAACTTTTACATTTGTTACCCATATTCTCATAACCATAGCCACAAATTCTTCATCAATTCATGTCTTTCCATTTATCTACTCGCACTCTAGGAAATGTGTTGCTACAGAGAACTGTGCAAAAATCATTACTATTAACCATTAGTTAAAAAAAAGTTGTTGAAAAATCTTCCATAAGACTGAAAATTTATGTTGTACAAGTCTGTGGCAACAGAAAGTGAATTTTAACTATTTTTATTTTCTTTGGCTAGTATTGGATGTTCTGTTTAAACGCCTGAAATGTCTGAAGCACAACATTAAAAGAACAGCTGTTTTATAAAGTATTTAACTTGTGTTCTTACACCATTGACAAGTATTACATTGAAAATATTTGTTTATAGAAGACTGTACAATATGAACATTAATATATATAACAGCTTATCTTCTAGTAGAAAGGTCACCTCAGCTGAAAAGGCTTCAGGAAAGAGCACTGATGTATGGAAAACTGATTTACATGCACCAAGGGGGTGCTAACTTTGCATATTGATTGTATTCAAATAATGCACCGTGGTATAAAGTGAGAATAATACAGTTTAAGGGAGGAGATCTGTTTTAGATTTACATGAGGATTAAGCTCCAGTATGTAACTAACAACTTATGAATACTGTCATTGCATGTTTCCTAATTCTCGGTTAAATGTCTGAGTTTCAAATGTGTGAATTTATATTTAAAAATGTAAAAAGCATAGTCATTTTTTGCATGTGACCGAACGTCTTGGTGAATCAGAGCTTAGTTATTTTATCTTCTTTACACAAATTCTAGTTTATTGTGCTTGGGTCCTGGAGAAAGGTTCAACTAACATGATTTTAGGAGAAAAAAATGTATGGAAATTTTTGTGAAGACACCTGTTTATTTATTTCTCTTTTTAAAAGAGGAAAAAGCCCTGTATATTTTGAAGGCTTATGCTTTGAGATATAAGGAGCTCACCTGAATAACACAGCACCTCTTATGCCCATGAAAGCGGAGGGGATGGGAGAGGCTGAGAATCCCAAAGCCCTTTGGCTCCTCACTGCTCTCAGGGAGCAGTAGACCTGTCAGAGCCCAGTATGCTTAGAGCACTTGTGGAGAGCTCCAATACCCTGCAACAAGGAAGCAAGTTTAGCCCCCAGTGTCAATCCAGTCGTTCTCCCTTGTGTGCTGAACGTTGGTGAGAAAAATGGGAACTAAAAGCCATAGCACACTTCATCTCTGGCTTTATATCCTGTACAAACTTTCCATTTAGCCTGTATTTTGGCTCTATAAAATAAACAAATCTGTACTGCAGAAATGTCAGTTAAATGACTTTTAGTGCTTTTAGTGGTCTTCGCATGGGAGACACTGGATTTGTATTGATTTACACCAGCTGACGAGCTGGCAGAGTGTATTCTCTGCAGCTTTTATGAGATAATTAATGAATAATTCAAAATTGCAGTGTTTTGTATGGTGATTGTGCCTCACAGAGGATATGAGTGCCATCACTATGTTGAAGAAGATGTTTCAAAGGCTCCTTACTTTGATCGCAAAACTCTGAAATGCTCCTTGGAAGAAATCCAAACAGACCCAAAATACGGCAACTTGTGGTCAGATTCCCACTCAATTCCAGTATTTCAGATCTGAAAGCTTTTAAAATTTTTATGTGTCAAGGCAATTAATATTCCCTCATCAGCTCTTCAAAATGACATATATAATGTCATCAGCATCAGGCATCCTCCTCCTCTCAGTTGCTGCTTTTCTCTTTAACTTTTCCAGTGCAGGCAACAGTCCACATGTTGAACTCTATTTGGGATAGTAAAAGCCTTACCTTGTTTAGATGGCTTGTTCCCTCTTTTTCCTAGCAGGATGAATGGAGAATTTTGAACAGAGCGTATCCCTGGCCTTAGGCTGACCCCACCAAGGGACCAGCTTTAAGACACTCCACTGTTGCCATGAGCAGATTTTGATACACCACGAAGCATCCCTGAAATTCTGCCTTCACCCCCAGAATTCACACTCTGGCATAAATAAATTTCTGGCAGCAATTGTAATGCAACTGTTATGGTGGTGGGAGATGCCAGTTTGACAGATCTGGAGAGCTGCAGCCTGTGAGCCTCATTCTTGTCTTTCATGAGGACACAAAGCAGGAATTTGATCCCATCCCTATCTGCAACATCTGCATGCACAGACTTCTCCCTGAGCTGGAGAGATCTGCTCTGGAGCCAGCCAGATAGTTTTCAAGCAGGGTAAATATAGCCTTTGGAGGAAGTTTTCCTGTGTAGGGAAGCCAAGGTTGCCTCTTTACAACTGGTTTCCACAGTTCAAACACCAGTTTTCTCTGTTACATAAATTATTTTACTAGAACACTTTAATATCCAGTAATATTTTATTAAGTGAATCATGCAGCCGACAGAAGCTTTTTGTACTAAAGAAGTATACAGCTGTAAGGTTGAAGGGAATATCAATGGCTGGTGTTTTCTGAAGCTCTCCCTTATGTATTCTTTCTGCTATCCCTCCAAAATTAGGCACGGGATTGAGGATGCGGCCTTGTCAATTCTGAGAAGGGCTGAATAAATACTCAATTTCTTTTATGGAACAATCATCTTAATATAGCCCAGAATGAGAATTGTTTCCTCTGCAAAACACCATGTTTGACTCATCATGAGTTTGAGATCTGCAGCAATTCTGAGATCTTTCCTGCTGAAATGTTGCCCAGCCACAAATATTCTGCACTTTGCATCTGCATTTCAGTTCTTCTGAACTGGAATTTATTTCACCTTACAAAAGCCACTGAAAAACTAGGTGTTTTGTCTATGCAGTTTCCTGGGCTTCATCTAGTTGCAATGCAGACACAGGCTTCTCCAGAGGGAAATTCATCCCAACTATCCAAGATGCTTGGATTTCACATGAACTATCACAACTTGTCCTTCAAGGATTTTATCCTGTTTGGACTATTTTTTCTCCCAAGATCACATTGAATTCTGAGCTTGTAGCCCAAGTGATTGTCAACCTTTTCACCTCGGTGTCATACATGCAGGATATAAAGATCCTATTTATAGTATCTGTCTTGAAGTGGTCCCCTATATTGATAGGTGTGCTTAGAATAGGGTTTCTAATTAGCTATATATGATCTTACAGGTGTTTTACCTAAATTCTACTTCCCTATTTTGTTTATAAGAAGTAGTGGCTGTGTCAAGACATCTGGCAGGGACTATTTCTGCAATCCCTATATCCAGGAGGCTGGCAATCATGTCTAAAAGGAAAATTTGGTGGGCTTGATATGATGAATTTTTTTTTTTTTTGATACAACTACAGAACCTTTTAATATCTTAATTATTTTCTCAATGTATTTAAATTATTTTAAATAATGACTGAATGTTAGGCTCCTCGGTCTTCTAACTCCTGTTTTTAAAGTATGGTGCGATTGACTTTTTTCGGATTTGTACATTCATCCATGGATTTTCAAAAATAATCACAACTGATTCAAGTTGCTCTATCTCTTATCAGTGAACTTGATGGTATGCAACTTTTGTAATTCTTTAAACACATTTTTCCCTTTTCTGATCTCTCTTTTTTCTTTCTTTTTCTTTTTTTTTTTT
The DNA here is from genome assembly GCF_018691265.1 of Tyto alba. NCBI lineage: Eukaryota > Metazoa > Chordata > Aves > Strigiformes > Tytonidae > Tyto > Tyto alba. The sequence continues at coordinate 39,701,456 of NW_024881316.1, read as the reverse complement.
TTAATGTAAGTATCTGATTAATTAAGTATGTGATTAATGCTAATGTAATTAAAAATTATTGCAAACAGTGAAACAACTAACAGAAACAACTGCCCTCTCTGTGGAGTTTTCTTCTTGGTAAAGGAGTGAATTTCTGTCTTCCTCTGATTTCTAATGTGTAGCTGGATTTTGTTCTGGTTTCTTGTATATTCCTGCCATAGCTTTTCTAGTCTTATTCATGTGCTTTTTGTTCCTATCCTTAGTTGTTTTTCCTGGATCTCAGTTTTTATAATTTGTTTTCAACTTTCACATCCTTAAAGAGTTCCTGGTGGAGCCATATCAGCCTTTCACTCTACATTTGAACTCTTCTCCCTTTCAGGTCGTCTCATTTAGAAACTTCTATTCTCTTGTCTGTGTTTTCCTGTTCCGTTTCCCCAAAAGATCTTCCAGTTGCTTGAGCTTCTGTGTAACCCATGATCTCTATTGTGCTATTGTCCCTGTTAAAGAAAAGTCCATGATTTCTGATCTGATCTTCTCAGTTATAACCTAAAATAGCATCTCCTTTTCTGCCACCCTTTGCTTTCTGAAGTAACAAATTGTCCTCCAAGTATGCTGCAAATATACATCCCCATCGCAACTGTCAGTTAGTCAAATAGTATTTGAATTAGTCTTTGAATGTTTCAGAAGTTTGCGATCAGAATGTATCATTCACCTCTTCCTTCTTACTACATATTTATAGGATGTTGCAGTGTTGACACCCCCTTTTCTGTTGCCATTCTTTCACCAAGAAATACAGGAGACATTCTGATCTGTTTCTTGCCTTCTAGATTTCAGATCAAATATATTTGATTTTTTCTTTGTGTACAAAGGAATTCCTTTATTTCCCTCATTTTTTTATTTTCCCCGAAGCTTCTGTACCAGTATTCAGATCCTGCAATTTAGCATACTGTTTCTTGTCATGCATCTTTACAACGTCATTTTCCTTTAGAAAACTTCAAGGGGTCACTTAATCTTATTCTCCTCAAGGACCATCTTGCAGACACAAAACACTTCTGGGACCAACCTTTAATTTTTTAGAGAACTATTCAGTTCACTATATGAGAAACATAGAGCTGTTACTTTATCCAGGAGGAAGACAATGTATGTCTCTCTTTTTATAAAGTATAACCTTTGTTACCTACCTTTTTGCTCATCCACATCCTTCCCCTCCTCTGTCTCACTATACATAGCATGTACTCAGTGCTAGAAAATTCTTTACATACTCTAGAGTAAGTTGCTTGGTACCTACAGCTCAAATTAGGGCAAATTTAAAATAGAATGTAGAATTTTATTAAGCACTACAGGAACTCAAGAATATTTCATTATAAAACTTATTTTTTCTGTTTTTGTTTCAGTGATAGTAAAGGATGTCCCACTGCTAGTTTTCTTTCTGTAACTTTCATTCTGGATTCTACCCTCACATCCACTGATTTATTTTTATAAGATCTTCACATTATACACAATATTTAAGAAAAAAACAACAATCCCTACCGTGGAATACTGTATGCTTTGTAAAACATTTTCTGCCTGTTGCTAAGGGTAGAGGATGCGCAATGGTGAACAGTTGTAAAATAAGTTAGTTTTACATACGCATTTCTGCAGAAATAAATTAGTCACTAGAGAATCATTCTCTTGGAAATCAAATACTGCGGGTGAATAAAGAGGTTTGGGAGTAGGGATAATCAGCCATGGCTACATCTGCACAACAAGGACCAACAATAGTCTATCCCAGAGCATTGCATAATACAACAAAAGTCTCCCCCTTAACCTTGAATCTGTCTTTGAGTGAAGTCCATATTTAGTTCATTGCTCCCAACCACACAAGTGTTAGTTTATAAAAAACAAAAAAAAAAGGTCAAGCTGAGTCCAGCTGACCCCTTTCTTCTTTCCCCTCACACTCAACTTTATTTTTAAAAAAAGTTCAGCATGTTACAAACAACTCATATGTGAAAGAAATCTGGATATGAACAGATAAGGGATGCAACATGATCTTTGCTGCCATTTAATCTTCCATTGTGCTTCCCATGAGACCAGACTCCAGCTACAACACCATAATTAAATAAAGAATTATGAAATACCCCCTGCCTCTGTTGGAATACTCCCTCTCTCCTCTAGGTTACTCCTGTGAATATTGGTCAGACAACACTGAATATCCATGAGAAACTTTGCCAGCATTTCTGACACTGGAGCTCAGATTTTATTTTCTGCCGTGCTAAACAATTTGTTTGCTGGCTATTTATGACTTTCTTGTCCTGTTCTTTGGGAATGGAGACTGGGGAGGTTCTTGAATTGTTGCACCCCTCTGTGCTAGCTGCCATGGTTAATGTCACCGATTCCCAGCTCTACTGTCTTCACCAAATGTGTCCACAGGGCTGGAGGAGGCTTGAAGTGTCTTGTGCTCTTATTACAGCAAGTTGAGTAGACAATTTCATAGTCAACTATTTCTCCTGATGCAGAGCAGATGCTAGGGCTGGCTGCTTTGTTTCTTGCCTTATTAATATACTTCTGTAGGACCAGAGGCATAGCTTCCACTCATATCCTCTCATCTCACGTTTTGTGCTGGACCCAGAGATCTTGTCCTACCTCTCAAAAGGGATTTCTACATCAATGCCAGAGGGCAGCAACCATGTGTCATACTGGGTGTCTCTGACCTCTACCAAAACCAAGTAAAGGCAGGCTGTAGATGAGAAATAGCTCAGAAGAAAATGAAAGCTGTTGCTTTAATTTGTTTTTGTTTTTTATTATGGCTGTTATCACCACAGTAAAAGAGAACGTAACATCCATTGGGATTTTCCTGGTATATAAACTGAATTAATAAACAAGGTAAATATACTGACCTGTGGTAAATACAATGATGGCATGTAATGGAAAATTATCAAGGTCTGGAGGTTCAGTCTGTATCAATTCTTAGCACCAATGGGAGCTTTGAGGTCCACAAGATGCAATATCCTGTATGTATGTATCCAGTAGGGTATAGGGATATAGGATAATTGTTCATATACAGGATATGACATCCTTTGGGTGGATCATACATATATGCCTATTTATTTAAATCCTCTTTCTTGACTTAAGAAGAGAGGATTGTTTTGTTTTTGGTATCCAGAATTCAGCAGTCCGGGGCATTTAAACACAACAGAGAGAACAGAACCCTGAAAGCCACAGGCTTATTGAATGCTTTCACTATACCTGTTACAGAAAGCAATGCTTGCTTAATTTTCCTGCTAGAAAAAATTTTAAATCTTCTTCAAAATAATTCAAAGAGCCACAAAAGTTTGAAATTGAGGCTGATTCATTTGGTACTATTTTTATTTGATTAAACTTTATTTTAACTAGAAACTTTGCATTTCTAAAAATAAATAGGAAGACCCAGAAACTTTTATTTTTTTTGCAAACATGCTCTCTCCTTTCTTTGCCAAATCACATATAACAGCTGCAGACTTTATAACATTATATAAATGTTCAGACAGACTATAAAAGATTAAGTATAAAATTCCAGTGCATAGAACAACTGGTATAAAAAACAACAAAAATTAATTGACTAAAGGCTGTTCGTTTAATCTACCTGTGTTAATTGAAAACTTCATCAGAGAACAGAAAGAATCAGTTTTCCTTGCAAGGTGTTGTGGTGATGGTAGTAGTTCTGGAGAAAAAGTATAATGAGAGCAGAATTCCCTCTGGAGATATCTGGCTTGAGAAGAAGACAAAACTATAATTTTACTTTAGCTCATGGCTCCCCCTTAAGTAGGTTGGGAGTTAGGGAATTCTGTAAGAAAAGAAAACCTGGAGAACATTCACTGTTTTGTTCCAGCTCCGCAGTCCCACTGGACCCAGCTCCGTGCCAACACCATAACAGATAAGACAGCGGAAAGAGAGAGCCAAGAGTGAATAAGCTCACAGCTTGGGGATACTGCGCTAAAGAAGATACATTTTGCAATACGCTCTGCTCTGCCCTTTTTTTACATCTATGCTACGTTTAACTGCACATGATCTGTTTTCAAGATAGTTTCCTTCTGGAAGTCGTTCTCGCAGCTCGGTCCTGGGAGGTGTTAAGTGCCTTGAACTTCCACTGACGTCAGCAGGTCCCGAGCAGGCGGCCCCTGGGATGGGGCCCTCTGCCCTCCCCAGTCGCCCTTCCAGATGCTCCAATGACACCTAGACACTTGCAGGAGCTGGCCCGTATTTTACACCCAGTGTACCTGCCTCTAAATGTTGGTGCTCTCTGCTTATGGTTGGAAACACTACTGTATCGCAGCTGCTGAGGCCTGCAAATGTTATTTTTCTGTGACTCCAGAAAATGCTATTTATCTGTGGATCCCATTAAAATCCAGACAGTCTACCACTTGTGGCATTTAAATGCAGTTGCTGGGCTTGCTGGAGTCTTCCACGGCAAGCCATTGCATGTGCCATCCATTCTGTCCATCTGGTACAGCAAGGGAATTAAATGGACTTTGTACACTGCCTGTACCAATTGCTAAAGTAATGAAGGACAGTGACATTAATTTTGAATGCTTCCTGCATGCCTTGCTGCCTGCTCTCCCATCAGCATTGTCATGTTCATTGTTTCTCCTCCATCCCCAAGCCCTATGTTTAGAGCTTGGAGCCCAAAGCTGCTTGAAACCATAAATGAATGGAGATGTCAGTGTTAGCACCTGTTGGGAAAGTGAAAAGCAGTTCTTTCATGAGAAGGTCCAGATAGGCAGAGATGCCTCCATATAAGAAACAAGTTTCCAGCATCTTCTGAAAAAGTGGAAATTTTTCTGGATAGCCAAGGTCTTGTTTGCATTTCTTTTACACAGCAGTCTGATTTTTTTGTTGTTGTTTTTGTTTTAGTATGATTTTATGATTTTATTTACAGCACATCTGAATATAACTTTTCAAAATTCCTGGACAAGAGATCCTGCAGCAGGGTGAGCGACACTCAGAAAGGACACAGAGAGGAAGGAGGAGGGAAGGGAAGAAGACATGGGAGGATGCTCCCCTTATCAAAGAGAAGTGACTGAGTGTGTCACTATGCTACAGGCTCCAATGGCATTGCCCAGGTGCTGACAAAGTGTCAGAGGAGACAAGAGGTGATGTGGGGCTGAGCCCAGATGAGTCCTGTTCAGGAGCTGAGGCATGAACCTCCCTATGCAATCAGTATAGAGGGACTTTTAGTCTCTGGTGAAACTATTGCCATCTGTTCTTATTCCTGACTGGTTGTGTTGAGCTAACGCCTGTCTGAAAAACTGCTAAGCCCTCGGCAGCCCAGTGATTGCAGGAAATGGAGCTGCTCTGTTTTCTTGGTCCTTGCTTGTGTCTCCTGTCTGGTGATTTCAGCTAGGATCAGTAGTAAAAATCATGGAAATTGCATGTCCCTGAATGCCTCCAAGCTTGGACACTGAGCTGGAAGTGATACAACAAAGAAGGTATAATCATGACTTCCTCAGTAGCCAGTCCTAGCTACAAGAGAAGGAAAGGCTCAGAGACATTGCCACAGCATCCTGAAAGATGAGAGTTTTTTCAACTGCTAATTATTCAGCTTTTCCAAGCTAGTGTTATGCTTCTCTTCTTTGGCCTGCTCCCCCAAGAAAGTTCTGTTTGTTAAAAAAATTGCTTATGAGTGGGGAAGCATTGCTCTTTCTCAAGTATCCAGATGGTGCAGTTTATGTCATGTCAACCAGATGCAGAGATTTCAGGACTAGCAAAGACCCGAGCAGTGAATCCACATGTTCCAGCCCATCGGCTGAATGGGGACTTATAAGCTGGAGTCTGGAAGCAGTTTAATCATATTCACTTGGGGCTGCATTTGAGCTATTTAATGTCTCTGCTAGACTTGCATCGTCTGGGCACAGTCCTGCACAAGTGGACTATGTTGCACCTGGAGAAAAAATAATTTATCTCTGATCAGGTTGTGTGTCTTCTCACTACCCACCAGCCCACTCATGATTCTGGCATCAGCATGAACAGAACAAGTTGGGTCTACCTACTTCTGCTATTGCCCTTCGTTTCCTAGGTTTCTGGGAATGCAGTTGGATCTGTCTATTAAAGACTTCTTTAGCAGATACCCTGGTTATTGGTTAGAAACTTTTTTTTTTTTTTTTTTGGTCTGACAGCAGTCTTACAGAAATCTTAAGGTCTCTTCTACATCTCACTTCTTTCCTTTCTTTCCTACTCAGTGTTTAACACCTTCCTTCATCCCATTTTCTAACTCTTTCCACCTTTTCCTTCAGACATTCTTTTCTTCTCCCCTCCCTCCCAAATTAACAAATATTGATACTGACAATATGGGAGCTTACACTCATTTGTTGTTTTGTTTTTGTTTTTGTTTTTGTAGTTAATGGAAGGAAACTGGCACTTTTAACGTGTGATTCATCACACCTACCTTCAGGTGTTTGCATTAGGATGAGACCAGTTGTGCCCTTGAAGTATGTAGATTTGCTCAGGTGAATCCCAACCCTACTGCCTAATTCTACCTCCTCTGCATTCAATGGTATTCTGCATTTCTGTCTACTGCTTCCTCCACCTCTCTCACTATTGCATAACCTCCTGAAGGTATCTTGTTCAAATTCCACCTGTTCCTCAGACCTTCTCTACAGCCTACTCATAGCCCATTATTCATTCTTATTTTTCCATTTTCCTTTGCACTTTTCATATAACTTCTCTATTAAATTCTGCACCACAAGCTCCTTTGTAAACACACCTCTGACTGCTCTGACTCAGGAGATCTGACTAGAGTCTAGAGCCCTTCCCTGCCCTCTTTTGCTCTTTAAACACTCCATTCTTCAAAGCTCCTTCCTTGGGGAACTCTGGAACATCTGAACTGTTTTCTAACTTTATTCAACTTCTTGCTGTTGTCAATAGCCTCCCTCCATATGTACTCTTCCTTGTCTTACATCACTCTCCTCTTGGTTCTCTTCCACCTTTGTAACTCTTGTTCTCTAATCTCTTAATTTCTCTTGAAACTCCTCAGAAAACATTGTCAAATTCTTACCTTCCTCTTGTTCTGTTCTTTTCTCCTTTCATTTGGAGACATCATTTGACCCCAGAGATGTAGCAAAACACTACTGTTAGAACTTTCAAAGTTGTCTCTAAGTTGAGGCTCCATGTCCTGTGATTTGATCTGTCAACTCATTTACCTCTACTGTCTTAGTCAGGGGATTAGCTGTCTCTCCAAGAACAACTTGCTGTCTCAAACTTCACTTCATTGTCACTGACAGCAATTCACATCCCTTTCTGCCACTCAGGACACTCCTCCACATTTCAGCTGAACATTTCTGCTTCTTACTCCGCACATTTGCCAAATCTACTCCCCAGTCTGTGTATTAACAGTGCACTGTGTTAATGAGATATGCTGGCTGTCATGATGAAATGTGTCAGTTAATGGATGATGTAGAAAATACAGTATGTGGAAAGAAGATAGTATCCAAATGCAGTAACACAGATCCCAAAAGTTTTCTGTGGCACCCATGGAGAAAAACAACTTTCCCAGTGCTAGATGCACCCATGCAAAAAGATGCAATTTGTTAATTAACTTACATGTATAAGAAACATGCATATATTTGCAGAATTAGAGCCTATACTGTGCTGTTTATATCATAGACTTAGATATTCACAACAATATTTATATTGAATGTGTCACTGAAACAGATCCTGAATTTCAGCTGGAGTTTGGGAGTCCATAATTTGTCAAGGTTCTGTCATATGAGCCTGCTGACAACTTTAGCTGCTATTCTTCTTCAGCATCCCTCAGCAAAACTCACGTGGAATTTCCTGGGGTGTTATGTATCACACACTTCTCTCTGCATAAGACTGATGTCCATGCCAGGCAATACAGATTTAAGTTTCTTAAACTAATAGCAAAAGAATCCTTATACAATTCATGGTTTGAAGCCCAAAAGCATATAGGTCTAAAATAGCGCTCCTTTACAGCAAAAAGAAACAGCTTTATGTTCTAAAGTTGCTCCAATCCTGGATAAAACTAAATGTTTTTTTCCAGTCATTCCAGTTGTCCCTTTATTTAGTTATTTATGGATTTTGTTTTTTTTTTTTGTTTTTTTTTTTTGTTTGTTTGTTTTGTTTTGTTTTTTGTTTGTTTTTTTTTTTTGTTGTTTTTGTTTTTTGTGTGTGTGTGTGTGTGTTTTTTGTTGTTGTTGTTTGTTTTGGTTTTTTTCTTTGCTTTTTTTTTTTCCTTCCTATGCTCTTGTGTCTCTCCAGAACTGAGGTCAATGACTGATACATTGTTCATTTTTAAAAACTGAACAATCTCTTTTGTTGGCATATGATGATCAAGTGGGCACATTTCACTAGAATTCAGATCTCAGGTCAGTTTTGAATGTAACATATTTGGATCATTTTTAATGGCACACTTAGATTCTCCAAAAGTGGGAGTGGGAAGAGGAAAAGGGTGTCATGACCTTCAAATGGATCCCAGCATATCCATACTCCATCACCCTCTGTGGCCCCAAGTTGCACAATAACATGTCCTGCATCAGCATTGGGTGGAAAATGAAATTTCCAAACCTCTCAGAACATCAAATGAGATTACATTCAGGTTCCTGATTTGAACAAAGATTCAAGGAGCTCTTATTTTATCTGAACTTTTTTCACCCAGCCTTGAAATAACACTGGTTTTTGTTTTGCTTGAGAAGAAAAAAATTCTTAGTGTGCATGTGACTCAGAAGAAAACCTGTTTGTTTTCTGCAATAAGTAAACGATGAATCATCGGTGGTTTACCACATTTATTTCACTGCACATGAGATGTGTTGTGCAGTTAAATTTGGTAAGTCTTACTACCTCAAGGTCTGATTCTACAGCCTTTGCTTGCATTGGTGCCTGTAGAGAAGCCTTCTACAGAGAAGGTGGCTGACTGAGGTGCTAGGGAGCCAAAGCCAGTGGGCTCATTCCTATGCCATAGGGCAGAAATCCTCAATTTGTCCCTCCAGGAAGAACAACTTTCAATTAACAGCACAATCCAACAGCTTCAGGAAAGGCCTGGCTGGAAACAAGAGTATATTTCAGAAACTGGAATAAGCTAACATCCCGGCGCTCCTCCCGAAGGGAGAGCAGACTGAGAACAAATAGACTGAGAAAGCCTATACGTTTCAGGACGCGGTAATCCAGTTGTAATTAGCTGGTCTCAGTGAGACTGTCCGGCCATCCTTCAGAGCGGCGGCTGCATAGGGCTACCCTGGATCACCATAAGCCACCTATTCTTCCTTCTGGGGTCACACCTGCGGCTGTTAACTTCAGAGGCTTCCTCTTCATTTTAAGAAAGGCTGTTTAAAGTGCCAGTACTTTGATATACTGTAGGGAACAGATCTATATTGGCAAAAGATGGACCAGATGACTTCATAGTCCCTTTCTATCACAGATTCCTGCAATTTCTTCTCTGCATTTTCCTGTTAACCCTGCCAGTGCCCAACTGTGTGATACAAGTAGCAGCTCAAGAAGTCAGTAATATAGGCTTGACACTTACATAGCATATGCCAGAAAATCTCAGAGACTTTTCTTTCCTAACTAATGAAAAATAAAATAAGAGAGTAGTCTGTTTGGAAAAAAATGCCATTTGTGTTTTGATATACTGGCAGATGCTTAAAGCTTCTAGTAGGCAGGAATCCTGGCATGCAGATGTGGTGAATGACTCATATTGTACTCAGGCAATGGACAAATGAAGTTGGATGAACAAAGAATTAAACCATGTTGTGATTCATCCCTTGAAATGAAAATCAGGGCATTCAGGAGGATACAATCTAGCTGTTTTTTACACTTTGTACTTCTCTGGTGACTAATGAAGCCCAAACCATTGAAAGAACAGCTTTGATAATTCTGATGCTATGTTTATCTAGAAAGGAAACTTCATCAGAAATGTTCTTGTAGACAGGTCAGGTCAGAATCCATGCTGTGGGGTGTTTAACTTAATGAAATTGATGACTTTTGGATCCAACCACTACTTCAGTAATGCAAATGATGAAGCTGATGAAAGATAAACTGAGTAGAAAATTTTTTGAAGCAAACTGATAAATGGAAAAGAGATTTTATACTGTTAAAATAATGATAATGACGAGGATGAAAATCATTGGTATCTGGTTGCTAATCATTATGCCATATGCTAGCAAACCTTCAGAGTTTATATATTTGCTTCAAAATGTTTTACCTGGATAAATGTATTTAAAGGTTTAATGTATAAGATTTAGTGCCCTACAAATCTTCACAGCAGATGACAGCTTCCTTGCTGTTCGAAGAGATGAGCTTGGAAGATGGAAAATAAAGGTCTCCCAAGGGAGAGCAGATGGGGTGAGAATGATGAGGGAAAGGGATTTATCATGAGATGATTTGAGCTGAGATTTAGAGTGAAAATTACCAAACAAGATAGGGACTTACAGATGTCACTTCTACAAACCAGGACAATCAATAAGGACTTAAACCCAAGATTCCAGCAAGGAAGAAGGAAAAATGATGTCTTGGTTATAGAAAAGTTCTATGGAATTTAACTTGCTTTACCATGTATACAAATATATGGTAACGTTTGGGAAGTGTGCAGAATGTGTGTGCGGGGCTGGATGGGAGGAGGTAAGGAATGGCAATACTCTGAGAAACCTGAAAAAGTACGTGTGCAAGCTGTATGTCTTTCAGAAAAACTCATCTGAAGAGGAGCTGAAACACAAACTACTCCTCAGACCATTTTCTGATCTTTCCTTAAGGCTGTATTTTGGGCTCAGAGGACATCTCTATATATGCTAGCAATCAAGTAGTCACAGCTACAGTGCTGGTTTCTCTCATGGTTAATCTCCTCCCTTATCCCCAGGTCTAGCCCTACAGTGAAATTATTATGCTAAACCTCTGACATCCCAATAACTTCCATAGCAACAGAGCATGACACCCTAAACACAAGATTAGGTGCTTAAGTGGAGCCAGAATAAAAGAGGAAATCAAGTTGTGAGGGCGAAGGCTGTCAGCCGGACACACGCGACACATGCCTGCCCCGCTCCGGTGAGGGAAGAGTAAAGCTGCAGTAATAAAAGTTGGTGAACTGGGAGCCAAACTGGTGATTCAGTTTGTGGCACTCAAGGGAGGCATTTCTGGAGCCCTGTTATCCTTCACCACCGAACGCAATTTTTGTCTCGCTGCCTTCTGCCAAAGTGCTGCATACTTGAGCTGTCTGTGCTATCCCTCAGTAGGCTAGGCTCGAGCACTGACAAGAACAGCACCATAGCTAAGCAGGACTATAATGCTTCCTGTACTCAATGTACTTCAGCCAAATTCATGGTTCATTGTAATCTAAGATGGTCATACAGTAATTTAGACCCCCTTGAACTCGCATTCCCTTATGCAGTTAGATTTCCTGAAGATAAAGCCCTGTTGACATGGGAAAGTTTTACTGGTTATATAGATAAACTTAAGCTAACATACCCACACCCTGGATATCTCTTGAGCATGTAGAGACTCCTTCAGGTGTAAAAGTGACATTTTCAGTTTAACCTATAGTTCTTCTTGTGCTAAACTAGAAAATTTGGATTGATATTTTATTAAAGGAGTACCCCTACTAGCTGAGCACAGACACCTTCACTGTGTTAGTAAAGTTAGGAGCCCAGATGCCCCACAAAGTCTCTGGGGGAAGGTGGGTACATCTGGAAGGTGGCTATGGGTTTCAAAGTTATGAATTTAACCATTGTTGTTAAACTGATATGCTCTGAATTTATTCACCACTGTTTACTACAGATTGCCTTTCTCCCTCAGCCACATAATTAGTTTCTCTAGACTAATTTAAAAACAAAATAGGTGGCATATCAAATAGGCAGTCCATCTTTTCTAACTTGAACTAGATAAACGTTAGTATCAGTTTAGTCTTGGCTGGTTCAGGTAGCTCTTTGTAGTCGCATAGAGAGACCAATATCCCCAGAGGACCAACAGTGATGTTGCAAGGGTAGATTTTTTTAGGGGGAGCTGAAAGTGTAATCTTGACACAAAGGGTCCCTGTCCAGTATTATGTCTTTTCACAAAATGGGGAGGTCAACTACTGAAAGAATAAAATCTGCCAGATTTTTAAAAATATGGACAAAAATATGTATTCTCTTCTGGCTGAACTCTTAGAAATCTTTGATGTTTTTTGGCTTAGAAGTTTTGAAAGAATATTTTGTTAAAGGCAGCTCAAAATTCAGTCTGAAGCAGCTTAAGTGGTTAAAGTTTAATAATTTTCTGAACTACTGAAAACACTTATGGTGGGGAAGTTGTTGAACAAACTTAATGATAGTTGGTACTATTGGTGGTTGATAATGTAAATTCTTGTAGCTGGATAGAAGTTATTTCTGTGGTTTATAGATGTGGATACTCTTATTGTGCAGATATAGCTCTAATCCGCCTGGAATCCCTGAGTTTCTGGCCTCTGTCATATCTTGTGATAGTCTTGGTAAATAGTCCACTGATTAGCGGTGTTTTTGTTGGACTTGATTTCATGGATTGCTTTCTTTTTCTTGTACTACACAGGCAGCTCAGTGGGAGTCTGCAGCTTAATTAGTTTCCTTATCTTGATCAGAAATCAAAGTTAGATCCAGTTAGCCTAACTTAGACATCTAACTTGTTCCTATATTTTATGAATCTGATGAAGTAGCTCTCACAAAGTAACTGTGCCAGTTGTTGCTGTAGCCAACAGAAGAGGACAGGTGACTTTGAAGGTTTCCAGAAGAGACTCTGTCTCAGTGGTCAGACCCTTTTCTCTCTGCAGCCCTTCAAAGACACCTATGTTTCTCCTACTGACTGTAAAGGGAATTTAAACACTTAACTCAGTGTCACCAGGTGACTAAAATTTAGGTGCCAAATGAGTGCTTGAATGAAGCCAATACAATTCTGTTTCAGATTTATGGAGTTTAACACAGTATGAATGCATATACATGCATATATATATATACACATATATATTTATGTATGTCTTTATCCAAGTTGGCATGCTTCTTTTGAGATATTTTTATTTATAAATACCAAAAATTTATATGGAAATCTGCCAGGTAACACTGGTTTTGTATTTCTGATTTTCATTTTGACACAGTTCACAAATGCTATGCCTCCCAGAAGTACTAGCTCTCTTACCTCTTATTAAGTCCACTGATCTGGCCTCACTGTGTCTGGTTTGCATTCTTTTTTAGCCATCAGAAATTTACTGCCAAAAAGTAGCACATTTCAAACTGCACAAGTTACAGAAGCAACAGTAGATGATTCATTGGTTGAGCTTTAACTTGAGTACTCAGCAAGAAAATACCATGCACGGATCTTTGTGGTAAGGGCAGCAGATGCAGTGTTTTCCTTTTGTGTGCAATTACTTATTGTAAATTGTAGCTTTCAAGTCTTGATTGCACTGTAAAGAGGTGTGTCTCCATCATTACCCATGTATGGTAAAGATGTACTGTAAAATCCATGCTTTATATTTAAACCACTCCTTTTGCCTGCCAGTGAACAGAAGCCAAGAAAAATAGTTGTGAATATTTCATAAAGCCAAATGTTTTGTGCGCAACTTTTTCTGAAATTAAACTGCTACCTAAACTGGGTAGCAAATATTAGTTCTAGCCAGCTATGGAAGAAAACCCAACTTGATTTCATCTTTTAAGCTCACCACAACACTTTAAATGGTTCCTTCTGTCATTTGGAATGGAAAAAAAACATTTTAAGCTAGCATATATTTATTCCGAAGCACTAAAAAATCAAAACTTATGAAAAACTAAAGGGAAGTTGTTCACAAAATGTAAACATAGAGTATGTATTTCACATGCTTTTCTGTTGAGACCCAAAACCTGAATCCCTCTGGCTAATTTTGGTAATTAAATATCCCATGACATTCTTCATCTGATAGTGTCAGACTTGTGTATTCTGGCAGAAACCTAGATGTTGAACTCTTCCTAGTGTAAGAAGACACATCTCAAACTTCATTTTGGTTCCCAGTTTATCCAAGCACTAGTTATGTGTTTGGTTTTAAAGTATATAAATGGACCCATTGAAACTGATGTGCTGTGAAAGTTACACACCAGACGAATGACCAGATCTGACTTTGACTGTGGCTGTGCAACTTGACAGAAGCTAATGGTATTGCTGAGATATAACTGAGGGCAGAATTTGGCCCTGGTCCCATGCTTGTCATAACTTACCATACTAAGCTGAATGTTAAAGGTTTTGTACAAGGAACTCCATGCAGAGCTCTGATGATTAATGTGATCTGGATGCAGAAATTCCTGTGGGCTACAACTGAAAATTCATTCCTCTATTTGATGGCTGTTCATTTTAATATAGGACTTTGATAGCACATTGTGCCGACAACTGTGGAATAGTCTGGCTACTTATATTTATCACTTTGAACTTCTGGAGGCTTGTGAAACTGTTATGGAAGCTAGGCATTGTGCACTGCATGCAATTCCAAAGTACCAGAAGCTTAAAGCTGCTGTTTACTCCTTCCCTTGAATTTTGACAAGTGCTGAGAGATGTTGTTTAAGCTTCTGTAGAGAGTAAATGAGATGTTCTGTAGATGTAAATCTGAAAGGAAGATAACAAAGGATAATTCTGTTTATGTACATACTAATACAGCCATGGCAGACAATAATATTTTCTTTTGGTAATTTACACAAAAACATAACCATGCTCCATTATTCTGGAAAAGGTAAACCCCATCTAGTTCTGTTTCTTGTATGGGATGTTTTACTAAAGAAAACATGGCATTATCCCGATGGGACTTTTGAATCTATTCCAGACATTATGAGCTGCTAATTTGCTGTCAGAACAACCCCAAAGGCTTTCCTTCAGATCGGGCTGGCAGCAACAAGGGTGTGAGCTGGAAATCTTAATGAGATGAAGGTCGGTTTTAGCTGACTTTTTTTTTTTTTTTTTTCTTTCAATCTTTTACCTGTAAAATATTTCTTTAAAAATTCTGAGCTGTATATCTCCAGTGCAGGACACTCTTGGTATAAAGAAAATCTGAGTATTACTTAGCTTGACCTACCCGAGGGTCCATCTGAGCTGCCAGAGTGGAGATACCAAGAAATTTGGTCTTTGATACTTGAACTCCTTTATAATTTATCATTCCACTGATCAACCAACCACCAATCACATATGGACATTTAGCACTGTGTGAGCAAAGGGGAGGGAAGGATGGCAAACCGGGTATGGTATGATTACAGCTGCTCGGAGAGGGTACTGTTTGCATGACACAGATGTCACCTGCATGTCTTGCTCCACCAGCTTTTTTTCTAGGCATTGGGGTGCATTGGAAAGATAATAACTTGTATCCTTGTGGAGCAGCAACAAAGTGCTGCAGAATGTTTCTTCTGGGCACCTCCATTTTCTGCTACTGCAGAGAAGATGGGAAAGAGGAGGGAGGAAGAATGAGACATTTCAGATACAAGTCTCATCTAGATGCTTGATACAAATCCCAGGAGTGGACACATTAGGCGAAAGCAAACCATGATTTGGTACAGATGCAGCTTAGCAGAAGGGTGATGCTCTGGTGCATTTTGCAAACTATAGGGCTTTTTGTCTGTCCGCGCCGTGTGTCTTCCTTGACACAACTACTGAGTGTTGAACTCAGGTGCAGACCAACCTCTCCAGTCTTTGGCCCAGTAACTCCTCCTGAATGGAAGGATTGGGGAAGTGAGTATGAGTGAAATGGAGAAGGCTCTCATCTTTCTATAAAATCCAGAGCTTGTCAATACCAGAAGAGAAGTTGCAAAACATGTTGGCAGGAGTGCAACCCAAGTGAAAAATCAGTACAGGGCTGCCAGCTGAACTGCACTCTTTAACATTGTGAGCCAGTTTCTGTTCTCACAGGGTGCAAATCTGGACCAGCTCTCCTGACTCCAGTGAAGTATTTCAGGATTTATATCTTCTGAGTGTATTTGAATTTGGCCCTTTCTTGTGTAGACTGGAGTTATACTGTCACTCTACAAACTCCAGTATTTTTAGCAGCAGTTGTCACATCTAATCAAACACAAAATTTAGCAGGATGAAGTGAGAAAAGTGCATAGTTCAGGAGATTTAAAGCCAAAATTCCAAACATTTTATCCAATCTCTATACTGACAGATAAGTAAAGAAGTTTGTATATGTATATATGTATTTAAGAGGTATTTAGTGGTGGAACTTTTATGCTGTTACCAACATTCCACTTCTGAAATCTCTAGAAGACACCTCCTATCCTGAGGTTAGTTCATTAAAAATTCAAAAACACTAAACCCTCAACAATGATATGTTATCTTTAAAGTGAACCATTTAAAATCTTAATTCAAAGACTAACTACATTTATTTAGCAAGGGAGCAGAGAAAATGTTATGTAATCTATTTTCCAATGCAAATGCCAAGTCATAAATGCTCACAAGTTTTTAAAAAGAATCTAGGACCCGAGAGCTGATCATATAAATTAGTTGATAAAAGACTTAGAAAAAGAGATAACAATAGTAATTCATAAGCAGAATCATGTGTACATGTGGGGAAACAAATTTGATTCAGTAGGCTATTCCTTATTGTCTGTTCATTGCCGATTATTCACTCCTCTTTATCTTTTAATTCCCTGTATCAAGTATTTTCATTTTATCATCAATTATGGAGATTGGCTGACATATGTTTGCCTAGTCCAATCTGGCATGAGGTAATATCACAGCTGGAGGTATTTCATGGAAAGAATGACATATCCAGAGTGTATTGTCAGTTATTCAAATGATATAAAGTTGGTAATTTTGAAGACCTGATTTTTAAGGTGTTGGTGTATTTTTTTCCATGGTTTTCAGGAAAAGGCTTTGAGTAAAGCAAGAGGTATTAATGAGGTGAATTAACTGAGAATCATGAATTCTCAATGAGCATCTTGAAAAAAGCAATAAGTACATCTCCCTGTATTTGTTAATTTACTGTAGGACTACTTAGAAATTTCTTTAGAGTTTGGTAACTGTTGTGGTACTGATTTGTTGAGAAGAAATTTTAAGTCTGTGTTGCAAAGAGTGGCATGGGAGTGCCAAGTGAGGCCATGATTTCATCATCCAGTTGTTCTTTAAGAAAAAGTTCAAATTTTGCAGTTTCTGAAGCAAAGAGGTGAATATCTGTGCAAGGAGACTGAAACTGAGACTGGCGTGAGGTTTCAAATTAATAGTTAATTCTTTAAGAACTAACTGTAGTTGGAGACACTCTAGAAGGAAAACTTCAAAGTTGCGCTTATTTTATTCTTGTGATATTTCAAAGATCTCAAGGTTTCCAGTTACTACTTATGCATCTTTTTTAAATGGCTGTGTATGTGCAGTTTTAGCTTTTCTGTGCATACCACTCCCACCCTTACGTGGTCCCGCTGGTATTTCTAACTGAGGTTGTACAGACTGACTCACTCCACACATGTTAAAAAGAGTCAAGCTGCTGTTTTCAGTGGATTTTTGAGAAGCCTTGAGGAACCAAATGAAACCTGCATTTTCTCCATTTCATTTTGTACTGGTGCTTGAATGGCAGAAATGTGGAACAAGATAGTCCATATGGCTGCACATTTTCTGAGTTTAAATTAGGTGGGTAAGCATGCTTTACCATGTGTTTGAATATCAACAACTTGCAAACAGGCAGTCTCTGTGGGAAAAAACCTCACAGCAAAAGGAAATCTTTTGCTGTAAAATGTTACCTGATAGTTCATTTCTTTTTTTATCCTTTAAACATCATGGAAGGCATAAAAGTTTAGTGGTAAGAGTGGGGTGAGGAACTGCTGCAACAGTACCTTGTTTCCACTGTAAATCTAATATGGGAGAAAAAAGCACGGAGAAGGGTGGGTGAAACATAGCACATACGTTATTAGAGAAATGCAGAATCTGAGAAAAATAACTTCCAAGAGGATCTGTTTGGCCATATATCAGACTGGGGAGTATTTCTCTGCTTGAAGTGAGGCAGATCACTGTGAGAAGAACAGGGGCTGACTTGACGGTCCCAGTGACAACTCACTTGGTGATAGAGCAGCAGGAATTCTGCCATACTTGTTCCCCTTTTCCATACCAAGTGATGAGCCATGAGCCTCCAGGGGAGCCTCAGACCATCTTGGGTTCAGTTCAGTGATTCAGGGTGCTGATAATGTGTAGGCTGTGCTTTCCTATTCTGTCTGGGTTTCCGCTATGAAAGTTCACAGATGTTCCCATGAAGCAATTCGTGTGTGATGTCCCTTCCCGTGCATCTCACACCTCCCTCTTCCCAGGACACACGTTGTATCCTCTCTCTTAGGAGTGGCTGATCTGGCCCAAGTCCTCTCCCACGTGAAACTCCAGTTTCTCATCGTAGTTCTGGCAGACATCTCACTCCCCATCTGCTGCTATCACCTCCCACCTGGACATCCCAGTTTTGGCCTACTCCAGGAATCTGTGCCATGGGGGGTTTGTTTCTTCTCTGCCTTCTCCCTTACCTCCACCGCTTTGCCAAAGCACACTCCTGCAAGCGTCTTTGGCTGCCACTTGTTGTCCTAGAGCTGCCAGCACCAGTTGCCCTTTTGCTAGCCTTAAGGGTACCTCTGTGAACATATACCAATCCCGCTGGATACTCCTCCTGGAGCAGTAGCATTTGTAACTGTACTTTACAGGAGGTGTCTTTCGAATCCCATCTCACTGGGATCTCCATGGAGACCCTGCTCATTTCCTGGCCCATCTTCCTACAGCATTTCTAACAAGATCATTGTTAATATATTGGGTAATTTATTTTCCTTCCGTATTTCAAGTTGTCTTCCCCCCATATATCACTCATAGACAAGTAAGTCAGATTTCTTTGGATGTCCTGTTATCCGAGATCAGTGTTGTACAGCATGGCCTGTAATGCATGAAATTGGAGCAAGCTGTATGCTTATGCCGTGCGGCATAGCTAATCATTCTCAAATGCTATCATCAGTTATCTTGGAGGAGTTAAAAAAACAGAAAAGGACGCAAGCAGCCTGTGGCTGATTTAATCTTTAAAATCAGGAGAGACTTTGCAGTGATTAAAGAGCCATTTCCTGACTACATATTGATATGAGTTGCTTCCAAGTCAAATATGAGGGAGACTGACAGGCATTCAGTCTTGGTCTGATTGGCAGGTCCCAGCCCCATGAACAGCAATCTCTTTCCTGCTCTAGTTTAAAGGCGTTCTGGGGTGGTCTGTATTTAATACATAGCCATCTCAAGTAATGGCACTGGTATTTTCTATTGTAATTGACAAAATTGCACACTTTAATTTTCAGCATCCATAAGGACAGGTGGGAAGTTTTATTCAGAAACTGAAGGCTTCGTGTTGTTTTCCAATAGCTTCCAGAAGCCTGTCATTTTGGGAGCAATTCTGTGTTACGAGAAATGCCAGAAAAAAATGTGTACTGAAGAATTTCTCCAATATTACCGCAGAGCACTGAGTCTTTTTTAACATAAATCAGTAAGGTAAAGCATTGCAAGCATGAACAACGGTGTTGTGGGACACTGATTTTTGAAATCTGGAAAGCACCTTTAGAAGCCCTTTATAAGCACAGGGGTTATAGCATGGGAAAAGGGAGTTTGGTCCAATTATTTCTACTGGGCTATTGGATGATCATGGCTTTGTCATTTCACCCCTCCAAGGATCAAGTTTCTTCATCTGTGAAATGGTGACTCTGATAGCAACCTCCACAAAGGATTTCAGGATCTTCTTCAAGTTTATGAAAGATATCTTGCAATATGGTGCCCAAAGTAACAGGAAACAAGACTCAGTGATTCAGTGCTCTCTTCCAGTTCTGCATTCCTGAGGATGTAGAAAGGTCTGTGTGAACTCAATGTTTTTATTAAGGATGGCCTAGATTATGAGTTTACAATAGATAATCATGTATAAATGGTCTTCCTTTTTTAGATTCCCCTCCCTTCAGAGGCTGCCTTACTCCACTGACATAGTTTTCCCCATAACTTCAGTGTGGCTTTAGGCAGAGACAGAGTACTTGCAGCTCTGGGAGATTTAGTGCTGAAGCCTCCTCAGCTGCAATTGTTCACATAGTCCTGTGCTTTCCTCAGAAATCAAGTCACTCCTACTCCCATTCTTGTATCCCATATCCTTTCCCTTCAGAGTTCCCAAGCCTATCCTAACAAATCAATAAATTCACAAAAATATCCAGCATACTCAGACAAAACAACATTAGAGATTTAGCCTGTTTTTTTTTTTTTTTTTTTTTTTTCTCTCCCATCTCATCCAGATCTGATACCAGAGACAAAAAGCAATTTTGCTATCCAGATCATCCTCTTTCAGTTATTTACATTTTGTTTTATTGCTAACAGCTAATCATTTAAAATAAAAACAAATACTTCTCCAACCTCAAATGAAAATAATTTGTGTGTGCTTTTTTAAATGAAAGATAGCTGATAGCTATAATCCCAGGCAAACAAAAATTTTCTGTAAAGAACTAAAAATGTACAAAGACACAAAAGAGAAAAGGATTGAAGGATTCAGGAAGAAAAAAAGGGCTTCAGGGAGTCATTGTGCTATTTGCAAAGCAAAATTGCCGTTTCTGTAAACGATTATTTAATTGTTGATATGAATTTAGCCTGGTGATAAAATTTTTTCCTGGCTCTAACAGACATTCTCTAGTGGAAAGAAATAAATCTGGTGAGTTTGAATTATGCGCAATTGGATCACTGATTTACTCTAACTTCAACATCAGTTGGATGTCATTGTAGTTTCTGGTATACTTCTCTATGTGAAAACGCAACATGAAAAGTATTAAAGCTGATTAAATGTGACATCCCTCAAAATAACGCTAACATAAAAGGCAATTCCAGACTGTGGGACACACCTCTTGAGTGCCTTGCTATTCTCAAGGAGGCTGGAAAATATGTTCTTGTCTCAGAAAAGGTCTTTTGCTACCTACGGGTAATGGAAGTATGTCACAAACTATAATTTGTCCAAGAGTAGGACAAAACCTGAAACATACTCAGCAGATAAAAGTAATGAGAGTTATCATATGGGAAGAAGTTCATGTTGATCTTTTTTCTATGTTTGTGGAAATACCAAATTCTAAAATTATTAATAGGCAAAATGAGGAAGATCAACATTTGGTTAGGAGTGTGGGTGTACGAACCACACCACTGATACATTTAGGAAGCACCACTGAAGTGCTGAGTGCCTCTGAACTCCAGTATGCAAGTTGGAGTCAAAGTGGCTAAATCTTTCACTAAAAGATTGAAGTATTTAAATAGGAAGCATTGTTCACATTCAACTGGGAGAAGTAGAGCCACAGAGGTGTTAGTTTACTCAGCTCAGAGCTGTGATGAATGTGAGCATGAAGGTAAGGAGCACATTCCCAGCTTGCCTGAAGCCTGAGGCAGAAACCCCCCTGGTTTCAGCGGCATAGGACTTCTCCTTGATCTTCTTTTATTTTCCTCTTCTCCATCCTAGCCATTAAGGATTTCTTCCTCATTTGGTTCAGCAGATGTTGCTTGCCTTATGCAAGAAGATGTTGTCTTAAAAAAAAATCAGAGGAAAGTTCAGCCTGTGGCTTGTTACTGCCATTATTTATTTTGAATGAGGTCCAAGATTATAAGGCACATGGACAATCAGGCTATGGATAAAATGATTAGGATAGGGCTGACTCAGACCTGTTAGTCTGGCAAGGACTCAGCAGTGTATATTCCAGAAAGTGAACTCCCTAGGAGTAATTTTCCTTATCAGAATCTTTTATAAATCTGTATGAGATGATAGTGGATGGAAATAATCCTGCTTGAATCAAGGATGTAATTTTTTTCCCATTTGTTTTTTTTATTTCCAGAGGTGAGAACTGTAGTCATAGCTACACATAATGCTTTTATTTCTATTCTATCTTATTTTTATGTCCTACACTTCTTTTGCTAGAGGAGATGAATCAACAATTCACATTTATCTAACCCTGTGAGCCTAGAAAATATCTGTCACTGTTGTTCTGAACTCCTCCACATGACAATGTGTGAAAAGATGTAACAATTTGATTTCCTTCGCTAGTTGTCTTTAAATTCTTTTCAGTTCTTGTTGCTTTGACTTTCAGTTCAGGAAAAGATATAAACTGGAGTTAAATTCTGTAAGAATAATTTGAATTTACCTGCACAAACTGATCATATAATATATGCAAAATTATTAATCTGGTAAAGAACACCTTTTTTTAGGATTCATTTCAATATGTTAATGGAAGTCGGAAACAGTGTACAAAAAAAAAATGAATATCAAAACAACTTGTTTAATTTATGTTTATGCTGTTAGGTATTTCCTTTCACTTTTGAAAGGGAATTTCTAAGTTATGAAAAGCAGAAAGAGAAACTGAAAAACAATTAAGGTTGACTAGGACTACTTTATTATCTATGTCTACTTTCTCTGGGCTGCATCCAGGCATGAAATTATTTGAGTTTTTTTTTGTTTTTGTTTTTTGTTTTTTTTTTTTTTTTTTACATAGACATTTCTGCACCATGCTATATCACAGTAGGAAAAAAAAAAAAAAAAAAAAAAAGCAACAGAAACCTACTATGCTTTGTCTCCAGAAGGATTTAACACTGAGATAGCTATCATGAAGGGAAAACTATAATAAAGTAGTGCCTTTTTTAAATTTACTAGTACATTCAGTTTTGCCTTGAGTTGCTCATAAAAAATGTGTGCAAGAAGTGTTTTGCCTAAAAACAACTTCTAAAGAGAAAAGTTTTAAAAAAATCAATGTGATGGAAATAGTCTTTGTGTTACTTCAATGATGAGGATACTTCATTGCACTTTTAACAGTCATTTTTTCTGAAACTTTTGAAACAATTATCTATTTTCTTATTCTGAAAATAAAATTTTCTTTAAGCTTACAAAAATAATTTTAAATATTGAAGAATATTAAAATGGTGTCTATTAAGTGTGCAATGAATAAAAAATACTCAATATTTAGAAAAAGATATTAGAAAAATAAATTTAAATCTGAATGGGAAAATGAGTTTATCCTTAACGTTCAAAAGAACACAAACATAAACTCTGAGTTTTTAATAAAATCACTATCCTGTTCATAAGTATCTGCAACACTATTTTTTAAGGGGAAAATTAACTTTGACAGTAAAAAAAAAACCTTTCTTGATTATTTAATGTGCACTGAATGAATAAAGTATAAAGAAATATGTGGGTCCTATGTTAATGGGAATTTCATATATGCTTATCAGAATATTGTGGTTAAAGAAGTAGAGCCATATTCTCTCTTTCTTTGCCCTGAGGACTTTTCTACTTGAACCAGATGGACATTAGAAAGAAACACTTGAGCAAAAAGAGTATATGAGTTTCAAGGAGTACTCAGCAGGAGGAAATGTCTGCTCACAGAGGGACATTGTCTCCCTCTGTCCTGAGAAGAGAAGCCAGCAGGAAGCCACCTCCCTGGGCATCGCTTGCACGCCCCGCAGAGCACCCTCCTCAGAGCCAGCACTGCTGTATCCAGCACACTTGCACTGCCTGTAATCTCACAGGAAAGCAAAGCAATGGACTTTATGCTATAAGAAAAAAGAAATTGGCAGAGAAGAACTTCGGCAAGTTAGAGCTGAAAGCAGAGAAGTCAAAAGGATTTTGAGGCTCTTCCCAGTTTTACTGTTTGACATAATATGGACATTTTAGTATACTTGAGAATTCATATTGCTGCATAAAGGGCTGAAGCCTCTCTTTTAAAGCAGACCCAGCACATCCTTGAGTACATGCTTGAACATGAAACAGAAAGAATTAACAGGGAGAGGCTGAGAGAGCTGGGACTGTTCGATTTGGAGAAGAGCAGGCTCACAGGGGATCTTATCAATGTGTACAAATACATGATGGGGGAGTAAGGAGAGTTGTAGACAGTTCTCAGCAGTGCCCAGTGGGAGGATGAGAGAGCACAAATTGAAATACAAGAAAACTCTGCTTAAACAGAAGAAAACGCTTTTTTACTCTGGGCATGTTCAAAGACTGGAACAGGTTGCCCAACATGACTGTGGAGTCTCAATCTTTGGAGAAATTCAAAAGACATCTGGACATGTCTCTGGGCAACTTGATCTAGTTGACCCTGCTTTGAGTAGGAGATTTGGAATAGGTGATCTTCAGAGGTCCCTTCCAGACACAGCCATTCTGTGAGTCTGTGATTCTGTGAAATAGTGGAGGATTGTGTTTAAGTGGGAATTTCCCCAAAACATTCAGTCAGAAAATAACATGAGCAGAGAGGCACCGTGACGTGTAAGCTTCCTCACATTCAGAGATATTCCTCAAGGTGGGCTCATGCTCATTTTCACAAGTTAGTCATTACTGAATTTTGCTTTTCCCAAAATCAGTCTACAAATGAGCTTTGACATGATCACTTTTCTTCCTCTTTTTGCCTCTTCACAGTTTGACAGTCAAAGCTTTATTTGACAGCTAACAGTCTTTGGTAAGCACTATTTTATTTATAATATGGCCTGCAGGCTACTTGTCTTGCAGAGATGTGAGATTCATTGTTAAAACAGGTATCCAACCAAACCAGGGACCTGCAGTGAGCATTGTGTTAGGGGTCTTCACGCCTGCTTATCTCCTTACTAACTTTAAGCTGTTCCATTTGTCTGCAGGGTTTAAGCCCCACTGCAGATCCTGATCTTTCCCTCTTTTCCAATTCTTAACTCACATAAAGCTGCTTACAAGGTCAGAATAAAAGTAGAAGTGCAGAGGGTTTTCATGTTGTTGAAGTGAGCTACTACTTAGCTGAAGAGAACTGTAATTTTTCTTTCAGTGTGACAATGACAAATGGTGTTTAAAACATTAAAAGTGCTTTGTAGTAGGTTATACAGAATGCACGTTTAGTGCTGATTGACTAGCTTTTCCTTGTGTTGCATTGGACCCACAGTAAGAGTGCTTCAGGAGAACATTTATTTCTTTGCTGCCACACAGAAGCCATCAATCTAAATAAAGTCTATGAATGTAGATTGCCATAAGTATGAGGATCTTTTGCAATGTCAATTAGTCTGTGAGAATACCAAGAAAACTCTCAATAAAAATGAAAGAGAAAGTTATATTTGCTCAGTAAACAAATATTTAATATACTATTACCTGCATTCTTCAGGTTTTCCTTTCCTTGGGCTAGGCATATTTCTCTGAGGTAGGCACCTCAACTCTTTATCTTCCTTTCTCTGTTGTTCACACTCAGGAAGCTTGAAGGGAAAAGAAATATTGCTTTTACCCATTTTCACTGCACTGTTAATAATCTGCAAGGAGTACATAATCGTATACAATGCTGCTGAGGGATATATTCAGATCTTTTCAAAGCAAAATTATCTAATTACCCATGTACCTACTACAGGACTTACTGCCCCATACTGATTTATCCGTGGGTCTCAAAGCTTTTCTGGAAAGACCACCTCTGAGGGGTGAAATGGAGGTTCAGCCTTTCTGACTGTTCCTACTTAGCCCCACAGCCAGGGCAGCTAATGAATGCCAAATGTGGTGGTGTGGAATTAGTCTACCAGGATCTAGCTGAAGACTGCCAATTTGTCTCACATAGGCCAGCAAGTAGCCAGATAAGAATCTTAGGTAGTAACTTTTGGGTAAAATACTGGCCACTTCAAAGGCAGAAAGATTTGTGGCCGTTGACACTGGGACTGTGATTTCTCCTCTGGTTGCAGATGACTAGTTCAGATATTAGCCGCCTGTTGACGGATTTAAACTATCTTCCGAGTCACCTAGACTTTGCCTCTCTTTGCGTTCACTCCCCTCACCTTGCTCCTGTAGTTTGTCTTCAACTTTGGTCACCAACCACAAGGTTTATATATAAAAAGCACTAATCTCTTTCCTATCTTTCCCATTCTCAGTGAAAGCTGTTTTTACTCAAGCTGTTGTTGGTGCTCTGGATGACATTGTGCAGCACACGAGGATAGCTGGTGGGGGGAGCGCAGCGGGGAGGCTGGGCTGTTGCAGAGGTTAAGAAAACAGCTTCCAAGGAGCACCCAGCCTCCGCCTTCCCTTCGTTTTCTCTGTCATTTTGTGTGCATGTATGTGTGGAAACATGTGTGTACTTGGAGAACATTTTTTTTTTCCACTTTCCTGCTAATTCTTTTACATGTACCCTCAGGCAGATGTGTTACAGCACAGAAGGTTTTGTTTTTTGTTTTTTTAAAAACACAAATTCCATGCTTACAAGTTCCTTCACATATAAGTTAACACTCTCTGCGATAGGAGGCTCTAAGAAGCTTAAATTACTCTATCACTCATGAGGAACTATGTCGTTAGTTTTACTGTTCTCCATTTCATTTAAAAAGTGAGGAAAACACAATTCAAATGTCTGCAGACTCAGCCTAATAAAAATGATAGATTAGATGTCAAACTGCTCCACTCCCACCCAGCCGCTCCTTTCTCCAATCTTCCCTTCTGTTGTTCGAAAAGAAGTCACACAATAGTTTCCTTGCTGCTGTTGGCTTTTGGAAATAGCCAGCTGATTCTGGTAGCTCAGGGATTAGTCTATTTTGCTTGACTCAGTGTGCAATGCTGTATAAAAATTTTAATAATTTAGCTCTTTATGCTTCACTGGAGTTTACCAGCCCACCTTGGCTGCAGTCATATTTGAGAGTAACCTCTGTGTTTTACCAGTCATCTGAACAGCACAGTGTTTCACAAACTCAGAGTTTGCAGGATGTTCCTGTAGTTATGTGAAGGTGGTATTGCAGAATAAACTGATGAAGGGAATCTAAGATGAAGATCTTGTAGGCTGGTATTTTGCACTAGTAATTAGATTAAGTTCAAGTTTAATGCTGATGGTGTTTTACAGGCACCCTCAGAATATAGAAATAATTACAAATACTATGAAAGGAAATGTTCTGAACACTTGAAAGAAATATCAGTGGAGTTAATGGTTCTAACTGTATTGCATATTAAAATTAATAGGACAACCGTTTGCCTCAAGAGTTACTCAGAGCTAGTAGATGGCATTGAGGAACATTTCCAGGAACTAGGATTGGATTTTCTATACATTTAAAGTATCAGAAGGGACCCTGGCATAGTTTGGGCTGGGGCTGGGCAGCACACTGCACACAGCGCCCAATTCCTGGGAACAGTTTGGGAGCTTGCACAAGCCTTTCTCAACAGACAGTTTGGATATGACCACCTTACTTAAGAGGGTAAAAGAGCTTAGTAATATAGATGCAGACTGTTCCCTGCCAGCTGGCTGCAGCACCAGAGAATGGCACTGGTCACATTCAATTTATTAATATCGACATAGCCAAAGAGGCCCAGAGGAATTTTGCCATGAGCTTGAAAGGAACCAGCATTTGGCCAGTGTTGTGCAAACATCACTTCTAATCTGTGCCTCTCAAAGCACTTTACTAAGGGGACTAAGAGCTAGTCTCAGTTTGCATGGGAAGAGTTAGATCTGGAGAGGTTGAATGGCTTGAATAGATCACAGATTTCATCTGTGGCAAAGAGAGGAAGATTCCTATGTCAGCTTAACTTCAGGTCTTATTATCAGACTCCAAGGTTTCACCTTGACATGAAACCTTCAGCTTCATGGCTGAGCTTCAGTATGTCCCCATCAATCATGCTGTTCTTCCTTTTTTCTATGTCTATGACTGAGCCTGTTTACTGTCTCATCTTTTTAAGCTTAAAATCTTTCTGAATTTAAATGTGACAGAACACCCTTTTCCTGTATATTGGCCAGATTGTTACATATCATTTTATACCATCTGTTTGTATTTTCTTTATGTGTGAACCTGCTGTAAAAATTATTTTAGCGAAATTTAGAATAACCTACTATTGCTGTTATATAGTAAGCTAAAGAAATAAGAGAAACAGATCATCAAAATTGGAGTTGTCACCCCTGTAGTTTTTGACACTGCAAGCCTTTTTTTTATTTCTTTTTTTGATTATGTACTGCATTTTTTACTTTATTTTAAATGTAAAATAGGCATCAGCAGTCCAGCTTTCCTGATTTATATCTGCTTCTTTAGCCAAAAGGCATCTCCCCCTCACTATATACCTTTCCTCTTGGGACATGAGTGATCCCAACTGCCATGATGATTTGGAAATGCTGAGTCAGTACCCTTGTCCTTTTTAACTGCCACTGTCTTTACTGGATTCTCCTTTACGCTTGGGTGGAGTCCATCCTTAACAAAGTCTTCTAGCTCCCTCTCTGAGAAAAAATGCTAAATATAAGGAAACAAAAACATGTGGAAGCTGTGACATCTCAGGGAACCATGAATGAAACAAGGTCAAGGGGTGCAAGGGGTTTTCCAAGATAAAGAGGCCCATCAAGCAAGGAAATGCTCTCTGTCCCTGAGCATGTGCTGGGAGCCTGTAGGCACCGGTGGTGCTCTGCCTGGAGTGAGGTTGGAACAGGGGACTTGGTGCTTGTGGCTGCCAAAAACTCTGCCTCCTGGGTGAGTTTGGGAGAAGTGCATGTTTGTGGTGGTTATTCCACTCTCCCCATCAAAAAAAAAACCAAAGATAAAAAATAGTGTAATGTTTTAACCCATGCCATCAGCTCAGCCCCACACAGCCACTGGATCACTCCCCCTCCTCTCCTCCAGTGGGGTGGGGGAAAGAATCAGAAAAGTAGAAGCGAGAAAACTTGTGAGTTGAAATAAAGACAGTTTAATAGGTAAAGGAAAAGCTGCATGCACAAGCAAAGCAAAACAAGGAATTCATTCACCACTCCCACTGACAGGCAGGTGTTCAACCATCTCCAGGACAGCAGGGCTCCGTCATGAGTCACAGTTACTTAGGAAGACAAATGCCATCACTCTGAACATCTTCTTTTCCTCATTCTTCCCCCAGCTTTTACTTCTGAGCATGACATCATATGGTGTAGAGTGGTCAGCTGGGCTCAGCTGTTCTGGCTGTGTCCCCTCCTAACTCCTTGTGCACCCCCAGCCCACTCACTGGTGGGGCAGTGAGAGAAACAGAAAAGGCCTTGATGCTCTGTAAGCACTGCTCAGCAATAGCTAAAACAACCCTATGTTTTCAGGACTGTTTTCACCACAAATAAAATAAACAGCACCATATAATCTACTGTGGAGAAAATTAACTCTATCCCAGCCAAAAACAGTTCAATGAGGGAGATGGAGAAGTCAGAGAATGAAAAATAGAAAGAAAAGGAAGAGAAAACAGGGAAGGTAAGTTTATGGGTCAGTAAGATGTACAACAAAATGTCAAACTGAGTCAAACTCTGTTTAATGTTAAAACCTTTATTAGTGTTTATATGTATGCCTATATGTGCATTAGATATCTTAGCACCTATTGTGGTCAATGAATTCAGTACTGTCAGCAGAGCCTGTAGAGTGACCCAGATAAGCAGACAGCAGTGGCTTTACTCAGTTATCAAAGAAATCATTTTGAGATGTTTCAAAGCATCCAAGGCATACAGGTGCAGCTGGCAGATGTGGTATAGAACCTATAGGAGATCTGCATATGGATTTGTGCCCTTTTGGAGTGACAGCTAAAGGACAAACATGATAATTTAAGACATGCTAAATGTTGCTGAACAGCGATTGATTGTGATGCTAATAAAGCAAAAATGTTTAATGCTTTTTACACAGCAGGTACCAAACAGTGAGTAACCATCAATAGTCTGGAGAGCAAGATTTGAATTCAAACTAATGTTGGTAAATTGAAAATAGGAATTTGAAGGAAACAAGATAAAATCCCTGCGTTATTTAATATGAACAAATGAGCTTAATTCAGCATAATCTGCTGTGTAGGTATGTCCTTTTTTTGTTCTTTTTTTCCCCTTTTTTTTTAGCCAAGCACGTGTGTGTGGTTTTTTTAGCCAAGTGTGTGTATGTTATTTAAACAATATGTCCTTTTTTTTTAGACATATGCCCTATTCAAATAAGGCACACACGGCTAAATAGAACTTTGGCAGTAAAATAGATTGGAGGGTGGGCTATGGAGACTATAGTGGTTCTCAAGCTGCACATAAGTTAATGTAGTACTGCTGTGAGGTCAGCATGCTGGGAAGTGTGGTAAAAGGCTGCAATGGAGATGAAGTAGTCTAATATTGCCAAGACCCTGGCAGGAGCTGTGTATCCAGTTCAAGAAGGATATAGGCTGGTATGAAAGAGCGTGAAAAGCAGAAACAAAAATCCTTCAAAATCTAGAAAATATGTCTTATCAGGAAAGGTTGCATCATCTGGGCTTGTTAGAGCAGAGAAGAGACAACCAAAGGGACATGAATTACATACAAGACTGACACAAGGAAGAATGGGATTTTTTTTTTTTGTGACAATAGTAAGCAGGAAAATAATGTGGTTATGTTATAGAAAAGATTGATCTTATATTTTTTTCCTGGAATGTAAAGAACAGTGAAAAACTGAAAAAGGGGTCAGCAACAAAGTTGTGAGGTGTCTGTTGCTGGAACTGTATGAGAACAGAAATTGCCAGAAATAGAAAAGATACAGGTCTTTAAAGAAGACAAATGACCTAGATGAATCAAGGTTTACTTCCCCCACTGTAGTACTACCAACCACAGATACATTTTAGTAAGCCAGTTCTCAGATGACAAAACTGGCACAGCCCATGGCGTGAGGAATGGAGGGGGTTTTCAGTGACAGTAGCTATAGCTCAGTCTTGTCTGAGCATGGCGCATTAGCAGAAAGTTTGAGATCAAGACTAGCAATTTGTAGCAATGAGGTTTTACATTCTAAGACAAAATCTTGACCTCTAACAAGGATGTTAATTATATTGAGGAAAATATATAAAAAGTTTTCCTAATTGTAATGTTGGATCATGATGCGTTACAGACAAGATATATCAGAAAGAAAGGCATTTGTTATCTAGAATCCATCTTCCTTAGAAGACTGACACCTTTTGTTTTCCTTTCAGGGTTGACCTTAACTCTACTGACCCATTCTATGATTTAAAGCTTTTCTCCCTCAGATTGTGATCCAGTATAATAAGATATTAACACAAGTTGTTCTTCTCACATCCTTGTCTCTGAGCCTTGAACACCACAAAGGGCATGAGGATATGGAGGGATCAAATGAGGTGGAACATTGTTGGTAAGTTTTGCTCTTCAGCTGTTGAAACAATTGAATAATTCCCATTTTACAGACATCTTACCATCTTAAATCACTTTTTACAGGTGGGTGCTGGTGCATGACGTTCACATACTCTGATCTTATAGGGAGTTTATTCTGAAAAAACAACTGAGTTTTAACAGTATAAATATTTTGTAGGATTAACTTTGTAAATAAGAAAAAGTTAATGACTACATCACCAGACGCAAACTCAGAACTCTTTTCTACTCCTGCCTCTTTCATCAGTTGTAAGACTTTAGGAAAATTATTTTTTTCAGGGTGCCTCAGTTTCCTTGTTTATAAGATGCATAAATGTCTGAGCACTACTGATGAAAAGTGTTACTTAAGAGGTTGGTATTAGTTTTTTTCTTGATTCTCGTCAGCAGCAACGTTTAGTTTGAAATACCCTGCCAACAACAATTTGACCAGTGTTGTCATCATTGTTTTCAGCAGACCCTGGAAATATCCCTGAGTCCCTTGTACAATTCTAACTTTCCTTTTACAAAGGTTAGTACTGAAGTTCTGTACTTCAGCTATGTATAGTCTATGAACATGTGTAAAGGCATTTAATTTCCTCATGCGAAATCTGCATTAATGTTTAACTCAAAGTGCTTCTCACTGGGTTTTATGTCATTTAACTTTTTAGTCTTCCTTTTTTTTACAGTATCTCTATAATACAACTGTGACGTAAAAGCTCTGGAAGAAGATACAGTTTCCAGGCCCAAATCATCCCATCCCAGCTTCTTTTCACAGTTTAGATGAGGTAAAGAGGCTGTCAGTGGGCCTTCAGAAATATTTCTGACAGCAATGATGGAGACTGAATTTTATAAAAAACCCTAGATTGAGAGTTTATCAGTGGAAAGAAGAGATATACTCCTAGGACATGGTGTATTTTTAGTATTTTGAAACATGAAGTGACACACTGAGACTGAGTCCTTGCAGTCAGAGCAGAAATCAGAGCAATACTGGCTCTGACTGAGGCTACATTTACCTAAACTGAGGACCAAGCTGTCTCTCAGGCAGTTTGCAAATATGGGGAACATTTCAAAGCTGTTTGCCCTGCTCTGCCACACACAGATATGGGAACTGACACCTTTCACAATTGCAGTCCTTCCAAGGGCTTAAAATAAAAAGCTTGCAACCCATGGGGAGCACTGCATTTAAAATTGGTTTGTGAGATTTGATTTTTAAGAAAAGTTTTATGTATTTAAAAATGCCCAGCAGTGGCAAGCTGTTGGAAGGAAACAAACAAAAAGCAACCCAGCAAATACCAAGCATAGAGATATAAGAATGTGAATATAAGATATATGAAGAAATTTTTGCCTTCCATTCAGCATCTGTGGAGTCTCCCCAGAAGTATTGTGGCAAGTTTGGGCCACATTTAAGAGAGACAAGAGTCTGTTAGAGAATGTCCTGGGGGTAACAATAGGGTAAGTAGAGGTTTGGAAGCAGATATGACTGAAAGTCTGTGTTTGTCTTAACATGGAGAAGAGAGTCCTCAGAGTACGCATGAAAATAGGTTACAGACACTTAAAAGATTGTTACAATAATAACAGCATAAACTCTTTTCCATGTCATTAGAGATATTACAAGGAATAATGGGCTTAAATTAAAGTGAGTAAATTTTAATCTAGATGTGTTACATACAAAGACATTAAACCCTGGGGATGCTGAAGAACTGTTCTTTAAGAACAATTAAAATACAACTATTCAGAATGACAGAGGCTGAACTGTGACAACACTGGGCTGGGAAGAGGACTAGAGCATCTCTAGAGGTTTCTTCCAGAATGATTTGCTGTGATTGGTATACATACAGAATTCATATTCATATACACTTTTTTTCAGCTCAGAAGGAGGTCTTATTTTGCTGTTTGCTGAACATTTCTGCTTTAGGACAAACACTGTGTAGTGAGACCTGCCGAATATCTGATATTTTTGTTGTTGTAATTTTAACTGTTTCTCTTAACTTTACTTTCCAATTGATCACTGCTGCACTCAGATTGCTTGTTCATGGGATGTTGCCACTTATGGCCTTTGTTTTTCTCCCTTCCCCTCCTGTGCCCAGCAACCTGAGCTTCCCCTCTCCCCCCTGCTATTACTCAACCCTTGACTTTGAACAGTTCCTCTCAGAGTTAAAGTGTAAGATACTTTCCATGTCCATCATCTTGTTGACCTTGGAACCTCTAAATTGTGGAAACTGAGTTTGCCACACAGACCTGGATTCAAACTACCTGACAAAATCAAGAGCAGAGCTACTGAAGGAAGAGACCTCTTCTTCCCCTGCAATTTACCAAAGTCACTGCTGTCAAAAATGAAGAAGATGGATTCTGCTCTCTGGCCAAATGTTCTGCTCAATAGCTTAGCCTGTTGGGAAGCCAAGATCCACAACATTTTCTGGCTTCCAGATTACTAATCAAGGTGGCCCCTAGTAAGTGTTCAGTGCTAAACAAACTAAATGATGACTTCCTTTACCAATACAGGGCCTCTGCTCTGTACAACTTGCAGATCTGCCACAATGTAAACATCATTCCGTCATAACAGAAACAGATGTCTGTCTTAGTTGTGTTGCCATGTCTGCAGGTGCCAAAAGCATCACAGATACTATTTGCTCTCTGCCTGAAATAGCGAAGGACAAACTTTAGATAGTTTGGTGAAAATTCTGTTATGGCTGGATGGGACCTGAACTTCTGTGACCTAAGAAAATCAGGAGAATAGATCTGTAGAAATCTGTAGTGATTTATTGAAACTGTCAAAATCTGCAGAAATCAAGTATAAAATTACTTGCTCACTTTCAGTTATTTATCATCTCTAGGCTGTAGGAAACCAGCCCACTGGAAGAAAATTTTGGACTGTAAATTACTGAGCCTGTTAATATAAGAGTAGTCCAACGGATCAGATCCTGTGTTTTGATTATTACTGAATTCTAGAAATCAAGACTTAAGTTTTCTTTAAGAAATTAGATTTCTTGCACGGACTGGGTGACAAATCATCTTTCTATTTAGGGAACAGAGAATAGGGAACAAGTAGTGAAATACCAATACATATTTTTTGAACATTCTTAAAGAATAGGGAAAGTAGAGACTGAAAGGTAATTTTTACCTCCTCAGAAGCCATGAATGTCTTATCCTGTATATATAAAAATTGATCAGAGTTTTGTAAGCATAGAAAACATATTGATCCTTTACAGCATGACCCCTAGTAAACCACCAGAGATAGGTTTTGTGTAGAAGAGTTTGAGTTAATTTTGACTATATATGAATTCTTAGTCTCACTCTTTACTGTCCACTGTTTTTTAAATTACATGTACTGAAAATTGTCAAAGTGGTCATAAATTTTAGCTCCCTATAGAGGAAGGAAATGTGACAAAACCTTTTACTATGACTGGGTCATGGGATATTTAAGAGTGTCTTTCACAGCTAATGACTCTTGTCCATGCAGTAGAATGATATCCCATGTATTTTCTAAATATTGCATGGTATTTCTTGTGGCTCTGCTAGACTATTTTCTATTTCATACCATTTTTACTCCCCAGTATAGTAGTTCTGCCTCATATCACAAGATGAAGAGGAAAATTAAATAAAGGACATACAAATACTTTCACTTCAAACAAGTGTTGTTAAGCTTCCTGACAAAGACTTAGGTTGTACCCAAGAGATGTTCAAAGTAGCAATGGACCTGAATGGAAAAATCCAGTCTCCTGAATACATTTGCAGCTGGTTTATTCATTTAAGAAACACAAATACTAGCCCTATATAAAATCTGACTCCCATCTAGATCCTAAAGAGATCTACGTCCAAACGTCCACATCTCAGTTTACATATATTTTTGAAAAATAAAAATCCCACTTTTATTAAAAAACCCCTAACAACTAGTAATTTATATTACTGTGCTGTGCTTTCTAACAATGTCTTTTTTAGAGGTCAGATATTGTAGTGGTGGGAATGTTAGAAATACAGCCATACGCCCCTCTAAGACTTCTGACAATTGTTTGTCTCTTGCTACTGACAGTACTGTTATTCTGAGCTGATGGCCACATTAGAAAAACCCCAAATAAATGTGTACCTGAAACCAATACTCTGTGCCTCTCAACAGCTTGCCAAAAGACAGTTGCAAAGTAATTCCTTTCGTAATTGTTTTTTCTGATATTATTTGTGTGACTTTCCCTCATGTGAGATCGTATCTAAAGAGCTAGGGATTCTTATGAGACAAAGCCAATGTTATAAGTTAATTAGTACCAAAACATGAATGAAAGACAGTCCACTCAACCACGTTGGTTTTAGTGAATGAAGGAAAGAGATTTATCATTTTGAAAGTTGCTAATTGTGCCTGTTTCTCTGTTTGGAGAAGGGAGTCTGTAGGTCTGGGCCAGTTGCCCTTGGGGACCTATCTGTTAGCTCACTGTCACCTTCTCTTGAGATACCATCATCTTGTAATACTGAGCAATAAAATTTGTAATTACAGGTCTTTTGAAGCCCATAGATAAAGGACACTAGCACAGTTTGTTTACACTCACAAGAAGTTCACAAGAAAATCTTAAGTAATTAGATGAGGATAATGGGTAGGTATCAAGAATAAACTGTACCAAATATAAGGTGGTATTTCAACCAAAGTTCTATTTAGCTTTGCTTTGCAGTAGAAAAAATGCAGTATTAAAATGTCTCCAGAAAGATTTCTTTTAATTTAAGGAACTATTTTCTTCAAAAGCACCAACTCATCTTGGTATTAATTATAATTTCAACTGCAGCTACGTTAATTTATGCAGTTAGTTTCATTTCTATGAGCTACTTACTTTTTGCATGGCTAACAATAAGAAACACACAGAGGTGATCATTTATGGCATCAGTGGCTACCACCTGGCTAAATGCAGTCTTTGTTTTAAGGAATTTTCTGGATTCTTCATGCTTTGTTTCCAAAATATACACATGGGCTCTGATTCAAGAAAGTTACTTTACTCCAAGTCTAAATCTGTATGTGTCTTGAAATGGTTCTGTTCACATACATGATACTTGGAGTTCATTTTGTTAATTTTCTGAGCTGCTGTCATGACAGACTTAGCTACATCAATTAATATGTGAAGAAGAAGTAGTCTTGAATGGTTAAAGTGTTTTTATTCTGTTTATTTAGATTTAATCTATTGTCAGAATCACCACTCTTTTTCTTTGACCTGATTTCGATCTTGTTGGATCAAATCTCTGTAATGCAATGCTGTGCATTTCTGCTTTCAGATTTAGCCACGTCACATCCATCATCAGCCATTTTATCTTATTTACAACAGGTATTGCTAAAGTGAATTGATACAATACCATCTTAGGTGTTTCTCTGGTACAAAGGAAAATGAGTAATGGCTAGCCAGACCAGTGATGTTTGCTGGCATTGAGACAGTTTTCACCATGTCTGAACTGGTCTAGGTAGGCAATATTCATACAAGGAATGGTCAGTTGGCTACATCTGCATAATTAAGCAGTTCTATGGACTATTATTATATAGCTCTGAGGTTAACTGAGTCAGTTTGGCCATGTCCAGACAGTTAAACTCTCATCTTTCAAAGCAGGGATGTTGCATCTAAATTCCTTGTTGGGAATGGTTCCTGTACTGTGCTAAAAATTCAGTGATGCTTGGGAACTGTTTGCTGGATAGCACATGCCAAAAATATATAAAGGCTCTTTTAACAAAAGTAATTATACAGAGAACCAAGTTCCAGTGCCTGAGACTATTATTATGTACCAGTATTGATGCCATCATTATTTCTATAACAGTGATAGGAGCTCCAGAGAAAGCACAGCACTAGACGTTGAGGAGCTGCAATGTCTGGTGCTGCACATGGAAGCATTGTCAGGCTCTTGGAGGTCCTTTCAGACAATGTTGGTGGCAGTGCCTTGCAGAGGTGACAGTAATTACGACACTGGCCTCCCTTTCCTCTTGTATTCTTCAGTTCTGAGAGCTAAAATGTGGATGTCCAAAGTATGAGAGCTCCAAGAGGTGTGTAGAACTGGAAAATTTCCCAAATAGGGAAAGTGGACAGTGTTGTAGGATTGAGCCCAGTAATGCTGTTTTGTCACCTAATCTCCTCTAGAAGGATGAACATTTGATAGTGAGCATGATGGTTGTTAGAATAAGCCCTTCAATTGTATTCACCAGCAGGGACAGAGTTTTGTTCAATGTGATGTTTTCAGAAGAAAATGGTTCTGTTTCTCTTTTAGCCTATAGGACATTTTGATAACATCATAAATAAATATCTATAAATTAACCCTCTGACATTAACATTAATTTGGGTGTTTTTAAATGAAATTGGACTAATATGTCACTCACTGTTTGTTTTCTTTATACTACTGCTTTAACTTCTGAAAAAAAGATGCTTCCTTCAAGAATTTTCGCTTACCCCATTGGGAAGTTTGTTGCTTCTAAACAGTGTTATTGATGAAATTATTTCTGACATCTAATGGCTTTTCTGATAAAGAAAAAACATTTTTGAAATATTGAGTTTAATGGCAGATGATTAGATGGATCCACCACCTGGTTTTGGTGTGACAGCAGTATTTATGGGTAGTACTAGATGAAAAGTTGAACTGGCATTTTTATGCCCATTCCTTTGGCCAGATGCTTGGCAGGACCAGATGTTGCTCTTGTGTTCTTCCAGCATCACCTACTACAGAGTGAAACATAAAACAAACCCACTGAAGCCACTGGAAACTGTGAACTGTGTCTCCTGAAGGCTTGTGGGATGTTTGCAATTACTGATCTACTGAGTCCTACTCTGCTGATTATTGCTGTGATATTGCTTGGCTTCCAGTACCTGTGGGAATATCTCCTGAATATGAACCATCTACAGCCACCACTGAGGTTATTTGCTCTAAGCTGACACATGTGATATGTAGACAAACAAAAATAATATTTCAAAATCAGGGACTTGAGACTGTTTGTTTGTGCTTAGAGGCAAGCCTTTGTTTTTTCTCTCCAAGTATGTGTGACCACTCTTGGAAAAAAGGGTTCTTAAAAAAAAAAAAAAAGTGGAAAACAATTTTGTCATTCATGTTTCTGTTTTAGTTTAACATATTTGATGTTCCTATTAGTTCCACTTGGAGAGAGAAAAAGGCTTTCATTCTACATTAGCTGATTGTTTCCATCAGTCTCCCTTCCCCCTTCCCCCCCCCATTTTTCACACCTCCTACTGTGTATGAACGCCTGCTGCACCATTTATTTTTGCAATGTGTAAACTGTTACTTCCTCCAACAAATCAGATCTGCTTAGGGTGAAATTAAAGATCTGAAGAGGTGACTGTCCTGCTGGTTTTGACATTTTAAGATCTTAGTGTTATGCAAGAATCAGCTGCCCTTTTCTGCCTATAGATATTTATTAAATCTCCGAAGGAAATATGGAATCAGAAATTAATTGTTTTGGCATAAAAAGAAAAAGAGAGGAATCTATTCCAGGAAACACAAGCTGCAGTTCTTGCAGTGAGATGAGATCTGGAAAGTGAAAGAGTGAGAAATAATTAGCCTCTCTTTGGTGCCTTCAAGCAGTGGGCAGGAGTGCCTGGAACTCAAATTTTAGTGCCAAGGTTAAAAGTCATGGTACAGACTGATTTAAAACTGACAGATTTGTGCACCTAAAGCAGAAGATGGAGTGTGGCCTCCCTGTACAGATCCTGGGCCCCATTCTGCAAATCTCTACTTGTCAATTTTCCACATACCTCAGAATAGCTCCCTTGGCCTCAATGGGAAGATTTTTCTTGTATGCAAGGGTTTGTAGGATGGAGTCTGTACATTGTGTGCTAAAAAAAAAGGCATGGTGCTACACTGTAGTCTGGTATCTCAGCAATGATCAAGTTGTAATTTCCAGGACAGGAGCTGACATATATCTCCAGATGATGACACAATCTGTCTGACATGTCCTAGGATAGGACAGGACATGCCACTGTCTCTCTGGATGTGCCACTGTCTGTAAAGGGAATTGAGACTGTCAGGTGGGAGGGCAGGCCTATGTTTTAGATGATGATGAGTGAGATGAATCTCATCTCCAGGAAAGGCTCTTAACTCACAATGAAAGACAGAACTTCTGCACAGGAATAACTGCAAAAGCAGGCTTGTGGCTTTGCATCCAAACTGCTTTTTTTTTCCCTCACAGGGCATGTTAATAACTATTTCTGGAGGTATGGACCACTTAAGGAAAGGAATCATCCCTTTGGCAGATAGACTTTGGGCCAAATGTGCATCATAATCACTGAAAGGTTGTCCTCTTCCACCTTCTCAGCCCCTCATCATGCCACAGATGGTTTCATGATTCCAGATGCATTTCTTTTCTCAGCTTGCTATCTGTAGAGGGATTAAATCCAGGAAAGAAACCTGACCTGATCCTGTGGGGAGGGAACACCATGAGAATAACTAGGGAACATCCTCAGTTCAAGGGCTGAGTCCCTACTATCCACTCACTTTTTAGTACCTCACACCAATGGTCTAGTTGCACAAAGACCATTCCTACCGTCTATTCAAGTCTATTAACTCTTTTTACTGCAATATCTATATATCACATAGCAGTGACTACTGCTTAGCCTCACTGGTTGAGGCAAACATCATAAAACAACTGGAGTCATTTGTAGGGGCTAATTCAAAGCTCTATAGTATTTTTAAAAATTTCATTATAACAATGCTTCTTATCACTATAGCAACTGCACATCTCCTAGTCATGTATTAAATGATGTGACTAACATCTGTTCCATGTGGTTTGTTCTGTTTTGCATCCTCTTTCAAAATGATAGAATTAAATCTGTTGAGTTGAGTGTTCTGGTTTTGGTATTTTCCTTTTAAATACACTTGAAATGTAAGAGAGGACAGAGTGAAGAACTCCAGCCTGTGCTCAGGGGAGGAGAGGTGACAGTGGTGACAGTCTTTAATCCCTGTGGGAGTTTGCTTTGCCCTGAGAAAGTTCATAGTCACACTTTTGTGTTACAAAGCAGTTGCACCAAGGAGGAGCATAAAAAAAGAAAGAAAAAGTCCTCAACCTGCTCATTTAGATGTTCTTTATGAGTATGGCTGTGAAAGAGGTTGGATGCCTGGTTTCAGTTTGCATCAGTTTAAGCAATTCAGCTTAAAAAAGCCTGCCTCTAAATGCTCATGTACTCCTGGGCAAATGTTTGGCCACCAGCCCCAAATCAGCTGTTGGCTGCTGGAGCTGTGTTGCTGCTCAGGAAAGCACCTGAATAGCTTTAGCTATCTCTACACAAACCATCTTTGGATGGTAGGACTCTAAACCGTGAAGAGTCTGGGAGCTGGCTCGCTGCATCTTTTGGATGCAATGACCAGGACAGCAGGCTTGAGTACACCTGAAGCACCAGCCTGCACCATTCCAGGACCACCTCTGAGATCTGCACATCTCCATGCTACCAAAACTCCTCATCCTTCAAAACAGGGTGTCTTCACGCAAACTGCCTGCTGGGGAAGGTCCCTAGCCTGATTTAATGTGTGACCAGTGCCAAGGGATGGTTTCTGTTTAATTTACTGGTGTTAGAAAACCTTACAGAAACATAGTGTAGCAATTGGAAACTTCTCTTTTTCTTATTTCCTTGCTTTTTCCCCTCATTTGACAGTGGCATCTCTGTATCTTTATACACAGACTGCTCTTGATGACCTCAGGAATTGCTCTTGCATGAATGAGGTTACTCAGTTGATTTTAGTGTTGTCATGATTAAATTGCTTAAGGATTATCAGGAAAATAGCAAAAGTGAGGCAAAACACAGTACTAAAATCTCATGTAAGGAGAGAAAACTTCTTCAACTAGGAGCTGAATTTGCATTTTTTCCTTAGTGATGCTCGAAGTTGAGCACTGTGCTTTTGAGCAGCTGCTGCTTTGGAAGCTGTTTTTTTTCAGTTTAAGATGTAGGTAAAAGTGTTTTCCTGCAAAGAGAATAATTATGCGCTCCCAAACACACAGAAGCATCAGAATTCACAGCATGCTTTTTACAAGGGTAATAAAGTTTTATATGCATACACAGAAGAAACGGTTTGCAGCAAAATACTTAATGCACCCAATTATCCCCCAAAATAAATGGATGGGAAAGAAACTGGCAAAATTTGGTTCATGCTTAATTATTTAACATTTGAACCTTTTTGTTCTTAGCAATAAATTCCCATTTCTGCCACCCATTTCTTGGTACTTTACTTGGTCTGGACTTGTAACTTCACTCTAAGCATTTAGGAGACTGCCCAATGTCAGTGTGAAGAATATGGGAAAGGCTTGACATCAATTACAACATTACACACAACATAAAATTTAATGGCTTGAATCAGCCTTTCATTGCTATTTAAAGCAACCGTGTATGGTTTTTCTAAGATCCTAAA
Source organism: Tyto alba (assembly GCF_018691265.1). Lineage (NCBI taxonomy): Eukaryota > Metazoa > Chordata > Aves > Strigiformes > Tytonidae > Tyto > Tyto alba. The sequence goes on along the minus strand of NW_024881316.1, from coordinate 39,660,186 downwards.
AATTAACCAGCTTCTAAAAGGTCTACATTTTTCAACAGCACAGGATCTTACTCTGAGGTTTTTAAAATGTTATTTCAGTTCTGTGGTATAACTGGGGGGAAAGTTTCACAGGTAAATGGATTTTTTAAAGTAAAAAATAAATTAATCTCCTGGGAAATGGAGAACTCTGTGGGGCAAATTAAAATAAAGTTGATCAGATTCTCTGCTGGCTTGCACTCTTTGCAACTCCTTTGAGAGGAGGCAAGCTGAGGCAGTGAGCCTGCTGGGCTGAGACTTGGGGAAAAATTTGGCCCATAGATTTTTATGTTTGTTCTTAAAAACTGGGAATCACATCAAGGACTTGGGTGGCTCGGTGATAAAATGCTGGTTTTCCACCTTTGCGGCCTGAGTCAGAATTTATGTGGTGGCCTCGGCTTTGTCTCTCACCGATGTGCAATCGTCTTGTAAAACACCAGTTGCTGCCCAGGGGAGACCCAGGCAGAGCAGGAGCAGGACCTGGCTTACCTCTTACTGCCGGTAAGGGTGGTCCCGGCAGGTTAGAGCTGAGGTCACCCCAAGGGCGGCATGAGGAAGCTTGCTTGTCCTGCAGCTGCAAATTCTGGGCTGTGGATAAATAAAAGGCTCAGTTTCTAATTTTTTAACTAAATAATCAGATGAAACTTGGAAAAAGGAGATCCTGAAACTGTTCTTAAGACAAGAAAAAAAAAAAAAAGGTCCTCAGGAGGTCTGCAGATATGTTTTTACTGAGTGCACAGGAGTATAATTAAAAAGCCACTTTGATGTGGAGTGAAATGGTTGCACACAAACCTTGACCATCTCACCTTTAATAAGGGGCTAGTGGGGAGAAATATATAACCTTTGCATTAGGAGTGTTTCACTTATTTTATTTACAGTCCATAAAATTTTACTCCTCTAAGCTGCTGCTGTCTGCCAGGAGTAGCTTTAGTTTGGACTGGATGGGCAAGGATGTTTAGTGAGTTTTATTTCACACCGTATGAACACCGGTGTTTTTTTTGAAATATTTCATCCCAGATAAAGTATAGCTGTAGCCATGACCTAGGTCACAAACATTTCCTGTAGGGGTTGTGAAATTTTCCACAGAATCCAATGTTTTCATTGTTGATATTTCCTTCATTTAAAATATATCTGGTTTTAAACACAGCATTTTGCCTTATCAACACTGGGAATCACATGTAACTTTTATTGACTATATGGAAAGAAACAGCCATAGGCTTTAACTTAGAAGTCTCAGGATGTCTCAGAAAATCTTGGAAAAATCATGCAAAGGCTAGTCGTAATTGCAGGTACTCAACAGGCAGCTTTTCCCTTGCAAAAGCTGGGCACCTACTATTCTCTCACCCCAGTCCTGAGGGAGAAGCCAAAGAGCAGAAGAGTTTGGGCTGGGACCATTTCATATTCCCTTTCCTACAAGCAGATCTAAAGGACACAAGGGGGACTGAGACTCCCAAAAGCAGTCAGAAAGGCCTCCTGTTGCGCCCAGGGAGATTGGTGAGGGATAATTCAACTTCCATTAGATCTCAGACCAACACACACATACATGCATAATCTCTTCTTGAAAAGTCATAGGAAACATATTTTCTGCAAAGCATTTGAAATATAGTCTAATTCATCATCCAAACACCACATCCACTCAAACGGAAGGCTAGAGTCAACTCATTAGAGGTACATGTTGTGATTTGATGGGCACTATGAATGAAATTCTCCCACAAATAATAAACATCAGAAAAGAGAAACTGATACTAAACCTTGAGGCAGGAAAAGATCCCAGATTGAAAATCAAGTGTTGGCTGTAATGTCATCTGGAAACTATACCAGCTGGTCTTTTACCTGGCACACATTTGGAACATAATAAAAATGAATGTGAAATGAACCATTTTTATACTGTAAATTATGCAAGAATTTATTCTCAGAAAACTTCAAACACTTCAAACAGTCCCCAGTGATTCAGCTGCAGAAGACATAAATTGTAGAATCATAGAATGGTTTGAGATGGAAGGGACCTTCAAGATCATCTAGTTCTAAGGGACACCTTAGAAGACAGGGACACCTTCCACTAGACCAGGTTGCTCAAAGCCCCGTCCAACCTGGCCTTGAACCCTTCCAGGGAGGGGGCAGCCACAGCTTCTCTGGGGAACCTGTGTCAGTGTCTCACCTCCCTTGCAGTGAAGAATTAATAATGAGGAATAAAAAGAATAAAGAATAGTAAAGAATAAAAACTTGTAATCAATTCTATTTTTACATAAAAAGCAAAAGACTATGTTTCCCATCATAAAATGTTATGGTGTTTACACAAAAGCTGCAGCTAACCTCATAAAACTCTATTGATTTCCCAGTGGGGTCCTCAGAAGACACTCGGCTGTGCTAGACGACACACTGATTTCTAGCACCAGAATAAACCTGGTTTCCTTCCGGAGACTAGACACATATTGTTGCTCTTATCAAGTGGGCCTTTTGATGAGCTCATACTGAATTCCTTGTTCAGAGAGCTGCCTCTGAAGAACTTCACCTCCAGTGGTCTTTTTATGAAGATAGACAAAACCACTGAAAGTAAATCACAAAATTGGGAATTTCTGTTATTTTGCTCTGGGTTTTCTTTTGTGGTTGCTCTTTTAAAGGAGTGCCTATCCTAGAACATCATTCAATAGCTACAATAAACAGTCCAATACTTAGAACAGATAAAGATGAACAGAAAAAAAAAGAAAAAAAAAAAAAAAAAACAAAAAAAAAAACAGTGATCAGAAGAAAAAAGAAGAGAAGATTAACAGAAAATCTCTCCTGCTGACTTAATTTTTAATGAAGCATATACTAAGAATTTCTATTTGTAAAAAGTTTTTATACCAGGCAATTAAGCAGACTTTTCTCCAAAGACAACAGGCTTTCCATATTTTCAGAGGCACGTCAAAGGATTTTTATACAATAGTCAACATCAAATGTTTGATTTTTCCATAGGGTGAATAAACCAGAACGATGTGAAAAAATAATAAAAATATGACCAAATTCTCTGTTGTGGCTTAAAATGTTATACAAGATTTAAAGTCTTATAAAACCTGAAGTCTTCTGGTAAAAAAATCATTGTTATAAAAGAAAAAGAAGAGAAAAAAAGAAGCAATTGTTTTCTTTCTGTTCTTGAATCTTACACTCATAGAAGTTAAATGAAGTGAACAAATTAAAACCTTTCTGGACAGTTACACCAACTCCAATTAGATTTTGTTGCCAGAAGAACTTACTCCCCCCACTCCTATTGTGTACTTGAAAACATTTAATATTATTATTAAATTAATATTAAATTATAAAAGGACAAGTCCTACACTTTCCAGCTAACAGGAGCTGGGGAATGGTTTCTAGGGAATATGATCTAATCCTGCAAGATCAGAGATTGCAAGATCAAATGGATTGAAAATAAAGATGAATTTTGTCACATCCCAGGTCTTAATTTTAAGGCAACTCATTGCAAAGAGGCCAGAGTAGCTAGTTTTAAATTACAGAGAAACTTTGGAATGAAAAATGGAGAGATAAAACATGTTTGTTGGGAAATCCTCATCTTTAACTAATAAAAGCTTTTAATATGTGCTTTTCTTTCCCCTCTTGTTCAATTAAAAATATGTTAATACAATGTTAAGTTTGAGATTTAAACCCACAAGAGTCAGGAAATTCAGAATTAAGACTCCTTTGGGAATCATAATTCTTTTCCCATTGTGCATATTATATTTTATGATAAGGTCTTTCATTACATGATCATATAACACTGGGGCAGTGTGACATGCAAAGAGTGGTATTGAATAAGTGTGGTTCATTATGGAGGTTAAAGAAATGTCAATGTCACTAAGTAGTCTTGCAAAAATGTAACAACTGCAGTTTTAATAAAATTATTGTTTCACTGTTAAAAAAAAAATCACGTTGAGAATACTGTTGTACACACCTTTTTCTTAATAATGGTATGTGTAAATCAAAAAAAAAAAAAACCAACTAATTTTTCTCTTTGTTTCTCCACAGACTATTCTCAAACAATTTTGGAGGGAATCTTCAAGACCTATATAGTTGTATGTTAGGAACCTCTGCTTTCTCTTTTTATCTTTGGAAACATTGTGGGTTGTATCAAGTCCTGGGAAGATCCTGGGCTACTGTTCTAGAAGAGGCACTGTTTTGTTAACCATGAAAATAAGTTTTGGGAACCTTTTCCTAGAAAAATAAAAATACTTAAAAATATTTCCCAAAACTATTTAGTATCCTATAAGTAAGGTGTGAGTCTTGCTAAGTTTTGAGTTTGGGGGGTGTTTTCAGAAGTATTCTCCTAATTTCTGGGAACAATTTTTGATTTGGTGACATAAAGCTCTACTGGAGATAAAAATCTGAGACATTCTTCCTCAAGCCCTCTTGACTGCTTGGGCACTAACATGACAATTTCTGTTTGGACATTATCTCATAAACAAGCAAGTTCTGTAGGTCTGATGTAAGCCTACCATCTTAAAAAAACACCCAAGTAATATGCAGGTGCATCCATGGCTCCAAAGACTCTCTCAGTCCTCAAGCAACACTTAGTCATATTTATCTTTTAGTTAATGATGACCACTGTGTATTAAGAACATGTCGTTATGTTTTGTTTTGTTGTGTGGTTTTTTTTTTTTTTTTTTTTTTTTGGATGGACACCACTCCATCAGTGGAAAAACTTTTAAAGAAAGACTAGTAGTTCCCTAGTGGGTGATAGGAAAAAAGTTCTGCTATGCATGTGTCCTGGCAAACTCTCTAAGTAACGGTGCACATGCCAAGATGAAAAGCACAGGAATATATTCAAGATGATTTGAGACACAGAAGACATCCCAGATATCTTGTCCAAGTAGAGCATGTGATACAGCCAATGGCAGAGATGGTTGAAAAGTTTCAAAATTAAATTTGTTGAGAGCAGCCCTGCAGCGAAGGGCTTGGGCGTATAGGTGGATGAAAAACTGAATATGAGCCAGCAATGTGTGCTCACAGCCCAAAAAGCCAACTGTATCTTGGGCTGCATCAAGAGAATTGTGGCCAGCAGGTCTGAGGGAGGTGATTCTCCCCTTCTCCTCTGCTCTTGTGAGACTCCACCTGGAGTACTGTGTCCAGCTCCGGGGCCTCCAATATAAGAAGGACACGGACACCTGCTCAAGCGGGTCCAGAGGTGGCCACAAAGATAATCAGTGGGCTGAAGGATTTCCCCTGTGAAGACAGGCTGAGAGAGTTGGGGTTGTTCAGCCTGGAGAAGAGAAGGGTCCAGGGAGACCTTACAGCAGCCTTCCAAGTACTCAAAGAGGGCCTACAGGAAATACAGGGAGGGACTCTTTATCAGGGACTGTAGGAATAGGACAAGAGGTAATGGATTTAAACTGAAAGGGAGTAGATTTAGGTGAGATATAAGGAAGAAATTCTTTCCTGTGAGGGTGGTGAGGCACTGGCACAGGTTGCCCAGAGAAGCTGTGGCTGCCCCCTCCCTGGAAGGGTTCAAGACCAGGTTGGACGGGGCTTTGAGCAACCTGGTCTAGTGGAAGGTGCCCCTGCCCAGGGCAGGGGGGTTGGAACTAGATGGTCTTGAAGGTCCCTCCCAACCCAAACCGTTCTATGATTCTATGAAAATATAGTTTGCATTTTCACCTTTTTGGCCAGGAACTTAGTCAGCTCTTTCCTTTGCTATGATAAGTTCTTTATTTTTGGACTTTTTACATTTGTTTATATGTTATTTTTTATCCTCCCTATAAGCTTGTTTAATTTATCATACAGAGGTAAGAAGGTGAAATTTAATGACCTATGACAAACACAAGGTCAATTTAGATGATATATAGGTATCATCTGACCCTGAACCTTCAACTAGGGAGTTGGACTCAATGATCCTTATGAGTCCATTCCAACTTGAGATATTCTATGATTCATTAATTGATCAATTTTAGAAGCAATCTAGTTGCCTAGCTTAAAATTTTAACTTGCAAAAAAATTTTAACTACTTAGTTATTGAGCTTCAAAGTGTCAAAGTTTACTTTATAGGTAATAAAAAGATTCTGGTGCCTTTGAAATGTAACCATATAATCTGGAGAGAGAACCTTCCTTGCAGGGCACAAGGATGAAGGAATCTGAAGATGGAAATTTTGGTCTAAGATGCACATGCAAAATCCCCTTGACAGGATTTTTCTATTCCAGCCCATATGGAAGCCATGGGGCACTAAGCATACTGCTTAGGCTGAAATTTCTGCACAATTAAAGTCTTATATGTAGTATCTAAAAATACAATATATTTTTTTTGTGAATACTTGTAACTTCAAGCTGGCATGGCAGTGGACATGTGGTGTTTCTTAAAACCAGTCATATGTTACTAGGGAAATTAGGTAGAACATAAAGATCCAAAAGTCTGGCTTTTCACTTCTAATCTTCAAACACATTTCAGTATCAAACGCTTAGTAAACTCTATAAGAGTTACGGACCTGGATGAAATATGTCCCTGTGCTAGGTACATAGGCCTCGGTTTTCTTTTTAGTAACATGGCAGCGACAAAAATACCAAGCTATTCTGCCTGGAGGAAGGCAGGAGAGAGGAAGAGCCTTTTCGACATCTCTTTGGAAAAAGGATCTGAGATTCCTCCCAGGTACCTTAAAACATGTTTAAAACCCCATTCATTAAAGTTAGGATTTGAGCTAAGTTATGAACTTAGGGGTCCATAGAAGTAATGTCCTTCACTTATGTAACCTGCATGTAAGAAAATGAAATTAGGTGAATGAATCTTTGTCTATGCATGTGACAAAATGTAGGTAATATTGAAGTGAGCTTTATTACAGTGGTATTGTTCACATTCACATTCTTCTGGCTGAGTTTCTCACTTAGTAAATGGCATTCATTTTTGTTGGAGAATAAGACTGCTCAGTTTTCATGGATCATATGTTTAAACAGCTGATGCTGGGAGGAGTTGGTGATGGGTATTTTGTCTCCTACCTAAGAGCATTATCTTAGCAACAAGGCTGGAGGTGTGACTGAAGTGTGGCAGGACAACAAAGAAAAATGGCAGTCACCACAGCCACGGTTCAGTGCACCAGCCCTCAGCCCCTGTTGGGAATTTGTAGCTTCAGGTGAGCCAACTAGTCTCTGGGTGCTGCTGCTATAAATTGGAGGCAATGTAGTCTTCTCCCTCCTCCTTTTATGTATTCTGTTAATTTTTTAGTTCATTGAGTTATTTGAAGAAAGCACCATCTCTTGCTATGTTTAACAGTCATATTTGATGACTGAATGATGATTTTAAGGCGTAAAACTAAAAGTTGCAAACTCAGAGGGCAGACACATGCTATACAATACCAAGAGGATTTTAAAGGTTTCTCATTACCCTCCTCTTCTTTTGGATGCTAAAGACATAATTAGTAACATATTTCCTGCCTTTGACATTAAGTACCACCTCAGACAAGAAACATAATGATACTTTGTCATCACAGATATAAAAAAGGTTAGATTCAAAATGGTGGAATTCCCTGTACTTAACTAGATATTTTCAATGAGATTTATAATCAGCTGTAGCATTTTCCTCATGTAGCTGCCCTTTCAGTTCCAACTTTTTAAAGTCTCTGGTGATCCTAAAGCCTTGCACAGTACGATGTTTGAAGTGTAAAATTTTTTGTTTCCTTAAAGTAGCAAGATCCTTCCTACTCCCAGGGTTTCAAAAAGAAAGGAAGAGAATTAAAAAAAAAAAAAAAAAAAAAAAAAAGAAGAAAGAAATCCCAGGGAGGTATGTAGACTAGCTCTCATTCAAAAGCAGTTGCTCTGGTGCTTTGACAGGTTTGCTAACATGGAGACCATCTTGGACTGTAAGTGTACTTAGTGCAAGCAATCCTTTCTCTCTGTGTTGGGACTCCTCAATGATCTAAATTTTGGGCAAACCCTTCTAGCAGCAGGCAGTTTCAGGGCACTGTTGTTGCAGCTCTCTTTTCTGCTTGATGGGGCAAACTAATAGCAGTGGGAAGGTGTGGGCAGTCAGAAGGGTGAGGTGTGTGGATGGAGAAGCCACCCTCTGCAAATTCATGTGGCAGGAGGGGCACAAGAGGGAGAATAAAGGCACCTTCCTCCCACCCCAGTGTTTACATTTCTCCTCTCCTACAGATAACACTGTGTAAAAGAGAGTCAGACCCAAGGGCAATGGGAGTACAATTCATTTAATATTGTTGTTTTGTTTTTTTTTTTTTTTGCACTAGGTCTTAATAATCTCCTCCAGTTTCTACCATGCTTTCTGCCCCCACCAGTCCCAGTCCTGCTGCCTTATTTGTGTCACAGAACAGTTTGACCATGAGTGATCTTAGTTGTGTGAAGGGGGTTGTTCAAAGGGCAGCTCTGGGTGTCTCTCACACCTAAGCCCCTGTGGAACATGGATCATGTAGTACAGGACTCATAATTCACCAGTAATACCACCTGAATGGCAATGCTGCTCATTTTATTCTTTGCTTGCTCTAGAATTGTATGATGCAAAACCCTGGCTTTGCTTTCAGATGGATTTTGAGGTTCATTTTTCTCATTTCCCTCTTCTCTGGGAACAGATTTGGTGTAGCAGTTTGAATTTTGTATTGTAAGCAGCAGTCTTCTTCTGTTTGTGTTTAGGCTTTTGTCAACCATAAGGAAATGTATAAATTTATAAAATTGTCAATATATAAATCTATGTGTAATGTATAAATCTATAAATACTGTTGTAGAATTAAATGGACCCAATGGAAGCTATTTCCTCTATTCGCTTTTTTGTGTGTAAAACAACCTTAATCCTTGTTAGAAGTCAATAAGTCATTTGATGGCACCTGGAATGTGGTCCCTGTTTGTTGGCCCTGCCCTCTCACAGTGAGTTTTCATTAGGTCATGAGCTGATCCAACAGTATGTAATCAGTACTACCCCTGCCCCTCACTCTCCCTTGGGTTCCTGCTTTCATTGGTTTGTCCCTAATGCTTATTTTACTCTGTGGTGGGCTAATTCAGTCCAATAAACTGATAGAAAACCAATCAGAAAAAAAAAAAGTTGACTGACTGATGATTATCAAGCTGAACTGGCTTGTTAGGTAGTCAGGTGAGGGCAGGAGCTGGAGCACTAGCATGGGCCAGGCATCAGGAAGGGAGGGGAAATAAGGCCCTTTTTCAGAGGCAGCAAACTGTAAAAACAGTGAAAGTTCCTTTTGGCATAAAAAGCTTAAATGCCAACACTTGGCAGGGTGATCTGGATACAGAAATTAAACTGACTGCATAAGAATAGTGATTTTTTGGTGGATTCATTCCCGTCCCTGATTTAATGAGTGAGTGCACAAGCCTAAATCTCATTTAATTGGTGCAGAACATTGTCTAAATTCAGCAATGTAGTACAGCTATGTCAAGTGAGATGAATGTCATGATGGGCTATAGCTATTTTTTTTTTACTATTGACATAATCCTGAAAAAAGAAGAAAAATAAAATGCTGGAAAATCAAAGAATCAATATTATTGATTTTCAAACAAAAAGAGGTTTTATTCACAGGGATTACAACAGCCTAATATGAGATCAATTTGAAATGAATTCACTTATTTTGAAATATCTATTGCTTATAGAAAACAGTTTGGTATGTGAACAACAGTGTTCATTAAATGTCACCCTAAACGCTCCTTCACTTTCCATACTGTGGGAAAATGTTTGACATTAGATTTTTCTTTTCAATAACAACATTAATTATTTTTGGTTCCACAGTTGATAATAACCACAATATTTTCAGACCTCAAGATAATTGTGACAAATGGAAGATTATTTTCTATTCCAGCTCTGTAACCAGTAAGATGAGAGACTCCGAGCAAGCAGCTTTCATTCATTCCCAAGCCCCAGTCTGTAAAATTAACATAAGGACAATTTGTAATTTTTCTTAGAAATTTTGACAGAAAAGTACTGAATTAAGTATTCTGCTTCTCAACAGACTGCAATACTGCTATAGAAAGAGGGATCACGCAAGGTCACACTGGAGTGATGGTTAGGTTTCATTTTTTTTGCTGCTGTGTTCATATTTGCTTATTAAATATGCCACCTGTAGGCGGTAGGAATTGTTTATTTTTTACAGATGTGCTACTATTGGATGTTATGTAGGGGTCAAGTTAATTTCCTCAAATATTTTACCGTGTCAGACATCTTTTCTTTTGAACGTTGTTTTCTTTTCCTTTATGTATGGGGCCCTTTATGCTGAATCAGTAGCTCATACGCTTGCAGTTAAATATGAACTGGTACTGTGGCTTCAGTGAGTCACCAGTTTACCCTTCTGCTATCTGAGAAGTCATGAAAAGGGGAGATGGAGGTCACTCCTGTTACAGGAGTTTGGTCGGCTTGTCAGGTTATTATGATGGGTGCTAAAAGTCAGTTCTGATTTCAGACAAAATATATATGGTGAGATTTCTTTGCTACTCAGACAAAGGTGGTTTTAACATCAGGACATGACAGCTTTATGGCTTTCTCTTCATGGCTTGATCTCACTCTGTATATTTAATTCTCCCATCTCTGGGACTTTTAACCTAAAGATACAGAGTGGAAGTATTTATAACAGTAGGTGTATCCTAGGTTTGAATTTATTAAGTGTGCTGTTGTTAAACAGTGTGTATCAAGCAGGACCTCCCCCCTGGGCTTAGTGACCTGCTCCTGCCTCTGCTGCCTGGGCAAAGTTGGGGGGGAAATGTGGGCATCCCCTAAAGTAGCACCATTATACTGTAGAGCTTACACACAGCTTGATGGCTAATATGGCCTCTGCAGGCCCGTGTGTGACCCTGAATCACTGATGGAAGGAGATTCTGGATGAAATATTATGGACATAGTCTGTAACACGGTGTACCAGGAGAAAACTCTGGAGAATGAAAGAGTTGGAGTTGAGGGTTTTACCTCAGAGCAGCTCTCATCTGGTTTGTGGACTGGATGTCTGTTACCAGCCGGAGCTCATAGGGTGCTGTCCTGGTGGGAAAGTTCTCAGTAAGTTTCATACCCCAAAGCTCCAGCTCCTGCAACAGGAAGAAAAGTGCCATAAGTGGGGATGATCAGGAAACTGCAGAAGTGCAAATATAACAGCAGTGTAGGCATACCCTTTGATTGATTTCATGCTATTGTGAACTCCCATTCCGGTTTCATGGGACTTAGCTTTTTTTTTCCTTCTGATTTTATCAACCCTTCTGTGATTCCTATAACTTACTTAAATAGTGTCCCCAGGATTCAGATTCACAGCATAAGAATCAGAGCTTTCTAAAACTGTTATCTCTTCTTCTTTTAGTTCTAGTAATGGTTTGTCAAACTAGACCCGCAGAGAATTTTGGGATATTTACACTCACTGGCAACAGGAAATAAGAAAGTGATTGAATCTACCTTCTACAGATGCAGAAACTGAAGCAGGTGTTGGAGGCTAACATTAACTTATCTCTGGTTTAATAAGAAAAGTGCAGCCCTCCAGACTGCAAACAGCCTGCAAACACAGTCCAAGCAGGTAAGGCAGTGCCTGGACTATGAGGCCATATTGTCCTTTCCTCCTGCAGAGCAATAATGAAAAGCCTGAGGTAACATCTTCTTAAGGGAAATGTCCTGTAAGGTTAAAAATAAAATGGGGGAAGAAAACAACAAAAGGATTTGTTGATTGTCTCTGCTCTCTATCCTGCCTGGAAGTCCCCTTTACAGCCTGGCTTATGGTCCTGCCAGTCAGGAAACAGGAATTAAAGATCTGTCAATCACAGATAGCAAATAAATGTTATGCCATCCCATGAGCCTTTTCTCTGCAATGTATCTACCTAGTCATCAAAGGCATTTCCAGCTTTTTTTGTCTTTTCCTGCATGCTGAATGTGGCTGATGTGGCTGTATTTGGAACATCATTCAGCCCACTGCTGGAGAGAGGTTGGCTTTAAATGCATGGCATTCAGGGCGGCTGCTGGAGAGGACAAGAGGAGAGAAGTGCATGACAGGGTTACTCATGGTCATCCTGTTAGCGCCCACTCAGCTCCCATCCTGCATCCTGGCCAGCGCCCCTCCGGGAGGGTCACCCGGAGGACTGCAGTCTCTGCTCTTGCTTTGAAGTTCCCCCCGGGAGGAAGCGGGTGGGCTGGGATTCATACATTACCCAGGACTGAAGGATGTTAAACTCCTGTCTTCCAGTGAAGCCATATCTCCTGTTGAGGGGGCTGCTGGGGATGATGGGAGAAGAAGGCACTATATCAGATCAAAATCCAGGTGAAGAAGATAATATCTTCCCGTGAAAGAGCAAAACCACCTTATGATTCTATGTATTTCTAAGACTGACTCCCTGGAAGCTGACATTTTTGGTGAAGTGTAAGCTAAATGTATTCCCTTACATTTAAGGACTGCAAGGGAGCACATTTCAGAAAAAAACTTTTCACCTTCAAGATCATTTGTCTGCAGTGTAATAGTTCCTATCTTTCCTGAATGACATCATGGCTTCTTCTTGAAGCTTGAAGCTAAGGAGGAATAGTTATTGACAGGGCTCATATAAGTCTAAGTAAAGACTGTGCAGCTGCTTTTTGATTTTGTCTTAAGTCCAAAGAAGATTTTTTAGTTTTTTTTGAGAACAAGACAACAAGAGTTTCAACTCTTGAAGAAACAATGATTTCTGTTGGAAGCCAGTAAATTGTAGAACTTCAGGGAAAATGATCAGAGCATGTTCCCCACTATATTGCTGAGTATACATTTGACTTTCCCCTGTAAGTATCATGAAACAGGTAAAACAGTGGAGAAGAGAATATTGCTGATACTTCTATCTTTGTGAAGTTGTAGATGAATCAATTCATATTAACAAAAGGCCTTAATCTTCTTTCAGTGATATTGGCTGTAGCTAGAGAAGAATCAATCTTCTTTCAGGATTTTTCAGTTTCAGGATTTCTTTGGTATGAAAGCATTGTGAAGACAATGGGATTTTATCCAAGCTGACTGCAGTCATTTTATCCTACAGTCTCCTTCTCTCACAGAAATAATTTCACGTTCTCCATCAATCCTCAGTCCCTTTGCAGCTCAAAACCTCACACTTGCCTTTGAGGTGATCAGGAGAGACATACAGCTCATGTACTAAATAAGATAAATCCATCTCTTCTTTCCCCAAAAGGCCATTTCAGTGCTTGCTCCTGTCCATCAGGCAGGTGAAGGGAAAGGATGTATATGTGCGAGAACAGCTATGCTGGATCAGACTAAAAGTCCTCTTGGCTCGGTGTGTTGTCTCTGACAGATGCCAAGGGAGGCATTCAAAGCCAGTGAAGGTCGTGCAGACATATTTCCATCTTCTCTCTTCTCCCACCCAGTTTCCAGAAATCTGGGATTTCCTGAGCACGAGGTAACATCTCGGTGGATCCTCAATTTAACCTGAGTACAATGCCTTTCTAAAATAACTACATTTGTTTGTATTGGTACAGTTGTAAGCAGCCTAGACTAGCACAGAAGATGTGTTAGGTGCTACCCAGGTGACACAGAATGGCCTTCTCTGACCCACCAGGACAATGCTGACAGTGAATTTATGGTGCTGGTATGTAAAACACAGTAAACAATTTAAAGTAGAGGAGGGTGAGGCAGCTGTGAGACATTAGTCTTCAACAGTATCAACACATCAAGTATTTACATATTTTCTATTTTCCTGTAGATATCATGACAGAATAAAGTTCAATAGAAGGGCCTGAATGATTCTTTTTGCCAAGGAAGGGCATTGCAAATGTTATCCATCCTCTCATCTTTTTATTTTTAAACTTTTAAAACAATTTCACTGCTTCAGTTGCTTACAAAAAATTATTCTTGAGGATGAAGGGAAAGTGCAGGCAAAAGTATAAGGTGTTTCTTTGCCAACTGACAAGGTGGATGCTCAGGCTCAATACCAAGGAAGATTGCTCTTTTGGTATTCATAATAAATGGGAGGAGTGCAAAATATAGGGAAGGACATGAAGATACAGAAAAGAAAGGAATTAAAGGACGGAAGCAGAGAAAAGGGACAGATATTGGTGTAGTTAAAGTGATGTACTGGGAAAATGAATTTCCAAGGGACATTCTGAGCTGATATGAATGGAAATGTTGCTGTTTCCCAGGAAAAAAATCACTACATTCTTCATCCTGAAAAACTGCTCCAGCTCAAGTTTTCTCTCTTCATTTTCATGTGAGAAGAGGTGGTAAGAGCTACCAGTCACTAAACACCAGTAACCTATTCTAAATCCTTGGGATCAGCAAACAGCCACGATGAGTATCAGGCAGTAATTCCTGTGTGCAGACCAGCAGTTCCTCAAGTGCTGAGTGTGGAAGAACTTGGGGAAAATTAAGTTCCTACTTACAGTTTTCAGACTTTTTGATTGTATTGTCCAATAAAAGCTGTAAAGCACATAGGTACAGTACCCACATCTTTCTGAGCTGTTAAACTCTTCATCTGTTGTTTTTTAATATAAAACTGACACATTTTTGTTTGCATGGTCATAAATCTTTAAAAAAAGATCCCAGGTTATTAGTGTGTAAAAAAAAAATTTAAAAGTCTTTATGAAAGATAGTAGAGTGTAATATTTACTCTCACATTAGAGTTCATCTTGTTTTGTTTGTCTTTTAGCATCAGCCTCAACACTAGATAATGATACTTTTTAAATTTTTCAGTGATTTTAATGAACATGGTGCAACTGAAAAATAAGCACTATTGTACAGAACCTGCCAATTTTCTTCCGTTCCCATCCCTCTCATAATTTGTTTCTTTATGCTGGTTCCAATAGCCACTCTCCCTGGTAGCAGAAATACTGTAACATTGATGTCTGTCGGCTTCTCTTTATTTCTCCTCTCCCCTTCAAGTATATAGCTTACTGCTCTTCTCCAAATGGCAAAAACTGAGGAACAGCCCCTTGCTTAACATGTCAAAATGTGAGTTCTGGCTGGTAATTGCTTTGGTTTTGTTCCCTTGAGGTCTGACGGTGCCAGAAATCAAAGCATAATTTTGCAGATGTTGAGATCCTGTAAGCCCCCTAGGTTGCAAAGCTAAGCCATAAAGCCAGCTGGCACTGTGTACGTGTGCTAAGAATGTAAAAGTATACATTTTTAGTTTTCAACCAACAATGACCGACCGCTGGTAACTTCAACAAAGTGAAGCATTGCTAGCTTTATTTTTGGAGAGTAAGTGGCTCTGTGCATTCCCCTGAGCTCTTCTTCTGTTCTAGTGCTGCTGTTTTAAAGATGCTGTTCAGAATTATAGCGGTTTCTTTGGTGCCTTTCCAGCATATCTGCTGTTCTTTAAAGGGATATCATACTCTGACAGCACCTTCAGTTCACAGCAGAAAATTTAAGAGTTATTTCAGCAAACTTTAACCTTGTTGATTTCAAACTGTTTTACCATTCTTCTAAAGGAAATGCATTCAAAGGGGAGAAAAAAACCCACAATGTCTAAATTAAAATGAGAAGATGATGATGGGACAGCTTGCAGGCTCATCTGTGAAGAGGCAATAGATAGCCAAAATGTGTGTGTGAGCTTAGACATATATAGCACAATTCTGTTCTGTGCCCTATGAGAAAAAATTTTAAATACATATTTAAATTTCTGAAGGGTTTAGACAATATACAATAGCATCATAACTTTTAACTTGGACTTTTCCTTTCATGTATTTGAGTTCCTCCATTCAGTGCAGCATGTCTTTGCTGAATCTTGAGAGTAGAGATAGCTGGTTAAAGCAGTGATGTTGGTAGATATTTTCTGAGGTGTTTTGCAGATAGGTCTGCACAGAGCAGTTTGTGAAAAGGTTTTCCACTTCCTCCAAACTTTTAGAGTTTGGAAATGCCTTTTACTTTCTACTAGGAGAAAGCAAAAACCTTTCAACTTTTGTATATGAAACCTATTCAGTGGAGACACTGCCCAATCCCGAAAGATGTTACAGTCTTGTGACCACTCAGGATTTTATGGAGTCAAGTTCAGACTGGGATGATAAAATTCACCCCTAGATAAACAACAGCCTGAGTCAGGATCTCGTTGATGCTGTGTGAACAACATCACAGGCACTCATGTTTGGTTCTCCCATGTCCACCTTTGTACTCTGACTACAATATTACTATAAGCTTTTATTTTTCCCCATTTTGATCAAAATTCCAGGACCTGATGAACCTTTCCTAAAGCAAATTGCACCCAAACCGCTAGGTTCACATGCACAGTTTAAATTTCAATGAAGTGGTATTTTCCAATGAAAAAAAAGTTTAATTGAAAAATTCCTGACAAGCTCTAATCCTATTAACTTCACTGTGGTTGCACATATGCTAATGAGAGCCGTGTGTGTGAGACTGTTGCTAAATTTGCAAAACACAATACCCAGGACATGCATATTATATGTAGTTTGACACAGGCACATATGGTTTATATTCTGTATTCTAAAACAATATTATGAACATTTTATAAGGTTGCAAAAGTGAGTATTGTAAATTCAAGAAATGCAAAAGTTATTGAGGCATGCACTTTGGACTCTCCCTCTCTCCACTGTAATTGGCCATATACACCTTCTGCTTCCTCTTGTCTTCCCGCTTGTCCCTCTCATATTCCTCCTCTCTCTCCTCTGTGCCTTTTCTCTCTGGATAGCCTTCTGTTTTAGCAAATAGGACCTCTCACATCGGCTCTAACATGGCACTAGATGCCATCATGAGCAGGTATTGTTGTATTGCCTTCTCTTATCTTCCTTCTGTCCCGACAGGTCAGACTAATTTCTGTAAGGAAAAGGATACCTCTTCCATGGAGTGTGGGCAGTGATTACCATGTAGGTGCATTGTTCTTGTTTGCTCTTTGGACACTTCATAGTAAGTACAATTCAACAATAATTATTTCTCTAAATGCATGTTATAACATGTATTACTGCCTTTAGTTAAGCAATTGCTAACTTACAAGGGATTATTTTTTTTGACAAGAGGTGTCCTCATGTACCAAAATTATGTCCATTTTCCTATAACGGTGCACCTTACTTCACAGATAAATAGTATTCTTTTGCTAGGGTATGTGATTGATTCATTTTGATACTCATTATCCCAGGCTTATGCAGAAGTCTGCTGATGTGAAACTCCAGTAAAATTGTTAGGGTACTGTTCATGCACAAGGATTTGCCCCTTCATTTTAACTTTGAGACTGAAGGCAGACACACATTTCCTCAGAAACAGAACAGACAGAGCCGCTTGGGAAGGATGTCAACCCAAAGGGTAGGAGCACCTCACTGCTTTCAACAAAGTTAGTGTCTAGTCTAAGGTAGGCATCTGTGTTCCATCATCAACCAGTGGAGAAAGGTGGCAGAGCTGAATTCCCCTTCTGTGTTAATTATCTAATTATCTTACATTTGGAGAGTATAAATTGTCTTCTGGAAGCTCTTATTCTCTCCAATCAAGAGGTTTTAAACATGCTGCTTAGACACTGTGACTAATTTTCAGATGGCTAAGGTACAATGAAATGAATCTCACATTTTGTTTCAGTTTCAGGTGACTCCTGAGCTGCTGCACTGAGTCCTGTGGCTTTCATGGTGTGTGGTCTTGTGTTGCCACTGGCATGATGATGGAGAAGTTGGCAAGAGGGGGACTGCACTGTATGTGTCCTACAGCAGAGGAGCTGATCTAAGCTGCAAGTTCTGTGATGCACCACAGAAGTTCTAGTGTATGCACATTAATATCATGCTGACCTGAATTAAAGTGTTTTTATTCAGCTTGACAAGCTGAAATATTTAGAATCCAGTTGACTTGACCCAAAAGAATGTATTTTGTTTGCATTTTCCCTATGGAAAATTGAAGCATTTCTGGAAAAAGTAACATTTTCCCACAGAAAACTGTTTTTCACTAAAAAAAAAAAAAGGTTTTGATGGAACATTTCCAACCAGCTGTAATTATAGTGCACATATAAAAGGGGCCAAATTGATGCTGTAAGGGCATTCCTAACTGTAGTCTATCCATAATATCTGAGTGCTAGACTTTGTAACATCATAACTTTTGAAAGTTATGAAATATTTGTAACATCCATAACTTCTTAAAAATTCACATCAATGCACTGCGTTATAGTCTATGTACATTGACCTGTGCTAAATTAAAGGGCAAAACCATGATATGGGCAGTCATCCATTAGGCATTGGGCAAAGACCACCAAACTCACATTCATGTCTAAAGCTGTTGCTGCATCTGATTCCATGTCCCTGAAGGGTTCAGTTTTATATCACTAACAAGTTGAGAAGAGATGCAAATGATAACTCCTAAAGTGTGAAAAAGAATTTGGCCATTTTCAGATGAGCTGAAATCCAGTTTTCTTGGAAATAGGTACATTTTGGGGAGAGTGGAGGGTTGTTTCTCTCCTCCTCGCAACCCCCACTGGAAGTAACAAGCTTATTGCATTTTACACCCAGGTGTTTGCCATAGAATCTGACACATAACCGTGCCCTGGAAAACTATAAAACAATATAATTTATAGAAATAAACTGAGTGAGAATCATTATTTTTTATTGGTACCACTTAATGTGCAGAAAAAGCATACTTTCCAAAAATATGGAATAAACGTTCTGTTAGCCTTATTGGGTCCAAATGTTAGGGTTTAAATTATTTTACTATGCAAACTTTCTTTCATATCTTGGCAGTAGTGATTTCCATTTTTATTCCTTTGGTATCCATAATCTTATTAGAATCAAAAACATATGCTTTGAGATCATTGGACAGATCCCTTCTCCCACCCTACCCCCTTCTCTTCATGTTAAAAAATGCACCAAAAAGACTGACACTCTAGTATTGAGAAAAACAGAAATGGTATAGGAGAAAATGATGCAGACTACCAAGCCTGAATGGGAAAACCGTTTGAGAAGTGCAGTTTGGTTTTCATGCTTTTGATTTGCAAGTCATTAAAGGTGCAAAAGTCTCCAAGTCTCCTGCTGGCTGCCATTCGGACACTCCTCCTGCAACAGGAGGTGCTTGCACCAGGATCAGAGATTTACAATACAAAAAAGAGTACAGGCAGATTTGAGCTTTATAACACTTCTGGGGATGTAACACTTGCTGCAACCCATACATCTTGATGTCAGGGAATCGTATCTGTGGGGCTGAAATTTTAGCTCACTGCTATGGATTTATGAATATCCTTTTTTTTTTTTTTATTAGTAGAGCAATGACAAATCTCTTAACATGTGAGCCCAGCAGTTAAGTAAAATGTATTGCACGTTCCACCTGGTTGCCTTTTAGCCATGGGATGCTCAGCAGATGACAAGGAATTGGTGGCCTTTGTTTAGATATTTTCATAGTAGCAGACAAATTTTTTTTTTTTAATTTGTCTTTACAAAAGCACTTAAATTTACATTAAATTAGTGTTCATGACAAGTTCTGGCTATTAGAGGTAGAGGCCCAACAAAATACTTCCTTTTCTCTTCTGAGTCATCTACTTCATCCTTTTATTCATCTGTGGTGTGTTCTGTATGAAATGAGCTTTTATTCATTCTGATGTTCAAAGCTGGAATAGCAGTTGAGATCCCTGTCAATAATGAGAGGGGAAATATGAATTAAACTAGTTGCAAATAGTCTTAAGCTTCATATAAGTGTAGCTCAAAGACTGTACTTAAAAATAAATGCAAACATTCTGTGGTATGTAGATTCACTGTAAACACACCCAAACCATCTTAATTCCACCTGGCAGTGACATCATATAATGGCTCTTTGAGTAAGATTAGAAATGTTTAATGTTAAGTATAATCCAAACTCTGAATTTCTTAAGGGAGCTGTCATTCACTGAATTGCAACCCATCAACAAACGATGCTTAGAAATATCACTGGGGATATGTGAACTGTTGCTATATTTTTGGGAAAGACATGTTTTAATCACTGTTGTGGGAGCAGAACAGAACTCAGCCCAAACAAACGAGTTGCAGCTTGTGCTTTTTAAATGACACTTTGCAAAACTCTCATTTTGAGATTTGCATTCTACTTTCTAATTTCATTAGAGGTTGATAAACACCTTCTGGATGTAGAGGATTTTGAGGACCATCAATTCTACTGGTATGGCCTAAGTTAGTTCTAACCACTGAGAGGTGACAGGCTCTTAGTTCCTTTGCTGTCTGATCCACCGTGTTATTCTGACATCTTTCAATACAAATTTTATCATATATTATGATTCTGATGCCTTACAGAGCTAGGTAAGATTCAAACCTATCCCTTTAAAGATGGCACTGAATTTCATAGCTTTGTTTGATACATGATCTACTCTACTTGCTCTAGTACCAAAAGTTGTGAGTTAGTATTATACCTTGAACTTTAGTACACAAAGTACTTGTTGGAGCACAACATACAATGTACAACTTAATCCACTTCTAAAACTGTTTCAGCTTTCCAAGAAAGAGGAATTTTTAATCCAGAAAAGGTACACTTATGATCAGAAGGTGAGCTGCGCCAGCTTCCTGGGCCACTTAATCCAAATACTGAAGCAGATCAGAGTTGCCTCAGGCACTTTTCACAGCTAATGCAGAGGCACAAACCCCTCAGACTGGGTTTGTATCACTTAGTTTTACACACCTGAAGATGGCACATGCTTCCTCCATGGAAAAAACAGGCATCGCTGGAAAGTTGGATGTTCCCCCCTCTCTCTTACCACTGGCTATATCTAGAGCCTGGGATGACAGATTCCTAATGTTACCCAATTTGTAGGCCGTGCTATTTACATTGTCTGCTGATTAAACTGAGAAAGAATAATTGAGGTTTGTTTGAACTTGTCATGAACTAAGGCAGTTTGTCAAATTGACAGTTATGGCTGAACTATAAACTCAAGTCAGATTTTTCAAAATGGGTATGTTAGACCCCAACCCTTGCATTTGGGAACCAAAATAAAAGGAATGCAATAGGTATGTAAAGGGCAAGACACTGATTTAGGCAGCACTGAAGCAGCTCCTATATAAGTAATTTTTAGGCACCTGAACTGGACGACAAATATCATTACTTTCTGGAATTTTTTGTTAAACGGTAATTGAACATACTTTCTGCATGATGGAGAAATGATCTTAGCTATAAATAGGAAACTGTTGAAGATAATTAACAGTGATTTTCTTTCTCTTCCAGAAAACATCCATAGAAATAACAAAATTAAAATGAAAATATTTTTCTGAAAAAGAGTAACTTTTCCCGGAAGACATGAGGACTGTTTTTCATTAGTATGAACCATGGGAAATATTGCAGCTTCATCAGTGAAGGCCTGACATACGATTTCTATCAAAGACACATTTCATTTACCCTAGGCTTATTCAGCACTACTTTCATACAATGTTCCCTACCAGCTGTTGTTGCTGCTGTTTGCTAGTAATTGATTGCTTTGTTCCTGGCCTGAGAAATAGTGTCATTTAGTGCTTAAGCTTCTAATGGGCTACCAGTTTCTTCCTTTACCAAATGTTAATTGTGCCAAAAAATATGGAAAGGCTCTTAACAAAACTTGGGATGCAAGTGAAGTTTGGAGTTTTGTTGCTTAATTTCATCTTTCCCCACATAAATTATATTGCAGTGAGTATTCCCGACCCTCTAAAATAACACAAATTTGCTAAAGTGTCTGTTTCCTTATGTATCAGCCACATGTTCTATTTTTATCTCAGCAGTGCATCCAAGAAGTCAAATTACCCATTACTAATAGTCATGTGGCTGCAGTAGCTGAGAGTCCAGAAAATGCTGAGAAAATGCCTGAAAATGTCTTTGGGAACATACAAGAAAAGCACGTGTGTGCACTTTGCAGTAAACGATTAGATGAAGTAATCTAAATACATATTTTTTTTGAAAGCTCTTTAAAGAGTAGCATTCATGGCCATTCTTGCTACGGATTTTCATTCTGGCACCACTTATTCATCTAACTTGAGACTACATTACACAGTTACATCACTGAGACTTCAGTAGTATTGCATGCAAGGCTAAATGTGCACCAGCACATGTCAAGGCCATGAAAAAGGACAAACTCCTATGGATTTCCTTTTTTGGTAGATGGTACTTGCTGAACAGGGCAGGGAGTTGGTCTGGAGGATTCACGGTTGATATATATTATGAAAGTGATGAATTCAAGCACAGAAGTGAGACTAATGGATTAATGTAGGGTTGGTCCTTTCTTCTTGGAGGGATTTTTTTTTTTTTGTAGCTGCATTTAGTGAGGTGGAATGTACATGTGAATGTTGATTTAAAATTAACAAATGTTTAAATATAACTAATGCTGTATTTAAATTTAGTTGTTGATTATAGATGTATTCTGTATGTAGCTGGCTGACACTCCCATTGTCAATGCTACCACTCTCATTCTTGTGATTTCCTCCAGGAAATTTAGGAGTTCTGGAAAAATTCCTTTGCATGTGTTCTCCCTAAAGGGTCAGAAATTTGTTATTTACTCAGCTATGTTAGTGCCTACAGTTAATGAGATCTTCATGAGAAAAAAATCACTTTATGTAGAAAAGAAGCAGCCACAAGTTTGCTTGAAGGTGTCTGCATTCAGTTTGGGCAAATGCAACACAATATACCGCACAGTATAAAAAATACTTTGGAATTTGTCTAATGACAGGTTCTATAATTAGATTAGGCCTCAGCATTCCTGTTAAAGATGTAAAGGAAGGTAGATATGTATTAAACATTTGACAGTTTTTATTCCAGACAGGAGTTGAAAAAAAAGCATTCATTAGTTCTAATAAGGTTGAGTACTGAACAATTCACTGGTAAGAGTACAAGTCAGTTTATAGTTACAGTTGTAAGATGTGGACCTAAATATGCAAAAAGAAAACCCCACAGTTTTCTTCGGTGGTTTCTAACCGCAAGAATTTAATAAACTTTATTTCCTCTTCATGTGTGTCCAAAGGCAAAGGTGAAGAGAATTTTTAAATCTCAGTGAGAAGAACTTGTACTGGATGTTGTCCAGCCTTGTAATACTACTTTTAAAACATAGGCCTTTCTGCAAAGGAAAGAATCAATCCACTGCTTTGTGTTCAGATGCTGATGAGTGGGAGTTTTTCTCGATTAATGAGTAAAGATCAAACCAGAATATTCTTCTGAAAAGCATAACTGAGGATGTGATTTTACCATTATCAGTGTCCTGGGTCTGTTCATAACAACTCTCTGATCCCACGTTCAGGACTCATCAGAAAGTCTTGGCATCGTGTAATACTAACATAAACAGTTTATAGTCAAGGAAATTGTAATATAAAATGTCTGAAGAAGAGAATGTAGGCACAATGTGTGTTTTGAAAGTGCATTTGGGACTTCAGTGAAAAGCAGAAGAAGGAATATTGCAAAAAAAAATGACTAAATATCTTGTCCACTTTTTTTCATAGTCTATGCCAAACTGTTAGAGAATTACAGTGTGATTAACATTTCTAAACCCTAAGCATTTTTACCATTACAGGATACTTAAAAATACTGAAATAAGGATTTTCAAAATGCACAGTGAAAATACTGCCTGACCTGACCCTATACTATTCTTGAATTAGATTCCCAAGAGGGTAAAATTTCAACAGTTTTCCTGAAGTACATTTGCCACTAGGTGGAAGTGCATCATTTTCACTTCTATGCCAAAGTCCTGCCTGGGCTTCCACAGGCATCCCCTTTGCTCCTGCCCCTCCCCAGAACACACTCTCCTTAAGAAGTGTGTGTCTTGAGCCCATTTGCTAGGTGTGCATCATAAAATTGCAGTAATAAAGGAAAAATGCATGCTAGTGATGAAAATATTGACTTAATTCTTTTGGGAGAGACCAGCACTGGGTGAAGTCCCAGTTTTATAAGTTCATAGCCAAGTGAACAGGAGTTGCTGAAGGTAGGGTACTATATTGAAGCACTGGCTCCTACAACATCTCTATAAGAAAAGACTACTGAAGCTGGAAAGTTAAAAAAATAAACAAACCAAACCAAATCGTAATAGACCATCCAATAGATTGTCCAGAAAGTTCAAGAGAGTTTCTTGTAGTACTTTACAATGTCTATGTCAATGTTAAATTTATGGTCTAGGACTTTTTCTGTACATGTTGTCCAGTCTTCCTTTCTTGTCTGTTCTGGTTCAGGTACAGAGCCTATCTTCCTTGTTATTTCTAACAAATTATTTCTTACTAAAATTAAATGTTCAGCTTTGGCCTAAACCCACAAGCAAATGTTTTCAGGACGTTTGGTCAAAAATGCTTTTCTTTAGTTATAAGTATGAAACAATATGCTTTTCACAGCTGCTATGACAATATAATTTGTGCTTAAAGCCTCACTTATGTATGTCCCATTGAGTGTTCAAGTTCAGGCCAAGTTTTAAATAGATTGGTTCAGTAGCTTTAGAGGTCTGAATGCTTAACATTCATAAACATTTCTTCAACTATAACAGCCTAAACAAATTCCATTTGGACAATTTCAGGACATTCCAGAACTTCTTATGGCCTCTGAGTTGGTGACAGACCAGAATGATTCATCTGTATGACAGCAGAGTGTAATGGCCTTAATCAGGAATCTGGGCCTCTCTGTGCAAAGGAAGATATGTGCCCAAGAGGGAAAGATGCAGTGTTTGCAAACTACCTGTTAAACATATATCCCTATGAATATTTATGATTGCTGTATGATTCTTGTATTAATAAAGATATTCATAGATGTAAAGATGGATAAATAAATCTGTGAAGAATATATTTCCTCTGTGCAAGATTATCCCCCCCCCCGCTCTTTTTTAGTTTATGCTTTTTCATTTTAGCCCTGACCCATGCTCTTTGTTTGCACAAACACAGAACAAGGAAATTTAATATGCCCAGAAATCTGGTCTCAAGACACACTTAAACACCAGAAAAATACCTAAGTTAAGAGAAAATGTCAAAACTGAATTTGAAATAGACTTTACCTATTTTACTTTACACAATACATTTTCAGAGAGACTTAACAGAGTTTTAAGTACAGAAAAGAACATTGGCTGTTCTAAGCTGATGCATACCAAGCTTCATTGCCTTGCTCTCCAATAGTCATACATTGAGTGCAGAGCTAGGTTAGACTAACTCATTTCATCCCTCAGGGAGAATTAAGAGCACTGAGAGGTAAAGATGCATTACCTGTTCATGTGTAGATCCAGTGAAGTTGCACCCTCCTTATGGAAGGAGATAGGAAAATTTTGGAAAATTATCAGCAATTATTTTTACAGTTCCTTAAACCTTACATATGATTGAAAGACACAGATCTCAGCCAGTTTAATTCATTGTCTATTTTTCTGCTATGAGGATGGAAAAAGCATCCTTTTAATTTCTCTGTGATTCTCTGCTCCTTTGCCATTCACATTCCTAGCGCTCAGATCCCAAGAAAACCCAAGAAAATGCCAAAATTTGTTGATGTAGGTTTACTGCAATGCTTTTTCTATTTTTTTTTTTTTTTAATAATGAGGAGCCCTTTGTATCCTGTGTTAGCTTTGTAGGACTCTGTCTTTCCAGTGTCTTGGATTATATTGAGACCACAGTATCCTTCCTGTCATTCAAGTGTAATCCTCAACAGAACTCTGAATGACCTTATTTATCCCATAGTAAGCAGACTATGATATCTATTCTTAAGTATGGATGTGCTCTCAAGACAGGAATTCCTGTGTGTAATAGATGACAGCAGATTTTGGCTAATACTGGAATACATAGAACTAATATGAATATTATCTAAGGTTTGGATTTAATAAGTATAATTTTGGAAAGGTGTGATCAAGATAACTATATCGCCATTCATAACAACTAGTCTTCCTATAAACCCCTTATCTCTTTTTGCCCTTCAGAAAACTCTTAAATCTTTACTCTACAGACTTATAGAAAACTAATGTTCAGTAGTAAATCACTAGGTAGAATTATCAAGTATTATGGAGGATCTTAGTGCTTTCCCAAAATTGGTCAAATGGTTTCTCTCAAGTATTATGGTGTAACAACCATTTTGATTAGTACATCCTTTAAGATGCTGAATTAAGTGATATTGTTTTTTAAAGTTTAATTTGTTTTACTTGCAGAAATCTGACTTCATCCTCCTCCTACTGACTTACATCATGACTTTATCAACAAGACGGAGAGTACCTCCCTTCTGCCTCCCTCACAAGGTATCTTTCCATTTGTGAGCTCCTGTACTGAATTATCCAGTCACATTTCAGTCTTTAATAAACTGACTGAGCTGATATCTTTATGGTTTGCATTTCAGTATGGATGAAAAATTCATTTAAGTTAGACAACTTCCTGAAAGATCTCTCTTGACTTGGTCTACCCAACAGGTCTCCATCCTCTCTTCATTCAAGTCTTTCCTCAGAAGATCTGTTGAGCTCAGCCCCATGTGTATCTGTCTTATAATCACAGAATCAGAGCCTGGTCCTTACACTTTCTTCAAAACTGTCTTGTGGCATTGGCTTGTTCAAGGCCACCCCAGAATCTGTCTGATACTATGTGGATGCCCATAATTATTCTGCGTCCACTTATTCAGTTACCTCTGGCCTATTTCTGAAGTCACCTCTGAAAACATCCTGTCTCTCCCTCCCTCATCACAAGAACTGAAGAATGCTTGAAAAATTTTTGTCTCCACACACTGACAAGTAGCCTAGACTTCACTGAAGAAAGAGCCAGATTATCATGGTCATTAAAAATAATGTGATAATATAGAAGTTGTGATAATATAGAAGTTTCCTGGTTTTTTACATCTTAAAAAAGTCTTGATTTACATCTGAGATTAAAATTCTCAGAGTTCATAATATTTCACAGTTCTTCCTTTCTTTTTCTTTTGATAACTGGTAAAATTTTCACATTTTCTTTTGAGAGTTTCTAGAACAAGGTAAACAAACATCTGTCAGGGCTGTTTTGGGAAGAACTGGACTTGCTTTACCTCCAGGGATTGGAATAGATGATCTCCTGAGATCCCTGCTGTCCTAATATCTGTGAGTTTATCATCTTGAAGATTTTTCAGTAACACTGATTTCTAGCTCTCCCCTGAAAAATTTATTAAAAAGTAATAGGGACTAAGGAAAGAGGTGTAGTAAAGAGTTTAGTAGATAGGCTCCCCAAATTCTTGCAGATGTCAGCCAGCTATGTTATAGGTGATCATCTTTCCGCTGTAACCCTCTTATGCCTCATTCATGTGACATGGAAACAATTACATGAAAATGCAGATGTAGATTCCAGTAATCTCTTTGGAATAGATAAATAGACTTTGAAATAATTTACAAATGATGCACAAAATCTGTGGGCCATCTGCTCACTGTTGGGGAAAAAAAACACATTTCTCCCAACAGGCTTTTTATATACAGAATTGCTCTTTTCACACAGCAAGAAGGAAAACAATAGATAGCCAGCAATCTGGAATGCAACTCACTCACACACGCTCAGAGAGCTGCATTGTGATCATCTCTTTTGAAAGCAATTAGGGCAAGATCTGTGTGTATATTAAGAAACTGCTTTTTCCTCAGCCACATGTGCAGCCCGGGTAAGGACTACTCACAGCAAGAAGTGCCTGTGCTTTCTGCTCTTCAGCCAGCAAATTAACTGAGGTGAGTGTAAAATGGAAGCAAGCAAGGTGGGATCATAGCAGCAGACAACAGTGGATGCTACCTATACTGCAATATATGCTTCTGATAAGCTCTCGACAAATTTGAGTGCAATTTCTTCTGGTGTTATTCCAGTATCTTGTGGAGCTCCACCTACACAAGTCACTGACAAGGCTTTCCTTAAAAGACCTTTATACTGAGTGTATAACATAAAAATCTACTTTAATTAGGAAGTAGGAATGAGCTTTGTTATGCATTGCCCTTGTATTGGCTGATTTAACAGTTAAAATCCCTTTGAATTAATGATAGGTAGACTGCACTCTATGAATAATGGTCTAGAGGTCTTTCGTCTGATTCTTAATCATGTAGGTCACATAAATATTGCTAGTGTTTGCACAAGCCAAGTCACAGTGTTCTTGGTGGCAGAACTGTCAGCCTAGACTCAGCTGATCTACAGAGGATAGTCCTCTACTGTGAGTCATAGTCTGCACGTGGCCATATCAGCACTTCAAATTTTCTTGACAACCCCATCTGTGTCTGCTGGCAACACTCTCTAGCTTTGACCAGAGTGGAAACAATTCAGTATGATTCTGAAGCAATTAAATTCTGGTTGCCAAACAATAAGATTGCCAGAGAGAAAGTGGCTCACCGCAGCTGACAGTCACATTTTTTTCTGCGAGGGAGAACCTGCTGAAGAGTCCTGGTGTGAGAAAGATGAAATAAAAGTTTGCCAGGATTTGATCTGAATTACAGAGAGGGATTGTGGTACAGTGGAAGGTCAGGTGAGCTATCAGCATGTGCCACCATTCCGCCTGAAGTGTCTTCATCGTGACTGTGAGACAGCACTTGACCAGACAGGTGTATGGGTTGTGGTCTCCCTGATGTGATTCATGGTCTTCTCTTGGTGTTGCATATCAATCGATGAAATATGAAACAATTGGGCTCAGAGTGGAGTCCAGTATCTTTATAATTTGTAGTAGAGATCAAGGGTAGAGTTCTGAAGAGAAAGGGTGAAAGCTTCCAAGGTGGATCCAGAACACTTAGCTATTAAATGCCACTATAGGTCTCAATTTTGGCAGCTGGTTTTATGACATATCACACTCCTACTAGGAATGAAGTCAATATATCCTGTGTAGCATGTTTTCTCTATTGCAACATTTATCTCCTGAGTTCCACAAGCTTTTTGAGTTTGAAAAAATGCACACAAATTATTTTGAAGTATTCAGATCCAAATATCAGTTTTGGTCAGTAATGAAACACGTCTAACCGTATCAAAATTGGGAATGCCCCTATAGTTGCAAGTGATCTGAGAATGAGTGCTAAAGCAGATCTCATCAGAGATGACAGGCTTCTAGAATGTCTGTTGATATAAAATAGAATTGACTGTAGTTCAGATCTGTGAGATAGGTTGCTCAGCTGGGATCTTGAGGAGTCAGCTTTCTTCATATGCTTTCCCCAATTACTTGGGCAATGCTTTCCATTCACCCAAATTTAAATGATTACTTCTGTGACCAAATTTGGAAGAAAATGCTCAAAGTCTTAGTCACTGACCAGTGCAGAGCCATCCTTCAATTTCCTGTATCACACACACCACTAAGGAAAACCCCATTGAGCTCAAAGGGATAATTCATTTGAGTAAATGCTTAACAGTGGAAACTAGTGTTGATATGCAAACTCTTACAGCAGCTTGACCCCTACAAATCAATGGGGTCTGACATTATCCACCTGAGGGTGTTAAGAGAGTTAGCTGATGTCATTGTGAGGCTGCTCTCCATAATCTGAAAAGTCGTGGAGACTGAGGGAGGTCCCAGAAGACTGGATGAACGTTAATGTCACCCTCATCTACAAGAAGGGCTTAAAGGAGGATACAGAAAATTACAGGGCCATCAGTATTACTTCAATCCCTGTGAAAGTTATGGAACAAATGCTCCTGGGGGCTATTACAAGTCAAATGAAGCATGTGATTGGGAAAGCCAGCATGGATTCACCTGGGGAAAATTGTGTTTGATAAACCTGATAACCTCCTACAACAAAGTAACTCAGTTGATGTGGCAGAGTGATGCAGCTACCTTGATTACTCTGAGGCTTTTGATGTGGTTCCCCACAGTCTGCTCCTAGAGAAACTGATGCATTATGGTCTAGATTTCTGTGTGGTAGGTGAGGAACTGGCTGACAGGCCGTACCCAGAAGATGTTAGTAAATAGCTCTTTTTCAAACTGACAACCTTTCACAAGGGATTGATATTGGACCCAATGATATTTAATGTCTTCATAAGTGATCTGAATGATGGGATCAAGTGTACCCTGATGAACTTTGCTGATGATACCTGAGTGGGGAAGTGGACACTCCAGAAGCAAGAGCCACCCTCCAGGAAGACCTGGATAGGTTGAAAGAGTGGTATAACAAGAACCTTATGAAGTTCAACAAGGACAAGTGTAAGGTCTTGCACCCGGGAAAATACAATCCAGGAGAGCAGCACAGACTGTGATCTACCTGGCTGAGGAGCAGCTCTGTGGAAAGGGACCTGGGGATCCTGGTGAACAACAAGATCAATATGAGTGATCAGTGTGCTGCAGTGTCAAAGAAAGCCAACAGGATGCTGGGTTGCATCAACAAGGACATCACCAGCGGAGATAAAGAAGTAATTGTCCCACTCTACTCAGCGTTTGTCAGGCCACACATGAAATACTGTGTTCAGGTTTGGTCCCCGCTATACAAAAAAGATGTGGACAGGATGGAGAGGGTCCAGAGAAGGGCCACAGGGGTGATCAAAGGACTCGGAAGCCTGCCATGTGAGGACAGGCTGAGAGAACTGGATGCGTTCAGCCTTGAGAAGAAAAGGCTCTGGGGACACCTTATCACCATCTTCCAGTATTTAAAGGGTGTCTACAAAGAAGATGGAGACTCCCTTTTTACAAGGAGTCACATGGAAAAGACAAGGGGTAATGGACATAAGTTACTCCTCAGGAGATTCTGATTGGACACAAGAGGAAAATTTTTCACAGTGAGAACAATCAGCCACTAGAATAATCTCCCCAGAGAAGTGGTGGATTCCTGAACACTGGACACTTTTAAGATTCATCTGGACATGGTGTTGGGCCATCTTGTCTAGACCATGTTTTTGCCAAGAAAGGTTGGAGCAGATGATCCCTGAGGTCCCTTCCAACCTGGTATTCTATGATTCTATGATTGTAGTGCTATATGAAGAAAAGTAAAGTTGATTAGATTTATACTTGTTTATGATATGAAAAGATATATTTTCCCTCGCTTCTGCCATCAAGTTTTAGTTAACTCTGTGAAATATCTTTAGTGCAACTGGTAGTAATGCTGCTGTGATAGTGTACTGCCCCAAGGGGATCCCATCTTGGCCCGCTGTCATTTCAAAGTCTCAGAAATAAGAGCTTTTCAGATCATTTGCAAATTTGGATGGGGAATCTGTAGTACAGCAGTGTTGCCACACAGCATTCCCACATACGGTTTTTGTTACCCATTGTCTGTTCAAAGTGCTAGACACTGGCCGTGTGACTCCTATAAAACTTCGTTTTATAATTTATTTATCTAGGAAACCACAGTTTACACTCAATGTCTGGTTTCCAGTGAAGTTTGCTTTTATTTCCAGCTGAACTTGCTGAGGCACAAAGAGGTCAAACAACTAGTAAAAGGTCACTTAGTGATATTAGCCAATGGCTCAGGCCAAATCACCACCCAGTGCTCTCTGGCTAGTTGATAAATCAGTAAATTTTTTAGGATTTTTTTTTTTAATGTTCTGCTCTTCTACTCACCTGGCTAAACTGCTCCTTTATAGAACGTCTAGTGTAAAAGCCTCACACATTGTCTCAGAGTTGCTTCATGACTGAGTTGTAGAAAAACTCAGATGAGATAATTTTCTAGATGTGGGCTGCATACCAGGATGCGAGTATACACTGGTGTATACTCCACAGTCATGGTGCTCTAGTTGTCCAGACCTAGTGATATCACAGATCTCACCGCTTTTCCTTCTATCCTTCTGCACAGGGTACTATCGAATGGAAAACAGTGGAAACAAGGAGATGAAGCACAAATCGTTTCAAACAATTCTAGCTTGGAGTTGGCACACTTGCCTCACAGTGACCATGGATTTGGGATCAACCAAGTTTATAATGATAAAATCTTCATACAATTTGTTTCAGCTAAAATTATTACATTTTGATCCTCATGGGAATTTGATAGGTCATGTTTACTCAACCACTGCCCCCTGCCTCACCCATTCAGAAATAAAAAAAAAAAGCATCCCCTATGACAGTACCTGCAGTTTGATTGACTTACTAGGATGACAGAGTGACAGACAGCAGGACCAGAGGTAAACAGGTCAGGACTAAAAAGGAACAAGATCAAATAAAAGCAGTACAAAATCTCTAGTACTCAGGCAGTGTTTGAAAGACAGAAGAGTAATGTACCTTTAATTACATCATCCAATCATTTGATTAATTCTACTCCAGCAAAATAAACTGACTTTGCTAATTGAATAGACTGCAGCAGTCATGAGAAAACTGACAGCATATAGAATAGAACAAAAATGAAGATATTCCTTGTCTTTATACAAAGGTACCCTTCAAGAATTGTCTGCTTTCATCCTAGGTCATAACTGAGAACCAACCTCCATTTTTGTGTGCTGTGTAGACAGCAGAATGTCCAATGATTGTATGGGAGAACCAAGTAGTGTGGGAGGACATTGGTGCATGGCGTTAAGTTGCACAGGAAAAACGTATAGGTATGTCTTCATCTTAGACCTGGGCAGTGGAACTATATGCCCCAGCCTAAAGAGGCAAGAAAACAGGAGAAGCAAAATAAATGGAACAAGTAACTTTTATTCAGCTGGCAAGAATAGAAACCTCCTTCACTCAACTGCGCCAAGTTCTGGTGGGCTTTCCCTGCAAATGATTGTAGATGAACCATCCCTCTTCATGAACATGGTTTCTGGGAGAGGAAAATAAAGTAATTTTATAAGTGTTGTAAATGCTCCAGGAGACATTTTATTGTTCTTCTTTGCGCCCATACAAAAAGCTGTATCACATTTGTGGTTATGCACTGCATTCAGTGTTGACAATTCCAGAGGATCAAAAATCACAAGCCTGATTTGCAAATCTGTGGGATAAATTCCCAAAGACGTGTATATTTCATCAAATTTATTTAAGAAGGGCTACACTGTATTCTTTGATCTGTCTTTAATCTTTAGAATTTTTCCCATCCCTTTTCAGCCCCACTTCACCTTGGTTCTCTAAATGGTCACCCTAGAGTCCCATCTCCCACAAATGCATAGCATAAGATGATTCAGTGCTCTGTTCCTAGACCTCTCCTATTATTTCTAGTCTCAGTTCTACCACCACCCATTTATCTCTTCATTCCACACAGCTCCTTTTCTCCTTCAAAGACATGTATCCCTAATTCTTCCCCTATTTTCCCAATAGCATTTTCTACCATCTCAGATGTCCTGAAAATAGACATATTCCCCTGCCGCAGCCATGTCTCCACTCAAAATAAGGTTTTTCTTCTTAGGATTCCTCCATTTCTCCAGTTTAGAAGGAGGAAGGTTGGTGGAGGGGCAGTCAAGAGCCAGAAGTCTAGGGATGAAGAATTTGTTCCCTGAGAAGTTGGGCTTTTCCTGTCCTCTCCTCCGTTCTGTAAGAATGATGTTCAGTTCTCAGTGGAGAGGGAGAGCAGCTGACTTTCCCTTATTAAGTCCTCTTCTTGGGGCAGGAAGAGTGGTAGACAGTATGAGATTTTTTTTTTTTTTTCCAGAAAAACTAAAATTCAAGAGGAAGCCGGAGCTGATCTCATTGAGTTGGCAATGGCTCCAACTAAGAATGAAATATTCTCATCACCACCACACCCCCCAATCATAACAACTGCTTCCCACTCCATAGCAAATTATGAATACAGTGTCTGCATAATGCAATGATAAACCTTATCACCAATCATCAACAGTTTTGACAGAGAGCCTTGCCTAGAAATTAGATCCTCCTTTTCTCCTCTTAGCATATGGTCCATACCACCCGTCAGAGGTCAGCATTGTTTCACAGCAGGACTCTGTCCACACCTGGTGGCCATACTACTGTTTTTAGGTAGAGTTCACCATGTAATAACCTGAAGCCACAGAACATGCTCGGTCATAGGAGCTTCAGTGCTGGGACCCGAGCCCCATCTTGCCTGCTGCCCTGTGCCTGCCAGCTGCCAATACCAGCTGTTTCCTGTTGTAGATCTACAGCACCACTGAACATTGCAAAATGTTTTTAGCAGGGATGGGAAGTGCCCAGCGGAAGCAGACAAGATAAAAGGAAGGAGAGTTCACTCTGGCTGCTGACACTGTAAAAAGAACTGGGTGTAATTTAGAAGAGAAATACCAAAATAGTTTAAAACTTCAAATAAGATGTTGCTGCTGCTGGCTGTGTTCGTGTCACCTCCATAAACTTTATTTCTTTATTCAGACACTTGGAAAAATTTCTTTTTATCTTCCTGGTAAGGTGAACTAATGGTAACAATTTCTAGCACTTGAAGCTGTTCTTGGGACATTTCCAAAAGACAGCAGTATTTTCAACACG
Source organism: Tyto alba (assembly GCF_018691265.1). Classification (NCBI taxonomy): domain Eukaryota; kingdom Metazoa; phylum Chordata; class Aves; order Strigiformes; family Tytonidae; genus Tyto; species Tyto alba. The sequence goes on along the minus strand of NW_024881316.1, from coordinate 39,626,176 downwards.
TATGTATGTGCATGTTTGTATGCATTTTGACACAGTTACTAATGTTCTTTCTGAATTTTTATGTTCATATTTATACACATAAACCTTATTACATTCACAGAAATGTATATTTCAGAGCTGTTTACATTCTTATGAAGGGCAATATTTAGTTACATATCTATCTCTAGTTTTGGAGTTCAGTCCTGTGGTCTCTCATCTTGCAAATGGCCCTTGTAACTCTATCATAAATTACAAAGACAAAATTAGCTCTCCACCCTGTTATTTAGGCCTTGCAACTGAGCTGCTAGGGAACTAGTAGCTATTATAATCCACTGACAATGAAGAAAAAGGAGGTAGAAAATATATGCGATTTACCAAAGAATACTCAACATGTCTGTGGAAGGTTATAATCTTGTCTCTTCAAATGTAAATTATGGAAAGTAGGACCTGTATATTTTTACATTACTTGAGAAATACAAATTGCCTTTAGATCCTGAACTAGAATTTTGATGATGTATAATAATGATAATAGAAATGGAACTATAAAAAATCTTGACCCCTGCTCCCACTATTTTGTGTAGTTTTATTACAATGTTGTCCAAAAAGTTGCATCAATGATCTTAAGTTTATTTGCTTGTATTAGTGCCTGACCTATGTGAGAAAGTTGTTCTACCACCTGAGCTGGTGTGACTTATTTTTCTGTTACTTTTCCTAAGTTGTACTGCAGAAGTCAGGATCTTTTATCATCTTCATAATATAAGAAATATTGTGATAATTTGGACTATGCAGTAAATGGAATCAAATTAAAAAGGAATAAATCCATTTCAGGCATCCAATTTGATGCATGAAGAAAGAAACTGTTTGTCAAGTTATAAATGTTTTTGTTTTTAAATAGCCAGTGGAGGGAGGAAGGAAGGTTTAGTGATTGATATAAAGACTGAACTGGGAGTTGGAAGACCTGGGTTCAGTTTGCAGCTCTTCACAGACTTCCTGTGTCACCTTGAATAAGGTATTTACATTTCCCAGTTCTTTTTCTTCCCATCAAAAAAAAAGAATACTTATATCTACTAACATCAGGGGAGGTTTTTGAGACTAACTTCAGAAATGAGATGAATAACTTTCAGAAGACTTCTGGCTCTTGGAAGTTACTCTACAACCTCACGTTCTCAATATGCTCTGAGCATTGGACTTCAGAGCACCCTAAAGGGTCTATCTTATCTCCTCTGTATATATTAGACTACGCTGGATGGGAGGGGTTCTGTTACTTGGAACTGTGCATCTGGAAAGGCTTATTTCTGTTATTTTTACATAGTTGCTGATCAGGGCTGGTGTCATACTTGTGACCTTTTGTAAGTTAAAAGGTTGTCTAGAATGCTCAGGGTATCTGCTGCAACTACGACATTTAAAAAAATGAAAAAATAAATTAATAATATCTGTATAGGAATATGGAACATTTGGAGAGGACTTGCAGAGTTTCACAGAGTTGAAGTTCTTATGTGTTATTAGACGTTTGTAATTAAAAAGATCTTCAAGTTTATAATTTTTTCTTTTTGTTAGACAAAACTTAATTCTTTTCTGTTTGTAGCCGTTTGACATCAGGATATATTCACAAGCAGTGTATAGTTTGCATCTGTTGGTACATGACTATATTTACAAGTGTGAGTATACATTTGCACGTGTAATGTGTATGCATAAAGAAAGTTGCCTCTGAGTGCATGAACTTGTGTATGAAAGTAAGAACAATAATTTTTGTATTGCAGCTGTGGCTGTTTTCAACATCAAAGCGAAAAGAAAACAGTAAAAGTAAAAGAAAAGAAGGGAAAAAAAACCCACATAAACCAAAACTATTATTAGAGAAGAACAAAGGAACTGATCCCACAGACAGTTTTTCAACAGCTGGCAAGGTTCATCAGCTATTTTTATTGGTCTAGTGCCGGTCCTGTTAGCTTTGTCATTTTTTCTGTTTTGTTTTGTGTACTTTTTTGTTCATGAGTATCACTTATGGTTGGATTGATTTCAATTATGCAGGTGTATGTGTTAAGTAAAACCATACTAAACTCAAAGAAGTGCAAAAATCAGCACCCTCAATAGTTCTGTAGGGACTCATTGCCTTGATCTGCCAGGCAGGTGGCCTTTAGATAATATACATTTAACAACTGTTCCAGCATTTCAATTACCCTTCTTGGATTTTGCCATGCTGTAAAGCAACCCCCCCAAGAAAGCACCTTCATTCCCCTTTTGTAGAGAGCTGAGAAAGCCTCAAGACTGCCAGCAACTGACATTCAGAAAATGTACCAGTCTTCAGTCAAAAAATGACTCAAAAATCACATGACTAAATAAAACTGGGATACTCCTGGTTTCTTTCATTTCATACTTTTTATCTTGCAGTTCTGGCCTAGAAACTGGAATCTATTTATTTTATAGGAGGAAAGCTGAGATTCTTGCTGAATCATATGACCCCAGGAGCTGAAGCTTAATGGAAAAGAAACAGTAAACTGTCAGAAGACTAGGGATGCAAATTATGAGAGTTGGCAATGATGAAGTCACATACTCCTGAATCTTGGACCAACTAAAAGAGATGGGCTTTCATCATCCTGCAGAAGCTGTGTGTGTATCCAGAAGTTTCATCCATAAATGATTCCTGCTGAAGCATCTTCTCTTTCTTTTATGTAGCTGATGAAAGTATTGTATCTGGTAGCGAAGATTTTTCACTACCAATAATGTTGAACCAGAAATAGGTCATGAAGGAAGCTTGAAAGAGTATATTTAAGAAACTACTCATTAAAGAAGCTTAACTGTCTAAAAGATGGGATCTGTGTATCAGGAGGTAATTATTTACAGATAAGGCTTTGAAAGAAATTCATCACTGGGATAAGGGAATGTAACTTCTGATTAAAGCAGAATAACACACACAGATAGGGTACAGATAGTAACAATAAAAACTCCATGTTTACTCTTTGGGAATATTTTTTAATTATGTCATCTGAAGAAGACATTAATTCACTGAGAACTGAAACTGTAAATACAGCCAAAAATAAATCAAATCAATAAAATATTGTTTACCCCATTTATGATGATATGATTAGTATGTGGCAGACGTATCATTATTATTTCCCATTAGGTCAAGTTAAGAATTCCCTCTCTTGGCACCTGTTTCTGGCAGTGTAATGTCTATAAATGTCTATGTGGACACAGGAGAGGAATCCAGATACAGTTTTCTTACACAGTCCCTGTAGGGCTGAGACGACCACCAGTGAGTTATTCCTTACTCCTGAAAGCTAAGTAGGAGCTGTCTAAAATTAGCCAATAGGATAGATGAAGTACCTGGAGTTGGTGTTTTCTTTTAAACTGCAGATCCTAAATCCTGGATGCTGATTAGGCATCTTCACCTGCTTCGGTATGGAGCAGAGAGAACCTCATGGAGGAACTTTATTATCTGAATTTGACTAATTGATCAGAAGTGAAGATTTGTGCTCAATGTGGGAGGGATTTAAAAGCAGAGTTGCGCTTCTCTGAGAAACTTATCCCAATCAACAGGGATTAAGCAGGCTGGCTGCATAGATGAAGGGAACTCACTACATTCCTCTTTTCTGGGAGCTGAGCCACTGCACAGTTAAGAGTGCAGTAGTCATGGGGACAGTATGAACCCCTAAGGCTGAATGAAAGTGATACCATGCTCGAACTTTCCACCTGCTGAGTACATGATCGTGCCATTCATCATTTTGTAAATGGTTGTCTCCTTCAGTCTGAATGAAAGACATCATGATTGCAGTGCTCTGCATAGAAGACAGTGTTCATGCTCATGCACCAGGTCCTGCTTGTGCCTCATGAATCAGGCTTTCCTGAGGGGCAAAGGTATAGATAGGTTATTTCTTGCATCACATATGGACTGCTTGGAGACCAGGCTGGGCTAGTATTGGACTTGGTTTACTGAACTAGCAGGAGCAAGCACTCCTCAATTCTTTCCCCAGGATCTGGAGTGGAATCACGTCTTTCTTTGGGCTACCTTTAATTTTTATACACTGAGCCCTTTCAAAAGGACTTTGTTAGATTTTGATTATGACCATTCTTGGGGTGAGTATATTTAGCTTTGGAATTACTTGATAACATGTGGAATAATATTTACATTGGCCTACTATGAGAGGAAAACATGAATATTTCAAACTGTGTTCCACATGTTTACTTTTTAAATCCTCCTAAGCCAGCTAATTTTTACACTGATCTGTACATTCATTACCTGGTATCACAGACTCAAAGAAAATGTCTATAGACTAGTGCTAAGAGGTCATCATGCTGATTTCCCTGCACATACAGAATCATTCCCTACAGAAATATTTGTTCTTAAGAGTACTGCTTTGCTTTGTTTTAAGTAGCTAATCAATGGGTCTACCATAAGTTCCCTTGGGAAAATGTTCCACTGGCTAGTAGACCTCACCATGAGGAACATGACCCCATGGCCCTAGTATTTAGACTGTTTTTTTCTTGGATCAATTTGTCCCTTATAATTTATTTTTTTAATTACCATGATGTCTCTTTCTCCATACAAATGGAAAAAAAAAAAAAATCCTTCTGAGGCATCATTAGAGTGTTGAGAAGGGTTAGAAATCATGATGTGAAACTTCATAGCTGGGATTTGGTCATAGATAACTTGCTTTCATTGTCTACCAGTAGGTACCTTGTGTCCCTCCAAGCTCAGTATAGGATTTTGCCTGGCTTCCTGCTGATGATTCAGAAGGTCCTATGTCTGACCTTGCCAGACTTATGTAGATGTGTCAGAGGGTGTCTCTGATGGCATTCAGTACTTACGTAAAGGCAGTGGAGTTGCACAAAGATCCCCCATTTTAAGAATGTGAGTCTTGTGAATAAGGTAAGTATGATAAGACTTAATGTGAAGTCTTATAAAAAGTTGTCTTCAGTGAGGATTTCAAGCTAAAAGCTGGGCATTAGGATCAGACTTTTTTTTCTGGCTATGGATAATCTGTGACTATACCTACCTAGTTTCTACAGGATGGAAGAGAGATGGGATTCAGCTGTTACCCCAAGATACCTAACTGGGCACTAGAGACACCTTGGCCTGTATCTGACTGTATTGGCTACCCCTCAGTGGGTTTTAGTAGCCTACATAATATCCCTTGCTGTGTGAGCTGAATCTCATAGACAAAATTCAGCTGCTGAGACACATGTCTGTCATCATCTGAAATGCCCTGATATATCCAAACTAGTCACACAAGCTGTTTTACTTATATCATAGGACATGCAATGGACCCATACATATCTGGAGACTCGTGAAAGTGGTGGAAGGCCTTAGGCCATCTAAAATGGTGTCTATGGTTTACCTATATTTAGACAACTGAATCTTACACTGAATTTCTGAAGATTAAATATCAAGATGTCTTTCAAAACTTTCAAGAATTGTATTTATTCAGCTAATACAACCACAAAAGGTATTTTTTGTTGCTGTTGGGTTTTAATGCCTTTCGCTAATGGTTCATTTAGTGCATCTAGTTTATAGTAGGAGAAGTAGAGGCTAAAAAAGAAAATAAGGGGTCCTCCATTGATACCTATTCCAAATATACTTAAAAATGATGGCCAAAGAAGAGAACTATCAAGTACACTATTACAAAGGCTCATGGACACCTGGGATATTCACACTGTTATACAGACTGGCACCAATTTGAGTATCCTGATTAGAAGTGACTTCCTCTCCTCCTGAACCAAACACGAATCATGGGTGCTCTGAGCTGAAAGTCTAAAATGAACAGAGCATCTGACTATCATCTACTGAAAGCAGTTGCAAAATACTGTTCTGGAACTCTGTTATTTGAATGCTTATTTATGCAAATTAGGTTTCTACTGTAGTCTTTGTGCAATACCACACTGATGAGTCCCAGGGAATGGACTGACAGACTCTTCATTGCCAATAACTAAGAAGCAGCACAACTGCATACTCAAAACACAAACTAAATGTTTTCACGAACAAGAAATTATCTTACTGCTTATTGTCCAACATTTCGTTGACTCTATGTAGTAAAAATAATTCCATATGAATAATTTATGTCATATGTCTTGCAACAAATTTTACTTCTAGAAGATGCTAACAAAATTATTTTTGTTGGATCAATTAATTATTTGAACTTCTATGAAAATTACAATACATTCAACTTCTCCATGCTTCCATGTCTGAGATGGAAAATGCCAAATTTATTGTGTTTTGATTCACTGTCATGAGTTGCACAGGGATTTTTCTCTGCTATATTTGGATGTGAAGATTTCTTTGGGTACAGCTTTTTGTTCTCTTTAATAAATGATGACAAAATTAATGTTGATGAAATTTCATACTTGGGAATATAAATCTGATTTGCATGCTAACAGTAAGTAAATTCAGGAAGAACAGAAAACTACCCTAGTTTACTGCTTTAACTAAGGAATATTTTCCTTATGGAGGAAGAAAATCCAGTAAACATATATATTTGCGTATGATAAGAATGCTATTGATTTACTTATTTTAAGGCAATGTTTTGCAAACACAGTTATTAGTAGAATTAATAATGTAATATACTAAGATTATATCCACAAATTCAGCATTACAGTTAGTCATGCAATAATAGCTGTGAAATGAGACCCTGGACTTTTGCTGTCAACCCCAAGAAGTAAGGAGCTATCTCTGGTGTAGTATGTTTTGTGCTTTACGTGGAGAATCGCAATGCAGTGTATGTCTGCATTTCTGCTGCCCCTGTGCATTACAAATCACGAGCTGTAACCTCTCAAAATCATAAGATTAAAAAAAATCATAAATCTGGAGTTCTTCTGATTTACCATCTGTCATCAGAGGTGTTGACTTTGAAGTCTTCAGGAGTATCTTCAGTCTTGATATATCCTTTTTAAAAAGAGAATACTAAGGTTTGTACTTAAACCTGAGTTAAAAAATGATTTAAAAAAGAGAAACAAACACAACCCCTCACTTGAAGGACCCCGTATGAAAACTGTGAAGGTCCCCAGTGCTGAGTAGGCATCCATCACTTCCCTAGTGTGTTTCGCTTGTAGAACTGCATATTTGTATTTGCTATATAACTTTATTAACTCAGATGGAAAAATATCCCAGAATATGTTGCAGTGTGCTCCACCACATTCTGGACTAATTCAGTGTATCCCTTTTCATGTTTTTGCATTCCCTGCAAGCAGTACTGATGAACCTTCACCTCAGCCATTGCTGTTGGGGGAAGGTGAAAACAGAAATTACCTTTACTTGCACCTTCCTACTAAGAATGGGCTGTTGCCTGCAATTCAGATGACATGGCAGCTCAGGGTTTTCCAGGTGTTATGGTCTTGTTTATCTTTTTTAATCACTTTAAGCATCCTTCGTAATCACGGCTGACTGATGTGTGCATGCCAGCAAAAGCAGAAATTTACTGTGGTTCAATTAATGTGACCATAAAATTACCAGATGGGTAAATGCAGCTCTTCCCTTGCAGTGCACAAAGGCACTTATCCAAACTGGAAAAGGATCCAACCACACCCTGCAGAGCTGAAGTTGTGTATACATGCAAAACTACTTGTGTGGGTGCAACTGCAGAGAATTTGATGCTGAAGCCCTGGGGAAGCAGAGTTCGGGTGTGCCCACTGTGGCTCTCATGGCAATAACAGGCACAGCTTCCAACTTGGCAGCTTGTTTCCGCCTGAGCTTCAAATGTTCACCAGAGGATCTAGAGGAGATTAGCTTTCAGGGTTAGGTCAGGAAAGTTGTTCCCAGTCTTAATTCTCTTAAAGGCAACTCATTGCTGTCCTTTACTTACACCACTGTGTACCTGCAGGTTTCAAGGAGGAGAGGTGGGATGAAACATGAGTGCACTAAGAAGGTATTAATGGCAAGACTGTGTAAATGTCTCCAGGCTTCTCCTTTTGAGCAATCTTACTACAGACAGTGCAGACAATGTTTTTTTTTTATGCCATCTAATTGGTTTAAACTGATGTGTTTTCAAAACTATATTCACCAGGACAAAGGAGAGCAACTTCTTCCTAACAAAAAAATCTTTTACTGCTCCTGATAAGGGCATTTTTCACAGAAGCCTTAGACTGCTGGAATTGCAAGACTTGTCAGTGTTCTCATCTTGTTTTCAAAAGCAGAGATTAACAATACTTTATGTATTTACTGTGTGTTGCTATCCAAAGGTAAAGGGTGAGTGAGCACCTGGTTGATATAGTGAGTACTGAAATAAAAATTAATGTAATTTTGCACAACCACCCAATTGTTTAAAGCATACTGTCTTGCCCCCCAAATATATAAAATTACTGCACATGTAAATATATATTTTTATATATGCATTATTATCCAAATAAAACATTATGCATATTATAAAAATGTATATTATTTTCATACTTTGTTTTAAAGCAGGAGCTAGTCAGCTCAACCTGAAAATTTGTATGTGCAAAATTATAAAAAAGTGGGAAATAGAAAAAGGTTTCATCAGACAGCTCTTTCTCTCATGATCTGTACCTTAAGCTGTAACTGCTCTGAGTGTTGTTGTGTACTTTTTACTCTACTTATAATCAAGCTCTAAGTTATGCTCATAAGAATCTATTTGCACTGCATTTTTGGTACAGTAGTTTACCTGAAAACATGGATTGTCATGTTTTTCCTAGGTTTGTATATTTTTTCCACTTTTTTTATGGATGTGATGAGTAAGGTAGGTGTGTACTTTATATCCTTTAAAAGGAGCTAAAATTTTCTCCCCTCCACTCATATTTGCAAAAGGGGGCCAACTCCGTGTACTGACATTGGTTAATTAATCTGGATTTAGAATTGCACTGGGTTAATGGTACTGGAACTTGCACTGGATCAAATCCTACTGGTTTTGAACTGATGGGAACAAAACCAGGCTCACAGTGTAGAAAGCTTGTATTAAACTTTGGTTCAGTAGAAGGTATGGAAAGAATATAATTTCTTCTTAAAATGATTTATTTAAATTGGTAGACTAGAATTATACTTAAAACCAAGTGTCTAAATGCACCTGTTTAAGTCAGCTTCTTGTTCTCTCAGGTATTTAGGCATTGAATTTTCCCCATTAGCAGCATGATTGACACTGTGGTCCTTACAATAACACATGATTATAACTCTGAAAATAGCAATTACATAAAATGGAAACCAGATGTTGCATGGAATTTGACTCTGTTGGTTTCTCAGTGAAGTAGATGAATTTGTAAAGCAGAAAACCACAATCATTATTCAGATGGATTGTACATGAATTAATGACATAATATCTAAATCATATATGGTTGAAAATAATGATTAACTTCAGCTATCAAGATAAGCTAATGGAAAACAGATTTTTTAAAGAAGAAAATCAAGGACATGCTCTTTTCAATATATTTTATCTGTATGGTAATAACAAAACCAGACCTGTTTTAACATTTCTTTATCCCTCGGATATCAAGGATATATGTTAAAAATAAACTCTTTGCAACTTTTAACCTCTGGGAGTGAACTGAACAAACGTTTTTGTTGTTTCTCATTGAATGCAAGTGCTTTACCTTTTCAAACTGGAATACTTTGATCAAATCACCTCTCTTCAATGATAATGATTAGTGAACAAGCTTTAACAAAGGTTTAGTTTTGCATCTGCAAAGAGTACAAGCATCGTAGCAATGCTCACAACAGGAACACACCAACACACAGACAGACACCCTTCGACAGACCAGCAGAGCAGCATGTTGCTTCACAGAACTTTAATGCAACTATAGCAATGAATATCACACACAGATCTTAACCCTCAGTTAGTAACGTCCTAAGTGGTTAAATTTATGAAAGCCTTGGCACATCATTTTCGCTATCGTGTATGCTCAATGACATCATCATTGTAAAATTAGGAACTTTCTTTCTCTCTTTCCTGCAGATGTGGAAGTTTGAAATTGCATTCCATGGTCCTGTGCCACATTTCATCAGCGTTTTTCCTTTGCTTTCTCCAAAGACTGACCACATGTGGTGTGTAGATTGCTGGTGCTGTTTGGGATCTCATATCAAATACTGCTACCTAATCCCAGGCGGGCCTTGGCGGGCCCACACCTGCAGCTGATTGAATCCTCCCGGAGTACAAAGGCCTGATTTACAGCATCAAGGATACAGGGCCTGGTTGCAGCTGGGCTCCAGCAGGAAAAGGAAGTTGTTCATCATCTTGTGTGCATTTCATTAACAATAGTGTACCCTATATGTAGCTTATACAATAATTTCAAATCACTGACAGAAAGCATTATGGTATTTGGCATTAGGAGGAAAAATACTTCAGGATGGGCAAATGAAATGTGAGCGTGAGGTTTTCATGTGACCCAGTGAAGGTCCACATGCTGATTTACACTGGGAGGGCTAATCTTGAAATATTTTTGTTCTTTAACTTTATCCCATTACTGTCCTTTTGGCTGATGAGCAGACTGATACAGCACTGTGGGCCTCAGCGTACGAGCATGGGGGAAACCCACTTCAGGTTATAACCCTTTTAGAAGAAAAAGCCTGAAAAACAGTGTTGAAGAAAAGGATGACGATGGTTACAAACCTATTGTCTTTAAAAAAAAGTAAGTAGTTGTTGAGAAATAAGTCTTGAGATAAATTCTGCCACGGTCTCATTGGGGCACAAAGGGATTAATCTAATGAAATTTTCAGATAACCAGATCTGCGTTAGTTAGCTGTATAGCCATGGGAGGAAAGGAGCACAGTTAGGATGATGTTCTTCACGCCTGGGTGTCCTACCCCTACAGTATCTACAGTGCTGTGAATTCAGAAGAAGTTGCGGATACTGTTTCCTGGCAGGACAAATCTTGCACTCCTGGCACTGGTCTAAAAGGTTTATGACTGACTATTCAGTGGTTTGGCTCATCTATAACAGATGATTCTTTACCAGAAAGTTGTATTCTTTTTGAAACTGTGTCTTGAGTGTTCAGCTCACTTTCCCTCTCTTAAGGATGACCCATTACTTTATTTCAACAGATTTTTTTTTTTTTTTGTACAGAATTAGGTTGTTTTCTTCCACTTTCCCTTATCAGAAGGCTTACATGCAGGCTTACAGAAATGATTGCTGCATATCTGAGCCTTTCAAATTCAAAAGACACAAGCATTGTTCGAACAGTCTCTAAACTGAACTCACAGTCTTTTTTCAGAAACAATTAAGTAGTTTCCTGTCTAAATGGTACTATTTACACTGAAAAGTCATTGAACTTCTGTAATTACAGTGTCAAATATAATTTAGATTTGAAGGCACTGAGCTGAAGTATCTTTAAAAAATGCATCCAATATCTGTACAAATTGAGCATAGTTTTGATGCTGCTAGGACAGATGACACTAAGACAATTCAAAACTCTCTTATTTACTTAGTGATCAGGGGACTAAAAAAGGTATCTTGAATGACATGAAGTTTAAAAACTACACAATCATAAGTGCAAGATAGGGTAAGATTTGGACTCAGAAAATCTGAATTCATTAGTTTTATTATAACGCATCATAGTCTAGCAGTGTTCTTACTGAAAAGCAAAGAAAAATGAAGAAAGCATTTCTACTTGAAAAAATACATTAATTATTCTATATCCATTTATTTAATTAATGTACGACATGAAGCATTTTGCTGGAAACAATTCTAAATTGTAAATGTAGTTGATGACCGAAGTTCTTTAATCCAGAAAATGGTTTAAAAAATATAATGTTAAAAGTCTACACAAAAAAACCCCATTATTTCTCCAATTCTTGTGATCACTCCTTAAATGTGGCCATTGTGTGAATAATATCACATTAATTAGTGTGGTTTTCTGAAAAAATATTTGAAAAGTGTGTAAGACATTACCCAAAAGACTCATTTGGGTAGATATTTTTAGGGGTATAAATCATAGGGAAAACTCAGCTGTGCCTGTTGGTTTGCTGTGAGATTCCGCTTGGCTTTAGTGCTGTGAATTTCTGAAATTACTGACTAAACATTGTTCTTACAGGACTTATAACACTGAGAATAGGGGTAGTGAGGCTGTTTCTGTGCCTCTGAGATGCTCTTCTGACTTCATCCATATTTCCTTTAGCACCTCATGCTGAGCAACATTCTCAGACTTGTTTTCATGGATAGACAGTTATGAAAAAATTATAGCTACTTGATTTATCTTTAGCCTCCTCAGCTTTTTTCTGTTGATCCCTATAGTGTCTCCTCCAGTGGGGACTCCATCAGTCCCCAAACTTGTCATTCATTATTGACAATAAGGTCTGTGCTAGAGACTCAGCCCAAAGCCTTCAAATAGCTTCCTATTTACTTTTTCTCCCCTAACATTTGCTCTTCTTCTCCTTCTCTAATCTGACTAAACTAGTCATGTTTAATATTTTTTTTTCTTCTAATATGAAGTATGTATGTGGTGTGTTTGTAGGTCAGGGTTACTTTGCCAAGGGTTTGAATTCAACAGCCACCCAACAGGGAGCTGGTGTCTCACAACATAAACTCCTAATGTACCAATGAGACACTTCATTGCTCCATCTTGTGAGCACCTGAGACAGCCCCTAAACCCTCACTGTATCTGAAAATATGTTTTAATGTCAGCTCCCATAATCATGTCCCTGTCTACCCTGCTAAATGCTCAAGCTACTTGCCTGTCCAGGCCATGTAATAATGACCATCATCAGCTTTGTAAATTTCCTAGAGACTCGGCTTCTCTACAGTCTCTTCAGTGCCATTCTGCTCATGCTTTTGGTTTTGAAAACATTATGTGAAACTGATAGGAAATAGGAAGACTGAAGAGATTTGTCCTAGATTGGATATCCTGATTTCACAAAGGGATGAGTATAGGATAAGTTATTTTATATTTCTGAATCCAGGATTATGAATCTAATTGAGGACTGGAACAAATCCATTGAAATTGTCTGTAAAAATAATTTCCCTTGAATAGTTATCCATACAGTATTGTTGCTGATACAGTTGTAAAAAACATTTAGCACTTTATAATCCAATCTCTGCTCCTATGCAGGCCTGGGAACATATTCTGCTTAGAAGGGTAACAACTTTTACAAAGTGTTCCTCGTGGAAATCACCTGGAAAACTTCCAGGATGGCATTCCAGATGTTATAGTTTTAGCAGTCACAGAAACACACCGCACTGCATTTCCAGATCCTACATACAGTAAAATGATTGTATGGGGTAGCACCTTCTCCTTAACCCAAGAGCACTGTTATTGAATTGTTTAGCATTTGATATGCAAGATGGGATATTCTTAAGCTCTCAGTCTTTGCTGGCCTACCTCTGCTCACAGAACAGCCAAGGGCAAGATCTGAGTTGACTTTACAGAGAGCAGAGTTAGACCAATACTGAAACCTTTTGGCAATTCCACATAAACTCTCAGATTGGTCATGTACATTTCACAATTCCGTATGTTTAGCCACGCATGTTGGGGAGAGGCATTGTAATTTCTCTTTGAACATGGCTTCTTTACTATAGATATTTAATGGACTGCCCTTTTGATATTTTGGCAAAATCTTTATATTTTGCATGCCTGCAGTGCCAAAATTTTATTTGGCACAGTACACACAGTATGATGACTTTAAATAGAATAAAAATTACTCTGAAACCTACACTACAACATTTAAAGAAAACATTTCATAGTAGGCCAATATGTTCAGCTCTAACTGTTATCAGCTTGTAGGCTGTTCCAGGAGTAGTGTCATCAGGATTTGAGCCATCTATCAGACAGGATGTTAGGCTTTTATCTTGGTTTACAGAATTATAAATAACACCAAACCCAAAGAATGGAAAAAGCACCCAAAGAATGGACAAAGCATTAAACTTATCTTTGGAGCCATGTCAAACTCAGATCTTGCATGTAGCTTAAAATATTAAATTTGATACACTTGATTGGATGTTCATTAATAAAGTTTCTAGGAATCCAATAGAGAATCAGTAGCCTAACATGCTAGCTGCTGCCTAAAATGCACATAGTAAAGAAAGCAATATCTCTTTTAAGAAATGAGTACAGAAATATAAAATAAGGAACAATGACAAGAATCAAAATCTGAACAAGACTATACAGAGAATTCTAGTGCTGTTTCAAAGACTTCAAAGAATGAGTTTTCTGTCTCTTTTCTGAGAAGTACATTTCACTATAATGTCTAGAATGGTACAGGTATAGAAGTCCTCTGCCTCTTTTATGGGAACTGAGTCTAAATGAGACACAGCACAAACATATGGTCAGTCATGCACTTTAAGTGGCTTAGCCATCACCTCGTTCTTCTCCCATCATGCTTTTTCAAAAAAACTGTGATATGAGGAAAAAAACCTAATGGTTTACAAAACTTCTTGAATGTGGTTTATTGGCATTTTATTTGGTAACATGTCATTATTCCCTCTCCTGATATTGTCTGCTCTTATTTAAAGCCCCCTCAAGCAAGAGTTAGATTTCTTTTAAATTGTTCAGCATAGACAAGTTTTCTAAGGTCTATTTTTTTCTGGAAAGAGGGAGGCATTTGAAACTGCAGAGCATACAAGGAAGATCTCAGGACGAGAAGGCCTATTCCATGTATTTATTTATTTATTTATAATTCTTCAAACACAATCCCTTAATGATGCTAACATGTGAAGATCTTTCCATCCCCTGTAAAGTAACTACACTTCACTTTGGAGAAAGTGTCTCCTTAGAACAATTTCTATATGTAGTCTTTCTCTTCATGAGCATTTCTCCAGAGGTTCATCTTGTCTCCTTTCATTTCAGTTCACAAATCATTATTTTTCCAGCCAAAGACTCCTATTTGGTAAGTAGCAGAGCAGAACTTTATCCACATGTTGTCACCACTGGTTTCCAAAATAGCCTATTCAAGTGGGTTGGCAAATTTCAACTAAAATGCGTGTAGAACTGAAAACAATATCTGGCTTCTTGAGTTACCAGACTTAATTGTGCCAATGTATGCTTTCATTGCCTGTTGCTGTTCCACAACTTTCTCAAACATAAACAAAACAGACTTCCAAAATATTAGAACTTTCCAGCTTTGAGAAAGTTGTTTTCTTCCTCAAATCGGGTAAGGGATTTTCTAGCTGTCAAAGAATGGAAAAAGTGTTCAAAAATATTTTTTCTACCCAACTGCCTTTTAATGCTTATTCCGTATTGCATTTTTACCCATCATGTTGTTGATGAGTTGGAACATACAGCAGAGGGTAGATACCTACCACTGACAAACTTCATGCAGTGTCTGCACAGCCATAACTGTCTGCCATCACAAAACTTTGCCAAGACATAAGCTGTCACAAGCCACTAGTGGGATGCCCTCTTCACCCATTTAATCACAATTTAATCACATATATATGTATGCTAATTAAGAAAAGATAATATATTTTATAGAATTGTACAATACAGCAGAACTGAGCTTGAAGGATTTAGAAAATAATGTTTTCATCCTATCTACTGCATTGAGTTTGAGGGTCATTCCTGTAAACACCTGCTATTTACTGTGGGCTCCTTGTCTCCAACATACCATTAGACATGCATATGAGTATGCTCACACATGTTTTGTTCATGCTTCATAAACTATGTTTCATAAACTATGTTTCATAAAACTAGGTAGAAGACTCCGCAGGAATGAAGATAGCAGTGAACAGCTGTGGTTTAAATTTCACTGTTCAGCGGGAAAAAATTATTGGGTGAGCTCAACATAAAGATGAGCCCAGAAGAGTCCTTATCCTAGTGCTAGGCAGGTATGTGATTTGGAATTCATTTGATTTCTTTTTTATGATGAAGATTTGGTGCAGTATTACATGCTTTTCTCAGCAGATGCCTATCTGTAGCAGTGATACTACAGAAGAGCAAAATAAAATGCCATTACCCATGTAAAACTTGATTTATTTTAATGATCCCATTGAGTAGGGGTATGGTTCTCAGGTTAAGCAAAGCACTAATTAAAACAGCTGCTCTGCCCTGTTTGCTTCACTTTCCTAACTGCTTGGATTCTTCTTTATTACAATTTTTTGGAGAATTTTTGAGGCTTGAATTACGATGGTGTGGATTAGAAGCTGACTACCCTAGCTGCAAAATCTGTAAACTCTTAATTTTTGCAACAGCAGGTGTCAAATTTTCCCTAGATGACTGTCCTGCTGTTGTTCTGGCTACATGTAGCCTTGTCAACAAGCTGTTCGTCAGCTGGTTCTCTCAAGTATCTTTTCCTTCATTACCATTGATCAAGCCAAAAACCAGAAAGGATCTAGGGTGGAATTCTTTTTAGTTCTGTGCTGGTTGATTTAGAGTGCAATCATACAGGTCAGAGAGCAAGAAATGGGATATGAATAATTGTGAGTAGCACTGTCTTTTATGATACTATATTTTTCAAGGAGCTGCAAATTGTAATGCATTGGAACGTTAATACATTGGAACTAACTTGACTTCCTACTTTGCAAAAGCCATATGAATTCCCTGGATGTCGGAGTATATGTTTCACTAAAATGGCCAATCTGATGAACACATTTCCAGCGATGTAGAATCTACTACTACTCTTAGTGTGTTGTTTCTTTAGCTAGTAATCCTTGCTGTAATTTCATGCCCGAGTTGTATTGCTCCAGTTTCCAGCTGTTGGAAGGAATTTTATCTGCTAAAACACTATTCCCTTAACTGATGTTATCAATTTTACTTTTTACAGATTGCACAAAAATGACTTCTTAATTTTTGTCTTCTTCTTATGCTCATCACAGCTAAATCCTTGTGCCTTTCAAGGGGCATGTTGTCCAGTTCTTTAAAAGTTCTCGTGACAATGCACTGAACCATCATGAAATACCTCCATCCATATATTTTTGAGCATGCTTGGTTAATGACTAGCTGCAAGACTTTCTTGAGACATGCCATGGAACAAAGAGTCCTGTTGAGAGGCAGAGTATGTTAATCCAGCCTCAGTGCCACACTGATAGCTGTGTACTTAGCTAAGAGTGAGTTTGTTCCAGTGCCTGTTGAAATCAGTGGTAGAGCTTCCATTGGTTTCTCTGGGTCCTGGAACAGGACCATGTTTTCAGGACTTTACAGATTTTTTAATAACGGAATTACTTCATGAGATTTTATGTCTGATGTGAACCTCTATTTAGTCCCAAGTGACTTATATCTACTATGATTTTGAGTACCAATTCCAAATCGTAAATAGATAAAAAATTAGTAAATCTGAGATGAACCCATCAGTTTCTGCTTGCTTTTCCTATCATATATAAAAAAATAAGTTTACAATTTTTTCGGTCATTTTTTTCTGATTAACTATTGATTATTATCTATTTGTTAATGATTTAGTATTTCCACAGTAATTCGGATTAACCTTCTTGAATCACAGCCTGATTTTCTAAAACCTGCCCCAAGCTCAGGGTCTCTGCTAACATCAAGGGCGTCTCTGGATGCTCTCAAGTTTAGTGAGCCACAAGTAGCCTAATACTTTATTAACACTGCATGGAAATAAAAACTAAATGTTCAAAGAAAGGACCAAAATTGGATCAAATTGCAGTTGGCTAGCCAGAAACTCACAGGTAAGAAGGGCTCACCTGTAAGGGTGAATAGAACTCTCTGGTTCTTCTACATAATCGAGTTCTGATGCAGTGGTCCACCCTGCATAGAGAATCTTTCTGGTGCTGGATGCAGAGAGCTGCCCATCTGCTCTCACCAGGGCCCGGGTGACAAAGATGAGCCTCTGATCTAGACGCTGCAGAGATGGTTCATTGTTATGCAGTTCCTGAAGCAGTGACTCCCAAGGTAGAGTAGCCTAACCCATCCTTTGTACCCCTCCCATGTGGCTACCAAGTAGCAGTCAGCAGTGGGAAGCCACCTTCAAAAAATGCTGATATTAGTTCATGGTTTCCTACAGATGACTGTGCAGGTAAACTGTCCCTGCCTGCATGTGTATACTCCAAAGCCTGTTGAATTCAGTGACCAGACTCCCACTGATTTCTCTGAGCTTTGGAGTAAGTGTTCAGGACTTTTATGCTTTGGAATGGCGCCTTGCTTTCTTGGACTCCAAAGTTTCTGAATCAGTGTATTCAGTCTGTCTCTATTTCTGCGTGTTTCCATTCTTTTGAAGGAAGGAGAAGATGGAATATGAGCTGGACTGTGTGCTTGCTATGTGGCAGTTGATGCGTGTGCCACAGATTGGACACTGCTGCTGGAATAAAGGAAAAATAGGTTTATGGGCAACTTTACGGCTGTAAGAATAATATAAGTCAAAAAAGTGCCAAGAGAATCCAAGAATAAAATTCCAGGGATCTTTTTTAACAGAATATGAAATCTCATTTTGAAAACACTTTGATACCTCTAACAAATAGTTTTCCATTTTCCTTGTAATTGCCTGGAACAAAAAATGTATTTGTTCTTATTGCTCAGCCCTTTCACAACCCCAAGTCAAAATCACATAACTGCTAGAAGAACTCTTGATTTTTCTTAAATAGGTTCTCTATTAAAATCTACCTCAGTAAAGGTGCAATGAACTTGTTTGCTCAAACCCCAAACAGGCCAAGCAAGGAATGAGTGTGGAGGTACTCATATGGAGTCTCATAGACTGCACCCTGGACTTAAATCAGGCTAGCTACAATGGTGTTACTGACCTTATATTTTTATCTGAAAGTGTCCTTCAGCTATACTTAATTCACTGAAGATCACACAGTATGTGTGATCACACATCAAATATCTATGATAACACAGGACTTCTGCTGTCCTCACAGAATATTTTCTTTAGCATCCTTTGGAAACAAGACATCTATAGGAAACTTCAGAAAAACAGAAAAAGAGTTGATAAATAGGAGTTTCAACTTGCTTCTGTGATGAATTGTCTCCAATAACCTGGTAAGTAGGGTCATTCAGTACATATTTCCATGATTAACTCAACTTTCATTTTAGCCTTGCAGTTCACCTTTAAATATTTAGTTTGGTTCCTGTGGACAAATGTTGATGTTGGCTCTCTTGTCAGACTGATGAAAATGTTACACAGATGTCCTTTGGTGATCCAGTACCACTAAAAGGTCTGAAAATTGCTAAATTATGAACTCTCTTTCTCCATCATTCTTTTGGTTGGTGGCTTTCACTTAAGACCCTTTGCTACTTATTCTGTCTGCTTGTCTAATGTCCCTGCTCTTCTTTATTCCAGTGTCTGAGTGTTCTATTTGCTGGAAAAACTGTCTGCATTACACTCTTATGAGAATTCTGCATTTTACTGGTTGCTGATTAGAACTCACAACAACATTCTGCATTTTCTTTAGAAATATTTATCTCAGATGCTGAAGCAGATCAGCAGTTTTACTGGTAGTTTATAAAGAGCCCATCCTCTAACAGAATACCAGTGGCTCAATCTCATATGTCATTTCAGGAAACCTAATTTAGTCTGAACAAGAATACTATTTCTCACTCAGGTCTTTAACATTTTTTCTCCTCTCCATCCCCACCTCTCCCCCCCACACTCCACCCCTGAAAAATATGAAATTCTTTTTATTCTCATTGGTTTCCATGAATGACTTGGTAACAAAGACACTGTAACCTCTGGCCCTTTTTCCTGACTGGTTGAGGAGCCTCAAATTACAAGGCTGGAAACAAATAAGAAAGCAAAAAATATTCACACTCATTTAGATGCTTAGAGTTAGGAGACTTGCTTGCTATATAGCCTTAACCCATTATATTCCTGCCTTATTTATAATGCAGCTTGCTGTCTTTAAAGGGGAGGCTGGAATTTAGGTCATAATTGTATTCAAATACTTCACCCATCACATCGCGGCCATGCATTCAGCTGCAGAACACTTGAAAAAAGAAAAATTTTGATTAGCACTTGGTATACAAACAGTGAAGCTACTTTATCAAAAGGATAAGACTGAATTGCTCAAGGAGAGAGCACTTATATGTAATGCTCTCTAAAGAGCACTTGCTCCTACATTCTTCCTTAAGAACAGGCAAGGGGGAGTCAGGAGACCTGTCTGTTCAACACTGTCCTAAAGATCAACTTTGATTTTGACTCTTCCTTCAAAACCCAGAACTCTCACTGGCAATCTTTTGACACTTTCTCATTGGTGCATGAGAGATCTATTTTCTGAAATTAAATTCCCTTTACCATCTAAATGCTTTTTTCACCTTCCTTCAGGCTCACGTGGTGTTCAATCTATGCCTTACTGCACTGAAGTACTTGGACTTGGCTTGTAGAAAGATCAATGCTTGGATGAAATAAAAACCAGAAAGTCCAACCATTTGGTGTCAGTAAAGTTCGTATGATACAATTTAGACAGACAGAGCCAAACATACCTTTTTTTTTTTTTTTTTTTTTTTTTTTTTTTTTTTTTTTTTTATCAATTAGACCAATTCAATGTTCAGTCTTGCCCATACAGGTGAGAAATAACTTTCTTCAGTGATTTGGATTCTGTACATCATGATTGTGCAATGCATGAGAACATTTTTCAAGGAATTTATTGATTTCATATTGTCATCTATGAACTGTTTTTTAAAATTCTCAGTAAAACAAAGTCTCCCATGTCTTGAGCACTGCACTTAGCCAAAGATGTAATGATTTCACTTCACTTAGCATCTAGATAGGTTGAATGACAGACACTGCAGTGAAGTTTTGATGAATGAATATAATTTCTTTTCACCAACTAGTTTCTTCAGTATCTCTGGTAACTTTTTGCATGCCATTTTCTAATGTCTTATGGACAGCTTCTGAAACATAGAGTATTTTTTCTATTCTTTAGGAAAGCTGTCCTAATTTTAGTGGGTGAAGTTTCGTTCCTTCACTGCAACTAGCGTTTTGGCCATATCTACACAACAGAGCACTGTGCTTGCAACAGGTCAGCTTGCACTGCAAGAGCTATCACGTCCACAGGGAATAGTGTGGTGCCTCATAAGATATCAGCCTGACTCTAAGAGGCACAGGAGCTCGGAGGTATGGCTACATAATCCCTGAGCTGAGCCCTGCTGGCATGGCTGTAGTTCAGGGTATTGCTTGTTCAGAGCTACTTTGGTTAGTTCTTCCTGCACTTGTACTGTGTGGTTATAGAAACATCCCACTTCATGGGATATTGTAAATCAAGGGATTTTGTACTGTTTTTTAGTTAATTGTGTTGCGTTTTTTCCACGTGCTGATTGAAAGTTAACCTTGTGTTGATTAATTGGTACAAACAAACCATAATTAGCATTGCTCCAGAGGCTAACTTTCATTGCTGGCAAAATGAGGTTTAACTTCATCCACTTTTGTGGACTTGAGCCTGCTTATGTCAACACTGACTTTGGCCTCAGAGAATGAAAACAATAGAGTCATACAAAGGAGAGTGCTCTTTTTCTATCAGTGTATTAAACAAAGGATAATATTAAGTTTGGATAGTGGATAAAGTTAAGCTATGCTAATACTTATAATCAACTACCACTCTGTTGAAATTAGAAATCACGCATTCCTGAGGTTTCTAGCTATTTTTCCTGCCAAGAACATGTAGTGCTTCTACCAATTGCATAGTAAAAACATGAGACAGACTTTCTTGCACTAAAGCAGACAGCAGTTACTGTAAATTCACCTTTAAATCATGGACACCTTGGTTATTGATCATTTTAAAAAAATACACAGGGTGTGGAGAAATACCGCTTGATACAAACTGATGATAGCATTATGTAGTTTGAGAAATGGTAACTGAACAGTGTTTCTCTGTGGCGTCAAAAATCTCATCGCAGAAAATAACAGGGGAGTGAGTAAGCCTCTTTCCCCCTGTTTTTCATTACTAAGAGGAAATGTGCCTGCTCCCTCTGAAACTGTCACCCTGTCAAACTGAAAATTTTCTATAGGTGCTGGGCTGTGGATGCTGTGAGCTCACCCTGGAGCCCTGCATGATGGGTTTGGAGAAAGGATGGTGTCCTGGGCCTCATCTAGACTAGAAAAATTGAGATTCAGATTAGACCATCAGAAACACTGGTGAGATTTCCATCCTTAAGGAATATTCAACACTCAGCCACTAATGACCTGATCTAGTGATGGGAATTGTCCTGCAGGAGGCTGGACTGGATGGACAAATCAGAGGTCCCTTTCAAACAACATTTCTGTGAGTCTATCAACTTACACTTGTCCAGGCCTCAGTGCAGACTCATTATATTCATGCACTTCAGCCTGGGTATTCTCTAGAATAAAGTTCATAATGGATAATACTGTCACATATAGTGCAGCACATCTAATGGAAGATCGTACAAAAGTAGTTACTTTCCTCTAGTTATGACATTGTAAAGACATCATTACAGTAATGTACAAGGTTGAAGAATAAATCTTGTTTTAAAGACCTAGACTTTTCCATAATCAGGATTTATCACATCTTAGAAAAAGATGATCCTTATGCCTACTCTTCCTCTGTTTCCTCTCACAGCAGTACAGTAGGAATGGGCCACATTTTATATCTGAACATCGCATTTCTGTTGTCTGTTCATAGGAGAGGAGATATTGTACAGTTGCTATTTTGCTTTTAGATATACTATACCAATGCCTGAACTTCATATGGGATTTAAAGACTCTTCTGGATAAACCACTGGTCTCAAGGTACTTTTGAATTTATTTGACCTTTGTAGGCAAAGTGGAGCAAAACATCATTCTTTTTAGCACTGAGAATGGACTTCAGACCCAGTCCAGATGTTCAGAAATTTCTGAGAGGCAGAGTGCCTTCCCTCTGCTATAGAAAATAATACAAAAAAAAATTTTTTTTCAATTCTAATCTAAAAATACTGTCAGCTTTCAGAGCTAAAGCATACAACTGACCTTCTATCTGGGAAGTGCCAGCTTATATGTTGAGCCAAATAATGTTAATTTTTAGTGCTGCACCCAAGGTTACAAAACCTTTAGATTATGTATATTTTTTCCACTTACTGTAATTAATAAGAATTTACTTTTAGTCCTTTCCTTTTGCCCTAAAGATGTAAACAGCTTTATGAACTTATTATTAAGAAATAATGGGCTTTCCATAATTACAGTGTTCATCAGCTTCCATTGCAAGGCTTTATTTTTGCCAGCTTATAACTTTCACTTGAAAATAAAAACAAACCTTGGTCTGATAATTGCTGATTTTACTCTGAGGGCAAAGGAGAATTCTGTGGAGTTTGATGAAAAGCCACTAAACCACACCTGAGTTACAGGCCATTAAAAGTCACCCATATTTCAAATTTTGGAATTTGGCTTGAACTTTACATTTGACACATTTCTTCTTATGAAAAGTGTCATTCAATCTTTAATGATGAATGGCCAAACTCTGGACCTCGCACTTCATGTCCCATGTGAGAAGTGGTACCTCTTGTAACATATTGCACCTTGATTTAGAAGTAACATAGTGCCTTAGAATTATGACTGCAATTCCCATCCACACCACTGTAAATCCTGACTGGCAATCTGTTTGACCATGGAGGTATATGTCGGTGCAAAATTACTTAACTACATCACTAGCACTCCTTATAACATGAAGTATTTATCCAGTGCTTATCATACCTGTCTGAACTGCTGTACCTTTTTTTTTTTTCTTTTCCTATTTCTATCTTGTCTTAGTTTTTGACCTGTTAGAAGGTGAGTGGTTTACTGATTAGTGTTCCCCAACTGATTATTACTTTATTGTTTTTTTTTATGGATTTTTAAGGTTTTCATGCAATTCCAGAATCCAGTGGGGATTTCCACTTCCTCCATTATAATAAACCAAAATACAGAATTGATCTAGACCTGGCATGACTAATAGAGCAGTGACCTCCATGTCTCTCTGGGGAAGATAACAACAGCTGGTGAAACAGAACAGCCATCAGGGAATAGGAACCTTCTTCAATAACATATTTGTTCTAAGATGTTTCTACTCCTTTTAGTCCCTTTTGTCCTAGCATTTCTTCCACAGATACTCACTGAGATATCTCCATGATGATACCTACATGTGCACTAGAAATTTGCACTCCCATTGTAGTCAGTAGAAATAGCAGTCAAAAGAGTCCCAGACATGTATTCATGTTAAGAGCAAGAAACAAATTTAGGGTTAGATTATAATTTCATAGGCTCAGTTATTAGGGGTAAAGAAGATAGCTTTCCTGTAATATCATAAAACCATAGAAAAATCCAGTTTGGAAGGAACCTCTAGAGACCATCTGGTCTGAACTTCTGTTGAAATCAGGGCCTTGGGTTAGGTTATCCATAACACTGTGAATCCAAGTCTTGAATGTTGTCAGAGAAGGAGATTCCACCACTTCTTTGAGCAACATAATGCTAAATTTTATTGTTGTTGTGATGATTTTTTTTCCTGTATCTAGATAGAATTTCCTGTAAAGCCACCTTCTTGTGTTTCTTATGTCCTGTCACTATGCATCACTTGAATGTACATTCATCATCTCTAAAACTGTTTTTTAGTTATTAAAAATCTGGGATTAGATCCCCTTTAGGCTTCCTCTTCTCCAGGCTGAACAAACACAATTCCTTTACTCTTTTGTCATATGTCAAATTCTCCGGTCCTCTAATTATCTTGGTAACCCTCCACTGGACGCTCTCCAATTTTCCAATGTCTCTCTTACACTGCAGGGACCAAAATGGATACAGTATTTGAAATGTGACCTAATGAGGGTTGAATAGAGTTCATAACCACACTCCTTGATCTGCAAGTTGTTCCCTTGCCAGTGCAGGCTGTGATGCCATTAGTTGCCAGGGCCCACTGCTGGCTCAGGTGTAGTTTGCTACACATCAGGAACACCATGATCTTCCTAGTAGAGCTGCTTTGCAGCAAGTCAGGTCCCTGTCTCTACTGCTAGTTGGGGTTATTCCACCCCCGGTGTAGGATTTTATATTTTTTAAACCTCAAGCAGTTCTTGTCACGATCTTTCAGCCAACTAAGCTCTCTCTGTGTGGTAGGTTTTCCTTCTGGACCTTAAACTCTTTCCCCCATCATCTGCAAACATGGTAAAGGAGCCTTCAGCTCTGTGATCCACACTGTTAATATAGATACTGAACAGAACTGAATCTACTATTGACTTCCGAGGAACTCTGTTTGTGACTGGCTGCCAGTTTAACTCTGAGCCACTATCTACCACCCATTTAGGTCAGCATTTTAGCCAGTTTTCCACCTGTTTTAGACCTCATTTGTCCAGTGCATATTTTACCAGTTTGTCAACAAGGATGACAGCAGAAGGATATGTTGTACACCTCACTAAAATCAAGGTAGATGATGTCCACAGCTTTCTTCTTGCTCACTGAGCAATTTTTTTTTGTCATTTAAGGTATAAGATTATTGATGTATCAATTATTCTTGGTAAATCTGTGTTGTTTTTATCCCAGTTGTGACCTTTGCACTGTTCATGTGTCTAGAAATACCTATCATGAGGACCTGTTCCATAGATTTCTCAGGGACCGAAGTGAGGATGTCTGGTCTGTAGTTTCCTAGATCTTCCTTTCTGCTGTTCTTGTAGATGTGCATAATATTTGCCTTTTTCTAATCATTTGTGATTTCATCTGATCTCCATAATCTCCAAAATTGTAGACAGTGGCTTTTCAACAATGAAAAGCAATTCTTCTAGCACCATTGGATGCATCCCATCCAGTTACCTACACTTGTATTTGTCAAACTTGTATAGATGGTCACCATCTTGATCCTCCTCTACTACTCATCGTTTGTCATTTGCTTTGATTTGTTTCTTGGCAAAGAGACTTAGGGGACGACTTTATCTATGAAGACTAAGACAAAGAAGTTTTATCTACACAGGGTTTGTCACAAACATATTCTAGCCTCTAGAGGTTATTGAAATGCAAATAATAGCAATGGCAGTGCTGCATTGAACCTCACAAAGTAAATCAAATTTCTATGCCTTATCAAGTTGCTGAAGGAAACAGTAATTTTACTTAATTTTTGGTGTCTGCATATATGTATCTACATTTGAGCTTGTGATTCCAGGCTCCTTTTGTTGTATTGGAGAGAAACAGGCAGTTTTAGCATGATTCACCCAACTTACTTTAGACGTCTACTATAGGATGAAATGGTTTGTTCATTGCACTGACTTTATTTACTAGACTGGTCAGTGATTAGCTCAGACACAGATGTCTACAGTTGTGAGATAAAACTCCACATTTATCCACTCATGGCCTGTGCCATGTGTGAGGTAAAATTCTTACTCCAGTGGCAGAGAATAATGAGTAAAAACCTAACTATGATCTTCTGGTGCAGTTTTGTTTATCCTCAGAAACCTGGTAGGTTACATTAATCCTATCATATACCTTTGTTTTCAGTGGCTTCAGTTCTAATTTCTAAGCAAAGCTGAGCTGAAATCAGCTGGACAATGGTAGAACTATTAAATAAAGCAATAAACTAAATGGTTAAAGTGAACAAATTTAAAATGAGAAGAGAATAAATAGAAAGTTATTTAGATTCTAGAGCCAAATAAACCTCTTGGGCTTCTTCTAAAAGTTTTTAAAGAGAGCAGTGGGTCTCATACTAGTAGCAACACAGTGCTTCCCAACCAGCACACCTACTGTTGAGCATGACACTGGAAAAAAATCAGCACCTTTAGCCTCAGCTGTAGCAGCTGCAGAACAGATGGAGGCTAGTGTTGCTTGACTCCTCCTCTACTTCTAATTAACCTGTACAAAGGGGAAGGCAGTCATAAGATCCTAAGTGAAAAACCCTGTGTCTCTGTTAAGGCCTTTTCTCTGAAAGAGTGGTGAAAAGCAGGGAGAGCTCTATATCTTTACAGATACAACTCCTGCCTTTCAACACAGAGACCACACTTTGTGTTTAAAGGAGCTGCTTACATTAATTCAATGCATCTCACCTCAAAACCTAATGCTGTAGCCTAAATTAAAGAATGACTTGACTGTCAATTCTCTTGTCAGCTGAGAATCTCATATTTGGGAGAAACTTTAGCTGACATAGTAAGGTCTAAACTCATCTATAGATGGACAGAGAAGAAAGAGGCCACAATATATGTTGACTAACACTGTAAGTACTGAACAGTAGAAGCTGTGAATCTGCACATAACCAGGCCCAAGACCTTCTGTCAATGTGGTATTCTATACAAATACATAGGTGCATATATACATACATATATATATGTGTTCTAAATGTTTGCAATATAATATAGTAAATTTACAGCAGAAATGTGTTTCAAGAATTCCTGTGTATCAGAGGCAGAGCTGACTAAATATTTAACTTGTGTATGTGATGGATGATAGCCATTTGTACAGCCATAAATTTTAATATCCATGAACGGAGGTGGATTCTCATCCAATTTCTCATTTGCTCTTTATAGGTTTGTTTATTATTTATTCCAAGGCAGAGTTATTTGAGAATGAGAATCACATGATGAGACACACTTGGTAATTAAAAATTATAAATTCTCAGATCTGAAGAATTTATAATCTATTAAAACAAAAGAGAAATAGAGTTTTGGGAATGGGGATGTAGGAAGTGATCAAATAGATTTGCTTGCAAATGTCATGCTATTGCCATGCTTAAAAATCACATGATTAAACTCATGTCACGTTGATGTTTTGGCAGTTGACTTGGTCAGATGCTTATTTAAAATAAAATTTTTAAAAAATGTGTTTTTAAAATAAATGTAAAAGTTAACAAAACACATCCAGATTAATAATTACAGATGGTGACAGCAGGAAAAAAATGCTTAGCAGGTGTTGACCCAGCCAATATTCCAACATATTTTATGTTATTGCCCAATATAATAACATTAGACAATGACATCGCCATACCACTTCAGAGGTGTAGGTATTCATCAGAGAGTCATTAAATACTGGATTTTCTCAGTGTCACACAATTGCAGAAACAGTTGTGTTGGATATTTGTGCTGATCCATTGAGAAAAGTGTCAGTGTTGAACGGCCCCAAAATATCCTGTTCTTTAACTATATGAAGCATGCAAAGGGTTGAAATCTAAACATATGTCAGCTGGTGAAGAATCAGCAACAATTATTTTTTTTCTTCTCTTTGAAAAAATATATCATTCAGGTTAATTTTGAGATTCTTAACAATGTTAATTTCTTGGACATTCTGTGTTTTGAAGTTGCTGTTGCCTTCCAGCTCTTAATTCCCTCACACAGACTCTTTAAGGATTCCTTTTTCCCCTGTCCAAACATGCCACTGCTGCTTTCAGTTTCATTTTAATTCTCCTGGATAATTTTAATCTGTAATTGAATCTCCTAACAGCTTAGTCTCTCCTGTGACATCCAATTGAAGTTTTAATTCCTTCACTTGGAAGTGGACTCAGATCATTGTCGGAGCCTGGATCTTGCTATATGCATTCTCTCACCTCCTAGATTTAGGTTAACATCTTTCTCTTCTCCACCTCTCTTTTTGGACTGCAACTTGTAAAGCAGTCTAAACATACTCAATTTTAGTTAAATGAATTGGCCTCCACATATGCTTAAATTAAGCATGTATTAAACACCTTAATGGATCAGATCCCTACTGGTTTCCTTCAAGCTCAGAACAACCTCTTGATTTACTACAACTAATACTTATTGCCATTGTCATTATTACTAATATTCTGCAAAACTCATGATCACTGGCCAAGAGTCCAACCATTTATGTTTAATATGATTCAAACACAGAATAGAAAGACTCAGTCAGCTTTCTCCTCTCAAAACTTCATGCACAGTGCTGAACTGAAGATCACACAGCATCTTCTAGCAGCATCTCTGCAGGAATGAGCAACAGAGCCAGAAATAAAAGGAATTCAGTTAGCATGTAGAGAGTATGAACTATTTCCTACCAGAATGAAATTAAATAATTTGATTGCATCTGGATTTTCTTGAAAGAAACTACCTTATGTAACTAGGTAGCTGAACACTTCAAAAGAATATTATGACCCAGACAAAAGATGTGAAAATGTCCCCTCTATAGAAGTGTTACAATTGACTGTGTCAGGAGATGTCCAGCCACCACAGTTGCTAAGTTATCCCTTTTTTTCTTTTGTGAGAGTTGGGAATTGCAGAATAATAGAGTACTCAAGAGCTAAATTTTGTGAGGTCTGAAGTTCTTCCTCTCAGAAGTGGCACTGCGCTGGGTTTAGTAATGTGCTCAGTTTAGAGGGACAACAGTTCTGGATCGAGTATTCCATTGCTTTTAAAAGAGGTTTCCATGTCAAATCTCCTGTATTTTAAAATCCATTTTTACACAGTTGCATCAGCACTCCAACAACTTCTTACTTATTAAATACAGTTCCCAGTGCGACTCCCTGGCTTAAATACAACAGGTACTTTTATGAAACCTGGTTTGAGTTTTTAGTGCAGCTGTGCAGAACTTTTGTAATGAAACCCAAAACCCGCCCAGGCTTGAGTTTCATTACAAATCTGAAACTCACATCAGGTTCTCTGAAGGGTTTGTCAGAGTTCACAACTCTAAAGATTTGAGGCTGAGTGAAGCAAGTCTATGCTGAGTTATGATTTCAGGTGCAAGCCAGGGAAAATGCGGTGATTTGACCCCCAACCAGATAAAACCTGGTGGTTTATGTTAAAAAGGAATAAGTCCTTGCAAAGGGAATACAGGGGATGAGTTTCATAAGCTCTTGTGAACCAAGGCGATCGGGTTTTAAGCGTCAAACTGGTGTAGGTGAAACTTTCACCAATAGTTATGACTGCTTATTTTGGTTTTCTCTTATTCACTTATTTCAGCTTAGCATTTGTTGTATTGAAATTAAACCTGTTTGTACAGTTGCTAATTAGTCAAATGAAGGAGTAGTATGAATACATAGCAATTCCTCTGATCTAACAGGGAAGCCACTTTTCAGGGATTCAGGAGATGAATTCTGCACATGCTTTGACAACTGACTGGTTATCTCATCTTGAGTAATAGTGTGAATATTTCTGGCTGTAAATTTCCACATCTGAGAAACACTTCTACCCTCTAAATTAAAGAAGCTCCAGCATATCCATTCTGTGTGATAGAGCAGTGTATTGGGATTCCTGCAGTAACATGAAAAGAGCTGGAAAATCTACAGGGTATGATGTACTGCTGTTGCCAAACACTATCCCTCTTTCCCAGGGCAGCACAAGACAATCAGTGAGGTGCACTGAGAGGACCAGTAACGAGGGTGCACTGTGGCTCCTTGACAGACCCTACTGCATTGGGTACAAGTCTGTGCTAATAGAACCACACTGTTTCTCATTCCAGTTTGCTTGCTCAGAGCTAGCCTGTGTGTTTCCACATTGTCCTCCACTGGAAATGTGAGAAAAACAGGTCTTTGTGCAGTGAGACAGTAACAACACAGGTATAAAAATAAGAAAACTGTTCTCAGAATAATTAGTGATTCTTCCTGTTCTTGCTCCAGACATTTCCACCTTTTCTCTTTCTTTTGCTTCATCCACTAACTGTCTAGCAAGGGTGTTTATCAGAAATGCATTTCCATACTTTGCTCCCACAGATCCTTGGATGAAATTTGCACATTTTTGTGGAATTTTACAGCTTCAGATTTTTGCCAAGACCCAGCTAAAAGGTCTAATTGACAGTAGGCCCAAAGGTAAATTTCAAAATCATCCCAAGAAATTTTGATCCTAAGTTCCACTTTAAAAAGTCATTTAGGTATTGAAAAGATTGACTTATTGAAAGCTTATGGTATATCAATCACTTACAAATCAATAAAATGAGAAACTTTTCCCAAAAATATGAATGTTTGAAGAGTTTATGGGTGGAATTGTGGTTTTAGAAATTGAGGGTATTGATATAATAGATTTTGGTTCAGGTCCATCACTAATTTTAGTTAACTGTGAAGAGACTGATGCTAATTATCTTGTCTGCAGGGCTAGAGTATCAGTGCAGACTCAGATTCATGTCTCCCTAATAATTAACATATTTACCAGAAAAAAGAGACATTTTTTAATCTCTTCTCCAAGAATTATCTAAGAGATGGGGAAAGACAGTGCTAAAAAGAATCATAAATCTGTCAAAATTCACAGAATTTACAATCTTGTCTTTGTAGCTTGAAAACTGAGCAGGATTAATCTTTGCATCGTTAGTCAATGTAAGTGACATTCATTCTGTGGTCAAGTGTCACGCTGTACAGACTGAAAAGTCTTAAACTTGACTTTGTAAATGTTACCAGTCAACTAACTTGGACAGAGACTGAAGGTAAAATGTTGTTGTCCAGTTCTCTGCCTACCTTGTCCAATGTATCGTAGCTAATAAATGCATCACAAAGATTGGGCTCCAGGGCCCTGCATAGTTATGGAGGTGATGGAAGTTCAAATACTCATTCTATTATTCCCTTTCTTAGTATTCAAGCTGTCCTGCCCAACTGTGTGGTGAAGAGGCCAGCTTAAGCTAGGATAAGTGAAAGGAAATTTCATGAGCTGTTTAACTCTTCCCACAAGGAGGAAATCTTTAAAATGTTTGTGATTTTATTCAATCTCCTTTTAACCTGTAAGTTTAAGACCTGGAGACTGTTTTGAACCAGAATACAGTGTTTTCACCTGTGACTGGAATTGGTGATGAGGAATATCTACAACAGTCTTTTAAGTTTCAGGTAGCAGGTCACCATATATCAGGTTCCCTCTCATATGTGGAGCCACTTAGTTGTTAAGTAAAACTGACCACAGTGAACTCCGTTACAGAACTGGATTTTGAGAGTGCATTGCATTACATAAATCAAAAGTACTATATTTATTCTTACAGCCACCAACAAGAAAGGCAGATGATTTCTAGTAAAGCATTAATTGATCTGTGGATCCTAAGTCCTGCCAAGAAGAATCCCAAAATCTACATGATGACCCATAGCACTGGATGTTGCACTTGAATTTGTAGTTTTCCTGAGAGATGGTAAAAATAACATGTTGTTAGACCGTTCCCAATTAGTCACCCATCTGAGGAGAAAACATGATTGGTCTACTTTACAGTCAAGAAACATACTCTGGGAATGGCTGTTTGACATGATAGGATATAAAAAATTCAGCACAAGTTTCGGTTCTCCTGTCTGTATCCAGACTATTTATCCTGAAGGGGATTATCAAGTATACAGTTTGTAGATTCTAAAGCATATTTTGGGCATGTTTTTAGAGAGATGTGGTTGTCATGTAGTCAGCTGTTAGTCCCTTGGACACACAGATCTTTCCACTCTTTGAAGGTAAGTTGTTGTCTCTGAGGTCAGATCAGAATCTATTCAACATTTACAATGTCTTAGCAACAGTAACAGAGACAGTTTGTGTGAAAAACAGTAGAGAAAATGAATCTGCATTATACTGATTAAACCTGTAATATTTTTAAAGAAAATAATACATTTCAGCATTGCACTTTTAAACAACAAAGATACAAACTTCTGCTCATGGTGCTCATTGAATATATAATGGGAATTATTTATAATTGTAATTATCCTCATTGCGTTTGAATAGGTTTTCAAATAATATAAATAAAACACTGACAGAGTGGTTATATTAAGGAAGAAACATGTAAGTTTATGACTGAAACACATACTTTCCTTCTTACTGTGAAACAATGTCATTTATGTGCAAATTCTAAAGCATAATGCATTTTCGTGCTCATCTCTTTCTTTATATTACAGGCATGGTATTCACCGCTGTATGATCACTTTGAATTAACATTGAGCACAGTTCCATCCAGGAACTGGTAAAAGTCTTTCATCCATTTCCTCCCTTCTCTTGTAAAAAAGGAAAAGATAATTTTTAATCTATTGCACTCTCCCTTTCCCCCTTAATGCCTTGCACAGGCTTGCTGAGCCCAAAGGAGATGAGAATTCAGAGAGGGCTGAGGGAAAATCAGAGGTATGTGGATATATGCAGAGAAACCACAACCATTTCTTTTAGCCCCAACCCAAAATGACCCTTTGCAACTCTGGCATCAGTGGAGTGATGAATCAGCATCTTCCTATGACAGCCATAGTCCTGCAGGAGTAGTTCCTTCTCATGTTTCCCTCTGAGCAGTAGAGCTGAGGCTATGCAGAGGTCAGGCTGTAGCCTTGGCCCATAGTTTTACTATGTGAATCATAAGAGTATGTTCCAATCAGAAATAACTCAGCGAAAGACATAATTTAACTTGCTTAATTATATTGACTCTTATATAGACCATGAGTAAATAAATACCCTGCATACAAGGAAACTTGTTTATGGAATAAAGCTTAGCTGAACTAGAATTTCGTGCTTTTAATACATTTAGAGTACATTTTTAATACTTTCATATGGCCAAATAATACTTCCACATTGATTTTTCCCCTTATTATTTAATCTACTGTACAGTGAACACACGACAATGGCTCATTGATTTATTGTGAGTGTAGCAATAGGTTTATAACTGCATGAATCATACAGATTGCTCAATTCACCACGTGCCTTAATAAAAGTTTCACTTTAATAAAACAGAGCTAAGGCAAATATGTCCAGAGCCTGGTCTGACATTCCTTATACATTACCCTGCCTCAGGAAATTATTACTATATATTTTACAGCAGCTACAGTAGGTTGGGGATCAGGATTAGAACATAGTAACTACTGTGACATTTAGCAGAACTCCTGTGTATGCCATTAACCCTCACAAGGTGGACCGGCACAGAAATATTTTGGGACAGTGGTTTTCATCCATTTTGATTGGTGGATTCACTTAGAAAATTTCGTATAAATGTATGATGCCTTACTTACTGAATTTAAGCCCATAACATTTAGCTTGTACCTTTCACAGGTGCTTTTGAAGTAGTTTGTGGACCTCACAGGGTCTACAGGTCATAAACTGAAAGTCACTGTTCCAGGACAGCTTCTGTCATTTGGCTACATGGAAGTGAATTTGACGAGTTCCTGCTTAACTGTAATAGCCATACTTCAGAGACACAAAATAATTTCAACTGTTACACTTACTTATAGCTGGTATCTCAAACTAATTACAACAATTAAATCTCAGCAAGATCTACTGAAATAGATTGAAATCTATTCCAACTGAGGTTGTAGAAAGTATAATACATGTATCCAAACCTGCTCTTTCATCATGGGAAGAGATTAGTTTTTAAGCTGTTAGACAAAAGCAAGCCCACAGATGGGCTGATCTCTTGACTTTTTCTTCAGTTTAGTCAGAATTGGACTTATAAAATTTCAGGCAGAAATAGTGAAACTCTTGTGAGAGCAGAGGTTTCAGAATGTGTAATCTAATTTGAATCAGCACTGAACTCAAGCCTTGGATGGAGCTAAGGTAGATATTTTTCTCTGTGTAGCAATGAAGACACATATATTTATTTCCTCTGCCCAGCTTCCAGGAATAAAGTCTCTTTGCTCTTTCTTAACTAGTAGTGCTCAGAATATCAAGCACAAAGTGACTAATATAATTTTTTTAACATATGTAGTTGAGGTAGGATTTTAAAAGTGTTCATTGTTGGTCTTACTAATGAACTTGGTAAAAACAGAACTACATCAGTGCTAAATGATAATGAAAGTCTAATGTTTATGGGCATGTTATGATGGTCCCTGTTTGCATTAGATTAATTTTACATTGCTATGCTCTATAAAAATGCCAGCATTCTGATGTGAAGGGTCATAGTTTGACAATTTATTTATTTTTATTTGGTTGTTTTGTTTTTCTTTTAAGTAAGGAACACAAGTGCTGTGCCTGCAGCAGTAAAATTTTATTCTCTTGCATTTTTTCACAATAAGGAGATTTTTTTTTTGTCAGTGTTTCTTCAATTTTAATGTTGCATAAAGGTGATGTGTTTACAAACAAATTAAATAAAATCCGCAGGCTTCACTGTTCCTAGTGAAACCCCCAATTAAAAAAAAAAAATAAAATTGGTAACAATCAGTGAATTTAATAAAAACTAGCCCTGGTATTACTGTCTTCCAGTACAATAAAAAACTTTCTCTATTGCTAGGTTGTCAGAACTGTAAAGTGTTTTTTAATGTATAAACCTCAGGCATGCAGATAAACCCAAGTAAACTGGGACCAAGTTTGAATTTGATGCTTGAAA
The DNA here is from genome assembly GCF_018691265.1 of Tyto alba. NCBI lineage: Eukaryota > Metazoa > Chordata > Aves > Strigiformes > Tytonidae > Tyto > Tyto alba. The sequence continues at coordinate 39,591,336 of NW_024881316.1, read as the reverse complement.
CATGTCCCTAAAACTATCTTCATTGTCAGGAGAACTCTCTGTCATCTGAAATGATGGGCTTTAAGACACCCTCTGGCTATAAAAGGGGCAGGTGTGAGTATTTCACCATTATTCTTTTGTAGCTCAGAGTCTGAATTATTTCTGCTATGGTAAATCCAGTTCAGATCACAATGTTAATAATTTTAGACACACTGCTGCAAGTACTTAGTGCAAAATGGCTGAAGATTCACATGGTTCCAGTTCACTGCAGCCTGCTTTGCTTATTGATTACCATTGTGTCTCCTGTTTTGCTTTTCTTCCCTTGGCTATTGACTGAATTCCTTTAAAGTGTTCAGGAATTAATTCTTCTGTAACTGTCATGAAATTTAACCACAAAGTGCATATGTGTAAGTGTATAAACCTAAAAGAAAAAGTAAACATACTTGTTGTCAGAGAAACCTTTTACATCATAATTTAATAAAATTGATGCTTTTTTTGTAAAGTTGTTTGTAATATGGGAACTATATTAACCAGAAAACAGGAAAATTGTGTAGCAAGATAAGTTTTATGAAGCAGAATGGAAGCGTACTGTGTAATTCAATTTAGAGAGTCCTGTTTGGAATTCATTAGATTTGGTTTTCATTAGTAGCAGAGATGGGCCATAGCAAGGTGCTTCAACCTGCTTGTTTTGCATGTGTGGACGCATCCCCTATAGTGTCATGTTAGTGTCGGACTTGTGAAGCCAGGCAGTGTTGTCATTATTACATCATTCTTGGAAGTTGAGTGGAAATGATTTTCCTTCAAATGACACTATGAAGAAGGCAAATCTTTACCCTTTCCAACACTTTCTAAAATAAGCAGGAATTAATTTTTATCTATAGATGCTGCTGGAAAAACTCTCTGGATGTAAATTACATATTCTCCTAGGATTCTTTTATTTGAAACATTCTTTAATACAGAATAACCAGTATATACAGTTTTAAAACATTGTAACATCACCTGTTAATTGCATCTCATGTGTGAGAATCTAACAAGAGCAAAAAGAATATTTTCTACAATCCAAGAAAGCATACATTATTATTATCTTGAGTATGGCATATCAAATATTTTGCCAATGATCTGCAATCTGTAAAACTAAAAGCAGTGAACCTTCAAAAATCACTAATAACCAACAGATCACTAGTAACCTTCATCTGTGTCTTGCAAAGCATTTTAAAATGCATGACTGGAAGATGACGGCATGATTATGCTGTTCCTCCATTGGGCAGCTCAGTAGAGACGGCTGTACTGACTCCCCAGCCTGAGCAAGGCGTGCAGCAGTCCTTGCAGGCTCAGTTAGATACCTAGCAAGGGGTCTGTTAAGCTCTGTGCAGAGTATCTGTGCATGTACAAATGTCAAATTACTCAACATGAAATGTTGAAGAGAGTGTTTTAAAATCCTGCCTCTTTTTTTTAGAGTCAGGTAGCTAAATGTTCCAGCAGGGAGGCTGGTGAGCTCATATGATGCTTCTAAGACACTGCCAGCAGCCATGGTTGCAGATAAGCTTGCTGCAGATTTGATGTGATAATCTAGAAGTTGCCAACAAAGTAGAAAATGGGGCATCAGTTACTCCTCAGTCAATGGTGTTTTAAACCCATGTATTATACTGCTAAGAAGACTCATTTATCCTATCGAGTTATAGGTAAAGTGGGATTGAAGGCTGTTTCCATCTCTCCTGTGAGAGCCATGCCACTACTCAGAAGCGATAATGAAAACCATGGGAAAGTGAGACAGAAAACATGTCTACTTCACTGGAGACACCAGGGGGAGTTTACCTTCCAGCCCCTACTTCCAAATAACAATTATGAATAATTAGGTGTAATTACACGTTGTTCAATGTATCTTTTATTGAAAAAATTTCTAGGAACAAAGAGCAAAATCCATTTTATCCCTCAGCCATGCCAGTACCTCTGCCACTAAACTTTTGAATTTTGTTCCATTTTGTCTTGTCTCTTTTTATAGGGTCATAGGTGTAGTGTTTGTTTCTGTCCCATGATTTCAGCAGGTTACATGGTGACTGCTGTCACTGAGTTTAGACAGGACCCGGTGCCTTCTGCAGCCTGAGCAACAGCTCTAGCTGGTGGGATGTTGTATCTCAAAGGTGGAGGAACAACATCTGATTGCAATTGCTTTTAGAAAAAAAATGGTTACTTGTGTTTTATGTGGAGTTCAAGTCAATCAGTATGCAGATGAGACAAGCTCTGGGCACAGGGTTTAAATCCCAGAAGGGCTGTGTGTCAAGGCATTACCCTGCTGGTCTGCCAGAGGTATACAGAAGGGGTGTACCAAGCCAGCTGCATGGGGCATGTGCAGAAACAGCGGATTGAACATCTATAGACAAGATGAGGAAATTCTATGAGTTTAAATACTTGCTGAACTAGCAGTTTGGTGAGTGTGTTTTGGATCAAAATGTTGGGCCTAAATTCTGCAAATCTGCCTTAGCTTTTTTGGAGGCCTTTTCATATTTAATTGTATGTACTGGATTTCAATTGTATATGCTGAAATTACCTGCTCAAATTTACCTAAGGAGCCAAAAAGTCAACAAGGTGTTGAACATACTTCCTCCAATGGCCTAGAGCCCTCAGAAACCTCTCCCCCTTCTTTGACTGCAAATAAGAGGAGGAGCATTACAAAAGAAGCTTTATTTGAACAATACATTAAGGGTATTTTGATCTCTACCAGTAACCCTTTTCCTGCAAAATGTCTTTGCTAGTGCTCTACCACTAACCCTCTTTCTACTAAAATATCTGTGTTACTGATGGATCAGGGTTGAATTTCTATGCTTTGCAACATTTGCTTCTCAGGCAGATAATATATTGCCATGGAAATACAGACTATTTCTCACTGCACATTTCAAAGAGAGAGCATGGCACTATGCCATGTTATGGCTGTTAGCATCACTATATCATCCTTTCAGAGTGGTCTGCTCTGCTACCACTTTCCAAGGGATCTATTTCAGGGCATGACATCGTGAAACTAGAGAAATGATGTTTGGCAATAACATGGGTTGATGGCAAGTTATGTCAAACAGATGAAATTGTAGGCTCTCTTTCAAAAGCTGTCCTCTGCCCCATCACCACTGCTGATGATTAGATTTGCTGGTCCCACCTCCTAGTTTGCACAAACAGGATAAAAGCAGAGGAGCGATGTAGGAGCACAACACACACTGTGTGATGTGTGTAAAACATCCCTCAGCGTGAGCTTGGCGGTACAGATAGCTATGTAAGATGAAGTGAAATAAGTGTTCCTTTGTGAATAGAGGCCCTCTGCCCAGCCTCTGCATCACACTGCTTAACCTGGCCTACAGCCTATATAAAGATACATAGATTATAAAGAAAACACTCCTTTCAGAATGCAATGTGAAAACTTGTAAAACATTGCTTTTGTTCGCACAACATGTATTCATTCTGGAATGTCAAATAAACACAGGGACTTACTGAATATTCTTCCTCTCATCTGGCATTTTGGGGTCCAGACATAAAACTGATACATTGCTAAGCAGGGCTAAGAAATTAAAATCTGTGAAAAGTAAAACATCTTAAAGAGAGACTGTAAATTCTTTCCTGCATGAAAGTCCAGGAATCAAAGTGTGACCTCCTCAGCATGGGTAGAGAATTGGGGGAACATGAAGCCTTGATCTCACTCTGAGCATCATCCAAGGAGATTTAACTCAGCAAGATGGATCAGCTGTTATCTGAGCTTTAAAGGGTATAGTCCTATTAGCTCCTTTGCTGCCAAGTAAGACAATTTAAATATACTACAACTAACATGAAAATGTGTTCAGGAAGGAAGATTATTTTGATAAAGTACATAAAGGGTTCTTTTAACACATTTTTCCTATATGAAAGACTGTTTTGTCTGATGAAATTCTGAAAAATATCATTCCTTCCTTTTTCTCTGTTACATGCCCTTTCTGTAATTTTTTGCTTTCCTTTATTTATAGTTTGTAAACAATATGAAAACATGGAAAAGTACTTTTCACATTTTGATACTGACTTCCATTCAACAAAAGTTCTATAATAGGAAGAAAGCGGAGAAAAATAACTTAAGATCACTGTTTTTTAAGGAAAAATGGAAATTCTCCAGATTTTTCTATTGTCTCTGTATATATGTATTTTCAAAACCCAGAAAATGAAAATGATGTTTCCAACTATATCTTATTTTCTGCTAAATACACTAATAAAATAATAATAATAATAATCTGTAGTAAGAATAATTCCTAGTTTTTTCTTGAAGATTGTTCTGATTTTATTTTTTTTTAATTTGCAGCTTCTAGGACAAGTTTCTAGACTATTCTTTCTTAAAAGCAATTTTTGCTACAGCTCATATGATATTAATCATAAACAACATGATATGATTCTCAAGAAACTGTCTAATTTTCACTATCTTTTTTTAACTGAAAGGTTTTCCTCTGAATTTTCACAGTCAAACAGATAAAGGATAAATAATACTACAAAAGGTGCAAAACATAGCTACTGTGTGGATGGTGATTTAAATACTAAAACTAAACAATGATACTATTCATGATAAAATATTTGTTTTCAGATAACCTTGACTTATGTTAGCTATCTTAATAACTTCATTTGCAGATCTTGCTGAAGAAGCCAGTGTGAGAGAATCTCTCCCAAATGCAGTGTTTCTGTTTTTTTGCTTTTATATTCCTCTAGATACTTGCTGTATGCACAATCTATCTTTGGGAAGCTCAGTGTAAAGCCTGGGATATGTCATCAGGAAGGGAAAAAAATGAACTGAGTAGCATTTGTCAAATATCTGTGATGATTACATTATCATATGTTTCTTATAGGATGTTCTGCTAAAGAAGGCCCATTTACAAGACCTCTTCTCTCCCATCCCTCTACCCTCACCCCATCAAAAAAAATATTCTAGCTTCCGTTGATCCACATAATACTTAATGTCATTTTAATGCACAGCACAGAGTTGGCACCCTCAGGTTGTGAAAATTATGTTCTGGTATATGATGTGGGGAAGGGAACAAGTGAAAGATACTGCCTGGATTTGGCAAGGATATCAGGAAAGGGAATGGGAGTTGGAAAAGCTGTTAGGAAATGTAGATTGGTAAGAGTGTCAAACAAAGACTGAATGGGAAGGACTCAAGGGGGAAACTGAAAGTTTTGTGGAGAATATATGAGGTGACCGGCTGAGTTTGAAAGCATCCCTATCAACCATTTCAAGTCTGCTCCTCTCTTGTTTCAGCTTCTCATTTACTCGTCATTTGTTACTCTGGTGGTTTGCCTCTCTAGTGACTTTTTCCTGTGCAAACGACATTCCATGGCTTAAGTCAACCAGGTGCCCAGGTGCTTCCTCTCTCCTACCTTTGAATAACAACCTCTGAAAGCCAGGGAGCAGATAGGATACCTCATCATTTTCCTGAAGTCCAGTTTAATGTTTTCTTTTGCATTCAGTCTTGTGGCACCCATCCATGTTTGGGGAGGTTAACACTGTTTGACTGTTTTCTCTTATTGCTGATACCTCTTTCAGAGACCAGGATTCTGTAAACTGTTTTTATGGTGTTCAGTTTATTTCCTTTACCTCTGACTTTCAGAAAAACCTTCCATTTTTCTTCTACCACAGCCCTCTCCCTGCTGACTCCTCCAGCTATTTGTGGGATCTAATCTCCCTCTGCAGTTCCCTCCTCCCTCTCACACCCTACTCTCCCCTTGACAACAGCATTGCTTCCCCTTGCTCCCTCACTGGGTAATATTTGCTATGACTTAAGCACGATCTCTTATTTTCCCACCTGACTTGGCATCCTATTCTGATGCCATAAATAAATGTGATTTTGAAATATCTTGGACAGTTACTTGGCTGGCACAGGTGTCCAAGCATTTTGTTCTTTCATGGGTAGTGTATCAGTTACTTAGATGTCACAGAAGGGAATAGGGGGCCCAAGCTGTCCATGTGCTTCTACTTTCTTTGTTTTGTTCTGTAGGCAACAATTTTCAGCTTGTAAACCCTCTGAGATGCATTCTGTGTTTCACAGATCAGCCCTTACTATTTGTGGACATGAAAGGGCTGAAGAAGTCTGATATTAAATGTAACTATAAAAATAGCTCTCCAAAATGTCATGAGGAATCAGGTAAAACTTTTTATTTCCATGTTACAAAAAAAAAAAAGATCTTAAAAGGCCCTTTAAAAATAGTGGGCATACCAATAAAGACTTTACTTTGTAGCACAAGTCTGTATGAAAGATTATAATTGAAACCACAGCAGCTTAGAGACCAGAGAATAGAGAAAAGCTTATACCAGGAAACAAAGGAAAAGCCTAGGTGAAAACCCAAGCCTTTAAATTTCAAATCTGTATGATTCATTTTTGCCTGGGGTTGTATTTGGCTATCAGTCATTTCCTTGGTTTTGTCTGATTTGTTTCTCTTGTAGTTGTGGCAACACTGGAGCTCCCATAATGGTTTATATCAATGGCTAGACCACAGTCCCATTTCCAACAGAGGCTGATACCAAACATGTTTTAAATATGAGTTTCCTTCCTTTTTTATTAGAAGGGCACAAACTAATGAATTGTCTAAAGCTGTCTATAGCAGGCATTATTTTACAGGATCTTAACCTGGGCTCAAAGATGCTGAAACTACTAAGTGGACATGCTAGTATTTTCACTCTCAGACAAGTTTGATGTTGATGACTGAGTGATGAGGTTTTGATTTTTCACATAATTCCCATATAGACAAATAATTTTTCCCCAAGGCTACTCTTCTTTCTGTGCTTTCTAAGGTGGACAATATCCCTGGGATGCTTGAGAAGGGGAAAGAGCCAATAAACCAACCAATATTAGGAAGTCTGCAGTTGTTGCTTGCAAAAGTCAATTGGATGAGATAAAGTCAGTCAGATAGAGAGAAACTTCTGGCATAAAAGTTTGCCTTGTTCTTTATTTTGTGTAATCACCAAGTCATGAGATGAGAGCCTACCTTGTTTCTCACAGATAATTTATCCTTGGTGGTTAAGCACCATAAGATGAATAGCCTCTTTGCTTGCTTTTATATACACCATGGTTCAGAGGGAGCATCCAAGAGGGTGGAACATCTCTGTCTTTGCTGGGGAATTGTTTTAGCTGCACCTCCTATTTGGAGGTAGCTGCATGAATGCTTCACAACCACAGTGGGGAAATTATTATCTCTTGGAGGAAAAATCTCAGGCTAACAGCACCCTGGAAATGCAGCACATTTTGAGAGACAGAATTGTCTATTAGATGTACACAAACTGCAGAATTTTTAAGCAATATGTGGAAAAAAAATATCTAGTACTGGATGGAATCTGGTACTAGTACTAATTATTTGTAGTGGGAAAACAGGCAAAAGAGAAAAAATTACTATGCCAGTTTTTCCCTTGGGAAATTCTCTCTAGCTCCAGCTCCAATAATATTATGCTGTTATCAAAATATTCTAGATTAGGATGTTCTGGTGAAGGGGGAGCACAGATAATTTTTACTTGCTTCTTCATTAGAGGAATACAAAATATTTTAAAGAAACAGCATCAACCTTTCTTGTACTGCAAATGAAGATGGGTCCATGTACAAAAATGTCATTCTAGTTGTGGGTCTGGAACAAAATAAAGGTGATGAATGATCTGACTGCAGCCTTACATCAGATTTGCCTGTTCTTCTCCTTTGATATTATTACTGGTTTGTTTTTTCTCTCCTTTAGTCCACACCTCTCCTTTAGTCCATACCTCACCTCTCTGCATGATCTATGGGAAGTCGCCATGTAATGTGCTCAACAGAGGAAACTCTCTGGTGTCAGCCTTCGAGCTGCAAATTCTCTGTAGGACATGATCTTGCAGACCAAGTCCTTCAGCTGGCAGTTGGCAATGTGAATGTTTCTGTTGGGAGTCCTGCTACAAGTCAAGCAATAAAACAGAGCTTTAGACTATGTGTGGGCTAACAGAGTCACCTTCTCAAATGTCTGCATCACCCAGGACACAATACCAGCAACACTCTGCTGATGGAAGTCTTGCACGAATTGAGGAAGGACAGGCAATGGAGATCCATTTTGCCAGGCAGTATCTTGCCTGGCAGAATATACTCTGGGAAATGATACCAATTTAAATGTTTAGACAGTTATCATGGACAGGAAATCATCAGTGATGTTATTAATCTTACAGGTGTTTTCGAAGAGCAAGACTCCAAGATCATTCTGTTTGCACCCTTTTATGTATACAGCATGTGATTTTCTGATTGGCCAGGAGTGAATAACATAGAAAAGTAGAACTTGTGTCGACCTTTTGAGATGGTTTATGTAGATATAAATGCTGATAAAACTTTACCTGTAAGTTCAGTGATATCTTGTTCAGTGTGTTCACCTCCATTGATCCGTCATGTAAAATTAAAACCTAAAACAGATATTGAGAATAACAGGAAGGCAGATGATATGTCCAGAGAATACATAACTTTGTTGTTAGTCATTTATGGCTTTCATGAATAGCCTTGTTGGGGAAAAGACCCAATACTGATCAAAAGAGAGAACTTGATCTAAATGAGCTACCTAGCCAAAGAAATTTGTTGACTCAAAACCAATTTGTGAACAATTAATTCATGTGACTAATCAAGCTCTTTTGCTGAAATATATCAGAGAGTAATGTGCAACAAAATTGCTTCTCATCTCATCCGTCTGAGGGGATCAATAAAATTTTGGGCAGCATCAGCTTTAGTCTCTAAGTATCTACAATGCAAGAGGCTATATGTGTGCTGGGTGTCTAAGACCCCACTGCAATCAGTGGGGAATAGGTTTTGATTCAGCTGCCCACAGAAATGGACAACACCTTGTGAGATATTTGAGGTATCTGCTTACAGATAACAAATATGGCACATGACTATGGCAGGTCAATGCCCTTCTGGAGTTTCTGGAGGTTAAATGAGATGATTTAGGGGGCAGGTGTATAGCCCAGGGGCACTAGTTGCCTTCATATGAACAAATTAACTAAATCCTGTTTAGTACAATGTGAGAACATTGAGAGTGATTCACCTTACCATAAACTAGATTCTTCAGCTGATCAGCTGAAAATCTATAGATTTTTTTCAATATAATCATATTTTTTTCATTATTACAAGTCTGTTTATAGTGCCTATCTGTTCAGCTGGTCACATGCAATTTAGGAGTTTCCTTTAAAACAGGCTCCCATCTCACAAGTACTGACAATATAAAGGAACATAATGTGCACTCATCTTGTGCCAGACTGAGAGAGAAGATGGACAATTACCTGATAAGATATGTAAAAGTTTGTATAAGCACTGGAAAAAAAATAAGGTTGGAGCACTTCTGCTGCTGTTATTAGGGTTTCAGAGACATATCAGGGCTAAAATAAAAATTTGGGAGAGTGGACTGGAGTCTCATGTCCCCATCCCTAACACCCACTCTGGCCCTTCAGGAACTATTGCTCAATTCCATTCCCATAGAGCAATGAGAAAGGCAAGCTGTTAGGGAAAAAAAAAATAATTCTACTGCCTTCTCTTGTTCTCTATAAAAGACTGAACATTAGTTCACAATCCTGAATATCTGTCACCACATCATCTGTCTTGCTTGAATATCATGACACAGTTAGTGGGTAATAAATGCCCTCTAACTGAAAGAGAGGGAATACCCCTTGTACTAAATTGTCATAGAATTTTCTGCTTCATGCAACATTTTATTATGTGAAGCTAGTATATAGTTTTCACCAGAGGTTGTTTAGTTAACCTCTGCCTCATGATACATTTGTCAATTCAATTAAAAAACATTAAAAATGGTATAAATCAAATTTTTATTTCCCCCTTTTTCTAATATTTAATTACCTGCTCTCTTTTTTCACCTTTCCCCCAGGTTCCTTTATTTAGCTCTCACACATAGATTAGCTGATGAAAAAGGCTGGCTCCAAACCCACTTCACAGGTCCTTTGAGACATGCCAAGACCAGCCATTTAAACCATGTTTTCTCCAGCTAAACAACACAAGGTTAGTCTTCATAGTTGTCCTTTGCTTGGATGTATGGTGTGAGCTTTTCAATGACACCAAATCAAATACATGAACAGTAGACCAGCAGTAGCAATACAATGACATTTCCACAGTTTCATCAGGAAAAAATAAAATAGCCCACCAAGACTTTTGGGAGAAGTCAGATGAACTCTAATACTGTAATTGTGGTAGGCTGAGGTTCAAACCTGGGTGAAACACTTCAGATCTATAGTAAACCTAAAGTGATGACCTCATGCAAAATAAAGCAAAACCATAGAGTTTGTTACCACACAAATTCATTCCACAAACATTTCAAGGGCTTTTAAAAAGGGAATAATAAGAGTGGCTATGTTACTGCTGAAGAAGAATTAAATCTGAGGTTTTAACTGCCTTCTCTTTGCATGTTTTGCAAGAGTATGGATGTTATACATACGGTACTACTTCCCTTATAATATTAAATAAGACATTGTACTTAGACATTGTACAATTTTGGAAAGAGACCTGGGAATCCTGGTGGACAACAAGATCAACATGAGTGAACAGTGTGCTGCAATGGCAAAGAAAGACAACAGGACGCTGGGTTACATCAACAAGGACATCACCAGCAGAGATAAGGAAATCATTATCCCACTGAGTGCTTGTCAGGCCACACATGAAATACTGTGTTCAGGTTTGGTCCCTGCTATACAAAAAAAAGATGTGGACAGGCTGGAGAGGGTCCAGAGAAGGGCCACAGCGGGTTGGAAAGCCTGACGTATGAGGAAAGGCTGAGAGAATTAGACATGTTCATCCTTGAGAAGAAAAGGCTCTGGGGACACCTTATCACCATCTTCCAGTATTTAAAGGGTGACTACAAAGAAGATGGAGACTCCCTTTTTACAAGGAGTCACATGGAAAAGACAAGGGGTAATGGACATAAGTTACTCCTCAGGAGATTCTGATTGGACACAAGAGGAAAATTTTTCACAGTGAGAACAATCAGCCACTAGAATAATCTCCCCAGAGAAGTGGTGGATTCCTGAACACTGGACACTTTTAAGATTCATCTGGACATGGTGTTGGGCCATCTTGTCTAGACCATGTTTTTGCCAAGAAAGGTTGGAGCAGATGATCCCTGAGGTCCCTTTCAATCTGATATTCTGTGATTCTATGATACTTCCCATGTGTCAACCAAGTCCATCCGTCTGCCAGCTCCAGCCCACAGTTACATTCTAGGCATAAGTCTCATCCCAGCACAACAAAGGTCTTGGTGGTGAAGCCATCTTTCGATTAGATTCTCAGGGAGTTTCAGGTAGTGGAAAGCAGTGCTCATTGCTTTTCATCAGCTGCCATGCTAGACTACAGGGTCTTATCTGATACTGAGCTGTAATGTACCCAGTGGCTACAGACCACTGTGGCACTGATCAAGGGAAGAGGCCTGAACCTCAAGCAATGCTGGACTTAAGGAGACTACTTTCACAGGATGAGTGCCAACAAGCTGTTTTGAGGCTTTCCCTGAAACAGAAGACATTGTGTTTTTTGGAGGGGTTGAGGGTTATTATTTTTTTATCTGTTTTAACAAAAGACTACAGCCAGTCAGATGGAAACAGCCTGTGATCATTAAAGAGATCTCAGTTATACATTTTAGACTACTGAGTCTGAGCTACAATAATTTGCAAAACAGTTTCCCTTCTGTGCAGTATTTTGCCTGTGATTGTGACCCCTGTGATGGTGACCAGAAGTGGATGCTCAGAGAACCTGCAACTGTACCTCTCAGCATCTCACAATAAGGACATCCCATGATGTCCTGAAACAGTTTGTCTTTGGCCCATCATTTATAATATCTGTCTCTAGATACACAGAAGTTTCTCTAACTTGTTTCAGATAATCTTGCTTTTGACATCCAAAATTTACTGTGAACAGTGCAATTTTGTCCTGTGGAAAAAAAAGCAAAAGACAAAAAGGAAAAGTGTTTCTGTTTATTAAACCTTCTATACGATAGTTTCATAGAGTGCTCCCATTTGCTTGTTTTGTGGGTATAGTTATCTTCTATTCACTTCTCTACATCATTCTGATTTTCAGTCTCCATCCTCCATTCCCTGCTTCAGTCTTCTTTTCCAGTGCTCCTGTTAACCCAAAACATCTATTAGCTAGGGGAAAAGACATTAATATTACCTTTTAAAATACAATGAAGCTTTCATTTCAATTTATTTGGTCCTCCATAACCTTCAAGGTAGCTCTGGAGTAAAACCAGGAAAATTTAGTCTTACCTTCCCTGAAGTGTCAACGTAACAATTTTAGTGCTTCTTTTAGCTTAAAAGATCTTTTTAACCTGAACTAGCTGAATGTGTGTTTGAATCTCAGTAGATATTGATGTAGTTCAGTGATGTTACAGTTACTCTGTGTTAATAAAATAATTATATTTTATTTATTGTCTTCTGTCAGTTAAGACCACACTAATCTGAAAGGAGCAATCATATGTTGATTTTCTGAACTAATTGGCCACAGAATCACTCTTATAATGAGATAAGCTTGAAATAAGGCTATTTTGTTTACTATTCTGCTTTTCTCTAGTATTCTAATATACTAACTAGTATTGTGATTTTTAACACTGAGGAGACAGAAGAAAAGTTGATGCTTGAGCACTCAGTTTTACATTCATTTCTATTAGGATGATGAAAATGTTCTGGCATTAATTCACCAAGAAGGATTCCAAGTCCAGAGCATAAGCTCAGTTAGCAAAATGATAGCAGAAAGGTAAATAAAATGATCACAATGAGAAGATATATAAAAATCTTAGTCTAGTGCTTTCTATGCATGCATATTTAATAATGAGGAAAAGTACACTCCACTGAAATAACTAAATATGCTGATTCCAACAACAGAATACATCTCATCTACCCACAATGGCATCCTTCCAAGGGTGTTCAGTGTTCAATTATTTTTCCCTCAAATATACCACACATGTTTCATAGCAAATACATTTCTGAGCTCAGTAAAGGCCAAGATAACGGTAAATATCACACTTCCAGGATAATTTTAGTGCCACAAAATTGCTAGTATCATTGCACAGAAATAATGCCAAAGGAAATGGTTATACTAACACAGAACATAGCAGGAAGGCATGTGGATGACATCTTAACATGTGGCCTTAATTGTCTCTTGATTTAAATCTGTATTCAAAGTTCATAAAATATGAAGAATATAATAAAAACAGAAACAAACAAACAAACAACAGAAAAACAGACTAAGAAGTAAAAAATACATGTAAGGTGTTTTTCCTTCAGATCTTACACTACATCTTTTTTATACTTATTGGTAATCTTCAGTTTAGGCATGTAGTTTTGGTGCCTAACTCTCGAGGGTCTCAGTGAAGAGAAGGAAGTGACCAGAGGTGGCTGGCTGTGTTAAGTACTTAGTGCTGAATTGTTACGAGTACCCTCTTTCTCTTTCCATCTCTTACACAATAAGTTTTCTGGGGCCTTTGTATTTCTGTCTTACACAGAACTGAACAGATTTACAAATAATAACAATAAACAATAAAATGCACCCAAGTTAATCAATTATCAGTCAATTTTCAGTTAGTGACTCTAAACAGCAGTAGCAGAGATAGGTGTCTGCTGTGTCAGAGATGGTAGACGCCTTGGGACACATCATAAATGTGTAACACTCATGCCTAGATTCAAAAGTAATATACAGACTCCCAGAAAAATCTGTGTGTGAAAGATTCATAGTTTCCTTCAACACCTAAATGAAAGTACACCTAGCAGAAACACTGCAAAATGAATGTTGAGTCAAACTGTAGCAATACATGGGACAGGGCAATTCTTCTGAAGTTTCTGAGGATAAATTTATGGTGTTTGTGATGCTCTGCAAGGGCTGGTACCAGTGAAAAGACCATTATGGTGATGATCATCTTCGGTTGTCTACGTGTGATAGAATAAAGCTAAAATTTACAATGTTTTAGTCTGTGTATATGAAAAAGATACAGATTAGCGGAATTTAAATTTTTCACTTACTGTGAAGTTTGTTTATGTGTGCTGGAGATGTAAATAGGATTTCAATGTATGGCAAGACATGAGACAAAGCCCTGATCACTGTGCCTATCAGTGTATTTTGAATGTGGCCAGTGCATGAAATCTCTAAGTGCCTGGAGATTCACAGCTTCCAGAGCACTCTGTGAAGCACAGGAATTGATTCTAAGGGTGCTTACGATTATTGAAGGACTCCACAGAAAGTCACTGGTATATAAATGTGTTCTTTTTAAAAATATATAAATTTACAAAAAGGAAACAGAAAAATTACTCTGTATGATAAGTGTGTTTTCCAAGAGAAATGTCATGCTTATCCTTTTCCAATGAGCAAGATGGGGTATTTGGGCATTGCTAACAGTTGTGAAAGAACACTGCTTTGGAGCCAGAGGATAGGAAACACAGACATATTATTTGTGTTGTGATTTCAGCCAGTGTTAGTTTTGTTAAGAAAGCCAGCATAAGAGAACATTAATAATCACTCATGCCCTCAAAAGCATAGGGACTGACATTTGTGAGTTAAAGCAAAAGTACATGGCTTCTTTTCCAGATATTTGGAGACCATACACTTTGCAAGTGCCATAAATAAGCTGAAAAATATATTGGCAAAATGGAGGAACCCAGATAAAATTATCACAGTCCAAGTTGTCCTGTTTGATGATGAAGAATATATATGATTTATGGGCATGCATAACTTTTGTCACATTACAACTGGGCTGTTATCCTCATGGCTGAATGTATAGGCTGAGGGAAACATGTAATCTGCAAAGCACACTCTGAAACAAGCCAACTTAAATTGTTCTGCTATAAAGCAACTCCCATACATAACCCATACATTTAGCCCAGCTCCACTGATGTGAGAATCACAGTGGAGACATTAGATGATGAGATGACAAGAGTTAAACAGAGTCAACCTGGCTGCTAAAAGGTACCTTGACTGCCCTTTTAAGCAAAAGGAAAGCTTTACTTAAAATTTGAAACAATAGCCAAGTGAGTCTGTGAGTATTTCTATCATGTGAAAATAGCTCATTTGCTGCCATGGTCATTAGCATTAACAAGCTGCAGTTGAGTGTTCAAACAAAGGAAATGTGAATTACACATATACCTTGTAGCAGGAGACAATATAGAATAATTCATTTTTCCAATCACACTGTTTCCTAGAGCCAAGGGTTCCTCTGGGGTTGTACTGTTCAAATCATTGTTTATGTTCATTTTTTATTGGTTTTAATCATAATTTTGTGATTATAACTAATAAGATAATTAAGAACCTAAGTACATGAGACAAAACCAGCAGCCAGGTGGGATTCATCTGACAATCTCAGCTGTAAGTCATCTAGACTCAGTCCTGGCTACCATTTCTCTGTAGCCAATGGAAACAAAAGCACTTCTAAGAGAAAGTCAACTCAGTTGTCTTAGGAATTTTTTTTTTATTATATGATTGGTCTTTTTCTAGTAACATCTCTGTCTCTACATTGACCATAAAGTAAACCTGGATAACTAGCTTAGATGAGATGCCTACGTTTTAGACTGCTAAGGGCCATTGTCTACCATCACTCATACAGGTGAGTAGTTTTGCAGATTTCCATGAATGTTTCCATGTTGATGACAAGTCATTTTCTTTATCATTGTGACTAAATAAAAAAAAAAAATTGATCAAGCCTGAAAAGTTAAGTCACTCATGTATAAATGAAATAATAATAGTTATAACTCTTGTATTAACATTTACTTGTTACTGTTAGTCTACTGAAAATCATAAAAATTTACATTAAAAAATCCCAAGCTTTGTTACTATGTCATCTGTCTGAATTCAGAATTCATAGGAATTTTGTTAAACTGCTGTTAAACTGACTTTTTACAGGCACGTATTATGTATAGACTGGTAAAGGTTGTGCTAGCAGAAAAGGAATGAATAATAACTGGTGCTCTGTAGAGTACTTCTGCCAAGAAATGCTCACAGTGAAAGTATCTGTCATGGAGATACTTTTGTGGAGCTCTCGCGTTTGGTTCTATAAATCTGCCTTCAGCTTTTGGTCCAATTTATGTATCATTCAAATGAGTTAGGATTGTTTACTCCTACTCTACTGTGTACTACTGAAACTGAGTACTTTTGCTATTGGTGTCAATACACTTTTTCATAGGAATTTCTTTCTTTGCCCACTGAAAACTCACCTCTATATCTTATCTTACTAGATTATATTTTACAACAACTGGGGATTTCATGTTAATGCCTAAAGATCTAGTGTGGCCTAAAATGGAGGGCACCCTAAAATGGATTGATTTAAAGAAAGCTTAGAAAGAAGTGATAATGAACTGTTAGTAGTTTGAATTTATCTCCAATTTTATTGTAACCAATACTACCATAAATGGACTTTAAGGGCATATTCTAGATATTTAGTGTAAGTAGGATGACCGCAAAACGGAAGGTGCTTGGCCCTCACAGCAACAAAATTAGATACCTAAATTCCTTTTTCAGGCCTTGGAGGCAGGTTCCTCTGAAAGATATTTTTAAATAACTAAGAAAAATATTCTGCCCTTCCAATTTAATACTATACAACATCTAAATTAGACAGTCTGAATATGTGCTTCAGTATATGAATACATGCCTAACCAGTAAAAGCTATGCAGAGAAACTGTACCAGAGACAAGAAATTAAATTGGATTTCCTGACTCTTCATTTTGTTTCTTAATCAAAACTCTTTTTCCTGGACAATAAGTTGAGTTAATACAGTTATTTCAGTACTAGTAATTTAAGGCCGTGTCAGGAAGTCGCTATTTTCTAATAAATATACAATGTTAAACTGGTACTGCCTCAGCTTTTAGACTTAAAACATAGTGTTCCTAAACTTAAAGAGTCTCTCAGGAGTAATAAGCTGTCTCAAAAATCTGTAAAACAGTCCTGGGGTACTTTGGAAGCTCTGTAGTTCTGATCAATTAATTCTGTATGCAGTGATCAAAATTCAGTTTTTCTGAAATATAATGTAAATTTTCTCACGCTGACGTAAAAAGAAATAATTACTTTGTTACATAGCAACAGTACTGAATCAGAGGATTTTTTAATTATTATTTTGGGGCTTCTAGAAAGTGCCAGGGTTGATTTTTGCTGAAATATTATACTGTTGTATCCTAAGATATATGGAGCTTTGAACCCAGCTTTCCTGTCCTGCACCTGGCAGTTGATTTGAAATTGTCATCTGCCACCAGGCCAAGAAGTCTGCTCATTAGAGCAAGCTGTACAACTGCCACAAGTTAACCAAGTAGAATTAGACTAATTAATCAGGAATTTCAGATAGAAAATCAAGATCAAATTAGAGAGTATATGGGTAAAGTTACCAGACTTATCTACCTTTATTAATCATGGATTAATTACAAGAGTGAAATGTAAATGTCTTTTTTTTCTCTTTTTCATTTTTCTGTTGGATTATTTAGTGCAGATTCAGAACAAAATATGATTCTCCATTACCATAAAATTAATACATAATTTCTGAGACATTATTATTATCACGATGTAGTATAATACAGACTAAAGTGTATAACCTGTGACTCAGGCCAGTATTTTCTATTTAAACATTAATTTATATCTATAGAATCTGATTCAAATTTGATTACAGTTTTAAAGAGCTTGACATATCCTTAGGTAAGCTGTCCCAAAATTCAATTATCTTCATCTAATATTTAAATATCCTCATTGCATAAAAACAACCACACAATGTATTTGAGTCATTTGATCTTGTTAGATCTTTTTTTGCTCTTAAACTGAGAAGTCCTCTCTTACTAGGTGCTGAGCCAAGTCTTTCCTCATCAGACATGGGTTCTGGGCTTGTAAACATTCATTTTTTAAGACTTAGACCTGGCATAAGTGTTGTTACTGTTTGGAACCTCATGTTCAAAAGTGTAAAGTATAAAGGGTACATGGCCCATCTTGAGCCCTAGAAGAGACAGCCACTGTCTTTCAGTACTGTGAATAGCAAAAATAACAATGTGCTTAGCACTTCTGAACAACAAAATTTGTTTGGGTTGTAAGTTCTGATCTATGTCTTTTTGTCTTTTTAAAAATTTTTATATCACTCTGAAATTTGATCTGTATGACAGAGTCCTTGCAACCATCAAATTCTCTAAGCTTTTCATAGGTGGGGAAGCTCTTCCTATTGGCATCTTTCTCCAGAACAAGACTTACAGATGATGATATACGATAGGTTTCCTATGGGAGAAAAAGAACAAAAAGGAGCAAGGCATGGCCAAGGTAGCTTCCTAAAGGACTCCTCGAACAAAGGTGTGAAAATGCTAGTTCTCCAGGAAAACTTGCATAAAAATTCATTATGTCTTGGTACAGAAATGGTAATAAACAACAGCAAAGCTTAAGCAATGTTGGAATGTATTTCTCCAGAATTATCCGAGAAAGTCAGAGCCAAAGAAAGAAATGAGTGAAGAATGTGGCCAATTCCACTAAAATATAAAACCTTTTTCATTTGCAAAATATACATCCAGCTAATAAACAACCTCATAAGAATTTTGAAGATTAAGTGTTTTCAAGCCATTCTGGATTAGCTGCAACATTTTAGAATCTCCACTGAATTTTTGATCCAATAGACAAAAATTCAGAAGTGGTTAACTCTTATAATTTTGAAACTTTAATTCTTAGAATGTTAAAATGTAATGTATAAAACAGGTTGGTTAATTAAAACTAGTGAAAATCTTGTAAAAATAATTGACAATATAAAAGAGGAAGGGAATTACTTTCGGAATGTTGACATATATTGAATTAGTGTGAAAAGGCAAATACAGGCAGAATATCGGGATAAAATTCCTGGCAGAGTGGTCCACAGGAATGTGGAGAAGTGTCAGACATCCCATTGCTCATGGTATTTAAATCCAGACTGCACAGAGCACTGGAAACTGTGCTGTTGGGAATTATTTTCTATTGACTGGGGCATTGACTGGAAGACTTAACAGATCTTTTCTGTATCTGATTTCTATTAGTCTAGGATTCACAACTGCTTTTGCTTCCAAAGCCTCTACCAGTCTTTGGATTTCTTTCTTTAATATTGACTAATAATAGCACTGTAATCTATGACCCATTA
This sequence comes from Tyto alba, assembly GCF_018691265.1. Taxonomy (NCBI): domain Eukaryota; kingdom Metazoa; phylum Chordata; class Aves; order Strigiformes; family Tytonidae; genus Tyto; species Tyto alba. The sequence continues at coordinate 39,572,274 of NW_024881316.1, read as the reverse complement.
ACAGAATTTTAGTTTTTCTTAAGAAAATAATAAATTGGCAGGTAATTAAAGCTTTCCACTTCTCATTCCTCCTAAAAAGGATAAAGTAAAAATGTCTGTGGGTGTAGCTGAGACACTATTAAAGGCACACCTGAGCTAGTGCTACTAGAGTTTAACACAAGTCTTTCCACTTTGCAAGTAATGAAAGCAAAGGGTTCAGAAGTCTGAGAAGATTGACAAATAATTACGGAGTACTTTTCTTCTAGACTAACTATACATAAGCTCTGATCAAAATTCTTTGCTAAACAACAGCTACTTGTCTCTCTTCTTTCTGTGCAAGAATTTCCCTGTGTTTTGTAATTGACCTTCACTTGAGCTAGTTGGCAGTGTTCCTTTCAGTGTTTGGTTCAGCTGCTATTGCCCACTCAAAATACAGCTCAGGGAACACGGTTATGACAGATTTTATCTATTGAGGCTTTACACACCAGCTGCTTTGTGTTTGTGTCTTCTCAGTGAGGAAACTTTACCGCTTGGGGATCACTAACCTATGTGAAATGGAGGGAGACCAGGTTCATCCTGGCTAGCTTCAGGTTCTCCAATGACTACTGAAGTAGAGCGCATCCCATCACATTTGCATTTAACTTCTAAATGCCCACCAGATTTCATGGACGTACTGGAGGACTTTGAGTTTCAATTGCTGGAGGCTTTGATAGAGCAAAAGGAAAATTATCATGGTGTACCAGCCAGCCATGTTCTTACAGTCTGTCCTAGGCAACTGCACTTCATCGCTGTTAGGTGGACGCAATGCAGCCTGGTAAATTTTTCGTCAGTAACATTATTTAATATTGAATATAGATTGTGAAGAGGGGGTTCTCTTGATGGAATTCAAGTTTTCTGGTTTATGTTCTGACAAGAAAACTGTCTTCCAAATATTAATATCTTAAAAATATTTTGATTAAGTTTAGTAATTCAGTCAGGGAACATCAGAAGTTTGAGTGGGTTCTTATTTTCCTGAAACCAATTATTATTTAACTTGTATATCAGCAAATTGAATCTCCCTGTCACTTGACTCTGTCAGATTCCCTGATGGGTGAATGACTTCCATCTAGGATTAAGTATTTCCAGATCTTCTAGTTTCAGCATCTTTGTTAGCCTTCTGTTATGGGAAAGAGTTACACATTCAAAGATCAGCTTGCAAAATCTAAAACTAGGTAAATCCCCCTACTTTAGCCTAGGCACCAAGACTCCTTCTACAATGACTGTTGAAAAATCAGTTTCCAAGGTACATGTAACATCACACACCTTGGAAGTTTGTAATAGAAGACAAAAACAGATTAAAAAAAAAAAAAAACAAAAAAACAAAACGAAAAAATAATCCCTTGTATCAAGCATAAATATGAGCCCACACACTAAAGTCCCAATTAAATGTCTAGAAAGAACCCAGGCTAGATAAGATAAATCACCTTCTCAAAATATCTCTTTTTTCTGTTGAAATCTGAGGCAGCCTAGAATCTTAGTTTATACAAAATGTTTAATTTTTACATGGTTAAAGTTAGAGATCAGTGTTTTCAAGTTAGTATTCCTTTTTAAAATAAATTGCACTAAAACCCCCAAACAAAAACAGAAAAAGAATCAAAAAATAAACGCAGAAAATAATCAGAGAGAAGATATGAGATGGTAATGTCACTCTCCATTCATTTCCTTGTGCATGGTAATTTTTATGATGTAGTACCAGAGCTAAATATAGTCTTCGAGATAGGGCTGGGATAGGGAAAAAATATCCCCCTTTATGGTCACAAGCAAGAGGTAGACTCGTTAGGGGAAGAAAAAAAGAACATACATTTATTACAGACACTACCAACGCGTAACGGAGTAGGACAGTGAGAAGCACTGCCACATCTTGAGAACACCTTCCCCCCACCCCTCCCTTCTTCCCATGCTCAGCTCTGCTCCCGATATCTCTACCTCCTCCCCTCAGTGGCGCAGGGGCAGGGAATGGCGGGTGCAGTCAGTGCTGCCACTTCCTTTATCTTCAGTGGGGGGAGCTTCTGGAGTTGATTCCCCCTGTTCCATCGTGGTCCCCCTCTCACAGGAGACAGTCCTCCACAAACCTTCTCCAACAAGATTTCTTCCCATGGGCCGCAGCGTTCCCCACACTGCTCCGTCATGGGTCACCAACTTTCTCTGACTGGATTCTCTCCCACAGCTGCAGCCTTTCCCGAGCTGCTCCGGCGTGGGACACCCCCGCATGCTGCAATCCTCCCAGCACTGAATTACAGCAGCGGGGATACCTTTTCCCATGAGACCCCGGCCTTCTTCGGGCACAGAACCTTGATCAACTAGGCGGAAGCCACAGATCATAAATCAGTGTCTGCTCCACCGTAGATCTCCATGGGTGTCAGGGGGGGCCGCCCTTCCATCTCACCACAGGATACAGGGGGGGTCTCTGCTCCGACACACCTCCCCCCTCCTTTCTTCCTCCATTCCTCCACTGACCTTGGTGTTCACGCAGCTGCAGCAACTCCTCCTCACAAGTCCCACTGCTTGTCACCTTGTCCCTTCTTAAATACGTTATCGCAGAGGTGCAGCTGATTGTCTCAGTTTTTGTGCAGATGTGGAGCTGACTCGGAGCTGGGGGAGCTTCGAGAAGCTTCTCACAGGGGGCCGCCCCTATAGCCCCCTCCCCTGCCACCAAAAAAATTCCACCACTAACTCAACCCAAGACATCTTGAAATAACTGACCATATTTAATTTGAATATGCATTGGGAAGAGGCAAGTTGTCACACATTTAAATTGTGATCAAGATTCAGATTTTTCTCAAAACCCATTTTTCTGTGGAAATTTTTGAAGTATGAATGTATGGGTAGAGATAACTGAGTAAACTACGGTGTAGGTTACACTTGAAGGTGAAGATTTAATACAAGATATTGAATGGATATTTACACTGAAGAAATTGAAATAAACATTATGACAATATTGTAGAAAGGCAAACAATTTAAAAAATATTTGTAGAAAAATGGGAAAACAAAAATATTAAATGTTCTTATTTTAATTGTGTATCAACTAAACCATATAAAAAATACTTTTTTTTTTTTTTTTTTTGTGGGTTGTTGGAATACCATTTTTATGGTATTTTAAACCAAAGGTTTAATTTATCAAATAACCTTTGACTGAGTCAGTAAAAAAAAATCTGCAGTGTTCATTATGTCTCAAAATACTTTCCTAACTGTGGTTTAGTTGTTGAATATTAAACCATTGTATAAACTCTCTGACTGTAGGGAATTAAGAGTAAGCTGTAGTCAATTTTTCTCAAAACCACCTGCTACAAGATTTAGCAATCTAGGAAACTAAACCAGAATTTAGGACCAATGTCATGCCTTCCATTGTGCCCTGTCTACGGAGTGTGAGACCTGCATGCTGCAATGAGGGCACAGCCTGTGTGATTTAGTAGTTGTAATATACTTATTTGTATCATGTTTTAAAAACAGGAAATCAGCTTTAAAGTAGGAGATTACAGGTTGCACATTGCAGAAGCAAGAGAGCCAGGCGATAGGCTCTGCATAATAATTGGTTTCTTCCATGAGAATGTGATATGTGCACTGATCACAAAGTGCCTTGAAGGGAGATGATTATTATACTGCTGTCAAGTATTCTCCAAACAGCTTGGGAACACATAGAAATGACCAAAAGCACTGATGTGAGAAGTGGAATAATGTTTCTAGATTTATAACACCATAATTCCACAATGCATCCCTGTATGTCCTATTTTTTATTTCCTTGAAGTTTGGATACGGTATAAAAAAGTGGGTGAGACTTTTATTATTTAAATCAGACAAATAGTTATTAGACAGGAGAAAAATCTGAAATACACATAGATCTAACTAAAGAGGAACAAAAAAGGGTACATTCTTGGTATGTCTCTACAATAAGACACGGTGTATCACAAGATGTCATATCCCTTTTTGGCTTTTTTTTTTTTTTTTCCTAAAATCAAGGGTAACACCACCAATGAATACCATAAACTTCAGGAAAAATATTCACACAAGTTTATGGACAGTGTTGTTAGATCTTAACTAGCAAATGGAACAGCAGCAGAGACTCTACTCTGGCCTGAAAGCCAACTGTGATGATCTGTCAATTTCTATATTTCTAAACTTTCCTGCTCTCCAGATATGGGTAGCTGACTCCAGATACTTAATGGGAAGGGTTTGCTCTCGCACTGAAGCCATGCCTGAGACTCATCCAGAAGAGCGCTAATTTGTGCAGCCCATGTGCGTGCAAGGAACCATTTCTGCTAGTAAACTGGACTGAGTTTCGGTGTCTTGGAAGTGTTTGATGTAGTACTGAAAGTAAGTGTATGCATGGGCTGTTAACCTGTGCTGAGATCACAACCCTACAACTCCTATGCCAAATAGTTGAAGATAGCACAAGCATTGCTCCCATTTCTGCAGTCAATGCTTCTTGTCCTGTGTGGATATGCTGCCATGAGAGGAGCATAATTTGTTGCTCCATTTCCTAGCCTTTGGCTCAATTTCTGTACAAGTTGGGTGGGATCCTCTCACTTAGACATCTGTGTGTCGACATTTCCATCTGACACCATTTATACTTGGTAGGGAGAAACAGACGGTTTGGCTTGCTATTATAGCCTCTATGAGAAGTCTGTGTTAGGATAAGATTGGTCACACCCAGGAAGAACCTATTTCTCCCCAAAGGGAGTCTCCAGTGATAAGGTCAGATGCAGAAGTTCATATTTTAAACACATCTGTTTGAGCAGATCAGTTTCCCCTTTCCTGCTTCCTTTTCAGTTTGCACCCTTTTTCCTCCATCACCCTAGAATCTCATTGCTGCAACTGAGAGAGCACACAGGATTGTAACCAATGTATAAAAAAGCTGAGAGCCATAGTTAACACTTAAAAAGTTGTGTTTATCTACCCAACCTTGTCAAAGCTGTCTGTGCCTGTTAGACTTGCAACACTGCCGATGTGAACTATAGTTTTATGGGAGGATATATATGCCCTCTGCCCTTTTACAATGGTTCATCCAAATTTTATCTATAACTCTGCTACATAGGTTTGGAAGTGGAAAAACAAACGTCTACCATCTGCTCCATGTTATTTATGATGATTTCTCCAATTAGGTCCAATTAACTTGCTGTCAATGATTAAGTGTAATGGGTAATAATAACTTGACTTCATCATTACCACTGGTATTATTAGGTCATTGATTGCAATAATTTCAAAAATTACCCATCAGAATAAAATATGTTTAGCACCTGGTTTGTCTGTTTAGGAACATCTGCTATAAATGTGTGATATATGTGGAATTTAATGTCTCTTGATGTGAAAGGGAAGTATATAATCCATACTTTGAGAGTCAGTGTTGGCACAGATTTATCATGAGACAATGAGAGGATCAAATAAAAATCAGACCAGAATTTATTGCTGGACTCACAGAGCTGACAAAACAGGAATGGAGCTATCATATATTTACCAGTCTGAATTTTCATGTCTAGCAAGGTGATAGTTCTGGTCAGATGATCTGAATTTATATGCCTATGTTGTACTATAACCAGTGCTCATGGATGAATCGAACGGGTGCATAGACTGCTGGCTACCCAGCCTCTCTTCAGCAGACATTGGCTTACTGCTTGACAAAGAGAGATGCTTTTATCCAAATACAAGGACCTAGTTTGTTTGGCCTTACTTGGAGTCTTGCATAAAAGCTTTACAGTGGTGGGCTGCATCTTCCTAAATGTGGCATGCAATAAGTGATGGCACAGTCCTCATTTCCCTTACTGTCTCACAATGGCAGTTTTCTCACTGTGCTCCCTCCCCACACAAAACAAATCTGTTAGTCTATGATGAAGTGTATTTGTCATCTCCTAAGTTTGCCATGTGTTTTAGGTCAAGTGTCTTACTGTTGTGCAATTCCGGTTTCCCTGTAACCATATGGAAATACGATGGAATAAGTGCTGTCTGGAATGGCTCACAACAGACTTCGTTCAGACAGCTAACGATTCCCCATTCTTTAAATGTGTCAGTTAGTTCCCTTTCCTGCAAACATTTTTTTTCTTCAGCATCATGAATGCTAAATGTCTTAATTCTCCTCTGACTTACATCCTTCAGTGGGGATGAGGGGGTTGTTTATAAGAGCAAACTTTGGTCTTAGTTATAACTGGAATTCTCTTAACCACCCTCTCGGAAATGCTCAGGATCAATATTTGATTTTCTCAAACACCTAAAAACCAAATCTCAGTTTATGATTCCTGAAAACTGAAAAATTTTGAGAAAAGCTAGTAAAATGTCTGGCTGTTATTTATACACTGAATGTCTGCTTATTGGCTTGCCAGATCTGAGAAACATTAATTCTCGTGGTGTATTTCTGACTTGAGCCATACTTTTTTTTTACCTAAATCAGTCTTGGAAAAACAAGCAAGTCTTTGGCTGGTTTCTCCCCTTTTCTAACATTTCATTGCCCATTTTCCCCAATTTTGCCATCTGGATTGTAAGTTAAGGGGTTTTTTTCCTTAAAAAAACACTCATCATGTCTTATCAAATTTTCATTATTTGGCTATTTAACAAAATGCGGATTGGTAAGCTAATGCTTATTTGGTGCGATTATTTCATTGGATATTTGGAACAAAGTCTTCAGGAAATTTAGTAGTCTAGCCTTTGAACCTCTGATCTTTTTCCATTGGTTGTTCCTAAGAAATATTGAATGACCAGAAGCTAAACAGCCTCACAAATATTGTTTGACAGCTTACTTTAATGCAAAAATGTAAAAAGTTTCCCAACCAAAGTCCTGATTAGTCTCAGTCTCTGTTGCTAAAACACTGCACTCTGCAAAGGGTAGAAGGAGTTATCTTCCATATCACATGAATGAGGAAAACATTTCATAGGTCTTCCAATGGTTTCCCAGCTAAGCCATTCTTGCTTCTCAGTATCTTGTACAGCCTGTCTCTAGCTTTAAGTGTCAGGTCAGATTTTCACTTGGAGCTTTAGGATCATAGGATGGTTTGGGTTGGAAGGTACATTAAAGATCATCTACTTCCAAACCCTCTCCCATGAGCACGAACACCTTCCACCAGACCAGGTTGCTCAAAGCCCCGTCCAACCTGGCCTTGAACCCTTCCAGGGAGGGGGCAGCCACAGCTTCTCTGGGCACCCTGTGCCAGTGCCTCACCACCCTCACAGTAAAGGGTTTCTCCCTCATATCTAATCTAAATCTACCCTCTTTCAGTTTAAAACCATTATGCCTTGTCCTACCACTACCCTCCTTAGTAAAGAGTCCCTCCCCATCTTTCCTGTAGGATCCTTTTAGGTACTGGAAGGCCCCTGTAAGCTCTCCCTGGAGTCTTCTCTCCTCCAGGCTGAACAACCCCTACTCTCTCAGCTTGTCCTCACAGCAGAGGTGCTCCAGCTCCCTGCTCATCTTCATGGCCTCCTCTGGACCCTCTTTAGCAGGTCCATGTCCTTCTTACATTGGGGGTCCCAGAGCTGAATGCACTACTCCAGTTAGAGTTTCATGAGAATGGAGTAGAGGAATCAAATTCAGTATTACAACAGATGAGAAAGAAATCCCATTTATTTCAAACATGCCAAAGCATTGCTAAATTGATTCTGCTGCTGCGCAGTCTCCTCTTTGTAAAGTAAAGAATCTTTTAAAAATTCTTCATCTTGAAACTCATGCTGCAGAAAGAAGGAAGAATCTTATCTCAATGCGACTCTCATTATTTTTATCCCCCACTTTTACTGTTTGACTACTGCATGTGACCCTGACCAAATTCGGATGCTTCAGAAATGGAATCTTTCACTAAGCTAGACAAAAGGTAGTGTGTTTTCCTGTAAATGCAGAGAGATAGTTAGAAGACCAAAATTCATCCTACAGTCCTTCAGCTCTGGTGCTGTTGGAAAGCAGAAATAATGTTATTTCAGAGAGCTGATTGCTCAAGTGAAAATGGAAAATGTGAGAAGAATCAAGGTCTTTCTGACTCACTGATATTTATCTTCCAAAAATATACACCTTAATTATAATTTGTGCATTTTTATTAAAATGTATCCAGAAAATAATCAAAAAACTCTAAATTATTGTCTAAATTTTGGATTAGATGTTTTATTTTTGGTGAAAAGTGCTCTGTCTGTATATGGTGCTTTGGAATTTGTCTGTTTGATCAGAAATTCCTCTAAAACCTATCTGAGACAATCACAATATTTTACTTGGACTTTTTTTTTTTTTTTCTGCAGAGCCTGAGTTTAGTGCATACTAATAGAAGTAAAGTCCAAGCCCTGTAATGCCACAGCTCAGAAGAATACTTCGTGCAGGATCTGATAATGTGTCACATCCTCTTACTGAGGCTGAATACCATTGTACTGGTTAGGAGATGTAGTTCAGTCAGGGAACCTAAGCTTCCCATCAAAAGCAGAAGGCTACAAAACTAGGGTGAGGGTTTTTTTTCTGAAATATCACAACAGAACTTTTATAAGCAAAAATTACTTGTTTTCTTAATTAAAATATAGATTTTGGGTTTGTTTTCTATGGAGAATACAGGAAATCCAGACAGCTCTTGTCATGCTGAAACAAATCTGCTCTGTGTACCGAGAAAAACAACTTGCCTTGTCTTCCTCAGGTAAACCTAAGAGTAATTTTCAGACTGGACAGAGTCACTGAGAAGGAGCATTCCTTGCATCCATTTTTTTTAGACATCTAAATTGAAGTGTCTAAGCCTGAAACTGAATCCCACTTGCCCTCAGGAAGCCTGGGGAAAAGGTCTAAAGCTCAGATGCATTACACAATTTAGGGCACTGGTCTGATCTATGCAAAGTGGCTACCTAATCACCCTAAGCTGACATGTCCAGAGAAAAAATAATTACAGCTAAGATCTCTGGCAATGCATCTGTCTTTTATACTATTGTATCAGCTACTTTTCTATTAACAGACTGTAGATGATGTGAGTATACTCCCAATGAAGACGTCTCAGCTACGTAAAGCAAGGTAGGATGGATCTGAACCAGAGTATGGGAAACTATGTTACCCCATACAGTGTATCACAGCCCAGAATTTTAATTGTTAAAAATCAGTATACCCAGCTGAAATCAATGGAGTTATGTTAATTTATGTCTAGTTCTATGGACAGAGCAGTAATGGAAAAAAGGGTTTTGTTTTCAAGAAATACATTTTTCTCTGAGATTGATTTACAAAATAAACACACAATGTTTAAAAAGAAAAAAAAAAACAGTTGTGTAGGTCATTTTATAGCAAACACAGTTCAGCAATAATGAATGTAAATTAATACTTAGGAGGAAGTAACCAATTTGTATAGTTTGTGCTACATCTATTAGCCCCTACACTGTTGAGTAAAGCAAAAAATATAGGGATTATACAGAAAAATATTGATTAAATCAACACCATAAACAGCTACATTTTGGGAGACAGAACTTGCGTTAAATGACAAAAAAATACTTAAATTTTGTCTTCCTTCAAGAATAAGCATGGAAAACAGATGCTATGGGAGGCATTTCATATAGTAACCAAAAGAAGTATCTTTTTTCGTTAAGAGTCACAATGCTTCTGTTTGGAAAATCTGCTTTTCAGTCTTTTAGGATTAAATTTCCTCTCCTATTGGTCTAATTGCTATTTTAAATCCTCATCCCGTTTCACTGCAGTATATAGAAAAGACTTTCCATCTACTTTCTGCTGGGAGATCTGGGCTTGCACTCTGTTGGGAGATTTGGGCCAGTGAACTCTGTCACGTCTTATTTCCCAATGTGCCAGTCGCCACACTGGAGAGTGATGCTGGAGGCAAGCTGGTGAATAGCTAGAGATGTTCTCCTGTGGGGAACAAGCTTACTCCTAAAATCTGCTAGAGGAACAAGTGTGTGCCAGAGGGATAAGCTGGTCAAATAACCCAGTCAGGAAGGTTTCTCATATGAATTTTCAATGACAGCTTAATTCTGTGTCACCTGACAGCACAGCTCCTCCCTAGGATATCATGTACCTGTCTGAGAAGCAGCAAGATAAGCCTGTGGTGTGTTTTCATTTGCCCAGTCCTAGATAACATGTCACTATTTCAGTAAGAAACCTGATGAAGGCACAGCAGAAAGAGGTCAATGTATCTGGAGACATATTAATACCCAAGTCTTGTCAAAAGGTTTATAACCTGATACAGTAGGTGAAGTACTTCTGATTCACATCAGTTGAGGACCCCTTCTGTGCTTAATATGCCACACATATTTCCTTCTGAAGAAGAATATTCTGTACTTCTATAGATCTTCCCATTCTATGTTTTCACAGGAATTCACAACTTTAACACCTTTAACCTCATAAAAACTCCTGGTTTTATTATCTCTGTTTAACAGAAGGGAAAACTAAAACAGAAGCGGTAGAACTGGCACAAGGCGTCTGTAGCAGAGCTGGGAACAGAGCCCAGGTGCCCTGACTTTTCAGTCTTCCTCAAAGTGACCCCTGGGTTTTAAGCTAGAGAGCTCTAGTGCTTTTATACACTGCCAACTGCTCAGAAAAATCCCGTGCAGGATCGTTGATTACTGCTTTGTAGACTTCCTATTTAAAGGTCCCAGTCCTTACTGAAACCCCATTGTACTCAATGTAAATACACAGATAGGAATTATTTTTATTCCAATTATTATAGCGTCTAGTTCTAAACAAGCTTTAGTTGAAGAAAATCAGAAGGAAGGAACAGAAGACATAAAAGCAAGACAGCATGGCTATGTATGTTTGGAATTCATCACCAAAATTAGTTCATATTTTAAATTCAGTGAAGGTTTAATGGTATAATGCATAAACAAACCCAAATTTACACTCTCAAAATTCACTTTTAACTTGAATTCTGTTTTTAGTAGCTTTACTCTGATAGTATATTACATCTATATTGTATATGAGAGGACCCAAACTGACCTCTCAGTTACTCCAATTGGAATGTTTTTCTAATTTAAAAAGATCCCAACCCTTCTTTCAAATTATTACATGGCATTTATATCCAGCACGCATTTTGGCCTACTGCCTAATATTTTATTTTATATGTTCTAATGTATGACTGAGTGTTGCTATGCATGGTCATTAAGTTACCTTTCTCTTACCACAAGGGTGTTGTCTTCAAGCACCTCCAGCAGATCAGGTCTATTTATTGCTGGCATTTATAGTTAAACACAACCTGCTTGATTCCACATTACTTGCACTTAACCAAACCACTTTCCCAGGTGTTCTTCCTACTGCATAGTTTAAAGTTTCCAAGATTTCCCTTCAACAGATGTTAAACTCACTGGTCTTTAGTTTCTTGGTCTTTAATCTCTTAGCCCTTTTTAAACTAATGTAGTTGTATTTGCCACTTCCTAATCCTCAGGAATCTCCTTCATTTTTAAGAACATCGGTTAATTTCATGCCTTTTCCTAATACTTGTGAAATCATGTTATTTGGACCTGGGGCTATATCTACTATAAGTGAACCCATTTTTAATTTTTCTAATTACAAATTTTGCTTTTATCTATAGACTGTCTTCATTTTGTCTCTGGAAAATTATCCATTGTTTAGTCAAAGTATTGTTCCACCTTACTTTTCTAAGACAATAAGAGAGTAACTGTTTTACAGGGCTTTTTATTGCCTTGTGTCTCAAATAGTAAGCTTTACTCGCACAGAGAAAAATGAAGTTGCAGGAAAAAAAAACAGTTTCCATACATTTTGTTACCCTCAGCAGGACTTGAGCATTTCCAACATTACTCTAGAAATGTGAAGCCATATCAAAAAAGCCCGCTGATTAAAAATTGTGAGATAGCCAGCAGTTAAGAGCAGTTGGGTAACACATTGAATAAATAGTCTCACTGCTTTTCTTGGGTTTCCTTTCTTCCAGTAAGATTTTAGTGAAGGAGCCACTTACAAGTTATAGAGCAAATCAAGTGCTCTGTTGAATTGAAGCCCACATGTACTGAGGGGAAATGTGCTGGTATATTTTCTTTGATAATTGAAATACTTCCAACCTCACCTTCAGACAATTACGAAGAATGTCTCTGAGCATTTTGAGATTGAGTTCTTCCCAGACTGTCCAAATGGGAGTTAAAAAATATATGCTAACAAGTTCCAAGAAGCATATTTTGACTTATTTTTGAGAGCTGTGAAACCTTTTCCCACTTTCAGTTTTTGTTTTGTACTTTAAAATCTTTTTCCCTAGTTACAAAGTGCTTCTGACCTTATTCCTTGCAATCCCATCTCCTCATAAGCAGTATTAGGTAGCCCTAAGGGTTACATTTGCAGAAGCAGTCCATACTTTATCTGATATGAATCATATCTTTTGGCTTCAGCTGCAAAGTTCTCAATACCCTTGAAATCAAGCCCTCTCAGATGTGATCAATTCAGTTTCCAAAGACTCTATTGAAATGGTATTTTGCTGGAGTAGGTTTGGACACCCATACATGTTCTGGACATTACAGAGATTTGAACATTAAGAACTAATTTTTTTCCCAGATATGTTGGGAATTTCATAGGATCTAAACTGGATAATGATAATTTTTTTATCTAAGACCAAAACTCTATCAAAATTTTATTCATGATGAACTTGTCTGATTCCCTTGTCATTAAGGGCAAAGAAAGAACTGACTTCTAAGTTTAATTGAAACTACTTATTTTCTAACATTACTAAGCAAGAGAAATCTAAAAAGCTTGAAGATTCAGGAAGTATTGATGCACTCTGTTCTGGTCAAATCTCCCACAAGAGTGAAGGTCTTTAAATGTAATGTAGATCATTAAGTTTTTGCTTTCAAGTGCCGTCACAGAAATTGGCGGCACTGTATATAGAAAAAGAAATGACAAATTATATTGCAAATTTTAGAAGCCCAGAAATTGTGTCTTTCAGGGTATACTTTACATTGAGGAACCTTAGAAAGGAGGAAAGTACAGAAGAAAATCAGAAGGAGCCTTTTATATGCATTTTGTTTAGAATACCTGCTGAATTTCTACAATGACAGAAGACTCCCCAATTTCTCCAATATGCATATTATATACTTATTAGACTGAATAAATTACAAACTTCACCGAGAGAGCTAAAAAATAATAATAATAAAAAAATCTATAATAAAGATCAACAGACTGAAGACTTTTCAGTCCAAGGGCTCATAATGATAACTGAAAGCAAGAACCTCCAAGCAGATGTTATCATTGAAATATTTTACCAAGAAGGCATTAATATCTTTTGGATAAAATGGAACAGGGAACTGGGGAAATCTGAGTGTGTGTTATCTGAGGTTTTGTTTTGAAAAGGTCTTGCTCTGGGTTCATGAATGAAAAATGGGGTTTGGGAGGTGTTTGCATTGTAAAGTTACTAGGAGAAAAGAATGGGGGGGGAAAAAAAAAAAAAAAAAACAAGTAAGGAAAAACTTAAAGTTTGGACTAGATGCAAACTGGGAAGGCACTAATAAGATTTCCACAAAAATTTAATGTGAGCTAACTAAAGTATTAGCATTTAATACTGTCTTATATAAAATGCAAAGTATCTATGTATATATTTAACTAGATTTCAGATTTCTTTCAAATACCATTTCTGTGAATTACTCCTCACTGTGTTTATCTGTATTCAGAACCAGAAGGTCTAGGTATGTAATACCTAGAAACAATACCTTGAGTTCTTACTTTTTGGTTTCCAGTGTTGCTCTGAGTTTTCATTTTTCAAGACCACAAAAATGAGAGAATCTAAGGCAACATCTTCAGATATCATCTTGACCAGTCATATAGTCTACATATGGTTATTCCATGATTTAAAAAAAAAAAATATTATAAATTACTACCTGAAGTCTGAATGAATGCAATTAATCTTGTATTTCAAAGCTATAGCTTAAATTTCTGGAATTAGTAGTCCTTTATTATTTCCATTAACATTATTCCACTGTTCTAATTAGTATTTACACAATTAGTGGAATTATCACAGGCTTGGTTTAATTAAAGGCAAAAGTGTCAGATATAAAATACCTTGACATTCAGTTTCCATTTCAGAATAGATTTAGGCACTGAAATAGTAATAAATAACATCTTAACTGTTACACATAATTTTTGGAAATTGAATGCAAATTAAGCACTTCTGAATGCATATCCCTTTATGCAGCTCCATGGAGTCCAGAGTCTAGAAACACTTTTGCCATTAACCTTTCACATTTGTTTTCTCTTGAAAATACTGTAAAAATGTTCTTGCTGTAATACACACATGCAAAGCACAGATTTTTTAATCTATTTTATGCTAGTGTCTCCTGTCACCGTCTCACTTGCCTGCCTTATTTCTTGTCACATCTCTGAACTCCATAGACCATCCGGATTTAACTAACTCTCTGCAACTCCCTGCAGAATGCATTCCTCTGTCAGCACATATGCTTCTCATTCACCGACATTGTTATGCATTTGATTTTTCCCCGCTCTCTTTTTACTGCCACTACCTTGTTGGCATTGTAAAAAGGGAATACCTTTAATGGGCCCTGAACCACTGTCATTACATGCTCCAGACAGCAACCCAGGGTGCAACCGGCATCTCACCACAAGTAGGAAATGAGAAATTCTGGGCTATAATGGCAGCTATTGAATTTTTTTACAGCAGCTTAACATAGGCTATTTAGCTCAGGTGTTTCAGTAATGATAAGGCACATGGAAAATGCAGTGTTTTAGGCCCTTGAGCATTTTCATCTTTCCCCCACCTCAACATGTGAATCAATGTAATTCTCATGAAGGAGTTGCAGTAGCCCTGGGAAGATACAATTTCAAGTCTAGTCTATATACTATTCATGTTATTTCCTGTATATCTTTGATAGCTGCTCGATTCTAGGATTTTCCTTGGTACCCTGCATAGCGGGTCTGTTGCTCCTACATACTGTCTTCTCTGAGGCAAGCATCCTTTTCTTCCAAACATTTTCAAGCAACCTTTTAGAAGTGCTTTAATTTTGTTCCCTCTTTTTTTTTTTTTTCTTTCTCCTAATAAAATGAAGCAAACCCTTTCTATGTGAACGTATTTATTTTGTAGAAAAGACAGTCGACTCACCCTTTGGATTCTGCAGCCATGTCACCTTTTGCAGCACAGCTGCAAAGTCTAAAGGACTAGAGAATGTGAGAAGAAAGCCAGTCTGGGCCCCTCTGGTTCACTATAGCTAGGATTTCACCCCATGTGCCCTGAAACTGAAGGTCATGGCCAATGTCTGCAATATGATACTGGGATGAGGTCACTAATCTAATCATGACCTAACCTTATGCTGGAATTCCTGAGTTTGGAGAGACAGATGCAAAAGAAACCAATTTTTGGGGGCCTAATAAACCAATTAAATGCATCACAGCAATGTCCTCGTTCACTAGATTTTTAATATTCATTCAAACTGTCTTCTCAGGAGGATCCAGTAAAAATGCTGGACTCTTTCTGACTCAAAACTGTCAGGAAAAGAGTATGACTTTGTTCAATGTGATTGAACCTCTGTTGAAAGTTTTTTAGGACAACAGTTATCGTCTTCAATATTATTATATATCCTTTACCCCTATGGAACTCTGCTTTCTTCTAGGGCCTTTAGGATCAGGGAAATATTCAGTATGAAAAATGAGAGTTGGTTCAACACTAAGAAAAATATCAAAATCTGTTCATAATTTAAAGATGCTCATGGAAAGAACCATCTCTTTTCTTACCCATATCTGATGTTACTGTCTTGTCAACGTTTATGACTTTGGAGATATTTGTATAAGCCAGGAGGCTGTGGCAGAATAACATTTTTACCCTAAAAAATTCATAAAAATGTAAACAATTTTATACCTGCGGCTTTAGGTGATCTTCCTCCCACTCTTATTTCTCTTGTGAAGGAATTATTAATTAAAGTTTTGATGTTATTTCAGGTAGTGCTGAAATGTACCTAAAGATGCTGAGAATGAGCAGAGTATGAGAACAAAAAGAATGGCAGATCCTTTACTATCTGGGGGTTTGTTAGTAAAACTACAACAGAGAAAAATGCTGTGTTTTTCTTATGTCTTTTTAGAAAACAAACAAACAAACAAACATACAATCTCTGGTGTATATTTATATGCAATTATATCCAGCTCTAGAGTTAGTGCTTTCTGGTATCAAAAAAATTACTAACTCTGGCATGCTTTCAGAATGCACAAGCAATATTGCAGAGAGTATAAGAGAAATGCTCACAAATAAACAAAACAAATAAATAGACAGGTACAGGAATTCCCAACTCCTGACACTGGGAAAATCAAGCCTTCTGGCAAAACTTCGTGACAAATACACAGTCTATGATTTCATGTAATATTCCACTGTGGTCCTTTTTTGGCCTTTTAGTTAACAATACAGTAGTGACAATGAATTAAAAGAGGACATTTTCTCTAATATAGCAAATACTCATCCAATTAAACCACTTCATAATCTATGTGGGGCCTGTAATTTCTGGATATAGTTATTACTACTTAATGTCAACAAAAGTGTCTTTAAATATAAAAGCAGATTTTTTTTTATCCTGAGAAAGCAGATTTATTTTAAGACCATTGAAATGCACAATGAAGAGGAGAAGCAGTGATATCTCCACCGGACTTCTTATTTTCAACATCTGGTTGTGGTCCATTGGGAGAAATGTAAGTAACAGTTTACCACATGGATTACAAATGTGCTGAATTGCAAGAATGAATATTAAATGAAAATATCCATAGCACCTGCAGCTTGTCCAGGAGAATTCCCCTTGTGTGTTGTGGGTGGGTTTTCTGAAAAACCCCTAGTGAGATGCGAACTGCAACTGCAGCTGCTTGTAGTAGCAGCTTGTCTAGTGTTACTGAAGAGTTTGCAGATTCTGTTCCCTTCAATGAATCAACATTGATCAGGGCTGCCAACACACTAAAAAAAGAAAGGGAGGGAGCAGGAGGAGAGTTGCAGGGGAAGGATTATGATCACTAGAATTATTCCCCCAGGTTTTAGATGATCAGGAAAAATTTAAAAATAGTGATTAAAAAAAAAAAAAAAAAAAAGGCAAGAAAAACTCATGGAGAAATATAAAGCTAGTTTGATGTATCTGGGTGAGAAAGCAGTGTTTACTCTGTTGAAAGGTCTGGCCTGCTTTTTTTGCAAGAGAAACCCTGCAGTTGTGTGTTTTTCTGACTTCTTGTACATTCTGTTTAAGCTGAGCACTGTACACATGTGACACTTGGCTAGATTTAAGATGCTGTATTAGAAGGATTGGATAGTGGATAATGTTTCCCCCTTAGTGTTACCTTTTTATTTTAAAGAGACAGCTAATTCTACATGAACATGCCTTGAAAACAGAGTGGTTCATTAAGAAGTGTTAGACTCCCCGTTTTGATTTTACCCTCCAAAGAAATGGTGAAGAACAGACCCTATATGTTCCACATCTTTTTATCAGGCCTCTGAACAACACTTGCACATTTAGGCATAGCAAAGTGGAAATCAAAGGCAGATCAATGCTGGCAGCACAAAAAGGGAATTGTTAGTCTTTCCTTTGGGCTTTATAACATCAAGATGATAAAAAATATGAACATCAAGTGGTATTTGATTTTTCTTTTTCCTTAAGAAAAAGAATTATTATTTTTAGCTGTGAGATGCTGCCAAATTATTCTGTTCTGAAATTTGTTTAGGATCATGCTCCTATTGCAGAAAAATGAAAAAATTTATGCACATTTCTTTGTACCTCTTTGATGCAAGAGGTCTTCAAGGAAACCCCAAGTTGCACAGGGATTAGAAGAGTGTCACATGGCAAACACTTGTTACCCCAGGGCAGCTTTGGAGGGTGACTACCTCCAAATGGTAGATTTCGTCTGGAGGTGATACTTCTACATTTGGTTCTAGTCTATTGTACAAATATTTGGAGCATGTCTAAAGAAACTGATTGAATTGAACTGCCTACATGTAGTTCCAGGTTTTGCATCCCTTGATTTTATATCCCTTTAAATCACAGTCTGATGCTGGCAGACAGGATATGGAACATACCAGCTGAGTAGTGGACAAGGCAGCTGGGCACCAGAAAACGTGTGTCCTGCCATTGCTCACGTGAATATTAAGGTTCACATCCTGAAGAGGAGGAGTGAGTGAATCAGAAGAGGGAGCTCTAGATGTGCTAATGAAGCCAGAAGGGTACTTGTGTTGAAGAACACCCAAAGTAGGAATAGTTCTTTCTGTTTTTCATGGAGAAGAAGGAGTTGTATTCCTTTCCGCCTCCTTGCATGTTTTCATCCTAGTTTAATATCTCCCAACAGACTCTCCAGCAACCTATTGTGCTGTGCTTCTTGTCTCCTCCCTCAATCTTCTTTCCCTCCCAGGCAAACCTCAGGTATCCCACCAGCAAAGACTCCAGATCTCCAGGAGTCTCTGATGGAGACTTGGTTCATTTTACTTAAAACATTTACTTAAAGCATGAGTTCAATTTCTAAACCTGTTGTACAATATCATATTAATCTACACAGGAGAACTTCTACATAATGGTCTTCAGAGACATTTCAGAACTTGGGACAATATCTCTGAAGGTATCAGAACTATAAATGTTCCCAAATAAGGGGAAAATATTGTCTGTCCCTTATAATGGAGAGAAATGTGGGAGAGTTTCCTATCCTGTGTGGCCTTTTGTAGGCACTTCCTTCCATATTGCTCTTTTCTATCCCAGATGAATGACGGTTCAACAGAAGTAAACAAGTATGTTGTTGCTTCTGAGTCCCACTGACCTGGCCTGGCCTGGACACTGCCACTGAGAGGCACAACAGAGGAGACTGCAACAAGGGCTTGTGTCTGCTTGGAAGTTTTGGGAGATGTTTGGTATGTGGCCCCTGGGGAAAAGCTATTGTGCCCCATCCCACTCCTGTTAAGTGTTGTGTTCAAAGGGCTGTGCAGACTCCTTAAAAACAGTGCAAAGTTGTCAGTACACTAGCATTTTCTGTGTTTCACAAGTCATTTGTGTAACATTTTACAGGCAAAATTACTTTCTGGATATTCAGATAAGCTTCTATTTGTATTGTGTGCTGGACAGAAATGGTTTAAGAAATGAAGAAATCTGCCTGCATTGTTAAGTTTTGTTGTACAAAGGCTCCTGGGTTTTGACAAAGAGCAGGTGTTCTGCACACTGCTTACAGTCTTTTTTGCTGCTGATTATTGTGTCATTAGAAATTGAATTAATCTAAACTTTTAGCTCACTGTGAGTCATACAAGAGTTAATAAATAACGACTAATCAACACTGGAGGTGCTTCAGCTTTCTCTGGGGGAAATCAGTGGCTATTAGAAGGTACATATTCTTCTAACATATTAAGACATGCAGTCATCCAAAGCATATGAAGGATGCTACTGCTCAGCAGGGATGCAGACAAATTCAGTTATGAGGAGAGAAATGGCAAGGGATTTGTCATGTGTCATAGACTGAGTTGCACTGGCCAGGTCTAATCAAAGAGAGATCTTAATTGACAAGAAAACTCCAATATTAAAAAGTTAGAAAGCAACTAACATTAGAATGCCAGCTCTCCAGAACAATGCGTCTCTGTGTATAGGAGTGCTCCCAAAAAAAAGACAGAAAACTCACTGTTATCCCAAGACAATTCCAGAGCCATGGAGATGCTCTCTGCAGTGGGCTCTTGGTCAGCTCTCCAGGGAGTTCTTAGCTTGGGCTTCCAACACAAAATGCAAAGACGTTTTCTAAAATGTAACTTAAACAATAAATATAGCAGGCCAGTGTCATATTTTTCTTACCAATCACTCCAACAGACACCATTTTCCTTGTTAAAAATACTTTACATGGACGCTTGCATGTGACTATGTGACAGAGCTCATGGGGTTGCATATAATGAGTAAGGTAATTGGAAGATTAGCAATTTCTCTTTTGGGTTGGTTTTTCATATTTCGTCATGAGTTTACTGGAAGTGTGCAGCTGAGATCCGTATTACCATAATGCTTACATGTGTGACTTTTAATGGACAGAAATTGAAAGGACCTATCTTTCTGGTCAGTGAAAGCCCTAATACCTCATTATTCCCTGCTCCCTACTTTAGCACACTCCTTGGAGCCTGCTGGTGAGCTGCATAGAGGTGTTTCTTTTACAAGGGTTATTATAGAGACACCTGTTAGGATTGATATAGTCAATGCTGCATCAACATTTCCATTGATTTGGTTTATGACCCAGCTGTAAAAACTCCTTTTAGTCTGAGAATTGATGAATGACGACTGAACTAAAAAGCACAGGGAAAATAATGATTGTAATTTACTAGAGGGCAACATCACATTAGATGAATCAGGCATAAAGAAATTTCAGAAGCTTGTTTTACATATTTATAATGTGAAAAATATTTCTTTCCACAGTGAAAATTTTGAAGGTTTTTAGACACGAGTCTAGTACTTCTGTGTATATTTTTAAAAATACTTAAATCGGGGGATTTCAAGTGGAGAAGTGGCTCCTGTGCAGGTTGGTTAATTATTTGGCATTAGGAAATTAATTGGCACTTTAGTCGAGAATTCAGAAAAGGCATGATTTAAGGTATAAAGCTTTTTCTATTTTGGCCAAACTAAAGAATCTTTTGATATTTACTGGGGAAAGTGGAATAAATATCACCAATCTTTTCTCCTCTATAAGATGGATAGGTAATATGGAAAATATAAAGACTCTCTGCACTAGTGTTTATTAAGTGATGGCACAGAAGTTCTGCATGTTCTGTCTGGAGACAATCCACAGAAACAAGTGACCCATGTGAAACAAAACTTTGTAAAGTGCCTCATGTACTCAATAATTTGCCTCACCTTCCCCCTCCTCTCAAGGTCCAAAACCACAAAGTGCAACCACATGTTTGGGCAATAGTCTTCCAAACTGAAAAGAGGACCATTAACGGAGGGCAGATCTGTTTTTAAGCTCAAAGGAGTCAGCCATTATAGCAGTAACAGACACATTTCTGCAAGTGGTCCTAGTGTGGGTCATGTGTCCCATCCCTTCCATGCAGAGGTGGAGGCAAGTACTTACAGGCTGGGAGCAGTTTTACCTGCAGAGTGAGAGCTAGGCTGCAGCAAAAGAAGACAATGGTGTCCCAAGCATGTGAAATTACAGAGAACTTGGTCTAAATATCTGAGATAATCCACGTCCAATTGAAAGCAAAGGGTGATGCACATGTGTAACTATTGGTACTGAACCTGAGCTCATTCTTTGCACCTGACTTGGGGCATGCACTGTTAGTTCCATTACAGTATATTGTAACTTAATATTTACACACGGAAATATTTGAGTGAACGGCCTCAGCCTCGGTGACTTATGCTACACTCATCAAGGCAGTCAATCTCCTGGAGGGTTCCAGATTTGCTTAACTCCTGTGGGTTTGCTAAATGTGATATAAATAATAGGGCTGGCATCACTTTCATCAACAAGAAGAAAAGACTGATTTTCATAGTAAAAAAAATGTCCATTTGTGAAGACAATATTGTCTAAGGTAAAATGTGAGAACTGGGGTCTCAAAGGATGTGGAGGTTTAAGAAAATGTGAGATCTGATCCAGAGTTCACTGAAGTCATGGAAAAATTTCCCCCCCTCTATTAGTGGATATTGAATGAGCCCCTTGGATCAACAGAAGTAGAGGAAGAGCCAGAAACAAGTTATCATGACAGGTCAGAAAGATGGCAACAACACTCAGAAAAATATGGAAGTGTAATAAATGTGATGTAAAAGTAATGCTGTTATTTTATTAGTTGGCATTTTGTCTCCTAGTCATCTTGGTTAAGTGCCAGGGTCAAAATGTTTAATATCCATTAAGAGTTTTAGGCCTGATTTTTTGATCATTACTCACTTCCAGTAGCACATGTTCATTTGGTGTTCTTTATGTGGTGACTATGGCCAAGTTCCTGCTGGCATATTCCCTATTGGACACCAGTGGAGAATTTACTCCCATAGTCAGTCCCTGGATGTAAATAGATTTAGTTTAGAAGATCTTCATTCATTTCAAATGATGAGCATTATTATGTTGCACATATTAATTCTAATCAAGTTACAGGTGAAGTAGGTGCACACACATGTACACATGCACACATGCCCACAAAATAAACGTCCCTTGAGTAAGAAAAGTTTCTGGCAAAAAAGACTATATAATTGCTTTTATTGAGCTGAAATTAATAAGAGGTTGAGCTATGCAGCAAAGAAGGAGCTGTTTTTAACAAGACAATACAGTCGCCATGTGAATTACAGCAAAAGACAGCACAACTTTTTGACCATGGTCTTCACAACTCAGATTTAAGATAGCATTTATACAGCTCATGTGTAACCAATGGGAAATAGGTAACTATGTCTTTGTACCTGACCAATAGAATTTTGAAAAAAGTATTTACACTTTTACTATTTTATAACTCTAGCAAGGTCAGAATTCAATTTTGTATCATAGAATTGTTCATTGTAGGTGTGTTGTCACAGTTCATGCAGAGTGCTGTCTACAGTCTTCTGAGGAGAAGCTGATGGGCAAGAAAACTGCCTACTAAAGACCAGTCTAAATGAGATAAGGAAAGAAGTGGAAGGATAAGTGTGTTTTAGCAGAGAATAAATACCTGATCTCCCCTTTTCGTTTTGGGACCTTGTCTGCTTCAGATGCAGGCCAGAAAACTGCTTTTGTTAAGTTCGTAACATACTCTAGAAAAGCCTGGTTAAAGCAGAGTGAAGAGCAGGATGTTTTTCTGCATCTGTGAATATAAAAGAGACATCCTGAATTTCTTGTTCTAGCCTGTCAGTCACTTTTTATCTTGCTTGGATAGAAAAAAAAGCAGAGTCATATGAGAAATTTTAAATGTTATTCATGAGAAAAAAATAAAAAATCCTTGGCATACCATGTATTTTTTCACAAGTGTATCTTGATATTGCATTCAAATATACAATTCTGAGGTCATTAATTTCAACTGGCTGATTAAAATGGCACTCAATGTCCATAATGATTTTTACTTTGTATTTGTCTTTCCAAACCAGTTTCTAAACCCACTTAAATTTACATTTGAAACTAATTGTAGCAGGAAGTTCATATTCAAAATTTATTGAGTGTCTGCAATCTGTTCTTACCTTTTTATACAAGGAAAATTTTGTTTCTACTTCTGCATGTGAGGTAAGAATGGGCATAAAAGTTTTTAAAAATGAAGAGAATTAATATCTAAAAATAGAACATTAAGCCAGTTCCTAGCACAGGACTTGCAAGATATAACATATTTTACTCAATCTTTTAATACTATGTATTTCTCATATATTACCTTTCATCAAATTTCAGTTTCTAATAATCCTTACAATTTCCTGAAAGGGAAGAAAAGGTGGCTGAATGGTTTTAACATAATTTTGTTTGATGAAATCGAAGTCTGAAGTCAGATATTTGAGAACTAATGTATGTCACTAAATGAAATCCTTTCGTAGTCCAGTTTACCATGATTTGTTCTCAGATAAGAGTTATGTTTATGACTGGAGAATCTGTCATCAATTCTTTGACATAATTTAACCTTCTGTGGATAAATGTATGAGGTAGTAAACTTCAGCATAAGGAAAATTAGAATGTTTGAAACTGCATCATATAAATCTTATAGCACATTGTGTGAGGAATAGAAGCAGTATTCAGTCACTGAGCATTTCTTTCCATCACTCCACTGACTGCCACCCTTCCAGAATTAAAAACTAGGCAACTTTTCCTCATATGCAGAGTGACTTCTAAGAGCTGGAAAACATTTCCTTCCAGCTGCAGGGTACAAAGATAATCAGACTTTGAGATCAAATTATGACAAGGTCAAGTCACAACCAGGGTAATTTTTGGTATTATGCAGCATAAGAATTACATAGGTAGTTGGACACAAACATTCATTCTAATTTTTTATTCTATTTTGAATAGAAGAGTTAACATTGCTATTTAGTTAGAATATTAGTATTATTTGCTGTAAATGCTCATTCATTGTCAAAATGGCAACTGTTTGATTGTAGTAGGCTCTTTACAGTTTTTTATTGGTTTTAAGGCAGTTTATGTATGTGTTGAAGACAATCAATTACACAACAGATTATTCCCCTTTTAATTGTTTAGTAATGACACTCAGGAAAGAGTATTTATGTGTCTAGATATAATCATGACCATATAGAAAAACACACAACTTGTTTTATTAATTGAAAAGGGAGTTACGAGACTGCAAATTTTAGTTAAAGGGCAGTCTAGGAGAACAAAACAATGTATTTGCTATTAGAATTAAGTAATCTATATGGATTGTTCCAGCTAATACATTTTTGTGTGTGCTATAGTGTCACAATGTCAATATCATCTTAACCATTCCGAAAAGTTACAAGATCCTTCTGGTCTAGAGCAGGGGCAAGTTGAAAGGGAAAAGGAGTTTTGACATTTCATTGTCACATTCACAGTCAGGGTCATGATTCATGTACAATTTTAATATGGTGAACTAATAATATATAGATAATAACTTAGATAATGCAAAAATGTTTTTTTGTTGTTGTTTTTTTGTTTGTTTTGGGTTGGTTTTTTTTTTGTTGTTGTTGTTGTTTGGTTTTGGTTTCAATTTTTTACATAAATAAAGACCAACATCCACTTGTAATTTCTTAATTTTAAAAAATGATTGACTGATAGAAAAACTATTTTTCTGTGATGAGTACACTGTGTCCATGATCAGGACCCCTTTAAAGCTCAAGAAGGAGTCTCTCAGCTTCCAGTTTAGTCACTTTTTCAAAAGAAATTCCCAGAATTTGGTTGCCAGACTCTAAGTCTCCGGTGATCCCTTTTTCACTGCTCTGTTTTCAAGTAGTATATCCTTTTTATGAAATTTGGCTTGGGAATGATGCTGACCTTGAAGAAAGTGAGGTGGGGGATTTTAGTGGTTTGTTCCAGGACTTTGGCTGCTATTCCTGTGTTGTAATCACCTTATCTATGAGGTTTTTGTATTAACCAATCAAACTAACAAAATAAATAAATACCCCAGTATAATGCACAACATGTTCTTTTACTTTGCTAATTTCTTGAAGGATTTTTGGCTGTAGTTAGTTGGTGTGGTGTGGGTTTTTTTCTGATATCATTCCTGAGGTTTATTAAATATCATTTTTTTATCTAGCTGAAGTGTGTATAAGAATTAGTGACCTAAAGAGAAACCCAACAAGTTCCAAATAATTAGAATGATTCTATGCATACTTCTCAGGTCAGAGTCACAGTCACTGCACTTTGGCATTTAAACTGTTCTTCCTAAAAGGCGTATTGCAGGCTTAATCCTATTTCAGACTCAGTTGAATCAAGTTTGACTTTGGTTCTTCAGTTGTGTTCTGTACAGGTTATGACAGCATATATGTTATGTCCCACCATAACCCATGTCACAAAGTGTTCTGAAAGAATAAATAGCAGGCAGTCTTGAATCATAAGTTAATTCTGGTTCATTTACAAATTACAAGAGGGACAGTCAAGATGGTTTGTTGTTCAAGCAAGCAGAATTAGAGCCTGTTCACTCCAAATACTTTATTTTTGTCACACGGGTTCATAAAGGACCAGGGTTTTATAGTCTTGCTTCTGCTGAGCAGTGCCTTATTCTACATGTAGTCTATGGAGGTCTTTTCAATGACAGCTGTTTGGTGAAAAACCTTGTTCTTAGCCATACTGCAATTATAGATTTGTTTGCTTCATACTGGATAGATCAGCAGTGCTATGGGTATGTGTCTGTTAAAACTGTTGATATCACACAAAAAGTGCTGTACAGAGAAGAATTTGTGAACTCCTTACACTAAGTGAAGCATACTCTTGGGCTTTTGTGAGTTAAGCTCTTCAGAATTTTATTTTACTAAAGAATTTTGTGGTGGTTCGTTTTTTTTTCCATATCAGATGTGCAGAAGGCAAAACAAACCTAATCTGTGGAGATTGTGTTTTTGGTTTTTTGGTGTTGGTATTTTTTTTCTACAAAAGGGCAGTGGATAGGACGCATTATACTCCACAGCTCAGTGCCTTGCAGCTTTTGAAATTTCCAAGTTCTGTGCAGGTGAATGGAACTCACAACCCTGGTTTTGTGCTGTGGGCTTTACCTAGTGATGCATAGGGATAGTAGGAGTTTCAGAAAGCAGAACACAAAGCAAAAGTCTGCCCAGTCTAGAAGTGTTGAGGAGTGGGAGGGTGGGAACAAAGATCGTGACTTAAGCCTTACTCTCTGCTGCTCAGAAATGCCTATAGCCAGATTCAAGACAATGAAGCATCTTCAAGAGGTAAGCAGTCCCTTTCAAATGAAGTACTGTCTTCCTAAAGGGTGGAGGAGAAAATTCACTTGTATCTTTTAAAATGTTTGTTGAGAGCATAATTTCTGAGGTTAGAGACCCTCATTTAATGCTCCCCGCCCCCCAACATATTTGTGTCTACAGTCTTTCCTTGCCTGGGGGAATCAGTGAACTACATTGTATTATTAAGTGCTAATGGCCTTGGTGGAGGCAAAAGGAAACAAAGCAAAACAAAACCAAACAAAAATAATCTATAACCAAATTGCTTATGACAAAGTCTCTGTTTTGCATATAGTTTTTCACAATTCCCACACTTTTGGTTTGAGAAAATAATTTTAAAACTAAGTAGATGAGTCTCTTGAATACATTGCGCATGAATATGAAAAAATGCTCTGAGATTACATTCCTAAGATAAAACGCAGTTAGCTCTGCAGTTTTGGGGCATGAAAAACAGAACAAACCTAAACTCTTTCACTGCATTATTTCCTGTTGTGTGAGCTGTGAGAGAAATTGGAGCTTCTCTTTGGTGAAATATTTCAGACAAAATGCATAGCATGAAACAAAGTTCTAGGAAATAATTTGCAGCATCTTTAGTTTTGCAACACTTATTTTACATGTCCAGAAATATTGCATCCCATGTTCCCTGAAGTTTTGCTCCTGTCTGGCAAGGAAATAAACAGTGATTTAAGTATTTCAACATATTTCTGAGGAAGCCTTTTTTGTTCATGCCAGTAAATCTGTAATGAAACATTTTAGTTTCTGAGAAGTATATTAAGATGTGTGCATCTATAAAAACCTTGTATCTGTTTGTACCCTTATGGATTCTTGCATTATTATGAGAAATGGATATTTCATATAAAACACTGGGAATGCATCTACGCTAGTAGGTAAAATGGCCAGAGACCATTGTCATCTCCTTTGCCTCCATGTTAACTCCTGACCATGCCCTGGCTAGAGTGTAGGTCAGTGTCAGATAGTCTGGGTGAAAAATGTGTCAAGGTACAATCCTGCCATACTTGGGTTCATGCCCTGGCCCTGGTCTGTGTACTACGTTAGATGTAACCTAATAACTGAGTTGCTATGGATAAACAATTCCCTGAAAACTCTGCACTGATGAGTAGGAAAAACAATGTCTAAACAGATGAGCAAATAAAGGTTCAGGCTTTAGTGTGAGGACAGGGTGGCATAGAAGACCCAGCCGTGCTCTTCTCCATTACTGCTTCCCTCTCAATAACAGAATTGTTCTTTGGAGGAGGAAAAGGAGGTTAGAGGAGTACATGGTCTTTCACTCACATCTGTAACCCCTGACATTGCTCCTGTCAAGGTCAATATTTCATAAGTCTTTCACCTTGCTAATGATAATGTAACCAATTTTCACTGAAAAAGGGATCAGCAAGAAATTGCTCCTTGATGTAGTCCCTGGTAAATGTGAGAGCCTGGAAGCACCAATCTGACCCACCGAGACTACATGGTGACCCAATTTTGTTTCCTCAATGGAAGAGGCAAAGGGCAGCACAGAGCTAGCTGGGTTAACACTATGAACATTGGGGTCAAAGTAATTCTGAGGTTTTCCCTGTTTCATTCCAGAGCAGGGTACTTAGGGACAGTATATATCAGAAAATCTGCAGAATTTTGAGCTCTGTTGCAAAGATAATGGAGCAGTTGTACCACTTGTACTTTAAGGGGATGAAATAGTGAAGGACTGGATCTACATGTTCTTAGTGGGGGAAAAAGTGCAGGCAGGAGGTTTTTTTGATGTAAAAACAAAACTAAACCAAAACAAAAACACCTGCATAAAAACTGTGCATACAATGTACGATAGATGCAATTTATCATCGTTGTGAGTAGGCTGGAGTGAGCTAAGCTTTCCAAACACTGTTCTTGCTGTGGAATGCAGCCATTCTTCAGTATAGTCTTCAGGGCATAAGTATTTCTAAACCCAAAGTGTTTCACAGCATATTTTAAATAATCAGTCATCATATTAAATGTTCTCAGTGACTCCAGTGTTTCTGCATTTGAGCTACTTCTTATTACAGAAAAATTACATGCAACAGTAGAGAAAATAACTACTTCATCCCCAATATTAACTAATCAAAACCATAAGTATTTTCTCTTGGTTATTTTATTCCAGTGTGGATTTCTGAAAATATAGAAATGAGCTGGACATAAGAAATACAAGTCTTAAAACAGACTTTTAATGAGCATTGTCCTTGGAGCTCTACAACTAGCTAAAAAGCAGCTTTGGGTACCAATATAGGTTCTCCTGATAGGGAAAATTGTCAACGGTGACGTTTAGATCTGAAACATCTATGTAATATCATTCATTTCAAATGAACTGAGTAATGCAAGCTGGTCATTATGACTCTCTGTGAAGTCATGCAAAAGGGAAATTCACAGACACACACACATGCACAGGACAATTAATTCCCCATCTTTTAGACATGTATTTTAAGATGAAATGAGTTTCACTCTGCAACTCTATTTATCCCTCACTATTGACTCAAGAAAGAACATAAGTGATGAGCTTATCAAGCAGAGCTTCCTTTCATCTTAACACTTTTGGAGCCAGTGTGCTAGATGTTTATTCGAAGATAGGTATGTTGTTGCCTAAATGCTCAACAATATAATTATGCACATGACAGATAAATTGCTATTTGTTATATATATATGTATATATTTATATACTTACTTGTAGTAGTGTATCTGACATGATAAATATAAATAAATATAGCCTCTGGGTACTCCTCTCTTAAAACACAGCAACTGCAGAGACTACGTGCATGAAGAAGCAAGAAAAAAGGACACATGGGATTTTTTGTTGGTATGTTTACTTTTCTTAAATATTCCAGTCTGAGAGAGATAGAGTACTTGTGCTTCTAGAGGGATCTAAGTCATCAGATTATCCTCTGTTCAGATGGCCCAGTGGATCCAACTCTGAAGCTGATTCTTAGGATTTAATCAGATTATCACCATGTTCAGTGGAATTTTGGGTTCCATCTGGACAACACAAATGAGACCAATTGTCAGATAAAGTGATGAATGAGGTATTAAAATTAGATTTATAGTACTATGATGAACATATTCTACATTACTCCAATTTATGCAAAACTCATGTGATTTCATGTTTAATAAAAATATTAGTCTTTCTGAGTGAACCTTAAGCACAGTTTTCTGAGTAAAACTTGGATGATTTATGCTTTGCATTCTTACATGATTTTGTCAAGGAACAAGATAAACTTTGGCAGTTTTGACTATGTTTCATTTTGATATTTTGAGTTTTCTCCATAAAATTAAATTATGGATTTTCACGTAATTCTGACATACAGATGTTAAAATTAAGTGAGATGAATCTTGTGCTCCAGTAACACCATTGCTGGTGACAAGAAGCACCACAAGAGAGACCAGTATCTTCCAGCTCTAGCCTACATGGGCAGTAGGAGACACATTTCCATATTATTCTCAGTTGCTTCTTCCACACAATCAGTTGAAATGGCAGAGCTTTAACACACTAGGAACCCAGCTGTATTTCTACACCAATGTCTTCATCTGCCTATCATATATCATCAACTACACTTACCTGAACACACCTCCTAATCTACATAAGATAGATTCACCTAAGGCATGCTTCACTTCAGCAAGATTTTACTTTCCCGAGGCTTTTTCGCCTCATGAACTTGGTCCTACATCCACAGACAGGAGTACAGACCTTGTAAATAGCTGGGTCTGGCAGAGGTTGAAGAGCCAAGATGTTTCTGCACTCAAGTACTTAGCTGAAGGACCTGTCTGAAGCTCTACTAAATGCCTCCACCTAGACAGACCTGTCAGCTACTGCTGTTAAGTATCACTTTAGCAGTCTGGAAACTTCTGCACCACACTAAGCAAAGCTGTGTATCAGTACTAGCCTTCCCATCCTGACGGTAAACTTACATCATACTTGAGAGGTATGACACTTGGAATGAAGTTTTTAGTTTTTCAATATCACAAGCATAAGAAACAGTACAAATACAGGTAAAGACAATTAAAGAGAAAATAATTCCCTGCTCAAGGGAAATAGGATTATAAGGATAAAAGAAATTACATGCACACACATATTTTGTGTCTAATTTCAAGTCAGTTATAGTTTATTAGTGTATTTTCATTTATTCCAGTAGAACACATCTTTTCACCTTAGATGTAATTGCCAGTGATGTTGAACTGAACTGTCACTGTAATCCACACTAAACTGGCTACCTTTTTTACTTTACACCTCCGGACAGCTTCTGGTTCTTCACCACTGCTCTCAAAGATCCATTAAAAAACAAACAAACAAACAAACAAAAAGCTAGAAGGCTTTTCCAGATGATTCAGAATGTCATTTAACTTTGCATTTGTTTCTGATCATCCTTCTCCTTGAATGAAGTTCAGAAGCTTGAGATGTTATAGACTTCAGTATCAAAACAGTAACAAATTATACCTGAGATTAAAAAATGCATGGTGAACAAATAATATGCAATCTGACAGGGATTTTTGTTCAGTAGATTTCTTCTCAAATGGTCAGATTAGTAAGAGAATTGTAGAGAAAAGCATACCTTTTGCTAATGGTCAGTAGTAGTTTCAAGGAATTAACTATGTTTTCTGGTGTGTATCATTCGTATGTAATATTTAAGGAATGTTCTGTACAAATTTAGCTCTTAGGAGTCTCAAAGCATATCACAAGCCTAAACATGACAACACTGCGGGCATCATGAAGGAGGAAGTCATAAGCAGGCTTAAAACACTAGTTATATCAACTTAAATGACTCTTAGGTTAAACCGAGGAATAAAAAGGTCAAGAGCCATCTTAAGATTTGCCCAGTAAAACAGTGGTAAGGGAGAGAATGAATGACAAGTTGTGTGTTGTATTCTCTCACTATAATGAACAGTATTGCTTATGAAATTACATGAAGGGGAAAGATTTTGCACCTCAAGGAAACACAACTCTGACCTCTAGCAGGAAGAGCTCCTATGGCACAAAGAGATTCATCTGACCTCATTAAGTCAGTGAGCTGTTCCTCACACAAAGATGCTTACTAGGGTAAATGAGACAATTCAGCTGGTCAGCTTCCCAGTGATGTTAGCTACTTAAAAATGATGGGACACTGGTGTGAAAGAGAACATTTAACTGATGGGAAAAAAAATCAAAGAAAAATGCAACACCTCCTTTATCCTTTTTTCCCCCCTCTTCCTTCTTTCCTTCATCTCATTCCATCCTTGACAGCTGAGGGAACTGACTTAGCTAGGATGTTTCCTTGAAGGTATGAAGGGGAGAAGGGACGTAGAGAATTCTAATGATGGAGACCATGTACAATGGACAATTTCAATTTAACAGATGACTTATTAAATATTAAGATAGCCCCAAAATGTTACCACATAAAGAAACTATGAATTCAGAATTCTTAGGACTGAAACAGGCAGGTGTGCTTGAAAAAGCTCCTAGTGGGAGAGGAAGAGCCCACTTTATACATCTACACTGAATGCCAGTATACGCCAGGCTAAGGGAGAGAGAAGGAGCAGACTGTATCTCAAAATATAGTGAAAAAGAAAATGTAAGCTCAGCAAGCTTTCCAAAGTGAGGCCAGGCTTTGAAGAAAGAAGAAGGGAAAATAAGGGAAGAGAGAAGGAGAGGTGTTACATTGCCAGACCTTTGCACTCATTGTAGCTAAGATATTGGAACAGCTAAAAAGGAACTTTGGAGTCAGATATATTTTAGGTTTCTGTTTTCATATTTCATTTTTTGTTTCCAATTTTGCAGTCAGGAATTCATCTCACTGCTTGCTAGGACACATTTGTTTCCTTCTTTAGGCCTGTCTTGTGTTAAGAATAGGCTGCTTTGGCAAGAAGCAAGCTATGGAGAAATAACCTGTGATATTGGATTAACTCATGCTGCACATTGTCCTTTGCCACGTGATGAAGGAGAGCAAGGGAACTAGCATGCAGAATGTCTTGTAAAGTTCTTGCTAGACACAGCCCCCGCATAGTCTTAAAAAAGCAAGCTCTTCAGAAACATAATTGAGCCAACAAGGAACTATGTAAACTAAGCATATGAGTGCAAATGAGGCAGAGTGGAAATCAGACATTAAACAAGTCTCTTTTTTTTAACTCTCCCAAACCCTTCCAGATGTTAAAACAAGTAAACAGCACATGACAACTGTGTTTTATTATTAATCCTGGTATTAGGGTTAACTTTACCCTGCTTTTCTGCCTTGTCACCCTATTACAACTATTGCTTGAGGTTCCAAATATGTTAGTTTTAGCTTTCTGTTAAAGGTAAGCATGTGTACCAGGTCATTTTTGTTATAGACTGAGTAAGATAAATTTCAAATGTAGTCCTGCTCAAATATAGCTGGAAATCTTTATATTTTAACAAAAAAGAATTTGTTCCCCTTTGTGTTGACATCAATGGCAGTTCTTATGTGTAATACAATTAGCACTGGTAGCTGAAGTTACCCACAAGGAAATGATTTAAGACAGATGATAATAAAAAGTGGGAGAGGAAAAAAAGAAAAAAAGTGGGATGTGGTTAGAGAAGCAAAAATCTCACTTATTAAGGTTATGTCTTCACTGTGGAGTTACTCAGCTGGTAACCCCAGTTTGGCAACAGCAAACACCTCTGAACCTACTACAGTGATGCCTTGATCTAAGCAAGATGACTTGCAGAGCTATAGGTTACAGTGTTTGCTTTAGTTATTCTTCACAGGCTGATAAATATCTCACTTTGCAGAGAGGTTTCAGACATCCCTCTTGTGCCTTACCACAGTTGCCTTTTAACTTCACTGATTTAATGGGAAAACACTCAGTGTTTTCAGAACCATAGATGTCTCTATGGAAGTTCTGTCTTCCACCTGTGACTCAGACCTAGTTATTCTGTGCATAACATTACACTGTCATATAGATGAAGTTATTGGTGCAACAAAATGTGAAAAGGGTATTTACATTACATCAAGAAGGGGAGATTAATTTTCCTTCACTTCAGATTTCTATGGTGTGGGGTGTGATCCACAGCATCTATTTTAGGTGTCTATGTGACACCTAGATGAAGATAACCTTAAAAACACCTATTCATTGTGTATAAAGAGAGGCTAGCTGAGATGTAGACATTTACATTGGTTAAGATGAATCCCATTCCAAGTGACTAATCTCAGCTGGGAAAAAGCTATCACTTTTTTTCACTGCCTTGATCATTGCCTGTCAGAGTGCATGCTGGACTGCAGTATTAAACCAAACAGATTAACTGAGGTCATGAGAGATGCGAAGCAGGGTGGAGCATAAGCACTTATAGAGTCTGACCCTGGTTATCTGCTCTTCCCCAGCTGAACCTGGTCACTGCTAGGGTGAGTGCCCCTTCCTTTCTCTTTTCTCTGTGGTTTACAACAGTCTGCTCATTATTGAGTATCTCTGCTGAAATGTTGTAGTTGTCCTAGGATTCATATTCGCCATCAAGGTGGAAGGTTAGACCAGAGACAGTGGAATAAAAGATGAGTGCCTGTACAGGCAAGTGCCAGATAGTAGAAAAGGTAATCACTGGCAGCTGAGACTGGTGCAAACAGACTTTTTTTTTTTTGCTCTTTCCCACTAGTGTTTAAACTAAACTGACTGAATTCACAGTGACAGGGCAACAAGAGAAGTATTTGTACAGGCAGGGATCTGTCTGAGACAAGAAACAGTGGGTTTAGCTAAGAGATTGTAGCTAAGAGTTAACAAATAAGACCCCTTTCTGATGAATGCTGAGGTTTCTGGAGATCCCATGAGCTTTCACGAAAGGGAGCTGAAGAGTCTGCAGAAAGGATTGTTTTCCTACCAGAAGAATCTTGGAAAATTATAAGATTCAAACAGTTTGAAAATTAAGGACATAACCAAGATAGGGGCTGATAAATAGATGTGTGATTGATAAGATGAAGTGGAGAGAGAGAAACGATGCAGTGTCATGATACATGTAATCACTGAGCTTTAAAGACATGAATATGTGGGTCTGGGATTACTATTTCCAATGTGATTTTGTATTGTGTTTGTTCTGCATAAAGGCTTCAACAAAGCAAGTTGGATCTGCCCTGGAGAGTTCATCTCATAAACCATAGAGCTTGATTAGCCCCAGTCAGTCAGCCAGACAGATGCTCATCAGTTCTTCATTGTGTCCTTCATTTTCAAGTAAAAATAAAATACAGACATGGGTCAAGATAGATTTTCTTAACAGAGTATTGTGGAAAACAGTGGTTGCTATAGCTAACCACAGTCACCCACCTGAACACCAATCCACCGGGTCAGACGAGTGGCCTCTTCCTGGGCAACAGGGGGAATTGAAAAGCTGACTTCTTGCAGGTTTCATCTGGCTGCAGTTCAGGCAACTACAGAGAGGTTAGTTTGTGTTTATTTATATTCTCTATCACATGCATGGATGCATAAATTGATGCATTTCAGATACGTGTTCACTGGATGTAACCACCTTGTTTCTGAAGTTTGTTAACTACACATCAAGGCATGAACTGTAACAGCTTCAAAATCCAAACAACGCTAAAGACAAACTCACCATACAATATGTTATCTCACATTTCAGCAGACAAAAGCAAGACTATACCACTTCCCATTTTATGTGTGAGTAGACCCCAGGCCGTAAAAATCAAATAAGACTCAACTAGGAAAAAATCTGGTCTAATGAAAAACTTATGTTAGAAATGAAGAAACTCTGTAGGGCCAAGTACACATTGATTTCATAATCCAAACCCTGTAAGCTGATTTTCCATTATCTGGCAAAGCATTTCTCCAAGTTTTGCCTTGACTAGAAATTGCTGGTTTTAACATGATAATGAGCTTAGCATCAGTTTTTAAATCCTTATCACAAACAGAATTAGAACTGAAGTAATCAGAATGATATAACAAAGATTTACTTGTATCTTCTCTGATCAGTTGGTAATGATCAACACAGTGTCAGCTAAGTCAGACCTTCTCATGTATTCAAAGTTTTTGTTATGACATTGCCTGGAAATGACATTGCCTGGAAACCTCCTTTGACAAGCTGGGACATTGCATTTCCCCATGGATCCCCTTGAGGTTGATGAGAGTGATTTAGTCATGAATTCTGTTTGTAGGTTTGCGTGCCTTTTCTATGAGTAAGATGCATTTTTGAAAAAGTATGATGAGAAGATCTATATGGTAATTCTTTTCCTGTTCTTGAAGAGTTTGCTTAAGACCTTGTAATTGACATGAAAACCTCTGGGTTCATATGCCTGAAGAATTTTGGACCATCTTCATTGTGACCCTGGTACTTGTGAATGCTTGTGAAAGTTAGAAGTTGACATTCAGTAACATTTTGACATTTAATTACATTGACATTTGCAACAAAAAATTGTAATAGAAAATATTTGCCAATTCCCTTTACCACAATTCCATTTGCAGTGAAAATAATATATTAAGTGTTAAAAGTAGATTTGGTCTATGGTTCATTGGTCTTAAAGCTGGAGATGAGCTTCTGCACCACCAATGAGCTGTAGATTCTCACCAATCTGTTCACTCAATCTCATACCTTCAGGTTGACCTAGAACTGTTTGGGGGTTTTGTTTTACTTTTTTTTTTTTTTGGGGGGGGGGGGGGGGGGGTTGGGGGGGTGGGCAAAGGGGGGCATTTGCTGTGTTTTTTGTTTGTTGTTTGTTTCTTTCTTTCTCTCTTCCTTTCAATCTAAGAAAAAACCAGAATTTCCTATTTTATCCAGATAAACTGAAACCTTGAGTGGTTAAGTGACTTTGTCAAAGCCAAGGGACAAGTCAGTGGCAGAACTAGACGAGCACACAGACTTGTAATTATGTATCCCATGTTCTCGTTACCCCGGCAGACATTCAGTCAGACATCTCAGTGCTTTAGCAGGTAGGTGAATATCACCAGTCTTGTGTGATCAATTCAGAAAGGAGTCAAATGCACACAATCCAAGACGTAACTGAGCTCATTCAATAGACTAAAGAAACCAGAAAACCAGTTTAATGCAGCACCATGAACAAGTGATGGAGCAGATGATAAAACAAACTTTGATTTACTGAATTAAAATAAATTATTTAGATACAGCTTTGCCTCACGTTCTTCTGGAAAGCATGTGCTATCTAGTGATGGGTTTCTTTTTAGTATGGGTTCCTTTCCTGCACACATTTTTGGCACTAGAGAAAACCTAGGAGCATGTTATTTTTGTGGAGGTTCTCAATTATTGAATAAGGATACTTGTAGCACACTATCTGACGGTTTTTACCATCAGAGAAGATACTCTTCACCTCTGGCAAACCAGAGGCCTCTCAAGAAATTTTTGTAACCACCTGCTGAAAGTGCTGAACTGGGCTTTTGAAACTGACGGAAGGGGATGGCGAGACAGTAGTGTTGTTAACCAGACCCATTTTCTTAGTAACTTGACCACTGAGGCAGAACATGTTACCTTCTATTGTCAGAGGTGATAATTCTCTAAGGATCATTCTCTAGGTCTTAATCAATGATATTCACCATTGTGTGCTGTCAGTTCATGAAACCAACTTAGAAACAGCTAAGATTAAGATAACCTTACACCTAGATAAGGATATGTGTTGGTGGTAAAGCTGGGTGAATTTTTCAAGACATTTTATACAAGTCTTAAAACCTGGACTTCATCTGTGTGCGTTTCTATTCCTTCTGCCTTTGCTTTGCTTGGATGTTGGCAGTGCTCCTCACACTATGGGTCATGACCACTCCAGAGGTCACAGTAGAGTTCAGAGATGATCACAAACTGCTAAAAAAAAAAAAAAAAACAAAAACCCTTATGGAGTTTTCTTAACAAAACAAGCAAACAAACAAACAAACAAACAAAAAAAAAACAATAAACCAACAACAACAGCAGGAAAAGATGAACAACACAAATAGCAAATTATGCAGATTTAACATTTGATAAAAAGCAGCAACCCTTCATTGGAACCCCACAGTCTTTGCCCTTGAAATGCTGTACTCTATTAAGACATTCAGGGGACTTTTAGGAAGACAGCGGGGTGAAAGGGTTCACAATTTTCAAAAGTTAAAATTTTTATTTCAGCTAATTAGCTTCTCAAATGGGGGTGGGGATGGGATTAACAGTGAACTCACAGCAGATATGGCACACATTCGCAGAAAGGCAAAACCTCGCTCTGAGGCTTACGCTCATGTGGTCAGGGAATAGCCTACAATCCCATGTGATCACATGAGATTTCAAACTAAAATTTGCGCCCCTTCAGCATCATGGTTTTGGTTGTAAAATTAGCCTATAACTTAGTTTTTGATAAAAGTCACCAGTAGTGGTCTGTGTGAGCTGACTCTAATGATTACAATAAAACTTTATAGATCTAAATCAGATGTACTACATAAAAATAAGGTAAAGAAAAAGGTGGGGTGAATTGGATGCTAAGCAGAAACAAAATCTGACAGGTTGCTATTGCTTCTACTACTTTTGTTGTGCAGCAAGAAGAACTGCAAGTCCAGTGTGGTCGAGTGAGTACGATGGTGGGGCAGAAGGGCAAGAGGAACCTGATGAGAAATGGGCAGAGGACACCAGAGTCTCTCTGGTTCTTCATGGAAAGATAAGGCATTGCTTATCAGCCCTTTCTATGTGGATGCTTTTGCAAGCTCATTTGGATTGTAGATTTAGATTTAACAAAAGGTGAAAGTCTGAGGTTACCAGAACAGTTAGTGAACCTTCTGCCAATTAAAGGTTTTGCCCTAAAGACCACACCTTGTGATGGCTGAATTTCACTGCCACCCCTTCCAGAGTGTTTTCCTTCTGTTACCTTGTTATTGTAGTGATGGTGGCATTGTAAATTATAGTCCCAGCTGGATGAAGAACCCTTCTGAACTGATCCTAGTGCTGTTCCCTATAGTATTGCTAATGATTACACAGCTGCCTACTAGGCATTCTAGAGCATAGGCTCATGGGTCTCCTTCCAGCACAAGTTGCAATAAAGTTTATTTTCATTCAAAACAAAATATATTGGGATTATTGTCAGAGCAACCCCAGAGGCTTGCACAGGGGGTCTAGTAAGCATTGGTAAGAAAATTAGAAGCCTTGAGATTATTAATGTTGCTAGAACAGCAAGCTTAGTGGCCAGCAGAGGTATAATTTACCTACACTAGCATCACAAGCTGGAGCAAGGCAATCAAGCAAGAGGTTAATGGATTTTAACATAACATAAGATAGATATACAGCCCCAAGATTTTTAGGCCAGATTCTCAGCTGCTGTAAATCAATGTAGCTTCATGGGAATCAGTGGACCTATGCAGTTTTCAATGTGCTAAGAATCTGGCCTATACCCTTTATGGAAGTTATCCTGAGATCTGAAATGAATGCAGCAGCAAAACTCAATTTTCATTTTGCTTTGTTTTAAAGCCAACACATGACATTTTTAGCTCAGCTGTACATCGGTTTGGAGAGCAAGACTGTAGTTTTACACTTTTGGCAAGCACACATCTCAAAATGGTCATGAAAAAGCTGATGAGATTCCATCAATACACATTAGCTAATAGAGAGAAAACTTAAGAAAATGCAGAAAGAGCAAATATCTATTTTTAACTGATTAGTAACCAAAGTTCAGGTAGCATATACTCTTTTTGTCTGCAGCTGTGGTTTCTAGCCTATAAAACAGCAGTTCTTGTTCCTGTTTATAAAAATGAGTAAGCATATGGTTGACCAAAAAGGTAATATCAGCTTTTGGTGATTTAAGTGACATGAGAGTGTGCTGTGCATTCATGCCAGGGGATAGAGTGAGGAAGCTGACAGAGATAACAAAGAGTGTGATGAAGACACAGACAAGTAAAATACATGCACCATTCACTCACAGATACACAAGGGTCTGTCCTTCTCCTGGGTACGTATAGATATAGATCCAACCCACAACTTTTATTCCTGGATTGCAGTCCAAGTCTATGTCTCAGTGCAGTCCCAAAGCCGATGGAATTTCAGGGAGCAGGGAGGGGATTGTGTATCGTGTTTTTGTTCAGAATAATTTGTGGCAAATCGTAAATATAAATCCTGTGGTAACACTTCAATCTCTACCAGACATTTTAGCCTCCAGTAGTACTTCTTCCTGTTCTCTAGAAGTCCTTATATTTACTGATTTATCATAGTTATGTGTAGTACCCATCACAGGAAGAAGCTCTTAATACCTTTCTCTGATGAAAAATTTAACAAGTACAAAGAAACTCAAGAATCATAGACATTTTTCTGAAGAGGGGATATCAATCTGTGAATCAATCAATTTACTTGTCCTATGTATCTGTAGGGACTGAGCTACTTATGAGTCTGATACCCACTTTTGTTGAGCTCTGTAGTTGTTCTTGTTTGTTGTTTAGACAAGGACCCGACTCCAATTGTCCCATGAGAGGAAGCTTATTTGCTGTAGTTTACATTAATGTCTCAGTATTTGGAATCTTTTTATTTATTCAAAGACTGAGTTTCAAAACTGGTCTGATATTATAGATGGAGCAGACTCATTAGCAGTCTTCTTCGATAAATGTGTTCTTTCTTGGTCCTGGACTTTAGTTAAGTCACATTTTCCAGGTCACTAAGGTATTAAAAATTGGAAATATTACTAAACTTTCATCTAGGACACTTACAAAACTAGATCAGATAGGGAAAGGACATATCGTATTCTGTCCATTTCAAAGCTCCTGATTAAAAAAAAAAAAAAAAAAAAAAAAAAATCAAAAATGTTTAAGGTAAAATAAACTGAAAGGTGACCTGTACTGAGACCAGGCAAGAGAACAAGAAGTGACAGAAGGGAATTACAGTTTTCTACTCAACCTCCTCTTCCTCTCTCCTTTACTTCACTCTCTTGAGTGAAGCAGTTTTTTATTCCCAGTTGTGCTTCCATACAGTGAAAGCAGAAATCCTCACTCCTACACATCCTTTCCTTTTGCTTCCTCTCCATTTGGTCTCAGTAAATAGAATCAAGCAGGACCTTGATGAAGCTTGAGGGAGCTGCATCCTCCTCCATCATGTCAGGCTGCGGTGAATTTAGACCTTCGCTCTCCTATCTGTCCCCCTCCAGCACTGCTGGTGGCTGCTCCTTCCCCAGCAGCAGCAGCAGAGCAGCCGGCTCCTCCGCTAGCAGAGTTCACAGATCATCATGCTCATTAACACAAACTGAACTCAACTGTGACTTAAATTGATATACCAGACAGTCAACTGCAGTTGCTGGGGAACCAAACACTCTAACTGTTCTGTTGCTACCACTGCTTCTGGGGAGGAAACCTCCGGGCAGAGAGCTGGGGGCAGATTGCTGAAGAGGATGACTTCTTAGGTTACACCAAGCTGGACCACCATGAAGCCTTTGGAAGTTCCTTCTGTGACTGTCTGAGTTGCCCTGGAACAGGGTTGTAAAGCATGTGCAAGGCCAAGGAAATCTGTTTTGCCATGCTCCTTTGCATGGGTAAATGAAAACCACAGCCTTACTTAACCCATCTCCTCAAGGGTATCCGTGCTCTCTGGAAGGAGATCTGCCTTCCAGAAGCCAAAACTGGTGACAGGGGACCAGCTGGCATGCTCATAACCCTTTACTTTTATGAGGGCAGCCTGCCAGGCTGATCAGAATCTAAATTTAACTGTACTGCTTCAGGTATTGTGAAAATACTGTGTTTCTGGATCACTAGGGATGCTGGGCAATGAGCCATCCCGAGGACCAAGAGCCAGAAGGTTGTCTATTGGCATGTTCTATGGAAAGCATATAGCTGATTCTTTCTTGGCTGTTTATCTCGCATCCCAAACAAGGGGCAGAAGTTTGAAGTGTTAACCCTTCCAGATATGTACAAGGAGGTGCCACAGGCATTCATTGACTATTTCAGAATAAGCAGGCTGGCCCACTGCTCCTGTGTAAGGATAGAAACTTTGCTGGTCAGGATGTAATCCTTACCAAACAACATACAAGGCTTTGTTTTTGCTGATCTCAGTGGCTTTTTGCCCATCAATACTTACAAAGAACCTGACCCACAGCTCTCCAGAGCTGTGAGTATGGGATCAGATCCCATACACTATGTTAAAAACATCTCTTGGTGACTCCCAAAGCACTTGCAAACACAAGAGAGGATAAAATATGAGATGAATGGGAAACTTGAATGAAATAATACTTGTAAACCTTCAGGCAGAATTTCTCTCTAGAGAGTTCAGTCTCCTCTTGTTAATAGGTCAGGATCACATGACCAGGGAGGATCATAGGCAACGCCGCAGCAAGATTAAAACATAAACATGATTCCTGTGTTGTTTTAGCTAAACCAGGAACAAATTTGGCACCATTTGACTCTGGCCTTTCAGCTCTGAGACAGGGCAATAATGGTGCTCATGCCAGCTGGCTATCTGCTCTGCAAGAGTCAACAAGTTTCTTGACATGCAATGTCCTTCTATCTCATTTGTTAATTGGAGCAGTGAAATATTTATGAACTGCCATCAGTGTCCAGCTTTTGAGTTTTGACCCAGTAAAGGATAAATATGGGACAATTTGCCTTTGGCCTTTCACTTTGGCCAGTGACCAGCTTTCTGTCTGTTTGTGGTTTCAACTGGATGGGGAAACAACTGTCCCCTAGGTAAAACCCTTTCCATATCTATGACTTACTCCAGAAATAAATGATTTTAAAACCAAACACGTCGAGTGAGAAACAAATCCCACACAGTTGTCCAATGGCCTTCGACCTCCTGATGGCTTGGTGCCATCTGGCTGCCAGCTGGCTACTTCACTACACTAGGAAATAAGTTTCTCACAGACAACACTCCCTTCCATTTTTAGCCCTACCAAAAAAGAAAAAGCAAACACACCTTTCCTATAACAACCTTTCAATCTGAAAAAGGGAGCGATGTGACACAGGTGGCTGTTGAACTTTCAACTTTGAGTGGCAAAATACCAACTAGCTACTGCTGGACTTCACACTCCCACAGCAAAACAAAAACTTGCTCAGGCAAATCATAGTGTCTTGTCACTTTAAACGCAGTATTCAAAAATGAAGAGAGAATAAGTAAGTAAATACAGAAATCAAACATAGTGGAACATATTGCAGATCATTTGTACATGGTAAGCAGTGAGTAGAGATGTGTACTTTTTGACAGATATACAAAGAGCTAGACTCCATACATAGGATCTGTGCAAAAGTGTTCCTGCTTTGCACAAAAACAGAGGGCGTG
This sequence comes from Tyto alba, assembly GCF_018691265.1. Taxonomy (NCBI): domain Eukaryota; kingdom Metazoa; phylum Chordata; class Aves; order Strigiformes; family Tytonidae; genus Tyto; species Tyto alba. The sequence goes on along the minus strand of NW_024881316.1, from coordinate 39,529,961 downwards.
TGAAGGAGCTTTACTTTGCTGTGGAGATTTTTCACAGCCTGATTCAGCAGACATTTCCCTAGTTCCTGGAAGTAGAACAAATGTGTGCTTTCAGTACTGGGCATGCAACCTTCCTGACCCTCCCAGCTGCCTACTAAAATCTTCATACTGCCAGGACCCATGAGATGCATAGGAATGCCTCAGAGAGCTGAAAGAAGGAGGCCCTGGGAATAGTTCTCAGGCAGGTGATGACAGGGTCTCCCAGGGGCTCCAGTTCTCTGTTGCAGGATGAGGCTGGGCTAGGCATGCAGCTGGATTGGAGGGTGACCTGATGTTGCGGCTCATTTCCTTCCACAGCTGGGTGTTGCAATTATCTGACAGTCCCCACATCAACATGCACACTCATAGGACATATGTCCAGCATGGGAAATGCATATATATTACCCAAGAACAATTGAACATCTATATATTAGTCATGCAAGAATAAGACTTTATGTAAATTATACACTTTTTTCTTAATTCTTTTTCTTTTTCTCCTTCATTGGTGAAGAAGACCAGGCATGTTTAAACAGCATTAGCTGTTATCATTCAAATATTTTTTTTTAACCCCACTGTGACCCTGGGATTTCCCCTTTCACAAGACCCCATTTCTCTTTTCTATAATTTGGCCCCTATGGTACCTGATGTCCACAGACAATGGGTGTCTTCCCATGCTCCATCTGCCCATGAAGACTTTAAGGGTTGTAGGAGACATGATCCTCCTACTCTACTTTTCCCATGACAGATTCTCTTCCATCATGTCATTTACATTTACAGCCTGACTCCAAGCCCATTTATAGCCAGAGAAGTCTTTTCATTGACTTCTGTGGGCTCTGAATCAAGCCTTTATAAACCACACATGTACCCAACAGGTATTTATTAACACGAGCTGGCCATGTACTGTATGCCATGAATGTGGAAAAAACTAACAATAACTTTACAATTACCCACCTAAGCCCTCTAACAGGCTCCAAAGGCATGTCTCTTCGCCAAGCAAGCATTGAATCAAATTTGACATTTCTAGGGTAAATCATTTTTGTGTTCTAAAAACCAAAAAAAGGGTTAGGAAAATGTCCAAAGAGTGAGAACATCCCCATTTTTGGACAATAATATCATCCAAATGTCCTATCCAAATGGCTTCAAATGTTCCAGAAACAAATGTGCATTCTGGGATAAGACCGCTGACTGCTAGGTAAGATTTCAGGTAGGTCTGGTTGAGGTTGGCAAGATTAAGCAGGGGTTAAAATGGGATTAACAGTGTTACAGTGTTTCTTTTTAAATTTTATTTTATTTTTTTTTCAATTAGCCATGGAGATATTTGTGTTATTCACAATCTTTCCAGAGTACTTAGACAGCTCCAGATAGCAATGTCTTTATGTATTGACTTTACATTCTGATATTTCAGTTCTTTCACTGGCTTTGCCTAAGCATATTTTATTTCGGAGTTGTACAACATGAAATCAGATGTTATTTTTTGGTCTCTGCTCGAATTAAATGGGTGGAGCCTGTACCACCAGAGAGGACAGCCCAGTGGACTTGGAAAACCCTCAATTCCTTGTGCAGGTGAGGTGTCACAAAGGGCTTTCCACACTTTTATCAGAAAGTAGCTCTAAGCCAAAAAGTTTGGATCCAGACCTAGATAAAAAGTGCCTCTGAGGACAAGTCTGATAAACTCAAGGGTTTTCATTTAGAACAATTTATAGCTGTGATGTAAGACAAAGATATTTACCTTAATGTCAAGTTTTGCATCATCCATTCTCTCATGCTTTCACTTTTTCACTTTCTGCAGCAAATCAATCATTATAGTACTAGCAAAATTTTAGTTTTGTCTTGTACATGTTATATCTCAGTTGGGCTTGGTCCTGAAACAGATATCTTTGAGAAAGCATTTTGGAGACAGGTATTTGCTAACAAGTGCTTTTGTCTTGTTCACAAGGGCCAAAATTTTTTAAAAGTAGATGTCAAATTTGGAGTTTTCTGAGTCTTAAACAAGCATTTACATGAATTTGAGTGTCTTACTCTTTAAAAAAATCTCAGTTACCTTGCACCCATCTTTAGCAATCCCTTTTGAATGTCATGGCTAAAAGAAATTCTAGTACTGTCCATAGATCTTGGTCACCTTTTCTTCATTGTCTGCTCTGCTGAAGACACATGTACCTTGGTCATTTCTTCTTCTGTTGTTTTAGAAACTCTGTAGTTGCAAGGGTTAAACACAGGATCATACATTCACAAATGCAAAAATACATATTTTTTTGGCAGAGCAAATGCACTAGGCAACTTCTGCATGTTTGTGCTTTGAGTAAGGAGGCCACCTGCTTCTAATGTTGCAGGAGTATGTTGGCTAGTGGAAAGGCAAACACCATTTTTAACTAATTGAATAATCTGTGTATTTTATCCAAAATCTGGGAGATTGTTTCTATCCCATGATTAACTTGGAGTTTTGATGACATATTTAAAAAAAAAAAAAAAAAAAAAAAAAGAAAGAAAATGTATTAATGTATTCCAAAGTCAGTTTCCTGTTTGGTCCAAATAATTTTATTCATAGTGCAGAGTGATGGGAAAATGGGTATTGGATACAAGAAATGATAAAAAGGAAACAGTCATTTGCTTGGATTACCAAGTCAGTTTCTAGGTAGGGTACTGTTTAGTAGGTAGGCATATTCAACTGTTTGGCACTAGCACATGGAATAGCAAACACATGTAGCAGTTAAAATCAAGCTTGCATTAATGATTTCATTGCCTGAACTAAATTTGTAATGTAAATCATTCAGAGGTGCTCTAAGGCATTTCTATTCTTAGAAGAAAAGTCACAAACTGGAAAGTACGTCACCTTTGCAATCAGCACCCCCTTTAGCCTGTAATGCGGAACACATGGTGGTTGAAGAGGTTACAGTGTTACAGAAATGTCATTACAGAATTTCTCTGTGTTAACATGTATCATCTGTCACATAATTGTTTGTTTTACAACCCATACCTATAATGGGCTAAGTGGGGACTATTTATATCAGTTAACAATGAGTGCCTTTAATTAGTATTTCATGCAACTGGAACATGTTAAAGATTCTGACACAAATCTGGCTTGCGTTGCTAAATTCCATATGAATTTCATTATAAAATTGCTAAGACATTACAGTTGCTCAGGTATTGAGGTTTATAAGTGCACTTCATCTGTTAAAAAACTAGAGAAAGTCAGTCATATGCATGTTAGAGAAAAATTTTCAAAACAACAGCCTGGTATCTGACACAGTTGAACAAGAGTTTAAGGCAGAAAAGATGAAAACATTTTATGATTTGAAATATGCTTGTGCTTGCTCTAAAACTGCAAATTTACTAACATGGAAAAAATTATGACGATGGAGAATCATATTGTACACAAAAAGTGATAATGAAAATTTATTAAAAATTGATCAGACATCAGAGATATTCACAAGCTATTGCTAGACTGGTCTTCTGCTGATGGTTGAGACTGAGTGGTTACAAATGTATGTCCCATGCTTTGTGAGTGAACTTCATAAGCAAAACATGTAGACTGAGATCCTCGTTCCCAGCTCAATCTCTTTTCAGTGACTTAGGTGGTCAACAGGACATTTTGGAAGTGCAGTTTACACTGGAAGAGACTCCCAGACCCTGTGGGACTTCTGTTCATAGGCACTCGTGAACTTGCAGCATGAAGAATGTGCCAAGGAGCCGTGTAATACAAAGGGAGTGATGTGAGAGGAAGATACGCCTGAGGTTACTATTTTAAAATTTGGGTGGTGTCATGGTTCTTAAGACTGGTAGAACATGCTAGAATCAGGCTTAATTCAAAATTAGAACAGTTCAGGAGATTAAGAATGAGAGAGCAAAGGATGGCAGGAAATCGTAACGGCTTCATGCGTCCACATTATCCTTCTCAGATGTACAGAGGCTCCATCCCTTTGTGTGCCTCAGTTACTGATCTTACCACTGTGTTTTATTCCTATACTTATTATTAGACTTGTAAATTTATATTGCAGTAACACACTAATTCAGCAACTGTTTCTAGAACCCATCTCAAAGCTTTCTTCAAGATTTTGAGATGCTGTATTAGGAAGGGGAAGAAGCTCAGGATGTCTTTTCTCCTCCCCTATTTGTATCAGCTACCAGTATCAGTGCCTACAATTTTCTGTCTAAATAGGTTTCTGACAAGCAACTACAGTATAATGAAATTACTTTACAGGTAACTTTAGATAGAATTTTGTCGGTCAGATCTGATCTATTAATTAGTACACAGATTAAAATATTTTTATTTATAGAATGCTCTAAACTGCTTGGTTATTCTAAGTATATTTACTCTAACTCCTTGTGAAATTAATAATTCAGAGTTCAGCAGTAAGTCTCACAGTATAGCCATTCATTTATCTTCCATTTTAATAGACAGAAAACCCCTTTTGTCATTTTAATTTTTCCACACAGAACACACTAGCCATCCTGTCCTACTGGAATGGACTTGTCAGTAGTAAAGATCTTCATGGTTTGTTACCTTTGTTAAAAGAAAGGATCTAATTTCTGAAATGTGTTGTTAGTATTCCAGATTGCAGTAAAGTATGACTAGCAACTCCGTCTCTGATCTTTTTGTACTAACTGTTTTTATCATTCATTAAATTGTTTATTAGCAATTTGGTGCTGTAGTTGCATTTTGTTTCTACTGTGAGTTGTAAAATACAGAAAGTTGCTGTGAATTTGAAATCATATTCTCCTTTTCTTTCTGTTCACCTCATTCCTTATGAAATGTTTTGAAGATCTGTCACTCTTACTACTAGCAGTTGAGGTAGTCAGAAAATATTTTTAACAAAACATCATAAACAATGGAAAAAAAAAATAGAGATTCCAAAATCCTCATGTGATTGCCTTTGATACCCACTTTTCCTTTGTTAAACTTAGTTATATTTTAGTTAAAGTTCATCCTTAGTTAAACTACATTTTTCATGAAAAACTATCACAAGTTGTCTTACCAGAATCCTCAGGAATAGGACATCAAAAGAAATGATATCCAGGCTATATGTGCAATATATAGAAGTAGATAGGAATTTGAAGAACATCAACAGCAATGAGAGAACATATCAAAATATCTGAAATAAAATATTCTGAATTTTGTGCATGAGAGATTTTTACTAGCTATTTTCAACTATAACTTCTTTTTTCTTTTTTTTTTTTTTTTTTTTTTTTTTTCCCTCTGTCCTCTCCCCTCCCAAATAATTTTATCTCAAAACCTGTTTTTTGACTGACTGTTACTCTGGAAAACAATAAATACCTTCTAGACATTTATGAAAGGAAACTCCGTCCTCTGGAGAATTGTGGAGAACACGTTACAGTAAAAGACAAATTTTAAGGAAATGTCAGGGACAACAGATATTTTCAAAAAATATATAGAAATATATCTCTATATCTGTGCATAATTTGAGTTGTGTATTTAAAAGCTTAAGAATGAAGATATATGAATTGATACTGATTAGTTGATTTTTGGGTACTGGAAAAAATATTTCCCATAAAGGGTCAACTTGGGTACAGTATATTGAAGAAATAGTGATCATAAAAGAATCTGGTAAGAAATCATGCAGCTGACTTGCAAGAAAAGTTTACAAACAAATAGAAAGGCTTGCACCGTCACGATCTGATGCAGACTATGTGTGAGGAGGAACATGCTTGTTCAACAGGGATCTCAGTGTAAACTTTGAAGGGAGTTACATTGGCAAAAGATTATTTTGGACCACTGGAGGCTTTTTAGAGTTCCCTGCTGGTCACAGAAAAGAACTGTGCCCTAAAGAAAAGCTTCAAGGTGTGATTCATCACACACACAGTTGTGCTTTCACACCGCTGTCACCCCTAGGAAGATCAGTTTTTATCCTGGCAAATGAGCTGGAACTGTACAGAGGTATCTGGTTGACACTCCCAAGGACTGTCACCCAGTTTTAGCTGTACCCTTGTGAATAGTGGTATGCTCCTTTGAAATATTATAGCATAAAACATTGATGTCCTCCCATACTGTCTAGCCTCTCACACTTTTTGGTTGTGTTTTTTTTTAATTTATGTGTGTGGTTACTTAGGTTTTTATACCTCTGATTCAAACACACACCCTTCCACACATCTCAAAAGCCACTGGAAATATAATGTGCACAGTAGTTTGTAAATTAAATATGCTTAAGTAGCAGAAAACTGCAGTAACTAAGGCTGATATATGGACTTGGAAGACTAAATCTAACTTTGTGGATTCAATTATAATTACAGCTGTATGAGCTGGCGCATTGGCAAGATGAACCTGCCAAGACTGGCTTACTAGAAACCATAGGAAGGCTGACCACATCATCAAAGAATAGCTCTCTGATGACATAGTACCTGCAGCTCTCCAGCTGATGGCCCACAGGTCCATCTGAAGGCACTAGCTGGTTTGGTGGGAGGAAAGTGAACGAGAAAGGATGATGGTTTGCTGCCAGGGTCAAAGTTAAGAGGGATGTTTCCTCTTAGAAAGTTCAGGGAGAAAACCTAAGTCTCCAGAACAAAGAAGGGGAAATTACAAAAATATATTGGATTTTGAAGGAATTTGGATAACTGAGGTGTGTCAGAGCCAGGTTACAGTTACTTATTATGGAGGAAAGGTTCAGAAATGCAGTGCTTAACACTCTCTTCAGCTCTGCTAAACTATTTATGAAGAGCTAACTATAATTAGAAACCCAAATTTAAAAAATAGTAAACCAAAAATTTACTTTAAAAAGTGGGCAGATGGCCAACTATTTTTACTGGGCAGCACTGGAATGTTAATGCAGAACATATGCAAAGCTGTTATGAAAAAAAAAAAAAAATACACCTCTTTAAAGCTAATATCCAAATAGAATAAATGATAATTGCATTAAGCACCTATTGGGAGTCAGCACAGGTCCCTGGGAACTGGAAATGCACTATATGTTACAGGATAAATTGTTACTGACAGAGCTAGTTTGAGACATTTTTCTGCAGGAAAAAAAAAAAATATATGAAAAGAAGGAAGAAACACAGTTTCTCTTGCAGAATGAATGAAACTATTTTGTCAGATAGTAGTAACCATAATAATGCCTGTCTAATTTTACTGCTTTAAAAGTGCCTTTGATCTGAATTGCATGGTATGTGTATCACCTCATACCAGGTAATGGAAGTTGTGAATAATCTACATAACTGCTTTCCCAATCTGGTTCATCCATTTGGTTAAGGTTTAAGAAAATAATCACCTAAATCAGCAGCCTGATTTTGTCCCTTAACACATATCCACACTGAATCATGGTGAGAATTTATGGTGGGAGGAATGTAATTATCTGACCTGGAATTTGCCCAGAACACAGGAGGTTAATAATGCAAGGGTTTCCAGGCACATATTTCAATCACCAATCACTATTTCTCTATGGTGGTCTTGATGATGGGTAAGCCAAAATCACTAGGGTGAGAATTAATGTAAAATATTTCAAAACCTGAATGCAAAGCTTACTGCCTTATTTTGGCAACCGCCACATCAGAGCAGCTATACTGAATCAGGCTCCTTGAGTAGTGGTTTCTCCTGAGTGAAGGGGATCCCATTACAAAGAGGTGTGGCACAAAGCCCAGAGAGAAAAGCTTTGCTGGATTTGTGCTACTTCTCTCCAGAATGAGCCTGAGTGTCTCTGCATCCTGCTTCTAGAAAGGACAACTAATGTGAATGACTCTGGCTGGAGTCAACCAGGTCCAGCCAATGTTTTCAGCTCTGTCTCAGCACTGAGATAAAAGCAAAGCTAGTTATGGCAAGGACAAAGGGGATCTGTGTGCAGGGGAGGAAAGGAGAAAATATAGGGGACGTGCTTTTCAGGTGAGCATCAAGTCAAAATCTAAAGGGAAAGGAGGATCAAACTAGAATTTGTTTAAAATGAACTTGTGACATTCAAGATAAAACATTAATCTTTGTTATGTCCCTGAATAAATGCACAGTGCATTCACAGTTTGAATTTAGGTCTGGTTCTGCATCCACCAAAATCCACAGGAAAACTATGGAAAAGAAAAAAAAAAAAAAAAGCAATAGAAGTGATCAGATATATGGAACACTAATTATATGATGAAAAACAGAAGCTAGAAAAAACTCAGCTGAGAGAGGACATAAAATCATGTTCTATATGAAATTTAGGTGTATAAAATAATGCATGCTGTTGAAGCAGAATTATTTTTAATTGCATTTCACAGACAGAGGCATTAGGTGAAGCAGGTAGGATATTTAAGACAATTAAAATGAAACTTTTTTCATACAACTCACAATGCAAAAATGGAACTCAGTGTCACAGGATGCTAGACATGCCAAAAGTAAAACCATGTTCAAAAACTGCTGAGGAGAATTACCACAAGGGTTATTAAACACAAAGATGTTACCTCTAGTTTGGGATGGTCCTAATTCTCCAGTGGAGACTGGGAAGGCTTTCTGGGGAAAGAGAACTTGGTGTTGCTCTGTTCATTCTCTTTTCCCTAGACTTCCTCTACTGTCAGGGACAGGATACTGGGCTGAAAATACTTTGGTCAAATCAAAAATAGCCTTCTGTAATGTTCTTATTTTGATATTTCAGAGCAGCGTGCACCAGGCTGCTTGGGAAGGACAGATACTTCCTAGAAGTACTGGACCTACCGTACTGTTGTAGAGTGACCATGGAGCCATGAAACTGAATGCTTTCTGTAAATAAAGGCACAGGCATCTAGTCAGCCTCACATGTATTTCTGGATATATATCTGCTGAGTTGGAGTTGTCCAACTAGTTAGGGCTACCAGCCATGGGGAAATCCCAGACAAAAGTATATCCCCCAACTCCCAGTCTGCCTGGGCAAAATTTTCTGGCAGAAGAAGGAAGAAATGTCCAGGAAACCCAGCCTAAGGATAGCCCTAAGGGTTATAATGTACTTAAAATGGATTAGTGAGGAAAAGGGAAAAGGAGGTGGTGATCTCCACCCACCTTTTTCTATGCCACATATGAAAATAATCCCACATGCTACTAAATCCATGCTCCTACAGGAAAATCACAGTGTTTACTACACAAGCCACATTGGAAACTGAATGATTGGTCTGTTCATGATCTATTGCATGCCAGAAAAAAAATAAGCTGCATTATCCTGAAGAACTTTAATACGTCTATTGGAAACCTCATAAGGTCTGTTTAAAACACTCAGAATTTTTGCAAGTAAGATGTAACAATTAAAAAAATTTTGCAGTTAACAAAAGGGAATTACCTAGTTCTCATCTTGATGTAAACCAAACAAGCCATTGTAGAGGTGAAACTTAATAATTGTATTAAAGTAAATATTCATTACTTCTTTCATTTAGGATGTGGCTACAGACTACTGTTTCAGGAGAGTTTATTTCACAAAGTCGACGAGAAATGTAAGTCACCTGTAGAAAACAATGTTCAAAAAAGAAGAGATAACCAGCAAGTGTTTAAAAAGTTTTGCTTTCAATTATGCCAGATTCATAACCCTCGAATTATAAGATGTTAATGGTGATAAAGTAAAATAATCTAATGGGGGAAGAAATGATAGCAAATATGAAAATTAAAAATAATCTAGAAGGAAGAGGAATAGAGTGAAAACCAGCAGCAAAGCATAGTATTAGACAAGGAACCATGGCAGAAAGAAACCAAAGTATGCAAGAAGAAACACTTTGGTGTTATTACACTTCTCTACTTTAGCAAAGAAAACCTGAATATCCATGCCATTAGGTAGCTGGAAGTATTATTCCAACTGCTATTAATGACACAAAGGAAGCAGTGTTCAGTGGATATTTCTGCTTTTTATTCAGGACAGAGCTGGAGGACACATTCTTATCAAAGGGCAGTGCAGACAGTATTTCCAGTTCTGCAGCAGAAACAGGAGGCTGTTAAATCAATAGGTGAGTATTCCCGCATCTGCAAGTTGGAAGAGAGGAAGCACATGAGGAAGGTTACAGTTGTGGTAACACTGTGAAAGGTTAACTATAAGAATCTCAGGTTTGGCATTAGTCCCTGTCAAAATTAATGAAAACAGATCTTGTATGTTTTTTTTCATATCATATCTGTACTTTCATATCTTTGATGAAATTAAACATTTCAGTCATAATAATGTTGATATTATAGATTTCTGTAGGGTATCTCACTTGGCATTTTCTTTTACTTTGACCAAGAAACATATACGTTGTAGATTCAGAGTATTGCTCCATTAAATGAAGAATTTGTTAAGGAGCCATATGGAATTGTGAACAAGGAATCGCTTGTGAGACATCTCTGATGGAGCCTTACAAGCTTTAATTCATGGCTATCTGCTACTTAATGTTTTTCTTGATTAACTGGAAGAAAATACAGAATTGTTATACATAATATTTAGAAATTAACTAGATTGGAAAGAATGCTTAATAACAAAGAGAATAAACCAGTTACACTGAATAATTTGGATTCTGTGGTGTTGTGGTTTAACCCCAGCCGGCAACTAAGCCCCACATAGCCACTAACTCACTTGCCCCTGGTGGGATAGGGAAGAGAATATGATGGGTAAAAGTGAGAAAACTCGTGGGTTGAGATCAAGAAAGTTTAAGAGGTAAAGCAAAAGCCATGCATGCAAGCAAAGCAAAACAAGGAATTAATTCCCCACTTCCCATTGGCAGGCAGGTGCTCAGCCCTCTCCAGGACAGCTGGGCTCCATCACACATCACAGTTACTTGGGAAAACAAATGCCATCACTCCAAATGTCCTCCCTTCCTTCTTCTTCACCCTTTATATGCCGGGCATGACACCATGTGGTATAGGATATCCCTTTTGTCAGTTGGGCTCAGCTGTCCTGTCTGTATCCCCTCCCAACTCCTTGTGCACTCCCAGCCTTCTCACTGGTGGGGTGAGAAGCAGAAAAGACCTTGATTCTGTGTAGGCACTGCTGGGCAATAACTAAAACATCTCTATTATCAGAACTGTTTCCAGCACAAATCCAAAGCATAGCCCCATACTAGCTGCTATTAAGAAAATTAACTCTATCCCAGTCAAAACCAGCACATATGGTCAGTTGCAGGCAACTGAAATGGTTTTCAATATAAGCAGAACATATTTACAGACTAGTGAAGGAGTACCTCTGTGAATGGCTTGTGAGTTGTAAAGGATAAAGAGCTGAGCTCAAATTCCCAATATAGCACTGAATCAAATAGGATAATACAGTTCTTACATATATGAGGAGGGGAAGCTAGAAGGTGTTACATTACCTCTGGATGTGGTGATGGGAATCACTAATGGGATGCTGTGTTCTGAGTTAGACCGTAATTCCTGTAGCATATTGTGGAGGTAAAAGAACTTGGACATGAAATTATAGGATAGCAAAACATATTATACAGCTAAAACTTGGGCACCCCACTTTATCTGCAGTATCTGTGAGTGAGATTGTTGGCAAGAATCAGGTTTGATGTGAGAGGATGAACAGACATTTAATAACAAAGGCTCTTCAACTTATCAGAACTGGTGAGTGAAAATAAATACAGTCAAATTCAGCCTCAAAACAAAGTCCAAATTTTAGTCTTTTGTGAGTTAATTGATCATTGAAATGACTTACAAGTTTTGGCTTGTGTTTCCTCTGTCCCTGAAAAGCATTACATTTTAATAAGTTTTTTCTGGTTGAAATAAAGATAATTTGAGGAAGATTTATTATATATTTGTTGAATGAGTGTAGCTAATTATACCATATCATCTCATATTGTACTGTCTAAAACTAAGAGTTCTACTCTATTAATGTTATTTTCTGAGATATATTCCCAATCATTTGCCCCACCGTATGAATGCATGCCCAATTTTGAATTTGGCTATACTTATGCATACTTATTTGGGATGGCATTTTGCTCCAGAATGTTTGTAGATAAAGCAAACCCAGAGTGACAGATGCCTAAATGAACAATCATCTGAAACAAGTTTGTTCTGTAATATAAACCTGCCAGTGAGCACACAGGGTTCATGTGAATAGTCCAATAGCAAATTTAGAGTGACCAACACATCTCAGAGCAAAGATGACATCTTCTGTCACCAGATTTCTCCTTGTCCTTAATGGAAACTCTCCATAAGTCTTCCTAGTGCTTACCAACAGCAGAGCTGAACTAATGTTTGGAATTACTGTGAGATGTAAACGTTAGCCCTTGTTACTTGGATGAAAAGCCACTGATTAGCATAAGATACTTTTTACAGTTTGGTATTTTAGATTCTGTATTTTGAATTCTGAGCTCATGTAAAGACTATGAAGTCTGTGTTTTCTGAATACCAAAGGGAAGTCAGAGAAGGAGCCCACACTCTCATTGTCATGATGCTTTCAGAAAGCAGTCAGTGAGCAGTCCTCTAAAGCTGTCTGTAGACTACCTCTCAGGGTTTCCAGGACCTTTCTGCACTGTCTCGTTCAGAGAGGGGGACCCATCAGGTATAGGTCCTTTGGGAGGGAAAAGGTTTCTAGCTCCAAGCTGGTTCAGGCAGTGAAGAAAAGGGAACAGAGAGGCTTTCTGATGTATTAGCTATAGAAGGCACCAGTGTGGAAAGAGAAAGCAGAAGGAAGCCAGGTGCACTGGAATCAGGATATAACAGAAGGTGTGAACAAACCAGACTCAGCTGCCTCCAGAAAAGGACAATATGTAGGGGTTTCTTCTTCTGGGTGCTTCTGGAGGTTGCTAGGGTGGATAAAAAGTGTGAATCACCCAATGTAGCTCCTTAGTCTTTCCAAATCAAGGTCAGCTCTACCCCAAAATTGTATCTAGAGGAATCTAATTATGATTTCCTTAGGCTAAGGTTTTCAACCTAACGCTTCCTGACTGTGGTAGATCATCCAGTCCTCTGCTCCCTCTCTGCCTCTGGTGCAAATGCCCTTTGTGTCAGTTCAACTCTTTCTGTGACAATGTTCTCAACCAGGGAAATTATTTGGATTGGGGGGTGGGAAGGAAGATAAATAAATGCTTTATTTTTTTCTTTAAAATAAGCTAGTATACAGATATGCCTGAGAACACAGTCACATAAATAACTCCAAAAGCAGAGGTAGATAGTTAATCAAGTCCAGAAGAACGGAGCGGGTGTGTGGAGGGAAGCAAGTAGATAGGACAGGAGAGAAATGGAAAGGGATCTTTCACCTTAGCTTTATCATGAAAGGCTTCATAATGTGAGCTTCTCTGCACTTTGTTTCTCTCTCTGTCTCTGACATACAGATACATGTACACACATAAGCTTCTAAAAAAATAGCCAGCAAAGCTTTCCTCCAAGATAGTTCAAATTCCTTAGTGGTCTTGGGTGTGCCTTTGTTTCAGTTTGAATACTGCTATCACATCATAAATGAGCCTGTTTCTGCTATCTTAAATGAAGAGTGACGGTCACACCCAGCAGTTCCAACTAGATTTAACCCAGCCTATAACAGTATTAATCCTAGATCACAACCATAAGCTTCTGCATATGTTTCAAATAAGAGAAACTAGCGTAAACCCAGCACAGTTTTACAAGACGTTGTTCTAGTTCACGAGTGGATAAACTGCAGTTTCAAAAGCTATTTTAGCCCGAACAGGAAACCAAATTATAATAAAAATGACATGCAAATCCTGTTTTCACTACAATGCTTAAAGCAATAAAAGAAGAAACTCAGTTTATCAAAGCACCCTGCAGTTAACCCTCCTGATGACAAGGTCAGTCCCCATCCACACCAAGATCAGGCACAGAAGTTGGACAGTCCTTCATCAATCCAAAAATACCTTACTTTCAAAAGAGGACCTTTCTCAGGAGGAGTGAAGGAAATGCAGCAGTAACACCTATACAGCTTCCATGGATAAATAGTTTCTTGGGCAAAAAGACCTCTGCATGATCCACTCTTCATTTTTCTTGTGGCTAAAATCAGTTAACTGACAGTATTGGTAACTTATTCGGACTTTATGTGATTGTTTTTCCAATAGCCTTCCTTTTCAGTGTACTTTGATTAAAACAGAGTAGAGGCTATGTTTTTCATGCCTATTTTCTAGAGTATACACTATACAAAACACAACAGTAAAGACAGTATGGCATAGACATCAGGATACTTAAACCACATAGGCAAATTAAGTGTATGTTCTTACATCATGTAGATACTTTAGCAAATATTCCCCCTGATTTGGGAATGAGGAAGCTCTTTTTTTAATGTTTTGAAGAACTGCTTGTATCCTTGAAAACTACTGATACAACCTGAAAAAACTGACACAAGCTAAAAAAGTTGCAATGATAACACAATGTTTGAGACAGTTTACATTTGTGTTTAGTGGAATTCTGTTTTTACATCCTTATTCAATTAAGATGGTCAGGATCCAGTGGAAGCTACTGTTAGAAGCTGACACATACATGAGAATGAGATAAAGTAGAATTTGCAAAAAACTGTCAAAAAGTTGGGCAAGGTAAAATAAGGACTCCACTGATTTCAGGTTTTTACCTTTCTTTAATAGCAACAATAAACAGATTCACAGCTTTATGATACTCTAGGGCTTAAATATCTCGTGATTCTTTAGCTAAGATTGTTTGCTGGAGAATTTTAATTTCTCCTAACACTCAAGATATTTGTTATTGTATTAAAGTATTGATTTCAGCTTTCAGGAAGTGTAGAAAATGCCGAAGAAATGTACCAATGCAATGTTGATTTCCAACATAATCCCCTCACTTAGACTTTTTTGGAGAATAAAAGTGACAGTTAAGATGTCTACATTTTTATCTTTCTCATTGCTGACTGATTTAGCAGGAATGGCCTGTTAATACTGTAATGTCACACTTCACACTACCATTCTCCTGATCCTCAGCAGCCCACACACATTCTCCCAAACCTCATGTTCCCACTTCAGTGATGAACTTGTGCTCTTATGAATTCAAAATAGTAAGCACATTCCACATGGAAATTGTAGGAACAGCATAAAATTACATTTAGTATCAGTATAAATAACACAAGGACTATATTACAGGCTACATTGTTCATTTTACATTTAGTCATGAAAACTTCCATTATTCAATTTAAGTGAATCTGTCACATAATTTCCAGCCTCCTGCTCCAGAACACTGGAGAATCCAAGCACCTTATTTCAGAATTTAGGTCCAGCTTCTCATTGAGTGTTCAGGTCCTGGAGCACATAGAAGGTCTTGGGCAGCTTGTTGATGCTGTGGTAGCAGACACAGCTAGCCAAGGGGGTTTTTTTAGTTCCTGCTGTGTTTGGCATGAAGAGCACAACCTTTCCTGTCACATGTGGTCCCTGCTCAAGTTATCCATACTTTTCTTACCACAAGGTTAGATTACTCTAATGCACTCCGTGTGAGGCTACATCTTGAGGCCATTTGGCAACTGAATATAGTGTGCACAATTCAACCACCTGTTTATTAAGTGGAGCATCATGCAGAGAGGACATAAAAAAAAAAAAAAAAAACAGTCTCCAAAGTCTGCAATGGCTGCCAATAAATTTCTGGGCTGAGTTCAAGGTGTTGGTTTTAACCTACAAAGACCTAAGTGGTTTGGGAGTTTGTTACCTGAGAGACTGGCTTTCTTTCCCCATGAAACAGTGCTTTAAAAGTTGATATGAAGGGAGGAATCTGAGTTGGTATCGTTCAGGTATAATAAGGGTGCTGGCAGGACTTCTATGTTGTAGGCCCTCTGCAGTGCATCCACATTATAATAGGTTTATCTATTGTGAAATGTCTCTGTTCATGGAAGAATTTGAAACTAACATGCCAGTCTGGGTCTGAACCAAGGCTAAAAACACTCATGTTGAAGCTTATTCTTGTGTTCTGATATTCCCCTTATCTAACTACAGCTGCTATTTATATTGTTTAACCTTAGAAATGTGATTTGATAATCTAAATTAAACCTGATTTTAACAGCTGCTAACCCAGCTACGTCTCACACTGTGTTCAGCATCCCTCTCTGAGGCATCTGTCTCTCCTGACCAGCTATGTAGGATAATACAGAACCTAAAGAACTGCCGGAAGAGAGTAACATGTTAGAGCAACCCAGACATTTTTCTTGATTAACTTGCCAGTGTCCTTGATTATGAGTCAGGCTGGATTATTCCTGGCTTTCAGACCTGTGACTACATCTCTACTAGTAAGTAAAATGGCATAGTGCCTCTTTTCCAGCCTTTAAGGGTCCTGGTAAAGATCACATATGTAAGTCTGAATTCCCAACAGTGACTGTTCTCACGCATACTGTTGAGAGCAGCTTCTGGCCAGTGAAATCCCTCACAATGTGCCTGGGCACTGTGTGGGAGACTGCTCATGAGTGTGGGCCAGAGCCAGGCCAGGGATCATGCCAGCAGTTAAGTTCTGTGTATGGTCATTGGAAAATATTTGCATTCAGGCCCTCGTGAGTTTAGTTTACTAATATGGAAGTAACCTGGAAATCTTGAAGTCATTGGCCTA
The DNA here is from genome assembly GCF_018691265.1 of Tyto alba. NCBI lineage: Eukaryota > Metazoa > Chordata > Aves > Strigiformes > Tytonidae > Tyto > Tyto alba. The sequence continues at coordinate 39,513,565 of NW_024881316.1, read as the reverse complement.
AAACAGCCTCCTGTACAATCAAAGGATCAAGTTCCCAAATAACAAAGAATATCAAAGGTTGATATTCCTGGCACTGTCCTGACCTGATGAGCAACGGGAAGATTAAGTTTACAGGAGAGGTCTTGGAAGTTTACTGGAAATTTGTCAGCAATGGGTCACTCTCCTTGAAGATGTTTCTCTTTCTTACGCTTCCTGGGGGAACAGGGAGGTACTACTTTCATAATATTTCTGAGGAAATAAAAAACTACAGAGTTACCCAAAGTCCTATTGAAAAGGTGATGCTGGGCCAGCAAATAAAATCTTTCCTCCAAGGTCCCAGACTTGGAACATGATCTATATTGGTCCTTCCAATAAAATGCAACTCACTAAAGAATGGGATGCATCTGTCTTTTCATAGATTAGAAAACAAATATCACAATGTTTACAATCCTCTGTCAGTGGAAGCAAAAAATTAACTGTCTTGGTGTTTCTTACCCAGTGAGGATTGTGAAGTTTCCACTATTGGAAATCTTAGAGATCTGTAGATATAGATGACTCTGCTTTTGGCAGAGATATGCATTAGATGGCTACCTGAAGTATCTTTGAGCTGTATGATTTTATAATCACATTTTGCAGAAGTACATTTCTGTAACTTCAAAATATGACTGTAACCATATTATTCCATCAAAAATTGTTTGCACACTGGGATAAAGACTGGTATATAGTCTCAGTCTTCAGGTCCAAGAACAACAGAGTTATTCTGTGGAGAAGATAGTTTTCTAAGGAAATTAACTAGACTGTGGAATTAATGACCTTTATCGTCATCCTTTGATCCAGTTAAACTTTTCAAAGATAATACCTAATATTAGGTTCATTAAGAATAACAGATACTACCAGTGTGCTTCACACCTCTGCATAAAGAAAACTCATATATTTCTGAAATCTCCTGCACTTCATTTTCAAGACCTCACCTTCATGACAATATCGCTTAATCTTGATTAATGTCAAAGATCAAAAGCATCCGTATGAAAGCAGACTGAGAATTTTCCATCTTGTTACATTTGTCCTGCTGGAAAATGATGACTTATCAAAATGAAAACCTATGTCCATAAACATAAACATTCTACAGAAACTTTATTTGAAAGATTTTCATGTTAAGTAATTTCTTATCCTTGGGAACGTAATTATTTATCTGAAATAAATAGTTGAGGATCCTGAAGGAAATGGGGAAATCTATGTTCCACATGATTCACATAGGAAATCTTAGTTTGCTAGAAACTGGGGGGAAATGATTTTATCTGCATAAGCATTGAAGAGTCTGGCTACATCCTGGACCAGTCAGCAAAACTTCTGATACATTAAAATTTGCTCTGTTTGATGAAATAAGTCCCTTTCCTGTTCTGTGCCAAACTGATGAGTATTTTTGTGAGGTTTAGAGAAAATTCAGCAACTGTTTTCCATTTAATTAACTTTTAATCAGATTATAATAAACTTTTATTCAAATTACACAAAGATTGCAAACTCTGATAGTAATACTCATTTGCATTATTCAAGGTCCTTTTCCCACCTGCTTCCAATATCCATACTACCAGACTTTGTAAGTACTCCTGACTGTAATGTTCAACATGTCATGAACCATTGCTATTTCTCACTATGGCACTTAGGCTGTCTATCATTTGAGCTAGCAAAATGTCGTAATTACTTTGACCCATAACTTTTTCTCTCTTGGGAATGACAAGATCTTGTGTTACAAGATCTTTCAAACATCATCACTTATCTCATGGTGAGTTCTACCAACTATATTGGAGAGGTTCATGGTTCATGAAACTGAGATGTTTTGACAATAAAGAGACTTACAAGTTCTGCCAGCTGTACCAACAGAAACAGTGATGTCTCTGAGTTAGCCAAACAGGATATTCAAATACAATGCACTTTAAACATTAATGACCCAGAGGATGTACCAGTCCTATTGGTGCTAGCAAACTTGAGTTCTCTGTTAAAGACTTACAAGCTTTAATGGCACACTTCACATTCTGTTTCTGAGAGATGGTGTGAGGCACAGATGGAACTCCAAATGATCCTTAACACTGCTTGATTGGAAACAAATACAGTAGATTTTGCAGGAAGAAACCTCTCCCTTGCCTTTATAATGTGTTTCCTCTAGCAGCATTGTTACAGCTACTTCTATTTTGGTGATGTGATTGGCTTACAGATGCTGGTTTAATAATTCATTTCTGCTTTGTGCTGCAAATAATTGGAATTTAATTAATTCAGATTTTTAAAGCTCTGAGCAAAGCGTGGTACTTGGATTCAGCCTTGTCTTTGTTTTTACACAATGATTGCACCTTTCTTGCTATGCATCACTTAAGGTTTCTGAACACAGGCGAAGTTCAGCTGTTATCAGACTGATAGGCAGTAAGGGAGCGGGATCTGTACACCCATAGTGAGAACAAGTCTGCTCAAATTAGACAGTGATTAATGAACAGTTTGAAGTCTTTTGCCTATATTCACCTCCTCAGTTTCATTTATGCTACTGAGATCTGTAGTTGCAACTGAGATTGTGTCAACAATTGCTTTTAAAATGTTTTGTTTTAAAAGTTTTGAGTTTTTATCTTGTCAAAAATGAAATTTGTCAAGCCACAGTGGGTAACTGATTATTGACTATTCTATTTGAACCAAATATATCTTTCTTTTTATCTCTGAAAGATATGTACTCTCAACCAAAAATTAAATTTTGTAAAGTTCTAAAAATTTTCTCAGAATTTAAATTTTAAAAGGGTAATTTTGGGGGGGGGGGGGGGTAGTCACTTCTGAGTTACATTCTCCAATCATTTTAATTAACTATTCTCTTAAGTTTATTATTATTATTATTATTATTATTATTATTATTATTATTATTATTATTATTATTATTATTATTATTATTATTATTATTATTATTATTTGGACATACAAGGACTCCTTCTATTCTTCAGGATTTTCTGTTATATATCAGTGTTTGCCCTCATGGTTTTTGATCCTTTTCCTTCAGACTGCCCAAACCTTCCTGGCCAATGCAAAGTTTATTGTCTGAGTCTCTGATCAGATGTATGTCTTTTTTTTTTTTTTTTTTTTGTTTATACATATTTTTGATTGGTCTGTAAATGACCACACTGACTCTCGGAGTAGCTTCTTGCATTTTCATCTCCAATCAGCTGAGGTGAATAAATGTGAGACACTTCCCCGGACAGTGTCAATATTTCTCTTTCACAGAGTTCCCTTCCTCTCCTACTCTTCCTTCATACCTCTATACAGTTTCCTACTCTATACTGCTGTACTATGTGTAGATACACTCATTTAGTTACCCATACTCTTCATAGAGGTTTTGCTACTGAGAAAGAAAAAAACCTTATAATAGGTAATTGCATTAAGCAGTTATAAAGTATTCATCTGGAGTTCGTTAAGTGAAAGGAACTTTATTGAGTTATTTTCTTTCTCTCAGATCTGAGCCTCAGTAAACTTGTTTGTTACTTGATAGCAAGAATAGAGTGCTGATCTAGGTGTCTCCAATGCGAACATTGAGATGATCTGCTAGTCAAGACAAACTGTATCTATCCTCCTCATGAATATGCCAGGAGGTAAAATTTTAAGCTATAGTTCAGACATCATTGAAGGTTTCTATTTTCGTGAACAACTGAGGTCAAATAATGAGACTTTTTTTTTTCGCTATTAAGTTAAATAAAGAACTTTGAAACATCTGTGTACCAGAACAAAGAACAAGTGCATTACAGATAGGAAAAATAACAGGAGCATATTCAACAGATGAGGCTTATTCAGCAGATGAGGCATTACAGACATTATGGACTCTTGTTAATGTTGTATAACCCTTGTGTAGGCATCAAGGTGCCCTTCAAAGTGTGTGGAATCTTAAGAAAAAAAAGACAGACCAGAGGATCCTGTAGGTCCCTCCTGGCTCAAAACTTTCTAAGTATCAGTGAGAGTGTAATAACTTTGTTCCCAAGGTTCGAGGAACAAATTGTTCTTTCCTCTTTAAATATGGCTGCTGGAGTCAAAAGGACACCTGTAGGCTCTAATGGGTAAGCGTGTGACTGAAAGAAAGTAGGTTATTCACATCAAATAATTGTTTTGTGTGGTGTAGAAATTATCTAAGATGAAACATCAGGAATATATGGCAGTAATCTTCAGTAATGCACTGCCCAGTAGTCAAAATTCTCTTAGACTCTTACAAGGTTTGCAGTTTATGAAAAACATTTAAGTGTTTCTGTTACACATTTTGGTTGCCATGTTAACTTGGCTTCCATGAGACTGCAACAAACCCAAAACACCTCCTTACATACTTGCTTTATGACATTTTATTAGAATGCCAATATAACAGTTTTATAGTAAATGTAGGATATGGCAGGAGACTAAAATAACACCATATTCTCTGAGCACTTTAATCTAGGTTTAATAATTTTAAGGTTTTTAGACATTTGTAACTTAACCTGTGGGCATAATCTAGTAGTAACTGTGCTTGAGAGAAGTTATGGGCATTGCGCTCCGAGATTACAGTGGCTCAAATAACATAGTGGTTCCAAGGGAAACTAAATCTTTTTAAAACCCCTCAAACATCAGTTTAAACTGTTAACTTTAATTTTATTTTAAATTCATGTTAGAGTAATTGCATCAAGCTGGGATTATGTGTGTTCTTTGATTCTGTCCTTCAGCACTTCTGCTTCTTTTAACCATTTCCTCTATGGGTGATTCTTACTTGTTGCTTATTAATAGAGGTTCCTCCCTCACAGGGTGTATTCAGTTAAAATTATATCTTACCAATGAGAGCTTTGCTGGAGCATTACTGGCAACACATGTAATTTAAGCATTATGAAAGGAAAGGTGTAATATTTAGTGTATGTAAGGATAAATTGGCTATTTTTTCAGAGGATTTGTCAATTAAAAAAATAACTCTTCCATATCAGAATAATGTAATATTTCCATTATTATGGAAATATACAGAGAAGATTGTTACTTTTTTTCTGATTTGGATATATCTTTTTCTCAAACACCCAGCAAGAATGCAAAAAGCATCAATTTTTTTTTTTAAAGTTTATATATGCTCATATATATGCTTTTGTCTAGTGAATTTAGTCATAATGGCCTCCCTGCTTAACAAAGATGTCTTCTGAGCGGGCAGAGCCTCAAGACCAAGAAAGACTTCTTTCAACAAACAAAGGAAGGGGAACTTATTTGTGTTTGCAGAAGAAGAGATAGCACCAGGGAAATATAAGAAGTAAGATAGGATAAAGAGCAAACACCAGTACCATGGTCCAGCACCAAGGATGCTGTTTGCATAGGAAGTACTTTGTTAAGCTTTTGTCCAATTTTTCCATCCTGTCTAAACAGTTTTAATTCAACTCTATTTTACTTGGTGAAGAATTAATATATGAGACATGTCCTTCAAAAAAGCAATATAAAATACTGCTAGTGAACAGCTGAGAAGATAGAGAGGTGTCTGGAAGAAATTTTTCAAATATCACAGTCTGACTTCTAAAGAAACCTGAATATGATCTGGATTTCCTTCAGTCCCAAATTCATGTACAATTCATGTACATGTCTATAATTCAATTAGTGCCTCATATATAGAAGTTCAATTCTTTATATTCCTCATGCCTTACAGCTTTTAAGTCTTTTCCTCAGCCGCTGAACTAAGATAATAAAGGCTATATCATAAAAGCAAATGCATTGATCTTCCATAGATCCTGTGTCTCAGTACTAAAGGATTTTTTTATGACTTAGTTTTTTATATTCCCTAAGCAGTATTTCTCATACTTAATGTTGGCTATCAAGCACTGTACCACCTTAACCATAAGTAATTTGCCTTTCTGTGAAACCCTTAGCCCCAGAAGAGAATGCCCAGTGACCCTATACAAAAGTAAGTGACTAAGAAAACACTGACTTTTGTGTATAATTGCCCAGAATAGTGGAAAAAAAAAAAAACAAAACAAAAAAAAAAAAACTGAGAAGAAGTTGTCTTGTCCTTCCATTCTATGGGGAAGTTATAGCCTCCCTCCATACCACAGCACCAATCTGAGACTTATCAGAAGCTTGCTCCAAATGAGAGGTGTAATTTCAAAGACAAGAATTTGTTGCTCTGCTGAGGAAGGGGGAAAAAGGAAATTGCACACAGAACAGAGGGGAAAAGAAAGCCTGATGGTTGGGCTTTGTCATAGACAAAGTAGGCAGAGTGAACACTGGGTTTTAATCAGCTTCCAGCCTTCGCCTGCTGCCCTACTCCATCTGCAGTTTAAGTCAACCTCTGGTTCTACAGCTGAAGCTATGTGCCTAGCTCAGATCATGCCTTTCTCACATGGAATAACCCAATGATATTATGATCAGCAGGGTAGAGATTAGACCAATAATTTGGTGTACAAGAACCCCATATATCCTCCTCATCCTGATTTGTAACAGGAATTTGAATCAAAGTATTTCACTCCAGGGAGGAGGCACCTTTGCTCTGTAGGTGAATGTGGGCTGAGACTGTCTCTCTAGCTTGCTTGATAAAAAGTTCTGGTTGGGATTGTAATCTGTATATTAACTTGAAAAAGCTGAGCTCTAGACCCGTCTCCAAAAAATAGTTATTAAAGAATGGTTGGGATCTGTGTATGTGTGCATCAGACACATTCTACTGACATTGTATGTATGCAAACACAGACACTTTTTACTGACAAAAACTTGGATGTCTCCAGGATTCATCCAAGTGGGTGCCTTGGAGTTACAGCTGGATTTAAGTGCCTAAAGTGGCAGTTAGACATCTAACTAGTTTTCTGGATTATACATCACATTTTTTCCTCCCAGTTTCTCTTCAAATTTCCCCTCTTACTGGAAAATCTTTATGTTACAAATAAGCATATCCCCAGCAGCTGGAAATATGTTAAAGAATACTCACTATGCAGTCCTTCAGGTCTTAATAAAGCCACTGACCCAAGAAAAAGAAACCTATAAACTTTAATGCTGGCAGGTGAAGAGCTTTTCACTGAACCTGTAGTCTTAGATCATGGATTTTGGCTATGCTGTGTTTATACACTCCTCGGCCATGATACAATATATATGTATAGGCCACCCTCTATTCCAGGTCCTGTCCAACCAGGCTACAAGAGAAAAGGATCACTTGTCCCCACAGACCTCAGCCCTGGTGACTATGTTAATATCTGTCCAAACAGCCTCAAACACACAAAAACGCCTTTCTCTCTAGCACATGCACAGTTGTGTAGGGAGCTACTCCCCTGCCTGCTGAAGAGAATTCATCTTGAAAACACTTTTACTGTCAAAACTTGGCTATGGAATCTCTGCACAAACTCCCCCTTTAATTGCCTTTGTCTCTGCTCCCACTGCAGACCATTTCCTTAACATGTCCACCGTTTCTTCACTGCCTTAGCAGAAACCCTCTGCCAGAGAGCCCACTGAAGGTAAATGGTGAGAAACAAAATAGCTCTTGTGGGATAGTGAGTCAATATAAAAAGCAAAAGAAGTGGAACAAAGAAGAAAACTAACAGAAGTCTAATCAACTCTAGAACTGGTAAAGGAAAAGCTTTTCCTCCTTGTTCCTGCTGCAAGTAAAGACTGACACTCAGACTGGCTGTGTCTGCTTAAGTTCCAACTAAAGATTCTTGATTTCAGACAGTGATTCCTGATGTATTCATTCCCAATAACATGTACAATTAGTGTTTTCACTTTGGAGTGCTTCTGTAGGCAACCAAGGCATACACAGTGTCCTAAATAAGACAACTGATTGTTGAGTGCAGCCTAAGAACTGTTGACCTATAGACATAATGTCTAGGACCTGAAAGGAGAGATAATCTAAACATGCGTATGCTCAATGCACAGCCACTTTTCTTAAAAAATAGATGAGAACTAGGACAAACATCTTTTATTATATCCTTGTAGATAGGACACTGGTCCAGACCCACCCCAGCTTGAACCTTCTGTTCCTACCCTATGTGAAACTACCCAAAGTATTAAACTGCCAACAAAAGAAGACGTGTGTTATTCTTTTGTTCATACACACACACACACACACAAACACCCAAGTTTATCTCTGTGCATCCACAAATTGTGCTTGATCATGAAATCATGTATTAGGACCATTCCCAGAGAACTGTGGAAATCCTTTCTTTTGGTCCTTTTTTGTAACACTTGTAAGAAATTTTATCCTTTGACCTTAAATGGGACTTAACACAGACCCTCAGTGAATGGCATGGTACCAGGATGGTGATTCATATGCCGGGCTACTCAATGATACATGATATGTACACTCAATGTGGGGTTAGTGAATATAGCCCAAGGCTCATCTCCAAACCTCAGCCATGGCTACAACCAGTCTATTCATTCAGGGTTCTCCCACCTGCCATGAACACAGCAAGAGATTCCCCCTCCCTCTGACACCTTGTTTCCTCTCCCATGATGTGATGATAGCAAAACTCACATTCCCACTACTTTGGTAGTGTGAGAAACACCCAATCCTACAGCAGAGAATAGGAGATAAGGATTAATATCTCATATCAAGAGAGCCTCCATCCCTCCAGGAAATCTGTACCTGCTTAAAAGGCAACTGCATAATCAATGAACAGATGGCACAGGAAGGAAATTGGATTTGGACATCTTTTTTTTCTTGGCTATGAGAGCTGGTAAAGATGATTAGCCAGAACCATTCATCCTCTCATCCCCAACACATGCCCCTTTCAAGAATGAATTCTGCACGTTTTGCCCTTATACCGATTAGTTCTGTTTTCATGATGAATGAATGGTGGTTGTGATCCTTGCCAAAAAGAAAACCCCTTCAAATGATTAATCTTTAATAAAACTTAAAAGGCCCAAGCATGTTCATGTGTTATTTGGAAAAATATGGTTAACAGAAGTCATCAACTCATAACGTCACCTTCACTTAACTAAACATGAAATCATCAGATTTGGTGGGTTCAGGCCAAGTCTTACCAGACAGGACTATGCATTGCAAAGGTTACACCCTACCCACTGGTATTACTTGGCAAGGCTTGCTGGAAGCATCAACAGAGACGCCATAGATCGAATGAGGAGAGGATAGGGCTATCTTTTTTACCGCCTTGTATCCTGAAGGTCTGAAGGCCACAAGCACTATGAGAAAGTGATTCTGTGCCAAATATAGCAGGAGTGTATTTGTGTGCAGCAGATGCTAAAGGAATAGGGTCTAAAATAGTTTAGATGAATAGAACTCTGAAATTGCCTGCTTCTTCCCACTGATTCGAAGGCAGCCTACTCCAGAGACAAATTTCTACACTGCAGATTTCTAAAACTGAATAAATTGGTGCTCTTCTCTGTTGGTTTTCGCACTTCTTCCTCAGAAAACAGAATGATTTCAATTATAATTGCTAGTGATTACCTGTGATCACTCTCTTCATAACTCAAGTTGTTTTGTTTTGTTGGTTTTTGTTTTTTTTTTTTTTTTTTTTTTAAAAAACACAAACAAACAAAAAAAACCAAACAAGCAACAAACAAATAACCAAGCAAATATTAAAAAAAAAAAAAATCTTTTGGCTAATTTCTCTGTATCATGTGGTGTTTTGGACCATACTAAACCCTTTGCAGAGTGGTAAAAACTCACATGTATCTGCAGAGTCCACTGCACATAGAGTTTAAGTCCAGTGCAATTCAACAACTACACTTACAAAGTCATAGAAAGTGAAGGAAAACACCATTGCAAAAGATTGCTTTGAAGTGAACCTTCAGACTGACAGTTGAAGTCAGGCTACGCAAAAGATGCAAAAATAATATCTGAGAAGAAGGATTCAGATAAAGATTCTTAGTCATGGTTTTGTCATGTTATTGTGTAAGAATGTTTTGGAGAATGAAATTCTGCATTCATGGGAATGTAGGGGTGCTGTAAAATGTCTAGAGCTTGTATGCCCATGATGAGCTCTCTAACACAATGTATTGAGTCAAAGTCAAACAATAATATATGATCAGAAAATTAATGAACATGTGAAAACAAAGCAGTCTTCATTGCAAACAGCTTTCCAGCAATACATTGCCAGAGAAAAAATTTACTATGCTATTCATCAAATAATTTAAAATAAAACCAGCTTAGGAAGAGCTTCAATTCAGAATTCATAAGTAAACTGTCATGAAGTGTCACGTGTAAGAGTTTCATATGATCTGAAAAGTTAAACTCAATTATTCCCCAGTACCTCCTCTGTATTTAGCTATACAGTAGTTCAGCTAATTCTAGCAATAGTTGACTTAAAAACTGGCTTTAAAAGTCTAAAGAATCATCATAGAACCATAGAACGGTTTGGGTTGGAAGGGACTTTAAAGATCATCTCATTTCAACCCCTGTGCCATGGGCAGGGACACCTTCCACTAGACCAGGTTGCTCCCAGCCCCGTCCAACTTGGCCTTGAACCCTTCCAGGGAGGGGGCAGCCACAGCTTCTCTGGGCAACCTGTGCCACTGTCTCACCACCCTCACAGGAAAGAATTTCTTCCTTATATCCAACCTAAATCAACCCTCTTTCTGTTTAAAACCATGACGCCTTGTCCTATCCCTACACCCCATGTTAAAGAGTCCGTCCTCATCTTTCCTGTACCCCCTTTAAGCACTGGGATGCCGCTCAAAGGTGTCCCCAGAGCCTTCTCTTGTCCAGGCTGAACATCCTCAACTCTCTCAGCCTGTCCTCACAGGGGAGATGCTCCAGCCCACTGATCATCTTCATGGCCTCCTCTGGACTCGCTCCAACAGGTCTATACAAGTAAGAACAAAAAAGTACAGATTCAGTATTTATGGAAAAAAAAAAAAAAAACCAACACAAAAAACAAAAAACAAACAAACAAACAAAAAACGAAACAAAACAAATAAAACAACCTTTGCTGCAGAAAAGGGAAACATAATGATAAGATCTCTGACAATGACAAAAAAGGTGAAAAAGATACTGTAGTCCTGTAAGACAGGAAGCCAGGATTGTATGGTTACTGGAATGCAATATTGTTAGTTCCTGTGAGAAGGAGGTGGAAAATATCTAAATTCAACCACAGATACAAACATCTGGATGCTCGGCTGCCCTGTTGGCTGAGAGGATGCAGGTGCAGTTATCCTCTTGGTTTGTATTAGCCTTATGCTGTTCAAGATAGACATTACTGGAAGAGACTAATGGCCCCCAGATGGAAACATGACCATTCCCAGTGTAGTGGGCAGGACTGTCTGGATTTCAATGGAAGAAATGGACCTTGGGTATGGCCAGCCACAAAAAGGATCTCAGCTGAAGATCATAACCTTTTACATATTCTCTTTCCTCAGTAGACCCTCTCCCTTGAGCCAAGCAGAGAGACATGAGAGACCCTGAAGAAGATCTCTGTTAAGAGGAAAGAGACTCAGCTGGACTGTACACATCAAGGCTTCAAGTACTGACATGTGCACTGACAGGATGTATCTGTTCAGAAAGCAAATTTGTAACCAACAACATCACTTAGGTCAACTGAATTGGAAAAAATAGTTAAATTGTACAACTGTGTGGTTTGTGAATAGCACAGTCTTACTCTGAAGGGGACTATGTTTCAGACAGTGTATGTTAATCAAGCCTGTTTGTATGGATAAGTATGACTGTACATGCAAACACTGCATACCCTGTCTTGGGTACCAAGCATCTTTGACACTTAAATTGCTGTAGAAGCCACCATTAAGACCTCATCTGCATCATTTGCCTATGTATAAATTCAAAATGAAACAGATGCAGAGAAAGTTCATCAAAAGGAAGCTAGACATGAGCATCCATCTTTCTGAACGGGGTTTGTTTACCTTAGGATACAAAAACCAAGGGAGAGGAATACCAAGGAAGAGAGTTTAATTAGCAGAAGAACATGTGGGTATAATAAACTGTCCATGAGATGTAAGATGTGGGAGACTGAAATGGATTTCTAATAGGGATAAATAAACAAGCAAAATCCATGAATAATTTTCAGTAGCTTTACAATGATGCATAAGAAAGGAGAAGACAGTATAAAACTGGGTGCCCAGAGAGCAGAGGACCAAGCTGCATTGACTCAGAAAAAAACATTCAAGTTCAGTTCTAGCCTTAGTTCAATCCCATAACTATAGGTCTCAATTGTACATTTATTTTCCTTCCCTAAGGATGATGCTGAGTCATGATTCAAAAGGTAGCCTCTGCAACTTTCAAAGTTCATCAAGAAATGCAAGTATATACCTCTCTCTTGGATTACTATCTACAAGTGAGAGAAACAGTATTACCTGATTCCAGCTTTGCCCTTCTTTGGGAGAGGATGGTAAAGATCACAGGGTAGTAACTAGTGAGAAGAAGTTATGATGACTGACCAAAGAACAGCAGTTATTGAAAAAGTAAGGTTCAATTCTGAGGTTCCACTTGTAGCTCTAAGACATACGTAATGTCTTCAGCTGGTTAAGTTAGGAATTGTTTTCCATCAGAGTCAGAAAAAGTAAAGAAAGTTATTTGGGATGGTCACTAGTCTAATTTTGGACATATTCATCTGAGATATTTGACGCCCTTACTCTGATATTCAATCTTATTCTGTCAGAATTTATCTGAAGATTTTTTGACCAAGACCAAATGTCCTAGCACCCATTCTTGGATTTTTTTTTTTCTAGCATTTGAGTGTAGGTGGGATGAAGATATGGATAGGTTACCTCCAGAATATGAGCTTACAGCTGCTGCTGTTTCTGCTGTTTTGTAGCTCTGTTTCAGCGTATTGTTATCCTTGTGCTCCATGACATACATGGGTATACTGCAAGTGAAAGCATGAAAGTTAGAAATCAAAGTTAAAATTTTTCTATACAGAAGATTAAAGCATGCAGGTAAGTAATTGCTACAGAGCAACTGGTCAACACAAGACAGCCTAGCTTGTGTCCCATTAACTGACTTCTGTGTCCTATCTTCTCATCCAAACCCTGATACACTTTAATTAAGGGCTCTGCTAGAGTGTGGAAGGACATTAAAATCATAGCCAGCACTGTCAGCAATCCCTGTTCTCTGAGCACCACTGCCACCTGCTCAAAAGACAGATTGCTGTATGCAGTTTGACGTGAGACGTCTGCTTTTCCTCAGTTCTTTTTCTTCATTCATTTATGCCTGAAGTCAGAAATCTGTGTCTCTGGTCCTGCCCTAAACCTGCCCCAAAAGAGATGCTAGCAGTTTAGCAGCTTACCACTGCTTTATGTGAATGAGGTCTTGTGAAAATACGTACAATTTAGGAAGTAATTTCAGCAAACTAACAGTTCCAGACAAATGCTCCCCAAATTGCTTAAAAATTGCATTATGACTAAACCAGGACAGGATATAATGGTAGCCGAGACAAGGCCAAGTCAAAGAAAATGCAGACTCCTAGCAGCTATTTTCCCCTCTGTGAAATATGATATCTAAAATTTTTCTTTACATAATCCCTGGCAGTTAGGTAAATGTTTTTACCTACCTTTTACAGATGGGTATAACAGAGCAGAGGATTGATCAGGTGATTTGAACAAAGCTATAGATGAGTTTGGTAGAAGTGGTTGACTTAATCCCAGACTTCTTCATTCATGGTCCCTTTTGCCCCTTTCTTGGATAAAGAAGCACGGTTTTAGCGCTCACATTCACCATTACACTGGTGATATCCTCTCCTTGGTTGCTTCAATTGCATTTGTTTTTTCTGCCAGTGTTCTCTGATCATCCTTATTACCACAAACTGAGGACAAATAGTTATTTTGGAGTTCATCTTTTTGCTAGACTACTTTCCCATTATTTTCTAAATGAACTCACAAGAACCTCTTTTAATTATTTTGTCGTTTCTAGTCAATATTTCCATTCTGTCCTCTCAGTATTATGCTTACATTTTATTATATATACATTCTTTTTTAAACTCCTCCATTATTCCTGCTTCCTACAAAATTTTTTGAACTTCAGTAGTTTTGTCAGTTTTGTGATGTAGAGTATTGAAATGAAATTAAAATGTAATGTAAATTAGAAGTAAGGGCTTTTAAGAGTGTCTCATGTTTCTCTATCGCTCCCTTCCACTCTGGATATCTATCCATGCTTTCCTTCCCTTCTCTGCTTTGTTGGCTGTGTTAACAGATGAATTCCTATCCCTTGCTACATGATAGCCTCACACTGAGTGTTGTCCTCTGTCATGGGACACTTGGTGACTGAGTCTGGATGAACCCAGTCTTCATTGCCTTCTCCATTGATGAGCCCAGATCGTGCTGGCTGTGAATCTTTGCCCTGTTGCTTGTGCATTCACAATCCTCACCAAGAAAATGTAAACTCATTACTAGCTCTGAAGAATGTACACATTGTGTTTTGGGTTATTGAGTAATGGTCTACCCAAAGTGAACTGGGACCTTTCATCTGGCTTAGGTGACTGTAGTGCAGACACTAAGAAAAAAAGGTAACGTTATTTACCTGACTTGTTTAATTGATAAAAAAAATCTCTGCTATCTCTACTAAATAATCAAGTGTTCCTTACCAAAATACCTACGTGAAGAAAGGTAAGTCATAAAATGGTGGGCTTTAGCACTAGAGAGGTGTCTCCTTTCCCATTACAGGAATGAGAACTATTTCTAATGAGATGTCAAAATCTCCAGTTACTATTTAGTAACAGTAAATAAAAAGTAGTAACAGCAAATAAAAGATTACATGGCAACACAAATGTCACAAAGGAAACTGCAAAGATTCCTGATATAATCATAAGGGAAAAAAAGAGGATATATATGCTTTAAAATAGCATTTAACAAAACTCACTCATACTAAAACATTTAAGTCTCAAGAGACTATTATTCATGTTGAAAGTTTCAAACGCCAGTGCAAAACACTATCACACAGAGATTTTCAGATTTTCTTTAAGGAAGAAGCTTCCCAAATAAACACTTTAACCGGAGAGAGCGTGAACCGTGGACGATTTCAGCTGCTGTAAACTGATAAATGATGACTTTAGCAAATGCTGCTCAGCAAAGTGCAGCACTGGGAGGGCTTCGGCCAGCAGGTGGCGAGTTTTCTTCAGAATTGCATTTTTAAGAAAAGATTTTTATGGTCCCGTCTATTCAATAATGCCCTGATTCTATTATTCCTACAGTTTTACATACAAGACCCTATCTCAAAATAACCTTAAGGGTCTGACCCCAAACCACAAATAGCAGGAAGTTCTTGGTTAGGGTTGAAACTCTGTCAGTACTTAACCTTCCCCTTGGGCTGAGGTATTAAAGCATATTTGGTATTTAGGATCACCTGATAGCACAAGCTCCCCTCTGTTAGATGACCTTTATCTCTAACACTTCAGCATAGCTGTGTATGATAGAAAATTGTCTTTCCGACTTGACTCTTCATTTCCTTTTGTGACTTTTAGCTGATCCCTCAGCTTTATTTCCATGTAGTTTCAGTGGGAATTTATATCCTTTTTGAAAGCTAACATTAAAAAAAAAAAAAAAAAAGAAAAACAAAAGGAATGCCATTTTTTTTTCTATAGTGCTGGTATGTATATATTTAGACGCTGCTAAAAACAGGAAAGTTATTATGATTATACAACTAAAATTGTGATTTCTTATATATTATCCTCAGTAAACATCATTTTAGGGTTGTTTAAATAATAAAATTCTTACCAGATTGGTGGTTCTATGTACTTTAGCTGGACATTAGTTCTGTATTAGTAACATTAATACTTTGTGTTAAAATAAGACCTTTCCACTGAGTACAAGCCAGGTAATTGTATCTGCAGTGGCACGATACTGCAGTTGTTAGATATTACTGTCACTGAATTCAATCATAAAAACTCATATAGATTTCTGTGGAAGAAAACTGGAACCCCACAACTGCTTCAAAGACACACAGTTATGTCAGCAGTGTATATGGCTAGGGGTCAAGTGGCCTCTGGCAATCATCATATTACAGAAGAGAGGGAGCATAGACATGATTTAGAGGACTGGGGACTGATGTCATTGGATTAAAAATGTCCTCGTCCCCTGTGGAGGGTTGGCCATTGCATCTGCCAGCAGCACTGGTCAATGAGCTGCAGAGCTGCAGCCAGCTGAACGGGAAGCAGTGCTGGGGTCACCAGCTACTGACAACACATTTGTGTGTAGGGGGGAAGGTGACCCCAGTGCATGCACCTTTTAGTCCTGTAGTGGATTCCCCTGTCACTCTACAGGAGCTGAAACAGTGGCAGTCCCAAATACTCATTGCAATAGTGAATGTCCCAGACCTGGTTTTAAAGCTGACTCCCATTGACTACTGGGCCAGGCTCTGACCTTCCTTGAAGGCTTCCCAAGGCCCAGGCCCACGATATTTAAAATAACCACCCACATTTGCTGAGCTGTAGACTGTGACTCAACAGATCTGACCCAGCAGAGCTGCCCCAGGAGCCTGTCCAAGGCTGCAGAGTGGGTTTGCACAGGATCTTCACAATCTTCAGTGCTGCACATTTCTTCATTCTGCTTTCTGTACTGAATAGGCATGGCAGCTGCTGCGTCAAAGGAATGAAAACTAAATGCCCCGATGCTCACAGTGCTGAGAAGAGGGTCGGAGTTCTGTGGCACATGGCTCAATCCCCCCTCACACTACTGCACATGGACTGAACATGCCTCGGGGCTCCAGTGCCCAGACTATCAGGCTGAGAGATACAAGTGATGGCAAATGACTGATCTTAGAGCCTTGTTTCATTACTTATCCCAGGATCTATGCAGTGAACAGAGCCAGAGCAAGATCCCAAATGGTTAGGATATAAAACTCGTAGTCCTGTTTGTACCTCCAGCTCTGCTGAGCCCAAAGGAGATGCTGAACTGCTGCCATGAAAAGTTGCTGTAATAAATCCTAGGAAAAGCTTTTGCAACAACTTCTTGCACAGAAAAGGTTTCATTTTTCAGTTGTAACAAGATTCTTGTAATATAGGTGTATGATCTATCAACTACTGTTGGTATGCACTTTTTTAACTACTGAAGATAAAGCCTGATAAAAATGCAGAAATAGAAAAGACTTCAGGCAGTGAATTGAGAAGCCTAAAATATGGACCATGGGCTCTGTATATGTGTCAGAATATGGTCAATCAAAAAAAGAAAGGTTTCTCTGAGGTATGAATCAGATCTCAGTGTCGGTTGGATTTAACTCCACTCTCTGAAGAAACTGGGAGCCAACACTCCTAAACTAGGTATAACAGTTTAATTGGAAGAGTAACACATCTGGACTGAGTTACAGGTATAAGTGAGGTCAGAGAATGAGTTTCCTCTGCTTTTGGGAAGTGCTGGATCCATTGGAGGTTACTACCCCGATGTCACTGTGATGAAATCTGTCCAGGGAAGGTAAATCTGGAATCCTGATTCCAGTCCACTGTTTAACAGACTATGGTAGGCAAATGTTGTCTTCATTCCCCTAAAAGTTACCGAGTACTCCTTTAACCATTAGTTATAGTAAATATAAGCCTTATCAAATACATGTTATTCCAAAAATTTCAAAAGACTGACATTTCTTGAATCTTGAATATTTGTACCCCTAATTCTGTCAGGCATATTGTAAGGCCATCTGTCTTAATCTTTATATCTACATATACATACAAAGGTAATTTCCTTTCCTACATACCCATGTATATATATATATATATATATATATATATATATACACATATATACCTCTAATTCCATATGTACTTTTTTTTTTTTTTTTTTTTGCCACATAGAAATAATTTTTTCACCTCTGTGAGGTATCATTCTTTGTGATTTTTTTTTTTTCTTAGCCAAACCTGAGCTGGATGAGTTGGAGGATACCCTTACTAAGTTTCAAGGCTAGTAGAAATGTATGTTTTATAGCAGTAGAGAAAGGACTTCTCTATAAAACATGTGGCACAGGCAGAATCCACAGCAAAATGATGCGATGTCCAGGCTTCACTGGCATTCCACTTGAGTGTCCCAATTCACACTGGTCTTTGCCTCATAGGCCCATTCTGAGCTCATGTCACCAAAATCTTCAGTTCCTGTGGGGTCATTAAACCCTTACTCAGTTTCCAGAAGATATGGAAATTGTATGTGAGCAAATGCAACATTCACAAATCATTCCAGCCACCCTTGTATTAAATGAACTTTTTTAAGAAGCTGGTTTTGACCTGATAGAATATAATGGTTTCAAGGGAACCATATAGCCATTACAATCCATCATATAAATGAATACTTAGGGACACCTAAATCCAAAGATTATTTGACTGTTATACATATACTTGCACAAAGAGGGCTAGAGGATAGACCCCTGAAATCTGCAGTGAAAACATCTGTACTTTTCGGAAATTCTTAAATATGAGTGCATACACAAACTTTCTCATATTTCCAAAATGATCAGTTCATTTTAAATCAAAGTGATTCCCGGCATCAAATTATACTTTGGATGTATTGCTAGCAAATTATCAGTTTATAAAAGCAAAGGGTTGTAGAATGATAAAGGTTATTTTATATGACCAGTTCTGATTGTGGACTCTGGCTTCTCTATAACCTGATGGTTTTTCACGTGTTATTAATTATTGTGTACTGTACTCCTTTAACATCTATGGCTGAAACTGTAAAGCTGAGGAAAAGCAAGCAATACAAAATACAAAAATGTTCTCCAAACCCTGCTTTTGCTTCCTTTTGTTGCTCTCTTATAATGTAAAAACAGATAAATGGTTTCCTCTTTCAAATACAACAAAAAGAAATGACTCCTGGGAGGAGCCCTGGGATGCCAAGTTTGAGCCTGGATTGAATTTTTATGACCACTGTAAAAACTCCTGAAAATAGGAAATTATAATGGAAATGCTGACTCTCACTGCAGCAGTGTGAGCAGCACCACCACGGCGTTATTAGTGATCTAAAGGGGCTGGAAGTTAAAGTGGAATCATTTACACAACCGACTTCACACCACTTTGCAAACAAGGGGTGTGTGTACAGGGGTGGGGGAGATCTTTCACTTAATTAGTTCCTTGCAAAACCCATTGTGATTCCTGAGGAAGACAAATCCCCTATCGTTCTATTCCGTGCTCTGGATTTTCTTTTCCAGTCCGCAGAAGTTGCTGGCAGAGGTCTGTCTCTGCGGGGTGACCGGCCGCGGTGGGGAAGGGGCAAGGGGCCACGCCACGCCGTACCGCCTGAGCGGGCACCGGTGCGCTCTGCTTCCGCGCCCGCGGGCTCTGCTTCCGCGCCCGCGGGCTCTGCTTCCACGCCGGCGCACCGCTCCCCTCTGCAGTAGCTCGCTAGCGAAGGGCAACAACATATTAAGGCGCTGGGTCACATCTCAGCACCGCGCTAAGAATAAAGCAAACGATTTTCCCCTCGCTAACAAAATGGAGATGCTCCAAAGTTTGGTTTTTATTTTCAGGGAGTCCTAGAAGTAGGGTTGTTTTTTTGGGGGGTGTTTTTGTTTTGGTTTGTTTGGGGTGGTTTTTTTTTTTTGTTTGTTTTTTTTTTTTTGTTTGTTTGTTTTTTTAAAAAGGGCGAAAGTTGGCAGAACCATGTTCAGTCCCTCTCTGTGCTGACTCTGGTTTTGGGGGATGGGGGTGGGAGCTGCTATCAGGGGAGCATTTACTCGCACCGCGGGTGCAGTTTCCACCCGCGTTGTTTGCCGCTATTCTTCCGTGTCCTGTCATTAGCAGCTATTAAAATAATAAGGCTACATGGGACCTGAGGAGCGAACTGGGGGGCCGGGAGAGAGGGGGGGGGTCCCCTTTCGGAAAGGGGGTGCGGAACGCCCGCGCTGCCGCCTCCGCCCGGCTCCGCGCCCCGCCGCCCCCCGTTTGCGCTCCAGCGCGCTCCGGGCTCGGCCCCGACGGGCTCGTTTCCCTTCGTGGCCCTTTGGGGCTTCTCCCATTTCCATCTGAGTCCGGTTTATCCCGGCGGGGGGGGAAGGGGGGAGGAGAGGGGAGAGGTCAGAACCCGCGCACTCTAATCCTTCACCGCGGTCAACACCAAAGCCGCAGGAACAGGAAAAACCAAGCACAGCGAAGGAAAGCAGAAAAATAAATTAGAAAATTATATTTATGTATGTATATATATAGTCCCCAGGTGAGACCGATAACCAGGGGGCCTGTCTCGGGGGGGACACCTTGCCCGAGGAGGGCAAGGTGGGGGGACGCTGCCGTGCACTTGTGCCTACACTTTCCTGCGTGTCCGCCGCCGGGGCTGGCTCCGTCCCTCCCAGGGAAGCTCCGAGCGCGGAGAGGCTTCGGAAACGCCGCCGAGCAGAGCCGGCTGCTCTGCCCTGCTCCCCGCTCCCTTCCCTCGAGAGGTCTGGGAACTGCAGGGCTGCCGACCGGAGGCAGCTCTGACCAGCCATCCCCTCCCCACCCCTCGCCCCCCACCCACCCACTGCCGCGTTGCGGGGGGCGAGATGTTTGCTGGGCTCCGGGCGGCGATGCAGCCCTTGAAACCCGCCGAGCAAACAAACATCCCCACCCTGCCCCGCCGGACCCGCTCCGCCTCGCAACCCCTCCAGGCTCCCGCGGCTGATGCTTCGCGAGTGGCATGGTCGTTTCTCCTCAATAAAAGATTTTTTTCAAGGGACAAGCGCCGTTCCCCGGTGGGGCGAAAGTCCCACGGAAGCAAAAGGGAGCTTTACCCTGCACATGGCAACGGGCCGGGGCCGGGAATCGTTATTCTTGCAAAGGTTAAGTGGGTCCTGAAGGTGAAGCCGGGTGCCCCAGCCGAGTGAGGGAAGAGAAAGAGCAGTCAGGCTCCGCAGCCCTCTCCCAGCACACGAGTAGGTGCCTCCAGGGATGCCCGGCATCCACAGGAGCTCAAACCAGAGGAGGAGCGATCCCCAGTACCTGCGCTGCGCAGGATTAGCCCTTGAACCCAGAACTCGTTGGAGACGAGGTGACAAGCGCGGCGGGCTCCCTACGGCAGGGAAGGGGAAATGCCCTCCGGTGCGCTCCCCGTGACCCCTAAATCTGCTCCTCAGGTGGGGCACGAAGCTGCCCCCCTTCCCCCTCCCGCCCCTCCCCCGGCAGCGGCAGCGGCTCCAGAGCGGCGGCACCGCTCGGCACCGGCCCCGGCCCCGGCGCTGCGGGCGCGGAGCGGGGAGGCAGCCCCGGTGTGGTGGCCGGCTGATGCTGTCCGGGATGCTGCTCCCCGGAAAAAGGGCGGGTACAGCCCTGGGGGGGCCTTCACCTTGCAGGTTCGAGGGGCGGGATGGGGACGGGGGTGGCTTTGGGAAGGGGATACAGGTGGGAAATAGGGATGGGGTGTCCGGTCTCCCCAGTCACCCCACAGATTTCTCTTGAAACGAATTGGGTTTCGCTGTCACGTCTAAATCCTACAAACGTGGCTGGCTTTGGGAGCAGATGCCTTCATTTTTTACGAGTCTCTTGAAGTTGTAACGTTCCTAATCGAGAGCAGATCTTCGCTGTGGAAAAGCGCAGCGTATTCCCTGCGTGTCAGTGCTAATAGTGGTTTTGTATCCCGTTCCCGGTATTAGGTTCCCCACCGTTACAAGTTGACATAATGCAAATTAGCAAGGGACATCATAAAAATCCATCCGAGAATAAAGGTTTTGGAACAGCATACCCTTCATAACTTAAACACCAGATATTTAAACCAAATGCACTTAAAAAGACAGTTAACCTGAAACTTCAATTCAATCGCCAGTGGGTTGACAAGTCCAAATATTTTTATTTTTCAACAAATACCTGAGTATCAGGCTATACTTTATCCAGGCAGCTTTCAGCGACAGCTTCCAGTAATACTCTGGCATAGAAAAATATCCCAACGACCCTCTTCTATTATAAACTATTTTCGCGTGGGAATCATTTTCTGTGTCTCCCTCCCCCCTAGACACGGAGATCTTTTACTGCCCTTTATTTCGATGTTTAAGTATTTATTTCGGAATGATAGTTTCTGTAACTGGAAGTCTTTTTTTTTTTTTTTTTTTTTTTTTTTCCCTTAAAGGCAGCACGTGCAGGTATCATTGCTGTTGTTGTGTTTACCATCTCAACTAATCTGCTACTTCTCTGAAGAGAATTGCGATTTTTGTTTTGTTAATTCACGCACCCATCCCCAGCTATACCAAGATTCTTCCCCTGGGAAAAGAGAAATCATCGGTTAGAAGAACATATCTCCGGTCTGTTTCTTGGTTTGGGGACATCTGGGGATCTTGCATTCGTGTTCTGACAACAGGACTTGAAAAATATTTTTGAAAATGCAAACTTATTCGAAGGTATTAACTTACACCATCGGGCACAAGATCGCACTCTCGACATTTTGACCCCCAGAACAGGAATAAAAGTGCTGGGTTTGGGGTTTGGAAGGTGTTTTGGTTGGGTTGTTTTGTTTTGTTTTGTTATGGTTTTTTTTTTTTTTTTGGGGGGGGGGGAGGGCAGGGGAAGTAATAAGAAAGAAAGAGAGAGAGAGAGAGAAAGAAAGAAAATAACAGCACGAAATGAGAGAGAACTGAAGAAGCCGGGATGAGGGAATGTCTTTTCTTCGCCTCTGCCTCGTAAA
Organism: Tyto alba; assembly: GCF_018691265.1. Lineage (NCBI taxonomy): Eukaryota > Metazoa > Chordata > Aves > Strigiformes > Tytonidae > Tyto > Tyto alba. The sequence continues at coordinate 39,491,137 of NW_024881316.1, read as the reverse complement.
AATGCCACTCGTTTACAGAAAGAGGGAAAGAAAATCGCTTCGCCTGCCCAGAGCAGTGAGTAGTATCGGACCCCAGGCTCTCCCCAGAAATAGAAATGTTTGGAGGATGAAATGGCAATGCTAGGGCTTACTTCACCACGCTACTGTCGTGTTCATGAACGCTTATTCTGCAGGATGATAACGTAGTATTCTCTTGTTGCTCTTTTGTTGATTTTTAAAATTATTATTATTATTTGTTTGTTTGCTTTTCCTTCGCAGATGGGCAAACATCAGAGTAACAACGGCAGTGTCATAAACAATAAAAAAAACACATGCGTGTCCCTGAGCACGGTACCATGTTATCCTGACGGATCTGTCTTCGCTAGCGTATTATATTACCCTGGTTCCTCGGGACAATGTAATACACCCAAGCAATTTTTCCCCCTTCACGGATCTAAAGGAGTGTGAATGGATGGATGAATAGAAAAACAAACAAGCAAGGAGATTATGGCCTCATGATTAATTATAAAGCACGTTCAACCTTTTTCTTTCGAGGGTTATTTTGCTTTTCCCGCTTCGCCCGGGTAGTCTGACTCCCCCGGACCCAAGCAGGGCTTTGCGGCTTCCGATCCGCGGAGGATCCGCGGGACTTAGCCTGCCGCGGAAACCTTCCCGGGTGTGGAGAGAGACCGTCCCGGGCCGTGGGAGGAGGGACAGGAGGAAGGCACCCAGATCAGGGGCGCAGGGGCGGAAAGTGGGGACGAGGAGCAATGCTGGGGCGGGGGGAGGAAGCGGCTCTAACCCGGGGGTGGACCCCTCACAGGTAAGCGGCTCCTGGAATCCTCCCGGAGGATCTTCTCAAGAGACGGAGAGCAACTTGCGATCCCAAAATCCTCCCAGAGGAGCAGATCCCTCCCTCCAGCCTCCCCCCCACTTCTATTTTTTTTTTTTTTTTTTTTTCCTTTTCTTATTTTCTTCCCTTTCTTTCTTTCTTTCTTCTTTCTGCCTTTCTCCCCCTCCCTCCCTGGGCAGGTCCCGGTGAGTCCTGTCCCGCGGCTCGTCGCGGAGGGCGCGCAGCGAGGCCAGCCGGGAGCGGTGCGGAGCGGCGCGGTGCGGAGCCGCGCGGTGCGGAGCCGAGCGGCGGGTCGGGCCAGCGCAGGCAGCGCGGCCGCGCAGCGCCGCCGGGGAGGCGCGCAAACCCACCCCACGCTACTCCCCCCCCCCCCTTCCTCCCCCGCCGTGGCACAGCGCGGAGCTGCTCGGGGACCCTCCCCACGGCCTCCCACGGGAGGCCGCCCCGCCGCGGGGGGCCGCGCGTAGCGGGCCCCGGGGAGATGCCCCGGGGGAGGCTGCGGGAGCGGGACGGGGGGGGGGCGAGATCACACGTTTGCGGGCTGCGTGCCCCGGACTGCTGCGCCTCCGGGAGAAGCGGGTTGAAAAGTTGGATCTTCCCAGCCAGAAACTTTCTCCCTGCGTGCGCATGCCCGGAGTGTGGTGGGAGGTTGAGGGGGGAGCGGGGAGGGGGGGGTTGAAATAAGGAGGAGGCTGGAGGGAAGGGATCGGTTCAGTCTGAGCTCGGCCGCTCCCGGGCGCGTTTGCACTCCGGCAGCGCAGGCGGCGCCGGGAGGGAGAGGAGGAGAGTCCGGGAGGGAGAGGAGCCCGGGAGGGAGAGGAGGAGAGCCCGGGAGGGAGAGGAGCCCGGGAGCCCCTCCGCCCCACCGGCCCGGGCCCCGGCCCCGGCCCCGCTGGAGGAGCAGCGGGGTGGGGAGAGAGCTGTGGCCCCCGGGGCCAGCAGAGACACTGACCTAGCCCAACCTTTTTTTTTTTTTTTTTTTTTTTTCCCTATTTTTTTTTTTTCTATTATTTTATTTTACCAGCTCCAATTTAGCCCAGGATCTTTTAACTGCTGCCAGCGGTGGAGCGCAGATCGGGATTAGGTAAATAAAAAGAACAACTCATTTTGTTTGGTTTTTGTTTTGCCAAGCCTCGGGGGTTGGGAATATCGATCCAAACACCTCCTTCTCTCTCCCTCCTTTCTTTCTCTCTCTCTTTCCCCCCATCCCCTCCCACCATCCACTGGATGGTGTAGGAGTGGGGACATGGTGCTTCACGTGAGGAGGACTGCTCTCCTCGGGGCGGGCGGAGGGCTGGGGGAAGCCTTCACATAGGGCTCGGCTATTCTGATGCTATTTAAAGATTTGTCTTCCCCTTTCGAAGTTGTTTATCCCCCCTTGCGGAGGAGCTGTGTTTTTAACCCGAGCTAAAAATGACACATACGATCTGCAAACCAGAAGCCTGAATGTCCTTTACAGACTTGAACGTCCAGCTTCTCTCTATTATTTTATTTCCTTTTATTTTATTTCCTTTTATCTTCTTTCTGGTCTTTCTTTCTTTCTGATCCTTCTTTCTCACTCATTTTTTTTTTTTTTAGTGTTTTAGGGTCCGATAAGCCTTCTCTGTTTCTTCCCAAGGCCGTAACAGAAATGTATCTGATGTTTATATTTGTCTGAATGGATCGAAACAAGTTCAGCGTAGGGAGAGACTGAGCTTCTCTCGAGGCTGAGCCTATAAAGTGTCAGTGCAAAGCCGAGGATTAGGGTATAGTTGTTATCGTTGGCTTTTGAGAGGGAAACTATAAAAATCGAGCATTTTGGAGATTACGGGAGCGCTGCGGGAATTGTCCGATAAAAGGCGAGCCGGGCAGGAGGGCAGAGCCGTGTCCCGGACAGGTGCACAGTAGGTCCAGTTTAGTAAATCCGAAGCCAACCGAGGAAAAGGGCCAAGCCCTAAAACCGCGCCGAGCTGGGGAGCCCGCGGCGGGAGGCTGGCTGCGGGGTGGCCGGGGACGGCGGCCGGGCGGGCCCGGGGGATGCGGCCGGGGCCCCGCGGGGCTGTCACCGCAAAAAGGGGGGTGCCCCCCATCCGTGCCGGTGCGTGCTGTGGCCGTGGGAAGCGAGGAGTGCAGAGAGGACAAATCCTCCCCGCCGGCGGGAGGGAGGAAGGAGGATTTATTCCTGCGCAGGGCGGGCAGCGGGCGTTTCTCCAGGGAGAAAGCGAGAATGAACCTTGTGCTGGGGGGACCTTTCGATGCTTGAGGGGATTAACAAACCACACACACACACACACACAAAGCTCCCAAAGAGACCCCAGAACTTCTGCAGGGGCAGAACTGAAGAGCCTGGCCCCTGCGGCCACCCCGCCGGCACCCACCCGCGCCCGGCCAGCCCGCCGTGGAGCTCCGCTCCCGCCCGTGGCCCTCGTAGTCACTGTCCCTTCGGGACGCGGACGCAGGGATTTTTCGGTGGTGGTGGAGTTGTTTGGGGTAAAGGCTGCCCCGGGCAGTGTAGCGATCGCTGTCGCAGTCGGACCCCCGTTATTATTACTTTTAATTTTATTATTATTGCGAGACTAAAATCCGCCGCCTTCATCCGCATTCGTGATGGTGGTCTTGGAGAAACTTGTCAACACTGATTTCGTGATAAAATGGGAATGATGATTTTATAAGGATTGAGCAGAGATATCCAAGGCACACGCTGACTGAGTCCTTCCAATCCTCATTAATGTTAGCAATTAACTCTTTCACGCTCAATTAGCCCCGAATAAACCTGCTTTAATAGATTCTGCACACTTCATTAATATTTTGAATAAATCTGTGCTGAACAATGCGCTTTATTTCTCAAGAGCACCACGCTCGAATAATGCGGAGCGAAAGGGCAATTTTATTCCCTTTCCAGTTAGCTTCCCAAACACAGATAAATTGCAAGCTCTATTTCCTCGCTTAAACTGATAGGAAGGGAAAACCTTGTCCCCTTAAAGGGAACAAAATAAGTAGCCGACCTGGTGGCAAAATGCTGCACACCAATGCAGTGCAGCCGAAAGGACAGGGCTAGAGACTTTAAAGGATTCAGGCAAAACAGGCGGACTTTTTTTGACAGATGAACCTGATTGCGGTAGTTTGAGGCTATCCCAAGAATGCAGCGTTTTATGCCCACTACTTTATCATGTTTGTAAAAATAAGCAACGCTCTCAGGGTAATTTACCTTCTCCATTCTTCCATGTGGAACTAATTAGCAAAGCTCATTATTTATGAGTCAGGTATTTAATGTAACAAATATCCCTTTCAAAGGACACATCGGAAATTGATAATTCAAGGTAGAAAGGAAAAATACCGACTAGCCACAAGATTACTTAAAAATCCATTTAATTTCTCTCCTTGTTATGCTACCAGCAAAAAGCCGGGTTTTCCTTTTTTTTTTCTTTGGGTCTTTGGGTTGTTTTTTGTCTTTGTTTGTTTTGTTTTTGGTTTTTTTTTTTTTTTTTTGGTGTTTTTTTTTTGTTGTTGTTGTTGTTTGTTTGGTTTGGGTTTGGTTTTTTTTTTTAGGTTTTTTTTTTTTTTTTTTTTTTTTTGAGTATAGGGGAAGTAGAATTTAATCTGGAAGGTTAAGATTACAATGGTTTTAAAACAATGGCAACTGGACAATAGCATTACCGTATCTTCAAACAGGACAAAGGGTAAGAAAGCTGGAGACAGATGTAGTCTTTCAAGTTTATGATCCTATTTTGCAGGGTAAATTTATCTTGGCATGAGTGGGTTTTGTTTCAGTCAGAACACAAGTGGTTTGTTCTTAATTACTCACCGAGCTAGTTTGTGTTAAAAAAGAAAACCTAGCACAGTTTTATTGTGATGGGGGAATTCAAGCAGAGAACTCTCGGGGTCTTCTGTAAAAAAATAAAAATAAAAAAGAAGCCCCGATAACGATCTGTTTACATGAAACAGAATTAAAGGTGGAGGTGACACCGAAATCAAAGAAGCATCGACCTCTGTGCGGGCAAGCGGGAGAGCGGCGTGTCGCTGCGCTGTGGAACACGCTCGCTTTGATGTCCCGGAGAGAGGGGACTTTATGAAATACTCTGCTCTTCATATATATTTTTGACTCTCCCGGTCGCACAGAGCAAAAGTATAGCTTACATTTTTGGAAAAGTGCCAAGAAACTTGTAGTAACGTGAACACTCTGCTCCCACCTCCCCCCCCCCCCCTTTTTTTTTTTTTTTTAATTTCTTTTTAGTTTTCCTCTTGTTTTCTTTCTTTTTCTTTTCTTTTTCATTTTGAAAAAAATAATAGAACTGTTCTAGAAATAAACCACGGGTGCGATGGATGCTGTTATGACCCGACTATATTTCTCCTTGATTTCTGTCCCCTTTTTCTTTTGGGAAATCGAAAGAGAAATTTTTAAATGTTATCATGCAAGTCTTTACCCAAATTGACATAGCAGAGTTTTGCTTATATATTCCATAATATTTTTTTTCTAAGGATACAAAGAAAGAAAGAGGAATAAGCCCAGAAATGAACTCAGTTTGCAATAGCATGTTTCATGCTTGAGAGTTCTAGAGCTACCCAGGCAGGAAAACAGACATGGAGCTGTTGTGACAGACAGAAAAAGACAAAAGTGGTTTTCACGCACTTTGTTCTCTGGGTCATCAATTGAGGCAGTTGTGCTGTGAGGTGGATACGTCTAGCGTATGGGCAACACTAACAAAACAAAAAGCATTTCCCCAGTTGAACAACAAAACAGTCTGATTGGTTCATCAGTCCTAAATAGTTAAAAAAAAAAAAAAAAAAAGTGTTGGGGTGAAGAGGAGAGGGAGGAGAATGTAATGTGTGCATTTTTCAATCAGTCACCATCCAAAATGTATCCAATTAAAAAAGGCAAAATGTCACAGTCTCATTCTGGGTCATTGCGATGGAATTCCTCTAAGTTTTGGGTCTCTCTTCCTGCTGCTGATTTATGTAAAGCAGTGTGAAAGGTGGACCTGGCATATAGAGCTGCTCAGTGTAAGCTTCTCCTTCACACACCCTCCCAGCCGCAGCTCCTCGGTCCAGGCAACAGCCCACATATAAATCAGATTTGTTTCCATGGTCTTTAGACCTCTTCCACCACCAGTTTGCACCCCCCAGCCCTCCAGCCCAGAGGGACAATTATTACTCTGCAGCACTTGGCTACATCCTTTTCTCCAAAGGGGTTTTACTCTTCATGTGGGGATGAACTCCACGCTGTGTGCTGTGAGGGTCCTGCTGAGACCCTGTGGGGATCTCGTGGGGATCCTGTGGTGACTCAGCAGGAACCCTATAGGGGATCTTATGAGGGCCCTGTGTGGATCCTGCAGGAACCCTGCAGCAAATCTGTGGGCATCTAATCAGCACCCTGTGGGGACTCTATGGGGACGCTGAGAGGATCCTGCTGGAAAACAGCCCCACTGAGGGCAAATCCCAGAGTTCGCTGAGGGGAGAGCAGGTATAAGGTGTGGGCTGTGGATTAAGGAGGAGGCTCCCTGGGCTGCAGGGATGCAATGCCTCCAAAAGCCGTGGGTGCTCTCTTGCACCCACAAAGAGGGGAAGCTGCGTTCCCCACCACCACCCCTCGGGAGGCATCTCCTGCCAAAGCGCTGACACCAGCTGGGGCTGTATGTGCAGGCAGGGCCAGATGCGTCTCGCTGCTGCTGCCTGGTAGCATTTTCCCCTCCGCCTTGTGGGGTGGAATAGGGAGGAACCTGGCCCAGAGGAGAGGCTGGGGGCTTGGTGGGACCCTGAAACACAGAGCAAAGTGGTGGCACCCAGCCCAGGGAAGGACTGTGGCCCTGCGGCCCTGCAGCTGGTGGGCTGGGTGTTCCCATGGGAAGGGTCCCTCCAGCCCTTGCCTTTTTGCCTATTGAAGGGTTCTAATTAAGTGATTGCCTAGATTAGGACGTGGACTGGAAGCCAGACACTTCCCCCTGGGGAGAGCAAATGGCACTTAAATTTGTCACCCGAACTCAGCATTTTCCCATTTCTTTTCGCAGTACAAAAGAGGGAAGGCTGTTGGCTGGTATTTTTGCCCCCCCCTCCCCCCCCAAAATTTAGGAGATTTTATTTTTTTTTGAATGAGAGAGGACGTGCAGCTCTGAGCACCCAACTGCTTCCACCAGCCCGGCAGCAGAGGCTTGGCTGAGGCCAGACTGCAGGGAGCTGAGCGACTCAGGGGCTGCGAGCTCTCTGCACCCCCTTCCCCACACCACCTCAAGGGTCAGGGCTAAAGGCAGTTTTTGAGATCAGATATATCCCACCATATTCTAAAGCTTGTTGGTGCCCAGGCAGGGATTTTAAATTATGTAGGAGAAGCCTGAGCTTTATGAGTCAAAATGACATCTCTCCAATGCCCTTGTGAAGAGGATCATCGGAGGTCTACCTAGCAAAGGGATGCTGTAGTGGGGTGAATGACTGTGGATGGGGTACAGCTGTTGTATGTGAGCGATGGGGAGGGGGAGACTTTGGAGACCTGTGGGGATACACTCGCAGCCGAGAGCTGGTCAGGCCTCTCCAAGTCCAAGGCAGCCTTCTTCTGTGGCTTCTGAGAAGGGCGATAATGAGGGCTGATGTGAGAAATTCCCTCTGCTTTTATCTCTGTATAAATCCACCCCTCCCTCTTCTTCCCCTCCATCATTATTTTCCAGAATTTTTCCTCCCCTGTTCCCAAGATCCTCCTCCTGAGCAGCCACCATGGGAAGTAAGACCCTGCCGGCCCCAGTGCCTATCCATCCTTCCCTCCAGCTCACCAACTACTCCTTCCTGCAAGCATTCAATGGGTTGCCCGCTGTGCCCTCTGACCACCTCTCCAACCTCTACGGCTTCAGCGCCCTGCATGCCGTACACCTGCACCAGTGGACTTTGGGGTACCCGGCCATGCATCTGCCCCGCTCCTCCTTCTCCAAAGTGCCCAGTGTGTCAAGCCTGGTGGATGCACGGTTCCAGCTGCCGACCTTCCCGCTCTTCCCACATGTCATCCAGCCCAAGCAAGAGGCCACCAATGTGACCCTCAAAGCCAAACCCCGCTTTGATTTTGCCAACTTAGCAGTGGCTGCCACGCAAGAGGACCACTCTAAACTGGGACAGGCAGACAGTCAGGGCTCACCCCCAGGGCTGGGGTCTTTGCTTGAGGTGACTAAACTCTCTCCAGAGAAGAAACCCACACGAGGAAGGTTACCGTCCAAAACCAAGAAGGAGTTCGTGTGTAAATTCTGTGGCAGGCACTTCACCAAGTCCTACAACCTTTTGATTCATGAAAGAACCCATACCGATGAACGGCCCTACACGTGTGACATTTGCCACAAGGCCTTCAGAAGACAGGATCACCTGAGGGATCACAGGTAATGGCTCTTTTCCCATCCTCTTTTCCTTGTGTATCTGTACTTCCCCGGTTACCCACCTAAAATCATGTAGGTGCTTGTAAGAAAAGTCACATCCCTGCCCAGCCAGCAATGTTCCCTCTAGGTTTTTCTCTGCCCACTACTGGTGGAGGAGCCCAGATAACTCACTTTTGAAGACAGGTCTGTTGTTGTATTCACTCACCCTGCAAAAATTACTTGCACAGCCTCCTTCTTAGCTTCCACAGATGTTTTCACCCTCCGTTTGCATCGTCTTGTGTCCTCTGCCTTTGTGATCATTCAGAAATGTAATGAAAACATACAGCCTGATGACCCCAAAGTTAGAGACAAGGTCTTTATCCCCAAGAAAGGCACCCCTGTAAGCCAGCCCCCTCTCTTCTTGCCCCCACACACACACAGATGATGGCCTGAGTGCTGCACTCCAGACCTCTCAGTCTCAGCAGTAGGTATGAAAATGTCCGGCATGTTCTCCATCAGGTAGCTCACTGAGCTGAGTTTAGGCTCGTTATTTTTGACATCTCAATTGTTTTTCTCTCCCTAGATATATCCATTCTAAAGAAAAGCCTTTTAAGTGTCAAGAATGTGGGAAAGGATTTTGCCAGTCCAGAACGCTAGCTGTCCACAAGACACTGCACACGCAAGTAAAGGAACTGAAACCTGCCAAACTTAAGTGCTGAATCTCCAACTTCTATGAACTTTTCCTCCCCTTCAGACTTTACACCAAAAGTAGAGCAGAAACAAAACTTTCAGGATGGGAGCACTGAACTTTGTGTTTTGTTTTTGTTTGTACATTAAAAAGAGTAAAACCTGCATCCCACCCACCCTGCACCCAAGCAACTAACTTCCTAAATTGTGGGTGAAAAGATTATTTTGCATCTAAAATATGCATGAATGATGCAGTACTAGCTGACTTGTGTGGCTTTGATAAACTTTATGCCAAAAGGTGGTGCTCACGTGTTGGACAGGAATCTCTTTAAAACCAAACAAAAACCCACAAGCCCCCCTTCCCCCCCCAATCCCAACAAAACCCCCCAAATTGTAGCTTCCAAAAGTATTACCTTTTTTTTTTTTTTAAAAAAAACCAAACCTCTTATTTTATACTTTTTTTTTTTTTTTTTTTTTTTTTTTTTTTTTGACTGTATAAAGCTTCTTATTTTTACACTTCAGGAAATACAGAGAATTTTGGAAGACAATTAAGAACTGAAACGATGGTTTCTCATCACAGCACCATTAGGACGAGAAGGGCAACTTGATAATCTCATTTGCTAGTATTTTTTCTTAAAAGAAGAAAATTAATGTTTGGAAATGACCTAAATCTCTCAAGTGGGGAGTCCTATCATGCTCTAGAAAACGTATCCAGATTTTAGAGCTGCAGGTCCCCAGTGTTTGGGACAAATCAGTGTTCATGGGACATGGAGACCTTTTTCCTTGCCTTGTGGTCTAGTGCGCTGTGAGGAGATTTGTAACTTGTGGACTTATTTAAAAAAACCCAGAGGAAAGAAAGATGGCAATATGTCAAACTGATGGTATGCACAACATGGTTTTAGTGGTACTTTAAAGTCTCCGTGTGTCCTGATGGGAGAGAACAAATCTCAACCTGAGAGCGTATTTTTTTAAATGCTGGCTTTCTGAACAGTGTATTCAAATTAAGAGACATTCCAATAAGTTTTGTTTATTAAAAAAAAAAAAAAGTTGTATGGCTGTTTGGCACTTTATGCTGATTATTGGTAATTGACATTTATCACTGGATTGTGTGTGTTTTTTAAGTATTAAAATAAATCGTTATTTTACAGGCAAGTCTGCATGGACTACATATGTGTTCTTTTGGCTTCTGGTCTCTTCCCTAGCAAAGCCTCTCTGTCAATATTCAGAAACTTTTTTTTTTTTTTTTTTTTTCAAGTTAACTTGGTATTTCCTCAGTGCTTGTTTCTACCAGCCTTGGAAAGTCTGGATCCTTCCTTTACGCATAAGCTTTCCCCCTCCTCATTTTATTTTTCTTTTCCCACCCCCTCCTTTTTTTTTTTTTTTTTTTTTTTTTTTTTTTTTTTTTTTTAAGGCCGACAAAAGTAAACAGATCTGCAGGGAGTCAAATAATTTTGCAGCTAGTGTGGAAAAAAAAAAAAAAAAAGAATCGTCTTGGGTAACTAAATCTTGGGTATTAGCTGATAAGATTAGGTGTCAGAAGTGTTATAAAACAAATCAGATGAATAATGGGCAAACTGTTGCTGCTTTCACAGCCTGGAGGCACTGCGGGGAGAGCTGCCCTCGCACACCCTTCCCTTCGCTTGTCAGGAGAGGGCATTTTTCAGTCGCATCTTCGGCCGGTTCAGCGCTGATTTGGGGCGGCCTTTGATTCCCGGCAGCTGTCTTAGATCAGAGATGTTTATTCCACTGCGAAACCGCTTTGGATCGAGACGGGGGAGAGAGCTCAGGGCTGGGGGATCCGCCAGAGCCTTTGAAGCTCCTCTTGCCGTCTTTTCTCGTCCCCTAGGCAAACCCTAAACTCTCTTCCCCCCCATTACAAACCAGTGTGTGCGTTCCCCCTCCCCCGCGATAAGAAAAGCCTCCTACAAATTAGAGCGGCGACACGTCCGAAGTGAGACCGGAGCTTCCCCGGCGGCTCTTGCGCTGCTTTGACCAGCAAGGCGCTCGGCCCCAAGCGGTTCCATGTCCCCCCCTTCCCCGCTTCGCTTTTAGACAATATTTCTTTATTTGGTCAAGGAATCCTATCAACGACAGGGGGAAAATTGCGGTGGCAACTCATTGACTGTCAGGGGGAAGGGGGGAAGAAACCTCGCTCCCCCTCTTTTTTATTGGACACCGGTTCGAGCGCGTCGTAACTGGTGTGAAGGCACTTGCCGTGCGGGGTGTCCCCTCAGCGTGGGGTGCCCCCTCAGCGTGGGGTGCCCCCTCAGCGTGGGGTGCCCCCTCAGCGCGCAGCCAGCTCTGGGGATGGGCAGGGTTGGGGGCCGGCTTGCTTTTGCTTCGCTTCGCTTCCCACCCGCCAACTCGCTTTCCACACGGCGTAAAGGCTCTTTTGGTTTTGTCTTAAAAGGCATCTTTGGAACCCAACCGCTCTGTAATGGGCAAGGAGCGCGGGGCTGGGATCACGCAAGCCTGCGGGAAGGCGGGGCTGGCCCTCCGCGCTTCCACTGCCGGTAGCCGGTGACCGTGGGATGGATGAGCGCAGAGCCCTGCGCGGAGCCCGGCTGGAGCAAGGGGAATCCGAGCCGGATCGGGATGCGCTTTCTGGGCAGCGTCTCTGGGGGGCAATTTGCCCTGCTCCTGAAGGTCCCTCCCCTCCACTCCCCGCTCTACCCCCCCCCTGCCCCCGACTCCTCCGTTGGCCTTGCGCAAGCCCAGCGGGAGCGGCCGCCTCGCCCCGCGTGGGTCGCTGCCTGCGGAGCTCTCCGTGGAAAACGCCACCCGCCCCCGCCAGCGCGCCGGGCGGTCCCCGGCTGCCGGGACAGGGGCACGGCACCCCGCGCCTCTCTGCACCGACACGGTGTTTGCTGCCAGCCTAAGGTCTGGGTGGCTCATTCCCCTACTCCCCAGACCCACCCCGCCCCCGCCCACCCCCCCGTGCATTTCTTCTAAAGGGAGATTCAGAGAGAAATCCCCTATGAACTTCCCCGTCCTCCTTGTGTCATTCGTGGTGCAGAGCGAAGGAGAGGGGATGCTTCCGGGGCCCTGTCACTTGGAGCCTGTCGTTTTTCAGGGGTCATGACTATGAGGCAGAAATCAGGGTCGGGTCCTAAGGGAGGGAGGAAGGGATGCAGGGATGGTCACTCCGCTGAGGCTTTCTCACGGTCGCTTTGCTCTCTCCTTAACACCGGGATACGGAAACACCCATGGCGAGGTAAGAAACCGTGTCAGTTACTGGTTCCTGGGAACCATTATAACTACTGGGTCGTGAAGGTGGAGAAACCGCTCCTCCCATCTGGGCATGAGAAGTGTTTCAGCTGTAAGGCTGAAGCCTGGTGATCTGCCTGCCAAGAATTTCCTTGGACATGTATTCTTATGTGCAATTAAAAAAATAAACCCTAGAATTGACATAATCAGAATTACAGATGTATTAAAACTACATGGGCACACCCAGCGCAGGATGCACACACAGACTTTTAATGTCACTTCTACTACACATATATGTGTGTGTGTTTCCTCTCCCCAGAAGTCTGCTTTCGACCTCGTGCAAACAAAGGCTATTTCTCTGGTCATGCTCTCAGCTGGACTGGTGAACAGTTTGACTGTTCCCTCCAGTGTTTTGAATTTTACTAGGCAGTATCAGTTCAGTGATTCCAAGGAAAGCAAAGAAGATATGAAATCATGACAGTTAGAAGAGATAAGTCGTACTAACCCCCCAAATAAATGAAAAGAATTAGATGGGGAATGTGCCTTTTGAATGGGGATCACAAATAATTTAAATGATTAGTTACCTACACTTTCTTTCTTTTTCTTTTTTCTCTTTGCATGTATTTTAATCTGATGTTCATGCAGTGCATAAAACTTACTTAGGCCTCTGTCTGCCAATCAAGAGCTGATTCTGTTTTCACTGAATGGGAGTTTGCAAGAGTAAAGACCAGGGCACCTGACTCTAGCTGTCTTTTTCTGCAAGATTTACAAGGGAAACACAGATCTTTTTTTTTTTTTTTGTCTTTTTATTTTTTTTTTTTTAACCATTTCCAGTTACAGGAAAAAATATAAAGATGTCTTGGCACATCTCTGTCTCTTTTTTTTTCCCCTTTGCATTCCAGTCATTCTTTTTCTGCCCATAAACTGTTACTACTCTGCAAGAGCCTGATTCTGCACAGCTTACTTAGCCTGTTTTTTTTGTTGGATGCGGAAAGAAATCTTGTCAGATGGGGTCTTCAGTGTACATTAATGAAACGGAGCAAAAACCTCTCACAGAATGTGCACTGGAACAGCAAATAGTTACTTTTCAGCTGTAGATTACACGTGCCTCTGAAAAGGGGACCACAAATCATTAGGTTTTTAAAGGTTCTGCATGAGTTGTATAGTAATCCCAGTTTCCCTAGGGATGGATTAATCCCAGTTTCCCAGTTGTGTGGCTACAGATGATGTTGATGGGGTTGGGGGCAGGGAAGAAGGGAGATGGGGAAAGGAGGGGGAAATTAAAAAGATATATCACAGGAATACGTGGCCTAAGTGGCGAGGAGCCATAAGTACTTAAGTTTCAATACCTCTTCTACCTCTGTCACCACATGTGAGCTGAAGCAAATCACTTCAGCTCCCTGTTTTAGTTTCTTCATCTGTAAATTGGGGATAATGCTGCAGCTTTTGCTCCCAAGAATCTTGGCACACTTGTGTAGAAACTCCTGCTCAGCCCTCAATAGTGAAAGGGAGATATTCCGATTTGTACCTGGACAGCCGAAAGCAGTGGCTGATCTGGGAGATCTAATGGAGTGTGCAAGACAAATTTATATTCACAAGTAATTCTTTTTCAGCCCTGGCAGTTTTGTTGAGAGATGGAGTCCTAGAGCCCAGCATGCATTTCTTCTCTACATTCCTATCCAATGACTAAACAGAAGGAATGGCATGGGCCAAATTCATCCCTGGTGGGACTCCAATGACATCAGTCATCTTTATAGGAGTTTTTTGAATGAATTCAATTGGGTTTTACGAGGACTGAGTTTGGCCACATGCATATTTAACTGCTCAGAGAGCTGCAGCAGTGAAGGAAGCTTTCCTTGTCTTAGAAAGAATCACTTCTGAGTCTGGGAGACACAAGCTAAGCTATTTACCTGTTTTACACAGTCAAGTTTACCTTATTTAAACTCAAGGAGCAGCTGAAGTGCGCTCAGCATCCAGCAGAACTTAAAGAAAACAACACAGCTGCCCCAAAATGTTCATAGCTATTGATGAAACTTTGTATTTGTTCGTACTGCTCGGTGCAGTGCCGTGCCACGGATACCCAGCGGACGTGTTTATGTGACACAGGCAACACCCTGCAGGAGTACTGGCATGAAGCCTGCAAGCAGAACGGTGGCTTTGGCATGGTGCTGTGATGGAGCAGTTTGCTCTGCCCTTTATTAGGCCTAGCTGTTCCAGAGTCCCTGCCATGCTCATACATCTCTGCCACTGCCAGCTCACATCTCCGTTTAGACTGCTCTCTGGGGCTGTAACTCCACTGCCCGTTATACCTGATGAGAACATGGTAAATCACTAAAAAGGGGGGCTCCCTTCCTCCCCTTCTGCCTTAGCTGCTGGTGCTGACTCCCCCTACACCTTATGCTTGTGCTCAACTGGAGTCTGATATTGCCCCAAACACACAAAAATGTTTATATTAGTATCATAGTTCCTGACACAGTAGCTATTGAAAAATAAAACAATTTGATGATGCCAGTGATTATCAAAAGTTTGTCTACAGAGCTTGTCAAAAGTTTGTCTACAGAGCTTGTCACCTCTAATCAGTTAAATTATTTTCAAGGTCTATTGATTCTGCATTCTTACTGTATCTCCTAAGGAATGAGTCCACCTGAACAGTTAGAGAACTGTATTGCTAAGTTTGAGCAGCTGAATGTGTGTTCTGGTTATATGAGGCACCTCAACTATTTTCCAAGGAATGAATGTCATATCTCTTTTCCTGATTTCTAACTTGCCTTCTGTCTTTACTAGATCTTTGGTGATGGAACTTGCATTTGATTTTCAATATTTTTACATTATACATGTGAAATAATGAAATCTGAGTTTATGAGCTTGTTCATCTCTTTTACAGCAATTTGACTTGGCTGAATTAAGTGGAGCTATTCTAGTTTTACAGCAGTTTTGAGAAGAGAATTAGGCCTGCTGATGGTTTTGCTGCAGCCACAAAATCCACATTGCCGAGACCCACTATCACTTTTTGTCTACATTTAATTTTGTGAAGTTTCATTTTACCGCTTTGTTTTCTGTCCCTGTTTGTCTGTGTTTCATACTTAGGTAAATTAAGAAGAAAAAAAAAAAGAAAGAAAAATTGTTACTGGCTTTTCAATGGGTATATCATCTTGTACCAAGACCTGATACCTATTTTTTCTATTTTTTTTTCCTTCAATCCTTATTTTTCAGGCAATATTACTTTTTTTTTTTTTTTTTTTTTTTTTTAATTTTGTCCCCACATGTTTTAATAATTTTTCTTGTCTTCTTTTTGCTTCCTCAATGTTGCTAGAGTTCTTACTCTGACCATCTTATTTCTCAATTTTGCCTTTTACTCAGCTCCAATTTAATTTGCCTACATGTTGCTGCAAGTGTAATTTTATTTGGCATATCACTGGACCTGTTGCCTGTATTTCAATCTGGCCTCTTTTTGGCTACCCTCAGGCCTTCTGTGTCAAGTTCAAGTTAGTGTCTTCCTGTCGTGGTTTGAGCCTGGTCAGCAGCCAACCACCACACAGCCACTCTCTTTCCCTTCTCTTCCGGCAATAAGAAGGGACAGAGAGCCAGGCTTGGGGTTCAAGATAGGACTGGGATGGGGAAAAAAATCCCCCTTTATGGGCATGAGCAAAAGGCAGACTCATTAGGGGAAGAAAAAAAGGAATATACATTTATTACAGACACTAACAACGCATAACAGGGTAGGACAGTGAGAAGCATTGCCACATCTTGAGAACACCTTCCCCCCACCCCTCCCTTCTTCCCATGCTCAGCTCTGCTCCCAATATCTATACCTCTTCCCCGCAGTGGCACAAGGGCAAGGAATGGGGGGTGCAGTCAGTGCTGCCACTTCCTTTATCTTTGATGGGGGCAGCTTCTGGAACTTGTTTCCCCCTGTTCCATCGTGGTCCCCCTCTCACAGGAGACATTCCTCCACAAACCTTCTTCTACATGAGTCCTTCCCACGGGCTGCAGCGTTCCCCACACTGCTCCATCATGGGTCACCAACTTTCTCTGACTGGAGTGTCTCCCACGGCTGCAGCCTTTCCTGAGCTGCTCCGGCGTGGGACATCCCTGCATGCTGCAATCCTCCCAGCGCTGAATTACAGCAGCGGGGATACCTTTTCCCATGAGAACCCGGCCTTCTTCGGGCACAGCACCTTGATCAACTAGGTGGAAGCCACAGGCCATAAATCAGTGTCTGCTCCACCGTAGATCTTCATGGGTGTCAGGGGGGGCCGCCCTGCCGTCTCACCACAGGATACAGGGGGGTCTCTGCTCCGGCACACCTCCCCCCTCCTTTCTTCCTCCGTTCCTCCACTGACCTTGGTGTTCACGCAGCTGCAGCAACTCCTCCTCACAAGTCCGACTGCAAGTCACCACATCCCTTCTTAAATACGCTATCGCAGAGCACAGCTGATTGGCTCAATTTCCCAAACAGAAGTGGAGCTGAGTTGGAGCTGGGGGAGCTTCGAGAAGCTTTTCACAGGGGGCCGCACCTATAGCCCCCTCCCCTGCCACCAAAAAACTCCACCACTCACTCAACCCAGGACACTTCCAGAATGAAACTCACCACAAATCTATCTTTCTCTGAGTCTCTGAATTCATTCATCTCTTCATCCTCTTGCTTCCTTCACTTGTTTCAAACAACCACATAATTACCACACTTCTCTCATCATGACACCTTTTCTCTTTCTAGCCTTTTGGCTTCTAACTGGGGCTGCTCAAATCACATGTTATGGATGAATGATTAATCTATTTAACAACTTTTTTTCCATTCAAGAGTTGTCCAGACAGAGCATGGCTTTCTTCCAAAAGTATGTGAAGATATTTCAGTTTATATATGTCTTGTAAATTCTTTTGAGGCTGTTTCTTGATCTATTTATTCTCCAGGAGTTCAGCACCAGGCTACAGAAAAGTCTCAGGTAAATTTTCAGAGAACAGAGGGGAAAACTTCCCAATAAGGAAATACTAAAGTAGGTAACAGCAGATCTCATCTAAAG
This sequence comes from Tyto alba, assembly GCF_018691265.1. Taxonomy (NCBI): domain Eukaryota; kingdom Metazoa; phylum Chordata; class Aves; order Strigiformes; family Tytonidae; genus Tyto; species Tyto alba. Next base: position 39,474,086 of record NW_024881316.1, on the reverse strand, counting down.
TTATATTAGGTAGGAGGGGTCTGTGTGCTGCTACCCTTAGGGAATAACTACATACTCATGAGTGTGCTCATGATCCTGATGTCCTTCTTCACCTGCTGTAGCCAGTGAGGCCGATCAGACACATGTCCAGAGGAAGGACCGTACTGCACTTCAGAGAATGAAGCGGGACATCAGCGACATACAACTATACAGGGCTGTGGGACTCTTCCTCTGCTCAGGAAATGTCTCCTTCAGGCTCTTCCATCCCTTCTTATTTAAACTCTCAAACCTCACAAATAACAACCCCGTCGTGTTTCTTATACAGGCTGCTGAGGCCACTTCAGTGCTCCAGGCACAGCCACCTCTGTCCTGAAGGATTTCCTTTCTTCTGGTTGTCTCTGCTGTGTACAGAGACCACCTTCAGCCTCATGCTGCGGACTCTTCCAGTCTGACACTCAGCTGGCCTCACTGGGATCTGCTCACAGATAACTATGACTGGCCATACTGTCATGAAGCATTAATGATGGATTTTTTCATGTGGGGTGAGTTTCATTTTAACTGAGCATGGTGACAGGATAGTTAATTACACACTATTATTTTTGTTTCGGAATTGTTTGATCTGAACTTTACTGAAATTCCTTATTGCACCCAAGACTTTTTTTCACTTCAGATGGGACATTTTGTATTATGAATAAAACTATATTGGCTCCTCCCTAACTATTTCTTGACACACGTGAAACTTGGTTTATGTAAGTGTTCTTGAAAAGGATGTGAAAAATAACATCATTTGTAGCAGAAGGAGAAATCACAGACCTTCAAGAATATGCCACATTCCACTGCTTTCCTTCTAACTGTCAGTCAGTTCTTTTGGTGCCTATTGTGTCCTCCTTTTTGTGTTCTTCCTTAAAATGCACTTCTTTTGAAAAATGACTTCTCTAGCACTTTACAGACAGCTCTGGCTTTCGCCACCCATCAAGTGCATTGCTGGATGCCTACCGAATATCTACTGAGTTGCTGGATACTTTTGGTATGCCAAATTTAGACTGCGTGGTGAAGGCTGCCATGTACAGCTCTGAGCACAGTGTTGGCCGCTGTTCTTAGCAACCAAAAAATAATTAAGGAGAGGGATACTTGATGATCCTTAAAGAAGAATGACTCAGCTAGCCCTCTGCTGTTGATTTCTTCATTAACACAGGCATAGATCCAGGCCAAGAACTGGTTTTCCCTTATGCATTTATTTGGTGACCACTTGGATATGACTTAGGAAACAGTTAGTGTTTCTCCAGAAGTTGGGAAATGTTTACTTCCAGCTGTTTATTTCCCTCAGTGGATTAATAAGCTTATTTCAAAGTGCTGCAAAAAGGAAAACTAGATTTTTAAAATGGGGAAGGAAGAACATTCATAGTGACACAGTGTTTTCATCAAACTCCCTTTTTCTTGCACTACAAAGGAAGTGTTTAAATGAATGGCTCAGAGTTTCCTTAACTTTCCAGTATACTTAATCAATTATATAAACTATATAAAACATAATTAAAGCAATTGCATCGGTTGAGGAAAATGGAAGGGGAAAGCAGATGAAGTTGTGAATATCCCTGAAGACTCAACTGGTATCAGACTAGTTATCACATAATGGAAACAACACTAACTTTCTTCAGATTTCACTTGGTACAAAATAGCTAGCAAGGAGGACTCAGTGCTGGTGCCATTTACTCAGAATCTACGTGATTCATGAAGTTTCCTGCTCTTTTCCTCTGGCACATAATAGTTGAAGAATTTTTGCCTTTTTTTACTGAGGTCTTGTGTTATTTACAAGGTGGGGATTTTGTGTCTTCTCAGTTTGAGGGAAACTTCTGTTATAGTTACCTGGGATTTTAATGAGCCAGACTTTTCAGTCCTAGGTGGATGACACAATACTATCTTGTTCTCCTGGGATACAGTGTGTAGGTACCCTTTGATGGTAATCTTGCTAAAGTAGAATGAACACGGATCAAGTTGATCATAAAGGAAAACCTCTTATTACTGCTGACAGTCCTGTGAGACCAGTGAGATGCATCAGAAGGGACTGAACAAGCCCGTCTGCTAGGCATGCCAGTTTGCATTCAATCCCACTGCCAAGCAGCGAAGCAGAATTGCTGGATGCAAGTCTGTCCAGCACCGGCATATTTCTCTAACCCACTCCTGCCACTCTGGAGAATATGGAAGACAAAAGATCGAGAGAGGTGTGGCTAAACTTGGAGGTGTGAATATGGATTTGAAAGTCAGAACTCCAAAGCCAAAGTTCCAAACTTCATATATAAGCAACAAACTCATGGCGTCTCAATTTTCAGTGCCAGAAAGTCCCAACTGAAGTCTTTGTTGGCTGCAAGTTCTTAGCACTTACAGCATTGATTTTGGCACTTAAATTCAAGATTGCTAGTTGACTTCAGTAGGGCTACCCAGTTTATAAATCACTTCTTGCATTTGGCCCAATATTTGTAGATCTCCAGATGGAGAAGAGTGTGACCCAAAGGTGGATTTGGCAACTCCAATATGCCTTAGGTCAAACATCTGTAGGGAACATGTGTCTGATTTCCTTACGACTTCATTGTTTCAGTAGATGGTGTATTCAGTGCAATGTTATATCTGCTACTGAAATAGCTGAATGCAAATACCAGGAACCTCTGGGAAATTTTACTTAATAGGAAAATAATCTAAAACAAATTCATCCAGTTATACAGCCAGAAGAAAAGAAATGAAAATAAAAGGAATTATGGATCCAACCAAGTAGGCACAGAAATGAAACCCCTCTAGGATTTTCTTTTTAGTTTCTCCAACTTACATTAATTTAATGAGCAAACTAGGTCAGCAGTGCAGTCTTGTTATGAATAAATGAATGCCATAGATTCACTAATACTAAAGTGTCAGGACATTCAGCATCATTCACTGTTCTGCTGAGGGAGCTGTGGCACAACAGCTCTATATTTGGCTCTAATCCTACTTCAGATATTCAGCCCTATGAGTCAATGTAACACAACTGCTGTAATGAAAACCTAACTGTAGAGAAAGAAAGCTGAAACATCACAAACCATCAATTAGACCTGGTTTCAAGTTGGGGTAAGAGAAGTCATGTAAACTGCATTTTAAGTTCCTACATTTGGATTTTACACTGATAAAAGGCTGGGAGGTCAGACTGAGATGTGGAAAGTTTTGTATCTCTGTTACTACAATACTGATGTATTTGCCTGTAGTCTTCAATAACATCATCAATAATTAAACTAGTTGAAGAATTCAAAGAAAGATTACAGAGGGTGTTTTCTCCATGTGCTGACTCTTGTTTTGAGGAAGGAAAACTTATTCTCTGTCAGTTTAAACTAGTTACTGAAAAGCTCAGTGAGCCACAAACTGATAGTGGCACTTAATAAAAATAGTATTTTATTTCTCATGTTGTGAGTGGAGATCTTCATGGGAGATTCCTTCTCCAGTCCCCATTTTTTTTTTTTTTTTATCTAGATACAAAAGCAAAAATCCATGCAGTTAGAACCAGTTGATTTAATATAGCCATAAATGCCTTATGTTTGGTCCTAAAAAAGTCTGCTTTCCTGATTCAGAGCCAAAAACGCATTGCAAAATAAATTCTTGGAACACAGGTAAGAAATTTTATATACCAGATTGAAAAAGAAGAATTTACAAAAAGTTCAAATACTAAATATCTTTGCATGATAAATTTGTGTATTTATATAAACAAAAATACATTACATAAATGAAAAAAGCATATGTAGAAATATAGTTTAAATATATTTATGGTAAAATTATTCACTTCGTATGGAGATTTGAGCAATATTTAGAATACTGTGGTATTTCTTCCTATAGGCATACAAAGGACTTTTAAATCAACTCATCCTGAATTTATAACCTGTCTCTCTGTACTTTCAATTAAGAAAAAATAAAAAAATATTGGACACTGAAAGGTGGTTAAGCCATGCTACTTCTGGCTCTTGATTTCCAGAACAGTATGTATCCATCTTTGGGAATTTTTATGTTTCTGTTGACAGGAGCAAGAGCTATCAAGTCCTGTTGAAGCTATGTGCCATCCTTGAAACTGGCATTGCTGAGGGCAGTAATTCCTGCCTGAATATGCACGTATGAAAAGGTGTTTGTACTGCTCCTAGGCTGTATTCATGTACCATTTGTGACCTGTGGGAATCTCCGGGTCTAGATGGTAGAGCTTACAGTTTATATCAACTATCTAAGGCATACGTTCATGAATTTTTGGATCTTGGGAAGGATTAATCCTTCAAAATGTTGACAAGCTAGTTGAGGTAAGTAATTTGAGATTGAATTCTTCCACCTTTTTTGCTGATGTGTAGTGAGTATTGATTTGCTAAAGCGGAATTTGCTACAAAAGGGGAGTTGCTTTTAAAATAGGGAGTTGGTTGTACTGAAGACTTGTCTGACCACTTTATAGTATAGGCCACCTCATAATAATTGAAATTGAGAACTTTTTCTTGTTTCCTTTTATTTTTAACCTCTTTGTCATGGAAACAGTTCACAGTGACAACTTAACAGTCACATATCTGCTCACTTGAATGCAGTATTCTAGATACAGTGTCTTGAACAGACATTAAAATCAACAGCACTTGTGATCTAGGATGAAGTAGAAAATGAATCAAAACACTTTATTCAATCCGGCCACTGTTTTTACTTACCACCACAACATATCAACACAACACATCAACATTTTCTACACCCACAGCATATCAAGCCACACACTATTTGGCATAGTGTTTACTTCTGTAACTTAGATACACCAATCTGTAACTGAAGTTTGGCAGAAGTTGTGAAAATAAAAATATATTCACAATGTTTGTTTAAAGCATAATACAAAATTAGTCAAATTAATGAACAAATATTTGCTGTATGAGAGCATTATAGTGTTTATGTTGTCCAGATGATCTTTTCTATGTAAATTGTTTGTGGACAGCCAATATTTGCTTTTTAAACTATCACTGGTTGGACTGGCTGCCTGGCAGTATTCCTTTTTTCTGATTAGATGTGTGGGTAGTACTTCCAATGAATATTTTTGCAGTTCTGGATTCCAGAAATACTCACATATCTGTTCTCCAAGTCTGGTGCCTGAATTCTTAGTGCCAGCAAAATTAATGGAAATTGTGGCTCAAAGATATTAATTAATGGAAAAAGCAAAAAGATATTTCTATTAAAAATAAATTGTTTTCCCCAGACTAACACACAGACACCCGCTCTCTGGTGATAGACAATGAAGATACTCAGAAAGAAATAAATATACATAAATGAAACAATTGAATTTTATTTCCTGCCTGTAAACTGTGTGTGGGTGGCAGTTTTTTCTTTTCTCTTATTCCAACTGGGTCAGATTCAGGTTGAACTGGAACACAGTTTGCAACTTGCCCTTTTTCTTGTGAAACTTGGTAACTTGTGGAAAAGGGTCTTTCGGCAGGAGGAAATGTAGTGTTTAGAAATAGACTTTGCAGCAGTGGTGAAGCTTGGCTTATTGTATTCATATGGTGACTAGATGGCGCTTGGTTGCTTCTCTCATGTCAGCAAATCAGGAGACAGATGTCTTACTTTTTGTCTTTATTTTCAGACACAGAGCAATGAGTGTCTTGCAAGGGTCAAACAAATATCCATGTATTCAGAAGCAAAAATCATGATCCTGCTGAAGGGTTTACAGTCAAGTTTGAATAGTTCAGTATTTGTTTTTGAGTCAATGTCCACACCCAGGCTTTTGTTGCAAAAAACAGTTTGAAAATAAGCAATAAAATACTTTAATATTGATGGGATTTTCAGTAGAAGTTTATACATTTTAAGTATAGATATTTTCAAATGTTCATCTATATTATATGCAAATATGAATTGGTTTGCTTGATTTTTTATTGGTATTCTGTAGCCACAATGTCTATGTAGGCTGACTGGATTATAAATTATATGTTGCACATATGAATTTATTGTTTTTCCCTATTGTAAAGGTCAGACTATAGGTTTGAGCTCTAGAGAGCCTAGCTTCAATGTCTTGGATTGGCCAGGACCACAGGCACCATATATAACATCTGAACTGCTCATGACCAATAGACTATTAGCTCTTTAGATAACATGTTTCTGAAGTTACATTCGTGCCAGTGTGTGAAGTGGGTCAGGAACTGCTCTCTGACTGTGACATCAACTGGAACTTGAGATGAACAATTGAAGCTCATGTTTATACAATAAAAATGTATTATTTCACATGCTTTTAAAAAACTGGAGGTATTGGGGATGCATTTATTTCAACCTTTTGTGATATCTGTAGGACACTTTAAAATTGGAAGTACGTGTGTTGTATCGTGAATATATTCCTCAGAAAGATAGTCATCCTGACTTTTATAGGCTCATGTTGAAAGGAAGCCTGGTGGAAGTTTCATTCAGAAGTCTCTTCTGTGATGGTCTGGTGTAGTTGTGGAGCTAAGTCAGTATAGTACTCTGAAGTGGAGGCTTCTAGAAGTGATGGGATAGAGGAAAACAAGGAAAGTCTCTTTAGAATAGAGAACATAAAACAAGCATCAGGTATGACACTTGATCAAAGGACAAACCACCCAGCAGTTAGATAATCACTACAGATTATCTGGAAAAGGCTTGGCCTCACTCTGTTAGGCAGTTTCCTTCCACTGCTCCCAATGGCTACAAGAATTGTATTAGAAAAACATGTTGTCCTCCTTCTCAGGCAAATTTGCTGTCTGAAGTTGTTCTGCATCTAACGGTGGTTTTAGATTGACTTGGACACTAATCTTAGACATCTGTCTCTTCTACATTTTTCTCTACTGAAGACCTAGGTAGTTGATGCCATTAATCTACCCATCTGAACACTTGTTTGAGAGCCTGTTTTGGGGTTTTCCAGTTTCCTCAGAACTGTGGTCGCAGGGCTCTAACAAACGAAGTTGGGAGTCCCTTGCTTGACTGAAACTGTATAACCACATCAACACTGAAGTCTGTCTGAAACCTGGAGCTTTTGCATGACTGCTAAGAGAGTTGTAGGAGACAAATCTTGTTTCTAGAGAGTCAGAAATAATCTTTGAAATATATTACTCTTATGCAGGCTCTTAAGACATGACTGAGCCCATATTTAATAACTTTTGCAAAAGTTTATCCTTAGCATGTTCGCCCAGTAGGAGAGAGAAAGACCTCCTTCCTAGAAAGACATCATACATCACTGTAATTGGCAACATGTGCATTACACGCACAACTTAAAATTAAATTGACATGCCTCAGGGATTCCATGTGCTGCCAGATCTAACCTACCACAAAGTGAGCTGCAGAACTAGGCTCACTCAGAGCCTTGGTCTCTCCCCTAGAGATGCAGTGATATGAAAAAATGGGAGCCAAGGCACTAACTTTATCACCATCATTCTGCTAGGTATTCTGAAGAAAGATGTGATCATCAAGATGAGTAATAATGGTAAAAAACTGGAAGTTCTCTTGGTCCCACATAATTTCTTACAATTTGTTAGATCTTCTGATGCATCTAGTGCTGCTTATTACTGAGGGAAGTTACTGGGCAACTGATTCACCATTTGACCTGACTTACCATGCAAATTATTTCTAGAAATGGGCATGGCAACAAAATCAAATAAAATGGATTATTAATGATAATTAAAAGAACATCTGGTGTCTAAAGGAATGTACAAATAAGTAAGACAACTGAATGACTTCTAAAGCAAATACGACAAAACAGAGTTGATCCTTTAGATGTCTGTTAAGCACAGGGATTACAAACCAAAGGTCTCATTGGCCTCAATCATTCCTCCCTTATGGTTAAAATGACTCATGGCAGTGGGCACTGTGTTGAAGGATTAGATCTTCATTTTGATGTGTATTGTCAAAAAAGAAAAGTCCAATGTGTAGAGACTGCAATATTCATTTTAAAGGGAACAGGAGTGAACATTTGCAGTTCATCAGTCAGTAACAGACAGAAAACATTTTCTTGACTTAGAAGATACTTATATTTAAAATATTTTTAACTGTAATGCTAATCCTGAACTATTTAAAAAAAACCAAACTAATTGGAAAGAACTGTTTATCGCAGCCTAGCATTCCCAGAAGGGGAATCAACTTATATAAACATGCTAAAACTGACCTATTTATGAAATGTTATGGAGAGCTGAGAGGAGAACCACAACAGATCTTTATCTTCTGCTCACTGTTTTAAAAGATCAACGGTAGGGTGAAGGCTAAGGCTAGTTATTGCATGTGTTTTAGACGTGAATGTTAAGGTCATCTGAAATCCATTGCCAAAACCACTGTGATTGCCAGCAAAATGTAAACTAATGTTCCAGGGCCCTCATTATATGCTTAATATGAATATGCTTCCCTTTCTAAATAAATCACTATGAATGCAGCAATCAAGTTGCTTCTATGAAAGTCACTAAATACAAATATAGATGAAAGGTTGAAAACTCTGAAGAAACCATCGTAAGTAGTTGATGTAGCCCTTACAGAAAAAAACCCCCAAGAAGGATATATTTGTAATTTAACATATGGAAATATGCTATTAAAAATTAATATTAATATGAATATAGACACACTAATTTTTAATGTGGTTTAATCCAGTAAATCAATATGCATGTCAGAAAAATAACTGAAAAAACTAAATATGGTCTGCAAGTTCTATTTGTCCATAAAATAAATGCCTGTCATATTCAGAGAACTTTCTGCAGGCCTCATTTATCTTAACCAAAGAAGAAAATCCCCATGCACTTGAGATCAATTGCAAAATTGCCATAGAAATCAGCAAAGCAGCAATTTCTCCCAGTCTTATTTTTACCAGGTAAAGACTCCTTTGTGTAAGGACTTCAAGATTTCTTCTTCACTAAGTGAGAGGTCATTATGCATGGCCACGTACACATAAGAAAGACTGGGAATGTGCAAAGCAGCCTCCTTCTGCCATGACCTTTGTGTAACAGGTTGGCAATGTTTATTTATCTCATTTGTTCATCTCCGTTATATCCAGAGGCTTGAAGATGCAAGAGCTACATTCAGAGTTCCTCCAGGAGATTTGGTACATACTGCAGAATGCACCAAGTTAAGAGTGGGGCTGCCTGAAGTATTATTCATCAGCTCCTGGTCTGTCTGTGCTGATGTTCCTGATGTTGATACAGATGTTTCTTCTGAGCACCTAGTTGCCACAGAAAGATTTAGGTCACACCAAAGTATTTTATCCTTGCTGGAGATCACATCTCAGGCTCAAGTTCTAAAGTTTTCCTAGTCAATGCAAAAGCGAGGCAAAGCCTTAAGCAGCATCATTATCACAAACCTACAAAATTAGAACAGATGGGAATGTTGACATGAAGTAAAACAACTTTCCAAATGAGTGAAGCACAGTTTTGGAAGAAAGTTTTGGAAAGTGCTAGATAGAGATTATCTAGCAATGCCCCAGAAAAGTGTTTTATTTATGGTGTTGCCCAGTAGCATTGCTCTAAGCTAAGACAATCACCATATAAACATGGATTTTTCTAAGAGTGTTAGCTTTCTTCACTGCAAAATTGAGTGAGAGATAGAGGAAGGTAGACATAGCAAGGAAAAAGGGAGGGTAAAACTCTGACAGAAAAAATAAGGAGAGTGCCAAAGCAAGGAAGATCGTGTTTGTGTTTAAAAGAGGAACTTGAGGCTGTGCCAAATCAGAATTTTCTTTAGGAACTTGAGAGCTGAAAAACTCCATGAGCTTACACAGATCATGGGCAGAGAGAGACACTGCAAGTTCACTGTAATGTACTGTTATGAGGCTGGAGAGAGAAAGTGGAGAAAAGAAAGAAACAGGCTTTGGCCATTGGTGTAATGAACAGAGGAAGGCTCATTGGATAGAACATAAAGCTTATAAATTCTTTCAGTAGGTCTCACTCAAGCAGATGGTGTTTAACAAAACGCGGTAACAGGCAGGGGATTTCATACCCCTTCTATTTTAGGACTAATAAATAAATCAGTGAAACACATACATAAATAAATGCATAAACAAAGGAGTTTCAGCCAGTGGACTTGGTTTAGCTCTGATTTTGCAGGTGGAGGTTTCTGGAATTTGAACCTCAGGCCTATAACTTTTTTCTTAAGTCATCTTTTCTCCCCTATCCATCTTCCCCAAGATGGATTTCAACATGGGGCAGTATGGTGCATTACAGTGAAAAAAACTAAATGGACTGGAAAAGGTCTGTAAAATCTTGTGAAGCAAGGAAAAAGTGAATAAGGAATTACTGTTCACTGTGCTCTCCCTGTTATTCTATGGGCATCTCCTTACTGGGCACTACTAGAGTCCATATACCGGACTAGCTGGATGTTCAGTTGACTTGCTACTGTGGTTGTTCTCACGTAGAAAGCATCACTTTTCAAAATGCTGGATGACTGTGCTCTGCTCCTACACTTTCAGGGAACTGAGAAAAAAAAAAATAATCTTGACCAAAACGTTGCTGCTTTCTTTAATGAAAAATGATACTGACATTTTCTCCAATATGTAACAAGACAAACTTTACAGACAATATTGTAAGAGGGAAACTCAGAGCATCCAATTTTCTCCTCCAAGCACTATCACTTTAATTGCTTACAGAATCACAGAGCTAGAAGGGATGTCAAGAAATTACCTACATTTCTCCTGCCTTAAAGTGCTGTATTCCTGTAAAATCTGACAGTAGTTCTAATCTATTTTAGAGACCTTCAGTGATGGAAAGTTTGCAACTTCCACAGATATTCTACTTCTGTTAGAATGCGATTTTCTATGACTCAACATGATTCTTCTATGGTTTGGTTTCATCATACTATTTTTTGGTCTGTTCTGCCTCAACAGGAAGTTCATTATTACATTTTTTTTGGCTGCAGTCCTTTATCTTATGTCCTCTTCCAGTCTTTTTTTTTTGTTGTTGATTATGTCTTAGTTCACATTTGGGATCAGACCTTACTCTGGTTACTCCATTCCATCATTAGTAAAAGAAAATGTATGTCATATAAATGCTAAAAAAAAAATCTATATTAAAAATAATAACAACATCAGAGACTTGTGCGTGTGCAGCGATTTGTCCATGCAGAACACAGCTTTGGACTGGATTCCAGGGCTCTGTGTAGCCACAGTGTTCAGGAGCTTGCGAAAGAGCAGAGTGGCAGGAGTAATCTTTTAAATACTTCACCAAATATTTGGTAAATGTCATGGTCCCTTGGAAGTCACTGATATTACAGCTGATCTACTACCGCATTCATTTAGTGCCAAAACAGAGAAAAAACATAACAGACAAATAGTTCCTACTATCAAACTCTATAGCCATGTTTCTTCTGTAAAGATATTAACCTCCACAAGAATCTGTGTATCTCAGACCTGAGACACTCATATCTGATTAACTAAAAGAAAAATTTGTATTAAAAGGACAGATTTTTCTATAGTATTTTTCCTTGAAGTATACAAATTTTAATACAAACACTAACATACTTTCATTGCTGTGATAACTTGAACTGTGAAAGTGACTTTCATGCTCTCAAAATAATTTGAAGAGTTAAAGGTCTCTCTAACTTGCTTCACTGGATATCTGTTTACTCTTAGGAATACTGAAGATTTAAAACAGTATGACTCTGTCCCTAGTCCCTGATTACTAATTCAGCAGAAGTATCATAAAAAAAAAATCAAAGAAATGAAAATAAGTGGCATGACACAGTAGACCCCATTCTAGCAATGTTGCAGCTCATGCTGGAAATGGAATCTCCAGTTTCATTTGTTTTGATGTACTGTATAAATATTTAAAGAATGCAAGCTGCAGCTTTATCCAGCCTTCACTGAATTTCAGTGTCATGTCTTGGTGGGGGTTTTAATGCTGATACTAATTAGTGTTAGAATTGCTTGTTCAGCAGACCAATGCAGGATGTACATAAGTCCATTTCTGTTCAGAAAAATACTTCTGAACAAGTTTGACTTGAAGCAATGGTCCAAGTCTCATTGAAATACCGTGGGTGACAGTGAGCCTAATACGCATGTTATGAAGTTCAGTGCATGCATGATGAACCTCATCTAACCTTACTCTGCACATAAGGCTTTACTGCACTCACTTCAGGGCATTTTGGCATAAAAAGAATAATTTCATATGCAATGAACTAATTCACAAGTGACTAATTTTAAGTGGCTGAATAACTTCATTTATTCAGTAAGTATGTCATTAAAATTTTGTGATAATTTTATTTAGAACATGCATATGCATATGAATATCTCATAACCTGCTTATCAGGAAATCAGATCTTTGTAAGATTAGAGCTGGGACACTCCATCTCACTAATTAACAGTGGCGTAAGATCAGCAGTTCAAGATTAGTACACTAATGTGACAGCTGTGATGCTGCCTGATGCACTGTGGATTAAATTGAGGACCTCTAGAAGTAAAAATATGAAGTTAAGAGCCTAGATTTTCTAGCATGGGTTAATAACAGATTCACACCCACCAATAAAATATGTACCATGGAGACATGTATTCTATCTCAGAGAATTAAATGCTCCCACCTAAAAATCTGTCAGACTCACAGGGTAAATATCATAAGCTGTGATGTGAAAACTTGAGAGAAACAGTAAAATACAATTGGTCGTTAGGTTGTCAATTCAGCACACTTTCTAACTGTGTTTGCTGAAGAGTGTTCTCAGTGTCTGAACAGAAGAGCACATGAAGTGGGAGGATACTCCTGTGGGGTCAGTCATTTAACCACGAAGACTACATCCACATTCTTAAAATAAGCCAGGGCTGCTTATCTGACCCTGAAGCTAAGAGGCGGAGCATGATTCCCATCCATGTGTCCAACTTGGTTTGTCCCCTCAAAGAAAGTGGCTCTGTCCAGGCTGCTGGATGGGAGCTTTGCTCAGTTTGTGATGTTTCCCAGCTGTGTTCATGCATTGCAAGTCATTGCATCCAATGCCGTGCCTCAGAGTGCCCTAGCAATTCAACAGCAGGGACTATCACAGGCCAGCACTTGCTCCTGTACCTGGCCCTGTTTTATCAGGAATGTAGATGGAGTTCATGGACAAGGATTTTAATCTATCCAGCCTATATACCAGTAGTGATACTGGCAAAAGAAAGAGTGCGTGTGTGACTTGTCTCCAGCTGACTAGTTGCTGGATGACGAACTGGCTCAAAGAATAAGATCCAAAGTTAAGTAGAGAAAGGCTTGTTTAGCTCTGATGAACTTCACCAGCCTGCATCATTCAACAAAAATATCCCAGACTAACATTTTAAAGCCTTTAGTCTCTAAAAGTAGCCCTGTAAGAGAAAGTCTTGGCTTTCCCTATAAAATGATGGCTTTTTGTTTACAGAGTAGCTCAAGAAACAGAAAAAATTATAGTTAAATGTTACTGAGGTATTTCTGGGATGTTAGGACTCTCAAGTCTTTGTTCTTCTCTAGGAGCTAGATTACTCATGAAGGCATTATCATTTCAAAACACAATTGACCACAGACTTCCATACTGCAACACAGCAGCTCGTTGAGAAGAGGACATAAGGGGCTATACCAAAACTTTTAGCCTGATTTTGGAGCCTGAGGAGGTAGAAGGCAGGAGGTTTCTGAAGGCAGGAGGTGGAAGGCAGAACTGCAAATCTTTTTTGATCCCCCAAAAGCAGTTCAGAGGATTTTTTTTTCTAAAATTTTATTTTGTTTCTGACTACTTGATTTCCTTGAAAAATCAGATGAAAAATTTTTGCTTTCATTAGCATTTTCCAAGACATATCCTCTCCCCAGAATATTTTTCTGTTCACTTCAGAGAGAACATATTTTATATGGTCTTTTCCCTGAAAAAGTTGTCCCATGTTTAAACATGTTTGTACAAAAATATGGGGAATATGCTTATCTGAATTGTTTTATATGTAGATGAATTTAACACTGAACTGGAGTTGCTAATCTCACTTCTAAGCAAAGTTGTGTTTTCTCCACATGATAGAACTATCCTTTCTGGACCTTGCAAAGATATAGTGTTTAATTGTCTGAGTCTGACTGCTTTTAAGGGTATGGAATACATTATATAGAGTTTCATCATTCTGCTCCATAAGACTTAGGTAATTCATAGTGTTGTGTAAATAGCTCTTGAAATTTGGCCTAACGGAGATCTGCAATTCTAATACTCTTCTATCTTTCTTATCTCTGAACCATAATTTACTTCCTTGAAGGAGTCTTCTGTTTTCAAAGGCAGGCCTCCATTTTGGTTTTGATGCAATGAAGTCTTGCAAAGAAAGGACACAGTGTTCTGTCCTGTAGTCTTCAGTTGGTTTTTCTTATTTTGCAATTTCTTGCTATTTTTTTCCATGCCTCAGAATTCTGATAAGAACACCAGGAGTAACCAAGAAAAAGTTCGAAGTGGACAAGAGGAGAAGAAACTTCGTGATTAGCAAGAAAAATAAAGATTAAATAGACAATATTATATCAGATCTACAATATGTGTCCAGTTAAAAAAGAACAGTTGGAAAGATGTATACAAAGGTACAACAGATCCATAATTACATTTGCCCTAAAACATTGTTTAACAGAAGATAGTTTATGAACCTGCTCTGGGATTCTTCTGGGTGAAAGGCAGTGTATAAATATAAAATCATTCTCATGCAACTATGACCACATTATGTACTGTATGTTGGATGACTGGAGAAATTAAAAACATGATGGACTGTAGAGTGTGTTGTGAAGCAGAAATTAATGAACAAGTGTGCTAATAGGCAAGTGACATATTAAACCCATTATGAAAAAAGAATTTGTAGCAGAAAACAAATGATTATTTGCAGGTGACCTAAGTTTGCTACTTTGAAAACAGAATCTTAAAGTAAAGCAAATGCAGATTCATTCCTTTCCTTGTGCCCATATCAATTAATTTTTGCTTTCCACAGTGTTGAGGGAGGAACCTAAGATTAGTTTTCAGAGTGTTACATGAATGAGCAAAATGAATGTGATATCTCTATCTGGAGAGTTCATTTTTACATGCGAGGATAAATTACTTTTGTGTCACTTTCAAATCTTAAATAGACTCTGTCAAGAGAATAAAATATCCATTAAAAAGATATTTTTAATGCTTATCGGAGGTGTTTCTGTGCCAAATACACACTATTCTGTGAAGTAGAGTGGTATGCTGGTACTCCTTTGATCTCCATATCCTTCATCCTGGTCTGCTGCCAAGGATCACTCACTCTCTGCACACATCAGTTGGGACAGGAAAAAAATGAATGAAACTGAACTCTTGAGCTAAATTCACATCTCACTTCCCCTATTTCTCTGTCTGTCTGATGTCTTCAGGGAAGCTATTCCTCATTTATTCTGGTATGGGTAACACCATCTATAGCTGTGCATTCAACACAGATGGCATCTTCCTTGCTTAGTCAAATAAAAGACAAGGTATCCCTCTTTAAGCTTGTAGCTGGCCATGTTATGATGACTTTTCTGAGGAAGGACAGCCTGTGGCACAAATACACTACAAAGCATAATGCAGAGTTACTGAGCTAACTCTGCCCACTTCAGTCTGTGATCACCTGAGCATGGCACTGTTAGTTCAGGTGCCAGCATTATTAGTTCAGGTGCAGCAATGTGCTAACATGGCTCTGCTGCTTCCAACATCCACATAATTTCCCCTGCAAAGCCATCCCTTGCTCGGCTCTGTTGTGTGTGGTGGTACAAGGGCTTACAGAATTGCCCTGTTTACACTATGCCTCCTCTTAGATACCCATATTCACATTTATATCAACCTCTTTATTGGATTTAACCTTCAGATACTTGAAGGGGTAGGAAATATTCCTGTGTCCATTACTATGAATGGAGACAAAGCAATGTGTCACATCCAGAGGCTGTAGGAGGACAAAGGCTTACACCCAGGCATGACAACAGCAGGGACCACTACCCTGACCACTGACCCATCCTCCTTCCTTAAATCTGTGTTTGGGTTTTCATTTCCTTGTTGTGACCAGGTGACCACAGCAGGGATTTCACTGTGGATGCAAACACTAAGTTGGTCTTCCTAATTACTTACTGACATTGGTTCCCAAACACAGATGGCTCGAATAACTTAGGTGGTGAATTGACGTCCAGTAAAAATCTTGCCCTTGAAGATTTCACCATCCTAATAAACCAGGATGACTAAGGGTCTGCCTAAAGTGGCAGATTAACGTGTAGTACACTGAGGTTTAAATTTGCATTGAGGATGTTGCCCGTGAGAGCTGCGTGTCTGTGCAGGGTGGTTTCCTCCGAGGGAAGCCATGTCACATCTGTGGTGTGCAATGGCCCAACTGCTGCCCATTTGCAATACAGATATCTAATTCTGACATCGGGGCTTGCCTGTGGCCCTGTGGCCAAGCGGCACAGCTTGGCCTCCCAGACAACCTCTCTCACCCAGCACAACCAACGGCTGTGTCCGTACTGCCTACCTGGTTACTGAAAAGTATAGTGCAGGCTTACGGGAAATTTGTACAACACCTTAGGAAAGAAATAGTTTACGATTCACCTGAAAACACAATGCAGAGATGTCTGCAGCCTCATGCTTGAGCCTTCAGAGACTAGTTCTCTTATGCAGTTGAATTATTATAAATACAATGCTGTGGTATCAGATATCATAAAGCCTCAGATTATCTTAAATTCATGATGTTTCCTTAGACTAGACTATTTTTTCTTGTGTATTCTATTTTTTTCACTATTTTTATGATTCCTACCATGCTTTTAATGTAGTCTTAATGTGGCAACTTCTTTCCTGTAGGATGAGTCTGGATCTGGCTGTATATACCTTCCATTGATTTAATATTTTTCTACACACTATAGAATTGAATAGAATAAAATAGAATTAAATAGAACAGAATATTTCAGTCGGAAGGGACCTACAATGATCATCTAGTCCAACTGCCTGACCAAATCAGGGCTGACCAAAAGTTAAAACATGTTATTAGGGACATTGTCCAGATGCCTCTTAAACACTGACAGGCTTGGGGCACCAACCACCTCTCTAGGAAGCCTGTTCCTGTTTCTCTATAGAGTTTTATATGATGAAGCTGTGATTCTGTACTTTGACCTGAAGTTTTGCCATCAAAGACATGATAACAATGGGTCCAATAGACTAAGTGCTTTACACACATAATTATTGACAGCCTGAACTTTCAATTTTGCACTGAAGCAGCATAAAGGTGCCTTAAAGTGGGATCGATTAGGATTACTTTTATCCATTTTAAGGCACTTTTATACTGCAGGGGTGTTGGAAGAGTCTTAACTGTAAAATAAAATGAGGCCTTTTCAGTCAAAATTGCTTTGAATTTTTGTATTCATTTAATAATGGCAATATGCTCTCTTGATACATTGCAAATGTTCCATGCCTGCAACACCTATGACATGGCTTACATTTGTAATTCTTGCAGAGCCAGGTATAGTGGTGAATACCAGAAATTCCTTCAGTAGTTTGCCAAAGTTTATGTGTATTTCTGCATATGTGTCTATGTGCATCAGCCTTGGTATTGACCCAGGCGTTGTGGCACACAATATTCACACAAGTAGCTCCTATTCCTGTCTGTGAACAGTCAGAGCATCACCTCCTCTTGCAGTAACAGAGGTTACACAGGGTTACAGTAAGGTAGTAGTAATACAGCTGCAGCTATCCTTGAGGAGCATGCTTGTCCAAGTTATCCGCTGCAGAGAGCAGATGTGAACAATCAATTACCTGATTCTAGAAATTCCTTATGTGTTGGAGTTCTTTATTTTCCTTTTGACTTATTCCAAAAATCCTGAGTTTGTTTTGATTTTCTTTCATGATCTTTTTCATTCTCACGTAAGATGAATAAATTTTGAATACCTTTTCATTTACATATTAATATCTGATCAGAGGAAGCACTTCTGAAGCAATGCAACATAAGGAAGTAACATAAGACAAATGTTCAGCTTCTGTACAAAATGGGTCTAGTTTTCCAGGTTCTTGCACCTCAAGTCAGTGACTAGGCAAGTACAAATCAAGTGTAAATGTCCACCAGTATGGTTGGTGATGGATGAGAGAGAGTGACCTTACTTTAATATGCTCTTATACTACCTGGTATATTAGAATGATCTTAAAGAATATGATTTTAAGTCTTTACATTGACAGACAGTAAACAAGAGTGAAATCCCTGAGTTTTGAACTCATATGACACAGGTGTAAATGGTTGCTCCAATGCTATGTGAGCAGAGGCAGCACATGCTGACATTTGGGCATGAGAGGCTTGACATTTGCACATACATCTTATGTGGATGTAGTCTAAAAGCAGCAGAAGATTTTCCACTTTCCATATCTGCAAGCCAGAACTTGGTGACACAAGGATTCTCAGGAGAAACAGTGTGAATTAGCTGTTAAATTGGATTAGTTAGGGATAATTAAAATGCTTCATGAACCCATTCAAAAGGACAGGATCTCAACTGTATTTATCTTTGCTTCCTAAAAGAACACAAGCTACAGAAGTTTTTGCTTGTGCGTGCATCTAAGACATTGGAAATGTGAAGTAAGATGTACTCATTTAAATCTCTTTTACTGTAAATGAAGCTAATGTATTTTATGTCACACTCACCATGGAGCTTAAAGAATCCAGCCATTGCCATGTTTTGACTAATGGACTGAGTGTCTTGGTGTGGTGCAATGTGTATTGGAAATATGAAATTGCCTTCCACTAACAGTGACCTGCATTCTTAAGTATAATTTTAAATTTTGGTGAAAAAGAATGAGTGAAAGCAAAACAAAAGAAAAAACAAAGCCCAACTGACTGAAAACTCCTGGAATAGACCAAGGGAAAACTGATTCCTTGAAAACTGATTCCTACATATGTGCCATTCCATGACACATCTAAGGAAAATACTTTGGAACAAAACCTCTTTGAAGCTCTTTATGTGTTCAGTGTTTGCTGAGGTGTGTTGCTTTGCACCTGCATTTCTGAAATAAGATGTATTTTGAAGGGGGGATAGGGTTGTTTTTGGAAGGTGAGATGGCTTACTTTGTTGTGCAAGTCAAGTGCAATGGCAGCACACCACAGATGTCTGCCACATGTTGCACACATTTTAATATTCAGTAGCAAACGTTCTTATTATATGAGAGCAAGAAGAATAAGGTTCATTTCATTAAAGTAGGTGAGGTAAACCCTATTGAGATGTATGTCATATGGAATGCATAATGGATGATGGTCCAGATGTATCCAAAAAAGAAACGTGCTTTGCATGTAGCTGAGATAGGGAAGTTTGTGGTAAATTCTGCCCTTTGTCTATGAGGCTTTGGCTTTGGACAGGGATTCTTGTAATGCATTTCTGCCAAATATGTTAGTATTTAACTCATACGTTTTACCATATATGGGTATCTACTTAAGTACTTTTGTGTTTACCATGTGTATATTTTTTTCCTTCTCATTCTCGCAGAACTGCTTAGTGAAAAATTCAGTGGGCCTAATGATTGTTGAGTTTTCATTAACTCAAGAGGAAACACACGCTTTTACTTTGGAATAAGTAGAACATGGAAGAGAGAAAAAAAAATTGAACAAATGGAAATTCTCAGTGAGAGAACATTGCAACAAAATTCTGCCCTCAAAGATGTATTCAGCTAACAGAACCTTTATGAGGGAAGTTGCATGGGTAACTGCACAAGCTGCATTTTCATCCTTTGGGAGATATGGTTCCATTTTACAATAGCCATTTCAGATGGAAACTGCAGTCCAAGACAGAAGACCTAAATAAAACGTTGTCTCTTTTTTTCAAGTCTAACTTTCCCTGGGATCTTATTCCATTGTAATTGTCATAATAGTAGTTACAGCAGTTAGTAGACAGAGATCTCTCTTAAAAGATGGGGTCTGAATTCATAGTAAGTCTGACTGAATTCAGATGACAAGGGTCAGGAAATAAAACATAAGTTTTTACCAGAATGCTAATGTGTCAAATAAGGCTGCTTATTTAGGTGCCTAAATATGGATTTATGGCCTAAAGTTTGTGTTTCACATTAGATTTGCATGAGTAACATCTGAAACCTTACATTCTTGGCCTGAATAAATGAGTAATGTTTCTTTAAGGAAAAAAATAAATAAAGCCAAAAAAGCTAAAAACCCCAGAGCCTTCATTAGGTTTTGTGCTAACCAACATTCCTATGTTTTATATTCAAACCAACATATTAACATGAAACAATCATTCCAGATGGAAGAAAATATCACTTCTAGGGTCAGGAAAGGGGTACATAAAACTCTGGCAAATTAGAAGGAAAAATCTACAGGGGCTAAAAAGCTCATTAATATATGCTTTAATCCTCTTGTGGATCATTGTGGTTTGGACCTGCAGAAACTAAAATGAGAAAATGCTACCATAAGCTGACCGGTTTTAGCGCTGAAAGGCAATATCTAAAATGTTCCTCGGGCTTCCAGGGAATGAAAGGCCTTGAATGGATGTCTATGCATTCTACTGAACAGCTGACTGAGTAGACGCCTACCCTAAATTAACGTGTCTCAGATTATGGTGTGAACTTCAATAGAAAACATGTACCTAGTCAAAAGCCAGCATAATCTAGAAAGTATAACACTTTATATGCATCATATTTTTGAAGCTGTTTTTTTGTTGAGGAACAACAACAAAACAACCCCAACCATTTAACATTTTAGTTTTGCCTTGGGGATAGAATTTCAAGAAAATACAATTTATGCCATGCTTTAGCTAATCTACCTAAATGCAGCATCTGTAACTCCTTTATGTGGCATTTATATTCTGACAAGAAAATTTTACTGGTTTTGTGTCACAAAACATTACCAGACTATGCTAGTACATGCTCTAAATTTGAGTTTTAAAAGTAGAATCAGATGCTTCTTCATTTTACATATTTAACCTGATAATATCAACAAACAAGTCCTGTCTCCTTTTACTGTCCTTCCTTCCCACTATGGGTTTGCTTGTTTGCAGCTTCAGGGACAGTGTCAAAGGCCACCAACTCAGAAAGAGAGGGAACATTTCTTAACCATTTTCAGCTACAATACCTGACTCTTGGCACCTTTTGCTGGGAACCAGATATTAATTATTTCCAGGGTGAGAAGTGAAACTCAATTTACATAAGCATTGATATGAATGTGAAGAAAAAGCAAGAATTGAAGTCTCAGCACAAAGCCTCAAAGTCAAGCACGTGGCAGTGGTACTGTATGAATTTCACCAGCTGGCTGTCCACTATCAAACTGAATGTCCCTGGCCAGGGTGCTATTTGAAAGACAGCCCATCTATTTCATACCTTCCAAAGCAAAATGTGATTCACAACTGGCTCAGGATGGGCCTCTTAGATCCAAACTGGAGGAAATACTTATACATAAACTACTACTTTTACTTCCCTTCCGTTCCTTTTGTATCTCTCTTACCTACATATACAACATTTGCGTGTACGTTACTCATACAGTACATATAACTTGATTACTTCAAGACGTTGGATCAACAGAAGCTCAGCAAAGAGTGAGGCAATTCTTCCAGCCAGGAACCTAAAACATTTCTGAAATGTTTCCTAAACATTAACAGGAACCAGGAGGTATTTTGATAGACTTATAAATTTAAACTCATTTATAACAAATACTGAATTTATTGGTTTATTATGCCAGCAGGAATTACATATTGTATTATAAAATCAAAGGCCAACATAGTTCAGATATCTTCAGCTATAATTAAGACTTCCATGTATTTTACAAGATTCGAGAGAGGAGTACTATAAAATCTATAGACCTTATTCATTAAAAAAGCTGCTTATGTAATCAATTCACATTTTTCAATGTGTTTTATGGGCATCCTGGAATATCTGCCTCCAATACATATTGGATGATTTCAGCTATATTTATAACATTTATGGCTGTGGATCTACAAATGTAGATGAGATATGGCTGCTAAAAGGTAGGTCTGTTTTTATACTTGTTGCTATTTATTATGCATATCACAGTAGCACCCAAACTGTATGCACATGTTTAATGTCACTCATGTCAGCCCCCATGCTGGCAGCAAAATCTCTCTTAGATTTGTAGCTCAGCATAGACAGGATGGTGCTCAGGTCTGCTCTCACAGACTTCAGAATGATGCATCGGTGCCAGCAGCTTCAGTGAGTCAGCTCCAGTTTTGTTTACAGGCCAAGGCAGTGGCAGTCACATCTCCTTACTCTGCAGGGTTACACTTTGTTGTAGGATCAGTGAGGCACTTAAAATACTGTCCTTGTAAAGATATTACACAAGTGAAGAACTGTATGCTAGCACTGGCAAAACAGTTTTAAAGGTCCACATATCATCATTGATGAACTTTTTATATGAATAGTTTAGTTATAATTAGCATAATTACTGCTATTGAAGTGAATGGTCTCTGAGGTGCTGAGTAAGATCCTAATTTTGTAAGCTTTCTATGACACTAGCGTCCTAAACTTGTCTGATAATCCAATATGGAGTATACCCATATATTCAGTAAAAAGGCATCTGGTGTAGAATAGGGGTGGAGAACTATGCTCAGAAAGCCACCTATCTCATGTCCAGGCAAGCCTAGAGGATTTCTAATACATTGCACCACTTAGTGGTTTTCTTGCTTTAAACTGAGAGGTGCCATCTCCATGATTGAAAGGGATCTGCTTAGTTGAGAGGGTGGCCTCCAGTCTTGCCTGGGAAGTGCCTGTAGATTTGCTGCCTGTATCTGCTATTAATTTGTTCTGGAGGAGTGTCTTAAAATAACTTGTAGGAATTCCCACAGGAACTTGAAGTTGAAAATACATGAAGAATTGCACAGGATCACATTCATAGTGATGCATTGTTCACATTTGTGATCAGTTTTTTGATGCTGAATACTGTACTGTACAGTTTTAATACAGAATTTTTCTCTAACAATCAGCCTTACTGCTAAACATCTAAAGCAGGATGATGCGAAGAGCAAACTACTGCATAGTTCACTACAATAGGGGAAGATTTATTTATCCAGAGAGATTTCAAGGGAACATTTAGATACTGCCACTGTGGCAGATGAATTAGCATGGGAAAGTGCTGCTGATTCTACTTTCCAATAGGTCTAGTACGTTACCAGAACACCATGAGCTGGAAAAAATTATAATCTACAAATGGAAAATTGAAATATACTGAAATCCAACCAGGGAGTCGGAGGAACATGTCTCCTGGAATGGCTCCTGTGTTGGCAGAAGTGACTGGGCAGTGATCCCAGAGTGTATTAATCTCCAGTCATGAAGCAAGCACAGGAAGGTCATTTAGTTATTAGGAAAATAAAACAGGTTTTATAAACTGAAGTTTGGTGATCATGAAAGGATTAGACTCCCACCAGTTTTGCTCAGGACTGTTCACTGGCTATAATTAGGGCAGCAGGACTGCTTACTGCAAGGCTAGAGATTGTTCCTGAGCTGGGACAGCGTGGCTTGCAACCACACAGTTTGGCTTTCTGTCTTCTCCCAAACAAGGTAGTCCCCAAATACTGCTAAGATTTATGTCTGAGAGTGGCATCTGGCACCATGACAGAGAGGGTGTTAACAGTTAAAGAGTACAGGCAATTGTTCACTGCTTTAGCTAACACCTTCTCCCCATTTTATTTACTAATACAGATATTGCCCATGTATCTTACAGCAGCTCACTGCACAAGATATTCTGCGGATGTCCCTTGGCCTCTAGGTGCATCCTAGGACATGATCATTAGAGAGAAAAATTTGAATCTCATCAGGCAAAAGAAGAGATAGGATACAAGACTGAGATACTTTCCACCAAATTACAGTGATTATTATGTTAGATGACTAAGTTTAAATCACTTATCTTAGGTTCTGTTTATGAATTGAAACAAGAATTTTCACAGGCAAGCCATCTCAACTCTAGCTAGATGTTTGAGTTAAGTCAGATGAGTAACCCTTACAAAGTGCGTTTTTCTCTCCACTGACTAAGATGAGAGCCTGCAATGACATAGGCTCAACACATCCAGCTTTCTGATAATGGGATAATTCAGACCAGAGGGTATTTCTGGTCTCCAGTCCAGCCTCCTTACAGCAGGGAAAGCTATGAGGTCAGACAAGGCTGCTCAGGGCTTTATCTAGTCAGGTCTGGAATACTCCCAAGAATGGAGACTGCACAAATTATTTGGGAAACCTGATCCAAAACCTAGTGATCCTAATAGTGAAAAGGTTTCCCCCTATATGAAGTCAGAACTTCTGTTTCCATTTATGTAATTTGTCAGTATGGCATCCTGTGCCATGTGCCACCATGGAAAACCTGCCTCCATCTTTCTGGTAATCAGTTTGTAGGCACTGTCAGGATGCTGCTAGGTCCTTCTGAAGCTGTCTCTTCTCTAGGCTGAACAAGATCAGCTCCCTCAACTTCATAGAGGGCAAGTTCTCCAATCATTTTAGATGCTTTTTGTTGAACTCACTTGTTTATTGATATCTTTCTTGTAGTTGGGAGTCCAAAACTGGACACAATATCTAGATGTTGTCTAGTAAGTGCTGAGTAAAGCGGAAAGTCACTTTAACTGATCTCTTGGCTATGCCACTCTTCACGCAGCCCATTGATGCTGCCAGAGTGCACTGCTGGACCATGACAAGCTTGTGCCTACTGGGACACCCGGGACTTTTCATCAGAGCTGCTTCCCAGCCAGGTGGTGTCCAGCCAGTGCTTTTGTAAGAGGTTAATGTGTAAACTAAAGGATTAATCCACCAGAAGTCCTTCTAGGATCTATTTGAACCCCTGTGGTAAACCTCACTCTTCTAATTCCAGCTATAGTTTAAAGGAGTCACCCTCACCACTCTTCTGATAGTAAATGTGAGCTGGCAACAGTCAGAGAAGGTTCTGGATGAGGAGGTAAAGGAATATCCTGATGAATTACAATAAAACATGAGATTTAAACTATACTTTTGTGTATAACGTCTCCCAACTAACCAATTTAAGCAATTTCTAGGTCAAATGTGCTGTTATTTAGGATTTTTCTGCTCCACTTGTTAGTTCTTGCTGGAAATCAGGTATTGTACAGGAAATGGAAATGCCTAACTGAAGGCTATGAATTCCTCATGGTACTAACATTTACTACTTGGTCCCCCCTGACCTACATCTGGTTCATTGCAGCAGCAAAGGGGCACAGGAGTGATTTCTACATGAGACTGAAGCTTGCAGATGACCTCACTAACATTCACTGTTGCCTAGAGAAGTCTAAAATCATGTCTGAAGTGCTCTTCAGTGCTTCTGTACTCTCCTGTCTATACCTCTGTACTACCAGCACAATTAGGAAGAGCTAAGGATCAGGGCTGTGACAGGCAACATGCTTTTGTCTGAGAAGACAGGAATAAGGACACCTGGAAATATCTCTGGGCCAGTGTCTGAGGAAGGACAGTTGCTTCCAACACATTAAAAAGCACATCTTAGAGCCATGCAAATCAAGGAAACCTTGAGAATTGCTAGGAGGCACCAGTGGGTGCTCTAGAACTGCTCTGGGAGCTTCAGAGCCAGCATCAACAACTGTCTGTCCTGCTCACTGAGGCAGGGAGCAACGCCTCACCAAGACACCCTTCTGTGTCCTGGCTCTCTGGGACTGGCTTCCCCTGAGGCAGACTGACTGACCACCCAGCATATGGCACCAGGTCCTGTGGCTCCTCTTGGTTTTATGGAATAATTATCATTGTGTGTGTTTATTTTTTTTCCTAGTTCAGACTGAAACAACTTCTGGGCCATGCTGCAGCCCATCAGCAAGGTGCTTTTGCAGCATTGAACTAAAAATATGTGTTGCATGCCCAAGGTATGAGTAGGGGTTGATGGTGGTGGGTGAGGACAATGCTGGACAGTGACAGGGAGGGAGAAGAAGCCCAATCTCATGCAGTGTTGTTCTCAGTGCCAGACTGAAAGTTTTTTGGCACAAGCTGCATATGACAGCAGCCCTACTGCACCTAAATTCACTCATTGGCCTTTCTCATTTAGCAGCGTGGACACAAGCTAGCATCATGCCTCTATAGTAAATGAACCAGTGCCAAAAGGGGGACTAGAACACAGCCATGTTACTCCTAAATTGTTGGAAAGTTTTCAGTTGTGCTTTTGGCTCAGGTGAGTACTGTACCTGCTCTGAGGGTTGCCCTCAGACTGACAAACTGGACCTCAAAAGCCAGGGTAGGACCATCGTTGAATCAAGGACTGCTTCCTATCGCCTTTGTCCTTGCCTTAGACTCACACATCAGAGAGAGTTGAAAAAAGACATGAGAAAGGAAAAAAATATTGTTTTCACTACTTCTGTGTTTTGGTTTGCTTCATATTTTAGGAGCTATCAGACAAAAGGGCAAGAGAGGAAGCTACAAATCCTTTTCAAAAGGCAGAGAAAAGAAATGAACAGCAACAACAGAAAAAAAAAAGAAAGCTAAAAGGTAATTTT
This sequence comes from Tyto alba, assembly GCF_018691265.1. Lineage (NCBI taxonomy): Eukaryota > Metazoa > Chordata > Aves > Strigiformes > Tytonidae > Tyto > Tyto alba. The sequence continues at coordinate 39,447,780 of NW_024881316.1, read as the reverse complement.
GAAATAAACCCTTAACTTTTAAGCTGTAGATCCAGGCCTTGGATATTGTTAATGAACCATTAGCCCTGCCTTAATCACAACATCTCTTTCTTTTGTTCTCACACCCCACTGCTTTTTCGCAGCCGGAGACACTTGGATTTTCAGAAGTGACAGCGTTCCTCATGAGCATAGTTCATGCTGGTTATAATGGACACATCTGTGCTTACAATGTTTGTCCGTCATATCCACTGTTTGCTTTTAGCAGCACGATGAAGGGTGTGTGGCAGCCTGTGTGTGTGTGTGTGTGTGTGGGAGCAGCAGCGAGAATGCAGAGACTACTTAAAACCCTGCTAAGCCACTCTGTTTCTCAATACTGTATTTATTGCAACTCACTTTGTAGTCAGATGAATGGAGTATGTTTTTTTTTAAGGAATTTTACTCCCAATTGTTTTTACTACAACATAAATTTGCTGACTCTTTATTAGACAGTAAGAACTCGGGCAATCTTTTGTGAGACTTGATCTTCTATTGAAATGTGTACAGCTTTGCCCTGGAAGTAGGCCTTTCAGCTGAATAACAAAAGCTCACAGACAAAAGTTCCCCTTACAGTCACAGCACTGGTTTTCTCTGCTCAAGCCTTCTTCCACCACTGCTCCTCAAATCAGTTCCCCATGGTAGTGTCAGTGCTCGTGAATGAAACAGGGCCAGGGCACGGGCCAGGGCACTCGCATGCAATTGCTGTTAAATAGTTTGCATGGTCCCTGGCACAGTTTTGGCCCCGGCTGGCGAGCAGACTCCTGCACAATGCCTGACGGGGCTGGGGAGCTGCCTGAGTGATTTGGCTGCAGCAATCCTGATGTGGTGAGGGTGTGAGTCATGCCACGTCCCTTGGCCCCCAGCCAGGGGCCGGGTCCTGGCCTGTGTTATTTACTTGAGGAGACGCAATCACAGTATCTGCTTTTCTTTTTCTTTCCTCTCTCCCTTTCTCTCTTTTTTTTTCTCCCTTTCTCTCTTTTTCTTTCTCCCTTTCTCTCTTTCTTTCTTTATTTCTTTCTTTCCTCTCTCCCTTTCTCTCTTTTTCTCCCTCCCTCCCTCCCTCCCTCCCTCCCTCCCTCCCTCCCTCCCTCCCTCCCTCCCTCCCTCCCTCCCTCCCTCCCTCCCTCCCTCCCTCCCTCCCTCCCTCCCTCCCTCCCTCCCTCCCTCCCTCCCTCCCTCCCTCCCTCCCTCCCTCCCCCTCCCTCCCTCCCTCCCTCCCTCCCTCCCTCCCTCCCTCCCTCCCCCTCCCTCCCTCCCTCCCTCCCTCCCTCCCTCCCTCCCTCCCTCCCTCCCTCCCTCCCTCCCTCCCTCCCTCCCTCCCTCCCTCCCTCCCTCCCTCCCTCCCTCCCTCCCTCCCTCCCTCCCTCCCTCCCTCCCTCCCTCCCTCCCTCCCTCCCTCCCTCCCTCCCTCCCTCCCTCCCTCCCCCTCCCTCCCTCCCTCCCTCCCTCCCTCCCTCCCTCCCTCCCTCCCTCCCTCCCTCCCTCCCTCCCTCCCTCCCTCCCTCCCTCCCTCCCTCCCTCCCTCCCTCCCTCCCTCCCTCCCTCCCTCCCTCCCTCCCTCCCTCCCTCCCTCCCTCCCTCCCTCCCTCCCTCCCTCCCTCCCTCCCTCCCTCCCTCCCTCCCTCCCTCCCTCCCTCCCTCCTCCCTCCCTCCCTCCCTCCCTCCCTCCCTCCCTCCCTCCCTCCCTCCCTCCCTCCCTCCCTCCCTCCCTCCCTCCCTTCCTCCCTTCCTTCCTTCCTTCCTTCCTTCCTTCCTTCCTTCCTTCCTTCCTTCCTTCCTTCCTTCCTTCCTTCCTTCCTTCCTTCCTTCCTTCCTTCCTTCCTTCCTTCCTTCCTTCCTTCCTTCCTTCCTTCCTTCCTTCCTTCCTTCCTTCCTTCCTTCCTTCCTTCCTTCCTTCCTTCCTTCCTTCCTTCCTTCCTTCCTTCCTTCCTTCCTTCCTTCCTTCCTTCCTTCCTTCCTTCCTTCCTTCCTTCCTTCCTTCCTTCCTTCCTTCCTTCCTTCCTTCCTTCCTTCCTTCCTTCCTTCCTTCCTTCCTTCCTTCCTTCCTTCCTTCCTTCCTTCCTTCCTTCCTTCCTTCCTTCCTTCCTTCCTTCCTTCCTTCCTTCCTTCCTTCCTTCCTTCCTTCCTTCCTTCCTTCCTTCCTTCCTTCCTTCCTTCCTTCCTTCCTTCCTTCCTTCCTTCCTTCCTTCCTTCCTTCCTTCCTTCCTTCCTTCCTTCCTTCCTTCCTTCCTTCCTTCCTTCCTTCCTTCCTTCCTTCCTTCCTTCCTTCCTTCCTTCCTTCCTTCCTTCCTTCCTTCCTTCCTTCCTTCCTTCCTTCCTTCCTTCCTTCCTTCCTTCCTTCCTTCCTTCCTTCCTTCCTTCCTTCCTTCCTTCCTTCCTTCCTTCCTTCCTTCCTTCCTTCCTTCCTTCCTTCCTTCCTTCCTTCCTTCCTTCCTTCCTTCCTTCCTTCCTTCCTTCCTTCCTTCCTTCCTTCCTTCCTTCCTTCCTTCCTTCCTTCCTTCCTTCCTTCCTTCCTTCCTTCCTTCCTTCCTTCCTTCCTTCCTTCCTTCCTTCCTTCCTTCCTTCCTTCCTTCCTTCCTTCCTTCCTTCCAGAAAAACTGTTTTTTTGTTCTCCTTGATATATTTTTTTTCTTCTGTATTTCTTAAATAATTTTGCTGTTCTCATTCTTTGTCTAGAACTTGCATATCAGGATGTGTATTTCATGATGATTTTTTTTCTTCGAGCTAATCTTATAAATTAGTATATAAGATACAAGGTAATGAAACGTTAGCCCTAAAGCATAGTTAAATTTCATTTGTCCTCTTGTGTATTTTCCTACCATCTTTTATTCAATCTACTATTATGTCCCTTTTTGTATATTGTGTCCTAACAATCCCTTTATAACATTTCCAGATTGCTTATTAGACAAAATGGATATTGTGAAGCTAATGACTCTAAATATCAAATCATTGGCTGGGTTAGTAATATTCTGGTTTGAAATAACCAATATTTCAAACACAAATTGTTTCTTATGTATTTACTTTTTTATTTAACTGAGCCAAACAAGAATAATGTGAAGCAATATTACAAATTAATGTTAAAAAGTTTCATAATTTACTTTTCCTTAGTGATGCTGATAGCTGAAAGAGCAATGGCAAATATAATTAAAGTTGCATAACTCTTCCATTCTATCTTCTTTCTAATTCTCTCATAGCTTTCTTAATTGATCACTATCCATTCCCAATGTTTGTATTCACAGTTTCTGTCTGAAAATGATCTTTTTTTTTGGTGGAAATCTATGTAAAAATGTTCCAGAAATTTTTGAGAATAACAAAACTGCAAAACAAAACTCAAAACAATCCTACAAAACAATTACTTTTCACATAAAAAGAATAATTAAAAAAGTCTGTCTTTTATGAACAGCTTTCATTAAAATAGCTTGAGGATAAGGATGAAGAGCCAAATATTTTGTTGGCATAAATGGGGAAATATTGATAGGAAAAATGGGACTTGTGGTCATTTTTAATTGCAGGAAATTTGGCACATAAATTGCCATGGAAATATCTGTCTTTGAGAGGAAGTGGTTTGGTAAACATTGGCTAAGTTTTGACCAGAATGTGAATCTTCACAACTAAACTCTTTTCAGATGGAGTAGGTTTCTTGCATGTAGCTATGATCTGTCACTCAGTGAACAGGTGATGTGACTGCCCAGCGAGTGAGAGACATTTTGGAAATCTGTGTGAGCTAAACTACAGTTTTGCCTTCACAGATATCACAAGGTAAGCAAGGCTTTGACACCCAGAGTATCCAACATCACTAAAACACATCTCTGAAAAGAATGGGTGGCTGCATCTCAGTGGGTCACATTTTAGATCTTCTTTCAGTTTAATTACTGCATAGGGTTTGGACATACTCTAAACTAAGAACAGAAATTTATCTTAAGTCTTGATTTAATATATTTCTTTTACACTAATAGATATAAATTACCATAATTTTGGCTTGGTACCTATCTTAATCACAAGCACTACTTTTGAGACAAGATCCACATGAAATCTCAGTTTTCTTTTGGCTGATAGTTCATTATGTAAGGTCATAATACATTTAACTCACCATCACTAGTACAATTTTCTACTTCTGCTACCTTTTTTTGATTTACTCTACATTTGGGCATTTATTGACATCTGGGATCAATCTGACCAAATATCTATCTGTAAATATAGTGCAAATAATCAATTCCCCTTTTTGAAAGGAATGTAAGCAAACAAGCCAAATGGTTTGATTTTGCCCCACATATATTCTCAGCATCACCTATTTTAGAAGAGCAGTTTCTGTCTTAATGCTTCTATCAATGAGCAAAATTGTACTGGCTGTCTGTAAAATGAAAAGAACAGAGTTAATCCCAAAAGTAGGTTATAGGTTTTATTAATCACCTGTCAGCTAAGAACTAGCACAGTAAAGAAGAGATTTGGAAGAGAAGCTGAGCAGTGTCTTGAAGAAACCTGTCACTGCTATGAATTCTGACCCATCAATATTATTAATGGTGAAATCCTTTACATCTGATTTTAACCATTCAGAAATTAGGCATCTAGTTTAAACTAGTTACTGAGGTTCATTCTGTAAGCAGCGGAGAAATAAATACCAGAACTTTTGGATGGTGATACGTCCTAGCTTCCGAGTGATGGTGGTGATACAGGATAAACTGTCCTCTAAAGGTGCTTTTCTCAGTCCATGAGATTTGGAGAGATTTTCATGAATTGCTGCAGGCACCTAATTCTTAAACTGCTAAAGTCAGGTGAGACAAATCCCCAAGCAATTTCTCTACCATCAGCAATAGCCAGATGTAACCTACTGCTCAAATTCAGCAGTTCATTAAATGATTGTTTTTCAATGACAATAATAGCAGGACTTGGTTATGCCATTTAACAGAAGTGTTCCTGGGATGGGAGAGGTGAGGAGTGAGGAACCTGTACATGCTTCAAACATCTAGGAGCAACTTCTGTGAATAGTGAGTCTCAGAGAAACTTTCTTCTTGTTTCTACCTCATTCCAGGTGGAAATTGCTGAAGTCTTGGGTGTCCTCTTAGTGCTATTTATTGTATACATTAAAGTATTCTAGTTGGCACAGCCTTGTGCTGTGATATTCCTGGGTGAGAGTGGTAACCATCACTTGTAAACACCTTTAATTTCCTCGTAGCTATAAACCAGAGGTCACTTCATGACATTTTATAACTCAGGGAATACTATCTGTAAAAACCTGTTAGCTTTTACCTTTGTTCTCACATTCACTCCCTTAGCCAGTGCTAGATCAGTTGAAAACTATGTTTTTGGTTTAACACTGGAATTAATATTTTCAGTTGGTGTAAATATGCTTAAACCAGCACAAGTCTTTTCCCTTGTATAGACTTTTTTTTCTCTAACTAATTTTCACTTTCTTTTAAATATACATAATGCTATATATAAGAACAGAAAGTGTTCTGAATAGGTAAGCACACACATAAAAGGAAGATGTGAAAAAGAAACTGTTTCATGGCTCTGAAACCAGTGATCAGAATGTGTCACATGAGACCACCCCACAACAAGTAAGAAATTAGAAATGTTGAGGGCTGTTGAACACCAAATTTTCACAGCAGATTGGCACAAAGTTGTTTAGCACAGATGTTTCTGTAATTGTGATACACTGGGAAAATTCTCAGTGTTCCAACTTCAATGGCTCCCAGACTCACACTTCCACCTGTGTGTTGTGGTGGTCTACTCTTAATGCACTGGCCTGTAATGTGAACCATGTGGTAACATGTGTCTGGCTCAAAAACCTGTGAAAACCCCTCCCTTCCCCCAGTGTTCTCTTCACATATTTGGGCTTGTTTCACCATTTATAATTTTATGTATAAAGGGAGGAAATTATGTACAAAATGGAGGAATTAAGTCACCAGGAAACTCATGGGACTGGAGGTGTGGGAGGGAGATAGTTCAGGTACTTCCACTTTGGTAGAGATCAAAAGTTGTCAGCTGCTCTGTGCAGTGCATGTAAGGGCCTTTGAAAAGAAACATGGTAGTGCTTGTTGCAGCTGGCTGACCTATTTGTGGGGAAAATAAATTGTTTGATGCATTACTTCTTTTGTTGGGGTTAAGATACTACTTTTTTTTAAAAAAAAGTAATGCAAATACATTTCAACATGTCTATTTTTCTCATGAGCTATTTATTTTGACCAACATTATTATGATGACTACTAGCCCTTGTATAATACTCTGCCTAAGTAGATCTCAGTGTGTTTTCCAAAGAGTGCTCATTATATACTTTCTGTCAGAGGTTTGCTACTGACCTCTGGATTGTGCATGTGTGTGTGTCTGTGAGAACATAGGAGTCTCAACTCATAACACAGGAAACGTGAACAAATATTTTGCTAACACTTTTCTAAACATGCAGTGGCCTGTGGGTTCCAGAAATGCATCAATAATTTTAATTTAAAAAAAGTATGTAAAAATATTAGTAGATAATAGAACATAACATGCATGAATTCAGAAAATAATCTATTAAAAAAAAATGAGAAAAGTACCTGTTTTCCCTCGAAATCCTGATTAAAATTACACTGGAAAATTGCTCATTCACCAAAATCAACTTGTTTTACAGAACAAAACAGTTTTTAGTAAAATTATTTTTAAAGGAAAAATACAGAAATATTTTTATAAGATCATACCTATTAATTTTGTTATTTTCCAAATGAATATTTTTTTTTAACTGCTACTTATTTTTAAATTTATTTTGAATTATAAAGTTAAAATTATTCTTTGGAAGACACACTTAACTGCTTTAGAAAATAATTTCCCAGGGAATTTAATTGCATAAGAAGCTAATTTTAAGGACTTTTCTTTATTTATTCCTAGTAAGGAAGCAAATCTTGTTTCTGACTATTTTTAGTTTCAATATTCATGCTGTTTATATTTGAGAAATGATGAAGTTAGATAGGGACTTTGAGATCATCTGTAGTACCACAGGGCCATCAAGAAAAACCTTTGAGTAGTCAGAGCTTAGAAAGTAGATTTTTTCAAAGGCATGTGACCAAAATCTACTATCTCATCAGATTCCTAAAAGCCATTTAGAATTTGGGACTGTTGTTCTGATATGAAAACTGAGCTGAATTGAATATAAAAGTGAAGCCCTCAATGACTGAAGCAACCCCCTTTTCCTAGCTGTTGGTAATATTAAAATAACACTGAAGCAGAGATGGAAACCATACTGTTTCTGTTCCCGAGAAGCAGGGATGTCTCTATGGATGCTTCCCACAGCCTGCAGAAAATGGTTGAGCTTTTGGCAGCCCTCCTGGTCCTCACTGACCTTGGGCTAACGCTTCGCCATGGGGTCATCAAACAATAGATTGATCACCCTGAAAGTGCGAGTTTCTCAAGGGTTACACAAACAACCTCCAGTCATTAAAACTAACTATAGAAAAAGTCCAATCCTCCTTTCTTTAAAGTGGTTGAGTCACAGTTTGAGAATGGAAAAGTTGTCAAATCCACTGAATAAACTCCTCTTAATAAATAATTTGTTTATTTCTAGCTAGCAGGCCTTATAGATGGCACCACAAGTGGAGATGGATGTGAATACCCTCTGTTTGTAGCTATTGAAATGTTTATTTTTTTTACACTGAAATTAGAGCTGCCTCAAATTAACAGTGCAGAATAAAGAAAAGTGAGTTGCTTCTACAAATGCTATACTAAACTTGGTTTAGTCTCATATTGATACATCCAAGTCCTGGCTGAAGGAATGACCTCACCTGTACTATGAAACAGAATGAAATACTTTCTAGCTCGAGAAGGTGAAGATTAAAGCTGTCTGAAGGAGCAGCGATTTAGATGACATTTTTCTAAAAGAAATCCCTTTTTATTGAAGTTCAGTTTTTAATTGTCCACAACATCAGAACTTTTACTAGCTTTGTAAGTGTTCAGACATAAATAGATGTCACATTTTTAGAGAGATAGAATTTCTATCAAAACACAAACTTTCTAGAAATAATAGTCTGAAATGTTTTAATTTAGAAAAAAATAAAACAAAAAATATTGCTATTTTTCATTAAAATTTGCTATTTTGATAAACAGATTAAAGCTCAAAACATCCTTGTTAGAATTTCAATTTTGCAGATTATTAATGTGCATGTTTAAGGAGAACTGAGAATGCACCTAAAATCATCATTTTGAAAAAGTAGAAGTTACTTTTAAATTTTTTGGGGGGGCATTGCATGAAAAAACCCCAATTAGTAGGATGTTACTTTTTTTTTTTTATTATTATTTTTATCTTTATTTTTGTAGTGCAAAACCTAAAGTAGGTGTAAAGAGCTTTCAAAAGACCGTTCCTGTGTAGTGGTCATACTCAGTGTAATTAAATGTACACCTGACCTTCCAGGATCCTAGTCTTTTGCATTCTGTTAAGTAGCCAGATGCAAAGCCTGTGTAATGCTAGACACAATTATGGGGGACCATGGTGGATTTTAAACCTTCTAGAACAGTCACCTGTTCATAAAAAATTACTATGATGGTATAAAATATTACCTTTTTGTAGCTGGCAATTCTGTTCTGCTGAAAATTTGCATTAATGCAATTAAACAGATTTCAAAGTGTCTATCTCAAGTGATCCAGATTCCTGTAAAACACAATAGAAATCATAACTTTATAGAAGCTTGTGTTTATGGCAAAGATTGAAAAGGTTCATTGTCACCATTATGAGGGGTAATTAAAAGGATGCCCCATTTTCTGCAGTTTTGCACTCCAAGATGCATCGCATTTCCTGGGGTAATGTCTTCTTTAGTATTAGGAAAATAAGATGTATTCAGATGAAGTTTATAATAATTACAGATATACTTCAGTTTTAGTTACTTTTTATCTGTAAAGGCTGTCTTTCACTAAAAGATATGAAGATGCAATGTATGTAACATAATGAATTAGCTCTTAAGCATTCTGGACTTGATTCATTACTGCTTCATGACATGCAGACAAAGACTGATACAAAATTTAAGATTCTGGCTGACTTTTAATATGTGTTATGTCCATTTAAAAGACAAAATAAACACTCCAATTTCTGCGAAATACTATTTCTTACAAGAAGCAATGGGCCTATTGCATCACTTGAATGCTTAGGTTAGAATTCATGTGCTTTGTGTTTGAAATTTAGATTTTCTGCCACATCTTGAAAAGGACTCTTGGGAGCTTGAATAAACAGTTTTGAAGAAAATGCTTTGCTTTAATGATGTTTGTGTTTTCTTTGTAAACTGCAATGGAACCTGGTAACCCATGGAAGACATTTGCAGCTCCAATGTTTTCATCTACAGCTGAGAGACAGTAGGTTACAGTGAAGTCAACACTTATCTTGTGATCAATGTTTTTGTATACAATTTGAAACTCATAAAAAGCATAAAAACTCCTTCCTTTCCTAACCCTAAATGCAAGATATCTGGTGATGGAAACTGTTTGCTAAAGGAATATCTAAAGTGAAACATAAAGGCTTCAGCAAACTTTTTGCTGGAGAAGAGTTGTGCTCTCCTGCCCTCTCAGACCTCAAGGAAAATGATTCGAAACTTGATACATTAGGACTGAGGGGAAATAACATAAAAACTTTTTCTGATGAGAACTTTTATACCAGTTCAAGTATAGCTGAAAAAAAAAGGAGCAAGCAGAACTGGGTAGACGGTTGGGTTAGCAGTAGGTAAACACTTGCAGTCTGGTGACATTTGTGAAAATAACAATATTTTTCATTTGTAGACTCCTCATTCAGGCAGCCAATCTTTTCAGGACAGTGAGATTCCTGCAGAGTGAGATCCTTTCACAGGGTAAGCTAGTGTGTCTTCATATCAGATGACTTTCCTTGTTCATTTGTGTCACTTTCTTGCTATCCTGTCTACTTTTTTTAGATTTCTGAGCTATTTTTTGTAATCATGACTGACAGATATTGTGGATTGAATGTGGATGGCACCAGTTGTGGAGCCAAATCAAGAAAATGCAATCTCATTTTGACTGCAAGTTTATAAGCCAGTTCTCCAGAAAAAAACACCTGGGTCCAAACCCCCTGGCTTTACGCTCTTGTGATTCCTCCAGCTCCTGCAGTTTGACTTATTTTCACTGTCTCCTTCAATCCTTATAAAAGTAGTGCTCACCTCAGACCTGACCTGCAGCAGCTTTTCCTGCTGCCAACCTTCAGTAAAGTTTATTGCCTTGTTTTATCAGATGACATGAAATAATGCCAGCAATTTCTCTGGTGCTATCTATATGTGATCAAACAGCATTGAAGTTACCCACACTGAGCAAAGATATGTTGTTTTCTCTTGAATATTTTAAACCTGTAAAGTCTACTGGAAGCATACTTGTTTGACAAGAAGTAAATAACAGAACTTTAAGCCGGAAGCTTGTCAAAAGGAATACTTGACAAGCCAACATTCAAAAATGCTAGGGAAAGGAATCTTATTTTATACTGCAGAACTCTGCAATATCATTTGATTTAGAGGTCAACCCACTAAAGTTATTTATTGTTCAAAAGGTGTTTTTAATCAATTTGAAAAAGTATGGCTTCTCTCCAACTATTCCTCCCTTCTGCACAAGCACCAGTAGTCAGGATTAAAGAAGATTAAATAACAACAAACCAAGCATTGTATTTGTGCCTAGTGTCAACTTGCAGGGCTGTAGGAAAAGGAAAATTAATTTTTCTTTTGTTACAGTACACTTAAAAATAGTTTATAAAAATCTTCTTACAGTAATCACACGTACCTCAAAGAATTCTCCAAGCCCTCTTTCACAGTGCTTTACACCTAAAATCTCTGATTGCTCATTCCTTAAATCTAAGGGCATGTCAACGTTTGCAGTGAAGTGAAGCAAATATGCCTATGCTCATGGAAATGGAAGTCTCTAAAGTCTCTCTTTGCATCTGCATCCTGCTGATACATTGACAGAAATCCAAAAAGAGGACAGCCGTGTTCATGCCTTGCTGTGACCAAGGCTCTCCGAAATTGAGACCTTTTTTCTCTCGCTGCAGCTCTGCATAAACACAGTGACCTGATCTGCAAACCAGCAAGGCTGTCATTCCATTGCACTCTTCCACATCTCTATCAATATGCATAGAACTCTTTTGCACCTACAATAAGCTATCATCTATTGTATTTTTACCGTCTTTATTACCGTAGCATCTGAAAACCTCACACATTTTGCTGCATTTACATTAACCCAACTTCCCCTTTAGGCAGAGAATGCTATTCGTCTATTTTATAAATGAGGAACTGAGGCACGAAAAAGTTAAACGATGTACCTATGGTCATAGAGGAAGCCCAGGGCAGGTGTAGTCACCTTACGTAACTTGAAACATCTAATTCAAATCCTCTGAGTTGCCCATTTCCTTTCACTGATGTAGTGAACAGCAATGTCTAAATAATTTAAATAGTAACCCAGGATGAATTAAATGCTTCAAATACCTTGCCCCATCTTCAGATTAGCACTCCCTTTCTTTGTTCCTGCCAGGTTAAAAAGATGTATCAGCATACAGGTCAAATCCTGTACTTGTTCAAAACATAAGTAAACCTTGTGTTGAGCTACTGTAGTCCTTGACAGGAGGTTGCGTAAACTCAGTGCATAACAGTCAACTGTTGAATGAATCTTCGTGTGTTGCATACTGTTTTGATATTCATTGTCTACGTTACTGTTCACCATACAATCTAAGTTTCTAGGTTTTTGATGATGACAAACATTATAGAAGAAAAAAATATACAGTAGATGAAAGGGACTATGGGCTAGCTTTTGTATTCCAGGTCAACAGGAGTTTGCACGTATAGAGAAAATTCCAGCACTGCGACAGTCAATGGGAATTTTTCTTTTGGCTTCAGTGGGGCTAGATTTTACCCGTGGAATTTCTATGCACTGTGTTCTCATTTTCCAAAAGTCTACATTGCTTATTTTTAATTTGGTGGCAGAAAGTATGCTCAAAAACTAATTGCAAATCACAGTGCAGTGATTTAGATGTATTACTCTTCATTTTCATAACTTAGTCTGTTATGTTTAGTTTTAGCTAAGTTCTTTCTTCCTTTCTTTGTTTTTTTTTTTTTCTTTTTCATAGTGGCTTTAGTGACTTTTGTAGAGTTGTATAAACTTACCTTCTTTTGGTAAACTGTTTGGAAACAACCATACTTTTATAATTAAAATTTTACTTGCTCCTTCCCCACAAACATGTTGGCAGCTAAATAAAAGTTAAACTATCTAGTATTTATTTAACTGTGTTTTTTTGTAGCTATTTAGGAGGGGTTATTAGGTTAGGTTATTTAAACCTAGCTATATTGGACAGAATATGCACTGTACAGAATTGTATCAAAGTTGTATAGCCCATAATATTAGACTTCTATATCAGCATTTTTGTTCTGTTTCAATATTTCAGGGATTTTTTATGGTGAAGATGTAGACATCTACATGGAAAAGGTCAACATTGTTAACAATATTGTACCTGGAGAAAGTCTGCTGTATTGAATAAAGTAACTGAATGGAATATGACTCTGAATATTATTCCTTTAATATTGTATGAGCATTATTCTTCTCTCTTCAGTCCTTTTAAATTCAAAAATATGCTGGGGGCAGAAATGTTCTTATAAACTCAAAGAGTGGGTCTGGAGTTCAACTCATTGCCAACTAAGGCAGAAAGGGCTTGGAAATTCTCTCTTGCAAGGAGTATTCGTATCTGTTAACCGGCTGTGTGGGAGAGCACCCTCTGTAGTGTTAAACCTGGTTTGTGTAAGTGAGACTGCTCTGAACCTGGGACACGATCCTCATGATGCACGAGCCAGCAGAACTGAGCTGGCACATGGGAGAGGAAATAACTTGTACCAGGTACAGGGCTCTTGCTGATCCAGCTGTGCAGGGGGGGGAGCAGGGGCTGCATCGCAACTGAGTCACAGCCCAGGGGTTTGCCTCCCGGGCAATGCAGCCGCCTGCTGCAGCATGCCTTGTGCTTGTGGTAAAGCCATGGTTCATTTCTAAATTAGCTGGTGGTGCTCACTGTAGTTTTTCAGGACATGCCATATGACCTATGCCAGTTGGTCTGTGTGAAAAGAAAAAACTGGGAACTTGCTATTCACAGGTTAGGTAGCTGGAGCTCTTTGGTATTGGCTTCAATGAAAAACTGCTGGCTATGGATGAGAAAACCACTGCTAATAGAATATGGAAAATAGAAATGTCATCTCACTTGTATTAGTAAAACTTTGTTGAAGAGCTTTTTAAAAGAAAGAGAGGATTGAGGAAAATGTGTGGGGAGGCCAGAGGAATTTTAGGTTTTTTTTATCCTGACTTTTTATAGGAACTGTGTTGTTAATGGTTTAGTGAAAGCTTGTTTGTCTCCATGTGAAAGAAGATGAATGTGTGAAGAGTCACCCAAGTTCCAGAGAGAAACTGAGCAAGACAGATTAGTCCCACCTCAACCTGACACCTGGGTCACATCCTTATCTAAGGGGGTAAATGGATCAGAATGTTACTGCCTGTTTATTTATTCTCCTTCTGTTTGGAGACTTTCCCTGATTAATTACTCTCTAGTAATTGCTGCTGTTAACTAATGTCAAACCTAATTAACCTGGAGTCCCTTCATACAGTACCTCCACCATCCCTTTGCAAAGACGAGAAGGTCATCAGCAAGGAGGTTCTGAGGATGGCCACACTTACCCATTCGTTTATTTGCTTTGGGCCTTGTTTGCTATTCCTGCTGCAATGCCTGGCGACAGCTTTCTAGAATTCCTATCAAGTCTAATTGGCCTGCTGAAGCAGCAGTGAACACAAGATTTAAGAAATGTTTTCTTTAAAAACTTCTGGTCCTACAGACACTTTGAGATCAAGTTTCACTCTGCTGAAATCACACACGATTCCCTGTGATTTTCATGAGAAATACTGTAAGAAAGTATTAAAAGAGAAACATGTCTCAGTGGTTTGGAGGGACTGATGGCCAGGGGGGTTGAAGAGTGGGTGGTGGTAACATAGCAAGGCATCTACAGAATCTTTAATGGTTGCCAAAATTAACACATACAAGGTATTCAGTATCAAAGTTTTCAATATTTGGCTCCATAAACACAATACCGGTTGCAAAAACAAAGCTAAGGATTTCATGCTGATTACTTAAATAAAAACTGTTTAATTATGAACATTTGGGAAATGAAGTTATGAAGGACTGACCAATATTGCTATGGCTTCCTAGTGTTCATACCAGACTGTGAACACTGTGCCAGCATCTTACTGTGTAGCGCATTGTAGATCCAGCTATGGTAAACAGTTCTAAAGCGCAGCGTGGCTCAGGCAGATAGCTCAATGCAGAAGGAGGTCTGTGTCATCACTAAGGCCTATTGCTTGTAGCTTCAATAAGGTGTGGGCTTTCCAGTCCAATAAAAGATACCAGCATTCTCTGTGGAGGTGCTGATCAAGCATGTCAAGTTCCTATCTTCTTTTCTTAATGTTATCTGCTTTTAGGCATTTTCATACAGTAACAGTAGAAGATTTATTTCAAAAATAGGAATAAGTCATGTTAGTATTCAGGAAATACTGGATGACACTTCACAAAGATCAGATTTGTCTGAGTGTTTTTCTATGGTTACTACTGAAAATATGCATCTCTTGGCAATTTCTTACCAGGATTACACTTATGTTGCTGACTCTCTGTCCTCTCCTGTCCACCCTTCTGATAGGCTGCAACCAATTTTTCCATCTCCTATGCTTTATCTCACCATTTAAAATTTTTATATATATAGCTTCCGTCTAAAGCTTTGGAATCATAAGTGAAAGTTATAAACTGACTATGATAATAGAGTAATGAGTTGTATGTTCTCATAAAGATGGTTTAAGGTCACATGCTTTATACTATAATGTATAGTTGAGCACATACCCAGTCAGTCACCACGACCTCTTGGTGAGGTCTCGGTATGACAACTGTGATGATATGATCATTTTAGGTTCCTACACCCGTCCACCCAGCTCCAGAGAATATTTCTTAATCTCTCTATTCATCTGGCATCAATTCAACAGGTTTGTACTACCTGGTAAGACTTTTCATCCACAAATGGGGATAGTAGAAAACCTCATTAAACTACTACGTAGAACACTCTATCATGCCCTGTTGTATGGGAAGAATAGTTTATGAAGTAACTCTTGAACTGTTCCAGTTTAGAGTCCAGTATTACAAGGTAAACTAACTTCACTTTTAATTTGCCTTAAACATTGAGATTATAGCAGTTCAGTTATTGTTTCACAAGAAACTTAATATTTGTACTGAGGAGAAAAGGAAGGTGATGACAACGGGCATCTAGAGTTTGAAATCTTTTTAGGCATCCCATATAAGTTATTCCCAGCCAGGAGTCCAAGTTGTACCTTTAATCATCTGACTAAACCAGTGGACTGTAACTACTTACTGGCTTGAAGGTTGATATGTTTTAGCATGATACTCATTGTGTTACCAGTACTCACATCTTACATCTTCTTTGAACTCTCATTTTTGGTGTTGTAACTCTTCTGTTATAAAAATTCTAAAACATGTCACCCTTATTGTCTATGTCTATACTAGTAAATTAAACAATGCCAAATCATGTTTCCAGCACAGAATTTTACTCATCTGTCATATGGGATTGCTAGTGTGGTGCCTGATGTGTAACATCCCTTACATTTTGATCTGGGTAATTTTGCATTTCCCTAAACGATTCCTGGGCACACTCTGGGAGTTTTCAAATACTAGGGACTACTCCCATTAACTGGTTTGTCACAGTCACTCCGCTGTAAAAATCTGGGAGTCCTCAATAATACAGAAGTAGGTTTTTCCATCATACTGAGCCTCATGGTGAGAGAATGCCTTAGACAGGTTACTTTGCATTCCCTCTTTCTTCTCTCAGAAGTACATTAGTTGTTATTTAAAAATAAGTAATGTTAATCAATGTTAATTTTTAAATAGATAATATTAGGATTGTGTTCTGCTTCAATTCTCCTATGAAGGCAGAGCTGGTGGAAGCTACAAAACTTCAGAAAGGTATTGCTAACATTTCTAGGTGAAATACATGAGCACCACCACCAGCAACAACAAACCTTCTCAGTATGACCAAACTTTCTGGATTTCCTATGAACAATAAATGCAATGAAACTGATGCTACCACCTAAACCAAGAAAGGAATGCTTGTTACAGCTTTATGCATATATGTATATTTGGCATAAAAGTATTCTGTTATTATTTTCAGACAATCACATAAAATATTGTCAGTTTAATGTTAACAAAAATGCAGGTGAAAATATCCATGGTTTTCATTTATGTGGTCCTAAAGCCTTAAGAATATTTACTATCTTGAAGAAAGACAGTCTTTTGTATAACATTGTTCTATTATTCACTTCCCTTCCCTGTGCAAGTGCTAACATGAACATGCGGAAAATGGCAGAATTCATTCAACTTTGATGTCCACAGAGAATTGATGTCAGAGTAAATAAATTTATCAAAAAGATTCCTCCCCTCCCCTCCCCTTCCCTCTCCCCTCCCCTCTCCCCTCCCTCCGAAACTGCCTCTATAATGGCAAGTTATAGTACCTGGAAACATTCCCAGACACTGAAACTCAACCCTGTACTGTTAAATTGTTAGCATATACCCTGGCATGGTTTTGACCCACTCCAGCTAGGCCCCTCCCAAGCATTCCTAGACAATATGCAGGTGTTAGTATGGGTGGGGGACAACTCCCAGGAGGCAGTATGGGTGGAGTTGCAATTTAAGCTAAGAGACCTTAATTACATAGATGTGGCCAAACTGTGCCAGTTGGCCAGCACAGAGGTCTTGGCACTGCTTAGTTTACTAGTACAGATGTTACCTGAAACTTCCAAGATCTGTCCACATGTAGACTCAGTTCTGTTACATATTAGACTCTGTTTTCTGGAAAGATTTCTAGCTGGTCTATTGCAAGTGGCTATGAGATTACTATTCTGAAAACATTTTAATCTATATTTACCATTCCTGGTGTATCTGAGTGTTTCACAGATACCTCTAACCTACCTGACTATATAAGATATATGAGCAAAGCAGGATTATGGACAGATTATGAAAGTCATTCAGAGATCTGTAATGAGAAAACATCTCCAAGGCCACACCCCACCTTCCCCCACCTCCAGCTCCCCTTTTCATTTTGGCTACCTATGTTTTTTGGGGTTTGTTTTATTTTCCATCTCTCTTCTAATTATTCAATAACAGTATGCAAATTAAATGGCTTGTTACTGTAATTCCCTCATAAAGATTCCTCTTGCCAAAGATGCATCATCTCTGAAAACATGACTCAACTACAGATATCTGTACTAAATGCTCAGATTTTACATTTAGGTAGCTGGGAAAATAAATGATCCTTAATTATTTGGCCTTTTGCTTTTATGAACAGGTCTTACCTGTGCTTAAAAGTTATAACAGTCAGATACAAGTATTTTTTTTTTTTTTCGCTTCCCACTTCTGTTACACTGACAAACCCCTCATTTTTCTTTAAGAGCTTAATTTAAGCAGGGAAAAATGAGTTAAAATCTTTAAAAATATCTTTACTGTAAGAAGGCTTGCTGGTACATTTCTCCCAATTAATCTATACCAAGAAAACTCTTTATGTATACACAAGAGCAAATGTTCATATATACTGAGTAAAGAGAAAATCTCCTTGTTAAAGATCAGCAGCTTATTGGACTCAGTCTCAAAATATGTGTGAGGTGATTTGCCAGAATAGCTTAACATTAAAAATTTTGAACAATGCGTTTTATTGTAATGAAGACAGAGTCTAGGTAAAGCCTTCTTTGTATTTCCTAGGTGCCTTAGGCAGTTGCCTTTATACAAAGCAAATTACAGTGGGGTTATCCACTGTAGACAAAAGTGTGTAGTTCTTTTTTCTTTTTTCTTTTTTTTTTTTTTTTTTTTTTCTAGGTGTATGTATTTCTACCTCACATGAGGGATCTGTCTCCACATCTCTGACAGTTTAGGTCTCCAGACAATCTTTCATCACCAGGGAGGAAGACATGTTAATACCAGTAGCTCTGGCACAAAATTTCTCCTTTTGAGTAGAAAAGCTCAACTGATTGCATTAATTTAGCTACTGTAGTTAGAAATACTACAGTATAATATTGGAAAAACTGTATAATGCATGTTTTTGTCACTCCTAAAATGTAATTGACTTGCTTAGGAAAAGTGTAATCTAAGAATTAGCTTCTAACCTATGAGACTGGCCTTTCCCATGAGGTGTAAATACACTCCAGATGAAGCCAGCTTTATGAAAGAGAGTAAAAAGGAGACAGGAAGAAGAGAATTGAAGCAATACGTACTTTTTAAATTGAGGTTCAGCTATAAAAATCTTGGGAACTCATGGTCTAGAAGATTTATGACTTGCATCCTTTGGTGTTTCTTTGTCTTGTGACAGATGCCAAGTCAAGGAAAACTGTGGGTACTCACTGGGTATTTATAACTTGAACATTGTTCTTTATTTATTTCTTTATTGGATTAAGTCTGGTCAGTGGCAACAGTTGATCTACCTGACTAGTTCACAAAATAGAGCATAGTGCAGAGATCCACGAACTATAAGTTTATTATGACTGAGTTTATTATATAACCAAGACAGATGTATCATTACGTTGCTGTTCCTCACCTGACTATTGCTCCTGAGAACTCAGGCCTCTGAGTTGGACAATGAATCTTTAGGGACCAAATCAGGATGATGAAATGACAAGTGGATCTAAAAACCTCGCTTAATGTTATCTTCAGGTGGCCTCTTAATACTACAGTGGAGTTGGAGACATACTTTCAGGAGTTTTGCTCTAATGCCAGATAATTTCTCTGGGTCATGAAAGATGGTAGGAGAATACTTTCTCCATGATCATTGTTGAAGTGACTTGGCTTGGTACTGATGAACTTCCAATGTCCAAGAAAGTGTTTATTGCACTAAAACACCTTGCTGTGTCTCTCAGTATTCAGTGCAGCTTTTCAACAAGCAGAAATACCAAAGCATATTGCCCCTGGGATTCCAGAGTGTTAAATCACAGATCAAGTAACAAACCTAACAGAAGATCTTGCTATGCACACAGAAAAAACACCAAACTCCAAAACTTGCAATTTTCACATTGCCCAAAGAGCTGAATGCAATTCCTTTATACACAGTATATTCCTGATCTAAAAGAGAAACTTATGTTAGGGTAAAAATTAATTTACCGAGCAAAATATATGAGAGGAATGCATTCAAAAAAAGGACATTTTATTTTAATAGAGCTCCCTGAATTCTGTCCAACTGATTAATAATACTAATATTTCCAGAAAGTCTGAAAAACAACAACAGTAAAATTTAAAGAAACTACTTTTCAGTTATAACTAGTTTGTGAACAGAAACTATTTTATTACAGGGAGAATTTGCATCTTGTGCACAAAGGTATAGATTGGAAAAAAAATAAGATAAAAATCTTAATTAAAATCAGACAAATTCAATCAAAAATAAATAAATGTGCAATCATATTGCATCTTAAGTTAACGTCTTGTTAGGCAAAGCAATCTGTTGAGAATTTTACAAAGGATATAAAAACTATCCTCCATGTCTAGAGTTGATAACATGCTGTATCTCATGATACTATTTCACCAACAGTTTCACTCTTCATCCTGTGTGTAGAGAATTGTGCTTCAAAAGTCCCATCACCAAATCAAGCTATAAATAAGCTTCACATGACTTAACAGTGAAGGCAGCTAATAATTTGGAAAAAAAATGTAAAAAATATCATCAATTCTCCATCACTGGGAGTCTTTCCATCAGAACCCAGTGACTGCAAGATACAGGCTAACATGAACAGAAGCTATAAAAAATGTAATGTAGCATCAAAATTTCATGTAGCCTTAATCCTGAATCTTTCCATTGGTAATCATCAAGATGTGCTTCATCAGTCAAGAGCAGTTCAGCGGTGGAATGGAAAACCAGAAATAGTCAACTTTGTTTTGCTTTTCATGAATGCACTTGGATTTTATAGGGCTGCAGAACAGTATATATCAAGTGTATACTTAAATGACACAGTTGAACTTACTTTGTTGATCTCTGTCATCTAATATCATGAAATGCTCTACAGTTGACAGGGTTAGAGCAAAACCCAGAAAGTCAGTAACAGTTTACAGTATTTATTAAAAAACCAAACAAACAATTCTTAAAATATTTGGCATCACACAATAGCATATGTTATTAGCCCTTTGGCACTGTGTGAGTTGATCAGAATTTCCTCCTGCCTTGGACTGCTTTTTACACTTGCTCAGATTTCTTAAGACATATTGTCAACTGTTTAAAGAAGGATTTGGATACTTCTGCTCTCATAAAGGGAGCCTCAATTGGATTTTCTTTCCTTCCTTTGTAATTAATCCATTTTTTAACCTTTCTTTATATCTATATCTTTTACATCTCTTTGAACAGTTCACAATACATTTATGATGCTACTAGTGCTACTTCAAATGTGGAATTTCAACAGCTTCCACAATATCTCTAAGATGCTGGTCTTAGGACATGCAAACAAGGTTCTATTTTAACAAAATCTCTTGCATTGTGTAAGAGAAAAACAAACTAGATGAAATTCTGGCCTCATTCTTGTCAGTAGTAATGTTGCCATTGCTTTCAAAAGGTTTATTCGTCATTTGATCTATACTCCACCCATGGTATGAGATGCTACCTGCATTTGTGTAAACCTGTAAATTTGACAGGCAATCCACTTTTAGAAAACTGGAAGCAATTCCTTAACACTTTTGTTTTATGTCCCAACTGGATGAAAATACACCAAATCAGTTCTTAACACGTGCAGAATTGTTTTCTAGTTCTCCTTGGTAGTTTTTTTTCAGGGTTGACAATTTCCTTCATTATCAGTTCATTAGTAAAATCTAGGCATCTTTATCCAGTGGTCAGAGCCAACTGCAAGTGGAGCCTGAGATATCTAAATAAGACATCTCTGTTTTTATTGACATCTCAGCCAATATCTCCTCTTGCTCAGCCTTCTTCTGCCAGCTACAAAAGGCCAAAAAATCCAAATACAACTTCCCACCCCTATTCTTACAATGAACTGTTATTTTCTAGATTACTCAGAAGTCAAAGTTAGTTATCAAAGAATGGTTTTAGATACTATATTCTCTGAGATATACAATCAATCTGTACAAACACAGCTCTGATGCAATTTTTTTCTTGGCTGCAATTTCTTTGTCAGTGGTAAAAAAATGTTTCACAGTTAAATACACTTGCCATCTGTACTGTACAGTAAATCAGAGATCTCATTGTTCAAAATGTCTCCTGCAAAGATCCCTCTAAATATCTTTGATGTCATATTTTTAAAACCTCAACTTCTTTTCGGTATGTCCAAATCCCTTCTGTGATGGCATTTCCAAATGTCCCTGCTGGTTATCTCTTTTTTACAGATCTAACAAAGAAATAACGTAAGACATTATCTGAGTTTGAGAGATGTTTTAAAATTTAGCATCTCTTTCCCTAAAAGACAACGTATGGGATTTCCTACTACTTCATCCATCTTTCTCTTCCCCCTGGGTGGCTGTGAAGGACCATCCTATCTTGGCTCTGACCCTCCACTCCTGCTACTGCTGTTGATATTGCTGCTGACTCTCTGTTGTCATGATTGATGTGTTGCTGACAGACACATAAATCATTCCTGTTCATAACGGTTAATGTTGGTATTTGCATGTATTAGGCATGTTTTTGCTCTAAAACACTTAGCACCATGTGTGCTGCATTCATTCTGCTACCTCCGGGTTTTGGAGGAGGGGGAAGGGAGTTTGCCATTTATAGATATTTTTGTTTGGGCAGTGAGGAGAGCAGAGACCATTGTTAAAAACCCATCCAAATGAAAAAGGATGAACTTTGCAGCTGCAGCACAATTCACTCAGACTACAAGACCCTACAGGATATATTGTCTGGCCGACAGCATATCAGCAGCTGCAAACAAAGATGTATCTGCAGTATCACTGGATTTTGAACCATACACTGGGATATGAGTGCAAAAGAAGGATCTTCCTTAACCCCAAATGCTTTTAATGTTTTACACAGCCTTATGTGGACACCTGACCTTTTACAGATGATTTTTGAAGAAGGTGCAATTCAGATTTCATACATTATACCAGTATATCTTTTTCTCCCTATTGTCCTGAAACAACCAAGGAACTGTTGTTATTATTTCATAATATAATTATCAATCATGGATCCTATGTTTCTGTCCTCTCCAAAAGTTCTCTGAAGGGAACAATTTGTCCCAGAATTTGGCAGCCTGGACAGCCTGCAGTTTATACGAATCCTCCTGATGGGAATGAAGTTTTGGCAGCTGATGGAATATCAGAGGTATGTGAAAGTCAAGTCTGAAGAAAATCCAAGCTCAAACCTCCAAATCTGCAGAGAGATTATCCCTCTGGGGATCTTCAGTTCTTCGATAGCCCAGGTCATAGAGGCAGCCTGTGACCCTCCCTATGCAGTTGTAGAAAAGAAAGTTAATGACATGAATCATTTTCTCCTTTGTAGACAAGGCTGTTTTCTTTGCAAAACTAGAATTGGAGAGCAGACGTCCTACCTGGCATTGTCCATTTATGATGATAATCATTAATTTTATTTTTTACAATTAAATTGTTAGCAGAGTCCCTGCCATAGTTTCAGCCCAGACCAACTTGCACTGTTCCAAAAGACATTCTGTATCTCTTACAGCTTTCCACAGGTCAGATATCAATTTTATATGATCACATTACATGATATAGTTTTAAACTTCTGTTTAGACAACGTTAAGGGATCTGTATATGCTTTTATTCTTCCAGCAGTCACCTTAATATTAAAGGAAAAAAAGTATTGTACTACAGTAAAACACTGCAGAATTGACCCCACTGTGGTCTAAGTGGGCATATTTCAAACAAATTTTACAGCAGAAGCTGTGATACAAGTCCAGAAGAAGCACATGCATTAAAAAAAACATAAAATAGTTTTGTGGACATTTACATTATACAAAGAGAAATTTTTTTCAGAGGATTGCATTTTTCTAAGCTGTTATGTAATCATACTCATCACTCTACAGTATATTTCCATTAAGTAATGGGCTACATTACAGAGAAAAGTAGTCATCAGAAGTCCTTATGATGAAATAGGTCCATATCCTCTACCCCTGGGAACTGAACTCTAGCCCTTTGACATAGCAGATAGCAGTGATTCTTGTAAATGTCAGTGTTGATTAATTAAAGCCTCGCCTGAACATGCCTACAAAGAAAGGCTGTCATTTATTTCAGAGGGAATTTTGCTTGATCAAAATGAAATGCTCAAATATTATGTAGTTAAAACTAACACTGAATTTAGAAAATGCTAGCTTCTGAAATAATGAAGGACCATCCTCTAAAGAAATCTTTCCCAGGTCAAAATGGCACATGAATCATACTCCAAAGGCCAAGTCTGTGGATTTTTGGTTAGGCTCATTTATACTAAATACATTGCTACTTCCCAGAAGTTCTTCAGGTGTGAGACACCAACCCAAAGACTGAGGTCTAAAACCTTTTGGCTTAGAAAAGCAATATATTCAGCTGCAAAAAGGGAAGGGGTTTGTTATCTTGTTACCTTCTCCTGTGCATTTTCAGGTCTTTTACAGACTAGCAAGAACATTTTGTTAGGGAACCTGACAGTTTTCATATTAAGTGACAATTGAGGAATAGGAGAGAATTTTGGCAAGTGAGATGAAGTGGGAAAGCTACAGTGTGAATTCTTAGGCCACAAAGAGATTATTGGAGGAAACCCCAATGTTGTTTAAAGAAAAGAGAACAAAAGGGAGTAGGAAAATTAAGGAATATTATGAGTTTATCAGTTAAACATACATGCAATCATATGCATCTTAAAAATTATGTGGTGGTTTTGATTGCGATAGCAAAAGGTTATCCAAGGAGAAGTTGCCTGACTTTTTCTATACAAACTCTGACAGTTTCTTTTTTCACAAGTTTCATAAAGATCCCAAGGAGTAAAGTCTCTTTGTGTACTCCTCTGATCAATTGTGACATGGTAAAGTTTAGACATTAGTCCTTCATCAGGATGAGACATCCTGGCACATCTTTTATTTAAATTGGGAGATTTTTTAAAAAAATATTTTAGTTGTTAATATTTTAGATTGATTTCTATCTCCCTCAAAGCACTTGCATACTTGTTCTTTCATAAAACATTCCTGAAAAGGTGTAGAATATTTTAAGACACCTCAGAAACATTCTTCCCTGGGTTCGCCAATAGCATAAGGATTCAGCAGATGGCAGGATGTGGCCACTTCAAGACAGCCAAGAATCTGGGCCTCCACCCTCCTTTCTGAGCATGTGTAACCAAGCTGTCTGTCTGTCAGACAGTGGGAGAGAGACCAGTGTGGGAACTGCATGTACTATTGGAAAGCTTTTTAATGAGTATCACTGTCATAATTAAGAAATTATCTTTATGCATTTAAACAGAGGCCCCACTTATGTGCTGTATGCAATTCTTACTTTGCATCTCTGGAAATCATAGAATATTTCTTTTCATTGGCTAGGAACCCACAACTTAGCACATGCATTATGGTAAGTATGAAAGGATTTTTTTTATGATCCATTAAGATTAAGAAGTACATGCACCCATTGCCAGCAAGCACACCATCTAATCAATCTTGCATTCCATTATTCTGTTTCATACTATTTTTTTTATGGGAAAATTCCACTGGGTGGGCCATCATCCCTTTTACAAATTAAGGAATAAAATAAACAAACAAATAACCCACTCGCAACCCAGTTTCATTCTAAGGCTCAGAAGGTTCTCATATATTAAATGACTACATCACAAAGTAACATCTATTTTCTATTTGAGTTCAAGTGATTTCAATGAAAATTGATGGCAGTTGTGCACATTTGGGAAAGGAAGGATAGACCCTGAAATACAACACTATTGCCTGTTTGTGATGGATTTGGAAGGCTTGCAACCTAGCTTCCTATCAGGGGAGAAATCAGTGATACAGAATATCTTAGAATCATTTATTTATCCTGTGTACAATAGTCATTGAACATAGGTGGTCATAGACTACATATGCAGGCAAAACCTTATTTAGAAGTCTT
Organism: Tyto alba; assembly: GCF_018691265.1. Taxonomy (NCBI): domain Eukaryota; kingdom Metazoa; phylum Chordata; class Aves; order Strigiformes; family Tytonidae; genus Tyto; species Tyto alba. The sequence continues at coordinate 39,422,705 of NW_024881316.1, read as the reverse complement.
AATCCAAAAGCCACTTTCCAGTTCTCAGTAAATAATTCTCACCAAGAATTGAATCTAATCAAAGAACATAAGATGGGTTGAACTCTCCAGTTGTTTACAAAAGCTCCTCCATAAACCTTCATCACCAAAACCTAAAAGTACAGCATTCCTTGAAAGTGCATGTATTCCTCATGGACTAAGAAAAGGAATGTGTAAAATTATATTTAACATGACCACCTGGTAACTTCTACCATAACAGAAGAAAGTTAATATTTTCAAAGGTGCTTAGGGTGCTCTGACTTCAGTGGAAGTAAGTTTTATGTTCCATAAAGGATTAAACCCAATTCCACATAAAAATAGGATTCAAAAAATGGCCAGCATGTAGTCCCCAGATGCAGTGCTGTTGGCATGAATATTCTCTAGGCACAGAGGTCGGGTTCATCTGACCAAATCCAGTCATCTGCACTGCAGGAATCTGTATCTAAGCTCACTGCCAATACCCCCCTTTTCTTCCACGGAGAGGAACAGTCACTTCTAAGGTGACAGTCATCTCATCCTCAAGTAAATGTCTGAATGATGTCTGATAAGACTTTACTGGCAATTAAAAGATCTGGTGAAGGGTACTGGCTGAGGCATTGATTTCTATATTTCAGAGGTCTACATTTGAGTGAGATGAATACCACTGCTTGTGTTTTGGTGGTTTCACATAGAGAACTAGTTCAGTTTTTGACAGTAATGAGTGGCTTCTCACCTAGTTTGCTCTTGGGCTCAAGTAAGCTCTAAAAACAAGCTGTATCTCTTAAATCCTTTAGGAGGTGCAATGCAGAAAGCCTCTCAGAGAGCACCAGCATGCTGCAATGAGTGAAGGATCTTGACAAAATGTTGTTATGACTTCTTTCTTTCAAAATCCCAGGCAAGGGCTCCCACTGTGTATGCAACTATGACCATGTTCCCCTGTCAGAGGAAGGGTTGGGTTCCCCTTCACCCTGTGGGATTCTGGAATGGCATCTTGCACTTTCTCCAGGAGCATCCTAATCCTGTTCACGGGAGAAGAGGGAGAACAGGCTCTGTCCCTCTTGCTGGAAGTGTTCTGTCAGGCTGAAAGAATAAAATATTTAGTGAGCCGGAAAGAGAGGGCAGGTGGGACCAGTATTTGATTGCTAGTGATTAAGGACTTCAGGGCATAGGAGAAGGGAGAACTGGGTGAAATGGGTTACAGGCAGTTCTCTCAGAACTGTTTTATTGCTTGGTATGAAATAAATCTTGGATAAAATGCATGAAATGCAAAACCAAGAAAAGATATGTCTCACAGGAGGAAAAGCTTTTCACTTGAGTAAAGGAAATCAGAATTAATATTGTAGTTTCCCAGCCCATGTAATTTTTAATATAATTTGCAGGTGACTTGTTTTTTGTGTATCATCATGCTACAGGAAGCATTTGACTTTGAAAGCGTAAAACTGGAGTAAATCAATAACAAATAAGCCCAAAGCAGCTTAGACCTTTAACTGACTCTACCTTTATACTGCAAGGATGAGATTGATGTGAACACAGCCTACATAGTTGTGAATTCTTTGCACGTGTCCTTCAAATTTCAAGAGCAGAAAGTAGGAGTCAAGTTTATTATAACTGATAAGGGAGGAGGAAGATTTCGCAGGAGTGTACTTGAGCTTACTGACCCCTCCCAGACTTCCTTCAATTAACTTTCTTGTGTGTCTCCAAATCCCAGAGGCTTTGGAACTCAAGTCTTAGACTGTAGTAAAGTATTTAAGCAAATATTTTAATAGCTTTTCAACTCTTGTTCAAACACATGCATTGCTCAGCAGCAGTTCAAGGGTTAATAAAAACACACAAATATAATTTACTATAAATTTATCCTTAATGTGTAGAATGAAGATATTTTCAGTAACACTTTAGCCATTTTGCAGATCATACAATGTAAAAAGGAACAGTTTAAGTGGCATATGAATTATGAAAACATTGGATTTCTCTGCTGCTTTGCACTGGAGGATCTCAGTTCATTTTTTGTCAGGAAGAACAACATTCTCAGAAGTGTCCCATCATGTTAGGGCTTATTTTACTCCACACCTGGTGACTGAACAGCTCTGATTTTCACAGCAAAGGAGGCTTTTATATTTTCCCGGGATATTTAGCTCTTTCATTGAAAAAAAAAAGAGTCCTATTCATCTCAAAATTGGGCATCCAGAAATGATAGCATTCAAAATCTATGGTGAATTCCTATTTCTATTATTTTAATTAGTAACCAGATCAGTAAAACACTCATGACTGTTTCATCAGTTTCAGCAAGCACTGAAATTTTGCACAGCAGTTTCTGGAAGGAATTTTTAAACTATGCTATATGGGAATGCAAGTGCTTGGGGAATAAGGCACAGTGTTATGACCCAAGTTTGAATTTGTTCTGGACAGAAGGGTAAGTATTACAAAAATTCACTTTGGGGACTCTAATGACTTTCTCCCATCTACCTTCATAATACTAGTCACTTCATTAAGATCCTACTGCACACACTTAGTGAAGTAAATGGGAGGAATCTACAAATATGGAAGAAGTAGGTTAATCTCAAAAGCATGAAGGCTCATGTGAGTTATTTAAATGACTTTGCTTTCTACTAGGGGGTTGACATCTCATGAGAGCATTCTTATGAGATGTCAGATTGGGTAGAAAGAAATGTACAAGCAGCTACTCTTATAGGATCTCAGAAATTCTACTTTCAACTTCTTTTCTCCTAATTCTGAAACTTCAGGAAAGAGTGTGGTTTGAATTTAAGGCTTTAGATAAAAATGCAGCAGTGTCCTTATTTCATACAATTTGTCTTGGTCATCTGGCTCTGTTAGATGGATGCTTATTGCTTCATTTTGTATAGGTTGGTGGTATTGGTAGTAACTAAACATATTTGTTAGCTATACCTGATGGAGAAATTACCAAACTAAAAGGCAGATGCAATTTTGGTGTAGTTTAAATTTGTACAGCTGTTGTTATGTTATCTCAATAGATTAAACCCAGAACTGTAGATTGAAAGAAGGCTCAAGCTTGCAATAAGTGTGGGCAGAAGTTCAAACTCAGCTTTACTCACTGTTAAACTGTTGATTTAATTTTTAAGTTACAACTTTAAAAATCCAGTGGTTTGTTATTTCATGTGAATAAAAGCTGTTGTATTCTAATGGCTTAAATACATGTCAGAACTTATTCAGACATATCCCTTAAGTCATTTATATTTACTCTGTAGAGTTTACCCCATGTAGATTGTTTATATTCACCTCTGTTAAAGACAGAAATTTTACCAATAAACCAAGGACCTGTACTCTCAGGTGGTTTAAACCAGGCATTTATAAATGAAACTCTAATTTATAATTCCTCTACCCTTATACTGGAACATGATGGCTAAATTTAGGCAAATAAAAATCCCGTAATGTTTCTGTTTCATTTCCTTGGTAGTAGAGATGAAAATTCTAGACTGAAATGGTATTGTATGACATCTGACCCAACAGTCTGGCTAAATAGAGTATTTTACTTTGTTTTCAGCTGTCTGGATCAATTCTTTGATGATCTCACTAACAAAGAACAAGACATTATAATCTCCACTATCCTATTTTTACATGAGTGTAATTCTACTGTCTCTGATTACTTATGATTTACACCAGTGTAAGATTACTGAGGAGCTGAGGACCTCAGGCCTTGTTGGTGCAAACAAATGTATCTTTAATGAGAGGATCATGGGCATGTACCTGTAAACAAAGACAGAAGTAAAATCTTATTTTAATCACTTGTAATCTCAGAGCTACTGTTTACACTGTCTATTTCAATAAGTAAGTTTATGTATAATTCCATAAATAATAAATGTGCATTCCAGGTCCTTTTCCAGGAGGAGTATACTTAGCAAAAGGAAGGAATGTTGAGGTCCACCTGTAAAATTATTTGTCCCTATAAGCAACAACAGGCATATGTTCTACATCATATTTGGGCCCAGTCTCTGTGGCCCAGAACCAAAGTAAACACATTTTTATGATGTAATTGTTGATTCTAGTTGAATTAGTGCAATGCAGTCATAGCTGTGAGAAACATTTTATTTGGACCAGCCCTCAACCAGAGCTCAGAGAGGTTGCCTACCTGGCAAACCAGCAACAGTAGCTTATTTTCACAAAGTTCTCCAAGTTTTGTATTCAGAGGAGCATATAAAATCATTTTAAAGCACAGGCTGTGGTCTTTCTCCAACTGACACTTGAGTAAATCAGAACTAACTACAATGAAGTCAAATTCAGTTGTCCTGGTATATATGAGATGGGATTTATGTTCCACTCCCTTGTTGTTTTCCACTCTGATGTACTTAGCACTCAGAAGAATGTACTCATATACTGTTTGGGGACACACACCACAGTTTTTTCCTACTCCCTTCATTCCCTTAGTGCAAGTGTTGGCCACCAGATGCATGTGTAGCAGTAGTAATAATAACTGGAGCTCACTACCTGAATGCTTCACTGAAAATGCAGTAATTATTCCTTTAATGATACCACTACTTTTATTCTTAACTGTCCTGATTCACATGCCTAAAAAGGGAGGGAAAGTAAAACTTTTTACTCAGCAGAGCAATAACAAATGCTTTATACATGATACTCTTTTGAAGAAAAAAGTGTAAAGTTACAATAGCAAGATTTTTTTTAAAAGTTTTGAAAATTCAATATAAGCTTCTAGATGTACTAAACTCATCAAAGCTCTGTCTTGTCTTTGGAAGGCTCAGGGTTTCATTAAGTTTTAGGCAGGATAAAACCTCACATGCTTTTGTAGATAAGTGTATTAAAGAATAAATAAGCCACAGGTAAGCAACTAAGTTTGGGAGACACAGGAGCAAACACATAAAGATAGTGGGTGACTAAAACTATTTGCAAAATTGAGGTGCAATTTGTACATACTTACTGGTATGAAAGGGATTGCACATTCGATTTATTTCAGATTTTTGTGGGTTTTCAATATGGAAGTTCCAACTTTTTATTCTTAAATCTTATCTTTTTTCTTAAAAAAAAAACAAAACAACCCCCCCCAATATTTTATCATTTTTAAGGGACAATCAAAAGTCAAATAAAAGTTTTTCAAGCCAGCTTTTTAACCAGATTCCTGAATAAGTTTCACTTTGTGTTATTCTAATATGAATTATTCCTATTTGCCCTTTCCCCATTATACATAGAGTTCTGTTGATGTCTTTCCTGCTTACTCACACATCTAAAGTATCATGAGAAGATTCAGATTATTTCTTAACAGCAGTGGAAGAGAAGAGCAAGAAAGAAAGAGAAATAGAAGGTGGGAAAGGAAGTGACAGAGAATAAGGAAGCAGTTGTAACTAGGCACCAGTAGTGTGCTTTTGCTAGACTTTAACAATGACCAAGCAAAGTGCAAGAACAAGAGCATTTAGTCACAGGAATTTTCAGTGGTAAGAACAGTGTGATTGCCTGAAGACTGGACGTAATATTTTATCACAGAACATCTAATTGAAAACTCTCACTGACATTGTGTGTGCACATGGAAAGGAATTGATGTAACATATCTCTATCCAGTATTCCAAAGTGACTGGCAGAAAGTCATCTAATTACCTAAGAGAAGAACAGTATTTTTTCCTTTTTTTTTTTTTTTTTTGCACATATACAAATAACTAATGCTGAAAACTATCTTTCTTGTGTTTCCTATAGTACTGCACAGATGGTTCATCCATTGAAAACACCTTCTGCTGTTCCAGATAGATTATTGTACAAACAAACAATGGAAACCTCTGCCCTGGCAACTGAAAAGAAAGATCTCAGCCATTGAATTTGTAAGTTTTCTCCAGATTTACTCACTCCCTTCAATCAAATCCTTCTGTGAATCAAAAAGAATTAGCCATAAGCCATTTTAAACGAAAGATGAACATCTGGAAAGAGATTACCTAAACACAAATGTAGAACAGAAATCTGGGAGTCACAAAATTATAATCTCTCTGCATTCTTAAATGTCTTAAGCCAAAATGCTTTTCTTGTATTGTAAGTTTTCTTTTTGGGCTTCCTCCATCTATATTTTTTGTGAAATGAAATCATTTAACACCAAGGGAAATGTGGTTCTAGATGTTTAACTGTATTGAGCAGCCTGCTAGTTTTCATACTGTGAGCTATGATGGTGTTTTCTAGTGTAAATGGGGCATTCAGCAGTATCAAATCAGTGTTTGTATTTGTAATTTCTCTTTTAAAAATACTGTCCATTTCTTGTGTTTCACTCAGCTGATAAAGGCTACTTATGCACCGAACATAAGGTTTTCTGTATTACTTTTAACCTGGTTTGCTTAGGGGATTAGTGGCAGAATCCAGTGTATCACAGAATCATCGAATCATAGAATTGTTTGGGTTGGAAGGGACTTTAAAGATCAACTACTTCCAACCCTCCTGCCATGGGCAGGGACACCTTCCACCAGACCAGGTTGCTCAAAGCCCCGTCCAACCTGGCCTTGAACCCTTCCAGGGAGGGGGCAGCCACAGCTTCTCTGGGCAACCTGTGCCAGTGCCTCACCACCCTCACAGGGAAGAATTTATTCCTTATATCTAATGTAAATGTATCCTCTTTCAGTTTAAAACTGTTAGTGCTCATCCTATCACTACCCTTCCTGATAAAGAGTCCCTCTCCATCTTTCCTGTAGCCCCCTTTAAGCACTGGAAGGTCTCCCTGGAACCTTCTCTTCTCCCGGCTGAACAACCCCAACTCTCTCAGCTTGTCCTCGTAGGGGAGGTGCTCCAGCCCCCTGGTCATCTTTGTGGCCTCCTCTGGCCCCGCTCCAGCAAGTCCATGTCCTTCTTATGTTGGGGGCCCCAGAGCTGGACACAGCACAGTTTCATGAGAGCAGAGTAGAGGGGGAATTTAGCTCCTGCCTAAGACCCAGGCATCTAAAAGTAGTAGGCACCTCTCTTAGCTGAAAATCTCCCATAGTCACTTTACAAATATTACTGCTTATGCAATGCCAGACATGTCTGCTGCTGGGACACAATGCTTAATATTTTCCCATACAGTGATCCAGGTGGCTACAGTCAGTTTTCCTGACTTCTCCTGAGAAACTGAATTTAGGGTACTCAGAGATAGAACAAACTGAAGTCAATGGAGGCAGGGAGGGGAATGAATTTTAAAAGCAACTATTGAGTAGTAAGGAAAAATACAAACACATGAAGAAAAGCTAAAATCTTGAGTTCCTTGTTGGGTCAGGAGAGTGAGATAGGAAAGTAACAAGTTTACACATGCTGGATCTCTCTTGTAAGTCCTGAGGTCTCCTACCTTTCCCCAGGGACAGCCCAGGCAATTTAGGCAACTACTTTAGGGTTGCCTAAACCTAGAACTAACTGCCTGTGTGCATAGCTCTTCATTCTCTCTAATAACTTTTGACTTTACTAACTGGTTTCAACCACATTTTATATATCTTTAAGACATGAAGTTCCAGTATGGGCTGTGAAAGCAGACATCTGAGTAAAGGTGAGAGGCCTTATTAATGCTGCTGAAGGAAAAGATGTGGTGCAAACTCAGCTTTCACTAGACACCAGAGAAAAGCTTCATTTCAGGTGTGCTCACAATTAGTCACTGGAGAATGCAGAATTCGCTTCTCTGAGGTCTATGTGATAGCTAATAATTTTGTTTTTTTCTCACTTTGGAATATTCGCAGCCTGCCTCTCCCATATATATTCTCTAACACTCATCAAGAGTGAACTCATGCTGCAACATTGGTATCTTTCATCTAAAAACGTCAGCCAACCATGAAACACAAACCTGTCAGAAAACAGGCTTTATTTTTTAACGCTCATGAAATGAACTCTCTTAAGTAACTCAACCAGAGTTCCCATTAAAATGAAAAAAAGGAAAAAATCCATATTTTTTTTCCAGTAGAAAATAAATTACTGAAAGAATGGAGTGAAATTGAAAAAAAAAAAAAAAAAAAAAGAGAATTGTAGAAAGAGAATATTTGTAAATGGAGAGATTGTCTTCTGTGGAGGCAATAAAAAGGAAGCAGTAACACGTTGGTGGAACAGTACTACTGGGTCTGACATATTCAGTATTGGTAAAAACTGTTTTCCTAGTCAAAATGAAAATATTTCACCTTCTAGTACTCTGAGTTTAGCAGCCATAAGGTGGACTTTACTCATGAGAAGGGGGTAATGCAAGATGCCCCACACAAACTATAGGTTGCAGTCATACAGACATGCAGAAAGAGTTGGAAGGGCAGTAATGGCTTTTCATGCATCTCAAACATCTCAGCGGTTTTCTTCCATGATTACCACTCCTCCAACTCAACTGGTTCAATGGTCAGAAGCATAGGAGAAGACACACCTTTGATTTTAAATAGAATAAAATAACAAATAGCCCAGGAAGAGACACAAGATCAGTGTTGATAGGTGAAAAACCTTTGGAATAAATACTGGGAAAAAAAATATTTACAAATTTTTGCATTTGTTATGATAGGCTCTTTCTAAAATGGGCAAGAATCTAATTTTTCTTCAGATGTTATTGAGGAGGGCAGCCAGAAGTACTTCTACTTGCCTTAGAATGTAGGTAAAAGTCAGGGTAGCATTAGTGTCATACCTTAAACTGGGAATCTGTTGGTGTCTTTGATTTTCCACAAGCCAACTGTACAAACTTTACAGGAGGTCAAAATGAGCTTCATTCCAGTAGAACTGACAGTCAAAATTGAAAGAATGAAATTAAGACTTTGCCTCTATCATCTCATTCTTCCTCAAAGATCTTTGAAAGGAGTTAGGAGGTGTTCATAAGAGAGCATGCAGTAGCACCTGCCTTCACACATGCTCTGTAGTCCATGTAACTGTGCTTAAGTTGCCACAGGATCAGCAAGTAGGTGCATTTGCATGAGGAGGGAAAAGCAACTAAACCACTGCTTGTGCAACACAATAGCGTTTTACCTCTTTGGGGACATTTTGCCATGGTTTTCTTAAGTCTGTCAGCTATCCTGCTCCCAAATTTGAGACAGTCAGGCCTCCTAATGGAAGTGACCGAGTTCCTAGTACAGTCTGTGGTAAGAACGGTCGCATCTGAGTGCCTCTACAAGGAGGTCCTGTCTGTGTGACTTATGTACCCATAGGAGAAATAAGACCTTAATTTAGGAACTCTACTAGGCTGAGAATATTTAGACAGAAGTTCAGAACTTACTTTAGGTGGACTGGATGAATTTACACATTCATCGGAGGCTCATACTTTGTAACCCTCTTCGCATATTTTATTAGAGTTGCTTGACTCTGTATTACTCATTCACAGTCAGAGCACTGGAATGTTTGAAGGCCTGACTAGACTTATTTAGGCAATGCATCAAATAATCCAGTGAATTTTTTTTTGTTTTAGTGTTTGTTTCTACAATGAAATCTCGTGGATAAATATGATTACTGTTATGGCTTCTTGGATTAATTAAAGTGGATTAGATTTTTTTCTATAATATTTCTTGATTTTGTAGCAAGTAGCAAGACTTGGACACCTGGACTCATCTCTCTTCCTTTATGTATCTGAGACATCTTATAATACATCTGGATGCACAGATAGATTGTTTAAAAATGTATTAACTTCACTGAACCTGAATTTTATTATATGTGTACCAGGTGGATAAGTGCTTTTAAAAAACTGTTCTTGCAGTTGTGTTTTTGTGATTGTTTTCCTCCCACATTTATATTCCACATACTGATCTGGAAATTAATGGAGAAAAATGCAAATATGTAAAGAATGTGCCCTTTCCTTAGTGCTCATTTTGGAGCTGTATCAGGGGTACACTGAACAGCCTTGTTTCAAGCCATTAACTTATGAACTGATGATTTTATGAAACCAACTCTTATTGTTATTATATATATTATAATCCTCATTCCCTTCATCACCCAATTTTTCTGCAAAGTCAGATCTTGCTTTATTTACCTGTAGGATGACATGGATGTACATGCCCACTTCCATCTGTTGTAGGCAGTTACTGAATACAAGCAGCTTCTGCTGACATCAGTGGCTGGATGCTCTTCCTTGGCGGTGAGTGCATGATCTAGGCCCAGGATAACAATGTGTTTGGTCTTCTCATCTGCTTCCTGACAGCCGACTGTAAAGCTGGTTTTTAGGCTTCTTTTTTTTCTTTTCATGTTAAAGAGAGATCTGGACAGCAATTTGCAGTTCTTTTCCTGAATACAGAGTAAGGTTAAGCTGATATTAATTTATCACAGGCCTGTCTGTGAAATTAATGCATTTCCATCAGCTACGCCTTTTGCTAGTTTAAAGGTAAAACACTATTTTCCACAGAAAACAATTGGAAGAAATGGTACAAAAAACATAGCAGAGTCAGATCCAGTAGCCAACCAGCCCCATTTGTTTAGGTCCACTATAGAAATAGAACTTAGTGTAATTGATTCTATTCACAGTTCTGTCATGTTGATGGAGAAAAAAGGTATAGCAACCCTCATCAGGGTGCTCAGGCAGGGAGGAGAGCGGTGGTAGATATCACCAGATGGCGCTGGTATATACGGCGTGCAAGAGCTGCTCAGGCTGTGAACGCTGCTCTTCTCTGCCTTGCCTCTGGTCGAAGGCTGTTGTTTGAAAAGCTGTCAGGAGAAACATCAAAGTTGCCTCCTTGATGCAATTTCCTCTGAAGAGCTCTTCTGAGAGGCACAGATTCCTGGGCGGTTGGGTTTGGGTGGCGGTTTCAGAGAGCGTGTTTTCCTTGGGTGCTCAGCATTCTGCTGATGGTGGAGGCCTGGGGTGGGAACCTGCCACGCTTCTCTGCCAACAGAAGCACCCAGTAAGCAGTCACCCTTGGGGTCTGAGCCTTGGACCTGCCTGCTTGAATCTGCCTGTCTTGCTTAGCTTGCTGGTCCACTTACCTAAAAATTAAATATAAATTGTTCAAAATAATGGGTCTCCTGTGTCTGAATAAATTCTGATCAACTTTATGGTTGGACCATGTTGTATTGTGTTGTATTACATTGTATAACTATATGGTGCTATGCATTAGTGTTTTTCTGCTGGTGGTATCCCCAAACACCTTGCAGCCTGATAAATTTGTCAGAGAATTTTACTTCTGTACATTGAAATTGATCAATTTCATAGTTAAAAAAAGAAAAACAAAGGTAAACCTAAACAAAAACCCCAATTCAGAAATTGAAAAGAGCCCAACAGAATTGTGCATACTCTTTGGGGTCAAAAGGTGAGAATACTGTTTATTTCTTTGAAACTATTTGGAAATTTAGGGACTATCACTAGAGTTGAGATGACTGTCCATCTTATATATGAATACATGAGGACATTTTTTGTGTTTAGAAACAACATAATTTGGGGAAAGGTCATAGAAAAATGTAAAAGCATCCTCTTTTTCTTCTGTTTGAGAAAATCAACAGCATTCATGTATTTTTAACATTTGGTAGCAAATCTCTACTGTTTTTGGCTAGATGTAGCAGTTAACTATAACAGAATCCTGCCAGGACTTTAAAATTAATGTATTTTCCTTCTTTCTTCTCTATTCTCTAAGAATTTGTGGGTTCTTCTCTCTTCAGAGTTAGCTGGGGAATCTGATTTGTGGTTCAGTATTAGTGCACTGAGAAAAAGTGCCACCTCTTGCATTATGAAAATTGCATCCTGTAGCCTCTAAGGATCCTTATATGTCTCTGATTCTTATATGACCCATCTTGGTCCTGCTTAACTTGTAAAATTTTATGGGATCACAGCTCAAAGGGTAGGTCAATTGTCTGATTTTTAACTCCTTGATGACTTCAGAGATGTTCCTGTGTATACAGATATACATATACCCATCTGGGGCTGCATCCAGTAAGGTGCAGAGCAACGTGGCTCTGCTCCAGCAAAGCACTTAACCAACTGCATACCTCCCAGCCAAGAGGGTGGTATTGCGACATGACCTGCACTGTGAATGGCATTCAGATTCATGGTTGGAGTTTGCCTGAAAATGAGGATAGGTAATCCAAATATGGTGATTATTTTACATTGAAAGGGGGTATTCACAATGGTTAGTTTAGTGTAATAGAGTCACTCCCAAAGGCCTTCTGGGGAAGCCCAACTTGCTCCTCTCCCTGTAGAGGATGTGTCTAGAGAGATTAATCTTGCGAGAATAAAGAGAAGCTTTGTGAATACTCTCCAAAATATCATGCACATCATATTTTTCTGGCCTGCTGTAGTTCTTGGACTCTGAGTAATATTTCTGAAAGGTTCTAAAGCATTCCGAAGTTTTGGAAAGTGTTACCTCTCTGCTTAATCCTTAGGTGGATGGTGTAGTATCTTCAACTGTGTTTAGAGCTGAACCTTGCTTTCATTGCTGGTTTTCAATTGTTTCTGCAGTTTACGGACTGAGGTGTGTCACTGACATGTCTGTGTATCATATGATGTTGATTCTTTCAGTGATAGCTCCGGCAAAAGTGATACAATTTCCAAGTTGTTAAAGTAGCTTTATGACTTTCAGCAGCTTTTAACTCAGCCAAATACAGTGACAAAATTTGTGTTGAACAAGTGAAGGCTAAGATATTAGCATGGACAGTGAGTGTACAGCAAGTGTGTAACTTGGATGATAAAACAGGTTAAAATAATGATACATGACCCTAGGATATTCTGCAGTATAAATCCATGCAAGACTGTGTCAGAGCATCTCCTTTTAAGCTCTTTTTGTATTCTTGATTTTAAGGCTATTTTCTTCAAAGAGTGCTTAACTTAGTTCTGTGTGCAGAGTTAAACTGAGGGTTAATCCTTCGGGGCACTGACACTCATAACCCTACAGCATGAAGAGTAGAAAAGGAGAGAACAACATCTTAGTGGATAGGGCTGAAGATAATTGGTAGCAACTGGCTCCCTTGTAGTTTAGACATGATATATGAATGTGTTGTGGTAAATGAAGGATTTCAAACCAAGAGGATAAGTTTAGGAGACTGTAAGCACCTCCCAGTTCTATGCATGGATTTTGATAATTTGTTGTGGTTGTTGCTGGTTCTTTTCAAGACAGCTTTCCAGCGCTCTATCTGCTCAGTTCCTTCAGCTTATAATGTGTAGTCTTTCCATCAGATGATAACTCTGGCATATGGGCATTGCTGTAAATAAATAATAATTTTATTTGGCAGTTCTTGTCCCTTACATTATGATTATCTGGTGGTCTTTGTCCTACCTGATTTAGTCTCATATTAGTAAGTTCAGACAGTAGCTTTAAATGTGCTTCCTCTTGCCCGAGCCCAATTCTAAGCAAAGCAAAAAACCCTGAGGTAATCAAAATACTGATTTTTTTTTCCTGTGTGAAATATTAAACTACTGCTTTTTGTCCAATAAAATACGAAAAATATATCTAATACTTGGTTTAGTCTTGATCTTATAACCAATACACAATTTTTAAAAAGTCAAATGATACATGAACAAAGAAATCAACCTATCATTCATAACAAACTGATTGGCTTTTTTTTTCTATATTTTTTTTTTCTCTCCAGTGCATGGTAATAGCATCTAATATTCTGTCAGAAAAAAATAATGCCTAGAGAAGCATCTGTGCCATTTGGACTGCACAGCTGTAGATGTTGCTCTCTACCCAGAGGGAATGTTTTGACTGACTGTCACAGAAAGGGAACTGTTTCTTAGGGGAAAGGAGTCCATTGGTATAAAGTTCACGTCCTCCAATACATCTGTTGATTCACACATGCAAAAAAATATCTGGGAACAAAGATCCTTGAAACATCTTTTGTAAATGAACATTTCACATAGTGGTGTTGAAGATGGATGGAGAAGGATGAGGTCCATTTTTCAGCTCACATCTGTCATTGTCTTCTCAAGTACAGCATCAATATGGAGTAGGAGACTCCTGTTTTGATCCATAATCAAGGCCTGCATTTTAAGCCTCCAAAATATATAGAATTTTTATTTCTGTTTAAGAAAAGGCAAAGCTGAAAACACATGTTGAGGTTGTACAGGCTCTGAGCTGGAGTAACTCCTGAAGGATGCTAGGTCCAGTAGGAATTAAAAAGCCAGACCCACTTCCAAGCTTCAAACTTCCTCTCCCAGGCATACACCAAATGTGTTATTTACTCCCTGGCCCTTTGCAAAATAGGCTGACCTTCCCCTCAGATAAGTCAGCCCAGCATAAGAGTAACATATGGAGCCCTTGGGGCCTTCCACTGTCCTAAAATATGTGTCATTTTTAGGCAGTATAAGACCCCCAGTGGTATTGACCCTCCTCATCTTGAAATATGTATCAAGACTCTCATTGACTTCTGTGGAAAGGGGACTGGGCATTGAGCCTGCCTCTGGGAAAACAGAAAATAAAAAAGGCAAGTTATATGGATCCCTGAGAGTCCATAATATAGGCATTACTCATGCAAATGCAATATTTAGACTATTTAAAATGCTTATTATTTGGAACACACACAGCAATATTTTGTAGTTTCTCTGCAAATAGAGCTTCTGTATGTGCAAAGTAGCTGGTGATGTTACAGTGAAACAATGCAGTGAATAGCAATCCATGTAGTGGGAAAACAGTAGAGGGTATGGTAAGGCTGAGGCAAAGCACTTTGCACCAAGTCCTTTATTTTGGAGAGGATCCTAGTATAGTAGATTGTGATACATAGCTTTCACTCTGGGTCTCTTAGGTTTTCCATCAGATCATGAACATGACCATTTATGAGTATTTTAGCTGCACTGTCTTGGGAAAGAATTTACTGTACATTTTTATAGAAGGCATAATACAAGTTTTTTGAATGTATAAGGGAAAATGTTGAGTTTTCTAACTTCTGCAGCACTGATCCAAACCTAACGCATTTAAGATTGATTTCAAGTACTTCAGTTCTTCTTTCAGCTTTGCTTGTGAACTAATACAGATCTTGGTGACCCCCCATCACACTCCCCAAAAAAGGACGTGAGAATCTGGACTATATTTTGTAAAACAAACCAAAATTTATCTCTAAAATACTACTTAAAACCCCAAGAATATCTTAAGAAAGAAGTAGCTGTTGCTAGAACCAGATACACTGTGATGGGTGGAGGCGGATTTATACAGTTGGAGAACTAAAACTGTGCACACGCTTCTCCATATGGTATACACTGAAGGAAGAGGTTAGTACTTCCACTTATAAATTAATACCTCACCATCCTTATGTACTAGTCATGTGTGAAATTTAATATATTTGTCAGATAATCAGTCCAAATATCTTCCTCTTACTAGAAGCTGTAGAGGAGACTGCAAAACTGTAACACAGACAGGAACTGCTAAAGCAAAGAAAACTCTTTTGTTTTGATCATTCCAAAATACTGTTCATGCAAAGGTTATTGGACAAAACCAAATCTGAGGAAAAACGGATTCATTCTCATGTTTATATACCACTATATGTACTCTCTACAAATCAGGCTATGTAATGATGGTACTGACCTTTAAGTGTGGGAGTGCAAATAGGTATAATGGATCATCGTCTCTCTGTGAGAGAAACCTTCTCCTGGAAACAGACAAGCTAGGCAGTGTGCATTTTAATTAAAATCACATCCTGGCCATTTAAGTTTTCAAAAATTATTAGTATGACAGAGCTTACCTTTTCTTGTGACTACTATTATTACTGTCAGACTGCCTGTTTCAACTGGGGGGCTGAAGGTTACATATGGGATGGGGGAATATAAAGTTAGTTGGAAGGGGTTAGTACATGGGGCCATAGCCTTGGAATGCTCTTTGTTGGCTAGCGATCTCTTGCTGTCTTGTCTACAGCTGTGCAAAAGACCCCTTAGGACATTATGTATAGCCCTCAGCAGTGACTGCAGTGCTATAAACTGCAGGTGACTCTGGTCAAATCCAATTTCTCTTCCTGAATGGAGCACATGTTATCATTGCTGCATATTCTTTGCCAAGGTAAACAGGGATAAAAACTTTATGGATTATTATAGAGAATTTCTTTCAAATTTATGCTTGGTATTGTTGTATTTCTTTAAATAATTTTGCACTGTTTGCATTCCTGCACTTGTAATTGAAGCTAATGGAGCATGATGGCATAAGATGACATTTGGGTGTATATAAATAGTCTTAGAGATGAAAAGATGAACTGTTTAGCTTAGTAAAGGACCACACTTGTCTTTCCTGTAGCAAACTTAGGACTCACAAAGAGGCTTTCTAGGAATGTCTTAATTTTTGTATTATTCACAGTGACATTCCTATGATTCATCAGTGTGTATTTTACAAATAAAGCTGTGCCACAAAAGGATGAAATGACCTACTCAAGGCTGTACAAAAACTTGCGATGCAGTCAGCAGTTGACTCATACTCCTAAATCTCCGTTCCATTCTATTGTATTATTCTTTGGCACCTAACTAACACTTGTGCCTTGAAAAGTCTTCCCTTCTGGAAACAAGTTTTGTTTCAGCTCCTAGAAGAACAACCGATTTAAAAACAGAGGAGAAAAAAACAAATCTTTTAGGGAAAAGTATAAAAAAGGCACAAGAAAAACAAATTATTTCATAGTTTAAAATTCCACTTTGAAGTGCATTTTGGTGATTATCAGATAAATCCCTAAGAACAGAATTGGAATGACACTATATATGCGCTTGAAGCAGTTCACTCTTTAATGGATCTTTTGGAACTTGTCTAAGTTGCCATGAGAAGCCCGTTTTTATCATGCTGTACTGTAAATATTTTAGTACTGAAATTGGCTTTTAATAAAATTAACTACAAGTTTAAAATGTTTAATGGACTCCATGGCAGTAAAATTAAGAAGAATGTCATTTTGTCTTTTTAATGTGCCCCCAAACATTCTTTCAATGAATTAGAACGTTGATTGTTATTTTTCAGCTCAGGACTTGGCAGGTGTGTAATGCGACTCCTGATAGCAGGACAGCAGATTACATTCTCCTATAAAACCATTTCTAAGGGACTTGGCACAAAAACTGTTATTGCATGTCTGCAGGTGTTTAGTAATTGAATTAATGCAGAGCAGAAGGAATGTCTGACGCCCCAGCACTGAGAAACGCTGAGGAAAGACACATTCATTTCTGAGAGTAACCTGGAATGCATGATGACAGCCTGTTCACACACATAGAGCCAGATCTAAGCCTGCAAGTTTAAAATTAACTGCTGTGAGCAATCACCTTCCAGACAAAAGTTTATCCAAACCTAAATACAATAACAGGAGCTCTGTAAGTAAGAAGGTGGGAGCTTTGGGCTATGTTTTGATCCTATTCCAAAAAAAACTTGCATAACCTTAGGAAAAGTCCTTATATCATGCATATCATGGATCCCTAAAATCCTAGGTGTCTAATAAAAATGTCCTTGATAAACATATAGACCCTCAAAATTCTGTAAAGGTATAAAGAATATAATATAATCTCAGATCAAGGGCTTTCAGGACAAATTGGTGTTCTCTTAAATATCTTGATCATGAATTAGAAAGGCTTTTGTAATGGCTAGGGACCAAAGACATAAATCTTTCTATATTGATGAAAATATTAAACTAAGAAGTCCATTTGAACTAGTAAACACCAGAAACAACTTTCTAAAAAGGTCTCATCTTATCCCCTCTCAGTACTCAGAAAAACACTTGCATATCATCTTTGGGTTCACTAAGTTTCGATGTACAGTTGACAGGTTGTCCTTGAAAATTCATTTGCCCATGGGTACTGTTTTTGAAAGCATCTTTTGCACATATGGCTTGTGGATTAACTTTAACAGTAGAGGGATTTAGGGATAAAACAATACTTTGTGTTCTTCTGTGCTGGGAAAACAGGACCCCTGAGAAACACTTCTCTGCTGCTAGGGCTGCTGGGAGGACAGAAGTGATGTGGGTCCATTGAGGACATTTTAAGAAATATTATCTTTTTTCTCTGTCAGGGTATTATTCTCCAGGACTACATTGCAAATTAAAAAAGGTACTGAGGTGACTGACCAGTGTGCTTTTTGGCTGCCTAGTTCCTCTGGAAGCAGTACTAGCTAGATACAGGTAGGAGAGACCAATGCCCTGTAAACAGAGACTTGGCTAATTAGAAAAGCCACCATGTTTGGGCAATGTTCACGACTCACACTTGGTGTTTCCAGAGTGCTTCTTCCACACCATGGAGATGTCTCAGGTGAGGATCTCAGTCCATTTGGCTTTTGCCCTATCTCTAGCCTTTATCAACAAAGATGAAGTGTGAGTACAACTCCATGTCATTTTCCTATGCTGTTTGGTGAGAACTTCAATTTACTGAAATAAGCATCAGATTAATTTTAAGATGAAGTAAAATTTGCAGTTCTTTATATTCTCCATGTGAATTTACTAATAAATGCAAATCTTAAGGGAGAAGAACATATTCTTAAGACTAAAATAGATACAGAACATTTTCATTACACCACATTGCCTATGGAAAAGATAAGTTTTCCCAGGGGAATTTAATCAAAATAGCCCTGCCTTTTGGGAATAACACTTGAATATTTTACCAGAATCTTAAAAGCTTCGTTCTGTGCAATGAATGACGTTTCACTGGGGATTAGGAGTTTAATGACCATGGAGCAAATGGCAGCCTCATGCAGGTCACTGAGAACTCTGCACTGATTTCCAGATGCAAGAGTCACAAGTCACTCCTATTGCAGTTAAAGTTGTGAAACAACTTCTGTTATAGCTTTGTTTTTCACATGCACACAGTTTTCTCCAGGCTTGATCTCTATCAGAAGGCTTATTGTTGGGGACATGGACAATAGAGGATTTACTGCATGTATAATAGAGGTCATATTGCACAGATAAATACACATGCACAGTCTACTGCTTTAAAAGTTCTTTAGGATGAAATGTTCAGCTTCCCTGAAGGTCAGGGAAAGCTGTAACACCACTGCGCTCACAGAGGTATCTCTGCCTCAGTTTAGATCCTTTCTGTGCATTACATGAGTCAGACCCTAGCATGGAGGTTCCATTTCATGTGGTGTAGGGAATACTTCATGTGAATTTTTCCAGTTTTCAGATGTTTGACTCTGGAGCTTTAACACTCCTTGCTCATCTGCTTTTATGAATTTAATTTCTTTTTTTTTTTTTTTTTTTTTTTTTTTTTTTCAGAGCAGGAAAATTTAAAAAAGGCTGTGGTGAATCCACATGCTTGAGTATTGCATTCCTGTGGCACAGAACTGCTGTGCTGAACGATGATGCTGAACCATATAGGCTGACAGCAGGCTGTTCTAACAGGGAAATTAATATTGCTTGAATGACTCAAGGAATAATAAAAACAGCCAGTTCCACGTCCAACCATCCCTTCCCCCAGAAAGGTGACAATGTTTCCATCTAACCTTTACCAGCTTTGTTCCTCAAAATTGGGTTAGCCCCTAAAAACCAACTTTGAACAATTTCTGAGTAAGTCTCTGAAGCTCAGAGTTCCCTGTAGGTGAAGGTATGGCTGTGTGCTAACAAAGCATCCCAACAGTGGGAACTAAAAGGAAATAAAGTGATAAGTTTGCAGATGTTTGCTCTGTTTGTACACTCACTATGCATTCACTCACAGTCTATTGTTGAACACAGGAAAATAAGCTATCTGGACCTTTTGTTGGACTCAATATGCTGTGTTCTTATGTAAGTCTTAAAGTTATAGAGTTCAGACAAACCCAGTTGCCTCGACTCCCTTTATTGTCAGTGGAGTGATTTATACCACTTTTGTTGAAAATCTGGCTTAGGATTTGCCTTCTAGAGGTATCTGTACTTCTCCACTGATTAGAAGGGGACTTTGCATAAATCTTAAGTCTGCCTGAGACTAGAACCATACTTTCAGAGTATTTCATTAACTGCTCTGAACATCATTCCAGCCCACAATATCAGGAAGGGTTCATTATGCATTATTACAGTGAAACAATACTTTCCTCTCTGAATGAAATGAAACTATCCCACAAAAATTATATACTACTGAAATAACTGTTGACATTGTTATATTAGACAAGGCTCACATCTCTTCACATGACTATGCAAGAAAATTCTGCAACCTCATGAGCAGACCTTGATATTTTTTCTCTTTGAATAGAAGTGTTGTCCGCCTGTCATCTCACTGATTTCAGAGAGCATCCCCTGGGAGAAGACTGTGCTTCAGTGTAGCAGGGCTGGTTCACCTACTCTGTACATTTACTGAAGGAAATTACAGACAAAATTACTCTAGAAAACCATCATTCACCGCTCTTATTGAAGAATTTTGTTAGTTCTCCTTTCATATTAATATTAGTATTAAAATAGAAAGAACTCACTAGAAGATCGAAGTAACACAGCAGATATTTTTAACCATCTTCAAATTCTATATGTAGAATTTTTTTTTCACATTGTACTCAGAAAAGATGATTGCGTATTACAAAGTTTTAAAAGGCAATTTTTTCCGCAAGTGGAAGAAGAAATGCACCTCACCTTTGGAGACCTTACTCCAAAGATAGTTGTCATGATTATTGTGTAACTGTATGCATGCTTTTGGGGAAGAAATGTGGGTGAAATGGATTATCTGATTGAGGTATTAATGTATTGTGTCCTGTATTTTTAAGGGATCATTAACTGTGCTGTGGAATATAGCTTTCTGTTTTTTTTCAAGAAGTTTGAAATTCTTACCATATCACAGTTTGCTTTAGTTTCGTTCTTTAATTTTTGTATTTCAAAAAATGCATAAAATGAAGAGCTGTGCCAACTAGAGGTAGAGATGTGTTCAGACCTACAGGTTCAGGAAGACTTCAAAGTTGAAACTGGTAGGATCTAGTTACATTTCATCACAGAGGATAAATTTATGCCTGTAAGCCATAACCTTTGGTCAGTCTCTGTTTTTTCCTATTGGCTAAGAGATATACTTGGGTTATTCTTCTGTCATGCAGTCACATTGAATAAAATTCTATTTCGTTTTTCATTTGTTTTACTGACTACTTACATCTTTAAGAAAGATGGGAGCTATCCAAATTGACTGTGTGCCTATCTACAGAAGACAAATCAAACTTTTTAAAAATGGTATATACTATGCTAATCCAAAGCATGGTGATTGCTGAGGCTGCTGTAGAAACTGAAAAGTAGAATAGCTGTTACTGACATAGCAACTGAATTGAGAAAACATTCAGTTATTATTAACACCATGTTTGTGTAACCACAACACATAACTCAGGCTACATTTATACCAGTAAATAAAATGGTCTAGGGCTCTCTGGCTTTGTGACCTATTGATGTGAGTGAGATCATGATCAGCCAGCTGAACTCTTTTACTTTCCAAAACTGTGTGTCTGTCTCCAAACAAGCTGTTGTTTTATAGGTTAGCTAAAACCTGAAAACTGTGTCTGGGCATTACCTGGAAGAATATTACTTTAGATCAAAATGGTGCCAAGAGGTGTGCTAGTAATTTACTGTCATGACCTGGCCCTGTTTAGTATGCTAATACAGAAGGAGTAAAAAATGCCAGGTGCTGTACAGAGCCAGAAACCAGCACAGTGCCAGTCAGACCTTGATATAAGCAGCAATATTGAAAGGACAGTTATATATAAACCTGGGTTCTGCAAAGATATACATGATTTTCCTTCTGCACTGCAGAATAGAAGAAAAAGAAACTTAGTTTCTTCTATAACTTGAGAACAGATGTATGATCTTGATGCTACTCTTAAAAGTCTAGGAGGGGGAATTTACTTTCTGTCATTCAGAAATGTTCCTTTTATCAAAGGAAGGCAGTATGTGAACAATATATTACAAGTTTGTCATGAAAATCTGTCTTCACAAAACCAAAACAATATGAAGCATTCTCTTCTCCCCAGATTACGAGGGTTTCAAATTTCAACCTGAATGAATAGTTCTGTTTCCCACCCAAACATATTTCTTGGACAACCCCTGGAAACCTGATACCTGAACACTGTTCTTTATGGGAGCTCTTCTGAGTTTCTGTACCAGTCTACACCTGAGGGTACACTGAAATACATGGCTGTTCATAGCTGGAACCATGAAGCTATGTATATGTCTTGTATGCCTTCATTATAGAGTGCACTTGGATATTGCAGCTAACTTCTGCTTTTAACACATAATCACTGTGCTGAATTTTGGTGATGTATTCAGAGTGGGCCAGCTGCTTTTATGGTGAAGGAACTAAAGCTCAGATTCTTATTTCACCTGATTGGGGAACCTTTGGATCACATCCTCATTTTACAATGAGGGAAAATCCCTCAAATGGACCAAGCTTTCCTGAGCACAAGCAAATAATTGTGGGAAGACACCAGAGAAGAGTCAAATGCCTCAATTTGTTGTGAATAATGAGTACCTTGTATGGTTTCAGGACAAAGTGCCTCCAGATTTTGCCTGTGAATGAGTGCAACCCTAAGAAGGACTCAGTAACTTGGCTACAACGTTCTTTATAAGCTAATCTAGCCACAGAGATGTTAGTGCTGATTACCTGAATTAATTCTACAACAAAGACATCCTCTTCAGATTTTATTTCAGAAAGAAATTCTTGACTTTGAGATGAAAAAAAATTGGGTGCTGGGCTTCTGAAGGAAAAAAAAAAATAAAGGTCCTGGGCTTCTGAAGTTCCTTTAGTAAAAGAGAGGATATTGCTACTGAAATTATTGGCTCCAGTCCTCCCCTGCTTAGCAGAATCTTATTCCTAGTTGATAATACTTATCCAAAGTGACATTAAAACTTCCTTGAATTCTTAGACATGTGGTGTGCCATCCTAACCAAAGGCAATCTGATGTTAAAAGTACAACTATACTGGCAAGTAGTGTTTAAAGAAATGCAAGGCACAGCTGGTCTTGAATAAGGCTCTCCCACATTTCTGCATAACACAGGCTGCAGCCCAAGATGAAGCCACTAGAAAACCTCAGCACAGGCAAGATACACAAGACTGTATAGCCAATGATAACAGGAAAGTTTAACACTAGATCAACACAAGTATAATTAGCTGTTTCAAGTGGAGACATTATTCTTCATTTCCTGCCCTCAACTTGTTGCTCTGAACTATTAAACAATAGCTGTGTTTCATACAAGAAGGGTTGGGTTTCACGGGCTGATGAAATGGTTCCCCTGTGGGACCAGATCCAAAGGCATATGGATTCACTGGGAATGTCACTGGGCTGCTTCAGGTGGGCCAAGACAGCTTCACAGACACAGAAATGGTGGGGAAAGGTAGCTTATTTGTCAACCAAAAAGCCACTAGAATTATTTCACGGTATTTTTATCCATCTGTTTTCAGTCTTTTTGGCTCACATAGGCTTTATATCCACTGTACTAAAACACAATCAAGAGATCGCCTTCATTTTTTCCTGTGAGCTTCAAATTTCTAATATGAGAGATTTCCCCTTCTTCCTACTAGTCTCTGTGCACAACTCTTCCTTTTTCTCCTCATGTTGCCCAGTCTACATCAAACTTTTCCCACCTTTCAGTCATACTCTTTCAATCATACTTCTTTTCTTTCAGCGTTGTCTCTGCTGCCTACTAGTAACTTCCAGATGCACTAAGCTTTCTTACCATGGATCCAGACTTCTTCAGGTCCCAGTGGGACTTGTCCTTGGCAAAGATCACTAGCCTATGGAGGCAGACTGGACACCATATGAATCAAATTCCTAGGTTACAGGTAATGAGAAGCAGATAGATTCAGAGAAAAGCTGCCCTGTTGCTTTTGGTGATAGCTTATCCTGAAAGTTTTGGAAATAGCTGAACTCAATATTCCGTAGTGAGTCTAAAGTGAATGTGGTCTTCCACCAACATCATACCCATCCTGCAAACTCAGCAGGGCCTGGCATCATCCTGAGGAGTAAGAAAAATGTTTAGAAATATCCAGTTGAAAAGATATCAATCGTTAAATCTTTTGTATAATATATGTGCAGATTATAGTTATGTGCATGTGTACCTTATGATTTTTGCTTGACATAGTAAACATTTGATGATTTTTCCACACTTTCTGGCATTTTTAAGTGGAAGACTGAAAATAATATGGGTTACATACTCCTTAGAAGCATTAGAAGTGGTAGAAGAAACTTAGAAGTTTTCTGCATGCACACATGCTATTGCTAAGACCAGTTCTGACTATCTGCAGATGCTAACAACATGACATGCAAAAGGGATTATACATAATTGAAAGATGTGATGTGGAAAATTACTTCTTTCAGTGTTACTCTATGACTTTATTTATTAAAAAAAAAAAAAAAAAAGCACACACACAAAGAAATAAACATGTACACTGTACATAAGAACCTGGAAATCTCCCAAGCCACAGTGTATCAATTGACAAAACTATCTGATAAGATTCAACAGGAAAACTACAATGTGATGATGAGCTGATTTTAGAGACAAGATGCTGCACATGAACTTATTGTAGGACTCCTAGATAACAAATTCAATTCCTGCTTCTGCTACAGGTTTCCTATGTTACCTTAAATAAGTAATTTATGATTTCTGCTCCTTGGTTTACCTACTCTGAAAAATAAAAAAAAACCCACCACTTTGTTTTCTCCCACACTTTATCTGACTTCACTGTTTATAATGCAAATAAACCTTTGGAAATCACTCTGCAAATGAGCAGAATGGAGCTTGGACCTAGCAAGAGTCTACTGTCTCATAAATAATACCAAGTTAATGTATTTAGATAGTATATAAGTAACAATGAAATGTTTTTCTGCAAAGTGGTTTTGTTCTTGGTTATATAAAACAATGAGTCATTCATTTCTTGTACCAGACATTTTTTCTTGTCCTCCTTTTAAAAAGTACACAAAAGGCAAATGGAGAGGTTGCATGGGTGGTGTAAAATGGGATAGATAGAACAGAAAGTTTGGGAAGGAGTTGTAGAAGATACATAAATGGCTTGGGAGTGTGTATAAAGACTTTCTTTGCAATCTCTAATCTTTAAATAATATTAAACTGTCTGTATTAGGTTTTCTTTAGCTGTATCACTCTACACAACAGATGTCGATCCCGTGAATCTTTCAAGTGAAAACATTCCGTGATTCGTAGAAAATTTATGATTAAAAGATGGTATAAAGATGAGAAACAACCCGCCATTATGAGCCATGATGAACATCTGTGCAAAGTTATTGCAAAAGACACTGTGTATTCTACTCCCAGAAAAGGGAAAAAATGTTCCCTTTGGTTGAAAAAAATGTATAAATTAAATAAAGATGGTCCTCTCCTACTGTTTGAGTCTTTCATATCAGTTTACAAGCAGTAAAATCATAAGAGCTCAGCAATAAGTACAACATTACTTTTACTCATCTGTCAATTTCAAGAAATCAGAGTATATAATTTGTTGAGTAATCCTTTGAATTCCCATCTGAACATTAAAAAAGAAATGTGGTATCACTTCATGTACCTATCTGTGCCTTTTCAGACTGTAAACAACTCTCAGTGCATAGCTTGATTTGACTGTCTAAAACCATGAGGCAGACATTTGTAGTAATAAAGGGTTTGTTTAAAACTGCTGTTTTTATCTAATGAATGCTATGGTTCTTCCCTCTCCTAAGGGCATATAGAAAATGCAATGGAGACAGTAGAATTTTTACGGTGTGGCTACTTTGTTTTCCATTCAGGGAGAAGAAAAAAATGACAAGTGAATTAAGTAACTATGTGAAACTGAAGAAAAGTGCAAAATTATGAATATTTAATTAATGGACCAAGAAAACCTAAAAAGATACACCATGAATTAGGAAAACAGAGTTGAAATATAACTGCAAATTTTATTTCAACCTGTCACTGTGTCTCCATCTCAGGCTTCCAAAGGCAGCATGGGCTGCCCAGCTTCCTGGAGGTCCTTGGCACATCACAGAGGCTTTGGTGGGCTGGGGGTGGAGCAGGTCTGCAGAGGAGCAAGAGGAGGTGAGCAGCATCTCCAAGCAGGCAGCAGATGGCAGTGAGGGCTGGAAGAGCCAGGGGGGACAGAAGGGCAGAGGCTGTCACCCCAGGGCTGTCCCAAAGCCACAGCAAGGGCTGAGGGCAAGGAGGGGGCTGGCGGGGGCAGCTTCATCCACTGGACACCAGGCTGGGGAGGGGGACGGGCTGAGGCCGGGGGGGGCTCGAGGGGGCCAGCAGGCAGCTCAGGGGCTGTCGGGGGGGCAGCGCAGGCCAGGACCGGGGATTTGGCTCTTCCTAGTGAGAGGCCAGAGGCTCCGTACGGCCCCGCATGGGGCCAGGTCTGGGGATGGGGTGAGCTGGCCATGGCCCAGCTGTGCTGAGCTTGGTCCAGCTGGGCTGAGCTTGGTCCAGCTGGGCTGTCATCGTCCACTGCCGGAGTGACTGTCACCTCCCTCAGTTCAGCTGATCTTGGGGAGGGTCACTACCCCCATTGTCCCTGTATTAGAAACTGCCATAGCTGAGTCCAGTCTGGGCCAGCATCACCCCCGAGTGACACAAGAGATGCCTCAGGAGGACAAGGAGACAAGCCCCTGGAAAAGGGAGTGTGGGGAACAGACAGCAGCAGCATGTCCAACAATAAGATCCTGCCAGGTATTGATGGGAAGCAGCAGGGCCCTGGAACACAAAAGGATGTACAACAGTCCTTTCCCTTCTGGCCAAGCAGAGCAGGCACAGACACGGAGTGAGGAAGTTCCCCAGGAGCAATCAGGGCAGGTGTCTGAGAGCCACATCATCTCCTATAGAGACATCGGGCCACCAGAGCTGCTTTTGAAGAGTGTCCCTATGGGAGAAGCAGACCACTCCCAGGAAGACCAGAGGAGCTCCAGTGGTGATGTGGGTACAGCTGAACTACCATCAGACATGGCAGCTCCTCCAGGAAGTGCCTCCAAACAGACATGATGCTCCTCACGTGAAGACAGACCCTCAGTTCTGCCACTACCTCCAGGCTGTGTGGGGACTAGCCTTCAGGTCCCCCATATTGAAGATCTCCTCACAGCCCTCACTGGTTGCTCCAGGGCCAGCCAAGCCGCTGAAGACCTGCAGAACCAGCTGCTGGCTTCATGCTTTGAGCAGCCCGCAGACAATGCAGGGTGCCTGGCAGAGCAGAACAGCAGACAGTAGCAGAGAAAAATAGAGGAAGTGTACAGCACAGAATTGGCTCCAGGAGACTCAGCCCCAGGTCCAGCAAAGCCCCGTGCCACAGACTGCCTGGAAGTGAAGGCTCCCAGAATTGGGCTCCATCTGATGTTGCAGCCCTGGAAGCAAGAAGGGAAGGGATAGTACAAGAAAGGCTTCCACCTGGGGATAGGGCCAAGAGGCAGCAGGGTCAGAATGGGGCTGCTGCTGGCCAGCAACCACTGGGGGACCCTGTACACAGAGCCCCTGTATGGATCCCTGTTTTTCAACAAGATCGGCTTCTGCCACAGTGGGCCTTCACTGTGCCCACATGAACACAGCTGGACACAGGAGTCCTGGGGCAGAGACACCACCTCTGTCAGGCAGCAGTTGCTGTGTGCTCACCCTCACCCTTGCTTGCTGTTAGAGCGCCTGCACCAAGCTCCTAGACACAGGCAAGGCCCACTTTGGAAGCAGCAGAAAGGAGAGTAGAGGTGAGGAGTCCCAAGGGAAGAGGACAAAGAAGATGGGAAGCAGGACCTCAGTGCCCACTAGGCATCAGGCTGAGGGCACCATGCTCTTCAGGTGCCTGAAAATGCTCTTCCTCTTTCAGATGTCCAGGGGCTTGGAACTGGGTCCAGAGGGGCATGGACCCAATGAGCAGCAGATCCTCTGCAGGCCTTACGAGGCAGCAGGAGCACTCCCAATAAACATGCTCCTCTTGAAGTGGACTCATGGGAGTCTCCTGGTTTATTGGGTTTATGTGTCAAGGTTTTGGTAAACGGTGGGCTGTAGGTGTGGATTCTGTGAGAAGAGACCAGGAGCTGGCCCCCATGTTGGACAAAGCCAGTTCCACCTGGTTCCAAAATGGACACACCCCTAGCCAAAGCTGAGCCCATTTGTGATAGTGGTGGTGTCTCTGTGATAAGAAGTAAAAAATGCTGCACAGCAGCTGTGAGAGAAAGGAGTGAGAATAATGTGAAAGAAACAGTCCTGCAGATATCAGAGTCAATTAAGAAGGAGGGAGAGGAAGTGATCCAGGTTCTGGAGCAGAGATTTCCCTGAAGACCTTGGAGATCATGGTGAAGTAGGTTGTCCCCCTGCAGCCCACGGAAGACCATGCCAGAGCAGATATCCACACAGGACCATGGAGGACCCGATGTTGCAGCAGATGGATATGCCCTGATGGAAGCTGAAACCAGTGGAGAGACCATGCCGGAGCAGGCTCCTGGCAGGAACTGTGGTCTCTGGAGCAGTCTGTTCCTGACGGACTGTATCCTGTGGAAACGACCCATGCTGGAGTAAGTCTTGAACTGCAGGCCATAGGAAGGACCCATGTTAGAACAGTTCATGAAGGACTGTACCCCATGGAGGGGATCCATGCTGGAGAAGGGGAAGAGTATGAGGAAGAAGGCATGGCAGAGATGAAGTGTTATGGTCTGACCACAACTCCATTCCCCATCCCCCCTGTGCTGCCTGTGGGGAAAGAAATGGAAGGGTCATGAGTACAGCTGAGCTAGGGAAGAAGGAGGAGTCGGGGGAAGGTGTTTTTAGTTTTATTTCTCACTACCCTACTCTCTTATTAATTGACAAAAAACTAAATTAATCTTCTCCAAGTCAAGTCCGTTTTGCCCTTGACTGTAATTGCTGAGTGATCTCCCTGTCCTTATTTTGACCCAGTTTCTTTATAATTTAATTTCTTTCCCTATCCTGTTGAGGAAGAGGAGTGAGAGAGCAGCTTGGTGGGCAGCCAGCCAAGATTAACCCACCACACCTAGGGAGGAGCATTGGCTCTTGTTCACTTCTTATCCCTCTTTGTGTGGGCAAGTTGGGCAGAAGCTCTGTTGACAGCTTCTCTGGAGAGGACCACAATAGCCCTCCAGGTTCCTAAGGAGGAGGACCTGGGACTGGTCTTCTGCTTTAGGGGTCTAGAGAGCTGCCCAGATTCCTGGAGGTCCCCTGCACAACACAGATGCATTTCTGGGCAGGGAGTGGTGCAGGTCCTTCAAGACAACAAGTGTCAGAGACGCTATGTGTCTTGGTATCTACTGTGGAACAGAGAAAATGGAGGCCTCGGTGCCTCTTCTCCTGGCTGCCCTATGACAGACAGTGGGAATAGTAGATAAATATTTCTGTGGGCACCACATCTTCTTCTTACTGTAGGATGGAGCGGACACACCTCCTCCAAAATCTCTGCCTCTTCTTTTAAAGGGACATCTGGAGAATGACATGGAGGTGATCTGAAAGCCCTGGGAGTGTGGCAGAATCACAGCTCTGAGCTTTGGTGTTCACTAGCTTCTATTTTTACTTGAGGCAGATGATACTGTGCTGAAAGACATGCATCTTTCCCCATCACTTTCCTGTGATCAGAGCAGATCCCGACATGAGAAAAAAGCTGAAAAGGATCCCCTAGCAGGCAGAAAAGAGTAGTGAGGGATAGCAGAGTGAAACAGGAGAGAAGAGATCTCATAAGTCCCATTGAATCTCTGAGTGGTTGCTGATTTGCTTATTTTCTGAAAGAAATGGAAATGATTACACCTGAAGTTAGCCATCTATAGAATATACACCTAGTTTGAAATAGTCATCTTTTTAGTCAGTGTTGAAAGACAGGCACATTCAAACTCAAAATAGCAAACTGTTCATGATAGGAGAGCAACATTCATTTACTGTGTACTGTAATAATAAACAACGGTGAAAACCAGAGGAACGCTTTGCTCTTCAAAAACTTCTTGTAGTAAACCTGCTGTACCCATCTTGGAGTGCATATGTTTCATATTCTTGTGAAGGATCTCCTGGACTTGATGGAACAAGGCACTTCAGACTATGCCTCTTTTTTATTGTGTTTGGTATGATTTTTTTTAATGGCAGTTGGTGTTATGCCCTTGAATGAAAAGAGAACAACCAAAACACAGATCTTGCCTGGAACAGAGATTAGGAATGATAAAATGTTGTAAAACCTTGACAGGGTCCTACAGTAAAGGAAAATTATCTCTGAGGCAAGGAATCATCATGATGTCCTCTTCTGTTCTGCTGATGAGCTTCTTAAGTGAGAGACTGGTCAAGGACATTTTTATTTTGTCTAATGACATATTGTAATATTTCTGTATGCTTTTTAGATACAGCTGCAATGTGAAAATATAACCACTGATCAGTTAAGGGAATTGATCTTTTGTTTTTTTATAATTTGATACTCTAGAAACATTTTCTCAGGTATCCTTGTCAGGAATTTTTGAGATAGTGCAGAATTTGCTTGATCATGTTCCAACATGGTTGTTAAAAGAATGCCTGTCTTCTCTCGGTTATGCTATCCTGAGAGTTGTGAATTGCTCTCTTTGATCTGGGATGGTTCCAAAATAATATAAACTGGGCTACAATCATTCTTTTGTTAGAGAAGATGTCTTTATCCATGGATGTTTTGTTTAATAGCCACCCAGTTCATAATTTACACATTTCAGTTAACAAGATGGAAAAAGTAGTTTAAAGTTCAGTCCAGATTTTATACACACTACAGTACACATCTGGCAAAGCTAGATGATTGTTCCTTTGGTTGTTCATAGTGTAACTCTTTTGCATCGAGCAGTGTTCTTCTTGGTAATTTACTTTTTGTGAGCAATTTGGCAAATAAATACTAGATTACTGTTATGGACAAGCCTTTTGTAATAGCTATTATTGTGCTTACCCCCATGTATAAAGCAAGATAATATTAGTGATTTTTTAGTGGAAGGTTAGTAGTAATTCTGAATGCAAAATGAAGTCTTAGCAATTCAGTTCCAATAAATTATCAACATGATTGCCATGAAACGAGTAACTAAAAAATATAGGTGAAATATTGCAACAAAAAATCCTAAAATATCTAATAAGTCTGATCCACTTTGCATAAAAATCAATGACACTAAGATTCATAAACTTTTCCTAGGTTTTCTCGGTGGTATGTAGTGAGAAAAGGGTATTTTCAGAGTTATTCAGCAGTAGGTGAGTCATAATCTGGAAATGCCCATTTTTTCCCTTGTTTCATGGAGGGGCAAAGTTCCCTAATGGGGAGTAGAATTTTGCTTTTAGGTGTTAAAGTTCAGTGAGATTAGTCTTGAAGGCCTTCTGTGGCAATGAACTCTAAAAGAAATAACTGGAAGCTCTTTAGACTTATGAAGGACAACCTGTTGAACACTAGTGTCAAAGTTAGGGTTTTCTTTAGCATCTTTGCTTGATAAGGTACAGTGGTCTGTAAGCCTTTTTTAGTTTCTTAGAGAATGGCACAGGATTTCCAGGTGTCAAAATTCTATTTTTTTTATGGGGGTATGGTGATCTTTGGTAGTTTCTGTCTTCATTCGTTGAGTTATATATTATGTGAATATGCCAGAATTCATTTGAAAAAGTTTTTTCTAGACCTCAGGGCAGCATAAAGAAGCTATAAAATAGCAACCATATATAAGGAGTAAAGTTGTTATATTTAATGTTTCTGAAGAGTTGTGGGGCCTGAATTATTATAGCCTAATCATGGTTTGAATCATCTAAGAAATACTCCCACTCTTAAGCTAAATACATGTTTTTATAACACAATCTCTCTTCTACTAGTGAATTTTAATTGCTGAACTATTTGTCAAGGAAAAGTTTAGCTAAGCGTCAGAAAAAAAATCCAATTTTTTTGTAGAGGATTCCAAGAAATTATCTTTCCAATTTTCTTTGTACCAATAGTGAGGAGGGTTTCACTGAGAATATAAAGCTTTGTGTGAACTTGCTGTTAGAGACTGTGAACTGCCTTCCAGCTCTTCCAGTATCAGTCTGAAATGAAAAATAAAGCCATTGAAAAAATTAAAACAGCATGCTGATGTCTTATTATTTCAGATATCACACCAGTCTTTATAGAAATGTGAGAAATATAAATTGTCAGAACTTCCCAAAATCATAAAAATGTTTTAAAATACTATATTTTTTTTTTTTTAATTGCAAAAATGTTTTATACTTATTCACTGCTTTAAAGGAAATTAGCTTGGCAAGGATAAGGAAAAAGAAAGAAATAACAGCATGAACACAAACCACTTAATTTAAAAAGGTGGGTTCCCCTAATGCAGATTATTTGCTTTTGTAAGCCTGACTAAACCTTGATATGGTAAAATTGTGAACATCTGGAATCCTGAAAATCAGTAGGAAATTATTTTAACACAGAGTATGGGATTCATTTGCTCAAATTTAGACATCTGCAATGTAGACATCTAAGTCTGACCTAGTTTTCCAGGCCCTAGGTAATCAATAAAGAGAAACAGGCTCTTGCAGAGAACAATTCATCCCCATTCTAAAGCACATCCAAAATGGTCCAGATGAATTGCTCCCAGAAAATGTTTATTTTTCTCTGTTGAACAAAAGATAGACATGATTGACTACCTTGGTTGTAAACATCTGTAATGTAGTCTATAGTTAGGCAAGACACCTTCATTTTTTTCAGAACTGTAATAGCATGTAGACTGGCTACTCAAAATTTGGGTACAGAGATCAGCTACATGGTTGAATTTCCCTAGATTTATCTTGGTTACCTCAAAATCTGTGCATGCATATGCTCACATACATGTATCTACTTGTGTTCATATGCAGAACGTATAGTCTCTATTAAGACTTATATCGGAAATATCTTGATAACTTGCCTCTACAATGTCACATACAAAACTCACTGTCTGTTACTGAGACAGGATTTTCAAATTAATGCTATGGAGTTGAGCAAGAACATTAACAGCACTGGGGGTGGAAAGTTCCTTCACTTATTTTGTAAGCCTCAACTCCAAACGAGTCCCACATCCGCTCTCCTAACTCATTTATACATATGTTTGGAAATTAAAAGGAGATGAGTTCTGCACCAGAAAGTTTTTGAGAGTGACTTTACTACAAACTTCTTCACAAAAGGTAAGCTGTAGAATTATTTAACCAGTTTAATCCACAGATCAGAAAATCATAAGATCCATTCTATGAGAAATAGAGCTAAGGGGGTTGATTAGCTGTTAGGCAGTACTTATCAAAAGGTGAAATATTTGGAGTTCTAAAGTCCGTATGAAAATATTTAACAAGCAGATAACTGATTAATTTCCACTTTGCATAAAGGCTGTTGTGAAATTTTGAAGGCATTGCTAAGTGTCGTGGTACTCATATCACAAAGATAAAGCTTAGGTTGTGTCATATGGTATAGATAAAAAAATAGTTCTGACAGTCATTTCTACCTAAGATCATTAATTTACGAACCTGTATATCGAGTGCTGAATCATTTTCCGTAACAGGAGCTGATGTCATCCTTATCATCTACTCCAGCTGCTTCTTCTAACATGCCAATCTTTTGTGACTATTCTCTTCAACTTCAGCCAGTAACTCTAATATATTTTTTCTTTCTGTTGCACTCAATAAGACAAATGTCAGTTGGGTATCAAATTGCCTTCATGTCTCCTTCATGGCTTCATGACACACAGAGCATGATTTAGTTTAAGGTGCATTTAGATGTCAGGTAGTAAGTATCTACAAGCATGCTAGTTGTGAGATCCTACTAGAACCAACGGAGAGTTAAATCCCAACTCATTTGCCTAAACCTAGGCCTCTAGTGGCATTTAAAATGCCCTAAAATATCTTAAGGCAACTGAACAGGGATGGAAGTTGTGACACAAGCCCTTTGGGGAACAGAAATCTCTTGCTTCAACAAATGGAGGCCTAGCAGGACACTAAGGCAAATCAGCAGGCACTAGGTGCCTATTTGTAGGCACCC
The DNA here is from genome assembly GCF_018691265.1 of Tyto alba. Classification (NCBI taxonomy): domain Eukaryota; kingdom Metazoa; phylum Chordata; class Aves; order Strigiformes; family Tytonidae; genus Tyto; species Tyto alba. Next base: position 39,389,089 of record NW_024881316.1, on the reverse strand, counting down.
TTGTGGTCAGGGATATCATTCACAAATCTAACATACAGGCTATCTGTTTTTGCCACCATTCACATGGTTCAGCTGGAGGTGGCGATGAAGGAGTTGATCTGGTGTGGAACTGTAGCCCAGGTGCTGAAATCAATTAACCAGGAGCTCTGGGTATGGCCCAAAGGTTACAGAGGTTAAGAAAATTATTTTCCCTAACCATGCTACACTTTGGATCAGGCCATCTGTGCATGAAATAGCTTCCAGGATCAGATCTATCATGACTTTAATACTCACTGCAGATTTAATGAAACTGCTTCAGCAATATAAACTTGGTTGTAAAATACAGATTTTAAATCAGAATTCGATTCTTGCAGTGTTTTTTGCGTATGATCCACTTATAAACTTTCATTAAGGAAGCTGGGTTAAAGTCATGAGGCATAGTTTTTATAAGCTTTGTCTCCTTCAAATCTTATAAAAATAAATTTAAGTAGCTTACATATCCCTAAATAAGCTATAACAATAGTATAGCACAGTTCAGTTAATTTAATATGTTAGAAGAAGTTTTCTTGCTGGTTTTCAAAATGTTAGAGTTTTGCCGGATATATCATTACCACCAAGTTGGTACTGACTTGTGGAGGCTATAAAACAAATAAAGTCATTAAAAATAATTTGAACAAAAGGAGTAACTTGATATCATAATGCCATCCACATTTGGTTAAAATGACTTATTTTAAAGCTCCCTTTCATCTTACTAAACAGATTTCCAAAGTTTAAAAAAATGTGATTAATAAATTATCCTCCATAAATCTTATGATAACTATGATAGTCTTTGGAGAATTATGAAGCCACATCTGGAAAAAGTATTTTACTGCCTGTAAAACAGCATGCCATGAATTTTACTAGTTCATATTAGTAAGTAAAATACGGTATATAATTTTTGCATTCATCAGTGAGAGTGCAAAACACATCATTTTCTTCTCCACCAAACCATTAGATTTATTTCACAAAGAATGTTTCTTGTAAAGTTTATAAGGAGCTTGTTTTCTTTTATTCATACAGAGATATTTCTCCCTTATATTAGCTGTAATTTACAAGACGAACTGGAGAGTACCTAACATCAGAACAGAAGTAAGTAAACAGTAAGAGTAATAGGGTTCATTTGTTATTATTATTGCACCAAGGCTAAAATGAGCAAGTCCAAGCCACTGAGTAAATGCCAGAGCACTAATCAAGAGAGAAAGCAAAGAAGTTCATTTTCTGCTACGTAATCCAACAATAGCTATTACGTTATTCTTTTTCATTAATGACATTTTAAAATATATAGATTAGAGTCGCAAGTCATTCAAGATGAGTGGCTGTAATATTTCTGGAATTAAAAACTTGATTAAACTTAAGTATTTCTTAAATAATATGAGCAATGTTCTTGTAGAGCCAAGTATGTCCCAGGGAAATATAAAACCCTTTTTATTTCCAAGCAGATGTTTGCAATAAGAAATGGATGGTGAGTGAAAGGGAAGAACACCATTAAGCTAAGGTAACCCCTAAAGATTTTTATATAGTTCTGCAATCATAAGCTCCATCAGTGATAAATATCACAATAGTGCTTGTAATGTACCTGGTTTTATTTATATGTAGATCCTTGAATATGCTTTACCTCAAGTAATATAATTCGCTTAATGACCATAGAAAGCTATATTTTAATGTAAATGAAAATGACATAATTTTTGTAAGCCAAAAAGGTTCTTTTTGTAAAGATACAATAAATCAAGACAATAACATCTGTAAACACCTTTTGTTTTTAGAGTAGAAATAAATAAAAATCACTGAGAAATGCTTCCTAAGAAAATGTATGTGGTTTAGATTCTGATAGTCTTCTTTATTGCAAGTTACACTCTCACAGTGTCAACATTTTAGAATTATTTGCGTAATATGTTGCTCAGATTGATAACATGGAGGACATTTTGGCCATAGAGCTGCTGTTGCAGTAAATCCAGCTTTCTTCTATTCTGGTTTGAAATGGCTGTTACCTTGTAGTATACCGGTTGTAGCTGATTTTTTAAATATTCAAAGCTGAAATGGGCTTGTACCCATTGATGCCTATTGCCCTTTCTGAAAACAAAGACTTAATTTTCTTCTAACTTTCCTCAAGCTTTCATTCTCTATCCTCCTGTGATTTTGGCAGAGGTTTATGAGAAATGCCGGGGTCTCTGCACAGCTACTGCAGTGCTGCTATAAAAAGGGTTGGATAATGTCAAAATCGCATGTCCCCAGACAGACTACTGAGTGAGAATCAGCATTAGTTAGGGATTGGACATTCACATATGTACTGGGTTTGTGTGGCAAGGTTTTGGAGGGGTTGCAGGAAAGGCCCCTGCAGGGAGAGGCTGGGCCCGCCCTGTGCCCATTCCAGCCAGTTCCAGCAGTTCCAGCCAGTTCCAGCCACCTCTGCAACAGACCCACTGTGCCAAAGCTCATCCAGTCTGGGGAGCTGGTGGTTCCTCTGGGGAGAAACATATTCAAGAAAGGGTAAATAACACAAGACAGAGATAGGAAGAGGGAATGAAAAAGAGTGAGAAACAAGAGTGGGAATACCAATATCAGAGAAGGAGGAGTAGGAGGCTCAACTGCAGGAGCAACTATTCTCTGCAGCCCACAGAGAACCTGGACTGCAGACCAGGTTTATACTGAAGGACTGCAGCCAGTGAGAAGGACCGACTCTGGAACAGGAAAAAAGTGTGAGGAGAAAGAAGTGGCAGAGAGAAACTGTTATGCATTGACCACAATCACATCCTCCATCCTCCCTGTTCTGCTGGAGGGTGTGTAAAGGAGACTGGATTGATGGAGTGAAGTTGAGCCTCATAGAAGAGGAGGAAAGGTGTTTGGTTTAGTGTTTATCTTTTTGATCCTCACTACCCAAATCTATTTTAATTGGCAATAATTTTTTTTTCCCCCTGTGTTCACTCTGTTTTGTCTGTAATGGTAATGGGTAAACAATCTCCCTGTCTTTCTTTTTTTTTTTTTTTTTTTTTGACCCCCAAGCTTTCTCATCCAATTTCCTCTCCAGTCTGTCCCAGTGAGGGGTACTGGTGAGAGAGAAAAGTGAGTGAGCAGCTGGGTGGGTGTTTGGCTGTTAGCCAAGGTTAACTCACCACAGAATAGCATAACAGTCAAACATTAGAAGCTACATACATAAATAGACTGGTACAGTGCAAACCATATGCAACAAATCCTTACTTTTATAGAACAGACGTATGTCTGTGTAAGCTTCATTCTCACAAAGTTATTCTGAAGTGAATATAAGCCATTCTGAAAGACAATTACAAAATTTGCATAAGTTCAAAAACAATTTTCTATATCACTTCCAGCATATAAATTGTCTTGAAAAAACATTAGTATGAAAGAATTCTCTGTATCACCAAGCCTCTACCCTTATCATCAAGGTGCAGGAAATGCATACGCTCACTCTGCAAACTCTGGATCACATAAGAAAGAAAAATCAACTGTGCAAACTAGCCATAAAGCATCAGTGTAGAAAAGGCTCTAGGAGTCCCTAGCAGAAAACCTATCCATTGCTCTTTGATGCTACTGCAAAAAAGACAACTCTCATTTGGGAGTGTGATACGCGGAGTGTTGCCTCTGAAATAGAGGAGATAATTTTTCTGTTCTACTCAGCATCAGGGAAACTTCAGATGGAATACTCTGCCCAGTTTCAGCACCACATTTAAAGAAACATGTAGACATATTGGAAAGAGTCCAAAGGTGAGCAAAAAACCAAGGGATTAAGAAAACATGACCTCTGTGGAAGTACAAAAAGAACAGCTTTTATAAAAGGGAAGATTACGCTTGAGTGCAGTGGGACATGAACTGGTGACATGATAAGGTACGTAAAAAAACTAGGAAAAGAAAGATTATGAACTTTTTTTCCATGCCTTTCATAAGCAGGATAAAAAATAATTGACAATTTAGAAAAGAAGACAATTAGGTAACATAAAAACTTTCAAACTAAGAGAACAGTTAAACTCTAGTAAATGTTTAACTATGAAAATTGTTGAAAGCCCAGAAAACTTGTTAATTACCATTGCATGGGGATAAAACTGGGAAAATGGTCTAGATGACAGGGTTCCATTTCAGCCATAACTTTCAATAATCCATAAATTTCTCTCTTTGAAAACTGATGCCATATACTACAGGTATGAATTATAGTATGGAATTTGACTAGAGATAAAAACTGGGAGATGACCTTGCTCTAGAATACCCAGTTCTTTAAATCTAGTATACAATGACTGGATTTATATTAATGTTTTAGTGAACCAAATGGTTTCTTCTTAGATGCAAATTTGTCTTGCCAGTTGCTGCCTTACGATACACACTCAAATGGACAACTGAGGCACCTGAAGTAGTTTTCTTCCTGGTTTAACTGAATTTGAAGTCATTCTCAGAGGTGCTGCTGAGAGTATTCACTTGTAATGTAAATGCCTCATCCTTCAGTATTTACCTCTCCATGCATACATTGTGTGTGAATGGCACCAGTAGCATGAACTGCATTGCTGGTAAAGACATGGTATGGACTCATACTGACATAGCCATAATGGATAGCAGTGGAGCAAAAACTTACTCTTCTGTCTTCATGCTGCACCAGTCAGGAATGTGGATGCATCCTATGTCCAGAATTTAATATGAAGTATTACAAATGTGAAGTCAGTGCAACAACTCACAATTATCAGAGTCCTGCAGCAAAGTAAAAGCGCACAGAAATGAGTCTGGTGGAAATGATGATTGCCTCAGCAGCAGAGCAACATGTCTGTTCTTGGCATAGATCACATCTTTGAAATATGAGTAACTGTATATGAATATATATTTGGTCAATTTATCTAATTGTTTGCCTATTTATAATAAATATATTAGTAAATTAAACATAATTCAGTAACAGAATGTTCTTTCAGCAACAGAATTTTATTTTACAATTACAAAGAAACTGTCTGTTAATTGTAATTTATAAATTAATTCTAGGCAGCACTGATAATAGCTTAGATTACCTCCTAATAACAATTCTTCTTCCAAACATTTACCAACTGTGTAACAAGCATAGATGACATTTGAAGTCAGTAAACAAAGATGGGTGCTTCTTGAAGTCAAGTCATATTTTTTTGATGGGCTGAATGGCTTTCCAGAGGTGCTTGGAATCTAGAATCACAGAATGGTTTTGGGCAAAAGGGACCTTTAAAGATCATTTATTACACTCCCCTCACACAGACAGGGACATGTTTCACTAGAGCACGTTGCTCAAATCCCCATCCAACCTGGCCTTGAACATTTCCAATGATGGGACATCTACAACTTCTCTGGACAACCTGTTCCAGTGTCTGACCACACGCATTGCAAAATATTTCTTAGTGTAATGTCCAATCTAAATCTACCCTCTTTCAGTTTAAAACTCTTGCCCTTTGCCCTGTCAGTACAGGCCTCGGTAAAAAGTCTCTCTCTGTCTTTCTTATAAGCACTTTATAGATTGAAAGGCTACAATAACATCTCCCTTGAGCCTTCTCTTCTCCAGGTTAAACAACCCCAACTCTCTCAACCTGGTCTCTCTCCACTAATTATGGACAATTAGATACTAACTTAACAGACACCATATGATGGACCACAACATATACCTAAAGTGGTTCCTCCATAGGTTCCTGGAATAATGTGGTTCTACAGTGCTTCAATACATTTTCTAACATCTTTAGTGGCGAGTGCTTCAAACACTCAAATGACAACTGATACCAAGACAAAGAAAGGAATATCCAAGACATTACATGGGTGACAAATATTCCTGTTAGTGAGATGTCAAAGGTATTTTTCACAGGCCATAACCATGGGAACTTCGCCTGACTTGTGATTCCATATTTGCTTTGGGAAAGCTGTTGTCAGGATGGGAGTAACATCAAGAAATGGCTGTCACCTCATTGATTCCAAAAGGGAATGAAGATGAAAATCTTTTCCTGTTTCAGCCAATTCTGGGGAGAAATAGATGATCTTTTAGAGGAAATCTCTGACCAAAGGTACTTCTGAAAAGTATAAAAGCATAAGGTACCTGGTAATTGAAGGAGATACCAATAGTAAGGATAGAAGCATAAGGGAGCCACAGATCAGAAATGTAGAGGTAGCTGGGAAAATGCATCAGAGAGTGCACTAATATCTGCTTCCACTCATGTGCTCTGCTTCCTGGGTGTGATCATGATGCCTGTGTCACTGATTAACAGTAAAACCAGTGTTACTGAATTGGAATTAGTAACACATCTTTGCTCGTAAATTACTGTCCCAGAGTCTATTCTCTAGCTTAAGGTCATCTGGCACAGTCTGACAATGTGCACAGTATTAAACTCCTTTACTTTCCAAAACATGTCAGCTCCATCCAATCTACTCATTCAAGCACTGCCCTTGGCCTGAGCTAACTGTTGCACTATATTGGGAGTTGCTTGACAGAGGGAGTATTGGTTGGTCCAAGTGAAAAGGTCACCAGAAACCAGTCTAATATGTTTAACAGTACTGACAGTTGAGTTCCAGGTCTTAACAATGTTCCCTGGGACTGTTTAACTTCCTAGTATAGATGAGGCCAGCACATCCTGGGTTAATAAGGACTGGTAGTTAAGGGTACAATTCTGTATCTTCAAAAGCATATGTACAAATTCAGAACACATAGTTCTGGAAGCCTGGAAGAAAAGGAGTTTGCTTATTTTTTAATCACTTGTTTTCCTGAAGAGCAGAATGAACAGTCATCCACTGTAAATCACAGAGCCAGGCTAACTGTGATTAAGTGGGTATGCATTTATCTCAATCTATCCAAGTGGTCTTACTTTCACTGTACTTTTTGTTCTCCTTCTGTGAATGGGGACAATAGCCTTCCACCTCAGATGTTTGCTCTGAAGGTAAATAGGTAATAGCCCATCACATAGTCAGGTGCTTTGTCACTTTTTCCATTAGAACTAAGACAGAGAGACTGTGAGATACCAGAATTTTGAATAAACATGGATTCATATAAATGGATCTTGTTTGGAGAGCCACTGTTAATACAGACAGAACTTTTATGTCTAGGAGGATTTATGGGAATTAAGTTATTAAGTCTTTTTGTTTGTTTGTTTGTGTCTTTTATGCAACATAATTTAACTTCTCCTCAGCCTGTCTCTTTTGGTTGAATTTAATATATTACCATGTTCCTTGTAAAAGATGCATTAAATTATTTCCCCCCATTTTATGTGTATTTTAAAGTCACTGTATCCCTAGGCTTCAAGGACTTCTGATCTAAATATATTAAATCAAATATTGTTTGGTTTCTGCTGTTGTTCAACCATAAAAAAGGTCTCTAAGAAGCAGGAGACATGACACTGAAAAATATTGATGATACTGATTCTCTGGTTATTCTAAAAAGTTTTCCTGTGTTTAACTTTCTCATCTCTTTGCACAGAAAATCATAACATATCTCCGGGCTTGTAAAACTCCTGGAACTCGAGACAGCTAGTGCCATTGATTTGATGATGTGTGAGACTTAAACCCAGACATTTTTCTGGGATAGAAAGATGGATAATTTAGGTTTTTTGTTCTCAATTTCCACACTCTTATAAACACAAAAATGATTTGTTTAAATGGTATTGTTACAAAATATACTGCAAGCTCTTTCAAAGTCTATTTTTTTGAGGAGCCATGTGGGACAATGACTTTTGTCAGAAATAGCTCTTTAATTTGGAATTTAAAGCACCGAGAACTATAAAGATGACATTTCCCAAGCAGGGGTGGAACTGATGAGAGAGTCACAGGTCAGCACAGCTGCATGGAGTTCAACCACATTAATTTGTACAGGAAAATGTGCCCACCTGTCACTTCCTCACCTGGAACACCAGAGAGGTGAGTTTACCATTTTCTAAATTTACCATTAGCACAATGAAAATGTAAAAGAAACCAGTCACTGGTACTACTCAAGAAACAGGACCTTCAAAAGATTAAAGATACGTAATGAAATTCCATAATTCTTGTCATTCATTTTAATACTGGAATTGTTTTTCTAATCTCACATCTAGAAAGTGTTGCAATATTTTTTTTTTTAAATTGTCTATAAATCTGGGATAAACCACTGTGAAGGTATGTGTATAGATACTTCCAGATTATTTATTCTGTTTTGGACTCCAAAAGAATCACTCTTATGTTAGAACGTATGAGTCTCAGATAAATCTTTCTGATTCCTTCAGTGCACCAGAGCACCAGCAGTTTCCAAGGGAAAAAAATGTAAAACACACTGCGTTTTATTTTCCTAGAAGCCATAATTATGAGATTTATTTTATGAATTATGATTAGAATATATATTTGTATGTAAAGCATTAGAATAGACACCAGGTAGATTTGCTCAAAAACTTGCAAGAAACAAAATGTATTTCCTTCTAAATGCCTTGCATGGTTTTTGTCTTTTGATGAAATGTTTCCAGCTGTTTTTTTCTTCTTCACACAAGAAAAATAGCTTTCTCTCATTTACATATTTATTTTTTTACTGTCAAGAAACTGGTGGTGAAAAGAAGCATATGAAGAAAAGGGGTGAAAATGCAGAAAAAATGAAGAAAAGTCTTAAAAAATGAAGGTGAATAATAGCTCAAAGTAGTAGAAGTAATTGAGAAAGTGCTAACTACCCAGCTCCAAAATGTGGTACAAACAAATACCTTCTACATTGCCACAGTTCACACAAACCAGAACATGGACATAACATTAATGACTCTAAAAGGTGTCTCCTCACAGTAGGGGCCACAAGAAAGCTCTCTGTGCTTAGTAAGCTGGACTTCTCCTGTTTTGTCTCCGTGAGCCTTGAGAAGGAGAAATGGTTCCAACTGCTTACCTCTGGCTCCTCAGAGTGGGAATCATTCTCCCCACCTTTTTCAGAACTCAAAGGCAGAAAGCTAATAGAGTCCATTATGATTCTTCTTTTGATGAATGAATGAAACTGATTAGTCTGGGTAGTCTGGCTGCAGTGTATTGACATGCAGCCTTATATGTCATTCCCACTGGTGCTACCACCAAGACATTGCCTCCCAATGAAGCATCCCAATTGAAAATAATAATAGCATTAGCTTTAGTAACACTAAATGTAACTAATATTCTTGTTGCTTGGAGGTTTTGTCTCATGTCTTACTAAGGCAGAGTAGTCACAGTGATTTATTGAAAACAAGTTTTTTTCTCCTCCAGCCTCTGAGGAAATTATTTCATCCCTTCCTCCTGAGGGGATAAGGAGGAAAGGTGTCAGTGATCTCTATGTTTGCAACTTCATTAAAGACTTAATCTGAAACTGAGTGAGGCAAAATTTCTAGCTGGCACAGCATACTGATGCCACCTTCCTGAGGTCAGAGATATCATGAGTACCTCAGATTAATATTGCAAATCCTCCAGTGACAATCAGTCAGATCCAGAGCTGGATTAGTCTTTTTTAATCACTTTCCAGCTACATAAGATATTCAGCTGCATTCCATGAACACACACAAATTAACATCAGGGGTCTAGGGCAAAGCTGTTGTCACAGACCACAGTGAGAGATTTAAAGAAAGTCCCAAAAAGACAGCCTTTCCACCAAGAAGGCTATAACCATGTAAACACCCTCCTTTATTCCCAAACCCCACATCATTCCCACTTCCCCATCTCTTACCTCAAGCAGAGATTTAATGCTACAACAAGATGAACGTCAGAGGCTTTATGAACTCCAGTGAGGACCTTCCTGTTCGGGATGGGTGACTTGCAAACACTGCAGCAATGAGTGACAAATTAAAACAGTATGATAAATAGACAGACAGACTTACTGCAAAAGCATTGGAAACCACCATTATTTAATGCAAAAAATCTAAGCGTAACACTGAGATAGGATTATAAAGTAATTCCTGAAGTTTCCTGGCAGATATTTAACCACACAACTTGTTCATACCATCAATGGGTAAAATTTCCATTACATCAGTAAGGAAACGGTGTAATGTCTATCTTGAAATAGGAAACATAACATGAGAGCCTTCCCGACAACTGACAAATAAGAATTTGAACAGGAACCATCAACACTATAAGCATGAGCTACTGAAGCTGGAAGAGTTAAACTTAATCTCTCTCCTTTTCTACAGTTATGAGAAGTGTATTTCCTTGCCAGACAAAGAGAGATCTTCAGAGTTCACTCATTACCCTGAGAGAAGAGAAGGAGAAGAGAAGGTGAGATATCAGGAGGATTCTGCATTTAATTTCCCTAGAAGTCTAGAGTAAAGCTCATTTGTTCACCTTGATTATGCAAACTCTTGTCACAGGTGGAAGTACTTTGCCTGGTTTCAAGAACACTGGTTGTCTTAGTCAGGTATGCTGTGAAGGTGCTTCAGGCTCTATGATGGTTGATCACTTTTCCCACTGTACATTGCCCAGTGTTGCGTCAGGTTTATTCTCCTTACCTTTCTTCATCTCATATCTCATTTCTTGTCTTGTCTCATCTGTTTTTCAGATTGTAATTCTGTAAAAAAATAAATTCAGCTCCACCTCTGGGATAGTTGATAAATCAGCACTTGTTTTCATCCCCAGGGGAGAAAGGAATGTTTTGTTTTTATCCTATTTTTCTCTTTTTTTAAAAAAAAAACTTGACTTTTGACCAACGCCACACTACTAAATGTTTGACTGCTTAGTTTTCCAAATTAACTTTTCCTTTGGATGTATATTGTGTTTTGAAACAGTTTAAATATTGTTTGGAAATATAAATAACTGACTGATGAGTCTGTGTGCAATCATGTCACGTGAAGAGAAAAGGACATATTTTAGTAACAGAATTCTTTTATGGATGGAGAAATGCAGTTGAGATTAGAACCAAACTTGATTTGAATAAAATGAGAACGGTCTTTTATTCCAATTTCAAACTTTTTTGTGTTTCTAGTTTTCCATTTATATATATACCTGTCTTCCTCTCCCCCCTCCTGTAATTATTGATTTTGGCTTCAAAACAGAAATAGCAGAAAATCAAGGGATGAGGCTAATCTCAACAGAAGCTGAACTAGTTTTCCATTTGGCATGATCTCAAAAATGTTTGAATTTTTCTTTCAGTTTGATTAAGCACCTGAATAATTATTCCTTGAAAATAATCCTTGTTTACAGCAAGCACTCTTCTTTCACCATCAGGTTGAATTTAGTATCCTTGTTTTAGAAATTGTCTAATCTCTGATTGGAGTCTTTGGGTAAAATTAAAGCTTTTTTTGTGTGAAAAGGGCAATAAAAAAGTACTTTTTTTTTGGTGTTTAGAGATTATAGACAAACAGTAAAGTGTTAATCCAGCCGGCAGAGGGCACCCATATGGCCCTGTGAAAGTAATCTGACTAATGAAGTTGCAATAGAAGAATTAATAACAATTATTAAACGAGGTCAACAGATGTCAAACAAAGCACGTTCACTACTTCCTGCCAAATTCTACATGTGTGGAAAATTAAAACAATGCCTCAGTATTAAACAATCTTAATACAAATTCTGAATCCCATACTCAGGTTTTACTTGGGAAATAATCTCCTGATTGCCAGATCCTGATGTCCTGATATTTTTAACCACTACCAGTTCTAGAAAGCTTCTATTGATGTTCTCCTGAGTAAGGAATGACAGAATATTGACCAGCTACTATATTATTCAACTTTCAGAGACATTTTCATGTCTACAACAAGAAGACAAATGTATTTTTAATTTTTGGCCCCAGACAATGATTTATGATGCTGATAGAATGCTGACAGCACTCTTTTTATTTTGTTTTTTCTTTTTAAATACAGAATGTGGGGGAAATTATTTTCCTCATATAACACAGCTGAAAATAGTAGCTTTTTACACTGTGTATTCCATACATTGTAGGTTTACTGGGTCAGGAAAGGAATGACAAGTCAATGAGCTTGTGCCCTGAATGCCAGTTTTCCAAAATAATTTTGAGAAATCTTAATTATCTCAATATCATGAAATCTTAAGACTTTTGAAGACTGTGGATTTCTGAGGAATTTCAGGAAGAAGCAGTATTCCAAGATTGTTGGATTTTCTACTTTTTGAAGAATGTAGCTCAGCAGGACCGTGAGACCTCTAGAAACCATAGCTATTCCAAGAACTGTGTTATATGTCTTACCAGGTGCTGTCTACTACCATATCCTGCTCCCAGACATATTAAGATTTTGGAACATTTGACAAATGTTTTCATATTTGCACGGTTGCATTCTATGCACTGAAGGTAAGAGAAAACTCATTAATGTCCTTTGATTTTGGGGACAGTCACCATTGCTGTCAATACTCTCAGAAAACAGCCCCTAATGAGACGTTTGGACTATTTGTCCTTTTATTATCCTATATAAACAGTAGGTGATGAACTGTTAATCTAAAAGCAACACTCAAACTCATTGTAGGCATATTGTTTATGAGCTGCTTATATTATCTTTATTTTACAAATGAGTCCTAATCTTTGAGATATTTATGCAGTTTCTTTTGGGATTCAGTGCTTTCAACTCTGAATTGTGATTTAAGGAGCAAAGTTTAACTTCAAGGCAAAAGTGCACCAGAGACAGAAAGGAGAATTTGGGTTTTTCAGGAGTGCCAAATAGGCCTCAGTGGTTAGACTAAAGGTAAGTAGCTTTGCAGAAGATTGCAAGCAAACTTGCAGTCAGAGATAAAGGATGAATAATTCTCTTCTGTTCTGTAAGTGAAAAATTGTACATTACTGCAGAAATTCTTAGTGACAGTCAAGCCTGGTGATACATCTTATAAGTAATTAGTTTAACTGATGTAGAATCACTATAACTCCAAGACTTCATTAATTGTTTAAAGATTTAAGTTTCACAGTTGGTTTCATAAGCCAGAATAGTCAGCAGCCAGGTTTGTGGCTGAGTTGTGAAAGTTAACAGAACACTGTGTCAGAACTCACTTTAAAAAATATTAAATTAAAGTCATGGGACTGGCAGTGAAGATTTTTAATCAGAATGTAAAATTTTACCTGTCACAGTTTAACTAGTGAAGAAACCCACAGGCTCTATAGGAAAGATATCTAAACTGAGACTAAACTGTCTGGGTGTGTTGGTACAGGCATTTTCCCAGAAAAATTATAAAAATAAGAACAGATGCTAACTGTGTTAAACCAGGAAAAACCAAATAAATACTAGAAAGAAATCTTGAACTAATCCCAAATTTTTACATGACAATATTTATGCTTGAAGATACTGCATCCATCAACTCAGGAGTATTTCTCTAGGCATTAATTTGATAGCATTGAAATTACTTTTTTAAAACAAGTATGACTTTGATCATTTAGGAAGACCTAGAAGGTTCTCCTTTCTCACATAGAAACTCTAAGATGTAACTAACCATGAATAAACCCACAAGTTATTTTGGCAGTCTCCTGTTTGAGTGAGAAAGCAGGTCCACTGTAATAAACATCTTCCTGCCCCAATAAATATAAACCTGTAAATTAACTGAGTTTACATCCATTAACTGAGTTTATTTCTAGAGACTTTTGTTTGGCTGCATAAAGACTAAACTGTCCCGAGTTCTGAATGGTAGAATCCACTACTGAAAGCAGAGGAAGCTTTGTGGCAGTGCAATTCAACTACTTCTTTCCTCCACCCAGATGGACCAAACTTTGTGATTCAGAGTGCCAGCCTTTCTCTTTCAACAGGCTTAGTGCTGAGTGGGATCTGTTGATAGCAGAGGGAACATACATGTTTAGCTTCAGCTAAATATCTGTTTTAAACAGTTAAAGTTAGATGACAGAAACCTCATCCTCGTCTTACAGTACAGACTTTTTCCTGTGTACTGTTAAAAAAAAAAATTCCTTAGTCAAAATTTTGCTGGAGCCTAAGAAGGTAGAATGTGAAATCTTATTTTCAATCTAAATCAGTTTATATTAAAAAAAAAAAAATCTGTATTGAGATTATATGAAGTTAGTTTGTATCTGAAATAAAATAAAACAAACACTGGAAGTTTCTTACAATGGTGTTCACATTTCCTGCTAAGTTCTACAGGCCCTAAAACAGATGGTGATGCCTTTCACAGTCAGATATGCCACACATCAAGATGAGGAAAATGTTTTAATTTTCAACAGACAGAGCTGATGACAAAGAAATAAACTACTGTAACAGTTGCTTTATAGGTCTGATGTTTTGAAGAGGTGCAAGAACTACAAGATCTAACAGAATTTAGAATTGTTTCACTACTGGGACATTTCATCTGGGATAATGAAGAACTGTTTCAAAAGAGACAAAAGGAATCAGAGGGGAAAAAAAAAAAAAAAAAAGAAAAGAAAAGAAAAAGGAAATTAAAAACCTTCTCCTCAACCTTTTCACACTTTCAGAACCAAACTGCAACCAAATATTTTTGAAGTCCTGGAACAAGTAGAGAGAGAGTTTTTATTTTGACAATTGTAATTGCCATCAAGGTCTGAAACTGTAACACCACAAAAATGATGTTTCTGGCCAGCACCTGAAAGGTAAGTGCCAGAAATCTCACATGAAATGCTGGTTTTTAGGAGACTGCCAGTTCAAACTGGAGATTTGATAGGTTCAGATAATTTCAATAAACATTCAGACTTCTGGATGATTGTCTGAACCAAACTTGCACTCTGAACCTTTCCATTCAACTGTCTGAATAGAAAATCACATTTATAGTTTATAGATAATAGCGTTATCTGGGGAATATGTTACTCAAGGAAGACTATTTAGTCAGCAACTTCTGAGATTTATCTACTAGTAAATTATTTTTCCTCCCCCTTACAACCTCAGTATTTTGCAGAGTGACAGGATCTGGGAGATGTTTTTATATCTGAAGTTTATTTTCAGGATGCTTGAAGTAAATACAAAGACTTTAGTGAGTTGTGAAACAGCTGATAATAACTCCTTGGGTTTTCCCTCATGCTCCTCACCCACAGTCTGATATATAAGAACATTTGATTTTTATTTCACATTTACCCCAATAGTACTTTTCCCTTTCAGCTGATGGAAATCTCTGAAATGAAGAGCTCAAGCAGGTTTCTGATGTGTAAAATAACATAGGTTTTCTGGACACTCAGAACTTATGTTAAGCTACCAACCTCAGTTATGTCACAACTTCAGTTCAGATTTGTTTAAACAAGTTTCCACCTGCACAACAACCCTTTTTACTGGCAGTGAAACACACTCTTCCCCAAGGAGCCTGGTATTATAAATCACTGAAGTGCACATGCTGCTGCTGCCAGCATGAGAGGGGTCTGGCACGATGAATCTGAGGAGTAATGAGGGGCATAGAATAGCCCACACACATTAGGAAAGGAGAAACCAGAACACAGCCCCACAGTGTAGAAAGCAGTGCATCAAAAGGTTTTAAACATGGCATATTAGATACAGAGATTTAACTTTAATCTGCTAGCTGTGACCATTAGGAGAGCAACCAGTCCCAAAACAAATACACACCATCAGATAGCCTAGAATGCATGTGAACATACACCTGTGCATGATAAAACAAGAATAAATTATAACATCAGACTACACTGTGTACATTTCATCATAACAAGAAGATATGATCTTCAAATTATTGGACAAAAACTCTACTGAATTGAATAGACTAGAGTCTGTGACCCCATCCTGCCCAAGCTGAACATTTTCACTTTATTGAGTTTGCTCAACTGATTTTTTTCTCAGTAAGGTCTCAGGAGCCAGATCCAAGTGCAAACAAAAAATTATGCTCAGCCCCTCTCCCTAACTGCAGTTCCTGTTGGTAACAGTAAATTGCTTTCTGTTGCAAGAGCTTATAATGCCTCTAAGTCTCCATTTACTCTAGACTTCTTCCCTTTTCTGAAGGAAACCGGTGGTCTTACAGCATCCTGGGGGTGGTCTGCAGACCTCCTCTTAGCTGAAGTTGCTCTGGTTCCTGTCTATGATCCAATCAATTCATACCCAGCTCAATGCCACCCACAGTGCACAGTTGCATGTGAGTATCAGAAAGTTCTCTGAAAGATGCCAGCTCTATCTTTCTTTGATGTGCCATATTAGGTCCTAATGGGCCAAATTCTTCCCTTACACACATGCAGCTCCTGCTGACTTCAACCAAGGCTGTAGATTCACAATACACAGCTTTATGCTGAGACTAACCACAATTTCTGAAATATCTCAGAATAAAGCTCCCTCCAGTACAAGAAGTCATGTTCTTCAGTGCCTCAGCTATACCAGTTACTGGAATCTGTTTGTCCCCAGGAGAGGTCCATACCCATGTGTAAACACATTTTTATGGGTACACTATTGCAAAAGACTAATTGGATTAAATAGTTCTCACTGCCTGAGGATTTTTCTGTACTGTGTCTACAAATTATACATATAGGCACAAGCCATTTCTAAATAAACTAGCCTGGACACTATTAGAAATGCAGCTAGAGATGTAGGAAGGGATTAAAAATTTAGGAATGTAGGAAGGTGATTTGCAGGATGCAAAACACACAAGGAGGCTGGGTAAGATTCATGGAATTTACCCATACTGTGTTCTGTACCGGGATAATTGCTCTCCTAGCAGTACCTAATGAACTAGTTTAAAGATAAATCAGCCTCAACAGCTATAACCCAGTCTAGTCATTCCCCAAAACAGTGATCATTAAATTTATGCTGTTATTTGTAGGAATGAATCTTAATTATACCATAGCTGTTCCACTCCTTCATCCACCATATGTGTAGATGGCAAAGTCAGGTTAACAGAACATGACATTCCCATGTCTGTGGATTTTGGGTTCGTTTTTTAATAACTGACATGTATTTTATAGTAGAATTACAGTGATGATCTGGTTGCAGTTCTGAAAGCAATCAGAAGCAGTTATTTACATTTACTTTAGAAAAATGCACCATATGTTGAGCTCAAGGCAATTTAGAAAGTACACAGTGCAGCAGGAATACTTCAGAACAATCTTTTCTCTATCTTTTTAAGATTTTGAAAAATACATAAATATGTAACTGTCAATACTGACCTGAAAGATTCCCGCATCGTATGCACACATTCTGTATTTTTTGCCAAGTATATTGGCACAGGATTATCCCAACAGCAAAGTCTATATTGAATTTTATATAGCAGAGACATACAGAATTTGTACCCACATCACTCATTCTGTAACAGCCTGCAATTAATTTGTTGCAGAAGGATAACTAATTATTCATCCATGAGTGTAAATTTAATACAGGCTGGAAAATCTGGTGGAAAAATTAGGATTGGACTAGTCTCAGCTAGCTCAGACAGAAGTGTCTTGATAAAACAAGACAGGTGAAGACAAAATAAGACAATATAAAACAAGATAAGTCAAAGCAAGACAAGTCAAGGTGCAAAGTTAGGTGGAGTGAGGTGGTTTGAAGAGTCCCATATCACATCTCTACTAAGGAAGTGAGGGGCTACCATTATTTAATTTCTCTGTTTGTATTGTTGAGTTCAGATTATCTGCTCAGATAGTATCTGCTCAAAAGAAATACAGGCAGTAGTAGTCCAGTACAGAATAAATGGTGTGATTAATTGCTCTGTAGCTTCTTCCTTCTGTGTCTTTTTTTTTATTCTCTAACCTCATGAGTTTTCCCTTTTGCAGGGTCACGTAATGCCTCGGAGCTTGCAAAGTGTGCAACTTCCTCGACATGCTGATTGCCTTGGCATTCATCCCTCAGAGTCATAAGGCCTAAAGCTGTGACAGTCCAACAATCATTTTACTCTGCCATGTTTCCTGACAACACGGTGGGAGAGAAACTCTGCCAAAACCATCAGTGAAATGAGCTGACTTCATAGAGCTGGTTATTTTACATTTCATTGAAATTAAGGACAGAAGAGACAGAAGTGAAAACTGTTTCATCTGGACCTCCTGTTTATCCCAAAACATTAAATATCTATATCTCCAATCCAAGCAGCTATTCCCCTAAGAATTGTTCCATGTAATATTTAACTCCCAACTCCAACCTCAAGCCTCAAAAGGTACTGGGGAGGGCTCAAATCTGGACACAGATGGGGCCTCACCAGCACCGAATGGGAGGGGATTGGGACCTCCCTAGATCCCTTAAGTGGTTTCCTCCTAATAGAGCCAAGCATGCATTATTCACGATGAGAGTACTCTGTGGGCTTGTATTCAATCTGGTTCCCACCTTCCCACCAGGGCTACTATTGAGACAGTTCCCAGCCTGTGCTAGTGCATGGAGTTGCTCTGTCCCAGGTGAGGACTTTGCACTTCTCTGCATTGTACTTCATAAGTTTTCTGTTGGCCCTGTCCTCAAGTTTATCAAGTTCCCTCTGGACTGAATCTCTGCTACTCAGTTTGCCATCGACTTCCCCTAATTTATTGTAACCCTCAAATTCTCTGGAGGTATGTTCTGCCTCATTATCTTATTATGGAGTAGCAAACATTGCAACTATGTTCATGGCACAAGAGGTAGGGGATGAACAGAGGACTTCTCACTCAGAGATTCCCACGCCAGAAAGATACATACCACGATGTTCAGCCAGATCTTCTTCCCTCTTTGCACACAAGCTGTGAGCCATCTCCTGTCTTTTCTTACATATAGGCCAGTGTGAATAAGTCATTCCAGTATTTAATCATTCTCACTGCTAGGAAATTCTATCTTTAAGTTTGTTTAAGGAAATTCTTTCTGCCCTTTTCCAACTGTTTCAGATTTCAGTCTAAAGCCTTACTACAGTATTACATGAATTGGTATTGGAAATCAACCTCAGATATAGAATTTTAAGATTTTTTTCCTTACATTTTTGAAATTTATATTTGAATTTTTTTATTGCTCTGAAGATGGGAAAGGAATTTGTGAAAAAGTTGCATATGTTTTCCCATTTCATTTGCAATTTTTGAAATTTTATATTTTAAAAAGAATTTTAGATCCATTCCACTGTGGATCATTTAGACCATACTTAGACAGTAAGAAAATATTTGCCAAACATGTTTATAGATCTATATGATTTTCAAACAATTATAATTGTGCACAATGAAATTTCCTGAGTCTGGTACACACAAGAGAGGTGGTGGATCTGAAATCTTTGGATATCAATATCTATGGTCAGTTAGGGAGTTCTCAGCCTATTTTAGACTTCATGTATTGCATCTTAGAAACTCTTAGTTTCAGAGTTGAGGAGCATGGTGTGGTGTTAATAAGAAGTAATTCAAAATTGCTATCTCTTCCTACAAAGAAATCTGGTTGTAGCAAGTTTAAAAGCCACAACAATGGAGATTTGCTTGCATCCTAATTTAAGAAACACAAGTTACAACTTGTTTGGGTTACTGTTGTTAAATGCTTCATTTTTCTTTCTTCCAGTATTTATTTTCCATCTATTTTCTCTGCATCTGGAACTGGTACTCATCTTTGATGAGAAAGTCAGAATGGTGAGAAGGTAGAAATGGTAAAACACTGCAATGTAGATTTCCTATAGATGTTCCAGCTGCTCTGTACTTCTCTGGTGACATACAGCAACCTTACATTAGTTAATCTAGTTTTATGGCTGTCTTGTATCACTGGGTTAACATAAAGCCACAGGAGCATATTGGTGAATCTGGTTCTGAGAATATGTTTTTGGCCAGGTTTGACTTTTATTTTTATCTATATAATTCAGCAAAAATAATTCCTTTGACATCAGTGGAATAGTAGTTGGTATGTACATGAGGAAGCTAGACCATACTTCTGATAAGAAAATGTTTATATTTGTAGTGTTAGAATGAGATCTGAGAACAGTTCCTGATTATCACAACGTTTTGTGAGACCTTCTGCAAGACATCATTTTCCTGCTCATGACATTTAAAATGAGGGTGGATTTTTTTTTTTCTTTCATCCTTGGTATGTCCCATTTACTTGCATTAAATATTGAGATACAGCAACTGCTTTGTGGCATGTCTTTGAAAAGCACCCAGAACAACAGAGTCCTGATTTGTGGTGAATTTTAAAAATAAAAAAAAAAAGTTTAACTTTCCTTAACTCATGCCTAATGATGCTTTACATGAGACATAGAAAAGTTCACATGCACCTTGTCTTTTTCCTGGTTACAGTGTTAAACATTTTGACTAGAGCTATTAAAATTTCCTCCAATATGCTGGTAGCCTTTTCTATTCTACTCGCCAAAGAAACTGAACCTCTGATAGAATCCTGGAACTGCACAACAGCCAGCTGTTTTGCCAAAATATTTTCAAGGTGTTGCACAGTGGTGAAAAGTAAACTTTGAAAACTGTTTTTCCCCCCACTGCTAAAACTCATCCATTCCCAACAAAAACATTGCTCATGTCTCAGGCACTCTCTGCCTTACAGGCTATTTTATGAAGAAAAGGAGGAGGGAGGGAACACTCTTCATAATTCCTCACAGTCCCATGCCAGCATCTACCTCATCAGTGGAGTTAAGCCCGAGAGGTATTGTTAAATCCTTATGCCATCCTTCTCAGACTTGTATCCAGTTTTGTCTCCCTTTATATGTGCTTCCAGGTCCACTGGGATTGCTTCAACGTCAATTATATAAAAAAAAAAAAGCCAAGAGGGGGGGAAAAATTTCTCAAACTCCCTCATTAATGTGGGAGGTCTCAGCTCCCCCAGAAAGCCTGTGAGATGTTGAGCATGCTCATTTGGAGATAAATTTTGACAGTTTGCCATCACTAAAGGACAATGTGAGCTCCTGAGCTGTGTACCACCTCTGCCACCCTGTAGGTGTTTGAGAAGTAATGGTTGTTAGAATAGGCAGTGTGAGTTCAAGCTTATGTATACTGTGGAATAACAGGATGATTTTTTTCTCCCCTGTCCTGTTTGGGTATGCCTGTGTTTGTGTGCAAAGATGGAGAACTGCCTTGGTCTCTAATCTGTTTAGAAAGGGCTGCTTTTGCTGGCCAGGAAAGCAGGCAGGTGGGCAGATATTTCTTTCCAAAATTTCCAGTTGCAATATATGTCTTCAGCCAGGTATGAGGCTAACTTGTGTACATAACATTTCCATTCATTTGTCATCACCCCTTCTGAAACTACTCATTTAAGAATCATATTTTTGATTGATTGCTCCAGCTCTCTTTGCCTAGTTCTCTTTTTTTTAAATGCTCCACCTTGTTCCGTTGTTTATTCCCAAGCCACCTATGAACTGACTCACCTGTTGCAGGCTGAAAAGTCTGAGTTGATGATGAATACCAGTTCTGTGAAGCTGTTCAGAAGAGGCAAATTACATGGCCATTATAAGCCAGTTGCATGAAAATCCTTGGGTAAACATCATGTAAGTCAATGAACAGAGCTCCAAGTTGGCACATTTTCCTTTTAGGTAATGGATAACCCTGCATACAACTACTAGAGTGTTCCCTCTGAACTAATAATGAGGAGGAAGCAAAGATCATACTTGGATTTAGTACAGCCAAGTGTGAGGGCAAGAGTTTTATTAAAGGAGTTCAAACAAAAGGGCAAGCATGACCAAGATGTTATGCCTAAGGATTTAAATTTAGTTTCCTGTATAAGTATGCAACGTCTGCCAAGAGACAAATTGTTTCCAGGGTAACACTTGAAAAGAGTGATCGTATATCCCTTGGAGTCAGGCTGTTGAACATTCGTATAGCAGGACGCCACCATGACTTTGTGTGTGCACCAAGTTTTACACAGGAACTTTGCTAAGTGAGGTTGTACTGGAGGGAATGTCATTTACAGTACTTTTCTTTTCCTGCCATTTTCCAAGAGAAGGGCCACCTAGAAAGGGTGGCAAAGAGGTTCCACGTAGAAGTGTATTGCTGTAGATACTGCTGTTTGAAATTGAAAATGACTGTAGAACACTATGGCTTGAATTTTTTGGGAATGGCTGATGGAATTAGGTACTCAGTTTTCATTGAATTGCAGTAGAATTTGCATACTTTCTGTCCAAGCTTTTTTGGAAATCTCAGACTAACAGTCCATGGCACCATGAAATGGGTGAAAGACTGATCATTTGGTATATCTGATGTCTAATTGCTGAAGCTAAATCTATGCCTATGATAAAAGGAGGTCCTTATTGATTCCCTATATGATAACAAGTACAATAACCAATGTATTATTATTACATTAGTTTTGAAAAATGTGGACAAGTCAATTTGAAGGCAGGTTTAGAGCAATCCTAATGGTAACTAGTTTAATTTCTAATGCATCTTGATCTAGAACATGGAAAATATTGTACTGAGAGCTTCATGTTCATTTTCTGAAAATAGAAAAATAAATGCTAAAATAATTTTTGCACTCAACTTATATCCTGCTTTTTATCTGGGGTCAGGTTTGAGGTAGTTGAGAGATTTCCTGTTCTTTTTTCAGTTTTTTGATAGTTTTTAAAAAATAAGGAATTTGAAGTCACTTTGTATTGACTTGATTAGAGAGATTTCCAGTTTTTTGGTGAACTCGAAAGTTACGAATATTTAATTTAATGTTTTACTCATGTCTTTGTTCTTTTTTTCATGAAATTAAAACTATTTATCAAAATGAAGCGTCATTTTGAATGAAAATCTTCTGTTGTAAAAAATGTCAAAATGAAATCTCTAGAGGTAAAAACCAACACAATCCATCTTTCAGAATCAACACCAATTTAAAAATATTTTGGTGTATCAAATTTATATTTTCTTGACAAAAACAAACGTTGTATTCTATTTTGTTTTATTGACCTGGATCTAGTTAGAAAAAGATACAAACTGAGTGAAAAAAACAGAATATAAGAAAAGAGAGTGCCAGGGTATTGTATTGTGTTGTAGTTGTCCTGGTGTAAATGCAAAGATATAATTTTTCAGGGTTGCATTTTTTCTTCTGTTAATGCAAAATCATTTCTCTCTTGGGTGGCTGAGATAGCAGTGTGCAGATTTTAAATGTCAGCTCATGCTTTTCTGCTTGGTGGAGCATGCTTATTTCTGCCTTCTAAGGTTGATTTAGACTTTATTGAGAGAAACTTTTGTTTTGAACCAAAGCTAAGAAGTTTGACTTCCTCCTACTCTAAGATGCAATACCGAAGATCATGATCTATAAATTCTGAGATAACTTCTTAAATTCTGATCTTGAGAGCAAAAGTGTTTAAAGAACACAGTTGGCTTAAAAAAAAATCTATTTTCTCAGGCATTTGGTTGAGAGAATGGAGTGTGGGGGAAGGAGGGTTTGATTGTTTGTAGTTTTACGTCAGGAAGTCTAGCAGAAGCCACTGCAACATCTCATAAAACATTGTGCAGCTGTGTGCAGACCTCAGGGTGCACAGATGCGTGTGTATTATATTTCCTTGGAAGGGGCAAAAGCTGAACTTTTCGATTTTGACACCCGACGGCATCCAGCAAAGGTGAGGTCTGCTACTTGTGCTTTAGGTTTTAAAATTAAAACCGTGTGTGTTGTAGTGCTCACATGACATGTATAAATGTATAAATGAGGGCCATTAAGTGAGTGCGTTTACACATAATTTAAATGAAACAACACACCTAACCAGATGTATTCCTAAAATGAGTAATTTTATAGTGATATTTCCATAACTATTGCCTTTCCTGATATATCCTCACTTCTCTGCTATGTCCATCACTTTGATATGAGCTCCCAGAGTGGGGGCCAAGACCTTGATTCTCTATGTTTTCTGTGATGATCGTGACATTATCATGTGCAACTGGGAATGGGACTTTTCTCACCTAACTTTAGCCATCACTCAGGCAGTAATCTGAGCTTGCCTTTTTGACATCCTCATTAGTCAATGGAAAGAAAAGAGGTTTTTTTCAGAGAACAATTTTACCCATCCAAAGAGATACATATATGATAGTTAGATCCACATAGATGTGTCTGTCACTGATTCCCTGATAAAAGGAGTCTGGAGAACTAACTTGAACAAATTGCCAACATTTTGATGGGAACAGTTAGTAAGATGAAACCAAGCTTACAAAATAATACTAGAGAACTAAAAAGAACACAGAAAGTTAGAAAAAGGTAACATCCAGGGGCTTTTATGAGACACTGAACACTTTTGCCACATCTCTGCTTATAGCAATTTCTACAGCATTTTGTTTGTATTTCCATGAGAAAGTCTGTCAACACTATTGCATCTTATTATGGTTTCCAGGGTGGCTGCTCAATTTAAAACAGGAAAGTCAGGTCTCAAATCTTGACATGCATGTTGGAGAACTCCAGAAGCCAAAATCTAGCTACATATATGCAACAACTAGATAAAACTACCAAACAAAATTAGAATGTTAACCATCCTTCTTTCAATTCAGACCTTAAACATACCAGTGGTGTGAAGTATAAACTCTTGTTTTTTAGATTTCATTGTCTTTATTCTCAAAAATTGGCAAAGTATTACATGCAAATACCACCCTACACACAAATAATTCTAGCCTATACGAAGTCATCAAAACACATCTACTTCTTTGTTTCTATCAACTTTCATTCTTTTTCCCTCCACAGATGGTAAGAGAAAAATAATAATAATGCCAGATTTTCTTGTAGTTATTTTTTCCTTGGATTTCAAAGTGCTTTACAAAGGTCAGTATCATTATTTCCCATTTTTCATATGTGGAAATTGAAGCATGTAGCTGTGAAGTGGCATCCAAATATAGAATCTGAATATTAGTTTCCAGTTAAAAACAGAAGTTTATATTCTTTTCAGTAACATTTCCAGCAGCTGAAGTGGGTCTTAAGGAGTACCAGTGTGCTAGTAGTGGTGCATTTAGGAGTTCTGGCACAAAGAAAAAGAAATCTGCAAATGTCATTCATTGTTGTGACCCATTTTGCTTTCATGGCACTTGCTCTTTGCCACATGAGTATGCCAGACAGCTGCACAGCAAAGTGTTGCAACTTCTGGACTGTTCATCACTTTTTTTTTTTTTTTTTTTTTTTTATGGTGATAAAGTGAAAGCTGAATTTGTAATAATACAGGGTATGTGTTCATGTGCTTGTGCAATGTGTGTAACATAGGTGTGTATCTGTGTGCTATGTGTGGTTGTTTGACTGTGGTCTGAGCTGCATCTGTTAGCAATGAAAAATATGGGTTTTCTCACAGACATAAAATTCTGGGCCACTTAAAGGTGAGTATTTTCATCAGATCTCTCCCACTCCTGTAATTTATAATCAGTGGAACTAGCGTGCAGTACTCTAAGACCATAAAACAGATAGAAAATAATTATGAAGAGAGAAGTTTGTAATGTTTGCCAGATGATAATCCAGAAAGTCTATATGCTCAGAATTTTGACTGGTGACCCTTGTTGCCTTCTTCAACAACATAAGAAAGAAGAAGATAATAATACTATGTTTTGGAAAGTAAGTAGTCAGCAGTGTAATGGGACATTTTTCTATTAAAGTGTGTGGACAAGATTTTATAATTAACGGCTAGCCTTATGCACATCCTAAACATGTGCTGTGGGATACAGCAAAGGGACTGGGTCAGGGAAGGGAAGGATTGGAAAGCATGTCAAAGGACAGATGTGAAGAGCTAAGAGAAGGTATCAAAACAATACCATCCAGTCATCTATCTGTGAAAAGGGGAAAATCTTAAATGAAGGATCCTTTCATCCTTCCAAGGCTTTAAAATATGCCATATATAATATACTTCTTTGTACTTCCTGTTTATGTTTTGTCTATTTTATGAGATTAGAAGAGTGAGTCAGTCAATGTAAAAATGGGAATGCTTTGCTGGAAAATGCTCTTCTCTTTTCACATGATATGAATCCTTAAATAATAATTTCTTCTGCCTTTTATTTCTAATAGAGTGGCAGACCATTTACAGCTCTTGAAGTCACTTCCCAGGAGTCTCTGTCTATACCCATATGAGTAAGACCACAGCCTGTTCTCTGGCTCTGAGGTCAGTGGCATGAAGATCTGTTAAAGTTCTTCAGCCTTCAGAAGCTTCAGAGGACTGCAACCACGCTGCCTCTGGGGAATTGTTTCTGGCCATGCATACTCCCAAACAATGCACAGGAACTGTTTACAAGAGGGGCAATGGCAGACACTGTTTACTTAACAAATGTACCCTGTTTTGCTCTAAGCATCATTCATACTGGTCCTGCAAATATTCACACACTCCAATCAGGAAGGAAAAGCAGTGAAAAAATGTCTATTATTTAAAGAAACTACTTGTTCTTGTTAATATTAGTGAGATTATGATGATGGTAACATCATTATTCTGAAAATCAAGTCCTGCTCTATCTTGGCAAAAGAATACTAACTTAAAGGATATGATCACTTCTCACTCCCATAATTGCTTCTGTGCCTTTAGGTAAAGATCTGGGGACTCAGGAACTCTATACCCAGAGAAGAATTTTCTTTAATGATTTTGCTAGGTTGACTCTCCGCCATGGTGTTTCTTTTAATTTACACATTGAGAAGATTTGTTCGTAAGTCACCATACAAAAAATAATTATGACATTACAATGTTGAACTTTTTAGAATCTGAATGTTAGAGATCAAGATAAAATAAGTAAAGCTGACTGTTTTCATTAAATAACGGTTGCTAATTTTGCAGTCATCTAAGGTTTTGTTTTCCTGGACCTATGTGATGAACAATTAACCCAGTTTCTTTTGAAACTGACAGTAGGTTTTCCATTGACTTGGCTGCATTTTATATCAGTCTCTATTACGAGTCTTTCCAGCACATACTAAAAGTTAATTAGCACAAAGATAGTGACAGAAGGTCTGAAGTATAAAAAAGACAAATTCTTATGTCGACTGTGTTGTTCACAGGCATACAAATAAGCTTCTGACTGACTCTGAGCCTGACCTGAGCTCTGACCTGAAGTGCACAAATCTTGAAGATTTTACATCCAAAGTGTCTGTTCTCATAGTGCATTCTGGAACTTTTCCAGAAGTGTCCAGAACTTCCTCTTTGTCCCAGGACATATTGCCTTCCTCTTCTGGCAGCAGCCCATGAAAACGTGCAGGTAGAAACAAACCAGAAAGTTTCTAGCCCAAGGCACATTATGTTAAGGGAATCTATTGTATTGACATATGGGTAACTAGAGATGAATGAACTAGTTCATCCCAAATAACAACCAGCTCCAACCTTTGCCCACTCAAAAAGTGACCCTAACCCAAATCTTTTTCCAATTTAGATTGGTTCAGAGAGATCAGCTGTCGAGTCTGTCAGCTGGTAGCCAGACACCAGAGCAGACATAACTAATTAGGTTATATTCCCTCATCTGGAGATTAAACATTTTTTTTTTTTTTTTTTTTTTGTGCTTCTTGCATGTTCCCATAGTTACAACTTGCATTAAAACCTCCTGGTCTGAAAGATGTGTCTTCAGAACCAAAGCAAGTGAAAAAGTAGCTTTTTCCCAGAGAAACTCATGGGAGCTAAATTTTTCTTAACTGGACATTTTCTCCAGCATCAGAGTTCAGCCTGAAAAGTTACTGACATCCCACTCTCATAGAACATCTGATTCTGAATTTCAGAACAACTTATTTCTCAGACCTTTTAGTCAAATTTAGCCAATATATTATCAAAATTTGTCCAACTACCATATGATTTTGTCACTCATCTTGAGAGAAAACATTGCAAATCCAAAAGCTCTGAAAATGTACATAGCTTGGGACTTCAGTAGGGTGCCATATATTCGGGTGACTAGAACTCATGATGTGTCCCTGGAATAAGGAAAACCCAAAGGACAGAAAATTTAACTGAACAACTGAACTTTGGGCCTCTGCTGAACAGCTTGCTGCCTGTGAGAAGCAGAGTATGATACTTCTCTATCTTTATGAAAATAAACATTGGAGCTGATGTATGTGTTCTTCTGCACTTGTCATAATTGCAGCTTTTGAGTGACTTTGCTCTACCATTTATTATTTTCTCTTTGGATTTTAATCTGTTTCCACAATGGTCAGAGAGTGCATTAATGTATTTGAGTCAGAGTATATTTACCCTGTACTTTGATGCCGGTGGTATTCAGAATCTGGGGAAAAGTTAATATAATAGAGGTCAGGTTCTCAGTAGGTTTCAGAACCAAGATTAAACATGCTTATGGCTAAAAAGACCATATGGCAACTTTTTGATAGGGAGACTATGAACTCACATGTTCCACATGTTGTTAGTGAATGGTGGAAATAAGATTGAAATAATATAGCATTTCCGAGAAACTAAGCAACCATGTGCTCAGTTTCTTTTCAGTATGGATTGTGCTCCTGATAAACAGTTTTAATTACACATTATGTATCTATTGACAGAAATTATTTATCCATTCTGCATTCATGAAGGTACACCTGTATTGTCTGAGTAGGATGGAACTGTTAGTTGTCTGCATAATTTTTTTTTTTAATGCCAAACTGTGGACTGCTTATGTGCAAATGACAGTTTTATATAACTGGAACAGGAAACATATTTCCATAATCCAGGTGTCAAAAATGTAAGAAAACTAGAATGACTTTATAGAAACTCTGCTTTCTGACAACCTATGCTCATTTCTTTATTTTTTCTGCAAATCCACCTCAAAATTCCCCTTGCTGAATCAGTTATTGTTTGTAACAGAAACTGACTGCTGTTGAATCTCGCTCCTTAAATATTCAATGGCATAGTAGTCAGGATTTACTGGGCATAGTGTCACTGAAAAATATTTGTACCAGAAGGCACAGCAGCCACAAGAGCTGAATGGGTGCAATTTTCACTGTGTCATTTAAAATAAAATTTAAAGTTTCTTATACATTTTATACCATTAAAAATGCTTAGGAACATCTGAACAATTTCCTTCAACTTTTAAAAGTTGAAATAAAAGTTGTGACTGATTTCATCTGTTTCAGCCATATACTTATCCAGGTACATACCAAAGCGTACATGCTTCTGTGGATACCTTACTTGATAATATTCAGATGCCAGCCCAGAGAGGTAGGGCCTCATATGGTGTGGGAGCAGGTATTTCAGGTACCATACAGCATCTCAAAAGGCACCAGAAACTTGTGTTTAGGCAGATTCAGCTGCCCCTAGCCCATAGTTAACTGAATCAATTTCTGTGTTCTTTTGACTGTATTAGCTTCATCTACCTGGACTTGTGTAAAGCTTCTGACACTGTCCCACATGACATCCTTGTCTCTAAACTGGAGAGACATGGGTTTGATGGATGGACCACTTGGTGGATAAAGAATTGGCTGGATGGTCACACTCAAAGAGGTGCAGTTAGCAGCTTGATGTCCAAATGGAGAGCAGTGACAAGTGCCACTCCTCAAGGGTCAGTATTGGGACTAGCATTGTTTAACATCTTTGTTGGCAACATGGACAGTGGGATTGAGTATGGCCTCACAAGTTGGCTGATGACACCGAGTTGTGTGGTGCAGTCAACACGCTAGAGAGAAGGGATGACATCTAGAGGGACCTGGACAGGCTTGAGAGGTGGTCAGTGCAAACATCATGAAGTTCAACAAGGCCAAGTGCAAGGTCCTGCACACAAGTCAAGTCAATCCCAAGCTTAAATACAGGCTGCGTGATGAGTGGATTGAGAGCAGCCCTGTGGAGAAGGATTTGGGGGGATTAGTGGATAGAAAACTGACTATGAACCAGCAATGTGCTCTTGCAGCCCAGAAAGACAACCGAGTCTTGGACTGCATCAAGAGCAGCATGGCCAGTAGGTAGAGGGAGGGGATTCTTCCTCTCTACTCTGCTCTCGTGAAACCCCACCTTCAGTGCTGTGTCCAGCTCTGGGGCCCCCAACATAAGAAGGACATAGGAGGCCACGAAGATGATCAAGGGGCTGGAACACCTCCCCTATGAGGACAGGGTGAGAGAGTTGGGATTGTTCAACCTGGAGAAGAGAAGGTTCTGGGGAGCAGCCTTCAGTACTTAAAGGGGTCCTACAGGAAAGATGGGGAGGCACTCTTTATCAGGGAGTGTAGTAGTAGTATGAGGAGCTATGATTTTAAACTAGAAAAGGTTAGATCTAGATTAGATATAAGAAAGAAATTTTTTACTGTGAGGGTGGTTAAACACAGGAACAGGTTGCCCAGAGAAGTTGTGGCTGCCCCCTCCCTCGAAGGCCAGGCTGGACGAAGCTTTGAAAAACCTGGTCTAGCGGAAGGTGTCCCTGCCCATGGCAGGGGGGGTTGGAACTAGATGATCTTTAATGTCCCTTCCAAGCCAAGCCATTCTATGATTCTACGATTGTATTATTAATTGACCACTTATGAAGCTTAGGCACTTGGCTCATGTAATACACACCTATGTGTAGAGAATTAAATTAGGGTGTTTAAATCTCTTACTGAATTCTGCCCTTGCTCTGTTTAATCATTTGGTCTCAAATGGAAGAGACAGACACTTCCACCCATCTCTTCACCACAGCCTAAGACCAAAGGATAATTCATGACCCCTCTTGAAGTGCCAGTCTCCAGTTTTATGAGGTGACATGAGCCCTCACCCAAACCTTTTTCTCCTGGAGCTTTGGTGAAAACCCTAAGGCTTGTGAACAGAGGTTTTTATTGTCTGTCCGTGTTTCCCACAGGCAAGGGAGGGACTGAACCTGCAGCTCAGAAGTCAGAAGAGCTTTGTTTTGATGTCAGTGGAGGATCTTAGGACCTTACAGAGCAAGAAATGTTGCAAGCCCCAAAAATCTCTTCCTGGATCAACAGAATGGGATGTATTTGGAAAATAGTACACATCTGATCTGAAGAAGGCCAGGAGATGTCACACTGAATGTGTATTTTAACTTGCTCTACGTATTTAATTAGACATAATATGAAAGCATTGTTACCTGTCTTCATTTTTTTCACTCTTTCTATGAATATTGGGTACACATAGCATTGGACTGAATGTTGAACTTTGTATATCTGACCTCTAATCCACCAGGCCAGTGGAGCTTCCCTGATGTTACTTATACTAGTTATTTTGTCCTTGGAAAAAACATGTTGCATATGTAAGAACAGAAATAAATATGGAAGTGTTTTCTGTGTGCAGCATATCTTGTCTATCTCTTTGATTGTTTTTAACAATAGTAAAGGCTTGATATTTTCCAGCCATTGTGACTGCTCTTCATCTGAGAATCTCAAAGCATTTTAGAAAGATTAAAATTAACCCTCACTCTGTATATATATGCTATGTAAGTTTTATTACAGACAGTTTACAATACTGTCAACTAGCACATGCTATCAGTTACAAGGTGGGAAGATGAAGCAGAGTCCAGTTATCCAGTCACTTAATCTTGTCACTAGAACTCTCTAACTAATATAAAAGCAATTCTTGTGGATAGAATTAAACGTATCAGGACCTTCACTGAAAAGCTCAGTGCTTGTCAGTGGCTACTATACTGTGGAACCATTAATGGAGATCGCTAATAATATTTCTGATTCTATAAAAATGTATAGGAGCTGAACTGGATTGTTCATGTTGCCACATTGGTAAGGCAACCCTTGTTATAAGCCTGATAGATACAATGGCCTTTTTAATATGAAGCTTTCTTTCAACATGTTTTAAAACCATCACAAGCCCCTGTAAGCAAAGACATAATTTGTCACATAGTCATGCAGTACATGTTTAACTAGCTTGAAACCACTCTGTGAGCCCCTCAAATTCCTCTATCCATCAGTAGAACTTCACACAGGGTGGACAGTTGTGAAGGGGGGATTTGGAACTGTCTTATTCATAGTTTGATATTGGTATGCATGAGAACTGTCAGTAAAATGAAATAAAAGATAAGACAACCTTACCATTAAGCTCTTTCAGTCCAGGGTCCAAGTTATATAATGCTTATTCTGGCACAATACAAAATACCTTGACTGTAACTGTTAAATTATTATCCTTGGACAGAGAAATATAAAACTGTGGATGGGCAGGTTGATATCCTCATTTAGCTCAATACAATAGATCTACTGAGTAGGGTTGATGGCTGAAGCAAAATAAGATGTGGACCACTATGTTTAAATGATGTGAAGCACAGGTCTTTTCAAAGTTAACAGATCTTTAAGACCAAAGGTGGCACTGTAATCATCTAACTTTATTTCCTGCATAACACAAGCCAGAGTGTTCTGCAGATTAATTCATGCTGTGGAGAGAATAATTCTCCCTTTTTCAAAGTCAAGAATACTGAGCTCAAAAACTTATGCTTGAACTAGATGTGGAAGTGATTGGTTTGAGCTTATTTGTTCAATTATTTCCTGGAGAAGCTGCACAAGCAAAGGTACAGAAATCAATTTTATCTTTTCAAGTCTTCCTCTTCAATTGTCTTATTATAGCAGTGTTTATGATCTGGCCTATATTTATTGCATTCTTTGCTAGTATAGGCCTTGCATTCCTCACTTGATGTTTGCCATGTGTTGGGCATTACTTGAAATACATAGTTCTGGTTTCTTTTCTCCACAGTCACTGGACAATTAACGGGCATAATGTAGGCAGTTTGTGAAAATTCATTTCAAGCCATCAGTTATAAAGGTAACATATTGCTAGAGTGCTGGTATCAGGAGGAAGATGTCTAAAGAAAAGAAAGAGGTAATAAACAATCAAGATGTCACTGAAATCCAGTAAGATTAGTAAAATTACATAAGATGTAACCTGCATTCCTTCTTTTTTTCTCCTTTTCTTTCCATACATACATACATATATACATACATAAACTCTTGTGTCTGCATGTGCATATAAATGGATTCCTTCATCTGACATAAACCATGAAGAATTCAGTTCATTTTTTCCTATCTGTGAGATGAGCAGAGGCAAGTTTCACTGATTTGACTTTGTGTGTCCAGATTTTTTCTGTGGCTGTTATTACTCAGCACCTGTACTTCCACTGCTTCTTGTCTCCTGTAGGGAAGTAGGTCTGTTCAGTATCGCAGCAGGTAAAGTGAAGGCTGTATCTGAAGCCACTGCTTTATATTTTTACAAGCAATAGGTACAAAGTGGACATTAAACAGGCACCCTGCTGTGTACCTGATCAGTGTCTGTTTCATGTCTATAGTTTTGATATATTTATCTTATACCTGCTCCAGGAGCTGTTTCTCTCTTTCTCTTTCTCTCTCCCCCTCTTCCCCAAACACACACTTCTGTTTTTTTTTTCCTTAAAAAAACAGATGTTGAATTAGAATGAAAAGTGGGATCTTTGGGAAGATTAGATAAATCAGTGCCTTGGGGACACAAACACCAAAACCCCAGTAAACTACAGAGATGACAGAGCTAATCCATTAGTGAAGATGGGTCTAGGAGAAGAATTTAAAGCGAGTATTAAAATAGGTGGGATTAAGTCTATTTGCTGCTCTCACCAATTCTGCATATAAATTCCCTCTCCTCATTGCCCACATTTTTAATACAGCAGGTTCAAGGGAGTTCACTTCCAAACTTAGGTGTTTCAGTTTTGTGGGATCAATCCACCTCTGAAAGCATCAAAAGCACCTACCTCTCCTTATTGACTTAAATGGATGTCCTGGCTAGACAGCTCAATGCCAGCTCATGTTACTAACTTACCCTGAAGAATGAATTGAGGTCTAACAAACCAGGGGAAATACATGCCTGCATGTAGTTTTCCTTGCAGCTTGTGGCTACTGAGACCATGTGGCATGTTCTACCTCTTTCTGACAGCTATTGCTGTTCCAGAAGTCCTTCAACCTACCATTGAGATCAGACCTGTAAGTGGTACATGGGAGTCATGGATAGACAACCAACAATAGCTCCAAGAGAAGCTCCAAGAGAAGAAATCATGGCTGATACTGATGAGGAGTCTAGAATAGCAATTATGTGCTGGCCTCTGCCATCTTTCTAGTCCATCTCCATCCACCAGATCTTAAACCCTTTACCTTGCCTTCCTTTAGATACCTAACGCTAACGACTGCATGTACAAGAAATTAATCTATTAGTTATGGCTAACAAAAAACAGTATAGTATTCAGTGACTTCATAGGAGTTAGATATACTCTAATTATGATATATGTATATTTCACCTCTCTTACTCTTTGCTTTGTATACCATCTGAAATCTTATCTTGAAGGTCAAAAACAGAACAGATACATTTTCATATGTTGTCCTTTGTTTTGTCTCCTCCAGAGTTCATATTTCAGGTGACAAACACATTTAATCCCAAAGTCTTTTTCTCTGAGACCATGTGACAGTAGCAGACTAGTCACTCAAAGCATGATTTATTTTGTTGCTCCAAAGAGTACGATGCCCAGAGCAAAGCCCTGAAAGAATAAAGATCTAAGTACACATTTCCCTCTACCTAGCCCTTGTTTCCCACCTCTGGCTGGAGGGATTAATTTGGTACATCATGATTTACTGGTCATTCTTCAAGTGCTGTAGTCTGGGAAGATGTAAATCAAGCCGGTTTTTAAGTTCTAATAGAATTTAGATGCCATCCCACCAGATGTGTAAGCACCTCTAAAACTGAAGAAAGAGGTTGAGGTGATGGTGGCAGAGATACTGCTTACTTACCTTTTGCACAAGATGATATTTATGGGTAGGACATCTAGGAAAGAGGAAAGCTTTTCTTCTGTCTGTGTTTTTTTCTGCTACTTGTTGAATGTTTTTCTATCATAAAACACAACTATTCAGGTTGTGGTGAGTAGAATCACTGTTTTTTCCATGCTGAATGAGTGAATACTAAACTTATGAAGGCATAGAGGTCTGCTTGTCTTCCCTCTCCCTAGTCACATGAGTCTTTCACATGTGGGTGCAAAGTGGACTGGGAGGTGAGGTGATATCTTATTCAGAATACTTTATATATGCTGGTGAATGAGCTCTGCTAGAGCATGGCACTGGTGGGCTCCCACCACTTTTGTCCCACATGGGTGTAGATCCTGGATACTCCCCTTTGTTTAGACTGATCTGAACCAGGTTACAGCCTTCCCTGGTGGCAATTGGCTGTTGTCAGTGTTACATCAAATAGCTTCTGCCAGATTTAGCAAACCAGCCTCTTTCACAGGACTGAGTCAGAGTCAGCCTCTGCAGCCTAACCAGCATTGCCCACGTACCTGTGCCTCTGAGCTCATCCCGTCCGGAGGACATGACAGAAACTTTCAGCACACCTAAGCATTTAAATAAGGGGATTAGGATTTCTCAGATGAATACATGTATAAAATTTATTTTACAGATTAGACTAATTTCCCACAATTTAGGCACATGATTTGCACTCTAATGTAAGATTCCTAATGAAGCAGTTTGCATAAAATAAGTGACTAATTTCCCCATGTAGGTAAGGAAGAGAGACAGGTGCCTTTGAAAACCCACAGATGGTGATTTTATTTACCTAGTTCAATTGACATATGTTGATGAACATAGCAGGAAAAGAGCAGACTACATCTGGGCAAGATTTTTTGTTAATATTTTTCATCGTGTAACTTGTGACTTCTCTGTTGTGATGACAAAAAGGTGCCCTGCATGTTCTGAGTTATACTGATACCTCTCCAAGGGTAACAATAGTTCTAAATGTCTTTCTTCTTTTATTATATTGTTACCTTCGTACTGGATACTAATCTGAACCTATCAAAATCTTCCATGTTTGTTTCCAAACATAAATTTCAGTTGTTACTGATCTGTACTGGATTTAATCAGTGACCTAGGAACTTTACCAAGAGGCTTCTCAGCTATTCCAGCTAGATCTGGTTTTAAACAGGTTTTGTTAATATTAATTGGGGGATACCATTTAAGTATCCAGATAAGTTGTTAATTAAAAAGGCATTTTCTTGGCTGATCTTATGGTAATTTTTATGATTTCTGACTCAGATTCCATTCCTCAGATTGTCACTTAAAATATTTCAAGATGCATCTTCTGCAGTATGTCAGATCCTTGTAATGACAATGAAGTTGTTCCAACTCATACAAGAAGTTGGGGAAAAAAGCCCAACAGCATTCCAGTACTTCATAAAATTCCAAATTTCAATTAAGTTGAATATAGGCATAACTCTCCCAAAAGATCAGTTCAGCTTCAAGAAAGATTACTGCCATAAAATTAGATTTTAGAAGGAAAAGAATTTTTCTTTTTAATAAATGTGCATGTATGTATATACATAAATAAAATTGTGTATGTATGTAAAAAAGGGAGTAAAACTTCCATCATGTTTTTTATCATAAAGTCCACACTTTAGAGATAAAGAAAACATTTTCTGTTGGCATAATCAGATTAGTCTATCTAGTTGTATAACAGTTTGCAATATGCTCACAGACAACACAGAGAACAAATATACTGATTTCAAATTCCAGATTATCATAAAACCAACCTCAAAAACTATAACTAAAAGGAAAGCACAGGAATAAAAAAGAAAGAAAGAACCAGATTCTTTTATGTATTGCTTGTATGTAATCCCACTGACATCAGTAAATGTGCACATGAATAACTGGAGAAGAGTTTGGCCCAGGATGTGGAAACTGTTTGATATAAAATGATGAATTAATTTAAATTGCCTGGGGTATGAGCACTATCTTGTGGAATGAAAAGTGGCTGAAGGACTATAAACAAAAGCAGAAGACAAAACATTAAAATATAGATTTGTGGGAAGGTCTTTTCCTAGTGAGGTACTTCAGGGATCTGTATTCAGTATGGTTTTATTTAACATTTTCACTAATGATCTAGAAGAAGTAAGCCACCCATTAATGAAAAATCCTCTATGATGAATAAGAGGGTGGATTTGTAAAAGGTGATGAAAGACAAATAGTACAAAGGAACCTGGATACAGATCCAAGATTCTCAGTAACTTCAATAAGCTTTGGAGCAGATCATCAGAGATATTAGAATGGTAGGCAAGAAGAATGGCAAAATAAGATTCATACCAGAAAATATAAGAAGACATCAGGTGAAAAATTATCCCAGACCTAATAATCAAAGGGATACAGAAATACGGAGAGCAGCATTATTATTTGCAGTACATTCGAGCAGGAAAATAATATGCATACAATCTGAGGTTTCTATGTTACAAAAGGGAGGTACCATTTTCTTGTGCTAAAGCTAGTCTTTGTGCAGTATGACAAGGAAGAGTAACAAGGGACCCAAGGGCTAATTCACACAAGAAGAACAATGTGCATATGCAAGTAACAATGATACAGTTCCCCTTACGTCTACTATATATTGGGGAATAGGCATCTACTGTAGCTATACATAGCCCAAAGTGAAGCAAGAACAGGTTCCCAAAATACCTTGAAAATTATTTCTATGTTGAAACTAACTCTTGTCAGAAGTGGCACTGACCTTCTCAAATCCTTTCCAAACTAAAATATTCAATGATTCTAAATATTGGACTCTAACTGTACCAGTGCTAACAGAAAGATATTTTAAATAGTTATACCACATGTATTTCTGTCTTTTTTTTTTTAATATTCTTGTGTCCAACCTCACGAAAAGTTTGTAGAGGTTAATGATGTTAATAATATTAAGTGAAAATTATCAATGGCTGAGTATTACTTAGGTATATTTATCAGTAACATAATTTTTTGGCCCAGGAGGTGGAGTCAGACATGTTGGGTCAGATTTTCAAACTGTATAAATAATACTAAAAGTATGTTTAAAGATGTTTGGATTGCTAAGGAATTTTTATATATCTTATTAGATGTCTTTGATAATTGACCCTTAATATCTGTCTCAAGCTCCCACAAGAAATTAATGATAGGAAAACTGAGGAAATGAATACAATTGATAAAAGTCTACTACAGATTTGTAGGGTCATTGTAAGTATCAAAGATCACTAAGCAAGCTTTTAGCAGGCAGCTGGAACCTTCTACTGCTATAGGCCAGCTTAGATGTACTGATTAAAAACTTGAAAATCTGACAGATCTTTTTTGGCTACCTGCTCTGTGGTATCTTTGTTTATGCTAGAATTCAGAAAATCACTTAAGTACATGTTTAATTTTAAGCAAATGCTGGAGTGCTTTACTGAACTGGGACGCAAAATTCATGATTTCCTATTATGCAGACTCAACACTGCATATAACAATGTAAGCATTCTTTTCAAATAAGAAACGCTTGCTATTCCAGTTCAGTTCTGAGCATTGTTCTACATTTGCCGGAAACAAAATAAGTCTGGGGGAATAATGTGTTTTGGAAACTTTTTATTCCCTCCTACATCAAGTGGAATTTGTTTTTAAAAAATACAAACATTTTTAAAGGTACAAAGATGTGTGAGAGAGACTGGGAAACATAACTATAGACTGATTCCTTTTGTTAATATACCCTTGTAAATCAGGAGCAGCTTCAATGGAATTTAACTATTAGGAAAACAAAAGATCAGAAATCACGACACTAGTTTCTTCTTTAAATGAATTTAGCTTTTCTGTGATCCTGGCTTGAATTTGCTAAAATAGAGATACTTTATGTAACTCTGGCACTGTGAAATAATTTAAAAGCTTGCCTAAACTGTGTAGTCACACCCTTTTAAAATCCTCCTCTGTAGCAGGGTGGTGCCAAGCCAGCGGAGGCAACAGCCCCGTCCCGTGGAAGGATGACAGCAGCGGGTCGCGCGCCTTAGCTGGGCCCAAGCCAGCGCTGGCTGGCAGGCAGCAGGTAACACAGGCTGGGTGGCACTCTGCTGTCCCCAGACGAAAGAGGTCTGCTTCCAGCCCCTGAATCATGGGTCCCTCAGGGAAACTTTATTTCCCCCAAGCTGGTGTTTTTGGGAATCTTTGCTCTGTACCCCACCATTTCCTGAGACTACATCTTCAGTACCAAAAAAATTAGCCCTATAGAATGCAGAGGTCCAATAACAAACATAAATGGGCATACATTAGTAAAATAAGATGCCGTTATTCACTGATATTGGAAAGCAGTTAATCAGTGATGCCTTTATAAGTCTTTGAAAAGCTTCTTAGCTCAGCTCACTGCAATTGCTACCGCATGGTTGCAAGTAGTAGCTGAAACAGTATTTCACGCTGGCACTGCGCAGAATCCCAGGCATGCATGCAGTGCCTTCCCAGAATGGACTGACAAAGGAATGGATTTCAGAACATAATTTCTGGTTTTTTGCCAGGACTTCTAAATTTCCCTTTTGACTAGATGTTTATTACTTAACCAGTCAACTGAACAAGAAATGATATTGTGGTGGCATAGTCAAAAGTTACGAAGTGTCAGGTGATGCAGGCTAACTGTAATTGTTCACAAATTAAGCCAAAAATCCTCACCCCAAAAAAAAAAAGGTATGACTGAAGATTGTGCATAGCAATTAATAAGAATCTCTCTCTACCATGTGAAGCAACATAAGTGTCAGAGATGGCGCTAGGTTCTTTATGGTTTGTTTTGAAGCTAAATAAATAATTTATAATGAAAGTTTTCAAATTATTTTAGTTTCTTTTTTTTGCTCCAGGAATATCAGTAAACAGATTTGTTACCTAAATTATTTGTTATGAAGCTTTGATATGTAAATTCACATTTTCTTATATTGCTATGATATAAGTGGTTAGAATAATCTCCTCTGTTTTTATTCATTAAATATTTATATTCAGAGATTCATCCACAATATTTTAAAATTAAATTTTCATAAATGCTCACTTTTGTTGATCACTGATGCTACCAAAATCTAATAATTTGAAGATAGACTTGAAATGCATGATCTGAGGACAAAGTAAGAATGACTTTATAGTTAATTAATTTTGGGGAAAAAACCTGTGAAGACAGTAAATACTACTGTCAATGTTACAGAGATGAGGACATCACAGATTCCTAGTTTGCCCAAGCAGACAAGAAAAAAATTATTTCATACCTCTGGGGTAAGAATTGGCTCTGTCACACAGAAGGTGATCCTTCACTTTATCTG
This sequence comes from Tyto alba, assembly GCF_018691265.1. NCBI lineage: Eukaryota > Metazoa > Chordata > Aves > Strigiformes > Tytonidae > Tyto > Tyto alba. The sequence goes on along the minus strand of NW_024881316.1, from coordinate 39,349,536 downwards.
AATTATCAGACATCACAATTTGTCAGAGCTATAAAAATGTGACTTCCAACTCTAAACCCAAACACAGGGATTTTTTCTTCCCAAATCAAATCACTTTGTGATGTTTGCCTTCTTTCAACTGACCAAAGTGTTAGTGTTCAAGAAGTTAAAAAAGCATCTTTCTTTCTGAAATAAGAATTCCAACACCTGGTGAAAACCGGACAGCGTTTCATAGAAATGAGATCCAGCTTTCTTGTTGTTAAAGATCCAACAGTGTTTTTCACACAGGAAAGGTTGTTTATCTTGACAATATTAGTATTCTGGGAAATTGCAATCACATTTTCTAAAAGCAACCCTGAGTTTTCATCTGGTTTCATTATTATTCCTTCTCTACTTTATATCAAAGCTATTACATGGTTTTCCTGTTCACTGCTAAAAAGTCATTGTTGTGCACCTCAAAGCATGATGCTCTAGGTTGATAGATTAATAACAAATCATCCTTTAAAAATGAATGCTTTATTCTGACATATCAACAGAGTTCAGTCTGTAAAGGTGAACAGAGATTATTCATATATGAAGTAGTTAATGATTTATTATATTTTATTTAATTGTTTCAAATAAAACAGGGTAAATTCCTATACAGTCAATGTCAGGATATTGAGCTTAATGAATGAAAACCTGTTATTCTCATGTCTTTAGTTTTACCTAAATCCACTGACTTTCCAGAACATGTGTAATTATCACAACTCTATCTGCATCTCATGCACAGACGGTTGTCAGTGTATTTTATCTCAGGCTAAATTTTATTCTTAGCCTGTACAAATTCCTCACCTAACTGAATATTGCTCACAAAGACAGCGTAAAGTCTCTGACATACATTACGATCCCCTTCCCACAGTGTCCTGAAATAGATTATATACCAGTATAATTCTTGAAAGGCCCAGAGGCTGATTTAAGTTTTCAGCTGAGAAATTGTGCTAAGAGTAGTGCCAGAATTGCACGGTTTTGAGATTTCAAAAATATTTCTGATATTTATTATTTGTTATATATTCCATATGATGACAAATTACTTTAGAAAATTCCATAAATACTTAATACACTTGTGATATTAGCCCATTTATAATAAATACTATGGGTGGAGTTATTTTGTAGATAATTTAGTGCAATCTTTCTAGCAGCCAAGAAACTGGAAAAAGTTTTTTTACTTACAGTTTTGTTAATACATAATATGGCTTACTACATGATTAATAACTTAGTGCCTCATTGGGATACATAAAATGCAGTAAAAATAAATAAAACCATAAAACAATTAAGGGGATTTGTACTCACTGATTCGTTCCTGTTTGTGAATATACAGTGTTAGTATAAACAGACAGGGGGTCCTCACTTTATCCTTTTATCATTTCCAAATGTTGTTATAAGATGGTAACCCCACTGAAAACAAACAAAACAGCATGTCTTATAAATGTAACTTCAATCTAACATTGTGTTAGGTCAGCCTGGCTTTGAGAAATATGTGGCTTTTTCAACTGTTACTTTTACTGGAAAGTTCTGTTTGTAAATGTCAATGCTATCACTTAAAAGCAAAACAAGAACACTGTATGTGGAAAAATTGCAGAAATGCTATTCCCTAAAGACAGTTTTCAGTTAAATTCTTCATAAGGCTTTGCATTTTATGCATTTATCAGGATAATTAATGAAGAAAACTTGAGTTCATAAAAAGACTATGTCTATTCTCATGTAAGCTCCCCAAACCACACCCTTTATATTAAGAAAAATGTGTTCCCAGTAATGTTTTCATTTAATTGAATGCTATACTATCTTTAAGATGTAAGGTTGCACCCCAGTGGTGCTATACTTTTCCTTCATTTTCTAATTTACATAAAACAAGAAGTATTTCCATGAAGATGGCTGAGAGTGTCTCTGCCAAGCATGTAGGAAGCACAATTGTGTGGGCAAACACAGCAGGGGCCAGGAACAAACCTGCAAGGAAGTGGCAAGGTAGTGAGGGGTGACTCAGAGAAGGATGTCCCATCTAATTTCTGTGGGTAGAAATCCTGTTTCCCCACAGAGTTACAGTATTATAAAAGGAAGGCTATGAGAGACTTTGTAAAATTGTTAATATTCTTCTGAAAACACAATGTATGGTTGTTTTCTATCAGAAATTTAAAGTGATGGCAAGTAAAATTAGGTCCTGCTTTCATATCATGAACTTGGAATAAAGGCTGCAAAAGAAACACTTTGCCTTGTAATGTACATTTAAGCCATGCATACAAATAGTATAGTTAAATAAAAAATATAGATGGGTTTAAAAACAATTTAAAAATCATGGAAGAACTAGATTTGGAAATGCAGTTAAAGACCTCCCTCTCTGGAAGCCTCTAAGTTGTTGATTGTTGGAAAATGCAATTAAGATGTAGTGAAGGAAATACTGCTGCAATTTGTCCTCTTATATTTCATCCTTCAGTTTCCCCTGGTAGCAAGTCTTCATCCAGGGGTGTAGGCAAGATTCTGCTTTGGGTCTCCCTTGACCTGCCCAACATGAACGCCCACAGGTTTTGGTATGTGCAGGGCTTGGTCCAAACATTTGACATAAAATTAAAGGGCTGCATAGCCTCATATATATGAAGTAGGTCTGGAAGGCAAGAACTTGAGAAATCTATTTGTAGCTGTGGCACTTATTTTGTGGACTTTAGACCACAAAAGTTTTTAATTATTTTTTAAGATTTCCTCCATTTCTTGAATTACTAATTTGATAGTGGCCAGATAATCTGCTGAATTAATTTATAGATCTCAGGGCTTGATGAACAACATTTTTCCTTGCTACTACAACAAGCACTTAACAGTTTGCCAAGTGCTCTTATTCATCATTTGATCTTCATTTTCTTTTGTCAAACACATTCACTAAGCTGTACAATTCCAAAATGAATAGCTTTTCCTATTGATAACCTTTGAGCACAAAAGATAAGTATTGCTCTCTGTATTTAACTCCGAAGATAATTAATGTAATTTTGATGGCCATACTTACAGGAGAAGGACTTCACTTCATGAGGAAACATGCTGTTCACCATGTGTCTCACAATCTGGCATCACTTTTTGAAGATGTTCTCAAAAGAGTTTGTTTTGCGATTGTTAGGGAAAAGAAAAGGGAAAAGAAAAAACAAAAGGAAATATGTTTATAGTGTTAATACATTATGCTTTTTCAATCAGCGTAGCCTCCTGAGAACTTGTACTGGAAGATGAGTGTGTGTGGCTCCCTGTGTGTTTGCATGTATTGAAGGTGTTTTTCATTTCTAAGATGTAATAAGGCTTGAACTGATGCAAGAAGAGGACGTTTCGTTCTACAATTTTATACTACAGGAAGAGCTCAAGAACAACAAAAATAAATTCAAATACTCTCTGTTCTGTTCAATAATGGTCTTTTGCAGGACAGTCAAGTTTCCCACAGAGTAAATACAATCCATATTATGTAAATATGATCCTGTGTACATTCATTTAATTTAACATTACCATCAGAATAGCACATTTCACACGTGGGAATGCAAACCCCAGCAAGGGAGCAAATTAACTGCCCGCAAATTGTTTGCTAACTATGAAGTTTTCCAAAAGAAATCTCTAAGGTATATCTTTACCAAGGGCACAGTATTAGAACTCTAATACCACATGTTTCCAGTTGAACAGATGGCAGTGAAAGGTTTAGCTGCAATGTGTTATTAGTTAACAGAAAAAGACTTACTGATAGAGATCAAGGGTACTGTTTAAATTTACTTAGAGGAATGGTGGTTTGTAATCCATTCATACTTGCAAGTATAATTACTTTATAATTACTTGTAAGTGGATAGAACCTCAACAGTCCAATGTCTTTTCTGCTCCAGAGACTGTATCTTATCTGCTGTTGTAACCATCTCTCCAATGTGTTAAGAGATGCCTTAATTTGGGTTCATCTGATGTTGAACAGGAATGTGTTGTAACATCATTTCTGCAATTTCATTTCTAAAAATTCAGAGGAAGCAACACATTTTATGAATGCTGTGATTTTATGAATGCTGTGATTTTAAGAAAATAGGAATCATTGCCTATTAGTGACACAGTTTGCATTAAGTGTCTAAAAGCTAAAGCAAAACACATGTTTATGTTATTTTTGTTACTTATTTGTGCTTTAATACAGACTGCTGGGTGCTGGAATTCCTACACCCAGAACAGTGACCCCTGACTGAGAGTCTGAGACTCAGCTGGCAGATCAAGAAACACAACCTGCCTTTACTTTCTGCTTGACCAGAAAGTGTTCAGTGTGCAGCAGGTTCAGCCCTCGGTCCTCCCTGTCAGATCCATAATGCTTCCCAGTGACGGGAAGGATTGAGTTAAGTGACTTCAGAGCGTCTCAAAGTGCTGTCTGAAGTTAGTGTGACCACTCATATGGACATAGTTAGCCATACATATCAGTGTCTGAAGGACAAGGATGAGGGGTGCTGGGCTAAGCTTGCCATTTCACATTAAAATAGTTGTGGAAAGATGTATTGAGTCAAATACTATTGTATTTACTTGATGTGAAGAGATTAAGGCTAAAGTAATCTGCAGTTAAATAAGAATAGAGAATGATATAGTATACATGTCAGAGAGAAAAGTTTACAACAAACATGCCAGTAGAAATGTTTCCATATTTCAGTTCTGAAAAATGGTCTAAATAACAACTGAACACACATAGAGTGAGTGAATGAGCCAGCTTTCATTCTACAGGAAATTTCCCTTTATCTATGTGAAAATTTCCTTTTTTTTTTTTAGAAAAAAAATGAAATTTAAGAAATAAATTTACTTCTTAATCTCATTCAAGATGGCAGTTATTACAGTCACCTAAATTTGTTCAGAGGCAGTGTTTTTTAAATTAATAATATAGAAAAATATCATACTCTTTTTTTCACATGCAAGGTTTTAGTAGTCTATTAAAGCAAAAATCCTGTTGACATTCAATATGAAATATGCAAATATACTTATCTCTGACATGGGGAAATTATTTTGTTAGATTACTTTCAGGAAAAAAACATAAAAGTGTTTATTTGTTATTTAGGATATTTAGCTTAGAATAATTACAGTTGTGATGTGAAATACTTTTCCAGTCTTATTGAACCCTGTTACTGCTTCTGTGTTTAATTGTTTTTCTTGAAGATGATTTTCTTTTGACAAAAAAACCCAGAATATCATGAAAATACAACTCCAACTCTAGAAGCACTCATGGCCTTGTACGTGATTCAACTGTATATTAGTGCCAAATAGTAATAAAAATACTCAGCTGGCATTTTACTCCATCTTAAAATATTTTTACAGTCTGCTTTTGGCCATCTCCAGTAGGAGATGTTGGGAACATGATGTCATAGTCTTCTGAAAAAAAGGCAAGAATCATATATAAAAGGTACACATAAGTTCACTGTAAGACTTGTAATCCCTTTACTCAATTCTGTTAAGCCTTTTCTAAGGCTTTTATGGGTTTTGGGAACCCACACATCAGGAAGAACATTTAACCATTAGAGGTTGTCCAGCACAGAGATCAGAGGTCTAGAAAATATGACCTCTGAGGAGAGACTGAGAGAAGAGGGTTTGTTTAGTCTAGAGAAGACTAAGGGGAGTCATGATAACAGTGTTCAAATATGTACAAATGTGCTGCAAAGAATTGGGCAATAATTTGTTCTCCTTGATGACTTAGGACAGGGCAGGAAATAGTTGTCTTGAAGCAAGATAGAAATAAGTGAGAAAAAACCCTGTATTTGTTGTCAATTAAAGTTTTGGGTGCCACAAATATTAGCAGAAAGGTAAGTAAACAGTAGTGATAGATCTTTTATCTTCTAAGTAAGAGTCTTAGATAATTTTCCTATTTCAGGAAGTTGAGCTATCAAAACAACAGAATGAGAATCCTAGCGGTTAAAAATGGGAGTCTATTTCAGAAGGTACTTATTGAAGCAGAACCTTTTGTTCATTACAGGTAGCCAGTCAAGCTCTTGTTCAGCTATGGCTGGAAAGCAAGTGCTGTTTTCAGACATACAACACGCATAATAAAGATGTGGCATATTATGGTAATTCTTCAGGAAGTATTTGCAAAGCTCTTAATATTTCTTGGGCTTGGGTCAGTTGCCTAGAAAGAGGCACATAATGCCTTTTGAGCGACTGATGTCTACTATATCTGAAATGTCCATACAGGAGTAGCAGAGGCAGCCCCAAATCTAAAGGAGACTTCTTTCCTTCTGGAATTGCAGCTGGTGGCCAGGTGTGGTAGGTAAAACTTCTATAGGAGTACTCGAAACAAGAAAATGAATCAAGTTCCTAGTGCCTGCAGTTTAAAGGCTTGTCAGCAAAATGGAAACAGTCTATAAAAGTAAGGTCAGAAGCATTCAAGGTTTGGAAAACATGCTTTTTAATGGCACTGAAGAAGCTGAAACAAGTAGAGAAAAGTGAGGGCTATGAGTGTGAAGTGTTTGAAAAGACTCTATTTTCTAATAAGGAACAATTTATTGAACGTTTTGTATGCTGAACTTAACAAGTTCACACTAGAAAGCTAACACACATTTTTGACAATGAGAGTCATTAAACTGGTACAATTTGTTTAAAGATGTGATGGATTGTCTTCCCATTTGAAATTTGTTAAGTTAAGAATAATCTGTTCAAAAGAAGTACTGTGTCTAAAATAGAAATTATGAACTGGAAAAGAACTGAATTTTTGGGCCTGTGTTATGCACAATGCTAAAAGAAGTTACATCAGCAAGTCTTAAGTAGGGCCACAGCTAAAATATTTGTCCTCAGCCTTTAGTGAAATTTGAAAAATACCTACTGACCTTTGTTGGTTTGCTGTAGTTGCACACATCAACATCAAAAATTAATCTGAAATCACTACAGGAGATGTTAATAAGTGTTCCTCTTGGTTGTAAAATGTACGGACTTATAAATTAACATCTGATGCATTAATTGACCTTCTTTTCCAACATACTAACTACTTTTCTGTTACAGCACCAACTTCTGAGCAAGGTCAGTTTGTGTAAATTCTGTAGGTATGTATGTGGATAGATATGACCATCCTTTCTCCTGCAGGCTGAAGTTTTGAAACTCCAGGCCTTCATATGCTTAAGCATATGGACCCTGTTGTCAGTAACAGTAGTTTCACAGGCCTTAAAAAGTTACCCAGGGCAAGATTCAATTTGAAGCTAAGAAGACTCCATGTAAGATCCTATAGATGAGTTTTGTGCTTAAGGGCCTGTTATCGCTTTTGGAGAGTGGGATTGCATTTTAAACCATTTGAGATGCCCTGTGATAATCTGTAAGGCTGCCACTGCAGAAGCGTACAAATAATCTATGAACTCTGTGACATATCTGCCAGCCTTGGCATATGTCACATATTTCGGGTATCTACAAAGATCTTGGGCTTCTTAAGCGTTACTAGATGCTTGTGTTTAGGCAGCTGAATCTCACTCTTGCAAAAGTTAAAAAACCTCATACATTCAAAATAATGACAAGCAAGAAGAAATTAAACTGAAATATGCATTTTTATTCTCTCATTGTCACCTAAGTTTAGTGTTTCACAGTCTTTCAGTATTTTTATCCTCCTTGTGAGGCAGAGGAGGATTGTTACTCTCATTTTCAGGAAAAAAAACACACCATGAGGAAAATAATTCCTCAATGGGAAGTCTCTAGTAAAACAGAAAATCCAGTTTTAACCTCCTACTCTCTGGAAGTGAAGAAATATTGCATACTTCAACTTTGCATAATAGTAAATTTATTATAAAGCTAGTCTGAAATGAACGTTTTTGTGAAAAAAAATCAAACTAAAATATTAATATAGCTAAAGATGTCCGTGACTGTCAAATGGGAAATGCATGACAGAGAAATATGTCTCCTGACTTACAGATCTTTCACACCCTTCTGTATTCTCAGTTCATCTAGCTATTTTCCAGGTTTATTTTGAGTATTCTGTATTTAAAGTTTGTTATTCAGCCTTTGCAATTAAAAAAAATGAAATTTTAAAGTCATGTTCACATAAAGCTAAAAACACACTAGTACTGATCTACCCTTCTATCAACAGCACTTCTCCAGACACCAGTTTTCTCCTACTCTTATGTCACAAAGCTTCATTTATAGTTTAGAAAGAGTTAAAGAATAAAAGATAGCATTTGCATATACAAAAAGTTACTTTTCTTCTCTGTGTCTCATTTTCTTTGTCTATACTGCAGAGATTTTGGTAACATGCTTCCTCAGCGAAGTTCTTTTAGTAACTGGAAGATCTCTGCTACACCAGAACTAGAAGATATTTTGTACTGGATAATGACAGCAGGTAATTTTTGAGAACTTTAAAGTACAGGGCAAGTAAGATCTTAAACCATATTTGAGTTACTTTGAAAAAACAGTCAGCTGAAACTGTGTAAAATATAATGGAATTTCTTCATATATTAGAGTAAAAATGACAAAATTAAAAAAACCCAAAAAACGAAACAAGAAAACCAACAACTTTCTTGCAAGACACTAAAAAGAATCTTCTATGATATTCCTTATATTCCTATAATTAAACCAAACAGCAGCTACAGGAATATTTTGTCTTTTAATTCTGCAGTCTGTTTTCATTCAGTCTTCCATTCTGTCTTGACATCCCACAGCATATAGCCTGGAGAAATGAAAGATTAAGATACTGATCCTGGACCTTTAATTAGTTTAATTCAGTTTTAAAAACAGGTGACATTTTTATAAATTTCTGACGAAAACGTTCAAATTTTGAGTTTGCACCACAGTATATGTGGATGCTGTACAGTTCCTTGGGCAGCTGAGGTCAAGCCTACACCAACGAAGGCTGAGAGAATGAGCTGGAGGCAGTTGCATCCACAGGGCCAGAGGTAGAGTGAGTTTGGGAGAGGAGAGCAGATGGCTTGCTCTAAATAGAAGCCACAGAATAAAACAGTGTTTAGGCAATGTGTACTGTCTGAGACTGGGCTCCAGATCAAGTTCTCTGATGGTATAGCCACAGCCTGGAAGTCATAACCATGGGCATGAATGGAGAATTTGGCACGTGAGGATTCTCACTCTAGTGTATTTCTTTTTGGCCATAATATTTGCTGATCTCATTCTTCCCTTACTGTACTATATATTAGTGTTCACCTGCCACAGCCTGCTATACAATTGACTGAATATTTGTGATAGCCTTCTGTTTCTAATAGCCACTTGCTGGTCCTTGGCAGATGGCCACAATAAGACTGGAATAGCATAGACTAGGTGGAACAGAAGAAGATTGTCTTCTTTTAAAATACATTTTATAGCCTCAGGAAATTCCTATAAACCATTGCACCTTGGAAAAGGAATAGGGGTTTCTATTTAAAGCAGCCTTTGCAAACAGCCCCTTGACTTGCTGTGCAATCACATTGACAGGACTGGATGGAACTTATTATTTTTAGTAGAATCAGAGAAGACCTGCAATGCTGGCAAACTAGGTGGGCTTTCCTGACGGCTTGCTGATCTCAAGGCGTGTGTGGATATCTCATAGCTTACACAGCTGTAATGTTCTTTCATACACTCTGGCTGGACTATCACATATGTTGCCACAAAATGTTAAGACATCAAGACTCAAATGTTCTTTTGTTCCTTTTCCTCTCTGTGTATGTTTTACTCAGTAGCTTTGTTTATTTTCTTAAAATATTTCCTTTTTGTTTGCATTTCTTGGCAAAGGCCTCCTTGTGTTTTTATAACTGTAATCTTCTTTTGGTCCCTCTGCCAGCTAAATTACCCAAGATTAGCCACAAGTGTGCTCCAAGGGCTTCAGTTCCTCAGAAGCACTCATGGTGTTAACAGGAAACCAAAAATAGCTTTTCATTTGCCTCTCAGCCAAATTCATTCAGTCCAGGTACAACACTAAAGTACAGAAACATTTTATAGCATTATTCTCCTTCTTTTTATCTACCTACTCTCAGTAAGCAAACAAGGTCATCTTATGTTGAAGTGCTGCAAAAAGCAGATAATTGTCTTTCATTTGGAATTATTTATATGGATCTTTTTATACGGTAGGGAAATGGCTACTGTAAAGCAGAATAAATTCTCTCAAATGCAATTTCTGAATCAAAACTACTTTAACATCTACTGGCATTTCAATTTTAATGTAGTGTTATGAGCCCATTTTTGGAGCAGGTGCACAGGAATGCTGTTCTTGTTCCAGTTGGGATTAGCATGTGAGACAAACATCAACTTCCAGGTGCTCCTAAAAATGTCACAACATGGTTTTTGTAGGGAAAGATCAAATATTAATTTATAATTAGGTCAAATGAAATAGTCAAATGTACTTTATAACCAATGTTTCCATATAGTCAAGGTCATTAATGATGAGGGAACAGAAGAAATATCTTTTTATGGAAACCAGAATTACTAACTTGTTAATCCACCGACATTTTGCAAAAATCTATGTTTCTAACCTTGTGCAATTTTTAAAATTTTATTTTACTAACAGGCTGAAAGTTGTTGGCTTGTCAGAAGCCTCCTTCAAAGAGATAAATACCAGCGCCTCCTGAACTAACAATAAGACATGTTTTACTAGTAGTGATGAAACTTCTTCTATAAACACTCCCTACCTTACTGACCATCCTTTCCCAGTATTGATTCACCACTGAAATATTTGTGTCACTTGAGTTCAAGTACATGAAACCAAACCTTTCAGTGCTTGGAGTTGTATGAGTGCCACTAAAAGCAGCATGCACTTCAGCAGTTAGTGAATTAAATAAGCAAAAGCATGCTAATGGTCTCTGTGAGACCAGTACTGCTGACCTTAGAGAGAGAATGATAATAAAACGAAGAATACAAACAAGAGATGGAACCATGGGCCTTTTATGGGTCATATCAATAGAGCATGCAGGGATTCAGAGTTACATGTTATCATTGTCAGACCATCAAAAGAAATGTATTTTCTGTTTCTTTAGTATTGTGCTATCAGACACTACTCTGAATAGTTTCCCTGAAATATTTGCAGGATCCTATCCCTATTACATTTCTGCTCAATTCAGCAGTTGATGGCAATTATAAAAAACTTGAACTAATCTCTTAAACCCAGGAAATATTCCCCAGGTAAGAGAAATTTTGCCCTTATTTCACAAGAGTCACAATTTCGCCAATAAAACATAGAATGTAAATAAGTTATATGGAATTATTTTTATTGACAAGATATTTCAGAGTTGATGGGAATTTGATTTTTCTCCTACCTGGAATGATTTAATATAATGTTTAATTATAAGGAATAAGATGACTGGTGAAATACGTTATCTTTAGATAATAGATACTAGAAACCAAAAAATACTAGATTCAAATTACAAGCCAGCAATATTTAATTATAGCTTCCCTTTAAAATATCCCTTACCATATATTTAGCTAAAGGGACATAATCAGAGAATAGATGAAAGATATAATAACTAATATGAGAAATAAAATTTATTTTTTTGCAGCATAATATGCCTACATAAACCAAGGGGCTTGCATGCAAATTGCATTGCAGCCTTTTTTCTCTTATTTATTTACACTATATTATATATACTGTATCTCATGGTGGAGAACAAGAATGTGAGCAGCAGTTTAGATCCACAAAAGAGTGGGGCCAACTATACCCTTTTGGAAATTTTTTGTTGGTTTGAATAGCACATTTTCTCTTTTGTTGTGAATATATTGCAGGGGTTTGTGTAAAACTGTTACCCACTTACTCAGGCCTTATAAATCAAAGAAAGAATTGGGCCAAAGCTGGGAAAGAAAAACAGATTACCGCTTTCAAAATATGAAAGTATCCTGGGATGTTTTGTCTTGACATGGGCAGATGTTGGCAGTCAAGCTATTTGACCCTGGCACCGTTTCACTGAGTATTTATTTTCAATCACATGAGAGGAGGAATGAATACTTGATGTTGCTGAATTCCTGATGTAGTATTTTAAAAATAATTTAATTTAGATCTGTATAAAGAAAAGTATTTAACAGTGAATAAGAGAACTGACTTATTAGGGATCAGAAGAAAACAAAAAAAGGGGGGAAATAATGTACTTTCTCTCCTTCTTCCCACTACAGAAACCATTAAAATCATGTTTGCTCTCTGAACATTTATCCAAAAAGAGAATTTTAAGAAAACTGTTCTGTGAATGCTTATATCTTGTAATCTGTTTGGATGACTGTTCATTTATCACCCAATAGAATAGATTTATGATACCAGTGAGGATTTCATGATATTTCCGTGTTCTTAATGCATTTACTTACAAAGCTATACATACTAAATGAACACCCAAAACAGGTTTAGATTTTTTTTCGGTTTCTTACTCAGCAATATAAATTTACCATGTTTATCTACAGTGCAAGTGTAAGTAAAAAAGGTAAGATCAAGAGGAAGCTTATAATATTTTGGCACTTGAGCTGTTCAGCCAGTGGCTAAGTGATATGCAAAGCCTTGGTTCTTTGGAATATTGCCTGCATATGCTAGTGATGTAATCTAGAAAAAAAAAATAAAAGAAGAAAAGGAAAATAAAATGTAGCTCTTCCATATCTACCAATAATTAAATGCAGAATACTTTCACCTCTACTGACAATTAGTAGCTGTGAATTTTTTATCTATGTGTATTTTACCATCATCAAATTTTAAAGAAGGAAATGAAGTTAGATTTCAGAAACTAGAAAAGTTAACTATGGCTGTTGCTAGCCATTGCCAGCCGTTATTCCAGTCTAGCTTTCCACACACACTTGTCTGTTGATCTTCTCTGTCATCTTGTTTTACATAAATACTTCTTTCCACCTCTTCTTCGTTCTTATTTCACCTTCTTAATTTTCCATTCTCCAATCTATATTCTTATTGAGAGGTGCACACCTTTAAAATATTATGGACAAAAAATCCATGTTTTTTTCTTGAACATATAGAATAAAACCAAAGAATGTTAAAGTTCTGTACATACCTTTTTCTTGTTGCTGCGTGCACTGACATGAAACATTCCGTTTCATGCATGTAATAAATAAATTACAGAAGGAGTGCATTGCTCAGAGTTTACTGGAAGTATCTCGTAATTTGTGTCTTCTCATATATATTCTTGTATGTTTTATACATGCTGCTGATTTCATTACTGATGAATTGCAGCATCATGCTGCCACAAAGGGGAGTGTCCCAGGGCTATTTAAGGTGAAAAACAAGAATTATAGAGTTTAGATAGAAAACTCAGTCACACTCACAGGTAATTTGGACCTTGCACAGCCTGGTGAGAAGGCAGGTTGAGTGACACATTACCAGTGATGAATTAATTTACTTACACTTATTTATGATTCAGTCATATCTTTGCACAGACCTCCATGTATATACACTTTATATACACCTCCTCTATCTAGCTTCTATGCTTTCAGCAGACATTAACCATATCGACATTTTAATTTTTGCACCTGTAATTAATTGTCAAAAGAAATCCCTGTAATGAAAGCACTAGTGTGGCTAAGAGACATGCCAGACAGATGTGCACACAAAATATACTAAAAATTTCACTTGTGTTTACCTTGGTTGCCCATCAGCAACAGTTACACAATGCTTTGGCTACTTGAGTTTTGAGAAAGAACATAAAAACACTAGGAAATAAGGGAAATTAAGGGCTCTGCAAATGAGGAATAAATCCAAGTATATGAAGTTAATTACTCTTTAAAAAACATGGTTCAACAATCACTCCTACACAGCAAAGATACAGCAACACACTTTTCTAAATAAAGTAACAGTATGAAGAGCTGCTAGAGAAGCTGACTTTTCCTTTAACTACTGTTCTTTAAAAGTGATTCAATTCAACAATGTACAAGGTCGACAAGTCAATGCAAGACCACCCGGCTTGGGGATTTGCTCTCAACACAGAGTTGTGTTGAATCCCTCAGCTGAGAAATGTCAACCAGCACCTTTCATATTTATGGTGACTCATAAACAGGAAACTCAGCCCTGTCCACGACACTGGAGCTTTTTCATATCTTAGATCCTTTTATGAAGGGAGAAGAAAAGGGTAAAAAAAAAAAAAAAAAGGAAAAAGAGAAAAAGAGAAAAAGAAACCTCTCAAAACAAAACAAAGAACTTAGCAGGACATTTAAAGCAGCTGCCTTCTATTTTACATGCCAAAATAAATATTGCCAAATTAGTAAGGCATACTGAACAAATTAAGCGCTAAATGCAAATTTATCAACAGAAATACAATGGTAGAGTAGCCAAGGAGATTGCAGTGGTATAGTTCATCTTTGTAAGTAGGTGTTTTGGTTGGCCGGTTGCTGGAGAGTGACATGGGAACACTAATATAAAAAAGAGAGCATTTCTGTTACACCCAAAATGAACAGTTTGTTTTAGAAAGTTCAAGTAAACATCTTCTAGCATACATTCACCAGTTTCAGAGTATCTTTTTCTACCAAGAGAGAGATAAAAACTGGTTTTAAAAGTCTCTTATGAAAATATAACATTTCAGAAATGGTAATGTCAGCATGATAAATTATCCAACAAAATTTTGTTGGAGTTTCTTGTTTCATAAAAATGAGAAAGTCTTGGTTCTATTCCCTCATATTCTTGTGAGGAGGCACATGGTCTTTTTATCTCTGATGTGATTTAACTTTAAATAACTAAAAAAAACATCACAAGAGCTGCTATATACATATGTTATAAATGAGTATGAATACACATATATACACATATATATTTATATGCATCCCATATTCAGAGGAAATAACCAGTCTAATACACTAAATCTAGTGCCTTGGTAGTTCATATACATGGTTTACATGAGCTCTCATGAGCCATTTTTGTCAGCATACTGTTCACTTTTCCATACGTAAATTTCAATGTTACTGAAAAAAAATATTTTCCATTGGGAAAACTGAAGTTCAAAATTTTGCTTTAGGTCAGTCCAACCCAGACTTTCTGCATTTTGGCATTACTAGTTTGTTGGCTTGACACAAAACATTCATATTTAAAATGAAATATTTAACGTCTCCCTTTGATAAAGCTGGTAATACATTGCAGGAAACATACTGTGGCCAAGAAGTCTGATTATATGTGGAAAAAAAACAGATTTTTTTTTTTTTTTTTTATGTAAAGAAACTTGCATAGTTCAATAAGGTTCTGGGAGTGATATGGTTAATGTGGAAATGATTTTGAATACCAGGAATATCTCTCTGTTCAATAAACCAAACAGAAGCATTGAGATTCAGACATATTAATGCATTTTTCAAAAAAGTATATCAAAACATAATATTCATCAATTAGTGACTCACAACTAGTTGTAATTTCAATATTTTAACTTTTCATGCTGAATTCAGGGTGAAACAAGCAGTGAGATGTTAAAATGTTTCTTGGAACCAGACTCCATTTTTTTCCCATTGCAATTTTCCTTTTTGACTCACTATAGTTAAGAGTTCCCAGATAATAATCCCATGTTTTCAATTTGAGCAAGCTATACTGAAATAATTTTCATTGTAAAACTAAAAGCAAACTATCAAGATTTCTCCCCAGCCTCTTCCCTTCCCATCAAACAAAAAAGAAAATGTGCACTTGGCTAACGGATTTCAGCCATCTTTCCAAATATGATGGTAAATGCCTGCATTTCCATTCTGTAAGGGTAGCTCCCATTGACCTCATCTGCATCACATTGCCTCATGGGAGGGCCCCAGACATGCAAGGACTGGTGTTAGGAGCAGACTGTTTGAAATTAAGTGGCACCTGCTTCTGATAGACAAAGATTTCAGCTTCAGATTTACTCTCTTATGCTCAATCATATACTTTGGTTGAACATCTACAGAATTGCAACTGAAACCCATTTCCCAGCAGACTCCAGGGAGTGACTGCTGCTTTGGTTATCAGCAAGAACATTTGGCAAAACATGTGCAACACAATTAAGAAAAAACAAAGTTGTGAAGTTTGCTGTTTGAGTCAGCCCAGTTCAAAACAAACAAACTTATTCCAGCAAAATGTTATTGGTTTCCTTGGCTATAAAGTCCTTCTGGAAAAGAAAAAAAACCCACAAAAATCCCAGTGTAATTTTAAATTCTGATGCACTTTGGGTGTTAGATTTTCCTCACAGAACACTACAAACACGTTTTTTTGCATTAATTTAAGATCAGAGTGGATATTTTACAGAAAGCTAGCTTTCTGTGCTCTGAAGAGGCCTACATGTTTCCTGATTTGTCATGAAGATTTGGTCAGGGTGAAAGAGGGTATATTTCCATATGATGAAAATTTATATGGGCCTTGACGAGGCTGAGACACAGAAGACAGAAAATAAGAGCTGATCCAGGAGTTTTCTCATAACTGAACATGAGACAAAACCTAACTCCCAGTCTGGAACTAGAGGGTAAGTGCATCACCACAACTTTATGTACCATGGCGACATTTATAGTATAATCATTAGTCCATGCCAGGACTGCTCCTGTTGGGTGAGATGCCTTTCTCCTCATCTCAGGAGGCCAGTCCTGCAAGACAAAATATCAAGTTATTTTTGTTTCTCAGATTTATACATGTTTATCTTTTTTAGAATTCATCTGAAGTAAAATGGATCCAGCTTGCTTTCAAATAATACAAAACATATGGGAACAGGGTTGTGTAAGTCACAAGTTGACAAGAACCAAAACCCTTCAATGATTGTCTCAGCCCCACATGATATTCTTAAATCTGACAGACCTGTTACACGAGCAAATACTTGTAGCCCTCCAGCCAGCTTTGTAGTGACTCCACAACACGGACGGCTGTAAGGAGAGTTATTCCACTTACTTGTTCTTCATGCTGATTTGTGTTACAGCATTTCATAGGGCAGAAACAGGTGAACCACATCTTCTGCCAAAACACCCTCTCTGTGACACAAGCTCCTCTTGATCCTGGAAAGCTAATATCTGTACTGGACCAACATCAAACTCACTTGTGCATATTAAAAAGCTCTCAAAATTTGCCAATATGAATGTTCTTTAATGACAAATTAATTGACATATGTTAAATTGCAAATTGCCATTGCAGAAGTCATCATTGCTTTGATAAAAGTGAAGAAAAACCAGCTCTTTTTAAACATTTTTGCTACTACTGGAATTATAAATTATAAAGTTTAGAAATTAGAAAATTTAGAAATTTTCTTTATACTGACAGCCACTATTTTCAGTCACACCTGCCTTCTGCTTTCTGCTACCTTTAGAGAAAAACACTTTTTGTAAGAGTTTAACAATACGGAGCAACCTTCACCACTGAATTTGTCTACTGAGATTACTGAAGATGTTTACATCATCATGGACTTAAATGTGCCTCACAGAATTTATACTCCATGATTCCATCTTTCTAATGCAACAGGTACATCTGTGCTCTGTGGATGTGACATACATGATATGATATACATGATGTGACATACAGATGTCATGCAGGCAGGTTTTGACTGTCATGCAGTGAAGGTGGAGTCTAGCTCATTTCATAGAATCATAGCATCGTAGAATAGTTTGGGTTGGAATGGGCATTAAAGATAATCTAATTCCAACCCCTTCCACTACATTAGGTTGCTCAAAGTCCCGTCCAACCTGGTCTTGAACACTTTCAGGGAGGGGGCAGCCACAACTTCTCTGGGCAACCTGTTCCAATGTCTCACCACCCTCACAGTAAAAAACTTCTTCCTTATATCTAATCTAAATCTACCCTCTTTCAGTTTAAAACCATGACCCCTTGTCCTACCACTACATTCCCTGATAAAGAGTCCCTCCCCATCTTTCCTGTAGGCCCCCTTTAAATACTGATGGCTGCTATAAGGTGTTTCCAGAACCTTCTTTTCTCCAGGCTGAACAACCCCAACTCTCTTAGCCTATCCTCATAAGGGAGGTGCTCCAGCCCCTTGATCATCTTAGTGGCTTCTTCTGGACCTGTTTGAGCAGGTCTACATCCTTCTTATGTTGGGGCCCCAGAGATGGACACAGTACTGCAGGTGGGGTCTCATGAGAGTGGAGTAGAGGGGGAGAATCACCCCCCTTGACCTACTGGCCACACTTCTCTTGATGAAGCCCAGGACACGGTTGGCTTTCTGGGTTGCAAGCACACACTTCTGGATCATAGTCAGTTTTCCATCTACTAGTACCCCCAAGTCCTTCTCTGTAGGGCTGCTTTCAATCCACTTATTGCCCAGCCTGAATTTGTGCTTGGGATTTCCCTAACCACTGTGCAGGACATTGCACTTGGCTTTATTGAATTTCATGAGGTTTGCAAAGGCCCATCTCTCAAGCTTGTCAGAGTGCTTCTGAAGAACTGCATTTAGGCAACACGGGGGGTACCACCCATGGTGTTCAGATACCTGAAGAGCTGAAAGGTTTTTCCTGACTGTGGTCTTCGGCACCTGACTTAGAGCACATGCACCTTCCAGGTCTCATAGTGAGGCTCAGAGCAGCTGAATGCACCCTGCCTTCCAGAAGCTGCAGGTCTCTGTCCAAAGCATCCTTGCATTTCCACGAGTAGTTTAGCATCAGCAGAGCTGCAGCCCATCCCGACTTTGTGGCTGTAGAGTAGATAGATGTGTCCAGTGTGTTGTACAGAGGGTAACTCACAAGCAGGAAGCATCAGTGGGTGTGACAAAACTGGAATTGAAAGCAGTTAGACATGTCACATTATATAAGTAGCTCAAACTACACAACAGCATAAGTTCTGCACGTGCCACAGACAGAGCAGAGCCAATTATATTTTATCAGTCTCAGACTGCTGTATTGTCCCCTTCACTTTTTGACATTGATCTAGTGGAACCAGTGCATATAAAGACACATTTTTATATTATTTCTTTTTTTTTTTTCTTTTTTTTTTTTTTTTCAAGTACAAATATTTCAAAGATCCCCTTACCATCAATAATACCATATGGTTCTATTTTACTTAATTGTTGCTCTACATAAGAATAGTGGAGATAAAAGTTATTTTCTGCAAAGTCACAGCTGTATTGCCAGCTGCATTACTGGCAAAAGTAGTTATTCTAACATGATTTTTTTTCCCTTTTTATATTCTTGATATATAGCTTAGATTTATATTGTCTTCATTCATTTGCGTAAGCTGCAATAATCTAATGCCAGCTATCTACATCAGAGTCACTAATTTAATGAAAATATATTTAACTGTACCAAGCTTCCTAAAACCATATGGAAAAATATCCCTTAAAATACAGTCATGCAGTTTTGGGAAAGACAATCAAACATAATCTGAGGGCAAAATGTGGTCACTTGGTTTTTTGAAAGAAAAGAAAAAAAGCTAGTACTATACCTATGCCTCCATCCCCTGTATTACGAGGAGCCAATTTTTAACAAAGCGTAATTGTGTTAGGTACAATCTGAAGAATACACTATATTATTTAAAATGCTTAAGGATTAGTGTCTTCATCTAGGGGGACAATCTTGCTATTGTCTCCAAAGCTTGCAGTCTTGTTGTTTTATCTTAGAGGAAGTTTATCCTTAGATAGTGATCTTCATAACATGGAGTTGAGAATAGAGACATTGACAGTTAGTGGATATAGTTTATTGCTTCTTCATAAAAGCACTATTTAGTAGCAGAAGTGAATATTTGAGTCAGCAAAGACTTGCATTTTCTCCTCTCAGCTAATCTGTCAGGTTTTGCTTATTTATAGATTTTAGGAGCTTCTTTCTAACATTCAGCCATAGCCATTACTTCGTCTGACTGTAGCTTTCCACATGCTTTTTGGAGAGGACACAGTTTAAACTTTAACTTTTATAGTTACATAGGATGTATAAGATGCTTGCATAGTGTGGTTTGTACACTGAAAGTTGTACAGATCAGAGAAGGTAACTGGCACCAGGAAATTCAAGACACATTCACAAATATGTTTACGTGCCATTACATTCCTAAAGTTTTCAGAAGTCACTTTCTAGTGCTTTGTTGGTGGCCTCAATGCTTTCTCTGCCTCTGAAAATCTCTCTCAGAATATCATCAAAAGAGTTACAATTTCTAATTAGACACTGAAACTGTTGGCATTATTTTGTTGTTTTCTATGAAACATCGTTTACTCTTCTGTTTTTAGAAGAATTACTGTGGGTCTTTGTTATTTTTTTTTTTTTTTACTGACTTGCCAAATGGATGTTTCCAGAAATAAACAAATAGGATTACCAAAGTGTCTTTCTTTGTGGAATGACACTTCTTTCTCTATCATGGCCACTAGACAGAATATGGCCCCTGGACAGAATACATTGAATTCTGAATAAAAGGTACTAGTTTTGTTATCTAAGTTAATTGGAAACATTTTAGGAGACATTTATCTGTCTGAAAGTAAATTAACTTCAAAAAACCCAGTCCCATTTTCTCTTATTCCTGATTATTATTAATTCTTTTATCAAGGTTGACAAATTTAGTTTATTAAATAAAACACACTTTGGGGAACTTTATGGTTTTCAATCAATATTAATTCATTTGACACCTGACTTCTCAGAGTTTCAGAACAACATGAAGACTCCCAACACGTCATATCCATTTTTCTGTAACACAATATAATGCTCTGAAAAACCCCAGCTCAAGCTGCAGTCAGGACTGAGCATTACCACTGCCTGATGACATTACTTGACTAGTAATGTTATTTAGCAGTAGGAGCTTCCTACTAACAAAGACAGAACTTGTGCAATAAGAAGAGAGAGGTGAGAAGGTTTCTGTGTATCTCTACCTCTAAACCAAGGCCTCTTACTACACCTGATCTCCCACCACTTTTCCCTTTTTATACCAAAGCCCTAGTGAACCTTCCTATTCCAAAGCAACACATCTACCATGGACCCTCCTATCTCCCCCTCAGATGCCCCTGCACTGCTCCCAGACCCCTCACTTGCCCTTTCTGCTCAGGTTCCTGCCAGCTGAGATTTAGCATCATGACTCACGTCCACCCTCCTCCTTTCTGCTACACGCTCTGAACGCCGATCTCCCTGAGTGCTTCACACTCCAGTGGGCCACCAGCCTCTAATTCTGCCAGCCACAAGCCCTTGTCAACTTTTACTGGCAGTTTTGAAAGAACGCACCTAGACTTGGGATGAATTTAAATAAGACTGAGATGGAGCCCTATGGGGATAATGTATGTCTGGGAGTAGGTTAAACCCAAAATCAATTGCCTGCTAATATTAGAGAAGTACTTCTGAATAGCAGATAAGAAGTATCCCTGCTTCCTGCAGGCCTATTTGCAGTGAAGATTTTTTTTTTCAGTTTCCTATATTTTTTTTAGAAATGACACTTCTAGTAAACTGCTGAAAATGTGCATCTGTCTTTAATAAAGAAAGGACTTAATTAGCACATCTTCTCCTCTGTTGAATAAGAAAAAAAGGCAGAGAGGCAGGAGGAAGAGATTTATTTTGGTGCCATTTGAATCATTGCTAGCTTAGCATGCAAAGCCTCAAATAATGCTAAAGCTGAAAGAAATGATGTATAAATGGAAAAGTCATCCCCCGTGTTTAACAGCAAACAGTAGATACAATACACCATGTTCTGGTGCAGAAGAGCAGCTTTCCAGTGGAACTATTCCAGATTTATACTGTTGTGGCTGAAATGAGAAACTGTCCCACAGAGCATATGTAACTGTAGGAGTAATATGATATTATTTTTCCTTGGATGATGTTCAAGCTCTGCTTGAACTGCTACCCACGGCTGGCAGTCAGTAACATGGCCTGGTTGTGTTAAGTGCTGTACAAACATGTAATGAAAGATAGTCCCATACCTGAAGAGATTGAAAGTTGAGTATAGTATTAAAGGCTGTAGAGGAATATCTCAAACAGAGAGCAGTGAATTTGTTATTGACAGAATGAAAACAATAATATTGGCTGTTAGGCCAACTATTGTCTTGCTACTTGCAGGTGTTAAGGAAGATAAGTTCTAAGAGGATAGTGATATTCCTTTGTGGATGCTTCTTCTACATAGGGTTAGCAAGAGTAACGCCTCAAGCTGATTTTGGTAAAATTGGACTAATGGATGGTCTAGGTGGGGATTATTTGGGACAGAAAGAGCACTGTTTGAGGAACAGAACACTATTGTCAGCTTTGCTTTCACATCAGCTGGTGCTGGAGCATGGGCCACAGTGGGTGGGTAACCACACTTGTTGCAGACTTTCAGACCCCTCGACTGATTGTCATGAAGGTGAAGGTGACAGGTGACATTTTGCTGGTGTGGAAAGACAAAAAACTAAAGCAGGAGCAGGGCCTGAAAGACAGTAACTTGAAAGTTTAAAAGAGGAAGATGATGTGTCTGAAATAACCAACAGAGAAAATGACGTTTGGTATACTGTTCTGAAAGTATTTTAAGTGAAACAGGATAGACTTATATCAAAACTACAGAAGAAGAGAGAGTGGAAACTAGAAGATCCTAATTATATTGACAATTGTCAAACTTGTTTTGATTCTTCCTGATACATATTGGTTAAGGGAAAAATCCTTACAGAACAGAATGAAATGCAGTTAGAGTTATGTGAAATAACTATAAATAAAATAATGACAGAAGCAGATTAATTGTAAGTTGAGAATCAGAATAAATAAGTACACTTAGAGTTATTAGTGTGCTACCAGAAGCTACAGGCTTAAAAATATTCAACATGGGCAAATGCTGTGTCCAGAAAAAAATTCCAGCTCAGCTATGACTGCTGTTTCACAGTAAGTAGATAATGCCAAGCTGATTTCTGTAGAAATTAAAAATAAGCCAGAACTACGCATGTTTTTGTGGGCATTTCTGCTTTAGACATATTAAATTTAAGTTCACACTGTGCTCTTTTTGGGTGCTTTGAAAAATGTCCTAAGATTGTTCATGTAGATGGAAACAGGACAAGGGAAGTATGAGCGGCTTACTAATAAGAGTACGAGGGTTGAAACTGTGTCTTGATTTATTTAAAAAACCCTCCCTTCATCGCTGTGTGTTTCAAGGACGCAGTTCATTTCTAAGAGGACAGGTTCATCATGTGTCTCAATGCAAGTTGAGTGGTAGCACTCATGATTTTCCTTGTATCTTGTTGTAAAGCCAGTTCGGCTGAGTCGGCATCTGAATCCAGTGTTCAGTAAATGGGTGAAACAAATCCAGGTGTATATTTTTTTAAAAAACATACTGCCTCCTCTCAAATAGCCTCCCCAACTGCTATCAGAGTACGTGCCATTTCACTTTGTGAGTGACACTGCCCCCTGCCCTGGGAACGTTATTCACAGCTATCCCTGAGGCAACTACAGTATTCTAGTGCCCACGACAGCCAAAAGAATGAAAGTTATTTTGTTTAATATGAAACTTGCAGAAACTATTAGCAGCTATGTGTTACTCCCATTTATGCCACTCATTAACTGTCAGTATTTTAGATTACCATTTAGTGGCTTTATTAGGGTTGTCTATATTAGAAATTTGATATTTTTGTTTTCATTAGGAAGCACTTGAAGAAAGCACAGCTTTGACCTGTAGGCAAGCTAATGCAATACTCTCCAGTCAAAGTGTGCCCTTACTTGCTGGTCTATAGTAAATGTTGAAAAAATCCTATACAATAACATCTGTTATTACACAATAGTTGTCTATTTGCTTCCAAGGAGTTTACACTAACCCAGTGTTGCGTAATCTTTTTTCTTCAGATAAAACAATGAGAGTGTATGCTGGCCTGTAAAAGACTGTATGGCCTCAAGTAATAAATACCTCTCAAAGACACTCAGCACAAAACCTCATTGTTAGAGCAGTTTTGCCAGAGAAGTTGCACTGTGGCTCAGTCCAATGAAGAGTAGCTATCCTGATGCCGAAAGATTTAACTTGTCTCAGAAAGATTTTGAAAGAATTCACATGTCAGGGAAATGAGTCCAGGCAGATATGGGCAGTTTATGTGATCTGAGAGTGACAGGTGCAGTGCCGGCTGCACAGTGTAAGCACAGAGCTGGGGCTGTTGTTACATCCCTGACCTTGCTAACAAAACCATACTGTCCTAGACAATGGGGATAAATCTTTGCTCAGCCAGCACAGACTGCTTTTGGAGCTTGTGTGCCAATGTGATCATCCTCTCTTTTCTCCCGAATAGCACATGATATGGATTTCATTGCCAGAGCAGTTGTAACTTTTTTTGAACCATTAAAGATGTGCTAAATGATGGCATGTAGGTGAAAAAAATTTTTTTTTAATTTATTTCTTCCAAAGCTTTTATTTATCAATAAAAATTCAAAGAGAAAAACTTTGTTTAACTTTCCAGAAACTCATACAGGCTTGATTTTTTTTTCATGTGTAGAGTCTAGTGACCACTGACAGTACACATCACCGTGACCAAGCAAAAGCATGTTGCTGCTATAGTCTCTGTAAAGAATTTGTTACTATTGTTAGTTGCTTAACATTTGAAATTAGATGCCTTCTGGACAAAACACATAAATGAAAAGAGCCAGATGGGTTCCATCTGGCCAAATATAGATGTTTACATCTCAACTGGTCCCTATAAACCCTCACTGTAGTCAGTGGCAAGAAAAGGACACTTTTAGGCTTTGATTTATCTCAGGTTAAATTAGATATCTAGAACTATCCAGCTGAATAGCCATTCTCATAGCTCCTATTTCTCCCCACAGATTTCAAAGGGAGCTTCGGGAAACAACCACACTCTAGATGCAGAAGTAGAAAGTTCAGGGAGGTGACTCCTAGCCCTCTTATCACAAAAAGTGTAATGTCTCAAGCAGTTACTCTAGTCTTAGCAGAGATCTGTCTACAACTCTTTAAAAAGACTACTTTCAAAAGCATAAAAGGGAGGAGAGAGGTGGTACATATTTATATATTTAACTGGTTTACTTTTGGCAGTATAAGAGTGCTAACACATTTAAGTAAAGTTTATTATACCCTCAGGTAGGAAAAATCAAGCATGAAGCTACGTTTTTTCATAGAATTGTTACTGGTGCAACCCTGTTGATATTTCAAAGGGTGACAAAGAGTAAAAATCAGTACAAAAGTAGCCTTGACAGTATCATAGTAAAGGATAGCTTTATAATGCATGTTTACCCTCCCACTCTCTGTTAATGATTATTGGTATAGCGTGCATTGTATGGGAAAAGCAGAGTTATTACTGGTGGCTCTTCCCTCCTTCAGGTTTCAATACTGGCCTCATATAGATTGTTGTGGGCCAAGACCAGTAATTCTCTGTCAATGATTTTAATGAGGAGCAGGAAATAGGGAGATATTTTTGGTCCTTTTCTTTTGGAATGAATTGCCCTGAAAGAATACGATGTAACATTACTCAACTCCAAAGTGAGTAATTCTGGTGGTTCAACAAGAGCGTCCTAGTCCAACTTTCTGAGGATGGTGCCTTAGCCAAATAAATCGTAACAGTTCCAAGCAGTGCAGTCTTCCACCAAACATTTGGAAGAGCTAGCCTATTAGGACATTTTTGTTATACTTATTTACCTTTTTCAATATCAGTGCACTCCTTACTCAGCTGTAGCAACATGCATAGCTGAAGTCTCAAGCATGCTGCTGTAATTCTCTGCTACTTCATCTGTTGCCTGTAGTACATGCTGACCCACAGTATGCATAAGAACCACTGTGTTGATTTGCCCTGTGTCTTCAGTCTTGAATTTATGCATGCAAAATGCACTATTACCCTGATTATGTGGTTCTTAATGTACTGCAAAGGCCATATTAACATAAAATAGACTTTTCTGTGAAAACTGAGCTTGGCGTGTGGTCTGAAATGAAAAGGCCATAAACAACTGAGGATGTCCATAACAATATAGTACTCTCTATTGAAATAGAAGAACTCTAGCAGAATGATAAAATAATAGAAAAAGCAGTTATAAACCGGTACTTAAAAATAAGCATGATATTTAGTCAAAAAGATACTATCCAAAAAAGGGGGAAGGTTGAACAGAGAGAAGAGGGACAATGAAAATGACAGAAGGCCAGAGAATTTTAGTTGTGGCAGAAAGCTGACATGGTGTTTGTTCTACTGCAAATTTGTATTCTCTCATGTTTCCTATCAATAATGAGTGAGTCTAAGAAGTTCATTGTAAAGTCTATGGTCTTTTTTTAGTAGTCATGGTTTGTCTAGAGAGTTGGTAAGTAAAGTGACCTCAATGATGGAAGTCTGGAGACCTTATGCATAAGCTGCTGAGATATTCAGACAGTGGTATGAGATGTGTCAGTCAAAGGCAGCATTAGAGCACCATGATCTGTGGTTTATATACTTTGGAAGCAATCTTTTTTCTCACCCACAAACTCTGGCTGTGGTCCAGTTAATCATTTCTCTGCTGTCATTCGCAACTTTTTCCTCAGGAAGACATACTACACAAAAATGAAGGAAAGGCCAAGGACTTGATACCGTTGAAGCCGGATAAAAAAGAGGTGAGAGGTTTGACCTGAAATTAAGTTGTCTTTGAGAAAGATAGAATCCAAAGACTAGTTAAATTCAAGTTTGATGATCATTCAACTATCAAATCTGTAAGATATTGTGGCACCAGAGTTTATCTTGGGAGGACCAGCTACATACTCCAGAGATGGGGATGCATCATGAGAAAGATGCAAGACAATGAACACAACATAACTCTAACTAGAGGAATGACTAGCTGACTCTCTTGTAGCCTCTGCAAAACATCATTTCCTTGAGAAAAAGCTCTGAGAGTTGATGTAAGATGGAAGGGGCAGCAAGGTTTCTTGCAAAATAGAGATACGACCGAATTATGTGTTGTCACAGAGCAACTTAACAGGATTTTTCTTGTTTAAAAAATGTGAGTTATTATTTCAAATTTATTTTTTTGTTCAGCAAAAGACTGATTTCATATGATTTAAAGAAAGAGAATGATCACAGTTGTATTGTTAAAGGGCTCCAGAAAATTTATTGGAAGAGCACACAAAAGAAGGAAGGCCCTGTGACAATAAAGAACACCCTGAAGTTCTTTTTTGTACTTGAGACTCTCAACGATAACACATTTAAAACTGCTAATGGAATGATCTTACGGGAAACCATTGTAGGTATTACCTGCCCAGAATTGCCTCATAAAAGTTCTTAAGCATTTCAACATGTTTTATTTTGGATGGACAGAAAACCTGGGACATGGCGGGTGTGTGTGGGGGGATGTGTAAAGAGCTGTCTCAAATGTCAAGAACTATATAAATAGCAGCATTGACCCCTGACAATTCACAGTTCCAGAGTGGCAATGCACAGAGAACAGGGAGAGGGATGAAAATAATGCCACAAATGTACAGGATCAAATTAATTCTTTGTATCATTCCAGTGAAGTCATTCTTGACTCCTGCAGCAGAACAACAGTCCAGATGAGTTTCTGGCATTTTTTACTTCCAAACAGTGTAAGAAGATGAAGTATAAAAGGCAAAGAACTCAAACATAATTTAAGAAAAGAACAAGAAGACTTCGTTGAAGTCTTCCAAATCCCTTTCCATACCTGCTTTGAAGGTAAGAAAATAGGTAGTTTAAGTCAAAAGAAAGTCACATTCTATAGGATGAGACATCATATTCACAATGATACTATGGTAAGATCATCTTGTACTTACAACAATAGAGAAAACAAATGTCTCTTTAGTAGTTGGAAGCCAGCAATTACCGTAACATCTACACCAACTGCAACCTGGAGAAGTTGAATCCAATCTCGTGACTTTTGATCCTACCATGAGCCACACTACCTGAGCTGTTCCCTATTTGCTGCATGATGGCTCATCGAGTGTTGTGCAGGTTGTGTTCCACTGGCATCCATGGAGATCCAGCCCACACAGGAAAAAAGTAATGACAATTTGGATGTAACATTTTCATCCCAACTTCATCTCAAGCATTCAAAATTGTTTTAATCTGAACTAACTTCATTTAAGAAATTTGGATCTGGTGTTTAGATTTACCCCATTCTAAAGATTGTATCTTATTACATGATTCAGAGACAGATGGATGGCCTGATTGCAAACTTCCTATTTAGACTTTTCTCCCAGGATTTGGTTCAGGCTCATTTCTTATTTTCATTTAAGCTTGACTGTCAGTTTTTTATTTTGATGAAAATGGACTAATATAGCCAAGCCAAAATAACGAAGACATTGCTCATTGTAAATTAAATTTAGAATGCAAATGTGTCTGTGCCAATTAAAAAAAAAAAAAAAATTCTCAAAGATAGACTTTGCAGACACAAATTTCAAACCACATTATATTGCTGGAAACCTTTTTTTTCAATGGAAGTGATGACACAACTTTAGATGGCAACATCCTGAATAAAATATTGTAATACTCAAAAATGGTTCTTAAGGGAGTAAAAAGAGTTGGTATTCATATTAAAACATGTAGACTTTTGTCCCCTAATCTTAAATTTTACCCAATCTTGAAAGATTTATAATTTACTAATTCTACAAGGCAAAAGGACATTCTTCTACACAGCAAGGTCAGTCAAATCCACTCCAGGCAGTGATCAGTGGATTAACATGTCACTGAACTCCTTACAATTAACAGCTGTCAGGACATTTCGGTTAAAGACCATCACACCATGAATGTTGGAATGGACAGCTGGTCTTACCTTCTAGTTGCTGAAGACATGAGTAAATTAAAAACTCTCAGTAATACGTTTCTTTGGTGTATACCTGTTTAACATGGAATCTGCTCTCATAAACCTGATTGATAGAGAAATATAAATACTGCTACCTATATACACACACATATAGTTTGAGATTTTCAGAGCTCTAGAATATTTTTGTTATGCTTCAGAGGAGTCAAATCAAGTTTCTGACAATCCCCTCAAAGTTTTAGGAAAAAGTTAGTTTGGAAATGGATACAGAGCCTTGATCTAATTCCAGTTAAGTTAAAGTTTTCCCACTGACTTCTATGGGAATAAATCATACTACTGGAGTGGGTGGTCCCTCCATCCTGCACAGTGGGCCAAATCACCCCTAGATCCTAACTCACCATGTGCTGTGGTTTGGACTCACTGCTGCTTTCAAATTCCAGGTTTGGCTGAGCTGTGCAGTGAGAGGAGTGCAACAAAGGATGGGTTCTTAGCAGACTGATGCTTTTGTCTTCCCAAATTGACCCCTGGCACGATTTAGAACATTCTAAGGCGCTAACATCTAAAAATTATGAGTAGTAGTAATCAGCCTTCAAGGGCAACACTGGCAGCTGGAAATCACTGAAACACTGTAGCAGTTACCCACACCCATTCCCTTGTCATTTAGTCATCTTTGCTGGCTTTATACCAGCTGAAGATCCCCCCAAGTGTATCCTCAGTTGGCCTTTAGAATCGCTAGAAAAATACAAGGGGACTGAAACTGAGCTGAGTTATCTGTCTTCTACCATGGTGCTTGGTTTTTCAGTCGTGTGTCATACGTCTGCTCAAGACCAGCTATATTTTGAGGAAGTGGTTGTCACTGGTGCTCTGAAAGAAAGACTAGAGCAACCAGCATCATCCTTCAGGTACTGGTAAAAATTTATTTTCCTTTTGGTGTTTCAGTGCACATTAGCAGCTGTATTTGCTGGACAAGTTGGCTAAAGTATACTGAAATCATGAAGCTATAAAAATTTACATAAGCTGAAAACTGGATCCAATGTTTATTTCTTGTTTGTTCTAGAGTAACTACATAACCTGTTCTTGAAAATATATTAAAGGAGCAAGTAAGTATAATGGTCTTGTCCAGATCCACGAAGGTAATAAAGTGCCATCACACATCTGAATCCCTGGAAAAGTATGGGTTTGCACCTGTTTAGAACTTTCACATACATGATATTACTTGAAAAAGCATGTCCAAACATCTGCATGCAGTTAATCCTTAAAGAACAAATTTCTAGGTAAGATTAAACATACTGCACATCTACAAATATTACGTCAACAAATTGTCCTAATTCTTATGTCTAAATGTAGCAGATATGTCTCTGCCTTCCCTGTTAGTAAATTGCAGAAGTCAACTGGAATTATTGTATTTTAACCCCCCCAAAAAAGAAAAAAAGATTATTCTGAATTTACTGCCCTTTCATCAAGATTCTTGTTCTTGTATCTGAAATGGAAAGGATGGTTGCACCAAACAATATTGCTAAAGCCCTCATAACTCTTCTCCCATGCACTCTGTGCTCCACTTCCTGCAACCTGGTTTACACAAGCCCCGCACCACTGTGTAGCTGTGTCCAGGTACGCTGTGCTCAAGGCAGGGAGTTGGCCTACTGCACGGCAAGGCTTGGCTGCCAAGTGTCCACAGGATGGATCAAATACACGAAAGGTTTCCTCCACCTTTTCTGAGCTTCCAAACACCACCTTGTTCAAGACTCTTTCATATTTCCAGGGCTAGAAGACAGTGTAGGTTTGTTATAAGGTGGGTTTTTGAGAAATAAACAGCTGTTGGCATCTATAACTTGAACTCTTTATGCAAGATACATAGACTTCTTTGTAGTATGCTTTAACAGACATTTATGTGATGCAGTGTCCCTGCAACTAGCATCTCGTGGAAAAAAGAGCACATGGAAAATTACATCATTAGCTAACTTTTGGAACATACCACACCTGATTTACTTTTTTGGTCTATACACCTCCCTTTTTCCTTATTTTTCAGTTTTGACCCTGTATTTGAGCCCCTCACTCGTTCCATTCCTCATAATGAACTACTTCACATTTCATGGTGTTCCTGTCATTTCTTTAGCAGCAATGGGAAACTGACCTCTGTAATTCTTACTATTAACAGTGTTTTGCCAAAGCTGATAAATAATGAAATACATGGTGAATATATTCAAGCAATGATGTTTATATTACTTCTTTGTCTTTGCCTTGGTGTTTCATAATTGTCAGAAAAATTGCTGTCAAGTATAGGACCTATAATTATGGAAATCCAATGTCATTTTGATTAATTATTATGTTACTTTACAGTGTCTTATGCTTATATTCCATATTAATGTCTGACAAAAGCTCTAATGGTGTGAATCAGAGTA
This sequence comes from Tyto alba, assembly GCF_018691265.1. Classification (NCBI taxonomy): domain Eukaryota; kingdom Metazoa; phylum Chordata; class Aves; order Strigiformes; family Tytonidae; genus Tyto; species Tyto alba. The sequence continues at coordinate 39,318,724 of NW_024881316.1, read as the reverse complement.
ATGTGTCTCACTTCTATGCACCATTTGAAGTTTGGTCTGATATTTGAAAATCTCTTTATCATCATGCTAGGTCTCAGTGGACCATATGAAAGAAATTGGTAGACCTAGCTCCTCTGCATTAGGTGATCAAATTGCCAAATTATGAGCAAAATACCAGAACATTCTCATGGTTAGTTTTACCAATGTTACAGAATGTTTGGTACTAATTAAAGCTGAGATCAGACAGTGCAGTACATATTAAATGCAAAGAATAACATTAAAGTGGTATGTGTTAGCTACAAATAGTTAAAAAGTATATAGTTTTCATTAAATGCTATCTTTCTGTGTGATGTTAGAAGCTGCAATGGAAGAATTAATGAAATAATTTATTTTAAACAACACTCTATGAAGTCCAAACTATTAGACATCATTTGTCACAATGATTTTCATTAAAGAAAATCAGCAAAGTTCCTCTCTGAAATTTCATCAAAAAACTTAGAACTGCAACTTTTCAAAACTTGAATACAGCTCTAATTTTCAGTATGTTTTTATTTTTCATTCATGTAACCATTTCTGCTTGGGATGTGTTCTCTTTTTTGCATCTTTCACTTGCTCTGTTTTTTATTTGATATAGGAAAAATAACTTTTCTCAGTAATATTGTGAAATGGAAGTGGTGAGATGGCAATTGGATAGATTTTCCCTGACAGAAGGCTGGTAATTCTAATAATTCCCCCCCTGCATCGTTCCACCCCTTTGCTTAGCTGCTATAGCTGGCCTAGGTTGTGCTCATCCTTTCGTTGCTTCTCTGCAAGATCTGCCTTCTTCCCTGCCATCCTTTTCCAGACTATTCAGCCCATATTACAAAATTACAGAGCAAAATCGTGATGTTCCCTTCATGGATAATGAACAGTACAATCTGAGAATTAGAATGAAAGCAGAAGTCACGGACAGAAGAGGTTATAGCTCTTCCATGATGACTGCTCCAGAAAGGAGGTGTAACTCCTGGAAACACTGTTTACTACTGAGGGACATCTTTAAAGCAGCCCTGTGTCCAGACACGTGGGACATGAAGGACCACGGATTTCTGTCTGTGCTTGTGTATTGAGAGGTATGGCTTAACTCTTGGGTGCAGCATGTTCCCCTACTCATGGGTCCCAGGATGGCACATTGAGAAGCATTTATTTTCTTGGCAAGGCCATGCCAAATAAGAAGCACCAGAGCTGTTGTCATTGTTCTTCCTTTACAAGTAACAGCAGAAGTCGTGAGGATGAGCTTCATCTCTGTCTCTTGCAGAGCCCAAGGAGTGCTCTGTAGGGAAATGTGTCAATTGGGGATGAATCAGAAAAATACATTCAGGGGTTGTCATCTACTCCCAGGTCCAGAAGTTACTAGTGTGGCCTAGTCAGTGGGTTTGTCCATAATGTTTCAGATGGAAATATATATAAAGAAAAATCCATTTAAATACCAAAACTTGGAAAACCATGTCATTTTTGCCTCTTCAGAGGAAGCTTAGATTCAGGACACAAGTGTTCTCACGATTTCAACTCAGGCAATCTCTGTGTCACCCAGAAACATGACAAATCCTAGGTATTGAACTGTGTTTGCATAATTTACTTACAATGGAAGTTCTTAATGGGAAACATTTTTTATGATGTATTTATACAGTGTGTAGTAGAAGTGGGGAAAGTAACAGTTTTGTAGCAATGATTAAAATGTGAACACTTCTGAATTAAACTGAGGTTTTTGTTTTGGATTTCTTGAGAAATAGCTATGGTCTCTGCAAGATTTGTCATCTCTGTAATTTAAAACACAGTTCAGAACATAATTATAATGGAAGGTGGTATATCCTACTCTAACACTAGTCATTAAGAAACTTGACATCTATCAGTTTGACACCTAGATCTTTCTTCAGGGAGTGGAGAGGGATGACATCTCCCCAGATGATTCAGCACATCTATCTTAAGCACCTCTCTTAGGATGGGTTGAATTGCTCCCTCAAAAACACCTGTTCTGTTAGCTGCAGATGTAGACTACACAGTGAGCTGCAGCTGACACCTCACTGCCAATAATCTCCTCCATTGACAAACTTAGTGCTTATAACAATTTCTAAGGATTTTCTGGTTTACTATTATTGTCAGTCTACATTAAAGATCCATATATAGTGGATCCAGTATACTGTGTAGTATACTTCAGCGAATCAAAGTAATTAGCAGAAAATCTCCTGAACAGTGTTTTGGAAATGTCTATCAAGTTTTGTTTTTTTTGTTTGTTTGTTTTGGTTGGTTTGTTTCCTTGTTTGTATTTAGGATTTGTTTGGTTGGTTTTATTGTGTTTTTTTTTTGTTTGTTTGATTTGTTTTTTTTTTGTTTTGTTTTGTTTTTTTAACATAAAGACACCTCCCCTCCTGTTTCTCCTGTGGTGGAGAGGAAACAAACAAAAATCCACTACCTTCAGATTTTTTCTTTCTCCTTGAAAAATATGAAAAATTCATAATTAATACTGAAATTATTACACTAGGCTTCATTATTATTTAAAATTGAAAAAAAGCTAACATTTTTTTCCCATAAAATGAAAAAAGAAAAACTTAAAGGCTTTTGGGGACTATTTGTTTGTTCATTTTTCACTATCAGTCACCTATTCAATCTCAAGTAGAAATAAATTCTCACCAGAAATTTTTTTTTTTCAAAATCCATACCAATTACCATGTACCTACAAATATATATAAGAATTTTACCATTTTTTTTTCAGTGAAGAAATCCATTCTCCTGTGAAAATATGTTGGTGTGCTGTCCTAACTGAACAAAGAACAGCTTTGCGTAGTGCTACAAATGTTCTTCGTGCTGCAAGTCCTTGAGTGGGACCAGATTTTTTATGAAATAATCCTGATTCACTTCAAATTCTACTTTCAGTTTCTGAGGATGCCACAGAAATTTTTTTGGTGTTATAACAAATCTTACTTGAATTGTATGACAAAACTTTCTTCTGAAAAGACAGTATCTTACACTGTTTATACATCAATAACTTATGTGATAGATTTCATTTGAAGTCTCATAAGCACTGCTGTCTTTTGATTTGTATTACATGTTTGTAAAAAAAAAAAAAAAAAGAAAAAAAAAGAAATAATAAAACTGAATAAATGGAACCTGAAAAGTAGATGCGTGACCATTACAGAAGGACAAAAGACCATATTTTGCCCAAGAATTAGCCTTTATTTTGATTTCACAAAATTAATGAAGCTCAAGTAAAAGTATGTTTACTTTCTTCAGACACAATAAAGTTTTTTGACAATATTTATGATTAAATTTATATAGATTATGTACTACTTTTTTGAACCGTATTAATCTCAACATCAATAACTTTCAGTAACAGTGTCTTTCAAAAGGAATAGAATATTATGTACAAGTTTCTGTCAGTTTTAAATTGTTGTTGTTTTTAGAGCTCCTAGTTACTGTCTGTTGGTCATTTACACAAACTGCCTCTTAAACTAATTTTGTGCTATTTCCTTTCTTTCAATCACATTGGACTGAAATGAATTCATTTCCAACTTCTTCCTTCTAATCCCAGTAATTTGGATTCAGGTATATCTTTAACAAGAAGAAGCAAACTAGAAAAGTAAAGAACAAAACACACATAGTGGAGGATTTTTGTTACCTGATGTGTTGACAAAATGAATAGAATGAATGTTACTTTTTAACATCTTAGTCCTATGTGGAGCTAAATGCTTTCAATTCCCATTTAGTTTAATAGTTATGACAGATTAAATCAGGAGGTGTTTTTACCTCAGTGAATAATAAGCAGGTGGATGTGTTGGGCAGAGGAGAATTCCCCTTCCTCTCCTGAGTGAGCCCTTAGCTACACATCTGATTCCCCTTCCTCTAATCTCTAATTTACTTTAAAGGTAGCTGAGGATTTGCAACACAAAGCCAAAAATGTTTGTGTCATGAAATCTTAGATCCAGCTTCTGAGTTGCCAGTCACTGGGGACTAAAGCTTATGGCTGTTATTTTATTGACTTTAGGAGAAAATGGATGGGATTGTAATGACAAGACCAGATTAGTAAGAGGTAGCTACAATGAAGCCTATTGCAGATGAAAGACAATGACCATGAACTTCATCTGTGTATCTCTAGTTCCCACTACCTTCTGCAGCTGATTCAGAATTTCACAGAGATTTTTAATCTAGTGCACTTATCATTTTCATTTGGAAACTTTCTATGGAGAAAGATCAATTGCAATAATTTTTTAACAGTTGGACAAAAATCAGATTTTTAAAAATACTTTTTAATCTACTGTATTTAAATATTTCAAAATGGAAAATATCAGCTTTCTCAGTTTCATATAACTTTTGTTTCATAATTTTAGCTACTATTAGAACATAATTAAAATGAACTGTTTAGAGATTATTGAAACAATAAAATCTTTCTGCAGATGGGGTGGGACATTCTGAATATTGTTTTCAGTTCTGCTTTTTCTCCCTAATTCTCCAAAAGAAAGCTTTTCAATATCTCATTTTGCCTGAAGGATGGGGATGTGGTTTCCTGATTAGTTGTATCCCTTTTCAAACTGGTTTCTAAAAGGTGGTTAGATTTTAAGATTTAAATTTGGTTTTGGTTATTTAGCTTGGATGATTTCTAATAGAAAACAATTCTTGCCTGTTGTTTTGTCTTTCATCGGTTTCTTATGAGAGCTCCATTCTTGGACAAAAAGCTAATTGTTTCTATGAAGCCATGTCTTAGTTACTTCTTGACATCTAGGATTCTTCCTGGATATTGAGAATACAGCCATGGTTTTGAATTAAATGACACTGGCTTTCACTAACTTGAACTCCCAACATTAGCATGAAGGGACAGAGTGAAGAAACCATTCTGCTCAAACAAGCAGTGGTTTGCTCTGAGGCCTCTGACTTCCCCTATATGAGACCCAGGACTGGTTTTTCACTCCTTGTTTTTGGCTAAGACATTATCCCCTGCCTTTTTCTAGGGAAATTAGTCTGGTTGAAAATAATTTTAGGCAAAGATTTAGTAGTCTTCCTATAATTAATTCTTCCAGATAGCATAGCTAATATTTGTGTTATGCTACCCTACCTTCCTTGACAAGCTGCACTGCCACATACAGTGGTCTCAGCAGTGTGCATCTCAACTGCTCTGGCCTGGGCAACTTCATAATGGAAGGAATGAATGAGAGGAAAAAGCCTCAAGTTGCACCAGGGAAGATTTACATTAGATATTAGGAAAAATTTTGTCATTGAAGGGGTTATCAAACATTGGAACAGGATGCCCAGGGAAGTGCTTGGGTCATCATCCCTAGAGGTATTTAAAAGACGTGTAGATGTGGCATTTAGGGACATGGTTTAATGGTGGACTTGTTAGTGTTAAGTTTACAGTTGGACTCAATGAACTTAAGGGTCTTTTCCAACCTAAATGATTCTATGATTCTATAATCAAGAGAGACCAACAATGTAAATGTACTGATAATCCCTGAATCTAAAGGAAGTTAATCTTAAACCTGATAATTTAAGAGGGTAGTGCTGATCTCTTCTCCCTAGTATCAAGCAATAGGACAGATGAGAATGGTTCAATGCTGTGTCAGGGAAGGTTTAGACTTGACATTGGGAAGCATTTATTTACCAAAAGGGTGGTCAAACACTGTAACAGACTTCCTAAAGAGGTGGTTGATGCCACAAGCCTGTCAGTGCTTAATAGGAATTTGGACAATATCCTTAATAATATGCTTTAACTTTTGCTTGGTTGCTCATGTCTTGGTCAGGTGTGTTCTTTTCTGGGTAAAAAGTAGGTGGATGGCTGGGCCCAAAGAGAGTAGTGAATGGAGTTAAATCTAGTTGGTGGCCAGTCACAGGTGGTGTTCCCCAGGGCTCAGTATTGGGGCCAGTTTTCTTTCACATCTTTATGAGCAATCTGAATGAGGGGATCAAGTGCAAGCTCCAGATGACACCAAGTTGGGCAAGAGCATTGATGTACATGAGGGAAGGAAGGCTCTACAGAGGGATCTGCACAGGCTGGATTAATGGGCCAAGGCCATCTGTGTTCAACAAGATTCAACACCCAGTCCTGCACTTGGGTCACAACAACCCCAAGCAACACTACAGGCTTGGGGAAGAGTAGCTGGAAAACTGCCTGGCAAAAAATGACTTGGGGATGTTGGTCAACAGCCAGCTGAATATAAGCCAGCAGTGTGCGCAGGTGACCAAGAAGGCCAGTAGCATCCTGGCTTGTACCAGAAATAGTGTGGCCAGCAGGACTAGGGAATTGATTGTCCCCCTGTACTCAGCACTGGTGAGGCTGCACCTCAAAACCTGTGTTCAGTTTTGGGCTTCTCACTGCAAGAAAGACACTGAAGTGCTGGAGCATGTCCAGAGAAGGGCACCGAAACTGGTGCAGGATCTGCAGTGAAAGTCTTATGAGGAGCAGCTGAGGGAACTGAGGTTGTGTAGTGTGGAGAAAAGGAATCACAGGGAAGACCTTTACAAATACCTGCAAGGAGGTTGTAGCGAGCTGGGTGTTGGTCTCTTCTCCCAAGTAACAAGTGATAAGATGAAAGGAAATGACCTCAGGTGGCACCAGGGGAGATTTAGATTGGATATTAGGAAAAATTTCTTCACCAAAAGAGTTGTTAAGCATTTGAAGAGGCTGCCCAGGGAAGTGGTGGAATCACCATCCTCGGAGGTATTTAAAAGACATGTAGATGTAGTGCTTAGGGACATGGTTTAGTAGTGGACTTGGTTGTGTTAGGTTAATGGTTGACTTCATGATCTTAAGGGTCTTTTCATACCTAAATGATTCTATGATTCTAAGTGGTCAGACAGTTGGACTAGATGATCATTGGAGGTCCCTTCCAACTGAAAATCTTCTTCTCTTCTCTTCTCTTCTCTTCTCTTCTCTTCTCTTCTCTTCTCTTCTCTTCTCTTCTCTTCTCTTCTCTTCTCTTCTCTTCTCTTCTCTTCTCTTCTCTTCTCTTCTCTTCTCTTCTCTTCTCTTCTCTTCTCTTCTCTTCTCTTCTCTTCTCTTCTCTTCTCTTCTCTTCTCTTCTCTTCTCTTCTCTTCTCTTCTCTTCTCTTCTCTTCTCTTCTCTTCTCTTCTCTTCTCTTCTCTTCTCTTCTCTTCTCTTCTCTTCTCTTCTCTTCTCTTCTCTTCTCTTCTCTTCTCTTCTCTTCTCTTCTCTTCTCTTCTCTTCTCTTCTCTTCTCTTCTCTTCTCTTCTCTTCTCTTCTTTCTCTTCTTTTTTTTTTTTTTCCAATATCCTCTAAACTTCCAATGTTAAATGCATCAGTGATGAGAGTTTCCCTTTTCCCCTGCTTCTGGTTTCTGACAAAGAGATTCCACCTCTTCTAGGAGATAATGACCTTGGTCTGAGTTTGTACAAGCTTTTCTCATCTCCCATTTGGAATTAAGTAATGTGATACACCTAGGCCCTAACCCATCTGTCTTAGGAATCTGCAACTAAATGCAGTAGTGTAACCCACCAACACAAGATATATAACTATCCCAAATGTCCTCTCTCCACACTAGCTTCCTCCAAGAAGGAAAAAAATGTAGTGAGTTTAAAGTCTTTCCCCTTGTTGGCAAGATAATTGATGGCCTGGGCTCAGGATAGCTAAGGGCAAAATAGAGCATGGTCCAGAGATCCAAATTAGTAAGTCCATGCAAGTGCAGAGTAGGACTTTGTGGACTCACCAGTTTGCATCTGGAAGCAGTATAGCTGCATGTACTTGGACCCCTGCCCAAGCTAATATACCCTGCCCTTTGTGTGTGAACGTGACTATTCTGCTTCCAGGCCTGATTTGGCAGTTTATCCAGAACCACCCTTCTGGTTCTGGGGTTAACACAGGAGGAGCAAATCTGTCTACAGTTGGCAGTGTGGACAGGTTTTCAAAGAATCTCTCTGGCACCAGGATGGGAACCTGGGATGCAAAATCCCCTCCCCAGACACAGCAAGTCTTTTTATCCAGAAGGTAATGCTTGTCTGTGCAGAGGAGAAAACATTCCTTTCAAGAGGTTGGGCCAAGTTTCTGGAATTAATTCTCACAGGAAAAGAAACATTAAAACAACCCCCAATAGCCCATGTTGTTCTGTCTATCACACACTGTTCTTCCGACCCACTGTTCTGCTAGATACATGTAGCATATTTATCACTCAGCTCTTACACTCTCCCTCCCCAAAACTGTTACCCAAATGCAGTGATGTGCATAGAGTATCTCCTCACACTACAGAAAGATAAACTGCATATGACAGATACTAGATACATGCTCTTTAGAAAGTCATTGTGATGTGAAGAGGTATAAAATTCTTCCTAGAACTGAATGGAATAGAAAGTGTCTGTATTTTAGTGTGGTGCTTTAGGACACAGAAAAATTGAATTTGTTAAGCCTGTTCCCTTCCAGATCAACCTGGACATGCTAAACTTTCCAATAAAAATATTGTTATATTAATCCACGTTCTGTGTTATTGGGTAGAGATTACATTTACTTGTGTCTTACATTGTGCTGAGCACATCATGCTAAACAAACAGAAAATAATAACTTCAAGCAAATACTGATTTTCTGTTGGGAAGCATCTTTTTCAGTTTCAAAGCTGCTGATGCATTTCACAGCAGGCTGCTAACTACACAGGAGTAACATTCTGGTGTTAAAAATACTTGAGCCTGCCCCTACTATTTCTTGCTCATTATCAGTTCTCTTAGCCAGGTCAAGCTTCCCCTGAGGAAAATGGAAATGGGAGCTTTGCCTGAGGTGAGGTCTTCAGAGCTATTCTTGTTGATCACATTTTTGGCAGACAGAGAAGAGCTGGGTGAAAGTTCAGGGAAGAGAAAAAGTTTTATTTCGAATTTGGAGCCCAAATAAACTGAACTAGCACAGAGAAAAACTGAATTAAAAAGAAAAACCTAAAAGCTAAAGAGGTTCCTTTGATTTCACACGCACTCTGGGTGTTTATTAACTTAAATGCAGAACTGTACCTCAACCAGGTGTATCTGAAAGATTTGTGAACTTTGTAAAATATTTGATGAAGCTGGGCTGAATTTCAGATCTGTAATGAAACATGGAAGCAGGTGAGTTCCATGTGTTTTGGAGATTTTCTCATAAATAGTTTGCATTGCTCTAATGGTGACAAATTTAGAAAACTACCTTACCAGATGTGTGCAGAAAAAAAAAAAAAAAAAAAAAAAAAAAAAAAGGTGTAATATGAGGACCAGATAGAAAGCTTGAACATCAAGCTGACTGGCTGTGCATTTCTACTCTTCTGAACTGAAACAGAGCTTCACAAGGCTGTGTCCAAGCTGAACACTGTCAGAATATAATGGATTGTGTCTATGGTAAAGAGGTCCAGCTTCAAATATAAAGAAAGGGAGGGAGAGAGGGAGGGAGGGAGGCAGGCAGGCAGGCAGGCAGGCAGGCAGGAAGGAAGGAAGGAAGGAAGGAAGGAAGGAAGGAAGGAAGGAAGGAAGGAAGGAAGGAAGGAAGGAAGGAAGGAAGGAAGGAAGGAAGGAAGGAAGGAAGGAAGGAAGGAAGGAAGGAAGGAAGGAAGGAAGGAAGGAAGGAAGGAAGGAAGGAAGGAAGGAAGGAAGGAAGGAAGGAAGGAAGGAAGGAAAATGAACAAGAAAAATGAGAAATTCTGAGTAATATTCACAGAATTTTAACAACCAGAGTCATAAGGGGTCACAGTGAAAACAGTTATAAAATGAGGTCTCTTTCCTTAGAGTGTTTAAATTGTTGAGTCTTGAATGGCTTACAGCAGCTGACTATTGAGCCATGAGTTTGATACTTTAATTAATAATATCTTGTCTTGCAACCAGGTTTACCCAAAGAGAAGTGGTGATTCAAACAGACATAGTAAGAAGAGGCTTCATACTTCACAGTCCTTACAGTTGGTAGTTAGTGTTGGTATGTTATGCTTATTATGATTGACAGGTTTTAATGTGTAATATGGGAAATAGATTTTAATGTGTAATATAGGAAAAAGTCAAATCTCCTATTTATTTATTTAGACAAACAGTTGGAAAAAATATTCCCAGAAGAAAGTTTTGATGAATGCCTTTTGCATTTTCACTGCAGATAAAAAACCAAAACAACAAAACAAACCAAAATGAAACTGGGTGAACAGCAGGCATTTCCATCCAGAAGATCCTGCCTGCTTTGCAGACCTAAACCATACTACTTGTATGACTCTGAGTTTCCTAACCAGACAATATCTCATGTGATATACCATAATGCATTATTTTGATGAACTGACATGGTAAATTATGGAAATATCAGAGTGTGATTTAAAAAGATGATGACATTTCTCTGAAGTGGTACTTTTGTAGGTCTATAAATATCAATATCTGTAAGCATAAGCATTTCCAGTATAAATAAAATTTTGTTACAGACACTTCAGTCCCAGTTCGTTCCAGCAAATCTAAGTACTTACTATGGTACAAATGGAATCATTCTGATCCCCTTCTATAGTCAATAGGGAGATTGGACATCTCCAGAGGTCCATCCCAGGAATATATTGACTTTAAAACTGCTTTTCTGCTGTCATTGAGGCATAACATTAGATGAGGTAAGTCAGTAAGTCATGATCTTTCAGTATGTTTGCAAAATCAACATAGCTCTATGGAACCTTTCCCCCATTAACTCAATATTTAATTTTTCAGTACTAAAAACTAAAGCCAGACACTGGCAGTTATTTTACAGATGAAAAATGTACATATTTTTTAAAAGTTTGTCATTGAAACCTCTATAATCAGAATAAAAGATAAATATGTTAAAATATATTTTTCACCACAAAGAATTTACTAAGAACTAGTTCAACATTGCTGCTAGATCAGAACAAAGACCTAATCGAGTTCAGTGTCAATTTAGGAACTATAGACAAATGTTGGGTTTTCAAAATAGAGTCTTTGGGAAGAATATGATCCTATGACAAAATACACTGGGGTTTTATTGTGATAAACTCACACTTTCCTTGACTATATTAAGTTTTATAAGCAAATTAACTTGCAGGAGCAAATAAAAATTGAGATGACTTCATGACTTCCAGGAAGAAAAAAAGCAAAGTGATCTCAACTAGTATGTAGTTAGCTTCAATTGCCTGAAGTAGCACATCCTCTTTACCACTAGCCATATCTTAGTATTATCCTATGGAAGAAGCAGTGCTTTGTAGTGGATGTACCTAATATAGTACTTGGCGCACACCTACTACTGGGCAACAACTGCTGTTCCTCTACTGTTGGGCAATATCTTGCCATAAAAGATGTTGGCATATGTCAAAAATTTTTCCATGAAATGTTCCTCCATTTCACTATAAGAAATCAAATTCCCATAAGTCATAGACAAGGTATAGTGTAAATCATGATTAATGACTATCCCTTATGGGCAGCAAAAAATGTCTCTGCCCTTTTTTCTAATCACTGTTCAATACGGTCTTCATCTTTTCTTTACATATAATTCATTAGAAGTCTGATATTTTTGTGATTCATTTCACATTGAGTCCATAGCCCTGCGTCACAACTGAAATATTTGCAGAAAGAATGTGAACAGCCTGTAGGAGCATATTTTGAATAAATAGCAACCTTATGCAAAGAGCCAGATTCTTCAACTCTTATTTCACTGGTGATGGTCCAGAAAAAAGCCCAATGATATACCTACAGTTTCTCCAGATTTATCAAATCCTACTGAGCAGAATTTAGCCCGTTACCATGAATCAATGGCTAAATTGTACTTATTTAGAGTGAAAATGGGTCACGACCTACTTGGCCAACTCATATAAAACTTTCTAGTAATCTTAGAAATAATTTTGTCCAATTAGGGCAGGATTTGGTTTTATGTTAATTCCCTGGAGGGTGGCTTCTCTGAGCTGGTCACCTTCTTGCTGCATTAGCAATTTTGAAATTATAAGTAAGAGAAAAAACTTCTAATATTGTGGGAAATGCATTCAAGTGTTTTATTGGATTTGTGTGTGCTGGGTTTTTGGTAGCAGAGGAGGAGGCTACAGAGGTGACTCCTGTGATAAGCTTCTAGAAGCTCCCTTGGCTCCAAGTTGGACCCACCACCGTCCAAGTCTAAGACAATCAACAGCAGTGGCTGTGACTCTGTGATAATGTATTTAAGGGGGATCTGAGAGTTGTGAGGGAAATACCTATACAAACCACAAGGTCAGTGGAAAAGGAGGAGGAGGGGGGAAGTGCACCGGAGCAGAGACTCCCCTGAAGCCTGTGGTGAGAGGGCAGGGCTGTCCCTCTGCAGCCCATGGAGGTCCACAGTGGAGCCAATGCCCGCCTGCAGCCTATGGAGGACCCCACGCTGGAGCAGGTGTCTGCGCCTGAAAAAAGTTGGGACTCTGAGGAAAACCCATGCTGGAGAAGTCTGTTGCTGGGAGGACTGCAGCCCGTGGCAGGGACCCACACTGGAGCAGTCTGTAAAGAACTGCAGCCCTGTGGGAAGGATCCGCATCAGAGAAGTTCATGGAGGATTGTCTCCCATGAGAAGGACCCCACACTGAGGCAGGGTAAGAGTGTGAGGAGTCCTCCCCCTGAGGAGGAAGGAGCGGCAGAAACAATGTGTTATGAACTGACTGCAACTTCACCATCCCGTGCTCCTCTTCACCACTTGCAGGGAGGAGGTAGAGAAATCAGGAGCAAAGATGAGCCCAGAAAGAAGGGAGGGATGGGAGGAAGGTGTTTCTAAGTTGTGGCTGTATTTCTCACTATCCTACTCTAATTTGACTGGTACATTAGTGGTGTTGGTGTTCAAATTCAATTCATGGTGTTCTTTAATCTTTTTTCACCCAAATTGAGTCTTTTATCGCTGACCATAATTAGTGAGTTATCCCTCCCTGTCCTTGTCTTGATCCCTGAGCCTTTTGTTATATCTTCTCCTCCCCATCCCACCAAGGGGGAGGAGTGAGCAAGTGGCCAAATGGTGCTCAGTTGCCCTCTGGGCTTAAACCAAAGCACGTGGTAACAAAGTTGCTGATGCATTAACATTTTGCAGAGTATTAACCACAAAGGAATAGTGTTCTGGTATTAAAAATAATTTGACATTGTCCCTGCTATTTGTTGCTCATTATCAGTACTCATTGCCAGTTCAACATTCCTCAAAAAAATTTAAATCCTACCTTGGGAAAATAAGGTAGGGAATATGTGCAACGGCTGATGACATCATCTGCTAGTAATGGCTATAAATCATGAGTGAATTTGTAAGTACAAATGCGTGGCTTGGAAGGTGCCAGATTTCACGCCTGCATACTTATGGCTTGCAAATTCATCACGTGCAGAACTTGGGAACATCATTTTCATCCAGAATGTGCTCAACTACACCTTGATGAAGCCAGACCATAAAAAAAATGTCAATCTCTACTAGAAAAAATGAAGTGTCATATTTCATAGGATGATAATTTGTATTTTATTTCAGATTTTTAAGTTACTTCAAATGCTTCATTTATGTCTTTAAGTGCCAGTTTGACATTCTGGAGACATTTTAGAAATTAGCCTTATGCTAATACACTAAGAAGGTTTCTTGCATACCAAGTGCAATATAAGTCAGTGTTAACAAAGCACTAATGTCATTTGGACAGGATAATACCAGCTAATGTGTCCAAACCTCTTAAAAGTACATACTAAACTATAATATTGCCAATTAAGCAGCAAGGTGGAAAATTCTTGTCTTTCTGTTGGCATAAAAAAGGTCTTTCTAAGTTCTTTTTTTTTCCTTAGAACTTTTAAAAAAGTAAGAGAAAATGTGAACTTTACCTTAAAAGGTTTGTATTTAAAGAAGTGCTTCTTAAATAACTTGTACATTGAGACAAAACAATATCAGCTGGGACAAAATTGGCAGAAAGCCTGGTTCAAAAGGGGTTGGATGGTTCAGGGAACTGGTAATGAAATCCTTAGATTTTGCCAGTCTATTTTGTTCTGGTTCCTGTACAGTTCTGGTCACAGCCATTGAAAGTTCCTGTTGGAGACCAGCCCAAGAAGCAAACCTTCAGGTACACTTCTGAGACCCCCACTAAACACTGGGTGGTTTGGATTTAGGAAGAAAGTTGAGGTTTATCTCAGATTACTGCTGTCTGAAATCTCTCCAGTTGTGTATGTAGGAAGAATTGCTGACATCATCTTCAGTGCAGTTCCCAATGGACAGGTGCCCATCTTCCCACTGTTATTCAACAAATAAATTGTAATTTGAATCCTTGTTAAATGCTTAGTTTTCACAAAGTAGTGCCTCAAAAGGCATGGAGGTTCCTGTTTCTTCTGACCCTTCAGTCCCTAATTTGTTTGTGGGCTGATGAGGTTATATATAAATTCTTATAGACTTATGACCAAGCCATATTACTGTAGCACTCTAGGCCCACTCTGTGGCATCACCTAGAAGCTTCCATGTGTCTACATGAGGAATTCCCTTTGTTTGAGATCAGATTTGAGCAATAACTCAAGTCAGGTTCTCTAGCGCTACTGAGATTTTGTTTGGAGTTCAGGTCCAGGAACTAGTAATTAGGAAGCCCAGGTCTTGCTACATCAGAGGTCATTGAATTTTGAAATAAAATCTCCTTGAATGGAATTATGCATTTATAGTATTCACAGTCACATCCTGACTCTGCTAGCCAAGGACATTCCAAACTTTTTCTTGTCTTTTCATGACCTTGTTTCCTCCTTCTGCTCCTGAAGTGAGATGGAAGAATCAGCATACGGAGTCCTCCTTGTCTCTAAGTTGATGATCCAGCTAAATAGCAGCCTCACGAAGCCAACAAAACATTTGGCTTTTGTCTTAATGAGTTCTCTGATCTGATACAACACCAAAGTACTTGTGCCCTCCCAAGAGGAGTGCGAATGGACTGCCATTTTTGGGCCATAGTTTGGTTTTAGGTATTTAAATTAATCAGAAGACAACACCTACATGCAGACAGAGGGACTGCAGAGATCATTCCTCTATATTTGCCCATTGTTATGCCTGGAGTTTCTTCTTGAGGGTTTGTGAGGGTGCTCAGGTTGAAGGAATGCATTTCCAACTAAATCTATCTCTCCTGTTCTCACTTTTGTTCTTTTATGTTATAAATGGAGGATCCATTATATAGTCTTACCATTTAAAGTCATCTTATTAAAAAAAAATAATAATAATGTTCAAGAATGTTTCTGCAGTCAATTACAATCATATAATACTTCTGTCTTTAATTGGACTGCAATAAATTTTGATAATATCTTAACGGTGCAGATGAATCTGTACTTTGTGACTGATAGTTTCATTATTTTCTTTCGAAGAATACGCACAAGATCTGGATTGCTCCACATATTCAGTTGTAAAGCTACATTTCTGCTATGCTTAAACTCCAAAGACTGCAGATGAACAATTCTCTGCCACAGTGTAACTCACATATTAAAGACCTTATTCCTTTACTGTATGTGCACAAGTAATAGACCAGAGTATACAGAAGTATTTTAAATGAGCAGTTTTGGGTTGATGATATAAAAATGTTCTACAGAAACCAGAATTAATCTTAATTAATTAGCTTAGACAACTGATGTGTTATGATTCCTACCTGCCCAAACTTATACATCCTGCAATCTACTGTAAGTATTATTTACATGCTTATTTTATTCTAGTGTGCAATTTAATTTTCTATAACAGATCTACTCATAGGTACAGTTCAGCTAGCTACAGTACTATGCTGGCCTATGCTGTAGAAGGTCCTGTTCATGCTACAGAAATTTGAAAATCTATGCTTGGAACAAGTGTGAGAGAACACATACATGAATAAATTAATTCTGACAATGGAAGTCAGAAACAAACCAAGAAGGCATAAACACATTTATTTTGAAACTTAAATGAATATTTTCAACAATTATAAATAAAATAATTAACATCTTATACCACATCTTGTGCAACAAACAATCAACATCCATGAATACTGGGTTATGGAAATTCATCCTAAGAACCATGCCACATTGTTTTAGTCATTCCATTATATTTTATGCCTTTGTGTTGGCTTTCCTCCCACTGTTAGTAATCTGGATCCAGGGAGTAATCTCCAGGGAACTATGAGTTTGTTTGGAGGGAACTGTTTTTTCCTCACATGTGGACTCTAACTGTTAAAACTCCAAACAATTCCTCATAACAGTTGTGAGTCTGAGCTAAAAAAGAACAGTAATGGCTCTTCTCAAGGGAAGAAGGTATTTCAGCTGAATGAACGGAAACCGACACTGCACAAGCAATTTGGAGTAAGAGCAATCCAGTTCTGCTCAGTTCCAGAAGAATATTAGCATGAAAACGAAGAGACAGAAAGCTGAGTTACATCACCTCATCAGCACTATCTCTCACTGACTTATTTTCCCAAAGTGTAGAACACTATTTTTAGCTGTTTTCAGAAATATCTGATAACCACCGTGTTTCCTATTATCCTTGCTATTAGCTTCATAGGCTGCCCATATTATTTTCATTAAGGATACCAGTGAGTCCTGAAACAGTGAGGAGCCTTCCCCATAACTCTGTAGACATTGTTAAAGAAGGATAAACCCATAATCAACAGCTGTACAACACAGGTAATGAGACAGAAGCAATTGGGAAGAGTAAATATTAATGTGAGGCCTTATGACAAGTCATCGAAATTTAGGTGTGGGAATTCCACCGACATACCTGGAGAAGAACCTAACTGGGCTTCTAGAACTCAGTTTCCTTGTATTATTTTTTACTGAATAATTTTGCAATGATACCCTTTTTTAAAGTGTCACAAAAAATTCTATTTCTATTACCTTTTTTTTAGCTGATGGTTCATGCATACTTGTTTAACTGCCCCTTAAATCTGTGACCTCACATAGTTATTGCCACCAAAACATAAGCTACTCTTCAATATCTTATTTGCTAAAAGATTTTAATTTACACATATGACAGGTTTAGGAAAAAATATAGTACTTGTATTTCTAAAGTTCTCACACAATTAAAATATTATTTTTGCCAGCAACATTTAATGAAAAGAAAAATACTGGTTTTCTGCATTATATGAGTGTCTATAAAAGCATATATTTGTGAGAGAAACTACTAGATTCTATTTATATAACTAAAAATATATTTTCAGTAGCTTGTAGAAGTATCGAATTAGATCTTTTCTCTATTAATCCCATTTAGCGATGCAGATTATAAAATATCAATTAACTAATAACAAGACATTTAAAATGATGCATTTAGATGTAATTTTCTGCACTTATATTTAAGTATTTCTGCAGGTATGTGCATTCAGAACATTATGCTGGAAAGAGTTTGCATAGATTTTCCACTTCTCACTGCACCCACCAGCAGCATGAACACATAGAATCATAGAAGCATTTAGGTTGGAAAAGGCCATCTCACATTTCAGAAGTCCTTGTTGTATTTGCCATTTATTCCACTGAGAATACATATGTGGTCTACAAAGATAAAAGATGCTAAATTGCTACATATATTACAATTCCAATATAAAATATTCTTAATACAATTCCAGAGGGAAAAGAGAGTAGTTCCCCTCTCTCTTTTAAATGGATGAACATGTCCAGTAACCCTTTTTTTTCCCCTCCTAGGTTGTTGGAAAGATTTACTGCACAGTGTGGTTCTAGCTGGCTGTTGGGCACTGCTGGTTTATTGCAGCATCACAAGACTCCCTAGCCATAGATCTTGGTTTACATCCTGATGAGATATGGATTCATCCATCCAAGCTTTGGCACCACTGGAGCTATAGAAGGACTGAATTGTTCATCCTCAGTCTCACTTGAAGAGACTTCAGTCAAACTGACATTTTTGGACCACATATCTTGACTCAGACTGACTGTGGTGCTGAGCTCCCGTAGACATCAGATACCTAAACCCCTCTGAGACTTGGATGTTTAGACTGTGATGGTACAAAATCAGCATCAGCAAATAATCAATCTATTATCAAAATTTCTGGGGAGGGATTTTCATAAAAACTGTTATGAGGCACCCAACACCTATTCCTTGCTGTAGCACGGCATTCATGTCAGTATGACAGCTCACCAGTATGACCTGCTTGTCAAACAAACGAGTCATCTGAGATTTTTGACAACTGGTAATTTCACGCATCTATACTGTTTTGTATAAGGTAAACTATTTGGAAGAGATATAATACTTGTAATGAAATTTTCAGTCAATGCTACACATGTACAAGAGCAACTGTCTACAGCCTGCAGTTAAGACGTTGGATTGAGATGGGTGGAGAACCATAGAATCATAGAATGGTTTGGGATGGAAAGGACATTAAAGACCATCTAGTTCCAACCCCTCTGCCATGGGCAGGGACACCTTCCACTAGATCAGGTTGCTCAAAGTCCCGTCCAACCTAGCCTTGAACCCTTCCAGGGAGGGGGCAGCCACAGCTTCTCTGGGCACCCTGTGCCAGTGTCTCACCACACTCGCAGTAAAAATTTTCTTTCCTATATCTAATCTAGATCTAACCTTTTCCAGTTTAAAACCATGACCCCTCATCCTATCACTACACTCCCTGATAAAGGGTCACTCCCCATCTTTCCTGTAGGCCCCCTTTAAGTACTGGAAGGCTGCTATAAGGTCTCCCTGGAGCCTTCTCTTCTCAAAGCTGAACAACCCCAACTCTCTCGGCCTGTCCTCATAAGGGAGGTGATTCAGCCCCCTGATCACCTCCGTGACTTCCTTGGGACCCACTCAAGCAGGTCCATGTGCTACTTATGTTGGGGCCCCCAGAGCTGGACACAGTACTCCAGGTAGGGTCTCACAAGAGCCAAGTAGAGGGGGAGAATCCCCTCCCCTTTGACCTGCTGGCCACACTTCTCTTGATGCAACCCAGGACACGGTGGGCTTTATGGGTTGTGAGCACACACTTCTGGCTCATAGTCAGTTTTCAATCTGCTAGTACTCCCAAGTCCTTCTCCGCAGGGCTGCTCTCAATCCACTCATTGCCCAGCCTGTATTTGTGCTTGGGATTGTCTTTACTTGTGTGCAGTACCTTGCACTTGGCCTTGCTAAACTTCATGAGATTTGCACGGGCCCACCTGTCAAGCCTGTCAAGGTCCCTCTGGATGGTATCCCTTCCCTCCAGCGTGTTGACTGCACCACACATCTTGGTGTGATCAGCAAACTTGCTGAGGGTGTGCTCAATCCCACTGTCCTTGTTTCCAACAAAGATGTTAAACAATGCCGGTCCCAACACCCACTCCTGAGGAATGCCACTCATCACTGCTTTCTGTTTGGACATCCAGCTGACTGAGTCCAGCTCTTTGAGTGCGACCATCCAGCCAATTACTTATCCTCTGAGTGGTCCATCTGTTAAACCCATGTCTCTCTAATTTAGAGACAAGGATGCCACTCAGTACAATGTCAAATGTTTTGCACAAGTCCAGGTAGATGACGTCAGTTGCTCTTCCCTTATCCACTAACACTGTAACCCTGTCATAGAAGGCCAACAAATTTTTCAGGCATGGACTGATATATAGATTCAAGCTAGTATTTTAACTATTGAACTCTAGTAGCTGTGACCAATTCATTCAAAGAAGGCAAGTCTTGAAGCAGTCTGACCTCCTCAGGAGCTTGGGTTACTTGCAAAGAAGAGATGAAAACAAGATACCAGACTGTTGAGGAAATCTATTGATTCGGGGTACTCTTGGACAATGTAAGCTCTTATAAAGGTAGCAGAAACGTATAAGAAGAAGTTGATCAGCACACTTGCACACTTCTGCTATTTAAGGATGTTCCAATAAAATAGGATGCTGATCTAGAACCACTTGGTTTTACCTTGGAAAACATCAAGCCTTGCTTGATTTCCATAACAGAATGACTTACATTTAGGTCAAAAAATACAGGATAAGTAACAAGATTCAGATGACTCACTACAAAATAAAGTTTGAAACCTTGTGTGAAAGTCAACTGACCAAACAGAAATGCTTTCTGTCTGTATCTTAGCTAGTCAACCCAAGATCCCTTTAGACGCAATGGAATAAAATATATACTTCAGTACAATTCATCTTAGACATTTTAGATATCGACTTTAGGATAAATGGAGTTGCACTTTATCAGGGTCTTTCTCCCCACTGACTACAAGAGACCTAAAGTGATAAGCTCATATGTACATATCTAGACTGTAGATGTTTATATTTAGGTGATTGAATCCCATTTGTTCAGTCTACCAGAAGTAAAGTACAAAATTTATTTACCCCACATGTCATTGTTTCAGTGAGAATTGATAAAGACAAGCCCTGTATTATTTTTTGATCTATCTGTTTATGGCCATTTTTGAAGACAAATGCTTGAGAAGATAGACTGTAGGTCTGAAACAGAAGGGTTGATGTCATGTTCCTCTCTTCTTAAATCTCATCAATGGAAACCTTATAAAATGTAAAGAGAAGGAAAAAATATCTTAAACTTTGAAATGTAACAAAGTGACCATCAAAATAAAGGACCCTAGACTTAGAGCTAGAGAAAAGACAGGCTTATAAGATAAGGAAAAACTAAACAATTTAGACTGAGCCTCTTATGACCCAGTTCAAATATTTCTGGTGGGTTATATGAAGCTGACCTACTGTGTACTACATAAAGTATGAAGTTTAAAAAGTATGAGGAAAATGCAGTTAAAGGAGATCATAAATGAGATTGACCTTACCAAAGGTTTGCAAAACACACTAGAACCATAAAAAAGTAGCTTTTAGAAATGCAGTACTTCTAGTTATTATCTACAATTGCCTACCATAACAGAAGGGATTATGCTGTCCTTAATTAGGGGGTGTACCGACTGTTGAGGAAATTTAATTTGAATTTGGATTAAGCCCAACATTTAGGTGACTGAATTTTTATATTACAATAAGCTACAGTAAAGAAGGAAACAATAGGAAATATAAGCATTTTATATGATATACCAAGTAGTTTATAGTGTATTAAATGATCGAGTAAAAGTCACAGATAACTCACACTGTCATGAGAAGACATAACTTATCCTTTTGTGTTTGAGGCAGAAGGATGGGAAAGCTCAGATTTCGTTCAGGAACTGCCCAGTCTTTTTATTGAAACATTGACATCTCTTGGGCTCCTGGATACATATTGTGAAATTTTGTGTGACTGCATAAGTCACATCACGTTCTGTAGAGAGGCCTGGGAAATATGAAAGGACTGTTGTTTCTGAAAACAGTAAAATGCTGTAATTTTTTTATTCTGTCCAACAGAACAAACAAATTTTTAAACCTCCCTGTAAAATGTTACTACACAAATATTTTCACAAGTAACTCACATGCCAGGTAAAGAATTATCAGCCTTTGTCCAGTTTTACACAGTCCATTCTTTCTTTTGAAGACAGGACTACATATGAAGCTGTATCTTAAAATCCATTTAAGGGTGAAGAAAAAGTCTGTAACCCCATGTGGAACAACTTCCATTTGGAAAAAAAACAAAGGCATAGACAGAGCCTGTAGCGTGTCCATTAGCAGAAACCTCATTGGCAAAGATCTCTCCTGGAATTAAAATCCCTTAACTTAACCTCAAGATCATCCATCCTTTTTGGGTGTTGCAGTCCATCTCATTTATGAATGCCACATTTGGAAAGCAATTTGAAGAAAAATTTCTTCCACTTCTACAATATTCTTTTCTCTAATGAGCTGTCTCTGTTTTGTGCCAGTAACAGCTCTGCTTTGTGGTCAACTAACATACTATTCATAGCTACTATATATCCCTCCTGGGATCCATTTCTGTATTCCCAGTCCTTCTACTGACAAAAGAGCTTCAGGTGGACAAGGAACACTAGATATGACCCTGTTCCTTTAAGAATCTTGACAAACGGCCCAGGTAGTGCATTTGGACTTTATGAGCAAATGTATAATACAGATTGAGGAACTGGTAAATAAAAAGGAGAAAAAAGTCCGGTACAGAGCTTTTTGAAAAACTAAATATTCCTCCACAGTATAGATGCCCAAATGTTTTAACCTACTCCATGGTGGGGGTAGAAATATTCAGCATACCAATAGAGAGAAGCATAAAATCAAAGAACTAGGTAAGAATGTATGAGCTTTAATGAGTGTACACTTATTTGTATTTATGTAAAAATACTCTAAAGTTTTAGATTTACAATTTTAAATGATAATTAGACAACCCCATGACAATCATATGCAAGACACATATAATTTATCTATGATTTAAATCAAAGCAAAATAAAATGGCAGCTTAACAACCTCCACCCATGTCTCTCCCAATCTTTCATAACTTGGTCTTAAGCTTCACCCAAGTCCTGTCAGACAAATAGCTTCTACAACATGAGACTAGATAGTCATAAATTAAGCCTATTTTATACAAACTCATGCTTTTTAGCTCTATATCTGCGTATTGTTTTTCATACTATACTTAAAACAGGATAATCTTTATGAATTTTTTTGCAAGAAGTAATTTATTAAAGTAAAATTCTCAATGATATCTAAAGCCTTACAGTTGTCAAACCTACTACAGGTTGTATTGTGGAAAGTCTGCATACAAAAAACTTTACTCAGATTGAGAGGTAAACTGAACACTGGAGTTTGGAAAAAATTTAACATTTATGTTTAATTTACAAGTAGAAGGGGGTAACCTTTGACTGAAATATGTTTTTGGTTTTCTTCAGAGTAGTCTTGTTACTTGAAGCTCAAGTGCACAAATCAGTGGGTGGTGAGGAACGAAGGTATTTTGGTATCCAATTATACATACATTAAAGCAAAGACAAGAACCCTGTTCCTTCAGCTTCAGAAACAAACTCTAAAGTAAAGGAGAGCTACCAAAGAATAAGCTGTAACATGCAGCAAATAAATGCAAATCCTTATTTTCAATAAATTAAAAGCCATGCTTTTTACTGGCAATAGTTGCAGGTTTCTAACCCTCTCTACAGGCACAGTTCTTTGGATATTTCTCCAAGTTAGGCAGCATTAATTGTTCACTTTTCCCCCATTTGGATCTGATAGTTGAGTGTTAATCTGCAATGAATTGCTATATTGTACAAAGATGACATGATTATTGCATAAATCATGGAGATAGAGCTAAAAAAGGCAACAAAACCCACAAACTATCTCTTGGAGATTCAGAATTAGAACTGAGTGACCCCTTTTCCCTGTGGACCAGCTGGGTGTGTGCCAGTACACGCTGTTGGTCATGGATCTGTTCTGTCTCACTAGGTGAGAAGGGTGTTGTGGAAAAAGGAAAAAAGGGGTAACAAGCACTAATAAGATTCCTGTGAATACTCACAGTTTGCATGTGACTGAGGATGGTATCAGTACTCAACATTACACCAATAATTCATGAAGAACAAGTAAGTTAATCCCCTTTCTGTGTCTGAATTAATCAGCCAAAATAGAAAACAAAACTGGCAGGACATTGGATGTTTGTGTGCCAGTTTATGGGGCCTCCATAAACCAACACCAAGAGAACACAGCTAACAATTTTGCTGATTAAAACAGTAATAACTGTTCAGATTTTACATATTTAGCAACTGAAGCTACTAATGTGGGATCCGGCCTGCAAAACTGAATATGAAGTTAATTAAATATCTAACAAATGTTTGTGAAGCTACAGAAAGAAAAGCATTTGGTTTTCAATTTCCTCTATTATGTCCCCACCCCATGAATCCCCCCCAGGCCCATTTCCTTTTCTTGTTCAAATTGAACAGCAACTTTCCCAAGAAACTTAAGAGCTTGGTTTTTAAAGGAGCTTAAGAGAGTTGGTCGCTCAATCAAAGCTCAATTACAGTGAGATGTGAGCACCTCATTCAATACAATTCTTCTTACCTAAATCAGGCACTGATTAAAGATACAAAGTAGCTGATAATATGAACATTACATATGAACTACACATATGAAAAACAAAAGAAGAAAAAATTTATCATCACACTGTTCTTCTCAGGGGATCTTTCTTTCCTTCTCACACCACAAAGGCCAAGAACTGATTGAAGTTTTTGTCCAAGGTCAGTCAGCCCTCCAAATGGAGAGCAAATCAATGTTTCTCTTGCACTTGTCCCAAGGACACAGAACAGCCTGTTTTCGTTAATGAAGTCACTCTTGAGATAGATACCCTTGGGTACTCAAATTAAGGTCTGGTTATAATTATAGGCTAGACATTGTGATGCTTACTTTAATGTAGCGAGCAAGGGTAGCAGTTGCAATGAAAACACTGGCTGTGACAAGGTTTGGGAATAAGGGTACTTGTTGAGGGTCTCCAATGGGTTCATTCTAACTGGGTTAAAGCTGTCAGGGATAAGCCAGCCCCAGCCTACACAGCAACCTCATCTTCATTTGCTTCTGCTATGTAGCTCATAGTTTCATTTAGTATTAGCAGTTGACACAGTAGAAACATGAAGAATGAACCTTCTACTGTATTTCTCAAAGTTTTTCTTAAGGACAGTGAGGTAGGCAATAGTTAACAGCCTTAAAGAATCGTGGTACTATTACCATCTTCTAATCCAGTCTCCTGTGCAATACAGGAATACAAGCACCCATTATTTTATTGGATCTGCTCTTTTAAAGCATATTTATGAACTGGTGCTTGTCTCTCTATGCAGGAAGAGTATTTTTACACGTATACTTTGTAGACATCTCATCTACTATAGAATTTTAAAGTAACAAGTACATGTATATTTTATGCTCATTTTCCCCCATTTCTAATTTCACAAGACTTCTCTTGGTACACCACCAGTTTTTGCAAAACACATACCAACCTTTTTCTGAACAAATACGGAGAGTAAAAACTGGAGTCAAGTTGTAGCATCAGATAAATATCAACAGACCTGATGTAAAAAGCAGTTAATGATTTTCAGTGTCACCATAAAATGGTCTGATTAAATGATTAAATTAAGTTGTATATCTTGATGACTCTTTACTACAGTGATTTGATAGCCTACATAATTTAATTTCAGGTAACTAATTGAAAGGATTTTGCAAGCACTGAGTGCTGGTCTGACTTAATTTTCTGGAAATTAGTGAGCAATACAGTTGGTGAATATTGCTGTAAATCCCATCTTTCGATTCCAGCTTGCACTAGAGTACCTTTTAAAGAGAGAGGGAAAAGTAAAATCAGTAAATCGAAAAGCAAAGCTCAAACTTAAAATGGAAGGATAGTTCATTAGTTTAAATTTTGAAAATTACACAAACAGCTATGAAAGACAGGATAGAGATCATGAGATATAAGGTTTAACTCTGATTACACACCGCAAAGTGTCCTGGAGAATTAGTCAGCTCAGAATGTAGGGCTTGCAGAAAGCAGAATTTTAAACAGTCTTTTTTTAAAAAAAACATCAGGCAGTTAGGCAAAAAGTAGATCATGCTAGAAAATCCTCCTATGTATGAAGGTGTCTTGTCTGATTCAAAGCTGCAGAGACATGTTCATACATATGTGTGTGTAGATATATCTATAGAAGGTAAACCATGTGCCCACGTTCCTTCCTTAGTACACATTCATTTCCTCCCTAAAAATTGTTGTATCAGCCACATCAAAAGGTAAAATACAACGAGGTGGTGCTGCTCTCTGTATCATGACTCCTTACTCCCTGTTTAGATTAGCATGAAAAATCCAGAGGGGTCTATGTGATTTCTCTTCTACAGTGTCCTTTCATAGTCACTTCGTCAAGTGTAGGAGAATCCAGTAAGTGGTGGGGTGCTTCCAGGAAGTCAAGATGAAGCATATTTGTTTCCCATATTTAGCTACTGTTTGAAGAAAGATCCTGCATTCCAGGAGGGCAAAGACAGTGAGGTTTTCCTGAGCTGCCTTCTAGCAGTTAATAAACACTTCTGCCAAAATCAGGACCCTTCATCAGGAAGCCCTGTACAGGCATGTAGTAAGAGAGAGCAAACCCTAAACCAGCGAACTCACATTCTAAATAGACCAGAAAATATGTGGGAGGTCTCAAAAAGCAGCAGCTCAGTGACCAAAGCAGGAATAAAGTCTGGGTTTGTTGGCTCCCAGTTGGCTCTGCTACTACTAGCACCAAGTGAATTGCTCTGGTCTATCCATTCCCATATGAATCAGTCTGCTGAAAAAAGCTTGAAGACCAGAAAGAAAGTAGCTTAGAATCAGCTCTGGGTGAAATTAGCTCTTTGTATAAAATTATTCTATTTACTATTTCACTGAAGTGAGCAAGCTAGAGACTGTGTTGTGGTTCTGCAGCTGAACAGAGTGGCATAAAAGAGAGCACTTATTGAAAACAAACAGATGTAAAATTCTTGCCTGCCATAGATCCTGAATGCTCAGGGGTTGTCCCTTCTTGAATGAGATACCAATGGCTTTCAGCATTGCTCGGTGACGTATGTCCTTCCATAGGATTGTACACATGCCATTCTGTTGGATGCACATTGTGTTCCATGGACACACCAAATCTGTGTTTTCAGTACTTACATGTGACTCAGAAGGAAAGTATTGATAGTGGATATGGCATCAGATTTCACATGGCATTGAACTTTACGCAGTAGGCTTGCTAGGAGATATTGCCACCTATTGTTTTCTATCTTGATTGCATTGCTTTCTTAATAAGTAATTTGGTTTGCTGCATTTTAACAATGCTCCAGATAGAAACTTTACAAGATGAAAATCTACATTTTGTTATTGCAGCTAAATAAACAGATGATTTTCAAGGAGTTATGAGTCTTTATCTATCTTAGTGGTTTCTTTAGTAAATGTCACTGCAATATTCAAATTTTGCACATACCTGTAGAGTCGAGCTTACCTCAACTTTCATAGTATTTTCCCTCCTTAAGTTCTAGACTGCTTTACATGTTTTATCTTTCATATGAAAAGCCTCCCAGTTAGTTAGCAAACTGTGTAAAAATATAAGTTTCTGCTTCTTACAGAAATAATCAGATGCTCTCATATTAAATTTTTGTTTGCTCTGGAGTTAAAAAAAAAAATACCGCTTTAGTAGGTGTAAGCATGTGTTTTTCTTTTGGGTAGTTTATTTATGGTGATACAGACCCCTGACAAGCAAAACTTTTCATGAGTTTGTCTTGATTTTGCTGAATTTCTTTGGTAAGTAAGTAAGAAGTTCATATGGTGTTTGACTAGCCAATCTATTTATTTTTAAAATCTGCCTGTATTAAATTAAAATAATTCAAGAAGGAAATGAACTAAAAATTCCCTGGAAATTAAGTTACATTTTTTTAACATCAGATCAAATGAAACATTTACTTGAAACCAGCTCTTCCTCTCTCATTGGGTTTTGTCTTTTTAAGATGAAAATCTAACAATTTTATTCTCAAACGAGATCACAAGTGTTCTTCAAAGCATTTTTCTTCTGTTAATGAAGACTGTAATTATGCACCTGACTTAATGATCTACTTCCTCTGATCCTTGTTGTATGACTAGTTGCAAAGTTATTCAACTGCATCTGTCTTGAAGTGGCTCGAAGACTCAAATGAAGGTACTGATACAGCAATATCAGGGTATGGAAAGTCAAAATGGAAGTCCTGATACAACTTGGAAGCTGCTGGATGAACAGGAATGCTAGTCTCAGGGGAATTTCCCTATCAGTTATTCAAACCACTGTGCCAGTCTTTATGAGTGGCATTTTGGTCTGTCTGTACAGTTCCCAAAGAAGGAGATGTGATATCAGGACTTTTTCATCAAGGCATTGAACTCAGGCTATCAGGAGAAAATGTGACAGCTAGTTGCACATGACTTTCCAGCAGAGCAGCCTGTTTCGTGTCACCATGAAGCCAAGCTATGGCACACTGATACTGAGAGAGAACGGGAGTCCTGAGGGTCACAGCAGAACATAGGCTTTGTGAAATGGCAGAGTGGGAAGAGATTTTAAAAAGTCCCAGACAACAACAACAACAAAACCTTATGAAGAGAAAGAAACAGAAAAAAGACCAAACAACTGTCCACTGTGTTCTTGATAAAAACGTCAATTGCAGTTGTAGCCATAGCCAAGCACAATAACAGAACAAGGACGTGTGAGTTCAAAAATATATAGTGCTTTGTCAGAGATGACTGGATAAATTTGTTCTGAGCATTAGACAGAGATAAAACGGTGTTTATTATCTCAACATCTAATTTCACCTTGAGGTTACTCAAAATCCTGCTCAACCTCGTTTCTTCTTGTTATTGGCACTGTAGCGCATCCTCTAAAAGATTCATTACTTCATCCTGTAGTTACATAGTAATTCTCTTTTAAAGACAGTTGTTCTCGATCCTTATTCATGACCAGGTTCAAGAGCACCGTCATATAATTTTAGAATTACATACAGATGAAATTGAGAAACTTATATTAAATTAATAGAGAAGTCAAGATATGTGAGCTTTATACAGAAAAAAGATGTTAAACAAAGGAATTGTACTGTTTGTGGAAAGCAACTGGTAAAGATATTTAGATTAAATTAGTGCAGAATCACTGACCAGTTTTTTGTAGATCCACAGAATCAGCAGATGCTTCATCTCTTAGCATCTTCAGATCATGTCTTTCTGGAAAGAATGTATTAGTTAAACATATTTTTTTTTTAATGTACAGATATATAAATTAAATTTATAGTTTAGTTATATAGCAAGGCTATATTACCTGATTTAATGGTTCCTCTACCCTAAAACTCTCCAGACCAGAAATATCATCCCAGAAAAGGAAGAAATCTTTATAGGAGATTTTCTTAATTTTTGTCATATTAATCTGAGAACACTTTGAAAGTGTAACATAATAGTAGCTGAAGTCAGAGGCAATAAACTTGTATGACTTCATATCACTTGGGAATGGCATTCAGCCATTTTCCTACAGCTTTTCATGATAAATATTCCAAGGCTTTGTTTTTAAAAGTTACAAATGGCTGGATACTTTGGTGACTTTTTTTAACAATATTGATTTAAATTTGATTTTTGAATGCTTAAATGGAACTTAGACCTCATTAAACTTGTTTTTTTAATGTTTGTAGGAACTTAATATAAAATTTTATAGTTTATCAGACTCTATAGACATTAATTTTTATTTTACTATTTTTTGCTCGAGGATCAACAACTGGTATATAGTTTTCTTGGTATTCTGTGATGCTAGTGATTTAGTTTGAAACATGCAGACACTCATCAGTTCTGCTACAGTACATAGATCTTTTTTCTCTGCCATCTGATCTAATCTGGCATGGAAGAAAGTCAGTCACTAAATAAATGAATAAAATTAATACAAATAAACTTCCTACTAGCTGCTGAATTGATCCAAAGGTGATTAAAATTTAATGAACTCACACAGTGGTATCAGTGCTAAGTAGATATTAGAATGTGTAAAGTATTGGCTCTTCTATTTTGTCTAACTCAATAAAATCATTAAATTTGACTAAATGTAAGATTATAGAATCATAGGATAATGCAGCCTGGAAGGGACCTCAGGAGGTCATGGCACTTGCTCACAACAGGGTCAGCTATGAGATCAGACCAAGTTGCTCAGGGCTTTATCCAGCCAGGTCTTGAAAACCTCCAGGGATAGAGCATACACAACCTCTCTGGGCAACCTGTTTCTGACCCAACTGGCATTAAAGCAAATGTGACTGGTTTTACATATCTTGATGTGTCAAGAAAATAAAATGAAAATAAATTTGTTTAGTGCAGTGGGTTTATTTCAGACTGAAATAAACTTTTTACATTTCCAACAGATAAAAGGAAGTGAAGGCTAAATTCATCAAACACCATAGGAAGACATAGTACTAATCCTCTCCTACCCAGTAGCAGAGATTTAAAGAATACAGCCAAGATATCTGATACTGCCTCAATTCTCTATTTTGTTTCAGGGCATTGGAAGCCATCTCTTACTACTTCCAGAAAAATACATTATGTTATACAACTACAGACTATAGGGGTGGGAGGGAGGCATGTTGCTTTAAAACTGGAAGTGAATGGATTTAAACTGAAGTCACCAGCAAACAGCTGGGTATCTTCATTACTAAGTAAACTTCACTGAGGCTGAAATCACTCATGATGGAGCTAGATCACTATGTGTATTTAAATGATCATGAAGAGAGAGAACAAGAGTATGAAAATGACTTAGTGGCCCAGCAATTAGCCATGTACCCAGGAAGTCCTGATCTGTGCTCTGGGACACATTTAATTATTCTTTGTCAGCTAGAACTGTCTTATCATCAGGAGGAATATGTCTTACAATATCAAATAGATTGTCATTTTGGCAATGTCTTAGACTATATGATAGCAGGATTAAAATTCCCAGATGCAGGGAATTGAAATAAAGAAATAAAGTATTTTGTGGCCATGTCAAAATCTCATCTCTAAGCATTTTGATAAAAAGGTGGCACCTTACTCTCCCCTGACACCTTTTCTGTTCTGTGAATGTGTACTGCATACGTATGATAGAAATTACAGTTTTTAGTAAATTCATAATAAATCTAACTTTATCTAGAAATTCTACATTGCTCCAGCCTGAACCAATTCCCACTCTCTTCACAAACACTTGGCCTTGGCTTATCCTTGGTATACCCTCTATCAAATCTAATGTCGAATTGTTCAGTCAATTTCCACCATCACTTCACTAATGGTGCCAGTTCTTATCATCATCTCACAGACGCCTCTGCACCCTCTCCCACTTCCCCTCATCCTTGGGAAGAAATTCTCATCCATATTTTCAGTCAGGTTATTGTTCCTTTTTCCATCCTTCTTAAAACCTACTTCTGGTGAGATACCAGCATTGTGGATATTTAGTTTTATATAATATTTAATTATATAATATTTAATATTTAATTGTACCTCATACATCAGGACTCTAATATTGTTTAGATTTTACTACACATGACTGTAATAGATTTAATAAGTAGTAAGAGATTTTATGCTAAGACTGAGAAGGATAAGACTTCTCTTATAGAAATGTGAATCCTTGCTTCTCCTTAGAGTTGTGTACCACACTTAGCTAAAGGATTATTTAAGACTAAAACTTAATTCTCCAGAAGTAGTTTGTCCAGGGAAGAATAATTTATGGAAGTGGCACACAAAATTCCAAAAGATATACATGGTCAGAAATAGAATTTAGGCAGGTAGGCTAAAACATAAATAAGAATGCCACCATAAATGACCAAAATTATGGCTCTTTTGAGATACTTACCGACTGAATAGGATATTGTTTAAAGTCAAACTGATTTCAGAAACTTTGGTATGTCTATTTAATTTTAGGTGGTAAAAATCTGTATGCAAAAAATATTTTGAAATGTTGACTTCATTTGAGTGAAAAGGAAACACTGAAAAAATGGGATTTCTGACAGGGCTGACTTTCTAATTTTTTAAGGTTAGAAATATCTGCCAGACATGTTTCATAGGAACTGAGCAGATTTGGGAAGAGGATGTGGAAGCATAGCCAGGAAGCCCTTGAGACCTTGTTCCATAGCAGATAAATCCAATAGATATTAACAGTGAGGTTCTTGAAGGATCAAAGCTGTGCTTCTAAGCCTAGACTGAGAAATATAATGCAGATGTATGAATGAAATGTAGAGGGTCAATACAGCACCTGCATCTGGCCTCAGTGATTCAGGAATCACGAGTCAAGTCACAAACAAAATAATGTGTTTTTTTGTTCAGAAAAAAAAAAAAAAAAAAAGGTATGGGACCATCTGTTTTCTTAGCCATTAGGTAAGTCTGGTGTAATCTTTATACCATTGCTTCACAACCTTTGGAACTAGAAATGTCCTTCCTTCCCTCTCCCTTTTAAATTAAAACACTTTCTCACAAGTCCAGGGGTCAAACCTCAAGGAACAAACCCATCAACAACAAACAGCCAAGTTCTAGACAATCTTATGGGAACAATACAGCAAGTAAGGAGGACACCTAACAAGATCATCACGTGATTACTCTTCTACAGGGCAGGATTTTCTTCTGCATGCATCTCCAGTTTCAGGCTGCTTTGAAGGGTATGTCCTTTGCTTCTCTGCAACTCTGAAACAATGAACATTTATAAACCCACCACAGAAATCTCAGAGTTTCTTGGGCCTTCCCTACCCTCTCTGTTGCTTTTATCACCACTGAGCAACTGGAGATTTGGCAAAAGCTGAGGTTTACTGTATGGATGTCTCAAATGACCTCTTGTGATGGAAAATGCTTAAGATTTAGTTTTTCTGTGTCAGATCAAAGAATAAACATCAGTGGCTATGCAGAGTCTGAAGTCAGTTTAAAGTAAATTTTAAAATATGACTTCGATATGGTTTTGTTCTTTAGTAAATATTTTGAAATATTTATACAAAATGCTTGTATCTGGTCTGTAAGAAGACTTTTTAACATCATAGATTGAGACCATCTATGGCGCAAACTTCCTACTCATAATACAACATTCTTGAGAATGCTGTTTTCACTACTTTTGTCATTATCTTCATTTGAGCCAGGATTTTACCAGATAGTAAATGATTCTTATTTACTACATTGTAGCATTTCTCCCACTATGTTTATGAAACCTTAAAAGTGACCTGTTTCTGAGGCAGAGATTCCCTTCCCTTTAACTAGATGAAAGTTTTAGTTGTTTTCCAAGTGGGGAAAAATGCAAGTGCCCTTCCTGTCAGAGATTTATGGAAACATTGATAGACTTCAATAGGATACATAGTATTAGACAGTATCCTCTCGATAGTGTTTTTGTCAAAGAAATCATCACATAGAAATCCTCCACTACATAACTAAGATATATTTTAAGCATCTGATTATACATAAATTTCTATTTCAAGCAATTTTTACAGAAACTTAATGTATTTCTGCAGAAAACTTGAAATGCTACAGGACCATTTAATTAGGGAACTATTCATTTTATAGAGTATAAAAAGTCTTCAAATAAAATGTACTGTAGAAAAACAGATTAAAACTATCTGTGCCTATTTTCCCTCAAAGCCATGAAGAATTATGAACATTAAATCCATTTTGCCTTTTTACCAGTCTTCATCCTTTGACATATTACAGACAGGCAAATTCTTTCATAATATAATGGGTATGTTAAAATAAAATAGCCCACCAGCAGCCTGGCTATGAAACAGTCCCACAGGTTGTTCTAGACCTGGCCCAGAAATGACTTTATTAGAACCAGCCAAGCAAATATGCCAGCACATTTTCTAACTGCTGGAAAATTTAATTCCAGAATTGGCATGTGGATGTTGCAGCTGCCCAGCTTGCCTCAGAATGGCCAGATTTAGAATCAACTGAGGAATAAACCAAGAGACATCACTTGTATCCCACACCACACTGAACCCTCTAGAGGCAGCCAAGATGATACTGTTATGCTTAGTTATTAATGATTTAATACATGTTTATTTCAACACTGTGTCATCAGCCAGTGATTATAGCACTCATTCCTGAAAAGACCATAATAATGGAATTTACCAGAAGATTAATGCTTCATCTGTGCAGAATGCACCGTTGAAATACACAGCTGAAGTAGAGGAGGTTTCCTCACACTATCTGTGGTAACCATGTATTGCAGAATTAATTGCAGTGAGGACTAGAGATCAAAAGATGAGCTCTGGATCAAGATTTTACCAAAGTTCAGGTATGTGGGATTGATCCATCCTTACAAAATACAAGCTTCCCTCTAACATAACATTTCTAATAGCATTTCTCCAAAGCTCAGAACAGCTCCGATACAGGGATTGATTTCTGTCCCGTTTTCATTCAGTTACAGTTTATGGATCATTGTTTTAAACCTTGGTGTACATTTATGATACTATATAAGCAATAACAGTGATACAATAAACTGCAAAAACATGTAGTTTATAATGTTATTGTGAGTCAAAGATAAAATATAAAATCTGGGCTTCAAGTACAGTATTCTAATCCAAACTGGGATTCTCCACTCCTTCAGTGGTTTTCATTGTCCACAAGCCCAAAACAAATAGGTAAATTAACTATTGGCTTCCTGTTTCATCTTGAAAAACTCAAGAAAAAATACAAAGAAGGCAAAATGTTCTACAAGATGTAATAGGGGAGCCAGTGAGGAGAGGTACTATGCTGTTGTTTTCACCAAGGAGGGGCTAGTGGGGAGTGTGAAGCTCAAGGACAGTCTTGGCTGCAGTGACCACAAAATGGTGGAGTTAAAGATCCTTAGGGCAGTAAGGAGAGTGAACAGAAAGCTCGTTACCCTGGATTTCAGGAGAACAAACTTTGGCCTCTTCAGGGATCTGCCTGGTAGAGTAACATGGGATAAAACCATTGAGGGAAGAGGGGCCCAAGAAAGCTGGTTAATATTCAAGAATCACCTGCTCCGAGCTCAGGAGCAATGCATCCCAACAAAGAGGAAGTCAGGCAAAAATGCCAGGAGGTGTGTGTGGATGAACAAGGAGCTCCTGGACAAAATCAAACACAAAAAGGAAGACTACAGAGGTTGTAATCAACTACAGACAGCCTGGGAGGAATACCAAGAAATTGTCCAAGAAGCCAGGGATCAGGTTAGGAAAGTCAAAGCCCTGATAGAATTAAATATGGCCAGGGACATCAAGGGCAACAAGAAAAACTTCTATAGGTACATCAGAGATAAAAGGAAGACTATTCAAAATGTGAGACCTCTCCTGAAGGAAATGGAAGACCTGGTCACATGGGATATGGAGAAGGCTGAAGTACTCAATGATATTTTTGCTTCAGTCTTCACCAGGAAGTGCTCCAGACAAACTGCCCAAGTTTCAAAAATCAAAGTCAGGGACTGGGAGAATGAAGAATCACCCATTGTAGGAGAAGATCAGGTTCAAGATCATCTGAAGAACCCAAAGGTACACAGGTCCATGGGACCTCATGAAATGCATCTGTGAGCCCTGAGGGAATGGGTGAATGAAGTAGCTAAGCCACTATATATATCTGAGAAGTTGTGGCAGTCTAGTGAGGTTCCCACTGACTGGAAATGGGGAAAAATAACCTTGATTTTTAAAAAGGTAAAAAAAGGAAGACCTGGGAAACTACAGACCAGTCAGTCTCAACTTTGTGCCTAGTAAGAACATGGAGCAGATCCTTCTGGAAACTATGCTAAGGCATATGAAAAATAAGGAGGTAATTTACAATAGCCAACATGGCTTCACAAAGGGAAAATTGTACCTGAACAACTGTGGTGGCCTTCTGTGATTGAGAAGAGCAACTGATGTCATCTACCTGGACTTGTGCAAAACATTTGACATTGTACTGCGTGGCATCCTTGTCTCTAAATTAGAGAGACATGGGTTTAACAGATGGACCACTCAGCGGATAAGTAATTGGCTGGATGGTCGCACTCAAAGAGCTGGACTCAGTCAGCTGGATGTCCAAACAGAAAGCAGTGATGAGTGGCATTCCTCAGGAGTGGGTGTTGGGACCGGCATTGTTTAACATCTTTGTTGGAAACAAGGACAGTGGGATTGAGCACATCCTCAGCAAGTTTGCTGATCACACCAAGATGTGTGGTGCAGTCAACACGCTGGAGGGAAGGGATACCATCCAGAGGGACCTTGACAGGCTTGACAGGTGGGCCCGTGCAAATCTCATGAAGTTTAGCAAGGCCAAGTGCAAGGTCCTGCACACAAGTAAAGACAATCCCAAGCACAAATACAGGCTGGGCAATGAGTGGATTGAGAGCAGCCCTGCGGAGAAGGACTTGGGAGTACTAGCAGATTGAAAACTGACTATGAGCCAGAAGTGTGTGCTCACAACCCATAAAGCCCACCGTGTCCTGGGTTGCATCAAGAGAAGTGTGGCCAGCAGGTCAAAGGGGAGGGGATTCTCCCCCTCTACTTGGCTCTTGTGAGACCCTACCTGGAGTACTGTGTCCAGCTCTGGGGGCCCCAACATAAGTAGCACATGGACCTGCTTGAGTGGGTCCCAAAGAGGTCACGGAGGTGATCAGGGGGCTGGATCACCTCCCTTATGAGGACAGGCCGAGAGAGTTGGGGTTGTTCAGCCTTGAGAAGAGAAGGCTCCAGGGAGACCTTATAGCAGCCTTCCAGTACTTAAAGGGGACCTACAGGAAAGATGGGGAGGGACCCTTTATCAGGGAGTGTAGTGATAGGATGAGGGGTCATGGTTTTAAACTGGAAAAGGTTAGATCTAGATTAGATATAAGAAAGAAAATTTTTACTGCGAGTGTGGTGAGACACTGGCACAGGGTGCCCAGAGAAGCTGTGGCTGCCCCCTCCCTGGAAGGGTTCAAGGCCAGGTTGGACGGGACTTTGAGCAACCTGATCTAGTGGAAGGTGTCCCTGCCCATGGCAGAGGGGTTGGAACTAGATGGTCTTTAATGTCCTTTCCAACCCAAACCATTCTATGATTCCATGTATCAAATGCAAATTATTTTTTGCACAATTTATTTGAAATTTGTGATATGTGACCAAACACTTCAACAGCAGTGACAACAGTGTTTCTGATATACATGTTTTCCCCACCAAAAAATGTCAGCTGTTTGTAATTTGCTTTTGAGATTATGTAACAGTTATAAAATTTGCAAGGAAAGTATCAGTGTTTAGATAAAATGTCACTGCAGATACATTTGGTTAGTCAGTTATCAGTAATTATTTAATTATTTAACAGCAGTATTTTTTCAAATTTGTTTTCAGTAAATTGCTGATAACTGTTTTGATTTCACCTGGCAACTTGAATCACATGAAATCCATCTTCCAGCTGATTTTACCTAATTTTAGTAAATATATATTCATGTGTCTGGTTAGGTTTCAATGCAGGCACCCAGTGTAGATGTGCTTCCATTCCTTTCCAAATATATTAAGATGGTGATGCTATTGCATGATGTTTCCCTGGTTTTGTTTAGCTGATTTATACCATAACTCAGCTGCGATACTGATCCCAATTAATATATCTGCATTCAGGTGGGAAGTCAGTCTCCCTTGCAAACCCAGCTAATTTAGTTGAAGGTTTCTGCATTGAGATCCACAACTGAATTGTCTGTTGTGTTACTCTTAAACATGATGTCCTTCTGCTAAAACTAAGTCTCACTGATTAGCAGAGGTGAATGGACTATGAATTGCTAAGGGTAAGTAATGAGTTTGAGTTCTTCTATTTTCTATAGGAAATTAGATGCCTTTGAAGATAGGTAGATACTTTGTGATAAAAGGAGTCATTCAAAATCACACTAAATTTTCATTAGTTTTGTCATGGTATCAAATACAGAATATAATGTCTGAATTCTCTGAATAAGCTGCACCAAAATTTTTTGATAAATGAGCTTCTGTATACTTAGAATAGTTGCAATATATTAAATGTTGAACAATATACAGTTATTACTTTCCATTGCAGTCTATTCAGCACACTCGGGATGTTATTAAGTTACTTATGACACGCTATGCTATATTAACATCTTATATATATATGATCTAATATGTATAGCACCCCCAGGTTTGAAAAATGAGCTATTCAGAAAGGAGGCCTAATTCAGACATTATTACCTACCAGTTGTCATTTTTTCATTGCTGGTGGCAACATTGCTAACTACAAACTCCAGTCAATCTGGGCCAAATGCTTTTCCCGTTACTCATTTTACTTTCAGTTTCCTCTTAATAAAAGTTCCCTCAAATGACAGAAGAACATTACTATTCAATTCTGTAGTTTATACAATTATTTAGGTGTACGTTTTGGCATTCATGTCAATTTTTTTAAGATGTGAAACAAATTCTTCTGGTTTTGTCCTTTGTTTTCCTGCATCCTCTGTCCTTTGGCTTTTACTCACTATGTTGCTGCTGCTGAAGAATTGAAGTATCTCTTCCTAACTAGCAATGTTAACTGGTGGAGATCAAGCTGTCTTTCCTTTAGATGGGCAGCCAAACAAAACTCCCTGCTCTCCCTCCTCAATTGCTAGGACTTCTAGCTTTTTCTATTTTTTCCGAGTAGGGTTTTTATCTCAAGGGACCATTGAACTATTCATTAGGGTCTCCAGCATAGCTTTCAGGATCATACAAACCCTTCAGCCAGAAGCTGAGCAGATCTCAGGTAAGAGTAAAAGAAATTTTTCATTATAGTTTTATTTCTATCCTTCACATTCCCACATTAGTGCTCAGAGCATTCTTATGCACAATTCCTGATGTACTTGAATGAGTATGTGTTTAAATTATTTGGTGTTTATTTTTATTCTTACACTACCTCTCTGCTTCATTTTTTTCTGTTGTTTTAATGGCTTACAATGCTTCATACTCCGTCCCATATATATCACTAGATAAACATTTTTATATTATTCACTTCTGATCCCGGTATTACCCAGGAAGCAGATACAAAGTCCCCCAGCACATACACTAGAAAATGGGTACAGCCTCCTATGATATGGGAGGGAGGCGAGGAACAGCACAAAAGGAAGATAGTCACTTTAATATTAACAACACTAGACTGAAATAGTCCTCACAGACATAAATCCTAATGTCCTATTTCTATTTCACTTATAATATTTTTGTTCCATTGTGTAGCCATGTGCTTCAGTTATGTCTCAATTTACACTGACAGAAGACAAAAGACATTTGGGCTTTAAAACTGTGTTTGGTCCCATTTTTATGAATTGAAACCAGAGATTCCTTTACTGTTTAATTTCATACAATAATAAAATCATTTGGATTAGAAAGGACCTCCTGAGGTCCTGCTCAGAGTAGGGTTAGATGTGAGGTCAGGTCAAGTTTCTCAGTACTTTTCCCAGATGTATCTAGAAAACCTAAAAGAATGGAGCCTGCACAACCTCTCTGGGCAGTCTGCTCCAGTGCTGGACCATCCTCATGGTAAAAATGCTTTTCTTTATGGCCAGTCAAAAACTCCCGTGTTTCATTTTATGACCATTGCCTTTCATCCTTCCAACACACACTTCGATGAGGTGCCTAATGTTCCTGTAGGTATGGGCAGGCTGCTGCTAAGTCCCCCAAAGCCATTTCTTCTCCAAGAGGAGCAGGCCCAGCTCCCACAACTTCTTCTCCTATGGTAAGTACTCCATCCCTGACCATCTTGGTGGATCTTCACTGTAGTGTCTCAAGTTTACTGATTTCTTTTCAGCTGGGGGGCAAAAAACTGGATGCAGTATTCCAGATGTGGTGTAATGAGAGCCAAATAAGAGAATAATCACTTTGCTCAACCTATTGGCTATGATTCTGTTGATATATCCCAGTATGCTGCTAGCCTTCATCACTGCCAGGGTGCATTAAGCACTCCTGGAAAGCAAGTTCCACTGAGAAGCTTTATGGATATATATCCCACTGAGTTGCACGCACTATATTGCTCTATAGAGGGGCCTAGCTCTCCCCATTAACTATATAGGGAGCCTAAAGGGATTAACACTCTGTGCCTAAAGCTAGCTCATGTGAATTAGTCTTATAGGTTTGATAAAAAAATGCATACTGTGAAACCTTTTGAGATATAATTTATAAAATTTAACAGCCACCTTTAAAATATTGTATACTACAAAATGGTCACTAAAGCAACAAAATTATATTATATATAGGGGTACAAATAAGAATAAATATAGTTTCAGAACAAGCTTCCAAGGAAGAGGAAACCCCTAGTTGAAGCTGAAAGAATGGAAAAAGAACATATTTGGTAAAGAATTCTTCACAGTTAAAAACTGAATTCCTACTAAATAAAACGCTATAGAAGAGTATTCTGGTGAAAGACAAGTTGAAGATCAAAGAGAATATGCTGTCCTTAGGAAAGGAAGGGTAGAAAGGATGTGAGACAAGCTAAGACGTCATAGCAGCTAAGATTAGTTTTTAATTTACTCTGGGATGAGGGATTTTTTTTTTTTTTTTATTTCTATGTTTTTGTAGATGTTTCAAAGTCTGTCATGAAGAACTTAGTTTTTTTCTTTTGTTAAAAAACCCATTTGTTTCTGTTCTAAGATTGTCTAGAACATAAAATTATTTTGGGATAATTTAGAAAGCCTGAAGTATAAAAATTTAAGTGAAGTCACCAGTTAAGACAAATAGTTGCTTCAGGCAGCCCATTTTGATGTCCACAGCCCAAGGAAGGTTTGGGGAAATCTTATCTCTCAGTTTGTGTACCCTACCAATGTGACAGAACCAAGTTCCAATAAAAGGGCAAAAGATCCTCCTGGAAAATGCTATCCCATGTTTCCTTTGGAAGAGCAGAAAGTAGTGAGGCAATCCATAACTTAAGGAAAACCCTTTCTTGTTGCTTGTTCATTGTTCATTGCTAAACATTGATTGGGGATTCTTACTGGTGTACCATTCTCTGCGGGTCCAAATAGAAGCCTGATGAGGTCAGGAACATTCCTATTTTCAGTGAATTGAGAACTTTTCCTAATTCTATTAGGGGCCTGGTGTTATAGAGAACTTATTTATTAGTTTACTGACAAACAAAATATTGCAGGTACCTTTCTGTCAGACATAAATGATTTGGGAGATTTTTTTTTTTTTATTTAGGTTGATTTGAAGCAGAAAGTATTTCAGGTGAAGTTCTCCCTCTTTTTGAAATGACTCTCTGTTTTTCTCACAACTGGCCAGCCTGCCTAACAATTACCTAAGCATATTTGATGGCTGGGTTCTGTTATTTTCATAAGTGTTTTGAAGAAATGTGATGTCATGTAGCAATAATATGTCCAATTCAAGCTGATAATAAAGGCAGAAGCTCCATATGGATTTTCTTCTTTAGCAACTACTAAAAATTAAGTTTCTATGCAATTCACACTCGCATTTAAATTTTCAGAACTGTGGTGATGGTAGCTAACTGCAGTGACATTACCTCAGATGCTTCCTTAATGAAAATAACACAGTATGCAAGACTGAACAGAGAAGGAGGAGCTGGGTTTTCAGATTTCATGTCTGTATTTAGTTGGCTGGCTTCAATTAACACATTAAACTTTGTAATGCCTTTATGTCTTCATTTGTTAAATGGGGATAATTATACATTCTTCATCATATCTATGAAGATCTCTGCTAATGAGAGATTGTCTTATCAGTGTAAGGTATTATTACAACATAGCTGATTAATGGAACTATGCCCACGGGGGAGGCAGTAGTGGAGGAGGAAGAGAGTGAAAATAGAAACCATACTTTTGTCG
The DNA here is from genome assembly GCF_018691265.1 of Tyto alba. Taxonomy (NCBI): domain Eukaryota; kingdom Metazoa; phylum Chordata; class Aves; order Strigiformes; family Tytonidae; genus Tyto; species Tyto alba. Next base: position 39,277,858 of record NW_024881316.1, on the reverse strand, counting down.
GATTCAGGGAGCTAGTGAAGAATGAGGACAAAATGCTACATTGCTTTGTAGAAAATTAAGGATCACAGCTACATCTATCACCATAAATGGCTTGCTTGAATTGCTTGCATTCTCTGTCTGAGCTGCAATATTTCATTCAACTAACCATTCGTTAAACACACATCCTGAAAGCAAATAACTTTAATGTAAATAATTTGTGAAGCATTGTTCCATCTGTTGAAAATGTGCAGTAGTAGTTTCAACCCTTGTCTAAACCAGGCAAGCTACTTTCAGGCAAGTTTGGGAGGTAAATGAACTGTCTGGCTGCTTTTCTTGGCAACATCTAGTATTAGTGGGAGGTGGCAGTAAAGAGAACATGAGGAAGACTGAAAGTGTTTACTTAAAACTTTAGCCAAATGGCTAGGGAGAGTTAAGATAAATCATAACTGTCAATGATGACAACTTTAGACTGCTACTAGTTCACTCCTGTTTATGCAGTTTTAAATGTTGCACTTAGAAATGTTTAGAAGGAGACTGAATTTTTATTGACAGATGCTATAAGTTGTTTAGATGTAAATATTTTGGATTTGGTTCTAACAGTGACTTCGAAGATTTGCAGGAAGAAGGCTGTAAAGCTTCACACAACACTTGAGAGATAATATTTTTTAAGAGTGTCTCCAAAATATGCATCTGTGACTCATATTTCCCCAAAGAATAAGGTCCATAGATCAATGCAAGCTTATTACACATTCTCACACAAAAAAAAACCCAAATAAAATGTTGCAGCAATTGACCATATGGGATCACTGAATTGAGTCAGTTTTCTTTCCTTTTTTCCCACTCTTGTCTTGAGCACCTTTTCCCCTAACCTTTTTTTTTTTTTTTTTTTTTTCAAATGGTGGCTTGGATACTAACATTTAAATAGCAGTTAAGATATCAGAATAAGCTAGCAAAAGGCCAGAAGTTCAGCCAGTAACCTCAAGATTTTTTTCTTAAAATATTGAGTCATGCTGACCAATGACATGAAATACAGTATATTGTGAAAGATCAGGGTGAATTGATCAAGGATTTAGATCAATTTATATTTTGCTTTTAACTGTGGCAGCTGCTGCTGCTTTTAATACACTTACTTAAAGTAAGCAACACATCTAGATGCTCTTTTATTTATATAGTTCTATAAGATTTGCTTTGTAGACTGTAATATTGCAGTACTGATTCCAGAAGGAAAAATAGCCCAAAATTTAGAATAGTCTAACCTTGGGTTCAAATCCCTTCTCTGTTTAGAAATTGAATTTTCACTAAGGGGCATATCCTTTAAATATCTTCTGTAAGGACAATCATGTCTAAAACACACAGTTAAGCACAGAAGTACCTTCCCATAGATTGCTCATATACTCCTGTTAGGATGGACCAAAATGGATCTTCTCAGTGGAGTTTAATAACTTGGATGAGAAGCATGTGAACATAGACTGTTTCCAACTCTGCTGCTACATATGAAACCTCGGTTCAAGAGCATATTCTCTTGACTGACACTGAATTGCTCTAAATTCGAAATATGGGTTCTTAGCCAGCTCTAATCAACTCCTGTCTAATCATGGAAAGACCTGAAATGCATTGACTAACAATATCAATTTTTCTTAACGTTTCCATTCTGTTTTTAATGATTTCCAACACCTCAGTCCTGATGAGGCAGAACAGTATGGTTAATATCCCCTGTCACAGTTTACACAGACTTTACAAAGCAGTTACTGATTTTCAAAATTGCTTGAGAATCTTGATCTAATAGAAATGCCATGCCTTCCACTTCACATCCCAACTTTGCCTCCAAGAAAAAGCATTGGTCTGTGGAAGAACTGGATTTATTTCCCACCAGGCTACTGGCTGCTCAGGAAAGGACTTATTTTTAGCATCTCCTCTGAAAGCTGTTTCACTTTTCTGAAAAAATGTAAAAGATTCACTGACTCGGAGAAGGAACGTGCCTCTAAGGGCCTGACTCACTAATCTTTACAGGAGATGCATGGCCAAGTAAGGTTTTCTGAGCTTCTGACCCTGCCTAAAGGCCTAGTTTTGTATTTTGTTCGTGTCTACTGAATCTAAATATAGAGGCAGCTGCTGGCACTTGAGACTCACCAGTCTGATCTATTCTTCTAACCAATAAGCTAGACAGTAACCTTAGATTTTTTAAGTCACCACTTATACTGCAAATCTTCATATGTCCAGATAAAGTTATAGAGCCTTAACCAAGGCTTTTTGGGGTATTGTCTTCACTGCAAAGCAAAACCAGGTGCATATCTCAAGATCCGGTTGCATCAAATGTCTCCTATCCACTCTGCTTAGAAATATGTCTGCTTATATCAGAAGTGTCTTGGAAAGAACAGGATGGGCTAGTGTAAAACAGAGTCAGGGAGTGCATTAAACAGTGACAATGAGCAAGCATTCAGCACTTTAACTCTTTCTTATGTTTCTTTTGATTTAGCAACATCAGTGTATTCAAGGATTTCTCTGAAAAGTTTTGTGCCTCTACTTCAGGGCTTTAAATTCTTCTGAACCCCAGGTCTGTCTAAAATGAATTAATCAGTCTAAATTTAAGAAAGCCATTCAGCTGCTGAAACAGAATAATATAGTGCAGTTTGAAACACATTAGGATCTTATGTGGCTAAGACAGCTACAGTTTGGGGTTTAAAAGATGTGTGCCCCTCTGGAGTGGCAGTAAGACTCCTGCAGGTTAAGCTAGGAGGTTAGGCTACACATCTTTTGTGGATATCTCAGTGGATCTGCAATACCCAACTTCAAGCATCTGAATCACTCCTTGGCTATATTTATAGAGTGGGTGGAATTTAATTTCCTTCAGTCAGTTAAACTTTGGAGAGCTATAATGTAAGTGTCTACAGGTGAGCTCAACTTTTAGTCAGTGGAGATTCAAACACAGAGTCAGTTTCCTAAAGGTACGCACACAGTGGCATTTCTGGTGTATTTTTCTTGGCCTGCAGCTACCATCCCAGAAAATATGAATCTTCCACAGGTTCTCTGTCGTATTTACCAGATGCATGTGTGTATTTCAGGTATACTCAGGCAGCCAAGACACTGATAGATACATATATTAAACAAATTAATCAAGCAAATGGTTTGCAGTCCATAAATGAAATGGAGTCTTAAGAACTGTCATATTCCTGCTAAAGAGCTACACTGTCTTACCTCATTAACTGCACTGATGACTGATTTAGTTCATTTGCCTGAACAAGGGGCATCCTACACACCTCGATCAGAGAAACCCTTCCCATAGAATCTCAAGAAACAACTAATGGAGATAAAAGATGATCTGGATATGGCTCATTTATTTTCAATGATTCTTTAAATAGGTTAAGATGAGTTGCAGATTAGAAGTGGGTGTTTCTCAATAGGCCTCAGAAACAGTCTATGGTGACTAGACCAGTCAAAACATCTTCAGTGCATGTATCTAAAGAGAGAGGTCTTAAGAACTACATTGTGAATTCAGTTATTTCATGCCATTTGAGATACATCAGATTACCTAAGACACTTGCAAAAGGCTCGTAGATATAGCACAAAATCTACAAGAGATCAACATCCTTCTCTGAGGGATTTTATATGGAAGTCAACTAGGGCATCCTGAATCTTCTCAAATGACACTGGAAATTGATGTCTAGCAACTGAATTGAACATTTTAAGCAAAACCAATGTCCCTTCGTGAAGGAACTTCTGCTGGTTGCTGAGAGCTAACATGAGTGTAGCTTCAAGCTCAGTTTGACTTGACACATTAATGTCACTGATAACATTGACTTAACAAACCAAAGATTTATTCTGACCATAATGTCTGCAGCTGGTTTATAAGAAAAGAAAATGTGCTGAATCTGGAAGTAGTGCCAATGGTTCCAAAAATCGGAGATGTAATTGAACTTATAATGATTCTCTACCTTAACAATTAAATGGTTTTAATGTAAAAATAAAATCTAAAGAAACTGACAGTTTCAAGGTTAAAACATGAATAATCTCTAAGTATTTTAAAAATTACTTCTGTGAAGGGATTTCTAAGAACAGAAATTTTCCTGTATACACTTGGAAAAATGAACTGTTCAAATATTCTTCAAAACTTGACTTCATGTTAAGTCTCTGAGACTCACCAAAAAAACAGTTTTAAACATTATAAAAATAATTTTTATCCCAGAAAGAACTTCCTTTATAAATGATGGGCAATCAAAAATTATTACAGAATTTTGAAATCCAAGCTGGAATGGAAACTGATTTAACTCATGGCATAGATGTCCTCTGACAACGAAACAACAGTCTACAATATTGCAACTATCTTTCAAAGGTTTTACACATTGCTGAATATATCTTGAAAATGTCTGCTGTAAAGACTTTATTGGCATCACAATGCTCAGTATAAATCTGTAAAGATGAATCTGTTCAAACTTTATGGAGCAGCAGTGAAAATCTTTGAAGAACTGGGGACCCTTAAATAGAAAACTGGGGGAAAAAAGGCACTAGGATTCATGAAACACTTGGGGTTTCTTTCCAGTAGAGTACAGAAAGGCTTGTTTTATTCAGTTAACATACCACAAATGAAATGAATGGATAATACAGTACAGCTCTGCACAGAGTTGAAAAGGGCATTCTCAAGGAACTGCAGTCCCATCACTATGGTATTTAATACAGAATATAGTAAAGGACATGTTATAAGAGTAAATACATAGTGCTAAACTAACAGAGATAACACAAATGATTTAGAAAGAAAAGGTCTTGGCAAACTTGATGCTTCAGGAGGCTGCAGACAAAGCTGATAAAATGCAGCATAACTTATTTAGATCTTCAGAACATCTTGACAAAGTTCCATACTACTGGTCTCTGTTTAAGCTAAAAGTTGCCAGGATCTAAGGAAGTACATGGGAGTCGATAAAGCACTGATTGAAAAACAGAAAACAGGGAAGCTATGTTAGATTGTAGAAAACTAGATTTACTGGGGCCTGACAGGGGTCAAAATTTAGGCCTCTACTGTTCATGATCTATAAAAATGATATAGGCTAGTAAAATAAACTGACAGCACAATGTGGAAGGAGCCGTGAACCTACAACGTAAAGCTAGAAAAATTCAAAAGTGTTTTTTGCTTAGCTTGCTTGTTTTCATTGCTGAAAAAGCACTAATAATCTCCTTTGTGCTAGCTAGTCAACACAAATGCATTTTAAGAATGCCTAAGCTGTAAGTTAAATAAAGACAGTCTAGAGGATAAAAAAGTCTTTTGGCTCATATGCAAATACTACATTAGTGTGCCTAAAAGTCCTGCATTGCTTGGGACAGTGCCAAAAATCAAAGATATAACCCCAGGTATGACACAAGTGAATTCTCTAGTTTTATGTCCTTGTTTTTAAAGCGTTCATGACTCAGTAGTGTTAATACAGGGGTGGCAAACAGAGCTCTGAAGTTCTAGAGATAACCTCAGTGGGAAGAAGAAAATTCAGAACAATACTATTGGTTCATCAAGATTCTTTCAGGATCCCTTAAAAATTTTAAGACTTACTGTAACCCTAAGTTTGATTTCAGTGGTAGACTATTAACACTAGTTTCGCAAAAAGTGAGTTCGTTGTTACTACTGTTGTTGATCTTTGTCAGGCAAAGCAGTAGGACTGCTAGTAAGTTTAGTAGGACTAGATAGACTTACATACAGTTCCTGACACAGATTTGGCTATTCTCATAGGCAACAAAAATATTTTAAAAAAATTATAATATCAATCAATGCTTTCTTTTTCCAATCCATAAATTGTTTATATTTCTGTAACTTTGGGGCAGGGTTCATCTCTGACGTAGCATCTACTTTTGTTTAAGTTAGTGGAGATCCCTACTTTTGTAGATCTTTAACGTTTGGTTCAGAATTCTGGTTCTTCTAGTTGGCATATGAAAATTCTTTAAAGAACAAACTTTGGAACAGTACTGGTATTGGTGGTTTCTGTACTTTTCTAGGTATAATATTATCTTCCGAAGCTTAGAGTTGTCATGGAGTAAACAAATTACTTTTATTAATAATAAATTATTCGTAGCAAATTAATAATCCATCAAGCAAGTAGATTGGAAACTGGAATGTAGCAGGGACTGCTCACAAGTTTTTCTTTCAAAAGTCTTTTTATGAAGAAATCATATTTTCCCTGTAGCATTTGTCTTGTTTTGTTTTGTTTTAGAAAGCAGATGTTTTCCTAATAGTAGCAATTTCTGGAACCAGTTTTCAATACTGGGGCACTATAGTTCTTTTTTCACATGCTTCCACTCTATGTGGGTCTTCACAAACCTCCACATGCTGCAAAACCCCATAGCCATGTGAGTATTCCCACTGAATCCAACGATATATGGCATCCAGGAAAGGAAGCCAACCTATATGTGAATACATACAGGAATGTGAGGCAATGGTTTAACACTTTAGCAGTGAAGCAGTTAAAACTGCCACTAAAATATACTATTGGTTTTGATTGGATGGTTTCATAAGAAAAACATATCACATTTCCCAAACGACTCTATATCTAATTCTTTTCTGAGATTCATCTGATTATTAAAGTTTCTAGGTAAGCATGAGGGAACAGCATCTTCCACACTCAGCCTAAGAAATCTAACTCCAACCCAAAGTAAATGCCGTTTTCTTAGGCTAAAGTGCTGAAGTTCAGAAAATTAGACTGTGGCGATATGTATCAATAAAAAATGTGAAAACAAATTTTACTAGGTTATTTGATAACAGAACATAGATACATTGCTATTAAACTTACTAGTATGGGTCAGGCTTACTGTTTGGACCTGCATAACTCGTGTCTACAGAGTTAAACCCTTGTTTCCCCACCCCACAAGCACAGTGGCCTCATCCATGCCATCTTCTGGATATAGTCTCTAACCCATGTTGTCCGTGATCTGTAGTGCCTGGGAGAGTACTAGTTGGCACATGCCAAAACTGTGCCAAGGAGCATGCTAAGGATTTGACAATATAGACCATGGTATACCAATGCTCAAGCCAGTACCCTGTCCCTTCTTAGTTTACTTGTATAGTGGTAAATCACTGGAACATTTTCCCATGTACTCGTGGTTAGTAGTGTCTTGGTTAAGTAGTCCCAAAACAATGGAACTATCAGAGAGGAAAAATCTATTATGTTGCTAATAGTGAGTAGAAATCCACAGAACTGGTTCTGCATAAATGCAGTATTAAAATGTATACTTGAAACATGAACTTCATGATGAGAAATATTATTTCCTCAGCCCAACTATGGTTCTCTCTGAAATACTGTGTTGAAGTGATGTGTATAATATTTTCAAATGAGAAGCATACATTTTAGACTGTGAAATACCACAACAAAGAGCTATCTAATAATATTTTTACTGGGTATGGAGAACTGAAAAAATTCAGATCATGATTAGCAGAGCCAGATCCAGAAAGAGATCAAATAAGTTTATAATTAAATTTAAAAGACTCAATATTATCTTGTAAAAGCTTGTGATGAAGGGGAAATAGCAGAAACAAAATAGAGAGCAACCGTATCAGGTGTCATAGATGCCAAATCTTTCAAAGTCTAAAAGACATCCAAAATAAATCTATGCTTAATAAAAATTTGAATTCCAGATATACCTACCAATATTTTTGCAGTAAGAGACACATTCTGTTCTGAACTGTATGTAGATAGAAGGAGAGCTGAGGTGTATGGGAATTACATGACCTTCTTCGGATGAATAAAAAGCTGATATCAGTGAAAAGGATGGCCAGTTGGATCCATTAGCTTTATATTACTGTATAGTTTCCTTCACCCTTTATTTGGTATGATGGCCTAAACCAATACTTCCAAAACTTTTCCACTACAAGCCAGGAACTTTTTTTTTTTTTTAATTTCACAGACCAACATAAGGTCTCAAGGTCTGGGCTGGGAACTGCTCACCTAAGAGAGTCTCAGGAAAACCTGATACTTTTAATTTAATTAAAAGAATAAATTAACTCGAACCTCTGGAACAACTAGAACAACAAATTAGAAAGACAAATTTTCAGGCATGGAAAGGCTTATTCATGTCTGAAACTGAGGTTCTATACCTTACACCTAATCTGAGATCAGTGTGACAAAGGATTTGTGTGGTTTTACAGCTATATCAGTTGGTCTAAGTAATGGTCATCTATAAATCTTACCTTGCTTATATACTGCCATTCATTTTATTAATATCAATTTGTCCCAACCCATTCAAGTCTGTGTGTTATCACTGTCTGTCACTGATGCCTAGCAAAGATGACATGCTTGCAAAAGGAATCCAGGTGTTTATGATCAGGACCTTCCTCTTGTGCCATATTTCTTCTCCGTTACTTTAATGATCTTAATCATCTTTAAGTAAGCTCAGTGTTCCACAAAACTTTGCAGTGGGAGGAATGACATAATATATTGTCCTGGGTTGAGTGAGTGGTGGAGTTTTTTGGTGGCAGGGGAGGGGGCTATCGGGGCGGCCCCCTGTGAGAAGCTTCTCGAAGCTCCCCCAGCTCCACGTCAGCTCCACTTCTGTTTGGGAAATTGAGCCAATCGGCTGCGCCTCTGCGATAACGTATTTAAGAAGGGATGTGGTGACGGGCAGTCGGACTTGTGAGGAGGAGTTGCTGCAGCTGCATGAACACCAAGGTCAGTGGAGGAATGGAGGAAGAAAGGAGGGGGGAGGTGTGCCGAAGCAGAGACCCCTCTGTATCCTGTGGTGAGATGGCAGGGCGGCCCCCCCCTGCCACCCATGGAGATCTACGGTGGAGCAGACACTGATTTATGGCCTGTGAGGTGTTTTGCATGGTTGACCAAGGTGTCTGTGCCCAAAGAAGGCTGGGGTCTTGTGGGAAAAAGTAGCCCCCACTGTTGTAGTTTGGTGCTGGAAGGATTGCAGCATGTGGGGGTGTCCCACGCCGGAGCAGCTCGGGAAGGGCTGCAGCCATGGGAGGGAATCCAGTCGGAGGAAGTTAGTGACCCATGACGGAGCAGTGTGGGGAACGCCGCGGCCCATGGGAGGAATTCAAGTCGGAGAAAGTTTGTGGAGGACTGTCTCCTGTGAGAGGGGGACCACGATAGAGCAGGGGGTAACAAGTTTTGGACACTCCCCTCACTGAAGATGAAGGAAGTGGCAGCACTGACTGCACCCCCCATTCCCTGCCCCTGCGCCACTGGGGGAGGAGGTAGAGATATCGGGAGCAGAGCTGAGCCCGGGAAGAAGGGAGGGGTGGGGGAAGGTGTTCTCAAGATGTGGCAATGCTTCTCACTGTCCTACTCTGTTATGTGTTGTTAGTGTCTGTAATAAATGTATGTTCTTTTTTTTCTTCCCCTAATGAGTCTGCCTTTTGCTCGTGATCATAAAAGGGGGATTTTCCCCCATCCCAGTCCTATCTTGAACCCCAAGCCTGGCTCTCTGTCCCTTCTCATTGCCGGAGGGGAAGGGAGAGAGAAGTGCTGCATTGTGGTTGTCTGTCAATCAGGCCTAAACCACGACATATATATGACATGGTTTGAAACTTTAAGGGACTGGATGGGATCAAGGATACTCAGATTCTCAGAGTGAAGCCTTAAGTTTGCACAAATCTGCTTCATATTTCATGTTACGGGATTTGTAATTTGCTTCTGACATATTAAGAATGCAGAAGGAATCCTGTGCAACTGTTTAAAGAACAACAATAATGAAGGGAATAAACTTGCTCTCAAGAGCAAAGATTGAATTATATACAATCCCTTTGTCAAGTCAAAGTGGCTTGTCAAGCCTACTTCTCTGCAGCCCTGCTTTTGAGCCCCTCTTCCCATGTTAAGCAATATTTTATTTTCTTTAGCATGAAATAGCTCCATATTTCGATGTAATTTGTTCTGTTACACAGAAGTCATTCTTTTGGTGGTACCATTTCCTGAATGAACACTTCTGGCCACATTTTTGATGATGACAGCATGATATAACAAACTTACCCATTCAACTTTGAGGTAGATGGACCAGAAAATCTTGACTCTTCAACTAATAATCACAGCTATTCATTCAGAACAGCATAGGTGGGAAGTCCCTTTCTCTCATCAGTGAAAATGAAATTATACCCACTCAAAGGAAGAACTTGGAAAAAACTTGTTCACCCAGGTGAAAACCTCACTCAGATGCTGGAATTATTTCTTTCCCCCCAGTTCATATGTGATTCATTCATTTTAATAACAATGACAGGCAAAAGAATAGAAGGGTTATGTGTTTTCTTTGAAAATACTTTCCAATATTTCAAACAGAAATGGTAGTGATATGAAATCTAAGATCATAAAGCAATAAATACTGAATAATACTCAGTGACTAATGTCTTAATGCTGAACTTTATTCAATTACATCAGTATAAAACTTGAATAATAGAATGTTTTTCTTCTTCCACCACTTGTTTTCCATCTGATTAGAGGACTTTCTCAAGTGAAATCTACCTCTGCCTTTATGTGTTACCTAGTAGTCATAAGTGTAGACTTCAGACTTGATACCTTGTGTATACAACTAGAAGACAAATGCATGCATAAAAATAAAAATGATACACCATTCCCTTTTAAAAAAAAAATCTTACACCACCATACCCCCTCTGCCATTAAAAGTTGGCATTAAGTACCCTTAACTAACCTCCTCAGGTGAACCACTGGACATCTTCAGCCTGAGAAACCTGACATAGATGTTAGAGTCTGCAGGTTAAAACTAACTGAGAATCTAGTACTAGAACAGCGGGGCTGTCTTTTCAAGTCTACAGCAAGGCCATGGAAAATGGATAAGAAAATCAGTCCCTTTTCTACACACAGAAAGCCCTTCAGCTGTTTGTTGAGACTAGGCTCAATCTCCTGAGACTGGAGATGCTCATATTTATCCTACATATAAACAGATATACTAAGGCCAACCTGGATTTAGTAAGCTTTCTAAGTAATAGATTTCTGATGTTACTAACTTAAAGTTTAGAATAACATCTCAGAAAGTTACCATGCTGCTCTTTTCAGGAATCTAACCTGAGTTCAGTAACCAAAATTTATGAGTATAAATTCAGTGTCTGGTCACAAGAGAATTCAGGGTACTCCCCCAAGAGAATACACAGTAATAACTTAGATGGTTGAAGTCAAGGTAGAGTGAATGTCACCCCTTGAAGAAAAACACAGTCCTTTATGGAGCATTTAAGATGTTCAGTCCTTTCTAAAGAATAGTAAAACAGAAATATGAGCTGTTAAAGAATTTGTTTATTTATTTGAGTCTGGCAATGGATTTTTCAAGTGCAAGTATTTTTTAACCTGTGATGCTTGGTACTTGAACCAGGTTTTTACGGCACAGCAGAAATCACGACTTCCTTTTCTAAGAAAATAACCTATATGATCTGACTATTATAATAGCCAAGATGATGACAAGATATTTGTAAGTTATCATCTATTATTTCTGTTCACTTGAGCATACAAACTTGCAGGGAATATTCATATTTAAAGTGATATATCTTTAAAATCAGTGCAATGAGACAAATGTGATATCCTTTTCCATTATACATATATATGGATCAGTGCAATATTCAGTACCAAATGTCTTTATTTATTCTGTAATGCACTGAAGTGCTAGAATATTTTCAGATATCTGTCGATAATATGAAACAGTCCTACCCAAGTAAAATTTTACCTCAAGATTACCCGTCTTTAAGGTACTGAGCATTTCCCACATCTTTCATGACCATACAAATCAGCTGAAATTCTTGTGTGGACTTAAGATCCAACAAGAATTGGTTCAGAGATATACGAGATAGCAGGTGATAGTTGTTAGTTGCTCTGCTGGTCTTGAGTTGTAACATGGCAGAAAAAATATACTGTTTAAGATGATATTTACTTGAAAGCTATTGCAGAAAGAATGCAATTAGCAGCACTAAATTCTTGTATCAATTGATTGCATTTAAGTAACTGAAAAAAAATATCTTCAATACATGCTCCTTTGGTAAGATTGTTGTAGTTTGATTATCTTGCTACCATTGACTGAAAAAAAGCCTGTGCTGGCATTGAAGGAAGGCAAACAGTTGTTGAGCTCTCTTAGCTTCTCTTCCAGCTCAAAGAACAAATTTATCACTTGGACTTGGCTTTGCAATATAAGCTGAGGGGTGGCTTTTGTGCTTTGTGCTATAAATATTTCTGTTGAAGATAAAATACTGTGAAAATCTGCAGAAGCACCATATGTTCATCCTTCTCAGAAAGTATTCTGGAATTTGTGTGTGAATACTTCACTCTTGTCCAATTACATTGCAATCAGTGTCTTATTTCTTCTGAATTGATGTATATTAATTATCATCTATTTAACATTCTTAAAGCTCCTTATAGTGTTTTGTTTTAATTTTATTAAGACCCAAGCTCATTAACTGTTGATCATATGGCACTTTTTGTACTTCTGAGACTTATGTTATAACCATTCAGTCTGTTGACACTTGTGGTGTAGGCAATGACCCCCAAGAAAGAAAAAAGCAAAGATGGTTCTTCTCTCTAGTAAACACATATTATCTAGTCATTATTAGAGAGTGGTTGTGTTTGTCAAAACCTGAAGCCCAGAACACAGTCAGGACCCATTCCAGCTTGTCTCCACTGCTCCTGTGGCCAGTGTGGACTCACATCCCATATAACATTGCAGCATGAAATACTGGACATTTGAATTTTTAGAAAGGTCACTGAGTTGTCGTATCACTCCAAAACAATAGCAGATATAGCAGAAATGGTTGGGCCATGTATAATGTGAGGAATTAGCCGTTCTGAAAAAAAAAAGCGCATGACTTATAGTGAGCCTTGAAGTGCAGATAGACTTGAGGTTTTCTCTTCACTATGCTGGCTGGGTTACCTCAAAGATTTCTTTGATAGTACTCCAATGTGTGCAGCCAGTGAATTTTGCCTCAAGCTGCCTTTGAAGGCTTCTTCCTACTTGGATCAAGATGTCAAAATGTCCTCAGTTCTTTTGACTCAGATCTTGATTTAAGCAGTGCTTGGCATATCTCCAGAATGAGATTAATTCCTGCTTCTTTTTTTGACTGTATTATGCACTGTGAGTTACCAGTACCTGGCCCACTCTCTATACTTTTACACAGCAGCTTGCATCTATAGCAAGTAGTGAAAGCAGCAGGAAGTAAGTTTCATGGACAGCTGGATTTTACTGCGTTCTATAGGTACTGAGATCAAATCTAAAAATGCATTTAAACGTTTTGAGCTTAATCAAAGTTCATGTTATGTCTGCAGTTTAGAGAAAAAACCTTATATGAAATAAGCCAAAAATGTCTTTTTGACCTGTCTTATCAAGAGATCTTCCCTGTGAACTCCTACCTAACTGTCTCACACAGCCTTGGTCTCTGCTTCAGAGGACCCTCTCTCCCTCTTTTCTTCCTGAAGCCTTATTAAGTGAGTGAAGCTATATCCTGACCCCATTTTAGTCACAAAAACACTTCATCTTCTCACATCAGAATATAACACAGAAGTGAACTCATGGATCAGCAGGCTATCATAAGCCACCATGTCATATGTGTCTATTAAGTTCAACAAGCTCTGTTTTGAAAATAACTGAATTTAGTGTCTCCCTGGACTCTTACTGGAACACAATGTATGATGAGGTGAGGGAAGAATGCCATAATTAGACCTGTAGTTCACTACAGTTTTTAATATTTTCCCCTCTGGACAAATCCTGTAGAACTGACCAAAGCCCCAAACTTGGAGGAAAGACTGTAAGAGGAATAGAACTTTTCAAAACCTCAGAATTAATCACTAAGGGGATCTCTTTTTCTTCCACTGACCCAGCACTGCATTACAATGCCATGGTATGCTACTGTAAATGCTGCTTTCCAGATGAGATACAAAATCAGACTTTTACCACCTATGTTCATTAACACAGCCTTGTCACTGCTTGAAGATAATTCTAGGTTGGACAGTTACATTCCTTTTGGGTATGTGGTAAATTAAAACATTTTCAAACTAGGTTAATTCTGTGCAGGTATGTTTGTTTGATGTTTCATGGTACAAATCAAACAAGATAAAATGTAGCCTTAAATACTGTTTGAAACATGATACCATCAATAGGTCTCTTGAGAAGTTCTCTAGGGAATATCTCTTTAGACAAAGTCTTGCTGGGGACAAAGTTTGTAAAGAATTTATCCTAGAGAAAAATGTTTTGCTATCAGTTTTTCTGAGATACCAGGAATTTTTCCAGTTGTGAATGCACTGATGAAACTACATCTTTTATTGGAGGATGATAAGCACACCCTTTTAAGAAACTCAGTCTTTATGTTTTCTCAGTTATCCTGATTCTGCTGTTTTCCTAAAATATTTCTTATCATGTGCAGGAAAATTTTGCTTGCACAAAACATCTTCCAGTCCTCCCAGAATGCATTTTAATAGTGAATGAGAGTCTCTGTAAGTTTAAAGCCAGATTCTCTCAGCTACATTTGGAATTTCCTCCCAAACCACAAAAAGAGAAACAACTAACAAATGACATTTATGGCACAATGTATAACACACACCAGATATATATGCCATTTTTTATTTGGACTTTTCTAGCTAAACAGAAGCAAACAAATGTTTTATGAAATTCTCTATGGTTGCTATGGTTATTTCTATCCTAATATCCACAGCCAAAGGATTATCTCAGGTCAAGACCTTAGCTCAGTGACTGCCCTTATTTAAACAGTAAGGTCATTTAGGAAAAAAAAATAAAGACCAGAAGACACAATAATATTTAATAATAATCGCTGTATTCTTGGCTGAATTTCTTTGCAGCTGAACATCATGCTTCTGCTCCCAGTGTTATTTTCCTCTGACCTTCCAGAACAATGAATGGGTGTGCTGGTTCCAGGTATGTTCCTTGTGTTCAGGCTCTCCATCACTCCTTCTGGAAATGTGGACTTTTGTACTCTAGTTGTCCTGGTTTTCAGGAACCCTAGCCCCAGGTTTGACCTGGAACTTCACTGCCCTTTATCCAGGTTTGAATATTTGCAGGCTTTTGGGGTGACAGTTTCAGTATTCAGAAACTACTTTGTACAGACAGTGCAAAATGGGGACTTAATTCACCGTGAAAGAGTCAGAAATGGAAACCAAGAAACAAAGGACATTTATAAATATATATAGTCAGGTTTCCCTATAATCAAGTTACTTCTGCCACAGTGTGTATCATGCTATGGGACTCTCATCAGAATCCCTTGTCTTTATTCTACCACAACAGTACCTTATTGCTTGAATGGACACATGGGATAAAATTTTTAGATTGGTTTAAAACCAGTTAAAATTCTAGTGGGGATTTCAGTAAGCACTAATTCCAAGTTCTCTAACTGGCTAAACACTAATTCCATTTTAAACTCCTCAAAAGCAATCAAGAATGTGTTTCTGAAGTTCCTATTAGGTTCTTTTTAGTGTTATGATCCCAAAAGTACTCCAGAAAAATCTTTATGTGTATAATAAAAAATTAGTCATAATCTAGCTGCTACTTGCACCAAAACCAACTATTTCAGTTGGGAATATAAAGGAATGGACCTGAAACCAAAATCCAGATAAACAAAATTCTTGATGTTGAGAAATTCCCTTCCTGCCACTTTGATATTGGTTGTATGTTTGTTGGTTTGCTTTATGTAAAAAAGAAAAAATATCAGGAAAAACAATGGGAGTGAGTTTGTAATTAGCTGATATACAAGCTCTAAAAGATTACTGGGGAGGGGAAAGGGGTTTTTATTATTTTTGTTAAAGGAAAAAGACAAATGAGGAACAGATAGCGCAAAACAGTTTAGCTTCCTACACAGTGCAATCTCTCAGCGAGTTCATCTTCTTTTTATGTCACTTGAGCAAGGCAGAGCCTTTATGTGGAAGAGTTTCCAAGGCGAGAAGCAGAGAGGCAAGGAGGAGTAACACTTGTGTTCAAATTGAATCCAGTGGCATTTCAGGAAAAAAACTGTAGAGCACAGTTGTGGCAGTGATTAAGAAAATAATAACCCCCGCCCCAAGTCACGGCACATGCTTCCCATATGTTTCCCCTGGGCATTTGCCAGATACAGCAGGATCTGGTGACATTTCTGCAGAACGATTCAAGGCCTGAAGAAGCCTTCCTGAACTCGATAGGGTTGGGGTGGGGTAGGGTATTGAAATGGGTGCCTGCTTCTTGTTTGATTTCCCGCTGAAAGGAGAAGCATTAAATAAAGCTGGCAAAAAGAACTCCCAACAGTTTTCTGTCAGAAAGTGTATTTCTGTTGGAGTTGAAAAGCTGGAGGAAAAAATGTCCTCTTCTCTGAAATTTGGCCTTAAAAAGGTAGAAAAAAGGAGAGTCTACTTCAGCATGTTCATTCAGCTCTCCAGTGCACTTTTGAAAAGAATCCTCTGTTTTTTCCCATTTACCACACTTCGGTTCACATCACAGAGCGGTCTCTGAGCGAGACAACTGGATTCCTTTCAGATTAAATTCAACTGGAAGATGTGCTCCAGAAGCACAGCTAATGTACTCCAAATACTTACTAATGTTTAAGCCATGGGAACAGGCTAAAGCTAGTGTGAAACAACCCCCCCAAAAAAGTGTATAGTACAGATGTTAAGTCCTCAACACCAAACATTTCCCACTGAAGACCCACTCCTGGGCTGCACGACTTGCTCATGTGGACACGGCCAAAGCCTCCCGCTCCAGGTTTCCAGAACAAGCTGTTTTGATTTTAAACTGACTCTTTGCTTGATTTATTTTTAATATATATTATATAATACAAAACTCAAAACTGTAATACAATGCTTTGACTGACCTCAAACCATTCTCATTGTCTTTCATGGAGTCCTTTGAAATAACTAGGTTTCTTTCCAAATGTGAATGAGGACAAATTGTGAAATCTGAAAATGCTTTGCAATTCTAAATTCCTGTCTTCCATACAGCTGCACAAGAAACCTGGATCTCCTTGCAAATGAATACCTTTGTACTTTAAGCCTCTGAAACGTTAAGACCCTGTTCCATCTGACAGCCAGACTGTCATGGGTAATTATAAATGATGGGAAGAAGCTGCTCCTCCCTCTGGTATTCCTTATAGGACAGACCATTACAGATTTCTTCTCCACTCCAGCCCCCAGACTGTTCTGTCCCCATAGAGCTATCAGCTCTTGCACAGATAAACCCTGTAGGTTACTGCCTTTAAACTGGCAGCCTGAGCTGAGTATTTATGAAGGGAAATACCTGTCTCATACCTATACAAGATGACTATTTCATCCATAAATCCTGCTTTTCACTAGGCAGCATGTTCCCAAAACTGGCTTAATTAAAAAAAAAAAAAAAAAAAAAAAAAAAAAAAAGAGGTTTCTTACAATGGCAAAACAATGCTTTAAAGATTTGAGAGTGCTCTAATTGCCTACATTGCTCTCTCTTTAAGCCAAGGAATGGACCCATACTCACATCTGGTAGTCAAAACTAAATGGAACCAGCTGAGAGAATACCCACTAGAAATTAAATTGTACAGAAGATGGCTAAGCCAGAAGGATTTAAGTGAAAGGCTCTTTTTAATAACTCCCTTGCTTTGCACTCATGCCTTTTGTTTATTTTGTTTATTTTTGTAATAAGCAAAAACAAATGAAAATGTCCCAGTTGTTAGCATTTAGCAAAATGTGTCCACTGTGCATTTAGGAGAGCATTTTCCATCCCATTTCACAATAAGGACGTCATTCATGGCCAGCAATACATCTATGGAATGTTGGCCTGCAGCTTTATGAATTGATTTTAAAATGTAATGGAAATATACTGTATATGCACAGTAGCCAACTCTTCCAATGTTAATAACTGGGACATTTTCATTTGGTTTTTGTTTATTAAAAAACGAATGGGAGGCCTAATCCTAGGAATAGCCATTTGATTTCTTGTGTTGAAACCGACCATAAGTGCCTGCTTATAGAGCTTTCTTTAGCATGGCCTGGCTCAGGCCACACGCAGCTTCATTTTCGTTGTTTCATAAACTGCCAAACCATGCGGGAAGATTTTGCTACAAACACTCTCTACCCGAAGTTTTTGTCAAGTTGGTAGTTTCTCCCCTTTTTGCCAACATTTATAAACAAGATTTTTCACTAAATTGGAAGTTGCAAGCAACAGCCCAGTTCAGCCCCTCTCCAACTCTAGAACAATTCTAACAAAAGTCAATAGCAACTATTAAACTAAGTAGGCAAAGACAGAACCTTGTTCTGCAGATTCATAAGAAAAATCTTCTATTAATAAGACCTCTGTAAGCTGTTACCATTCATTGATAATTGAGGTACTTAATCGCCCAAAATATTGAAGAAGGAAAAAAAACCAGTTTTTGAACAATTACCACCATTAACAGACAGATCTATAATCAGAAATAGCTAATGACTCCTTTAAGACTGTCTTGTTGTTTCCAAATTCAAAGAGACAATCTGTCAGAGGCATTATAGGAAACAATATTTCTAGAAAAGCAATATAAAGAAGGAAATTTACTACTGATATTACTTCTGGAAAGGGAGATGATCCTATGTGATACACAAAGTATCATTCCACAGTATCCACAATCTACAATACACTTAAAATTTCCTTCAAATAAAAGGTACAAGAACTACAGGGATGTGAGAATCTAAATATTCCCACTGTGAATTTGATATGAGTTCACCTTTTTCTGAATAGGAGCTGAATCACTCTGGGAACCAACGATTTTTAATGCAACCCTTCACAATGTTTACACTGTTCAGATATGTTCCTCATGTTCAGGCATAACTTTTCTAAAAACTGTGAACCTTCAAACCATCTTACAAACATAACCTGGCTAGCTGATATTCACAGTTGTGCAGTTTTTTGTATGTGGTAACTATTAACATTGAGAGGTGTTTGTTTTTATTTTTCTCCTTATTACTGGTGTTTATTTATAACACTGTTGTTCCTCAAAGACATGATAGATATAGATCATGGCCTGCTTGAACTATGCTCTGTACAGACCTAGGCAAACGTGAGAGTACCGTCCTTGTGAGTTCAGCTTAGCTTTAACAAAAGTGGAAAAAGTGTTTTGAATGAAAAAGTTACTGAGTAACATTCATTCAACACATCAGATTCATTGTACTGAATATACTATCCAGTATTGTCAGCCTTCAAGTTTCACAGAAGCCCTAGTACAAAATCTTACTTCTTTTTAATGAATTTTAATAGCGCTAAAGCTAGGAGAATGTAGTGGGTGGTATAAAAATATAAATATCTATACTTAGCATTAAATTTTAACTAGTAGAAATCTTTTTTGCATTGCAGAAAAAGTGACCCTAATGAATAAGGACATCAGACTGTAAAGGACCTCTTGGTGATCCTCTGTGTGTCACAGAGATTCTGAATATATAATCCTTTCCCTTTCCCTGTGTAACAAGAATACACTTGTCTGTTGGAGAATGTTTAGTTCTGCTTCTTAAAAATATTCCAAACAAAATGCCACGTTTCAGTCCAGTGGAACAACTTCATAGGAAATCCCAGCTGTGGAACAGCAGCTCTCAACCTCTGGAGACTCTGCAAAAGTTCACTTTGAGTTACCTCATTTCAGGCCTCACAGTCCTGAAATTGACATAAAGCAAAACCTCTGATAAGGGGGATCTAACTCTAAATCCTTCAGCTACAGCACCTCTGTTGTCCCAGTGGTGCAGCACAGCATGAAGCATGTCCTGTGTTGAGTGAGTGGTGAAGTTTTTTTGGTGTCAGGGGAGGGGGCTATAGGGCAGCACCCTGTGAGAAGCTTCTCAAAGCTCCCCCAGCTCCAAGTCAGCTCCACTTCTGTTTGGAAACTGAGCCAATCAGCTGTGCCTCTGCGATAATGTATTTAAGAAGGGACGTGGTGACGGGCAGTCGGACTTGTGAGGAGGAGTTGCTGCAGCTGCGTGAACACCAAGGTCAGTGGAGGAACGGAGGAAGAAAGGAGGGGGGAGGTGTGCCGGAGCAGAGACCCCCCTGTATCCTGTGGTGAGATGGCAGGGCGCCCCCCCCCTGCCACCCATGAAGATCTACGGTGGAGCAGAAACTGATTTATGGCCTGTGGCTTCCACCTGTGCCCGAAGAAGGCCGGGGTCTTGTGGGAAAAGGTAGCCCCGCTGCTGTAATTCAGCGCTGGGAGGATTGCAGCATGTGGGGGTGTCCCACGCCGGAGCAGCTCGGGAAGGGCTGCAGCCGTGGGAGAGAATCCAGTCAGAGAAAATTAGTGTCCCACAACGGAGCAGCGTGGGGAACGCTGCAGCCCGTGGGAAGAACTCATATCTGAGAAAGTTTGTGGAGGACTGTCTCCTGTGAGAGGGGGACCACGATAGAGCAGGGGGAACAAGTTCCAGAAGCTCCCCCCACTGAAGATGGAGTAAGAGGCAGCACTGACTGCACCCCCCATTCCCTGCTCCTGTGCCGCTGAGGGGAGGAGGTAGAGATATCGGGAGCAGAGCTGAGCCCGGGAAGAAGGGAGAGGTGGGGGGAAGGTGCTCTCAAGATGTGGCAATGCTTCTCACTGTCCTACTCTGTTACGTGTTGTTAGTGTCTGTAATAAATCTATGTTCTTTTTTTTCTTCCCCTAACGAGTCTGCCTTTTGCTCGTGACCATAAAGGGGGATTTTTTCCCCATCCCAGTCCTATCGTGAACCCCAAGCCTGGCTCTCTGTCCCTTCTTATTGCTGGAAGAGAAGGGAGAGAGAGTGGCTGTGTGGTGGTTGGCTGCCGACGAGGCTCAAACCATGACAAGCAAATGAGAAAATAACACAAGCTCCCAGTCCAAGAAGGAGCAGAGTTTTAAAACTGTGCTCTAAAACCTTGCTTACCACAGACAGTCTTGAAATATACCGTCTTGCATGCTTAGATGGGTGACAAAACCCCTTTTCCCTACAGGCAAAGAGTTACGGGAGCTAGGACATACTGCTCTAATAGTGTTGAGAGAAGACAGTCCCCATCACATGCTCATTTTGCTGGTGATGCTGGTGCTTAATGCAGAATACTTGCCCTAGTGACCTTGAAATCTTAATGAGATTAATTCTCTTGGTCTGAAAGTGGGAAATTTGCAACTTTTAGACATTGTTCTATGCTTTTCTTCTTTGAAAAGAATACAGACATCTCAGAGCACTTCTCTGTCCTATTCCTTACTATTGCTGTGGCTTTATGCCAGAAAAAAATAGTGCTTCAGCCTCTCATTGTGATCCTGTGCCAAGTACAGCAATATGAAGGAAGCATCAACATAATCAGCACAATGTAGCGTCTCTGAGCCAGCAGGGATATGTCACAGCTTTATGTAGAATTCCCTATCTTTTTATTTTATTATAGAGACCACAGACTGGGATATTATGGATCACTCAAAGGTCATGTTACAAAAAGCAGCTTCTTTTTGGAAAGATGAGCCCCTTTTTAGTATGCTATTAGATTATTTTCCTTCTCTCAGTTGACTGCACGAAGGTGCAGAATGTTTGTTTGTTTTCTGAATTCCTTAAAAATCTTCTCTTCTTCCTGCAATTTTTCCCATACTTTTTCCTCTTTGTCACCTGTTTGGAAAGAGGAACTTCTTCAGTTTGGACACAATTTATCTTCCCAGTCCCATAGATATAACAGTTTTAGGCTACCATGTTAACTGACACACCCAGTGCAAAGTATTAAGACTTGGACTCCTATGTGCCTAAATTACACGTATATATCAGATTTGTGCTTCCAAATCATGCTTGTACATATGAAAATTTCATACTTACTGTAACACTTCATTTCTATTATAAAGCATTTTTTATCTCAATAGTTCCCTTTCGCTTATCTCTCCTTGCACATATGAAAATTTCATACTTACTGTAACACTGCATTTCTATTATAAAGCATTTTTTATCTCAATAGTTCCCTTTCGCTTATCTCTCCTTGCACACCTCAAGGACCCTCATGCCCTAATGTTGCATGAAATGATATGCACATAGTCTCTTGTCTCCTACAAAAGCTAGTGGAATTTAGTTACTGGAATTTATTGTATTCATAGGATTGTCTGCGCAAGATCTGGAGCTATGATCAGTGGGGTCTGACTCAGTGACCAGGATTGCTGCCTCAGCTGCACAGTTTGCAGTGAATGTCAGAGATACCATGATGTTCTATGTTTCTGAACTAATGATGGAAGACATTCTCACACCTTTGTAGTGCTGTGGTTCTAATTTTACATTGTAGCAAATGATAATGCAGCTACTTACATCTAAAGCACAAGCCTTATGAAGAGCACCTGAGGAAATTTGATTTGCTTATCCTGCAGAAAAGGAGGTTCAAGGGAGACCTTATTGCTCTCTACAAATAACTGAAAAGATGTTGCAGTGAGGTGGATGTTGGTCTCTTCTCCAAAGTAACAAGTGACAGGACAAGAGGAAATGGCTTCAAGTTGTGCCAGGGAACAATTAGTTTGGATGTTAGGAAAAATTTCTTAGCTGAAAGGGTTGTCAAGCACTGGAACAGGCTGCCCAGGAAAGTGGTTGAGTCACCATCCCTGAAGGTATTTAAAAGACATGTAGACGTGGCACTTAGGGACATGGTTTAATGATGGACTTGATGATCTTAAGGGTCTTCTCCAAACTAAATGATTCTATGATTCTACTTGTTGCTGGATCACTCATACTTCTCTTGATACCATATGTTTACACTCCTATGCTCTTTCTGGCCCAGTCCTCCCCTTTCTTTGCTGGCTGGACATTTTGTGGCTCTACCACTCTCCTTCTTCGCTTCTGTTCCTCTCTCTAGAGATGGGACAATGTTAGCTGATAACATTTTGTTTCCAACAGCACAAAAGAACAATGATGTGAATTTATCAAGTGTCAAATTATTGACATATGATTGTCATCAGTGGCTTGGTAAACAAGGACAGAAAAATGGATGTTGTTTATCTTGAATCCAGGAAGGCTTTGACACAGACTTCCAGATCATCGCAATAATCAAATTGATGAAATATGGACTGTACAAATGCATGGTTATGTAGGTGAAATATTGGTTGAACCACCATGCTCTAGGGGTTGTGATCAGCAGAACGAAGTCCAGCTGGGGCTGCTTACTATTGGTGTCCTGCAAGGATCAATATTGGGCCCAGAAATATTTAATGCCTTCATTGTTGAGCTGAACACTCAACATGGAAGTTGAGTGTTCAGCTCAACAATGGAGTACACTTTCAGGTAATTTGCAGTCTATATCAAATTGGGAGGAGAAACTGATACACTGGTGGGCAGAGCTGCTAGTCAGGACATCAGTAGGTTGGAGAATGTTCTGACCAGACCCTCAATAAGTTCAAAAAAGGTAAATGAAAAATCCTGCATCTGGGATAAGTTACCCACATGCAGCAGTGCAGGCTGGATGCCAATTGGATAGAAAACAGCTTTGCAGAAAAGGACCTGGGGGTCCTGGTGTATAACAGGTTGAACATGAGCCAGCGGTGCTCATGTGCTTATTCCCTACTGGGAATGGTCCTTAGATCATGCTAACTTCTGAACCATGTTTGGGCATTGTTTGAGACAATACTAGTTGGCAAGTGCCTGAAACGTGCCAAGGATGACACTTCACAATTTAACATAGATAGTATAGATGATTATGTGACAGTCCCTAGGAATAATCCCTGTCAGCATTTAGTTTATTAGTATACAATTAACCTGTAACTCCGCAAGTTGAGAGAGAGGGAGAATGTCAGTCAGAAGTTCCCATCCCACAAATGGAAGAGTGCATTTCAAGGCTTCTTTTCACCCAAAATTCCTTTCACCCAGAATCCTTTGTCCATAAAATTTAATAGTAAAGCTCACACCATGAGGCGTAGTGGTATCTTCTTTGGCAATGGAATCATGAAAGGTTCAGTCAGTACCACCCAGTATCAATTTGACCCTGGGGAAAGTCAACACTTCCTCAAAGTTTCATTTCTACATCTTCCTCTCTGCTGAACATAAGCATCAAATGCTCCCTTAGCTCCAGTGTATTTCTGTTTGAGCACACTTTGTGTCACATTTTTTGTACAGCTTACAAATCATGTGTGGGTTGGTTTTGAAAAACTGCTTGGTTTGCCCAAGATTTCCAGATGTGTAACATATCTTTTATTAATGAAAGGTCCTGGCACTACTGTACAAGTATTTACGTGTGGGTCATGAATGGGAACAGTACTGTAGGACTTTTCATCAAAGGTTGATGCATGCCTGGAACTCTTGGATATGAGCATTTGCACCATGAATCTCAGTCACGGGACAGCTAAGGTTTTCTAAACAGCCTCAGACTTAATATGTTTTCACAATAAATCTAATGCTTTCGGGAATCATTGGACTTAGCCTATATATGGCAAAAGATGCTGTCATCTGGGAAATTCCCATGCTGCAGAGTCACCCCTCCTTCTTCTACCCGAGGAGGCAGCTGGGGCAAGCTGCCCCTCTTGCTCCCCCGCGGGTGGCCCTGACTTCTTTCCCTTTCTTCTGTTTTTGGGAGTAAGGCTGCTCTGTTCTGAAACATATGACTGTAATCGTACACAAGTGCCCATGGACTATTACAATATATATTAATATAAACAGGAATGAGATTAGGTTTACAAGGTATCCCCTCCCCCATTACATATTTGTTACAATTTCCTGCTATTGTTGTAGATTTCTTTTATGAAGCAATAGAAAACTTTGATGTAGAATTAACTGAACCTGTTTTACATATTCAGTTTTTGTTGGCAGCAGTTTTATGCTCCTGGCTTTGGTCTCTGCACTACATACACTGAATGGGAATTTTCAAATATTAATATATACATTTAAAATAAGGAAGAAAATATAAACTCTAAGCCCACCTACTGCTTGTATGGCAAGATTTAATAGGGTGATTTCTTAGCATGAAGGAGCATGGACTTAATTATAAAAGTATTGTAAATCCACTAGTGCTCTACAATTGGTTTTACATGCATACATATACACACACATTTATGTATATACAGAAGCTTCTATAGCAAGTGAGAAAGAATTAAATTTAGGCCAGATGCTTGCCCTCAGAGAAACTGATAAGAAAAGTCTGTATAGGTGTATGAATTTGAGATGGTTAGAAAGATGTTTTGTGTTTTATAAAAAGACTGAAATATTGACATTTCAAAATTCCTTGACTTAAAGCATCAAATCTTTTCTTTCTTCATGGTTTTCTGCTTTCCTGCATTCCTTCTTGCATGCCTGCCCACCTATGCACCTTCCTAGCTCCCTACCTTCCTATTTGGTTCTAGTGGAATAATTTAAAATGAAATTAAGAACCACAGAAAATAGTAAAAAAACCCTCTACCTTCTCTGTTTCTTTCATATTGTTTTGACAAAATGTGCAAATTAGTTTACTTATAAGGTATTAAGTTTAGAAAATTCTTCACATTTTCAGAGCAAAACATATAGATATGCATTCACTGTTTTACAGGTTTGTTGACTGAACAAACTAAAAATAGGTATAGGAAAAAAAATCAGTTACCAAAAAAAAAAAATAGACTAGCAAGTGTGAAATGTCTTTCCCTTCCTTCAGTTTTATAAACTGTTTACTGATATTCTTGTGCTTCATTTAAGAATGGGAGATGATTCAAACCACAAAATCTAGAAAAAAGTCTTGCAACTTTTAAGTATTTTTTTTTTTTCAGTTGAAAACTTCCATCACAATTATTCTTTATGAAAAGATAAAATCTAAAGATCATCAGACTGCTTTTAAAAGAGGTTTAAATTCAGGTACCAATGACAAATTGGAGATAAATTTGCTGGATGATGTACAGGTTTGGTTGCTGCTTTTGTAAAATGATGGTGCCTCTCTTTTTACTGGTATATCTTTCTCTCTAAGCAGGAGAGAAATAATGTTTTGGATCCATTTACTCTAACCATAACCTCTTATCTTACATTCCTGTATCAGGATTTTAGCTTTCTTAAACTACCTTTGTAATAAATACAGAGATGAGTACTAGCACAAGATGATCCAGATCTGAGACTGACTGAGGTTTGCTGTCATAATAATTACTATATTTATTAGAACTTTTATTTAGTGTCTTTGCAACCCCCCAAAAAACCTCAAAAGCCTACTACAGTAACATTTCTTAGCATTTCAAATAGAGCCAAAAGACAGATGGAGTTGGTTAAAAATAAATGAACTAGTTAAAACGGTTAAGTATTGCAGATAATAATTAGCACGTAACTGTAAAACACTAATTTTATTTATGCTACATTATGTTCTAGACAATCTATTACTAGCTGGTTTGAAGAAAGATCTTGAAGTTATTTCTTCAGACACCTCCTTTTACCTCAGTAAAGGTTAAAAATGCAGTGCATGGAGAAAAAAATATTAGAAAATTATCTGAGACTGAAGTAGAAAAAATTATAGTCTAAATTAACTATATTTCCACAACTTGATAATAGCATCCTGTTCTGATCACTTACCTTGGAAAGGGCAGAGAAGGTCTAGAGCGTACACAGATAAGGAGAACAAGGGTGATCATGTCTGTGAGTGTACTGACCTAAGTTCAATATTTAGGTACAAATTCAGTTCCTCAAAATGGCATAAGCAAAAGTCATTGGAAGATTACAAACTTTTTTGCTTTTCTTTCCAAATCTTTCCCAAAGAAATAATTGATGCAACTATTGGAATGGGTTTTTCCCCACCTTTTGCTTTTTAGAAATGTAACATACTGAAATTGCATTAAGAAGGGGGCCTTATGAGAATATGAATATTTTTTTTTTTTTGCTAGCAAAAAGCTTTCTTAAAATTAGAAGTTTTAAAATATTTGACTTGGAAATATTTTATTTCTTTTAAAAATGATGTAATGGTCCTTACATAATGCACAAAAGGTTTTTATCAATTTGTTTCAGGCTCTCACATTGCTGCATATTGCATTATTAAAGCTGGGTAACAGCAAAGTAAAATTTCACATAAAAGTTTATTCATAATATTCCTCTCTTGTGTTTTGTTCCTTTTTCTGATTGTGGGGGTTTTTGAAGGAAGAGAGAGTTTGGGGGGAGAGGGAAAGGCAAAAACAGGCATTTCTGTAGAGCAGTTCACTTCATCCCAAAGCTGGTATTCAAAACAGCTCAGACTGCCAGTGGTGGCCACTTCTCTCTGCTGGCTACAAAGGGAGCTGGATGACTGGTTCAGCAGCAAGTATCTGAACTGCTGATGTCTAAAGGTAGGTAAGCTGAATCCTATCCATTTGTCCTGCAATAGGGGAACAGGAGGGAACCCAGGCTTCCTCTTACAATTTT
Source organism: Tyto alba (assembly GCF_018691265.1). Classification (NCBI taxonomy): domain Eukaryota; kingdom Metazoa; phylum Chordata; class Aves; order Strigiformes; family Tytonidae; genus Tyto; species Tyto alba. Next base: position 39,250,718 of record NW_024881316.1, on the reverse strand, counting down.
GTTTGTAGCACTGATTAAGGATGAGAGAACAAGACCCTGTGGGGCACTAGTCTAATTGGTTCGATAACAAGTGGCATTTCAAACAGGGGAGTGCTGCTACGCAGGTATAAAACTCACATAGTGACAATGAAACATGCTGAAGGAGCAGATCTACCCGGTGAGGAAATGCAAGGGAGCACTCATGTGCAGATTGAACCCAGAGCCAGGTGCAGGTTATCTCCATCTGTAACTGCTCTGACCGGGACCAGGGATCAGTAACTGTGAGGTGGTTGAGCTGGATTGTGCCTCTGGAAAACTGTGGAAACACTGCTTTGTGGGCCTCTTGTTGACTGAATAAGCATGCAGCTGACATGCCTTTGAAGTACGTGCAGCTGCACATATTTACCCCTTTTCTGGCTGATATGTGAGAGGAGATTTATATTTCTCTGCTAACTCCACAATTTTCTTCTCCCACAGCTCTCATCTCTAATTGTCTGGCTATTAATTAATAATATACTACACAACATTAGGTAATCAGGAAAATTGGCATCATTTACAGCAGCATTTACTACATCTATATTTGTTTTTAGACTTAAATTTCATGTTTCATTCCAAGGTTTTACAGCCACATTTTTATTTCCATGCCTTTTCTAATGAAGACTGTTTGTGGCCAAAATACAGGGTAAAATAAAACTTTATGATCTTAGCTGCAAGTTGGTGTAAGGTCATTAGATTTGGCAGTCAATCTGTACTTGGAGTTCGATACCCAGTGATTGTTTCCAATTTGATCCACTTGGGCATTTGTAACAATAAATGTTAAACTTTCAGATTTTACAATATTGTAAGTTCCAGGGAAGCGTTAAGACTAAATATAGGTTCAGTTTTTACCTCCCTTGAATTAATTTTTACTTTTTATTTTTGTTCTTGCACTTCTTGATACTAGCGAAGCTGTCTTCCTGTGGGATAAAGAAGGAAACTTTGGTCTCATGGAACGACACCGTTTTAAGCTCCACAGCTAAACAGAGCTGAATCAGACAGGCATGAACATCATATCTATATAAGGGAACTTGTGCACTTCAAAATTAAGTCTAAAAATTCAAAAAGTTACGTTACTTTCCTCAAATAAACATTGAAACATTATTTCAACATGGCCTCAGGAAATAAAGGATGATATAATTTTTTCACAGCAGTAAGAATCTAATCACTTGTATTTTCTAATAGAAATGTTTAGTGGTTTTTGGTGAAGTGCAGGAGTTTGTCTGTGTTCTTGGCTTCTCTGCTTTTCTTCCAGTCCCTGTCCTTCAAGCTTTTCCCTTTCACTATTGACTATTTTTTCCTCATTTAGATTTAAAGCCTTGACATTTTCTTTTGCTTTTTACTCTATCCCTGTTACACAGGATTCATAGCTATATTTTACAGATTTAATCATTGTAATATCTGATGAATTCATTTCTTGTTGATTCTCTAGAATTTCACTATTGACTTTTGACACATACCATGTTCTCTATCAGTCCATGTAAAACACTGGACAAAGCACCTGCCACTAATTAACTGGCTGTCTAAATACAGATGCCATCTCTAGGCATGGTAAACATATAGGACTTTAAAGCTAGGATGAGTTTTTGTGTCTGTAGATGCACCTGTTTTTATACTATTACTATTTTCAACCAAAATGTTTTAAAATTAAGTCAGTGACTACTGAGTTCAGATAAATCAGAGCTAGGTATCAAAACCACCTAACATGATTCTTGTAACACCAGAACCATTTCTTTCAAGTCCAGCTCAGTTCTCACTTATGAGCAGAGTAATTGCATCAAAATATTTTTTTTCCCTTATGTTACTCCAGTGTACTTGTTATTTATGTGGATCCGAACATAGCTACTAAGAAAGTATGTGGATTTACTAATAAACTGGCCTTTTTATTCTGTAATATCTTCCATAGGATTTATGTATGAGCTATTCTTACAGGCAGCATCTTGTCACTAAAAATAGTATGGCATACATATTTAAAAAATATTCCATTAATGAGTAGCCTGACAGTAAACTTATAAAAGTTACTCTATGGTGCACTCAAAAAGAATAATTCAGATCTTCGAACTCAAGAAGAGAGAGAAGCATTTACTTTGTAGTGAACATCTGAAAACCCAAGAACACATGACTGAAACAGAACAGGAGCATGTGTTTACTACTGTGTATATAAAAGTCTCAACCTGGCTGTATACTCACGTTCAAATTGTCACATGTGATCTTTTTAGGCAAATAATCATGCAAGCCTGAAAATATGGGTCAGCTATTTCAATCTGTTATCAGTAACTGCCTTCTAATTCAGTATTTAATACACGTATTTACTTAAGGGGCAAGTCCTGCCTATGTTTAGGCAAGACAGATTCCTGTAGAAGAGTTGGGAAAGTTCTAAAAAAAAAAAATAAAATTCCTCCTTTGATGCAAGAATGAGGTTATCCTGCAGTGATCAGATTAACTTGCCAACTGACCAGAGCTTTGAAGGTTAGCGGCATGCTTTGCACATACTGTGAGCCATTGACTTCATCAGATAAAAGTTTAGTAGTTCTGAATAAACTTAAAAAGTGAATCATGAGCTCTATGTTGACATGAGCTTCTTTCTCTAAACAGCTTTTAAAGCTCCTTACCAGGCTTTTTCTTTTGAGAAATGGTATGTTTGGAGGATTCCAGAAGTTCCTCAAACATTAATCTCCACCCTTCCCAGTTTAAAGTATTTCTGATATTCTGAGATATTTCAGGGTTCAGTAGGAGTGACAAAGCCTAAGCATGACTCTGAATTTAATGATTAGGGATCTCAGATTGGTAAGGGAGATCTTGAAGCCAGTCCTTGCTTTAAAGGATTGGAGAAAATATATATAAAACCTTGTCATGAATGCAGGAAATGAGGTGGGTCCTCAAACTATTATATTATGTGATTGTATATCAACCAGTAATCTCTTTTTTGACCTGACCATCCTTTGTATGAAGAAGAACTTGAGAAGGAAAAGATGAGAAAAGTCCCTTGACCCACAGATCTACTTCTGTCCTTTTTCAGCCTCCTTATTTCAAGTCTTCTGGTGGGAGACAAGACTCATGAGTTCAGATGTCCAAAAGACTAAAGAAAGAGCTGAAATGACATCTCTCACATTTTAAGCTATTATTGAGATCACTGTGTGGTTTATGCAGTGCAGAGCTGCCAAGAACAAAAGTTATGGATGTTTCTGTTTTCCTTGAACATCCTGATGGACTCTTTTTCTCTGACTGAAATGTGCTTCCTAGAAGCCCTTGAATTCCCTCACATATCAAAATATGGATTAAAAAAAAAAAAAAAAAAAGAAAAAATGTGAGTTGGCTCTATTTTATTTTTTTTTAATATCTTTGTTGAAGACCAGGAGAATTGAAGGAGCTAGGCCATTGGGTCTTTAACACAGGATGATACCTCAAGACACTGATGGTCTTTAGGGGCATGTGAACAACCTGTCAGAAGAAAGTGGTGGACACCAACAACAAACTTTGACACCTCCTTGACACCTCAGACTCATCTGGGTCAGAGGGACTCTAACCTCACAGTTGTCAGGGGTAAAATCCTTCTTGACTTTAGTTGGGCTAGGATTTTACACATATTTTAACTGCCAGAAGCCATGACTGTACATGGCTTTAATCTCTGTGTATGCAACACTGCAGTGAAGGTGCTAGGCTAAAACACAGGGGATGCAGGGTCAGTTCCCAACTCTGCAAATGGTTTCCCCCTAAAAATAGCTTACCCTGAAATGTCTGGCAATGCACTATCTATGCTGTGTTTTCTTCATATTCTCATAATTTATCTGTTCTCATAAATTCTCTAGAGCAAGACTTTTTCTGTGTATATTCACATCTTCCTGGGGTATGGAGAAGGCTGGGGTACTCAATGACTTTTTTGCCTCTGTCTTCACCAGCAAGTGCTTCAGCCATACTGCAGAAGATGCAAAAGGCAAAGGCAGGGACTGGGAGAATGAAGAATCACCCACTGTAGGAGAAGATCAAATTTCAAGACCATCTAAGGAACCTGAAGTTACACAGGTCCATAGGACCTCATGAGATGCATTTGTGGGCCTTGAGGGAATGTGTGGATGAAGTGGCTAAGCCACTATACATCATATTTGAGAAGTTGTGGGAGTCTAGTGAAGTACCTGCTGACTGGCAAAGGGGAAACATAACCTTCATTTTTAAAAAGGTAAAAAAGGAAGACCTGGGGAACTGCAGGCCAGTCAGCCTCAACTCTGTGCCCGGTAAGAACATGGAGCAAATCTTCCTGGAAACTATGATAGGGCGTATGAAAAATAAGGAAGTGATTAGTGACAGCCAACATGGCTTCACTAAGGGCAAATCATGCCTGACAAATTTGCTGACCTTCTATGATGGTGTTACAGTGTTGGTGGATAAAGGAAGAGCAACTGATGTCATCTACCTGGACTTGTGCAAAACATCTGACATTGTCCTGCATGACATCCTTGTGTCTAAATTGGAGAGACATGGGTTTAACGGATGGATCACTCGGTGGATAAGGAATTGACTAAATGGCCACAATCAAAGAGTTGCTGTCAGTGGCTCAACATCCAAGTGGAGAGCAGTGATGAGTGGTGTTCCTCAGGGGTCAGTGTTGGGACTTGCACTGTTTAACATCTTTGTTGGAGACATGAAAGAGGGATAGAGTGCACCATCAGCAAGTTTGACAATGACACCAAGCTGTATGGTGTGGTCAACACACTGGAGGGAAGGGATGTCATCCAGAGGGACCTAGACAGGCTTGAGAGGTGGGCCCATGCAAACCTCATGAAGTTCAACAAGGCCAAGAGCAAGGTCCTGCACATGGGCCAGGGAAATCCCATGCACAAGTACTGGGTGATGAGTGGATTGAGAGAAGTCCTGTGGAAAAGACCTGTAGGTATCAGTGGACAGAAAATTGACTGTGAGCCAGCAATGTGCTTTCACAGCCCAGAAAGCCACACGTGTCCTGGGCTGCATCAAGAGAAGTGTAGCCAGCAGATCAAGGGAGGGGATTCTCTCCCTCTCCACTGGTCTTGTGAAATCCCACCTGGAGTACTGTGTCCATCTCTGGGGCCCCTAACATAAGAATGACATGGACCTGCTTGAGTGGGTCCAGAGGAGGACCACAAAGATGATTGGGGGCTGGAGCACCTCCTTTATGAGGACAGGCCGAGAGAGTTGGGGTTGTTCAGTCTGGAGAAGAGAAGGCTCTGGGGAGACCTTATTTTGGCCTTCTAGTACTTAAAGAGGTCCTACAGGAAAGATGGGGAGGGACTCTTTATCAGGGAGTGTAGGGGTAGGATGAGGGGTAATGGTTTTAAACTGAATGAGGGTCGATTTACATTAGATATAAGGAAGAAATTTTTTACTGTGAGGGTGGTGAGACACTGGCACAGGTCACCCAGAGAAGTTGTGGCTGCCCCCTCCCTGGAAGGGTTCAAGGCCAGGTTGGACGGGACTTTGAGCAACCTGGTCTAGTGGAAGGTGTCCCTGCCCATGGCAGGGGTGTTGGAACTAGATGATATTTAATGTCCCTTCCAATCTAAATTATGCTGATTCTATGATTCTAATGGTTTGTCTCTTGTTTTGGTTGAAATTTTTATTTGTAATACAAATAATTTCTATTTGAATTCAGCTGTACTAAATCTTCCCTGCCAATGCTGTAATACTTTAACAGCATCTATTTTCAGGTCACCAGAGCATCTTGAAATCATCACATATGCAAGCTCCCTAACTTTTGACATTTAGTCTGACCAGTTAGGCCTGAGACAGCCAGAACAGTTAGCAATTGCCTCTGCTCTCTTGATTCATGTGAAGCCACTTAGATATCTCTTAACATTACTCCTCCTGTGGATTTGCTACCACCATGTGAAGACACTTATGGAACTCCTGTTTCATTTGAGTCCTCACTAAGTTTTGTGAATGCAAACTAACAAATACATATACATATATATATTTTAACATCCATGTTTGACCAAACCACCTCCCAAACATAACTATTTGTGGGATAAGGAGATCAAGGTTCACACAGTACTGGGTTCACAGATGCCAATAATTCAGTTTCAGGGTTTGCCTGTACAGTAAGATTAAGGTACATGTTGGAGGGAAAAAAAAACCAAAACAAAACAGCCACAAACGATAAAGTCAACCATGTCTATCCCAGGGTGCAATGAGAATCTTATATACACATCTCAAGATAGATTCTTCACATGTTGAATACAGATGAAATTTAACCTATTTTTCATACCTAAGAAGTCAAAGGTAGACTGTCCTTTGTTGTGTATCTGCTGATATTTAGTGCATATGCTTGCTTTCCCCTGCTAGCTTAAACGCTTCCATTAGGTTCAGCATGAAGAACAATCCTGAAGACAATGAAATCTGAGCTACAGAGACAGCAGGAAATATTTGCAAGCTGTGCGAGGTCCAGCAGTGATACTTTAACAAAACATCACGTTTTGCAGGAGAACGCTGCATGCTGATCACTTATGAACTAGACCCCCTCCCCTTTCTTTCAGAGAGGAGACACTGTTCATCTCAAAGGGAAAGATGAACTCCTTATTCAAAGAAGTACACAGAGAACTAAATCACAAAAAAACAAAAAAACAAAACAAAACAAAACAAAAACAAAAACAAACAAACAAACAAACAAACAAATAAAAACCAAACCAAACAAACAAACAAACAAAAAAAAAAACAAAAAAACAAAACAACAACAACAACAACAACAAAACTTCCCTGTTCTAAAAGAACAGATGGAGGCATATGAGAAAGAATGAGAGGGAGGAGGGAGGAATATACAGAGTAGGAGGTTATTCACACTGCCTGAATTCAAGCATCCAGTTCAGGCTTCTTATAGACAACTGAGACATATAGGCTCTTGCAGAGGTCCCTTTGGGGTCTACTGCGAATAGTTTAGAGCAATTGACTTCCTAGTTTAGGATAGGTAAGCTATGTGGATACTGCACAAGCTATTACCTTGTAACAGCATCACTAGCAGACTTATATTGTCTATATTTACTTGCATCATAAAGCCAAATAGTAACAATGGGTTTAAAAAAGGAATAATGTGCCACCTAATGATGGCCTAGGTACTTCAGTTTAACTTCAAACATATATATGATCCCCCTTTTACAATGACTTTTGTAAGATAATAGAAATCATTTGCACTTTTGTAGGCTGGTCCCTAAGAGATAAAAGCCATTTTGAGACACTGAAAGGTGAAGAGTGCTCTTGGAAAGAAATGTTAGGAATCTGAGCCAGATGATCTATACACTATCTGTCCACTTCTTTGGCTGTTTTCTCAGCTTCAGCCTGAGCTGAAAGTGTTCACACTGCTTAACCAAGGGTGAGCTGGCCAAACAGGCCGGGAAGCCATCAGCAGGTACTGAGTGTGCTTAAGTACTCAGCTGAAGCTCCTGTCCTGGGACAGCTGGTGTTCATAGTGCAGGGTCGAAAGTTAACAGCTTTTTGGTGTGTAAGTCTGGTCCTGAGAAAGGGCTGAAATCCTCACTGAACAGGCACTACAGGCATACCTATGAAACCTCATGTGCTATAGTCAGGAAAGACACCCCCAACCAGTGCAGCTCTCCCTCTAGTGCACTGAAACGTGGGGACCTGGAGGGAGTGGGAGGGTGTCACAAGCTCTGCAGCTCAAAACATTCCTGTTTCCCAGTGAAGAAGCACAGATTTTGCCTGGGGTGTTTTGTTAGGAGTGGGAGTTTTCCTCCACTGCTAGTCCCACAGGATTTGATTCAGGTCTCAGATACTTGTCTTTTCTCTGCCTCATTCTTCCTGCCAGCAGTTATTCTTCATTCAGATGGAGTCTGATTTTTCAAAATCAGTTTGCTAGGGGATATTTATTGCCATGAAATCCTCCAGGCTTGGGGGAGGAGGTATTTGATCCATGTGCTCCACTTTCTCTTTGGTTCATTGGCTCTTTCTAGTCCCTACTCCCCACTGAATAAATTGTTCATTCAAACATGTTGTTGCCTTTGGGACAACTGTGAAGTTGTTGCTGTCTTGTTACTGTCAGTAAGCTCCCAGGTTTGACCCCTGTGACAGTGGCATGGTTAGAAATCAGGACGTACTAGAGATAGAGTATCACAGGTTTATATCAATCAGGACATGACTACTTTTTTTTTTTAAATGCAAAAATTTTGTGTGGGAGTTTATTGCACCAACATGAAATCAAGAGGAGCATTTACAAGAACAATTTACTACTTCAAGCATGTTGAAAAAATATGGCAGTAAAGATAAAAAAATAGGCTAATCCAAGATGGTGCAATAGCTTTCATCATCCAGTCTCATAAATGTCTAATCCCACTCTCCTTCAGACTATGTTTATTTTCATATAAATTCTTTTAAATTGTAGTGTTGTTCTGTTCTTAAACATGACTAATTGTTTTATGCTACCCTTGTGAGCCCAGTTTTCATCATAGCATGTTTTCATGCTGTGTGACCCAGTTGATGTGGCTATTCCATCCAATAAAGAAAAGGAGATATTGTAATACATTTCTAAGGCATGTTCATGTTTCTATTAGATATCCATTCCCATGTTTCCTAAATTTTCCTGGTGCAGAAGCATACTTTTTCATTTGGCTTCACATTTTGAGGGTTGTATTTTCTCACTGAGGTTTGGCTATTTGAGCAAGAGGAAATAATTTAATGGCCAGCAATAATGTTCCTGGACTTCTGTCTGGACATTAGGTGTTCCACATTATTTAAAAGCGAGCAGAGTAGTTTCATGCCAGTTGCAGCTAAATTTTAAAGAGCTGCTATGATAAAATTATTCTCAGTCTAGAACATGAAACAGGATGTAGCTGTGCTCTCCCGGAATCAGTTCAGGAGGCTAAGTGGGCTTCCAAGTAATCATTTTATCTCTCAGTAATCAATTTAGAAAACCTGCCATAACCTGTAGGTGGTTTGGGTACATCATTGGAAATCATTCACTTCATTATGCTTCATGGCCTTTCTTGGGGGTATGCTGCTAGGATTGCAAATCACTGTTTCTCTCATCTGTCCTATCCTGCACAATAAGGCCACTATCAGTTAAAAAAAAGAAGGAGTAGGTATTGTTCAGGGCAAATATCATGAATCAGAAAGCAGAAAAACCTTTTTTGCTCTCTATTTCCAGAGGACGGACATGATTTAGCATAAAGTTTACATCTCTTGTTGAACAGAACATTCCCTGTTAACAGCAAATGCTTCTTTCCAAAATACCAGTATTATGATTACACCTCTTTTATTAAAAAAAAGTTATTTTAAGTCTTAGTCCTGATCGTAAAACTCAAAATCTTTCTAAATATGCTCCTATTATATCACAAATGTGATAAACTAAAAGAAAACAGTTTTGCATTCCTCTCAGGACCTCTCAGTTCTTCACTGTGATTGCATTTAAGCATGGCTTTACGTAAAATAAATCAACAAGATAACTTCTTTTCATAAAGCTGCACGGATGTACATGTGCTTGGGGAATGAAGTAGAGAACTGATCTCTTGGCAGAGTTCTCCATAATTCCGAAGTACATGTTGTTATTCCATGCATATATATACACATATATTTGTGTGTAAATATGTGTGTGTATATATAACTATATATGACTGTGTATAAATATTAGGCAGAACATAGTAGTCTAAGTAATAAAATTATGCACACCACATTAGGATGAACACTAAATTGTGTGTTATCTTATCAGAACCCAGCAGTAAGTACATTTTAATCACATTTTTCCAGGGCTGTGTATTTCACATTCAGCATTCAAAGGATATCACAAGATTTCAGTAAGAAATTTCAATGTTTTTATTACATTCATATGGGAAGCATAACTTTGCATTCCTACATGTTTACTGCACTTTCCATAATACCCCCGTTGTCAGGAAAAAACAGGAAAATACTAAAAGAAAAACAGTCTAGATTAAAAGACTGAGCCCCCCTATGGATATTCTCAGATCCATGAAATTCTTTCTTCTGGGGATTTCTCTGATGGATGTGGAGGCTCATCTCATGCCCACAGCACTGGCAGGAAACCCCACACCTTGAACAGGATGACCTCAAAGAAGCTGCTGAGTTTTCTGGCCCCCTTTTCAGACCTTTTTCTCCTGGGGCCAGAGCTGCACTGTGTGAACATTAAATATTTCATGGTGCTCTTCAAAAGGGAGCCATCCCTGTACTCCTTAACAGCAGTCTGCTTTGCCTCAGGAATTAAAGACAGTAGGAATTGACCTCAAAACAGGACTTCTTCCCAGTGCTGATGAGAATTTTCTTTCCCCTGTTCCTGTGATTTTACATGCCATGTACCAGCTGGTTCTCCCTGTTCCCTACTACCCCAAAGGCAATTCAATTTTTCCTGTGTTTTACACTTGCAGTTTTCCCAGTGTTTTGGGTTCATACACAGGCATCTCATAATAATTACACTGGATCTGACTCTCGGTTACATTAAGTCCCCTTTACATTTAGCTTATAAAGCCCCTTTACGCTGCTGGAATAATATAAGTGGACCTCAGAGTAAATGAAAATCATCCCTTTGTTTTTGTACTTTCCTTGAAAGCACTGTGTTGTTCTACTACACAAAATAAAACAGAACAGCCATGACAAAGAATGTGATCCATCTGTCTCCTCCCTTGGCAAGGAATGCCCTGAGAACTGGTGTTACCAAAGTTTTATTATCGCTCACAGAACAGATCTTAGAACAATTTACTGGTTACAATAGACCATCATTACAAAATTAAACTAAACTATAGTTGTCCAAATAAACATGCAAAGTACATTTTGTGATCCATTACCTCATTTTTATTGCATTTATCCACTTTATTGCTGCTTTGCAGTTCAGTAATTTTTGATGGGTTTTCCAGTCATTAGTGACAATTAAAAAATGAACCACAAATATTATAGAACCACAATAAAAAGGGAAATTCTATCTAAGAACTGTTTTATCCAAAAAGGTGCTCAGTGATCCTGATCAAGGCATTAAGTCTATTACTGACAATCCATGTTTTTGGAATAATGATGTCCTCTAGATGTGATAAAATTACTGTGCATGTCTAACAATAGGAAAAGAAAAGAAGGAAGAAAAGAAGATATCACACAGTTACTCAGTTTTGCAGCAGGAAGAGCTTTCTTTTAGAAAACTTTTTATATTTTTCTGTGGAAAATTGAGAATTTTTTTGTAAGGCAACTTTTGCTTCCTAAGAAATTTTAATTTAAATGAGATGATACACAGAAGCCTAAAAATATTCTTTTGAAAAGTTAAATCCTGTGTCAAAGAAACTGTTCTGTTCTTTCAAATGGAGTTCCTGAGTGTCTGATGTTGTCCTTGTTCTTTAAGGGTGATTGGCTGAAATCTTCCAGAAAGCCTCATGTCCAGGTGATCCAGCAAAATACCCTGACTTCAGCAACACAGAGAGAACTGCTCTGTGGGAGATGTAGGTAGCCCAAATGGTCTGAAACTGTGAGGAAAAAAAAAAAGAACCTTCCTGTACTTTAAACACATTTTCTATAGTATTTCCGTAACACTAATTTTCCATAAAATATGGTATTTAACTGAAAAAGTGAAGATTTTTATTAAAAATAATCAGAATTATGTAAGTTTTAAAATGTGTATATTGATTTCTATTTTAAAAACTCAAACTTATTTTCCAGCCATCCTGCTTCATAATTACTACCTAACAGTAGCAAATCAATAGCAATTCTCTGTAAGAAAACAATTGAGAAAAGGAACAAATATCTGAAGGACTAGGTTTTAAGGGAAAGCCTTGGAAATTTTTTTCTTTTGGTGCAAATCAGAAGTGACCTTTCAAATTTTTAACTGTCTCCTGGTGTTAATAGTTTGAAAAAAACAGCACTTACTTTGGCAGTTTTATATAAGGAAGGTGTACGTACTAGATTCATCCCACTTCAGATATGCAGTTGTGTCATTTAAATAAGAGCCAAGGCTTGTTTTGTGTCTAAAGAGAGGGGATAGACTTGTCTAGAAGACTGTTCAATTTTAAGTGCTCTGATTCAGCCTTTGCAGATCCCCGTATCTTTCTCCTGATATCTAATTCAGGTATCTCCTGCAAGTGCCTAAAGCTAAGTGTGTAGAATATCCATATCTATGAGTATTATATCATAAATGCAGTTTCTAAAACTATGAAAAATAACTTTTGTCAACCATTCTGCTAGCACTCCAAATAAGAATGCTCCATATCAGAGTTGCTTGAGTTTTAATGATTAATCCATTCTTTGCTTTAGAGTGGCAAGTAAGATCAGGGTCTTTGGACCACTAGCTTCATACCATTAGAAAACAAACAATTCTGCTCGGAACAGGTGGCTGCTGCATATACATGGATTAATTGTGTGTGAGCAATGGATCTGGTGAGCAGAGGATATGTTGAAACTGAGGTAATCAGCCTAGCAGAAAGTGGTAACTTTGTGGACCACTCTCCCATTTTCAGTCTTTTCAGAGAGGTGTGACTCAACAATCTTTAGCTTTACAAGTAATATTATACAGCTTCATGAAGGTTATTTTGAAAACTCATTGAAAGAATTTTCATGACTTAGTTGTGGTACATATGGTTTTGTGAGATTACAGTTTATGCTGTCATTTGTGGCTTTTTTTTTTTTTTAAATTCTATTTTTGTGTTTTCAATAGAGCATTCTCTTCAATTATAGTGCAGTATCCCCTTTCAGTAAGAAAATAATTTAAATGAACTTATGAAAAAATCAAAGGACTGAAAAACTAGAGACCAATTCAATTGTTCTTACCTCTGGCACAATCCTTCATGAGATTTTAGAATATTCACTTCCATATCTCTGGAGCTTATTTTCCTTATCTGTTATCCGGAAGTAGTACTTCTCCCTATGTATATTCTGCCATCACAGAAATGATAAGAAAAAGAATGAATCACTTATGACAGATTTTATTACTCTTACTCTCCATGTCACTGGAGTGCATTCTGATAAACCCAATATAGTTTAGCCTAATCGTTGCATTACATCAATAAACTAAGTAGTGTCAAAGTTCAGTCACTGTCCCAGGTACCAACCAGTGAAGTCTGTCCACAACTCTTAAATTATTTCAGTCTCCACAGCAAGATGACTGCATTCTACTGTTTATTGGGAGTAATCCATGGTATAGGCTAGACTGTAAACTCTCCATATGTCATTCAGGAGGGAGTTGATTTGCTTGGGCTGCTCAAACTACTCAAAAGCAGAGATGATCAAGATCCAGCTCCACCGACTGCACTTGTACTCTGATGTTGTTTGATGTATTAGTATAGATGAAGCCATTAAGAAAGGATGGGATGGGGTGGAATAGGCTAGGATAGGAGCCTTGTGGACAACCCATTGTTTACCCATACTCATATTGCTGGAGAGCATAAAACTCTGCAGAGTTCCTTAGAACTTCAGTGAGTCCAACTTACTGATAAGTATGAAAATGTACATAGCGTATAAAACAAGTTTTTTCCTGCAGCAGTGGTTGCTGCTACTGAGAAAACAAAGTTTACTATCAGAGATTATTGTGCTCAAATGAAAATGGAGACACAGGTGCTTTAATACTTGAGCTGGGATAAGTTTTACATAGCTGTAAAATGAGCTTCAGCTTTTAAGTTACTGTCTTTTTCTTTACAATAATAATCTCTTCACTTTTACAAGCTCTATATTATTTTTAGGTAAGAAAACACTATAAAGTTCATGTTTTATTGTTCCTTGCAGTTATATAAATTACATTTGGCCAAAATAAATGTAATTCCTACTGTGCGAACTGAGAACCCAGAATGTTGATTTTCCTCAAGTTATAAACAATGTGAAGATATGTTATACTGGGTCACAATTTTCCACTCTACAGCAAAATATATAACTCACTTTTAATAACAAAACTGCATATATCATTAAAGTTTCCTACTCCATGGAGCACATATTATGTTTCTCTGCACAGCAAGGGATATCCTTTCTATGTACCACAATTTCTAAAATATTGTTTGACTGAATGAAAAATATTTTAGTGATTCATTAGTGAAACAGCTGTCATTTTGAAAAATTATTCAAATTAGTCTGTATTTTTATTAGTAGCATTAGATTCTTTTTGCAGGCTTTTTTTTTTTTTTTTTTTTTTCCTTTGTAGATCTAATATTACAGCACATGTTTGTACCTCTTTCATCTTCTTGTTGCCATGGTTTTGGAAAGGATACTTTGGAGAATTATTTATTATTTTGGTTTCTTTGGTGGCTGTCGGAAGTTAGAGGCACCTCCTAAAATTTAACATGCCTAGTTAGGAAATCCAAATGTTCATTATGATACTTTGATTCATTAAGTTTCTAATTATGGGTTTTACAAACCATAGACTTTCCCAAAAGACTATTGATAGGATTTTCTAAAGCACTCAGCTTTGACCTAACACTGCTGCCATTCACATCCATGGTAAAATACCCGATGATGTCAGTGGAACTACTTAGGCCAATACTGAGTGCTTTTAAATATCTTCTCTTAAAAGTACTACCTGACTATGTCATAAACCTTCATCTAAATCCTTCTTTGAACCACAGCACCTCTGTCTACAAATCCCTCAGGTCATTAAAAGCCTTTGAGAAGACATGGTCATTGCAGCATACCTGGAAGGTTAGTAAACCCTGGCTCTGAGAGGACAAGAAAGAAACCTTGAGAATCCTGCCCTCTTCCCCAAAACATGTTTGCAGCGGCTAAATGGCATGAAGAAGCTTCATCATAGAATCAGAAAAATTAAGGTTGTAAGGGATGTCTGGCGGTCACGAATCCAACTTCCTGTTCAAAGGTGTTCTAAATTCAAAGTAAGATCACATTTCTAAGGATCTTATCCCACCAGGCTTTGAAAATGTCTAAGGATGGAGATTCCCTTCCCTCTCTGGCCTATCTTCTCCAGTCCTTAACTCCTCCTGTGAATAATTTTTTCCCCAATGCCCAGATTTCTTTGTGTCACTTTTAATGACTGTCTCTTGCCCTTTAACTGAGTAACCCCTATCTTGAACACATAGAGAAGAACAAGGAAATTGCAGAGTTCCTCAAATAAACTCTAAAATATTTAAGGCACAAAAGATTAATAACAATATATTGACTTCTGCAAGTTCCCTATCAGTGCTAAATGTAACATCTAAAGTGTTGACAGTAAACTGACTGCACAATGTAACATTCAGCAATGCATTTGGCACTTGTGTGACCATCTGTGTGCAGCCCAACAAACTCAGAGCTGCTGCATTTGTATGGGATTCATCTCCCAAGACATTAGTCTGTAAAAGCTGAATGCCTTATCTAAATTAGGCATTGAGGATCCCCCCTGGGTGGGAAGAGAAAGAGAGTAAGGAAGAAAAAGAGAATGTCACATAATTTTGTGAACAAATCAACCTTTTGTGTTAGACTCCTGTCAAAATACAAGTCTGGACCTGGTGAATGGGTGACTATACTGGTTCAGTTTAGCATTGAGATTAATTCAACTCAGGGAAAACAAAACAAAAATCAAGCAGAAAAAGACAAATAATGGTCTGACACACATACCTTTGTATCAAATATCTACTATGGTACCTCCAAATAGACCCTGGGTTATGGCATGAGTTTCTGTCACTCCATTCAACAGTGTAAAGATGATGGTGGTGTTTGTGAAGCCACCACTTGGCAGCTGTCCTACACTGACATTCTATAATCTAACTGCAAATACTCTCTTGACCTGGTGTCTTCTTAGCAGAGCCCTGCTCATCTTTCTGTCCTAGTCCCTTCCTGTGTGCAGACCCACTGCTCTTCCCCATAACCCTTATGACAGCTAATTCTCCAGAAATTGTGAACAGGAAAAAGGCCAAAGAAGCCAGGGAGTTAAATGAAACATGCCAGCTTGTTTCATAAGAATGAGGTAGTTGTGCAAGTTGTGTATATGAAGACAATGACAATTATGCAGATGTAGGAAAAAATAATGTTTATCTGAGTTACTGTAAGGGAAGATAAATATTTTAGTAAAGAGAAATGTAGATAGTTTGTCATTTCAAGTGTTTCTTTTTTTGTAGCTTCTGTGAACTGTGGATATAAGATGGTCATCAGGTCAGTTTGGCTATTGCAGCAAGGGTAAGTGTTCTGCTTTAGACAATGGCTATTACTCTAAAGGCAAATGTGCAATGGCTGGTGTCCACAGTGATCAGATCTAGCACATTCTAGCATGGAATGGCAGTGCTCCTGCTACAGGATCCGTCATCTTGTGCTCTGTGTGACATCTCTTTAGTCCTGAGATATTGTTTATTTGTGTCTCATCTGGCGCTGGGGGTGGAAAAACATACACCAAAAAACCAAGCTTATCCCAGATGCACACATCATTTTTGTATATCAGGGAATTAATTGTTTTACTTTAAAAAAGACTCTGGGAGTGAACTAATGTAATGAAGTGCTAATGGGAGATGAGGGAACAGACTGAGGTCATAAGGTATTCAGTGACACCTAGTTCCATGTGACTCTCTCACACACATAATCAAAAAGGTAGACTATAACTGGAAGTGGAGTGAATTTCTCATAAGAATAGACAGGATTATTATTGTTGTTGGAAGAAAACTTTACCATGTATATTACCCATCTGTGGGTACAGTTCTTATAGAGATGAGAGAAGAAATAGCATATGTAGGTCATGAAACTTCAACTCGAGACAAGCTAGTATATGATAGTTGGAAAAGGTAATACAAAATATGGAAAAATGCAGGGATCAGTGCTGCAGGATCCTGCTTGCAGGGATAGTGGAGGAAATGCATTCCCTATTTGAACTATGAAGTACCTAGAGCCAAAGTAAAATTGAGGACGTGGGACAAATATCACTTGCTTCTCTCTATTATTAAATGTTTTTCTTGTATGAAATAGAAAAACACTAATAAATAGAGACCTGATTCCCTACTGTCCCTCAGCAGGTGTCTTTTTTTAAATTAGAAAAGTTGAATTTTGTTCTCTCTTGGCACAGATGAGAGCCATATTTGAGGAAACAGAGGAGAGAATCACTTAAAAGTGATTCTTTTTCACACTTGTCTCTTCAGGCTGTATGTGTACGTGGTAGAATTATTCTTCAATCTAGTAGTATGAGAGCTTGAGAAATATGCAATATAGGGACAGTTTGCTATAGACCTTCTCCAAAGCCCAGCTGAGCTATTAGCCCCCCTAGGAACTGTCTTCTCTCCCGAGGAGAAAAATTGAAGGAAATGCTTGTGTTTCTTGAATTACTTTGGGTTACAGAAATTTGCCCCTTTCTAAAAAAGAACTATTTTGCTCAGTTTATTGCAATTTTACTACCTCTATTCACCATAATCACAAAGGTAGGAAAGGAAACATTTCATTTTTTAGCACTGTGGTTTTCAGGAGGAAAGATATTCTTTTATTTAGTGAATTATATATATATATATATATATATATATTTGGCACAACAATCTTGATAGTCGGCTAGTCGCCAAACATGGGAGCATTGGTGCAACTTGAGTGAGTCACGGCTTACCGAAGGACTTTTCAATGCTCACAAGGCTACAGCAGAGTAACCTGGATGGGAAGAAATCTCTGTAGATCACCTGTTCTTCCTCTCTGACCTAAAGCAATATCCAGTCAATTTCAACAGTCTCTTAGGGAAACTATTAAACCATTTGTGGGTCTTTTGATTAATTACTGCTATTGTACATCTACACTGCACATTCAGTAAACACATGCAATCATGCAATCTCTGCACACTTTTTGTTACTATAAAGGGACTGACTTGTGGCTGGATGGAGGAACCTTTGAAAAGTACTTGTGAACTCCAGAGAATCTGCCAAGACAAGGGCAGGCTGAGGAGCTTCAATTACAAACTATTCAGGGCATAGGATTCTAGTAGAATGTATAACAAGCAGTTAGTACAATGAGAACCATTGTACAATATGATATTGTAAGTAATAATGCTAAGTACTAACACAGGATACATTCAGCACATAAACATGCTTTAACCCAACTTCATATTTTAGCATTTTGTCTCTGTACTTGGGCTACAGTAAGGTCTGGTTTGGGGGATCATAGCCAGGTTCCTCCTATTGAACAAATTTTGCAAAGATCTTCAGCTAAAATTTAGGGGACTTGCTCCTACTATGGTTCCTGAGGGGCTATCCACTAACACATCTGATGTTCAGAAAGTGATCAGCCTAAATTCTTTGCCAATTTTAATCCATTTATTTTTTTTCTCAGTATTATTGTTTATGGTAATTTTTTTCCATTCATACATGTTTATAGGCAGGTATATTCTAGTTTATATTTTCAGCCTTCAATTCATCAAATTACCCAAGTAATATTTAATGTTTTCTGTTAGAATGGGATTTACCATTCCTCTGGTACCCCAGTACAATTTGGCTTCAGGGATGGCACTTCTACAAGACTGTAGGCAGAGATAGAAACTGAGAGCTCCTCACTTTTATATTCTCTATTGTATAATCTTTTGTATAGTTTGAGCAAAATTCACATAAGACAAGGCTCATATGAGCCTTTTGCTGAAGAAACAATGGTACTGGGGACACTGCAACAAAAAGGTGCTAGAATCAATAGGTATTCAGTGCAGACTGGCTATTGCTAGTGGGAATGAGGGAATTTAAGGAAATAAGTGATCCACTCTTCTCTGTAGTTAAAATGCTGGTAGAAACAACTAGTAAGTGAGGAAGAGAGACAGCAGTAATAATGGGAACTTGTTTTGGCACCCAGCTCAAAGAAAGCTCTAGATTATAGGTTGAAATCCATGGAGATATTGTATAGCCTCATTACGTAGCATCACTCTGTCCAGACATTTTTTCGATAGAGTTTTTGGGAAAGCTGATTGTAGGCTTCCCACAATGATAAAGGGGTGGGAGGGAGTTTCAGAAGGCAGCTGGCTGGCTCAGTGCATGTGGAAATGATTACTTTAATGGTGCTTTTATTTTATAGAATTATTAACGATGTTGGGGGGAAGCTAGATGCCTTGGAAAGGCATCTTTTTAAATTATCGTAAATGTAAATGAAGAAATTAAATAAATCCATATATTTGTCATCTCCCTTACCAGATCAGATAGCACCACAGTAGACAAAGCCACACCAATTACAGCTTACACGCGATCAAGTTGCTGCTACTTAACTAGTATCATGCATCAGCTGAGCTGTGGTATAAGCTGTAACCACAGCTCCACCCCCAGTAACTCATACCTTCACTACCTCCATGGTGCAGGGATGCAGGAAGCAGAACAGAGGTCCACCCTGATGGCAGGATGAGGGCTTTTCCCTGGAGCCTCTGGCTGCTGCAGCCCTGCCTGAGCATCCTGTTCTTCACTTGCTTCTCTCCTGCCTCTGCTCCCTGTTTGTGTACTGGCTTAATAATATCCACAAAGAGTTGCTGAGATCCTACCAAGGCAAGAAGTAGATTAGGCTGACATATTTCTTATACTGTGCCATGCTGCCTCAAAATGCAGTGCAGGTGCTGTACTGGTGTCTTGTCTTTAAAGACTATCCTCTAGATAATTGGATAAAGGATGAAGGAATATCTTGCACTGGCAATACTTTATCTTGGACTCTGTATGCTCTAAAATTCTGTCCTATTCTTTGGACAAGAATAAATTTTGACACACAGACAGTAGAAAGGGGGTCTTAAATATATTATCAAAGTGCATAAGATATATCCTGATTTTTATGCATAAGACAATATGTGGCTTCAAGTTTTAGTGGTATAAATCAAAAGGAAAATAAAAAAGGGTGAGATACATTTAGGTTGAAGCTGAAGTACTAATTAGTTCAACATCCACCAAAGTAAACAATTGTATGCTAGTCAGAATCTTTCTTTCTTGCTGGAAACAAGGTCAGATTAATAAATCCCACAAAAATAGCCACCTCAAATATGACTTGAATTGGGATTACATCACCACCAAACACAGTTGTTGGAAAAAAAAGTTCTTTTAAAATAATTTATGCTAATGTAAATTTACTTACCAAAAGTTTTAATCCAGAAAGGAAAGAAACACTTTCCCTTTACATAGCCATAATTTCTTTTATAAAGTGGAGATCATATATGAAAAAGAATAAAGAATTTATTTTAATCACAGAATAAACAAATGGGGAAAAAAAGGAAGGCTTTTTTTTCTGACTTTATTTTCTCTTTCTGACCTACAGCTCTGTTTCTGTTCATGCATAAATTTTTTCACAACATGCACACCCCCTCTCATCTAAATTCAACCTGCAAGATGACATCAGTTACTAGGAGAAAATAAGAAAGTCTTCTGTGAGGCAGGTTATTCAGTTCTTCAGTTGGCAAGATTTCTTGCAGCTTAGCTGTGAAACACAACGGCATAGTCAGCAGCAACCCCCTTTGCCCAGTATAGGAGAACCCAGGTTTTCATTTCCACCCTTGGCAGATTTGAGTTAGCACTGCAGTAGAAATGTCAAGGGGAAGTGAATAGAGCTGGACATGTGAAAACATATCAAAATTTATTCCTACCCCTCAAACTTTGCAACAGTGAAACAAGTCTCATTTTCCAAACCCAGCAAAGCAGCAAAGCTGTTGTTGATGAGCAGGAAGAGATATGAAAGTGGTTTCATCCACTCAGTTGGGCTAAAGGACTTTCCACAGTGGGACAATAAATTAATTTTATTTTCTTTTCAGGATTTGATCAAGGTTGAGTCTTACTTCTTCTTCTTTTTTTTCTTTTTTTTTTTTTTTTTTTTTTTTTTTTCCCAGAATGGAGGGGGTTATATTTTTCATCTTGCCTGAAGTCCCTGGTTTTACCAAAAATTCTCTTGGCATTTTTGTTTTTCACAAAATGTGTGCCCTTTGAAAATGAGTGATGATGTAAGAATCCCAGTTACAGTTAAAATAAAGTAACTTTCTAGACATTCTGATGACACAGAAATTTTTGATTGGGTAACTTGCATGCACTGTGATGTCACAGAAACTAGGAGACAAAGCACAAGAATTCCAAATGTAATCATTTATATTTACCTATATTTTATTTTTCTACATCTCACATTTTCTGTGGTGCTTTCTCATGCTATCTTGATCTGTTGTTTTGGCAATACTGCTTTCAGTTCTTCATCATCATGGCAGTGAAACAAAAAAACCCTTCCATTATTAATCTTTTATTAGGATAAAGTGCAGTAAAGTATTTCACTTGCAAAGAATACCAATCAAAAGACAACTCCTGCTCCATATTTGTGTCTAGACACTCGGAGGAAATACAGCAAAATATTTAAAAAATAATTTCTGTGATGAATGAAAGTATGTACTTGATTGAAAGTTGTGTTAATTGGAAATTTAGTGAGAATAGCAATTCCAGTTGTATCATAATACTTTTAAAAGATGCTTTATTTCCACCATAAATGCAAGCTATTTCCTAGAAGCACCAGCTTCTAGTTATTTGCAATGGAAGCAACCTTAAATTGAAAAATGGTATCCCTCAGTGTCTCACGAAAGGAAGGGAGGAAAAGGAAGGAGAAAAAAGAAAAAGGAAGGAAATGGAGGAAAGGGTGAGATTATTAAACTGCCTCGACAGTTGCAGTTTGTCTGCCTAAGCCTTTGTTGTGTGAGTCCTTAGCAAAACATGGTGAGGCAGAGAGTAAGGTAATACTTTTTGCACACAATGTAGTAGTGCTTCAGTGGACAAACTCATCAGTCTTCCACAACTGATTCATTTTATTATTAATTCTGTGTTCTTTTATATATCTATTTTAAAGTTTCAGGACCTCTCTTGTCCTTCTCTTGCTCTGGAAGACTTCTACTTTAAGCCTCGAAAATGTCTTGGAGTGCCATTATAACTTTGAATGACATTGTGCATATTCACTGTATTACAGATCTTTGTTGTTTGTATTTAATTATGTACTTTAAAACTTTGTGAACTGCCTGAAGCAACTTGCAAGGACTAATATAGAAAAGTCACTATTAAATATGCTTCTTCATTATATTTGATGCAGAGGCCATGAATACCGACTTACCCTAGATTTCAGTAACCAATCACCATAATATTTACTGGCAATGACTCTGTGAAACTTGTTGCTATAGTAACATAATCTTGGGCTTAATTCAAGTCCCAGAGGAGGTGTCCGTTATCACAAAAGCCACTGCTGGAGCAAGCATCTGTAGCTGCAGTCTTGGAAGAGAGGGACCAGGGATTGCACAGACTGAGTTTCTGAACTACTGTCTCACCCACTCAGGCCACTTGAGACTAGTAGTAAGGCTGCATTGCCTCATAATAAACAAGTGTTGGAAATCTTTCCTTTTCTCTATGCTTTCTACAGAAGGTAAAAATTTCTCACTGCTCCCTCTAGAGAACAGACCTACTGAGAAAGCAAGAACCCATCTGCAAAACTCAAGAGAGCTATCCCAACCACCATCTTCTTTTGCCTCTTTTTTTCTTGACTCAGTCTCAAAACTAACATTTGATATTATTTTATTGATTCTTTAATAATAAATAGACATAAAGGTTTGTTGTTTTTTGTTTGTTTGTTTGTTTGTTTGTTTTGTTTTTGTTTGTTTGTTTGTTTTTGTTTGTTTGTTTGTTTGTTTTTCCTCAGAAGATTTCCAGGAAGCTTCTCTTAAAAATAGAATTGGAGCATTTTTTTTCTCTCTGTGTGCCAGACCTGGGGAAAGATTGCCAGGTGCACTCGAGGATCTATCAGGGGTTTTCCACAAATGTGAGTAGCCACTTGCTCCATTTCTGGCCCAAGCCATGTCCTGCAGGAGGTTTTGAATGGAGGCACAACATGGGGGATGTTGGAGCTGACTTCTCCAGCCCTGAACCTTTCTTCCAGCAGCCTGCCTGGTCTTGCTGATCAGCTGAACTGTCTCTGTGCAGGCATCCTGAGGTGGCTAATAAGGAAGATATTGTTTCAGCCTTTCTCATGTAAAAATAAATCACTTGTTATTCTAACAAAATGCCATGCTCCCTGGGGGACATGTTGATTTTATGGAGTGGGACTTTCCAACAGAAAAGTTGACTGACTGACTGACTCCCATATTTACAAGACTCGATGAGAAAAAGGCCACTACATTTCAGATGTTACAGTTGCCAAACGGACTGTGTATATAAGGCACATAATTCCCAAATTTCACCCAAATAAAGTTGGTTTTACCCCATCATTTCCTCCTTGATATCAGCTTGTGGGTGTTTGAAGGAAGATGTAGAATTCAGTTCAGGTTGAGGAGTCCTGAGAGGGTGACACCAAGGTGGCTACAAGAGAAAACTGGCCAGTCAAAGGTCCTTTTCCTCCATATTTTAATTTCTTTTAGGACTCCTCTCCAAACTGCTAAGTAAGCATTTCAGGTCATCTTGATGCGTAACATGATGCAATAGAAGTGTGTGAGCCCAAGTTTTTAACTTGATATAGTCTAATCTGGAAGATTTGGACTGCGTTGGAAATGTTCCTTCTCCCGCTCATGAGCAGGAGTGTTTTCTCTGGTTCCCTAACTATAACCTAAACTTGGTTTCAAAGGAAGAAAGCTGACCTTCTGTGCAGTTCCTATCAGAGATTGCCAATTTACCCTGAAGACACTAAAAACAATTTGCAGTTAGTTTAGAGTGACAAGTTTAACAGTCACTTATCAAGTACAGCAATTTATTTTTACAATGTTGCAAAATGGCTTGGGCCCAGCTAATTTCACTTGGAGGAACAAACACTGCCACAGCCAGAAGGCACAAAATGTGCAACAATAATCCTTAAGGCAACACACTGTAATTTGCCTTCTTCTGTTTAATGCCATGTCAAACAGAAGGATTTCTACACATTTCAGATGGTGAGTGTGTTGCCTTCCCTTGGTTTGAGTTTAAAAAAAAAAATAAAATTGATTTACTTCAGAGAGCAGTGATAGATGAAGGGTATGACATGTACTGAGCATGCCTAGTTCCTTGCTCATGCCAAAAAATTCCCAGAAGGATAAATCTCGTTTCCTGCCTTACTTCACAGAATTTAACTTTTTAAACAAGTCATGTTCTGTGGTTTGGATTCTGTGTTTATATCAGGGTTTGTTTCCAGGCTCGTGGACAATAATAGTACATGGGTCTGAAAAATCTGAACATTTTCATGTGGAGAGAAATCTTGGTGTTTTAATCTCACTTTCACTCTTATTATTTGCATTAATTCTTATAAACCAGCCCTTACAGATAAGTTGCAATAAAAGCTGATATTTTCCAGGTATAATCTGGAAAATATGCGAACTTGAGCTTTCATTTAAGTCAAACTTATTTCCATGATTTCAGGCTGTACTTATATATTCATACTGTAGACTTTATTTATTTTAGAAAATATGGAGCTGGAAATTAAGACTTAATTTTAAAAATATGTTCTGTGTTTAAACTGACTTGTGCATTTTATACATACATACACACATATACATATATAAAACCTTTGTGATCTACTGATTATATCTGAATTCAAGTTGAATTGGTAGCAGAACATGACTTATGTTGAATGTTAAACTGATTTTATTTAGAAGATTGTAAGAATATATATTTTTCTGGATTTCCATTAATAGCAGTATCTTTTTTTAAAAAAAAAAAAAATCAGCTTTTTAATTACATTTAATTACATTTAATTAATTTGAAAAAAAAAAAGACACTTCCATGTGATTTGATTATATCTTTCAAGAACATGCAGAGTTATCCAAACATCTAGCATGCACAAATTTAAGAAGGTATGTGAACATAATGTATACATATACAAGAACACATAAACACACATACAGACAAAGGGAAACCAAACTACGTTCAAACTTGAGACTTAATATGTCTTGTTAGATTTGAAACTTTAATAATTTCCCAAATTATCTCCATAACAAATACTCAAGACTTTATTCATATATACAAGAGCAGTTCTGTTTAACAGGTTAGTGATATTCTGAAAAAAGACCGGTTATGCTCTGAGTGAAAAAAAATTGCAAAGCAAAAGCAAATGGAGAAGTTGGTGCTACAAAATCTCTTCTAAATTTAATGTAAAAATGTAAACCTGACAAATTAATTAGCTTCTGGTGGGATTGGGTTTGTCTGTTGCATTTTTTTATCTAATCCACGTCTTTTTCAAACATTAGCTAGGTCTACACTGTATTTTTGCCTACTCACATTCTGGGTTTTAGTGTATGAAAAAAAAGGGTAATTTCTAACCACTTAACACATACTTCAGTAAGCTTAATATACACAGCCATTATTCTTAGATAGAAAGATAGTTGTAAAAATATGTATGTGTGTGTATATTGGAATATAAATATGAATATATGCATATGTATGTATGTATGTGCATATATGTCTATAAAAAATCAGCAAAAGTGATTTTATTTCAGGTTCTATTAAAAGAAAAAACTTAATGGGTGAAATAAAAGGGAAAGAAGGAGACTGACATGCTATACTCTTGCTCCATGTGGTGCCACGTGGTCCCTGTTACACAAGACCAAGATATGTGCACTTTGGACATAGTCCATATATGAATCAAGATGCTACTCAGCAGCTGCTCCAGCACATAAGAGCAGGCATATCGTCTCTAACACTGGCTGTAAGGGACACCTAAAGAGTAACGAAACCAACCCCAAACACTCTGTCAACTTCCAACTAATTTTAGGGGATTTCCTGAGATCGACATGATTTATTGGGTCAGTAATAGTCAGTGGGTCTATTTTCCATGTTCTTGTCCAGTCTTCCCTTGAACCCATGTAAGATTTTGCATCTACAGCATCCTTTGGGGAGATTCATAAATCTACTGGTTTGGGGATGTAAAGATCAAGTTTTCTTTGAAGCTTTTCCTTCTTTCTTCTTGGGATCTTCATGGCACACCCTTGCAAGTGGCAGTACCTAGCTCAAAGCAGCAGTAATGAATTTCCAGCCATGTGTGGTGGCCATGTTCTTGTTTTAAAGACCAAAATGTTTTCAATATCTTATGTTCCTAAAACTAAGAAATAAAAGGTATATTTGAGTTTGAGGCATTGTGCTGTCATCAGGGTTAGACAATCTCAGGTTGCTAAACCTCTGAAGTTTTGGGATGTTTCTTGTCATGTTGTATATCTCTTTTCCACCTGAATCTAAATGTGCTACCCCATTTGGATGGCCTGTTTGCTACTTTGGGTGTGGACAACATCATATGCAGTTAGTGCCCAGCACACAGAGACCAAAACTTGTCAGTGTAACCATGGCACTTGTAAATAAATAAAATTAATATCTATCATTATTACCATACAGTTCCCTCTAAAATAAAACAATCTCTATAAACGGGTAGATTGCCTGTAATTGCTCTTCCGGGGCCTTCTCTTATTCCTCACAGCTGTCCTGGGAACATTGTCTACATGATCATAACACCAAGTTCTCAACCTGGTACCTCTTCCTGTCTTTATATTTTGTTGCCTTAGCTGCTTTTGTAGCCAAATATAAATAATCCCATTTGCTTTGTTTTTTTCTCATTGTCCTTAGATTCTCTTTCCATGATAACTGAACTCTCAGATATCCTCCTCTTTGTTTCTTTGCCAAAAAATATTTGATAAATACTTTTCTAGTATCTTAAATTTACTAAATAATACTCCTAAATATTTAATTGAGTTCTTGCAATAGTATTACATTTACTAACTCTTGCTTCATCAGAGTTCCCTAAATTTTTTTCTTTTTACTCATCTCCTAGAGAGTGTGAGGTTCTTTGCAATGTTTACCTGAGGAGCAGGTACCTCCTGAAGGGATGCCTGGTTTTATGTGAATTCCTTTATTTGCATGCCCTGCTGATGTGCTGAAGAAGGTTTTTGAAGTACATTTCTCAGATAAACTCCAGGATTATGCCCCAGGAATGAACCATGGGGCAGATAAACTATCATGAGAAAAGGAGCGTTTCAGTTGCTTGTGTAATTTTACTTTTTTTTTTATCTGGACCAAGATTATCTTTACAGCTGCATATGCATGAATTTATCAGTCTCCTTACAACCTTCCTCCTTATGTACTCAGCTGCCTCCTGCAAAACCATGTCACTTATCACTGAGATGTACTCTTCTTCAGCTGCAGATTTATGAGGCTTTTCTTGAAAGTTATAAGGAGTATCTTCAGCTTCATCAAAAAGTTAATTTTTCAGTGAAGCTTGCCCAAATATACGAAACTACAGTTCTCATGACAATAAGTACAATAGTGAAGGAAAAGGCATTTTTCATGTTAAAAAATGTACTGTGATTCTCTATATACTTAACACACTTCATAGTGAGATTCAATCTAATGTTAGATATATAATTTTCACTAAGTTTTTAACCATCATGTGCCTTCCATGCTAGTAAATTAAATAAAACTAGGGAATACTCCCAGCCACTCAAATTTCAGCAGCTACACTGTTAAATTCTCTGATTTGATTTTTCAACAAGGTCAACCAACATGTTTCAGAATAATTTCTGGCATAACTCAGGATTTAGTATGAACTCTTCCAATAGGCATTTTGGAGGGTAAAGTAATTTAATAGCATGGATGGAACCAGGCCCTGGCATTCAACTTTGAGGCCAGAGATCAGTCCTTGGCATATTTAATTTACTACCACAGTTCAAGATTAGGGAAACAGTACTCCTGAAATAACAAGTTTCCTACCGTGTCAGAGAAAACAGTTCTTTGATAAGTATTTCTGAAATCCTCTAGAGGAAGACACCATTTGCCTAACTTAAGTATTTGGGTTTAGATATCATCTTCACTGCTTTTGGGCAGAATTCTGTCAATGGGAGAGAACAATATTGGCATAATACTTCTGCAATGGCTTCTATCTGTAGAATCACAGCCGTTAGTACTGTGACATAATTATACTCAGACAGAAGGAAAATGAAGCATAAAAAGAATCTGTAGCCCTCCGAAAGATACTGTTCCTGTCAGGGGCATTCTATGATTCAGTCCCTCTTCTACTTAGTCACTGTGGTAATGAAATCAGGCAAATTCAGATTTAGGTTACATAAAAAACAAGATAATATTTCTTTTGGATGGTCACTTTTTCCCCTTTAACTTCTACTTATCACAAAATGTGACAGGACATGTATTAACAACTTATTGAATCCAATAATTCAATCACAGAAAATGGAACTGAAAAAGGATTTTGGGAGGTTATATTGTACGTTGAATTGCCCCAAGGCAGAACCAGCTCTGCTACAGACATTGTGGACAGCTGTTAGAAAAAACTTATAATGATGGTAATTCCACACTCTCTTTAAACAATGTGTTCCAGTCCTTCACTATCTGCACCACTGGAATGTTTTTCTTAATGTTTAACTTTAATCACCTTTGCAGCAATGTAAGCCCATTACTTTTTGTGCTATCCCCTTCTGGCACAGAGAACAGATTCCTTTCTTCTCTGCAACAGCCTGTATTAAGTTTGAATACAATTAATATTCTTCCTCCTCAAATCTTCTCTTTTCTGGATTATGCATGTCCAGTGCTGTCAGTTTTTCAGAAATGGTCATTTATAGCTTTATGATCATCTGCATGTGCTGTTACTCGTGGGATTACACAGACTGTTGGATGAGCTCCCTAAGCCAAGTGACCACATACTGCCAAGAACAAGGAAGAGGACGTGATCATATAATTGGGGAAAAGGTAAAAAAGAGCAGTAAAGTCTTTTATAACAGCACAGAATAAAATTTACTTAACCAGTCATGAAACTTAAATGAGGAAAGCAAGTGATAGCAGCAGCAAAAGGGAAAAGTTACTCTTAATTGAAAACAAAAATAAAGACTGGATTTTTACATACTTCCTTCTACATGACCACATACTAATTAGTGTGAGTAGGTAGACATGTCTTTTTTTTAGATTAAAACTTACTTCCTCTATCAGCTTTTCTTTACACTCTACTGTCCAGTCACAGTGTTACTCCAAACACTCATAGAAATAGAATCATCTAGATAATCCCCACAATCCTGAAGAGGTCAGCACTGGAAGACCACCCAGACTCACACATTAGATATTCCTTCAGCCTACTTCTTTGTGAACTGGATGTGTTTTAGGATGCCTGCCTAAAGTCTTGGTTAAAATTCCTTGTCTGTTTGGATTGGGGACCAGATTTTATCAACACTTTATTTTCTAGGAGAGTAGATTCATCATAAAATTCTAAGTTACTCTGAAGTGGAGTTTTTTTGGGTATCTCTAACTGCATAATGAAGTATAGGAGTGTTTATTCTTCTATTGTTGTCTGTTGTATGCCTACGCAATATTAGGTAGTGAATCTGAGGTTTTAAATTTTGAGCATACGTATGTAAAACAGTTTGGACCCAGACTCTTTGACTATAATTGTATTAGCAAAGTGGACAGAATCAGGGCAGTGGCCCAAGAAGAGTTGTCCATATGGTCAAATTGTTAATCTATTCCCTAGTGCCTTTTTGGCTCATGTCAAATAACATTGTCTGTCTGGGAACTAGCACACGCCAAGGACCGTTCCCAGGAGATGGTTTGGATGCAGCCACCTTGTTCTGTGTTGTAAAAAAATTTATTAGTGTGGCTGTGGCCAGACCATGTCATTTGACTTCCAGGCCAACAAATCAGCCTAAATATTATTTTAGTTGCTACCCTTTGTTGGTGTAGCCTTGGGGTAACATTTCAAGGGGAACAGGTAACTTCTTAAATTCTTGCTTTTAATGTTTTCCAATATCAACCATAATTTTTAGAATTCTTAAATATTTTCCTATAAATAAGATTCATAATTATGAAGTTTAAACACAAATATTTCTGTTAACTAATTTTTTTGAGTGTTATGTAAAATCATAACAACATTTATCCAGTAATATCTTAGTTTTCAGTGGAAATTCACAGTTAATACAGATTATGAAAACTTCTGTTAACTTTCTATTAAAACCAGATTTTCATTTGGATTGCAATGCAATCCACCATCAAGTATGTAAGGTAGGTAATACTACTGTAGGACAGCTCTTTAATCAGCCCATGTCGCCTGTCTATAAAGTTATTCAGTCACTTAAGTTTCACAAAGCACTGCTTATGTGGACCTCTCTTCCTTTCACATCTACTCTTTTCTGCATTATTTCTATATTACAATTACTGTTTATCACAAGCTTTATCATAATTTTTATAGCCTGTCTTTTAGAGAGGCAGAACTTTCAGTCAAAGATGAATCTTGGAGCCACAAAGCAAAATATTTATAAATCATACAGCTTAAGTAATATCCAATCAAAGATATTTAGGACCTCTAGTCAATTCCAGGGGATTTGTGCTTTATTCTCTTCATGCTTTCAACTTCTTCCTTTTTATCATACCACACTTTCTGGTAACTACAGGTAGAATGAAAGAGTTAATTAAAGAAGAAATATCTGTAACAAGAGTTTGTTTATATCATTTTCAGTCCTGGATCCCAAATGCAAACCAGTATTAACAGTTTATAATTACAGTGTTAGCATTTTCTGTTTCTAAAGCAAGCTAAACATTTAGGAAATCTGTATTGCAACATATCTTTGTTGCCTTTAATACATCAGAGATTTCTGCCTAACTATGACTACACTGGGTTTCTCAATTTTTCTGTTCTTGAAGTATAGCATTTCTGTGAAGTTCCATTGATTCCCTCTCTCTTCTTTAAAAATACTGGGTCTGGGAGTTTTGTTGTCTTTATTCTGTTTTGTTATTCAAATGTTGAATAAACAAGTGAGTACACTCAGATTACTGCAACGTTTACAAAATGAAAAACCATTGGATATACCAGGATATAATTTTTTTAAAGTCCACTACAGACAGCCAGAGGTAGTTAAAAAAAGTTAATTTTGCTTTCTATTTGAAAACATTTTCATCCATGGCAGTTAGCCTGATCCCTACTGGGAAAGCAGAGACCTAATTTTGTCCTGCTTAATACAAACAGAATTCCCAGTGACTTCACTGGGAGTTTTGCCTAAACTAGAAGCACAGAAGAGGGCCCTATAAACTTTCAAGAATATCCCTCTACTTTCCTGTGGCCTAATCTAATCTCTGTAGTTTACCAAGTACTTATCCTGTAGCTCCATATCAAAGTGCTTTGCAAATTATCACATCCCAATGCAGTACTTTTGGACTTTCGATAGAGATCATAATTTTGTAGCAGCAAAACATATTTAAAAATTTCACATGCCCTAGGTAGTTCTATACCCTTCTGTATAGAGTTGGCAGCTCTGAACATTGATTCTATATCAATGAAAATATCATCGTCTTTCCCATGACTTTACTACTAAGAACTTCAGTTGGTAACAATAAATTAATATCTTGGATTCAGAGAATAGTAAATATAGTATAGAAAAACAAACCTTTTCCAATAATGTATTTTCTCTGTGGTTAGGATATGTTATACTATTCCACATTATTGAGCTAGTTAGTGCTTGGAGACAAAAAAAGAAGAAATCTGAATGGGAAAGCCAACTTTGGCAGGAGGACTACTGCTGGTTTTAAGGAATGAAAAACAGAAGTTAACAAAAAAAAGAGAGAAGAAAGAGATCAGAAAACTTGTTTTTCAAATATATATCAGATGAAGGGTAGATCATGGAGAAGTTTAAAAACAGAAGTTAAAAAAGAAAGGGTAAAAAAATGGGCGCTGTCTTTTTTTTAAAGATGGAGTGCAACTGGAAACAGCATGCAGCCAAAGGTCAGGGTCAAGAGTAATAGAATCCTGGCACTATGTGCTAGTTTATCTTCTACACGATGAACTCCTGCCAAACCATATACACAATGTCGTACAGCAGGGAAAAGTGTCTGATGCATCTCCAGAGTATTTATGAGGGCTTCTGTTTTGAAGATAGTTTCTTAGGTAACAGAATAATAACATAATGGGACTATTTCTCATTTATCAGGGACCTTTTTTTGATTTTTTCCTTTTCGGCTTATTCTGCAAATTAAACTGTGATAACTGTTTCCCCCTTTCTGGACTCCCTCTCCCACTATTAAGAGGACTGGGGTTTTTAATTTTATTTTTCAGATTTACATTAAGAGAAAGATTTCTGTGATGGTGGTACAAGATTTCATTCAAATAAAACTAAGTCTTGCTCAGCACCTTAGGAAATAAATATTTCAGTTGGAATGATATGCATTTGCAACATTTAAAAGAGATGAAAGAATGTCTTGACTAAGTTGTTGATTCTTGGACTGTGTGCCTTCCTGTCTCTCATATAGTACTCTGTGTTAAGCTTTGTTTCTTTTAGGCATGGTAGTATATTTATACTCTTCTTGCAAAGCCTTCCCCAGTGTACAGTGTACAGTCAGAGACGAACGCAGTAGTTTGTTTTTTTACATTTCTCCTTATTTCACAAATGTATAAATATTCCAAAAATAGTTTTAGAAAAGAGTTTATCTAAATAATATCGCTTATTTTTAACCAAAAACCTTGCAGGTGTACAGCGTGAAATGCAAGAAAACAGTATGTCAGATTCTGATCCAGCACTGGGAGCAAAGTATCTTAATTAATGGAACATGGATTAAACTCACAGCAGCTGCTTTGTAATATTTATATTCCAACCTCTCATGAACTTTTATTAGGGGACAAGTGAAATCACATTCACTGCAGCAAAACAAAATCCACATATTGACTTACCTCAGAGAGGTCTATGCCTAATATTCTTGCTCTCATCTGGCTTCCCTCCAAGTAAATTATTCATGTGGCCATGAATATTACTGAACAAGCAAGGTAGCATACAAGATGAGATGCTACTTATTTCAAAGTTTTAACCTCAACAGAAGTATTCACCATGTTTAATTTTTTATAAACATTTGTATGAAAAACATAGATAAAGGCCTGGTTCACTTCAGTAGATGAACTGTTTCAGTGAAATCCATTGTCTGATAATGAGAAACTTTATATGGGACAGACGTTTCCCTAGCAAACTTCATGAAAACTGTAAGAATTGAAAAGGTGCTCCCTCTGGTCAAATTGAGAGGTAAGAAAATAGATAAACTTTGGGAAGTCAATAAAGAACATAGGGTTCAACGGTATAAACAGTCAAGGAGCTTCATAGCATAGGAGATTCATAGCACAAAGCAATAGATCTGAATCAAAAGATGAGAGAGTCCATGTTGTTGTTACAAAGGAGTCACTTTGGATGAACAAGTTCATCTCCTCTCCCTTACTGAATCAGACTCCAGGATTGTGCTGTGATTAGTGAAAGTAGCATCAAAGAAGAGAAGTGACTATAAAGCAGTGTTATGTAATGCTACGCTAAGAGTACAACTTAGTACAACTGAAGACCCTAAGAGTTTGTCTTGAGCTTGTTTTCCTTGAGATACTGTCTTTTGGCACTAAGCTAACAACCCAAGAGACTATGACTCCCAATGATGTTCAAGGCTTTATCAAAATTAATCCACTATATAAGTTCTTTATCCCAGAGAACTACTCAAAGGTTATAAATTACACAGGAGGTCAGATCCTGCAAAACCATCTGCAGCTGCATAATTCCCAGGACTAATTTTTCTAGGGCTATGAGCTCTTTACAATATAGATTGTTAGAAAGCAGCATTGAATTCTGAGGGGTGTTACTGGTATCTGAGTGCACGGCGTGGAAAAGGGTGACCAAAGGGTGCTATGCAGTTCCAATACCAGGCAGCGGAGCTGCATGCACCAACAAAAATTACAAGTTTATCCCTGATTATCCCTCTTCAAGTTAAACATATAGCAGAGTTTATAGTAGCACTGTTTGAAAGGCTGCAGTGAAGGACAGCTCTTTTGTTAAGTGACATTCATCTACTTGCATATAGTTCTCCTTTGAAATAAAATATTTTCATAAGCATATTCTGCATGCTAACCTATTTTTTCCCTATTTCAAGATTTTCTAACCTTTGGAAATGTTCTGCTAAATATTCTCCCTCTTGAACGTAAATACCTTTTTTTCAGAGGAAAAGTAATCGACTCTTTCCTTCCACCACACAATTTTCTAAGTGAAACACTACACTAGAAAGCAGTGATTCTTGCTTTAAAATATTCTTGACCAGATTCTAGTCCCATAAACAGAAATGCTGAACTCCTGTATCTACTTGCATGTCCAAAACCCATCACTTGAGAGTTTCAGAGAGAACTCAGGATGCACACTGAGTTCTGCTCAGAATCTCAAACCCTTAATTTCTGAGATTACATTAAAATGTAACAAATTCAACTTTCTTTGCTTGAAACTGAAGTTGAATGCTATTAATAATGGGACATACAGCAAAATTAAATCGAAATGTTATTGTCTTTGCAGACAAACCAAAATATAGTATTTCTTTGGCAAGGAAACACTACTGCTGAGTACCAGTGAGGGTTAATCTTGTTAGCTGTTGCAAAAGTCTGTATCCAAAATGTGCACAGAGTAATGCTGGCTCTAATTATTACACTGTACGGAGAGATCAGTCAACTTTATTCCTAGCAATTCACTAACTTTTCTTTTGTGTAAACTTGGCACAGAAAGGATTTTGCTATTGAACTAAATAAAACCCTCAGCACATGGCCATAGCCCAAGGGGACACTTTATCATTTGTATATAGAAAGACATTTGATTATGGCTTAATTATACAGTATGCTGCTATTTATTTTCAATCAGTCTGCAATCTCCATAACTGTGGATTATTTACTGGTGAACTACTTACAATCCATTATTCTATTATGTTAATGTATTCAAATCCAAAAACATACAAATATTTAATAACGTAGTTTAAATCAGTTGGGCTTTTATTAGTCTTCAGGAAGAAGGATATGTAGAAACTGACAATTTGGTAAATCAGAATTACACAACATTGAAAACAAGCTTTGTTTTGTTTCATTTATTAAGTTTCTAAAAATTCTGTAATTTATCATATCATTATTATTTGCTACTGTACTTATGCTTGTCATCTTCTCTGGATGGTATTTAATCAGCTGCAGAAATCAAACAAATACGATAGTGGACAACATTTCCCAAAGTTCTGAACTGTGGGATTTTCCAAATCATAAAACCACTTCATAACTACCCTTTTGGACTCCTAGTTTTAAAATTATAAATTACAACTTTCCCTTTCTTCCACTTCTTTACCCAGCTTCTCCCTAACACTAGAGGGAACTACTTAGAGTATTTGAATTTGAGCCAAAATCAGAAATTTTTTTTGAGTTCTAGCAGGACTTGAACTGCATTTTTCTTCATCTCCTGTGGACGTACCTCAGTCAAGGGTTTTAAAACTCTCCTGAAGAGGCACTTTACTGCTATGCAAAGATTT
Source organism: Tyto alba (assembly GCF_018691265.1). Classification (NCBI taxonomy): domain Eukaryota; kingdom Metazoa; phylum Chordata; class Aves; order Strigiformes; family Tytonidae; genus Tyto; species Tyto alba. Next base: position 39,215,622 of record NW_024881316.1, on the reverse strand, counting down.
AAATCAATCTCTGGGTCACAGCAAAAAGGCTAGAACAACTCAATACTCTTGAGGCTACAGGGTTGCATGAGTAGGCTGAAGTTGCAACCCCTGCTTCTGTTCATACAAAATATTATGGATCTGCTCCAAAACAGCTCAGAGGAAAGCTGAATTAGAGTAGTTTATTTCCCAGATAACTCTGTAATATTCAGTTTGGCTATAGAAAAGGGGAAGAGGGAAGCAGGAAATAGGTGATCCATTTCTGAATTGTTTTTTGCAGAGGTGAAAGCCATCCAGCTTTTTTTCGCCCTTATGCTGCCACCATAGACTTATTTGTTGCACCGTGAAACATCAACAGAGACACAAGACTAATGCTTAAGTAAAAGGAAGAAACAAAGGTAGGAAGCAAGATGGGTGCTGAAATGCCTCTACAAGCACATTTTGTCTTCACAGTCACAGACAAAACTTCTTACTTATGCAGCTCCTTTCCAGAGCCCCAGTTGAGACCTCTGGCAAATACATTAAGGATTTGCTAGTGCATTTGAACTTGCCAGATGGTTTGCCTTGTTTGGTTGTTTTGTTTGTTTGTTTGTTTGTTTGTTTGTTTGTTTGTTTGTTTTTTGTTTTTGTTTTTACCAGTTTCACTTGGTTTTGCAAGTTTCTGTGTCTGCAGATGTATAAGTCTCCTCAAATTTGGAAAGGTCACTTTCTCCTCAGAAATACAAACCAGCCAGTTGCATATTATTGACTTGATGGCAGTTCACACTGGTAGTGAAATAAAACCAGGACTCTAGCTTCTCCTGTGTGCAAGGACCATAAAAAGGCAACATTGATTTCATTCACCAGTTTCTGAAGGGCAGTTCATAACTTTCAGGGTAGTTTTCTACTAAATCTCTTTAAAATGTCAGACTATTGACGAAGATAGAAATTGCAGATGAAACATTTCAGGTAAGAAAATAGGAGACCCAACCCAAAAATTGCTTCTCTGGCTAACTTCTCTTTTATGACTTCTCAGAGGATTCATCTATAATGTAGACTGTAGGATCAGACACAAGATTTATATAGTAAATTAACCGCATAAGTATGACAAAGTAAATCACTACTTTAATATAGTAATAAAACATTATATTAAGGCTTCAATGTAAATGGTTTGTACAGAGGTTAGTAATTGAATACTAGATATTAGAAGCATATTACATACTTTAGTATTATTTGTTATGGATGGTTACAAGCACATTAGTGGGTGTTATTGATCTGTTCATTCTATAATAACCTCTAAGAAATGATTTACCATTTACTAAAAGGGTTATTACTCAAGTATCAAAACTTCAGACATTTATAGATATTCCATAATGTTAAGTGTGATGAATATATCAAGCTTAATAAACCAATACAGTAGTTTTTCTGCCATTAGTTTTACTGAGATCATTTCATTAACATCTGTACAAACTTTTAACATCTTTTTAGTCATGGCTGAAGTTATACTGTCCATATAAAAATATTAACAATAATGATACTCATTCAAAGATGTTGAAATCAAGTAGTGCAGAATTTCAGTATTCATTATATTTATACTCTTAAACTAAAAATCTGAGTCACACAGGGACTCACACTGATAGTTTAGTTTGCGAGTAAAAAAGCAGCTTATTTTCTACACCAGCTTTGTTCCCACCAGGATGCACACAGTAGATCTAACTGGTCATGGTGAGTGTAAACATCCGGCTAACGGCCCATAAATGTCCAACGTGCTTCAAGGGTGCTGAGGCACATCTCTTCCATTCTGCTACCAGTATTTTCATAGTGAGCAGAAGTTCTGAAAGCAAAAATAACTGACAACCTGGAGAGCAGAAAACATGAGAAAATGTAGTAGTATTGTTGTTTGGATTGGTGTGTAACTTCATGTGTCTGTATGCTTACTACATATGCAGATTACATATGTATATACATATGCACACACACAATTTATTATTCAGATAACATTCAATATTTTCTGAAAAGTTCTAATATTTTCATATCACAAATGAAAAAAGAATCCCTGTAAAACCAGAATATTTTTTACCCTTTAAAAGTAATATTCCTGTTCAGGAAAACCAAAGATGTCAACTGTCTTAAACCAGGTTTTTTTGGTTACTGAAATATGATCAGGCCCCTTATTTATATTTTAATACATTCATGATCTTAACGTGAACTCAATAATATTTTCTTTATTTTTCTTGAAGTTTCAGTTCTTCAAGTCATCTCATTTTGTGAGGCTCTTAGCATTCACAATTAAAGTCTATTTTAGGCCTCAGAGACACAAAGGAGACCTCAGAAAGGTATCCTGAAATGCCTACTGAGATTTCTTTGCATGACTTTTTAATCAGAAAATACTGCTACAACAAATCTGGAGTTTTCACAAGAGGAACAGGTTTTGTGACAATTTTTTTTCATAATGTTCTGGCCAAAACCAAAGTGAGGTATCAAAATAGCTTATGATTTGACATTGAGGCTATTATCTTAAGATGCAGGTGATCTACTATCATTAGATCACTGTGTATTTTGGAGTTAGTGAAAACAAACTCAAGGTCTTGGATTTAGCCCCATTCAGACTAGAAAATCTTGAAACTTCAACCTTAATTATTTTTTTTTTCCTAAATCAGAAAATTATTTTCTTCCCAATACTGATTTTCGATTAATGGTGAAAATATAAACATTGGAAAGCACAGAAAGGTCTGTCATACTTTGAGTTGACACTTTAGGGACCGATATTTAACAAATGTGAGTATACGAAATTAATATTTTTAAAAATAGCAAAACATCTGGTCAAATATTTCCCCAACCAGAACATATTAAGGGAAATGACTTTCAATTGCATATGAGACTAGCATCACTTTGAGCACTCTTGACTTCTAACTCCACACAACTAGGTGTCTAGGCTTAACGGAGAAGTATTTCTCATGCTGCACCTGCAGGTGACAAGACTGGTATTCTTAAAAATCACCAGTCCAGTATGCAGTCATCTCATAAATATGTTGGACAGAGTACTGAATACTGATGTTATATTCATGTCTTTGGATTGGACGTGGTTTGGGGCAAGAGTTAATATTAATAAGACAAAAATTAACCCTTCCTTCCTTCTTTCCCACTGATCAAGCAGGACTGAGACAAAGACAAAACAGAGAAACTGACTTAGTTTTTAATCTTACTGAAGACTAGCAATTTTAAACTAGGTTTCTAACTTCAAGTAATCATCATCCAGGATACTTTTCATCCTTCAGAAATAGATTAATTTCCCTTCTGTAGAAGTTCATTTCACTCTCCATTTTCCATAAAAAGATATCTTAAAATAGGCAATGAATTTTTAAATGGCAACAACTGAGTGAGATGAATCCTATTATTTAAACTACTTTTCTTCTGAATTTTTAAGTTTGGTATGGTTCTAGAGAAATCACTGAAAGATGGCTTATAGGTGTTTTTGATTCTTTTGCTGATTACGTACAAAATTAATATAATTGTAAGTATATTTTTACAAGCATATTTTTGTAATTTCTCTATCCTTTTAATACTTGCATATTTTCACTATTCCTTCAATTCCTAAAATAACATTTTATCATTATTATTTTTCATTCTTCTTAACAGAACACTGTTTATGCTTTATCTTTCAATTTTTTCATGTCTTTTACTCTGTTTTCCCCAAACACTTAATTTCCATTTTAATCACCTACTTTGGTTTTCATTAATGTTTTGAGGTTAAATTTTCCACTTAAATACCCCTTTTATGCCTCACCAATGATGTCCTGCATGTAACAGATCTCGTCATGGCCCTTTGCATTTTTGGGTTATATCTTGGCCATTAATCTTTCTTTATTGCAGTATGTTTAACAAACTGTTAAAAATAATGGTAGCTGGCAATGAAAAAGTGTGGTGCCCTTTAAGAGGTATTGTTTGAACTGATATTTAAAGATTTTTAATTCTCTGGGGTCAGGAAAGTAATGTTTCCATGTTTTTACAAGTCATTTTGCAGCAAGTCTTATATTGTCCAGAAATGATGTTTAAAGTTTCAATAGCTTCTGGTTCTCTGTGCCACATCACCTTGCAATTGCCCCCAAATTGTTTCTGAATCACGTTTCCTCTGGCAAGGAGTGGTAACCCTCATTTTATATTACATCGTACAATGTACAGTGCTCTCACCCCACTCATAACAATGTTAATGTCAAAATGAAAAATGATAAAGTATAAATTAAATAGCAACCATATGTTTTCTGTAATATATCTTTTTTGTTTTCTGACCCAGGTAAACAATTTCCTTATATCTCCTGTTCAGATCTGCATTTCATCCTCCAGATTTGCCTCACGAACACCAGAGAGCAGGCATCCTGCCTGTGTCCAGACAGCTGAACCTGGACTTCAACTAATACAAAGTGATAGTGCTCATTGCCACTAAGCAAGCTTTTCGTTTCAACCAGCGAGCTTGTTAAATAGCGTATCTCCCATTAGTCTACAGTCATTTTAGAGCTTTACAAACAAACCTAAGCTTCCAGTCTATGTTACAACAAAGAACAGTGAATCTTTCCATGGGGTTATTCTAGTAAACCCCTAGTAAACTGTCCAAACCAATAAATGGTACAAAATTCTACAGGTTGGGCTCCCCACCCTCCTTCTCCCAGCCTCTACCAGCAAGCAGAAGGCACTCTGTGTATATCACATTCTCTAAAGAGTAGGCCATCCAAAAGCTACAGAAATAACTAAAATAAAATACAAGCTAGTAGTTTCCTCTATTGCAGGAGGGAGAGTCTGTGGGCCAAGGTCCTTTCCATGCATGGATCTTTGGTACATGAGAGCATAGCCCAGTTGGTGAGTCAGTCATTAAGAATTATCCTGGATATATTTTTCTTCTTTTCCCCTGAAAGATGCTTTCTGAACTGCAGACACCCTTTGGTGCACAGGGTCTGCTACAAGGAGGGGTCTCTGGCAGCAGGGGTAGCAAGGAGAGGCAACGTGTGTGTGAAGCTTGAAGGTGACTGGCCATGCAGCTTTGGATGTTGCAGCGAGCACTCTGCAGGGATCTGAGCGCTGTCAGGGCCCTATGCACGTTTTGGATTGTGCTGACCTCTGTGTTGATGGAGCCTCCCTGGTAGATTCTCTGCCCTGGTCTCACCAGGCTTCCAGCACCCAGCCTCCCAATCCTCCCTGTGTGGTCCTTCCTGACTACCTCATGCTGACATTTGACCAAGTTCCCAGGTAAAAACAGAAAGCTTACAAATCTTGTGCCTAGCTTGTCATAATTTTGCTTCCTCTGTTCTGTGTATCATTTGCAGCATCTATTTTGCTCATCTGTTTCTCTTGCTAGCTGGTCAGGGCAGCTTCTCCTGCTGACTCCTGTATATGACACATTTTTTTGCTAGAGTGCAGTGATGGATAGAAATACACAACCAGGCTTATTGCCACAAATGGTGTCACTGCACCACTGAAGTGCATGCAGTAGTAATTTTCTAAGAAGCAGGACGTACTTTGCAGGTGGCAGACAGCAATAACTCACTTGCACTGGCTCTGGTGCACTGCACTAGTTCTGTCACATTGGGTCTGGTGCACAGGCTTGTCCAGTTAGATGAAAAATGAGGGTGATACTCATAGGAGGCAAGTAAAGTTAACCATTTTGTCTGTCTGCCCCAAAGAATAAGAAACAGGGACAGCCGAGGAAAACATTTTAAAACAGAAAAAAATAGCTTCTGGAGGTGTTTAATTTTCACCTTTGATTATAAGTGGAATCTAGAGAACCAGCTTGGGCTTTATGCTTGGCTTTCAGATAGCTGAAGGAATCCATCCTGTGTGCTGAGTCCTGTGAGATCTAGCAGATATTAATCTTACTCTTTTTTTCCATATAATCTTCCAATAATTATAACTATATAGTACTGAGGTGATACTAAACTTTAAGTTTTAGCATTTTACTGTTCATGTACATTTTTCAGAACTGTAGCACTTTTGCATGGATCAGACATTTTTTAATCTGAATTCAGGTTTCTGAATATACTGAACAATAATCTGCTTGGCTTTCCTGGTAATCATATGTCAACCGATTAAGACTGCAAGAAAAACTGAAAAACCTGACTGACTAATGAGCAAAGTAAACATTCTTTGTTTTTGGCTGTGGATGCCAGGTAAGAGATCTTAATTCTTTAACAGTTATATGAGAAATAGTAAACTAGATACTACAGGAATAATGAAGAGAAAGACATGTAAAACAATCCTATATTAAATGTCATGCACTCAGCAGGTTAGACAGATTAAATCTAGTGACAATATTTGTAAGACTTGCATAGGAAAGCAAAACCTTTCAGGCATTCTTTTTCTCATTTTTTTTTTCTTTTTTTTTTTTCCCCTGGGAGGAAAAAAAAAATGCATTGAATCAAGTCTGGAAATGTATTTTAAAACCTGCACATACGATAGTAAAGACTGTTCTGATATATGCACTTCAAACCCTAATCTGGATTCAAAAGACCATTTGCACCTCAAGTTATAATTCTAGTTATAAAGAAACAAATTTCAGGGACAGTGTTATTCAATTTGGCTGGAAATATCAAAGTGATATGGAAAAACAATAGGTACCAAGTTCCCCCTGGTTTTACTGAGTAACTATGTGAAGTTCTTGGAAAGTTCCATCCTTTCCAACCTGGAACTGAATTTTGGAAAGGCAAAATTTGGCACGGCAAAATTTGGCACCTTGGAACATCTTTTAATTCTTAAAACAGATTGAGATAGATATTCCTTTGATGCAGCCCTGCCTGTTTGCAAATAAAGTGTAACACCCTACCTTGCTGAGCTCAGGAACGCTCAATACAAAGATGGGATTTGATTTGATTTCATTTTTAATTCACCTTTCTGGGAATCCTTCATCCAGCTCTCTGAACCAGAAAGAGATCTTCCTTTTATGCATACAATCCTATTTTCTCTGGGACTCCCTTGGCTTACCATTCTCTTCTGAATACTTTTGGGGGTTTTTCCTCCTTGAATTATTCTCACAAAAAAAAAAAATCAATGTCCATCTGACTGAATCCTAACTCTGAGTTCAGAAAATCAACCTCCTTGCGGTGATATAGCCAGTTTCTACTCCAGACTTGCACATAGCTTCCTCTGTGTGGAGGCACCCGTTGCCTCATCAGCCCCTTACAAAAAGGCGTTCTGATTGCTTTACAAAATCAGTGTGAATGAGAAGCATACAGTTACACACCTCAATCAGGTTTAAACTAACTTATCACACACCTCAGTCAGGTTTAAACCAACTTATGGTGAGAAGGGATGCTCCCAACTCCTTGCTTTCTGCTGCATCTTACCATAAATTGTCCCTCACTCTGGTCATGAGAGTGACTGTGTGGAATTCAGTCAGAAATAAGTTTATTCCATGTAACATCTCTACTTTTCATACAGACAAGCACCTGGAGGTCTGCCTGCATCTTCCCTGCGTGGTCAGTATACCAACATGGCGTAGCACTGAAGTAGATAGAGGACCTGAGTCCTCGGAAAGGCATAGGTGCATCAGATCATCACTGTGCCTCAATTCATAATCAGGCCTAGTTCTTCAGGCACAGCACCAGCTGTAGAAAAACCTTCTCCTTGCTTGTGCTTTGGTCTGTGTCAGATAAAGTATCTTGTAAGCCGACTTCTCAGTGTGCTATAAAACAGCATAGGATACATTATATGCTACAAGACATGTGGCATCTGCTCGCATCTTCCCACAGACTAACTTTTTAAAAATCAAATACCACAATACTTCAAAACCTGTCAACTTGTCCTTCTACTTCTTATGTGAACCCTGAAGTTTCTGTCACTTGTGACTATTTTGGTAATAATATCTAAAGAGACTCACTTGCTATTCACAAATAGCCAGCAAACACAGTTTCTAGACTGTGGCCTAAACATTCAGGCAAGGGCTAGGCAGAAGCACAGGGGAAACTCTTACCTCCTTTTCCAGTCTTTGGATGCCCTCTGTGTCTTTGTCTTCCTGGAAAATGAATCTGTGAGTGCGCTGCCAGTGCGAGATTATTCCATGCCTCAAGTTAAACACGTAAGCATTTGAAGGATCAAGACCATCATTCCTAAAGCTTTAATAAACTTTACAGTAGAAATAAATTTCCCTTAACCCCATTTATTTAAACAATCCATATTGTTTTATATAGAGGAAACTATCCAATGCAAATACAGCTAAATATTTTAATGGTTTACACATTCATTTTAGAAAGTTTTCTTTTAATTTGTTAACTTTTGTTCCTTTGAACCGGCTCAACCTACTCATTTAATCCCTTGAGCTTTCAAGGGACAGCTTGCAGAAAGTTATATACACAAATATAACAAACATTTCAAATAAAGCACAATGCATAAAGCAGAGAAAGGGAAAAATTTGACAACAGCTGCTAGATTTAACACTAATAGTTTTGAAAGATTTTGGCTTAAAGGTTAAGAGTATCTTATGACAATAAGCAGACTTTGTATATAATGTCAACAGCCCCGTTGCAACATGTCCAGTTTTAATTTATTCTTGTTCACTTGCATAAGACAAATAATATAATTATGTATGTCTGGTTCATGACATTCAAGTTGGAAAAAAATCAAATAAATCATGTTTTTTAAAGAATAGCAGCTTCTAAAGCCTTTGGCCTAAATCCCTTATTAACATTAGAGACATTTTTGTCTGAAAGTGATAACCTGAAAGTTTGCAAGTATTTATTTATTTTGATCAGATTTCATATTTTTGAGCCTTTTTGCTTCCGAATAAGCCAGTGGTAACTAGTATCCTCATTAGTCTTTCTTTTCTTTTTCTTTTTATGTCCCAAGAACATTGCAAATTGTATCAATTACCTGATTAGCAAAAAATTTAATACTCTAAGGATTGCACTCATCAAACTTAGAGGCTCAATTTGGACCAGTTACGCATGTTGACAATTTGGAAATATTTTTATTCCCTGCTTATATTATTCTTATAATGGAAAAATAACACAAGGGATATTAAAACTATATATTATTCACACATTATAGCATATACCACGTTTCAGTGTGTTTCCTAAAATCAGTCATCAATCAGTAAAACTGTTTATTCACATATACCTACTAAAAAAGAAGAAAAAACACTTTTTAGAATCATATTCTTAACTGATATAGAGCTGCCTGACATTAATCCCCTCTGTGGAGCTTTACATGAGAGGTGAAATTCTTTTCACATGATTTTAGATGTCTGGTGTAACACAGACAATTAGTATAAAGTAGTTATGTAGGTTTCTTCTATATTATGGAGAATTAGGCACTTCTACAGGATGATATGCAGATCTATCTGATACTTATATTCAGATGGAATCCTAAAATCTAGAAAAGCCTATATCTTTCCTTTGACTGAAGGGAATCTAGGGTCTGGTTTACTTTAGATGTGTAACTTCTAGGTAGCTTTAGGTAGGTAAATTGAAATCCACTCCAGGCAGAGATGTGGAATTTAATATAAATTACCATATCTAAAAAGAGCAATACATTTTAATGGTTTCAAATAATGCTTTTCAGTCCCTTAAGGAGGATGTAATAGGGTGAATTAATGTTTAGGGTTTTTTATATGCATTTGTTTTACACAGAGGGACTATGACTTCAGTGAAAAATTTCCTGAGTTAGAGGAGATTAAATGAAATCAAAATCTCACTAAGGGAAAGATGAGATAGTACTAAGATGGATGGCAAAAATAAGGTCTAATATAGAATGCACAGGCTTAACATGAAATGTACATGGAGAGCTTGGAAAGTGTACTAGTGTCATGTATCTGTGTAATGGTTCCAAAGCATTTTCTTTTGGATGATATTAAGACTTTATAAAACAAACATATGCTCATGCTAATACTGTTTTGAAGTAAATGTATTAGTGCAAAAATGTCCAAACAAATGGACCAGATTTCCTCAGGGTTTAACTCCCACAGCAGCAGCAGAAGTAGTCCAGAGTGTTTGAAACACTTTCCATAGGAGCATTTTTACCATGCCAAGAATCAAAGTAGGAGTGCTGTGTGGTTGCGACAATGCAGACGCCTCTGCAGCATGCACATTGCAAGGACGCTGCTGCATCCCAGAGGGGGAAAAGTCCAGGCTTCCTTCTTCTTGTGTACAAGGTGGAAGAGAGCCAGGGTGGTTTTACTTTACAGAAGGGAATTGTCAGTGTTACAGGGGCAGAGACTGTGAAAACCTCATCTATGAGAAGGGAGCAAGAGAGAGGTTAATCAGTGGAAAGACCTATGCTTTTGCAGGCACATCAGTGTGCTGTCACTGTGTTGAACCAAAAGACATCGCCCTCAGTACAAGGGTAAGGCAGGGCTCCCCCCATCACATTTACCAGCAAACAGACAGGAGCTACAGGTCCTCCAAACCCCAGGGACCTGCACCATATCAGGTAAAACTGACCCAACCTTACTTCTCAGAAACTGGAAGACCTATAACCAGCCACAGGGTGATGACAGCTCTGTGGCTAGTTTTGTTTCTTCATATTTTAAAGCAGTTATGCAAATGGAATTTTGTGGAGAAACATGTTTTTAATAAATAGACTCGCTTATTGGTTTGCTACCAGTTTGATCATCAAAACTTTCCCACGAGGCTCAAATCTGTCCACCAGGAAAAATGCTGGTAAACCTGCACTGGCCAACCCAGGCAGGCAGAATACCAACCCTTTGGGGATAATCCTTTAATGCCTAGAAGGTATTCAGCCAGAGTTTTGCAGGCAGAGGACTGAATCAAGCATTTATTAACCAGACAATATTGCTACTTCTATAAAGAACCTTGGAAAAAATAGTACATTTAAAATTCTTTATCTGCTATATATGCCAGACTTGGATTTACTGGAGGGGAGAGAAAAGAAATAGAAGAGGAAATGCTGAGGGAACTCTAGCTGCTCCCATTACTACTCATTAGTTCAGCACATAAAGTTGTAGTCCCTGCTGCAACACCCAGTTCACTACCTCTCCTTCCATATTGGTCCTTTGTTCACTACCCAGATAATTCCAATATTATCCAAAAAAGTGTGCAGATATATATCAGATGGAGTTCCTGGTTTGTATATGTTTTTAAGTATATATACACACACACGTATATATGCGCATATACACACACATACATAAATACATATTCCTCTAAATATCCACATAGACAACATTTTTTTCCTAATAAATTTTTTGTATTTCTTATTTATTTTTTTCTCAGCCTTTCTTGGGCAAAATGTTAAATTACTATTTTTTCTTTCTTACTTTCTTTATTGGGGTCAGATTGCATTGTTGAATCAGTTTAAATCCTGAGTCAGAAACATGTCACAAAGTTATAAAATGGTACTGTTGATGGAGCAGCCTAACACTGATAGGGGAGCTATTGATTGCAGATCTACTTTTAGATTGGATTTGTGCTCTGCAGTCTTTTTACCTGGTCATAAAATATAAGTGGGGTTTACAAAAAAATAGCAGTCCACTTAGGAAGTCTCTTAACAGGTTTTCTGAGCTTAAATGTACATTCCTTTAAGTACCTGTTAATTACTTTACTGTGATGATGCGCACCTGTACAATGTCAGACTGCCCACAGCGCCCATTGTTAACCTACCAGTCAGCCATTTACTGCCCATGATTCACAGTCAAAGGGTCTAGGATTATTGTCTACTGGGAATTACATTTTAGTAGTACAACAGTGTGCTGGAGATGTCTTAATGGCTCCTCAAGTTAGACTGTTATAATGCCCGCATTGTTGTTCTAGCTAGCACACAGCCCAATTGCTTTTTAAGTTATGGCATCAGCAATCTCCAGGTCATCTGCACTTAAATCACATGCACATATCTGAAATGTTGATGTGGTAACTGGTAGCAATGTATACAGTACTTTTAACCTCCAATTTGGTGGGTGCTTGGGATCAGATTATATGAAGTGTGCACATATGCTTCAACCTTTAGGGCTGCAGCAAGCTTTACTGATTTTAAATGTCATCGTAAATTTTACCTTGAACAGCTCACTTCAGCTCATGTGCAGCTTTCCTCTTGATAAGCAAGAGAATAATCAGCGTGAGTTGCATTAAAACTCACGTATACCTCCTGAATGCTTCAGATCATGAGTTTGCTAGAAAAGTGTTCAGATGAGTAGAGATGCAGGGTACACACACCTCTCCGTATACTTCTTTTTTTTAGACAACTGCCCCTGCATTGGTGTGCATATACACATACACACAGACAGATAAATATACATATAGTCACATATGCATGCTGCATCACAAGAAAATAGCATAGGGAGACCGTAGAAAGTCAATTTTCTAGCACATTCTGCTGATTCCTGCCCCCTCACCCTTGTCCCATAAGAGACTGAGCGCATCAGCTGAGTTCTTCTGGAAATGGCTGGAGCAACACATATTTGTCTTTGAACTCAATGCCAAGGTGTCTATGGCACTTAGATGAGGCCTTTAGCAGCATTATTTCTTCTCAAAGACACAACCACCAGGCTAAACTATTCTGATTTCTTTTTTTCACCTTTTGGTTTTCGGTGAAGATGTACAGGCACTGACATACCTAAGTAGATGTAGAAGGAAAGTAGGAAATTTCTAACAGATTTCAAGTCTATAAAGTTTTGTAGCAGCAAAATCTACCTCAAACATAATAGCAACAAGAAGACACATACCATCCCCCTCCCTCAAATTTTCCACTGAAAAACTGAAGAATGTAAAAACTTTGCCTCATCATTCCAGTTTTCTTCTCAAAGAAAAAATAAAGTTTTTTCTGCAGATCCCTTTATATTTAAAAAATGTATCAGTAACTCTCTCCTTCTAGTTTTCAGTCAAAAGCAAATTTGAAGGAAAATGTTTTAACTCATCCCATTGTAATGTCAAGATCTTGACTGGAGAAAAAATTTGAATACTTCAAGGCATCTGATCTTACCTAGTATTATATAAATAGGACTTTTCCTCATTAAATGAATTTGTATTACAATAGTGTTGCTGCAAACATTACCTCTTTCAGCTAGCATACCATCATGGAAATGGCGCACTTCTCAAACAACTTTCCCTTTTATCAAAAACACAGAACTGGAATTTTTAACAGATGGTATTTTCATTGCTATGAAATTTTTATGGGGAATGAGCTAAACACATTGACTTGGGCAGGGGGAGAGGTGGTGCAGGGAGACAAGGAGGGAAGGCAGGAAGAAGAAGAAATTTTCATCAATGCTCAATATGGATTTTTCCCCCGCATTAAAAATAGGAAATTTACCCTAGTTTTCAGTGGGATCAGAATATAAGCAATGCTGAGCAATTTGGAAAAAAAATAGCACTCCTCAGTGTTATTAATATGAGTCATAATTAGAGATGGAACATTTGATCCAAACCCCAATTAACTTAAGGGGAAATTTGGATCCAAACTTTATGGCTTGAATTTATTTGCATGCTGGGCCAAGATAGAACTCCTGATCCAGCACTATCCAATCCCTCCCCCACTAACAATTCCTTTGGGGAATTAGAGATGTATATCTGGTTCAAGATCTGACATTTGTGGTTTGGAGGTTGTTTGACAGTATATCTTACACATAAGAGCACTTTCCACCTCAAAATGCCATTTGTGTTTTAAAAAATGCATCTGTACAGGAGGCTATTTCTTAGGAAGAACTCAGTAAAGCCAAGTGTTACGCTTTCTTCAGCATGTTTGCAAATAAGAGAAAAATGGTCACAGATTACTGATATTCTCAAGGCTTTCTGTCTTTAAAGTCTGAAAGTTGTCCCTGAAGCACTAGGTGCATTTTCCAGTTCAAGCAGTGATCCTGAGGGTTTGATTCTCTCTTTCTTGCTCACGTGGAAACACACTGATTTCAGTTTGATTATTTATTAAGCAAGTCACTACCCAACCTGAAGATGTGTGGTCAAACTAGGCTTTAAAGTCACAGACAGACCTGGGAAATGTACCTGATGATCTAAGACCTTTGTAAGACCATGTGCTGTTTCCTGTTGATAGCATTTGACAGTGACACCTCCAAGGAGGTTTAGAAGAAAGCTCAGGTGGTCATATATTGAAAGCTTTATTCTAAGATTAATAAAATGAACTTTAACACTGCAATGACTCTGGAATGCTTTAGAAAAGATTTCTTCCCACAAGGCAAATTCGCTAAAACAAACAAAAGTTGGGACATTAAACATAATTGAATGTTACCTAATTTTATGTAGCTCTAGGTCAGATAGACTATGACTTGATACATTTTTTTTCTCCCCACCTATCTAGCAATCTTGTTCAAAATTACTGAAAAATATTGTCTTTAGGAAGCAAATCATTAATTATTTATGAGCAGTATTTTACTGAAAGAGTTTAAGCTGTTTACTTGGGTTATAAACTCCATGGAGAGTTGTATAAATGCATTTTTCCCACCTTTTCAGTCAGTGAATGATTCATTAATCACAGAGTATATGCAAACATTTAGGAGGCAGCAGCATCCACAGGATAAAGCATTTGCCTCAAGAACTGCTTCTCTTAGGCCAGCTATGTGACTTAGGGTATTTCACTTCTCACTCTGCATGCCTGAGTTTCCCATGATGTGACTTGTCATGTGTCTTTTTTATGGAGATTCTTGTGCTCAATGGATGAGAAGTCCTACACAGGGGTTGTGCGTTCGTGTTTGTGACAGCAGCCCCAGAGCCTAAGTAGGACAGAATATGAAAGAGATGGTAGGACTGGCCTTTAGTAGCCAGCAGAGAAAACACTTGATTTTTTTACAGCAGGACTACAGGCTGGAACAATGGTAATATTCCAAAGTACTGATCTGACAACGATGACATTACTAAAGCAATAAAAAGGAGGACCACAGGTCAGTGTTCAGAAGAGTACCTGGCACACTGTCTTGGTCCATAACATAATGAATCGCATGTTGCACTGTTATATTGCACAGGGGCAAACCTGTGAATCCTCCAGCTGTTCTGCAGGCCAGCAAGCTCATACAGGCACAGCAGCGTAGGCACAGGGTCGTGCTGAAACAGTCCAGTGTAATCCAGCCTGGAACTAGCTCAGCACATGGGCAATTAGCCTGGGTCTGCCTGCACTGACAAATGTGGGCATACCCTCAGCAGCCTGGAGCCAGATTTCCACCAGTAACATTTAAGGACCTAAAAATTCATATTCATATCCTATTTCTCCAAAGATTGGCAAAGATTTTGAGTTAAGTGTCCAACTCTTCTTACTTTCACAACTCAGCTAGCTCCAAGGGCTATGGGCAGCAGGCTCCTACCTCTCTATTAAATGTCTAGTCTATGTTACGATGCAAGAAAGCAATCAGAGCATGTTCAGTTAAGGTCCCTCCAAGCCTCTCCTCATCTCTCAGACTGTACCTTGTTAACCATATAAGAACAGGACAAATTCAGTGGTGGTAAAAAGGCTTCTTATAGATTTTGGCTTAATTTGGCAATCTAAGCAGATAGATAGCAAAGTAAATACTTGCTATAATTACAACTCATTGATTTACTGCCTTCTTGGAAACAGTACAATATTGCAGTAATAACAAAGTTGTTCGTGATTGTATGAGCATATATAAATATAGGTGTATATATGTATATATGAAAGTAAGTGAAATATTCCAGATTGACAACTCTGTAGCAGAAAAAAAAATTGGCCCCATGTACAGTACAGGATTTTTCCTTTTCTTTGTTCACAAAATGCATTTTACCATGGGTGATAGAATTTTTGCATCATGAATATTTTATACCAGACTTTAGCCAAAGCTATGATATATCCCAGAAATTAACTTAGGGAAATCTGGTTCTCATTATTCTCTGATGTTCATTGATTTATTTGCTTTTTCAAACAAAGAATTTTAGTCCCCAAACTTGGTATCTACTTAGCTTATTCTTAACCCTTCCATGGGGGGGTGGGGGGGTGGGGTGGGTGGGGGAAGGATAATTTATTTCTTGGGAAAGTGTTGAATCACTCTTTCTTCATGTTATTCAACTAACTTCTATTATTTGCATCAGCATAAATCAAAATATTTTCCATTCATGTAAGTAGAATTTGGGCCATCTTGTCTGCTCTTATATTTGCATTTGAAAGACTGAATGGCCTGATGGGAAGAAAAAAAAAAAAAAAAAAAAAGTAAAGAAAAAGAAAAGGAGACATATATTCATCTGAAATGGAATTTTATATATTCTTTAGATATCTAAACCCTAAACTTCAACTCATTCTCTTCCCTCCTCCCATTTCAATCCCCACCCAGCATCTGAGTAACTCTGAAAGCATCTGAACTCATCAGGCACACCACATTTGGACCTGGATGTTCTCTAGGCACCTGCAGTTCTGCATTGTGTGCATGCCCAGATCTACCCAGGCCTTAATGGGATCCAGAAACTCAGCTGCGTGGTGCCAAAGTTCCCTAAAGGGCTTAATCCCATAAACATGCCTAAAGACCAGTTCATATGTTCTAGTAGGAACAGGCCTCTCACAGGCTGTAATCATTTCTGTTATCTTTTAAAACAGCTTTCTGGAAAAGAAGGTGGTGTTCACTGGCTTTTGCAAAGTAGTGAGCTTAATAGTGGATTTACCCATGAAGTATTTAAACCTGAGTACAATTCCTTCTACAGCTTGAGGGGAACTTAACCCCCAGCTCCTCATGCCCTACAGAGTTCTCTATCCATCACGTAATAGTGTGTTATAAAACACTTAATCAGAAGCTGTGCTTTTGCACCATGTTCCTGGGTTGAGCAAGGAGCAACTGATGCCCCTAGATTATTTATGCATTTAGCATACATGGTAAAAATACCAAAAGTAAAACCAAAGATTCAGAAGTCAGGTGTTTTCTTGTAAATCTCTTCCAGTCTCTGATTGTTGCACAAATGGGATCAGCTCAGGTTCAACAAGAAATAAGAAAACTACTGTATAGCCCAATGATAATAAAAAATATTTGTTCTCCTTCAGTCCAAGAACAGACATTCAGATCTTACTCTCCAAATTCCTAACAATTTGACTTTTTCTGGATGGGATAGCTTCATCAACTTTATCTTTTTCTACTGCTGTTAGAGAAAATGATACCTATGTGGCCACAGGAGGCAGTCAGCATCCAGATGGGGAGAAGCATCTTCCCAACAATGTGATTTAGGTGTTTAAACTATGAGAAGCAAAGGAAGCTTAGACAGTGCCATGAATCAAGAAACAGCCCACTGAAGATTACAGCTGAAGCAGGAGATATAGTTGCCATGCCGTGACTTGTTCAACCCCTCTGGTAGGGTTCACGGCAATAACTAACACAGTGCAGTAAAGGGCTGCCTTCAAAATGCTGAGCATGCACAGATTCTCCAAACTTCCCTTAAAACAAAAAAGAAAGAAGGCCATAAAATGGTAGGATCTGGTTTTCTTTAGGTTCAGAAATTGTTGAGCTATTTAAATTCAATAAAAGTGTTTTAAAAATAAAAAAAAATATTTAAACCCCCTTTGAACTGGAATTTTGCAGGATTCTATCTAACTCAGAGGACTAGTATTAAGACCCAGGACTTCTTACCTCATAGCCATCATTTTAAGTCAAATAAAGAATGATACTGACAGAAACTATCATTTGGTATGCATTCAGTAGCTTATGTGAAACCAGACAGCTATGCCAGGCAACAATACCCATTAATTCCAGCAGTTAACAGCACTTAACCATGTCACTGCTGCATTTCACCTTACAAACATGATTACATATTTCGACACTGGCCCATTAATGTCTTAGTTTTACATCTTGTCCTGGACAAACAGATCCTTGCGTGAAGAAATCCCTACAGGATATCCATTTGTGGTCATGCATGAGCATCTCTGTTTACAGGTGACTGAGAGAGAGCAACTGAACTGAACTATGGTCTATCTGTCCCCACCTCTGCAAGCAGACTGCTCACACTGAAGGTCTCTCCAGCCTTCTGGTTTGGACCATACAATCCGTCTTTTTAGCAAATTCCATTATAAGCATCACTAATATTAAAGAGAAGACTATGTTGTGTATTTTTAAAATCATGTTCTTTTCTGGAGAAAATGCTCCATAACACTCACCTGAGAATATAGATAAGACAATGCCTTAGATTGTTACACCATTTTAAATTATTTTAACTGGATTATGTTTAGAATTTTCTTTATTCTTGTAATTTATCCTGCTTATGTTGGTTTATTTAGAATAGAAAATGACTGTGAGAGGTGTCTAATTAGTGGTCAAAGCATCCAGATTCCCACTAAAAAAAAGATTTTCACAACTGATTCATCTAGAAGATACCCGTGAGCTGGGAGACTTACGACTGTCTAAAATGGTTTAGCTGTGTCACTCTCTTCTATATTATGTCCTCACCAAACCATCAAGACTTAACCATAACTAGGTTAATCTGGAGGCAGGTATATGGGCTTGTCTGTAACAGCAAAACTTTGTGGCATTAATGCATTTGTTGTTTTACTCTATGGACTAAAAGTGGTGCGTCACTACTTGTAAGTCATCTTTCATGTGAAACTTTTGAAATACATTTAGTCTTACTGAAAATATCCTGACTTTGCAGCTTCTTTTATTTTGTGAATTGCTCAAAAAAGATAAAAGTTGAAACATTTGTCATTCATTTTTTACACTTTTTTTGCAAAAACCCTTACATGAATCTGAAGAAATGTCTTCTGAAACCAGCAGAGACACTCCTCAAAAAAAAATATCAGATTGCTCAGTTTTGTTATGAGAGAAAGTTGCTGTGAAACTTGTTATGTTTGAAATTAAATTCCCCAAAATAATAGAAATAAAGGAATACCTAATTTACTCCACAGAGGGCTGCAATTTCACTCTAAAATATGCTGCTGAGTGAGCAAATAAATAGCAAACTCACTGTTTCCTGTAGCATGTTAGCTACCTGCTTATTGTTGAAGTAGCTTGTGTCACTAATATTTTTTGAAATTCCTAAAAATAAAGTTTTACCAGAAACACAAAAAGCCCATGGTATTAGTGTTATACTTGTAGGCTGCCTGCCAATCTTTTAAAAGACCATTCGATACATAACACAATGAACACGAGGGATTATTAAAAATAAACTCACATATTGCTGCTTAAGCATTCTCTCTCTCTTTTCCTTGAGAAGTGATCGCTACAGCATATTTTTGGGGAAAAAAAAAAGCATAAGCAAGGGCAGCAAAACTAGATGAAATTTTTATGTGAAAGAATCCATTAAAAATGCTCTTTGGCTGTCTGCTTGTGCCCTTGAGTCTCATGGGTACAGTTGGCAAGAACAGAAAAACACTTATGGACTCAAAAAATGATATAGTACATTTCCTAGCCTTTTAAATCCTTTAATGTGTCCCCAGCATCCCATGTAATTTAGGGAGGAACATCAGAAAGTTTGGATGCTTTTCTGAACCTTGTTCTAAGAATTCCAAATACTTCGGGTTGTAAAAATGGGTTGGAAATTCTATAAGAAAAGCCTTTCTTTCAGATTTTCATACATTTTTCATGGAATTAATATAGATCTCTGCAGAAATTAAAGAGCATGGAACAATTGTAGAGGTTAATCATATCTTTCCAGTTTCAGTAATTTGATGATCTGCATTTCAGTTGATTCTTAGGCAGTAGGAGCTATTCCATTTGGGACAGTGGTAAGGCCTATTGAACAGGCTTAACTAATTTATTTAATTTCACTGGGATGTACTTTAGGGATTAATAAGGAACAGCAATTGATGCTTTGCCACATGCTCTCTGGACTGTGATTTCTTTGCTCTCCTTAGCTGTTTCATAGCCTTTCTCAAGCCCAGAAAACAATCATAAATCAAACTAAATATTTATATAGCTTTCTGGCATTTTTCATGCGTGAGTGAAAAAGATGATGGGTAAGTTGGTCATAAAAATTCCAAGGAAAACTATTTTATGGAAATTTGCCGATTTGTCAAAATATAAATGCTTTACAAAGGCTGTTTTATTCTGTTGATGCTGCGATGGTTGTAAAGAGGATCTATCATGCTTGCAAGTACACTGAGAGAATGAACAGATTGTTCAGAATACATCCCATGAACAGAGCCATGAAATCCATCTGTGGAAATGCTCCAGATTTTTACTAGTGGAATACAAATCAGAATTTGGTCTCAGATTTCTGCTTCAGGAACACTGAAATCTAAAACACATCTAGGAGACCATTTTAGGAGTAAGTAACTTCAGTAACAAGGACAATTAGTGAATGCATGTATAAGGCAAGATCACTATTACCTAACCTAAATGACAAGAATAGGCATCAAGGCTCCAGAAATTAATAACAGAGAGTGTTAATTGTCTCCAAAGACAAATTTTTGAGTTAAAAATAAAGAACGTTCAGAACAGAACAAGGAGGCTAAATCTAGTCAATAGGAAAGGTTGGTAAAGTCATTTATCTGAGGTCTCCCTTTCCAAGGAAATATTTGTACATGGCACAGATCCATTCATCCAAGATCCAAAATACAATGGGAACCCTACGTATTTAATGTAACATGGATAATTTTATTTTAGATAAAACTTTGAACCATAATCTTCTGTTTCCTTAGTTACCTAACTGTGAGATTTACAGGACAAACTGAGAAGCACAAGCTTCCCTCTTTCAACAGGAGCTATGGCGGTGTGCAGCCTGTGGGCTGGAGGAAACACAGTGTCTGTTTCCCATGGTCATGAACTTTTGTATTCTGTATTCTAAGATATAAATGACATGTCCATTTTAATAAATTAAGGTGGATTTAGGGATTGGTTGTGAGCACTGAAATTTTATTAATTAAGTTGTTAAACTGATAGCATGGATGCTAACACAGTTTTTGCTTGGGCACTGTTAGTGTTTTTTAAAATGGTTCCCACAGATCAGGATTTACCACATGCCCACTCTGTTCTGGGGAGACCACAGTGTGGGTGTGGCCAGATCATTCCAGCTGGCCTCAAAGTCAGATAACAGGTCCTTTTACTTTAGTTTATGTGTACCAGTATAACCAGACTGATATTAAGAGCAGAACAAGTAGTCCAGTTCAATATTGCTCCTGCTGGTTAGTTATTCAGGCTGTCTTCTGCTTAACTCTTGTCAACTCGCCACAATGTCACAGGAATGACACTCTCATAGGAGCTAGGGAATATCTGTAACACTACTCATGCTTTTTCCAGCTCCTTATAATGAGTCTGTGAGACTAGGGTACCTAGATAAGCCACAGGTTGATCAAGATCAATACTGCAATTCAAGTGACTAAAGTGTTTTGACTATTTCTAAGTGAAAGCAGTGTGGATGATGTATGGAACTTGGGTCCTCTTCAGTCCATGATGTCTGCAATATGAATCTGAACAATCAAGAAATCCAGTAGAAAAAGGAAATCAGGTATACAGTACTGTGAGCTACTATTTAGCATCATAACAGCCAACAGGACCAGAACAGTCTTATGATGTATTCCATTTATAAATAAATAATAAAATGGAATATGCCTACCCTTAGACATAGAATCACAGAATCATAGAATCACAGAATCAGAGAATGGTTGAGGTTGGAAGGGACCTCTGGAGGTCATCTAGTCCAAGCCCCCTGTTCAAGCATGTCCATACATATTTTAAATACTCCAAGGAGGAAGACTCCACAACCTCTCTCGACAACTTGTGCCAGTGCTTGGGCACTCTCACAGTGAAAAAATTTCCTGATGCTCAGGAAGAACCTCCTGTATTTCAGTTTGTTCCACTGAAAAAAAGCCTGGCTCCCTCTTATTTCCATTTCCCCCTCAAGTATGTATATACACTGATAAAATCCCCTCTGAGCCTTCTCTTCTCTAGGCTGAATAATCCCAGCTCTCTCAGCCTTTCCTCGTGTGAGAGATGTTCCTGTTAGTGGCCCTTTGTTGGACTCTTTCCGGTATGTCCATGTCTCTCTTCTATGGGGGAGCCCAGAACTGGACACAGTAAAATGAATCAAACTCAGGAAGAGTGTTAAAAGATAAAGTTTGAAGTCAAGTATGCAAAATATAGAAAATGGTGAAAGCAGTTTTCTTCAGGCAATGTAAATTCAGCCTGCATTCATGTGTGCTTTACTGTAAGGTCTTGAACTAAATGTTCACCTACTACTTCCACAATGAAGAAACCTGACAACCCTCCCCCCCCCCCCCCCCCCCCAAAAAAAAAAAAATACAAAAACTAATTTAAGTTGCCAACAACTTGATATCATAATCCTATCCTATTACATGTTGGAAACTGAACTACAAATCAATGTAAACAACTTCTGTGTTTTTCCATGATAGGTAGAAAATTCAAGTGTGTGAGTGATGAACTCCTGCCAGTGCTACACAGAGGGTATTCAGATCTTAAGTACTGAAACTTGTGTAGGAACTTGATCTAACTTTTGTAACCAATTTACAGATGAATATTACATGCCTCCTGAGCATTTTTCCTCAAGTTAAATTTCCTATGAAGTGAATGGATGAAGGGAGGTCTGCAGTTGTAGAGATGGAGTTCTTTGCCTGACTTTGGGCACTTGAAATTCCTTCATGCTTTCAACTTTGCCTACGTCCTTTTCTTTAGAACAAATTTAAATGACTTAAACACTTTTTGAATAACTGATTTAGACACATGAAGGAAGTATATCTGACTTAGTCTGACTGGGTTTTATCCATAATTCTTAGATTTCCAAAGATATTGGCTTAAAATTCAGTGGATCTATTGTTCAGGGGATAGAGAGGCTTATTATTTCCTGAAGTCAACAGTCTCCAAGTTGTCTCAAATTGGCCATATGTCTAGGAAGAAATTAATCAGGACTCCAAAATATAACTCAAAGTAGCTAGCTTAGTTAAATGGTATTATGTCTCAGAATGTCTCAAACAGGCCATATAGTTGGAAACAGAGGTTGTGGTTGTGGTATTGTGAATCTTTACATTTTTAGAAAGTTAAATGCTCCACAGACACTGTCTTTCATTGTTGGTACTTCAAAGAAACCTTTATCTCTATCAGAGTGTTACAGTGTTATGCATGCTGCTGATTTTTATATAATTTAATTCCAGGGGTGCAATTGTATATACTCATACATATATATGTCTGTACATACACACATATATATTCTTGTTCACAGATATTTATATGTATACATATGCATATATATAAACATGTTTGTATATGGGCATATGTATGTATGAATATATATAAAAATAACTTTACAAAAGTTATTTAGCTGTTTTAGTCAAGTTTGTTGATAGCTTGAGTTAATGAGTGGTTAGAATTTTGGCAAGTCCTGCTGGAGTTTGGATCCAGTGCTCATAAAACTAAGCAAAATCCTGGAATCTCATCTAAAAATGGACCTTTTGTGGCATGTCTCATATTATTGTTACATATGATCCATAAGGTCTGCTGAAAAAATCATAAAATATTGGAAAGCAGAATTATTAATGAAAATCAGGTTCTATTTAAAGCTGGTGGTTTGGCATTATTGGAAAACTATGTGATTTCAGACTATAACAATCTTCACTTACCCATTTCGTGACAATTTCTTTTAATTATATTTAGTCAGAAGTAATTACCATTTTTATTTTCTGACAATTTCTTTTTTTTTTTTTTTTTTAAGCAATGATGTAGTCTGTTGGAATGAGTAGTGGACAGAGTAAAATTTTTCTAGGGTAGTCTGTTAGCACTTTTCTGTGTTGTGGCATTCAATGTTTTAGAAACTTCTCTAAGCAATACCATGTATAAGTAACTTGTTCTCCTATGCTCTCTATATTTAGTAAAGAAGCTTGTTTGGAATCCCACTGTGCCCATGTGTTTTCTATATATAATTTGGTTGTATAATGAGAGAAAAAGACAAAGCAACCCATAACATGCCCAATATTGTACAGGACACAAATGAAGATGGTTTCTGCTGCCAACGGTTTACCGTCCAACATATCCATCTTGAACATTACTCTATTGGATGGACCTTCACCTCCGTATGGAACTCTACAGCAGCCAGTGGACTCCTTCATATACACTGGTCTCTGCATATGAAGTCCATTATAGGGCTATGGCCCAAAAGACATAGATGAGAAAGAAAACAGAAAAGAAGAGAGGAAGGAATACACACATTTCAGTTGGCATATTCAAAGTTCACTCAAAAGCATGTGATTTCCATTAAAACACAATTGAATGTCTCTTTTAGAAGGTCATTTTGGCAGGTGACATACAAAAGGAACATGTCACCTGAAAGGGGTGTCGGTAACATTCTTTGCTATTCCTGTAAGGATCATCTGTGCATTATGACCAATGCAGTTTGCAAAGGAATACATTAGTAAAAGGAATAGATTTAACTCTTTAAAGGCTTCCTAAAAAGGACTGGATTATAAGTAAACTTGTAGCTCTCTTTTCAAATTATTTCCAAATGCAGTTACATTTTAGCTTGGATAATGCCAATAATCCTAAATATTTTAGACTGTTCTGCACCTTCAATGTGCAGCATAAAATGAACTAAGAAATATGATATTATTTGCAGTTGTTCTTTATGTATTGTCCAAGTTATAGCCATGGAAACAGCTCCAGCAAAGGACAACAGAAAAGATTTTAACACACATGAATGAAATCAGTGGCTAAAAAACAACTGGGTGGAATAGGAAATACACTTCAATTGAGACTTTAGCTTCCGCACAGAAAAAAAAAAAAAAGAAAAAGTAAACTCTTAGGATGGAATTCCACTTGTAGGAATTGTGTTGCCAGGTGTAAGAAATGGAGGAAACTGCTTCCGTGAGAACTAAATAGCAGTAATTTCCTTACATATTCTCAGATCTTCCATCTACAGAGATTATTGACAGAAGTACAGTTAATCTGTCTGAACCCTAATCAGCTGTTGTTGATATTTTTAGATTTCATTTTCTGGATTCTTATCAGCTGATAGCAGCTATTACTATAATATAAGATTTGGAGTGGACAGCCAATTTAACATCAATTCTCACCAGTCATGTATCTAATACAATCCTTGAAATAAATTAAAAAAAAAAAAAAAGTGGGGGAGAAGGATGGTATGGGAGACACAGACACAGGATGCCAGAGTGGAAAGAAAAAAGGTAAAATGAGATATTTCTATGTAAGGAAAGTGATCCTTTCTTCATCTGATGATACCTTCAAATCAAGACTGGATACTTAAAGAAAGACCAAAATATTCTTTTGAAAAACAAGCCTATAGCTTGTGGAGTGTAATTGCTTATATTGTATGGAAGTTCAAGCTAGATAATAGTAGTGTTCTTTCTGCCCTTAATACCCTTGATTCAATGGGTCTGCTGTCTTACTAACAGAAAGAATTTATCCCTCTTTATTCAAGGATGATTTTGCATTGCTACTGCAAATCAGTATATCTAAAATAAATCTTCAGATTTAGTCTTTGCTACCTCTTTTTCCATAATATAACTGAAGAAAAGACTAAGTAACAAACACCCAAAATAGCCAACTCTTGATAAAGATTAGTATCAAGGTAAAAAAAAAAGGCAAAACCATAGGATTGTGTTCATAAAATAAAAATACAAACATTGAAATTGAAGTCTCCTTTTAAAAAATATTTTAATATTGTACCAATTTGGCCTTTCTTCATGCTGTCTCAGTAATATACATGCAGCAATATAAGTTCCAATGTTAGGGAAAAGTGAAAACTAAAACCTAACTGAGTGACTAATCAGTTCACCATCTTTCACCATCCTTGCTGGATTACATTCCAAAGCACTAGGGTACAGAGACGTTACAAGTGACTTGCCCATGGTAACACAAGAAGTACCAGAAAATCATGTAAAGTCTATGACTTGCCTCTGGTCTGACAGGAACTGCTGTTAGCGATTGTTTCCTTTGGAGCGTGTGTGCAACTCATGGCATGTTTTTGTTCATCAGGGGTAGCTTACTTTGCATTCGTAGTGACACATCCTTAGAAGTGCATTTACTCTGCTGTGCAAACATGGACATGCATGAAATAGAAGGGAAAAAAAAAAAAAAAAAAGGGGATAGAAAAAAATTAAACATCATTTAGTGGTTGGAAGTTATTTCCAGTTTGCAACCACTGGAAGGGTTGCCTGGAGAAAACTTTTCCCTCTGTTATTACAGAATAATAGCTTGTGGATGCTGAAAAGCAAACACAACTTGTGGTTTTCTTTTAAGTCACACTGCAGGGCTATCTCCCGCTTAGCATTTTAGCATCATGTTGTTTGGGAAAGGTCACGTTTTTACTTTCAAGACACCATTTGTCTTCAGTCCCCTCTTCTAATCTGCAAATAGTTACCCAATAGTTTTGGGCAGGAAGCCAAGTACTTGGTTACAAAAGCTGCTTCGAGTGGCGTTTTACTAATCATGGAGGTCTGTACTGTGTTACATAAATACAGGTAACCTTCATGAAGCAATGCTTTTGCCTTTATTGAAAGCTGAATATATCAGCCACAGTATGTGCAGGAATATGGCAGTCACTGGTGTCTATAGTTTCAGGACACAAATGCCTATTTATGTGGCAGTGAGTTAAATAGTTACCTGGAACTTAACTGTTTTGGGATTTTTGAGCAGCTCAGAAGTCTGGAGTATATTCTCTCAGCTGAGGCCAAATTCTGCTTTTTTTTTTTTTTTTTTTGCGTCAAACAACATTTTTCTTTCAGTATATTTACTGGAAAGATTACACACCATTGAAAACAAGATTCTATTTGATATTAAAGTTGTAGTTAATTATGATTAAATCATCAAGTAATCTGTGTTGAAATGAAGCTACTGTATTTTTACACTAGTGTGATGGATAACAACACCTTACCAACTCTGTTTAGGTACATTCATCCACCAGCCCATACGTTTCTCAGATTAGCTCACAGAAAAAAATCATGGAAATGGATGTCTCAGTCCCTAATTTTAGATGTTTTCACTATTATATTAGATTATCATATATTCTCTTTACCTTTTAATATACTGTTCTTTCTATGCTGCCCATAAAATGAGATGAATTTTTCCACAGAGGAGTTGAGGACAGTTGCTGAATACTGCAATGAGAGATCTATGTATAAAAGAGCAGGAATTGTATTCTCAGATAACAAAGCCATTTATGAAAGAATTAATGAAAATAAAATCTAGTTTCTTCTAATATGTATTATCAGTTGCTAGCAATTCAATCAAGTTTAAGTATTACTTATGTTCTCTGTGGTGAGACTTAGGGTCTTTTATTTATGGGGTTTTTCTAGTTTAAATATGAACTATAAATCAGCACAGAAGTGCTCTATGAGGGATTAAATCAGACCTTGAACACAGTGCACAAAAATTTATCATACTACAGACTATATCCTTCCAGGTAAGTGATCACAGAAGTCCTAAACTAGTCTTTGAGTGCTGAGTACTGAACCAATAAGAGGAGAAGAAAGCTATTACAGTTTCCAGGCTGATTTCAAGAGTAATGGGGCAATGGGTCGATTGACTTTGCCCTGAAAGACATGAGTGAACTCTGCCACAAAGCCACATCCCACCCAGGTATAGTCAACCACAAAGCCAGATGACTTGGAAGGCTGTATAAGTCCAGGTATGTGCTGCATTATCACAGCCATGCTACTCCCCGCCAACACAGCTAACAGGCAGAGCTTACTCACATCTGCTCAGGTGTCAGTAGAAATATCTTTTATTTGGCTGTAAGAGATCATTTCAACACATCCACTGCTGACGTTGCCTGATAGTATTACATACATGCTAGCATACATGCCAAGATTAAAAAAAAAAAAAATGTTGACCATTTTTTATACCAATGGCAAAATTACCAACATAAACCAGGTATGGAAAAGGAATAAACTTTACACCAATTTGATCTTGCAGATGCCTTGAGGAGTGTCAAAGAAATGCTGATTTTCCAACAGTGGTGTTTTTTCTACTGAATAAATTAACATCTAGAAGAAAGATTAAGAAGAAAACCTATAGTGCAATGACTGATTGTTGTTCCCAGGACACTGAGGGATTTCAACTTTAAGCTTTTTTCACCCCGAACAGAAGGAATATTACACATACCAGCATGAATTTTGTCAACTGTTTTAGTAAAGAAAAAAACAACAAAAATTAACCTTTTATTTTGATGTTTTCTAAAATAAAGCATTCAATATTTCAATTCAAAATTATACTTAATTTTAAAGTACTTTGGGGTCACCAAGAATAAAAGGAAGAGAAACTCTCAAGAACAACGTTGTACATTTTAAAGCATTATGTTTGGTCTGAATTTTACTTGTTCTGATCCCTCTGTTTTTTTAATACTATTTTTTAAAAAGCCACCAATCAAATCAACATGTAATCCCCAGCTCTAGGGAAAAGAATTCACTCCACAAATGACAGCTTCACAGGATCTCTGTGTGACACCTCAGTTATCTGTGCAAGTCAGCTGCTTGAGAGACCTCCCAGGTGCAAAACCTGATGGCAGTGGTCAGTGTGCTGTAAAACTCCTGCTCTGTTACAGGAAAATCTCTTCACCTTCTCAGCTGCAGAGGACTGAACTTTGCACCCTTCCAACAATAAAGGCTAACCACATACTGATCTACACCAGCAAGAACATGGATAGTAGATCAAAGGAAAATATTATTTCCTTTGATTCAGAATGCATGAGGCTACAGCTGGAACACTGTGTCCATTTTGGGTCCCCAAAACAAAGAAGGCATTGGTATACAGCAGAAAATTCAGCAGACAACCTCCAGGATAGGTATAGGTCCTGGAGAAAAGAAGGCTAAAAAGGAATCTAACTGTTCTCTAAATATCAGATAGATGTAGAGGAGATGGATCTAGACAATTTTGTCAGGTGTACATTGAAAGGAATGCAGACAGTGGATACTAAATTGCAAGACTGGAGAATCTAGCTTAATATAAAGGAAAAAAAAATCATAACTATACCAATTAAACATAGGAACAGATTTCATAAAGTTGCTGTGGAATCTCCATCCTTGGAGATACTCAAAACTTGAGAATACAAAGTTCTATACTTTGAGGAACCTAACCAAATTTGAACTCTAGCCATGTTTGAGCAAGGGTTAAGACTTCAAAATTTCTTTCCAATCTAAATTATTCTGCGTTACCACAGTTCAAGAGATGTTTTTGGTTTCCAGAGAGGTACATTTTAAGGAATTATAGTGCGTTGCTTCATGTTTCAGCTTCAAAGTTACAGTTTTCACACAACCCATTGTTCATTCTTTCATGAAGCTGACTGAATGTAGGGAGTTGTGGAAGATTATGGGCAGCGTTCATAACAAAACTTGCTTTCTTGTGAAGTCTTACCTGAGACACAGAAGAACGGAGAAGTGACAAAAGTTTGGATCAATGCTAATAGGAAACTGGTTTACGTAGCTGGGATTCATTACCTGACAGGTGTTCTAGGGTGAGGATTGAGAAAGAATACAGAATTCTTCCAGGATTTGAAATATTTCTGAGTTTCAAGAGGATCTGGTTGGAGTTGGGAACTAGTTGATTATTCTGAAATAAGTGTCTTGACTAGACTTTAGATGACACAGATCAAAAATTACTATGATAACTTATGGAAGACAGTGAAAAGAGCAAGACCCTCCAAGTCATTAGACGAGAAGAGTGAATGTGTAGCAAAATAATTAATGTCAACAAATAGCTTCAGTTCTCAAGAAATTTTAGGATGTTTGCCTTCAAGGAGACTTTTATGGATTAGACTTCCTTAAAGTAGAGACACTGTCTAAGGAGCACCCAGAATAGGCTGGGTATAAATATAGAATGAGATAGAAAATAATTAAGTGATAATATAGAATGTCAGTGGGGGAGGCAGAAAGAAGAACATCCTTATTTGGGAAGAAAAAAAATGACTACGTCCACTAATAATAAGTTAGGTGACAAAATTTCTTGAGTGATTGCACCAGCCCCAGCTGATATGTTTTGAGCCTGGGATGACCAGCTCTCTCCTCTCCCAAGGAATCCCTAAGCCAAAGAACCTAAAAGAAAAGACATATGTAAAATGAAAGAAGCAAAATTTTCATAGAAGAGGTGGATATAGAAACGATTATTAGATTAAGCAATCCTGAACTGATTAAATTGATTTTAGAAATACAAAACAGAATCAAAGTAATGTTTTGGATTTTTAAGAGACAAACTAAGAAACTAAGGGATCAAGTCAACAAAGATTACTACTCTGAGAATATTAAGGATTTGAACATAATAAAAAGCTTTATCTGACATTTCTTTCCAGATAGGAGGGGAGATTAAGAGGTAGAGTTACAGGGATGGGAAGAATTACTATTACTACAGAATAGTAAGGTCACATTTAAAGAATATGATTCTTATTACACATGTAAAAATAATTTAATGGTAATAGAGACAAGTAAGAGTTAACAGGTGATTAATATAATTTAGTATTTATTTTAAGAAAAGATATTTTAAAAATTTTAGTTTGTATTAACTCATGAAACAACTAGGGTATATAACTGCAATAAAGACATCTTGATCATAAATGTGAAAGACAAAGAATGGCTATTTCATTTAGAAGTTGATATTGGTATAGGATCAGATGAACATAAAATGCTTATTAAAGAGCTTTGAGTAGAAATTTGAAGATTTATAATCAACCACATCATGATTTCCAAGGACAGTCAGCTAAAGAACGTAGGTAAGGATGGGGAGCCTAAATTGCTTCAAGATGAAACCTGAAATCTTAGATAAAGAAAGGATTGCATAACTGACTAGTATGTTAGGCCTTCTAACTAGAAATCAAAAGTGATGCAATAAAGATCCTTTTTTATAAAAAAATGGTACTCCTTTTTTTTTTTATCCCTAGGAACACCCTAAGGTATCTTAGTCACCACTCGCTGAGGCTTAATTTTCCACTGTATTTGTTTTATGTTAAACCTATGCTTTGAAGTTTCCTCTGATTCCTGCTGAGACTAGTAAGAAATTTATTTTTTTTCGCTCCTTGACTCATAACTTGAGTACATTAGGAAGTGGAAGAATGTTTTGCTTCCAATAGTCTTTGGAGATAGACCTAAAAAGATCTGCAACATTGCAAAGAATGTGATGGTTTATCCAGAGGTACTGCAAAATCTCTCAGCTGTCAAACTACTGCAGCTAAGTTTTTCAGTTGCCAGGTTTGGGGTCAGGAAGGAACTTTCTCCCAAGTCACCCTGGCAAAGGTCAGTGAGGACTGCCTGCAGTCTTCTGTGGCACAGGATGCAGTTCATTATTCAGGATCACTTGGTCACATTCACCTCTAAAATTTTGTGCTATTATTCTTGACAGCAGCTTCTGGTTTCATTGATCTTTTGGAGACGCTCAGTACTGTCTTTTGCACCTGATTCCTCAGTGTTTCATGGCAAGCTAGGGAAAATTTTGCAGCCTGCAATGGGTAGTAAAAAGGGGAGGTGGAATGTCATCATTGTTCTTTAGAGATTCATAAACTTAAAATTATACTCTTTAAGCTTAATTGTAGACACCTTCATGAGTTATCAACCTTTAAGGGCTATATGCTCTAGGTTTCTCCTACAAGCACTGAAGTGAGGTGGACATTTTCAGGGGGAGTTTCTATCCATGAGAGTTTTTAATTTTTTTCTGCCAAGTAAGCCCATTTCTCCTCTTGAAGTATGAAAACCACAGAAATAAAAGATACAAAAGTACGAAAAAAAAAGTTTTCTGGTAACACTTAGGTTTGCATCTATGAAAAGGGTACAAGGGTACATGGAGAAAACAGAGCTACTATCTATATCTGCTACATGATGTCTTGTAGGGGGCTGAACACAAAGATCTCTATGGTCTCTTTCAGATTTATATTTATCTGTCCTATATGTGGGTGGGGGACAAAAATGACAACTCCTATTGAATGGTCAATAAAGATATTCTTCTCACATCACAAAGAGACTAGGTATCCAAGTCGCTCTTTTAAAAACTCTAAGAGAAACAGTGAATCAGAAAGCTCATACAAATTCTAAATTTTGCCTGAAATTATCAGAACAACTCAACTAAGTTTAAGGTGATGGCTATAAAACTACAGAACACATTCTCAAAAGAAACTTATATGTATTTTCAAGATATTTATATATTTAATATTAAACTTCTTAATGAAGTAGGTTAGTGAAGTAATTCACTTGTGATATTTAAATACTGGGCAAGTCCACATAAAGTGCTCAGTATAAAATTATGCACAGATATCTTTACAGTACTATGATGCTTCAAACCGAGTCCTTGCCAAAGCATTCACTTAAAATAAAAGCAGAGATGAAGCCAATGACTTTACAGTTGACACAGGAGACGTGTCTGTATCCTAACACGAAGACATTATGAGCTAGATTTGAAAGTGTAGGCATATGCAATTGCATGCATACATTTGAGCATGCCTAATATGGCCACAAATATTTCACATATGCAGGCAAATCACATTTCTGAAAACATACATCGCTAGTTATCTAGAAAAATGTTCTGTTATCCTCAGGGACAAAGGCTTAGCTTCAGCAAAGTTTCTGCAACAGCTAGTTGAACATGCAGAGCAATATGTGAGACTCAGGAAGAAGAGGATTCTCTTGGAAAGTTGTGTTCTCTCACTGGGCCTTCATAGTAATAATGATTGTTTGAATTGAGAGTTTTTTATTTCCTTCTCTGCTTCCATTATCAATTGCTGTTTGTGTTTTCATTATGAACACTATTTTATCAGTCGTTCCCTGTGGAAGAGCTCTATCTTTCTGTCTCCCTTGTTGTTAGTCAAGTAATTATCCATTGCTTAACGTGTATGTATCATGTACAAAGAAATTCATAAAGTATATGGTGTAGCTCTCCTTGTCTGGGCCACTTTCTTCAGGCATCTCTATATGCAAAAAGTCTGTGCAAGCAAGGTATACTCAGCTAAAAAGTTTACAGTAGATATTAATTTTCTAAAACTCACAATAGGAGGAGGGTTAAGCTTCTCAAATTGACCATTCATGTTGTTATAAAGTTATATTTCAGTGTATACATTTAAACTGTAAAAGCCAATTCTGCATGTTCATTTCATGAATGAGGAAACAAAAAATTTTATGCACTGGTTTTAAGGCACTATTATTTGTTGAAAATCACCTTTTAATGCTGTCTCTGTGCCACAAAGAACTGTCTTTGAGAGAAACACCCATATTTGCATGAATATGACAGTGTCTTTGTAGCTAACCGATCTCCGCTGTTATTTTTCCCAGTAAAGAATGGCAAAACATCCAGGAACCTGATTGGTTGGCATGGATTTTGTTTGCTATAATAAAATACAACAAGGGCTGTCAAGACTTATTGCTTCAAACGAAGAGCTGTGTACAGCATGGTTCCCTGTAGCAGCCTGCATATGGAACCCTTTAAACATTCTTAAGAGACCCATTGGGGCTTCTAATTATTGTGAAACATCTCCTGGCAGAACCATTCCTACCCTTCCAAGAATGCGTTGTAAAAATAATTAGATGATGAGATTTAGATCGAAACCGCTAACTAGTGATTTAAGAGTTTTGCTCTTACCATATAGAAAACTAAGGAAATGAAATGCTGAAAATCTCTTCACATGAAAGGAAAACAATCCTTTGTGGTTCACATTTTGGGGGGAAGACAGAGAATGAACTTCTCTTTTTCCCCATTCCTTCCCCCTCCCCAACTTTAATACTTTGTTTCCTGTGGTTACATGAGGGGGTGGAGATGTTTCTTCATTTTCTAAACATTAAACCACTTGAGAATCTCTCTCCATTTCTGGGGAGCCTGCTATTAGAGAACAACTTGAGGAGCTTGCTTTAATCAAGCTTAAAAGCTACGAAGAATAGAATCACATTTTATGGCTTTAGAGGCTAAACCAACATGTAGTCAATTAGGTGACATCACTTCTACAAAAAAAGCAGAACATCTTTGTTTAATCAAAACAAACAAACAAGATTAGAAGTTTAAGTGCTGTGATTTAGGAAAGATTCACATTTTGAATTAAATCCTGGAGGACAATGGATGTGGCGGTGATAAATATTAATCACATGAAATCTGGTGGTCAGCTTAACAGTTGTGTTAGGATAAATGTGAAGAAGAGTATTTTTTTTATTTTGCCAAGGAAAAATAATTCATAGTATATGCAGGTGTCATGGATATATTTGATTTTTTCCTTGTTTGTTATTTCCCTAATTAAGTCTTCAAATTGAACTTTTCAACACCTAGTTTCATAAAATTAATTTAAACAGAGCTGAGGGACCTATTTATATACTGTATTTTCTATTAGCTATTTGCCACAATGCAGGAGGGGACACATCCTGCTAAGTGTTACAGAAAATGCAGAGCCTTCCCTAAAGAGATTACAATACCGACAAGTCAAAGAATAGGAGTGTCACCACACTGCCGTCAGTGTGCCATCACTGAGCAATATCTCTGTGGGTATTCCTATCCAAGCTCTATCTCAAATGTCTTCTTTCACCACAATGTTTCTAAAATATGACCTTTCGCACCAATCCCCGTAACTACTATTCAAGAAAGCTCTCACTACAATGTTGTGCGTTGGCTACTACTATGCCCTTCTTCTACATGGCCTTGATAAATTCAATCCTGACTAACGGCTTGTTCTTATTGGCCATCATTCTAGCCACACCGCTTTGTTGTTGCAGCCCTCCTCCTCCTCCCTCATATTACAGGACAGCCATGGATAGACCTTCACCGGCAATGCTGTTCCCTGCACATGTCCTCTTCCTGTGGGCATCCTAAACACCTTTGTTCTTTCATGCCCTTCCTCTCATCTTTTGAAGGAGATCCCTGTAGGCATCAAATTACTAGGTTTTTTTGTCCCCTCTTTAAGACACTTTTCTAGTATGATGGATACAGAAAACACTGACGTGCTGCTGGCATATTAAGGCCATTGCTTATCTTTCTCAGATATGTGATGTCACTCATTTCTTATTGTCCTCAGCTGTCAGTCTGTGTCCATCCCAGTTCCCTAGCTGTAGACTCTCAGCTTTCTCTAGCAGGAATTGTCCTCTCTTCTCTTTTACAACACCTGGCACAAAGGGCTCTGGCTCCTAGATATATAGCAATACAAATAATCATAAATGAAAATAAATGAGTTGAGAAATTGCCTGCAGTCACACAGCAGGGCAGTGGCTGATGTAAGATTAGAAATTTTGGGACAGCTGGTTGGAAAACATGAGCCTTAGTCATGTTTTTCTAATTGAAAAATCATATTTGGGATGAAAATTTAAACTGTAGCTGTAAAACTCAGGGACCTATCCTGTGAGGACTAGTTTC
Source organism: Tyto alba (assembly GCF_018691265.1). Taxonomy (NCBI): domain Eukaryota; kingdom Metazoa; phylum Chordata; class Aves; order Strigiformes; family Tytonidae; genus Tyto; species Tyto alba. Next base: position 39,180,545 of record NW_024881316.1, on the reverse strand, counting down.
TATGATTTTCTTATAACTGTAACGCAAAGTCATACAGAGATGATTTTAGGCATGTGACAAAAGCTGTGCAACAAAAACTTTTGTTGTTCTCCTTTCTCCTTCTTTTTAATCTTAAAGTTTTGCCACTGTCACATCCCCTCATCTATCAGAGGTGGAAAGTGTTGAGTCACAGCTCTAATCCACGCACAGACCAAGCTTGTTAGCAAAAGGCATCTCTTTTGACCTCTAGGTCATTCTCACACATCAATAGTTAACTGTTGGCAATAGCTGGGCCTTTGGGGATTGCAGGATAACTACTTTTATTTTTAATACTGAGAATTTTTTATTTAAACTCTGCTAGCTTGTTACTGCATGAGATTAAACAGAAGTAAGTGTGACTGTTATGAGAAGTAGAGGACTCAAGGACATACCTTAAACCCAACAGACTATACTACTCACTGATCTCACTGTGCAAAGGCTTAAGTTTTGTCCAGAAGTTACTGTTTGCAGTTTTGCCAGCAGCACTATTTATAGTTTCAATCAAATTGAAATACATCAGTGTTGGACAATGCTGCTGTGCATGTGTGCAGGTGGAGAACACATTTATATCCATCTACAGCCTGTACAGCCTCCATTCCACAAATTTGTCAGAGCCAACCTCTCTAAATAAACTTAAGTAATATGTTTAAAGCCTCCTCATCCCCAGGAATCAAGAGAAACTTAGTTGCTTCATGGATTAGGGACAATGCTTGGAAATAACTTCTTGGCTGTTCGAGTGGGCTCATGCCCTTAGCTGATAAGAGAAAATTTACAGTCTTCATTTAAGGACAGAAAAAGAGAGATTTCAGTTTAAAATGCAGTAAATTTCTCAATGAGTGGCAGCATTAGGTTTCATAACAGCTTCCAGCTAAAGTCTGAAACACACTTCTGCATAATGATGAAACAAAGAAATTAGCTTATTCAGATTGTGTATTAGACATGCCTTAAACTAAAAGAGAAAAAGGAGCCTTTACAGGTACTTGTTAGTTAATGTGACAGCAAGATGTTCAACTCATCTAACTCAAGTGGTCTACAGCTGTAGCTGACCACAGATAAGATGATTTCTCCAGACTTCTTAACAGTGAAGGAAGGAAAATAAGCACTTTTGAGGCATGATTCATGTCATCCATATTAGAAAGCTGCGTTAAGATGACATGAATCACAGCAGAGAAGAGACTGTGTTCCTCATTCGTTGTAAAGGAAGTGTAGGCAAGCAGCTCAGATGAAGCCATCAAGATTTCATCACAATAACTTCTTTCTCTGGACACCTCACAGATGATTGTTAGGAAGCAGACTCGTGTAGATCATTTTGTCCAAAAGAGGTTTTCGGAAGAAGCTGCTCAGATTTTTAAGTACTTCTAATTTGCTTTTTACTAGGAAAATGTTTCTATTGTTTTTCTAAAATTTTCTGCACTGTTTTTCATGTGCTTGCAGAATTTCAGAATTTAACACTTGTAGCTAACTTCAATTCTTAAATCATCCTTTTGATAATTTGATAATTTGTAAATTGTAGATTTTCAGTGAATGAAATATCTCTCTTAAAATTTTGATAGTAATACTAAACACATCTACAATTTCAGTCAATGCCTATAAATCTTGTAGACTTTAGTAAACTTTTCAGCCACTCTGACCTGAATTCCTAAATTCATAATGAAGTATTTTGTGCTGAGTTGTTTGATAAAAGCATAAGACCAATTGCACATTCATCCTCAAAGAGAGAACACAATGTGATGGAATTGAAATCCAGTTGAGAAAACCTAGGTTAAATGTTAGGAAAAACTAGATAAGCTCTGACGGAAGTGGTGTACACTGCCAACAGGGGTCAAGGAATCACCATCACTTGAGCATTCAAGACTGGGCCACCCAACTATTTGGGAATGACTCAGAAGTAAAGCAATCAATCCTACTGTGATGCAGGGCGATAGACTTCATGACCTACCAGCAGTATCTTCCAGGCTAAATGAGCCCATTATTCACAGGGCTAATAAAAAGTCAAAGGGGAAGCATTATGGGGGAAAAAAAAAAAAAAAAAAATGGCACTTCGAATGTTTGGTTTGTTCCTTTTCTTTACCAGACTTATTTTAGATAAAGTAAAATACCAGATAAAAGAAAAAAAAAAAATCAGAAGCATTGCACCTACTCTTTTTTGTTTGAAATTATGTTTTTAAAACATGGCTTTGAGAGATAGCTTAGCATAGAACCAGATTCAAGTTTTACACTGGATCTTTTCCCTACAGAGGGATAAATCAAGTCTTGATAGCAACTAGTCCAGATCTATGCTTTTTTTTTTTTTTTTTCAGATTTGTCAAATATTGGGAATATAATTTGCCCTCTTTTCCCCTACCCAAAAAATTGGGTTTATTGTCTTCTGCTTGCATTAAAACTATTCTGTAGCAAAATTCTTCAGTGAAATATAAAAATTAGATTAAATTATTGGGTATGACTCAGTTTTCCAGCTGAGCAGTAAGAGTGGTGGTATAAAACACTCCCTCCTCTTTAAACACTACAAAAGATAAATCCAAAATACATATCTTTAATTCTTTTCAGACTCAAAAATCCTGTTCAGTATTTACCTGTGAGTGTCAGGACTGAAAAGTGTTAACGTACTAAGTGCAATTTTATTAGGCAAGCAGAGCACTCCTTTTGCCTGTAAATTCTACTGCAATGAGATAAAAATTAATCTGGTCAGTAGGTGAATTCTACTGTTCTGAGTTGTCTGAATTTCATGTACAACAGATTCATATTTTAACAATTGAATACTAGGTCAGTTTAATTCCAGTTCCTGGGGATATTCTCCTGACAAAAGAGGGAGATATTAGAATAAAACAAAACCAAAACCAAAACCAAAACAAACAAACAAAAAAACCCAAAACCAAAACAAAACCAAAAGTATTTGATTACTATGTTATATAATTCTAAATGTACAGTGACAGGAATTATATGCCTCTATGCTTTCAGCCCCATTACATAAAGTACTAATGTCAGTGTAACATTCCTGTGCATTTTGAGAACCCCTAAGAGCCATTTTATTTCCTGGAAATTATTGTTATAGAGCTGACGTGGATAGTACAAATCAAATGTATTAGTAATCAAAATTTTAAGTTGGTCTGTGAAAATGTTCTAATAGTTCAGTTCCCAAATACTCAAGCAGTCATTATTTCAATACAACTTTTAATGTCTAACTAAAGAACAAAATAAATAAAAGCTGCAGCTGTTGCATTTAAGCCATTCTAAAACTTGCTTTCCAGTAAAAAAGTTATACGATTTTCTAAACCTTTTTAACCTCAGCAGCAATATTTCAAACTAACAGTTTATTCAATTAAAAAGGAACATTTAAAAACAGACAATATTTTTTAAGTATCCTAGCAACAGGTGATTGAATCCTTGCCTGGAACTATGAGACAAGTTTTGCCAAATGGGCTGCATTCTAGCGATATCTTTCATATAGCAAATGGAATAAATCTAATATTGTTTTGGACAAGTTACATAAATTACATCATAATACAAAATTCTTTATGTGTTTTCAACAACAATAGATGGCGGACCCATGAAAGAAGTGAGAAAAGAGTACATGTTTTTGTCCTCTCCAGCTGTGGTAGTTAAAAGCAGGTAGCAAGTTCAGATACTTGGCCCCAAAATCTTTGCTTGAATACTTCTCCCACCTTTCATATATACAGCACACAAGTTCCAGCTCTGTCCCATAGGTCATTTTATGGATTAATAGACAGTCTTTAAGGAAAGATCCATGAGGAATGTTGATAAGGTACCTTGTCTCTCTGTTAAAATGTCTTCCTAGAGGTGGTTGAATGAGGAAACGACACTGAAGTTCTGCAAAATCAGCACAGATCACACGTAGCCTTCTGATTTTAAGATAGATCTCTAGAGATTGCTCAGTAACTGAAGTATTACCCTATAACTTTGAGTGTCCAGTATGGGTACCTTATTATCATGTCACAAACTCTTAGCCTAAAGAAACCAAGAAAAAACAAAAATAGTATCACCATAGCTTCTTCTTTAGTTGAAGCTTGTTGCTACACATGTATATGACACAAAAATGATCCCTTGCAAGATATCAGTCCACTACCAGTGAATAGAAACTAACTGTTGTCCTGGGTTTGAATGAGTGGTGGGGTTTTTTGGTAGCAGGAGAGGGGGATATAGGAGTGTCCCCCCGTGAGAAGCTTCTCAAATCTCCCCCAGCTCCAAGTCAGCTCCACTTTTGCACCAAAACTGAGCCAATCAGCTGTGCCTCTGCGATATTTAAGAAGGGACGTGATGAGGAGGAGTCAGACTTGTGAGGAGGAGTTGCGGCAGCGGCTTGAACACCAAAGTCAGTGGAGGAACAGAGGAAGAAAGGAAGGGAGATGTGTGCTGGAGCAGAGACCCCCCTGTATCCTGTGGTGAGAAAGCAGTGTGGCCCCCCTTCACCACCCATGAAGATCTACAGTGACACTGATTTACGGCCTGTGTTTTCACATGGGTCAAGGACCAAGGTGACTGTGCCCAAAGAAGACTGTGATCTTGTGAGAAAAAATAGCCCTGCTGTTGTAGTTCAGCACTGGGAGGATTGCAGCATGTGGGGGTGTCCCACGCCGGAGCAGCTTGGGAAGGGCTGCAGCTGTGGGAGGGACTTCAGTTGGAGAAAGTTTGTGTCCCATGCCGGAGCAGTATAGGGAAACGCTGCAGCCTGTGGGATGGACTCATGTTGGAGAAAGTTTGTGGAGAACTGTCTCCTGTGAGAGGGGGACCACGATGGAGCAGGGGGAATCAGTTCCAGAATCTCCCCCCATCGAAGATAAAGGAAGTGGCAGCACTGACTTCACCCCCCATTCCCTGCCCCTGCACCACTGGGGAGGAGATAGAGATATTGGGAGCCGGGATGAGCCTGGGAAGAAGGGAGGGGTGGGGGGAATGTGTTCTCAAGATGTGACAATGCTTCTCACTGTACTACTCTGTAAAGTGTTGTTGTTAGTGTCTGTCATAAATCTATGTTCTTTTTTCTTCCCCTAACGAGTCTGCCTTTTGTCCCTGACCATAATGGGTGATCTGCCCCTCCCAGTCCTATCTCGAATCCGAAGCCTGGCTCATTTGTACCTTCTCATCACTGGAAGAGAAGGGAGGAGTGAGCAGCTTCATGGTGTTTGGCTGCTGACCAGGCTCAAACCATGACAATTGTCTATGACCGGAACAGTGAGAATGGGATTGAGCAATGCTTAACCATTTTGGGATCAACTCCTTCAGAGATATCACAGCAACAATAAAAACACCTCCCTTTGGTGTAACAGAAAATAGCATTTCCCACAGTGGGCTCAGAGTGGAAGGAAATACATCTGTAGACAGTAGGTATTTTGTCTCATAGCCCAATATTGTCCCCATCTTAATCACAAGCCTTTTTTCTATTTCTGGAGATCCCTGTATGCCTTTACCTCCTTTTCCAGGGGAATTTTTAGGGAAATGCCAACAATATGAGCTGTGACCAGAAATCCCTAGCTGAGGGAAATATGAGCTACTTCAAACATGAAAGTGTAACATGGCTACTCTATGGCCATGCCCAATGAGTTGTCTCTTAACAGCAGCACAACTTCTTACCAAGGACACCCTTCGCTCCCATACTCTCCCAGTGAAAAATTCTTCACAGAATAAATGGTAATGAATAGAATAGAATAGAATAGAATAGAATAGAATAGAATAGAATAGAATAGAATAGAATAGAATAGAATAGAATAGAATAGAATAGAATAGAATAGAATAGAATAGAATAGAATAGAATAGAATAGAATAGAATAGAATAGAATAGAATAGAATAACATAGAATAACATAGAATAACATAGAATAACATAGAATAACATAGAATAACATAGAATAACATAGAATAACATAGCATAGAAGAGCATAGCATAGAAGAGCATAGAATAGAATAGAAATTTCAGTTGGAAGGGGCCTACAGTTATCAACTAGTCCAACTTCCTGACTAATTGAGGGCTCATCCAAAATTAAAGCATGTTATTAAGGGCATTGTCTAAATGCCTCTTAAACACTGACAGGCTTGGAGCATCAACTACCTTTCTAGGAAGCCTGTTCCAGCATTTGTCCATCTTCTTGGTAAAGAAGTGCTTCCTGATGTCCAGTCTAAACCTCCCTTGTCATAGCTTTGAACCATTCGCATGTGTTCTGCCACTGGATCCCAGGGAGAAGAGCTCAGCACCTCCTTCCCCACATCCCCTTCTCAGGAAGCTGTAGAGAGTGATGAGGTCACCCCTCAGCCTTCTTTTCTCTAAACTAGACAAACCCAAAGTCTTTAGCTGCTTCTCATAGAGCATGCCTTCCAGCTCTTCAATCAGTTTTGTTGCTCTCATCTTGACAGTTAAAATTGTTATCCCATCCAGGGGAATTTCTTCAAGCCTAAAATGATGATAGAGTGCAACTGTCTATCCTGACTCTTCTTTTTCTTCCACCCAGTATATCTCATCTATCCACCACTGGCAGATTCCAGAACACATCTCATACTCTTCCAGGAAAACAGCAGATATTATTATGCTTATGTCTTGTGCTCTTCTTTATTGTGAAATAGAATTTGTTCTCCATCCACAAATCACAAAAATGGAACTTCTTTGCCATCCCACTTCCATCTTGTAAGATTGCTTAGTGTTTCTCTATTTGTCACTAGCAGAAGTCAATAACTAAATGCTGTGTATAAAGAACAGTGAATTCCACTGAAAAAGAAAATAAAACAAAAAAAAAGGAAAAGATCTTCAATTATTTTATTATTTATTTTTATTATAAGAAGTATTCTTTAATAGATTATTGGACTATGAGCTAAAAACCACCAGGTTTTATTTCTAGCTTTGCCTCTCACTTTTAAAGGGATGTTGGCAAATCACTTCTTTGCACCTGTTTCTCCTTTGTAAAATAACATTTATTTTCTTTGACTTAATCTTTCCAATCTCCATAAAAGTTAGATGTTATTGTACCACAATCCTTCAATAAGTAATTTGTTTTATAAAAATCTAGTTAAAAAATAATTTGTGAAAAAAGTCCGAGTACATTGTACTTCAAATTGGCTTTTTTCTTTTTCCTTTTTTTTTTTTTTTTTTCTAATTGAACAGAATTCAGTTTTAACTTGGAAAGGAAAGTTAAGAATATGTGTATATTTATATGAATCACAATTTCTCAGGAGGTTATAATATGAATGTATTGTGGAATGTTGCATATTTGTTATGCTGCTTAAAACAATACAAGTACTAGTTAAAGCAAGTGAATATTTGGAACAATAAGGTAATTCTATACACTTTAAAATTAAAACAATGGTATATATTCTGTTACTGCCAGATTCCTGTCATCCTTTAATTCAGCTTTTAGTCATATGATATCTCTAATGGATATTCTCAGACTTTTAATGTTGAAAACAAGTTATAAACAATATTCATACCAGCTGTATCATTGGGAGGTAAATGAATCAAGTATTTCAGTGCAATAAAAAGAAATAAAAAATGAGATATAGCTGAAATAAGATGGAGACAAAGACTTCCTTTCCCTTTTTTCCATATCTTCATCACAATTCTGGAGGTGAGTAAGGAGATTTCCATACACAGCTAGTCTGTTTGCAAAGAAGGAAGTGTTTCCCTGTTCACAGAAGTGAAGAACATTGTCTCATGCTGAGTGATGAACTGTTCTCCTTTGCCACTGACAGTGCATCATGTTATGCCTTCGAATGTACAGTAAGATGTGTTAATGTGTCAAGTCACGCTTCCTTGGAACACCTCACTGGGTTCATAAACACAAGATCCTGCACATTCACAAGAGAGAAAATCTGAAGAGAATGAAACAGGGTCAGCAGAAGAGACCAGACCATCTCTGAAGGTGATGTTGAGGGCAAAAAGGTCTGTAATGAAGACCTGTAGAGAATCACAAAAATATTTTTTTCCAATCCAGAAGCTGTTGCCTGAAGGACATGTACAGATGGCATGCATCCAATAAAGCCACAGGGGTTTTTGATGGATCAGTGGTAAAGAACCTAAAACAAACCAAAGAAGCTGTAGGTCTGTGTTAAGGTCTCCTTAAGGTCTGTGTTTGCTCATTCCAGAAAGCTAATAATGAGAAATTTTAATGGGGAAATAGGAGGAACATCTTATCTTATCTTACTGAATGTCTATGTCATTAGAAGAAAATGAAGTTCACAGCAATTTCCAAAATATCCTGTGAAGAAAAGGGTGAACTTAATATGAGGATAGGTTTGGGAATAGATGTATAGGTTAATCATCACTCATTTATCCAAGTTCATTTAAAAATTTGGAAGACTTCAGGGAAATTAAAAGCTCAGCTACAAATTATCAGCCTGGGCTTGTATTTAAAATGGTCAGGATTTTCATGAGTAAAACTCTCTGATGTAACATACTGTTTTATTTTTAACTGATTTATTAATCAACTAAAAAACCACATCTGTTTGCTTAAGTCCAAAAGTACTCCATCCTTATCCCAGACATAAGCTGAAAAGAGGTTTCTTGCAAGAGTTTTTCAGTTGTGCTCCCATCCCAAATGATTTCAGTAGGAGATATGCTGGTGCTTGTCCAAGAGCTGCCCCTAGAACAGCTCATACATTCCTCCCTGACTGTACCTCAAGAAGTTCTCACTCAGGACAGAATTGTCAGAGTGAAAACAACATCCAACTGAGATCCAAGGTGAATGTCTCACTAGATGGATCACTATCTTTCCAGAAGAGACACACAAACACACTTCCCATTTTTCTCTCCTCTCCTTGTGCCCCACCAAGGGAAGACCAGGACTAGGGTAACTAAGTCTTTACTTTTCCCAGGATGTAAACTTTTTATGGTTGTTGTTCTGATTTGTTTTAATCTGTAAAATGTAAAATATTATAGATTTTCAACTAAAATGTCCCATGTTGGCACTTAGTGAAAATAATATCATCAGATCTTAACAGTTTCCTGGAAATGGCAGAATTTTGGTTAGAACTGTATCTAGTCTTGTGATTACACAAAAAATTTCAGGCCTGGTGCTCTGTTTGGAGAAACCCTCCTCCATTTTGCTGTCTGTCCTAGCATCTGGTTCCTTTTGTCAGCTTATTAAAGGCATTCACCAAGCAAGACAAATTCTCTAAGCAACTTGACAGCAGTGTCCAACAGACAAGAAAGAACCATAAAGGACCATTAGCTCTGGACAACTTATTCCTGGTTCCTCTCCTTTGAAAAAGAAAGTTAGTTCCTGCATGCTCTTTCTTCCTCTGTTCCTATCACTTTTTTGCAACATCCAGTACAAAATGGAGGAAAGAAATACCTATTGCTTCTTCCTTTTCACATCTCAGCCTAATAACAGTGTTTATTTTGCAACATTATTACACTTCATGTTATTGACATACGTAGAAAACCCTACTTTTATTTTATCTCATAGTTTTGTTCAGACTTATATTGGTGGCCACCTAAATTAATTAAACTCGGTGCTTCAAAGTCTCCTCATACAATATGAAGGCAATTTTCCTTAGCAGGTTTTGTAAAAGTACTTTTCAATCTACATATGGTAAAACAATAAGATAATTTAGAATATAAACCAGCAACTGTTGATATAAAATTAATTGCTGTAAATACCATAACGATGTCATTGGAACAAGATGGAGAAGTCTATAGACCCACACAAAGTATTCAATTAGGTTTTTTCCTATAATCTGACAACTAAATAATATTTTAGAATTCAGAAGCCTATACTCACACACTTATTTTTTAATAATATTGTATTCTACTTTGAAATAAAGGAAAAATTAGAGAATCTTTCCCCTTCAGCAGAGGCAGTGGAATAGTCTGCTGGAAGTTCCATTCCATGAAGTGACATTTCTTTTCCAAAATGAAACATCTGAATGTTCTGCCAATCACACAGTCCAGTTGGCCAAATACTCTCTATTGCTTTGTACAGGAATATGGACACGTGTTCAGTGCTGGGCACATTTGAAAAATTCAGTTTAGAAAATACCACTGACCAGTACAAGAAATTTCACCATCTGGATTTTGCTAAAACAGCACTATTCATTCCTTATGTCATTTGTATGTAAAAGTGGTTCCTGATCCTAGCATGCACATCTTTAAACTGAGGTATATTTTCAAGAAATACTCCCTTTCTAATTTATTTGTATGCAAATGCTTAAAGCTATCTTTTCCTGTATTTTCAAATGCATAAAATCATTGCCCTCTCTATGCTCTGGGGAAATGTGTTTTTGGAAAGGGCATTAGGATCATTTTCTTACATCATTCTGATCCTCTGAACAAACCAGGTAAATTAGGTGTGGAAGACGGCTACAGAAAACACAACCTGTTCAGTTCCTCTTCAGGACAGCTAGGTGAAGAAAAGCCTTCTTCACTGTTCTTTGCTCAGTTCAGGAAACTCCCAATCCCCAGAATATTTTTAAATTAATTTTTATTTATTTTATTTAAATTAGACACAAAATATTTTTGAGTTGCCTAATGTGGTGTAGGGAACTGAAGGATTCAGCAAATATAGCTTAGTAACTTCATATTCAACTCTAAAATAAGGTATTAGGATGGACCACGTATATGCTTGAGTTAATCATGAGCATCTGCAGTTTTAACTGATTCCAGCTGGTTTTATGCTGTGTTCAGCTTCTCTAATATTCAGATTACTATTAACTACTTACTAATTTCAACCTCTGAAATCATGGACGAGAACAAAAATGTCAGGCTGGAGAAGAGGTAAAGGCTCATTCTTTATAAACAAAATTGTTATCTGTAAGGCACCTTTCAATGTGCCTTTCAAGTTTATACTGCCCCTAAATTTCCCTTTACCTTGTCCTTTTTTTCCATTTTGTTCTATGGGAAGCTTTTTGTTTGATTTTTTTTTTTTTTTTTTTAAAAAAAAAGCTGAAGTGTGATTTCAATTGTGTTAGTCCAGAGGATATCTTTGGGAGTAGATTCCAGAGAGCTTACTGTGGAGAAAACAGATCATGAGATGAAAACACATGTTGCCTATGAGACATATCACCCTTAAAAGTTAACTGTGATGCAGAACTGACCTCTGCAGACCATTAACTTGATATCTGTCCTGCAGGTGAAATGGTGGTGAGAAAGAGCTGTTGCTGGTAGGCAACAGCAGAGCCCTGGGAGGGGGAATTTGAAAGGGGAGCAGCAGAGGATGAAATGGTAGGAGGACCCCAGACACACTCATGAGAGACAGTAACAAAATTTTGCATGGATGAGTTCATGAAAGGGATGAAGGAGAAAACAGTGGAGCTTATGGTGGGGCAAGGTGGAAAACCCGGAGCAATATACAACGCCTGAATGCAGAGGAACTTGTAATGATACTGCTCTGCAAGACATTACATAAAACTACATCACTACTGAGCTAGCTCTGAGTGAAATGGAAGAATTATACCCATACACAGGAAGGCTATAGATACAGATACAACATGGTCTATAGATACAGAGCACAGTGTGGTGTAGGCACTGGCTCAGTTCTTGGAAGTTGTGTAACTGTGTTGGGATGACATCGGTCTTCATTTCTTTGGCTTGCACATAAAGATGTGATCACTCGGCTTTCACTTGGCTTTCAGCTCCATAAGTAGTTCATTCAGTGACTGTTCCAGTCTCATCATTTCACAATCATTTACTCAATGTAGGCAGATCTTTTTTTTTTTTTTTTTTTTTTAATGCTCTTCTTACAGATATAAGACACATTACTCAATTTTGATGTTTTGGATTCAGAGGGAAAATTTGGCCAGAGGTCTTTTCTAGTTATAGGAAAGTGGTTACTTTTCACTGATTTCTTATCACATGAGCCTAAAAAAATATGTTTGTATTTCATGCTACCATATTTGTATTATGTGTACCTTAAGTCTTGATCTTACATTTTGATCGCTTGGATGAGCACTGCATCTGCACTTAATGAGGTTCTGAATACCTTAGAGTGAAGGACGTATTTGCAGGTTTGAAGTCATACCTAGTAGTCACCAGGTATCATCACTAACATATTATCATTAAATGTGGTCCCCTACTCAAAACTCCATAGTCAACCACCCTGAGCATTTAATGCTGTGGGAGACAGAAAATAACACTGGAATCAGGATCTAACAGTTGTTAGTAAGTGCAATGTTTTTAAAATTACCAAATATTTCAGTGACAGTGTCAGAATTAAGTTGAATAGCTGCTAGCTTCAAGACAGTCTGACTACTGTACAGGCTGCTTTTGCAGTCTACAATAGGAACATATTTTAATAAGCTTTTTATTTTAAAATATACATGAAAACAATGATGAGGACATTAGTAAATAACACATAGTCCTTAAAATCAATTTGTGAAAGCAGCTAGTTCATGAAATATATGATGCAGTCAAACTGATGTTTTAATTTGAAAGTAACTTGTTTACATAGTTGCTGATTTTAAAATGTTTGAAGCCACATAAAACCTCCTTCAAGCTGGTTCTGTAGTTGAGACACATTTGCAAAATGCTTTCAGAATGAAGAAATTAATAAAATAGATAGTAAACCATAGTGATTTCTGAAAGTATTAAAAGTATCATATGTCAGTGATACCTACTTTGTTCCTCTCACTTTGGACCTCACAGACTGATAAGAAAGGAAAAGCGTTATAACCCAGAAGTAAAACTGTTGCGTGATTATAACCCTGACAACCTCCTCCTAATGAGCTTCCCTGCAGATAGAGAGAAGAAACAGCTTTGATCTCTCAGAGTGAAGGATCTGAATGAACCACTGTTTTAAGGAAAGGAATCTGATTAGGTCTACTCTTCTAGTAATCAAAGTCACAAGCTACTATTTGAGGTATTTGTGAAATTCAGATAAGATTAGTTGCTCCTTGGATAAGCCACTGCAGTCAGTAGGAGCTAATTTTGTCTAGGATATGACCACAGGAAGTATCACAATGAGCAATGAAGAATAATCTTGGTGAATATTTTACAGGGTAGAGCAACTTCTATTAGAAAATGTAAATCAACTTTAAAGGTCTGTAATCACTCTCATGATTAACAATTCTATCTCATCATCATCATTATTACCATTATTTGACAATGTGCTTTAAGCTGTATGAAATTTTAATGAAAGGCAGTCCTATCTCTAAGTAGCTCAAATGGTAACAAAAAAATTACGTATTTATTTCTTATGACAACTCCTCTGAAGTTTGTTAAACTGTCTTACTTATGCTTGAGCCATATTTGACTTGAGAGTACCTCTTACATCTGGTAAACATGGATATTAAGCAGATGTTCATATGTATATAATGAATAATAAATAAGATGATAACTTATATCAATTTCCTCTCCCTTATCATTTCTTTGCCCCACTGGATATGGAATAAAATGGCATCTCCAGAACTGTCAGCCTGGGAGGCAAAAATAGACATATTGATGCTTATTTTTGATCATTTGTGGAAATGTGCATTTAGAGAAACAAGGGATATCTGAATGAGGAGCCCAAGAACTGCCTGAGAAAAATCTTTTCTGAACTGAAGTACAGTTCAGGTTTGGGACAGAGCATGCCCTTGTATTATCTGTGGCCAGCAAATGATACACACAGCACATGGATTTTTTCTGATTGACAGTTTTAATTGGGACATCCTTGAAAAATTAAAGTAGCTATTTAGATATACTTAGTGAATATATTTAGATATATTTAGTGAAGTAAGATGAATTTCAATAATATAAAAAAAAGCCCCAAACTGTTAAGTTTAGATTATTCTAAATTTTTAGAAAAAGTAGCCCTTTCTATAGCAATAATAATTGTTTTATTATGTAAAAAATAAGCAGATAGAATCTGTTTTGAAAAACTCTTCCCACTGCTAAACAAGGCTATTCTCCTGAACAAATTCTGACAGTTAAGGTTCACACAAAGGACCCAGAAAAGTATTTTTTATTTTGAAGCTATTATAAAACACCTATATTTATTTCTGTCATATTTTGAGACAGATCTGTAGGGAAGGGGGTTGGTGTGGGGGTGTAGACAGGGGATGGATGGTGTGCAGAGATCAGCGACTCATTTCAAACTGTCACTGTTATTTGTGGTCAGCCAGAAGCAACTGATAACGGAGTATTATCTGCTAAGAGAAAAGGAGGGCATGAAAGGGCTTATGTTTTGTTGTTCATTTAAAATGAATTACCCCCATCAAAATGCAGCCTTGAGAATTTAATTAAGCAGCTGCCTAAATACTGATATTTAGGGATGTTAGGCATCTCATGTCAGCCTACTAAACAAATGGTACAATAAAGATTCAAACTGCTTCATTTGATTGAAGATTGAGCTTTTTCACTACTTAGTCCTCAAACCATCTGGCTATGTTTGGAGGATGTGGGGTGGTAGCTACTCTAACTCTTATCTAATGATAAGACTCTCACTGTCAAACATGTGTACTGGAAAGCAAATATTACACTCTTTTAGATTTATAAAGTCTTTTTATTTCTCTAGTGAAAGAGTATGTTTGGAAGACAATAAATTCCAGTGTCTAAATGATAATATTTTTCAGTGATATAAAATTTCCAGATCTTTCAATGCCAATTCAGAAACAGTGAAATTGCTTCAAGAGCAAGTATTCATCCAGTTATACTTAGAGGACAAGATAATTTGAGGTTTCTCAGTTATTACACAACCATCTCCAAACATAAAGAGAGGTTGATTCTCAACATTTTCTGAGTAACTGCCTCCTTCCAAACTGGGTTTTGGGATTTTTTTGTGTTTTTGTTTTTTTTTTTTTTTTTTTTTTTTGGGGGGGGGGGGGGTGTTGTTGGTTTTTGTTTGTTTGTTTGTTTGTTTTTTTGTTTTTTTTTTTTTTTTTTTTGAGCTCAGATACCTGCATTTAAAAACCATTCATTAAAAAGTTGGCTTTAGGAACTCAGCTTCACAGCCCTTTACAACTTTGCCTATGCCAAAAATCTCACATCACTTAATTTCCTTATGTTCTCACTCTACAGTACCAGTCTGCAGTGCTTCCACTTTCATTTCCAACTGTGTTGTCCACACTGTCACTTCTAATTAGAACATTTTTCTTAGCACTACTCCTCATCTGATACCATTTCTTCATTTACTTTCCTTTCAACAGACTGTTGTTTTTGACAGCCTCTTAGAAGAAAATTCACATATAAATCCATATTCTGTAATAGCCTTATTTCTAACTTCTACATGAAAAAAAAATGATAAAGTAGGAAAAAAACAAATATGCTATTGACCTTTGTAGAGACATCTAGATACAAGGAAGAAGAGCTATATGAACACAGCCATGCTCTGTGTGAATGGTTAACAGTTCTCCATGGATTACCAAGGGGCCATAAACTACGGTGGGGGGTTTCACCAACCAGAATTGTTTACGCAAATTGCCCTGTCTTAAGAGAGAGTTATTCCTTACTGAATTACTAACTAGTATAAAATAAAAATTAATAGCTTGATTTTTCTGTTGAATATGATTTGCCTTTGCTGGCAGTGTACTCTTAATTTTTTACCTTTTCCAATTCATGCTTTTCTGAAAAGAGTTCATTACAAAGGCCATTTTTCTTTTAAATTGTTTGCTGAAGTTTGAAAGAATTTAGTTTCTTCAAAAGAAGGGTGTGCATCTCATGTTGACCCTTCAGTTAAAATCAGATAGGATTTGTCTGTTGATTGCAGGAGCTTAACTCTCACCAAATGTTTCTACTGAAGTTTTCTGTCGTTTTAGGTTTTTTTTTCTTTACTTTATTGGAAGAAAGAAAGTGCTGTTCACTGTATTTCTGCATTTGGCTTTGAAAATGACAGGCCTCTCCCTATGAAGGGGAGGATATTTCACCCTTTTTATATTGGTAAATGAGAAGTGGTTGCTGGAATGGAAATATTGAGGTTCAGAACCTCTGCTGTAAAGCACTAGGGAATGCATCTTGTATTACTGGACACACAGATACGGTTATTTTTTGTAAGTCCAATAGACGTTGAACTCATTTATGTATATTCCTAAGGTCAGAGATTTAAGTGATACAGTGATGCTTTCATCCAGATGGATGCTGGATGCCTGCTAACTGGCCAGAAATTGTACAATCAGACCTTATGTTTTTCCCATATATATTATTTCCTGATTTATAACATGAAACCAGATTAAATACCAGATGAGCTCATTTTACATGTGTATAAATATAAAATCTGCACTCCAAGAATGCACACTGACTGTAGTGTGCATTAGTTTCTTTGGCAAAAGTGAGGGGAAGAAAACACAGCCATTATCTAGAGCATATACTTGCATATTCCATAACAATGTAAGTATGCTGTAGGCAGAGGAAGACAGGCTTCTTAAAGTTGAAAGCATCACAGAGCAAGTGAATATTGAGCAGTCTGGTCCCAAATAACCACCACAGGTACAACTTCTGTATCAGCAGTCATATTCCACAAATTACATCTGTAAAAGTATACAAGTATTTTAGGTGTAAAGCGAAACCCAGATTTTGTTATTTGCATTCAAAGAATTGTCTCAAAAGGAAAATCTTTGGAACATCCATATCCAATACTGACATGCAAAGAGTACTGATTTGAGAACTGATTTGCCTGAACTTGGTATATAGTGTTGACAAATACATAAGGGCTGTGGGGATTTTGATCAGGAGAGCTGACTTTCCTTTGGCAGTTACAACAACTAAAATGATTTGTAACTGTTGTCTAAGAGACATGAGAGGGATTCAGTTTTTAACAGCAAGAGAAGTGTGTATTTCTTTTCAAGATTAATATAAATGATTACGATTTCTTAAGGAGACTTCAGGTATTGAATGTGACCTATAAGCACCTTTCTAACTGGAAAATTACATACAGCATACAGCAAAGTTTGGGTTGTTTCTTTTTTTTTCTCAAGGGGTTTAAAATTGATCTTGTATTAGTAGGTTAAATGCATTCACTTCTAGAAGACATGACAGCCTGAAGTAAAAAAAAGAATTTAAAGGTGAAAGGGTTATCAACTGAAGAAAATTGTCCTGACACCAGTCTCCTGCAATTGTGGGCAGATGAATTATGTGATTTTAAATGAGATCTCTTTGGTAAATTTTCCATGCTAAAACAAAAAATTTATATGATTTTTTTCTAAAGAATTCCTGTCTTGCATTTGTCCTTCATGTATGCAAAGAAATAAAATTCTTTGCTTTGAAAGAGAATGTTTTTATAAAAGCCTTTAACTTTTTACTGAAAAGAAAGCCCTACACCATGTTTTGTTTCTAATTCTAATGGGCTTGTGCATGCATGAGTGTGTATATCTAATTCTGTGTGCCCCCACACACATATATCTTCTGTGTATGCACAGAAAATACAGATATCCACACATATAAAAAACCAGTGGTTAAACAGTCTGGCTTGAAGTCTTTTGAACTACAGACACTTTAAGCAGAATTCGTCAGGGTTAGGTCAAATTCTTTGACCTGATCATTTATAAGCAGTAGTAGATCTCAGTTTTATTAGATATATTTTACAAAAGTAATGTTGCTGCTGCTATACAGCAAATATTGTTTTTGTCTGTCAGCTTTAAAACATGTTTCAGAAGACTTTCTTGCTGTTACAGATAAACATTAAAAAGAAGAATGAAAAAAACCCAAACCAAAACAAACCTCTCTCTCTTCAGAGTAGCTGCATTCAGTTGGGAATTCCTTGTGGTTTTATAGACTCCCCACTTTACCACAGTCAAAGTCGTCCTGTGGCTTAATTTCTTCTTCTGTAAGAAAGGGGATTAAAATAGATAAAATTATTATTGGAATGCCATGTCTGTGAGTGGTATGGACTGAATTGAGGCACTGAGAAACTAAAATTTTTCCCTTTCCACACTGAAAGACCCCCAGCCACAGGCCAAGTCGGAGCAGGAACTCTGTAAACCCTCAGGAGTCATTTCAAGTCTTGCACTTGCCCACGATATGCCTCGGATTTGCCTCCAAGCCTCATCACATAGAAGAATATTATGGGAAGGAAGGAGAATAACAGGATCCCTGACCCCACAACTAGGATTAAATGAATCCCCTGAATGTCCCTGGTAAAAAATAATTTCACCACTTGTAACTTGGTGTGTCTTTAATAAGCTGAAATGAAAGTCTCAGACTGAGTACAGGCTCAGATCGGATTGTATTAGCAACAAGAATAAGTCCCAGCCCTTTCTCTAGCCCTAAGACAATATCACATATTGACCTAATCCCTCTTACTCAAACTTCCCATCCTCCAAAAGAAAGTAGCGCATTCAAACCATGCCTGGGTGAAGGACCCTGCCCATGCCAGCTCCCAGGCTCTGCCCAGGGCAGTCTGTGTGAGTGCCCACAACTCTGGCCAGCCCTGAGCCAAGGACCATGCAGAATAGGTGGCTGGGTTTCCTCATGCAGTCTGTTTTACTACTGCATTCACAGGGCTTAGTCCCCTGACTGCCCCTTCTCGTCACACTGGTTACACTCAGTGATGCTGCTTCTGATTTTGCCCTCAGTTTCCTCTTGGGTAACATCATAAGACTATTTATCACCGAAGAACTGTATGACTATAAAATATAAAAGTACTTGGGAGTTGTTAAAAAAAAAGAGTAGGAACAAGAAACATGGACTAAATCAGGTGTGAAACTTGCAGATTGTTTGCCTCTGTGAACAAGGCTAAGCCAGTTTACAGGGCCTTGCCTCAGACCACGGGAAAGGAGGTGGAAGTTAAAAGAGCAAAAAATGCAGAAATGAGTCATGAGTGATGTTACAAAAACACACGCATGTGAAAATCTGAAGTGTTTGAAGCTCTACAGATCCAAAAGGGTTGTGTTCCTGACCCAATCCTATGAAGTAGCTGAAATTTGAAGCTCTATATCTGAATTTTTCTGATTTTGAATAGGTGGTGTAAGGAAAAACAGAAAGCCTGTGGCTGAGGAGAAGGTCTGCAGAAATGTCCTGGGGGTCCAGGCAGGGGAAACCACAGGAGCAAACAGTGTGCCCAAGGCAGCAGCCAGGGCCATCAGTAGGCTGCAGGCCAGGAGCTCCAGGGTAGGCATTATGTCTGGAGCACTTGCCCGGGGTGGAGGGGAGGAGGGAGCTGGCACTCTTTGACCTCGGTAAGGGGCAGCTTTGGCGGATCCAACAGCAGCCAGCCTGTGCCTCAAGGAAGCAGTGAGAAGGTGGATTGTTTCCTGCTGTGCATGGCAAGAGGAGGAAAGACAAGAGGCTCAAGTTGAAACAAAAGGGGGGTGGCTTGGATGTACTTAGAGGAGGGGTTGTGGAGGCTCCATCCTTGAACTGGAAAAAAAAGTGAGCAACCTTGTCTGACCTCATAGTAGACACTGCTCTGAGTGTCCTAAGGTCCCTTCCACCCTGAATTATTCTGTGACTTTATAATCCTACAAGTTCAAACTGAATCACTAGTAATCAGTGTTTTGTGTGTTTATTTGCAGTAAAGAATCCAAGCTTCTTAAATGAATCATAAAAGCCATAGTTTTATTAAGGACAGTAACTGTATCTTTTTTACTCTACAACTTTTTTCCTTGAAATGCAAGGCCCATGTTATAAATCCAACCTCAATTTAGTGTTGCACTTTATGTTCAAACCAGAAAAAATGTCAGAAAGAAATAAAGACAAAACAGATCCTCAGCAGTTGCCTAACTCTAAGCTTATTTCTATTGCACAGAAGCCAACCAAGCCAGCAACAGGGTAGTGCCAAAGATCATCAGAACAGTCTGCCAAAGAAAAAGCCTTAGGCCTAATTGCTGCTACTGGAAAACCCCAGACAAATGCCTGGCAAATAAATGGCCCCGGACTTCCACATTGTTATTGTGGAGGAGCGAATGATGACACAGTTTCCTGCACAATATTTATACACTTGTGCCCTGGGGCCTTGGCTTCTCACTCCAGTGGATATAGGAAGAAAACCAACTATAGAAAAGGCATTTCTGTTGCCTAAGGTGTCATTGTGACTATTTGTACCTTTTTTTTCTTCTTATTTTACATTAAATTTCTAGATTCCCACAATGATCTTAAATTAACGTGAGGATGCCAATGTCACACAGAGTATGCCATCACCACAGGCAGGGCAGGAAGCAGCTAGTAGAGAAATAAGGGCATCGGAAAGGTAATATGAGGTGCTGCAGTCAGACAGAAACACTGCTGAGACTGAAGTCCGGGTCTCCTGACTCGTTCTTATATGGGCTTCATCCTTCCTTCTCAGCTTGTTCCCCTTCCAGACAGATTGTGATGCTTATTCTACTGTGTAATTACAGCAAAAAACATTCCTTTGTGTGTGTTAGCACATGTAGACTCCTACCCTTATAGATGTCTGTTAGGATAAAGGCATATATAGCTTCTACAGTTTATGTCAAACCCATAATTCCGATGTCATCTCACATACACACTTGTTACAAGGTCACCAAAGGATGTTTCTCCCAGGGCGTTGCCTCATTTTCTTTTAATCAGTATAACGGTTCTTGGACTATGTGGGTGTTTTGGGGGTTGGCTTCCATCGTGAAGTAGACTTAGATTATTGTGAATAAACTGAGGGATTTAACATTATAGAAAGGAGTTGGTAAAACTCTGATAGAAAGTACATGATTTATTAACATGACAAGCACATAGATAACTTTTTGCAAAAGATTTTGTGATTATGCTTAAAACTTTATGGGTGCTTCCTGATATGTGCAACAAATCTCTTTGCAGGTAAAGTTACTTTAATTAAAGAGCTGCCTTTCAGATGTTCTGAGTGGTGGATTTATATTAGTATTTATTTTTCCTAATTCATAGACTTGATAACTGACTTGAGAATCCTGCTATGCTAAATTCTGTGAATTGATATTCTAGGAGACAGTTCAACTCAGAAAAAATTACAAACCAGACAAGAAAGTGAAAAGGATGAAAAAGTGAATATTGTAATAAGTTATTTTCATAGGCAATCTATCAAGCTGGCAGCAGAGACTAGCCATTTTTATGTTTCAGTCTCTGGTTAAACCATACTGTTTACTAAAGAAGCAGAGATACTTTTGAATCTAGAAGAATAATGCATACAACATGAAGTAGGTTCTGATCTGTTATATTGATGTAACAAGGTAAACGGGAAAAAATGCAATTTACACTAGCATACTAGGATACATCCTCCGATGTGCAAGAACAAAAGCATAATAGGCAGCCAAAATGGATTCAGTGTGGCAAGACCAGACTATTAGGAGCACAACTTGTCCCTTTCAAAAGTTTAACCATTTCTACTAACAATCTGGCAACATGACATGTATTAGCTGTCTACTTTCAACTCCAACCTAATATAACCTGACATGTACACAGGTAATGTAATGGCAGAATATCAACACTGGCGCTTTTAAAGCAGACAGCTGTTTCACTCAGCTTTTATTTAAAGTGCATGAAAATTGGTGTTTTGCTGTGAGAAAATGACGGCAGAACAGAGACCAAAAGAATGCTCTTGAATGAGGTGGAAATATTAAGTTTTCTTAGTGTTTGCCATGAATTTTGTCCTAGTGACAGAGTGGTTTCTATGCAGACTTCTTGCAGAGTGAAAGAGAAATGATGGCTCTAGTGCAGCTTTTTCTTGATCCTTAGCAATTTATCAGGATGATACCAATCTCTGAAATGTCTAGCTGTTGTTCTTTTCTGAAAACACAATACAGCTAAGATAACAGTATTGCTTTACAGAGAAAAGACAGAAGGATAAACACAGGTTCTAAAATGGCAATCACTTTTCTTCATTCTGAAAAAATTGTTATTAGAAACGGAAGTTCATGGGCAGGAGAAGAAAATAGAGAAGATGCCATTTCTCTGTCTTGGAACAACTGACGACTTCAATTTTATTTGCTACAGGAAAAGAGCTGTTGTTTCAAAAGTTCAACGTAAAAGAGACCATCTATAAAATAAAATACAGCTCTGTGCAGAATGTCAGAGACTACTCTGCTAAATTTATTTCTTTGAATAGTTCTTGTTTAAATAAAAGGACCCCAGTTGAAGAGGAATGGTGAAGGGTTTATAATAAGAATGAACCATTTCTCCAGAAATTAGAAACAAGAAGGAAAAAAACCCAAACAAACCAGCAATTGAAGTATTTACCAGCTAAACCAACAGTAACATCAGAAACATATAAACACCTCTCAAAACCCAAAATATTTACGGCAGGATAACAGCTATTTGCCTTTGCAGCATGTGAGAGACTAGCACTAACTTCCCTCTGCGTAATGTTGCATTAACAGGCTTCCTCTAAAACCTAGTGGGACTAAAAGAACTCTTTAAAATACACTAATTTTTCAAGGTCAAAACTGAAACTGCACTCCATCCTGTGGCATTTTAGAAGGCAGGACTGAAAGCCCAGTGCATCTTTCTTGATTTAATCTTCTCCCCACCTTGGGAAGGAAATTCAGTTGTGCCATAGCCTGAGTTCTTTTCTGAGAGACAAATTCACAAGCATGGGCTCATTTTGCCTAACTTAGACATCCTAGAGTTTTCTGTCTAAATCTAAGCTAGTCATCCTTCGCTTATCATACCTAAAATAAATAAATAAATAAATATGATAACTCCTAGGAGCACAAACATTTTGACCTTTGATAGACATCCAACTTTCTGCCCAGACTAGGTTATCCAAGAAAAAAGCTTGTGCATGTCTCAGCTGTGCCCTGACTCCACTGTAGAAGAGCCCTGGATGCTTACCTGTTTCCTTCTTTACTCTGGTTTCTGTGCAGAACAAACCTGTGAGAAGCAAAACCACTCACCATATGTCAGTTTAGTTGCAATTAGAGATAACTGAGATGATTTGTTATCTTAAACATTTGACATAATTAGTTGTCTCCAAAGAGATATTGGGGGGGGGGGGGGGGGGGGGGGGGGAGCAGTGTTCAGACCTAAATGGTTGTTTTGTGTGATGATCTGACACAAAATTAATTTCAACATGTTTGGCATCTTGCATTCCATGACTTACTTTCATTATGTCAGACAATTTTTACACTTCTTCACGATGTAGTCTTTGACATCAGCATCTGTTACTTAGCATGTTGAAGACTTCTATCTGCTTATTCAATTTCTCTTCTGTGTGTGAAATAGGTAAGTTAATTATGGCTAGGTAAAACCACTGGAAAAAGATAGGTTGAAATTAGTTCACTGGAATGAAAATCTGCACTAATAAAAGTTCTACAGTCAGTAATTAGAACCCTATGTAATTTTCCATTGGACCACAGAAAATAATAATGTTTTTAGAAGTTGTTTATTGACTGGTTTTGTTTCTCTCACAAAACTTAGTTGAGGTTTCCACTTCGGGAAACCTGTTTAAAAGGAACCCCCACTGGACCTATTAACTGTAGAGGAATCAAAGATACGTGACTCAATGTGATGTTTATTCACTAGTTTTCTTAGAAAATGTTTCTTTTAGATTTTGAGGGCAGTCTTTACTCACAGGTTACTACAACTTCTATCTCTACTATAATCTGTACTGCTACACAAGATTTTGAATATTCTTATAATCTAGAATAAGATTAGATTTCTTTTTTTTTTTTTTTTTCTGCTGTCAATAAAACCTTCTTTCTGTCTTCAGTGACAGGTACAATTCCAGAAAAAAATTACAGGATTAGCACGAACAAAAGTTTCTGAATTTTTTTGTGGGAAAAATATTGGAAGTCCATATATTCAGAAGAACAATGGAAGATTTTATGCATATCTATATATAGCTTGTTTATAAAAATCTTAAAATCAGTTTTCCATATATTAAGTTACAGATTCTGGTACTCTTCAGAAATCAGCAAGAATAAGACTGTCTGTTCATGTTTGGGGGGTATTTTGTAGAACAACACCCATAAAAATGGGTAAAATCCAGCTCAGGAATGATGCCTTTGAAACAAAATCTGTGGTGTAGAAATTAATAACTACTAGAGCACACGGCTGCCAACTCTGGAATTTAACATTCCACATTTCACTTAACCATAAAAAATGAAGAGGACCCATGTTCAAAGGCAAATGTAGTAAAACATTAAATTAATTTTACAGTGTGCACATTATAGGTCAAGCATGTCTAAAAGTTCCCAAAGCAAACTGCAACAATATTACTGAAAAATATTTAACAAGGAATAACATAAGCAAAACATAATAAAAGACATTTCTATTGTGTTTCTTCTGTATCCTGACTATACTTTTAACAATAGATGAGGTAGTTTGGGGCATATATCAAAATCTCCTTTTGCTTTTCTGGGCTTAGTTCTAGTGATTTAACTCACATTGACAAAAATATTACCCATAGGAAGGACTCATTCAGTTCAGTAATACTTTCTTTGAGCAAATTATTATTCAACAAGATCATTACCATTACACCATAACATTACCATACTTTGCATTTAAAGATTTCTTCTTTTTTTTTTTTTTTTCTTTAAAAAACCAAAACATTTATTGGTATATTCACATTATTTCTCAAACTCCATGGGATGGAAATTCAGCTCAGTTATAAAAACAGGGGTCCCCCAACTCCAAGAATACAGGGCTACAATATAGCAGCAAATACTGGTCACAAATCCAAGAAGGAAAAAGTACATATATTTTTATGAAACTAGTGACATGAGCATATAATAATAATTTCCAGGTTGCCATCATTCCTAAATATGATTCCTATTCAAGAGAATTAGAAGCATCCATTTCTCTTATGAGTGTCTTCTGCTGGCTTCATTTCTTACTGCAGTATTAAGAAAATGCAATTCCTATGCCAGAAGATCCCAGCATTTATTTAGGAGATAATGACAGAAGTCTTCAGAGGTACTAGAATATCAGATATACTAGAAAACCTGATGAGGAGTAATAGATACCTGATAAGCTAAGTATGCAGATAGCCTTGTTACGGCTCACTTTTTTCTCCCAGAATGCTCTGATTCTTTGTAGACATTAAATTATTACCCATGGGTCTTAGCTGTCAGTAGGAAGCAAATTACATTTTAAACCTAATCAAGTACTCCTAAGTAATCCCAATTAGTCCAAAAAACTGAAGCACAAAGACAGGCATGCATAAAAGCTTGGGGAACTGTTTGGTTCTGTTGTGGGGGAGGTACAAGTCTGGTGCCTGAGACACCTGAAATGTTCATTGAGGAAAAAACAGGGTTAAAACATGAGGGGAGGTACCATTTGTAGTTTGCGTTACCTGTCTTTGGTGCAAAGATCATAAATCAGTCAACAACAAATTCTAAGCACTGCTGACAGAGAGGAAAGTAATAATGGATAAAAAGAAAAAAGGAAGAGGGAGAATAAGAAAAGGAGGGTAGAACAAGTAAAGGAGGTCCCATGATCAAGGGGCATGTTTAAAGTCAGACAATATATTTTAAAAGTATTCTCCTGTGTCGTACATGATTGTTCCATACAAAAGACCTCAGTATCGCTCAGGTCTTCCTCCTTCAATAATTTTTTAGATGATAACATGCAGAAAGATCACCTAAATTATAGCCAGATTAATGAGTAAAAAGATGGAGTCAACTACATTAATGTGTAATAGAAATCAGACCTAAGTAGCTGCTAGGAACTTGAAGTCTGGTTCTATCATCACTTAGTAGGTGGGATTCGGATATCATTCACTGGAACACAGCAAGATTTCAGAAAAGCTCAGAATTTATGAGACTCTACATTTATGCATAATTGAAAGACTGGGGAAGTTAGCCTATTCCAAGATCTGTGATAGTAATCATGCAAAACTCAGTGGGTTTGGAACTTGTGAGTGGCACAGACATTTTCTTTATTTAAACTAACATTTCATAATTATTTATCATCTCAAAAACACATCGCAGCATGAAGATTGTGATATATAAATTTACACCTATTTACATTGATGGTTCTTAGCTCTCAGCCTTGGTACAACAACATAGAGGGGGTGAATTCACGCATCACATTCACTTGTATTTTATTTTTTTTTTAATTAGACATGCCATCAAAATCTGTTGTGAAGATCTCAAGATTGACAGAGCATTCTTTGTCATGTTTGCACTCAAACAAGTTATCACTCAAGCAGGAGCATTATGAATAAGCCATAACATAAAGTACATGCTCTGAAAGGTCTCTGAACAATACATTGAAATAACACAGCACAAATGTCACTAGTATAAAGTATGGAAACAAAATAAACTCTCATGCTTCAGGGCACAGATCAACAAAGGCTTTACACTCAGACTATAACCTAAAGGATTAAATCTTGTTATTCAGTGCATGTGCATTGACTAACACAATGGGATCACTGCGTTCCTACTGAAATACTATGCTGCTGTAGTAACAACCACCACAAAAACAAAGTGTGATAATTGCAGCAATAGTTATTTTTAATAAGAGTATAAAGAAACATTTCCCTATATGCGGGGAGGCTCAAACGACGATTTCTTGCACTGTCTTCTGAAATATTGGCCATTGAAAAATGCTTCCAGCAACCCCCTCAAGTTCAATTTCCCAACTTTCTACAGAAGCTACATTTACATTGGCAGGGTTTGATGGGAACGTATCTATTAAGCTGTTAGTGTTAATGATGCAATAACCCCATTATACACATTTCAAGAGCTTGGTTTTCAACTAGCTCTGGTTTTGTCCTGTAAATTTCAGCCCATTATCACTTGCTGCATGTTAGGTGCAATGCCAAAGAACACCCTTTGGTTTATGTTGACCCAAAGAATATTGATTTCCTGTGATACAAGATCACTCCATGATGCAATCCAAGAAGCAGTTGGAGGGGTTAACTGGATGATTAGCTTCAGAAGTGTGTTCCTGACCTGAAGTAAATTGCTGTTGTAGACACACAAGTCTTGGCCTCAGAGCACACGCCAAAGTACCGCTGAAGTGCTCCATCTGGAATGCCCAAAGGAAAACCTTAACAAGCCCCAGGTGTCACAAAACCTTTCAATTCACCCTTTGAAGACACCAGGAAAACTTACACCCTGGTGCCTCATGACATGGAGCAACCTGAAATGCAACACAGCTGTGAACATGTTCCAGTGCTGGATGTCTCTTCAAAAGCTATGTGGCAGAGGCAGCACACAATGCTCTTGCATTTGTTAGCGTCTCCAGGTTCTTGTACTAGCAAGAAAATGCCCCTAAGAGGAAGGCTTCTCCATACTGCACAGAAATCCCATATCAATCTCTCACTAGTAAGGACTAAGTATCAAATCTGACTCCTTAGAAGATGTTGGTCCCTCACTGACAAATGGGAAAAGGCCCATGAAGACAATCACATCTTTCACTTCCCATCACTTTTCAGGCTTTCTCAAACCTTGTGCTGCCCTAACTCCATGTCTCTTTTCTGGTGTTGGAGGCTAAGATACAAGACCAAGTTTGCCAGACAAATCAAATCTGTCTAGCAGCAAGGCACACCAGAGTTCAGGATAACATCAATATAATTTGATGTCAACCCCAAACATATGCATGTAACCTAAGCCATCGACTGTCTTGCCAGCTCCTGTAAGTAGCTATGTCCAGTGTGTGCTTGGACATGCTAGGCTGCCGAGGCCAGCCCAGGCAGACATGCTATTTCTAAACACACAATAGATTCCTTATGCAAGAAAACAAAAGCACACAGGTAGAGATTAGCCTAGTGCGAACGGGTTTGACTTAAGAGGAAACCACACATAATAACACTGTAAAAGATTTATCCTATCAGTATCTGTCTGCATTTTTACTGGTATCTTTAGGTATGAAATTCTGAGAAAGACTGAAAATCTATGGGCAACTTGGGGTGATCTTCCAAGCATCCACTGTGGTGACAGAGATCCACCTTACACAGAAAAAGTTATGCAAGCATAACTGCTTTTTAGCTGCTTTCATAATATGTCACTGCTAAGTCTCATTTCCCTAGAGCTATGGTTATTTAAGAGACCCTTTTAATTATCTTCATAATGCCTGGCTTTTATGGAGTCAAACTCAGAGTTGAAGATGACTCTTTGATAAATGCCCTTTTTCTAAGGAGACATAGACTTGTGTCTACTGTCTTCCACATCTTCTGGACAGTTGATGGTTACTGAGTCTTAGTAATGCTTTTCTTGGGATCTTGCTATGAAGGTTGACACACCAGAGGAGAGAAAAATTATTATGGCAATGTTAATGCAGTTTTGTTCTCTCTGGGGATAAAATGTTTAGGTGGACTACATGTCATTTGCTAATTTTGTGCCTGGGGAAAAAGACTTTATATGCAAAATTCCCAAAACGTATCATACACACACATGCATGCATTAACAACATTAACAACATATTAACAGCTATGTACTCTCTTAATACTGGACCAGGCTTATGAGCTTCTTCCAAGAAAACAAATATTAAAAATTAAAATTAAAGCCCTCAGCCACATGCTAGTGAGATGAAAGGAATTGTGAGGGCAATGATGTGTGCTGGCTTAGAAGTTAAGCCAAAAAAGGGCACCTTTCTTTGTAGGAACTAAGGAGTCTGAGTCTCTGGAACGGTAATTAAGATCACCTTGTTCTATGTGATCTGCTAGGTACATATAGAAAATAGTCTTTAGTGGATTCAGGCCCTGGCAAAACTTCAGTCGTCCATCTCCCTCTTTCTTTTGCTATGAAGTACAGGTAGATAATACTGTGAATTAGGTAGTCTTGTATTTAGATATATTGAGAATTACGTGGTACCAGATGGAGCAGACAAACAGTTATGGTGGGCCCTGGAAGGATGGGCTATAAAGTTTTGTAACCTCTCTGTCTACCTGAGAGCCAATGTCAGCATAACTAGGGTAGTTCGGTGAAAACTGTATGTTCACATGGATTCTGTGTTGGGGTACCATTATGGGTTTATTCTTTGGAAGTAATGGAGCAAGGTATTTATGAACAGAAGACCTGCGGTCTTAACCAGCCTTGTGGCTTCTAAGTGTATTATATTCAGCAGTCTTTAAGAAATAGTCTTTAAAAATGCAAGAAATATTACTATTTACTGGAATAGTGGGATATTTGGAAATTTAACTGCATATGTAAACTGGAGTTTAAACAGTATTAGAGTTATACATTGTAGCTAATTTTCCTTCCATACTGTTGTCCTGGGTTTGAGTGAGTGGTGGGGTTTTTTCGGTAGCAGGAGAGGGGGCTTTAGGGGTGGCCTCCTGTGAGAAGACTCTCGAAGCTCCCCCGGCTCCAAGTCAGACCTACCTCTGCACCAAGGCCAAGCCAATCAGCTGCGCCTCTGCAATAACGTATTTAAGAAGGGAGCTGGTGAGGAGGAATCAGACTTGCGAGGAAGAGTTACAGCGGTGAGGTGAACATCAAGGTCAGTGGAGGAATGGAGGAAGAAAGGAGGGGGGAAGTGTGCCGGAGCAGAGACCCCCCTGTATCCTGTGGTGAGACGGCAGGGTGGCCCCCCCTTTGCCACCCATGAAGATCTACGGTGGAGCAGACACTGATTTATGGCCTGTGAGGTGTTTTGCATGGTTGACCAAGGTGTCTGTGCCCAAAGAAGGCTGGGGTCTTGTGGGAAAAAGTAGCCCCCACTGTTGTAGTTTGGTGCTGGAAGGATTGCAGCATGCGGGGGTTTCCCACGCCGGAGCAGCTCGGGAAGGGCTGCAGCCGTGGGAGGGAATCCAGTCAGAGGAAGTTAGTGACCCATGACGGAGCAGTGTGGGGAACGCTGCGGCCCATGGGAGGGACTCGCGTAAGAGTATGTTTATAGAGGCCTATCTTCTGTGAGAGGGGACACATCAGTGGAGCAGGAGGAAGCAGTTCCAGAAGCTCCCCTCACTGAAGATGGAGAAAGTGGCAGCACTGACTGCACCCCCATTCCCTGCCCCTGTGCCTCTGAGGGGAGGAGGTAGAGATATCAGGATCAGAACTGAGCATGGGAAGAATGAAGGGGTGGGGGGAACATGTTCTCAAGATGTGACAATGCTTCTCACTGTACTACTCTGTTAAGTGTTGTTGTTAGTGTCTGTAATAAATCTAGGGGGTTTTTTTCTTCCCCTAACGAGTCTGCCTTTTGCCTGTGACCATAATGGGTGATTTGCCCCTCCCAGTCCTATCTCAAATCCCAAGCCTGGTTTATTTGTCCCTTCTCATCTCTGGAAAAGAAGGGAAGAGTGAGCAGCTGCGTGGTGCTCAGTTGCCCTCTGAACTCAACCTACAGCTGTTCATCAAAGGATAAAACA
Organism: Tyto alba; assembly: GCF_018691265.1. Taxonomy (NCBI): domain Eukaryota; kingdom Metazoa; phylum Chordata; class Aves; order Strigiformes; family Tytonidae; genus Tyto; species Tyto alba. The sequence continues at coordinate 39,150,502 of NW_024881316.1, read as the reverse complement.
CAAGAATCCAGAATAGTTACTCAGTTGAAGAAAAACAGTTTTGCTGTGCAAAACTGTATTGTTACCAATTGCTCTGCAGATAATGACTTCAATAGACATGTGCTCTCATTTAAATGCTTTGCTGAATTAGGGCCAGAGTGCTTATCACTACATAAAACTCACCCATAGTCATTTGGGTCTTACTACTGTCCATAACTATTTTCATATTAGCTTGGACCTTCCAAGAACATCACTTATGTGAACATTATGGAGCAAAGAATTTATGAACTTTGAATCAGCACATGAAGAAAAAATTATGTATTCCAGGAGCTCAATTAACAAATACATCAAAACAAAGATATTTTTTTCAGCTATTCTTGCTATCTTAAGTATTTGAAGAAAACATACAACCCCTGTCCCATTGAAAAAATCTTGGATTTATATTAAGCATAGCTTAATTTTTCTTCAGTTTAAGTAATGTTTCTACATCTTTTTCTTTATAGAGGTATGTAATGTCTCTGTATTCACCATACTATACTGTCTTATTATTTACTATATGTGTACACAGGTATGCACATATATATATGCACACACAGGATTTGAGTATCAACAGACACAGTTTTGAAACTAAAGGATTTACACAAAGGTCAGTCCAGCCCTTTGCTCACTAGTGTTTTCACAGTGTACCTTCAGACACTTTGATCTCAGGGTTTTAGCTCTGAAATGAATATATAACCAAGTTAGGAACAGTGAGCAGAAGCATGAGTTAAACAAACGTGGTGGACACAAAAGGACATTGCTCAGGCTTGGGACATTTGTTTGCATGACTACTTGTAGACCAAGGTGAAAAGTGCAGCTGGCTTCTTGGACTGCACAGAGTGTGTAAACAAGCATGAAAGAGAGATTAACTCTCACCATTGAGAAATGTTTGTGCTCTTGAAATCAATGGGTGATTCGTGACAACAAGAAAAGGGCAAATATCCAGACAAAAGGCTCCAGCCTGTGGTTTGTATTCAATCAGCTCTTAATATCAGGTAAACTTGTTACAGATACACAAATTACTCATGCACTAGGCTGTGATTTCACTAAGGTAGGAAGAAGTGTTGATGTAGATAGAGTAAATATAAGCAACAGACTGTCTTGTAACTGATCTCTCTTTAATCCTCCTCAATTGATGACAAATTGCCATTTACAGAATGCTTTATGAAAACGTAAGCCCTTCAGATAACAGAAACCCATCGAGGCAGTGAGCTGCAGCAAAAGTGCCATATTCCCACTAACTAGCAGCTTAAACAAACAAATAAATATCAAGCAAAACACTTTGTAAATTTCAGTAACCTTTTATTTTTCCCTGAAGTATGGCTGCTGTGACCTATGTGAAACTAAAGTTTCTGTATGTCTTTAAACTGAAGTTGCTGTATTAATACATTTGTGTATTATATATTGTATATTTGTACATCCATATATTTGTCTAAAATAAATACATGAAAGATTATGTTTACAGACAATTTCTCCTTTTAAAGTTCTGACTTTACTACACATGCAAAGACTCCCTAAAATCAAATCAATGCAGGGCTGCAGTAGGAGCTTACTACCTGAAGATGGGTCCTGTCACTCGTGAAAATAACAAGTGTCTATCAGACATCAAGTTTTCTGTTAGAGGTAGTGACTTTTATTAATGAGCAAGTTTTAAAGTTTTACCCCTACATATAAATCTTGTTTTAAATATACCATCATGGTGAAAATACTGCTGCTATGTGTGAGTGATCCCACAAGTCTTTGAACATGCACCTGTCATACTTCAGATTCAGTCTGTATCAACATTCCTTTATTTTGAGAGGCTGAAATGGCAAAATAAATTCCACTAAAACACTGAGTCAAAGCTCAAAACTCCTGGTCTTCTAAAAGTCACATTGAGTCCTTCCTGAAATTTACCGTAAAGCACTGGAAAAAATAGGTAGATGAGGAACAAAGAGAGGGAGAGTGTTTAAGGACTTAAGGATAGCAAATAAGGCTGGCTTAAGTCTGAAATGTTACCTGAGTAACATGATGTATGTGAGAAGTCCCTTGCAGTTTAACAGTGTGTAAAATACACAGTATACACATAGAAACTCAAGGGTTCCCGTGTGGTCAGGACAATAGATTATGTGGGTTTTAGAACAGGTTTCTCAAATATTACTGGTTTATAAAACTCATCTATCCTTGTTGGTTTTAAACCAGTATTGGTGTCTGCTTTGTACCAAAACAAAAGGTCAAGGTGTGTTTCTTTCCCTTCTGTTCTAGACTTAGATTACATTTAATTTAATCAAAACTAGGTTGTAGCCTGACCTGTATGTACATAGGGGAGTAGGGAGGATTAGAGCATATTTTCATTGCTTCACATTGGCTACTGATACCATGAACAATGTGAGGAAGAGGAAATTGGGATTAATGAAGTTGCTTAGGAACAGGGCTCAAACAAACCTAGACTTTGTACATCACAGCTGCTGGTAGGTCTCACAGGTTACATATACGTTGATAATGTGTCAGGTCCATGCTCTGAACATGATACTGAAAGTCTCTGTATGTTGTGGCAACCTACCTAAATTCTTTTTTTACCTAATACAAGTGTCTGAACCTAGACACTATATTGGGATCAAGCTCCTGAAATCATAGAATCATAGAATGGTTTGGGTTGGAAAGGACTTTTAAAGGTCAGTCCTCCTGCAATGAGCAGAAACACCTTCTACTAGACCAGGTTGCTCAAAGCCCCGTCCAACTTGGCCTTGAACACTTCCAGGGAGGGGGCAGCCACAGCTTCTCTGGGCAACATGTGCCAGTGTTTCACCTTCCTCATTGTAAAAAATTTCTTCCTTATATCTGGTTTGAATCAGCTCTCCTTTAGTTTAAAACCATTACCCCTTGTCCTGTCACTACAGGCCCTACTAATAGGTTTGTCCCCATCTTTCTTATAAGCCCACTTTAAGTATTGTAGGGCCACAATAAGTTCTCACCATAGCCTCCTCTTCTCCAGGCTGAACAACACCAACTCTCTCAGTCTGTCCTCATCAGGGAGGTGCTCTAGACCCCTGATCATCTTCATGTCCCTCCTCTGGACTCACTCAAGCAAGTCCATGTCTTTCTTGTGCTAAATAAGATTGTTAGTAGGCAAAGGCCATGCCAAGGAGCACGTAATGAAGTACCAGTATTCAAATACATATTTTGGCATTGTTTTATTTACTGACATTTATGTAGTCACAAGTTCCAAGTTCGATTTGTTCAATGTACCCCTCACATGGTATCCATTTCCAAGTGCCATTGTGCATTTCCAAGCATGAAATGCAGTTGGCCAGCCCTCAGGGGATGCCATGTATCAGACTGACCTAACTGGCCAATTTTTCATCCATTGACTTGTTAGCAAATGAAGCACAAGGATCCGGAGAACAGAAGCTGAATCTCTTCATACCACCTGGTGAGAATCTCCAGTCAAAACAGTCTAGTCCAGCACAGCACTCCATGATACAGCCCTGAAAAAGTATAGGTGTCTAATTCAAGGTAAGATGAAACAAAGCTCAGTTTAGGTGTTCAGGTTCCTGGTTCTCAACTTCATCGCATTTGTCTGGGGATATTCCTTCCCTGAATGCAACGCTTAACTGAGTCTTACAACATGAAAAATATGTGTACCACAGCCACACGGCTGGCTGCTAGGGAGTAACAACCCATGCAGTGGGATATGGGAGAACTGAGAGGTTAATATGGGGTAAGTCACTGCTTCCCTGGAGAGATGGGAACCCATAGGCAAAGAGTAACTGTTTTCTAGTTTGCTTCTGGAGAAGAAAAACTATGCACTGTCATAGACATGGAGGTAGGGGCAAATATATATATTGCCTTTTCACTAAATAATTTGGGGAACTCAGTGTAAATGTCTTCTTGGAAATCATTTCCCTCCATTTTTCTCCAGCCTCTTGGACTAATTTGAACCAGTAGATATGCTATAAATAAAAATATACTTTTATGTCATTCAAAAGAAATAAACAGTTCCTGGATCCTTGGCTAAGTTCCAGGTCTGTTTAAGGAGGTTTTGTTTTTCAGTTTTTCAGTAAACAGGAGACTTAAAGTCAAGCTAATGTAAGCGCATGCAGCCCAACTATCTGAGAATCCAAAGACAGCATTGTTAAAAGGTTAATAAAAGAGAATTTGCTCCTCTTTGTCTCTTATTATAAGCAGTCAAGATATCAATGCATTTTTCTTCAGAATTCTGAGGTACAGTCTGCCCTTTTCATTCTGGTTTACTGCCAGAGTAACCATATTAGTTGCTTTGCTACCAGTGTAATGCAAACTGGTAGATGCATCTACTTGTTGACATGAAAATGTACATGGTTTTATAAAATAATTGCTTGTCCATTATTCTAGTTTGCTAAAGCAAGACAAAGGATGATAACTGTGATCCTGCTGCCTTTCTTTTTCAAGGGGAAAAAATATAGCATTTCTTTAAGGATGTTCCTACCCTGATCATCAAACTATAGACAGTATGAATGGGATAGACAGAATGACAGGAATACCCTTTAGTCTTCTCATAGAAGCTAGATTTCTTGGTGACACAAGTCTAAAAATGATCTGGTTACAACACAGCAAAGAAAAGGGAGCCTGGTTCTATGAACTATACATTAGGAGGCTTTTCCAGTGTAATGGAATTTGAATTATTTTGCCTCTGTTATAAGCACACATATACTGGTACTACAATCAGCCTATATTTCTTATCTTGAAGAGACTTTTCTATCTCAGAGTATACCTGTACCAGGAAATCTCTCAGTCTTGCTAGAGCAGAGCAATCACATGTCATAATGAAGGCAAAGCAGAAGAAAGTTGAGATGGAGAAATGCTAGAGGTGAAGAAGTTATATTTACAGGTTATTTGAAGAAGCAGAAGGGCCAAAAATGCACAAGTAATTTTTGAGGTCTGGGAGCTGAGATGTTTCTCAACTGAAGGAAATGAGGAGATGATTAATGCTAGCCCAGTGCTGAGGGCCAAATGAGGAAAAAGCACAAAAGTTTGAAAAGAACATCTATGAGAAATTTGACCTCATCTAGTCCACATAAAACATTTCTGTATGTATGTATTTACAGTGGCTCTCAAGTAATGTATAAATATGTAGTCAGGAAAAATACTTTCATAAAAGAGTTTATAATCTAAATCACTAAAATGAAGAAAGTAAAGGAAGTATTTTGGATAAAACAAGAACCAAGGATTTTATGGCTTTTCCAGTCACAAAAGAAATAATCTGCTACATTTAGTAAATGATCTTAGTATTTCTGAGTCTTGGGCCCACGTAAAACACTACTAATAAAACTAAGTAGTGCTAATACTAATACATGTTATGTAATAATATCTCCTTATTTACATCAGTAGACATAAAGAACGGTATGAGCAAATTTAATATTATTCCCATTTCACAATTAAAATTAGTAAGGTAGAGATGACCAACTCTAAGGTCACCCAGAAGACCAAAAACAGATGAGACCAGAAACAAATGGTCAATTCAAGAACAGGGATGCTAACTATCTGATCACCAGATACTTACCACTATTTGAAATGTCCTATATATTGCCATCTCAAAAATTGTCTTTCTTTTGAATCTGTACATACTCATATTCACACATTTAATTTACTACTAGTTATTATTTGTGATATTAACAAAGTATTATTCTGAAAGAAGTCCTGTGAAAATTCTATGAAAGTTATTAAAAAAAAGTGAAAGACATATTTCTGATAATTGTGACATTGTAAAAAAAACATCACCCTTATCTAAGTTCATAAGTTTTTAACTACATAGTTTTCTTTGTTTTTCAATTTTCCATTTTAAAAAAAAAAAAACAGACCCAAAGGCTAATCTTTTTCTGAGAACATTCAGTCTTTCAGGCAGATATATAACAGCTTCAAATATTTCACACACACACCCCCTCAATTTAAAGAGAACGTATTTCCATAAAACTCTCAAGTATAAAGCAGAACAAATGTTATTAAATGCTAAGAACTTCCACATATGAAGATTTAACAACCTGTTTGCATGTGTGATATTTTACATTTTGCGAATGCAATATGTTGACCTACATTTAGTTGGGAATCTATTATAGCCCTGAGATAATTCCCTTCAGATTTTTTCTCTAGGTAAATAATACTATATTTAAGCAGATTATTACTGTAACACTAACGTAGTGTTTGCATTTTCTTTATTGGATTGAATACTCTTCAATATAGGTCACTTACCTTTACAAAACCAAAACAACATATACTCCTTTCTCTAAACAAGTGTTAATAGATCTCTTTTAATTTCTTTCTTATATGTGAGAATATCCTTGCTTTATCTTTTATATCACCTATTTACCTTTTTTTCTTAACTCTGACAGCAAAACCAGTCTTGTCGTCTAAAGCTTTACAGCCTCCTTAAACTCAGTTCAGAGTTTTTAGGTTCTCATGGGCCAGTAGTGATCAGTCCAACAGTATAATGTTTGCATTATGAATACTGTAGGTCGATGTTTGTTTAAAAAAAAAAAAAAGGAAAAAGTTCCCACTGGAATGTTTAATCATGAAAATGTTTCATTTTTAAGATTTTTAAAGGCTTTTCTTTATGAAAACAAAATCTGGGACCTAATTTGACCTGACAGAGTTCCTTTAGTGCATGGAAATTACATGCGATAACCAATTTTGACATCATATTTAGAATTATGTTGTCACTCTTTTGCATGTCCTTCACCTTGGTGTTAATGCTACGTACTGCAAGCAAGACAGATATTTTTCTATTATGCATGAGGATTGTAATGTTAATATATTTACAAGCAAATTTAGAAAGGTTGAAGACAAGAAATGTCCTTGCTGACTTGAAAAAATAGTTATATATTTTCTCAAAATATATAGAGATGGGTTCACTTTGGATGCAGTTCCTTGTAGAAAATATGTTCTATCGACATAACAGCTGTACTCTATGATAGGACTGAAATTATTTTTTAAAACACATCAGAGACAAAATATCTAAGACCCTCCTTTTAGAAAAGAATCCCAAGTCAGGACATCATTTAAGCATGTTTTTAACTGGTTTTCTGAACACAGATGGACTGACATAGTATACTTAAGTGTATTTTCTATACACTATAAGACAGAGAGATTTTTATTGACACACTGGTGGAGAATGACTGTTTTGGAACGTGCCATTTTGTTTCCTTTTGGATCAGGAATTTGGCCTGTCCAGTGTCACAAAAGCAGAGTAGTTAAGCCAGAAAATAATATTGCCATGCGCTCTCTCTTTATGGACAGTAGAAAAGGAATGGAGAGAGAGTTTTCCAAAATGTGGTCAAATCTAGCTTGGCCAAAGGGTTGTGAAATTGAAGGTTATGTAAGAAGAGAGACAGGCAGATCTATCAATCTCTGCTGAGTTTGTTCCTGGTTTAGTTTTTCCTGTTTGAATGACTAGATTCACAAAAGAAGCAGGGGAGGTTCACAAACACTAAATTAAATAGAAAGGCTTAGTATCTTACTACAGCACTTACTAACTCTGTTCTGATTATTCCTCACTTTCTACCATCCTAAAATTATTCTTTGGGATGCTAAAATTATTCTTTGCGAATACTTTCCTGCTACTACCCATGTGTCATACTACCCAAGGTCCTTTGTAGAGAGCACAACCCTGCGCTGAGCACAAGGGCTCCCCTACATGACAAAATGGGAATGTTAAACACATAAGAACAGCAGCCATAAAATTCAGCCTGCTGCACAGGAGGTCATCTAGCTCAGGAAGCAGGAGAGGAGGTCATGACTGTCATCTGGAAGTCACAGACACAAAATATGTCTTGTGCTCTGACAGTTTAGCAAGCTCCATCCCACAAAACTATCCTGGAAGTAGTGGCACCTTGATTTCACCTGGTTGTCAAAGAATGGTGTCCACATTTAATTTCACCTGTACAGACTGTATGTATGTTTGCTTCCTCCAGTATCGTAACAACCAGGTTAGAGGCTATGTGGAGAGGAAACTTTTCTTATTTTGACACTTTTATCTCGTATAAAAACTTTGGATTCAGGTGTCTTGTCTCCAAAAATATTGCCCTGTTATTAGCTATAGAGTACTATGAGAGGTGGCAGTTAAGGGAATTCCATTTCTCGAGGTATAAAATGAATATTTGCTTGGCCAAAGAAAGAAACTGTGTCCATAGTAGTGAATAAGTCCTGCAAGAAACCCTGGTTTGGCCTTGACACATGGCACAGCATGACTTGTGTCCACACAGATAAACTCTCTTACTTCAGAAGCAGAATGGCTGGATCCATGCTGCCTACTGGGTAATATTCCTGAACAGTATTGTGACATCATTAAAGAAAGTGCTAGAAAGCACCCTAAGCAAAACCAGTTTTAATCCTACAGGGAATCATAGGACTAACTGGTGAAAAGCAGGAACAAAAATATTTTTTTGTGCAAGAGAATACTTGAATTATAAATCTCCAAATAACATAACCATCAATTAAGTGTTTATGAGGATTTAAACCCATCAGGGCATACCTACAAACATACGTTTAAGTAACAAGATAACTGTGAGATGTAATGATGGAAGCTTAGAACATGGATAACACTGGGGGGTATGAGCATTTAAATTACAATTTAGAGCTTTCATGCATTTTGTTATAAGTCTCTCATTACTTGATTACCGTAAGAGCAACTAAATATGTCCCAGTTATAAATACAATGATACTAGCTTGAATTTGCAGAGAGGTTGTAATCATATTTTTGTTGTGAGATTTCTCCTTTAATTTACAAAAGAAAAAAAATAAAATACTCTAAGTACATTTGATGAAATTCAAAATGTCATATTATTATCCATTTCTGGCAAGTGAGGAAAAGGCATTCATTTAGAAATCTGAACAGTTTTTTCCAAATAATTTCCAATTTTTATATAGACCTTCAATAACCCAAGTTTGGACTCAGATGGGATACAGTATTATCACATTCTTGAAAAGCTCTTGAAAAGTATGGCAGGATTCAAATGTTGATTAAATGCAGAGCATCTATGTTGACGTCTAGAGTAAAGGACCATCATGGTGCTGAGCCAGATTTCTCTGCAAAACATATCCCAGTTATGTCTGTTATAATTTTCTTTCTTCTAGCAGAAGAAGGGGAAATAGATGCTTTGTTCTTAACTATATTGACAAATTTACTCATACTGAGTTATATACTACTTTTGGAAGAGTCATGTTGCCTTAAATGAAACAAGACCATTTGAGAAGGTACTAATCACTGTGATAGTGAGCACTGAAGTCTAGGCCTTAGAAATTAATCTGAACAAAGTCCTATCATTTGTTCCAACAAAAACTGTCAAGATTTAAGAACTGTTTTATGGATCATAAATAAAATATAAAACATTCCTGAGTCCTCTGTAGTAAAAATGACTCATAATTATCTTGAAAAATTCCTGTACCTGATGTGTGTTTAGCTCCATCAAAAAATGACAGGATAAAAAAGTAATTTTCATAGCTATTAGCACCATAGTTAAATATCTATATTAGTTGTGGCTTCAGTAATGAAATTTCTTGGCAAAACCTTTCCGTCAGAGTTGGTTTTGTGAAATTTCATAATTTCTAAGTAAATCAGGTCTCTAGATCACAAACCGTGGTTCTAATGGGAAACATTAAGCTGCCCGACATCTTCTGGATAGGCAACATGAAACCGGGGTTGTGCTACAAAGGAAATATTTCAAAGCATAGCCCAGGAATGCAGAGATAGTGTCAGGTAAGCCAAAGCTCACTTAGAATTTAGCCTTGCAAGGGACATCAAAATCATCAAGAATTTCTACTATTATTTGAGTAGTAAAAGGCTGAACAAAGAAAACATTGAACTGTTGCTGAATGGGGCAGGTGGCTTAGTGACAACAGACACAGATAAGCCTGAGGTACTCAATACCTTCTTTACCTCGGTCTACACCAAGAGGTTCTCCCAGGCTTCTGTGTTTACAGAAAATGCTCAGAGAGGTACCAGTAGTGGTTGATGATCAAGTCAGGGACTGTGTGAGAAGACTCAACCCATGTGAGTCCTTGGGACTATATAGGCTGTGTCTGAGATTATCAGCTAATGTCATAGAAAGACCACTCTACCATCTCTGAAAGGTCATGGAGATAAGATGAGGAGCCTGAAGACTAGAGGAAAGTAAATGTTGTATATATTTTTAAACCAAAGACCAAAAGAATGATCCAAGGAACTACAGACTGGTGAGCCTCATTTTGGTCCCTAAGAAAACCATCGAGCAAGTCCTCCGGAGATCCATTTCTGAGCATGTAAAGAAGAAGGTGATTTGGAACAATCAACACATATTTATCAAGAATAACTCATGCCTGTCAACCTGATTGTCTTCTGTGAAAAGTAACTAAATTTGTGGATGAGGTGAGAGCAGTGTACGTCATTTACCTGGATTTTAGCTCGGCTTTTAGCACTGTCTCCTTAATATCCAAGCTAGAATGCTACACTCTGGATTGGTGAACAAGTAGATGAGTAAATTCTGATTTGATAGTTAGGCTTAGCAGATAGTGGTTAGTAAGTCATACTGTGCCTGGAGGCTGGTAGCTAGTGGAGTACTGCAGGAATCTGTCATGTTGCCTGTTTAACATTTTTACTGGTGACCTGGAGAAGGTGTTGGAGTGCAGTCTCATTAAGTGTGCAGATGACCCCAAACTAAGAGAACTGTCTGATCCCTTAGGGAGAGCACTGAGAAAGTGACAGTCAAGCCCTTCACAGTAGCACATGGTGGGAGGATGAGCAACAAAGATAAATTGAAACAAGAGCAGCTCAGGTGGGATATAATGAAATACCTTTTTCCCATGAAGATAGTGAAGCAGTGGACTAAACTGCCAAGAGAGGTAAAGCTATCTCTGTCCTTGAATGTTGTCAAGAACTGACTGAATAAAGACGTGGTCTGACCCCATACCTGACCCTGCTTTATCAGGAGGTTGCACTGGAAGCCTCTAGAGGTCCCTTCCCACCTAAATTATTCTAGGATTCTATGAGTAGAGTTGCAACACAGAATTGTATATTGATTTTTCATATAATTTATAAAGCAAACGTGATGGTGGCATAGGCTGGTTTTAGATATTTCTCCTGGAGAATTTTGTGTGTGATGGGCTTTAGTTCTTATTGTTATCTTCATCATTCCACAGTTTTATACTCTGTTTTATTTAGACAGTGTAATTAATTCTAGTTACTGGCTTGGTTAATGAAAACCACCCTGCCAATAAGCAAGCTTAAAGTAAAAAAAGGCAAAATGTTATTAATCAAAGCACAGGTTCCCTCATAGATATTAGCAGAGCCAAACACAATGTATAAAAGTGAACTGACCTAACAAGAAAGAGAAACAGGGATTTCAAGAACACGGCTGGTTTATTTCCCAGTGACAAAATATACGAAAAGAATACAGACCTCAAATTTCTAAGGAAAGGAAAGATGTTTTAGTAGTTTGGATTTATCCTGCATTGACTGTCCCGAGTCAGGCTTTGAAAGTGTTCATGACCATAGTGGAAAAAAAATAATTCAGTGCAAAGAGCTCCTTTTTTTTTTTCTCCTGAATTGAACTGGTTGTTTCAAAATTTCCAGTGAAAAGTAAGCATGGTCTCTTATTCACTGTTTCTCATAAAGAATAAAAATAACTCCTCTTCTAGCCATTATCATTCCAGCAAAAAACCTCAGAAACTTTTCAGGCCTGATCCTGTAGCTTTGAAGTCAGTGGGAACAGAATCATAGTCTTAAAACACAATGTTTTGGCTAGATGTTGTCACAGAGTTGCTCACATCTTTGTTATTTTCTATCAGTAAGATTAGTGTTTAATACTATCTGAAAAGAGATTCCTGTTGGTTTCTGGAGGCCCTTGGAGGCTGGAGAAGGGGATTTCTATCTGTATATCTATCTAGAGACTGCTTCACTGAAATATGTAGGAAACTGTGACTTGACTTCTGTAGCTTTAAAACGGGTTTGATATGAATAGTTTCCTGTAGCCACTAGGACTATGTCCATATTAGAAAATTAAATGCACTCACAAACACTCTCTGGCACTGCAGATAACCAGCACAGAAAGGCCTGCATCCATTTTATTGAATCCTTGTGCCTTCAGACACTGAGCAGCCACATCCAAACTGTCACTAGTTTCTGGCCCCAACTCACTCCAGAAATGGTTTGGATATCAGTAGCTCACCTAGGTCAAAAACAACCAGGTGCCATCTGAACTTGTTTGCATCATAGGCAACAAAGTGGCAGGGCACGTTTCTTTCTACTGTTTAATTTATTAGTGTGCATAACTTCAGGGTGCAATTCATCTACCTTAATTCAGACATCTGAAAGTCCAACATTTAAACTTCTGCTAGTTACCCTGGCTTCCTCTTATACTCAGTGGAAGCAAATCCAGGCCACAATTCATCTGACCTGTCTTGTGTACTCAGCTCAAATAAGATGGATTGCAATCCGGGAATGCCCATTTTTTCTTCTGACTATAAAGTGAGTCTGAGGTCACTAGGTCAGACTTAGACCTCTAACTATTAGGCACCTGAGATAAGGTGAGACAGATACCAGCCTAATACATACTAGTAAATTTATCAGCATATGTCTTAGGTTAAGATACACTTTTAAAGTCCATGTAGATTAAATTATATGTTTTTACTCAAGAAAAACAGTGGAAATACTTACTGAGAAGTTTCTCTGTCAGAAGACCTAAACTGTTCTCCACAGAACAGTGTGGAAGGATGAAAAGTCTTTTTCTGGATCAGTTGTCCAGAATTGTAATATTCTCTCACATCTCTCCCAGAAGTATGATGTAATTTATCAGTAGTCATGCTGCCTTTGTTCTTTTTGTAATCATGGGGGTAATACCTTTTTAATTCATTCTGTTCTCAATTAGGAGCAAGGCTTGAGTAGCTGGGAGGATCTACCTGAAGCTGTAGGATTTCATTTCTTGTCTGTGTCTGGAGGTCTGGGCAGCTGTGGAGGAGGACAGGGTCAGGACTCTGCCCTCCAGCAGCATAATTGAGACAGTTTGGTTTAAGTTTCATTAATAACCCCTCTTCCACTCTGACCTTCAGTCATAATAAATACCTGGGAACCATAGCTGTTGATTATATTTGCAGTTGATGCCAAGTTATATCATTTCTATTACCATTAATGTAAAGAAAATATTTGTGTCTGAAAATAAGTCACACTGCAGCCTATATCCATTTTTTTTGCAACCTTTAGTCCTTGTTACCTTCATTAGATATTTTTCTAATGATAATTAACTGAGAAAACATGACCTAAGTAAAGTTATCAAAGGAGAGCAATTATGGAAACATATGCCATATTATTCCAATTAGGTAACTGCTCATGGTGGTTTCACTTGGTAACAGCACAAAACTACTGTTCAGCCCACTATTCCCACTGTTACATTGATGAATGATCCCAAAGCTGCCTTTCATTCGACAGGTCTGGTTTTGGAAAAGAGCCAGACAAAACAAAATCACAAGATTTATAAGTACCGCAGTGGGAGGGTAAAGAGGATCTGAAGGGCATAAGCCCTGCTCTGTCTTCTCAGAACAAAAGCTCAAGAAAACATTGCTGGTGGACAAAATCCTGAGGACTTCAATCAATCCTTAACCAGCCATCATTCAGGCATGCTCTTGCAGCCATTAGTATGGATATATCTGAGGAAATACACAACTGAGGGTCAAATCGTGATTCATGGGGTTTTTTTGTGAGAGGTCAAGAAAACTCATCTTGGTGGTACAGTATTTCCCCACAACAACTTTCCTTATTGTGTTGGGTATGTGTGTGGTGAGGTTTAGGTAGCAGTGGAGGGGACTAAAGAGGTGGCTCCTGTGAGAAGCTTCTCAAAGCTCCCCCAGCTCCAAGTTGGACCCACCTCTGGCAAGGGCCAAGACAATTAGTGACGGTGGCTGTGCCTCTGAGATATTGTATTTAAGAAAGGGAACCTGGGAGGAGGAGATGGAGTAGTGAGGGAAATACCTATGCAAACACTGAAGTCAGTGGAAGAAAGGAGGAAGAAGAAGGGAGGTGCGCCGGAGCAGAGACTTCCCTGCAGCCCGTGGTGAGAGGGAAGGCTGTTCTCCTGAAGCCCATGGAGTTTCATGGTGGAGCAGAGACCCACCTGCACTTGGAGTAGGCTGTGACTCTGAGGGAAACCCGTGCTGGAGCCGTCTGTTGCTGGGAAGGCTGCACCTTGCAGCAGGGATCCACACTGAGAAGCAGTTCATGGAGGACTGTCTACCATGAGAGGAACCCCATGCTGGAGCAAGGGAAGAGTGTGAGGAGTCCTCCCCCTGAGGAGGAAGGAGCAGCAGAGACAACATGTGATGAACTGACCACAACACCCATCCCCTGCCCCCATGCACTGCTGCTGAGGAGGAGGTAGAGAAATTCCGAGCAAAGCTGAACCCAGGAAGAAGGGAGGGGTAGGAGGAAAGTGTACTCTGTTCAATTTGTTTGAGTGGTGGTGTTAAAATTAAACTGATGGGTTTTTTTCTTCCTCAATGGAGTCTGTCTTTTGCCTTTGATCATAACTGGTGAGTCATCCCTCCCTTTCTTTGTCTCGATCCCTGAGCCTTTTGTTTTATTTTCTGCTCCCCATCTCTGAGGGGGAAGGAATGAGAGACTAGCTAGATGGTGCTCAGTTGCCCTCTGGGCCTAAACCAGGACATTTATGTATGAATGGGCTTGTGAAACAAGGAGTAGAAAGTAAGTATCTCTATGGCTCCATGACTCACTTCAATTCTGCATCGCTATGAAACAAAGGGGACCATCATTGTGCATCCCCCCTGATGTACAGATAATAAACACTGAAAGAATTAGTGCTTCCCTATAGTGCCCCTTCCTCTCTAGGCAGTGGCATAAATATTATCAAACCCAGTCTGGAGAAAGATTTTTGGGCCACAGACCTTTATGGAATCTATTGATTTAAATGAAATTGGACGACTTCACCTTCCAAAGTCTGGTGGAGGATCTTTCATCATCGGATACTGCAATCTCAGAAAAGATATCTTCAGTAGCAGAGTACTATAAAAAAATGTATCTTCTTTGGGAGAATATAGTCACAGAGAGAAAATAGTGAAGACAAAAGGAAAGGATAGGAAGTTAGCACTATGGGAAGAGGTTAACAGACATGATCTTACAATTAAAGATATTTACCAGAGAAATTTGAACCCCATTATACTCTGGCTCATGGTACATAAGGAAGAACTGGTTTACATCATCAAAGACAAAAACCAGGTCTATAGGTAAGCTTTAAGAATAATAAACATCCTGAATTCAAGAATAAGTCTGTCAAATGAAGGGATATTGATTTTGGAACAAGGAATATTATGTCAAACAACATTAGTTTAATTGATCTGAATTTAGTTTAAGTACTAAAAGCATTTATATACAAACAGCAAATGAAAATTAACTACAGCTGAGTTCCTTGATTCACAGATTATACAATGTGCACAAGCAACTGAAAGTTCTTGTAGGAATCCAAGCAGCATGGTCTGGGTTCTATTCCCATAGCATGACTCAATAGAAAAGCAATATGCTTTCTTTCAGAAAATATGAATATTTAAAGCCATGTTTTGACTTATAAAAATACACAAAACTTTTCCTTTCTCAAAAAGAATTTATAATAAAATGTAGAAAAGATGCTAGAACTACAGTCATTGCTAACATGGTTTAGTTCAAATATTTCAGCTTCTGGAATGAGCCATCCAGGAAAAATGCATTCCTTCTGAAACAAAGCCAAATAGATTTGTTTGTGTTGTTTTTTTCCTTCTTCTCTCACTCAGCTACTTACATTACTTAGCTATCTTGGATACCTCAGAGTCTGCATTTGTAGGAACTGATGCATAGAACCTCGAGATATTGACTGCTAAGAAATGTTGCTGTCATTACCCATCAGGGAAAGCGCCAAGTTCTTTCCATAATTTATTTCAATTTGTTTTGCTTCGAGACCCATTTTTTTTGAAGTGAGAAGACTTTCTACAATTTTCTTAGAGTTTCTTTTTTCTTCTTTTTATTTTTTTTTTTGATTTGCTAAATTAATGAGATTTTAAAGAAGTCATGATAACAGTACAGACTTCACAATATATGCACACAGGGAAAGAAGTCCAATTGCCACTTAGGGCTATCAAGTACCTAACTTACTTATTAAAATAAGACTAAGGCTCTAAAATTTCTTGATCTTATGTTTGTGAACCAGCAAGAGTTCAAACAATCTGAAACCTTTAAAAACCTGCCTATAATCATAACATTAATTATATTAATAGTGTTAATTGTCAGATGAACTATATGTCTGAGACATAGATGACTCATTTTGAATGTCGAGAGAATAAATCCTGTCTGCAATGAATGAGAGTTGATGGGGTAAATAACCAAAACTGTTACCTGGATCACTAATTGAATGATTAAAACCCAAATTTTTAGACCAAAATCAGACCTTCTGGTGTCTCTCAATATTTCTTCATATATCTTTAACTCCTGTCATTCATGTAATTTCTTACTGGTTTTCTTCTCTCTGCTTTGAAGTCAATGTCAATGCCAAAGGAGCATAGGCACAAAAATCTTCTCCAGAATTGTAATAATAATTTGTAAAAATATTTTTTACTTATAACAGCCATTATCCATATATCACAGTGAAATCTTAGGTGAACATAAAAGGATTTCAATTTTTTTACACAGCAGTGCCAAGTTTACTTCTAAATCTTATGGTTCAGATTGTAACAAAATACAATCTCTATATCTGTTGAAGAATTTACTGGGGAAATATCTGGGCATTCCACTTCTTGGCTTCTTTCAGGGTTTGTCTTACTAAGTGAGGAGTTTGCAGCCTCTGATTAAAGTCTCTTGTGCACCTCACTAAAATACCAGTGAATCTTCCTGTCAATTGTTTGACTTGCTAAGGAGTGGTTCACTAGTTTAATTATTTACAGTTAATCATCTAGTTCATTTTCAAAATGTGTCTTCTTACAAGCCTAGTACCTTGTTTAAGACTGACTGTAAGCCCGGGGGTTAGCCAAGGAAGTTTGACTTGCCATATGGAGCAAAACAGGCAAGATCCAGAGGCACAAATAAATCCAAGAAAGCAAAGACGTGTCACTGAGAAGAAAGGTGCATTAGGGACTCCCTGAATGTCGATGTTCACTGCTATTGAGAAGAAAGAAGAAATAAGTTTTCCAAATCTTATCTTGCCCATATAAATGTTGTGGGGCCTCTTATATGTGAGTTTTTCTTTTTAGTTTCAGAAAGCGTGCTCAAGAATTCATGGGTAAAAGGGTCACAGGGATAGTAAGAACTAATCCTGAACTGAGCCTGTGATGAGCTTGGCAAGGTTCCTAAAATATATCAGATGTCTATCTAACAGGGGAAGGGTTAACTCTGTGGACCGGCTTCAGATCAATTTTTCAATTTAATTCAGAGGAGTACCACTTTACATTAGTTGAGCATCCAGTCTTTGGTGATATGTGAGAAAGTCATCATTATGTATAAAGATGTCTGTAAAGAGGTTAGTAGCTATCAGTAAATTAGGATATCTTCTTTCTTATATTTTTAATATTCTATCAGAACTATGTTGAAGTCTTTCTTACTGTAAACTTTTGCAACCTATCTGACACTGGCTTAGCAGGAGGTGAGTTTCTGCTTTCCTCTGTTAATGACCTCTTCCTCCAATACTGCCTTATGTCCAAACCCAATTTATGTACCTCATGCATGAGAAAATGTTTCTGTAGAACCTCATAGAAAAAAGACCCTGCTGATCTGAAAGTGTTTATTATTGCCATGATGAAAATTGTCATCTAACAGCAGCTAGGCAGATAGCATCTTTTTAATATTGATCATCTGAAAATTATTCTACAAGAAATCTCAGCTAAAACATGATATGTCTCTTACAATAATGCTTTGCTCTCTTGCCTTATTAGTCCTTCCTTTTCTCTTTTCCTTACATTTTGTTTTGAATTCCATTCCAGTTTTGTGTTAATACATACATACAGACATACATACATACAGCAACTATCACGTTACAGGCAGAATTCTGCTGAAGCGGTAGCAGTTTTATCACTAAATTCATGATGTAGAAGGATGCCTGGCTGACTTGGGAATGCTCATTGCCAGGCTGCAATTGTTCTAATGTGTCAGTATAGATTGAAGAGCAAAGAGCTCAGGTAGACTCTGAGGTTATGTCTATAGTGACAAATTAAACATTGCTAGGGCCCATACCTCAATTGCTAGGGCAAATTTCGACATACATTTTGTCAGTCTACCTAACATTCTCCAAAAAGGATCCAAAAATCCGAAAAAGATTGCCCAGCACAGTTTGGGAATCAAATCATTCACGTCAGTTTTAGTATAACCACTTTGTTTTGAATGATAAGAGATTTTTCCAGCATGAATTAGATAGATTGTGCAAGTTGGCC
This sequence comes from Tyto alba, assembly GCF_018691265.1. Lineage (NCBI taxonomy): Eukaryota > Metazoa > Chordata > Aves > Strigiformes > Tytonidae > Tyto > Tyto alba. Next base: position 39,132,103 of record NW_024881316.1, on the reverse strand, counting down.
TCCATGCCAGAGAACAAATCCTAGCAGTGTTAAATTATGAGCACAGTCATAACTAGCAAAGGTGTAATTGTAGTCCAGTAAATTTGTGTTAAAGTTAATGCAGTTTCAGGGAACTGTAACACCTGGTTGTACTAGTCTTTGTACAAATTCAACATCTCTGACTTTCTCCCTGTCACCACATCATTGCTGTAAGTGCAATGCAGGTATGAATCTAAACTTGGACATTAATATTATCACAATGAAAATTAAGTTCTAGCTGATGTAACTTTTTTCTGCAATGTGTAGTGAATAAACATGCTAAAAGTCAGCATAGTAAGTAAGTATGAATTACTGTATGGGAGGCATGATCTTAGTTATAATTTTCCTAATAAAAGTTTGATATTGTGCATTTTGATTGCCATAAGCAAAGGGTTCCATTATAAGGCCTCCTGCAGAAAACAACAGGGGTGGCAGAGAAAACACTTGGCAAGAGAAATATCTTTCAGTCTCTGAAAAAAATGATTCCACAGAGTTTGGCTTACTTACATTCCTTTTCCCAGGAAGAAAATAATGCCAGAGACAAGTGAGGAATGAAAGTCACATAAGTGCGCAGGATACATCATGCCATGCTGCACAATCATGCAGAATAGGCATGTCAAAATTCTTAATACATGTGTCTACAAGATACCTGCAAAATAGTTTCATTGGAGTAGCTGTAACCTTATAAAATATTTCTTTACCTTGAAGATAATCAGATTAAGGAGGTAACTTAACTGAAATAATTAAAAATTTTTTTTTACAACCAACCTGTCCAACCTAGTGGCCTCTTTGTTTCTTTAATGTAACATTCTTCTGCATTTTACGTGTAAGATAGATATAGCTATTTATAAAGCTATGCTGGAGTTTGGGAGAAAATTCACCAGACCTAGTAGGTGTAAGAACAGCCCTTTATTCAGAAGCATATCAATGGAGCCAAACTGTTGAAACAATAATCACCCAAATTATGAGTATATGCAGTGACATTCTGGAAGTAAAAGGGGTTCACTTTGGATTATTAGCATGCATAAGGACAGAGATTTGAAGAACGGATTGTTGTTGTGCATAAAAGAGAAGGTACACAAAACAAGAAGCAAAGGAGCAAAGAAGTCAAAGAAGCTGTAGATATAGTCCTGCGATGAAAATTAGAAGTAGGTGACAATAACCAGAGCATCTATTATATATTTGCGTGTACAAATGCTTAAGGCTAAAACTGTCAAGAAAAACAAGATTGTTTGTTTTTGTTTTGTTTTGTTTTGTTTTGTTTTGTTTTGTTTTGTTTTGTTTTGTTTTGTTTTGTTTTGTTTTGTTTTGTTTTTTAATGACCTTGTCATTTAAGGAAGCAAGATAATTCTTCTAAGAGGAGAGAACTTAATTTCAAGCTTCTTCAGTACTCATGTCCGCATACTTGTACAGATACCCTAGAGTCCTAGTAGGCTTTACTTTCCTTCTGTCCTTCCGAGGACACAGGAAACAAGGCTTCCTCATGCTAAATAAAAGGGATGTTCTTTTTCTTGTACCAAAGCCCCATTTTTGTGTCAGAACATAAAGTTTCATTAAAATCTGACTTTATATTTGTCCATATCTAGCTGGTTCATTTATGTTTAGAGTAAAAAATTGGTTAGGGAGAATTTGGATAACAAACAGAGAGGAATGTTTCATTTTAAATTATTTTTCATTTCTAAATGAATGTTATCTGATGTAATAAAAAAGTTGAAGCAAAATATCTCTGTGTTATCAAAACACAACTTTTCAACTGACTCAAACCATTTTTGTTATGGCTGCTTTCGAATGAACTGAAATGAAAGCATATTTTGGAATGGAAGAATTCACAAAACTTATATTTCCAAATTCCTGCTCTGCTTAGAGTGATAAATGCTTCGTCTTCAGTGAATAGGGACTCACAGGTGATCTGCATAGCCATGATCGCAAGATATGCAATTTGCATAGCATTCAGATTTTCCATCTCCCCCTTTTTAATCTGTGTAGTAACAGTGAACCCATAGAATAACTGTTATAGGCTTTTTACTTTCTGAATTATACCTAGGGACCTTAGTAGAGACAAACACAGGTCTTTCTGTCCAGAGAAATCCTTCTGCTTAATCTTCTAACTGTATAGCTGTGACCTTTACATTTCAACAGAATTGTCTTTGCTCTGCAATACCCTGTTAGGTAGGATGCAAGAGATTGCAAAAACATACATCATGCTCTGAAATGCCAAACAAATACACGACCTGAACAGTTTACAGAGAAATTTATGCTGACCCCAAAATCTGGAGATAGCCAAAGACTCAGATGAACTCACTTCTGGTAAAGTGCTGCTTCTGTAAAAGCAAAATAACCCCCACACACCCCCACGCATGCTTATATATATAATAACATCTCAAATCACACACAAAAAGATCTGATATTTCCAACAAAGAAAGTCAGTGCAGTGCCTGGAGTTTCTCTTTTCTCCCAGGTTCTTTCCAATAATATTTGGCTCAAGTTCAGCATGTTACAGGGCTCTCAAGCCTCTTTCCCAGATATATCTGTCTTGTCTCTCTGGGTAAAAGAAACTTTCTTCTGGCTCTCTGTCAAGTTCCCCACAACCTTATATTACCAAACAACAATGTTGAAGGCAGGAATGCATACTTTTGCTTTGATTTCCACAGAGAATCATAATTCTTCTCTGCTTCTCTCTCCCCTCCTCCCCTTCCTTTTAGGTGACAAATGGCTCTCTAGAAGTCACCCATCTCTTCATTTTGACCTTCAGTTTACCTCCTCCATTTTTTTCCTCTGCCCTGGCCAATTCCAATTTGGGTAATTATTCTGTCTACAGTATGTAAAATTCTCTCGTTTGTTGTAGTCAAAGATAACATCCTTCTCCTTCTGTTCTTGAATGTAATGCTATGCCTTGATAAATCATTACTGTGGCTTACCCCAAAAGGGAAAGAGTGAGTGATTGAGGACTGATATCTTTTTATAAACTCATTCCAGTGTTTAGGGAACCTTTGGGATAAGTAGTGTTATATTATTAGTTCTTAATCCCTAGATGATTTGCATTACAACTATTACTCTCTCTATTGTACAGCTTTTTAAAGAGTGCCTATTTATTAAAGTGAATTAACACCAAAAATATGTAAACCTTTGCCCATGGAAAAAAAGAAAATAGCCATGGCTTTGGAAATGTTTTAGCAAACTGAAATACTAGCTGTTCTAAATACAGCACTGAAGAGACATGAATTCCAAAATGTGACATTTTCCTTTTTTTCTCCCTGAGCGTGCACTTAGATCCATATATTTCTATTCTTATTACAGGGAAAGATTTACAGACACAAAAGATGCAACGGCCCTTATTTTCAACTTTCATCTTCAGAAAGGACCAATACCTTTTCTGCAAACTTGAGTCCATCTTAAATAGCAGTTCTCTTTTTATGTACATCAAGTCATCAAGTCATGCCTTGGGTTGAAACACTTTGTAGATGAGGACAGCTGTTTGCTATGAAGGACCCATTGTTATTTTTGAAACAGATGCTTTGATTTGTTGGAAAGAACTAATATGTGCTGATTTTAGCCCCAATCCAGTATGACACACAGGCATGTGCTTAAATCCATCGTTACTCGGAAAAGCACTTATACATATGTTAAAAATTAAGAATGTGCTTAAGTGCTTTGCTTAATGGGGATGATCTTGAGCATATATTTAAGTGCACTGTTGAATCAAGGCCAGAACACCCAATCTTAGTTATTGTGAAGTTTGCTATCTTTTTACTACTTTAAGAAGTTCAAACAACATAGCAATGCTTTATTTCATGTCTTTTGCAAAGGAGGCAATTGCACACTTGACAAGAAGAAAGAGTTCATTGCATCTTGCAAGCCAAGTAGTAGGGAGGATGGGAAAGCCTGCATAAAATTATCAGGCTCCTCTCACTGGTAAGCATGTGGGATGTGATTCCATCTGTGGCTGTTCTTCAATGGCTATGAATCTGTTTCAGATCTCAGCTGGCTCTTTAGAGAACAAGGGCTCCTACTTTTTGCCCTGCTTCACAGTCTGATGATGGACAAAATGACATTTGTCACACAGACTGCAACTAATGTACACATCCAATTGAAATTCTCTTTGCAGAAGGTATATAGCAGAGCAGCAGATGTCACTCTCACTTTTTTTATGAAGATATCATACGTCATCTGGTTCCAAGACGATTTGGTCAAACTCTCTGCCTAATGCCTTGAAAATTTCTTACTTGGGGAAAACTTTCAAATTCTATATCATTCTCTTTTTTTTTTTGGTGAGGTTTCTGCCATATTATTCCCTGTGAAAGGCATTTACAGCCAATGAGACTGTTCTGAGGAAACCTGGATGGATGGCTTTCTTTTGCTTATTAAATTCTGTAACATTATCTTTTATTCAATCATTTACAGTATGTATGGCATAGGAGTCTCATGTTGTAAAGTTTCTTATACATAAGAAAAGATGGATGCTTTTTGAAATTTTAACAGCTCTTAAAAGTGAGAGAAGGTGACAAATTATACTGAAATCTTTAACTCCCCTTACATGCAGACTTGAACACTTAGAATATTCTGAAATGAATGGCTAGACCAAAATTTTGGTGATTTAATTTCTTGGGTTTAGGTGGAAAACCTCACTTTTCAGAGTAGATCTGCCATCAGAAAAATAGCAATGCAAATCTGATATGTGGCATATCCTGCCTCAGCTCTATCTTCAGATCACATCTGCTTGTTTCACCAAGATAAACTATTTTCTGTTGTCAGCAGCAGAAAGACAATTAATCTATGGGGGAGCAAGATGGATTCCATTCAGCTTCATGTGTCATCAAAGATGCCAGCTATATTCTGATTACTGAACTTTTCTATTAATTCTTATGATGAAAGGGTGAGAAGAAAGAACAAAGCTTGTCTCTCATGTTTCAGCTTGAGTTTGCAGTGTTGGCTGTCAGAAATATCATCTTTTGAAGTCCTTACTGCCATCTATACACATTCACGCATAAAAGTATAATTGCCATTTAACTAATGGAAAACGTATTCTGATCATTTTCCACATTGCCTCACATTCATTGTATGTTCTGTTCTGCTGTTTCTTCTAATATCCTCATCTTTAGTCATATTTTGGTAATAATAGACATCAGGTTTTTTATTAAAACATTATGAAAATCGTGAAAAAAAACCTTAACAATAAAGATAAATTACACTTAATAGTTTGATGATGGAAATACACATTCAGAGCTCAAATTCACTACAAAGCCATGCTCAAAATATTTTAAAGCTATGGATCCACTACAAAAAAACCTGCTTCTGTAATCGCTAGAAAAAAATCTAGCAGTGGTGCTGTTTAAAAACATCAAAGAACCACTGTCATCTTCTTCCCTACCTCTTTAAAGGAAGGGATTAGTTGAGAGGCAGTTCAAAGTGCAAGCCAGAGCTGTTTCAGGGAACCTCAGAATTTGGAGCAGGTGTTATTACCATATGTGCTAGTAGTACATCCAGTAGCAGTGCGAGTCATCCTGGCTTAAAGGAGAAGAAAACCTGACTGAGTATTCCCAGCAGATCTCCCAGACAATGAATCACAGGTTGAGGAATCGGAAGATATGGACAGGCAGAAATAGAAATATTTGATGAGGGTTACTATGAGGATAAAAGAAAGGAAATCAAACTGAAAGCAATTCACCAAAGCAAGTTAAAAAAGTCAGAAGTTTCTTATTGTTGGAAAAAAATATATTTTTAGCTAAATTCACACGGAGGACATGTTTTCGTGACAGAATTATAGAAGACTGACACCAGTATTGGAATATACAGGTCATCCCTCTATAGCCATAAAGTTGTAAAGAAAATGACAGTCCTCCCAAGTGCTTTACATACTTAAGTGTTATTACATGCACCTAAGGTCATACTTTCCATAATTCTCCTTTCTACAGTGAACTGGGCTACTATTTGATGGTTTCCTGGTGAATGACTAGAGAATTTGTCTGTACCAAGCTAGTTTGGGCACTTACAGGTGGGTACTAGAAGATATCCAGCCTTTTAATGTTTGTCCTTAACCTTCTTTGGGAGTCAGTAGTTAGGTCTTTTCCACAAGGAAAAGAAATCCCAATATTAGCCCTGTAGTTCCAGACAGTTAGATCAAGTCTAAAGCACAAACCATCTCAAATGCAAAAGGCTATGGACAGACGGGGGTTTGGGCCCCATATAGCATGCAATGTTATATGCATATATTGCTCAGATTTCACACAGAAGATGATTCTATTCAGTAGTATAAAACATGAATAACAGGCCTGGAATCTGACCTTTTAAAAATATAAGCAAAGGAGTTGTTCCACTTGCTCCGCTATGTGCAGCTTCACAGATAAAAAGCACAGTCACTCCCAACTTCTTGATCTTATTAATATCACAGTTATTGCTGTGATACTTAGCTAAAATGTCAAGACAAACCATCAGTCTGCCCTTACCGGAAAGACATCAAAATCATAGTTTCAGCATATATAAAACAGTGCTCAGTGAAACTGTTTTATACTCAGAGCAGGATAGGAAAAGCCAGACTGAGTTTTGCTATACCTATTCAAAGGAAGAGAAATTCCACTTGAAAAAGAGTAAGTATGGAGACATGTCTAGTTCTTTGCATCTCTTCACCAAAGCGGTAGAGGGAAGCTGGAGAAGAAATGATAACTTCGTGTCTAGCTGCATCACTCATCACACTTTGTGCCAAAACATGCACTATGAATCACTATAATTTTTTTGCAGTTACGGACTGGAATTTTCTCCAGGAACTGAACATCTTAATATTGTCTGCTTATTTGTTTCACAGGAAGTCACAATCCAGCCTTACTGTCTATACAATCTCAGGATAGCGGAGTTATTTTGTCTCTAGAAAATGGCATCCACCCGATGCTATAAATTTTTTTTTTTGATAGGACTGCTGCTGGACAAATAATACAAGTGTGACCCACTGAGCAGTGGCCCACAGTGTCATGAGTCATATGCTATTGCTGAGCAGCCCATGTATCTACACAGTATAGAGCAGCACCATACAGACAGACTGTGCTGTGTTCTGGGAAAAGGATAATTTTGCTGAGTTTATCACATTTGATTAAGTTCTCTGCTAAAGTGCTAAATCACTTTCAGTCTCAAGATCATATCCTGACAGTTGAGAAAGGAGCTAGTTTGCAATTTTCTCACCCACCTGGATAGACTATGGTCTTGCAGTGGGATACAGTTTACATAACTTTACTGTCAACATTGCAGATAATTATATGTGAATTAGTCACCATAAATTGCCTTCATCATCCATGAAAATAAGTCAACAATTTTGGAACACAATTCATCTGGCCTATTTTAAACATCCGTGAGCTGACTCATATCCCAGAAATGCTTGCTTTTCTCATTGACGAAAAAGGAGCTTAGGGTGACTATTTGAGAAAGAAAAAAACCCTCTGTATTACAGGTATCTCCAGCCAGTCAGATGAATCCTGTGCAGGGAGACCAACAAGCCACAGAGCAGGCAAGCAAGACTTAAGCCAAATCTATTCAATATTTTTTACCCTGATCCACTGAGAAGTTGTTCTGCAGTCCACTCAGCACAAAGCAAATGAATGTAGTACAGCTGTTCTCCGGGAGTGAACACCAAAATATGGGACTGGCTACAGGAATAACGAGGTCCACAAAAGATTACTCATATCTCAGGTTTAGACAAAACCTTTCCATATAGCTTGCCTTGTCAGAGTCTACTCATTCAGGTCTGCATTATGACTTACCTTTCTATCTGTCCAAAAACATATTCAGAAAAAAGTCATGCAAGTTTTGTGAGGAAACCAGAAACCATATTTTCTCCTCGTGACTGAACAAGATTGGAATTTGTTAGTGATCTCACTCAAATCAGTGCAAATCAGGAGCAATTACAGTAAAATTGATGGAGATAACCTACTAGTAAGTGAGAATCTGGGCCTACTGTTTTAAAAATAGCAGCAAAACTTACATTACATGAAGGATAGAAGGATGTAATTTCGCTCTAATGAAATGATGTGGTCTTTTTTTATGTAACAGAGAGAAATAGCATTGTAGTTGAACTGCTGAATATTTTTTTTCACTTAACTTACAGTATGTTTTACTGTCATCAAAAAAGCATTGGGGAATAATAGTTTCCAATGAGTCTCTGTTGAAATTTTGGGATAATAAACTTTTATATCTTAATATTTATGATTCTAATAAACTACCACAATATTAAAATGAAAGATACAAACTCTGAGGTCAAAAACTACAATTTGTTGTAAGGCAAAACAATTTTGAATAATAAACCACTATTGAAATCTAAGATCACTTCCTATAATTTAATAATCAATCCCCTTGGTGATATATCCCGGATATTAAACTGGTTTAACTCACTTGGACCAGCTGTTTTAAATTGGTACATAACATTCTGCCAAATGATAATACAAAAATAAGCATGAAATGACATGCTAACCATTTAAGTTCTGATTTTTACCTTCATTGCCTATCACAAAGTGATCACAAATGAGCTAATTGGGGATCAAATAATTAATTCATTACTGTCAATAGCAGTCAATTACAAGAATAAAGATAACACTTTGTTTATTAGCTCACCTGTGGCATTGTTGGATAAGATGTCACTTGACCAGATGCAAGTAGTTGATTGGATAACACATCTCACAGCTCCCAACCCAGCTAATATGTGCCAAAGCAGTTAGTGTTTTTTTCACCAAAATCATTCAGCTGCAGACCATCAGTGTTTCCATAATGAAGCCAGTATAGCTTTTACTTATAAAACTTATTCAAAAGATACTCTTTGAGTATGAGAGCAAAAAACATTTTCTAAAGGCTCTGTCACTTACAACCAAAAATACTCCATACATGTATCTTTCATTATATTTCAAAGACAGTTGTGTTAGACTAGAGGAGATGACAATTCATCTATTACTTGTTCTATATGAATGTTTCCTGATGCACCAAGTTCAGACTTTTCTGTCCTGTATGGTACATGACCGAAACAGCTCTTTAATAACCACTTTAGAAAGATGATAAGCCAAAGCCAAAATAATGCTATATTTATCTGTGATATCATATATATTCAGTGCCTATGGTTTGTTTTACCACTGGGTGAGGAAGTTCCCTGCCTACTGCAAATGATCCTGTGAAACCTGTAATTTATTGGAAAATGGAAAAATGCTCTTTCTAAGGTACAGTATAAGACCTTGCTCAAGAATAGGGCTTTGAAGTGCATGGAAGTACAAGTACCAGTCACCACAACTGACAGAGACTAGAAACTCATGCTGTCTGTTTCCCAGGGCAGGTGCTAATGTCTTTGGGCGTGTCTCTCTTTAACTGATCAAGAAATCACACATTGTATTGGTCATGTCACAGGACAGGCTGCAGCCACTACAAGTGGAACCACATCCCACAGAATATGATGCACTTGAGAGCTATGTTGCCTTGAGGTCTGTAAAAATGACAGTTTTATTTACACAGTTGTTCCATTATGCCTTACTGAAGGGAACAGAGAGAGATTGCTTAACATGCTTCTCATTTGTTTATTTTCTTTTCTTTATTGGATAAAAGTAGTGCTCAGGAAATAACTAATGTAACTGACAGCACTGACTTGAAGGGATGATGGCAAACAGGGACAGTTCTGTCTGAGAGTAGTGAATAGCAGGTTCTCTACCCACCTAGCGAATCCTTCTTCAAACAAGTGTCCTCTGTGGGTGAGGAAAGATGACCAAGAATATTTCCATTTGTGAAACAATTGTGGTCTAACCTCAGATCAACAGACCTAATCAACACTAACCCAAGCAAGCACTTAGCCCCGTTGCAAACAAGTGTGGACTGCATTAGTTTAGGAGATGACTCAGGAAAGTAATGAAAATACAAAATGCTGGTCTATCCTGTTCTGACTGACATTGATGGAAATGACAGTTTACTTTCAGATTAAAGATAGTTTGGGTTGGGGGAACATAACAATTTCATAAAAATCACAAATCATAAGAATTATTTATTGCCAAACCCTTAGTGACGTCAAATACTCTGCAGAGGTAAGGAAAGAGCTATGTAGAACTGTCAATGCACCTAAAAGTTTGTCCTGACTAATTAGAGTGTAGCTTGTGATCTAAACTGGTCACAAAGAAGCAACATCTCTTTGTCACTCATTGGCAGATACCAAATACCTTCTGAATTTTGCAGTCATTGATGTGACTGTGGCTGTGTGCTGAAACAGGCCTACCCAAACATATGGGTGGAACAGCAATAGCATCTCTTCAAAATATCATAGCTGTGGTTTTCTTCTTTCACTGTAGTTGACTGAGTCAGGGTAAGACACTGAAGCAAATGTAAAAACCATCAATTTAAAAAGTGATATCTTTGTATCTGATCCTCATCTGACATAGATGGGGAATATCCCTACAACACAAAGTTCTACCTCTCTACTCCAGGCCCTAAAGCAGCTGGATTTCTCCATTTCTGTAATTTAGACAGTATGACAAAATGTTCTAGAAGTAGCAGTTAGGATTTCCTCTCTTTTGTCAAGAACCAAACACGCCGGGAGGCTCAGGAATAATTCTCAAGTATTGTTTCAATGTGTTTGAAAGTGTTTGAATTCATTGACTATTCTCAGCTATGCAGGAATACACATGCACATGCATACACAAACAGCTCTTGAAGAAAATCAGAGCATCTGAAGGAAAAGGTTTACTTTACTCTGGGTGATCTCAGCTACATTATTTACATACAAAAATCTCTTAGAGGGAACCATAAAAACACATCAAAGTGCAGTGACTTTCTTGTGCCTCTCCCTCCCAAGCTCTACAACAGATTTTGCAGTTTATCTTCTCTTCGTGGTCCGTCTCTTCCAGATCTCATAATAAAAAATAATGCATGAAAACTGAAACTTTTCAGAAAAAAAAAAAAAAAAATGTTATTTTTTTTCTTTTAAAAACTGATTCTTCTCTGCTGAGTTTTTAAAATATTTTTATAGAAACTTTCAACCTCTTCTATCTTTGAAAGGGACTCCCTTAGGAGATATATACACATATGAACATGGTGATGGTATCGGACCCTGTGCTTTGTGGGCCTCATGTTTTGGAAGCATTAAACTAATCTAAACCACCCTCTTTCCAGTTTGCTCCCTTCCTGAGCAGGGACCAAGGCTGTTTGAGGAACTACCAAGCACCTGCAGTAGGTGCAGTCATTCAGAAATGTCCTAAGATGTTCTGCATATGAAACCTGCCACAGCCATGAAGCATTGGATCTAACTGTGTATGTTTAGTCACAAAACTGGAGCAAGACAGGACAACTTGCCATGTTTGCTGAAACTTGCTTTGTGCACTACCACTTATACATGAGAAATCAGGACTCAGAAGATTCAATTTTTCAATCACAGATTTTCAGTGTAGACCTGGATAAATTGCCCCACCACTCCACACCTTGGGTCTTTGCTCATAACATTGAGATCTTTAATGGGAAATAAGTACCCAACATTAATGACAGGGTCGCAGTCAGATGTTATGAAAATGAGGATTACACAAGCAGTTCTGTAGAAAGAAGATGGCACACTCTCCAGTTTATTTTATGGACTACCAATGGATATAGTGCATGCAGAATGGTAAGGCACACCTGCACTTAAGTTCCTGTATGGGACACTTACACTTGAGGTTTGGGATTTAAGGATTGGCTGGATTCTGGCTACCCACAGCAATTCACACTCAGAAAAAGGTGGAAACATGAGTCAGGACCCAGCAGATCAGCTAGAAGCTGCAGGAGAATGTCTGAATATCTTGCTGTAATAATCTCTTTGCAATTTCTCCTAGCCACTACTTTCCTTCTCAGATGGAGGGGAGGAAGGGAAAAATCATTGCTTCATTATATAAATCAAAAAAGTGTCTTTTATTAACACGTCTTACACAACTGATAGCAGATCCACAGTCTGGCCTGAATTTGGAATAATAATACACTTTCCTTCCTCTTTATCATTCTCTCTACCTCTGTTTTTCAGACACTTGCCTTGCTCAACATGTCTCCTCCAAGATGGACCTACTGAAAGTTAACATGTTGTATTTCAAAGAGATGCAAGATCCTTGTTCTGGCTTGCATCTTCACCATAGGATGACATTTGTATTGGCTGTGGTGCTTTCAAATTTCTGAATTACCCTTGAGTGTTTTTTGGCTATTTCCACCATTTTAAGGCCTCCTTTTTCCTTATGAGCCCACCTGGAAAATGGCAATGAAACTTACAAGCTTTAGGGGGCTTATTTTCCAAAGTTCACTGCAGCTCTACTTTTTTTAAGAGATCTTATCACTTTATCAGGCAAAAAGGATTGTTGTAATTCTGTATGCCTAAATATATGTGGTTAAATGAACAAAACAGTTTGGTTTGTGCAATATCTGTTCAGGACAGGGTCTGTTAAGATATAGGTGACAAAAACCCAATAATTTCAGTTGTTTCTAAACTATCTTACACATCTCAAGAAAATAAATTCCATATCTTGCTATGTGGAAGTTCTGAAGTTCAGAACTTCTGAAGTTCAGTTCAAACAGCAATAAACCACCAGAATCTTAAAAATTAAATACAGAGTCATTCATCTAAAAATGTTTCCTATGATGATTTTGTTCTTTGTTATGTTAAATACGGACTCTTAATGTTAGATACAGGTGAATTACACTCTAGACCAAAGTTGATCTCTCTAAAGGATGGTGGCAGCCTAGAGACAAGCAAGAAGTTTATCTAAGAAGATAAACAAAGAAAATTCCTAATTAGTCACAGATTTTATGCTTTAAAAAGACATAATTTCCAAGAGGTGAGGAATGTTATGAGCATAATTCCTGGGAAGTGAGATGTAAGCAGAGAACTTTGAATGAAACTTAGGCATTCTTTTAGAAGAGTTTATTAGATGGCTAAACCCCCACAGTTTCACAATCAAGAAAGAACAAACCTTGGCTAAAAGCCCAACCTTATTTTGTGGAAATCAGGAATATAAAAGCAATGTATGACACATGAAAACAGACAGAAATGCTACATTTATTTAGCAGTATGAATGAGAAACTCTAAACAAAATAAAAGAATTAATAAGAGAAGCTAAAACTATGGGAAAATAATTGCTGTCTAAGAAAAAGAGAAATAACTTTAAAAATTTTTATTAAAAATATAAAAATATTCTAGAAACTATATAATATTATAATTAATTAAGGGTGTTAAATCTGTTAATAATGACGGATGAAAGGGATAGATGTTCAGTAACTATTGCCCTTTAATACTGGGAGAAAAACAGGATAGTTTAACCACATCACATGAGGATGATTAAGATCTTTCCAGTCCTTCAGTTACCAAGAAGGATTTTAGACAAAAACTGCTAAATATTTTTAAATTTGTAGGCCAGATAACTTGAATCCAAGAGTCCTCAGCAGCTTCCCAAGGAGGCAGCTGAATCACTAATGTTACATTTGAATAAATCTTGAAATACCGGAGAAATTCCAGAAGACTAGAAGAGTACAAATGCTGTGCCAATATCCAAAAAGGTTAAATTAGGCAAGTTACTGGACATCAATCTCAGCCAAAATTATGTAAAAATGGATAAAGGAATAAATTGATACAATTGAGAACTGACTAAGAGTTCCCAAAGGCAACTAGCCATGGGGCACACTTCCACCTCTAGTGTCAGCTCTCAAGGATTGCCTGAAGGGTGATACATCCAGTGTAAAATATTCCCAAAATATTGGCAGAATACAGTTGTGAATGACACAAAAACTGATGGAAGAGCATATGATGATACACAAATTAGCCAGGTGAGACAATTTCAACTAACCCGTTTAATACAGCCAAACTTTTGCAGCTGTTCTAAAATAGATTTTAAGAGACAAGCAACAGAGCAGAAGTTCCTAATGTAATTCTGAAAAAACTCATATATGAACCCTTTGTTGTATAAATTGAGTAACAAATACAAGCAGGGTGATGATTTTACCTCTGTATGTAATATTGATGAGATTGATACTAGAATATTGTATACACATCTGGTGTCCATATTTGGGAACAAAAAAGTTGAAAAATTGGAAAGGATGCAGAAAGGACCTTAAAAATCATTTCAGGATGGAGAAAATGCCTTCCAGTGGGGCACTGGAAATACTCAATCTGTTTAGATTATAGTAGATTTAAGGGTGGCTTGATTATATATGCATGTACATTCATTAGGAAAAACATTGAACACTGAAAGGACTTTTAAACCAAAGAAAAAAGGCTTAAAGAAAATCAATGGGTACTAGCTAAAACCAGACAAGTTTGGTTTGGAAATAAGGCACATTTTTCAGCAGTGAGGGAGATTAGTCAGAAAAAGCAGCTACAAAGGAAAGTAGTGAATTCTCCTTCTCTTCATACTAATATTGGCTGCATTTCAGAAAGATGTGTTTTATCCAAACAAAAGCTGTTCTTTAGTCAGAGATTTTTGTGCAATTTAATATATTAAATTGCTCAATTAGTGCTTCTGAACTTAAACACTTTATGCCACATAAAACTCATTTAACTTTAGTTGTCTACATCATAGACTTCTGAACCTCAGGTAGCCTGTCTAAGATTGCTTCAAAGTCAACAGGCACTTTGGGAACTGGATTCATCTCACCCATTTTAGAAATCTGCATTAGTATGAGATTAATCCTGAAAAGTGCCTGTTTTTCTCTACTATAAAGGAGATGCTATAAAGGGAACAAAAAGAGGCTATAAAGGGAATTTGAATAACAAGCTCTGATGTAGAGATTTCCACTGAAAATACATGAATTCAGGCAGATGAATCTTACCTACGTTTTGTGTCTGAGTGTCATTTTGAACAAGGCATTTTCAGGCATTTTGACAGACATTCCTGAGCAGTAAATCTAGTTCAGCATGAAAGGCAGTACCTGGTTTTCTGCTAGGATTAGGTGAGGTAGAGTCTTACAATATTTCTTCTGTGTCTAATGTGTAGCTGTTTACACACATTTATTTAGATTTAGCCTTCCATCTGTTTCAGGCTCAAGCATATATTAAAACCTAATAATAAAAATGTATGCTTTCCCTATGTTTTAAAAAGAGATTTTCAGAAGGGAATTAAAGATGAGGAGTTGAATGTCATATTCACTGAGGGCCCAACTTTTCATTGCCACCCAGTAATCCAGCCCAGTGGGAGGACACAGAACAAAATGATATCCAGTGTGAAATAAGATCTTGCTGTGATTCTACATTTTGGGATGTTTTCCTGTTTGCTTTGAACTCCACATTAAAACAATGCAGAATAAATATTCCAAACAACAGAAGAAAACTTGAGAATTAAATAAGTTACAGCTCTTAATGGACAACAAGCCTCAGTTACTGGGAGCAGGCACATGAACACACACAGAGTTAAAGGGCTTGTGAAGTTTGATGGTTTTTGTGTTTGGAAATAAGCAAAATCTCCCACACCAGAGCCCTGGTCAACTTTTTACACAAACAACATGGCTTGAAGTCAAGGGAAGATTTTCCTCAGGAAGGACTAGAGGGTTGGATTCAATGTACTGTTCATTATAGTTATTTTCCTTTTCTTTATGAGCCACCTGGGAATCTATCTCCCTGTTTCAACTGACATGAACTATTTTGTTTCAACATTATTTTTTACTGTTCTAGCCTGTATGCTTTATTAATGTTGATTATAATTTGGTTGCTCACCAACTTAAATTGAAAGGAAAAGCTGCAATCCAAACGCATTTCTGTAGTGATTTAAGAACAGCTAACATGTACGATGCTTGGACCAAACTTTCTCATTAAATAGTTATTACTGAAATTTTTACTTTTGTTAAGAAACCTTTTAATACCAAAGCACATTTCACTCATATATATTTTAAAGTGTATAATGTTTCTTCTAGATAAAATAATTACTTAAATAAGAACATTATATAAGCAATTAAAATTATTAAGGACTTAAAAGAAGCACTTATGGAGCATCTAAAAAGGGTAGGATTCAGCCTGGACATTATATATTAACTGTGTGCAATAATTAATATTATAGATATATGTAATTTGGAACATCTATTTATCCTTACTGAAAATAGTGAAAAGATTAATACACTTAATATAATAATAGAAATATTCTCTCTCTACAAATCACTTAATTTGTGGCACTCCTTGCTACAAGATAATAGAAAAAAAACCTCACCATGTCTTTTTTTAGATCACATTTTTATGATTGCTCAGAGAACAGTTGTAAAGTAATGCACGTGGACATGTGCATGCACATAATGCCACAGAGAAGGCCCGAGCTCTGGTATGCAATTGTTCATAAGGTTAAATTGTTGACACACCTTTGGTCTATGCCAACTAGCATTTCCCCAGGCAGTAGCTGAGCATAGTTCAAGGTGACTATATAGATCAGGAATAATTCCCAATAGACACTTTAGATGTGCCCTGCACCTGCACCATTCTACTAACAGCATAGGTTTAGACTTTGTGTACAAGAAATAATATTGTGCTATGGAAATCCTGTCCTTTGTACTTAGAAGGATGTGGGGAAACATCTCTTTTCAGACATGGGAAATCCTAAGAACATCTCTGAAAAAGATGAAGGACCACAAAAGCTTGCCAGTGAAAAGAATGGGTTACCCTACAAATGAATATTGCTTTTGCTGCGCAAGAAGAAATAGCAGCATGACATCTGAACTGCTAGCAGCAGTGTGCTGCTGATAGCACAGCTGATGAGGTTGAGGGCAGCTGGATGGAATGGTTGGGTTGGTGGTGGGAAGAGCCAAAGGCTGAAGCAAGAACCTCGTGGCAGTGTACATATAGCTTTTCTGATCTCCTTCTTGGAAAGGTCAGTTGGCCAAGAATGGCTCACATCTATAGTGTTCTTATGTTGTAGTGGTTGTACTGCATCCAGCAAAAATCCCACCTAGACAAAAAGCCCAAAGACAGATATGAAAAGCAGATGCCAAGATAAGAGCATAAGAACAGGGTAAACTGCACCTAGCTCCAACTATTCATAATTAAGGGACTTCCTGAGCTCAGTAGATTTCACTTTCTTGAATTTGTCTATTTATCCTCTTGAATTTTGGCACATACAGCATCTTACATCAAGGAAATCTACTGCTTATCTGCACCCCAAGTGAATGAGCTTCTTGCTTGGTTTTACGCCTACCTTCTTCTAGCTCCAGCTAAACAATCAATCCTTTTGGCCTCCTCAACATCACTCTAGGCTGCATAGCTCTTTTTCATATCCACTTCAGTCATTGTTTTCCCACACCTCAGAGTCCCCATTTTAGTCATCCTTTGCAAAGAAGCCCTTCCATACCTCTCCCCTTGTCTGAATCTTTTTTAATCCTAGTTAATTGCAGTGCTATGCACAACTTTTCTATTTTTTTTTTGAATCTATACTGTAGCACATCATGCTCTCCTTTTTAAATTCTCTACTCCATTCCTGATTTCTAACAATTGGAAATTGGCTTATGTTTTTGTTCTCTCCTTGTAATATGAACAGATTGTGTCCACACACTGCAGCACTTGGAGTAAAGCCTGGCTTGGTACTTACAACATGGACTTCTGCACAAACTAATTCAACAGCCTCTCACGATCTGCATCAAGTTTGCCTGTCGCACTCTTTCCACTTAAGGCTCACAGCTGTGGCTGCCCTGACACATCCCTGTCAGCAACTAGGGATATTCTCACAGTCCTTTTCTTTCCTTGCATGCCCTTTCTCACTTCAGCCTAATATAGCTTGAGGTATCCTACAACAAGGCCTAGATCCCCTCTTGCCCCCATGAGGGCCAGTAACTTTTGGTATTCTTTAAGAGGAAATACTTTTTCAGCTTGCCTTAGATATGAGGAGTGGTTGCTTAAACATCTGTCACATTTATACTTTCCTACACAGTGACAATATGGGTATAGATTATGGGCAGATGAATAGTGTGAGGACAAAAAAGGATGCAAGGTCCAATGATGTGACTGTGAGTTGAAGAACTAGGTTTAGTGGGTAGGAAGAGATGTTCGGTCCTTGACTGATTCACTGGATCAGTCCTTGGACTCTCTAAAAAATGAACCACAGGTTGTTTGAGGAGAGACCTAATTGCTCAGCTCCAGAATGGGTCATGGATATGACCCAATGTGCAGTGTGGATATCCTGGGGAGCAGGACCATAGTGTGAAGCAATTAAAAGACTGCTGCAAAGAGGAACAGAATAGTCTGTTCTGCAGATCCCCTGACGACAGGAAGAAAAATAGTATGTTTAAATTGCAGGAAGGGAGAATTAGATTAGACAGTGGAAAGAACTTTCTGATGGTGGGAAGAGTTAAGCCCTGGAATAGCTTGCCTGGCAACTGGTGCAGTTTTTCTTGCTGACAGGTTGTAAGAACAGGTTAGACAAACATGCCAGGAATGGTTTTGGTCTACTCGATCTTTTCTTGGGTCAAATGGAGAGATAAGATCACTCCTCTGCTCTTCCCAGACTCACCTGATAGAATATTATCATTTTTCATCCCAGATTGCTAAAAATAAAATGGATTATTTTTCCATGTTTTCCACTACTGCAAATAATAGCTTGTCATATCCATCTAAAAATTCTGAAAGACACAAACCCATATTCTGTGCTTGTACAAGTGAAAAAACCCCACAGTTAAATGAAAGGATCTCTGTCCAGTTCTGCCAGTTTTGCTTCATGTACTGAAACTAAGCACGACACATTTCGTTTAATAATACAATATTTACACAGTAAATATATTTACTTCATTTCTTTGGCAGTCTTTGCCTTTTATCTGTTGATTCTTTCACAGACTGAAAAGTAAAATGAATGTTATGGCAGAAAGCCTCTTTTCAGAAGTTGAAAATAGAAACCACCTTAGAATACCTCTGGTCAGAGTTCATCTTGGTTTGGCTTTAATTGCAAAATTACAGATATCTGCTTAAAATATTACAGCCAAATGCAGGCCCAGGAGGGATTATATTCCCAGTTTTGAGATTAGTGCATTGTACAACCCCTTGTCATGAAATTTTAAAACATTCTAAATAGTGGCTGCTGGCCATTTTATGTGACAGCCTAAATAATTAAAAAGGTCTGCTTCAATCCCATTTCCCATATACTCCATTGAGTACTTTTTTTAATAATGTTTTGCTGCCCAGAAATGGTCTCTGTACCACAGTGTAGCACCGAAATGAGAATTTATCCTGTATCAGCTAGGCATCTGGGATCTGTTTTATGATTCTACAAGGATGTATAAAAGAAATAAGCTATAGTCATCCAGTAGAACTTTTCCTCATTCAGAGAAATTATTGCTGAATCTTATTCTTTCTCCTTTTGTCTAAAAAATCTCTACTCAATATTTCCCTCAATTCTTTGTTGACTGCTTATAACTTATGTGGAAATCCTTAGGCTGCTGATTGGAAATCACCAACATTACAATGCCTAAATTCACAGGCTTCATTTCTGGGTTTCAGAGAAGCCATGCATTCAAGATTGCTTAAGAATCTGTCCGTCTCTTTAGACACCTACTGTAACATGTAGGTAGAGTCACTCCCAGAATTGTTTCTCAGGTGCCACCTTCTCTATAAATACTTAGGTCTTTGCCAGTCAATATGTCCAAGCTCTCCTCAGACATGAGCATGCTGTACATGTCACGAACTGCTGAGAGGTGGTGCTCAGGTTGCAGCCAAAGGCCTCACAGTTTATTTTCAAGCTTTGTTAGGAAACTATCTCACTAGCCAAGCTTACTCCTCTAGGTATGTAGAAAGCATACTTAATATTTGCTACCAAAAGGTGAAGGGGCAACTTGCTTTGAACATCAAAGATAATTATGGGATGTACACCTGCCTGAACAGGACACTCATCTGAGATATTGTGATACAATTCGTTGTCTTGGGGCCAGGATGTGCGACATCTCCCACATCTTAGATTTAGTCTTAAATTCTAAACTGTCAGCTAGACACTTTTTCTGTAGCTTTAGATTTTCAAATCGGGCAGGGAAATCATGTGTTAAACATCTGCCTGAGCTTAACAGTATCAGGAGAAAGCTGATGGAGAAGAGGGACAGCTATGGGGCAGTTATATTTCTTCAAGGTTATTTCTAGGTATCTCTGGCTAAGTCAGCTGCTTCTGCATTAAAAATCCATCCTCTTTCTATTCATGGCAGCTCTCTTCTATCAGGTGCTTCAGCCATGTGTCCTTCCACAGTACTGTCAATCACTTCAGGAAACAGTGTTTTCCTTGGTCAAAGAAACGTGAAAATGAAAATTGTATATGTTATAAACATTATGGATAAAGTAAAAATATTTCTTAGGATCTATGAAGCACAATTATGAGGAACTGAATTATTCTTGTTGATAATAGTTCATTTTCTGAGGAAATTTGCTGAGTCTACTGAAAACACTAAGTAACTCTCCACTGATGTCCTCTGTCCATCTTAACGTAATGATAAAGGGGGCTTTTAATAGCCCAGATATGTAAAGCACTCCAGGTTCTGAAAGAATAATCAGATACTGAAGGTATTCAATACATATATTTTTAAAATATTTCAAAAACTTTCATATAGAAATTGTATTTAAAAAATGCACACTCAAGATGCAATACCAGGTTTTGGTGGAGGTGGTAGGAATATCTTTTCCTTTGAAGTAACAAAAACATTTCTGAACTTTGAATTTCCTAATTTTCTTTCTCCACACTAAGTTTTTTTTCAAAGGCAGGAAAATGGTGTTTTCTAGTTCTGAGAGGAAGTGATGTGACATTGCCAATGTCTTGACTTTGTTTTTTCTTTCCTTCCTCTTCAGGCTCTTTGGAGCTAGACACACAGAAGATAACAGTCCTATGGTTTATCTGTAGTCCAAAGACACAAAAACAATGAGACAAGGTGAGTGAAACTTCCTGCTGATGACAATGTAGCATAAAGTGAAAGAAACAAAAATAGAAGGAAAAAAAAAAAAAAAAAAAAGACATTGAATGAAGATGATACAAAAAAATTAGTCATAACTGAATGTGTGATATATATTTTATATACTAAATAATGTAAAATATATAAATAAATATATAATTATATTTAAAAAAGTATATAAAATGTTTCAAAATATTTGTGTGACTAAAAGAGCAAAGGATACCCTGAAGAATACTGTGGTATTTCCACTTATTATAGTTCACATGGACACCAACTCCACACAAGTGAAGGGAGATGTGCAGAGTAGAACGACAGTGTTGGATACCAAGGAAAAGAAGGTAATCTAGACTTGTCATAGTCATGTTGTATAACACAGTGGTGCCAAAGAAAAGGTAACAAAGAATTTAGACATCAGGTGTAAGTTGGAAATAGTGAAAAGGACCTATGGCCAGGGGCTCCTAAAGCAGCAAAGTGCTGTGAAAAGTGATGCAGAGGTTGCATTTGCATCTAGCTCCTGACTTCAAAAATCACAACAGTTTTTAGGAGGTCTTTGAGAGAGAAAGATTAGGAAGACACTGAAGGGGAACTTTAATTTCAGTACATAAATGTAGCATTGTTCCCATATGATGCAATGGAATAGATGTGCAAGAAGTAAAGAGTAAGGCTAAAATATGTGCCTATAGTTAACCATACAGAAATACAAGAGTCAGCTACAAAAAGGTATTATAAATATTTAGAAAACATAAAAAGGCACTGAGTTATGTTAAGGGTGACATTTTGCCAGATCAGTGTGAAAGATATTATCTTATGATGAAACACTTTGCTGAGATGTAGGATAGTATAAGTAATCAGAGCAAAAAAAATCAAATTGTGGACATTTGCTTGAGAACTTTGGGACTGGAAAGGAAAAGCAACCACTAGCTTTTCTTCATCTACTGAGGGCAACAGCACTCCAGAATTTAATTCAGTGGGGTCAGCAACTCCACAAAGAGTTGTTCTGTCTGTGCAATATATTTGTGCTGTATACCTCATGAAAACATCAAGGAGGAACAGTATGTTAGGTGACAAACCATGCTAATACATTAAAACAACACTGGCCTACGTAGAGGAAAGAGCATTGGTCCGGAAGGAAGATCAGTCAGAAGAGTCATTCTGGACGAGATCTATTCTAATCTGAACAGCAAAGTCTGTCTCACAAATGCTCATCTCAACTTTAAATATCATTATTTTAGTTATAGCCACTCTTGATTACTATCAATGGATAGTCCTGTGAAAAGACATTATGTTACTCAACATCAGGCCTTCAAGTCAGTGCCATGTTAGTATCCTTGTTCTTATATCCTAGCTAAAATGCATCCTCCATCACTATTTGCCTGATATTTTAAGCTCCAGTCATCCAGACAGATGGACATGACTACCTTGAAACTCAAGTTGTGTATTATGCTCTGTGTGTTACAGTAGATGCTCTTAGAAAATTGCCCATCTGAGCCACTTGGAAAGTAGTTGCACACGGTAGCTGGAGTCAGGAACAGAAGGACTGTCAAGCAGAGCAGTGAAGCAGTCCCATTAATGAACAAAGATTAATAAAAGGACAGGGTTGCTTTTTGTCTATGTTAACGACCAATTTTAATTTCCCTTTTCCTGTGCTTCTGCTGTTTCACCATACACCTTTCTACTGAGCAGAATAGTAAATAAAAACTGGTTATACAGGTTGGCATTGATAAAATCAAGTTCACAGGCAGATATTTCAAACCCTTTATTAGCAAGGCCATAAACTACATATGCTGTTTGATTAGGATATGATGAAAGGAATTTATTAGCAGATGTGTATTCAGCTACACTGTTTTACTGGCAGCTTTATGAGATTGTCTCTGAGTCTGACAGGTGCGGCCTGCCAGCTGCTTTGTACAGTACACAAGGGATGGAAAGCGCGCCATGTGCAATGATTTAATCAGTTACCATCAACTGCTAGAAAATAAACAAGGTTTTGTGCATTTCTTTCAGTTCCATATAAATTAATTGAAACCAAATATTACAAATGACACTGAGAGTATCGCTGATCAGAGGAGACTTAAATTTAATAGGACACAGCCATGTAATACATAAATATAATAAAACACAGTCATGTAATACATAAATATTTGGTCAAAAGATAGCAGAATTTTGTTAAACTTGGCAATGGGAAGTCTTTTGAAGTCTCATTTGTCAGTTTCCATTCATAGGACAGTCAAATCTAGTCATTTGGGTCACAGCTGGCAAAAGAAAGATGATCCTCTTGGTTTATTGTTCTGATACAAAATTGTCATTACAAATTGAAAACACAGAGCAAATAAAAGAGGGCAAATGGGGAACTTGTGTGGTTACGTATTTTTAACTGTTGCGTCTGGCTGTACTTTGTTTAATAGGGGTTGCAGAATTCAAGATGTCTATATCCTGGGTCTTATTACTATTGTTTAAAAATTTCTGTACCACTAGCTTACAATTAAAACGTTCTTTTTCAACTAAATTCTCATATCTCATGTTTTCAGTGCTCTAAATATGTGTAACCTGAACTGATATTTTAGTAAGTATCTGACAGCTGAATTGAAACTTTTTTATTTCAAATATTTGCATGTCAAAATAAAGATAACTAAGATTTTTTTCTGCAGCAAAATGAGAATGTTCACACATTCTAAAGAAAAACTAAAAGCGCTAAATTGATGCAAGAACATTTTACAAAGGATGCTTTAGCTTTATTTTCTGCATGTTTATGACAAAGAATGTAAAGATTACACTGCAAGCAAAGACAGGTTGAGAAGAGTTGCAAAGCAGCTAGAAAACTCTCCAGACTCATTGCATAAATAATTATAGCAGTGATCTGTTAAAAATTATGAAAATTGAAGCCATTTTAGTATTTTGGAAAAATGTGGGCTTGTCTTTGAAGCACCAATACATTAATTTTCTTTTTCTCAGACTAAGCACATGTTCAGATTTGAGTAGATTACTGTTCACTAGTAGCAGAAGAGTTTGTCTTGTTTTCTGATTATAATAATTTCTCTGAAGAAGGCAGAAATTATTTTTGTTCTTTTGCTACCATTTTTGAAAGGACAAGCTGCACTGCATTTTCTTAGGTTACTTATTCCTTCTGGACTGGTACAGATTAAGTTTCTATCCCACAGAGACACATGTCTCTTCTGAGACATGTTGGTTATTGGACTAAGAAGACAATTTGTGGGTTCAGATATCTGTTCTTGCTTCTTATTAGGCCCAGTGATACGTAAAGATATAACACTCATTTAAGAGAAGGGAGAGTGGTATTCATTGATTGTACTAGTTAACTATAAGAAACAAAATACTGTGGATAAGCAAAGAGGAGGTAACCAAGACAGGGTCTTGAACGTATGCACCAGAACTTTGTTTTGCATTCAGAAGAGAAGGGGAGGCAGCTGAAAGACTTCAAAGAGCATGTGGAAATGATGCTGTTGTGAAGGGATATGTCTGTGGATTGCAAACAATTTGGGAAGATTAGCAGCAAACAGAAGAGCTAAGGATGATGGAATGAATGGGTGGAAACTCACTGGGAATAAATGAATTCTGGAAGCGGGAATTTTCGAACGAACAGAGGAACAAAGATTTGAAACAGTGCCATACTGGCAGGGATGAAGACTGAAACCTGCCTGCTGTTAAGAAGGGTCTTGCAGTTTTCTAATGGGGACTTCACAATGCAGTTTCCCAGGACTGGACTCAATGATCCAGGGTGTCTCTTCCAGTTCTATATATATAATTACTGTTACTGGAGTGAGATGCTAAGAGGATAACTTAGGCAACTCCAATGTTAATTATTTGAAAGAGGTGAGTTTCTAGTAATAACAACTGGAGGATCCAAAGCTGTAGTAATAACTGCAGGCCATACTAGGCAGAAATATAGTATTTTACAATAGATTATGATGTACTTATTCACCTTCATTCACTATTTTTCTCTTCATGATTGTTGGTGTATTTCCTTGCTGAAGCACCAACCACAGCTCAGCCTTTTCAGGATTTTACAAGTGTTACATCAAGTTTGCGTGCCGTGCAATTTATTAGAATAGAATTTAATACACACCCACCCTTGCAATCGGCTTTTGGGATGCCTCAGAGAGTTTCTCTTAAGCAACTACTAAGCAGTAACTCAGTCTAGACTTTTTCATTCAAACATCCTCATCTTATTGTTCTTCTGTACATTTTCAGTGAAGGGTTTGCCTTAGGGCATGTATGTATGGAAACAGCCCTTGGACCTTTTCCACAGAGATGCCTTCTATTTTCTCCCAGGTCATGAGACAGCCTATCAGCTGGGGGTCTAGCCAGGTAAGAATGGTACCCCCTGGTTCCCCTCAGAGTCTGCATCTATACTAGAAAATAAATTGAATTGTGGCCCTGAAGCTACCATAGCATGATACGGTTATCTCCATAGTATTAAACTTCACCACCAGAGTAAGGTGGCCACAGTCAGACTCAACATTGGGAATATCTTTATCCCATACATTACCCCCAAACCACACCTGGGAATCATCAGGAAGAGAGCTAGTTATCTTGAGTCAAAATCAGGCAAGGCACCATTTAACATTACAGATAATGGAGTTTTAGTGTCTGTGGCTGTGCCCTGTTTAACTTGCTGGCAAAAATGAAACCTTAGGATAAAGCTAAAAAGTCTGCAGTCTGGATCCACAACAACAACAACAGACTTCAGGATGTAATAAACACATCATAGGATACATTTATATTGTATGTCAAGCTCAGGTCAGCATTCTGGATCTGAACTCTAACTTACCGACAGTGCAAAAATTTACAGCCCTAAAACAAGGTTGCAATTCCCTCCATGGCAGGTTTTTAAGTCCTTGGGGCTGCTAAGGTCCAAGGTGAGACAGCATATGATGCTCAGGTCTGGTTTGCAGGCTGCAATGAATAAGGGCAGTTTGAGAAACTAGTTCTAAGCATCTCCCAGCAGCTGGGCACCAGTAAATTGTTTGCAGAAATGGCCTCTTGAGGCACCAAGGAGCATGAGGGAGGTCTGCAGTGCTGTGTTCAGGTGGCAGGAGGACTATTCACTATTGCCTGATAGCTAAACCTCACACAGTAGTGACAAGTCTGTAGGATTAAGCCTATATTGCAAGTTTTGCAGAATGACAATATAATCTTCTCCGTGTGTTGTTCTGCTATGGAGTCTACAGTTATTCTAATCCTGTTGTATGTAAAGCTTCATGACTTTGTTCCATACATCTCCAACATATCATGTGTCACCTGCTGGACTGATTGCAGTTCAATTTCCCAAGCAATCTTGCTCCATTCTTCCTCTCTGCCCAAAAGTGAACTCTGCTATCCATGCCCTATCTGTAATTAGCTCAGGTACTGCTTGACTGTCATAACTGGTTTCATTAACAAAGTTTCTCTCCCCTATTCTAAACACCTCCAATAGACAGGCAAGGACTGCCTTTATAGAAGCCTTCCGCACAGCTTTGCAGACAGCTGTTGTGCATGCCCAAGTACAACCTCAACCACTCTTCCACCAGCTTTGGGACTTCTGTGAGCCTGCGTATTCTTCAGTCTCCATATGTGCAGACTCTGAAAAGTCACAAAAACGACATAAGAGACTGTGGAACTACTCTGCCTAAATTTCTGGAGTGCGAAATATCATACAATTGTAATAACTGATTTGTTTGAGTTAATCATGTGCACTGCACCTACACAGTAGTGGTCAGTATTTCCTAGATATTTCTGGTTCTCAGAGCCATCTCTGCCTTCTGCTCCCCTCCCTGGTTTTACAGACTGGTGTACCTCCGAAGAACATAAACACAGGAACACTTATACCCCTCTGAGTCCTTTTGGGCACTAATGATTTTCTAAGTAGGAGCTAGTTTGTTTTTCATTCCCCAAATACACAGAAGGATCAGGCAACATTTTGCCTTAAGCACAGGGCCCACCAAAATGTATTTTTAATGTTATTTATATGGTATTTTTATATGGAGAGAAGTTATCCTCTGGAACCCTGCCAAGGAAATTGCACAAGTAGGTGAGGGCCTAGAACAACTCCTAATCTCAGAGAAAGCAATGTGCTTCCATCTCCAGGGTCTTTGTTTAAATTCTTTCCTGCAGATTATATACACCACTGAACATATTCTTCTTGGACAGATGAATTTAACCACCTTGAATCTGGGCTTGCAGTCTAACTTCAGGATTGCTGCAACACATCCTGACTGCAAATACAATTTTTTTGAAAAGGAGTGATGGGATTCAGTTATGGAACTGACAGTAAATTTTTAAACCCCAGAATTAAAATTGCCTGGTTTTGCAAATTTGGCAGATTTTACAGTGAAATATTTGGGGTTTTTTGCAGTCTTGACATCTGTAAAAAAAAACGACCTTTGACAAAGGGTAGAAAAAACGAACATGACTTGAGAAAATATTTTCTCAAAACATCTTAACAAAAATTTCACCACTTTTGCAGATAACACTTTTTCCTTTTTAAGTAAACTCTTCTTGTTACAGACCAATCCTTCTGACCTGTCTTTGTTAATTTCCACCAGATATGGTCACTCATTATGCTCATAGTTTCGATAAAGTTCAACAGAATATAGACACATATACATTTCCAGACCCACCTATAAGATGGCATCAAACACTTTGGATGACATGTGATGACAAAACACACTGTTTTCTATATACCAAGTAAGTCTCTCCAAACACTTCTACATGCCATTAAGTTCCTATTCATCACAAGAATTTTGTGATCATGAAAACCAGGTAGGAACTCAGCTGAGTAATAAAAGGCAGTGAGATTGATGAGATTCAGTGTAACTACAGAGAAGTCCTTGGTTCACTTCAGCGTTAGAAGGCTGGGGTATTACTTTTGACACAAACCTAGTCATACTACTGTTAAATGTTGTACTCCTGCTTGGCAGAATAACGAAGTGTGTGTCATGTCCAAAATATTCCTCCTGGAAAAAAAAAAAAAGTTTGGCACTACAGTGAAGGACAAGCTGGGAATTGCTGATAAAGCATAGGTGTTTTTCTCCTCCAAACAAAGATGCTAGAGTTAATTTGTTGCGGTTTTGTCTGCACAAGACCTATTATATGGGCTGTAATTTCACGGGATGGAGACTGAACTCCCAGGTCACTTGTAAACCGATCACTCCCCAGTCTCTCCTCCTTGTGCTTTTAAGTGTTTTGAGCCCGGTAAATTGAAACCTGAAGAAACACAGAGCTCTGATCTTTGGGACCTCTAGAGCAAACCTGGACTTTTGCTGATTTGCTCTAGGAAGTAACTGCTTAGTTACCTCATAATTAACACCACAAAGCTGATCTTTGGAAGATAAAGTATGGGAGGTCAGAGACAGGATCAGGGAGAAGGGTTTCATTAGAACTGCAGCATTCAGGGCCTGATTCTCTTCTCATTTGCATCAGATTAATCCAGGAATTATTTCAGTGAAGTCAAAGGTGTTACTCACTATAAAATCTGTCTGGATTAGAAACAAGTCATTACTATCATGTGTAATGGATTTTAATCCACATACTTAGTAAAGGAAGTAACAGAAATTGCTTGATAGCTACATGACTAACCACAGTTTCACTCCTGTCTCACAGCAGAGGCTTCATTAGCACTTCCTTACAAGTTCCAATTTACAGCAAGGTTTCAGACATGTAAATAAGTATTCCAGTTGTTTGGCTTGCTTTAGTCAGGCAACTAAGTGCAGTAGTATTCATGACATTGAATAACACTGTTAAACAAGCTTTGCATAAAGTAATATTTTGTTTACCAATTTTTATTTGCATCTTGCTGCTAAGAATTAAAACCACTGTCTTGTATTAAAAAGAGAAGAAAGAAAAAAAAAGAAAAAAGGAAAAAAGGCGAGTCCAGACTCTCAGCTGGTGGAAATCAGAACAGCCTCACATGTCCCTCATTTACACTTTGGCAGGTTGATTTCAGGTTGATATCCAGTTTCTGTTAATGAGGAGTCAGTCCAAAATATATAATCTAATAAGTAGAAGAATCAGTTGGCATTTCTAAACTAATATTTTCATGAACAATAACAAGAATTAAGTAGGTATATAACATATATTTAGACGCTCCTTTCCAACATCCATTTTAGATTCAGATTCCTGCATTCCACACAACTGTGGCTGTACCACACTTTTACTGTTGACAACGATTTACATCAGAAATAAAGAATCATAATTTTGAGGTTACAGCAAAACTTATTTGTACTACAAGACTGGGTTCCATCACATTTTAAATTTACTGGATTAATAGTTTTTGTGTCCCTCATTTTGTGACTTTGTCACACACTGCATCCCACATTCAGGCTTTGGCATAAGAGAGTTATGCATCCCAAAGACATTTTCCTCATAAAACTGGCTGTTTACTTTTTGTACAGCAATACCACAAAGCTAATGCTCTTTCTTTTTAAGAGGGTCAGGGTCCGTGAGTCTATTTTAAAATGAAAAATGAAGTAGTGCAGATCAGCTAAACTTCAGAACATAAATCAAACCTCAAATAATGGAATGGGCAGCCTCTAATTTCTGACTCAGAATATGTGAACACTGAGGAAGGATAAACAGCCTGTTAATATGCCCTTTTGTTTTAATCTTTATCTCAAATGTGATTCTAATACACAGAAACAGAACAGACATGAGCCTGTGGAGTAATTTAACTGCCAAAAATAAGTTCTGGCTTGCAAGCAAGAAAGCATTATATTGCCAGTTATGGACACAATAGTTCCTTTCTATGACTATACCTATGCTAATAAATTAACCAGTGCCAGGGAATATTCTGGGCACTGCAACTCAATCACTTACATGGTTAAATTGCAAGAATGGCTCCTGGCACAGTTTTGTTAAAATCACCTAGCATTTCCCAAACAATTTCCTGGCACAGTGCAGAAGTTAATGTGGGAGAATGACCACTCAAAACAGCCAGTTTGAAAGAGTCTCCTTTTGGAAATAAAGAGAGATAATAATACATAAACGTCAAGACAATGCCAGCTGGCCCCATGGTCAGAGAACAAGCACTGGCACTGCTTGCTTTGTTAGGATAGACCCAGTCTGTACGACTAAGACATCTCAGCACAGCGATGCTGTATTTCTGGATGCCTCATTCCAGAGAACTTACCAAGTGAAAGGATATCCATGAAAGAAAAGAGCAACAGAAATGTCCAGAAGGGTTTGTCCCACTAATTAAAGCTTCATATTTTGTAGTTGCCTGGGGGATAATGGTAACACTGGGAATACTAAGACCTGTAGTCATCATATGGCTTCTTCACAAATATACTTCAGTGCTGAATAATTATTTTAGGTACTTCAGCTCAATGCAAGATACCTCCAAGAGTTTTCAAACCACATGCAGACCCTCTTTCTAGGGCACACATTGGCTGAGCAGTGGAGCAGAGTGCAGAAACCCATGCGAGGCACATGCATGGTGAATAGGGCAGTGCTGGGGAAAGCAAGCAGCAAAATCATAATGGCATTTGTCAGACTGTTAAACCTTGCTTTCAGTTCAGGGACTACTGATGCCTTTGCTTTCCAGTTTTACCCTGCTCTGTGCTAATTCTTCTCTGTGTACAGATGCCATATGTCCGTGCTCAACTCCTCTGCTTACCTCACTAACAAAGCTGAGAGCAGCAGATATTCCTAGAC
This sequence comes from Tyto alba, assembly GCF_018691265.1. Lineage (NCBI taxonomy): Eukaryota > Metazoa > Chordata > Aves > Strigiformes > Tytonidae > Tyto > Tyto alba. The sequence goes on along the minus strand of NW_024881316.1, from coordinate 39,101,602 downwards.
CATCCCTAAGACCACAATAAGGACTAATAAAAAGTGGTCATCCCTCTAGCCATTTCACAAACAGTAAAAGCAATTCTCCATTTGTCCTCTCATGTTAGCGTGTCTTTGAGGCCTGGTCTCTAACCACCTTCTCTGTTGTTTGACCTCCCCCTGTAGACCAATTCTGAGGACACTCACCTGGAACCTTATTCCACTGAAGAAGTAAGCTTTGCTTTGTCAAAAGAAAGAGGGATCTTTTAATTCACCCATAAAGTTATTTAGCTGGACCATTTGTAGCAAATTCAGGTCTGGAGCACCTCATGAAGAAAGAAATGAGGAAAGGATGTTTGGGGTGTGCATTTTCCATATAAAAGGTAAGTAGCATCTCATGCAAGGGAAGCAAATTTAACCTCTGAATAGCAGTTTTCCTTCCCTGTGTAACCCTTCCTCTAGACTGTTCAACATGTAACCTACTAGAACAAAGTTGGTATGCAAATTGCCTACACTTACCTCCCAGAAGCTGCTGGTCTCAGGACTGATTACATCTTCAGCAGGGTGGCTACTGCCACTACAACTCCTAACACAGAACGGGAAAGGAAGGCCTGTACTATGTCATAAACTCAACCACATTCAGCCCATTGTAGTTCTTCATGGGCTTCTGAACATTTTATTAAGCAAAGGGCACAAGTCCATAACCAGTAAGAAAAGAATGTAAGAGAATTCAAGTGGAGAACCTCAGAAAGAAAACTTCACAACAATAAGTGCTGTAGAATGTTCTTCAATTCATGTTTTCTTTTTTCTTCTTTTTTGATGCAGAATAAATTACTGGAAAAAAAATTGGTGGGGAATGGTTCTATTTTGAAAATAAAGAACAATAGAGAACCTGTCAGATCTTTGGAATCTTTGTTGGCCTTCATTTTATGAACAAAATGGGAACAATATACTGTTGAGGACAGCTAAAGAAGGGTATTGAGTGGTTATGTTACTTGACTCGAACCTTCCTGTTAACAAAACTCCACTGTCAAAAACCTGTCAAGGGAGTTCCTGTATTCAAACAGACAGCAAATTAAACATATCACTAACCTCTGGGAACCTAGGAACACCAAAATAAGGGATATTTTTAGCCTATTTAGCTACTTGGGGGTGGCAAGCGTCTGCTCTCATTAAAATCTTACAATTGTTTCTCCCAAATGTCAAAATTGTAAAGCTGTTGACTGATGTAGTGGAGATAACCCAGGCAATGAAATCCTACTGCTTTAGGTGACAGTGGTCTACCCACGGCAGTGCTAGGGAGCTAATTAAGCTTTAAGGGAAATTAGGTTTCCTTCCAAGTTGGATTATAATACTTTCATGATCTAATTCACATCTTGGATAGCTCTTGAGCTTCAAGAAAAGAGTATGCACAGTGGGTGAAGAAATCTACTTGCCTGGTCTGTAAGCTCTGTTTTTATCTTCACTTCGTGAACTTGTTCTTGGTTCCATCAGTTTCAGGGCTGTGCAATAAACAAGGTCAGGATTTCTAGCTGACTAAAAGCTCATGTTATGCAAATCAGAAGGAAGGGGAAAAGAAAAAAAAAAAAAAAAATGGCTCAGCCCAAACCAGAAGTTCAAAAATATATCCATCATGGGCAGAAAGCCAACAGCAATGTTAGAAAATACAGAACGGACTATGTACAAAACCAGCTCTGTTGTTGTGTAAATGCATATCAGAACATGGAGAAAATCCTTGTCTGTTTTACAGAAAATATGGTCAGATGTGTATGGTCATGTTGGTGCATGAAAAGAAGAATTTAATTCCTTCCCTGAGTAAAGAGCTTTATTCTTCTACTTCCAATGTAATGACTTTTTCACTGTTTGCATAGGAATAGGAAGATCAAAGTATACTCTGGGCTCAATTCCTTCCTACCTCTGTCTTTCTAAGGGCATCTCTGAACAGATGGGGAAGAAACTTTCTCAAATTAATCTACTATTTTAAGCTCCTTTGCATTCTGGGGTATCAAACTGCAGGATTATTATAGACCATAGAAACTGTTGTTGCTTCTGGTCCAACCATTCTCAAAGCTCAAAGGATAATTGAAGGTGTCTGGACCATGGAGAGAAGACAGTAAGCTGGGAAGTCTATTTAGGGTAGTCATAGAGGAAGATATTTGAGAAAGGAATTTCTTAGGAACGGGACATTCTTGCACTCATGGGGTTGAGAGGATGGGTGTGGAAAGAACATGTGTGCTTGTCCATCTTATGCTCGACTAAGCTGAATAATGTCTGGCAGAGCTAAGCGTGCACAGTCCACAGCAGCTAGAGCTGGCACGTTGTCAGCCTTGCCTAGAACATGAACCTGAAAAGTTTGGGATTCAGTTTGGAGTCGCAAAACCACCATGTGTGAGTAGGCTCAAAATGCCACAGCTAGGCTGCACTTACTTAAGACTATTAAATTAATTAGTCTTGCAGCACAGTACAAAATGTAATTCAATCCTGGTGATAGGTTGGTAGATTAATCACAATTTACAGCCTTGTAAAGGCAGATACAAAAAAAAAAAAAAAAAAAAAAAAAAAAGGAAAAGAAAAATATTCCAGTACTCAAAGCCTTTAGCTTCTAGTAATAATTAAATGTATTGATGACATTTTTGAAAGAGAAACTATTTCTCCCTTTTTCTCACTTTTCCAATTGAACATTAAGCTGGGTTTTGACTGCTTTCAGTTCAAAAAAAAAAAAAGGAAAAACAAAAGCAGACAATTTGGGTATTTCTTTTTGAAAAGAAACTTTGTTAAATAGAAACATTTTTTATTTCCCAGTTTCTTTTTGAACAATTCAAAAATGTTGAGGAAAGTGATTTTTCCTTTACAAAAGTCTTCAGCTAAACAATTCAACAACCTCTAGTGCTAATCCTGGGTTAATATGGTCTTCTTCTAAATGATACATGAACTTTCTTACACTGGTTTTATTTTTAAGAATATTAGAAAAAAAGCTTGAATTTCAAGAATGTGAAAGTCCATTAGTCTTGAGAACCCACAAAAACCTTTGTAGGGCATTTGAGAACTGAAAAGCAACATTTTGGGCCCTAAGCCTGTCACATCACATTTAACAGTCAACACAAAGACATTTCAGTGACAAAATCCCAATATTGTCTAAACTGTGTATGTTATATGAAAAATACGTGCATGACTTTAAGAAGTGACTTTATGTGTAATTACTTCTTACCAGCAAAGGTGTGGGCTCAGCACATTCCCTGAAATGCTTTTCATTGTAGAGAATATTTATAATTTATATTTTTTTTTCAGTTTCACAATAATGTGCTATTTCTTCATTTTAGTTGAAAATCAATTACATCAATAATAAGAACACTGAATTTGAATTCCCAGAGTTGTTTACTCCAGTGGCAGAAATCCTCTGAACGCAATTATCTTGGATGAGGATTTACATGTCCCTCACTTGGAGTCTTCCTAACACAATGTGTTTTGCCCTCAGTTGACTGAGAGGGCCTGAGTTTTAGAGAATAGGGCTTCAACGCTTCCTGAACGTGTGACAGCTTCAAAGTATGTCCAATGAGACCCCAGAACCACCAGTCATTTTGGAAAAATGTTGTTGATGTTTCTCTGATCCATTGTCTTTTTCAGAGTGGCACAACTGTGTTTGCTGTGCACAATTCCCAACAAACTGATTGATGTGGAAGGCAAGCCAGGAAAATCTCTGCTCCACCCCATTTTGCGTGTACCACGGTCCAAAACGTTCAATAACTGCCCAGATGGGGAATATATTTTTTCCTTTCTGTTCCTGTACATACTCCTTCTGCAATTTGCATTATTATTGGGTAGCTCACATGCTATTGACTTCATTCTACAGCTTGTAACCCTTTACATAGCCTCCTGCCTACCACATCGCTCTATAAATGCCACCAGTGAAGTCCTGCTATGAAACATTCCTGTAAACGAGAACAAAGTAAGCAAATGGATCCTTTGATTAATCCTTGATACATACACACACACACACACATTGTTTTATCATCCGAATGAAATTTGCAAGCAGTCAAAATGCTTGTGTGCAGCCCTGTGCTGTAATGACATTTGTATTATGTTCTGCTCTCATTGCAGTATTGTATAACCATCATCGCTACAGCTTACATCTTCATTCCTCCTTAGGTTACATGACCAACACTGAGATTAGTAATAGGTTTTAAAAGATGTCCACATACTGGTAATTTATCACACACACATTACACAAATAAATAAATATTACACACATATATATCAACTTAATTGCTGCACATGTAAGTACCTGATTTCACATAATGAATACTTCAAGGAAGCGTATACCCCAATAGATATTAATTACTGTGTCTGAACCAGAGGCCTCACTTTTCTCCTAAACATGATATATTCATGGGCTATTAGATTTACACTGCTGCTCGTCACTGTGGTGCCTAAATACTTTCTTTGCTAAATCAAAAGCAAGAGTGAAATCCCTAAAAGAAAATATTGGGTTTTTTTGAGGGGGGCACATTGAAAAGGTAGGATAGTTTTGGAGTAAGACAGAAAGAAAATTATCTTTGCAGGTTTTATTTGTATTATTTTATTTATATTGTTTTGGTGTCAAGGGATAAAAGCATTGCAAGTATTATCTTTGGAGCAAAAAATCCTTCTGCCCAGATATACTTCTGGATAAATTGCATTGCTCTTAGTTACATGGTGTAAAACAAGTTGTAGTTGTACACCAGTATAACTAAGAGCTAATAATGATTTTCTTTTCCCAGTAGCAGGTTTTTGCCATCACAAAGAGATGGGTTTCTCCTCAGGAGCAGACCCTGCTTCCCAGGTCAGCCCACGCAGCACCAGCAACAGCACAAGTACCGGCGCTTCCTCCCAGGAGGAAATCCCAGCTTATACCAGGCCACCTTCAATTTCAGAGGAATTCTGCATGATTTAGGACCACTACAAATTTCTGGTCATGATCACAGTAAGTCTGAAGAGGATGCAGACTTGCAGCCCAAAGGTGCATTAGGTATAATAGCCCTGCTTGTGTTTTACGCTCTTAAAAGGACACCATTATACTAAATCCCTAGTAATTGCTAAACTGTTACACTTCAGCAGATTTCCATGAAAGATATACAAGTCCCCAGAGATGTCCTGGCACAGGAGTGTTAAGTGCAGCATCCTTATTTTTTAAGTAGGTGATTCTTTGCTACATAAATGTCCCGGCCTGCTGCATGCACAAAGGTAAGATGACCCTCCAGAGACATTAACAGGCTTTTTACCTCCTCTGTGCCTTATTCACAGGCAGCTAACATCCTACCTCCCCACTCCAGCCCTGCTTTGCTTATTTGTGTTTATGGTACACAAGGCGGTAGATAAACAAAAAGGAGTTTTAGACACTTTCTGTTCTTAGCTAAACCTTTTAGTTACACATTAGGGAACAGAAGTGTGGTACGACCCTCTGTTTATTTGTGGTTCTTTTAAGTGATGTCCAGAGACCTACATTTCATGGTTGTTTGAAAGTTTATATAACAGTGGGAAGCTGTTAAACAGCAGTTTACCGTCACTTTTTTCTTTTTTTTTTTTTTTTTTCATCATGTAAAGGATTTGAAATTAACATTCATCCTACCATTTTATTTTAGTTATTACTCAACATTCCCCAGGTTTTCTTTTCCCCTAGAATTTAGGTTTCCTGTAAGTAATGATAAGAGCATTCATGTCAACAAATTTAAAATCTATTTAGTAACTATGTGCTTTAAAATAGCCCTTGAAACTTCCACAATTAATTGCTGTTCAGCTGTCAGAAAAAAATAATTTTGTGATTAAAAAGAAAAATCCACATTCTTCACATTAGAACTATAAATAAGGCAAAAAGTACTTCCAAAAAAAAATCTTTTCTTTTTATTTCCTTGCATTCTATTGAGTAATATGTAATTCAATCTTTTAAATTAACTGGATATGTTTTTTGAAATGTTCACAATGTTCTTGCATGTCTCACAGTTCCTAAAGCTTTGTCATGTTCAAACACCCTTAGGAACTCTCTAATACTATACTGTATTCAGCATATAAGCTTTTCTTTCATATATCTAAAATCTCTTTGTATAATTTGACCCTAATTGTGTTTCCTTAACAGTCAGTGGTACTTTCACCTTGCTGTAGGATCTGCTCCTTTTACTGCTTTATATAGCTGCAGCTCCTACCAAGAGAGAACACTTATTTCATTAAAAAAAAAAAAGTACAAAAAAAATTCCAAATTAAATATATACTCTATTTACAATCCAGGTCTTAATCCAGAGTCACTTTGGTATATTGGATATGTTGTTTTGCTTCAAATCATCTTAAACCTTCAAGCTAAGAAACATAAAACAACTTTAATGTAAAACATTTAGCATATAAATTTGGTTTTGACTAAAAAATAACTGTATAAAAACTGCCAAAATTTTAACGCAAAGTATGCATTATCTTGGCTCCTTGTATTAGGATGAAAGAAAACCCACTTTTTAATTATGATTTTAAGTGTTTGGAAAATAATTTTAAACTTCAGCCTGAAAGACAAGCCAGTTTTGTTGTTTTTAAAATTATTTGTGTCCAGGAATTTTTCTGGGAGAACATAGATGGAATTCATAGTAAAATAAATTTAATATAATTCCATCATTTTTTTGGAAAGCTCACATGACACAGTCATATCCCATTAATTCACAGTGATCACTAGAAGGCCAACTGAAAGCTACAGAATAATACAAGCTAGAGCCAAAAAATTTAAACGGTTCACTATACAAGACCTCACTTATTTTAGTTTTTTTTTTAAAAAAGACATACTGTCTTCCCTTTGTTAACTTTGTGCGATAACTCTGATTTAAATGACCATATTTTATAAAAACAATTACATTTTAGGATTATGAATTCTCATGGTATAACGTTATGTGTTTATATTTTTTCTGGAAGACTTCTGGGTGCAGATTCAGACTCTGCTACAAACATGTAAAATATTCTGCACTGCAAGGCAATGACTGAAACAAAATTTCTCTTCTAAAGTTGCTGAAAACTCCAGAGTTCCTGAAGACAAATTTGTCTTATTAGTAGTAGTAGTATTTGTCAAGCTATTCCTCCTATTCTCTAACTCTTCTTAAAAGAAAACCTTGGTGAGTGACAGAACTGCAAATCCAATCAAATATCAGGAAAACTGGCCATAATAAACTTTGCTATAGTGAAATTCCACTTAGGGTGCAGCAAAATGAAAATCACGGAGTACTTTTATGCTTTTTGAATGTGAACACTACATTTACAGAAACACTTGAAACTGCTGACAGCCAGGGGTTTTAGGAGGGGGAAACAGCCACACCGAATGTCTTAATAGGTAATAAGAATAATAATAGGGATTTCTGAGGACGATCACCAGTACAGTTGTCGATAGAAAGCAGAGGGACCAACTGTAACTTTTGAACATTTAACCTAAGTTCGGCTCATAGTTAAAAGACAGATGTGGTGTGAAAGCTCTAATTCACAGTTAAGAACTTCTCCCTCCTCAAACATATACAAGAAAAAAAAAAAAAAAAAAAAAAAAAAAAAGAAAAAAAGAAGAGATTGAAAAGATATAAAGCCCTGTTTAGGCCAACAAGTTGTTAAATTTCTCAAGCAAGGACAATTTTCTAAGTACAATCATTTCCTCCAACAAGGTAACTCATGTAAACACCATCAGGGTCGTATTGTTTGTTCTGCGCTGCCAGATGGGGGATATAAACCATACAGAAACAATTTCAGATTTCCACCCTGATTAGTTCATCTTGAATATTTTCACAGTGTGAATCTGGAAGTCAGAAGTTTACATAATGGTTATAAATTAGGGAGAAATCCTGCTGCCAAGAAAGTCACACTCAAGCAAACAAACTGTCTCCTTCCTAACATGTTTTAGGTGTTGCTTATCAAACACATTCTCAGCTGTAGGTGGAAAAAAAGCTTCATCTCCTCATCGTTTTTTGGATTCCTGTGTTCCCACCGCAGGCAGTTGGGGCACAGCGGTGATTTACCCAGTGAGGGGCTGTGGCCTCCCCACACCGTCCCCATCCCTGCCCCTCCGAATCCTCCAGCCCGGACTGGGGGAGGCTTGCGCCAGCCTACAGCTCCCCCCGTGGGACAGCGAAAAGTCCACAGCCTCGCAAAAAACCTTCACGAAGGTCCGAACCACAGCCTCGGCCAGAGAAAAAAAAAATCACTGTGCAAAAATCTTCCCCCCCTCCCACGTCCTTCCCACTGAAGAGCTTTGCCACCACGCAGCCGAATGGGTGACGGGACCCTGCACCCCTGAGCTCCCTGCGCCCCGGAGAGCAGCTTCAGCACAAGATGCTGTTTAGCACGTTGCGCCTTCCCAAGCTTCCTCAGAGCACAGCTTTTGCTGGGTTTTACAGTCATCCCAAAACATAAGCCGTAAAAAACAGTGTTATCTCACAAAATCTCAACAGAATGCCAGCTCTTATTAGAATTGATGGTTGCTGTAGAGTAGATAACAAATATAGCAAGGTTTATGCCGAGGCAACTCTGGAGGCACAGGCAGATGGAGTAGGCAAAAGGTAAAGTTTATACATTCTTTCCAACTGGCTTGGCCGAGTGATAAAGCCAGCATTGCTTTTATTCAGCAATTATTTTGGTCTAAAATTCTTCCTGTGCCAGTTATGTAACTGAAATTTCTGGTTATTGTAGGTACAGAGGTAAATTCTACCCTCTGAAATATGCACAAGTTCAGCTTTCCTTTAGGATGATCTGGGTTAATGTACATATGTGTCAGGGCAGAGTTTAATATTATCTCCATGGAATAGAGAACAACATTAGGTCAAACAAGACAGTTTTGTGTAATACTAAGCATGTTTAAGAAGAAATGTCAGAGTTCAGTTCCGCTGGCTCATGATGTAAATCAGGAATCACCGAAGCCTTACACCTATCCTGATCTTATACCCAATTTGCACTAGGATTACTCCACTGAAATAAATAAATTCTTTACCAGGAATTCATTCTGCTGACGTATGAGCAGTTCATAAACTTTACGCAAACAAGGAAATCATGCTGTGCAGGTAAGTAAATTTATTCATGTGGTTTAACTACTTGCCATAGTTACTTTTTTGTTACTGCTGCACAGTACTTTTCAGATGAAAATGATCTCTCTTTTTAAAGGAAATTTTTGCAGGAAATACCTGTTTTTCTTTTCTTTTTTCTTTCTTTTCTTTTCCTTTTCTTTCTTTTCTTTTCTTTTCTTTTCTTTTTCTTTTCTTTTCTTTTCTTTTCTTTTCTTTTCTTTTCTTTTCTTTTCTTTTCTTTTCTTTTCTTTTCTTTTCTTTTCTTTTCTTTTCTTTTCTTTTCTTTTCTTTTCTTTTCTTTTCTTTTCTTTTCTTTTCTTTTCTTTTCTTTTCTTTTCTTTTCTTTTTCTTTCCTTTTTTCTTTCATTTTTTTCTTTCATTTTTTCCTTCATCTCCTCTCTCCTCTCCTCTCCTCTCCTCTCCTCTCCTCTCCTCTCCTCTCCTCTCCTCTCCTCTCCTCTCCTCTCCTCTCCTCTCCTCTCCCCTCTTCTCTCCTTTATTTTTTCCCCCTCTTTTCTTCTATTTTCTTTTTCCTTTTTTTCTTTCCCCCCCCATCTGTCCTTCTCTTCACCTCCCTGACACATATGTAAAGACCATATGAATCAAAAAAGTTCTCAAACATTTTTCAGAATTTTCTAACTAGATGACAGGTTTTGACTTTTTAGTGAAAAGTCCACATCTTTTTTTTTTTTTGTTGTTTAATGAGAAGGAAAAGGAATATTTCCCAGTTAACTCATTTAACTACATAGGCGGAGAGGATTTTCAGGAGGCAGAAGAGCAGATTGAGCCCTGGAGCGTGGTGGACAGAATCCCACCCCACTTCACCTGTGGCATACTTCGTTGCATTTTGCCAGGAGTTAAAATCTGTGTTAACACCTCCCCTTAATATTTATTCTGCACAATTATCCCCTATGCTAAAGGACCTCAAATACTAAAAATATACGTTGGGGAATGTATGCTATACTTTCGGATGAGTTTCTCATCTTCATGGCCAGCACGTTGCTGATTTTAATCCTCTGCCGGGCATGGGACGACGGCAGATGCCCCACGCCGTGTTTCCCTGCCGAGCAGAGCGGGCGGTTTCGGGGGGCTGAGGGGGGACACAGCGGGGGGGACACGGCAGGAGCCGAAAGCGGCTGCGCTGCTGCAGGGTTCAGGCTCCTCCGTGGCCACAGCCTTGAAGCGGCAGCTTTTGGAGCTGGGAGACCTTTGCTCCTTCGAGCTGGTGGCGGTGCCCGAGGCGTGTGAGCCCGGCAAGGGCTGCGGCGCTGGTCCCGGGGGGGCCCGGCTGGAGTTTCGCTGCCTCCCGCGCCCCTCGCCTCCTCTCGCCTCTTCGCTCCTTCCCCTTCACCAGCTGTTAAATGGCGCCTCCTGCCTACCGGCGAGAGAAAATTGCCTTTGAAAGCTTCGCCGCTGAGTTTTTCCCCATGGCTCCACTGCGGTTTTGCTCATTACCCCGCTAAGTTTTTGCCCACCGCGCCGCGGGAGCTGTCGCGGAGGTTGCGGGGGCAGCTCCTGCGGTGCCCGGGTGGGCTGTGTCCCCCTCACCCTGGAAGGGGACAGTGGGGCGGCCAGGGTGCTCCAGGACAGGGGCCTGCACCTTGTTTGGTGCCCCAGCACGGGTCAAGGTCCCCGTGGCCCCGAAGGGACCCACCCGAGCTCCCTCCAGGCCATGGGTGGGTACGGACAGGCACCATCACAACCCAGCACAGCCACCTCGGTCACTGTCCTTGACTAACACCCAGTCCGTTTTGAGCCACAGCACTATCTGCGGCTGTGGGCCACAGAGAAGCCCTCAGACTGGGGTGAGGCAGCATTTTGCATAGGTGCTGGGTGCAGAAGTAGAAAGGGAAACCCAGGCAATGCTGGTGCCGTTCATGCCTGTTCTGATTCTGTGCTGTGTCAATTAAATTAGTTTAGAGCAAGTGGCTTTCCTGAGTATAATGGAGTAGCCAGACTTCCCTAGTATATATGCTAATACAAGTTATTTGTTAATATGTGTAAGGAATCTGACTTCATGTTTAACTACAATGGCCTCAGTCTTTTTTTTTTTTTGTTACTACCTACCAAAGCAGCTAGACCAAAACTCAGAAGAAATAGACAATGTTAAGCCTCCAGACTTTGGTCTGCCATAGTTAACTGTGTAAATTTCTGATTTCCACATTGTCAAATGTTTTCTTTGTCAAGGAAATGTCTAATGCACCCACTAAGCATTGTATGAAGAATAAATATTGCAAATATAATTAGGATGTATATAGATGATTTTAAACATAAGGCATAAGTTTTTCACCCAGATTTCCTCACATAATTTCTCACATATATGGTGATGCATTCAAGCGGATACGGAAATCTATTCCAGCAACATTGAAAAATAAGTATTTTAGTGCTCACGTCTAAATATACTCCCCCGAGCTTTCTGCCCATAATGTATAGAGTACACCACCCAGACATTTCAGCTGTGAAGAAGATGACAATACTTTAGCTTTTTCAAACATCTCCGAACGATGTCAAGAAACAGTCCTGGTTTTCCTCAGCTATATTTTTCAATCCTGTGAATGATATCTAGCTGTTCTATGAATGCTGGTGAAATTGAAATGTGTAGCATATACCATAACTGCATGCATTTGGATCAGCATATGAAATAACTGTTCTCAGAATATCTCCAAGACTCACACTCTGCAAAACGCTGCCTTTCACTTATAAACACAACCAACACAAGGAAGAATATATAAACTCTCCCTTCACGCACCTTTGCCCTTCTTCTCTCTTTAGTAAAGGAAGAATCTCAGCTTAATGCAGCTATATCTTTGGTGACTACACATCTGCAGCCTTTCAAGAGGCAGTTGTTCTCAGACTCTTCTTTTAGGTCACCCAAAAGAACAGACCATGGGCTAAATATTATCTAAATGGAGGCTTGCCTATCAAGTTAGAAAAATGTGTTCACCTGATTCCCAACAATGGTATCTCTATAACCCATCTCTCACGCTAGAAATATCAAGCTCCTGCCACAATGATGTCTCTAAGTCATCACAATGCACGCCAAGCATTTGTCATATCCTATTTCTGGATTTCCCAGAGGCTGTCCGTCAGATTTCTCCAGGTGTGCCAACTGCTTGTGCATAGGAATATACATTCCAGATAATGTTCTTCTCTCCTTGTTACTACATTTTTCTTTCCTTCTTTTCATTCAGGGAAGTCCTATGCTGCAATAAGTTGTTGCATGTGCAGGTATATTGTATCATCAGTACAACAGGGAGATCAAATCTTATTTACTTTTCAATTTCTTCACCTTTTTTTTTTCTTTTTTTTCAGTGATGCATGTAATTTCATTTAAAAGAATAAATAAGATGAGAGTAAAGATGTGAAGGGGAAAAGAATCCTTGTGTTTGTTAATTTCTCCATCTGAATCTTCAAAAGGCTTTGGCATGAGCTGAAGAATGGAAGGGTGGGTGCAAACCATTCCCAGGACTACTGCTTGCTGGAATCAATTTTCTGCAAGACTGGTTTCATAGTGCCACATCACATCAGATTACATTTTGATTATCATATCTTTTTGACATTAAGAAAGAAAAGTATTTTGCTACTTTTTTTAAGTATAATTTACAAAAATATAACAGAATTCAGCGGGCACATTGCTGAAAACCATAAAACCACAAGAACAGAGATTGTGTTCATAAGTGTATTTCAATGTGATGACAGTCACTGCTCTTCCAGCTTTCTCAAAGCTGTTCATGTACTTATTGGTCAGATAAGAGCTAATTGGACTCTCCAAAAATCAGAGGTAGCTACTGAAGAGAAAACCTCATTATAGATTCATTTAGGGGCAGGAAAATGCTGTTAAAATTCCTAGCCATCACTGTTGGTTTATGGTGCTTTTTCAGAGTGGCTGGAAAAATATCTTCTTTCTTTTCATAAAAAAAAAAAAAAATAAAACCTTAAAATATTTTGAACTCAAAGCAAAACAAGAAAAAAAGTCTTAAGCTGAAACTGAAGGACATTTCTGCCCCCCCCCATACACAAAAAAAAATTAAGAAATTAGTAAAGGGTTTGTTTTTCACATTGAGTATGAAACATTACAATACATAAGGAAATCTTTTATGAAAGTCAGAAACATGTGTAACTACAATTACAATGCCTATAGTGCATTACAATGCCCAAGTTTAATTGGAAAACTCACTGTACAAGACACTTAAAACAAAATCATAACAGGCTTCTTTAATCAGCAATGTATATTCCAATCCTCTTCATCAAAGACAACGTGGGCAACTCCCTGGCTGACAGCAGTGGGACCAGGTTTGTAGCCAAAAAGGCACAATATTTGCCATAAATCACCAAAGGAGTGGGCTTTGGTCTAATCACGCATTAATTATTGGCTCTGAGGAGGCAAGGATATTGCCTTGAGAGACATCAGTTCTGTGGTTGCAGCTGGGGTTGTGAGGGGCAGGTAATTTTAGTTCATTTAACAGCTCCGTCTCTGTAATTGGTTGCGGGAGTGATTCAAGAACAGCAAGGTCCGCTCAAAATCAGCATTCCTCACCAACACCCACCAACTTCCAAATGTGGAAGATGGGAGAGGGACCACACATAGCCACAGCTCCTGTCTGTTAACAATTAAAATCTGCCTGAAAAAAATTAACAATGAAAACTCTTAACTATGTCATATTCGTTCCCTCGCACATGAATTATGAGGTGAGCCAGCCTTTACACAAATTTTTGATATCTCACTTCTCACACTGTAACATAATCTCCTTTTTGTGTTTATTCACTGTACGATGGCTGGCAGCAAATGATGCACTTTGGACTGTCAGGAATATGCTGTATACACATAAATTGGGTATGGTGGGAGGAAGATAGCGCATGGGTCAGGCACATGAATAACTAAAAATAGAAACAAGTAATAACCATAATATAATTCTTGTCCTCTCACACCATGATGAAATGGAGGTTGACTGAATCACCTGTATCCTGTAGCTGCTTACATGTGTAGATGCTCCTCCAAATGGAAATTGAATCAATTGGCAGCATTTAGGTCTGGCAGTAGCTCAATGGATTTCCCTGTGTCTGTCCTCAAAGTAAAGAACAGTCTGCACTTCATGTCCATGGTATGTTAGGCAAAAAAAAATAATTCACAGAGTAGAAAACGGCAGCAAGAGCAACGTCTTTCAAGGAGAGACTAAATCAGTTTCCCAGAGCTGCCCCCCAGGCCCATGTTGGCATAGCTCAGGGCTGTGCAAGGCAACGGCGCCCGTCGGGCTCCGTGCAGCCGCCTGCTCTCTGAAGGTTTGCTGCAGACCTGGGCACCCAACGCGCCCTTCCTGCTCGATGGGGGGAAGTAGGTACTTCTAGGGTACCGTGTGGCTTATTTGGCACATAGACATAAAACTGGGTTGAATTGTTCCCATCATAACTGAATCTATTTATCTCCATTGGCTATAAAAGAGACCCCGAATGACTACCTCTAATGTAGGTGCTTACATTGTAAATAGAAAATTAGGTGAGAGTAGTGCCACCCAAACTACAGAGTGCAAGCTATGAAATGAGCTTGGTTTGGGTTTGTTTTTTTTTTTTTTTGCAAAGTCCCAATAATACCTCTTTCTACTTTTTTTTTTTTTTTTTTTTTTTTCAAAACCACAGGCATTAAAATGCAGATAGAATACACTGTGGTGTGCTGACATGTTTGCAAAAAGAACAGGGGTTCTGTTTCTGATGTGGAAGAGCCATTTTGAAGAATTACTGGACTGTTAGGAAGTTTCATGAATTGGAAGAAAAAAAAAAAAAACAAACAAAACAAAAAAAAAAAATATAGAGGAAAAGTAAACTGGTTCACAAATAACCGCAACTAGGAAACTTTTAGATGCCCAGCCAACAACGTGGGTTAGTTCATCGAGTGTCATTCATTGGTAATGCTTCTTGACTTCCACAGTGACACAGGCATCTGCCCAAGCCAGGCGCCAGTTGCGCTGTTTCTGGGGGTGCCCTCCTGGGGGGGCAGCAGGGCCACAGCAGCCAGCACCAGGTGACACTGTCACAGCTCCCGCCATGCCGCCCGTGCCCCAAGTAGCAGAAAGAGCAATTTCCACCTTCCTACATTAATCATATTTAGCATATAGGATTTGAGTTTCTTGATTTTGTTTGGGTTTTTGTTTTTATGTTTTTTCATTAGTAGCATTTTTTGGTCCCAGGAGTCCCACGCTGACATTTTGGTTGAAATTCTCAACGGCAAAATTCTGTGGCAGTGCTATTTGTGACAAGATCCTGTCAAGACTGATTTATACAGTAAAATTCAACAAACAACATTAAAAATAAACCCTGATGTGCCTTGTTAATTTGTTCTATGTGAGATATGATATATTAAGGCCTGAAATCTGCTGCCTCTCAGCAAACGGTCCACATTATCACAGTTGTCTCTCTTGTCAATAGATTTATGAACTTCTGTGGATTTGGAAACAGCCATTTCCAAGCTATATTGGGGGAAAAAAAATGGCTTCTCTTTCAGTGGATAAAGATTGGAGACCAGTCAAAAGATTACAAGGCTTAATACTATTTGGAAAGACACCTCAAATTTTAGAAGCTTATGAGTGAATCTGTGACATTAGACTGCATATCTTGTGACAGCATCTTTTGTTAGAAAATCTTTGGGTATTTTCTCCTTTTGGTTATGGCTCAATATGTTGAAGAAAATACTTCTTCATACCTTCTTAACCAGAATGAGTAATACGGAGGAAAAAAAAGAAAGAAAACAAATGAAGTAGTTTAACAATTAAATTCTTTCAAACCAAGGGTTTCCTTTACATTTGCTAAAGTCCAGAGTGCTTGAGCCCCTTTCTACATTTTCAAATATAAATCTGGAAAGAAATGAACTATTTCTCTGGAGGTGAAAATGTTTTTGCAGCATTTCCAGTCGCTTCAGTAGTATATATTATGTTGTTTATTTATACCAAGTTGGTCACGTAACTCTCAGGTACAGTATCCAGATGCTCCCATCTGCATTTCTAGACCTCCGCTCCATTTCTTATGCCACCTGCTGAAAGAAAACGATCAGACTGTCTGAGGATTGAGCAGCCACTTCTTTGAAGCAGTTACCAGCGCAGCTTCTGACTCCAGTCCTCTGCCAGCACGCATTCAACCAGCCTGCAGACATCAGTAGCTGGCTTTCCCCCACCCTGAGGCTTCAAATTAAATTGCTGTTGAGACTCCATGACATAAATTAAGAACAGAAAAACCAGTTTTAAGCTTACAGCTCTGAAGAAATCACCAAACGAGTTCTACTTTGGCAGCCTGCTGCTTACAACTCAGAAAATACGACAGCAAAGCAAATCACATGTCCAGTGTGTGTTTTATATCCCTGCGCAGACTAAGCCATCTTGTAGGCACATGCTTGACTATTTTTAGTGGCTGTGCTCCCACAAATATGGCAAAGTCCTTTAGCATCGGCGAGTCACTAGGGGCTACTTGAAAAGTAGCAAGAGATGTCAGTTGCTGGAATTTTGACTGAAAATAATAATACCTGGATTTCAGATTTGCTGCACAGATTTGCCAAAGTGCAAATGAAGTCAGCTCTGGCAGTGTGACGATTCACTGATTACTGCCTCCAGCCATGAAAGCACAGGATCTGCCTGTATTTTATTTTCATCACCATTGCTACAGCATCGTTTTAAAGGTACACGATTGCTCATGGGAATGTCAGTTTTCCAAGGTGTCCATCTGGGAATCAAACATTTCTTCTTCAGTTCCAAGTAGGCACTGTGGCATATCCAAAGGACCTATAACTGACACGGCCCATTAGTCATAGAAACATCCCACTAAAATTAGCGGCAGCTTTTCATCTTTATGGGCCTCATGCCTCGGTCCATATGTAGAACATACAGAATGGATTTTTCTTTTCTTGGCATGTAACTCCGTCTTTCCGGTACTTTGGTTCCAGACCTTCATGAGCAATGCAGGTGGCTTTTGTTGCTCCACAGCTCATATTCTTGACAGTTACTGCATCTACACAATACTTCTGGATTCAGCCAGGCTGAAACATTCTCACAAACAGTTACTTAAGATTACCAGCATTAGCACATAAATATAATAGTAATTAATAACACTTTGGCTTCTTGAACATCCCTTGTGCTGCTCTGTTGGCTCTATTTCAACAGCACCTAAAAAGCCATCAGCAAGGGCTCCCCCCGCCCCCATCTTGTTTTTAATCTGTACGTGCTTTGTTTTTAAGGTGTGCAACAGAGGCACAGGGATAAGCTACTGTGATTTTCAGTGCCAGAGCCCAAGGTTTTCCTGACTCCCTTACATTTAGGGTTGTATCTATTTATTCATCTGTTGGGTTCCAGCTGGAGACAGTTCAGACCTGATTTTCAGAGGTGTTGGGCAATTAACAACTTCCATGAGAGCCAAGGGGAACTGTAACCATGCAGTACAGTGCTGAATGTGGCTCTGGTTTTTTGAAGAGAGCATGCACAAGAAGACGTTCTGACAGTGTGTACCTTGTGTCTTTGTTCTGAGTCTAAATTTATAGCAAATAGGGACTTCAATTACTTCTGTGTCATTTACAGCATTTATGAAATGAGTAAAGGATCCAAACATATTTTACATCATTAATGTGTATCAAAAAGAAAATCCAAGACTTCTCAACCCTATCGTCCCACTTGAGTTTCTTGCTTGCTGCCTCAACATATAGGTCAAACACTGAACAAGACTCTCCTTTTCTCATTAAATAGTTAGTCCAAAGTAGGGGTCAGGTTGTCAGTGAGACTGTTGTGACACCATTGCTTTACCTGGCACACAGGTTTTTATTTTTCAGTGCTGTTAATATACAAGTCTTCCAAAGCGTTTTAGATGTTCAGAAAAGACAAGGGTATGCCAGGTTGCCTTACTATGAAGTTGCCAAGCTGATATTTCCCATTTTGTAAAAAATAAAATAAGTGAACTACTTGGATGAAACTCAGAAGAATACTCAGATCTGACTAATAGCACGGGTAGCACTTCTGTACCATACTGCGCAACGTATTGCAATGCAAACAACAGTTGTTCCAGTCCAGAAATAGAAAAGGTGATTCATTTTGGTTTGGCATGAAACAGCAGTGTGTCTTGGTGTTGCTAATAAAAGCCTTTAGGGTTTTGCTCCCTGCAGGCTTCACTGCAGTAATCAGCAGTGCTTCTGTTAGCTCATTATCAGCACTGCTGGCATCGCAGGAGGGAGAATTGGTTGCACATTCAGATTATTATTGTCATTGTAACACCTTATATTATGACTCCTTTAACAAAAGATTTACAAGCCTCATTAGAAAGAGTCCATCACTAGAAGCTGTTATATAATTGTACTGTTACTATAAGGTCTGATTAGCCTTTTGTTGACACCCTGTGAAAAATTTACTAACTACCCATTAACTGTTTGTAAATGGAGCTGGAGTATTCTATTCAGACACAAACGTTTGAAGAACATGAAGGACCATTTTGAAGATTTAATCTGGCTTCCCACAGATTGCAGGTCACATCATCTTGCCAGAGGAGTCCTGAAGTAAACCAGAATTTGCTGGATGAACTACCGCATCTTTCCTAGAAAACCATCCATTTTGAACCTGAAGTGCTCAAGAATGTTTAATTACTCAATACTTAAGCTTGTAAAAAACAGTACTCATGCAGTTCCAGATTTCAGTTACTGATTAGCTTGATCCAGTAAAGAACTTCCCACTGTTGCAACATTCCCCCTTCTCTCTCACTCTTTCTTTCACTCCATTTGCATTCTGTGTTCTATATAAAGTAAAAATCCTTACTTAATATTTAGGTTTTGCTAGGATCTAAACTCCATCCAATCTAGGAATTAGTCATGATGATGTTATATGAGCAAATGCTAACCCATCCTTCCAAAAGCTACATAGGTAGCACCTAACGGATAAAAAATGTAATGGCTCAGAGGCTGGCCACAGAGAACGGAGTGAAAAAGTAATAGGATACATATAGCTCTTAGCCACCTACATGCCATGGTGAGATGTCTCCTCAGAGCTGCACCTGCAGGGGTATATGCCTTTGGAGTGCCCTCTGGAAAAGCTCTTCCTCTCTCAGAGGGAGATGGTGGCTTCTTACAGGTAATTTGAGATAGTGAATTAAAAACAAAACTAAGCTAAAATAACAAAAAACAAAGACATATTCTCTCCATACCGTGTTGCAGCACGCATGGAATCTCCGTACGTTAATGGTGTAGCAGATAATAAGTGTGAGCTCTTCCCACACCACTGGTGTTCCTGTATTCTTGTGCTTTGCATCATAACCTCAATTTCTTACACAACTCCCCACCTTCCCCACTCTCTCCTAAACTTCCCTTTAGCAGCTACTTTTGCTGAGCTTTTCAGAGCACACAGGAGTGACCTGGCATAGAAACCCCAGGGTCTCCTCAGGTTCTCTCATAAAAGAACTTGGATCTCCTCTTGTTTTTCTTGAATAAATGCAACACATTCTGCATATTTTCTGCCAAGGTGTTTAGAGACAGCAGAGCTGGGAACTGGAGTGCTGGCAGGCTGGGGCAAGGCGGTGTGCTTACTGCATCGGTATTCTCCCACCAGCTGGTTCTGCTTCCCTGTAATTTGTTCAGGATTTGTGTCAGGACCTTTAAGTTCACCTTCTGCATTTTTTTTTTT
This sequence comes from Tyto alba, assembly GCF_018691265.1. Taxonomy (NCBI): domain Eukaryota; kingdom Metazoa; phylum Chordata; class Aves; order Strigiformes; family Tytonidae; genus Tyto; species Tyto alba. Next base: position 39,081,954 of record NW_024881316.1, on the reverse strand, counting down.
TTTTTCTCTCTCTCTCTCTCTCTCTGTCTCTGAGAGAAATGTTCCCCCCTCCCTCTTTTTTAGAATAATTTGCCACTGGATTGGAAACAAATTAGTACCATGTTGGCAGGGTAGGTTTGCTGTTTCCCAGACACATTCCTTGTATTTGTTAATTCTTTTCATCATGAAAATGGCAGAAAGGCAGAGGTGAAATCATATGTATTCAAGGATCTCCTTTAAAAGAGGTAGATCTAAAAAGAAGTGAGGATTCATCCTCCATGGTTATAAATGCAATCTATTCCCACTGGCTGCAGTACACTCCAGACACCTTAAGGTTGGTGACTCTTTAGAGGATGCACAGTTTAAGCCACCACTGACAGGTTGTTTAAAAAAAATCTTCTAAATTGAAAGATATTATTTGGTCTGCTTACTAACTACCAATTACATATATCTGCCTAATTCCTTGTATCTTACAAATGTTAGACTATTTACCCCTGTCATTAGATTTATTTTTGCTATGTCCCTAGGACATCAAGAGGTTCTAAAAGACTTTCCTGATGTAGGGAAGCTGCGGTATAAGGTTAATGATGCAAATTACAAATAAAGCCTGTGGTTGAAATAAGAATTATTTTCACCCCTTTTTAGAAAGACAAAGTTCAGATTTTTCACTTTGACACATTTTGAGAGCAAGCCTACCATATCTAATGTAAAACTGAAATAAAGAAAAGACTAACTGCGAGATAAATTAACTATTTTAAGTCAAGCAATATGTTTAATTTGACCAGAACTGAAATATCTTTTCTTTCATTTTCATTTTGGCAAAACCAACAAAAAAGTAATTTTGGGTTGACCTGAAACGATTTTTTTCTAAGTTTAGCCAGAGAGTGGAAAGATTAGTTATTTAAGCAGCACTACTAAATTAAAATGCTGTGCCATTTCCAGCAGGCTATCCTTCCTGCTTTTCATCCTTATATATACATTTATAACAACTGATGAGAGAAATATAGAGTAATCACATAGATTGTAGTCAAAGTTTCAAAATTCCTTTAACTATTTGACCTTTCTTTCTTGGAAGGAGATCCTATGTGTGTGTAACTTATTCATCATTCCAGCTTATAATGAGATCTTTTTGTTGTTGATTGTGTCCATTTGCTGTTGTTTTAAAAATAAAACCTTTCTATATTAATTTGTTCCATCTCTTGCTTTGTGGGACATAATTTACAGTGAAGTGTCTGGCCCTAAATGAATGTAGGTTAGCTTACAGTAGGAAGAACTGTTGGAAAAAATACAATGAGTTGTCCCCAAAATAAACAAACTTTACTTTTCAATGTTGATTCTGCCAATATCTGTATGATACTGAATATATAGGAGCAGGATGTTTGCTGACATTCCTACAGATGTCTAATGTGTCAGCCATGTCAAATGAATCACTTCTGCTCTGTTGGCTCACAGAGAAGTAAATAGTGTTTTTTTCTGTTTCATCTTCTAAAAAGATATTACTTTGGAGAAGCTATTTATGAACCTAAGTACACCAAGCCCACTGTTTGTTCTTTTAACTCCTTCCCCATTTTTCTACTTATAACACCTTTTCTGACATAAACATGTGCAGTATAAACCTTGTGTCATGTGTTATAGGGTAGAGAATCTAAAATACTAAACACACTAGCACTCTTTGGGTAACACCTACAACCATAATGAAGTGTTTCCTGGCACGCTGCACACTGTACCTTAAATCACTTTTATATTGAGCTTCCTAAGTGTTAGGTCTTTCCCCAGTTTCACCTCTACATTAGTACCTGAGGAAAGGGAGCTGGGCCATGGTAGGCAACCCCATCCCAAGGCAGTGGGGCTGGTGGAGGTGGTTGCCACCATCAGCTTTAGCAGTTTGTGGTGTTGGGCTGAACTGTTCCCACAGGCACTGCCCGATGTCGGGACAGGAGCATTAGCTCTGCCAGCGAAGCTGCACAGGTGGAACCTCCCAGCTGGGGCCAAGGAAGGAGCGGTGAGGAGCACTTGATGGCAGAAATGTCTTTTAGCGGCACAGCAGGCTCCAAGAAGAGGGGATTTGTCTAGAGCTTAGCACTAAACCCCCGGTTCAGCACCACATTTAAGTGCGTGCCCTGCTCGGAGCACGTGAGGCGCTCCTTAAACATGAGGGGGATTTCACACATTGTTAAAATGGGTATGCAGTCCAGAGGCTAACTGGGAAGATCTGCAATTCTTTTAAGGACAGAGGATGCTTAGAAAGACCCAATAGAATAAAGGAGAAGAAAATCTGAAAATAAAAATATCATAACACAGGGAAGAAAATCACACAAATGCTGATAATTAACCAAGTATTCAATAATTCTGACAGAAACCTGGGAAAGATAATGCACATTAGATGTAACATGAGTCTGAAATGTGTTGGAAACACTGTAAGTGTCTAAAATATCTTACAAACACCTCAGCTGGGAAGATAATAATCTTTTTTCCTTGATTATTTTGGAATTAAATGTGACAGCTGTGTATTTTAATTGGCCATGATGATCTTAATTTTCAAACTTTTTACATTTGCTGACTGCTAAATGTTTTCATAAACAGCCTGACCATCTGATATCCCTGACCACCTACAGGCCATAGCTCCTATTCAGACTAGATTGCATGCAATCTTGTCTTTATTTGAAAATTACCAAATTACAAGTTACTGGCTGTAAGAGAAAGACAGAAAGACCTAAACTTGTATCACAAGGCAGCATGAGATGGGTAGATGTTATTGGATATTATAGGTGTTATCAGTGGTGCTTTCCATAGATGTATGATGGTGAATTTATCAACAATGAAATGTATCTGCCATTTTATTATTATTAAGCTATTACTGTTATTATTGATTTAGTATTGCGAGAGCTATCTTTCTGCAACTCTCTGCAGATAGTATTAATTTTTGCTGCTCTGACTAATTCATTAAGGCTGGAAAAGATTGTTTCACTAGTGAAACTCCAGGAACAACTTGCCTGCTTCCTCAGCCTCATGTAACTGATTTGAAACAAAGGGACCTCAGTATCAGGATTGCACTGCCAAGCAGCAGCAAACTAGCAAGAGCTAGGAGTCAATCATGCTTACAGTCCCCTGTGCTATGGACACAAAGCAAGTCTACAAGATTTCTCAAGAATCTAGGTGATGAAAGGGAATACCCATCCAAAGAAAAAAAATGTATAGGGGGATACATAGAAAATAACACTTATTTAATTGCTATTAATTATAAAATACCATTATTAAAGTAAAAAATAAGCTACGGCTAGAAGGAAAGTTATATGAATTTAATTTAAAAAGTTTTTAAAGACTGTGAGTTAAGCAGGAGTATACACAAACATTTGATTCCTTCCTTTGATTTTAGTGGCTTCCATTAATTTCTTACAGAAATGGGCTCAGTCACTGGTGTAAGCTGCAGTGAGGCGAACCAAGGTGCGGATTTCTGGAAGATCAACCACTGCGCTCATAGATGCCCTTATTCCAAAGCTAACATAGGTAATTTAGGCTGGATGTTATATGCCAGCTGAAATGATGAAAATCCAGGTCTACAGCTAAAAAAAAAAAAACAGCCACACAGGATTTTAAATTATTAGAGTAAATAAGTTTATATTTACTGCAGATGCTAGATTTTAGGGTAAACAGGCCCTTAGGATTAACATCAGAAAATAGCTCCTTCATTAATAAAAATATTCTGTAGATTTACTTATGAAATAGTCTCCAAAATAATATCCATCATTGTGGACACTTCTTTGGAACTTTTACCTTCAAAAAAATCAAAATAATAGCAGGCTAATCTGTGGAGAAGAATCCAGCACAAGCCAGAAAATACACTAGATAGAGTAGTATTTTTCTATTATTTGTATCTGTTGTGACTGTAAGTGAAATACTGAATATATCCTTTGTTTATTTAATTTAAGGATGTTTGTCTTTTTTAAGGACTACTAAAGTGAACTTTCCTCATTCTGCACATCTGATTTACACTCATCTAAACCAGGGACATTCACAGACAGCTTGGCACAGATAATCAAGTATTGTTTAGCTATTTATTATCACTGTGGCTTCAGCTTCTTCTCTGAAATGGTTTGGATTTTTTTTCCTGAAAAAGATAATTTTTCACCTTATCCATTATCCACTCATAGTTCTTGTGTGAGCTCCAGTGAGGACACATATTTTTTCTCAATGTTTTCAGAAAGCTCCAGCTGAAGAATCCTGTAACTGGAGTCAATTTTATTACCTTAACACTCTCTTCTTCAGGCCGTATCTCTCCAAAGAAAAGCCTAAGGCCAGTCTAACAAACCAGAGGATCCTGACCCTTTAAAAATCATCTCTGATCTTGGGGCAGAGCTTCCATGTTTCACATGAATACAGCCTTCCCTCCCAATCTATTTTGCATTTTTTTACAATCCCCATGTTAGCCAGGAAGTCTCTGAAGCTCAGCTCCTACCAGAACAGTTTTATACCTTATACCTTTGACAGGAACTGCTGGCATTCGCCTGCAGGAAGCTGACATGTGATTTAGGAGGGGATAAAACATGTACATGTTTGTTACTTGAATTTTACAGCTCTGCAGGGAATGAAAATCTTTTTCACAAAGGATTTAAAACCTTGGCTTTCTTCCCCACTTGAAAATTTCAAAAATTCTCTGAAGGGAAATTGCAAGATGAAATTAATTTGGGGTCAATTGAAAGGTTTCAGTTTGACCAAAACCAAAATCCTTTTAATTTTGACTTTCATATATATTTTTTACATTACGTTATAATATACTGAACAGCATAAAATATGAGATGCTAGTCCTAATGCTTTAAAAGAAAGTCTTGAACATATGGCCCAAATGTAACTGATACATCGATGTCTAGCTGAGTTTATGGAAACCCTAAAACAACAACTGTAGGAGACGTGAAATGAGCTATTCATCCTGAATTGTGTCCAGGAGTGATATTTAATAACAATAATATTTAAAATAGTTTATCAAAGAGCATGAGAAAATGAATAAGGGAAAAGGGTATGGTACAGGAAAGACCAGGTATTGTATGAGACAGCTCTGTGTGGTGCCAGGAACAAATTATATTTGCTAAAAATGTATTTTTACATAATTATAAATATTCTTATATCCTTATACCCTTATAATCTTTCCAAGTCAAGACAAATCAGACCTTCGGCAGCAATGAAGCTCTGCTAAGGAGAAGTAGAATCTCAGGAGGTAAACTGGAATCACCAAAACCACCACTGGTTTAATGTGCAGTTTTACTTAAGCATTTGCACTGAGTGGTAAAAGATTTTGGTGTATCATTTGACTGAAATCTATTCCACCAGAGGAGCTTTCCATCCCCTCAACCACCACTACATTACCACTACTTCCACAAGCATGAAGGACAGGAAGGTAATCAGGAACAGGCAACATCAGCAGACCACATGCCACCAGCCCAACTGCTTTTGATGAAGAAATGAGTGTCTGTGCAGATAACCTGTAATGCACTCCAACTTCTGTAAAACTGTTGACACCATCCTGCTCAGTGTTTTCATGTGAAGGCTGAGGAAATCTGGACTAGACAAACTGTCTTCAAACGGGTTGAAAATTTTCCAAAGCACCTCATTCTAATTAGTGGTTCAGCATCAAATTGGAAGCCTGAAACAAGCAAACCAGCCCAGGAGTTGATACAAGAACTGGCACTGTTCAGTATCTTTATCAAAGACCTGGGTAATGAGACAGAATCCACCCTTGACAAATACATGGGCAATACTTAGAAGGCAGGGTTTGATACACTTTACAATAGTAGAGTTTCAAGCCCAAGGCATCCTGAGAAATGTGGGGATTAGGCTGACAGAAGTCTCACCAAGTTCAGCAAGGATAAATGCACAGGTTTGTACCTGGAGCAGAGTAAACACAAGTCAGGGAGTCAATTGTCTGAACAGTGGCCTTGATGAAAAGGACCTTGGGCATCTGGGGGTCGCCAGTTAGACTAACAGTCACCAGGGTGATCTTATTGCAGGTACATGAAACTGCATAAGGAGTTAGGAGGAATGTGGCCAGAGGAAGGAGGGAAGTTACCCCTCTGTTCAGGAGTGATGTGGAGGAGAAGGGGTGATTTAACATCAGCCTACAGCTCTCTGAAGGACAGTTATACAGACAATGGCACCAAAATACTCTCAAGAGTAACAGATGATTTAACAAAGGGCAAGAGCAAAGTTTTGCATTTTGGGAAGTTCACTTTGGACTCATCAAGACTTCTTCAATAGGAGAGTATTGCAACACTGGAACCCGCATCCAGGTAGAAGGTCTGTCCTTGAGGGTTTCAAGATTCAGGTAGACTTAGCTTCAGATGTTCTGATCTACTCTTGTTATAGTGCTCCTTTAATCAGGATATTGTACTAGATGACCTCCAGAGATCCCTTTCTTGTTTCTTTGATTCTGTGATTTACTATATTCCCTTCCCTTCCACATCTTAGAAAGGTCAAATTAATGTTCAGAAAAATCCCTCTGGGAATATGAAGCCATGTGAAAATGACCTCAGTATACTCCTCAAAATAGGCAAGGATCTTTGAAAGTGTAATTTGAAAATAACAGGACTATACAGGAGCGTATAGTTAATCACCAAGCTAATGTGACTTGGTAAACCTTTATTGCTTAAGACAATACAGAGCAGACAATGGATTTCACTTGATAATTACATCCTACATCCTTTACAGCAATGACAATTGAGAAATTTAAATTCCTCCCTCCCTCTCTCTCTCTCTTTCCTTCTTTCCTTCCATCCTTCCTTTCTTACTCCCTTCCTCTCTTCCTTCCATCTGATGTAGATTCAGTAAAACAATGAAAAGGACACTGCCTGTTGGATGCTATTTCCTGAGCAAGGTCTTTACTCATCAGTCCAGTATGCAAAGAATGGGAATGACCAAGACTAATTGGGAATGTTTTCAACAAACTGAAGTCCTTCAGGCACTCTCTGGCTTGTGAGAGAAGGTAGTGGAGTACACAGTCTGGCCACAGTCTGGAATTTAGGTGTCAATATCCTAACTCAATCCGATTTCACACAGAATTTGGGCATGACTACAGACAGACTACACTATCCTTTTCTCTGACTATAGATGCATTTAAATTCTCCATTAAGAAAAATTAAAAACAACAAAAAAATAAGGTATGACAATCCTTCTGAGATAACATCTTATCATCTCAATTCAATCCTAGTGAAACTCTACTAACTGAACAAATGTGACCAAGACATTTACCCAGAAATCAGTAACTTCCCAGAAACACCACTTCACACAACCTTGTATCTCAAACTCAGGGAGCAGTTCAGTGTTCACTGTTACTTTTTAAGATACATGTAAGATAAAATTAATGTGGTGGGAAACACTACCTATATATGATTTCCCAAGTAGACAGATAATAAACAATACAGTGAAACAGGAGCCACCAGAGAAGTTTCCTCAAACAGGGAATTGGAAGTTGTTAACACAGAGATTCTGAAAATGGGCAGTTTTGGCCTCTGGAGAGACTGTTTTCAGTCTGTGTGGCCATTGGAATATTTTCATCCAAGAGGAGTTCCCTTGGATGAGATCCTTGGAAAATATTTCCCTTTGATCTCTGGTGTATTACTCCTCTTTTGTAGCCAGCCAAAGTTTAAAATTGACTTGACTCCCCTTTGAATGATACAACTTCTACAGTCAGATACAGAATTAATGTAGCAGGGATCAGAAAGACCCCAACAAACACTTCAAATAAGCAAAAGGTTGCTTGTGTTGGGCAGTGGTAAGATGAAAATTTTGGAGATGTCTGGAAGAGGCTTGTCTCAGCAGCGCTAGATGCTCAGACAGACTCAGGCTTTGGAGAGAATCATCAACTAGTGCAGAACTCAGAGTTGCACAGAAGACAATGAATCTAGATCAACTCATACCACCTGGGAATCTGGGCCCTACAGACTGAAATCATAACAATAGCCTTAAAAATAAGTTCCCACAAACTGGTCTACTCATCAGCACTGTTTCTTGCCTTAGTGAAGCTGGAGATCTGCTACTAATACAGCCTTCTCTGCCCTAAATCATTTATTTTGGCAGCTCATAAAATATGGAAACTCTAACACTCAATATTCCCCACTCTCTCATGATTACTGTTCAGGGACAGACTCTTTATATCAAACAGAAACTTAAAGATTGTGGCATGTTATCAAAACCATAATGAAATCTTGTGCAAGCACAGTAATCAGAGAGGGCTATTTGTCAAGACATACTGTAGAGAAAAACAAAATCCCACAGTAGAAACAGCAGTGCTTGCTCTGCTGAGAGATACTGTGAAAATGAAATGAGGCTCTTTTTTTCCTCCTCTTTAATCAAAACTCAGTATGAAAACAAAAACGTTACCAAATAACTTTTGCTGATAAAAAAAAGTTGGCTGGAAAGGAGCAGTGCATAATTTATACAGAAATAACATTAAAAGGGGGATTGTTCACATAGATATTTCTGAGTGTGTGATCAGAAATTTTGGCCTTGGGGGGAGCTCATGTTACTGCCACTACTGGGTTGAGGCTGGATTTGACTGTCTCTGTGAGACAGTCAAACCTGGGAAGTTGCACAGGGAGCGAAGGTGCGGGCAGATCTGATATTACTTAGGAGGTCCCTGGTGAGGACATGCCTGTGTTTTGACCCCACCTGCTGCTGGAGGTTACCAGTTCTATCCACAAAATATCTGTAGAGGTTTAAACTTGACTCATTGCTTAATGACAATAGCGCTGGAGGGGGAGTTACATGCTCTGGGATCTCCTTCTGGCTGTGCCATTGATTTGTGAGCCAGAGGCCTACTCAGTAAATCAGGGATAACATTATTAAGTTACTTAAATGGACTGTTGGGATGTTAATTACCCAGCACATTTGTGGTCAGTTTGCCCTTCTGAAAATTAAACTACTTTGCTGTCTAAATGATGCTTAACTCTGGGTGCAAAGATCAAACACTTCAGCTTTAATGTCCCCATTCTCAGCTCTACAGGCTTTCATAGTACCATCATATTTTCAAATACCATCCCACTTCTAGAAGAGGAGGGCAAAGATAGGTCAGGATTAAGTTTCCACCACAGATCTGTAAGGGAGATCTTAAAAGAAACAGTGATATCTAGTGTTATTGGTTGTGCAGTTGCACAAACACTAAATTACTGAATGTGTATGTAAATACTGATGAGTTAAGGGCATAAGGGGTGGGTGACTACAAGGTTATAAGAGGATACTTTAATTTTGATCATAAGTACAATCTATTACTGAGGCAGAGCAATGCAACATTAGTACCTGTCAACAAGACAGCTGGAGGTCTCTTTTTTGCTGATAAATGTTGAGTGCAGCTGTGCTTGGCACATGCTTCCGCTGTAAACAGGAGCCATGGCTTTAAACATCATTCTCATTTTTCCACTCCTGCTAATTGCTGCTTCCACTTCATCAAGGGTGGCACCCAGGCCATGTCCTGAAATCTATTCAAAACCAGACAACAAATTAGTCCCTAGAGCTGCCTAGTCTTGTAGGCACCTGAATTCATTAATTGATCTGTACCAGATGAAAGTATTGGTACTTTCCATTGGTAGATATTGGTAGCAAATCTGAGCCTGGGAAGAAATAAGTCTTTAATTTTAATTATACTTAGACACTCAGAAATAGTTTTTATTGGTGGATAATCACAAATGGAGCTAGGCTCTTCTTCATGTTCTCCACAGTAACATGTTACTTTTGCAGCAACCCACGCTCAAATGAGGAAGTGAATATGATGATTGCCTAGGATGCTGTGATGGTCTCATCATCAGGGCACTTGCCAGAACTGCAGTTTCACTATCTTTAAGCTAAGTAGTTTGTGCCTGCAGTGCTCCTATTTGTTGGATTTCAGGGTGTTATGGAAAAGGTAACAGCTGGAACTAGACTTTCCCAATTCCAGGAGTTCTGCATCATAAGAAGAAAGCTATTACAACTAGTATGAAGTACTTAGTATTTTTAATTTTTAATAATTCTCTGCCCCATGGTATTCCTATAGTTTTTCTAAATATAACCGCATGTGTATGACTGAGCTGAAATAGTTACATGAAAGGAGAAAGATGTTAGGATAAAATTAAAAGAACTTATGACAGAAGATAGCAGACCGCAGCTACACTTTTAGTTCTGAGCACTGAGGCCAGGATATCCACCAATAGAAATGGACTTCACCTTCATTTATCTATCTTAAAATGTAAAGATAATTAGGTTGCAAAAAGGAGCAGAAGAAAAGGATAGGAAAACAAAACCCCCTGTATTTATGAGAGTTCACGAGCCTGTTGCCTGCAGGTTAGAGGTCTACAGTTCTATGGCATTTTTCAGGCAAATCCCTCTGTCATGGGAAGTTCATCTACACCTTGGCTGTTGCCAAAGCACCATATCTTTTTGCAATTTAAAAACTATTATGTTCTCCTTACAATATGCTCCCAAAATATCATTGCCAGATTTTAATAATTTTGCATTTCATCTACTTCGAGCTTTCTCTTTGACACCCCAAAGACATGACTTTCCTTCTTAATCTTCAAAATGAGACAGATAGAATCATCTTCCTTGTTCATTGTCCTAAATCCATACATGCTCTCCTTTCCTTGAAAAATCTTTTATTTATTTTTTTCCACACTAAAATTTATGACCAGCAATGCTGTTTCTTCATATCAGCTCCTGATTCTACCTTTCTGCCAGTTGCACAAGCCTTCACTACCATTTTTCATGTCTTCTTTTTGTCTCCATCTATCATTCTGAATGACTTACCAAAGAGCAATACTGCTTTTAGTCAAAATTCTGAAGACAGTTTTTCCACAATGACCAAATTAGAGACTAAGCTGGAAAGCAAATAGATTTTTACTAATTTTTTAAAAGCATGTGATTTATTTATGCTATATTTACCAAAGCTCTAAGTCTTAGTTATAATGCTCTCCCCATATATCCCAGGGATGCACCTGGGCAGCCTTTGAAGTAAGTTGTGAACTCACTCTGACTGAGGCTATACCAATTCAAAGTGAATCAAGTCCAGATTCAGTGTGCAACCACAACTGATGCTGCTGATTTGGAGCTGACTACTGTTCACCTGGCTTGAATCACAGGCAGAGGCATCCTGTAAGACTTGTTTGAACCAGTGTAGGTATCTACAGCATAAATGTCAGCATCTGAACCAGTCATCTAAGCTGTCTTTATAATCAGTGGAGAGAGAGAGAGAGATGTTTCTAAGGTGCAGTTCAGATCATCATGAAGTTGCTACCTTAAAAATCAAACTTATTTTGCTTAGTTAAGTCTTATGCATGCCTATTTGTCTCCATTAAATACAAAAGGATCTTATGAGAAGTCAGATACAGATGTCTAAATTATTTGCCTGAAAATTAATAAATAGATTCATAACCTGAATTCAGTTTGAATATGGCAATCCTTTCTTTCTTGACTAAATGCATATGAAGCCTGTGCAAAACTATGTCCAATTTTCCAGTTTCAGGTAACAGTTTCCTGAATGTGAGTATGAGTATGTCTGGCATCAAATGGTTACACAGCTGGATCTTTATTTATAAACCATTCACTCAGAGAAGTTGTCTGCTGATGGTGTACTAGAATAACTTACAAGGTTTTTCTTCACCATGATAACTAGTAAATTTTAAATGTACAGCAAAGGAAAATGTCATGGCTCTTGATGCAGCTGCAGTAGCTGTCCATCACTGTCCTTGGTTTGAGTGAGAGGTGGGTTTTTTTGATAGCAGGGGAGAGGGCTACAGCTGTGGCCCGCTGTGAGAAGACTCTCAAAGCTCCTCCAACTCCAAGTCAGCTCCACCTCTGGCCAGGGCTGAGCCAATCGGCTGTGCCTCTTCAATGTTGTATTTAAGAAGAGATGTGGTGGCATGCAGTCGGACTTGTGAGGAGGAGTTGCTGCAGCTGCGTGAACACCAAGGTCAGTGGAGGAACGGAGGAAGAAAGGAGGGGGGAGGTGTGCCGGAGCAGAGACCCCCCTGTATCCTGTGGTGAGACGGCAGGGCGGCCCCCCCCTGCCACCCATGAAGATCTACGGTGGAGCAGACACTGATTTATGACCTGTGAGGTGTTTCACGTGGTTGACCAAGGTGACTGTGCCCAAAGAAGGCCAAGATCTTGTGGGAAAATGCAGCCCCACTGTTGTAGTTCAGCACTGGGAGGATTGCCGCATGCAGGGGTGTCCCACGCTGGAGCAGCTTGGGAAGGGCTGCAGCTGTGGGAGGGACTTCAGTTGGAGAAAGTTGGTGTCCCACGCCAGAGCAGTGTAGGGAAACGCTGCAGCCTGTGGGATGGACTCATGTTGGAGAAAGTTTGTGGAGAACTGTCTCCTGTGAGAGGGGGACCACTGTGGAGCAGGGGGAATCAGTTACAGAAGCTCTCCCCATCGAAGATGGAAGAAGCAGCAGCACTGACTGCACCCCCCATTCCCTGTCCCTGTGCTGCTGGAAGAGGAGGGAGAGATATCGGGAGCAGAGCTAAGTCCAGGAAGAAGGGAGGGGTGGGGGGAAGGTGTTCTCAAAATGTGAAATGCTTCTCACTGTCGTACTCTGGTAAGTGTTGTTGTTAGTGTCTGTAGTAAATCTGTTCTTTTTTAATTCCCCTAATGGGTCTGACTTTTGCCCATGACCATAATGGGTGATTTGCACCTCCCTGTCCTATCTCAAATCCCATGTTTGGCTTATTTTCTCCTCCTCATCGCTGGGAGGGAAAGGGGGAGTGAGTAGCTGTGTGGTGCTCAGTTGCCCTCTGAGCTCAAACCACGATAATCATCCTTGGTGGCTACTGTACATTTTCTAGCAAAATGATGCACTATTGCTCTTGTGTGGTGACTGGTTATTATATCACCATTTTACTAAAAATATGTGATACATATGGAAGTTGCTTAATACATAGGTATATTAAAACTACAGCTAAATTTCCATACCATTTAGTAACTCATCACAGAAACTCTTTTAGAAGATGTACAGGTTTATCTCTGCAAATAATCAAATTATTTCCTCCAGTGGTGCCCAATGAAATATTACACATAAATCTGGAAGCATTATTTCCTTTAAAATTTTCCTTCATAGTGTTTTATTGATCTCTTTCTTGTCATTGCACCACTATGAAACATCTGCGTTTTCCTCCAACTCGCCATCAGTTCTCATTTGAAAAGTCTGTAAATTTTGTGCTCCTCTAAAATCTATAGATAATTGATTCCAGGAGCATATGTCCACAGCAAACTGTGTAGCTGCAGTTCCACTTCATTTAGCAGTATATAGTTCTTTGTTAGATAGAGATCAAAGAATATAATTTTATTAAGTTTTATTTACCAGATTGGAAAAGAATGGTTTGCTTTATTTAAAAAAAAAAAAAAAAAAAAAAAAAAAAAGGCAGGCCAAGTGTTTTTCTTCTAGAATATAGAGTGCAAAGAGAGGTAAAACAAAACCAAAAGCAATTCATAAGTATCTTGAAGTAGTTTTCAATCGATAGCCTTAATGTCTACTGCATTCAAAATATTTTTACCATAACTATAGAAAAGTGTCATTATTAAACAACAGTGAGGGAGAAAAAGTCTTGGGAAATGCAGAAGTAAGTAATTATTTGCTACAATTTGTAGCTCAGAAAAAAAGAGTTGGATGGAAAAGAAAAGAGAAGTTATATTTAATTTTGTTACATTTCCATTCTTCTGTACTTCATGCATCTGAGTAACTTTGTGTTAACATATGACTATCAGAACTACCAAATAGCATGTGTAAATGTTCACAGGATTGGGTCTTATCTGTGTAGCAAATGGTAACATTTAAGTGTCACTCCACTATGTCTAGAGTCCTGAAGCAGTGAAATACCTAAGCAAATGCCTAAAGCACATAACAGGACATCACTGCAACATGGTATTTGTATGCCTACGTGAGGGAGGAATCTCAGTGCATTTGGTTTCAGAATGCTCTGAACCATCTGAATACCTTTCTTGCTGGCTGAATTTTTTTTTTATTTTTTTTTTTTTTTTTTTTTAGAAATTAAGAAAAAACACTTCCATGTTGTTTTTGAGTTACATTCTTTACTGGGAGTGTTTGAAAAACAGTGGCAAAATTATTTCACTTCAAATAAACCAGAAAATGATGAGGGAGAGGTGAATTAAACGAGGCAAGGAAGGATGAAGATGCTTCAGATCAGGCTAGAAAAGAGTTGAAGAATAGATGAAATGGAAAAATCAAAACAGTATGTCCTAGAAAGTAGCTGCTAATAGCAGCAAGATTTTATTTTGGAATGCAGAAGTTCTCATCTTTTCTTTAGTACTTTATTACTTCTGGTTTAGGTTTCAGGAGGCCTGTGTATTTGTTTCTGCTTGAAAGCTTGGTGAAGATAGAAAGCAGAGCTCAGTCTTCTTTCACTCTAAATTAAGTGGTTTTGGAATGTGTAATCATCTAAAAAGATTGACAGTGATGGGTACCACGGAACAGCTTAAATAGTTTTGGATACTTGACTCTATTGATGGACAGAAGTTGTTTATTATTCTATGTGACAAAACAGCACAGTCCCTGATACTTATTTATTTTATAAGGTCAATGTTGTAGCTTTGGTTTCCTCAAGATGAGGTTTATGTTCAGAGTATATAGAGTTAAAAAATGGGACTAATTATTATGCAATGGGGTGTTATAATTAGAGCAGATTGTAGCTGCTTGCCCAAGAGTATTAAAACAAACAAACAAACAAAAAAAAGCCAACAAATAAATCCCAACAAAGTGTAAATGTTTGGAAAACAGCTTGTTTTTCGCAATTTTGTGTTGAAAATTCTAAACAATATGAAGACAGTACACACTTTATGTTGACACTTTACATTTTATTTTATTAAAATGATTTCTTAAACTATTTTTCAAATAGTTCATAATTCAAGATCTGAATAATTTCTTCATTTTATCTAACCAAAGTATTCAAAATGAAATATGAGAGAAAGATTAATTTATCTTTTTTTTTTTTTAATTTATGATATATTCTCTATTCAAATGGAAAAATTTTCAAGTAGTGGAATTTCCTTGCATTCTTTTCATAAAGATCTAACAACTTCAGTAATTCAAAATAAACATCAAAAGCAAGACCAAGAGATTATTTTACAAAATGTGCTATGAAAATACCTAAACAATATTAACTTTGTCATTAATATCACTGTACCAGGATGAAAACTATTATATTTAAGGCATGGTAAAGACAGATTTTATTGTCTTTTGTTTAAGGTGCTTTGTTTTTTTTCAGATTTATTTTTGCTAAGATAGAAGTTAACATATCCATTTTTGGAGGCATGTTTAACATCTCTATCTAATACTAGTATTTTCCATGTGCCTTGCCTCTATTTTTCTCAATAAAAATAGTAGAAAAAGAGGATAATTGTGCCAAAACCGGAGATAATCACACTCTCTTAAATTTAGTTAAGTTCAAGTATGGCTGCTTAATGTAAGTAATCATATTTGGCATAGTCCTATTACAATACTGTTTGCATGTCTCAGGCTAATCTTCACAGTATCCTTTGGGTTTTGTGCACAACAAACTGAGAAACAGAAGTCTGGATTAATTCCTCCTCATTTTAGAAATTTAACTCAGCGTGCTTATGGTGTGTATGTTCTAGGATCACAGTTTCCCTGAGTTCCTTCTACAGCCAAAGAAGACAGACAGGAGCCACCAGAGGGAGGTTGAGCCCACAGAAGGCCTATACCAAAGTACCATATAAAACAGAAGGTGTTTCTGGAAAAAGAATAGAGAAGGGGAAAAAAAAAAAAAAATCCACAGAAGCTGTCATTACATTGTGATATAAATCTCTGGTTCATGGACAGCTTGAATGTTCTGTTCTGATTCCCTCACCTCTAAAATGTTATAGCAACCTAGCAAAAGAGACAGAAAGAAGATAAAGATGGTTACTGATGCAGAACTACTTTCACCAAAGAAACAAGCAATTTGGCTTAGACTCTTCAGCCTGGGGAAGATCTTGTAGAGGTATATACAATTATGTCCCTAAAAGAAGGTGAACTGGAAACAGATGGTCACTGCCTCTCAGTTTTTTCAAGACTGGATTTCACCAAATGAGATAAACCCATGGCAGATTTGAAAGAAATGTTGGGGGTACCTAATAGTGAGAAATTAAATGGCAGGACTCATTGCCCTGGGATGCAGGAATGGGTTCAAGGACATCAAGCACATTCATACCATAAAAATAATTCAAAGCCTGGTGTCAGATATGGGACTGTACAGCATGGAAGTTTGATCTGACCTATTCTTATGCTCCTTGTTTAATTTTTCTGACTGGGTCTCTGTGAGCCATCACTGATGGGCACAGGAAGATTGAACTCTAGCCAGTCATGCCAGTAATTTTTCTAAAGGTGCTGTTAAGGTCTTAAAGCATTGCCTAGCCTCATTCAGGAAATCTGTGGTGCAGCAGGGCAACTCAATCCAAGTCTACAGCTAGAGACCAAAGACATCCATCATGTCTAAACAACATTTCTTTTTACTTACACTGCTTTTCCCTGGAGTTCAAACAATTATTCACAGCCTGAAAAGAGGGCATCTGCAGTCACTTGTAGGATTTGGTTTCCTGCATGGCCATACAAGACACTTCAGTCAACTTATGTGCACAAATATAATTTCTGAATTGCATGTGTATATATCTATGTTATCATATTCTTTCACTGTGAAAGCAGTAACTACTGTATGTGGTAAAATGATATATTGTTGTCCACAAAATGTCTTTGGCAACAGGATGTTCACTAGCCTTGGAATTTTGCCTTGTATAAATATTTTTAATCTACTACATGTAGGCATATTTTGGCGGCAAAATAAAGGGTTTTGGAGATTAATATATCCAAGCTCAGTTCTGCTTATACATCCTACATACATCAAGGTTTTATTGAACTCTGCATCTAGAAATTGTAGCAGCTGTTTTGGGGGCTTTTTTTTTTCTTTTGCCTGTTTTACTCAAAGGAGGATTATGATTATATCCTATTTTTATACTCTACAAATGTAGTAATTTAATCTACAGATATATTTTCATTCTTCAGATGTAACCTATATAGAGCATGTTCAAATTTATGGTCATTGCTTTTCCTGTAAAGAATATTATTGGCCTCTTTTCAAATGTCCACATTTTCCCAAGGAATGTCCAGATAGCTATTTATCAATGAATAATGAATATAACAGTTATTTGACAGTATCAAGTACCTTTCAGCTGAATATCTCAAAGCTCTTTCAACTATTTATTAATCCTCACTATGCCCTTGGGAGATATTTTTCACTAGTTTGTTTTACTGGCACAGCAGCTGGGTCTCAGAGAAGTTGCACCAGTCCTGGAGAAGTCAGGGAAGTCCATCAGTCACAAGCAAAAGCACAGCACAGAGATTTTGCCTACCCCTGCTTGGTGGAGCAGTGGACTATCTTGCTTATTAAAACTTCTGCAAGACAAAATTTAAGGGAAAGCTGAGGTGGTTATTCTGCCCAGGTGTACTCTGCCAGCTCTTTTCCAAGAGAAAATTGTACATATACATAAGTATACATGTATATGTCATGTAATCATTTAACCAAGTTTTGTAGGTTACATTTCTTCTGCACTGAGTGTGATGCTGGTTTTCACATATTGTCAATCTTATGGTGCAGAAGAGGACAGGTCCCCCCACACCTCAGCCCTTGCTGCCTAAACACAGGCAGACCAAAAGAGGGGCTCATTACAGGAAAACAAAATTGCTGCTAGTGGAGGGGTGAAACAACATCCCAGGGAGAGGGGGTGTTTCTTTAATTCAAGTATCAACAGTTATACTGTGAATACAGGAATAGCTTTCAGATGGACCATGGCCATTCACATCTTTGTCTGATATATGCCTCAATCTGGATGTGATAAGATGTCTACAAATGCCAGTTCAGAATACAATTTAGCAGCTGCCCAAGGTGCCTTTAGTTTAAGTCAAACCCCATTTGAGCAAAAAATGTGTTTCCTGCTTCTTACAGAGCTGGAAGCTGTTGCTCGCACCAGTTGTATGTGCTTTTCTTCATGTGGCACTGTATACATTTCATGTACAATACAAGTAATATTAATTGAAAGAGACTGTGAGATCTTTTATTTATGCTCGCTACCACATGATTTTTTTCAGAACTTTGCTGGGACAATTAGTCTAGTATTCCTGTAAGCTTATATCTCATTACAGAGGACCAGACTGTCCTCCATAACACAGACACACATATTACCTCTTTATTTGGAAATGAAAGGCTGATACAAACACCAGCCTCTGAACCTTCCAGATTGGCTCAATGGCCTTTGTGGTGTGTGAGTGTGAGAATGCAGGGGTGAAGGTGATCCCTCTTCCTCCTACTCTCCTGCCCTAGAAGTCAGCAGAGAAGTGAAAGCACCCATTTCATGTTTTCAGCAAACATTTGGCTGAGATCAGGGACACAGGAACAAGAAAGCATGAAGGAGCTGCAGCAGTGACTAGAGGCAGGTTTCTAGAAATGCAGAGTAGTGCAGAATGAGAAATATGGCAGAGTCATTGTTTGGCAGATGTTGGGGCTGGTTGAAAATGTAATGGCCACAAAGAGATGCTGTCTTTCAGAGAGGTGAGACAGTGTCTGTCCTCAGCTTGATATTCCCATCATGCTGTTGGGACTCATGACCTAATGTGTCCACTAACCTGGAAAAAGGATCAAGTGTAATCCAGGTCACACTGGAGTGACAGATGTGTTTACACTGTATCTGAGGCCTCCAGTGAAAAATGCCTCACCTTGATATATTTACCAAACAAATCATGGACAGTTGTACTGAATTGATCATCATTGCTATAGAGTTTCTTCTGTCTGAATGCAGAAAACAATTCACTGCTTTCCAAAACATGTATTACAGACAGGAATACTGCATCATGCACTGAATTTTCTTTCCTCTGATAGAGTAAATAAACTCAGTTCTTTCAACTGTTCTTCAAAAATCACTCTTTTAAAATCTTCTCTCACTGTGTTTGACTTTCTCTATCTCAAGCATACCTATGTCTTCCTTGAAACCCAGACCTCATCATGTTACTTTCTCTGAGACCTTATCACTTCCAACTAAATTACTTACTAGATCTTATATATGACTTTCTGCTTAACTTCTCCCAGAGTGAGACATGCAAAAGCATCAGGTTAGTGATTGATAAGAAGCATGAGATTCACTCTAGCCTCAGAGTTACTTTCTGCGGTACTGCTGGTATGCAGAATCATGGGGGTTTTTTGGATTTTGGACCCTTCAGCAATCTTGCAGGTATACCAGTTCTCAGGTTCAAATGAGTGGTTTGTTTATGGGCCAGAGAAATATTATCTTCTGTTAAGGAATGATCTTGAAAATTTTTGCATTCCCCAGAGACTCTCCATTCTCTTCCTGCGTGGTTTCCCACAAAAGGGGAGTCGTCTGGCCCATGAAATGGATGCTATTTTATGTTAACTTCACGTGTTTACAATGTGTTAATGATAGTAAAGCATAAGAAGTCTTTAACCTAATGCTATTGCAGACTGAGCCACTGTATGCATAGAGGCTTTTTTCTTCCTGCTACTGCTTTTTTAGAAAGCAATTTTCCCTCTAACTAATTTCTACCTTAACTTTACCATCAATAAGAGCAAACTGCAGGCCTCTCCAACAGACATGGACTGTTTCCAAAAACAGAGACCCGTCTCTTGCAAAAGTCATTTCCAAGTCTTGCCACAGAATAGCTTCTCTTCCCAAAAGAGAGGTTATAACAATATCACATAACCTTATGTGACCACTGCTGGCTTTTTAACGATGGCCACTGTTATACACTGGAGACATGGAAAGTGTTGGTGGTAGCTCTCCTCCTTGATCTCTGTGTCCTTGTTCCTTCCCACATCTGTTTTACCACCAGAGATGATGGAACTAATGCCCTCACACTCCCATGGTGTGATAATCTGAAATGAAAATCATTGGGTTTGCCTCACAGGCCTGTCTGGATACATGCCTCCTTAGCTTGACTTCACTTACTTCACCCTTCAGGATGTTATAACATTTGATCTTCCACAGTTTTATTTATTATGTGACAGTGCTGGCTTTGCTCCTTTGGCCGCACAGGATACACATTTTGTGTCCCAGGAGTCACCAGGGATCGTGTGAATGTCCCAGTAACAGAGAATGCAAAAAGTCCAAGATTTAAGTGCAAAAATGGGGATTATACTCTTAAGAGCCTGTTTTATACTCAGAATCCTCTAGCTAACTGACTGGAGTCTAGCAATAAAAAGTTCTGATAATGTGTTCAACAGGAAAGATTCAGAATAATACTGTCTTTTTGGATATACATTTGTAATTGAACAGTGCATATTTCTGTGGTTTAGGTAGTCATGTTGGACATGATCTGTAATAATTAGCAAAACCTTGCTGACCTATAGCACTCTTAGCTGCAAAACAGAGTGTGTGAATTGCTCCTTGAGGAAAACTCACCCTTAATGTAATTCCATTAACTTCATGCCCTTGAGATTTATACTGATATCTACCACTCACATCAAAGCGTTTGGCTAATTAAAGTGTAGAATAAAAATTACCCTTTTCCATCCCCTAAAATTCCACTCAGGCCAGAAGGGAAATCCCCTGTGGTTTTTATTGTCCCTTCCCATAAGGATAAACAACCTTCTCTGAGAGCTCTTGTCTTTACCCACTGTGACAGTTAAATGGACACTGCTGGGTTGAAAGTAATGCTCCCAATTCTGACTCTTAGTTGCACTAGTATAAATCACTAGTAGCTCCACTACAGCAAAAGGCATTACAATGCTAAAAGAATCAGTATAGGTGGGAAGAAAAACAGACCCTCATATTTATAGCAAATGAAGCAGCACTATCTCTGTGTTATCTATAACCTGTCAGACTCCCAGAACTGTACTTGTTCTTAATATCCAATTTACTTATCAGTCTTTATGGTGTTTAACTCAGTGTTTCCATAAACTCAGAAGTCTACATGCTGCATTTATATTTTGTTTTCACCACATACAGTAAAAAATGTTTTCCACTAGTTCTACAGTATAATAAATAACACTCTTTTAAACAGTAATATCAGGTAAGTTTTCTACTATGACGTTAAGTATTCTTATACTTTAAACAGTGGAATACCACTGTATGTTCCTGTCCCAAGTAACATGTTTCTGTCAAAATGTGAGGAACTTATGTGAAATTTTGGGAAGTCCATGTGTACCATTTCAATAACATTTCTATGTCATCAAGTATATGAGATTAAGTTGAGATTTTCCTTCCATGGGAAAATACCTTTACTTAAAATAACTATAAACCACAACACTGCCTTTTGGAAAACTAGAAATATCAAAATGGCCCATGGAAAAGAAAATTCATGTTAAAAAGTTATTTTTTTCATAATGGAGATTTTTTTTGAAATTTTCATAATTAAATAATTCTTGGAAGCTCACTCTCCAAACCTCAGCCAAAGTTTCCACATTGCCTGGTCCCACCAACACTAGGGAGGGTCAGGACCTGTGGAGGTTGGGGCAGCCTTATTAACAAGAACATTAGAAGAATAAGCAATTTCTGGTCCAACAACAACCTGTACGCAGGTTGGCAGGAGCATGGTAGACTTCCAGCAGGACCTTGTTTGTATTTCATCAAAAATTCATCAGACCTGACACATTCCTACAAAATACTTCTGTTTCCCCACGCTAGCATTTTCCAACAAAAGAAGTGTTCGATCACTGACTGCTGACCAACTCTATTCTAAAGCGCTTTGTACAACCTGGTCCATAAACAGTAACAGTTTATTTCCAGCAGTTTGCACCTGACTGGCACATACTCAGCTCTCTTTCACTATCCAAACTATTCTTCCAGGCACTTTTGTTTACACACATATCCTTTGGATAAGAGCATAATTTAGTCTCACTAAGAAAATGTATCAGTGGTCACTGATCAATGTAATATACTTTAGAGACTAAACCAGATTAAAGTGAACCTATGAATAGCAGAAAATACCAATCAATATTTGAACTGTTTATCTATATATATGTTAAAAGTGCATTAGCAAAATAGCAGCTTATATACAAAGCAGCCCATTGTACCCACATTGGTCCATTTTTCTTCAGTCTACAGCTGTGCACATAGCCCCACTGGTTGTAAAATGCCAAAACACTGCTCCTGACAGATCACACCTGCTTCAAATAACACATCTCACCCCACACTAATCTACAGCTATAGGCTGGTTTTAATGATTTTAAAATGCTGGTATTAACTCTTAATGCTCAACTGGTTTTTATGGAAGAAACAGAGTCCATTTTGCCTAGTTTTAATACAATCCCAATAAAACAGCTGGGAAATTGCAGTGCCAGGGAAAAGACATTCAAATCCACCATTTCCCCTATTGTAATAATAATCAGCTTGACAAAGTCAGATAGTAAAGCAGATTGTAGCACTTTGGGGCTTTTTATACATATATTTAATTATATTGTTAAGTTCCCCATTTGAAAGCAATTAAAAAAATACTTTCAGTTCAAGATTATAAAACTACCCACTTCTGATTTCAGCCTGACATTTTTATTGGTAATCTGAGTTATAACATGCTCAGGTTCATTCCTCACTGATTGGCTGCTGAGTTTTCTGCCAGAGTTTTATAGCTTTATGGGAAAGTACAGTATTTAAAACTCCTTTAAATTCATGGGCTACTCCTGCTTCTGAAAAAGCTTCTCTTGACTTCTCAGAAATGCATAACAAGAGCCCATGTTTACTTAAAACATCTGCTTCATCCTTTTGGTGTAACATAAAAGTGGGCTGATGTTTTCCATGCTTTCCCTCAACCCTTGTGTCAAACTATGAGATGATTTCTTTGGGGCTAAACCTGGCTCCCCTTCTATCCCAACACAGCTAGTGGAGTTGTATGGTGAAATGGGGTGCAAAATGGACATCCCAGGGAAAGGGCTCACTTATCACATATACTATATACCACAGTCCTGTATGACTTTGACCTAGCTCTTAGATACAACTTGGGAAGGAGAAGATGTGAGCAAACAGTGGGCACGAGAGCTCATTGACTGGCTTTGTTGTTGGTTTCCCAGCTGAGAATAAAAGGAACGTAAAGACCACTGGAAAAATTATAGAAATCAGAAAGGTTCTTTTTGCAGTCTTATGGGAAAACTCAGATAAGATACTGCTAGTAAGTGAAAAGACCTGCTCTTTACACTGGAGACAGAGACAA
The DNA here is from genome assembly GCF_018691265.1 of Tyto alba. NCBI lineage: Eukaryota > Metazoa > Chordata > Aves > Strigiformes > Tytonidae > Tyto > Tyto alba. The sequence continues at coordinate 39,058,795 of NW_024881316.1, read as the reverse complement.
AAAAGTACATTGAAATTACTCAATATTTGTTATACTTATTGTTCTGTGGCATTTCAGTTCTTCTATTATTCTTTTCTGAACTATTTCTGAGTTAGTTTTTCTTTATGCAGCATGTAGTCAGCTCCCCTTATCTCACTGGAGGCAGGGTTTGCTGTGTGTGGAGGGGAAGGATGATGCAGAGGGGCTGGCCCAAGTCGCTGGGGACAGGGTACAATGCCTAATGGCTCTGGTGGCCATTGAGCAGCTCGGTGGAGAGCCACCAGTGTGGGCCCAAGGAGCTCCCTGTTTCATGCTCTGCTAATTCAAGCCTCCTTCAGCATCTGCAGTGGTTCACATGAGCCACTTGAAATTGGGATGGGTGAAGCTTTGGCCCAAGACAGTAGTCATGCCTACTCTATACCAGAGGATGCCCAGGCAATGTTAAAGTCATTATATTCACAGAAGAATGAATTGGGTACCACTTGTACTGAGGCCAATCGCAGTGTCAGGCACCTGGCTCTGTTTCTGGTAAATATGCGAGTGGCTCCTGATGACAGACACTGCTGCAGTTTGGTGAGTAGAGCAAGTGCATTTTGTAGATGTTAAGCTGCTGTCAACAAATGAGGATTGTCACACCAGACTTTCAAAACACGCTTTTGATGCCTGTTAGCCAGAGACTGCTACCTCATACTCACCCACACTGATGCAGGCTGAACATTGGCAATGATTTTTATGCCACATAAATGCAAGTGTGTTTTTCCAGAGCCCTTTCTAAGAAAGCAATGATTCGCAGCTAAGTCTCCCCCAAACTTAACACTGTACTTAGTGAAGGAACACAGGGTGTATGAAAGCATAACAGTAAGAAGCTGTTTATACCCTTTAATATTATAACTCAGCTTTTGTTATAAATCTCTCTCCTTGATTGCACATACCTCCAGCATGAACTCATGCTCCTTTTGATTTTCCTCTTTATTACCCTTAGCCAACTGAGTGATGTGTGAGTTCCTGTCATGGTGCTGACTCTATTACAAAGTGCAAAGGTAATTTACATCACGGGGCTGGCAGGGCAACCAATAGCACTGTGCCTGGGAGGTGTGCAGCTCCAACAAGCCTCTCTCTTTTATGGATGATGGAGAGCAATATTTCTTTAAAAAACAAACTATAAATTTTTGTGCATGGTCAGAGGCAAGTCCTTGAGGTGGGAAAGTGGATTTACACTCAGCCCACTAACAGCGTTGTGAGGAGTCAGCATCTTCTTTCCAGTGAAAAGCCTCAAAAACAGAGCCTGAACCAACCCCTCCCTGGCTGAATTCCTCTGGCTCATCGTGGGGAGATCAGAGACGAGGGGTGAAAAAGAAAATTCATGTTTCTTTGCTGAAGAAGTTCACTGTAAACCAAGACTCCCTGGAGTCAGAGTTGCAGTTTTCACACAGCTCTATACTCTGAACTATTTGGAAATTTTCATTCATTTTGGATATAAACAAACCTTCACTCTGTCTGAGTTCAGGCAGGGGAAAAAGCTCTCCCAGGAGCACAGCCTGAGTGAACGGGGTCAGTCTTCAGAGGGTTGTGAGGAAGAAAATCCTTTCCAGGTGGCACTCAGCAGATACTCACAGTACCAATGGAAGCAACTAATTTCATAGGCCAGTCACCCTACACTCTCTTTATGGTCATTAAGGACAGATAGCCACCTCAAAAAATGGTTTGGAGAATCCTAGTTAGGCTCTTGGTGTGGTCTGTGCTTTGAAGAAAACTCACCTTTCCCAGCAGTGTATAAACTTTACTCCTACCTGAGATAAGAGCCCACAGTTAGCCTGGATGAATGCACCCATCTGCTGCTCTGTGAAACTCCGAGACTTGAAAATCCCAAACCTCCCTGTGGCTGGGGACACTGGGACAGCACCAACTTTGTCCCAGGTCCTCAGATGAACAGGGATGGTAACATGCACTCTGTTGGCTGTTAGTTTTGATTCAAAATACTGCAGGATACAAAAATGTCCACAATTTTATAATCGGTAGCAAATATGTATTTTCTGGTGGAAAAGTAATTTTTAAAAGCACCCCTACAACTCCATCCCAGGCCGTCTTCTGACAAACCCCCCTTCTGACCCTAAACTTTGTACTCAGAGAAATTTGTTACTGCTCTCTTCACACAGAGCAACGGGAAGGGAAGAAAATTCCTCATTTCACACACATCACACATATTTATATGTGAGAGTTCTATGTTATTTTTTAAGAAGTTCAGCAGTATGACAGGCAACAGTGACACATGGGAGCCCCCGTGTCAATTCCACAGTACAGAGTGAAAAGGTTTTTCCTGCATCTTCCTTGGGTAGCCCATGGGCATACTGTTTCCAGGATCCAGTGGAAATGTTGAAATAATTGTTGTTAAACATCCATATGAACAACGTCTTTCTCTGGTGTTTGACAACGATATTAGAAATATGTTTGGAAAATATGAAATTTGATAGATACAAAATTTAGGTCCTTCTGATCAAAGCTGTTCAACTCAATCAAAGTTCCTATTTCAATTATATGGGAGTTAGGGGCACAGGTAACTTTGGGAAATAGGTTTCAGCAGCCATCAAACTCAAATTGTGATGTTCATTGAATCTCAGAGGAAATATTCTGTTAAATTGTGATTGTGGTGACTTATCTTTACTCATGGATGCACTACACAGCATTGCCAACTGAATTTTCTAATAGCTTGCATTATATACTCAAGATGATTCAATATAAAGTTTCCTTTACTGGCTTTCAGCGCACAGTTCAATTCAAGTCCATTCATAAAGAGGCTTAGTTTAAGCCAGTGATATTAGGATTATGGATCTTTCCATAAAAGTATAATTTTTTAACCCCTTCCTAAGCAAAAATGGAAAAGAATTATGCTCAGCATAACCTTAACAGCCTCAGCATTAATACAAAAGGAACCAGTGTAGCCTCTCTGCAAATACTCACACCAAACATTTCTATGGGACTTGTTTTTGAAGCAGTAGCTTAATTCCAAAGCCACATAAATCTACCTTGTTTGTAAAACTACTGTAGGGCAATACAACAAAGGCCAAACCTTCATTCCACTGACATCCAAGAGACTGATCGCAGCAGAAGAAACCAACACTCCCATATGTTTATTATATCATATTTTATATGGCTGTCATGCTCCACTAGCTTTTCTCCGAGCTGAAGTCTGACCTTCAGCTTGGTACAAATATGCAGGGTAAAGTGACTGTACGCAGACTGCTGTATTTACCAGCCATCGCTGGGTGTTGCATTATCTCCCCCTGGGGTATGTTCTACATCTGCTTTAAGGGTGTGTTTACACTGAAGTGAGTGTAGTGTGAGCAGACATTCCTGAGCAAGCATTTTAAGGAATATCTGAGGACTATTTGCAGCACAGCTATGATAGCAGACTTCAGTACAGACTGGGTACCCCCATATTTGCTTAATTTTAGACCCAGCCTGCCTGAGCCCAAAACTGCTGGCCAGAAGAATCTCCCCAAAGTCCAAGGAACTCAAAGACTCTGTAGGTCCACTCATGTCCTTGTTCTCTGATCCTGTGCAGAGCTCAACATGGTGAGACTGAAGAAACCAGAGCAATGATCAGTCAGCACATCTAGCAACCAGCTGTCAGCAGACACCATGTACTAAATATACTTATTAAATATATCATGTCCTAGACAGATAGGAGAAAAATGTACAAACATGCATTTATCCCTGGGCTGCCCAGACTCAGACAATGGTCTGTTTGCCTTTAGCAATGAGACCAGTCTGAGTCCTTAAGTATTGTCTTTGGGAGTGTTGTGGTGTTAAAGTATCGCAAGGTCATACGTTAAAAATTTGTGACCTCAGCATGTGTATATACTGATCAATTTATAGTTGCTTTGACTGCTGTGCATGTCCTTTCTATTCCCTTGACACCTGGCATATCCTTCAGTTAACTCAGGCAGTCAGAGTGAAGCAAACAAAATCCAGGGTGTTCAACAAGAAGCAGAGAAGACTTAGATACTAAACTGACAGGAGGAAATAGCATGAACATGCTTTTCTGTGTTTTAGTGCTTTCCTCTTTATTTTAATTTGATATTCTGGTAAAATAACTTTTGTGCCCTCCTCTCCATAACTCATACATCTCTGTGTTTGTTCACTGTCTGTTACGTCGATGAACTGTGACTGTGACTGAATCTGTGGCTTGGAGATTGCATCATTTTTTTCTGACTTTCTTAACCAGGTTTAAGTAATTGTACACAGGAGGAGAGTATTTTCATGTATGTAATAGAGTCTGCCTTTTCTCCTACAATTCTCCTCAAGGTCCATCCAGGCCTCCCAGATTGAATTCTTGCAGATGCTATTTGAAGTGATGTTGGTTTTTCTGAGAAAAATGAACAGAAGGCACCACTGCAACCTGATTTGAGGATGCTGTCCCTCTAAAGACAGTTCTCTAAATAAAAAGTGTCAAGTGTATATTCAACCATTTGTATCATGTATAACAAATGCAATCAGTGTTATCATGATACTGTAAACACAGTATTGAATTGGACCTGAAACATCTGAGGCCTGACTAATTGGATGGTGCTGAATAAGCTGGTTTTCTTACGAATACCTCAATTTCTTCATCAGTGAAACAAGGATAACATGAATTTCTCCTGTGAATCCTTTGAGACCCCTTAATGAGTAAAGATATCTACAGAAGGAAAGTTTTATAAGTGATTATATTTAATATCTTATATCTTTTATATCCTTTTGTCAAGTCCACTTGCATTCAAAAATCATTCTAGTTCAAGTGTTCATATAGATTTTAAAAATCCAAATATTCATATATTTTCAATGTTTATATCTTCCTTAAAATGTAAGATTTCTTATCCGAACTGTCACTGTACAACCCTTTGAGTAACTATTTGAATTAGTGACAGTGAAGCTTGCACAGAAGATGATTCTGTCTATATCTTCAACACTTGTAATGACTTCTTTTTATGTATCATAACAGCTCCAAACAGTAAGCAGTATATTGCTATAACTGGCTATTTATTACACCTACTGTACAAAAGAAAGCAAGTCTTTATTACTTTTTTATTCATATAGATGTTCCTATAAACCAGATAGTTAAGTGATGTATTTATTTTGGTTGCAAGCCAAGCAGACATATTTAAATCCTGCTTTTGGAAGCAAGAATTATCTAATCACTCACTAGCTTTTATAATAAAACATTTATCATGGAACATTAATCCATTAGTACTTATTTTCCATCCCATCCTTTCACTAGCACCTTGCTTTGAACAAGGTTGAGTTTGGCTGTGATTTTTCCTTTTATCATATATCATAGTTACATGATGGGACAAACCAACATTGAATTCAGAAAAAACCCTTGCACTTTGCTTGAACTTGGCACCCAGATGTTCTGCTTGTGCTTCCACTGCTAACAAAATAGTGCATGTGTGAGTTCTGAAATTAGTCTTTCATCGTTATGTACCAGCGCTTCATGGCTGTAAGGAGGCATGTGGAAACAGCTAAGAATAATTACCTGCTAAAGAAAAACTTGTGTTTAACTAGCTTTGTTTTTTCACAGCTTTAATTTGCATAGCACATCACCAAACTGCCACGCTTAAGCTCTCTGGCATTAAAGGGAAAAATGAAATGCTTCAGGGGGATTTCTGCTTTGTTTTGTTTTGTTTTGCCAAATTAGAGATTAAAGGTAACCCCTGACTAAAAAGTGCAGTCCCTGACTTTGTGATGCCACATCACCTATGGTGCCGTGTTACTGATCAAAGGTTTTACTTCCTCAGGCTCCTGATGGACCTGGATTTACAAAGCCACTGCTCAAGTAAAAGTCAGTTGAGAACCAGAGGGCAACATGTCTTTTTAGAGCACAAAACTGAAGAGAGGAAGCAAAACACTCAGGGAAGTCCACAGTCTCATTTCATTTTCTTCAAATTTCTCTGAAAAGAGGAAAAAAAAAAAACCAAACAAAAAACAAACAAAAAACCAAACCAAACCAAAACAACAACAACAACAACAAAAGCAACAAAGAAAAGAAGCTGAGAAAACCAAGAAAAAACAGAAGGGAAAGTCCTCAAGGAACCAAAAACTCCCACAGGACAACTTTGCACCCAGGAAGCCTCAGCTTCCCTTGCATGCTGCTCTACTCAGCAGTAGTTAAGATGCCCTGGTAGGTATCTCTGGAGACACTGCAACAGCAAGATCTCTCCACCATTCCCTAGAGCGTGCTGGGATGGGGAACAGAGGCCCAGGCTGCAAGGTTAACTGACTTGGGATCTCAGCTGAATCCAAGATCATTCCCCTTCATGCATCTCAAACATTGCAAAATACTGATATCATGTGCCTCAAAATGGGGTTCTGCAGCTTGTTGTCAAAGGGAGGCTGCTGCATTTGTTCTCCATTTCTGTGAAGAAATTTCCCACTTCTGAGCCAAAAAAACACCCTGTTTGTAGCATGCATTACAGAATGTATGAAACATCAGAGCCAAATCCTGCAAACTCTGGGTGTAATATTTACTGCTGGAGTAGAACCCTTGCAATCCATAGGTGTAATAAATACTATGTCATGTTTATATAGGACAAGAGCCAAACTGTTATTAATTGTAACATTGGAAGACCCTGATTCACCCCACCTCTCTTTGCAGATTTAACTCAGGTGCCTGTGTCAAGTGCTGGCTTTAGGAGGGCTGCAATTTGGGAAGATTGGTCACTTTAGTCACCAGAATGATTAGCGAGGCTGGGATAAGTCAAATAAAATGCATACAGAGACAAAAACTGACCACTAAAGCAAATGACTTCTGGGAAATAGGGAATAAAGAAGGAGATGATTTTGAAGGCCATGCATTGTTTCAGTATTCAGATACATATTTTCCTTGTTCATTGTTAACAGATTGATGAGAGTATTGTGTGCCTATCACCCTACGGGTGTGTTACATGGCAGAAAGCATGCGGATATAGTGAACAGAGTAGTTCTTTATATGTTTCAGACTTGATGATTAATTCGAAGTCTCCCCTATGATTTTGGAAGGGAAGTACTTTCTGTCTTCTCCTAACTGTAGGTTTTTAATCCTTAGACAATTATTGTGCATCCTACACCTGTACTGCTTACAGAGCTTCTTTGGACATTAGAAGAGACTTTGTGTTCAAAGATGCAGTGCAGGTTCAAAGAAAGCAAGATAGTCATTAAGCAAAACCCCCTTAAAATTTCACTTTAAAAATCTTTTTTACTGTCCAAACGTTTAAAAGAAGACCACAGCATGTTCATTGTTGGAACATGAAAAATAGACTCCTTAATTAAAATACATTTTATTTAGTTATTTGAGTAATTTCTTTCTATTAATTTATGTGGAGGCTTTATCTTTGCAAGATAGGACACATGTACAAGACTATATCACTTTACTTCTAAAAATAGACCTATCCTTTCAGATTACTTGTATTTTCAGTAGACTAATCTAAAGTTTATAGTTAAAGACACCCTCTGATTTTTTTCATGCATACTTCAACTTTTTTAGTAGAATTAGCTCTTAAGACTTTTTTAACATAAGTAATTCAAAGTTATATTAAAAAAATATCTGGATTGAATATCCATATACTGCAATTAAAGAAAAAAATATTTTCTTTCTTCCCATTGGGAAAACATTAGCTGCATTCTCAGAACCAATTTATCAGCACAAGAATCTGAGGATTTCTTGTCACGAAATGGTATTACCTCATCCTTTAAATTCATTAAGCTGTCAGTGCAGGTGTGTTTAAGGGATCTGATGGAATTCCCTCAGCACCTACTGAGCCAAAGATTAGTTCAGCACTTGTGTCAAATAGAGTAGCATCAAGACCAATCTAATTTTGAAGCTGGGGGCTGTTCCAATGGGCTGCTCCAGAAGACAGAAAGAGGTAATGAAGAATCACATTCATATCACCTTTCCTTTTCTGGAAACAGATTTACTTGTATAAATAATAACATGTAATATAATAACATGTAGTGTAATATTATACAATGCAATACAAAACAATAGAGTACAATATAATAATAATTAAATCTAGCATTGTTGAAGAGTTGTGAAGTCAGACACTGAACTTTCTACCAGTTTCTGGTACTAGGGGACTATTAGGACAACACCTTTTGACAGGGTCATCTTATCTTCTTCTGGTGAGCCCTCTGTACCCCCTGCTTTACTGGGGGACATTCCTGCATCATACAACAATGTGTGTCATCCAGTATGGTCGTTTGCACAGTTGTTCTTAGAGAAGTTTATAACATATCTGCACATTGGAGAAATAGACGTCTTTAGAGTTGACCTCCACCAAGTACAAAGGTGAGATTTATGACCATGCAAGGTGGGCCACCTGCTAATGGTCTTATGACAGAAAAACTTATGGGCATACGAGCATAGTGACAGACCTCAGCATCCTCTGAATAACAATTCAAATACATGTATTTGACTAGCCTTTTGCACTCATTAATTACATAATTAAAGAAAAGTTTACAGATAGGCAGATGTTTATGAAATAAACCCCTTATCATGTCCTCTTTATCATAGGGATGGATATGGTGACAAGGAAACAACTGATAGTTAAGGTATCTCTCAGTCATCCAAGAAAATGTCAATATATTTTACTTTTGTGATTTCCCACATACAGGAAAGGCAAATCCTTCAGTATTTATCCTTTATTAGACTATCTAATGTGACTACAATGACAGGGAATACTGTATACTTTTGACTGTATGTACATAAAGACATTATAGGAGTTCTTATATGGGGAGTTCTACTAGCACTCATAAAATATGAAAAAAAATCACTCCACTTACTTAGAAAAAAGCTGCATGGAAAAAAACAATCAAAATTGCCTAAGCAATACTATCACATAATTAGATTGCCTGGCATAAGCTTAATACATGAAATGTCCTCAGTTCTCATACCATTCTGTCTTGATTGAGAAAGGAACTAAAAGACCAGACTTTTTCCATTGCTAAATTTTCCATTGTGAAATTTGACATGTTCATGACTGTAGAACTTCTGTTAATCAATAAATCACTAGACAACTTTGATTAATTAACTAGTCAACAGCTCATAAGACAGTTCAGTCAGAACATCTGCATCTCCTTTTGTCCTATGTGATTTTTCAGTGAAGTAAAATGTGGCTGTTTCTGTTCCCAGACTGTTTGCCTTAAATGTTCTATGGAAGAATTATGGATTATTTTTATTTGTACTTCAGTAGCAACTAACGGCCTCCTCTAAGCTCCAGGCTCAATTTGTGCTAGGTTTTACAAGATCCCATTTTAACAGGAGAGGCTGGGGGGAGGAAGAGATGCACAGTAATTCCAGGGATGCCTGCCCATACCCCCGCATAAGCCTGGAGGCAAAGCCAGCACCAGAGCTCGGATGTCTGGAGTCCTCACCCAGCGCCTCGCCTGTCACAGTGCTAGAAAATACAGAATGCTCTGGTCTAAGCAAACAGCATTGTTTTCAAAGACAATTTGCCAGCATGAGCTTTCCTGTAAAAGGAACCATTTTATTAGCACTCTGGGTGGGATATCATCCTCCAACGGGATGTCTCCCATGGAGCCATCTAACCTGCACTTAAACATTAGATACTGCAAGCAGCCGTCCTTCTAAAGTTAGTGCCTCAGCCCCTTTGGCAGGGAAGACAGGGGTCAGGGAGGCTGGTAGCAAGCAATGCAGAGGCATATGCGGTAGGTGACAGCATTTTTCCCTCTGGAGTAAAATAAAATTTGCATGTGTCTTAGTCAACACAAAATAATTAGGACTGTGAATGCGGCTGGGTTGTAGATTCAGTCACGTTAATGCCCCTTGGATGCCTGTCACAGGAAATGGATCCTGCATAAAGAGACAAATATAAACTTAATCTGACTTCTCACCTTGATGTTCCTATTTAACTACCTCAGATTTCAAATCTCTTAAAGGATGCAGCAAAGAAACCCTATATTTACTATTACTGACATATATTGTTTACTATGCTGATCAGGCTCTTCAGTTACTTAGTGTTTCTTGCTTTATTTCAGATTTAATGCTCTCTCTCACCCCTCCGACATTTCCAAACTCCCCTGATCAAAGGACCATTCAAAACCTTCCTCCAGCTCCCAAGTCCAGCAGTGGCCTCTGAGCCACCCTCAGATGACCATACATGGAGCATTCCTGGTCCCGTAGACTCTGTACTTAAGACTGTACCATGTTCTGGTTTATTTAAATATGTAATTTGCTGCCTCTGCTCTTATTTCCTCACAGAGTTGCAGCCCCTGCTCTTATTTCCTTACAGTGATTCCACTTCACCTGCATCTTTCCCACTATCTTCATCACTGTTTCTCATGATGAACCCTGTCCTCCCTTTCTGTAATTCTTCCTCACAATCCTTGTTCCAAAACAGGATGAGAAAATTACTGAATGTTGAGATTACCTACTAGACAGAAATTTCAGTATTTCAGGAAGATATGTTGCTGATCTTTCCAATTCTGACACAAACAGGCATGAGTTTTCCTATCATTTGCCAGAACACATGAGAAACAAAGTGGAAACCAGGGTGACTTCCCCCAGGGTACAAGTAGTAACACAATTTGGTAGTCATTAGCCAGAACACCATCTGAGACTTTGATTTCAAATACACGATTGCTCAGTTTCCATCTGAAGCAGCCAGCAAACAAGAAAACCAGAAAACATTACCCATGATGCTTTATCTTAATACTTTTTTTTTTTTTTCTTGCCTCAGAAACAAAAAACAGAGGCCATGGAGCAATATATTGAAAAAGTTGAACCATACCAACCTTTGAAGAATCACACACAAAATACTATTTTAAATCAAAAAGTATGTGTGTTGCACTTTGGACCAGGTTGCCAGCTGATGTAAAACAGTTCAGCTCCTTTAATCATACGGGGCTATGCCAATTTACATCAGCTGAGGATCTGTCTAATAATAATATGTGAAGCAGGGCTTCACCACATACTGTACTGAATGTTGGAAAACATCCTGTACTTAAATGCATGCAGCTCTTTAACTCAGAGTATGAGACTGGCCACATTGTTTGACATAAGGGTTAGTTTTCAGATAGTGAAATTTCAGTTGCCAGGTGCCAGAGGCAATTTATCAGACACTCATAAAATAAAGATCAAAAAGCCCATCAGTCTCCCACTGCATCTGGGATCTAGGAAGGAACACTTACAGCCCCCTATCCTTTAAACAGCTCTCACTTAAAGAGCTCACTGTTTATAATAACAAGAAAAGGAGAAAGGGGTCAGGTCAAAACCAGCAGAACAGCAGGTGGTGTTATAAAGTTTTTTCTGAAGTTAAAACTTTTGTGAAATAGTAGTTCAAATGTACTCATACAAGCCTGTTTCATATTTTTAATTTGTATTTTTAGATAATTTTTGGCTATTAGAATACAAGTCACAAATGACTTGACCTCTTTTTCTCTGCTGTTTACTCCAGTATGTTACAAAAATAATCCTGAATGATTTCCTTTCATGCTTCCCTTTTGACTGAAAGCCCTTGTTACACACTACTGAACTCAGGTTTTAGATCCAGTACCAAAATTCCTCTGAAGTTCAAAGGGGCTTCAGAGCAGCGTTCCCGTTCATAACCAGCTTAGCTGGAATGGTGCAAGATGAGAAGTTTGGATTCAGATCTGAACTGTACTATTATTTAATATTTAATGAGCACTCGCACTTGGTCTTTGCTGTAGTCAGAGATGTAAACCTTGCCTTCTGAAATATTTCAATGTCAAGGCTCTGGTGTTGCCTTCAGGTCTTGGTGTGAGTGGAGAAGCATCTCCCCATGTTTAAGGAATGTGTCACATTCTGGTTTTAGTACATCTCTTATGACACCCTTCTTCAGAGTCAAAATAACCAGTCTCCATCAGGTAAGAATTAGCCACAAATGTTGAGAGTTGTCATTGAAAACTCACATAAGAACATCCCTCAAATGAGATAAAGGTAAGTTATATCATTATTCCAGAAGAGTCAGTGAGTGTCCCATGAAAGCCTCATCTCTAGTCTTCAACTGATAGTGACAAGCTGATAAATTTGATCTACTAATTAGAATATAGCATTACCACAGAGGTCACAAAATCAGAGATCTCCCCTGATGTACTAAACACCTCCACGAAGCAGGGAGCATACACAGCTCCCAGAGACCTCAGCACTACATGGCACCAAACACAATGGAGCAGAAGGGAATGGAATTTGCCTTGACTAATTTTAATCACTGAATTTAGGTACTTGCCCAAGCTCTGTGTATAGTAAATAGATAGAAGGTATCTAAATTAATATCCTAACTACAGTCCAACTCAGATATTCCGCATTATCCTTTAGAGGCGATTGCCTCCATCAGTCAGACCTGGGAGCCCTGGCTCCCACATGAAATACCTAAATTAGATCCTTACTACAGGCAGTGTGCATGACCTCCCTGTTGCAAACATAATCTTCTGTAGTGCATGCTGTTTGCTCATGCATCCTTTCAGAAGTGTTTGTTGCTCTTACCTCCACTCAGCCTAACAGTCTCTTCACCACTGCACTGATTAATGACTAATTGTTGGGAGCAGAAATGTCTCCAAGTTCACAAACACAGTGCGCATCTTTTTTCAAAAATGTAAATGTTTGTCAACAGTTACTGCACAGAGGTATTAAAAATCCATGGGAAAGAAGTGGAGTGTCCTGGATACAAATGTAAAATTATTATTATTAATATTTGCTGGCAAATGTGATTTTTTTAATAGTGACCACAGTATTGTTACTATACATCAGCATTCACTGGGGTTAGTACCCCTTATTTTTCTGACTGCTATCAAGCTTCCCAAACACCTTGTCCCAGAAATCATTTTTTCTATTCCAAAGCATGAGTCAGGTCTCCCATCTGCTTTGGACATCCATTCAAAAAAGCTTACTTGGCCTTAATCCCAGTCACTGAATTCTGTGTGGTATCCGGTATACTGTATGCATTATTTTGAAATGCTGTAATATTGACTATGTTATCTTTGCTTTATAACTGTGATCCCATAGAGCTTTCCTTTGTATTTCCAGCATTCATTTCCCAGGCAGTTTTATAAAAATGTAATGAGGTGCTATTATTAAAGCCTATTAACTTATACAGGCTTGTTGCCTGATGAGAACTCAATTTTATTTTCCTTAAGAGGCAGGCCAGATTGCAGTCAAGTAGTTTCTCCAGCAAGTATCCCAACAAATTCATCACCCTATTCCTTATTCTGAGATAATGCCACAATAGACAGCAGGCCAAAACTTTCCTTTTTCAAAGTTCCAACAAGGACATATTTACTCTTTTCACACTAATTGGATGTAGTAAGGTATTTTTTTACTTCATTTTACTGTTTCTTCTCTTGTTTTTCAACTTTACTCCCAGAAATAACACTGAGATATTTATGGATTGTGCTGAGCTCATGGGTTTTGATTAAGATTTCTACATAACTGAATAATTTCTTTAATTTATCTCTTGTAGCAAGACTAGCATTAGGCTCGTGCATCATGTATAGGCATGAGACCACACAAAGGAGGAGGCTTTGCATTCCAGGTCACCATCTCCAGAGGCCAGAGCAGAGCAAGGGCTGCCAAACTGGTTAGATGGGCCCCAGCTCCGCCCTGCAGCTGTCAAAGCCCTCCCACGCACTGACAAAGAGAGATTTTCCCACCCTTCTCTGATCTCCAGAGATGTGCCGAGTATGGAAACCTGCCCAAAGCACCAAGGTGTTAGACATTTTTGCTATAAAGGGCTGGAGGAGGAGAAAGACCTTGCAATGAAAGCGCAAGGTTGTCTGGCTTCACTTCCTAGTCCTGTTGCACATTGCTTGTCTGACCTTGCAGTTTACTCCCTCTACTTCTATTCTGTTTTGACTTCGTGTTTCATAAAGCATGAGAAGAGAACTTCTAGCTGTGATTAGTGGAGAAATATGGCAAGCAAACTGTGCTCAGGTCATCAGCACCTTTGTGAAAATAGTGCAAAATTAAAAAAAAAAAAAGAGGGGAGCTTTTCAGTATAGACTAGGGAATGCACACAGCAGATTTGTTATGAGATAATACTATACATTTATCAAATATTAATAATTCAGCAGCTAGGATATGCGATTCTGCTCTTACTCACCAAAGATGATATTTCATATATACTGGGCTCCTGAGATAATATTATCAGCCTGTATAGCAAAGAACAACAACTTTTGGCACTGTAAAAATCTCATGAGTTTCCTTAATTGATATACTTGTGAGTGTCCAAAATGTACAGATTTTTGGAAAGCTACTTTCATTGACCTGGAATTCATCCTAATTTTCCTTGGCACCCGTCTGATGATATCTGAGGTGATTGAGCAAGTATTTCACAAATACCAGACCTAAGAGAAAAATGTTACTTCAAGTTGTCTCAGTGGATAGGACATTAATGGGATGGCTGAGCAACCCTTTCATGGAAGCCCTTTCAGCCAAGGATCCAGTGAATCTAATGTGGGCATCTAGTCTGTAGCATTGTATTGCTAATGAGGCAGATATTCCAAAGGTTTCTAAATTTCCCAAGCAGTCAATGAGAAATCTTACTGTTTTTGAAGGTCTCTGTTGAGACACTCAAGCTCCCTAGTTTTAGGCACAATAGACTGGCAAATGGGACTCCCTCTAGAGCAGGCACAGGTTACTCAGGCAGGTGAGACCCACCTCCAATTACCAAATGAAAGCTGACACAGTTTTATGTAAGGCCTTTCTATGATACCAAAGAATACCACTTCATGGATGAGTCTCTCATATCTGTTTTTTAACTTGGCTTTGCCCATGCATCTCCTTAAATCAGCTAAGAAGTCAATCCTGAACAGAACAGAAAAACCTTAAATGTATCAAATTTAGATTTCTATCTATGATTTTTCTGCATACTAAATCCAGAAAAGAGCATTATGGTCACCTGATCTGTTTGTAACACACTACTAATATTTTCTCTCATAACATATTTTATGATATATACTGGATTTTTAAGCAATTAATTTTTAATTATGCACTTTAAAACTCCATGTTTCCTTATCTTAGCTGCTTCAAACTTTCATTAATTATAGCATAGATCAAGTTTCACATGTCATTAACTCAGAGGATTATGATTTAAAACAGAACCTATGAGATTACCACTTTTATGCGCATTGGTGTGCAGCTAGATAGCAACCATATAAAAATTGACATATCTATTTCTGAGATGAACCTTGTAATTAAATTGAGTAAATTATTCTTTTTTGCTATACAAAATTCTATCAATTCCTCCCAGTACAAGCCAAGTTCAGATGTTGGCTGCTTCTTTATGCTGGCTCTTTAATTTTCTCATCTCTAGCTTTTCCATTCCTTGAAGTCATAGCTAAATTCTCATTTCCATCCTGTCCCTCTCTGCCCCCAAATCCCTTCACCAGTATGTCTGACATGTCATATCATGTCAGAAGCAAGCTCCCTACTCACGTCGACCAAAGCTCTGGAATACAGTTCCCACCTACGTCTGAAACCTTCCCTCTGCCCATTCCCACGGTCTGTCTCCAAGCACCTCCCAACCTTTTAGCCTATCTGCTCCAGTTGGCTCTTTTCCTGCTCCCTGTGGTCCTCAGGAGCTGCCAGCTGGCCTGCTCTCTTTTCTTCCTCAAAAAATTAGATACTCTTGCTGTCCCCACTACCTAATGCAGAGTCAGGTTCGTGTAACCCCATCTCAGAGCTCTAAACTCATCTTTTTGGTCTTGCTTCACTGTTGACACTATTTCTGGGGCCAGACTCTGGGAAAAGGAAATCAAAAGGTTGTGTACAGTTCTGATTTAAAGACATAATGAACTGGCTCATGGACATCAGCTGCTGGATGGACTCAAGTTCCTTGATGGTTTTATGAACACATCACCCAACACTGATTTCCCTGCAGCTCCAAGTCTACAGTTTCTTTTTTTGGGAGGCAGAAGCATCTTAGTTTTATAAAAGCTAATGAAAAAAATTCCAGAACTGTCATTAAAAAATAGGAAGAATTTTCTAAAAATGTTGCCAGAAAAAAATATTTCATTTACAAATAAAGCTGCTTTTCTCCCTCCACGGTACTTTAAAGTCAAAACTAGCCATGCAGTTTGGTTATAAAGTCTTAAATAGCCATTGATTTTTTGTTTCAGAGTGTTAATATCTAGTTTACAAATTGACAAGTGTTGAACTTCTAATGATACAGTTATTTAATGTTTCTAGACAAAGGGAATTACTTTTCTCATATGTTATGAGAACTAATCATCATGGGAACAAAAGGAAAAGTTGGCTACTGAACTAGAGGAACTAACAGATCCATTACTTTCCTGGAAATGTTTCCTTTTAGTTGGCTAATGTGCATTATGAGCTAATGATAATGCTGCACATGCCTATACAGAAGGGATGACCTCTTTCTGTCTATTCTCTGGGCAGACAGACAAAATCTATCTCCGTTTCAGACACCACACACTACGTTAGTATGTTTTAGCATATATTTACACTAGAATTGGGTACTAGGACATCTCTGTAATTTCCAAATTTCAGATGGTTCATATCTGGGCCATTAAGCATACAGCCTGAACCCATTTATAAGGACATTCCCACACATAAAAAGCTCTGTTCTTTGAATATCTTTCTCATCCTCTTTGAGCATCTACACAGGACAGTTGTCCTCTTACAAGACTTATTTTCAAACCTTATTCTGGGAGTGAACATCATTTCCTTTGGCAGATATAAATGAAAAGCAACTTAATATCCAGTTCCCCCTGTGCCTTTCTCCCAGATGGTGTTCTGAACCTGTGTTGCATTTATTTCCCCTGTTCTGACAGAGGCAGCTTATTCTTATTCGTCCCAACATCATCTTACTTTTGACACCCATGATATGTTGGAGGGTTCAAAGAACTCAGTTCAGTCTTTTTTTGTTCCCAATCAGGGGCAAAAATTTATCTCATTCTTGAAGTGGTTCCTCTCCCTTCTTTCACTCCCATCACAAGCACAAACAGAGGAGAGGAGACATATCTGGTAACAACTCAGGACAGGATGGGGAAATTTCTGTATGATTATTACCATGTCCTGCAGGTCTTAAATTGTATTACATGTCCTGTGAAGAAGAGTACTCCATGTTTAAAAGAATTTTTACACCTCTACACCTACGAATTTGAAGCATCAGTGTGCTTCTTTGAGGATAAAGTGAGATTTAAAAAAAAAAAAAAAACAAAACACCATACTTAAAAATTATTATGGTGCTGAAATTCCTCACTCATCACACAAATCACACAAATATGCTGTGGTACAGATCCTGTTGATTTTTGAAAATTTGATTTGTTTTTCAGGCTGCTAATCATATTTTAGAGATAGATCTGTGGAATCTCAGGCTGAAGCAGCATCACACCATTTGTAAAGAAATACATTTTAGAGAAGTTATTACACAGGCGGACAGTTAAACACGAGGTCCTGAATTCCTCTCTGTGTGTGGGAGGGCTGCACTTGTCTTTGTATGCCAGCAAATATCTAAGATGAAGCATAGGACAGTTTTTTTGGTTATGTCAAATTCTGTATGGAAACAAGAGATTAGGGTAAGGTACTATGTGAAAAGCTGCAGGCTTTTCTTTCTGGTTGGGTCCCCGATTTAAAGCACTTGTGAGTCAATTTTTTTCTGGAAAACACAGAAATAAATTTTTATTCTGCCTGTTGATTGATCACCTCTGGCCCAAGACAGTGAATGAAATACAGTTACTCTTGGATTATACCCAGTTGCACCATTACTGATTGATCTTCCACTAAGAAATCAGCACAAAGGACTTGTTGTCTGCTACTGCTTGGCACAGAGGAGATAGCGGTGTCAGGATGGGACTGTTATGTCAGGAAGGCAAAAGTAGACTTCTGAGAGCAATTCAGATTTAATGTTAGTTTTGTAATTCACCCATGGTATTACATCCTTTATAGTTGGGAATGCTTCATTAAATACCATGCATTGTTTAAAAAGCAGTTTGCCAACTTTTTTTTCCTTTTTCTTTTAAGTCTAAAGCCAGCAAAGTAACCACTTTCTAGACAACACAGATAGTTTAACTTCAGCAAATGTACTAATGCTGATAGTGTCAAAGAAGAAACACGTCTCTGACAAGGACTGAGCAGAGGCTGCACAGCAGATAAGGAAATTATTTTTTAAAATGAAGCCAGAGGAAAATGGAATAAAGATAAAAAGAGTAATCAAACACTTTATAGTTGGGGTTTTTTTCCAAGTGACAGAAACCCACTGGATTAACACAAAGTCAACAAGACTGCCCCACTAAGGAACAAAGTTATCTTGAAACTTCTTTATCAAATGAAACATTTTAAGAATCTGTTTTAATTAAAAGCATTACTTCTATCTTCTACTAAACGCAATCTTCTATTTGGCACAGCTTTAATAACAAATGGCAGGTAGTTAAACAAATGGGATTTTAGCCATGCAAGAGGGACGATATCTATCCATTTTGTTTGTTTAGAGTCCATTCATACCTTGACTGATGTCTATACGTCTTGCACAGGTGTAGAAAGGGAACTGTATGCTTTGTTTTGTGTTGTTCTCTCCTACATAGTAGTGACTTGATATTGTACCACACCAGCAGGAACCTGCTTACACAATGCCACTCTCTCCCCCTTCTGGTAGGGAGAGCAAGGCTGGGTACAGCCCCAGCAGTGATGAATAGCTGCAGAATTGTCCATTCTCAAATGATGCAAGTCATATGTGCTGAGTTAATGAGGAGTTAGTTCCTTCTAATTATTCCTTCTTTTTTCCCCCACCTTCATTCCCCTCACTGGCAGTTTTGCCCCAGCCAGGCACACCTGAGCAGTCCCATGTCTCTTACCACCTTTGTGCTGCAGAAGCAAAAGGGTCCTGAGGTCCTCTAGTGCAGAAAGATAAAGGTTTAGATGTGCCATTCGAAACATACATCCTCATTTAAAGTACCTACCTAGTTACTTCAGTAATTAAACTTCAAGTACTATATTAGAGAAAAGCATGGGAATTGAGATTTGCTACATGTGCTCCAAAGGAGAATTTGTCTGGTTTTAGACTGTGAAATCCTCCAGCTTCTGGTATTGTTGTTCCTTTTTATTTCACAGAATAAACACATGTTGCTACTCTGATGTGCCTGGTCCTTCAAATATTAATACACAAGAGTAAACTTTTATGGTTACATCAATCAAAGGGTTGCACAAAATTAAGAACATGCATTAAGTGTTTGTAAGATTAGGAATGTAATCTACTGTGTCCAGAATAAAAAATCAGAGAATTTAGAGAAAACTTTGCAGAGATTTTCTTCATCTTGAATTCAAATGAATATATTAGAATGGCCTGAAGCTGAATACAAAACCTTTGAGTTTCATTGTGTTTCATGAAATTTCTAAGACAAACAATAAACAACTTATAGAAAATGAAATTTTGGTTCTGGGAATGTCTGTGCTTAGCTTTATGATCAAAACCTTTGATGTCTGTGGGTTTACTGTATAATGGTTTGTCACATAATGGATCTGTGTGACTTACTTATGGCTTGGCATACTTAAATGTACTTTTTTTGCAGAGCACTGAAAGCAGTCATTGGTCTTATATGTGTAAATTAGCTTTCATTCTATGGGATTTTTTAAAATACCTGGATTTCGTTAAGCAATCCATAATCTAACTGTTCTCCCTTGCAGTTAAAAAACATAGCTTCTCCAACACTAGCTGCTGTACTTCACATGCATATAGTATTGCTATCAGCTGCCTATTGACATAAAAATGTTTGATTTCTCTCTCTCTCTCCTACTTAGCAAGATTAAAGGCTTAAATGTTCTGTTAAACCATACCATACCATATGTTAAGAGCAAAGACTCATTTTGGCTGCCTACAACATTCCAAGCCCTATTTAAATAATATTAGCTAAAAGCTCAACTAGTATAAACGCTTAAATCTGCAGATGTAAAGCTTTGACTAACAAAGTCCTTTAAGGGCCAAAATCTACAATTTATAGCTTTTGAGAGGTCTTCCATGCTCCAGGGAGATGTAGTGTTTCTTGGTGGAGTTCTGTCAAGATTCACGGGATCCGCTCACACCCACTGAATTTCACTTAGGAAGAGATCTACACAAATCCCCTAACCACATCATTGTGATGGTTAAAACCCCCACAATTAAAGCCAATTTCTACTTTTCACTTGCTTAGCTCACAGACAACTACAAGCAAATGTTTCCATTCCTTCTATATTTTGTTTCTCTTGCTATTACACAGGGCCTTAATGAAGGTTTTCTGTCTGCTGGCTGCGCTATCATGCCATGCAAGAGCATGGGTGAGAGATGAGCAGAACTGCCGACACAAGCCTTCTGTCAAACACTCACATCTATCCAGAGCTTGAAGGTCAAATTAGACAAATCAACCCTGTAATAAGAGGAGACATTCTCTGTGTGAGGACAATTAAACAGCATAGGTACTAAGGGGAGATGATCACATCATCAGTTGGAAGAGTTCAGTACCTTTTTACAGTGTGTTTTCAGACAGCTGCTGAGATTAAGGCTGTAGGCATTAAATTAAGGGTTTATGGTTCTCTTCTGGGTATAAATTCAGTAAGTCTTCATTCTTACTGAGTTTGGGGTATGTGGGCTGCCACAGCAGACAAAGAGTATCAACTACTCTGAGGTCAGACAGTGGCTGTGTTTCAATCTCATGCTTCATCTTGTTGCCTGAAGAAATAGGAAAAATATTTTTTCCATCCCAATGAACAACTTTAAAAGCTCTTCTGTTTATTTGCTCATTCTCTGTTTAGCTAATGGGTTGCTGTTTTGGGTTGTTTGGTTTGATGCATTTCTCCTCCCTCTGCAACATTACACATTGGCTGCTGCTGGAGATGCAGCAGCCTGAGGACAGAACAGCACTCTGCAAGGATACTGAGGATTCCCTCAGCCAGCTGGGTCTTCAGCATGAAAATTAATGCTCTGAAATACACAGAGATATAGACTGAACGATGCAATCACCCTATCTAGCAGTGAGTCTTGTGAGATATATATGTAAATTCACATTTATATTGAAAATTATACAAATAATGCCATTAAAATCTAATGTTTTAATAATTATGACTTTAAAACAAGAAAGAAAAAGACCTATGAACTTTATAGCACATCTGTTTTTTTATCCAGTGAAGTTGTTATGCTTTCTTAAGTACTCCTCTTTCCATACAAATTCACTTGCCATTCCTTCCATACCTTAACTAGATGCTGTATCTGCCATGCGGGATGACTGATCCACATCTATCTTATGTGCATGTAAGTTACCATCATTAGTTATGGGTGAGATCACGTCAACGATCACAGAAAGTCCATTAATTACTCTGAAATTGCTTCAGTCTTTCACTAGAAGTTGATCTAAAGCTCCACTTTGGAGCATAAACACATCCTTATGGATTTTTCTCTTAAAACTTATGTCTTGCTTACAATGAAGTTCTAAGAGTAAGCAGCAGCCAATTGATTTTTAATGTGGCACTGCAAATATATGTGTTCCACTATGCCTTGCAAGCACGAATCCCTCCAACTGATAATCTACATCAGACTGTACATATGGCAAGCATCAAGAAGCTATTAAACCTGCTGCCTTGAAGAAAAAAACACCAGAAAACTCTGGTTGTATTAGGTGTTGCATGCAAATACCTATTTCCATTTTGATATAGGAGTTATACAATGCATTGACTTCCCTCTCAAATCTGGACTTCTTGGCCATTAAATACCACCCAGCCCAGCCCAGCCACATGTGGTGGGTCACCCTTTAGATCCCACCTGTCTGGGCCAGTCCATCTGGCCACTGTATAACCAAAAATCTGCTATCAGGCATTCTGTCAGGCTACCTGAGATGGTTCCCAGGAAGGTGGGAGATGTGTTGATCAGAGAAAACACATGTTTCTGGCCACTCTTGAGAATCTTCTTTACAATTAACAGACAAAAATACAAATGTTGGTTTCTTAGGGAAACAATCACTAGGGGCTACTGCAGAACAGAGAGAGATACCATCATGACTTACATTGCACATTAATATCATACTACACGTTAAAAAATTCTACCCACTCATACTGTGTCTGAAATTTCTGTGTGTAGAACTTTCCAGCTTTCTTACAAGTATTGAAACAGATCTAGGCACCCACTATATTATTATATTTTTTTAATTAATTGGATATGGTAAATTTTGAGTCATCTGCAAGAAGACAAATGACTGTTTCCCATTTAAATTAATTATTTTAAAGGACCATATTTGTGCTCAAACCTATGCATTAACTATTCATTATTGGATATGTTGTTAACTACTTACTTGCTTTTCTAGATTTTCTTCAAATTCTTCATACCTGGTCCTCTAAATCATGTAGTACTTAGCTTGGTAATTATTTTTTTAATTTCCTTAAAAAACCCAAAATATATCTACAGTCATGTGATGGTCACCATGCTTGAATAACACTGCCAAGTGAAAAAAATACTGCTGGAACCTCAAAAGATCTCTCATATTTCAAATATTTAGATGTATTACATTCCAAAAAGGATTAGGAGTTCAAGGGGATAAAAAATCCCAACTACTGATTCAGCTAGGCATGATGTGCACAGCAGAGGCTGACCAGAACAGGTTTAGCATTACTGTAGCAGCAGATGCTGTTGCCAGAGGAGAAAAGCTGGACAGAGGAAAGGAAGATGATCAGTACCACTTCTTATGGAAAATTGTTATGTGCTTCCTTCCAAAGCCCAAATGTACATGCTCTGTGGAGCCTTAGAAGGGCATTTCTACACTGCTCACATCCACTGATGGTCTGTTTTAAGGGGCTGAACAGGGCTTGTTTCTTTTCTGTCTAGGGAGAAGTTTCACCCCAAGGGAAGAAGCACCAAAAGGCATAGGTTTGTTTTATGCTGAGTGCTTTCTTTACATATGGCAAAGACACAAGTTTATCTAACAACGGTCCACTATGAAATGTCAAAATCATAGGATTGTCTTAGGCTGGGCTGTTATCTACATCAGTATCATGTTAACTTGCTGCCAGTTTTGGAGGTGTTTTGGACTCTGATAGCAAGACACATGATGCAGGATAGAAAAACAAATTGAGAACAAAGACAGGGGGTTTTTTAAGGGAGTAAAAGGCAATCAATAGCAAACCAGATATTTCTGATGATAAAAGTCTTTGGAAACCAGCCATTCTTACTCTAATGTATATATAAGAAGAAGAACCCCAGAGTGGTTCCACTTCATCTATATACCTCCCACTGTTTTCAGCACTGTAGCTCATGATAAGCCCTCTCCTCCATTTCTGTCAGTGTCCCTCGCAAACCCTTATGATCTTTCCTTCTTTTATGGTTTTATGTTTTTAAATTGCTCTAAGTCTGCTGGTAAAGGAGAATACCTAAAAATATAACAGATACACCCGTTCACCTTGGGATGAATGTTTTATTGGTTCAGATGTCATCATATTCCTCACAATCATATGTTCCTCCCTCCAACACATATGGCAAGCAGCTGTATCATATGGGCATTAATCTTACATTTTAAACCTGGGATACTCAGAAGTTCAAAATTAAAACAACAAAATAAAAACTCTGACCTCTTCTTAGAGAGTGCTACTTTTAATCAATGCAGAAGCAAGGAGATCAATGAGAAAACAGAAATTAAGCAAGGAATAGTATTTCGTCTGCCTTCAGTAGATGCTATTCCAAATGAAAGGTCACTATCAGACCCAGATCTGTGTCCAGAGGTGCTCAAGAAATGGCCCAAATTTATGACCCCCGTCTTCTCCAATTTTTATTGAAGAAAGAGGAGTGAATAGTAGATACCTGTATCTGTCATATTTGAGCAGCAGAGTGCTCTAAAAATAGCATCCAGTGTGTAAGTAGCACTTTTCATTCAGATATCTTAAAGCCTTTACAAGCATGGATAAGATTTAGTATCCTAATTTTTCAACACATAAAAATCAAGGTACTATTGAGTTAATTCACCTGCCCAAAAATAGCCCTTAATTTCACCTACGGGACAGGATCAGATTTATATCAATCTGAGAATCTGAATCCTGTTCTTCCATTCACTCATTCTCTCACATTTCACCACTGAGGCACATTTCATGTTACACAAGGAGGTAGAGGCCAGAGGACCATCTAGAGCTCCCTTCTGCCATTTACCCTGCAGCTGTGTCTGGCCCTGTGGACTAATAATGCCCCATGAACAGGGGCATTAGTGAATAAATGCAGAACTGCTGGATGCTTAGCCTGCAGGAAAGTTTTAAATCACAAAGTCAGATGTTCATCTAAACTTTCTCCTTTGAAGACCATGAGCAGAGGTTGCCAAGGATGCCAGAGACTGTTGAGACTGAAACAAAACCTTTACCAATTGCAAGCTCTTGGCACAAATTACTCAATACAACAGGAAACCCCATCACACAATAATGCATAATGCATTGTTGTACCTGGTTGCAAAGATCTTGCCTCCCACTCACATGGCCACCAGGACAAAAACCTTTCAGCATGACTGCACAGCACATAGCAATCAGCCAATGCTATATTTAGACTGAGAAGCCTTCTTTCACTCCTTCTACATTGAGAAACTGGAAATTGCATTGCATACAAACTCCAGAATTAGCTTCTTGACTTCATTCACTCTGCTAACATCCCATTTGCTTTCTTCTTCCCTCATAATGTCCTGACTTTTGCCAGCCACAACATAACATTTTTTTTTAGTTGAAATGAGAGTGTGGTGGGTGGGTATTCTCTTGGCACATCTGTCCATTCATTCTGGGACATTACTGACACATTCACATATACTGACAGTTTTTTTCCTTTCTCCTTTTTAAACTTGAAACATCTGCCAAATCCAAGACACTACACCTTCTGTTTACAGCAGTGCCCTAGCTGTGAAAATGCAACCTTCATTTACTTTTTCTCACAAACAAAAAAAAAAAAAAAAAAAAAATTCTTGCCTTTTACCCAATTTTGTTTCATGTTTGTTTCATGTTTTTAATATGAAAAAAAGACCCAAGAGATCCTGAAAACTAGTGAGTATCAGGCAGAACCAGTCATGACCATCACTTTTCTGGATAAGCACAGAAAAAGATATAATCAGAACATTTTCTCTCTTCCTAAAGCTTCCCTGCTACCATTTCCAATGGGACTGTTCATGGCAGTCTACAGCAATCATTATTATGAAAATAACATGCTATTCCAGCTCACCATACCATAGGATATGTCTTATTTGAGCTGCTTGCTTTGCTGCTCACATTGGTGGTGTTTATCATTTAACATTGTTTCTCTTGCTATAGCACCAGCAAAAGCTCTTTGGAGATAGCTTAAATAGACCTTCAGTTATAAGTTTGGTTTGGCAAGTTTTATCCCTGAAAATGAAAATGTTGTGAAGCTACACTGATGATTTCACACGTGTAGTCTCCATAATATAACAGATCATCTTCCTGGTAGGGCTGAGATGAAGAGATGTCAGGTGGTAGAGGCCAGAATCCTTTCTTCTCCATATGAGTAACCAGATCATCCCAGCATATGGCAGAAGGCTTCTTGGTGAATGCCAGCATAGGAAAGGGAATTAAAATCCAAAACAGTTGTGAACCAGTAGGATATCCAGCAGAAGTGCTCAAATTGGGAAGTGGCCAGGACATGGAGACTAACAAGATAAATGTGCAGAATATGCTCACTTTATTGCTAACTCATCTCTGTATTTCCCTTTCTCCTCTGCACATTTATTGCTGTTTGATGGTGTTTTCCAACAGCACTGTAACTTTTCAGTGTACAGGCCAATGGGCCACAGTGTACAAATAAGAGACCGGGGAAGCCTGGTTTTTGAATACTTCCAGATTTCTGGGTGTATCCTTCCATTGTTCATCTTAATAAGTGTGTAATCCTGGGATGACAGAATGGAGCGAGGGCTCGGAGATGCCGAAGGGCAGGGCAGCCACCCAGCGGTCGTTCAGCATGAAGTTGCACCGCAAGTGCTGCATGGAGCCCGAAGGATTTACTGGGGCTATTCCTTAAAGCCATGAAAGAGGCCATTTGCAGAAACAATGCAGGACGCAGAATCACTTTGCACTTTAGAGACTAAATTTTGTCTTCCAGGAGAGAAGGAAAGACTTCAAAGGTTTAACACACGTCATTCTGTTAGTCAATTTATCTGTGAGTAGGAAAATTACTATACAAAAGAAATATATAATGTTCCTATGATGTTATTTCAGATTTGCATTCTAGTAGTACCAACAAGCCCAAGCTGAGATCAAAGCAATATGATTAGGGATGATATGGTGATTTCTAATGAATGGCAGCTTTGTCCTCAAAGATTTTAAAATCAGACAAAGAAGAAATGAGAAATCAGAAGTGCCACTAGTCCTTTAAACCAATAGAGATACCTACCCACAGAAAGTTTCTGTGACTTCCAAGGTCACGCCAAGAAGCTGTGGTTAATAAGTGAGGTGAATCTCAGTGTCCTGTGTTTTAATCTAGTGCCATCATCACATAGCTTTATTTCCTGCACTGTACATTCTGTATTGAGAAGCTCGTTGATTTATATTCACACTGCCTTACATTTTCCAAGTGGCTATTAGGGAAACAGGAGCTTGAAATCTGAAAAAAAAAAAAAAACAAAACCCCACATATTAGCAACTCAACTATTGTGAAACAACTTTTTTCTGGTCACAGAAATAGAGTGGTTGGATTTCAGGGTTTTCTCTTAGGTGCAACAGACAAGCTTTGTGTTTTGGGTTCCAGATGTGTTTGGTCACTGAACTGTCCATAAAGAATATGATATCAACTATGTATTTCACAGATATGTCATAAATGATTTTCATAAAGTGCTTTCAGATGATTGCAAAAGAGAGATCATAAAACACTGGAGAATTAACATTATGTTAGGACATTTGGCATCAAAGGACCGTGACTGATAAAATGATGTACTGTGATAAAGAAAGTCCATTTTTTATTAGGAATGGGCTGATAGTGTCCAGATCTAGGTTAGGGTTGTAACTTAGGTTTGAGGGCAAATTGGACAAATGCTCAGACATATTAATAGTAATACCCTGAGGCTGATTTCATGAGATTCAGAAATGTCTGAAACAGAGAATATACCACTTCCAGTATTGGATCCATCTGCTGTTTTGATGTTAAACACAGATATATAAAATAAAGTACAGAGAGGTATGATTCAAAATTCTATTCAGGTCATCTTTACCTTTCAGCTTTAATTTAAAAAAAATAAAAATAACAATTCCAGTTAATTGAAGGTTGCGTGCTCTGCAGTGTTTCCAACAAATCCTGGAACCTTAATGAAATAAAAGTGAGCAATGAATAGGCATGTTGAGTGTTGGACTGTCTGGGGTGAAGTCTTCAAAAAGCCTGATCATTCTCATTGTGATTCTATTATTGCCTAATGGTAAAGTAAAACCCATTGACTCAGGCTGGATGATCATCAGATCAGCATTAATCCTTTTCAAAATCCCTACATCCTCTCTTCCTTTGCACAGAATGTTTGTATAATTGGTATATTAAACCTCATTATTCTGGGCACAAACCCATCTTTAATTATTACATTAAAACAGATGTACGCTGTGAGATTTTGAGGAAAGAAGAGATGAACTATAATATCCCTTAAAGCATCTCCTTCTAGTCATCAATCACTGTTGGGTAGCGACTACTGGACTACATAGACAATCAGTCTGACTCATTGTGGCTGTTCCTATAGATTTCTTCATAGAATGGTTTGTGTTGGAAAGGACCTTGAAGATCATCTAGTTCCAACCCCCTGCCATGGACAGGGACACCATCCAATAGTCCAGGTTGCTCAAAGCCCCGACCAGCCTGGCCTTGAACACTTCCAGGGAGGGGGCAGCCACAGCTTCTCTGGGAAACCTGTTCTAGTGTCTCACCATCTTCACAGTAAAGAATTTATTCCTAATATCCAATACAAATCTACCCTCTTTCAGTTTAAAACTGTTACCTCTTGTCCTGTTACTACACTCCCTGATAAAGAGTCCCTCCCCATCTTTCCTGTAGGCCCCCTTTAAGTACTGGAAGGTCTCCCCAGAGCCTTCTCTTCTCCAGGCTGAGCAAACCCAGCTCTCCCAGCCTGTCCTCATAAATGAGGTGCTTCAGCCCCCTGATCATCTTTGTGGCCTCCTCTGGACTTGATCCAGCAGGTCCATGTCCTTTTAATGTTGGGGGCCCCAGAGCTGGACACAGTACTCCCGGTGGGAAAAGTTTTCAAACTAAAAAATCTCCTTTG
This sequence comes from Tyto alba, assembly GCF_018691265.1. Taxonomy (NCBI): domain Eukaryota; kingdom Metazoa; phylum Chordata; class Aves; order Strigiformes; family Tytonidae; genus Tyto; species Tyto alba. The sequence continues at coordinate 39,030,622 of NW_024881316.1, read as the reverse complement.
AGAAAGCATAGATAGACTATGCTTACAGTTAATTGAAACATACCGCCTTTACCTTTTTTTCTCCTATGGTATTCCTAGTAGGTAAGGTAGTATTATTTGCTTCACAAAACTCAAAGAAGTCCTGCCACAAGCTGAATCCCCTTCCCATTCACGAGTGATTCTCCTTCCCCAAACAGCTAAATGAATTAAAGCAATTGTTCTTGAAAAAGCTTATACCTATGTCTATAAACAAACCAAGTGGCAGTGTCATTCTCAGGAACAACTTCAGTGTCTTAGGAACTTGTTCACAAATATTTATCTTCCTTATTCAATCAGCTCCTGATCTGCTGTGAACCCACCTAAGAAGTGGACTCCTCTGTACAGCTGTAGGAATTTTTTCGCAGTGAAAACATCATCTGAAGCATGAGAGGTGTGAAGAATGGAACACAATAGATATATAAATCTTAAAAAAAAAATAAGAAGTAATAGTCCTCAAAGCAAGAAAGCTAATCCAATCTTATTTCCTATGGCCTGGGATTTCAGGGATAGATTCTTCAGTACCTCAGAAAGAGTTAACAATGGCTGACTCTTTCATTCATCATGTTTTTACTCATAAGGCAAATACTTTAACAATTACATTCCAGCCTTCTCCTCAGAGAGGACTCTCAAACAGACCCCCCTGAAACCTGTAGGAACCTTGTATCCTTAGTAGTCTACCTGAAATCAGCCAAAAACTTAAAAAGCTTTCAGAGATACAAACATGTCATCCCATAAACTCTGCATCTATTGGAAATACAGGAAACCAATTCAAAAAAAAAAAAAAAAAACAAAAACAAAAAAAAAAAACAAAACAAACCAAATCAACAACCAAACAAAACAGGAAAAAAAAAAAAAAAAAAAAAAAAAAAAAGCCAAACTTTTCAAAGAACTTCCTGAGGTTTTGTTCATTTTTAAAAAATGTTTGGTGGAAGATGGACTCATAGCAGACTATTTTCTCAAAGTCAAAGTAAGTCCAAGACAAGTGATGTCCTTTTGACTGCTTGTAGAAACCATAACCTGGTAAACTTAAAGATTCAATTTTTCATCTTGCAGAGCTGTAAGCAGTTTTTATTCATGGCCAAACCAGGTCTGGCTGCAATCACTACATTTGCTTCCAATTGAGTAAAGTGAAACTTTTGTGAAGGTATATTTGTACAGAGTTCCTGAATGATGTGCATTAGCGATCAGTGCTTCCTCAGTTGGGACAATAATTAGAAGTGGGGTCTGAATCAAGATTCCTGGAAGCAAATAACCCCATTCTTGCATTAATTTCCAACCCAAACCCAGATGCAGCTCTGAGTTTCACAAATGAGATCCCTCTCAACAATGAGCAGAACTAAAGCTTCAGACCAGATCTCCCAAATTCAAGGATTTTAAAATCCAGCTCTGTATTTTGTGGTTTGGACCCCAGTCTCTTTCTGGAGATGTTTTCGATGTTAAAACCTAGTAACGGGCAAGCAGTTTCTAGTGTTTTTCTCCTCAGAAAATATTTCTATATATCTTTCAGCTGGTCAAATTATCCTATTTGAAACGCATTTGTAATTTGCTGCGACTGAGTGACCTGCTTGTGAGGCTGTATCTGATCATTTGCAGACCCTGTTAAATAACAGCTTGTGCATGACTTTAGCAGATGGTTTAGCTAACATATAATTTCTATAGGTATATAAAATAACATTTGGAATAATAAAGCATAATGGCCTCAAGATTCTCTCTTCATTTTTGCAAAGTCATTTGCTTCTAGCTGTTACAGCAGAGTAGCAAAGACCATACAATGAAAATTATGATAGGGGTAAACTAAGCTGAATAATAACACTATTTAAGTAATACTCCAGAAACTCTACTAATGTGTGTGTAAAAACAAGCATTTCACAGACAGCTACAAAAGGGGAGGTCTAATATTTCCGGATCAAGCAAAACAGTTTGATCAGCACCGATTTGGTCATGGTTTTAAATATCTGCAGTCTCCAGAGAAGGTTTATTTTGACATAGGCATCATTAAAGCTGGTCTTTAAAAAGCATCAGCAAACAATTCCATAATTTACTTTCAGGAGATAACATATTTTAAAGGATATGCATTGTCAAAATTAAGAGGCAAGACTTTGCTCAACGGCACTTGGATTTCATTCCAGATGATAAAGAAACAGTAACTGGATTCACAGCTTATGTTTTTCAGAGTTTGGAAGGAGAGAAATTCCAGAGCATAAGTTCAGAAGTAAGTAGTTATTCACTCTACACTTCATCTTTAGCTGATTGAGGGAGTTAGAGGTCCTGGAGAGCAAGAAGCTATTCTGCAGTACCAAGAAGGCACTCCACAGTGCCCCTCGCAATCCCGATCCCAGGAGGTGCACCCCAAGTGTATCCATATAGCAGGAAAGATATCCTCTGCAGTTTTCCCAACAATTTTTCCCATCGGGGAATAAACTGGAACGATATGTGATATTCTCTCTACCTGTGGACCTGCATTTCCTTTGGAAGTAAATCTTGGTACACAAGCGAATGAAACACAACCCCGTCTACTCCCCTCATGGAGCTGGAATGAGTCCATGGTGCTGTGTGAACTGAGCCTGCAAGGTTTTGCTGTAGAACCTCTCAGTCCTATCGTGTTGGCTCAGCCAAAGAGCCCCTATGGGAAGTTTCTGCTTTGAATCATCCCCTAGAAGAATCCACTGCTCTCCGCCAGCCATGGAAGAAACCTAAGACCAGTCTGCTGTGCCCAGTCAGCTTTTGTTATCACGGAGTTAGCCTTTGTTATCACATTTGTTAATCATTTATCCTCTATTAATTACATGGCACTTTGTTCAGCTAATATTAATTCTGCTGTGAACATCAGCGAATGTCTTGTGTGCAGGCTTGTGGGTGTTCTGCACATGTATTAATGAGAGAATATGTCATCCTCCAGAGTAAAATGAATATATATCAGAAAGTTCTGCCAAAATGCCGCCTCAGATGTGTTTTTCTTAAATATTGCAAGCCACAAAAAGGGGATACATCTTTGCAAAAATGTTTACAGTTCCCATTCCCTTTTTTACTTCCGATCTGCCCCACCTCCTTAAAATCCTTCTCTTAGCATTTAGGCTGCTGTAATTGTCCAGTTCAAACCAAAAGCCAACCCAAAATCATTATTAAGTAGTGGGAATAGTTCTGCTCATTGATGTCTCAGAGTGTGGCAGAAAGAATCCCCAATACTGTCAGAAAATAAAAAATAACAATCAACTCCAACAAATGAAGACAGATCTTATAAAACTATCAAAATATATAAAACTATCACTGCCAGTCCTGCAGCACCCACATACATGAGTCTAATTTATATGAATTGTTCCAAGCCTCATTTACCAAGGAAAATTGCTGTCATTATGGATACATCAGTGAGTTGGTCAGGAACATTTTTGTTCTACTTTTCAAATTAGAACATATTGATTACTTCATACAACATTTTTTCAAGGGGAAATGTTGGTTTTGGGAAATGGATTGAAAAACATTTCCAAATTTTTTTTTTGTAGTAACTGAGACTTTGTCTCCAGAAATGACCATTCGATGGCTGAGAATTACTTTTCATAGAGAAAGATAAGCAACTTAAATCACAAAGTATATGTCAAAACCAACAAAAATGTTTCCAAATTGCCAAAACAAAATGTTACAGCTGATCTGAAACAAAACCGTATCTTCAGGATTTACACCCCATGATGTTTTTAGATTTTGACTTCTTTGTCCTGATTCAGGACATAAACATTTTTCCATACTATTACATTTGGCCAGAATGTGAAACCTATTTCCTGCCTGTTTCTTTTTTACTACCATACTGACGGCAGTTCTAGCACACTCACAGCTGTAAGACATTGGCTCTACTGCAACTGTAACTGTAAGACTGCTTTTGCTGAGATACTTTATGTCAGTTCCACAGACCCAAAAGATAACTGTTCTGCAAAACCAATGTTTTTACTTGCTAGGATAACTGTAGATATATAGTTTTACACACACACAAAAAAATCCCTCAGATCTAGCTTGTATTATGGTGTTAGCCATAAATTTAAGAGTAGATTTTCCCCTATTTGCCTCAATGAATCTACTTCACTGAAATAATTTCTGTAATTCATCGAAGTGCAAAGGGTCTCTCAGGTCCCATGTGGGCAATTTTAATGTTAGCTATAATCCATAATTTAATACTTGAATATAGTGATGGGAGATGCACTAATACCATGAAAATGGTCTTAAATATCCCCTGTTCCAAACAACGCAAGAATTATTAGATGTTAATAGACCTGCTGTATTCAATCTGCTAATTTTGTGTCCTATTCCTAGTCCCTTTGTGACCTCTTTGTTCCTGACCCAGCTGCTGTCTCAGAGCACAGATAAGACTGCTTGAATTCCTTCTCTGCTCCAGCACTTGGATGTGGGAAGAGCTGAAGAACAACCACGTACTCTATTCCTTTCCCCCATCTGGGTGTGCTCCTCTCTTTCCCAAGCACAATGCTACAGCAGAGGAGAGTAGCCTTCAGTGGGATTTTATAACATATCTACAACAAAAAACAGTTCAGGGGCTATTCTTGTATTCTGAGAACAGCTGGCATGGAACAACTCATGTCCGCAGGGATAAAATTTCTTCTCTCCAAAAGCAGAGTGGCTGTGTTGAAATAGTTTACTGGAAGCCACATCTGCCATGTGAAATCCCCACAGCAGGTCTGGGTACGGTCAGGAGGAGCCCTGCCTGGCACAGCTCCATCATGCCCAGGAGCACACTGAAGACAAAGCATCGCAGGAAATCATGGGATGGTGCCCAAGTCCTTCCCCAACCTGGTATTATTTGTTAGTGTGGACCTACCTGTCCGGCTCAGCATCTTAGCAAGAGTGGGAAGAAAGAAATTTTTGCAGATGTTAGCCTGGAGGTTAAGCCCCAAAGACAAGTCCTTGACCAACTGGAGGTTGAGGGAACCACCAATGGAGAACCAGCCCTACCCTTATCAGCATCCCCCTTGAAAGCTCACTAAGACCTCATTTACACATATAGCAAAGCTTGATGATGGCATGTTACTGTGTTGGCACTGGCATGGAAGACTTGAATTTAATTATTTCACATACTTCCTAAACTATTAGCACTGTAATGAATTCTAGCCTGCTTGAATGTATATTGGGATTTTTCCTATTGGCTAAGACTTTTCCTTAAATCTATAAATAACCTAGGAGCAAAAAATCTATCTATCTATCTATCTATCTATCTATCTATCTATCTATCTATCTATCTATCTATCTATCTATCTATCATCTATCTATCTATCTATCTATCTATCTATCTATCTATCTATCTGTCTATCTATCTATCTATCTATCTATCTATCTATCTATCTATCTATCTATCTATCATTTATCTATCTAATCTATCTATCTATCTATCTATCTATCTATCTATCATTTATCTATCTAATCTATCTATCTATCTATCTATCTATCTATCTATCGATCGATCTATCTATTTATCTATATATTTATTACAGAGAACTTGCTAATAAAGAGATGACAGGGAGCATGAAAGATGGAATAGAGAGGTTCAGCATTTCTAATTTTGACCCTAGCATTGCCCCTGGACAAACCACTAAACAGTTGAATTTGCACATGATACAAGTTTCTTAGCCCCTTGTGGCTAATGAGAGCTGCAGGATAATGAATCACATCATCACTTCAAAAGATAATATGTGCAACCCTAATGTTTTCAAATTTCATAAAGATGACATGAGGGCAGCTGGAAACCTGCCAAACTTCAGAACAGTTATTGAGTTATATGCACAGTATCAAGGCATGACACGCATGGAGGAAAAAACAATGCTTTGTAGAAAGAGACAGAAACTGGAAAATAAAATGTTAATGGCTAAACAGACATGCAGAGGTCCATTTTTTTGTTCTGTGATATTTCACAGGCTGGCCACGTCTTGTGCATGATTAATTAGTCTCCTCCATGTTATGACCCCCACAATATTTCTGAGATGGTAGAAAATTCTATTTTATTTGTTTTTCCTGTGTGTGTTTCAAACCTCTTGCAGCTACAAAAAAGATACCAGTGATCTTATATACAAGATCAACAGTTTCACACATTTGTTAACAGCTAGCAGCTCTCTGCATAAAGTAAGCGTATGACCTAATAAAGTTGTGTAAACATACTGTCATTAAATATATGTAATGGCTATTATAATGCGATATATTCTTAGCTGTCAACAGGTTTTGGACTGGGCTCTGGGTGTTCCTACGTGGCAGTTCAAGTGGAGGTGGCGGCCAGCAGATCCCTGGAAGGCGTGCTGCCAGCTCTCTGAGTGCTGGCTGCTGATAGAAGAAGGAGCTTTTCAGAGGTGGAGTGATGCCCTGAGCACACCTTCTGGGGATGCCAGCCTAGCTGTGTGAATGAATGAACTGCTGTGTTTGTGCTTGCTGCATGTGAAGATATCTATCCTTTTCTCTGTGGTCATCACCGGCACTGAGTCCAAAATGCCATCAGAGGCAAACATGGTAGTTGCAAGGGCCACAAATTGTGATGAGAGTGTTCTATTTTACTGGAAGACATGGGGTTTGTAGTTGTCTGGTTTTGTGTTAACACTACAAAATTCTGCTTGTGCAAAACCAACAATAATATTTTAGGCTTTTATTTCAAAGTGAGCCATGGGGAATGAGATTGTCCAGCTCCACTAGCCAGAACAGGCCCCATTTCTATACATCCCAGCTTTGCCTTTTCACTCAAGGAAAGTCTATGACGAGAGCTGGAAAATAAATCATTAGGTTTTAAGTGTAGAAAGGGACAGGCTTCTTTTTCAGAGTTGATGCCAGAATCACTTCCAGGTCTGACCAGAAATTGGGAATTTGCAGCTAAATCCTGGAATTTCATTTTGGTCTTCCTCATTTGCCATCAGTATGATGAAGGACTCAGAGAATGCTTTGCAGTATAGGTGACAATAAGAAATGCAAGCACTCTTTAAAATATAAACAAACTACATTAAAAAAAAGCAAAACTGGGCAAAAAATTCAGGACTTTTTTTCATCTGCCCTTACTTCATCACCACTCTGAATGGGTGCTCACAATTACTGTTTATGTGATACTATACTCTAAGTACTAAGGAAGGAAAATATGGCCAAAACTCATAACAAGTCCTCTGTTTTGTCAGTGTGAAATACTTGATAATTTGTAATGCATTTAGCTATTAATCATTTTAAAGGGCTTTTAAATGGGCATGAAGTCCTTTGAGTCTTTTCCATATACAGACATTGGATCACGGACCTTTGCTACAAATTACTTTTGTCTGGACTTCTAATACAAAATCAACTTGAGAACAAGGGAAATACATCACTGTTAAATTTTATTATAAGACAGAGCCATTATAAGACATCATGGGAAACATTTTTGAGCTGTTCTATTAATAACAGCAGTGCCTGATTTCTTTGGTTTAAACTTACCTTTTTCACATTTTCTTGTGACATTTTCCAGATATAAATTGTTATGATGAAGACTCATTCAAAGCAAGGGAAAAAGCTGTAATTATGTTTCTCTTTTCTAAGAGAGTGGGGCAGGAGGGGGATTATTTTACACAGATCAGTGAAGGACACCCTAATAAAGATTGGTCTGGAACATTTCTATTTATGACAATTGACTTATCAGCAAGAGCCATTGTAGCAAATCTGGAAATTACATAATTGCCAGAAACTGTAGATATTTGACTTGGCAAGAACCTTAGGTGTCTCTGATTTATTATTGTAAGAATTTGGCTCTGCAAAGATGAAGAAATGTTTAATGAAAGAACAGTAGAATACAAATGAAATAGGCAGAGATCCCATTTTCAGAGGCTATATTTAACAACATTGTCACTACTACTGTAACACAAATAAACTAAACTGAAAATGTCTGGGGTGGCAAAACGGCACAAAGATCAATCTGCATGAAAATACTAATTTCAACAGCTAAACATTCATCTTTTCCTCTTCATTTTGTACTACCCGTTGGGCAAGTTATTTGTGGGTCATTCATTTTATTAGATGTTATCCCTTTTAGCACAGGCACAATTATAAAACTGTAAAGCTGAAAGAAACTTGTAAATGAGGACTTGCATTTTTTAATCTGTCCTTCACAAGGCAGTGAAGTCCTTTCAAGTAGCAAAGTCTAAAGGCATTACATATTATTAAATTCAAGAGAAACGTAGGTGACTTTAAGATCAGAGTGGTGAAGTGGGAACACTGTAAGTACTTATTTCAAGTTTGTAGGATTTGCAGACTACAGCAATTCTGAAAACACCCATAATTATCCTCTGTATTAGAAGACCAGGTCACCACACAGTAGATTAAGGTGAATGTCTTTGCTTAAACCATTTGCATCAAAGAGATTTACTTTGGCAAGTCCTCCAGGAGAAGTTTTCCCTCTGATAAAGTTCAGCCTCTTTTGCTGGAGAAATGCTGTTTCCTGAAAATGGATTATCATCTACTCTTTAATATCTCATGTTTCTCATGTTTATCTTACTACCTCATGGAGGAGCTGCTAAAAACATCCCACAGTTTATCTGTCTTGGCGTTCAGCTGGGCGGCAGCAGCTGGAATCAATGCCACCGCTGCTGCTCCTCACAGCCGTTGTAAAGGGAAAGAAATCCTGCCACAGCGTGAGATCGACATTCCTATCTCCCGGAAGACGCAGGTGCTGGCACCACCATCATCCATTAGACCAGAAGTTCTGCGTCTGCTATCAGGCTGGAGCTTCTCTGTTGGCACTTGGACAGACCACTGCTCTGCCAGGACTCTGATCATCTCAGTATTATGGAGGAGTAAAACACCCTGTTAGAAAAAATGTTTCTGTTGAAGTGGAAAACTCAGATGATATATTTCATTGTCAGGAGATTAGGAAGAAATATAGCAAAAAGTCACATAAACCCACCTTGTTATCTCCATAATTTTTTCCAGGAGTAAATACTGAATAGATGTTGGGAAAAGGGAGATATGTCAAAGAATCTGAGGCTACCTTTGCTAAATAATGGAGATATCACTAATAAATTACTATTGCTCCATATCACTCCTGTTCCATAGCCACCCTGATATTGTCAATTACTGAAGCCACTTCGGCAAATGTGTCTCCACAGATCTGAATGAAGACATCTTCTGCCCAAAAGCCCTGATCCTGGCATGAGTAGACTATTCAAATCACACATTTTAGTAAATGGCAGTAAATGAGTATTCCTGTGGCCGTCAGCAGTAAAACATGTAAGCATCGGAAAATGGAGCACCTCCAAAGCTTGGGCTTTATCACACAGTCAGTGTAAGCAGAAGTAGCATGGTTTGTGCTATATGTGATGTGCTATAAGAGCATTCCTTAATGGACAGGTTGTTCATGAAGGCTTCACTTTCCTCTCTTTTCTCATTAGAACTCTCTGCAAGATCATTCTCTCAATATATTTAACATGACCATGGCCTTTCAGACTTGTACACAGGTCTGCATTTGGACTACTTCCATCAGTTTACCTTCCTTTTGCAGTTATATTCCAGCTATTTCATGGCTACATTTAAAAACCAATGGGAAGAAAAGCACCCAAAGACAGAATTCTACATTAGTGATCCAGTGTATGCATTCTTTTCTTCTGAATGTGAGCAAGCCATTTTAACGTATATGCCTTCCTTCATAGAGTTGTTTGTATTTTCTAACTCTACAGTTTTTCTAGAGAAACAATAATTATTCATCTCGTCTTCATGATTTATATAACACACATTTTACATATTTATTACTTCATAACATAAATATTTTTGATTTTTTTTCCTTAATTATGTTGCAACTTTTCAAAATAAATACAAAGTAAAAGGCCAAGCTAGTCTTAGAATAGTAGGAAAGTCACTGGCAAGAAATTTGAAACTAAGAATATTACATAATTATTATTTTAGCAGTGCCTGGGTATAGTAAAACACACTTTAACAGGCCTTAGATACATTTTTTTCATTCATTCTCCATAAGGTCATGCAATAAGATTTTAAAATCCAGTGGCAAGAGTGAGGAGGAAATTCAGTCTCACCCCTAATGGAAAGGAGATGGTTGTACTGGAAAGGAGCTGGAGCACCAGCAGCTTTCTAGTGTTCTTACTCATGTACACATTACCAGGAATTCAACACACATTCTCAAAAACTGAGAGCAGCTATTGCATTGCAAACAGTTACAAATCTGGAATCAGGTGTCCTGGATGTCCTGATGCCAGGTTCCTCTCAGTGGCACCATGGGATGAGGAGCTGCTATCCCTGCACAACATGGGTGCTTTGGAGTTGGAGTACTCCTGGCAGCTGCAGAGGGAGAAATGGAGACTTGAAGCATCTCTGTGATTTTAGTGGAAGATGGATAGGATTCTATGCAAGAAATCATTATTGTTTTGTGCTAATTTAATAAATGACTTCATTTGTAGACCCTCAATGGAATTATGAGCTAAATGGGGTAGCTTATTTGCTGGGGAAAATACCTTTTCATAATGCCCTGATGTAGGTTTTCACCTACATTAAGAATCAAACATGTAGTTGTGTCATTTCAGGTGCATTTGAACTAATTTGGGGGTTTGGGTTTTTTTTTTTTGGTTGGTTGGTTTGTTTGCATTTGATTTTTTTTTTTTTTTTTTTTAATAATGACTTTTAGGACCAACTGAAAAAAGTCTGTTTTGGATCAGAAGTGATATTTATCTTTTTTTTTTTTTTTTTTTTTTTAATAGCTGAATCTATGAGGAATTTTAACAACGTCAGCGCAATCATAGATTGAAAGAGGAAGAAGCGTTTTGAAATGGTAACAGGAACTCTCTACTGATGCAACACACCATGAGACCATCTCACAAAAAGTGCCTCAGAATGGTTTATAGGAAAACATGTGCCTATTATAGCTTATTATTTCTTGTAAGATATTGGAATGCTAAGATATTGGAATGGCTAGTAGGACAAACTTTATAGTTCCTGTTTTCATATAGTTTTGCAATGTTGCCTATCTTTATTGGGAAATATTATGAAAGTGGTGTCCAAATCCTCTGAAAGAATAATTTTATCTATGTTTTTGTACTATAATTTAATTGACTACTTACCTTCTTTTGCATTTCATCAGAATCATATGCGGTGTGTGGTCAGCTATTTAGAGTCTTTTTCTTGGCACTAAATAAGACCCAAGAATGTGGCTACCAGTTATTTCTCAGCTTTTTATTCAGCTGCAGAGAGTTCTCCCATTCCGGAGTGAATACATTGCTGGCAGAATATGTATTAATAGCGATAGTTTAAGCTGACTAATATTTTCCAAATTGCCAAAGCTTAATTCTTCGTATTTTTTTTTATTATTATAAATTCAACCTGGACTGAGAAAAGTTATTTCAGCAAAATTTGTTCTTCTTCCTCCTAGAATGCAATTTGGGAACAATATATTGTTTTGGCTCACATTAATATTTTAAAGTAACTTTTGCCATACTTCTGAAAATAAACTTAAATTTGACAAGTTCTGAGGCTTTGTAATATCTGTTTACACATGCTCAGGAGAGATATACTTGAGTTAGCAAGAATCCAGTGAAGATATCATCTGCTCTGAACATATTCTGTTCTCACCTGGATGCCAAATACCTCCTGCTAACATGCTGTAACTCAAAGAGAAAAAAAAAAAAAAAAAAAAAAAAAGCACAAAATCTATTCCAGAGTATCAAGAGTTTTTTGACAAATACTTCTGTACTACCTGCAAGTTATTATGATGAGGGAAACTACAAAAAAAAAATACAGGATTTATTCTTTTCACCTGCTCTCAGTGGTACTTTTTGACATTCATGACTGGTGAGAATTAATTATTTGATGAAATTCAGCTGAACTGGAGATCTACAGGACTTACACACAGGGTTTCTAACTTAGACAATTCTTACAGGACCACAAGAGATCTATTGCCCAGACATAGTGCAACTTTTCCTTTCCAAAAGAATTTGTAGCCAGCAGAACAAACCCAGTTATTCCTATGCCATTTTCCATTGCTGAGATGGCCTATTAAGCATTAGAGATTTAACTTTGGTGGGGGCTCTATGCAACCCTTGTCACTGGAGGTCTGTTGTGGCTCCTCTGAGCCTCCTCCAGGACAGAGAAGCCGGTTTCTGGAAGAGTGAAATTCTTCTGATGAAAATATCTCACTGCCAGCAGGAGAGACAGAATTTTGACTGCAGACATTAACTGAAAGATGTCATAAGAGGGTCATGCATAAGCAGGAATACTATAAAACTGGTCATAAAAGACAGTGAGAAATACCATACCCAAGTATTTGTGATATTATTAGACATGTAAGTAACACCAGGAACAGTGTCATTTTGATAGGAATGAATGGATACGGACTGAAGAACAAATGGTACCAGTAACGATAAGCGCCAATTACTCCTGGATTTGATAAACAACAGTTTTCATCACACACTTCCTGGCTGGATAAGTAATGTTACTTTTAATACGTTAGTAGAAACAGTGAGAATATTAGAGAAGCAGTATCTACTGAGATAGCTATAGATAGATTTTTATTAAACTGTTGAATCAGCTGAAAATAAATTGAAAATACTAAGCAGTATTCAAAGCTTTAAGTCAAAACTAGAAAGAAAGAAAGATCACATTCATTTACATAACAAAGGCAGGTCATGCACAAGTAAACATTTTTTCATTAATATCTAATCTTTATACAGACTATACAGTACTTCAAAACTAGTCTTCTTGAAAGTCTACAGAAGGCTGACTTTGGTTATGTGATATGACATATTTCATGACTTATTGCTGAATAATTTTCCTATTTTATATAAAAATTGATGTTATTATAAGAATTTTAATGTGAGGAAGAAACTACTAAATGGGACATGTAGATACTCACTGGCTGCTGCTAATTACCCTGAGTCACTCATTAATCTGGTTTTACTTAATTTTTGATAATGACCTTAGTTGTTAGTCAAAATCTTTCCTGTTTTTGAGAAGTCAGCAAATTTTATCAGGTTTGCTTTTGTTTGTTTAGTAAGGTTGAATGACCTTGAAAACTAGCAGATTAAAAATGAGATGAAATGTAATGGTACAAGGTATAAAATCATGAACTTGAGACAAAGAACAAGAAATCTAGCATCTCAGTGGTTAACAAAAGCTGTTAATAAATAAACAATGATAATTAGTAAATGTGGCTAAAATACAATGAGTATATACTGAGTGACACACAAGTCAAGGCTAGAAGGAATCTAAATTTCTTATTTCTGTTCAATTGCTTTCTGGCAGCTTTTTGAGGCACAGTGTTTGGTGTAGGTCTGCTTATACAGAGCCTTGAAGAATGGGTGGCTATGAACCACCCGCAGCAATCCAAATAACATGTTCAGTACTCTGCTAAATGTAATTCCAAGAAGTCCTGGTAAGACATTGGTATACTTAATTAAATGTTGTGTTTCTGGGTTCATGGAAGGCTTGTTGGAACAGATGCAGAGAAGGACAACTGAAGTCAGTGGAGAAAACCTCACCAAAATAAAGGCTATAAAAATACACCATCATGGAGACAAGGGTACCATCATGAAAAGCTCTGGTATGACAGATGCATTCATTAGCTTCAGTCTGGAAAGTAGAGAAAATACGTCTGAGTAGGACTCTAAAGCAGTTTTCCAACCTCAACAGAGAACAAAATAAATCTATTTGGTTTTAATATATAAATTGGTGTGTATATTTACATTATTCTGAATTCAATGAAATCTTTTCTTACTCTTCATTGCTCTTTCTACTTTTTATGCAGTATGTTATAATACTTAGTTACCCAAATCAAAATTTAGCCAAGCACTGGATTTTCAGCCTCAATTTATGACTAGTTCCTAGCAATGGGTATAGCAATAATGTTGTTAGAGGACAAGTTCAGGACCAGCTCAGCTTTCTGACTCAGAAGCTGCACCCCAGCATCATGTAAGTCCTGACTTACAATAATCTTTTAATCCTCTGAGTGCAGACAGGGCAGGTGTGCTGGGTTTCTGTGGCACAGTTTTTTGGTAGCAGGGGAGGGGGCTACAGCAGTGCCCCCTGTGAGAAGCTTCTCAAAAGCTCCCCCAGCTCCCAGCCAGACCTGCCTCTGGACAGGGCTGAGCCAATTAGCAATAGTGTCTGCACCTCTGTGATAAAGAATTTAAGAAGGGGAACCTGAGAGAGGGTTGGGATTTGTGAGGAGGATGAACACCAAGGTCAGCGGAAGGAAGGAAAAGGACATGGGGGAGGTGTTCTGGAGCAGAGACCCCTGTATCCCGAGGTGAGATGGCAGGGCCGCCCACTCTGACACCCGTGGAGGTCCGCGGTGGAGTGGAGGTTGACTTGAAGCCTGGAGAGAAAGCCACTCCAGGGTAGGCAGATGTGCTTAAAATAGTCCGGGGCCCCGACGGGAGCAGCAGTCCCTGCTTTGTGGTTCAGCACTGGGAGGACGGCAACACGCGGGGGTGGCCCACGCCGGAGCAGCACGGGAACGGCTGCGGCCCGTGGGGAGGACTCGCTGTGGAGAAGGTCCGTGGAGGACTGTCTGCAGTGAGAGGGGAGCCACGGGGAGCAGGGGAGGGATGTGCAGGTCTCACCCCACCTCCTGAGAAGGAAGGAGCCGTGAGCTGGCTGTGACCCCCATCCCCTGCCCCCTGTGCTGCTGGGGGAGGAGGGGGAGAGATTGGGGAGCAGAGCTGAGCTGGGATAAGGGAGGGGTGGGGGAGGGGATTTTTGGATGTGGTGGCACTTCCCACTGTCCCACCTTGTCTGTTAAGTGTTGTCTTTGTTAGCATTTCAATTAAAGGGATGTTTTATTTTTTTCTTCCCCTTATAAGTCTGTCTTTTGCCTGTTACCATAATGGGTGATCTACTCCTCACGGTCCTTAGATGGATTCTTTGAGCCATTCTTGCTCCATATTCTCCTTCCCATCCTTAATGGGGGAAGGAGTGAGTGAGAGGCTGCATGGTGCTCAGTTGCCCTCTGGGTCTAAACCATGACAGCGGTATAAAAAGACATGGCTGCAGGTCACAAAAATACTCAATGAAATTTAATTAAAACCAAACACAGGCAGTGGTAGGCACCATCACCAGAGAACCAGTAAATCTGAACAGGCCATTGGGAACTGTCTGAGCCCTGCTCCACATTCACAGTCTCTCAGTCTGAGTCTCTCCAAACACGCCACTTGATCCCATCTCATAGTGATTCACTGAGTTTGAACATATGAACAACCCTTCCTATAAACTTGTATAACCTCCCTCATGCCACACACCACTGAATTTCACACAGTAATATACATACAAGCCCAACAAACCCACAGAATATGTATTTGAGAACAGGAACTACTTGTTGAGGTATGCTTGCACAGCAAGAGGTTGTCAAGGTTGTGACTACAAGCTATGAGGACAAATCTGAATTATCCAATACCGATAGGAACAGACACAGGAGCGTTGGGCCAGCCTAGGTTGTAAAAACACTTGCTAGTTGCCTGTCCTCTTTACTGCTGCCACACTGACACACCAGTACCCAACACAGGTACTTTGACGATCCTTGGACTACTTTTGGCTGCAGTTCTCACCGACTCCCCATCTTTTGGTAGGCCTGTAGCTTCTAGCTTTTGAGTCCTACACAGGGCTTGCCAGTCATGTTAAAAAGCCTGCAGTACCTTTACAGGGACTGAACATGAATCTTGTTTAAATGTCTTGGATTCTGAGATCTGCATTCATTCTCCTCCACTGCACCAGCATTACACACATATTTATCCAAAGCACTGACCTGAGCAATAGTCAGCTTAGGCTCTCCATATGAAAGAGAAGAGCATCCAGGGTGCAAATTAAACCTCCAGTAGAATGAAGTGTCTTCTACATATGCCTTTTTCTCTACAGAGAAAGGCCATAATGACTACATCCAACCTGGAAATTTCTGTACAGGAAGGAAAACAGGATGAAAGCAGGACAGTTTATGTGTTTTGTTCAAAGTCAGGAGCTGAGGCTGATAATATAACTCAGATCACCCAGTTATATGATCCATGACCTATTGAAATCCCATTGAGTTTATGTTTTTTTCCTGTGATTTTATAGCAGCACATAGAATGAGGGTTGGATTTTGTGATATAGACACTTATGGAACTATACATCATAAAAGCCTCCTACTGGAAACATTGCTTTTATGTTACCACTGTTGTTACTCTTCTCATTGCTGGTTATATTATCCTTCCACGCCCTCAAGAAAAATACTGAAAACAGAGAAATGTAAATATTGCTTTGATGTAAATAATACAACAGGAACGTTGCTTTCAAGGGAACTAAAAGCAGACTGCCAGAGTATTTTCTACTCCAATGCATGCATAGTGTGAACTGATGAACACATCCGAAGACCGTTTAAGTTACATGATGAAAAGAGAAGGCACAACACAAGGAGCATTTCAGTGTGGGCCTCACCTTCGGCTGCAGCCGAGTCCCATACCCTTGTCTCATGACCCGCTGCACCAGGCAATTCCCATTAGCGGTCACACCAACTAGGTCAGCCCAGTTTTTTTGGCTGTGTGGAGACCAAGTGCAGGAGAGGGACTGAAGCGCTGCTTTGCAAATGCATGAGACGGCAGCCCAGCTGCGGGAAAGCGCACGGAGAAGGGCAACTGTGCGAGCCTCACGCTTAATGCTTGAGCTTGGAGAGGTCTGCAAAAATAATCTTCCATCTACTGAGAGGACTCAAGAAGGGAGGAGGGATGTCATATGGGGAGTACCTTCCTGTGTGTTCCTACAGCATCAAACACAACAGCTCCCCAATGCTTTTTGGAGGCCCTTGGAAACTAGCATAACAAACAATAATGAATTATCATCACTTTTAGTCCTTACTTGTTTTCTCCCATATGCTTAACCCGCCAAAAGGAGGGAGGGGACCTGAACCAGCAATGGGATACACATTCCCTGCAAAACAGAATCACATCATAACTTAAGTAACAGAGACGTTGTGTGCAGGTTGCTGACAGGTTTGAAGCCATAGCTTAGAGAAGCCCTAAATCTCCTCTTGTATTTACACTTCTGGCTTTCCCCCTCAGGAGTGCTGCACTAATCACTTACAATCCTCTCCTTGGAACTGGGTGGTAAGTCTGTACAGTCAAAAGCACTCTCGCTGCAATTAAAGCTTGTCTCCTTTACTAATAGGTATAATCACACTGTCCCACACCCATTTCATGGAGCAACTTGTGCATTTTCTGACTATATCCCTGTCCTTCGTCGCCTAGGAGTGTGTAGAAAGTGTATTTTTTTTCACATACTTGTAAGAAACAAACAAAAAGGCTTTGCTCTCAAGGACAGTAGCAGGAGGGCTGGCTATGTAAACAAGAATCCTGTCTCCCACTCTGCTGTGTAGGTCCCATTATTTGTGAGTTATACCATGGAGTAAGGCTAGAATGAGACTTGCTATGTATGTAAGGAGGAAAGGCAGATGTTCCGTTTTAGGTAAACAGTGGATCTGTTTTTCCCAATATATTTGTGAAAGGCAGGCAGTGGACATTTTTGTTCTGATGGTTCTGCTTTGCCATTGCTCCTGCTGCCCAAAGCTCGTGGGACTCCTCTGCTGTGGTATCAGGGGTCTTGCAGTAGTTCCCATCAGCATCACTCGAGAGCGCACATTGTTTGATACCTTCATCCATTTATGACATGGGGTGGAAACCACACTCTGCTTGAATGGGTTTTCTATGTATGCCTCAGAGAGGGGGGAGGAGAAACGCATCTAACAGTCTTGCTTGTTCTCTCATTTTTTTTTAAACCATAACTAGCACAGCACAACAGGGATTAAGTGATATATCTGTGGTATTTTTTCACAAGCACACAAAAATATGACCTAAGAATTTTTTCAATATGATTTTCTCATTAAAGATTTTAACCTAATCTATTACTTAGCTTGAACCCTCATGGAAGCTAGCACAACCTAATAGCTAAATCATGAGGTTTTAATGCAGAATAGAACATGTAATTACCAAAGTGAATCTTAGAATAGTTTAACTTATTTTGTTATGGTAAAATAAATCAATAGTGTTTCAACATTTAGGTCTCAGTCTTGCACAAACATGTCCCTGTGTGGAGCTGTTTGCATGACTGGAGCCTCCATTTATTTCTATTATTAGAGAGATAATTGGTGCATAATGAAAAATACCTAACCAACTGTCTCTATTATACAGACCTGAATTTAAAATTTTTCATTATATTGTACTTTTTATTCAGTAGGAGCTACGAACCCCATAGGGTTTGTGTGTATAATTTATCCACCATCCATCTTATGTGTGTTTGTTTTGTAATGCAAATATTCTCCTGCTTAAGATTGGAACATGGACAAACCTTCCTGCACTGCATCTTTTTTTTATTTTTCCTTTTTTCTGTGTTCTGTAAGTGCCTACAGAGCAATTCCAGTACTGTAAAGTCAAATCACGACCAGTTAAATCTATTATTATTGCTATTGTTATTGGGTTTCTTTTTTTTTTTTTTTTAATAAAGTTATGAGTTTATTATGTATTCTTTTCTAACTCAAAAACCACCAATATAATTATTTTGTGATAGCATATGTGCCTTTTGTTGAGTCTGTTCTGACCACAGACTTTCAACAAGTCTGTATTCTTTTCTTATTTGTCATATCCCATGTCCTTAGTGAGACGGCCAGGATTGCTTAAAGCTGGACTCCTGCTCTATTGTAAGAGAAGTCACTGAATGCTTCTTAATTCTCCCTGTGGCAAACTACTAGATGGGGTAAGTATATTCAGCACTGGAACTAAGGCACGGTTTTCCTACCTTTTTAGTTAACATCTAGGTAAAAATAGTATTTTATCTGAATTTTAGAGTTCTTCTTGATTTATTTTGAAACCTTGCAATTATGTGATGACCCTTTCTTGCCGTAAAGTAAGCTAATAATTTGCTGCTCAGCTCAGAAGAGATAGGAAGACAGTTCAGTTCTATAAAGATATGTTATAGATTATATTTTCCTAGGAAAAAATATATGAAGCCCTCTAGAGAAAAGAAATCTCCAAAAATCTAAGGATACAACTTGGCTGTTGATTTAATCTTGACACAATTAAGGAATAGCAAACTTAAAGAATAGGAGAAATGAAACTTCCATCGCAATAATTAAACATGATTGCTTAAGGAAAAGAGATCACAAGTCAGTGAACCTTCTGCCTCCTTTGTAGCAGTCCTCTGTGCTTCTGCTGGATTCAGCTTCACTTGTCACCTAACCTGTCACATGAACACTGGAAAGAGTCATGCTCAAAGTGATGGAGGTAGAATAGATCACCTTAGAAGAACGTAAGATCTATGTGACCGAGTAATTTATGTCGCTGTGCAAATGAAAATGTTCTTAAAGAAAGACCAGCAGCAAAGCAAGGCCAGGAAAAGACATGAGGTGGTTGCCATACATCATAATGTGATGCCACAGGTTTTAGCATTCTTGTTTCCCTGCACAAAACCTGGAGGGAGGGAAGGAAAGGGAGGAAGAGAGAAAGAATGGAAAATACTGCTGCTGAGGGACCAAAACAACCTGAACAACAGATAAACTACAATGCATCATGAGATGAAAAAGGAAAGTGAATACTTTGATACAGTGGGAAGATTTCTTAAGGGTAAATAAATATGCCTTCAAGGCACGATGCAGCTTCATCATGCACATCTTTTCCACAAACCAATTGCTTTTTTTGTCGATTCTGCCCCTGCTAGACTAAGTTTGATCAACAGGAGGCAGGCAAACAAAGGAATACAGAGTGCCTGAGATCCACACTGAGGATTTGTAGGAAGCATACAGAAAATCAGTAGTTAACTGTTTTAAAGAATCAGGTCTTGAATTCTAGGATTGCATGAGAAGTATTTATATTATTTACAAACAGGAGGGTTTTCCAAATTATTTACCTGGCAGGTCAGATGTAATGTGACAGTGTTACCACACATTTTGCTGCAGCAGGCTGACCTAGATCAAAGCCCTTCTCAGGTTCCTTCCTTCTGGGAACACCATACTTATGCTATGGGTGCATGAAAAATCACAATGCATATATAAAGTGAAAGTCAGTGCAATCACTCTGAAGTGACCCAGACATGACCCAGGGAGAGTTAGTCCCTGGAGTCTACAGTTTGTGATATAATCACACACAATACATATTAGGATCTATACATCTAAAGGTAGAAAAAGTCCTTCCGCTGAGAGTCTTTTCCTTACTTCTGATCTCTCTATTTTAAATATTTGGAAATATTTCACATCTTTCCAAATAGAAGTAGGTATTAAAAGGAATAAAAAAAAAAAAAAAAAAAAAAAAACACAAACCACTTTTTTTTTCACTAGTAATACACATTGAGCTCCTTCTTGAACAAGAACATATCAATCTTACTTAGCGGTTGCTCTTAACATGGGAAAAATACTGGCATCTCAGGCAGGGGATCTTTCTTTTCATTCAACTACTTATAACAGATTTCAGAGTACGTGCTTGACTTAATTTTGCTGCACACTTACTATAACCAAAAAAGTACATATAAACGTAGCAACACATTCTTTTTTGTTTGTTTAAATGCAAATGCTCTACAAATTAATGAGCAATAGCAGAAAACTCCTTTCCTTTCTAGCTTAGCTCAGAAACCACAAAGTCATTCAGTTTTTGGATCCATTCCTATTTCTCAGACTCCCTAAGAGTTTTAGTAAAAGCAAGACATAGATTTTTCCTGGAACCCCATAGGCATTACTACATTTTTCAGATGTAGATAAGGCTGTTACAGTCTGCATTTGGAAAGTCAAGATTTCATTTATAAGGTGCTGAAGCTGTAAGGCTTTCATGTTAGGCCCCCAGTTCACAATCTTCAGCAAAAGAGGAAATGGAGGGTATGTCAGCAGCAAGCAACCGAGCACAGAACAGAGCCATCTCAGTTCAGTGCATATGTTCACACAGCTGAGTGCTATGTAGAGATACCATGTGGGTCTGGCGAGCAAAATATTTATGTTAGCATAACAGCTAGCTTTCAGCAGCAGCACTTCAACAGCACTGCTCAGGCCCGGAACCAAGTTACCATCTTTTAAGTTTTCAGGTGTCTTGCAAAGGTTAAAAGGAGACTTCATCACTTGAGTGATGACTCTTTTTCTTGGGTGGACAGGGACATGGGGAACAAAAATAAAACCAAAGAACATGCTTGGAGAGCTCTGATTTTTCTCCTGAGTGGATGCAGTGTGGCGGGGATCACGGCAAGACAAACATTCAACCTGAGCATGGGTCTGGTTAATGCATTGCCACAGGTTCACACAGAAACGAGAGTTCAGTTCTGTAACCACCAGAGAATTGGTTCCTGGTTCCTCCTGTTCTTTCCCTGCTTTCTCCATGGGCAATGGACCCACCTGTAGTGTTTAACCAGTAATAGCCTCTTCTTAGAGATGAACCTTCTTAGTCTGATGCTGAAGTCTCTGAGAAGGACACTGGTGGTGGCTGGGACCAGGAGCAGCTGTTCAGAGGTTTAAACCCTTTTTCCTGGCTCTTCCTGTCCTCGCTGCTCAGCCTCATGAGAGGTTGCAGCCGCTCATGGAGAAGCAGGATGGGACGCGGGGATGTGCCTGACCTGACTGGAAGGGGAGCAGGTGTTTTCATTAGCATGTCACGCTACAACTCTGAGTACAGGCACTGGAGTGAAATTCACAGGATCAAAAATCAATGAAAACAAGCACATCAATCAATAGAAGAGCTACTAAAATCAGGTTTGTTCAGATTTTTTATGACTTTTGCATCTTCCCATGATAACAGCCCCCTACAGCAATCTTAACTCCTCTTTTCACATCTGTCTTCCTAATATACTACTCTTAGTATCTCTCCTTTTACCTCATCTTTCCAGTACCCCAGCATGGCCTACTCCCATTTGCCATTTACTCTAACCTCCCAGCTTCCACCCCTTCCCTGCTTGCTGGTTAGCTGGGAAACAGGCAATGTGGCAGATTTGGAGATGGCAGATCAGCCAGGGAGTATGTCTTTGCTGTTATGTAGCAGAATAACAAGCAGATAAATATGCTGCATTTGCACTACAGTCCTTCCCCCCATAGGGCTAGAAATTATATGCTGCTGTTGATTCTCATTAAAAGTTTTAACGATTTAAATCTCTTTGAGATCTTTATCCTTCTGTCAAATTCATTTGGAACTGGACATCACTGGGGAATGATGAACAGATGGCATAATCACATAAACCTCCTTTCACTGGGAAACCACATTAAAAAAAAAAAAAAAAAAAAAATAAAACAAAACAAAACAACAACGAAAAAACCCCAGGCAAAAGTAGCAAAAATAATTATGAACCTTTTTTGGAGACTGGATGGAGACAGAAAGGCTTGACGTGACAAAGATTATGCAGTGATCAGGGTCAGACACAGTGTTGAGTGTCCCTTCAAAATGTTGAGTCCTTAGGATGGTCCTTATACGTGCTATGACGTACAGATACCACGGAGTCTCTGGCTACCAACGACAGCAAGGGCTGTGGCTCAGGGGAAACTCTGCTTCCTTCCTCACTCCTGTTCCCTCCTCCACCTCATCAGTTTGGGGACCTTTGCTGTGGTTCAGATAAGCATGTCTGCAGAGGCAGCTGGGAACATGTCAGAGAGGTTGCGTTAGGTAAGTAGCTCACATCCCTCTGTGGGATTCTGGGGTTTAGAACCACTCAAACCAGGTGCCGGGATAACAGTTTACTGCCTGTGCTCTCAACACTACTGTCCAAATTATGGATTCTAGAAGGTACCTTCAGCATTGCTCTGTGGGACAAAGGACCCTCAGCTCACACCCAGCGCATCCTGACTGCTAGAGACATTACTAGCATATTATGTAAGAAATCTCGTGGCAATCTGTGGCCGTGAACGTGACCTCAATTAAACCACTGCATCTAAACCACAAATGTCCAGCGCTATCGGCACGCTCGGTGCGGGCGGCTGGTGCCGGACACGCAGGAGCCGCCTGCGCCGCTACTCGAGGCTCCGCGGAGAGAAGCGCTGTCCCTCCCAGGGTGCGGGCCCGGGCCGCGGCCCCGGCTCCCGCCCGCCCCACGCAGAGACCCGCTGCGGCCCCGCTCCCCCTCGGGCCCCGCTCCCCGGGGCGCGGCAGAGCGAAGGGAAAACCCGGAGGCCGGGTGCCTTCCCCCTTCCCCCTTCCCGAGCGGGGCGGGGCGGGGCGGGGAGCGGGGGGGGGCGGCCGCCGCCGCTTCCCGGCCCCCCCGCGCGGGGTCCGGCCGCGCCCGCAGCCCCGGGCACCATGAGCGGCTCCGGGCGGGAGGTGCCCCAGGCCGGCGGCGCTGCGGAGGTCCGGCTGCAGGAGGCCGAGCGGGACTGGGCGGCGGCCAAGGCTTTCTACGACAACCTGGTTTGCAAGAGACCGCGGCCGGTGAGTGCGGGGGGAGGGAGGGGGGGGGTCCGGAGGCTGCGGGCCGGCGCTACCCTCCGCTCGCTCCGCAGCCCAAGCCCCAGCACGCCATCACGGTAGCCGTCTCCTCCCGAGCTCTCTTCGACCTGGTGGAGGAGCGGCGGATCTACGAAGAGCAAGGGGTGGAGAAGTACGTGGAGTACCAGCAGGACAACGAGAACGTCACCCTCAAACCCGGGCCGGCGTTCTGCTTCGTCAAGGTACCCGGGCCTGGGGCGGGCTGGCGCGACGCGGGGTGCGGCGGGGCGCGGAGGATGCTTGAGTGCCAGATTTCGGGAAGAGGAGGAGCCCGAAGGCTCCTTGGGCGGAGATAATCCTGCCCGGGGGAAACGTTTCGGGCACTTGTTTCCCCACGGGTGAGCTGGCTGCGCCCGGGGAGCCCGGCACCGTCTCACCAACTCGCTGAGACGCCACGGCCTTGCGGCCACCCCTCCTCTCCCTCTCCCCCCTCTTCTCCTCCTCTCTCCCTCCACTCTCCCCTCCCGCCGGCACTAACGCTAAACGCCTGCGGGGTGTCACGTAGTGCCCGCGTCACCGGGACCGAGGTTTTACCCTCAGCATCACGGCCCGTATCCCCCCGGCGCTCTGCATCCCCTCGGAGGTGGGGGTAAGGAGCAACCCGAGTGTTCTTCTGGGCACGGGGCGCACGAAGCATCTTTCCTTTTAAGACTATTTTCAGTTAAGATAGGCCCCCAAATTGTTTTAATTTTGTTGCAACCTCCTCCCCCTAGAAAAACAAAGCATCATAGTTCCTCATTCCATTTTTATGTCTCACTCATCACAGAACTACTATGGTTAAAGACGGTGTTGATTCGATATTATTCGAATTGATTAATAAATGAACCTTTCTTTTTTGGTCAGCTTTAATTTTTCCTTGCTTTAGTTGTCACCCTGGAAATTGTTCTTGAGGACCAGCGAAAGAAATAGACCCCCTAGTTGGGAGTCAGGGTTTAAGCAGAGGTGAAATGGGATATTTTGCTTTCATTGGGCAAGGTAAGAGTAATGGCCAAGTTAAATAGCCTCTGGCATGGAAAGCAAGTGAAATAGAAAAAAAAAAACCAAAAACAAAAACAAAAACCCTAAAAATATATAGTTTTGAGGAACACAGGTTTTAGTGGGACTGATGTGAAAAAATGCTGCCTGCAGAGTTAATTTTATGTCCATTGAGATTTGTCTGATAAGGTCTACCACAGCAATTGTAGACATTTTTAAAATCATAATTATGAGTCATACTTGCTGAACAGCAGAGTTGTGGCAGAACACTTCAGGTTCTAAAAGATTTTCATTACTTCAGTTTTAGTCTCAGGAATTTAAAACATTTTCTGCATTGATCACTTTTTGGAAATATATAGTGGAAAAATTACTTATGTCAGTACCCAGGATGTTGTAAATATAACAGGTAAGTGTTAATAGCATTAATAGCACAAGCATGGTAAAGGTGTTTTTAACATAAAAGTATGGTCATAAGATATTTTACTTTGTACACCAGTGAGGCTAGGCTGACTAGTGAATTTACTGCATCTTTTCCTATCTGTAGCAGCTAGACATAGCAGCCCTGCTAGCACAGTCAGTTTTCAAGAGATTTGTAACAGTTCGGTGTCAAATTTAGTTCGAATATAAGCAAGATTTGACTGTTTAACTCCACACACTTTGAAAGTCAGAGCTATTAGCTATGCCCAGCTAAATGCACCTTGACCTCTGTTCCCTTCCAGTATGTTATTTGCATTTGAATTCTTTATATTCTTAAAAAATATAAAGGGATTCATAAATTGCTTAGTCACAAGGATCATTAGGCTAGCGAATTATGGGTTTGATGGGTGATACCTTCTACTTGGGGCCAAAGAAGGCAAAAAGAAATAATATATTTTTGTTTGGATTCCTTTGTTGAAATCTTTAAGATACTAACTTAAAAGTATTATATCTCATTCTTGTAGCACTTCACAGGCCAGGATCTCCTTGGGCTTCAAAGTGTACAGGCACTGTCCAGAAAATGGCATTCCCTCTTCCACTCCCCCTTATTCTCTAATACTTTAAGAAATTGCCAGTGTGGTAGAGTACTACCAGCAGAAATGGTTTATGACCACATAGTAAGATTTTTTTCCTAGGCCTTATACCAAGCTCTCAATTAGAGTTTTCCTAAGCACTGTCCCACGTGACATAACCATGCTTTTTAAAGTGAGATTTGCAGAATTCAGTTATGAAATCTGTTTTAATTCTTAACAACTGGCC
The DNA here is from genome assembly GCF_018691265.1 of Tyto alba. Lineage (NCBI taxonomy): Eukaryota > Metazoa > Chordata > Aves > Strigiformes > Tytonidae > Tyto > Tyto alba. The sequence goes on along the minus strand of NW_024881316.1, from coordinate 39,005,009 downwards.
TGACTTTAAAAAGTGCCTTAATGAAATTGCATTCATTTGATGATTCATTGTTGACTTTTTTGCCGTAATCCCAAGGAATTCCATTCAGGGGCCATGATCCCAAAGCAGAGGTTGGAGTGTAAACCTAGAGCAAAAAGCAAGTCTTACTCCAAAGAGATAAGTTTCTACATAAGATGAGAGAACAGATGGATACAGAAAGAGATGAGGAGGTGAAAAGTCAAGGAAATGAGAATGCCAAACTGTGGATATAACATGCTGGCCCTTTAACGAGATCTCAAATTAATCAAAATCTGTCTTATTCAGTACTGTAATTAGAAATCACCAAGGTAATCATGTTTGACAGGATATGATTTTGTCCTCAAGGACAGTCTTTGACACCTGACCACCTGAAACGTGTCAGTAACTCTTTGCATAAGTATGTGGCCCAAATTCGCATCGGTGCATGCAAAACAACTAGTTGCACATATAAATTCCTTTACACTTTCTTCTTGATTTCACAAGAACAATTTTCAAGTGGACAAGAAAGTCTAAGTTTCAAGTGGACAAGAAAAAAAAAAGAAAAGATTACTAGGAATTGTAATAGTGTCCAGCAATGCATTGATTTATTCTGGATGATTATAGTTTCCCAAGAAAAAAGATGTCCATGGTAAAGTTAAATTCAGTCACTTGGCAAAAGAAACTTGCTTCCTTCCAAATTAACCAAACCAAATGGTTGCTTGGAGCAGCAGAGCAGAAAGAAATAAAACAAGCTCAGCAAGTTAAACTATCAGTTATTTCACATTCTCCCTCAAGACAATCCTGTCACTAACCCCACAGTGATTAAGAAAGGAGGCACATTCCACTTGTTTATTGACTTCCACATTTTTAACCTGCAGGCGCTGGAGCATGTCAATGCTCGGCTCCTTGAGCTGTACCCTGATGATGAAGAACGATTTGATATTGTCCTGATGACTAATAACCATGCCCAAGTAGGAGTGAGACTTATAAACAGCATCAATCACTATGGTAAGTAAAATAAATTCGACATTGTAGAGCTGCCTGCTGTTACGTAATAAAATGAATTATTTTATTTTTCCTGTTTTGACCTTGATAATAGCAGATTCTTTGATACTGACACCCATTCCTTAGAATTTATTCTAAGGAATAAATATTATTCCTTGAAAATATTTTTATTTTTGGGTGTCAGCATAAATGAGATAGTGTTAAACAGAATTTGGTCCAAAGCTCTAGATTTAACTTGTCAGGTGTGAATCTTAATGTCTGTGAAGAAGTCTTTAAACTTTTCCGTTTGGTATTTACATCACTTATATCTTCACAGCAGTAATTCTGCTGTCTTAGAGGGATTTTTTTTTTTTTAATTCTCAAGGAGGAAGGGCCGATCAAATGTAGTCAGTTTGAGTTGTGTAACTTGTTGAAATTATGGTGAACATATTTTTCTTTTTTAAGTTTACTGTTAGCTGTAAGCTAGTGTACCTTTTTATGGGTTCCTTTTACAGGTTTGTAGTGTCAAGGCAGAGTCACGACTTGTGCTGTTCTTACTTTAGGCTTAACAATTGAACGTTTCTGTATGACGGGAGGAAAAAGCCCTATTGGTTACCTGACTGCATACCTTACGAACTTGTACCTCTCAGCTGACTCTGAAAAAGTGCAAGAAGCTATAGAAGCAGGTTTGAATTGACTTTCTTTTGTTACCTCTCCTTTGAGCTTGTTAAAAAATTAATGTATTGTGTGTCTTTCACAGAAGGTAGCTCTGCTTCATCAGATGCAGAAAGTCACAACTTTCTATGGTCCAAACTTAGCACTTATTTTTACTTAATGAAATAAAATTAGATTATTTCTCTGTATTGTTCCTCTCTGACCCTTCAGCCTGCTGATAATGACAACTTCATCACTCTCTACCTTTGTCACACCTTTTTCTATTCTCCCATGCTACAAGAAATGAACTCTCATACACACCTACTCAAACTTCTGTTTGAATGGAGTCGTCTCTTTGGTATGATTTATGAAAAACAACTTCTGTTTTTTAAGGAGTTAAAAAATAGCAAATAGTTTGATTCAGTGTTCTTGGAATTTCCTGCTTTGTCGCATTTGCAGCACACCTCGGAGATGTTTTTTTGTATATTCTTTTACGGAAATGGAAGGAAGCATGTCTAAGAGGTTATGTCAGTGGGATGGCTTCCATGCGTCTGTGTTACAGAACAGCCATTGCTAATTAGCTTTAGTGATCGTTTCTGCTCACCATATATAAAGCTCACCTCAAATAATCTGTTGGAACCATACTGCTGACAGTTTAATGAATGACTTTGCAGGACATGCTAACTGAAGTTCTCTGATCCATTTTCAGGCATCGCATCAGCTACAATGTTCACTGCCAACAAAGATGTTGCTTACTCGGATACACAGCTGAGGGTGGCATTTGATGGGGATGCAGTTCTCTTTTCTGATGAATCAGAACAGATTGTCAAAGAACAAGGATTAGATCAGTTTTTTGAACATGAACAGCTGAATGAAAATAAGCCTCTTGCACAGGTTTGTACTTCTTGAATCAGTGAGTTTTCAAAACATCTGTTATTTTTCCTTGCTGCTGTATTTCTCCAGTTTGCCCAGAGTGTTTGTATTCTTTGTGGAAGCTGATTTCCCTATTTATTTAATTTTTTAAGGATAATTTTTCAAATGCACGTTTGACATAAAAGAGCCCACCATTGCAGTCCTTCTGCTATATCTCTCACTTCACTGAGAGAACTGCATATATAAGACAGTGACTTACAGTTGTATTTTAATTGTATCACTAGAAAAAGGAAAGCTACTACTGATTTTATTTATTTTTTGTTTATCCAGTTGTATAGCTAATGTTAATTTCAAAGGCTGGGATAATTCTGGTTATTGAAACAGGGTGATACCTATGCTTATTCCCAGGTTAAACCATGCCATTTGTCTAAAAAAGACAAATATTTTAACATTAGCTTAAACTGAAAGACTGATTCTGCTATTGTTAAAAACGATATAAATTCAAAATAAAAGCTTGATTTATAAAAGTACTGGAGAGTGCAGTATATGGCAGTTTGACCCAAACTATCATTTACTTCTTTTCATTGGAGTGTAATTCTAATATTGTCATTAATCTGGAAAGAGTTCAGTGATGTCTATGTAATTAGGTCTCTTACTGTTTTTTGCACAGAAAAAAAAAAATGCAGCTCATGGTTTATAGTAAAAAGAGTTAAGTGTTTCTAAGGAACATTTTATTAAAGACTACAGTTATAACTTTATATTGTAAGAGATCTTGTAAACCTTAGTGAGAATCAATCTCCTACTGATCATACCATGTAGGATTATGGTTTTAAGTTTTTTCCAGTTTGTGAATTCCTAGTGAGGGTGCAGACCCATTTGGACACATCACACAGAGAATTTTCTGAGTAGCATAGCGTTAGGGAAGGAGTCTTACATGTAACTGGTAATCTGGAAGAAAGCAAAAGAATGATTTTGAGAGCTGTGGACAAATGCTAAATACGCTTCTGGTATTTCACATTCAGGGTCCTTTGAAAGGTTTTCTGGAAGACCTAGGGAAACTCCAGAAGAAGTTCTATGCTAAAAACGAACGATTAAATTGTCCAATAAGGACCTTTCTGGTCACAGCCAGAAGTGCGGCGAGCTCTGGAGCCAGAGTGCTGAAGACTCTTCGTAGCTGGGGTCTGGAGATTGATGAGGCACTTTTCCTAGCCGGAGCTCCTAAAGGACCAATCCTGGTGAAAATCCGCCCTCACATTTTCTTTGACGACCAGATGTTTCATATCGAAGGAGCACAGAAATTAGGCACCATAGCTGCGCATGTTCCCTATGGCATTGCTCAGAAATACCACAAATCTGCATGACTGCATGGCACCATTAACAATAAGGTTCTTAACTCAGCCAGCTTCTACTATACCAATAGTTATGTCTAAAAACCTCTACATTTGTATTTTGTAAGCACTGTGCTTAAAGATTTAACTTCTGGCTAGAGCAGCCTTTAAAGGAAATATTTTTAATACAAGTTTTTAATAGAATTATTTTAATAGCATTCTTAAGCAGTTTAGATTTTTTACCTGTGTGAATCTAATATTGTTGTTTTGATTCTAGGAAAAGATTTGTACTGTTTTTGTAGCTTGAGACATATTTTGAGGGACAGACAGAACAGTTGTATTTTCTCTAAAAAACTGTTGATGGGTTATTTATAACAAAAATCATGCTGCAATGCTCTAGTCCTTGATGTGTATTTCTGAAATTACCAAAAGAACAGTTTACAAATAAGTGTTTACCTGTTGGTGGTTTGCTTGTTAAATATATGTTCAGTAGGTCTGTTATCACGAGGTTTCAGCTTCCAGTGAAATGTTAGCTTATTTGATCTTGTGTTTACAGGAACCCTTTATTTTTGTATATTGTTTTCCTATTCTAATAAAGCTGGCTTTACAGAACATTGTCATTTTTCTATGTAGAGGTTTTATAATTTCCTGTGCAGAGTTTGTGTAATCAAGGTCCTGTGTCTCTTGCCTCCTCCAGATATTTAGAACCAGAAGTGACCACTTTCAGCCAAATTTGAGAGAGATAGAGGTCTCAAAGACACTTAAGTCCCAACAGATTTCACAGTGCTGGGTAGAAGTCTGAGGTTCTGTGAGTATCTTGACTGGGACAAAGACTGAAGCTTTAGAGCATACTTCTCTAACAGCAGAGAATCTACTCTGAAATAATGCTGTTGATGGAACTACTTAACTAGATACACTTATCATTGACAGCTGTTCTGTGATCTGCGTGAACTCAGTCTGGCAACCTCAGATGTTTTCCAGGGGACAGGTGCCTGTTGCAACATAAATTCAGATTTACACCATAGGTCTATTCTACCTCTTTTATGCTAAGTTCCTGTAGCTCAGTGTCATCCATGTATCTAAGTGCCTTCCAAATGACACAACTAACATCTGTCAGGTGTTGTTTTTTCTCTTTCTCTCCCTAGTGAAACAAGTGTCCTGTTTTATTTTTATTGTTGTGTATTTATACCAGACAAGATAAAACCAAAAGAATGTGCTTTTAAGTGTGAGTAGAAGATGGTGAAGGCTTGTTGATCTGTGGTTCCTGGGGGAATTCACTCCAGAATCTCATGTTAGCCTCTGAGAAAGTTTGGTCTCTTCTGTCCAGATGAACTTTCCTGTTATTGCAGAAATCTTAATTACATTAAATGTGGTTTCCCTCCCAGAAATATAAGCAATCTTTTAAATGTTCTGGGTTCAAGCCACAAAGTTCTTTCAAAACAAAGGAAAAAGCCTTGATCCTGTATGAAACTTGAATAGAAATCCTTAGAAAGGATTTTATATGTTCACACCAGCATGAGTTGTTGATGGGATGCACTGCTGATATCTGGTGTACTTGGAATTTCGTAAGTGCTAAAGGCTTTGTGCCCAAAATGTATCACATTTCCCAGCCCAGCCAGGAGGTGAGGAAGACATGAATAACTGAGGCCTGGTCATTGTCTGCCAGGATGGGGTAGAGTTACCTCACCAAATGGAGATTATAAAAAATGTTATTAGCAGATGTTTTCATGTGAGAGCTCAGAATCGGCAAGGAATCCAAGAATATTCCTTAGCTGTGGAATATAAATTGTGTGTGTACCTTTACCACAGAAACATGGCTGCAAATTTCAGGAACACCAGTCCTGCCTTGTTGAAGCAGAACATGGATCAGCCATTCTTCATCCGTGCATTGTTACAGCTCTAGAGGTTGGGTGCAGGAAAAAATAGGTTGTGCACATATGGCTGGCACTTGATTCTCATTGGACAGAGCAATTCAGGCTTGATACTGAAAAATGATAATGGGATCCTTGATCTATGTGGGAATCCAGAGGTGAGTGTCTCATGCCTGTCAGGGTAAGCATGTAAATCAGTGAGTAAATTGGAAAATGAATCTTCTGGTCTACTATGTTTGCCTTTTTTCCCAATCAACCATCCACCTGCATCAAAAATGAAACCTACTGGCCAGGACAGTTAGGAGCTTCCAGTTCTTAATTTTTTTTTTGATCCACACACACATACTACTAGTGGACTACCTCTTGCAGCACTATTCCTGACAGAACTAAGGCATGTGTGAAGAGAAATAAAGAGTTCACACATTAGAGTTATGCAGAAGGATTTACATTCTTAGTCACAGAATTCAATTTGTCATTAAAGTCCAGAAGTCGATGTGAAGTTCCACAATCACTTCTCCTGTTAGTTCAGTTAGTTGAGCAAAATGCCCTCCGATGTTTTCAGATTATACACTGCCTTTTAATTGCCAGGCAACTATCCCGGGTTTGACAGCTGCTTCTCTGCCTATCCAGCTGGCAGCACATTGGGTGAGTGGAGCCTCATTCGTTCATGCAAGTGTCTTCCAGACTAATCTGGATGTTTGGGGAGCCTGAGGCTTGCCAAGTAGTCTCTGCCCATTACAATTACTGTCTTCTGCTCCAAGACACAGCCTGGCTAGTGGGCCAAATAATAATTTTCAAGAAAATTATCTGAAATGGGATGGGAGCTGAGGGAAAGGGGTTTCTATTTTTGTAGATACAGACCAGAATTGCCTCTTAATAGCATTCCATTCCACTAAAGAAACCAACCAAACAAGCAAACAACAACAAAACCCAACAAAAACTGTCTTGCTCATGAGGATTCCATGAGTTTATGCTCTGGCACCTCATAACCCTAAGCCAGTCACAGTTACAACAACAGATAAACACTTTTCAGTAGGAAATACAGAGGAGTCCTGTGGTTCTGGACTGTCCTGTCCATCAGCCTGTTTCTAACACTGGAGGACAGACTCATGAAAAAGAAACACTCATCCCAGCCAAAGCCTGGAAGAGGAATAATAATAACACAGATTGAAATTTAATTCTGTGCAGAAACAGAACTTTGTCAGGCAAAACCAGTCCTTGTTCTCATAGCTTCCAGGTTCTTGCACCACTCACAATAAAGAGTCCAGGTAAGACAAATGGGAATGTCTCCTACTGCTACCAATCCACATGGATAAAAATATTGGAAATCAGATCCTGAAGGTGACATGATTATTTTTTATTTTTTTACAGGAGGACATATCCTCAGAGTGTGCTGGATACCTCCCAGCAGCTACCAAGACATTATAAATGCATGTTCCCTAGTTCCTTCACACCTCTAAGGCATCTTTTCAGTTTCCAGGCTGGCATGTCATGCATAGCGAAACAACCACTTAGAGGAAACAAAATATTTTGGATGAAGATTTGAAGATGGTCACCGTCTCCTGTGTTCTAACATGTGTCCTCCAGTGTTCTTGGACTGTGACCTATTCTAAGGAATCAGGAACCAGAGGGCTCTTACATTCTGAGGAGGATCCCCAAAAATGCACCTTGGGCTCCTCTGCCAGATCCTGTAACCTGCACTGGCATGCAGTATCACTGAACAGAACACACCCGTCTCCTCAAGTGCAACAGATGGGTAGAGAAAGCAGTGAAGTAGGTCAATGTCTTCAGAGAAAAAATAACTTTCAGCTACCCTGCTCAGTAGTATCTGGGACCAACATCTCAATGCATATGTCATCCCTGCCTAGATGAGCAGCTCCTGATCACTATCAACTGTGAGCTCCTGTGCACAGTGCTCCTTGCACTGAAGGCTGGATTGACCACTGATGAACCCAGGCAGGATCCTTGAGGCAGTGCCCTCTCCAACATATTCACAGTCTTCTGAAGTAGTAAGTGTATCGGAGAAGACTGCCAGAGTCCTCCACTGCCAGATGCTGAATAGTAGATTCTTTACACCCCACCAGGAGGATTTCTTACAGGATGAATCTGTTCCTCTAACAGGGCATTTCCTGGTTCTCTTATTTTGGCATCTCACTGGCAACCACTGTCTCTTTCTCATGGTGCTTGGCTGCAACATCATTAGGCAGCTGAGGTGGGCTTGGCTCTAACACCTCCCAAAGATATGACTTACTATGAGCAGAGTGTATGAAAGAACACCTCAAACTTACATCAGGTTAAGGATGCCAAAAGTCACCTGTGTCACAAGCAGATGCAATGGTATGGTCTGGTTAAAATACCTTTTGGTGTACCCATGAGACTCACAATGGAGTGAAGAGCCAAAAGTGAAGAGAAAGAGTTTTCTGTGGTGAAGACAAAGAAGAGGTATCTCAGCAAGTCTAATGTGCTTAGATGTGGTACCTATGCAGCCATTAAACTGCCTGAGAAGTGTGACAGACAGTCAGAGAAGAGATAGCAAGGATACTTCCAGAAAAATCTGATACGTTTCTTCAGCTATAACGTGAGCTGAAGTTTGCCTCTGAAGAGACTACAGCAATATGAACAGTCTGTGGGTAGCATCAACATGTGACAGTTAAGGGGAAGTTACTATTGCAAATGGTTATCACATCCAGACCAGCTGCAAGAAACTTGATGAAAGGTTCATGGGTTTCCTCTTGGGTATCTTACTCATTTCCCCAAATATGCTAGGTATAGACTCAAGACAGACATGCTCATTATGTGCCAAGTTTGTTTCTGGTCTCCCCCACAGACTGTTGTCTCCCTGGACTTTACTCACCTGCATGCTGGCCCCTAGTCCTGATCCTGAACTTCTCTTAATCCATGTTGTTCTATCCTCTTTGTCCCTATCTTATTCCTAAATCTGCACTGAACTCTACTATGGTTGTTTTTTTTTTTTCTTTTTTTTGTCAAGCACATTATTTTTTTAACTTACATTTCTCTTGATCAAAATTCAGTTACCTTTGTATTGTCTCTCTATACATTTCTACTAGAAATTCTCCCAGGGCTAGGATGAAATAGATTTTGAAGAGGGGAAACTCAGTGGCCCCTCCTGTCTCCCTGGATGGGTTCATGTTGCTTTGGGTGGGGTTGCCAAGGTCTGGGATTAGTAAAGGTGGGATCTGGAGCCATGACATGAAGATGATGGCTGAAAACAAGTTTTTGGTTGAGGATTCAAAACTAAGTTGGTAGGTCTGAAGGGCCCAAGGGTCTCAGTGTCAACAACTGGAGAGATCCAGTCTGGGTGCAAGCTACTGGTAAAAACAGCTATTTGAGGGACCCACAATATGTGCATATATGAAGCACTAACACACCTCAAACTGGACAACAGGAAGAGACCAGCTTCTGGGAAAACTCAGCGTCAGAGTTGGTGCCAGGGTCTCTGGGTATAGGTATTGGATGGACTCAGGGTCCATGCTAATAATTAAGAGACTAATGAATGTAAGTGTGCTTGTGAGGTGAGTGAGCAGACGTATGGATACATTCTGCAAGCAGCTCCCTTCTATCAGACTGGGATGGGACAGACCCCCTCGGTCCTCAAGTCCAGTGAATTTTGTTGCCTCAAACAGGCTACCTGTAAGCTAATATTATTCAGCTGAAGCTGGTCCTAGAAGCAATTGTTCAGCAGGGTCTGACTGTCAGTTTACTGGTATATTTAGACTCTAGAGTAGCTATCAGAGCAGACACTGACATAATGAGTTTTGTAACATGCCCCCCTGGTCCCCAATCACTTTTGCTTGCAACATGCAGGTAGGTTATCAAGACATGCTTGACCATCTACTAACACCTCTGCTATGCTCAAGCACATGGTCCAACTTGATCCAGAGCCACAAAACCTGCTGCAATCCCCAAGAAAGAAATGTGGTCTGGAAGGGAGCATCAGAGTAGGTCTCAGCATGCCACTCTGACATACTCTCTCACCATTTATACTAGTACCCTAGACTTTCTCTGGACATTTAATTGTCAAAAAGGCCAGCCTGCAAGGAAAAAAGTCCACGTGCATGCTAAATCTCCAGAACACAGTGGCTGCTTCCAAAATGCCTAGTGGGAGCTCATGAGCTGTGAGAGGGCCCTAACCAGCTCCCAGGCTTGGGCCAAAACTCTGCAACAGTATAACAGCAGAGATGTTGCATTCCTGTTCTGCCCTTAATGTCTCTTTTCCCTGTGATGGAGTCACCTCTGTGAGACTGATAAATACAACAATTTGTTAAAAACTCTGCTAGCAAACTAAATGCTATCAGGAAACGCTCTTGGGCCCTAGAATTCAATCATCATTAATTGTAATTAAATTGTTATCATTGTCTCTAATTCTAAAACTGTTAGAACAGTCCCTGGTTTGGCTTTGGCCCAGGTCAGCTGGCTCTCTCCCAGATGATACTCAGCCACGCTTCAGGAGTCAGCACAGGACGAAAACCAAGAACCTGCTTGGATGTTTTTGAGTTTAAAAGGCTATTCTGTGCCAGTTTGCTGCAGCACCAAACAGCAGCACCCAGTACATTTAATTTATTAGCATGGACACTGCTATTAGCAAAACAGCCTTTGGATAGGTGGTGGGACGTGCTGCTGCTGGGACTTCTTACAACCGTTCATTTTTGAGGCAGGGAAGGAAGCAGCAGCCTTGCAGAGCTAGCTCTGACTATGGCCCACAGTTTGTTTTGAGTTGCCCTTGGGACCACGCTGGGGCTGGGAAAGCCACTGATTTGCCACTGGACATTCCAATGCCACTAGCATTAAATCTACAGCATTTTCTTTGGGAGCGTGTGGGAAATGGCATCCAGGCAATTATGAGTTGTTAACAAAACTAGGACTCTCTGGTTCCCAACAGGAAAAGGTTGCGTGTTGTTTGTGAGATCAGGTGCTATTTACATTGGTAGATATTGTACACGTATTTGTAAGTCAGGAGTGGGCAGTTTCAAGATCTTAATGAACTATTGTACCAGTAAATGTATTACTAATTACTTTCTTTTAATAAACTGATTTTCTCTACCTATCCCTTGCCATCTGGGGTAAACCAAACCTGCTTCCCGATGGTACAGAGTGAGAGCCGGACCCCTGTGGCGAAGAGGATGAGGTTGACTATGGAATCACTGATAGCATGTAGAGACGATACGGGACCGGGAACTATGACATGCCATTTATCCCACTAAAATACGTCAGTTACTGATTTTGACATCGGTGGACGGTCCACCTTTATCCACCGCGTCAGAGGAACATGCACCATTTCACGTAAATCTGATAAAAAGCCCGTACGCGCGCCCCAACCGCCTCCTGGGCTCGGCCTCCGGGCGCCGGCGGCGGTGGGAGCGCGAGGCGGCAGCGGCGGACTACAATCCCCACAATGCCAAGCGGCGCGCCAGGCCAATGAGAGCGCGGCGGGGCGAGGCGCCGCTCGGCCCGGCGGGATGGCCGCGGCGGCGGCGGCGGCGCTGGCGCTGGGCGGGGGGCTGCTCCTGGCCGCCTGGCGCTGGCTGCGGGGCGCGGCCGGGGCTGCGGCCACGGCCGGCGCCTCCATGCGGGGCAAGACGGTGATCATCACGGGGGCCAACAGTGGGCTGGGCCGGGCGGCGGCGGCCGAGCTGCTGCGGATGCGGGCCCGCGTCATCATGGGCTGCCGCGACCGGGCGCGGGCCGAGCGGGCGGCCCGCGAGATCCGGGCCGAGCTGGGCGAGCGGGCGGAGGCCGAGGGCGGCGGCGGCGAGCTGGTGGTGCGGGAGCTGGACCTGGCCTCGCTGCGCTCCGTCCGCGCCTTCTGCCACCGCGTCCTCCAGGTACGGCCGCGGGACGCGGGGCTCGGCCCGCCGGGGCCCAGCCGGCTCCGCCGGGGCCCAGCCGGCTCCGCCGGGGCCTGCCGGCTCCCCCGGGCTGCCTGCGAGGGGGCGCGGGAGGGGCCGTGCTCGCAGGGCTCGTTCCGCCCGCTCTGTGGTGCGGGAGGCTGCGGGGGGTGGAAGGCGGGTGGGAGTGAACGGGCCGTCTTTTTGAATCGGCATCTCGGAGCATCATTTTCATACCCGTTCGGGCTGTTGCAGTAGTCCAAACTATTCCAGTGCCTTTCTGTTCTGGAAAGGAAACACATGTTTCTGCGTGGCATAGATTCTTTGCCGTCCTTTCCTTCTTGACTCCACAGTAATCTGCCTTTGTTATTTTAAATTATATTACAGCTCAGCCTTGTCTCCAGAGAAATAAAAGTTCACATGAGTGCGCAACTTGGAGCTCCGGCCATTCTTCTGCCACTTGCCTAGTCTGTTCCCCTCCCCCCATTTTAAATTTCTTGGCTAGTGCTAGCTGAGTTTCATAGAAAGACATTTTTAAACATATAAAATTTATGTACACCGAGTTTAAGGAGAACAGGGGCATCCCGTTAATTTGCGTGACAGAAATGACGCTAGGTGAGTTCAGCTGTGTTATTAGACATCAGAGAGCAGAGGGAGGCACCACTGGAGGCAACATTCTATTCCCTTGACAAGCGTCAGTTGGGACTCTGGTCTCGCCACATCCAGCCACTCAAGACATGAGACACAGAGTCACGGGAAGCCAGGCTTAATATGTTCTGCTGCGGCTCAGAGAGCTGCTTGTTGAGTACTTGAAAGATGTTCAGATGCTGTTCTGAGAGGGGAGGGGGGAAAAAAGGGACTTTATTGCATTAATTTTCGAATAGGTTTTCTAAAACTTAAATGTCTGGAAAAAGTCCAGTTGTTTTAAGTTCTCTAGTGGGGCTCTGTGTAGTTGTGTATGTTCATACATAGGAATCCAGTCATAAGTCTAATCTTGCTTCAGTGTTCTGGAAAAACGTGTATAAAAAATGATATGCAGAACAAAGACCGGAAAAGAAACATAATGCCTAACTTTTAAAAATTATTATATCTTTTATACTACAAAATATCCCCAAGTGTAAATTTATTGGCCTTTCTTTGTTGCTAAAGCCAGTAGCAGTGACTCTAAGTGAGAAACAGGTGGAGAAAAAGGGAGCATGTATCTGCAGAATGCTACTGGCACCTACATTCTAACTTTCATTCTCAAAATAATTGGAAAAGCAGCTGAATGACAAGGGATGTGACTTCAGGTAGTACTTTCAGGAGCTGTTCCACCCACATTCATGTTACCTTCTCTAACCAGTGACTCCTTTTGGAGCTGTTTGTTGGGGGGTTTTGTGCATTTTGTTTGAGATGAAGACTTAAATATTGGCAGGATGGGGAAACTATGGACTCTCACTGCTTAACTCAATTTTGGGGATTTTTGCTTTCCAGAACTGCAAGGGATTACATTTTTCACTCCTTAGTCTCACTACAAAAAGCAAGACTTCTAGGGATGCTGGAGAGCTCCATAGAAAAATGGAAGGGAGTGCAGAAGCTACAAGGAATAGCATTGCCTGTCAAAACAATATTTTGTGCTCTCTGTTGCATTTGTTCATAGCTGCCTGCCTGGCACTGATCACATTATTATTACATTTGGGAGTCTGGAAAAACAGCGCAAGTAGAGATCTTGCTTCTTGAAGTGTTAAGTCTTGCAAAATAAATCTTCCAATCAGATGCCACAGAAAGTTTCTGAAGCAGTGTTTTTCTCTAAAGAAATATCATTTCAGTGAGCTACAGTCAGTACTACTTCAGTCCTGTCCTTGTTTAGTAATAGTAACCATTATGTCCCTTTGAGTGAAGAGGAGAAGTGAGTTTAATGCTCTTGGATCATGCCTGAGGGACCCAATTATATGAGACGCTAAGCCACCTTAAGTCCCACAGAAATCAGTCTGAGGTTGAAGTACTTGATGTTTTGTGTGATCGGATGCCAGCATTGTTAACTGAATGTCAAGTGCAGATTTGGGTTTTGCTCTCTTTGTATCTTTGCTGCTAATGGAAATCAAATAAAAGGCAAATGGTATAAAATTAGTTTTGAGGTTCTCTATTTTTATCATGAAAATGACCTCAGCTTGCCTTACAGGCCATGCTTTGGGTTTAAAGAATTAGCAGCAAAGAAAGCTCATGCTGTTTTTTCTGTAAAGTAAATAGTTTTGCTTCTGATTCATGCAAGCATAAATTTCCTGTGATACTTCCACAATCTTTTGTCAGAGGTGGGTGAAAGTGCTGAATTCAGAGCTTTGTAGGCAGCGTACTTTAATCTGTATTTTTTTAAAAAGTTACTGTTTTGGGTAAATTGGAGAGTTCTTAATTTTTGAGTGGATGCTGAAGCATGAAGTGCATGATGTATTGTATATGTACTTAAATTATCCATACCACTCTCTTTTTTTATTAATTCTGTTTCCTGATTCTGTACAATGTAACATACCTCCTTGAGCCTGTTTTCTCCTGTCCTGAGCCGGAATACTGATCCATCAGTAGAGCATGTGCTGAGCACGTCAAAAAAATTTCAAGCCACAGTCCTGTAGACATGCCTAAGTTTTTGAGTACACCTGTTAGACTCAAGTTGCTGTATGAAGCCTGCTCAATTTAGGGTCATGACTGTTACTATTCTATAATGAATTCTGCTTCATAGTTGTCACCAAGCAGCACAATGAAATGTAGTGGTTTTAAAATAAGATGGTGTTTAAAATCAAGAGAACACCAGCAAAGTTTTTCATGACATTACCCCAGTGGGATGATGGGTCTACAGTCTGATATTTTTTTATTCAACCAGGAAGTTAGTTCTGTGAGCTAACTCTTTTTGTTCCGTAATTGCATGTCTTTTGCACAGTAGAGCCCTTACCTATGGCAGAGGTTTTCAGTAAATTAATGTGTCTGCTTTTGCAATGCAATAAACAGGTTACTTTTTAGAGGAAAACAAAACGCATCACAAAGATAAATTATCACTGAATTGCTTTAGAAAAAGCAGTTCCTGGAGAAGCTAATGTTATCTGCCTGCATTAAAGGTAGATACAGACCTTTTCTCGTGTACTTGCATCCTGCTGGGTTCAAGTACTCAGTTTAGTGATAGTTTAGTTTATGGGATCTTTTCAGCAATGCTTCGAGAGAATATCATGAAGTTACAATTTGAAAAACTAGTAATGAAGTTATTTCTAATGAGGGTGAATGAGAAATACTAAGCTTAATAGCATGTTTTGTACGACTGTTATAAAACTGAATGATTTTTTTCTTTCCTATTTAAAGGAAGAGCCAAGGCTGGATGTTCTGATAAATAATGCAGGGATATTCCAGTGTCCATACATGAAGACAGAGGATGGTTTTGAGATGCAATTTGGTGTAAACCACTTGGGTCACTTCTTGCTCACCAACCTTCTTCTGGGCCTCCTCAAAAATTCTGCTCCAAGCAGGATTGTGATAGTATCCTCAAAGCTTTACAAATACGGAGAGATCAACTTTGAAGACCTGAACAGTGAAATAAGTTATAATAAAAGCTTTTGTTACAGTCGGAGTAAACTGGCTAACATATTATTTGCAAGGGAGCTAGCCCGCCGGTTAGAAGGAACAGGAGTCACCGTCAATTCACTTCATCCTGGGATTGTTAGAACAAATCTAGGCAGATATGTGAATATTCCTTTCCTGGCAAAACCGCTATTCAACTTGGTGTCTTGGGCTTTCTTCAAAACGCCTCTGGAAGGAGCCCAGACTTCTATTTATTTGGCCTCTTCTCCTGATGTTGAAGGTGTATCAGGAAAATATTTTGGGGACTGCAAAGAGGAGGAACTCCTGCCCAAAGCCACGGATGATTTGGTTGCAAGAAAGCTGTGGGATATCAGTGAAGTGATGGTTGGCTTATTGAAATAAGTGCCAGGGAAAAAGAGAATGCAGGTAACTGTGCAACACATATTTGCAATTGTAATTCTCACTTTAAATGCTGTGGGCATACAGATTACTTTGCTCAGTAAGTATTGAGTAGAGGAGTGATTTATGCTGGAAATCTGTTTTGAAATAAAAGACAATCTGTAATAGACAAAGGCATTCAAAAAAAGTCTGAAATAGAGTTTGAGGGTGTGAATATAATTTCTGGTTAAATCTGCTTGGAAACTCATGTTTTACAAATAAACAAAACTGTGTTTTGAAATATATGTGCATATTTGTCATGTTCCACTACTTGTCAGGCTGGACAATGCAGGGTACTGATGGTGAAACACTTCTCTGAAAAGGTTTTGAAAATGGATCCTAATGATAATAATAATGGGATTGTTGTCTTTTTTGAGCCATCACAATGAATAATGGAATAAACAGTTCTACTGATATCTTACACTGTAATCATTTAGGCTTCTGAGTGCCATTCAGAGACTTGTTGTCAGCTCCATGGTTCAGTGAACAAAACTGTTGAGCCATATACAGTTTAACTGTGAAGCACAAAGTCAACTTTTTTTAGTGATGTCGCTGCTATTCAGAGTATATATGCTTGATTGTGCAAGCTGTATTTTTATTTTCATGCATGCTGAACTTGCTATTTCTTGATATGCAGACACCCTGGGTTTCACTAAAAATGTAGTTGACAGATTTATTATGGTCTTGTTAGGGCTTTGCATGTCACGAATTGTGTGCATACAAAGTTAACAAGACCTCACCCAGATTAGACTGAAGAAAATATGCTTTTCAATGTGTTTCAAAGTGACTGGTGGCACTTTAACTCAGTAATGAGATTAAATAAATCTGTCAAATGCAGTTTACTGAACATTCTTAATAAAAATCTTTAAAAAAAAGACTTAGCATTTATTCTTTCACTGTGGAAGATATATCAGAAACCACTAGTCTTGACACAGTGGTCTTGTTTCAAAGTGGAAGATTCACCTGAATGGGTTTAGGGAGCCTGTCATGTAGGGTAGAAATAAAATGAGCTTTATGTAAATACATGGGTGTTATGTGAAGCTGTACTGATTTATTCTTTATTACTTCATACGCAGTCTGGGTTCATATTGACATTTATGACTTCTTACTTTTCTCTACATTAATAAAATGGTCTAGCAGTTAAGTCTGTTAAGCGAAGGTCATTTTATATAGAATAAATATGGAAGAATGATTTAGAGTGATCTGTCTTAATAAGTATTACTCAAGGGAAGGAGTATCAATAATAAATGATGTATTCAGTAGATCCTTATTACCTACTTATACTTTCTGCACTTCAGCTAGCAACCAACCAAATTTTTTAGATTCTTTCTCTGGTTGTTTACTCAGACTCTCAGCATATATTAACTTTTTAACAGTGGAGTGGACCAGATCTATCCTTACCCTTTACCAGCAAGACTGTGCTCTGGGTGAGTGACTTGGGTGGGGACTGGAAGGTGACATCCCAGAAAATCACGCAGCAAGCTGCAAAATACCAGTTTTTTAAGATCTTGTAACATGTTGAGCTTTGCACTGCTTACTGTAAGGCAAGGTGCAGAGATGGGCGTGTTGTCAAAGCATACTCTGGGCGTTGAACAAAGTTCAAGTAATGCCAGAGGGAGGTACGTAACATGCTTAGAGAAGATTCTGCTTTGATCTTCAGTGCTGCATTTCACATTTTCATTCCAAATACTTCTAAATAGCTGCACACAGCACCTTTAAGCAACTAGCTAAAGACTTAAAAGTTCATTAACTACTCTGTAAAGAGATACAGAGAAGCTGAGACAAACAAGTTTGTGTTTTCCATACTACTGTAGCAATACTAAATGAACTACTGTATTGTTTCACTGCTGAAATACGTGTATACGTCTTGCAAGGAAAGCCTTGGAAGGGAAGGTAGAGAATGGAGAATATGGCTTGTCTGAAAATACTGTGGTAGAGAACTGCACTGAAACTGGCTAAGAGCAGAGTGATATATAATTTTTCAGATGGAATGACCAACATAGGATGTACATTTGCCTTCAAAACAACAGAGGTAGATTTGTACTGAAATAAGAGATGCAGAATAAGATGTACCAGCCACATAGTATGTCTGCATAACATGTAATACTTCACCAGGTGCTTGGTTTTTGGTTTTTTGTTTTTTTTTTTTTTTTTTTTTAAACATTGCAGAAAAAGCCATTATCAGAAAGGGATTGCATTCCTGCAATCCTAACTAAATTATGGCCCTAGTTGCAGAGTAGGACATTGATCACCTGATACTCTTAATGGAATATTAATGAGTGAATATTGCCTGAAAACAATTTGAAAGGATGGATTGTTAGTAACTTACCAAAAGATAAGCTTTTTTCAACATATAAAATAAGTAAAATTAGTCACTTTCAAAGTTGAGTGTAATTTAGCCTCTGTGGACCAGAAAGCTGGTTACTCTTGAGACTGCTGTTAATGTTTGTTTGTATGATATCTTTGTTATTCTAGTAGCATCTATGAACTGGAGACCTCATAGGTCAACAAATCTTGCAAAATCTAAGTGCAAAACCAAAGAAAAGCCCTTATTTCAACAAGCCAGTAATGCTGACTCAGTCTAGATTAGAACTAAGCACGTTGGCTAAGGAAGTATCTCTATGGGACCTTAGTAAACCCAGATACGTGTGTATCATTTGAGGTCAGTCTGCTGAACGACTCCTCTTGGAGCTGGTAGAGGATGCTCTGTCTACTTGGAGATCGGCACTTTCACACTTCACCCCGGTGTAACAGTGCTTCCAGAAAGATATGTCAAGCTGTGTATGTTACTATTGTATAAACAATTTATATCAAGAGCGTGCAGCCAAAACCAGGATGCATTCCAGATGCCTCCTTCCATCATCACCACCACATGAACAACACCACCCTCAAATTAAACTTATTTCCCATGAAGAATTAAACTTTTTAAAAATACAGGTGAAAGAGGCAGACAGTGACCAGGGATAGCATGTGAAGCCCATGGAAGTGCATCTTCCATCAGCAGGTGCAGACACTGATCACATTGCGGGCAAGTACATTACAGATATGCAAGGAAGTCACAGCTGAGGTTAAGATCTTGTTGAGGTCTGTGATAAACGTAAATGTGAGGCAACTTTCTGCAAAGCCAAAACGTACCTTCAGCTACCTTACATAAATTGCTGAGAGTGATTTTGGGTCCACTGGCAGTGCTGGGCCAGCACTGCGTACCTGTGCCCTGGGGATTTAAAAACTGGCTGGGATGTGTACAGGGCACGGTGACTCCTGAGAACAGAGCCCCTGCCCTTTTGCTTTTTCATAGGCGGAGTGCCTCTGCCCTGCCGTAGCAGAGAGGTGGAGAACCAGAGCAGTGATTAACTGTGACTATTTGCAAACTTTCCCCTTTGGAGCGTTTGGCCAGTCTTAGTAGTGAGTGTAAACGCTTCCCATTTCTTAATGGTCACATTTTGTACAGCAACAACGTGGCAGACTAACTGTACTCTGAAAGGGTTATTTTAAAACTGGAATACAAGAGTGTATCTGTGCAGACACATGTGTGGGTGCAATTTAATCCCTCATTTTAAAAGACAGACAGGAAGAACTGTCAAGGATTTACCAAGAGGCTACGGGGAGAAGAGAGCAGGTTGTCATCATGGGAGTGTCACCTGCTGCCTGCACTGCTTTGGTATGTGATGAGACACGGTCTTGGGGGCAGATCTGTTGGACTTGAGCTCAGTGTTGATCTTAGTTGCTTGAAGTTGCATCCAGGTAGACATACCAACTGTCTGCTTTTGTGGCCTGAGAACACCCTGGCACAGCTGAGTGGAGGAAATGCCTCCATGTAATAATGGTAGAGAGAAACAGGCTTCAAGTGTCTTAAGGGGAATATTTTTTAACTGCTTCAGTATAATTTATTCATATTTGGCTATGGTGCTTTTGCGAGTGCCCTTGTAACCAACTTCCCTCATGGACAGACCAAGAGTTTAAGAAAGAAAGAATTTTTTTTTTTTTTTAATTTATTTATTTCTTTTGATGTCCAGTCCCAGACCCTAGTTATAAGCCAGTCCTCCCTGCACACATGTAGCTATTATAGCTGAGGTTTCTGCAAGTGAACTAAATTGCAGTTGCAGGTATTTATTTTATATGCCCCATCTGTTTAAGTCAAGGGAGACTTATGTACATTTTTAAAAGAAAATATTCTGAATCTGTCACCAATTTACCTTCCTTACCTTGCCACAAAGGCTAACATCTATCCCCAGGCAAAGGGACAACGCTGCTCTTTCAGTTACTTCAGTCAACGCAACAGGCAAGCGTATAAACCCAGCAGGGGTTCACCAGTAAAAATTCTCCATCTTAATGAGATAAATGATCAGTTTTTCCATGATGCAATAAAAACAGAAGTATTAAACTCTCCTCTCTTTCTTCAGGGGTTGCCTGGTTTGCCTAAGCTTCCTACTAAGTAAATGCTTCACAGGCTTCAAAGCCTGAGCCCTGTGAATGTGCGGTGTGATTATGCTTTTGCTGAAAAATGTGGATAATTCCCACTTCAAGCACACTTAATTTCTTTCCACCTAAGGCTATAAAGAAAATAAACAACTTGCAAGAGTCATACAAATAATTTTAAAATGGGAGGCCTGTTCCCTTTTTCACATAACTTTTTCCAAACTAATCACTTAGAGAGTAATTGACTTGCAAAACGATCCAGGAGGCCTCTGCAGTTGAATTATTATTTTTGATCTGTCCCAGAATGGTGTTGCTATTTCTCATAACACAAAATGACGACCTCCCTCTAGACTTTTTACTTACTGCTTTAGCTACCACTAGCAGCCTCACACCTGTCGTAACTGGATTGAGATCAGAGAAAATAATTTGAATATTTAATTAATTCCAAATGTCCTATGTAACGTAGAGAAATGAGTGCTTTCCTAATTGCTCTGTGAGGGGAAGGCTGGCACACTGACCACCTAACAAGGTTGATAGCCCTTTCTTTCTACATTTAAAAATGATCACTTCTTGTCAGGTAATGTGAAAGAAACTTAATTAATCTGGATAGGGAAGGAGTAAATAGCTTACTTGACATGAAAGATTCAGGAAGGTGTCATGTGCTTGAAATCTATAATAATCACTTTAGCAAGATACTGAGAATTTCTCATCATCTGCTTCATGGCCAAAGCAAGAGGCATGAAATCATGGTCCTACTAAAAACATTGAGAGTCAGACACCTAAATATTTTTGTCGATCTTCATCTCCTGACTTTTGGTTTGGGCAGTAGGACTCTTGCAGCCGGTTGGATGATGATTCTTTCAAGCTTGATGAATGAGACTTTAAGCACTTCTGTATATGTGTGGCATTTAAAAAAAAATACTTCAGAAATTATGGGTGTGGAGTGGTGATGGTGATAGTGGTCTTATGTATATGTTAAATATCCTGCAACATTCTCCAGAAAGGCATGTGGTTTTTCCTCCAAGAAATGTCAGTCCATCTCTGCAGTTGTTGGGACGTTTGGCACCTGGACTGCATTTTGATCATGAGTGGTGTTATTTCGGTTTATCTAAGTCCTGTTGTAACCTTCCCCAACAGTAAGTTGGTACCCTGGGTCCTCCTAAGTCACTGCATGACCACCCACTCTCCAAATCCATCTGCCCTTGAAACAAGTAACATCAGGATCTTTCTAGGTGCTTCAAGAAAGGGGTCATGAACAGCATCTGCAAAAAGACAAGTGACACAGCTGGCCACCCAGAATCTACATGCACTGCAACAAGTTGGTCTGGTATCATTTTATATACTCGTTCACAGACAGGAACACCTTCTCCAGTGTATACGGATAGGTATTTCAGAATTTAGCCTGCCCCAAAGGCCTTTGTATACAGCTCTGTAGATGTAGCTCATGGATAAAATATAGCAGATTGAGAAGTGCTTCAGCACAACCCATGTGCTGTTTTGAAGGGCTGAGATCCAACAGGTCTGGTTGAAGTTACTGGTAGTTCTAGTTGTTTGACACTTCACCTGGCTTTGAAAATACTTAGGAGGAGGAAGAGGCTAGAACATCCTTTTCCTTATATTCAGTCTGCCCTCCTGCAAATCTTCAAAGGCCTAAATGTGTCTCAGATGCATCTCCACAGATATTGAAAAAAAAAAAAAAAAAAAGTAAGCCTGCTTTATGGAGGTATTTGTCCATAAAATTTTGCTGTAAGCAGAAAATTTTAAAAATCATAATTTCTCATTTTATATAATAGTCATATGATATTATGAACTAATTGTATCAGAAGCACAGCTCAGAATGGGGTCCTGGGACAGTAAAACAGAACAAGAGATAATGATCTGTCATTTGTAGATGCAAGATAGGCAACCTGAAAATTCAAAAAGAATAATTAAATAACTTTTATGGCAGTTATTTTGTTTCTATTTCTGAGGGGGTTTTTTATGTTTCATTCTAAATACTTACTATTTAAAAAAAAAAAAGGGTTAAAACTGCAGAAAATATGAAAAGAGCCGTGTTTCAACAAAGAGGCATAGTTCACTGTGGAAAATCTATAAAATGACAGGAAATAGCTTAATGTGGTAGGTGTTCATTTTTAAGAGTTCTGTTGACAGAAGTTGATGAGTGAAAATATTGTATTTCATTTTTGCCTTTTGTTCAGTAAATAGAATGGAATTTTGATGCTGCCTAGAGGGACAGCTTTGTTCTGTGGTGGTCTAAACTGGCTTTTTTTATTAATGTAACCAATCAGAGTAGGTGTTTGGGTTTGTTTTTTTTTTTTTATTATTTTTTTTTTTTTGGTTTTTTTTTGTTTTGTTTTGGGTTTTTTTGCTGATTTTGTGGTGGGTTTTTTTAAGAAAATAGTTTAAGTCAAAGAGAAGAAGAAGAAAAAGCACCACAAAGTTTATCTTTTACTCATCTGGAAGAGTTTATTTTAAACACGGAACATTGTTTGCTGCTGTGGAAATGAAAGTGAGAGAGTTGCAGCTTTCTTCTGATGCCATCTGGCAGATGATTTACTTGCGTATGGTATTCACTAATCCAAATAACCCTGTGTGTGGTAGCATTGTCTCTTTACTGATCATGCAGCTGAGCTGGCTGAACCTTAGATGGCTCACAGAAGGCTATCAACAGCACAGTACAATAGACTGTTTAAAATTAGAACAGTACTGAGGAAAGGGATATGCCAAATTCATCATGCCTTTACCTTTATTAAGCATTTTCCTTACCCAGACTGAGCATGATGTTTCTTTTCATTCTCTTCATGTTTTTTTTTTCACTCCAGCTCTACTCGCACTTTAGCTCATTAAATTCAACACTTACATTTAGCCTCAAAGTTCAGATGGGACCAGAGCACTGGGCATCCATCTCTAGACTGGTATCCTTGCCCTGGTGATAACTGTTTGCTCCTGTAAGGTCCCTTCCTGGCCTCATGAAAATTATATTCCTGCTGGGAGGTAAGGCTGCTTCAGCAGGACAGCTGTATGCTGTAACCAGTAGCTTTGTGGTTAAGGAACTCTCCTAGTTCCTAACCTGAGCCAAAATTGTCTGCGGATCAGGATATTCCCATTTATCAGGCAAAAGATCTAGCTACTTTTTTATTATATTAATGTTAGATTGCCTCCTCTTGCTGTAATATAAAAGAAGGAGCCTTGAATGCTTATTTGGGGAAGAAAAATAATGAGAGGATTATGACTTGAGGAGCACATCCCAAGCTATGAGTAGATGGAGACGCTCACTTATATCCTTGTATTGAAGTTCTGGGTTGGTATTCTGATGATCTTCTATACTCAAGACAATGTCTTCCTTCTCAATGTGTGTAGGGGGTTGAGTGATTTTTTCCACGGTGCCTATCTCTGTGTGCCTAATAAGTCTCTTATTTTGGCTTTGAGTTCCACTTTGAGGTCTAAAGTTCTAAAATTTAAGTATTGACTGTGCCTTATTTGTAGTCACTTCTGGTTTTTAATTGGATCTGGCCTTGATAGGTCACTCAAAAAAAATAATGCTATGGTTCAATTTGCAATTGTCCTTTTTGGAAGCTTACTTTTTAAGGACAGTTGAACAGTTTTGAAAGTGCTGATTTCTTCAAAGGTAGATCAATATAATTCATATCTAAGATTAAAATATATACTGTGTAGATAAGTTTGTAGCAGAGATAGGGAAGGAATTGAGACCTCAGATCTTTTCCTGCAGAGCAGCTGGCGCTTTGAACTCACTGGCTGCATCTGTATTGTTAAGCATTTAATGCCAGGATCTGTTTCCTGAACCACAGACTGGACAGTGAGACAATGTTCATCTTACCATATTCTGTTCTCCCCCAGAAGAGGCATGAGTGCATCCAAAATGGTTGCTAGGAATGTCCTTGGCCCATGCTGACTTCTGAATGATGCAAAGAGTTGTTTCAAAAAGCATTAGTTGGCCAGAGCCAAAATTGTGCCAAGAACTGCCCTAACTATTAAACAGTGCAGATGATCAAATTTCAGTGCCTGTGCTGGTGTCCTGTCACTCCTTAACTGACTGGAACAAGCATAGCCAAAAAATGCCCCTGTCCTCCCTCAAGTGTGAACAGAATAGATGTGATTTTTCAATTTACTTCCATGACATTCAGAGACTGTTCTGGAAAACTGAAGCATATTTTCTCTTACTAATTTTATAGCTCTAAAATTCCACTAACTTTGCTGCAATTTCTATTGACTGACCCTGTAAACACATGGAGAATTGGTATTGTTATTAATATCACCATGTCATCATGCTTTATTCATTTTCAATTTTATAACTATAGTCTGATCTCTTGGATTTGTGTCTGCTAACGTAGCACTGGACTATGGAAATCTTATTTTATCAAAATGTGTTATTCTTGGACTAGATTTCACAGTTACACAGTTGCACTTTATAGATCCATAGATTTTTTAAAGCCAGAAAAGGCCCTTAGATTATTTAGTCTGACTTCCTGAATGACACAAGCCATTTAATTTAACCCAGTTAGCCTTGTGTCAAGTCCAGCAATTTGTGTTTGGCTAGGGCTTATCTTCTAGAAAGACGTCCAGTCTAGATCTGAAGCCATCAGTAGTTGGAGAATCCATCACTTCCTTTGGCAGTGCAGTCCAATGGTTATCACCCTCACTCTTAAAAATGTGTGTTTTGATTCTTGCCTGAATTTGTCTGGCTTTCACTTCCAGCTATCACCTCTCATTATGCCTTTTTTTTGTGAAATGAGAGTGCTGCTGTTACTGCTCAGTATTTTCTCCCTGTGGTGAGAATTGCACATTGTAATCACTGAAATCATCGCTAGATGTTTTTATTAAACTCAACAGACTGAACCCCTTTAATCTCTTACTGCAAGGCCCTTTTCCAAGGTTTCCAATAATTTCTGTGGCTCTCCTCCACATCCTATCCAATTTTTTACCTCTTTTGTGAAATGAAGGAACAAGAACTGGATGTAGTGCTCCAGCACGTGTCCATTTATAGGCAATCCTAGTACTTCTCAGTGCTTTCCCTCTGTTTCTCTAAGGCAATCACTAATTTAAATGTGCTTGGGGCTGCTCCCTGGCACTGAAACCAGCTGGAATATCACAGTCTGCATCTGTACTCTTGAATACTCCTTATCTTCCATGACAGGGTGTCTGCACCCAAACTACTTTTTGGGAGTGCTTCCTGGCAATTCATGACACTTCGGCTATGTTTGAGAATTATCTGGGAAAATGCTGGCAGAGGTCAAAATAATTTCAGGGATGAAAATAACCAACCCATGGTACAGATGTTCAAGGATTAATGCCTAGGAACCTGGACCTTTTTGATTCAGTAGTGTAGTCTAAGAGTTCCCAGTTATGCTGAAAGCATCACTCATATTTTTAACTTCAGTGAAAATATTAAAACCAAACATCTCTTATTTGCTTTAAGAACCTAGGAATCAGATATGTGGGCTCAGCTGGTCATCTCAGATAGGTGAAGACATAGTCAAGTTAGAGATAAGTATCTCCTGATTTTCATTCATCCCATTTCTCTTAGATGCTGATTTTTTAACAGATTGTCTGGTAGGATTTGTCTCTCCACACCTCACCACTGATGATAAAGGGTACTTGGAAAATTAAGAGCCCAAGTCTAACTTTTCATGACACGACTTAGGTGAAATGACTCCTACACTTCTGTGCGATGACTTCTATTCCTATGGGGATGACTCCTGTCCATGGCACTTATGCATCTAAAACACAGAAGTATTTTTTGTAAAAATATTACTCATAGATATATTTGCATGGATATGATAAACAGATATAATTAACTTTCTCTGACTTTTACTATGGGAATTGAACATGAAATAATACCTCCTATACTGAGTTTTCATAATTCAGATGCTGGTTTTGACTTTCTTTTTAATGTGCTTTCCATGATACAGCAGCATAAAAAATAATCAACAGATCCTACATTTGCTGGTCGCAGGACTAACCTGTGTCTTCATGGTGTAGATGTTTTGCTGGTTGAGACTCTTCACTCCCACCTCCTTCATCCCCGAAAAGATTATGAACAGCACCAAGCGAGGAGGATAGTCTGTGCCCGTGTCCTTAAACCTCAGGCAGGATGGGTGTGTTAATTATTTTCTCTTTCAATCTAAAAAAGTAAAAACACTTGAAATGAGCTGAAGGATTTCACTACTTTAATGGTGATCAGTTCCCAACCTCAGAGCTCCCAGAATAGCTTGGAAAGATCCAATTGTTCTAGTTCTATGGAAAAACCTGATACACCTCTTTTCTTACTTATGGGAGGTTAAGATCAGACACAGAAAAACACTCTCAGTGTACACCGAAGTCCATTTTCTTTAGTAAACTCCTTGCCTATATGCTTGAACATAGCCGGTTAGCTTTGTAGGGCTATCTGAATCAAAGGTATATCTTGGACTTTTAATCTGTCACTGTATTCAGTCATGCTAATTTAGAGGTATTATACTAAAGGAGTGTATTTAAAATGATGCAAACCCTGTGGCAACAGTACTAAGTGATAGGCAAAATCATAACTTTGCCTCCCCGATTGTCCACCCTGTCTTATTTTTAGCATGTACCTTGACTGTTTTGAATCTATCTTCTTCCTCCATACCGTGAGGTGGGACTAGCTTTCTCCAGACAGTATGGATGGACAGGACTTGGAGGCTGACTGATACAGTCTTCCAACATTATTTCAGCAATCTGTGCATTCTTAAATGTTTCTGCGTGTTCCCATCCTGCATCTCAGAGTTTATATTTAATGCTGTAAAATCACACTATGTCCATTCTAGAGAGATCTAAGCATAAGCAGTATAGAGGCATGTTAGTCTGCACTATTTGGTCGTGAGACCAAGGCTGAACTTTTTATTCAGCAGTGTGAATTTCCCTTTGAAATACAGCTTGCATTAATGTCTTGTGAAGTGGAGGCTGTAGACAACATAAAGGGCTTTGATTTTTACATCATCTGGTTAGATATGAGCTACAGGTGGTTCTTGCAACTGATCTGCACCTTTTCCAAGAGACAGGTGCTTGTGAAGCAAGGAGTTCTGAGCACAGCATATTCAAGTTGTGAATATGAGACCCATGTTCAGAGCCTGTCACTAGTTTCAGCTGTAGACTGGGCTGTGAATTGTGGTAGTTTAGGACTGAATTCCTGCTCAGTTCAGCTATCCTTTCTACAGGCAGCAACTATTCAGGAAGGGTGGAAGGGATGGCAGGTATAATAAATGTTTCAGTCACCTGAGGTAATCTGCCAACTAACATGAATAGGAGCCTTAAGTTTCTTCTTACTTATGAACCAGCTTTAATATTGTCTGAACGTAGAAAAAATGTAAATTGCTATTCTTGCCTCAAAAAACACCCGTATTTATGAATAATTTGAAATGGTAGCTGATTTGGCATGAGCCAGAACAAAGTCTGTTGCAGATGTACAATGGGAATTCATTATTACTTTCATTAGGTTTTATTATCATCACCTTCAATGACACGCACAGTGTTTCTTTCATCACTGTGTAAGGGGGTTAAACATTAAAACAGCAGTCTAATATTTCTCAGCACCTGCCCATCTGTCAAGCCTTTGTTCGCCAAAGTTTGTTCTGCCACCATTGATTTTAGATTGCCACTTTTGCAGCTGATCAAAGTGGTGAGATTACTTAATACAAGGACTTCCTGGGCAAACATGTCACCGTTGCTTTAGCTTGGCTCTACAGAGTCCTGGCAATGAGAGGCCTCTGGGCACACCAGGCTAGCAAAAATTAATGTGCATGCAGACAGTTATGATGCTGCTCTGTTATTTTTAATGTAGTGTACATTCAGTATTTTCTTCCCTTTATAGTGGAAGATCATTTAGATGTTTCTTTGAAGACTAATTTAGGAATGTTGGCAAGGGCCAGTTAGTGTAACACGTGCAATTTATTATGTTAACAATATCTGATGAAACAACAAATATGAATAATCCTGCCGAGTACAGAGAAAACGAATGCACCTTTTTTATGCTGTAGTTTGATCTGATCTTGGTAGACTACAGTTAATATATTTTGAAACAAAATATGCATGGCAAACTGTTTTCATAAGACTCTAATGAAAGTCCTCCTCTTTCTCATTTTTAGTTTTTCCTCTCTCTCAATCTTCCCTTTGTTTTGTTCAAATAAAAAAAAAAAAAATAGAAAACATGTATTTTACCATCTGTAAAAAAACCTAAATTCTCCTCAGCTGCTGCTGTTAAAATGCTGGAACACCATTCCAGTAGGTTCCTGTTCATCCTACACACAAAAAAACATTATAGCATGGAAAACAATCCAAAATCCAATGTAATTCACAGAGATATTAATAAACCCTGTGCTTTCTTTTTTGGTAGGGAAACCAAACAACTACACAAGTTGGAGCTTCACTGCCTGAAGATGATTGAAATAGCATAAAGTTGGGCCCGGTCAATAGGCAGGCAGTTAATATAGTGAGCAATCTGCATTTACATTGTTGACTCAGTAATTTATTAGCTGTGTTATTGATTTGATCTCTGCCAAGAGAGAGCTAAGGTCTTGGTCACAGTTTTGTTGAATGCATTGTAAGAGCTTTGATAGAATGACTGGAAGAAAATGGTATTGTGCTGTCTTGGAAAAACCCTGGGAATTCGTGACTGTAAAAGTCAGACTCCTCCTCTTTGTTCCTTAACTCTTCCAAATTGTGCTGGACTTACTCCAACGGGTTGAGTGTACTTCAGTGATAGACCCTGTATGTCCATGTGGCACCTCACTAGGCAAACGACCGTGTAGCCCTAGAGTACCTTAGATTCACTTCCATCTGCCTTAGAGAAATACTTTCTCAAGTTTCAGTCTTTCTGCTTAAAACTTTCCACTGTTCACTGGGGGAGATTCAGAAGTGTCAGTCCCATTGATTTTCCTTTTTTTGTTTGTTTGTTCCTAATTCTGTTAGATGAGTTTTTAAAAACAACACTCCTTCCTGATTGCTAACTACCAACAGAGTAGCCAGAACCATTGCACTGGAGGAAGTCTACAAATGAACTCATGTGTAAATGAATGTCATTAACCATCAAATTAACTTCCTCAGCAGTGGGGAATACCATACTTCATTAAAGTTCCACTCCTATTGTCAATTTGCATCTAATTTACAATTTTAGTCTAGGAAAGTTTATCCCTGTTTTTTGTTAGCTATGTTAACTTTAAACACAGTACTTAAATTATGTTTTTTTGGATCTTTCAGCAAGTCAAATGGCTGCCAGTTCTCTAGAAATGAGCAAACTGACTGTTTCTTATGAAACTTAGTTTGTTTGAAATTTGCACTGGGGTATAGCCATGTGTTTGTACACATGCTTCAAGGATGGATCTGCTCTCTGTTCATAAATTACAAAATTGCTTTTTGTTACTCCCTGTGAATTCATCCTGAGCGTGATGTTTGTTCAAAATCCAGTGAGATTTCAAGGAAGGAGTGAAATAATTTCATATCTATTTGCTATGACTGCTGAACTCTTTAATAATGTTAATCAGCCTCTGAAGGTAACCAGCAAAAAACCCCACCCTGTAGATTTATCTGTTGGATTATTTTGCTGTTATGTGTTACACAAAATATGGTTTTATTTTTCTACACCCTTTTCACTGGTAAGAGATTTGGGTCCTCTGTTGCCTAGAAAAGTTGATAAATGAATGGAGAGACAATGAAATGAGGGCTTGAGGAGTAACTGGAGGCTGGGAGATTTTCAAAGTAAAGGATGTTAATCAAACTGCTTTAAATGTGTTGCTATCAAAGACTGAGCAAATTAACATTTTGAGTAAAAAAAGTCTTTTGTTTAACTTCTTGTTAAACAAATAGACTTAACTTATTTTCCAGTAAAATGTCCTGTTTCTGCTATTTCTAAAGTTTAGTAAGAGCAGAAAAAAATCACATTTTCAGACCTTTATTTTATATTTTAAAAAGACAGGGAGAAATTGAAAGTGTAGGGTCTTGAAGGGTTAATTATACATTTTGTGTAAAATACATTGGCAAAGAGAAATACATGTGACAGAGGCCAGATACCACTTGTGTCTTCACATTTTAGAAGACATCTCTATTTGCAAGCTGGTGTCTGGACTATTGCAGTGAAATACCCACTTTGGCTAAATGTACTGTGTGCACATTCTGCCCATTCTAGCCTCGAGATCTGAACCTTACAGTTTTGGCATTGCTGCTGAACAAGACAGAAAAAAATAATCTGGAGATTCAGGACAGCACCTTTTTTTCAAGCAGGGTACTGACACACATACCTAAATTCCTCTGAAGTTGACCAGATAAGTGTTTATTGAATTAAGGCTCAGACTACTTGGGAAGAGTTAATCTTATTTCAGATTAAAACTATCGTTTCATGTGTTTGTTATCACACAAGAATTTTGACTCATAACAACAGAGAGTAGCTAATAAACATAACACGTTTTTCTTTTAAGGGGTTTGCTTGTCTTCTTCCTCAGAAAACAGATTTGCTTCCCCTGGTAAATGGATACATCCAAATGACAGCTCAGGAATGGCACTACCTTTTTAAAGCAGTTGTGCCAATAATTCTATTAAATATTGTGTTGCAGCAGTGATGAGGAATCTTACATCTATAATAAAGTGTAATATGTTATGTATAGGATAGATGTTAGAGGAAATAAAACCAAAATGAACTGGCCAGTCCCTCTGAAATGTACCTGGTATCTTCTTTCTGATCACACCTTCTATTTTGGTTGAATATTTTTCTTCAGCCAAGTGCGATTTCTGGAACAGCTACTATAAAACATAGAATCTTTTATTTTATGTGTGATATTTGAAAAATTTCTCTTGCTTTCTCAAGCAAACTGAAGCAGGTCAGAGTTTGTAATTCTCCTGTCAGCACAAATTAATTTAAAGGCCTCCTGCGTAATAATAATAGCTTTAAACTGTTTATAGGGTTGCTTTTAATAAACACTGCATAACACAGAGCAGTGCCCAGCATAACCAGTTGATTCAGTGCCAACACAATATCATCTTTCATTAGTGCTCTGAAGAAATAGCACAAACAATGAAGATGTCTGAGGTATGTCACAATACCGTGATCAAAAGGAACGTATTATTTAAATATTATAATAAGCCCAGTGATGTCTTTTGAAATAGAATGATTTTAATTCAAAAACATCTGCTTGAAAGTCCAAAGAGATTAGAAACGTCCGTTTATGAAAACATACTAATTAAAGGCTCTAAATACTTAGAATAGTTCTATGCCTATGTAAGTTAGTCCAACTGATAGCAAAACTTGACATGTTTCATATTATTTCAACTTCTTTTATTTGAACAAGGGAATAGATAAACAAAAGGAAATGATCCCGTTGTTTTTAAAATTTTGTGAAAATATAACCCGAACACAGGTCAGTCTTCAAATGCATGGTCCATATGGCTTGGCTGACACAAGTAGCTGTAAGGATAACATCACTTTGCAAGAACAGTGGGACTCGGCTCTCTCCAGCTCTGTGCAGTAGCAGAGTAGAAAGAAAATGTAATCCGAACTGCTCCTTTATCCACCATTTTTGATGCCTCAAATACATCTGAATCAGTGCAAGCATAAACTACTACAGCTTCTAGCCCTGTTAATAAAAATTCCCAAAATAATTATCATCTACTTCATGTAAAACAAAGGAGTAACTATTTTGTGTTTGGCCTGCAAGTCATCAGATGTCATTCTTATAAGTGAACTTCATAAACAGCTATATTGTAGAGGAATGGCGAAACAATTGTGTTAATTGTGGTGACATTATTTAGAAGAAACTGCTGTTTATTTTGGTGTTTTACACTTTTAATAGTTAAATATAATTCAGCTATGCTGGCTGAGCATAGACTGTCCCACTAAGTAAGCGACATTTTGGATTATTATTTTCCTTATTCATTAGAATAGAGGAAGTTTATCAGTGTGTATGCAGTAATGTAATGTTTTCTTGAAACACTAGGAATATAATATATGTATATAGGTGAATGTCTGCCTATTTCAGAATTATTTAGTGTCAAAAAATAGAGGTGATCAAGGCAAGGTTGCTGGGTGAGTGGTTTGTCCTGATAGCCACATGCATCCTATGGTCTGCATACTGGGCACCTTGAAAAAATTAATACAACCCAACAAAGAAGTCATCAAGGCTATATCTCAAGACGTGTTTGGGCATCAAACCTGTAGACTAGCAGGGTAAGGCTGTACATATCTCAGCACTGGCTCACTCACTTCCATTTCTGTCTTGGCACATTCAAGTGTGATGATGTGTGCTAACTCCAAGGATGTTGCTACAGCCAGAGACCTGCCTGACTTGGAGATGGTGGTTCCTTAAATTGCCTTTGATCCATAACCAACTGTCTGGGGCACTCCATATCCAGGGTAAAGGCAAACAAGGGACCTTCAACGCGTACCCAGATGTGTATTAGAAATGCTTACAGGGCAGGCTTCTGTTCTCATTTGAAGGCCACTAACTGATCATTGAGAAGTGGCAAGAAACTTGCTAAAGTTACTGATATAACTAATCATTCTTCAAGTACTTTCAGCTGTGATTTAACTTTACTTCTCCAGATGTTGCACTGAAAGCACCCCAGGTAAAAGACCTTTTGTGAAACAGCCCTTCTCACCTGTTAGACACTGTGCTGATGGGAACCATGCCCTCCATGATGGGCATCATTAGGGATGCATGGCTAGTCACAGGAGAAGAGCCCATGACAGTTGTCTGGAATAGTTGGGAATATTTCTGGCTGACTTCACACTAGGCGCCCCTTAAACTGATTACCTGTGGCTGGAGCACATATTAAGGTGCTACTCTCAGCTGCCTGGACAAACTCTCACTGTTGCAAAGCTTTACTTTCAGATATGAACCAGGCTACAAAAATCAGAACACAAAGATGACATGTACAGTCTCCCTGCACAATTGATAGAAAGACTTGAGCATCAGAGTGAGACCCCATAGCTCAACAACCAGAGTAGAAAGCCACCAGCTTTCTGGTCAGAAGGAAAAGCTGAAGAGCCTGAGCTGACTGATCTGCCCCACACAGAACTGAGTCCATTCCACATGCTATTTTAATAACTATTAATTATTTCTTAGAGTTAGGTGTCTAAACTGAGACAACCTTGGGTGTAAAAACTTGAAAAAGATAATACCTTATGACACCCAAATGCTTAGTCCATTCAGACTGAGCTTCTTCCTGTTTTGGAGATGAGATTTACAGGCAGATCTCCAGCTATCTGAGTGTTTAAACTAAATAATTAGTGTTCATTATGTTATGTGGTATTCTGAGATGGAGCTTCCACAGGTTTTGTCATTAAAACTTTAGATTGTATCCTATCGTTAAAGATGAGCAGCAACTGAATCTTTCACAAAGGGCATCCCTGTGATTTTCATTTTTCCCTGGACTGGATGAATCTAATTGGATTTACCTCACTGCTAGAGTATGACATCTGGGAGAAACTAGTGTCCTGACATGGCAGAAGTGACAATAGGCTGTAGAATAACTCTAATCAAGAATCAGTGCTTCAGCCTTCAATCACTTAATGTGAATTGCACATCTGACAGAGCTGACTGCAATTCTGAAGTAAACTATTTGATATAAATAAATAAATCTATAAAATCTAGATCTTCCCTTTCTGCCCTCTCACTTGCAGCTGCAGATTCCTGCTCCCTGCTTTAGCTGCTGTATTGGGTTTGCATGGCAAGGATTGGGTAGCAGGGGGGATACAAGGGTGACTTCTGTGTGAAGCTGCCAGAAACTTCCCTTATGTCCAACAAAGACAATGCCAGCTAGTGCCAAGATGGATCTGCTGCTGGCCAAGGCCAAGCCCATCAGAGATAGTGGAAGCATCTCTGTGAGAACATACTTAAGAAAGGAGAAAACCCCCCTGCACATCAGCAGCTGGAGAGAGGAATGAGAATACATGAGAGAAATAACTCTGCAGACACCAAGGTCAGTGAAGAAGGAAGGGGAGGAGGTGCTCCAGGCACCAGAGCAGAGATTTCCCTGCAGCCCATGGTGAAGACCATGGTGAGGCAGGCTGGGCCCGTGGAGGTCCACATTGGATTAAATACGCACCTGCAGCCTGTGGAGGACCCTGTTACAGAGCAGATGGATGCCCAAAGGAAGCCATGACCCTGTGGGAAGCCTGTGTTGGAGCAGGTTTGTTACCAGGACTTGTGAACCTCTGGTGGGCCCATGCTGGAGGAGTTTGTGAAGGACTGCAGTCCGTGGGAAGGATTCGCATTGGAGCAATTCATAGAGGACTGTCACCCATGGGAAGAATCCCATGCTGGAGCAGGGGAGGAGTGTGAAGAGTCATCCCCTGAGGAGGACGGAGCAGCAGAGACAATGTATGATGAACTGACTGCAACCCCCATTCCCAGTCACCCTGCACCACTCAGAGGGAGGAGGTAGAGGAAATCAAGAGTAAAATTAAGCCTGGGAAGAAGAGATGGGTGGGGGGGAAATGTTTTTAAGATTTGGGTTTACTTCCAATTATCCTACTCTGATTTGATTGGTAATAAATTAATTTCCCCAAGTCAAGTCTGCTTTACGCATGATGGTAATTGCTGAGGTATCTCCCTGCCCTTATCTTGACCCATGAGCCTTTCATTATGTTATCTCTCTCCTGTACAGCTGAGGAGGGAAGTGACAAAGCAGCTTTGGTGGGCACCTGGCGTCCAGACAGGGTCAACCTGTCAGAGTTGCACATCAAAAAAACTTTTCATAGACAAAACTGACCACACATATTTCATCTTCCAAAACAACTGTTTATGGAGACTCAGTTCCTGGTGTTTGACACTTGAGACATCAGTGGTAATAAAAAAAAAAAGCAGACACATTTGTGTACAAGAAGAAACAAAGAAGTGGGTGCTTTGGCATCGTTCTCTCTTTTGGCTCAAGTTCTTGTGTTTCCACAGGCTCTTTGGGATAGTCCCACTGGCTGCTTTAGTGAGCTATTATTGTACTGTCTTTATGGTCTCTTCTGAAGGACAGAGTCTGTTAATTATATATCTTTTTTTCATCTGGATATGACTGTATTCTCAAATGATTATGTCCTCTCTTCTTTCATCCATAGTGGTCCCTTGGCAGTCTATCCTCTGTAAGTGTAATGCAGTTCACTTCTGGGCTTCCTTCTGGAGTGGGTTAGTTATCTCCCTTTGAAACCATAAGGTGCATATCTTGGGGAAATTTTGCTCCCAGTCTGCTCCCAGTAGGCCGAACAGATAGGTGCACCAGGCATGGATCTCTTTGCTCTAACATTCTCCCAGCACTCAAATATGTTATCATGCCATGCACCAAGGTACACAACGCATTACATCTGTCTCATGCCATAAAAGTATTATTCTAGTGGGCTGCAGGACAGCCCAGAAATTATTTTTAACACTATAATCTGATGAAAGTTATAAAGAAGTCAAGTTTCAGGGCCACAGAGATACCACACAGAGACAGAGGAGACCCGTGACCAAGTGCTACCTGTGTGGGTATGGTCAGTCTGCTACGGACAGTCTGGATGTGAACATACTGCACCTCCTGGGCTTGAATCACTCACTGAGTCAAAAGCTTTTAGCATATAGAATAGCAGTACAAGCAGCCTCTGTGGCTTAGTTCCTCATCCTTCTTTCAAAGGGTTTTTGCAGAGCTATGCATGTAACACCACGAATTTTCATTGGATAAGATGGACAACAAAGGAACTATAGAAGTGTAACAACTAGAGAAATTGGATACAACACTGGGGACATTATGTACTTCATGATTTGGGGTTTTTTAAGCCTGATAGATCTAGAAATGGAGGTGACTTCAAGCAGTATTTCCAGGAATCTCTAAAACTGATGCTGAGGCAATATAATACAACAAGAAAATAAACATGTAACTGTAAATTACTCTGAAGTGGTGTTAAAAACCTGCCAAGTACTGGTCTGCAGTCTCAGGTAAATCTTTCTGGTTTTCATAATACAGGAAGAAAAGAGTTTACAGCTGTCCTTGGTCAAATGTCAAGCCTTCCACCAACTACTCTTAGTTCTTGAAGTCTGGTGCCTTCCCCACAATATTAAGCATTCATTAAGAATACATAAAAGATAAAACCCTGTTATTCTTTTTGCATACAGAGATTGAAGTGTGTGATGGACTCTCCCCTCAACAAGATATTAACCACTGTTAAGAGGTCCTTTCTCTGGAAACCTTTAAATCAGTGAAACTCATTTACATAAGGCAAGATTTGTAAATCAGAATCATAAAATTAATTCCACTGGGAACTATACAATCCTCACCATCACTTTTCAGTCCAGATCCAACCTTCTTCTCTGCACTTTCTTTTCTGAACATATTTCCAATCTGGATTTCGCTAGTGTTTTTTAATATTGAACTAAAAATAAATACACATCTCCCTTTATGGGAGAAATAATGTTTAAATAACCACATTGTTTATTTTTACCTTTGGAAGTCATTCAGATATACCATTGCCATGGATATAGTATAAAACATCAACTGAACAGACTAATAATAACACCCAGCTGTTAGACTAGTACTCTGTATCTAAAGGTGCTTTATAAATGGAATCCATGTAATTACTTGCCTTGGACAGACATAGGAGTTAAAAGAAGAAAAAAATCTGATTATTTTTTCCCATGAACACTCATATACCAATAGTAGAAATCAGTTTGCTGGATTCCCAGACCGTATCTAATGAGTCACACTAGGCTGTCTTTGAGAAGTTGATACAAACCCTATTGCAGCCATAATCTAATTGGTTTTAGCTAGAAAACTTTTTGATGGAAACAAGAATTACTTCTTGCAAGCATGGCACTGAAACTGTTACTCAGCTGTAGGGGCCAGTTCACTATTTTTTAAGGACTATTTTTCTACTTTGGGATTGGCTCTGGGTTTCTGGCCAATAGCTCTGAGCATACTCTGCCAGTTCTGTGGGCTGGAACAACAGGCCAAAAGCCCACTGGCGGCAAACTGGGAGCACCTTGAGTATCCCTGAGTGTGAGACTCATCTTGGAATCACCTCTGCACTTTACAGAACAGAGAGTTCTGGAAAAGAAGAGAAAAAGGAAAAAAAAAAAAAAAACAAACCAACAGATAGAAATATCTCCTTTTTAGCACAGTTTTCCATTAGGCTTTTTAATGCAGTGGTGATTGCTTTGGGCACACCGATAACAACCAACCAAAAGTCTCTAGTGAAAGCTTACTGAATTCAGCAGCTTCACAATGATGTAAATGCAACCAAAAAGACTTTTTAATGAGACTTTTTAGTTAAACCTTTTGTCTTTTCCATATTATCTGGTGGCTATGGCAAGAGAGGGAGTTGAGACTGCTACATAACCCTAGGGTCTGCCATATTTATTCATCTGCAGAATATTTAAATTAATGCTCCACAACCTCTCAGGAGCCTTTTCATGCCTCAGTAACATTTGTATAGTTCCTGAAGGATTTTCAGATGAAAGATGTGCTAAAGAGCAAAATACTGCAATTATCTGCATCAATTAATATCACCCGATACATAATCCAGATTGAGGTAAACTGTTGGCCTAAGTACATGACCCCAGTACCAACTCGAGGCTCCAGCATAAGCATGTTTCAAGGAACCACATAGTAAAGGAAACATTTCAGATCCATATTGGAAAAAAAGTTTGAATGAGATGTGATTTCAAATAACAGAGTTGATAACACTGACCTCCGGAGTTGGAGATCTGTGCAAATGTTTCCTTAGAAAACTGAGCTTGCTGACTACTGTTCAATTCCATGACTACACTACCCACCAGTGGCTTATGGCCAGTGGTGAGCATGGCACAGTTCAATGCACAGTGGTTGTTCTGCGTGACCAGAACAAAACAGTTGATTTTCAGTAACAAAATCTGTGGGAAAGCTTGCTCTGGTAATTCAATAAGCAAGACTTACTTGCCCATTTTGGTAAATGGAGAGAAAGACAGAGTACTGGGGAAAGTCCTCCACCCATTTACATGAGTTCACTGCCATTGCAGCCGATGGAACGGGGCCTGTATGAGTTATGCAATGTATAACTCATTATAAAGTTCATGGAGTATAAGACCAACAAGACCACTGTGATCAGTTATTTTGACCTCCTGCTTAATACAAGCCACAGGATTTCCCTGAATCCTTGCAAACACAAATCTCTCTTTTTCATAGAATGGAAAACCATAAACATATACGTTACTTTGAGGTACTTCTGTTTATATTACATAGGGTTCTGCGAATAATTTGTGTTCATTCTGTAGGACTGTTAAGTGAAATGGAGCTGTTCTATCTCAACTGGATCACAAATGAAACACCCTATAATATGCATAGAAGCACTCGTATGGTATAAATAATATTTTTAATCAGTCATTGAAATAATAATATAAAGTTCATTTTATTAACATTTTAAAAATAAATGTCTTCACCTCCCTTCATTGGACTTTAAAGGAGGAAAGTTTTACGTTCCCTGTGAAAAAAATAAAGTAAAAAATGTTTAGAGAAAGGAGCAATCTGACTGGTTAGAAATCACAAATCGCTAATAATAATAAGCTCTGAATATCAGATGCCAAACAGCTGCAGACCCTCTTAAACCTAATTCCTCTTTCTTGGAGGATACGGCAAGTTTGGAAATGAGAGGATTGCCAAACCCACCACGAAATGTAGGCAGAAATTTTTCTTTGAATAAATCACTGTCACCCTTGATAAAAGCATACACAAGTATCTTGGCATGAGATAATGCTGCAAATTGGTGTGCACAATGAAGGCAGAGCCCATGAAGCCTGCAGACAGAAAGCACAAATCCAGCCCAGATAGTCTAATAAACAACCCACTCAAAAACAGGAGGTGATAGGTGTAGAGTTTATTGGGTATATCACTAGATATTACATGCTTTACCATTACATGACAAGGTACTATGCAGTTTATTCCATTGCAGTTTGCCACCTGGTACAACAATGTATAAAATTCAAAGAGCAATTATCTGGAAAAGTCATATGAATGTTCAAAAAATATATGGAAGAGGATTATGCCTGTGAGTCCTTTCCTCACACTTGTATTTTACAGGGCAGGTGTCAAAATTTCAATTTATATATGTAAGAATTACAGAAAGTTTTAAATTCTCAATATGGAATATTCATCCTTAACAAGTGCCAAATATCCCAACTTTATGGGTACTGGAAAAGCAGTTCATCTGCCACTTTTTGTCAGCCCCACTCATAGTACTAACACCCTCCCAACTATGTAAATACAAATCACTGCAGTAACATTTTTCAGCACTTTCTGTTATGGAAACATGGTGTATTACAAAAAAATATAGAGTATCTAAGTTTCTAGAAACTTGCAGGAGAGTTATACAAGTCACAATTTGTTATGCTGTAGAGCACTTTTCTCTGCCTTGATCTATTTGTACTTTATCAGATATGAGAGCAGCAATGTAGTAAACTAAAATGTGTGACATGCCAGTGCCCAGGGATAAAGAGGTTTTGTTTTTTTAAAACGATTTAAAAAAAACCCAACTCTTTGTGATTTCTCTTTGTTCATTTTTTCTCCTGCATCACTGGAAATAAGTTACACATTACCTTGTCGTGGGGAAACAAGCAATATCTGACTGTACTAGAAAAGAGTGTTTTCTTTCTGACTTACTCTGTAGTCATTCTGTGTCTGCTAAATCTAGGTTCCTCCTGCCAAGCTCTATCTAGGATCATCCAGAATTCTTAATTAATATAGACTACTGTGGTGGCAAAAGTATTTATAGAGAGACAGGAAAGATTCCTCCTCAGTGAAGGAAGATGGGTTTGCAGAAAAATACTGGCCTGCACTATTGCAAAAGGAAGTTCAGTTCCAATGATGCACAGGATCACAATGGTTTGTCAAATCCAAGTCACTTAATAGAAAACTGACTGATACAGCTAATAGAAAATGGGTGAACAAGGAGGGATGTGACTAAAATCCTGCTCCTCTGGAATCAGAACATCCCTCCTATTTAGGATTCACATTTCTAAAAGCTTCTGGGAAGCCGGGGAACCAGGGCTTAGTTCACTATTGAATCTAGACCAGTTCTATATTCATGGCTGAAAAAGTATCATTTCCTCCTCATTTGTCACTACTGACAACACACTAGTTACAGTAATTTTTTGTGATCAAGGCTATCACGGATCAAGTCTTCTTGTGTAGGACTTTTGGAAGGATCAAATATGGCCCTATAGCATCACTGAGTGGGAGAAAAGGAGTCTTGGATGCCAGTGAATACTTAATATGATCCAGATGAAGCTAAAAATAGCGCTTCCAGGAGAATCCCCTCATGGTCACTCTTCAGTTTATATAGCTGGTTTTGCCTGTATTCTGTCTGAGTACAGCTATCCCATCTTCCATTCCCTCCATTCTCCCACATAACCTACAAAACAAGCTAAGGCTGGTGACTGGGGTCCTACTCCACATCTTCTGTAAGCACTAAAATGACAGTGGTGTTGGACAAAAGACAGGGAATGACCACATTTTGCCTGGAGCCCATTCTGTAGGGTGTGGGCTGAGAGCTGGTTGAGCAAAGGAACGTTTAATTTGCACCTTCTGTCAGGACACAGGGATGATGTAATCACAGAGTTGCACAGTACTACCAAAGCTGAGAGAGCTGGGAGCTGAAGACCAGAGCTGAGGCACCTGCAAAATGTTAATATGGGCTTGAAGATTATGGACTTTGGTTACGCAAAGGTGGGGCAGCTGCTGAAAAAAAAATATGGTGTTGCATTTATAAGTACTGAGATGTAATTCAGGATAAAAATAGCTGGCGTAAGTTTATTTTCAGGGTTTCTCTTCCTCTGTGGTGCTGGACAAGCTAGGACACCCATTGGTTGACCTGTATCTCATTTGTACCAGTTATACACCCATAGAGGTACACTAACAGAGAAAGATTTATGGTGGACAGAACATAAAGAAGGAATTGTCTTACACAGTCACGACAGCTTTATTATCATCTCTCTTAATAACGTTATTGTGAGAATACTCCAGAGTAAAGTTCACTGTAATGAATGGAAATTTATCAGTATTGGTTTACAGAAAACCTTTGTTAACCTTCCTTGTGAGATAAGTATCAATAAAGTGATGTGTCTTTTCCATGTTCATTGTCATGCGGAATGCCTGTTGCATTCACATACATGTGAAGCAAACTGCCAGTCCACAGTCTCCAAGAGATTGGTGTCTGGAACTGGCTTAGCAAAGGATCCTCCTGAAAACATTCCTGAAGAGACTCATCCATGGGTGCATGTTTTCCTCCATCATTATTCTTCAATCTCGTACTGCGCATGAATTGGAAAATATATATTCTTTCCAAGGCTATATATTTACGGTTATGAAAACTGTGAATTGTTCTGGCCAGAAATGAAAAAAGCAAAACAGCTGGACATGGGTGTGTACACCAATGTCCTTTCTGTTCTTTCTCAGCCCCCTCTTTCTGCCGTGCCTCTGCCATACACTGGAGAGCAGCACTCCAGCATGTCCCGTGTGGTCCTCATCAATGTGTTCACACACCTCCATGCTGCACCATTCTGAATGTAAAAATGTGTATTTCTGTACTCCCCTTGTTATTATGATAAACATTATTATATTGTTTCCCCTGATAGGTTTTACCTAGACATCACCTGGATTCATGGATTCCTAATATTTGCTACTAGTGGCTGGCTCCTTCTTAATAATAATGCAGATATGTGTAGATTATATGATAATCCAAAGAATCCTACAAAAGATTTAACTTTTTTTCACAAGATTCTGAACTAAAATACAATACTAAAAAATCATAATGAAAAAAAACTTGGTGCATTTTCTTGTTTTTTTTTGTTTTTTGGTTTTTTTTG
This sequence comes from Tyto alba, assembly GCF_018691265.1. Lineage (NCBI taxonomy): Eukaryota > Metazoa > Chordata > Aves > Strigiformes > Tytonidae > Tyto > Tyto alba. The sequence goes on along the minus strand of NW_024881316.1, from coordinate 38,963,241 downwards.
TTTGTTTTTTTTTTTTTTTTTCTAGAATGTACTATGCTGCTATAAAGACATGCTTGGAATAAAACCTTCTTTTTTTTTTTTTTTTTTTTTTTTCCTTCCTCAGCTTGCTGCATGTTTTAGCTTTTCAGTGCTTCCTAGTTTTTCTTGGGGTTTTTGTGGGTTTTTTGGTTTTTATTTTTAAATTCCTGCCATGGATTTTGCTGAGATGGGAGCATTTTCTGCATAACAGTGCACATGCCTAGATTTTCCTTGGCTGTCTTCCTCTCATAAAACATTTTCTATTGTCTTCAGCAATGACCTGGACTACAGTGACATTACTGTTATTTTCAAGAGCCTTGGTCACATATTGCACCACAAAGTAATTTATGTTAGGACAAAAGATAATATCTGGTGTCAAAATTCTATTAACATTTAGATAGGTCAAATTTGTAAATGACTTTTTTTTTTTTTTTTTTTTTAATATAAAATGACTTTTAGCAGACTCTAGTCATGGATCCAAACATGGTATAGATCACCTTTCAGCAATATCATAACACTTTGGTAATATAACAGAGGTGCTAGCATCCCATTGCCTCCATCCTGTCTTTTTCCAGGACCAAATTAATGCCTGGTAAGAACCCAGAGAACCAGATGAGGTTGAAGTCAGAGGTGTAAATTGGAAGATGGGAAAGGAGAGCTCGGACCACTTAGCTCTGAGTGGGGTCTGCTGGCCAGGACATCACTGGGAAAGTCTGATTTCTGCTCTTAACTCTCCTGCATGTTTTCCTGTATGTCGTGGTTTGAGCCTGGTCGGCAGCCAACCACCATGCAGCCACTCTCTCTCCCTTCTCTTCTGGCAATAAGAAGGGACAGAGAGGCAGGCTTGGGGTTCAAGATAGGACTGGGATGGGGAAAAAATCGCCCTTTATGGGCACGAGCAAAAAGCAGATTCATTAGGGGAAGAAAAAAAGGAACATACATTTATTACAGACACTAACAACAAGTAACAGAGTAGGACAGTGAGAAGCATTGCCACATCTTGAGAACACCTTCTCCCCACCCCTCCCTTCTTCCCGGGCTCAGCTCTGCTCCCGATATCTCTACCTCCTCCCCTCAGTGGCACAGGGACTGGGAATGGGGGGTGCAGTCAGTGCTGCCTCTTACCCCATCTTCAGTGGGGGGAGCTTCTGGAACTTGTTCCTCCTGATCCATCGTGGTCCCCCTCTCACAGGAGACAGTCCTCCACAAACTTTCTCCAACATGAGTTCCTCCCACGGGCCACAGCGTTCCCCACACTGCTCCGTCATGGGTCACCAACTTTCTCTGACTGGATTCTCTCCCACAGCTGCAGCCCTTCCCGAGCTGCTCCGGTGTGGGACACCCCCACATGCTGCAATCCTCCGAGCGCTGAATTACAGCAGCGGGGCTACCTTTTCCCATGAGACCCCGGCCTTCTTCGGGCACAGCACCTTGATCAACCATGAGAAACGCAGGCTGTAAATCAGTGTCTGCTCCACCGTAGATCTTCATGGGTGGCAGGGGGGGGCTGCCCTGCCGTCTCACCACAGGATACAGGGGAGTCTCTGCTCCGGCACACCTCCCCCCTCCTTTCTTCCTCCGTTCCTCCACTGACCTTGGTGTTCACGCAGCTGCAGCAACTCCTCCTCACAAGTCCCACTGCACGTCACCACGTCCCTTCTTAAATATGTTATCAGAGGTGCAGCTGATTGGCTCAGTTTCCAAACAGAAGTGGAGCTGAGTTGGAGCTGGGGGAGCTTTGAGAAGCTTCTCAGAGGGGGACGCCCCTATAGCTCCCTCCCCTGCCACCAAAAAAACTCTACCACTTACTCAACCCAGGACACTCTATGACCCTTGTGGGCCACATCATTCCTGATCACTGGACCAAGGGAAACAGTTCAACTTTGCTGTGCTGTGCACAATATCATTCGCTTTTAACTAAGCTCTGGTAAGAGCCACTGCTAGAGGCCAGAGATCTCTGTACATCTGGGCTAAGCAGTGCTAGACCACATCCTCTGGCTCTGAGGCACTGTCTGGCTGTGTTTATAGCTCTGAATTCCCATTGCCTCCAGAACAAGGCAGGTACATCCAAACTGCCTACTAAGAGTGGTCTCCAGTCCTTGCTAAGCTTTGAACAGTGGCTGAGGGTTGTTTGGGAAGATCTTCTAAAGGCTGTTCTAAAAATTAAAAATGAGCTGATGATCAAGTTCCCCTTCTGGTATTGACATAAGCAGTGAATGAGAAAAAATAGGTTCATACAATTGAGGTCCCTTGAAACTACAATGAGGAACAAAGGTCCTCCTAAAATGTTTAGGAGGAAATGATGCTTCCACAACTCCTTTCCTAGGAATCAGACACCAAATTTCTCTCCACAGAGAGATGGTACTCTGATCTCAGCTTGCCCACAGGAATCTCTTTTAAAAGTTCATATACCCTTTCTAATCATGTGCAGGCAGAGGATGTTCAGAAGCACCAAACACCACAAAAATGGGGAATAAGCAAATGTGATCCTCTCTTCTCACTGGAAATCCTCGATACTTTACTTGCTAGGTCAAAAAGACTAGTTCTGAAGTCACAGGGACATGTTCCCATGGCTGGAAGGGTAGGAGAAGGCAATGATAGATGTTGAGTTGACCACAGAAGGTGCTCCAGAAGAAAGATGGGAAAATGCCAGGGTGGGAAGAGTGATACAGTCCAAAAAAATGAGCACCTGGTTCTACTTAGTATATACTGCATAAAAATATGAAGATTTTTCTCTGGTTTCTATTTCAAAATTGCATTTTTGTGCTAGGCAGGAGAGGATAATCTCTATCTTTAAAAGACCTCAACCTATAGGATCTGGATACCTGTTCATATCAGGAGCGCTCACTATAACGGGGTTAGGCTATGGCCTAGAGTGAAAAAATGTTTTTATTTTTTTCTTTTTTAATTGAACATCAGTATCTTGCACTTGTATGGAGAGCCCCTCACACAAGGAAAACAGCTGAAGGATGGGGTAAAAGTACATATGACATCCATCATATATTATGCAAAGCAAGACAGGTAGGACTGCTGTATCCAGCCATTCTTCATATAAGTTCACAGTACTGACATGAAAACACCTCCTTGCTATTCTGAAGAAAACCTTATTGTAGGAATGTTTTTCTACATTGAAACTAAGTAATATTGAAGCTGTCAGGTGGACTTCTTTATACATACTTTCAGTCCTCATGTCATTTTCCTCTAGCAACTGAAGATCAAGCAGTGCTGTTCTGAGTCTGATTCTAGTATAGTCGACAATCCAAGTGAAGAATGGCATTGCTTGATTTTATCCTAGTTTCCCAGGTCATGGGCTTCTCCAACGAGCAACAAGGTGCATTTTGGCAAGAATTCACCCTGGCAATGGCATGGAGATGGTTATCAACATCTCTATAGTAGATGCTATAATATAAGTCTGACTTCACAGACCACATCATTATGGCTTTCAAATAGCCTACCTAGATTATCCCAGTCTGTTCCTGCTATCTTCATTACTTACTACTGTGCATTAGGTATTACGTAATGTCTGTAACTTGTAAATATTTGATTATAAATTCAAGTGCCTGTAAAATTCACAGTTAAATATTAGCCACAGATAGGTTAAAACACAGATGTTTCTTGCTGGAATTAGTCCAGAAATCCAGATTTAACACCATGACTTCCCAGCAAAACACTTACAGACTCCTGACTGACAGGAGTATAGCTGGGACCAGTCATTCCTCCCATGGCCTCTGCCTGTACGCTGGGAAATCTTATGACTCCTTGGCTACAGTATCTGAAACTTCACCATTGGTTACACTATACACTTAAGTGTCTCAGTTCTACTTATTTCTGTTCCTTGACTGTCACCTTGCTTAAAACCCTCCATACAACTCCCTTCTTTTGTGCACTCAGTTGGGGATATGCTATAAGTATTCTGCTGCACCCAGTGGCTTTAACAACTCTCCTCCCACTGCTAAAAGCCTGGTGCTTTGACCCTTCATGTTCCTCCTGCTGCAGGATCTCCTGTCTCCATTTCCAGGCTCCTCTTCAAAGCTCTGGACCCAACACTGGTAACTTTATGATGGTGTAAAAACTCATAACTGAGTATGTCACAAACTAGGAATAAATGAGTTTATGAAGAACATTTAAAATCATTCTATTGGTCATATACTGCAGTACTTTCAAGGTACTTTGGAGGTGCTTTTGAAGTCCACCCTGTAGTACCTATTAGTGCAATATCATGGAAGTTGTTTTCCTGGTACCTGTGTTTTCCACAGGTATAAAGCAACAGTGTATTCTAATCATATTAACTGTGAATGGACTGAGAAGCAACTTCCAAACTTCACATATTTCACCACAAACCTTGTGCCCAAAAGTCTAGAAAATAGACATGTAAGCTCAGTTAACACTGTATTTCTCCCACTTATTTTAGAATAAATGACTAAACATTCCCAGTCACTCAAAACAGCAGGTGACTAACAACAGAAAATATCTTGCTTTGCTCCCCTTAGACCTCATAAGCAATCATTTTCCCTTCTCTCTGAGCCCGTGGATCAGTGACAAATCCTCCAATATTATAACTGAGTTATAGCTGCAGCGATGTCAGTGCCATTACTAACTTATCTGTCCAGAACAGCTAGTGCTTGCATCCCTATTTGGCTAAATAGTCTTGCCCTCATCCTACCTCAACATTTCCTGACAAAAAGATAAAGATGGTGTCTATGCTTGCCAACCCACTGATGTGACAGAAACCAATAGGAAAAACATCAAGCCAGCAACTTGAAACAGTTAGATGCTCACTGCAAAGACTGGAATGCAAAGATCGTTCATTGCAACAGGACTTCCAGGCATATGAACATAGGTTGGAAATGACTTACTACCTTCAGTCTCCTGAGGCTGACAAGAGATTATGAGGATGACATTTTAAGGAGGGAATTGTTTATTTGTGATAGAAACTGGAGGAAAAACAAACCCTTGGTTACTTTTTGAACTATGAGCAGGATTTAACAAAGCAACTTTCAGAGACATTTCCCTTATCAAAATGTCTTGCAAAATCTGAGGATGAGGAAATGATTGGAGAACTCACAACTTTTTAAAACTGCAGTTAAACACATGAAAAGGCAGCCCAGGAACTGGCAGAGAACTGTCTTTCTGTGAGGGGGGAGTTGGCTGAGAAACCTTGCAATGACCCAGGAGTTGGTGGGAAAGGACAGGGAGATTAATATGATTCTGAACAGACAAGCAGCCCTTACAGAAAGCATGCTATACTGAAGCTTCCCTCCCACTCTCTCCTTTCCTTGGCACCATCCTGAAGCTTCAAGTGGCTCCGTCTCTGTACCCCCAGTTTTCCAAAGAGTCATCAGACTGGGAAGGCAAGGTCCTCAAGGCCCTCAACCACAGCTCCTTCTCACAAGGCACTGACCCCAGCAATGCCTACCTCAGATCTCTTCAACCCAAATAAGACTTTATTGCTGCAACAATACTGCTTCCAGCTCTTCAGATTCCTGAAGGGTCATCAGGCAGAAAACCCACAGCCACAAACAGCTGTAACCTGTAATGTTCAGAGCTGTGGGAGCTGTCTGCATTGCACTGTCACTGATAAGTTCAAATCATAGTATTTACCCCATTTTCCTTTTTTTTTTTTTTTTTTTAATTTATAGTGCTCACAGTATGTATTCACCATTTTTCCCATGTCTGCATCTTTGCACTTTCAGTTTTCAAAAAAAAAAACAATTGTTTTTACTTATTACTGTAATTTTAGCTTGTATTTAATAATAACAGTTTGAAACTATTAAAAAAATATCATTTTTTCTTAGACCCTTATTTGCAGAAGTTGGAAAGTTTGTGGTGCCCTCTGGGAGACAAGGGTCCAGTTTAATGTCCTTCAAAAGCAATCTAACTTGCACTCAAAATTATTCCACAAAATGAGCTAGTGGGTGGTAAATGGTTCAAAACCATGCTAATTCTCTGAATCAGAATACTTACATAGTCCAAGCACTGTTATTTTACCTGCTTGGTGTAAGTGCCATTCTGACAGTATCCAGATAATTATGAAGGTAATAGTTGTTTATTGTTGTTATTCAGTAAATATTTTATCAAGAAATGTAGAGCATGTAGTAATCAAGGAAAAGATAAGACTAATTGGCAGTGAGTATATCAGCAGACTAACCAAAGCCTGGACACAGACCCACTACTGTCACCCAATCATCCACAGAGTTAAATTGGTTCTCTGGTACTGTTTTTGACACCAAACACACTCCCATATAATGCCTGGGCATAGTTCAGGTAGCACTGGGTAAGGACCACTCCTCTCTCTGTTTTGGAGAGGTGACAAGGCCCTGCAGTGTGAATGTGAGTCATGCCATGCCAGATGGCCTCAGGGATGAATAACGGTCCTTGACACATTTGATTTCCTAGCATAGACATTGTTCCTCTCTCTGTAGTGGACTTGAGACCTCATTTTCATTAAAAACAGAGGAATGAACTACTGCAGTGCTAGCACTATGCACCAGATCATTATGAATCCTTCTGGAACTGCCTGATTAATCCTTTGTTATCCGGACTTTCTGCAGGCACCCTGTCACAGCCTCTCATCCTAATCCTGCAGCACAACCCGTTCCCATCAGGTAACACTCAGTTCAGCTGCCCAGAAGGGCACCGCGCGGGGTGAGGTGTCTTCAGGAGTGTGCTGTGAGAGTATTCAGTCTGGATTGGAAAGGCACGTAAGTAACATGTAATAAATGTATGGGCAGATTATTTCCCATCAGATATAAAAACTGTAAAGAGAAAGACTGGGCTAAAAGGCTTTTGGTTTTGAAGTACTGCACTCAGAAGTTACAAAATGGAGCAAAGTGACATTTACAACTGTCATATGAAGTCGGTACTATGTATCCTTTGATTGTCAAATAAAAACCTTTCTCATAAGATATCTCTCTCTGGGATGAGTCCCAGTTGATATTTAGGACCAATATTGAAGCTGATTCTGGTTATCCCAAGCTGTATGCACTTCCTTTTTCTATTTGCATCATGCTTTTCAGCCTGCTCCAAAGTACTAAAGTGTTTTCCTGAAGGGCCCTTCTAGAAGTTAGTTTGAAAACTCTTTTTCTGTGTTGCTGGAATTGTCTCGAAATATAGGAAACACAGAAAATCCCATTTTTAAGGTGTAGTCTGAGCTGTGGAGAAGACTTTGATTTGTAACCAAAGATTCTTCTGTCTCTTCTCCCAGGTAAGTCTTAGTTTCTTACCATCCTCCCCACTCTTGCCTTTCCACTTGTTTCACCTATGTCTGCATGCCAATCTTGCCTTTTTTCCTGATTTCAATTTTAGACTCCTACTCCAGCAGGTCTTTGCCACAGTTTGACATACACATAAGTCAATTTGCACAACAGAGGGATTCTGCTTTTCTTCCACACCCCAGACACCTTCCTTCATCTATCCTTAACTGCAGTTCTCAGTTCTTCTTCCATATCCAAAAGCCTGTGAATGATATTAGTGTTCAGTAAACAAGACACCTGCATTTTTTAGCATGGGACAAGAAATGAGTTTTCATTATTTTAAAAAATAATTGTTGTGTTCACCTAAGATTGGCTAAGACTATTTAGTTTCAGGCTAACACCCACCATTGATAATCACAATGCTGGTTGTGACATTTTAGAAAAATCATAAAGAAGTCAAAATAGTGCTAGTTTCTAGCAAACATCTGATTTTTTCTTTATAAGCAGAAGCTTGCACATATCTGAAGGAACCTAGGGTTTCATGCTACATTTATGTCTTCTGTCCTACCAAAAGACTACCTCATCTACTGGAACAAAGGCTACATGCTGAGAGGAACACATCTATCTTCATGATGCATGTTTGGCCCAGAGCCTGAAGCCACAGCTCTATAGCTGGAGATGGTTCAGTAGGTTTGGTAGAATGGTTGTTAAAACTGACTGCTAAGCCCTGAGCCAGCTGCTAAAAGCTGCCTCCAGCAAGCACTGCTCCTGGTGATTCCTGTCCTCTCTCATTATCTTCAGAGCTTGCTCCTCCCTCTACTGCCACCCACTGTTTCTGCTTGGGTTTGGAGTCCCGGGTTGTACCCTATGGCCCCATCTGCACTTGCAGTGCTCTCATCACCTCTAAGGCTTTTGTGACTTTGGCCACACAGCCTTTGTGACCCCTCTGGCCCACCACTGAGTCTGAAGAAGGATGTGGACAGACCAGCTACTTCACTGGAAGGTAGCAAGCACTGGACTCCCTGCAGGGAAGACTTTTGATGCTTTCTCTCCTTCAGGGCAAAGGAGAACAGGCTAATTAAAACCAGTGAACTTGGGGAGGTGTTAGCTGCTGCCTCACACATTGGGTTTATAGACTGAATCTTGTTCTCTTTAGGCTTCCAGATTTTTCTCAGTTACTATTTCTCCTGTCACATACTTGCAGCTTCTTCTGTTATATACTCAATGCTTGTGCATGCCCTTTGGAAAAGCGTTTCTACAGTCCTGCACTTCATCAGTACAATAATTATTTCAGGCTTCCCTGTTAGACATAGTGAGGTAGTGTGAGGCACAGAGAAGTGAAAGGAAGTCTTCTTCTTGATTTCAATAAGCTTTGAATGAGGTATTTTTGCTTGATGAATCCTGTTTTTTCCTCTTCTTCTTTCACTCACATTGGTATTCAATATACATGTGAGAGCCTATGACTGTGTGTTTGTGATCCCCATCTCCTAGACTTTTAGTGCTGAGAAGGATACAAATTTTGGAGATAAGCTCTAAAGACATCATCGATGAAGCATTGAAGCCAATTCCGTGTTTTAATCCTGCATAAATTATCCTGGAACACAGCCCACATTTATGATGTGTGAGAGAATAGAAAAATAATGGGATTACTCAGAAGTTTCAGATGATTATAAACATATGGTGCAGGACGGTATAAGAACAAAACATACTGAGGGAAATATCATCAGTAAATGAAAGGTTAATAATGGAAAAAGTAAGTTTGGAACCTCATATGTGGCCTATTATCAAACACTTCTGACATGAAAGAATTCCTGCAGAAATGTTAAAAGTGGACAGCTAGTAGTTTAATGATTGTAACAAGAAAACTTTAAGGCATTGGAAAGGAAACTATATGATTATAAAAGAACTCATCACATATTTAAGCCTTCTATGAAAAATGGTAGTTTTGTGCCTGAGGTTCCGGACTGGGACTCAGATCTTGATTTATTTCCCATTTCTGCTACAGATTTCCTCTGTGACCTTGGGCCAATTACTTTGGGAGAAACATGCTAATCTCCTAAATGACTTACAAATTCGAGTTCCTTTTCCAAAAAGGTCATAGTAGCAGATTCATAAAGGACAATCTTGTGGGAATGCTGACTGTAGCCAGGGCTATCCCAAAAGTGAGTGTGCTGCCCCATCACTTTCTAGCTCTGAGCACCAGCAGGCCACCATGCCCCAGGGGAGGTGTCTGTCTTCTGAACATCCATGGAAAATAAGCAGGAGGTGACATGGGAGGGATCAGCTGCTGCCGGACCTCCTGTGAGTTCTGTGGAGCAGACAGTCTTGGGTCCTGCTCCTTCTCATGGTTTACAGCTTCTGCTCAGTTATCATCAGTGGCTCATCTGTGGGAGAAGCCCAGGTGTGATGCCTGGGTCTGTGCACACAGAAGATTCCAGGAGTGACATGGTCGGTAATTTTACCCTGAGAAATACAGAGGCTCCTGGCTCTTGGCATCCTGCTTCGATCAAAAAAGAAAGAACCAGGAACAACCACCTCTCTCAAGGTCAAGTATGGGAAACCTTCCACCTGATTCGCTGCCCACCTAAGACCCTCAGCCTCAGAGTTCAAACCTACATCACCAAAGTCCAAGGAAAGTGGGAAGAAAGAAGGGCAGGGGCATGCTGCCTTCAATTGCCCCCAGTCTGGGAAGCTGAACTGTAGCAAAAGTACAGAGCTCTCCTTTTCTTGCTTAGATCCTTGGGCTTCAGTATCAGGATTAGGAATGAAATAAATGTTTATTTTTCTTGCCAATGCAGGAATTAGCTTCTTAAGAAAACTTACATAGCAACTAAGCAAGCATGTAAACTTGAAACACCTAACTGTTGTTGCCTCCAGATTTCAGACAGCTTTGAAAAATGGACCCTTTTGCTATTCCCAGCTTGTGAAGTACAAATAGCAATAGCAGAATATTCTTTTTCTCTCTCATCCTGTATTAGTCCATGCTGTACATAGTCTAGCAACTCATACACAAAATAGGAATGCAAGAAGTAATAAACCTCTAGTGTAGGTAGGGGACCCAAGGATGGATATTCGCTCTAGCTTTCCATATGCTATAGCAATGATAAAAGAATCTTACAAGCATTTCTTTCTCCCCTTAATATATAGTATGGTCATAACTCAGAAACTGCTTTGGACAGGATTCACAAAATGCTGTGTCTGTGTAAAGTCAGTTGAAAGTAAATAACATATTTTCCTCTTCAGACTCTTAGATATCTCTATTTGCCATGGTTTGTTTCATTCTGCATGGAACTATATGAAGGTTCAGGAATGTGGCAGATCACAAAAGTGAAGAATATTAGTTTTCTGAGATTCAAAAATGTCCTAGCAGAGACTGTCCTTCAAAGCATATATTTCATTGTCAGTAATTTTGGCATAAGCAAAAGATCCATACAAAACATATAAAAAATTTAATAAAGAGATAAAGGTATATGCTTATCATTCAAAATGGAATATTTTAGCAATTGATATTTGCTGACAGGAGTGGGGAAGTACAAAGGAATTCAGAAACTTCAAGGCATATATTTTCACTTTCATCAAAACATTTTTAACCTGTAAGTCTCCACCTATACCCACTGACTTCTCAGCAAAGCCAAGGAAGGCTGATCTCACTGCTAGCTGAGTTTGATACACTAAGAAAAACTATTATGAGTATTGACTGCTGCAAATTTACATTTCATCAGTGACTCTTTTGGGTGAGAGTAGGAACAATTTCATATACACAAGTAGCTAAAATCTTGGTTAATATGTTAGGTTCCACATTCAGAAAAGAAATAGAAAGTTTCTGTCACTGTGACTGACCTTCTGTATCTGCTTTTATAATCAATGTGATCAAAGCAGTCCATGTGTCATGGGACAGGATTCCCTTCTGGAGTATTTCCATGGAACTGGAGACAGCTGTTACCAAAATATATTTTTAAAAGCTGCAGGAAATCTGTCTGTAACTGATGATTTTCCCAAGTTTTAAGTCTTAAAAGAATCTTTCTGTTTCCTGTAAGTACATGTCTTTTTTCATTTGATGTATCTGCTTGTAGTGGGGAATTTTTCAGAGTCAATTTGTCACTGATATTTGTCTGAAATCACTTGAGTCAAAATTATCTTTTTCTAAATCTGTTGGCTACTGTATTGTCTGTGGCAAACTAACATTGAGTCATAAGCTTCTAGGTCAGTGGGGTCATTACAATCATCCCATCTGACCTTGGGCATAAGACACACCACAATTTCTGGCAATGTGATTCCTGCAGAAAGCCTGTTGCTTCTGATTGACATGTTTGTCCTTCAGAGGGACAGATTTTGTGGGTATTAGACTTCTACTAGAACTGCCTCCACCAGGACTACAAATGCCAGGGAAACAGCTGAATGGTTGTGGTGGCTCCTCCTGAGTGTTGTGGCTGTGTCCCATCTGGGTCCTACATGCTTATTTCTGGAAGCACTACTAGTCCCATTTCATTTTCCATTTATTTTTTCTTAAAATTTTGTTGCCTCTAAATTACCCAGAAGCACCATAGGAACTGTAAGGATACAGAAAATACTTTTTGTGTCAGGGTTTTACAGTGCAGCCAAGAACTCACGTCATCTAAGCACCAGACAATGGCGAGATACGCTAATGTTGTTCCAGGGAATCAAGACATAGTGAAATCACACAGACAGTGAAGAAGCACAAAGTTCCCTGCCTGTGGACTGGCCATCTCTTTTCACAGCTCAATGAAACTCCATCTCTTTCTTGTGTTGTTGGCAGTATGTTTCTATTCCCTCACTCCTGCAGTTCAGAAGTAAATGATGTTCCTTCAGGACAGATCTCTGCAGAATTTTGCTCCATGATTCACTGAAGCATAAAATGGAGTGGACATTGACTCTAGTGCTGTGGGTTTTTTTCCTAGATGCATAGGTGCATACCCTTCCCAGTGCAGAGTCCCATATCTGTGTGAATTCTGAAGAGGGTTTTCCAGTCTGAAGAGTTTTGTGCAAAAACTTGCCTACCAGAACCATTTTGCAGTGACCAGAGTTCAGTTATGGGCCCCATGAACCATTTCACAGGCTGTTGAGCACTCCCACCAGTAGATCATAAGCTTACTGAGTTGACATCCTGAGCATTCTCCTTCCCTGTACTCCACTATCTTAAAACTCTGCATTGTCATCCATTTTTATTTTTTTCTGAGACAGTACACCAAAGAAAGACTACTGTTGCCAGTTTTGTTTCCTTTATACTTAACCATTCTAAATCCAAAATCTGAGGTGATTAATATGGCAAATATGTTTTTAATTTGACCTGATGGATAATAATGTCTGAGGATCTTTCAGCGCTCCCTAGTAAGAAGTTCTTACTGCAGTTTTATTTTCTGTTTATGAGAGATATAAATCACATCTAATTTAGTCTCTGTTTCTAAATCTCAATTTATTTGATTCAAGATGACTAAGAAGTTTTCTCTTCTCTCAAATTATATAATTAAGTCTGTTCACAGATTAATTTATTCCATAATCTGTGAACTCCCCTAATAAGAACATATATTGTAAAATCTTCTTTGATAATAATGTTTTAAGTGGCTGAACCGTGATTAACCTGTGGGTCTACATGATTGACAGAAGCATTCAGTTTATTCTGTTTTCAAATAAAGGCACAGACCCTGTTGGAAAGTTATGCTTTGTTTAAGAACAAGCTATTTGCCTTAATTTAGATACAACCAAGCTGTGTAACAGTTTTTATCAGGTCAAATTTCCTGATGTCTTGTCAGGTTAACATAAAATTAAATCATTCACAAGTTTTTTTCTTCTTTGTTTTTCTGTTGTCCAGTTCTGTAACTGTGAAAGAGGTGGTATGGATTTCAGTTAATGTAAATAGAAGCCAATTAGGTAAGAAAATGCCAGATTTTAAGAATCACATTACAGTTTTTCAAGAAAATAGGTAATCTGAAAAGCATTCAGATCTAATTGTTCCTGAAAGTGGAATGGCTATTACTTAGTGCCACAGGGTAGTCTGATCTTCCTGTGACCCTACATGAGTCTGTTTATTAACGTTTTCTTTAAAAATGGAGCTCTTTTGCCCTTTGGTTTTGATGTGCTCAGTACTTAAAAGAGTAGAGTAGTAAAGACTACAAAACAAATGAGATTATCTGTGGCTAATATTTTAATCCAGAGTCCTGGAATTCTCTGTGCATGAGTGGAACTGTTGCACAACAGTGTGACTACAGACATTGTATCTCTGTGCTTCTCAGGGACCTCTTGAATTTATTTCTGAGACCTGCTTATTCTGCAAAGTTTAGTTCATGTAGGAAAGGTATTAACAGCTTTTCTTTTCAATTCACTAAATGATTCTTTCTGAACACTGCATGCAGAACCAGAGAACGTTAATAAATAGATAAGAGTGAAGTACATGGATAAGAGTGAAACTCTACAAATATTTAAGAGAAAGACATTAGCAGATAGATAGAATATAATTTATAGAATATGCCTCATGTTTTCTCAAACTTTCACAAGTTCAAAGCTTTCCTTTAGAGCAAACAGCTCCCTATTTGTATTTACCTTATTTTGCAAACAGAACATACAATGGAATCCACAAAGTGTGAATTTTAGAAACTTACCAAACTAGTCCTCCTAAATAAAGTGATAAGGTTACCAGTTTCATCAGTGGATAAAGGTTTCCTTTAAAGTTGAAGGAGTGAGAGACTGCATTCATGAGAGTAAGATTTATCTTAAGTATTAAGTAAGTATTATTTTAACTGTATTTGAACAACAGAAGACAAAAAGCAACTGACTACAGCTGATCAGAAAGCCAAAGATGCACTAACTTGTACTGAGGTACCTTATCCCTGACTGCAGATGACCCAAAATTTACAAGTTTGAAGATGATGTATCAAGTACAGGCAAGTCTGCAGGAATTAGCATTATACTGGTCTAAAGTGGTCTTCAAAAATTTCTTTGGAACTTACCTGTCTCTGATGTATCTAAGTCTGTTCACAAAGACTTCTGTGCTTTACATTGGGCCTGTGCATCAAAGGAAAAGATCACAGTGTGGGTTTGATCTAAATGCTTTCTCTGCCTGATTCATGCATCCAGGTAAGTGTGGGACATCCTGTCAAAAAGAGGTTTTATAAGTGGTGTCCTAAGAAATATCAACAGAATACCTGATCTGTTCATTCTGGAGGTACTGAAATACATTAAGTTAATTCTTTGTATGTTCAACAAAAAGGATTAAATCCTGTCCTTTGCTGTATACAACAGCTCCAGTGTAAAGATTTTGGATAAAAGTTCTCTGAAACAGAGAAAGCATAAATGTCCCATACATATGAACAAGAATTTTGCAAATAGGAACAGCATTCAACAGTGGATATATAGCTCATTTGGACAATAAAATTTATGTGAAGGACTGTATCTAGCGCCCACTTCTCATCCAGTCTTTGTAACGTGTCCCCCCTTATCCCTACTTCTTGCTTAGTCAGTATGTATTTTGAATTTGTAGAATGGGGACTCTGACTGCTAAATGGGCTTTAAGCAATCTTAATTGGCAAAACATCCAAAGAAAAATACAGTGGAAGAGTGATTAATCTTGTGGGCTTTACATGCCCCCTGGTGGAAAACCCTCAGTGTAGCCATAAGGATTTCATGCAAAAAAAACCATCTCTTGTAAACAGATGTGTGGTTCATGAAACATATCTGAGTTACATTCTCATCTGAGGCACGGCACTATTATCGGTGTATAGCCCATGAGTAAGAACACACAAGATCCCAAGTTACAAATGAGCACCTGGACTCATTTAAGTGCTGCTAGCATGATGTACTTTGCTCGTACGGTATAAATTGCTGGCCTAAAATTTCTTGCAGGCAAATGATGCCAAGCTCTTAATATATAGAAAATGAACTCTAGTAACTTAAGCAAAATAATCACAATTTTCCCCACAGTCTTTCCAGGATTTCAATCTGGAGGGTTTTGAAGGATACACAATACCTTGTTACAAACCATATAATGTTTTAAAAAGTATCCAACTGACAACCTTGGCTAACATTGTATCTTCTATCTAGATTACTTCAATATGTCATGTCCATATCACACCACTCTGTCCATGGTCCCAATGCCAAGGATTTCTGTCTTGTCCAACCTTTCCATCTGGAAGTAATGAGCTTAATATTCTGGCTCTACCCCTGTAAAAGCTATGTCACAAAAAAGTAGCAGTCTTATGAACTGTTGTATACCCTGAAGACAAATTTGAGATCCGCATAGCCTCTCAAAGTTCTACTCAGATTCATTTAAAGACAAGTTTTCCACTCTACTCCCATAAGACCTACAGCATACCATAAGACTGTGAGAGCGATTTGACAACCATTTATGCTTAAATCCTGTCCTAGACATGTCAAAGGACTACGCTTAACAGATAATGAAGGGCTAGGATGTTCCTTTGGGGAAAACCACATTGTGTTATAAGATTTGCTCTTAAGATGGCTGTTCTCTTAATTACCATTCCTCTGAAAGCCTAAAACAAAGAAAACAGAAGTTCTTTGTTTTCAAGTATTTTCTCATCTCCTATAAAGTGAAGACAACCTTTCTAGGAGCTCGTTCTATCTATGGCAAAAACAATGAGGCAGGTATTGCCCACCAGCTTGGGCTTTAGCTCTGGCTCCACGTTTATCAGCACAGGCTGAGAGCATCAGCAGTGCTCCCTTCACTGCTGCTGCGTGGAGGGATCGAGAGCTGTTTTGAGGAGGATCTGCTTTAAATCTCATTCCTTTCCATTTCCTTTCTTTCTTCACATAGTGAGAAGGGTGGGTTGTCACTCTGAGTAGAGGTTTCATAAATGATGTCCTAAAAAATATCAAGAACTACCTTAACACTGACTGTGAGTTGTTTTCATTTTCTCATAAGCCTTTTTTTTTTTTTTTTTTTTTTTTTTTTTTTTTTTTTGTCTCATTTTCCGGTATTATCAGCATTTTACAAAAACTAAAATCCTGAGACAAAATGTGACAGTATTCCTCAGTCACTTCACCCAGGCTGCATAAATTTACAGAGGGAAACTTATCTCACCTACCTTAGGCACCAATTTTAGGATGGGATGAATCCTTCATTGGAAGTGCCTCTCTCCCCACATTAACTATAGACAAAGTTAGTCCTGGAATAATATTTAAACAACTAAAATAATGTATCAGTCCCATTCTTTGATGCCAGGATTAAAACCAGAACTTGTTGAGACAGCTCTTATGTCTGTCATATTCTTACACCATTATAAGAACTAATTTTCTAATTCCTTGACTATTTTAGTTGCCTCTAAATTGAACTCTTCAGCATTTAATTGAAACTTTTTTCAATGCTTCTCAAAATAGAAACCAATTTTAAGAATATTCTCTTATTCTTCACTAGGAATCTGTGCAGATACAGGTGAAATAATCATATGTTGTTTGAATCACAACTAAATCATTGCTGGCCAGAAAAAAAAAAGATGAAGACTTGAAAAATGCAGTTGTTCTGAAAGCAAAATGCTTTGCACAGTCCTCTTCGATTTGCTGAAATTAAATTTTGGCAGATAGGAATATTCTGACATTGCCAAAATGTCCTGTTTTATAATTTTGGAACCAGGCATCCAATATTTCTTTTCAAAATAATTTTTCACGTTTAATGTTCATATGATGTGTTTCACTTTGTGTTCTCAATACAATTAAAAAGTCAACCATAATCAAAAGTTTCTCTCTCAGACATTTCAGTTGATATTCGACATTTTTCTTAAAACTTTCTCTTCCAGATAATTTTGAAATTTTCAGAAGTTGTGCCTAACTGGCTTAAGACCAAATCTGAAAATCCTCTTCAAATTTATTTTCTACATAGATATGATTTATTGTTGATATTTCACCAAGAGTGTGTCAGTCATAAACCTCTTAAAAAGCTGAAAGGAAAAGATCTTCACTGTTCCTCAGACAGGACTTCACACTTACTGGGCCAGGACTTAAAATCTGTTTCCACAACTGCAAGAATACCCTGTATCAAAACACTTTTCTCCAAGTGAAGCTGAGGAGAAACTGGTGGTATTTTTAATGTCACCCTGCAAAATGTAAAGTGGTTAGAGGATATAAGATGAAATATTATCATTTTTAAAAACCAGCTGTGTTAGTGTATAACATTAAAATACCTGACTGGTTAAAGTTCATGGTTGCTCTCATTTGCCTCTGTGAAGGGCATGTTTAAGAAACCAGAAAGGAAACACTTCTACGTAGCTGCAGATTCAGAGACATCGGGTTTGATATGTTTATTTATTAGCATCAGTCTGTGTAACAGTCTCTTCAAATACAAATTTGATATAAGGAGCCAGATCCCTCAGCCTATTGAGTTCATTTTGTGCTGTTTCATAGCTCACTTCATAGCAGTGGAAAATGATGTGTACCATCTGGAGCGTCCTCCTGCATATGTTCTCTGAGAAGATGGACTCTGGTTGTTGCAAAGCCAGCAGAGATGTCTTCGCTATCTGCGACACCTCTGCTGTGCTGCCTGGCATGAGGCAAAGAGGTGTACTTACAGAGAAGACAGAGAATGTGGAGAGAAAAGCATTTTCACTGCCCAAATTTCCCAGAGCCTATGAGTTCGATTCACTGACAATATTTTAAAGCATTTCTCAGAAGTGTTTTGTTCAAATGCTGGCAGTGCTGTAGAGCCAACCACACTTTTCAGCTACTGTCTTCCCTGTTTTCCTCACTAGCAGACTGAAACTCAGCCCAGAATTGCTCCCTAGCACTTAGACATCTTTGGTTTTCACTGGTCTCCAGCTCATCACTTAGGATCTACTTCTGGGTGTGGATCAGCACAGGTGCTTGACTCTTACACTGTGGTGTCACCCTGACTACAGCTGGACTCTTCAGGGAGACAAGCACCTCCCTGTGAGGTCCTCTGGCAGGCTGAGCTTAGTGAAGAAGGCTCCTATTGCTAAAGCAGCTCCCAGTGTATATGCAGTTCCTTGCTGCTGACAGCTATTTAAGGCTTCCTTTACTCAAACCACTCCAGAATCTACCATATCAGCAAAACCCAAGACCCTTAACAACCAAGCAATCCTTTCCTCCACCTGCAACACACATACTCCCATGCAAATTGACAATGTTTGAAACGAGATAAATTTCGGTTTCTGTTCAATGTTATAATGATCTGGTTGTGCACTGAATCTCCATCATAGAAACAGAGAGTGAAATCACAGTCTCTTTCCTAAGGGGTTTATAATGCTAGTATAAAGAAAGAAATATAGGATAGACATGGGAAGAATAAGAAAATAATGGGACAACCTTAGGTTTTGTGAAATGCATTAATATAATCTCTAAATTCTGAGCTAAATTATCCTGCTTCATTTGGCCTTCCTATCTATATGTCTATCTTTGATGGAGTTCAGTTTTGACAATGTTCATGCTCAGCATTTCTATAATAGAGACTGAATTAAATGATCTTGAGCACAAATGTGTCCAGGATTAAAATGATTTATTGTAACTATTGCAACTATTCTGAAGGTGGATTGAGAGTTAGAATGATTGTTACGTCAAATCACTTGAAGACCAAACAGCTACCTCTGAATGTTCTTCTCATATTGAATTATTTCTCCACAGGTTGTATCAATTCATACTGCTAAGCAGGTTACTTTTATATACTACTGTTGAAATCTGAATACAACTGCTCTTCAAGTTTCATCTAATTTTTTAAGACTGTCTTTCAGAGGAAATGGAACCTAATGTGATTTAACTGTTGGAGGAGGTAGAGGGGGGTTAAATCCAGTCAATTTATGTTCATTATAAACAAATCCAAATTCTTGGCTAGTATGGTATGACTAACATATGTCACATACTACAGCATGTCTGGTGTACCCTTTAACATTTTAACAGTCCATCAGACATTAATGTGACTTAAACATCAAAAACAGGTTCATTTTGCCATTAATATCCTGAAACAAGAACATCTAATATACACATCCTGAGATTTAATCTGTAAACATAACCAAAAATGTCTGGATGAAGGGGTCTTGTTTATATTGCAGTAGTGCTACTTCCATGAAGCATGTGTCTGCTATCTTTAGTATGCAACTCTAGCATCCTACCATTGAGAGACCCCTAATGTCTTTGATACTGTTAGGGAGACTTATAAGTATTCTTCTGACACACCAGTCCCTTTGTGGATCCCCTAAAGTTAAAGCTACTGATAAACACAACTTGTCTCATAAAGAGGAGAAGAATTTTAAAACCACTTCAAACATGCTCAGGATTTCCCTATTAATTTTTCCATGGTGTGAAAGCAGGTTCTGAAGTGAGCTGGAATTAAGAGAACATGCTGCTCTTTACTGAAGTAATGACTTGTTTAATAAACAAGAAGGGAAAAAGAAAAATGTGAAGATGCAGACTTTCAAAATAAGAATATCTGAGAAAAACTTAATAAAATGCGAATGAACTTTCAGTCCAGTCAAATCCCTTTGTTTATTTTTCTATCATTATTTGAATACTTGGTTCTTGAATTGATGAATGCTTAAGGAGGTACATTTCTTGGGAATTAGCATAGGACAAAGCATATGTGCAAAAGTCTCCAAACACACTGTATCTATCAACTGTGGTAGGAGTGAGTGAAGCCACTACAGTCAGAAAAATAATGAGTAAAAAAGAGAAGAAAAAAAAGAATAGTTATATCCTTTGATATCTGCAAGATTGTTTAATCCAACTCTTACGTAGATAAAACCACAATGTAATTGCTATGGAGTGAGCTGCATTAGCAACTATGGCCTTGGAAAACCGGCCAGATACATTCAAGGATTGAAGTACAGAAGAATACTTCAATGAAGGCATGTCTTAAATCAATCATTTCACTGGTGGAATTTGTCAACAGCATGATTTTTTGAAGAATTATGCAGATTCATCTGAACTTTTTATACCAGTGCATGTGTTTCCATTAAATTTTTGTCAGGATGGTTTTGCAAGCTGAGGCTGGAATTTCTCATCAAAACCAGGCAGAGAGAATCCCTTCTCAAAATAGGTAATGGCATGGGAAACTCCTCTGGCATAGAAGAACAAGAGCAAGGACTTCAGTATGGTCTCCTGAGCAATCTTATTTCAGTATGTGAAACAGAGCCAGGGCAAACCTGAACACAGGCAGATGATTGTCAGTATAGTTAAATTGTTAGTATGGTTCTTGGCCATAGTTTGGCCTGGGCTAACTACCTCTCTACCAGAAATGTCCCAGCACACCTGAGGGGATAATTTGAGCCAGTATAGATGCAGTCAGCATGTTTTGGGGGGTAAAAGCAATTAACTGTGTCAACACAAGCGTTCAAGATGGCCTCAGGGCAGACAGCAGTCCCTGGACAATTTCTTTTACTAGTACAGCTGCAATACAGTAGTCCCTATGAGCACATGGGGGAGTTATAAGATACTAGGGAAAAAGACTTTTTCACATGCATTTTTGCTGCAAATTTTTCTGGAATGGTCTCAGCATTGTCCCAGTGCAGACTGAAATTTATTTCTGAAACCATGACTTTTTTGCAAAACAAAATTCTTGTTTTCTGGCCAACTTTAGTACCAATTTGACAATATTGACATAGAAACTAACAGAATTTATATCAGTGAAACCCCTAGTGTGGGTACAGTTATGCAGATAAAAGAATAGTTTATACATATTTCTCTTCCTGTAGTGCCTCAGCATTAGGGGTTCACTCAAATTTCCCACTCATATTCTATGTTAGTTTTTTTTTTCATGTCCTTCTCTTTCAACAAATGTAGCATGAAAAAATGCCCACACAGGAACTGAGAAGGAATAAGATACGGATGAATAAAAGCAGCATGTCTGAATGCCTGTGTATTCTGAACATACACAACATTCAAGACATAGATACATATATGCTGCTCTGATGAGGTTCTAGTGGCTGATAAAACCTAGGGCATAAGGAACTCACTGATGATTTATTTTAGGGTATATTGCTTTACTCATCGGTACCATGAAAGCTGTGCACATCTCTGTATAGATGTTTGAGTTTGTCAGCTGAGGACACTAGTCTTCCAAATTCAGATCTTACTCTGTCCGCGTTTTGTAAGAGCAGTTTAGAAAATGGTCATGCATCCACATGTCTACACTTAGAACTCCTTGAAGTTAGGTGGGATTTCTCATATCATGTCATGTTTCCAAATGAGAACAATTGTTTTTCTAGTAAAGATGCACTCTTACAGGTTTTCAGTCTTCTTTGTTTAGGAATATTTCCTTTTTCAAATACAAAGCATGGAAAATGAGAAATGCAGTGCTGGGAGGTAGAGGGGAGTGGTCTGAAGAAGAAGCAACTAGTTAGGAGCATGTAGGCATATCCTTATCTAAGATAACACAATGGTCTTATCTAGGAGCAATTCTAAAACCTGAAGTGAGCCACTGAATACACCTGTGAGAGTTTTTGTTATTAGTGATGTTTGTGTTCATACAAGCATAGACTAGGAGACCCTTCTGCATCACTGCATCCAGTCTTTTGCATCATCATAAAGTTTTGCCTTAAAATTAAGTAAGTTTCTTGCAACCTGACTCTTCTAAATGCCCATAAGATATTCTTATGCTTACTGACTTCATTTAGAGAGCACTGTAACTATTGCACATTTTGTGTGGGATAGATGGTCTTTGATTCAATTTTCAGTTTCTGCAGACAAGTTTCTCTGCTTTAGTTTCTATTAAAAAGCAGTGTCTGTCCTCCCCATTGTATAAGAGGAAATAAAAAATACAAATAATGAAACATAAAAAAATCATTATTTTCTTGCTATTTCACACATTTAAAGCTAATTGCATGATGTCTGAGAAGTTGACTCATGTTCACTGAACACTCGAACTTAAAAATGCACACAGTTACCGATACTTCCAACAGGCTACTGCCTCTTTCTCTTTTATTAAGATCAATAAAAATTAGTCACTGTGACTTTGTGTTAATGTTTAATTTCTAAACAAATGTCCATGCAGAAATCAGGTCCTCCACAGGGACTAGCTATTGCAAATCGTCTTTCTTTCCTTTCATTTTAGATTATTTGTGCTCTGCCTTACAGCCAAAATGAAACCTAGTTTCTCTCCTTTGACCACATCTCAGTGTGGATAGTACGAAGCACTAAGAGCTTTCCATTGCTGTGGTATATGTTGTTAATTGCTAACATATTCTGCCACATCATTTTTCACAGTATTGGAACTTTTTAACTATACCACAACTCAACAAATATTAACGGGACCAGACATGTCTTGGAAGATGGTACTGCTAGTATTTCCTTCCTCCTTTGGTTCCCACTGAGCAGATGTAAATCACTTTGGGACTGCATTTCAGTTCTGAAACCTGTTTCAGTTTTGCTCAAACCTAATTGGAGGTCATGTGGAGTTTTCTTTCTTTCTTTCTCAAAAACAGCAAAAAAATGCAGTCTTCGAGCTTTAATTACCAAGAAGCTCGCCTCCTCAGAATGCACTTAAGCAGATATATTGTAGGAAATCCATGAAAAAACACAGCCCCCAATTTTTATTGAGGAACTAGACAAAATTGTAACTGGCAAATACTTAGCCTCTCAAGACCCTTACCACGTGTCCTGCTCTTGTTCCCTTTGGCAGTTTCTCCTTCAAGTTTTCTTCAGGACCTGGCCTGTCTTGGGTGATGCATTTTGCACTGAGCCTTCATAGCAGGGCATGATCCTCAGTAGGGCCCTTGAGTACTACTAAGATTCAAACAAATGATTAATAAAGAGCAGATCCCAGGCTGTAAATTGCATTTCGTTCACACCATTCAGATCTCGCTCCCACAAAAAGGAGCTTGTCTACATTAATTTGGTGTAAAATAAGGGATGGACTCAGGTTTCATGAGTCTAAAACCAGAGTTTTCTTCCTCCATTGGGGAATCTAAGTTTTCTTTTGAACAGAAATTTAGATTAAATAAAAAATACATTGCTGCTTTCACAGCCTTCTTGGCTGGGAACCAGGGACTCCTCTCTGTAATTCTGGTTTATTCTACTTATACTTTGCAGGTGGTTTATGAACATTTATGTTGCCCTAGGCAAGTGACTGAATATAAGTCTATTTTCCCAAACACAAAATGAAAATAGTACTGCTTATGACATCTTCTGACCAGTGGTATTGGGCTGCCTAACACCTGAGCCAGTGCATAACATTTATTTAATACAAAGAAAATAAATATTTTGCTATTTCATGTGACTTGAAATAGAATTTTCATTCTATTTCTTATTTTATTGAAAACATAAAAATATATGTAAAAAATAAATTTCTTTTATCATTTGAATTGGTTTCTCAACCAGAGACAAAAGACTGGGGCAAAACCAACCAACAAACAAACCAACAAAAGTCTAATACAGTCCCTGCTGCCTCAGGAAAACAGACTTTGATTCATTTAATGATTTTCCTCTAAAAAAGCTGTTACAGAACATCAGTGCTTTGGAAGAATAGGGGAGAGGCAACTAAATTGAAATAGAGAGATAAATTCATACATATTCATTCTTTTTCATGTAATAATGTGCTATTTAACAGTCCAATAATTCTTCATCCTTTGAAAAACATAACTAATAACTTTACAGTGAATCAAACTCACTTTTCCTCTGTCTGTGTGTAGAACTAGCTTCATTCTCTTGTGTCTGTTCAGGGCCTTGGAAGATGTCTTTTATTCCAGCAAAGCAGTACACATTGCCAGCACCCTAATTTTATCACTGCCAATACAAAAGTGTGGGATACTAGCATCTGCATAACACTGTATTGGGTTGCGTCACTGTAATATCAGGCTATGTATCCAGTATCAAATTGTTTGGACGTAGGGACTTTTCTGGGGGCTATGGGTTTTTAGACGCTTGTAAATTAAAACAAAAAAAAATTGTTTTTTGAAGATGATGTCAGTTTACAATGTAATGTTTTAAGCACCAGGCAGTTTCATTCAAAAGGAGAGCTTAAACTCTTTCAAGAGCTTTGCTAAGCTGCATAATACAACACCTTTCTGTAATGTGTTTCTAAAAGCTAAGTCTTGCTTGCTGTGCAACCTTTTAGGCAACAGTGAAGATTTTTGTTTGCTTTGTAAAGTTGGCTTTTAAAAACAGGGTTGGCCAGAAAACAAGAATGCTATTTCAGGAAAAAAAAAAAAAAAAAAAAAAGAGTGAAATCAAGGTTTTCACATTCATTTTTATTCTGATGCAGAAGAAAACCAAAGCATGCAAATTTATTCTCTTTTTTTTTTTTTTTTTTTTTTTTTTCCCCCCAAATGAGACTGGGCCACCAGAATAATTGACAGCACTGTGATTCAAGTATTTAGCCAGAATTAAAGAAAAAAATTCCTGTCCTGAACTGAGCCACTGGTTTTTGTAGTATAGATCTCATAGACCTCATACTGGATTTGAACACACAATTCACCCTTGACATGGTAGAGCCTGCCAATGAAAATTACTTGGAAATAATAAGCATCTTCTTGTAAAGTTTCAAGTTTGACAAATCACTATTCATATGAAAAAGAAAAAAAAAAACAGCTCCATTCCCTGCTTTGCAAGATTATACATAAAGAAGAATGCATAATAATACTATTTTTGAAAGAAATTACACTGAGGTCAAATTTAGAGACTCGGTGAAGATTCAGCTTCTTTTCATATTGTACTCATTTGTAACACATGGGGACAAAATGTTACCATAACAAATTTCACCGCACTTTTGAGTGTACAAAGATAGACATGATATAACCCTTGTGCTTATCATTTCCATAGAACTGAATTTAACCTTTAAAAAGCTAAAATACTAGCTCACACATTCAGCTACAATAAATTCTTTTAGCACCATCTTCATTTTCAAGGCTGGAAATACCATGCTTGTGGATATGTTTATGTAGAAGTAGTATTGTGACAATCTTCCACAACAGAATTTTTGGTGCAGAAAATGAGCAAAGATGGTCTGAGGCATAAGTGAAGCATGCAGGACCCAAAGTGCATGAAGACACCTGGGGACCACTGTATCTCCAGGAGGACTCGGAGGAGTGGCAGCCTGTAAGATGCTTCCCAAAGAGCTGAGTAGGCATGAGGTGCACAGCAGGTTGGCAGGTACAGATTCATCCTTTCATCACAACATAGCCCAGCAGAAAGGACTCAAGTCCATTTGTCTGAGAGTGGTATTGCTACATGAGTGCAGGCAAATAGACAGCTTTACTGGTAATGATCCCAGTGCAAAAACAAAGAAATGTGAAATGGGCTTATTTGGTAGGGCTCCAATGAGAAGACAGAAATACCATCATTTGCCAAGTGGGAAGGATGAAGTCAGCAGAGAGAGTATTTTGTTTCTAACTTTAGAAGATGCTGCAAACAATGGAAAGAGAGAAGGGGGTTGGATTTATTTTAAAAAGAAACTCTTTAGCATGCAGTTTACACTATTGTAGCATTTGCACTTAACATAGGCCAGCTTTATTTTATTTATTTTTACATGTTTGCTCAATTTCAGATAGGGTGAGTGAGTCCTTAAAAACTTATCCTCTAGGTTCATGATATACATCAGAGCTGTATCAGTCTCCTAGGAGACTTAAACAAAGAGAACCTAAAAAAGATGTTCCTTATTTTTCTGTAGTTCTGCCCATGATTAATGGAAGCCTCTGATGATGACTGCAACTCAGTATATTTCTTGGCACTGTCACTGTGTTTTCCTTTCTTCTCAGCTGGGTCAAGTCATAGTGACTATAAAAAGTAGAAGCACAAGGTTCTTCTTGACAGTTCAGTAATATAAAAGAGGGCCTGCTGCTGTACAGGGTGTTGTTTTGTACATAGCTGTGGGTGTTTGTGAGGACATGATAGAGATTAGAGCATGATAGATAGCAAAGAGAGTAAGGATTCAAACGAACTTTTGTAAAAGAACTCTGGCCCGTTTCCATGCCAGCAACCCTTTCTATGAATGGCATATTCATAGCAAAAGAGGTCTCTATTTTGTTTTTCAGGTTTAAAATCACCCAGTTTCTATTTAGGCTGTAGTATTCAGGGTGCCTACTGTACATATGAAGTCAAACATGCTGAGCACAGTTTAGGCAGCATGGGTGTTGTAGTGTTTTAACCGTGACAAGTTTTGCAGATTTTCTACTGTCCTGAGGTGTCAGATCCTGACTTCAGTCTTGGCATTTTCCAATGACCAGGTGAGACCCTCTGGTCAGCTCACTTGAGAAGTAATGAATATTTTACCTCAGAAGCTACAGAGGAAAAGACATATATGAAAAACTATATACATAATTTCAGCAAACAGTATTTGATGTAGAATTTGTTAACTTTCACGGAGCTTTGCTAACTTATACCAGCTAATTTACTTGAGAGAATTTTGCAGAAAACTTTTTTAATACCATGTATGTTAGTGATTTTTAGTGTTTTAGCTGTGCTGCAGGACACATTGTGCATACAGTGACCATCAAGGACTAGAATGTGGACTAAGTCATGTCTTCAGGCCCCATATAACTTCAGGAAAAGAGAAATAAACCATGAAGAAAAAAACTTTTACAGATTTCTCCTCACTTTCAAAAATTTACTTAAGAAAAACTGGTTGTTGCTAATGGGTGACTCAAGCTGTTGCAATGATAGAGAGGCTCTTTTAACTTGATGACTAAGAGCCTCCAGCATGTTCTTTCCTTACAGCCCACGTACCTGGAAATTTTCAGGAAGTCCTAAGTCACTCAAGTCTCTTCTCTTCCTGGACAGCAAAGCTCTTACATGTGCTCATATTTTGTGAAGACAGAAGGCTAGGAGTCAGTGCATCTAAAACTTTTATTGCATGGTAATTTAGCTGTATCTTGAAGGCTTCTTGGATATATATCACCTTACTATCACTTAAGTCCTTCAAGGACATTTAGGATACACTTACCCTTGTAACCTGAAAAGCGTGCTCTGACCTGGATGGCAACAGATATGTCTGGGACCCTCTGGAATATTAAAGTCTTGTAGACTTCAAAGCAAGATTACACCCACAGTGGCTATTAGGAATGGTCCCTAGTTTGTCCAAACCTTCAAGCTGTGCTCAGGAATTATTTGGGAAGGTCCCAGCTGGCCTCTGCCTAAACTGTACTTAGACTGTACCATTGACTAGTCTAAGGATTAAGCAACTAAGGATTAGTGATAAAGATGCAATACTCTGCCCATCACCTCACGCTTTAACTTACAGCCATGGCCTTTGAATTTTATTCAGGGCCTCTTACACTGTTTTCCTCCTCAAATAAAGAGAAAAAATCCCCAAACCATACATGTTCTATTTGACAGTTGCACACTGGATTATGTGAAATGAAACATGTGCCAGACATCAGTTAACCAAAAAGTCACTGCCACGTTTGTTCTGAAATTAAATTCATTAGGAAGTTTCATATGGCAAGGGCCACCATGAACATATAGCTTCCTTCTCACACCCAGTTCCTTCACATTAAAAAGGGGTTGTGGTGATTTAAACATTGTCCTCTGCCTCAGCCACTTTGAGTATAGGTAATCCACTTATTACTGTCATTACAAGAAGATTTATTTCACAGATATCTGATAACTCCCTATTTAAACACAAATTGCCAAAGTAAGTAAACGTGTCTTGTAACAGAGATTACAAAGCTCAGCAAGGCACTTGAGCAAGAGGTCAGCCATAAGTCATTATCACCTTCTTGTGTGTTCAAAAATTTTGCCCATGCTTGAGTTATTTATTAAGTTAGTTATTAAAGACATTTTTAGGTCATTGCTAGTGACATTTTTGTTAAAATGAGTATTGGTCTCTATCTATACATATGTATATATAAAGATTCATATGGCCCAATTCAGTTGCCTGTTGCTTTGGTTAAACTGCCTTAGCATATTTTTACCCTGCTAGATAATAAAGAACTGGCAGGTGAGCAAAGTGTCATTTAATGGAGAACATCAGTGATGTCTTATGTCTTCTAAACACAGAGATGTTCAGTTAGTTCAGTTTATGGAAGCATCAGTTTTTATAATTGAAAAAAAGATTATAGTTACCCTTTTAGATTTTATGTTAAATTTAAATTATTCCTCTAAGTCTTTTCTCGTGACAAACCAATGTCTTGAAAAAAAGTCTCCTTTTTTAAACAGAACATGATAAACAAATGACTATTTTTAAATTTAGACAGCCTTAGAGTAGATGTGAGAATAAGCTGTGAATTAAGCATCCCTTGACAGATGGAAGTTTGTAAAGTGAGAAAAACCAGACTGACCTGTAGTGTGGTGCTGACAAGTGAAGGATTACACCATCTTTGGTATTAGAAGCCACATGTTATGTGTACCTCATCAGAGGGGCATATGTACACAGGAAACCCACTGTTCTCTGCCATTTATTAATAGTAATACTTGCCACAGTCAAAATATTTGGTACATTTAACGCTTTGAAAGATTAAAGAGCCATTCCCATTAATACTGAACACAGGAAATTACTAAGTCTCAGGACAACACCAGGTATTGCAGTTGCCAGGGTTTTTTCTGAAAACTCTGGTTGTGTGATTTGGTCTGGCTTGTGGCTCCAGTTATACCCCTATGTGTGAGGGCACAGCAGGGATGGAGGCTCCTTGGACCGGGAACATCAGGGGATCCCCAGGGCAGCAGGGCAGGACCTAGCAACCTGTCCCATTCCACCTCCCATCCAGGAGCAGGGCAGCCTGTAGACACTGGGGCTGGTGGGAGCTGGAGGCCAGCAGTGCTGCAGCATCACTCGGGCAGGGGCTTATAAACCCCGGGAAGATGAAATAGGGTCCTGGGGTATGGACAGGATGCAGGGGAGCTCTGGTGAAGGGGCCGGAACACAGATGATCACTACGGGTGTAAGTTAAGAAAATAGTATTATCCTTCTGGAACAAGGAGGACAAGGATTTTTTTGAAATTGTATTTATTTTTTTTTTGTCATGACAGTCCTGTCTTTGGACAATGTATGAATCTGTATGGTATAAACACTGATGTTTAACAGCTCTGGGAATATAGGCATTATGGAGGTCTCTGTAAACAAATGTGCACACAGTCTTGAGAACGTGCATCTGAAAAATCGTGCATGTGGCATGACCTGTGTCTCCCTTCAACCTTGTGGGTCAGATCCACACAGTTTGCCACAGTTCCCAGCTCTGAGAAATGAAACTCCTCTTTAAAGAGGTTCATGTTTCTAAAAGGATCAGAGGTTCCTACTGCAGTCCCAGTAGCTTCCTTTCAGAGGCACAAAAAGATAAAAACCAGCCCAGGCAAACCTGATTTTGCTTAAGTTTTAAGCAAAGTTTGATTCTTAGACCTGAGAAGAATTCTTGAACATCTCAAATTCCAGGAAAAAATAATAATTAATACATCATTAGAGAGAAATCCTCTGAAAGGTCAACAGCAGCATTCCCTCAGATATTAATGTGAGGAAAAGCAATATTTTCAAGATATTCCTTCTCATTTTAGCAATATTTTTTCCCATAAAAAACTTTTTCTCTTCAAATCTCTCCTTCATTTACTCTACTTATTATGCTGAATATTCTTTCACATTTCCAATCTCATTTTACATGCAAAGACTTTTCATGTATCTTTTCATCTAAGTGGACTTGAGTGTTGCAGTCTTAGGAGGCTGACAAGTTAGATTAGCAGAGATGTTTTACTGTCATGGTTACAATAAATTCCATTCTCATATTAGAAGTGTTCCTCTGATCCAGGCATTTTTGCAATGATAGCTATGAGCATGATGTTATAAACTGTTTATTTGCCCTATGAATTTTGGAGGGGAAGGCATTCTGTTTTTCAAGGAAAAAGTGGAAACAGAGGTGTCAAGAGAAGATGTTCCTATTTGTTTCATTCAGTTAACATGAGTACAATAAGAATTCTCCATCCAACCTTCTTCTTTATAAGAAAGGTTTTTTTGCTCTTGCAATTCACTATTTCCATCTTGAACCACTGTGGACACATTTAGTTCTTTCATGCAGAGACTGTTCTGTGACCTTCTGCAGTATTTCAACTGGGCAGTGTCAGATGTTCTCCAGAAAATCCTAGGACATTCAAAACTACTTGGGAATAAACAATGTTCAATGTCTCCTCTGGAGCCACCCTGTTAAAATACAGGAAAAATCCATTTGGTTATCTCAGGCAAGATTCTCTTTGAGATATTTAATTTATCATTGGGATTCAGTTCCAGTTAAAGAGCCCTATGGATCAGTTCAGCTGTATAAATATAAGTGCCAAGTACCATTTCAAATGTTTTAGGAAATCCAAGAAATTCTTACAGGTCTGGCAGATGTCTCACAGAACATTCAGAGGACCTACAATCTTCAGGAACTGCAACTGGAAACTGGTGAAAATGTTAGGTCATATGAAATGGTACTAGACACCTATGTGTAAGGTCCTGAACCTTTCCCTTAAACTCAAGTGTCTACTTGTAGGCTTGTGGACATGCTTAGTATAGAAGCTAGGATAGTAGTCAGTAGTCAACGGAGTCAGAGTCAATAGAGGTAATATATTTTGGGGAGCTAAGAGGACAACTTGTTTGGCCAGCCACTGAAGACTGGAGTAATTTGCCCACTGTTAGGCATCTAAGGCCATTAAAATATCTCAGGGCATCTAAGATATTAACACAAATTAGTGCACAGAGACAATACCTACAGGTGACATACTTTTCTGGCATAGTGTCTGGAGGCCAGAGGGATGTGCTAGGGCATCTGAAATGACATTTGCATTTACATTTACATTTAGACAACTGAATCACATCCTTCATGTCTTCATCAAGATGAAATAAATATCACTCTAATGTCTATTGATGGTGTCAACTAGATGTCCATGGAGATGCTTACACCGAGGTGTCCCAGCCTATGAGCTGAATTTTGCCCACCTTGTTTCTTCTACAGCCATCCTTGGATTTGTCTCTGAAGTTAATTTATTGCAATGTGGTTTTAGGAACTAAGATAAAAACCCATGAAAGAACACAGAATTTGAGTTTCCTTGGTGACTGGAGTAATGTGGCCTAAAATATTAGGACTGTGCTTCTGCTCAGCATGACCTTGATGAATGAAGGCTGCCAAGGGGCTGTCAAGCAGAGCTCACTACTATTCAGTTTTGTGCTGGGACTCGTGTGTTGCTCTGGTTTCCTCCTGCTATTTTTGACTCTTTCAGGCCTGCATGTCAGATGAGCACAGCCAGCAGCATTCTCTCCCTCCCTGTGACATTGTCCCTGTGCCAGGGCCAAACGAGGTAGGGGTGGGGGGTGGCAGCACAAGAACCAAGGAATCATCTGTGCTGCTTTTGTGAACACTGAGGGCTCCCACACTGTGAGGAGCTCTCAGCTGGACACATCTGGCTGAAGTCCAGATCCTTTGAATTGTTCCAGTAACTCACAGGAGTTGGAACACACTGGGGAATCTGGCCCAAGCTGCTCAGGGTTTGTGGTTTAATGGACTAAATTGAGCTAGGGAGTGAGTGCTTGCTCTAGCTGATTTCTGTATTCAAAACCATCATTTTCAACAGAAATACAGCTTCAATTAACACTTTTTTTTCCTCTATATAAACGGAAGTCCGTCCCATACAGACCATAAAGACTTGTTGGCATGCTAGCCTACATATGCTCCTCAGCCTAAGAGGACACTGTAATAGGAAAAAATTATATGTAACAACCTATAAATCCCTTCATGCCTTAAGCATGCTTCCCCAGAATGCTATATTCTGTCTGAACAAAGACCTTGAGGGTCTTGCATGTGAACATGACACCTTCCACTTTCACCTCCAAGTCCCTTCTTCTCCATCCATCATTTTGACCCGATAGGGTCTCATTCACTCTGGTGGCTCCAGATCTTCAGGAAAGAACACACCTGTCTTGAGCAGAACTGGAAATGAGGAGGTTTTAGAACCTTGTGACTTTTGGTCCTGGAATTACTAACCCAGTTTCCACTATTTCCTCCTACTGTCTGTCTCCAGTTTCCTCCATATGCACTGCTTGGAAGAAAAGGAGAGCTGTGATCATTAACAGGTGGAAAGGTAAAACAAGGTAAAGTAACTTTGCTGTAACTGTTTATTTATCACCAGGTTGAAGGGTAGATCTCTCGGCAGAAAATATGGGAAAGATTTCCTTCCTCAATTCCAAATAAATTGGAGACTTGTTTCCTTCCTTGTGTCCATTACACTCATTGTGGATGTAGGCAGCTGGCAACAATCCTCTAGCAAAAGGATGAGAGAGAATGAATGAGACATACAATTTAAACACACATATATGTCCAAAAATATTCATTCACTGATCTATAAAGAAGTACAATATGAGGGAGACAGAAGATGCAGTTGATGATAAAGACTTTAAGATTTTATTGTGAATGAAACATGGCAACTATTTTGGATGAAGGACATAGTTCTGTTCACTAAAGTCCATGGGGAAAAAATTACCTCTGGTTCATGGTGTAGGTGGGCAGGGTTACCAAATTTCTCTCCAGGATTTCGTGCCCAGAAATAATGCCCCTGTGCTGCCCAAACAGTGTATGGATATGCAGCAAATGTGATATATTGGGAATGTATCGGGTTTACTACGCATGCACCAAGAGGTGCACACATCTGCATATCTTGCATGTGATCTGGGGTTGAATTCCACCAGCACAGGAGATCTTTCTGGCTGACAGATTCTGGCAAGTCTCAGAAGTTTGAAATATCTCTCAGATTAATTTTTTCAGAAGAAAAAATTAGGTGCCTCAAAGCAAATGCAGGTATACAGTAACCCCGGCACATATATGAGCTCCAAGAAAAAAAACATGCCAACATCGATGGTATGTAAAGGCAGTAAATGAGAAGGATAAGTGAGCACAGCCAGTCCATGGTCTGAGGGAAGAACAAGGCCTGAGTCTGCATTTGAGCCAGATGTGAGAACAACTTGACTTCCTGAAACATTCAGAGGTCTCCGGTTCAAAAACCTACATCTTTTCCTATGGGAGAAGAATTGCATCCTCAGGTGGGGTGGCTGCCAATTGTAGACATGACCACTCTGATAATCAGCCTGCTTGAAGTTCTGCAAATTCCTGTCCTTAAAATCAGCTGTTATTGTAGCCTATCCCTTTCTAACAGGTACAGAGTTCATTCTTGTGCCTGTGAATGCTGTTTTGGCCCCAGATAGCAGAACCAATACTGATCATTATAAAAGGGAAGAGAGTTCCATGTAGAATTAACGTATAAAAGATGCATGTATATGATTGTATAATTACATCCTGACTTGTGTTATGATTGCTAAGCATTCAGTATTCTTTACAGGAAATTAATAACTTTACAAAGCAGCTGCTCTATCCACTAGCTTTCAAAAATAATATTGCTGTTGTAAACCATGGATTGCTCTTTCTGATAGGTGTAATCCCCTTAAAATTGGCCATTCTGTAGTTTAAAGAATTCGTCTTTCTTTCAATATGTTTTGAGCTAAGAGCCAAATGGTTAAACATCCACAACCCACCTATAAATTTGGACAAAGCATTAAGAAATGTTGAAAAAATAAAGATACCTGCAAGTAGTTTTCCTTAGCTGAAACAGTATAATTTGTATGTTTGAGTGCGTATCTCAGCATATTCTGCCCTTCACATTAACTGTGTAAGGAATCACACATTAAAAACCACAGAAAAAACTCCCCATTTATATTTTAAAGCCTTATCACCAATGGGAATATTAGTTTTCCCATGTTCCAGTGTTTCACAGAAGCAAATTAGTCATTTAGTAGAGCTAAGTGGGAATTGCTCAGTAAAAAGTTTTGTGTTGGAAAATGCTGGTTTGCCAAAGCAGAATCTTTCCATGGGGACAGTGAGAGGAACCAAGGTTAGAAATTCTGCTGAAACCTTCCTTGACTTTGAGAATAATTTGCCCTGTGATTGCAGCAGTCGCCTGAAAAGCCTGAGCATGATGTGTCTCTATAAACAGGGACACTGAGAGCAGAACCTTAAAGCTGATTGTCGTGAGGATCAATAAAGAACATTCACTGCTAGGCTACTCAGAACAGTGTTCATGTTCCTTCTCCTTCCTATGTAACAGTTCTGTGAAAAACATAATCTGAGAAGGTGTCAGATTTATCACACAATGAAAGAGGGTATTTATTTACTTATTTTTCATCACAAAATTCTCTCATGGCAGGGTGACCCTACCTAGCTTTAACAACACTAATTGATTTTTGAGCAAGAATTGGCCTTGAGATCATTCTTGGCCCAAAACTTTTTGAAAGGTGAACTAATATATAGGTAAGAAAGTTCACTATCATGTTTCCTGGGATCTGGTTTCAGCGAGTTGCTCAGGTCTGCCATATGCTTTCATAATTTTACTACTAAGGGAAATTCTATGCTAGTATAACTGATGGGAGTGTATAGTTTATTGCTCTTTGCAGTTGTCATATTCTTGGTAGGAAATGGTAGGCAGTAGGATGGTATCTGGGCTTAAAAGTACATTTATCATGATACATCAAAAGTGATGCTTATTTCTGACACATTTTCTTATAAATAAGACTCATATCTGTCTTATTTATGTAAATATTTTATACATTTTCATAGTATAGAGCCTTGCAACAAAGGCAAACAACCACGCCAGTGTAAGTATTTGGAAAGGTTAGTCAACATTCCACTGACATAAAATCTCTTTTCTTGAAAAGCTGTGTAAACAAATGCTATTTTGGAAACTCTCAACAAATGTCTAACATTTAAATTTGTTCACATTTATTTTTATTTGAGAGTCTCTCTTAGATTATGTTGTGCATGATCCTTTTAAATGTTCAAACTTGCTTGTCAGGAACATTTCTGTTTGAAAATTTACTGATTTATGGCCTTTTAGACCCCTTAAATCCCTTACCTAAGTGGTCCTGAAGGCCATGACAAATAAGGTACAACCTTGGCTTTTGAAGGTATTTGTGCAGTTCAGCCACGATACCAGAATGAAAAAAAACCTGGTGGCTTTTCTGAACTGTCTGTAAAAGAATCACTCCAGGAAGAGCCTTGCATAACACTCTGATTGTTGAAGGGTTGGTGTGACAGTCAATGATTTATGGTGAAAATGATGATAGGACAATTTTTCCAAACAGTTCAGCAATGGTCTCACTTTATTCCCAGGAAATGTTATTATTGGCTGCACTGCTAAGTGCATTCAATGCTGGGACTGATTCCTGGCCCCCAGTCCAAGTGGTGAAGGGTGGTTTGTGTCTATGTTGCTCAGAGTTAGCTCAGATTGTCTGCATCAACGTTATGTAGTGTATGGTCCTCGACCTCTGCTGGGCCCCATGTGATTCCCTTGTGACCTCAAATCATAACAATCTTTTTGTGTATGGTTCTTAGTTCAGTTCACAGTGTCAGCAATAGTGAGGACTGTGTTACAGCCTGACAGAACTGTGCTTTCTTAGCATGAAATGGTGTAAGCTGAGATACAGGGTGTGGGCATGTTTGAGGATGCAAAGCCTGGTAGAACATGTTAGAGAACTATGCAAGACAGACAGAGCAAACCTAATGTGACTTCTCCTGCATGAACTTTTGGGAGGTGTTCCCCAAAATAACCATGACAACAACTGTATGGGCTTTGTTTCCCCAGGACAATTGATTTACTTCAGAGGAGAACCTGTGAGCAAATTAACAACATAATATAGGTCTGCAGGAGACAAGGATCAAGAAGTCAACTGGGAACCCAGTGACCCCATGACAGCTAGGTTGGGGAAATTCTAAATAAATATGAAAATCCTGCTTTATTTTTTTATCAAATTTGATATTTAAACTTTAGGTAAAATACAGTCATCAGTCAGGTCACTGAGAACTTTGTTAAGGTGAAGGACCATGTGGCAGGGCACTAAGAAAATAGTCCTGTGAAAATGTATTAATGACAACACTTAAGGTTGGTCAGAAAACGTCACTTTTCTATCCAGCTGATTTCAGAAATATGTTATGGATAATCTAGTTAAAAATACAGAGACATATAAACACTCCTGATGGAAGCACAGGACATTTCCTGAAGATTAATGACTATTTGGGAGGAGCTGTGGCTTGAAATTCAGCTGAGAGCCATTAGCCTCAGCTAGCCATCAATCCTCCAGAAAGGTTTGGTGCCAGAGTCATTATTACAATTAGGAGTTTAAAACGTATGGGTGTAGTGTATTTTCTGTGTATGATGAGGATGCCATTTTGACAGAACTCTTCTGGAGAATTCTGAATTTGGCTAGATGGATGGCTTGGGGTGTCTCAGGGGTATTGTAATAATTTAAAATAATTTAAAACCTCAATTATGCAGCACCCTGGAAGATCAGCTGTGAACATCAGACCCAGTCATGCAAACATGTTAAGCTAATAACACCTCATAAAGAGAAAGAGCACTTTGTCTCTGTCTCATCAGTTGGGCAGTGCTGGATTTTATTGCTTTCATTCAGGTAGTCATTAACTTAGGCCTAATTAAAGAGCCAGGATCCAGCTGCTAATAATTGACTGAAGGAAAGCTATATGGAGAAAATCAGATTCGGAATTCTATGCTGGTAATGATTAAGGAGTTATTACTACACACAACAAAGTCAATGGTAGTTGCTGTGTAAGAGTCAATGGAAGCAAGAATGAGCACTTGGTCCTTTTCATAAATGTAGCAGACAAAGAAGAATGGATCATATGTTTTCATAGTTCAACAGAAAATCTTCCACAATGGCTTTTGAACTATTTTAATAATACTGACAAAGTTCTATCTAGCTGTTTTTTAGTTACGACTGTCACTTCTTACTTCAAAGATTTCATAAACAAGGCAAGATGTATTTATCCAGTTTAACTTCTTTTATGTAGTAGGCTATTTAACCTTCTCTGGTTATCCTGATACTGAGCTAAAGGATGAGTCTTCAGCTAGGATGTGTCTTACAGTTTTGTGAATAAAGCTATCAAGAGATGGAAAATATGCCACCTTCATTGGTGTTTCTTTCCATTCATTTATTACCTCTTTGTAAACATGTCCCCCCTCTATTTCTAAACAGGACTGATATGGCTCCATCCACAAGCCTGTTCTTACAGTTAATAAGCCAGGCAGTATAATTATTATTTGACATTTCTTCCACAATCTTGCACTGTAATCAAGTTAACTTCTCCTCTTACTGATAGCCAGCAAACCCCAACTCCTTTAATCTCTGCATTGAGTCACTGGAGCTGCATACAGAAATAGAAGCACTTTATGCTGTAGAAATGTAATGGTTGCATTAGCCATGTGGAAGTTTATAGTCTGTTGGTTTTCCATCAGCTCGAATGACCTTATTGGACTTACTGATTTACAGGATAATGAAGTCAAGTTCTTTGTTCCATGTTCTTCAATGCATAGCTTCATGTTTGGCTGTATTGAATATTTTGTTTAAATATTTTGTTTAAATTGGTCCAGCTTCCAAACTGGTCCAGAACATTCTGTCATTAATTATTATTCTGCCAATCTCTGTGTCATTTGCTAATTTTATCAGTAGTAGAACTGGTCAAAAATGTTCCAGTTCAGCAATGTTTTGTCAAAAATGCCAATTCATGAATCTAAACTATTTATGTCTAAGCATCCTGGATTCAGTAAACTTTTCCCAATATGTTTTCCCTGAGACTGAGGACCCTGAAAGTGGTTGGATTTTATAGGCACTTTAAATTACTATCCCAGAAAATCAAGTAGTAAACACTGTTTTTTAAAAGTTTGTTTACTTTGGAGATTTGAGATCATTTTGGGACTGATTCAAAACCCATTAAAGTCAGTGGGAATCTTTGTATTGACTTAATTTGCCATTGGAAAGACCCTTTTTTGTGTAATGCTCAATTTTCATTTTTTTCTTTGTAGACATCTAGTTTCTTCCTAGATGAAAAATTCCTTACAAACAAAAGTAGATCATCAACAAAATCCCACAGCTACATTTGAAAATTATCTGCTTAATTGTGTAGTATCATAGAGGCCTAAAAACTTCTTTGGATTGCCCCTAAGAAAAAAAGTCTCTCTTCTTTTCTTTCCTTTTTGTAACCTTTCCTTCTGACCCAAGTGCACAAGTAGTGGTGAAGGAATATGAAGGAAGGGATGAGGAATGGGGTGTAAATGAAAACAAGGAACTAAATAAAGGCTTCTAGATCTGTGCAGCCTTTCTTCTACAACTCATATCAGAAAGCAGCAAATTCACCATGAGTGGGAGAGAAGGAAAAGGGACTGAACAGGTTAGACTTGTTTTATCATTGTGGATTGCTAACAGTAAAATATTATGTCCTCTAAAGGGGAGTAGTGTTTTATTCTTAATCCAGACGACAATATTTCTGACAAATAAGGTTGTCATTGGTGAGATGCAGGACAGGAAATCCTGTCTTTCAGTTATTAGAAGGGTTGTATTCTGGTTTATTAGAAGATTAAATGTGACTTCTAGGGCAGCTCATTTTCCTGTTTTAAGTTTTCCACAACGTCATAATACTTTGTATAATTATACTCTGATGTTTTTAATATTTCATCATTTGAATGTTTGCTCATACTTCCTTCTTGCCAGTGAGAATGTGTTCAGCAACGGGTATAGCACGCAGGATTTTTATAGCAGTGTGTGATTCCTGTAGCAGAAGTATCCATGTGTGTGATGAGCAACAGGAGAATTCTATGCTCAGAAGAAATGTAAGAGTCATTTTCTCCAAATGAGAAACTGCAAGGGAAATGTGTCAAAATGAACACAAGAAAATTATCTGCCATGAACAGTCATCATTCTTGAGGGAGGGTGAGGGGAAAGGACAGGGGTGATCGTGTTCTACTGTTAAAAAAGCTCATGCTACTCATGAACAATCAACCTGCAAATCACAATGGTTGCCACTTTTTATTAGCCCTGTTCAGATAAGGGCTTATCCTCTCTAAAATGGTATGCACCACCAACTGGTTTGTAGTTCATAAGTTTCCTTGTACAATGGTGTGTGTAAATCTAGACAGCTATGGTAGCTCTGCATTCTCACTGCAGTCATTTTCCAGTTTGACAGGCTACGAGGGAGCATATAAAGAGGCAAAGGAAATGCAAGACATCTGTAACAAAACCAGTGAACATGCTATTGATTTGTTTCCCTTGCTGGTGTGGTCCTGGCATTGGTCTCTTTCTCCAGAGAAATGAGTTAAAGAAACAAGTCCAGTAGAGAACATGGAATTTTACTTCCATTCATCTTCCTTATTTTGCAAGCACCACATTCTGTAAATCCCATGCCAGTAAAGCTCTTGGATCAGTCCTCAAATTCTTCTGGATCCTTCAGGGAGGAGATGTCAGAGCTGGCCAAGAATCTAAGTGGAAACTGATGACAGAAGCTGACATTAATCAGCTCCACAGTATGTTCTGCCCAGCAGGTTTCTTCCAATAAATCAAAGGGCTTCAGATCCAAAGGGCATTTAACCATTAGAAAGCAAGTGTTCACTGTGGTCTGTAGCAGCTAAATATGATGAATTTAATATTGATTTTCACATATAACCCCATCCACGTAGCATGTTTGTCTGATTTTACATATAAATACACGGGAACAAATTCTCAGCTGGGGCAAGTCAGCAAAACTCCACTGATTTTACTACTTTACATGAACTGAAGGTTTATTCCATAGTATATGAATAGAATGGATTAGTTCTATGCTTTCATTGGTTTTCTTTCTTTTTTTGCCCTGACAGTGACAGGAAATAAAAAGACCATCAAATTAGCAAAATTTCTGCCATTCTTGTGATAAGCTATTTCCCTATCTATATAGGAGAGAAAGTAAATAGAATGCTACATATAAGTCAAGATTGCTTGCCAGTGACAGTATGAATGCAGTTACTCACAGAAGTAATTCTGGTGTCCTCAGCTGGGTTGCTTCAGTGAGTAACACCAGTAACAAAAGGGTTTTAAAGTTGTTAAAAATCATTAAGTGATTCTTCGATTTTTACATTTTTTATGTGTGTGGTTTTTTGATGTTGTTGGCTTTGTCTTTTTTTTAAATACAGATAAAAATTTTTTCTATAAATACATTAACAACAAAAGGAGGGTTAAGGAGAATCTCCACCCTTTATTGGATGTGGGGGGAAACACAGTGACAAAGGATGAAGAAAAGGCTGAGACACTTAGTGACTTCTTTGTCTCAGTCTTTAATAATAAGACCAATTGTTCTGTGGGTACCCAGCCCCCTGAGCTGGAAGACAGGAATGGGGAGCAGAATGAAACTCCCATAATCCAAGGGGAAATGGTTAGCAACCTGCTACACCACTTAGAGACAGACAAGTCTCTGGGGCTGGAGGGGATCCCCCCAAGGGCACTAAGGGAGCTGGTGGAAGTGATCACCAAGCCATTTTCAGTCATTTATCAGCATTCTGGATATATGGGCATGTCTCAGTTGACTAGAATTAGCAAATGTGATTCCCATCTACAGGAAGGGCCAAAAGGAGTATCTGGAGAATTACATGCATGTCAGTGTGTCCTCGGTGCCAGGAAAGTTTATGGAGCAAATCATCCTGAGTGCCATCACATGGCACGTACAGTACAAGCAGGTGATTGGACCCAGTAAGCATGGGTTTATGAAAGGCAGGTCCTGATTGACTAACCTGATCTCCTTCTGTGACAAGGTGACTCATTTAGTGGATGTGGGAAAGGTTGTGGATGTTGTCTACCTAGACTTTAGTAAACCCTTTGACACCATTTCCCACAGCATTCTCCTGGAGAATCTGGCTGCTCATGGCTTGGATGGGTGCACTCTCCACTAGGTAACAAACTGGTTGGATGGCTGGGCCCAAAGAGTGGTGGTAAACGGAGTTGAATCCAGTCGGAATCTGATCACAAGTGGTGTTCCCCAGGGCTCAGTACTGGGAACAGTTCTGTTTAATATCTTTATCAGTGACCTGGACAAGGGGATCGAGTGCCCCCTCATAAGGTTGCAGACAACACCAAGTTGGGTGGAAGTGTTGATTTGCTTGAGGGTAAGAATGCTCTACAGAGGGATCTGGACAGGTTGGATCTATGAGTCAAGACCAACTGTCTGAGGTTCAACAAGGATCAGTGCCCGGTCCTGCACTTGGGTCACAACAACCCCATGCAACGCTACAGGCTTGGGGAAGAGTAGCTGGAAAGC
Source organism: Tyto alba (assembly GCF_018691265.1). Taxonomy (NCBI): domain Eukaryota; kingdom Metazoa; phylum Chordata; class Aves; order Strigiformes; family Tytonidae; genus Tyto; species Tyto alba. Next base: position 38,922,053 of record NW_024881316.1, on the reverse strand, counting down.
TGCCTGGCAGAAAATGACCTGGGGTTGTTGGTCAACAGACAGCTGAATATGAGCCGGCAGTGTGCCCAGGTGTCCAAGCAGGCCAACAGCATTCTAGCTTGTACCAGAAATAGTGTGGCCAGCAGGATGAGGGAAGTGATTGTCCCTCTGTACTCGACACTGGTGAGGCTGCACTTCGAATACTGTGTTCAGTTTTGGGCCCCTCACTACAGGAAGGATACTGAGGTTCTGGAGCATGTCCAGAGGAGGGAAATGAAGCTGGTGAAGGGCCTAGAGCACAAGTCTTATGAGGAGCAGCTGATGGAACTGGGGTTATTTAGTCTGGAGAAAAGGGGGCTCAGGGGAGACTTTATCGCTCTCTACAACCACTTGAAAGGAAGTTGTAGCAAGGTGGGTGTTGGTCTCTTCTTCAAAGTAACAAGTGACAGGACGAGAGGAAGTGGCCTCAGGTTGTACCAGGGAAGGTTTAGACTGGATATCAGGAGAAATTCCTTCACTAAAAGGGTTGTCAAGCTTTGGAACAGGATTCCCAGGGAAGTGGTTGAGTCATCATCCCTGGACGTATTTAAAACAAGTGTAGACATGATGCTTAGTGACATGGTTTAGTGGTGCACTTGATAGTGTCAGGTTTATTGTTGGACTTAATGATCTTAAGGGTCTATTCCAAACCAAATGATTCTGTTATTCTATGTTTATTGTCAGAGAGAGATGGACAGGATATTTTCTGGAAAAGGATGGCAAAAAATGGACCAGCTGATAAGAGGGTTGCTAACCTGAAGAAAGAACCTTACATTCCATTGGGAGGAAACTTAACAGTCTATGAGTGTGGAACATACACGTAAGGTGGTTAAATAGAGATAGACCTCCCACTCATGATTCTGCTGTGAAATGCAGGAGCCCACTAGATTTTTTGAAAAACATTGCAGTGGTTTAGTAGATTTGATTTCATTGAACCACAGGGCTTAAAAATACCTAGTACACACTTAAGCACAAGACCTGGACATATGTTATTTGAAAACTTTTTCCCACAAAAATGTAATTCTTTAAAACCTCTCAGACTATCCCAATTTGGGACTATGACTACCAGAGCTAAAAGCAGGGATCAAATACACCTCACCAGATTAAATAACATGCTTCTCTGCAAATGCTGTGCCTACAGCATTAATAGGGCTTTAATGTGTATACTCTATAGACCAGGCACAGAAGCAGATACAAAATGTGGTGATTGGCAAATTACAGAATTAAATTTAGCCAGATCATAATGGTATCATTTTATACCCACTTACAAGGATCAATTTAGACAGGAAAATGTGCAGTTCCCCTGCCTCAGACCCCCCTTTATATTCTTATAGAAAGTTCCTACCACCTTAAGAAGAGCTGGGTAATCAAGTATATTTAAAACACAAACTACAGTGTGTATCAGACAGGCATCTTTAAAACTGCATATTACTTCACTGCAGTACATAGTGAAAATGTTGATTAAATATCACAAAGTTTACATGGAAAAGAACCTGAATGACAGTTATTAACTTCAATAATGTCCTATCAGGTTTTGATGTTAAGACAATTGATGTTTCAACTGATGGGTTTTATGGCAAGACATAAGTAGCCACAACATTCTCCTGGAGAATCTGGCTGCTCATGGCTTGGATGGGTGCACTCTTCACTAGGTAACAAACTGGCTGGATGGCTGGGCCCAAAGAGTGGTGGTAAACAGAGTTGAATCCAGTCAGAAGCTGATCACAAGTGGTGTTCCTCAGAGCTCAGTACTGGAAACAGTTCTGTTTAATATTTTTATCAATGACCTGGATGAGGGGATCAAGTTCCCCCTCATAAGTTTGCAGACAACACCAAGTTGGGTAAGAGTGTTGATTTGTTTGAGGGTAAGGATGCTCTCCAGAGGTATCTGGACAGGCTGAATTGATGAGTCAAGACCAACTGTCTGAGGATCAACATTTATGAGGTGTTTAAAAGATGGGACACTTAGTGACATGGTGTAGTGGTGGACTTGGCAGTGTCAGGTCTATGGTTGGACCTGATGATCTTAAGGTTCTTATCCAGCTTGAAATGATTACATGAAAGCCTCTGTGATATTTCTTCCACTGTCATTTAGTCTCTGCTTACTGACCTTATTTTCTAAAATATTCAGTCTACCGGGAGCAGAGAGAGTACATTATTAAGAACTAGTAAATTAAGTTTGGATTCTGCCCTGCTAAAAATGTACTGGCAGAGTATTTTTGTTATTATTAGAAAGCACTCAGTTTCTGGAGCTTAAACATTATACAGATATACAGAAATGAAAAATGTTCCATCTGCTCTAGAAAGAAGTATTTGGTAAATGTAAGAAAGACACAAATACTTTCCCTTATTAGAAAAGTCAGTAACACAGTGACAGCTGGTAAGACATAGGTAAACAGTAGCACAAAGACTTGAATTAAAAGTCTTCTTAGCTCTACCAGTGAGTGCAAGACTCCTTTCAGAGAGTAGTTAGATTTTATGCAAACATTTGAGAGTACTCTGTTTTATACTGGGACCAGGAAGGTGGTGAAATCTCAAAAAAAATTTCATGGGATGAAAAAATACCTTTCCTTTCAATCTGCTGCTGTGTTGTTAGCCTCAACACTGCAAATCTGAGACTAACATTAAGGCATAGTTTATCTTCATGTAAACAGAGCATTAAAGGAGTAATGATGTCCTGTGTTATATACTTGTGGGGCAGATTTATGAGAGGTGACAGCTATTGACACCCACGTACTTCAAGATTAGTTCTCAGTGTTAAAGGGAAAAATCCCTACTGTGTGAAAGGATCATAGGAGGGAAGACACTAGCCAGCCTGTTCCCCAACAGGAAGACTGTTTAAAATGAAGACTCAAATATGAGATGAAGACCTGATTTATTTATCCTTTACCCCTTTGTTCTGGGTTTCTGTGGTGAGGTTTTTGGTAGCAGGGAAGAGGGCTACAGCAGTGCCCCCTGTGAGAAGCTTCTCAAAGCTCCCCTGGCTCCAAGTCAGACCCACCTCTAGCCAGGGCTGATCCAATCAGCTGCACCTCTGCAATAAAGTATTTAAGAAGGGGAACCTGTGATGGACTTGGGACTAGTGAGGAGGAACTGTGAGAAGAACACCTATGCAAACACTGAGGACAGTGGAAGGAAGGAGGAGGAAGATGACGATGGGGAGGTGTACTGGAGCAGAGATCTCTCTATCCTGTGGTGAGACAGCAGGGGTGCTCACCCTGCCACCCATTAAGGTCCATGGTGGAGAAGAGGCCAATTTGAAAACTATGAAGGACCTCACACTGCAGCAGGAGTCTGTGACTGAAGGAAGCTAGGTCTCTGAGGGAAGAAAAATCCCCTACTGTTGTAGTTTAGCACTGGGAGGAATGCAACACACAGGGGTGACCCACGCCGGAGCAGCATGGGAACAACTGCATTCCGTGGTGAGGACTCACTGAGGAGAAAGTCTGTGGAGGACTGTCTGCAGTGAGAGGGGAGCCATGTGGAGCAGGGGAAGAATGTGCGGCGTTCACCCCACCTCCTGAGAAGAAAGGAGCGGTGAGCTGGCTGTAACCCCCATCCCCTGCCCCCTGCGCTGCTGGGGGAGGAGGTAGAGAGCTTGGGGAGCAGAGCTGAGCTGGGAAGAAGGGAGGGGTGGGAGAAGGTGGGTTTTGGATGTGGAGGCACTCTCACTGTCTCACCTTGTCTGTTAAGTGTTGGTTTTGTTAGTGTTTGATTTAAAGTGATGTTCTTTTTTTCTTCCCCTAACTAGTCTGTCTTTTTGCCTGTGACAGTAAAGGGTGAGTCATACCTCCCTCTCCTTATCTAAATTCCTGAGCCTTTTACTTTATTTTCTCTATCTCATTCCTGAGGGAGAAAGGATGAGTGAATGGCTGCATGGTGTTCAGTTGTCCTCTGGGCTCAAACCATGGCACTCTTCCTTCCCACAAATAGGTGAAGTGGTCACATAACATGTGATGCAAGATATGTGAGGAAAGAGCTACCATGCTATTAACCAGATTACAAGTGCATCCACCTCTACTTACTCAACAGTAAAAGACTATTCTTCTCCATTTAGGATCAGTCCTCCTTTCCAAGTAGTACTTCTAGATTCAAGAGTTATTCAGAATGTTCTCAATGCTTTTAAGCAAAAGAAAATGATGTTTTCACTTTAAGAATATGTATACCTATGCTCATGTGTGTGTTTATATATAGGGTTGCTTTCCTCAAATGACTGAGAATTTTAAGGGAAGAAAAAATGTCTTTTGCTTTATGTTGCTTCTCTTTTTTTTTTTTTTTTTTTTTCCCCAGGTTTTTGATGTTTCCAGAAAAGAATATTTTTATTTTTTTAATTTTATTTTCCACAGATAAATTATTTTTTTTTGTGGCAGGATAAAAAGATGTTTCTCACTTGCTCTGTTTTGTCAATAATGTAGAATAAGAAGGATCTACTTTTGTCTCTGACATTTGAATAACACTTCAATAAAAACGGAGAATATTCCTACCTGTATGAGACAGGGTAGCTGAGATTAATGACTCTCTTCATTTTACTAGTCTAAACCGGCACATGCTTCTCATATCATCTGCAAAGATGGCAATGTATAGACAGGAAGACTGGGATTCTGACTGTGTGCCAGCCAATCTGACCAGTTCACCCATTTGTGGGAAAGAAAGGGTAAAGGATAAATAAATCAGGTCCATATCTAGAATTTGAGTCTTCATTTTAGACATTCTCTTTGACAGAGAACAGGCTTGCTAGTGTCTTCCTCCCCATGACCCTTGCATATAGTTGGGTTCTTTTTCTTTTAAGTTTTGCGAGAAATCATGGAAGTAAATGTCTTGGGATAGCATCTGCAGGTGGTTATTCCAGTTATCTCAGAAGTGAAAGGAACTAGCTGTTCTCATAACTGATCTGCAGATTCAACGGGGAAGCCATACTTGAAAGAAAATGGCTTAAAAATTTAGGTTCAGTTTTTTGCATTATTCTCTTAACTTAAGCTTGTTCAAACTCAGAAAAAAAAGAAGAAAAAAAAAAAAAGAAAAAAAAAGAAAAAAACAAGCTGAGTGGATCGTTGTTGGAGTTTATGAGCAATGGTTTTGACAAGGAGATGGTTGGTTAAAAGTGGAGGCAGTTACAACATTCCAGTGTGTACAAAGAACTTAAAATCCGTATTCACTCCAAAAGCGCATGCTCAAATTATGTATTAATGCACCCATTGGGAACTGGAAGGCTATTCTTCTTCTTCTTGTTACTTGTTTGTTATTTTGCCTTTGCTCCACTTCATCTATTAGTAAATGGAACAGTGCCAGAGGTGCAGAGAGTTGCAAGAGAATGACCAAGGAGACTGCTGGCACATAGCCCTGCAAGACTGTCATCAGAGGCAACAGATTCACTCCAGATTGAGGCATATTCTCAGTGCACCCAAGTTTAAATCATTGCCATCTTAGGTGCCATAATTAATCAATGGATTTTGATGGGCATCTCCTGGCAGGAATTCATTCATGCTACCTATTTAAATCTGGGGATTAAGAGTTTTTTTACTGACAATCTATGGAGCCGGAATGACTACATACGTTCCTCAGGTGGCTGGGACAAATACAGGCATTGGTCCTTTTCAGCCAGAATTTCTCAGCTACGAAAGCAACACTGTGGTCTGTAGTGTAACAATGTGGTGGCTTTCTGTAAAAGTTTGAGCTTTCTGCTACATTTTATTGCTTTCTTTTTGAATGATTTATTACTATATATTACATGATTGTGTACCTGGGATGGTCCGGAAAGTTATTTAGTTTCATATGAAACAGATGGAATACGTTACATTGAATAAAAGCTGGCACTAGCACTTGTCTTGTTCAATCCTGGAGCCAACTTACATGTTAAACTGGAGGCTTCTGAAGGCAGAGGACACAGACACAGAGGCCACCTTTAGTCCATGCCTCCATGTTATCATTTATTCGGCCCGTTCATTTAATCATATCAACCTCTTCCATCCTTTCTCCTTTTTCATGCCCTTTTATTGTATCAGACATTATTTCTCTTTACACCAAACCACTCACACAGTTTATGAGAAAGAAAGGATTATTTGGAGGATGGGTATGAGAAACAGAGGCTCAATAGCCTGCACTACCACAGGCTCTTTGAATGATTGTGTTCAAGCTAGTTAAGCTATCTGTGTCTTAATCCTCCATCTGTTAAACTGAGAATGTAGTTGTTCTCAGCCTCATAACAATGTTGTGAGGCATTTGAAATGATGAAGTTCTCTGATACAGAGGGATTTGTATCTTGGGCTTGTCGAACAAAGGAATAAAGAAATTTAGAGGGCAGTTTAGATGGAATTTAGAAGCATAAATCAAGGAGTGTGACTAATAAAAAAACCTCCATGCAATAGTGTAGGCCCATAGAGATCCTCCTTTTGTCTAGTAGTTACTCAGGCACATGTATATCTATAACTTGTATACTCAGAGTTTCTACCATCTTGACTGAGATGAGTAACTCAGCATTTAGCTCCTACTTAAAAACATTTGGAATTCAATGATTAGGCCAAGAACCCTAAAAGTAAAAACCTCCAACAGAATTACAACACTGAGTGCAAATCACAGCACAGCCATCCAAAAATTAAGCTGCTGCATCCAGGTTTAGTATCCTACTTTGGGGTTAGCTTGTGCACAGAGGAAACAAGAAAACTAGACCTAATGTTTTACTCCGGTTGTTGGAGCTCAAGCATACATCTTCATGCCATGAAGATCCTAACTACCAAGCTATAGCAGACTCTGGGGTGCCCTTTGCCTTTTTTAGAGAAGATGTACCAGTACCCATTAAATAACCCAAAGGATTCTTTGGGCAAATAAAAAATACAAACAAGAAAATCTTGACTTTTTAGTACACTGATGTGTGCTTGTTCCTCTGAGAGGTAGTATTGGTTTTGGTATACTCTATTTTAAATATTTTCTACTTAGACCTAAAGATATTATTTGGAATTGGAGTCCATAGCTTTGTTATTAGAGATACAGTCAAAGTCAGGGTCATTCCTGCAACATCTCTCTTTTACCTGGCATTTTCAGATGTAAAAATATGAACAGAGGGGTCGTGTATCTTCAGCCAGTTTTCAGTTATTCCCATGTAAGGAGAAAAGATGTGAAACTTTCAGACCAGGTCTCTCTCCTCCTAAGTGGGTTCTTTGCTAAGTGGGCTGCCCTGGTGATTTCTGTCAGCTGTACTTAACCATACTCAAAGAACAAGACAGTCTTAGGCAGGGTTTTACAAAAGTTTTATGACAAAAGCTGTTAAAGAAAGAGGCAGTATTTTAGCCAAAACCCTCTCTCCAGTGCTTCTTACTCACTGCAATCTTGTGTAGTCAATTCTGAGTTAATATCTAAGTTCTTTTGCTCAATTAGTCCTTACTCTTAAGCACTTGAATTATTTCACTTATTTGTAGTAAAATCTGGCTGTAAGCACTTTATTACGTTTGAAATATTTATTTTACCTGCATTACATAAACATTTATTTCTGTCATTGTTCCATGAGTTCATTAATCCTTGAGTCCTTATTGTCCCCACTAACAAAACATACTTCAGCCTTCAAATCTTATCTGTTAATGTTCGTGTTAGCCTAGGTGTGGAAAGCAATTTCACTTACTCACTTCTTGCATATTCAAAGCAGCTCATGTTTTGAATACACAAGGAAAAACACCCCACTCATAGCTGCAGGGTGGAAGTGTCTTAAGTGCAAGTGTCTACTGCCATTTTGTATCTTCAAGGATATTGAAGATGTCCCTGTGGAGTTGGCTGTTATGACCTGAAACCTAAGGAAAACCTTTCTATAATGGCAGCTAGATGGCCAAACCAACTCAGGTGGCATTAGACCATGCATGCGACAAATAAATCAAGTTCTTGGTTATATTTTGCAGTGAAAGATGGCATGGGTTTCTGTGCTTTTCTGACTCCTTTCAGGGAAGGAGACAAAATTACACTCTATTTCAGAAAAAGGAATGTGTCTACAAACGCTAGACCAGCTCAGAGTTCATGGGTCAATTGCAAAGACAGTTGCATTGCTAAAAGGCTGGTCAGTGGCTGTTTGAGCGCTGCCAGAACAGTCAGGCTAGGCAGGTAGAAAACAGAGCAAGGAAAACAACTAGTCAGATTCCCCTCTGCTCTGTCCTGACTGAGAAAGAACAAGTTGGCATCTAAGTTGATAGACTGAATTTCATCCTAATCAACTAGTGTTTCTCTAAAGCACTTTACGACGTAGGTCTCTTTCTGTAGCTCTTCTGCTGATCTAAGAAATCAGCTTCAAATTTACTATGCACTAATTTCTACCTTGAGATTAAAGTAAGTTTAACATTAAATTCTTCTAAAACATCAAGATTTTTCTAAAATTGGTGTCTGTATGCTCAAAATTAAGGGTCACAGTGGAAGTATATTCAGTTGGTTTTAAACTGTGTGTTAATAACAGCCTGACATCTAAAGTAAGTGTCTCCTGTTATAACACTCAGTCAGCTTATATGGCTGTCCAGCCTAGCTCATCTTTGTTGGCAAGTACTTGTTACATTTCTCTCATTCTTCAAGTCATATTGGTACTGTCCTTCTTCCAGCAAATGTCAGTGAATGTCTTTACTATGTCTATAACTGTTTAAAAATCTTTCCAATTAAATCAGAACCATCCCCAAGTCAGTTTAATTTTCCCTGGCTTTCCTGGAGAGGTGGAGAGGTGAAAGCACAGCAGGATGCTAACATTCAGCAAGATCGGGTTGAAAAGTATATCTGAGAAACTAGGAAAACAGTAGGAGCAGGGATGTGAAAACTTTAATCCACAGAAAAGAAAATGGAAAAAAAAGATCCTTAATATTTACTTATATAGTAATTGAACAAACAAAAAGCTAGAGTGAGAACTTGTAGAGACTGAGGAACAAATATTATAACAAATGCATGTAAAGGAGAAAAAAGGAAGCAATGAAATTGTACTGAGTAGCTTAATAAACAATGGTCATAATATATGAGGTGCCTAATAGAGACAGCAAAAAGGTGGTGTTTTAACTGGGAACTCAAGGGTGGTTGGTAAGATCACTTCATAGATACTTACGGAGAACTCCTAACACAGTAAGGGTGTTGTAGGCAAAGGGATAGTTTATATAATGCAGTATAACAGCACGCTACTTTTTAAGACATTGGATAAAATGGAGTTATACCATTGAAGAAACTCTTCAAATGGTTATTTTGAAACCTGTTGCTAGTGTACACCTTCAAATGTAACAGTATCCTTTCAACTTCATCATGTCTTTGACATTCATTTTATCATAATCTGCAGTTTCACAAAGATGCCATGGATTCTGGGGCACATTAGGAGAAGGAAAGTGAATATCAACATGATGTCAGTGGTACACTTAAGAACAGCAAAAAGCCATTTAGCACACCAAACTTCTAAACTGCATTCACAGCTTTGGGTGGACTTCAGCCAGCGTGAATTTGGTTCACATTCACACCAGATTTATTTTGCTATGGTTTGGATACAAAAATTGAGTGAAAGTACGGCATTTCCAAGACTCAGGCCCAAAGCTTAAAGTGAAACTTGGAGCGTGTGAACCTTTGCAGCTTGAAACCAAAGAAAATGTTTGCGTGAACCCTTGCTAAGCAAGCCCGCTGTGTTTCAGAGAAGCTCTAATAAAAACCACACTGCCATGAATCACTGAATATTCCGTACTTTGACTTGGTAAATTTATGTAAGTTCCATGACAGTCCTTTTAAAGAGTTCATTTTTCACTGAGCTCTGAGCCAAATCATGAAGTTGTTGATGAGTTTTGCTAAATTCTTAACCAGCCTAATCCTACTAAAGTTAGAGGGAGATTTGACTGAGTAGGGAGAAAACAAAAACTGAGTCAGAGTTTGGACTTTGGTACAGTAGCTTAAATTTATATAGTTTATTTTTAAGAGCTTGAATAAATCTATCTCCACTAATGCATATTAAACACAAACAAGTTAAAGAAAACTGTGTTCAGAAACTGGTGAAAGACCAAATTCAGACTATTTTCCCAACCTGCTCTCAGTCATGTTTGTACACGTCATGAGAATGTCTTTAACGACATAGCTAATGCTATTTTTTTTCTCCTCACAGAGCTTCTTCATTTAGTGTCAGGACTGCTCTGGGCACAGACAAGTACTATGTAATTAATGAAGGTATTTTCTGTTGGGCTCTGCATTTTTTTAGACATTGAAAGATGTGTAGTAAATGGGATGAGTTTTGACACAGAGTGGACTTGTTATAGCAACTGAGCATTTTCTTCCAGTGCTAAATTTTCCCTTATCTTTGCTCTCAGTTTCAGTGATGCCAGAGACAATAATTTTTGCCACCTTCTCACAGCTGATCAGTAACTGTGTTCCACTTTTTTCTAAGCTGAAACACTGGGAAATTCTGAGACACCCATGCTGCTGCACTGATACTGACAGCATGAGCTTGTATGGGTTCTGCTTTGACTCCATTAAAGAATGAACTCTGGGTATGCATCACCTCTCCCTCCAAAACCAATTCAGTCAAGACCAGGCTCAGTAGTAACAACACATTGCAGAATGAACCTATCTAACCAGTTGACAGTTCCCCTGCTCTGTTTTCTTGCCGAGGTTTTTCCTGTAGTAAACTCTTATCAGGGTCAAGCTCAGCACACTGTTTTTCTGGTCTACAACCTCCCCTCTACTTTCTCACACCTTCCTTTAATCTTTGATTTCTCTCTACCACCTGCCTGTCTTTCAGGTCCTTTTACAATTCCTTCACTGTATTTCAGTCTGCTTTTTTTGTGTCTAGTCCAGTCACAGTTCCCACCAACTCATTTCAATTTCCCCACTCTCAGTTTTTCATATCCCCCTGACACCATCTTATTCTGTTTGTTATCTTCTCATGATTCAAAATCACACATCTGAAGATTCTCTTCCACTCTGCCTGATTGCCTTCTATGAGTTCAACATGGCTTTTCTACTTCTGGAGGTTGGTGCCCCATCTGGAAGCCACCATGAGGATGGGATATGAGGGGAAAGGTGGAATCCAGTTTTGTCTTTCTGGGCAATGAAACAGAGTGGGGAAGCACCTTTCATTGATATATTTCAATGTCTTCCTAATCAGTTGTCTGTGGAGTTTCCTCCTGTCAGTACAAGTTGAAATGTTCAAGCAGGATTGCTAAGTGTAGATTTTCTGGAGATCATAGGAGCTAAAATTAGAGATACTGAGAATTCTGAACTGATTTTGTTGTTGGAGGTGGTGGTGTTGTTATTTTTGTTCCAAGAGCTCATAATTTGGTCAAACATGGGTTGATCTCCAGAGCTCAGCAAACACTGCACAGATGCACATGAACTTCTACTGGTTCTGACTTCCCATGTACAGAACACAAGGAGACTAATATTACTTAAACAAAACAATGAGCAGAAAAACCCCCACACATTAAAAAACATACATTAAAAATCCCACACATTTTGTACTTTTACCTATAACTCACACTCTGAAAGACCTGAATGATTTGATTGTCAGTTACCAGAAAATCAGCCTGAGGTAGGCAAAGTAATGGAAAATTTCAGTCCAAATGGTTAATGTTCTGGCAAAGTTATAAGCAGCTCAAAACTGTATTATATAATGGCACATATCAGACAACTTGAATAAAATGGAGTGCTACCAGCCAGACCTATAATTAGAAATGTGTAGGAATAAGTTTTCCCATAGCCTCCAATATTTTTTTCAGTTGTTCATTGGCACAAACCCAACAGCTTTTGAGGTTTTAATAGAAAAAGAGAGAACAAACCCACTCCTATTTACTTGGTGATCAAAGAATTCACCCACACCTTCCATTTCCTGGAGATGAGCCCTGATTATAAATCTTTGCATGAATTTCCATTTTTTCTTTTTCCCTGGTATAGCTTCTTAACTTTATATATTTATTACTCATTGATCCAGAGAAAGCCTATAAAGTTCAACACACAAAGATAATCTGGTGTCTCATTCTCATGAAGCTCAATGCTTAAATGCTTTTATGGTTCCTGACCTTAATCTCTAGTCCAGCAGTCAGGAGACTCCTCTGGTCTGTTAAAAGTCCACTGTGAGTCAAGCTGATCATGAACTAAATGAATTCCCAGGCTTCCCTTCTCACTCAGAACTCAGGATTGCTTTTTTGTGGTTTTAACCAGAAATTTTATCCTTGACTTGAGGAATCTTTTCTATGCAGTTTTGGCCAAATCTGAAAGTTCAGCTTCTGACAGATCAATGCTGTTCCAAAAGAATTTCTGAAACAATTTCTAGAAACCATTGGAAAACAAAAAAAACATAATGTTCTTAAATCTGTGAGTATAGTGCCAGGGACATGATAGTGTGAAAACTGGCACGTCTGCTTTGGCACCATACACACATTACTGCTTCAGTAGAGGTCATTCTGCAGCTTTTTGTTGTTGTATCTCAATGACCATTAAGAGGCTTAAGTGAATAAGTAACAACAAAATTATCCTTGTGAAACCAAACCAGAGCCTGCTGAAGTTCTGTATTTGGTTTGGATATTACAGCTGAATGCTTGAATTCCTGGTGAAGAAAAAGACATGAAGATAACTTCTACTAATGACCCCAGTTCTTCTACCACTCCCCAAGGTGTAGTGCCCTTCTGTTTTGCTCTAAAATTTTCAGCACTAGTGTCCAATATACATTCATTATTTCTTTTTCCTCTATGGTCTCACAATAGACCAAAATAAACCCAAATACACTATTATTGATAGTCTAATAAAGGAAAACATACACAGAAATAAGAAAGTCAGCATTGTACAGAAATTGTGAGAAAAAAACCCAATGAGCATGTTAGTGGTCCAATATGTAATAAAGCCTCCTTCCCAGAAGAAACCAAGTAAAGAATCACATTATTAGCTCAAGTAGCCTAGTAATGTCATGAGTCTCTTCAGAAGCAATGATGGTAATTTTGTTTTTCTCTGGTTGCTTAAATATGGTGTAGTATGTTACATGGTTTCTGCAACACAGGGGAAAACTTAAGGCCTCTGACAGCTTGAGTTTAGAGAGTGCATTACTGACATCTGGTGGAAATATAGTTTAAAAACTGTAAAACTTTAACATGTTTATATTGTCACAAAATAGTTCCCTTTATACATGGGTGTTTAGCAGACTCTGGAAGATTAAAACAGTAGAAATGTGGAATATGGGAATACATAGTTTATGAAATCTAGAAACTGTGAGCATTTTCTGCTGTTTGTTGGTCTAGGATTCTGGGCATGCATTTTCATTGTTTTTTTCACTAATCTCTTTCAAAAGTCTTGGGTCTACCCCAAAACAAAGTATACATGAAGTCTCAACTTGAGCATTTCTATAGCTGCATCTAAAATATTTATGGATAGCTTTACAATGATACGCAATAGGAATATACATGAACAGTTATATAAGAAAAGTGTTTAGATGAGTTTGTATGAATAAATAATGTATCCTGAAAATAGTCATAAAAAGAAACAAAGTAATACCTATTTATGTCCCAGTTTAATGCTAATTTACTTTGGAGAAGGGTGACGAGTTTCTTATTTTATAAGATCTTAGTGATTGCTATCCCATCACCATTCAAATAACAACTAATAATAAATTATGCTCTTTCCCTATACTGAAAACTGAGAAAGAATAGACACATTTTCTCAAAGCTCTGTATTTCTTGTTGACAACCTAAACCACCAAGAACTGAAGTTTTCTACTCCCAAAACTGGGAAAGAAGGATCTTTTTTGCAGAATACTTCTACTTAAAGAAAATGCAAAAGAATTGCTTGTCAGAAAATCATTGTTGAAAAGAATTATTTTATATTTTCAAATTACAGAGTTATCAAGAAAACAGAGAATTTTTGGGTATCTTTGGTGAGACAGTTCTTAAAATTCTATGTAGTTCTGAATCTTAGAAAAGATGCAAGGATTTGTTTATGTACAACTATTTGTTTTTAAAATTCTTATATTATATATTCTGTCTCAGAAGTATGGCATATAAAGTATTCCCTCCCCCCCTCCCCCTAGTTTGATCTGTTTGGTAAGGAATTAGAATTTCTTAAGCTAGCATCTGGGTATAATTGTATATTGCACACCAAGGAAACTAACATCTCTACCCTTGGCTGTTTATAACAGTAGTTAATATGAACTGGTTGTCTGCCAGACTCGTGAGGTAGTTGGAGTTGTGCTTGAATTACAGAAGTTATGAAATATTTTTTAAAATTGGATTTTTACTGTTAGTTAATGGCAAAACCCCCCAATACAATCGACACGGGAACGCAAAAGATTTCAGCAGTGAGATTGCTGTGTTTCACAATGCTGGTAATGACAGATGTTACTAGGGAGCCTCGTGCACAGCAGGGCAGGATGCTGACGGAGAACAAAACCAGAGTCTGCTGCCAGGAATGATGAGGCAGCAGGTGGATGAATCTTTGCTATATGACAGTCCCTGACAGACTCAGACCCAGCTACAACTGGTGAGGAATCGTTCTTCCTCAGCAGAAGGGTAGTCTGCTACATGTCATTATTTTTCAGATTAAATGAAAGCACAGAAGAATGGGTGAGCTGAATTTCACATTGCAAAAATCAAACTGGAATGAATTTGTCTCCGATGCAGCCCTTTTGGAGCCAGTTGAGTTTTGCTAGGAGAGGATCTGGCTAAATGAGTTTGGAGGGAAGGTTAAACATTCTTCTTTTATTATCCTACTCTGTACCATTACAGGGTCCTTTCGCTTGGCTAGCATAAAACCAATTCTAATGCTAAAATAATTAGAAGGCTAGTATATTTGTTGTTTCAATATGAATAGTTCATGACATATGTCTCTGTGGAAACCTTTTGTACATGTTAGATACTGTCTGTTGGCCATATTTTTCTCTAATTCTCTGTGCTATTTTTAATATCATTTTAACCTTTTTATGTACACTCAGTCTGTGCCCCTGCCAAAATGGTATATTACAGGTTACACAGTTAGCAATACCTAGAGCTAAGGTTGCCAAGAATCTTCTATAGTATAATATTATTTCCAGTTGCTTGTAGTTTTTCTGAACTTTAATAGTACAGGCATAACATATCTCATGTTTTAACGTATCTCATGTTTCTCTCAAACCAGATCTTAATTTTGACTAGCTTGGTTTGGTTTGGTTTGGGTTTTTTTGTCAGAGAAGAGTTGCATAAAAGAGGCTTGCCAGTTGTCAATATATTCCTCAGATCATTTCTCTATTAGAAACTGCACTGCTTTGGTGATTTACCGTTCAGCCTTCCACCCCCTCAAGACTACTAGAGCATCACCTTACAGACCATTATCAGGGCTTAAACCCTGAGCCATTTTTTATTCCCAAGTTTCAGTGTAGGTCTAAATTGTGTGTGTTCTTTCTGTATAAGTTCTCCACGAGATCTTTCCCTTGCCACTCATACAGCTAGAAGTCTTGTCCTGCTCCCAGAATTTTGCACCTAAGTTAAAAAATGAATTCTCTTTTGGGCTCTGAAACCTTGCTGTTCAGACAGTTTCTGAAAAAAAAAAAAAAAAAACAACAAAACAAAACCCAAACCAGTTGCTTGTTGCTTGTATTCCTCACTTTACATCTTCCCATTCACTACTTTTCTCAGTTAACGCTGATTTTTATTTTGAAGGTCCTTGCAGGCCTATCTTTCCATTCACTCCCAAGCCTTTCAGGCAGACCACTGAGTCATTTAAGTCTGTGCCTACTGGGATATTGCTAAGCAAAGCACTTTAGATGATTTTCTACATTTTGCCTTGTGCTCCACAGGCTTGTTCTCAGGTCCTTCCTTTACCTTTCTGAAATCTATTCTACACTTTCTTTCCCATGGCACAACCTCATAAGCTCAAAGCAAAGCAAACACGGTCTGTTCTGGAGAAGGCCTATGCTACAGTTGTGCAGAGGCTGCTGCAAATGATGCAGTTAAATACTCTCCCATGTCCTTTTTTGTTCTCAGTTACTTGATCTATGCATAGAGGATGAAATGTTGAGCAATTGTGTGGTGCTTTTTTTTTTAGAGGGGGGTGGGGGGAAGCGATTTTATCTAGAGCAGAAGTGGTTCTGGTTGATCAGAAACTTCAAGAACCAGTTCATTAGCTGAGTCAAAGTTAGTGACTACTCTGGATGGAATTAAAAACTTTAAAAATGGCTAATTCACTGGTTTCCTAAAGTAATTTGAACAACTTTTACAAAATGGATTGTAGAGAGTGTACCCACACACTGATAGTGATCATAGCACCTCAGTTGTGACAACCTAGATTCCAATATATTCCCTGCTTGATTAGGAGCACATTTTCAATTTTTCCTCACACACTTCTCTTATTCCACATGCATGCCCCAAATTCTAGGCAACAGAATCGTCCCATTTCTGACTTTATTCAGAGTTAATTCCATCCGAAACAGGGCAACTTCAGGGTGAAAGGCTGAGACAAAGAGATGCTTCTCCTCCAGTAAGTATAGTACATGAACTAGGGAAAACAAATCATTACGTCTAATTAAAGGAAAAACAAGACTCTACGCTTGCAATGAGTATGGCTTTCAGAAAACCCTCAGAGATCATGAAGTTTAATGTAAAATTATGATAATCCATGAAGTTTAGAGAATCTCACATCTCAGATGGAATGACTTCACATTTTCTAAATAAATTAAATCCAGTACTGAAAGTGCTATCTCTGCCAAATATGCCTGAAGTAAAGTGAAATCTGACCTGTTAATGGAAAAAAAGTAGCTTAAGTTGATCAGTATGAAAGAAAAATATTTCTTGTTAGAATTGTGCCCTTACAGGGAAGGAGGGATTAAGAAAAAACCTGAAAAATCTGATGCAACCCAGTTCCATTCTGAATTTCTTTCATACATGACAACCTTAAAGCTCAAAAAAATATCTACAAAAAATACTTTTGCAATAGGTGAGCATCCAAAAGACTTAACTTGTTAGGGGCTTTTTAAGTCACTAAATCAAATATCTGTGGAGTCACCTGAGAACAATTAAGCCTCCTTTCTTCTACAGTTTTAATGCAACATACGCAAATCAATAAAGTGCTACTGTAAGAAAAATCAGCATAAAATGTGTAAAGAAAGGGGCCTCACTCAAATCTCCATTGACATAACAAAAATTTAACTGCATATCACCACAACTTGATAAGAAACAAACAAGAAGCTAACATTTCCAGGGAAAGCATGCTTAATAGAAATGTCTTCTGCCATGTGAGAAACTATAACCTGATAAGAAAAAATGACAGAAACAAGAGATATGTGTGTGTATTTATATATATATACACATTTATATATATATATTTATATATATATAAAAAATATACATTTTTATATATATATACACACACAATCTTCAAGTGGTTTGTTGAGAAAGATATCTTTTTGTCACAATTGTATAGTGCCTTGATCCGTGCCTTGTTACAAAAGATCTCATCATGGTGTCATTGTCAATGATGGCTGTGGGTCACAATTCCAAGGTATGGTGCGATTCCCCTTCCTGTTGTTGCGTTGACACATGTTTCTTGGAAAATATAAAAACATAATTGCTACCTGTTCTGATTCATAGTCTGAATCTCCTGTTTAAAGAAATTCCAACACTATATAAGAAAAGTGTGAATCATAGCAGTGCCAATGAGAAAACTATTTAACTTTCTCTCTTACTTTTCATAGTTTACAATGATATGTTTTAATTAACAAAATTAAGCATTAGTGATGAAAGAGGAAGTTGTAAAAACAAGAAGTTTTATATAAAGACCACAAGTAAGGGGAAAACTCTACTGACAATGTCCATGTGAATATAAAGACCAAAAAAAAAAATAAAAGCAAGAATCAGACCATTGCATGATACACTTGAAGCTCTTGTGAAATGGAATTAAACTGTAGCAGTATAATATTTTAAAAGTCAGTGTGCCTATTCAGTTCAGCACAGTTAATAAGTAGGAACTAGATAGAATAATATGAAAGATATATGTAATCTTGAGGTAGAAGTGAAAAGGCTAAGTTTGTTTGTACAGCTACTTTTAATTTAAAAAGCTCTATGTTGTGCCAATCATCAAATCAGTGATATCACAGAAGTAACCATTAAAAATCTTGTAATTGAGAAACATCAAACGAGATTATCTAAAGCCATACAACTTTTTCAGACAAAAATCTTACTCTTGTTGCAGTGACAAGTTAAATAACACTCAGATCAGAGACAAATAGAAAACATAAGATTTCCAGGCTGTTGGAAAAAATTAGGTCCTAAGTATGACAATGAGCAGTATTAAGAAACATTATAGGTGGCATTGTTAGAACAGCTGGGGAAACTGGAGGAAGCGGATGATTGATATATCAAGGTTATCAGAAGCGAAGAGGAGGATTTGATATAATGAATGACGTAGAGAGAAAAGGTAACCTGCAGAACAACACAAATTATTAAATGAGAGAAATAAGTGTTGAAAGATATGAGAACAGTCAAGCAAGATTTGGAGACAGATTAGGAAAAATAACACAGAGCAAAAAGAACTCAAGAAGGAGAGGGGAAAAACAAGTTTTATGAAATATGAACGAAAAAGCGAAATCATTTCAACGGAAGTAGGAAACTCTTAGAGCAAGGCCAGCTGTGGTGCCATTCCCAGAAGCAACATGTACCATTTCTGCTGAGAATACCAGCCAGGAAAGACACATCCTAGAAAAATGGAAAGCTTTTAAAATTCATCAACTGTCTGATGAGAATTTAATACTTATGTGCCATATTGTCTCAGAGGGGACATTATATACCCTTCCTCCTCTTTTCTGATCACGCTCATTTTCTGGCAGCTGTTGAAATGAAGTTTACCATTTACGTGAGCTGTTTGAGAAAGAATCTGAGTCTTGAAAAGCAGTTTTCTTGTTAATAAAATGACTGAAGATGTACCTGAGATAGTTCTAGGTCATGTTTGCCTGCAGATATTACCTGAAAAATAATTTCAGATTCTGTTATATTGGAAAAGCAACTACACTTATGGTCCTTAACAAATATTCAGTTATAAATATTCAGCAATAAAAAGGTTATTTACCTATTTCATGTCTCAGAAGATAAATTTATGGAAGCATTTTAAAACATCAGCTCTTCTGATAGCTCCCTTTTCAATTCTGTTTTTTTCAAAAACATTTCAGAAGTTGGATGTCTGATATAAGTTTGATGCCTTTAGGGGTCCCATGTTATCCATGGTTTGAGACCTGACCTGGTTGTGAACTTTTTAAGTAGCTTACAGATATCTTCAGCTAATTTTGTCTTTTCACCCATCTGAATGCATTCTAACCAAGAAACACGCTTTTTAAGTCTGTCTCACCATTGCCATTCATCAAGTGGCAGATCCTTTACAGAGAATAGGAAAAAAAAAAAAATGAATAAAAGAAAAGAAAAAAAAAAAAAGAAAGAAAGAAAAAAAGAGACAGAGGATACTTCTTAGAAGCTCACATCCTGAATAGTCTAAATACATTGGTTTTCTTTGTGCCTTTCAAAGCTGCACTTTCCTCAAAGAAAAACAGAAGCAGAAATGTGTTACCTCTAGAGGATGTGGTGACTAATTAGTACATTTTTTTTAACATGTTTTCAGGTAAACAGCTGGACATTTAGAAGTTGTATGATTCTTCATCAAAAGAAGTCTTTAAATTGGCATTTGTTTCCTTACTCTAGGTCAACTCTATTTAGTAGGACAGAAAAACAAATTCATTTGGGGAAATATTACAGTGTAAGTCCTGCAGAAGTTAAAGTCATTAGTTCTACTACCCATACCTAGTCTTGGATCTTAATCATTTTCTAACTATACAACACAGTCACAGTGAGGTTGCATAACTGTTTAAGAGAAGATACAAAGCAACCATAGAAGAAACTAACTTAGAGGACTGAGCCCCAAAATCAGTCATGATGACTAAGAATTTCTGTGACCATTCTTCTTTTACCTTTAGATTTTTCAGACTTTTATTGTCTTTTATTGTCTACAGAAACCACTTCTCTCTCTAGATCATTGTAAACCAGTTAATGTATCGCTGTACAACCTGTTGCAAACATCACTAACATGGCATTTAGTATTTCATGAGAATGATTTATAAATTAATGCAAGGTTCTGGTTCTGTATGGCAATTTGTAGACAAGTGATCACATGAGAAATGTGAATGTGAAACTCCACAAGTGTAAAAGTGCTCACTTCTTTAGAACCTGGAAAATGTTATTAGATCAAAGCTAGCTTCCTCTTTCAGCAGAAGGCAACTCTGTTAATTCAGAAGTGCCAGCTGATATAAATTAATTCTCACTTAGATCTGAACTGCATTGATAGAGAAAATGTTGCTACTGGAAGGAAATATGAGACAACTCCAGCTACATAAAAATAATTCCTCTTAAGACTAGGTCTAATCAATATTTGTAAAAGCAATTCAGTTATTCTTTCTATAAAAGAATTTGAGGGCATATCAGTGCTGTTTTTCTCACAGAGGTGATAACATTTTAGGAAGAGGGTGTTTCTTTCAGATTAGTTACTTTCTATGTCCCTTAACCAGATGATGCATACTCTTTACCCAATATATTAAAGCTGCCTTCTTCTGATATCACAGCAGCCCAAGGGACCAATACAAGCAAAGCAGACTTTCTTAACTCCCATATAGACTTCATGTTTTGGTACAGATTTTAAACATTTTTAATCTTAAAACCTTGTTTTTTCAATTTTCAAAGAATATATGATCTTGTAAATGTGAAACATTTCAACAAAAAACAGTATAAGGAAAGCTGTCAGAATTATAAATTATGAATGAAATATCTGGCAAGCTTTGTCTTTTTATTTTGTTAAGGTTCTATTTCAGGAAGTGATCTTTATTTCTGTGAAGTTATTATGTTATTCACAAATGAAATAGTTTATACAAATATGTCTAGTTTTTAGGAAAAATCTTTGAGCTTTTCCATTGTTCATAACCTGTCCATCTTCCAGAATTTTCTATTTATTGTTCATGGCTTCTCAGAGACTGTCAGGCATGTTTTGACTCATAGTGTGATGCAGTATGTCAAAATCTACATTCTTGTATTCGAAGAAAACCAAATCTCAAACAACTGAACAAGCTGAAATTTAAACATCATTGAGGCTCTCTGAAAAATACACCTACACCACTCAGTCAGAAGTCAAAGCACTACCGTAGTGTTTTCCTCTGTGTTTTACTCTGAAGCTTTAAAATTTTAAAAAAAGGAAGGCAACAATCCTTTAGTCAGAGTTCCACCAAATTCTAAAGCAGATGATCATTTTGACTAAACTGAATTGAGAAGTTTCCATTTTGCATTGTAGTATAATATCAGATTAGCTGAAGCTAAATTTCCAAGGT
Organism: Tyto alba; assembly: GCF_018691265.1. Classification (NCBI taxonomy): domain Eukaryota; kingdom Metazoa; phylum Chordata; class Aves; order Strigiformes; family Tytonidae; genus Tyto; species Tyto alba. Next base: position 38,900,749 of record NW_024881316.1, on the reverse strand, counting down.
AAGAACCAAAAAATAAGTGATTCTTTCAATAATGTGAAATACTGTGTTTTTGTTACTAATCATCTCCAACAAGTCTGAAGGAACTGAAATTCATATCCAAGAAGCCAACAGTTCCATTTTTAGTGTATCCAAACACCCTTGAAACACATCTCATGTTAGGTGCCAGTGTGGAACTCAGGTACTTGGGCCTTTTTATTCCCCTGCAAAGTTCTGATAAACCCACTGATAATGTGGTTGTCTCCTTCCTGATACGGTGCCTGTCCAACATCAAAGGTGAGCAGCCTGGATCCTATTGTTGAGGTAGGCCTTGCCATAACACATCAGAGAGCCTACTATTCTTCCTAGAGCAACATCATTTGGATCTCTTCAAGGCCACTGTCTCCCTGCCCAGTAAAAACACTGGTGCACTTGAAGAATGTGGCAACTCAGATTAGTGCTGTCTTTCTGATAGGCAAACAGGGGAGCTGAAATCTTTCTCCCGTTTCCCACTTTGCTATCTGTGAGTGCTTAGCAGACCAGACAAATTAAGCTACCTTGTAAATTAAGCAGTGCTCAGGTACAGACACAAGCTCACTGTACTCTTAAATTGTTAAAATGGTGTCCAACATGGTTCTGGCCTAAGGTGATTAACAAGGTCGTAGAAGTTCTCAGTTTAGGAGTTTGCATGGGCACAGAAGTACCTGGCAGAGAGTTCGGATGTGGCCACCATATTCTAAAGGCAAAGAGAGCTTGGCAAGTATGGACATGGTCAGACTGTGCCTGCTGGGTCTGAGAGACAAAAGGCAGATCACAGAAGTCTCTACAAGCATAGCTATAGCCATAAACACCAATGTCCAGATAAGTAATAAAAAATGCCTAGGTCTAAACCACAGAAAAATATAGTAGGGCTCAATATCTTCGAGATTGTAGCCTACTTCTTAACCAGCTAGCCACTGATTCAATTCAAGATGCTGAAAACATAAATTTGATATTGGTAAGTATCTAATACCACAGAGATGAGCTGATCTTTTTCATGGAGAATGACACTGGTCTTGAGGTACCACAAGATAATGATTTTAAGTTAAACAGCAATTTAAATAATATACATCAACACTCTTAATTTTCAAAGGGCAAATTTTGATAAACAGCGGAAACTAGACAGTTAACTCAGCTCGACCTGAATTTGATACTTGAATGTAGAAGAAGCCTTAAAGTCAAGGATGCAAAACTTATCATGAATATCTGTCTCAGAGTGAAAAAAAAAAAAAGGAAACTTGCAGGAAGTGATTCCAGATCTGACCAGATGAATAGTCACAAAGAGAAAAAAAAAGGATATTAGAAATAAGCAGAGTGCCTACACTGATTAGAGGAAAAATGACTGATCATCAAAGAAAACTGCCTTAGAGGCCAAAAAATGTGAGATAAAGTGAGAATAACAAAGAGTCAAGCTGAGTTAGACCTTGCAAAGGATATTAAAACACATAGCAGAAGATTCTTCAGCCATGTGAATAAAAAGAACAAGGGTGGAAAAATAAGTAGGGCCAGAATGTAGTGAGAAGAGTAGAAATTAAGAATAAATCAAGTCTAGGCTGAAAAATGAATTATGCTTTAGCTCAGATTTCAAGGAAATAGGCAAAGATTTTGAACATGGGGAAAAAAGAGTATTGAAATGGAAACCAGTCAAGGTAGAAGCACAATTTGAGATGTCTAATGTACTCCAGGAGGGAAAAAGTGGAAAATAAATATAATCCCAAGACAGAATTGGCAAACAAAATTTCAAGTGGAGCAGTAGGTATTTTTAATAAATACATAAAACCTGGTTGGTACCTAATGTTTGGAGATACATCACCCACACGGCAAAAAAACTGGAGTAAGGAAGTGGTCTGAACTACAGACCACCTAAATTTTACTTCGGTAATCTGATGTTTTAAAAACAAATTTTGATTAAATTAATTATTAAAGGTATGGAGGTCAATTACTGAAAGAGTTTATCTAAAACAGGTCATGATAAATTAACCATAAATTGTCTTTTCTAAAATAAACAAATTTCCATAAACAGAAAACGAGCAAATATAAACTTTCTGGACACTGGTGAAAACTTTTAATGTGGTAGCCATTGAGGGATTATCAGCAAAGTCAAAGAAGATGGGGGCAGTAGAAGAACTGCAAAACTGCTTAGGATTTGGCCAGAAAGGTCACTAGAGCAGCTGGCACTAGAGGAAGTTGTGGTTGGGAGAGAATGGCTTTGTTGCTTAATGATAATTTTGGAGATTGAACATTAATGTTCCCATTAATGATTTTAATAAAAGAGATTTGCTCTGAAGCCTGTCAGAGGCACAGAATTAGAAGACAGTGAATATGAAGGAACTGGGTGATACTGAGAATAGTACTACTGGGCTGGAATTTAACAAAATAAAAATACATTTTGGTGGGTGTTGATATGAAGACCTTATCAGCTGGAAATTGCTGAGGTGATGAAGAATTTCACCATACAAATTCTTCGCAAGATTACTTCGCAAGATGACAAAGTTATGTAGAGGTAGGTAAGAATTAGTGGCATTTCACAAAGCACTAATGAGATGTTAGATGTAATCTTTCATACAATTCTGGTAACCCATACTGAGGAAAGATGGGTGCAGAAAAGGACTACTGGTATGATCAGAGAATAATGGGTTTATTTAATTTGTCATAAGAGCTGGTTTAGCCTGGCAAATCAAAATCTAGAAAATATGATTGCATTCTATAAATACATCAGAGAGATATATACCACAGAAAAAGAACAGTGATTTAAACCAAAGCATGATGCTGGCACAACAACAGAAAGGTATAAATTGGTCCCTGAATAAATTCAATCTGGAAATCTGAAGATTCTTATCTGTTACAGCAGTTAGATCCTGGAATGGCTTTGCAACAGGGGCAGTGGGAGCAGAAAACCAAACAGTCTTGAATTGGAGTTCAGAGCTTTATACCAGGTGCACTGCCACTTTATCTGCATATAAGATTGCCAGTCAGGTAGCATGCTCAGCGGATGATTTCTATATGATGTTTATCCTCCTGTTAGATATGTGTATATTCATATACGTATGTGTGCATATGTATATGTATATAAATATGCACTTTCATATATATACACACATTCACAAAACTCCAAGGCAATTCCTCTATTTACTACATTACACCAAAACCCAGGAAAATTATATGAATCAATAAACTGATTATTGGGATTACTCTGAGGCAATTTCTGCTTGTGAAAAGCTAGAAAGATTTATGTGCTTGAAATCTGTAGGGAGCAGTTACAAGCTGTGAATTCAGGAAATACTTTTGGGCTCTTGCTAGTCCCTAAATGACAAAAAAGGAAATGCTGATGGGAGATGCTGGCATAGTTCAAAATTGCATGCTGCCTCTGGGCAATTAGAAAGCACAAAGCTGCTTCTTTGAAACAAAGTAGACCGAAAGCTTTTGATTTTTACATATTTTCTATTAAAAACAGCTATTGACACTATAGGAAACATGAAAATCTAAATAGCAGGAGCAGAAAGGGAAATACAAAAAAACCCCAAAGTCTATTTGTCCTGTTCTTAAGCTAAAAGTCATTCCGTACTCAACTGGATGCAGCTGCAGTGTTGATACAGGGAAAATCACTTCAGCAATGCTCTTGCTGTTTGATCCTAATACTGCCATGCATAAAACAGAAATCATAAGGGTTCCATGACTCTGTTAAATTCACTCCCAATGTTATTCCCTACCAATGAAATCAACTAGAATGGAACAGCCCATATCCATACCGCTGAACTCTCTTACCCTCCAGAACAGTGTGGTGGCATCCAAAGTGACTCTTCAGAGGGCTCCCTGGCCCACCTTAACTCCCACACCTATACCGCCTCAGGAATTATTTGAGAGAGTGCTTATTGACCTGGATCAAAACAATGCCAAGGACTCTGCTAACAATTTAACAATATATATGACTGACTGACTTCCAGTACCCCAGGAATGCTCTCTGGAGCTGCTTAATTTATGCGTGCAGATATAATCAAGGAGTACTGTTGCCCCTTGTTCCCTTGATCCCCTAGTAAATCTGCTCTTGCAACAAAGACAATGTGGAGGCCAAATCAGAAATGCAGTATTAAATAATTTCCCCAACTATTACTTAAAAAGGTAAAATTTCTTTACAGTGCAGCAGTAAGAAAATCATCTGGATCCAGCATGCCGAGGAAATGCATCATATCTGAAACTTCAAGAGGCCTCTCTACAGATGTCTGACCAAAAGGGGTCAAACTCATTCAAAGTCTATAACACATGGATTAGGGCCTTTGAATGATGAGAATATCCACAGCACATGTTACAGATGAGGATCCTTGCATGCGTTCTGTGTCAATGTTAGGATTTTGGATGGGTCTAACTACATGAGTATTTGGTTTGCATGTGTACACATGGGCATCCAAGCAAGAAAGCAATGAAACGGGGTTGACAAGCCTTTTTCATTTTCCATGAAAAAAGAACTGCAACTAGCAAACCACTTCCTGGCTTTGGACAAGTCCCCATTGTATTGATGACAGTGGACAACAGCAGTCATGGCAATGGAAAAAGGAGTCACAGGAGAGACAGGATGCTTACCTGTAAGTCTTTATCCTGCTGTAGGTGCTCTTCGCCTGTGCGTACACTTCCTGTGCAGTGGGTACAAGGCCAACTGGAAAACAAAAAAAATATTATTCTTTGTCATTTTCACAGTGTTCAATCTGACTTGTTTATGTAACATCAGAGCTTCTGCTTTTTGATGTGAGCACTGTAACAGTTGTTTCAGTTTGCTATATCAAGGAAAGTGAACATTACAGTATATCAAAGGCTTTAGGTAAAGCTAAGTACAGTCTTAAGAACACAAGGCAAAGATCCATCTATGATGAGAGAGTTTTTCCTTTGTCACTCCCCTCATATTTCTCTTTTTCCCGAGGTCAATCATTCAGTGTTAATTTCTACTATGGCTTCAAGACTCCTCTTTCGTCTCTTCCAATGCCCTTCATGAGACACACTCCTATGTCCTTGCAAAGGCACACATTTTCTCCTCAAAACTGCTCTCTCTATCCAGTGGAAGTAGCATGTGCTGGGATTTTGTAGGCTCAGTAAATTTTTTGGTGTTTATTGGAGTGCTGTGGAGGTGAAGAGGTTCTCTGACCTAAGTGCTGACATTGTTGCATTTCACACTTAAAAATAAGAATCTAAGTCACATAACTTTTGAATTATTTAATGGAAATAATAACAGAAAAATCAGTGAGTAATGAACAGAGGCATGCATTTCAAGTGCTTTCACTCTATTCCACCACCACATCTCGGTCCAAGATCACGGACAACTAGAAAAATCCTGAGAACTATAAATTGTCTTTCTTAGCACTGCTCCTACATGGAGATACAAGAGAGTCAGGAACATAGTCTTCTTGTCTGTGTCTCAAGATATGTGACTGCCTCTGGCTTGCTTATGATTGGGACACATAATTTCATATTTTTATTTTATTATATGTAATGTATATATTAACACATATGAAATAAAGATATCAGAGCTTTTGTACAGCAATTTGGGATCTATAAATGCAAATGGAATTAAAGATTAAAGATGACTTCTTACATTGCCATTATAGTTCTTTTGCTGATAATGATAGCTTCTGACTGAAGGAGTTTCTGGGATTAACTGGCGTGATTTGTTCCTTACACTGTTAGCACATATAGGAGCCAATTTCCATATCTTGAAGAAAAGGGAGAAATATCTGTTCATAAACAAAAAGTAGATATCCTGTTCTGGTTCAAAATCCATTTCATGTTGAATAAAAATAACATTTACACACAAAAGAAAAAAAAATCTCTTTCTCCTTCCTGATAAAAATGATTACATCAGAGTCCTGTTACAATTGTTTGAGAATTTAGGGAAGCTAGTGATTATTTTTCTGTACGCTCTCCAACTAAAATGTTGTGTTCTTCACAAGTAGTCCTTTTCCCATTGGTGTGAATCCCAAGAGTGCATTAAATAATACACTTCTAGTTGTAAAACAGATGGAAAAGTTTTTAAAAAGGTGCCAGGTTTATTTATGGAAGCATGAAATTGAATTTAATAGGAGAATTTTGCCAGTATGAAATGTGAACTCTCAAAACAGGAAGTGGATTTTATTGCTTATTTATTTTATTACCGGATCAGCTGCCCAGAACTGTAGAATCCTTCCTCTCAGGAATTATTTACTTTCCAACTATGAACCAGAACATCTTGACCATCAGTTGTTACATCTTCTGGCTGCCAGATTCTCAACTATAAACATATGTGGTGCTGTCTATCTCAGATGATCTTGTGCAGATTTATATAGAGAACGTTTTAGTTTTAGATTTATTTCTTGGTTTAAAATAATATGAACTGAACTGGCTAAGCCAAAGGAAAGAGAATTTCCTTTAGCTCTTGATTACACTTTAATTAATAATAGGCTATTTTTTTAAAGGGCTTACATCATATATTCATTATGCACGAAAGATGTAAGAGCTAAAAGTCAATGGGCAAACTATTTAACTTCTCCTCTGCATCTCCAAAGAATGGCTAATGAAAGAACAGGTGCTATTCAGCTTCCAAAAGCTGAGCAGCATTTGGGAAAATGGCACAGAGAAAGAGCGTCCCCCATATTTTATGGGGAAAGACTGAGCTACTATACATTGATGGAGTTGAGTATGTTGTTGACAGCTAGACCCAGTCTGTAAGCCTGTACCTGGCTGTTGTCCCCTTTTGCTGTACCTCTGGCCAGTAAGCAGAGGTATTTGGGATGGTGAGCAAGCATCCATTTTCAGTCAAGATAAAGTTGTGATAACATGGTGGAGATCAGATCTTTTAAAAAAGTCTATGGAAATATATTTTTCAGGATACTAGGATGAATTGATGAATATGATTTTACACCTCCGAGGAACTGGATGCTGCAGATGTCCATATTTACTATAAGACAGCTGTATCTTGCAGATTTTATTAAAGAATGTTCTCAAAAAATCCTTTGGTTATTGCTACATGTAAGAGCCTCTGAGAAGGATAAATTTCTGCAATGACACCTACTTAGAGAAACTGAGGCTCAGACAGTCCTCACTATCACAATGTAAGCCCATGGTAGAGCAAAGCTTGGAGCTCTGTTCCCTGGTCTAGTGCTTTGTCCAGTGCCACCATGCCCTTAGGCAGAATACAAACAAAAATCTGTTGTGTGCATGTGCAATGTACACTTGTGTTCAGCTCAGTGGTGGCACTCACATACACTCAGAAATTTCCATTTTATGCAACAGTACTGAATGTTCTCAGCATGAAACTCATGCATGTGCAGTTTTGCATGGGAACTTGAAAAAAAATTGATAGCCTTGATCTTGCTGCTCTCAGTTTACCAATTATGGATAAAGATTGAAGGCAATGTGGAACATCATGGTCATGATCCAAATCCCACGTAGGAGAGACATGGTTACAATAAGCTTTGTAGCAGGCATTAAATCTCTTCAGAGTAAGTTCATGAGATTTTCCTATGCCTCTCATTTGTTGTACTATTGTCTCTTAAGATTATTAAATTACTTATAACTGCATCACACCTTGTTGTGGCTCTCACCAGGACAAAAACATGTCTCCAAGTCATTCAAAGTGCCTGGGATCCAAGTGTATGGATATTTTGAGGGCTGATTACATGGTTTGGAGAAATAACACCTTCAATATAAAACTTTTTATTGAAATGTGTGTCTTCATAAACAATTGGACCTAAATATTTGTTCAGAGGAAAACAAAAGGCATTTCAACATTTAAGAGAAACTTACCATTTTAAGTTCTTGCTATTAAAGATACTGAGAAACACAGGAGTTTTGTGAGATTTCATATTAAGCATATGTGCCATTCATCAGCTTCATTAATGTGTCACGAGCACAACTTCTGACATATATCAGAACAAATTAAACTTATTTTTGTACTTTTTATTTCTTGGAGACAGATTGTTTGAGTTCAGAAGGGCATACACTATCTAGCAGATCTGGTAATTCATTCAAATATGGGAGTAAGGCTCTTCTTTTAGTTCTGGCCAAAATTCCTACAAAGTTTTGTACAATGGGTTTGAAAGCTCTTATGCATTTAAAGAAAATCCTTTCAACTCACCCTGGAGTCCTGCTTTATGTTTCATATTGCTTTGAACTTATTACCTCTTTGCAATGTCTTGGAATATTAGTTTGGGAGCATTTAAAGCTAATGATTAAATGTATAGTGAAACAACACTTTGATGTTGCCAGAAGCAATTAATTTTCCCTATTTATACACAAAAGGTTATAAAAGACCGTGTTATGACAAAAGAAATGATTCAGTGAATTCAAAGTAAGTTAACTGAATTTTAAAGGATTGTTACTGCTTAGTGGAAAAAAGGTATCCATCAAGCCTTATCTTAAGTTAGAATGCTGTGGTTAACTTATGGAGTTTTGAATGTTTTTAAAATTAGAAAAGAAATTATGAATTTGTCAACTATGGAAAACTAGCCTGTGACGGGTTCATTCAGAATGAAGCTTTCATTCAAAATAGCTTACTGGGTGTAGATAAACGAAGTTTATGAGCTTACAGAAGTCACTAAGAGAGACCACATTTATACATAAGTAGGCTGACTATTGTATGTTCTCTGCACAGATGCCTGTTGAACTTTATTAACAAATGGAAATGTGCACTGTATGTTTTTACTCCTACATTTTTATAGGCGGAGCATCTCACACTTCATTGAATCCATGTGCTGGAGACAACAGACATGATTAGAATATAAATCACTCAGAGCCAGGGACTGGAACTTCTAAAACCCCTTCTATCTGTAACTGGGCATACCATTCTTTTACATCACTGGGAGCCATGCAACAGAGGGACATCACACATGCACACACACACACACACACACACACATATATACATACATATATTCATGTATTCTAAGACTGTGAACATGCCTAAACAGGAAGGAATCTTTCAGCCATCGCAAAATTTAAAAAATGGAAAAAATGCAAGACAATCAAATAATCAGGGAATCAAGAACTTAAAGATAGCTGAGTTTTATAATTTTATAATTAATTTATCAGTTTCCACTGAAGTATAGAAAGTTTGAATTTCAGGCTCATTCTTTATCTTATTTGTCAGTTTAAGAAGTATGTTTGTTACACTGAGCAAGAGATACACAAATTCTAAATATGATTCTGCACAGTAAAATTTCTAAATTGATAGCAGTGGGAGAACTAGCTATCAAGAAGGAAAAAACCTGCTATGCTTTTGCCCAGGAGTCAGCCCCAAACTTTTCTGATAGTTCATAAACTGAAGGCAATAATTTGGCTTTGCTTCTCTTTTCCCTTCCCCCTGCTCCTTTATCGCCTGTTAGTCTCTTCAGAATAAAGCAATGAACTTCTGGCTTTTACAATGAGTTAAAACTATTTCACGAACAGAGCTTAGATTGTCTAACACATAGATTGTTTGCAGACCTCCAGAGCATTTAGGGGTATTATTTTTACTTTAGAAGTTACACAGTGCTAGTAAGAACTTTTTCTTTGAATGCCAGGATCCCAGTGAAGAAAAACCCTGAAGGTTTTTAGAGTTCAGTTCAGTTGTATTTGAGACATGTTTGGGAATGCAGTACCTCTGTATAGGGATGGCAGATGTGTAGTTCCCACAGAAGGTCCATATCCTTCCCAGAAGAAGCTGGAAGGCAGGAATATATGCCTGATCATCTCAAATACCATTGGGCATCTAGGTTTAGGTGAATGACTTGTGCTTTATATATATTGGCAATCAACAACAGCTTTGTTATGATTCTCCTTAAGCTTCATAAGAGCACACAGCATCCTTGGGAGATGAGGAAAAATTATCTGCAGAAAACTGTGACACAAAAGAAACCAACCAAATGCATAAATATCCAGAGGGACTTCACAAAATACAATAGTTACTTTTCACATTTCATTCCATCCAGTGGACTTCCCAGCTCTGAATTAGGCACCCATACTTTGTATAGAAGTGATTAACAAAGTGCATGACTGGAAACAATCTGAACAATCACAATATAATTAACTGATTCAAGTGAGAACAATAAGTAGCCAATAAGAAATACTGGGACAAAAATCAGGCCTCTGCCCATAAATCTTATCTATAAAAAACAGAGAGATGCTAAACCCTATTTTTGATAATTAACTGGAAATAATGTCTCTAGATCATCTTGTAGACATGAAAGAACATCAACTTCACTGTTAATGGACAAATGTTTTAGGCTTTTGCCTAGAAGGTGTTGTCAGTTTTAACATCTTCTGTCTCTCTGATCATTAAAAAAGTTTAAATTTTGTTTTTATTCATAGAGAACTCTGAGTTACTACACCGTTAGATATATTTGGTCTCTTTTCTAGAAACTAATCTTTCTTTTTCCCTTTAGATGTTACCATGAGTAAGCAAGAAATGATCCCTTTTTGGGGTTCTTACTTAAGATGAGGTTGATTCAGGCTCTAGTTTTACTTCACTGAATATTTGACTATTTATTCAAAATGGAACAGCTTCAAACATATTTTCCTTAAAAATGTTCAAACAAATCATCTTGACATTTCCAATATTTTTTTTTGGCTGAAACAATTGGTCAAATCTGGTACAAATTTGCAGATAGTTTCCATCAACACGAAAGTGCATTTTTGAGCAAATAAAGAATTCTTCCATAAAAATTGCCTGGCTCTAATCAGGGCTGAGTCAATTTTGCACATGCCAACCAGAAGAAAATTAGGTATTGGCTAAGCAAGAGTGGTGAGGATATGGGTTCTACCTAAATCCCCTTGTGGCCTTAGTCCAAAGTGATTAGCCCCAGGTCAAACAGAAAGCCTGCAGTGAATCAAGCAAATTAAATCCAACCTTCCTGAGCTATAGGATAATGTGCTAGTCCCAAGACCTCCCTTTTTGGAGGCTAAAAGGGAGGAGGTTATTAAATATAAACATAAGCAACATCTTGCTCTATGGAGGTTCAGGGCATGATGTTCTGCAGGAGAGACAAGGGATTATCCACGTCCCCCAGCTGGACCTGTTTCAAGGGAACCCACAGCAACTGCCTCTGCCAACACCAGGAGCCATCGATGTCCCTGACCAGCAGATTACAGCTTGAAAGGCCACTAAGGAGGTGTCCTGTTAAACTAAAGGGCAGTGAGTTGTAGCAGAAAATACTGCTTCAATGTGGACTTGGAACTGAAGAGACTTATTTCCTTTAAAACATTGTAGAACAGAGTAATCCTTAGATTTATTTTGATTAGCAATCTGGATACCTTCTTGGCAGTGTTTATTAGATCTGAATGTAGCTCAGTTGGAAAGCCAGATATCTTGCTTTCTCCCCCTTTGAATTACTGACCACTATTGTCTCTGTTAATGAATCTGGATAATTTTAACTGTCAGATTCTAATGTAACTCTCTGAATAAATTGATTGAATTGAAGTTGAACCCACCTCTGTGTTCAAGCTAAGAATGAGCCTGAACAGAAGTCTCTAGAGTTTCCTAAAATTTCAGGGAGTTTATTAGTGGAAAACTGATTTTGAACCACTGAACCTAAAGTGACTGCATAGTTTTGGTTTCATACTTGTGTCATGTCAAAAGGAGATTAAACTCCCACTGCAGCTCATATTTGACCCAAGGTGAATAAAATTACATCTGAATATTTCAGGAACAGCTGTCACTGTCCCTGGAGCTGATCTTTCACTTCATCTTCCTCCTCTGTTTGAAATACCTTTTTTAAAAACAGATTGGAGCACCAATAACTAAAAACTGTTTTTCACTTCTAAGTCATTAGAAATCTAGTGTTAAATGAGTAAATGCCTTAGAAAAAAAATAGAAACATATTTACATTATAGATAGTCATTTCAATTGCCCTCAAATCAGAATTTAATGCAGGAGATCTTATTTCTCAATAACAGCACTTTTCTGAAAAGCATTTCTCCTATGTCCGTTCATTTATTAGCTCTGCATACATCTTCTCGCCTGTAATCAGAGAAAATGTTCCCCACCCTCTGTAATACTGCACATGCATGTATAGGATGTCTTGGGGTCTTTGGTCTTTCAGCCACAGATTTTGAGGTACCAGTGAGAGAGGGAAGAAGGGTGGGAAGATCAACATACAGACCATACATCACACTAAAGTGATAATTCACATTAAAAAGTACCCTGTGGGAGATTCTGGTAGTAACCTGTATTACTTGGAGCTGGGTTTTAGATTCCTGCAGACAATCAGCAACCAGATGTTCAGCACCACGCATCGACACTTGTGTAAAAACAAACCAGGGCTTAAAGAAGGTATTGGAGGTAGAAACAGTTCTTGACATTTGCATTTGTCTAGGGTATACTCAGATGACAGAATGAATATTCAGAACCAACAGTCCACCAGCAAACAAAACTGGTTCAATTGCAGTGTACCAGATAATTAATTAATTACAGCCAGTTGCAGATTTCTTTATTCTTTCTCCACTCCCACTGCTAGAAAATGGTTGTTCTGCTGAATCTGAGTTCAGCTATTGACATGAGCAACCACAGAGATCAGCTCCTAGGTGTCCCGAGACAAGAAATAATTCCGTGGACACTGAAAATATGAAGAACATCCTAATCTAGGAATAAAGCTTTCAAAAAAAGTATTTGGTTGATTTTCTAATTAAAGGGAAACCTGTATCCATCAAGATATTACATTAGGGAAGATTCTGAAGAGACATCTTCCGGATGGGGGAAGAACTGATATAAATCTGCTTGCAAACAGTTAACAAACAAGTCACAGCTGCAGCCCCCAGAATTGAAAGTTAGTGAAGAAGGAGACAGAGCTCTCCAGCTCCTCAGGACAGGCAGGAGAGATCCAGATTTCAAAACTGCTCAGACAATTCACACTGGCTTGGTCTTGCCTTACCTGAATAAAACCTCTGGGATCAGATCGATCACAGCGTTGACAATCAAATTAAATTGAAGTTAGACAAGTCCAGGTTGGAAACTGTTACCCTTACTTGGTTGATTTCTGACTAGAAACACTAAAATTGTTCAGAAAGTCAGAGGTTTTCTTAGGCATCAGAGTACTCTTTATTGCTAACATCAGAACACAGCTTTACTGGTTTATTCCAGTATTGCCTATGACAAGCATGGTGACAGGACTTTCAGGAACAGCTGAGGACAGCTTAGCAGAATCAGTCTTTATCTTGTCTTTTACACTTTTACACTTTACTTTTCAAATTAGCATACTAATTTCCTACCATTTTAAGTACATTCAGAAATTAAAATGTAATTTTTACTGGCTACAATGACGGATCATTTTTGTCACATTTACAGCAACATTTAATATGCTGTCATGGTTACCCTTTTGCTTCATTGCTAATCATAAACAGTTTTTGCAAACTATCCAAGTAATCTAATTGAACAAAAATAACCTTCCTCCTCCCTATCCCCCTATCCCCTTCAAACCAATGCACTTCCTCACAAAATATTTCTGGGACAGTTTCTACATTTTGACATATCTGCAGCACACTTAATTTATATCAAGCAAATTTCTTAGTTCCTGAATTTCTCTCACACAGCTCAATAGATCAATACTGCAGAACTGTGTTGGACAGATATCAAAGCACCTTTCTGCTTGGAGAGCAGAACTGGAACTTTGGACAGAATTTTGTTTGAAGTTAAGATGCTTAGATTTAGAGATAAGATTAAGTTCACTTAATATATTAGTATATATTGCCTTATATAGTTTATACTATGTGTAGATATAAAACATAGGGTTTAATCTTATTTATAGGTATATATTTCTTTAATTTGGATACTATACAGTATTGCACCTATTCTTTAGATGATTCTCTAAACGAATATGGGTCTCCTATAGTCACCATGTCATATCTGCTGGCATTATGCAGATAGTCTGGATAAGCTACGGTGTCTCAAATGACATTAGGTTTCTGCTTAGAGTTCTGAATCCTGCCATAGTGTGTGTCTACATCAGGTGTCTATTTTAGATGAGATTTTTTTTTTTCTCCAGATTCCTCTTACTGTATTGACTTAATCTCCACAGACTATAATGAAAACATAGGTACTCACAAATTAATGCTACATGATGATATTTAAACTGAGAAGTCTTATTTTCAGACTGCATACTGCCAGTAGAGCCTTTAACCTTAATATTTTCTCTTGACCATGGTGGTCGGGAAGCAAGAACATTCCAGACTATACATCCCAGCATTTCCTGTGCTTAGTCATTGGCTTACAATACCTGTGTATGAAGAGGCTGACAACTTGTCTTTTGAAAAGAGGAATCAAATATTAAACAGGTTCCAAAATCAGTTCTGACTCCTGCTATAAACTGTGGAGTCCTATCATCCCTTGAAGGAGGACAAGAGGGAGCTTCAGCAGAAGATAAGTCTTTGAGGGGAACCGTCATGACTCTTTGTGCTATGTGCACTGTAGTGGCAGCAGTCTTTACTCAGGAGAAAGGTAAGACAGGAAGCAGTGAAAAGGAAAAATTCCTTTTGTGAAAATACTTGTTTAAAGGCAGGACAGGTTGAAATCCAGCATCTGTTGGGAAAGAAAGGAGCCTTCTACTGGCAGCGTGGATGTGGTGATGGATCAGGGAGCTTTATGCTTGTGAACTGATATCAGTAATTAGGTGCTGCTGAAGTGGAGACAGGCATTTGCACTTCTCATCCAGGTCCTCATGCCTGGCCATGTCTATCAGAAAGGTATGACTGGATACCAGCTCTATAGCAAGTCTCTGTTGTGAGCTGCAAGTGGATTTGCTACGGGATGCCTCGAGCCACAAGTTTGGTGTTGGGGTATCTTCGGTGCTTTGGCAATTACGAACTGTTCTATCTACAATTCGAGTAACTGACTTCAAGGTGTTTGACGTGTTGTGCTAATAGAAAACTGGAGTCACAACAAAGCTCTTACTGGTGCTCAGGATTTGGACATGTACAGCATTGTAGGTGAAATTCTTGAAGCAAATTCTTTGTTGCCAGGAGTGGCAGAGGAGATCTTGAATGTTTGCAGCTCTTCTTGGTAACATCTGTGCCTGGGTGATAGGAAGTCTAGTACAGTGGTTTTTGAGCCTCCAAAAGAGACCTGCCGGTTGTATGAGAGAGATCTCAATAGTTTTGGTCTGCAGTGAGGGAACATTCCTGAGTGCTGCTCTGAGTCTTCCTGGTACACTGTATCCAGAGGAGCTACCTCTGCTGTGAGACCCAGAGGTCTCAAGATTGTCTGCAGACCTGATCTCCTGATACTTCAGATTGACTAATTACTAGTAAGAAATTGTATTTGTCTCAGGAACAAGGTGAAATCACTTGCCTGTGGTCACAGAGGAAACAAATGGAAGAACTCAAAATGTAATCCTTCTTCCCAGAGACTCAGTGCTGAAGTACAAGACTTTTCCCCTTTCTGAGGGTGCTTTATGAGGATATTTACAGTTGGTTGTGGTTTCCTATCTATGTTGGAAAGAAACTAGACTCTTCTATTTATAATAAGCAATTTAGGGCAATAATTGTTTCCAGTATTTGCGCAGTTCTAAAAATAACAATGTTAATGTGTACTAATCCTTTGTAGTTAAGGAGGCTTCAGCACTATACTGTTGTTTTATCTGGAAGCTCAGCAAATGTGGATGTAACCCACTATCTGACAAAGACTAATAGCCTGACTAGGCAGCTATGTTAAATTTAAAACCAGGCAGGGATGTTTGACTTTATATGGGTTTTAGATGCATCTGCATCTTTGGAGAGAAGGGCAAGAGGCCTGGGACTGAGAGCACTAAATCTTTAATTAAAGAACTCCTAACCATGCCTACTACATTTATAAATAACAAAACATTTATCAGAGCTTTTATCTTTTCTTGCAATCATCAGGCTGTACTAGATGTTGACAAAGTCAACGATTTATGCCTCAGATTTCTTTTCATTACCAAATACCAAAGATGTTATTATCAGTGAAATCTTATGCAACTTAAATCTTGGGGCTTTAGTTGCTGTGCCTAAGGAATATTGTGAGCCTTTCTCACAAGTCATTTTGGATTATGTTGGCCCAACAGAAAAGATTAAGTCAGCATAGTGAAGTCGTATCCAAATGGGAATATTGCATGGTTTTCCTTAGTGGTTTAAAATAAGTAAATAAGTAGATAGATAGATAGATAGATAGATAGATAAATAGATAGATAGATACATACATAAAGCACAGTAAAGAGTGGTTTATATTATTTTAAACATTAAGATATTAGTTGTTGAGTTCTAGATTTGTTCATTATGCTGTATGTAAACGCTTGCATTCAAATTCCTGCATACCCACTGTTTATGAAAGATGACTGTCTTGCTGCATTGTTCTAACAGAGCATTCATTGCATCAAGTGAAAAGATACCAAAGTGTTCAAGGAAAGGTTGAACTGGGGCCTTAATTCATAATCATCTACCTAAACGCAGACAGGGAGTAGCTCAAGAACAAATCCAGATTATCAATCCTGCATGAACACCTCACTTACCAGTGTGGAGGTTGAGGAGTAGCAATCATTTGCTGCACTGCATACTCCCTTCTGTACTTTACCTCTGCTGTTGTCTTGGTGCAGAAGTGAAGATCCTTGCTGATTTCTGGCAGCAGATATTTCTTGAGATTCAGGAGAATGCTTCACCCACTTTCACTGCATGCTTAAAGAGGTGCTGCATAGACTATGCAAAATGGCTTTAAGTAGATGGTGGAAGATTCTGCCATACTTACACACATAGATATTTACATGTACATGTATGCTAGATTTAAAAGCACACATAAATATACATGTACATATATATGACCACAGAGACAACCCCACTATAAAGCCTAAAATTACAATCACATTATATGGGCTGTGTGGATACTACATGGTGTCCTACAACAACTCCGGTAGTACCATTATTATGTAGTGCAGTTAATGCTCATCACTACAGGGAGTTTGCTGATATTTTGGATACTAAATACTTATGAACAAAAATTATGAAGCAGTAAATTCTTCTTCATCATACTAAAGTTCAGTCAGGACATTTGCTCTTCTGCTTTTCAGTGTGCACACAGAAATGCACTCCTTTTCCTCAGCTATCCTGTCAAGAGTGAGATCTTGAGCTCATTCAGGAAGTTTCAGTATTTTTAGTGCAACCACAATGTGTAGTTTTTCAGATCCTTCAGGGATTGAGAGGACAGACAGTATCTGCCAGGTTTTCCAGATACTTCAACAAGTTTGAAGTTCTTCAGACCTAAGAGCACCCAGCCTGTAAGTTAATCATTGATATGTCCTCAGCTGTTGGTGAAAACAAAAATCTGTTGTAAATTAAAGCACTTTTTACAATAACTTTACATGACTTTACCTCTATTCAGACCCTCTCTGATATGAGTGTTAATGTTGAGCTTTAGAGTATACTTCTGTGTATGTTTGTAACTGACTGTTTCATTTGACTTTCATTGTATCTGACAGGGAAATAAATGACTGTCTTATCAAAGCCTGTGAATTCAGCATTTCCCCCCCCCAATTTAATGTAGGCAGTAACAAACTAGCTGAGATGTCAAACCAAACTTGCTTTATCCTGATTTTTTTCCTTTTGAGAGGGTGGAGTGAGGTGGAGAGAACATGAGTTAGAGCTGAGTTTTCTATTTTACACCATGTTAAACTCTCAGTAACCTCTAAGAGAGAAAAATGTGTATTTTCAATTGTACATTCAGAAATTACTGTCTTGGATATCCATGAAAAATACAGATGAACCACACAGAAAGGAATATATATGATCTTTCTTATTGTAACTTTGAATATTTTAGAAAAAGAAAAATTAATGAGAGTAATTAACAATAGGAATATGGAAAGAGAATCTTCTTTCAGCACTTTTAATAATTTTTAACTTTTTGTGTGCTTTCATTTCGCCTTTTCCTTTTTGTGCCTTTCATGCAGGATTTTAAAGTAAGGGTTAAACTGTGAATTCTGTGATCTATTCTTTTTGGTGAGAATTGACCAACATAACAATGGGATCAAACTACTATTATTTGCATTAATGTTTTGAAATAGCCTTGTCAAATACACGTACCGTGTCTTACTATAAACACTATGTAGAAGAAGAGTGCCTGCTCTTTTAAAAGATGTCCATTGTAGTGGCAGTACCACAAGTAAAAGCAACACTCAAGACATCAAGGAAAATATGCATCAGAGACAAGAAATATCTCAGTATACCGCTTCCCTATTTAGCACTAACTTTTTACATTGTTTGTCAGTGGAGGACAGGTTCCAGGAGAAATCTGAAGTATTATGAAGTGACCTTAAGCTGCTTAATGAGATATTGCACAAATTATGAGATGTGAGAAGTCATGAATATGTTGGTAGGAATAACGGCTGACCTTTCAGTAGCACTGCAGAAAGGATAGGTATGAGAAAAACTTAAATAGTTTCTGCTAAATAGAAAAGGGAGAGAAGGCCTCTGAGAGAGCAAATAGCATAGTAAGAAACAAAGAAAGGACTGTTCCTTCAACCAATGTATTTGTGTGCATCAATCCTAATGTCTTGGCCTCAGGCCCTAATTAAGAACATGGTCGAATAGAATTTCTCTGCCACATGGGAGTGCTGGGGAATAAGTGGGCATTAACACATTACTGTTTTCCCAGCACCAATTTATGTCGACTTTAGAAAACTAAGGACACAAGCACAGGCCCTGGTATTAATTCATCCAAATAGTTAAATTTTCAGAACCATTTTGTTGCAGGTCAACTAAAAGTTTTCCAGAGCAATTCCTGGACATAGTGTGGGAGTTAAACCTGGCCCAGTAACAATTCTGCATAGGCAGTTTGGATGCAGCCACTCTCTTTGGACAGCATGTTTAAGAGTATGGTTGTGGCAGGATGGTGCCAGCTGGCCTCAGGGCTGGAGAACATTGACCTGGCACAGGAAACAGATCTGTGCTAGTTTAGTACCTCCATAAAACATTTGTTGGGCTAAGTTCACTGCCTGCCTAACCTACCCTGGCACACTGAGCATTTAGGGGATACACTGAGCTTGGTTTAATGCAAATAGCAAAGGAGAGAGGTGGCAAACTCAAGATCATTTGGCTCCTGAAGCACCCTCTTGAAACACCATCAGAATGGTGGTTAGAATGACCCCATACACAAGAGTCTTGCTAGCAAGCCTTCCTCAAGGAGCACTGCAGCCATGTGCCATAGCCCATGTAACCATACCAAAAGCTGTGTGCTGAGTCTTCCATGTTTTCCCTGATTACTATATAGAGATATCTGTAATATGCTCTTGTAGTTGTTTTTATTTCTCTCCCTCTAGAAGAGAGAATGAAATGTCAAGGACTGCACTAATAACACTAATAACAAACATGAAACCTGAGGTGGAGGGGAGACTGTCATGTAACACAGAAATATTCTGTAGCTTCACCACTCATCTACTATGTTGGGAGAGAACTGTTTTTCAGATTATCTTGTAACACAATGCATATAGCACCTGAGTGGCTAAAGAAAGAGAGTTGTCCCTGAATGACTATTACTTTGACAGACAGGTGAGCTTAAAGTTGCCCCTCCTTAGCCTTCCTCACTCCTCATTCTCTTCAGTTCAGGAAGAGGCCTTCTGGTCATCTTAGCATTCTGATTCAATGTTAATGATGTATTATCCCAAATTGACCCATTGATAAGCAAAGCGCTGACTGTGTTGACTTGCTGGAGAATGACAGAATTCTGATGGTGTCTCCATGACTTTTCAGAGAATGAAGGCTATGGGAATGACTTAATTATGAGGGATACCTTCAGACTTAAGAGGACAGCATCACTTCCACTTGAAGCAAAATGAGTTCAGAGGACTTGGGATTTGTCCACTGTTTGTATCTGTCTCTCTTCTCCTTAAGAAGAGGCCTTCGAGGATTTCTCTGGAACATTTCAAGTCCAGCTCATTCAATGAGTTAGCTCAAAGACAAACTAGAGGCCAAGCAATGAGAGTGCCTCTAGGCAAGTATGTCTCTGAAGAAAAGTTTTATGAAAACTGTCTATCCTTGCTTTTCTTTGGGAGATACATTTTAGGGAGTAGTGTGCTTACTGTTGTTTTATTCAGCTCAGTTGCCTGAACTACCCAGACAGACAGCCATAAATCTTAAATTAGAGTCAGCATAAACTGTTAAATAGGGCTACACAATCTATGCTGGAGGTCTTAGTTCAGTGGGCTTCTGTGATGGTCAGCAATGGACGGGATTTTTCATAGAGGCTTCAGCCACAACCTAGGTCCCTGTTGTATTCCCAATTTTAAACTCTGCTTAGTGCTGGCAGTGGCTTCTGATGTACCACTGTGAATCCAGGTCTTCAGAAGCTGACTGCTGGATACCGTCCTGCCCACAAACTGGAGTAGTTAGGGAAGAAAAAGTGTTTGTCTTGGACAACTGTAACAGCTTTGACAGTTGCTGGGACAACATGTTGTCACTTAACAAATCATAGCTCTGACTCTGATTGAGTGCTCTAAGAATAGCTATTAATTGTAAAATCTCTTCCCCTTCTAACATTTCTGCTTCACCCAGGCATAAGGAGGTGTCTCTGCTTCTCCTGACAGTTTGAGTCACATCCCTGGATGCTGGTCAGCTCTGGTTCCAGGCCAGGTCTTTGGGATTCCTGCAAGGTGGAGAACAGTTATAACTTTGGCTCATGAAAGGAATCAACAGGGTTAATACATGTATATGTGTTCCCTGAGTGCAGATCCCTGAAGGAGCAGCAAGGAGCAGTATCTGCACCAGGTTGGCAGAGGCTGGCAGACTACGCCATCTGCCTGGGTCTACACAAGCTGCCAGGCTTTTACAGACCAGTGCAGAAATCTGTCACTGAGAGGTCCAGTCTCTTTGTCATATTTGTTGTTTTTTCCCCACATGTTGTAATATAACACCACAAGTTATTTCAAGTACAAATGTGTGACCAGAGTTTATGAGTCAAGTGCTAGCCCTTACCAAGGGTGAAAAAGAAAACTGTTTGTGAGCTGGGTCATTTGAAAGTGTAACACTTTTCAGTCATTCTCATGTCCCTCACTGGGAAAAGTCCTCAGGTTTCAAAAGTGTGTAGAAAATGAAGTCAGGCACATTTAGGATGCAGAAGTTTAGGTTAAATCTCTGTTCTGTACAAATATTTCATATAAATATTTGTCAACTGGCACTTCTCCTTCTGGACATCTCTCATTTTGAATAAATGCTGATATATGCAGAGGAAGAGGAGGAGACAGACAGAAAAACAGGGGCTGGCTGGTAGAAAAAACACTTATCAAGAATGTGGGAAACAGAGGCTGGAGGCCTCATAGATCTGAGTTAAAGATGAAAACAACATTGGCAAGAATAGCTGACCACTCAAAACCAGCCTTCGGTAGGTTGTGAGGGCCAGAAGACAAACTGTCAGCAGTGTTTGGCAGTCTTTGAAAGAGAGTAGCTCCTTGTACACCAGTATTGTGTGCATTTTACAGATGAAATAGAAAAGGTCTGAATGAGGATGTGGCAGCAAGAAGTGTGTGAGATGAAAGCATGTAAGCCTCCATGAGAAATTTTCTTCACTTTAGCTGGTATTTTTATTGTGTGTTTTGAATAAAGAAAATTGGGTGAGGGGTACACTGGAAAAAGAACGAGCACTGAGTGTGGGGAACAGCTGGATCATTTCTGACATACACTTCTTTTACTTGCCACCCTATTTATGGGTCTGTAGGAATGTGGAGGGAAAAAAAAAGTTTACTGCTTTAATATTTCTTGTGAGCAAAATCCATACAGGATCCATCTCGGAATGTGAGAGCGGAGAACAAAAGGATGTGTCTCTCTGCCAGTTTGTGATGATTAACTTGAGTACAGTGTTTGTCTGTATTATGATTTAAAGTTGTTGGACTCCTTTCCCTTGCGTGTTCTTTACATATATAGATATGCATACAATCCTTCCACCTCAAATAGTAAATACAACTCTTAGAGGAAAAGTCATTATATATTTGGTTAAATGGATTGGAGTTTTGGGGGGGGGGTGGTGGTGGTGTTTGTTTGTTTGTTTTATAAAGTTAAATATTTATTTAGAATGCATTTTTATAGTGTTATAGCAAGAGTCAACAGATGTTCTGTTACAAACAGTCTTCCAAGTACAAACAGTATTTCTCCTGGCATATAACCAAGTATTCAGCAGAATGAAGACTTGTTCTGCCATGTTTGGTTGGGCAATGAAGATAGAAACATTTCCTTGATATCAATAGAGATGAGGGGAGCAGGGAAAAATTAAGCCTTTTGTTCATAGACCTCTGTGGGTTAATATACAAATCATCTGCAAGTCCATCCTGCATCACAAGGACATTTACAGCTTGGCACATACTGAGACCACATGCCTGTGTTTCAGCACATGACGAGATATTTGCAATTGGGTTAGAGACAGAAGAAAGGGGAAAAGATCCCTCTCAGATGGGGGAAAAATTCAGGTTTGGCATGATATCTCACCTTTCTCCCTGTGTCTGATGTGGGATCAAGATATAGGAGGAAATCTGTGAGGATACTTCACGAGCCACAGGGCATGAGGAATACAAGCTTTACACCATAGCACTGAAGACCAGGAAGACCCTATGGTTACACCATGACGGTTGTAGTGCTCACTGGGGCTGTGAGAGATTATGCTGAGAAGGAATGCCTAAAAGGGAGATTAAGCTAGCAGCAGGATAACTTGGTCTCCAGTTAGTATAGTTTCTTGAAAGAGAGTCCCTCACCAACTTTGCACTGTGGCTCCTCAAGGGAGAGGTCTGTCAACTCTTAATCAATTTCATCCGATCTGGAAAAATGAGTAAATAAAAGAAATTCTACCTTCATAAAAAATTGCAGTTTTGAGTCTTCATCATCGATGTCATGGTGTCAGAAAATGCTGTAATAAAAGCTTAGGCTATCCATAAAATTGTAATTATATTGAACAGACAACTCCTGCTTTCATTCAATAACTAGCTATAGAAACAATTCAAATTACTTCTATCAAGGATGTGATCAATTAGAGAAATAAGTTCACTCTGTTAGAGCTTTTATTATTCACCATTCTTGAGTACTTGTGCAGTCAAAGGTTTATGAAAAGCTAGTTTTGGTTCAGAAGCCACAGTTCATTTGTTCAAGAGAGAAAGATCATGTTGGGATTAAATTGTTATAATTCTGAAGCACTGAAGCCAATAACAATTTTGCAGATGATTTGAATGGGAACATGAAGAGGTCTTTCCTAGAGATGTATTGTACAATTTTGTAGTTGAATAATCATGGAAAAGACAAATCACAAAGTTAAAATGGTATTTTCTTTATATCAAGTAATTAACCCATAACTCTTTGAACAAATCATAGCTCAAAATGAGAGACAGATATTTTTTAAGAGCTAATAATTTAGGAAAGATGTTATAATTTAAATGTCTGACATCAACCTTTTGAACACCAAATTTTTGACTTAAATGATTCACAGACAGTGTTTTTTTCCTAGCTCTATATCTGATACATCATCACAGAATACAAATAATCACATTTAAATGTAGATGTACAATAATAATTTTTATTGGGTAACATAATTTCAACACTAGTACAGCATTTTAGAATGTATATAATAGGTATATGATAAAACAATAGTACAACAGTTCTGGTATTTTAGTATAGTTAGAAGAAGCTTTGTTCTCAAATACAATTAATTTTACTCTTTATTTGCTCTTGGGGTAAAACATTTACAGTCAGAATCGAAGATTAACATAGTATAATAACACAAATCAGGGGTAAAATATGGTATCAGTTTGTACAACGGCATGTTATATGCAGCTGTTTTGAATTATATTACCTTTTTACTGATGTGTCCAGAATTTTTTTCTTGTAGCTTAGACATGTGGGGGCTTTTAAACCTACAAAGTATAGCAAATTGCAGATGAATTGGTCCATGAGGATGGTTAAAAAAAAAAGTCTCTTAAGGTATACTGTTGAAATTAGAACATGAAAAAAACAGAGGTACTGGAGGAAACTTTGACCTACTGGAATTCCATTTAAACTACTGTAACAGTAGTCAGATTGCGAAGTCAAACTATTGAAGCATTTGCTTCTTGATGAGACTTTTTCTTACACTATTTAGACAATGCTAAGAAATAATTACATTCATTAGCTATTTAATGTAGCTTTTCAAAGAATAATTCAGGGCTTGCCTTCAGTGCTAAAAATTATTAATTTTTTACTTGAATTAACTAAAATATATATGCAACCCCAGAGTAAAACTGGGCTTTAAAGACAAGTTAGTAACTGTTAGGTAAATAAAAATGCCCTGGTAACCTTTCCTGTTCCATTTAGTAGTAAATCAGATGTGTCTTACCTTGATTGTGTCAAAATGGTGGGCTGGAATTAGTTGCACTGAGATGTAGCTGTATTCTTGTACTAATAGAGACAATCTGACCTGCTTTCTGAACTGGAAGCCTGCCCACTAAAATGCTGTAGTTATAGTTATACAACTATATAATTTACATTAATTGGTTTTTCTTTTTGGATTTTACTGGCTGCTGCTATTTTGCTGAAGTTTCATTTTCTATAGAAATTAGTGTTCTGTAATGTAGTATATATAAGTAAATGTACAGTATCAGTAGCAGAATTGCAAAGTTCACAACATTTATTGTCAGTACAAGTCAGAACTGATTTGTAGAGGGTCATAGATAATCCTTAACTTTACTAGTGGCCCATTTCAGGAAGTCCTGTAGATGTATTTGTACTTATATCAGTACATTGGTTATTGGTGTTGCAAGATTAGAAATTTCTGAGGGCTCCATTATGTTATGCACAAGGGAAAAGAATTTACAACATGAATAGAGGTGGCACACAAATTAATGCTATAGGAAGCATTTTTAATTTTACATTTTACATTTCAAAGATAAAGATATACCTCTTGTTTTATGGATGTAGAGATAAACATTTCACAGCTCAATTTTACATTTTAAAAATAAAGAATTAAGGCATAGGAACATGAAATGGGCTCCTGAAAAAAGTATTTTTTTGAATTTAAGTCTACGAGTTTTTACAAAAAGACTGTCTTTTCCATTAAAAGTATTATGAAATAGCTGCAAGAATAATGCAGTATTTACTTCTCTACCAGTTTACATCATTTCTGTGATTTTTTTTTTTTATTCACTATATTAATTTATTCAGTTTTTTCACACACAAAAAAGAGAAAAAAATCCTCCACTTTCAGAGGGGTCTGATTATTTTCAGAGCTGTCTGAAATTCTAATACAGGGGACATCAAGGATATGAGTGTTCAATGGTTTTCCACCTCTGTGAAATACCAATGTTATTGGTTCTGTCTGTCTGGAAAATATTTCCACGAACTTTCAAAATGATAGGAGTATTTCAAAGGTGACCAAAATACAGTATTCATATTTTAGCTGTCTGTAGTTTGTTTGAACATTGGAAAGAGCAGTCCATAAAAATAAAAACAGTAAAACAGAGAATATGGGACTCTGAAATAACAATATTTCAGATTTTATCTGTCTATTAGCATTACAGTTTGGGGAGGTGAAGAGATTTCTTTCCAAATTCATATGTTGAATTGACCACTTAAAAAAACCCCAAACCTCAATAAAAACTATTTTGAACTTCTCTGAAACTTTACACAGCAAAGTGATGCATGATCTAAAGCAGGCCAACAAATATAGGGTCATGCTCTTGCTACCATAGATATGCAAAGCACTGCTTTAATGGCCGACTGCATGTCCATCACATCACATTTGGACATCTCAGATTGCTGCCAGATCTCCAAAGAAACTAATAGAATAAGGAAAGAGACAAAAAGTCTGTCTGAAAAGTTTAATAAAAAGAAAGATAAAATGACCTACTGCCAGAGACTGAGCAACAATTTGGGGTTTAATTTTACTCTGAACAAAGGATTCATGCTTGCAAATACTAGGAGTGATCTGAAGCACGATGGGAAATACAGGACAGAAACTTCATGTTTCCATCCTGCTGACCTTGATGCTAACAAAACTCTTGCATGAGACAAATTGGAAACATGCTTTGCACCAGTTATCCCATTTCAACTTCAGGGAAAATCAATTACTGAGGAGGACAGGAACAATAGAAGCATGGGGATTTATTGTGACAGAACTTAAGATTTTCTCTGCTTGAGTGTCTTCTAAAGAAACCACTGTAGTCACAAAGGTATGATTCCTGTTATTTTATAATTTATTTGCAAAATCAAGAATGGAAAGAAGTTCTTTGAAAGAGAATATATATTAGGAAAAAACCTCTATATATCTTTGGTTCTGAACTAACAGTAGGAGTCTGATTTATATTTATTGGTCTGTGACTCCACTTCTGTGCTGCAGAAATGCCATTACTTAAAGTGAGTGAAAAAACTACAGTGACTAAAAGGCAAAGCAAACCTGATGGTTGTATGAAGCTTCACAGAATGATGCTTTCTCACATCCTTTAGGCACTGTATCTGAAAACACTTGATGGACATCCTTAGATGCCTGAAAAATTAAGTGCTTTCTCTAAGCTACTCTTCTAACTAAATTATAGGAGTGAATAAAGATATAGGCATCTCTGAATGTTTTCATATCTTCTGAAGGAAATACCTGATATGGATGGGGTGAATCTCACTTTGAAAGTTGTCTTTGTTTATTATAGAAAGGAACTAAATATCTGATCTAAAGTAGATGTATTGCTTTTAGACATTTAAAGATATGTAAGATAAAACCTGCTTCTGATATGCTCTAGATTCCCTCTCTGAAGTCACTCAAATATCATTCTAGAAATATAAAAGAGAGTATATTTGTACAACTCTACAACAATATAAAAATGGCAATATAATGTATCTAGGCCCTTGTGAGCCTAAACTATCCCATTATCTTCACTATGTAATCTTACTGAGAAATCTGATTATCATCAGATTCATTGAGAAGCTGCCTTTTTTTTAAAATAGAGGTTTTACTTAGTGTGCAAGGAGATCTTTACTGAGAATGGAATGAATGCTTTAAAGGAAAACACTTATTTCTATGTTTATTAGACATTACCTACAGTGTCAACAGTTACGTAAAATGTAACAACGTCACAGTTCCAGCAGTGACATGATACAAGACACAGAGCCTTTTTGAATACAGCTTCTTGGTTTGTTTGTTGTGTTTTTGAGGTTTTTTGTTGCTGTTGTTTTTTTTCATATAAGCATACTTATAGTGGGTATAGTATCTCAAGTATATATCTGCACCTCGTAGTTATACATGGCAGATGGGAATGACCTGGAAGGCAATGTGGACAGCTAAATTTATGAAGACCACTATCTGACTGTAAAACATCTGCCTGAGGATCCCGCCAAAAATACATTTTTGGCTGGCTAGCTAGCAATTACATGCAAACATGCTGTACCTGTATGTCAAATACAAACCAGCTGTAAGATCACCAGTGCTGATTCATCTGCAGAACACACCATAAGCAATTCATTTGACTTACAGTGAGATAGACTTGAGTTGCGTGATGAAGAAACAAGAACAGTAAATTGCTGCCAGTCAGCTATGCCTTTAACTGAATGAATATCCTTGGATAACACACACACATGCTATTGAGCTATTACTTATCTACAGGAGCTTTGAAAGGGTGAAGGAAATAAACTACTGAAGCTGTGTGGTGTCTTTCACACAGTTAACTGATCAGAAATTAGCTTTTCGACAGGTCAAGAAAAGCATGTGTTTGCAGTAATATTTACAGATGTCTGCACAATTTTAATGTTAGCCATTGCATCTGTTGGTGTTGGCAAACCCAGGTCCAGCTTGGCCTGAGCTCTTCTGGACTGCAGTGTAAATCCTGCTAGTCTCTTCAACTCCATGGTATTAGAGGGCTCACAAATCACAGATCAGAGCAGAGGTCAAAGCCATAGTATTTCAGAAGTCTTAAACTGAAAACCTCAAAATCTCTGGTCCTGCAGATTGTTCAAGTCATTCTGCATTAAAAATTTTGAGAAAATTCTAACTAGCAGTCATTAACTAAGTAACTATATTGCACTAGAAATTGACCCAGCAACCTTCAGCTCCAAAGAGCTGTCAGAGACTCCAGGCAACGGGTTAGAATAGAAACCATTGGAACCATATCTTTTGTTGCTAAATGTTGTGGAAGAAATAGGAAATATAATTATATCTGTTCTAAAGGAAGCCATCTGTCTAGTTTCTTTAATACTAAGCAACACTGGTTATGCTCAGCAACCAGTATGTGCTGTTTTTACATATCATGGGATCCTTGTTAACTTCAAAGGATGCGGGCTTATGGCCTGAAAGTCCTAATCTATAAGACCTTTGCTATTTCCTTAGGGACACAGCTCTTCAACTAAACACAAAGTGTTATCAGGAAGTTCTTTTCCTTTCACTCATCTTTCTCTTAAATTTTGCTCTTCCTAACATAATCTTTTTTTTTTTTCTTCTTCTTCTTCTTTGTTTTTTTATTGCTCCACTAAATAACTCCTCTCTCATTAATCATGTTCATCCTTGGAATGGACTGTTCAGCCACTGCTTCCCTTAGTCAGATATGTTAGGATTCTTAATACTTAAAAGGTTAACTTTTCCTTCCCTCCTCCCCTTAATTTTCATGTTGTGCCTCTCTACATTATCAGGTTAAAGCCAGGGCTGGAACTAGAATTGTTGAAATACCATGAGTATTTACGATCTGTCTGGAACTTTCTGAAATACTGTGAGAAAGCCTATTCTTGTGAGATTTCCAGCTCGGTCTTAAGATTCAGATAAGATCAGGATAACAATCCAAACTTTATAGTGATGTTTACCCAAATCTTCTGAGATTTCTTCATCACTATTAACAAGCATATATATACTATGTAGTATATGCATCACTAATGCATTTTGTCCTTCCATGTTTTCTCATTCTATATCCCATTCAGTTCAGGTCAATGCCCTTTAGCATTATTAATAAATTGAAACTTTAGACTGTTGTTCTTGACCCCAAGACAACAGAACACGTCAAAGGTTATAAGACCATGTTCAGACTCTCAAGGCACCCACTTTTGATTCTAAAAAGATGAGCAAGTCACTGTCTGTCCTGTCCCACCCTGGCTTCCTACTCAATTCCTAATCTTCCATGGCTCTTTTTCTGTAGCTTTGATATCTAAATTTCCCCTGCTTAGTAACAGACAAGAACATGGCCCATAGAAATCAGATCTATCAAATTTTGGCAGAAGACCCATCAAAAAAGATGGTTACCTGTAAACTCCAGCACAAAATCACCACCACCACAGCAACAAGTTACCATGTAAATCAAACTATAGTGGAAGGGCTGTGATCATCTTCCATTCTTCCCCACTGCACATGTCTGGACAAGCAATCATGAAAATCAGAATCATTAAAAAGTCCACATTTTTATGCCTACTTAAGCTGTCACATCTCAACATTGTGATGTCTGGTGCCATATCAGTGTCAGATACAATCGATAACATAGGTGCATTCATAAAAAGCACCCTTGTCTGTTGAAGCAAATTTGGTGGAAAAATCTTCACCTTGGAATAGAACATTTTGATGAGGACTGATTCATGATAAAATTGTTTCAGTTGCATTTGCCATCATCACTGTGCCAGTCTCCTGTTGGGAGCTTGGCTGTTTACATTCCCTTTAGCTGTTATGAGCATTCTTTGATGAACTATATACTTTTATCAACCTGAATACCTTATGAACTCCTCTATTCTTGGCAGCTTCTCTTCATGCTGAAGAGAAAGGGAAAATTTTAGCATATCAAGTATCTTCTTGCATCTTTTTCTGCTGTATTATATTGCACTCAATCTTAGCTTATAAAACTGGTAGAAGTTGTATAACCTGTATTCTCTTTCAGCTTCTAAAAATTATTAGAAGAACCTGACCTGTGTATATGGATGATATTTTTTCTACTAGTTTTCATTAAAACAGATTGTACTTCATAAAGATAAATTAAATAACAGATATACCTGGGTCTAATTTCAGCTGCATTTGTTTTCAGTGGTACAATATATATTTGTTTGATTGCAACAGCATCCAACAGATTTTGAATATTAGGTGATGAAGGGTGGAACCCAAAATGTTTGAATGTTGATTTCAGATAAACACTCAGAAATCTGGCTGCCTGACATAAATGCTAAGTCCATTTCAGTCTATAAAATAACACAAGTGGAAATTTGATGTCAGCAATGTTTACATGAGAACTCTGGTACATTGCAAATCTAGCTGCATTTATGCAGTCCTTGTTTTCTCCTCTTAATCTTTTCATGCCTTTTCTTTGCCTTCAGGTTAGATTTAGGACTTTGTGACTGCTTTTTTGGGTGAAGGTTGTTGAGGGGAAGGGGCTTCTTTCGAGGCTCAAACCTTTAAACCTCAGGCCAGATTGTGATCTTAAATCTGTATGAGAAGAATCCCTTATTTCAAATTCTTTTTCATCCTAAGCGGAAGAGGAATTAAACATTTCAGCAGAACCTTTCTTTTCCTCGGAAAGACATTGATACAGGCCCTTTGTAGGTTTTCATTTTATTATGAGATGACATACACACTGTTTTTCTGTGGACCAATACATTTTGGCATTGATTTGTTTCTAAGGCAGGTCCGAAACCAACTTTGGACAAATAAAGTCCTTTGTAGTTCGGCTCCACCAGAAGCATGGGACTTAAACACCAGTCTGGAGATGTAAAGACTTGTCAAAAAGTGATCTTTGTCATATGTTCTCACATTTGCAGAGAACAATTTGGATCCTGTTGATAATGAGGAAAACACAAAAAAGGTTTTTTGATAAGAAAAATGCCGCAGACACATCATGTACATTTCTCCAAACTGTGGATAGACCTTTTATTCACCAGCACAATATGAAGTTCCTATATCATTCTGCTGCTTCAGCTTGATTTTGTCTTTCCATCCCTCATCCACTATTTTTTTGTGGCACCTAATAGTCCAGCCAGTACAGTTGGAGAGGAGGTCGTGACATAGGTAAGAGAAGAGTCATTCATACTCCCTCTGGAGACTGCTCCAAAGGACTTCAGGAACATTAATAGGCCAGTTTCAGTGGGACAGTGGAAAATTTAAATGAGTTCACAACTTCCAGAAATGAATTCCCTTTGCCATAAATCATTCTGTGACATAAGATCAGGTTCTGATTTAAAGGATAAAGGATATTTTCTTTCTATTTCTCAGGGGTTGACAGTGTTTCTTTATTCAAAGATTAAAAATTTTCTGGTTTTGTATTTATTCAGAACAAGCAAAAAAGAAGAGACTTCTATAGCTGTGAGAATAACTTTATATGATATTATATAGGAGAAATTTCACAAGTAGATTCAGAGATCAAATGCTAATTTACAATCTAGTAATCTTATATCATAAAAAATTAATTTATCAGTATTATTTGTGTAAAGAAGGGTTCCAAATCCTTCTGTCATTCCATGGCCCAAAGAAACAGCACAAAACA
The DNA here is from genome assembly GCF_018691265.1 of Tyto alba. NCBI lineage: Eukaryota > Metazoa > Chordata > Aves > Strigiformes > Tytonidae > Tyto > Tyto alba. The sequence goes on along the minus strand of NW_024881316.1, from coordinate 38,869,373 downwards.
ATGTATATATAATAAATGTAAGGGAAAAGGAATAAATGATAGGAATAGTAAAATCACCTGTACTGTGGAGGAAACATTTAATACTTAGCTGTTCTAATCCATTGCATGCTAGTGGGAGAGCTGGCCCTGTTTATTTTAGCCAGTGTGGACAAGTCAGCTACAAGTGAGTTAACAAGATGGAAGCACGTGTAATTTCACTAAAATGGATACTAATATTTGGTGTAATACAGAGTTCTCAATATCCTGATGAGATCATAATAAGAAAAACTTATTCATCTGATTTTGCTAGTTTCCTGTCGTACCATTGTGCCAAAGCACTTTCTTTGGAATACCATATGTCATTATTCAGAACTGTCTTTTCCTTCCCCTACAAGAGATTTGATACAATCTTGGTATCAGCTGGCTAACTCAACATCTCCTGATCTGCTGAATGAACAACAATTTGAAATAATCAGCCAAAATTTTGTGACCTGATGTCCAAACAGGAGCAGTGAGTTGGAATTCTCTTCCAATTCAGGAGTCTCATGCTGATCATTTCTATATAGGATATACAGTTTTTTGGCAGAGACTAAAAATAACAATTCCTCAGGAAAAAAGGGTATTCTTTCTCTATTCCTGTTTTTACATTTTAAAAGTGCAGTTTCATGTTTCAGAGTTTACCTTTATTCCAAAATCTGTATTTCATGTGCTTCAGTTTATGGATAATTAAGTAAATGTCTACAGTATCAAACCACTTAATGATTTAATACATACATTTGCTTTTGTCTGTCATGCCTTCAAGTGTAATCCACATATCAAATTATTCTACATAAAGTTCAAATACATGCCTAAAATTCTGACTCACATAAACCTTTGTATATGTGCCCATATGCATGCTTGTACACACAACGAAAACACTTTCTGATATATGGATGTCTACACTTTACTCAGAAACTAACATATAAAACAAGGTAATAGCACAGCCTCTAAAGGATTTCTTGGACACTTGCTCTTCTCCATTACTAGAATTCTCTGTTGGAATGGGATTTATACTATACATATAACACCGGTTATAGCAAAATCATTATCAGCAGAAGGGTTTGCAGGGTTTTTTCACAAAACACAGTCAGATTCCAGATTCAGATAATCTCTGGAAGTTCATGCAGCAGCGAGATACACTCAAAAGAGTATACTCTGTCCTCCAGTGTCATCTGGTTCCTTCTGGGCTCCATTATGTGCCTGGCCTCTGACAAGCACAACAGCCTTGGCAGGTCCTTGATGAAAATCAAGTCCTAAATGAAGCTTAGACCTGGTTCATCACTAGTTTTGAAAGAAAGAAGTTATATCTGGAAATTTCAGAAAGGCTGTAATTCACACTGAAGATTAAGTTTGATGTATAACATAAATAGAATTTAAAAGTTTGTGTTGTTTCAGCAGATTGGTCTATTAATGTATGGCCTGGTATAACCGGCTATATATAAATATGTATTTACACATGTGTGCACATAGATATATAGATTATATACACATACATACAATTGTTACAAATAGTGTAGCTCCTAAAATGACAGAGTCAATCCTGAAAGTGATATCCAAATTAAAGAGAAGGATTCTTGTCCAGCTCCTCTCTGTAAAATATGAAGAATTATTGAAGGATTTTTTTTTTGTTAGGTCTTTTAAAATAATATGGTTTTCCCTGTTACTGAGTAGTAGCTATGTCATTTCATCATAAACCCTCCTTATTCATTGTGCAAATATCTTCATTAGTTATTGACTCTAACAGTAGGTGGAAATCTGGCTACTTTAAGGAGAAATTTCTGGCCTTGAGGAACTGAGAGGTTCAAAAAGATTATTAAAATTATAGGATAAAATAATTTACAAAGTAATGTTATGCTTATGTGTAAAATGTTCACTTTTATGTTCCATCTGGACACTAACACCTCATTTGCCAGCACAGTCCCTGAAATGCTTCCTGAACTGTAATGAAATAAAAGCCATACCAGACTCTGTGAAGCTAAATCTTAACTCACAGTACAAATATTTACTTAAATAAATACTTACAAACAAGTTTCCCAACAAGGGATGAATGTGTATCCTTGATGCTGCAAGTTTAATAAGTGTTTAAAAGCTACATTGCATAAACAGGTAGGAAATGCTCACTTTAAGCCTAATGACTTTTCTCTAATTAAATTGTTCATAATTTATAGCAGATGAAAGCCCTCTTGCTGACTATCATTTGCTGTGTGGTCATTCCCTACCTTGTATTTGTCCAAACATTCTTCTGAATTATCCAACTGTTAAAATATTTGGTGTCAAAATGTTTCTGGATTGGTACTTAGAGTTTTTAAGTTTTCTGCTTAACATTGGTCTGTAGTTTCTCCATACATAAATACATCAACTTATATTAAAAACAGAGCCTTTATCTGCACAAGTTGCTTGGGGAGTCTGGTCTATAAGACAAGAAAAATCGTTGTTTTCTCTTTGATTTAGGGAACTGATTTATAAAGGTTTACTTTTAAAGCTTCTGTTTCAAATGTGCTAACTCCACAGTTTTTATATATTGTCCAGATTTACTTACCCATGTTTAGGGTCTGATTTATAAATTGTGTGCCTTCTGACTCAGCAGGAATCTTTGATTTAGGGCAACATATTGCAAGTAAGTTTTTCAGTAGCTTAGTATTTAACTGAATTCAGAGAAATTACAAATGAGCAAACATATAGTTCTTGTTACTGTTTTGTTACAGTTTTCTATTTCAGAGCTTTTAATATAATAGAATATGTATGAAAATAATCACTATGAGAATGAGGTTATTTCAAAAACTAAAGTTAACCAAAGCCCTTCAGTAATTAGAGTTCACAGGTTTTTGAATGTCAGTGAAAGCAGGCTTCGAATCACTTAACTACATTGGAAAATACTATATGTATTTTTCTATATGTATTCAATCTAATTCACTGTCTATGATTCCCATTTGCTTCTGAGCCATCAGCATTTTGCAGATGACTTCTCCAAGTGAGGTTAGATACACACCCTTATTTCTCATTATTGGCATAAAAAGGCCCTACCAGAGGTGTCTGGGATATACAATTTTTTAGCTGGTTTAGAAGAAACAGTAAAAATTTGCAGATGTAGTACCATGTTTTCTGTCTTTCTGCCTATTAACACAAAGATACAAATCTATGTATTATCTATTTCTCTTTCAGTTTACTAACTAGAAACTTTAAAGCTTTACAAGTTGTTTATCACTTGATATGGTATGTAATATGAATGTTCAAAACAGCTTTTGTGGAGTAAAGATTTAATTCAGGGTCCCCTCATGTGAGAATTCTTATTCCTCAAGCTTAAAAGACACAATTTTAGGTCTCTGATAGGTGAAGAGAAAAAAAACAACAGCCAACCAACCAACCAAAAACGAACCAAACCAAACCAAAACATTAAAACAAACCTGTAAGAAAGTAGACCCATTATTTGATGAGTTACACTGTGATTTTTAAAAATTTTCTTTGTGTTCCTGGTCTGTCCACATTCCTTTTGTGATGCATTTGTGGACAATCTGAGTGAGAATGGGTGGCCGGGGCAGCTGTACTGCTAACCAGAATAATTTAGTTGGAGGCAGGAAATAGTGAAGGGTTCAGAAGACCTAAAGGTATTAGAAAATGGGGCCTGTCCCTGACCTCTTGAGGCTGCTTGAGACTGTCATCACTATTTATCGCCCAAGTGCTCTGCAGGTAGCAGCAGCTACAACAGTTATAGCAGGATCCAAGAAAAGGGCAAGGGGGACAAAACACTTTGCATCGATGCCTGTACAGCTCCCAGCCTCAAGGTCTCATTGGAGGACAATTCTAATTGTAATAGTTTTACATAAACCTATCATAATTGCAATTATTCCCCACAAATACAGAAATTAAAAGAGAAAGCAGATATGCATGAACACCTCCATGTTATTCAGAACTTGAACACAACCATCATTTTTTAAGAATCATAACCTATTTTTGAAAGTCAGTAATGAAATTTTTGAAAAATTGATTCAGAAAATCAGTATTTCTATCATGAAACGTCTATTAAAAATTATGTGTGTAAGAAATATTAAACTTGTGTTTTTCAAAAATATTTGTTCTTTTAAATAATATTTTTTTGACTCAAAATGCAATCTAAGAAATCTATTTTAATAAGTTCTTGCAACTCTTCAGTGATGAGTTTCATCTGAATTACATGTCTTTCTGGATCTCCTTATTTGATTTAGTTATTCAACTGTTTCTAAATCAGCCTCTGTCCTTCCCCTTATATTGCATACTGATGAGGTTAGAAAGACAATAGGTGTTGTCACATCAGCACTGACTGCACATGTCGTGTACTATTTAGGGTTGTTTCTTGGGAATGAATCCATTTAAATACTCTGGAGCTGAAAACCACTTTGTGGTTAAGAAATATTGCTAAAAGCTGATTTTGACTGTGTGACATAAACTAAGTAGGTAATAATCCATTTTGTTAAAAAAAAAAACACAGAGATATTTAGAGATATACAGCCCCAGATATTCTTCCAATCTTTTCTTCCTGCTCATATAAAAACATCATTCCTTTCAGTCTAAACAACAACTACACACTAGATTTCATTAATTCTTATGTTCATTGTCGTGTGAAAACATTTCAAGCACAGGAGGCGTGCTTACATATGAAAGTTGCTTGAACTCATTTTCCTTTCTTAAGGTGCAGTCATCAAAAATTGAAAAAAAATTTCAGCACATCAATTAGAGCCAAAGACTGAGAACAACGTGAGAAAACATCTCCATCTAGTGGTGTTTTCAAGATTTGGCACACATCATACCCAGGATTCTTGTGTCACTGTGTAAGTAATTCAGTAATATCATAACAATGGCATAATGAGTTAGGTTACATTATTAACAGCAGCGTAACTGTGCTGGTATGACTTCTAAGCCTTTCTTGTGTAATAAAAATCCATTTTAACAAAAGGAAAACTGTGGTAAAACTGTCCATTATGATGTGCTCTTTCAGGTACTGTCCAGACTCACCCCAGAAACTGTGGAAATTTTACAAATTTAATTCGTACGTCTCATTGCTATCATACTGAAGTATTTTGATTTTCTTCTCCAAACTCAATTCTGATTTCAGGCCATGGAAGAAAGAAAGACAGATTTCCTCATTCTGCCAAAAATTCAGGTATCATTATTTAAGAAATTGGCCCATCTCTCTCACTTAAACTGGTAATAATCAGTAGGAACTCAAAAAATATCTCTTTAATAACATTTTAAGTTCAGTCAGAACAATCATAAAATACAAATTATGAATACCAAAAAAATTAAAGGAAGTTATAGTTCATTCAGACTTGAGGCCAGGTGATAGGTCCTGACAGTGCCATGTTTCCTTGAATCATCTAATCACATTAACCCCAGAAGTTGGCAATTCTTTAGCTGCTTTCTACAATGGGTAGCAAACAGGAGTAAGAGGAATCATTCTCTGTTTTTCTGTACAGATATCTTGGTAGATAGAAAACAAGACCAGAGCAATTCCACTGAACTCAAGGAAATTCTTGGATTTTTCCACAGTGCAAATTGGACTAAAATTTGTCCTTTGGTACCAGAAGTTATCCCCAGAGATTCACCTCTAAAGAGCTACATCATGTAGACACTACAGACCTCTGTACATGCAGTGAGAAACAATTATCAATTTCAGATATAAAACCACATATTTCATAAACTGTGGTGGTGTTTCATAACATGCAGCAGACATAGCTATCAGAGAAAACCAAGCAAATCACAAAGTCCATTTCACAGTGGGAGAGCACTAATAGAATTCAGAAACTGAGATGTAAAATACAGAGAGGAAGGTTACTTACAGATGGAATAAGTCAGTGCCCAGAAAGACATGAGGAGGCAAACACGATCTTGCACTGTGTGACTGTGTAAACCCCCTTGCCCCCATTTAATTTCTTAAACATGTTTTTGGCCTTTATTGTTCCTGGATACTTTTGCAGGATCAAGAAAAATTAAAATCTAGATAAATCCTGTTATTTCCTTGTTTCTGTAAGCCTTGATGAGTTCATTATTCATGTGCTCTTTCATTAAATATACAATCTTTATGAAGTGGTCATCTTTCAGGATGAGCATTTCTACACAGCAAGACTTTCAATGGATTAACTTTACGGCTCTAGAGTGTGTATGTTTTCCACGGAATTACATTAAAGATAAATAACCCATTATATTTAAACTGAAATTATTTTCATTAATGTGTTGAGTTCCATGCAGTAATTTAGACATTTTTTATTTTAATGTCTTTAATTAAATGCATCAGCAACAATTTTTAAGATGAGGGAAGGAATTTTCTTATCCAAATTTTCCTGGGAAATAGTTGTATTAGCCAATTTGGTCCAATGGTCTGAATACTGTCCTTTTGGGATGCAAAAATCTGAATTCTAGTAGTAACACTGAGTCATTACCAACTATGCTTCTGGAACAGTGCACTAAATTTAGTAAGCATGACCAGTCTGAGTTTATTTGCTCATGCAATCTGGAGACACTAAATATCCAGATGGTGTAATCCACCCCGGACAAAGTTAAGCAAACTATAATCACTTGCCAAGAAGTTATTTCACATGGGGTTTGGTTGCTGGTAGACATCATCCTTTAGTAACAGAAAGTAAAACCTTGAACCCTTTGGAGTTATCGGGAGAACTTCTTCTTGTTTCTATGGATTCAAGACTTCATCTAGAATCTTTTATCCTGAAGTATCTCATAGACTTTGTAATCTAAACCCTCTTTTTTCAAAATACAGAAACATACACAGAGCCATACCTTAAATTAATCTACTGTACAAAGCAATATAGCACTGAAGAAGGGGAGATTTAAAAGGGCCTTTTGAAACAAGCTGTACAGCCCCATAAACATTTTAGAGGGGTAGTTTACTGTTATGTATTTGGATGTGAATTTTCATAATCTCGAATTTACAGCCTATACTGTTGTAATTATATGCAAGTGACAGGAGAGGGCAGTAGAACACAGCTATGACCCCAGAGCTATAGCAAATGTCATGCTTTTTAAATATGCTATTTGTATGTTGGATGGCTTTTCAGTATTCTGTTTCATTCTGGTCCATCTTAGGTGTCTGACTGAAGAACGTGTTTAATTGTAGCTATAAAGTTTTGAGTAGAAAGCCAAGGAAAATACTAACCCCAGTAAAGAAATACAAATTCAAAATATGATAAAATTCTACTCACATCACATTTGCCCTTTATTTCACTTAGGTAAAGGAGACATGGGTTCAGGCTTACATAAGAGATACTAATTCCATGTTCTGTATTTATTGATTCTGAGGGGAATGCATCTTGGTTTACTTTAGGAGAATATTTTAATACTCCTATTGAAGTAAATCTTTTGAGCTTTACTCTGAATGCAAGTCTCTGTTCATGAGAGACTTCTCTATTTGTGCGCATCCTCCCCATGTCAAAAAACCCTCCTGTATGCTCATCCTAAAATTTGCCAGTATGCACTTCTGTTCTCTGCTAGTGCAGGAGTGAGGCCATACCAAGCCCGATGTGGGACTCCTGCATGATAACACGAGGTCAGGTCTTGCTGTGGGAGCAATGTGTGCCATGCTCAGCTTGGGCAGTATCGTCACTATTGGAGATAAATGCTGACTCTTTATAACTATCACTGCTGTGCAACTGATATTTCTATTGCATAGAAACGGCTAATAAATTTCCCCTGTAAACTCTGGTATCTGAATTGTTCCAGATTTATTATACTGATGAGCTGGTGACTTACTGTACTGGCTGTTTACATTTATATTGTAATTTCTCAAGTCACCAAAACAATAAATTGCTTTTTCTGGTCAGCTCCTGTTTCATTTTGACAGAGACTGCTGCCATCTGAATCCGCCTAAAAGCCCAAATCCATGATCACAGCTGCACAGTCCAGATTCCCTAACAGATGCAATTCGCTCAGTCTTGTGCCTGTGTCCTGAATTTTAGTGCCAGTTGGAAAAGTCTGGAGACAGAAGTTCACTGCACATTGTCAGAACAAGGAAAGGAGTAGCAGCAGCTGTGTGAGTATGGCTTCTCTTCAGTGAACCTCGCTGACCACAGTGAGGACAGAAAGAGCATTACCATCCATTAAACCCTTGGCTTCACTGCTAACATTATCAGCACCAGTTTATCTTGTTATGGTGCTGCCAGGTGAAGGTAATGCTTGCACTGCAAACTGAACTTTCTTGCTTCATGTCACATACAATTCACAGGCACAGTTAAACAACCATGCATCCTGATTATTAACCACTGGGCCCATATACTCAAGATAGGATGAGGAAAATCAGTTTAGACAAAGTGAAATGATCAATTTCCAGAAATGTTGCAGCCCACTTTGGCCCTTGGATAAGGCTTATAAAACCAACATTGAATTTGTCATCAAGAACTGGATCTATAGGCACAGTCATGAACAAATGTGTCTTTTCAGGCTAAGTGAATGCAAGAATAATAATAAAAAAATGTTCTCTTCCTTGTGGTATCTGACACGGTAGGCTGCTACTGCCAAGTAGATAAATCCAAATGATGTACATGTGTTGAGAGATTTCCCTTAGACTGATTGCAAATGCAAAAGCCTCTGACACAGCCTGACTGAAGCTACATTGAAGTGGGTTTATTGCATTGTAGGCTGCATGCTTACTTAAAAACCTTTTCAAGTTATATTTCTGTATTTGGATTTAAAGACAGTTATTAAGTGTATACTGGTTTAAAGCACATATTTTTCTTGCTTTGTGTTCCTGGAACACAGTTTTTTCTGCCTATGTTCAGATATGGCCTGACTGAATAGTGAAGTGAAATACAACTTTCAAAGGGAAGCGAGCTGATTGATTTTAACAGACCTTGTACAGGCTGTCTGTCACTGCCAATAATTAGGCATTCATTGTTGTTCACAGCTTTACTAAAAAAGTGAATCTGAGTTCAATATTATCCCAGAACAGGGCTACTAGATCAGGACAGAAACCCATCCATTCAGAAGTTTGCCCAGTGGTAACAGCCAAAGTGGCTGTTTAAGGAAGAATATAAGAACTGACTAAGCATATATATATTATCGTCATGCTCTCCTGGTCTCCCAACAGTTATGGTTTAGGGTCTTCCTCAGTCAAATGTGATTTCTATATGAATAGTAATTTAAGTGGATTTCTGTTCCATAAACTTGTCCATATTTCCACAAAACTATTCACAAAGTTCACAAAACTATGAAATAAATGATAAAAAGCATACATACTTGGGTTCTCTGTCTACTGTTTGTAAGGTTCTTGGAGGACAAAGAAAGAAGGACAATTCTACAAATAGATAACACAGGTATTGCTTTCCCCCTGTCACAACAGTACTTCATCAGCTCATTATTTACCTCTCAGTATTTACGATGAGCACAATCATCTTGTCTAGGAATGTGGAAGAGACTTTTGGACTCCGATATTGAGCTATTCTAATCGCTGACCTAGCCTTCATCTGCTTTTTCAGCACCAGTTCCAATATAGTAAGGCAGATGGCTTTTTTTTTTTCCTTGTCTCTTTTTAATTTTCTTTTATTTTTCTCTACTAGATTTCAAAATAATTCCTTCTTTCATCTCCTTTTAATTTAGTTTCTACCTTATACCATAAGGATCCTTACCATAAGCATCTCTTCCTAGAAAATCAAAGCAAAGAGAAGTTAATTTGTGTCAACAAAATGTAAATTAAAGTAGTCTTTGGCTTCTCAAGGTACAAAATAATCAATCACTTGACAGTTTACTCAGTGTTTGGTTCAGTGCACAAAAGTCCTTCCTTGGGAGACAATCAGGAAGCAGATCATGACTAAAGAGATTTACATTGTGGACTGAATCTTCTGAAGATCTAAGAAGTTTTATTAATGATAGCTAAAACTGAGGATGATGGAGCATGGTTCATCCACATAATGACTTCTGTCTTTTGGGATATCTGTTTTGTCATTAATGGATTCTCTGAAGTGTGATTTTTAATTACTTCAAAAGGGAAAATATGTCAGCACGTTACCCAATTCCCTCAGGCCAGATTGCTTTGATTTGCAGCAGTGAATTTCCATTGATTCTGCTGATCAGGATTTTGAGATTGTGAGAGTTCCATGGTCTGATACTAGTCACTCTAGCATGAGAATCAAAGCTGTGTTCTCCTGAAATAATAAAGCTGTCAACCAGTAGATGGAGCAAGACCTGTGAAAACCTTGTAGAAACAATACTTCACTGATGCCATGATATGATTCCTCCTTATCTGTGATAGAATTTGAAGAGTCTGAAGTTGAAATTCTGCTTCTATGTCCAAGCTTCATTCAAGGCAGTTACCAGCTGTATAGAAATATATTTCAGAGGGGTATAAAACACCTCTATTTTTCAAGCATACAATCAGTATCAGATAATACTGTCTAATTTCATCCCACTTCACTGAGACAGTTTAGACTTGTGCTGGCTACAAAGCCAGTCTAGATAAGAGCTTAAAGACTCACAGAAAGTGAGAGAGATGTAGGAAGAATCAAGAGATGAGGCTTTTCCCCCGCAAGGGTTACTCAAAACACTGTGATAAGTAAGAGAACGGCTTGAGTCTCTTTATCTAAATATGTCATCTTAACAGCAAATACTTTCACATCTACTTTGGTAGAGAGGAGGCAATGCTCTTTTATTAGCTGCTAGTATCGGTCACTTTAGATGATTTATCCACCTGGTGGAGTAGGTTGTGCTTTTTTTCTTCAGGTAAAGTCTGAAGTCTAACTTAGCCTCAGTAATTTCCCTGATGTTAAAACAATTGTTTTGGGTACTTGATAGAAGAATGTATAAAGGAACAAAGCACTGGGCTGGAGTATCATAAAGGCGTGTGTTCTCCTTTCCCTGCTTCGATGAAGCCAAGGTGACACGAGCTCAGCAGGGTGGTAATTGGACCCTCAGCCTTTATATTCATTTAAAGAAGCAGATGACTGGTCTGCTCCCAAAGCTTCAGAAGCAGAGGTGGAATTCATGGAGGTCTTCAGGGTATAACTCATCTGTCAGTGACAGGCATAATCATCCTACCACACTTACCCTGTCATTGTCCCTGGAATAAGAAAACAGATACTTCTTCCACTCTCTTTTTGTGTTTCCAGACATTTACATTAGGTTTTCACTTCTTATAACCACCGCAGGATGCTGCCTAATGAATGAGTTATGCCTTTGGTGCTGTCTGACATCTGACTGAACTTGCTATCAGAATTCTAATGACATAGCAGCATCATGCAGATAAGCTTTCGACAACAGTTCTCAGTTTCAGAAATCCAGTTAGGACAGTCATTTCTCTATCAATGGCAATAGAAATGGCAGGAAACAAATTTAAAAAGCTCACATGCTGCTGAAAAAAAAAAAAAAAAAAAAAACAAACACCAAAACAGCTTACAAAAAAGCAGCAGAAATGTGTAAATGTTAAAATTTCTTGAAAGCCAGATCATTTCTGTTGTGTCTCATACTGTATACCTTATTTAGAAGCAGCTATTGATCCTGGTTTAGTGAAAAGCAATTATTTGGTTGAAAATAATTTTCCTCTAGAGATGAGAATAGCAGGTCCCTATACAGCATCACTGTAATGGCTAAAACAATGACCAGCACTAATTTAACAGTTAAAGATCACTGTCTTTTCTGGATTGATGTTTGCTTAACACAGAGAAGTTCATGGCAAAATAAAAAAGACTTAAGGCCTCAGAATGAAGAGAGATAAACAAAAATATTGTCAATGTATTTATTTTTTTCTTTCAATAATTCAGGTTCTCCAGCAACCTGTGGTGAGGAGGCATGTGTTGCTCCATTAAGCTCTGAAAACCTGTAAACTGTTGAGAAAAGGAGCATCACGACGTCCCAGCTTTAAGACAGAGAATAGAGGGTGCCATACAATGCAATGTGGAGCCTCTGTTAGCCTGTGCGCCAGAGGGAGTTATATTCAGTCATGCTTTTTCCTCCCCTCCTATTCGTCCTCCATGGAGTATTAAACTCTGCTAGTAGCTCTATCAGATGATTATTGGTGGGTTTTTGCACAGATGCTCAAAATTATGGTTTCAATTGTGATTTAGGCATTAATCTACAGACTACTTTAAAGTACATGTTCTGAAATAACTGTGAAAGAAGAAAATTATAGATATTCATTAATATTTCTTGGTTGTTCAGTAAGACTTGGCTTATCAGGAAAAAGTATAAAAAACTCAAACCAGACAGTATGTTTACCTCAGCTAGGAGTTACATATAAAATAGCACCCCCTCAACTATAGAGCAGACATGTTGCAATTAGCTACAAAATCTTTGTGATTATATCCTTTGATCATTTAATGATAATGATTCTGAGGTAAATGACTTTGTTAGAGTAGATTTTGCTTTTGTAAAACATTAACTACACAAAGTCTCCCTGATTTAATAGTATTTAAATTAACTATTGTTCTACAGTCAAGATGATCTGCTAAATTGCAATATAATGTTTCAGAAAGAAGGAAATGAATGATTGCAATTTTATTTTCTCTGAAGTTTATAAGGATGCTTTATGGTTCAAATTAAAGAATTACTTGTCTTCAATTTCCAGCAATAAAATTTTATGATAACTGGAATTAATTATTGCCATTTTTAAAGCAAACAGGATAAAAACATTCTTGTGTTATCTAAAAATCTAACTTGCAACTGTCTTTAGAAAAGTTCCCTTCTGCTTTAATAACTTACGTTAGCATAATAAGCAGGACTGGTTCTTAAAACACAAAAAAAAGGCCAAGGCAAACAGTGGGAAAATGGAGGAACACTGGCCTCAGCACCTATTACCATGTCTCCAGAGGAGAAACTGGAGAAATGAGATGACTTGAGCACCCTTTTGAGACCTAAGTGGAAGGGTAGCAAAAGCCTGAGGAATAGACAAGGGATCTCCTGAGACGGAGAGATCTTATTAGGGAAACAGTTGGAATTGGCAGTTCAAGCCTCAGGTGGAGTTGGGCATCAGCTGTGGAAAAGAGAGGCAAGTTATCTTCATATAATTAAAAGGGCACCAGGAAGCTAACATGAGATACAGTGCATAAAATAATAATTTATTGTTAAGCTTTTGACAGCATCCAAAATACATGAGGTGATTGCTACACAATTGGGAATGTTCTTTATCTGCTTAGAAAAAACTTAGTTTGAGAAAACTGACACTGGACAAAAAGAACAAGCAAATATAGATGATGTTATTTGTTATACACAGAGTAAAACCTGGATAGGTGTAATTTCTAATAGCAGAATGTCTGGTGCTTTGAAAATATTGTATCAGGACAGATCACTTAGTTTAAATGTTGTGCTATGATAAGTGAAATTTAGAGTCTAATACCTATTTGAAGTTGTATGGAAGGACTTTTACCAAATCATGGTGTGAATCCTTGTTCTGACTTTTGTCATTGAATTGGCCAAAATACAATACAAAGCAAAGTGTCTGGACACCTTGGAATGTGGCAGGAAAAGATTCCCTATGTTTCATAAACAATTTGACATACTGTAAATGAAACATTAAACATTCTTTAGGTAAAAAGAATAATTTTCCATCTTAGACCAATTAAAAAAATTTACAAAATATACTGTAATATAACCTCAGACTGTGTATCAGACATTAATCTTCTCCTTGGTTCCATTCTAGTTACTTCATAGAACTACACATAAGAAATATTTCTGGTCCTTTGGTACCAATCTCAAAAAAAAAAAAAAAAAAAAAAAAAAAAAAGAGGAAAGAAAATCACAAATTCTTGACAAAACACTCAGTTCAGTGCTGTCTTAAATACAGTTCTGCTCCAATCCATCATGTCCACTCCCATTCTTGTGATTGTTGGCACTCTGTCTAACAGCACTAGGAAGCCATGACAGGAGAGAATGATCTCTTCCTTTATCTCTCTCCTACTAGTTACAACATTTCCTAGGATTAAGATATCTTTTGTGAGTCACATGTTCTACCAGAGCATCATGATGAAAAATATTTGTGCCAGAAAGCTTCAATATTTAATCTGAAGATAAAACATTCATACATTAGATATATTTTCATGGCCAGTTTTACAATTATTTTTTTGGCAAGCTGTCTTTTAAGCAGTGTGTGTGCACCAGCAATGTTTGGGTGTGGTTTGGTACAATGCTGGTTCTAGAGGAAGTGAGTCAATAGCAAATGTGCACTGGACTGTAGTGATAACTCTTACCTGTTCCTTGGCAGGTGAGAAGACAGGTCAGCTACTCCTGCAATACCCCAAACCTGAATCATCAGTGAACCTGAATCTAAAATCTGCATAATTTATCAGAGAATGGTATGCATTACCCAAATTATACCAAATTTTAATTAAGGAGAGTTTAAAGAGAGGAATTTTGGCAAAAATGGTTTTTGTGATGAAATCTCCCTTCACCAGCATAGATGGAAATACACTTTCAGAGACTCTCACATCCAAGGAAGACCTTACGGTAAGGGGACAAAAGGAAGAAAAACTGGGGTATGATTTAAGGGGATATGGGAGATAAAGCTCATGTTGATTACTCTGAAGCAACGGCATGTTTTATGTTTATTATTCTTATGAAAATGTTTCAAAAAATCTTAGTTTCCTTCTTGTGTAAAACAGGACTCCCCCTCTCTTTCCCTGCCCAAATCTCTCAATTTATTGTGAAACAGGTGATTAATTTTTATGGCCAGCCAGAAACAGGGGAGGGTTATGTAGATCATATGCTAAGCAGTGTTCTTAAGTTACAAGTAGCTAAGACCAATCAGCTAGTGCAAGGCAGATATTCAGACACTTTTTACCTAGTGTTCTCACTTCTTAGCTAAGACATTAGCAAAGTGCTTGAAAATAAGTCCAGTGGGCTTATCTCCAAGTCTGTTCTGAATCACACTGATACAGAAAACCCAGAACAACTTCAGTGACTTTTCATTCTGTAATAGTAGCATTAGACAGCATGCTTTAGGAGTAGGAATAAAGTGTTGTTTCTAGTAAGAAATTACAGAAGAAATTGAAAGCAGAGAGATTATTTTACATCAGGGAAAAAAGCAATAACGGAAGTAAAAGTAAAATAAAATGAAAGTTTAAGTGGAGTCAGTCAAACAACAGTGCAATATTAATGGAGTCTGTGAATTTTGTGTGGGTTTGGCTGAGAAAGTTCAATTAAGGAAAGATGAATGCATTTTGGTTTTTTTTTTTTTTGCTATCATAGATTGTTTTCTTTGCTAGGACTGCAGGGCTGATCTCAGATTGTGAAGAATCCCTCCATAATAGTTTATTATATTTGAAGAACCAAAATCTTCAGAGTCCAGCTCTGAAGAGCCTGGAGCTGGAAGAAGGTGAAGCCAGAGTCAGTGAAAGCACAAGAGGCAATGGACACAAATTGCGGCAATCTCTGTCACTAAACCAGAATCTTAGAGACAATGTGGAAGCTCCATCCCTGAAGATCTTCAAAGCTTGACTGGACAAGACAGTCAGCAACTTGTTCTAATTTTGAAATTATCCTTGGTCTGAGTAGAGAGATTAAAGAAGACGATCTCCAAAGGTCCCTTTAAACCCAAATTATTCTATGATTTTACATATCTAAAGAAGCCAAAGCATTTGTGAAATGTTTTTCCCCCTGGAGATTTCCCCAGTCATGAATAGCTCCTGATAGATTTGAAGCTAATACTGCTTTATTTTTCTGATAGACGTTTTTCTGGTCCCCCACAGTTCAGTTACAGCTTTGTGAAAGCTGAAGGCCACATTGTTGAGCCATTCAAAAAAGGAACAATAAAGGTTCCAAGAGAATGGCAAAATCCTTTAAGGGAAAAAGTGAGCATTTTTTCTTTAACCTTAAGCAAGAACTTCTTTTAGTTTTGCAGCACCTGATCTGACGATAGGAAAATTAAAAACAGCTCAGGACGAGAAAACCTGGTCCTCAGTATCCACAGATTGTTTGGACAACAAAATTGTAGTTTCATGGGAAAGTATGTGTTTTTCCTGGTACTAGAGAATTTAGCTTTTATTCCTGCTGCTTAATAGTACCGAATCACTGCTAAGGCAAAAAGAAGTCTGAAATTACCTATACAAACCAAGTTATGGTTGCTGTGTCACAGATTTGCTTCAGAGAAAGGGTATAAGTAGTATCATCACCTCTGGGCTTGAGAGGCAGAGCAGAAAACACTCTGTAGGTGGAGACAGTGGACAAAGTTGAGCTTCTGTGATGTTCTTTGAGACTTGGATTCATATTCTGAAAAGTTTCTTATATGTAAAACATGAATTGACTCCTATGCAGACACCATTAAGTTAACAGGAAAAATGTAAATTTGCAATGAGCTTCAAATCCAACCTTTTTTAACCAAGCTGTCACTATTTGCAGATAGAGTCTTGGCATTATAGGTAAAGGATGGCTTTCCAGGAGTACATTTTTTTTATGGCAATTTCATTTTCTCTGGAACGCGTTGTTGTCTCCTGCCATCACTTGTTTTATAAACTGGAAAGCATTAGTGGGCTAAACAAAATTATCATGCATTTAGCTATTCGAATTTTGTTATTATGCAATTGGCAATGCATCATGAGAATTCAACTTATTCATAGTGCAGCAATGGGAAGGTATTTCTTGGTATTTAGGTTCCTTCTGAGATTCTATAGCACATGTGCATTTTAGTGGCATTATGGTATATCATAGACATTCTTGTCTTAAACAGGATCATACTGTAAAACCATAAAGTCCATCTCAAGCCTATAGAATTAGTAATATAAATCCTTCCATATGCTCTTTTCTCCTTCTTCATTAATGCTGTAACTGTAGAAAGCGCAATTCCTAGAAATGTCAAAGAAAATTGGCTATGAAGGGAAAGTATTATATCCCATGTGACCATTAGCACCAGAATCAGTACACTTAAGAAATTTTATTCAGCTCAATTAGATTAGATGTACTGAGCACAGGGACTAAACATGGGCTGTTCATATTTAAATATCAAAATAAAAAAAAAAAATCCAGAGAAATCATATGGAAACAACACTTCCTTTTTCTGCCCAAGTTTTTTGTCACCTCTCTTATTTAAAATTGTTTTATATCTTTAGACAGTGGAATAATCAGGGCAGTAACTATGGCCCCATCTTCTAATATGGTTGAGTTGCTCTTGGCAAAATGTACACCAGGGATGTAAGATTATATTTATTATTTAATTGTAATAGCACCTTCAAAGCCCATCTGAGGTTGTAGCCTTACCAAGTTAGATACCACACAGATTACAACTAAGAGTCTGCAATTGAATTTTTCTCATTAGGAGAAAGTGCCTGGAGGCAGATGAGTTTTCCTATTATAGTGGAGATGGCAGAGCTGGCTGTCAGCTATTGCAGAACAAAGATAACAGCTGGTCTTTGCCTCTCATTGGTACTTAAGAAGAAAATGCATCAGGATACAAGTGGGTCCAAACAAGGCTGATGTTTAATTGCTTTTATTGCAAGGCCATGTTCCCAAGACTAGAGAAATATAATCTGAGAAGCTTGTATTAAGAAGATAGTGGAAAAACAATGTGATAATATGTCAGAAGGGGTGGCATAGATTACTGCTTCTTCCCATGACTGGAGACATTCTCAACTGCTTCCTATCATGTGGGTCAGAGGCCTGTGGTCCTGTGTCTCACACAATAGAGAACCAGGAATCTGCAATGCTAATGCATTAAATATGGCTACCAAAGTGAAAGAGCAGAATATGAAGGAAGAAGTCCAGTGTCTCATGTCAAGTTCTGTATCTATGTATTGGCTACACTCCTACATGGCTGACCGAATGACTTTGTCTGAGGAAGACAGATATTTCTGTTTTGATCTGTATTTTGTACCAGGGCAATGACATGAAGTTTATGTCTCCACCATCACTGCTTCAGTTAATGTTCAGGTACAATATATTCTCTGACAATGATGGCTTTCATAAGACTGTAAGATATGTATGGGGAAATACATGGTATTTTGGATTATTTTAATTTCCTTTGCTTTTGCAGAAGTAAAAACAAAGCTTTAATATTTAACCAAATGACATCATACAGTTTATAACCAACACTGAAATGCACTACCAACATTTTATAGATACAGAATGGTTACTTCTAATCTTCTGTCACACCATATAGTGCTTCATCCTGTTTCAAACAGTGCTTACTCTTCACTTACTGGGTGACCACTCACTGCATGTAGGTGTGTGGAGGAGTAAATGTCACATGTGCCAAAACTCAAAGACAAGCATGTTGGTTTACTCGTGACACCCAGCTCAATTTCTGGTTCCCATCAGCTGCAGATTCAGTGCCAGAAGTACATTTCTGAATGAAGAATCTATTTTTCTGAGGTGCACAGCAGATGATGCTGAGGTGATCAAAGCAATCAGCTCAAAGGGTTTCACAGAAATGAATGGAAACATATCTAAAGCTTCTAGCTACCTCCATATTTCACACCACCAGGGTGACTTGCAAAGCAGCTGGTTAAAGTCCCTGGGCTGTAAACACAGACCTGTGATGATCTTCATCTCTTGTTTATTGAAACTACACTGATTCATACATACTTCTGGAGCCTGAGAACAAGAGCCGTTTTTGCAACCTGGGCTCCACCATGGGAAGAGAGGAATTCCCTGCCAGAATCCAGATGTGATCAATTGTGTGAAAGACAGCAGTGCATCTTACATATCATTGTGTCTAATATCTGCCTGTCCTCCTGAGAGTTTTTAAAAGTATGTTTTCCTGTACCTTAAAGACCCCTAAGACACCCTTTGTTAGCCAGAGACTGTGTGTAGAGTTTTAAAAAACTTTGGCTTAGATATGGCTGGTTTTGGAAATAGTTTCCTCATGATGTGGCAGAGACACTGAAATTACATTAATTAAAGGATGTATTCTACAAAAGTAATAATGATTTAAAAAAAAAAATGCATTGCATTTTAAGGCTTATATTTCTAGGACTGCTTTGCAAGGGGATCCAATTAATTTGTTCTCTGAGCTTAGCTAAAAGACAGAATCATGCTTTAAATAATACCTTTCTCAAAGGAGAGGACTATAAAATAGACTTTTAAGCATAAGATGACCTTCTAATAACTTACAGGTTCACGACCTACAGGGACGAAAACAGTTATCTAGAACTAGTCAGTAATGAACAATTTCTCACTAAATCACCTTTAATGGAATCTGAGAATTAAATGGAGAATAAAATTCTCCATAAACCTCAACAGTACTATTGTAATTAGTGTAAATATTTTACCTTGATGGTGTTTATATCAGGTCTTAAATTCACAATTGACCTGAGCTGAAAATTATTGGTGGTTGAGAGAATCTTAGCAGGAAACTCTATATATGTTCACTCTGTTCTTACTCTTCCTTAGCCATCAACATATGACTGCTGTTCAAGATAAGATCCTACAGTAGAAACACACTTTATGTGTGGACATTTGGACAGCTGTTCAGATATCTATATCAGTGCTATCTAGGATGCAACCATTAATAAAGTGACTAGCACTACACTATGAATATAATTAACTTCATTAAACTTTCAGGTTAAGAGTTTATAATCTACATGCTCAGGTCTTTTGAATTATTATATTATTATGTTTAACCTACTGCGTTATTATATTATACCTTATCATAAGCATCATCAGCTTGAGCAATGATCCTGAATTATACCTTGCTATATACTCATTCCTTCTCTCTAATTTTCTGTTCTGCTTAATGTCTTTATTCCACATACTCTCTCACCTTTTTATGATGATCATATAAAATAAAATTCCATTCATAAGCTTAAATGCTTCTCAGAGTAGAATAAAATCACATATATATCCACATGAAGAATATAGTTATATTGTGTTGATGATTGAAAATACTGAAATATGTGTGTGAATAATCTTTCTGTGAATAATTCAGGTAAAAAAAAAAAAAAAAAAAAAGAGCATAATATGGCATGTGCCCTTTTTGTCACATAATGACACCAACTTAAATGTCTTCATGGAAATCTTTACTAGGTGACTTTACCCAGCAGAAGTCTCCCATTTACCAATGCTGTGTGCATAGGGTGACCTTTATGAGGGTGGAAACAATCCAGTCAGTGTTGAGAGGGGCCCCTATTATAAATTGTCTCAAAACCAGCAAATAAAATTAATAAAAAAGAGGTTGATGTGGCTGAGGATTATGCATTTTGGTGTTGTGCAAAGGAAACCTCCACTCCTGCTATTGCCTGTCCTGCCTTCATGGATGTGTAGCCATCCACAGCTTCTCTTGCAGTTGCACAAAAGAGAAATTTGACCGCTTATACTGAAGCCAGTCCTGTTTATACTATGTCAGAGCAAGTCCCACAGGGAGTGTAAACTGTTTGACTAAAGAATGCTTTATTTTTAATGCTTTCCGTCATTTCAGAATTTTCTATGCAAACACTGAAGATTATTTAACTGGCCATTAATTAAAAGCATGAGAACTTGGCAGTTTCTGCTTTACAACTGGAAAATTTCACATTTGTTTTAGAAACTAAATCTATACTTATCTAAAACATACATTCAGCCTATGACAATTCATCCATTTGAGAATTTATTTCATGGGTCACAAAGAGGCACTATGTAGTCAAGTTGCTTATACAGCATCTGAACATTTAAAACTCCCAGTGAGGAAAATTGATTCTTTGTGTTTAACTAATTAACATAGCCAAACAGAATTATCAGACCTTTAGATTCACAGTGACTTATTCTGACTGTTTTTCTTTTTCTTTTAAAGTTTTTTGAAAGGCAAATCTGTAACAGAAATTGACTTTTTTATTATTTTAATGCACTATATATTGATGTCAAATTAACAGGTGGGTAACCTCAAGATAACTCTTTACCTGTATGAATTATCTTCAGTTTAGACAGTGTTGTCCATTATTAGTATTTCCCACCCCAGTATGACTAAACTATTACTTCAAATGATTTTCTGTGTAGCTGATTAAAATAATTTGTTTCCCTGCTCACCATAAATCAAGTGTTTTCAGTCAACAGTAAAAGGTATTGGTTAGTAGCAGCAGCTTAATTGGAAATAGTCTAAGAAATGTGTGTTTCACTTCATATGGATAGTCTCCAAACCATGTAAAAGGTAATAACTTTTAATGACTAACCTGTGGCTGCTCTGTGATTACATGAGGAACAATACTGAAGGTAGCCTGTAGAGTTAGCTATCAATTTCATAACTATTTCTCCCATTTCCCCCTTTTTAAGGAGTTTCTCTTCAAAAGCAGAAGGAAAGAAAAATGAGTAATCTTTATTCTTTCCCCAGGCAAGAGGTGTTATAGTCTTGGAAGCTTTACTCATCAGAGAAAACTTTGGTGGTGATCTAATACTAACATTATAATACTAACATTCATAAAATATGCCTGTCATAAAAATATTCCTATAACATAGTTAATCATAAGAATGTTATTTATTTATTTCAAGTCCTAAGAATTTATGTTATGGATAATGAACCCTGGATATTAAACTCAGGGAAAGTATTTTGCCCTTGATGTGAGTTGAAATACACATATTTTGAGTGAAGAGTACCTTCAGCATCTTTAGATATCTTTTACTTAGCTCTGGAATTAGACTAGTCAAAGGATTGCTCTGGAAGCACAAATACAAGGTTTCGATAAATATTTGTATGGGGCATAAGTTGGAAAGGTGCTTGGGGGAGGGGACGGGGGTAAATAGAACTGCAGGAGTAGCCTTCAGAACACATTTTAGAAATGGAAGTAAATGCCAGAAGAAAGGAACAACACGGTGAGAACAGCAGAAGGGGCTGCATGGTGGAGCTGGTTGCATCCCTGAAGGACTGTGACCCACAGAGGACCCACATTAGAACAGAGGAAATTAGGAAGAAAGAAGGAAGAGGGGGATAAAAGGGTAAGAAACAAGAGAGGCAGAAAGAAACCTCTATGCACTGACCACAACTTCCTGTGCCTCTTTTTGCCTCACCAATGGAACTGAGTGTAGCCTGTGGTAATGACAAGGGGTTAATCAAATGTTTTCGTTAACTGACAATAAATTAAGTTAAATTCCCCAGGTTGACTTTATTTTGCCTGTGACAATTTTTCTAATGGTATAGAAAGAGGGATGCTTTGCACTAGGATATTAAAAATTTGGCACATGGAATCATTTATCAATTGCACTGGCAATTAATTTAATGTGGAGTTGGGAGTTTCAGAAGTGCTTAGTATCTTAAAGTTTCTTTTCTTTCCACCTTCTTTAAATCTGACTCCCTGGTACTGAACATCAACAGAACACCTAGATATGAACCAGAATGCTATGAAACATTTAAGGATGGATTCTGCTGTAACTTTGGCTTACACAGTTTCCTTTGCTGTCACTCAGATATTTGTAGGCATCGGACAACCAAAATATTAATGAAATTAGTAAATGATAAATCATGTATAAGAAGTTGACAAATATCTCTCAGCTGAACAGTTTCTAAATGTCTGAAAGTATCTCTGAAAAGGATGGTTATGGGAAATGTAAATCCGTATTGCAGTAAATACTTAAGCTACCTGTTGACTGCATTCTTTGGGTGGATATACTTCATTTACAAAGCCTTGGTTATGAATTTAACCAGTGTAATGCATTGTACATCCCTTGTTTTATGTAATCTAATTCCTTTAACATCATATTTTAATTATTATTATTTTATTATTATATTTTCCACCTTACAGTCTTTATCTCAGCCCACAAATTTTTTTATTTTTTTTTTTTTTTTCCAATTTTCTCCCCCATTCCACTGGGAGTGGGGAGTGAGTGAATGGCTGTGTGCTGTTTAGCTGCCTGCTGGGTTAAACCATGACACAGCCATTGACCCTTCTGCTTTCTGGGGCTTCATCCAAAAAAAGTTCTTTTTTACGGATTAACTTCAACCTTATTCTAAAAGTGTTACTTTTGACAGTGCAACAGAGCTATCAGATGAATCTTCCCCTCAGTCTTTCAAACTGTCTCTTCAATATCTTAGTCTTAATCTACAGATCAACTCAAAGGTAAAAACTGAGAATCCAAACATGCTCAAAAACTCTATGGGAAGCTGAAATAAAAATTGGGAAAGATCTTCATATCTGGAATATTCTGTGTGCTTATAGGTTGGATAGGGATATACATGTCCCTTTATAGGAATAACCTGAAAGTAAAAGACCTCAAGGATATGTATTGGTATGCAAATTTAGACACAGTTAACAGTTAAAATATCTAATAAACTCCTGTTGAAGTCAACGGAAAGAAACAGCTTCCAGAAGAAGGTGCTTCAGGTTGTCTGCTGATCTCCTGCTTTTTTAAAAGTTACATATTACACTCTGTTGAGCAGCGAAGATGGGAGATGAGGTGAATAACTGTGTATGCCAGGACCCAGATAGTGTCCATCTCCTTGTTGTATACCCAGGTACATCACAAGGCTGAGAGGTGATGAAAACGTGAGTTATTAAGGCCAAACAATTTGCATCAGGAGTGAAATGGGATTCTCTGTCTCAGTGCTTACACAGGAGTACAGCATTACTCTGGTGTAGCTTAGTGTCAGCAAGAAATGCAGACGCTTTCCTGCATACCCTGCATGGACCAGCTGTATCAAAGCATCAGAGCTGCTTTAGTTTCCTCACCATTGGTGTGGCTTCTGCTTTTTCTGAGTTCAGCTTCTGTAAATATCTGTCAGCCACCAAAGTACTGGGCTCTGTTGATAGGGTCCATGTCATTTTGAGGGAACATTTACTAAGGATTTGTATGTCATTTACTTCTAATTGCCATTCTCTGATGAATTTTTTTACAGTGCTTGTCTTAAAGGATGAAAAGAACAAGAGGGATAATTTGACACTGTGGGACCCTAATATCGGTTATTCTGGAGATACAATTTCTCATGCATCCTCATTAAATTTGAAGATGTCAGCAAAGTGTAGGATGTAGCCAATACATTCGAGGACATGGTTACCACTTGGAAGGACCTAGGCTAGTGAAAAGAATTGAATGTCAGGAACTTCATGAAATTCATCAAATTAAATTGTGTCAGTACAGGTTGAAGACCATGTATCTAGGATGCAGCTTTGCTGAACAGGACCTGGGTATCCTGGGGAACAGTTGACAGTGCTGAGGGCTACAGAATCCTTGGCAGCAATAACAGGAGCATATCCAGTAGATTTGAGGGAAGAAATTACGTCCCTTTGCTTGGTCCTTGCTAGACCGCATCTGGAATAGTGTATCCAGTTTTGGACTCCCCAGAACAAGATAGGTGTTGATGAATTGAGCAAGTTTCGAGGATGGGCAGGGGAAAAAAAAACATGAAGTATAAAGAGAAGCTGATAGAAAAGAGATTTTTTAACCCACCTTGAGCAGGATGTAGAATATAACCTTCAATTATATGAACTTGTAGCTGGTATTAGAGTAGATCCTGTGCAAGAACTTTCGAGATTAAGAAGCTTAACTCCGGGCAGAAACTGAATTTAAGCAGCACTTCCATTATCCATTTCTTTAGTATTGATTGCATGACTGTATGTTTGAAGAAAGAAGTTTGGCTATGTTATTGTACAAACTTCTTTCATGCTGGAGGAGGCAACATGGTCAAGAACCTATAAAGCTATTAAAAAGGTGCTGATGACTGTGGCTGCACACCAGATTCTGGACAGGTAGAAGTTCTAATTTCCAGGGATAAGCAGACCTGATATTTGATTTCAGGATGATAAAAAAGAAAGTATTTCATCTATAAAAGTAAATGGCAGTAACAGTGTCATAATCCTCACTTTGCACTCTTCCAGTTTTGATAAATGTGTCTTACTAATTTGCTTTTATAACACATTAGTTCATAGTTTATGGCACATAAATATCACCAGTTGTGTAGTTGGTCTTTTTTTTTTGTTGGAGTAATACAACCACTATTTGTAACTTACAACAGAATTGAGAATGTCTTGTTTTAATGTGGAACTAGATGAAAGATGTTTGAAATATTAATCTATCCAAATAATATATAACAGTGATCTTAGCAGTCTTGAAAAACAGAATGCAAGAAATCGTAAATAATATTTGCAGCATAAATAGAAGATTACCTTAACTCCTCAAATAACATTATTCATGTATCGAGATGCATGCATAGTCTATGTGTTCAGGTGTATATAACCTGAATTTATAATAAATTATTACAGTGATAATATTGCAAATCTTGATTATGAATATGCTAAAAAGACCTAAAGAGGAGTAATTTTTCATACTTAATGAACAGATTTTAAAAAGAAGTGACTTCTAATGGTTCTCTATTTTGCAAAATTGCCAGATGTCACCATCATGATTAAATTCATCTGACTAATCTAGACTAAGCCAGCAATAGCAAGGAAAGAATTTATCAAGTTCCCCTGCCAATGCACTCATAATCTTGGCAAGACCATTTAAAAACAATAAATAAATACTAATGAGAACCTCAAAAAATATACCATTAATAAACAAGACAGAAGAGCATCTTGGACAAAGAAATGCACATGGCAAATAGAGGTTATTTACATGGGCACAGTCAACTCCTATCTGCATTGTATGGACATAAAGCCCTGCACTGGCAAGTATGACAGTACCTTCAAGAAATGCCAAAGGGGAAAACTTAAGCCTGTGTTACTCTTTAAAAACAGGCAAGACAACCCTCCATTTAATCCAATGATAACACTGCCTAGCCAGATGTCCCTTTCTATCCACTCTAAAATCAGGTGGGACTTGTAGCCTCACATGAGACTACAGAATAATGAGACCTACAGCTAAACTGCAATATTGGCATCTAGTATTGGAAAAGTGAGCACACTGCACTGGTCTCAGTCTCTATCCTGGTTCTTTCAGGTCCTTCCTCAAACTGTCTATCCTGGTGATTCTTTATTCCTTCTAGATTTCTCCATAATAATCCAAGACTTCTTTGGGGATTTTTTCCGTTTCTTTTTGTTGTGGTTTAATCTCAGCTGGCAACTAAGCCCCACCCATCTGATTGCTCATTCCCTGTCCTGGTGGGATGGTGGAGAGAATCAGAAGTATTAAAGTGAGAAAACTTGTGAATTGAGATAAAAACAGTTTAATAAAGCAAAAGCTGCATGTGCAAGCAAAGCAAAACAAGGAATTCATTCACCACTTCCCATTGGCAGACAGGTGCTCAGCCATTTCCAGGGAAGCTGGGCTCCATCACATGTAATGTTTATTTGAGAAGACAAATGCCATCATTTCAAATGTCCTCCCCTTCCTTCTTCTTCCCCCAGATTTATGCACTGAGCAGGATGTCATATGGCATGGGATATCCCTTTGGTCAGTTGGGGTCAGCTGTCCCAGCTGTGTCCCCTCCCAACTTCTTGTGCACCCCAGGCCTGCTCACTGGTGGGGTGGGGTGAGGAGAAGAAAAGGCCCTGACTCTGTGTAAGTGATGCTTAACAACAACAAAACATCCCTGTTTTCATCACATCAACACTGTTTTCAGCACAAATAAAATATTTTTTTTTTTTTTTAAATAGCCCTGTACTAGCTACTATGAAGAAATTAACTCTATCTCAGCCTAAACCAGCACACTTCTGAACAGAGAATCTGAGGACAAATGGAAGAAATTCAGAAACACAGATATTCAAGAGGGGCCAAAAATTAACAGAATCACATAGATTAGTGCATTCAGTATGAATATCAGTTTCAAGATCCTGTTGTAATTTTCAGATTAATGCACTCATTACAGAAAAATGTACTTTGTTATTTTACTAATCCCTTCATCCTTTATATTACTCTAACATACAGTTCTCTGTGAGTTTTAACAATTTATAATTCATACATTACATTAACCAATCCCTATCACTAGAGGAAAATCTCTTGGGAAGTATTTTGCCCATTAGGAGGACAGCAGATGGCACTACAGCCACTTTTCCAAAAGCATAAAATCAGTCTGGAAAGTGACAGTCACATTTCATTGCTGTTATTTTACAGTTGATAATCAATCATTAGAGCTTCTTCTTTCTAATGATCTAAAACTCAGCCTTGGTTTCAGAAGATGGAGCCTCAGTAATGCGGACCCATGTCCTGAGGCAAACAGAACAGTGAAAAAGTACACAAATATGAACTCTTGAAGGTCACTCAGGTCAGTTGAATATCTATGGATTTAAGGATAAAATCGGTTCTTTCAAACAATAATTTTTTTATAGTTTTAAACAAAATGAGATGAGAGGATATGTATGTGTATGTGTCAGACAGTGAAGCCTGTTAATATTCATATATTTCTCTCTTGTTGGAAAACTTTGAGTGAAAAGCATACCAAAAGAATGGCTGTTTGATTTATCTTTCTTTGCACAGCGATTATTAATGTATTGGTCATGTCCTTATCCAGTACTAAACTCTAGCAGGTAAAGTCTACCAAAACTAGATTGTCCCTTTTGGTTATTTCTGAACAACCCATGATCACAAACCTCATTGATATTTCTGTTAGTGTGTTGAGGGAAGCATTTGCCTTTTTAAATGTAGACATTTAGTGACAGACATCTGATGAAATGAGACAGAATTCTGTCAGAATGAGACACTGCCCTGCACAGTCATTTCTGTCTGTAGAGAAGGTTTGGACTCAATGATGTTAAGGGTCTTTCCCAACATATATGATTCTAAGATGAAAAAAGCAGTATGATACAAATTGTTCTCTGACATTCCTGAATTTTCTCCTGCCCAAACCAAACTTCCTCCAGTCTTTTTGAAACCACTTCATAAGTAATAACATGTCTGAACTAGAACACTTATTGTTTCTTTCACCATCCTCTCTTCTCAGTCTTGTTGATTCTTTCTCTAAAGCTATGTCAAAATCAAGTACATTATTCCAAGACAAAACTCCCCAAAAAGGTCTTTAGTATGAATCCACATGCAGACTTCTCTTCATATCACAGTAGAGTTACTGTGACATCCTTTTATTTCGAAAAAGCCACTCTGTACTATTGTATTCATTCAAAATGTTCAGAGACGGCATTTTTCTGCTTTGAGTTCACAGCCTTTATGTTATTGTGTTCATGGAGAAGATTGTTACAAATAATCATCTATGGCAATAGAATTTGGAGCCATAATTTAGGGAAAGAAACATGGTGAAAAATAAAGAGGATGAGAAATGGCATTGGCGAGCGGGAGGTATATGGTAACAAAGAAAAATGTCCATCTACTTCTCAGTATCTACAATTAGGAGAATGGTTTTGTCTTTGTTACTTGCAGGCTCAGGATTTTCTTTCCAGAATTGAACACATAAAAGACACGTGTAACGTCATTCAGCTGAGCAACAGTGGTGCTCAATCAGCTAATCAACAAACAAAGAACCAGCTGATGCTTTTTCATGACTTTATGCATTAAAAAGGCACTTATAATTTCATAAAGTGTATGCAACATTCTTACTTGATAACATGAGCTGTGTTTCACTTATATGAGCGGTAGTGCACAGCATCCACTTTGCAGAGCAACACGCCGTGCCACAGCTGTGATGTTGCCTGTTCTGACTGACACACTCAGCTCAGGCTGGTGTCTACCAGGAAAAAATGCAGCAGCTGTAGCTCGACTTGGAGCTCCAGGGTGATCCAGGATCAGGATGATACAGGACTGGGTTCTCTGTCTCCAGTTACATAAACCAAAACAATAAAAAATCAGCCTTTTCAGTAAACAAAGATGACTAAGGTCCTGCAGCTATAAGGGAAAATTACTTTTTGCTGGTTTTCTTCACCACTCAGTGAAGCTCCTGAGAATTTAGTTCTCATCAAACTGTAATTGCCTTTTTTAGGAAACAGGAACTAATTTGCAACTAGAATCACAACAGAATTGTAGTAAGTTTTTTTTGTGGGTTCTGGTCTAGGTTTAGCTGATTAAGTCAGCTTTCCAAACTTGCCCAAGTCAGAACATGCTGACAGTATCAAGCTAATTCTCCAGTCTTATCCCAGCCTCTCTGAGAAGCATAGTAAAATAATCTGGAAACCAGCTGTGAGTGCTGCTTGGATATGACAATTTTCAGCTTGTGGAAAGCTGATCAAAACTGTTTCCTGGCTGTTCTTGTGAACTTGTGAACAGGCTCATGCTGACCTCCTACTCTGCTCTAAACTAAATCAGGCTGAGAACCACAGGATTTTGGCTGAAAACAGTGGTGAAAGTAACAGATTTGAAACATACACCAATTTAACACTGTGTAATAGATAATATAGGCCAAATTTTGGATTTTAAATAAAAATTATTTTTCCTAAATTTCCTTTAATTTAGTTTTATTTTTTTATTTTATATCAGTTTAAGAAAGTCACCTCTTATAAAAATAGCAACTAATTAGCATAGGCATGTTTTCAAGAAAAAAAAAAAGTTCAAACAAATATCTCCCAAAATATTATCTGACTCATGTTGGACATCAAATGCTTTGAGATGAGAGAAGTCTTTCCAGTTATCACATCCAGTTAAAACTTTGATTTTTTAGCATACAGGAAGCTACGGAGTGTCCAAATGATCAGATAAAAACTATTAGTGTGTTTAAATACACAGAAGAAGTAAAATTTCTACTGAAAAATGTCACCCCTCTTCATTCTTATGAGTCATCAAGTTGACACATGTCCTTGTGTCATAGCTTTATGTCTATGTCTGTCTATGTACATGAATGTGCACGCATACATACACATATATGTGTATACATATTTATATTCATATAACACTTATTTAATCTCCTATTAGTTAATCTCTGTACCTCATGGGAAGATAGATATCAATAAGAAGTGAACAGGAGATTATATGTCCAAGTGTAGCTTTGCACTTAGAAGTAGAGGCAGTTCTGTCAACTTCACTTTGATGGTTTCAGAGAATAACTGTAGACACAGTAATTTAAATAAACAAGATTCCATGGACAAATTAGGATAAAAGATTCGCCCTTTTGTATGTGTAAAATATAAATGTAGTTA
This sequence comes from Tyto alba, assembly GCF_018691265.1. NCBI lineage: Eukaryota > Metazoa > Chordata > Aves > Strigiformes > Tytonidae > Tyto > Tyto alba. Next base: position 38,839,548 of record NW_024881316.1, on the reverse strand, counting down.
AAAACAAGATTATCGCTTGACTTGAAAATCTCATGTTTGCAACTCTATCCTAGAGTGAGGTTGTTTGGATTCAAACACCAATAAAAGGATCTTGCCTAGATATTTTACATAATTTTCTTTTCGCCTTTAAAAATCCTTCTGCATATACTCACAGTAGATTGGCTTGCTGATGAGTCTAGATGTAGGAGGAGAAAATCATTAGTTATTTTTCTGACTTTAATTTTCCAAATGCATGTGGTTAAGTCCCTTGAGTGAAATAAACATGTTGATGGAGGAAATAGATAAAATCTTCAATAAAATCTTCAACCTTTTTTTCCGTTAATTCTGCATACTCTAGAACTCTAACAGCTTTATATTTCTCAAGCAAAACTTACACCAGATGATTTACAATTTATCTAAATATGTTCAGTGATAGTGATGATTTATTTGCAATACACAATGAAGTTATTGTCATTCTGTGATTTTAACAGATTGAGCTATCAGTGCAGCACTGATGTATGTCTGCCATAAACCAGACAGCTTTATTACATCAGAGATTCAGTTCTGCAGCTGTGTTTAGAAGCAATTCTATTTAAAATGTGCCTAAAACTCCCAAAGCCAAGACCAGCATATTTGTTTTCCTTCTTGCTCAGTTTGCCAGCCAAAGTCTTTTCATGCCAAATTGCACCTATACTTGGCCTTGGAATCTGCCAAATAATGAGTCTGGAGCTTTCTGCTTGAGAGATATGCATAATTGTAAATTAACTTTGAAGATTTAGTTCATTAAATGATCATTTCAAAATTACTTTTGACTCAAGACTTTGTGATGTGGTGAATGTATTTGTTATTCGTCCTGGCTCAACCATCGTGCCCAGAGACATCTGAACTGGCCAAAAATCAGGGGTTTGTGCTTTAGCAGTTTGAAGGTTTTGTGGCTTTGTGGCTGGCTTTTTGTTTGGTTTTGTTTGAGTTTTTTTCCTAAACACCTAGCAGCTGTCCAGTTATTGGGAATTGCATAAAGCTAACACATATTGTAAAGAGAAGGCAAACAGGAAAACATGAGACAAATTTCCCCTTGTGAGTAGCATCTATTGTAAGTATAGCATAAGCACCTAGTCTGGGCTAGATTCCTCACTTTTCCATGAGATGAATCACACAGGTGATACCAGGGAGGCAAGAACTCTGTTATCTGAAATTTATGCAAGTAAGAAGCCGTTTGTGTGCCTCTGCATTACAATTGACTTTGTCAAGTTTACATTTACAAATACTCCATTTAGGAGAAAGCATGTCATGAGCAGAGGAAAATCTCTGGGATGTTGTGCACAGCAGTCACAGGTCTCCCAAAACTAACAGACTTATGTCAACAGACATTAATCAAGGATACGGACTACCTCCCAAAATAAGAAGCTAATTTTGTCTATTTTGTTTTTATCTGTATGCCCAGTTCAGATTCATATCTGTATGCCTTCTGCAGAAGGGTAAGGCAACCCCAATGCTGACCTTGGAACATGGATATATATTCAGTAAAAGTTAACGTTTAACACAGCTTGCAAAAGAGCTCTTATATTGATTATGAAAATAATAATATATCTAAGTGTATATGAAGAAAACCTGGTGTTAAATGAATGGAACGTGTATCTCCACTCAGTCACCATCTGGCTCCTTTGTTATTGCAAGTTGAGTCAACTAAACAGGCAATGAACCACGGCTGAAGATTACCAGTTAGATAACATGTCTTTTAGCCCTAAACCAGTAATTTTAATCCAGCCCAGATCAGTCATACTTCTCAATATATCTCTTCTGCAAGCTAATACCTATCAAGGCTAAAAAGGTTTTAGTCCAGTTTCTATTTGGAAGACAATGGAAATACAGAATATAATCTCATACAAAAACAAATTACTATTTTTTCTTGGAAACAGAGACAACCTCACTTGTCAAAAACCTTAAAAGTTAATGATTATTACAGGTAAAATTCAACGAATGGGAAGGAATAGAGAGAGAAATGTCAATCAAAAGTGGGATTTGTTAAGGGAGGTTAATTGAGGAAGGAAAAAGGGTCAAGGTTCCAAAAATGATGGAAGTATGCATGAAATACAAGCATCCTTATAAAAAGGATTTGAAAGTGAAAATTAGAAATAAGTGTGTATACAATAAATGTAATTACCTTAAAAAGAGTTGGGAAAAGGCACTCAATAAATAAAAAATTACAAACTGAAGACATCAGTGAAAAATCCAGGGAAATTCATAAAAATAAATTAATAAAAAGAAATTAATAAAAAGAAAAGAGAGAGAGCTGAAGTGCATAAGGAACGGAAAAGGGAGACAAAATTCTAATAGTCACAGCTTTTTATTACAAAAAAGTGGTAAAGTTTCTAGGGTTACCATAAGGGGAAAAAAGTACTTCAATGATGGTCTGTTTCAGAGGAATAAACAAATAGAAAAAAGGTACTTATAACTTTGTAATGCTACAAATATTTCCAGGACATTAGTAACATATTAGTCATTGTCTGCCGCATTTAAACTAATTTTCAAATCATTGTACCCAATATAAAATAAACTTAGAAGCTCTAACTGAGACTACTTGGGGATTTCTGGTCTTTAATGTTTAATTTTTATAATCTCCACAATTTGAGGAATATAACAAAAGGTTCAAAATGTGTTGAAGTTTTGCAATTACTTAAAAGTGTCAAGCAGGATGACCTGGCTAGTCATAAACTTGACATCAAACAGGAAAATGCAAAACGGATTTAGACTATGAAGAATAAAAGATTGGTAGCTGGCAGAATTTTATAGAGATTATAGTGTCAAACAGACTAATTTTCAGATGATTTTGCTAGTTTTCTTAAGAAGGGAGTTATGATTTTTGCTAGGGTCAAGATTACAACTTTGAAGCAAATTAGCATCCAGACTCATTTCATGGTTTTCATCTTGCAACAGGGCACAAACTGGATTCTTTCTGGAATGATGAAACTAGAAGATGCCTGGGACTGGTTCCTACTGTGCACATACTTTATCCACATGTGCCAGCCACGTCGGGATTTTGGTGCAGATTAAAACTAGCCTTATGTAAAACCACTGAAATACATGTAGTGTAGATGACAGGCCCTCAGAGCTGTAACCTCTACAGATTCAATCCTGTTGCACCATGCCACTTCATAGTGGAGAAGTAATAAAAGGTAACAAAAATTATTCTTAAACAAGGAACACTTCTTGGTATTGAGTCTTTGGTGGGATGATTCATCTACAACTGCATAAATAGGAATCAATATTTAATGTGAATGAAAGACCCAGTAAATATATTAACAAATTATTAAGAACTCCCAAAGAAAACTTCTTAATTAAAAAAGTTACAAAATAAAAATATTTCCTTTGGGATCCTGGAGAGACTATTTCTGACTCTAGGGGTGTTCAGCAAATAATCATAAAACCATAGCTCATAAATCCAAAAAAGGCTGATGAAAGACTAAAATATTGACAAAAAACAAACAGACAGTGAAGTCTGGAATATTCTGCAAATTTTGTGCAATCAATCAAAATATGCACAGTATTAATTTGATTTCTGTTTTCAGCATTTTCCTTATTGTCATAATGACGATAGTAGATATGAGTGACTAATGATTTCTATGCAAAAGGCCTCTTCTGGAAGACTTGGCCCAAATGAAAGCTAGTCAGAAAACAACAGAAAAAGTGTTACTAATATTGTTAATGTTTTCCGCTTTCATTCAACAAGTAAGTACTTTCCTAACTTCTCATGAAACTGTAAAATTAGGTTGTGATATTCCTATCACATATTCTCATTCATTTCCACCAAATGTAGTAGAAAGAACAGTAGCCATAGTTTCATTCTTTCTCTCAGACTTTTTAAATAATCACAACTACTGTCAGATTTGAAGAATTTTATTTTTCCTGTTGTTACTTCAATGGGGGAAGTCTGGGGACTTCATAATGCCAAACCTGCTGCTGTCACCTGTTTGTCTGTCTTGCAGTTCATGATGAATTTGTTCAACAGTTGATAAGGTGATGATCTTAATTTTTCTAATATTAAGATTTATAACCAGATTTACAGCAGACTATAAATCAAACAGTTTGAGAAAATGCAGAAGATCACACAATGATATCAAAGAAATTACCTCTTACAATAGGGGCAATTTTCACAAGCACACACATACAGGTTGCTCTTTCAGGTATTAGCAAAAAATTCTTCACCTATTTCTTTAAGTGACTATCATTAACATTCACCAGTGATGACTCTAAACGTTTCAGAAGTTCAGGAGCAAGCTATTTTCCCATGGCGGGAATAATCTCAGAAATAACCCAGTTTTTCTCATTTCAGATGTCATGAAGGTACCATGTACTAATTAGGAATTTCAGGACTTCCTGAGAAGGGAAAACACCTGTCATTGTAATGTTCGGATATCATCTATCCCAAGTGGTGAAGGCTGTTGCATGCCATAGTTTCAGAACATGAGAAATGTTTCTCATAAAAACACAGATGTGTGATTTCCCCTTTATTCACATGTGAAAAGAACCAAATTTAGAAAGTGGTGTAATCTGTGAAGTATGTAAAATATCACTGTATAAATTTTTCTGAGACAGTTAAAGATATTTTGTTAATCTTGAATGTCACTGAAAATCTTCTGTCACCTAGTCTCTACCTCTCCCTCTATATGTGATCGTTGTTTGCTTTCCAGGGTATCTTGGTACCTTTTCAGCATCAGTGGTTGATATCAACAGACTTAATCCACATCTTTGTTTCAAGTATACTAAGTTTTTCTTTTCATATCCTTACAAAGCAAGTCTGAAAGTCTGAGATGTCTGTGACTCTTCTACACAAAATATTCCAGAAGGTATTCTGGGGTAAAGAGGGTACTAAGGACACCATTTTCTTCTTGGCATCAAGACCAAAAATCTTAGTATCTGGCTCTTTGGGATTCCTCAGTTCAATCTAGAGCCCAATTCTGACCCTACTGCCATGAAGAAGGAAAGATAACTGACCTCTCTAGCCTAGGAGTTTCCCTGAAGTGTGGAGCCAACATGATGTGATTAGTTTCACTCCATGTACTGGGAGAAACAACATGGCCAGGACTTCCAAAGAAGGCTGAGTACCCGAAATGCCAGTGAAACAGAAATCCCTGGTTGACTAATTGGCCTTCAGGTGCTGTGGCTAATGAAATACATGCTAAAGCTGACATGAAAGCACAAGGACAGCATTTGGAACCAAAAGGACTACCACGGTTTAGGCCCAGAGGGCAACAGAGCACCACACAGCTGTTCACTCACCCCTTCTCCCATCAGGAATGGGAAGGAGAACTTGAAGCAGAAATGGCTCAAAGAATTCATCTAAGGAGTATCTCACCCATTATAGTCACATGCAAAAGACAGACTTGTTAAGGGGAGAAAAGAAAACATCCCTTTAATGCAAATGCTAACAAAGACAACACTTAACAGACAAGGTCTGACAGTGAGAAGCTCCACTACATTCGAACACACCTCCCCTACCCCTCCCTTCTTCCCAGCTCAGCTCTGCTCCCCAATCTCTCCCCCTCCTCCCCCAGCAGCACAGGGGGCAGGGGATGGGGGTTACAGCCAGCTCACGGCTCCTTCCTTCTCAGGAGGTGGGGTGAGACCTGCACATCCCTCCCCTGCTCCCCGTGGCTCCCCTCTCACTGCAGACAGTCCTCCACGGACCTTCTCCACAGCGAGTCCTCCCCACGGGCCGCAGCCGTTCCCGTGCTGCTCCGGCGTGGGCCACCCCCGCGTGTTGCCGTCCTCCCAGTGCTGAACCACAAAGCAGGGACTGCTGCTCCCGTCGGGGCCCCGGACTATTTTAAGCACAGACACCTGTCCTGGAGAGGCTTTCTCCTCAGGCTTCAAGTCAACCTCTACTCCACTGTAGATCTCCATATATGACAGGGTGGGCGGCCCTGCTGTCTCACCACAGGATACAGGGCTCTATGCTCTAGCACAATTCCCCCACATCCTTCTCCTTCCTTCCACTGACCTTGGTGTTCATCCTTCTCACAACTCCTCCTCACAAGTCTCAACCTTCTCCCAGGTTCCCCTTCTTAAATATTTTATCGCTGAGGTGCAACTACCATCGCTGATTGGCTCAGCCCTGGCCAGATGTGGGTCTGACTTGGAGCTGGGGAAGCTTTCGAGAAGCTTCTCACAGGGGGCACTGCTGTAACCCCCTCCCCTTCTACCAAAAACCCCTGCCACAGAAACCCAGCACAAGTAGTCACTGTATATTACTCCTTGTGCCTGATACACAGAAAATATGTTTTTCCACTGGGGACTTCCTTAATCCATTGATGGAGCCTCGTTTGAATATGGAGATACCTAATCAAGAACTGATCAAGAAATTGTGTTTATTTCTGTGAAAATGAGAGACAGTGTGTGTGTGTGTATGTGTGACACAATCAAACCCCTGCAGCTTTATTTGTCTCTAAGCCACAGCAGGAAGAGGTGGAAAAGTAAATTCAAAAACCTATAATGACACACTAAGACAAACAAAAAATGTTACATAGAAAAGCAGAAACATTATTTGACATTATTTGGTAACAATGTACTTTTATTTGTGAAAAACAAATACTTATACACTCTGACTGAAACAAATATTAGTCATACTAATTTCTGAAAGAAATCTACCTTTTTGAAAATGATTAATGTTATTTCTTTGAAGATCACTTTTCTTACAAATGTTAGCATTATTGCTTCTGACTTACCTAGCTATGTATTTCATTCTCAGCATACTTCCTGCTCTCTTCCTGCATTAACCTGAATAGCTTTTAGTTTGTGTTATGCAGCAAATGCATTTTGGATCATTTAAGTGGTTTCTCCGCTCAGAAGTGCTGGTCTTTGCAGCTGCTCTGCTCTATGGAAGATAGAAGAGAAAGAATATCTTGTGTAAAGTCTGCAGAGCTACACAAGAAGCCTTTTTATTTTGCCTGCAAGTTAATTCCTTGGAATACATGGAATTAAGAAAAGGTATTACTAGGCAATAATTTATATACTGATGTTAAGCATTAAAATGCCTAGACTGATTTAATGTTAAAATGCTGATTGAAGTAAAATCAATGGGTTCATAATGTGATTTGATTGAAAGTGTGCATCTTGAGACTGCAGTTCAGCTAAAATAGGTGTCTAAATTCTGCAGTATAGTTGCATCATCTTATATGTTGAAACCTTGACAAGATACAAGAGGTCAAGGACTGTCTTCTTCCATGCATTTGTATTGTGGTTGGCCCTGTAGCATCCTAGCAGAATTGAGTACTTCAAGCAGTATTGTAAAGACCCACTTTGTTGACACACAGTAAGAAATTCCATGTAAGAGTTTTAAATGCTAATAGATATTACACAATTTAAGAAGTATTTCCTTGGGACTGTGTCCTACTTAAGATTTCAGGTGGAACTCCTCTTCGAGGTCACTTGCTCTACAATATTTCACTATCTTCTCTTATTGAAAGAGAAGTTTTTTCCACATAAACCACTGTAAATCCATGGAAACAGACCATAGAATGCATTCAAATGCTAAAGAATTTCCTATGGCAGAAGGCAAGGACTAGACCAGACTTTAGACACTAAAAGTTTAGAAAATAGTAACTTAATTGCTAGCTGTCAGAAGTACTTTTTTTCCTAGATTCTATTCTTATGATCCCTAAAATTCAGTCCTCAGGTTATTTTGTTGTAATTTCTTTGCTGGGTCTTTCTTTATTTGCTTTATTTTTCATGTCTGTTCCTGGACATATTACAATTATGTATTGCCAGATTGAAGGTCATGGACTCTTGTCAAAGGTATGCCTGATGGTGTCTGCTCTGAAGCACTAACACACATACAAAAAAAAAAAAAAAAATAACCAAACAAACGAACACAAAAACAAACCAAACCAAAACAACCAAACAAAAAACCCCACAAAAACCTTGGAGGCTTCAAAAGGCTCCAGAAGGAAAAAAACCCATCTTCTAATTATTTAATGAAGTTTTAAGTAATTAGAAGATGACATGGTACAAGATTCTTCTGGAAAACAGGAGTTTCAGCAGAGTTTGAAGGAAGGAGTAGAAATCATCTCATTGTTTTTACTGAGGTCATGAAACAGCTTTACAGTCCTTACAACCAATATTCCAGACTCAATGCTGTAACAGCAAAAGTGGTTCCTCAGCAGTGTCTGTTCAGTCATATAAGTCCCAGGTGCATTCCACCTTGAGAATGAAAATAGCAAAGGTCACTTAATTTCATTATGCTGTGAATGCTACAGAGCTTGCTGTGGTGCCTGGAAAATCCCAATCTCAATGCCCAGTGGAATTCTAATGGAAAATGTGCACCTGTCTGGTCTGTATGTAACTGCTCTATAAAGCTAACCAGTCAAAAAATTGTCTTTAAATATAGACATGAAATAATATCTGACTATTCTATTCCAAATAGAATACTAAAACAAAACCAAAATAAAACAAAAAACTCAGGTAACTTGTATTATTTCTTACTTATTTAACACTGAAATCTCGGCCAAGAATAAGGCACCATAAAAAGCCCACAGTGGTAAAATGAAAAAGGCTAATAACAAGCATAAACCATACATCAAACCTTTTTTCAATATATACTGTATTGGAATAGGTAATTTTCTCTAGTAGCCTAGAACCAGAATGCAGTTATTGATACAATTTATGACAGATTTTCTTCTTAAGGCTAATAATGTGCTTTCTTGCTGCTATTTTGCTCTCAGTAATGCATCTGTTACATTTTATACATACATCTTTTACAATACCTGATCTAATCTGATTTATGATGAAATCCGTGATTTACAATAAGCTTACCAACTTCTTAAAATGTCAACATTCATAAACCTGGTCTAGAGGAAGGTGTCCCTGACCATAGCACAGGGGTTGGAACTAGATGATCTTTAAGGTCCTTTCCAACTCAAACGATTCTATAATCCTGTGAGTCTATGATTATGAAGTCCTGGCAAGGGAGAGCCTTCTTTATAACAATTTCCCTATATGAAAGGTATATTTTTAACTTTCACTATGATGTCAGCCTGAAAAATTACTTTAAAATGCCATGCTTAGAACATCTGTAGACTTCATGGAGAAACAAGGTTTTAATGCTTTGATTTAGATTTAGTATGTTGAAGAACTTAGATAGAGAAGAGGAAATCAAGGTTACCTACTCTTCTTTCTTAGGTGCTATCTAAACCATTTATCTCTTTTATTGTAAAATCCCACCAAAGTCCTTACTAATTGTGTTTTACTAACTATGTTTTGGTTCCCTTTCTGGCTAAACTGTGCAAGACTAATAAAACACAATGAATGGATCTCTGGGATTTTAATGGTTGTTTTGGATGTTCACAATAAATGAGGTTTCAGATGCCTAGAAAATCATAGATACAGTGCCTGATTTTAAAAATATAACCACGGGGATTGGAGATAATTCAGTATAAATTCTTATCCTGAAAAAATACAGAAAAATAAACAATATATTAGAAGTCAGCTAAAAGAAACTATTAAAATGGATTTGTAAAGAACAAATCACATCAGATAAAACAGTGACATGATTATTTCATCTGCATCAGGAAATAATCCTTGCAGATACAAGAGAGACAGTAGAGCAGATACAAGAGAGAGATAATAACAGATTTGATCTGTGGGTACTATCAAGTTTGTTATAATGCAGAAGGACGGGGAAGTTCGATGTGTACCTCAAGGGGACTTAATGTTAGGCGAAAATAGCCAATAAGCTGTATTAGATTAGTCACCACACCACCCTACCAATGCTTTGTTATGGCAAACATGAACTTGGATGAAAATAGGATTGGTTCCAGCAACTGATGCCCAGCGACTGCCACAGACTGTGAATACAGACAGCATCAGATGCATCAGCCACCAGCTTCGACTGCAACAGAGACTGCATGCCATCCTCCTGCCAGGTCCAAGGACACCTCTGCCCTACTGACTGAGCATTGCTCCTCCTGCCTGGAGGGGCTGTTATGACAGATGGAACCTGAAGCTATGGACCAAGTCAACTCATGATACATCCTGCAATGATGGACCATGGACTGAGGGAATGACATCTGTATGCGTACGTTTTTGACCAAGGAAGAGGATTGTAAATAACAATAATGTATTAGAAATATGGAACGTGAGCATAATGTAAAATGATATGGAATAAGGGGTGGATACTGTCCTGGTTCGGGCTGGAATAGAGTTCCTGTTCATTTTAGTAGCTGGAGGAGTGCTGCAGCACCCTGAGACCCCAGGGGCTCCCCAGGTCCCAGTGCCCTCACCTGTGTGCGGGGGCGGGGGGAGCACAGCTGGAGGGCTGAGCCAGGATTGGCCGATAGTCCATGTCACGTGACATTGTGCTCACTATATAAAGGCAGGAGTGGGCAGGGAGGGGCTGCCACTTCTGGGAGTGTTGCTGCTGTGACTTTGTTTGGGATGGCCGGCTGGGAGCAGGTGGGTGTTGGTCAGTGGGTGGTGAGCAGCTGTATTGTACATTACCTGTTGATACTGCTGTCAGCGTGTTATTCTGTTACTCTTATTAAACTGTTTTTATCTCAACCCATGAGTCTCCCGTTGCCCCTCCGATTCCCGCCCCCGTTCCCAAGTGGGGGGAGGGTGGGTGAGCGGCTGTGTGACATTTAGCTGCTGAGTAGGCTCAAACCACAACAGTCCTTTTTCTGCTGGGTAAAAATTTTGGCAATGTTCTTGTGAGGAAGCTGGGGATATATAGTCTTGATAAGACCACTTCAAGATTGTTACACATGAACAGGGCTGGAAAACTGCCCACAGAGTATCTTTCAATATTTTATTGTTAAACTGGATTAACTACTAAATGGGGATTCTGTAGTGCCCTTTACTAGTTCTCTAACATATATTTAATCCATAATATTGTAGATGAGACATATAATATATATGGCTAAGTTTTCAGATGATCATACATAAACACATTTTGGAGGACAGTGAAAATTTGTTAAAGTTCTTAAAAAAAACAGAGAACCATCTTGGAAAAATCCTTGAGTGCAAATAAGCAAGGAGGAAAGCAGAAAACTTGCAGTTTAAATACATGCAGGTTTGAGTGTAAAATATGTAACAACTACTGTGTTTATATATAAAGTTCACATATTTATTAATGGATGACAATCTGATAGTAAGTTTGCAACAATCAACTTTTTTACACAGTTGCTCTTATTAGTGACAGAAAAGCTTCAGAAAGAATATTTCAGGAAAGACAGAAAACAAATGGGAGATTCAGTGATGAATAAAATTTATTTGTTCTGTATAGAAAAAACAGAACATGTATCACCATGTTTTTCTTCCATGTTTTGCTATGTAAAAATAGGATGGAAATTAAATTATGACAAATTATTCTTTTTGGTCATATGGTTTAAATTTCTTAGGTGAATTATGCGTAAAAACCTTCCAAACAATGATAGTCATCTCCTGGATAAACAGCTCAGATATGGGATATGGTATTTCTATGTCTTGCAGTTTTTCATCAATTAGAAAAAGTTCAGTAGTTAACTCTGATTTCAGACAACCAAAAGACTAGTTGATTTTTTTTACATCTTTCCCATCCCAGTTTCCAAGTTCTTGGTGGTTTTGGAACTATAAACTATAAGTTCATTAACAATTGCATACAATGAACTCATGACTATGATTCTTATTTGAACAAAAGCCACAGAGCACTGGTTTTGCAATGCAAAGCACCCTTCAAATGACAGTATTTATAGCCTTTATAGTTCCTGATTAAAATGTCAAGAAATTTCCATCCTGTGAGGGCTGGATACACAACTGTGACCAGATGTTTTGCCCTGTGTTTCTGTACATATGACAGAAAACACAACTGTAAGACTCAAATTCACTGAATGAGACTCTCTACTGCTTGATTTTCAGCAATAATCAGGGAACATCTCCTCAGACACAAACTAATACATATTCTGGTTTCCAAGGACACAAATACTGCTGGCTTAACATCTGTCTCTAACAGCCAAAGTCTGTCATTAAACTCAGGTGTCATTAAACTCAGCTCCCATGTTGCTGAACTGCAGAGTTGGGTGATCTAATAGTAGTGTTTCTCACAGTCTCTGTCACAGAAATTCAGTTATTTATCAGTACCTTCATATAACTGCTAGATTTGGTTGGTTTAAGGCCTCAATTGAGATATTCAGAGGCATGATAAATAGAAAGCAAAAGTACCATCTGTCCATTGCAAAGAAAGAAGACAATATTATGTTTACCTTTGAAAGAGTATGAAAAAGATTGCAAACTCTCTGACCAAGCCAATAGTTATTTTTCCATTCAAGTGATTAAATATTCTACTGTCTGTAACACATACCTATGAAAAATCCAGAGATTCTACAATAGAGATAAAATATGATGCTTAGCAGACAAAATAAATCCCCAAGTGGGCCAGAAAAAAAAAAAAAAAGAAAACAAAAAATAACAAAGTCCAAGCCCAAACAAAAATACCCAGTGACTAAAATGCAGGGAGACAATAATCAATTTTGGTACTGAAGCATGCTGATTTCATCACATTAAAAAATTGCCCTATGCCAAGAAACAACACAACCTCTCTGCTTCTGATTAATATTGTTCTCCATTGTATTTTATCTCTTAGAATAAAAACGACACACTTTCTTCGACAATCTCAGAAATGTTGAAGGAGGTTCAGGAAGAGTTACAGCAAAGATGAGTGAGAATAAAAGTATGTATTTATCAAAGCATCTGTGAAATAATCCAAGCTTTGTAAGAAGCCTTTGAAGAAAACTCACATTAGTTAGAGAGGTTTTCCTCATGAAGGTATACAACATGATTTTATGTAAGAGCGACATTAGCACAGATGGTTCAGGAGCTCAGTATGTCAGATTCCTTCTCAACATGCAGCAGTAAAACCCAGCTTTTGCAGAAACTGTGGCCTGTGCTCATAAGCAGAGTGGTAAACAGATTTACATCCTCTTCTAAAGTGTATCAACATTGAGAGATATATGTAACTATGTACCTAAATATTTGGATCCTCCTCTCTCAATGATCCTCCCTCTGTCTCATGAAGGCATACTAAGAAAACTTCTGGGAAAGAAGAATACTGAGATTATGAAAGGTCAAATTCTGTCTCAGACACAGGCTTTCATTTGTAATATTTCAAGAGATTTTAATTTTTAAGATTGACACAATTCACAGATTCACTTTTGTTCTTCACTGAATAAATGAGGATAAAAAAAATGTGCCCAAGCTAGAAGCATTTAGAGCTAATACTCACAGACGCTAAAGCGGCAGGTTTTTAAAAACCCAGGTATCCAAAAATCACTCAAAGATCACACTGAGTAGCTAACATGCTAAACATCTATTTTGTAATTAAGATCAGTGTATGAAGCAATATTCAAAAACCTAATTATCAAACTGAACACTGCAATAAAATCACAATATTGAAAGAGCAGAGAGGTAAAAAGCCACAAAATGGACACTAATGCAAGAAGGAATTAATCACTCAGCTGTCCATGATTTTTCATCCAATTGCTTAGTTTTATGATCTTTGCTTCCCAACATGAATTGAATTAGTTTTAGTCTAGAGTTTCACAGGGAAAAACTGGTGCCTTTGTATTATCCATAGAAAGTATTCAGAATTTACTTAAAGTAATGAAGTAATATAATTAGGAGTTGTTAAGAAAAAGACTATAAAACATGATTGTATATTTTTCTGCTCTTTACTGCTTTCAAATTATGAACTTAGACTTTAAGAGCAAGTACAGATGGCATCACAAATAAAAATAAATGTGTATATTGTTAATGGTTTTCAGAAGATTCCTTCTTTTTTTTTAAAAAAAAAAAAACAAAAACAAAACAAACAACAAAAAAACAGAAGGCTGCTTTTTACTGTGAAATTACTGCAGAAGTCTTCTTTCTTGGGAAACAAAGCATCTGCCCATTCACTGGGTTCACTAATATCTGGGTGCATCCATTAGTCCACAGAAGAAGCTCTTCCTAGTTAATATATATTTCTGTAATCAACACTAAGCATAACTATTGGCCAAAAAGGCAAATTTCACTCATTTGGCTAGTGAATGCATTTTTGTAACTTCATCAAGTAGTAAAAGTAGTGAAGTTAGAGGACAGTTACTGGAACTGTCCATTTAGTGCTTTATACTCTCTGCAGCATGTTTTCAGAGAGGTTTACATGCTGGTAGCATGTTTAGGAAAATTTCATAAAAGTTCTTCATTAATGTTTTTCTTTTGCTTTCTCATGTTTGGATATCAAAAATGACTAGGATTCTTCCTGCTGTAGAATTTCTTCCTTGATATATGGATAATTTATCAGCTAATGTATACCTCAAGGGATAGCTATAGAAAGCTCTGAAGACAGTTAGCTAAGGGTAACATTTATAGAACAAGCTAAATATAGCTGCATTCATAATGCTAAGAACTGAATTAATGCTTAACAATAATTCATCATGACCTTAATTTCATCGTATGTTATAGATTAATCACTAGCTTTTGCCAGATAGTCATCATTCTGAGAATAAAGCTGGAATCACTCAACACTTCTTACTTTTTTATCTTTTCAAGATATGTGCCAATATTTTGGCATATCTAACAAATCTGTTCTATTTCAAAGTGTATATTTCTGTCAGTCATCCAACCAGTATTAAGAAAATTTTAGCCATCATTAAAACTTTATGTCCCTCAAAATAAAAAAGTGCATATTAATTTCCTGAAGTCACCCATAAAACTATATTTGTTTCTATATTTACTAAAAAAAAAGATTTGCTTGACCTATCTAGAATGCACTAAGCAAAAACTGAATTTTAAGAGACTAATTCCTATTATAACTCTATGCTGTGACAAAAACCTGATCAGATATTGTCTTTTAATAATTAACGTAAGTTTATCACGTTTTGTGTTAAGTCTTATGGATATATCTAGAGAAATTCTTCAATGATTTGTGAGCAAATACTAGTAAAAGTTACTAAGACTGTTCATCAGTTTTATACATACTAGGAATTCCTGCTTCTACAGATCTGTGTTAAACACTTATATTTTTGTAGTATAATTATCTGTATTACAAAAGCCATCAAATGGTCTTTTTCACTCAGTAGCCTAAAGGGAGAATGAGTATGGAGAAAATTTGCACAGTGTGGGAAT
This sequence comes from Tyto alba, assembly GCF_018691265.1. Taxonomy (NCBI): domain Eukaryota; kingdom Metazoa; phylum Chordata; class Aves; order Strigiformes; family Tytonidae; genus Tyto; species Tyto alba. The sequence continues at coordinate 38,824,437 of NW_024881316.1, read as the reverse complement.
CTATATCTATGTTATCTTTTATTTTGATTTATTTTTCTCAATGAAAAAAACCCCAAACTGATTCACAACAGCCATGTTATTAAAAATTTACCATTATTTTCTTTTGCACATTGCTCTGTTTATAAATCTATTTCTGTAATGTGTTTCTGGGGACAGGGATTCCATATTCTAACAACAAACTATTCTCAATTTGTAAGTAATAACAATAAACCTTGTGTACTTTTAGTCAAACAGCTGTCACACATGCTGCCCATTAAAATTTACATACTTTTATTGTTCATTAGATATGTATATGGTTTTGTAAGAAAGCACAGAAATATATACACAAATTATAGCTGAGTATACATATTCTTTAAAAACATTCCATATATGCAAACATAAGCTGAAATAACAATTAAAAAATTGTAAAAAGATAGGATGACTCAAGATTGTTTTCCTTTGTACTTTTTTTGTAGTAATTTTTCTGTAATAAAAAAATATTCATTTTCATGTTCCTAGATATAATGCATTTAGTGTTTTGGCATGACACAGAACTCCAAACAGCTATTTTATATGTCTTTAAAATGTCTTTTTTAATGTGTCTTCTGTATTTTTTTTTTACTTTTAACAGAATTAATGGGAAATAAGTGTATGTTTTAAACACAAGGTGAAAGCTGAGGTCATACCATTAATCATGTTTATGATTTACTCCTTCTTTGTCTAAAACTTCGTAACAACGTGAACCATAGCCTCCTGTTTTGTTGTTTTTTTTATACATACATAATGATTTTTGTGACACCTGTACCTCTGTGATTGATACACAAAAATTTAGAAGAATAAATGGAAAATTTAAGCTAGTTTTTCTGATGTGGAGTTTTACTGGCTTTTTCTTTTTAAAACCCTAGTTAAATTTGCACTGACAATATAAAGCAACTCAACAGTAAGGTACCAATATGTCATAATATAAACAAATCAACAAAGACATACTTTAGGGAATCCTGAAATTTAAAAAGCTGTCTTGCATTAAGCAAAAAGATAGAATACAGCTTTTAATATGTTACTTCAACATCTATTGCAAATGTGTTTAATCTCAATGCCTCTATAAAATGTCTATGACAAATAGTAAAGATGAACTACATAGGTAAAAAGTCATTAGTATCTTCTTTAAGAGTTCTCATTTTACAGGTAGAAAACTAAAGCAATTTACCATGCATGCAGTCACTCAGTGTAAAATGTCTAGGAGCTGTTGACTTTCTCCCTGATGTCTAAATTAAGGTGTTGAGATATCTCTTTCTGATTTCTCATCCTAGCATTTAGCTCTAAAAGGTAATCCAAATATTGATGAAAACATATCATTGTTCTTCGAAATAAAGTTTGGCAGTATTATATCTCTAGGATTTCAAAAATTACCAGTGATCATCTTAACCATCTGCCTTGGTCTTATTTAAGAGCAAGTTTTGAATTGGTCACCACTGAAAAATAGTAAATTACTGAACTTTAGGTCACTATTTCAGAGTATGAATGAGTATTACAAAACTTTTTACTTAAAAGTTATCTTCTTGTTTCAATCTTTGTATTTTCCTATTCTTATTCTCTTGATTCCAATGGTCTTGGAGACAAGCATAATCTAAAAGGCATGTTTGACCAAACAGATGCTGCTATCTGTGGTTACCTTCATACGTTAGTTATAAAGACCTTAGTTAAAAGATTACTGAAACAACCACTTGTAACATAATTTCTAATAATTTGAATAAAGCCAAGATTCCACCTAACTAGATGCTTTCATTAGGTACAAATGCCATTTCATTTATATAATTTTCTATTCGTTAGGTCCTTCACCTAGATCCTAGGGGATGCCTTAACAACTCACAGGGCCTCTAAGATTCTTTCTTTTCCTGCCTGCAGCAATCATGGATATTCTGATTATTTTATTAAAACTTTTTCTTTTTCATTTTTTGCCTCTGTGGCACTGAGTAAAATCCATGTTATTCCAAGAGTCATCTGACTGCAAGCATGTGAACCACTGGAGATTTGTTTTGAGGACTAAGTGGCTGGCACAGGCTGTCTGCACTGTGATGATTTCTTTCCCTTGCTACTGAACTTCCATTGACTTTTAGCTTTTCCCCTGCCTCCTGCCTCCCTGGGAAGGCAGACAGCTTACACGTGGCACTGTGCAACCTCGGACAACCAGAAGACACTGCAGTGAATTCAGACTTTACAGTTTCTGTAGCTTTTAAAACTCGCTCTACTCCTAGAGTATGTTTTCCAACCAATCACTGGGACAGACAATGAATGACTAGATAGACTTTCTGACTTGAAAAGGTGCCAGTGGCATCTTTCAAGCCTCTGAAGAGTTCTTTGCAAATATACTATAGCCATCTTGCGATATAGCCTTGATCTAAGCTTAGCAACTAGCTAGGTATGTGTTTAAATGCTTCCATTTCTTATCTAGCCTGGCCATCACAGTTTTCATATTGGTATAAATATTTTTCTGAAAGATTCTGTCTTCCACTAAAAAGTCAGATTCCAGTTTCAGTTTCAATCTTTCTGTGTCCTGATGCACAAACACATAAAATATGATGCAAATCAGTATAAAGGTGCCTTATTCTATTTTGCCTTACCCGTTTTTTTTATATATAGGAACAAATTACACTTGCTTAAATGTCATTAAATTGAATCAATGATAGGGTAGCTGCCCTTGTTTTATCATAATGAAGTACAGCAATTTCAGTGTTGAAACATGTTCTAAGTCTAATGAATGTGATGCTGAAAGTGCTGGTACTGAATCTGTCCTAGAATAAATGCAGCTTTATGGCATTCAACAACAAGTGAGTGTGTTTCAAACCCTTCCCTACTAGAGATAAGGTTGATGGGAATCCTGCCACCATTTTCAGCGAGGCCAGAAGTTCACCTTGTGTAAACAGGCTTTCAGGGAAGAATCTATTTACAGAGCTATGAGCCTCCTCCTTCTGCTATTACTTTATCTCATGTCACTACAGAGCTAAGATAAATTACCATGTGCCTTAAGGTAAGCTAATAGAGTGGAACTCTGATACCTTTTATGGGCTGGGTCTTCTACTGAGATTTATGCCTTTGCCCTGAGCTAGTTGTTTACCACATGCAGATGAAGTTTATTCCTTTCAATCCAGAGACTGACTGCTTAAGTCTCATGCACCTATCTTAACTGTTGCAGGACTTTTCATGGCAGTTTAAGATATGATATGAAAGCCCTGAATTAAATACTGTCAAAGAAGATTAAGAAAACCTTAAGTTTTGTAGAAAAAGTTCAGAGTAGTCAGTAAATATAATTTTTATATGGGGTTTAAAAAAAAAAAAAAAAAAAAGAAAAGTGAACAATGGTTTTTGCAATAAAGTGACAAAACTAGAAGAAAAATAAAATCATCTATATAAACTCAGATTCAAACAATGTCAACAGTTAAGTAAAAATCATTAATTTAATTTCAGTTGAACTACAACCCTCCTTCTTACTAAAAAAAAAAAAGTTCTTTTGAAAGGGTACAAAATCACCTTTTAAAATTAAAAGCAAAAAAAATATTTAAAAAATGTCAGTGATCAATATTTTTTTCTTTTCTAAATATGTTTTAGCTGAAACTAGTCATAATTTATGAACAGTTCAGACAAACCTCATTTTTTTAAAAAAATTTTTTTAGTAATAATATTAAAAAAGAATATTGTTTTTATTGAACCACAAAGGTAGATAGTGTATTTTGGACATGTTAATTAATACAAAAATTATAGAGGGCTGTAAATCATGTGAATGCAGTGTATTTGTAGTCCTGTGCATTTCTATATCTGATGTAATGCACAAATAATAAATGCAGCTGGATGAAAATTCTGCCATCTACTTTTCAGTGAAATAATAACAATCATTCAGTGACTAAAGGATTGTAATTACCTAAATAAATTTGCATCCTTCTCATTACTGATGCAAAATTCAAGCTGCTTTTATTTTCTGCTGAACTATATTTTGCATTCAAGTATGGCATATTGACTGAGTAATGGACTAAAAAAATGAAGTTAAAAGTATGTAAAATACTTTTAACATATCTTGATATCTCTAGAAAATTTTTCATTTTCTTGCTACAATTGAGAAAACAGGATGAAGGAAGTTTAAATCAAAATAAGTCGTCTTGGATAATAATCAAAACAGATAAATATTTTAGGAGTCTATAGAAAATTCAGTTATCATCATTAAAAACATGTATTACCTGATCTCATCCCCTGTGTCTTTAGTAAAACTAATTATCTCCAGCAGAGTATTAATTAAAAGATTTTTCCCCATCGTGTTTGCTAGTTGATTTTTCAAAAATAAGATTGTGCAAAAATATTTGGAACTCATGTAATTTTTCCTCTTACCCCTTGTTTTCATTTTAAACAAGATACTAGTTTCAATATCCCAAATATTTACTGTTCAGATATCGGCACTAGATCAAGTCCATAGCAACCAATGGGTCACATGCAATTTAATTATCACTAATTGTATTGCATTAACTTCAGACAGAAGGAAATTCTAATGTCCAGTCATTACCCATGAAAGTCTGTTTTCCTGGTGTCACTGCTAATCACCTAAATGCAAAGTAACATTTCAATTTTTAAGAAAATAACTGCATGTCTTTTAGCTCACTAGGATATCAGAGGCTTTCGTAGGTTTTATTTATAAAAACATTTTCTGGCACTCTTGGAGGTCTGTTTTCATGTGTTTTGCATTTTGTACTGTTGACCTCTGGTGTCATGGGAAAAAAAAAAAATTCTTTTAATAGTATTACACAAGTTTGTCTAAATCCTAAAAGCTCCTCTCCAGCCCCAGCCCAATTGTTTTTCAAAGGTTGAAAATAAAGTTTAGAAAAACAAACAATTCAGTAAAGATACCTGTGAAGTATCATAAATAATTCAGTTTCATACTTTATCTTCTTAGCAGAGCTCAGAAATGTTCCAAAACAACAGGATGGATATTTGTGTCAAGATGTTAGCAAAACCCCCTGTATTCTTTGTGAAAAGCCTAGTTCTTTTAAATGTAAGATTTTAATTTCAACTACATTTACAACACATTCTCTTTTCTATTTTTTTATCGCCTTCTGTGTCTAAAGTCAAAATTTTCAAGCACCATAACTACTGATGAAAAAGTAGAAAATGCAGATCAGGTAGATATACATTATATTTCTGCCTCTTTCTCATCACACTTATGACAGTTCTTTGAGCATAAAGAATTATAAGCCTATACACTTAAAGGTAGTTATTCCATACAATGAATCCTATACAGCCAACTGCCTTTTTCCTAAATGCTCTTTGTGCCTACCAATGACTACTGGTAATCCTAAAATCTCAACATAACTCAAGTCCCAACCAAGAAATGTGGTAGGCACTGTGCAAACATAGACTACCACTTTGTAAAGGTCCAAAGATCTTACAAACTAAAAAACTGGTCTGGGACAACTACAGTGTGTGAAGAAGGCAGGAGGGATACAGCACTGGATGAAGAGGACTAAGCTGGTACATGGTGAAGGTGGGAAAAGGATGCTTCTGGAGAAAAATGACATGAAACAAATGTAGCCCAGTCCTATTATTTCTCCCAGACAAATCATCGACTTGCTTCTAAGACCATATGGTGAGGGGTCTTATGATATTTTTCTGTGCAGCCACTTATTTGAATTGTGGAGACTTTTCTTGGGGAAAGAAATAAAGTTATATTTTTGTACCAGAAATGTTTCATTTCAGAAAAGTATACAGGGAAATTAAGTCTGCCTGAAAATAACATTGCACCGGCTATATGTATTTTGGCCAATACTGAATTTCAGCGAGGGGACATATGTTGCATAAGGTGTATTGGGAAATCTGTATGTCTACCTTCGTTCATCATGGCATCTTTCCTTTAGCATGTTTCAAATTAGAAAAAACTGAGCATAAATTTCAAATGCATATTGCATCCCATAACACATCTCAAAAGTCACTTGCAGCATTTCTTGTCCACTGTTAAAAAAAGATGGCAGAAATGTAAAATTATTCAAATCTAGAGTAAGGGAGACATTATATAGGCACTCAGAGACATGCTTTAATTTTATCCCATCTGTTTTATAGTAAACTGAAAATTTAATAATTCAAATCATGAATTCATTTTATTAATAAATCAAGAACCATAAATCTAAATTGATTTAAAAAGTAAATGAATAGGGCAAGATAATAAATTACATAATACTAAGAAAATCACCATGTATTGAAGAAAGATCAGAACTGACATTGAGTCTTCTGTTTTCTAAACTTCAGGACAGACAGTAAAGCTAGATGAAAAATCACAACCTAGAAGGTACCAGTAGATTTCCAAAGTTCAATGTGCTTTCACCTGTGTGACTTGAGTAGTAACACAAATATGGTATTTTGATGAATCCCACCGAAATATGAAAGCGAAACATAGAAAAAGATGGAACTATTCTGGAAACAGATGAAGGCAAGTAAAAAAAGATAAAAGCATCTTTGATGTACATGTTAAAAAAAAAAAAAAAAAAAAAAAAAAAAGAAAAAAAAGGCAAAAACCCCTAAAAAAAGCCTCCTCCAAACCTCAAAACTGAACAAAAAAATCTCACCCTGTACTATACAAATTATTACTGAAAATTAAAAACATAAGGAATAATTACTCAAAATAAGAATTAAACCATACCTCAGTGACATGTAAGTTTAACTCTCTGCCTTCCTACAATGTGATGAGCTTCACTTAAAGTAACTTGATGGACTTCACACAAGAAGCTTTCATCAGAGCCTGGAAAATACAGCTTTGTTCTCACAGACTGGAATATATATCCAGGGGAATTACCCTGGTGTAAAATTGGGATTGAAGCAACAGCCGGCCTTTATGCATCAACTCCAGCCCTTTAACCTTCAGCACAAGAATCACACAAAACAAGCACACTGATAGCTGAGAGACTCAACCTCCTGTCAGCACAAATACTGCTCAGGTCACAGCTATCCCAGGTCATACAGGGCTGAGAAAGTAGAATAATTAAGGAAAGAAAAGATATGCAGTTAGTTTTAAGGTTTCTTTTTAAATTGGCAGAATCTCAGTGAACATGTTGAACATGTTAAACATACTACTGATGAACTCAGATACATGTGAATTCAACGACTAGTATGTGACTTCAAAAGGCAAACAACATTCTAGTGTGTATCTATATCATTTATGATGATGTTCAATGTTTCATGACTTCATTGAATTCGTAGAATGAGAATTACCAGAATAGACTATATTTGAGAAACTTTCAGTACTTTCAAGTTATTGTTCTAGTGGAATAGATTAGATATGAGGTTGATACATGTGTCATGCCAGTTTTAGCAGTTTTTTGGGGGGTTCGTATACTTTCAAATCTTTAGTAAGCCTTCACTTACTATAAGACAATAACATAAATCATTACAAATTAAGAAAAGAACAAAACAAACAGGATCTGTAGAGCCATGATTATTATATCTGTGTGCATTTTTCTCTTTCAAATTTCAGTCTTCACAACTAAACCCAGGATAATCAGTTTCAGTCTTCAAGCTGCCAGTACAGATGAAAAATCTATATCAAATGACAAACCAATGCCCTTCATTTCCCTATATTTTATACAGCTATCTACCTTTTCTGCACAGGGTCCCATTCTAAAATGTTCTACATCTTGCCTTTTAATTCTGACTTTCATATCTCTGATATCAGAGGATAGATTTCTTGGCACCATAGAAGTGTTCTGTTGAACATGAAAAATGGTGGGGAGGTGTATTCTCTAGATTTGTTGATTGTGAAATCAATGACATTTTAAATAATGCATTTTTGACCTCTTAAAGGATGAAGAATATTTTGCAGAAGATATTCAGTACTGTTTTTTTTATTAAGAAAAACCTTTTCCTAAGAATTACTCAAGAATAAATCACAGAAAGAAATTCCAACAATCCAGCACTGAAAAATGAAAGTTGGTCAAAACCAAAATTTTACTTTTATATTTTCATTTTTCTTATTTTTTTCACTTGACTGTTTTCTTGCTTTTGAAATCTGTATCATAATATTAATGAAAACAGAGTCAGTTTTTCTCCTTTGTCTTGATGTGAACATTTTTCCAATTTCTAAGTTTCAGTCGCCTAGAAAATTGTAGAGTGAAAAACTAAATAAAGACAAATTAATTGTCTTTTTTTGTTGCGTTATCTCCCCACACATGGAGACATGATTGGACAGTATTTTGAAAGACGTGGTTGAAAAGCTGTTGCTCACTAGCAACAGGACAAAGGCGGATGAGAGCAAATATGTTTTGCTTCTAACATTCTCAGAGAACAGCAACATTTTCCTGGCAAACATACTGATTTTGACTAACACTTTGTACTTACAAGATGTATAATCGAGAGAAGCTCTGCCTTTAGTGATGATAGATATTTTCAGAAAAAGTTGACAAATGGTAATAAAATCACATGTAAGTGAATGACAACAATAAATTACAATTATATGATTCCTTTCTCTTCAGTCAGTGAACTCATTAGGTTGTCCATTTCACATTCAGTAACAGTCTAATATCTGATCTTAGCTTTGCTGACTGTTCCTTTTTGAGTTCAAAAAGTCCTATGCTGTCACCTGTCAAAAAAGCCCTGTGAGCTTCCATACATGGCACATATGCTTATCTCTCCACAGTAAATCACTGCAAAAGCCAGAGAACTGGACTCACAAGCCTTGTGAACTCAGGTATATTCTCTAGTAGCAATAATAATCCTACTGCAGTTGTCTAATAAATAAAGGTCATAGTACATTACAGTCATAAAGAATGAGCAATAAATCCTGTTTTCTTGAAAATGTTGATTCTAACTCCTAAATAACTGGAGAACTTCAAGGAATATATAGCTTGGCTCGCATTAATGTCATGTTGCTTACATTCCTCAGCAATACTGAATCCCATGCTAAATGCATAATTTGAAGAACAATTCCTCTGATCATTTTATCAGGTATTTTAGTTTATCTCTGTACTGAAAAAATGTCTTTTATTATCAGTTTCCTTTGATTATTAATAAATAAATAAATTCTGGAGCTTCATCTCTGTTTCTGCTTCCAAATGGTTATACTTTGTGATTGTTCTCTCTTTAATGTGTAATTGTATGCATATAAAATCTCTTACCAGATCTTAACAGACCATCTGTTCTCAAATCATGATAGCATGCTACTTTAAACTCCAAATAGAAAGATAAAGAACCTGTTTGTAATTCTGCAATTTACTGATTTGCTAAATATGTGACGACAATGAAGACATTTAAAGCCTGAAGTTATATGTGGTCCAAATGACCAGTTCCTCAGTTAAGAACTTAGAATTTTGGTTTAAAATAGTTCATAGTTTGTATAAGAATTCATGTAAAATTCTTTACATTTTAAACTATTCAGTAAAGGATAATAAAAAGTTAACAGCTGAGGAAATATATATTAAACATTTGTTATTTTTTCTTATTCATGCAGAGATTTATTTTGGTTTCAGCTAATTTACTGTATAGCTAGGCTATGAGAAGTTCAGAGATATGAAAAGTATATTTGTCAGTACCTTACTGTTTAAGATGTTTGCAAGAGAATTTCTATTAGATTATTTTTTATATCTTTTTTGTTGTTGTTGTTATTAACACAGTTACATATTCTTTAATATAAAGCACACCATGTTCTGGGTCATGGAACTCTAAGACATGTCACTGTAACTGTCTCATGACAGTTTAAATGAAAAATTCAGTTCCATTACTAAAATTTGTGACTAACTTGAATAAAGCCAAAGGAAAACATAAATCCAACCACACAGAGTGAAAAACAGAAATAGCTAACCTAGTTAGGAACTGCATAAAATATCTTCTCTGATAATTTATATTGTGGACAGAAGATTAGAAATGACCTCTCTAAGATGTTAGGATTGTTTATTTCCCTCCAGCACACTACATGGGTTTTTATAGGCAGTTTTGCTATGTTATAGACTTAAGCATATACTTAAGTGCTTTACTGGTGCAGTTCTCACTTCATGTCATAAGATTGAAGTGTTTTGCATAGGGATAAATAAATTAATGATCTATTTCTGACAGGTTTATCTTGCAGATATATAGGACGCATGACTGGTTTTAGTGGCTGGTACTACCCAAAAAGATTTCAGCATACTAAGGCCTGTTACACTCTGATAAGAAATTTGAGATCTTTTGGCACTGTGACTGCTCCCTTGATGTCCTTGGACATTTTCCTTTCCCAAATGTCCATCTTGTCCAATGTGTTAACGTTACATCCTTGAATTGCTCAAAGATCGCTGAGGTCCAGTAGTATTGCATACCTACAGACCCTGTGAAGGTGGGGTGATAAAGGGACAGGATGGAGGTTACATCAGCTTCACGTTTTAGAATGTGCTCTGGTTCTTTGCAGATGGAAAGTCCTATGAAATGATGCTGAATAGCACCAAGACAGTCTGGATATCATTTCAAAACCACAAACCTTGAATTTCATACATTTTAAAATATGTGTGATAAATACTGAGAATATTTAAAGATATATGTTAAACATTAATATCCTAGTTTGTTTTCCTGGAGTGTATTTAAGCACAAGGTCTGTGGAAAAAAATAGTATCTCATTTCTTTTTTTTAATAAATTGAAAGAGATTGCCTATTTTTATATGTTCTTTCACATGGCTAGCTTACAGGTGCAAAGAAGCACAAATGTATTTGGCTGATGATCTTAGTTAAGACAGTCATTTATATACCACTCCACAGAAAATCCCTATAAATGTCAAGTCTGTCTGAGCACTTTTATTAAGCCACTTTTACTATGCTATTAGGCACTTTAAAAATAGTTCTTTATTAAGAATATTTACTTACGTATTTATTCATGAGTTTGTTAAAGTAAAATCTTGCTTCCTCAATACCAACAGTCTGTTCTGATATCCTCTTTGATAGACCTTTATGCCTGAAGTTGTCCTGGAAATTCTGTTGTGAACTCCTGTACTAGGAAGAGAAAAAGTTATCAAATGTGAATAAAAAAAGATGAACTGGAGCCCTTAGGAGAAACTCTTTGCTAATAGCAAAAAATGTCATTATTTCCAGATATTGCTGTGTAATTAATTCACTATTTATTTGCCAGCTCTCTTTCAGCTTTCCTTTACCACAAGAAATATTTGAGAATCTGTCATATAAAGTATTGATTAATCTAAAGATATTGAAAAGGAGACTCAGTCCAGGTGACTGAGCAGTTGGCATTTCCTTTAAAAATAATAACAGCCTCTGTTTTTTAAGAAAACCGAAATGATGCAGGGTCATATAAGGGTACTTAGAGGCTGATGAATTCAGACCTGCTGTGTGTCAGACACCAGCCTCAAAGTGAGCACCCATGCACTACCTGCACTGCCACAACAGACCCTCCAGCTCTGCCAGCACTGGTAACACGTACACAGTGACTGTTCCACTGGGTTTTCTTATACCACCTCAGATAGGCCACTTTCATTCAGAAGATAAAAGCAATTTCAGTATCTAAAGCAATGCCTAGGGAGCTCGAGTCCAAAACTGCACTCTAAAACACCTCTTCTAAAGCAGCTGCTTAAATTTAGAAGTAAATAAAAAAAACTTCCAGCACTAGCACAGCTGACCTTGACCTTACTAAGTAGTATAGCAAACCACGGATTTTAGCAGAACTAACTGATACTATAATAATTAGCTACAAACATATTAGAAAGATCGAGTTAGAGATAGAAATATAGATGATAGAGATAAAAAGCATAGGTCTTGCCTACAGAAGTATTTTAGAATACCTGTTTTATTTAATAGTCTAGATTTCCCTGGTGAAATAGAGAGGGAAATAGAGACATTCTGCCACTGACAGGAGGGAAATTTCAATTACATCTTCCCAAAATTTCCAAGAGTGAGAAGGGAGGTAGTAAGAGCAAACCAATGTCTAGGACCAGTGCTTAGGTTTCTCAGTTAAGACCCAGGGAGTTCTGATTTCCTATCCATATTCCCAAGATTCTCGTTTTTATTGCATTATTGTCTAGTGATAAAGAACACAATACTAAGGTAATCATGATCAGTTGTATAAATGTACTATGGAAAATGAGTGTCTGGATATCACTTCTTAAACTGTTCCTCAATATAATTAGTTAAAGCTACTCTTCCTTTAATGAAGGCATTCAATGGACAGAAAAAGATGCCAAAGCCAAAGGATACAGCGATGCCAAGGCATGCACCAGACACCTGAAGGGATGTATGAGGCTTGGAAAAACCTCTTTGAGATTTTACCTTAACTGAATGGACAAGACTGATGAAACTACAAAACCACAGTCTCACTGAGTTTTCTGTCTTTCAGCAACCACCCTCAGTATCAGCAGAGATTTTTGCTCTCTGTTATTTAGTCAGAGAAGATGAGGATTGCTTGATATAAGCATATATTAAGCAGAAATGTCAGGGTTAAATGTATTGCAATATAAAGTTCAATTGATTTCATGCAGCTCCAGGACTCAGTCACCGGTTGGAGAACACGAACAAGGGGTTTCTGCACATGAAATCCTCCATTTCTCTGCTTGGTTTCAGACTTCAGTGACTTGTTTTCAAAAAAAAACCAAATTTGAATTCTTTGATGTCAGTGCTGCTGCCAATATGACATAACATAATTAATTGAGAGCTTCATGCCAAAATAACCTGTGCAACTGAAGTCATAAACTTTCTCCAAATAGGATATAGCTAAGAATTTATTTTGCAATAACGCTGTTAACAGTCTGTCAATTTTACTACCTTAGGGCTTAACTCAAACACCTAAGCACAGGACGGATAGGAATGCAGACATATCTTTGTTCTCAGTGTTCACCTGCATCTAGTAGATGATTTTTGTAGATGGTTTTTGTATAGGACTTCCAGTCTGTCAATGTTCATCCTGTATGAGGAGCTGAACTGCAATTCAGTTCTCATCCTACAGGCGACTCTGTAATTCATTTCACTGCAAGCCAGGGACCTGAAAGATGCTGCAATGCTTAAAATCATTATTTGGCCTGGACCAAAAGGGTTGGTTATGTTTGTTTGTTTGTTTTTAAATATTATGCATAAGTTAAACCTCTGTTTATGTGTCTACTGAGCAAGAATGGCTTACCAAGTGAAGGCCAATATCAATCAAACCAGCTTCAAATATATTTTGAAAAGTAATTGCAGTGCCACTGACCATTAAACATTACCATTTAGCCATGTTTCCATAAATAAACGCTGGCTGAAAAAACTTTAAGAGGTCAGGATGTAAACTGAGTTAATTTAGAGACATAGATGATAGAATCTGGATGTGTACAGTTGAGCCATCAGTGGAATTTGATAAACTGCAAAAAATATCATATAAAAGTTAATATAATTACATGGTATTTCCCCACTACCAGAATTAGTTTCAACATATACAAGGAACAAAAAATACAGTTAAAAAAAATGGATGAATATTTTTATGCCTCCGGCACAAGTAAAGCTGCAGCCTACCCTGGCTGGCTTGTTGAGTGCTGCTCATTTAGGCAGGTCTCTCACTTCTGTAAGCACTGCTCCATGGGAGGCCTTTGTTGTGTATGTCCCACAGCCAGCCAGTGATTCACCAAACAGAACAGCTCTATTTTCAGCAAGAAATTAAATATGCTTCCCCAGGGTGGTTAGAGGGCAAGTCCTATGACCTGCATCGCCATGTAGGGTGGCTGTGCATGTCTTTGGCTTTTATACCTTTGCTGAGTGCCAGCAGTGAAATCAGTAAGAACTATAGTGCAGACTTTAATGAGAATAGACTTGCTTCTCAAGTTAAAGTCTGTTAATATTGAATATTTATGGTTCATATTTTCATTGACATTCCTCATTGTTCTTTTAAGGATGCTGAATCAATTGCTCACTTTTTTGTGGAACATTAATTTAGCATATATTGTAACAATATGAGCTGAAAGTACCCAAATGTCTCTTTATAGAACAAATGCATTCAGACATTTTAAAGGAAATCAAATACAAGTATGCTATAAAATTAAATAATTTGTTTTGCTTTTCATGGAATCATAGAAATAGAGATCATATAGCTCATCCTTCCTCTTGATGCAGGACCGTTGTCAACACTAGATCAGGTCAGCTATGGTTCTGCTTAGACAAATCTTGAAAAACTTCCAAGGATAAAGACCCCACGGACTCTCTGGGAAATCTCTTCCAGGACTTTTCCCAGGGGAAAAGCTTTTCCTGATATCAAACTTGCACCTCCGTAATTGTAGTTTGGAACCATTGACACTTGTCATAACATTGGGTACTACCAAGAAGAGTATTTTTATTTACCGATGACAATACAGTTTCTCAGTTGCATTTATTTCAATGCCATCTACAGCAGTCTGCATGACAGGGAAAGAATGTTTTTCTTTTGTGGAAGGTCGTGGTTCAAGAATGTCATGAGGTGAGGTCAGTTGTTTCAACCTGTGATGCCAAGATTTCTGCCAGTTTCTAGATGTCTTCCAGGCATTAAAAAAGTAAATAAATAATAATATAAAAATGCAGTAGTCTTTTACACACCACGCAAAATCTGAACTTTCATTTAAAAAAAAATGAAGTGCTCTGCTAACTGAAGTGAAATATATTAAAAAGAATGTTTCAGTGGTTTGGACTGGTGACCTCTACTCCAGGTCTCAATCTTACTAATCTTCCTGTTAGATCATAAGCAAATCACCTGAATTTTGTAAGACTTGATCTTCATTGTAAAATTAAGCTATAGCTAGCATTCTTTATCTCAGTAAAGTGTTGTGAAGAAAAAAATATTTCTTTTAAAAAAGTCTCATAAACTCAGAAAATTCAAAGATAGAGCCATGCAACAACCTAAGAAAGACAGGTAGAACCTCTCTGAAAATGTCTTAAAGAATCTGGAGTTTTGTTTGAGGATTTTTTTTTTGGTGTTTTTTTTTTTTTTTTTTTTTTTCCCTGTAGTCAATAGGAGTTTCACATTTGACTTCACTAGGAACAATTGAACAATGAGTACAACAGTACAGTGAGTCATGTGTTAGTGAGAAAGGACTGGCTAAAGGTCAGCATTTGGAAAGTGTAGGGGCACTTCTCACTTCTTGTGATGTGAGAAACAGCCTTGAGCAAATCAGTTCTCTGTCCTTTTTCTCCTCTTACTGCAGAAGTGGAAAAATACTATTCACCTCTTATATAAAGTACTGTGTGGAGGGCAAGAGTGCTATAAAAGTTAACAGTATGACAGAGCCACCAAACATAAATATAGGCAATGGCATTGAAATACGTAGATTTATCCAGTCTTTTTTTCTTGAATGACGTGTGGGGTAATGACTACAAGATCTCTTGTCCACTAAGTTGAGGTTTCAGTATAAAGAAGCAAAAAAGTATTATTAGAGTTTTTGCTTTTCCAAGTATTTCGGCAAGGATTTGATGGACAGATCACTGATGTTCACTTGGAATGTTACAAAATACAAGCACTGTGAATACTGTGTTTACCTTAAGATTTCACCATGATATACTGTCCAAAGGAGCACTGAGGTACATTTTGGACACAAAATAAATGTGTTTTTTTGCTAACACCGAAACAATATTGTATAATCCATCGCTAAAAAAAAAAAAAACAAAAACAAACAAACAAACAAACAAACAAACAAACAAAAAAAAAAAAAAAAAAAACAAAACCCCAAACAAAACAAAACAAAACAAAACAACAAACAAACTTCCTGGATATTAATCAGGACTATGTTAAATATTCATATAGGTTTCCTAGGACTTTTTTCAGTATTTTTGATTGTCAGGAGGCAAGAATTATTTTCTGTGCTTCCATTTTTAACTCTGAGAAAATTTTAAATGGATTTCATTTCTTATCTAAGTGGATATCAGTCATAAACTTTTGTAAAATGTTTACTTTATATCACCAAGTAACACTCAGAATGTATACCTCTTCCATAATGAGGTAATTAGATTCTGAGTATAATTCACAATATAGAATAGAAGGAAATAATATTATCCATTCTGAGTATTTAGACTCAAATTTCTTCAGGAATTTTGAAAAAAAAAATTAAATGGTTGCAGCTGGAACTCATAGGTACCTAAAAGCCATCTTTGATATCTGTCATGGTTTAATCCTGCCAGAGGCTCATCCCCATCCAGCTCCTCTCTCACACCCCTGCAGTGGGATGGGGGAGAGAGTCAGACAGGTAAAAGTGAGAAAACTTGTGAACTGAGTTTAAGACAGTTTAATAGCTAAAGCAAAAGCTATGTGCACAAGCAAAGCAAAACAAGGAATTCATTCACCACTTCTCATCAGCAGGCAGGAGTTCAGCCATCTCCAGGACAGACAGACTCTAGCGCGTCATGGTTACTTGGGAAGACAAACTCCATCACTCCAAATGTCCCCCCTTTTCCCCTTCCCCCAGATTTTATTGCTGAGCATGATGTCATATCCCTTTTCTCATCTGTCCCAGTTGTGTCCCCTCTCAATTCTTGTGCACCCCCAGCCTACTCATTGGTGAGGCAGTGTGAGGAGCAGAAAAGAGATTGATGCTGTGCAAGAGCTGCTAAACAATAAATAAATAAAAAAATTCCCTGTGTTATCATCACTGTTTTTATCACAGAACCAAAGCATAAGCCCACACTAGCTACTATGAAGAAATTTATCCCAGTCCAAACCAATACAATATCAAAAAATCCACACAGATATTCAGCGTCATGTTGTAAAGCCATAACCTAGGCTTTGCTTGATTGTAGTCATCATTAATATATTTCTGACAGAGGGAGGATGCAGTGTTAAATTTATTTTATTCACTGGGATAGAGGAAATGTTGATGTTTGGAAAAGTTAAATTGTCAAATGATTTGTAGCTTTTCCTAAATAATTTTAAATTTGGAAATTATATATCGTATTCATTAAGTCAGAGGGAAAAAGACACTATCTGATCATCTGTTTTCCCTGAATAGTACATATGACACCTAATAAATCTAACAAAAAATCAAAATGTCCTGTTTCAGGAATGTTAAAATCGAATCTATGACTGTTCCAAATTTAGAGCTGGGGGCACAGTGCTAAACCAGTTCTTCCTAAATTGCCAGATATTTTTGCTTGTCTGCTTTTCTGTTGCGTGCAAGATTTGTCAACAAAACCAAAACTAATATTCAGCTCTAATTCAGAGTATTTCTTCACTTTAAGGACTGGTTTAGAGGTAAGGACAAATTTGGCTTAAGTAATGCAAGAATCCAGGAGATCTTCTGATGTTGAGCTGAATTCAGTTTTGGAGACATTATGACACTGTCATAAATCACAATTTCTTGTTTTGAGAATCCCTAAATTGAAGCTCTGTGTGTGCAAGGATGTTTGTTATACAAGAGACTAAACATTTACAGAGTAGTAACTACATTCTCAAAGTTATGTCAACACTGAGTAACACAGAGTTAAGGCAATTTAAAAACTTCTGGTCTTTTAGTCTTCTCTTGTAATATGGTATTATAACAGCTAGCCAGGTATTCTTGTTTGTGTTGAATATTACTGATTAATTATTAGATATATAATGTTATCCTATTGTTATAAAAATTAAGGCTTATTGCCTAGATTGGCCTATAGAAATAAACATATATATGAAATTAAACCTGATAATTAAATAATTTTAAATATAATAAAAATCAAATAACTTTTGTCCTCTCTCATCACTACTGATTTTAGTGTGATAAACAATTAATTGTGAGCAACTGTTGCAGAATCTGGTCCCTGGTTAGTTCTGTCGAGCAATTTTCTCACGACTTCCTCTCAATTATATAAGTTAAACAGCATTTTTAAGGTGTGCGCTTTCAAGTTGTGCAGATACTTGCTCAGTGGCTGTTAGTGAACAGGGGCAATTTTGCTCAGACGATGGGCCTATCTCCTGCTAATTCCTGCTCCCACCATAACAACACTACTGATATTTATCTTCTCAACTCCAGCAGGTTCAAATGGTGTTCCCATTGCAGTTCTTACTGCTAATGTCAAAGGGACCCATGTGTTTTTAGCATGATTCACTGTAACAAAAACCATAAGCAAGTGAAGTCAAGCTGTATCCAGGAAAATTCCCAAGCCCATATTCAGAGTAGAGTGTTTGGCAATGCATCACATACAAAACAAATAGTTTTGCTGGTTGTTATTATTATTATTATTATTATTATTATTATTATTGTTGTTGTTGTTGTTGTTGATATTTTTGTCATCATTATTATTATTTCTAGTACTTTTTTTCTTAGATATATGAATCCTAAGGGCCACTTTTTTTTTAATATGGACCTTTTTTTTCAATCCAAGGCATCTAGTGTTTCCTACATGAAGGGAGATAATTTAAAATTAAATTGAAACTCATATCCAGCGGCAATGAATTGGGTATAACTCGGTTAAGTTTGCCATGAAAATTTCTGACTGTAAATCATGTATTTTGCTAAGTGGATTCCTTGTTCAAATATAAATGAACTGGTATGAATGACCAACTAGGGACTGAATTAATTGAGTTTATTCCCAAGGCCAAACCAGAAACTCCAAATTATTATTTTACTTTTTAAAACCTGTGCAATTTCCTAGTTATGATTACTTTTTTGATAAGGTGCTGACAGTCCCTCAGGTTTAGGATATGAAAAACTTAATCAAACTGATAATTAATTTGAGATCCAGATTCTTCTCTCCATTCATGATAAAAATTAGATGACTACATGAACAGTCTCACTGAAACCCACAGGGATGCTACAAGAGGGAAGCATTGCTAAATTGTTAATGACACTACTGCCCAATTTCAGTGTTTCATTTAAAGAACATGTGGATTTCTAACAGCCATCTTAGAATCAAAAATCTCATTTCCCATTGCCAAACTTCTGCAATAATACTGTAGCTCCGTTAGTCTTGTGTTTAATGAGTTGGATGTGGAATCAGATATATTAGCTATTTAGAACATTTTTAGCAGTTTAAACTTCACTCATTTGCACCATAAATGAAACTCTTGTCTGAGCATAGGGGAAAAACTTAATTTCCATTCCAGCTGCAATAATATCTGCAAAGACTATGAATTTGACATTTGCAATCATCAAATGAGCAGCTGCATTAAGAAAGAGGCATGTCTGAATATACCAAGATAGCTGAGCAATATAAATTAAAAAGTGTCTAAAACCCTCAATCCTCATTTATTTTAATTTATTTGTTCAGCAAGAATACAAATTCTGGTCATGTATGTACTAATTCCTGATCTCATCAAACTCTGAGAAGCCAAAATAACTCCAGTTTTTATCCCTGCTAGGGTGATGTAATTGGAAGCTGGAGTTGGTCCACAGTCTTAGTTTTGCATTAGATAATTATTTTTTCTTAAGATAGAAAGAATTTTCAGCCATTAGCTCATGAGCCCAACAGCCAAGACACCATAACAGATGACTCTTGTAAGTTATGTCATGCCAGCTGACATGTAGTAACTTTTCATGTACATATTCTTAGCTCTCAGCATCTGCAAGGCCTATCTTAGGGTATAATAAAGGAGATTTTGATAAAACTGTGCTTTCCTGTATAGCCTCAGGTTAAGGTTAGTCCATGAATAGTTACCAAAGGTCAGATGATGCACAGTAACTTCCTAAATGGTGGCATTTGCTCATGCATGTGAGCAGCTCTAGAGTTATGTTACTTGTCTTCTCTTCCTTCAGTTAACCATGCCCTTGTTCTCTGCTATATGTGAAATCTGCATAACAAAGCTGTAACTATAACTCTATGTGAAAAAAATAATCTGAAGATTGGGACTCCATTCCTTTTATATGTCTGGAGACATTTAAGGAATGATAAATGTTAGAATGAACTTTCAATGACTGATGCACAACTCATTTTCATGGCCCAAAAAAGTGAGATCCAACTTTTCTAGCCTGTATTAATTATTCCCCATTGTGCAGTCAGAAAGAATCTCTCCTTATTCAAGCTACAACAAATAATCAACTCAGATAACCTAATATTTGCCTCAGGTGATACCAAAATGATGGGAATAATGTGTGCCATTCATCACAGATAAGAAGAGAGGAAAAACGTTCTTCTTCCATAAAGTTATGACTTGCCATGGATGGAATACTTTGCAGAATAGTATGGTCTTTCAGCTAAACTCAGAGGGTGGAAGGGACACATATGCTTATGCGATGCTGTGACATTAAACCTATGAATAATTCTAGATGTTCTTTTTCTTTTAAAAAAGAAAGAAAGCCATCACTGACAGACATGCCTTTGAGACATTACTTTGCAGTTTGAGTGTGTTTTAACTCATCTTTGTAGCATTAATTATGAAGTTTCTGGGGTAAAGAATTATTTTATTCAAATTCAAACTGGTAAAGGCTTTTAGACTACCACACACATCTGCAGAGTTCTGCTGGTGTTTCCAAAGTCTAATATTCTTTATGTATAACTACAGTGCCAGAGCCACATGAAAGCAGGCTAGTAAAGTTTAAACAGGGTGAAAGAATGTGAGTTCCTTTTAGAGTGTTCTGTCCAAATATCATTGACTTTGATTAAAGCTGGTTTTCTTCTCATCAAACCGATAGTAAAATAAGCTAAGACCTCCACATGCTCAACACTGGATCTTGGCTGTTTCTACCTAGTCACATTTGATCTCTACTATAGTAACATGCTCCTGGCAAACTAAAAGACTACATTTTTTGCCACTTGAAAGATGCCATTACATCAGTAAGTTTTCTGCCATCTCCACGTGCTTTTACTATTCTCTGAAATAGATCTGAAGAATAAGACATTATTTCATATACAGTTTATTATGGCAGTGTTTCAGAGTGGGATTCAGCTTCATTTTAGACTAAACTTGAGATAAAGTAAGATATTTCCTCCTGCTCCCTATATAGTCAAATAGAAGACTTTATCTGTGTAAGACTTCTGTATCACATACATACTCAGGGTCATGTACACATCAGGTCATGAGAGGTGGTTTCAGATGACCCTTATTATTTCTTCTCTGACAATCTGACAACAGAAGTAGTGCAAATGACTAACTTAGACCACACATCTAACTTCAGGAAAATAAAGTTACAAGAGATAAATCTGACTCTTCATATCTATTTTCAGTCAATAGCCATAAGCAGTAACACTCGTAAATTTTGCCTTACAGGAATGTAGGCAATTACTGTGTTTAGAATTCCTACTGTATCTTGCTTCAAAATAAAAGTTATGCTTGGTCTTTCTTAATTGATTCAGACTCAACTCTATGCAAAAACCCACTACTCATTTTCTCATCTGGAATTATATTTATTTTTGTCAGTGTAAGATCTTCACTTATGTCCAAACTGTGATTCAATGTATTTCTTACATTTCTCTTCAGAAACAAAAAATTGGAATAGAGTATTTCAGTTGAAAGGGACCTACAATGATCATCTAGTCCAACTGTCTGACCAGTTCAGGGCTCATCAAAAGTTAAAGCATGTTAGTAAGGGCATTTTCTAATTTGTTTTTCTAAATGTTTTTTGTTTTGTTTTGTTTTGTTTTGTTTTGTTTTGTTTTGTTTTTAAATTTTCTAAACGACTTGGTGCATCAAACACCTCTCTAGGAAGCCTGTTCCAGTGTTTGACCATGCTCTTGGTAAAAAAATGCTTCCTAATGTCCAATCTAAACCTTCCCTGGTGCATCTTTGAACCATTCCCACACATCTTATCACTGGATCCCAGAGAGAAGAGCTCAGCACCTCTCTCCCCACATCCCCTCATCAGGAAACTGTAGAGAACAATGAGGTCACCTCTCAACATCCTTTTCTTCAGACTAGACAAACCTAAAGTCCTTAACTACTCCTCATAAGACATGCCTTCCAGCCCTTTCATCAGCTTTGTTGACCTCCTCTGGACATATTCAAGGACCTTCACTTCCTTCTTAAATTGTGGGGCCCAGAACTGCACACAGTGTTCAAGATGAGGCCACACCAATGCTGAATGAGTTGAAAATGCATTAATATCACTGTTGCAGTAATCTCTTCTTTTTTATTTTGCCTTTCCAATATTATATGAAGTCAGGATTAATATGTGCCCAGCTCCAGATAGGTACCTGTTTGGGGTTCATGTATAGACAAGCATTTATATATCTGCTAACACCAGCTTTCAGTGGCAAACCAGAGGTGTGGATGTATCAACATTCAGTCTTCTGTGGGAGCTCTGTGAGTCAATGTCTGTCTGTTGACGCATCCTTTGCAATTTGGAACATCCTAAGTTCTTCAGAGGAAACAAAGTTTAGGTGATAGACCAAAACGCTATTCTCAAAAAAACCCAGATTTAAGAAATGTTTGCTATAGCTAATACCACTGCTTGCAAGAAGTTAATAACAAGTTATGCTGTGGCAAAGTTGTAAAATACAATGTATGTGAGCAAAGTTAGACACCCAGCTATATTGATAAGTTTGGAGAAGCTCTCCAAATTTTCTGTCATGCTTAGATGTTAGTCTGCTACCACAACAATAAGCCACAGACATCTTCTCTTCCCTTCCACTTCCTCTTCTGTTCCAATCTTCTCCCAGCTGCATGTCATAATCACTTTCCTTGCTGAAGTACAAGAACAAAGCAGTTCTGTCAGTTCAGGTCCAATCCCAGAACAGGGGAACCATGCTACTTCCTTCCAAGGAGCCATGGGCTGGAGACTTCAGAGTCTTCTTGCCATGTACAGAATAAAAACTATACTCCTGAAAAAAAAAAAAATCTATAACCATTCATTATGAATGGACAAAGCTGACATCTTGATTTTTAATATTACAGAATTCATATATGTGTTATTGCTTCAGTTAGGCAATATTCTGAATGCTTTAAAGTATATACAGCAGTCAGTAAAAATAGATTATATATTAGTGGATTTTAACTAGAACTGGATCTAAATTGATACATGAACTTTTATACAATAAAAGGGAGACGATAAAAATAAATCTCAAACTACTGAATATAAAGTCAAAAACAAGTTTCCTATTGTCCTCCAATCTTTGCAATGGAGAGAGTTGAGGTTGCCATTAATGTAAAACCTGAAAGATTCAGAATGTGAATCTGAACTTGGCATATCTTTGGAGGCTTTTGTTAAAGACATGGGAAGGAAAGAGGTTTGAAGGCTGTGCTTCATCATGAGTATGTGGGCTAGCAAGATACTTTGTCCTCACTGCAAATGTGGAAATGGCATCTTTTTCACTTATCATGGTGCTCTCCTTCAATTAATAAAAGGAAGAAAAATCACAGGTTAAGTGTGTATGTACCAGAAGAGTATGTACAGACAGTAACAAGAATTTAAGCACTGACAGAAGAGGAATGTAGCACATAGCATTGCAAGATTAATTACACTTTTCAGAGCACTTTTACTCATCATCCTGCTTGCCAGCAGATGGAGGTGAGGGACAGGTTACTTTTTGTTTCAGATCATCACAATGGAGTAGGCACAGCAGCCATCAGATAGCTCTGAATCATTGCACTCAGCAGTCGTACCTGTGTGCTGAACAATACTTTGTACCACCTCAGTTTATAGCTTAGTAATAATTAGTGGCATTGTCAAAAAATGTTATAGGTGTTTTTAATTACCTATCATTGGTAGACATACATAAAGAGACATAAGTTGCTTGTTCTTCAAAATACAAAGATAAAAATATTTCTGTAAAAGTTTAAATTATTTTTATACACATACAATTAGCATACAGATACACGTAATCAGAAAATATTCATGTGTAGATATCTTACACATACACATGTGCATAGCTGGATGCACAGAGGAAATAAAGTGTTGCTTGTCCCGAGTCTTCAAAAAGGTATTTGCTATTCTGTTGCGTGGTGAAGGAAGGTTCCTCCCTGTTCAAGCTTAACATTGGCCTGTAAATACAGAACTAGAAGGCCCATGGCTCTGCCCTTTTTACTGAGTCCATAGAGATCATCTGTCCAGTCCCAAAACAAAGTATTGAATAAGGAATGGCAAAGCTAATGGATTAGGTGTGGACTGTAGAAAAACGATCGAGGATAAACATTGTGTCCCTTCATTCATAAGAGTTTAAAAAGAGAAGAAAATGTGTGCTTGTTTGGTTCACCAGAGGATTAACAAGGCTGTTCCACGAGGGCAGGTCCTCAGAGTTCAGCTGGTGCAGCACTGCTGGGACTGATGCCAGGAAGGCACTTAAAGCAGAGCCAGAGCACAAATACAGGGCTCTGTCCCTCCTGCCAGAGCAGAGTGAACCACTGCAGTCTGCATGACCAGCTCTTCCAGGAATCCCTTTGTAGAGAAGGTAATGCTTTATTTTGAGGAGAAAAAATATCTGAGGGTAACAGTGGTGAAATGTTCTCTCTTGTGTGAGTTTTCCTGCAGCAAAAAAGACTTTACCCAACTTTAATTTTCTATGTATTGTTTCTTATAAAAAAACACATAATAACTCTTAAAATCCAAAGAGTGAGTGCACCCTTAAAAATGAATTACTAGGAGAAGGACATCACACAGACCTGAAGGTATTAAACTATATGGAGAGTAGATAGCCTGATAAAAACTTCTTGGCAGAGAAGTGGATCAGGTGTTTTCATGTCTCCTTCAGCTTTGATCTTGACTAATGAACTGAATGTGGATTTTTAAAATCTTTTTTTTGCTAACAAAGCCTGTTTGTGTACTTTTCACTGAATAAAACAAGAGAAATCTTACATCTTGGTTCTGAAATTCTCCTTATCATCTCTCACCAAGACAATGAAAGACAAAAATGTGTTCTTATACCACTTTTGTGATTTTGTGCACGGCCTTAATTAAACTCAGTTCTGGCAAATTTATCATGTCCTGTACAGGAATTTAGTAGGTATTACCATCTCATCAAAAACATAGATGTTAAGGAATAAAGGGTATTAATTAGGTTCCTACAAATTGTGTGACATAATTTAAGGCACCCTAGAATAACCAAGATCCTTGGAGCGGAGCTCCCAGCAGAGATGCTAAAGACCCCTGGGGAGACTCCAGCCCTCTGAAAAGTTACCTGGAAGTCAGGAAGGATATTCTAGGGCACTAGCTAGCCGCCTGAATTCCACCCAAAATATTTTTTCCTTTGTAAAGACGTTCAGACTCTGCTAGATAAATGAAATAGATGTTAATGTGAAACTATGTAATGGCATTGCTATGTAACCTTATTATTTAGATAGAAAAAGCAGTTGAATCGATTGTAATTATTGGATTTCATAAGATGGTTCATTATGAACCATGGGATGAACACAAGAGCTAACTCTGCTTTACAGAAAAGCAGCTGTCAACAAGAGATTGGGATTCACACTCTTTTCTTGTCTTTAAATTTCTGTTTTACCTTTCAAAAGAGAGATCAGAGCTACTCTGCTTTGGCCATGGAGGGTAAGGAGGTTCTCATTTGTATTCAGTAAATCACTGTCTCACCCATCCACCCAGGATGAATTTTTATTCTTCAGGATGGGTTTCATACATTTATGGGTTTCATGGTTCATCAGCCTGATGAGGATGCAAATCTGTACTTTCTACCTACCTGGAGAATATACCTGGCTGTTTTGTAATATGAGTACCATCTGCTCCAGCAATTCTGCTTTGCAAAAAGAAACTGAGGTTTACTTGGCTGAGTACAAACATCTGAAGATAACAAATGGTAAGACCTGGATTCTAGCTTTTGTCATGAGGGCTACTATACATTTTACCCCATATAGTATACATAAGCAGTCTTTTAAGTAGTGATCAGAACCTGTAATTCCCTGGTCAGATCTTAAACTATCACTTAGTGCATTGGCAGGGTTTCTGCACTGGACACAGAGAATGTCATAGAATAATTTATTGGAGAATTTAATGGACTTGTTTAAATTGACTTGAATATCATGTGGAATTTCTTTGAAAAACTGTCCACCATTTTTAATTTGAAGTTCCTGTCACATTAATAAATTCTAAAGATAGTGTCAATCTTATGTTTCACTCCGACATAGTATTTATTTTATTATTGCTTTCAAGATTAAAATAGCATGAAGGACAAATGAGCATAAACACATGAATATCAGCCTATTAATTGGTTTAAATCACTCCTAAAAATAGTGCAGAACATTGACTCTTAATGAATTTTGAGAGGAGATTTGTTATAATTGCATATGTTTTCTGCTATATATTTTCAAATGTAAAAAAGATGGATAAAGGTATACCACAGCCATAATATACCACTTCTAAATTCAATTATTATATTTGGAGCAATTATATTTTGTATTTAAATTTTATATAATACATATATATATACTTACATAATAAATTAGCATAATGTCATATATTTTTTTATATGGTTTTATTTCCTGCTAGAAGAGAATGATCTTTAACCCATAGCTCACGCTTGTCAACTTAGGAAGTTCAGCCCATTAGTCCAATTTACCAAGTTTTATCATCATAACAATGGAATAATGTGATACAGTTAACAATAAAATCTTTAGGTTAAGGTTATTTTTATACCCACATGAGTGTTATTCTTTATTTTATGGGACATTCAAATACACTGATCTTGCATGTGGTTCTTAAATCTACTGCACACTTGTAATTCTTTCTAACCACCTACTAAAGTTAACTACTCTCTCAAGAACACTGCAAAAATTTTCCTCAGGACAAAAGCAGAATCAAGGCATAGTGTCATGGTTCCTTTGATTGATCTTCTTCACCTGTAACAAAGCTCCACCTTGACTGCAGGTGACAACACTGATAGAGATGCTTCTATGTAACAGGGTGACACCTAGCAATGATAAAGCTTTTGCTAAACAAAAGTTGCTTTTTTTAGAAAATCGAAACTTAACACATAGGGAAAAGACATGGTAGCCTGTTTAGTGGCTTAGGATGGTGAATGGAAGAAGGGTTTAAAAGCAATATTTCTGCGTCACCACCTTGAATTCACTTATTCCCTCTCTAAATAACATTCAAGTGTTGTTTAGGTGTTTAAAGGTATGTCAAGCCATTAGCAGGCATAATTACACTAAGCAAATGTCCAGATTTGTTACTTGATCCCCTGTATTTCAAGAAAGAGAAATCCTATACTACCTAACCTCTTCTAGTCATCCAATGTTGTTCTTCCTCTCTTTCACATTAAATGGTGAATCAGATGATTCTAATCAACTGGGTATTACTGACTTCCATTTAGCACTGTCAATTAACTCTGAGTGAGGATCTGACTTGGTTTTTAGACCACTGTAATTTTTCCCATCCTAATGAGGGCTTCATTGTTAGTACTGTTTTTGAAAGCTGTGCTGAATAATTACTGTGAGTCTTAAGCACTTAGAGAGAGAGAATATGCTCTTTCCCTGTTGATTCATATAATTTGGGCTTAGCAAAAGCAGAACTGCCTGCTGTACATATCATCTGAGGATCACAGACTGTTTATCTTGAATCCTATATAAAAATTATTAAGAAAACACAGGAAATTTGATAAGCATGCTTTCACTTTTTTCATGCTCATACTTGCTTGGAAGAAGAGTAGCATCTCTTAAGAGAATGCAGATGCTCAACCTGAGAAACAATCTTCAGTGGAGGGCACTGTTTTGCAATGAGTGCATATCATGCTCTGAAATTCAAAGCAGAGATTTCCATAGGGAACACTCCCTACAACAGACCAAAGCATCACACAACATATTCACAATATGGTTACTTGTGCACATATATATGTATAGATATTATTTTCTTTCTTACCTCTGTCAAAAGTTGGGTGGGATAAGTATATTACAAATCTTTAATTCTTTGCATGCATATCTACCTCAAGAAGAAGTGTTACCTCTTCTTTTATGTATGTTTTTTATTTTCATATATTCCTTTACAAGGAAATCAATTCATATCCACAACTAATCTTGAAATAAGACACCTGAATAAGGTAAGTAGATGACTGTAATTTAAATGAATAACAATGCCATTTTAACAGTCATAGAAAATTAAGGAGAATGAGGATTAAATTTGGAGCTTCTTGGCCTTTAATAAAATTTAAATACAGTGTCATGTTCAAAAATGAACTCTGTTTTTGATGATAATCCTCTTCTTACTAGTTTTGTAACACCCCATTAGGATTTAGGGTGACCATTAGTCTCTGCCAGTTTTACATGATTCTCCTGGCTCTCAGTTCTGTGCTAACCTAATGTCTGATCCCAGTCACACCAGTACCAAACATAAATAATTCCACTGAACAATGCTGGGTGACACCAAGCAACTGTAAACATCAACTCAGCCATGTGTGTTATTCCTTCAAGTATAAGCATCTCCACACCTAATAATATCACAGGCACAAACATCTTTCACCTGGTTCTTCTCACTCTAGGGACGTGCATACAGTGAGAAAAGATGAGTGATCCTGGACTTGCTTTGTCTGTGCTCCAGACTAACCAAAAATGAGTCAGGTCATGAAGCAGTGTAGCAGCATGAGTTCAGTGTTACATCCAAGCTGCTATGGACAGTGGCGTGGTGTCACCCTAAAATGGCAAGCTGCTTTCCACAGGGGCTTTCAGACCCTAAAACAGGGCAGAGACTTTGCATACAGCTGCTCATGCAGGCAGGTCCTAAGGCTTTTTGGGTGCATCTCTGTTAATAAATGAAACAGACTGGGCAGAGGTGTGAGAGCAGCAATTTGGCCATTGCATTTTCACACTGACAGAGCAGTTCCTGCACTGTTTTGATACGGGCAGTCTCTGAGATGACCCCTAGGTACAATTTGGGAACTGGCACAGGCCAAAGACTGTTCCTAAAGGCAATTTACAAGCAGTCACAATCTTGGGACCCAGGACAGATAAGTAATATACAGTCTGACCATGCCACCTCTGGTCACAGAACCAGAAAGCATACCTTAGAACTGTTTTAGTTTACAAGCGATTTAACTCTTGACACCACATCACCCATGAAATATTAGTCCTGAAGCAGCCACATTCAGAAGATTTCTTTATCCTGTCAAAATTGCAACATGATCTGATAGTGACTATGCAATGAGCTGCTGGCTTTATACACACAGAATTCACTTTGAGGCTCAGAAGCAGGCTGTTGCACTCACTTAGTGCTGATTTAAGGAGCTGATGTGACTCTCACTGACGTCAGTGGAAAGATTCTCATGGATTTCATAAGAAGGGAATCATGTCCCAGATAACACAGAAAGACGTAAGTCATGAGGAGTTCTTCAGGGAAAATACTCTTGCGGCCAACTCTAGTAGGAGAAATCAAGCCCTAGTTATACATTTGTAGTAGATCAAGGTCTAAACATGTACATGTACTTGTGGAAGCATGGAGATATGGGCCATTTCAAGGGCCTATATAAATTCAAAGCAAACACAGAGAAATAAAACCATACATGGGATAGGTTTGTTCACAATATCATAGATTGCCAGCAGCAAAACTTGCGAGGCTTTTCACCTGAAAAGCCAAACTCTAGTTCTATTATAAAAACTGGTCTTCACTCTCAATTTTCCATCTTCACTATTCACAGCACCATTTACTGAAGCCTCCCCAAACACACAGTTGCAGAAACAGCTGCTTTGAACAAACTAAAGGATTTTAAAACCTCAACTGACGTCCCTGAAAGAAGCAAATAAAAGAAAGAGCCAGTTACCAAACAATGTAGCCATCAGGTGCTTCCTGTTTCAGGGATGTTCTGAATTACTCCAGCCTATAATGGGGCCCTAGAAGTCAGAAAGTTGGAACTAATATTGCCAACCACAGGGACATCCCAAGGCTTCTCTTTTCAGCAGTATAGTTATGCTTGTGAGACATAACCTGTTCCATAATCAACAGCGACTGCTGTGTAGAAACCCCAATTCAAGAATGACGTTATTTCCTTTCTGCCTTTGCTGCTGAATCAGTGTGTGGGTGTAATGGACAGAGTTTTGCCCTAGCACATCGTATGATTCTTCTGTGGATTAATGCTTTATCAACACAGTGCACATAATTAAATGAGTCTGTTTTGGGGCAGAAATCCTGTACTCAGTCCTTTGTTGACTGAGCATATCAGGCTCCTTATGCATGAATTCAGGTGAAAGATTACCTAGGGCCAGAAGATTTGCATTTCTTTTGCCACTGGAGTTACCACACCTCCACTATCAGCAGCAATGAAAGCCTAAAAGAAAGTGCAAGAACAGAGCAAATATTTACTGGTTCCTCAGAGAATATGTTTCACTCTCTACTAGTTTGCATCTTAAAGATCTTCAGGAAGAGATGATGTTGTAGTTTTAATCATTGGGAACTTGCAAAGGTACTGCAATCAAAGTTTTGTGAAATCAATTGACCAAAACCTTATTGCAAAATATACAGATTTAATACTGTTGAAGTAATTAATGATTTTATTTTTTTATTATTTTGTAACACTGATGCCTTTGTTATTTACCTAAAAACTCAGAAGAACACAAATAATTTTCTTAAATTTTTAAATTTTTTTTTCAGTAATCTATGTTGGGATTCAAAATATTTGTTCAACCGAAAATTACTTTTTTTTCCTTGGGAAGATTACTTTATACTTAAAATCACATTAAATTGGCAACAAATAATAAAAAAAAAATCCATTATAAGTCAAATTATACATTTTTTAACTCTGAATTTGGATTTTTTTGCAGTTATTCTCAAGTCTCAGATCAAAAGCCTTCAGTAAATAATGAACAATTATTTACAAAAGGTCAACGATTTGTCAGTCTAATAACTTTTCATTACTTTACACCATGTTTGCATGACTAATTTTAAGATGCATTCCACCCATGATAAGCAGCTATGCTATGTTGTCGATGCATAATTTACCAGTTTTAGCATTCACAAACCATAGCAGTTTTTACCTCTACTTGGATAAATTTGGATTATGAATTTCCAGGGGAAAGCAATACTCTCCTCAGTCCAAATTTTCCTTATGATAGGAGTTCTGGGTAGAAATGGTTCCTTTCTTCTTTTAGTGGCTTTGTTCATTAACAGAACATGGTGGGAAATAATTTTAATTCTTTCACATTCAACTCTGTTCCATCTTTTGTTCTCTACCAGTGAGCCCAAATCCCTGTAATTCACCTTCAACACCGCACTGTTCTGAACTTCTTAATCACGCTATTGGTTTCTCTACAACCATGTTCCCTGACCTTTCCCCCTCTTCTTACAATTATTTCTTCTGTGCATTCCTTCCTATCATATTTTTCCTTCCCAGGTGCCACACTTCTGTCTTTTTTCTCTCTCCCCTCTAGTCAGTGGCATCCAATTTTTTTTTTTTTTTTGGGGGGGGGTGAGGGGGTGAGGGGGGAGAGGCTCACATATAGATTTCTAAGAACCTTAGTTGTTTTAGAAACTGTCAGTCTTGTGCACTCCACTTAAGCATTTAAGGGAAGACATAAGGCTGTGACAAGAATGGGAACAAGGCAAGGATAAAGACACCTCATAGGGTATCCACCAGCTTGGCTGTAGGTTTGGCTTTTGAAATTACATGTTTGTGTTTGATTTGTTTAGGTTTGATATGTCAAGGCAATAGTAGAACAATATTTATGTACCAGTAATTACAGGACTCTCCTTCCCTCCCCTCCTCAGTAGCATAGCTGTAGTTTATAATCTGTCAGTATTTCCATTACAAAGACCATTATTCAGAGGTCAGTAACTGAGCCATTTAAGACTGCATCAGCTCAAAACTTGATATACAAGTTGTCAAAGACCCTTAATTCACTTTTTATCCCCATGATGGAAGGGAAATATTTGTTGGGGTTTTTTTTTGGTAATTTATGATTTTTTTTTTAATTTTTGAGCTAAAACTTGGCTTTGCTTCTGAAACTGAAATGTTGCAGATAAATTGTCACTAATATGGGCTAAGACCTTCAAGATTTTTTAAAGTAGAACTAAACAGCTAAAATTTCCAGATAAAAAGCACAGCTACCAAGCAGTCAGCGCAGACAATTTTTATCCTTTTTCAGACTGCAGAGCATATTAGTCTTAGCTGCTGTCCCCACCGGTAAATAACATGTTATGAGTTTTCTAATAAGAGCATGTTATGCAGAAAATAAGTATACTGCAATACCTCTATCTCTTCTGTGAGTTACAGCATATCTCAAAGGGTGAGGCTGGTGGATAGTGCATTAATATATTCTATGCCAAAATATACAGATGGGCTCTGAGGAAGGTAGCCAGCTGCCTGAAGTCCTATAGCTCTTGTATGGCAGCACATTACTGCAGTGAGGAAGTGCAGAATGGCAAGTGTTCAGGTTGGCCCTGGAAAGCAGATGCACACTATTTCTAAGGCTTGTTGACCTTCCTCTGGACAACTGCTTTGGTACATGTGTAAAGTGGCACTTCATGGCTGAGTAAAATAGTTAAAATCAGTTGGGGAAAAATATACCCAGACTTTCATTGTTTGCACAACTAAGCTAATTCTTGATAAAGAAGAATAGATGTAATTTCAATATACTAGTTATGAATTAAACATACGAGCTTTTTCTTAGCAGTTAGTGAGAACAAATGCATCCACTGTTTGTTTGGGTGGCTTGCTGTTCTTATTTTTTAATTTATCCAAGAGTTGCTTTTTTAGTTTTAATTTTCTGGAATCAATAGTGAATGCAAAATAAGCACATCCTGTTTAATGGTTTCACTATGTAATCTATTGTCTAATATTATCTTTATAATAAGAAATAAGGTATACATGGGCACTAAATTGCTGTGGAAAAATTTGCAACAGAAGACAATAATTTATTCAATCAATTTTCTCCTTGTCTGTGCTTGTTTGTCTTTCCCCATCACACTGTGGTGTGGGTCGGTGGGAAATGGGACTCCATCTGGGCCCTTCAGGTGGATCAAAGACTCTCCTTGCTTGGAAGACTGGGAGGGTCACCCCCCTTCTTCCCTCTGCCATAACACTACAACCAATGTTATTATTTCTTAGAAACAGAAGCCTGTATTGTTTGCATTTAATTTTTTTGTCAGCACAGAGAAACCAAAACGTCTTTCAGTCCTTTTGTGGTATATACCCTTGTCCCCATCTTGTGCCTGAAAATACTTTAGCATAAAAAGGTGTACTTAGTCAGGAAGTTGAACTGCTGGAGAGTCCTTAACCATCCCATAGTAACTGTGACTAAAACCAGTGATCACACTGCTAGCTGCAGGTGTCTCTCCATAATGGTAGAAATAAATCCCTGTTTCACAAATCACACCTTCATTGTAGCAAGAGAGCTTAGGTATCAATGATATTTCCAGTTGGGTTCATGCCTTTGTGGGTCACTATGGCAATTGAGAAGAGTTGCTGTGGATGGAAATTTGACAGAAGCATCTTTACTTGTGTTTACTGCATGGAATTAAATTTCCAGTGGCACAGAGTGGAATAAGTCCAGCACTTGGATGGAATTACACCACTGCAATATACAATGATCCACTACAGTTTACCAGACTTTTGAAACCCCCATAGCAAAAGTGCCAGATGTGATTTAGCCTTCATATGATTTAATTTGAAAAAAACTGCATAAATATGTATTCATATTTACGCATGGTTCTCATAAAATTTAACTATAAATAATCTGTAAAAAAAAAAAACAAAACAAAACAAAACAAAACAAAAAAAAAACCAAACCAAACCAAAACAAACAAACAAAAAAAAACCAACATAAATTACTTCAATTTTTTCAGCACTTTGTTGGAAAACTGTCTTACCTTTTTTTATACCACAGTCAAAGGAAAATTCCAGTAAAACCAATGACACATTAATTTCTACTAAATGATAATGGGAAAATATCCTAATCAGCTCAAGTACTACCACACTTCACATAAAACTTATACATTGGATCACAGAATGCAAACTGTTATAGTTCAGTTGCAAAATCCCAGGGAAGTGACAAAGCAAATTTTCAAAACAAAAAATATTTTTTTGTACTTTGACAGATTTAATTAATGTCAAAGCATTGTGGCTGGATGTTCCATTCTGAATAGGATTTTATTAGTCTTTATATTTCATATTCATGCTATGCAGAATATATAATTGTGGAAAATATGAGCCTCCTATGAAACTGCTAAACAAAACTATTTTCCACTTAGAATAAATTCTTCTCACTCAGCATTAATATCTGAAAATGTATGTGTCTAATCTAGGAAGTTGTTCAGCTTTTTCCTCTACCCATTGGACAGAAATAGAAGTCCCAATGTTCTTCACTTTAGCTGCATAATACCTTTTCCTTATGAAAGAGTACATTTTTCTCCAGTGGTAACTGACTTCTCAACGAACAAGAGAGCTTAGACTATGTGCTAACTGCCAGACAGGTAAAGTTAGGTGAAATTAATCACAGGTGTCTAATTAGTTTAATTTGTATTAACTTCATTCTTCTGATGACTATGTGGAATAAATTTGAAGAGCAAACCTGTCCCCCTCCTCAACACAAACTAGTGGCCTATGCATTATTACTTAATCACTTTCATGTCACCTTCATCATTCATGCAGATCAATAACTATATCCTTATAGTTCAAATCTTCTTGCAGATATCCAGTGGCATTATCTCAGGTGTATCCCACATCTTAGACCTCCTTTGTCTGTGTAAATGATCACTTCGATTGATGTGGCCAGGAAGCAGTATGTTACTCTACATGTGCAAATGAACACAACACTAAATATAGAGTCTAACATGTCCAAGATACACTTGGACTCACTGAATACGCATGACTTGCACATGTACAGTCCTGGTCATATGAGATTTCCAGGTATCCAGACCAGACTGTCAGAAACTAATTTAAGAAGTTCTACTACCAAGATGATACAGCAGTGAATTTTATACCTTTAACAGTGGTATTAACAAGCAGAAAGCACAGGGTTGGAAGTTCCATTCATATACAGATTCACTGGATATATTGTCTTGCTCAAAAAGAATTGTCTTAAAGCCAATTTAGAGTAATGGGACAAATTTTCAAATACAGGCTTGAATAATAGTTATTTCAACACAAAGCATTTTGTATGACACTGTGTCCTGGGTTGAGTGAGTGGTGTTTTTTGGTGGCAGGGGAGGGGGCTATCGGGGCGGCCCCCTGTGAGAAGCTTCTCGAAGCTCCCCCAGCTCCACATCAGCTCCACTTCTGTTTGGGAAATTGAGCCAATCAGCTGTGCCTCTGCGATAACGTATTTAAGAAGGGACGTGGTGACGGGCAGTCGGACTTGTGAGGAGGAGTTGCTGCAGCTGCATGAACACCAAGGTCAGTGGAGGAATGGAGGAAGAAAGGAGGGGGGAGGTGTGCCGGAGCAGAGACCCCCCTGTATCCTGTGGTGAGACGGCAGGGCGGCCCCCCCCTGCCACCCATGGAGATCTACGGTGGAGCAGACATTGATTTACAGCCTGTTGTTCCTGCTCGGATGATCAAGGTTCTGTGCCCGAAGAAGGCCGGGGTCTCATGGGAAAAGGTAGCCCCGCTGCTGTAATTCAGTGCTGGGAGGATTGCAGCATGCGGGGGAGTCCCACACCGGAGCAGCTCGGGAAGGGCTGCAGCCGTGCGAGAGAATCCAGTCGGAGGGAGTTAGTGACCCATGACGGAGCAGTGTGGGGAACGCTGCGGCCCATGGGAGGAATTCAAGTCAGAGAAAGTTTGTGGAGGACTGTCTCCTGTGAGAGGGGGACCACGATGGAGCAGGGGGTAACAAGTTTTGGACACTCCCCTCACCGAAGATGAAGGAAGTGGCAGCACTGACTGCACCCCCCATTCCCTGCCCCTGCGCCACTGGGGGAGGAGGTAGAGATATCGGGAGCAGAGCTGAGCCCGGGAAGAAGGGAGGGGTGGGGGGAAGGTGTTCTCAAGATGTGGCAATGCTTCTCACTGTCCTACTCTGTTATGTGTTGTTAGTGTCTGTAATAAATGTATGTTCTTTTTTTCTTCCCCTAACGAGTCTGCCTTTTGCTCATGATCATAAAAGGGGGATTTTCCCCATCCCAGTCCTATCTTGAACCCCAAGCCTGGCTCTCTGTCCCTTCTCATTGCTGGAGGGGAAGGGAGAGAGAGGTGCTGCATTGTGGTTGGCTGTCAATCAGGCCTAAACCACGACAGACACAAAATTAAATAATTCATAAAAGCAAGGTTCATCAGGCTGAAGAGTATGTCTCTGAGCATGGGCAAGGATGCTTAAGAAGTCACATGAAAACCACAGAAATTAGACAGTGAGACTTCACCAATATGCATTCCCACCTTCCAGCAAGTTATGTTTCAGTGAATTCATCAGTCAGAGGCTGTACCCTTATCTTGGTCAAATAATGACATAGAAGATTAACCAAAGAGGTACTGGAGGGTTGCTTTCCGCACAGAGATCGTCTAGAGTGTTTGTTTCTACACTTTGCAAAATATGTAAGTAGCAATAAATGAGAGAGAGAGTTTGATAGTGAAAACTCTACCTGAGATGAAGAATACAAGAGCAAAACTTGACTCCAGGGAGCACTTTCTGATTTATGGCATGTAAAACATTGCCCCTGAGAGAATGAGAACATCCATTTCTGTAAATTCACATAAAACTTACTGATGCTGTCCTTAGTTATAATACAGCTTCAAACCTCCTGAGGAAGTGGAAAGTTTGTATGAACAAGGGTTCTGATCTTCAGGCTACTGGGAAAAAGAAAGAAGAGGATTATCGCAGATTTTTGTGAGGAGGAGAGGTGAGGGGTTTGCTTTAATAGCTGAGCAATACCTAAGACTAAGATTAAGGCTTATAAAACAGTAAGAACTTCTTGTATAAATCTGTCAGTCCATTTTCAGCTTGTAATGCATTGTCTCTGCAGTTTCAGCAGTCAAGATCTGCTTTACGCATTAGCCAAGGAAAAGCTTTGTAGTGTTTTTGTGGTTAGATTCCAAGTACAAATTCATGCTTTTACACTGACGTGCAAAGTCCTCATCAAGATTCTGAACCTATTGTACACAATTCTATAAAAAAACACACATTAAGACCTTTCCTGCACCAAGGAAGTTACGGAACTCTTTTCTGTTGAAACATAGGTTGTATTTCAAGGCTACTATAAGCAACAACATTCTTTCAAATTGACTGTTTTATGTCAGGCTGTTCTGTGCTGTGTAGTAATTGTCCTCTAACTTTGGGGGCTGGCTGTTCCTTTGGAAACAGTGGATGAAATAAGTAGCACATCCGCATTTTCTAAAATAGTCAATAATAGCAGCCCGCTGCTGCTGGGAACGGTAACTGATTTGCCCCCAGTATAGAAATATGGGTGTCTATGGAGATCTGAAGTATAAATTGAAGTGAGATAGCAGGGCAAACTCCAAAGGAGACCTACCACCTCCCACATGACTGTTGCTGCTTCTTCAGATCCTTCCTGAAAGCTCCTTTTTTATCCTCAATCCCATTAAAAATTGTTTGCATGCTGTGTGGTCATTGTCATCTTCTTAATGTTGCCTTTTGTCTTACCGATGGTTTCTTACACCTCTCAAGGCCCAAGCTGCCAACTCTTCAGTGAGGGCAGTCTTTTTGTTATGAGCTTGTACCTAGCACAGCAGAGTCCTGATTCCTGTGCCAGCTCACCAAAGTTACAGGCACAGGACTAAAATATTTCACATTGGTCAAGCTGCACTTAGAAGGGTGAGCTCACATCCAGGAAAGCCTGACTGCACAGAGCAAGCAAGTTAAAGCTGTGTTTCTGTCCCTCACTTCTTCCATATGCTTGTCAACTGCACATTCAAATCCTGTGCCAAGGTGTCCCTATAAGATTGCCTTACACCTTCTTCTGTATATAACTGAGCAGCAGGCACTGAGAAATGTTCATTTTGTCTTTTTGCACATCTACTTGTTATATTGGCAAAATTATCACAGAATTAATTCATATCACACACATTTTTACGGCAGCAGTCACCGTTTCACACTTCATTTAGACATGTGCAAAAAGGCCCATGACTTCAATTTAGTTCTGAGTCTCTTCCACTTGTGCTTACTTTGTAAAGATATAAATGACAATGTGATAAGCAGAAGATCACTGCTTTTAAGATGCAGAGCAAAAGGAGGCTTACTGGAGAATCAGCACCACTGCACTTCACTGAAAAGATTAATATATATAACAAATACATATTTATTTCTGTACTAAAAGAAGATGGCATCCAGTTTTTACATACATCTCAGTGTAAAAGAATTGTTGCACAGATTTGTCCAACACTCATGATGATGATAGTGATATACGTTTTGCAGTAGGTCAGGTTTAAATGTTAAATGGCTGGGTCTTCAAAAAAAAAAAAAAAAAAAACACAAAAACCAAACAGCGGTTTTCCTTGAACCATCTGGAGGAAAGAAGCTTTTGTAGTAATAATTATGTATGTCTTCATATTTACATAAATTTTTGTACCTGTACAATACTTAGCATATCAAGAAAACATGTACTAAGTAATACAGCAGTTGGAAAAATAAGTGTGAACCAAAGCTCAATTAAGCAAATAAACTTTCATTAAAAATCTGACTTCTAAAAAAGTACATAGAGATGAGATCAAAGCTGAATATGAAACCACTTCATTTTCATTTAAAATAAACTTGTGAATTAAGTGCACATACTTCAAATGATTCCTACATGTTGCATAAGTTACTGTAAAAGTCATCTAGTACAAACATTTGTGTTTGATACTTGAATCATATTTTCCTGGAATAATTATCTGTCTTTATGGCTTTTCACATATTGTATTTTTGTCTTTCTGTCACTGAGACTTGGCTAGACTAGAATAATTATTGTTCAGGTATTATTTCTTGTTTTCAAAATGTACAAATCAGTGTTTGTGAGTCATAAGAAGCTACAAAATATGCATTTTGCAAATTAGCTATGAATGATGGAATAAAAGATCTGGAACTCTATAGTTTTTAGGTTTTTGTTCTTACATTTGGTGTCATTAATAATGGTAGTAATGTTTCCCTTAAAGATTATGATGGTCTTTTGTACTAAGAACCATCTTCTCTGTACTTATAACTTTGATCTCCCACAACAGGCAATAATTTTTTTTTTTTTTGTGGCTTGCTGTACTGATCATGCCATCCTTGTCTTCTTTCTAAACCTTCTATTATTCTTTTAAAATTCTGGTGTTTTTTATTTGAACTCAAAACACTACCTCTGTTCATTTTTCTGAACTTCCTTCCTCAGGGTACTTATCCAGTCCTCACTATCAAAAACCAATATCTACTGAAGTAAATAAAAAACAACAAAGTCTGCAGATTTCCAAGAGCTGTTTTACCTTGCAGAGCAAAGTACATTATTGACGTTGAACACAGAAATGATAGTTACAGAGTGTTCTCTTAGCCATGTGGGAACCAATGACAAATTTCAACAGTCTCCAGTTCACTTAGGATTTCAGAAACAGTATTTGTCCCTCTTTGTCTAACATAGTTGCTGTATTCGGAGCACCTGAGGATACTGAATTATATGTTTACCACCTCATTATATGACAAAAGTATATAATGAAATACCTGACTTTGCTCAAGGTCAGATCAGAGTTGTATTGCCAAAAATACTTGACTGAAGATAGACAGTCTGCAGGTTTGCTGCACAATCAGGGACAGGGATTTCTGGATGGAAAGAAGAGCTATTCTTAAAGTTATCCACAGGCAGTATGGTTTATAAACAGAGGAGACATCAATGCCAAGGAGCAAGAGGACTGGAGACAATTTTTAACAGTGGGTCAGTATCTAATTATGACTTTAGCATCCATATTTTATCAAAACTGACCAAACTAATTCAAATGTAGCTCTGGTCAATAAGGTATTCTATGATATTTACCAGAAGAGAACATAATACTCCTTTCAGGAAAAAAAAAAATATATATATATATATGTATTTGTTTAATATATAATTATAAAACATCCCAGTCTTGACTACAGGCTGCAGTTCCTACTGCAGCAGAGATATCCCACTCTAATCATAATCACTGTGCCACTGGCAACAGATGAATGCAGAACTACAAGCTTCAGTTCCTTGTTGATTATCAGACTTTCAGTTCATTGCTTCCTCTTCTAAAAAACACTGAGATGCACAACCAGAATATTATTATTCTGCAGTGAATAGGCAGATTTATTATGCAGAGCGTGAATGTACTTTAGATTTTTGTTACTGCTCAGCAAACATTCTGTAGGGCGATACAACTGGATATAAATGTTAAGTCAGCTCTTAGGAAACAGACTGGGGAGTTTTTACAGACTTTACAGAGTTTGGTTTAACAAGTGCTTTGCAGCTGATAATAACAAATATATTATGATGAGCATTCAAAAATTGCCAGTTGCCTTAGAGTAGTACCTTTGCTGTACTCAGATCCAATGCTTCAACATAATATTTTTGGCAAATTGTCTTCCCCCACATACCCAGAAATATTAACCTTTGAGAGAAATACTCACACTTTAGATAACTTTATCTACAGAAGAATATGGTTACTCTGGCAGATATACCCTAACGAGACTAACTGAGAACAACAGAAAGCATTCAGCAACATAATATGTTACAGGGGACCCTGAGTATCAACTCAAGTTTCTAAATTATCTTAAAACTCATATCACTTCATTTTTATTGCAATTATTATCAGGGGTCACCGAAGTAAAACTAGCTCAGATATGCCTATATTTGGTACAGCCACAGCACTAACTGCAGTACAGGACCATCCTGAGCACTATATTATAGCAACTACCTTTACAGCTTTGTGCCTGACGTGGCAGCTGGTTCTGCTCTTTGCAGTGGGGAGTGCCTCTGGACTTCAGTATTGTTAGTATCTGCAAACATATTCTATTTAATCACACATAAAGGGTAAATAGGGAGCCCTTGCTGATGCCAAGATAACCATATCTTATTCTAATAACAGTCACAGTCTGTTCATCCTTATTTTCCAGCCATACTCTTAAATAGTTATGTGATACCATCCAACAAGGTGGATCAGATGGAGGGGAAGATGCATCTGATCAAATAAACATTAAAAAACAGCTCACAGTTCAAATGTGATCTTTGTTGAAATTGTATGAGCCGCCCCCCCCCACCCCCCAAAGCTGTTGTCACAGCAAAGCTTGTTCTTTGATGTGAGTAAATCAAGTGTTTGGTCCAGAAGTAACTTCAGCTTGCACATAAAGTATTTATTTATTCTCTCATGTCCGAACCCCCGTGACCACCCTCATAATATGTTTATTGGACCTGCTTTTTTATTTCTTGTAGCACAGTTTACTGTCTGTCACTAAAGCATCTGCAGTCATTTTGGAGGTGTCTTGTTAAGTGTTTTATATGATGCTGCATTTTGAATAGCATTCAGATTAGTTCAATTATGTACATTAGGAGGGGTATTTGTCTTTCTTTTCTTTAAAATTCCAAGAATGTTGCCAAAATATGTCACTTAGAAGCTTTGTAATATAACCTTCCCAAGATACTGCATTTGAAAAATGTGTATAAGTTTTATGTTGGTGATTTATTTCTGAGTCTGAGCCAGCCATACTCATGAGGATGCTTTAATGTCAATCATCCTCTGCTTCCCATGACCTTTAGGAACAACTTCCACACAAGATGGGAGTTCTCTGTTCTTTCCTTAGGGAGGTAACCTAGCAGCAAATCTGATCACCCACAGCTGCATTGCCAACACTCAAAGATGAACTATGATGGATCCCCTGCCCCTTTGCTGGCATTCTCTTTTGCAGGTAAGAAACAAACCAGAAACTATAAATTGCTTATTAAATTACAAAGCCAAACCAAACCAAACCAAACATTAAATGCATAAAAGCACATGTAGTTAAACAAATTATAGCTTGGAATCAATTTGTCTGAGAACAAAATGACAAATTAAGGACTGGAGATTATTTAGAACCACTCACAGAACAATTAGTGTGCACTGGTAGTATAGAAGAAAGGAAATTA
Organism: Tyto alba; assembly: GCF_018691265.1. Lineage (NCBI taxonomy): Eukaryota > Metazoa > Chordata > Aves > Strigiformes > Tytonidae > Tyto > Tyto alba. Next base: position 38,782,738 of record NW_024881316.1, on the reverse strand, counting down.
TTTAGATACTTCCTGCAAAAATTCTCAGCCACTGCATTGCAGGAACAATTCTGAATATTGCTAACACATAAAAGCCCCTAATGCTTCCACAAATGAAATCCTGTAAAAGGCTACTATCATTAATCATTAGTTGAAAAATGCTATCAAGCAATTTAACCTACAGAATCAGCCCACTGTAGCAACCACAGTATAGTTCAATCTCTGTAATAATGCATATTCAATTATCTAGCTCATCTTCTTCTGTCTTTATTATAATTGATAGTCAGGAACTGCTTAGCTGCAGCTCTCCATAAGAAAAAAAAAAAAAATAGAGGAAAATTAAAAGATTGGCATGTGATCATTCCTACCCGTAGGGCATATAAAAAGGTCAGTATGTAATCCACATTTTTCAAATTAACTTTGGTTTCAAACCCATTCTTAATGCAGTGCCTTAGAACAAGTCAGTATACTTCTATCTCTACCAAATGTGGCAGACATGCAGATGTCCACAAAGATGTCTATAGTATTACAATAAACAGTAACAGAATGTGGGTGCAGACACTGGAGCTAGTTGCCAGCACTACCATGTTGCTGGAGTGGGCTCGATACCCCTTTGGCCAGGACCCCACATTTTTCCCCAAGCAATGTCTGGGAACAGATCAAGGTTATTGTGAGTCAGGAGCAATTCCCATAGACAGTCTGCATTCAGCAGCCCTGTTTTGCAGCCTAAATGTGGCCAGACCACACCATGGTGTTAGTCCTGATACTGTTTGTTGTACTGGTCAGTATAGATGTAGCTGCAATGCATCCATACAAAGTTTGTTCTTTCAGTTGCGAGGTCGGTACTTTAAAAAGCATGAGTCTAACTTAGAAACCTGAAGATATAAGTTAACATGGGCCTGACTTCTTCACATGCTTCAGATTTTATAGCAGTAATTAGCCTATCTGAAGGTAAGTCTGAGACTTCTACTTCTTTTGGACAACACTACCTATAGATAACTTCTTGAAGTACCAACTCACTACCAATGTACTTTTAACTGGACAGGAAAACAAAACACCAAGCCAACGTGAATTTGACTAGTATGGTTTCATGAATATTTCTATCTAAATTCCCAACAACATAGAATGACAATATTTTATCTGGACATAGGAATATAAGAACATATAATATAGAGGGCAACACTGAAGATATATTCAACTGAGAATCCATGTACATCAGCAATTTAGGGATGCTTGGAGAGAAAGTACAGAATAACAGTGTGAAGTATTTTCCTTTCAGCATTTACCTTCCAGCTTCTAGCAACCAACAATTTGGAGATTTCCTGAGCTGAAAATGACACAGGCTGTTTTTTGATGAATTTCTGCTCTATGAGTTTGTTCAATGCCTTTCTACAATCCTTTATATTCCCAGCTTTCATAAAATCTCATGGCAATCCCACACAATTCAATCCTGCATTGTGTGAAAAGCATGTAAGGAATGAATGACTAGGTTACAAATATGGTCTGGGAAAGAAAGAATACATTCATTTTCAGTATTTCATGAACATTTGTCAGAGCTGTGGCATTTTAAAAATAAATGGATGACCAAAACTTTTGAAGTCCATAACTTGATTGTTACAGCTTTTAGATCTCTCTATGCTCTGAATACATAGGCTTAAGGATATAATATTATTTTTCCTTTTATCACCTTTACTATGTACCTGTAATATCAGTATTTTCAACATGTCAGGAAAATATATTATCTATACTGACAATTTTAATGTTATCATCTTGTTCCATTTGTTGATGTAACCTTTTGATGATACTCTCCTGAAGAATTTCCCTTTGGGGAACGTGCTGCATGTATTTGATTTATTTTTTATAGTATGTTTTCCAATATTGAAAGAAATGTGATTTCTTTTTTATAATTCAGTAAGAGCAGACAATGGATTCATGGCATGTCTGTTGATCAGTTATGCAAAGAGATAATTTTATCTCTGCATAATTTGTTGATTTGTAAGCTTTTTCCCTTCCTTATATTTTTCATGGAGTAGCATTTTGTTGAAAGAAATACAATATGAAAGGAAAAAAAAATGTAATTGAAATAGCAGCATTATTTTTCTGTTGATCTACTACAATGAGAAAGGTTAAATTGGGAAATTCAACTCTCAGAACAGTCTGTAGTTCAGAAGAATGTTCCTAGACACTAAAGTTTGTAAAATGTCCTCTCTGAAATGTTGTATGAAAGTTTGTAAGATTTTGACTGGTGAATTTTCCTCTTAATGTCCAGGTTAAATTGAGTTTAGCAGAGAACTCTTCAGAAGTTATGCTCTTCAGAAAGAGCATACTTATTTACTGGACTGTTATTCCTAATCATAATGAAGTGCTAATGCTCAATGAAAACCTGAACACAGATATCAGGAAAAGTGACCTGTCCCGAAGAGGTAGCTTCACGACTGAATTTATCCTTTCCTGGCACTCAAATCAATTTAGTTTGATATCACAGGGGAAAGGCAAAGCAAGGTGAGGCAGAAAGGGTTCTATGATTTATGTCTAAAACAGGTGAAATGAGTTACCTTCTGAATGTGTACATCTTTCTTTATTGAATATAAAGAAAATTTAGCTTACTGGAGAAATAGACTTTTTGAAGAAAATTGTCAAGAGACTACCTTTGGCTCTGAGGTAGCCTGACATGGATGGTTTGTACCTATATCACTAAACTCTCTTACCCACTGAACAGGTTGACTGAACTGACTACCTTGCCCCCAGACCATCCTAACCCTGAGACCATGCTGGAGGATTAGACATGGACAAGGCACTGAGCAGCCTGCTTTGACCAGCAAATTATACTAGATAACCTCCAGAGGCACCAAATCAGTCTATGAGACTATGATTGTCTGGGAGACCACTAGGTCACATGGACCCCAGACCTGCCAGTGCCCACAGTAGTTTAATACAAGAGATCACATTGCATCAACCTCAGGCTCTTTGATTGGTATACACCTATAGACTACATAATGAATAATTGATCCTTTCTTGGTTTTACTTTTGATTTTGGTGAATTAATATTTTCTGATCAAATCTATTGTCCTGAAATTTCTGAGCATCCCTACTAGTAATAGAGCAATTTCCTTATTCTTTGGTACTGTTACCATTCCCTGACAAATGGGGAAGCTGTGACTCAGGCTTCTGAGGTATAACTGGCACAAGATACATTATTAATAAAAGAATCTATAATCATTGATGTAGTCTTGCAAGTTCAAATTAATATTGCTGTGCTAATATTCCAGTATTGTGACTGTACATCATATTGTACAGCTAGGTCTGGCAGTATGCTGTCTTGTAAATAAAAAATAAAAAATAATTAAAAAAAAAAAAAACATAAAAATAGATTAAAACAATCAAAAATGTATCATATATCCAATTTTCTGAGTCTGAAGATACAGAGATTTGTTCTTGATCTCATCCAAGACAGCTTGAAGTTCAAAGTTGAACCAAATACCACTGCAGGAGTAACTGTCTTTACAATTGTAATAGACTTACAGATACAGCCTATGACTTACAATTTGGTAGAAAGTGCAATAAACACACATTGCTTTCTACAGAAGTTGTGTATGAAAGCAAGTCATGGTTCTGCCCAAGTTAAAAAAACTTTTTCCCCCTAAAGTTATATGTCTAACTTCAGCGCATGTGCCCTTATCCAGTACATCCAGTAGCTTTCTTAGGCTTTGATAGCAGCATTACCATGGCAGGGTGGATATGCAAGAGCCATAGCAGGCTCTCAGGATTTCAAGTGGGTTTTTGCAGCACACAGAAGCTGTGGTTCTTCATATCTGAACTGATTAATCAAGAGGTGTGCATATGAATACAGTCACACAGCTGACACCAGTCTAGACACGTACATTTTTTCTGGTAGTACAAGGATGTGACTGAAAGCAAAGCTCCACAATGTTCCAAGCCTAGGGTGGAACTCAGAGGTTTGTAAAAAATGGACAACAATGCAATAATGAGATGTATATTGTTTATTTGAGATTTACATCAGTACAGAAAGATATTGTGGGAAAAGCGTGTCCTAAGGCATTTTGAGATGAAAATGGGATTTGTTCAGAGAAAAAGAATAAAATGTAAAGATGATCATAGTCTACCCTGATAGTCTGAATTAGTTTAAAAATACTGCAGTATACACTGCAATTTTTATGTGTTGTTTATTATAAAAAATTAAAAATTTTTAAGTTACTTATTAATATGAGCCTGAATAATTTTTATTCTTAAAGCATTCATGAGGTTTGGGGATATTTAATTTTTTACCAAACCTTTACTGAACAACATAGAGCCACCAAGATAGTCAGGGGGCCAAGCACCTGGCTTGTAAGGGGAAGCTGAGGGAACTGGCACTATTCAACCTGGAGAAAAGATGGCTTAGCAGCAGATTATCAGTAACTTTGAGAGGGTTATGGAACCAGACTCTTTAGAGCGGTGTATGGCAAGAGATCAAGAGGCAACTCCTCAGGATTTGAACCAGGAGAGGTTCAGACTGGATATAAGGAAAAAAAAAAATCCCACAAGGACAAGTCAAGCATCAATACTAAAAAGGTTGCATATCTTTGGAGATTTTCAAAACTCAGCTGGATAAATACTTGAAGAACCTAGTCTGATCTCACAGCTGACCCTGCTTTGAGCAGGAGGTTGGACTATCTCAGGAGACATCTCCTGAGGTCCCTCCCAACATGAATTATCCTGTGTTCTTATGATCTTCAACATCAATTACCAGAAAAGTGTATTATAAACACAAAAATGTTTTTAAAAGTATTTTAATATTCTTGTAATTCTTAAGCCAAAAAAAGTACAGTATTTCAAAAAATACAATCCTAAATGCCTTTCCACCAGAAATACATTACATTCTTTTTTTCCCCAAGTAATATCTTAGTAGTTGAAATTATCTTCCTGATGAGAACATCCTGAAAACTCCACATCACATCACTTTATTAGAGAGAGCTTGGACATACTTTCCATTGCTTAGCACTTTACTACATCACACCTTGAGAAAATCCTCAAATCTCCAACATGGAAGAGAATTATAAGAAGACATTTAGTGAAATGAGCTGATAGTGGTTTCAATAATTAGATCTGAAAAGAATCTCATTGAGAATGCAAAAATATCTTAACCTCAACCCTGCAGCTGAGTATTGGTGGGTGTTCTTTTGTTTGTTTGTTTTAAATTAGTGTTCTTTTATGAAGCATTAGAACAAAGGCTTTGAACAGGTTTAGAGTAGGATCATTCCTCTTGAATGACATAGTCTTTAATTTATAGAAAGCTGGAGAGAACATTTAAGTTCTGCTGCACAGAGCAAATGAACCAGCAACTGCTTTATTTTCTCTCCATAACAACACAGATAGAAAAACACTCCTCGACAGAAGAAAGCAAAATATACAGACTGCAGTGGGGGAAAATATGGTTAAGTTCCAAGCATGCCAAAAGTCTGAAGGCAAATACATGTCCTTACTAGAAAAAATAATGGAACAGCAACTCAGGTAAATGATAGACAAATTTCAAAATGTAAGTTGTAAATGAAAAACAATCTGAACAGTAGGGAAAAAAAAAATCTTTATTATATCTTTGTGATACAGAAGTACAAAAACTGTGTGCAATAACCATGCAGCTTGTACCTAGAGAAAAAAAAAAAAAAAATTCAAATGCTTGGATATAAGATACAAGTATTGACCTGTTGTCAGTAGTGCCCAACCACAGAGGAGTTACAGGACACAGCAAATCTGCTGCTTACCCAAAGCTTACTCCTAGCCTCCAGCAATTTGCAACTCAGGTTTTTCATGAGCCAGAGCTTGTAGCTTTATATCTGATAACTTTCATAGGATTTTCTACCTGCTTCATGAACCCATGTAAAATTTTACATCCATAATATCCCGTGGGAAGGAATTAGCACCTAAACAATATATCATATGAAGAAGCATCTTCTATTTTTGGTTTTGTACTCATTACCTGCTGGAATCAGTTGAGTCTACTAAACCTTTCTTAATTTTCTGCACAACACTCAGGATCTATAGAATCTGAAAAGGTTTTTATTATATGGTACCATTATCTCTGCTTCCCCCAGACAACTTTTTCCCAGTCTCAGTAGATGCTTTTAGTCATCTTTATGATCCTCTGTGCTTTCTTCCCAGTTTTACTATATAGACTTTCTGAGACACAAAAACCAGATTTTATGTAGTGTTTAAGATGTGAGCACATAATGTGTTTCTACAGTGATATAAATTCCTGTTTTCTTCCTTATTCTTTTTCTAAAAGACCTACTAATCTATTCGCTTTGTTGAATCTTAATGAACATTAAGCTGATATTTCACAAAGTTTTTATAAACTTAGATCTTCTCTCTTAATGCCAATGTTCAGCTTAGAGACCACACCTAAAGACCACCATTGTGCATATTAAAAAAAATCCTTAATTTTTTTACATGTGAATAACTTTTCTACTGAACTTGCTCTCACTGCCTCTTTTATGATGACTGCTCAGCAGACATGATTATAAAGAAGCAGAGCAATTTCTTTATGGCAGGTTTAGTCTTAGCATGCATTGGTAAGATATATTAATCAGACCTGTACAAGTAATATATAGGCAATGTCAGAGAACAGGTTAACAGAGGAGTGTTAAAACAAATTGATTAACAGCTGTGAGGCTTGAAAGCTAGATGACAAACTTCAGAAAGTTCCAAGGTAATAAAAAAAAAAAAAAACTTTCTTAAATCCGTTATTATCAGGAAGTATTGGAGAATAGAAAGTGCTATGATTGTTCTTAAGAACTGTATTGGTAATAATCCAGATTGAGAGTATACAGATGAATGTGTGATTCTGGCAACCTTCTTCTGTTGCTTTCTATGAAGGAAACAAATGCCTCTCTAAACTCTTCAAATTTTTCAAGCAAGCCAGGAAAATTTAATTAAAAGAAAACTCAATGACAGGAATTATAAGGTCAATTGCACTTGGTCTTGTTGCAAACCCCATGAAATTCAACAAAGACAAATGCAAGGTCCTGCACATGGGTCAAGACAATGCCAAGCACAAATGCAGGCTGGGTGATGGGTGGATGGAGAACAGCCTTTCAGAGAAGAACTTGGGGGTATCAGTGGATAGAAAACTGACTGATAAGCTTTTAAAACTTTTACAATATAGATTTTCACTATTCCTGGTATTAGAAATTGTCCAGTATTTAACCAGAATTAATAAAAGGTTAAAAATTTTGAAACAGTTACACAAAAGGGATTTAAAAACTGATTTGTGTTAACTTTTGCTTTTACCTAGCTTTAGCACATAAAGATAAATCTTTAATTTGGTTGTCTGTAATCCCCTTCCAGTCAACAGCAAGAAATATGTACATTCAGATAATTATTTGTTGTATCCTAAAACAAATCTCTGATAGGTCAGAGGAATTGCTCTTTGGAAATATGTGTCTCTCACTATCGGTGGTAGATGGAGGTCAAATTACTTGTTTAGATCATTTAACTACATTTCATATAGTCAAAGTGAGATAAATCCCTCTCTCTATGTTGATTCAGAGAAGCCATTGTGTAGTATCACAAGAATTGTACTATACTTGCATTACACTAGCCTCAAACATTGGCTAGAGTTATTGACCTTTTTGTGTTAAACCTAGAAGGCTTACAAAAAGCTATATTGTCTGAGAGGTAACATTACTAAATGAAACAAGTTTATTTCTTCAGCTGGAGATTTGATTACTGGATCCACATGACTTTAGCATCTTTATCAGGGCATCCTTTCTGGAATAGACTGTCCTCAGCGTTGTGTGACAAACAGGACATCAGGAGGAAAAAAATATCCATTCTGAGTTATGTGACCTTTGGGGAGCTTCAGGGCTTTATTCAATCAGCATATTCTCTGCCTCAATGAGTTATACACTCACCTGTGCTGTGATGTCAGGGATATTTCTGGTTAGTTGCTAATTCAGTTTATAAATTATATAACTAAATCAATGCCTCCCATTACTTGTAATGTAAACTATTGACTTTTCCTTTACCTCAGATGATTCAAGTGAAGGGGTTCCCATGCAGACATTATAAGGAGAAAACAAAAAGAAAACAAAACAGATATGAAACCAAACAGAGTGAAAAGGATTTTTTCAGGCCAGAGATAATATATATCGTACACTAACAAATTTTGGGGGAAAATAGCACATTTTGAAATAATGTAATGAAATAATATTGATGTCATGAAATCCTATGTTTTTATTGATCACATCGTACTAGAAGTAATAGAGAATGAAATGTAACGTTGTGTTTGTGGGATTTTTGTGATCTGTCATTCATGACATAGAAGTCTAAGAAAACCATCATCAAAGCTTATCACCAAGTTTTCTCTTGTGTTGTTTGTGAAGACCTTCTAGAATTGGTCTTTTCACATCATACATTTTAAAAGGAGTAAAATTATGTGGAGCCCATACATTTAGTCTGATTATATTAATGTTCTGTTTTTCTTATTTAAAAGTAACAGCTGAAGATCCCTCATAAAACCAAAGATTTCTTGATTTTGGTCTAAACAGAATGCAGAAGCACCACTAATCTGTGACCAGCAAAGTGCAAAATGTCAAAGAAGAACATGATGAGTTGACTACATAGATGCCTACATGCACAAGTGTCCCATTCTCCACCCTTGCTGCTCTGTGTTATGAGGAACATGGAAGGACCAGCTGACTGCCATTTGCAGGGCCAGCTTCACAGTCCTGCTTTGAAGGAGGTAAAGCAGGCACTTCAGCCCACATAATCTGCATCCACCTCACCAAGGTCAGAATAAAGACGGAATTTGTGGGATGCTGTTCATGAAGAGCTATTTAGTTTCAAGTACTTAATCTTACCCTGGAGACTAGATACCATTCTCTCCTTTGCTAATGCACACCTTACTGTGAGCTGCAGTCATCTTTCCTCTTGCTTTTTCTCCCACCAGGCCTGTGAAATTTTCAGTTACACAGCTTTTGGAACTGTCCTATCCCAGCTTGAGATAATTCCAAATTTCACAAAGTACTTAAATCAAGTCTGTGAATAGTACAAAAGTTTAAAAGACAAGAAACAGTTCAGATTCAATCCTCATTTGTTTCTTACTGACTGGTTTCATTGTCCCTCTCCCTGCTGGATATTTGGGCCCTTAGAGCTGCCCCAATCAACCTGGTCAACACACAGAAAACTAATTTCAGTGAACTGCATGTCGAGAGTTGATTATCTAAAGGTTGGTTACTTGGCAAGATATAATTCAGTTCCTCTCTGGTTTGTGTATTTAGAAAACAGGCAGCTATAAACCATCTTTAAACAGATATTATATATGTAGTCAGTAGTTCACACTGACAAGGTTATTAATAAGCTTAAAATAGTCCTTCACTAATATTAATAAGAGGATAGAGACTCCCTCTAGGGCCTTTTGGCAGCAAGCCGGATGGCAATGACTTGCTTGGAGTTGTAAATTTCTTAAACAAAGGTTCAAAAAAAAAAAAAAAATTGTTGCTTACCAGTAAACAAGGCTTTGTTACTACACAGTGTTTAGAGTTTAAAAATAAAACTATATAAAATCTATATAATATATATTGTAATTTAGTTAGCAGGTGCTTTTCACTCTGTAATTTTAAATGGAATTATCCATAAGTAGATGCATTTCTAGTGCTTTCCAATGAAGACTGGATCTTGTCTAAGCTGATTACATATTTTCATCATTAGTCTGGAACAAATGAAAAAATCATTACTGATAAGGTCTGTGAGATAAAGAGAGACATAAATAATATAAAAGACAGAATTACTGTTTCATAGTCCATTTCAAAAGAGCCAAGTGTAAGGTCATATATGAAAGCACTTATAATTTAGACTTTGTCAAAAGCATGGATTTCTCTCTCTTGTTAAGGCCTGGATGAACCTTAACTATTTGCCAATGATGGGAGCAAAAGAGCTAATACAGTCTTGCAAGTATAAGCAGGAAAATATGAAGTGGAACTAGCAAATACAGCATCCCTCTGTTTTAGAGACTGGCACAGCTATGATTGAAATACTTGCTTTACATATTATATCTGCAATTCAAGCAGGAAGCTGAGAAATTTTAGAAGGTTCAGAAAAGACTCATTCATATACATGATTAACAAGAAAATTAGCATCATGGACATGTAAAAGTTCCAAGAGAGGAAATATGATTACTGAGTAGTCTCCCTTCCAGAAAGTACTTAGCAAAATGTGGTGAAGGTGCTCAGCTGAAGCTGGGTAAATTCAGGCATGATATTTTAGTCATAAGGTTATTTAGCCAAGATACTAGGAGACATAGAGGACTTATTTTACTAAACATTAAGATAAAACCGGAAATGGTTTTCTAGATATATTCCATTTCAATCACAACTATTTGATTTTTAAAAAGGCATTATGCAGACTGTAAGAGATGATGATCAATGTAATTCCTTCATGTGTCTAAAATCTGTGAACAATTCTGCTCTCACCTTCTTCAGTGAGGAGGGGAATCTGCTCAAAAAGAAAGAAAAATAGAAGACACAGCTAACAGCAGAGAAATAAAATATTTTTTAAAACTCTTTCTGTTCTGTACTTGTGGTTTAAGCCAGAAAGATGTGCCTTGCAGAAATCATCAGCCAGGCTGTTTTAAAGGCTCACTTAATTTCAAACTGAATCTTGCTCTGTATACTGAAGCTATTTGATCCCAGGACTCCCGCATCCATAGAAGCACCTGAGCTGCTGAACCACTGTACCCCTGTTGGTGTGACCTTCCCTTCCCAGTGGTAAAGATACTACTGGGATGGGAAAGAAAGATTACACAGCCCTAGGGTTAAATTATACCTTCTGAGCTGATAGCCTAGCAAAGTACTTAACAAAAGCAGAAAAGCAGACACTGATGGGGAAACATCCCAGAAAAGGTAATACCCTGTGCTGACATTTCACATAAATCAGGAAAATTTGTCTAAACCTCTGCTTCAGCTGTCCACAGCAATGATTTTAAGTCAAGAGTTCCAACTACCAGGAGGACACTGACAAGTACCATCAGGCTGGACATGTTTTTTTTGTGGGTTGCATTTGTTCCCAGGATGCATTTGATATCAGACCAAGAAAGTTTTGGTACTGCTGCTCTGAGGCTTTCCCTCAAACAGAGATTCCCAAGAGCTTCATGTCTGTAAGGAAAAGTTGAGTTTTCTAGCACTTAGATGGTAGAAGAAGCATTTTTAGAATGAGTCACATGAAAAAGATGAGGGGCAATAGATAAAAGTTACTCCTGGAAAGAATCTGATTGGACACCAGAGGAAAATTTTTCACAATGAGAACAATCAGCCACTAGAATAATGTCCGCAGGGAAGTGGTGGATTCCCCAACATTGGACACTTTTATGATTAACTGGACAGGGTGCTGGGCCATCTTGTCCAGACCATGCTTTTGCCGAGAAAGGTTGGACCAGATGATCCTTGAGGTCCCTTCCAACCTGGTATTCTATGATTCTATGATTTCTTGGCTATCTCAGCTATGATCTGCAAAGTCCTATGCCTAATTGCTAGATTAAGTGTTTTTGACAATTTCCTCCAAATGCAAAAATGATGATTTGAAAGTAAGAACTATTGGGTTTCCTATCCAAGGATGCCTATGTGTTATACAAAAGAGTATAACGCACTCTCTTGACTTCTTTGGAAGCTAAGGATCTATTGTATGTCCTCTTTAGTTTTGGACTTAAATTCCCCTCAAGAAGGACTTCAACCTTGATGATTTACCTAAGTAACACTTACTTTCATCTTTCAATTTCCTTACTGAAACGAGCAACTTGCTTTCAGAAAATCATCTGCCCCTTGGCAGCAATCTCAAATACAAATGAGTAAAACAAAACTTATGTTCCTCTTGCTTTGAACAATGCATGCCACAGATTGTTACTTTCACTGAAGTGAATTTCTGAGTAACAAAGCCTTAAAGCTCAAACAAATCTCACTAAAACTTACCAGACATCTGTGCATTTCTGCATACAAGGTGCTCATCTCACTGTTATTCCTCATAATCAGTAACCAGAAGAATATCAGGAAAATCAGAGGCAAAAAGAATGCATTTCTGGTTGGCATGATTGCAGCCAATAACTGACAACTTCACCCAACTGAGTTTACTGCTTCTCCTTTTTAACACCAGAGCTTCCTTTGTCTCTGCCCTTCATGTCATTTTGATTGCTGTCTGGAACATTTGCAACATGCAGGATTGGTTTCTCATTATGGCAATTTCATTTTCCCTATGCTTGGCTAATTACATCTCTCATTTCTCACAGGTCATTATGAGAACAGATGACAATGGAAACAATTTCCTTCAGAAAAAAAAAATATTTTTACAGGCCCAGGACTCTAACTTCATGAAAATCTTCCACAAATTGTTGCATCCTTTTTTTTTTTTTTTTTTTTTTTTTCAGAAGAATGCTTAAACATATGTTTATTTAATTGTAATTCTACCAAAAAGGGAAATTTTCAAGAACACCCTACTGACTTGGCAACACATATCCCATTAAAAACATATGTGACTGTGGAGAGTTCTACGAACCGTGATTGGTAAGCTCAGGCATAGATATGTATCATCTGAAGTTGAATAGGTGTATCCCATCTTTAAGGAGAGTTTTGAATAAGCTATCAGCCTTGATCCAACTTACTTTCCTTGGAAATCAGCTGGAGCCATGTCATTAAATACTGTGGAGGATGCATTAAGCCAGAAATTGAATTTAGAGAAAAATTCATCCTTGTTATATAGATGCAATTGAAACTTGGAAACTCTCAGATGTGGGGCACTCTGCATTCTACAGAATGTAGTTGATTTGCGTTAATCAAGACACAAAGGTTGCAATAATTCATTCTTGTCTTTAGTGAGATATTCATGCAAAGGGCCTAAATCCATCAAAATCACAAAAGATGTAGAAATTCCATAAAAAATTACATTATTCTCAATACATTAAAACACAAAAAGGATCTTCCATGTAAAAAGACATGTTCTGTGATACAAAACTCAAAGAAACTTTACAGTCCCAGTAAATTCTCCCATTCAGCTGTTTGCAGGAAGAACATAATTTAATACACTTCATTGAATGTATTCTTAGTTCTACATTGTGCAGCTGCACATATTTATTTTTTTGCCATGCTATCTAATGCTCCATGATGCAGGATATTGGAGTGTAGTGGACCATGCAAATAGGATGCCAGGGCAATGGGAACTTAGGCAATTTAGATATGAAATTTTGCATGGAATAACAAAACAATGTACACTAGTTATGCTTCACTATAAAATCCATCACTAGTGGAATCATTCTTTCATGAGAGAAGATAAAAAAATAATAGAATAGAAAAGTAGAACACAACAAACTGTTATGCAGGTAATACCATATTGTTATCTAACAGTATATGCTAACAAGAATGTAAAAATATAATCCACTTCTTAAATGATTCAGCCACCTCTAACATTAACTAGTGACACAACTACAGACATGCATATTCTGTCCTTACCAAGTTCTTTTCAAAAATTACCAGCTAAGAGAAACGTATCATGCTGTAAACATATTCTACTTTTTTGCGTTCAGATAGGTGCTCCCCTTGAATTTATGCTTATTACTGCCTTCAGTAAACTTTCCTAAATCCATCAGACTAGGATGAAGCTCATCTAGATTGTGCCATTATCTGGTAATCAAGTATGAGACTCTTGATATGATTGTCCAGCTAACCAGATTTTGTGCATATAGTTTTCACTCAATATTGATTCAGAGGCCAAAATTACACTAAAGAAAGATTAAAGATTAAATCAGGTTCCCTCGTTAAGTTTAAGGTAGGAAGACAGGATCTCCTCTGAGACATTCAAAGGCATGTATTATTATGTCTTCATTAGAATGGAAATTTAGGGTCATCTTAAATGCCTGAATTAGACCCCATTTACATTATTGTTTAGAAATTTCAGTTCCCCAGTTTACAGGAGCTAAGGCCAGCTAGTATGGAGATTTCTACGTCTTAATAATGAACTGCATCATTTTGCATATATGACTTCAACTAATCTGACTCTGTTGACAGTCATCAGAACTGTTAATCCATCCCTTCCCTTTGTAATCAGTAAAAGAAAATTTCTTAACTGGATTGTTATTCTTTATAACATAAATAATTTTCAAACTTTAATAATTTAGCAAAAACAGGAGGAGATGCTGTAAAGGTTCCAGTACTATGTCATGCAGCAAGATCTTAATTTTAATCTCTATTAGGTTCTACCCATGTCCATACAAAGGTTTTTTGATTTCAGGCTGTAAAAAAAAAAAAAAAAGCTAACTGACATGTCAAATTACACAGGTCTTTGAAAAATCAGCTCTTTAACAGTAAAGTTCTTAGTGGATGGAGTGAACGGTCAAGGAAATGCGGACTATTTTTTTAACCCGTATGATAAATATCCTTTAAGCATATCCCTTAACAAAAGCACCTGCCAGTAGCTGCAGAATTTAAATTCAATTTCTCTAGTCATTAGAGATAGATTTGAAAAGCCAGATGTCAAGGCAGGTGCCACACTATATTTGATAGTAAGTTAATGGCCCTTGAAATTCAGGAGCAGTATGTCAGCCCTAACAGCTCCCTTTGTAACCAACTCCCCCTCTTCTAGGTTTATGCCCTCCTCTGTGCTTCCACTGCTTTTATTAAGATCAGAAACTGAATGTGAGAATGATGTTGTTTTTCTGTTTAGATGAGCTAACATACTATGTTATATCATTTTAATGTTCATCATCTCTGGGGCTTCATGTCTGAGAAGCTTCAGTTTTACGGGTGTTTTTTCAAACACTGAAAAAATATGTCTGTGCACTGGAAATAAACTGCATGCACTGTTAAATGTGGTTGTGTTGCTTCTGTTCCTGGTTATTGAAATATTTCATTTAAACCAGATTTGTATGGCCTTCTAGACTTTCTACCTTATGAGATGGAGAGGATTTTTTGGAAGGCTAAAGAGGGAATGCTAAATTTACTTTGCAGAATGCTGAATCAAATGCTGGCTTTGACTTGCAATATGCAGTTGCAGGTGCAATTTGGCTTCTCAGCTTTTAAAACATCGGTTTGGGTAAAACAATCATCCTCTTTTCAGCCTGCCTCAAGTGCCTCATCAGATGGCAGCAGAGTTTTATAGCAAGCAGTTGAAAGACATGGCACACACACTGCAAGGAATAAAAAGGATTGTAAAAAATGAGGCAGGGATTTTTGAATGTGGTGCAGAGTCATCATTTGCAGTGACATTTCTCACATATTTGAACACAGACTATCACTGCTTGTAGGATCATAGAAAACATCAAATCTTAGTAGTAAAAAACAATCCTCAGTAAGTAAAAAAAGTTAATCTACCTGCAGGTATTTTTGCTACCTGAGCATGTATTTTTTCCATTTAGGGTGATGATTACTGAAATTTGGCCAGCTTCATTATCAGCTAGAAAAGTTTTGCTTGGCACATCTGTCACACT
Organism: Tyto alba; assembly: GCF_018691265.1. Lineage (NCBI taxonomy): Eukaryota > Metazoa > Chordata > Aves > Strigiformes > Tytonidae > Tyto > Tyto alba. The sequence goes on along the minus strand of NW_024881316.1, from coordinate 38,767,296 downwards.
AATTACATTTTAGAGATGACCATAACATAAATGTTATAACCAAATCTCTGGACATTCAGAAATGTCTGCCACAACAATCTACGTCTGCATCCCAGACATAGGACTTTGCAGATTCAGCCCTGCAACACACTTAATCAGACTTTCTGCCAGTTGCTACTGATGGGGTTGGTGTCTCCTTCAGATGCTGCCAGCCATTCCTTTTCCTTTTATCATATCAGATTTAGCAATCATTTGAGCATGGGATGAATCAGCTTGGCTTGTGTATTTGGTGGCTTTGACCAGCCTAAGGGCTGTCTATAGGAGATGGTTCCTTTGTACTAGCTCATTAATGCCAGCCAAATGAAATTATCTGTTGGCCCACTTACCAAAAAATGCTTTGCACCATCGTTTCAATTCCTTTGAAGAGAAGGCTCCTACAATTTATTTACCAATACACTGATTTTTCTAAAAATAACAATATATGAACTAAGCTGCTAAGGGGAAGGATATAATACAATAGAGGGGTGCAGGGGGTAACAACTGGAAGAAAAAAAAAAAAGAAGAAAAAAAAAAAAAAACAAAAAAAAAAAAAAAAAACAAAAAAAAAAAAAAAAAACAAAAAACAAGAGTATTTTGATAGAATTCTGGAAATTTTTCTAATTCCTGGTAGCATTCATAAAATGACAGCAAAGTTCTTGGAATTAGTTCCCTTACCATTTAAGATTGCCCTTGAAGAATCTCAGTTGTATTTTAAAACAGAAACATATGTAAAACACCACAGTGCATTTAAAATCCCAGCAGCTGGCATGTGGCATTTACTGGCAATGCCTCCCCCCCGAGAGCATCCCTCTCCAGCGGCTACGGGAGCGCCCAGCTGGCCGAGAGGCGCAGGGGAGCCCTAGGCATGCCTTGGGAACCGCCAGCACACGTCTGATTTTCTTCTAATTATATCTCAGCAATCATCCCCGTGGAAAACTGTTTATGTAAACATGTCTCACACAATTCTGTCGTGTAGTAAAGGTCTGGAAGATACATTTTAATTCAATTGACTTGGAGTGGAGAATACACAAAGGGCTAAGGCTGGGCAGCCTGTATCTGTGCCATAAACTTTTGCCCACGGCAGTAATGCCCGCAGCGGAGCCCTCGGGGAGAAGGGGTGCTGCGCAGCCTGAGCTCATCAGAAAGGACACACTGAACTGTGCAACAGGGATCAGACTTCAAAAAACTTACTCCGTGGAAAATTCCACAGTTACCTTTTATTCTACATCACTGCAGAAACAGAAAAAGTTTAATATATTGAAATTCAATTAAAAAGTGTAATTTACAGTAAGATATTTGTTACAAGTTCAAAAAATTAATTATTGCTCAGATTGGGGTGGGGGGAAAATGGTCTCATTACAGTGGTTTTAAATCTGAATGGTAACTCTTTAAAAGTGGAAATTATGTCTTTCATATATTTAAAACACTTTCACCTTCAACATTTGAAAAAAATGAACATGCTCCAATAATAAGTTTACATTTTATCAAGCTACATTTTTTGACCAAACCAGTCCATTTAAATATGTTTTTCCAGTTCCATTGTTACATTTTTAGCTACAGGATGAATCAAAATGACAGTCAGACTTTCTTTGCCATTGAAAGTTTATATAATTTTCCCTAAATCCTATTCAGAAGTCCACTGAGAAGAGGTTCATTAAAAAAATATTCCATGACAGTGGAATATTTCTGCTCATCAAGACAGACAGAAAAATAGGCCATAACAAAAGTTTTTTCCCCTCCTACAACACCTCCACCCCAAGACCATTTTCTCTATAAATATATATATATATATAGTGGTTTGTCATACATTAAAGGATTTTGTAGATTAACAAACTTCTGCTCCCATAAGGTGACAAACAGACCAGGTCCTCATCTAGTCTGGGTGTAACTGAAAGGACTGGGAAATTCTCTTCTTTGGCAATTTACAGATTTCAGAACTTGTTTTCTTGACTGCTCTCTGAAAGACACAGTAGAGTCCACTCTAGTTCAGACAGCTCATTTTGGAAACATTAGTTTCAGTTCTATTGCAAGTTCAATAACACATTATGTTTCAGTCCAGTACATTTCCAGCAGCAAAAATACCAACTGAACTTTATAACAATAATCATAATAATCAAACCTGTCCTGGTGGCTGTTGCTGTAGAAAAGTTCAATTGTTGCCTGATTTGGGTGAAACAGAGTTACCCCATGCCATACCTATTTTAGCAGCTACAGTAGGATACAATTTATTGGTATGTGACAGATAACAGGGGAAATTCTGGAGATTTATTCTTACTTACATACAGACAGAACTATAAATGCTTCCCCCTTTGCCTGCCCCCCTCTGCTTCTTAATTCCTCTCCAAAATCATATTTCATGTATTGAAAAAAAGTAAAGAAAAAATTACTACATCTACCACCATGCTTTAAACAGTGTGTGATCAAGCCACAATGCAGTTTCCCTGAATTTTTGTAGTGGCTTCACAAACTGACCCTTGCAAAAGAACAGCCGCTGAAAAAAAGAAAGGAAAAAAAAATAATAAAAAAAAGAACAACATAATCTCATAATCCTTCCTGGAGTATGTTAGGAAAAAAAACAAAACAAAACAAAACAAAAAACTGTCACAAAGGGTCTGATCTTGAGATCCACAGAGAATTCATATTGTGCCACAGCCACCCATGAGACTTGATCTTGTTACTAATGGGTTTATAATAAATTGTCAGCTTGCAGCAAGAAGAAGCATTTTTCTAAGTTTTACTGAAGCAAGGATGACCATCCAGGATATCATTACTATTAGTTCTGTTACATTAGCTCTTTCAAACCCTAACTTCCACTTACATTTCCAGATGAGGACACAGATGTTGTTATCTGTATGTATCTGAAGTACTGCATTTCCTTTGGAATTCAGTAGGGAGGTGTCCTCCAACCCTGAAGATCTGAATTTAAGTGATATACTGCATGGTTTAAACAGGCAATATGTACTAGTAAATTAATCATGGTGGGTAGCAAGCCTGAGTGTTGGAACTTGATCATCCATATTCTGAAGTTATTGGAGCAGTCTTGTCACATGTTTGGCTCATGTCATGAAACACCACTCCAAACAATTCTCAGAAATAATTTGGAAATTAAGATTTATCACGAAATATTCTCAATAGATAGTCTGGATGGAGCTGTTCACCTCTGAGGCTAGAAGAGCTTAATAATGTGTATGTGGTCAAACTGTGCCAATTGCCTTCCATGCCAAGAACAGTCCCTGACACTGTTATTTTACTAGTATATATGCAGCCAAAAAGAAATACTAACAAATTAGTCTGAAACTACTTGGTTCAAATTGCTATCACTCAGCTATCCATAAAAGTTATAATCACTTGAAAAGAAGGAAATATACAGGTTCCACAGAGGATGGGGTAAATACTCAAAGGGTAAACTTTACTTGCTGCCAAATGTCTTATTCATTTGAACAATACTTACTGTAGGATTGCTAAGAAAACTGTGGCATTTATGCTACCATGAAAAAAAAAGGATTAGGAAACAGATAGCAAACAGAGAAATGCTCAGGATGACCACTGGAAAAATTATTCTTTCCCTACCAATGATCAGTATGAAAACAGACCTTATTTTCTGCATTTATATTTAAACAAGCACCCGCTCCAATGTGATTTTTTACCATTTAATCCAGGATAACACTAAAATTAAACTTCATTCACCAATCTATCTGTCCTGGTTTGGGCTGAAACAGAGTTAATATTCCTTTTTGGGAACTAGATGAGTGCTGTGTTTTGGATTTAGCTTTGGGTTTGGTATGAGAAGAATGCTGATAGCACACTCATGTTTTTGGCTCCTACCGAGACTTCCAGGACTCTCCGACTCCCCATGTCCTGCCCGTGCACAAGGACAGAAGAAGCAGGGAGGGAGCACGGCCACAGCACCTGACCCAAACTGGCCAGTGGAATATTCCATATCATGGAACGTCATGCTCACTATATAGAAGAGGGTGCTTGACAAGGAGCTCTCCCTCGCTTCCGGGATTGCGATTGTGGGATCTTGGTATTTTGGGATCACTAGCCAGGAACAGGCTGGGTACTGGTCAGTGGGTGGTGAGCAATTGCATTGTGCATTGCCTGTTTATATTTTTTTTTTCTATTATTGTCATTGTTGTTGTTTTATTACCATTATTAAACTGTTCCTATCTCAGCCTGAGAGTCTCCCTTTACCCCTACAATTCCCTCCCCCATTCCCAGGCTGGGGAGGGGAAGGGTGGGTGATCGGCTGCAGGGTGGTTGGCTGCCGACCAGACTCAAACCACAACAGTATCCTAATGACTGGAGACAGCAGGCAGTATAGGGAGCACATATACATCAGGACTCCCTGTCTTAAGAAGGTCCCAAACTTTCTCTCTTACATTAAACCATGGATCAATCACAGTTAAATTAAATATATTTCATAAATTTTAAGAATTTCCCAAACTTTAGAGATTACTTCTAATGGCATATGTTCTTTTACTCGGCATCAAAGGACTAACCAGCTCTGGCATTCCATACACTGAGTGCTACCAGTCTTTACTGATCAACAGTTTAAGAAACTGGAGCCAAGTGAAGGGAAAATCAATCCAAATACAGCTGTCTGAAAATTAATGTAGGTATAGGAAAACACCTGCATATACCAAATATTTGATTTTGGCCCCCATTTAGTGATGTAAACTTCATGAAACTTGAGTAGATTCCACTTATCATCGCATGTCCACCTTTAACACAGTACTTTGATCCACTAATAAAATGCTTTAAAAGGGAAAAGGCATGCGAGCTTCCATGTAATTGACAATTTTTTGTGCTTATAAACTAGTTGTTGTTATTATTATTTCTTTTTAACCTTTTAAAAATGTCAAAAATTATATTGTTCTATACAAACTTACCAAGAAACTCAGCCCTTGTTGGCACACTCAGAATTTCCTTTTTTTTTTTTTTTTCAATAGCACTTTGAAATAAAAGGTTGGCAGGAAAACTGATGATTTAGGGACACAGGTACATGTGTTTGAACTATATCACTGACCTGATATTTTTAAACTTCAGAAGCTTTACAAGACTGTTGGGAAAAGGTACAGAGGAATATTACACAGAGGTGGATGTAGCTGCAAAACTCTTGCGTAGGGTTGTGGGTTGTGTTTCAGAGTGATATAGGTTTTCCCTTAGCATATTAGATGGGCACACATTGCCTCTAATAGTTCTGGTAGGTCAAAGGAAGCTACCTTAACTCCCTTCTTGGGCAGAAAATGAAATGTAATGAGAAAGACCTCAAGCATCTCTGATATTTTGATTTTACTGGAGATGAAACATGTCTTTGTTTAAGTACCCTGAATTTCCATTTGAGTAATTGACAAAGACAACCTAAACTTAGCTGTGCCTAATTAAATAAATTCTTGCTGGCACTCTGAGAGTCAATAATTCTCTGACAGTAATTAAAAACACACACAGGCATTTACCTATACAAAATGAAAACACCTACCTTCTCCAAGCTTCAGATGTCCCTTAGAGAGATCCTCATCTGTGTTCAATATTCAGTCTGGTTCAGTATTGTTCTGTATTTATCCAAGAGAGGGATGACTATTATTGCACACTTCTATGATTTAGCTACCCTGGAGTTGTCTTTTAAAAAGTCATTCTACATTTACATGATTTAAAAATGCATTACAATGATTTAAAAAGGAATTGAGTAGTGTCATGAAAAAAAGTCTAAAATACTAAATCAGTATAAGATGTTATAATTCTTTCTGTAATACATAGTAAATTTTTGAAACTGAAATAACTCTTCATGTAATACACCGTAAACGTATGAAATTGAGAGAATGAAATCCAGAGTTTTCACTTAAAATCCATCTTGGAAAATGGATCTGGCTATATATTTTATTATTGAATCTTTTAATACAGAATCTCTACTGGATATCTTTTTTATACTATATATCTTTGAAGCCAAATTTTTCCTTTCCCATCAACCAGAGTTTAATTAAAGAAGGTCCCCAACTCTGAATCCCCTGAATGTGATGGTCTGATATCATAAAGGAAGGGACGTGCCCTAACAGATCACTGACTCCCACCGGCAGGTTTTTCTGACCATGTTACAGAAGCTGGAGGAGATTATTAAACTTCAGATCTAAATGAAGCATTCTCAGTTGGTGTTTCACAAAATATCTACATGACCATAATGGGACTTCAGCATATCAGCATCTAATTTCAAGGCACTTTGCTGCTCATAGATTCCCCAGCCCTTATGTACCCTGCAGTCTTTCCAGTTCTGTCCCTCCTAGACATGCAACATACAATGTAATGTCCATTCATCTCCTTTTTTAACCTCGCAGCTCAAAACCTTCCCACTTACAGGGGGATGCTGTAGCCTTACTGTAATTAATTTCTGCTTGTATCATGGCTGTATTCATTAGCATATGTGAAAGCCAGAATCAGCCTATGTCTTATGACTCCCGGTATTAAATGGAGTGCTCTGTCCAGAGCCTACCACTCAGTGTGAGAAAATGCATCAGACTCAGGACTCATATGAAAACTTCAACAGTTTCCTTAGTAATTTCACCAGTCAATAAAAAAACCTGCATGATATAAATGTTCAATCTTCGTATCATAGGACAAATTAATATTCGTTCAGAGTTTCAGTTCAAGTGCTATCTCTGTAGCAGCCTTCAGCAGCACTCATTAGTCTCAGTTAGCATATTATCCTTCTTAATTAGAAACTCTTAAACTTTTTAGTCATGGGAATTCAAGGGTAACAAAAGAAGAAGAAATATTGTGTGATTCATTTTAATTACAGATTTACATGTTCTTGGCTGGAATAGGAAACTGGAAGTTATGGTCTTAGTCTATCATTAGATAGGTAGAGATGTCTCAGCAGTATTGTATACCACTCAGGAAACAGAACTAGCCTAGGATAAACATGAAAGAAAAATTTCAGAGTGCAAGGGAATGGGTATTTAATCACCCAGTGGGACTATGAATTATAGAGTTTTCTGAAGTTATTGAGAATCTTTCTGTTCATGTGCAGAGCTTTATTAAGGAACTGAATCCTGCAACTGTGATGTCAGTGGCGGGGTCAAGAGGAGGAATTCTCCAAATACAAGGCTTCTGGTGAAATCTTGGACTCTTTATAGTCAACAGCATAACCTACACTGACAGGTTGTTCATAACCCTGCTGTGCTCAGTGAAGCAGAAGAAATTTGTCTCCTTCTGAGGGAAAGGGGTATGCCTTTGCCTTCCTTGTCTCTACCCACCAGCTCTTAGCCCCTGTAGTATCCTAACAAAAATGATGGATTTGGATATTTAGCTATGAACACTAGTAAAAGTTTGGATGCAAATGTATAACTGTCCTATTAATGCCCCATTAACTCTTTTAATATAGTGTGTAAAGAAATGGAGCTATTCAGATAGCAAAAACTATGAACTTTTGCTACAAATGCTGCTAGTGATGGAAATTATATCAAAAGATAAATACAAATAGATATTTCAGCTATAATTGCTATTTTTGTGGCTACATTTATTTTCTTGACCAGATGTGTATGAACCAATTTGTCCTAAATTTATTCCTTCTTAATTTAGGCAACATTTACTCCACCTAGCTGAAGGTCAGGGTCCGTCTTACCTAACCCCAATCATCTAAAGATTAAACACATGTAAGTCTCAGTAATTCTTCTGGACTTTCTCCATGATCTTAAGATACAGAAAAACCCCTTCAGAGTGTAATTCACCCTATCGATATTAAGGGCCCAAGATAAGAGGCAGTAACTTCTGGAGATATCTTTGTCTTTTTGTTGGCAGCAGAGGAAGCTAAACCTCTTTACATTGTCTGGGCTCATGATGTAGATGGTTATGGATCACTATGCTGTTGGCTTGACAACACTTCCAGTAGTGGAAGTGTGACAATATACAGCTTAAAGGAAGGAAAAGCAGGTATACCTCACAGATTGACTTCAGGTGTCACGTGGTTACCTGATTATTTTTTTAATGTGTTTTTCAATGCAAGTCACATTTTTCAACCTCTCCATAATCCAGAATGGTCTGTGTAACACAGCTGTTGGGATAGAAGAGTGGATGTATGAAGGAAGTGTGAACAGATGTTGTGGTTTGAGCTCAGAGGGCAATTGGCAATCATGTAGTTGCTCACTCACTCCTTTCCTGACCAGGAATGGGAAGGAGAAAATAAAACAAAAGGCTTGGTTTCTGCATCTAAGTCTCCCTCAACTCCTCCTCAGAACTCCCAGTCCTCCTCCCAGGTTCCCCTTCTTAAATATGTTATCGCAGAGGTGCTGCCACCATCACTAATTGGCTCAGCCTTGGCCAGAGACAGGTCCGACGTGGAGCCGAGGGAGCTTTGAAAAGATTCTCACAGGGGGCCACCACTGTAACCCCTTCCCCTGCTACCAAAAACCCTGTCACACACACAAACTCAACACAAAATAGCACCCAAAACTCCCTGAGAAGGCATTTTCCCAAAACTCCCTGAGAAGGCATTTTCCCAAAACTGATTGTCTTAAAAAGGAAGGCACCACCAGCCCATTGAACAGAAACTGGGGAATTGCAGAGATATTATAAACAAAGGACTCAGCTTTAAAAGGAGGACAAAGGCATGAAAATCTGTAACAGCAAGAAGAACAGTGGCATAGAGAGCAATGCAGGCACACAGCAACCACCAACACTCACTTTGGTTCTGCCAGAAGCCACCCCATGGCATCACCAGCCTGCCCAGACCACCCTGAGCATCCTTCCCTGGGACATTGCAGGGAGTCACAACCAAACAGTGATGGATAGTGGGGCCAGTGAGAAGGGACCCACGGGTGCACATGTGCAACCTCGGGGATGTTGACCAGGGTCCCCCAGGTGCCATCTCACAGGGGTTTCTCCCTCATGGGAACATCAGGACTGGCAGGGAGCAACATGGGCTCCCATAGCACTGGAGCATCTGCCTCTTACAGGAGGGGGTTTGCCAGTAGGCACTGCACCCCCCAGAGAGGTGCCTGTGCCTGAAACCCACACAATCTGTGGGAGAATGTGTGTGTGTGAGGAAAACTTCTTTCTTTAATCAGTTATAGCAGGAAATTTTAAAATCTATAGGTGTTTATTAACTTTTAGTAAGTGTTGAACATTGTGAGTTTTCTGTTGTATTGTTGATATTAATCCTAAATCTGCAGTTTGGTGATTGTTGATTAAATGTTGTTAATAAATCAATAAACCCTTCTGATCATGATTTGGTTTAACCAAATGAACTGGGTAGGTTTTCCCTGCATTGTTATTACCAGGTGACATTAAGTTGACACTAGTTTGAGGTCACACGTGTCTGTTTGCAACTCTGGCCCTCAGCATGGAGGCAGTTCCCTCTCTTTCCAGCATGCAGAGTAGTGTCATAATTTTGAAATTCAACTGCTCATGATCTGTTTGTCAATGTAATAAACTCTTTGTTGTCTGATGAGATCTTGTCCCTAAATACAGGAAGGTTCTTTATTATTTTTTTTTTCTAATGACACCTAAAACTTAATAATAATATCAATATATCATATGGTAATCATGATTTCATTAAGATTAAGATGGACAGAAATAATCAGTCTTTTTGAAAATTATTCTAAAAACCAAGAAGTTCTATCCATCAGAAAACATAGAGAAAAAAAATATTCTTTGCTAAATTTACCTTGAATTTTGGTCCACTTAACGTCTTTCATCAATATCTACTGTCTTAGTTTAACAAATGGAATCATAAATAATGCAATCTACATCAATTGCACTTATTTGCAATTAGAATTTTTTTCTGAACTCTGTTTTATGAATATTTAATAAACTGTGTAACCTTGATGGAAGGAGTGCAATTTAGAAGGCTATCACGAATATTTAGAAAGTCTTGCTTTGTGATCTCAACTTCTGATTTTAACTTAACATCCAGTAAATCTTTCTGCATAATGCTCAGCTCAGCAAGTCTAATATTTTCCTGATCTAGAAATAAATGGATAATTTCAAGATATGTTTTCAACTACAACGGAACTAGGTGTCTTTTTTAACCTTCTAATAATTATGACCTAAAATTTCAGAGTACATATTTTAGGGTGAGTACTGAAAAAAATAAAACTAAAAAAGAAAATAAGTTACTCCTTGAATATATATTTAGGATGTGTGATGCCAAAACGAAATTTTATATATACCAGAGGCTATTAAAATAGAAACAGTGATTCACTGACAGTTCAGTCTTTGCTTCTTCAGACAGGAACAACTAGCCAAAAATTTTGTTTTATTTTCTCCAGTTTGCCACAGTAAGTTTATTTTAAAATATACTGTTATGGGGTAATGTTAACCCACTGCTACAGCTTTGCAACATTTGCATTTACCAGTCATTTATAGAGAAATTACATGAAGACAATTGTGAAAAAAGAAGAATATGTGTGAGCTACATTCTTCTAGCAATAAGAAAAATCTTGTGATTCAATGGGCACTATTCAATCAAACTTCTGAAATACATGTGAGATATGGGAGAACAGAAGCTCAAAACTGAGTAAATCTCTGGAAGCAACTACATGGAGTGCTGTGACACTTGGAAGTTTCTCTGCAAATTGCTATGGATCAGTACCTTGGTAATGAAAAAAAAAGTCCAATGAAAGACTGAGATCTCAGACATCTTGCTTCACCTTGCTTCAGAATTAGCTCAGGAAACTGCTGGAAAAATTGTGCTGGTCACATAGGAAATCTGTTAAAAATAAACTGCATTTCAGAGCCTACAGACACATACAGTTCGGGCCCCTGGAAGAAACTGGAGACGGAAATCTAGCTAAAGTACCAAATAAGCCAAATAAATACTTCCTTCAGTGAGAGGATAATGCTGATTTTGTTCACATTAGAGCCCTCGAAATTGATTCAGTGCAGAATAAAACAGAGGTGACTCCTGGTGACCACACTGGCAGTGGCACACTGTCTGCAGGCAAAATGTGTTCCCTCTTCTACCGACTGTGTCACTGCCCTGAGCACAGATCTTGGTGTCCTGTAAGCAGCTGCTCACAAACTGACTAAGTATTATATAGTAGCAATTATCTTCCTGCACATCATCAGGACCGAAGGGAAGAAAGACAACGTCAGTCTGAATAAAGGTGCTGATCAAAGGTGAAACAGCTGGAGGGTGGCCTTTACTGATTTACTCATAGGAAAGATGAGCCTGTCTTGCAAAAAGTTGATTTACTGGTAGAAAATTTGTAGTTTGCAAAAGATACTGGAAACGACTGTAGGAAGAAAGTTAATAGCCAGCTGTAATGACAGAACAGAGTGGGGAGCAGGGTTGCGACTCTACTGTTCACTGGGGGAGTCTGGTTTCCCCTCTACTTCCCATCTTCATGATCAGGCTGTAATTAAATGGCTACGTGGGCAGCTCCAGTGCTATCTGACAAGAGTATGCTTAACTGTCACAGTGCTAACGTCCCTTCTTTATCAGAGTCCCCCAAAACTGGTACTATATCTGTAAGCACCTAAGCACTGACGTTCATAACAGAGTGACTAAATTATGGTGGGGTCAACAAAAGGAAGAAAGAATTTGATTCCCAACAGCCTTTGTTTTATGTTAGAATAATGCACCAATACCAATATGCTTCACAGCCTGAAGTGAAATAGCTGCTTCAAACATAACTGCTTCACTGGAATTGGATTATTAAATTACTTGAGGTTGGTATTTGATTATAAAACAGTTTTGAGCTTTTTGGCATTTTATCTGCTATTCTTATTAAAGTTGACACAAGAAAATATTTATCTTAGTTATGAGAATGAAAATTATCATGTGGAATATGAATATTACTTCTTAATACATGTGTTTCAATGTCTTCCTAAATAGGCTGTTACTTTGTTTATCTTTCATTTGAGAGTCAAGATAGAACATAAACAGAAATAAGCTTTTTTCCCTGAAGCTGGAATTGTTTTTAGGAATGTTCTGCCTGCAGAGATGGAAACAAGACTTCAAGTATTTGCACTGTAACTGTCTTCAACTAGTGTTTGATCAAAAAAGGGAAAAAAATTAAAAAGGAAAAAATATTGATTTGGCTGAATGTTTTTATATATTATTCTTTCAAATGGAAAATTTTCCATGAGGAAAGAAATGGTTATTCAACAGACAAAGAGAAATAGTTGATCCCACAAAACAATCGGACACAGAAGGTGCTTTAAAAAAGAAAGAGCAAGTTGTTAAATCTCAAGTTAAAAAAGTCGAGAGCTGTGATTCATAGGTCCCCAGTTACCACTCATTTTGACTTAGAGTTTATGCACGCAGCTGCTGACTTACGCTGCTGTTATTAGAGAGTGATGTGAACGATGAAGTCTCTGTTGCTGCATGTTTGGAACAGGAATTTTACTTCTTTGTTCTGCTTTTAAAAGATAAAACACTGTTAACAAGGTAACAAAATCAGACCACCAGGGAAAGCATAAACAGACTTCATTCATTTCCAGCCTTCCTGTAGCCAAATAAGACATTGGTCTTGCATGTACAGAATTTACATTTCCAATATAATTTGGTATACATTGCAAACATCTGAAAGGGGTATCACCCTATGAATTTTTTTTTCAAGGAAAATACTCAACTATCAAAAGGAACTGTCTTGCAAGAACAGGTTGTCTAACCAGCAAGCTGTTTGAACAAACTCATTTTTTTTCTGGTGTCAGTATATGTATACATATCAGATATATAGCAGTCAATAAAAAACTGGTGGGTGAGACATTTGTTTTTCATAAAAATGAAACTGCATTTCAGCTAACTGGTTAAAGCCCTGTGGATTTTTTTGCAAAAATATAACTAAAAAATTTATATGCTTATAAGCTGTAAATTCTTATAAAAAATTCTCCCTCCTGTGGCTAAGATTGCATTAGTTAGTAAAGAATCAGATAATGATTTTTGATTAGCTGCTTCTTTTATTGGAAAGATTCTAAAGGGGAAGAAAACAAATATTTTTAAGTTACTTCCTTAGAAGTTCTAACTCTTTTCAAATAAGACATTACAAATGGTTGACATAATTCAAAGAACACTAGTAAAATCAGTACTGAAGAAATAAATAGTGAAGACAATTTAACTTAGTGCTACAAACAGGGAGTTTCTCTTTGTTTTCTGGTTCTATTGCAATCTGGAAAAATTGACATTAGCATCAATAGGGATGAAATTATGAAGTTTTGTGGCCATGAAGTCAGAAAGAAGTTAATGGTAATTTCTATTTGTTTTTTGTAGTATCAGGACATTATTCTAGGTCTTCAAGCCTAGGCAGACTGATTGGATACATGATGCCATGGCTGCAGTTTGCAGAGCCAGGTCTGTCTGAGACAGCTTGAACCAGCTTGGCATTAGTTCAATTTCAGGAGCTCAGAGTAGACAAGATGTACTTTATTCCCTGATCTGGTTTTGGTATGCCCACAACTGGGCTGCAACCTGTGCCTGATTTAGTCACTTCAGTTATGGAGCTCTCTAACCCACGCAAACACACTGGAGACAGTAGCATCTCCAGAACCCTGAGCAGAATGGCTGCATCCATGTAACCAGTGACACAGACCCAGGCCCAGCACTGACGTGCCTCCAGTGCTCTACAAGACCCCCTGTTTTTCTCACACCCTGAGCCACTAGGCCAGCATGAGTGGCACTACTTCATTGATCTTTCACGGAAGCTTATTGTGCTCTCATGGCTATCAACCCTTGCAGGAGCAACAAATAATATAATACCTTTGATGTGCTAAGACTTTCCTGTGAAGGTGGCAAATGTCAATACGATTTTATCTAATATTCCCACTGAAGACAACAGTGCTTCAATAAGTACATTTGAATCACTGGACAGGCACACTTGATAAGATGGTCGTGGACTTTAGCAATACAGAATGAGACTTACTAGAAACACTTTCTCCAAGCCCATACATCCAGATTTACTTCCAAAACTAATTAGGACACACTGGTGTATGGTCACACTCAGGTCTCATCCTCACAGACAGTTGGAATAGTGCCAGGCTGCAAAGCAAAGTACCAGAGTCAATGGAAATGCAATGAGGCATACCTGCCCAACTTTGCTGACACAGCCAAAGGGCTCCTGACATTGCTTACAGTAAGAACTATAATTGCTGGACAAAGGTTTGCAACACAGAAATGAATTTCACTCTTTGTTATTACAGTTTTCATGTATAATGGTCAACCACTGTTATTTTTTGTCACTTCAGAACTAGGAGTCAATAAGATACTGGATAGGCCATATGGACATTAATTGGATAAGTTCAGAAAATGAGAAATCTAATAGTTACCTAGAAATTGCTCGGAACTAAAGAAATTGCACAGAACCTTATGATGGCATAAAATTACTGTAAGATTTACTTTGTAAGTAAGTTCCTGTAGGACACAAACAGACTGGAAATAGCAGCAGAAGCAATACAGAGAAGACTAGCCAACAAAGTAAGTCATGCTGACAAGGTTAATGCAATAACACTTTTCAAATTGTACAAACATTTGGAATACAAATGGGCTATTCCCTTCCTTTAAGTACAGCATGTTTTACTCTACAAATACCTTGAGCTTTGATTTAGCAAAGCATTCAACCATGTGCTTGCCTCTAAGCACATAGTTAAATTCTACTTGCCACAGCCTAGATTTACTATATTGCAGGTCTGGAAATACATGGTGTTTGACAATGAAATAGAAAGCTTCCCTTTGCCCTTGAGAAGTCTATCATTCATCCATCAGTCAAGGAATTTTTACATTTTCATTTTTTCCGCTGATTGGGAATGATGCACTTCTAGGAAAAAAAAAAAAAAAAAAAAAGCTCTAAGCAGTAGGAATGAACAACTCCAATAAAATAAAGTCAGTCATGTACCAAGCTTATAGTAGCATGATGAGTTGGCAAAACCTATTTCAAAATGGTGAATGTAGTATTCCACTCTTTTGGTCTGTGCAAAGGAGGTTGCAGCTTGACAGTGTGGTTCAATCAAAAAGAGCAAAGGTCTGTATGCATAAACCTGCAGACCAAAGTGGAGCAGAAACCATACAAGGCAACATGTTTCCCAACCCAATATAACAAACACCAAAGAGGAATAAAGAAAAAATAAAATCATAATCTGAACAAGCCCTAGAAACTGACTCTGAGATAAGAGAGGTGGATTGGGGACTAGTCTTGACTGAAAAAGTCCTGTAGCAGTGTACTCACTTTACTAAGCTGATGTCTTTTGATTCATTCACCTCATTCAGAAGAAAAGGAACTTTGCAGTTTTTTCCCAATTAACATCAAAGAATCATCCCAAAAAACTGATACAATCATTAAGTTCCTGCGGTTTTAGTTAAGTGCTTAGATCAGAAGCAATCATTTTAACGGCCTCTGACTATATTCTTGTTCCCTGTCCTTGTCTGCCTCTGAAATAACTGCACAATACCTCTGCATTTAGGTTTATAATCAATAGGTTTATATTTAAAATGCTCCCTCCCTAGTCTCATTGTATTTTAATATTTTAAAGCCATTAAACTGACTGTGGTGAAATCTCTCATCATAAAATACTCATTACTTTAAATACATGTGTTTCATTTAACATTTTAGAGCATCCTCCATCTCCTGATTTTTCACTAGTATCTTTCATTATCTGCATCGCTTTCCCTGCAGGTTACTGTCTAACCTTCTAAAATATACTTGAAGAACAAGAACATCTTAGGTTTTGATTTCACTCCCTTCATTGAAGATAGAGTCATTAGATGTCCAGTTTCTCCCTCACTAAGCCTGTTTGCCCTAGATAATGAAATGTTTCACCAGTAAAATGAACATTATGACTAAATGTTACATTCTATGTCACCCCACTACTCTGTGTCATAAATCTTGTCCTCTTTTAAACATCCATGAATCTCTTACTAAACCTCATTAAAATACAGACAGGTCAGAATTCCATACTATTTGTCTGACTTTTAAGATTTGTAGTTTCTAAAACTTTCTGAATCAAGTATGCTATGTAATGCAGTTCAGGATCCCAATTTATGCAAGATTTAAAAGTAGTAGTTGATCTAGAAGTTGTCATGTCTTTTGGGACTCATGATACCTGAAAACTATTAGGGTTCTGAGATTTGGCAGAGGTCACTAAGCAAGGCATGATTAACATGTGAAAGTAAAGCTAACATCGGTTTTAATACTCTCTGGGTTGGCTATCAAAGCAGATTAAATTTGAAGACTGAGACTGCAGTTCCACATGATTCTTTTCTTTCCCAGTAGCTCTTTTCGTTTTGAACTACTAATCAAATGGTAAACCCTTTCAAGTACTTTTGGCATTAGGAGAAAGAATGCTTCATGTACCATAAACGGTATGCTTATCCCCAAATTAATCTTCTAGGTTCTTCCTTTATTATTTTTAAAGAGACAACATCATAATTGCAGGCATGCTTTTTAGTTTTTAAGAGTTTTGCTGTGAGTATGAGATGGATAGTTTGGGGAGTTTTAATCAGTGAAAACAGAGTTGAGGGAATTAAATCATGTTCATAAATACTGACAGGGAAAGTATAGGTTACTAGACCAGAACTTGACCTTAGCCGTAAAAAGAAATCTTTGTCAAATTTCAGTGTGAAGGCTGAATATAGACCTTAGTGTAACGGGTGTCCTGGTGTTACTCCACAGGCAAAAATTGTGTATTACACACCAGGCTGGCAAACTTACTTGTTTTCCACTTTCAACCAAAAATTATTCATTTATTCCACTGAAAAATCTTTATTTTTTAAACTTTCCAACCAATCTTAAGAGTTTATCATGTTGAATCTGTCTAGACTATTTTAAGTATTATTGCTGGGGCAATGGACATGATTACTATTCCTATGTATCCTGAAGTTATTTTTAAAATGTTTTCAGTAAGATGAATCAGTGATTTCTGGAACAACATCAGGGACTGCACTGTCTTCTTTGGGGTTCTTACAAGCTCTCTGGCAGTGCTGGAACTGGAGCAGAAATTTAATTGATAGCCCACTCATATTTTTGACAGATGCAGTTCATTTGATACATTAACGAATATTTTGGGTTTGGTAGTCTATTTAAGGCAGTTGCTATTAAATTTTCATAATTTATCATTGATTGTTGCACAGTGTTATCTGCAGTCTGGAAATATGCCTTGGCTTAGGAATTAAAGCTAGGAGCTACAAGATAATGGCTGACCTTTTGACCCTGCCTTTAGCCTAAGAATTATTCTAAAGACATTTCCACAATTAAAATGCCAGTTCATCTCCAGTGTTGCAACGAGATGGGGAGTGTTGGAATGTGATTCCTTCTGCCTAACTTAGCTACCTGAATTTAGACATCTAGTGAAATCCAGTCATCAGATTCTCTCTAAAACTACTACATAGATCTCAGAAACTCCAGAGAATTCCCAACGCTCTTGTGCTTGCTAGCATGCCAAGTTACCTTATGGAAGAGCATGCATAACTTAGACTTAAAACCTAACTTTAATGCAACTGTTTCATGTGAGATGAATCACTTTTCTAATGAAGAGTGTTTTCTTGAACTTCAAATATTATTCCCAGAAATTTAGAAATATAGGAAACTGTTCTTAAATGTTGTGCTGCAGTATGTCATTTTCCAATGCCTTTCCCTCAAACAGAATCTATGGGCTTGACGGACACTTAGCTTTTATTTTGTGTGGTTTTTTAAGTAGCTAACTGAAAGCTGATCTCATCAGCTAGAAAATGGAGTTTACAAAAAGCAGAATGATGAAGCTCACAAGAACACAGAATATTGACCTGGCCATTAGATCTGATGAGTCCATGAAAATTCAAACCTTTCATGCTGTAAGATAGCAATAGTTGTCATTACAACATCATACACACCTAGGTTTTCTTTTTTTTTCCATTAATAATCTCCTAAGCAACATTTATAAGTAATATCTCCTCTATTCTTCTTTCTCCTCTTAGAAACGAATTTCAAATCAGGTAATTTGACTGGAATTTATTTCAGCCTGTTCTCCCCAAAACAAATAGAATTAGTGTTCACGTGCGTACAAGCTAGAAGTCTTTGAATGTCTTGAACAAATAGAGCGGGCTGACATAGACCACTTGGATACTTGTGAAAAGTGACTCATGGTGTTAAAAGCCACATTTATCATCCACTAGTCCTGTTATTTAAATGGTCTTTGCTCTTTACATCAAGCAGATTCAACAAGATAGCATGATAGAAAAATTAGACAACTCTCAAGGCCTGTGAACAGAGCACAGGAGGAAAAGATCTTTGTAATTGAAGTGCTGAATCAGGAACTCGGCAAATTTAAATTCAAGAAAAGGTGCAGATGAATGCTCATTCACACAAACTGGTCGAGACATAATTTTACTGAGTGGATCTCTCTGTAGAGACCTTTAGAGAAGGCTGTGATGTTATCTAATCCACAGGAACACTAAATATCCAAAAATACTTCCATTCTTAATGTGATGTTTGCTCTGAAATCCCTGACCATTCTCCTCCTTCCCCCCATCATCTCAACATAAAGAGTATTAGTTGTGTTTTGGTGACTGCCCTGCCCCTGACACAAATGTGTGTCTCCAGGTCTTTGAAAAAAAATAGAAGATGTCCTAAAATTAAAGTATAAGTTATTACTTAATTAGGGCTTTATGAAAGACTGATAAGCAGAGAGCTAACAGGTATTTGAAACACATGCTAAAATAGCTCCTGCCTTCTAGTCCCCAAACCTGCCATTCTCTGCATCTTCAGCCAAAAGTTTCGGCAAGATGTTTGGACCTTTCTGTGGAGCTAGGATGTGTGCATGAGAGCAAGCCACTACAGGACAGTCCTGCTCCATGTAGGTGCGTTTTTCAAGAGAAAGCTTCTTCCACGTGCCAGGCAGCATATGGAGAAACACCTCCAGAGCCCTCCATGCATATAACCCCCAGTATGCAAGCTGTGCCTGCCACCAACCTCCCAGTGCTGTATCTCTTGTTGGAGTTCCCAGCGTCTTTGGAGCAGTATACCAGCCTGTGTCCATCGCCTTCCCCTGCACCCCTGGACTCTAGGAATGAAACCTCCACATGTTCTCTGGCCCCTTGGGCACCCTGTCTTTCCTGTACCAGGAGCAAGTGTTGATGGCTCACTGAAATGAGGGTATGAGTCTGCAAGTGTTCCCATGTGATTTTCTGCTATTTCTTTTCTTCCTATTCCTTCTTTCTTTCTTGGGAAAACTGAGATACCAGAAGTTCAGCATAAATAAAATAATCTTGTTCTACAGCAAACAAATTAATCAAGAGTAACTGCCACCAAATATGTCAGTTTGGCATGTACATATTTTATTACCAGTAGAAACAAATATGACTATTTGAGAATGGCTTTGCATCAGACCTGGAAAAATGCTAAGAAAAATATCTATAGAGAAAAAGGAAAGAAAAAACCCTGTGCTCTCTGCATCACCAATAAATTATCCCAAATTATAACATTCACTTCGGTATAAGTGCAGGACCAAAGGGTCAAACAAGAGGGTATCTTCCCAAGCATCTTTCCAGGAAGGGCCTCTAATAGTTCAACACACACATCCAAGGCTGGCTGACTGCCGTTTCTGCCGCCTGAGAGGAATGTTTATGGAAACTAAAAGAGGCCAAAGTATGGGGAATAAGGGATGTTCAGAGTGAGAGAGTCTGTTAAGCACCAAAATGTTTCCCTGCAGTTCTGCAGGAATGGACCAAAATGGCACAGATTGCCTTTGATATATGCCTAGGGAGGGAGCTAAAAAGAGCACATGTAGTGGAGAATTCAGATTCTTCTGTCAGGAAGGAGAAAATTAAGAATTCAAAACCTGTACTCTGCTACCCACTAACCAGTGCTCTATATTAGTTATTTCAGCTAAAGTCTGTGCTCTTTCCTGTCCCTAGCAATCAGATTATATCAGCAAAGAAAATGAGGAAGAGGAAAAGGGATGTATAAATACTTGCGATAAATTGTATATTGCTTTTTTCTATACAGAAATATCTGGCATTCTAATTTATTCTGTGAGGAGCAGAAGTCTCAATAAAGGTCACAGGTCTGCAAAATCTTAACAACCAGAAAACACATTTAATTTTTCAACCTAACTTGGACTGTACTGTCAGGCTAGAGATTGGCTGATAATGTGCAGGGAATGGAAATGCAGCACCTTGGACTGACCAGAGGGAAACTGGAGAGTCATAATCTAGAAAAGCATTGTTAGGCATTTTATCTCCTGACAGACAGTGAAAGAGGCCAAAACAAACTGAAACTAATGTTCTTGAATGAGCTGAGAGCTGTCTTCTGAGAAGAAAGTGTTTGCATTTATTAAATGGTGCTCAGAGTTCTGGATCAGTAGTAGTAAGTGTTGTAGCTGAAACCATAACGTAATTATCTACCCAAAATGTGTTCATGTAAGACAGTCTCATTCTGCAGTGGGATGTAGTATGTTCCACTACACCATATCTGGATTTCAATGTCAAACTAAGGCTTTGAAATCACTGTCTGCGTGGGGATTTCCTCATGTCAAGAAATGTTTAGGCACCCAGTACAGTCACTGTAGTCTACAGACGTATACATCTGACCCAAGATAACGGTGAGATTCAGTTGCCTAAACATAGCTGAATAGTGTCACTTCAGACACTGTAAAGATATCCAGGGAGTGCGACCTTCCATAACTCTTGTGCATTTCTGACAGCCTTTACCAGAAATTTTGGAATCCCAAAGACATGTCAAATGGCTGTAGGTGCCTAAATTTAGGCAGCTTTCATATTTAGGATGAGCTGGACAGGTTTCCAGACTCCACTGACAGTACTGGCTGGATGTCCACTGACTACTCAACACTAGCTCATGTACAAACACCTACACATAAATACTTGAAGTCAGATACATTGCTCTGAAGCTAAATCCCATCCCAATTTTAGATCAGATCAAAAACCAGATGTCACAGCAAGAACTGCACCTTAAATTCAGTTTTAAATATGTTGGAGTCACCAGTAGCTGTGGCTATTGAATCTTCTTTCTGAAATGCCTTCTTCATTTTGATTGACTTAATCTGCCTCTATGGCTTGCTAGGAGTGAGGCTGAGTTTTGGGGCCCACACATGACCCTGAACACCAGCAAGGAGAGTGATATTTTTGCTGGTTTTGTAGCTTTCATAATACAGTACTTGAGAACTGCAGAGTCCTCTTTTAACAAAATTGTCTTCAGAGGCACTTTGGAAGAGAGCAAATACCGTTGTTGTTATTGCTATTATTTCCATTTTAGAGAAAAGTGGGCTGCCTAGAGGCCGTATTTTTAAGGTATCATTGTCACTATAGACACACATAGCCCAAGTGAGATTTTTAAAGCACCTCAGACTCCAGTTTCAGCTGACAAATTAGACACTTTGTGTCTAAGTCCTTCTGAAAATCCCACTAGGGTCGCATTTGCTGTTTCATTGCCTAACTAGCTTATAAATACTGCTGTGGCTTGTTCAAGGTGACACACAACTTTTGGATGCTACTTCTCATCCTATTATCTCTTCAGCTGGCTTTGGTTTTGGGCACTAATCTTTTTTCTCCCTCACCCCAATCCCAAACTCACTCCTAAAATCCATCTGACACAAATGCACCATGGTGGGATGAGGTCCAGCTGGTCAGTTCATCTGCTGTTTTCCTCTACATATGGCAAAACCCAAGGTGCTTTGCTCATAGCCCTGCATTCACCTTGTATTTTTGTTTTTAAATATCTTCCTATGGTCTTAGTACTGTGCTATGAGTTATTTATATTTAAATTAGCCACTTAAATAAATCCAATTAAATGGATATCATATCCTTTCTGGGTAACTTCTCTACCATAGCTTCACAGGAAACCTAAAGAAAAAAGTAAGCGTAACATATCTAGCATAAATCTCTGCTGCAAATAGAACCAAATTCTGTTTTCTTCTAGCAGCAGGAGACATAGAAAATAATCTATCATTGTTTCCTTTATAACCACTTTTTCTAGACATGGAAACTGTGAAGAACATTTTTTTTTTCTCTTAAGAAAATAATGCCATTTCCTCGTAGTTTATATTTGTAAAATGGTTTGTAAGACTTTTATGTCCTCTAAAGTCTTTGATTTGCCAATACCTTTTTAAAGTGGATTTCTCTGTAACAAGTAAAGTTGCTGCTATTTGACACATCCCCCACTTAAAATGGAGCATGAATTTAAAATAATGTAGCTAAATTGTGGATGCAGTTATAATTGAGAAAAAAAGGTTTCTGAGCGACTCTTATTTTGACAGAATACAAGTTAGGAAAATGTTTGAGCTATTCATCAACAAACTATTTTTAATCTAAAAATTATAATATTAAATTGAAGAAGTGAACAAATCCTTTTATTTTCAGACTAATTCAGTTTGCTTTATGGCACAGTGACATGCAGATTTGAGAACATGTAATAGAAAATGGCACTAATAAATAAGAAATGGTTTCATACACCAATTAGATAACAATTTCTCCCAGGTTATCTCAGGGGATGTTGGCCTGTTGCCTGTAAGGTACTTCTCAAATATCCTATACTCCTATGACAATATATACAAAATGATGAAGCTTTCAATAAAGAGATCTGTTCTAAATGTCAGAAGTGACTAATTTCCTTAGTATCTTGTACGATTTTCCAAAGCTATAAAGTAGTATATAGGAGAATTAGCTTATAGCTGTGCTGTAATTTCCCTAGCTAGTAAATTCAAGCTCCAGTTCTGCATTTAAATATGTTTTATAATAGGAAATGAAATTTGTAATTCATCATCCCTCTCTCTTTATATGAGTTTAAAATTCAGCTCCTGATCTTGGGCGATGTAGATAAACAAAAATTAAATTAAAAGAGAATTTTGTACTATTTGTAAGAATTGTTGTATCCTTAGAATAATTATCAAAAAAAAAAAAAAAAAGAAGCTTGTTGGTTGCAAATAGTTTAGAAATCACAATGCAATCTTCATATCCAAAAGAAAGGTGATATACCATATAAATGGCAAATGTACATTGAGAAACTACAAAGACCAGTGCAGCCACACTGACAAGACACAAGTTGAAGAAAAAAGTATATCCATAAACTTGCTGGTTTGAAGGACTTAGAAGAGGTTCTAGAGATGCGACTCAGGTAGTTTTTGCCACTGTCAGTAATGTTGACTTGCTTTCTTTGCAACTGCATGTGAGACAAGGATCAGAGAATGCATCTACTGTGATATGAATGATTATTCATTTCATATTAACAGAGCTGAAATGTGATTTTCTTGTGTAATTAAAAATTAAAATTAAATAAAAATTTTAAAAAATTAAAAATTAAAACCCTCCAAAATCAGAAAGACAAAATATGATTTTTTATTTTTCATGGAAACAAGTTTCAGAACAAAATATCTGATCAAAATGGAAATAAAACAAAACTTTCTGCCTTTTGAAAATAAAAAAAAAGAAATAAAAAGGAAAATATATTTTACATAATTTCCTGAGCAGCTGAGATTGATTTGGATATACAGATATTGGTCAATAAAGTAATAGATGACATTGCTTTATGTAATGCATTGCTTTCAGGAATGATAGAAGGATCATGTTAAGCTTTTTCAACAGATTTTTTGTTTTTTTTTTTTTTAAAAAGATATGGTATTATATCATTTAATATTAGATATATCTTTACTATCTGTCATAAGTTGTTTTTCATAGGACTTCTGTCTTAAAAATATACATTTTATCTAGTTTTCTTTAGGCTTAATAAAAGATTTGCCAACAATTATACTCAAGAAAACTAAAAGGAACAGTTAATCTTCACTGACTCATGGGACCTTCCCACTGGGTCTTCTTCTGGGACAAAGCAATGCTATCAGAGTAAAATAAATCATATTGCCAAATTCATGCAACTGCACCTTTTTTCAGCATACACTTCTTGATTGCTCTGCACATTTACATCAAAATATACTTCAGAAATTGAGGGGTTTATGCTTGTTCCAGGGGCAGGGAGAAAGCAGGAGTACCCAGTTTCCAATGGAAAGCAGCTTTATGCAAAACCATTTGTCTGTCAACCCTTCACCTTACCTCCCCAAAATGAACTGTAAACCAGTCCCTTTAGATCTCATATGCCATCCCATGCCTACTACAAGGCTTATCAATAGTTAAGTACTGCTAGGTGGAATGGCAAGAACCATTAAAGCCCAAGATCATGTTGCTGCCATGTAACAGGCACATAAACAATAGATATAGTCCTCATTTCACTTCTGTATATGCTCCCAAAATCCTATGAGATTTTTGCAAGCACAGAGTTCATAGTATTGCTGTTAATATACAGCTGAGTAGATCCCAATGGGAAGTCTAGTCAGTAACTGGAATCTACAGAATACGGCCAAAAAATTGTTGAACCTGAAAAATGCTCTTCAGCTTGTGTAAATCATATAGCTCCAGTAACTCTAAAGAATTTGCAAACTTACATCAAATCACACTTGTCAGCTAACTGATCCATACGGTTTACCCATAATCTGGATAAATCCTCTGAAGAGTAAAAGATGGTGGTTGATGTGCAGAGAAATGCACTAAGCAGTTAATAACTTCTGTTGATTGATAGATGTTTTCTTATACATAACATCCAAATAAATAGTAATGTAAGAGTTTTATTTTCTCCAGGATTTTCCATGCAATCATAAGAAAGATTTATGTTACTTTTGCTATTCAGAACATCTGACAGTTCTGCAGTATGCTAGCTAAGCCCTGCTCATATAGCTGATTCAGTGAGCATTAATATTCATTAAAAGCAGTAATGAAGTGATATTGCCCCGAATTAGAGCACTGACAGGAGGCTGGTGGCAACAGTCAAAGCTGGGCCAGAATGTGTCTTGCTCTTAACTCAAGCATGTCCACACATCAGCCCATGGCTCATTAAATCCTGCTGTTAATCTAGGGCTATCCAATCAAAAACAATGAAGGGTGAAGTCCTACTTCAGTCCTAATGCCTTTGCCCTATAAGACAAAGTTGTGACTTACATTGACTAGGTAAACTGCTACATTGTCACACTGGGGCCAAAGTTTTAAAATTACATTGCTTAAACATATATTTAAATTAAAAGTAAGTAGTCTAATATTCTTTGGTGGTTTTGCATCAAGCAGCTCCAAATAAGTCAAGGGACATCCAAAGATCTGTTGGTATATTTTGTCATCCAAAACTAGAAATGGTCTTTCTAACCATTTCAGAATACTTCAGTGATTAATTAAAATAGTGTTAAAAAGGATTTCACACAACTGGAATTAAAAAAGGACCCAAAAAGGCCCAAACAGATCTTTTCTATTCAAACCTGAAAATGAGAGGCAGTTAGATGATCAATGGTGATTTCATGCAAGAATTTTTTACTTACTGTGGGCAGAGACCCAAGGTGGGGAAAACCAGCATTTAACACTTTTATCAAGCAACCAAAGCCAAAAGCAAGAGTTTCTGGTTCAAGAATGAAGATGGATTACACCTCATTTATATGCACAATACACATAATTCACTTCACAGATGCCCCTCCATTCCTTCTCTTGAAGGTTTCCATCATTCCTGGTTGTGAAGAAGCTCCCAAGAGGCCCCACACTGACTGGTCCTGACTTGCCTCACTGTGCAGGGCTGTCATCTGCCGCAGCCAGCGTGTGCTCCATGAATAGCAGAGACTGCTGAGGACCTGTGCCTGCAATCAGAGTCCCAGCTATGGCTTAGTGTAATAAACCCAGATTTGCCAAAAGATGAGATACTTCCTGCATGACTTTGACAGATCACTGCAGCTATGTTTATAAGAATAAATTAAACAGTGCAAGGGAATGTTCTCAAGCAGTGGAACTTGACTCTACATGGCTAACTAAGCAGCTAGAATGACCCAGATTAGCACTTGTCTCCCAGACAGTCCCTAGACACACTTTGTAAACCAGCATGGGCTGGCGGCCACTCCCAACAGTCACTTTCGCAGTAAGCACTCTATTATAAAAGGTAAAAGAGCTGAACAGCAATAAGGCAGGCTCTGACTGTTGGCCTCCATGCCAGACAACAGTCCTGCCTAGATGTAACACCAAGTATAGATACTGGTATCAACACTCAGGAGGGCAGGCATAGGGTCCTTGGCTCTCATCAAGCAAAGTTCAGCCTTGAGCTGGGCACAGAACCTCATTACAAACCAGGAGAGAGTTATCAGCCTGGGATATTGCCAAATAACCCATTTCCCAGCAAAGACTCTTGGATGACAAGCTAGAAATCATTTCTCTGAGGGTGTTCTGATTTTCTGCAGAAAAGAGTTTAAGATTAGCTAGGTCAGTCAGTGACAACAAAGCTATCTGTCTTGGAGATTAAGGTACAGGTTCCAGTCCTTGCTCTCAAACATGTTTGTTTATTTTATTCACTGGCTGTTTAACATTTAATATATAAACACTGCTTGGATGAGAACAGGAATCCACAACTCACCCTTTTTAGGCAAATTTCCTGATAACAGTAATAAAGACTTGTGCCTGTTCTTGTGTTTTCTGTATGGTCCAGTGGCTCTTCAGTTCTCTGCTGCACAACAAAAAGGTTTGAAGGGGAGATGTCCAACAGATGCTAAAAACATCTCTAGTTTGGATAATTTCCTGATGAATGACTTTGAGCTTCTTCAGCATGAAGAGCTCACGGTAGATTGTTACCTGTCCCCAGGGTGAATTAACCCTAACATCTGATCCAGGTGGACTACTAATTAAGTGATTGCTCCTTCTTTTTCTTGTTAATTAATCAGCTAGTCTCATAAAAGTAATTGATGCTGTTGTGCTCATTCCCACAGATACAAAATAGGTATATTCTGAATACATTGGATTGGGTCTTTCAAGACACTAGGTAGCAAAGAAAATTAGAAGATCCCCATTTGGATTCAGGTAAGACACAGGGTTGCAAGAAGGAGCATTTGTAACTTAAGCACCTTTTAAATTTCATCAGTGGTAACAAGGCATTTGCAAACCTGAGGATTTCAGATTTTTTTCTCCTCAGCTGACATCCTACAGTCTAACTACATTCCTCCTAAAAATTCAATTGAGAAGTGCATGTGTTTCAGTGACCTCATGTTTCTCTGTCTCAGTTTTTCTTGTGTATAACTAGTACCGTTTCCTTGCTTATGGGTGAGGTTTTAAGAACATCTACTGAAAACTAGGAAGTTTTTGTGCTGTTAAAGATATCCTTTGATGTAGTTTTCTTCAAGACTGCTGAAGTCAGACTCTTGCTGTTCCTAAGTTAGAACAGTATCTGCATAGAGACCCAATGGGAAACTGAGACTGAACATATCTTTCAACCAGATGGTAAGAAAATAAAACAAAGGACAAAGAAGAATGCAGAAGACCAAAGTGAAGAAGTGAGAGGGACAGCTTTGTCCTTCAGAGCCCTAGAAGCTCATATGCGTGGCAATAACTCATTATTATAATGCTTGATTTTAATAGATGGTAAAAAATAGTTTCCTTCAAAACTTACCTTTGCATGGTGCTGCTTTAAGTGGGGTCCTTAATTTCAATTGGAAGTATAAACACTTAAGTCAGTGATTGCATTGGAACGACAAAATGAAAGAAACACAAGATTCATAAACCTCAATGTGTGTATTGGGATTGTTTAAATTGAACTGATAAAACAAAGGTAGCATCCCTCCATAAAAAATCACCCTATCATTATCTCTGACCTTAGTGCTGGCAAGATGCTAAAAGGGTCTGAAAACAAAGTCCTCCAAATCATTCTGTTTGGGTGACTAAAGAAAGATAGCCTGCATAGAAAGTAAATTTTACTGTCTCTCATTAAAGGGTTTGAAATTAAGAGTAAGTATTAGGCCCTACATTTGTAAAACATACTTCAGAAATGTCTTCCATGTGGAAAGCAGCCTGTAAGAATAGTATTTTGAAGAAAAAAAATTTCTTCCAAACTAAACTTTGAACTTGTCTGTTCAGTCCTGTTCTAATCTGAAGTTAGATCAATATTTTGGAAAATTAAGATGTGTGCCTTTTCAAGTTATATTACTTCTAGGATTCTTTCCCCTTTTTAAGTAAGAAAGGTTGGAAGACTTCAGTCCATCTGATTTAAGCTATTTTACTGGGAATTTCTGCCATATTTTGAGCATGTTCCAAGTGGCAGTTGAGATATAAATAGCAGAATAAACAAACAGCTGCGCAAGCAAAGTTGAAAAGTCAGAGACCAACGAGATTATTGGTCGTTTCTGCAGTAATTCCAGCCTGCCCACATAGCAAATGCGATATCATGTGATAAATCCTTTATTGCCAGCAGCTAAATTTGGGGGGTTCTTCATTCCCCACTTACTCATTCTGAAGTATTTTAGTATTTTCATTTGTAAAATAGCGAAAATTATATTAAAGCCACCAACAATGAAAATCTCATGGTTTTTGTCCAAAATCCTAGGTTATGCATTACATTTCACAGTGTTTTTAAGGTTTCCTTGTAAACATAAGGGCATCTATATGCTTAGGAATTAAATTCCAGAGATAAAATAAAATGTTCCTCCTTCTCTAAGTCTACTTTTAATCAAGACTCTGAAGAGGGAACATGTTTTTTATCCAATATTTGTGTGCAAATAATATTTATGATAAAATAATGATCAGGTACAAGATTCTTTGTATAGCATATTTGGTTATGAACACTACTCATTTGGCACTTCTTCCTAACTATAAGCACAAGGAAACAGACAACCCTACATAATGAAAACAACTAGAATAATGAGTGTTTTTACAATGCTGTTTTTTTAAAGATCTCTACAAACAAAAATACATTCAAAAATATTTACTGACTGCTGAATAAATACCTGTCTCCACATGATTTTGATTTGAGGTTATGTCCAGCAGTTGACAGGATAATTTTTTTTTGTTAAACTGAGTCAAAGACTTTTTTTGTATGTGCTTTAGTGTATGTGACCAAAATGTTTAGATCTGCAAAATGTTCCAGAGCTCTGGTGCTGAAGATGATTTATGATTCTTGTCTACAAGGACCAAAATTTCTGCTGAAAGTACTGTGAAGAATCACATTTACTTTAATACATTGAAATGAAACAGAAAATTGAGCTTCTTTCATTGATTTTATTGCCAGTTTAAATAGTGTAGTAGCAACATTTGAATGTATTGCATTGGTATTCTGTCATTAATGTGCAAAGGAGGTTAAAGTGTGTTCTACAGACACACTGCCCAGAAGTCATTTTTAAGCTACTCTAAAATTCTTATTTTGACATTATATATGTATTTTGACTTATTTATTTTAGTGGGAATTGCAATTTGTCCTTTAAATGTGCCAGTCCTGTTTTGAGTCGTTGCAGTTAGTTCATTTTCAAACTTGGATATAGGTCTGCTCTGTTTCAGGTTCTCATGTCAACACTGAAGTGATTCCTTTTTAAAACCCTGATCTTTCAATGTAGTTTTCTTGAGTGATTATTTCATTTGTGAATCCTGTGAGTGTGCAATTGCAGACAGTTAATCTAGGAACACTTATTCTGCTACCGTTTAACCCCAGTCTCATGGGATGATCTGAGTGGAAAGTATGGGATGCCCCAAACATTTACTATATTGCACAAGAGACTGGAGCCTTTTGAGCTCTTTCCAAGTACTTGTGATGTTTGACCTATCCATTAGTCGTATTTGGTCTATGATCTCTGGAGTATTTTTTACAGGAGGAGAGCTAATAGCTGCAAAAGATGGATAGTCAGCTAAAACACTTAAAGGGATACAGCATATCAAAAGAAAATGGAGTTGCTCTATATTAATAGTTAAAGTAATACACTAATATGTCAATTGTCAGTCTCAAGGTACTATGGAGGGGGAACTGGTATTATTATTCCTATCTGACAAATAATGAGATCCAACTTGCTATGATCACCCATGCAGTATATGACAGAGTTAAGAATAAAACAAAGATCTAATAAAACACTGCTCATGAAAAGGCAACAACATCCTCTGTAACAAACTGCTTATTATCTAAATAGATAAGGCATGGGGAGGAGGAGAGAAACAGAGCAGTGCAGTGAAGGGACAGAGGAGAAGCAGACATGAAGTGACTTCCCCAAGAAAATTCAGCAACCAAACCAAACTCAGAGTTTACACACCCACCATTAGAGTTGTGTTCATCCCATCTGTAGGGCTTCCATGGTACAGTGTAGAGGGATGTTTTTTCCTGAATGATCCAGTTAACGTTTATGGCACTGAATATCTAGTCCACTAGATAATTTAGGAGACTCTCCTCAGACATATTAGACAAGAGCTGGAAGAGGTTGCCATTACTTTCTTCAAGGTCCTGCAGATGTGACTTGTTATTCCCTCTCTGTGCTAATTACCAACACCATTTCATTGTCGAGAACATTCCTCTCTCCTTAGACAACACTGCCAACTGCTATCATCCAGTCAAATTCTCAGTTCAGTATCCTTCAGATTTCTCTGTGCCCCATTTCTTATGTAGAAATACCTTTATACAATTGGAGAACTCCCCTCAATACTTTTCTTTGCCAGAACACATTACAGTAGTTAAAAAACTGCTATTTTGAAGTCTTACTGCAGAAGTAAGTAACTGTAAAATTATTTCTCTTCTGTCTGTATCTAGCTGTGGTCTCTAGATTTATAAGCACTTAATCCAGGATAATTCAGGTTAAACAAAAGTGTATCCATGAGCTATTGAAATAGGAATATGCATTTTCTTGTGTTTCTCTTTAAAACTGTTTAACCTAGAACATGATCCGTGTATTCAGTCAGTTAGATATGAGAAGATATTTATATCAAAACCACTGACTTTCAGAACTTTTCTGCAGCCTTTACTGGGCAGGGTATGTCACTGAGAAAGTAAAAAACTTCAAGAATAGCTAGTTATCTTGGATAACAAAAACTTTGCAGAAAGAAGCAGTATGGACCCTGCTCGGACCTGTCAGGAAGGTATTATTTTCTGTGCAGGAATGGTAAGATAAACAGGAAATGTGGAATGTGAGAAACAAGCCCATGTGTGCATAAAAAAAAAAAGGTTTTATTGGGGACAAAGTCAGTGGAGCAAAGAATACAGCGCTGGGTGCAATGGCCCGCTCTCTGGAGCCAAAGGGGCTCCCTTTTATTGTATAAAAGGTCACATATTCATCTACTCTAATACATATGCATCACTACTCCAAGGATAGGGAGGGAATATTACAATTAGTTCCGAGAAATCATTAACATGTCCCCCACCCCAAATTCCTCCCGTCGCACTTGCGCAGTGCTCCCTGGTGGTCGTGGGCCGGGGTCTTCAGATGAAGGCTCGTAGTCTTCTTCACTGTGTTCACTAGCTGACCCTTACTTCTGTGCAGACTCAGTCCTGTAGTCACATACACCTTGTCCTTCAAGATTGGGCTCATTTGCAGCTCCTTTGTCTTTATGGCTCAGTGGTTTCAGTTCCTCTCTTATCTCAAGGACAAGAGATACCAGAGGTGGCCCATCCTATTCTTTCTCATTCCATTGCAAAGGAGTTACCATCCTTTGATATGGACCATCTGGTGAGCATCCCAAGAAGGGGGGGGGCGGTGGGCGCACAGCTGTCGGGTTAGTGTTTCCTCGGATCAATTCCCCGCTTTTCCCAGTAGTAAATTCTTTTACTTTTCTTAAAATTTGGATCGTTGTACTAATAATAGCTTTAGCCTAACTCAATAAAAGTAATTGTTTAATTACTTTTAGCAAAAGCAAAATTCTTCTGTTATTTATCACAGGAATATTGATGGGACATTACTCTTGGTACTCGTACTAACAGTAGAATTAAGAAGAAATGCCGTTCTCTTGAATATTTTTAAATTATTTAAAATATTATTATGCCTTTTATGTATCATTGTGAACTGTGTTGTTTTTATTCCTTTTGCAGCAGCCAAGATAATTTATATTCAAGATGATAATTCTTATAATTACATATGTTCCAGGACTCTTGCTTTGTGGCCAGGGATTTGGTTAAAACTGGTAAATGCAAAAGCTTTTTGTTCTTCATAGTATAATCTGGATCCTAAATACTGAAAAAAAAAAAAACAAACCAAAACAAAACAAAACCACTTTGACCTGTTAGTATAAAAATAAGATTAGAAAAATAAAATTACTCTGATCCTCTTTCTCTAATTAAATGATTACTCTTACCAGGCAGAGAAATATTTCCAGAAGTGTGGATGGCTCCTGACTCTCTGATAGCTTGCATCCATTTATAGAAATTTCCTTTAGTTTAAGACAGGTACAATAGTATGGAGAATCTGACACCTAGTGTAGACTTTTAATGCTTCATGTAGAAGTAGAACAAAAATCTGAGATTTTCTTTCTAAAATACTTTCTTATCTTCCATAATTTAAAATAATTATTACTGCGATCTTTTATTTTTGTCTATTCCACCTGAATGTCTGAAGATCACATATCTGTATGGGAGACAAACTTGATGTACTTCATTGAAATAATGAAGCTAAACATTTTGCTCCAAACAGAAGTATGTCATGTCTGAGAAAGGGAGCTTAACATTCTTTCTTCTCAACCTTTAATGTCATAACACTCACAGTAATGAGCCACTTTACATAGGGCTTTGATTACATTGGGTGAGAAGGGGATGTAATGGCTGACATGAATATCACTACATTGCGCTCTTCAGCTATTATCTCTTCCCATCAAATGCAAATCACTAACCATATTATGATTTTCTGTCTCTCTTTTTCTATATATTGCAGTAAATCGTCTGAGACAGTTTCAGGAATCAGAATTTTAGATTTTATTTCCTTTCACTAATCTTGTGACATAAATTCAGCTCAGTTTAAATCCATCACTCAAGCTGAGCTTCCTGTTTCACATGCTGATCTACCAGTTGTCAGCAACAAGCTGAACAGGAAACAAAACCAGTATCAATATTTGAACACCCGTTATTGTAAATAATTGCAATAGTGTCATAAAACTACTTACAGAATGAATATATATTGAAGGTATGCATGCTGTGCCTCTAAAGAGCTTATGCTGCTACTTGAAAATGGATGAAAGACAGAACACATCAGTGCAGCCACAAGAAGAAGAAATTATATATAAAACTCACATAAAAAAGTCACATAAATATTTAAATGTTACCTATAACTAGAATTGTCAATAACTAGATTAATAACAGCATTTCCAGAAAGAAACTGATAAATTTGAGAGGAAAATGTCACCCTGTGTCTTGTCACTGGCTCAAGCTAATCTGAAGTCCTAAAATTAAATGCAATCTAAAGAATTCCATCTTCTTGTTTCATACGATAACAGGGAATTTTGTATGATTATGATTTGGTCTCAGTTGACTTGAAAATTGCTCCAGGCCACCATGAAGTGTTTGGAGTTGATAATATACAGAATATGCAGATTTTACAACCATCATTGCTCATTTTGATTGTTTTGCATAGTTCATTCTTCTCCATTCCCAGGCACTAACATAATCTTTTAGTTCTGAAAATACAATGTACCTTTGCAGGTTATAGCACCAACTTCACAATAGTTGAGTCAAAGTGTTCACTCAGTTCTTTTATTATAGTTCAAAGAAGGAACAGTCTTTAGGGAAATAAGGAAATATAGATAAAATAGGTTGACTACCCTATCTGTCTGAATAAGTGCAATTCAAAAGTAAAAGAGTGCTAATAAAATAGGAGAATGAAACATAAAAAAAAAAAAAAAGCATCAAAACCTGTGGAATAGATAATAATAGCTTTGGTTTTTTTAAAAGTCAGTGCGGGGCTTGAGTGCTTAAAGTGTATAATGTGAAATGAGCCAGATGAAATAATTATTTATCATTGGCTAGCACAGAGTCAATTCTAAATGGAAAGCACTTTTCAATTAACTGGTCATGCTACACTTACCTGAGGTTATGTTACATAATCAATCATGAAGAAATGTTATTTGCCTACTGTTTATGAGCCAGATGGTACTAATGCTCATTTTAAAACTAAAATACTATTTAAAAAAGAGGGGGGGCAATGACAAAACTTGCCTCCCACTGTAAAAAATTAATAGAAGTCAGTTGACACTGTTGAAGTATAATTTCAAAGTATTTTGAAGAGATGGTTTATAGCTGTTGGAATCTAACATCAGGCAAAACATGGTATTATACTCCTAAACTAATTCCACAGCTACTTTTATAAGCAAAATTATTCAGCTCTTGTTATATTACTGCAGGCTATGAAAGTGGAAACAGATAATTAAAGTGATATGTAAATAAGTGCATGTAGATGGTCTGGTACTGCCTCTTCCTATGCTGACAGATGGCCAACAGTCCCCTAAACTAGCATTTATATTACATCATTTGGTGTCTTTCAGTATGTGATTTTAAGTGGTTTCTCTCCTAGGGGAACCAAAATTGCCCTCTTGTTCCACCTAGACCCCTTTTGCAGTGCGTTTTCAAGGCCCTCCATCACCCAGCTCTCCGTGTGCCTGGAATTGCACCGAAGATGGCAAGGCAGTCAGGAACAGCCGTATGCAACGCTGCTTTGCAGCACCTATTAGACACAGTGCATGGCTGAGATCAGCAATGGGTGCAGACACCATCACAAGCAAAGATGCAGAGTGGCTGTGCTGTCCTAGGACTGTAATGGATCACACCAGACCAAACCCTGATCCTTCTGTCTCTGCACTGCACCGTGCACAAACGTGGGTATACACGTACAGGGATACGTGTAGCTGCAGGCGCAGTGTCACACGTATGCTGCAATACAGTAACAGTAAATGTCTCACTCCATAATTCCTTCTGGAGAGACCTACTCTAGCATGATAGAACCAAGATTTTTCACAAGGGATCCATGATTTCGGGTTCCTCTTGAGCATAGCATGTATGACTATGCTAAGCTCACTCCTTCCCAAATTTGAAGATACAGTCCCTACAGCACTGGGGTCAGTGGCAAATATCCCTTTATCACCAAAGGTATGTATCAGACCTGATTCCTTTACAGTCTCTCAATCTTCATTATTCACCTTCAGAATTTCTGCCTATTACCTACTTTTCACTAATTAAATATATTCCCGCTAGTTTATATTTAACTAGCGGGAATATATTTTTCTCTGGATGAACTGTTGCTGTTTTCAGCTTGCCTGTAAAGCACTCATGAGCACAGAAGGTATTTTGTTCTGGTTTTATAGTTGCTTAGTGAAAAGAGCCTCCAAAGAAAAATCCCCAGGATCTTTGTAATACAAACAAATAACAATAACGCTCATGTCTTGGAACAGCCTTGGTTTTCTGCACCAAAACATTTAGTTAAAAATTGATATGTGCATAATGGGAGATGATGTTCAGGGTAATTGAAAAATTTCTTAAAATTTAGCTTGCTTCAAGTAATAAATGGATAATGATATTTATTTGATTTAATAAATACATATATAAATAAACAACAAGTGATATTTGTAGAATATCAGAAGGGAATTCTATTTCTTCAAATATAAATATTCCAAATAACTTCAAAGGAACTGTCCACGTGCTTAATAGTAAGCATGTGCATAAAGATCTGAGGAACAATTGCATAGTAAGAGACATTTTCAGCAGGCAGCAGACACATTATTTTAAATACAACCACAGAATCACCCTAAAATTTCAAAGCATTTTATAAAAGCTACTTAATTATATTTCATGTATACTGAACTTCTAATCAGAGGAACTCAGCATCTTTTGCAGTAATTAATTAATTTTATCCCCTGAGACCACAGTAAGGTAGGAAAATATTATTGTTCCCTCTCATATTTTGAGGGAAGTCAAAAGAACTGTCTCTTTTCAATGATGCTACAAGTCACCTACTGCCTCCAGCACCCCCATCTCAAAACAGCGCACTGAATGCCACAGACTTGCTGCATGCTTTTTGCAGGTGCTTGTTTTTCAAACAGTGACATGTAAGAAAGCCAGAAATAGCACCTAACAGTCATGACTTTGAATCCCTGAGTTAACTAGTAGAAGAACATTTTCACTGAAGATTGTTAATGAACAATTTAAGACACATCTACACCTTCTTTTGTAACATCTTTATTAGTCGGTTTCAGACACTTTTCAGTTGGTGTGTTAACCAAGTGTGCATTAACACCAAGGTCAATAGAAGGATGTTGCTAACAGAGGCAAGATGTGTTACAGAAGGAAATGAATCCTGTGAAACCAAAAAAGCAATTTCCCAGTAAGTGTTAATGGGAGAAGGCTAGGGCTGCATCCCAATACATCCTATGGTTAAAGCCCTCCTGCTAACCAAATATTGCTATATAAATTAGATGCACTAAGTTTACTGACATGGTTATTATGTATCAGATACCATTTTTCTCAAAACTTATGCAAAGTTTTCAAAATACTGGTGAAGGTGTAGTTTGCATACAAGCAGTATAGATGCACACATGAATTGCACATTTTGTTGCGTTGGAACAGCTTTTGTAACAGAACAGAAATACTTTCTTCTTAACCTTGCCTACGTGTACCAAAGGCATGAGTTGTACACGTCAATAGTGTTCCTTACTTGCTTAGTGTGTACTAGTCTTCAGCCTGCAGGTAACATGATAGTAATTTGCCCAGTGCATCAAATCACACAACAGCAGGAGAAACGTGTCATCTGCTAGAACTTGTTCAGTCAGGACTTAAGGATTGCTTTAGAGAAATCAATTTGGTGAGACTACCAACATGTTTCATCCCCCATTTGTCCTTCTCTACTATTCTCTATGGCCAGCGCTAAGAAATGCCAGCAATGTTTGACAGATGAAAGGTAAACCAGTCTCTACATTCTTGATATTACTGAAAACACTGGTCAATCAGTTGCTTATTTTCCAGTGTTAGATGTCACCACAGCTCCTCCCAGGCATTTTCTTAGGGAAAAGGCATAAAATCTGACTTGACTCACCTCCTAAAATAGCAGCTCCTTATCTTCCATCTGCTATCTAAGGTCACAGACAGGAAATATTTGATAAGAGTTAGCCAGTAATCCTCTCAGGGATAGATCCTCTCTTGGGACCAGGTACTGCAGGGGGTTTCAGTAGCAGAAGAGGATCTCATTTGATTTCCCACCCTCATTTTTCTGTCTTCTAAGAATGGAGTCATAAAAATAGTTTTGGATGCTTACAAAACCCCTTCGAACATTTTCTGGGAGCCAATGGATGCTATGACCCAAGACTCTGCGAAGAAGAGAGAAAACATTTCTCAGGGTAGTGATGTTAATCAAATCCCTTTAGAAAATAGTAGCTTTGGCTTAAGGCCAATGTGTTTGGTGCATAAAGACTGTATTGATGGCCCAGTTAGATGAGGTTGATTGTCCAAGGTTGTCACATATCTTTCTCCACTCTTTTTAAAATCAAACCAACTCTGAAAAACTGGTACACTTTTCTTACAACTATACATTGAGATACATTGAGGCATCATTGATAAATGTAAAAGATTTCTTTTACTTAATTTCTTAAGGTATATAAATCCATGTTAGAAAAGACCACATTATTTATAAGAAACTCGAGAAAGGGCTTGGAAAAAATGAAGATCTATAAGACTGTTTTGGAACATGACCCTCACCGAGTTCAGTCCTGGCTCTGCTGCAGAATTCCTTTTAGATTATGAAAAAAATCTGTATCTTTCTTAACTACTCCTTTCCCAAGTACCTTCTGTCAATATTATCAACACAATATTACCAACTGACAAAAATTGTCAATGAAGTGATTTTGGTCACTATATTTGGTATCTATAATTGCTGCCACAATACCTGTGAAAAAACAACACACTTAATGAATATTGTATACATGGACATTGTGAAATAAGGTCATCATGGACTCAACCAGCTTAGTTCTACAGTTCATAATAAATCAAGGGTTTTCTGAAAACTGTCTGCTATCAAACCATTACATGAAATTGAGAGAAATAACTGAAAAAGTGCTTAAAAGTAGAAGTTTATCCTATGTGCACCTACTAAGTCAATTAGCTAAATACACTGAGACTCATGCATGTATATATATATTTTATTTTTTATGTATATGTACATGTATGTGTATATGTATAAGTATATGCAAATAAAATATAAGCTATAATAAGTAAAAATTATCCCTGTTTTTTATGATGGGTATTACAGTCAGAAAAATCTGACTTTCTTAACTTTACATTGCCTTTCTTAAAATCTCTTCTTTCAATTCAAAGAGGAGAAATGGAATTGCATTCCTTTTCAATTGTAAAACTTACTCAGCACTTTTGGTTCCAGAGATGGGATTGGTACTTTGTCAGAGCAGCAATTTAATGCAGGCCCACACACATAAATTCAGACCAAAAATGCTCTATCAACAATGTAGTATTCCCTCCGCCTGAAGTGTAACTGCACTTCAATTTATTGAAACCTGAAGGTGATTCACTGTGAAAATGTAAGAAATCCTCTTGTCCTGAGAGTTATTTATAACCCTAAAGATATAGGGACAAATCCAAAGTGATCTTAAGAACCTAAAACAGCCATTCAACGGACTGAGCTACCTAGATCCAAAAAATACTGCACTGTAATTACTAGAATTTGAAGCATCTACATCCCTTCTGTGGCAATAAGGAAATGTAGGTGTATTGAAAGTCTGCAACAAGCCTAACTGAATATTCTTTGAACTTAACTGGCTATATAATTATTCATATTTTCCTTCTATAATTCACCTGATTCCTAGTGCTGAGAACTAAACTAGTTTGAGATGAAAAATAAATATTCAAAACACAACTATAATACTATTATTATACAGCACAAAACAGCTTCACAGAACTTCCTGTTTCTACATCATCTGAGCATCTTGCTCCACAGTTCTTAGAGAAATATGTGTACATGTATAGAGATCAACCTGTAATTAACTAATAAGTAGTTTAGGCAGGATAAATCAAAAAATGTAGCCTATGAGAGAAGGAGACAGATGTGTGTGGACATTTCATGGTCTTGATTAAAGGAAAGTGTTACTGCTTTGCTACAGATGCTCCACAACAGAAGAACTGCATAACAGAATAGCTGTCCAAACAGCAATTTCAATACCATCCAGGCCTTTACTTCAATAAAGCAGGTTTTGTAAGATACATATTTCCCTCACCACCTTCCTAATGATCTCCTTGCCTAAACTGATATATATTTGGATTTAAACTTTTTATTGTGACATAGCCTCTCAATGGGTTTTGCACAAAGAGACCTTGTTCCTGCACTTGAATCCTAACCCCATACAGCTCTCACTAGATGTGTGCATGTTTAGGCTCAAGATTTCCAACTCCCATGTCTGAAGGGATTTTGTGACTGGTTCATGTCACAGCTCTTCAGGAGGCTTGAACTCAGACTCATCAGTTAGTCAATTCACTTTTTTCTGCAGGACTTTCCAAGGTCCGTCCAGCCTGAATCCCTTGCCTGACTCTTCTGCTCATCAGAGATGTTGCCCTCCAAGACACTCTTTTTAGGAGACATCTTCAGCATCCATACTGAAAACACCACAGAGGCATGAAGCCAACCTCTGGTCTTTCATCTCTCATCATGTGAAGCGGCAGCTCAGGGTTTGCAGGACACTTTATCCACACAGTGTATTCAGGGGCCATGAACACATGGCTTTGGGAAGGAAAGCAGCTATTCAACTCCTCCTGTATCCTGATCACCAGGACAGGAAGGCAGCCACCCTATCTTTGCACAGATTGATGCAGACAATGTTGTAGCTATGTTCAAGCTTCCTCTTCCCTCTGCATTGCACTGACTGCTTCTAGAGGAAAGCCCAGCACCTCATGGAAATTCTGTCTGGCTGGGACAACTGTGGTTACAGAACTCATCAGGGAAAAGCTGAGATTCTGCTCTCTGCTAGAAATATGTTGTCTATTAAATAGCAGCTACTCACAAAAGTGAATATTTTCCAAGGTTAGATTGCACAGCAGATGCTTGTATGCACCTTCAATTGAAAAGATGGATTGAGAGGCTTATGAAAAGGGCAATGACAGAATGATTGTGACAGCTCCCAGACATAGCCAGGTCCTCCATAAACAATATCCAAACAATATCCTCTTTGAGTCTTAATGGTGTTTTGTGTTGTACTTGCAGTATGAGAGTGTATTCAAAATACCTGGTATAGTTTGTGTACCTACTTGACTCTGTTTCTAGCCATCAGGCAAACTAGTACCCATGTTTGCAGACTAGCTATTCTCAGAGAGCTCTGGTTTTGGATTAATAGAAATGTGTGCAGTCCCACAAAATCCTTGAGGATTATCTAGGAGGCAAGTTTTGGCAAGAATGTTTTCAGGATGAGTCTATTATGCGATGAAAAGAGCAGCTTAGTTCTGTGAGGATCTGGTTTCCTTCCCAGGACCTTCAAGCTACCCAATCTTGTATTGGAGAATCAGCAGTAATAAAACTGGTTTTCAGGATGTTGGATGCAGTGGATTGTCTAGAGTTGGTTGTCAGTGGGATAGAGTAAGAGCAGCCAACTGTGAGGCTACAACACCATCAAGGACTGTAAGAGGATTATTGACAAGCCAACACAAACCAGTCAAGTGATAGTCATCTATAAAGCCTGTAGGATGCCTTCAGATATGTAGATATGAATCTTCTGACCCACTGTTCTTGACACAGTTTCAACAGAGGGATGAGTTTCAGGTGAAGTTTGGCCAGGTTGCTGCATGTTTGAAACCACTCTAAAGGAAATTCAGACTTGGCTCTCCTACTTCCTAAGGGAACACTGTAAACATTAGGCTATTAGTTACAGTTAATTATTGCAGAAAGACTGCAACCAGCTTCCCCCATTTCCTGTCTTAACAACAGAGCTCTGACTGAGCTATCAGAAAGGTTTCAATATAATTTACATATTTTCATTGTGTCCTATGAACTGAACTTCTTAAAACATTTGGGAAAGACAGGTAGATTCATATTAGATATGAGGCAGGCAAAAATGTATCTGGATATGAAGTCCCTTTCAACCCACTCAAAACACATAACACTACAGTAGAGGGAACTATCAGGTGAAGTTCAGTATCTTAGGCACATTAATTTGAAAAGCTTAATCACAATACCCTAAGATGGAAGACAGCTTTCATGGTTTAATTGCAGATAGTATTGCAAGTTTATTTATAAATCACATGAAATTCACAAAACAAATTAAAGAAAAATGCTCTGCGAGCTACTGACCCTACCATTAGCCATATATTGTGATCCTTCCTTCATTTTTAGTAAAGTCTTTATTGCCTCTAATATAAATAGGATTTGCTTGCACAAGGTTCCCAGAATTTGGCCTAGACCAAATAACAAGGTCAGTTTTACCTCAAGCAGTGAGATTAAAGATGGAGAATTCACTAAGAAACCCAGGAAAAAAATACACAAAGAAAGCAATATCAATATTTTATTGGTGCTGAGGTAGCTTGCCTTATTTTGGAATAGTCAGCTGAGATATTTGCAGTTTCTACAGTGATATTTTTCACTTTTATTGAGATTTTAAACAGCAGGAGCAAGGAAATAGCAAGCAGTATCATTTACATGTCACAGCATATCCAGATTACACAAAGGCAGCGACAAATGCCGGCAGTTACAATATGAGCAGCTGCACAGAACCCAAAAGCTCAGTCAGTTACACAAGCACCGCGAAATGTTCAAGAAGCAGAAAAATTATGTTAAAAAGGTGACTGGGGGGAGGGAGTGTGTGATTTAATGTAAGTCCTCTCCCAACGAAGGAGTCGGGAAAGGTGTCAGTAGTGAAAGGGGAATTATTAGGTGTTGAAGTGGGTATTGGCAATCGGCTCTATTGGTGAACAGGTGACGGGATCAAATTGGGCACTGCTGCCCCCTTCCTACACCATACTTGTATGCTGTACGTGATTTTGGCCATTAAAGATAGGCTAGACAGGCCTGCTGGCGATTTGAATGGGAAGATGCTGCTGTGTCTCTTCAGGTGCTAAGGAAGATTTTGCCTGACTGAGTTTATGGTCATGACAGGTTCAATCACAGATGGGCCTTCAAAGAGATTAAAGATTCTCGTTCTGTGAGGAAGACAAACACACTTCTAAAATGGAGGCCAGACATCTAAAAAATTAAGAATCCAAAGTATCTTGCAGCTCCCACAATTTATTGGAAGAGGAAACTGAAAAATAAAAAAAAATAAATAAAAAAAAAGGCAACTAAATTTTAATTTCTTGCTTAGTTTTGTGTTTTGTGCAAAGGAAATGATGCAACTTATGTTAATTTAGTAAAATTAGCACCCACAGTGTCTAAGCAGTTGACAAGAATATGCAATTATATTTGACTGCAGAACAAGCATACACAATTGTTTTTCATCTCTTTATGTTAAAGAAACAGCTGCAATTTTTTATTATTTTTTTACTGCTAGTGCATTTTTGCTGTTTGGAAAACTAAATAAATGGTTACAAATGAGCCATAACAAAACCTTTTTTTTTTTTTTTTCCCCAAACTAAGCTACAGAGACAAAATATTTAATTGTTCTTTATCTTACTGTTAGTAATTTTGGATAAGACAGGACATGGATGGCAAATTTTAGTTCCAAAATTTACATGTCACCATTGCTATGTGTCTAAAGTCCGCCCTCTTCCCTCTGAACTCTTTACAAACATCTCTTCATTCAGGTACATCACAAAAAGAGATTGCTTATACATGTAAAAATGTATATTGAACAGTTCATAAGACAAGCACTACAGAACAGTTACTGGCTATTATTTGCAAATTATAGCTATAGATTAAGATGGATTTTTAGAAAGAGATATTAGCATTCCTTATTGCTAATTCTGAAATAAATAAAATTATAATGAGTGGATCAATTTTTGAAAGGTTAAGTAGTTCTGGTTTGATTAGATGTTTGAAAATCCACACTTAGACTCTCACTTTGGAAACTGAACTGGAAATTTCCCTAAATTTACAGCAATTACTGACTGCTCTTAGACTAGAACTAATACAGAAGTATATCCTTCTTGGTATTTTTGAACATCTGCTTTTGATCCCTATCTGAATGAAGAAATTCTTTGGTGAGAAACAGTAAAGATGTAACATGGCCAGACTTGCAAACCTCAGCATTTATTCCACTTCTTGGTAACTGCAGTCCTACATTGATCCATTTCTCAGAGAGCAATGACACTTTAAGAACTCAGACACATTTTCAAGATCTGGACAAGGTCAATGGGTTTTGCATAGGAATTATCTGAAGGACTCCAATGGAAAGGGGTTCTTCATCATGCTGGTGAGCATAGCAAAATGCTGAGTAACTTGCCAACCTACCCAAAAGCATCCAGTCCATCACCATCCATGCAAGACAGGCCTTTGTGGATTACTAGTGCTCACTTCAGATTTCAAGATCAAAAATGCCGTTGGTCTCCACACCCAACTGCAGTTGCTTTCATTATTTGTTTTTTTATTGCACTCAATACTGAAAAAACAGCTAGAAATGATATGGCTTGCAAAGCTGGAAGAACACTACTCATAGGTGCACTGCCATCTTCCGGGAGAATCTATCCAATTTTTTAGTCAGATGAATTAATCAGTCCAGTTTCTGTCCAGTGTAGTGAAGATGTTGATTTCCCGCTAGCCGACAGTACAGCTAAAAGCTTTGCATTTTGGTTTTATGATCTCTTGTTTCATTCAGCACCAAGAAACAATTATCATCACAAACTACAGTTGGGAGCACTAACACATCAGACTGCTTAGGAAAATCTCTCTCATGGCCACAGAAGGCAAGAGATCACTGTAAAACTTTATTTTTTCAAGCAAAGTGTTCAAAATTTTTAACTATTGGCTCTACAATTCCTGCTCCTATCCAATAGTCCAAAGAAAAACATAAGAAAGTGATTGGGTTACACATCCAGTCAGAGATTCATTACGAATTTGAGATATATTAGCCAATTTTCAAATAATTATAGTTATTTTGTATCTATTTTTTTGCCTAATGATGCACACTGACCCTCTGGTTAATAACCTGTTTCATAACATCTTCCATGCTTAGACAGATCAGCTGGAAATCAGATTCATGTAGGGATACAAGTCTCTAAAAATATTTTAATACTGCTAATAAAAAGTCTGAATACTTCAGATGAAAAGTAAACACTCCAGTCTTTTGAAATATTTTTTCTCAAAATAATTCTGTTCTCTTTCATAGAGAACATGGAAAAATACTGCCTAAAATCTCTTGCAGAAATCACACTAATTTGTAAAATTTTCTCCACTGCCCTTTATAAAGCAGGTTACAGAAGTTCAATCTGTGGGTCCTGCAGTGCAGTGGTAAGGAAACAGAGAAGAGAAAAAGTTTACTCCATCCTATTATGTGAGCAAGTGTTAGTAAGTGAAACAACCTGTTTAACAAACATAAAATACCTGT
The DNA here is from genome assembly GCF_018691265.1 of Tyto alba. Taxonomy (NCBI): domain Eukaryota; kingdom Metazoa; phylum Chordata; class Aves; order Strigiformes; family Tytonidae; genus Tyto; species Tyto alba. The sequence continues at coordinate 38,723,126 of NW_024881316.1, read as the reverse complement.
TTTATCAAACCTCAAAAACCTTAAGTAACAATATATTTTGCTGCTTATATTGATAAGCCATGAACATGTCAGTTACTATCAGCTATATTCAAGAAAAACAAAAAATGTATTATTGTGTAGTTCATTTATAATCACCAAAATCACCAGACTTCTTAACTTACCCTCTTTTTAGTCTACCTCATTTTGTCATAGGCTGGAATTATGTCAGACTGAGGAAATTTAAAAGGGCTACCCATTAGCCAGTGCTGAATCTCATATTTGCTATTTATGCTAATAAGCCATTCCCAAGCCAGTTTATCAGTTAATGCACTCAGACTCTCAGTCACTCTATCAAGAATTGCACTCATCAAAATAGATTTGAAAGCAAATGCCTTGCCTTGAAATGAAACAAAACAGCTACTATGGCTGATAAGTGCTGGTAAGCTCAGGACAGGATGCAAAGATTTCAGAGAGGTCAGTGACTCCTCTGCCTCCACCTTGTCACAGCTCAGACTGACTAACACAGAACAAGGTTTCATTTGTTTAGCGGCTGTCTGCTACCAGTTGCCTTTTCCATGTCCCCTCTAACTTCAACCCCCAGAAAAGCTCAGCTGGGGCTCTCTGCCCTGTGTTTTGAGGGCTAAAGTTAATTACAATCAATTAGGCTACAATGATGTTGTTTAATGAACTCAACCCAGCCATGTACCTTCAGACTTTCTGTTACCAAGAATATCTGTGATGTTCAGGGAGATGTCAAATAGAGGCATTGTCCAATTTCTGCTTACTCTGCAACTTAATTTGATCATTTTTAGATTCCTAAAAATGAGAACATCTGGGAAGCTCACAAGTATGAGTGTTAACTTACGGAAAAGACTACCAAATCCAAATAGCAAACTCTCGTCAAATACCTTCTTATTCTCCTGCTATTATCTACCCAGTCAAAAGGACCTTGCGAAGAATGGCAGTCACTGTACATAAACGGAGGCTCACTAATATCAGTAATGAATTTCATCTTCAGTGCTCCCAAGGAAAGCTTATCCACACAAATAGTGCACAGGAGAAGGTATATGTTTCCCCAGCACAGTTCTGTGCTGTAAATAACCTCTAGAAAACTTATAACTGACAGACAGTTTTGGTAGAGAAGTAGCAAAGTTTGTTTGGGGGATGGGAGAGGACTGGGAGGCAAGGGGTGAGTGTTTTCTCCTTGGATTGCGATGCACAGAAATGGAATTATGATCTAAGTGTCCACGCTCACTCACATCAAATAAAAAAGAGACAATTCAATTTGAAAATGAGGCCAGATGCATTTCCAAGATCCAAGCAGGTTTCCGGGGCTGCAGATGAATGAAAATAATTTGCTGACCAGATAAAATCAATTCATGGTTTTGTCAAAGCCAGCAGTCACAAAGAAACAAAGTAAACAAAAACAGTATATTTTTTTTTAATGCTGAATAGAGTGCTGCTATCCCACACTGTCTCAGGAAAAAAAAAAAAAAAAATGGCGATAAATTTAATTAAAAGAGGGATATAAAAATACAGTAGCTATGCTTTTGCTTTCCAGACAGGATTAAACAAGCCATCACTCCCCTCCCCTGGAAAGGTCAATGTGCCCTGTGGGACAGCTTTAATATTCTCCTCTGTGTTGAGAGAAGATGCAGAAAGCAAGATGACCTAGAACACAGGACCTTTCCAAAACCAGATTTGCAAACATCTCCCATCCATGAGGATCAGAAACAGAAGGACTGGAGGAGACTGTTGTACAGGGATTATTAAAACCCACTGAGCACATCTGTGACTGCTCAGACTCTTTGCCCCTCGGTTTCTTCAGTAAATCTCTGATGATCTTTGCACCAACAGTGAAAAGCAAGCAGTTCTTCTAGTGTAGATGGAAGTAAACAAATGAAGTTCTAGAAAGACTGCAGGTTGAAAAATTACTGCAAATTAATCTTTGTGTCCATGGAGACAACTCATGATGTCACCCCTTGGCTCCAGACTACACCTGCCAGTCCAGAGTGTTTGTTTCCAGAGGAAGAAAAGCTTGAACAGCCTCCTCCATCACCTCACTCCAGGACCTCTGCCCTTGCTCCTTGCCCTCCTCCCAGCCCTAGCTTGGCAGAGGCTTTCCCCTGGGCTTCCCAAACTCACCTCCCAGCTTTCCAAAGAAACCTCTGGCCAGGAATTACACAAACGCCACTGTTTGCCAGTAGCTTCCAAGGAGCAAACACACAGCTCTTCCCCAGGCTGGGAGGAAAAGATCCCTTCACCTCTCTCCTACACGCGTGCTCTGTCAGAGCACTCAGACTGGGCTGTAGATTTTGTCTTTCTTCCAGCAAAAGTCCAGCTGAGGTCCGTAGATTTCTACTGCTGACAGCAGCACATCTGTACTTCACAGCAACCAGCGCTGCAGCTTTCTAGTCTGCTTCTAACAATATTTTTATGGAAGGGTCTAGAAGAAATAATGATGCTTTGATACAAATTATTCTGAATTACTCTAAAGCCTGTAGTATTTATTAAGGATGCACATCTGTTTGGGACACAATGAAAATTCTGGGGTTTAAGAATTATTTGAACACCACCTCCTACCTGAATATGTCAAAATATGAAAAAGAAATATCACAAAAACATTAGACACTTAAGCAAAACAAGCAATATATTTTTGCTGACATTTGATTTCATACGGAAAGTGGCTTTCCTATATTCAATAAAGGATAAGTTTTTTAACTGAGTATGGTTAGATGCTAGAAAAAATAATTGTTTCTTTACACCCTCAATATTCAGAAATGTTATTTCAAACATTTACAAAGGCATGGTCTGGAATACATTTTCTAGTGAAATAATCTAGAACAGAAATGATTGCTCACTTTCCCACAGGAAGAAATCATCAAGTTTCACCCATGCTCCCTTTTCTGTATGATTAACTGATACTTCTGAACCAACAACAGATGACCTGCAGTAACCACTCACAAGGGGCTAAAGTCATAAATAGATACAGTCTCAAAAATATTTATCTAAATGCAAAACAACTCTCAAATCAGTTGAGCAACATGATAGGTTTGCTTGGCACATATTAAGATACAAGGATTGAAACTTCCCACAACTTAGAACCTATGTAGTTTTCTCAAAATAATCCATGCAAGGAAAGCAATAAAAGATCTAACAAGAAAAAAAAACAAAACAAAACAAACAAACAAAAAAAAAAAAAAACAAAAAAACAAAAAAAAAAAACAAAACAAAACAAAACAAAAAAAAAAAAAAAACAACAAAAAAAAACAGATATAGTTATAAATATCTATACTGGTAATGAATACAAGCTGCCTATATTTCACTGATGGCAAAAATAAAAATGCAGAACAGTTTTATCGTGACTTTCAAACAGCGGTGCAGTCATAATTAAGCTCAGATCTCAGCATCAGTGGAAAACTCAATTGTATCAGGATCAACAAGTTCATATAATATAAATATCTATTAATAATGAGAAGCAATTATACCAAAGGCATGGATAAATATAGAAAAAAACTATAAATAAAAAAGACTGCATATAACTGCCTAAACAGGCTGTGCTGGAATTTAAATCTTATTAATGCTTTAATGAAATGAAAGTTGCCTTCTATCAGCACAACATTCTTTAAAGAGTTAGGAAGCAGCTGGAAACACCTATCAAGAATACCAGCTGTCCTCTGAAGATGCTATCCGCAGAAGCTGTGATCCAAGAACATCAGCTTTTTAAGTTCTTTTGTAAAGTTCTCCAACTGTTGTGGTGGTAAAGCAGAGTACAGAGATTTGCACTGCCCCATTAATTCACTCCGGGCTTTATCCTGCTGCCAATAGCTCACATGTCAGGGTTGCTGGTTCTTTTCTTCTTTAATCAAAGAGGGGAAGGGAGGGGAATGACTGCAGATCTGCACAGCCACTTGCTATGAGTTCTGCCTTACTTTGATTTACAGAGAAGGGCCAAAGACTAGGGGCAGGTTTTGGGACTTACTAGAAATATTTTCCCCTCCAGTTAAGGAGCCATGCACATATTCCAGCTCAGCTGGAGAAGAGCTAAGCAAGAAAACTGGCCGGGCTCAGAATGACACAACAGTATTTACAGTATGATTCACAGATTAAACACTTGCTAGTGGGATACAAAGATGTAATTTATTTCATCAGTACTTGTGGAACGAGCTAAACAGATAGGCAAAGCATAGAAGAACAAGACTACCATATCGCTGACTTTCTTCCATTCTTCTTTCACATTCAAATTTAAGAGGCTGCTGTAATTTAAACTATGTATCTTGAAGCTTTATAGTACTTATGATAAACAATTTGGTGGCACAGGTGAAGTCAGTGTTAAATACAATGAGATTTCATCATTCACACAGTGAATGATGAAGCTTTACAAACCATAGAAGTCCGGCATCTATTCAGAAATTAATTGAAATATTTTGTTCAAAACTGCAAGAGACTTAGTATAAAGTTTAATGATTATGTAGCTGTTATACTATATATAAGGCACTCTTTAAGCACACCCATGGACTGGCTGATGAGCACTTCAAACACAGTAAGATATATCAATGTAAGGAAAACACAACAAAGAAAGTTGGGTCCTGACTTTAAAATTATAGAGGTTATATTCCACAACCATGAAGCCAGATTTGGAATAATTTTAGTGCTTAGAAGTAATTTTAAAAGTAATAATACCCCCTCTACGGAAAGAATCTAATATCTATTCTAAGTATAATATGTGGCTATATTTCTGATAGAAGCACACTGAATCAAATTATATCTGAAAAATTAAGACAGTATGTCTTGTCTAAGGAGAAACAGATCAGGTTTCAGTGAACTGAATGGAGTCAAGGGGTTAAGGACAGAATTTCAAAATGCTAGCAGGGATAAAAATTCAAACTGATGTATTCAAAAGAGCCCAATGAAATCAGAATTTTGTGTGCAAAGTCTGTCAGAATACAAAATTTCCTGTTGCCATGGAAATTGAAACAAAACCAAAACCCATTCCCAATCACAATGGAAGGATAGGATTTTGAAATCTCCTCTGGAATAAAGTTTCCAGGGGGAAAAAATATGAACTCAGATACATAATAATATGTTGCTTCTGACATCTGAAATGTTTTATGTAGGTAAGGATCAGGATTTCATTTTAGTAGTTCAGCTCACCTCTACTGGTAGAATTAAGATATTAGTAGCTATATGATAAGAAATATACTTAATACACAAGAAAAACTTTTCCGGTACTCTATGCAAATATGTGCATGACAAATTGAACAGATCACGAAGAAGATGATTAAATGTTTCTGGTTTGCACTTTGACTTTTAAAACCAGACATGAAATGGAATTATTAGCACTTCCTTACAAGGGTGTTGCTGGGAAGATAAATCACATCTGTATAGTGTTCACATACCAAAATGATCTATATCAAGAAAAATTAGGCAAATATGCCAAAGACTGATAGTAGTCTTGGAATGTGCTCATGGCAGACTGTCACTGTATCTCTGTCATATTCCCAAGGACCCTTTTACTGAGTAAGAATTTCTTTCACTCTCTATTGACATGTAGACCCTGATTCCTGGGGAAAGGGACCGAAAGGTCCTTCCTTCTTTTCCACCAGCGAGACCATGGGAAAATATTGGTCAACACCACAAAAGGTATTAATTTCTCGTCTTAAGTCCAAGATAGAGTCACAACAGCAATTCAGATCTACAAGGCTGGGTCCCATCTGTTAGCTGTTTTCTTCTCACCACACCCCAAGGTCTCAGGCCAGGGACACCTCTCTGACACAGGTAGGTAGCCCCGTAAAGTCTTTACTGAAGCCACTGAGTCCGACCCTCAGTGTGGCAAGTTTTCCCTTCCCCAAGAAAATGACAAGTTGTATGAAATTTCAGACTGTTGCCACAACTATAGAGTCACTGAAAAAAGAGTTGGGTCTCCATCAGGAAGACATTAATCCAGGGCCTTTTCAAATTTTGAAGCCCATAGCTCCCTTCCACCCACTCAGCAGAGAATTATTATTTTATTTACAACTGGGCCATTGGAGAAATCTTCTCTATCTTTACACAGATTTTTATCAGCATAACTGAATTAATGAGTAGCTGGGGCGGGGCAAGGGGCCACAGAGGAGCAGGAATAATTCTTGAGCCACTTCTACCATCAACCCTTCATCTTCACTCTCCCTGGCTTGAGCTCAGCTCCTTTGCTCCCTAAACAGTACAGAAAAAAAAAAAAAAGAAAAAGAAAATAAAATGTTTTGTCTTCTTGCAAAAGCCTTTCACATACGTTAAGATTGCTTTAACTGCCCAAGCCTTCTCTCCTCTAGACAAAGAGCATAAATATTAAATAATAATAATCTGTCTCTTGAGCCTATCCATCCATTTTAGTACACTACTTCTGCTTACCAGCCACTAAGCAGTTACTGGTTGATGCTAGTTTATTTACTGGAAAGAGCTCTATTCAAAACATATTCATCAATTATTGTAGAAGAACATAAATACCCATTTGTAACTACTACTTAAAAGAAATCATTTTCTCTCTGATCAGCCTTCACAGTTAGATCTTGTCAAAGGAATCACATAAACAGACAGCGTCCAACAGGATTTTCATGTGTTTTCTTTTCTTGTGCTTCATAACGAATCTCTCATAAACTTGTTAAAATGTGCTCATTTCCTTTCTCAGGATGTGATTTTCTTGTAACTGCTTTTTATTTTCTGTCTTGAGCAAACTAGACAACTCATTTCTCCTTACTAATCATCACCTGAGTGTCACACACAGCAAGGAAAGGTAATGGATCATGGGAGGTGACACAGATTTTTATTTTTTTTTTCCTCCATTTGAATTCTCCAAGGAAAATAAGCATTTTCCAAAGAATACAGCTAAAACTGGATGAAAACAATTTTTTTGTGAAAAGAAAATTCATTGAAAAAGGCTGTGACAGGGAGAACAACTTTATTTCTGAATTCAGCTCACAGTTGGTGGGAATTTTCCACAAAACAAACAAACCGAACAAAAGCAAAACAAAAAAGGCAGGAGGGATTTTGGAACAGTGTATATTTCATTGTGAAATTTTCTGAGAGCATCTTGTTTCCAAAGATGCTGAAATGTTGCATTTCAACATATTCTAAAAAAATACTTTTTCATTGTGAAACTTTTTTTTTTTTTAATGTCAAACCAGTCTAAATTTAATTAGATGCAAAAGAATTAACCCCTCAAAATTAGATGAAACATTAAGTCAAGGAAAAAAAAGCTCAAAGGGTCTTAAATTATGGAATCTTTTTAAACAATTTGGTTCAGCAACCAAATAGAAAAATCTATTGTTTGCTGCAATAAATTACTATTTTTTATATAACTGTGACAGCTTAGGGAACGATTATTCCCCCCTCCCCGTACTAACATTTTTTTTTTTTTCCCTTAGGCATTTCATTAAAGACAGCTCATTTAAACAACTTGGCTAAAGCTAAAATCAGCTCTTCCAACAAGACCTCAACTTTTTCCACTTCTCCAGAGTTAAGTCACCACTTTCCCAGTAACATGAGGTCTTCTTCAAGATCACCACCCTATTTTTGACCACCACACTCCCCCTGGGGAAGGAGTGTATAGAATGAGAGACAACTGCTGTCCTACATAGCTTAAATGTCAGAGAGGCAAAAGATGTGATGGAAACCAGAAGTGCTAGATGACAGAATGGCTGGCACAGGATCACATGAAACTTCAATTAGAGCTGCAAGGGAAGATCCCAATCCTTTGTAGCCCAAAGCTGCTGCTCTCCACCACGAGAGCGATCTGCCCCAGCCAGCCCGGATCCCTCCCTGATGCTCCATGCCCACTTGCACTGCAGTACCTACAGCTTTCTCTTCCTGGTGGAAGCAGGGTTGTCTAACAATCCCTTCAGTACTATTGTTCCACCTTCCCAGCTCTTGAGCTGCCTTCACACTGCCAAAGATAACTTTTAATTAAGGTGTTGAAAACCAACAGGACTGATCACAGCAATGGTTTTCTCTAAACTGAGCTATCTCAAATTCCAAACTCCTTTTTCAGCTACATTTTTTGACCACTAAATTAACAAGTGGTTCATCATCTGACTTCCCAAGAGAAATGTATCTCAATCTCCATGAAAGGAGTAAGAGATAGGAAAGAGTCAACAATTTTTATTTTCTGTCATTTTTTTATGCTTAAGTGTATATATAGTTTCTTTTTGATTATTTCATCCAACAAAGATCACCCTGATAACTATGAAATTATTTGTCTATGAGAGTTATTCATATACCTTTGCCTGCCTTCTTTCACCACACAAAAAAACATGTAGTTTTGTTCTCTTTTTCTCCTCCATCCAAACATAATCAATCAGCCCATGTAAGTTTTACTGCAAGTGGTTTTTTGTATGAAGAACTGGATTTGTGATGAGGAAGTCACCTGCATTTTAAAGGAACTGGATACTGAAATTACATGTAGGAGAAGATTTTAGCAATAAGAAGCTTTTCTTCCTGACCTCATTTCCTTCACCCATTTTTTTAGTTTGCTGAATATCTGGAAACACTTCCTGGGTTATATAGCCTGACATATGCTGTATGCCTAAAAGGGGAGTATGTGTTGTCAAAGCCCTATTGGATGCTATAAAGTACAGAATCAAAAGGAAAAGAAAGACCATGAAGTGAACTAGACTGTCCCTTTCCCAAAGTGTAAGAGTTCAGGAGAAGAAGAGCTTCAAGAAGTAAGGGGTAAGATTTCCCAACAAAGCATCTTAGCAGCATGTCCTCTCTACAGACTTGGCTCTTGCCATCAGCCCCTTTTTCCCGCTCTATTACCTCCTTCCAGCTGCTCTCATTACATCTCCTCCAATTTCAGGACTCAAAAAGCATTTTAACACTTGGGGAAATTGGCATTGGATTGAGAAAGACATTATGGATAGGTCATAGAAGGCTGCAGTTCATGCAGTGCAGCTATAGAGCAGAAAACCACTGGTGCAGAGATGTCAACTTCTTTCTACCCATCACCCTGAGCACAGAGTATTCAAGAGCTGCATGGTACATCCAGCATGCAGATTCCTTACCCTGATCCCCAGGTTCCTCCAACACCTGTTTTCATAGGGACTCACAGTGGCCCTAAAGACTTGCTGAACACTGAATTTTCACCTAGATTTTATTATGCTACTCTCATTCTTGCCCTATCATTACTCTCACAACAAAGCAGAAAAGCCAGAGAAAAAAGCCTTTGAGCCACCTTTTACCCCTTGTCTCAGTATTTGCTTCCAGGAGACCCTTGTGTTTTCTAAACCCTTTCCAAATACCCTAAATCTTCTTGGGTTTAATTAAACATTAAATGGGGCACATAGAGGTTTTCAGCAGGTGACAATACAGTGAAAGCAAGCTAACAGAAACCAACATTTCTGCTGCAAGCTCCCTTGGCAGAGGCCCACATTCCCACTTGCATGCTTGCGCTGCACTGCCTAATGGGATCGCTTTGCATGCACCACACACCCCTGTAATGCAGCAGCTCCTCTGCGAGCGCCAGCTTGGTAGATTAACAGGGGTTACCTTTGGTGCCAGACTTCTAAAAGCCTGCACAATAACGCTTTGACAGCTGTCCAATCAGTCTGTATACATCTAGATATATAAAATACCCAAAGCACTAGCCTCCCATTTACAGAGGCAGTCTAAAAGCCAAGAGTACATTACTGCAAAAAAAGCTGCAACTAGAACAGAACCAAATACCCGAATTTCTATTAACCTTTCATTCACTGGACACTGCCAGAACTTTAGTTTTGTGGCTTGAGATACATTATATGTCCTATGCCTATGTATTAATCCATATGGTGCTTAGGAATGCTTCTGATGAGTTTTAAACTAATTCTCAAGACCTTTAACACTCCAGACTGAAATGCTGTACCCTATCTTTTCCTTCAGATGCAATTATTTAAAAAAAAATCTCCAGATAAATATTGTCTATTATTTATTTTGATTCTACAGTCAATACAAAAAAATGCTAATGCAAAAGTGTGCGATGACAAAGGCAAAAGAACAGAAATACAAAATAAATTATAAAAAGTGCCCTCCCACATCAGACCCACCAGCCGTTTTTCTTTCCACACTTATAACAAGAGCTAATTTAATCTTAAAAATATCCAGCAAGCAAAAACACTGCTGTGGTTTTCATACGTTATGTTTTTGACTTTAAATAAAAAAAAAAAAAATAGTTGGAACAGCATGAAAAATTATTGTCCCAAGGGAAGGGTGGTGTTTACAAAAAAGTCATGTTTGGTTTTAACCGCCTTAACTTCAATGTGCCCTTCACTTCATTCAACACTCTCCATCACCACAGAACATCAAGACTGTTACTCCATTCCCTCCTGAAATATTTAGAGAAATAAGAAAAAAAATGTGTTTTGTTTTCCACCCAAGAGGCTTATGAAGCCATGCTGTCAGACACCAGCATCCTTCTGGTTCATAAGGAATTCCTGTGCACTCAGTGAGTATTCAACCAGCATTTTGGCTCCATGAGTTATTTATTTACCGTGGGTTTTTTTTACAAAGATCCACAATCCAAATATGCAAGACTGCAACCTCATTTTCCGAAAACCAAATAAATTGATACTTATTTGTGTACTTGAGGTTACACCACCTGGAATAAAACGTCAAACTTATCTGTCTGTCTCAGGACCTAAGCTGGTCACCAAATAATTGATTAAAAAAGTACTAAAGTTCACAATTCAGGAGTAGGGAAAATCCTTTTCAGTGAAATGCATGGAATTTAATACTGTCAAAAAAATATTATTGGACTACAGAAACTGTTTTGAACTCTTTCATGCTTATAGTTTCCAGGAAATGGGGTAGAAGATACAAGGATGATTTATAGCACGTGCAACACTTCAGAAACATCCAAACTCCAGTCAGCGTGAAAGGCAGAGACAGTATCACATTAGCAACTGGCTTAGAGAAAAGGACATATTGTACCTGCAACTCAAAGCCTGTGGGAAGACAACATATTATTCCAGCTAATGGAATGTGTTCAAGGTTATATACAAATCTCTACCTATGATTCAGTAAAAGCCCTTGAATGAAGACAACACAGAGTAGCTTTCAAATGGCTGCAGCTAAATATCTGAAGTTTGAAGTTCTTCCTCCTTTCTGCTTTCTTTTCCAGGTCTCTTCTTAAAGGTGTAGGAGGGTGGCAACACCAAATTCAGTGGTAATATTCCACCTCCTCAAAGACAATTTCATACAGACCTCATTATTTTCTCACCCAACTCCAACCCATTCTAGGGACAGCTGGCCACACACCTCATAGCCCCAGGAAGGGTCTGTTGTACGGTCCCCAGTGTTATTGGGGTTCCTCAGCCTATATGCTCAACCAAGAAGAGCTCAGTGTTAAGTGTGCAAAGGAAGAAAGAGAAGCCCACATACCGGTGCTTGTGCACGGTCCCTTGCTCCTCCTCACCACTGAGGCAGCTGTAACATTAAAACAGCAGTTGCAACTAAAGAATATTTCTGAACTTTCATCAAGCCTGGATTTTTTTTGCAGCTTCACAGCTGTTATTCCAGTGGCTTCACTGTTATATTTATGTTAATGCACAGGGGCAGATTTCACAACACATGGAACAGTAAGAATATTTTATATGCCTTACAGGAAGTCAAGAAATAATGCAGATTTGGGCCACAAAAGTACCGTCAACATATTGTGCCTGCCTCTTTGCCAACACCAGTTTAGTCCCTCTGGTATTTTATGATTTGGGGTTTTAAATTACCACAGGAGACTGAACTTCAACTTGCAGGTCATTAGAGACTCTAACAGACAGCTAGCAAGGCTTTTTGGGAAAGTCTGAATTTTCTTGTACAGGAAGCTGGTTCTAGCAATATTATACTGGACTAGCCTTTAGGCTTCAGAATGAATTCCTGTCACCCAAGTTCAGATGCCTACATTGGAAACACAGTCCTTCCTACACATAGTGTTGAGAAGGGAAGGACAGCATCACCAGGGGATAATCACATCCTTACTTCTTGTCATCTAGGACTCACCAGATCTAACTTCAGCTACCTAAAGGCCAGGCACCTAACCTAACTAAATCTTATAGTCTTGTTGTATAGCCTTCTTCAGATAGGACCTATCTACAGATAAGACCTTTGTATAGAGAGGATGTGATGTCTCTCAAGGAGGTCTGTTGTTTTTCTGTTGAGACAGCAAGCCCAAATGACCAGCCACACAATAGCTGAAGTTAAGGGAAATGAATACTGCCCAGGGTGCCTTTCTGTCTCCGCTGATTCATAAAAGATCCTAGGACAATGATACTAAATTAGGCTCCTCCTGTCTCTAACATAGTCATACGCTAGTTAAATTAGGATTTGCAGTGGAAATAGCAGTGAGTACTATAAAAAATTAGGTCACTTTGACAATATATATACCATTAAATAGTAGAAAGTAACTAAGGATTAAACCATTGTAACGCAATGCTTTCTTGGGCTCTGCCTTGAAATATTGTTGAGAAAACAATGACAGCAGATTACCTTCGTAAATTATCACAGGAAGCCACATGATATTGGTGTTAATTGACAAAATACAGCACCAGTTAAGGTCCTCCACCACCACCAGCCCTCATCTTGGGAATCCATTTCCTTGGCTTACAGGTTCACAGGCCTGTTGGGGTTGCTGCAAAGTCTCTCACTCCCACTAGTATATGCAATTTGAAGAAAACTGATGTGTGTGTGGATGAGAGCCCTTGACCTGTTAAAACCCCAAAGAAAGACTGCGTCCTCCAATATATTAATTAAAAATATATGAGATGTCAGTGCTTTCTCAGGGAAAGTTTCATATTTTATATTTAATCTAATTATATTATACACCTAAATGAGCTCTGCCCAGAGTGCATATATACAATTACATATAAACTATATCTGTCCCTCTGGAGCTCTTCCTTTTACTCCTTAATTACATATAACAGCTATCAGCCTATACCACAGTAAATTACCTTGTACCACCTCAGTTGTGCCAGAGAGGCAGGAGGGCAATGCCCCGAGAGGAAGTCAATAACAAGGTCTTGTAACTTGTCTAGAGACACACAGTGACTTTTTCTTCTGCTAGACTGTGCTTGGACCATAGGCTCATCATGAAAAATTAACTACAATTACACAAGAATTTAGAAAACAGGTTTCAGCAAGTCATGACATTTTGCTGTGTGTAGAAGAGAAGCTGCAATTATTGTGCAGCCGGAAAGTACTGAGATGATTTTAATGGCATCTGCTCTCTCTTGATTGACAGAGCATAAACATTTCAGAAATACAATCAACAGCACTGCAGCTATAGAGCACCAGGCAGCAATATTTACAAACTGCGACCAAGCTACTGCTATCAGCCACAAATTGCACATCTAGTACACTGTTTTTCTGATTTTGTTTGAGAAATGTCCTCTTTTGGATAGAGAGGTACAAGCAGCTTCACAAACACTGTCAAGCTAATAAAAAAATATTATAGAAACTCTCCTCAACTTAGTGGTTTTCTTTCACTTGCTTGAGATGTTAGGAATGTGTGGAAGTGAATAACAGCTAGAAACTTGTCAGGAGCCCTTGGCGTGCCACAAGCCCATGTACTGAGTTTGACAGTCAAATCTGCCTGATACTGTCAGCATTCCCTGACAGTAACCTGTCTGCATGGGAATCAGAACAGAGTCTGCTTTCAAAAGGTAATATTTCACATTAGGGTGTCTGACATTAATTTCTACCTAACCCGTAAGACATTTCATTTACAGGGTTAAACACAGATGTGCCGTTTTATTTAGATCATTTTTGCGCTCATTGATTTGAGTCACATTGTGACTTTTCTTACAAAAAAGCACAGCCTGCAAGTGTGTTAATGACTGGTCAGATACACAGCATGAATGCTCACTCATTTCATCCCTGATAAATCCTGCCTGCTGCCATCCACATGGATGAAACATGCTGTTCTGGACTCACAAAGACCCTCATTCTGGGACAGAAAGAGGACTGCTGGACCACAGGCTGGGTGGGAAGGGAGGCCAGGGTGGTAGCAGGAAGAGATGCAAGCCAAGAAGGGAGGAAAGAAAAGAAAAGCACTTGTGGAAAGAACAAGAAATAAAGTGAAGACAAGTGAGGACTCTTACAGTCAACTTCTTTCTCTTTTCCTTTCTTCTAAGGTCCTCTCAGGCTTTTCCATCAACCCTTTTGACCAACACCTTCCTACCTTCTCCCATTTCTCTTTCTCGTTCCTCTACAGTGGCCTTTTCCCTCTTCTAACACACACCAAAAAAATGGTGGCAGTGAGAGAGCCTGCTCCCAGCAAGGAACAAGCTGTGGACTGGTTGGTGATACCCCCTGCCAGCTGGGAGCTACTCAAACAGGGAACTGCAACATGGTGCAGTGGTGTCTTCCCATGCTACATTAGGGAAAACTGCTGCAAAACTGTGGAAATACTGGATATCGAAGGGCAAGTATTTACCATCAAGACAAAGGAACTAATAATGTGCCAGTAAACTGCTTTGTATAAAGTCAAGCAAATCTCTCCCATACAAAATGGGATTTATATCTGAACAGTGTCCCTTTCTGTGCTTTGGTGTCTGAAACAGAGCAGCTGGGTGGAGAGAATTTAGGAAGCATTTTTAAAGAGAAAAATGTAGTTTGTGAATACAAAAGCAATAGACAATCTACTTTCTGTTGACACTGATATTACATATCAATAATATGTAACTGTAGACCAAGGAAGAAGACAAATTAAATAAGAAACAATCCCCTTTTATGTTTATTTCTTGCTAATAAGTTCTTCTACTAGAAAATTTTACTAGAAGGAGGAACATGAAGTATCTCAGTATTTGATCTCATCTGCTTTCTTCAGGCACTCAAGACTTGTGACACTCTCTAGTACCAGTACATGTTACAGGACTGCAGTTCTGCCTTGAGGGGAATATATTTTGACATGAAACACATCTCACATCCTGCTCCTGGTACACCTATGTGAAATCAAGGTGCTGGGTTTACTCCAGCAAAGGGAACAGAAAACAACAAAGCCATTTTTTAAGATACAAGTTATTTGAAAGAAGCCAGAATCTCATCATGGAAATCAAAATAACATACACTGCATGAAATATGGATACATACTTTACCTTCTGATACATTCCGAAAGACATGCCCCACTTTGCTACAAGCTGTATCTATGCATAAAAAAGTCAGAGGAAATTAAACAGTGTCACAGCCTTAAGACTGATTCATGTGTTTGATCAAGAGCTTATCAATTTTATGACAAATTACCAGTCAGTAAAATTTAATACAAAAGGTTTTATACTCTGTGATCCTTGGGTAATGCTTGATATATAAAATGAGATATTTCAGTAGCAGGTATTTTTCAACTACTTAATACAAATTTCTTGCAGTTTTTGTTGAATTACAATATTTTTCATCACTTTTGACTTCAGTGGTAATGTAATATATCTTTATATGGAGACTACCAAGAAAGTTTTTGGCTAGAGTAATTTTTATGCTGTTATTCTGCTGATTCCCAATAGATTCATATGCATATACATAGCCTAAAACACATTTAGGCTACCTTTCCCTTTTGGTATTCTTGCATTGACTATGGGAAGAATTATCCCTAATTATCTGTGAAGCATCACATACACTTACAACACTCAGCAAGTAATAAGCCAAATTTTGAAGTTTCTCCAAAGCTCAAAATATTCTCTTCAAATCCCACATCATTATATCAGTACACAGCAGTCACAAGGGACACCTCTTTTCAAGGTATAGGTTGACCCATACTATTCTTTTTTTGTTTCTCCATCTCAAAAAAAGGTTAGAGGTCTGTGCCTCAGTAAATATAAGTGCACCTCAGCTATTTGCTTATGTATTTTGTAACATAAAACCTGTCAGACACCTCAGAATTCAACCCTCTGCAGAGCCTAAAATCAACTACTGTCTTCTGGTTTTACTCAGTCTTAAAGTCAACTCCTACGGAGTTTGATCTGCCTGAGAAGAAACTCAGTAAGGGCTTCATTATTTGACCCAATAATAAAAAAAAAAAAAAAATTAAAAGTGAAGTCTCTTTAAGGAAAATATCAACATCACACTATCTTCAATTCTCCATTGCCCTGTATCTAGTTTAGTCACTAGACAAATGAAAGAAAATGAGTGTTCAGAAACACCATAGACTTCTATAAGATCCTTGAGTTTCTCCAGCACTCCTTTATGCTAGGCTCAAGGGTTGGCTTTCCTTTTAAATAGGCCTAGAAGATCCAGTTGGAACCAGAGCAGGATTAGCTGGCTGCATATGAAATCCCTGGAGAGGAGAGGAATGCATAGAGCTGCAGCACTGTGCTGGGCAATGAGCACTGCTCCAGCCCATAGCACAAACCAGGAAAGCTGCCATCACCCACAGATGAGCTCTAGAAAAAGGAGCTCAGACAGTTTCATATACAGATGCCCACACGCAGTGCCCACCCTACATCTCTGAGGGGGGCTATATGGTAGAGGAGAGTATGTCCACATATCTCCATTGCTTGGCATTACAGCCCTGGACTGAGAACCAGTGCAGCCGAGATGCCACTCACATTTGCTCCTACTACTGAGGCAGTAACCTCCAGCAAAGGAGCAGTGCTGACAGCAGGGAGCAATGACTTGACCAACACAGACGTCTGCTTCATTGCCCACAAAACAAAGCCTCTGGGGGAGCCACCACTGTGGTCTTAAACACAGCAGGATCCTCTCCAGACACCAGAATTGCTCAGGTTTGCAATGGAAGAAGAGGTGGCTAAATGGTACAATATGCTCCTGTCCTGCCTATACTGGACACTTCATCCAGGGACTTGTGATTTAGATCCTTCAGGACCTGATAGAACTTGACCATGCTGGCCACTGGGAAAAATATAGGCACAATGGGATTAATTTATTTTAACAAACTAAAAATGTATTGTGCTTTTGGAAAGAAATTCATAAATATTATGCTTCCGTGGAGTAAAAACAATATGTACCAATATATTTCCTGCCTCAACTTAGAAAACAGGTTCCCAACTCCAAGATTACATAAACGTGCCAGTAAGCACAGTTTTACATGTACGTAATTACTTTTTTTTCCTGAAGTATTTGCAGGTAAAAACTTCACTGACCTGTGTGATGGTTTTTATATGTTTGTAATATATCTCTACCTGAAAAGCAGCAAATTATAAAAGCAGATTTTGTATAAGCTATGAGATTGTTGCAGGAGAAAAAAACAACCAATTAAAAAAAAAAAATAAAACCAAACAGACACTGATCTTACTTTAAAACTATTTTCCTGACTTTTTCTCCCAAAAAATGCATAACATTAGTTGTGTAAAAACTAAACTGCCATATGAGGCATATTTTAAAGCCTCATATAAACAATGAAGCTTTTATGGCATCCTCAGAGCAAAGAATGTCCAAATATGGCTGAGAGTTAAGTACCCTGAGAATTAACTGCTCTTAATAAATTCACTGAAGTTTGTAAGTCCACATTTACCAAGCATCAGAAGAGAAATAAAGGGAAGAGAATGTGATTCAACTCATTTTCCTGTATCATTCTCTAAAGATGTTGTGTTATAAACATCCTCCATATCTTGGATACTGGAGGCGTCTGTTGAATCTTGGTCACTGACTACAATTCCTACTGAAGAAAGGCTAGAAATGAAGGAGTGCATCTTTTTTGCATAAATATCCCTAATGTTAAAATAAGGTAGGTCATTACATTTCTCTTTGTGATCATTGTTGCATTGGTCTGGATCAATATCTTTTTGTTTTTGATAGTACTTAGAAAACTTATTGAAAATAATGGTGATTGGAAGTGCTACCACTAGTATCCCACAGATAATGCATAGGGTGCCAAGCAGCTTTCCAGCAAGCGTGACCGGGTAAGTGTCCCCATAACCAACAGTGGTCATGCTGATGGTTGCCCACCACCAGCAAACAGGGATGCTGTGCAATTCTGATGAGTCATCATCTTTCTCTACTGAGTAGACAAGCACTGAAAAAATAGAAATCCCAACAGACAAAAACAAAAGCAGAAGTCCAACTTCCTGATAGCTATGTCTCAAAGTGGCGCCTAAAGACCGCAGTCCTACAGAGTGCCTGGCCAGTTTCAGGATGCGAAATATCCTCATTAACCGCAGGATCTGAACCACTTTCCCCATGTTTTCAATATCTTCACTTTCTTCTTCCTTCGTGTCCACGGCCAACGTGGCATAAAATGGGATAATAGAGACAAAATCAATTATATTCAGTGGTTTCTTCCAGAACTTCTTTTGACTTGGAGCAGTGATGAGCCTGATCACTAGCTCAGCAGTGAACCAGATGATGCACGTAATCTCCACAGCTTCTAGCACAGGGTCTTCAATCTCCCTGTCATTGGCATCCAGCCTTTGAAACTCTGGCATGCTGTGAATGCACATGGCCACAATTGATGCCAGGACAACACTCAGGGACGACACAGCAATTAACTTGGCAGACAAGCAGTACGCAGGATTTTCCATTCTGATCCAGATCTTCTTTCTTATTTCACCAAAACACAGATTGTCAAACTTTTCCAGCTCTTTATCAAATATGGATGACTCTTCGTTAGAGGAGTCTATACTTCTGTCATTGCTCTTCTGATCCCAGTCTTTCTCAGGACCTTCTTCTTTCCTTTCTTGGTACCGATTGCTACAGCAGGAATCAATAAACAGCTCATTTATCCCCCAGTACTCTATTTCCTGGCAGAAGGAAAAGACACAAAGTTCTTCCATGACATGAAGTTTGCCCGTATAGTAAAAATTCAGAACATATCGGAACAAGGAAGGATTCCTGTCAAAGTAATATTCCTTGTCTGCAACACTATAATCATCACACAGTTCTAGAATAGCCTCTTCTGAATGGCATTTGAGAAGTTTCCCAAGTCTGGTATGGGGGAATCGGAGCAAGGTGCTTTGATCCACTGATTGCTTAAAGCCACCTACATTCAAATTGATAAGTTCTGCATCTTTGCCAGGTCTGCGGAAAAATTCACCATAAACCATTTTGAACAGACGAGTTCCACTGCTGGTGCCCAATAAGATTACATTGAACCTGAAAAGAACATAAGATATCATTAGAGCTTTTAATTCAGTTTTGCTCTTTTCCGTTCTTTTTTCCATCTCCAGTTACTGTGAAAAGCTATAAGCAAAAAAAGAGGGGAAAAAAAAATAAAAGAAACTAAATGATGAATAAGAACACCTAATTCATCAGTAAATAATTCATCAAATTCATCAGTAAATCAGTCTGAGTTCTACTATCACATTGAAATTAATTGTCACAAAATAATTTTACTCCAATGACGTAAAAAAATCTTTAGTTTAAAGACAGTAAACTTGTCAATGCATCAAAACATTTAGGACAACACTTAAGAGTAGGTGTCTTTCAATTATGGTTTCAGTAGAGTTGTATTGATTTATATGATGTTGCAATTTATAATCCACTACTTTCAATGTTATCTGCTTGAATGTGGACTTCAATTACCTCTGTTGTCATATCAATTAATTTCTTTCTAGAGTCATCCACAGAAGACCATTCTGTACTCTTGAAAACATATCAAATGTGCATTTGAAGCTTTCCAACTCCTGACTTCAGAGTTTTGTCTAGTACATATTTGGGTATCTGCACTCCCTCAATGTATTTTTCTACCTGCCTTCCTACTCACCTGGAGTGTCACAACCCTTTTACGGCCTTGGTCAGTTCCAGAAGCAATTCCTATTCTGTCACAGCATAGCCACAACAACTACAATAATGCTAAGAAGTTGGTGTTGAAATGCCATTTCTGGAAACAGGAGCTTCCAGAGATGGAACTTCCACAGAAATTTTGCCTCAGCAAGAAACTGTGGATAGATGCAGATAGACATATGGACATTTAAATATTTCCATTATTTTACTGTATGTTACATCATTCAGCTGAAACTGAATTCAAAAGGGCAGATATAGTTACTAGCAAATAAGTTATTTTTTTCAGGAGAATTTAACTCTTGTTTTCCTTCTAAGGAGCACTTGTCTCGAGCCAAAATTGGCCATTCTTACACTTGTTATGAGATTACATATAACTACTGATCATGAGAAGAGCAAATTTTTTTGATCTCTGATGCTTAACCATTAATTGATGTATACTAAGTTAATTTATTTCAATTTAATATGAAAGTCGACGTATTTTAAATGTGACGAGAGCATCATAATTCTCCAGTCCTAACAGATAGACCCATATCATGCAAAGAAATTGTTCTGGTGCTCTTTAAGGGCTTGGGGAAGCTACTCAAGGAACAGACAGTAATTTCTACACCTGTCCATCTTCAGTGCCTCCTGCAATAGCACCATTTATAATTCAAAGTTGGTACATGTTAGAGTTTTAATATTTTTTTGCTGCTCCTCAAGGTCGCCTGACTCAGTTAATGAATGTGATCAAGGTTATATCTATTACCCTGTTCATAGTGTGTGCACCATGGTTGCGTCCCTGCTGTATATCAACATGAGAGAGGAGCACTATCACTGCTTTACATAAAAGAAACATTTTGGACATTTTACACAAACAGGAATCACTGTAAACTTTAATTAAAGTGCCAGAGTGGATGGCTGGGATACTGGGCCTCAAGGGTGAGCCCCATTTTACACTGACAGAACAAGTAGGATGCAAAAGAAAAAAAATAACCCCACCCCACAGTCTTTATTCACTGTCAGCTAGAACAATTCAGCTTTCATTCAGCCTCAGGTACATGTATTATTGGACTAGGTTTTTTGAGCCATATAGCCCCATGCCCTGAATTTGTAAAGATAGCAAGTGCTTTCTTTCTGTAGCTTCAAATACTAGACTAGAGCCATGGAGTCTTGTGGAGAAAGGAAGCCTCAACTGAGCTGAACTGACCTCTTGATATGAATCACCTGTGAGTACCCTGAACAGAGATAAGTCTGCACCTCCACCACTGCTGCAGCTCCATCGGTCACCAAAAGAAACTGACCATGAAACTTCTTAGGCAACTCTATTTAATCCAGAACTGACTTCCTCATCATTTTTAAAACAAACTGACTGAAGTGGTTGCATCACGGAGGTAGAACAACTTTCCAGCTACCAATCCCAAGTCTATCGTCCTAAACGGGAGGATCCAGCTAGGCTGCTTGCCTTGGATGGACCCACTCTGCTGAAGAGCTCCCAATCTCCTTTTACTGCAGCAAGACCTAAATGGAGACAACCCCATCCTGCTTCACAGTAGGGTCAGCCCTCATGCTCAATGTTATCCTTGTCACTTGTTGATTATAGCAAAAGATGGAAATGGGAAAAGCCTTGAAAACTGGATTCAAACTTCTGATTAAATGCCAAGGAGAGAAGGAAATGGAGATACAGATCCATGCTGAGAGAGAAAGCACCAAACTGTCCAGGGAGCTGAAGAGCTTACCAGCCAGAGTTTGAATCCCTCCAGCTGAGACTCTTTCATAAGTATCTGTAAAATGCAATGATTTGTTTTCTCTGTGATGAAGAACACCTACTGCTTAGAGGAGCAGCAACTCCCTGCAATTGCCATGAAGGAAGGGACTTCTGTTGCCTTCTTGCCTCTCTAGTGCCTTCAGGATGGGAGTGAGAACAGAGAAATAGATTAGTGAGAGCTCATGGTGGCAGGGTTTCAGGGCACGAGTTAAGGTACACTCCAGAGTTTTTTAATACAGATCCATTTATCTGTTTAGGGGGAGGTTTCAAAGGACTTTCTCTGCCATGATCTTCTTACCTCATCTTTAACTTCCTCACATGCAAGGGTTTCTTTAGGTATGTCACAAATATCACTACAGATATACTCAGTGCTGTTCTCTCTTACTATTTTCCTAGTATTGATTTTTGGTAGACAAGTAGGAATACAGGGTCTGATGCTATAAACCTCACGTATTCTACTACTTATTCTTCATAGGACTCATTCTAACCAAAGCTACTGAAAATCTCATAGTAATCTCCCTAACAACTACTGGCATGTATAACACATGAACAACTAGGCCCAGAAGATGCTGAAACTACATATTTGCTCTGGTAATTAATTCTGCAAAAACAATTCTCTATCCAGAGAGAGCTTTATTTATAGTGAAACAATAATATTATTTTGAAAAAATGAGAAGAAAGCATTTATTTTTCTAGACACACTACAACTCCCTTTAAACAACTTATCTTAAATCCAAATTAGTTTGAAACATTAATTTTACTGTGTGCATAGCCTACCATACAATCAAGATAAAGTTCTTGTTCTGCTAAGACACAGGGGCATGGGGAAAGCACTACATGAGACACTGTTTTCTAACCAAGCAAGCCAGAGAATAGCCAGTTTCTATGTCATGATAAACTGTGTACATAGAAGTGATTTTACACCTTAAGACATAGTTTGAAGACAGGTATTTACTAGCTAACAAAATAACTGTAAGACACACTTGCTCCAAGCATTTCCCAAGGCTCACCTTTTAGCAATGATTAATACATAAAAGCACTGATCTCTACTAACAGATGAAGGGCAGCAGGACTCAGCTGATAAATTGTACCACACTTCACTCACGATCTACAGTCAAGCTGTATTTTACAACACTGTAAATTAAAAAAAAAAAAAAAAAAATCTGACGGACTGGGGTGACTAGACATCAAAGTATGTTCAAAACCAAAAAGACTCTACTTGATTAATTTCAGTGAGTAAAATCTCTACTTCTCTTTCAGCAATTCATTAAGATGATGGCACTGGCAATGTAAACTAGTACTATAAAAAACAGCTAAGATCTCAGATTATCTGGGGGCACTTCTGACCATAACAAAAACAAAACAAGTTTTACTCAGAGAAAACTAAAGCAAGAACTTAGTGCTCAGCAAATCCTTAGTACACTAGACTCTGACTTCCTGTTGAGACAGCAATATAAAACCATATTGATTATGCAGATGATATTCATAATGGTGCCTCCATGTAATTCCTCTACATAATAAATTCAGTGAGCAACAATTTACTGCTTTGTTTTGAGGGCACTGTAGTCATAATTTGTGCAAGATACAGAAAGAAAATGGATCTTGCTCTAGGAAGGCCAAGGTCTGGAACCTAATATAATACTACTATTAAGTGATTTTTAGATTAAGACAAGAATGCACAGGAAAGTTTCATGACAACTATGCCAAAAGGAGCTTCATGATCTGAAGAATGTCTTGGTTGACCTTGGTCCCTGAGCCGTGGACCAGGACATTGTTGTGCCAGGCAACACCAGAACAGTTTGTGGCATTTAAACAAGGGACTCCAGCCACAGGGCAAAGACCACAGATGGCAACTTCTGTCTTAGCACAACATGCTCTCTACTCAAGGGAACCCTTTACTCACTCAACCAACTTTTTTACTCAAGGGTAAAACTGTGCTCAGCTGGAAACGATGTTTTCCTGGAGTGACAAAGCCTGTGTCATGAATATCCTAAGAACATTGAGCTACCACAAACTTGCAGCTCTCAACTTAAAGTGCAACATTAGCCTCTTTGATCTTCTGTAAACAACAAGTATTCATATATAACATAATAAACTGCTAACCATTCCAAAGCACACACTTCTTCCCCTGGAGACAGTATAAGAGAGTAAGCAAACACATACCAGATGTTAGTTACTTGGTTGCTTTAATTGCTTCAGTTGTTTCAATGAGCTACTGGGTAAGAACTCATATAGAATAGAAAATGAAACAAAACACAAAAGAAAGATGCTTACTGGAAGAGTCAACATTATTTTCTGAGATGATGAAAAAACCCAGCAAATAGAAGTTCCAAATGTTGAGCTTGAGGGCTAAATAAAAGCCAGTCATAAGGAAAGCTGTGTGAAAAGGATACAAACATTAGAATAAAAATCAAAACAAGAGGATCCAACTCTTCCCAATCCAATTTGGAGATGGGCTCTAGCCAGTGTTTCTGCAGTCATACATTGTTGGTGAGGCCACAGGCCCATTGTCTGGCTTGGAAGGGAGATTGCAAATTTCTGGGCTTTTGCATGCTGTGAAATCCCTAAAGCTCACAAAAGGAGATCCACAGAGACAGAGTTTGTATATATAGTCCTTCTGAGAGAGCTATGCTACAGATGTATAACATACTGCAAAGTGCAGTTGTTTCCAACCTCGTGGAACTAACCCCTAAAAGATTTTTAGCAGCAATGTGGATCCTATAACACAAATTTATTTGTCAGCAAAGTTTCTCTTTCTCAGTTAACATTCACATATTCTCTACACAAAGTCCTCGTATTCTGTGAGGTCCTATATCACAAGGTTCAATACATCTTTTTTGACATGTTGCACATTTGAGCACGGTAGTACATCAGCTACTGGTAATTCCAAATTGGGACAATTTCAGCTTTTGTTAGCATTAATCTGTGATTATACATGCGTAATGGAAAGGAAGTTGAACTGATTTACAGTTAGATAGACTATGTTGTATTTTGCTACTTAAAACATTCAAAGACAGCACATCCCTATAGATTTTCTACCAGTTTGCTTAATGACTATGTTGTCTATAGCCTCATCTCCTCACACAGGAGCACTTCATAAACCATTCAAGACTAAGAAAGTTCACATTTCAGGATCGTTTCCTCTAAATTGAAATAATGTAGATAAAAATGGCCTAGTCCTGCTCACACTGAAGTCAAGAGGGATACAATACTGATGCAAACTTGAAAGGGCACACAAATCTCTATAACTCTACAAACTGTTTACAGAGCTCAAGCACACTTCCTCCCAAAGAATCTCATGCTCTTGGTAGGTTTCCATTTTAGGGTTCCCACATCAGAAAACTGAGTTTTGAGCAAGCTCACTCTAAAGAGTCTTATCTGGGCACCCAACCATCTCCAGGCACCAGATTTTGCCTCCTAATGATGCAGACAACCACCTGGGCTGTAACTACTGCTAATTTCCTAACAGTTAAGAGCTTCTACAAATCATCCTAGCTACACACGTGCAGCTTTAGACACCTAAGTACTTTTAAAAAGCTGAGGATATGAACCTAACAAATTTCAGCTCAAGATCAACATTTTCACTGATTTTTTAAGTGTTTGAATATGGCCACACATCATAAGGCAAATACTTGTCTAATACACCACCTAAAAGTACTGTCTATGCTTTCTGACTCACTGAGCATAGTAAAACATCTAAACGCATGTATAATTTACTTGATCAATCACAATTAAGAATTTGGACTGAAATCCAGCTAGTATGACTTAAGCTATTGTCTATCAGCTGTGTAGTAATAACTGCTTTAGTACACATAATTAAGCCTGAAAAAATGTAAGGCAATATTACTTGTCACAGCCTCTTTCTTTGGGACATAAGCTGTAACCATCAACTCTCCTTTGTAATATTTGACACAGTTAACTGTAAAATCATCTGCAAACAGTCTGTAGAGGTAGAGGTTAACTTAAAAAAGTCATCTAGCACAAATAACGAGACCATCTGAAGAAACTCTTCTGTGGTTATGGACATTCTGTGAGGCAAAGAGGATAAATTCATCAGCTAAATTATTTGCTCAGTTATAATTATTTTTTATATTCCATTGGCAGTGACACCCTTCATCCAGAATATTGCATTAAGTTGCCATGAAAATAATAGAATTATGCAACTACAATTTTCTTAAAATGGATTAATTACAACATCCCAGAAGACCTTAGGTAAATAAAGTTTGATTTGAAATATCCAGGGCCAAATTTTGTTCTGATGTTACTTTCACGTGAGCCTACTTGTCTAAGTTCACCTCTGGTAGAATTCTACTGATGTCACCAGACTGCTTTAGAAACTGAACTTGCGCCAAATGTTCATGCATCTTTGCAATAAAATGGAGATCAGAAATAAATTATCATCATTTGGAAGCAGCAGTAGCTGCTATGAGCACTGCTGACAATAAAATGTAAAATGTAAAATTATTTAAATATCTGTACCTGTGGAAAAATAGTCTTCAAGACTGCATAAGGAAGAAATTGAGCGATTATAACTCAGAGTTAAAGAACACAAGCAAGAGTAGAAGAATGAGCACCTTCAGCCCATGGTTCATACCACTTAGATTAGGCACATATTTTCAGGTGGAGTCCATCTCTGTATTGACTAGGTAAGCAGCCTATGTGACTAGTGTCATAAGGTGTCTGACTTGCATGTGGCTACTACCAGGTAAAACGAATCCTCCCAAAGTGAAATTCTGCTGATTTTCACTACGATGATGATGGCAAGGACAGAACATATGCCAAAGGGTAGGTATGAGAAAGGAGCAAGGGAAAACTCCCTGTAGCATCAACATGACAGAAGCTTCTTTGGGAATGCAGTCTGTGATCTGAATTTCTTTCTCATGTACGTAAACAGCAGGGCGAGATATCTAATACCACCCAGTTATCAGACTGTCATTTTGTAAAACAATTAAAAGAAAAAAAAAATAAAGAAAAAGGTATCCTCTCTCTAACTCAAAAAGCAAAAGCTCTGGGAGATAACAGACATTATGACAGTTAACAAGACTTGCACCTTTCGACATTCCCAAAGGCTCTGCAATTTATATTCCATTCATATGAATTAAAAGATCATTATCGACCTTAACTAAGTGGAAATGATAGATTAAAATCTGTTTGCTTGAAAACCTACCCATAAATCCCCACCAGTTAAACATAGTTATAATGCTGCAGTTATGACACCTGTTGGTTTCCACATTAACCATTACCTTGAGCTATATTGTTCCAATTGCTGAAGTTCACAGAAATATTTAAGAAGATCCCAAAGGCATTATTATGACCAGGTCAGCATTGCTGTGGTTTGATGGTAAAAGAAATTGTCACTCTCCAGGTTAATTTTTTGCCAATAATCTTGTTTGACAGGTCATCTTAATGACACCCACCAAGGGCACAATTTCAAAACAAGAAGTACTGTTTGAACTGAACATTGTAACTTGTAGGTCAAAGGATATCTGCAATAAGAGCAATTTCGATATATTCCATCCTCAAATTAATATTCTGTACCTCATTTTCCGCTGAGTCCTCTGTTGTTTCCATTCAAGTACTTCTCCAATAAGCATGATGAACATAAAAACCTATTGGTATATCTATTGTGGTAATTTCATAGTACCACTAGCGTTCAAAAATATCTGATACATGGTCCCAGCATTAGATACTTTTCCATATATGCAAACAAGATGTGGAATAAAGATACATCAGCATGTTTCTTAAAAATAATTCTGCATTGTCCTTTCATCATTGATTAGTCTAGAATCTAAGGAGGTCCTTAGTGAAACACTGTTTCACTTGTAGAGGTAGTTTAGCTTTGAAAGGTTAATTACCTACGCAAATAAGACAATGCAGATACCCAGACAGGGAAAGCAGAATGCCTGAGGTCACACAGCAGATCAGCTGCCCACAAACAAGCATAGCCCACATCCCCTCAAACCATCACTCTCATCACAGTCTCCTCACTAACTATCACATACCACACTGGGTACTGGTACCCTGAGACACAGGATCAGGTACTTGGGCCCAGAGCCAGCAGCCAAATGCATTCTGACAGACTAACCCCATAGCAGGTAATTAAAAAAAAAAATATAAAAATTTATAAGAGTAGCCTTACAAACAGAAATGGCAATCTCTAACAGAACTCCGAGGCAGGCAGCCTGTATTTAACATGCATACTGCTGCTGTTATCCAGCAAACTGACCTGTTAATGATCCTACACAAGCTCATTTTTCCTGAAATATGACACCTTCAAATATTTCTTCATTTTTAAGAAAAGCACATTTAGCTAGAGAAGAAAACCTAAATAATATTCTTGCATTTGTAGTGAAGTTTCAAGAGTCAGTGATTGCATTGGGACGCTATGATGGCAGAGGTGAGAAACTGCACAATCTATCCCACCACAACACCTCCAGGCCTCACATAAAGGGATAAACAATTAGGCATTATATTTCTTCTTTAGTACACAGATCCATGAACCATTTAAGACTCTTCTGATTTTGCAAGAAGAGTGTTAATGGCTTACAAGCCTCTGCACAGAGGCGAATTATACCCACAGTGAACCATAACTCTTCCATGTTAAGGAAAAGAATATAGAGATTGGTGAAATTCAGAATATTCTTATCTCTTTTGGAAGGGGAAAAGAGAGTTAAGATTAAGACTTAACTCACTGCCAGGAAGACTGACCTGATATTCAAAGTTTTCCATCCATTAGTCCATCCTGGATTTCCTCATTGTAAAGGAAAACTAGCTATTCTTACTTCTCACTTTGGAGACTGAGGAATTGCCCTCCAATTCTTAGCACAGATGACTCCTGATGCTGCAGGACTGTTGATCATTTATGCTCCTATATTACTTCTTCCCGCTCATAACATTTCCCTTTTTTTTTTTTTTTTTTTTTTTTTTTTTTCAGAATCAAGATATTTCTAAAGGACACAAAGTCCAATCACAGCATTCAGTTTCACTGGATGAAAAAGCTGTTCTGAACAGTGACAAATCTATGTACCCCATAAAGTAGGGTTTTTCCACCTTATGCTGGGAAGAAACATCTATGAACATAAAACCTAGGACTATGCTGTAACACATCATAGCAGGAAAAACTGTTAGGAGACATGTGAAATCAATCCTGCCTGTGCTACCAATCACACCTTCACTAGCACTTAGCCGCAAGACCAAAATAGCTAAAAGGGCAATCCAGCTGCAGCTAGCACAGTGATAAACCATTCAACTGGTTACCCATAACTTTTGAATCCATTACAGTTTTATTCTGTAAAGTCCTGGCTTTGGGATAAGCTGCTTAAAAAAATTCACTCCCCACAATATTTTTATGGGTGTATCTCAGTTACTTTGTTGTTTTTTTTTTTTCAGTTGGTCAGTTGGTTTGTTTTGGTTTGGTTTTTTTAATTTATTTATAAATAAAATGGTTACATTAGTAATATGCTAATCAACTATAGAAATTAGGTTGGGAATGGACCCTTAAGAGTAATATAATTCAATTCCTCTCCCACCTCAAGGCAGGATCAGTTATTCCTAAACAATTTTTGAGAGATGTTTATTTAATCTCCCGTGATAAAGCCTGGCCAGACAGGTTGTGGAATCCAGTTCAGTGTTTGAATGCCCTTGTTCACTCAAAATTATTTTCCTAACACCTACTTAAGCATACCATGCTGCAGTTCAGGCCTATGGATTTATGTACTTAGAGTAGATTTGGAATGGGATGGAGTCACTGAGGGTGGACAGCAGAAACAGGCTATGTATAAATTCTATGGAACAGTTCAGTCTCTTCCTTTGATATATATCTAATTTTACTTGGCAGTCTGAGTAGCTAAAGTTACATGGCATTTATTTTTTTTTATGTTTTGAAAAAGTCTATTAATCTCAGAGATAAACAAAGGTTTCCTTTACCACAGTAAAATTCTCCAAGATACTTGCAGAGTCTCTTAGGCAACAAGACCACAAGCAATTGTTATTGTGGATGTTTTGGGTGAAACCTTCAACTGAAAAACTGTAAAAACATTCTTCTTTGAAGCATTTTAATTTCACTACAGGAGTCTGTGTCGTTCAAAAAAAAATTCTCTTGACCCAAGACAACTCTGAAGCAAAGCTCCAGATCTCACTTATGTAAGTCCTGCAGTCTGCTTTGATCCAACAATCACTTTCAAAGCATCCAAGTAACTTTTACAATGTGTGGGCATGCATGACATCAGGTCGCACGCTAAGGAAGGGTATGTGGAGACAGCTGAAGAGCATACCTGCAGTAGAGACTTTCTTGAGCATAGAAACGTCTGGATGCAAAAGAGGAGTTGCAGACAGCCTTCCAGCCAGCACTGAGAGCAGCTGGTCCAGCATGCTACAGGTCAAGCCAGCCAGTTGCATCCATCAGGTGTCATCTCAGAGTGGAAGACAGACTGTAGCATGGTGCTACAGAAATGTTAGATGCAGACCAAGCTCTAGGACATACTGTTCGGAGCCACTATGTAAGCCTTACCCATACTTAGGTCTCTAGAAGCCTCAATTTCTTGGAGCACTCGAATTTCAGGGCACATGCTCATCACTCCTATACTGGACATCTCTTTGTCCCACCCCTCCTCTTGACTTTCCAAGTAATATCACAACCTAATTAATGCTGACAAGGTCCTTTAGAGGTCACCTTGTCCAACACAATGTTCAAAGCTTGTCAAGTTAGAGCAGGCTGTTCAGGGCCAATCGAGTTTTGAGTATCTATCTCCAGGATTTCCCAATCTCTCTGGCCAACCTGGGCCAGTGTTAGACCCCTCTTACGGTGAAAATATTTTTCCTGAAGTCTAATCAGATGGTCTTTTGTTGCAACTTGGGTTCACTGGCTTGCATCCCATTGCTGTGCATCTCTGAGAAAAGTTTCCCATTGGGTAACTGTAGACCACAGTAAAGTTTCCCCTGCACCTTCTCTTCTTTAGATTGAACAAACCCATTCTGTCAGCCTCTCCTTGTATGCTATGTGCTCCAACCCCCAACCATCTTGATGGCCTTCTGTGGGACTCACTTCAGTGTGTCAGTGTCTGTGCTGGAGAGCCCAAATGTAGACACAGTCTTTCAGATGCAGTTTCACAGTGCCAAGCAGGTAAGAATAACTGATTCTGTGGACTTGCTGGCTATACCCTTGCTAATAAAGCCCAGGATGCAACTGGCCTTCATTGTGAGGGCACACTGCTCACTCGTGTCCAACATGTTGCCTACCAGGAAGCCCATATCCTTTGCCACAGAGCTGCTTTCCATTCAGTCAGGCCCACAATGGAGTTTCTCCAGGATGTTGAAATCCCTTTTAACAGCATCCTGTCAGCATATCAGTCTTAGTCGTCAAAAACGTAAGGTATTTTCCCCTCTTACTTCAACTTGGCTGTTCCCACAAAGCATTCAGCAAGAAAGGACATTTGCCAGAAAATGTGTGAAGCTAGTACATTACAGGCTGAGATATAAAAGTGCATCACAGCACCACTGTTCAATTGAATATTCATAGAAATAGCTGAGGCATTGTCATTGTACACAAAAAAAGAACAGCCAGTAAACAAGTTTTTCACCAAATAAGCATTAGTCCTACTAGTGCAATTCATCTCAGCGCCTGTCGGTATTATTACCCGATGCTTTTTCAGGAAGTGTTGAGTAGCTACTAACACCTGGATTTACATTTGCAAAATAATACTGCATATTGTCACAACTTGTAAGGTACTATAGGTATTACGTGCATGGGCTGGATTCTGGACATATTAATACATGTGTTAGCATAGCCAATAACAATATAGCCATTTACTCAACCCAATGTCAGGCCCTATAAAGTTATTCAGGTGTAACTTTTACTATTGCTTTCCAATGACAGAAAGTTTGGAACAGAATATAAAGACAAACCAAATTAGAAGGAATTTCAGAAGCCAGAAACAGACCTTCTCCCACTTTGTTTTTACAAACATATTTTTCTAATGTCTAAGATGACCCATACAAATGTCCAGAGAACAAAAATGAGGACAGATAACTAGGTAAATTGTAAACCTAAAAAATCATCAGAGGTTTTGCTGAAGACTTCAACAGGATGAGGGATTTCTTAGGTTTTTGCCTGGGATAAACTTCAGCTAGACAGATTCATAAATTCCCACACTGAGCTCCAAGGATTTGGAAGGCACCACAATATGGAGGCAGTACATACCAACAGGTCCAGAAGAAGATCTGAGAATCTGACCACACATCTTCAGATAAAAAATTAGATTTAATTAAGCATATGCAGTGCATTGAAAGAAACTAATTTAAGAGCAATACATATTTGGTTTTAGTTGGTAGATTCCCTTTATGAGCTGCTGCTTGTAGCAAAGTACCACTAAATGCCACTTTAAGCAAAAACCTGCTTGGCCTTAGCAGCAGTGTTAATCCACAACTCACTAAGAGGAAAAAGAAGACATCTGAAATTACATTTCTTTCTTTTGATCTACCTCTGAATTAAGTACTTCAGTATATGCTCAGTAAAACCTTGGAGAGAAAAATTACTACTTCTGCCTCTCATTTTATTTGTGCAGTGGTTTCCCACAAGTCCCAGGGGCCCCAAAGATCTTTAAAGTTCAGACTTAGTGTCTGAATATATAAACATTGATACCAGCTGAAATCAGTAAGATTTATCACTAAGAGAAACATGTCTGATTGACTCAGATCCAAGTCTTAGGCCGAGGGCCAGGAGGTGTCAGAGATGCCAGCTGAGACTCAGTCCAAAGTTTTCAGATAGAGGTGGATATACACAAGCAGAGTCTCTTGCAAGTCACTCTGGACTTCTTACAAGCTAATGAATAAACTTGTGCTTAAGTATTACCTTGAACTGGAGCTCTTCCTCCGCTCCAAGGATAACTGATAACTGAAGAAGGCTGAAACACATCCCCTGCTTCTAGCACTTACAGAAGACCTCAGAAAAGGCTGGATTCATGGCCAGGGAATGGATGGAGCATCCCAGAGAGCCACAAATAAGCACTTTGCCTAGCAGCAAGTGCTTGCACGTTAAGCTTTTCTCATTTTTAAAATTCACAGGTTTCAGTGTTTCCCACAGCAACTCTCCTCTGAGTGTCAAATATACTATAAGACCCAAAGAGCTAACTTGTCTTTAGTTTTGTACTTCTCTGTCACCCTAACAAATTAATCAAAATAAGTGGAAAAAACTGCTCTCTGCCTGGTCTAACACACAGGAAACAGTAAAACAAAATCACAACTCCCCAAAAAGAACAGCTTACAAAAAATTAGACCATAAACACCATTACTGTTTCCAGACTAACGGCACTGAGCTAAACTATCAGCACGGACCCATACTATCCCCCTTGTTCAGCTCAAGCTTTTACCAGTTTCATGGGTGAATTAAAAGAGCAGTATTGATCCATAGAGGCTGTCCTCTTCAGTGCAAACATTACACTGGACAGGGAGACACACAGATTTTCTTAGCTTAAGAACAACATACAGGGCAGAATCCTTTTCAGCAGCTTATTCAGGGACAAGGTGTCTGCCACTAAAATGTCATGCTGAAAACACTGTTTAATGCTTGTCACTAGGTAGGGCTAAAACATAGAGGACTGATCTAAATCTGTGCTGAAGTAATGAGTAAGTTATTTTCAAAATCAAAACCTATGGCTCTACTTGTTCTTTTTTCAACTGGCAATAAAGAGAGTTCATAAAATTACAAAGCAGCTTCAGAATCATAATCCAGTTAAATCACCAATTACAATGATTCAGGTAACTGTAGAATTTTAATTTAAAAAAAAAAAAAAAAGATTAAAAAATATAATAAAACCTTCAATAAAAGGAGTCTTCTTTGGGACATATCCAATCCTCCACTGCCCACCTTTTAAACATACCGATTGACAATAATTTTACACTAAAGTAATATCGTGGATTTATCATTGCATCTCAAAAATTATAAGGTCGATTCTTCTCTCACTAAAGTCAAGAGTGAGAATCCCTTTGCCCTCTGCAATATACTCTCCCCTGGTATCAGGAAGGTTTCTGAGCTGAAGCCTTCCCAGCAGTTAACACCGCTGGAAGCAGCATCAGCTCAAGGAGAGGAGGCAGAAGAGAAGCAAGGAGCAGAGCTATCAGAAATGCTTCCAAATTTTATCAAACTACCCAGGCTGTGTCTTAACTCCTCCATGCAAATCAGAGCTGTCACAGATTTTTCCTGAGTTGGTTATCTGCCTCCCACAGGTAACCTGCCTGTAGTTACATGAACAGCAGCAATCAATTTGTTATGCTCAGAGAAAAAGAACAAAAAACAGAGAAATATGAAATGCCTTCTATATGGAGCAGCAAATTGCTAATATGAAGTTTTACAAGACTAATTAATACAAAACAGTTTTTATCCATAAATCTCACAGCACTATATTAACTTAAAAGCCTTGAGCTCCATGCTTTGGAAGCCGAACCTGAGACTTGAGAAGTGACCTGTTCAACATCACATAGCAGGTCAACATGTTCTACTTCAAGTCCATAAAGTCTCTGTCTTTGCTTTGCTTTTAGTGAAAACCAAAAAAGACAAGCTGAGCCCTGAGCCTGTCATTAGAGTAACACTGGTCTAGAATGATTAAACACATGAAAGAATTAACCAGCTTTTAAGATATCAGTTGGCATTTAAATTGCTTGTAGAATTTGATGAACAAAGAACAAAAATGTACAAATGATGAATAAAAATAGGGGAAGCAGAATTCTCTCTGTCTCAGATGATAAAGAACTTCTCCTCCTTAAACCAGCCACACTCCCTTTTGTCCATGTGGACTTTGTTGATTTTTACTGGCAGGCTAGTAAGACCAAAGCACTTCCAAAAATTGGAAAAAAATAAAAGTTCATTTATTAGCCTTTACCCCAAGACAATCCTGTTCAGAGCAGACACGGCTCCAGCAGAATAGGTACACCTCCAGAGCACCCATACCTTGCCAGCACAGCCCCTTGCAGGGTAAGAGGTGAAAAGTGCATTTCTTGCTGCTGCTGGCAGAGGTAAGGGTGGTGTGATGCTGCCTGACTGCCACTGCACGTGGATCAATTCTGCTGGATCAAAATCAGGCAGCTCCCCCAGACAAAGTTCAACCTAAGACAGAAAACTACCTGGAAGAGATGACAGACACTGAGCAGCTGAAGTCAGGCTGATGTCTGCAGCCAGGGCATGTGGCTGCTCTGAACGGAAGGGAGTCCAAAGGGCTGACACGTAACAGCTTCCTCTCATGCCCCTCCCAGCAAATTCCTCAGCAGCTATGACAGCTGGTAAATCAAGATCTCTCACCTCAGTCCCCACTCACCTGCCAGGGATGGCAAGGCAAACTGGGTAAGGCACTTTGGTGTGAAGAGTGAGAAGATGAGCCGGAGAGCTTGCAGATAAAGGGATGGAGAATGGAAAATCGTGCTAAGACCAAGGATATTAGGAGTACCTAGCAGACAGATATCAGTAAGGGAAACGATTTAGAGAGGCCAAAATCAGTGAAGCCTTCTACAATCCTTTATATCAACATTACAAACACTTCAACCACAGAGATCATCATGCTCACTGCAGACTTACCTGCATGAATAGTGCACAACATTCAAGGTCTCAGGCTTTACCTGTAACACAGCAAATGGTCCTAATTCAGAGTAAAATAAGCTCCAGAACAAGAACAGTGACCACAATGGGACCTTCTAACATAAGTGATAAAGCTCATCTTTCCAGAAGACAAATCTCTCTCGAAAATAAGATCATGACTGTGGAATGAGCTCCCTCAGAAACTAAGGACCAATACGGTAAACACCACCTTCATCTCCAAGTAAGATAAATGTTTTAGAAGTCATCTCTTCTGGGGTAGAATGAAAACCAAAACAAAATAAAATCATTACAAGCACCTGTCACATACAGAAATCCCTTCTAAGAAAAAATGAGCACGTTATCCACAAATGACAGATGACAGCAGTTTTAACAAACTACTGTTAGGACTTAAGATACATTATGAATGATGGTAAGACAAGACAGAATAGAACATATTCAAATAAAATGGAAAGTAGACTATAAAGGGAAGAAGCATGAGCAAAATATAGAAAAAAAAATAAAATAGGACAGGAAATGGGATATAAAAAAGAATAAATGGTAAAGAATGGAGAAGGATACTGGGGTTACACCTTGGAGCAGATGATCACCTGACATTAACTGATGCAGAACCATTGACTGGAATGGGTCAAGGATGGTTTCTATCAGCTAAGGATTTGGCCCCCCTCCACAGAAGCAGATGAGTGCAATCGGAGAGCACCCTGACTGATTTTCAGGGCAGGGGGGAGGGCTAGGGGGGTACGGTATCTGCTCTCAGTAAGTAAAGAGGGAACACAGGAAGAAAATAAGATGATCCTACAAATTAAAAGGCAGAAAGAGGCTGAATAGACAAAAATGGATAAAGAGCAAGAAATAAGAACAAAGAGAAGGGGCAAATAGAAGATAGGAAGAAAATATCCACAGGTTAGAGGAATATATTTTATTTATTCATGAGCTCTGTTTTATTATGTGTCCTTGGCAGAAGTCCCATAACTGAAAATTTGCAAGGCAGGGAATGATGCAAGTTTAGAGACTTGACCCTTGTTTCTAGTCATTAGCCTTGGGCTGGTCTTTTTAATATACATGCCACAGCAGCAAGTAAACAAGTTCTTTAAATCAAGAGCCTTTAGACAGGAGGCATGATGCAAACAAATGAGCTTAGCTAGAGAGAGATTCCAGGAGAAAAAACAATAAGCAAGCACAGCCACAACCTGTTTTCAAGTAACCAAGGAAGCATGGGCTGTTAGGAAAGATACTGCCCAACAGGATACAGTCTCCTTCTCACTCTGACCCTAGCACACATCAGACTCTGCAGAGCATCTGCCTTTCGCACACGCTCCTTGTTAACCAGCACTTATTTTACCTGAGAGCATGTGGGGCTCAGCTTCTTCAGCTGGCAGGGGGAAGGGATGCGAGCAGCAGGCAGCCCCGGGAGCGGTGGCCCTGGTCTCTGGCAGCGATCCCAGCACAGAGGCAAGCGATGTGCCGGATGCCAGCTTCGCTGGCGGCTCAGCCAGAACAAAGAGCACACC
The DNA here is from genome assembly GCF_018691265.1 of Tyto alba. NCBI lineage: Eukaryota > Metazoa > Chordata > Aves > Strigiformes > Tytonidae > Tyto > Tyto alba. Next base: position 38,686,645 of record NW_024881316.1, on the reverse strand, counting down.
TCTGGCAGATGCACCAACTCTGAGCGGGGAAAGCCCAGCTGTCTCCACTCTCTAGAATGGTTTAAGGTGCCTCTGCAGCTCCGTTCAGTCACTGCTGAACCTAGTTTTGCATTGAGGTTGACTCTGGCCCATGGTCTTGGCACTGAGTATTACTAGTTGATTTTACCTTGCCCATCACTGTAATTGCACATCTAAGGTGATACTGGTGGCTTAACACTGATTTATCATCTACTCAGGTTTGAGGTGGTTTTTTTCTTCTCTACTGTCCTAGAGAGGGTGAACACAGAAATGCTTCTCCTTCAGGACCTCTTTGCTTCTACAAAGGACGTCTCAGGAAAACATCTGACCTCACCTGTCTCAGGAATAATGCTAGGGATCACACTGGAGTTTGCATCAGTTCAGCTGAAAAACACTTTTCATTGATTTTCTTTGCCCACACTCACAAATAGGAAGTTGAAGGGCTGCTACCATTTTTGTGGGTTGCCCAAGTGCTGAGACTGATAACAAGACATTGACATTTAGATATGGTGTTCAAGGAAGAAGGTCTCTTCAAATAGAGCTTTAATGTCCTCTGCTATGAATACATATAGATTTTTTCTTATTTTAAAAATCAATTTAAACACATTTGTTCAGCCTGTATGAAGAAGGTCTAACAGACAAGTAAAGAACTGTGACTTAGGAAATTTGAATAGTATTTCAGGACCTTTCCCATTCTTCAATTCCTGCAATTGAAAAAAATTGAAATAATGATACTGCACCTCTTTATAAAAAGGACTATTTTGAAATCTACAATCACCATATAAAAACTAGGTGTGATTACTGTCAGTTAAAGCTCTTTTGAGACCTACCCATAAACAAATCATTTACACAATTTCAGAACATAAAATCATCTTTGTCTACGCACAGTGCTATCTCAGCAGAAGTTTAGATACAGAAATTAAGAAGTTTTTTCCTTATTAGCCAATTGTCTTCCACTCCCCCAAGTACTACCTTTTTGAGCAGTGAAATCTAGAAAAGTAGGAGGCAATGAGGAGAGGCTACAGTTCTCTATAAAAAAACCCTCCATTCTCATCACAAGTGATTACTGGTTTCAACACTGCTGCAATGGGCAGCTTCCCCCCAGCAGTAGATACTAAACACACCTCACAAAATTGAAAAGCCAACTCTGCTTCCTAGTAAGCTTAGGATACCAACACTGATCAAATCCTACTAAAACTGTAGATGATTTAACCCTAACTGCTTAGAACAGAGGAGGATTTTGGAAACTGCTACAGTTATGACTGAGGAAAATAAGAACGTGCGGCCCAGGATATGCCTCTGAAAATGAGACCTTCCCAAGGTATCTCAAGGTGGACACTCAGAATTTGACTCACACATACCCTCTGAAAATCCTGGCTCAGGTACTAATTGTGTTCTTGCCTCCACTGTCCTCTTAGGATGTTAGCCTGGGTACCTTATGCCATCTATTGGCCTAGACCAGCGATGGATGCTCTGAGGAGAACTTTAATTCTGGGAAAGCGACTGTATTAAAAGAGATCTGCTAGTAGATCTGTAAATTATGTTAATGAAATCAATACCCTGCCACTACTCAGATCTTGAGGTCTCCCTTCCCCAGCAGACACTGAGTTCAGCTTCCAGAGTAACCAGCAGTTGTGCTTTCAATTAGGCAAAAGAAAAATAGTATTGAGAAAGGGCTATCTCACCAGCAAGAAAATCCAGAAAATGAGCAGTGAGAATTTTTACTGCCTTACAGAAACACGTAAGAAAAGTCTTTTTATAACAAAATAAAGCTCCATCAAAATCTACCTGGATCTAAAATCAAGTAAACTATCCCCAAACTTAGTGAGTCTGCTTTAAGTCAATCACACAGAGAGAAGAGACTTCTCCCACATTTCTTTAGCCACAGAGGCTACTGTAGTGATTCACGGCTGCTTGAATCTAGTTTACTTTTAAATCTAAATGTGTTTTTAAAAGGCAAGGCAGAGCTCTGCAATGCGAAAGGGATTCAGAAACATCTCTATTGATCCGCTCTGGCACAAGCCATTAAAAAGCAGCCGCGGAGAAGTCTGCAGGAAAACCGCGGGCAGCCCTGGCAGCGCCTCGTGTCCCCCGCGGGGGGCAAAGCGGTCCCCGCCGCCCCCCCCCCCCCCCCCCCAAACCCCCATCCCCCCGCCCCCGAGTCGCCTCCTTTCGGGGGGTCGGCGAGGGGCTGCAAGTCCCGAGCCGGAGAGTTCAGCGCAAGACTTCGGCGGAGCAAGAAGTCCCCCAGCACCAGGCTACATCCCCCCCTTCCTCCTCCTCCCCCGGCTGTTTGCTCCGCAAAACGCAAGCGGCAACCATCGCACCTCCGGCGAGCCGTGCCGGGCTTCACGCCCTCCCCCCCCCCAGAGCCGCGAAGCCGCCGCCCCGCCGCGGGCCGGAGCGCGGCCGCGGAGCGGTGCGCAGCGGGCGGGCGGCGCTGCCTACCTGGAGCCGCGGAGCCACCGCGGGGCCGCCCCGCGCAGCCCAGGGTGGGAGGGGAAGGAAGGCGGCGGCGGGCGGGCTCAGGCGAGTCCCCACCCCGGCCCCGGGCACCCCCCGGTCCCCGCCCCGGCGCCCCGCTCCCGTCCCGGCGCCGCAACGGACCCGCGCTGGTCCCTCCGTCCCGGGGAGTCCCCGCTCCGCACCCGGGGGTCCCGCTCGCCCCCGGGGCGGCTGCTCTCGGTGCTTTCTAGAAGTCCTCCGCGCCCCCGGGGTGGGGGGGATCCTGCTCCGTGGCCCCGGGAGATCCCGCACCGCCCCCGGGGGGGTCCCTCTCCTCTCCCGGGGAGTTTCCGCACTTTGCTCGTCGTTGCCGCACCGCATCCGTGGCGTCTCACGCCTCACCCAGAGGGTCCCTCTCCGCCTCCGGGGTGGGGTGGGTCCCGCTCGGGGAATCCCTCACCCACCCGCACCCCGTCCCCGGAACACGCGTGGGTCCCTCCCGCAGCCACCTACCAGGCAGCCTCGCTCTCTCCCACGGCTCGGAGGAAGACGCGGGGAGAGGGGAAGCCCGTCTGGAGAGGGTGATGCTGCCAAGGCTGGGCAGGGGGGGGCAGGGGGGGCTGGCGGCAGCCCCCTCCGGCCCCTGGGCTGCGGCAGCGCGGCGGAGCAAGTTGTGCTCCTGCCGCGGGGCCCCGCGGACTGGGCTGCTCGGCTTTTACCTCCCCGCTTTTGTGCGGCAGCGGTGCCAAGTACCACGCAGATAATGACAACGCGAACGGGATTGATCAGCTCTGGCTTCAGTGCCGCTGATTTGCTGAAGTGGCAAATACACGGCGTTATTTGCCGGCTGTACAGCGTGAGATGGCGGGGTGTCCCCCCCCATGCTGCAGAGAGAAGGGATTTCTTCGTCTTTTGCTCCCAAGAAGTTGTCTGTGTCAGGGCTCATTTCTGCCTTAGTCAAAGGCAAAGGGTAACGGGAAGCCCGGGCAGCTCCGGGTGTAACTGCAAAGCACAGCCGCGCCAGCTTCCCAGAGTGGAACGTTTTGCCGATCCCACTGGTATCGTTTTAAAAATTGCCGATGAACGTGGAGGATTATTCCTTCGTTTCAAATTTTGACACAAAGTATTTTCTGCACTTTGGGCAAACTTTTCCAAACTTTTAATTAAAAAAAAAAAAAAAAAAAAAAAAAAAAAGGCTTCTAAACCATCAACATCTTCATAACCAACTGCAGGATTTGGAAAAAAAAAATAATAATAAAATCTGCTTAGTTACTATTTCTGCCATTTTTTTTTTTCCTATTCAATCTTACCTTGAAAAAAAAATCATGCACAAATGTTACAGAAAATTCTCCTCTGTTTTGGGGGGAGAGGGTGGGGTTGTTTGTGTTTTTTTTAGAATTCATTACATGTTTTAGGGAAAATAATTCAATGACCTCTTGTAAAGTTAACATAATTACTCACCATGCTGTTTGGTTCCTGATAATATTTTTGAAGTCTTAAAGTGTCCTCAGTTGTGAACACTGAGGAGAGTGGGAATCCTGAGATAATTTCTCTCTGATTGTGTTTACTGCTATCCCCTTAAGTTACTATTGCTATGTAGAAAGGGTTCTTTTTCTTACAAGTTATGCTGTATAATTGCACTAATAAATTCATTGTTTACCACTTTCTTGTTTCACTAATCATAGAAATTTTAATCACTGAAGAATGTGACTTGTCCAGATGTTACATCAACCCTTCAATGTTGTGCACAGAAATCTAGCAATCTACATTTCTGCTGTATGTTTCTTCGAAAAACATAATTAACCAGCAGTATATTAAGATCATACGTAAAGACCTGCATGGAATGACATTTAGTTACAGAAAGTTTGTGAGAAAGCAATGCACTGAGTGCAGAGTGAATTTCTCAGAACTATCCGAATACAAGAATGTGAACAGAATACTTCCTGAAGACAAATGAGGTCATCTTAGTGGGTCATTTAGAGATTTCAGCACAAAATTTGAAAGATCCTGCAGAAATATTGCTACTGACTTTGGAAATGGTACTGCAGCACAGCAACCCATCAGATGATTACACAACCTAAGTCATCACAGGAGAGAATGTGAGATGCTGGAAATTTCCCAGGAAGGTGAGGGGCAGCTCCCTGGGAAGCAAGGGTACATACATTTCTGTAACACCCGGTGAGATCTGTAGTGGCAAAGGGGGATGTGGTGGGCTCATTGCCCAGGTTGACACGCCTGGTGACACTGGTGACCCTGTCCTTAGCTACTGTTGTGGCCACGGGATATGTCCTGTGGTGCTGCTCTGCCTGGCTTGGGGGGCAGAAACGTGCTGTCTTGGCTCCTCACCAAACCTGTCAAGCAGCAACCTGCATTATCATAACTTACAGCTCCTTACATCAGCATGATCTTGCATTGCTCTTTCCTGGACAACAGACCCAGTCCCTTGGGGGCAGCACATTTAGAAATGCCAGTTCTGTCCTCCCAATATTCTGCTGACACAGACATCTTTTTTTATTATTATTATTATTTTTATTTTTCATCAAGAAATATCACAAGACTTAGGAATCGCATTTACTTTTGTATTTGATGCATCATGGTTTCTTTTCACATAAGCAGTGTCTGAGCACTGGGCTGTCCAAAGCAGCATCTTCCCTTACAAAGCAGTTTTTCATGTACTTCCACCAAAACACAGCAACTCCCCTGTGATCACATTTTTACACTGAGGGATGTCTAGAGGTTTTTGGCAGGTTTTTACATCTTCATTTGAAAACATGTCCTGGAATTTTCTTGACTCGTTTACGTGGAAAAGGAAAGAGGTCATTTCTAGCTTCCTGATGTAGGAAAACTTATTGGCAGCTGTTTATAGTGGGCATGAGCTGAGCTGCTGGCAGTGGGGAAAGAGATGAAGGGAAATCTAGGCTATAACACCATCATCTTCACTGCACCGCATTGGTTTATTATATTGCAAAATGGTGTTAATTTTTGCTCACTGGCTTAAAAGGATCGTGAGATGAAGACTGTTAAGGAAAGTGGCATATATAAGGCTGGATCCCAGTGTCTTGTTCCCTAGCCAAAGTTCAACCAGAAATATTTGTATTCTGGAGCAAATCATTACAAAGTGTCCAGACTAGTTTTTACAAATATTAACTCCTTCAAAGCTTCTGGTAATAGGTTAACTCAAGACAAAACTGTTGTTTTAAGTCCCTCTTAAGATGAGAAAGTTTTCACCAGCGGATTGAATGGAGTGAAAAGTTTGCACTAGTGAACATATGGCTACACCAGAAGGGATTGTGGCCCCCCATAAAACAGCTTACATCCTTTTTATGGCTCTCTAAAGCATGCAGTGAGCCTATCCAAAGTCAAGCTGCCACTGGCTAACCTAAACTGGAAGAAACAATGCCCTGAACACTGTTGTGTATGAGTTTGTTGTGTTTGTGTAATGCTGCTATCCCTAGGGGCTGGCCATTTCCCCCCCTATTTGTTTTCTTCCCTGAATTGCCTTCATTCAACCAAATTCTGTCAGCACTTACACCAGGGAGACCCTATTAAAGGCAAATGGACTCGATGTTCTTCCTCCACAAATGCTCATAATTTATACTACACAGATGTGGGACAAAGTGGGAGTAACTCTGCCTTAGGTACTTTCTTGGGGAGAAAAGTGGAGGGAAAAAAAAAAAAAAAATCAATTAGAATGGCAATTCTTCTGTCAGTGAGAGTAGAATCTGATCTGCTCTGCCTGCTGCAATCCAACCCACTCCAGCCCACTGGAGGGCAAATGGGACAGGGACTTCAACGCCACTTCCAGTCCCTGCAGCACTTGCTGATGTACATCCACGGCCACCAGCGAGCACAGGGAGGTGTCACTTGCCACACAACAACCCATACGAATCACAGCTTTTCACTCTCCCATTCACTTACATGTTTCTCAGGGCAGGACTCCGTTTCATTTGTGCCCTGGCTGGATGCGAATTGCCTCACTCAATTGAGTTTTACATGGGGTTTGTGCTACATCCACAGAGGCTCAGTTCTCCCTCATACAAATCACAGGAACTACTGTTATAATATTATGTTTTTACATTGTCACGAGTGAGAGGTAGATTTAGAAACAGTGCACTCCTGTACTTTGGTGTTCCCAATCTGGGGGCTGTCTATGCTCATTTGATTTAATAAAACCAGTGGGAATTTACAACTTCTGTTGTTTAGTTCAGGAGGACAAACTTTGTAAGTTATAGGGTCCCTCCTTAATTACCATTAGAAAATAACTTCATACAATGCAACATGGCACTTCCATTTCACTGAATAGTGTATTTCTAATGATAACAAATTATTACCAAGAGAGTTTTAAAGGGTTTGTGAGACAGTAGGATCCAGTAATTGGAGGAAACATTACAACATGGAGCAGAATTTGGACTCCAGAGTTTTTTACTGTTTTTTTAATGCTGAGTTTAGTAGCAAAGTATGAGTACTCAGAAAATAATACTGCTAGCATTTGAATTTAAAAGAACATGTAAATGTTTCTAGGAATACGTGAACCATACCAGATCTTCAATTAAGCAGAAAGTTTATCAGTGTCAGCTACTCTTTGGTTACTGGGCTATTGACACATTTCTTAGGAAGGAAGTCAAATGCACACGGGCATTAAGCATATTTCATTTCTGTAAAGTATGTTTTCCATTTATTCTGAAAACATATTAATATATAAACTTGTTTAATAGAAGGTGACAGACAGTAGGTTACTGAATCACTATTCACTGAGGAAGATATGAAATTCCTGGTACCTTTCCTAACTCAAAGTAATCTGAAATTACAATGTGACCTGTAGCAGAATAGGTCTAAAGTAGGGCCTTGGAAGCACAATATATAAATGATAACTCATGTGGAAATGCTGAATGCAGCAGCTATCATTACACAGGCTACTAATACAGCAATTACACATTGGATATATAATCTGTTTTGCCTGTCACTTCTGAATTCTTGCTTACTAGAAATACACTGGGCTTTACAGTGCTACGCCTTTAAAAAAAATAATGGGAAAGCATAGTTACTGAGGTAAGGGAAGACAAGATCTTTCAGTGGGGAAATTATGTTTGTAAAGAATGATGAAGAATCATATGTAATCTTTCCATTTCTCTACAAGTTTATGTGGGAGTTGCTTAGGAAGATGAAGTAGAAGCTAGGTTCTTCTTTATTCAACCTGCTTTCCCTTTGTTTTTTTATTTCTCCTTCAATGTCTTTCTTCTTGGTTTTCAACTCTTATTATTCAGTGTCACTAAGGTAGTCCCTTAGGAACCTCAGTCCAGGTACATGACTTCATGTGGGTAAATGTTATACAATAAAGTACAAAGGAAGAAATCCTGAAGAGTGGATAAAACAGAAGAAACTGGAAATCAGGGTTTGGAAGGCAAGGTAATACTAAAATAAATAGAGCAATATTATAGCTATAGCTGTGTTTCTATTTGGTTAACTTTCAAACCTCTTTTTTTCCTATTTCTCTTTAAACCCACAATACTTCTTTCTTCTAGTTCTAGTTTCTTTTATTTCCTTTTGGGGATTTGTCCTTGCTTTGCATTTCTGATCAGCTCTGAAGTCCTTGACATGTCCATTGCTGTGACTTGCCATCAGTCACTGGCTGTGTGGGTGAAAGATAGAGTTGCAAAGATTTCCTGCAATACGTAAGAGAAAAACAGGCCGGGAATCAATATTGTTATACAGGCATATAGCAAGGATTATTAAGATATAAGGGTATTTACATCTGAAAGCATTCCACCTTGCTCTTCTCGTTAATAATGAAAGAAGTCATGGCATTCTTGAGGGTCTGGGTTAGCCAAATAAATTCTCTCGAGCGTATGAAGGGACTACTACATCTTCATTACCATCCTGTGTTTACTTAATGTGTTCTGCAAAAAACAATAGAGCATAAAAAGCTAAAAGAGCTTTGTCCACATTTTGAAAAGTTTCTATTATGAAGAATCTATGGAGACAGACCATTGACACAATTACTCCATAAATTCCAAAGAGGGTCAATACAGAAGTCTTTCAGCTCTAGAGGTAATGAATTTTAATAAAATGATATGAAGATCACCCATTTGTAACCCTTCAAGGGTCAGGTCATCAGTCTAAGATAATCAGTTAGGACCTTCTTCTGTCAATGACAAGTGATATGTTCCATATACCTTAGACACACGCCCGATAAGAATTGCTTTTTTGGGGGTGCTCATTTTCATCTGACTGACCAAAGGAAAACCTTAAGCCTAATGGCTTAGGTTAAAAACCTAAAATCATAAGACTACAAGTAATGTAAAGTGAATTGCAATCTATGTGATTGAAGAACCGGGAAATGTCTTTCTGGTTAAGACAAAGGATATTTACACCACTATTTTTTTGTGACTTAGCCATTATGGAAGAATCACTGACCAGAAGGGCAGCACCAACAAAATGACTGCACAGCCCATTGCAGTTGGGACACTAACACATTCTCAGTTAGAAGAAACACGGATGTTTGTGAAGGAAGGCTTTTTCTGCCCTCAAAGGAATAGATAACCATCCTTGTCACTACACCTATAAACTGTCTAAATGTATAGATGTTGACTGAAGAAAGGATGAAATGGGGCATTTTACCCTACTTTGCTATCAGCTGAAAAGCCCTGCTTTGTCAAAGTCTTCTTTGAAGTTTTTTGAATGTAAGCAAGCTACATTTCATGTAGTTTTATTAACAGGGCACATAACATGATACAGTTTTGTGCTGCTTAAAGGTAGGAGCCATTTCACATCCAGCAGTTCAAATGCAGCAAGGAGATATGCCTTTTGCTGAATCCATCTGCTCAGAGTTTTGACTAGAAAAAATAGAGAAAGATGTCATTAAAGTAATTGGTCACAGCATGGCTATGAGCCATCAACAGAACATGACCATAAAAACCCCAAGGTATTTTCAGTACAGATAGAGGAACATTCATATAATTATATATAGTGCTGGTGAAACCTCATCTCTATTCTGATTGTCCATATCACAGAAAAATATGCTACTAGGATGTTCAGAGGAAGGGAGAAACAAGTGTAAGATAAGACGAGAAAGGCTAGGATAGTTCAGTCCACAAAATGAAGAGTAACAGTGAATATGAGTTCTCCATCTGAAGATGAGAAATAAAACCAGGAGGTGAAGAAGAGTAATTTAGGCTCAAGAGCTGTACTGGTACAAGAACAAATCAATATAAACTGCTCAAGAACACAGTCTGGATAAAAATTAGAACATTTCCAAATGTCAGGGAAATAAAGATCTGGAATATTCTTTCATTAGAGACTTGGGGGGGCAACAAATTTGGTTGCTTTTGGAGTGGGTTTTAATCAGCTGATGAAAATGATTGTATAGAGCCTGCACTAGTGGGGTACTAAGTGCATGGATTTATGGACTTACAAACTTCTTCCCAGTCCTGAGATTTTTAAGGATAGCGCTGCAAGTAAATGTGGAAAACCTCCAAATTAAAGTAGCAGTATTTAACATTTGCACAAAGGAAGCTGTGAATAGTTACCCTGATTGAAAGCCCTTTTAACACTATATCCATTTGCGTACAGTGATTAGAATCAGGTGCTTTAAGAACTGCTTCCTTCAGCAACAAACATCTATTTATATGCCCACTTTGAATGTGGAACCACTAGATGAACATGGATGCAAGCAGAGCATCTGATGAGACTGGGCTTCCAAAATCAAAACAAGTGGGCCAGTTATAAGTCAGATATGGGGCAACTTGATTGCTTAATGGAAAGATATATGAATCCCATGGTGAGTTTAGGTTTAATGGCAGTGTAGCACCCCCTTGTACAAATGCAATAAATAATACAGAACTCAGTAAAATATTTATCTGGAAGAATTATGAGGGTTCTAACACAGGGTCAAAACATTAAGTTTTGGTGTATGAAAATTTTTTGGATGATCTCTATAACACTTGGATTTTTCCAGATAACTGAGTTAAAGTAGTTGCATCAGAATCTGTTATTTTATTAATACTTTTTTGAACACCAGCCACTGCTCATTGCCTTGCAAGACAAAAAAAACCAACACTCATTGCCTTAAGGAGCTGAAGACATTCAAAGCACATAGTGCTTTCTCAAAAGAAAGTCAACTTAACACCAGCATTTCTTCCCAGCCCTGTGCTATAAAGGGACTGCAAAGGAGTTAAAAGCAAACTGCTTTGCAACCACACAGGATTCATTTGCTACACATAGGAGCTCTAAAATCAGTCCTGGGACACTGACTGGACTAATATGCAGTATCATCAGGCTGAAAGATAGTTTTAAAAGCTGCATCATTACTCCTATAATGATGTCAGAGTGATGCTCTTTAATTTAAAACTAACTTTGAAAGGGCAACCCTTTGACTTATGTAAAATTAAATCATGTTGCTAAGTTTAACATGGTTTTATTCTCAAGCTGTAGTAGTCTTGCCTCTAATATGTATAAAATCTAGAATAGTATATTGATATGTTGTTTAGAGTATGGAAATTGTACCATTAAAAAGTCAAGCCACTACTCACCAGCTCTCCCCCCTGTTTTGATACCACTCAGAGTCAGGAGTCTCCTGATAGGCTTGCTCTTGTTGGGCAACATCACAGGTTCAAGTTTACAAATGGACCTGCAAGTTCAACACAGTAACGTAGTAACTTTATAAACTGACAAGGATATGAAGCATCTAAACCACAATTTTCAGGAGGCTTCTCTGGTAGTTACATACCATACTCAAATCACATTTTACAGAAGCTTTACTTGGGCACTCTGACTACAGTCATGTCATTTAAGTTCAAGAGAGGCGTAAATCACACTCAGTACTATTCAAGGTTGTAGGTTGTACCTGTCTCTGCGATAACTGACAGAAGTAGTTGAAATACCTACTATGCTGAAAATACATTGTTTGACAACCTCTTATCAGTAGCAGTACACCATATCTATATACAGTCCCTCCCCCGTGCCAAAATAACCTGGCTCCTCTCCTTGCATCCAGTTGTGCCAGCACTGATTTAGAACTGCAAAAATATGTGGTTTTTTTCTAATGGTAGTGCAGTCAGTCAATTCAGTCCACAACATAGATCCATAAATAGTCAAAATGATGCTCCTATGGGGGCAGCATCTTGCAGCATGAAGACAGAAAAATCTACCAGATCATGGGAACCAAGCAGGGAAGATGTGAAGGTAATTTTACCACTGTGGGCAATGCATAGTCAAACCATAGCCTATTCTGAAAGAAGACCAATAAGCTAATAAACAAGTGTTTTCACTAAGATGCACTAAAATCACTCCTGAACTCTTCAAGAACCTCTATTTTTACATCTCTCCTACAACCTAAATAATGAAATTACAGCCAGAACTTTTTCAGAGCTAGATCATGGTTCATGTGACACCAGTCTTGTCCTAACTGGTCTTCACTGATTTCAAAAGAACAATTCCTAGTTTCCTGTGATAAGAATAAGATCATAATCAAATATTTATTTGTTTGATAGATTGGGGTTTTTTTAAGAACCAGTTTCTGCTGCTTCTTTTGAAATGGAGACAAAAAGAACTGTTGACATTTCCAGTAGAAAATGCTGACTTTTCATGTGAAATTAGTAGCGGTCAATTTATGATCTTTTTTTATTAGACGCAAATTCTGAAATCTTAGTGAATAAGTATTTTCTGTCAGCATAGTGAAATTAAGGAGAAAAACTTAACGTATAAGTCAAGGTCAAATCAAAATGGAGTTCAGAGAGGGTATGTTGTTTTGCCTGAAGGGCTCATAACTGTTCTGATTAGTGTTGGGTAAAGGTGACTTCCACACCTGGGATTTCAGCATCATCCTGACTCCTTCAATTGTACTTGTAATTACTGTAGAGTATTTCATTTTGGCAAGATGACATCAATATCTATGTTAAAACTTGCCATGACTTACTGCCAAACTATCAAGTGTCCATGCAACTCTGAAATTGTTAGTATTAGCATACTGTTATCAGCTACCATGGTACCTCATGGAAGCTATGGTTCGGTTGTTGAATATCTCCTGTTCTTCTCCATGGTCTGGAGCCTCTTTCCATGCAACAACTTCCAGGATGTGGGGCAGACTGTTATCCATCAAGATACCAGAGTACGTTGCAGATGGGGAATTCTGGCAGGGGGATTTAGCCTACTGTGGAGCGTAGTGAGACCATATAGTCATAGAATCATTTAGGCTGGAAAAGACCTTTAAGACCATCAAGTCCAGTTGTAAAGATATTTAGTCTATAATCTCCAGGTGATATCACAGAACCTCAAGAGATTTCAGTCCAACATCAAAGCAAGCTGAAGCAAAGCCCCTAGATTCTTCCAGACTGAACTTCTGAATTCTTCTTTCCAGACTGAAGTTCAGTTCTTCTGAACTTTCTCTTCTGCTAAGTATTACATTATTTCTGCTCTTTATCTCCATTTGGGAGTAAAACAAATGTCAAACTTATTACCAGGACATAATGCCATTTTTTTTACTGGAACTGATAAATGTCCAATAACATTTATTGTGGAATCAGTAGGACTATATGAAACACAGAAAAGATGTGAGCAGTATCTCCTCTAGGCCACAAATTTCTCTCTTTCTTATAAAATACTTAATCTAGGGCCAATTGTCCCTATAGTTACCCAAAGGTGATGTAAATCTAGATTGATTATATTTAAAATAATGTTGCTAAAGTAAAACACAAACGGTCTTCCATTTGTATGGCCTTTTTGGTACACATATTCTGTAGTGCATGAACAGTTCACAAACTTTTTTTGTATCTTGCTTACAGTACTGTGAAACATTAAACCTGTCTTATAAATGGGTGCTGTAGATACTGATGTCTAATGAGATTTCCAAGATCACACAGAAAATCTGAAGCAGACTGCTTCAATCTCGGTATAATGTTCTATTTCAGTGCAATGGTTCCTGGTTTGTATATTCCTCAAGATGAAGAAGGGAAAAAGTAGAAGGGGAGTTTTGAAGAGCCAATATAGCTTTTCTTTAGCATAGTCTTCTCCACAGGCAGCTGTGGAGCTGAATTGGAGTTTAAGCCCATTTTGCCTCTCTGGCCTTATTCATAAGGTATTGTCCATATACAAGAGACTGACTGGTTCCTTACACAATCTGTTGCACAAGGTGGAAATATTCCCAGACCTTATCCATATATTTCATGGTCCTACAAAAAAAGCCATTCATCATTTGACTCTTTAACATTAGAATCTGTTTCCACAGTAGAAGGAAATCTGGCAAAAAGCCAAATTTGTCCCCTAACCATTATGAAAAGTGTTGTGAGACCTTTAATTTAACACTGGATGGCTGCCAGTTCTGTGGAGAGGAAACATGTCATCTGAGTCTGAACTTATCTTCTTCCCCACTGGCAATATGCAGTTCTATCAGAAGAGCAATGCAGATAAACACTGAAGCAATTGAAAACACTTCCAAATTTCAAAATAAATCAATCAGTAATTTTTTTTTGCTGTTTACAGTGTGCTGGGAGCACAGACCACCTCATCGTCCAAACTTTGAGAGCCTAATCCAAAGCTCATTGAAATCAGAGAGGATCAGATTGTTGTTCATTCAAGACTGAAGCATTAAACATTAGAGACTCCAATAAACAAGCATCAAACTTTATTTATATAAATTACAATTAGACTTATAAGGTAAATTTTATAAAGATACTCTGGGAAAATTACTCTTTTCTTGGTTCTATATTGCTTCTTTTTGACTGATAATAAGACATGGAATTACTTGGACAGACGGAAAAAATCCTCCTTATTTGCTTGTGATTACAGAAGTTTCACTTGCTATCTCTGTTGTTACAAAGTCTGATTAGTACCGGTACATGGTCTTGCACCAAAGAAAATTTCCTTCCTTCTTACAGCACCAATACTTACTTACTAGATAAGTAAATGATATTGCAAAATCTGAAAGGCTTTACATAAACAGAGGAAGGATAGAATTCTAAATCAGAGAAATAAGGAGTATAAATCCAGAGAAGTATTGGAAGTGGCCAAAGAAAAAAAATGTGTCTGAAGAGAAGAATTGTGGCTTCTGAGCATATGCCTAAACATTTCAGGTTTTTCGGCATCACAGGAGGTTTGAAACTGAAAATGAGCTAAAAATACAAAAGGATTATATCTGCGTGACCCATCTGCGTGACAAGAGGTAGTTTATGTGTCCATTACTTTCAGAGATATAAATGTGCAATAGCATCTTCAAATATAGACAAAGAGAGAATGGGAGGGAAGAGTAAAATGTGTTTGTCTATATTTGAAATAGAACTAGATCACAGATTGTATTTTCAATTTAAGAACAAGTAATTCTTTCCTTGTTTATTACAGTTGTCAAGTAACCATATATAACTAAGTATAGACAAAAAACAGGGTTTTACGGGGGCAGCAATTATTAATGGACATCACTGAATGATAAATAAAGAGCTAGCTCAAAAATGGTATTCATCGCACACAGATGTCTGGACCATGGGCAGATGTCTTAAATTGTCTACACAAAGCGCTTTTGTGCTATCGCAGTAATCTAAATTGCCTCGCATTTGGTTCCAGACATTTCCACAAACTGCTCTCCACTGCACATAAATTCCTATTCTCAATTCCTAACTGGACTTTAAGGGCCAAATTACTTCCTAGTGCAACTGTTTCTCTTACTTTGGCTCAGTTTTATTGATGCAGAAAGACTTTGAGAATGGTATTTTCAATTATAGGAGATGTCATACATAACTCCATAGGTTACGGTCCTGGTTCAGGGGAGAGCATGCACTGCTCTTGAACCATCAGGTTGAAAGAGATGACACTCAGAAAACATGAGCAAGGAGAAGATGGGGTGAAGGAATGGCTTAATGCATCCTCCGTGTGCCAATCGTGATGCACTTCACAAGACAATATGGTCATGATCAATACTCTTGGGGGGAGGCTTGTTTCAAATGTCCTGCTGTATCCTATTCAGAGAAGAAAGGACTACCATAGCATGCCTTATAAAGCTTTAACTCAGAACATTTTTCCTTTTAAATGTGCTGATCCCTGGTTCAGTCTGTGAAATGTCATCTGACAATCATCATACCTACAGCTTCTGGATATGGGGGACCCCAAAGAAAACCAACCACAACTCTGAGACAGATGATTTCCTGACTCTCTGGGGATCTTAGCTCTGCTGTACTCCTGTAGCAGGACTCTGCCTAACTGAAAATCAAGTCAGTGATGATTTAGAAAATTATTCATATCCCCAGAGGAGACATATGTTTCATCAGAGACAACACAGCATAAGTTTCTGAGTTTTAGTTAATGGCCTTGTTCTATCTAATGTGTTTGCTCTTGCAGATACCACTTACAAATGAACTGTGTGTTTTCTGTCTCCCCATTTTTTTTTTAAGATAGAAAATATTTGAATTAGGCTAGCACATAAGCACACTGTCTAGGAAAAGATTCATGGGAGGAGAAGGAAACAGAGAGAGACAGAGAGTAGATGATTGAATATCTATTATTCTGCATTGCAATGCTGTGAAGAGAATGAGTAATACATTTCCTGGTGAACATTTTACAAGACTCACTTTATACGGGTGAGACTGCAAAACCTCTCTCCGTTTTATTATTCCTATTAGCATAGAATTATCTATTACCTAATCCTAGAGGAACTATGATTTGACTTTAATTTATCTGTTACGGCTCCTTTTTTTCCTTCATCTAAGGGTCATGGCAAGACATAACCTGACCTTCTACCCAGTGGCTGCTTGCTGTGGGAGAGTTATCAGTTACCAGCTGAAAGGCGGGTAACATTAAGATATGCTGATACCAACATATGGTTCCACACAGTTGTTAGCTCTTAAAGTGTGCCTAATATTACATCATTGCTTCCTCTTCTTGCCCTGATACTGATTGAAAGTCCAGAAGGGAAAAATTGCCTGTCATCTTGGGCATTTTGGCCATAGGGTTTGAACAAAGCCTTTTAGATTTCATCATTCTTTAGAAATTAAAATTGTGACAAACAAGACTGCTTCTTGCTTTTTAGTTGTCAGATGCCAATTTAGTTTTGACTGGATATAAATAATCTCAAATTTATTTGTGTTATTGTATTGCCCAGAATCATAATTATGGTCCAAGACAACATGTGCTATATACAAAAAAAAAAAAAAAAAAAAAAAAAAAACCTAAAAAAAAAAAAAAAACAAAAAAAACAAACACAAAAAAAACCCAACAACCCCACAACCCCCACAACAGCCCAGAAACATAAAAGTGTATAGGAATTAATCTACTGTTGATTGGTAAAAAATTAAAAAGAAGGAAACAAACAAACAGTGACTGTGGGTAAACTAGATGGGTAATGCTTTCAGTGCCATGACAATAAGGCTGAGTTTTAGCAGGACTACTGCAATTCTTCTACCATTCCAGAATATGGTTGTTAGTTATCAAGATCCTGTTTAAACTGCAAGAAGTGAATAAGAAACCCCCAGGATGCCACTTTGACCCATAGCCTCAGCCTGCACTGTGAGTGTTGACAGGTTAAAGGGTTAATGGAAACATGGCTAGAATCTGTTTGAGGTGGCAAAGCATGAGCAACTTTAACACTTACCATATAATTGGTGTGATGGGCTTGTCAGCAGTGCAGATCTGCTTTAAATGTCAAGTGGAGTTGATGTAAACTAGAGGAAATCTCAGACACTTTCCTCCTGTTACCTAAAATCAAGTTCCAGAAAAATGTAATAATCTCTTTTGTAATACTGTAAAAATGCACTGCACAGAGACATAAAGCCATAATTCAAAAGGACTACACTCCAACAATAATAAACAGGGATGTGCTAGCCGCTATTTAAGACCTGACTGCCTGATCACAAATGAGTTTATTATTATAATCCACTATGTATATAGTATCCTTGGTGGATAGTTCTTCTCAGGAAAACTTCCCGTGAAGTTAAAAATTTATCATATAGGGAATTTCAGAAGGAAACAACAGCAACACAAACCAGTTGGGGATAACACTTGTTTCTGAGGTAAAAAAACATCCTGGAGCACGGCAAACTTTGGTTTTTACATTCAATTCTTTTTTTATATACTCTTGAAGATATGGGAGTAGTGCAGTAAGGCGAGCCGTGATAGGCACCAGAAATACATGTATCTGCCTAAAACGACCCTGTGTAATTTGTGTTGCGTTTAAAACCGAAGTGGGTGTCCCTGCGCCCCCGGACAGGTCCCGGAGGGACGGGGCTGAGCAGCCCCGTAGGAGAGTCTCAGGCTCCCTCTCGAGGACATCGGTGTTAATTACAAATAAATCCTCCAGTTTTACTCCTGCAGCCTTCACATGGGCAAAGGAAGGAGCAAACCCCATGTGTTACAGGCATAAGCCTAGGACAAAAGAACCCCCAATGTAAGGTTAGGATAGGAAATATATAGAGAGAGGGACGGAGGCAATTCTGAGCGCTCACTAGGAAACACTGCCAAAGGTGTTTCAAACAGAAGAACGGCATTTGTTGACATGCATGATGTTTCTTATGTCCTGGTGAAGTTGCTAGAAAACACATGGGTGCACAAAGCAAACAGGGAAATCAAAGCGACATTTTAGTCATGAAAAGGAGACGTTATCCTTGCCACAGGGGAACTATGGCTCTGAGAGTTGAGGATGTATCTGCACAGAGTGACTGACAGCTGAACTGAATGATGACCAAAACTAACAACGCTGAAATCTAGCACCCTTTATTACATAAAACAACACTGCAGCTATTATTGTTTATGCTACTGATATTGCTATAGTTAAGCACAAACAGTGCTCAACACTTACAGACAATGTGAACAGACCACACCAGCCCCTTTGGACACTGAGAGACCTGGCCACCTTCTGACTGTCAGCAGCTCAGCTCAGCAGCCCCAGGGACATCATGCTCCCACACATCACTCACGGTGACCAGAGGGGACCCACACAGATGATGGTGGGAATGATCCGGACCCAGGGACACCAGTATAATTTCTCTGCCTTCAGAAAGCAGCAAAGGCAGAGTCCTTTTCTCTAATCTGTCTGTGGTCAGATTCACTCCTCCACAGTTTTGGGGTAAATTTTCCCCAAATTTTGGGGTAATTTCTGGTCTAGGTGTCCCACAGGTCACCCCTTCATTTAATTTGTGACACCCATCGGTCGCCAGCTAGGTTTCCTTTTACTGTTAGTTTTGACCACTTACCTTAAGCGTCAATAGTTCCTTCCCTTTTCTGTTACACCAATTTCCTTAAAACTGCATTTTACAGTTTGCAGACTGCATTTGCAGACTTCAGCTGTCCAGGGAAGGTTATGCAAAATCCTTCACGGAGGAGACCATGCACTGGGTTTGCATGTGCCCCTGCAGCCCATGGATGTCCATGGTGGAGCAGATACCCACCTGCAGCCCGTGGAAGTCCCCACGCCAGAGCAGGTGGGTAACCGAAGGAGGCTGTGACCCTGTGGGAAGCCCATGCTGGAGCAGGCTTCTGACAGGACCTGTGGCCCCTGAAGGACCGCACCCTTTGGGAGGGACCCATGTTGGAGCAGTTTGTGAAGAACTGTATGTAACCTGTGGGAAAGACTCATGTTGGAGGAGTTCACGGAGGACTGTCTGCCATGGAAGGGACCCCATGCTGGAGCAGTGGAAGAAGTGTGAGGAGTCCTTCTGCTGAGGAGGAAGGAGCAGCAGAACCCTAACTGACTACAACCCCCATTCCCCATCCCCCTGTGCTGCTTAGAGGTGGGAGGTGGAGAAATCAGGAAGAAAGCTAAGCCTGGGAGGAAGGAAGGGGTGAGAAGAAAGTGGTTTTAAGATTTAATTTTTATTTCTCATTATCCTACTCTGATCTGCTTGATAATAAATTAAATTAATTTTCCCCAAGTGAAGTCTGTTTTGTCCATGACAGTAACTGGTGAATGATCAATCTCTCCACGTCCTTACCTTGACCCATAAGCTTTTCATTATATTCTCTCTCCCGTCCAGCTGAGGAGGGGAATGACAGAGCAGCATTGGTGGGAACCTGGTGCCCAGCCAGGGTCAACCCACCACACAAGGTGAAGAGGAGTAACTCCAAAACAATGAATTACCCCATGCTTTCTCAGAGCAGCACCAATTATCTTACTGTCTCCTAACAACCTGATAATTAGGAGTTGACAACCATCAAAAGTGGAGGATCTAGGGACTTAAGTAGAAGAAGATTTAATCAGTAAAGCAAATGAACAGGTGACATGAATTATAGGTTCACGGTTAGGAGGGTAAACAGCTGAAAATTAGTTCCATCAGTATAAAGGTGGCTGCCTTTTTATTTAGTCAGGGACTCTAAAAAGATAGAAAGGTTTTGATTTGTATGCAAAGTTGAGGAAGGAGATTTTTGTTTGTGTGTGACCATAAAGAAAAAAAGCACCACAGGTAGAGGCTGAGCAAATGCACAATGGATCTGAGTATGGTGCAGAGGTGAGATCTTCATGACTATAAACATAAATGGTCTTACCTAAGGCATTAAATATATTGATTTTTCTGGTTTGCCTTCCTTATGTTTTCAGTGGTAACTAAGGAAGTACCATTTTGTAATTTCCAAGTCTGGACCTGTAGCTCTAAATTTAAGATTAGTTTAATATCCAGACTGCAACTTTCTGAGCACAGAAATTTGTTAGCAAGTTGTCACAGCTGAGGCTACTGCTAATCCCTGTCTTCACTTACAGGTGGTTACTAATAGGGGTATTAATCTCTGAAGTATGGACCCAAGAGAAACCAGGTAATGCTGTCATAAATGGTTTTTATATAACAGTTTCCAGGCTTTTTTGTAGGTGATCTCTGTGCTTGTGTGTGTGTTTCAGAAGAACCTGAAGCTCTTGGGGCATCTGTACTTGTGTATTTTTGAGAAACTCCAAATGTATAGGTGTTTATTGGTAACTAATCATGGCTACTCTTTAAACATGTACCATCATATTAAGCAAGTGTTTCCACCTTTCCTCACTCTGGTAACAAACACTGATGAATTAATAGAGACTTTATTGTTGGTTTTGTTTTCTTGAGCCTGGTTATTGTTATTGACTATGTAATATGTAAGCTCTCTTAAATACTGTAAAGATATCAGTGTTTTGCCTGAGAATAATAGTTTTCTTAACCAAAACTGCTGTCTGCTATAACTTCTTCCTTACAAAATAGATCTGGTCCTCAAAGAACAGATACCGAGAGCTGGCCTTAAGCACTGTAGGTGCTATATAAGCATGTTAATATTTACTGAAGATAAAAGTAAAAAGATACTGGAGGAGGTTTTATCTCGCTTGGAACAATTATGTAGCTTTTATACTGAATCAAGTTGGTAGCTTGGAATAGGGGCAGAATAAGGTCATGTTTGCCAACACCTGTCTGGTGTTCCTTAGTATGACCATCTCTGCTTAACTTAAGGATACAGTGCTGAACTCTCTAGGAAAAAGGATCCTCACAGCTCTTGAAATGCACCATTACTGTAAAAGGTCTACTTGGCATTAGCTAACTATTACACAGAAACTGCTGTTTGAAACAACAAATCCTAGTTTATTAGAAATATATGTCAAATGGAAAGTCTTCTCTGGTCTCTAGTCCTACATCTAGAACAATCTGTACCTGCTTCCTGCCTTTAAGAGGTTTGGCAGCCATAGACTGATTTAAGCTGTGGTGATAGCTTAGGACTTGAGCTTTTCAAGCCATATTCTTTGCTTCTGCATGATCCTTTCCCAGCATGAGCCAGCTACCTTCTGGTACTGGTACTTGGGCAGGTGAACTGTGTAGGCTAAATGGGTAGCTGATGTAGCTCTCCCCACCCAGACTTGGCTTGTGACTTCTCTTGTGAATAAGTGTGCATAGGGATTTTTGGAGCTTGTTGGTTGGGTTTTTCTGGTTTAGGGGTTGAGGTTTTGTCTTTTCAGGAGGATGGGGGTACTTTCTTGTTCTGTTCTATTCTATTCAAGGTGTTCAGATTGAGGCAGCTAATTCAGTATTTTTTTGAGTTTGTTCCAAAAATCCTGTTTCCATGACCAGCTGTTGCAGATAACATTGCTAGCTGATCAGACACAATTACTACTGGAATACTAATTTCAGAGCTGACTTTTCTCTGGGAAGTATTTCTGGTTCAAAGAAAATGTTCTAACATCTCCTGACTAGAGATGCTACAATATGATTGTCAAAATAGTGACTTTATAAAGCAATCTATGAAGTAACAGATTTCTGTTTGTATGCTACCTTTAATCCCCTATTTACTAGCCTTTCAATATGTTCAATACAGAGACCATGAGTTCGGAGTGCTTGGGGAACCTTTTGCGTATAATACTGAGTGCAGAATACTTTGAGGACAAATACTTATCTTTTTCTGTTGTTGGTAAGTTGATATAGAAGAATTTGGAGAAGGAATTGCACATGGTGAGATGTTGAGGTCCTCCTATACTAGCATTCCCTGAATTATTGTAAGATTATAGAGTTCAGTCGGCTGGACCTCATTGTAAGTAAAGCCAAATACTACCTTTATTTCTGCATAACCTGTTCTCTAGAGTTGTTGTGCGATAACTTAACCATGATTAGACTTGATATTGATATCTTTGGACTCAAACTGGAATGCACATCTTAGTTTCTAGGCATGTTAATGCTGGTGGATTTCCCTACTGATAAAAATGTTCCCCAGTTGAAGATGGCACTAAATTATGGATTTTGCACTAGTGGCTTTCTGCTTTCTTTGCTGGCGGTTAAGGGACTTGGTGGAGTTGTACAAATTCTTAATGAAGATTAAGAATAATTAGCTGGGCCCTCTGGCTAGGGGCTTAGTAGTCAACAAGTGGTGCATTCAAGGCAAAAGTACCAGGGTGCCCTGGAAGAGAAGAGTGAGATAACTTTTGGCCTATAAACATCATCAAGTATAAGAATATATGCATAAAATGTAAACTCAGCCTTCAACTAGCTCCCCATGGAATGAGAGCAGCCCTGTGGAGAAGAACTTAGGGGTATTAGTGGATGGAAAACTATGAGCCAACAGTGTACGCGCCAGCCCAGAAAGCCAAATGTATCTTGGGTTGCATAGAGAAGTGTGGCCAGCAGGTCGAGGGATGTGATTCTCCCTATCTACTCTGCTCTTGTGAGGCTCCACCTGGAGTACTGCATTCAGCTCTGGGTCCCCCAATATAAGAAGGACATGCACCTGTTGTAGTGAGTCCAGAGGAAGGCCATGAAGATGATTGGGGGCTGGAGCACTTCCCTTACTGGGACAGGCTGAGAGAGTTGGGTTCTTCAGCCTGGAGAAGAGGAGGCTCCGGGGTGACCTTATAGTGTCCTTCCAGTACTCAAAGGGGGCTACAGGAAAGATGGGGAGGGACTCTTCATCAGGAAGTGTAGTGAAAGGACGATGAGGGGTCATGGTTTCAAACTGAAAGAGGGTAGATTTAGATGAGATAGAAGGAAGAAATTCTTTACTGTGAGGGTGGTGAGGCACTGGCACAGGTTTCCCAGAGAAGCTGTGGCTGCCCCCTCCCTGGAAGGGTTCAAGGCCAGGTTGGACGGGGCTGTGAGCAACATGGTCTAGTGGAAGGTGTCCCTGCCCATGGCAGAGGGGTTGGAACTAGTTGATCTTAAAAGTCCCTTCCAACCTAAACCATTCTATGATTCTGTGATCCATAACATAACACCCATCTTTCTAGAACTTTAAATTTCTGTAAAAACTCACTTAATATGTTATTCTTTGTTCAGGCATCTTTGTCCGTACACAAAGAAGGAGACTCTGCAACTGGGATATGTACAGCTTGAAAGTATAAAACAATAATTTTTGGAAGGAAAGAGTACTTAAAACAGAAAACAGAAAAGCTCAAAACCAGAAAGACAGTTTTTTAGCCTACAGAAAAATCCAAATTAAGCTTTAGTGTGTTTGTCATCCTTGTAAGACCCCTGAAGAGACTCTGTTGGCTAGGCAGGCATGAGAGAGAAACATGGACCTGTACCAACCATGGATCAGACTCCTGATGTTGATAGACTGACATAATCTGTCAATCCCAACAACTCTAATACTGATGATCTCCCTGACTGTTCTTTGTTTAATGGGGGTTTTGCACCTTTAGGATTTAATATCTCTCTATGTTGGTGATTCTTTTTTTTTAATCTTCAGTCCTTGAGCTGCTGGTGTTCCCTGTCCCAGTATGTCTAATCTTAACTTTCTTACTTTCTATGAACTTCATTACAGCTCTCTTTCACTACTTCACAATTCTCTGATGTCTGAGCCTAGGGTATGCAGCTGGGCCCTATTGGAGCAGGGTCAGCTGAACCCTGGGGCAAGGACAGGTCACTCAAGGAGTTTGCAGAGCAGAAGTTATACTCATCAATACTCTTCTTCATTAATTGCCTATAGATCAATCTGGAATAGCCTGGGAGTTAGATGAGGCCATGGCATCGCAGTGTGGCTATACACTAACTTACAGCAATTGGAGTAACATTGAGTTTCGTGCTTCTGCCCTAAGCTGTCATTCTCACTTAGAGGTAAGTCTATTATAGGCATTTTGACTACAGTGCTGTTGTATATGACACTTATGTGAAAGATTGCCAAATTACTGGTAAGTATTAATTGAGGTGTTGTGACATCTTTTACGTCTATTAGCAGAAAATGATTTAATTCTCCTCAAAGGTATCCAGAGATCTGAGGAAATCTATGGTATTGACATTTGATGCCTACAGATGGACACATAAAGAAGCATATCACTTATGCCCTTGAAGAGCAATTGTTTTATCTTGGATAAGAAAAGGGAATTCTGTCTGGCATCTGTGCTGCACTCTGCTCTAATATTTAGTGTCTGAGGCGCATTAGGGTAAAAGCTCAAAAGCTTGTTCACTTCTATGTCATAAAACAGAAGATCAACTATATTTTAGGGAGCATTTTTTTGTCCAGTTCTGGGGCTATGTGAAAGGTTGAAGCTGCTCCCCAATGTATTTATGTTTCTATATAGCTACACGCCTATATGCATATAGCCTATGTAGTTAGTCAAGTAGAAAGCAATAATGATTCAGTATGGAGTTGCTATTCTGTGCTGAGGCTGGTGGGTGGGTTTTGTAATTTACTTCTAGGTCACAAGGGTAGGCGGTGCATAACTGGAGAAAATCTGTCTAACAATCAACTGTTCCCTGTGTTCATGCAGAAAGATGTGTTCATAGTAACTATACAGATCAAAACATCTCATACTCCTGATATGAAAAATGCTACAACTCATCTGAAAAGTGCAAGCTGCCATTATAGTCCTTGGAGTCCAAGAGAATTAGTATGTGAAAGTAACTACATGGAGGTAAGTACTGGAAGTACTTATAGTAAGCTACTTAAGGAGAGGTGTTCTCTTTGAAGCTGATTAGATGCTAGGAATAGGTATTGGAAACAGAGTTTGAATGCCCCACCATGAACAGCTCACTAGTGAATGTGCAGCAGTCATTTTGAGTTTAGTGCTGCATTTATATTATGCTTATATAGCCTACTTGCCAGCATTAATAGCCAATAAAGTTTTGAAATAGTATTCAAAATGTTAAGCTAATGGATTGAACTCACTTAGTGTTGCTTCAATTAATATTATTTGAGGTAACAGAAATGTATACTTTCTGAAGAAAGTTTCCCTACTGAATTTGCTGGGAAGAAATGTAGAGGGGGAAAAAGGACTCCTCTTGGAAGAGGACACTGAGAGTCAAGAACAAATTCCTGGCCTTAACTGGAAGTAGAAACGGGAAGATAAGTAGAAAATAAAAAAGCTGAAATCAAATGGGTTATAGATAATGCACCGTGCATGATGGCATCTTATGCCATAAATTTTTACTTGGCAGGAGGAAACCTCCCTCTAGAAAAAGCTGGTCCTTGTTGAAAAAGACTTGTAGGGTATTGAAGACAAAGAAACAAGTGCTATCAGCAAACACCTTACAGAGGCTTTTTCCCTTCAGGTTTCTATCAGGAGGGAGGTTCCACAGACTGTAAAAGACTTCATTCAAGATAAACCAGAGTACTGGACTCTTGCCTTTCCAGAGGTAAAACTACAGCTTTTCTTCCTAGTAAAAGGTAGTACTACTTCTGGCACAACCATCCTTCTATTCTATGTCCACACAGTACAAAATATCTTTTCAAAAAGCACTTACGTAGGAAGAGCAGAACTTCTGTAACAAGTGATTTTTAGTATAGAGATTTTGTTAGAAATACAGATAGCTGTAGGCCATGTCTTCAAGGAAGAAATGGAAACTGATTTCTCAAAAAGCCTAGAAAGCAAATCTTCCCAAGACAAAAGACTGTGCAACAAAAACTGTCTCTAAGACTTCCATGACCCAGGACTGAACTGTGGATAGGCTTTTTTCTTCTTGGACCCTGTATTTGCAATACAGCTGTGCATTTAATCTCTGATGCTCTTGATATGGATAGTTTTCTGTATGTGTGAGGGGAGGCAGGGCAAAGCTGGAGGGGTATCCCCCTAGCAGTATTTAGAATAAGGCAACAAAACTGCTGGGCAGTTCAATACAATAAATTGTTCAGTATAGTAAATCCGTTACTTTGAGCATCATGTTTAAACCATTGATGAATTTCTCTGGATAGGCAAAATCAGGAGAAGCTTCAATATGGCAAATAGTGTTTCATCAGCCCGAAGAAAAAAAGGCTTTGCTTGTGAGCGATGCTTGGAGTGCAGGCTATGGACTCAACACCACAGACACCAGGATTCTGCTGCGGATACCATACACTGCTGCACAAATTCAGCTGGTTGAGGTTGGTATGCTCACTCTGGCCCAGCAAGCTTCCAGGCTGTGTAGGTCTAACCAGATGTTTTCCTACAGAATCAGGGAATTACCTTCTCTGCAGTGAGATCCAGTACCTTTTACAAACAGCGATGGATGATCCTGATGGTGGATACTGCTGTGGCATGTCCTGTAGGTGAGAAATGCAGTACCTTGCTCCAATGCTTGAATCTACAGGGACTGACTTACAACTAGAGTAATGAGCTGACAGCTTTCATATCTTGTCCCTAAGATGGTGTGGAGTACACTAACAAAACAATCATCTGGACTGTTCCAAAATATACTCAACTGCTCTCTGCTGGAGCAACTAGCTTTAAGGATGTGCTTGTTGAAGCTGGTGTGGATCTACACAAACTCTCTGCCAAAGAAATGGCTTCCAGGAAATATGTATTATCAAATGACTCAAATGCAATTACAATGAAGATACCAATAGGTGCAGAAGGTGGCTATTACAAGGTTAGTGACTTATTAGGTGCCAGGCAACAAGCTTCCTGTTCGGTTTTTTGGTTGGTTGGTTTGTTTTCAGATGAAGGATGGAGGTGACGGGGAAGAAAGAGTATATAAAAAATTCCAAAAGCCATGACCAAAGATAGCTCTTGTAAGCACCACTTTGAAGAATTTCTGTTCATACAAGCACAGAATCCTACACAGAACTATTGATTTGTCTCCTTCCTCAGGTTAACACAGATATTTTTGCCTTTTAGTACTGATGTCATACTACTTGGAGACAGTCCTAACTGGGCTGTAAGACAAGCATGGGTTCTGTTGTATTTTACACAGACCATTTAAAAGAATGGAAACAACCCATTTGTCCACCAGACCATATGATATTGGGATGGGTTGAGACTATACATCTAAATCTAGTTGCTTGGAGTGAACCGAATCCTGGGCAAATGTTGTAACAACTGAACTTCAAAGGAAGTTGCAGGAGGAGCCCTATCACTGGTGAAATAGTCCCCTGTTGCTTTGAAACTTGAGAGTGAGGGACAATTTTCTAAAGGAAGTCTTCTGAGTATTCTGAGAGAATCTAAACTCATAGGTATACAGCAAGTGCCACTTAGGAGTTCATGATTGCTGAGCTGGGAGGGACAATTGTTTGGAGCTGTAGCTCTAGCTAACCTTGAGATGCTACAATACAAACATAAAATCATGTTATATTAAAGGATGTTGATTTGAAATTCTAGACTTCTGTGAGCAGTGGACAGCATGGGGCAAAATACACCATCAACCTGTTCTTGAAACATCAATGGGAAGATAATAAATGGGGACTAACCAAACACACTATCATCAAGGAAATAGAAACACCATTTGAACAAGTAGAACTTGCTATAACCAACAGTAAGTAGCCTAACGTTGAATTTATTAAAGATTTTGGTACTGTTAAGAGCTTAAAGTTATTGTGTTCCTTTTCAGACTCAAATCTGAGTGCAAGGCTAATAAATGTAACAGTGGGAACATTCCTCCCAGATGTGGAGCTTGTGAACTTAACAATTGAGGGGGCAACTGTGGCTGTACCTGAAGCTATTCAGCATGGATATCTAACATATGAGATCAGACATGCTAATGGAAGTAAAGCCTACAGAATAGAAGTCCCACTTGATACACCAAGTATTAAGAAAGAGGTGTGTACTGAGACAGTGCAGCATACCATGGTATACAAATGATGATATCACTTGGTGATTTTTATTTCTAAATATGATTTTCCTAGTACATGAGAGAAGACATGAGAGCATACACCCTGAATGTCACACTTGCATTCACAACCCATCCAACAAGTGAGACCTTCGCTGTCCCGGTCATAATAGTGTCAGCTGTTAAAGATGCAGGTAAACTAGTGAAACTTGGGCAAAACTGTACCAATCTGGCTGTGAACTTGGCTGTTAACTGGGTTAATTTCAGTCAGGGATACTGTCAATCCTAAATAGCCCTACTAAACTCTGATGTCAGCTAGCATGCTGGCTGAGTCTTGACTGTGTTACAGTGCTGCCCAGTGCGAGAGGATTTTGTGATAGGAGGAACCTTCATCTCATCATCACTCATGGGAATGTGGACCAAAACTGGCTACCCTTCATCTCAGACTGGCACCTGTCCCCAGAGGCTGCGCAGCAATACAACTACAGCCTGAGGGACAATGGCACTCACTTGGCAATCTCTGTCCCTTTCCTTTCTTCCCATGTGAGCTATGAGGTAAGAATGTTGGCGTGTAACAACTAAAAGGCATGCTCTAGCTGTGAGATATGAACACGATACACTATGTCCTTGAAGGTGAAATAAAACTTCCTTTTAAGATATGCTTCAAAGGATTAATGGAGGACTATTTTCTGCCTTAGGAAGAACACTTTAATTTCTCTTGTTTGATGTTAGCAGATACAGGCAAGAAAAAAAAAAAACATTCTGCAAGCACTTTAAGGCTGAGCTGTCTTTCATGGAAGCTGCATGCAATGGAGTTTGTACTGCACTCTACTGCAAAACCACCAAAAAAAGCTCATTGTGTGAGCTTCTAGATTAGAAAAAAAAAAAAAAAAAATCTCTCCTGTGGGTTTGACTTTGACCCTCCTAGTTTTTGAATATTTTAGTTGAACAATGTGCCTTTATTTTCTTGTTTAACCTGTGATTGTCATCTCTAGGATTTCCATACCTCTGGAATAAAGGCTTCACTCCACTTAACCTTGAAGGATGGCATCACCCTCACAAATAGGAGGGACTTTTCAATCTCCTGCAGATTTTCACCTTCAGAGCTAATATGTAAGAACGTGTTGAAGATTAGCTGTTAATGATCTCTGAGTTGCATAACTAAGTCACACAAGTCCATGGAGTCTGAAATGTTTCTAGAGTTTATACTTGTGTGATACTCTATATTTGCCTGTCAGACTTCCTACATGGTTATATGCTACAAGGCAAGTCAAATTCCAGATTGTAATGACTATCCTGCCTAGTACAGGAGGGGGAGAAGGTGGGAAACTCCACTTCCCCTACCTCCAAAATAATCAAGTTTTTTTAAACGGTGTTTGTCGCTGGTTTGGGGATTGAACAGTTTCTTGGGGGGAGGGGAGGGAGGGGTGTTTTAGTGGGTGTGGAGGGGAGGATTGACATAGAAATTAGTCATTCTAAAGCTACTCACTAGTATTGCATGTCCTAAACATCTTGGCTAGAAAAATCCTTTTGGGGAGAGGGTGAGAGTTCCTAGGAGGAGAAAGGTAAGTGAAATCACTAGCTATGTGCACATAGTGCACACTCTGCTGGCAGCTAGCTTGAAGAAAATTAAGTGTTAGTACTGAAGAGAGTCTTGCTCAAAACTTATTTCTTGTGAGCTGCCAAAAAACTTGCTAGAAAATCCTTATAGAACCTCTTTGTTGTGTTAGGCTACAGAATAAAGGAGGCTGAGTCCTGATTTGTATGAATTTTTTTTTTTTTTTTTCTTTCAGTGTGCCTGCCCAATGGCACTGTGGTTATTACAGCAGTAAAATTGGTAGGAGTTGCAGACCTGGACACCAGCCTGTTTGTCCTGAGGGACAGACGGTGCAAACCCAGTCTAGTGACAAAAAAGACCGCAACCTTCAAGTTCAATGTGAACACTTGTGGAACAAGTAGAAAGGTAATGACTTAGTCATGTGAACTTTAGTCTGCATTGGGGTTGGTTTAGTACTAGAACTGGGAGAGGTGAGTTGAACAGAAGCTGCAAGAAGGTCACAGCTGACTTTTTTGTTAAGTAGTACCTCTACCCTCTTTTTTTGAGGGTACCAAGTTCAGTTGGGCAGAAGTTTTTATTTGGTAAAAACAGTTTTCAAAGTCAGAGGTGCTTTTCTGAAACTAGCTTTCAGTTTGACACCTCTGGATTGTTTATTAATGGACTTGAATGTGAATTTATGCTGCAAGGCATATAAGTGTATCTCAGCAGAAGCTGGTTCGGTGCTGTTAATGACTACGTGGCACAAGACTAGGTCCTGTTCCTGCTGCCTCCGCACTGCATAAATAGAAATGAGACAAAATAACAAAGGATCACATCATGCTCAAATTCAGGTTCTGTGAGTGTCATATCTCATGCTATACCACGGATTCTCTCAACAGAATTGACTGATCTCTTTTTTTTTCTCAGGGCCTCTGCACTCCCCTTCTGGGTGTTTATGTCATATTCACGGTATTGTTAGCTAATAAACTGTTTCTTCTTGGCTTATGGCATAGCTGTCAGCTTTAGTTCAGTAGGCATAGGGCTGTTGGTCAGTAATTTCTGGCCATTCCTAAATGTTCTCTGCTCAGTGCAATCTTCCAGTCAAGTGAAGGGATGTGGATATTGTGTCAAAACCAAAGTAAACTCTAATGTAACTTTTGTAACGATGTGTATCTTTTCAGTTCAATAGCACAACTATGACATATGAAAACGACGTACTCTATTTCAGACCTGGCAATGATACACCAGTATATCAGTAAGTGTCATTCCCTGGAAGAAGGTTGTCCAGGGTATTTAGGTTTCAAAAATATAATGCTAAACCTCTTCCCTCAGACTGAAATTTGTATGCTGGTATGCAATCAAGCAGACTGTTGATATCCAGTATGAATCTAAGAAGAACCCACCACCCAGTATTAAGCCAGGGTTTGGCTCTCTTGCTCTTTCATTGAAGATTTTCAAAGGTAACATTTATGATTAGACTCTTTAGAATCACTGAACAATTAAGGTCATAAGGGAACTCTGAAAGTCATCTTGTCCATCCACTCTGATCAAGCAGGGCCACCTAGAGCAGGTTGTCCTGGACAATGTCCAGGTGACTTTTTTATATCTTCAGGGATGAAGTGGAAATCTCTTTAAGGCCTCTAGCAGAGGTTTCCATTCCAGAATGCAACATAAATGGTCAAGTATCTGTAGTGGATCAGACATAGCATCACTGACACATGTGGTTTTCCTGATTGGTCTGGGCATGTTAAAGGTTTTGTGTAGTGGATGTGATGTCAGCTTCTCTCTCCTATCAGCTTCCTAAGTGTGGCTAAACAGCACTGACCAAAATAATCATAACCTTTGTCAGAGAAGGAAGCTACATACTATATTGCTGTAAAATGGTAACAATGCTAGCGGAAAGTACTAACTGAAGCTTGAACCAAACACTCACCCTGACTGGAGTGGTCATGATGAATTTTTTTACTTCCCTGCCTAACCTCCCCACCCACTACCTTTATAGAGAGCTTTGAATGAGCATCTTACTCCAATGGGTTTTTGCAGAAGAAATGTCTCACTTCCAGATTGTCAGAGACAAGGAATAGAGTTCAGATCTTTGCTTTCATTGCCAGTTCTTACTTTTCTGCTGTCCTATTTCCATTTGTTGTCCATACATTCTCCCAGATTTTAGTATTACTCTGCCAGAGTAAATGGTGGAAAGAAGAGTGAAGTGGAAAGTTTGTGAATGCTTACTCTGTAAACAGGAAACTCTAACAATACTCTCTTCCAGAGAAATCCTATTCAGAGCCCTACCAGGACTCAGAATATCCTGTGGTAAAATATCTGAGGGAGGCACTGTATTTTGAAGTTGAACTGCTTCAGCCTAAAGATGTGAGACTGGAGCTAAACCTGGATGACTGTTGGGCTACTAACTCAGAAAGCCAGGACAGCCTTCCACAGTGGCCCATCCTTATAAATGGGTAA
Source organism: Tyto alba (assembly GCF_018691265.1). Lineage (NCBI taxonomy): Eukaryota > Metazoa > Chordata > Aves > Strigiformes > Tytonidae > Tyto > Tyto alba. The sequence continues at coordinate 38,654,821 of NW_024881316.1, read as the reverse complement.
GGAGGACTTCCCTCCTGTTGTTTGGAAACTGTTCAGCACAAGGGCCCTTACCTTAGGTGGGAGGAAAGAGGAAGAGGATAAAAGTCAGCTTGGATGCGTTGTTTTGTCCTGATGGGCAGGACACAGTACTAGGCTGTGGAATGCATGTACGTGTCAGCACAGTGGCTATGTTTGCTGGTGGCAGCAGGTCATGGGGGTGGCCAGAAGTGCTTCTAGCTAACAGCTTCCAGCTAGAAAGAAAGAACAAGAAGCAACCCTGACTGTGGCCAAAGGTAGGGATTGTGACTGGGGGAGCCTCTATCCGTACCTCTATGGACTGAGGGAAACTGAGAGGGAAGCTCCTCTGTATTTCACCTCCTTGCTTTGTTTAAAGATCTGGCTGAAGTAATGAAGTCTTAAATTAAATACATTTTCTTTATTTTTTGCCAAAAAAGGTGTGAAAACAGTGAAGACTCCTACAGAACTGTCTTCCATGAAGTTCATTATAGCCTCAGAGTAAAATTTCCTCAGCACCTGAAAAGATTTGAAGTGAAGATGTTCACCTTTGTACAAGGCACAACTCTGTTACAAGAGCAGGTGAGATGTCTCCTGTCTGTCACCATGCTGTCAGCAGTCCTAGTATGTGAGCCTGGAGCAGTGCATGGAGCAAAAGCTGTGTAAGGTCTCAGCTGGCCACGTGCTGCCTGGGGCTATTAGCCACCTCCTTGAAGGGATAACACTATAAGAGTAGTAAACAAAGACTAACCACTTAGCAGTGTTCAGTTCATCTCCTTTGGGGTCAGTACACATCAGAAGTTTTCCAAGAGTCCCCTACACATAATATTAATATTCTTGCCTTGTAGCTGTATTTCCACTGCAGCGTGGTGATCTGCAGCACTATGCAACAGCCTTCAGGTTTGTTTTGTCCAAGGAGATGCAACCCTGGGAAACACAGACGTGGTAAGAAAATGAGCACTTCTCAAGTCACTCTTGAATCTTTGCTCAGCAATATGGCACATGCCCTCTCAAGCTGTGTCAGATGACACTCCTAGTCCAAGCATGTGCTGTACAGAAAATTAAAAGCTGAAATATCTCACTAGACCACAGTGCAGAACCACATCCCCATGGGCAAACGTCATCTGGAGCAGTACTTGTTAGGAAGAAAATCAACGAGCAGAGGTTGGTGTCAATCTTAAATTACACTATCAAAATACCAAGAATACTGCTGTTGTAACATAACAGACTTCCATATGCCTCTCTTCTCCCTATAGGTGAACACACCGACTTTTGACAGAGACAAACAAGAACTGTTTAGTTTTATGAAATTGCAGTTAGATGGCCTAAGCAAGTACAGCCTGTCCAGACTGATAAGTGAAAACATCTTGAAATTGTTGGGGAAAATATATTGACTGTGTCTAATGACAAAAGGGTCAGCTAACCAGTGTGGCTTTGTCTTTAAGTTAAATAAGCGTGTTGCTCTCTTGTGTTCCTTGACAGTGTTGAAATCTCCATTCTTTAGTGACTTGCATCTGACCTAGTCCTCTCAGCAAGCATGTCCAAAACTTGTGTCTAGTCACTTTGCATTTGGAAGCATCTGTTTTTCGGTAGGGAGAGGAAGGTGGCAACAGGTGTGAAGTCAATTATAAATCACTCTGAGCTTTTTTGTAAAGCCTCAGTATGAACAAAGGATTATAGGGAGCTTAATGTCAGTAAGAGAAAGTGTCTTTTGAAGCAAGATGGGGACAAACATACTTGATCCTGTAGTGGCTATTGACAGAAAAGCTGTAAACCAGGGAATTTGCAAGAGTGTTGTGGCTCTGCAATGTCAAGTTGCCTTCCCTAGGTGGGGAGAGAAGTCACTCACAGGTAGCATCAGTGCCTGCTTAGCTGAGTAAACTGTTGGCTTAAATGGAAGAAAAAAAAAAACAAAAACAAAAACAAAAACGAAAACGCTTTTAGTGAGGACTTGTAGTAGTAGTAGTAGTAACAGTAATACATGGACTTTATCCACAAAGTGTTAAGGATCCTTCTTCCTTACTAGAGAACATGAGGTTTAGGACCTCCCATCAGATTATCCTGTCTCTCTTTTTTTCCTGTTTGTTTTTTTTTTTTTTTTTTTTTCTTTTTAATGGGAGGAAAATTTCTTGGTTTCTTCCTTGCATCTGAACAGTAATGTGAAAACAGTTCAGATTCAATATTGTATTTTCCTGTTCTAAGGAAAGCTGTTGCTTAGCATGAATCATTATCCCTTAGGGCTAAAATACAATAATGGGTGTCTGGTTTTTTAACTTTATATTAAATAGAATTATATTACAGGGGATTTCTGTGAAGGCTAACTTGAACAAGAAACTATTTTGTGAATCTATTTGCACTTTGTGAAAAACTATGCTGTCTAAAAGATTGTAGCTCTGTTGCTACAATACCTGTACAGAGTTCCCACTAAATAGTTTGTGTTGTAATTAAAAGCTCATATTTGTAAGTCTTGTCTGTCTTCCAGTTATGGGCTAAGCATATCTGCAGTAAATGTCTTTTACTGTCATTTCTGGAAAAATCTGTGTGGGCTTCATGATGAGGAACATGTCAGGTCCCTAGTTGTACATCAAGACTGTTTTCCAATATAGGAGGCTACTGTGCTAAATGAGTCTTATTTTATTACTCCTGTGGTAGGTGAAGACTAAAACCATGGAACTGTGATATTGAGGAATGAGTTGTAAATATGTCAGCATGAGAATAAAAGGAAAATACAGAACATATAAGCCTGATAGCAGACTTGAAGTCAGTGATTTTGTGTTTAGTGCTTTCACCTATATTAACACACTGGGTTAAGTACTAGCTATTCCTCACTCCGCAGGCACAATCTATTAAGCAACCAAAGGACACACCTTCTACCAGGGTTTTGTACCTAACAGTACACAAATATGGGAACTTTAAGTGGTATGGTGACTTCCCTGAGTGTCTTGCATAATGCAGACTGTCTCCCAAGAAATGAGACTTTTATGCTGTATTTTTTTCCAGATAGGTGAGTGGCAATCTTCACCTGCCATGACAACACTCTTCCAGCACAGGGTAGGCTGCCTTGGGTAGCCTGAGCCACCTTCCCCCTCTTACAGCTGTTTGGGGGGAAAAAAATGCAACAACGAGGGACTGTTGTGAGAACCAAGCATGAGGTTGGGCAACTTATTTCAGTAGTGTTAACTCAGTCTCAGTTGTGGCTCCCCAGGTTTCTGATTTCTTTCTTCAAACCATAAACTTGAGGACAACATCACTTAGCAATCGAAATCTGGTATTTATAATCTCATCTAAGAAACCTGCATTTTTTTTTTTTTCATAAAATTAATATCTTGAGATTCTTTATCTGTTGATGGGGATTTAAGAGTTGTTGAAAAGCAAGATGATGCTCAGGTAAGCTGTGGTTCTACTCTTCAGCTCTCCTAAAAGCTCTGCTTAGTGCCATTTTGAAAAATGAGAAGTGTTAATAGATAAGATGGTCCTTTACCTTTTTGATATATGGGGAAAATTCAAGGAGATTCCCTTCCATAGTTGGACTAGATTTATATAAAGCTTCTTGTCAGATTTTCCAACAGTATGTGAGACACACAATCCATTTGAATGTCAGGAAAATCTTTTGAAGACACGACAGTAATACTCTTTCCACCTCAGAGGTGTCTGTTTTAAACTAAAATTCAGGAATTGCCTTCCTAGTTATATGTGTACATATATATATAAAAAAAATTCCTCTTCAAGTGTTGTAGCAACACCTCTTTGCCTTTTAAGTGGATATTTTATGACCGCATGCTTTTTCCCCTGGTATTTGGGATGTTATTTTTATATCCCTGTTAACACAAGTTGAAAGCAGATCAATCTTCTTTGTTTATGCTTAATGTCTTCTGCAATTTCAACAGGTGAATGATAAAAGTCTAAGGGAAAAGAGAAGTCTGGTGTGATTTGTTTTTATAGGAAAATAGGAACAATAACAGAAGTGTACTGCAGACAGCTATTTCCACTTCAAATAAATGATGGTAAGTCAGTGTTACAAGTAGTCTCATTGGCTCTGCTACTCACAGCTCTCATTTTTACTATAGTCTATATTCAGTGACATGGTTAGTATTTTAAAACTATGCACTGCTTTGATTTAAAGCAACGACTTACTATTAATGCTAAAAAATTGAGAAAACTGACACTTTTCTGGCCCAATTAACTTTCTTTTTGGTATATTACTTTGCTTTTTGTTTTAAATCTTAATGTCTTTGGTAAAAGACTAAATGCTATGCACCTATATCTAGAGGAAAATGTTCTGATAATCTAATGATTTGGGAATATTTTGGTCCAAGTTTTGGCTTCTGCCACAAGCCTATTTGAGCCTTCATCTAGTCACTCCCATATAAACGTTGTTTCCATTTGTGCATGCGAGTCCAGAAACACCTAACCAGTGTTAGCTAGGTCCCCAAATCCCAGACAAGCATGTGCTTTGAAATAAATGCTTTAAAGCAGAAGTAAGGTAAACTGGTCTCCTTACAGTACTTGGTGTGCTGATAAAAGAGTAAGCCTAGGTTCATGTTGCTATGTATAGAAGCAAAAAGTCGGGGTCTTGATCAGGGAGATGGTTCAGATGGATCTAACTTCTATCACTCATTAAAAAGAAGCTGCTTTATTGGGAGCTGGGACTTCTCTCCACAACCAAGTTTCCAGTCTGTTAAATGCTATAATAGCATTTGTGGTTGTATGGTAAATAAGTTGAGAAATAAAATTCAGATACTGTCTCAGCTGGGATGTAGGTATAATGTTGTGGCTTCATTTTTTTTTTTTTTTTAGCTACTGACACACAGAGCTGGAGGGATGGCCCCTGGCACCCCTAGGCAGGACTGTGGAGCTGTGGCAGCTCCCCAAGGGAAAGGGCTGAAGCCCTTTAGTAGGAGGCTTTCTTCCCCCCAAGCACACCTATGTGCAGCCCAAATGTGTAGCCATAAAACCTCTTGGCACCTACGTGGTGCTCCTCAGCGTAGAATTTCAAAGCACTCTGTGTGCAGGAAGGCGGGTGGCCCTGGGCTCCCCTCTGCTTTTGCGGGGCTGGGGGGTGAGCTCTGCTGCTCCCACAGCCATAGCTTGCCCAAGGAGTTGCTTCCACATGTGATCCTTTAACCACTGGGGAATGTTCTCTCCAAGGTACTTGGGAACTTGACCTCCTTGCTATCTTCAGGGTGTTTATGTAGCTATTACTGTTGCTGGCTGGCAACACACCACTGCACCCTTTTTATAGCATGGGGAGAGAAGTTGTCACTGCCGAATTCAGGTGGAAAGCCTGCCCTGGGGACTGGGGCTGTATCCTGGTGCTCTGCTTCTATGATTTAGACCACTTTTTCAGACCAAGGTTCCACTCTTTGGCCTCTGTTTTATGTATTATTATGGTATTACTGCTGCAATTCAATATGTGTACAGTCTTGGGGGGCTAGATATCATTCCCTCAAGTGGGAGACTTAACTTGGTCTCTTTTACACTAATTCAATATCCTAAATTTCTGGGGGTAAAAGAAAGGGAAAAGAGAAGGAACCTTGACTGTATTCCATTTTATTTAAAAGTTAATAAAATATAACATTTAGTAGCAACAGGACATCAAGAAAATAATAATTTGGACTATTTCCTTGAGGACCAGTGAAATGTCTATGCCGAGGTGAAGAATTATAAAGGCAGAGGTTTAAAGAGATGTTCTAAGTCAGGAAAAGCAAAAATTCCCTTCTTTCTGGAAAGGAAGAAACTAAACCTGGCAGATCCTAGGAGATCCTAAGTCACAGGCAGGCACTGAATCTGTCTACCCCTCCTAGTTATACATCTCAGTCACTTTCCCCATCCTCACATGCAGGTGGAAGGACATATTCCCTGAAAGGGGATCAAACATGTTAAACATTGTAAGAGTACAATGTATTCTAGTAAATGTTAGGCTGGTGCTCGAAGTATTTAAAGGTATGGCAGCAGCCACTGGACTTCTGGGGCTAGGGAGCAGGCACAGGCAAGGTCCAGTCCACTGGCACACAGGTAGAAACTGTTCCACCTTGGACTTGCGGGGAGAGAGAGGAGCTCTACAGGCTCTAATGAGCCCACTACATTCAGGGCCTTAACTTGCTACTTTCTCTGGAGTAGTGGGAAATACTGACTTGAACCCCTTCTCAAATCTACAGGGACACTCTTTCTGCATACAGCATTACTTAGCTTTGTCTGTGAGCAGCAGCTTTCTGAAACCATCAGTTATCAGAGTCTTAATTTGTAGATGGGTAAACTGAGGCAGCAATGCTGACCAGCCATGGTCATAGATAAACTAACAATGACAGTATCCTTCTAAATCCTTGTTCTTCTGCTTTAACTATGATCCTTTAGGCTTCCCTAGCTAAAGAGCTGGGAATAGTAGTTGTTACCTTTGGTTTCAGATGTGGAAGATTTAGCCTTGTTCCTTAAAAATCTTACCAGGCATAGACAACATAACCAGCCACTATACTTGTGAACGATGATGGTCCTTAACTAGCATCACAGAATGTCAGGGTTATCTTCCTGTGTATCTGCTGGTGGTTTGCCAGGCTTGGTGATCAAGTACCCCTTTATAGCCGTCAGCGACAAGAGTTTCTGAGAAAGGACTTGGGGTCGAGCTCTCAGTTATGGTTCTGTGCAAGATCTCATGGGCAATGTGCAATTTCATTCCACTGGAAAACATAATCCAGAGTGACCATGCCTATGTGACTCTTTATCTGCTCAATTCTGGATCAGCTGCACAGATTTATGCTGAGGAATGCTATGCTAACATTAGTGCTGCCATCTCATACGTGCATAAATTTTTCTCTAGTTTGAAAATTTCATAGGGCTTTTAAAAATGATTCTAGTTATATTCTTGCTGAAACCCTAAAACTTGTGAGAAATCTAGCATGGGTTAAAACAACAGAAGCGTATGAGATGTGCTTAAATGTGATCACATCTTGAGTGACAGTGCTACCTGCAAAAATTTGAATATAGCTGCTTTTTTGAGACATTGATGGATTTCACACTGATTGCTCTAATACACATGTACCATGTGAAAAGAGCACTGAATCAGTTTAGGCTGAGCCTTGGAGAGAAAAATGTGCAAAGGCAATTGTCTTTCCTTCCAAAAAAAAACAGAAAGAGGGAAAGCAAAACAGAGAAGGATGCAATAAAGTTTTAGCTTTGCAGTGCTCTGCTACAGGATGTATCCATGAACATAAACCGTCTGCCCCGCACAGACATGCTGATCTATCCATCCTCATGAGACAAGCCTGTTACCTCCTGGCTGCTGCTCTCTCTGTGCTTTACATCTCCCCGTGGAGAAAAGGTTAATCTCACTTAATTAGCTCCACACAACTCAGCCCAGGGTTTTACTCCGCTCTGGCCATTGCTGTCCTCAGCACAGCCAAGACTTACAAATCAATCTGCAATGAGATTTACAAAGCAACTCATTTTTTGGTGGTGTGGTGTGACCTGTGTGATACTTGTCAGGTGAAAGTCAGAGTAATTAAGGATTAAGATTACATCTTCATTTGTTTAGTTTTTGAAATGTAAGTTCATGTATGTATTTTACAGGACTGTTACTAGCTGTAGGAAACAGCTGATCTGACAGCTTTTAATAAGGAGACTTGCTGGTTACTAGAGTTCTCCTAGGCTTCAGTATACCTTGAGGATAAAACTTCACGTCTTTCCAATGCTTGAATCAATTTATTTCATGTCAGAGAAAAGGAAGATAACTCAGTTTAATCTTATTTGTTCTAGCAATTTGATGTAAAAATGTCTTCCATTATTTATCAGGCATTAAAGCAATGAGGTTTTATATATTAGATACAGAAATATTATATGTTTCTGTATATATTAATAAAGAAGATAAGATTTAACATCAATTTATCTATACAATATGTCTGTTTGCTTTTATTTAATTTCCAATATTTAACAGTCATCACTAGATTTTGCTTATCTATCAATCAGATATATAATACAAGATACGGACTATGACATTGATATTTATTTGTTTATGAGCTAAGATGTTCTCACTATTATTTAGTTTCTTGATTTTTCGGTACAGTGGAGATGTGGATAAATAGACAATACTTGAACTAACTGTACATGTTCTTCCTCATCCTAGTATTAAAGTGCCTACAAATCAATACACTTAGTTTTATACTGTTGTTATTTACTTTTTTAAAATTCAGTTTAAAATGTATGGATTTATTATTGTCCTTATTGAACAGAAGATCAGTCAGAACAGTGAATCCTAGGAAGATCAGTTGGCTCTTTTTTTTTTTTCTTACTTTTGTATCAGACTAGGTTCAATATTTCTCAGAAGCTTATTATTAAAAAACAACAACAAAAAAAGACATGATAAAAAGCAAAACTTCTGTCTCGGTAACCTCCAGCTTGGGTTTTTAGGCAATCCTACATCACCTTCCAGCATCGTTGTCCTCTGTACTAGGGTGGCTCTCGCTCTCCTTCCATTGCTCCATCCTCCTCTTCACCCCACACCACCACACTCCGGCGAGGAAGAAATTTTGCTGTTTTTTTTTTGTTTGTTTGTAAAGACCCTGAGCGTGCCGGGGTGGGTGCTCTAGGTGGGATCTACACCCTCTTGACGCTGTTGAGGAGCTCCGTCAGTTCGCTGATGTACTTGATGGTGTACTTCAGGGTTTGTATTTTGGTGAGGGGCTGTCCCCTCTGGCTGTAGACGGGGGGCAGGTAGTTGCGCAGCGTGTGGAGCGCGTCGGCCAGGGTCCTCATGCGCAGCTTCTCCCTCTCGCTGGCCTTCCTCCTGCGCTGGGCGGACATCCTCACCTTGGTGCCCTTGGGCAGTCGGGCCTGCCCGGGGCTGGGCAGGTAGGCAGGGGGGAAGTCCACCAGGCTGTAGCCCACCAAGCTGCCACCACCGCCGCTGCTGTAAGGAGCCTCCGTCACCGCCGGGCAAGGGGACGCGGAGTAGGACTCGAAGGAGGGAGTCGGGGATAAGCTCTGTGGAGACGAGACGGGGTTCAGCTCGAAAGCCCCTGCAGTGCTTTTCCAGTCCCAGGACGATAAGCAGACAGGGTGATCCGAACCCAAAGCGTCTTCCATGTTTATCAACGTCTCGTGCAGTTTGTCCATGCTGGAGGAGCGCTCGGGGGAAGCGGTGCCCTGCCCGCCAGCAAAGGCTGGAGCCGCCGGCTGCCGGGACCTTTTTATGATGGAGGGAGGAAAGTGACAGAGTGGGAATGCGGGTTTGGCGAGAGGAGTTCAAAGGAGCACCACAAGTGCTAAGATGGAAAATGAACTCCTGATGTGCTAGTTTCTTCTCAATGATAATTATCAACCTTCAGCTAAAAAGCCTTTAAGCTAACAGGCAACAGTGGGAAAGGAGGAAAAAAAGATTATCTTCTTGCAAGTAAACCAATTAAGGCTGCGCATCTACGTGTAATGTTGAGTTGGGGGAGTAAGTGGTGAGAGAGGAAAAAGAAAATTAACAATTTTACATAATAGTTTACAAATGTAGAACTTAAGAGATAACGACCACAAAAACAAACGCTGAATTTAAGCCTCTGAGCCCTGATTTCTGCATGAGAGTTTGAAGGTGATGGCACTACAGCAGTGATGATTCGATCCGTGCTGACTGCTGCTGAAGTAGTCTCGCATTATCTGCATCTTAATTGTAAAAGTCAAAGATAGTTTGTTTGAATTTACGCGTGTTATGGCTCTATGGATTTCTCTTCTCATTAGATTGTAACTCCTCCCTGGATCACTTCAGTTTTCAAGAGGATAAAGGAGGAAAGAACAGCAATGCATTCTCTACAGTCCATAGATTCATTTGCTACTTTAGATCATGACTGGGAAGTCAAAAAAGAAATCTGTAATTGTAAACAAAGTTAAAGTTCCATTTAAATAAAAAAATATGAAAGTATAATTTTTTTTAAAATCTAGGAAATTATTAAAATAAACAGTGAATAAACTTCAGGCCTAGACAAATGTTTTACACAGAAATTTAATTCAAAGTAATATACAGATTAGATGTGAGAGAAGACTAGAAACTACTTCTGTAAAATTTTCTACCTCTAGAAATCCATTCTTCTGCCAAAAAAACCCTTTTCCAGTCCTGACTCAACACAACAGTGAAGTTATATGTTAGGCTGTTTAAGTGAAAATGCGCATCTTAGAAATTAACAGCATTAATAATGAGCACTTTTCATCTCTAGGCTTCACAACAGTTTACAGTGATGATTAATGATCTCTATTGCTCTAGGGAAATGGATAAGAAAAGTTAAGGAGTAACTTGCTCAAAATCACACAGCAAATCATCAGGAGAGCCAGGAAAACTGTCCAGAACTACTGAGCTCTGCAGCAATACTGAGCAGCAGCTCAACTGCCAGCCGTGACTTTGTATTGGCCCGTAATGGAAGCAAAATATAATATATAATGAAAAGAAGGGCATAAAGAGTGCCAACCTGGAGGAAAAAAAGAAAAGTAGGATTTCTTTTAGAAATTCCTTCTGTGTAGCAATCTCTGTGTGCACCACAATCCATTCTGAAAAAATCGGGGGGGGGGGGGGGGGGTGGTGGTGGAATGCCTCTGGATGGCGCATAGCTGGAGAAAGCTCAAGCTTTCTGAAACACACCTTTTCTTTCTGATTGTGAATTCCTCACTACATCCACTCAGAAAAAAAAAAAAAAATACAATACTCACCATAGTCATTAGGATGGCTTTTGTGAATTTTTATGATGTTGGGAAGCAGCTTGTGGGAGACTTCCTGATTTTAGGCTGAGATGAATAAGAAAGAACTGAAAAGTGAAGGATTTTTGTATTTCAACCCAGGTGGAGACAGTCTGACCCTGATGACATCTACCCCATGCAGGAATTCAGGGCACAGCTCCCCACAGTCATGATTGCTTTGGGTTTTATGGTTACCCCATCATATTTGGAGCTCTTTTTTACTCCTTCTTTAAGGAAATTGAACTGAAACAGTCCTAAGAATCAAAAATGCCTGCTATATATTAAAATTAAGACAAGATAAAGGGCAGGTATTTTCTGTGACTTCAGTGAACTGAATGAGTTTCATTGAGCACCAAGACAACAGTCACAAGTCCACAAGGTAGACACGAGGTCTGATTTAGCATAAATAAGGGACCCATTTCTGTGCCAGCTAAAATCTCTCTCCCGTGTTTTTTCTCTTTTTCTTCCTATATTAGTGTTTGTAGTGCCTTTAGCATTTGACATATTCCTTGATTTTATTTTATGATTTTCCCTTTTTTGGAAAACACAGCAATTAAAAGTCTACAAATAGACAAAAATCAGGAAGGGGGGGTAGAAGAGGAGAAACTTCTGTCAGGGTGTGTCAAGAAAAAGGAACTTGCAAGTATATGTATGTCTGTATATATATATGCACACATATATTTAAAATACACATATTGAGCATATATATGTATAAACTGTTCTGCTCAGCAGTTTTGATTTTGGAATCAAATGTCAATTAAATGCAGTCAAACTTAGAAGCAAAAATTTCAACACGTCACTTGTCTGCTGACTATAAACAATACATGTTGCCAGTTAATTTATACCTCTAATCTATGGGTAAATCATAGAAAGTGTTGCTCAGATTCCAAGCAGGAAAAGATTTTGTGCATGTCCAAGATGCCATTGCTGTAAATGACAGGTGAACAGAGTCAGATTTCATCTCAAAATTCTGATATGTAGGGATTTGGATGAGATTAGGCAGGGAAGAGGAACGCAAATTATAGCAATAACTATACCTTTTCATATATCTTATGGGTAAATGTTTAGGGTGACCAAGGCAGGACATTAAAGTATGTGGACAACTGCTCTGGTTGCATGAAAAGTCACTGGATTTTATAAATTCATGCTCTTACAAACTGTTACATGGGCAAGAAAAAAAAATACAGGTTTTTCTATATTAACAGATAATACAGAGCTAATGCTTGTCCTTGAAAACTGCCTTGCAGTTGTACATCCTGTTTGATTACTGTCATGCTCCCTGTCACTATTTTAGCTTGGACTCACCTAGTTATGTCCTAAACACTGCCTGACTGTGCTTCAGGGGATGCCACTGAGGGCATAGGGGTGAGCAAGTGGTTTACCCACACGAAAGCAGGCCTTGCCATAATGTGTCTTCAGAGCCAAAGGTGGCATTGTGGCCCTGTTTGATATACAGGTATAGATACAGCTGAAGGTTCAGTTTTGAAAAATAGCTACCCATTTCTACCCACAGCTCCCAGTTTCCCAAAATGTACTCACATCAAGTGTGTCTCAGTTTTGGCCAAATCTGGAAGCTATGTAGCATCTCTCTCCCCTATCCCTGTATGATCTGCAGCCTATGTAAGTCAACAGTCTTATGGTATGTAGCTCTTCTTGGATTAGTGAGATCTGGATAGCACTACTTTTCCACCCACAAATATGAGAATCCTCAGTTAGGAAATTATCTCGCAAAGTAAAGCCAATTATAACTGGCAAAAATTACTGGAAATGGCAGAACAGTACGCAGTGTTGTTTTGTAACAGAGCTTTCAAAAGTACCATACAGAGGAAGGCACGGCTACAGGCTGGATACAACATTTATTTTTCTCTACCCTATGACTATTTGATGCTCTCTCACGAAAGAGCTAAGAAAGTCTGGTATTTCAGGTAGTACCCTCCTAGAAAGTAAATCCATGCATTAAAAAGAAAAAAAAAAAAGTGTTTGCAACCTCTATTTTATTCTACCTCTTGCAAATTTTAGGAATTCCTTTTTTGTCTGTCAGTAATGTCAAAACATTGAAGGGTAGTGAGATATGAGGCTAACAACAATGAAATATGAACTGATACTTAAAAAATTATAAGGCATTTTCTGCTTGATGGATAGTTTGGATTTTCATTTCAGTAATTTATTCTGCAATATAAAAGCTAACATCTCAATCTTCAGCTCCTTTAAAATGAAAGATTCCTTGCTCATGTTTATGAATACATTACGGAAGGGAGGAGAAGCATGGATGCATGGAAGAAGCAAAAATTTTTCCATTTAAAAAAAACCCACCACCCACAGAATAGAAAATTTTTAGAGCTTCCATATGTGTCTGATTCAGGTTTTAAATTTAAAATAAGTTGTCCAGACAATCACTGTCATCCATAAGTTTGGTAGATAAATGCATTTTTCGTGTACAGTTTTTAAAGTACTGCTCTACACTTTTTTTTTTTTTTTTTTTGTATATTAGAGTATATTTCCACCAAGCTGTGAGTTTGGTAAGAAAACCAGACTTGTAACAGTAAGTAAGAAAATCACATCAGATGAGACGAATGCAGGCTGAAACTGAGTAAACATGGATAAATGTGTTTCAACAACAGTAATCCCATAGCAGTCAGCCTCCTATACAATTAGGACAGAAGTCTAGTCTTATTTTATTGACAAGAGGCAGAGCATACTTGTAGAGCACTTAGACAATAAAGCCTCATCTTGCACTTCATACCGTGGAAAAATATCGGTCTCACAAAAGCTTTTAAAGTCACTTCATCTCTTATTTAAGAAGAGGTTTCCCAAGTATTAGCTGCTCTGCGGCCCACTCGCTGCGGAGGTGGCTGTTACCATCCCTCTTTAGAGACACGCGGGCAGGGAGTCCGTCGCCCGTATATAAAATGGGGGGCGAGCAGCTGCAGCTCTCACTAACCTCAACAGACGCAGCAGGTGTTCAACACTTCTGAAAAAATAGTGTTGAACACCTCGGTTTACGCCCAAGCTGGCAATAAAGGCAGGAAAGGATCCACCACATCTGTTATCCAGAGTCACATTAGCCATCAGACAATGCTTCTCTCCTTTTTAAGGCTTTCTCTAAATTTGGATAGATATTTTTTGTAAAATGAATAGACTTTGCAGCTTTTTTTCTGCTTCTGAAAGATGGTTTAATCTGTGTCCTGACTCAATTGAAATAAATAAGACTTCTAGGTAAGCAACCTGGTCAACAAATACATACTTTTTTGTTTGTTTGTTTGTTTTTTTGAGGTCAATATGCCAAAGAATACAGATTAATAACTAGCTATAATTCCCAGAGGGAAAGAAGGCAGTAAGAGCACCAGGTCTGATCCTGAGTCCAGCCTTATGAAAGGGAGTCCACAACCCTTACTATAATCCATGAAAACCATGTGTAAATTGGATGTCTAATTGTTATTACCACCTTTGACCAGACAAACCTGTGGTTAGCACAAGAGAAACTTTATTTGTTTGTAGTAAGACCAGCAATAGGGTAGTTTTAGTGCTGTTAAAAAATCCTGCCATAAATGTTTAAAACTTTTAATGTTTTCAAAGGCACAACTCTAAAATGCCAAAGTAAGAGCCTGCTCATGGAGAAGAAACAGTTAAGTATCATTGATTTCACCAGTTTTGCATAGTGACAAGCATGTCTCTAGCATTGCCCTGGCTGGATCAGGACCCATCTATTTGCTTTACATCCTCAAAAGTAAGTATTTGATCCTCCAAATAGTGGCAGTCTCCATCGACTGACAAGTGACATCAGCTCCGCAACTCATTTAAAACATCTGATCTCCAAGCAACTGGCTTCCCAGATGAAAAGGCCTACGTGTGGAATTTACACCTACCCACCTTTTAAGTAGAGAGTTTATTACCTAGTGGTTTTCAGCTGATATTTAGGAATGTCTTTTTAATACCCCTGTTAACAGAAGTTGAAAGGAGGTTTGACTATGTGGTTGGTCTTTAATGTCTACTGGATACTTCAGCCAGAAGGAAAGGGCAAAGCTGGGGGAGGAAGGGGATCCTAACAAGGTTTATTTTCCTCAGAAATTTAGAAATAACGTATTATCAAAATAATAGAAGCTGTTTCAGTAGGAGAATTCCATTATCTCTCAGTGCAGGTTAATTGTATCAGCTTTCACATTTGGTTTTAAAAAATTTTGTCTGCTGTAATGAAGTGGATAGATTTCAGTTTTTCATGGGAGAGGTGGAGGGTTACCTGTTGCAAACATTTCAAGATCATCAGCAATGCCTCCTTTTCTACCCAAAAGTACACGTTCAAAGTTAATGAGTTATAAAGTACAATATAGTTTATCTCCAAGTGTTTCTCCATGAACAGCTTGATAATTGCCTTTGCCAAATGTGACAGTGGTTTCACAGGGCTTTTTAAAAAAACAGGATAGCACCTAAGGGTTTGTACTCTCCTTTCCTGCTATTACAATGGCCTTTCGTGCCCTGTGCTCTAAATGCTTCGTGTTTCAGCATGATGAATTTTCAAAGACTGGGTAAATCTTACAAGAAATTCCAATAACCAGGAAAATTGCATTAAAAGCTCAGTTGTGACTGTTTCTAGCTGAGCTGCACAGCTGAAGCTGGGTATTTGTGAAGGGAGCTATTTTTCAGTTGCTGTGATTACATTTCAGCTCAGGCTGTTCCTTTTCATCCAGTGAACCTCCTCATCAGTAATGCTCATTTCTTCCTCCCCCGTGTCCCAGCACTGATGTGCAGAATTGCTGCGCGCTGCTAATAGAAACCATGTTTCATCTCGGTGCTAAATGAAGTTATGCTCTGGGCACAGACTGCAGTTCAGTTTAATAATTGTAAAATGGATCGATAGTCTGGGTAAGAGACGACATACAAGTGTTAGATCACAAATTTTATTTAGCCCTTACATATTTCACATTCTGAAATAATGTGCTGTGTGCCTGCTCAAGCCACCTTTCACAAGCACGTGGTTAACCCGTGGGTGAGGACCATTGATTTTAAACTGCAATCATAAATTTCTTGGCAAGTTGCTAAATCTTAATTTTAATCACGTTCAATCCCACAGAAAATAAGACTGTCGTTCACTCTACTGATGAGCATGAATGGCATGTTAAGTTTGGGATTTTTTTTTGCGTTTACTCTGAATGTTTCCATGAATTTCACCTCACAAATTAAACTCAGTTTTATAACAGTCCCATTAATACATTTGAGTAAAATCACTCCCTTTGTTTAATAGGTAACCTTGCACATACAGAGGTTTTCAAATTATGCTGAAATGGGAGAAGTGGTTAATGTAATGGAGAGCAGAGCTTCCATTCAGAGGGACCTGCACAGGCTGGAGAAAATGATCCAGGAGCAGCCTTGGGAGGTGCAAAGAAAGCAAATGCAAACCCCAGCACCGGGTGAGATAACCCCACGCAGCAGCACAGGCTCAGTGTGACTGGCCAGGAGGCAGCTTCCCAGAAGAAGACCAGAGGAAGCTGGTGGGTTGACAGACCAGAGCAAGTCCAGAGAAGGGTCACCAAACCCTTCCAAAGAAGGGTCACACAGGGGCCTGGCAAACATGGTGTATGGGGAGAGGCCCAGGGAGCTGGGACTGCCCAGCCTGGAGACAAGAAGGCTGGGGGAAACCTTACTGCTGCTGGCAACTACCTGGTGGGAGAGTGAAAAGAAGAACAACAAAGACCTTTGTAGAAGTTCACAGTGGAAGATAGAGACAACAAATGTGTCAAGTTCTGAGTCTTAGAACCCTTTGATCTTTCAATGATGCATTATAGGTTTCCTGCTGTACTTCTGCTCATGGAAGACACTGATATTTTTTCCTGCCTGATTAGATTTTTAGACAGTTGTATTTGGGTGACAAGGCCATGGTGCAGAGGTCTGTATTCTCCACCACTGAAGAACCTGCTCCCTTTCTTTGCCTCATGAGCAGCTTTTATTTTCCACCTCTTCTCAATTTTTCTACCTCTAATTTGTCCCATGTATGACTAAACATTTTTTTTTCTCTTTTCTCTATCTTTTCTTTACCTATCTTTTTTTTTTTTTTTTTTTTTTTTTTAGGTTTTATCCAATTGATTTTCAGTCTCTCATTCTTTTTGGTGTTTTTTTGATACTGACAATAGATCATGATGCTTTTTTTTGACTTGCCTTTCCTATATACATTATACATCTCTCTTTATCTGATCAGTTTCATGGATAAAGTTAATGTTAGAAACAGGAAACATTTAATTATCCACTTGAAACAGGCTTGTCAGGAAGTCCAAAGCATGGGTTATCAAATAAAGAGTTATAGGAGTTATAGTTACAGTATATAGTTACAGATAGGGGCTCAGTTAAGGTTGTAAAGTTGCAAGAAATCATTTACTTTAGGCCAGTGCTGTTTAGAAAACTCATATTATTTTAATTTCTATTTTGAAAAACACGAGAGAGCAAAAAACCTAAACTCCTACCACGAAAACTTATGTATGGGCCAGTAAGTCAAGTTTATGTATCTGTTAGGTCAAAGAAAGAGAAGGTAAAAGAGAAGGTAAAATGTAGAACTGGTGGGGAAAAGGGATTAGCAATCAAATGTAGCTTGCCTTCACTCTGAGAGCCCATTTAATTGTATGCTGCTGGCCACCCCATCACTCTGATGAGACACAGACATCTGGTTTGCACCCTGCCTAAGTTCCTGCTTAGTTAATGGTAATCGGGATGTGTAAAATTGGTGTATGCATGAATAAGCAGATAGATCTTACAACAGCAGGTATGCAAATCTTGAGGACAGCTGGTTGTGGCAAAAATGCTGCTCTCTTAGGGTCCAGTTTGCTGCAAATCATGGAGAAGTAAAGCACAGTCTGGAGAGGCAGCACATTCACACAGTCAGGAAATCAGGTCACAGTTGTCCTGTCCTCAGCCCTGTTGTTGACCTGCATGATCATAAAGAGACCCTGTCTTCTGCTCCTGCTCCCCCAGATCTCTCCCCTAGATAGATATCAACTGTGTCAGGGGAAGGGATTACCTCTTTGAAGAGACCTTCTATATGATGCCCACTACAGTGGTCAATTTAAATCTTGTGACGCTGTCCTATTACAAACTACTGTATAAAATGGAGACAGTATCAGAAAAAAAAAAAAATCTAAATTCTCCAGGTAATATTGCTTTAAGCCAGTTGAACCCCAAGAGAAGTGATTTTCTAGAGTAAATACTGGCAAATAAATTGTAGTTAAAAAAAAAATAAAGAAAAACCCAACAACACCAACACATCACACCCCGTCCGTCCGTCCCCCACCCCCCCCCCCAAAAAAAAACCCCAGAAAATAAAAAAGGGAAAAAAAGGAAAAATTTGATTTCCCTGACATTGACTTGCCCTGTCAAGCTGGGATGTGCATTCATCAGTCTCTTGCTCTTATCTGATATCTGACATTCTATGATGAGTTGAAAGCAAAGTAACAGGCACATAGTGCTCTCTTTTGAAGAACAAAATGTACCAGGAACTGAATTTTCAAGAACATTCAATGTGAAATTAACTCAGATTGAAGGAGCATTTAAAAAAAAAAAAAAAAAAAGTACACAAAAGGGCTATTGGGGATTCCCTATTAATGTACATATCAGGTAAGCTAACATTTACATAGTCCCTGCTATTTCAATGTACTTCAGACAATGGCTCATCAATACTCATTACACAGCTTTAAAACGGCTGAGTATGCCCAGGTGGTGAGCCGCATCTTCCCAAATACAGCATACAGCCTGAAGCCAGCTATTTGTCCAGACGCCTCCATCCTTGGAGTTTTCCTGAGATCAGACAGGCTGTCCTCCTACAAGGAACCTAGCAATCCTTGTCTTCTTTCAGACGAAAAGCTCAATTTGGAGAAATAACATTTGCTCATGGTACAGGAAGGAATTTCGTGCAGGGATTTTTTAATTAGTGAACCCTGCCTACCTTAGGAATCAAGTCTGAGATGAGAATGAAATGAGCCCCTGGCACACAGACTTGGAATTAACCAATATGTTCCAGCAGAGAAACCACCTGATTGTACTAAATTTTAGACAATCATGATGGATACAACAGACCTGTTTCAAATATTCAGATACGTTCCTCCTGAATCCTGTGACTCCCTACTTATTTTGGGGTCAAATAGTAAACATTAAAAACATTCTTTATATGTCCTAGGTTGATTTTGCTCACATACATTCATGGTGCCAGTATGCCCTGATTTTTTTTCAAGGCTTTCTCTTCCAGCCCAAAGATAGCTCTCCTGCCCAGAGAGTTATTTATTTATTTATTTAATAAAAAAGCAAAAATATAAACAATATATAAGAAATGGATCCATGGGTGTCATAGTATTTTCTCTAGTTCACTAGATGACAAAATTCTTGATCTGTCCTACAGTAAGAAGTTCAATTTCAACAATAAATTCAAGCCAAGCAGCAGCCAATCTTTACAGCTCAGTGGGCTTTACATCAGACTCTGTTTGACTTTAAAATCTTCCATGAGGACTTTCTCTAATTTAAACGAAACTCTAATAAAAGAAGTTCAAATATATTTTGTCTTGAGTTGTATAAAGTCCACTCAAATTCAGTAATAGAATATTTTCTGGACACAAATTATATAAATATTTTTTCTAGTGTACATCTTGAGAGTGACTCTCAGAGCTGCTTTTGCTCCTAGATATTCCACCTGGTAAAAGGAGCTTGTAGGTGTCTGGCCAGGGGCACAAGCACTGGAGGGAAAAGATCAAAGACCTATAAATGTGTCAAACTTTCAAATGCAAATCACCTGCATAACGCTGCTGAGAACAAATCCTTCATTATCACCATTCTGTGAAAGGTTTTAATTAGCCTGAATTGGCTGAAAAGAACAAGAAAAAGAAAGCCATTTATCTTCCTGTGAGTTTTATTACCTTTAGATATATTTGGCTAATGGTCCAATAGCCCACTAATCAGAATATCTGCATAACAAATTCTTTAAATGATCCATAAATAAAATGTGATCACATAATGTTGCTATTAAAGCTAAACTGAGATCTGTTACAATAGGTTATTAAAAGAGTACTTAAAATAAGACTCTCTTTTTAATTGCCAAACTGTGAGCTACTATGATTTACGTACTAACAGTTATCAACCAGCTTCTTAGCTTGAATTACATTTAAGGGAATTTTTTAATGTGCACTTCCTAAACCATACGTTATCCAGATAGATGCTGTTCCCATCCTTATTTTAGGCTGTCCTTATTCTGAAAACATAGTTACTTTCTTAAAAGGTACTATGTCTTGGATTTTTTTATAGATAGTTTCAGTAATGTAATAGAATATTTGATTGATCTAATTGACTAGAAGAACAAGAGTTAAAAAAAACCCCACAATTGTATTATACTTCATTTATAAGAGGAAATCCTAGTACTCTAGTTTGTTAAACAAACAATTGCAGAGAGGTTTTGTTAAGTAAGATCTACTGGGATCTTTGAAAGAGAATACACCTTGATCAGAAAGCTCTTGGTCAGGATGGACAAAGGTTGTCTGAGGGGGGCTGACTGGGGACCCAGAGCTCAGCCAGCATCTTCAGAAAGTGTCCTTAGCGGGTCTGGCGAGGCTCCTCAGAACATCTGGGCTGGTAACTGTTATCTACACCAGAGACACTTTGTACCTCACTGGTTCTTCTGTTGGTCAAAGTGTTGATATGTTCCCCCTCTGAAACATTCGTCCCTCCACAGTCACTTACTTGGTTTATACTCTGAATTATATGACTGGTTAAACACAATATACAAACTAGGGTCTTTTCCCCAGGGTCAAGTAACAAGGTTATACGGGTTCATACAAGAAGACTGTACAAGATTATACAGATACCTACACGGATGTCATACCCCAAGGTATGACTACAGCTTTGAAAGTTTTAACCTGTTCACTGTCTTGTCAAAGCAGTTCCAAGTCCTGGGCTTCAGTGCTGAGAGTGGCCTGGCAGTTAGAAGACATTTATCATTGTCAGTAGTAATTTTTTCTGTATCTCTAATTCATGGCCTCCCAGCACAAAATACTTGCTTTTTTAATAAGAAAGAAAAACATAAAAACCCAAAATGTAAATTGCTGGTGTCTTACAAGATAAATATGCTATCACAAAAAAGCTGTTGCAAGATACAAAAACTAGCGACACGTTAGTCTGAATGAAATGTCCTATAAAGCCCCTTTACAGTAGGTGTGTGGGTGGCTGTAGCTCCTGAAGCCCTTTGTTCTGTTAAACCTCAGGCTTTGGGTAATCTGAGCCTAAGCACAGGGCTCTTTTCCACCCAGCCGCAGATCAAGCTGCACATTTAGCTCACCAGCGTGAAAGATTCAAAGAAAATGTCTACAGCAGATCACAGTGGACTGAACGACAGAGAGGCTTAAAGACTCAAGCTGCTCCGAGACCTGGCATTTATGTCAGACTGGAAGAGAGCCTGAATTTGACCTGAAATGAAGCCATCAATTTAATGATTTTTTGCAGCAGATAAAACTTGGACAGTTTCTAGGGTTTATGTAGGCTATCTTGTCTGTTATTTGTCAGGTGGCGTCACTGCCAGGGCAGCACTGGGACGTTGGGATGGAGGAAGAAGACAGCACATAAGGGTTCATCTAGCAAGCTTGTCCACAAATTTTCTAAAGCAGACCATGCTCACAGTTCCTCCCTCAGTGTCCTAAAGAATACCCACAGCTTGCCAGTCCCAACCTTTGTCATGAATGTCTTGTAAGACAACTAACTTGGCTTTCAGTTTGGCCGGGGAGGTGGGTCTAGCACAGCAAATTGCATTTAAAAATATTAAAAGAATATAAATGCTAATGTACAACAACTTCTATTTTGGCATTGAAAATATCTCTGGTTAGCTTCTTTTCCTTAATTTTATTTTAGTCACGCAGCTAACTCACTTTAAATATCCACCAGGTGAAATTTTAGTATAGGCAGCTGTTTTCATGAAGCAAAAAACCAGTATGTTCCTTTTTTCAGCTGTGCTCGGTCTCTGAAGGGACAAAATCTCTCCAACTCCATCAAGGGAAATTGGAGTGGGGGTGGAAGCAAAGCTTGAGTTTAAAGAACTTCAAAAGTTTGATATGTGGTTGACCTTACTAAGTTAAATTAAGTTCAGTAGATAGAAGCTATGGTGCAGGATACGTGAGCGAGGTAATTGTGCAAAGAGTGGTTCTGTCACCCATCATAATTTTGTCTTCTTGAAACAGTTACAGTGTTTTGTTTCCTGAAGGAAAAAGCGCTAAATCTAGCGCCAAGTTTACTGTTTTGTCAGTAGCACTTGGGTTGATAACAACTCTCAGTAATATTCTAACTGCAGTTTCCTTTTATCTACTGATACAATGCAGCAGGGTTTGACACCTTTTTAGACATGAAAAGATCGTGTCTGTCTCATGTAGCAGCTGCCATTAGTCTCTTTCACCACTGTATTTCCAAGCATCTTTCTTGACTTAAGAGCACAGAGCCAAACCTGTGCAGCTTCTCAAAGTTAAATAATCCCCTTCTCAAGTTAGGAAATTTCTGATAAAAGCAAAAGATTTATTGAGGTCATCAGTTCTATCAATAAAGTAGAAACTGGCCATGCAGTGAAAATGTATTTTTTTGTTAAGCATGTTCACACATATTGGTATTTCAATAATATCTTCCACTTAAAAAAGAGCATATGTAGCTTGAGAGTGGGATATATAGACACTGAGGGGTGCTACGTTGTGTTCTTAACATTTTATTTCTTGTATCTCTCTATGTATATATTCTATGTAAACAGTATTTATTTTCCTTTCTGGTTGATTCCTCATGAACCTGAAACAGTGACTTACAATCACAAGGAATGTCAAGTAAATATATCCCTTTGTTAAGCTGAGCTAAACAGATTTGCTACATCTAAGTAGATGTTTAATGCTGTTTATAAGTAGAAATAGTTACATTTATACTGCTAAGACAGAACCTACAAATCTGTTCTGTATCTCTGCAAGACTCATTCAAGCTAGAGGGATGCTGACATCAGAAATGAAGGATCATGTAAAGCACTCGGGCTGGTGGAGTAGTTCTACAGAAAAACTTTCAGAGAAGTACTTGAAGAATGATGCATCCTTTATTTGCCCTACCTACATAGCAGGGATATTTTTATTACTTTAGATGAAGTAGCCTGATACAGCCTGTTTGGGCTGACCAGGACAGATGATAAATGAAAATATCTTCAGGTTTATCAGGCTGATGCATCACATTCATTTTTACTTACAGCCAGTTTAGCATAATCTTGTAGGATTATTTCCTGCAGAAGAATCTGTTACACCCACTCAATTTATTTAAACATCATCTTCACAAGTGTGAGAGGTTGCAAAGCAGTCAGCTTTGGCACAGTAAAAACAGTTCCAAAGAAGAAAAATCATTCCTAATCCTTAGACTGAGTAAATTACAGAAAGATGAGAAATTGAAACACTTTAAAAACTGTAATTTCCCTTCTGTAACAAATCACAAGTTTAATTCAAGTAACAATCGTCCCCAATGATAAATGTTCTTGTATTTATTTGCTGCAATGAGGAGCTATAGACTAAATGAGAGGGCATCCTATATAGTTGTTTTCACATTTATTGCTGCTTCTAAAGGAGTGGCAGAAAACTTGCACAAAATTGAGATGCACTGAAAATGAAAAAATGGAAATTTTTCTGCTTTTCATGCTTGAACTGTACTTATGAAACCAGATTAATTTGTAGAAATAATCAGCAACATAGTCTCTTTTTTTCCTCTACAGTTTTTAGGACCTTACGTCTCATTTCTGGCTTCCATCATTCACAAAACACGAATTTATCATAATTCTGGCACAGTATTTTCAGTGAATCATCCATTAAAACAGACATCACAGTCAGATTTGGAAAATAAACAAAAAACTCTCCCAAACCCACTCTTGTTCCTCAGTTCTAAAGAAAATCCTAACACACCAGAAATCCACACACTGTGGGGGAAACTGTATGATCCCTCCTGCAAAAGAGCACACTCCCATGCACTAGGAGGGAACGAAAGTGAGGTCATTCACACAATGTTGGCATTTTTATTAATGAAAATACAAACTCTTGATTCCAACTTTCAGCATTCAAAATCAGCAGCAAGGAAAAAAAAAAAATCATACATAGCCAATAACAGTGTTTTCCACAAAAAGTAGTCTGATCTTTCCACTACTGACCACTGTGTAAGGAATCTCTCCATTTATGGTCCCCAGGTGACTCTGACTCTTAATCTCCTTAGCAATTCTACTCCAGCTACCTTCTCATATCAGCTGGGTGGTCAAGAGTCTCTGGAAAAGAGAGACCATCTTTAAATCTGAAAATAAGTTTCCAATATTTTGGATTTCTTTTGCTCATTTCCATAATATATTTCTCATTTGGAAAATCAGTTATAAATAAATTTTCTCCATCTGCCCACAAAGAAAAATAAGAAACTACCATTTAGGCTAATTACAGATTGTATTATCTATAGACTACCTATTTCTTCCTTTAACACATCCAGAATTTAGCTTCCTAACTTTTAAAGCCTTGGCCTTTATGAAGAAAGAACTTAAATTTTCATTAAGGCATAGATATTCTAAATTTCTGTTGTTAACATTGTATCTTGGTAAGAGTGGCATATCTTTCTGGCTGGTCCACAGAAGAAGTTATGAACACTTAAATGCAGGCAAGGAGGCATTTTATAGTAAGTTGTCGAAGACAACTTTTTTTCGTGTACGAACAGAGATTGCTTCTATATTAGAGGTAAGAACACCTTCAAAAATGCAACTGTATTCAAGTTCCCCCTTTAAAAACAAGCATTCACATGCTATTATTCAAAGAATCTGCAATATCATCATAAGATTCTGATTTTCTGTAACTTAATCTTCATTCTAAGTATAAGTGAGTGTGAGATGGGATTTCATATCTTAAGTAAAATGTGCCCCAAGCTATAAATGCTTCATTAAAACAGCCATCAAATTTCCTTAAATATTAGATATCACAGCTACAAAACCAAAATCTATCTTACATGGCTTATTCCATTCTTTGGAGGATGCAAACATTCAAAGAATTGTTTATTACAGGGCATAGCAGATACAAATTTAGCTATGCTGCAAGGTACATCTGCTGTGTGTCTCTATCTGGTCCTTCAGAGATAATCAACACAACCAGCATCCCAGGATTTGAAAACCCATTTTAAAACTAGCAAAATTAAGTTAGTGGAACAGAATGGAAAATTTCAGTTGGAAAGAGCTGTATCACTGTCTTATTAAGAATATCCAACATCAGCGCAAGCACTATTTTAATAAGTCTGTTTTTATAAACAGGACTAACAGACGTATACAAAATCCTCAAAACTGGCTGGGGAAAACCCCCTTCTTATTTCATAAATAAACCTGATTCGTTGTATACTATATCCTGATGCTTATGTATCAAATTCAGAATGTAATTAAGTCCAGAATAACTGGCATTTGCCTATAATCAGCTATTTAGCACTTTTGCTAACACTGTAGTTTCAAACTTTAGCTCCAGTATGCAGTATTTCACAGCACTTTTCATTCATCAAAAATGTGCCCGCTTAAAATTGATAGAGGATACTGCAGAAACTTTGAGAAAGAACTCTGTAAAAGCTGAAGGTTCAGCGTTAATTGCTATCATAATCTATTTTATGGAGAACTTAATTGATTTTGATTCTTCCTTTCAATCTTTCAGACAGGGGAAGGGGACTGTCTGCCCATGCAGAAGTCAGAAGAGCACTTTTGGCTTGCTGCGTGGGACCAGGACCCGACTTCTCAAATGGTTGCTCTGAACTTTGGGAACCATTAACTCTCACTACAGAGGACGGTTTTGGAGATACTTGCAGTGACAAGCTATTACCACCTTTTTTTAAGTCGGTCGTTTTCTTCTTCTCTTTAATTATAAGGGCTGAGTCACTGTTTGTTCTTTTGCCAGTAATGATGTTATCCCTTTTCTTTGGAAAAGATTTTTTAAACTGACCAGGTTTCAGTTGCCTTTTCTGCTGCTCATAAATGAGATTTTTATTCATGTTTCCATCATCGCTGTCTTCACTAGAAGAACATCTGTTCTGACACACACTCTTTTTAAAAGAAGTTTTCCAACTAGTTTGAATACAAGGTTTTTTAAAGTGACAGCCACTTACATCATCTGCTGGCTTTTGAGACACTGGAAGCAGTTGACACCCAGGATGCAGTGTCTCTGTTTGCTCACAGAGGGCTGAAGATGTTGTACTGCTTATATTATGGTCTTTTTGCATCATTTCAGCCCGGCTGTCAGCTCTTCTGTACTGATCTTGATGAATGCGTGCGCTGGATTCTCTTTCATAGTTTTCTGATGGCACATTTTTACTATCCTGCACCAGTCTGTTTAACTGACACGAGGAAGAAACATAATCTTTATCAGGATTCAGTGTTTCTTTTGTTTGTTTAAAACATTTCAAAGACTGCAGCTGCATTACATCTTTAGATGACAAAGGCTTTGATGGAATGGAAATCTTCTTAAGTATTCGCTCACTTAAAGACCACTTCTGAAGTTGCCCCATAGCATCATTTGAAACCAAATCATCTGCACTATCAGAATGATGTTGCTCAGAATGCATAGCATCAGAATATTCTGAGCTATTTCTTAATGTTTCATGACCTAGTGGATGGGAGTGTTTTATGCACGTAGTCAAGTCAGCTGCTGGATCATGGGTATCACACATATGGGCTGGTGAAGCACTGAAGAAGGTTCCTTCCCAATCAGCACTGCTCAGGTGTAGACCAGCTGTTACAGAAGAGGAGGATGATATCCCTGAATTTTTAGTAAACTGTGGTGTCAATACAGATGAGTCAGCCAATGTACTCTGTAAGAGCAAGTAAGGTGGTGCAGTCAGAGGAGGAGCAGCTGCTGATGCTGGCATCTGAACAGCTGTTATGCTGGAAGCTGCAGCTAACACTAGACCTTCTGATTCAGTACTTTCCTGGTGTATCTGAAATTCTGGGGGAGTTTTTATACCTGACACGGAGTCTTGTACAGGAAAAATTCCACATCTAGATTTGAAATTCATTTGAGACAGAAGATCACTAACTTCATCATAAACATTTGGTAATTCCTTTTCTTTTGGTCTGCCTTTCCTGTCTGGAAAAAAAAAAAAAACAAACAAGGGTATATCAAAATGTCCTATTAACCACAGTTCAGATCTCCTAGTGCTAAAGTATAAAACAGGAAGATAAAAGCGTAGTCTCTGCAAGATATCATACTCTGCTCTTGACAAAACACGATACTGCTCAACAGTAGCAGGAATGTTTGTTGTTTTTGCTTCTCGTATTCTAGCAAGACCCATAAATTCATAAGAAATAAGCTTTTGGGCTTACTTTTCTGTTTCTTCTTTAGAACTTCTGACTTTTCCTCTTGATAAAGGGCAACAACATCAGGATAAGCAGCCTGAAACAAAGACTCCTCTTCTACTGTGACTACAAACAATTCCACAGGCTCATCTTCTGCATCAACATAATGTTCTAAAAAATTAATGAATGTACATTAGACATGTATATACACACATATCAAAACAGGGAATATTAAAAACAAAGAACAAAAGATTTACTTGAGTACAAAGAAGATATGTAAAAAGGTCAATAGAACAATGTTGGAGATTTAGCTACAAGTAAAGTCACTTTCTTTCTGCCACTCTCCTGGCACAAACAAACACAACAAAGGCAGAAGTCTGTCAGCATAGAAAAATTCCTAGCTAGTAAAAAGTCACAGCCTTTGGGTACACAGTGAAATAAGATCTGAAATAGAGTCTTATTAATGTGTACCAGAAAAATTACCTGAAGACCAAGTCCCTTGCCTTCCAGGTATTTTTTTTTCTTTTTTAAAGCATTGCTTTTACTTTCAGGGTATGTGAAATTTGATGCACAATTTCTATGATTTTCATAGAACAGTTTTCAATCTCACCCACGTTTCTTTGCCTCATAATGTTGTCAAACTCTTTTCCTCTTTAAAGCATGCTTTTCTTGTTTTCTACGAACTGTTTTTTTCCATAATGTACATAGAAATCAGACCAACCTGGTTTTTGCCACTCAATTTCAAAACAAGGAATTCCATTTTTAATGCGTGTCTTGACTATCCTGCAAGAACAAAAAGAGGCTCATTAAATTACTTTGTTTAAACAGGAAATTAAAAGTCTAAGTTATCTAGAAATATTTCAGTGCTCTAATTTGTAATGACTCAGAAGAAAAAATATTCTTGTAATAGTGAAATTAAAAAAATACAATTCTCTTTATAAGTTATACAGTAAAATGGTGGGTCTAGAGTTGAGTACTGAAACATTTCTATTTTTTTTTTTAATGATACAGCTCAGGGGAGCATAACAAGAAATCTAAAAGCTATTTTGTAACAGACAACCATAAAGCAGACTCCTACAAACATGAGTTTGATAACTTTAAAGCCACAGAGAAGGCTGTTACCATAGACAGTAATTTTCTGAATGGCCAGAGAGGCTCTTTTACATGAGAACATGAAGGAAGATAAAACATGAACTGAGAAGGGACAGTCAGGCTTTATGAGATTTTTCCAAAAGCATTAGCTACATCTCCGTTTAATACATTCCTAGTGTTAAAAGAGACTCCTGCTGAATTATTACTGTGTCTTTAAACACCTGTTAACAAAAGAAATCTTCTAGAGCACACATGATCTGTCTTTTAAACTGCTGAAATACTAGAAAGCGTTATAAACAGAAGATGTCAATTAATTAATTCATCAAGGTAAAAGCTGGTAATTTATCTAGCCAATCCATTTAAAACTCAGCCCCCAGTCTCTCCACTCTTCTCTGAAAGATAACACTGAATAGAACAGCTTCCCTGAAAGTAGTAATTCAACAGACACATCAACCCACAACAGATACTGTCACATTTCTACTGACTGTCCTCCTGTCCCCAAAATTAAGGTCCATAAAATCCTTAACAGCATCCAGGAACATGGAAAAACTACTAACCTTCTTGCAATGCAAGAATTTGGTGGGGGAGGAGGAATTTGGGGGAATTGGATACTAAAGTTAAAATAAATCAGAATTCCCTTCACACAGTGCAGCTAAGTTCAGATTTGCCAACAGACACTGTAGATTGTAAAACTCTGCATAAGTTTAAGAAATTATTAGGTAATTAAAAATACATTGAGGGCTGAGAGGGTAAGAAGGTACTAACTCTAGCTCAGAAAACCCCCGAGTAATAGAAACCTGCATGGTGGGAAAATATTCTGGGGGGAAACCAGTTACATGCTTAACTTGGCTTTGTTCCTGCATATCCATTTTTAGTAACAGGATACTTGGCCATGTTTATATTCCTAAATGCAGCAGTCCTGAATGAAAATGTTGTTTTGAGAAGAAGGGGTAGCAAAATAGAATCACAAGCCAATGATTTTTTCAGACACATAGTACAGTAGCAGTTGGTAGGTCTGATAGGGAATCAGAGACCACGACTGAATCTGCAGATGCTCATTTCTAAGTCTAGGCTCTTGCTTCGAATCACAGAAGCACATTAGATTTCTGCTGAGAACCTAGGCAGAGGATCAAACCTGTAATGCTAAATCTCATGTGCAGCTCCAAGGAAACAGAATAGAAAGTAAGTACAGGAAGAAACAGGCATTGCCCGTTAGAATGAAAGGAAATTTCTGTAAGTATTACTTTGCGCCACAGTAGTGTAAGAATTGGTGTACTGATCTGAATTTTTCCCTCTATTCAAAATGAGCACAAAGCTTGAAACAGAGATGGAAGAAAAACATTATACTTTCATAAAAAAGAAAAACCCCATGATTTTCATCCAGCAGCAGAAGTAAATATATTAGATTTGAGAAATCAAGCTACATTACCGTATTGCCTGCAGTTGTTTTGAATCAGTGTATCCAGATTTTCTCTGGATCATATCGTAACGTGTCAATAGTGCTAACAGTTTCTTACAAGCGTAATGTTTCGGCCATTCCATCTTCTCAGAAGCAAATATCTGTTAGTATAAAAAAACCACCCCAAACTTTAAAACTTTCTTATCCTGCTGCTTATCATGCTTAGACAGATATGTAGTAGGGACACAGGACTAAATACTTAAAATATCTAGAATGCTTTTATACATTAGCATAATGCCCAGTGATATCTCACTGGCAAGGGAGAGAACAGTCCTCCCATAACAAGGCAGATTAATCAGCGGTCAGTAACAAGCCAAGGGAACAGTTGTGTGGAGGCAGCAGCAGGGACAAGACAGTTGCCAAACACCTTATCAGATTCAGATCAGCTATTCAAGGAGCTGTGGAAATTATGGATTTTGCATGTGAGAGAAGGATGAACATGGATTTGCATTAAAGCTACATTGCTTAACAATGATCTAGCACGCTATAGATAACTTTCACACTGTTGTCAATGCCAGGAAATTAAACATTGTAAAAGATCTGAATAAAAAACAGATGAAAATCACTCTTAGAAAACAATGCTAACATTCATGTATTAATGTTCCCTGTCCCCTCCAAAAAAAAAAAAAAAAAAAAGCAGAAAGCAGCTTCACAAGATATTTACTCTTTCTTCTATGGACATTGGAATAAGCTAGACCACTGTTGATCTTTGTACACTTTGAATTAAAGTACCTCTGAACTTGAAAGCTGGCAGTATTGTGCTAAATACAAGTCTGCTGTTTTGGGGAAAACATGCAACGTTTAGAGTAAAAGCCACTTTTGCTTGTTATATATAGAAGCTGGTTATCTCCATACCAAAAATATAATTGAAAATAAAGTTTAACATTAAAAAAGAAAGTCCACAATCACAACTTGCTATAACAGCCAAAGTTACAGTATGACAATGAAACAAATATGAGTAAAACCAAGAGCTGTATCTGTCAATACCTTTACGAAAGGTAGATGAAAACAAAAAAGAGAACAACCCTGAAGCGTGTATTATGCCATACAACCATACAGTACTTTACACACTATATAGATAATGCAGCACTCAGCAACCCAATCTATTAATACTGGGCAGTGAAAACCAAAACAATGGCAAGTGTCCTTTTTTGAGTTCTCTTTGTTCCACTTTTCTACACAGCAATTTACACCAACTGATTTTTTTCAAAGTCTTCAATTTTAGAATTTTAAAAAATGAGGTATATTAAGAAGTTGTAGCAAGATTCTTTCTTTTTTCCAGTAAAATTACCAATGAAGACCAAAATTATCACAGATGCCTTCCTTACTAATAAACAAAAAACTAGAGCTGAATATTCAGTATTTTGTTGTATACCTGAAAGGACAATAAATTTGGCCTCTGACATTCCTTTATGTTGATCAATTTATTCTTGTTTACAAGAAATTCTTGAATAACCTTGAGATAAAACAAAAAAGAGGCAGTTTAAGAGGGCAGAAAACTGAAATTTCAATTAATTGATTAAATGTATTAACCATAAAATAAGCTTGTTTGTTACCTCGGAGAATGGAAAGCCCTCACAACTGTTAGCTTTTCTGCAGGTAAAACAAATGTGTTAGGGAACTGAATATAAATGGGAAAAATGCAGAATTTAAATGCTTACCCTGCACATGAATGCAGGGAAAAGCAGTTCAATTTTCAAGACATTCCTACTTTCTGATATTGTCTTCCACTGCACTTGCTTGTTTCACCCGCTCTAACTGATGCCATTCACAAGGGCAGCAGTATTTGGAGTCACTGGGTTTGCAGTATCTAGTGCTTTCACAGAATTTACATCCACTCTGCTCATGTTCCTTGTGAGATCCTATAGAAGCAGATGCACAAAGCATTAGGAGAAAGAGGTTTCCAAAATCTCCAAATATACAAAGCTAATAGTAGAAATATGGAGCTCAGAACACATGAATCTGACAAGAATAGCAGCTGTAAGCAGATCTGAGTGGATTAGCTGTATTTATGTATCTATGGTGAAAATTGACAAATACAAGCAAGGTTTCAATTTTTTTGAAGACTTTCCCCAACAGTTTCAGACTTTATGCTGAAAACTTTATTACCCAAAAACTACAGTAGTAGCCTGTGACAACCTGATAAATGTGTACAACTAACATATCTGAAACAAACTTTTCATTCTCCAAGTGATAGGTTTGAGCTGATCAAAGATGCTACCAAAATGAGGTTCCTAAAGATTAATTTAATTTCTTTTTAAGAAAACAGTGCAGCAAAATACGGCAATGCTAATGGATTCAGTCCTCTTGACGCAAGACCAGTTTGGGCAACTAAAGAAACAGTTGCTTGTCAGCACAGTGTACTTGCTTTATTGATAATGTTAAAAGGGCAAATATCTCAGCTCACACAATAGCATTGTGGTTACATTCCATCTGCTATCAACTAGTCTCACAGTTGAAGAAAGGTAGTCCCCAGACTCAAAAATATTTATATAAAGATACATATACACAATACTGAAAATGTGAAGATAGCTCAGAAGCTGAATGCCAAGGAAAGCAGTTTTTAACGCTAGTCAAAAAAACCTCAAAACCCAGCCAAACAAAAAAACACCGCCCCACACCCCCTGAACAATAAGTAAACAATTAGGCTAAAAATAAGATTTAGCACTTTTCACACTGACCTGGATGATGACACTCAGAACAGTGAATTATCCTTTTAAGAACCAAAGGTGGATTATTATCATACTGAAATTTTTCTTTCCATTGTTCAAATCTAACAGGATGATATTAAAAGGATTAAGAAATATTTTTAACTTTCGTACTTAAAACACTGAAAAATACTCCCTTTATACTTCTCAGGCACTTACTTGAGAAAGTGAGTTTTCCAGTTTATAAAATAGGTATTTTACAGTACATTATATGATTGTTGGATTTCTAGTATGGACACACACATTACAATAACAAGCAGAAAGCATTTGGTATTGAATGTCATGATCCAGAACCCAATTAAAAAAAAAAAAAAAAAAAAAAAAAGATCAGCAAAAGTCCCTATGACTTCCTCTTCCAATACATCAGTATACATCTAGCTCAAGAGCTAGGAGCCAGCTAATGTTTAAAACAATTAAGAAGCTTCCCTAGCAAAATACATCATTTATTTAGCAAACTAAGTGAGGAATGTGGTAATCCTGCACCACACCCTAAAATAAAGTATTACAAACATTGTCTCGGAGCAAGTCTTTGAATAAAATTTAAGTACTTCAGCATACAACATAAATTTTCATTTTACCTTTGCAATAAGTTTTGACCTTGCAAAGTCTCAATTAACTTTAAAGCTTGTTCCTTCCCAACTCCTGGAACACCCTATAGAGACAGAAATATGAAACATTAATGACAAACAGAAAGTATACAGATTTTCATAAAAATTGCCTTCACAACCTCATGTAGAGAAATAACAAAAATGATCCCAGATGTTGAGAATAAATTGAGAAAAATAATTTTTTATCAACTTCTAAAGTCAGAGAAGGTGACAGATTACAGCTGTGCTACCAGTGTAAGATGCAAGCTGCATAAAATGTTCTTACGCTCAAAGGCAGCTCAGATAAAACAAAGTGGAGATAGAAGGTAGTAGAAAACAATAGGAAAAGATGTTTGGTTTGGTTTCCTTCTTGATATCTGCAACAAGACAGCAACAGAAAATACTGGTAACATTCTTGCCAGCTAACTGCCAGTGAGCTCAAACTTCTCAGAATTATCTTGGGAAGGTAAGACTAAAATCCAAAAGATCTGTCTTTGAGTCAAAAGGCTGAAATTTAATAGATAGAAGAAACCCAGGGAAAAGCTTTCATTCATATGAAAAAGATGATTGATGGCAACAGAAACAACTTTTAATATCTGAATACCTTAAGCGCTTACGCAAAATCCGTTCTGAGAGGTGACAAAGTACAAGAGCATTTTCTGAAAAATAATTAAAAACCCCAATGAAACCACAAACCCAAAGAACTCCTTCCCTTCCTTTCAATAATTGCTTGCTTGATTTAGATATTTACTCCATTATTACATGTGTAGTATGCACATCCTTTATAGGAAAAGGAATTACCAGTATGGGTAATATATAGGAACAGCAAATATTCTCATAGAATGGTTTGGGTTGGAAGGTGCCTTTCAAGGTCATCCAGTCCACCACTCTTCCCCACCCTCCAGTGAGCAGGAACATCTTCAACACGATCAGGCTGCACGTTGCCCTGTCCGCCCTGATCTTGGAGGTTCCTTTTCTGGAACCTAGCTCATGGACCGAAATCCAGACGTTTATAGTAACCCCAAGACAAACTGAAGAGTGAAAGTTGGTTGATTCAAAACAAATAGAGAAGGGCCACAAAAATTATCAGAAGGATGGAACACCTTTCCTGTGAGGAAAGGCTGAGAGTTAGGGTTCTTCAGCCTGGAGAAGAGAAGGCTCCAGGAGACCTTATTGTGTCCTTTCAATACTTAAGGTGGGCTTATAAGAAAGATGGGGACAAACTTCTTAGTAAGGCCTGTTGTGATAGGGCAAGGGGAAATGGCTTTAAACTAAAAGAGGGTAGATTCAGACTAGATATAAGGAAGAAGTTTTTTACAATGAGGGTAGTACAAAGCTGTAACAGGTTTCCCAAAGAGGTGGTAGATGCCCCATTCCTGGAAACAGTCAAGGTCAGGTTGGATGGGGCTCTGAGCAACCTGGTCTACTTGATGATGTCCCTGCTCACTGCAGGTGGGTTGGACTAGATGACCTTTAAAGGTCCCTTCCAACCCAAACTATTCTGTGATTTAAAATGCACATATTGCTTTTCCAAATGTTCCTCTTTCAATCCTTACCCTATTTTGCCAAGAATCAGTATAATTGAATACAAAGATTGTACTGAGAGTGCTTTCTACACCATTATTACAAATAAATGTATAGCTTATTTTTATTCAGCTGTGTGCAGCGGGGGTTTAGGTAGCAGGGGAGGGGGCTACAGCAGTGCCCCCTGTGAGAAGCTTCTCAAAGCTCCCTCAGCTCCAAGTCAGACCCACCTCTGGCCAAGGCCAAGGCAATTAGCAACAGTGGCTGCACCTCTGAGATAACATATTTAAGAAGGGGAACCTGGCAGAAGTTGGAGTTGTGAGGAGTTATGAGGAAGACGCCTATGTGAACAGTGAGGTCAGTGGAAGGAAGGAGGAGGAAGAGGAAGGGGAAAGTGGTGTGTGCACTGAAGCAGAGACCACCTGTATCCCGTGGCGAGACAGCAGGGCTGCCCCACCCACCACCCATGGAGGTCCACAGTGGAGCAGAGGCTGACCTGCAGCTTGTGGAGGACCCCACACTGGAACAGGTGACTCTACTGAAGGGAGGCCAGGACTCTATGGGAAGCCCCCACTGTTGTAGGTCAGTGGTGGGAGGACTGCAACATGCAGGGGTGACCCACGCTGGGGCAGCATGGGAAGTGCTGTGGCCCATGGGAAGGATTCATGGCAGAGAAAGTTCATGGAGGACTATCTCCTGTGAGAAAGGAACCACGCTGGAGCAGGGGAAGAATGAGAGGAGTCCTCCCCGTGAGGAGGAAGAAGCAGCAGGACTGACTGTACCCTGCGCTGCTGGGGAAGAGGTAGAGATACAGGGAGCAGAGCTGAGCTGGGGATGAAGGGAGGGGTAGGAAGAAGGTGTTTTTAAGATAGATTAATGCTTTTCACTGCCCTATTCAGTCTGTTAAGTGTTGTTGTTAGTGTCTGAAATAAATTTATGTTCTTTTTTCTTCCCTTAACAGAATCTGTCTTTTGCCCATGACTGTAATGGGTAAGTCATCCCTCCCTGTCCTCATCCTGATTCCTGAGCTTTTCACTTTATTTTCTCCTTCCCATTCCTGAGGGGGAAGAGGTGAGTGAGCAACTGCATGGTGTGCTGTTGCTCTCTGGGCTCAAACCACAAGATGTAATGGCTGAACTGAATATATGCAACCATATGAAATAAATGTACACTCAAAACCAATCAGAAGTTCTCACTGGACTGCAGCCAGACACTCAAGGAGAGAGTCAGATATTCAGCTTCTGCAAGGAAAACATTGTTCTGACATATATTCAAAGTGCAATTAGAGTGGTATTCTCATTTATCTGTTCTGCCAATTCCCATTGCCAATGTACTCCTGTAATTCAGCTTTCCTTAGAAGTTTCTATCTTTATCCACTTTGCTGGGCTGCAGTAACTCAAAAGACCTATCTGATAGTACATAATCACATCACTTAAGGACTATGCAAGAACCTGGCATTCTGAGAGCTGCTAGTTCCATTACAATAAACATTGATTAGCTACTATTTTTTTTTTACTCCCTCTCTTTATACGTTTATTTTGTAATAATAATAATAAACAACTATTTAAAGATTCCTATAACAGAAGCAAGTATTTCAGAAAAAAAAAAAAAAACACTGAGAGCTATTTGCTCTTTCAGCAGTCTCAGTTGTTTAAAAGGACAGTTTTATCAAATTGGAACACAATGATTTAAGTATAACTAAATATCCACTTCAAGCCTGAATGGGAGCAACTGTTCCCTGAAGTCACTGTATGATGAACTGTATGGAAAACAAATTTCATCCCACCTCCTTTCCTTTTCAAATAGCCATTACAACAGCTTCTGTTCGAAGCCTCCAAAAAAACTCAAGAGCTTACAGATAAAAAAAAAGAAAAAAGTAAAATAGTAATGACTGAGATCCCTCTCACTTCATACATCAGGCAAAATTTCAAATAGGTGACTCCTATTTCTTCATAAATCGTATATTTACAAATAATAGAACTGAAAAGGGATACATCCATCTGCATCCAGAAGCGGTATTACTAATAACTACAGCTCAAAACCATCACTACTAAATCTTCCAAACAGCACAGACAAAGCTGTTTTTCTAATTTTCCAGAGCTACTCTGCCAGGGATGTACTTATATGAGAATGATTACAAAGTGTCCTCACAAGCAACTGAGTTCTCACACCTTTGCTCAATGTAATCCTCATCTTAACTTTTGTCTTCACCTTCATTATAGAAAAACTCTGAAATAATACATAAGAGTTTTAGAAAGATCAATGTTCATGAACCATCCTGATAATCTTTAAGCCTTCACAAATAAAATTTATAGTGACTTACTAAGCATCTTTTTCAACTAGATCTCAGTAATCATGCATTGCATACAGTTTTGTCAGCATGCACATCTCCCTTGGTATAATTTATTGTTGTTCAAGACAATGTAAGTACCTAATAAAAAATAATTATATTGCTTACCTTTGGAAGATAATCACAACCCAGAAGAACAGCTAGCCCAATCAAAGACTCTCTGTCACAACCAAGCTTCTCCTTAATAGAGGACATTGTGTAACAGTCAAGACAGGAATCCTGCAAGAGAAATTCATCACATATGTTATTTCTGTAACATCAGGGAAGGAACTGCCCTGAGTCACATTCAGTTGGGATTGCTTACCCACCCCTATTCACACACATTTGCAGGAAATGGGTTTATCCCATAAGAGGGGTCTGATAGCAAAAAACATAATGCATGGACACCACATGAGTAACTACAGTTCTGGAATTTCAAGTTTTAAGTATGGACATGTTGAAAGAAACTAAAATAAGTCAAAGGGTGATTTTATTCTTTAGTACCTGTAGAAAAAGTGTGGCAAAACTAACATTACCCAGTACTAACGGCTGTGTAAGTCATCTCAGGAGCTGCAGTTTTTAAAATCCATGTAAATATTTTAATGTGCTACTTGAGTAAACAAAGAAAAAACAATTAAAATGTTACCTAGCATGTCAGACATGACCTAAAGGAACACCCAAAGCTTTGAAGAGTAGAGGGACTCAAACACAACAATGTGAAATCAAGATTAACATGAATCAAAACATAGGACACCTTCCCCACCAAGCCAAAATAATCCAGTTTTCTGGAATAGATGTCCCTGAAAGACACACACTTGAGGAGAATCACGGACTCCGGCAACTCTACAGGAGTCAGAAATCTAAACCACTTTATTGCTGATACAAGTGCGTTTATAAATCTTCCTAGCAACTGATCACACATAAACAGAAGGCTTGAATGGTTACATGCATTCTTCACACACTGTTCACACACCTAAGAATAACATTTGATTGGTTATTACCCCCTGTCCATAAAACACCAGACAATTCATTGGCTACAAGTTAGTTACTGCTATCCTAAAGCTTATTGGTTAATTAAATCTTACAAGCACAAACACAATGTTCTATACACTTTTAGCTCAAGGTAGAAAACTTTCCACTGTAAGAAGCGACCAGATATTTCCCATCAACCGTAGCCTGGAATGTTTTCTTCAGGCAGATCTCAGCATCCTTATCTTTTTTTTCTACATTCCCACTTGCTACTTCCAAGGCTTCTGGCCATTGAAGTTCAAGATGTTCTCATCATTCACCAGCTGTACAGTGCTTTCAGTTCTTCCTCCTCTTTTTGTATCCCTTCTGTGATGCAGCCAAAGTCTTGCTCTTGTCTGATGTGGCCATTGTCCTCCAAAAACGATCCCACACACACTCACATAAATTATTTTTTTATGTTGACTTACGTATGTAACAAAGAACACCTGAAAGATTAAGGCCACCTTCATTTTTGGTGATAAATTACAAGGAAATTGAATGAAAGAACCAGGTCAAGACAGAACCCAAACACGATGTCATCAAAAGAAATCAACTTCAATCAACTTGAATTCTTTTTTAAACTAACTTAATTGTTCATAGTGCTTTTTTTCCTGTTCTTTTGATTTTCTCTTATTACTGAAGTATATTCTCAACAAGTCTTTCAGTTAAACATTATCTTAATTTCCAACCCCAATATCATTTTTCCTCCACTTTCCTGTTAGATTCACCAGACAGAACACATGCATTCCTTTCTCTGATTCATAGCAAACGTATAAATTAGGGGAATTTGGGGTTGCCTTTTGCCAGTTCTGCAAAACTGCATTCTTAAACACTTCAGCTCAAGGTCATAAACTGATCTGGTCTTTCGAATGATCACAATTGATTATGATACAGATGTACAATCCCTACCCTATTTGTGTTCAATTGGAGACTAATAGTATTGATTGTAAATATATTCATAATAAAACAAAACTGTAAGATGCAAATGTGTGAACACTGTTACTAGACCCAGGATGCTGTCTACGCCCATATGCCCTAATAGTAAAATTACAGGAAGCAACTACTTCATTCAAATTCTCCACTGTAGAGGAGGAAAGGGGCTGGGGAAGTTTGATACTTAGCTTTATATTACACATCACAGGACACTACACACACAGACAATAATACCATAAGTATTCTTCAATCCAGTAGTTTTGGTCTCACATCCGATACATGGATTGCCAGTGAAATAAAAAAATCATTCCTGTCTTAAATGTACTATTTTGAACAAATCCATCTACTATAGTGTAAGTGCGGTAATATCTAAGCAATTGTTTCAAGCCCCTTCTTTCTATTTATATTTTTAGGAAGAGTCTAAAGGGAGGGCGAGAACGGGATGAGGTACATTACCTTAGCATTCATGGCGAAGTTCCTATAAACTGTTTGGGCTCCATATAAGAAGACATCTCCATCGTTGGTAATACAGCCATCAACATGTCTGTTTGCATTGAGGTAGGCACACATTGCCTCTGCTTCCCCAGCTGCTTGAACCCAAGGGACACCTAAACACTCCAGCAGTTCAAGACACTAAAAGAAGGAATCCAAAAGGAGAGAGAGATTGAATGCTTAATTAGATCCACTTATTAGAATGCATTCTCAAACACAAGTGTGTACAAAAACTGCTACTGTTGCACTGCCTAGAACACAACATCAATGCAAGCACTATTGTGGGGGAAATACAGTTTACTGTAACAACAAAAAGAAATATCCAACTAAGAGCAACATATTAGTTACAGGACTTGAACACAGCATGAGAAATGATTACTCCTTCACAAAAATCTTCACACTTTAAATAGATATTTAGGATGTTTTCAAAAGAAGAGTAACAAAGGAATATTTACCTTTGTGAAGAAATACTGTTTACTCAAGTAGTAATAATGGTCTAGCACAGACACCTTTCAACAGATGTCAGACTCCCTGAGAATATCAAGCATGAAAGTACAGTACTGTTGTCCTAGTAAGACTGAAATACAGTGTGAGACATACCGATATATACTTCTTAGAAATTTCAGAAAAAATATTTTACAATTTAAGAATAGAAGATTGATACATTCTATTATATACTAAAGCCATGAGTGCCAATAAATTCTATTTCATAAAGTTTTGAATAGACAAAAACAGTTAGCTATCTGCAACAATGAATGAAGAATAAATTTACTGAAGAGGAAGTCTTTGCAACAAGAGTTGTCCCAACCATCTATACCAAAAGGCCTATACAATCTTCCTTTTAGCTTAAGACAGCAGGTTTCCAACAAGTGTACCCTCGTAGCTATTCAGCTAGTTTACCAAATCATAGATCTAGGTTACAAAACAGTTCTGTGTACCCCTTCAAAAACACACTAGCCTAGCTTACGTATGTACACAACACATTCCTGTTTTCATGAATACCCCAACCTACGGAAAAAAAAAAGTATCAATACTAACACTGTGAAAGAGCAAGAAAGTTGAATTTCCATAATAAACATTCAATTATGACCATGGCTTGCTACAGCATAACATGTGCAGGAACACATCAAACAAGAAAATTTTTCTGACACTGTCCCTCTTCTACAACAGTTAAAAGATGCTGTAAGGCTCAATTTCAAAGGCGTGTTCCCTCAAAACACTGCTGAAATTTGTTCTGTAGAAAACTATTAATTCTTTCAAGTTCTTGTATTTAATTTGGTTCAGATTTCTTCTCATCACATTAAAAATACTGACATACATCCCTCAGTTACTCACCTCTTTTAAAATAGCTTTAAATGAAGATCTCCCTGTTCTTGCAGCTCCAACTTTCTTTGAAGGTCCATAGCGCATCTCATTCCTCTTACTCATGGTGTTTGCTTTCAACTTCGGGGCCTCTCCCTCCATGACAAAGACTAGTTTAATTCCCATTGATGTTAAGAAAGATAACCGAAAAAATAGGTTTCTGCAATAAAGCAAGGTATTCCATAAACTGCAGAATTAGCAAAGCCTGATTTCTTCATACATTTTCCTTACATGCCCCAGCCTACCCTAGGAACAACCTTAGCTTTCTCTCTACCTTTTATTATTCCCTCACTCCCAAGCTAACAAACCCCTATCTTTGGTTGAAGCTGTTTTACTATGAACTTGTAACAGCTTTACAAAATTCCCAATAAAACACCACATAAGGACAAGAAAGATCTTTTTTAGGTGTAAAGACGTAAGCAAATTTAAAAGACTTAATAAAACCCATTAAAAATCCAAAGTCTATTTCCAAACACATATTCACATTGAATTTTTCATACCAAATTTTAATCCCAAATCTATCAATACAGGTACATCAGATTCTGATGTGACTGAATGCTATGGTATTAGACACACTCACAGATAGCATTACCATGCCAATTTATTTCATATGCAAACCAGCATCACTGACAGGTGGAATCTTGCAAGGGCACAATAATAACTATTTGGCCTATAACAGAAAAATTTAGAGCAGTAGTATCAGACAGCATACGTTTTTCTAGTAATTCCAGGATCAATCTTTCAAAAGTAGTAGACCAAATATTTATATCTCTTTGATTGACATGGAAAGACCATTACTGCAAATTTAATTTTGTATATTTGCTATTGGTAAAAATGGATTAAGCTGATCTTTTGAGGCTAGTTCTATTTTCACAAATGATAGAAAAATCAATCACTTACAATAAGTTTCTCTAAAATACTTAGCAAAACAATTTAATTTCCAACTGCCTGAAACCATTAATTTTTGGTATGAATCTGTTCATCCCTTTGTCTTGCTTTGGGAAGACTGCTTAAGAGATCTGGACTGATGGTTTCATTCCACTGCACACAGGACATCCTATCAGAGGGAAGTAATGACTTCAGTCATGCTTCAAGTTTTATAGTTAATTATCCGTTTGGGGTCATAAGCATACCATTTTAAAGAAATTATTCTCAGAAGATGCTAATATTTCATATCAGCTGAATTCAACAAAAGCCACAGAAATATCTAACAGCACTTAGTAACTCAGGATCCTTGAGCTAAACAATAATATGTCATTTATAAAAATTTGTATATGTTTTCATTTTTGTCAGCATCATTTGCACAAAACAGTGCTTTGAAGTTACAGCTGCTTATACTTGCTCATCCCTGAAGTATGTGATTAATTTATATTAAAAATATATTCTTCAAGGTTGTTCATAAGCCTGAAGAATGATTTAAACATATTTAATTCAACGTTGGGTCTAACTAGAATTTTAATTTATAAGCCAAATCTGGCTAGCGCATGCATCACTTGGTATGCTCTGAACTGACTAGCATCCAAACTGCTGTGATAAAGTTGAAACTCCCATACTGCCTTCCATCAGTCTCAGAAATAGGAATTAGCACAATGACTTGTTTTCCTTGATAATCTGTATATCACAGTGCTATACCACAGTCAGACAAACATGGTTTTGCTTACATCCATTTCATCCTTATCTACAGTTGAGGCGTCAAGACATG
Organism: Tyto alba; assembly: GCF_018691265.1. Taxonomy (NCBI): domain Eukaryota; kingdom Metazoa; phylum Chordata; class Aves; order Strigiformes; family Tytonidae; genus Tyto; species Tyto alba. The sequence continues at coordinate 38,612,624 of NW_024881316.1, read as the reverse complement.
GTAGGCTGGGCCCAAGAAATTCTCTTTGCACCCAAGTATTAAGTTGAATTCAGCCAGTACGACTGAGTTATCACTTCAAACCCTTTACATATGTACCACAAGCTGTAACAACAGAATCAAAACAGTTGTATAAATTTCAGAAGTAGCCTTAATTTTGGAATAAGTATCACACCTAAATTACACAACTCCAAGACTTTTGGCTACAATCATTTATATGGATACCATACCTCAGATATGGCTTGGTAACTACTCCAATCATCTTTTTAACAGTCTGTGCTTCACAAACCCACAGACTTAAATCAACAGCAAGTGTTTTTCCTTTGAGACTGCTCAAGTTGACAGGTTGTCTTACAGGCTCAAGGATTTGCCACAGATTTGTCACTCCCATTGTTCTAGCTTCTTTGTTGTCAGCATGAAGGTTTTAGCTGTGAAGACCAAAAATATAAAAAAAAAATTACTTTCAGAACATAACATGAAGCATGACATATTATGAAGTTTGGAAAATAAGTATTTAGTCATTATCAGTTTCACTTTTATGAGCCAAGAACAGCTGCAATCAAGCTAAGTGTGTAGCGACTCCCGTTCACAGATGCTTTATTACTAAATACCTTCTTTGTACATTTTCATTGCTAATAGCCTGAAAATAAATAAAAACAAACTCAGTTAGGGAAAAAAAAAATCATTAATTTCCAAGTCTCATGTGTCCCTTACATACACACAATATAAGCTTTATTTAAAAACAAAAAAACCCCACACCTCTCGAGTGAATTACTTCCTAATCTGAAGTGGTAGGATTTGCATTAAAATGCTTCTGTTCAAACAGAAGTAGCTTAAAGCTACTCGAGGAATATTTACAATGATGACAAAACTTTCCTTAGTAATCCAAGATGATACAAGAAGGATCAACAGCCACAGATTCTGGCTTGAGAAATTCAAGTTGGACTTAAGGAAAAAAAAACAAACAAAACCCACAGAGGGTACTGTAGCACTGGTTGCCCAGAGGTTGCAGCATCTCCTTTCTTAGAGATTTTGAACATGCAGCCAGCGTACTGTCTTACTGGTTTAACCCAATAGTGGTGGAAGTCTCCCTCCAAGCAGGGAACCTGCACTGATGACCTCCAGCTGTCCCTTCCAACATTTCAACATTTATAACATTGTGACTGCTGACACATGCCAGTGGTTTTACTATTTTAAATTTGGTATTGTGTGAGTTGCACTATCTATAATGAACATCAGCTGAAAACATACACCCCTTAGGTGGCATATTTCTTGGGCTCTTATTTAACTTTATTTATATAGCTCTATTTTCCATTATGCCTCATTACCAGAACTAATTTTCTTCCTTTTCTTCTTTTCTTTTTCATTTTTCTTCTGCTTTTTGTACCTTGCAAGTTCTATACAAGGCCTCTAAGACATACTCTGCTTTTCCTCTCACAATACCCACCTACTCCTGCACTGTTTTATTGTACAAAGTTTGCCTCATGCTTATTTCTCTACTGTTTCCTCGATATTAGAAGATAAAAATTAAATACTATCTGGAACAGTTTGTATTTCTTTCTGATTTTGAAACTACTGCCTACTCAGATAAAATACACCCTCCATTGAATACATCATGACTAGATGAGCTAGCTACCTGTGCTCTGAGATCTGCCTAAGACATGCAAGGAGCTATGCCACCTTGTGGCCTCTGGTGAACACAGCCGCAGTAAATTCAGCGGTCTTCCACATTCAACACAATCACTGTCACAACAGCAAGCCTGTTTTTGCAGGGTGCCTTGTTTTATACTCTAAAACCACTTTAAAGCAGAGTAGCTAATCAGTTCGAGGTTGTTTTTAAATCAAGTACTCATATTAAGATCTACTGTCAACAGAACTCATGTTTCTCAATCTGATTTTAGTTGTATGCATCCAGGGCATAATGTATTGCTTCTGTTGTTGTTATATCTCAAGCAGACAAAATGAATTAAAAATACCAATAAAGCATGCAAATAATTTCTTGAAGTCCAGGATGATCAATTTTCTGATGCACAGGGGAGGCTAACAAAAGGCATCCAAACCTTCTCAAAAGACAAGTGTGATATTCAGCTTCAGTGAGGTTTAACAAGAGAACAACTAACAAAACAAGATGTCTTTTTTGATGTTACCATTTGGCTCCTGCCAGTCCACATCCATACAAATTTTAAAAATAACCTGTGTTAGCAGGTTTCTAAATATTGTTATGGAATGTTGCTGTCCCTTAAAAAGGGTTTGTTTGCTGCTGTGCAAAAGCCAATCTCACACACAGAGCCGAGATATCAGCTGACTCCATAATTGTGCAAAATGGGTGCTAAGGTGGCAATTCTACAAAGCCAGCAGACCACACAAAGGAACTACAACTTAATTATCTTGTTACATGATTAATAAAAACCTAAGTTTACATTCATTGGTCTGTAATCACCAATTCCATACACTATTGGTTAGATATATTTGAATTAGCCTCGCTTGTTGTGTAAATTAGTACGCATGCTCCTTACAGGTGTGGGGAGAAAATTCCCCCAGTTAACACTTTTTTTCTTTTTTGATGACTTTACGCTTCTTAGGCTATCATCCAGCCTCTAGTACCTTCTAGGGCCAGATGTTTACCTCTTATCACTCTCTCAGCTCCTCTTTAATGGTATAGTCTAGCAAGGCATGCATCCCATCAGGTTACACAACAGTCAGTGATCAGTGGTCCTTGTGCTTGACAAGAAACATTTGTATGGGCTACACTGTGACATGGTACCTAATTAACAGGAAAGACAAATACACTAAACACTTAATAACCCATAGGATTATAAATAATAAAGAAACAAAAAAGTATAAAAAATTGAAAACAACAAACCCTCCCATTTTTTCTCCACCATGAGATAATAAAGTATTGTTATTTGAGGACAGAAGTATTCCTTACCCCCATTCAATATCTATCTAAGGTGGAGTTATGAAAGCCTGAGACACCTACCAGCCTGCTTTTGTGAGTGTATTCTGTAAAATATTTAGCTCTGGATCCCGTACACAAATATATCTACTACTTTTAATAGAAGTAATCAGTCTACTCAGATTTTATTGAGGAGCTATGTTCATCACAAACCTCCATTCTGCTTAGAGTTAGTAACTTGCAAAGAAGTGAGACTGAACCAGGTTTTTTTTCATATACTTAAAAATCACTGAATATATCATGCTATTATAAAATCGTTGATAGTAAATATAAACTAAAACCCTGCCCACAAAACCTTCTCAATTTCTCACTGGGCCAGCTACGTGCTATAGCTACATAGCCTTTATGTTTTATAAATCATATTTTAAGGCTACAATCTACTTTACAAATTTTTTTTACACAGACAGAAGAGTAAGTCAGTTACTTGAAAATAACTACAGAAGAGATTTAATGCTGAAGTTTAGTTCACACAGACATGCTTTCACCCACTGCCAACGTAACTTGCAACAACCACCATACATATGCTTTATATCTGAGCCAGAAGCCTTTTTTTTTAAAAAAAAAAAAACAACAACAACAAACAAACAAACAAAAACAACAAAAAAAAGAAAGCCCACAACGCGTTTTTAATAACACTCCCTCTCCGTGCTGCCCTGGCACAGAGCACCTGACAGACCTGCTCTGTCCCAGCACCTGGCACAGCTTTGCCAATAAACCTGAGCACCCGAAGCACAGCACTGGCACGCCTCAGGATTTGCAGACTCCTCCTCAAACTCTTAGGCTTTCTTCCCCTAGAAGAAAACAAAAACAAGAAGTTGCCTGAGAACGAAGTAACAAGACGCAGACATCCTGAACACAAGCATCTAAACTTCTCACCTTGATGCGAGCTAATGAAACCCCACGCAGCCGTCTCCCTGACCCACTGCGGGAAGAAGAGCCTTTGGGAGGGCTCTCCCTGCCCGCTATGAGGACTGCAGACCTAGTACCCCAACTCCGGATCTGGGGCAGGGACCTGCCCCCCCGCAGCGCTGCCCCCTTCCCGCCCGTGGCGCCCTGAGGCCCCCGACGCCTCCTCAGCGCAACCGATTCAGCCTTCAGGCAGTGAACAGTAGAAACTTACGTCCCGGTTTGGGCACGGAGATGCTCAGGGGGACCCGAGCAAGCCTAACCGCTGCCGAGGGACGGGAGGGACGCCCGCAGCCCCAACGGTCGCCGCTGAAAGACGCACCGCCCCGGCAGCAGCTCCGCCCCCTCGGAAATGGCGGGCTCACGGGAACGGCGCCCTCAGGGCGGGGGGCGGCAGCGCGCAGGCGCTGCACCGTTTCCGTTGTAGCCGGGTGTCCGCGCCGCTCACTAGTCTGGTCCGACATTTCCGCCGTGTGGGGCTCGGGACCTCGCCTGGACCTGAGCCTGAGCCGGCGGCGTTGAGGAGAGGTAAAATGGGGGGCCCTGGGGCTGGTGCCGTGGTGGCCGGGCGCGTTTCTGTTCTCTGGAAGCGGCTGGAAGGCGGGGAGGAGGGGAAGGGGGGTTGGGAGGTCGGTTGGCCGGGGCATTGCCGGCCGGGAGCCCCGCGGCGGGGCGGCTGTCGCAAGTGGTTTGGTGGGGGCACGTTAGCAGTCGCAGCTGGCTTTTGTTACCCGCTGTACAGCACGGTTGCCCTGCCCGGTGTGGGAGCTCCGCGCCGGGTGCCTGGCTTTGCCCGGCCGGCGCCGCGAAGGCGGGAGGGAAGCGGTAAGGACCGGGGAGCGGCTGCCACCCGGGCTTTCCAGCCGTGAAGCGGGGGGTGTCGCCTCTCTGGGAGGTGAGAGGATCCTTCCAGGTCGTCCCGAGAAGTTGTTGGGCCAAGCAACAGATAACTGGGGGATCGGAGGGGCGAGTGTGTGTCTGTGTGTGTTTGTGTGTGTGTGCGCGTGGTGTTTCTGCTCCCTCTTTCCTTTGACCCTCCCCAGAGAGGAGGTGGAGCTGCCTTCTGTGCTGCTGTTTGTCACAATGCCTTTCTAGTGTGTAGATGGGATGTACAGACTATTTATTAGTTGTCTGTGACTATTCAGAGGGGAGTCGGGAATGTCAGCGCCGTGTTATAGTCTAACAGGGGACTCTGGCCCAGATAGCCCCTAAAAATATACGGCACTCCACTGCTGTGTATGAAGCAAGGCTTCTGACTTCAGTCCTCTGGAATGTGTGCCTCTTAAGTACAACAGATCGTGAATGATCCTTTCCTTTGCTATTATAAGGTGCCAGAGTTAATTTTTAACTTATTTATTGCTATCTTTATGTCTGTTTAAACAAATGCAGTGTGCTGTGCATCAACAGAAGACCACAACTCTCTTCTTCCTCTTCTCCCACCCTATTCTTCCTCCCATGTCTCACATTCATCCTGACATAGGTCTGCTCTGATGTTTTTTCTCTTCCTCTGTTTTGCTAACTGGACGAAAGGCAGTCCGGGTTGTAGCTGATCTGGTGTGAGTGCTTAAAGTAAGTGTTTTGAGTGGCAGCTGCTCCCTACCTTACACAGACACCAGCGCAACACCAGGCTGCTAGAAAGCCAGCAGAGTGGTTTTGGTGTCAGGAGGTTGGTTGTGTCTGCTCTGAGTGAGGCCAACTGTGACCAGCCAGGTAGGGAAAGGGAAAAACAGATGTACAACTGCGTTGTGATGGAAGCTGTGGAAAGAGATGCTGTTGTTTAGGGTGGCATGTGGGTGGGCATCAGTACATGTTGCTTCTGGTAGATGCAGCCTCTTTTTTCCTATACTTTGATGTTAACAGGGTAAATACTTTTCTACTATAACGTGTAATAGTCCTGATAGTTTTATGCAGCACATTTGGGGATTGCGTTTTTCTTTGTGCTCTCAATACATGCAGAACAATTACTTGTAATAATTTGTAGTGATTCTCTGGTGTTTTTATAATTGGATCTGTCTTGCCTTTATTTGTTCCCAATTTATAGCTCCAGTTTTTATTCCTAACTGTTTGCTCTTACATTCCATGATAGTAATTTTCTCTATTAAATCAGAACTTTTAGTCTTTTTCTTTCTGAGTAACCATTGAGTTCTCATTTGAATTACTGATATGCCTCCTTTGTCATCATAAGTTTCCGTTAACATAGTCCTGCTTTATATTGCAATATAAATGTAAATTTAGACTTCAGTTTTTAAATATGATGCCTGGTCCATTAAAAACCCCTTCTGTTAAATGTCATTTGTCAAGTGTCCATTGTTGGCTTTCCATTAGTCTATTACATATCCTGAAATACTTGTACTAATGTATGTTTTTGCTAGTTTAATTATTTTCAATGTAATATTGCACATTTTAATAACCTTCACATGGGTCAGATTGGCTGCTTTTCCTTTGCCTTGAACAGCTATTCCAAAACTGTTGTTAAAGTTATGGTAAGTGGTGCTGATACAGAAGTAACTATTTTTTCACTTAAAAACTTAAGGAAGAAAATTAGGGATGTCTTCGTGCAAGAGTTCTGGGAGCAATTAATGTAAAAAAATAAGCTTTTTCTGTCAAAAATGTCAAGGTGATCTAAAGATAAAATTCAAATGTATTTGTTATTTTCAGTGTTTTTTTTTTTTTTTTTTATTTTTTTTCATGTTGACTATTTCTTCCTTTAGCTTTTAAAGCTGTTTCTTGTGAAGTTGTCTCTTGTGGATTCCTTGTTGCTGCAGTCAGTTTCGTTTTCCTTCCAGCTTCTTTGTACTCAATGTAGTTATTAGATCTGCTGTTACTTGTCATAATAATTTGAGGCTAGTTCATTAAAGTTTGCTTGAAGTTCCAGTTAAGTTTTGTTTGCACTACTAGCTCTTCAAGAGTTCCAGGATACAGACTGTTTTGTCCTTTGCCTTTGTCATGCTTAGATTACATGAGTGAGGGTTTTTGTGTTTTTTGTTTTTTGTTTTTTTTTTTTCCTCTTTTCCACTCTTATGCTCTCTTTCTTAATTGTCCAAATGGTATAGTGATGGAACTCATAACCCTGATCTTCAGTTCGGATATTAATAATTATAAAATTTAAATGTTGTGTTTTCTCTTCTTTGTAGAGAGAGATTTCAATGGAACAGCCTTCATATTTGAGTGGTAGATAAATTCCAAGTGTATACAAGTGACTCTTTCCTAGTCTGAGTAATTTAAGCATGAAGACATGTTTATGTAGGAAACTGGAAGTAGCACAGTAAAAGATATGTAACTGAGTCATAAAGTGTATTCGCTCCTTGGTTTCTATGTGTATGGTATTACACTACATTGCATAAAATGGAAATGACAGATTCCCTGTAAGTATTTCATGAACATAATAATAATCCAGTATTTGATCTGAAATCCCTTCCATACAAAATTATTGCAAGAATGTCAGATAGGAAGTTTATTGCATTTCTACATTTGGTTTTAAGTCTGTTCATTGCACTTAATGGAAAGAGATGCATATTATTTTTTCTTTATCATTTTGGTGCTGTGTCAGAGAAAATTGAGGGAGTTATTAGATGCAGTATTTTGTAAAACAGTGGACATATATGTAGACTAGAAATTAAATACTCTTTGTAATGATGTAATAAATTGTAATGCCTTATGGTGCTTCATATAATAGATGCTATTGTCTGTGATGCTTGGTGGTATGAACTTTCTGACCAACTGAAATCAGGTTATAGTTTGACCAGAACATTAAGCTGACACAAATAGAAGCAGCTGCTCAAAGAAACACCTCTCCACAGTGACCCAGATGTGCAGATCTGCATGATGAAATGGTTGGGAAACTTACTTAAAAAGGAAAAGGTTTTTCCTGCATTAATTTGCAGTAGAATCAGTGTCTTGATACAGTTTATTATTCTGCTACTTAAAGACCTGCTTGAACTCAGGGGGATGAGACAGAAGCAGAGGGAGGAAAGACTTCTTCTCTGTTGCAGCGTTAGGACTAAAGCAGTAATTTAACAGTCTTTATTTCATTGAGTTCTCTGTAGATTCTCCAAGTTAGTAATCTTAAAACATTTAAAGAGAGAATGTGGAGCAAGACTCTGAGAAGCTCTGGGAGGGCCCAAGGGCTTTAACGAGGGGGCCTCGTGGAGCCCTGAGGCTGTACATAGCACAGCTGGAACCACTGTGCTGATCCACCCAGCCTTCTCACAGACCCAACTGTGTCATCTCCCTTGCAGGGCACAGGAGACGATGTTAGGAACTGTTAGGCTGACCTGCCCACCTTCTCTCCTGGATCGTCCCATCTGTCCTGTGGGACAAGGAAGTGATCACTCAATATGCTTAAATATATCTGTGGCTAGAACTGTTCTGGTGTCCAAGTCCCCAATGTGTTTTGTCTCCGTGCAGTCAATTTGGTCTCAAACCAGGAAACATGGTATCAACTTTGGACATTCAGTGTCTCTAATTCTGTTCATTCTTCCTTCTCCTGCACTGCATCCCATTAAAAAAAAAAAATAAAATTATAAATAAACAGCCTACTCTTAGGCCTTGTGTCATAAAGTGATCTTTCTATAACAGTGAATATTAATTACATTTAATGTCTCTGAATTCTGCTTGAACTGGTGAGATGCACTTTAGTTGGTTACCATGTTTTCTAGAAGGGAGCTGTAGATTAAGTTCTAGTAAACAAAGTTGTCTGAGTAGGAGAACATACTCCATTTCACAAACTTTTGACGTCGGAAAAATATGCAGCTAATGTCAGCTTATTTTGGACACTTACCTGTAGGTGAGTTAACTACTGGCAAATAAAAAGAGTGCCTTTGTATAAAGAGGACTTTCTTTCTACTTGGGGCAAGAGGATGTGCACTTCCATGTTTTGTGTAGTGCTTTGGGACTCTAGGTATGAAGGTTGTAATATGTATTTTTAGGGGAATAAAAAACATGCCCCAAGGTTAGAGTTACAGGAAATGTGAGATATTGACTAACCTTGATGCCTGTTGTTTCAGTTTTATGGGACTTTAGTAGACCTTGTTACTTTTTTGAGATTAATTTCTGACCAGTCATATTAGTGCAGGAAGTCAGTGCATTATATATTCATTTGTAGAGGAAATATATACCTATGTTCTCTATATAGAAAATTGTTATCCTTCATTAGTAAAATAACATCATTTATAATGTGATCACATTATACTATCTCACAAAAGCAGGGCAGCTGTGTGCAAGAAACCAACCAGGTTTCTAAATCTAATTTTTCCTTTGTTATACTTTTATGTGTTCTGCATATTAACTTTCTAGGCATTTGTCAACCACATATAATGAATACACTTATTTTCTGTCTGTGCAGCTCACTTTTAATCAAACCTGTGTTGATGCTGCTGATCATACTATGATAGTTATGTACTTTTTACAACTTAATCTTCAACTCCATTACTAACCAGAAACAATTCTAGCAAATATCCTGAAGTCTAACGTACCAAGGAGAACAGAATCAAGGTTGTTGATGTTGATAATCAACAAACAAATCCAGTTTCTTTAGAATAATGAAGTTGTGTTTCTTTTGTTCTAATGCAACTTTTTCATAGTAAGCTTAAGCTTAAATTCACTGTGATTTCAGTTCTGAAAAAGTATTTGTTGCAACGTTTAATATGATCTTAATATTTCTTTTACCAAAGCGAATAAATTGGTATATCTGTGCTTTCATCTGAAGGTATGTTTTCATCTAGAAGACTGAAACCTACAATCTTTCATTGCTTTAATTTTTCAGTACTCATGGGTAAGAGAAAGGAAGAATGTATTTCAAAGCCTGGATCCCATAAAAGGCAGCGACAAGAATACACAGATGAACATAGTGATGCATCTAATGAAGAGGAAAATTCACAGTCATCAGCTGATAGCAATTTCTCTTTACTGTCGGTAAGTTATTTAAAAAGTTGTGTGGGGAAGAAGTAGGAAAAAGCTGTTATAAAAAAGTTCTGTGCCTTTTGTTGACATTGAAATAAATGTCTTGCATGTAGGCTTCAGTGGAACTAGTATAAAAGAAACTAGAGGTAATGTCTGCTGCAGATTTCTGCATGCGTTCATTATTTCTTTTGGGTCATGTGGTTATAACAGTTGATCATAAAATAAGTGTGCTGGTTTTATAGAATGAATACTGCTGAAATTGTCAAATTACCAAATAGAGGAAACAGATTTTGTTTGATAGAAGTATGGTATCTTTGGTTTATGGTTGTTGTAAAAGCAGATAACATACTTTGAAAACGAATTAATTACTAAAAGAAGCACCAAATACTTGTTTGTTCTTCATAGTTGACACTTTCAAATGTCTAAAAAAATAGTGTTTGAAACGCATATCTTGATGGAAATGAAACTTGAAAACAGGAATAACTTTTTTTTTTTACTGCTTTTTCTGTAATAGTTGAATTCTAATTTAATGGAGGATCTTTTTAAAAATAATTTCCGAGATTGCAAATACTGTCTTGTGTATTACACTGTCTTGTGTATTTAGATTGGACATTAGGAAACATTTTTTTACTGAGAGGGTGGTCAGACACTGGAACAGGCTTCCTAGAGAGGTGGTCAAAGCCCCAAGCCTGTCAGTGTTTTAAGAGGCATTTGGACAATGCCCTTAACAACATACTTTGACCTCTGGTCAGTCCTGAGTTGGTCACACGATTGGATTAGATGATTGTTGTAGGTACCTTCTGTCTGACATAGTCTAGTTTATTCTATAAGACACCATGGTTGATTTTTGATACACAAAGGCATTATTTTTCACTTCATTTTCTTGAACAGCAGCTGTTCTGTGTCATTGGTTTGCTTATTTTTTCCTGAGGACTTTGCTTTCTTAGAAAACATTGTTTTTCTGAAGCACTGACCATAAAACTGAAGTTTCCTGTCAAAACAACACTTCACCAGTTGAACAGTGGGCTGTCCCACTTTTAGTTTCATTTTCCCCTTCCTGATCTAATTGAATTGCTGTTGTTCTAAGTTGTGATAAGAATTCTCACAAATAGTATTATTCAAGTAACAAATCTTTCTATGATGCTCTTTTATTACTGCTCTGACAACTGTATAGAATCTATGAGGTTAATATTTTACATAGTATTATTTATAAGTTAATTATGGGGAGAAATGGAAGCTACGAGTGATCAGCTTTGGTAACTGTTTCGGTCTTATTACATAACTGCTCCATAGCAAGCAATTTTTCATAGTGTTGTGAAACTCTTCTGATTTCCTTGTAACTTGTAACCATCGATGTTTTATATTATGCTGTCGTTTGAATTCTCATTCTATTTAAAAAAGGTAAACTGTATCTCATTAAAAGGCATACATAACACCAGTTTTGATTGTTAATTCTTTAGACTGCAGGGGAAGTTGGGATAATTGAAAGTATCCAGCTGAAGAACTTTATGTGCCATTCGATGTTGGGGCCTTTTCAGTTTGGATCAAATCTCAATTTTGTTGTTGGAAACAATGGAAGTAAGTATTAATTGCATCATTTCTTTGTCAAAGAACACTTCTGTTAATAATTTAGAAGATGTAATTTTTATTTGAAAAAGAATTCCTGGTCATCTTTTAGGAATGGAGATGAATTCACTTTTGGACTTTGGAACTACAGGTCTATCCCTGTAGTTCAAGGCTGGTGAAAAAGTTAGGTCTTAAATTTGGAAATTTGCAAAAGATAATATGAATACAAATATTTTAATAGCTAAATCATACATAAATTTATATTTCAACTAAATGTACTCATATGTTCATTATTAAATGCACAAATTAAATGCATAGTAATTGTCCAAGTATGTCATGTAGAAACTGTTAAAGGAGAAGGAAGCGATACTTATTTATGCAAGTTCACTACTTTTGGAGAGAGTATTTTAAAAAATTAAACATTTTGAAAATAAAATTTTCAAAAAGAGCTTAAAACCTTTCAGATAGTTATATAAATGGTAATATGTGTTTGATTTCTTTTGTTGTATACATGTTTTGTGTAGCTTGTGAGGAAGAGGAGATTCTTTCCTCCTGAGACAAGGCATCTTGCTGAATGCAAAGTGCTAAATAGAAGAAACAGAAGTTTGGCTGAGCATGTTTGTTTTTTTTAGGGAGAACCTGGGAAGTGGTGGATATATTCGTAGAGTTACCGGTGTTTTATTATCTTTCTTCAATAAAGACAGAATTTGGACTTTAAATGCACAATGCATATGCAGGCAAACAAAAAAATCTATAATAGAGGTGAACTGGATAAAGAGTTACAAGAACTTCTTTTTAAAAAAAGTTCAATACTTCTATTACAGGTGGAAAAAGTTCTGTATTAACTGCTCTTATTGTTGGACTTGGTGGAAAAGCCACTGCAACTAATAGAGGCTCCTCATTAAAAATGTTTGTACGAGATGGAGAGACGTAAGTAAAACTTCTTAGTTTTAAGGTTGAACATGTTGTTTAGTGGTTGTGGTTCAGCTGATCAGTTTTCTGTTCACCTTTGTTTTCTCCGTTCTCCTATTGGATCTACCAGATTTGTGAATAAAAAGCATAATGCTGAAGAGATCATATTTAAACAAAAAACCCACCAAACTACAAACAAAAACCACATTAGAAATTTTACCAGTAATTTAACAGTAGTATACCATTGTCTCTGAACTAGCTAGCATAATGACGTGTCATGTGTATTGCCCAGTTATTGTGTATTATTTCCACAGTGTACTTAAAGATCCTACAGAAGAGTTGTGTTCATTAGGAAAAATAGGAAACTAGTTACCACTGTTTTGAGAGCAGTGACATTAATTCTTTTTCTGTCTCTCTGGTGACGTGAATAAATATACAGTACAAAGACCCTGACATACAGGTGGATTATTAAACATGCAGGACGTGGATTCACGTCTGCTGCAAGAGTGGGGATAACATGTTTAGGGGAATCAATAAAAAGATAAGAGAGGAGGTTTAAGAGTTTACGCTTACATAAAGCTATAACTCGGAGCCATAGTCTTTTCCTTTCAGAGGTGCTTGGAGTAAAATTGTTGACAGTACCTACCTTACATATAAGAACTTAATGTTGCAGCATTCACTTGAAATAGAAAATCTGAATTTAGAGCTGAAACCAATCTCATCTTTTCTAGAAGAATGCTTTAAACATTCTGTTATAGATTACTTTGGTTAGGGATGGCTGTGGGAGCTAAGCAACTGTTTTCTACAGAAGCCAGTTTGGGGACAGGAAAACAACAAAAAAGCAACTGGATTCTGCAGCCTAAATGTGGGGGCACTCAGATGGGAAGGAAAGGTGAGGGAAATCTGTTCTCACAGCTGTTTGCTTTTGGCTCATGATTTATCTGAAGCATAGAAGGTGCTAACATGTTAGTGTATGACAGCCTTTCTGGCCATGTGTCTCTGCTGTTTTGGCTCAAACAAGATAAATATATCTTGTTCTCATTGGGACTATGACTGACTTCTAGTTGTGACCTATACAAGACATGACAGTTTCTGTGGAAAATTAGAATGTTCTGATATTATTTAAGTTTTTTTTTTTTTTTGGTTTGTTTGTTTTTTTTTTTTTTTTTGGTGGTTTTTTTTTTTTTTTTTTAGATTTGGAATTAATTTTAATTGTGCTTATTTTTATTTTTCAGTTCTGCAGATATTACCATAACACTGCGAAACCAAGGTAGAGATGCATTTAAACCAGAAATGTACGGTGACTCTATTATTGTGAATCGGCACATTAATCTGGATGGAAACAGAAGTTGTAAACTGAAAAGCAAATCTGGTTGGTGTCTGTTTGTTTTGGTCTCAGTCTCAGAAGCTCTTCAAATGCTTTCATTGCTTTAAATGCCTTGATGTTAGTAAAGAAAGATGTTTCTCATTTCATTCATCGCTCAAGGATGATGTCCATTTTTTTTGTGTTTACCTTAGACTAAGAATATTTTAGGAAGTCAAAAGCAGTTGTGTCAGGTTCTGCATGATGTGAGGTTGTATAGTATTTGTTTTCATGAAAATCTGCTCATGTTATGAAGCTGAACATAGTTCTTAGTCTTTTTAAGGTTTTGTTGAATTTTCTGATTTACCTAAATTCTGTCACAGATGGTTTATGAGGCAAGGAGGGTCTTTAAGTAGAAGTCTTTCTGTACAAATGCAAATATATCAGAAAGATTAAAATAACCAACCAAATGGTGTTTCTCATTTAGGGCTAAATCTGTGTTACAGAAATACTAATTAATTTTTGACATTTACTAAGAACTGCTAGATTGAACAAAAGGCTAGGGTATTATATGTGTCTCTACTTTGGCCCTATTGGTATTTCCCCCTTTTTTTTTTTCTTTTTTTTTACCATTAGGGACCTTAATTTCCTCAAAGAAGGAGGAACTTGTAGGAATACTGGATCACTTCAATATACAGGTAATTGTTATAGTGTTTAAATTCTGTGCAATTTAAGACATCAGCATGCGATGTTGTAATTCTTCAAATAAAAGCAGTGTTCCATTTCGTTAAATGAGAGAGGTTCACCTCTTGTGTGTTCTTCCAAGATCAAATTCAATGGAAAAAGAAAATTGAAATTTATGTTTCATACAATGCAGAATAAGATTCTATCCCAGACAGATAAGTATTTGCTGCTGAGTCATGTATCCTATTAAAGGAAAGTCTTAGTATATGTAGGTTTCTTTCATACTTGGAGGTCTTTTTTTTCCTGCTCATTATTTCAGTTTCTGCTGTTGAAGAAATTGGTGTGTGTTTTTGCTGTTTAAGTGATTAAGGAAAGATCAGGTAGTGCACATGAAATTTAAATTGCTAAACATATTCAGCCTTTCACGTAATATAAACGTCTGTTAGTATGTATTGATTTTATTTTGTGGAAACTTCCATAAGAGTATATAGGGCAGTTAATTGCATTTAATGCAATACTTTGATTCGTTAAATAATGAGAAATTAAACAGGATTGGGCAAAATTCCTAATGTTGATCTTCTTATATAAATAGAAAAAACAAGCATTGTCTTTCTACAAGTCAGTTATTCTCCTGGAAACAGTTCCTCAGGTGTTCTTGTTATGGTTCCAATTTCTACTTGTTGATGTTGGATTTTTAAATGTTTTTTTTTTATTGTTGGGGTGTTTTTGTTTTTAAAGAAAAAAAGGGAGTGAGAGGAGTAGAAATCTTCATTTCTGATTCTGCTTCTCTCAGATTATTACTGAATTGCTGGCCATGGAACAGGGAAATGATTTCTTCTTTCATGGTTATGCAGTTATATGAGAATACTTTTACTTAAAATGAAAAGAAGGTAATTTATTTTTACAGATAGATAATCCTGTGTCTGTTTTAACCCAAGAGATGAGTAAGCACTTTTTACAGTCTAAAAATGAAGGTGACAAGTACAAGGTAAGAAAAATCATTCAACAGTTTGATTAAACAATAAAATAATGATTTCAAATTTTGAGAGATGGCATTTGGAGGAGAAAAATTCATGAGAATTCTTAAATTTTAATGACCTGTTTTGGGTTAAGTCAGGTAAGCAGCTAAGCACTACACAGCCGCTCACTGTCTTCCCTGCTTCCCTCTGCTTGGGATGGGAGAAGAGGAAAGGAAGAGTAAAAGCAAAAAAAGCTGTGGATTGAGATAAAAATTGTTTAAAAAAATGAAGAAAAGCTGGAGGAAGAGAGAAAGCAAGCAAAGCAAGAGATGCAAAGGCAATCACTCACCACCTCCTATGGGTAGATGGATGCACAGTTGGTTCCTGAGCAAAAGATGGTCAACCCCACTAAACCCTCTCCTCTCCCTTTTTATTGCTGAGCATGACTGTGGTGGTTTTGTCTGGGATAGAGTCAATTTTCTTCACAGTAGCTAGTAGGGGGGCTATGGTTTAGTTTTGTGCTGAAAACGGATATTTTTGTTACTCCTGATCAGTGCTTGCTGAGAGTCAAGGCCTTTTCTGTTTCTCACACTATCCCACTGGGGAGGAGGCTGGGAGTGCACAAGGAATTGGGAGGGGGCACAGCTGGGACAGCTGACCCCAACTGACCAAAGGGATATCCCACACCATATGGCATCATGCTCAGCATATAATGCTGGGGGAAGCAGGAAGAGGGGGATGTTTGGAGCGATGGTGTTTGTCTTCCCAAGTCACCATTACAAGTGATGGAGCCAGGCTGTCCTGGCGACCCACCTGCCCATAGGGAGTGGTGCATGAATTCCTTGTTTTGCTTTGCTTTGCTTGCACGTGTGGCTTTTGCTTTATTGAACTGTTTTTATCTCAACTCAGGAGTTTTCTTACTTTAATCCTTCCAGTTCTCTCCCCCATCCCACCAAGGGGG
Organism: Tyto alba; assembly: GCF_018691265.1. NCBI lineage: Eukaryota > Metazoa > Chordata > Aves > Strigiformes > Tytonidae > Tyto > Tyto alba. The sequence goes on along the minus strand of NW_024881316.1, from coordinate 38,596,479 downwards.
GTGTGTGAGCAAGTGACTGTGTGGTGCTTAGTTGTCTGCTGGGGTTAAAACACGACAACATTTTATGGGGTGGAATATCTCTTTGGTTAGTTGGGGTCATCTGCCTGGTTGTATCCCCTCCCAACCTGTTGCACACCCCACCAGTCTAATCACTGGGAGGGCAGAGTGAGAAACAGAGGCCTTGACACAGTACAAACACTATTCAGGGACAGCTAAAACATTAGTGTTTTATCAATATTGTTTTGGTTCCACCTCTTAAACACAGCACCGTAACAGTTGCAATGAAGAAATTTAATTCCATCGCAGCCAGTACACTATCTGACTGTAGCACTCGTCTACTTGCAAAACCGATTTTTTTGAAGTTTCTTTTCTCTAAAGGCATTGATAAATTAAAAAAAAATTAGGACACCACTGAGTTAATATAATTCAGAAACACCCCACCAGTTATTTTACTTTGGGTATCATTCAGCATGCATAGAGGTTGGGATGAGTAGTTTTTCTATGGTAAATATTTCAAGTTCGCTTAGATAAACTCCTGAATCTGACATCTGCATCTTTTTATTTCTTTTTAGTTTTTTATGAAGGCAACCCAGCTGGAACAAATGAAAGAAGATTATTCATCTATTATGAAAACTAAAGAAAATACATGTATTCAGATAGAACAAGGAGCAGAGGTATGTAAAAGTTTAATTATTAGTACAGATCTGAGCACTGACAAAAATACAGGCGTTAAACTACATAGTGTGGATTTCATTAGGTCTCGATGACATTAGATTTTAAAAGAATAAATCTTTCCAAGATTTGGTATTATATCACAGCTTTTTGCACTTATAATCGAACCTCTCTTTTTCTTTTTTTTTCTTTTTTTTTTTTTTTAAGCGTCTTGAAGAACTTAAGCAGCTTTATTATGAAAAAAAGGAACATTACAAAAGCATTGCTTTTGTGAATGACATGCGAAATCATCTTGAAGATTTGAAACATCAAATGGCGTGGGCAGTGGTAAATGTCTTGTTAAAATATGCTTCCTCTTATGAAATGCACTTTATTCCCAGTCTGCTGCAGACATTCTGATATGTGCTAATATATGCTTCTGTTTAGGTGGGTGAGATGGAAAAAGAAATACAGCCAATCAAAGAAGGCATCACAGCTGAAGAAAGAAATACGGAGAAGTTTGTTCAGAAGCTAGAAGAATGCCGGGTACCTATATAGTTTAAACCATATGTCACTAGTTTTGCCTCCTAGTCTCAAGAATAAAAATATTTAAGCTGTGATTGTCCTTTGGCTTATAAGGTATTGAAACTGGCCCTCTTAGCTTTTTGCAGGCAGCTGAGAGCATTCCCATTTATACACATTTTTACCCATCTAAAACTTAACTAACATTTGCATTCCATGTTTCATTGGATAATATTAGGACATGTTGTTTTCACTTGTTTAGTAGGGGTTATGTGTATGTGGGTTTTATGCTGATACTTCTGTTTCAGGTAAGGATTCTGTTATTTTGACTGGAAATTTGAGATGACTAATATTGCATATACCAGTGAACAGTAATTTAAACTGTTCTATTGTTGAGAGTACTTGATGCCCATTTCTGTAATGTTGGAGCATCTTTCAGAGAGCTGTCATGTAGGTTTCCTTGGCTATCACTGTGGAAAAGATCAGTGTCTGATTTCAGGAGATATCTGGAAATTTAACAGACCTTTTGGCTGGTACTTAAGACTTCCGTAGGTAGCAAGAGAGAATAATTTTGCTAGGCATTCAGATTCAGATATGAAATATATCTTTTGGAGAGAAACACTAGGCATCAGGATTTTGAACTTTTCAGTCTATTAAAAGTCATTTTTCAAACTTTCTGAATTGGCACTCATTTTTTGTTGATTTTTTTTTTTTTGTAATTTTTTTAAAAAAGTAGTATGTATTTGTTTTATAATTGAGATGTTCTTAGTTTATGGCTGAATATGTCTGTGTAGTGTTGGAGAAACAGTGTCCAGATACTGGTTTTCTTCTTTCTGTATCATGGTGCTTGACTATTGTATGAAGAGTCCTGTATTTGAGTAAACCATGAGTTAGAAAAGAAGGTTGCTGTTTACTTCACAGATTTGGTAGTTCTTTGGTTTCCTGAGTATGTTCCTTTATTGATTTTCATCTTAGCATATCTGTAGTGGCAATGACTTTTTTTTTAAGAAAAAAAAAAAAAAAGCAAATGAGACATGTTGGATGGATTCTTTTGAGAAATATTTCTTCTGTAGCAGTAAGAGGTTTTGAAGAAAATTTTGCTTCATTACTACATGTGTATCATTCTCTTTTTGCATCAAAGGTAAAAGTGAATGAAGCAGAAGAAAAGTACAAACAAATACAAGAGAAGTTAATAACCATAAGTGAAGAAGCACAAGCCCTGCATCCTCAGTGTATCTCTTTGAAGGCTGATGTACAGACAAAAAGAAAAGCAGTGAATGATGCTGAGGTAGGCAAAAAGACCTTTCAAAGTTCATACCAATTTTAAACTTTAATCCTGTTCATGCTCTACCCATATGTACTTCTCCATCCGTGTCTAGGTTTCCTGAACACATAGTACAGTTCAAAATAGGTGCAATTTCCTGTCTCACTTGCAAGTTTATGTTTGGGGGGTCCTGGGCTTTACATCTTTACACGGGTATTAAGCAGTGTTAAGCTTAGGTCTAATTAAAGATATTTCAAGTTAAGTGTTATTCTTTTTCACATTCCTGAAATTCAAGTTATGTTTTTGATGCAGATCAATGTTTATTTACTCAAAACTGTAGTTATTTTTGAAATCATTTCTTCTGTTTATTAAACTATTGTATCCTATTTCCTTCATAGGTACTTTATAATCGTTCCAAAACTGAGTTAAAACGTCTGGGAAAAGACGATGAACACCTGCGTAAACGAATTGAAGAACTGAAAAGCAGGTAAATACAGATATAGTGATTATGGTGTATTTTCTTAAGGTCTAGGTATATAAGGGAGTGAACTCTTCTGATTAATGATAAAATCTGCAGTAACAGAAAATATTTAAACTTTAGCAGGGCCCAGTTAAATATTTAAATATTTCTGATCCTGCTTTGCACACCAAGATTTTGACCAGAAGTTGGTGAGGTAATTGGGCAGGAAAAAAGCTTTGTTTTTTTGTTGATGATGATATAAATTTTCTAGCTTCCATGGTGTTGCAAAATAAATACACCTTAAAGTAAGCCCAATATGAATATAACTGGGGAGAGTTATGTGTGATTACAAATTAAAATAAAAAAAAAAAAAAAAAAAGAAAAACAAAACCAAAAAAACCCCCAAATAGTATATATGCTTTGTGGATCTTGTAAATGTGCAGAATCTTAAATATAACTTTCTCGTGTGTAAATCTTTTGTATGTTACAGGTAATAAAACAAAGTTTGTGTCACTTATAAATCATCAGTATGGTTTTAAAATATTGAGGTATGATCTTTTCTAGTGCTAGTAAGGTTTTGGAGCCTGAAAAATTGGAAAGACAAAGGAAAATTGCACACCTAAAGGAACGGTTAAAGGTATTCCGTGATGAAGAAATAATGATTGGTCAACAGGTGGATCAGTTTCATCGGGCTATATATAGGTGTAAGGAAGAACATACTAGACTTAGGTAAGTTACTCTTTTTGAATGTTACTGTTTTCATTTATTTCAAGTTATAAGAGGTTTCTCCTTATGTACCTGCAGTCCCTAAGGTATTATGCTTCCGTTTGTTTGTGGTTTTGTTTTGTTTGTTTGATTGTTTTGTTTGGTTTTTTTGTTGTGGTTTTTTTTTTTTTTTTTTTTTTTTTGTAGTTTATTACAGGACCTATTAAACTTTTGTCTTTGGCACAAAATGACTTAATTTAGAAACTTTTGGAAAATTAAGAAAACTGCTTTGTTATTAAATGTGAAGGTACTACTAATTTAAAGCCTGATATAAATCCATACTGTTGGTCTAATGCCCTTCTCTCTAATTCCCACCATCTGTCCCTTATTCTCTTATCGTATGGGCAGACTATGATTTTAATTTTTTCATGTTGTTTAATATACTACTACATCCTGATACAATGTGACAAGATATATAACACAATATAAGGAAGTAGATACACTTAGGGTTAATTGTATCTATAGTTAAGGCAAGTTTATAGAGGCTTTGAAGCAAATGCTTAAAACAACAATTTAGCCCATACCTGAGCTAGTAAAACAAATTGCTTTTTGGCTCTGATTTGGAAAAAGAACTTGAACAATGGTTACTGGAGAGGATTATGGTGATGTTGTCATTTATTGTCTTAAGAGATTTGAGAATTGTTGGTTATTGCACTCGATGTGTTAGTTTAGACATCTTGTATCAATTATTTTAACCAACAGTTACTTTGTGTTCTGTTGAAGACCTTTGTAGAAGACAGTGAAATTGAATCATATAATTAGAAATAAAATAAATTTATTAAAAATTGTTAGAAGTAAAAAAGTCTTATAAAACTGTTGCAAAGTAGTAATTTCCTTTCTTGCTTTTTTGTCTCATGTTTCTTGAAACTATAAAAATATTGTTGCATGTGTGTAGCTATCTGCACATTGAAGTATTGTGGTCTTGATACACTGTCCTATTAGTACTTGAAAGGTGAGACTTCATATTTTAATCAAATTAAGGCTTCATAAGCTGTTGCTACTGAAAAATATTCTGTTCTATTAGGAGAGAAGACTGTGTTGCAAAACAAGCACTGGATGCCAAGGAGAAACAGCTAAGAGACCTGAAAGATAGTAGAACAAATACCTTGAAAAGATTTGGATCGTATATGCCAGCATTTCTTCAAGCAGTTGAAACGGCCTATAGGGAAGGGCGCTTTAAACATAAACCTATTGGACCTCTAGGTAAGAATGACTGCTGAAGAAGACATATTTCCTCATGGGATTCATTGCATAGCTGGTAATGTAAGCAGTGATCTTTTAGAAAAGCTATTTGTTCTTTAAGGAGCTTCAGATATGTCTGTCTTCTATACTTCTGGGACTAAAGGTTTTATCCTAGTATGTTATCTTTCGCTTCTGTCATTTTTATCACTGTCCTGGTTTGGTCTGGGATAGAGTCAATGCTTCTTCTTAGTAGCTAGAATAGTAGCTAGAATAGAGGAGGGGTGGCTGGGAAGGAGCTCTCTCTCGCTTCTGGAATTGCGATTGCAGGATCTTGGTATTTTGGCATTGCTAGCTGGGAACGGGCTGAGTATTGGTCATTGGGTGGTGAGCAATTGCATTGTGCATTGCCCGTTTATAATTTCTATTATTGCCACTATTTTATATTATTACCATTATTGAACTGTTTTTATCTCAACCTGCAAGTCTCCTTTTACCCCTCCAATTCTCTCCCCCATTCCTAGGTGGGGGAGGGTGGTTGAGCGGCTGCGTGGTGTTTGGCTACTGACCAGGTTCAAACCATCACATTGAACTGTCAAACATCTACTGTTCTTCCTCATTTTCCAACTGTTTTTGTTAAAGTATTTTATGTAGTTAAATGGTAAACTTTCACTGCACTCCTACAACTCCTCCACGCCCTCAAAGCATCAGACTGCTGTGCTTTGGCTGCTTGTTCCTTGGTGGATCGAACTGCCCAGCTCTTGGACAGGTTTTGTTCAGAATGTCCAGTGGCTGACTTATGGGCTTGTCAAACTTGAGATGTTTTGCATGGAGCAACTCAGAACCAACTGAGTTTTTGTTGTAAAATATTGTTGTAGCGTTTGGTTTCATTATGTTTTTTGAGCAGCTCTGACAGTGACTGCAATCTTCAGGTTGTGAATGCAACTAATGGTTTCATCATATTCTGAATGTAAGTGTAAAGGCCATGGTACTTAAGTACTTGGCATTTACTGCAGGGTAAGAATGTGAAAACACACGTACTACTGAAGACAGGCGATACAGTGGAAATCATAGAATCATAGAATGGTTTGGGTTGGAAGGGACCTTAAAGATTATCTAGTTCCAACCCCCCTGCCATGGGCAGGGACACCTTACACTAGACCAGGTCTTCCTTTTTTCACCAGTGTACCTATAGAAGATTTTCTTGTTGCCCTTGACATCCTTGGCCAGATTTAATTCTATCAGGGGTTTGTACTTCCTAACCTGATCCCTGGCTGCTTGGACAATTTCTCTGTATTCATGCTCAAACTTCATGTTTGTTTTACTTACAGCATAGTTGTTTCTCTGCCTTCACTCTTAAAGCATTAAATTGTTGATAAGCAATCCTGTCCTTGATACACTCCTGCTGAGCTGCTATAAAATTGTTACCTTAATGGAAGTTAGTAGTCACCCTCAAAGATCTTAGAAGAAAACGTAGGCCTCTGAATGTATATATAGGAGTCTCTACAGGGAGAGAAATTATATGTTTGTGTTCTCAGGGTAGCTTGTCTGTTGTGGAGTCTTTTATCTTTTAGTTAACTACTTTATAATTTTTTTTTTTTTTCCCCTTCTTGTAAGAAAGGTTTTAGACTCTTAAAAAAAATTGTAACACAACAAACCGAAACCCTTGAGTGCTAGAATTGCACTGCTGGATATTTTGTTATAGAACACAGCTCCTAAAGCCTTGTTTCTTATGTTTACTTAGGTGCTTTCATTCATATGAAAGATGCTGAACTGGCTTTGGCTGTTGAATCTTGTTTAAAGAACCTAGTTCAGGCATTTTGCTGTGATAATCATAATGATGAAAGAAATCTTCAGCTACTGATGTCTAAATATTATCCACATGGAATTAGACCTCAAGTAATCGTAAATAAATTTCGTAATGAAGTTTATGATGTTAGACACAGGTAAGTTATGGTTTGAATTTTATTGCTTAGCCTTGTTGGTTTAAAGTATTATTAGTTGAAAAGTACTCCTTGTAACTTTTTTTTAAAGAATTTCATGTGAACTTTATGAATAGTGTTTTTTCTTGTTTTCTTCAGAGCAGTTCATCATCCAGAATTCCCATCAGTTCTCACAGCATTGGATATAGATCATGCAGTGGTTGCCAATTGCTTGATCGATGTGAGGGGTATTGAAAAAGTCCTGCTGATTAAAGTAAGGCTCTCCGCTCCCTATTGGTCTTTAAAGAAAAGCATTTTCTCTTTGTATGGAATATACACGATACTTTCACTGGTAGTGTCTGTAATGAACAAAAGAGGTAGAGAAAGATCATTTTACTGTTTTTTTTTGGCCCCTCTGAGGAAGAGGTGAGGACCCTGATGGCTCAGTAGACCCCTGACTGTATCAGTTGCCAGTAGACACAAATGTACATAACCACTGAGCTCTCCCAGTAAGGCCCTCTGGGCATTCAGTAACCTGTCATTATCCCACTTCAAATGCTGTTTTCTGTCATGGACGAGAGAAATTAAAGTGACATCCCATAGTGGATTTAGATACTGGGATTTATTTAAGAATCAGCAAGGTTAGAGCTTTTATTCTTATTTCCATATGTTTACTTGTTTCCCTGGCCCCCTAGCACTACCTTCATAGGTCTCAACTTCGCTGCAGGGCTGGTCTCAATCCACTCATCTCCCAGCCTATATTTGTGACTTGTGACCAGATCACTGCTGGTCAGGGAAGGTCAGGCATAAAATCTTACCAGTTCCTGCAGTGCAGCTGCTCGTAGATACCTGTTTGGGCTGTTACTGGTCAAGGTCCCTGGGATTTGTCTACAGATCTCTCCCCGTGTGTTTCCAGGATCTTCCCTGTTAGTTTCTGGGATGTTCACCGTCATCCTTTTGGGCCTCCAAGTGGTCTGGTTTCCCAGTCTAAATAGTCCATGTGAATGTGATTAGCCTCTTAACTGTTACCTATCTCATGTCTTTTTACTACTGAGTTCAGGATGTGTCAGTTTTGTGTAGTCCAGGTGTTACCAAAGTTTGTAACCAGCTGGTACCAGTTGTACCTAGCAACTGGTAACTAGGTACCAGTTGTAGCTGTAGCAGGCTTGTGCGTGAGAGTTCAAAAGTTCCCTTTCAGATATTCAACCACTCGCTCTTACCTTAAATTAACAGCCACATGCTTTCATTCACAGCCTAATTTATCTTTCACCTACCACAACAACCAGAGCCCCTTTGGACTCTGCAGCGTTGAAACATTTGCGATGAGAGAGTGCAAAGAAACATGGTTGTAGATAGAGTCTGGTAAAATAAAAAAAACAGCAATGATCAGTTAAGTAGGATTTGAATGAAGTGACTAACAACTGGTATTGAACGAAGATTACATACTATTTTGACGATCTATTTTTTTATGACCATAAAAACATGCTAATGAACTGTTTTCTGCCACTATATGCTTTTTGATCTTAATTTACTTCGATTTCTCTGTTAACTACTGAAGATACCAGCTTCTGCATATAAGATTACAGGTGAAATGTTCAAAGATAAAAATAAGATGTATGTCTTTTTATTTAAAGGAAGCAGGGTATTCTATAAGTAGCAGAACTAATGATGCTTACTTCCCATGGACTTTTGTTTTTCTCCAAAACTACTTGTGCCAGTTTGTTCTCTGACATTTCTGCTGGAAAAGAGGCAGTTTATGCTCTTGTCTAGTGTAGAGCTGACTGACTGTTTATGAAGCGTGGCTGTTAATGAATGTAACAGTTGAATCTTCTGGGCTTTTCTCATAGCAGAAATGCTAGTTTTGTTCTTCTCCCCTCTGCCTTACATAACCACTGATTTTCATAGTTATCTTTGAACCCTGCCTGAAAAATTTAATCCAAATCTGAAAGACGTTGAATGGGTATTGTGTGGAAGAAATGACACTTCTTAATGGATAACATGATTGCCTTCGACTAAGGAACTTGTGACCACTTAGTCTGTCACTGGCAATGCTTTTTTGACCAGCGTGTTCCCCCAACTTTAATTGAACATAGTTTGTTGTGCTTCACAGCTTGTCTTGGAAAATGGTTTACTGTATGTGTATTTCACTTTTGCTAATTAAATATACCTGTGCATAGTGACCTTTTGGTTAGTAATTTTTTTCCATGGCAAATTATAAGGGACTGATTAGACTACAGAATTACAATGCAGATAAATTTGTAATAGATTAAAAGAAATGGGCAGCTAAGCCAAGTGGGTGGTTTTTGACAATGTATATGTCATATTCAACTCAGAAGAGCAGATTCTTGACATTACAGATTTTTTTTTCACATTCTTTCATTAGTTTATTCCTTAATTTCCATTCCTAATGAAAAATATTTCTGGCTGAGATCTTTCAGACAAGCTTTAAATTGATATCTTTATGGTTGCTTTTCTATTGGTATAATAACAGCCATTGTATTTTTCAGAGTAGCCGTAAAGCTCGTGAAGTAATGCAGCTTAATCAGCCCCCAAAAAATTGTAGAGAAGCTTTCACTGCTGAAGGTGATCAAGTATTTGAAAGACGGTATTACTCTTCTTACTACATCAGACCCAAGTACCTAAGCAAAGACGTTGAAACAGAAATAAGGTTAGCATCTTGTAATGCTGTCTTTGTAAAAAGTGCACTTGTTGACATGAATAGTGGAATTGCATATTTGTCTATTTGCATGTACACTACTTTCCAGTCTTTCTATCCTTTTTCTGGGATTTATGCTTCCTTTCTGAGAATTATGGAAAACCTCTTTATTTTAATGTTTTTCTGTGATAGGTACAAACCTCAGTTGTACTTACATATTTTTCAGCTTGTGGCATGTAAATCTTGCCCAGCAGGTAGGGCTTTGCTGGGCTGAATACTCCAGGAAATCTAGCTACCTTCCTTTTTGTTTTTCACTTGCTGAAAGAGTATGGAGTCAAAGCTGTTTCTTTAAAAATCTAATACCTGAACAGTGGTATTATAGTTTACTGCAAAGGAAGCTGCATTATTCAAACCAAAGTTATGTTGGCACACATAGTCCTACTGCTTTCAAACTCTGCATCAGTGTTTTCTCAGACTTTTGACTTCACTCATGGTAGGTCTCTGATAAAGTTGACTTCGTTCCTTGCCCCAGTTTTATTTTTTTACTGTATTTTTTTTCTTACTGCTTTCAAAATAGCAGTTTAAAAAGTCAAACATATTTCAAAGTTTACAGACTTGAGCTGTCACCAAGCAAATTAGTGACAATAGAATACTTTTATTTTGAGGCTCAGATTATATTACAGACACATTAAGTAAATATTTTAATTTTAGTATTAATAGCTGATAGTGTGGACTGAAGTGAATGTTAAAAATTTATTTCTGTTAATTCAAAAGTTTTAAATATGTCAGTTGACTCTGTTTTGTTCATGTCAGTATATAATGAACTTCACTCAAAGATTATCTTAACTTTCAAATTGTTATAGGCATTTCATTACCAAAATTGCTATGGGGAATGATGTAGCCCAGTTAAAATGGAAAAATGTCTTATTACCTTTCTCCAGCTGCCCCCCCCCCCCCCCCCCCCCCCAATTTGAGAACTTAGCCTAAAGCAATAACTGATTTATTTGGAATAGTATATGCAATTTATTAAAGACTGATTCTGGGATCAGAATCAGTCCATTTCATACATCTATAACAAAAGTTGGATTAAACACTTGTATTAAGTTTGTGTTTTGTTTTTTTTTTTTTTTTTACTGTAATATTAGTAAAGCTTCCCCTTTCTTTCGCAGAGGTGAAAGACTATCAAAGTTTTGCCATCTATAAATGGTAATAAAAAATAGCATTGTTTAGCATTTCAAATAGTTTTACCATGAACTGAAAGAATTAATTATGGAGATTGTTAGACATGACATTTCCTTTGTAGAATAAAAATTATGACACTATAATTTTTTTTTTTTCACATCTCTCCTAATTTATTTTCTTTCTGACTGGAAGTGTGTTGTCCTAGTCAAAGAATTTGTTTTATTTCAAGATGCAGTAGTATTTTTAGAAATAGCACCACTGTTTAGTTCAAACATTTGGCCTGTTTGTGAAAATTGCTAACAGGTTACAGGTGGTTCAAATCACATGAATGGTTTATCCACTAGGCACTGAACTAAGACCATCAAGCAGCTATCTGCTGGTTATTAACTATGAGTTTTGCTGTAGAGCTTTGGTGTTTCTTTATTGATTGTTAAAACTACTCAATGCATAACAAACTTAAGATTTTATTCTTTTTAGGGGAGCGCATTTTTACCCTTTCTCTTGTCATACATTTAATTTTTATTTGTGGATTTCTGTGTGTGTAATAAATATTCGTGTAATATATCTCAATGTCACTTTGTTTATAAAGTTTCTTGGAGAAGGAAATTGAAAGCAAAAAGGCACAGTTGGCAGCATCTCAGCAATACTTATATTCCATTGAAAATGAGATTAGGCAGAATGAAGGACATCTTCATTGTCATCAACAACGCCAAAAAGAACTACAGGTAAAAATAGGCACAGAATTAGTTTTTAGAAACTGGTCAGTCTTTCCCTATTACATTTTGGCTTCTGCAGTGTATTTTGAGCAGATAATAGTTTTTAATGTTTATCCTTTTGTTGTTTGCTTTCATGTTGCATACTTTTGCTGTATGCTTTCAGCATTTAGGACAGAATAATAGAGGCCATGTCAATCCTATCATATGCTGTTGTTTGTGTATGGTATCTCTTATTTTTTCCCCTCTTGTGCTAAATCTCTCACAAATTACTGCTTTTTTTTTGACAAAAATAGGAAGTTACTGCAATACTTGATGCAAGTTTCTTTTCCCTGCTGTCCCCTCATTTATTTCTGTTGAGCCTTAGCTCTTCATTTCCAGAATCTTGTTTCTCTCTTTGTGTTCTCTTAAGCCATTTTAATATGCTGAATATTTCACCTTTAAGTTTTCTTAATTTTAATTTCTTTATAAGATGTTTTATAGCTATTAGTTGTCTGTCTTTTTTTTTTTCTAGTACTTCTAGACAGGATATATATTTGTGGTGGCCAATGATGTTAGTTAGACAGTATAAGGTAATACATACTCTGTAAGGTTATATTCAGTAAATTATAAATAAGAACCAGCAAAAAACTTGGCATGTGGACTCAAATTGCTGAAGATAAATATTTGAAGGAAACATAACATATATTTTATTCAATTGTCACGTTGAATGGAAATACAGTAATAACTTAATGATTTAAAGTGCATGTGACTTTCAGAACAAGTTATATCTTATAAAAATGGATTCCATAGGTAAGTGGTAGGAGTTCTGTCTTTTGTAGACACTAGTGAAACTAAAAGACCAAACATCTTGCTTTCTGTTTTGACCTAAAAGAACAAATGTGAACTTTTCTCTTTAGGTAAGTTTAAGAATATTTATTTTTCTTTTTAGATAAAAATAAGAACAACAAATGCAGAAGTAGCAGATCTTGAAAACGTGGAAGAACAACAATCAGTGGACATCCATACATTAGTAAGCATAGATTATCAAATTATGACTAATAAGGATATGAAATAATGTCTTCTAATGTTGGCAGTTTTTGAAATATGTAAATACTGTAGATTTTCAACTGCTGTACAAGTTGGATACATAGTGAAGAGTGTAACACTCTACAGAATGTCTACACTTATGGCAATGCCATTATTTTATTTATTTTTGGTGAAATCTTTGTTTGGTCCCTTTTTTTTTTTTCTTTCTTCATTTTTCGCTTATCTTTCTACCCTTTTTCAAATCAACGGCACCACAAGTTTATGGATGGCAAGGTGTTGTTGTAAAAGGATATTTTGTGCATTTTCTTTCCTCATTCCAGACCTGCAGTGCTGTAAAAGACTGGTTAAGGAGAAGCAGTGCTATAGGTTTGCAGGGCAGAAGTGTCATCATCAAAGCATAGGTAAAAGCCACTCTGGATCATAATTAATGTCCCTGCACTGCTGCTCTGTCCTGAACCCACAGTTTCTTGCTTTGATGTAGCTTCACTGTGCAGAAGTTTTAAAGTTTATGTATCACCTTAGGGAAGGATCATGGTAGTATGATGGTTCCTTCAAAGTTCTTACCTATGTTTTTCTTTGAATGTGTGTATAGTAGTTTAAGAACAGAAAAAATGTTTGATAATCTACTGTGATTTATATGTTGGTGGCCATGAATTTTCAACAGTCACTCTGAAATAAGCTAATGTATAGATGGCCAAGATTTCAGTTCTGGGAATCATGCTGATAGATGTTAATAATAATCCTGACTACAATTCAGTTAAATTCTATGCCAGTTTTCCCACTATTTTATCTGGTATCAACAAGAAGCTAAATTGCCCAGAACTTTTTCATTTTTGTCACTGATGTTGGCACAAGCTCACGCTTCTTCAGTAGTTTGACTTTCGGTGTGTGTGCACACGTGCGCATGTAAGTAAACATTTCAAAATTTACTCAAAAAGTAGGGAATCAGTACAGATTCTGTAAACTCTTGTACAGTTTCTCTTTTCCAGATAATCTAGTTCCGTCGGTTTAAAAAAAAGTATATTGTTTAATTTTTTGGTGAAATGCAAATAGTCTGTTATCTTTTTGTTGGAGAATATCTTCCTGTTCAAAAATTATTGCTTTTTCCACATTAATGTTTTTACCATTGCCTTCTGATGATGGTCTTATGCAACTGCTACATTGATATATTTGCTTCTTCTTACTCCTATCTTGGATTTTTAATACTTTTCTGTTATCTGCACTTTCTGACTACTATTATGGATTAATTCCTGCTCTTTCACTTAGTATTTGTCTTTCATTGCTGCCTTAATTTCATAATTGTTTGATCATGAAAGTGGATCTTAGCAATCCAAGTTTCATTTACATGTTTTTCTGAGGTTTTGGAATATTTGTGCTTTTCAAATGAGAAAGTATGTATGATGATAATTCATTAAGAATGGTATAATTTTCTTGGAAACAGTGACAATCCACTTACTCTTCCTGTATTCCTTTGTATACTAGATGTATATACTCTGTGACAGAGCCAGAGGGGAAGCTACCTTGTTCTTTTATTTAAAAAATTACTGTAGTAAATATTAGCATGGCTCAGTCTTCACAAAACGCTAACCCCTTTAGTCTTTTCATCACAACTCCCAAATAAAGTCCCCTTAATTTTCAGTCAGACAATTAGGAAATTCCACTTTATTTTGAAATTTGATTTAGGGCTGGCCTACCAGATCCGTCAGTCTCTTCTTTTCGGCTTTAGTGACAACTACATTGAGCTGCTCATGTTCTTATTATAGGGTATTGCATGTAAGCTTGTACCCTGATAGTGATAATAAAATAAGAATCTTGTACAGTGGTTTGCAAATGTCAGCCTCCTTTTATTATTCTTCATTTTAATATGTTTTGTCAGGAAGAGGAAATTGAAGAAAATAAGGGTAGGATGGAGTCTGTAAAAAAAGAAATGCAGCAACAAAGCAGAACAATGGACGAACTGAAAAATATTCTCCAGGAAGCTGAAAGAAAATTTGCAGAAATTAAAGAAAAAATTCATCAAGTAGAAGAAATTGCTGGTCCAATTAAGGTAGCAATAATTTCATACTGTATTTTTAATTTGTTTCCTTTGTGTGGCAAGAGGAATGAGGTTAAAATGAGGCAGGAGGAAAGAGTGTGCTCCTTCCTGATGTATTTTAAGGTCTGCCTATGAAAATGGAAATAGAGTGTTCCATCTAGAGCACGACAAGAAATAAGCTTGGCAATATTTTGAAGATATTAAGTGTAGTTGCTCTAGTGTTTTATGTTTAAAGAGAGTTTGTTTCCAGGTATTTTTAGTCATGGACTGAAAAGGAAGGAAAAAAAGTTTCCTTGGCTTTACTTTTTAGTGCATCACATTTGTTGTTTTGGCTTGCTTGTTTGTTTCTGATAAGGCCTGGATAAGAACGTTCATAACTGTTCAGTTTTCAAAAGAGCATTTGAAGTTCTCTATGGAATGCTGGTTGTTCCTGTAGTTGTGTAATCACAGAAGGTACCCATACATAGTTTTAATTATTCGAGGCTACAGAAGGCACCTGGAAATTGCAAAAAAGTAGCAGGAGTTAAGATAAACATCAGAGGGGTGACATGCAAGACTTGATATTGGCAAATGGAAGGCAATCAAATGTCGCCAAGCAGAATTAATGGTTTGAAAATGTAAAATAAAAATAAGAGTCCATCATGTTTACAGTATGATAAATTTGTAGAAGGATGAAATGAGGAAAAACTTGGAAAGATCAATATAAGAATATCTTATATGCCTCACTTAAATTGTATATTGCTATGTGGTCAGCCCCAATTAAAAAAGCAAGAGTAAACAAAAAGAGGAAGGAAACAGTTAAGGAAAACAGCTGATAAATATGTTAGGTACAGTGTATCTAATGTGGAAATTGTAAAGATATGTTCTATTTAAGAAGAACTGTGTAAGGAAAGAGAATAGATTTATTCAGAGTATTAGGACATTGTCCTCCTTATTAAGAATACTAAACGCAATAGAGGACAACTCTAATCTAAAATCCTTCCAGAAATTTAAGATGTACTGCTCTCTGTTCTACAGTTATGTAATGAACTCTTGACATATGGCAAGTTGTGGCTTTAAGGCAAGATTAGAAAAAGATAAGAACATCCATTATTGTAGGGGATGGTTGGTTTTGTTTGTTATGTTGGTTTTGTTTTTTGGAGGTGTTTTGTTTTTTTTGTTTGGTTTGGGATTGTGTTTTATTGTTGTTTCTTAAGATAAGCCATCTAGTTGACAGGGCTGAAGAAGAAAATTGTTTTCTAATTTATGTCATTCTTTATACCTCTTTGCTTCTCTGGAAAGATACAGTATCACTTCAGCCGTATCAACGTTTACGTAGTACAGAAGTTGCTGTAGTCTACATCGTACTATAGGTATAGAAACACACTGAGTTTTCAGAGAGATGCAGTTCTGGCTGATGTCACACAGGCATCAAAAGCTCTGACTAGAATGTAGTGTAAAAAATATACATAGCTTTTGGAGGTTTAGGGGAGAGTATGTTTTTTTCAAAGATCAAAACATCCCCTCAAGATAACAATTCCTAAAAACATTGCAAACATTTCTTATGTCCTTGTCAGAATTGAGTACAGATGTTCTGATAAATTGCTGTTAAAGCTCCTGGACTTTAGAAGTAGTCTTACTGAAAGCAAAATAAATTAGACAGTGTTAAAAACAACATAATTAGCTGTGGTAAGTTAGTGAACATTAGAGATGCTAGAATGGGGTAGAATCTACCCCAAACAGCTCACATCGTGATTTATTCCAAACAGGATGAACTAAACCAAGCTGACTCAGAGGTGGAAAACTCTAAACACCTTTTGCAGCACTATGAAGACAAGCAGAAAGAACACCTGGCTTGCATAAAAAGACATAAAGAATTACTAGCTGCTAAAGAAAAAAAATTGGAGGTAGGTATAAGGGTTTTTTCTGTATTGAAGTCAGATGGTCATAATCCTTCTAATATTTAATCATATGTCATTCCACTTGTACAACTTACAGACCATATTAATACACAGCTACACTGAGCATTCTCTCAGCTGTGTCTTAAGCTATCTAAATCAAGTAAAAGTAATTTGTACAAATGTATCAAGGCCTCTTTTTGTCTGGCAGAGCACCATTTCTGTATTGACAGGTAAGTTTGGGGTTATGCATCTAGAACTATTTCTTCTGTATTTTGCAATGAAAAGATTAAAATGACTCAACTTTAAAATTTGTGTTTTAAGTTAAATCGAATGATACTGTTTTTGTTTTTTGGATGCTAGCTTTTTCCTTGTACAGACCTCATACTTGATCTTTTGAAGATTTATCTAACCAAGCATTATTAACTAACTCTGAAATAACATCCGTGAAGACTTTTGGAAAACTGCCCTATTTAAATATGGTGCATTTGGTTCCTTATTTATCTGTATTAGCTAAATAATTGTGAACTTATTTAATAATTCAAATGGATACAGTTCTTGGCACTGAAATAACTACTTACCTAAAATGTTAGTAAAAAGTTGTTAATGACAACTAGGTTTGCTGTGATAAGTACACAAATAACGATACAAAAATATTTTTCTTGCTTGGAGACTTTGTTTTTTCATAGCACAAAATATTTGTTGTGAAGACTAAACAGATTTTTAAAAAATGTAATAATTGAGTTTCAAACTTTTTACTGTAGGAAAAAATGGCACAAGCTAGGCAAATATACTCAGAACGCATAGAGGTCAGCAGAACTGTTAAGAGTCTTGATGCAGAAATGAATCGCTTGAGAGAGAGGATAAATTCAGAAAATAATCGCCATGGAAACAGAGAAGAAATAATACAGTAAGTCATCTTTAATGTCTAAATTAGTTCAGGTAAGATGGAAAAGATAAGGGAAAGAATATTGACTCACAATGCATGTATATGTGTTTTTAGTACTTAAACCATGTACAAAAGTATAGAAACATGCTGTGCTGATTGCTCAGTCAACTAGTACTGAACAGATTTAGGAATGCTGAACTACCTGCTAGTGATTTTAGACAGTGTCTGTACTATATATATGAAGTTACCAATAATCGGATACCCTCTTAGTGCTTAGAAGTTTCACAGTTATGACCGCATGCTGCGAACATAACTGTTGTTCTGTGATGCAGTAAGCATTAAGTATACTTCTAGTTTGAATAAATAATGAGGACGTTAGGCAATTACTTGAGGTTTTGACTGCAGTGTATTTCAAGGAATCACTCACCGGATATTCTAGAGCACGGGGACCCCAGTCATTCATTCTCCTTGGTGTAAGAGTTTTCTTTCAAAGGAATTAAAAATAGAAGTAAAATTTAATTTTTGACTACTTTTCATTTCTGAACAGTGTCTTAAATGACTCATCAAATGCTTTTAGCTTTAATGTAGATCCTCACAAGAAGGTTTTTATTTGACTGTTTTGATTATCAAATTGATTTTCAGTATTTACAACAATAGCTCGGTTTTATTGTAATGCATGTTGATTCTAGACTTTCTGTTAATTAAAACAGGCAATTTCATGATGCAAAGGAAAGATATGAGGATGCAAACAGTAAAGTAAAGAATTTAAAGAACTTTATTAGGCTGCTGGAAGAAATAATGACACAGAGATTCAAAATATATTGGCAGTTCTTAAGGTGAGTTAATTTTGCTGTTATTTCCAGTTTCAGATAAATTAATATATAGATGTCATTATGTGCCCATATTCCAGGGTGGAAGGTATTATAGCAGACCTGTGAGAATGAGATGTCTTTAAGGTGGTATTCACAGCAATCTTTCTAATCTAACCTTGTTCCCAGATCCAGTAGTATCATGTCTGACAGTTTAGAGATGGCTTGGACTGACAGCTGGAGAAAAATATCATCGGTGGAGGCTGTACTTTGCTTCACAACAAAGGCCTCAACGATGTTGACTTAATCCAAGGCACTTCTGTTCCAGTGTTTCGGTGCTGGTTTTAGTTAGTAAAGTATCAGCAACATACTAGCACTGAAATCATCTGCACTGTCACTCATTTTCATTGAGTATAATTAGTGGTGCTGTGCTCATGTAACTTCATTGTGGGCCAAACACTTTTTCTCTGCCCTGTGCTGAAAAGTATTTCAAAATCTTTATTCAGATTCTGCAGTTTGACAGCTTCTCTTGTGGAGTGTGCACGCTTTCTTTCTTGTTTCAGTCCCTTAGTGTTTTATACCTACTAATGAAGGTTTTGTGGTGGCCTCCCTTTGAGAGGACTGACGGTCTGTTTTCCAGTGCAGTCCTTTATTGTTAATCATTCCCTTTAGCAGAAGTTGAGGGATGATATCTGTGTAGGCTCTGCTGTTTCTACTATTTGATCTGGGATTTGGAGAAGGTGCCAGCATGATTCTGACAAATAGTAATGATCAGGAGAATCCCAACCTTTGCAGGTGGAAGTATAGAAACAGCAGTGGGTAAGATTTACCTGCAGAATCTGATGCTTGCCTTATGGTGCCCATATTTGTCAAACTGAATCTTTTTCCTAGTGCCCAAATTTGAGTATGAGTCCCACTTTGAGATGTGTTAAAGAACGGTAGTTCTTTCTTGAAGGAACTGTGATGTATTGTCTATTGGGGAATTATATGCTAGAATTAGGGGGAGAGGATGGGGGGGAGAAATTAACGCTGTTTAAAACCTGGAGTCTAGCAGAGTCCACCTAAATTCTTTACTACCCTTACTGTGCAGTCTTAGTAATGCACAGGAAAGAAGTGGAATGTGGTAAATTTCTGTTGAAGTTGTGGAAGAACGGTGTAAAAAGCTTCTAGTCTATTGAAACAGATTTCTAGAACATAAAAAGCCTGTACATCTGGGTTTCTTACCATGTTACTTTGTGTCATTGATTCTCTCCAGTATGTCTGGTATTGATGTCACCCACTCGGGAGCGTAATGGATTTGGGAAAATGTTATTAATGGAGCAAGGCTTAATATTTAAAAATTATGGTGTGGAACTGTTGATAAAAAAAACTGTTGTCACTTTTTCAAGTTTTTTAAAATTTACTGACCTAATGTTTGCTTGATTTAACTTATTTAAGGCTCCTTTCTTTACGATGCAAACTCTACTTTGACCATTTATTACGTATTCGAGCTTGCTCTGGAAAAATACTTTTTGATCACAAGAATGAGACACTTTCAATAACAGTAAGTTATTTTATATTACTTCAGTTATCATAACATGCAGTGAATTATTATTATTTTTTTTAATATTGGCTTCTAGAACATGCATTGCAAAGGACTGAATAAATTGTTCTTCCCTCTCCAAAATGTGATATGCTAAATCGTAGGATCTTGTTGAAAACAAGCAAGAAGAAAAAACATACTGCTATCTTATATGGCCAGGTTGTTAGATTACATGGATAAATTCGGACTATCATCTTATGCCAAGGATAAGAATTCACTAGCAAGTCATCCTAGTCAGTCTTTCAAAATTAAAAATTGATTGAAAGGAAGTTTGCCTTTATTTGTGTGATTGAATAATGGTTCTAGTTGTTATTAAAACAACTTCTAATGGCTGAAAGTTTCAATGTTTTTTCTGTGTATCTTTTAACATACCTCCCAAAAAGTTTTAGTCATGGGGGTGTTTACTTTTGTTTCTGTGGGAGAGGTTTAGTCTTATGAATAGAGGGGAAAAATGTGTAGTGACAACATAAACATGTGTTGACAAAGTGCTAATTAAACAGGAGAAGGATATGTGTCTGAAGAACTCAAACTCAGTCCATAAAATATCAAGTCATTACCAGAATATTTTTTTTTTTTGTAAATAGCTGATGTTTCATGTTTCTCATGCAAGAGATCTGTATTTAGTTTAGGAAGGTAAATTGCAAAACAACTTCCCCCTACCCCCTGAAAACACAAAAAGACCCTACTTCAAAATAATTCTTATTTTCCTGCTTGGTTTGTAAAAGGTAATGTGATTAACAGGACAAGAAAATGCTTAAGTTTAAGATTAAAAGGTAAGTACCACAAGGTGTCATCATAGTCAATGGAACCTAAGTACTAATCATAATGTTGCATGTATTCCAGCAAAGAAACTGTTCTTCCTTTAAGCTCATGCTGTAAATCAATTACCTGCTTTTCTATTGTAGCTGGTAACCATTGGATTTTATCGTAATATAACTAGACTGGTTCACATTTATTAAGCATTGTTTAATAGGTATTAAAAATAGAGAATTGAATAGGAAGACACTGGCAGAGCTGCTCAATCTGTTCAATGTATTTTCCAGTGATGGAGAAAGTTGCAGTGATCCTAGAAATGTGCTATTAAATGGTTAGGAGACATCCCGTTCCAGAATGGCAGTGGCAGTGAAGTGCTTAAAATTGTTCTCAAGTGATCTCTATCTAGATGTCTATGTATAATGCATTTGCCATTAAAATTATCATTCTGTTAGTAAATCTCTGTGTCAGGTTTAAAAATTGCTCTAATGTTTTTATTTCAAGGTTCAGCCTCGAGAGGAAGACAATGACCTTAATGATGTGAGATCTTTATCAGGAGGTGAACGTTCCTTCTCAACAGTTTGTTTCATTCTTTCTCTGTGGTCCATTACTGAATCTCCTTTCAGATGCTTGGATGAATTTGATGTCTACATGGTATAGTTTAAACTTAAACCACATTTGCCATTCTGATTTGTATAAAGTAGTGAAATAGTTGGGTTATTTGTATTTGGTTATATTTTATAGTTAACTGTATAATTATAGTTAACTGTAAATAATAAATAAAAAAACCCCAAACCAAAACCCAAATCCCTCAAAACAAAACTTGTTAGGGATCTTGTTCTATTTGCTTAATGACTTTTGAAGCGTATTCTATTTCTGAAGTTGATACCCATAACTATAAGCATCTGTTATTTTACATGCTTAAACCTTAGGTTCAGCACAAAAATCGCAAAATATAACTTTTTATTAGTTCCCTGTGCAGTTGCTGTTTATCACAAATTGCCTCTGAATATTGCTGCAACAGTTCTGGGCTTAGCATGTGCTTTGGCTTCTACCAATTTTAATATCAATGTGGCTTTTTTTCAGAGCAAGTGTAGCAATTGAGTTTGTTGCTACTCAGAAATTTGTTTTATACTTTATCTAATAGCATCTTTCCAAGATGCTGAAGTGCAGAATAATGAACAGTAAATGCTAATGTCAGCTGAAACTGCTAAACTTCATCTTTGTGTACAGCTTCCCTGGATAAGTGGTTAACCAATTTTAAAATAATTTTTATTGTATTTCCTTCTTATTAATATGCAGAGTGGTATGGTTTGAGAAAACAGTTCTGAGACAAAGAGTTGATACTGGATTATTTAATTTTTCTTTCAGTCTCCCTCCCCCATCGATTATTTTTTAACTAGGAGTCACAGACCTAGAGGGGAAAAAAAAGATAATATGCTTTGTATATAAAGAATTTTAAAAAGGAAAGTGTGCATCTAATGTGGTCAAGCAGTCGTTTTTCAGACAACTTCCAAAACTTAAGTCCTCCTTTACAAGTTAGATGTGCAGAAGTTTATCCATCTGTCCAGAAGAGGGTGGATACTCAGAACCATAGGCCTTGCAGAGAGTTTCCATGACATCTGTTCCATAAATAATTCCACACAATTTTTCTTCCAAGTGCTGTGCTGATAAGTGCGACCTTACTGCCTCCATGTTCTGTGGTTGCTTTTGGTGTAATCCTGGAGACCAACCACAAGAGGACTCCATCTGCATATTTGCAAGGGAGATACCCATTTTGCTGTGTAACCATGTATAGAAGCACAGCTTTGTTTAGCCCCTGCTAATAACAGCTTCCTGTTACATACCTTTTTCAGTAAGCCTAATGCATAAGGTTGTGTTCAAAATAGTAGTAATAATTATAATAATAATCATAATAAAAGTAAGCTACATAATATCTTAGGTTTCATGCAGCCCTTAAATCCTTTCAGGTAGTTTTGAGGTAGGATTTTATAGGAAACATTGCTCTACTAAAATACAGTTCATCTCAGCAAACCAATAAAGTAAGAAGTCCTACGTGTACATCAAAGCTGATAGAAAAACACTGTGAGTAGGAGTGTGTGATTGTTCCAATAGAAGCTTTCTATTGTCCATATATACTAAAAAATAAACTTTTAAGAATTTCCCAGACTATAGTTTGTAGCTTTTAGAGTTTAACTTGAATGTTTCTCCAGCTTAGTTTATATTAGACTTTTCTTTAGCTAAGATTTAATGTATATGCATTAATTCTGATAGTTTTTTCTATTAAGATATTTTCTAATAAATTTATTCCTAAGCATTTGTCCTATTTTGTTCAATAATAGGCCAGTGAAGTACATGGTCAGTATTACTACCTGATAAATCTTTTGTCTTTAGGACATGGTTAACAGAAGAATTGCAATGGATATGATTCTTAAAGTGGCTGACTCTCAGCATCATCGACAGTTCATTTTGCTCACCCCACAAAGTATGAGGTAATACTGTTGTGTTGCATTTCTTGGTACAAAAATTGCAAGGAGGTTCTATTGCAAGGAGTTTTAAATTGAAAAAAGTAAATATGAGGAAAAAGACATTTTGGTATTTGTAGCTGCAGAACATCGCCAATCAAGCAGTTAATTGCTGAGGGCTCTGGGAATCGAGTACATTTTTCACTCTTCCTTACATAATGTCTCTTAATATGGTAGTTCAGTGGGACTTGAATCAGTTTATCTTAAGTTAAACAGCTTTTTGAAATTTTTTATTCTGTAAAGTGGGTTTCTGGTATATTTTAGCTCTTTATCTCCCTTTCTCATCCCCAAATTAATAGAAGACGCTGCATTTTTCCATTTTTTTTTCTTTTTTTATATTAATACTACAGTACTTTCAAGATGCTTGTCATTTGAGTTTTGTTTTGTTTTTTAATATCACTGATCTAAAAACTGATAACTTCTTGTTTTCTTTTTTTGATCTAGTAGCCCAAAATTCTTTAAAAAGCTCTATATAAGTCCCTGGTAAGGCTGTGCCCAGCTTAAGGAGACAGTCACTGTCTAACCTTATGCAGCCAGCACTTCCATTAGCCAAATGTAATGAGTGAAGTCTCTGGAGGATAACTAAGCAGTCTTCAAAATGAAGTTGGTTTACTCTTAATTGTTTTTCCCTTGCTAAAATCTATAAATGGTATAATAATGGTATTCTGTTGCTATGTGAGTGGAAATGCTTTGTGGGCAATTTCTGAAACTGTATTCAATAAACAGATGGGAATTTTCTGTGTGGTTACTGTTCAAAAGTTTAATTCAAGTGTAGCTTGGTTTTGTTATATTTTGTTACATGTTGCATGTTCAGCAAACATTTAATGTAACAAAAGTATGGAGGCACCTTCAGGAAAAGTAGGTTTAGGATAATTGGTGGAGAAGCCTGTATAAATGTATGTTTAGTACCTTTGCTCTTTAAGTGTGATGTGATTATACATGTATGAAGTGTGTGCCACTTCAGAATCTGAAAGGCAAATATGAATAGTATTCAATCATTATGTCATTTGACGTTTCTTTTTAAAGTACCTTTCCTACAATTAAGGTAGTCTAATTGTTAGAAACCACATGACTGAAATCAGTCATTGTCTTTACCTCAGGCTTTTAGTGGAGTCTGCAGCATCAGTTCAGTGAAGCCAGAATGTCACCCCATGTTAATTTTTAAAAACTGTCAAAGAAAAAAAAGATGGAGTTATTTAAAGGAAAATATATAATTGAAAGAATCAAATGGAAATACTAACATTTGTGGAGAAGCAGCACTGTTTAAATGATGCATACTTTATTTTTAGTTGTCTACCTATAGGTTCCCATATTCGAATTCTCCGAATGCAAGATCCTGAAAGAGGCCAAAGAATACGGAAGTTACAGAATAGGAATAACGAGGAGGAAGATGAATAAGTATCTCTGTGCATGAATATGATGTACTATTGAGGATAAATGTATAATGGTGTGTAAAGTTATTACTTCCTGATGCTGGATAAGAGGATCTTTTGTTAGATACTTTTAGGAAAGGAAGTTCCTGAAGTTCCTGTTTTGTTTTGTTTTAAAGAATTATTATGTGTGTACAGACCAAGAATAAGCACAGTTTTGATGATGAGAAAATCCTGAATGTTCAGTTGATATTTTTAACTACCAACTAGTAGAATTTTTTATCAGTTGTTCTGTTCTGTTTTTTCTTCTGGAAAAGATTAAATATATTTTGTATAACTATGGAGTAACATTTTAATAAACAGTGAGAACTGGTACTTGTGGTAGTGTTTTAGTATCTCTACACACTTAAAATTATCATTAATTTAAAAATGTTGGTTTCTTCCTAGCTCTGCTTTATCTCTTAAATGTGTGCTAATTAATACATTCAGTAAAACATGTGTTTCATTTGTTTCCAGTGGAATCACAGCAGCTGAACGTGAGGAACTTTTAGTACTTATAGTGTATACTTTCATAATTAGGGAAGTGAAAGATTTATTTGTAGTATATTCTCGGAGCAGGAGAAAAGTGCTTCTATCTCAAAGAGTTAATAGGGAAGAGTTAAGTCTCTCTGGACATGAGCTTACAACATCTAGCAAATTGGGTCTTTACAAACTTAGATTCTTAATTCCAGTAAACTGAGTTCTTGCACAGTCTGAGTTTACAGATTTAGATTAAGTCTGTAGAGATTCATTATAACAAACTTAAGTGGCCGAAGTCCTTCCAATATAGAGGAATGAAATGAAATAAGAATTCTGGGAAATAATACAGTTACCTTTCTACAGCATTGTAGGCCTGTGGGTTTTTTGGGTGTCCCTGCCCCCTCCTCTGGGACTATACTAAAGCAAGTTTATCTTAATTTAGCTGCTGTATTTAAATAATACAAGCATTTATTGGGAATAAGAAGGAGACAGAAGAACCAGATTTTTCAAACTGCCCCAAATTAACTTTTTTACTCTTCTTCCAGGAACTTGAAATTGTTCAGAGCTCTTCAAAAACAATCACTGTTTAGAGTTCAGCCATTAGAGGAGTTTTGTTTTTTTTTTTTTTTTTTTGCTTTGATGTTATGGGGATACAAAAGTCATTGACACTATTCAGGGAACAGTTCTGCAGTTTCTGCAGTTACTTGCCAAATATGAATTCCTCAGTAAAACCTCACTGCAGTGTAAGCTTTAACTTGACTTTGTAGTCAAATTTGGTTTTAGCTGCTGCATGGTATTTTGTGTTCTTTAATGTGTTTTAGTTTTTCTGCAAGCATGTATTGTGTAGGTACACCTAAAATATGGAAGCTAGATAAGAATTGAAGGAAATACACTGAGAAAGCTATTTGCAGTTCTAGTGCATTCTAACTGTAGGAATTAAGTCTGGGGGTCTTTAAGAGGCTTCAGATGTTTACTTCTGAAAGTCAGGGTAATGGGCCAAGAGACTCACAGCAGCCTCACGGAGGTTACTGACAGAAATGGGCCAGGCTTTTAGTTGAAGTGTGTAGCAGAAGAGAGCCAGACAGCGGTCATAAATTGACGTGGGGAGGTTCTGGCTGGGTAAACTGTGGGGAGGGACTCTTCAGGTTGAAGATTGGAAGCATTTGAGCATGTTGTCCTGACAGGCTGTAGAATCTCCATCCTTGGAGGCTTTTGAGGTCTGAATAGACTGCTGTACCTCCTTCAAGCAGGGAGTTGGACAAGAGACTTCTGGAGGTCCCTACCAAACCAAACAATTCCATAATCCTGTGATTTGGTGGAATATATATTAAGGATACTTACAACTTCAGGATTATGTGAAAATAGTGGGGGGGGTGGAGGGGAACCATACAAAGGGTGTACTTGGTAAAACTTGTCTGCAACACAAGCCCAGTTTGTACTGGGAGTCCTGGATACTATTACATGATCATGAACCACGTTTAGTTTGACTCGATTTTATGGTGAAACTAGAATATATTTCAGACCCTTTTACAAAATGAGATGATAGAATGGCATAGAATTACTTCCTCCTGATTTTCTTCAGCATCCAAAAAATAAAGTAAGAGTGCAGAGGCAGGAGAGAGAAAAGCATTTATTGTCATTGTACTTTATAATGAATTGTGTGGAGAAAAGAGCTTAAGGGAAATTATTGTATTCCTACTGAGCTAACACTTCAGCTTTCTCTCAAGTTTTCTATAGACTTACTTGAAATATTGGAGCAGTTGGCAACAATTCTGGTCTTTGGTTCAAATCAATATATTGTATTTATTCCAATCTACCGCTGTACTTGATGAAAATGTGCGCCTGACTGTGTAATTATTGTAAGCAATTGTTTTCATGGTAGAGGATTAGTTCTGAATAAACAATTACTGAAGCACTTTCCTGGATGCACTTATTTTTGCAGTAATCCTACTAAGGTCTCAGAATTATCTTATTCTTGTTACTTTAAATACGGAGTTTACTACAACAGCTACCTAGAGAGAGAACTGCAGTGCTGATGTTACATTTTGTGACTGTGTTGGAGTTGGCTGTTCTGGATGGCAATGCAGTTGCTTAATGCTGCATTAAAGTAAATGGAGCCCGTCCAGCTACATAAATTAAAGGTGCAGGAAATGTAGAATGAGGTACTGCTTCTCTAATAGATATATGTAAACCAAAGGGGCTTAAATTCCCAGGAAACTTCAACATCCTCTCTACATCTACTAAATTAAGGCTAAGTGGAAACAATGGGCATATCTACGTATCATTCTTAGAAGTATGTAAAATTTTCAGAATGTGTTTTAAGTTGTAGCCAAATGTATGAAGTATACCACTCTCAAAGACTATTACTGTCTAGTCTAAGTAAAAATTCTGGTATTAAAAAAATGTAGTTGAAATTTCTGCCTTTTTCTGTTTGTTTGGAATATAAAGAATTTTATGACAGGATGGCTGTGGTTGTGGCAACAATTGTTTCTGTGTTCCCCCCACCATTTTTGTTAGCAAAATGTGTAAAACTGTTTTTGTTGTTTTTTTTTTTTTCCCCCGCAATTTTAAGATGAACTTCACTTTTTAAAATTTGAAAATACAGAAAATAATTTGGTTTGTGTCATGTTTTATTGTTTGATTCTTAGCTATCGGAGTACCGTCTCATTTCTTCGTAAGGTAAAGAAGTATCAAACATGCAATTGTAAGATGTTCAGACTTTTTTTTTTTTTTTTTTAATCCTGCAAGCAACCAACTTAAAGTAACTGGGAAATGTGGCATAGGGAAGATTTTTATTTACTAGTTCTCGATGCTTTCCCAGGGCTGTGCAGAACTTGTACTTGCCACAGTACAGAGATAAACTTGATGGGTGCACACAGAATTGAGGAGGAAGGTGGTTCTCTTCACTATGCCTTCTCAATCATCACACTTTATGGTTAATTTATCAGTAATGACTTTTAACAAAACATGTCTGCTTATATTAAACCTGGGGTAGTTTAGTGTCATGGTAAGCGAAAGACTCTTACTTAAGGAGGGAAAAACATTAGAAGACTAAGTTTAGGTCAAGTGACTAAGCTGTATTTGACTTTCAGCTAGCTTAAAAAGCTCTGTCAGTACAGGTCGAGTAGGTATATTGTTAAATCTTAGCATTAGCATCTTGGAGGATAAACACCTGCTCTTGGTAAATATAAGAACTACAACTTTTGGTTTCACATAATATGACTCTTCTAGTAAGTGAGTGAGTGCAAAGAAGTTTTCTTCATGCTTTCATATTGAAATATGTATTTCCCAGTAGTACAGTGACAGATAATTAAAGAGATTGAAATTTTTTTTTTTTTTCAATTACAGTGCTGAAGACATGAAAAAAGAATTAAGGGAAAAGGTCAAATGTTATAAATTTATTTTGGGACATATATATTGCAACCTCTGTGGAAGCTTTTGAAAATTCAGGCAAAGATCAATACACTTCCAATAAAACCTTTAAACTTCCAATAAAACATTATTTTAAACATTATATATATATATTTATAGATATTTTTAATTAAAGGGATAATTTTAGCAGGATTTTCTTTTTTTTAAGACTGCATTCCTCTGACATAGCTCTTTCCAGATTGAAGGGATGCAAATGAGGTAAGAATTAAGGCAAACCTAAAAGGCATGCAAATGAAGTACATTTATATCCACTGACAATACAAGCACGTGTGTGGATCAGACTTAAGAGCTGAGGAACTCTTCCCCTCTGTCTGTCCAGTACTACTTTACAGCAGAATGGTGACATGATTTATAATAAACAGTTAACATTACCATGGGAATTCAGTGTCACTAACATTACTCAGCCTAGGAGACACAGAGCTAGCATCAGTAAAACATGAACAATAAATAATATAATTCACTGCAGCACAGGACTGCTGCACAGGCTTCAGAGGAATAGGGCTGTTATGAAATGACATTGCACACATCACGTTGTGGCAGTTTATTTTTATAATATATACTTTTAAAATTCTTTAGCAAATGACATTCTCATGCACACAAGTGTTTCAAACACAAGAAGCAAGTCCATTTATAGGTAGTCCAAGCAAATTTGTGTGTGTGGAAATAGCTGCAAACTGAATGGAACATTAAACTTCTGTGCAGTCTATGATGCATTGTACACAAGCTCATTTTTGAATGTCACACTGCAGGAGTAATACAATGGAAGGATCACTCTTTGCAGCTTCTTTGAATTCATCCAGTGTGATCTGGTCATCTTTGTTCTTATCCATCTTACTGAAGATCTTGTCTACCCGTTGCTCAGGCGTCAGACCATCCTCATTCATTTTCATCATTATCACGGTGCCCACCATTTTGTAGATGGCCTTTGGAAAGAAACCAAATGGAAAATTCAGCACACAAGTTAACCTGATTTTTTTTGATGTGATCAAATTCTGGAAAGATATTCCAACGATAAAATTATTGCCAGTTTCCATGAAGATTTCTTTTTTTTTTTTTTATTAGAATCTCATGTCCATATACTTAAAACAAGAAAGAACGTGTTTTACTTTCTTTAGGTGTAGATTTATTTCAGTGGTTGCATTTGGCATCCTGGAATGGATTTCTTTTGGCTTTATGTTTCACAGTGCAAAACTACTGTAACCTACTCTCTGGATCAACTCTTTATTTGGCTTTTAGACACTCCATTGAAATATTTCATATAAATTCTGAATAATCAGTTTTAGAAGTCATCACCTTTTAATAGCTTTCTAGGTGTACACGTGGGCAAAATCTGGTATTAACTACTGTGGAGAGTAGCTGGCAGATGATGAGGATGGTAAACTTTATCCTTCCTGTTATGTGCTGTGGTCATCTTAAAGCCCATCTGTGAGAGCTCACTTAAAATAGTGTGTTGTTATCCCTGTAAATTTCTGTAATCATCTAAAGTTAATCTGCAGTAAGGTTTCAGCTACTTGAGCTACAAGCCAGTAATTTCATGTGTGTCAAGTGATTTTGAGATGATGGGCTTTGCAAATCCTTTGCTGTGCTGTTCTTATGGTTAATCCATTCATCAGGAAAAAAAAAAAATTACCTCTGGTTATTTAAAAGCTTATATGCGCATATGCGCACTCTGCAGTTCCCAAAGGTTACATCTATTAAAATGTTAGCGTGGTTGTACTACTTAGGCATGAGTCAGTATAGGATGAATGTATGTAATGTACGCTTTTAATGATGCAGTACAGCCTCTTGTGTCCTTAAAACCTAAAGGGTGTGTGAACGAGTAATCAAATTTTATTTATGTTCAGACATGTTATTTTTGAGTGTCATATTGATCTCACCTCTATAATTTCCAGCATTTCCACTCTTGTAATTTTACCATCGCCATCCAAATCATACATGTTGAAGGCCCAGTTTAGCTTCTGCTCAAAGCTGCCTCGTGAGGTGATGGACAGTGCACAAATGAACTCTCTGAAGTCGATGGTCCCGTCTCCGTTTTTATCAAAGGTTCGGAAGGCGTGCTGCGCAAACTTTGAAGCATCTCCATAAGGAAAAAACTGCAAAACAGAATAATAAATAGAACTGTGGGCAATGCAAGGAAGCAAACTGCATCTGCCTGTAAAATACTGAAGTGAGGCATTTATGAAGAGCTGCTGGTGGGCTTTCTGTAAAACTGAAGTGAGGTAGCGTAAGTTTCCGTAACAGAGTGCAGTGATTATTAAAAACTTATTTTAATAAAAGTCTCATATCACAAACTATTTATATATTCACCATCTAAATATGTTACAAATATATTTAACACTAATTATAGCCAAATAAACTAAATGAACCTTAAAATGAAATCGGGTGCAAATGGGACATTGTGTGTAATATTCTCTATGAAATACAGCAACCAAGGTGCATTTTAACAGTATTTTTTCTGCCTGGGAATAACCAGCCCTTGACATGTTGCAACCAAGTAGATGTGTGGGCTTCTTGTTATATAACTTCTTTTATTTAAAAAAAATAATCCACACATAGCATAAAAAAACAGGAACATATGTTCCCTTCTGCCAACCACCATTAATACAAGTACATAAGATGAGAATTGAGATTCAGTTAAGCAATACAGAAGAATGCTTTTCATGTTCAATATCCATTATCAGTGAACACCGCAATTAAATGTAGCTTAACAAAATATTTTAAATGGCCATGACAAGTAGGTTTTCAGCTGGTATTTTCTCCCTTGGGAAATGCATGATTTAAGATACCTGAGACAGTAGTTGTTCTTTCTGTGGCCCAGACTCAAGAAAACATACCTCTTAAGAAAGGGAGTTTTAAACCAGCACTGAAGTCCCATTGCGGTGCAGGGACTGTACCCAAATAATGTTTGTTTCTATGTTCCCAGCACAATTTCATGCTCCTAAATTATAAACATGCATTACTCCCACTTTGAGAGCCATCTCTTTTCGTGCTTTTTAAATTTCCAATTCTTAGTAAGTATTGCATTTAATAATGTAAGTTTAAAGGAAAGACCTCAGTGGCAACCGAGAAAACGGATCTGCATTTTACAATTTTCCATTTCCCTGTCCAGAGCTTTCACTGCAGGCTGATGGTTGCTGTGGTCAGCTGTGAAAGCTTTTGAAAAACACACTCAAATTTCATGGGGGACCTCAGCATAAGAAATGGGCACTACTAATTGCATGGCTAAATACAGATCTAGAACATGGCAAGCATTTGCTGGTTTTCCTTTGAGGAGGCCAAATGACAGTTTAGGTACTGTGTCTTGCCCTAAAAATGTGAAACTTGGTGTGCAGCCAGCTGCTTGCACTATGTGGCCATGAGGGTCATGCCAGGAGCCACTGCTGCGTTGCCAAAGGGATCCCAACCTGCAAGTTTTCTTTAAACTTACTGTTTTCTCTGATATCAAAATTTTCACACACAATTCTGGATAACCTTTCCATTGCTGAAGAGGTACGATACAATAATTTATCCGGCTCAATGGCATTATAGTAATTATAAAATCTTCCTTTTCCCCTCAAAAAAGAGACTAGGGTTGAATTTTGCCTACCTTCATCCATTCAGAATATTGCCCTGTGGTGAATTACCCCCAAAGGGATGCAAATTCCTGTATTATCCTAGAAGAGGTATCAAGTATGTCTATCTCATCTCCCAAGTAACTTTTGATGAAGATATTTAAACATGGTGTGGTGGCATCCAGAGAGAGTGAGACTGTACCCATTATGGTGGGATTTTGTCCAGGTTAACATCGTTGTTAACGTGATTTTCTCATTTGACTTGGGTCCGCATCCACCCACTGCTGCTACACCCCTTCTCCAGGAGCTGAAAGAGGTATTTGGTATCATCCCCTCCTGAAAATGTAACTTACATGCCTGTACTCAGCCCAGCCCCTGTTTCTGTTTTGATAATCCAAACTGAGGAAGCTGTAGATACCTCAAGGTATTGTTGCAGCTCTTTTTTGTACTTTCTATTTTTTTGACCTTCAAAAATTTTTGGACTCCAATATGTTAAGCATGATTTGGCTTATAAACACATACAAATACATGGATACATCTGATACACTTCAGGACTGCAATGACTGCAGCTACCAGACAGACCTTGCTGAATTGCTCTTCTAGTGCAAACCTCAACTTTCTGTCAAAGCAAATGGAGCTCCCTCTGCAGCAACACTCTTTGCGCTCACAGTCCTACATCCAGCTGTGTCAGAACAAAGTTATGTGAATGTTATCCGAAACATGAACTTATTTGCAGGTTATTGAAAATCCTGCTCACTGCTTCCTCTTCCTCATGATCCACCTTTCCCCCAACTCTGTACCAACTGCAGATGTTAACATAGGTGATATTTAATTTTATGAGTGTGTATAGATAGATGTACACTTCTGTAGACCACTGGTGAGAAGTAAAGAAGTAGCTCCTGTGCCCTGTAGCTCCACTGGGACTCAATTTCTCCTCCCTTCTATTCTTGGGAGCTTGCTGGCTGTTCAAACCTGAAAAGAGAAATCTCTTGCTATTTAAATCTGTACTGATCACTGTCCTGTGATGTATGTGTTACAAAACTAAATACTTCAAAATTTTACAGTCTTCCAAGCGTTTCTGTTAAAAGCTGACTATTGCTGAGGCTCATGCCCAATCAGTCTTTCTGTGACTGTCACTCTGCAGTCTCTATAACAGAAAGGCAAGTAGCTAGAAGGAAATGGGATTGTCCTTTTTGCTGTGCAGAGAACCAGAACACACTGAGGTGCTTTCTCCTATTATTCAGGCTGAGAAATGGTATAAATGTACTGGTGGGACCAAAGAACTAAACTATGATGAAGCAGCTCACCTACCGAAATGGCTAAGAAGTGGCAAACACCCCAAAATACTCAAGAGCCTAAGAACGAAGTTGGGGATTAGGAGCGGTCAATGACTGGACATGCCAAAGACCATTTCTAAATTAATCTTGGGGAAACATGAACATATCATTCAGTGTCCCATCAAAGGAGCATAAGCGAGCTGTGATTACCTCTTGTGCCAGTCGTTACCAATAACCTCATGTGGCAGGGAGAAAAGCATCCTTCTAATTTTTTCATCACAGACAAGACAACGAGTTTTTATCTTCTGAGGTGAGGAAGGTAGCTGAGAGATAAGCCTTGGCATTTACAGACTGGTAAGGTGAACAAATTGAACTGATGCTTTTTTTTTTTTTTTTTTTTCTTCTATTTGCTTCCCTGTGGGGAGCAAATGCAGTAAAAGGTCCTTTAGGGACTGAAGGCACTCTTCTCCAGTCTGTCCCTGCTGATTTGTATTATTTTTAGCTCAGCACAATGAAAAAACATTGTCAAAATTTGTTTAAACACCTACTTGAAGACTTCCATTGGCTTGTTTTGAAATGGTTAGTAAATAAGAAATGGAGTAAAAGGAAACCAAAACAATTACAGAGCAAAAGAAGCCAGCTCTGGTAAAATATTATTTGACTATTAAAATTCAGTGAGGCCTTAGCAAGGTGTAAAGGAACAGATTTTAACTACTTTAAGACTAGTCTGAGCCAAGCGGCAATGGGAGACAGGGATCTCTGGAAGACAAATACCCATTTTTGACAGGGGGAATATGAGGAAGGTGGTTTCATCTGCCTCATATGGCACTCTGGCATGAACTCAGTGAATGCCTCAGAAACAAGTAAAGAAACAGAACTGGGATTTTCAGAGGCTACAGCCACTGGGCAAGTCAGTGCCTTCAGCCTCTTCTGCAAACCCTTGTCCAGGTGCTCAATCTACATATGAAAGCAACTAGTTCCCTTCTGCTGCAATAGTAGCACTGAAAAGTGTACACTACACACCAGCATTGTCTCCTGCTTTACCTTTTTCATCCCAAAATCAAGACAAACTATACCCGCCTGGGTTTTTTACAGCAGTCAGTTCCACAGGTGACCAAACACTGGTCATTCCTTTTTTTCTGCTTCTCTAGTCTCATCTCTTGCTTGGCCTGTGCATTTTCTGACCAGTTAGATCAACATGCTGGTGTGTGAAGAAAGTGTTATCTCTACAGACAACTACCAATTAGGAAAGGAAAAAGGAAAAGAAAAAATAAATCCCTCTTATTCTGCTTCTAAATTTTGGAGGAAAAGACTGTCTTGCAGATTCTTATCTCCCAGAGTGTTTCTGGACACCTTTCTGGTATATGGGGGGATTTCAAAGGGTCCTGGAATCTAGTGAATAGCATCTACAAATGGTACATAACTTAAGTCTTGGGAAAAACTAATGAAATACCTAGAAATATTTATCTGCTTGGCTGCAGATGCCTTAGCATCTTTGAAGTGACACTGTTCACAGACAACACTGTGACCAACTTCTATTCAGATCATCTTTGGGAGGGAGTTATTGAAAAAGCATAAAGTATATGCTAAAGCATATGGCCAAAGCTTTGGCATGTGGCTAAAACATAAAGAAAAAAAAAAACACAAAACAACAAAACCAAAAGCAATACACCTTCCCAAATTCCCCAGTGATGGGCGGGTCCAAAAAAGAAGGGCCTCTCCTTCACTGGTAGGGTGGAGTGGAGTCAATCTACACGCTGGCCTGAGCGGTGCTTTGTTTTTGATGCGATGTTTCATCATGCTTCAGATGCATTTCTATTAAGAGGGAAATTCTGCTATAAAATGGAGAAAACCAGACTGGAGTAGTGTACAAAAAGCTGAACACGCTGCCTACACATGCCCAGGTGACAACTCACTGATGTGAGGTCACAGCTTCCAGCACCAGTGTGGGAGCTGGAGCACAGAACGGGAGGCGGGGGAGCTGGAGGTGGTACAGGGCTTCTGTATCCTGGGCTTGGAGAAGATGGGGGAAGCAGCTGCTGATTCCCCAGGGGATGAGACGCCCCATTCAGGGCTCAGCACTCCCATGCTCTGCTGAGGGCTGAAGCAGAGAAGAGGGACCAGCAAGGCACAAACAGCACAAGGAGCAGCGTGAGCATCGTCCAGGGCCAGCACACAGAAGCAAGTCTGGCAGTTGGCTCCCATGGGAAAAACCCTATACAACTGACTGATGCTGTTAGAGTTTAGGAAGGAGTTACTTACTCCTTTCATACGCTTTGTTAGGGTTTTCTTTCCTCCTTTTAATAAGTTTGCTAGGCACCCAGTTCACCTTTGTAAGTGGAGAACATGAGCACTTTGACAATCAGAAAGTTTGGCTGATAGAAGCTCCGATGGGTATTCCTTATAGCAAACTTCTAAAATTTGAACCCAGACTCTGGTAGCTGCTGGTCAAGCCCCATCTTACAGCTCCTCAAAGTGAAGTCACTGAGGGGGATGTCTGTGATGACTGTGGAGCAGGTTGCTGCTCACTGTTTTTTTCAAGAGGATGAAGCTCTGGGTTCCTGCCACCAGTACAAATGCAGGAATCAAGGAGATAAGAAAAAGGATTACTTTTTAATTCTCTCCTTTAGAAAAAATAATTGTAACATACTGTAATGTACTGTACTGTTGCACTTCATGTGTTAAGGCATGAGAAGGGGAAGAGATGTACAAGCTGCGACCGCTGGGACCTGTTGTGAAGGTTGTGCTGCTGGGGCACCAAGGTGACCTGCAGGGCTGCAGCCTGGGCCTGCCAGCACCTCTCGCACCAAATTGAGAACTAATGTAACAAGAGTATAACCACAGCTGCACAAAAAGACACAGCCAGGACATTGTCCTTCTTCTGGAATAATTTGACTACCCTGGTAATACACAGCTCAAGCGCAGGCCAAGACAGATACAGCTTTAAAATAGGTGAGGACACATTTTCAAGACTTTCTGAGGATTTTTGGATTAACAATGGATAAGGCACAATGTACCCCTCTTATCCATGTTATTCTCCAGAGTAATGCCAGTGAAATTAATGTGAAATGGAGAGAGCTGCCTCCATGCCCAGCGCTGAAGCAAAGGGGGCTGGCAGGGAGCATCCCACCAGGGGTGTTGGGGACCGATAGGGACAGGACCAGCGGGACAGGGCAAGGCCAAGTAGGATGGGGCTGTGAGCAGGAATGCCTGTGGGTGTGAGAGCCACAGAATCGCCCTGGGTCGGTGCCATGCATTGCTCTTTGGTCAATTGTGAGAAGCTTCTTCAAAGAGCCACTTGAAGCCATCAAATTAGGTATCAGAGACTTCTCCCTTGACTGGCTGTAGGGGGAGCAGAGGGATCATTAAGCTTAAATTATGTTTTTTATTGCCAAGTCTTCAAAGTCCTAGGCAGGGAAAGTTCTAGTCTTTGTAACTCTCAGACTAGGCCTCCTCCCAGCTATCTTCTACATACTTTTGTCTGAACAAGTGTTTTCAGTGCTTGCCTACAAAACAGACTTTCCAAAATCACAGCAGTGGGATCATACAACATTCTTTACCTGCTGAAAGGTCTCAGCTTGGACACGGAAACCCCATACTTGCTCCCCTCCCCTATCTGTGACAAGTCGAATGGGCAGCTCAAGAGAAAATACCACCTACAACATAGCATGGAAGAGAACTGTGAGCTGCCAAACTGGGAACAGCTTGTGTGAACTAATATTAAATGGATCAGAAAGAGAGCAAACATTTTCCCTTAACAAATTAGTGGTTGAGGAACTGCTGTAGGAGACAGAAGATTTGGATTCTAATATTTCCCTCACTAAATATATTTAAAAATCTACTTTAACTCAAGTAATTTTCACAGTTCTCCTTTCACTTCATCTGCATCTTAACCATTATGATACTCAGCAGAATCCATATTATTAGCAGTATGCACCAATGCACATGAACCAATTACTTCAATGAGTTTTGAATTTGGCCTAGGATCAGGCTAGATCTGAAGCCATTTCCTTACCACTTTCTAGTTCTGTCAAAGGTTTTCCCTGGGTTATTATTCATTGGATGAGATCTTTAATGAACTGAAACACATCCAAATGTTGGTATTCAAGTCCAGACCCCCAAGGGCCTTTAGACAACCATGGCAAAATGCACAAAGGGACACAGGCAATGAAAGGTACTGAGCAATTGCCTCCATAGCCAGATCTTCCATCACTCTAAGGTGTCCAAATTTTTTGGCTGTGGATTTTCACAGGCTTTTCTCATACAACTCTTCTGTCTAGACTTTGGAGAGCCTGTTCCCAGAGGCAATTAACCACACCTTACTGTGCTGAAGTTCTGTGGTTCCTATCCCCAACTGCCCTTTAAATGAAAAGCATTTAGATGCATTTAGATAACCACTGAGGATTTCAGTCTCAGAGCTCTCCAAGGCAGAAGTTTACTGCAGAGACATAACAGGCAGTGAATGAGCACCCAAGAATTTGGCTCCACGGGAGCAGAAGTAATTTCAGCAGCTACACACGCTTCCATTAACAATTTAATCAAACGTTAAGGGATTTGGATCTCAGAGATACAGATGTTCCTGTCATGTTCCCAGCTCTCAGTCACAGAGTAGCAGCACATCAGCACAGAAAGGCACATCACATGCCTTTGAAAGGTCTGGGCTGTCTTGTTCATATGTATTGAAAATGAAGTGAGGGTTACAATGATTTAATTTCATTACTGAAATTCCAGGGGGTGGAATTAAATGATGTTTCTGCACTGAAGTAGAGATGGGATGCTGTAACAGATCCAGACGTGATATTCAGAATTGTGGTACAGGTGGGGACCCTCTTCTAAACCTTCTCCTTACCCTCTGTTCCTCCTCACCCTGCATTATCAGTCCGTTATGCAGAGAAATCCTAGGAGACGTCTAAAAGCTCTCACAATAACTCGCCCCCAGCTACAGCACTGATGCTGCTATCTCCACATGAGCTGAAGCAAGTGCTGCACTAATGGGGCTGATGAGAATCCCTGATCTCTGCTCCACCACAGGTACAGACAGAGGAAAATGAGCAGGTTGGCTGGGACTTGTGGGTTAATGATGCATGTAGAACTTCCTGGGATACCAGCAGGGTTTTGTGGAGTATGTTTCAAAGCTGAGAGCCTTACCCAACCACATCTTGTGTGTATTACCAGGCTACTTCACTTAAAAATTTCTTTTGCTAAGCTTTTTTCACTTTGCAGATGAAGCTGGAAAGAGCAGGCATAGTCCTAACAAACCCTGTTCTTGGTTACTGAACTGTATTTCCTCTCACTTCCAAAATACAAATAAATGTATAGAAATGGTACTACTGTGTCAGAGTGTGTACCTTCTGAAATACAAGCTCAGTGTATTACTCTAAGGCACTAATGTAGTTAAGGAAACAGCAAGATTATCACAGCTGACGATGATATTTAGCCTGCCCATGTGTAGGACTGCAGCTTCTGCTGATGGAATACATAATGAAGCCGCTGCATCGATGTCTTTTTTCTCTTGCATTTTAATATAACTACACCACTTCAGAAGTCAGATTCATGTTGTGTTCCTCCTACAGCTGCCTTTACTGGGAATAAAACATTATCAGTTTTCCTGTTTTTTTCCTCTTCTCCCATTCAGTCTTTGAAGGTTTATTATCTCCTTCCAGCTTGTCATACACATACCAAAGCACTTCACACCCAAAGCATGTGAGTTCTTGCTCAGTATCTGGGAAAGAGGCTTAACTCTCTTCTGGCTCAACTTTACACAGACAAAAGGTCCACTGGGCTGACCCAATGATAAAATGCAGAATTGGAACATGCAATGCCACAACCCAGTACTACAGGTCTGAATGGCTTTTATTAGCCAGATTCCTTTGGAGGAATCAAGTTCTTCTCTCAAGTTAGCCAAGAAAATGAGTCCAATTATGTTTTGCTGAATATCAGGGAAGAGGTTACCCCATAGGATTACAATGGGTTGATACATATGAACCTGAGCTTCAGGCTGACCTGAACCTTTCAACATCAGCAAAATTCACTGCTGCAAAGCAGAAACCAGCACAGTGTTTTCTGCAGCAGGGTGAAACAAAAAATGCCCAAACAATAGGCCTCAAACCAAAGTTGACTTCTGAGTGGATCCCCCGACCAGCAACCAGCATCTTATCAGCAGCGTGAAGCAACCAGCATCTTAGCAGCATGAAATGCAACCCTGGGAACAATCCCTGAAAACTATAAGTAAACAACAGGGAGTAACTATAAATCCCAAATGTAAAGAAAAACAGAAACTCCTCAGATGTGCTCGGATCCTGGCCAGATCCGGACATGCCTGAGTGAGGCATGTCAGTCTACCAGATGTCTCCCATGCATTATGTATAGTTTTGTTTGTTAAACTGTATAAAAGCTGGACCCTCTCACAACACAGACGGAGACCTCACCTACGAGTGGACGCACTGTGTAGGACTTCCCAATTGCCGGGAAAGGCTCTGCGACCCTTCGCTGTGATGGGGCTCCCCAGCTGATGCACGGGTCGGGGTGATGGTAAAGTATGAGGGCAATTGGTGATGTATCTTTCTTAATCACTACAGCTAGCTTTATGTAGTAAAGACTAGGTGCATTACCTTGCTTATTCTTTCTGCTGATTTAAACTAAAGTAAAATAAGCCTATTTCTTTAGCTTGGTGTCTGTGTCCTTTGTGTTAACCCCGTCAATTGACAAAACACAGGGCAAATAAATAAAACAGACATCAGGGATAAAGCATCAGTTGCAGATCAGGAACGATACAGAAACATGAGAAAAGAAAAAACTTATACATTGTCCCAGAGCTAATCATCATGGTAAATGCCTTCCAGCATTTTGCCCCCATAGGTGCTGAGTCTGGTATAGCTGCACTCTTAGGCAGACTTGCAGTGTAAGGTAGAAATATTCCACCTAGAAAAACTGCCTCCAGCCACAAGACTTCAGCTTGCTGGAG
Organism: Tyto alba; assembly: GCF_018691265.1. Lineage (NCBI taxonomy): Eukaryota > Metazoa > Chordata > Aves > Strigiformes > Tytonidae > Tyto > Tyto alba. The sequence goes on along the minus strand of NW_024881316.1, from coordinate 38,556,553 downwards.
GGTCCAAAGGCAGTGGCACCATCCGCAGCTGTGGGACTCTCAGTTTCAGCAGCAACTGAGCCATGGGGCTGAGCCTCTGGAAAGGATAATCTCGAGGACCACCAAAGACCAGGCTCTAAATGACTATCTAGATCCAGGTCTCAGTTCTCCATGTGTAAATTTGTGAGAAGTCCCCACTTCAGAGGTGCGCTGTGAGGATAAACACAATGAAAAATTGTGACTATTTCAGATACTGCTGCAGTGGGAGTCATACAACTTGCAAGAACTGGGGAGAACTGCCAAACCTCATGGATGTTTATTGCTTATGTCTCTGCTCAGTGGTTTTAATGCTGTGAACACGTATGCATGCACAGACACATGGGGAGGTTTATAAGCAGCTGTTCATTCTTCACATAAAGAAGAAATATTTAGAAGAGCCAAGAAATCTAATTTCTCCCCTTCATGGGGAAAATTCACAATTTTTACAGGCTGAAGTGGGATCAGAGAAGAGTCTGTGTCTTGCATGGACCTCCAAGGACTGTGACTAGCTCTTACATTATTAAAGACTCTCACCCTGTCTTGCAGATGTTTTTAGCCACTGCAGAAATGCTCATTTGAAGCATATGGAGAAGAAATATTTTAGAATTTAGGAGCTGACCTTGAATTATCAATACCAGTTCTTTGCAATTGTGTGAGACACGGCTGAAATTAAGATACTAGAGATCAAGGACACACCACAGGCTATGATAAAGCAAGACCCGCTGTAAAAAAACAGCATATGCCAGGAGGTTGAAGGAAGATGGATGGGAAAAGAGAAGCCACACTTCTTCTCAAACATCCATTTGTCAGGGTCTACCTCTAAAAAAACCTTTCAACTTGAAAAGTTAATCTCTATATTCACATTTGTGGGGAATTAGTCATTAACTAGCAGGAAATGAATCGATTTTCAATCTCAGCTTTTCTCTGATTAGATTTGGACAATAAGAAACTTAATTGAGCTGTGGTAGTGTTATAGGTCAATACACTAGCAGATCAGTTATTACTCAGTGCTAACAAAAAAAAATCTTCAGAGAGAAATGTCATCAAAACAATTAGTATTGCTAGTGCATAACACTACAACTACTGCTGATAAAATGTTATTTCTCTTTGATCTTACTTAACTGAGCAGCAGCACTGGAACACTTTATTTATTTTAAGTTTGGCTCAGTCTTCCACTACCCCAAGGTCAGCGATAGCACAGGGCTATGACAATGTCAGTATCCTGCTGTGATGTAGCTATGCCCCGGCCTAATTACAACATCCTTTTTCCTGACACCATGTTATCTCTTTAGGAATCTGGGAACATACCAGATGGAGAAGACACTGATCTGGGACGTTTTTTTTTTCCTTATTTCCCCGCCCCCACCAGTAAAGATATCTGACTCCTTTTCAATTCTGAAAAAGGCTTTATTTTCCCAGTAAGTTTTGACTCCAGCAGTTCAGAGTATTAACTTAAATGCTGTGCCTGCTGTGTTGTGAAGTCCTTAGTGCAAATTTCCCAAAAGAACAGGACTATAGAAGCATCAGTGCTATTTCCAGCCAAAAAGGGATTTGAAACACAAGTCACTAAAGTCTGAGACAACCATCTCATAATACACAGATGGAACTGCAGAAAAAATTCTCGTGCTTGAAATATCTGTCTCATATGCTTATGTAATATGTTCTCCTAAAATTCTTATACATATGGAGTTGTTATAGCCCAGTACTGCAGAAAGGAAACTGCAGAAAGAGAAGGAAAATCGCTGTTGCTGGGAGTATCAGAAAACTAAGGATTTGAACTTCAAGATCTCAGTGAGTGCTAAACTACAAAATCCCTTTTCTTGATACTGAGAGCAAAACCTTCTAATTCAGGAATTACCAAAAAATAGCTTTAACTTCTGGGGAGAACTATCAACACCCTTACAAGCACAGCTCACTCCAGCGAGCTGGGAATTAGTGGATTCAGGTAACTTTTCCAGTTCATAAAACCTTTGGCTGTAGAGCAGTCCATAAACCTTTCCATCCAAGGAAGGAAACTACAACCTAAAGTCCAGAAAGATGAAAGAACTGGAAAAATAGGAAAGTTGTATGGTACCACAAGCACCTTAAGAGAACTTGGTCTGCTGAGAAAAGCATTGAGTATTCAAGAAGAGAAAACGGGAAGGGCTGACTGCCCTCAAAACTGGTGTGCCCTGCTGCCTGTTGCCATCACAGGTTCGAAAAGGGAATCCCAACCTGCACCTTCAGGCAGCTCGGTCCCAACAGGAACACAGGTAGCAGGATAAGTAATCAGCCTACAATCTCTAGGTCAGTCAGCATGCAGTGGTGTGCACTTCATCCCTCTGTGCCCAACCAACCCCAGACAACTGAATGGGAGGGGTTATTTTTTGTGTTGTACACAAAACATTTAACAATGCCTAAGGGCTGGGCAGAGTCAATGACACAGAGTATTTGGGAACCCACCTGGGTAAGTCCTGACATGTCTTTGCTTGGAGACCACGTAGCATCTGTCCCTAAACTCCTGTGGTCTTGGCACACAAAGAGATACCTGATTCAAGTTGGTAACAGGATGTGTTACACAATAAGGTTTCAATGCAGGACAAAAGGGGGAATAGCTAAGGGAATGAGAAGGACCCCAAAGTTTGAGGTGAGAGGCAGGAAGGATGGCAGCAATAGCAGCAACAGTTATCATAACAGATAAAGTGCAGGAGGGCAATGATTTGGTATCATCCTTTTCTTCCCTGCTATCCCTAGGGAAATCCTACTGACTTTTATTTTCAGTTCTGAGTTTCAAAGCAGTCCAACAACTCACAGAGGAACTATACTACATTGAAGTTTCTGATCATTTGAAATTGGAAGTGGGCCCGCATTTCGAAATGTTGCAAGGCCTGTCTCAAAGCTTTTCATTTGCAACGAAGCTGTGAGCAAATAGATTTTCAGATTTCCTTCCGAAAATTTTGTACAGACCTGGTTAGGAGATCTGTCCACCTGTAACCCTTTTAATTCTGTTTTTTTTGAGAATAATAAAAAAGGACTCTTTTAACACAGTGCAGCTTTAAGATTCCATCTTTGGGAGATAATGTATTTTCTTTCATATCTAGGCTTTCTCTTATAACACAAACCTTTTGAAAGGTCAATGCCAAGACTTGTAAGTCCAATAGTATATAAAAACTTTGAAATACCAGCATTCTGGTGCAAAGGATCATGCGTATATAACTATATATATATCTACATATCTAGATATATTTAGATATATATCAAAGTGGACTAAAACAGTTCTTGCTTAGAAAAAATGTCTTGGAAGACAACACTCTTGAGCTCACTGACATTTTAAAAAACCCCAGTTTTATTTATGTGAAGTGTTGTGCACATTTGTAGTTTCATGTGATAGTCACAGTGTCTAGGAATCTTGGTTGAGCAGCATTTGGATAAAACCTAAAGCTCAACATACAAAAAATAGGACAGAGGAGAAGTTAGTGCAAGGAGCCTTGAATGCTTTTCTTTGTAACTTGTTCCAATGGATTTTCCCAGGGGTTTGAAAGGAGAAGGAAATGACACAGCTCATTGTGTCATGTTCTGGAAATTAAGAAGACATATGGGCAGGTCTAAAATAAACCACACATACACAAACAATGACAGCTCTCGAGTACACTGTCTCCTTGTCTATTGGCTCCACAGATCAACTCGCCTAAGGGGAAGAGATCTTGAACAAAGACTATCAAAGGATAAATGGAAGCATGTAAAGGAGCATTACATTCTTGATCCTTGTCTAAGATGGTACAAGAAGATAAAACCCTCATCGTATACAAATTATTTTTTTCCATCAGTTATGTTATTTGCCATCTGTTGAAAGAGATGTAGAAGCACTTCCTGTGGGCCATATGGATCACTCACTGCTTTCACACAGAGATGCCATCTCCCTGGATATGCTGCCGCTGTGCTAGTACTGACTGTGCTGATGAGCCAATGCAGACAAAATGTGGATACTGATACCAGTGATACTTAGTACTAGATATTTCCCAGAGGTGTCTCCTTTTTAGGCAACTGGCCAGCTAAAGAAGATAGTATCATTTCACAGAGTAGACCTTCTCCTGAGTTTCATCCCTTCTACTCCAATTAACTCTTGGGGCATGCAGACTTCTATGAGATTAAGTGAACTGGATGTTTGGAGGGGGAAAATTACCCCACAGATTCTGTTTCCTTGGTACTGTAACTTGGTATTATCACTTTCCAGTGGGCTTCTGAGGTTTAAGCCACTCTTTCAGGTATCAGACATGACCACAAGGGCTCATTTTAGAGAAATCCATAAACCTATTAGTATACACTGGAACATGCTGCTTGTTCATTTAAAGCATTGCAAGTGAGAGGCAGGGTTGTTTTCTCTCCTGCATTTGCCTGCTTAAGTAACTTAAATCCTTCAGCACATGGTACCTTTGAATTTCAGCTCCTTTTTGCCATAAGAATACTACCACTGAAGCAAAAAGCTGTAACAGGTAAAGCAGCCTCTTCTGTTACAGATAAAGCAACCAGCTAAGAGCTTACTTGTCACTTGGCTCTTTTAAGATCTTATAATCATTCATACACATAGTCTATAAATGCCTTACTGCTAGAATGCAGCAAGGCCATACAGAGAGATAGTATAAAATAAACTCTAAAATCTGCAGAGAATGAGTTATCTTTAATTAAAAACTATCTTTATCTGAAAAGGTGAACAAAACTATACTAACAAAAAAGGTACATCAACATGCATTCTATAAAGAAAGCCACTATCCATGCCCATTCTTCCAACATGAGGGCATCTCACTGCTGCACTTTTTGACACCATTATAATGACTGAAGTTTCAATAACTTAATTAGGAGCCAGCTGAAAAGAAGGCATGATAAAAAGCGACTAAGCAATTGTCCTGGGTTGAGTGAGTGGTGGAGTTTTTTTGGTAGCAGAGGAGGGGGCTATCGGGGCGGCCCCCTGTGAGAAGCTTCTCGAAACTCCCCCAGCTCCATGTCAGCTCCACTTCTGTTTGGGAAATTGAGCCAATCGGCTGCGCCTCTGCGATAACGTATTTAAGAAGGGACGTGGTGACGGGCAGTCGGACTTGTGAGGAGGAGTTGCTGCAGCTGCCTGAACACCAAGGTCAGTGGAGGAACGGAGGAAGAAAGGAGGGGGGAGGTGTGCCAGAGCAGAGATCCTCCTGTATCCTGTGGTGAGACGGCAGGGCGGCCCCCCCTGCCACCCATGAAGATCTACGGTGGAGCAGACATTGATTTATGGCCTGTTGCTTCTGCTTGCATGATCAAGGTTCTGTGCCCGAAGAAGGCCGGGGTCTCATGGGAAAAGGTAGCCCCGCTGCTGTAATTCAGTGCTGGGAGGATTGCAGCATGCGGGGGAGTCCCACGCCGGAGCAGCTCGGGAAGGGCTGCAGCCGTGGGAGAGAATCCAGTCAGAGAAAGTTAGTGACCCATGACGGAGCAGTGTGGGGAATGCTGCGGCCCATGGGAGGAATTCAAGTCGGAGAAAGTTTGTGGAGGACTGTCTCCTGTGAGAGGGGGACCACGATGGAGCAGGAGGAACAAGTTTCGGACACTCCCCTCACCGAACATGAAGGAAGTGGCAGCACTGACTGCACCCCCCATTCCCTGCCCTGCACCACTGGGGGAGGAGGTAGAGATATCGGGAGCAGAACTGAGCCCGGGAAGAAGGGAGGGGTGGGGGGAAGGTGTTCTCAAGATGTGGCAATGCTTCTCACTGTCCTACTCTGTTATGTGTTGTTAGTGTCTGTAATAAATGTATGTTCTTTTTTTTTCCCCATCCCAGTCCTATTTTGAACCCCAATCCTGGCTCTCTGTCCCTTCTCATTGCCGGAGGGGAAGGGAGAGAGAGCTGCTGCATTGTGGTTGGCTGCCAATCAGGCCTAAACCACGACAGCAATACACTTCTCTAAGGATGATTCCTTGCTGCTTTATTTATCACACAACCATAGTATAGTTACATGTTCTCCTTCAGGTTACCTTCCATGCACCAGACCAATTGAAGATACCCATACCACTTTAGATGTGCATCAAATTCCGAGCATGACAAATGTAAAACCGATGTTTTCACTGTGGTGGTGACTGCAATTTCATTTCAAAATCAGATCCATTTGAATTCTTCCCCTCAGCTACAAAAAAATCTGTAAGAACCTTGAAGCCCAACTAAATCCACTTGCAAGAAGCAAAATACAAGGTCTATTTATAGACACAGCAAAGCATAACTAGAGGGATGTATCAAAATCAATGTTTTCCATTACCTCAAAAATATGCTCAAAAATGTAGACTGATGCAATGTGAACTGCCCAGCAGTATAATTATGATAACTAGCTCACACTGGGGAACAACTGTTGCTTTTCCATACTGATTAATGAATATGAGTAATAGATTTGACTTTTTCCTCCAAGTATTCTGGTAAATGTGCTAAATAAATCAGGTTGTAGGCTTTTATGAATACACAACCACAGCTACTCAGTCCTTAGCAAGCACGGAACAATACAGTAACAATAATAATGGCAAAAAAAGAGTCCAGTATTGGGGTTAGAATTAGAAGAAGGATTAGTCACACATACCTTCAGATAAATTAGCTCTCTTATGAGAGCATCAGATCATGTAATCTTTAATTTTCTTGTACCCCTGAGTCAATAAAGATGAATAAAAAGCCCTGTAGACATTAACGGGTGAACTATGTAATCATGACTGAACTATCATGCTACCAACTGCTTTCCAGAAGGATGCTGGTTTATGCTTGCGAAGGGGGATCCTCCCAGGAACACTGTTCTTGGTGATGCCAGTTCCCAAAACATCCCTTTAAAGTTTGCAGCTGAGAGATACAGACCAATTCCTGACACATCTCCTCTATGAGTTGACTGCACGTAATGCTCCCTAGAGATGAGCATTATTTCTAGAGGAATAGTAATGACATATTTTTCACTTGTATTTGATAGACTCACATTTCATACCAGATGTAATTAAGGATGAAAAATAATGAGCTAATTCTAGTAAGTTGTTAAATTCTCAAACAACAACAATGACAACAAAAAGCAAAGACAACGTTGCAGGAAGACAAGAATAAAACAAGAAAGCATTCTCTTGACTGGTTGCTGTTATCACAGAAGTAACAGGTAGGCATCTTCTCTGTCATGGGGGCTTTTCTGAATTTGTCCTCCTATTGCATTCCTTTCTCAACACACACCTGGATTAAAGGGTCTTCTGATGGTCAAAGGATTTTCAAGCCTCTAAACACTTCATAAATCATCTGAGAGGCATTCAGTGAACAACCACTCTCTTAAGGTAGCTGTCTCTAGAATGCAACTGGTTTCACAGAGACACCATGTGGCATCTTATTTAAAACACGATAGAGTTGGCATTTCATCTGTTTCAGAGTTCATGCTGTCATAAAAATAGGGCAGATCCCCCTTTCTCATAGTGTGAGATCCTTATGGAGAGGTGACAGCACCTTCATAACTAAGGTTACAACCAGATTTTCTTGTAAAGAAGTCTCAAAATTCTTTGCATCTTTCCTCAGTGACAGACAAATACCTAACAGTGATAATACTGCCCAGGCAAAAAGACCTTCAACAAACCAGCCAGGGAATTCAGTCTCTGAGGATGTAACAAATACTCAATGAACAAGAAACACAGGAGAATTGTATATAGTCCCTGTTAAACAATAGGAGAGGAGATACTTTAAATATGCCTTAGACAGGACATATGACTAAAGAAAAATAATAGTCTACCAAGCTAATGGGTGCCAGTGTTTTTTAGTGCTGTCAAAATACGGAGAAGCTTGTTTTCCAGGCTGGGGTCTAGGGTCCAACTAGAAAACACAACACTGGCATTTCTTCCTGCACCTGGGATGGAGCCCAGAGGATACCCAGACCAGCTGCCAGGGCAGATTTAGCAGCATCATATGCCATGACTGACCCTGGGCAGAGACAGTGCATGAGAAAGAAGGTAAAATCCTAAACCACAGCACCAGAGCTCTCAAATTGAACACCGTAAGTACTTATCCGAGCAAACACCATTAGCAGCCAGCAGCAGTATTTGGGTTGTCTGAGTATGCTGGAGAGAGAATTCTGAAAACAACAAAATCTATGGTCAATCAGAAACTGCTTTCTGAGGTAGCTCTGTTCTTCCTTTCTTACACAAGTGTTGGAAATAGTCTGTACCTCTGGTAGTTCAGTCTCTCCTACTAGAGTGTAAGCAGACGACCAATTCTTACAAAGCTCCCAGAGCTCAACTGTATTTTTACATAAGTTTGATAGTTGGAGACGCCCTGTTTCAATGTTTCGGCTCTCTTCATTTGGGGAACAGTGAGAGTACAGACAAAGCAAGCACAGAAGAAGCTAGATTTTTCACAGCTATACAGGTTATTCATGAAGAAAACCATCTAAATTCAATCATTTCCACCTGCTGTCAGCATCAATACTTCTTCCAGCCCCGCTGCAAAAAATGTTTATGTCTGGTTCTCTTATTCAGTAGATTTCTGACTACCACTCAGCTATGGACAGTCCCGGTATCTAATCAGTACCACAGTACCTACATTTGTCATCTGTGCATAAACTAGCTCTATTCTGGTAGCGCTGTTTGCTGAAAAAATATTTTTGCAAGCCAATGTGTTTAAATGTTCTGTCACATTTAGTTTAACAGCCAGCCTGACAAGCACCAATTCAAAGCTCACTGCTTCATTCTTAGTTCATCAATGGAAAGAGATGCTGCATCTTGATATGGTGATATCCAAGACAGGTTATATATCCCAACAGCAGGAGTGACCTGAATCCCATTCCAGGTGAGAAGTTTGTGATTTCTTGGGTTGTGAAGGATTGCATGACTACAGGCTGAATACATGAATAGCTCAGTGAAGAACAAGATTTTTTCTCAACTGAAATATAAAGTGCTACTCCCTCATGCTGTCTTAACATTGATGTACCTATAACCTTTCCAGATTTACTAATGAACCAGACAATCCTGTTGCATTTCCAGTGAAATTCATAAATATCTCCAATCTACAACAAACTCTTCTAACTGCTGATATGAAATGACAGGGAGAGAAAGAGATAGTGTGGCACTGAAGCTTGAACACGATGCAAATTTGAGGTCACAATATCATTTGTTTGAGACCTGTCATGAAGCTGAAATACAAGTGAAGTTGATACAGTGACAGTACACTTCAGCATGCTGATGAAGTGACTAAAATCTAGAATGACTGCAGAGCCAAGGGAAAAAAAGCTGTTTTTTTCCTAACTGTGTACATAAATAGGAAAGATTTGGTTCTCTTGTCCTATGAGCACACACTCTGAGATGTCAGTCTAAAGCAAGGACTGACCTGTGCTATATTTATAAACTGGCAGAATATGTTGACTCTTCAACTGAAATGTATCCTTAGATATTTCTATTGCTGCAGCAGAGCTGTGTTTTCACAAGAGGGCAATGTACATTTTCTAGTCACAGCAAACTAGTCTGTGCTTTTCCTTTGACAGATATCAATGCTCCCATTGCCTCAGGAGAGGTATCAATCTGTAGATTTAGCTAGGTTTACCAATTTATAAGATGTGTGGTTAATCACAGGTTTTCAATTTTAAAAAGAGCTGTTTTCACAGCTGCAGAAATCTGAGTGAACCCCAAGTGCTTTTCTAGCATCAGCCTAATCCCACAACCTACCCACATGGGTGGACAAGAGAGTATCAGCAAAGCAAGGCAACAAAACAAATGAGCTTGCAAGATCATACATAAATAAGTCACCTACCAACTCTACCACTTTTATACCTGATCTAACACTTTATTACTTTTTGGGTCCACCTGCTTGGGACTTTCTGGTGGAAAACAGTGTGGAATATTTGCTTTAAGTAACCTTTAGGACAACTCAAAATTCCCAGATAAAGGGCCACCCTGCATTTGCAGACTGAGCCCCCAGTGAAGCACAGCAAGTCTGACATGTACCAAGAGCACCAGAGTGGCTGCCCACACACTGCAGGGTCAATCCGCACATGTACAGCATGCCCAGGGCTGACACCAGATGGTGCAAAGCTCATTGTTTCAGTGAAAATTCGTTATACAACTTAGAAACATTAGTGATACAATGTACAGCCATTAGGAGGTGTTGACCTGTTATTCACACTGCATGGTGTGGAAGCACGTAACTCTCTCCAGGAAGACTACCAAGAAGTCCAGACATTTTTTGTATTTTGGATATCGGAAAGAATTAGCACGGTTGAATCATCTACAGCTCTCCAGCCATGAGAGCAAACAGTGCAGCACTGAAAGGGCAGGCAATGTTCTGGCTGCTCCAAAAAGTCCAGGAATTACAGTTTCCATGTAAAGCAGGTGAGATCTTGGTTACTAAATACCTTGGATCATGAATCTGATCATCTTCCAAATTCTACATGGAAAGGTGGTTTTTTGGTTTTAGGCACTAGAAACAAATGCCAAGGCCAACCAATAAGGCTTTTATGTCTGTGTTATGTTTCTGAACAAGTCCCAACCACTCACTTAGTCATTCACATTTGAATACCACATCATTAATATTGCTTTACATTGCACTATTTAAATCCAGGTTTTCAGCTTTACTTAAAGATTGTACAATGCTGAGGGAGAGTATAAAGCATGAAGGACCTAGCAGGCACTTCCACAGTGGGGGGCCAGTTTCATACTGCCCCTGTGTCTAGCACGGTTTAATATTTCTGGGCTGCTAAAAGCTAGGAAGCATCCAAATAAGCTTCAGGGAACTGGCAGAACTCCGGGGCCCAGAAAATAGTGACCGTTTTCACTGGAAACATTTATGACATTGGAAGGAAGATTCCTCCACATTCCTTAGCTTGAAACCAAGATCCTTCAGGCTTGTGCTCCCTCTCCCTGGGGAGCAGATACAAAGTAGATATGACACTGCTCTACCTCCAGAACCCTCTTCCACCAACATCTCCTTTCAGTTTAACTTGAAAAGATAAGAGCAATTTAATCTTTCCTGCCTTCGTCTTGAAGGTTTTGTTCTAAATGTATTTTGACAGCAGAAATAAAGACAAAGTTTTAATAAAACTAACTGAACCACAAACTAAATTATGTATTTCCATTTCAGGAGACAATCTCACTGCTAATAACATAATTTTCCTTCCAAAAGTATGCATAACAGAATTCACAGCATTTCTCTGTTCCTTCATGGTATCTGGTATCTGGCAGTAGCTATGCAGCATACAGAGCTCCCTTTACACGTGTATGTGTCATGTGTCTCACTTGCTTTGTCCAGGAGTCTGGGTGGGACCATCTGAATTGCTGAACCAGTCTGTCTGGAAAATTTGTATGCTAGCAGATTAAAATGCAGACTGAACCCTGGCAACATCCCTGCTTTGGATCTCTGCCTAGAACCTTTATTTCTTCATATTCAGTGTTCTCTGGAAACATGCAGCAGCTGCAGGCTTTCTGTAAGACCCCCACAACAACAATCTTCCCCCAGAATGGAAGCATGTGGCAAGGCAGGGTCTAAACTGTATTGACAGCCTAGAACATCTTAATTTTCCAACACTGGTTCCCATCTTACAGTCTTGCATCTTAGAGTCTTACATCTTGCAGTCACCAAGCAGTTCACTAAACTGGGGTCAAATCCTGAATAGACACCTTGATGACAGATTTTCTCTTCATTAACCAAACACCCAGTGAAGTCACCAAAAGTGCCAATAAAATGAAGGCACATTTTATTTTTGTGACCACAAGGAAGGTGATTGAAGGAATTTATATCAGCTGCTAAACATATGCTCTAATGACCACCACTGGATTATTAGTAGTGACCTAGATGTAAAAAGCTTTGATCTTCTTACTCTTGGGTTATTATCCAGTTTCTAGATCTCTTAAGGTCAATCAGAGTGAACAAAAATTAGGATGTATGAAAACTGTGTGCAATACAAGAGAGAGCACGATGGAATATCAATCCCCAGATATTTCACTGAGTAAAGCAGACAAACACCACCAAACATGATTAATAAAAGTAAGCCAGGAAACAGTATTACATTTCAAAGAAATTTAGGGGTGAATAGCTTGAGGTAATGTGATACAAAGTCTTTCACATGTAGGTCACCAGTTTTAATCCAGCTCTGGTCATAGCAAACTTCGGTCATTAATATCTGACAGCTGTCTGGCAGTGATCTAGAATGAGATGGTGGTCCTGGTTTAATTGATAGTGGTATCTGCAAAATAAAGCATATCAACAGAATTGTAATGTTGTTAGAAGTCTAGGCAGGAAGGTCAAGGACTGACTGGGCATTGAGAGAGGACCTCTACCCCTTTACCAAAAAGCTTAATTTTCTAGTACTGTCAACTTGAGATATCTCAAGGGTAATAAATCTTTGTGAGGAAATGGAGGATAAAGAAAGCAAAAAACAATTCAAAGAGAGCTGTGGAAACTCTGCTGCCTTGAACCCAAATCAAGGGCCAGCTCCCCAGCTGGAGCTTCCTCTGGAGTGCTAGTGCTACACACCAGTTCACACTGGCCCAGCACTTCTCCCTGATATTTTCAACAAGAGCAGCACAGAAGCCACAACTGGCAGATGAGAGGGCAGAGAAACAGAGGTGTGGAACTGGGGAAGGAAGGCAGAGAGCAGACCAAGGCCACAAAAAAGACTGAGAGGGAAGAAGGAGCTCTGAACAAGCCTGGAAGATGACAACACAGAAGATGACCTTAGCATGCATCTTTCTCCACACGGAGCTCCCTGGTTTTCACATCTTGGTCCAGCAAAGAGTTTATTATGTACACTGCTGGTCTCACTACAGTCTCCAAGGTGGGTCACAGAGGACACCACAGACTGCAGGAAGAGCCCACGTGGTCACATCTCACTAACGCATGCTGCCCCTCATCCCAGGGTCCCTCTTAAGAGTCACAGCAATACGCCAGCTGAGAGATAAGGTGGGGGGGAGATGATGAAAATCACATAATCGGAATAAAGGGTCCGTCCAGAAATGATGAATTAGAAAAAACTCCTTCCTTCTGCCTTTTCAAAACCTTTTCTTTACAATAAGAGAAAGGCCTGAATTTCCAAAGCCCATGTGAAATATCTAACATTCATATCAGGAAGTGAGGGGATAGATTATTTTACAGCTTGCAAGACAGATTCTCCTATTTGCTGATCAGAACAGAGAGCTCTGATTTCCATGTTTAACTAACAAATATTTTTGTTGTTTTTTTTTTTCAGTAAAGGCTAAGTTTAAAAATTCAACTTTGATCCATAAGAGCAAATAGTCATTGTTTTTTTTCTTTTTCTCTAACAACCGTGCCTTTATTTTTATGGATGAGATTTATCTCACTTTATCTGTCCCAAACCCAGGTATTTCACCTAAGCTAGTTATCAAAGTTCCCTCAGCAGTGACTGAAGAGAAGCCATCACCTCCAACAGGAGATTTGTCTGTCTTAAAACAGGAGGATGCTTGGAATAGGTTGGATGTAGTTTCCTCTCAGGATGAGGTTGCTGGAGGTGCCCAATGTGTAACGACCTTAGACTCCAACATGGTAGAAGTCAAATGAGTTGAACATGATCTTTTGTACACAGAGAGACTCTTCAAGCATTTTAGACATTCTGCATGGCTATTTTGTGTTCTGCCTTGAACAATGCACGCTTGATGCTATTATATAAAGCACAATACTTTTACATGCAATAGTCAAATTATCTGAAGATATTTATTTGCAAAAATGACAAAACAAATATGTGCCTAGAAAGTGGAGCTTAGAGTTAAAAATGGTTTTAGTCCTCCTTCCTTACAACTACCAGTGTTGTTTTATCTGCTCAGCATAAGAAACATGACAAAAAAGGAATCATGCTTAATTTTTAAAAAATATTTTCCTTTTAAAACTCCTCCATTTGCTTTTGGAACTGTGTAAGGGACATGAAATAGTCACATTTCCAAACATTTCTCACTTTTCTATTTCTTATAAAAACTAGTGCACTTTCATATTGCATTTAGAATTGTGCAAATTCTATACCGAACATTCAAATAGCCTCTCCAGCTGTTAAACAGGGACAGACTTATCAACAGAATCTTATTTTTTTTTTAATACTTTCCCTAAGTAAACAAATAAACGATACAGAAATGTACTGAGGTAGAACAACCCCAGGTGACAGTTTTCTCAGTTTCCAGGGTAATTCTGTTGGGCACTTCCCAGCCAGCTCTCCACCAAGCACTACGGTAACCACTAGATGGTAGTGGTGTCTACCACACATGGAGTACCTGACACTGCTTGGCTTTCTCAGAAACCTCGAGGGAGAAGAAACACTTCGGCACACTGTACAGGCCTCCACTGTGGTGTAAATCAAACAATAGCCTTGATCCTTCTCAAGCAAGAGCCAAATGCTTTAAATTGCTACAGGCTGTTGTGTCACAAAAACTGCGTAACAGAGTCTTACTACTTTGGAAAAATGTCATGCCCAGTGTGATACAATTGAGCGCTGCAGGACGTTGACAGAAACAAAAATGAGGCATTCAGAAGTTTCTCTAGACTTCATTTAAAATAATCACATTCTGCCCCATCATGCTACAGCTGCTTTTGTTGAATTTAGCTCCATAATTGGCAGAGGAAACCTTTGCTTTCTCTTTTATGGAATTTACATGTTCTGGCTGCTCTTCCTTCAAGCAATGTAATTAAAAGAACCTGCTTAGTATAATTAATTTGCAAACAGGTTGGATGAAATGGGATTGTATCCCAAAGGCTTTTCCAGCAGTAAGTGAAACTACTTCTTCAAGTATACTGTAAACTAGTCCTGTATATCAATTTATTGCATTCTACACTTTAATCATTTTGTTTTGGAAGGTGCTAAAATTGGCAGCCCAGTTCTGAGTTGTGCTGCTGATGTAGACCTAGATTATACAGCTTATTCTGCAAACCATGCGCAGTATCCAACCTCTGAGCAGAGGGAGGCTGTGTAGTCACGCTCTTCCATGTTGAAGAGTTTTTGTTGAGAGTGACTTACCTTCTTCAAAAAATCTTCAGACCAACCTGATCTGAAACAACAACATGGCCTTTCAGATGTTAAAGTTACAGTCAGTCCTGCACAGCCAGCCAGAGGAAGGCTGAGGGAACAGAGTGGAAAGAACATATTCCCACTGGGAGCAGCTGGGACAGCCGCTCCTGCGCGACCTCTTGCACCAAGACCTGGCCTTATTCCTCTCTTGTGTTTAGGCTGTCTGTAAGGACAAGGACATAGAGGGGCCCTTTAGTGCATTGCCCTCGCTCCACCTGAGACATCACCCACCACAGCCAGCACAAAGCGTGCCCACAGGACCCTCCTGCTCCCACCCTGCCTGTGAGTGGGCTGCAAAGGCACGCACAGAGCCCCAGACCTTCCAAGCACTCCCTGCAATTAGCAGTCTACAAACTGCGACATCCACACTTAGCCTTTTTATTATTTGCTTATTAACTAAGAACCTGTACCCTTCAGTCTGCAACAGAAAAATTTCATATTTGTTGAGCTCCCTTCCATGACAAACTCATTTCCAAGAGTGATAATAAATCATTTATGGCATTAACAGCTTACCTCTAGAGACTTTTAATTTCAATACAATCACCACTAGCTGGTAACAGCAGGCAAATGGAAAGCCCTACCCCCAAACCTCATTTAAAGCTGATCATCCCAGATTAGAAAGAAAGAAGATTATTTTAATGATCTAACCTGAGCAAAGATCATTTGGGTAGTTTTACAAAGAGGGAAGTACCTTTATGACATGACACTGATGGACAACTGATGCAGAAAACAGTCCAGTGTCCCTTAGCAAAATCTTTCAATCACCTGAATTTACATGGGGACTAACAGGGTCGATGCCTGGCAGTGCAAGGGACAGGGATCATTCTCTACTAAAAGACTGATGTGTTGTAGTGAAACACCTATTAAACTCAGCTATCATGCAAACTAAAATAATTTAGCAAGGTCATGGTTTCTAATGATTATATGATATTGCCTGCTAATATTACTTCTATTTAAGCCCTAGTTATTTTGGTTTTGAAAGCAGTTGTTTTCTAATACAAGCTATGCAGTTCACCAGGTAGTGAACTGGGTGATGCTCCTCTAGATATCGCTGATGGGGGACACTTGGGAGGGAGGTCACTACATTTCATCTGTTGCTTCATGGTCGGAAGGACTGAACATACATGATGCTGTCTGAGGCGCTGAACTGGTCATTCCTTGAAAATAAGACATGAACCCCAGATGAATTTCAATCTAACAATACTTCTAAAATGTGGAGGCAATTGAGTAAATTCAGCTATTAAAACAAGCTATTGCATTTATTAATGAAGTCCTTTTCCACACACAATCAATGTATCACATCAGTGGAGTGTTAAGGGATACATTACAACTAAAAAGCCATGAAAACAGTCTGCAATACCTACCTGAAGGTTTGATTTACAAATTTGTAATAGACAGGGAGGTTTATGAAGATCTGTATGTAATGCTATTAATTACAAATTACTAGGTTTTAAGCAATAAATTTAAAAGCAGAATGATAAGACAAAAAAATAATGTAATACATTTTATCTTAAATTATTAAGAGAATGGGATGGAAACAAGAACTTGATTGCTTCCACAGGCTTCATAATCTTAATTGGTTAATGCCAAATACTTTATTAAACTCTTTAATAATTGAGTTTCGTTATTAAGTACAATACTGAATGAGCTATTAAACTTGTTAAACATGGGACAGATAACCTCTTGAGCAGCTGACATCGTTGCATCTCACAATCAAGTGTCCATGTGAATTCTCTGATATCTAAGAAGGTTTCAGTGCATATCGATGTCTTTCCTCCCTGAGGGTATTATGGCCTCATGTGGATATTTGTTGTATAAAAGTTGTAGGATTTTTTTTTTTCATTAAGACTTATTCTTCCATCTAAATTGTATGAATCATGGACACAGATTCAAAACTCATTAGAGGAAGTCAGAAAGACAGATGCAAACATGTACACAGTTCAATCATATCTTTATTTCCTTAAGAAAGGAAACAGCAAATATTGTCCAGATATTAGATATGACAGACTAACTCTATGACCAACAAGTGACCTCAGCCAGAAGTTCTGACACAGGACGGATCAGTGCTGCTCCCTTTCTTCAGCATAATGTGGAAGAGGTTGAGGGAGACTGACAAAGACACATTAATATCATGTGTCAAGGGGACCCTAGGGAGTCTGGAAAACTAAGTTTAAATACTCTCAAGTAGGGGTAAGATTACACCTCAACCCCCAGTATATTTTAAGGCACTACGCTGCAGGCTATAAAGGAGGTAGAAACACTACTTTTGTGGAAAGGCTTGAATTCGTTTTGGTGCCCTGCTCTAGGAATGGCTCTCCACTCTGGGAATCAAAAACTGAGGGACACAGCCGTCTTCAGCCCAGGTCATGGGATGCAATGTTCCCTGGGAGTAGGGCTTAACCTAAAACCCCTTCTTGGACATTTCTCATCAGAGAATCAGCTCTCCTCTGAAAATATTGGCTCAAGTGTCTCAGCTTGCCCTACCCATTGAGCAGGCACTTGGACACACACCTTGTGTGAAGAAAGAAAGAAAAACTATTTCCTGCTGAATCTGTCCAGTTAGGTCAATTATATATTTGTTGTTTCTTTCACATTTATATGATGCTGGTACACCCAGGATCTCTTGTGCACGTGCCATCCGCACAAACTCTCCCCAACGGTACTTTCCTTCTGTGCAGACTGTTCATGTTACTTTTTCCAAATAAGACCACTCACAAGCAATTGGCAGCTCTTGCTTGGGATGTGCTTCATCATCTTTATGGAGATTGTTAGCACCTGGATTTCACTTCTGAAGCCAGAGTATAACACAGGGATGCTTAAGACATAGACCTTAGCACTGAATCATCCACCCCAGGTCCCTCTTTCTTGGCAAAGGCAGATAAAGTGTGATCTTCTCTCATGTTGGTACAGAGAAAAAGAGATCAAACCCAAGCAAACACGCTGTAGTAAGTAGGACCCTGATTTGTAAAAAATAAGGCTTGGCATGCAGAACAGCCACTGGTCACAGTTTATTGATGACACACATCGTATGTTGAGCCCTCCACTATCAACAGAAGGGAAAATAAGAACCACATGTTCTTGGCTGCACAATATTGTGGGGTTATAGCTCACTGACATCAGTAAGCCTTCTTGCCAGAAAAGTACTTTTATATACAAAAGGAAGATGTATTTTCAAGATTAAGCCAATGAGAGGAAGACATGTCCTTAATGACTTCAAAAATTGCCTCACAAGAACAGTCAATGATTTATTTCTTCTTAATTTAGTGATAGGTGGTTCTCCAGAGGAATTAAAGATTGTTTTGACAGCTGACTGAAACCATCACAGCTTTGGACTCTTTTTTTTCCCTTCTATCTGTCCGTTACTAGATCTATCCATCTGACTCTAACTTCTCCCTGTATTAGTAGACTGTTCCGATTTTACCAGTAGACTATTTTAGCAGCAGACTGCTCCTATTTTACCTGTAAGTGAAACAGCATTGTCAGCTTCACAGCACTGTTTCTTACTCCTTCAACACAGAATAGCAATTTTCAAAGACACTTTGGGATGATGGTTTGAAGAGGACAGGAATAAAGACTACCTGCTTTTTCTGGATCTGCCCTACGGTCCCAGCTTCAAAAGCTACTGGTCCAGGAGTGATAACATAATCCCTGCCCCCCAAGGAGTCTGAGCTGAGGTCACTGTCAGCACAGCTGCCAACACAACCATTGGCAAATACAACTCCCTGCTGTCAGAGCAGATGCAATACAGGCTCTGCTCTCATCCAAAATCAGTGGGATTAAGGGATTCATTCTCTTGGCTAGTTAACCCAGGGACACAGTTCCTCCATTCTCAATGGGGCTACTGAACAGAACGATAAGTGGTTGCCTTAACTGATGTCATGCAGATGTTTTTTATAGAATCATAGAAGCATTTAGGTTGGAAAACTCCCTTAAGATCATTGAGTCCAACCGTATACCTAATACTGCCAAGTCCACCACCAAACCATGTCCCTAAGCACCAGGTCTACACATCTTTTTTTACTTGTTTCTGTTTTACTTACACGTCTTTTATTTGAGACCCATGATGCTGCTTAGTCTTAGTCTTATCTTGCATTTCAACTTCTCCCTGGGTATATTAGTTTAAATTCTTTCAGTTAAGTTAAAACACATGAGCCCAGGTGAGACATTTAATGGAGGTGCTGGCATGAGAAGTAATCAAATTATTTAGAGGTTTATTTTTCTTCCCAGGGCTTTTCTCCACTGATGCCAATGACAATCTCTTTATTCCAAGCACTTCACATTGGCCTCTTCAGGCACTGTTATTCAAGAAGTAATAAGATCCTCCTTTATGAATCATAATACACATGAGAAAAGAAAAAGGTGGCCATACTCTGTGAGATATCAATTACAGCTCTGAGAACAGCTGTAAGATTTTCAAATGAGATAACCATTGCTTCTGCTTACAGCTTTAAATATATCCCCAGAACAAAAGACAGTAAAGGCTGATAATACATTGCCCTTTAAAACAGCATTAACACATTATATTCACAGAAATAATAAAGCATTGTGAGACACAGGAGTCCAGAAAATCCAGTTAAAGACCCAGCACGGATATTAAAGGGAGCAGTTGCAAAGGCTGAGGTTATCTGAGGGGTACTTGTTTCCTGAAGGTCCTCTGTAGTCAAGTGACAGGTGTCACACAGGTTCAAATCAGAGAGCTTAAATGAGATCCTTGTTCTGGGTGACCCCAAGGAGAAGCCCACCTCTTTTCTGTTACTTGAAGAAAACTAGGAGACACCCATTTCTCATTTGGTGAAGGGCTTTGTCAAATTCTTTGGAAAATGAAGTAAACAGTATCAACCAGATTATCTTCACACACGTGCCCACTACCCCTTCAGAGATCTTGAAGAGGTGAAGAATACATGGTGTTGACTCTTTCCCAGCAGACTGTAAATTCATAAATCCCAATGCATAAACTGCAGACTTCATACCAGTGATGCTAAAAGGGGAAATAAAGTTGAACTGGACAGTTACCTGAGTGCTGAAGAAAAAAAATCTGTGTTCAGTTAGATTGAACCATTGATTTAACCTGATTGCTCGTATGTCACTTTTTCCATCCCACTTGCCAATTTTTTTTTTCTAAAAAATACAGTGCAGTTTTATTACAAAAAGATAAGCTAGTCCTAAATTTTTAAAATTATGTTACAAATTCAGTTGTTCTATTCTTGTTTTCCACAGCCATTAATGTGTTAGTATCATTTTTTCTGCATACTATTTTGTTTCATTGTTTTTCACAGCCTAAATATTTTGCCCAAAATGTCACACTATTTTTGTTGCCTCATTTCAACAGTTTTGTTAGTAAAACAGTGGGTACCAAAGGACAAGCAATACATGTGAAAATGCTTTGTTTCTTACAACTCTAGTGTTATGGAATTACATGTATACACATCATTTCAAAGCAAACCAAGGGAACTAAAGAAAATATTAGGAATTTACTGCATAAACTGCCTGTCTAAAATTACATTTTATGATCTTATATTCTCATCAGACTGTGTCTTGAAGTGCAGGAAAGAGAAAACATTTTGTAGGAAACTTCTCTTAAATGCGTTAACAAAATTAAATGTGTTACTTGGCTTGTAGTGTTACTCAGCTTGTAGTGTTACTCTAACAGAGGGAATGCCTTAAAGAATTATCAAATGCCTTCAAAAGCAGGCAAAAACATGAACAAACTTCAGAGGAGAATAAAGAACTTC
Organism: Tyto alba; assembly: GCF_018691265.1. NCBI lineage: Eukaryota > Metazoa > Chordata > Aves > Strigiformes > Tytonidae > Tyto > Tyto alba. Next base: position 38,535,801 of record NW_024881316.1, on the reverse strand, counting down.
TGCTTCTATTGTACATGATGAAAATCTGACATTTTCTCTGTCCAAACAATTTGAGCTTGTTCAACAACAACGTTCTCTGTCCTACAAAAATGTATCTTCCCACTGTTAACACCATGACGATACTGCTGCAAAATTCATTTACCTGTCCTGTTACTTCAACCCGCAGCTTTTGTGGTACCACTTTATCCACTGTACCAAGGCACAAGTGTAGACCAGCTCTTCACTTCAAGCAGTGATGTTGCCTGTAACTATCTACAATCAGAGCAAGCAGCATCATGTGTTCTTCCAGTGCCTGCCCACTGTAAGGTACTTCCTCATCTTCAAAATAAGGATGTCTTCTTGAAATCTGTCTGTGGCTACCCTATGCTTAAGAATGGTCAGTTGCCATTTGAATTGTGACTTCTGGGATCTTGGTATTGTTTCACTATCCACATTTATTCTCATGATCCATTTCCCCCATCCACCACCTCCTCCTCAAATGCAGTCTATAAGGTCTGCAGAGTAAAGACTGATTTTATGCCTTGTGTTGGTACACCACCACTCATCATGAACCCTTAGACTTAAATGCTAATGCTATTAACTGCAATAGCATTTCTAACATCCAAACCATTTCTTAGAAACAGCCCCACCCTGTCAAGCTAAAGGCATGAGACCAAAAACACCATTAGAAAAGGAAGTCAACCAAGTCTGTGAAAAGTTCTTGAGACTGACTTATTTCTTATCCAAATATAAATACATCTGTCTTTAAAAAAAGCAGCAAATCCACTATACAAAATACTATGAATTGAACTTGTTCTATTTAGGAACACTATATTCATTCAAATAAATTTTCTGCCTTATGTTCTTCCTACTCCTTGCTCCCCATTATGTAACACTACATGTGGACCTAACACTTCATGGTAAGATTGGCAAAGCAAAAACAAACTGACAGCAGTTTATTTTCCAAAACAAATCACCTCTATATAACAAATTGATTGACTCTCTAAATTATCTCTAGCACATTACATTACATTTATTTACATGTTTCTAGAATGGAATTGTATTGCTTTTTTACATCCAGATTTCTACATATTCCAAAAACACATTCCTCACTTGTTATTTTAAGTATATTACACATCTATGTTTCTATCCATCCTTTTCACAGACCTGAGATTTAAATCCAAGCTTTGGCAGGTAACTCGGCCCTGTTGCTTAGCAGCAGCTGAGACACATGTAAATGCAATAATGGAAATTCTCATGGTTACAGAAGTGGAAAGCTCTTGCCTGCTAAAAGCGGATGTTTATAAATTGGCTGGAAGCAGAGTAAGTGGCAATATTAGATTAGAAAAATTCTTTCCAAACAAAATACAGTCTTGAATACAAAGCCAACCAGCCTGACACAAACTAAATAATAGAGAAACTGAGGTTAAAAAAGCAAGACCCGATATTTAATTGTGATTGGTTTTATGTATTGATTACACTAGTATTTTAACCGTTGTATGATTACCAGTAAAACAGACCACACTCCATTTCATTTAATGGATGAAATAATGGATTCATGAATGTTAATTGCAAAATTTTCACTGCCTTTACAGAACTGGGATTTCATATTATCTCAATTTTTTTCATTAAAATTTATTTTTAAAAGCACTGGTCCAAGTGTCCATGTGAATCTAAAGCCAACTGCTTAGCACTCCATCTCTGTTTAAATAAATACCTGTTTTAATCTGAATAATCCTTTGGAAATGCCCCTCTCTTTCCATTGACTCTAGTGCAGCCTAAATGACAAACTAGCCTTCAGATAGCAAAATTAATCCCAACCCTTACACCTGTGCTTAAACTCAATGGCAGGGATGAGGGTGACTAAATAAGCAATGATCTAGTGGAGAACATCCTGGATTTTAACTCACAGGATCTGAGTACTATCCCCAAAGGTGCTAATAATCTCCTGAAAATTAACTTAAATACATTTCCACTTCTAACCCAGAATGATTCTTACAGTATGTAAAGCAGTTACTTCGATTCCCAGATATTGTTTGGTATTCCTTCAACCTAAAGATAATTTAAACTATCATATTTTAGTCTACAGTGCCACATTCCCTGAGCTCTAACTCCATTTGTTGTTTATACATTGTAGATTTACACACTGAACAAGGTTTTTTTCTTCACTGAACCCTGTACAGCAGAAAGGAAGAAATAAAAGATTTTCCTATTCTGAATATTTGACAAAAGGTTTTATTTATTCCAACAGAACATCATTTATTTGTGATTTTTTCTCTCTTCTGAATATGATGGTTTGTCAGCTTGTGTCACTTATTCTCTGTTTATTTCCATCAGCTGTGTCTCTGGCTCCCAGGAGAACACTTCAATTTGGTTGCAAGGCCCAGAAATACAACAATCAACAAATATTTCTAGGTCAAAACCACTGTCACAGTGTCAGCATGTTCATGAGAAATACCGATGCAATTAAACACTGATTTGCCACTCCAACTGCCAGCAAGACAGATATAAAATACAGCTTAGTATATATAGATCTTTTTAAACTATCCAGTTTAAGAAACTTGTGAAAGATAATCTGTTATACTGAAGAATCAAAACAGGAAAAATGCTTAATACTTCTATGGTGTTTTGCGTTTTACTGTTCTACAATCATTAACTAATTAAGCCTCACAATACCCAAGTAAGAAATGGAAGGAAGGATTATTGCAGTTATATATTATAATTATAGTGTCTCATTTAGAATTTCCTGGGTTGTGACTTTTAAAGTAATTATTGTCATTACCAAAAAAACTAATAAAAAGTCAGAAACAACCTTTTTCTATTTTTTTTTTTTATGAATGTGCTCTAAGCTAAGCAAAGAAAGAGTTGATAAATACCTAAAAGCACACTTTTTATTCATGTATCTTAGCTTCTATTCTCCCTTTGCCCATTTTGAGTCCAGATGACTTGATCTTTCTTTCACCAAACGGGAAGAAAATCTTGCCAATGACCACAGTGGATCCTTAATTTTAACAACAATTTAAAGGAAAAGAGTGTGTGAAGTGAGTTTATCTCTGTGATTTTTACTATTTGCTAAGAAAACATTATGAGATCTTGATATAAAGCACTTATATGTTCCAAACAACCTTATAAAATCTCTATGATACGTTGTAATTTGGATTAATTTTTAACATATGTAAAATTGGTTTGCTCTCAAATACCTCTCACCAGTGTCTGGATTCCTCTTCCCAATTCTAGCCTTCAAACAGCTCGCTGGCACCCTTTAGATACAAGTAGATAGATTCCTTTGAGGAATGGTTTCTGCCACCTCTCATGCATCTATCTTGTAATGAGATGATCTGCCCACTAGAGATTCGTTTGCTCTCCAGTAATAACATAGTCCCACATGTTTCTCCTATAATACTGGAATTTTCAAGGTCTACGGGGACAAAATCCATTTTATTAACTACAGAAAAATGTCACACAACATTTGAACTTTCAAGTGGCTCCGTCATAATAGGCAGTCACTGCAAATTCTTAGGAGTTAACAAGAGCTGAATCAGCCTCTGGGAGAAGCTTCCTTGTAAGGCCATAATCAACAGAATGATAATTTGGAAAAGGATCTCAGGCAGTTTCTTTTAGCTGCAAACACAGCGGCTATGATAATTTCTTTCTTATTCTTTTTAAATTATATAGTGTAGACCTAACAGTACTCATGTACGTACAGTGGATCCAGCAGAAGAGAAGAAAGAGTCTAATGAACCTAAAATACAGACAATACTATTTTGCTGACAGCTGCTGGAAAAACAAAGAAATAAGTAAAAAGATCTGATAATATCAAGCAGGTCAGGCCAAGATTAATAGAAGATGAATAGGAAAATTAATGTTCCTAACTTGCAATCCAGAAACCAACCAGAGCACTACTCAGTATTGTAAATTGCCAAGTACCACCTGCATACTTCAACCATGGCTGGACACGGTGCTCAGTTCATCTGCCTATTAGAAAAGGAAATCACCATCAAATGCCATCAACAGGGATTTTCCATAATATTACTCCTGTTCTGCAGAAAGTTGCCAATACAATCATTGTGCTAGTTCTAGACAGTATTTTGACTGTACTTGCCTTATGACACTAGAAATACCATCTGGCTAAACAGATGTGGTAATCTAATTTGTCTGGCCAATGAACTGAAAAAACAATGGCATGGATGGGGGTTTCAAGGATTGTCCAGTCCAGCATCTTCCCTTATGCACTTCCAGATACTACATTTGTCATTTCAGGATAAGCTTGGTAACAGATTATTTGCTTGTGGAAGTTACTATGAGAGAAGGAATTTCCATACAAAAGACAAGAAGAGGTGAACATATTCTCATCACAAAAAAGTCAGTTTTAAGGCCATCTGTCATTCTTTTGCAGAGTATATCATATGTTATAAAACAAGAAAATGACAAAACGCAAGGCAAGTCTTGGTCCCAAAGTAGGTATCAAATCTCCCATGGATTTGAACAGGAGCATTGGTTATTCAGTCTGTTCATTTATAACCTTATTTAAGGACTTCAGTACAGTTCTCTGAACAGTATATTTTATTACAGATGTATAATTTTAAACGTGGAATGGCTTGTCTAGATAAAGTCCCCCTGCCAATGTTCTCTTCATCATCTCCCTTAATTTTTGAAACTCTTGGATTTATAAAAATATATGTAATACTCAATTTTCCAAGGTCTACAGCAAGTATATGCTTATTCAGCCTCAATTTCTTCTCTTTTTAATTTCCATTCATTCCTCAAACCTGTGCTGTTTGGCACCATCACCATTCATATAACTGTCATTACTACCAAAATAATTTGAAAAATAAAAAAATTACAAAGAAAAAAACCCCCAAAGCTCTGACATAGTAAATTAGAAATGTATATGTTCAAAGATTAAAACGAAGGCATTTCAAAGATCTTCCTGAAGACATTTCATTTTAGTTCAAGTAAGAGATTTCAGATAGTTGCATTTCTTAAAGTGTTTCTTAGCTCCATTAACAATGAATAATGAACACTCAACTGTGCCCACTCATTTTGCTTTGTTATGCAAATGTATGTAGACTGTATGTTAGAAAAGTTTCAGCTATAAGGTCCTCCTTTGCATAAAGGATTGGGCTGGCTTTCTGATGTTGGGCTGCCCTATTCTAAGGTAAAGAAAGGGAAATTAAAATAAAATGACCAAGTCCACATCATAGGCTGAATGAGTACAACTAGAGGAAAGAAGAGGAAAAGAAGAGGAAAAGAGGAAAAGAGGAAAAGAGAAAGAAAAAAAAAAAAAAAAAAAGGAAAAGCAAAAGGAAAAGGAAAAAAAGAAAATGAAAAAAATAAGAGAAAAAAAGAAAATAAGAAAAAAAAAGGAAAAAGAAAAAGGAGAAGGAAGAAGAGGAAGAGAAGAGAAAAAAAAAAGAAAAAGAAAAAGAAAAAGAAAAAGAAGAAGAAAAAGAAAAAGAAGAAAAAAAAGAAAAAGAAAAAGAAAGAAAAAGAAAAAGAAAAAGAAAAAGAAAAAGAAAAAGAAAAAGAAAAAGAAAAAGAAAAAGAAAAAGAAAAGGAAAAAGAAAAAGAAAAAGAAAAAGAAAAAGAAAAAGAAAAAGAAAAAGAAAAAGAAAAAGAAAAAGAAAAAGAAAAAGAAAAAGAAAAAGAAAAAAAAAGAAAATAAGAAAAAGAAAAAGAAAATAAGAAAAAGGAAAAGGAAAAGAATAAAAAAGTTTTCTTCCCTCTCTTGGGGAAGAAAACTTTTGCTTTTTCATTATATTGTATTCTGTAAATTTACCCAGTGATATCAAGAATTGAGGACCTAATACAATAAATTAATTTTAAGAATTTAAACGGTGCATTTTTAGTCCATGATGGACTATACTAAAGTACTATTCTCACACTGGTCAGACTCTTACCCTCCACCATAATGATTCTACTTCACAATACATGTGACTTGTGCACTGTTACTGCTCCCTTTTGCTATACAATAAATGATCTAGGGATCATTTTCCTCATCTTTCTAACTAGGGATTGTTTTTCCTGTAACGAGTGGTTTTTTTCCCTTGTTTTTTTGGCTCCAAGACATCTTGTCTGAACAGTAACATGACTTCAGCTGTCCCTTGACCCAGCTATTACACCACTATGTTGGCAGTAAAACCTGGGAGAGACTTCTTCAACCAGTGAGCTACACAAACTCACTCAGACCACACATGTACAGGACCTCTATGGAATTTTCATACCACTCCAGGCTTTTCATCAACTTAAAAGGGAAAAAGAAACAGTAAAAAGTTCTTGCCCACTGGTGTACTTCACAGTGACATGGGCCATCCTACAGAAATCAGTGGTCCTCCTAGGACTAGGTACTTGCTTTCATATCATTATATGTAGGACAATATTTCTATGAATCTAGAAGCTTAAATATAGCCCAAAGTATTCTGGCAATATGTAAAATGCATGCGCATGAGCCCAGAATAGATGAGAGCAAAGAAAACGATTTAGATGAACAATCACATGGAAATAAAGAACATTGCGTACATGTATAGAAAATGGAAACAAATAGCTGAAAACTGCCTGAAGGCAAGAACTATTGGCGATAATGCAGGGATAATGTTTTCATAGGGATTAACTGTTCTGGAGCACTTTTCCCATGTGTAAAACACAACATACTTTTTATTCAGATAGGTTGATTTGGCAGCCTCTTTATTGCTAGCAAAACCTATTTATTGTGCCTATGCAGGAAAAATTCCACCCTTAGATAGCCAGAATGCAGTTCTTTTATTTCACACTGACAATTGCCTGCTGGATAGAGCTCAAGAGCTAATTTCCCACTGATAATCCACTTCTATAGGATGCCTACTAGAAGTTTGTGTGCCAAATTAATCATTTTCAAAAGTCTTTAATAAATTTGGCTACATGTTAATGTAACTTTTATAGTGAATGTGTTAAATTCAGACTTTGGAAACAGATAGTATTTCTTTGGCAAAATGTCATTATTCTTAGAGGGATAACAGAGGTACATCACTTCAAAATAAACTGCTGAATACAAAGAGCAGCATTTACCTTTTGTTTGAATTATTTTTTTACTCCGTTTTATTACCCTGGACCTGCTGGTGATTTTCTGTATGAGCAACTTAATTTTCTGAGAGTGAAAATACATTTTTTTATATGTTGTTTTAGAGTGTGTACTCTTTTTCATAATTGTTCATGCTTCAAAGATACCCCAGGGTAGTAGATACAGGAAGCAGAAACTGTCCTTATTCTCCCTCCTCTTGGCTGTACACTAGAATAACCCCAGAATTTATGTCTCTGTGAAAATAACAGCAGGCCCATTAAACACCATTTTCCTGCTATACAGAAAAACTTCAGGGGAAAAGAATCTTAAAAATAAATGAGCGGATAGACTAATACACCATAGGGGCTAATTTGTGGCACAGAGTTTGCAATTCCAACACAAGGCCACTAATTTGTTAGGCTTCCCTTGTCATATACTGTATTCAACTTTAACAAGAACTAATTGATAGATAAATAATTGCTTCTTCAAGCCAAGATTAATATAGCACCCTTACTGTTAAATCAGTTAAATATGACTATTGCTATTATAAACTCTCATTTTCAGAATCCTATTTTATATACCAGCATTTCTTCCAAATAATAAAAAAAAAGGACATTAGATATGCTTTAAAGAGCTGTTCTAGACTTTAACCACAGTTTTCTTGCTGGCTTTTTAAGAACCACCATACACTGGAACTCAATGTACCTTTCTCAGGCCAAGTGTTATCTGAAGTATTACTTTTCTTTTCAAAGGACCTGAATAACCAAACAAATGCCATGTATGAACATTATATTTTAAAAAGTCAAATATTGGGAACTATGACTTCCTAAAGTAATAAATGGAGTGTTAAGGCAGCCCTTGCTCTGCACAAATGAGCAACAGAAGACACAAGATTAAGATTATGTGCACAGTAATGTTAGTATGAAGCTGATGCTCAGCTGTACCTTTCTGTGGCTTTATATACACATGAAATGGTATGACTGTATTCCTCCAAGAAAACTTTGGGATGCGGTGACCACTAAGCAACTGTAATGTAAACTCAGAGTGGTGGATTACCACTTAAATGACTTGTCCTAATCAAGAAACCAGGAGAAGTTTAATGTGTGTATATAATATTTGTACCAGGTTTACCAACCCACATGTAATATAAGACTCAATTTCCTGAGGATGCTTTGTACTGACATGTAGAAATTGGACCCTGAGGAAAGGAGATGTGTCTCACTCCTGAATGAAGTTAGGAGTGTTAATGGAGTACAGGGGATGGCACCTGACCCGCCACCAGCATCTGTGAAAGGGAAAGTGGGATGCAGCAATTTAGTGGAGCAACTGCATCCTTTCCCGCCGGGGCTAAGCCATGTGTGTGGGTAGGAGACTCTGAAGGGAACCAAGGACATCTGCACTTCACTGGGACCACATCCAAAGAGCATCACCCTGCAGCTACCCATGTTTAGCAGCTGGCTAAAAAGCAGTTGGCTAGAGTTTATTCTGGTGAAAACAGATCCAAACTAGGAGGGAGGACATCTTCTGAAGTCATCTGCAGGTTTTATCTGTGGTGTCCTGTGAGGCTTTCACAGAACAATTTCTTGTTTTAATTGGTCCATTCTTAGGCAGCTCCATCATTTCAGTTACACAGTTTAATTATATAATTATCTGCACTGACACATATTATAAAATTAGGCACTATAATTGCTACATTAATAAACACCAACACAATTAAAAGTGTTTCCAGTATCAAAAAGGTATTTAGAAGAGGGACACAGACCTACTCAACATGGACATGAGAAGTAGTGGTAGCTGCCTGTGAACATGAAAGCAAATTCAAGGACTGCTCCTTTTAATCAGTTCCCATGTATTTGATATTAGCACTAGGGACAAGAATCATGTCGCCAAAACTCATATATCTTGGAATAGGGCTTTGGCAGGGAATAGCAAATTAGTGAATATCTTTCAAAGAAAGCTGTGAAGAGCCATGAGTATGCGTACAGGTGTGTAATTTCCTGGTAACAGCAATTCTCAGGTATATCCTTCCAAATGAGAGGGGGGACAGGCATTTAGAAATAACTTTGCAATTAAATATACTTCTATTGAAAGCTCCTGACAAGGTCCATGTAAAATCTTTTTTCAATTAATGGCCTAAGAATTTTTATTTCCTGAGTTTTTTTAATAGCTTTGTTAACATCGAAAGAATCCCCAGCTGACTTTGATATTTACTTTGAGGTGAACTGTAGTGTTGATTTACACTTCTTCTTATACTGCTGCTTCTCTGGACCACAGGGAGATTTCGTTTAAAGCTGCACACTCAGTTCTGGGCTACACATGCAATCAGACAGCCAAACTTCACTTCTTATACAGGTGGATTTAACACCAGCCTCTTCTGAGAATGTTTCACACATATTTCAGCAAAATGGCAAAATCTCCTACACTCTGTATTTCCTTGTGTTGATTACTTTATCTTCCAAAACATATGTTTTTCTCATTTTGTTTTGTTTGTGATTGAATATAAAATTATGATCGCTAGCTAATTCTTATGCCAAGTAGTGGTAAGTCATCTCAATTCAGCAATCAATAGGTTTGTCAGTGCAAACAGTCTATTCCTGTGAGTTTTAATTAAACATGAAAAGATGGAAATTTACTCTCATTGAAGAGAAAGAAAGTTGATATCCCAAGGTACTGGAAATGTTCAGACTATGATTAGTAGAAACCTGACTGGAATCACAACTAATGTCTACATGATAATAAAAACTGCATTTAACTTGGTAACTAAGTGAGCTCCCAAGCATCTCTCCAGATGACAGAACCCTGAAAAAACACCTGATACTTCATTACCTGAATAGCTATAGCTACCCACAGCAGCGTGCGTTGCAGTGGTAATAGTGATTTGTTATTTCAAAGTACCACAAGCAGATGGAGCAGGCTGAGACGCAATGCATGGCTGTGAGAGCCTTGGTCCAGCCTAATAGGACCCCTTTAATTTTTGGAGTATTCCTACTCAGCTACAGTGACTCACAGCTGTCATTCTGGAAGTAAATATCACTAAGATAATTTAATTTTCTAAAGGACTGATGAGTTCCCTGGGAGGAGAGGGGGAGGTGACGTTGAGACATGGAGTTGGAGACATCGTACCAGGGTGGAGGGACTTGGTTCAGAATACCAAGTTCCCGTCCATACTTTATGCAACAAGAACGCTGTTTTCAGCCCCAGGCCTTGTGTACAAGTAAGATACTGGAAGCAAGCTTTGATACTAGAGTAAAACACTTCAGTGTTTTAAACCAAAATACTTTAAATCATATTAGTTTATCCCAGTGCTGAAATGAAGTGCCCTGGTTTCAAAGGCTTCTTCAGGAACTCTGTAATGCCAAACAGCTTTTTTTATATTTTAAAAAAACAGATATGTCTATAGTTCAAGAAATGTGACAAGGTGAAGTCCCTGAAAGACCTTAGTTCACTTTGTCTGAAGTAACAAAAACACAAGCTTACCAGCCTTCAGAACAAGTTTTAGGATGATCCAGTTTTCCAAATCAAAGTTACTGAAGACCTAAAATAGAGGTTTCCACTAAGACAGCCACAGTTTAACTGTAGAGTGCAGATCACAGTGTAGATCTACAGTAGACATTTGATGAAAGTCTGGACAGAAGTGCCACACTATAATGTGCATGTATGACCCCAGAAAGTCATTCCCAAGCCATTCTGTAGGAAATTAAAACCCTCACTCCAAAGAAATAAAATAGGGGCCATTTATATTTTGACACCTGAAGTAATTTCATCCCTGACCTGGTCAAAGACATAAAGCAAGTGGTTTACCTTGTTTGTATCTCAACTCTCCATATATAACATAGAGACATTATACGCTCAATTCATGGTTGTTTCCTTTAGATTGCAAGAGAATAGAATATCTGAAAAAACTATGGTTGGTATCACTACTCCCTCTCTCCACTGCACATCCTCAAGGGTTTTCACTGGTTTTGTGAACACCCTTCCTTGTGATGAGAAGGAAAGCACTGAGGTGGTATGAAGGGAGCTAGGAAATAGGAAGTTTCAAGAGGAAAAATGTCCAAAACACTTGACTCTTGCAACAGGCTGGGTAAAGTTTGTGAATCATTAATTAGTCTTGATGACTGCTCTGAGGACTACTTAACAATGGTAAAATAAGAATTGTTACAACAAATAGTAGAACTGAACACCATAACAACTATGGGACTTGGTGCTGACAGTTTGTTGTTTTTTTTTTCCTTGGAGGACTTTGATACTTTGCGTTAACAATGGCTCTCTCCATCCAAGCTGCACCACTCCTCCCCTTCAGGGAAATCATAATCGTATTAATGAATTCAGTGTTTTGCTACAGAAATAATTATAGTATCCTAAATTCATCATTTTGATTTCTCTGAGGAATCCAACACAGAGCAAAGGTGAGCTGTAAAGAACAAGGTCTCTTATAAAAATACATGACAGTTTTTGGAACTGGTGAACTTCCTTAAAAATAAAAGATGAAGTAAAAGTAATTTGCATATTGCTGTTGGAAAATTTACCCAGACTGGATTCTTTTATTGGGCTGTGTTGAAAACTAGGGCATGCATGGACATGGTGAGATTTTCAGGCATTCTAGGCTGGATCATCTTCCTCTGGCTGGACATCCTCTCTTCAATGCTTTGGACCTGATGTTAGTTTACAGTGCCTCCAGGAACCACATAGAACCGCAGAATTACAGAAGAATTCAATACTTAGTAATAACCTGAGGTTTGGACTAAACCTTCACATCCCCACACATCTGCTGACTCTCTAAGACCTGGAGATGCCTTTGGACAGTTGGACTGATTTATGGATTCATGTAACCATCATTCCTGCCTCTCACAGAGAGGGTGTCAGCATATGTTACTGAATTGTTCAAGCATTAGGAAGGTTTATCCCACTAGCCTGGACACTCCAAGAGCTGCTATTTGGAGCAATTAAGATTTACCAATTTAGATTTCATCTCTTAGATTTGTCTGACTCCTTAATTTTCTAGATTTGGAGTCTCCAGAGGTCGTCTGGAGGATATGGTCCATTATGTGCTTTGCAACAGAAGCAAAGAAAAGTATATTTTAGCCTTTAAAATTAGCCACTAGCCATAATGCTGCAAAAAGAAAAGGACTTGTCCTTCTTTGCCTCTGAAACCGTTTTTCTACTAACTTCAGGACCCTTACTCTCACCACTCATCCATACAGACTTAGTTTTTAAATAACTGATGCTTTTCAATTACAGCTAGCAATGTATACATTCTACACATGATGAGAGGAGGTCTCCAGACTCTAGATCCAGCTTGTAGGAAAGGATGTTAATGGAGCTTGCACCAGACTTCACAGAACTCAGGCTTCATGATGATAAACAAGTTCAAGAGCTCAGTGCAGTCCTAAGCACTTAAATAAGGATCACGAATGAAAACTCCCATTAGCTTCAGTGAAATTAAGATTTCAATCTAAACTGACTCTGCTCTACATTGTTAAAGGTATCCAGTGTTGTGATTTACAGCCATATTTTCAGAACTACCCAGTGTGCTGGTCCTCTTCTGAAAATTACTGTTTCCGTTTTACTTTGCACTTAAATGAGAATCCATGTTTATTTACTGTATTTTATTTTTCAGTATGGTTGCTGATCTTTAAAGCTCTGTTTACTAAAAAAAGATTTTAAAAGATGTTCTATAAAGTGATATTGAGTCCAGCCATTATTTTTCCTGGGATCAGCACAGAGACAGAAATGAAGCAGGGCATGTTACCAGTATCCTCCCCTTCTGCAAATCATTCAAAGTTAGCTTCAAAGTTAACATTGCCTTTGGGGTTTGTTTGATTTTGGTTTTATATATAAGAAGCATTCTGGCCCTTTGTTTTAAAATTCATGCAGCACAATCTCAGCTTCTGTTGGAAACATATAAGCCTCTTATGTGGTTTTCTAGTAGACCTGCATTTTGGCACAGCACCTGCCTATTCATGTTAGAAGAAGGAGGAGGAGGAATAATGGCAAAAGCAGTTTTGCATGGAAAACATCTAGGCAACAAGACCATGCCTTTTTTTTTTTTTTTTTTTTTTAACCAAGTCCTGTATGAGAAGCAATTGTAATCTTTTTTCTTTTAAAAGTTATCAGAGCCCAATTTTAATACAGCTTTGGAGCACTAAACATATAGTTCATCCTGAAAAGCATTCCCCTGTGGTAATGCTGGACCACAAATACATATGCTTTTCAGCACACTGTCTTTTGGATTCTGCTATATTAATTCTCCTTTCACATGAATTTTCATTGCACTTCTGGTGAAAGGTTTTTTACTCTTTAGGAGCATTTGTTTCTAATGATTTTACTCTAATTGTCTCAAATGTGCAGATTTGTACTAAGTGCTTAAGGTATGCATTAAGAATCCTTACATCATAGATTGTTCTACAAACACTCCCAAAGCAAAGCTTCCACAGATGCCAATAATGTTACTGTTATTTCTGCCTATCCTCTATTTGCCTATCTACATATGCGCTGCTCCTTATCGAGCCACCTTGTAATGTCCCTGGATCAGAGCTATTCGTTGCTTCACTTGTTTGCATCCAGTGCTATTTCTAATTGTCTCTAACATAACAATAATTGTTTCATTATGCTATATCAGTTTTAAAAATTCAGTAACAGAGCAGTAGTATTTAAAGAATTTTTAGTTATGTTTATAAATAAATACATATGATATTTTCTGTGTTGCAGTTAAATTGAGGTGGTGCATCCAACAAACATACTGTCGTGCTGTCCAGGAAGACTGCTAGCACCCCAGCTGTCATCTTCGGGAAGGTAGCAACAGCATGGGCTAAAATCATTGTAGGAGTAGATACATCAGCATTTTTGATAATCTGCATGAATTCAAAACATGTTCAAGTTCTTTAGCAATACAGGATTGGTATCATATACCCAAATATATTAATTATATTAGGTATAATATATTTAACGTTGGCATTATATACCTAAAAAGTACTATTGTAGGGAGAACTTAAGTAGCCAAACCGCACTCATAAAACCAGTACAGCTCTTCCAGTTAAAAGAGATGATACCAGTAAAATCAGTTTCTGCCAGTGCAACTGCATCTGTGTTAGGGGCATCTGTAAACACAGCTGTGCTGTTCTGTTCTGGAATCCCACTTCTTCACAGCCACTGAAAGCCTGAAACGCAGCTCTAATCTAACATTTTGAGGAGCCCTGTGCCATCTTTAGAAAGATTCTAGTCTGTCTTAAAAATCTGGATAGAGAAAAAGAGGCTGCAAATATATCCACTTAAATTTCAATAGATTTTTGAGATTCTTTTGTTCTACACATATTAAAATGAAGGACTAGAAATTAATTCCTTTCAATGCAGGAAATGTGAGATAGAAGCCAAAAATATGACAAACCATTTGATTATAATGAATCAAATAGCATTAATATTCTTTTTTTTTTTCATTTATACATTATCTATAAAGCCCCAAAGCATAGCTATATAATAGATGTACAATAAATTCACAAGTAAATTACTTTATTTAATGCTAGCATTATATCAGGATCATTCCCAACCCTACACTTCCAGTTAAAGGCCCATCGGTGCTTGTTTCTGTTATTAATCCAGAAGATATGTTTCTCATATTCAGTAACCCAGTTCCAAGAAGTATCACAATATAGAAGCCTATTTCCCACTTAATAAACATGCATAATTCCTGTGAACATTAGCACTGATTATGCACACTTACACTCTCTAGGGCATATTCATCTAAATCCAGAGAATTCAAAAGATCTGAAGGAAAATGTATTTGGCCCTCTAGACAGCAAGAAACCCTGAAGAATGATAGGAACAGTCCAGAACGTTTTATTGGTATATTCCATTTTAATGACACTTTTGTATATTAATTTCCTCATCTCTCTGCCCACAATGCTAATGTTTTATGTAAGATAAAAGAATTAAGGACTTTTTGGGATAGAAAAAAAAGGAAAATGAAGAAAGTAACCAAGGATTAAGCTTAATGGTTAGGATAGTCTCTTTGAAGATGGAAACTATAGGTTTCATCCTGTCTGATGCTACTTATCACTATTTCCTGCAGAAAAAGAGGTTAATTGGGATACTGCCAGCAGCCCAGAAGGACATATCCCATCACAGGTAGAGCAATGAGAGGGTGAGCAGTGCAGATTCAAACTTTTGACAGGGACATAATAATTGACTCAGAGTTGCCTACAGTTTGATGAGTACTTAAACCACTGTGGTAAAGATAAGGCATTCACATTATCTTCATTATTTATGACAGAAAGAAAAAGGACTCCAGTCACTTCATTTTGCTTTGTCTTCTAATCTCCTAGGTAGTTCTCTGTAGGAGAGGTTTGAAAGACTGCATACAATGCTAAACATGCAACAGTATAAAATATATAACTGTCTATTAGCTGCTTATTTCAAAGAGGTGTTCCTGACTAAATATTTTTATAGACACTCCCACCAGAAATGCTTCAAATAGTTTTTCTGTAGAGTCCATTTGTATAACTGCTATTTATTTTAAGCACTGAATGATTTGTATTCATAATGGAAACTTCAATAGCAAAGGCTTCCAAGCCAAGCTAGAGTAATTCCCCCTTTAGTCAACACAGTCTTCATCTAAATCAGTAAACAGCACAGTATAAATGATGTAAATACATAGAGTGGAAAAGATAGTGTTGAGGACCTGACATCCATATCACACATATTCTGGATGTTTTACTTCAGACCAACTCCAGCTTATTAGCAGGCATTAGATACAGTAATACATTAGGTGTGATCCCAGGACACATCTTGTTACGTTTCATGCAAAGAAAAGCATTTTCTTGTGCCCCAGGACTGTGCACCCTATTCTGTAATTATGATGGAAGAGAAGTGAAGATAAGCAGGAAATTCACCTCAGAATATTGCCCTGATATAATCTAAAATGTTTTTGCTTTTTAAGCTGAGGATATTTTCTATGTGTGTGAGTAAAAAATAAAAGCTTTCTTTGCATCTTAGATGGCCAACACCTTTTTATCAATACACATGAAAGTGCACCAAACAACCCTCATGAACAAAGAAACAGTGTAATCTTAAGAAAATGTAAATCTGAACTGAAGGTACATCTTGTACTTCATTTCCAAATATATTGACTTATGGATATCTTCTTCAATAAAATCCACTTCAGAGCAACAGATGTCATCCCTCCCAACTATAAATTCATGCAGGGGAATTACTAATCAATACACACTTCATACATTTTCACCCTGATTATGCATTGAAAGAACTGAAATGCTGTAAATGTAATCATGATTTGGATCTCCTGCTAGTGGCTCCTCCTGGAAAGATCAGATTTCACATCCAGGGTTTTGTGTGCAGCCAGCAGCCAACACAGGCAGAACGTCCTACATAGGAGAAGTTGCCACCACAGCCAACACTCAGACTATTAGCTCCTCAGAGAGCCCAGGGCCGTGATTTTACAAGCATTTCAGTGACAAAAGGACAAGTAAAGCTCTGGATTTACTACAGCTGATCGTATTTCTCCCCTGCAAAATTAGTATTTCACCCTGTATACAGACATTATATATAGAATGACAGTAAACTGGACTAAATATATGACAGTACCATTACAGTGCTGATCTCAAAACCTATAACTACCAAAGCAAGGGAGACAATCTTATTTGATGTGCCTATCTAAAAATATATGAGGCCATAAAACTAAAAGCCAGATCTTGCAGCTTAGTAAGACTCCAGAGCTGCTTCGAAATTTCAAGAGCAACATACTACTGTGCTCTTCATGTTATTTTTTGCATTATCATTTTTGTAAACATAATATTGAATTTACTCTCTGATATATTCTTCATGCGTACAGTATCTTGTGAAATATCTGTGAATACTTCAAATGCTCCTTTGAAGGGAAGAAGTCCTAACAGTTTCGAGCTATTTTCAGAAGATATCTTTCCCCAAAACACACAAAATCATTAAATATATATATATATTTAATCCCTTTACTGTGATTTGCAAAAAGAAAATAATGATTTCTGAAGAGTTAAACAGTTGACATACTTTACTAGGAGCCGATATTTTGTAAAGACCATTTACTTTCCTCAGAATCATGTATGAGAAATGATTAGATGTCTGATCTTGCTGGATGTGCACCGAATACTGTTTAAAATGGAAGCTATAAATTATCAGTCAGTAACAAGCACAATACCTGAGGCAGTAAAAATGCTTTCATCCGAAAATAACAGTTATTACAAAGTCAGTCATTTCTTAAAAAAAGAATTGTGAGGCAATATATTGAGCCATAAATATTAAAATACGAAGACAGAAGGTCATTTATGTAAGCTAGAGTTAGCAGTTTTTGTTAGACTATTCATTAGAAGGAAAAAGGGGCTAGGTAATAATTTGCAGAGTGATCTGGTACAAGGCTGAAGAAATTTAGGAAAGGATTGTAGCATGCATTTAAGGAAAAAGGCAGAGTCCCACCTGTCTGCAGAAATTGTCAGTGTGCTCAATATTAACTATTTACATTTGAAAGGCTTTTTAAGTTTTTATTCAGCTTCACATTGTATTTATGAACTGTTCTGATCCTACCATTCCTCGTCACCATACAATATTTTTCCTAATTAAAATTACTTTGAAGTCTCTGACCTTTAGGCAGACACTTGATTCTGAATTAAAATATAATTATCTTTGCAACATGAATACACTTCTTATGCTGCCCCCATGATCTTCTTGTTACAGAATAAATACATAGTAAATATAAGGAAAAGACTACATTGAACTTGACAAAATAATGAAAAATAAGAAGAAAATAAACCAAGCAGGATAGTTTTCCTTTCCTATATAACAAGGGCAATGAGACAGCAGGGAAAAAAAAAGGCAATACTTAAAATTTAGAGAAAGAAATACTTTGTGCACAGTGCATAATTTATCTGCAGGACATACCGTCACAAAACTTCACCACTTTTTCTGAAACCCAAAGAAGGTCAGATTTATATAAGTAGGTCCAGCAATCACAGAGTTTATATTCCAGTGGTATTACACAGGTACAGCACCATTTTTTGAACAGGACCATAACCACTCTGAAGGTGAAACAGGCCCATAAATTACAGAGTGCAGAGAATATATTTCTTGTGAGTAAAATACAGCTTTTTTACTAAACTTTTGGTTCTGGTCACTGTAGCTATATGAAATGCTGGTGTGATGAGGGTAGCACTTCCCATTTATCTCCTCATCTTCACGATTGCTTCTCATAGCAAAAGTATTTGTTAGACTTAAATGACTGGCAGCTCTTGACCATATGTTTGCTTTATATTACTTTGCAACCTTTTCTACAGCCAAATAAAAGGAACTTAATAAGTAACTTACTTTTACGTAGAGCTGCTGAAACTCCTCAAGGTTCAGTCTACCACTTGGACAGTCCTTTAGAAATCCTTTGTACCACTGTTTTAGCTCATGTTCATTGAACTCTGTGCTCTTCACCAGATCCTCCATCACCTCAGGGGCCAACTTGCTATTCTGTTTCCCCATTGTGCCTTAAGAAGAAATAAATTAATACAATTAGCCAAGTTGTTGTGAATGTTTTAAACTTGAATTAGCGACAGAACTTGAACACATGACTTGTTTTGTACTCACTGCTGCTCTTAGTCAAACTCAACTTCATGGATTCACTAGTGAACAGTAACCTAAGCTATGCTTGAATATTAGAGGCTGAAAATGGTGAAAAAGACAACATTCTTCTTTAATTTAGGAGTCTTAAGGGCCGGAGACAGACTGCTCATTTGCTTTCAAATAAGGTAATTTCTAGCTTTTCTTTACAGTAAGGCTGGAAAAGATGTCTTCACTTTTTAATTTAACAGAAATTTTTCACAGATTCAGGGATGTCCACAGAATTCCTTTTTATCTCTGTCTTGAAAATGTCTTCTGATATGACACCCACATTAGCAGCTACTCTTCACAGGTACTCTTCCACAGGCTGTGGACAGACAGGCTTGTGACATACAGCGCTAGAGGATCCACTGGGAGGGAGCAATGCAAGAGTCTACATACTTGGTTTCAAAAGATTATGAAACCAAACTGGAAAAATAAATGTAATATTATATGTGCACATATGTGTGTATATATACAAATATGTATACATGTAAGTATATGTATATATTTACCGCATAATTGATACACAATAGATGGTTTATATTTCATCACTGTTAACTTCGGAGATATCCACTACATTTGTTATATACATTTTGTATACACACTTGTAAATATTAAAAATAAAACATACAGAAATACAAAATATGTATGTGTGTATAGATAAATACAGTAATTTCGGTACTACTTATGTTGGCCCTTTGAGATATTTCCAGGTAGTCTGATGTTTAACCAAAGATGTCCTTTGAGAGAACTTTTGAGAAATCCTTTTATTTAACGTTTTCCAATTCTACTACCATTTGTTTCATGACAGGAGATGTCTTCCAGTTATTTTTAATGAGATGACAGACAGTACTTAACTTGTCCTGTACAGAACTGCAAAGCGATGAATAATTTCTTTCCTGAGCCTAGCTTAGCATTTCCATTTTTATCTCCCAGTATAGCATCTGTATCTAATGACAGCACCACACTGAATGCATTGATTTCTAGTCCATATCACTACTCATTCCTGATACTTTGGCATCTTCCCCTATTTCAAAGGGGAAGTTTCTTTCCTCTCAGGACATACTTTGCTCTGTTCCAACAAATTAATATACTTATGTAAGTTTCTTTATGGGAACCTTCCTTGAGCAGGCACAAAGTTAACCATTCCTTCTGGTCTGTGTGTAGCAAACACATCCCCCACTGCCATACCACCAGTGGCACCAGGTATCTTCCTGAAACGCCTCACGGACCTTCTTCCCTTTGGCCAAGGTCCCTCCTGGTCTGCTCTGACCCCCCACCCCCAGCCCAACAAGACAACCCGGGCTGGCAGCAAAACTCTTTGCCAAAACAGCACATGACTTGGCTACACAAACAGCCATGACACCGAGAAGGAAGGTGTCTTTTGTCAAAGCATTCAGCTGGTACAAAGTTGGGAAATTTGTTCATCGGACGGTAAAAAATGCCACAACCCATCAGGCTAGAAACTCCAGCCAGAAATGTCTCAATGCCTTCGTGACACAGCTGTTAGACAAGTGCGCTGGGCTGTGCACAAATGTAACTGGAGGTGGAAGTGGGCCACCATTTCTTGGGATACTTCCAGCAAGCGGATCCTCCTTCCCTGGTCTCTGCACATCCTTCCCCTACCAACACTGTGAGATGCTGCAGTGCTTTCTTGCTCGAGGCTCTGTATCTTCTCTGAATTACAAGAACTCGCTGCAAGGACTCACACAGCTGTTTGTTAATTAAGGGCAGCACACTGCTTGCTCTAAATTTACTTACTTTGAAGCCTTGCCAAGTTCTCATCTACACATTTTGGTAAACTTAGCACAAATATGGAAGAGTTCAACCTTCCAGTTAATTGCCACAAGCCTAATTGTACATGCAGATGTCCAGAAATTAGTCATTGACTAAACAATGGGTTTGTAATTTATACTATTTAGAACAATTGCCCCAGCCTTACCTCTGAAGCCCCCATCTTCTCATGTATAATATTGACCTAATTTGGCATAATCTGAATTTAAATCCCATGGAGACTAAAGTATACTAATACAGTTATTTCTCTAGCTCCAACTCAGATGGCTTTTAAGTGAACCAATAGACTGTTTTATTTGTTTTAATCTTTAAGGGGCCTGTTTATTTCCCCTTTTTCCTCCTTTAAAATGTGTTACCCTTTGCAGTCATAAAGTACTTTGATTAGGACCCAGAGGACACTTGAAGAGTCTCAGAAATTATAGTAACTACCTCAGGTAGATTCATAAAGCATCTTCCGGCTCTCTTAATTTAGCCAAGTGTGCTTTTACTTGACTCTTTTCACCTGTATTCTTATCGCCATTAATATTTAACTCAACAACACTTACACATAAAAAAAAGCATCTTCAATGGGCAACAAATGGTTGGTTCTGACTGGCAAATTTTTTGTAATAGCAACTTTTCTGTATTTATCATGCATGGATCTGGCACTACACAAATTTTTTATAATAGCTTGGACCTGGCACTACACAAAGGTGAAAGACGGAGCTGTGAATTTCAGCACCATCTTCTGAAGTTAGCTATGTTGTTTTCAGTAACGTGGACATAAAAAACTACAGAAAATGGAGTGGGTTTGCACATGTATAAGAATACATGTGCACATGTATAAGAATACATGCTGGGCAAACATAACCACACATAATCTTTTCTATCATCACGTTCAGAGAAACAAGACACCAGTTTTCTGCCTCTGTGACACAGGTCCCTAGTTTTGTTCTGCCATAGGTTGTCCAGTAAGTCCCAAACACCTTCCAGCCACCCCTGATGTACCTCACCATACAATATCCTCTAGTAAATGAAAACCACAGCTGACATCTTGATAAGCACTTTCAGAAACTATTTTTTTCCACAGAACCAAAGTAGAATTTGAGGAAAGTATAATTTGGAACTGCTGGATTCTATACTCTTATTTGCTGCTCCAGCACAGTGCAGTGCATAATCTGCCAGGCTCTGAGACAAGGGACTGAATAAACTGACCAAGCTGGTCACAATGCCTTCCTGTAATTAGAGGCATTCATTCTTTCTTCTCGTTTTAAAGTTCTTATCTTATGGAATTGAATTACAATCTGCAAGAAAGCTCAAGAGTCTCATATAATTATCAAATATAAACTCACACTTCTGGCTCTGGGAGATCCAGCTTATTTGAGAATAAAAACTCAAATACATAGATTATCTAGTTAATCATATTCTAACATCTTCTGGAGTTTCATTGAATCTCTTATTATTATTGAAAAAGTACAATCACCCATTAGCAGTGAGTATGCCACTGCCAACACATTTAATTTTCTAAAATGAAAACTATTTTTAATTAACTTATAATCATGATTTCCCAAACATGTTTTTTCCTTGTGAAAATCTATGAATATACATTAGGAAAAGACAGGAGAGAACAGCTGCACATTCACTAAGTTTTCAAGAGGCGGAAAGGTCACTCTGCAAGCATTGTTTTGTTTAGTAAATTTTATTCTTTTAAACTATAAATTTGCTTCCAACTTCCATGCTTTCAAGCATGCAGTGGGACAATCCAAGGCCTGTTATTCATCTTCTGTTGCATTTTCTGATTGGCAAAAATCATGAAAGGGAAAAAACAACAACAACAGAAACAAGCAACATGCTTCAATTCCAAACCATCATGGGGGAAGAACTCATGATAAACAAGGAACCAGGTACATGGGTGGTACTTAGCATCAGTAAAGGTGTCAATTCTGTTCCCAATGAGATTACTCTGGCAGAAGATGTTAATATTAGCAAGGGCAGCACAATCCAAATTAGAGAGCAAGAAAAACACTAAAACTCTAGTATTGTGTCACAAGAAGCAACAGCAATGAAGGTTGAGTTTTAAAACATCCTCTTGGCTGAAATGCTGAAAAGAGGCCATCAGCTACCCAGAGACACAAGCTTTTCAGAAATGCTTAGTATAGTAGTACTTCAGTAATTCATTAAGTAACACCTTCATTGCTGCTTT
The DNA here is from genome assembly GCF_018691265.1 of Tyto alba. Lineage (NCBI taxonomy): Eukaryota > Metazoa > Chordata > Aves > Strigiformes > Tytonidae > Tyto > Tyto alba. Next base: position 38,513,185 of record NW_024881316.1, on the reverse strand, counting down.
CACAAGCCCTTAGGAAGGTCAGATTTAAAAGATGGAATTTATTAAACAACCGATTCCCAACCTGAAGCAGTCCACCTGTGCCAGCAGTACATAGGGACAATATGAGGATGCACTTGCCTGCTCCCTGTCCCGCTGGACCTCAGGAGGTCCATGCCAGCCAGCCCGGGAAACAGGAAAGGGCTGCAGCAGCAGCTGGAAGTTACTCTAAAATGCCTCAGCAGCATGGCTTAGCAAACTGATTTTATGATTTACTAGGGGCTTTGGAGGTAACAGACATTAAGTCACATGCAGGAAGAGGAAGACAGTTCCTCCAGTTTTAAGACCATACCTGGTTTTAAAACAGTCTTTCTCTGTTTATATCTTTTGTATTATATCTTTCCTGCAATGCTATCATGAGTCCCACACATTCTTGTGCTGTTTCAAAAGCTCTTGGCTCTCTACACTATCATTATCCAAACCTCCTGGCCAATGGCAAGCTTTATTCCCTAGAATATTTTACAGCATTTCTTGCACAGGTTTATCAGGTCTCCCTCTCCCACTTGGCTTGCCAGTACTAAGCTGCAGTGTGAGCACAGTTTTACAAACCAAAATTTTATGAAAGACCTAAGAAGGAGGAATAAAAAAAAGTTAAAAGTTCAATAGCCAAACATGACTTACAGAAGCTTGTTTGCTGTTTAATGATTTCAAAACACCCCCAAATTGTTGCTAACACAGCTCCATTCACACCTGCTTCCTCCTTCCCCACCTCTCTGTTCTTCTTTGACATCCTCAGCAAGTGTTCAATGTTACAAGGGACCGAGTGCGAACAAATACAGCTCTGGCTGTTTCTAAGGAAGAGTAAACTGAGTGCTGCCAGAGGTCTCATATTTGTGCTGAAAAAGGACCCAAAATCCTTTGAGAAGACAGCACCAGCAATGTCTAACCATGTCCCTAAAAATTTAGTTTTGTGTCATTATGCTTGCTTTCCTTAAACCCAGCTATATAAAATAATTTTCTTCTCAAGTTGCATTAGGAAAAGTGTTGCCAGCAGGTTGAGGCAGGTGATCCTTCCCCCCTGCTCAGCACTGATGAGATACACCTGGAGTGCTGCGTCCAGTGCTGGACTCTCCATACCAGACAGTCATGGACTTACTGGAGTGAGTCCAGTGAAGGGCCATGAATGTGATGAAGGGACTGGAGCATGTGTCATACAAGGAAAGGATGAGAGAGCTGAGGCTGTTCAGCTTGGAGAAGGCTCAGGAGATCTTATCAATGTGTATCTGAATACCCAATGGGTGGAACAAAGATAGCAGAGCCAGCCTCCTCTCAGGGGTGCCCAGAGAGACAAGAGGCAATGGGCACACACTGAAATTCAGGAAATTTGGTCTGAATGTAAGAAAATGGTTTTTTACTGTGCAGGTGATCAAACACTGGAACAGGTTACCCAGAAAAGTTGTGAAGTCTCCATCCTTGAAGATACTCAAAACCCAGCTGGACACAGCTCTGAGCAATCATCTCTAGCTGACCCTGCTTGAGCAGGGGGTTGGACTAGAGCACCTCCAGCTCCAGTGATTGTGTGAAACCATTGGGAGGAAATGGGGCAATCATACTGCCTAACTTTTGGTATCCACAGTGGCTGCCTAGTTTCACTAAATTCCTTCCATTGGTAGCTGAGAAGAAATGGGCTCATCCAGAGGATCATTCAGAGAAGATGTGCTGGTGACTGCAGTCACCTCCCTCCCCTCACTGTCTACAGGAGTGCAGGGAGATTTGCCTTATGTCCCTGGGCACAGGCACCTAACTAAATGGGGCTACTCAAACTTATATCATTATATTTTGGCTGCTTTGACACCTGCCCATGTTCACACTCTTGTGTTTCCAGTAATCCTGCATGAGCTGAAGAGGGTAGTCAACCAACATCTCTGCAGCTTCATGAGGTCTGCGTATTAAATGAGTTTCCTTGTGTGGTGCATGTTTTTCTTGCTCTTCCCGTGTTCTGGGAAACTGGAATGAGTCCTGTGGACTATGCCAGAAGCAAATGACAACACTCACGTTGCCAGCTCAGCTGTGCTGGCAGGCACTAATTAGGTTGGAATGAAAGCTGTGGTTCATCCCCACCCCTTTGCCCACTCCCAGCCCACAAGCTCCCACAGGAACATGCTGACTCCTAGGGACTACATGTGAAATCCAGACATTGAGCAGGCAAGTGTGGTGGATGTCTTTGCAATTTATGACACAATAAAAATCTATAAATGGTACATTAAACACTGTATAGACTCCAACTTACATATATATATATATATATATATATATATACAGGTAACAAAACCCCAAACAATTAAATGCTGGGAAAGCAGAGAACTATGTCTATAATCTACAATAACAGAATAATTTTCACATTATTTTTGAGCAGGCTGTTTGTCAAATTTCCATCTGTGTGCTGATAATAACTTTAGCCCCTGACAACTCCCAGTATTGTTCCTTTCTCCTCAGGCTACTTCTGACACTGCCTTTTCTCTACTAATGTCAGCATGAAGGATAGATAGAAGCAGGCTATCAAGCCACACGGATGCCTCATTCCTTCAAACACACTTACTGTTTCACAGAAGAAGAAATCTGGAGCCTATCTCTCAAACACGAAAAGCTCTAACGATCTCACACCCAAAGTCCCATGAAAATAAGTACCAGAGGAACCGTATGTGTGGAAAAGAGGATTAATTTTCCCATCCCAACCATGAACAAGGGCTACAACTAAAATGACCGTGTCTAATGGCAGTGCTTCAAAGGCAGATGACACCAAATTGAGTGGTGCAGCTGATACACTTAAGGGAAGGGATGTCATCCAGAGGGACCTTCACAGGCTTGAGGACTGGGCCCATGAAAACCTCATGAAGTTTAACAAAGCCAAGTGTAAGGTGCTGCATCTGGGCCAGGACAATCCCTGGTATCAGTACAGATTGGGGGATGAAGACAGTGAGAGCAACCCTGTGGAGAAGAACTAGGGGCTACTGGTGGATGAAAAAGTGGACATGAGCTGGCAAGGCAAACTTTCAGCCCAGAAGGACAACCGTATCCTGGGCTGCATCAAAAGAAGCATGACGAGCAGGATGAGGGAGGGGATTCTGCCCCTCTGCTCTGATCTGGTAAGACCCCACCTGAGTACTGTGTTCAGCACAGGAAAGACACGGACCTGTTGGAGTGGGTCCAGAGGAGGCCACAAAAATGATCAGAGGGCTGGAGCACCCCTCCCGTGAGGAAAGGCTGAGAAAGTTGGGGTTGTCAGCCTGAAGAGAAGGCTATGGGGAGACCTTATCACAGCCTTTCAATATATAAAGGGTGCTTATAATAAAGATGAAGAAAGACTTTCAGTAGTTAAAGAGTACTTGCAAGAAAGATGGAGACTTTTTACCAGGGGCTGCAGTGACAAGACTAGGGGCAATGGTTTTAAACTTAAAGAAGGTAGATTTACATTGGATATAGGGACAAAATTTCTTACAATAAGGGTGGTGAGACGCTGGCACAGGTTGCCCAAAGAAGCTGTGGATGTCCCATCCCTGGAAGGGTTCAAGATCAGGTTGGACAGGGCTTTGAGCAACCTGGTCAAGTGGAAGGTGTCCCTGCCCATGACAGGGGGGTTGGACTACATAATTTTTAAAGGATCCTTCCAACCCAAAACATTAAATAATTCTATGCTTCCTAGGCAACTTGTGAAGCACCTCCTCACTTCAGTCGTCAACACAATTTCTAAGCTTGCATGAAACAGAGATGACCCTGAGACCTGTCCTATACCTTGCATTGTGGAACCACACTTGACAGGGAAAGCCCTTTTTTTCCCCAATATGTGCAAAAGATGAAGATATTTTATAGGAGAAGGTTCTGGTCAGTCAGTTTAGAAAGAACTAGTGGTTGTCTTTCTCTATTCACTGTCTCTCCTGTAAGCCAGCCAGCTGGATCCTCTTTAGTGACCAGGAGCCTTTACTTCAAAATCACGTCACCTGTAGCTCTCCAAAACCCCCATGGGTCAAAGCGTCCCTCACTTGGCTCAATCCCATGCATCTACTCCTCCCTCAAAACCCATGGATCCAAACACATGGTAGCTCCAGGCCTCTACCTTGCCAGCAAAGTAGAAAGGCTGCAACAACCTGTAGGAGTGGAAGATGAAAGCAACCACCTCTCAGTGTTTACTGTCGGGGCAGTAAAGCGAGGCAAGGAATACAACCCCAGACACTGGCAGAGGTAACAGGGGCAGAGCATACCAGACATGGTGAAAGCCAAAAAGGGCTGGGCAATGCTGTGGACCTGCTCTAGCTTTGGAGGTCCCTGTCAACCTCCACCATTCTGTGACTCAAGAACTGCAGACATTCTTTCAGTAGTAATTTTGGGAGAACTTGATTATCAGGTACAGGTAGAGTTAACATACTTTCATATTGGTGTACTGCCCATCAGTGACCTCAGGAACATGTTGCTCCCCACACTCAGAAGCAAAACCCACCCTGAACTACCAGCTTTCTCCCCCCCACAAAACTTAGGGCTCTATTCTGAGTTTTTAACCAAACTTATGCTTCCCATTCCCAAATGATATGAGGTCCCATCAGTGAAAAATAAGAAGAACTGATGTGTGTATGTTGTTGTGTAACACCGTATGGAAGTTAAAAGCAGTCATAATTTACGACTGACAACATAAACCTCAAGATAAGAGTGAAACAAACAGGCTAGGTTCTGATTTATATTACACTACAGAAATAAACTGGAATAAACCCAGTGATTTCAGATTACTTTACTGGCTTTACCAAAGATCAGATTCAGGCCTGCAATCTCTCTGTGTAAAAGAAATGGGGAAAAATAGAGAGTAATGACATTAAGGAATGCAATTATCCAGCAGAATTGAATAATAAATGGAGAAAATAGGTTTAAGCAAAAGAAGAGAGATATATTTTTAAATTTTATTTGAAATGAGATGGATATTCAATTAGATTCAAGCAATAAAAAAACATTTGAAAGGGTAAAAGCTGCGCAGGAGGATGCTCTAACATAACAACTGGTATGTAGGGTTTTTTTCCTCTAGATGACTAGGAAGCAAGAATTGGATTTATGTCATTAAAAGTGTGGATTTGTTTTCTGTTGAGTCTGGAATAAAATAAAGAGTTCTCTATTTTCAACATGAAAATCAAGGGCAATACCAGACTCGCCAGTAGCTCCACTGCTGGTGTGCCCCTGGTGGGTCACAGTAGGGCCCTATTCAAAGTCCAATGCTGAGGCTGGCAGCTTGGGTACAAACTAACCTGCAGCTACATGGTCTGAAGTACAACACAGGGTCTTATTTCTGCTCACTCTTCTCATCTAGTTTGGGAAACTGCTTACAACATGCCATAGCTGACTTTCCTCCTTTGCAAGCGGACACAGGAAGAGGTATGTAGCATAAAACAGAGACTTATCTGGGTTGTTCAGCAAGACACAAGTACTCAGAAGAGCTTCAGGCTCTACCACTTAGTTTTAGACTTGGAGACAGAGACAAAGCCCCTCTTTTGCTGGCTCTTTTTCCCAGTCTCTTTTAGACCACAAGGAGGAGAGTGTCCATATTTCTAAAGGAAGTTTAGGCTCTGGATGATCAGTGGTCCTTAAGAAAATTTTTGCCTCTTCCTTAACTTTGTTATTTGGCTTTGTTGTACGCCATAACTCAAACTTGTTTGTTGGTTGTTTTTCTTTTTTTTCATGTCCACTACTTCTTCAATATTTCGACAGAATTTGGTGACTTATATGCTGTGGAGAGTTTAGTGATTAATTTCTGAAGAGAACAATATGCTAGTTAATGCTGAGTGTCAGAAAAACATGTAAGTACATCTGTTGCTATAGTTTCATTTTGCTATTGGGCCCAACTTCTAGCGACTGTGGTGATCAGTAAGTAACAAGGAGGTGTGAGTTGAAGCAGCCTCACTTGTCAGCAGTGAAATGAGTATTTTCTTCACCAGCCTATTCTCTTCAATTTTGTCCTCATAAATAACAATCTTAAAATGCATGCAGAACATTTACTGTATTTTTCTGTAATAATTCATATGCTGAATATCATTCCAATCACCTGATTACCCAGAAAGCTCCAATATCAGGGCCCTGATTGCTGTGACAAGTTTGCTACATACCTTATACCAAATATAACAGCTTTTCATTGCTTTCTCTGAGGTTTTATTCTAGAATATGATTTCCAATAGGCTTTCCCTCGTAAGATGCTCTGATATGTTAACAGGGAAATTGGTAGCCTCCTGGAAATCAACAGCACAGAGTGGCCACTGGAACAAGTTACACAACAGCACTGAAAATCACTTTTTAAGACTTGCATTTCAAAAGAGTGGTTTATACAATATTAGATATTCCAGAGGTCTATCCACTATTCAGTGTTCTGCTTCTTCTGAGATAGTTGCTGCAAAAATCTCATTTTTGGGGGGAAGTTTGGCAAGGTATGCCTGAACACTGTAGTTTCCCTGAGTAGATTCCAGCCTTCTTCTGGAATCAGGGGACAACATTTATGTAGACTGTAAATAGTTTTGTTATGCCAAATTATATCAACATTTCCTCTGACTGAGATACAGAATTTTTGACAATTTGTAGAGATTAGTGTTAATTAAAATTCTGCTCTTCTTTGAGATAAACACTATTGACAGTTCGTGCTTGGGGATAAGTGCTTTTAGACTTCAGCCACTGCCTTGACCACATTAACATATATGCACCAATTTTTTTTTCTTTGTTTTTGTTTGGTTTGAAATAAATATTCACTTACTCTGTTGCAATTGCTTATAAAAAAGTAATACATGCTTTCTCTCCATTTGTATTACAGCAGGTGGTCTTCTTTGTTATCAGTTTGCTTTATTGTTAGTTTGAAGTGTCACTGTACTCTTACATTTCACGTGCAAAGCCAAATTCTCTAAGTTGGTATGCTTACCAAGAGGCACTTCCACTGCTCACCTTCCAGCCTCATTTTTATTTGAGTTTGAATCCATCACATGCCTTTTTAGGACCGCATCTCTGGCTCATAAGATACTGAGCTTTACTTAATGGTACAAGCTTCACTCTTCATTTAGATACATATTCCTCATCACAGGTCTTAAACAATACTGCCCTACTTGTTTGCAAATGTGGATTAATTGTATCAAACATTAATTGCATTAAACATTTCAATCAAAAAGTCAGTTGTCTTTGGTCCCTCTGCAGACAATGGAGATGGCCAGAAATTTCAGTTATTCACCCCATGCAGAGAGAAATGCCTGAAAGATGCAGGATGAATATATGCATGCTTATTTTAAGACAGGATGAGCCACCTTCTACACATGTCTCTCTGCTGTTTGTAGAGGCAGCCTTGTAAACTTGATTAGATGTAAAACTGGATTTCTGAATGCTTAAAGCGAAGCAAGAAAAATCCTACCTTGCTCATTGGCAGTGGGTAACCTAAAATTAAAATGCCATTCCTGATCTCTCCCTAGGAAGTACATAGATTTGCCAACGTTGATAGTTATTCCTATGTATCACAACCTTTATTCAGGTGTGATGAATGCTATTGAAAGTACAACATGCTGGTGTACCAAACACAGGCAGTCTTTCCTGAACTATTTACTTTTCAAGGCCTACCCCCCCCCCCCAAACCAAAATAGTTTTAAGTAGCTGAACTGCAGAGATCGAACTCCTGAAGTCTGTTTCATTATGCCCTTGTCAATCCCTGCTTTTTCCTCAGTATAGTTCTTAGCCACGTAAAGTCCTGGCCTCAGAGTATTTCTTCTTATTATTGAATACAATATTCTTTTATAAGAAATTTCACTCTGTTCATCTAAACGTTATATTAAAGTTTGGTCTTCTCCAACACCTTTCTAATACCCAACTCTCTCTTTATCCACCACTGCCTCTTTAGCATGCCTGTCCCGCAGTGAAAGACACTGTCTCATTGCTCTGGATTCACATGATGAGCACTGTACAGCCTTCCTCCAGCCTCTGCTGGGATTAACAGCAGCAAGATTAGTGCCTAGGTTGTTTCCTCTCTTTCCCAACTCACAAAGCAGTGATAGAGTCTCTTTTTTGTCTTATTCATGCTCCTGTGTCCTGTGATGACAATTATGACTGACAAAGGATGGAGTAAAACTCCAAATAGGGATATCAGCATGTGGTCTACAATGTTGTGATAAATATAAGTTAACAGATACAGGTACATTTTAAATCTTTTGCTGCCATTCAATTTCTGAATGAAAAAAGAAACACTTAAGACTCTGGAGTTAGCTTGCTTTTGCACACGCATCTATGATGGCTGTGAATGAGCTGATTTCAACTGATGATTTTGACCTATGAGCTAAACAACTACATTACTAAAAACCACATGACTATATTATGACAGATATTAACAGAAGTGGTTAGCAGGAAAGCAGATTACAGCATTTTATTCTACTAAAAACCTTTCAAAGTCAAAACAAAGTGTTTACAGCATTGTGGCTAGTGATCCATTGGTGCAACACTCGCCCCAAATTCATTATAAACGAATCGTCAGAACTATCCCTTGTGACTGCTTCAGATGGAGCATGATTAAATGCAGAGGAAATACATTACTGAGAAGATGAATCATAATTCTGCAGAATGAAATCAATGGCTTTACACTTTTGAGTTGGACATTGAGGGGCGGTCAAAAGTGTTACTTATACAAACAAGTGAGCAAATGAATCATGTAAACAGCTTGAAAAGAAAAATATAATTTGACCGGCAGTAACATTGACTATTAAAGAAACATAGAAGGAAAACTGAAAATGTTTTCCTAAGGTAGGATTTTAAAATAAAAATTCCCTCATTGTAGTACTATGAAATGCAAAGTTTTTCAATCACTTTTGATTTTTACGGTTTGGAATAAATGTAATAATTTTACTTAGAGTGGTTCAGTGGCTCATTTGAGATACCATTTTAGTTCTTTCAATCTAGTTGTAAGCAGGCAGGTTGGTAACCATCTCACAGCAACAAGAGAACAAGAAGCCCCAGTGACTATCCATCGGTATGACTTAAGACACTCAGGTCAACTCTGCTACCTAGATACAAGTTGGTCCCTGCAATAGTATCTGCCAGATGCATGTGAACATCTCAGACACCTTAGGGCCTTTCAGATGGCACTAGACACTTCTGCTTAAGCAGCTGAATCAGTTGAATGAGATCCTGCCCACCTAATTTAGACAGATAACTTGCTCCTAACAAACCAGCCAAGTGCCAAAGCATCCTGTTTCAGCAACAGATAAAAGCCATCACAGAGAAACCCTGTTCACCTAAATTAATTCTACAAGTTCTCTCTCTGGAGTCCATGAAAAATGCCTGCCTTCCCTTACTCCCCACTTATGATAGGAAGATGGCTTTGTTATGCACCTGAAGATTAGGTGGGAAATAAGATGTTTCTGACCCAGCTTAACACGCTGATGTTGGTGTGCTATGTGTGTCAACCAACAAGCTGCTGGCCTTCCTGTCCATTCCTGTGAGCACACACGTAACCAGCAAAGAGCGCACGTAGAATCAGCTGTCACGTCAGCAGCGCTGAAAGGAGAGCTGCTGAGCTCCCCTATTCTTTGTGCCAGTCTGCATGTACCGTTCCCTTCGCTACTCTGTAGAGTAACGCACAAGAGGTCCCAATCATAGTTGAACTCCAAGTTGTTTTTTGGCCTTGACTAGTATCCTTGATGGGCGTTAGAGCAAAAAGGTCAAAGCTGGGGAAGTGTGAAACTGAACTGGTCCCACCAGGACTGAATTCAGTTGTATTCACTGTCCTCCTTCTTTTAGGAGCTTCACTTTCCAGAGCTGCCAGTCCAATTTTGTGATAAAGCACACAATTAATTAAAAATGTAAAAATGGCTTTAATGCAGATTGAGAACATGAGTTCTTCAGTACAGAGTATCTCTGTTACATGGGCAAGCCCAGCATCAAAAAGCAATAATGCACATAATCGTTACCTAGTATTTCCTCATTAATTAGCACACGCTAGTAACACTGCTATTTGAAATCAGACTGACAGATAATATAGATGAGTCTCACAAACCCTTCTTCCTGGAAAAACTTAAGCATTCTTACAGTTAACAGAACTCCTAGAAGGGTTAAATATAGAAGGAAAATAAGAATGCACTCTGACGTTAATATTGATAGAAACTGCAAAATGAGCAAAAAGGACAAAGCAAAAGGAAAGCTGGCTGTCTCTGAGAAGATTCTATGTCCCCAGTACAGGAACCTCATTATTATTTCATTACCTTAATGGCAAGCCTCTAAGCCTTGTGTATGTCCTTCACAACAAAAAATTAATTACGAACATGAAACATAAAGACAGGCATATGCAATAATTGAAAGCTGTTGGCTATCTCTTCTGGGTTTGATTTCATTTATGCAGTACAACTGTTGTGAGAGACAGCAAGGTAAAACATACAATTTTTCATAAGTCCTGAATATGAATCACAGCACATGGTCTTTCTGTTAAAGGATAAGCCAGAGGGAGGCAGCGAGAGAGATAAAGTCTCTTGTGCTAAAGGCCTGCACAATTTTACTATTTCATACATTAAAAATAATTGGAAGAATTCAAATTTTTTTTCAATGAGAGCTCTACTGAAATAAATTTTTATAACTGGTTATTGTTGTTGTGCTAATAAAAATGATATACTTGCTCAGCTGAATCTGTGCGTGCACACACATGGGGGTTTTTGGTGAAATAATGAAAGATAGACAAAAAAAAAAAAAGAGAGAGCGACAGAGTCTGAATTTCAGCAGTATTTACCATGGCCAAGAATAATAAAACCTATATTGAGGAAAGAGGATGAAACAGAGGAGATCCATACAATGCATTACACATCTCTAGTACCACAGCATCCATGAGAACTTCAGAGCCTCAACCTGCAAATGACAGCACACAAGGTGCAGTCTATCGGTTGGGTTTTTACTTTAGAGATGCTTGCTTTTCAGATTACTTTTTCTAAAATGCCATTTCTATAGGACACAATGTTCAGGAGTTATCTTTTTAAGGATGACAGAAAAAGGTGAGCAAAAACAAATGCTAGAAGCATTTTTGATTTCAACATCAGTGCATGAAGAATTCCTTCAGCAAAGCACATAGGAAGCTGCTTCAAAGGGACAGCTCTGGGACAGGCCATAGGGATACATCCAACAAAACAGAAAAAAGCAGTGGTGATGCAGATAAAAATAGAAAACAAATGAAAGCTATCTAAACATTTGAATTATTATGATTATGAAATTCACCAAAAATACTGTCTGAATTCCTTGAGTTTATCATCTACCAGGACAAAGAAATTGATAGAGGTTGCTAAGCACAGACAAGCTGACCCAGAAATCTTTTCAAAGGTCTCAAAATTGCGAATCTAAAATATCAGCCTGCAGTTCCATTAAATTGTCTAGGAAAATAAAATTTTGTTCTGATTCACTGCCTACCTCTGGTAGATAAGGACCCCCTGGGAAAACTACTTTAGAAAACCTAGCAAGAAGAAGGCATTATTACAGGCTATGAATCCTGGAAGGTATGACATATAATGCTAATTCTCAAGGGGCAGGATGATTTTTCCTAACTTAGGGCTATCTGTTGCTGAATTGTCCATGGGAATAGTTGAGGCCCATGGAACTGGACTACAAAGGTGCTCAACAGAAAATTAAAAGTAACCATAAAAAGTTCAATTTTAAAGCAGAGTTGCACTTGCTGATACAACCTTGAGGGTCCTGTCGAAGTTAATCAGGGAATATCTCTCCAAGTCCAGGGGGAATTGTTGGAGGTAAGAGGCAAGGATGCACAGCCTGGACAGCATTCACACAGCTGTGACTTTCACAGTAGCTTCTGCTCCCAGGTGACAGCAGTGGGTGAAATATTTTTATTCCTAACCATGATACTAAACAGCTGCAACTGCACTGACAGCTACGCTGGACTATTTAAGTCTGTAGAATCTGGAAAGCTAGAAATATCAAACACTGTCTTCCTTGGCATTACCTCATGATTACTTCACTCATCACTGGAGAATGTGGTGGTGAAAAGGTTTATGATAAAAAATGGTTGTTGCTCCTTCTAATAATTCCAGAGGCTGGGATTGACTTTGAGGATTATATAATCTCCTTCATATTTCTTATACTTCTGCAATAAAGTACACAAATTAAACTGCTGCTAAGAAAGAACAAAAATATCTTGGATAACAAATAGAAACATATAATTTCTTTACAGACAATATCATCTTCACCATTTAATTGCATCCACAGTTTGTTTAACTGCAAAAATGCACCACAACTTTAGTATGTGAATATAACATCTACAGCAGGATTGAAATCACCCGGCTTTAATGCTCCCAAATTTTGGTGTCAGCACTAAGATAGTCATTTAGACCAACAGAGACACAGTTGTCTCCACATAGCGATTCAGCAAGTTGATCTAAGACATTGCTCCTACGATTGGATGAGTCATACTTCAGAGGTGCTGTTCTCTCTCCATTGACTCTCCAGACTATCATATCTAATAATCACTGATTAAATTAGCTTTCCTGAATTTGTCTGATCCCTTTTTGACCACATTTATATCTTGGTCTCCATAACATCCTGTGGAAATCAGTCTCATAATTTAATTAAACGTTATATAATAATTTCATTGGTGACCCTACTTCTTGTACTGTGAGAAACAGTGACTATTTCTTATTCACCTGCTCCTCATCAGTCATAAAACAGCCAGGCTCTGCCTAGCCTATGCTTCATGTTCCTAACCACCTTCACTCCCCTCTTCTAGACTTTTTATGATTTTACTAAACTCTTCATCATATAAGTGACTATAGTTACAGATAGGATGCTCCACATGATTATACAATAGAATATTTTTCTACTTCTGTTCTAGTATTTCCAAGCCATTTTAACTGCTATTTGTCATGAATTGGTCATTTAAGAGTTCCAGCCTCAGAAATACCGAGTTCCTCTCCTGATCTGTACTAGCTCATCTATAGTCATCAATATATTTTGTCCCACAGACACAACCTTTCTCTTATCGTCAACAAATTCACCTGTCATTTTATCTTCCCAGTATTCAGTATTACATAATCATGCTGCAGCACTGTATAGTCAGATTTAAATCTGACTGTTATGGGTAATCTTAAATCATATGCAAACTTTCTCACTTCACTAGTCAACTCCACAAGTCATTTATGAATACATTTAATTTTTTTCCCCACTCTCCATAAATTGCAAAAACGTGTGATAACTGTTCCTACGCCTACCATCTTTTACCATATTATGTGTATATAAGTACTACAAATTACAAAACTAGATAGAAGATGTCTTAAACATGTTGCTATCATTAAAGGCTAAAAACCTGATAAAATATTTCATAGATTCATGTATTTTAACAGCCTAAGAAGTGCTGTGATTGTATAGAACAGAAATAATAGAATTTCACACACAAATTCCTGGTTCATTTCCAATCTTTGTCATTGAACAAGACTGCAGTTTTTAGACAGGTACATGGTCTTGATTTAAAGCTCTAAAACAACAGATAATCTACCCGGACTATAGTTGGATCAGGCCCTGCTCATGCCAAATGCTGCACTGGTAGAGATATTAACACTCTTTGGTGTGATAATTCAGGGGAAAAGTTAAAGGAAATGAAGGCTACATCTTAGGAATACGGTAAGTGGAATAAAATAAAATAATAACAAAAAAATCCCCAAAACCCAGCAGAAAGAAACAGAGTAATCTTAAAAGCTATTGTGGCACTTGCCAGGAGCTTGGAACAGCTAGTAAATCAAATCAGAGGACGCACTATAAAAACTGTTGGCTGCCAGAAGGCAAAAAATTGTTTGAGCTGGTTATTGTTGTAGCACTTTTTTTTTTCTTTCTTTTTTTTTCCCCTAAATTACTTCAAAAAGACTCAGTATAAAGAGAACCTCTTACAGAATCCCCTCTGGAACTGAACAAGACTCCAAATGATGGACTTCTGGTAGCGGTATTTTTCAATCTCCAAGATAAAAGGGAATACAGAACAAACGATATTCAGGAAATCTGCCTGCTTTTTCATGGTGGAAAAAATCCCTTCATCTTTCGTGACCAGAGCAGCCCCGTTACCAAGGCCAAGCAAAAGGGGAGGGGAGCAAGCATATATCAAGAAATAGATTCAGGGAAAAGGATCAAAAATCTCTTTTCTCACTTATAAAAAACTGTATTATACTCTGTCAGAAAACGCGTGTATCTTGGAACAGAAAAATATAGACTTCAAAGCAAGAGGTATAAGGAACCAGATTTACAAATACATGTTGTCCTGGGTTGAGTGAGTGGTGGAGTTTTTTGGTGGCAGGGGAGGGGGCTATCGGGGCGGACCCCTGTGAGAAGCTTCTGCTCGGATGATCAAGGTTCTGTGCCTGAAGAAGGCCAGGATCTCATGGGAAAAGGTAGCCCCGCTGCTGTAATTCAGCGCTGGGAGGATTGCAGCATGCGGGGGTGTCCCACGCCGGAGCAGCTCGGGAAGGGCTGCAGCCGTGGGAGGGAATCCAGTCGGAGGAAGTTAGTGACCCATGACAGAGCAGTGTGGGGAATGCTGCGGCCCATGGGAGGAATTCAAGTCGGAGAAAGTTTGTGGAGGACTGTCTCCTGTGAGAGGGGGACCACGATGGAGCAGGAGGAACAAGTTTTGCACATTCCCCTCACCGAACATGAAGGAAGTGGCAGCACTGACTGCACCCCCCATTCCCTGCCCCTGCGCCACTGGGGGAGGAGGTAGAGATATCGGGAGCAGAGCTGAGCCCGGGAAGAAGGGAGGGGTGGGGGGAAGGTGTTCTCAAGATGTGGCAATGCTTCTCACTGTCCTACTCTGTTATGTGTTGTTAGTGTCTGTAATAAATGTATGTTCTTTTTTTCCTTCCCCTAACGAGTTTGCCTTTTGCTTGTGATCATAAAAGGGGGATTTTTCCCCATCCCAGTCCTATTTTGAACCCCAAGCCTGGCTCTCTGTCCCTTCTCATTGCCGGAGGGGAAGAGAGAGAGAGCTGCTGCATTGTGGTTGGCTGCCAATCAGGCCTAAACCACAACACATGTAAGTACTTCCACGGGTCCGGACTACTGGCTAATGTAGATGCTGTTACCTAACTGCCTTGGTTCGTTTCTATTCAAGTAAGTCAAGGTGACGTTCAGTATAAATGCATCAACCGTCCCTCCAGCAGCTTGAGTGCTCTTATGAAATCTCACCAAGTACCTAAATAGCTATGCAAATCTCATCTGAAGTATTTAGTTGCTGCATTCCCTGCTCAAAATGCAACTTAAACTCTGTCACCTCTACTTTCTAAGAATATGACACCAGCATACAAAGCAGGTCAGGCACGGAACTTCATAATGCTACCCTGTGCATCCATGTCTTGTTTTATGTGGTACCACTTCTTAGAATTTTGAAGGTCCCAATTTCTCACACACTGCCACTGTGAAACATTAGGTTGGCATTTGATTCTTCATAAACATAGCCAGGCACACGAATAATCATATGTCATATTAATGTTAGTCCTGGGGAGCTGTGAGTGCCAAGCTGTGAGCATATATTAACAGGTTGCCTGAGTAGACCAGTGAAATCACTGGCTGTAAGGTTGCTGAGAAACACCAACACATATATAGATGTACACACACAATATATATAGGCTAAGCTGGTTTTATTATGCAGACATGCTTAGCGTTAAGAGTGTCTACACAGTATTACCATGGCTCTGCTGTCAGACGGTTAAGTAACAGTAAATTATGAATCTCAGCCCTGAGTCGTCCCTTCTTCTTCTTCTTCCTTGTCCAATCTAGTCCCTGTACTTTTGGTTCCGTGGCTGCACGCTTGCCAAGCCAGTCCCACTAAATCTGTACCAGCTCATCCCGACTCTTTCTCACACTTTCCTTTCCTCCTACCTGGCTCTTATTCTCTACCCAAGGCAAATTCTTATCACCCCTCATGTTTTATCTGCACTTTTCCTTTTTTTGGCTTTTCATCAGCAAAAGCAGTGAGAGCAGCTATGTGCATAGCATGCAAAGTATATGTGTAAGGTAAAAAAAAGAGGTAGGCTTGCTTAAGGTGCAGAGAAATTCATCTGAGCAACACCTCATAGACATTTAAACAATCTTGGCATCTCCAGGCACAAAGATAACCCAACCACTCCCAAAGAGCAGAGAGGGATGGATGCCCACACTGCCAGCAGGGATGTCAGCATCTCACAGAGAGGCAGCCACTGAACAGGAGGGACCAGGAGCAGGCCTCAGCATGTTTAAATGATACTGCACACTATACAATTTTTTAGAGCATTTTATGTTAAAAAACAGGTTGTAAAGCTAAGTGAATTTTGCAGCTTATAATTATGTTGTGTAAAGCTTAAACAACTCAAGGCAGCCATCCGAGAAACACTGTGATTTACAGGCATGAGGTGCAGCTGCAGGGAGGAAGGCAGGAATGATACAAATATCTGCCTCATATGTGGGCAAACGTGCGGGGTTTGTATGCATATGTGTACTCCTCTGACTACCCAAAATCACCACAGATTGGTCAGAGAAGAAAAAGCTCATGGAGAGGAGCCATCTGTGGGCAGGAAGAGCAGGAGAACCAGCTACATTCATTAGAAGTAATGGCAAGTGAGACATGCAGCACAGTGTTTTCAGATCCTAAAGGGTCTTTGTGAATCTAACCACCGAAAAAATGAGATATGAGAAAGAAACGTGAGAGGAATTGATATCCCTAAAGGAAAAGATTAATTTTTATATCCTTGACTAGAAAAAGATAACCCAAACTACCAGGGAGACACGTTGTTACTTACATTTTCTACATGTTATTCTATATTCCTTCTTCTCTCCTCACTCCTAACAAAGCAGTGCTGAGTGAACTTATTTAACACCTGTAAGCAGGGAAACACAGATCCCCATCCATTCATCTCAACGTCTAGGTTTATAGGTGGAGGCTTGAACTGGGTTTATTTGTTTGTTTTTCCCAGAACAAATGCAGAATGAACTCGACTCTTGCTGCTGCTAGTCTGCTCCTGATAAAAGGATAAAATGGAAACAGAAAAGGCATTTGTGTCAGAGATGTCACTTGCATTTGTACTTTGTCTTTTAAAAGCTACCCATATTTCCCCAAAAAACTTTTCAGAACATCTAGGAAACCCCTTTTTTAAGGTTAAGAGGAACAAATTGATTGTTCCTCTACTCTACTTGCCATATATCTGTTGCCAAAAAAAAAAAAAAAGGGAAGAAAATCTGACAGGCATGGGAAA
Source organism: Tyto alba (assembly GCF_018691265.1). Taxonomy (NCBI): domain Eukaryota; kingdom Metazoa; phylum Chordata; class Aves; order Strigiformes; family Tytonidae; genus Tyto; species Tyto alba. Next base: position 38,495,966 of record NW_024881316.1, on the reverse strand, counting down.
GCCCTGAGGAGCTGCAATCCCCTAACCAAACAAACAATTACTGTCTTGAAGTTTTCATCAAGTTAATGTCTGACACCAAATACAGCCATTCGACAGTCTGCTTCTTCTTCCCTGATGTCATACTTCCATCCTATTCCAGTATCAGTGACCCAAACTTTTTCTGAAACATTATTTTTCCCTAACTTAAAAGGAGCTAGGTTGATTTATGACTCCTAGAACCTGTCTACAAACCAGAAGGACATCAAACTGCCAGTGTGTAACTTAATCTGCTCCCTCAAGAAGCTGAATCAAAATGGCTTTTTATTATTAGTGACAGTAAATAACAAAAATCAGTCACAATTTTTAAAACTTTCATATTACCAGGGACAACAGAAAACTGAGCAACTGTACTATTAATGACAAACTATTTAAAATGATTGCAAAGAAAACCAAGAGAAGACTTTTTCTCTAACACAGCATCCATAAATCATGCACAGAATAATAACAGGGAAGTTATTATATAGTTAGTAGCAGGGAACTTGATTAATCCGGGTTATTTCTACCTGGGTGGTAGCCATTAGAAGTTGGCTATCTAATTGAAACTAGTCACCAAGGCTCCAATGAGCAATGGAGAGAAAGAGGCACCCAATTCAGGAAGAGGCAATTCATCCCATGCTAAAAGTATATATACAAGATAAGTGGGGTTAATTGCTCTCTAGAGATGCCTACTCTTGTTTGACTAACAAGAAAGCCTACACAATTAGTTTAGACTAAACATTTAACTTCTAGACAGATAAAATGGCATGAAAAAAAATTCCACCCCTTGAGCTCAGACTGGGATAACTCTCCTGGTTTGGGGACAACTGCAGGGCCTACAGCCAAACTCTGCTTCAGTCCTCATGACACAAACGTAGGTACCACCTGGATGGCAAAGTCCAGCGAAGAGGCAGTGAATCTTGGCTGAACTTGTGGGACAAATTACCAGCTCGACATTACAGCAGCTCCTGCACAGACTCTTCCCAATAAACTGTCTTTCTGTCAATACAGCCAGTTACCAACCTGTTTCAAACAGCAATTTGTGGGGTCCAGATTTACCAACAAAAACCACACAGCTTTATGTTCTCCTATTTCTCTGGTCCTTGTATGGCCATTGTCATACATTTATTCAGTTAATAAGGTTCTCTTGGATGAAAACTGGAGACTATGTTAACTTCATTACTTTTAAAGGTATTTTTAATAGTTTTGACAGATTAGTACCATTGACTTGATGACAATTCCATGGAGGATGGCTTAGTACCACTGACTCCAGTCCTTTGTAGTTAATATACATGAAAGAACACAAGTATTTCTACAGTATTCTATTTCTATAATTCTATAAACTCATTTTGTATGAAAGCATCAGTAAAAAGCAACTTTAGGAAACAGCATCTATCTGGTGTTACATAAAGAATTAATCGTAACATCCCCACTGCATCTACAATGCTTAGTTTCAAGCTCCCAGAGAGAGATGAACATCTTGTAAGTCCTACTTCTCCAAACAGCACAGGTCATTTTGACATTTTAAGAGAACTAAGTTACTAGGCATCTAAGTACAGAGTAAATTAATTAAACAGGTTGAAGCAAATCCAGTCACACCCAAGGGTCCCAGTTCAGACACTGTATAACTCTATTTCCAGGTCTCATGACAGGTTTCTCTAGATTCTTGCTTTTCTTAAAGAACTGTCCTCTGAATATAGAAATGGTATACAATCGTCATTAACCTTGCCGTAGTTAAGCTTCTTTGATTTGCTTTCAACTATGACATATACTCACTTTGTCCTTGCTTTTGCTCTGTAAAGCAGTTTATAAAACTTGAAAAAAGGACTGCTTTGTATCATATGGAAAATAACTGTGCTGTAAGGAACAATACCAAGGCTGAAAAGCCTAAAATTAGACCTGCAAACTTTGCTTTCATTGGCAGCGATGTGTGCGCATTCATATTGTCTCAATCCTACATTCTACCCCTTCTATTCTTGCAAAACACACTACTCTGAAAAACACTGAAGTTTAAAATTAGCAAACCTCTCTGATTCAAGGGTATACTGACCTTGGTGATCAGCTATTTTGATCACATTCACCTTTAGGCTTTAACAGTGAATTACAAGAACAGCTTATTTTCAAAAGCAGTAGCAAAGAAAAAGCATTTGCAGAACAAAAATCTGAACATCTCTGAAATGGTGCCTGGAATAATCCTGTAATTTCCAGGTTGTTTTTTTTTCCCTCCTAAGAAAACTCAAACACAAATCTAATAGCTCTATTTTTTTTAACCGGAAAGCATGCTAGCGAGGAGATATGCACTATATAAAGCGGCTGGTGGTGGGCAACATGGGACTAACAGGGATAATTTAGTCATAACAGGTTAGCATCTACAGTATATCCTTTCTCTCCTCAGCTACATTCACTCAGCTCCCACTGTAGCCAATGGGGAATAAGTAACAGCAAAATGTATTCAAAAGGTCAAACTTCATGGATTTTCAAATGAAGAAAGCATCAGAGAGGCTAAAATGAAACCTATGCTAGCTACTGCCTTAAAGATAACACAGGCTGTTGCTGGTGTAGTGTTTATTTTGAGTGTCTCCTCGTGGAATTTCAGGATAAAATAGGAGACTGGCAGTGAGCCTGAAGGGGGTAGAGTCAGATCAGTCCAATTTCGACAGACTATCATGATGAACTGTTGGGAGTTATTTTACAGGTTTATGGTGTAGGTCACTCTGAAGCACGGTGTTATTAGTATTTGTAGAACACTATGATATAAATAGCAAAACTACATCTACCACCTAGATACCTGCGGTATGCTCTGACAGAGCACTTTTTAGATAATTAAATTACATGAAATGCACCAAAAATGCCATACTTGAGTTAGGATATTAGATAGAGTTAGGATATTAGATACAGATATAAGTAATGCAACAGTTATTTATCCATCAAAAAATGCTGATGTGGATCTCTAATGTAGCACTAGCATTAACAACTTTAGGCACTAAATCAGGGGTGATTTTCTGTCAGAAAATAGAATTTAATTCTAGCACTATGACAGTGAACAAGGGGCCAAAGAGCTTCTTGGAGTTAGGACCAGGGGAAGTCTAGACAAAGCTAGCCCTGAACTGCATTCAGTGTTTCCCACTGGAAAATCTGTGGCCATAAAAAGTAATGTTTTCAAAGTAAGACAAAGACCAGCCAGAGAATACTATTTATTTCATCACACTGATTTTGTCAGTATTTCCTAATGTTTCCTACACCCTGGAAACTGCGTAGGTTGCCCTTCAAGCTTCACTTACCCAAGCAGCAAGCTCCACGGGTCACACGGTGGCATTTCAGACAACATTGAGCTTTTGGAAAAAGAATTGAGGCTGGTTGCATCACTGAGACAAAACAGATATATTAAGCACCAACTGTCTCATGAGTAGGCTGTCACAGCATGGATATCCTGAGAAAGGTAAATACATCTTTCTCAAGACCATAAATTTTTGTCCTAGTTCCAGCCTCAGGATGAGCTAATTTCTTCCTGGGACAGCCCTTCTTTTGTGCCTGATTAAGACAGGTAATTACCTCCTGGATTTTGTGGGTAGGAACATGATGTGCAGTAAGTCCATTTATGGAGCTGTGGTTTCAGTCTCAGGCTTAGCTTTCTATTCTTATTTATTCTTTTACGGCCTTGATAACTGCCATCCTTCAAGGTTCTGTAATTCTTTCAAACTCTTCTAGTGATTGAATCACTACGGACATGCCTATACTTGAATATTAGTTCAGCCTAAAATCGGTAGTGGATATGAATTACAAAAGCTACTCCTCCAAAATTCACTGTAATAACACTCTTATCCCTTTCTTATTCTTCTGAAAAGCATCTTAACATAGCTATGTTTCCAAAGAATAACCATTCTCTAGACTAAGAGTATCTATATATAGAACTATTTCAGAATAGCTTTTCCCCAAGAACATGAGGAACAGGAGAGCTCCTCTTTGCTATTCACTTTGCTACATAAATGTGATCTCTCATTTTATGTAGAAGGTATAAGATCCATGGACCTAGATACTTACAGAAATAAATTTTATGGGTTTTATTATTGATTATGATGGATAAACAATAGTAGAATTGATTCAACTATGGAATTTTATCAGAAGTGCACTGGAAGGAGAATTATCATATAAAAATACTCAAAATTGTTAAAGATTCTGCAGTGAGCTGTAAACCCCTTTTTAAAAGATTTAAATTAAATTAAATTAAAATTAAATTAAATCCATTTAAAAAGACTTCCCACAGATGCCCAGATCCCCACACAAGCTATGCAGACTGGTGCTGAATACTTTATAAACTTCATGTACTCCATACTATACCATATAGAGGTTCTGCACAGAGGTAGAAGGTGGCTTTGCAAATTTCTTCTTGAATAACGTAGAGAAAAGTAAGTAAGGCTCTTCTGGAGACAACTGACAGAGCAGAAGTAATGGCACGATATCCTCAGTCTGCGTGTGTGAAACAGCTGAGTAAGGAACTTTTCCTCAAAGCTTCACACAGACCTTGGGGAAATGTGAGGTTAAACTGGTGACCTGGGCATAGCTGATGCGGGATGTTTATTTCATAGGAAAAGTGAGTTATCATTCAAGCTGTCTGTGGAGTCGTCAGGTCTTTATTTACTTGGAGCGCCTTGGTGGTAGGTGCCAGCTGTCACTAAACCGGAGGGTGCTGAGGCACGTTGTGCCCTGGGCTGCCGGTGCCCCGGCTCCCGGGCACGTCCCCGGACGGCTCTTCCCAGCCAGCCCGAGGCACAGGCCTGGTGCCAGCAGGCTGTGCTCACGGCAGATGCAGAAGCAGGACCACAGCAGCATCCTCTGTGCTTTAGTCCACGCCATCTATTCCCCTGGGAAGTAGTTGTTTCACTCCAAAGCAGTCTAGACACGGCCTAATATATACATGACGCAGATGTACAGGAGAATATTACCTGACACAAAACCAGAAGAAACCATCTTATAAACTTAAGAGAAAAAAATTTAGACAGGTTGAGTAAGCTTCATGCTAGTGAATATATTCCTATCATAATCTCCTTTTTGAACAGTTGCTTCATCTGCTCACCACAGAAGGGGCTGCTTGGTGCTTCCCACCAGCCATATTCTGCCTTTCCACTACTTGAGGCTTATTTTGGCTGAGTGGAAGGGAGATTTGGAAAAATCCTTGCAGGAATGGCAGAGTGCAGGGAGCTGCCTTGCCGGCTAATCCATGCATGCTGCCCAGGAAGAGAGGCAGGATGAGCCCTGCTTCCTCCCTGATTGTTCATCTGTCCCCCTGGGAACAAGCAAAACCACAGTGACACATTAAGGCATGTGCTGTCAAAGTGCCTCAGGCAGAAAAATAAGCAAAGTATTAAGTGACTGAGCCCTTTCAGCTAGCCATGGGATGTAGGACTGTTCCACTACAGCTAAACCATACCTTTAAATTTTTCATTTAGAGTGATAAAAGTCCCATTGAATGGTCTGAAGCTACAGGAACAGAATAAAACTGGCAAGCTCTGTTGCTGAAAAACAACCAGGCTGTGGAGTTCTACTTCTAGAATACAAACCTAAACTGAAAAGTTTTCTGTAAGAGTTCTGGAATCTTGCTATGTTGAAGAAAAAATTGTACAACCAAATCTTACATATGGCAGATTTTCATATTTCGTCTTTCACTTGGCTGACAGCGCTTTAATAACAACTTAATGGAGCCTGATGGAGTTTAACTGGCTTGTAGCCAGCGTGATTGGTGCTCAAATGACTCCCCTTTTAAATATTTTGCCATAATAATAAACAGGAAGCAATGATCACCCACAGTTGACCAAAGAAATAGATTTTTCAAAGGAAGAATAGGGAACATGCAACTTCTGGACTGTTCCACATAAAATACATGCCTTTTGCTTTCTTCTGCTCTAGCACTTTTAAAAAAACCTATTTTTACCAGGTCTCGGTCTTTACATTGTCACACCCACTCCCCTCTGAAACAAGCAAGAACAGAGAATAGCCACTCCTGCCAACTCTTACCATAGTGACAAATCTCAGGCACAACCCATAGATTAGCAGAATATAACTGGTTATGCCTGTTTACTACGCTGTACTGAAAGATCTTCATGTTCCAGTTTACTCCCAGTCAAATGGATTTCTAGGTAATGCTTCACATGGCTGAGGGGAAAAGCCACAAAGCCCATCTAAAACGAAATTTGTCTTTATATTATAGGAGTCCTCTGCCATTTCATAGTCTGGCACTATATATATATATATATATATATATATATATATATATATATACACATAGTTCTTACTACAGGATAACATTAAATCCAAATGAGAAACTGATCTGGGACGTTATTTTTTCGTAGTACTTTGACAACTGTGTGTGCATGAGCAATTTTCATGTGTAGTAGAGTGCTGACACCTGTATTTCATCATGCAAAAACCTAAGAAGAAAAAATATGTCAAGGACTATGGCTAAACTGATAATTAAAATTGATGCAATAGTTGTACGTAAACGTAACATAGTGATGTAATTAATCCAATGTAATTAAAACCCAGAGATAAGGGAGACATGCATCTCCTCACTATCAACTTGAAGATCCCAATCTGTGCTCTGCAGCACATTTCCTCATCAGCTCCAGGCCAAGTGATCATTATTATCATGACACCATCTGACCGAGAGCTTGGCAACAAAAGCATTGGAGCCTGGGAGAGATGTAAATACCTGCTTATTTCCACCTCATAAATATTCCAAAATTGGACTGGTAGTGGCCTAATCATTTACATTTAAGGTATACAATAATTATTACTTTTAGTTCATTAGTACTTCTATTTCATTTTTGTTCAGCAACTACACATAAGCACTTGCTTCTCTAAGAATTTATGATAGCCCGTATTTCTAAAATGCACTGTTTAGTTTCATACCAAGTACCTCAGAAAGTCAAGAGGAAAGATAAGCTCAGGAACAGGTCACAGGCAGACAACAGTAACAACTCTATTGGTCCCATTACTCCATGGAAGGATAATTACATAGTGATTTTAATATGACATAATCCAGTTCTGCTACCAAAAAGAGTTATACCCTCCAAAGAAAACCTCTCTCCTTTCTGGAAACAACTTCTTGCTTAATGCCTTGTGTATATCTTAGGATTTGTATGGCCATGTGAAAGGCAGGATAATAAAAAACTGGCCATGCCCCTTCACCAATAAAAGAAAAAAAAGGTCCTTTGGGTGAGCTAAACCACAAAGGAATAGGGAAGCAAGGCAAGAGGGAAAGCTTTCTAGAAGATGCACGTGATTCAGTGACTGTACTGACCCCGCTGGGAAAGGCTGAGCTGGGCTGGATGGAGAGCTTAGCCCAAGCTGGTGCCACCATTCATCCTCCTGCTGTCAGGAACATAGATCACCTGGTGCTGGGGTAATCAGACATCGCGTTTCATTCGGGAGAGACCAGTGTCATACCAACAGTCCAGTGGGACACTGCTTACATCCAGATTTCTAGGTCTGCACCCTCATTCTTTTCAGACCCCAAATATGGTCACCCCACCAGCCGATGCTGTATTACTAATCTCACTGCCAGATGCAGAAGACAATCACCAATATGAGAATGATACCTGAACCATATGGGCAACTCTTTTGAGGAAGAGATTGGCCTTTACTGATGTACTGGACTGAAACACCTGTAGTTTATTAGTGAAAAATTTACACAAATGCCAAACATTTTTCAACCTTGACTTATAACAACTAGAAATAGGTTTTCTGAGGTTTTGCCCAACCTCCTTCAAATTATCGGTGCAAACTGATTTTCTCCCATGAAAGGAACTTCACTATAGAACTGTTATCAAGTAAATAGGTAAAACATAGTTTACAATTCACTATGAAAATCAGGGTCTTGGATTCCATCCTCTGCTTTATCATTAATTTTCTAAAAGCTCTTGGACAAGTCACGTTTCTGCCTTCTGCTTCATCACGGAATACAATGTGAATGAAATGATGTAAAATTCTATAAATTTTCCAATACTGTAGGTGTCATATCCCATTCAAAACTGACATCAGCAGTGAAAAACTACATGGCACATAAATACAAATGCAAAACCATGAGCAACTTGTCATTTAAATACTTCAAAATCAGGGCCCCAAACTAACAGCTTTTTACAGCAGAAAAGCAGCTTTTTTAAAAAAGCAGCAGCTCAGTCATAAGATCAATGAATCATATGATGAGAAAACATATAAAGTTTTATGCAAATGCTTCACATTTTATTTTTCAATCCTTCTCCCCACTTAGTTTCATGTCCCAAATGCCTCTAGACAAGCAAATTCCACTGCACCCACACAGAACTCAGTGCCAGAGAGAGCCTGCACTGGGGGTGTTTCTCTGGTCATTTTTAGGACTTGTGACTTAAAACCATCTCAATTCCCCTTCTTCTTCCCCAACAGATACATCTGTCACCCACCTCATACACGCATATAAGCAAAGTTATCATGGCTTAGCTAGCTAGCTATTGGCATCTCAGTAAGGCTTAGGTACTAAATAAGTACCTAATTCAGATGCTTTTGCCCTAGTATGTTTCCGATACAGCTTGTTTATCATTACATTTTAAGAAGCAGTTCAGAGAGAAGTGGCAAGAATCAGCTGGATTTATCACTAAATCCAATGTTTCCTGGAAATTCAAATTCTCCCTGCAAAGTTTTGTCACAATGCCTAAAAAAATCCTGCAAAGCAGTAAATCTGCCGGTAATTTTCTAATTAATCACCCTTTTTGTGAGAGGCTCTCCACTCCTGTCTTTTCTAATAGCTGACACCTTTTCCTTCTGCTGTCTTCAAATGCTATCCTACTCCTTTTCCTCACTTCCCCCTTCCTTTTTGATTCATTTAAGATGTCTTCTCCCTAGCACTGAAATCCTCACAGATCTGCTCCTGCCTACATCTCTGACATGATTCATGATCACACTTTCTCCTTTTCCCAAAGCCTCATCTCCTTTAGGGTATGAGCTTGCTGAACACTTACACCTACATTTCTAGTCAACTCTGTGTGTTCAAACCAACATATTTTCCCATGTATTGAAATCTAACCACTCATAGAAGTGTTTTGGTGGTTCAGGATGTACTTTGCACTATTCAAATCCATTCCTTGATCCATTTGTACCAGTAGTGATCTGACAGACCAACTCACAGAATGAGTCCTTATATTTGTATCACTTTGGACTTTAGTCCAGCTACTTCAGTATGGGATTGATTCAGAAAAATTTCCAGATCACATTCAACAATATGGGAACTTTTAATAATGAAGCACCATCAAGCCATCCTTTCATTCGCTCCTAAATATTTCCTGATGTCTATGCTTGTCAACAGCGCTGCTAATGCCACTGCCTACTGATGGCACAAATTTCCTTTCACTGTACAACTACATCTAAGTCACTTTTACTGTAATTTGAATTTTTGCAGCATGGCCAATTATCATAACACAGTTGACAAAGGGCGACTTGGCCTCTGGAACTTTTGTAAATTTGGTCCCTTGTTTTTTTGTTTATTCTCCTAGATTCATCATTTATTGAAGAATATGTCATTACTCAAGTGTCCAAAGTGATACCACTAACTTTGATCATTCAGAACAAAAGAAAAACTGCTAATTTCTGCAGACTTCTCAACGGTATTTCAATGGAAAACAGAAGTACAAGACTGAAATGGCTACTAGTTCTTGTGTAGGTCTTACTAGAATCGGAAATCTCATGAATTACTATTCTGAATGACAAAATGCAGCACTGAAGAAATAGGGAATCTGTTAGTTGTCTTGCACAGCTTCAGATGTTAAATCCCTTCTGAATATATCGCTGACAACATTAAACAGTTGGGTTTACTGGGAAACACTGAGAATTACAGTCAGGAGATATCTCTGTTACATATAATCCCAGGACACCCTTGAACGTTTCATGAACTTCTTTTATCTGGAGATGAGCTGACATTGATATATTGATATTGGTCATCACTAATACACTCCTTTTGGCAACAGGGAGATGCATACAGCTGAAGTGAGTCATGTACTGCAACACCTTGCCCTTTACATGGAAAAACGTGGAATTTTCAAGATATCTTTCTGTACCCTCCTCAGCCAACTATGGAATATAAGACACCCAATAGAACTCATGCCATAGTAAGACACAGTTATTTTTCATATATTTGAAGCAAATGAAGTTGCAGGATTATTTTTTTTTGTTTTAAATTGACTACCTGTATTTCATCAACATTAAAATAGCAATACAAAGTGACGATAGGACTGTTTGATACTGAAATACAAATTATTTTATTATTTTATATTTACCATGGATTTCTCATGCAGCAATTCAGAACCTTATTAATTTTTTTCATTTATTTATAGTTGTATATTATATAAAAATCTACATTCAGTGAAAGATGTTTGAAGGAGGTACTAAGCTAAGGTAATGTATCTCACAAGTAATAGCAATTAACTAGCAAACAGTTCTCTAGCTCATTCTTGTCTAAAGAAAGAAAAATGCTTTGTGATTGAAAAACTCGCATTAATAGATTTTGTTAAGCTAATTAACAACACAGATGTTACAGCATTAAGTGATATGTACATACTGATAGGAGGACCATTGATAATATATGTAGAAATAAAAAGATGGAGTATGTTATGCTAAATTATTGTAACACTTTCAGCCTCCTATAACACATCTTCCTACCCCAACATTATACAACCCAGAAACAAAAAAAAAAAGAAATACATAGGCTGTGTTCCTACTATGCGGATTTACAAGCAGCTACATTGTGGCCTTGTACTAAGATACGGGGAGTCAGGGCACTGAACAGAGTTATTCAACAGACAGACGGAAAGAACACAGCTGTATTTGACATCTGTTCACACTGTACTGTGACTCCTTACAGACTGCTCTTTGAAAATACCAGTCTAGAGATATTTGGACACAAACCCAGCTGTTTAGCCGGTGTTCTAGGGCGTATGGATGGATGCTGCTGCCCCCGCAGCTGGAGAAGAGCATGTGCCTGAGCCAGATTTTAATTTGCTGGCTTTGCCCTGCAAATAGCCCCGCCGGGGCAAAGCAGAACGCAGGGCAGACTGCATAACCTGCTCAAGGGCAAGATGAAGACCTAAGTACATAAGCCATACTAAGCACTGTACTGCTGTGTCTGACTTGCTGCAGGTACATCATATTTTTGGTTTAGGGCTAGTCTGAGTATGTCAGCATATGTCATTCACAACCTGGTGACTGAAGAATAAACGTATCCTGACTAGCTTTGCAGCAGTTGGACTCAGTTGCTGCCATCAGACATGGATTGGTTCAAAGTCACTCCACGAAATCCCTGAACATGGACCTTATCTTTCTGCACAGGTTGTAGTCACAGTATCTCTTACATGTTGTTATAATTTTAACAAAAATATTTACCCTTATAGCACTGTACATACAGCTGCACTTCCTAGGACATATATAAAGGGCAGATTCTTGTTTTATAAAGCTCACAGTTCAAAGCACAAACACAAAACCAGAGTTAAAATGCAAGATGGAGGCATCCACCATGGTGAAACATGTACAGCCAGGTATCGTTAAGGAGAGGGAGATTCTTAGGCAACAGGAGACTGTTGGAGCAGAATCAAAGAGAGGAAGCAGAGCCAGAGAGGGAGGAAAAAGGGATCAGTAAAAGCTGAAGGACGAGATAAGACATGAGGCAGAGTTAGTACCTGCTGACACTTCAGGATTACATTCTCATATAACAGAATGGGAGGCCTGGATGAGTAACGTTCACATCTTAAACCATGTAGAAACTAGTATTACTTATTGATCTGTGTTCCAGTAGCACCTCTTTGTGGCAGACGCTTGAGAAAAATGTAAAGCATCTTAACACCTTCCAAGCCTCCTATTTCCCCAGACAAGAATTAAAATAAATAAAAAACAGACATTGAACTAAATAGCTAAGCTCTCGCCCAGTGTGTCCCATAGCAAGAGACAGCTCTTGTAAACAAAACTTGTTAATGAATAATCATCAAGGCTACGTTGGGATCTACTTACCATACCTGAGGAGAAAAATGGAGCCTTAGAAGCTACTTTTCTTAGGTACTTTGGCATTTCAGTAATACCACTGCATCATCAGAAATTCATTAACAGAAGAAGGCAGGCATATTTTATGTATTTATATGGGAAAAAGTTTGTGATTCTTTGACTCTCATTCAAAGACGCATAATATAAAAGTTTTAACAAGGTAAAACATATAACATTCTGATTTCAAGGCCTGAAAGCATGCTAACCTAAATTTTCTCATTCTGCATGGAAGCCAAGGACCAGATTCCAAGCCTGCTGGAGCACACTGCAGAGCATCCTTTCACCTTACAATGTAGTTGATGTGATCAGATCCAAGAGTACCAACATATCCAAGTTAGATGCAAAAAAAATCCAGGTGAAAAATACAGGTCAAATATCATTAGAAGGCATTTGAAGATACAATTCTTTTGTATAAATCAGTCTGGTGTGCAAAAATCATCAGTATGATCTGATGCTTTAAGCATCAAACAAAAATTCCTTTTCAGGCTATCATACTTTCAAACTGAAAGCCTTTTATGCAATTCAAAACAAGTATTTCAAGACCATTCATGAATGTTGGTACTCATTTGTTAAATTTAAAAAAAATTCCATACACTTAAAATAAAAAATGACTGCTTTAAAAAAATACAGTATAAATTCTGTTGTAATAGAAGAACATCAACTATAGCAATATCAACTGGTTATGTGCTAGTTTTTAACAATACTTGCACAAGTAAGTTTTTGCAACGTTATCCATTATATAAGCTGATTTTATTTTCAGTGCTTAAGACCTTGTGAAGATGTTCACTTTTACTAGCTTTTCAAAACCACAAGTTTTTTCTATATAAACCAACTTCTAATAAAAAACAAAAGCATTTTAATTCAAACTACTAACTAGTATCCCAAATTTCATCCTGTAAGAGTCTTCAGTTACGTTGCATTTCTAAATATAGCAGATAAGAGTACACAGAAATATGCTGTATTCTAAGAGCTTTTATAAACAAGATGTTCTAATTTTAGAGGACTCCATTCTGAATAAAGTCTAATTAACTACACAGATATTCTCAGATGCAGTCCACAAAAAGGATACTATTCACCTCTCTTCACTGCCATTTAATTCCATCTTATAGTGGATGATTTAATACCCACTTTTAAATAAAAATCTCTTCTAAGTGGAACACTAATCTTTTATTAAAAAAAAAATAAATTCCAGTAACATACTGCCTTTGTGAAATTATTTTTAGATAATGAAATCAAGTCATAGATACTTTACACACACCTAGTGCAACAGCTGACCTATTTAAGACTAATATTCTTTCAACCACTTCAGGGATTGATTGGTTCAAGAACTGGTAATGAGGTCCAGAAGTGTATGTTTTAACACCAAGGATAATTAACTATTAGAAAAGCTTAGAGAGAGCTGAGATAAATTTTTCATTATCTGTGGTCTTTAAATCAAGACTGATTTTTTTAGTTCCCCCAAAATATGTGTTTCATGGACAGGAGACTAGGTAGAGGCATCTCTGAATCAAATGTTATGGACTCTGATAGACACTTGGTTAAAATTCTCATTATTCTCCCTCATAGAGTTAAACATTTATGAATCTGAAAGCTTTCTTCTCTAGAACACAACTTCCTATTTAGCAACAAGTTAAAACTAATTAAAGTAATTTTCATCAAAAGGTTTAGAGCCTTATATTTATTAGACTAAAAGCTCTGTAATTTACCATCACAGCTTGTTTTCTTCCTGAACATACATTTTGACTTGTACAGTGCTGACAGTGTGTTCTTCATCCAAAATTTGAACCACCAAGGTAATACAATTGGTTTTTATTATACTGGTTGAGTCAACTCATCGGGAGTTAAACAAAATCCCACTATTTTCTTATGCCTAACTATGGTATGAAAATACCTTGGTAGGACCAAAAAAATAAAGTTAAAACACCATTTATAAGTCTTACCATCATGGATCTCCATTTTTATGTCTTTTCATCAATGAACTTTGAGAAAGTGTAAGTTAGTGAATAAGAAATACGTAAAATGATGCTTTCTGGTATTTTGTTGGACTTAAATACGTAAGATACGTAAAATACATAAATACGTTAAATGATTCTTTCTGGTATTATACAGTGGAACTGCATAAAAACAACGATGCTTTTCTGAAATCATAGATTTTTTAAAATTAAAAACTGCTTTAAGTCAGAAGTGATTAAAGGTCATTTTAATCAAAGTTTAGTGTCTCATATATATTAGTGTAAGAGCTATAAAAATTACCATTATGGCTTGTTTTTTCCTGCACAACAACTTAGACTCTTGTAATGCTGATTGTGTAGATATTCTTCCTCAAATGGCTTTGTGATGATAAAGAAAGTGATTTTTAAACTCCTTATCTTCCTAGTAGGAAATTATTTTATTATAATTGCCTTAAAAGACCCACTTGATTACCTCAAATCAGTGCTTCTCATGACTTCAGAAATCATAGGTTGTTGACAAACTCAAGAACGTAGCACTCTTTGTCTTTCAAAACAGTGAAACTGGGGAAGCTATAATATGTTCTGTTAAATTGGTACAGTCTGGGATTGAAAATGTGACTTAATGGGGTTTGTTCCAGGCAGAAAATCTTCAGTAATATCTGTAATACTTTTTCCTTTTTCCTTTATAACAGAATTTCAGAATACATCATGTTTAGGTCAACAAAAGACGCTTTTGTCATATCACTCCCAATGAACACTGTTTATTTCAATTAACTGTGGTTTTACAAGTTATTTTACAAAACATATTCTGTTCCTTACCCTCCCTGGGGGAACAATCACGAAGAAAAACTGCTTGATATTTTTATAAACACATCAGTGAAATTGAGTATCAGCTGATTTCTATCTTTTCCTCTCCTTCAACTGCCTCCTTGAAACTACTCACTTTTTACAACTTTCAGCTATAAGATCATCTCTAATAATCTGCCTTAATTTCCTACATGTGTATTATTGTCCTTTGGGTCATATTCATATCTAAATCTGGAAAAGCTCCTGAAAGCAGAAACCCTGTGGATAATGTCCGCATAAAGTTTAAACACAACTTGAAAATATACCTACATATTCTTAGCAACTTAAATCATAACTTAAAAAGCAATATGGATTTGAAGCGCTACCCCGAGATTTTGTATTCCACAAACAAGTATCCTTTATATCATCTGTTTCGTTATCTTTGAAAAGGATTATAGCTATTACTCTCAGAGCGATAGCATAAAATTTGTAAGATAAGCTTCTTTCTATGAATAAAGACAAGAGTTGGAGCTGACGTAAGAAAGTGCCTCCCTGTGATGGGAGCCCACCTAGATGCTTACATCTTACAGCAGTACATACGCTCACAACCTTCCCTATTGATGCTGTATTCCTGTATCAGGCAACGCTTTCAGCGATGCCACCTAGAGAAGCTGTAGAGTAAGTCATGATCTTTCCCAAGGATTAAAGGAAATAAACAGTGAAGAAGATAATTGGTAAAGCGAAAAGTGATACAAAGATGCAATTAAGGTACACAATCATCGAGAGAAGAAACAAAATTACACTCCAAAGGTAGAAAGAAATGGGCCAAGGATGTATAGAATAGCAAAAGGTATGCAAATGCAGGTAATGGGAACCCAGAAGAAAATGGGGACTGATTAAATGGTCTAGGCTTATTACTGTGAAGTCTCAGTCAAAATCAGGCATGAGGAATAATGCAGGAAGACCACACAGTTGCTCTTCTCTGTTGGTGTAAAATAAAATTAAAGGAAAGGGCTGAATCCATTGCCAATCAAAACCATTCTGAAACGAGCTTCTTTTTAGGCCACTCTAATGAGAGTGTTTAGCTTCAATCCATGCTGGTAAAACAGTATGCATTAAAAACAAAGGGATGAAGACCTCTGCTGAAAATGTCTGACATCACATGGGAAGCGCTATGTGTTTCAATTCCAAGTACTTTAAAAACAAATTTGCCTAGCATATTTTAAATTTTCTAATTTCAGTTAGTGTACATTGCTGTTTAATTCACAATTAGAGGATGAGCTAGCATTATTTGCCCTAGTGACAATAAACTTCTGGAAATCCCTGGGCATCTGCAAAATTTATAGAACTGAACACCTAAAACACGAGTGTGAGGAAGAGATATAATACAAAAAACTCAGGAATGCACAGTGCCGCCAGACGTAACATTAGAATTCCAAAACTGAAAAACAGAACAACAATTTAAAAAGCACACAATTTTGGAAGCTCCCATAACAAAGTTCACTGTATTCACGTATCTGCTAAAAGACATTATTCTTAGATTCAGATCCTGCCTGCAGCTACACTGGGAGTACAGATAGAAATAAAAGTCAAGAGGATTATACCATCCCAACACACTGCAAGGAGAAGAAATGGAGCTGCGGGAGCATGGTACTGCAGCCCATTCCCCACGGCCTCGAGGGGCACGCCGGGACCCCCAGCGCACCCACGGACATGCTGCAGTCAGCAGGATGTCACACCCTGGGACACACGCGGCGGCGTCCCCAGACAGCGCCAAAGCCAGCTTCATCGCATCGCTTCCATCCCACACTGCCTGCCCCATTTCTGCAAGCTGAACTGGCAGCCTCCTGCTCTGCTCTGCCCTGTCCTGTCTCACTGCATCACATCCCAGTTAGACTTTGCCTTACCATTCTGGCCAGAGCACAATTTTTCTTCTGGTTGGTACTGTAGCGCGATACCAGCTCTGACTCTTCTGGTATTTTATTACATCGGTGGGATGCACACAGGGAGCTGTGCAAGGGGACTGACAGCAGCGGGCACATCGCTGGCATTTGCTCTGCGGCTGTGAGGTTACGTAACGCTGTGATAGTCTGAAGTAGATGTTGCCCGCCGACACAGACGATGTGCTGTCAGTAGCTGGATGTTACAGAACACAAGGTACGTTGAAAAATCAGTGGTGTAATTCTGTGTATGGGTATACATTTGTATGGGGCAGGAACATAGGGCAACCTAAGAACTGAAATCTTTAATCAGTTTTCATGTCAGAAAAGTTTGTGACTAAACTCCTTTTTGAGTCCAACAAGATAAGGATTCAGTCCTTAATTAAAAGGCAGGGATAATACATAATGAAGATTAAGAAAATGATTCCATATTTTTCCTTGACAGCAGCATTAGCCCAGACTACTTTATGCTTTGTTTGAATGGAGAAACAAAATGTAATTAAAGTTTTAATTAAAATTGATCGCAGTCCACAAACCTGAAATGCGTAGTGCTGTTCTAACACTGCACTGGAAGACCTTTCAAGTAAACTGATGTTCTGTGTTATTAAAAAAAAGAAAATAAAAAAAGGCATTCTGTCGAGTAAATGGGTAGTAGTGAAAACTAATAAGTGTGAAAATGTGTCATAGAAACAACCTACTAGTAAGCATGAATTCTGAAAGGGTCAGTGAACATGCATTTTACAAAGACTGAGCCTGCTCACATACTTATTTTCCCCTGAATGTGAGGAATCTGTTCGTTACCATATTCTGGCTAGTAAATATGTGCATCTTTTTTCTTCTTTATAAAGAGGTGATGGTACCTCTGAGAGCCAACCTTTTTAATCAATAAAGGAAGAGACTGCCCATCCACAGAAATACTCGATACAGAATAATGCTAAAAATATTCTGCCAGCAGAATTGTTGGGAGAAGTACCTGTATCTCTTAAAACACATCTGTTACATTAACATCTACTGTATAAGAACATGAAATTTATTCATTTGGTCTTTCGCTAATTGGCCAAGGCTCTGATGTGCAAGTAATCAGACTTCAAATTTAATGAAAAGGGCAGGTTTTTTTCAATTACCCTCTTATCTGCACGGTTTCTTTGCCAGACAAAAAGCCCAGTGGTGCCAGTAACCGCCGCCCCCGGCCTTGCTGCACTGTGCGGGGCGATGCGGGGTTTGGGGGCGCGGGTCCCCCAGCGGTACCTCTGCAGCAGGCAGGAGCTCCGGCCCCCCAGGACTCCCCCCCTCCCACCTCCAAAAAGCCCTTGAACGGGCTCCTCCTGGGGCAGGCAGTGGGGTGGAGGGGGTCTGCAGTTACATAAGATGAGGCTCCCCCCACCTCCCCTCTTCCCCCCCCAATCTCCGACCGTTTCTCCCCACGACGGAGGCCGGAGCAGCCAACCCACGATGGGGCAAGGCAGGGGAATGCCGGGGGGGGGGAACCCCAGCAGAGGAAAGACTCAGGGGGCTGGGGACAGGATGCAGGGGGACCTTGCAGGTGGCTTCATGCAGGGAGTGGACGGCCCGGCTTGGGGGGGGCGGGAAGAAGGCATTCCCCGGTGGGGAGAGCGGGCGGGGGGGAGGACTCCGGGGAGGTGGGAACACCCCCGGTGGGGAGAGGGAAGCCTTGCCCCGGGGGAGCCGGCGGCACGGGCAGCCCCGCAGCGGGAGGGCTGGAGGTGCACCATGGGGGTGGGCTGTGCGGGCCCCTTCCAGCAGCCCCCCCCCCCCCCCCCCCCCCCCAGTAACACCATCACCACCACCGTCCCGGCGCGGCACCCCCGTGCCCGCGGGAAGCGTCCCCGCCGCAGCGCGGTGCTCAGCGCGCTCCCCCGGGAGCCGGCCCTCCACGGGGCGGGGGGGGGAGGAAACTGGGAAGAGGAGGGAGAAGCAGCCCCCCCGGGGCACCGGCAAGCATGTGTGTGTGTGTGTGTGTGTGTGTGTGTGTGTGACCGCACAGCACACCTCCCCGGCGGCAGGCAACTCATTTTCCAGCAGCGCCTGCGCGCAAAGTTGCGCCGGCCAGGCTGCCCCTCGCCCGCGCTCCCTCCCTCCGCAGCCGCGCAAGCCCCCGGCCCCCGCAGAGACCTCGCACTCCGCTCGAGTCAGCGCGGAAAACGCCTCGCCTTCCTACCCCCCCACCCCCACGCTCACGATCTGCTTCAATCTGCTCCGCCTTTTGTTTTGATCTCTGGAAACGAAATGCTCTCTCCTGCCGTCTCCTTTCCCTCCTCCTCCTCACGCCTTCGTGTGGGAAATGACTCTGATCGCACACCGGCTTTTGTTATCTCCTCCCACCTCCATTTTCGCTCCGGCTGATGCCCAAGTAAATAGCCGGAGCCCGGCACCTCTGCCCCGCACCTACCGCGCCGGAGGGGCGAGGCGAGCGCACCCACTCGCAAATGCAACCTCCTGAAAACACCTCGCACGTTGAATAAAATAGAATAATAAAATTAAAGAAAAAAAAGAAATCTCGTACGGGCGGATCAGTAAAGCGATCGCAAGGACCGGGAGCACTTCTGCCTTCCCAGTGGGTGTGATGACCTTGCCCTTGCGAGGATTGCTCTTGCTCTTCGGTTTCGCACGGTCTTTTTTTTTTTTTTTGCATTTCCCACCCCCCACTACTGGGAAAAAAAAAAAAATAACCATCTTTTCGGTATCTCCGTTCAAATGAACAAGAGCGCCAAAGACTTCCACTTTCGCCCAAACATTTCCGAGCGCAAATCGTTAAGCGACAGAGCAGTGCTTCCCCTGGATGCGGTCCGCAATTATATGTCCGGATCGATGCGGGATTCAGTCCCTTACCTCGCAACAGTTCACGGCGGATCGCTGCGGGGACAAATTTCGCCCCGTCTCGCCCGTGAAACGACAACTCCCGCGCACGGAGCGGCGGACACCCACCGCGCACATCAACTTTCCCGGCGAGGAGGAGCGCCAAGGAGCGGCCGCGCTACCCACGCCGGTCCCAGCCGGCCCCCCTCCGCCGCCTTCCCGGGAGGAAAATCCCCGCGCGGGGTAACGCGGAACAACCCCCCCACACACCCCGTCCCTCGCCGCCCGGCGGGCAGCTCCGCCGCCGGCGCCCCGGCAAAGCTTCCCGCCGAGTCCCGGAGCCCACCCCGCCACTGGCACCCGGGGCGCACTTACAGAAGGCGCCGAGAGCTGTTCCGCGGGTGCGGAGGAGGGCGCTGAGCCGCGGGGTCCCGCCGCGGTGCTGGGGCCGGAGGGACGGCGGCTCGGTGCGCGCCCGCTCGCGCCGCAGCTCACTCCCGCCGCCGCCGCCGCCGCGCGCGCCCCCGCTCCGCCCCGCGCGCCCGCCCGCCCCGCACTGCAGACCGCCGCCCCGCGCACGCCCCGCGCACGCGCCGCCCCGCGCCCCGAGCATGCGCGCGGCCCCCCCCGCCCCTCCCGCCGCCGCTGCCGCGGGCGTCAGGGAGGGGGAAGCGTTGGGAGAGGGGCAGGAACACCCCCCCCCCACACACACACACACACCCCCCCGCGGGGGTTGAGGCCGGCGCCTCAGCGTCGCTCCGGTGACTCCGGCAATAAACGGCAGCGGCCTGACCCGGCGCGCCCCGTGCCCGGCGTCGTCCCTGGCCGTCGCGCCTGTGCGGGGTTGGCGCCTTTTTTTTTTCACCCAGCGCGTGAAGCCGTCCGTCGCGGTCGCGCGTGAGGGGACGGCACCGCGCAGGGACCCCCCGCCTGGAGCCACCTGTAGCCGTCAGCCGACGCGTGCAGATGGCGTGCTGCGTTGCCAGCTGCACTTCCATCGGTGGCTCTTCTCCACAAGCTTCTTAGGACAGCGTGGAAGTTACCGTTGGATGGTTTAACCAGTGTAACGCTGCTCGGCCCTTTGATCTTGCCCTTGAGTATAAAATCCAGCTGATGTTGCCCTTCCCTCGCTGTCACGGCGATAGTTGCTGTGCTGGTGGGAGTGAAGGTGATGGCTCGTTCACTAGGCATTGCGCAGCATATAACTAATTGGTTGGCCCCTTCTAAGGCAAATACATACATAAATGTTTACTTTCATGCATGGCAAGTTCTGTCACTGAGTGTTTACCATACATAAATAGAACATACTTAGCATGTCCTAGGCGTAACATTAGAGAAAGCAGATAGGTACAGCAAGGAAGTGAAAGAGCAAAATAATGGCATTTATTAAAAAGGAGTATCTAAATCAAGCCATGCCCTTTTTTATTTTGCTGTTCATTATTGCAGAAAAAAAAAAAAAACAAAAAAAACCAAAACAACAAACAAAGATTGTATAATACATGATAGATGATAATAGTTTTTAGTTTATTGTTGAAATGTTCAAAGAATTCAATTATAACTCAAGCTGATGCGTTAGGTATTGTACAAGTGCACATGAAGATACAGTCTTTTTACTTTGCTGAAGTAAACAATTGAGTTAATTAGTTACCTGTGTGATAAGCAAAAATCACTAATTTTACACCCAGATTTAATTTTGTTTTGCCATAAGACAATAATTTATACACTTTTTTTTGGACTTTCCCAGAGCACTGCTCTTCCTCAGATCATATTTTGACTTTCCATAAGTGCAAAAATGCAGCCTGAAAATGCTAAAAATGTAGGTTGATTCCAGACTTAGCACAAGCAAAGAGTTAGGAGGTAATTCACTTCACTGAGTATCTCTGAAATTTCTGTTTTATTTGTTCTGATTAATTTAAATTATTTTCTGTCATCTTCATACTTTACTACCTCATTGCTCGCTTGGCCTGCCAGATCATTAATAATCATTTTTAGCATAATGAGAGTGCTGTGGAATCTGCATGGTAAGTATTAACCATATTGTTCCCTCATATTTTCTTTCTCTTGTTCATTTCCTTACAAGTTTGTCTCATCGTCACAGTGCACCGTTAATTCTGTGTGACCTATTTTGATGGTGTCCACACGGCAGTTACTGCACATGACTTCATCTCATCTTGGTAACTCTTCCAGTGGCAGCAGGGTGGCCGTGGGAGTGCAGAGCTATAAAGTGTTGGCTATAACACCAGATATTTACTTGGTGTCTTAGTTGCAGTTTGCTGCGGTTTCGCTCTTTCACAACTACTGAGGTAGCAGTATCTCAGTCAGCTGGTTGAAAGCTAGTTTGGGGTTGTCTGCTGTGTAACTGGCCCTTATAGATGACATGCCTTTCGATATCATTGGGGGTCGTCCTTTTCAAAAAGGTGCTTAGCATTTGCTTGCACTCAAAAAGCAAAAATTATAGGTTGAATTTTAAAACATTGTGGCTAAAGCACATTTAAATAGGACTTTTAATATGTAATTTTTCATTTAATTCGGTGGCAGAATTCCCGTCTACTATAAAAAGTGTAGATTAAGCAGAAGATACTATGTAGTGTGTTTTCATGTACAATCTTCCCTGTCTACATTCAGATAATTCTGTATAAAATCAGGTTACTTAGACTGTGTTTTCAGATGCATTTGAAGATATGATGCTCACTATAAAAAAAAGAAGTGCTCTAAGGTATTAGTCTATTAAACTTTGGCTTATTTTTTCATTTACATCAATCTAACAGTGTAATACAAAATCCCATTTGAAAAGTAAATATATATATAAAATCTCTTCATTTGTAGTATTACTGCTTAGTCCAAAATGCCCACAAAGAAGCTTCATTTTGCTGTAAATCGACAATTTGGTAAATGTTGCCTATTAAACCATGCACAGGGTTATCATTAAAAAGGTAATAATGACATTATCAACAGTTGTGCTATTATGACACGGTTTACACTGTGCTGTCCTACACCGTATGCAATTGCTGAAGGCTTTTGTGAGCTTGCTGTAAAAGTTTACCAGTTCATACTATTAGCATTTTCAGCCACTTAATATCGCTTTTTAGACTGTGGAGAATTAGATCCACTGCACTTGTTTATTATATAGATAATTGTAAGGTTTTCCATTTTCTTGCTATACAGTTCTTTGGATTTTGAAAATGGAACTAGTTGCTGCCATTTAGCAACTTTAAATGGTTTTTGAACCTAAAGAACAGATTGCTCATGATGGAGCTACAGCAATTTAAGCAAAATCAGAATCTGACCCAAGGTTTTCTATTTAGTCTATATTTTTTATTTTAACATCAGAAGGAGCAATGTAAATATAAGGTTCTTAGCTTATGAATGAATAGCACCAAAATGTAGGTACATGCTCCTTTTACAGTCCGCCCTGGCTTACATGTGTCTCGTGTCTCCTTTAGGCTTTGAATCCTAAATGTTCTGCCTTTGAAAAAAGCCAAGTGATGCCCTAAGCCTCTGATCTTGTCAAGGGAGATAGATAGGCATCTCCAGAGGGAAATGCAAAATCTAATGAAATCGAGGATCTTCCACTCCTTTTTTCTCTCCCTTCTTTGCTCCAGAGTAGAGAATTCAATATTAAAAGACACAGTAGTCTCTGAGAGGAGTCACTATCTCAGCACGTGGTTTACTGGTAATGAAATTTTTTTATTATTTTTTTTTTAGCATGACCTCCTGTTTTACAGACACCAATTTAATTGCAGAATACCATTTCAGGGGTTGCAATTTCCCCTCTTCCCTTTAAGCTCAATACTTGCGAAGAATCTATTTGCATATATATTTTACGAGAATCAACAGCAGAATAACTATAATGAGGAGGAATTTGAGTCTATATTTACATCTATAACTGTATACTTTATGTTCTGCCAGGCCTTTTGAAGGAATTATTTCCTTTCTCTCCTCTGTTCCCTTCATGCAGTTTCTGCACGCTGAAATGTACTTGTCTGTTACATGGGGAACTGAAAGCAGCAATGCGGCTGCAAGGATTGACAGAAGGGAGCTGCCTCGAGGCTCTATGATTAAATGAAGCTGCTGCAACACACTGCAGTTGGAAAAGGGTGAGATTCTTGATACTCAACAGCAAACAATGAGTGTGACTGAGATTATTGGTTTCAAAATGACTGTAGATTGTCTTGCTTCTTTAATGTGCTATATATAATTATATGAAAATTACATTTTTATGCATATGTATTATCTTTCACATTCATCTCTCATTCATTTTACAGTAATGCCCCTAAGAATATAAATAAAACAAAATGTACTTACTTTAGTAATAAATCCAATTTTCCCTCTTTATGAAATGTAGTGATTTTAGGTATACAGATCACTTTTGTGTGTGTCAAATCCAATAATTTGTAATTCGGTCTTTTTATTAATGAGATTGTTTATTAGTCTTCAATTTCTCAGGCTTATGGAATGAAATGTAAAGAAAATACCGTTTATGTAACATCATCTCTGATGTTGTATAATACAGTCACAACTAGGGGGTACATGCAATGCCTAACTTTAGATACCTAAATTTGATAGCTGAATTACTTGCCTATTTCCTTTCAATGCCTCTGGTGTCAACGAAAATAAAAAGAAGCCCTGACAGGGGATTCAGACCAGGAACTTGGCTACCAGGAGTCAAGAAAAAAACATATTTTAAGTTTAGGCACCTAAATGAAGTGTCTAAAGCTAGATGGCAGGAGCCCAGGTTTCGCTCCAGTAGGCTGTTTCCCACAGAAGCTGTTCCAGTTGTTCTCCATAAGTGAGTCATTTGCTCAAGTGGAAATAAAAGGTTGACATTCTGGACCTGAGAAATATAAGCTTCAAGTAAATAATGGGTGTTTAGAAAGATAGGAATGACAAAACTTGGAAGCATTTCATTTTCTACAAATGTCCTAAACATAGCATCATGCTTTCTTCTGCCATTTAGCTCAAGGCAGAACTCTTACATATACAAAATAATTCCTGTGAAGTCAAAACTGTTATGCAGTCTTGAGGTGTTCCAAGAGGGCTTTGTTTGCTTATTTGATCCATGAGTGATTGTCTTTAGCTAAAATATTGTAATGGTGACATATAAAAGAATGAAATGCAGCTGTAGAAATAATAGTAAATAATAAAGGAAATTAAAATAAAGGAAAAGACCACAAATTTCAGATAGGTTAGCAGATTTATTAATAATGAAATACTTGGTTTTACCAACACACATCAAAACAAGCAAGATGCTACCTAACCCTTTTTTAGACACCAGATTATTTTATTCAGTTTGCCTGCATTTTTGTCATTATTATTATTGTTTGTCATACAGTTCTGTATGATTAGTAATACTCCTGTGCTGTGATATGAATGTACTTTATACTAAAAAATGACAGAGAGGGTAGGTGGAGAATAAAGGTTGCAGCAGGACTGTTTACTTGCTTGTGGACAAAATGTACTCGAATCTTGGTGGACATGTAGGTAGTTATCTTTTTATAATTAACTGCACTGTGAGACAGGATGACTTTTCATAATAGTCTTTATTTCAGAAGTAATACTTTTTAATATGATTTGGTTTGAGAAAATAGCAGTGAATCAGCAGTCTTGGACCACAATCGCAAAAGCAGAATGTACTGCTGAGATTGGAGATGCATCTCAGAAAGTAGGCTACTGGACAGAAAATAAGTTCAAAACCAACAGACAGGAGTGCTCATCAGAGAAAAGAGATGTTAAACAAAACATTAAAAAATTAATTCATAATTCCATTTGCAATTAAATTCTTTCCATCTGTAATACTACATCATCTTTTTCTATATCTATTAACTCCAAAAATAAGTGCCAGTCCTCTACACATACGTTTCTAATTGCCAGCATCTCTGTTTGTCAAAATCATGCTGCTCCTTCTCTCCCAAAAATACATCACACAGCATCTAGTCTGGTATCACGGATATCAGCTTAAGAAAAGCTTATCAACAGCAAAGCAGTTACACAAGGTTTCTGTCATGAGAAGACCTCCCTTTCTAATAGTTTCAAGTTTAGGAACATGCAGAGCTGGCGTATACTTTTGGATCAGGATAGTTAACAGGCACTGATGAGCTTTTTAGTCATGAATTTGTCATTATTGAGTAATTTGTAGCTGTGTTTTCTGTAACTTCCTATTGCAATGAGTTCCACAGTTAACAATGCTTTAGATACATGAAAAATTATTCACCCATACTATTAATACAGAATCCGTTTTTCACATTCAGTGGTGAAAAATGTAGTGCCACACTGAAAACAAGCTGTGCAATGTCAACATATTCATTTGAAGTAAATTTGAAAATACAAATTTAAAGAATTTTATTAAAATACATAATATACAAGAAATATTACTGAGGTAACTGTACTGATTTTCATTCTTTTCTATCTGATAAAAATGAAAAAGAAAAAACCCAGCCACTTCTTAAGCTTGTAAACAAATATTCTGTAGCACATCCCATCCCTGTGAGTGCTTGCTGCAGAATTCAAGGGCCTTCCCCCAAAGTCAGACCTCAGGGAGCACCTAGGGTATGCATGTGGTGATGGATTATTGTATTTGATGGGGGAGGATGAAGAGGGGAAGGTGAAGAGGGGTGGTGTTCTCAGAACCTGCCTCCTAAAATTCTAACGGTTTGAAAACCCTTTACCTGTGAGAACCATTCTGGGTGGTTTAGCCCAACATCAGATACCGTTCTAAAGTGATTCTGCGCCCCTGAGCCTTCATGAATAACCTCCACTCCCTTTTGAAGTCCTGTGGTTAGCCGTTTCTGTTAAATTTCCATCTATTCTATCTTCTCTCTCTGACCATCCTGCATCACTGTTTACTCCTTCATCCCTCGAATCTACCATGCTCTCTGCTGCATTGAATAGCCCATTACCTGGGGCATATGCCCTCTTCCAGAATGTCTGGTTGCTCCAAGAGGAGGGTTATACCAAAAATTAAGAAAACGTAGCTGTGTACATATTAAAGTTCAAATCTGGTTTATAATCTTATGTAAGAGAAAGAGAACTTTAACATTTTTACTTGCTCTTGTGATTTATTTAGAACGGATAGAAAAGTAAACTAAGCAAAAGGGGGAACAGTCTGCTGTGGCTGTCATGAGAAAATGATTCTGTAGCAAGCCAGAACACTTCAAATAAACACAGCAGATACTTTGCAAAACTGTTATCTCAAATAAGCATTGTCAACTTTTCTAGCTATGTTTATTATTCAGTGGTTGCCTGAGATATCTAGGTATCTGGAAATTAATAAAAAGTATTAATGCATTATTCCATACACTTGTTAGTTTATCCAAATTAGATATAATATAGCTATAGTAAATGATTTATATGTGCATAAAATCTTTTTCATCTTTAACATGTATTTTTACTTATTTTTAACAATTTGGAAGTTTATTTCAAGCTATGAAGTACTGTACATGGTACAATTAATCTTCCTCCAATTTTGAGATTATTTACTGATCATGATTTTTGTACTCGTAAATATTTCCTACATGATGTCTAAATTACTGGTCAGCATACCTCAAGTCATTCCCAGGTGCTGTTTTGTTAAATAATGAGGCCATCAGTGTTTGTAATTTGGGAGGTGAATCAAAAATCATGGAGTAAGTTTAAATTAATGTAAAACAACTCACTGTTAAAAAAAAAGATTGCCCCTAACTCATTATTATATGACTGCAGGCTGCTGCTAACTGGGTAGTGTATTGTAATATAACACTGTACCACAGCATGAACAGCAAAGAAATTAAAGCAATATTGAGTTGGATGAGTTTTAATAAACCCAGAAACTAATAGAGGCCTTAGAGTAGATATATTAACTTACCATTTTTTATAATATCATTTCATCAGATTTAACAAGGTCTAGGGAAATGCAGAGCATATTTTCCTTTGTATAATCATAGAATGGTTTGGGTTAGAAGAGACCTTAAAGATCATCTAGTTCCAACCCCCCTGCCATGGGCAGGGACACCTTACACTACATCAGGTTGCTCAAAGCCCCGTCCAACCTGGCCTTGAACCCTTCCAGGGAGGGGGCAGCCACAGCTTCTCTGGGCAACCTGTGCCAGTGCCTCACCACCCTCACAGTAAACAATTTCTTCCTTATATCTAATCTAAATCTACCCTCTTTCAGTTTAAAACCGTTACCCTTCATCCTATCACTACACCCCCTGATAAAGAGTCCCTCCCCATCTTTTCTGTAGCCCCCTTTAAGCACTGGAAGGCTGCTATAAGGTCACCCCGGAGCCTCCTCTTCTCCAGACTGAACAACCCCAACTCTCTCAGCCTGGCCTCCCAGGGGAGGTGCTCCAGCCCCCTGGTCATCTTCATGGTCCTCGCTTCAACAGGTTTATGTCCTTCTTATGTTGGAGGCCACAGAGCTGAACACAATACTGCAGGTGGGGTCTTATGAGGGCAGAGCAGAGGGGGAGGAGAATCGCCTCCCTTGACCTGCTGGTCATGCTTCTTTTGATGCAGCCTAGGATACAGTTGGCTTTTTGGTCTGCAAACACACATTGCCAGGTCATATTGAGCTCATCAGCCAACACCCCCAAGTCCTTCTCATGGCTTCTCCTGATCTATTCTCCACCCAGCCTGTATTTGTGCTTGGGATTGCCTTGACCCTTGTGCAGGACCTTGTACTTGGCCTTGTTGAACTTCATGAGGTTTGCATGGGCCCACCTCTCAAGCCTATCCAGGTCCCTCTGGACGGCATCCCTTCCTCCAGTGTGTCACCACACCACGTAGCTTGGTGTTGTTGGCAAACTTGCTGAGGGTGCACTCAATCCCACTGTCCATATTGCTGACAAAATGTTAAACAGCACTGGTCCCAATACTGACCCCTGTGGAGCACCACTCATCACTGCTCTCCACTTGGACATCGAGACGTTGACCACAACTCTTTGAGTGTGACTATCCAGCCAATTCCTTATCCACTGAGTGGTCCATCCATCAAACCCATGTCTCTCCAATTTGGAGACAAGGATGTCATGTGGGACAGTGTCAAATGATTTGCACAAGTCCAGGTAGGTGATGTGTTGCTCTTCCCTTATCCACCAACACTGTAACCCCATTGTAAAAGGCCGCCAAATTCATCAGGCACAATTTGTCCTTAGTGAAGCCATGTTGGCTGTCAGCCAATCAACTCCTTATTTTTCACATGACCTAGCATAGTTTCCAGAAGGATCTGCTCCATGATCTTGCCAGGCACAGGCTGACTGGCCTGTAGTTCCTGGGACTTCCTTTTTTTACCTTTTTAAACATGGAGGGTCATGTTTCCCCTTTTCCCATCAGTGGGAACTTCACCAGACTGCCACAGCTTCTCAAGTATGATGGATAGTGGCTTAGCCACTTCATCATCCAGTTCCCTCAGGAGCTGCCGATGCGTTTCATCAGGTCCCATGGACTTGTGCACCTTCAGGTTCCTTAGACCCAGCAGTCTTGAGTTTTTGAGCAGTAATTTGTCTCTCCAGATCAGAAGTGTTAGATGAGTAGCTAAAAAATGGCTCTATAATATGATTGTCATCTACTACCACGGGCAATTTTAGAAATAATTTTATAAGGAAAATGGTTTACTTTGAAGGCTGTTCTAAGTCAAAAGAGCTAGTATCTCCCCAGTTAAAAATTTGTGAGCATAAATAATTTTCAAATAACTAAACAAGAACTCCATAGGTCTATGAACACAGCAAACCTATTTAGACCTGTTACCTTTATTTTACTGTACTTTGGCATACATTGTTAAAGATTCATCATAGACTGTACACATATACTGGGATGTGTATGTGTTTATGTGGCATATATAGGTGATAGATCTTTTCTTCACATTTCTTCAGCACCCGAACCATGAGCTTTCCAGAAGTTGATTACAACATACAATTCATGTGATCTTAACTAGTTGTCTTATGAAGGGACGAGACAGAGGAGGGATGGAGTTGCTCATTCCTTTTGCTCTGAAAAGCTGTCCACTAATAAATGTCGAGCGTGTTCTCTCTCATTTCCAAGTAGAGCAACTCTGTGGGCATGCACAATCTAGAAACTCAAGAGGAAGCCCAGATGGTTCAGCCTAAATGTCTGTTGCAAGCATCAGTCTCAGTGAAGTTAACATTTCCCCCAGTGATCCCACTGAGCTTGCCTCGTGGAAAAGTGACAGCTTAACTATTGGTTAACAGTCAGTAAAAAAATAGTGTTGGCCAAAAGACATGTCTGTGCTTCATAATGCTATTCCAGACAGAGACACCTAATCCTGAATGATCTAACTTAGATTCCAGCAATAGGGTAGTCATGCTAATGCATCCTTGAGTCCAGATTTATTTAAGTCTTGGTTCAACTGCTTCCTATGCACAAAATTTTTTAAAGTTCATGACTATGCATTCTTCAATGCAGCTCATTACACAATCTTTTCTCACACTGTTTTCTCTCCAGCCTTTTCTGAAATGATACTTTACTAACTTCTCAAACGATTGGCTTGCAAATATGTGGGCTAAGGTTCCCTTAACTGAATTTAGACTTCAGAGTAGCCCTCTACTTTTGAGTTAGTCACACTGTTACCGGTATAGTCAGTTGAAAGAAATAAGCATTTTTAATCGTTTATCTCTTCCTAAACATCTATAATATTTGAGATTTAATGTCAGCCCAGAAGTGCCTTTTTTTTCCCCAGTATCTATAAATGGAACCTTGAGTGGTTAGCTCAGGTGCAGATTTTCTAAATTAGATTACATGAAAAGCCCCTTGTAGTTTTCAGACTGATAAGAAATACCACTAATTGTAAAAATGGCAGTCCTGGTGCTCAAATCTGTGGAATCTACACTGCTGATTCGGTTGCTTCACAGTTGAATTTGCATTAATTTAGATTATATTTCCTCTTCTTCAGACATAATGTATTTTAGAAAATATAGGGAAATCCAGTCCATGTGTCATCATATGAGTCTAATAATCTGTTAATCAGTACTCTGGTTTTAATCTTACCTTTTAGATAAATTTGGCAAGAAATGGGTAATAAGTCAATTGTAGATTTACCTCTTGGACCTACAGCATGTTTGTCTTTCAGCAGTTTAGATGGGAATAATTGTACTTAATTCAATCTTTATTATAAAGAAATCACCATTACTGCAAATCATTTTACACTCTCTCTCTAGTTGGGAAGATCCTACCACATGGGAATATATCTTTTCTGTCTTAGAGACTTAGATGAATCGCCATCTATATGAGAGTCTCCCATACTGCGCATTTAACTTTTAAATTACAGAAGTGAGGTGATAATTAGCTACACAGTGAAAGGGCCCAGAGTTTAGAGCTCATTTGTTTATTACCAGGATGATCCCTTTCAGGTGCAATATCCCAAGAAAGCAGTGGTTTAGGTTTTAATGTCATATTGTTCTAGATTCCTTGTCTTTGCAAAACAGCTAGTAATTCATGATACTTCACTCTGATGTCATTTCAAACCAATAATAGACTAATAAGTGTTTTGTCCCATTTAATCTAATGTGAACAGTAACGTAACTGCGATTATGTTGTTTCTCTTGAGAAATTTATCTCATGGTCCGAGTTGTTTAAATGGGGTTTACTATATATAGGTAATTTGTGAGTATATATGTAACTACACACACACACAAAATTTTAAATCTACATTATTTATTGTTCAATCTCATGTGTTAAATGATTTATTGTCTTCTTTACAAAATTGTGTATATATATTTTTAGACTGTCACTTACCTGCCTCTTAGTTGTTTTTTAGGCAGCTGGGTAGTTTGATTTTGTTTAGTCTCTCTGCAGAATGGTCCCTTTTACTAATTTGTTCATGTTAAACATGAACAGGACATCTGACCTATTTCATAGAGGTTTAATCATCTTTCTTTCCTCATTTTGAGTCTATTCTAAAATTCTGTCCATAGTTGAAATGGAGATTGAATGTAGGGATTTTGTAAAGACCTACATAACTGTCATTTTCAATGTATACTTGTGTCTACACATAAAAAATGCATTTTATATAAAATTGTATAAATGTACATAACTATGATATAAAATAACATAGAATAATAATTTTGTAAAAGTATAAAACCTATACGTATATATGTAATTGATTTATTTTTTATGTGAGAATGATTTGGATCAGTTTACAAGATACTTTATAATAAAGAAATGCGTGCAATCTTTCTTGCGTGAGATATCGATTGTTGAACATGTTTAAGATTAGGCCAAGGAAGAGCTGGAAGCTATCTCATTTTGCAGTTGTTCAGCAGGAACCTCAAGAAACAGCTCCACATTCTTAAATAATTTTTTTTTCCCCATAAGGCTTTTATTGAACACAACTTTCTGATTCATATTTTTGAAAAGAGAACATTAAATTCTTTCTGGATTTATGGACTCAACAGACATTGTTCAATTCCTTTTTCCTCCACCCATAATTTCCTTTTTTTTTTTTTTTTTTTTTCCCTAATGCTGTGAAAAACATTTAAAAGTGAGGTTTTGAACAAAATAATTAACTGATCTCTATTCATACCATGACTATTACTGAAATTCCATATCTCTTTCAAACTAGCAACACCTGAATATATGAAAACAGATTAGAAAGAACAGTTGCTGAATTTAAAAGCAAACTTCTTATTAAATCAACATAGTCTAGCAGTTGTTTTAGCAAACAGTCAGTGTGGAAACCATTTACCAGTTGCTAGGATGTCTCATTTATAGTGTTGACCTTCAGCTACATCAAATCACTACATGCTGTGAAATACTGGAGAGGAATAGCCTACCTGCCTGTAGGCTGTGTCTGATTCCTGGGGCTTGCTAAAGACAGATACAATGCCTTTGCAATCTACAGCAGTGTTAGGAAAGCCCGGGATCACAGGAACATGTACTCCCATCCAGACCACTCAACAGGATGGGCAGAAATGAATACCAATGGTTAGACATTTTATCCCCGTGTTTGCCTACTTTAGGTACTTTTATTTTCTTTTAGTGTTTTTCTGTGTCTGTGGATAAGATTTTTGTAAATAAACATATGTATAAATTAACACTGTAGCTACACTGTGACTTCATGGTATATGTCAGAAAGCATCTTATACATGACACTACATGAACAAAGGGTTGCTATTTTTTTCAAGATAATGAGAAAAAGCCAGTGATTGTTATTATAATAACCTATTGTCTGATGGTTGAAGCTTTAAGGAACTAAAAAGAATTCTATTTTGTTTTTATGTTGTAGAACCACTAACAGTGGCATTCTACACTGTTCTCTTCTTAAAAATAAAAAGATTTTATTTATTTTGTATTTATTTTTAACTGTTAGAGAATTGTTCATATTAATGGTCACATAACATTTTTTATCATCTTTCCCATTTTTTAACATATCGCATTATTCATTTTTCCCAGACCTTGCAGTGTTACATGCTAGCAAATTTAAATATGCATCTTGATCTACAGTATTGTATATGTGTTGTTATAATTAGACAATTTCATTCAGGCTAAGATACCTTTAAAAGATACTAAGAGGAAAGTGACATTTATTATGTTTAAAATTAACGTGGATAAAACATTTTAGGTTCACTTGGTTTCACCTTACAAATATTGCACAAGATGTCTAAGTGTTATTATTGAATATTTCAAATTCAACTGATAATTGTGAATTGTTCTTCCACGGGGAAAATTACTTAAATTTTGATTATCAGCCATTTAGAGTATTTAATCATTATAACCTACAGTTTCCTCAAACACTAGCAACAGTGTTCCTGCTTTTGTGATTCTCTGTTAAGTGAGTTTAAGCTTTGTCCATGTCGTTTACATCATTCATATTTTAGTCATGATTTTAAATATAGTAGATAATTTATTCACCATAAGCCATAATCAACTCCTAATGGTTCCATATTAAATGTATGAAAAGACAGTTTTTAAATGCTCAGTTATACAAACTACGTCGTAAAAAGTGAGGATCCAGTACATTAAATCAGCACATTACTGTTCTGATGTAGTAGATATGCCTTATCTAGATGTCCTAGATGTTCCTCTGTTAGACGTTTTGCAACTTGGAACCAAAGAAACATAATTTCAGTTTTCAAAATACAAGTCTCATACAGATGCGATCCGTAAACATAAAAATGTTTTCATGTTGGTATGATGATAGTAAATTATATTTTGGGATGACAACTGAGACCTAGGAGAAGAGTTTTTTCTGTTGTTCAGAAACTTAATCTTTTCCAGTTTTTGGAAAACCAGGAATCAGCTTCCACCCACATTATTTATATTAACAGCCATGACATTTGGAGACCTTACAGAACGAACAGGGAACACATAAGTTGCCCAGATGTTCGGTGCCACACATCAGCTACTTATTAGTTCTGTGCACCTGCTGAAAATGAACTCCTCACAACTGCATTTTGACACTTGACTAAATGAGTGTGTTTTAGGCCCACATTTAATGTCCACATCTAATACTATTTATTAGATCAGGAGGGTGGAAGAGGATAAATAAGAAAAATAATGTATCTATCAATTACAGTGTGCCAATTCCCTTACAGTGTAAGTAATACATTTGATTTCTTGATACTTAAATCTTCCTTCATGATTGGCACATGTGTTAAAATCACACTAAAATAATGAATTCAGAAAATATTTATCATGGCTGATATATAGGAACAGAGGAACGTGTGTCTGGAAGAAAGCTTTAGTCATGGACTGCATATGTGAATAATTGGGATTGGATATTTTGCTAAGAAATATGATGTCTTCAGTTGTGATCCCATTACAGGAAACAGTTTCTGATGACCAAATAAGACATTTTAATTTTGAAGAACTTATGGGATATTAATGTGTAATGAAAGCACCCTCTGAAACATTTGCCATGGAGTAATTTGCTCTTCAAATTCCAGTCAATTGCTCTCAAAGTCAAAACCACCTGTCATTAGAACAAAGCATACCATTATGCTGTTCTGCTTGCTGAAAGATCAACATATCTTCTTTTTTATCACTGGACAGATATACTTTCTGGAAGTAATTCAAACAGGAATAATCAAAAAGAAAGGAAGAACTCATTCAAAAATTTTTAACAGATTTAAAGAGGGGTGGGTAGTCAACCTGCATAGTGGGCTCGTAAGGCCAGTCATTCATTATTTTGTGAATATTTAGGCTTGATTACTTTTCACTAGTAGCACATTTCAGAACACATTATC
This sequence comes from Tyto alba, assembly GCF_018691265.1. Classification (NCBI taxonomy): domain Eukaryota; kingdom Metazoa; phylum Chordata; class Aves; order Strigiformes; family Tytonidae; genus Tyto; species Tyto alba. Next base: position 38,461,226 of record NW_024881316.1, on the reverse strand, counting down.
TTCTTGAAAATGTAAAAATACAGCATGTTTTTGAAGCATTAATAACAATGTGAAATGCATATCTAATAAAAGAACGTAAAAATGGTCATACTGGATCAGATGTATGCCTGTTCTGTATGTAGATGGCACAGTATAGACTCCAATGCTGACCAGTAGCTGATGCTTAGAAAATATGTATAAATAACAATGCAAATATAAAATAATCCTTCACTTAATACCATCTAGCTTCTTACAATCAACATTTTTCAATTTTCTGAATCTTATTTTGCAATCAAGGCATTGTGCTTAATAGGTTATAGAGGTACCTTTCCTGAATTTTATCTTAGTTTTAAAACCTCTTATACCTTTGAGCCCCATCACTACCTGCTACCATGAGCTCCACAATTTCATTATATGTGAAAAGTACTATATTTTGTTTGTGCTAAGCTTCTGGAACAGTAATTTGAGTGATACATGCTAGTTCTTGTCCTGCAAGGAATTTCTCATACCCTATTTGACACATTCCAAAATGATCTGGAAAAGGGAATACATAGCAGGGTGGCAAAGTTTACTGATGATATTTACTTATTTAGAGTAGTAAAAATGAAAAACACATGTGACGAATTGTAGAAGGACCTTGTGAGATGGGACAATAAACTGGTAGTTGAAAATCAGTGTAAACTGCTGCAGATGGGGAAAAATTAGTCCTAGCTTCACATCTAAAAAGACAGGCTCTGAAATGACAGTTATTGCAGAGGAGCCAGCTCTTCAAGTTATGATAGATGGTTCAGTGAAAATGTCAGTGATCAGCAGCAGTCAAAAAACAACCTAAATGTTGCAAATTATTAGGAAAAGGATAAAACACAAACCAAAGAATATTAATGCGTTGCTGCTTAAATATGTGAAGCACCTGCAATTTGACCACTATATGCATGTCTGATCCCTCATCTTGTGGAGGATATGATAGAATTAAAAAAGGCTCAGAGGAGGACGACAAGGATGATCAAAGGTATGTAATTGTATCTCTAGTGGGATCAGCCAAGTAAGACTCTTCTTTGATCCAGAAAATAGATACCTGATCAGGATGTGATAGGTCTGAGAAACATGAATAGCATGGCAGGGGTATGTAGGGATTGAGTGTTCAATGTGTCTTTCAACAGAAGAAAGGGAGACATCAAAGCAGAGCACTGGTTCCAAATAAATAAAAATGGATTCTTCTTAAAATTATTGAGGTTAAACTGTGAAATTCTTTTAAGTTTATGTGGAATTAAAGGGAAACTGGAAAGAAATCAACTGAATCTACTGAAAAGAAATCCATGAAAATCCTGAATATGTAGACAGTGACCAAACCATAAATGGTTGCAGATTTAGAGTTCTTAGGAGATGCACATCTTTTATGCCATTCTTATTGTCTTTACAGCATGCCCGAGCTTTTTGTTGCTGTCAGATAGGATGCTGGGCTGGACTGACCTGAGTATGATCCAATATGGCCATTCTTTTAAGTTTCTATGAATAGTCCTTTTCTTTTTCTCTATTTTATACTACCTATGACTTTGTAGACTCATATCTTGTTCCCCACTAATCATCCCTTCCTTCTGTTAGAAGTCCCACTATATTTGGGTTTTTTCTCATATGAAAGTTGTTTCACATTGACAATCACTGTTGCTTTTCCCACATTTTCCAGTTCTATTATATATATATATGTATTTGTTTTGTTTTGTTTTGTTTTCCAGGTGAGATGACCAGAGTACCACTCATTATTAAAGATTTAGACATACTATGGGCTATAGAAATAGAATTTCAGTAGTGTTTTCCTGATAATTTCTTACTTTTTCTATTTTTTTTCACTGCTGATGAATGTTGAATTACTGTTTTCAGAGACTGTCTGCAGATTCCCCCATATCTTTTTTTCTGAGTAGTAGTAGCTAGTAAATATATATTAAATCTACCTGTACAGCTAAGGTTATTTTTCTTCTACATATTAGCTCTCATTTATCACTAATGAAATTTATCTATAGTTTTATTATGCAGTCATTTAGTATTACAGAACAATTCTGGGATTCTTCACAATCAATTATAACTTTGAGTACCTCCAACAACTGTGATCTCTCTTACATAGTTTTCCAGGAAATTTATGAGTATGTCAAACAGCATAGTTCCCAGCACAGGTTCTTCAGAAATAAAAAGAGAACAAATAAAGGCTTTATCAAGTCCATCAGTTTGTTTTCACATGAAGTTTGATGGCCACAGATAGACTAAATACACACTACTCAAAAGTACACTTCAGTTTTTGATTTTCTGCTTCAAAAGGCACTTTCATCTTGCACACTTAATTTTCATCCGTTCTTGCCAATGAAAAAGGCATTATAATCTGGATAATTTTAAGAAGCTAGATGGGAAGTGGCTGAACAAGACTTCAGAATTCCCCTGATAAGAGAACTAGAAGAGTTCATTATTTTCCTACCTCTGATACACCTCCAAACTATCACGAAATGATACATCATGCACTTTGCCAAATACTTATGTGTGAAAGTTCAGGAACCAAAATCAGTAATCTACACTGCTTTTATTGCCTTAAGGCAGTAGAGTACTTATTTTAGTTGTCCTTTTTCTTATACAGGAACTGAGATGAAATCGATACAGGGAAAACTGTCTTGTGAAACTTCTCAGTTGTCCCATGGATATTTTGCACTTTGATTATATGCTTTGGCAGAATGTTATGTTGGTGCAGCTCACACTTAGCTTCTGTACTGTGTCATTCCCATCATAAAATTGTACTTCCTGTGAGTTTCTGCAATACTTCATCACTTCTTGAATAGCTCCACTTGTCTGAGAAGCTGCCTGAGCAGCTAAACCTTGCAACTTCTACAACACACCCAGTTAGTAATGGCAGAAGGGGTGCTGTGTTTGTTGTTAACCAGGCTTGTTTCAAGGGCATAAAAAACTACTGATAAGCAGATATGGCTAACACTTAGCTTTACTCTGTGACTCTGAAACATAAGTTCTTACTTAGCTGCAAACAGTATGCAAGAGGAAAGCAGGAAGTGTAGATATTTTTTATCTTCACATTGTGTTTAAAGAATAGAATTTGTTTATTTAAATTTAATCTGTTATTCTTAACTAGCTTTTTATCAGAAACAGATACTACTATAAGACTAAGTGAATCGCCATGCAAGTTATTCATGTATTACACATGGTTTAGTTAGTCTGTACGGGATAAACATAGAGGCTAAAAGAAGACAGCATCACTGGAAGACGGATTGCTTAAAATTAGTGCTATAACTAGCTTTTCATAGCAATCACTGGGGCACTGGGGAATCTCCAACCTTAGAGAAATTCAGAGCTTGACTGGAAAAGCCCTGAGCAGCCTGATCAAGGACTGAAGTTAGATTCAACTTGAAAGCTGGCTCTGCTCTGAGCAGAGTGGTCCAGGTGATCTCCAAAGGTCCCTTCCAACCTACATTTTTCTGTGGCTCTATGAACAACCCTGTATGTTCTATGCAGTATCTTGAGCAGAAGTAAATCAGGCTTAGGGATCATATGGACTGAGTTAATTGCCCTGCTAGCACGAAAAGAACACTGCATTCCGAGTGCCTTCGGATGTGTGTGACCTGAATTCAGCAGCACTGCAGACTTTCAACAAAGAGGTTTTGAACTGTCTGGCAGGCAGAACTATTTTCACTGCCCTTCGTGAAGAAGATGGATAGTGGCAGATAAAATTGGATAAAGATCCTTTGTATCTCTGTGCTTAATGCTCTGTGTACAAAATGCCTTTTTTGCTACTTCTGTTTTGGAATTAAGCTGCAAACAAGGTATTTCAGCTAGAAAATTAGAAGATCTTTGGGACTGTACAGGGAGTGAATATAATGGAGAATTATATGGTCACAGCAATGGAGCAGTATGATCAAACAGTGTATCAGGTGAAAGGAAGGGAATGTTCTCAAAATATCAAGTCAAATAAACAGCATTTTTTTTACAAGTGACAGCTGTCAAATGTGTAGGACATGAGGCAGTCAAGCAGTGACTTCATTACAGTGGATAAAATAAAGGGGTCATAGAGGGGTATGATTCACCCTACAGTTAAATAGGGCTGGCTTAAGTTCTTAAACGCCTCTTAAGCATGTTCTTTTCATGTCCCACCAGGTGTAAAAGAAGTCCCTTTGAAAGCAACAGAAAAGTCTATTACCAGCAGAAATCAGAGCACTAAACCATCTTCAAAGAATTCAAGTTGCCGTCGTGGCAGTCAGGCAGCAGTGACAGACCAGTGCAGGGAGAAGATGGTGTGTGTCAGATGCATTCCCTTTCCCAAGAGTTAAAGAGGGGTACTTTGTCTTGCAATTCCCTATTACTCTTAGCTTTAGATACAATGCCTTCTGGATCTCTCCTGGTGGATCTTCACATACGTTGTTTCCCTTGCTTTACAGCACTATTTTTCTTTCACTCTAGCACTGTATAAGGATACAAGAAAAAAATTTGTTTTTTTTGGAACAGCTTCCTTCTTTTATGAGGACTACGTTGTGTTGGTCATGAAAGAGTTGCCATTTACAATGGCAGAAACCAAAAGGAAAATAAAAATGGAATATAAAAATGGGAGGAAATAGAAAATAGTAATGCCTCAAGAAATGCTATTGAGCAGTTAGTAAACTTTGACTAAATAACTTTTCAGGGAGTCTGTGATTTTCAGAACAGATTTATTCCAGATCCAGCTGTGAAGGACTAACATATTGCTGAATCACTCTAGGACTGTTTGCATACACATGGAAGCTGATAGTAACATAGTTTAACTTCTACATGATGCTTTTTCTTTTTTAGTCAGTATGAACATTCAGCTGAGAATATGGAATTAATACATGCAATACATACAGTGAGACATTAGCTTCCTCATGATTTAAAGGACATTGGATAAAGTTGAAGTTCTACCTTTATTATACCAAAGAACATTTAGCAAGCTTAACGGTTAGTATTGATTATAGAGGATAATATGGATTCATCTGGAACAGAGGGGAGGACTGAAGTTTTTATTTAAGATATTTCAAAATTACATGGACAGATAGGAAATACGTGAGTTAGGGCTGCAGATACAGAAGTTGTGATAGAAAGTACAGAAAGTATTTTCACACACCAAATCTTATTATTATTTTTAATGATGAAGTGATTGTGTGACATGTGACAGTAAGATGACAAAAAATGGTAATTTGTAAAATGCAGTTGTAAGAATGTTAATGACCAATGTCCTGTTCATAAGACAAGTATCAGAATGAACCTTTTCCTAGTAAAAGAGTAAATTCCCTTTGGAATCTTAATTGCAACCTTTGATGAATCAGTGTTACAAGGTGAGCTACTTTCAGAGTGGAATTTTTTAGCATTACAGTTCATGATAGAAACATGATGGATTACAACGGTACTTCAGTCTTGAAGTTTCATGCTCTGAAAACATAGTTTACTTACAATGACTTGTAAGGACAAGGCTGCAATCATTAAGCTAGCACAGCTAAATTGAGATAAAGAACTTGAGCCAAACGGTGCTGTTTCACTTGACAAATCAAGATTGTCAAGTTTTACTGTCTTACTGATCACATGGAGTAGCATAATTTCTTTCTGGTGCTGTCTGTTGATACTTAATTTCCTAATATTTATTCCTGACCCTTCTTTTTTAGTATTTTGTAATGTTTTTCTTTTCTAGTTTCCAACAAAAATAAAGAAAGAAAAAAGAAAAAGAAAAAAGTGAATGAGATCTAAAAAAACATTTGTAAGAGTTTTAAATAATGGTTTGAAGTGAATTTCTGAGAATTGGTTGTTGCATCAGAACACAAAACTTCTTTGCTGCCTTCATCAAGAAGCTGCTCTACAACCTACTTTGTCAACTTGCAAACATAGTATAATAATAGTTATATACTTGATACGTGTGATGGAGATGTAACCAATTGACAGAAAGTGAAAGTTTGAAATTATCAGAATTCTACAATAAAAATGTTACTGAGACAAGTAGCAAGGAAAGCAATTATGTCTTTTTTCCACTCCATTAGTAAAAATATGATATATTCAATTTGTACTATCAGTAAACAAGTAGTATGAATAAATTTTTTTCATGAGTTACAAATTGAAAAGTGCAGAGAATGCAGGTAATGCTTCAGTGGAAGTCTGTCAGTTTACACCAGGTATCTAAGTTATATACAACAAAGTAAGCCATAGATGTGAAACAATTGGTTAGGGTTTAGTAAACACTTTTGATTTATAGCTGTGTAGATGCAAGAAAATGCAGTTTTCTTTATTTTTCTTGTAATTCTGGTTGTTTTCGTTGTTCAAAGACATGAGTGATTTTAAACTCTTATTTACTTGCAAACTACCATGCACACTAAGTGACTTCACACTGACAGGGAAGTGAGGGAATATTCTATTCAGAAGATGTTAGAAACGGTTGTGAACACTGCAGCACTTCCACTTCAGAAAAATACAATAATTTGTTTTCTAGGAATGCTTCCTAGGTGCTATTCCAATGCAGAGCAGCCAATGTAAGTGTCGCGGTGAATCTCTTGCATGCCTTGAAATGCTACTTCTAGTTTATGTTATAACCTTCATCCCATATGGTATTTTAAGTATTTTAAAGTGTGAATGTAATCTATTTGATTTCAGTCAGACTATTTGTGGCTTAAAAATAGACAGGAACTGTATCATGTTAACTAAATATTGATTCAGTTAATGATATTTCTTAAATATTAGAAAACAGTTATTAACCAGATTTATTTAGAAAAGAAAAAATATTGAAATCTATTTTAAGGCTTGGTTCTATGCAATTCATGCACGTAACATTTATTATCAGGAACAATGGATCTGCTGGGCTTCCGTGGATTTGTCCACCGTGGTATGGACAATAAACCTTAAAAAAATATATTTGCAGCAACAGGCCCTAAGGATGTTTCTCTTCTTATTGCCCATCTTTAACAGTATTAAAGCAACCTGCTGGTTTAGCACAAACTTTAAAAAACAACCTTTTGGAAATAAAATTTTAGTGGTTGAAGAGGAAGCACCTATTTCAAAAGCCTGAAGCTGAATTAATACTTGTTTTTTTTTTTTTTTTTTTTTGAATAAAGTCCTTGGCTGAATCAGCGCTTGCTACTGTGAAAAAAAAAGAAAAAAAGAAAAAAAGGTGAGGGGAGCAATGTCTTTTCTGCTGTGTGTTAATCAGAGAAGATCATGGAAAAGGGCCACAGACATGAGCATTTGCACATGCAGGATCTCATACTTTTGGAGTTAGTCAATTTGGAAAAAATACACCCTTGTAGAAATAATTGGCGGCAGGTTACTTGGCTGTAGCTGGTGACCCTCGGTGCTCAGGCACCAAAGGAAGGATTTTCCAACTAAACCGCAGTTTCTACAGCGTCTTGTCAGCCACGTGCCCGAACCTGCAGCCTTTGGCGCGTAAATCCCAACCGGCCTCTCCCGGTGGGCGCCCGCGGCGAGGAGAAGCCACCGGCCTCTTTCCTTCCGGGCGGAGGGACACGCCGGCACCCAGACAGCTCCGCATCTCACCAGCGAGGTGCTGCGGCCGGGGCGGGGCGGAGGGATCCCTCTCACCGCCGGGGGCTCTTCCCGCCCTGGGGCGGGCGCTCCCTCAGGGCAGTGGTGGGGGCCGCGCTCCGCTCCGCCTCGGCGGGAGTCCTGGTTGTGCCCCGCGCTCGGGGCGCAGCCAGCGCCCTGGGGGCAGGCAGTCTCCCGGAGAGGGCGGCTAGGTAGGTTGGGCTGAGGAGGATCCCCTCGTCCCTGAGGAGGGCACCAGGGCGTGATCGGGGCGCTGAGGGAGAAGCGACCCTGCTGCAGGGAGGGGAGAAACAAGCACTGTGGAAGACTCACACAAACAAACAAACAAACAAAAGCTTACAGGAGGTTATACAAACCAGGAGGGACAGACGGCTGACGGCTTCCCTCACGGTAAAATTTACTTCAGGGAGGAGGGTGGCTGTCTACCAGAGAGGGAAACCACTTCAGGGACAGGACAGAGGGGACCTGTCACCTTCAGCAAGGGGAGGGCGCCTCAGGGAGGGGAGACGGAGCCTCGTGGAGGAAAGTGAAAAAACCGCAAGCTTCAGGATTCATTCGTTGACTGCATTTCACAGTTATAGCATGCAATCACGGAAGTTCCTTGCCAAAATGGATTTTCCTGTGCCATTAAAGAAGTAAACCTGTCAAATTAGGAATTCTACTTGATTCTTGAATCATGCAGTCCTGGTTAAAAAAAAAAAAAAAAAATTCTGTTCATTATATACTTCTTTAAGTATTTTGAAGGCCTTACTGTTGGCTCTCAGAGATCAGCTCTGCATGGTGACTGGATTGTTGAGAGATACTGGAGAACCAGTCTGTTACAAGTATGATAAATCACCTCAATCAGTATGTGACATTTCATTTTGCTCAAATTATATTCCACACACTAGGTAGATCACTTCTTAAGTGAAGCTGCTGAGTGCATTTAACTTGAAGAGACATGCACTTAAACACCACAAGCACCAGTACATCGAACAATCTAGGTTTGTGCCCATGACACTGCTGTTTCTTTGTGTATGAAGATACAACCTGATACAGTGTTTTGGCATACCTGAGGACTTGTTATACCAGCAACAGTTTACCCAGCTTCTCTTCTGGACTGAATTTTGTAGGGAAAAAAAAAAAAAAAAACAAAGCCAACACAAAGACAGGCAGTGCCAGGGGGACTCTACTATACTTTTATCCACTTGGCAAAGCTACAGGGTTATTCTTTGCACCATAGAGTGTTATGGAATAGATTGTTCCTTCACTAAAGAGCAGTTAAACTTGCCTACAGTTCCACAGTACAAATTACCACACAGAGAAGACAAGACTGACGATTTCTTTCAGCTTTAACAATTCTAAAGGTTCCGCTCCCCAGATTCAGAAGAGTTCATCAGTGGGCATTATTTTCTTGATATTTGTTCTCAATTTTTGGCAAAAATACAGTGTGGCAAATTAATGAAAAATGCAATTAATCTCTTTAACTTGTTGACACTGAAATTATCACCCATTTTAATTTTGCATATGTCTGCAACTTTAGGTAATGACTTCTATCTTGAATTCTAGATCTTGGTTTTAACTGTTGCTCAGTGATCCTGTCTTTATCTCAGGCCTGTAATGTGTATATAGAACAAATATCAGTGTGGTAACATGTGGATGATAGAATTACTGATTTTGTATCCTGTATGTTTTGGAAACCATTAAAAGATTGTTTATACCTAATACTTCAATATTTCTTTAACTTTCAGGACTGCCTCAGCAAGTATAGAACTTAGTTTTGTGAGCATGGAAAGTACATGTTCTGAAAGATTTTTATCTGCATCATCAGATGAAACTGAATGCTACCTATACCCAAAGCGAATTAAAATAGAAAGTAATGAAAAAAGCATAGAGAAAGAGGAGCACCAAAAGCTAGAACAAAGCATATGTGATATGAACACATACAAATCATCACCACATGAACCTATATATTTATCAGAAGGACATAACTACTGGGCATTAGAAAAGCAAAGTTGTGATACAGCAAGAAAAACTTGTATGAGAAAGTTTTTCCATTTTCAAACCTATAGTAATGAAAGATTACCATGTAGAGTATCAGAAAATAAACTGTCCACCAAAAAATGGAGCCCTGAAAATGAAGACCAAAATACTATAGAAGATGACATTTCACTGAATGTACATGGACAGCCTCTTCAAACAGAGCCGCTCAGTGTGGGGAGGGCTGCTAACACGTGTGAAAATCTACAGGTACTAAATCCACACCAAGTGCAGCGGAACAACAGTGTAGAACAAAATAATAAAAGACATGGTGATAATGAGCTCAGAAAAACTTTATCAGTTGCACCCTTAAACAGAGACTTATTTGGGATGAAATTGTTAAGTCAGAGGTCTGTCTCCGATAAAAAGTGGAAACAATACCAGCTGTTGCAAATTCCATTTTTATGTGGTACCAGTTCTGTGTTTTCACACATAGAACATGAGAAAAATAATTTTCTGAAAAAAGTGTGTTCTACAGGAGATAAGGATTATTCCAGTAGTGATAACAAAACTACTGCAGAAAGAGATAACAAAGAAGAAATTAATTCATCATATATAATTCCACCATTAAAACCTTTTAAAGGTATGCAACCACTGGAGATCCCGGATTTTCAGCTTCCTAGCATTTCACATAAAATAAATAGTAAAATGCCATCAACCAACTTGAAGGAGATGGATTGGAAGAATTTTAAAGGCCACCCATCTTTGATGCAATCTAAACAGATACATGGTGTGCAAGAAATGTCTGAGATAGGGAAACAGAAATTGCAAGATTATAAAAGCAGTTTAAAAACTTCAATTGTTGGTTCTGAATTTGAAGAAAATATTTACCCATCAATTAGCAAACAAGAGCACAGTGCTTTGGCAGAAGGAGGAAAAGTTTCTGTAACTTATTTCAGAGGCAACAGCACTGACATTAAATTTAGCCAAATATTTGCTGAAAATTATTTCAGAGATAAAATGCTGGAGAATTCAGATGGTGATGATGACCAGAAGTCAAAGATTCACATTTACATTAGTGCTAAAAATGTTCAGAATGAGAAATGTGTCAGAATGAGAACTGTGAGGAGAATGGGGGGGAAGAGCAGTAATGAGAATGCGGAAACATTTCATATACAGACAAGTATTCCAGTAATAACAGAAGCGTTAGGGAAAAATAAGTTAGACATAAGTTGTGGTGTGCATAATTCCAACAGTGATATTAGTTTGTATGAAGCAGAATCAAAACTCTCTACGAAAGAAATACTTGATTTCAAAAGATACTTAACTAAGAAAATTGTATTTGAAAGTAATTGTCCTCACATTGTTGTGCAGTATATTCCAGATAAGAAAGTGAGTTGCAGTATATTTAGGGGAAAGGAAATGTTCCAATTAAAGTTTTCATTTCAAAACATGTTGTTTGGATGGGTCAGGACGTGGACTGAATGTCTATATAAAGATATGGCCATGTGTCAGGATGACAGTGTTACACATTGGTTTCACTTTTGTGAAACATTAAACGAGCAGTGCGATGCTCAAGAGTTAGTAAAGAGCAATATAAATAGGAACCACTGCAATAAAATATGCATTTGTTTGCTGGCTGTTATTTCAAAGCATCTGAAGATTGAACTCCTAAAGACAATTCTTGCTTCCTTTTTCAATAGCACAAATATTTTATTACCAACTGAAGGAAAGACTATGCAAGTGGAGAATCACCCTCTATTTGCCAGGGAGCAAGATCGGTTATACTCACGCACAGATAATACTTTGAGGCAAAACACAGAATTTCTTAAAAATAATGAAAGTTATCCAGGCTTTGTAAGTTCTAAATTTGTGGAAAGCATTGTTTTTGGATTACGTAATGAATTCCAGAGAAGACATGTTTTTAGATCTTTAGGTGAAGAAGAGTCCACCTTCCTAAAAAGAGGAACTGTCTTTTGTAACCAAGAAAGGACATTATGTAAGGGAAGACATGTCAGAAAGCACTGCCTCTTATCCAGAGGGAGTGAAGGATTTAGCAGCTATCTGAGGTCAGTCAGTCACAAAAACAGTACGAAAAAGCGAATTTTAGTAGCTAAATGCCTAATCTTGCTGCAGGGCACTTTTGTTTGTCCTTCACTAGACAAGAAGTATTGCTGCAATATCAAAAAAATACAGTATCTGATAGGAACAGATCGTAGATTTTGGAGTTACTTTCCTGCCCATTCACAACTGAAATTTGAAAAAGTAAAGAGTAAATGTACAAATCAAGAAATATCAGTAACTACAGTAAAGCAGAAGGAAAAGAAACCAAGTAAAATGTGTAATAGTTCTTTTCATGGAGAAAGATTTAAAGCTCTCCCTTATGCTCTTTGTGAAAATAAGAAACACGAAACAACCGGATGTAGGAATTCCATAACATCTACAAATGAAATCACATATACTGTGAAAAAATATTTGGATACTTCTAGTTATATAAATGCTGATAAAAAAGAATATGTCAGGTTAAAAGAGTTGCAAGTAAATTATCATAATTTTCTTTCTAAAAAGTCTTTTTCAATTCTTGACACGTATGAAAAAATTCTCCTTACTACTGATTCTGAAGACTTTGATCAGATCCCAGTTGTAAACCAAGACAATTCAGTCAAAAGAAAGTTGTCTGAAGAAAATGCAGTCACCAGTTCAAGAGAGGTTCAAAATTTGCCTGCTAAATCAAGTGATGTCTTGATTCTACCTGAGCAGTCAAAAACACCTATGGAAAAATGTAATTCTCTCTTGCTAAGAGATAGCCAAACAAACCAACCTGAATATTGCAAAAAAATAGATACATATAGCCCACATTTAGCAAATCAAAAAGAAAAAGTAGAAGACCTAAATACTTATTTAAATTTTAAAAATTTATTTCCTAGTTCCTCAAATGCTTATCAGTCTGTCACTTTGCCATTAGATAACAGCTCTTTTGTCAATAAAAATATAGTAGTAAGTGAAGATGGACACCACAGGAGTTTCTCAAGTGCACACAAACAAAAACAAAGTGAAGAAATTAATACCACTGTCCGATATCCATCCACTGGAAGTCCCACCATGACAGATACATGCTTGCAATTACAGGCTACAGAAACAGTGAAGTTTTCTTTACAAGGGCACGCACAGACAAATAAGACAGTCAGTTCAGAGCCAGCAACTTTGAAACAACATCTTGAATATGTAAAAGAACAGGAAGAGATAAATGATGAACAACTGCGTGTAACTAATGAAAGTCAATGTGAGACTGTAATGAATGACTTGATTATGTCATATTCAGAAGATGAATCTAAAACATTCATTGCTGCAGAAGAGAAATTAAAAATGCATTTATCCATAATGAACAATGGATGTCTTGAAGATGTAAAAGATAAGTATTTACCTTTAGAAAATAAAATCACATATGAATTTGAACTGAAGAGAAAATTTGATTTAGTACTAGAAGAGCTACATATGTTTCATGAAATTAGCAAGGGAAATGAAAATAATTTATCTAGTTTGGAAACAAACTCACACAACAATTATTGTGAATTAAATAATTCTGAGGGGATAGATGAAAATATGACAACTGTTTCTCAAAATAAAATAGGTATTTCTTCTCCAATCTGTGGTACTATAGAAGGGCAAAACATAATTGAAAGTAATGAAAGTTCATTAATTGAAAATATATCAAATGAAAATGAAGACCAAAAAGTATCTAAGGAATACTGTATTTCAAGACTGTCAAGTGAAGCACTGCTGCATTCAGCTATTGCAGAAGGTAAGCACATGGAATTACTGGGTTTTATGTTAATGAGCAAGTTTAACCTTTAGTCAATATTTTGTTTGCTTTACAGCTGCATTTTGCCAGTTTAAATAATTCCATACCAATACCTGAGTTTTCTTTTAATTGTACAAGGTTTGTTGGACAAAAAGGGCTTGGCTATGAGTAGCCAAATGCAAACAGCCTACACTACCACTGCTACCTGCACACTGTGCCATAGCAGTTATAGCTCAGATTCAGTCAGTTTCAGGCTTGCTCCAACCTGTCTTCATGCAAAATCCCTAAAAGAATCAAAAACTCAGTAAGATGCACATTTACAGAGAGAAGAGGCTTAATTAAAAAATGATACAATAGTCACAAAGGAGACAATTGGTTCCTTACAACATATGTCACAGAATCATAGAATCACAGAATAGTTTGGGTTGGAGGGGACCTTTAACCTGAAAAAAATTAGGCAGTACTAGAGTTATGTTCAGTTAAAGTTTTTTTTAATTATTTTATTTTTCCTTAAAGAAACAGAATCCCTGCTTCAGACAATGTGTGGGAAATCCACTTTGTAAACTCTAACACTACTAACACATTTGCTGCAGAATCAAGAGGTATTTAATAAGTAAAGGAAGGACACCAAGAAGAAAACCAGTTGAATGCTGTACCTATTTTACAAATAGGTCCTATGTGATTCATGAATTATTCGAACACTTTTCAGACAGCATGTTTATCAGATTTTGTACCTAAAATTCAGTTTGCAGAAGTGATGAGTTGTCACAGCTGCAAATAAAATCAATAAGAGGTATGCTTTGGTCATTTTTGGTAAAGTATCTGATAAAAATGCAGCTGCCTCACATTTGGCCTCTGAAACCAATTTTTCAGGGACTTGGCTGTAATTTTATAAAGTGAAGATTGCAGGGGTTTTGTGAAGGTAATTAGTGTTTGTGAAGCAATTAGGAAAGTGTCACAGAAAAGCCCTGGAGGGAATTCAGTATAATGTGGTGCAAGTTACACCTGAATGCCTTGCTCCAGAGAATGAAAACCTAACACTGGATAAATTGCTAAGTGATCAGTTGTCTGCCTAAGTCTGGAATAAGAAGATCCGAGTGGAGAAAATGATATGTCATCAGAGGATTAAAAACTGCATCACTGCATCTATGCAAAGGAGAACTTCATGAGGTGTATAGATAGCTTTTGACAAGCCAGTGAGAGTGAGACTTTGTAGCTTCATTAGTATTTCCTGTAATATGCACATATATGTTTTATATCAAAAAGAACCACAAATTAATAACTAGGGCAAACAAACTTAGTTATTTTCTTGTAGAAATTAGTTAAAATTTTAAATGTTGCATTTATGCTTCTGTTTTAAGGCTATTTCGATGGAGTTTATAAAAAAACATACACATGGGACCCTGCTTTTTTATCCTGCACACTTCTTACAGAACAAAACTATAATTTGCGGAAAGAAGGAGGTAAGAGTAATATTATTTGGTTATTTATACCACAAATACCAATGCTAATAAATTTATTTCTCAAACATTTGTATTTGTTTCTTTCCTTTTTATCTTTCTCTCTATAGCAATCACATTTTGTTTAATTGTGGGTTACTAGAAAGCTGTCCTGTATTTGGCTTGGGTCACAGAGCAAGTCATGTGAATAAGCCTTTTTTTTGTTCCTTGGCTAGAAGAAAAGAACTCTAACAATGTGGGGTTTCCTTTTCTGCTTGTTTTGGAGCCATTTGGAACAAACATCTTTGGGCCTCCAGTTGTTGTGATATAGCCAAGATACACCAGCAGAATGTGATTTGATATACTTTTCTTGGAAGAGCTGCAGGTTTGAACATACTGTGGAAGGAAATTCAGAAGGATATTGCCAATTGATCTATTAGGATTTCAAAAAGCATGTTTTTGCATTTTTTCCAGCACTTGGAAACATTTAGTAAAACAAAGCTATTGGTTTATTCTGAAACAAAATGCTAAAACATTGTAAGAAATGGTTATAGATAACTTCTGTATCACTGAGCTCAGCAATCATGCAGCTTTCTAGAGCAATGGCAGATTTCTAAGGTGTTTTATACTTTATTTCCAGATCTTTGTCAGAAGCAACAGGTACCAAATATACTTCCAGTAGAAGCAGCTGAAAAAATGTAATGTTCCTCTTATCATCATTCTCAGCTGATAGCAATTAGGGAACTGCTGAGTATCTTCACTCCTTGAGGATATACATTGTTTCTGTGCTGTAATCTATGGTTGGCAGAGACAGTTCTCTTCCATTCACACTGACCACTGTCTAACAGATTATTCTGAAGCAAGGACTATATCTGTTTTTGTCAGGGGGAACACTTTACTGGTCGAAGTTAACATCAGAAGTTTTGCTGATGTATAGCAGTCTCCCTCTATTTTTCAGTAGAATTCTGAAATACCACATGTGCTCTTACACGATTTGGGCTGGGTTTGTGTCTTGGATATGATCATTGTTTCTGCTATGGAATCCAGCCCTGTTAATTTAGCCAACTGTGTTGCCAAAACTCTGTGGTTTAATCCAGCGTATTGCTCCCATAGTTAAAATGGGAGCTACTTCATACTTGCTGGTATCAATGAGCTCATTGTTTTACATCCCACTGTTTGGTCACATGAAGTGACTGTTGCCTCAGAAACTGTGACAGTTTTGGAAAGGAGATACCTGGGTGGAACAAGAAGATTTATGCTTCAGCAGTTTTACAATTCAGCATGACTAACTACCATGCTTTACTGGCTATGTATAAACCCATAACACTTGACTGACTTTTAGTGTGTGAAGTTCCTCTTCCAACTGACTCTTATGAGTCTTATAAAAGACATAGCAGCACTACTGTCTCATCATTGATTTAAGAATGAAGCCTTGGATTTTTTCACATCACATCATTTAAAATTATTGCAAAAGGCTTAGAGAATATTTTTTTCTCCATTTAGTAGGATTCCAGCTCAGTGTCTAAGGCTTTGATGGGCTCACTATTTGATATCCTAGCTAATTGCTCAGTGCTTCATCATTTTATAGTATAATGGAAAATAGAACTTGGAAAAGATCTTGAGAAATTTGACACCTTCTCGTGTGATTATTACTTCTTCCGGATGACTCATTGTCCTAATCTCCAGTTTACATGGTCATGGTCTTGCATTCTTCCCCACTGAGTGTATTATTTTATGCAAAACATAACAGCTTCTAAAGATTGATTGAATCATGCACCAAATTACTAGATGGTGTATACCTTACCAACACTATAGAACAGAAAATCCACATCCTCCTGTCCTACTTTCTGTAAAATGAGTGGCACAAAATGAGGCATCATGTTTGTCGTCAACATTAGAGTGATGCCCAGATCTGTAAATTGGATTTGTACATCTAAGCCCCTCAGACTAGTGGTAAGTATTAAAGCATACTCCTCCCAACACGTCCCCTCTGTCCCGGAACGGTAATTTGTATCAAACTATATGCCTTTGTCAGTTTGTTAGGAAAGTTTTGTCATGTTAGTCTGAGGATCCTTCTAATTAGAAGGAATCTACTTGTGACCCAGCTGCTAGCATTTCAGTTTCAACCCATAAGAATATGCTCCACAGCTGAACAAAATGGAGATGGGACAGGATGTAGTAAAGGACTGAGAAGCTGCATTTAATGTTCATTTAATTTACATATCTTGCCAGCTTGTAATTCTGTTGTATATCATATGTAATTATGGGTTTACTTTCTACTTCTTTTTTTTATAATATAGGATACTATCTGTCACATGAAGTTATAAGAGTACAGCCTCTTAAAACATGCAAGGGCCCCATCAGGATTGGGCTGTCAAGAAAAGCTCGGCCCAAACAGCTTCATCCTTATCTGAAATGATTGACTGGATTCTTTTACATGTCTTCAAAAAGAATCACTCTGCTTGAAAACTGTTGAAATGGTTTTATGTTAAGTTCTTTTGTTGATAGTTGGATCTTTGTGGTTTATGTTTTTTTAAGATATTAATATTGCAGTATTTGCTAGTGATTTATTTAGGAATACTCCTGTGAATATTTGATAGAAAAGGGATTTATAGTGAATGTTTACTAGTAGAAGTTTTAATGGAAAGATGAGGCCCTTTTAAAGTTTATGTAATATTAATAAAATCTGACATGTATTTTTCATCTATTAAAATATACAGTTGAAATTTGCTGTGGTACTCAGACTTTCTTAGAATCATCTGTGATTATATAGTTTTAAAAACTCAATTAGTATTTTTAAAGGGACTTGCTACAAATGTTTAGAGAGGTGTAGAAGAGAATTTCAGGAAGCTAAATGTAGATTACTAAATAGGAAGATTATGTTTTAGACTTCAGAGGTCGTTCCTTCTGATGTACTTTCAGTTCCATGTACTTGTCCTGTTAGACGAAGAGAGCTCCTGAATTTCAGTGCAGAGTTGGGAAGGACGAAAAGTATAAATGCTACACACAGAATGTCTCACTCTGAGGGTACTGATTCCATTGCGTACAACATGGAGGCAAAATGCCAGTACATAAATTCTGGATGTTATATATCTCAAAAAATGGGGAAACTTGGGCTGATCTGAAACATTCAGATAGTGGCTAGGGACATATGTTAACAATTTTTATTATAGTGATATTTGTGTTATCTAATAAAGGACAGTGACAGTTTCAACTGAATAAGAACACAGCAAGAAACAAACATGGGTGAAGTCTGAAAAAAAAAAATGACAGAACTGTCAGAACAGGAGCAATCCAATAATAGATCTCAAGAAGAAAGTTTTAAACCCTCTATGCAATTGCACAAAGTTTTTTAGAAAGAGCATATTTTACGTGGCAGTGGATGAGAATTTCAGTATAACAAACATTACAGAATAGTGATGGAATGATGATAAATCCCAATACAAGTAATGATACTTGATTGCAGCTGACACAAGGAAAGCTGAGCAAACTGAATTGATAGGGAAATACATGCGGAGCGAGCGGAGGAACGAAGTGCCGAGATGGACTCAATCTGGGCGATAGAGCATCGAATCCTTTATTGGTCCAGGGTACATATATTTATACAGACAACAATAATTATTATGCCTACTAGTTACTAGCTGATTGGCTTAAGCTCTAAAGGTTGTATTTGCATGGTTCACCTACTTGCAGTTAGCTAACAGCACAAGCTTCTCATAACACTAAGTTTCTCATGCCACTATTTCTAATTCCTCTTGACTTGTTTTCGATACACAACAGTACCATAACACGAAGTTTCTCAGACCAACGGTACCATAACAATAAGTTTATCAGGCCACTATTTCTAATTCCTCTTAACCTGTTTTCGACACACCACGGTACACAAGGCTGAAGCATCCTTGACATTCCTCATATATCAGCAGCTGCGAGCAGCTGCAGGCAAACCCTAGTGAGGCCCAGCATCAACGAGGCTCAGCATCAGCCCCTAGAACAGGCTCTGATCGTACAATTGCTCAGTGGACTCATGACCCTTGTCTCTGAGCCATTCTTCAACAAATACATGTACAGATAAATTATTCTATAGAACCTATAGCAACAGCGCAAAGATCACTACACAGTTTAATCTGTTTAGCAGCAACCTTCAGGATATGTCAGATACAATAGTAAATATCAGTATGCCTGTCCTGTAGGGGTTTAAATAAGAATAAAGGAAAGTCCGTATACAATGTTGAGAGAAATCAATGAGACAATAAAATCTAAAGAGAATTGTTATAATTTAGTTTATAATTTCTGTTATTTTCATATGAAACAGTAAAAATGTAAGATGAACATTTGTTTCTAGGAACAGCTGGTTCTAAATCAAGGGTTTCTAAACTTATCTGTGGACCATAGGTTGTTCAAAAGGTGTAGTAAGTGTTATGCATCTAGTCTGAAAATAATTTTAACCGGTAAAACATACTAACTTGCCCATTAAAAATTTGATGATGCAAGTATAAAATTGTCTGTGCTGATGGAAGCATATTTCTGGAGGTCACAGGACAGGAAATTATCCTTCCTTTATCAGTAAACTTAATCTATGTCAAAATTTGAAAGGGGTAAGCAAATGTGCAACTAGAATACAAATTCAGAAGCAATTCAGAAGCAGCTCTTAGGAGGGCAGGGCCATTATTCAACTCCCTGGGGAACGTGCAAATGAGCCTGGGGAGTCCAGTGAGGCAGCTGCAGAGAGAGGGATGGACCAGACTTCACCATCAGCAGCAGACATCTCTGTCTCGGAGAGGAGAGCTTGGCATTGCAGATCAGGGTGGCAGTGTGGAGGAGCTTGTGGACTTGTGGTTGGTAGCAACCCCTAAGTGGCAACTGAGGGTCACTGCTTTGTCTCCCTTGTACCTCATTTCAGCACTTGTAGGTGTGAGGTCCTCAGATTTTACCATTTGTGAATAGACAGTAAAAGAATGCTGATTTCTCAGTGCTGTGGAAGAAGTATCAGCTTAAGTGTCTCTGGATCCCAGTAAGTAGCAACAGATCAAAATTCTTTATCCAAGTGCTCTTTATTGTGTACTGGGTGAAGAGCAAGGAGAGCTGATCTACAGGTATCCAAGTGTCCCCCGCTGTAGTTTTGTCACTGCAGCTGGGCAAAGAGTTTCCTGAGTGCTGCTGAAGGTGAACTGGCTTTTAGGAATGACGACTTAACAATAGCTTTTCTACCTCATATCTGTAAAGGCTGATGTTTGCAATAGGAGGATTTCTTACAATTTGTAAGTTATACTTCTGTATTTACTACACATTCTCTGATCTCTTTGGGAAAGCCTCTGTTTGTGTTATGCTCTGTCCTACACCTCTGGTGGGAAAACATGTCTTTACTTCACAGGGCCATTTCGCCATATCCTCTTGCTGCGTTGGCCTGTGATCATTAATGAAACTTGGGAATACAATTAAAGCATTGCATTTATCATAGTTGTGGGGCACCTCTGATGGCCATGGCTTCGAAATACGCATACCATTTCTGTCCTAGCACAGCTGGGCACTCCCAGTGTTCAGAGCATGGTGATAGTGGGTGCCAACTGCCTTACAAAAGCCACTAACCATAGAACTTTACACATCAGTGCAAGGATGACAACCAGAGCATGTGTGTTTACCACCAGCTGCCACGCCACAGACTGATCCGAGTTTGTAATGTCCAGGGGTCAAGGCCTTAAATGTCTAGGATGGAGGCCTCATACCTGATTCTTGGTTAGGGTCCAACACAGAGTCATGAAATCAGTTACATCAACGAAAGTTGTGAAGTCATGTATGGAGATGATGTGACCCCACCAAAAAGTACGTGTAATGAGTGTTCACACAGCTAATTCTGAAACTAAAGAATGCACTGTTCCTTGAAATAGCTAGGTAATTTTGTTGTGCTTTGTAGTAGACTTCGGGATGCCTGGAAACTGAGGTTATACTAAAATCTGTAGGAATCAATCCCAAGGAAAGATTCCATTAAATTACCTCGTAACTGTTAATACAGCAGATCATACTTCCACTGAACAACTTTGCTGTCCAGTAAAAAGTTAAGATACAAAAAATCTGATACAAGATAGGAAATACCTTTAAAATACTCAA
Source organism: Tyto alba (assembly GCF_018691265.1). Taxonomy (NCBI): domain Eukaryota; kingdom Metazoa; phylum Chordata; class Aves; order Strigiformes; family Tytonidae; genus Tyto; species Tyto alba. The sequence goes on along the minus strand of NW_024881316.1, from coordinate 38,440,403 downwards.
GAGTTAGACAGTAACTTTCTATATTATATACAACTTTACATTCAGAAACGTTTACTTTTAAACCAATTAACTCACTTGTTTTAAAAAATATCTCTTTATCTGATGCTTTTATATGAAAATAGTACAGTGCTCTTCTGTGCAGAATACAGAGGTAAACAGGCTACTTTTTCAGGACGAGAGGCAAAGTCTTAATTCACTGAATTTATACTTGGTGGCAACCTTCCTTGTGTTTAATGGCGCAAGGTTTGTGCAAGAATGCCCCAAAATATGCTGGAAGTACGAGATTGTATTCTCAAACTTAAAAAATACCCAACCACAAGGAACCAGACAATCAGTCAAGTAAAAGAACAAAAATCGAACCATGCCGACAAGTAGAAAGAATAGTCCAGCTGAGATATTATGTAAACTTTCATGCTTCACTGGTCATTCAGCTGGAGATAGCTGCTAACAACATGCCCTCATCTTAAATAGCAGGGGGTGGGTTGGCACGGTGAACGCCGGGCTGGCCGCCGGCCAGCGCGACCTTCCCCGGCTGCCTCGGCTGGAAGAGCTCAGGTACCTTCTTGCGCGGGAGCTCGGCTGTGTAAGTCAGCGGTACCAGCTGGCGTCCTTCCATCCGCTGCCGGAGCTGTGCAGGTATATGCCAAGCAAAGATCCCGCCATATGTCTTTGCATATTTTATCAAAGCAACGTGTATCGATTTTGGATTTTTTCACTGCAGACACAGTATTTGGTGATATTTTTTGAGTTAGCTAAGCTCGGTAATGCTGACTCTTAACAGAAATGCAGATGTTAAGTGCCATTATACTTTAATTTATGCAGAAAAGCTTAAATATAATTTCTGAATAATTTTTTATCAGCTGCTAGAACAATAGATATAGCAATGGCTTGTTTAAAACAAAAGGATTCAATTATAGCCCGCAGAAAGCCTTGAATTCTGTTATATATACCAATACATGTGATTTTTTAATAAATAGTAATTGAATGTATCTTTTTTGTTTGCCTGTCAGATGACTGGATGCGAAGCTAACATTGCTTTTCTCAGTGTATTTTGGATAAATGTGGGCAATTAATAAGTGAACAAATGCGAGATTGTTAAAATCCAGCTTAATAACAGCACCTGTATAGTAGAAGTATAGCTATTGCCTCTTTCAGGGAATAGAATTGAAACAGGTGGTGAAGCCCTGTTACTCCTTCTACTGTTGGAAGACAGCTTCCAAACAAGAACAGTTGACAAACATTGGAGGGAAGACATCAGAGAAAGGGCTGGAATGAACGTATATGATAAACGGTTCTTCATCAAGCAAGATGGTGCCAGGGCATTTTGTGAATATGTTACCGATAAGCTTCATGTGGTTAAGGATGAGCTCACCTGCTCTTACAATTCACATACAGTTTTGATCTTAATGCTCTGCTCCCAGCATGGACATCCCACCATGTTGTCCCCACCTACCCTTGGAGAACGCACCTGCCATTGTCCCCTAGCCCAGCTGCCAAGGTCTCTTTACCTGCTGTGTTCCTGCTGAGCTGTCAGTAGAGCATTTCTTGTCAGTGTCAGGTAAACTCATTTTTAAAATACCTGGGAAAATTAAAAGATAATTTTGTTCAAAATTATTTCTGTTAAGTACGATTCAGGTGAAAATGGAAATAAGGACACTGGTTTCAACATTTGTCTATTGACAGTCTGGGTGATAGATGAAAGGCTGACAGCTGTCTATATGAAATGCAGTAATTTAACATTTACAAGTTATGGTGAATTTCATAAGCAAAATCAGTTTATCATGATTTGATAAAGTAACCAATCAGTTATCTTATAAATTATATGCTGCCATTTGATATTTGATCTGAGTCAATGCTGTGATAGAAAGTGTTGATAACTAAAAAGAAGTGTATCTTCCGTTTTGTTATTTAACATCTTCCCCCTGCAAGGTCCCTTGAACTATCAAAATATTTTTAGCCAGGAGTCATAATGAAAATTCAATACAAATTATATTCAGCATATGCACTAAGAAAGATGCCTAGACTAATTCTCTGTTAAAATACTTTCTGTCAAAGCTTTAATATGCAAAAATGTGCAAAGATTACCAGCAAAACATGATAAGTGGATCAGCATGGAGATATATATGTATATGCATATGTATAACCAACTATGTTTTAAAGTATAAATTTATTCTTGTTAACAATGACATTTTTCAGCCTCTAATGCGATGTATTGGCACAGATATATTTCACAATTTTGAACAGAGGTTATGGCTACACATGGGAAGATGGGAAACAGATTGAATTGACTTGGGAAACCCCAGTCAATGCAGTAAGGCAGGCTCTAAGGTGTCCTGAATTGCCCTGGGGACAGAACTGTCACTTTCCATTGATTGGTAAGGAAACTTAGGGAAAGCTTGTGCCAGGGTTAGTGTTTTCAACGACTGCAAGAGTTGGAAAAGATTTTTTATTTATTATTTGTAGCTAAGGGTGAACTAGATAGCTGTTTAAAGTGATTTCCATCATTGAAATTCTGTTATTCTAAGATTTGCTTTCAAACAGCATCCAGGACCTCTGGTCACAAACTCAGTGTTCACTGCAAATTCTTGCAAAAAAGTTCACCTGTTGTATGCTTGTGCCTCAGAAGTACACCATAACTGACCAGGTGCAGTGAACTACTGGTCTTGTCCAATATTTTCACTGGGAGAGATCGTTGGCAATGGACAGGTGCTGAATTGTCTCTGTATGCCTCTCTGACCACATTTCTGTAAGTCTATGTTAACATTGGTTAACATAGTTAACTAGTTCTGAGTTGTCCAGCTTTGGAAGTGTTAGCAGGAATGATTATAATAAACCAGTAGTGTTAGAAATCTTCAGTTTCCAGCAACTTATGGAGTATCATGGTTAAGGGAGCTTGAACACTGTATTGATTTTGGAGCCAATGCCATAAGGAGAGTGCCATGAGAATTAAAATATAACTTGTTTTGTTCCCTATGAAATAAGTATTTGTGGATAGTCCTATGCTTATTTTTCATGTATCTTTCTATTTCACATGTATATTTATTATTTGTTTTTTAAAAACCCTGTCATTAGCAATATATCTGTAAAAAAGCTTTTAGGATGGGGGAAAGCTGCAGAAAAAATGTTTTGACATGTTTTCAGAAGAGGATCTTTTTTAAAAGATAATGAAGGCTTGAATTATGCTTGTATACTACACTATAGTACTCTTCCTTTATGCCATGTATTTAGTAAGTTATTGTTTGAATATAATTATAGGGTGCAAAGAATGGAGGTATGAGAAATAAGTATAGTTAATATTAAAAAAAAAAATACAAGACTGTTCACAAAACTGAAGGCACAGTGTAGGACGTGTTCATCCTTGTGAAAATTCTTCCTTTGTAAGTGCTGCCAAGGTCAATGTCAGCTTGAATTCTTTAATGCATACTGAAAGTGCTAGCCATGCAGATTAGATCTGCCCAGAGCTATTCTTATTTGTTCATCCAGCTTTTAAAAATATATGCTTATGCTCTTCTGTTAAAAAAAATTCCATTAAAAAATCAGCAGTCCAAGCTTGTATCAAGTCTTTCATTATACTCATTCTCCACCTACTTTTAATTTTACCCTAAGAATATGTACAAACACATTTCCAGCTGCACATTGCTGAATGTATTTTCACATTCAATAATAAAGGTATAATATATTTCCTGCATTTCCCAGATAAGTTAATGAAATTAGATTTCATAGGGAATAAAAATAGTTCAGTATTAGGACTCATTATGGGAACCTTAATGTTTACTAAAATGCTGAACTAATATTATTGAACATGGAATTGTATTTGTAATTGCTTTTATTTCTAGAATGAATCTTTACCTGCATGAACTATGTCATTAATGTTACAAAATAATCCAAAGTACTGCAATATTTAATGCAGTCCTATTTATTCTATTAAGGCTGATATTTTACTGAAGCTTCCAAGAAAAGAGGGGGAAAACAGAGAGAAATCAGTCCTTTTTATGACATCCTTTGACGTCTTTTTTTTTTTTTTTTTTATTGTTAGGTCTAATGTGAGGTTGTCTGGCTATTGCCAGATCTTCTTAGGGCTAAATCTTGTAGTATTTTCTTGCATCCAACTATTTTTCTCTGGCGAAGAAACTACTGGAAAAAAATGTAATTCAGCCTGGTTCCTAAGTATGGTCCTTAAGGATTCCTGGAGATACTTCTCTGTAAGACATGGAGGTTTGCGATATTTCCACAAGCAGGAGTAGTAGGAGTCTGTCAGCCTTTGCACCTGATATCTACATTATAGTCATTTACAGCTTTGCCCTTGACAGTCTTTTCCAAAATGCTCAGGAATATCTCTGTAACAGCAGATGGACACTTTTGGACAATACTGGGGTAGAAATCTGTCAGAAATACTAACAACTTGTTCAGAATAGTCCAAATATGTGATATCAGAGATTTTCTGACATCAATTATTCTGGACTTCCAAATGCACTCACTGCATTTCAAGGAGGTGATATTGGGCTTCCCAATTTGATAACAAGTTATATTGTTTCATTGGCACTGAGGCATCTGAAATTTGGGGAGATGACAACCTTACAAATATGCCTGTTGATTACCATGTTGCTATGCAACTCTCTGTCTCCTGGCTTTACTGTTCTGGAAAAAAATGTGTCATTTAAAAGTTTAAACTACTATTTTCTTCTGTCTCTTGTTCACCCATCTATCATTGCTGTGATTCCTGCTGCTGCTGACCCTGCCGTAGCCTGTTGACATCACTCGGCTGTCTGTTGTGGTACTGACTTTCTATCCATGGCAAGATGCTGGCTTTGTTGTTGCCACACTTGTCCCACTCTATACTGTTGCAGTTCTTACTGTGCTCTTCTGAGTTATTGACATTTATGTCATGCTGGTTCCGTATAAGAAGGGTGATCTCTCTTAAGACTGAGCAATAGATTGTTTTTTGTTCTGTGGCTGAAACAGACATGAAAAAAGTGCCTGGAGGTTTTTTTTTTTAAAGATTTTCTTTTTGGAGCAGATTTCTTTCTGAAGTTTTTCTCATAGTAGTGAAGGATGGAAAATATTCATTCTGGATCAAGGAAACATTTAGTTCAGTATCAAAGATAACATTTTGTTTCCAGTGTAGATACTTCTAACAAAAGTAAACAATAGAGAAATATACCACTAAATTTTAGGCACCAGTTACAACACTGGCCATGATCATCGCCCTCAGTGAGTAGTCAGGACACTTATACAAGGTGTGGGAGGCTTAAATTCAAATCGTCCCTCAAGAAACCTCACTTCTTCACCTTCTGCCTGCCTGGTGCATGTTCTAGGTGTCATACTGTGTGGCTGTGTCTGTACTCAGTCATTCAACTGCAGACATTCTACTTTGTGTAATTATTTTAACAGGAACTGATGGCTGCTTGTTCCACCTTCTCAATAATTGCGTGAATATTTAACCTGTTACATTATTGTCATCTCCTCCCTCATGAATATCTAAATATTTGTACAAGATGGAAGAGCTTCAGAAGAAGAAATTGGAACAACATGCTAGAATGCATTACAGTCAATATAGCAGTTGTATATTCTGTTCTGAGTTACTGTTTCTGAGATCCCTGTTCTTAAATGCACACTGTAATAATCGATGTTGTTATCTCTACATGGCCTTGTTGAACATAATTCCAAATGGTTTTGTCTATACATAAAAAGTTTTTATATTCCTATGTCACTGAGCTCTGAACTCTGCAGAGAGTGCACTATGCATATACCAAGAGAATTTGTTCTCCATCTCAATCTCAGGTTAATATCAGTTGTTGAAGGAGGATTAGTCTCTGAGATGATGACATCAGTAATGAGTTTTGCTTCTTGAAGAACAAATTGACTTCTTACTGACTGTTTCATCTCTTCAGTTCCTAGACTACTGTAAATGCTGTAGTATGTGAAACTAAGTACTCAGTCTCAGTTTCACTGAAATCCACTCCACAGAGAAATCAAATCCAAGTATATCTGCTTAGAAAAGGTATGATTCTGGTGTCAAAATGGTACCTTACTCATGGAAAAGCTGACAATAGATTCTTACCTAGCAGGGAGTCTCCAAAAGTTTCTTCTCTTGTTTCAGTCTGATAGTACAAAAACAAATAAAAGCTGTTAAACTTAGATATAACTAAACTGGGAATGTTCTTCTGAGCCATCCTATTTCTGCTAGCTCTCACGATGCTAAGATCTTTGTGACTTTGCAGTCATTTTCCCAAACTGCTTCTTCTGTCAACCTCATCTGTGGGTTAAATTTGGGTCCGACCCATTGTCATGGGCAACACTTGTTCACTGCTCAAACCCCAGCTTTGTTGTAGCACCATCTCACCCATTTAAATGATTAGAGTAAGATGGCTAATGGTCAGTTGAGAAAATCCCATTATGAAGCATTATTATTCTCTTCCAATGTCATAAAAAACTTTTAATTTAGAAAACCAGTTTCAGTTTATTTTCTCCCATCCTTGTATTTCCTACTTCACATTATCATCTTTGTCCACAAGTATGTCATTTTTTCATTTCACTTTTATTGCAAATGCTTTTGCATCCACAGTTGAATGCTGTGCTGAATTTGTACTGGTCTTGTGGAAACTGCTGGAAGTATTATAATTTATTTATTATCAGAATATCATGCCTCGGATCATTCTTTTTATTATGAAGGCGGCGATTAAACTGATTTGATTGTCAAGCTCCCTACTGTCATTATTATCAACCAATAGTAACTGTCTCTGTCATTTTCTTGATTTAGTAAGCCAGTTCTAGGAGAGCTGAAACATTATAATTCACGTGAAAGGGGCAACAACTGCAGCTTCTGCCGCACTTCCAAGCCACACAGACATGTCTATACAAGCACTTTCAGAGTCTGGATCCTTTTATATCTTCCTTAGAAAGTGAGGGAGATAGACAGACTGTTTTATTTATTTTCTCATTTATTTGTCATATAAAGCATATACTATTGCTAATTTTCCCGATTATTTATCTGGGTAGAATCTAAGGCACTTCAGCAGAAAATATTCTTTTCTATGAAGACGAGAAATTCATGATGTCCATTTAATGATTCCGAAATCATTGACAATGACTTATCTGTACTGATGTCCTCAGTTTCTCTCATCGAAGCAGACTGAGACAGACAGTGCTCCTAATCCTGTGCTGGCAGCATTGGGCACCTTTCAGGGCTCCGTTATGAATGATGATCATCCTTCCTTGGAGAGAAACATAAGCAAATAAGATTTGAAACTTTACTTTTTGTTGATAAGCTTTACTTAACATTATCTCAGGAACCCACACCAAGGTGCACTTTTGAAAAATGCACTCTAATGTGTTTTCTCAAGCTGCTGAATTCCCTTTATTATTATCTGATTCCTCATCTTGTCTACAAGATTGCTGCCATGAATAATGACATTGTATAAAAATTTTGAGCAATGAGATGATAAGGTTATACAATCTAGATCCAGGAATCATATAAGTAATCTTAAAAAAAGGAAAGGGGGCAAAACAAGTATCAGATTTCAAGAGACTGGCTCTTATTAATCTTTCCTGAAGAGTAAACCACAACATATTTGCACAAACTTCTGAAAAATATGTGTTTTTTGTGAGTGTACTATTTGGACAAAGAAAGCAGTGCAATATTGTGTTTATGCTGTCTCACTGGAAGGCTACGCTTTCTGAGTGGGGGCAGATGTGAATTCTGTTTACACTATTTGGAATATTTCTTGCATAACTTCGAAACCCAGTAAAACAGAGGAATATTCTGGAATTGCTCATCTGTTCAAAGATCTGCAATGTCATGGAAGTCAGCCACACGAACTCACATATTTCTAATAAGAAAATGACAGTATTTAGCAGATGAAAGTAACTGGTATTACCCAGCAGTTTATTTTACCAAAATTAAGTTAAGTTTCACCTGAGATGTATCACTTGTCTTGAATTTAGCAGATGAAAGTTGTTTGTTTCGGTTTGGTTTGGTTTGGTTTAATTTGTTTGGTTTTTTGTTTTTTTTTTTTTTTTTTTTTTTTTCCAATTTCATATAGATTCATGGGTGGCTTATATGTTAATTCACAGTAAATTAAAAAGCCTGATTTTCCTTTCAGTTATAATACTCTAATACAATCTACTTGATAGCAAATTTGGTTTTGATCTTGCAAAGTAATATGAAGGTTGAGAACCTGAAATTGTTCTGAGAGGAGATGAGGATATACAAAGAAATAAATGTTATGAAAAAGGATATTATCAGTACAGTCAATATAAATCATTATTTTCTCTGCAGACCCACCATTCTGCAACCACAATGTTTCCGCTGTTTTTAAACACACAGCAATTTCAAAACACTTCTGTAAAATGGGTCTTAAATCCTATACTTTTTCTGTGTAACACTGGCATATTTATTCTAATTTTAAAGATTTTTTCCTAAAATTAACAAAATAAACCAATCAGAATAGTTTTGTCAACACAGGATTATGACTCATCAAAATGTAAATCTGCCAAATTCCTTGGTATTGTTCAACTTTTCTGTAACCGTCTAAACATTTTTTAAATGTTATTTCTTGATTCAACAGCTGATTTGGCTATTCATTCCCAATTGTGATTGATGCTATCTATTGGCTTCTCAGAGGATAAGATTCAAAGCCTCTTGAAGTCAGTAGGACATTAATAATTTAGTCTCTGTACGTTGGATCAGGCTCGATGTATAATCAGAATAAGTGATGTTTTCTTCTAAACTGCTCTTCACTGCCACTAGTTTTGTAAGACACCAGCATTAGCTGGGATTAAACTGTAAACTCTTAGTTCTTCTTGCAATGAAAACATAAAGGATACATAGCAAAAACGTGACAAAATTTATTAATGATAATTCCTACTGAAATAACTAGCGTATAATCATCTAATAATACCTTGAGGGGAAAATTATTTTGGGGTAGTATGATTTTGGTTTTATGAGTGAGAAAATGAAACTAATATCAGAAACTATAAAGGTCACAGGAACTAATATTTGTAAACCAAAGTCGAATTATGTTTTGAATGAAATAATTTGAATCTCTATTAAAAGAAGTATATTTCAACTTGAAGCTCCCAATTTAGCATGATCTGTAACAAAATTCCCATTATAATATGTTACCATTAAATTTACATTTGTGGTTTTACTTTAACAAATAGGTTTATTAGGCAACTAGGAAGTAGCTTTCCAGTGGCCAAAATACTGTGTTAAATAAGTTTTTCTCATTAAATTATTTTCATGCTGGAGGTTCATTAATATTCATTCACTAAAATGTAGCAAAGGTCAGCCAAAAGGTAATTGTGTAAGGACTTAATACCTTTCCTTGGAACTTTCTGTACATTTTAAAACAAGTTTTTTTCTTCTACTTCTGGAAAACCAATCTGAATAACTTACTGCCTCTCTTAGATCTCTCTTACTTCAAGGCAAGCTTTTAGATGTATCTGCTGCAGACACCTGGACACACACAGACACACATACACGTTCTCACAAGTATTGTGAATTTAAACTGATATGGGGAATTACCAGATCTGAAGAGGACCACACAGCAGTCTGAGGCAGCAAGTAGTTACATCGCATCACATAGAGACTCCAGTTGAGTTAAGCAAAATTTTACAAGCACCAAATTGGTGTTTGGCCAGGGCACTGTGGCAAAAACCTTACTTTTGAAGAAGTGGTTCTGGAGAATTAAGGAATTAATGAATGAACATTAAGGAATAGAAGAGCATTAAGGGATAGATGTGTGCTGACTTAACATTTCAGCCAAAAAATAAAGCCTCTGAACACAAAGGGCATGTCAGCATTGTGTAACAATTGAATGGCCTCAACTCAGGCTCAAAACAATAGTATATCATTATTTATTATAAACAGCCAGCTAACCTAAAAGTTCAAGTTTAACCCTATGGGACAATTACAGATTGAGTTTATGCTGCTAGCTCAAGCTGGTGTATCAATCATCACTACTGCAGCCCAAGAGGATTAGTGTTTCACTTTTTGTTGACGTGTTGTCTTAGGTATAGTTTATGGTCTGATCTGGCACCATGGCAGTGTCTGGGCAGCAGGGGAGGCCCCGAGTTACCTTTCTGTAGCTGTGCCCTCAGGAGGAGCTCCCTAGAAGAGGTGAGATCCCTCTTTCCTGGGGAGAAATTGAGTGTATGTGGAAGGGAGAAACTTCTGGAGCTGAGGGAGGAAGAGGTAGAGACCACACTGAGAGCAATTCTGCCACAGAAGAAGTTGGGAAATTCCTTAGATGAGAAGGCATATGATCAGGCTTCAAGGTGATGGCAAGGAGGCTTTCATAGGACTGCACAGAGCTTTTTCATGCCAAATACACTGCAAACGAGGATGAGAAAGACAAAAAGAATGGGAGAAAAATTTGTTTTTATTTTAATCAGTCTCACTGAACAGAGCTGTGTCCTACACCTAAAAAGTGATTTTGTGTTTTCATTCAGATCAAATGGCATCTGAGATTCAGAGCTTTCTGATATCTTTGGTGTTCACCCTAAGGAAAACATGAAGTGATTCCATAAGTCTGGCTGATCTGAAGCTCACAAATCAGCTTATTCAGACTTACCCCTTTTCTGTAAGTGTTGTGAAAATGCTAACCAAACTAGTTAACTGACAGGAGCTGCCCAACTGAACCTGCTTAAATTCTTGAAATTTCACTGAGCCACAGTGACACTGGGTGCTGCTGAATACATTCTCCTTCTGTAAATCATAATGAAAGGAATTTGAGGAAGATAGGTAAAAGTTTTTACAATTTAGCAATTACAGAGAACCATCACATTCTTTTGTAAAAACTTTTTTCGGTTTGCAAAGACCCTGGTCAAATGTTAAATATCCCCCCCAAAAGAGTAATTTAATATTTTTTTTTTTTCAGAGAAACTCCATTTCTAATTTCCTATCAAATGTTACATCAGAATAGACCCAAAACAGTTATGATGCTGAGCAAACCCACCTAGAGCTGGTAAGAAAAAGCTGACAAGGGCACTTTTTAGGTCTTGATCCTCATGTAAATGTACATCTGAATACAGTGACATATACCTTTGCATAGATACACTTACATAAACACAGGACTGAGATAATTAGAACATTTCACTTTGTTGCTTTACCTCAGATTTAAATCAACTTTTCCTATCGCACTTGAAAGTACCTTAACAGTGGGGGTGTCCCAGGCATGAGGAGGCCACTGTTATGTGTAGGAAGACAGGTCCCTCACAGAGCTCACAGCTCCTTTCTGTGCCAGAAAGGAAGGCTTTAGAAAGAAATTTTTTTTATATACTTTGACTATTAGGCACTCATCTGAAAGGAACCCATCAATGGTTTAGGGTCTGATTTTTGTTCCTAGAATTGTTTCTATACTTAATAAGAAAATATAGAAATAGTTTTCTGGAAGTGGACCAGGACACAACTCTGCTCCCAAGTGAATCCACTAATCATAATTTTACTTAATGTTATTGACACTGTGGTCTAAAGAAATCTGAGCTAGTTTCTCATGGTGAGACTATTTCAGTGGGGAGGAGTAGGTTATCATTCCTCCATCCTCATTATACCTTCAAGAATAGATATCCTATTGTGGTTAGGGGATGGAGATTTGACCTTGTAAGGCTGAAAAGAGAATTCGTCCCACTTGACACAGAAATGGCAGGGTAAAAGGTGGACAGTGCCGTCACAAATGTGTCCTTCAGGGCATCTGCTTTTTTTAGCATCTGATACAGTCTAAGCAACTTTGCAGATCAAATCCCAGAGGCACCACAGGGAGACATTCAATCATTTTGGGGCCTTGGGCCTGAGGTGTTATCCACTTACTCACAGTAGGGTGGCTTGACATGCACAAGAGGTACTTTTTTATCACTTTAAGATAATAATAATAATAATAATAATTTAAAAAGTTAAATAGCTAGGGAGATGAGGTTTAACCAGCTGGATTTTGAAACCTGTGGTCTGCCCCATGTATCTGACATGAGTCAGTTGCTACTTACATTGAATATGGCAGAGATTTTTGAGGCCACTGAAGAGTTAGATGTATCTGAAAAAATAATGCACTCTGCATCGTCTGCTGGAAAAGAAAATTAAAAGTATGTATCTGTTCTTAAGGAAAAAAAATATAAAATTAGGCTAATCGGTCTGATTCGGTCTCACATACTGAGACATAGCACATTTCCCATGTTGCTCATTTCTTCAAGAATAAACAGCATCTAAAATGAAGGCTGTGAATAAATGAAACTGTTCTCTTCAAGTTTAATTCCAGGTAAAGCAAGTGTCCAGCAGAAGTACATGTAATACCTCTACCTTGTAAATGAATTTCACTGGGTTTGTAAAAGATACTTTGCTATAGCTGCTACCAATGATTTCCCTAACAAAAGATATGACCAGTTTCAGCAAACCCTGCCCCCCCCCGCCCCAAATTGCTAAAACTAAGCCAATTACCCCCAAAAGGCCGAAGGTATTAACATTTTATACAACAAACCTCTTATAATGCAGACTTATCACTAGGCATGACTTACCGTGTTAAGAAACTGTTTCATGTGAAACTGCATAAGAAGGATGATGAAAACTGAGGCAACTACAATAAATACAATAAAGAAGAAGAAAAGTGTGTTTTCTGATATTACTGCTCATATATAAGTTGTTTTTCTGTATTTATGTATGTAGAAATGTTATGCCAAATATTTTACAGGACGTGGATGACATTTTTGTAATTTATACTGGGAACTAAGAGAAGCCAATCCACCAGCATCAGTTAAAATCAATACTGTCTGCAATGCAGAGGATGCAGGGGCAGTCATTTAAAGACACTCAGAATGTGAAGAAGCTGGCAATAAAATAAGTTATATACCGATGCCTGAATGCATATTTAAAAAAAGAAAACCAAAACCATAAAACCCATGTAGGCCAAAGATGTCCTCAGAGAGTAATCATTTTTTATCTCATAGCAGGTAGCAGTGACCTAAGTGTCATTCCAGGAACAACAGTGACATAAGAATGAGCTGCCATTAGACAAGCTTTGGACAGTAACAAGTACTTCTACATGAAGTGATCAAATTATCTTGTTTCTCCTCCAGTTAATGTATTAAGGGGCCACTTAAAATAAAGATCCCACTCTACCAGTCATAATAGAGTTTTATTTTATCAGTTTCACATTCTTGCTAGGGACAACTGAAAATTAAACATGCACTAAACTCACATTTGTCTCAGGGCCCATTACTGCAGTGAGGAATATCTTCCCCTCTGAACTGAAATCCAACGATTTAGCATCATACATCATATTGACATAAGACATACTCCTTTGCCTAGAGGACACTCTAAAGATACACTCTCTAGCTAAAGTTGCAAATAATTTCCTTTTGAGCCTGGTTTTTAGTCTTGCCATTTTAAATGGCCAAAATGAAATTGATCTTGCTGATATATTTGTTCTAGAAAATTAAAATCTTGGTGAAAAGCTGATAAGCAAATTGCATTAGTAAGATATGACAGTTTTAATAAACCTCCTTCTGTAAACTTCTTTTTTTAATGAACATTATGTCTCAGAAGCTTCTGGGCTGTAGTGGCACCAAATATAGTTAATTTTTATTGATCTCAGAATTCAAAGTGGAACCTCTGCATACTTTAAGATTTTAAAGTGGTTAGTATTTAAATCATCTTAAATGCATTTGGAGAACATAAATGAATTTTATGATGCATGGAATTTAAGTTACACTTTTTTATGCATTCTGCAGACTTATTGTAACATATTATTCCTGGCATGAAAGAAGAGAGGCTGAACTAATGTACTTCTCATATAGTCCCAGAACTTATTAATACTGTTATTAAGTATCCATGTCATGTTTAGGAATCTACAAGTATTAATTTCCCAGGAACGCTGCCACGGAGGTGGAGCCTTTTTCCAAGGAAGGTGCCAGTTAACACCATGGTAAGGAAAATGAGGTGTAGACTGCACTGGAGTGGTAGGGTTTCCTACAAGTGATAGAACTCAGAAAAAACAGCCTTACTCTTTATCATTCAGATGATGTCACTACTGACAAGTCTGAAAGGAAACACAATTAAAAATCAGTTCAATACCTTGATTTATTACCAATCCTGATTTACTTATATGCTATGAGTGATAACTCCCACCTCTTCCCAGCAAAGTTTTTATATTCTTATGCATTTTTGAGACCTCCATTGATTACTTGTAGGCTGAAAACCTCCAGATGAATCTAGGAACTACCAAAATTCAGAATGATTCTTCTGATATCTAACCTTATTTCTGGTATGATTAAAGTATGATTAAATTTTTTTTCATTATCTCAAAACTAGTCAGAAACCTGAGGCTAGGCAAACAACATCTTCATATCTGTCAAAGCACCTAAGCCACAAATTCCTGTTACTTTATGCTTTCACTGCAGATTTGCTGAGATCTCTCATACTTTATGTAGGTTATAAGATCACATATGAATTATACTGACTTCCTTTTAAGACATTGACATTCTTACAGCTTTTAATTACTCCCCAAAATAATAAGAAACAAACACCAATGTGCAGTAGCAAAAGTTTGCTTAGTGCAAAAAGTTTAACAGAATCTTTCTAATCTTTCCAGAAGTTAGGGTATTTAGATGGGGTTTGATTCCGACTTCAAATCCAAGCCAAGAACAAATGCACATGCCTTTATGGAAATATAGGGCAATTCAGACCTATCTGATGAGCATAGACGAGCATACGGAAATCCTTCAGCCCACATGTTAATTGAAAATTGAAAAGGAAAGTAATCCCATTTTACTACATAGTTGTTTCTGCAAATTGAGAGATTCGATAAGTCTACTCTGTAAAACCTCAGACTGATTTTGTAATAAATATTTTGATTGAGGTAGGTATTTTGGAGCTGTGGCTTTCAGCTACATGTATGGAAAGTGCTACCATGTAGCAAAGCAATAGTAGTGTACAAATGTGACAGTGACGAAGATCACAAATTATTTGGCATCCTGTATAAATTCAGTGATGTATTTCAGACACACATTGTGTTATTTAACTGTTAGACTTGAAATACCTGGCAAGACTGCTGTAAGAAATGCCACAGGCAGGCATCTCCATTTTGGCTATGCTTAATAAATGATCCAGAAGGCCCTTTTAAAAAGCTACTTTATGCCCATTTTATGTCAATAGACCGAATGACTGCTGTCCTGGTTGGGGCTGGCCTAGAGTTCCCATTGGTCTGGCAGCGGGAGGAGCTGCAGCACCCTGAGACCCCAGGGGCTCCCCAGGTCCCAGTGCCCTCACCTGTGTGCGGGGGCGGGGGGAGCACAGCTGGAGGGCTGGGCCCCGATTGGCCGATAGTCCATGTCATGTGACATTGTGCTCACTATATAAAGGCAGGAGTGGGCTGGGAGGGGCTGCTACTTCTGGGAGTGTGGCTGCTGTGACTTTGTGTTTGGGATTGCTGACTGGGAGCAGGTGGGTGTCGGTTGGTCAGTGGGTGGTACATTACCCGTTGACACTGCTGTCAGCGTGTTATTCTGTTACTGTTATTAAACTGTTTTTATCTCAACCCGCAAGTCTTGCTTTGCCCCTCCGATTCCCTCCCCATTCCCAACTGGGCGGGGTGGTGTGTGGTGAGCAGCTGTGTGGCATTTAGAGGCTGAGTAGGCTCAAATGATGACAACTGCTAGGATCACTACTGACTTCATTGCTCTCAGACTTTGTATCACTACTTTTCTGATGCCAACAAGGTAAGTGGAATGACATGACTCTTTTTTTGTACTGGTCTGAAAGCTGTTTCAGGGCAGGATTGCCTTGTTTTTCTTGACTGACTTTAGGGAAACTTGTTAATTTAGTTAATGTAACTGAAATACCTTTGTAAATGCAAAAAATATATAAACAATGACTGCTTCTCCTTTATTTTTGTTTGGAGTATTTCTTCAGGTAAATCTGAAAGCATTGCTATGAGGGAGATAGGTACATCTTCAGCTTAGTGGCTGTCTGCTGGATCTGGGAGGGAGTTATTACATCCCTATTTCCAAGCTCTATATGCAGGTTTTTTAATTCTTTTCTCCAGAGAGCTGCACACTTCACTGCCTGATTAAAAAAGAAGCTGTTAGCACATGTCAAGTACCAACCAGGTGTAAGTCATCAAAGAAGGGTTTGAAGGGCTACAGGTGGGAATTTACTGGAGGCATAAACTGGACAGAAGGAAGAGGAACATAGCAAGAAGACACAAAACCACTGCCACATTTAGCATTTAACAGTGACTTTGTCCGTCTGCAAAGGTCAAATTTCAAAAAATATTTCAATGGATGCTGCTTACAGCCTTTGAGGAAGTTTCTCTAGGATAGAGAAGCACTAAGTCTATGGATCTGCTGGAAGTGTGTGTTGCCTTTCTTCAGTATCTTCATTTTATAAGATATGGTTTTAGCATGAATAGCAGAGGACAAACTCCATCTATTAAAATGTATCTTCTTTATGTTAGCTTAGATGTTTTCCTTACAAGTGGTACAGAGGACAGTGTGTGAGGGAGCATTGCAAGCTCCTGTCTCTGCAGGAGGTCAGTGTTCCAGATCATCATGAAGAGTGGACTTACAGGTTTCACTCTACGAGTACTAAATCCAGAAGTATAACTTTCATCAATATTGATGATCTTTCAAAGAATGGCTTGGGTTGAAAAGGACCTTCAAAGATCATCTAGTCCAACAGCCCTGCCTTGGGCAGGGACATCTTTCAGTAGGTCAGGTTGCTCAAAACCCCATACAACCTGACATCGAATATTTCCAGGGAGAGGGCATTCACAACCTCTCTGTTCCAGTGTCTCACCACCCTCATTATAAAAAATTTCTTCCTTATGTCTAATCTAAAGCTACCCTCTTTCAGTTTAAAACCATTACCCCTTGTCCTGTCACTACAGGCCCTGGTAAAAAGTCTCGTTTTTTCTAAGCCCCCTCTGTATATTGAAAGGCTGTAATAAAGTCTTCCTGGACCTTTTTCCAGGATGAACCACCCCAACTATCTCAACCTTTCTTCACAGGAGAGGTGTTCTAGCCCTCTGATCTTTTTCATGGCCCTCCTCCAGGCTTGCTCTAACAGGGTTATCTTTGAGTTGAAGCTGTCCCATGAGCTGGAGCGTAATACATTGTATACAAGAACATGGTAAAGATGATAGTGTCCCATCACTAAAAAAATATATCTTCCTTCTCATAGAGGAAGTTACAAATGAAGACTAATGAACTTGTAAGGGGAAAGAATAAACTGTTGGTTGCTCTCTTCCTTGTTGTGACAATGAGGAAAGACCTTGAATTCCTCCCCACATCCCCTTTGTTATTAGACATGGCTCATAAAGATATAGTGATAATTTTTAAAATCTTATAATGATATGTATCACAGATTCATTTTTTTAGATGACCCAGTCAACTTCTTGAAATTATTTAGAATCATTAAACTTCATTTGATGATGACTGGAAATGCTATCTTGCCACCAGGGACCTGCTTAGGTATTGGCATAGTAAATATCAAAATATGCCTTCATTCTGACATTAAAGTTGGCTCAGAAGGATTAATTGCTCTCAGGTGAGCTCAGTTCTTCCACATTAAGGAAGCTTTAGTTCCAAACTGCAACTTCATCTGTTAATCTCTCCAGTCTGAATTCAATCATGTCCCTACCTGTCGTTGTTTTTTATAGGCGCCTTTACAGTAGACAGTGGTGTTTGGGATAGAACCAACGCAGAACTTTTCTACTTCAGGACAATTTATCTTTGTATTGACATATGTATAAACTACATATATATTTTCTGAGCACATGTTCTAGCTGCTAGCCAGCAGCCAACAGTCCTAAGGGAGACTTACACTGTACATTTCCCTGTGTTCAAGTAGGATTATATAACTTGTGCACTTGCACAGATAGCATCCTAAGCTTGTAAAATGGTATCCCTTTATATGCAGGGTGTTGAAACCATAACTGGATACAGCTGGAATCAGTGCTGGACTTCTGTTTTATTTCATTATGGCTTCAAATAGCTGGTTCATACTAATCTGTTTAATTTACACTAGAGCAAAGGAGGAAAAGTGTTAATGCTGCCATACACCAGTATCAGCTGGGTAATGGTAACAGAGGTGAGTCCTCTTGCCTCTCCAGAGAGACCTGCTAGCTGGGTTTCTCCTTTTTCTCTCATCTGCAGCTGAAACCTGTTTGATTTTATACTATTAGAATAAAAAGGTATTTGCAGAATGAACCTTGCTGGGAAGGACAACTATTGGTGCTGCTTCTCTGCTGAAACCACTGTGATTTTGAATTAAACTAATTGCACTTTAATAGAGCAGAAAAAAAGTGAGAAACTAGTCTCAGCTGGGAAATTAGGAGTTCATTTGAGAAATGTATCCTAATTTGGGCTCAGAGCCAAATCACACTGCATTCTGAGTGCTAAGATATTGCTGCTTACATGCACTCTTTTTGGCCCAGGCTCTTCTATATAGTGTCAAATTCTTGACTTCAGAAATCAGCAGAGCCTGAGCTCTGTGAGAGTTATATTGCTAGGATGATGTAGCAACTGAACTTACCTTTGCATGAGCGCTCCAAATACAGTGATGATGTTATAAAAAAGACAGACTCCATCATTTTCTTTGGATTTTGTTTGCTTAATTGGCCATACATGCGTTGAGATACTGTGTTGAGTATATGTGTTAAATATGTTCTAAATGACATAATCATGTCTACTGCACTGCAATAGAGCAGAGGAACATAAAATTCTGAATCAGCCCTGAGTTGGAAACAGGACTTGCTCAGAGTACTGTGGTTCTGGATATGTGAAGAACTGTAAACAACTCTAACAAAAAAGGGAGATGTCTCGTATGTTTTGTCTCTGTGTTTGGAATAGGCTGAAGCTGACAAAGCCTGATAAAACATTTAAATTAAATGCAATTTATTTTGAATGTAAAACATGTTAGAAATATTACTCCCCCATTTAATTTTCTAGGCATAAAATCTATTTCTGTCTCTGAAATTTGCAGTCCAATAGTGAAATCATATAGCTCTATTATTTATATAAATAGTTCAGTGATTGTTATGTCCTTGGAGGTTATTTGTCACAACAATTAGTTGCTAATTTGTGCTAACTTTTTTTCTTTTTTTAAACTGTGCCTGTTGCTTAGTTAGTCAGCAGAGTTTCTGTTGAGGCACTAGGACTGACTCAAAGGGTTTGCTCATCCCGTTCAGAGACAGTGAGGCAGTTCAAGAACTGAGATACACAGACTCTAATATTTCATTTGTTTTACCAACAAGCTTGCCAATTAGGATATCAGCCCCATAAATCCAGATTAATCCTACCTTACTTAGGCATTAAATCAGGAATGGGTCTCCAAAGGACAATTCAAAGTGTGGTTGAGTTGATTTGTTTCCAGTGATCTCTGTCTGTCCCTGTTGACTTGAGAAGATACATAAGGCAATCAAACTCCTAACTAAAACACTTCAAGTACCTACAGCAAGTTG
Source organism: Tyto alba (assembly GCF_018691265.1). Classification (NCBI taxonomy): domain Eukaryota; kingdom Metazoa; phylum Chordata; class Aves; order Strigiformes; family Tytonidae; genus Tyto; species Tyto alba. The sequence goes on along the minus strand of NW_024881316.1, from coordinate 38,420,955 downwards.
AGATGAATATAGCATCTAACTCAGACACATTATAAATTATTTGGATTTCTTAAGCAATGACAGTGTGCTTCATAACACAGTGGGTGCACATACAGATTCATTGCCTATATCAAATAGTAGACAAGGTCTCAGGGAGAAGATTTATAGGGTTTAGTTGAAAACTTTGTAAGTGATGAGGAGATATTTATATGAATTAGGGTTTTGCAGGCTTTGGCATAGATGAAACCTTTTTGCTAAGGTTTGAATGGACAGCCTGGCTCACTACCACTGATCATTATTCCCAGGAACAGAGCGCAGCATGGAAGAAGTCAGGGGCAGAAAAGACAACAAGAAAATCAAAACTATAGGGCTACTGCCATTAGCTAGAGAACAAAATGGGTCAGAGAGAAAAGAGTAAGAAAGGTTCTGTAGAGAAAGGCAGCAGATACAACGGAATGCTAAATTAAGTCGAAGTTGTTAAAGACAAGGATTATAGCAAATAGGTCAAAGGACTATTTTTAAGGATGGGAAATGTCTGCTGAGATGGAAACTGATTCACTCTGTAATCATTAAATTTGTGTCTTCACATTGTGCACTTTCACTAAATTGCAACAATTAAGCCCTCTCATTTTGCATAATCCCCTTGATATCCACACATAAACTTTTATCATTAATTTTATACCAAACAAAATATTATGGATATTAAAGGAATTACTTCAAAAGCAGATTCTTGACTAGATCATTAATAATTTTTCCTTCTGAGAAATTAGTAAGATTTTAGTTTTGAATGCTCTGGTTTCAGACACACAAACCTGCTTTTATTTCTGAAATAATATTCTGGAAGGATAACTTAAATTTGAGATGGAAAAGCATCCAAGTGATCACCAAAGAAAAGGTAAGATGGCAATCCTGTCTTCCTGGAAAAGCTCTGATGCCTCAGGTGACAGAAGAAAGCAGAATGTCCAGTTAGTAAATGTACAGCACAGCATTTCTTGGATGGACAGTATTCAAAATTAAATTTCTTTAAAAATTAATTTCCTAGAATTAGGTGGGTGTATCACTAGAGGAAGAAGCCCTTTTGCTTTTGTCCTTGACATGAAAGAAAGTATCAAGTCCATCTTCTTGTGTTTGTGGATAAATGAAGTTCAAATGCTTGAAAGAAAAGGAAAATTCCCAAGCATGCACTGCTGTCTTTTTCAGATTACACTAGCTGTGATTCATGCTGCTATCCTTCATTTCCTTGTACTGTACTCTTGGGACTGCTGGAAAATTGCAAAGGGATGAATGAACATTACTTTGACAAAAAGGTGAAAGGCATATCCATCATAACCTGTTTTTCTCACCAGATAATTTGTGAAGAGTGCAAAGTAGTAAATGTTCTAGGTAGGTTGTTTGTTTTGTTGTTGTTGTTTTGTTTTGTTTTGTTTTTTTTTTTTTTCTTTTGAAGCTAAGAACAACCTGTTTCTATGCAATTATGTGTAAATGGCAAAAATACCAATTCATCCAAAAGTAAGGACACACCGTGCTAATGTGCAGTGTAATGTAATCAGGTGGGCATTGAGTGAGGTCCTTAAGGGACAAACACATAAAAGCAGTACTTCTGCTGAACCTCTGTTTCCAAGAACTTCTCTGACATGCATTTCCATCCAATAAAGGAATCCTAGAATATAAGAAAAGACACGTAAAATGTCAGTGAGTCAGGTGAAAATTGTAACAAGGTTAATGTGTGACTAAGTGGCAGAAGTCTTCTGGCTGTTTCCTCTCCTGGTTTGTGTTCAAATTGGTTTCTGTTCTGTTTTGTTCCCTTTCAGAGTTTTGGAGGAGAATTGTTCTAAAGAAAAGTAATATTGACTGTCAAAGAGCACTCATTGGCATGAAACAGTCATCCACTGGGATTTTATTTTCACCATCAGTAGAGATCCTGAGAATGATTGGGACCCAGAGGTTACAACTATGCAAACAAATCAAACACTGCCCTGGCTATGGGCATTAGTGTTGGGAAATTATTGTCTATATGGCCTACTAACCGTTACATGGTAATTATTCATCCAATTCAATACATAAAATGCACAGAAAATATATAGACTGATGCTATTTGGATGAAAACTGAGCCCAAAATAAACCCATATTGTCCCATTTGATTTAGCTATACATTTAATTTGTATAGTAAGGAAGCACAGTTGAACAAAAAGTTGGCCAAGTAATTATTCAGCTATCTACTGTAATCACTCGAATTTTAGAAACCTAAAAATGGAAAATAAAAATTCTTGATTGAAATTCTTCTGCAAACATTTCTAAAAATGTCATGGGTACTGAAATTCTGAAACTACAGCCCTACTGCAAGCAACTTCCATGTTGTACTGATGGAAATCTCTGCTGAAAAGATATAGGAAATATCTGTTCAGTATTTGCCTGTCTCAAATGGAAACTATAAAACATTTTCCATTTTACTGTGAATATATGTGAAATGTAGACTTCAAGACTAAAGCTTTTGTTCCCATGATACATTTTAAACCTTCACTAAAAAGGGAGATAACTCTGGAGTCAGCAAGAGCGGTAAGTTCCCAATTAATTTACTGTCTTCCATGGACAGTAAACATAATATATGGTTGAAGGGAATGAGGAACTTACCCTCTCCTGATATACATATTCCCCATACTGATATGTGTGTTTTCATAGTACCATTAATTTCCTCTTAAAAACTTTTCATGTGGCTTACTGGTCTCAATGGAAGAGAGTCTTGTAAAATCTCAGCATTTAAAAAAAAAAAAAATCCGGTTCTGAACTGTGATTAAATCAAGGCTATTTTCATTCTTGGGCATGGGTAAAAAATAGGGAGTGTGACAAAATCCTCTTTCATGTGGATGCAACATTAGTCGATTTAAGGAAATCTAGGTGGATTTTCTCACATCTCCAAAAAGTGTTCAAAAAAATCAAAATAGAAGTGATGGATAAATTTTTATGTTCTGAGCTGTGTAATTCAAATTTTTATTTGTAAAAATTCTCCTAATTAAATGATTGGGAAAGATCACACTGACAAAACATTTCAGTTCCAGTAAACCAGTGTTGTCTGCCAAAAAAAAAAAAAAAATTCGAACCTTTAAAAACTGCTTTGTGATTCAGTGTATCTTAAAATGCAAGAATAATCATGTAATTTACTTACACAGTTTGATGTATATTTTTTCCGTTATATGAGGCCATGTAATCACACCAATCTCTTCCAGCATTTGAAGATTAAAAGCAAATTGAACTTTGGTGAGCTTTGGTGAAATCAGTTAAATAAAACAGGCTTTAATGTGATCCTTTATATCTGCTAGAATTTAATGTTTCACACAAAAATAAAATGTTACATGCAATATTTAAAATTTGTTTTATAACAGTGGAAGGAACTGTTTTAGTGTATGAGAAATTCCTATAAACTCAAACAGTTTATAGGAATTAATGAGCCTGGCTTTCAGCTAACTCCACTGCAACCTAGAAATCACTTTCTAGACTCGAGGGAACTAACACTAGTGCATAACCAGCGAGAGCGGAAAAGAAAACGTTGGTCATCCTCTAAAAAGAGAAAATAGAAGGGAAAAGTAATAGAGATGTGTGGGTAAACATTATTATTCCATGTTTTGCAGAAGTAAACGGGGAGCTGCAATTACAGCCTCTGTCCGTAGGAGTTTACAGTCTGGCAGGAGTGAACTGGGGAAAGGCTGATTCAGATAAGTGATGCTGGTACATTCTGATTATCTATATATTGGGATCCAGTTTTTTCAAGCTCTATATAAATATTAACCAATTCCTAAATGTCATGCATGTCCTTCTTGAAACTGAGATAAAAGATAAATTGAGATAAAAGTTGAAATGTGTATTTTAATAATTAGTAATGTTTTCTTCCTGAAAGACTGTTATCTTCAGCTCCACTGTTGCTTACAATTTGTAAGTTCTCCCCCACCAAATGAACAGGAAAAGATGTCAAACCAGTCAGATTTTATGAAGGTATGTTTTATATGCATTCTTAACTTCTGTAGTGTCATTGTTTGACACTTTTGGACTATATCACTCCATCACTCCAGTTTTGCAGTAAGTAGTAGTTTTCTGCTCTAGAACCTTAGACCATACACACCATATATTTGCACTTATATTAAACAAGAAATGATGTGTTGATCATTTTACTTTAAAAAGTAAATTAAAAAAGCCAAGTGTTTATTCCCCGTTCACGGTGTAAACCCAAAAGGGGACATGATGATCTTGTCTCATCAAATACAGCATTTCAAGAACCCTTCCAGTTCAACATCAGGGAAAGCACTACGTATGTCAAAACTCTTCAGCTTATATATTTTTTTGGATCCTTGTTTACTGAAGGGATAATATTATCATTCAGGGTTTTTGTTTGCTTTTAAGGTTCTGTTAATTAGTGTTTAGGAAGCCTTTAAAAGAGCCCCAATGTTGTTTATTTTGCATCTGTGACTGTCTGAGATCCAGGTGCTCAGCATGTATGGTCCTTTGCCTGGTTTCTGTAACCGTCTTTTCTATTCCTGATCCTCCCCCACCTCCCCCTTCCCATTTTCTTGCACAGCAAGAAGAGTGAAGCAGGTTAACCTGCCAGCTTTATCTCTAGTTCTGATTATTTCTTGGAAATTGGTTTGCCCTCTCTATGCTAGCAGGGTATGAAGCTCTCAGCTTTTTCCAATATTTCCCCCCACACACACACTGGAATTACAAAAATATTACCAAGCAAGATTGACATAGAAATGCAAGAGGTACTATGGTATTCCTTTTTTTTTTTCTATTTTTTTTTTCTTTTTTTTTTAAATTTATATTTAAAATGGTCATAATTTAGCCACGAGTTTTTGAAACTTTTTTATTAGAGTAGATCATAGCAAGAAGCTCTTTACCTAGTATTTTATAGGGTTTTCAGACTTTTAGAGAAAAGAACTGGAGAAAATTTTTACCTGGCTAACAAAAATTCTTTTCTGTGTATCATTTGCCATTTCAGAGATGCAATCAATAGCAAAATTTTTATCACTACCAAGATCATGCTCTAATTCCAATATTAACATGCTAAAATTCAAGTAATTTTTATTTCTAACAAATGAGGATGCAAATACCCCAAGTTTACTGTAAGAATTTGTTAGCTTTCTGGACTGTTTTCTGACATTATTAACAGAAGAGAATGCCTCAGGATTCTTATTATAGCTGTTGGGCTTTCAGTTGCTTATCAGCTCACCTGGAAAATCAGTAATTGCAGAACAAGCTTCATAGAGAATTAATAGAGACACTAGTGGTGATGGTGAGGTAGCTGCCAAATATCCACTGTAAACATAATGTATTTAAATGAAACTGTTATTGATAAGCAATTAATGTGCATAATTGGCAGCCAGTTTCTTAGATTTAAATAATTAGGTATTTTTAGTCTTAAAATCAGTATCTGTGTTTGTGAAAGGTCTCAGACTGGCAGGCACTAGAAAATGGAATCCTCTATTTATCCATTGAACAGGCGCTGCCTGCCCAGGACAGCTCCGACTCTCCCGTGCACAGGCTGCCAGATTGCCTCACTCCTTTCCTGGAAGACCTGATACATCTGATAAAACACAAATCCTTTTGCATATAGTTGCAGGTGAAAGTGCTGATGAGTAATTACTGTCATGTTCTTGCTATATGTCTGAGCTGAGTCCAAACATTTTGATTGTATTTATTATTATTCAACATTTCCTAAACTACTTGGTGGTCTGGCTCAGACACACTTGATTAACGTGAAGGTAGTTTGAGTAAATATTGCAGGGTATAATCACAGCACACTTTGGAGCGTATTAACCATTATACTACAGTTGTTCTGTATCACTCAGAAAATACAAAGATAACACAAAATCTACTTTGCTTGTTCTTCTCTTTGTATGTGTAAGCAAAACCTTAAGGATGAGAAATCAGAAATAAAAAGGACAACTGAGTGCCTTACAACCAGATGCATTGCATGAGTGTGGTGTACAGACCTCCTGGGGTGGAGGAATTAATTGAGAGATAAATTAAGTTTCTCTCCTCTTGTCTCAAATGTTCAGCTCAACTCTCTGGGTTGTAGCAGTCGATTTTAGCGTCAATGGGAAGACACACAACTGGATTTTTAATCTCTGGATTTACATCTCAGAGATTAAAATAAGTACAAGTATGTTTTGCTTTAATTACTTAAATATTTTAAATTTGTTGTGTGGAATATACACAAAATAAGGAAAAACAGACTCCTGAAATTTTAGATGGAGATATTCAGACTTGGAAAAATGTATGCATTTTTAACAGACATTGTCTGTAAATCACAACTAGGACCATCTGCTAAATCTTAGATTACCTTTCACCAGCAATATATGTTTTTTCTTAAAGAATTTAAAAGCATAATAGAGTTTAGATCACTGAAGTCCTATTGATTCTCTTTTGATGGTGATCATCAATGTCTTTATTCCATGAAACTCCCTTATACAGTCTTTTAAACAGTTACAAAATTTAAAAATACTTTTTGTAGTTGATTTAGGCTATGTGTTATATTTTCTAATGTCCAGAAAATAATCAGAAAAACATCATTAACAATATTACAGACTTCTTAATAACAGAATACAAACCCACATCTGTATTATTAATGCTGTCAATGCCTATCAATATTATCATATATTTTATTCAAGAAAGATATACAAAGACTATAATCTATTTTCAGATTCATCTTGTTCTACACAAGGTTCATTCACGATCTCATGAATTTGCTTGGTGTCTCAAATAACATCCTTAGTGAAGATAACAATTGAGCTTGTTGCCTTACATTCAGGTTCAAACGCGTTCTACTGTTTTAAGAAATCTCACCACAGTGTGATAAATCCAGCTTCCTAGTCTGTTTTAAACAGGTAAGACACATTTTGAAAAATTTCAGAAGAGGTTTTGAAAGGTGGGTTTTAAAAGGAAAGTGCAATAACTAGCTAACTAGCTAGCTCTGGAGGGGGAAGAGAGAGGCAGACCTTGTGGCCTTGTCTGTGCCAGGAAATTAAAACAAGCATGGGACCGATCTCTAGCATAGAATAGCCCATGTCTGTGCTATTAAATCCTTTTACCCTTAAAAGCATGAAAACTGCACGTTGGAAGTGCCACCCAGCCTCTGCGAACTTCTGAATGGTACCCAAAATGGCCAGGGAGCAGCCCAACAGTTTAACAGCATGGGTGATGTAGTCCCTGCACCCGTGTCCCAGCCCTCTGTCTTTTATTAGTAGACACCTGCCAGTGGTTCTGTGAGAGGTGTTACTGCTCTGCAGCACAGTAAGATAACTTTCTGTGTTGTCAAGGCAGTGTAGTTTGGCTAGATTCAACACAGTAAAACACACCGGGAGGTTAGCACATTAGAGGGGCATTCATGATTTATTTGATACAGATCAAATCACTTTCACATTTTATCAAAGGTTAAAGTCATTGCATCAAATGGAATAGGAATATGCTGTGGCTACCGGAGGTTAAAGAGTTTCCTTTACATAATCTAACACCAACATGTGGTTGGTCTGTTTTGGGATTTTTTTCTAGGTTATAAAACCCTAGTTGTTAAGTAACAACTGTTAGTGTTCACTAATCCAGTGCTCCAGCTCTGTGCTAGAGTGTGACATCCCAAAGTGACCCAAGCTCCAGCTAGATGTGGCTAGATGTGACTGCCTTTTCACACCCAATTACCCTCGGAGTTTGTAGCTGTAGTCCGAAGTACGTGGTTGAGGACTGCCAGACTTTTCCAGTGAGATTGAAAGCCAGATTTCTTTCTATGGTTTGTTATAACTAATAGGAAAGGTGTATACCCCTGGGTCTGGCCAGGTTAAGAGGGAAGTACAACATCCCTCCAGACATTTCTGTTCATATTAGTTCTTGTTTTCTTGTTCTTTCTCCTTCTCTACAATATTATTTATTTTAAAATGTATCTAAGATTAGGCAGCTGAAATGAAGCAATTCCCATTTATAAAGGAACAATTTTGGTCTCAATATGAAAAATGAGCACTGTCCTTTACACTGATAAACATAAATACCTCTAAATAAGTAAATATAAAATAAACAAGACAGTAGCTAAAGCTCCTTCCTTTCAAACTGAGGGAAACAAATTCAACCCCCAAAATTCTAAATATACTATGAATATTTTTTATTTTCATTTAATTTAGAGGGAAAAGATATAATCTTGAATATGAAAATCTTTGAGTACCAGAGGAATGGATTGCTTTTTAACATCTACATTTCAAACTTTGTGAGCCTCCCATGAAATTTCAGTCTGATCTAACTTTACATCAATCTATGGTGTAAGATCAATCCAGAAGAAAAATTTATTTCTACAACCCACCTCTATACTCCATGAATATATATAAATGAAAATATTTTAATAAGGGAAGCTTCTGTGTTTATGCGTCTGTAATACTGATGCTGGTGAACAAAGTCTTGCCTGTATTTGTATAGCAATGAGCAAGAGTGGCAGCACTCAGAGGGCTGCCAAGAGCCATGTTCATCTCTTTACTCATCTCCTTGAGAAAGAAGATTAACATTGATCTTCTGAATGAACAAATGAATGAAAGAATCCATCAGTGCAGAAGAAGCTCTCAGGAAGATGTGACGCTTGAGGAAACAGTTTGGTTATCAGCTACTCTGGGGTACCAAAGTAGATGTTTCAGGTTCAATTTTCACAAAAATATTCCTGAGCTATATATGCAAATCTGCAATTATAAAACTGGGAAAAGAATCTGTCATAGAATTCAAGAGCAGGTAGTTAAAGTATTTTAGTGATGACCCTTATTTCAAATAACCCTAAAATAAAATATGACAACAGACAGTTACAGAATAACACAAAATTTGAGATTTTTTATGACATTTTGTTAATTTAATTGCTTAGACTACTCTGAAATGCAAGGTAAAACAAAATGCTTTTAAACTGCTGCAACACAGTGCCCTTTCTCACAGACTATTTCTATGTGAATTTTATCCATAAATGAAAAATGGAGACCTAGAAAATAATTTTAGCACTTAGTCTGTAAATTCCTTGTAGCAAAAAGCCCCTTTATCTTCTGTGTTATCTTTTGTTGTGGCATTACTGATACTTACATAAAATAATCTTAATTGTAAAGAAAATTATTCTGAAAGCAGCTGTTTTTCAAGGCTCATCTCTAAATACTATCATCAAAACATCATAGTATCCAAATATGTTTCCCCTGGTTAACATTTATCACTGAACTCTTTGAATATGTATTTTTCATCTGTGGTGCTATTATTTCAATGACAACCCCTAATTAGAGTTGACATTTCTCTAGCCTTAATTCAGTTCATTCTGACCTCAGAAAGTTCTTTAAAGCTATTGGGGTTCAATTTTTATCAAAAATGGTATGCACATTCTCACTTTTCCATAGCGACTAGTCTATTTGAAGTCTGTCTTCATTTACAGTATTACTGTCCTATTGAACTCTGTGTGTTAGTGCAGCACCTAGCATAAATTCCTCCATCATAATAATATTCCAGGATCCATTCAGCAATCCATAAAAGTGATTTATAATGCTGATAGATATGCCAGACTTCAACCAGCCACTGGCTCACGATGATGTTTAGTAAAAAAGAAACAGTGATCTCGGGGAATGCCACTGCTGAGAGTGGGGTTGGCTCAGCCTGGAGAAGGGAAAGCTGATGGTGGATCTGTCCTTCTTGCCCACTGCTACTGATGCCCAAGAGAAATTTCGGGGCTTGTAAGGAGCAGAGCAGAGAAGGGAAATTACCAAGAAAATTACCTGTATCTCGGCCTGACATCCTATGTCCCATATTAAAAAATATGGGAAGTACAGGAGAAATTCCCATATATTTTTAAGGCATATGTTTCTGAAGTAGGGAAATTGCTTCTTGCATGGGGCATGTGGCAAACTATTCAGCTAGAGAGACAAGAATCACTTCCACTTAACTGTGTCATGATAGGGAGCCAGGTCAACAAGGGGAAAAACACAAAAATATTTTCCTCACATACCCATTTTTTGAGCCATATCATGTCCTGAGAAGAGACTATCATTTCAGAGGGAGGATGCAGGAGAGAGGGACATACTCTGATGCTTATAGAAAAGTCCTATCTTCATCTACGTGAGTCAAGAAAACAGGCACAAAATACGAAGAATAGAAAAGCTCAGGTTTGCACTTTGGCACCAGAATTTCTTCATCTGGAATGATGGAAATTTTGCACTTCCAAAGAAAACATCAGAATAATAAAAATCAGTAAATATAGATGTCTGGTTTTTATTACATGTTTTTGTTATACAAAATAGTGTAGTTCTGGAAGGGCTAAATCTTTGTCACTCACATGGATGGAAGGTAATAAAAACCTAGAGGATTAGATGGAGTGGAAATGCTGACAGCAAATATTGTGTTTACAGTTCTGCCTTTCATTGTTGCACTGAGCTGTAGCAGCTTAAACAGCTTATGGACAAACATGTGCAAAGAAACTTCAAAGGTTAATTTAAACAGTTTAATGCTCTGAGAAGTGCAACAACTTATCTACAGTGAAAACATGGTGGCTACTCTGTGTTCCTCAGGTCAGGGGTTATGCTTCTCCCTTTCTGTCAGTGTGGCATAATTCATCATCGTACCTGGCAATTCTGTGAAAAAGAATTGTGCTCAAAATCTGTATTAAAATGGTGATGTTCTTGTTTACTTCTCATGGTATTTGGTAAGCATATTTTTGTATGTTTCAGTATTTGTATGAATTATAAATTGAATTAATTAATTTGATGCCAAATCAAAAGATTAGCTTTAGAAATTTGAATATTGTGACTAGTCTTGGTAGTAAGAAGTTAATTCTGTGGCAGAAATATATATTTATCTCTCCACAAAAAATAAAATGGGCATCTTCTAAGTATTGCAACATTGACAACTAAAAAGGTGACATAAATCAAGAACATTAGGCAGCCCTTTTTACATGGATTAACTCTTCAGTTTCATCTAAACTGTATAATCTTTCAGTCCAAAAGACTGTGTTCCTTTTGGGATTAAACACATACAGGAATATATAATGAACAGCCATTTCATCTCCACTGTCCCTATACCATGTATGGTTTGTACACCTCAGTCGTACTCTCCCAGGTAATCTCTTTTTCAGGTTTGAAGATGCCCAGACTACTCAGTCATTCCACATCTGGAAGCTCTTCCACACTGTTGATCATATTTTTCTTCTTTTACTAAATATTTTCAAGCATGAATATGTCCTTCCTTAGACAAACCGGAAATGCATACAATGTTCCTGGATGAGTGAATAATAATTTTTTATAGTGTCATAGTGGTATTTGTTCTCTTATCTTTTATTGTTCTAATTGTTCTACTAATAATTCTTAACAGTTGGGGGAGGAGTTTTTGGTGCTTTTTTTTTTTTTTTTTTTTTTTTTGACTGTTACTGAGTACTGGGCTGATATTTTCAAGGAACTATCCATCATGATCCCAAGGTTTCACTCCTGAACACGGTAAAGCTCAGTTCAGAGCCCACCATTTTTTGTGGGAAACTAGGATTGTTTTTCCCCATGTGCATTGCTTTGTTTATGTACACTGAATTTCATTTGCCCCTTAAATGCATAGGTATTGAATCTTGTGAAGTCCTAAGTAATTCTTCAGAATTATACCCTACTCTTCTTAGCATGAATAACTTTGCGACATCAAGAAAATTTTCATGGCGCAGCTCACTTGCTTTTCCATTTTTAAAAATAAAACTATTAAACAGAACTGGCCTCTTATCACTGTTGAGTCCAGTATTATGAAACCTTAACTCTTTCTTATCTTTTAGACAATTATTTAGCCATATTAATTAGCTAGAACATTTTATCTTCTGCTAGCTAATGTTCACTTTTGTTGTGACTACTTAATTTCTTTAAAAGTTTTTGGTGAGAAACTCTATGAAAAGTATTGGGGGAATTCAGCTAATTCATCTTTATCCATGTACCAGCTCAGCTGGCTCATTCAAAGAACTGCAAGAGGTTGGCAAGGCAAGTGTCCCCTTTATAGATGACTCTTCTCAGAGCTTATTTTTCACATCTGTTTCTTTATTATAGTTTCTACTGATTTGTCTTGTTCAGCTCTCATCTTACGTGCCCACAGTTCTCCCGACCTTCTCAGAAATTTCTTCTAAAGATTGGTGTCGTGTTTGCTTGTCTCCATTATTGAGCTATCAAGGAAGTTTTAGGTCAGAGGTTACACACTGCTGTTAGTAGTTCAGCTGTTCCATCCTTCAGATCTTTTTTTAATACTTTGATGAATTCTCTCTGGTTTTGGTGAATTACTGAAGTTCATTTGGTCTACTTGTAGCATATTTGCTTCCTCTGTTCCTTCGATTTCAGAGAAATTCACTGCTCAGTCCTTCCATCCCCCATGAGGGTTCTCATGTGGGAATCTACTCAATTCCTTCTACAGCAAAAAAAATGATGCAAAAAATTAATTTGGTTTCTTTGCAATGCTTTTGTCATATCTGAATGTTCCTTTTATGCCTTGGATGTCAGTATTATTCAGTTAAACAAAGGAACTTGATCACGTTTAATATGTTAATATTTGATTGATTTTGACAGTCGGGCAACTAGCATGTCCCACAAATTAAGGCACCATTTGGGAAATAACATCAGATAGGAATTATTCTCCACAGTTTGGATGCAGTTACCCTGCTATAAATGGTGAGATAATATATGGGTATGATCATGTTATACCAGTAAGGTAAAGGACCAGGGAATTTGTCCTGGTGTATCTTTGTTTAGCAGAAGAGATGTAGATTGGTTCTGTGCCCTGTTGTCCCATGTTAGTCAGAACAGATCTACCCAGAGTTTGCATTTGATCTCTGACATTAAGCTTTTCTCCTTCATCTTCTTCTGAATAACTGATGCAAGACAACTGTCTCTAGCTTTTATCATGGCAAAGCATTTTGTTCCTGTCCCCTTCAGTCAACTCTTGGCATTACTAATGTGAAAGGCTTCCTAGTTTCAAAATTTGTAAGATTTAAATTAATTTAGGATAACAGAGATATAGTATTGTTTTCTAAAAGAAATTAAAAACACTGCAACATGATTATACATATGGCTTAAAGAACATATTTCACTGTGAAACAGACACCCAGGGCAGGATACAGGTGCCTAGATGTTGGCATCTAGGGCTATCTATCTGAGATGCTCTATGATATCTTATCTGGTCTCCATCAACTGCTCAAGGGTAAAAGTGATGTCTTGTAGATACTTTGTCATATCTGACAGCCTAATGACAATGCGTCTCAGGTTCCTTGGAGCATCTGAAATAGCACTTAGTACCTACGTTTTAATCAACTGAATTAAGCTTCTTGTCAGCTGAATTTCTCTGTAGGCTCTACTGACTGTACTAATTCAATTCATTGTCTATAATGGAAGCTTAGACACCTACCTCATACCTTCCCTCAGAAACAAATATTTATCAGCTTCTATTGACAACTGTAATTTGATTTAAATGTTACTGGAATAAGATGAATTGGAGAGACACTGGGATGAAAGAAACAAATAAAAAAGGCAGCAGGTATTTATAGTGCTTTTAGGAAGTTTACAGGTGAAAGGGAAAAGAAAGTCACTTGGAGAAGTAAACATATGAAAGTGTGTCAGTTGTCTTAAATATGTCAGTTCTGTGAGAAGGAATGCACTGATTAAGAAATAAAGACTGGATTCACATTCACTCTGTGGTGCCTTTAATACCTCTGGCTATATGAAGGGACCTAAGGCCAGTATGATACCTCCACTCCATTTCAGCAGTGTGAACGGACCTCATTGTAACTAAGAGTTTAGTGCCAGCTAGGTAACCAGTACTACTGAGTTAATGTTTATTCTCTCTCAAGAGAAGTTACCTGGCAAAGAAAAAAAAAAAAAGCAACCACAAAACCCTCAAGGTCTTTATAGCAGCCATTAATAAAAACTTCATCTAGGATACGAGAATTATCTTGGCTATGTATGAGCTTGTTCAGTGTCATTGGTAATCAACAATTTGCAGAATGATTTCTGCATGCCTGCCTTACCCTGTGTAGTAGAAGAAATAATGAAGATCCTCATTAATGTCCCTTCACAGCCCATTCCTATGCTGTCACCACAGTCAATATCTAAAGGTCAGCTTCTGCCTTTGATCTCACATATGTATGACAGTGAAAACCTAAAGAAACAGACTTTTGTTAAAGAAAACAATATATTGTCAACTTGCAAACTGGAGATATGTGGAAGTAACTCTTCCATGGAGTTATTTTATTAAGTTCATCTTATGGAAATAATACAGTTCCAAAGGGTTTGAAGCTTTTTGTGTCCTTCTAGTCTTATGGCTGTGCTGTATTTTCTCACATCTGATGTTATTAACAGAACATCCCACTTGCAGAACAGAGTTTGGCCCCAGAGTTTGTGGTACGTAATTGTATCTATTTGACTTCCAAGTGTTGTGATCAGAAGGACACTTGTGTGATTGGAGAAGTAGTTGGAACAGAAGTAGAGGCTAAGAAGGTGCTGACACTTTAAAAGCATATGGCACAAACTTCTGACGGCTTCCCTATTGCAAACAATCTACAGTCATCACAAGCCTTGCTGCTATAATAACCTGCATTAGTTGAACATTTTCTGCTAGATACATTAGCACCAATATATTCATTTCAGACCTTCTGATTCTGACCCTTTTTATCCTAATTCTGGTAAAATGCAACTCCATTCTTGTTGAGTTATCCCTGGATCACATGAAAGGAAATAGGAGGAGAAGCAAACACTGGAATACTCACTTTGAATCCTCCGTTTTATTTCAAAATATTTTCTCCCAAGTCCTAAAGTAAAGCTTTTAATGCATTAAAAAATGAGGTATAGCTTGATTGAAAGATTGTTCTTGATGCACTTAAAAAAAAAAAAAAAAACAAAAACAAAACCTAGGATCCAAGAAAATGGAGGGAGGTAAGCTGGAAAGATTTTAGTTTGATTCATATCTTTTACAGGAAAAATTATTGACAGAATAGAGTTCTACACGGGAATGAATGAGCACACAGGCAGGGTAGGGGGAAGCCTCCAGATCATGAACCCTCTTTCTCCCTCTTCTCTGTATCTGAGTAGAGTGTGTTCCCCATGGGCTGTACTGCTGATAAAAATTGCATGGGGTCAGAGGGACATATGCATCAAGCTGGAGCAACGCAGAAGCTAAACACTTTGAAAAGCCATTTTAGCTGTACATTAGCTTGTGCATTGTCTGTCTGTCCAGTGCTGTCTGAAAGTAAACTATTTTGCTGTTTTGTTCAGAGTAGGTGAACAAGGAAATGGTGAAAGTTTGGGAAATGTCTTTTGGAAAGTCACCAAAACTCAGAACAAAGAGATTTTCAGATCCTGCTTACTAATGAGTATTTTGTTTTGAAATGATGGTGGCTGGGATTTCTTCTGAGGAAGGAACATTTCCTTGCTTCCTCCTGGAAGCCAAATCAGCAAAGCTGCATGGCAGCATGGGCTCCTTGCTCTGAAGAAGCAGGGAGCAGTGCTTTCTTGTAGCGTCAGCTAAAATTGTTATGCAGTCCCATCTGTTATATCTCATCCCTGAACTTGCTGGATTTTTTCTTTTTTGTTATCTCTAAAGAATTGTTGGAGGAGGTACATTTAAAGGCACAACTATCTAGAACAGAGCATCAATATCTATACATTTCTAGCTCATCAGAGACCACTTGATTTTTGTGGTATTGTTTTCTCAGGTGTTACTTACAGAAGGACATGATCAAGAGAAAACACATCCAGAGTTTTGAAAAAGAAGTTTTATTTGTGTTAAGAGTATGTATTTCTTAGCATTATAGAACTCTTTGGGTTTTGTCTTAGATTTTTTTTTTTAATGGTATTCCCAGAGGCTCACATTTCAACATGGCTCAGATTTTAGTACACAGCTTTTCTTGTTTATCAGAATCTCACAAACTGCATTTCCTTTCTAGCCTTTTATAAAAGGCTGTAGGGGACTTGAGTTCACAG
This sequence comes from Tyto alba, assembly GCF_018691265.1. NCBI lineage: Eukaryota > Metazoa > Chordata > Aves > Strigiformes > Tytonidae > Tyto > Tyto alba. The sequence goes on along the minus strand of NW_024881316.1, from coordinate 38,405,011 downwards.
TACGCCTGAAGATAAATCTGCAAAGAAACTTCAGCATTACAGAGCTCAGTGCTGAAATGCTTAACTCTTGGGTGTTCTGCTCTGTGGAAGCCTTGATGTATAGCATCCAGTGTCTGATATCTACAGGGAAAAGTCTAGGCAAAATAAAAGAACAAAATGAGCGAAAATTTCCTAGATTTACTTAGTGCGGCTGTTTAAAATTCTTCTGGAGTTCAATATTCAAAGCAGGGAAAAAAAAAAAAACAGCAAAACCCACAAAAATAAACCTTCCCCCAAGCAAAATCTGTATACAGCTAGTGGTTAGGGAGTTCATGACGGATGATAAGAGACCTCTGTATATTATGACCAGAACTTCTGGATAGCTGAAAAGAGTGTAGATAAGGAAGTGCTGTAAGTGCAGGGATGGACAGCACTCAGTAACTCTATGGAAATTGCTCTGCTTTGGGTATTTAATTAATGCCTGGAATAGGGACTTGATCTGATTCTTTTTTCTCAGTTCTTATAGTGCTTCTAGAGCAAGAGCCTAAGAAGTTGACCTTTCTGAATCTATCAGTAATTACAGAAATTAAGTGGAATAATGTCAAAATGAAAGATGCAGGGTCATTTTCTCAGAAAAAAACCCCAAGAAATTAGAGAATTAGAAACATGTTCTGGTGCATGTGGTCAAGTCCCTGCTTTGAAACCAGCAGGAAGAAAAGGAATAGAAGTGCACTGGCGGTTGAGTAAAATGGACACAGATGTGATCCTGGAAGGTCAGTCATCATGATCTTTTGCAGAAAGCTCAATCTGAGGAGTATTTCAAACCACAATTAATCTGTCTTCACAAGGGACTAGAACTGGAAGAATCCAGAATAAACATTAACCATTTCTATGATTTTAGCATAGACATAGGCACCTGTAGGACTTGCAGAAATTGTAAGTGGAAGATTACACTAAAGTGTTAATGTTGGAAATACGTTTATTTTCTATGTCAGATATATGCCTAAAACTCTTGTTGAACTTAACCTTTTGAGACTAATCCTGGTTATTTTACAGATGTATTCTACTGACTTACTGAAAAAATCTGGCCTTACTGAAGAATCCTCTGATAACATCGAACTCTAGTTTAAAAGACACTACTCCTGAGGGAAAGTGGATTGGTGAGTAGTTATATGCAATTTCTATCACTGGCAGTACCCATCAGACCAAAGTAAGTACTTGTGTTTTTGACGGTGCTGTAATGTTATGTGTATAGTGAACCTTCATTCAGCAGTACTTCTGCATGGTCTGAGGACTAACCCTTGTAGCGTGGGTCGAAAGGAGAAGTGACAGGTGCCACCACAGTTTGCTATTCTTGTATATGTACCCTTAAATTGCCACATTCTCACATCTCATTATTTAAGCTTAGACAAGATTTCTCAAAGATATGTGTAACATGTGCGAATCGAAGCCATATGCTACAAAAAAAAGAACAAATATGTTATGCCAGGCCTGTACTTAAACCTCTGAGAGAATAAATGTATCCAGAAGGATCTCCCCAACTCTGAAAATAGCTGGTTAAAGGATAGGTAGTCAGTGTGGCACAGAATGCAACTAATGTTTGTGATGAGATGTCTTTAATGAATATTTAAGTAATATAGCCCAAATTAAGCTCATTTAATGTTAGACACAGCAGTGTACTACTTAGGCTAGAAGTGTAGTTAGCTGTGTCTCCCTCTATAGTCAGTAGGAAGGAAAAAGCGCTTCAAGCTGACATTTCATACCACAGAAGAGCCAATGACTTTAAAAATCTTTGCTGCATGTGCATTTTGATTAGGTGGAAAGAACATGAACTTCTGCATGGAAAACTTTGTAGAGCATTGAGGTGAGGAGACAGAGATCCTGAGAACAGATTGTCAGCTTTTGCAGTGTCAGGGTTGTTCTTGCTGAACAAAGGTTTGGATCTCTGCTCTGCAGAGGGAAAAAATAACTTCTGATGTTCAGCATGGGGTGGGAAGGTGGGGTGGACCATAGGAGAAAATAGACTGAAGCACAGAGAACCGAGAACTTCTGAGAATATCTAGGAGTGGCCACAGCTCGACCACAGGGATTTTCCAAAGGCTGCAGAAGGGGCTGTGTCAAATTTGTTGCAGCTCAGAAAGCCTCCAAAAATTGCTGGACTCAAAATAAGACAAGAGAAACAGACAAAACTTTCAAAGACATAGCAAAGAGGGAAGGGATCTTTTTCCAAATTATTTTTCTTTTTTTCAGTCTGTCCCACTTTGGTTTTCTCTCTTTAAAAAGTCATAAATGATGACCTAACAATTCATAGCTCACTTGGTATTTTTGGTGTTCACTTAAAGAGAACAGCAAATCCCTTCAAAGCTCTGGCTGGTTTGAATGTCCTGGCTCCCCATGCTAGAGAATTGAGTGCTTTTTCCTGGTTACAGAAATTGAAGCCTCTGAAGAAGACAGATGTTATCTTTCTCATTTGCCTCTGGGCTCCTAAATTTCACTCCACTGAACAAAGAATAAGATTATTGTTACCCAGTTGTTCTACAGCAATGAATTCTCTTCTTAAGATCTTTTGCAGCAAAGCTAAGGGACAGTTTGAGAAAAACACCTACCTCTCCCTCTTCCCCCTCCCAGCCCACTCAGACTCTAATTTTTTAGCAGATGGAAGTACAGGTTATCTCAAACATGCTCTATCTCTGCTGCAGAAAAGTGTGTCTTTCTGAGTTGAAGTAGTTATATGGTGCCTCTGAGCCCTGCAGTAATTCTCTGCAGCCTTTGGGCTGCTGTTAGCTGTGCTATAAGCGATATCAGAGGGCACAGACATCCTTGGAGGCAATCTACCTGCTTGGACTGGCAGGAACTCAGTGTGGTGGAGACCAGGAATAGCCAGTTTTTACCTTTTTAATATATGGTCTTGATCATGAGAGAGAATCCAGTGATAGTTCAGAAAGGCTTTAAAATCAGCTGAAGTTTTCATAAGCAGAATTAGTAGCCTGCCCCAGCACAGAAGCTATTATTCATTTTAAAATTCTGCAGGAACATATTTGCAGAGATTGTTTCATATCTATTTTATGGCTGGGCCTTAAGGGAGCGATATACAAGTATCAACTGGGCTTGCTTAACTCTTTTTTCATGTTTCCTTTCATAGTCTGTTCTGTGGCTAACTTTTGAGAATGATTTCTAACAACATTTTTGTGGCTAATGCAACAAACATACTGTTCATTTTGCAACATATCAATAAACATTTTATGTTTTTATAAGCCTCTTCTGAAAAGAGGTAATTAATTTTTTCCTAGAGTCAGGCTGTGCAGAGGATGTTTTTCCTTTCCTTAGGTCTGCCTGAAATGTAGGTTGTTCACATAGAATTATCTGCCAAGTAAATTTCAGTCATACACTTGCAAATGAATGTAGCCCCTGAAATGCAAATTAAGGCTGGGTTCAAGAGCTCTTTGAAAATATCTTTCTGAACTTTAAAGCACGGATTCCCTTCACTTAATGTTAGGCCTTTGGGGGCCTAGTCTGTAGTTGTTTTCTCTCCCTCTCCAGTCAGTGGGAGAAACAGGTACCGCGGAATGCACGGGAGGGTTTGGCCAGGCTGGGCTGGCCTCCCAAAACGCATCTCTGCTGAGCGTGGGAGGTTGCTGGTGCTCCCAGAGCTCTGCAGAGCTCTGACACCTCAGCTGGCTGTGCTTGCAGAGAAGTGAAAATGCGGCATGCAGGAAGGAGGAGAAAAGGCTGCTTTTATTTTAGTTTTTCATTGGTTACATGAACTGGCTAAATCCTATGGAAGGTGATAATCCTGATGCATAACTTCCTTGGCTGTTTTCAGGCAGTCCAGTAAATAAGAGATGTCTCAAGACTTTCCCTGAGAACTGTCCTTAAAATGGGAGATTGGGAGATTGGGAGATCCTCACATTAGTTGATACCAAATTCCAGAATTGTTTCCACAATAATTCACTTATTCTGCAAATGTTTGCAGAATAAGTAGTTACTGAATACAAATATCAGGAGTCCAAAAAGATCTTCTAGTTGAAAAACCATCTGTGATACGGTAAAAACCACAGGCTCCCCAGATGCATATATTTCTGCTTGAGAGAAGAAAAAGCCTCAGTAGTTCCGATAGTTCTGATGAGTGACCTTTTGCGTTGGGACAGAGATGAAAGAGAACAAAAATCAAAGGGGATCACAGCCAGAGTTGGCCACAATATGTCCCCTTTTTCCACTAAAACATAAAAAAAAAAAAAAAAGTCAGCCAGTTCTCAGATGACAATTTTAGCAAGTTATAGGAAGCTTTATCATTCTTCCCCAAGTTCTAGGTAGATGGTAAAGAGGGTGAGAAGACCCCCACCATAGTAACATCTTTCACTGAACAGCCACACTGCCTTACAGTTCCTACTTTGGTTTTGTTCAGCTTATACTTCATAGACCTGTAGAATCCACATTATTGAATAAGAACAGTTGGTCAAAGTAGAAACTGCAGAGTAGGAGGCAGTAGAGGAGATTATATCAAGTAACATCTGCATAGCTATAAAAGTGCACAATATAGCTTTGTAAGGCTGAACCAAAAGAATATAAAAAGGTCAGAAAACATGGATATCATAGGAGGAAAAAAACCAACAACCCCACAGCATTATGTTGATCCAAAAAGACTATCACTGAGCAGCATGTGAAACAGGATTTAAACCATGATAGAATTCCAGAGAGCACCTTAAGCAGCACAGGGCTTGCTAAAAGCATGCTGGATCAGGTTGGTTAGTGCTGAGGAAAGCACATCCTCTTGCTTAATCTGTGACAAGCTTTCCTGTAGAAAATGGGCTCCTCTTTCTTTCACTGAAGTGGCTGATTGTGCCTTACTGCTTAGCTGGACTGAGGGGTTTTTTTGGTGGGCTAGCTCCTTTGCACAAAAAAGGAATGGAGAGACAGTCTAGCTGTCCTGAGGATGTGCATCACCATGCAAGAATGGACCAGAATGGCTGCATTTCTCACTATCTTTAATTGAATTAACCTAAGTGATAGGAACCTAATGTTATTCTGATGCTTTAGAGGGGAACTTAAGCCAACAAAGCCCATGGGTTATATCCAAAACGAGATGTAGGCATTATAGCAGCAAAGTCTGCAGACTTTACAGCTAAGAGCTCTGGGAGCAGAATTCATACTGCTGAGGTGGGTACAGAAGCTAAAGCAGCTGACAGGCATTGCAGGACTGAGGACTGCAGCCAGACACCCGGCTGTCTGCCAGGCTCGGACACTGACCGGCAGCCTGGCAGCAGGGGCATACGGGAAAGTGGGATTCACAGCTTGAACTTCCACAGATACCTGTAAGGTGGTGACAACCACATAGGGGTTGTGCAGCCTGCTGTTGAAAACACTTACCAGAATGTGAGGCCTCCATTTTAAGCCTGTCTGAGATAGACAACATGCAGGATTTAAATGCAAAGTGCTTATTTCAGAGGAGTACGCTAACCACCAGGATAAGAATGGGCTGTTCTCTCTCCATCTGGTGAAAGTAGGTCACCAGCAACCCAAATACAAACTAATGTAAGCAACGGGAACGGGCTTCTCTCCTCCAGTGAGATAGGCAGGACAAGTGAAGGAGAGAAGAGGGAAAGGAGAAATTCTAATGTTCAGGGAATATCCATATATTTTGTGTTCTGAAGAGTATATATGTCTGGTGATACATTTGAAGATATGCATCCAGAGATTGCTAAGCAGTAGGTGTAGGTTGCCCCGGTCAAACACATAGGCGCTGTTTTATTAGCCAGTAATTCAACTTAGCTTCTCATCATAAAAATACTTATTAGTAATTAGATAATCTATTTTAACTGTAATGATTATATTAATACAATATTATACAGTACTCTCTGACACCCAAAAAGTACTGTGGAACTTAACTCATCTAACACAATTTGGGAAAAAACTACATAAAAAATTCCATTGCAGTATTGATAATTTCTGCAAGATTTATCCTTTAATTGTTTTTTTTCCCATATGTAATTTACATGAGTTTTCACTACTTAAAAGAAAGAAAGCATGAAAGTCCTAAAGAAATTAAAAGCCTTCTGTGGTATCTCTGTATGTAATATTTTTTGAGAGTTGCCTAGGAAATGGTTTATTCACATGTAGGAGAGATATCATTTTTAGTTTGAGACACAAAACATTTATCACAGCTTTTGAAATATTTTTCTGGAAGAAGGCAAGAAACAGGCTTTTTAATTTTATTGATCAAGATATAACTCAGTGCATATCCAAAATGCAGTCAAAGCGTGTACTAGGCTGTATGGAAAAGGAGCAGATCTGTTTTATATATGTAAATTGAAATGACCAGATCTCACAGTATTAAGAAATACTTACTGAATCCTCTGGGAAACTCATTTTCAAGATACTGTTTTGGAAATAACAGGAAATGACAATCTTTGCAGGAGAGTCATTCACTTTTCATTTAGGTTTAGAATCTGCCAGGTAATTAAGCATGTTACAGAAATAGCAAAGCTGGGATGAATCTACTGTCCTTTCATGACTTACATAAGACAGAGAGTCATTGCACATCCTGCAACTGAGAATACAGTATTACATCATCTCGGCCTCATGATTTTTGGTGCCCTGAACAATGCAGGGAAAGGACATGGACCTATGTTGATACAGTCCTATGAGAGCCTGTTCTGTCTCTAAAGCTCTAGGATAAATACGGATTCAGACATATATCCGGCATGGCAGGCAAAAAAGAAAAAAAAAGAAAAAAGGTTCTGACTGTTTTGCATATAAGCTCTTCAGCAGAGCTGTTCAGCTGTTCAAGAGAGCTTAGGAGCATAAGGAATTCCCTATAATGTGACTCCAGTCCTCCATCTATGCTGTCCTCAAGAGTGGCTGTTAGACATGCTGTTTGGGAAGAGAGTGTAAGCATCCCCCATCTGTACAGGTCATCACCTTTGCCATCTCCCAGAATTAGTTTAGGGATGTTACAGGGTCCATCCCTTCATGTGTCTTTTGCAATCTCACTATGCACCTACTGTCCATTAATTTGTCTAACAACTTTTTGAACATGCTTAAATTATCAGCCTCCATAACCCGCTTTAACAGAAATTATTATTACTCTGTATTTAAAAAAGGACTCTCTTTTATCTGTTTAAAAATTATTGCCAATCAGTTTCAGTGCTCCCTATTTGTAGTATTACTAGGCTTGATGAATGTCAGTTCCATGTTCATCTAATCTAAAACCTAAATCTGAAGTTGTCCTGCTTTGAGTAGGAGGTAGGACTAGATGACTTTCTGGAGTCAGAAGATGGCCTCATGATGCCTTCTGCATAGTTGATCTTCCAGCCAAAATTATTCTACTATTCATGGTTTTTGTAAATCCTGACTGCATTACTGTCTAGTCTTCCCCTTGACAAATTGAAGTTTGAGCATTTCTTGTCTCTCCTCATAAGGCAGCTGCTTAATCATTTTAGATTCCCTTCTGTGTAGTTTCTCTAACTCCACTCTCTCTTTCTTGAGATGTGGAAACCAGAACTACACACCGTAATCAAGATATGGGTGCCCCAAAGTTTTATACAGTATCTGTTTTCATGTCAATATACTTCTTTACTTCACTCACTGTTCTGTTGTCCTACTTCAGCTGTTGCTATCGACAGATCCAATGATTTCTGAGACCTGTCACTAATGACTCTAAGATCTCTTTTCCCAAGTTGTAAATACTACACTCCCTAAAGCTATATGACATATCTTTCTGCCTTTCATGCCCGTATGACACAATTCAAGTTTTACATCTTGACTTTGACTAGTGTCCTTGATAAACTTCAGATTCCCTGCTTGACAGAGACAGGAATATGGTGTAACTGTGGTGATTTCATGTGTTTTCTACAACACAAAAGGTAAAGAAAAACAGTGGAAAAAGACAACACCAGCTTCAGGGCTTCAAAATGATTGAGCAATATGAAGTGACAGCTTTGCTGTGTTTCAGTAATTGTAATGCTGTTGGACTGTAACTCACATCTATTCATCTGATCAAATGTTATGTAATCCCTGTGGTGTGTTTATTAGTATGGTGATTTTGCTTCTCCATATAAAAGATTGCCCTGATTTTTCATCCACGAGCCAGGATCCAACACCTTCGTTATTCACATAGGGTGCAGTAACATCCTCCAAATTATTGCTCTTGTTCTTTGAACACAAAATAGAATTTTAGAGACTGTGTAAATATGTTTGCTAATTAGTCCATGATTCAAATTTAATTAAAAATACCTTCTTAAAAGAATTAGTCAAGTACAGGACTCCTTTTGTCTTGAATGATCTTGCTAATTTGTGAGCGTGGGTTCTTCAAACATTCCCGAGTTTAAGTAATTAGTTTCAATTAAGATGCTTGCAACTGTTTTATACATTTGTTGTTACTGGCAAATAACAGATGAAACCAAGTCAGCAACTCACATTTTCCAAGGTATGACCTGACATGTAGGTATGATCTCTTACATCATTCTGGTGTCAGAGATGGTGCAAATGTTCATTATCCTTTCTCACAACCTCATTTGTATTCTGCAGCACTCTTTTTGAAATGAATCCTTAATGAAAGTTACTTCTTGAGTGAAGAATTCATATCAATATCACTAAACTAACTTATTTTAGTGAAGTTGCATCAGTTTTTTATCAACAGGTTTTCCCTTCCTGAACCTTTAGTCTATTTTTATCCTTCAGAAAACTAAAAGAACAATGAAACATTGGTGAGTTTGGAAGACCAATATGATATCAATAAGCAAGTGGGTGGTAAGGCATTCACAGCTTCTCCATGGAGAGATGTGATGGTGAAGGACCGGACCTCACATGATTCTGCCTTCAGAGTCAGAAGAATAGGATGCCACTTGGTGAGTGCTGATGCAGGTTATGGGAACAGATGGTTTTTCTAAGCATGAATCTTACCTGCTGCTAGCTATTTCTTGCTGCTCAGGGTGGTCCTTGTACAACATGTGCCATCGTCTTCTAAAAATAGTACACTTCAAGGAACAAGGTGAACGCACATCCTATAGCATAACATATCATGTTACCAAGCTGTAGAAATAAATTCTTACAACTCTCTATACTGTAGAGAGAATAGAGACTGAGACTATAGATCTAATATTTTAATTTCTAAGGAGTTACTTTTATCCATAGTTCTGCTAATTTCACTGTTACTCTTCCTGTGGCCCAGATCTGATATTCTGGCTCTTCAGTCTTTCTTGAATTCAGTGGAACTGCTTTGAGAACCTCAGCCAGAAATCCACAGGACCTTGGATCAAACCAACAATAAAACAGTGCTCAGGATGGGGATGTATTAAATGAAAGTATACCATCACAGGTGAATGAGAAGATCAATGGCAAGTTTTGGTAAGAATGAGTCTAGTAATTTATTAAATTGAAAGTAACAACACCATTGAAGTCTTCCAGCAGTGTATGACTGACATTTGACTACATGGCTGAGGAAAAATATTGTTCTTGCCAGCCATGCCTCTTCTCCAGACCGTTTTGTCAAATTACTCATGTACGCCAATAACTGGTTACTCTCTGAGAATAGGATGCATTAGTAGATGTTTGAGGACACAGTCCCTCTTAGAAAAATATATAATTTAAGAGCAGTGTTTTATGCTGCTGTGTGACTTCATCCAATTGCATTTCTCCCTTTTACCTGTATATTAATCAAGGATCAATTCTTATCTTATCCCATTTTAATTACAATGAAAATTTACTAACTTTATTTTAATTCCTATAAGAGTAAAAAAAGATTTTATCTAGAAATGTTAAGATGCTCAGACTAGGCAATGTAATCATAATTACCACTGTTCCCCTAATGATAAGTGATTATGACATAAGAAATTGCATTTACCAGGCTGCAAGAACTGGCCAATTTTCTTTCTGGTGTGAGAAAACAAAAAGGAATGAAACCAACAAGATATAATAGTAGTAATAAAAAGATAAAATCTATAAAAACTAAATTAGGGTGACTCTGTGCTACTCCATGTAGTAGTGTCAGACTAGAAGGATGGTATTTTTTATTCACACCTCAGAAGAAAATGATACAGTCTAAAAATGTTTGGTCTTCATACATAGTTCTTTACCATTGCCCTGCTCAGAGTGCTGTATTTGTCTCCTGAAAGACTTTTCATGTGACAATTAATCACCTATGGGACTGTTTCTCTAACCAGAAAAGTCCTAATTTGGGTATTATGAATTTTAGACTTTGAAAAGATAAAAACTCTGCAGTGTCAGACTTAGATGGAGAGATGGTATAGCCCATGTTGACCATGTCCTAATACATGGCAATTCTTCTACTCTATTCTTAACACAATTTCTACAATTTAGCACTTTGATTCTTCAACACAGAAGATAATAGGGGCTGTATCACTGACATAGAATATTGTTCCAGGTCCTGAATTTAAATAGTAAAGACAAAATCCAAAGTGTAATTTTGTTCTGATTTGTTTTGTTTTTCCTTAATTCTGGTCAAAACATTCACGCTTTCAGCTGCGATACCAAATTACATATGTCCTCACAGCAGATAATTCCACAGGTCGACTCAAGAGATATTTGTATCACAGTAATGATGCAGAAGTATACAAATATATTGCTCAGAAATCAGAAGTGGTAAAACAAGGGGCAGTGTTCTGGAAGTTCCTGTCTCATAGGACTGGTTCCTCAAAACATCCAATGTCAACCTGATGATTAAGTTTACTATTTTATCTTTATAAATTTGCTCATCCCCATTTCAAGCATGAGAACTCACTTTATGCTGTATGAAGTGAGAATTTGCAGGAATGGACGCTTCATTACCTTAGCCCAGTTGTGGTTTTGTGAATTTGCCTTTTAGTAAGTTAGTTTGAAGGCAGAGAATGATTTTGCCCCTTAGCAATACTTCTCAACAAATTTAAGGAAAATTCTTCAAAAAAGCTTTAAACATTGACTTAAACACAACTGGCTGCACTGTGCTGCGAGTTTATGCTATGGTATTATTTGGAGTCCTGGACATCTTCTCATCCATCTGCATCCTTCTTGGATGAACAACCTCTGGTTAACACAGTGAACTTTATTCTCAGGGTGTAAGAAGGAGAAAGGAAAAGTTATCACAGGAGTTGGTAGTGAGGACTTACCCCAGCATGCACGTGTATGGAAATATTTCAGAGTTTAGGCATAGCCATTTTGGAGCTATTTGTACCCTGGAACACAATTCTTTGAATGGTTGTATGCTGCGTATTTAACCTACATCTGAAAGATTATTATTTGGGAACAGGACAGTCAAGAGTTCCAATAATCATTATTTCCCAGGAGAGACTCAAAAGGAGTGGAAGAGCATCCATGCTAAATAACATTGCTCTCACTAGCGTGAGATCAGACACTGAGTCACTGCTTATTTCCTTTCAGCCTCTGTCATGGTTTGTGCAAACCCATGACAGCCTCCCAGAGGCTTTGCTCTGCTCTGCCTGCTTGTATCATGGAAGCAACTTATGAGATAGATACTGTCTAGTTTTTTTTCCACAATCAGCATGGGTTTGGGTTGGACCAGATCAAACAGTGGGACCTGTCAGATGGGCGTGCAGTCATATTCTTCACACCACTTTTAAGGAACAGCATAATGTCATTGTGAAGTAATGATATTTAGAGGAGATTATTGATGAATTAGTAGAGTTAATGAACTTTCTCTTCTAAGAAGAAATTCAGCTGGAGTTGAGCTGGATGAGCTAGTTTATCCTGGAATTTAATTAACTTGACTTGTCTTTTCTTTGAAATAAGAAGCAGTTCCTATTGAGCCATTCAGGTGTCTTGGGCAAATGTAAAAAATCATTTTTTCTAATATAGTTCATTATTTACCTGAGAAATGAGAACGAAGGAAATAAATTAGTAAAAAGTTATGTCCTTTTTAAAGACTTTTTCCCTTTTATTACAGAAAAAAGTGACCTAATTAAAACTCATATTATCTATTTAGGTTTCATAAAAGTGCATAATTTAGATATAGTAATAACTAGGCTATTTTAAAATTACAAAGTATTTAAAATGTATATTATGCAATTTATATTTTTTTAATGTGCACTGCTTACTCCAAAGATTTAACCAGCTCCAGAATATTTAAGGTAATTACAGTACCACACAAATTTGTGAGAAACTCTTGTGTGTCACCTCACCACCACCTGTAATGAGCCTTGCAGAGATGGCGTGAGTGTAAACCAAGTTTCTTGGCCTTGTACATGGAGGATGAAATGCATACTGCTGCTGCTGAGTATGTGTTCATGCTTTTCTTACTCTGTATAGGTACTTATAGTGTGATTCAGCCCTGTAGTACCTACGCACTTCCTACTACTGCTTTAAAGGGCTTGACTAACATCTAATATTCTTACGCTCTCCTCCAGACAGCCACAGCCAATGGCAGCTGATGAAAGTAAAGACCTGAGACGTTAAACATGACAAATTTGAGCTCTTATACATGGTATAAGTGTTAACACTTTAGGGAGAAACTGCACTAAGAAGCAGCACTGAGGCACAAACGCAGTGTAAATAAATGGGCCCTCGTAGCCTGCGGTTTGTGAGCTGTAGTGGGCAGCAAGGCAGGGACATTAAGATGCCAGAGGAAAGTGGAAGAGAGGAAAATAGAAGGGCTGACATGCAGCTTAGGACAGTCTGCCTAATTGGCTTTAGATTTACAGGAAAGTGAACGCTATCAAAGCTGTGCAATATGAACATATCTTGGGAAAAAGTCATTTAATAAAACAAACAGAGAGTCTTCCAAATGCTGCAGAGAAATGGATGAAAAAATTCCTATTCACTCTGAGGGAAATTACATAATTTTTTTTTATGTGTAAGACTGATCATAGTTATTACTCCCATATTTGTTTCTCTGTTTTGTACAAAACTGGTACAATTAGCAGCAGCCGGATGATTCCGGGCAGGAATCATACATCCTAGCATGGAAAGAGAGATGCGATGGTACAAAACCTCCAACATGGAGTTCAGTGCTTGTGCAATAGCCCTCTTACTCAGCCGCGTGCCAGCAGTTCTGAACCACTGGCAGTTTTTCCTATGTGCCTGCTTTTCTGCAGGTCCCTGAGGATTTCACCAGCAGCTGCAGCTGGTGTGCCCACAGCGCAGTGACAGTCCCACAGCAGCACCTGCATCAGCTGCATCTGCCTCTTACTTCACTGGGCCTACAACTACAGGGGCCACGGGCGTGGGAGTTTCTGCACTTCCCTAGGATCACAATGAATAAATACTCCTGTCAGTGTACCGGCAGGATTTTTTTTTTTTTTAGAGAAATGTACAGATTAGAGCAGCTGTTGTTACCTGCCTCTGATTATTTTTTCTTTGCTATAGACCTGCTGTAAAGTACTGACAATTCCGTTGCTATTAATTAGCTTCATTTTTTTCACATTAGATATCAATCCTTTGTCTTTGAAGCAGAGATGCATATTTACTAATACTGGGAGCTGTGATCTGAACCAGAACATGCAAGACAGGACATAAAGTATATGAAGTACCCCCTGAAGATGTTTTTTGCAGAGAATTTGGAAATAATTACAATTTTTAAAATATCAGTATTCTCTAAAACTGAATTTTGCATTCATGGCTAGTAGATAGACAGATATAATTATTATATACAAATATAATTACTATTATTTTTATTCCTCATAACAACTCTTGATCTGCTGTACTGAAAAACAAAAAGAGAAGCAATTATCATTCTTGCTGTGAAATTTCGTAAGAAAATTATATTTATCATATATCATAAACATTATATAGTACAAACTTAGCCACAGTTAGGAGCAGCTATTGAAAAAGGTTCATCTAAGTGGAGCTTCATGATTAAACAAATGTTATAGAAAGATCAACTAGAATAGAAAGGATTTATGACATTATATGGGCATTAAAATGTATTTTCAATGCTGTGGCAAAACTAGATTGTTAAGTAGTAGCATATTACCATTCATAAAGACACATCAATCTAATGTTATTAAATGTAATTCTCTTTGTGCTACTATTTGCTGTTTAAAATGGAAAGAGAAATGATTGTTTTTTACTTATTCAACCTGTCATCTCAGATCTGAAGATTTGTGTCAATTTTTCTTACATCATTTTTTTTTCCCAACCAATGACAATGACTGGTAGTATGGTATCTCACACTCAAATTCAAGCGTTTCTATAAATAAAAGAGTGAAAAGAAGGTAAAAGTAGCCATGGTTAAGCTGCTACACTGGGCTGATTCCTCTGCTCAAATGGAGAAATCCCATGTGGGTTATGGGATTATTTTTAAAGAATCTTTTGTGGATCTAGGATTAAATGTAACAGTATTTGGAGTTAGCAGACAGTTCCCTGCACCAGACTGGAACTTCAAATATTCATGTTAAGTGCCTAAAATAAATGTATGAAAAATAGATTTATCTAGGTGCCCGGGGTGGGGATACACAACTGCAGAACAGGAGGATATTTAAGCCTGTAAATACTAAATGAAAAAGGGAGAAGTGTTTCTGAAAGCCCTTGTCTCTCCTGTACTTCACAGGGGCTAAAACACTAGCCCAAGAAGTATGGAAATTGGGTTTTAGATCTTCTCTTCAAAGGAATCAACTCACACATTTTTATTCAGAAAAACAAAACCAGTGCCCAGTATAGGGTCATAAGCAAAGCTATAGGGCTCTAGGCTAAGCTGAAATATGAATGTTCTCTACCTGTCTTGTTGAATCTGGGCCTCTACTCTGAAGGGCAGGGAGGATGTGCAGAGGGCAAAGTGGAAAGTTATCTGACTGCATAGCCAATTGGGAGAAATAGCTGAGAGTCTTAGCGATGGGAATATAATGGGATTTTCTAATGTAATCTAGATGGAAACTGAAGTGCTTGGGGACAGATGATCAAAGAGAACTAAGACTGTGTCAACCCAAAACTCAGAAGAAATTAAGGATGTTTTAAACAACTAATTCACAAACAAGATCAAAAGTACCAAAATTTTGGAAAACAATTTCCTTAGTATAAAAATATACTCATTCAATAAGGGCAAAATCTTTCAGTATTTTTGGGGATTACTCTGTCCAAGATATAGGACTTTTCATTTATCTTTGTTAAACCTCATGCAATTTTTTTAGCCCAATCTTCCAATCAGCTGTATATTACATACAGAATATAGCATATCTGTAATAGACTGCTGTCATGGTTTAACCCCAACTGTCAACTAAACCCCACAGAGCCACTTGCTCACTCCCCTGCGGTGAGATGGGGGAGACAATCTGAAGGGTAAAAGTGAGAAAACTCTTGGGCTGAGATAAAGACAGTTTAATAACTAAAACAAAAGCTATGTGCACAAGCAAAGCAAACCAAGGAATTAATTCATCACTTCCCATCATCAGGCAGGTGCTCAGCCATCTCCAGGAAAGCAGGGCTCCATGATGTGTAATGGTTATTTTGGAAGAAAAACACCATCAGTCTGAACATCCTACTGCCTTCTTCTTCTTCCCCCAGGTTTATATGCTGAGTATGACATCATATGGCATGGGATATCCCTTTGGTCAGTTGGGGTCAGTTGTCCCAACTGTTCCCCCTCTCAACTCCTTGTGCACCCTCAGCCCACTCACTGTAGTGTGAGAAGCAGAAAAGACCTTGACTCTGTGTGCACTCCTCATCAATAACAAAAACATCTCTGTATTATCAACACTGTTTCCAGCACAAATTCTTAGCCCCATACCAAATACTGTGAAGAAAATCAACTCTATCCCAGCAAAACCCAGCACAACTGCCTATCTTAATTCCAGTTTTCACACTACTGTGGACATCTTTTTTTTGTTGTCCCTGCACTGTACTCCAATGCATATAACAGATGGTTCCAGTCTAGCTGACTGTATCTATTGGCAGTGCACTGCCACAAAGCTACACTAGACCCAGCTTCAAATTAACTTTTTCAGATATCATTCAGTGGAGGCTGTCTGGCAGTCAGGTAGATACTGAGCTACACCACTGCCAGCGCCTGAGCCATCTCCATCACCGTGAAAATGTTTTGCAGTCTCAGAAGCAAATGTAGTTGTTTTTGTTTTCCCATGTCTTGGCAGACAGCACTGAAATCTGCAAGAGGGACTGTCTTAAAACATAACAGTATCAGTTTGACCTCCACCTGATGTTCTCCTGAGGTGTCCTAGTGCCACCCACAGCAAGACTGTTTCCCTTGTACAATAATTCAAATGTATTTCCCTCTTGCTGTTAGCCAGTAACAGTACAATGGAAGAAATCATGTTATTTGTGAAGCATTCAAAAGTAGATGACCTTCATAGATGAGGAATGAGGAAAAGAGAAAAATTCCCCAGTAAAGTTGATTCTGGAGGGTTACAAACCTCTCCTAGTCAACAGCTTCCAAAGTGTTGGGATGTGTGCTGGGACTCTTCTGGACCCATAGGATCTGTGCACATTGGAGCACAGGAGTAAGGAGATCTGAGTACTGGAAAAACAAAACTTCCATAGTATCTTCTCCTTGAGTTCTAAATAAAGTTTATTTATCTTGTGCTTTCTCTGATGTGTTAAATTAGCTACATTTACAATGGGGAAATTGAGAGATCCTTGCTGGTTCACTGTGGAAGATAGAGGATTTCCTGCCAGAAGAAAAAAATAAAAGAAACTTATATCTGCTTAATTCTCAGCTCCAAAACTTGCTGTTTTATTCTGAAACAAGAGGGACTTCCTGGTTTTACATATCCTGTGGATATCGTTAAAGCCATGTTCCGCACATAATAGGTCAACCAAGGTCTTTCCATGTATCTTATACTGTTATCTTCTTGCTAGAATGGTAATCACAGGTGTCTTTCTCTTACCTTTCTTTCCAAATCTGTTGTTCACACATTTCTGTTGTACTTCACACTGGCATAGGGCTTGGCAGACACTCAGCTGTTGCTAGACTTGTGTTGCTGTGCGGTTTTGACAATCTTACTCTACCTCCCAAGACACCTTTTTAATTGACTTAATTTTATTATTGAAAATTAATTTGAACATAATAGGCAAAACCTTTAGAACCATTTTCTCACATTTGCCAAAGGTCTTTCATGACCCAAAGTAAGACATCAGAATTATGTTTATGTGTAACAGCACCATTTTGTTTTTATAAATTACTTTTTGCTCTGATTCCAATTTTTATGTGCATAATATAAAAGAATGTTAGTATGTATAAACTGCTATGTATATGTGTATATATTTATGTATGTATATAATTAAAAAAATGTGATATTTTTTAACAAAGTAAAAAGTGTGTGTTTGCCCCCAGTTGCAGAAGAAGTTGTCACTTCTCTTAAGACTGTGTGTAGTATTATGATTAAGAGTGCTGGATTCAAGAAATATGGATTCAGTTCCTATCTCTATCTTGAGGATTCTGCACAGTCTTTTTATGTTGCTCCCTGACTCAGTTTTCCAGCTGTAAAATGAAGATTGCATTATCTCCTTTGCTTGTCTAGCTTGTTCGTTTTCTAGGCTTTTAGGGTGGAATAATCAGCTGATGTACACATAAAGTGTATATCACAATGGGTTATGCCTTTGCTTGAATCTGACAAAATGTCTGTGTAGGCACTGAAATGAGGAGCAAGGGAGAAGAATAAGGTTTGCAGGTGTATCCACTGGAAGCTTATTTATTATATTTGGCTTTTTGAAATTAGAAAATGCTATTGATTTGCCTTCTGACTTTCTTGCTGGAAGCTTTCCAAAAAAACTGTGTGTTTTACATAAGTATTGTATTATTTAAAATGAAATGGAAACAGTAGTTTGAGATGGATGAAAAAAATTATTTCTTTATTTTGAAGGGAAATTAATTATTAATTGACAGATCAGTGTAATGCATTTTTTATCCCCAAACTTTGTTGATGCAGCCTGGCTAAACTACATAAGTATGTAGAGCTGAATTAACAACCTCCTTCAAAGGAAAATGGGAAACCTACAGTCTTTGAACTTTAAAATCTATGGCTTTTAGAGTCTTTGCTCTAAATAAGGATGTAGGACCCAAAGGAACAAAAGTTCCTTTGTTTATCCAGCCCAAATTTCTACTTTAAACACCTGCAGAACATTTAAACCCTACTGCAGTCTTTGAAACCAATTTACAGTGGCTTTCTGTTCTTGGCAGCATCAAAATCTACATGAAGCTTGACCTTAAACCTCAGCAGTTTCTCAGACCAGTCCTTCTACTCTCATTTCACCTGTGGGGCTCTGTATAACAGGTATCTTCAGGCCCCAGATAGTGAACAACCAACCAAACTGATGGAGATAAGATTTTGGGGATTTTCTGGCTATGTGTCATATTGGAAGTACAACAGTTGAAAGGCTGAGGTTTTGGATTTGGGAAGCTGTTTTTTACATCTCTATACTTGGACTTGAATTTTATTTCATAAGCTGCTCCTACTGCACTGGTCTAAGAGTGCATTTCTTCCTGTTTTCATAAGGATCTGATTTAACTCAGGCAACTAGCCCAGAAGAAGATCAGTCATTGAGGCACTCCACCTCAGCATAGAATTCCTGTCTGACAGAAATTAAATCCTAGCACATATGCTAGAAACCCTGCCCAGTTCTCTCTGGCAGAAGATCTTCAGCACAGCTTTAAAAGTGCGTTCATTTTGTATTTCTCACACTCTTCAAGAGAGACTATGAATGAAACCTACTGGGCTACTCTTGTCCACTGTAGTGTCTAATTAAATCCTTCAAAATTAATGATAATACAGAGGACTGCTGAAGTTACCTCTAAAGACAGACTCCAATTGGCTCATCTTCCTGACTTTCATATAAGCAGGGAGTCTGATCCCCATCCATGTCTGACTTGAATGCCCATGACTTTGAAGTGGTCCCTTGCTCTAAGCTGTGTTTACTGTTCTACCACCAGCAGAGAGAAACATCAAACCCTTGCATGTGGGTTGTCTTAACTTCCTGACATCAGGGGCTCCTGATGATGTGTCAAAATATTTCCTGAGCTGGCATGTTGAACCCCCTTCTCAATTCTTACTCTAATACAAAGTTTTTTTTGGAAGAACATACAATTCCAACACATCTGAGAATGCATCTGCGAGGCCAGCTATATTATCTGAACCCTGGATCACACCATCATCTGGATGGCAGCCGTATCACAGATTGCCATTAAAGATTAAAGTGAAGTGCCAGTAAAGTACATCCACAATTTAACTGCTGTCTTCAGAAAGCTCTGCCAAGCAGCCGTGCCTCATGATATAGAAGAATTGCTGATTTATTACTTTCTTCTACTTTCTCTTCTCACAAAAGTCAGGCAGAATCACTAGTTTTGGGATGTCCATTTATCAGGTAAAGGTCACTTTTGCTAACAGGCGTTTTAAAAAAGCACATAAAACTAAGGCACAGTAACATATGTGTGTATGTACAAGACATTGTCAAACACTTCATGATACCCTTGTAATATATTCTTTTGATTCTTTATTATCATCTAGGATATATTTTATTTATATCTGTCTCAATCTCTGCCAAGACCATGGGTTTTCTGAAGTAGTCTGGTCCCAGGCCATCTGGTCAACTCACCATGTGACAAGATTAAACGTATCGTATTAAAACAGAAATTAAGAGTAACTCCTCATGATCGATTCCCTTTGGTGACACAACAGACATCAATGCAACAACTTTCAAGGGCTAAATTAAAGACACAAACATGTGGCATATTTGAGCTAGGCAGATGATAAGTGATGGGTGGGTTGTGAGTCCTGATTTATTCATTAATGACATATAGATAATATACTGTACCTTCTCCCATTTGTAGTATTTGTTGAAAAGTGGCTTGTCAGCTGGCAATTCATTTAAGGAGGAAGATGACCTCATGAAAAATTAATGAAGTTGCCATATTTTACATTAGTTCTAACGTATTATGCAAAATCACCAAACTTATGAATATTAAAAATACTAGGGCTGGTAGCACAGCGTATCTTCTACATCTCGATCCCACAATGCATTGCTAGAAAAGTTACATTATTCATCACAAACATAACAAAATGGGACTGTTACTGCATGCACCAAAGTTCACAGGTGTCTGTGGCCAATGTGAGTATTTAACACATGCAACACAGTGCCCCAAGCAGACATGTCCCTACTTCCTATTCAGAGTTGAAAAGAGTTGAAAGAGCTGATTTTGTGAATTAGGAGACTGAAAATGTAAGGCCAGAGAAGAAGAAGGGATGGAGAGGCAAGGAAGGGGATATGAAAAGACCTAGTAAATTGAAGCTATTTTTTAAGAAGATTAAAGGTGAAAAATATCATCTAGGAACAGTTATTTAATATCTAGAAAATTTAAATAAACAAAGTGATTTTTCTTTAATAGTCTGTCTTGATAATTTATTCGTGAGGTCTAGCTTGGAGCTAATTTTACATTCAACATGTGGAAATATCAGCATCAGCTTAACACCATTAGTAGATCTACTATAAAGACTTTAGAATAAATACATAAGTCCTTTTTGCTTTCAGATGGATGAGTATTTTTCTATGTAGGAAATAAAGCCCAGTCTGCTCTTCATCTTTGCATGTCAAAACAGTCATAAAGACTTCATATTTTAAACCACATAATCTATTCACTCCTTCTATCATGTTCGTGATATTAATAAGTTATATTATTCTTTTTGTCCCTCTGTGTTTAGGAAAAAAATTCTTTCCCCCCTCTTCCAAATCTGTAACTTGTCTTTCAAATAGGTGCATATGCAGTATATTATAGGAAAAGAAGAATGTGGCTGTATTCTCTCACTGAAAGCTGAATTCTCATGCACTGTGTGTTGAGAGTAAGACTGAGTAAGAGAAGGCTGAATAATGTAAGAGGCATATGTGAACATCATAAAATATATTAAGCAGGCAGGTAGACTGTATCAGAGCCAGGTTTAAAAGTTGAATTCCTATCCCCCAGGTAAAATTGGTATTTAAAAAAAGCCAGCAACACATTTTTTTTTACTTTGAACAAATACCTTATTTTTAGACATTTTTAACATGAGACAGAAATTCTGGAGAGTTCTGATTTTGAAAATAAACTGTTTCTTTACTGTATGAATAGAGGTTGATCTTATTCTGAAAATACGTATTTCCACACAGGGAATTGTATTGTTAACCCTAGATTATTTTTCAGATGTTTAAACCCATACTATAAGTCTGCTTCAAGCCCATATTATCTAAAAGCAGGGTTGAGGTTGACAAATATCTGCCCAAGATAATTAGCTTTGACTAGATGTTTAGCTTTTAAAAAGCTAAAACTAGAAGAATTGAGTCCTCTTTAAAGTATTTTGATGTTATGAGATGAAACATGAATATTAAAATACATCCATTGAAAACATCAGAAAAGTAATTGTAAGTCTAAAATCTTTTATTTTTGTTAAATATATTTCTCAGTCTAAAATTCTTCTACTGATTTTTAACAAATGTTATTCTCTTTTAATATCAATAACCACTCTAAATGAGTTAATATAAAGGGCAACTTCCAGTTAGTACTGTGTAGAAGCTGGTTTTTCTGCTTATATTTTGATTATGTAGTTGGATATTTAGAGAAGCTTCTCCCCAGACATCCATTCCTTTAA
This sequence comes from Tyto alba, assembly GCF_018691265.1. Classification (NCBI taxonomy): domain Eukaryota; kingdom Metazoa; phylum Chordata; class Aves; order Strigiformes; family Tytonidae; genus Tyto; species Tyto alba. The sequence goes on along the minus strand of NW_024881316.1, from coordinate 38,383,520 downwards.
GAGTGAATTAAATATTGACTGTAGAAAATTTTGCCTTTCACATCTGGACATTTTCTCTACCAAAAAGACAAGCAAACAACAAAAGTCAATGCAAGTGTTTTGAAACATTCTCAATGCGTGACTTCAGAGTGAAGTCTAATAATTTTCAAACAGTGAAATCAAAGTATCTGTAAGTACTATTCTAGTCCCTGAAAACAACTTCAGTTTTTTTGCCACTTTAAAATTAATTTCTTATTTTGGAAATGTCTCTCTCCTTTTTTTCTAGAGTCAACAGATGTTTGTTTAAATGATCAACATCAACAAATGTTTGTTTGTGGTATAAATGACCTTCGGTATTTAGGAAGTGATGCAGAGTATAACAAAATGTAAAAACAGAAAACAATTTTCTTTACTTTCAGTAATTCTATTCTCAGATTTATTTTTTTTTTTTTTCAATAACAACTGACAGCTAATACTACTCTAGACTTTGGTGTCTATCACAGACCTCAAGAGATCATCTCGTCCAGCCTCCAGGATGGTGGAGTACTGAGGCTATTCTCACTCGATGTTTATCAAAACTCTACTTAAAAATTAACCATGACAGTATTCTATAACCTGACTCATTAATCTATTCCACATCTTAATTATGCTTAGCACCATGACAAATTGCAAGTCAAATTCGGACCTTTCTGCTAAAGAAAGGGAAAGAACAGTTGTGTTGTTCATGGTAAAAATTTGCATGTATTTAGGGACTGAGAACTTGTTGGATAAGATGGATATTGGATAAGTAGAAAAAAAATCTTTTCTTCTGTTGAGATTTATAAGCTGCCAGGGTCCATAACAAAATACAGTGCAGACCTACTTATATAAGAAAATACAGTATAGCTGCATTGACCTGGCATGTATTTGTTTAGGAAACTGATGGGTGAAAGACCCACTGGTGAGAAACATCATGAAGAAAATAAGTATAATATTTTTATACAATTGTTTCAGCTGCTAACTAATACAAGTTCAACTTTACAGATCTTTTAGAACTGAGATGAAATTAAAATGGACACAGAAACCTGCCTATATTGGAAATCTTTTCACTGCAGCTTCATCTCCATTGAAATATCATGGAAAATTTTTATTAAAAATCAATTCTGGGAAAAATTCAATCAGCTTTAGCCATCTGTTGTCTGACTGGAAAGCCCATGTGCAACTTGCAGTTATCTGTATTTAAACATCATGATTCAAATCATTTAACTCTTTAAACCATCAGAAATTCTGTATCATTTTTTCCTTCTCTAAAAATGGATACAGCTGTAGACTGAGCACTCTCCATCCTCTCCTTCACTCATTTTTCTCTGCCCAGGGAGGATGACACAAGCAGTTTGCCATCATAACAATGGGGATGGATTTTACCAGCTCATTAGAGGTTGTCCTCCCAGCACAATTGCTTGTACTACACTGCCAAACCCACATTCTCACATTGGTGAGTCAGCACTTAAAACAATCATAGCCGTTTTTAAAAAAATCATATTTAAAAGTAATATTTGTTCTTGCTTGTTTTTTAGTTCAAATCATTCATTTGTTCTGCGTGTACAAGTCTTTTTGATTAACCCTCAGTGCTCTGGCACTTAAAGCCAATTTTGGAAATGAACACTAAGATGTTTCTTTAGATCTCCTGATACAGATCCAGGAGCTGGTGCTGTGAGAAAAACTAACACATATAGTGACATGCACAAGAGAGTCTTGGGAACAGTAACACTGTGTGCAGTGAGTATTCCAGGGTTTTCCAATCTGATTTGTGGGTAGAATATTCTGGCCTAACACTTCTCAGCTTGTTTCCTGATAGACAGCCTACATTTTCCTTTCAACCTAATTATAGCCCCATATACCATCCTAAGTAATCTCCCCAGTTAGTAACAATTTACGTTTTACACATCTCTCCCTTTTAACTTCAGACTCCATTCAGCTCTGTGCCTGGAGTGACTAAGACATCAAAATCAGCCACAGGTTCCACATTTTGAATAGAAAATAAATTAACAATATCAACCCTGAAGGCAGCTTTGATTATCTTTGCCACCACTGGTGCTTTTTGGCTTTACCATTTTGTTCATCCACACTGTACCCACTTAGTTCCAGGGGTATCTTAGAGAAAAGAGAGGTTATAACATCCAGACCTATTTAATATTTAAAAATATGCTGCATGGGTAATTTGTGTGGATGCATGACACAGCCTTTACAGAGGAAAACCAGTCCCTCTCTTCCTGGGTGATGAAGCTCTGTTATTCTCTTGGTCAAAAATGGGACCATGATAGAGCCAGGAAGAAAGAGTTCATGATTATTCTTCTTCAAGAATTTTTATCACTGTCCATTTAGGTATCTTGATTTTTTTTTTTTTTTTTTTTTTTTTTTTTTTAAATCCAGCAACAGCAGACTTTAGGGAACATCTGGCGATATGTGGCAGCTTTTCTTCAGAGGGTCATTTTTGCTTGAGGCTTGGGGATTTTTGCTTGAGATTTCTTTAAAATGTCTTTTATTTCTCACAAAAGAAATAGATTTTTGAGGAGAAAGGTTATGTAGATTGTCCTATGGCTATGGAACCACTAGACTCCTTGGGACTTCAGCTGAATCTCCTGAAATAGGAAGGTGTTTAGTTAGAGGGGAATTTTTGTGAATGCATGTGTATGGGGAACATGCAAAGCTCACAAAATACAGCTCCAGTCATTAGGCTTCCACTCGTTGCTTTCCTGGGAAAGAAAAATCTCAGAAACTATATCTTAATTCCTGGGAGTAGGTAAGAAAGCTATTTCTTTCTCCCTATAATTACTGGCCATGTCTTTATCCCCGTATCTCTTTTTATATCTACCAGATAACTCTTTTTATACCTACCTGAGAAAGAACTGGCATCTCTCTGTCTCCATCCTGGCACTGCCACAATCCTAGATCCAAACATACCCCTCCAATATAATATGTGGAATTCCTGAAAAGCTTCAGAAATTGTTTGGTTTGCAGCAGCTCCACTCCCACAGGACCATCCCCATGTGCCACAGTGAGGCCAGCCTGATTTCTTCATGCATAGCCCATGAGTCATCGTGACTGTTCAAGCAGCGGGTAGAGATTTATGTGAACATGACTGCAGGATGAACACATTGCAAACATTTCAATGTACTGAAATTTCTTGGCAAAAATCCAAACCATGTTTTGGTCTAGTTATAAGGCTTGGTGAGTGCTCACTTCTTGTACTTTTTTCTCTCTTTACCAGAAATATGCTTTCTGCAGTCCAACATACATTATGCACAGTACTACAGTGCAGAGGACGGAACTGTTAATTTTCTTCCTTCTAGCTTTTTACTGGAAGAAAAAGAAATGTAGAAAGTAATTTCCCTACAAGAAAGAAAAAGGAGCTATAGGAAAACAGTGAAATCTTTAGAGTTTCTTTCCCTGCTTTGCTACAGATCTTCTCCCTAGAGCCTATTAGCTGCCCCCTATCCTGATTTCTTGCAGTATTTCTGGGGAACTAGCACCTTTTATGGATTTTTTTTTTGGAAAAACCCCAGATAACATTAGAGATAAATGTAATTTAGCCCCCCGCAATGATATGTAATTTACACTATTTTAAAATTTCTCCTTATTTTGTTATACAAGGAAAGCCAAAGACATTTTAGTTACATCTGCATTTGATACAGAGATCAAGGATTAAGGAAAGGAAAAGATATACCAGTCACACCTTTTTTATATGGTGGGCTTCAGACTACTTCACTGAAGCACCTAATTTATTCCTAATTCTTATGTGCCTGGCAAAATAATCCTTCTGAAACACCTCACTTTCTTAAGTAGACAGGGAAAGTCTCTTCAGGGGCAGATAAATTTAGGCAAGAGAATCTTCTTCTATTACAAAAGAATAACTTCTCTTCATTGACTGCCAGGAGACACTTACTTTAGGGAGATTGCTAAGAAGATGGCCCTGAAGATCTAACCCTGATGTATAAGTTCTGGACAGAGGGAATCCTGTGTTTCTCTGGAGGACTTCCAAAAGAATTCTCTCTGGGAATGGATTTTCCGTACTGAACTGTGGGTAAACAGAACAAGACAAAAAGCAAATTATTTCCAAAATGAGATGAAGAATCCTACTTCAGGACATCATAGATGAAAAACATGTAGAAGTGAGATTCTTACATGGAATTATAAAAATTTCTTATGAATTATAAAAAAAAATCCATATTCTTTATTATAAATACCTTAAAGACCTGTAAAAGGGGAATAACTATTGAGTTTAGACCTTTGAAATGGAAGAATCCTTTTTATCCTATATTATAAAGGAAGACTTTCAAAAGAAGCCTTGAGACAGGCAAAATAATGAGGATTAACAATCATAAATTCAAATTAAGCATCACTACACTGCTATTTCCTTCTATTTATCATGATTAATCTATGTCCGCTTTCCAGGAACATGGAAAGCACCCAATCTGGTTCTAACAAGGAAAGCTGTCGGTATTTTAAATGTCAATTGCATTCCAATATCTCGTTAATATTATTGCAGAGAAAACTGAAATCTGGACTGCTAGTGGTGCTTTTGCAAAATCCATTTACCAAGGTTAAAGAAGTCTGGTTGATGTAATGCTACAGAGGTAGCACTGAACTGTAATACCACTTCTTTGTATCCAGACTTATAGCTTGTTCTTACTGTCATGTTGCTGATGTTAGCAGATTTCGTAACATTATTGGATTTTTCTTAGGAGAGGTGATAGTGCAGGCTGAGCAGGCTGGTTACTGCTGCTTCTAGTTCTTTGCTCAAAGAGCTGCTCTTTGATCACACTGATTATGGGGACACCTCTCAGTGGTTTGGTTTGAAATACTGGCTGCTGTCGACTGTAATTGAATAAGCACCTCCATGGGATGTTTTTTTGAGTATTCATGGGCTGAATATTCAATTTGCTAATGCATAAAGAGCAGAGTTGTAATTGCTTTTGCCCTTCTGATGAAACCCTCCACCAGTATCTTTAAAGTTAGTTTCAACATTTTTTATGCAATCATTTTCCTCACTTGTCTTTTCAGTCCTTGGAGGGAGAAGTAGGAACTCAAATTTGGTTTAAAATGTGACTAAAAACCAATGAAACAAAAATGTGTTGAGACAAAAGAAGGCTCATTTTGCTTTTTTAAAAAAAAGCCTAAATATTTAGTAAAGTATCTTAAGTGATAGCTAAGTGAATATTTATTGTTTAATTGTAATATCTCATTTTTCAAACAGCAACACTATTACATGAAATTTTGGGTATTTATAGAATTTCCTAATATGCAAAGGCATATTAATAATAACTTTAATAATAACTGATTATTTGTTGTTAATATATTTTTGTAGCAACATTTTTGACTCTATCCCCTACAGAAAGCAGATGCACAGAGGTGGAAAATATGAACAAATATCTTGCTTCTAGCCACATCGAAAATTATCTTACCAGAACTCAGCATTCATGGGGTTCCTATATATGTACCTATATGGCCCTCTTTATCCCTGGGGATCTCATGTTTAATCAGTTTTTGAAGGCATCTGTACTCATTTCAGAAAAAAAAAAAAATCTAATTGATTGTTAACTCATACTTCTTAATTCAGATTTTTCTAGAGAAAATTCTTTTCCAAATGAAATGCAAGTGCATTAATTCAGAGCTAGTTCTTTGTTTTGGGTTTATGTGTGACGGGGGGTTTGGTAGCAGAGAAGAGGGCTACAGCAATGCCCCCTGTGAGAAATGACGGCGGTTTTGGTAGCAGGGGAGAAACTTCTCAAAGCTCCCCTGGCTCCAAGTTCCACCCACCTCTGGCCAGGAACAAGCCAATTAGCGATGGTGGCTGCACCTCTGTGATAATATATTTAAGAAGAGGAACCTGGGAGGAGGAGGAGGTGTGAGGGAAATACCAGTGCAATCACCAAAGTCAGTGGCAGAAAGGAGGAAGATGCAGGGAGGTGCACCCGAGGAGAGGATCCCCTGCAGCCTGTGGTGAGAGGGCAGGGCCACCCCCCCTGCAGCCCATGGAGGTCACTGGTGGAGCAGATTCCCACCTGAAGCCTGTGGAGGACCCCATGCTGGAGCAGGTGGTTGCACCTGAAGGAGGCCAGGACTCTGAGGAAAGCCCCTGTTGTTGTAGCTCAACACTGGGAGGACTGCAACACACAGGAGGCACCCATGCTGGAGCAGCTTGGGAAGAGCTGCAGCCTGTGGGAAGGACTCCCATCAGAAAAGTTTCTGGAGAACTGTTTCCCATGGGAGGGATTTCATGCTGGAGCAGGGGAAGAGTGAGATGAATCCTCCCACTGAAGAGGAAGGAGCAGCAGGACTGACTGCACACCCCTCCACCCCCCCCTCACCCCATGAGCTGCTGGGAGGGGGAGATAGAGAAATTGGGAGCAAAGCTGAGCCTGGAAAGAAGGGACGGATGGGGAGAAGGTGTTTTTAAGATGTGGCTATATTTCTCACTGTCCTACTCTGACTGGTAAATTAGTAGTGGTGGTGGTGGTGATGGACAAATTAAATTGATGTTCTTTTTCTTCCTCAGTTGAGTCTGTCTTTTGCCTGTGACCATAATTGGTGAGTCATCCCTCACTGTCCTTGTCTCTATCTCTGAGCCTTTTTTTTTTTTTTTATTTTGTCCCCTTCATCCCTGAGGGGGAAGGAGTGAGTGAGCTCCTATGTGGTGCTCAGCTGCCCTCTGGGCTTAAACCATGACATTCTTGAAGAATAACATTTCCTTGAGGAAGCTGGCATGCAAGTAAAGCTCTAAATATTAATAGAAGATGGTTTGCTTGAAATTTCAATTCCCTTTATTAAATACATTTAATAGATTATTTCCACACAATTATTCCCAAAGGCACTCCTTCACATAATGTGTCTGAGAAGCTATTATTTCATATATACTAACTAGATGTAATGTACCTTTGAAAAACAGTGGTGAATATATCTTCTATTTTTTTTATTATTGTATTTTTATTATTATATTATTATATTTGTAACTATCTGCTTTTCTATATATGATAATTTTCTGAAGGAACTTGAGAGGGGAAAGAAAAAGACAAAAGGGAGGATGGTAGCTAAGAAGGTGGCAACTTTGTGGTTAGGGTGGTTGTTTGGAGACTGCATGTGAATCTCATTTTTTTTAAGGAGGGATTTGAGTACAAATGTCCCTTCATGTTTTGGTTGTCTACTGCATGCATTCAAATATTGTATGAAAAGAATAGGTATCTTCTATGGACTTGTTGAAAAAATGAATTCAGCTGCAATAACATTCTTGGAAACCCTCATGTGCCATGAACAGTATTTGTTCCATGTGTCATACTGCTTTCTTCAGTGTGTTTAATTTTTTATCTCATTTGTGTTCAGTAGACCTAGACATGAGCAGGACTGAAACAATTGATGCTGAGGGGCATTTCAAGTTAGACTGGGTTGTAGCTGGTGAATTTAAGTCTCTTCTACACGATGCATGAACTGAGCAGGTGTCTTCTGGATCACAACGGTGGACAGAAGTAATCAAATTTGCCTGTGTCCTTTTTTTTGCTGCTGATTTTTTTTTTTTTTTTTTCACATCCAGCCATTAAGTTCATGGAACATGTAATACCAAATACTTAAATTTAGAGGATATTAAGGTAGAAGCTGAAGCTACCTGTATGTTCAAGAGAGGTCTCTAGAAGGCAAATCAGGGTTCCAAAATTTGAAAGTAGGTAGGTTTCTCATTTAGGAGCTCTAATTGCTGTGCGGAAGCACACACTTCTCTCTACTGACTGTAGAGGGAACCTGGGTACCAAAGGTAGGTGCTTGCAGAGGTGGTGTCAGGATTCTCCATTGTCTGTAGACTGTATGGAATGGCAATTAAAGCATATGGTATGTGTTAATTTCCTGGGTTATTCTGAAGTGTGTGGCAATATGATCTTTCTTGTACTTTTTCCTGTCAGTTTACTTTGAAAGTAGAATTTACATTGCATACAAACAGATACACATGTGTACTCATCATTTGTGACTTTTAGCATGAAACATTCATCTATGAAGTTAACTATTATGTTTTAATATTGAAATTAGTATGGTTTCTCTGTCTGCAAGCTTGTTTAGAAGGTTTAGCCCTTACTGTAAGTGGTAATAGAAAACATATTTTCCTTAATTTATATTTCCAATACATGTGTACAGACTAAAAATGTACACAAACTAAAAAAAATATAATTTATTAATGCTGAAAAATATTGGTCTGACACTATAGATTAAGTGTTACAGCTACAAAAACTCATGTCATTAATATGACTATGGTGAAGAATCAGAGAAAGAGTAACTTTTTATTTTACCACTGAGTACAGCATTTATTAAAAAATAGTCTCTCCTCTAAAAATATTGCTTCCCTTTAGTTTACTGCATCTGATTGGATTGCCTGGATTTTTGCTATAGATTCTTTATTTTTATTTTTAAATTTGCACATATTTCTTCCTATCTTCCACTTTTCTCTATGTACACAACATTTCATGGAAATGGGTGAATCCAAGACCCATTCCCCTAGATTTAGTTAGATTTATGTCTTGAGTACAGCTCTTGCCAGCTTATTCACTTTAGGTCCAGCAGTATTTTTCAGGACAAAGGTAGCTTGCTTTGCTCATTTTTCGAGCCACCCAGAGTCTGTGAAACAGCAGTAGTGTTACACTGAACTGGAGCTAACAAACCCCATGCTTCAGCAGGATTTGTTTAGTGTGAGGAGTTTTACTCCCCACTAATGTAGCCACAGCCTTTGACTAGTCAGAAGGAGGGAAACAGAAAAAGAGAAAGTCTGTGAGTCTTAAGACATTCTTGCTGAATTTTGCTCAGCAACATGCAAGATGATGTAGTGTCTTTGCCCCACGATTAGCCAAGTGAATCTCCCTAAGCTGTCTAGACATGGTGCCAGGCAACTGGCTCTAGGTTGCCCTGCTTGAGCAAGGAGGTTGGACAAGATCACTTCCAAAGGTCCTTTCTAACCTCGACCATTCTGTGAATTTTCATGCCAGTGCATTTTTGGCTTTCTTTCATAGCATGAAAGATCTGTTTTCTTGATAGGTCAAATGTAATAATAACAAAAAGGTGGCTTAATTATTTGCTAGGGAAATTAGTTATATATGATGCCTATATCTTGACCTTTGGTTTGAATAGCTTATGCCTAGGGCAAAAGGAAATTCACGCTTAGCATCAAGCGTAACAGCCTCTGATAAAATGGAGAAGTAAGTCTTAATAATTCTTCAAATAATTAAGACCATGCAGTTGCTCTACTTTACTGTTATTTGTTCTAATTGTCAAAGAGCCATCTGAGAAACCCCCAGGTTCCCAGTTATCTCTAGATAACTGATGGAACAAAAAAATGTTTTGAATAAGAACTGTCATACCCAATTAATTGGACATGACTAATATACAATGTAATACAACAGCAAAACATTTGTAGGCTATGCCTGATAGCTATCTAAAAGAGCCACTTTACACAGAGCTTCTTGGAGAGATGACAGTTTGGCCTTCCTCTTGTGAAGTCTTGCCAGTTTGCTTGGGTTTCAAAGCACACTTCTGGGTGGATCTGGATGTGACACCTTTGGGTAGAGCAAACACGCCTCCCAGAACATGCAAAAATCTTTTGAATTTTAGTCATCCGCAGAAAACAGTTTTGAGAAGACCAGGTGAAAGCCTTCACATGCAGAAGAGATTAGAAAGACCTGTGCTCCTTTTCTGCAGATTCAAGACAGCAGCTGATAGAGAAAGAGCAATGAGTGTGCCAGACATCAGGTAACTATTCAAGTGAAGTGGAGGGGTTGAATGAGCAGTGACCTATAAGGGGATATACAGGTGCATCACTCTCTTTCTGTCACGTGCTTGCAGAACAGTTTGGGTGAGATTTTGTTCCAGATTCAGACAGCTATATACAGGGGTCAACATGTAGTTTTCACATGTAATCTGCTCATGCACCTGCAGTGGTAGACGAATTTAATCTCGACTGGATCTCTGCTGATGGCAATGGCAGTTTAGGCACCAGTGTGCCCACAGATATTTATATTCAGCTCCTAACTTGAACAGAAATATTGCCCTTTGTCTCTGGGATGCAGATGTCCCCAGTGCTGGGAGAGGACAGCTGTATTTTGGTAATTGCTGTGGACTGCCCTTATTGCATCAGGCATCTGTCAGCCATTACTCCCATAGCTACATATGAAACCTGACATGGGGTGCTTAGTGTTGTCTGCAAGAGACAATAGCAGCATCCTTCTTTGAAGAGCTGACTGTCATAGCTGTGAAAATTACACAGATTCACAGTTTCTGACAACCCATCTCTTTTGCTCTGGTTCACTATGCTCTAACTGGTGGCTTCTGTGCAAGTTCTGCTTCAGGGGAGGCTTCTGTCTGGCCCATGCCATCCTCTTGGTTGACTTTGCATGAGAATCAAAGGGAAAGGAGAGCATCAAGCAGCGACCATGGGTCCCATTGTGGTTTGGGGTTTCTTAAAATGTTGGTGTTTAGTGAGGAGCTCAGTTCCAGAAACATGCCACTCTGCCTGTGAAGAAAGGCCTGGGGAACCTCAAGAGCAACTTGTGACAGCTTGGAGCCTGGCTGCAGCCCAAAGCTTGTGTGTGACTCTCAGCACTGAAAAAGTTATTCCTGCTATGGTTTGTTTGTAAAATGCCCTTGGAGATGATGGCTGCTATACAAATGGCAAGTAATAAAGTGCCATTACTGTGTAATTAGTTCTTATTACTTCAGATGGCTAAAATTTGTCTTCTTATTCCCTCCTGCTATGGTTTATTATAGAATAGGAAAATAGAGGGAAGGAGAAAATAGAAGACAACAACAGTGACAAGGCAGCATCACAGGAAATCTAAAATTTCTATAAAGAAGCAGGAGTTGAGGTGGCACCAAGCCAGATGCACCAGAAATGGAAAAGACTGTGCAGAAATGACTTTGGGATTAAACGGTGTGATGATCAGGTAACTTAATTCATCATTTTCTATGCAGTTCTTGAGATGCTTCACCACTTCACACTGAACTCACTCTGTTAAATATTTGTATTTACTTCATTTTCCAAAACAGAGTGACATCAACTGTATTTATTACAGCAAAGAAGAAATCTAATGAAACTTTGATTTGTTCAGTTGATGTCATTGGGTTGCTAATTGCAACTGTACCAAGACGGTGAGGGTATATGAGGCTTGCTGCTCCCTTTTTGAGACCAGGACTTGAAGAAGGAACTTGTCTCATTGAAATGTTTGTTCTTTGGCAGGTTTCTTTATGGTAACGGCTTCAACCTTATGGCTTGGTGCCTTATACTGGGGCAGCTTTTAAGCAGGGTACTATTAAAAGAATGGAGGATTATTTATTTGGCAGGTTCTTTGGAATGTTATGGCCTGTTAATTCTCGTTCTCTGATTGTATTGTTGTGGGTTTGAGTGAGTAGTGGGGGTTTTGGTAGCAGGGGAGGGGGATACAGCAGTGACTTCCTGTGAGAAGCTTCTCAAAGCTCCCCCGGCTCCAAGTCAGACCCATCTCTGCACCAAGGCTGAGGCAATCAGCTGCACCCCTGCTATAACATCTTTAAGAAAGGACGTGGGAGGAGGAGTCAGACTTGTGAGGAGGAGTTGCGGCAGCTGCGTGAGCACCAAGGTCAGTGGAGGAACGGGGGAAGAAAGGAGGGGGGAGGTGTGCCGGAGCAGAGACCCCCCTGTATCCTGTGGTCAGATGGCAGGGCGGCCCCCCCCTGCCACCCATGGATGTCTAAGGTGGAGCAGACACTGATTTATGGCCTATGACGGGCGTCACGTGTACAATTATGGTGTTTGTGCCTGAAGCCAGACAGGATCCTGTGGGAAGAAGCAGCCTCCACTGTTGTAGTTCAGTGTAGGGAGGATTGCAGCATGCAGAGGTGTCCCATGCCAGAGCAGTTTGGGAAGCGCTGAGGCCTGTGGAAAGGACTCAGGTCAGAGAAAATTTGGGGAGGACTGTCTCCTGTGAGAAGGGGACCACGCTGGAGCACTGGAGCAGAGGGAGAAGTTCCAGAAGCTCCCCCTACTGAAGATGGAAGAAGCGGCAGCGCTGACTGCACCCCCCATAACCTGCCCCTGTGCCACTGGGGGGAGGATGTAGAGATATTGGGAGTAAATCTGAGCCCAGGAAGAAGGGAGGGGTGGGGGGGAAGGTGTTCTCAAGATGTGGCAATGCTTCTCACTGTCCTACTCTGTTAAGTGTTGTTGTTAGTGTCTGCAGTAAATTTATGTTCCTTTTTTTCTTCCCCTAACGAGTCTGCCTTTTGCCCCTGACCATAATGGGTGATTTATTCCTCCCTGTCCTTATCTTGAATCCCAAGCCTGGCTTATTTTCTCCTTCTCAGCGCTGGGAGGTGGGGAAGGGGGAAAGTGAGTGGCTGTGTGGTGCTCAGTTGCTCTCTGAGCTTAAACCATGACACATATACATTAAACTGCAAAGTGCACGTGTGAGGTGTAGTTCTACTTCCATTGTTACTGAATTTATAGTTAAAAATTTTACTGGCTTTGTTCGAAAAGATTGTGAACCATTTGAAATTTAGCTGTTCATACTATTATCATTCACAGGACAAGTTCATATTACAGGTTTATAGTCTGAGTGTGAAGATGAGCTCACCTGAAACTGAGATGAATGTCTTATGTTATAAAATCTTTGAATATGGTGAGCAGTATCCATGTGAATATGTGGTTAAGTGGGTAGAAAAAATGCCAAGTAATAAACAATCATAACTTGTTGCAGTTTTCACTCGTGCCTAGGTGATTCCCAGACTTAGGCACAACTCTATGTGCAGAGGCTAGAAATTCATCACAGTACTGAAGACCTAGTATCTACCAGTATTCGGGGCATGTACCTCAAAAGAGAGATGAGTAGTGAACCTGCCATCTTTAGGGAAAGCTGAGGACAGTCTGTGTGACAGTAGTTTAAGAAAATGCTTATTTTTTTTCCTCCTTTGCCTCAGTTTCCCATTAAGTCTTGGCAGGGAGGGAATCTCCCTTTCCTGACCTCAAAGTTTAAATATTGACTTTCTGACCACCCCCGCCTGGCCAGGGTACATGGAGGGAATGGGCCCAAGCTAAACTACACAGAGGTGCCATAATAACTTCAGAGTTAACCTCACTCAATTTTCATCTCATTTTTAATTTTTAGAATAAATATATTTTTTCATTTTCTTGAAAAGTTTGGTGGGAAAACACTTGTCATTTGATGGAAAATTTTCAACAGTCTCTGCTCAAATTCTCATAGCATCAGACCTTAATTATTTCCAGTGCTATCTTTGCAGTGCCTTCTGAGTAACCAGATTTAATAAACTGTTGTATTTTTAGGAGCATAATAACAGGTTACCTGTGATTCAACATCTGTGTGAATTATGTAAGTTAGGCTAATACAAGTCAACCCAAGAACTCCATCTCATAACCCACCCACCTATTTCTGGTCTCTCACAGACTACTTATTTTTTCTAAAAAATCCTTTTTCTTTAGGAGCATTATCTACACAGTTTGACCTGACTATCTTCAACTCATCCTGCCTTGGTCGAGGTGCTGACTTTATGCTGATTACCTGGTTATCAGGTAATGAACCCGGTGATGACTAATTTTCTACTCTCAGTATTTTTAAAACAATATACATTAACTGGTGCAGGTTGTACACAGAATAACATAATACCATTGGTGTCTATCAGTGCAACAAGACTGATGGTCTAATGAAAAATTAAAAACAGAACCAATACAACAGAGCATTTATTTATTCTTGCTTTTATTGCCTTTTATGTAAAAAGTACTACTAAGCATATTCTGGAATTAAAATATCAAAGAAGGAACATGATTTAAGGGAGAGAAATGAAGACAGAGAAGAGGGAAGCATGATTTTCCAAGGTTAGAAGAGAGCTAACAAATCAATGAACCTGTGGGATAAAGGAAGGTAGCTCCAAATGTCAGGAGCTGCACTGACCTGTTTGAATGATGAATCGTAGCACAGAGAACAGTATGGCACAGGGCATGTAACAATATGCCAGTGCAAGAAAGGCTGCTGAAATGTCACCTGTCAACAAACTGCATTACACACCTTTATTATTGGTGTCATCTAGTATAGTGACCTTTTTGTATGCAATGGTAGCCACTGTGTTGAAAATGCACATTTAACATATGTGTTTTGGTTAATATTAATCTCTGAAAACATTATTTTAACACAACAAATACAGTGACAAAAATACATAATGAATGATCATGAAGTGTCTGAGCAAACTGTGAGAGTGTGATGTGGAAGTAAAATTCATGGTTTTGTTCATGTGTTTTTCAAAATCTAAGAAAACTATCAGTTTGGGAAAGTTTGGGGGTTGGGCTCCACTAGAAACATACGTGGGGTTTTTTTGCATCACATTCTGTTAATCTTATCATTGCATGGCAGTGCAAGTTAGCAGCATTTCATCTGAGCGATGATGGAGTTTGTGGAAGTGTGACACAGCCTAAGGAAAGCTTTGGGGCAACTGAGTGTGTGTGGTCTTGATCCAGGAACCCCATTTGCACAGGTATCCAGTGGCCACCAGCACAATCACAAATCCCAAAGTTATTTTGAGAGGTGGTTTAAGTCTCACCAGGAAAATTCTCAGGAGTCACACTGGAAAGTGTATGACAACTTTTCCAATTAATTTTGCCATGTAGGTGAAGCAGAAAATCAGTAGAAGAAAACTGACAAAGTTAACAAACAAAATGACAACTTTTCTTACTTCAAGATTAATTTACCTATGCAATGCCTGTGGAACAGGTTTTTTTGTGATCAGATGAGCCCCTCTGGTTGCAGATGAGGCACATCAGAGGTTTCTGCTTCCTTTACTCTTCTTCCCCTTTGAATGATTGTTGTAATTTCAAATCTTCTAGTAGATGTAGTCTGTGAGGAAGATCTGGGCTAGAAACATAAAGCTCTTGGCATCCTCCTGCCAGCACTCCATGAGGCAACGGTAGTATGAGCAGCTGTGTCAGGAGATGACAAGGGAAAAGCCCCGTGGGCGGTGGGATGTGGAGTGAACTGATGAGCAGTAAAGCTTCATGAAAGACAGAGGATGAACCCAGAAAATGCTAGATGATGGTCTTACACCAGCCAGGGATTTCATTTTTATAACCTTACATTGAGCAATCTCCTAGGGAATGGGAGTAAATAGTTCTATCCTGCTCCACTCATGGATGAAAATTCTCAAATAAACAAACTTTGAAGGAAATTGCCTTCACAGCACGGTTCCCTTTTCTACCTAGTTTGCAGTTTCCCCAGTGCACCTGCAGGTAATGTTGAACAAATCAGCCTCATTCTGATAGGTGTGGAAGGAATCCACAACTATTACATGGAAAGATGCACAGAATTTTATGAAAGAGACAAAAAAGTCTTGACCAAGGTAAGACATGCAGACTAGATGTATGAAAAGACCAGTAGCTTTCCTCTTTGCCCATAGCAGTTCTTAAAACTGTCACCAACTTCCTTCTCCCGGACAGCTGTTTATGATATTCTTTAGATCCCTGTCTGAGGTGGAGCTTCTGTAAAGTAATAGATTAGAGTCTCGATATCCTTAGGGACCATGGTGTTATTACTTACAGAGCTGCATAAGCTGGCAAGTGAATAAGGAGAGCTTTGCACTGTGGATAGCTCTGCTAAACACTTAAATACAGCCATGAGCATAAATCGCACACACTCAACAATACTCCTGGGAAGTGCAACTCAGTCAGTATGTAACATCATATGTAACAATATTTTTCTGTGAGTTCCTTCTTGCTTTCAAGGGGTAATGTTAGACTTGTAATAGCAGAAAAATTGTTAAACAACAACGCCTGTCAAACATTTACTAAATTGAACTTGTCCAGCCTATCTTTACATTCTGCTTTAGGGGTCTGTTCTTGGCAAGCTGTAACAGGAATCAGAACAGAGATGCAGGTAACACATTTGGATGTTTAAGGACCATGCTTGCTTCCCTGTGCAGGCAAAGCAGCAGATGTCACAGGGATCAGGAGATCTCATTCTGACAAGCTAAGGCATTCCCAGGCATGGAAAGCAGCCAAATATCTGATCCAAAGCCTACAAACTATTTTAGCTTCTTTTTTCCTCTCAGAATCTTGGAAAAACAGGCTTACTTTGAGATGGAAGTTATGTGCCTTGGAGTAAAGCAAAATGCTAAAAATTATTCTCATCTTTCCATTTTCATTTTGTTAGAAAAAAAGGAGGCTTTGATCCATATTTCCTGTTCTTTCATTGCTCGGCATTATTCTTTCCATCTCCACCTATCTCTGCTTAAGCTTTATTTCTAGAGTTGAAAGAAAAATCAGATTCAGAATGTGATAGCAAGCAAGTTATCTGTTGTGTTAAGACCTCTGCTGCTTCAGATTTGTTGGTTGTCACACTCAGGAAGATTTTATTAATTC
This sequence comes from Tyto alba, assembly GCF_018691265.1. Lineage (NCBI taxonomy): Eukaryota > Metazoa > Chordata > Aves > Strigiformes > Tytonidae > Tyto > Tyto alba. The sequence continues at coordinate 38,367,142 of NW_024881316.1, read as the reverse complement.
CTAGTTTAGCCTGTATGCTTTATTTGCAGTGTGTTAATTTGTCACTTCTTGGTCAGAACACACAGTTATCAGGTCCAGACTTGTGAAAAAGAATAAATTTAAAGACCAAATTATGAGAAGGTGTTATTCTTTCAGAGCTCTTGTCTCCTAATCTGATTTGTGGATTAGCAAGTTTTTATAGGTATGCAGTTGAAATCCTGGATAGTGAGGATAAAAAGAAAGAAGGCCAGATATTGTAAGTATTTAAAGCATCAACTTCCCACTGAATTCAGTAGACATTATCTGCATTAAACCTTTGGACATTGAGACCAGTGACTGCCACAGAGAATCCCACTCAGTGTTTGTAAAGAAATGTGTGTTTCTGTAGAAGTGGAATTTGGGTCTCACAGGCTTAAGGCTGGTTTGGAAGTGAAAGCGAGCAGCTTTATTGTCTTGGTTTTCAGTTTGAGAAGAATTTGAACTTTCTATGACTCTTTAGTGTTTCCATGTACCATTTTAAAATGTTGACTAATTTCAAACAAAAGTTAATAATATATGAAAACAATACCAAAATTTAATCCTTCATCAGACATGTGGTTTGGTAACCCAGCAGTGACTGAATCCTCACAGTGACTGGAAAACCCTATAGGGTGTAGATACAGAAGCTCATCAAATTTGGTGCCAATAGAAACTTAATACAAAGAAGCAAAAGTCAAAATATGTTATATTTAACTTTATTTTATTTTATCTTCGATAAGATGGAGATTATGCAGCGTAATGGCAGAAGAAAGTCAAAACAAAAATGAGGATTTTATCTCTGAAGGAGTTGTTCTATAAGAACAGACATGCTGTTATGACCATGCATAATGTGAGAGAACATGTGGATTTTGTAAAGGGCCCTGTATTGACAGAGCATATTACTTCTAATAAGTATCAAGAGGAAGATTTTGTATAAAGGTCATGTAGTAACTAAGTTTTCAGTAGAAGTATCTGAAATAGCTGCACATTATTTGAGCTACTTCTGGGTACTAACATTACATCCTAGATGTTACTCTAAGCTTTCAAACCTGCAAGACAAGTAGAGATACTGAAAACCCAGGGCTGCAAACAGATTAAGGTTTAGCTTCTAAAAGGTTTCACTTTTAAATATGATGCTGCAAACTCTGAGAGTCCTTGGAACAAACGTAGCTGATGGAAGAAAAGGACAACATGAGACAGCTACAATCTGAATGGTGACAGAAAACATACAGAGTAGACATTTGTATATTGAGTAGGTGTTCCCAAGAATCTCTGTGAAGAGAGCAGGAGTCTGTTTGCCAGGCCTTGTACTTCACTTCTGTGAAGATATTTGGCTTGTAAGTTCCTCAATATTAAAGTTGCAGCGTTAATGTCATATTTGCAAATACCTACACTCAAACTAAGTTTTAAGGGGTTGAATACTAACACTTCTGACTAGCTAAGTGGTTTGATAGCCATAGTTAGGATAAACTCTAAGCCTACTGAAAATCAGCGCCTGTTGTGTAATGTGACCATTCATAAAATTTATCTGGGCAAAATCCAACTTTCAGGCAACAGTTGGCCTAGTCTGGGTGAAGGTGGAAGGTGGGAATTTATCTACTGATGCAGCAAAGAGGAATGGTCAGGGGAAGAAAAGTCAATTTGGGTGAATACTGGAGTTTGGATATATGCTCACCTACTGAGTTTCCACAACAGTACTTTAATTTCTTGCTGATTGTAATGGAAGAACAGAGTACCTGCCAATCCGCAAGACAGAGCTTCTGCTTTTCAGGACCTGCCCCAGGTCATCTTCCCTTGCTTAAAGCTCATGTCATTCCTATCTCCACATCCTTTCTGACTTTCTGTCTTCTGTGGTAAGGCTGGACACCTGGGACACTTCTATTTAGAAAATGCTGCTAATGTTTGTTGGCTTATCTGGATATTACTGACCTGGATTCTGACATTCCCAAGGTTTATTGCCAGACTGAGATAAGGGAACCTAATGTCCTTCCTCTAAGCAAGAATCTGCCCAACAATTTCACTACTGATATTAACAGGAGTTGAAGTTTTTGCAATAAAGGGAGATCAGAAAAGGTTGTGGGAAATGTATCTGCTGATTATATTTTTGTTCAGAATGAAAAATGACTCAAAAACCTTGCAAAAATGAAAGAAGAAATGTTCGCAACCATCAATTTTCCTTTATTCTCATATAGCTCCATATTTGATACTAGGGGAAACCACCACTCTGTGATTTGTTTCTTACAGTTGTCACATATGTGAAACAAGATGACAGACACCTGAGGTGAGAAGAGCACAATTCCTATAATTAGTGTTTGTGGAGACATCACTGGTGTTCCTGATAAGGGGACTTTTCTGTCCCAGCCATATATCAACATCCAAAGCCCTGCAGAGCTAACATCTAATTTCTTTGCTACTACTGTTTGAGACCAAAGAAGTAGTATTATTGCTGCAATTCAAAGATTAGTTAATGATTGCTGGAGTCTATCTATATGCTTTGGCAGAACATGACATTTGTTTTTTTGATTGATGCTCATTCTGAATGCAGGCGAATCATCTGGCAGAGAGAAAAATTACCCAGTGACCTAATGTCCTGTCACTGATACACAACTAATTATATGAGCACTGATCCACATAACATCCACTATGTGAATTTGAATGCCCATCTGTTCATTCCAGATTAATTGTGACACTGATAGCTCCCCATTATGAAACTGTTATTTTTTAAAAACCTTCCACAGAAAGCAAAAAACCCTTTCAATCCCCACAAATGCAAACAAAACAAAACCCCAAGCCTAAACAGACCCCCAAAATGACCCCTTCTTCAAAAAATGCAGGTTCATAAGTTCAAATATTCTCTTCACTGCCAGATGAAGCACACCAGAACCCAAGGGAATTGGTCATAAAATAAAAGATGCCTAGCAGTTAGAAAGAAGATATTATTCTTTACTCAACCTTTTGATCTTAAGTAAGGTTTAAAGAAATACTGAAAGGTTCAATTCATCTTGCTTAACATTAGCTATCAACAATTTGGATGTCTATATTTGGGCTAATCACCCTTTCAGGGAATGATTCCTTTGACCTATTTCGTATGTGTACTTTAAGAGAAGACAGATTTGCTCCAGAAATGCTTATTTCTCTCTGCTTCTCCAGGTCTCTAAGGGAGCTTAGTAGTTGAGATCTGATATAGATACTACACAGTAGATGTCTATATTTGGTGAGATCAATTGCACCCTCAAGTAATTTGCAGGTAAATTGATTAATTTGGTATGTTGTATCTCTTTTCACTACATTTTCTCTTTGCTGCCACCTAATTCTTCTTAGATATTTTGATTCTTTTATCTTTTGACAGTTCATTGCAAATCTGTGTAATTACAATTCTTGCTAGCACTGTTCCTCTATTTGAGCCAGAGTAAATAATCCAAAGAATTATCATTATTTAGTGTTTGTATTACTGTAAGTGATCCCACTTGCAACGTATGCCCCAGGATCATTTTAGTGAACTCCACTGGAAATCTTCTCCCAGATCTTACAGATGTACTCTTAAAAGCACGTTCAATCTTCTGATATTTTGCAATATATCTATTAATTTCTGAGTTGTGCACTTTTAAAATAGTGCCATTAATTTGTGTTTATATGTAAATGTATATGTACTTGTGTTTTAATTGTCTTTCATCTAGCAAACAGCAACATATTTTGATCCATCTGCCATCAACTGTTGGCTTGTATGAAATCTATCAGTTATATAGTAGCTGTTGCACCAAAATGGATGAATGAAGCCAACAGAGTAAAATCAAGGACGCACCTTAGTTTTGATACGAGCAAAACCTGAAACTGTACTGTCTGTTGCATAAGAAGAATTCAAAGTGCTATTAACTATTGGCATTATTCCAAATGATCCACAATGATCCTATTATTTGAACATGAAATATAAAATGTCTGTTTTCTGGACCATAATGCACAATTCATTATTTCCATGCAGTGTTTTTCTGTGGAGAGTAACAGGCAAACTTTAATTCTTCCTGTTTTTTGCAAGAAAAAAATTGATACTATCTCACTTGGAGTAAGAAGTTGTGATAGCTGGACATATATCCATAGTACTGTACCTACAGAGAGGCTTATATTGATTTTAGTCACACATTCATACTCCAGCAGTTTTTGAGCACTTAATTGCATGTTAAGACTGAGATTTAATTTGCCTAATTTAAGAATTTTACCAAATTTTAGTATTCTTGGATTTGTCACACTCCATTCTAAATGTTAAAATGTAGGGGTTTTAACTGAGCCTAGTCATTCTATAGTCTTTTATCAGCAATGGAGAGAAATAGGTAGTTCTGTAGAACAATCCATCTCATCCAAACTCAGACAAGAACAAATGATATGTATCATTTACTTGGTGTATTTATTTCTGTACAAACCATGATGGGAGTCCCACTCCTAATGAGTTGGTTTGCCAAATATAAGTACCTAATTCCTTGTAAACTGTGAGAAATAGTTGTATTTGACAGTGCCTCAAGATACACAGAGGGAGAACTTAGCTGACTGTTGGTATACAACTGATGTAAGTATGCAGAAACTCCAGGAAGACATATAATACAGAAGACTGACTATATAGGAATAGTCCATAGGATGAAGAAGTCTTACAAGACAGAAGAGAGACATTACTGTCTGGCCTTAAAATGGAGCCTAGTTTTGTATGAAATACAACATGTTTATAGATAGGCCAAATATACAGAAAAAACATTGAAAGAGCTCAATTTAAGAACTCCACTCATGATTATGCTAAGGTGCCAGGTGCTATGGATGTAATTAATCTCATCTGTCTTGTATAATAAGCATGTACAATGTTTAAAGGTGAGCCATCATTGAGGTTGTCTTTATAATTAACCAAGAGAGTAAGTAATTTCTCTGCATATCAAAGCCTTTCTGCAGTTCATCCAATCTATTTAAATATCTATCTTAGCATGAGATAAGCCATTCTTTGAAAGCCCATTTGTTTCCTATGCATCTCAGACATAGAGGTTTACATTAGAGACATTGTCCTGGTTTGGGCTGGAACAGAGTTAATGTTCCTTTTTGGTAACTAGAATAGTTGTCTAGTGTTTTAGATTCAGCACTGGGTTTGGTATGAAAAGAATGCTGATAGCACACTGATGTTTTCAGCTGCTACTGAGATTTCAAGGACTCTCAGACTCCCCATGACCTGCCCGTGCACAAGGGCAGAAGAAGCAGGGAGGGAGCACGGCCAGAGCACCAGACCCAAATTAGCCAATGAAATATTCCATATCATGGAACGTCATGCTCATTATATAGAGGAGGGGCGGTCGGGAAGGGGCTTTCTCTCTCTCTCTCTCACTTCCAGGATTGTGACTGTGGGATCTTGGTATTTTGGGATCGTTAACTAGGAACGGGCTGGGTATTGGTCAGCAGGTGGTGAGCAATTGCATTGTGCATTGCCCGTTTATATTTTCTATTACTGTCATTGTTTTCATTTTATTACCATTATTAAACTGTTTCTATCTCAGCCTGTGAGTCTCCCTTTACCCCTCCGATTCCCTCCCCCATTCCCAGGCTGGGGAGGGGAGGGTGGGTAAGCAGCTGAGGGGTGGTTGGCTGCCGACCAGGCTCAAACCTCGTCTACATTAGATCCAGTGAATCCCACACAATTCACCCCTAGACGATGTCTCAGGCTACAAAGAATGTACAATTTTACTTTTGTTCAAAAAGTCTGAACTTCATTAAAGGACACATGAAGTATGCTAGGGAAAGTACAGTGGGGCATCACTGACTCTGGAACTGGGAAAAAAAGTTGCCCCAACATATATTAGGGCACAATACATCATTCCTTGCACACATGCAGATTTTCATGGTGTAATCAGATTGATCACTCTGTTCACAAAATAGTTCCATTTACTGAAATCTGATATAATTTTGTAAATAGCTGGAAATCTTAGTACTTATCTTGGTTTTTGCCTAAATTACTGGAACAAATCTCAGTTTGACTTTCATAGTTTGTGCAGACCACATGGTGTCATGACATTGCCTGTCATATTGACTCTGGTTTTCCTTTAGACATCTATATTCTTTGACATAGGGGAAATAATAGCAAATCTATATCCAAAATTAGATTATTTCACAGAGAAGAACCTGCATAATAATTGGTTGCATGATCAGGCACTAAGGCATTGGAAAGACAAGTTATGGCCACATTTTTTTGGAAAACTTGTGTTATTGGAAAACTATTGCTGCAATATTAAACCATAAACGTGTGTTTCCTTCTAGCTATATCTTATATCATTTTGAGTTTCTGTGATATGATGTATCTATGCTCTTGTTGTGTTTTTTTTTTTTTTTCTCTGCATATTGTTAGGACATTTTTGCTAGAGAAATGACCAGTATTTATGCATAGTAGGTATATTTTATTGAGTGAGGGTGCTTCTTAACAGCCATTGACATTAGCTATCTACTATTTCAAATTGTATTTAGTAACTTGAGTCAGTTATTGATACGAGATATTAAATCGGGACAATTAGAGTAGGTATGGTATTTTTACATGGTATTTTCTGTAAAAAACAAAGAAGATAATGAAGATTTTTTCCCATGTTTATAACTCTGTTAAATATAAGACAACCTATTTACTGTTGACAAACAGTTTAACTGCATCATGTTCTTTCTTAATGGAATTCAATGTTCATAATTTATTATTGTAGAAAGTCATAGTGCTTAATTTCTTACAGAAATGAACTTTCATGTTTAATAGTGTTTCCTTTTCCCTGTCTTTGAAAGATTATTCAATTTACATAGAGATAGAGATCAACACTTCAGCAGGAAATCTTATTGTGGGAACACAAATTAAAACAGCAGTTTTAGGAAATTAGATAGGAAGTACACAAGCCAAGTAGCTTATGTTTTCATGTGTCAAGTTGAAAGTTTAAGAGCTGTTTTGTACATGAATTAAAAGCCATAAGTAATACTAAAAAGCATTTACACAACAGTGTTTAAAATCACCCCTTATTGGTACTTCTCGTGAAAAACAAGGAAACTACATTACCAAAGCAAAGTGTAATTTAAATCTTAATATGACTTTGTCTTGAAATTTATATTTTGAAACATGTAAGCAAAATTACTGATTAGAATACTTTTATTCAAAGCAAAATTGATGAGGAAAATTTTCACCTGAGTAAATTTTTCAGACTTCATATGTAGCCTGAAAACCAGTTTAATTGCTAAAAAAATCCAGGCAAATTGAGGCTCAAGCCACATCTTTGTAGATATACAAAGAACTAATGTACTGCAACTAATAAATCACAGATCTCTGTAAGTGAAAAGCAGTATAAAAAAACTGTAATAGATGTTTTTATAATTATATCTTGGCTTTTGCAATAAAATTGGTGAATTTTTACTGTGATCGTTATCTCAGGCAACTTGAAAAATAGTATCATTAAACCTTTGTGGAATGGCCTGCAGTCATCTTGCATCTTGAACTGATTATTTTTATTATACTGTGCAGTATGTTAATAAAAGGCAAAGCTGAAATTGTCATATAGAAGGGTATAAAGGTCAAAAGAAGAAAGCTGCTTTTCACAATAGACTTTCTGTATGGCTTTGGCAATAAGTCTGTCAGCTGCTCACAAGAGATCAGATCAGTTAGCAATGTAAGCTTTATGTTCACGGAGTTTAGATGAAATAACTTTCATAAACAAATTTCAACTGCAAAAATAATAATTGTATATTGATTTCAATTAAATATGTAACTAAAGAAATAGTAATTAAAAGAAATAACATATTTCACCTAAGTTAGATCCATTCTACATAGTAATTATTGGAACCAGACTAGTTTTAAGATATTTTACTTAAAAAAAAAAATCAACAATTATTTTTTAATCAATACTTAACGTAATGCTGCCATTACAAAAGTAATAAATATTCATCTTTTTGTGGTGTCATGAATAGCTTAGCAAAACCTGACGACTTCCATTATTACTTCTGAATGATTTGCGAATATTAGTTCCTTCTGTGTGTAGGTGTTTATGAATAACCAAGTTGATGGAGAGCTAAAACACAATATAGAATAAAACCATATAATGGAAGCCTAACGCACCAATCAAATGAACGAGAATAATGATAATAGAAGAGAGATATTTAAAAATATCGCTACCTACTCAGACAAAATGAACCTGAGGAGTTATTTCACAAGCTTTACTTATGATGGAAAGGACACAGTTACCTAAATGTTATTTTTCAGTGTTTTTTCAGGTGCTTTGGATGCTTTGACATGGCTTCCAGCTACCTCTCTAGAGACACAGAGCTATTAGAGGCTTTGTCCTCCCTGCAAGCCCTGTGGTGGCTGTCCCAAGGGTGTCTCAAAAGTCAGCAGGTTCTTGACTGTGGGCAACTGGAGTGAGGCCCTTTTATCTAACAGGCTGAGCTGAATGACTGCCTAATTTTTTTAAATGTATTGTCTAGATCTCTGCAGACTGTACTGGGAGCTGGGATTGTTACTGTCCTGGTATGTAACATAAATCTAGATGGTTTATGTTTGAGCTGAATTCTGCTGTGTGGTTTATATCATGTGATGTATGTAGTGTAGGAGGCAGGAGTGTAAACGCAGGTGCTAATACCATCAAGGATACCCTAGGGCACACGTCTGGCTAAGACAGAAGCTATGGGAGACCTGCACTCTTCTGGAGTAGCAGCTGGCAGATACGTTGGGGTGTCACTGGGGGCATGGAACCATGTTCAGGGATCTGAATTTTTCCTGCAGACTGCAGAGTTTTCGTCTCAAAGATAATATCTGATTTTCTGTGTACTCCATGTTTAACATAATGGTACCTAGGTATTGAGTAGTTAACCGATTCCCTTAGGCACTGCTGTTATACAAGCATATATTAAATATCCATTTTTCTATTTAAGTATGGGACAGATTTTCTTAATCTCATGGAACTAGGTAAGCAATACCTAATTATTTTAAAATTTTATTGTTCTTTTTAAATGCAGGCGTATTGGCAGGAAACAAAAATTATTTATATTAAAAAATTGTCTCCTGGGCCCTTCTAGAAACCTCTTCACCTGTTGAAGCTCTTTGTGAATACCTCATCTGTCATATCTGTAGACCAGGAAGTAAGATATGTGTTCACTGACTTCCTGGGGAAAAAAGAAAGGAAACTTGCAGTCCTTAAATATAGTCCACTGTAATACCTAACAGTATATCAACCAGTAAGATCATTCTGCAAAGGATAAATTGTATGATTTGTTTGATTTGAGTCTACCAAGTGATGGCAACTTGGATCATCTACTTGAGTTATATTGTTTACAAGACTATTAAGCTGCAAGTGCAATCACTGATTGTTTGATATACTTTTTAGGTTGACAAGGGAAAAATGCTTTTACCAGGAGAAAAAACAATAGTCCTTGCTAGTGCTGATCACAACTTTTCCAATAAAATGTATTTCAGCCAAACAAATTCATTTTTCCCAGATCCTTATACATATGAGAAGGTAGAAAGAAGGACAGAGCCAACAACTGAGGAACAGCAGTTTAGGAACCACCTAGAGATACTGACTGTATTGAAATCCATGGAGCTGTTAAGGGATTCCCCAAAGGTGCTGGAAACACTGGCTGACATGACTGTGCAGCATCTGACTATAATCTATGCAAAATTGTTGAGATTGAGGGATGTCCCTTGAAGACTGTGAAATGGACAAGAGAAGACTAGACTTTGGTAGTGCTTTTGACACCCGTCCCACACTATATTCACGTTTGGAAGCTGAGGAAGTGTCTGGATTGATAGATAAATAGGTTTAAAACTGTTTGAATGACTGGACTCAAAGGATATTAATTCATCACTTAAAATCTCTTTGGAAGTTGCTAGCAAGAGAAGCATCCCAATGGTCTGTACTGGGGCTGATGTTGTTTAATAGCTTCATAAATGGCCTGGATGATGAGACAGAATATCCCTCAGCAGATTACTGAGGGTAGCTGGCACACCAGAGAGTAGATCTTCAATTTAGAGTTTCCTTGAGAAGCTATAAAGTTCAACAGGGAGCAGTAATCCTGTGGAGGAATAGCTGCATACATTAGGAACTGACTGGATGGGTGGCACCCTGCTGAAAAGCACCTGGAGCTTACAATGAAGCTCAGCTTTCACCACAGATAAATCAAAGTACATATTGGAATTTATTAGGAAGATCATGGCAGCTAAGACAGGAGAATTTATTGTATGACACAAAGTGTTGGTGAACTCACACCTGGAAATCTGCCCATTTTCTGGTCACCCCAGTTCAAGAGTGACGTGGACGAAAAGGGAAGAGTCCAGGAAAATGAGGTTGATCTGGGAGAGCCAGTCTACTGGAACGTGACTTACCAGGCTGGGGGACTTGCCCATGTCTAGTCAGGTGAAGACAAGGCTAAGGAGAGATCTATTGGAAGCCAATAGATGATTGAAGGGTACTTATTTCTTGGTAGTGTCAGGTGAGACAACATCCATCGAATGTAGTTAGCCTAAGACATGTAAACTGAGTGGTCTATACCTGCCACTGAATCCCTTCACTGGTAAAATGTATCAGTGAGTATTTGTTGTCATTCTCTAACTGTTCCAGTTTCATTCTCACTTGTCTAGGATTGCTCTCTTGAGAGGAATTAGTATGAAGTCAGCAAAATTTAAACTGAAAATATGATATGCATTTTAACAATGATGGTAAGTTTACAAGAGTGAATAAACATTTGCACATCTTCCCAAAAGATCTAGGCTTCATTTGAAATCTTTATGATTTAATACCTGTCTATAAATAAACGCTCTAGATTAATTAAGAGCAGCAGGTCCAATTCAGAGATTGCATAACTGAAATCTACAAATTTTTCTACAGTCATGTTAAATGATAGTCTTCATTCCAGCTGGCCCTGAAATGGAAGATTGATTCCCCTTTACAAAAAAGTCCTTTTTCAACACTGTCATTGTGCAAAGTAATCTTAAAATGCAGGCATAAGGCTCTGAACATATGCAAATAGGCAACATTTGTCAGCACATGTGGAAAATCAGCATTTTTAGGCTATTGAGTTTCAAATTTTTTTACAATGTTCCAATCTGACATTCAATCTACAGTGTAAAAGTTTCATAGTCTTCTAAGGAAAGAGTTTATCAGGAAATGTGCATTGTGAAAAAATAATCAGAGGCTTTGGAATAAAATTTTATTTAGAAGAGAGAGAAAATATTATTAAGTAAAACACAACAAACCAACCGACCAAAAAAACCCTAAAAAATGTCAATGTAAGCGATAGACAATTCAAAAACTCCTACTTTTCTTGTGGTTAGTCTTCCAATGCTTTGAAGAATGATAAAGGATAATTATGAAAAGTTTATTTTCTCCAGCCTGGAAAAAGAAAGTGGGAGGAAAATGCTGTCAAAGTAGATACAATAAATATCTGGTGAATAAACAGTGTCGAATATCTGTATAAATTGGAAAAAGCACATTGATTGGTTCCTTAAACATGCTGCTCAGTGTAAACAGTCTGGCTATGCAAAAATATCTTGGTGTCTGGCAGGGTCATGAACAAAGCAAGACTCTAGCAAAAATCCCAGATGTCCTTCCCCAAAGGGTTCTTTGAATCTAACTGAAATGACACATGGGTGCAGGAACCTTTCTTGGGGCATTCAGAAAATGCTGCCACTGGTGCAGTTGGGAGCATTTAAGTGAAAGGGGGTTCTGAGAACACAAGTGCATTAGTCAGCCTAGAGGAAATACCACCCCAGCAAGCAAGAAGATATGGGAATGACTAATTATGACATAAATAGTTGGGATTACTGATAATCTACAAAAATCACACTGGGAGTGTATAATTATACTATGTACTTATATGCACATCCAAACTTATTTGTACGTATGCATAGAATAAATCTGCAGCAAAAATACTGCTGATCAAAACCTTTGTTGTATGAATAGTGTGAAACAATAATGGAGAAATAAGTTACTGTTTTGAGCAGTTAATTGCAAACTTCTTATTTAAGTGATGTAATTTGTTTTCTGAAATAAAATTTAAAAGACAGTACTTGAAGTTTTACAGCAGTTAGTTACTTCAGATGAAGTTCATCTCTGAAGTCTTACTTAAATATGTGAAAAATATGAAATGTTCCTAAAACTGTTTTCCAGAAAATGCAGAATACTGATATTTTCTGTCAGTGCAAACACTAGGCAAAGATAGGCAGACATTACCTTTCTTGGATACATACTGTTCTTTTTGAACAACACATCTAAGAGTCACTTAAAGATACTGTACAGTTTTTCCTTGTGTTCAACATCTCACTGTAGTTTTAGACAACATAGGTGAAAAGTGGGAATTGCCATTAAATGACACCGTTTGTTTTCCTCTCCCACCCCAAGAAAGCATTGCCTTTATTTTTTGCTTCTTTGGGCTTTTTTTTTGTTTTTGTTTATTACTGAGAGGAACACAAGGCACTACACAAAGGGTGTAGGATGATTGCCAGAAAGCTTTCATACTGATACTTCCTCTAGGGCCTTGCTCCAGACTCTCAAGAAGTGGTCCTCTTCCAAATTTCTTTTGTTCAAATGAGGAAATATAGTTCTAATATTTAATGAAGGTATGACTTTTATCCCTCAGAGAAGTGGATGGAAGGAAATTCTGGGTATGAAATTGAAACTGTAGACTCAGTTGTATGTTGTAACTTGTGAATCCAGTTGACTAGAGAGCTGTTCACCAGTGAGGTAGATCATCATAGATCCACAGTTTTGGATCTTGTTTTGTGTGACTTTAGTTCCTAATAATTTTAATTCGTCAAAATTTATCTCTATTAGCAAATACCACATATACTAACCATTATTGTCTATGTGGTAACAGCTTGTGAAGCCTGTTGCCTTCCTTCTCACTGTTAACAAGACTGCAAACACTTAAGCATAAACAACTTTACTGCACTTGCATAAAAGCCTGATACAATGATGTGTTTTAAAGCATGACTATAATGAATAATCCATTTAATTTAACTTCAAGTAGTTTAAATTAACTGGAAATATTTATAATGCATTGACTGGCTCGGATGATCTAAATCTGCATCTACTTGTCACTTTTGCTCTGTAAAGTATGGGAAGCATTTAAAATAATAGAAAATAGGTTTACAGTGCTTCTCTGACTTGCCTCATCATCTTACTTTCTTGTACAGCCTTTCTGACATCAAAGCCTATTAACCATTGTTAATATTAGACCTAATGAAAGGCGAGTAAAAATCAAGTGGTGGTTAGAGTCTGCAAAAGGTGGCATCTAAAGACAGAAAGGTTATGAAATGTGGCTTGATTTACTAATTTAGTGACTACTTAAATGAGAATCTGCAGTGGCTCCCTTCATTGTTAACCTGAGCTCCGGATAAGAATGCACAATATGATTTCATTTTTCTCCTTTCCATTGCTCTTGTAAATTATACAAACAGGCATGACAGTGGTTAACTTGTTTTTGTACTGAGACTAAAGTCTGTCCCAATGATCAATATTGTCTCCTTCTTCTGTCTCAACTGCTTGTCTTCATCTACTTTCTACTTGCCTTCGGGGAAGAAGACAGCTATTTGTTCTGAGTTTGCACAATTTCTATCAGAATGCAGGCTTGCTATGCAGTCATGGCTCTTACTTACAGCAATAATGCAAATTATCACCACAGAAAGAAGGAAGTTTTTCTCTTCCTCAGTGAATCATCACTAGATGCAGGAGAATGAATCTGTCTTGAGATAGTTCATTGTGTAAATGAAGATAATTGAGAGAATCAGCATAGAAATTAGGATAGTTGCCTTTAATCAATGTAAATAAGTCTGTAAGCAGATCCAGGGTGCATCTACATTAACACTGTCATTTGGGTCAGGAATGTGATTCTAGAGTGAATATATTGATTATCATGCATAGTCTGGCATCATATAGTGGTCTCAGAGAACAGGAACAGGACTTCTTTCAGGTGAAATTAAACTAGGAGAGGCACTCCAGGGGTGTCTTGGTGCACTTGAACATGGACATTTAGTTCATGTAACCAGAATAACCATAGTCTAGCATAAAACTTCCAAAACACATGCACTGTGGATTCTGAGTCCTCACAAATGTTTAACTCTGCAGACTTACTGCTATTGAACAACGATATTTTTTTATATATACGTAGTTCCAGATAAAATCTTGATAAATATCAGTGACATCTATGAACATGAAATAGCTAGAGAAACTTCTAATCTTGCTATTGAGTAATTTAAAGGAGAAATAGGAATCAAATGTACATTAAGTAAGTTTGCTGATGATACTAAACTAGGAGGAGCTGTGGGCTCCCTCAAGGGTAGAGAGGCCTAACAGAGATCTGGATAGGCTGGAGAGCTGAGGAATCACCAACTGTATGAAATTTAACAAGAGCAAGTGTCAGATTTTCCACCTGGGATGGGGTTATACATGCAAATTGGGGAACAAGAGGCTGGAGAGCAGCCCCACAGAAAGAGATCAGGGAATTTGGGTTGATAAGAAGTTGAATATGAATCAGTAGTGTACCCTAGCAGCCAAAAGGGCCAATCATGTCCAGGGGTGTATCAAGCACAGCATAACTAGATGGTCAAGGGAGGTGATTGTCCCACTCTATGCTGCACTGGTGTGGCCCCACCTCAAGTACTGTGTGCAGTTTGGGGCGCCTCAGTGTAAGAAGGACATCAAACTATTAGAGTATGTCCAGAGGAGGGCGACCAAGATAATGAAAAGCCCTGAGGGTAAGACTTATGAGGAGCAGCTGAGGTCACTTGTCTTGTTTAACTTGGAGAAAAGAAGGCTGAGGGGTGACCTCATCACAGTCTACAACTTCCTCAAGAGGGGCAATGGAGGGGTAGGTGCTGATCTCCTGTCTCTGGCGATTAGTGATAGGACATGAGGAAAAGGAATGAAGCTGTGTGCAGAAAAATTCAGATTGAAAAGTAGGAAAAAGTTCTTCACTAAGAGAGTGGTCACTGGAACAAGCTTCCGAGGGAAGTGATCACAGCATCAAGACTGTCAGAGTTCAAGGAGTGTCTAGATGATGCTCCTAGTCATATGGTTTAGTTTAGGTAATCTTGTGGGCTAGGGAGTTGGACTCAATGATCATTGTGGGTCCCTTCCAATTTAAAATATTCTGTGGTTCTATGATTCTGACCTAAATCATGCTGCTCTCTTTGTCTTTATTCCTAATCTGACAGTGTCATATGAATAGTATGTCAGATATCTTCAGAAAATTGTTTGGTTGTTTTTTTTTTTTATTAAGTCAGATAATTTTGCAGTATGCCTGTAGCTTTACAATCAACTCCTTGCAAAAGGAGGGAGGGATAGGTTAATGACAGAATCTAAGGATTTTTAGCTTCTAACACCTACAGTTTTCATTCAGTGTCATATCAATGAACAGTGACACCCTCTCTTAGTTAAGTGTATTCTTGTCAGACTTCACTTTCCTTACATCAATGCACTTTTGGTTTTTGTTGTTGTTTTATTTTTTTTTTAATTTATTTTTTTGTTCTTTGGTTTTTTTTTTGTTTGTTTTTTTGTTGTTTTTTTTTTTTTTTTTTCCCCAGTATGATATCCTTGGTTCACCTATAGAAAAGGTAGAACAACATTAGAAATACTTGAGCTTTCTGTATCTCAATTCTAATTTGGAAGGACTGACTTCAGCAGGATGAACATATTGTAAGGGCTGCATATAACTTTGATTCTTGGCATAATTCCTAATTTTGTAAGTATATACATTTATATGTGTCTCTATATAAAGTTTCTCTAGGTATCACTATAGATATACATGGAAGTAGGAAGCCATAGTCCCTTTCTACTTTAAAATTGACCATCTGGAAGATCTTGTCCAGAGCAGATGTCGTGTTTCTTTTACATTAAAATTTTAATTAGTGTGTGATCAAAGGACTGTCCTGGAACAAGAAGTTGTGAAATATTTCTAGCAACATATTAATTATAACATTGCTATAGAGTGATGTTACCTTTTTATACACATCCATCCACTACTCTATTGATTTTTATCCATAGTCCATTAAGAAGATTTTGTTGAACTTTTTATTGATATTTCAAGGGCCTATTCAAGGTGAAATTGTTGTCCTTATCTTTTATCTCATTGATTGCTCTCTGCAAAGCATTTCAAGAGAACAAATCAAGAGGTTATGAAGAACTGACCACAGCGCTTATTTGGACCATGTGAATTCAATATCTTCTCTTCAATGGGTATTTTCTTTCCACTTCAAAAGGAGACGAGTATTAATAGTTCCTCACCTGAATAGGAAATGTTTGTGCTTACTGGAATACGCATTCAACTAAAGTTCTAAACCCATATATGTTTAAAAAATCCCTTCCTGAAATGGAGGTAAAATTCTAGATTTAATATTTACTGAAGTGCAATACGTATCTATAAATTGGCATGACCTTCCGAGCTTGCTGAGCTCAGTTATACTCACCTTGCATACAAATGCTTCCTGTGACAACTCTTTCCCAAGAAGGTCAGTTATCAGTCAGGGCAAGTTGGAAATCTTACAGAAATCTGACCTAAATGAACTTTCAAACTGGGTCATGGACAGATTCAGTACGGGACTGCCAAGCAACAGTGATCAGAAATTAACTATCAGGCCCTCTTGACATAATCTATACTCCTTTTGGATTTTGAACCCATGGGAAGTGAATATTTACATTTTCTCCATGACCATGATAACTAAAAAAAAATTATGTGTATGAAACTCACATCTCTTTTTTTTTTTTTTTTTTTTTCTTTTTTCCATGTAAACTTGACCCACAAAATGTGATCTGGAAAGAAAATACAAACTACCTTAAAATTATGATTACATTTTGACTGTCAAAGATAACAATACAGGCATGAGGAACCTTTTTGTACAGGGAGATGATAAAGTCAAAAAAAGGTTGCAAATGCCCCCAGGATCTATGGCAAGTATGGTAAGCACAGTAGATGGAAGGTCAGACTGATCAAGAAATAAATAAAAGGATACAATATGTCTTTTAAAGACATGTGCAACCCCTAGTACAAAAGCTCTGAGAGAGCTGCTCCAGCATGACAAGGATGGTCACTGATTTTCTGATTTCAAATATACCTAGCATCAAAGAACTGAGTGATGAATGCAAGTAAAGTATTTTAATGGAGGTGTTTGTCAAGAAAAGTCCTGAGTGTAAGACAGGAGTGGAAAATGTCTCTGTCCCCTTGGTGTGTGCTGTGGGAATTGGAGAGCAAAACGATTGAATTGTTCTGGTGTTGTCACCTCTGTAATGTATTTCCTTATGTGTCTCTAAAATTCCAGAAGTAAATCCAGATGCACTATTGACTTAAAAAATTGCAAAGGGTATTCGATATGTAGGCAAGCTGGGGTCAGGATTTTCATCTTTTTTATATAGATAGGGTAAATGAAAAAGAACCTCTTCTGCCAAAAGGTCTTTTCTTGCAGCATTTCTTCATAAATGAACCTTTTTGAGTAAATAAAACTTGCATAAATGAAAGGCTTAATAAATGCTTTTGCTGTCACACTTAGATTTCCAAAACCCTCTGAGGGTACAGATGTCCTTTAGCCTCAGGAAAGCCACTGGATCTACTGTTTTCCAACATCATACAGGAAACCTTCCCAGAGTGGCTGCTCTTCTCGTCGTCTATGAAATGAAGAAATACTGTCATTCTCTGTAAAGTTTGAAATTATATCCTTTGGAAAGGATCCAAAAACCTCCTGGCCATTTCACTCCTTCTGGCTTCTGATAGCGTATTTTCAAGGTCTCTGGATATAACCCAATCTTTCCATCCTCAGATTCTACAAAGTTCTTGTGTCCCTGTTAGACTGAGTCAGGGATAAAGTCCAGGTGGAAGTCCTCCAAACCCTGTTATGTTGTTTATGCAGGCTGTTGCAGAAGGGATTTGTGGCTAAATGTCACTTCTGTTTAAAAGTACCAAGGGTTAAAGCTGGTATTATAAATGTCATTTTCAGGGGAAGCATTCCAGAGTAATGCTAATCTGCTCCTTAAGCACTCTCCAGTAATTTTCATAAGCACTCTTCAAAGAGTAAAAATAAAAATATCATGGTACAATATAGGAATTACAGTGTGGACACTCTTCATCCAGTGTGGTTGTAAACCTCCCGGCCTGAAGCTATAAAAAACAGGGGAGTCCCTGCCACCATCTATGGATAAACAGAAGGAAGAATGGATACTGGCAGTTTTCTTTCTACCTAGAAATCCTCCAAGAAACATTTTGAGAAGCTGGAAATTTTTACACAAGCTTGGAAATAGTAAGGTGGTGAATCCGAAGTGAGGCACACAGAAAGAGAAAGACACCTACGTAGGCAGAAAGAACTGTTCATTCTCTTTGCGGATTTCACAGGAATATGGTAGAGAGATTTTGTCTTGAAAGGGAGTTCTCATGTGACTCTTTGCTGAAGCTACAGATGGCAGCAATAGAAATCAGGGATCTCAGATGAGGTCTCCTTCGTAGCAGAGCCCCATGAGAGAGAATTTAATTGTGTAGCTGGTTTACGGATGCAGTAAAAGTTGGAGTTTTCAGAATACAGCAGATAGTGTTATCCACAAGGGAAGACACATTAACATTCCATTCTACCATAGGACTATTTCTCTCTATTTCTCACTAATAATTTCACATCTGATTAAGTACTTGTTTGAAGCCCCCTGACCTGTTTTTCCCTGTTCAATATTTGTGGACTGCACATCAAAACAGGACAGGGAATTTGTTCAGTTGTACCTGGAAATAAAAGGAAGCTGTAAGGGGCTCTGTATGTCACAGCTGTCTCAACACCCTGTAAACACTCCCACTCCTCCCAATTTCTAAAGTGCTTTTGCTAGTACAAATAAAGACAATAAAAATGTAAGAGGTGGTGATAGGGTGCTGCTGAGAGGTCAGTGGGCTATACCAGAGCTGTGGTCCTTGAAGAGTCAAAGGGAAAGTATTGTCGTTTGGACAATGCTTATAGTCACACCTGCACCTCCCCCATGTCATCTCTGTCTCCCTGAAGAGTACACATTACAGCAAGCCAGCACATCGGGCTGCTGGGTGTACTACAAGACTCTTGAAGAGGAACAGAAAGTACAGTGCTTTTCTAGAGCCAGGAACTAGCACTCTGGAGTCCAGTCTTGACTTGGCAAAGTCCTTGGCTTGAACCTTGTGCCACAGAGACACGATGTCTACAATATGAATGGATGCTCTGTCCTATAACCTGATGTGAAAACACCCCTCATCATACAGTGAATCACTATATATCATGTCACAATGAGTAGAAAAAGGATAAATAAGTCAAATGTTGAAAGGACACTTGGTAACTTCTGGTTCATATGAGTGGACTTAGAGTAGAGAGACTTCTATCATTAAATAACATTGAATGTTATTCGCTCACCCATTATGAAATAATTTGTGGCAGAGTAGTGAAAGTCACAGCTTTGACGGTGGGAAAGTGTTGCCTTGTCAAGATTGCCTGGAATTCTAAGTAGAGGTTTGTGCTGGAAGGGTCTGTGAATTTTCAGAGAGACCTTGGCCATTTGAACTAAGTAATTGCCATAGCTGAGATCACCCGCTTTCTTCAGTAACAAGAGCAAGAAATCATGGCTGAAGACAAACCCATAAATGATAAGATTTGCTGAACTGCCAGACCACTCCTGTAACTTCCATTAATCTAAATCTATTCTGAAGAAGATTGGATTTATCTGTCTGTTGTGATGTTACTTTCATTATGATACCCGGTGCCTGGTTCTTTCCCTGCCATGCCTAGCTGAGTCTTGACCCTGCCCGATCTCCTACCGAAGTTCTGATTTTGCGTAGAAGGTCTGCAATAATCCAGCAAATCATCAAGTTAAAAAACATAAATCCATTAGTCATCATCAGGATAATGTTCACCAGCAGTTCTGCACCCCCACCAGTGCTACAGAAGTAAAATGCAGGAGCACTTGAAGGTAAGGACAGCTGAAGGCCCTCTTAGATAAAGACATTATCTCATCTTTACAAAATTTAGGTATCTAGTTAAATAAAGCTGATTGTCAAGATTTTCTGAACAGCCAAAGAAAAAAAGTAGATTTTCCAACAGGATAATTCAGCCTAATGCAAGCTTGAATGAGTCTTACCCTATGGTAGTTGTTATCTCTCCTCAAAGACAGAATTTAGACTAGACACTCAAATTTTAGATGAGACTTGATCATTGTAGCTGAAGAATTCAGGATTCACTGAGGTATACAATTATTGCTTCTTTTTTCTTAACCACAGAATGTCTTATTGATAACATGCACATAAATGTCTTCTTTACTTCTATTTGCCTTATTTATCTGAAAAGGTACTGATATTTTCTTAAATTAGTTTACTGTTTCAGTAGCTGTCTATTTCTGTGACTAATTTGTCTTTTTGAAATTTTTTGTCATGGTTTTTGTAAGAAATGTAAAAATGTTCAATGTTATAGAAAAATGTTTATGTGCTGAAGTGAGATGAAAGATAAAAATCTCACATGTGTTCAGTAGGGAGAGCAGGAGAGTTTGAGTTGATCGGTCAAAACATTTCATTTTGCTTTGAAAAATTAAATTTTCATTTTTAGGTTTTTATTTTATTACTTCTTTGCACTATTTTAAATTGAAAAGTAATTTAAGAGCAAAACCTCATATTTTTGATTTTGAAAGTATAAATGCAGGCTGTTTGGAGAGTTTAAAGCTCTTAAAACATTTGATTTTCAACATTTTTCAGAATGTTGTTCTGATTGTTCAAAGAAAACAGCTCTTCCTTATGAACAGTTTTTATTTTGGTGACTCCTTCTTTTCCAATGAAAAAAAACAGTTTTACAAAACTCATATTTAAGAACAATTGTTAACATAAAGTTTATTTTTTGTATATGCATCTTAAATTCACTTTGCAACTTTCTTTCTAATTTTTGAATATATATCAGTCTTTCCATAACTGCTTTGATCCATAAATTAATTCAGAAAAATATTCCTTAAGAGGGAAATATTTTTTAATTAAAGTATATTAAAATTGAATGATTATTCTGTTTTTAAAATATTTTATTAATTGTAAATATTTGTTATACTCCAAAATATCTGTGGTAAACAAAATGCACTGCCATCATAAGCAGTATTAAAAAATGTCCAATTATCTTCACAAAAAAAGTAAAGAAGAAAGAAATTGAGAAAAGAAATTAGAAAAAGGGACATTAAAAAAAAAAAAAAATTAGGCTACTGTTTGTTGTGCTGGGTTTCTGTGGCGGTATTTTTTGGCAGTGGGGGAGAGGGCTACAGGAGTGGCCCCTGTGAGAACTTCTTGAAAGCTCCCCCAGCTCTGATGGGAACCTGCCTCCGGCCAGGGCTGACCGGTTAGCTGTGCCTCGGCGGTAACGCGGCTAAGAAGGGACCTGGGAGGGGGTGGGGACTCGGGAGGAGGAGCGGTGAGAAGGACAGACACCCAAAGTCAGCAGAAGGAAGAAGGGAGTGGGGTAAGTGCGCCGGAGCAGAGACCCCTGTATCCCGAGGTGAGATGGCAGGGCCGCCCACCCTGACACCCGTGGAGGTCCGCGGTGGAGTGGAGGTTGACTTGAAGCCTGGAGAGAAAGCCACTCCAGGGTAGGCAGATGTGCTTAAAATAGTCCGGCGCCCCGACGGGAGCAGCAGTCCCTGCTTTGTGGTTCAGCACTGGGAGGACGGCAACACGCGGGGGTGGCCCACGCCGGAGCAGCACGGGAACGGCTGCGGCCCGTGGGGAGGACTCGCTGTGGAGAAGGTCCGTGGAGGACTGTCTGCAGTGAGAGGGGAGCCACGGGGAGCAGGGGAGGGATGTGCAGGTCTCACCCCACCTCCTGAGAAGGAAGGAGCCGTGAGCTGGCTGTGACCCCCATCCCCTGCCCCCTGTGCTGCTGGGGGAGGAGGGGGAGAGATTGGGGAGCAGAGCTGAGCTGGGATAAGGGAGGGGTGGGGGGAGGTGTTTTGGGGATGTGGTTGACGCTTCTCACTGTCTCACCTTGTCTGTTAAGTGTTGCCTCTGTTAGCATTTGAATTAAAGTGATGTTTTCTTTCTTACTTCGCCTAACGAGTCTGTATTTTGCCTGTAACAATAATGGATGAGTTACTCCTCTGTCCTTAAATGGTCATATTCTCTCCCCCCATCTCTGATGGGGGAAGGAGTGAGTGAGTGGCTGCATGGGCATAAACCACGACATTTGTTAAATGTACAAATACCTCTTGTCAGCTTATTCATGGGTAAATATATATTTCAGAAAAATAACAAAAAACAAAATTAAAAGGTATGAAGGAAAACTCCACAAAGAAAAATATTTATAAAGTTTACTGCTTATTCAAAAGTAACAAAAATCTTAAGTCTTAAATTGAAAAATACCATAAATAATGACTTTAAGTCAAAGAATCAAGGGATTTTATAACTACAAGCAAGTAATACAGTTTTACTGAGGATTTGTATGCCATCTTGCCTAGGGTAGGCTAGAGAAGCAATCAGGTGAACAGGATGACAGAGCAGGAGAAGGTGGCTTTTTTTTTACTAAAGACAGTACATTTCACAGAATATAGTACTACTTCATTACCTCTTTGTTATATTCTGGACATAATTCGATGGGTTCATACACTGGATAGTCATTTGCGTGTAAGGAAACTTCACTAGTGTGTTGCAGCTGCTCCTCCAGAGACAAGTGATAACAGGAGGTAAATAAAAGATACGGGAACTACTGCAGCTGTGCCTGGAACCCTGTTAATGATAAGTAATGATGATTAAATAGTAGGAGACTATTAAAAATGAGAAGCGCTCCAAGGATCTGGTTTTTATGACCTGAAATATTGGATTGATCTCGTCTAACTTTAGACTCATATAGTGTTACTACCTACAGCTTTGGTATTACCTAGACTGTCTTTATGGTCAATGATAAGAAGTATGCCTATTTATGGCACAGTTCACCATAATTCTCCATTTCAGACATCTCCTTCAAGATGAGATGAAATATTTGGACTGTTTCCTCTCTGTTTAGGGAGATCAGGACAACTAGCTCAGGTATAAAAGTCTTTAAGATGAATCCCATCCAAAGCAGATGGTGACCTTAAATTTCTGAAAGCATCAACATCCATATAAATTCATACTTTCATATAGGAGAAATCATTTTTGCATTTCAAGGAATATTCATATGCACAGACTAGTCATGTACCTTCCAGTGCTCTGAATCATTCTCTGGTGCCATTTTCTGCATTTTTGGTCAGATTAGAAAAATTTTCTCATTCTGGGTGCTCTGATTTGCACTGTGGGTGACTGAGACAGGCTAAAGGAATCATTGTGGTCTTGTGCGTCCTCAAACTTCCATTTATGTGGAATAGGTGAGGTTTTGACAGAAGTAGCTTCTTAGTTCTACTTTCTTGCCTACTTTTTCACATGGATGGGTATAGATTAGATGAAGTACTACCTTACTTTTGTGTCTATTACTTATTTTTGTAAGTCATGATAGGTAGTGATTTTCATGTGTAAATCCGCTACTAAAAATTTTTATTTGTATTCTTCATTTATATCTTCAAATGAACAAAGAAGGATGAAGGTGGAAATAGACTGAGCTTACAAATAACACAGGAGAAACAAACAGTTTTGGTGTAACCACAGGAAAAAGGATAGCAAGGAAAGAAAAAAGGGAACAAGGAAGAGATTTCACTCAAAACTTTTCTGAATTCATAATATACCTGTTAAAAGCCAGAAGCAGAACTGTATGACCTGATACCTGTATAATTTAGAGAATCAGACACAAAGGCTCCGTAAAATTTGGTTTTGAACTCCTTACCCAACTGGACACAACTCTCATTAAGGGTGACCCCTTTCCTTTAACTATTACTTCTCAGTTTCTTCACCTTTTTTTTTTTTTTTTTGTAAATATATTTACATAAGTTGTGTCTTCTAATTTGTGAAATAGAGCACAGCAGACAGCAGAGTCTCATGGAGTGCACTGATGTATTAATAATAGTAAAATAATACATGCAAATTGGACCTGCTAAGGCTGTCTTTTCTCCCACAGGGGGAAGCAGAGAGCTGCTGTTACTTCCCTGTTTTGGGGCCTGAACATATTCAGCTTCCCATCACCTTGGGAGCTCCCTTGTCATCTCTTTCCTCTTCCTTTTCTCTGTGTTTGGCTATTGACCATCTATGTTGACTATTTTTGTATTTAACTCTTTGAGACATATGTCTGCACATTTGCCTGTAAATGCTTAGTAAAATATGTCTCCTATAAATAAAATGTATAATTTGTTCACTGAAGAGTAGGTCTGCTAGAGACTTCAGGACATCAGCTGATCATATCTCCACCTGTATGACTGGTTGTAATAATAAAGAATGCAAATAGCAACAGAGCACCAAAATTTTATCAGCAACTGTTTCCTTATGCATGTGTCTTTGTTGGCCCTGATATAACACATAAAACTTCTGTTTATTAATACTTACCTATGCATATGTATTTGTATATTTGCACATTATAAACACTATGTGCACATGGATCAATGTGTGCCTAGTCAGTAACTAATGCAATTATTTATTTTCCATACAGCATCCACATACCAAATCACTAAAAAAAATCAAGTAATTCTGAGCAGTGAAAAAGAATCACAAAAACCTTGGCTGCTATTATCAGCATAAAATCCAAAAAGTAGCAACCTAAATAACCGCTCTGTATCTTTTACTCTTCATGCAATCACCATGCTTTATAGCAGCACTGGTGTTGCCACCTACCTTTACCGTCCCTTTCCTTTATAAAGGAATTATAATGACTAATTTCTCTGTTCTCCTATGTGAACTCTATTTTACATCTCCAACCATTCTGTTTTTTCAGAAAACCTTTACAAACCTTCTTTTCAAAATACAGGAGACCTTAAAAACCATAAGCTATCACAAGCGTTTGGACTCTGCTGCAGTGTCTGGGTCTGTAGCTACTTAGCACTGTCCTTTTACTTCATTTCTTGGAGAGTAAACAAAATACTGCATTGCAGCAAATCAAATTTAAAGAGACACGATAGGGCAGAGGTCTGGATAAGAAAGGCTCAGTTTTGTTTTCCTCCTAGCAAAATATTAAAAGAAACAAAAGACATGGAGAAGCAGCCTATTTGTTATTTCTCTTTTTTTTAGTTATCAAAACTTAAATAGAGCCTGTTAGACACATCGTATTATAACTGAGGAAACCAGCAATATGCATTGTTGGAGGAATATCACAGTGCTGCCATTTAATGCTGCTATAGCGAATACAGAAGGCATGAAAAACATAGATGTATATTAAAAAGGCAATAATTTATAACTGCTCTTTATAGTGTTATTTTCTTAAAAGAATCAGAAGGTTTTAATAGTTAACAAGTAAGCAATATTCTCCACTTCAAAGAACAGCACTGGGAATTAGATGGATCATAGCTATCACATGAGAACACTGGACAAATGTATCATCAGTACTTTAAAACGGAGGTTTTATTGTGTTTTATGGAGTACTCAGAGGCAGCATACACATTATTGGGGAAGTAAGAACACACAAAATTAACTAAATGAGAATTAATTCTACCTCAAGTTTGCAACAGTTGTGGTCCAGTGGACAGGGGCATGATTTGGAAATAGGCCAGTGTTCCTCTTGCACAGAGGTTAGTTCTGTCTGATTCTGTGACTCTTTTCCTTAGCAGCAGCATGCAGAAAATGTGCTTTGGACTGACAGCTTCTCTGCAGAGGCAACCATGCTGCTGCTGTATGCCGTGATGGCGAACATATCCCCCTGAGACCTGTTGTTGTTACTGGGTCACTCAACACTAGGTTTGGGTCCAGGAAAGCACATCTTTTTGAAACTAACACAAGGACCAAAAGAGGTATCTTGAGCTATGTTTCTCCAACACACAGTCAGAGATCTTGGAGCAGCTGAGCCATCAGAGTCACTGGTGACTCTCAACAAGAGAGAGACTTCCTTCATCCTCAAGCCTTTCTGCTTCTGTTGACCTCAGCACAACATTGCATGGTGGCATCACAAAGGCACCTGCTTCCTTCAGAAGCACCTACAGACCTCCTCACCTTCCAATCTACATCCTTAAAATGCCCGATTAGATGTGAGCTACTGCTGTCTCTCTAGTTTATTTGGAAACCGTTTATGCTTTTAGCTCTCAGGTTGAAAGTTTAATACCTTAATTGAGTGTACTTCAGTACCTTGTATGGCACTTGTTCCTTATGAATCCACTTATATTTTGTTCCACAAGAAACTGGCCTGTTCTGAATTCTGACTCCTTCCATCTCCTCCCCCATTTGCATAGAACATACACAAATGACCAGAGATGGTCTCCATTTACACATTATTGTGCTCAGACTCTCGCTACAGACACACTGTTGGATGAATCAAAAATATTTATTTGGGTCTGACCACTCTTGTCAGAACAAGGTAACATGACAGATGGACATTCCCATCCTTGTATGTTGTCCTGTGTGTTGAATATTCTGATTTTTTTTTTTTTCCAGTAACACAGAAATTGACCTGAAGCTTCTTAAAAGGAAATTCTGAATATTGTACTTGAAATGGAAGTAGCATTTACCCACATGCTGTTCTGTTTGCATACCATGGACCTTAAGTTCTGCACAGCTTAATGCACATGTCTTCACACATCAGTTTCTTAAAGGTGAACACTTTACAATGACATGATTGCTTTTAAGGTTTATCTACCACTTTTGGAGGCCAGACCTGCAAAGAGCTGAACCCTCCCGTGGAATTAGGTCTAGCACAAGATGTAAATTGCCTAATTTATTATTTTTGTGTGTAACAGTTATGTTTCTTGAAAAGCATGCTGTGCTTTGCACATCTGACAAAGAGTTTAATCTAAACAGGTAGCAGGAATCCTGATCTGTAAATATAGCCTACACACTGTGGTGGCAGTTTTGCTGATGTTTTGCTAGGGACTAAATAAAATTCTCTTTGGTGCTAGTAAGTTGAATATCAGCCTTTCAGACAGCCCAAATGTAAAAGCAATTAAACTCTTTTATGCAACAGAGGTTTATGAAACTATAAGAAAAGCTGCCCAAAATACAGACTGAAGTAGGAGTTAAACCCAGTGTTGTCTCCAGAGTCTGAATCCAAATGAGTGTTTATTTTCTGAGACCATAACACCTGCGAATTATATTTGCCTTAAATTGAAAGATATGAAGTAATGATTATATAGCATTTCACCACTTTGACTGGGGCGAGTCTCCTCATCCACTAGGATGCAGATGAGCCACTAAGCTAATGTCCAACCTGTGGGTATCACGTACCAGCACAAAACCAAAGACCGTTTGAGCAGTCAGTCTGTTTAGTGTTTATGCCTTCCTTGCATCAACCATGCTGATTTGTTTCCTGATAGAGCACAGAAATATCTTGTTCTCTTCTTACACAGGTCTAGACATACACTCAGACTCTTTCTTTTCCAAAAAATTTCACATCCTAGAGTGATTTCTGTTTATGGGTAGGAAATTAGTATGATGTGTTCTGGATTTTTCTTCTCTACTGTCACTTATACAACCTCAGTATGAACCAATGACTAAGAAAGATTAGAAAACCCCAAAATACTGTCCTGAAATCATGCATAAAGCTTCTGCAACAGTACAAAGATACATCCAAACAAATATTTTCAATAGCAAAATGAAGAATTCATTGCAAAATAAATGTATTATTAAGATACAGAAAAAAAGGACAAAATTTCTAATTGTCTGTTCTTACAATAAAAAAGGAACTGCCTCTTCAAACAGGCAACTCAGTGTCTGAGGCCACTGAGATTCAATTTATATTTAGAAATATCTTGAGGTTTTCCATTAGATTGGGATTAGCTTTCTAGATTTTATGCTTGTTTTTCACAGTTTTAACTGAGTTCTTGTGTATTGAATATTCTCACAGCACTTATGACTTTTTGATGTAATACTTGTCACAGATGATTCAAAAGACTTTTTAATATGCTTTGTAAATTGCAAATGATAAATAATATTTTGAATTTCGGAGAAACGAAGAAAAGGAAATTAGTTGAACGGAGATGGTAACCTGGGTTGACTAGGTGAGACTGTATTAATTGCTTTCATTCTAAGGGGTAACAGCAGCATGATTTGTAGTGAAAGGTGTTTTTCTATAGTTGCTTTCTTATCTCTTTTTGTTGTTGTTTTTTTTTTTTTGTTTTGTTTTGTCTTATGAGTGCTTTGAAATTATATGAATTTGTGCAGAGAGGACAAGATAATGTGCCACAAGAGAAGCAGCAGCTCAGGAGACAATGAAGCCCCAAAGATGAAGATGCTGGTTTTGGACTAATAACAACACAGGACCACTTCCCTTTTCTTCAGTAAATTCAGTGTACTGTGACCTTGAGCAAGACATTTCAGGCTATGTTCATAGTTTTTGGTGATGTTGATTGTTGCTTAAATCCAAAATATTGATCCTCAAAATCCTCCTGCTGTCTAACTGCAGAGGCACCTGGATTTTCTTGGTCCATGTAAAATATATCAGTGGTGTTCCAAAGGCTCCCACGTTTCCTGTGCTCTCAAAGCTCATCTACACTGTGCTGAGTATTGAAATAATGTTTGAGGCAGGTGGTGAGCAGGAGACTGATTCTGCAGTCTGGTGGTTATAGTACTCAACTGAGGATTTAAAGGGACCTTGATTTTAGTTTCTGTAGTCATGGGTTTAGTATTTATATGAACTAGAACAGCTTCAGTAGCAAACTGAGGGCGTTACTCTTTCTCACCAGTAAGATTTCATGGTCTGAATGTAGGAAGAGTCATGTGGGAGATGAAGAAGAGAGAGACTTACAGTGTTTTTGCAAACCCAGCTGGTGTGCAAGTAACGTGCTTATCATGAGAACTGAAGGGAACAGAAGAGACAGTGTTTTGTGACTTCTCTGCAGAGGGACAAATTGATCTCTGGCAGTTCCAGCTTCACCTTCCAACTAAAAAAGCACTGGGTTAGCATGAGAACCTAAGTTTTGTATGGATGACATTAGGTAACTTAACCCCTTTTCCTCATTCTAAGAAATAGCATGCTTTATGGGTTGCATACTAAGATGTGCATGGTTTGCCACTGAGGACTATGCATTCCAGATCTTTTCCACTTTTAATGAAAGCATTGATGGGTTTCGTATAAATTTATGCCAAACCTTGTCTCTCATATTCTGGCTTGCTATGCTACAGTGACAGTACAGCTAAGTCTTCACACTTCTTGTATAGGGACTAAGCCTGTCAAAACCAGGGTTGTGGATCCCACAAGATGGCTGGATAATTAGAAGTTTGGTGCTTCAATGCCAAACGTGTGCACCTAGACCCCTGGTTGTTCATCTGTGAAATGTGAGTAGTTACATTCCTCCAAAGGATGTTGTGACCTATGGAGATAAATTTTTTAATGACTATGAGGCATTCTCGTATTAGGGTGTCAGGGTTTGAGACAGGTTGGCAGCCAAACACCACACAGCTGCTCACACCTCCCTTCTTTTCCAGCGATGAGAAGGGACTAATGAGCCAGGCTTGGGATTTGAGATAGGACTGGGAGGGGCAGATCACACATTATGGTAATGGGCAAAAGGCAGACTCATTAGGGGAAGAAAAAAAGAACGTAGATTTATTACAGACACTAACAACAACACTTAACAGAGTAGGACAGTGAGAAACATTGCCACATCTTGAGAACACCTTCCCCCCACCCCTCCCTTCTTCCCGGGCTCAGCTCTGCTCCCGATATCTCTACCTCCTCCCCCAGTGGCGCAGGGACAGGGAATGGGGGGTGCAGTCAGTGCTGCTGCTTCTTCCATCTTCAGTGGGGGGAGCTTCTGGAACTTCTCCCCCTGATCCAGCATGGTCCCCCTCTCACAGGAGACAGTCCTTCACAAATTTCCTCTGACTTGAGTCCCTCCCACAGACTGCGTTTCCTTACACTGGTCCGGCGTGGGACACCAACTTTCTCCAACTGGAGTCCCTCCCACAGCTGCAGCCCTTCCCAAGCTGCTCCAGCATGGGACAACCCCACATGCTGCAATCCTCCCAGCGCTGAACTACAACAGCAGGGTCTACCTTTTCCCACAAGACCCCGGCCTTCTTTAGGCACAGCACCTTGATCAACCATGCGAAACGCAGGCTGTAAGTCAGTGTCTGCTCCACCGTAGATCTTATGGGTGGCAGGGGGGGTCCGCCCTGCCGTCTCACCACAGGATACAAGGGGGTCTCTGCTCTGGCACACCTCCCCCTTCCTTTCTTCCTCCGTTCCTCCACTGACCTTGGTGTTCATGCAGCTGCAGCAACTCCTCCTCACAAGTCTGACTGCTCGGCACCACATACCTTCTTTAATACATTATCACAGAGGCACCACTGATTGGCTCACTTTTGGTGCAGAAGTGGAGCTGACTTGGAGCTGGGGGAGCTTCCAGAAGCTTCTCACAGGGGTCCGCCCCTATATCCCCCTCCTCTGCTACCAAAAAAGGCCACCATTCATTCAAACCCAGGACATAGGGCAATGATAACCCCATGAATATATTCAGAATAGAAATGCTACTGAATCTGTACATTGGCTTTTATTATTTTGCAGAAAGTTTCATACATTCTTACAGTGCTCCTCTTCACACTCTTATTATTTCTTGAATAAAATGTGCATTAAAATATTAAAACATGTTTCCATCTTGACACTGAAAGCAGAAAAGTTACCCTGAAGCAGAAAGTAGGTAAAGTAACATGATTCAGAAAGTCCAGTTAGACTAAAGTGTTGTTAGATTATGCTTGTTTTACTCTTAAAATGCTTTTGAAGTGAACTCTTCAAGATTGAAGGATCTAATACAGACATTCCAAAAACAGAAATGCAGCTTTTCATTGTTTGGGGTTTTGTTGTTTTTTATTTTTTTTTTTTTTTTACAGTTCTGATCTGCTATATCTGCCATAAAATTACTGCTGAATGGGATATTCAATAAATTTGTTGACATTTATGTTTAAATGAGAAGTCTTACGTAGAAAAAGACTGGGTCATTGAAAACATGCTGACTCTAGGGTGGATTTTAAATCTCGATTTGTATTTATTAAGATGAAAGAGTAATAAATAACACAAAATCCTTTTGGTATTGACTGAAGTTACTCATTTGTTTTACACCTTTGAGAGATGTATGTGAGATTTCTGTGGACTCCAATCCTGATTTCCATGAGAAGAAAATTTTAAGGTTCAGTTTTATACATAACCAAAATCAAGTTGTACTGTCAATGTTTCTACTTTTGTAGTGTCAGGCAGCATTACAGTCTAGGGTTTTTAAGCTAGAATGGATTGTTTCCACAAAATCTATATCAATTTCAATATACACATTTGCCATTTCTCAGTGCTCCTCTTCCAACAGGTTAGCTGATGTCATGGTCCTTACTGGCATGCTTTCTAGTGTGGAACGTTAAAGTGTGGAAGATGGGATATTCTGAGCAGCTTGTAATGGCAGACATAAAATTGCTTGCTGAACAGTAAGTTTCTGATAGGAGTCCTAACTACTATGTCTGCGTTTTACAGAAATCAAAGGAAATGGGACTAGAGCTCTGCTACATTCCTCTGTCCCAGTGAGTTGCACCCTGGTGTGTTTGACTCACTGAAAGGCAAGGGCATTTCCATCTTATCCCAATGTGTACCAAGAACATTTCATAATTTTCCCCTTTCTAGAAACATTTGACATATTTGTATGTTCTCCTATCATCTCCTTTCCTTTTCTTATGACTTTTACATCATTATGTTTTCAAGATCTCTTCTCACTTTTGTTTCTCTTTTCTGGATACCCCTGTGCCTGATTAGTTGTTCCCCAGTATGCATTCATATTTTTAACCATGCATCTGCTATTTCATTCAATTGCCTTGAATTGCACCATATTTTTTTATGGTTTCCAGCTTAGTAAAATGATTGTGAAATGTAATTCTGGCCCCTCCCTCCATATTCAAAATGTCAGTATAACGAAGTTCATTAAGTAAAATACTATATAGTACTGGATCTAGGACAGACCCATGTCAAATCCTCTTGCTACCTTCTTCCATTCTGCCAATAAACAAACGATATCTTCTTGTCATGTAGCATTTTCAAGCTAGATACATACTGACCTTACGGCTGTCTCACCCACACTCCAGTGCTTTTATTTTCTTATGCAAATGTCATGCCAGACACTGTCAGAAGTCTTATTAAAGTCATGATATGTGACATCCACTGCTCTTCTATCCATGAGGCCTCTTACCCTGTGATAGAAATGGATTCGATTGTTTTGACATGGTTTTTTCCTAACAATTCCATGTTAGCTTTTAGCAGGTCCTTACAAATAGACTGTCTGATTACTCTGTAGAGACATCCAGGCTGCATGAATTAACTTTAATCAAGGAGATCAGGAAAAAAAGACAGCCATTTATTTCTCATAGAGATTACCCCATCCAGAAATTGTGTAACAGAAAGGTGGTATTGCTTTGTGGCTTCGAACTTCGCATCTCTTGTTACTCTGAGAAATAGATTTTGAATGGCTATTCAAAAGAAGAAGGAAGAATATTCAAGGAAGAATACAAGTTGATGCTTTCCCCGTGTTTTTATCTGCTTTATCACATCCCTCTGAGCACCTCACAAAAACAGGCAGCACAGTGCTAAAAGTGATTTTTGGACTACCCTGAGGGTAATTAGAAAAATAATGTTTTGCTACTAGCTCAGAACTATGCATCTGATCTAGTCTAAACTATATGCTTATTTTTATTTCTCTTCCTCTTCAGCTGTTTGTTCTAGATTCTTTGAGGGTAGAGTCTTATTTAGTACATATTTGACAATTGCTGTTCCAGTGCATACTCAGCCCTGCAGCTAGATATTCTTTGTTTTCTTCACAGAGAACTGTCAGTATTAAAAACTCTAAACATCTTTCAAAATTAAGAAAAGAATCTATAATTTTGGGGATTTATATATATATTTGTGTGTGTATATATCTATATACACACATATATATACTTACTCTATTGTTGTTGTTTTTTTTTAACATTGAGTGTTCTCCAACAATCAGAATTTTGACTTAATTTCTTTATTTTCTAGTTAAGTGATGGCAGAAAGAATTATTCTCAAGTCCTGGAGGTTGCATGGAAGATTCTGTGTATGATTAAACCATGAAAGCTGTTGATACTATGTTGAGGTGCTGCAGTAGGAAATGGTTTTGCACTTACTCAGGACATTTATGTTCACAAAGCATCTAAAACCAGATATATTTTAAGTCATTATTGAGTCATATATATATATTTTTAAATGTATGCGCACCGGATTTTGGATGGCCAGCCTTGAAACACACTGGTTTTGGGATCCAGAGGACATATGAAAAAACATGAGGAATACATTTATTTATTTCATATTGTAATTGATTTTTAGTGTCTCCTCAAATGAAAATGAGTATTTATGGCATCTACAGTCTGTTCACAAACCCATATTTATAGCTGGTGAACAGGGAATGATGTCCAGTTAGGATGTTGTAAACTGGAAACCTTCATCTCCTGCTTTCACAGCTGAATATATTTGACTTGTTCCTCTGATGTGAAGATGAGTGATATACTGGACTTTATAAAATAGAATAACATAAGAGAGAATAAATCTTATGACGTAATTATTCCAGGAGGAGGAGCAAATGAATAAATTCAGTAACTACTGAGATGTAATGACAAAAATGTGAAGGTTTTGGCCTGTGCTTTGGAAAGATGTTTTCTTACTGCCATCAACCAAGTTGAGGACAGAGTAAGTACTCCTTAAAATATCTCCCAAAAATGGGATCTCAGATTATAAACTGACCCTTCCCAAGGTAAAGAAACAAATACTCTAAAAGAGATCTTCTATTTTAGGAATATTTTACTAAAAAATACTAGCTCCTTTTTCAGTGTCGTTAAATCCTTTTTGCAGAGCCTCAGAGCTGCACTGTCCTGTGAACAAAACATTGTCTCTTCCTAGGAACCCAAAAGCCTTCGAGAGAGAGAAAGATTGCAAACATTTCTCATGAATGCAGACAGTGAGGATCAAAAAACTGCCCTACCCAGTCTTAAATATCCACCTGTTTTTACATAGTCATCTGCAGATTTGAGGAAGAACAATTCTCATGCTTCTATTCCTAAAAAAAAAAAAAAACAAAAAAAAAAAACAAAACCCCAAACTAAACCCAAAACAAAACAAGACAAATCAAACCCCATTATCTTATACTGAATCTCCACTAGTCTTTGAATGTTTTTCCTCCCCCTTCTGCAGAAACAAGTTTTTAGGTTTTCAGTGGAACAACATCAAGACAATATTTGAAAATCTTGAAACTGTATTTTATAGAAAGGATAAAAATGTCATTAGACTCATTATTCCGGTCCCTAAAAACTTGATCCTGAAAAACCCGTGATGTGCCCTAAACCCCCCAAATTATTATGCCTGTAAAGTTGTGCAGAGATGTGCCTGTGTATTCCCTACACAGGAATTTAATAAAATATATCACAATTAAACACACACGTTTGAGGATATAATCCTGTCTCAAAACAAACACTGAAAGAGAAACATGAGGAGATTTCAGTTTATGGATTACTAGACCTACATTTAGTTCAATAGAAAATAGATTAATTTGAGTGCTTTTGGAGGAGGCTTGAAAATACACTTCAGATGTTTTTTATCACTTATGGGAGTAAAGACAACTTTGTAGTTCTAACAAAGAGGTCTGGAAATGCAGTACATCAGATTTTATGGTTTGGCCTTGTAATTGCAGAAACAACAAATGAGAGATGAGACTAAACAGTGAAAACTTCCAGAACTCCATGTCCTCCTTGGGCGTGCAGCAGATGCTAAACCTCATTGAACACTTGCCTTTAGATTCATCCTGCTTAGAGCTGAAGTGCCAGGTTAAATATAAGATACATGATTGTGTTTTTTCTGATATGATTTGGGTTCATTACCTACATGCCGTTTTTGTGGATTCAGTCTGACTGATTTCCAAATCCACATTGAATAGATTTTTTTTATCTATCTACTCTGCTGATTAAGAGCAACAACCCTTTCCAGAACCAAGCAAATTTCAGACAGATACAACTCTGTGATTGCAGGAGACAAAATAGCTAAATTTATCATGCATTGCAGAGGCCATTTCTTCAAACTTCTCAGAAAACTCAGGAGGTATGAAAGGTCATAAAGCTCTTCTGTGCTCAACAAAGGGAGTAACAGATTGCACTGGAAATCCAGGCAAACTGGGACACTCAGTCTTTTTATGCCTCTTGAACTGGGACACTGTTTCAACTAAGGATTTGTCATCAGTGATGATCAACAAGTTTTCTATTGTTTTACATCTATATCTAAGAAAAAGATTGGAATAAGGGTTACTGGTTTGTTTAATATTTGAAAAAATAGGAGGAGCCAAACTGCATTAAAAAATTATAGGCAATAAACAGATAAAATAGTCTAATGATACATTAAGCCTCAACTGATGACAGGTTTATGAAATTTTAATAGATGTTGTATTTAAACTGTTTGTTAGCTTGTACAATCTTATAACTATATTATAACACTTGATAGTATATATTATCTTCTATTGCTGTGTGAAGAATCTCCTTTATAATAGTTACGTGTGTAACAAACTTGAGATACGTATCAGTATTTTACAGACTTGTTATATGTTATTCTTTTTAAATTTAATATGAAATGCATCTGCAAATTTATCGTTAAAATAGGAGATGGGATGTACACACAAAGTTGGGGGAATGGGGTGCGACATTGAAGCTAGACCTGAAGTTGTTCTGTCATGAATTTCTAACATTATAAATTATTTTAAACATTTCTGAAACAAAGAATTGCAATGTTTTTGGGGCTGTGAAAGATTATGTAGATGAAAAGAAATTTTAGGTTATATTTACTCAGAATGTTGAAATCACCATTTATTATAAGCATATTGCATGTCCTAGGGCTACCCAAAACCAAAAGGTAATCTTTATTACCCAGCGAGTGAGAGTGACAGAACCAGAAATGCACTGAATTCTGTTACAGATATAAAGAAGCAAACCAGAGCTGGTGATGAAAACAAAGTGACATCATACACAAAATTAAGAGGTGATCTGGAAAGTATATAGCTGTATAGCACGTGGTGCACAGAAAAGCTCTGACAAGAGATTGCTATCTGGGTGGGAGACAAAGTGGAAGAGATGTACCAGAACCCCAGTGGGAGATTCTGGGGCAACTGCCATTTGCAGAAGTTGCTATGAAAAGGGCAACATGTTCTCCTTCATGTACAAGGGGACTAGAGAGGAATGTTGTGAATTATCTTCAGCACACCTATGTTCATAATTCTCTGCAAGAGCTGTCATACTATGTTTCTGACAGCTCATGGGATAAAACTGGCATAAAAATTGTCCCAGTAGGACTGCTTGTATTCCACTGTGGACAGGGGGTCTCAGCCCTGAGGAAAGAGACAAGAAGGTAGTCCTCATGCTTACAGACCTGCAGTCTGAGTGTTGAAGTTCAGAAGCTAACAGTGTTTTAAAACAAATTTAGGCAGCACATTGATAAAAGCTGTGTGGAAGGGAGGTTTGAGAGGAAAGAGAGGCTTGGTGACCAGTTCGGGAGGAACTAAGAGCTCTGTCCCTATCATTCCTCTCCATCCCATCAAGTTAAAAACACTTGTTCATTCTCTGAATTCCAGCAGACTGCTAGCAAAGAGGGTGATAGGAACTTACAGCTGACAGTATGCAGACTGGCATCCTGTGAAGCATAAAAATGTGAGCAAACACTAAAGATTTTTCATGAGAGATTTTTTGAAAGGGAACAGAGTTATTTATGTTTTTGCTTTTTATGTTGAAGAAAACCAGATCTTTTTTTCTGAGCTGGTGTCTGGGGGAGGGGAACCAAGCTGCAGTTATTTATTTGTGTTCATGGTAGGAAAGCATCTTTTGCACTGAGTGCAGGCGTTTCCTATATTCTCCAGAGAAGTTCAAAGCTAATCTGTTTTCTATATAGCCAGAATTCATCAGGCAAGAGGAAGGTGGAGAATGTTACAGTACTTGCTACAAAATAATGTATGTTAAATCTACATCTACCTACAGTTTAGGACTATAGCTACACATTGCAATCAGATTATAGGAAAAGAAATATGCTAACTGTTCTCTTCATCTGACAGAGTAGAAAAGCAGATAGAAGGCTTTTTGTACACTTGGGACCATTTTCACAGGAGTCCTGGAGGAAACCTGTCTGAAAGCCTTACTGGGACCATCCATGCAGGCTGTGATCAGGAATGCTCAGTATTGCTGTTGTTTCTTCAGCTTCTCTTCTCTATGCTGTAAAGGCTCTTTACTGCTCTGTTTTGAAAGGATAGGAAGAGAAAGTGGAACAGTGGGTTTTCTTTATGCTTTTATCCACTTCCTGGCCTTATGGATTGTGGAGCATCATACTATTGGCAGCTTTCTTCTGGATTGTAAAAACATAAACATAGTTTCAGCGGAGGTGCTTTCTCAAGGTCAGCTGTATCAAGGACATCTGAGACTGTGGAAATGGCAAGCTCAGAGCAGTGGCTATCAATAGCTGTGATTGTTTACAAGCAGAGGACAATATTTTTTCCTTACAAGTGTGTTGCACGTTTTCCCAGAAAGCTCTTTGTTTGTGGTGGTTCTATGAGAAAGAAAACAGATTTTACATGGGTTTTGATTTCTTCCGTACAATTAAAGCTTTGTTCTCATGGTGGGATGAAATGTAATGTGAGTGTGCATGAGAGAGAGCTCTTGATAACAAACCATGACACATACCAATGAGGGCACACCATTTCTTTCACTTTGGGCAGTGGGTGGAATGAGGGGGAAATACAATATATCACTTGTGACTTTAATAGTTTTTTAGGGGGCATAACTGCAGTTTTTAAAACTCCTTCCTGACCAAATGAGCAAGAGCAGCTGGGGACAGTACAGATTGACTCTGACAATGCTGGTGAACCCCATGCTGCCATCACTTCTCATGGATATGGTCCCTTATGTTGACCAGATTTCAGTAGCTGGTACAGAAGAGAGGGCAATCCTGGGTTTTGGGAAAGTGTATTCAGTAATATCTGGGACTTGCTCTTATGTTTTGAATGCCAGTGTCTGTACATGGCACTCACACAATGCCTATATGGGATAGAGGCAGTGTCTGAAAATGTCTTTCAATCCCTGTCCTTCAAGATTTGGACACTTCTACTAGATTAAACAGTGGCAGGGAGTTTTTTCAGTGCTTTATCAACCTGGCAAGGAAGCGTTCAGCTCTAGGAACTTATTGCCATTTTTCCTTCTATATTCCAGGTCAGTTCATTTATACTTACAAATTCTCTTACTTAGCCTCTTGATGACTGTGTCTGTATGATGGTGAAATTGGTTTGCAGAACTGGTTGGCTCAGGCAAACTGAATTAATGAAAAAAAAGCAGATCTTGTTTCTGTAAACTTTCACTATTGATGATTATTTTCTGTAGGTCTACTATGTTTACAGTAATTTAGAAATACATGATACGTGGGACCTCATGTTTCCATAAATTTTTACAGTTGTTATCTGGTAGAGCAACACTGAGATGGAACTATCGCATTCTAGACTCTACAGAAGGAGCGACCATAGTTACACACTAAACCTTGGGGTACTGTGTATAAAATCTTCATAAATAGATGCTAATTACTCTCAGTTGAATTTCTGAGATATAGTGCCATACAATTTCTGAGTAAAACAAATATGTGATGCATGCAAAACTGAAGTAGTACTTAGAACTCTATGAATAGCTTTTAAACAAAAAGCTATCACTGCAAATTTGCTAGCGTACCTTATGCAGATTTTTTCACATTGTTGCTGCAAACATCACATTTCAGCATAAGTACTCTCATGTTACTATGTATTTATTAAGACTTCCCTCTTAATTTTCTTGTAGAGATGATTTGTCAATGTGACTGCAATACCCAATTCATACTTTTGACCTCTCCAGTACATGACCAGTAATCTCTTTTCCCCAGGACCTCCATGACTTCTGTCAATGAACAGCTAAAGGTTCTCCATAACTACCAATTGTTCAATATTTGATAGTGGACTGATTTCAGAACACAGGAGAATGCATGCCCTGCAAACAATATCCAAACTGTGTCCCAGTCTATGTAGTAGGCATTTATTTAGGCCCTGGGTTTTGTAATGGTCTTCAGTTTTACAGTAAGTGCTCACTGAAATGAAGAATTGCTTCAGAGTATCATTTTCCCTATGCAAGAGGCACCTCTCTGGCTAAAAATAAACACACAAACCAGGCAGTTTTAAATAGCTTAAAAATAACACTCTTCCCTTTCTTCTAAGCAGAAAAATTATGTAAGAGCATAGCAACTGAAGTAAGGTAGTGGTATCATGTATCGGGGGCCTGGAAGGCAGTCAGATGCCAGAGTGATAAAGGCTGTGTAAGAATATAAATAGAACATTACAGAGACTGCTCTAAATCTCTGGAAGAAGTGTTCCCTAGTTTTAGAGGATTTGAAAATGGGAAGATGCTGAATTAGTAGTAGGGGCACACTTCCATAAAACTTTTCATTACACTTTCCAATTATCCAGGAAAATTTGCAGAGAGATTTGTAATGTAAAAACTATTCCACAAATAGTGATTGGTTATAGCTGTGTGACCAATTTAACATGTCAAACTTAATAAAATACATACTTTAATACATAGGGAAGATATG
This sequence comes from Tyto alba, assembly GCF_018691265.1. Lineage (NCBI taxonomy): Eukaryota > Metazoa > Chordata > Aves > Strigiformes > Tytonidae > Tyto > Tyto alba. The sequence goes on along the minus strand of NW_024881316.1, from coordinate 38,327,517 downwards.
TCTTAAGAAATCAAAAAAAGAAGATTCTGTGGTCTCTGGAGAGAAACTTTGCTGACCTAGAAATTAAGATTATATATTTGAAAATTGTGAACCTGAGCTAAAAGCAGATTTTTTTGTGCTACAAAATCTGATGTATACTGTTGTCTCCATATTAATTGCTGCATCCACACCTGTCAGCTTTTCTGATCTTAAATATTTAATTCAAAAAGAGTCCATCAGTTTGTTTATATCATAGCAATATCACGACATAAGTGAAATCTTACAGTTTCCACTTCAGGTCTAATGCATCCTGATTCACTTTTTAAATGTTCCTGTAAGTATACAAGGACACGATGTGTCTGATGTATATTCCTATCTGTAAACTCTTTTATGTTGTCTCCTAGCTTGCAGCAGAGATTCAACACAGTTCTCACAAATTCTGCTGTCATATTCCTTGCCTGCCATCCACATGGAGCTCAAGGCTTTAATTAACTCATAAAACTTAAATTTCCTGTGTTGCTATCTTACTTTGCTATGCTGTGCTCTCATACACACTGAACATTCCCCTTGTAATTAGAAGTTAAACTGTTAAAAACACCAAAATGCCAGAGTAGGTGCACTGCACGGGTAGTAATGATGCCTATTTTTCATTTCTTATGAAAATAAATCCTACAAATGGCTGCAACACTACACTTAAAATATTAATCAAGGTACTATTTTATTTTCAATGTTTGTCTGCTTAGCACTTTGACAGTGTCAAGAACAGAAAACTGAAATGAAATATGCACAATATTATTAAGTACATGATCCAATTCAGTTTATATACATTCTTTCTTCTGTTTATTTTCTTCTACTTAAATTCCTTGAGAAGATTTAAATGGTACTTTAAATGGCTTGCTGCTTTTCTTCCAAGTGTCATATTGTCAGCTATATCTCAGCAAATCTGTGTATCAGATGGGAAACATGCAGCAGCCTTCCTGTGTATTGCTATAATATTCCTTCACAAGAAGGTCTACTTAAATGACAGTTTGAATTTCCTCTATTCACTGATTAATACAGTTTATCCATTAAAATTCCCTTTCCTCATAAGCCTTACTGCACAGAATGGATAAACATTTTAAGACATTTTCCTGTATCCACATTGATTCAGTTGATGTAGGAGTATTTAAATATAGATAGCTTACATTAATAAGTATCAATATATATTGAGCATTTTCTTTATAATCAACTGATTCTTTTCCAAGATATTGCAAAGAAGGTGCTTCTTACTGAACATGAGATAGCAGACAGAAAGAGGTAGAAGGAGTCAAAGACAGATAGCAGATATTTAATATGTAGTAATGATTTAAAAGAAATAAAACTAGGTGTCTCTGGGAATTCCATAAACAAATTTGATCCCTCTCCTTGTCTGGGTAAATGTCAAAGAGGAGAATTTTTTGAAAGGGAAAATAGAGAACAATTCCACAGAGTCACTATTCTGAAGTGCCTGCCCAAATCACAGGTAAACTTTGACATTTTTCTTGGTTAAGTTAACTTTCTGAGGATATCTGATTTTCCTTCATTATTACAGAAGTAATATCTCCTGTGAATAATGGTGTTCTGCCCTTCTTACCCAACCATTTTTACAAAAGTGAGAAAGGCAAAATTACTTCATCTTCTGTTTTGATGAGAAGCAATCTTCTGTCTTCAGGAAAAAAAAAAAAAAAAAAAAGAAAATAAAAAGGAAATTCTAAGCTTTTTAGTAAGATGTCATCTGGTTATTTTCAGAACAGTCCAATTCCATCTTCAATAGGATTTAGACATTTTTTGTCTATGATTTTTAATGGGCTCTATGGTTTCCAGAAATTTATAATCAATAGACTGGAGGGTCAGTGGTTTCGTGTTCCTTTCTATTTTTTCTTAAAGGTCTTGCTTTTTTACACTTTCTTTGGCAGTGTCCTTGCATGACCTCACAGAGAAAGGAAGATATATCTGTCTTTTAGATCTGTCTACTCACAGTTGTGCTGTCAATGCACATCTCAAGTTCCTCCAGACGCAGTTTGACTTTTCCTTTGCCTGTGTTAGCTACTGAATTTTCATTGGCACTTTGACTCTGCACAGCTTGAGCGACTTATGTATTCTTTTCCCCTGTAATATTTTTTTCACCTGTGCCTTCTTGTATTAATTACTAGTATTGTTTTCATGCTCCAGTTACTTATTTTTTTTTCCCCAAACCTTTCATCTTCTTTGTTTCTTTATCCAGTTTCTTCCTCGTAGCATTCATTTGTACATTTTTCACCTGCTAAAGCACTAACAACAGAGTTATTTTTCCTTCTCCATCACACCTGATACGTTGTTGATCTTTTTATTTTATTTTTAAAGTCTGTATGCTCATAGACTGTCTTTTTCTACATTTGGTTGCATTGGGAATACCTAACAGACCACAATCTGTTTTTCAGTCCTTAAAAAGCTGCTTACCATAAATAGTAAATAATAACTGCTAGTAATAAAATTGTTGCTTCCAGCCTCTTGAGACAGCTATTCAAGGTTTCTTGTAGCACCCTATTTCTAAGATGTCTCAAACTTACATGGTGGAGAACCACTGCCTTCCCCCATCACTGGAACCCACATGCCAATGGGACATTTCCATTTTGGGTCTTCAGATACAAGCCACAGACTACATGATATCACTGAGAAGGCTTCCCACAGACCTTCCAGGCTCATGAGCCACAAAGTCAGCTATACTCTGTACTGGAGAATTATTATGTGGTAACTCATAATTCAATTAGATTTATTGGTATGGGCTCTTGGATTCTTGACTGAGCAGGTCTGGTGGTAACACTTTGGCAGAAAGACTTCAGCCTGTTCATTGCAGAAGACCAGCATAATGCTCAAGTGTTCTTTTAGTCTCAAAACAGTGTTACATAGAAATACTGATGATGGGCCAGTATACCTTAAATGGGGCTATTTGTGCATAGATTTTCCAGGCTGGACAGGAGATACGCTGACTTGAATACCCAATGACAAACTCCCCACCCTGTTGCTGGCTGGCATCTTCCATATGGTGAGGACTTTCTGGTCAGGTAGTTTATCGCAACCCAGCATCAACACTCAAATGTCACTAGGTTTGTAAAGAATCTCAATATGGATGGTTTTGTTATGTGTTGTTGGCAAGATAAAGGAAGAAACTTGCAAAATGTTAATCAGTAATGACAAAGCAGCTGCTTCTGGACTCCTGAAAAAGCTGTTATAGTTATTCAAACACAGTAGTTCCGAAAGACACCCATCTTACACAGATAAGCAAAGATGCATTCATAGTCCTGTTATCAGTGTTAATGGTGATTATCCTACTTCCTCTTGCTACTTTTAAAATCCACCTCCTCATCTATGGTATTTCTTGTCTTGTGATTAGTACTAGAATATTATAAGAACATGGATGCCCTAATTCCCTGGCACCAAACCAAAAAATACTGATGACATTTCTGAAATGCAGTGACTCTAGACTACTGCTTTCAATTATATATAACTGCTTTCATGATTGCTTAATACTTCCTTCTAGCCTTTAAATAATAGGTAGTCTCAAAATAAATGTGTAATTTGCCATAATATTTCTCTGCTCAATTTTTTTAAGAAACTGTTGCAAAGACATATTTTTATAATGTCCCTGATCATAAACTTAATGTTGACCAATAATGTGGAAAACTTCTAAGAAATTCAGAATTGCTACAGAAATTATTGAGGTATTAAGGTTGTGCAAATGTTTTATTAAGTATCACAAATATGAGGCTACTGCTAAGATAAACACAGTGATGTGTAATGACAGAGTGACCCAAAATCATGTTCACCTGTGTGGAGGTGAGGCTATATCTACAAAATGAGCGATTTATCCTGGAAAAAGACTGTTTCTAACACAGAGATCATAGTGAAGAAACAAGTCAACCTGAAACTCCTATGGCATCCCTCAGGCACTAACAGAATATTATGACCCCTTATAGGGTAATGAATAATTATTCTGTATAAAGGGGATTTGTGAAGTATAGTATTTCCTTTCTCCATAGTTTAGCTAATGTTTTGTATCCTTACTAAGAAAACTGAGATAAAATAGAGGGCAAGCAGAAGACTGAAACACAACTTTAGGTCGGTCTGAGAAAATACCTTATAAGAAGACTTAAAGAGATGGATCTGTTTAACTTATCTGAAATAAGATTGAGATGACAGTTGACTACATTAGATATTTATGGGAGAAAGTAGCAAACATAATGCTATGTTGGCCCTTGAAAAGAAGTGTAAATGAGAAATAAGTGGTATAGGGTCAATTTCTTACCACTGAGTCTAAGTGGCAGAGTATGGCTAAGCCCATCCAATTAAACTCTTTAGGCTTCCAATACAGGATTATTGAATCCAAGCTCCCTATTGTGAAAGTACTTGGATTATGCCTGGGAACTGCTTGGTCACTGGTAGATTTGGTAAGGACCTACTAACACTCTGCCATTCTAACCAGTTAACCATGCAGGTGATGAAATTTCAGAACCTGTGTACAGGTAGTAGCATCATTTATTTCACTGGTAAAAGCAACCTTTTCCCCCCCAAATTTGAGCTGAAATGTATTGTGGCTGCTTCTTTGGACTTAGAACATACTATTTTTTATTTTTTTTTAATGCACATATCTTGATTTGTTGTTATTAAACATAGTCTCACCTCTTAATTGATAAGTCATATTGAAACTTTCAGAACAAGTTTTCTATATTTCTTGGTTTTAACCAGACTGAGGAAATATAACAATTCTCTCATAAGCCTAAACTGGCACTTAGGAATCCATGAAATCATTTCATCCCCTTTTCAATTCAGGAAGCTCTTAACAGGCACTAATAAAAAAGACAACGAACAGCATACCAGTCCTCCTATGGGAGTAATTTTGGATCATTTATAGTCTTCAAATATGCTCACTAGGTATTTACTGAAAAAATGCAATTTATTTGGAAAGTGTTTTTAATCTGCAGACAAGGTTCTATGTCACTGCATCAGGTACTGGCTGTTGCTGAGTAACAGAGCAATGAAAGCAGCTCACTCCTTGCTGCAGGATCCCGCATGATACTGCTGAGTTATTTGCACTTCTGAGTTCAATGAGACTAGAATATGATGCAAGGCTCTGGTGCAAAGTCCAGTTTGTGTGTGGAAGGTAAAATGGAAAAGCTTTAGAGATGTAAATAGTGTAGCTGCACTCCACAATCCTTGATGATGAGCCTGTGCTACTCACAAGTGCAGCTGGCACTGGATTTGCACCAATATGAGTACTGTGGTGTTTGATATCTCACTGTGTCTCATTATTAGTAAAGAGGCCATTAAGAGAGAGCAGGGACAGTTCTGCCAGGTGGCTCCAAAGCTGACAGATTTGCTTTATTCACTAAGTAGGAAAAATTACTTTTGCTGTTCAGAGAATTAGGAAGGTGGAAATGAGGCTTTTTGCAGTTAGAGGTGAAATACTTCTGTATTACAGTGTCCACTAAAAGCAAGGAAGAAAGTACTTGTCAATGTAAAGCAGAGGTGCAGGGGTTTTGGCTGGAGGGTGTAAGTATGTGTTAGCCATGAGAGACAGTGAACTTGAAAGAGCAGGTAGAAATGTTAAAACATAGAGAAAAGAGAGAACAGAATCTAGAGAAGGTGAGAAAAGAGACTGCAGTCACTTATCAGAGAAAGAGTAAAAGTGAATCCATGGACGGAAATGCACAATATACCATTTTTAAAACTCAGGAGTGTTGTTTGCTGCCTTAGGTGCCTTCACCTTTGTAATGCTAAGGCACTTTTAGCTGCAGTTCTGTAGCCTGCCTTTTTCTAGAAGCTCTGCAATGTTTCACCCAGGCTGCTGTGTCAGTGATTTTCCCTTGTTCTTATGCTGTTACTCTCATGCTCTTATTCTCAAGGCCCTGTTTGCGCAAACCCCAACAGCACTGTTATGGTGGGTTCTCTTGGGAAACAAATTGCTCCTAGTGTCAGAATCACTCCTTTCCCTTTCCTTTCCCTGCCCTTTGGTTGTAGCTTTAGGGTTATGTTACCCGGACCGAATAAGCACATACCTTATCAATGACCTTGTCTGCAGCACCATCCGCAGTTGATAATGTCTTCCAGACAGCACTAACAGCACCAGATGCAAAAACAAATGGGAGGGTTAAGTGGGTCCTGATGAAAATTATATAGTCCCTATGGAAAAAGGTTGTTGGGCTTTGCCTGCTGTGCTGGAGAGGAGCCCGGGGGAGATGATCATTGGGGATGCCAATTGCTTGTCTTCCCAAATGGCAAGGAAGGAGTGTTTTCTTTTTTCTTGTTTTCTTTCTCTCTCCCCCATAGTTTTTATTTTTCCCTGAAACTAACTTTACTGCAGAGTTGATGTATACCACCAGCTAAGGATCCTACTAACAAATCTTTGTGCATGTAATCAAGCCAAGCATATACTTAATGAAGCTTTTTAAAGGAAAAAAAAAAATCATTGCTGCATTTTTAAAGAAGATAAAGCCCAAGATATTTCAAACAGTATTTAAAGTCTCTCTCAACAGGAAACTCTTCTAGCAAGACAAACAAAAGGGTCTTTCAGTGCTCTTTCAAATCTGGTACCTTTAGCAACATTAGAGTTTGCATCTAGTGTAAATACCTATGTTGTACAGACTCCTAGGAAACCCGAGGGTGGGAATGAATATTATGATGGCAATCCTGTCCCTGGTGGGAAAGATGGGTCCACTACATGTAAATAATGGGTTAGGAAAGCTTCCTGAAGAAGCCAGAATTTAGCAGATATAATTGGCTGTGGAATAAGATACAACACCTTTAATGGAAATACTTATAAATAAGAAACAACCACCAGGGAGGAAGGCTGCCCTCAGGAGTTCTTGCAGCTTCTGTTAAATAACCTGCTTCAGAAAAGTGGAGTAGCTGGCATGGCACGGAGTTGGATTACTCCTGAGATCTCAGATAAAACACCAGGAGCCTGTTAGTGATAAGAGGTTGATGGCTGGATCATGTAGACCTCTGCCCCACCTCCAGCAGAAGACTACTCTCTGTGAAGCATCAAGGAAAATAAGAAGTTCTGGAAGGTTCCACCTGAGTCCTCTCTCCTCCTACTCTTCTTCCAGGCTTTTGTAGACCCTGTTTGAGGAGCACGTCAAGAGGTATGGGCCCACATGTGTTGGAAAAGGCATGCTGCAGTCCTATGTTTAGTAAGTCCATAGCTCCCTGACAAAAAGGAAGGAGGAAAAGCCCCCTGACAAAAGCAGTAGAGAGAGTAGTGAGAAATCTTCAGTAGACAGTAGACAATTGCACAATAGACACCAGTCGGGACAGCTACTGCTGGTATTACTTCTAAGAAAGCCTATCATGTATGTACTCACAAGGTGTCATTTTAAAACTCTTTATGGCACTTGGTCTGGCTAGGGTGAAGATGCCAAAAAGTGATGTCCAGGTCTGTGTCCATGCTTGTATATGAATGCTAAGGTGCTTGAAAAGGTGCTGTCAGTTTTGGGACCATTCAGCATCTATTTGAATTTTGCCTTGCGCTTCCCTCATTTGCTGCTATCTTGGGAGCTGCTGTCTCACCAGTAGTATTAAACGAAGACCTGGCACATTTCTCATGTTTATAAAGAGCTGTTTTCAGTCACAACATTTAAAAAAATCTTCTATAGCAAAACAAAGATTACTGTGACACTTATTGAAATAATTTGGGTTTAAAGCTGAACTCAACAAAATCATTTTCTTACTCAGCAATGTATGTCTAGGATAAATCCCTATATATAAAGAAGCTTGTAAAAACCTCTCTTCTTTTTCACATTCATTTCAGACTGACCCTGCATTGCTGAAGAGGGAAAGACCAAGTACCCCTTCTGAGGTTCTTCCTAGTTCCAGTTTCTGATTCTCTTATTCAGCTCTTGTGTTCAAAAGTAACCCCAGAGTTGAGGTCATGGTAACTTGTCTGAATTTTCATTATTTTGCCTAAAATCAAAACTGTTTTGTTTCAGTAAGAGTCCCATGATATTCTAGAAGCTAGGTTGCTAAGAAAATAATGGAAAAATTTCCTCCCTTTGGAACTTTGCATACACTATTTTCTATTGTTCACTTAAAGTATATTAAACTTCCAGCATCGACAGCAGACTCATATTTTTCCTATATATGAATAAAATATGAAGAAGGGAAAAAAAAATATTTCCCATCATACTGTTGAAAGGCGATATGTGAAAAAGCTGGCAAATGCTGAAATGTTTCATAAAATTATTGAGTAACTGCTGAACAATAGGTCTGGAAAACAAAGGTAAATAGGTGCAATCATGTAAGATAGAGCTCCATAAAATGGAAACGATGTATATATGCATTAGTTCTATCGTGTGAAAAGTATTTTTAGTAATAAAAGTAAGCAGAACTATCAAACATCAGTAGAATATCATACAATTATACTTCAAGGCAAACTTTCAGCAATAGAGAAAGAAGATATTTTACAGCAAGAATTTTAATTCTTTATATTTTTTTCTCTTTCATAGAGTATATGTCAGAGGATCTTAACCTTCTATTTGCTGTTCATCCCTAGAAATAATTTTCCTGTTGTGAACTCCAGCAGCAGCTGGTGAAAATTGATGGTGCAATGTACCTTTCAGCTTTTTTACCAGCCAGCATAGTCAGTCCTAATCTCTTTATTGACAGCAAATTAAAGAACTACTGTAGAAGAATAATAGCTTCATGTCTGATGTCTGGGACAGCCTGCTCATAATCTGACTTTTTGACATTAGTGAGTTGCTGCTTCTGCCTGTGCTGTACCTCACTGACAAATGGACAAAAACATGTACTGGCTCTGACGCTGGATTTATTCTTCTTAGGTGTCTATAAAGCATAGGGATGAAAAGCACTGCCCATATACAAAGAATGAGCTTGGAATAAATTTTCAGTTGTTAATATGGACCCTGGTTTTCTCAGTTTTACTGTTCTGATGACAATGAAATTCATGTGAAAGTATATACAGCAGCAGCAGGAACATGTCAGCTTATTCAGTAGACTGGAAAAAAACCCATGTTTTTCCCCGTTGTTTCTGCAAACAATTTTAGGTTTTATTTTGATGACAGTTCAACTGTATATGGCAATATGGGATTCCATTTGTGGTTTGTCAATACACTTGCATTTCTCAGATACTTTAAAGTGAGAAATTGACGGCTAATTCAGTGCTTGTAAAAGGGGCATTCACATGTCTATAACAACTTTCATCAAAGAGCTTATCGTCATGGGACCCTTAATAGAGATCACTTAATGAGCCTTCACATGACCCTTTTGAGGCTGACATATTAGTATGATAAGCCCTTGTCAGATGAGGCCAGTAGGATGATGAAATTCACACATGCTGCATAAAACAAGATTCTGAAAGATTCATTTTTATGTTCTATATTCGCAAACCTCTGACTTAAACCAACTGACAAATGTGTTCATCCTGAACACTTTAGTGAGGAGTATGTTTCGGCAACATGGCCTCTGATACCTTTTTTCTAAATTTCTTTACCTCCATTCAATCAGCTAATAGGTTGAAAAGCAGTAAATCACAGAAGCTCAGGTAACATTCCTAAGTCATCAGCTCTCTGCATACCAACTTCCCACTACATTTTCCAGGCTTTATATCTACAGGTATCAGTGAGAACAAAATCTCACAGAAGGAGAGTGAGTATTCATCACATTTCCAGCTCTGAAAATGAAATGTCAGAGAGTTCTATGGAAATACCAAGAACATATCAGAAATTTTTCAGTGTGTTAAGAATTTGCATTCATTTGTCTTAGTTTATTTAAATAGCTCAAATTTGAATGCTATGCCCAGAACCCAGATCCTGTTGCAGCTGATGGGGATAGTGGAATTTCTATGGTAAAATCTTTAATACCATGAACACAAACCTGGGAATAACCACTCTGAAGATAGTGTTTCTCCTACAAGTGTGCACCGGTGCTCATGATCAATATTTGAACACATGCCAAAGACCAGTGTGAATTGTTTTAAAAAATCTTTAGAATAGACTTTAAATCAGGCAGAAGGTGCCTCAAAGATTTAACTATTTTAGTGATATGTCATAATTTTAAAAAATTCTGAAAGAAGGTAATCTTCCAATCAATGCACTTGACATCCATCCAGAAACCTGAAAGGATTTTGAATGCCTGTAATGGTGAAGTAATACAAACATAACTACATGGACAGAATAAGGAGTAATAACCAGAACAAAATGAAAAAGAACAACAACAGAACCCCGGTTGCACAATTTTGGCTTGCAGAGAATGAAAAACACTACTGCCAATAAGACAGGATAAGTAATGAGAGATTTGTGCCATCATTATACTAGCAAATGGAAATGACTTCTCACTTAGCAGAAGAGTCTCGAAACACATTGATTCTTACACAGCAGCTGTAGAAAAGGGAATATGCTTTAGAGAAATGAGAATGGTTTTCATGGTTATCAGGTGAGTTGCCTCTTAAATTTCTTTTTCTCCAGGGGTGCATTCCTCAGGCCAGGGATCAAAGTTGTTGCATCTTCTTCCAAATGTTCATATTCAGATGATCTAAACACCCTACGTCTGACTTGGTGGATACAGGAGCACACCCTGAGTCCTAATTCCACCTAAAGGAGGTATGAAAGCATGACCCAGCCCCTTTCTGCCACATGTTTGGTTTTATGGACAGTAATGTGATGCCCAGCTGAGATCCAAAATGTCTGGTAGATATGGATGATCAGTGGACCAAGAATCCCAGCTACGCTCTATCATGTATGCAGGTCAGACAAGACAAACATTTGGCTCCTGGTCTTGGTCCTCCCAACATATGTAAATGTTGAATGGTCAGTGGTCCCCAAATTAATTTACTCACAAGACCTTGCAGTGACAAAAATATTTTCAAAAAAAGATTAATTATAGTCAGATTGTAGTTTTACAGCATGTACAGGAAAGAATGACTAGAATAAAATACTAAGTACTTGTTTACTAAATACTCTTGGTCTAGTCTGTAGAGTATACGTAAGATCCTGTTTGCCAAAGTAACTAGAATTTATGGCTTGAGAAAGTAGGTTTTAATATCCAGAAAAAGCTCTGGTTTGGTGTTTATTTGACGTACACGCTTTTTAACTTCCTGAGTACCAACACTTCTCTCCAGTATCAGACTGATTGTCAAGGATTCACCCTCATCTTGATTTTCATAAGCCTGAAAACCTAAATCATATTAGCTTGTTGGGACTTGATTTGGGACTTTTCCCAGCTAATTGTTCCTCTATTTTGTTTCCTAAGGAAACTCTGTCATTGGTTTGCCTTTTCTACTAGTCACCTCTAACATGTTCTTGGATTCAGGCAGTACACTAGAACATGAGTATCAGGAAGGTTTAACAGAAAGTCTCTCCTTTCTTGTAAGGACAGATGTTTTGCCTTGGAGATATTCTTAACTGTCCCATGCAAGCATCACAAGCTGTGATAAAGGACATACCTTAATATGGATATTGGACCTGTGTGATTAGAAGAGAGGAACAACATGCCTATTTATGGTGCAGTGTATCAGTTAAGTGATAAACTTCATATGCAGAAGAAAGAATCACTAATGCAAAAAATATTCTGAGTTTTCCAAAGGAAAGTGCCAACCAGTGACATGGGAGAGAAGCACACAGGAATGTTTACAGAAACAAAATTTGCTTGAACCTTTAATGGTGCTATTTCAGTTATACTACTAACTCTCTGAGATCAAATCTTTGAGGAAGAACAGGAAGACAGTTGACTTTGGACAGCCAATTACACCCAGTAGGGTGAGAGCAAAATGCTATCAGATAAGAGGAAGAGATTTTATACTCATTCATTAGACACTTACAAAAGAACCTATTCTAAACCTAGCAAAAGGCAATGGAAGTCTTTACAATTATGGTAATTTTGCTTATGTCCTCAGGCTTCAGTTCAACAAAGTAGTTAAGCACATGTCTAACTGCCATTAACATCAGTTGAGACTGCCAGGTTTTAAAGAAGTCCTTAAGCTTAAGAATAGATTGAAGCAGCTCAGTGAGGCAAAGATTAAACTCCCTGAGCCCAAGAGTGCAGAAGACTTGGTTTTGCCTACTTATTACACATTCCCACTTATAATTTAATACCTTTTTTTGTCTAGAAATACTTGATCTCACGCCATGCAGTTTAGATCACAATCTTCAGAAGCTTGAAGTATAGGACTAATAAACTAGATTCAGTGCTCTGTTCTGAACTATTTGCAATTCTGAATCAAATTAAGGCAATAAGGGGGGAGTGAATTCAGCTCCCCTCCATTTTATCAAAGATTCATTCTTTTTTGAAAATGTAGGAACAATCCCATAAAAGTCCATCGACTTGACTCTCTGCTAAAAATTGCATCAATTTGCTTACCTCTTTGGATTTCCTAATTTTATGAGAAGAGATTTGGATTTAATTTGTTCAGGGTACTTAAGAAAAAGGTTAGGGATACTGAGTTGGAAAAATTTTTAAAATTATATATTAATTTGTACAAGTTTTCTCTTGGGTCATTGCTATTCACCCCCCTCAGTCTGCGACATTTTTATTTGTCCTGGGCTCTGACTAGCTGATGTTTCTTACGTTTTACTTTTCTCTATCCTGGGAGGTCAGACGGAGCAGCATTTAGCCAGAGTGCTGAGGTGCAAACCTCTTGTAATGATCTGTCTCTCTCCTTCAACTTTAGGTTGCACTGCTCTAGAGGTTTTACACCACCTTTTTGTAGAAGTGAGGGAGTTTCCATCTGTTACTTCATCAAGAACACTTCTGAGCAGCTCTAGTGCAATATCTGCATCTATAGCAGTAAATATGGGAGAAGAGTAGAGGTGATTGGAGAGAGTCTGAGAAGAGTTACGAATATCTTTTCTTGGCTCTGAAAATAAATGCTCTGTCTTGGGTAGAATAACACAGTGGTACAATCTTTGTCTAGGCAAGGTCATCACTTGTCCAGATCTATTTTAAGGACCATTTGGTCCTTAAGGTTTGTTTGCTTGCTTTTTCCTCTTAGTTATGGCACAATTAGATGTAATCTGACCTCTTCAGAAACCTCATTCCTTAATGTATTGATAAGCAGTCTCATTAATATGTTGTTTTTAAATTTCTTGAGGAAAAAATGTGTCATCATATTTTACCAACATAATCAGTAGAGAAGGGACAAACTACCGATATTTAGACAGATATTTCCTACTCAGCTTCAATGGCAAAACTCTTTTAACTGTTGTTTTAGAAGGATCTTAAAGTTTTTTCTCATGTTTCACTTTTTATCCTCTTTTGTATAGTGTGTTACTCATGTTACTTCTTCTAAGGTTTTGCTTATCACTATAGAAAGAAAAAAAAATAACAAGGAAATAATCTGTTAACACCCTGGTTCTCATTTTAGAGGATTTGCTGGCCAGTGAGTCAGCAACAGAAACAGCTGCGTTCATTCTTCCTTCTTTTGTAAGTGTAATTTCTCTCTCCCACCCCAGTATGGTTTAGGTGTTTGTTCCAGACTGTTAGCCCTTCAAACAAGATTTTGATGGAGGAACATAGAAATATCTGCAACGAAGAAAATGAGAAGATGCTACTGGCATTTAGTGATGAGCCAAAATAAAAAATCTATCCCCAGAGAATTCAGTGGTCTTATACTGCACTCCAAATATCCTTCCTGACCACAAAATAAATACATGGTTGGAAAAGAAAAAAGAAGCTTGAAGGCAAGTGCATTGACCTTGTCGTTAGGACAACTGAAATTACTATAAATAGTCAAAATACCCATCTGAGGATTAGAAGACTAATGAATAGCTTTTGCTCTTAGTGACAGAGTCTTCTATATACATTCAGACTATCTCACTGCACTTTAAAATTTTTATTGAATGTCTAATTTCTTTTTATTTGGCACTTAGATCCACAGTCAACGTTATAGATAACATCCAGGTACCTAAAGCTCTTTTTTTTTTTTTTTTTTTTTTTTGAGTAAAAATCACAAAGTATAAATTAATTCCAAAAAGTCATACCAAAACCCCCACATTATTTTCATCTAAGGAACTGAATAAGTAGGTAACCAGACAGCATGCTTGCCTATATGCCTATTTTTCTAATATTCTAGCCATTCAGTGAACAGAGAGGGAAATGGTCAGAAAGACCACATAGATGAGTGGGCCATGATGTGCTTAATCAGAAAATTTTTCCATGGAATGCATAGATTGTTCCATTTTTTGATGTTTCTGGAAAAAAAAAAATCTGTTCTGTTGAAAAAGAACAATAAATTTTGTCTGTTGTCAACATCTGTATATTAGCTAGCAATGTGCACCATGCAGGAAATTAGCACACTTCACAGTACTAAATCATGAACTAAAAGAATCTTGAATTTTTAGTGGACATCATATTTCCACTCCTCCCTCCTCACAGTGTTTCCCTCCTCCAGCGTGGGGTCTCTTCCAAAAGGTACAGTATTTCAAGAACTGCCATAGCGTGACCTATTTCTGCAAGTTGCAGTCCTTCAGGAACAGACTGCTCCAGTGTGGGTCTTGCCAGGAGCCTGCTCTAATGTGGGGTCTCCACGGAGTCACAGCCTCCTTTGGGCACCTGCTTGCTCTGGTGTGGGGTCCTCCACAGGCTGCAGGTGGGTGTCTGCTCCACCATGGTCCTCCATGGGCTGCAGGGGCACGGCCTGCCTCACCATGGTCTGCACCACAGGCTGCAGGGGAATCTGCTCTAGCACCTGGAGCACCTCTTCCCCCTCCTTCTTCACCGACATTTTGTCTGCAGAGTTGTTGCTCTCACATATTCTCACCCCCCTCTCCCAGCTGTCACACAGCAGTTTTTACCTCTTTTAAAAGATGTTATCACAGAGGTGTTACCAATATTGCTGATTGGCTCAGCTTTGGGCAGCAGCAGGACCATCCCAGAGACAGCTGGAACTGGCTCTGTCAGACACAGGAATAGCTTCTGGTGTCTTCTCACAGAAGCCATCACTACAGCATCCCTGCTACCAAAACCTTGCCACGTAAACCCAGTACAAATGATCATGGGCATAGGGGCGAGTGCTAAACACTATAGCAGGATGTTCATCAGAACGCTATGGTTTAGCACATATGCAGCTTCACCTTTTGCTGTGCTACTGTCCCCCGGCTTTGCCTGCTCTGCTCTTTGCAGTGTCTCATGAGCCCTTTTGGAGCATAACTGACTTGTTCTTTTCCAGTCTGTACATTTTCACATCACCTTTTGCATGTGCATCTTTGCAAAATACATCCCTTCAGTAATGGTGTCTAGGTTTCCCTGCTTTCTATTGGTGTAATGCCTGATGTTTGATTATCACTTGAACAGGTGAAATTTGTCAGGTGAAACAGTTTCTTTAGACAAAATACTCATTTGGGTTGACAGAAACAGCCTCTCAGTTCACTTAAGCATTTCAACTGGCAAAAAAAGTTTTAATGTCAAAACATGCAAGTTGAAAAAACACCTTTTTTTTTGTTGTTTGTTTGTTTGTTTGTTTTTCTTGGAAAAGATACTTCAATATTAAATGTACATAAATAAATAATAACTTGTCTTTCTTTAATAGAAACTATTCAGCGCAAGCAATTTCAGCAATCTTTTCTTCCCAGTATCTAGACCAAACAAAAACTAATTTTAGATCAGTCTGAGTATTTTCATTCTGTGGTGTGACCATTAAAAAGCAAGCATACTACAGTTCACTAATTGTAACTTCAGTGGGCTGAGAGTCTTGTTACTTGTAGCACAGAAAATGCTAACTATAGTATTGTTCTCTAAAACATATAATAGCAGCAAGAGGTTTGTTTTGATAAAGGAAGACTTTCATTAATGTCATGAGCCATATTAGCAATGAAGACTCTGCCTTATGTGCTTCATCATACACATGTTAGACAAGGAGGGAGCATCATCCTGTCCAAGGTCCCTGCTCTTCTAGTCATCATGTATTACTCATCACTTCAGGAGTACCTATCCCATTACCAACCACACAGAGACATGCTCTCCACAAGATGCAGTTTCCTGATATCTCTTAAGAGCCAACATTAGCAAAGTCTATAACAACTTGTTGGAAGAGAGAAGTTAAGGTAAATACCTTTCAATGAGATCTGTTTTCTTGTTTGAAAATCAGACCCGTTCCATGAATTTTTAAGAAGCCATAACTGATATAATCAGGGTCCCTGTAGGTAAATATGAAAAGCCTTGATAACCCACTCTTCTACATAGATACCGCGTTACAGGTTTTTCCAAATGCATCCTTAACATTTCCTTCAGTGGGTGGAAAGATCCCTCTTTTGCACACAGTGATGATCATGCTTAAACCAACAAATCCTGTCTGAATTTTGCAGGTAGAAATAATATGCCATTCATTTAACTAATGGACTCTTTCACCCACAAATTTAAATAATAGTAGCCCATAAAGATATGCTTAGGTGTGTTTGACTGCTTATAAGTTCATATAGTAAAAGCATTCACCAAAATGGTGTTCATGGTCCTCTGCATAATTATTTTTGTCCATTATATCCATTTTCCTCACTTTCTGTTGTTCATCTACAATGCTTTCACTCACATGGATATAGGTGACATCACAATGCTGTAATAAAGATGCAGTTTCTGTTAACATTACTATTCTATTTGCTTTTTAAAACATCCTTGTACCTGGTTTATGCATTCTAAGACATCATTTGAGGTATTTAACAAAGAAAAGCCATTCTTCTGTCTTCATAAAGCCAGTTTGTTGATAACAAACAGATTTTAACTAACATTTGGACTATCCATGATTTCAAAAAAAACCAGATGGAATCAATAACTGTTACACAGCACACATAGCTGTTTGCTGTGTAACAGAGTATGTCTAACAGAACAAATATGCCAAGAGTGTTAAACAAGAAGAGAAAGAAAAGAATACAGAGAATGGACTTGAATGAATCAGATGATAACAATGTTTACATACACTATGTGGCTATCTTAGTCCTTATAATCAATAAGAACATTTCCATGAGAAATTAATTTGACGTAAATGAGATAAACTCATTCTCAAAGTCAGCTAAATAGAAGAATCATGATACCATATGCATATGATAACTTATAAGTAAGCATCTGTGGATCTCTGCTTGACTTAAACAAAAAAACCTACCACAAAAATTCCCTACTTTTGTGCACAGCCTCTTAGATTTAAAGGCCCATCAACAAGTTTACAGCATCAATTTCCCAGCTTTGAAACTTTGTTCAGTCTTCTTACTATATTTTGGTAGACTTGTTGATAAAGTGATCGTATCCTCTAGAGCCTAGACTAGTCTACATATCTGGAGTAGCTGAGCCCTCTGAAATCTGATTTCAGTGTTGAAGGTACTCTTGACTTTGACTTTTTACCATAAGTGGGCGAACTCCTCCCAACACTTGCAAGCACTTGGAATGAAGTGTTCTGATTTCACCAACGTGTACTAACATTTAATTGTTACAGGGACTTCAGAATTTTTCTTTTATGGCTATGTATAGAAACGAATGTGTCACAAGAAGGATGTATTCAAGCACAAGCATCCTGGGTGTGAGTGAGTGGTGGGGTTTTTGATAACAGGGGAGGGGGATACAACAGTGTTCCCCTGTGAGAAGCTTCTAGAAGGTCCCCCGGCTCCAAGTCGGACCCACCTCTGCACCAAGGCCAAGCCAATTAGTGATGGTGGCTGAGTCTCTACGATAACATATTTAATAAGGGGAACCTGGGAGGAGGAGTTGGAGTTGTGAGGAGGAGTTGCGACATCTATGCAAACACCAAGGTCAGTGGAAGAATGGAGGAGGAAAAGGGGAGTGGGGAGAGGTGTACCAGAGCAGAGACCCCCATGTATCCTGAGGTGAGATGGCAGGACAGCCCCACCTACCATCCATGGAGATTTATGGTAGAGCAGGTGATGACATACAGTTTGTTGGGGTCCCCACTCTGTATCAGGTGACTGCATCCAAAGGATGCCAGGACGCTGTGGGAAGAAGCAGCCCCCGCTGCTGTACTTCAGCGTTGGGAGGACTGCAACATCTGAGGGTGTCTCATGCCAGAGAAGCTTGAGAAGGGCTGCATCACTTGGGAGGGACTCCAGTTGGAGAAAGTTTGTGGAGGACTGTCTCCTGTGAGAGGGGGACCATGCTGGAGCAGAGGGAAGAAGTTTCAGAAGTTCCCCCTCTCTGAGATGGAAGAAGTGTCAGTACTGACTGCACCCCCTATTCCCTGCTCCCTCTGTCACTGGGGGAAGGAGGTAGAGATATTGGGAGCAAAGCTGAGCCCAGGAGGAAGGGAGGGGTGGGAGGAAGGTGTTTTCAAGATGTAGTAATGCTTCTCACTATCCTATTCTGTCTGTTAAGTGGTTTTTTTTTGTTTGTGTTTTTTTTTTTTTTTTTTTTTTTTTTTTTGCTAGTGTCTATATTAATCTATGTTCATTTTTTCTGCCCCTAACGAGTCTGTCTTTTGCCCATGACCATAATAGGTGATTCATCCCTCCCTGTCCTTATCTTGAATCCCAAGAGCTTGCTTGTTTTCTCCTTCTCAGCGCTGGGGGGGGAAGCAGCAGTGAGCATCTGTGTGGTGCTCAGTGGCCTTCTGAGCTGAAACCATGACATCAAGGACTTGTTATTAATTTTTTATAAAAGTGCCTTTTACACAGGCAGAGCTAGCATGTCTACAGTTTAATGTAACACCTCTGCAGCTTAATGTACCCTGAGATGAGCAATGACAGTGCAGAATGAAATACATTTTTCCAGCGTCCAGTCTTTCAGGCATAAGAAATCATAGTTGCCTCTTACTAGTTATGGTAAGCTGAAAGAAACTTTCAAAATGAACTTTTAAAGCCACTGACGGTACCTTTTAATGGCTTAGTTTTGAAGGAATGTTAACATTTAATGTCTAGAAAGAAAGAAGCTGTGGGTTTATGATGCATTTTTCCACTATATGTAGTCTCTATTGGCACAATTTTCCAGTGAAAAAAAGAGTATGTAAAACAATGAATACAAAACATTTGTAAAGCTGTGGTAATGCATAAATTTTAAATTTAAAGTAGCCTTTAGATTGTAGAGACAGAATATAGCTGAATTCAATTTCAGATTTAAATAACTACTCATCTCAAATATCTAAGTTTGCCATTACTTTCTAGCAGATAGTCAAACAGGAAAATCCCAGGAGCCTGTTTCTTTCACTTCTCTATGTTCCCTTAACAATTTCAGATATAAATAATTAACATATGTATGAGTGTTAATATAGTTTAAAACAAATACAAGACTGAATCCATTCATTTAATAATTGCATACAATAATTCGTATTGCTACTTAATTTGTAGTACTACTCATGATACAAAAATCTAGTCAGATTTGTCACAGGCTAATTTTCTTTGCTCCCACAACATTTTAAAAACTCCTCCATCTTCTTGGCTTAGGGGAGAACAAAATAATATATACTCTCTGTCTTTAAAACAGTAACATCCTTTGCTGTTTTTATAATTAAATGCAGTACATATCAAAGGATGTAGGATTAAAATATTAAAAACAATCTGATGAAACTTGATTTTTTTAGAGCGCATTTTGTACAGCATACTACTGAAGAGTTGCATCCCTTCTTTCTAGGCACTAGAATGTCTTTCCTTGATGTTTTCTGTTCAGGGAAGTAGGAACACATGTTTTCTATTTAATCACATCAGCAAATACTGATGCCTGGAAAAAATTTCCAAACCATCAATTATCTACTTCAGATACCGGGCTCATCAGTGTTTCAGTCAGTGTCTGGGATAAAGGCAGTAGGTGAGCTTTAAAACTGCATTGCTGAAACACAAACCTGGATCTAGGTGGGTGGAGCAGTATCAGAACCCTCACCTGAATGCTAGCCATGATGTGTGACAAACCTTACCATCTCCAAGGGAGCCAAGGTAGCCCTTGCATACTGCTGCTACAGCACCACCCAAGCCATTGCACATTTAACCTAGACAGCACTTAAAAATCTGCTTCATTTTTAAGAGCTCAGCTTCCTTTTTTGAGAGCCAGGACTTTAAATAAAATAAAGTGCTAAGGTACTTTTTCTTTTCAGTTTTGAAGTTGAGCATATAATGTATATATAATGAATGTAATTATGGCCTGAAGGCTAGTGAGAGAAAGTCTCTCCCCATTTCAAATTGCTTGGAAAAAGATACCTTCTAGATTTCCTATTCCTTCTTCTTCAGTGTCTCCAAAACTGTATTACTGGTCTGTGTAAAGAGTTTCAGTATTTAGAAATCAGAAGGAAGCTACATGAGATAATACTGTAAGTTTTTTTCCTCTTTTTTTTTTTTTTTCTTTGTGTCCTTAACAGAGACCCAAAGTACACAGATTTATTTATTTATTTATTTATTAAACTTTCATTAAGCTACAACAAGACTTTTTCCAACTCAAACCTGAGATTACTAAAACTGACCTTTGATTTTTTTCACTCGGTTTTATGATACTAAAAAACTATACAAAAGGCTGTAAGGTTGTGCTTATTTGGCAGGTACCTCTCTTGATAGTCTTAATTATGTTATTTTCCTATTCCAATGTAATATTTTAAGCTTCCATAACATTAAAAAATGTTAAGGGACTATTTTCAGATGTCACTATGACCTTTAAAAGTACCTAATCTAGCTATTTAGAAGCTTTATAACTCATGGACCTATTTTAAAAGGAGTGTGGGAGGATAATCAAAGAAAGGCATTTTGTACTGAGTAAAAAGAGAAGTGCACTAATTCTACATTAGTAAGCACGCTTCTTATAGAAAGTTGTCCTTCAGTACGATTGAATACCACTGAATATTGTGGTACCACAATGCCACTTGAGTGTCCTTCAAGGTGGCTTCATTTGAGATTAGTCATCCATTTTAAAATTCCTTCCATCAGAATTTTTTTTTGAGTTATTTTTATGATCCACACACGCTTTCATCTACATTTTTTTTTTTTTTTTTTTGATTATGTGAAATATATGGCTGGTCTTAGTAGCTTCTTCTGCATGCATATAGTAAAAGATATCCAAATGCTTAGATAATGTATGTTGCCCAGATACTCATTTGTGTGTTATATCCATGGGACCTACGAGGCTGTGTGCCACTCACAGGTACACAGGTAGGTGTTGTGTGTAAAAACTGCTTCTCTCATGGACTTTGAATCAGATCAGAATTGGAAGCTTATTGATTTCTTAATAGTGTAATTAACTGGCAGTTATTGAACTATGCATTTAGGATCCATTTTAGTGATAAAAAGAATAAACTGCAACACTATAGGCACCAACAAGATTCAAAGAAACCAAACAACATTTTAATCACACATACACAGAGACATCCTTGCACAGGCCACATGGGTTTCAGGTACACACACCTCTCCAGGGGGTACAATTCCCACTTGCACCCTCCCTCCGGCGTGAGATGTGGGTGCTCCAGGACTATGTGTGAACAGGATGCTTACTGCAACCCTCCAAGCACACACAGGAGAGAAACCCACCTTGAAGTTGCACCTGGATATCCTTCCTGGTCCCCCAGTTGTCCCTCATTCATCACATGACTACTCCCTGCAGCATCCCAGGGAAGGATACTCAACACAGCCTGGGCATGGTATTGTTGTGAATTTTAATCCTCCTGTTACTGGAAGTTTTCACTTTTAATTACATGTCTAAAGTCCAGTTAGGAACCATTTTAGAATGTTTCCACTGAGTACCAAATCTATCGTGCTCAGATGTACAAAGTGTGAGAACAAAAGGAGCCCAGTGAACCTTAAATATTGTTAGCTGTTAGGTTCTACCTAATTACTGCCTCTACGGATCAATGATTTCAGTATGAAAAAAAGTATCGCTTCAAGAGACATCTGATCTTGATGTGAAGACATCATGGGGTAGAAAACTGACTTTCTCTTCAGAAGTTTGTTTCCACCAGCAGATTAATTTTGTATATAGTATATATACAACATACATGCATACATATATAACATTATATAAAGAGACATATATAGGCACATATATATGTATACGCATTCCTCCCTATAAAACTGCATGTGCTTTGTTTCTAACTACTCAGCATCCAGCATTAGGTGGTATATTCTTCAATACTTGAATGTTCTAACATTACAAAAGCACTCATCATTAGTAAACAGAGCTGCTTAAGGCTCACATTAGGAGGCGATATCTTCTATCATCCAATCATTTTCACACTTTTTCCCTGCATCCTTTCCTAGTTGCTTTTTGTTTAATCAATGCTATAAAAAGAAATAAAAATATTACCCCCTGGATCTTATTTAGTTTTCTGCTGGTTTTGTATGATTGCACTATGTCTTTGAACCACAAAAGTGCAATGCAAGCTCATTCTGAATTGTCCACTACCCATACAAATCATTTTCCTAATAACTGTTTTTCAAACTGTCACAGGTAAGAGAGAGTAAGCCACCACCTGATGTGTATCTGGATGCTGGAGTGTTTTAGAACTAACAAGACAAGAGCTTTTATCTTACTTGCTTATTTCACATGTTCACGCTTCCCTTCCCACAGCACTACGTTCATAGGTCTTGACTTCTCTCCCAAGCAGGGACACCACTGTTGGTCCAGGAAGATTTGGCAGAAAGTCATGTTGCTTCTTGTTGTGGAGCTCCTCACAGTTACTATTTGAGGTGTTATTGGCCAAAATCCCTGGGCATCCCCAGCATTTGACTCCATACATCTTTGTGAACTTTCCTCCAGATGACATCTTTAACTTCTTTTTTCCAGAACCCCTTCTGCTTTCTAAGACTACCTCTTTTCAGAAGCCTTTCTTTCCAGTACTGCCTTTTACTTTCAGATCCCAAGCTCCCAGTTTCCTCAGTTTAAATAGAAGAACTTTGCAGAAGCAAATGTCTGATCGGTCTCATCATTAATTACTAGTTCTGTCCCATGCCTCTTCATTAACTAGAGGATTAGTGATGTGTAAGTTATGTTTATTCCAGGTGTTACAAAAATTTAGAGCCAGTCCCTACCAGTTGTACCTAGTAAGTAGCAGGCTTCTGCCTGAGCATTCAAAAGTTTCGTTTTGGACATTCACCCAGCTACACACATATACTCAACTATACTCTACCTGTTAGCATTCACCATTGAGACTATTTTTTTCAACTACGACAGAAAGCAGTGCCTATATTCACCACACTATATATGGCTGGTGTTCCTTACTCTCAGGTATCTAAATTTGTTATTGGTTGCCTTTAAAGTTAATTTTGTTTAAATAGGTGAGTGTCCCAAAGCAATCCAATTCACTTTATGTGATCCACCTCACCTAGTTTTAACCATTTAAAAAGTCACTGACAGTGTTTGAGACTGCACTTTCTTGTCCGTATATATATGTCCATAGGTAAACCATATGCCTAAGCTGCCGTTACCATTTATAGAGACCTAGTTATTAAAGTCAGTGGAGACCAGAAAAATATTCACTCATGCCGCTGTTAACATCTTCACCTGGTCAGCTGAATTTGCCTTAGATTGTCGTGTCTGTGTTGATTATAACTTCATTGACTAATGTGAGCCTAGACAGCTTTTATGCTTCTGGACAAGCTAAATTTAGTCTGGAAAGTTAATTTATGTTGACATCTAAATTTAAATGTCTTGAATTGAATCCTGTCCCACCAGCCTAGTCTATGTTTATTATATCTTGTACTTTTCTAGTCTGGATAGGAAGAGGTGTTTCCAGAGGGTGATTAATCCCACTTGTTTGAGGATGAAGACACCATTTCCTCTCCCTTTCTTTTAATTGCAGAGAATCTGAAATAATTATCTGAAGCTATATAGTCAGTTCTTAGGTAATTGAAATTAGATGAGATGGGTTCTGCTCTGTTCTGAAAGCACTGTCCTCCCAATTATTTATTAATTTATCATTTGTTGTATTATTATAAAATTAGTTGACCGTAATATACATATATATTTGTGTATGTATATTTCTGTATTTTTGAAATTCTGTATTTCCAATATGTTTTTTTTTCTTATTCAGGCAGTTCTAGCTGCTAGTGAAAATTTTTAATTGTAGGCAGACAGGTAGGTTACATAGACTTGGAAGACTTCCTAATGCAAATACACTCATCCTGCACACTATTTCTACTCTTCACAAGCATATGTTGCCCAAGGGGATTTTATCAGGGAATCTGCAAATGGTTACAGTATAAATCCATAGTAATACTGGTTTTCCATCTTGTATGATAGCCTGATACTAGGAGCCATTTGGTTTGCAATCCATAGAACTAGTGAAATGTACGATTGAAAATGTCCCTCATATTAATCCTGCATTACATGGAACAGAACTGTACTAATTATGCCTTATTTTTTTGTTTGTTCTAGTTTTAGTTTGTTTTTAAGGCTGATAAACAAGAATATTAAGTGCGACACTTTTTACTTGATCTCTTTCCTTAATAGACTTCCTAGTAGTCAACTTTGTTATTTAGAGCGACTATCACACTAAAGCAAGATACAGATAAGAAATAAAGCCAAATATTAAACTGTCAAAGAAGGTGAACAATGGTCCTTAATTAGGCACTTCTAAAATGACAGAGTCTGTATGTTTAAATTCAGGCTGAAATTTAGTTTGACTGCTGATCTTAAAGAAGTAAGCAATGTCATCTTAGTTTCTGTTTTAGATTTGTCTACTACCTCAAGCTGACATATTTCATTTTAATTAGGTATTCTATATCTGCTCTCCTTTCTTAAAGAAACATCAGTCCTCTATGTACCCAAATAATCTTTTCAGGTTACCTTGAGGTCAGCACCATAAATATAGCAAGGGAAGAGCCACGACCTACATTCAGAGCTGGCTCACTGCTGTCAGCATTGCAAACAAAACTGAATCGTGCAAAACTGAACCCTGCTGCTTCAGGGATGAGGATCCAGGGCCTGATCAGAGCTGGGCCTTCATCCCACACAGGCTAAAGAGAAGGAGTGATACAGGAAAGGGGAGGAATAGGGCTGAGAGAAGAAGGAAGGTCCTGGGGAGGCTTATTTCTTTTTTTTTTGGTGGGTAGACTAAGAGAGTTAGAGACAGTGACTTTTTCTGTGGGATGACACTAGCTCTTACCTCAGCTCTAGACAGCAACATTTAGACTGTGCTTGGGCATGCTGCAGCCCTATTTTTTTGATGTACACTATACCCTGCTGATCAAGATGAATGTTAACCCCCCACATGTTTGGAGCTGGCCCTGTCAGCATCTTCATAGCAAGCAGATATCATGAGGACTAACCATCTCACATTTCACAAACAAACTACAAGCAATCTTTTTCTTTTTCATTTCATTTATACAATACCACATTGTTTCATACTGTAAGAATGGAAAGTTAAAAAAAATCTTTCCTGAAGAGATGATTATGTTATTTTCGTGGCAGGTTCTAGTTAGGATGAAAGAAATCTTTCAGTTTTCCATGCCTGTAGCTTTAAAAGTGTCTGTAACTGGATTTGAAACCCAAAGTAAAAAATCAGTTTACTGTTTTGTGAAATGTCTAGAATGAAAAATGAATAAACTTACTAAATGTTTTCCAGAAATTAAATATTCAGAAATACGGAATTACCATTGGTCTTTTGAAATTATCCAGTCTGTAGCAAACAAACTCTTACTACGTTGAACAGTGAAGTAAAAGGATTATGCTGTGAGTCAAAACCATATTTCAGAGCCAGATACCAACTGGAAATCAAGAAACAATGGGAAAGGAGGAGTTCATACTTAAAAGTAAAGTAAAAAGTGAAAAATTTTTGCCCTTGAGGAAAGCCAAGCAGTGGAGCAGGTTGCCCAAAGAGGTTATAGAGGTTATAGCATCCCCACATTTGGAGTCGGGATGAA
Source organism: Tyto alba (assembly GCF_018691265.1). NCBI lineage: Eukaryota > Metazoa > Chordata > Aves > Strigiformes > Tytonidae > Tyto > Tyto alba. The sequence continues at coordinate 38,301,772 of NW_024881316.1, read as the reverse complement.
ACCCTGAGCAACCTGGTCTGACACCATAACTGACCCTGCTTTGAGCAGGTGGTTGGACCATATACCTCCCGAGGTCCTTTCCCACCTGAGTGATCTCATGATCCTGTGAACTCATGGCTATGTTTTACAGCATATGCTGAAGTCGTTGTGGCCATAGCTGCACAGTTATGATTACCCTTCTAATTTAAGTATGTTTATCTTCGTTTTTATCTATGGTGCAATGTATCCAAATCTCCAATAAACAGAGAGTTGGAAGACGTGGGTGAAACTCTTAGCATATTTTATAAGATAAATTTCATTTTTTTCTGCCCCAAAGGACCTGAGATATGGATAAAATGTACTCCAGATTTTCCAAATATAAAGATAGAGATTCCAACAGTTTGCATGTATTCTAGAGGAGCTGCAGTAATTTTCTGGAAGAGAAATCCACTGAGCTTACTAAATGCATAGAAATCACCTCAATTTTTAAAAGTCTTTGTGCTGTAAAGCAGAGACTGGGAAAATGTTAGGGAAAAGTACCCTGTGTTCTTGCTTTGTGTTTATACTCAGCATGAGTCTGGCTTAGTCAACTTTTGGAATCAAGATAGACCTTTAGTCTGAATCAGGCCACTCCAATAATAATAATGTTCTAAATAATGAGTCACAATCCTGAAGGAATCTTAGGTTTTGCAACACACAGGCTGAAAGATACCAGTAGAAGGAGTACTGTGACTCAACATCAATTCTCTTTGAGCTTTCTTTCTTTCATTCTGAATATACTGTGAACAGAATCCAAATCAGAGTATTCAGTGTTCCCAGCTTCATTATTTGAAATCCAAAACTGAGTGCATACTTGCTCAAATTCTAACATATTTGGACTTAATTCATTATAGTAAATTAAAACTAAGCAAGCCCTATGGCATGCAAGAGAATAAAAGTTAAATTTCGTATGCAGAAAAATGTTGGTGAGATATGGGGAGCAGGAATATTAAGTCAACCCTCTAAAACAAAGTTCTTCTGATTTTAGCCTGGCAGCTGCCAAGAAAAAACTTCACCCAAAGGGAAAAGGTTGTTACATTCTCCAGCACTAATATTCTAAGTATAAACTGTAGAGTGTTTGGATGCCATTAGGTTACTGAGACTATGATGGTTCACAAACTGATCATTAAGACAGGAGAATAAAGGGAAAAGAGATTCTCAACACGGACTGTACAAGTGGTAAAAGAGAACTGCAGATTTAATATTATATAGTAATGAGACAAAGTCTCCAAAGCTAACAAAGCAGACTTTGTTGGAGGTAGGTTTATACTAGCTATGTCAACTAACTTTTATATGTGAAGATGCTATAGGACATAAACAAAGCATTCTTTTTATTAGATACTGCTTTCACTTCAGTCTTTCTAACGTACACTAATTTTCTTAAAGTTTTTCACTCAAAAAGCCACTCTTTTATTTATGAAATATTTTACATAATGCTTGGGAACAATGTTAATGAGTCTCATGGACCTATTTTAAGGCATCAGCAATGCAGCTAGCTTTCCAGTACTGCAATGCAGAAAATCCAGCCAGCAGTGGACCGAATAATAGTCTCTGATTAATTAGTAACAATTTTTAAAAAATCTTATCAGCAATATATGTACAGTTCAGCCATCCAAGAGGGGGGCTTTTTTGTTTGTTTGGGGCTTTTTTGTTTGTTTGGTTGGTTTGGTTTGTTTGTTTGTTTGGTTTTTTTCTTCTTCCAGACTATTCCTCTGAAGTATATATAAAGTATTAAACAGCTAGGAATTAGTTTCTTGCTCGATGTATACCCCCTTAGGCTCTTTTCATTTCACTGTGGAGACATGTAGCTTCTTCAGGATGGAAATGTAGATCAGATTTTTGCTCTGACACTTCTATCCCAAATATGTACTGTACATGATTTTCTATTAAGGTAACTTGCTCAAATGTCTGTACTTTTCAGTTGCAACTGTAAGCATGTTTTGAATATGTTGAATGTATTTTCTTTATAGGGGTTGTTTCATTAAATTCTGTTAGTCACCTTAATCCTTGGATTGTTAGATAACTTTCTTTCAGGGATTGACTACCTTCCCAGAAGCAAAAGATGCTCTGGACTAAAATGGAATATTGAAGAGGGACAAATAGCTTGACTATATCACATACATACCTGAATTATTTGCAGAAAATACTAACAATAGATGGAATCTTGAATAGCAAATTTTGTGCTTGTCTTCAAGAAAGATTTTAGGGCTAATTTGAGTTCTGGGGATTTGCAGATCATCTTTGTAGTGGTTGGTATTATGGAATATGTCGATAGGGTTAAGGATAAGTTTCCTTAAACGGAACTGAATGTGTGAGTTATATCTCAGTTTGTCTATCTTAAAATTAAATGCCTAGACTAAGGTTGTTATCTATGTTTCATCTGCTATCTAGGAAAGGGTGAGAGGACTTCCAAGGCATGATCCAGTGTTTCTTAAGAGAGGTAGGATGAATTGCTATGTAGACGTTCTTATAGCTTCCCAAGCACCCAGATGAAACATAACTCCAACCAGACACCTGATTTTTAGGTGGTTAAAGCTAAATGAAGTGAACCTGACTGTAAGGTTCCTTATTCTCAGGGGAACTTTTGAAAATTCTACTGAAAACATGAAAGGCTTTACCACTTCCCACTGTATTTTTCAGTTTGTCCAATGAGGACATCTATATGAGGATAAAGTAAGATTTTTTTTCGTGCTGTTTGTAAAGATGGAAACATACTTTAATGTTTTATGTGTAACTGGGAACTGAGTAGTATAGAATCATGAGGCTTCTCAGGTCAGATTTCCATAATGAGAAAATCATCTTACATATATGTGTGTTGGAAATGGAAGTTGCTTTGTTTAAATTCATATATATTTCTTAGATCGGGGGTACTAAAAAGCACTGTGCAAATAGTCTCTTGGTTGAGGAACGAAGCCCAACTCCAAACCCTTCTTCTGTCTAAGAAGCTGATTCCAGTCATTGACCAATTTTGTTGTTACTCTCATGGTCTTACTACTCATAAACCTGCATAACAAAACTCAAAATACCATACTATATGTCTTCAAAAACCTGAATATTACTTTGCAAATTATGTATATAAATTCTACACTGGCTGATAAATGCATACCATGTTTATGATTTGTTTGGCTAATCAAATGGAGGCAAGGATCACTGCAGGGTGTCACCATTGTTGCACTTGGAAATTCAAGGACAGATTTTGTTGAATATGTACAGTTCCATAAGCACATGGTGAGGGTCAGGGCACACAATGGTCTTTTTGGACATCTATTTGGCAATTAATCATGTCTTTCTCAGCATAGAGAGTGGACAACTAAGAACCCCTTCTGCAGCTCTCATAGCAGATGATTCACTGTATGCAGAGATGATTCACTTGAGATAAAGACCTACACAGTATCAGTACAAGTTGCAGAATCAGGCCTAAAAAAGTTAATTTTACTCAGAAGGGAAATGAATAGTGAGTCTCGTGTCTGAAACTCTTGGGACATTTGTATTGCTGTGCCACAAATACCTTCATTAAATATTAATCATATCTTGTAGCAAAACTGCTGGTCTCTGGCTCTTATCACAGGAGAATTTCCCAGTGGCATTAAAGGAATTTTTGCTGTAAATGTATGCATAATCTCTTGGAGACATTCTTCAAGTCTTTTCAGTTATTTTACATCTTGACATTTTCAGCCTAAAGCTGATTTGTCTCTTTTATGTGCAAACATCCTTATGCCTTTAAATTTCTGGAAATAAGTGAAGTCATTTAGTATAAAGCAACTTAATGAGAAAGAGAATATATACACATAGCAAGTGATTTAACTCTACCTATACTGTTTTATTTACAATCTTTAGTTATATCATCCATGAATCTGCTGAGGTTAGTGGAATGCATGCTATTCTCTCCAGAGCACTGCAACCAAAGAAATACAGAATAATGAAGAAGATACTGCTAAGCATACTCAAATCCTTTGAATCATGTAAAAGGACTTCTCAGTAAAGAACTCCAGAAAAGACAAAATCTCTCAATGAGTCACCTTCACCTTTAAAATGTGAAGATGCTTTATTTGGATACCCCTGCCCTCCATGTTTACACCTTTCCATCTGCTTTAATCTGCTTCTCTGTTTCATAGTATTGATTCTGCAAGTACATAGTTGCTCTAGTTGCTACAGTACTACCTATATTATGGTAAGATAGCCAATAGTGACTGTGAGTGTTGGGCAAGAGGTTACTGAGCAGTTTTGGAAGGTACGTGTCTAAGGTAGATCACCCAATTTACGTACCTCATCTTGGTTTTATGACTCAGGAGCGGGTAGTTGGCTCTAGAAGATTGTTTCAGCACACTTGAACTCTACAGGAATGAGGAGGTTCTCTTGAAGACCAGATTGCAAAACCCCTGGATGTTGTCTACCTTTTTCCATTGACTGAGTATGGATACTGGCACCTATTGATTTTGGGGGGTTATGAATTACTTGGAAATAAACAGTATGAATTGTTCCAAGTGCTGAGACTTAAACAGGTGAATTTCTTTTATTTTTTTATTTCTGTATTTCAGATGTCAGTAACATTACTATCAGATGCTTAAAGATACATCCCAAGAACCTCTGTGGTTTAGTGCCCTGTCATAATGAGCATCACACATTGCAAGGAAGTCTGGAGCAGACAGCTCACTACTGAGACATTGTATTGTAACAGACTCTGAGGTGTCTTGATATACATAGGGTTAACTTAGGTACAGAGTGATATTATTTGCCTTATATAATATTTTTCAAGATTACTGTATGAGTAATGTTTGCAGCAAGGTACAATCCTATTTGAACCTGCACTAATTAATAACTTGGGAGTCATTAAATATTTTAATGAGACATAATCAACTGTTATCTGCAGAATGGACACAGATGGCAAGGCACTAAGAAGAAGAGGTATGGAAGAAGCATTATTGTGTAGCCATGGAAACTATGTCTCTCTCTCTTTCTCCCTTCCTTCTCCCTTTTAGGTTCAGCAACGCTGCACATCATTAGGATGTCTGCCTCTCCTGACAATGGCAACTTTGCAGTGTCAGTCAGTAAATCTTTGCATTCATTCATGCTGTCAGCACTAAGTGATAGAAAGACTGGGGAGGATGTGAGATGCATACCAAATAGGCTTCTGCAATGTGACAGTCTAGTCACGTATTCTTATGCAACTGCCAATTTTGAGGTTCAATTCAATAAAGAACAAAATGGAACAGTCCTGGCTAGACTTTGTTCTGTTAGTGTTGTTTCTAAAGTTAATTTCAGTGCTCATGTAAGTTAAAAAGCTGAGAAATGAGACTTGACTGTGTAGGAACATAGGTGAGCACAGCAGACAAATGGAATAAAGACATGGCTGAGTTCTGGTTAGAAGCAGTTTTGTTAATTCACTGCAATCAGACCTCAGTACATGTTTTTAATTGTGCTAAACTGGATGGTGATATGCTTTTGAACTGGTAGCAAGAAAGAAAACGTTAAAACCTTTGAATGTCAGTTAATTCTAACACACAGTTGTTCCTGTGTGTACTAAGAGCTTTTATCTATGCCTTGCAAAAAGCCCCATAAGAAGCTGAAGCAGAAACAAAAAGGGTGAGTAAAAATAGAATAGAAATTCAGTTTAAAAGCACTGAAAGCCAATTTCAGCATGAGCTCTATCCTTAACCTTTTTGCCTCAGTTTCAGCTGTAACTAAACCAATTCTGAATGCCTTAACTCATTTAAGGTTAGAGATTCCAGGGAGGGGGTGGAAAGGCATGAATTTATGGATCTTCCAAGTAGAAAGGAATAAATGGCATACTTAATACCACAGATATGTGTTTCTTAAACATTTTATCCCCAAAGAAGTGTGAGACACAAATGATGGAGTCATAAGAGACAAACATTAATCATAGTAGTCACCAGTTATTATAGTAGAAGAAAAGGAATGACTTGTGGCTTAATTTACACAGATAAATACAGAATTACATCCCCTCCTTGGAATGCATATACTATTTACATTGTACACGAGGGGTACATGCTTTCTGTAGAACTTGTCTCTACATTTTCCTCTCTGGATAGGAGACAGTCTCCTTAGGAATGGACATACTCCTGAGGGGAGTGTTTCTCCCACCTCAGACCCAGGAGGATCCTGATGAGACAATGTCTGAGTCACTGTCTTGTTCCTGGTCACCTTCTGGGTCAGCACAAAACTACACAACCTAACAACCCCAAAAGCACCAATTTCTCCTAAACCATAAACCGAAATAAGGCACAGGACATCACAGATCAGACTACCATGCATTTCTGACCCAATGAGTTGCAGGTCAGTATCCTCTCCTGGCCAAGGACCAATGGGGATGGTACACACTGTGGATCTTCAAGGACTAGCCATGATTCAGGAGCTGCTTCTGTCAGGCAACGACAGCAAACAACTCCATGGGTATGGACTGCAGGTTGGTGCTGGGCTTATGTCGCATATTCTGGTGTGATCAGTGATGTTTTCTTGAGCAGTCCCTGCTGCCTTTTCCTTAGGGATCTGGATTACAAAACAGGAGAGCAACCCACATGGAGCTGCACTTTGGGAAACTTGCTCAAAAAGAATATTTATAGGGGCATCATGCAGCTCGCAAGGTGATCTCTGTATCTAGACTTTACTGTGGAGCACTGAGATTGGGTTAAAAAATGGGAACTACAAGACAAACTGTCTGTGAGGATGTCTTCCACCAAAAGGAACTGGTTTTGTTCTCCTGGTCTGAAAAAAATTTCCAAATCCCACGCAAGCTTCTAGTCAACCAATAGCTTAACACCTGTGCATTTTCCTTAGTATATTTGTAAAAATAGAAGACAAAAAAATCTATAGATTTTTAAAAAAGATGACTGTTACACACTTAGTTTACATCGCTACACATCCTTCCAACTTATTTCGATTCCTGAATTTCCTGATGAAATTCAGAAGTTCCAGACTAGAAAATCCAAGGCTTATTTTATAAAAAAAATATCTGCAAGTTTTTGAGTTTTTAGTAAAAATAAATGTTATCTGGTTGGAAAAAAAGCCCTTGTAAAATGACTAAAAATATATAATTTCCATTTTTCAGTTCAAATATTATGTGTTGGGTCTCTTAGGTTTGTTTGTTTTTGGTTTTGTTTTTGTTTTCTGAAGTGTGATGTTTGTGAAGATTACTTTTGGCTCATCAAAACAAATGAAAAACCTAAAAAATTACTTTGAAAATGAATATTTCAAATGTAAATGCTTTCTGTGAAGGCTCAGCAATTTTTCACATGAAAAATTAAAATTACTTCTAATCTGAACACAATGACCTTGCAAGGCAGTCACCATGTCAGGAAGGAAGGACAGACTTGTAATTAAAGCATTGGACCGGGACTTAGAGAAATGGGTTCAACTCTTGAAACTGTTGGAGTCTTTCTTCTTAATTTGCTTCTCTTAAGGAAGATTACACAGACTGGAATTGTGCAGAATAACAAGGCAAAAACTATGGGGGAGCCAGGCATGTTAACAATTTTCAAGTATGTGGAAACCTCCAATCAGAAGGAGGTGAATAATTTGTTTTCTATGTGCATGGTGGAAAGAAATAACAGATTTGAGTATGGGAAGTTTGAGAGTTTGGAGATTACAAAAAATAGGGACAATAAGAGAAGACAGAAATGAGACAAGACCATAGAAGCTGTAGAGTTTTTAGGAATATATTAAACACACTCTGACAGCAATTGCCAAGATGTAGAGTATCCTACTCTAAAAGAAGGAACTGCTTAGACAATGTCTTGTGTGATCCCGTAATTGGCTCTGTCTATGACTACAGTAGGAACTGCTTTAGTATAGTAGGAGCAGATCAGAAGAGTGAGGCAGCTGGACCCTACATCTACACTATATGAGGTTTGGGGGATTTAATTCAGAATGAATTTAATCAGAACCAAACATTCTTACCATGCATGTGGATGAGAGCTGATTCAGCTTACCTACCACTAGTTCAAATCCTTATGCTTCCTTTGGGATTTTGAGAATATCTGATGTATAGTTGACATAGAGTCTCTGGTATAGTTGCCTTTGAAATGTACCTCGTTTGAATATATTATAACTGCTATGCTAATTGAATTAATATGAACTAAGGGTGATTGCCTTCCTGACCTTGCTACTACCCCAAACCAAAATGCTGATGTATTTACAGCCTCAGCTATCTGGGAGGAGGTTATCTGGATGGTTCATTAGCGAGGTGTTGCCTTCACTCAATGCCATGGGTAAAGCACAGTGCCAGAGCAGGAGTGTTGCAAGGCACATGCTGCTCACATCAAGACTGGCTGTACACAGCGCTCTTTAAAAGGCTTCTACAAAACTTCTGATTTTTTCAAGCTTGAATATACTAAATAGATGCTTACAAAATAATATGCGTATGAATTAACCATGATTTTGCCTTTATCTGAGTTATCTCATCTTTTTTTTTTTTTTTTAAATTGAGAGTGAACTACACCTGCCGTCTGTAAAATGACTCTTTTCTCTGTATTCAATATTGAGAATATAAACTCTTCAGAATTTATTATATTTATACAAGCATAGGATAGTCCACATGGAGAACTTGACTGAGATTTCTGGCTGCTCATATGCACATAATAGACAATAATATATGATGAGTTAAGGTGCATCTTTCTTAACTCCCACTCTATAAAATGCAGTTGTCTACAATTAAGTCCTCTGGATAACTTTTTTAGTCACTTGAGACCAATGCCTCAAAGGCATGATTCATTGCATCTGGTGGTAGCCATCGAAGGCCGATAAGATGAATGCAGGATGTACCAGTGTCTTCTTTGGCTGCAGAAGCAGCCTTAACATTTAGCATAAACTAAAAGGCAAGATTCTAGCCAGTGGTAGAATTTGCAAGGAGTTGGTCTGTCTTTCTGGATGGTTACACAGTCATGTGGCTCATAGGTTTGAGTGAATATACTGAGGTATGCTTAGCTCTCCTGCCTTATATCTACTTTTAGCATCATATTAATTAAAGAACCAATACATAATTTTTCTGTCAATAAATTCGCAAGCACACATGCTTAATCAGTTATATGTATAGAGAAATTCTATCTATTTTATCTTTTACTTTTACTTTTCCAAATTCAATTTCAATATTGGAAATTTACATAAATTCCTAATATTTTTTCTCACCTCCATTCCTTTTTACATAATTTTGTATTTTTCTATAACATGGTCACTTTGTTTGTAGCATTTGAAATAGCAAAATTTCCCAGTTCATTTCCTCAAGGATATTCTTATAGCTTCATCTGTCAGGGGTATTACTACCCAAAGTATAACACAAATGATAACCAACTTGAATAATGTGCATGGAAATGGAATTTTGATTTCTCTCCCACTAACATCTAAGATGTTTATATTAGTCAACAAACCATTCATTCACCAGACACAAAGATGTCTAGATTAGTTCCTGTTATGCCCAGGACCTCTGAGATAAATATTCTAGAGCTCAGAGAAATAAAATGGCAGTATTATTTATATAGCACTTCATTTTTGTTTCCTGATCATGGACATTGCCATCATGGAAATTCAGGATGTCACATTACAAATATCACCTTTGGTGTCACTAGTGATCCCTAGAAGATATTTCTCCATTTACTGACTCGTGTGTTTTTTTTCATTTTTTCACCAGATCTGTACAGCTCAGACTGCATCCTTCGGGCACTTGTCAGTTGTTCTGGTAGACAATTGCCTGTGGACGTGCCCCGGAGCCTCAATTTATAGAGCTGCTATAGCTCTCTATATATTAGGTGGGAAATACCTTGTTGTCTGGACAATTTGAATTATATTTAATTTAAAATGGCTTAAGAAAATTAGAAGATAAGTGATAGTGTCCAAAACTGATAAACCAGATCTGAAATTAAATAAAGCCAAAATCTAATCTGATTATGCTCAAGTAACTGCAGAAAGACCACTCCTCTCTCTACGCTTCATTCTCCTGTGTAGCTGTCTCCTGACATAGTGGTAGATGGGGTCTGTGATTTGTGCTTACCTTAATCTCAGGTTACACCTATCTGAAGGTTTTGTCACAGAACATTCCTGTAAGACAGAGCTCTGTTAGACACTGCTTATCAGCAAAAACCTCAGAGTACACTTCTAGATTGGTTCAGGTCTTGCATTGCCTTTCACTATTATTCTTTCTTGTTGTCAGACATTATCTCTTTTAGTTAATCTCTCCTTTGAAACGTTTCAAAGGATCTAGAGAAGATTAATTTTTCCAATGTGAAATTCATTCTATTCCCTCTCTAATCTGAAGATGGTCCAGCCTTCTTAAATGAAAATAAAAGATGTTTCTTTTTAAAAATATTTAAGTCATTTTCTGCAAGACCAGTAGTCTTGTTCTGTGCTTAGCACATTATTAAACAACACTTTGCTACACTGAATGTCAAAAATATACTTGTATCCAGTGGTGGACACTCAGCATAGTTCAATTTATATTTTTCATTTAAATTTACACTTATGTGAGTCTCAACATTAAATAATATGTAAGGTATCAACATCCAAACACCATAATTGTACATAATTCATTACTGTCTCCTGACTGAGAATGTACATGAAGGATATTCCAGTTTTGTGATGTCATCAGGTTTGGGTGATTTGATGAACTTCCTTTTTTGCCTGATCATGCTAATTTAAAGATGCAAATTTTGACAAGAAATTACCTTTAGAAAATAAGAAGCAGGTATTCACTTAACCTTTGTGTACACTGTTTTATCTTGTGAGATCTGATTTGCTAAAACATGGAGTTAAAAAAATAATCTTTATTAATTTGTGCAGTTTCAAGATATTAACAGATGAATTATGCTAAGAATACTCTGAAGTGACAGGATCTAATATAAAACATTAAAAAAACACTGCTCCTTTACAGAGAAGAATCTGTTTTAAAGGAAGATTGGAACTATGATAGAGATCAATCTATATGGGTATTCTCCCAAACAAATTTTTAAATCCATCAAAAATTCATATTTGATATACAACCCATTATGCTGTGATAGAGTTATAAATCAGGAAAAATCTTGTCCATCAGATAGTATAGATGGTCCCAGGGATAAGATTTCTTTCATAAGGAATATGAATAAAATTTACTTCTTCCATTTGCATGATACAAAAAAATCAATGCTATATTTTATTGGATTCCCTTATAACAGTTGTAGAATCTGTAGATTTTAAAAGTTTAGAATGCTTTTGGAAGGTTTGGATACACTGAGTGGAAATGCTAACCTATTATTTTATATCTTCAACCCATATCATGTTGCAGTAATATCTCAGTATAAAGCAGAAGTGCATAGATGTCAGCATTTTCATTTAAGAAGAAACCAGGGCATTTTCTGAGTTGATTTATATTCTGAATGAATGAGAAAATAAAGAATTTTATTATTTTCCATTGAAAAGTTGAAATATACATTTTAAATCAGACCAAAAACTTTATTTGGGGTCTCAAGTACTACTGAGGTTATGAAAAAAAAAAAAATCATTCTAAAATGAAAAATGAAGGGCTTACATTCCAGAAAATGTCAAAATGGAACCTATGACATAATAAGAGCACTTAATGAAATATTTTCACTAGGTTAAATGCCATCTAACCTATTTTTTTTAATAAACTTTCACCTTTGAATGTGCAGCAATTTCTTTTGGAAAGTTGCAAGATAAGAGCCTTTAAATGAAAGAGCTTTCTTGCACAACTAAAGGACTGGCTCAGGTCATGATATATTTTTTCCATGTCATATTTATTTTCTTTGGTTTTCTGAGCTGTGTAAAACAATACTTTTATCCACTAGTACAATTTCACAGGATCAGATTCTTCTGGTGTCTTGTAGCTTGTATGAAGCAATTATGTGCAGCGTAAAGAAGCCTTGTGGAGATTTGAGTTGAATCCTTTCTGATTAACTAGGCAGATCAGGACGTGTGGCAGTATATTCAGCTTTTACAAAGCTGCTGTGATACATACAGGTCAAATTTTGTCTTGTATGAATGCAATATAGATTTATAATTTATTTAGCTCCTTGACATACAAAAAGGGTGCTTCATAGGATTTTTCAAAAGAGCTATACTATTAAGCATTCAATTCAGACTGAAAATATAAGGGCTGAAATAAAACATTCCCCAAAGAAAAACGCCTCCTGAGTCTCTGCATTATCTGCCTGATATTCACTGAGCTTCCAGAAAAGTATTCATATACATGTTTTAGGGACATGGGTTCCTTGTACATTTTCTGGAGGACAGATATGCTGGCATCCTAAATGCTAGCTAGAGCATAGAGCACTGGGACACTAAAGCCATTAAAGAACAAGTGCCAAAAGAGGCATATGTGCCATAAGTTATGTCCAAATCTTAAAATGAGGCATCACCAGCTCCCCAGAGCAGTTTTCTTGCTGTTGATGGTGACTAGAGCTTCCTCCGGAGTTATGGGAACAGTGTGTTCAAATCTGCCCAAGATCTCAGGTCAGCCTTAGGTTTTCTGCTAAATGCTCTTAAATCCATGACTTTTTTGAAAAGAATGTCTTCCTCCCTAAGTAGTCTGAAAGGCTTGATTTGAGCCAGTTTGGGCTGGTTTGAGATTTGAGTTCCTCAGACACAAGAGTGTCCTCTGAGTCCTACAGAGCTTTAAAAACCCAGAAAGTCACTTAGATCTTCAGCTAAGCATTGTAAGAAAGCTTGCCAGGCATATCAACAATACACTTAGAAATTTTTCCTTGAAACCATAATTGTGCATAGCAGGTTTAAGAATCAGGTTTTGCTTGCTTTCCTGAATTGTAGCCCTCAAAATACCCTGAACTGGTTTGTTATTCCTCATTGTTTTCTAATTCCTCACAAGTTCTTTTGAATGCCTGATTCAATGCCAATGTTCCTTAGCTGCCCTTATAACTGATCCCTTGGCTCCTGTCTTGCAGACCCCTATAGCCACATGCTACCTGTAATAGGAATGGGAAAAGGAAGGAAGTTCCTTTGACACACCTACCATGCATAGGCCTGAGCCAAAATGCCTGAAGTCATTTCACCTTTGGCTTCAACACACAATTATACATAAAAAGGTAGTTTTCCAAAATGCACAAAATCTGTATTTGATGAGAACATCAGGACTGCGAACATTTCCCCATATCATGAAGCTGCAATAGTGAGGTTAAAGGGAGGAGAAGGAATGTCACAGTAAATCATAGTATGAGCTGAGTTATTGTAGCCACTAAATGACATTGGCAATACATCTGGCCTACTCTTCCAGAGATGTGCTTGGGCAGAGCAGAGAGAATCAGCAGCCTCCATGTCTAGAAAACTTCCAGGTGCTCTATTTTTCTCTTTTAAACACTAATAATGTAGATTTTCTTTGAGATGGAGTTCAGTGCCTATCATCTTTGTCAGACAATTAGGGATAATTTGATTTCAAATGTTTTTAGAAAAGAAATAAAATCAAGTCCTTCAAGAGAGCTAAGAAAAGGCACTATCCTGTCAACTTTATTGGTACTTCCTAGAAGATAAAGAAATGCCATTACTATTGAAAAAAAAGAGATAAAGCAACCATGCTGGAAATGGAAGAATGAATATACAGCCCAGAAATATCCCTATAAAACCATTGGAAACAGTTGTTAACATAGTTTAGTCTGCTACAGATCACAGACACTAACACCTAACACAGTAAGTATATTGAAGTTAGACTCTGCAGCAAACCTTGGTAGGTACCCCAAATCTTCGGTAGGCTACAACATAGTGCATGGAATCTTGAATGCACTGTCCTCCAATGGCAATGCCAAAGATCTCTTATGCTTCCTTATGGTTAAAAGCATTCTATAACTTCTGTCTAATATTGTGTTAAGTTTAAACTGCTGGCCTTTTGACAAATTATATTTTTCTCTATTTTTATGTAGGAGGTTTTTTCTGTAATAACATGCTAGTAATTACCATACTCAACAATAATAATTTAAAAATCTAGGAAACTTTTAGTTGTATCTTCAGTATCCTAAATAAAATATTTAGTTCTAATTATGACACATTATATAATAACATGATGGAAACAGTAGATATGTATAAAATGGGGCAAAATCTTTGGTCTTAGATCAAACTAAAACCTCAAGAAACTTCTTAAAGTGAAATAGCATTGTTTTAATAGGAATAAGCTCTTTTCCAATAGAATTGTTTGCTAAAAATTTCCATGTGTTCTGTTTTTCTTCAAGATCCAAAAGAAGTAATGATTTTAGATCTGAGGATTTCTCTGGAGATATGCTCGTCTTTTGGAGAATTATAACTCATGACAATTAACTTTTTCTGATCAGAGATAGGTTTGTTTGGTTTATTCATGTAATAATAGTAAACATTAGGTTACTGGAGCAAATACTATTTTGCAAGTTCAAATTCTCCAATATTTTATCTTTTCTGATGAAAATTGCCTATACACTTTTTTTCTGTTTTTCAGAAGGTGAAACAGAAAAGAGATGTCACAAAAGAGATGGTAAAACCATCTTTTTACCCACACAGCAATAAATGCATTTCTGAAATTATTAGTAAGTTAAATTTCAGTTTTCTACTGGAACTCCTCATTTTAGGTACAGACATATATTTAACAGATAAGAAGTATGATAAAATAAAAAACTTCAGAGCAAATTTCTGGTCTACAGGCTGAGTATGTCTTGGTGACATACAAGCATACTTGAAATATTATGATTTTCTGCATGAAATGAGAATTCTTTTTTTATAATTGTAGAAAATTTCACTGGATAGGAAATCTGTTTTGTACATAGTTTTGGTACATTTAAATGCTCAAAATAAAACAACACAGAGGTAAGATTCACCACACAGAATAAGCAGAAATGGCTTTGCAGAATCACCCTAGTTCATTGAGACTTAGCCAATAAAATGACAAAGCCTTGTCCAATTTATTTCTGATTTGTCACATTATACTATCACTTTTCCCTAGAGCAGTGTTTTCTTTGAGTGGTGAGATGGGAAAATGTGATAGATTCTGAGAAGCAAATATGCTCTGTTCTGAGCTGTACCTGTCAAACCACAGGTGATCACAGGATGAGATGTCCTCAGGATATCTGATGCATGATCATTTCAGTGCGGCTTGTTTCTACACAGTTCATGAATCAGTCACCTCTAATGCATTGTATGTTTATCCTTTGTCATCTTCCTCAAGAACTTGTTCTCAATATTAGAAAACTTTATTTCTCAATATGAAGTAGTTCATGCCAGTGTGTGTCTGCTGGGGAGCTGCTTAGGGAATTCGAATGGATCTTGAAAAAACAGTGCTTTTGCAGGGTGATATGATGTAGGGATAACTGTGTGAAGTAAAAATCTGAAAGAGGAATAATGGCTGTATGGGTTCTGGCTGTGAGAGACTGCCTATCAGTGTAAATGGCACAATGCCGTGGATGGAGCCAATATCTCAGAAGAGCTGAAATTAGTAGCAGCCAGGAATGGTGGGATGGGGTAGGAGAGGGTGGTACAAGGAGGGAAGAGTAAAATGAATCAGAGAAAACACCTCACCTGGGTATTGTAGTCTTATGAGAATGCAAACAAGGTATACCAGCTACTAACAATTTTGAGGTCAGCATCTGCATATAATGGAGCTCATGTAAGAGAGCTAAGTGCACACTTCAGAGCCAGCATCACCTTACAGGAATCATGGGATGTCACTCAGCCAGGATGCCCTAAGCTATCCTGTCTCACTTCTCAGGCTGGTTCTGTCTGCAAAAAACAGGAGAGAACCTGCTGTTGCTAAGTCACCCTTGTAGTTGCATTGGATTTATACAGTCAGTATGTAAACAATGATAACGAATGATGGACACCACATTTCCAGCTCTCAATGAAAATGTAGCCTGGGGTATCATTATAATTTCAAGGTTCTCTGTGTTCTGTGGTTGAGAGGTACATGAACATTTCACTTATCAATACAAATTAATAGCATTAGATGGGTGAGTCAAACAACAATTCATAAATCTGTATGCTGCTAAATGACATTGTAATTCATCAAATCAGGGGCGAGTGGAAAATAACCAGCCTTTGAGTTCCAGCTCACTGCATCTCCACCAAGGGTGAGACTGTCCCAAGGCTTCTAATATCTTATACATGCAGATTTATATTTAAGACAGCACCGTTGTTCTCTGATACTATTGATGAGTAAACTGCACAAACTGAGGTTATCCTCTCATCTAAATAAAACATTGGGGATTTAAAAATCAATGCAGAATGCACACTGTGGCTTTGCTGAATAGTGCTTGATTTCTCATCCTTCTAACAGCAAAGACAGTGATTGACTGAGCACTGGCAGAAGGTTGATACACAATCAGCCCAGGGTGTCTCTCAAGTGGGTGCTGCTCAGTAATGCACTGCAGACTGCCATGAACAAGGAGCATAGCTGTTTGTACCATGGCATGTCATCCAAAACTAAACTGCCTTTCTGGCATAGCTCCTGAATTGCTTATAAGAAGACATGTTGCCATACAGAGTAACTGAAGAGTTGACTACTCAAACAAGGGGTCCGGAAAAAAATGAGATTAACTAGTGTGAAGCTACTAGCACATCAATACCCTGTGGCAGCTTCAAGGCAGCTCACATTTAATAAAATGAGGAAAACTAATTTGTATTTATCATGGGACAGAAGTGGGTACAGAAGCAGTCATGGCTTAGAAGAAAGGCAGTCTTCCAAAGGCAGTTAGATCTACTTCTCCTTAATCTGTAAGGATCCTGAAATGTATTTTAAGATCCAGGAAGCTTGGGATCTTTGGTTTTAGACTGCAGGATGCAGCCCTACACTCACTGATTACTTTTAGCTGTGATGTTTGGGATTTTTAGTTTTTCACAAGCCATTATGTGAATAAATATAGATTCCCTAAGATTTCTGAGAGAGTTAAAAATATTGTCCTACATAGAAATCAAAGTTCAGACTGTATTAAGTGGAGGAGAACAGCTTTCCTACTACACTACTGTAATTCCAGAGAGATTAAACTGAATTCAGTAGAGACACAAAAAATTTACCCCAGTGACAATGACAGAAAAATTGTATACTAGTAGTTACAGTAGAAGAGAAGATTACTTTATTTGCCTCCAGTTTGAATGCAAGTCATTTATAGAATTTGTTGGCTAGTTTTTCAATGTCCCTGTGGAATAACATGAAATTACATTTGTGAAACAGGAGCTTCTGGCAAACAATTCGCAATCTTGTAAAAGACAGCAAAAGATAGTGCTGAGAATGCTACACTTGCAAAAGTGCATGGGATAAATATACCCAGCAGAAAACTGATCAGAAAGTGTTTCTTATAAGGGGGCTGATTATTCAAAGTCACTGCATTGGTATGCTGAAATAAATTCCTATTTTTTTCTAGCACTCAGGAGTAATTGAGAAACAAACAAATTATAAATTGAAAAGGACATCAAGACATGATAAAAATTTTATTAATCAAATATCAAAACAGCTTGATTATCCAAAGTTCCCTTTACATGTTACAAACCACAAAAGAAATGGTATTTTACTCTCAAATTTCAGCCCAAAGGGAAAGTCCCTGAGCTAGCCAATATAAGATATAGTTCCTTTTCTCATCTTGATTTTCTACTGCTCTTCTTTCATTTGACTTCTATTTCAGATATCATACTTGCTTACCTAACTTTGCCTGACTGAAAATGATTAAATAATCTGTTTCTTTCAGTCTGATGGTCTATTCACCTTCTCCTGAAATATTGTCCAGTGCTTTCATAAGGAATTCATCCAATCCAGAGATGCTGTTACCATCCTTTCCATCCCTGCTGTGTATGTTATGCTGGCTCCTGCAAAGTGTTATAGTCCACTGGGTTCCTGAAGTTTTTTCCAATGCCAGGAATCAAACTGAGTTGTGATATTTGCTGCTGTTTTCAAACTGACAGTGAATCTATTTACTTTTCAGCCTCAAATTCTTCACTATAAAGCTATGGATATTTCATAACATTCATAGTGTGAGAAAATTGCCTTTTCTTTTTGAGCATCACTTTCTGATTTCTCTGTTAAGTAAGTTCTAACTGATTTGTTAAGGGTATATTCTGTGTCTTTAAGTAGTTTGTTTTTAAGTGCTCTTTCCAAAACTCAGTTACAACATTTCCATTAAGAGGAAATATCACTGAAGAATTCTAGTTAAAAGAGAAAACCATTATCAGCCTAAATGAGCCACTGTGATGCTTGTTCCTTCATTACATGCTCTTTCCTCTAATGATTGTTATTTTATCTATTCTTAAAGACTCAGTTACTTGCTTCAGTGCTAACATTCATAATAATCAAGGACTCAGTAAGTCCTCCCAAATTGCAAAATTTACAGTACTATAAGCATTTTAATCTAAGACCTTTCATGGTCTTTTCTATATTCTCTTTTTTTTCATCCTTTCTATTAAAAAAAAAAAAAAAGGAACCATTTTTCTTACAACTATCATATTTACTTCTAGATAACCACTGTTCAAATGCCTCTAATACCATTTCAAAGCAATCTACTGAATTAACAAATAGAAATTGAAATCAACTAAATATTTAGGAAAGTTTTTTTCACTCTTCTTATTGATGATCATTATTTACACTTATGGAATGAAGTGCAAATGTAACAGTGACTATTTCCTCACATTTTCAGATAAGTAAATTACTGTCTTCTTCTATTGAGTGTACTGGATTAATTTATTTTACCTTCAGTATCATGTGCTGTTCAGAAAACAGTCAGAAAGTAGTCTTCCTGAGCAATAACAGTTAATGCACAGTGTGAACTTCTGCACATCTTAGTAACTTCATGCAGAAAATCTGTGAAGTACCATCCCAAAGAAACACTTCTCTAACTCCAAGGACTTAAAAAACCCCCTTTAAGAATAGTGAGAAAAGAAAGAGAACATGGACAATACTGATCTGAGAGGGCTTACTCCAGGCACAGGAGCCTTCCCAGGGTGCAGTCCCTTGTGTCATAAGGCTGACTGTCCTGCACAAGCCATGCCAGCAAGTCTCAGGACCAGAGAATTGTCTCGTTATTTTGTCTAATAACCAGTGAAACTGGAAAACTGTCTGCCATGACACAGCACTTAACCCAAATGACTGGCTTCATAATGCCCACAGTAACCTCCAAAAGACTATTTTTTTCATGGTTTCTGACAGAAAGTGAAAATGTTACTGAAAGCTATTTGAAGATGTGCTAAAGGGTATTGCAAGTTCTTCACATGAGTGACAGATTTAGGCCAAAAAAATATTTTGGAGCATGAAGCCCTTTGGAATGAGTGTGAAAACTCCTAATAATAAGGCACCTATTTGGATAGTAACCTTTTTCCTAGCCATTCTCTGGAAGTAACTCAAAGTATTTTTATAATAACATTTTCTCCCATTGGCATTTTTTCTTCCTCTGTTTTTCTCTCTTTTGGTTCATTTTCTTAAGTTGTTCCCGTCATCATTGTATCTGGCCACTCCTTATTCATTATAAAAAAGTGGAACTTAATTTTTTTCATATATTTTAATTTTTCAGATGTCCTTCTTCAACTATGACTTTTAGAAACACAAAAAATATTTTCTTCTTATGGACTGGGTTACTTTGAAATGCACAATTTCCCTTAAAATAGACAATGGTGAGATTTGTCCTGTGGGGAATCATTTTCAGATCTGTGGCTAGTCTCAGAGACACTTCTCATGTAGAGTCAAATTTTGGTTCAGAAGAGCTCAGGACATTGATAATTATTGTTGAGGGTTCCAGAATATGAATGTATCATATCTTTTCCGTACTTTGTTGTTTATTTTATATTTGAGCTGCTTTGAGATCTTTCAATACTTGGGGTTCAGAGTAAATAATTATAGGATATAAGTGGAAAGGGGAGTTGCTAAATGTGCAGGACTGTGAAGTCTTTGTTCATACACTGAAGATTCTTCTGAGCTATCATACACAAATTGTTGATATTACTACCACTGCCAGAACTACAAACTGATATTTTGTCACTAATAATTATGCTTATTTACAGTTTTTGAGTATGAGATTCCATCTGGTTTTATTTTATTTTATTATTCTCAATCTTGTAGATGCTGACAAAGTTCTTATGTATTCAGAAAAATAAAGTATACAGTAAACGGAAGACCCTGTCTAATTAGATCAACCTGCATTAGTGTCTGACTTGGCAAATTCCAAGGGATAACTAATTCAATGGCATTTCTGGAAGATTCAAATTAAAAAAATGGAAATTTCCCTGCAGTACAATAGAAATGACGACTCCTTTCTCTGTGTTCCCAATATTAGAGAGAAAGGTTCAGCAAAGTCAAATTTTAAATAAGCTATTTCATATCAAAAGTTTTCAACATTTTAAAGGCAGATGAATAAAACTGTTGTGAATTCTAACACTTATGAATTCTAAAGATGTCCAGCTCAACAGGGAGCTGAGCTGAATGTCTATATACCAAAAACCAGTAACAGAGCAGTCTCATTCCTATCTTGCCATGTATTTAAAACAGACATGTGAGACATACAGGTTTCATCTTGGAGGCCAAATGTGATTAACCATGGTATATTTATGGTTATAAATGTACTGATATTTGTGCTACAAAACATTTTTAGGTGCTGCTGCTGAACTGCTGATTATGAATTGAAATTCAGGTGCAGAAAGTCCCTTCACTGATTTTATATGGCATTTATATTATTAAATATGAGCTAATCAGTGTTTTCCATACCATTTTAACTAGCATAAAACTGTTGTTCATTCATTTCTTTATTAAACCAATGCCCAAAAACTACATCCTTATTTATTTAGGTTTATATACTGACACTGTCTAGTAGCCCATGTTACAAACCAGACTACCATTCCATTAGCCTATATTAAAATACAATTTTAAAAGATAATTTCTATCTCAAAGACAAGACAACTGGAAGCACCAGCACACAGTACTTGAAATCAAACCGAATTTGTAAGAAGTCTCACCTCAGGATTGATGCTATATGATTTCTAAATGGTGAGTACAGTGTATTTTACTAAAGGTGAGAAGAAACTATTCAGTTGTCTTCAACTGGTTTCTCCATATGATTCAAGCTGTCATTACCTTGTGACTGGATTTTAAAACCCGATTCTCCATGCAGACCAAAAAGTCATAGGACTTCATCCTAACTCATACAGCTATGGGAATTTTAGTTTTAGCTTTACTTTTGGTCATGTATGTCAGAACAAATGAGGATGAGAGAATATGTTGACCAAAGCATACTGAGTGCTTAAGAGAGGAGAACTTCTGATGACTGTGATGATGTGAAGTGGGACTCAGTTGTGGAAGATCAGTCAATGTCAAAGACAAGACAACATTTGGAGACTATTGTTGGAGAATTCTTTCTATAAGAAAAATTAAAACAGCCCAGATGCTGGGAGAAATATGATGATCAAGTGTTTCTGTTATTCAGGAAAGTGGCTTTATTCTGGTAGTAGAAAATCTGGATTTTGCTGCTGAGGAACAAATAGGTTTATGAATGCATGCAAATCTGAGGTGACAAAGAGCAAATTCTATTGTCATCCTACTGCATTGCAGACTTGATCTAGTCATATAAAACAAGGCAGGTAAGATAAATTACAAATAGAGGATGGTAAGGAAACAAACTAATATAATTAAAATGAAGAACGTTGGGTTAAATGTACTTATAATCTTATTGTAATCTAGGTTTCTGGAAGCATAAGAGAGAAGAGACATTTAGGCAATATGTGTATTGTTTTTACAGTGACTTAGAAGTTCCACCTGAACTTGAGGACTGTCCTGAAAAACATGGAAAAGTTTGCTTGAAAATTCAGCACATAGGGCATGTTGATGTGAAAAGCACAGTGCAGATTTGCTAAGAGCTTGAGAAAAATTAACTGTCTAAATAGAAGACCAAGTGATGTTCACAAAGTATAAACCGAGCATGAGTTCTTATATTAAAAGTCACTAGGAAAAATTGTGAATTTTTCCTAGTTTTATAGTTCTGTGTTTTCTGGAGAAACAATGAGGAGAATGCATGCATGTATATAATGTTGGTTAGGTCATTAGATAATATTTTTAAAAGTGTACTATTTTTACTGATTATGAGTTTTATGCCTGTTATGTCACACAGTAGCAAGAGATTTCTATTATTAACACAGGTGGCTCAAATGGTCAAAAGTGAGAAATTTTGTAAAAGTAAGGTTTGTTTAGTGGTGTAAATTTCACCAATGATTTTAGATCTAGAGATTTCCTGCTTTAGAGGTGAACCACAATATTTGTTTTGAATACTGAAAGTCCAAGTTATGGAAAACCATAATTAAGTTTGTGCCTGAGCTAAAGCAACTACAAAAATATCCTGATAAAAAATGAAAACCATGCAGAAAGAAAAAGAACTGTTTATTATTTCTATCAACAGTCACAGTATCTGACAGCATTTGTGTCTTGGTGTTTTAGGTATTTTAGAAAGGGCCATCCAGTGGAAAATGTCACAAGAAGAACATGGTATAAGCTTCTAACCTATCAATACATCCTGAGTGTTTCTGAGGTTCAGTCAAGCATTTTCTACCTAATTCCAAGAAAAGAAACAACCACCACAATGTAGATCAAAAGTCATGGATCAGAAGTTCAAATTCTTTATTTTTATTTCAGTTTTAAGGAAGTGACAAATTCGCCTTTACTTTTTAGTGTTTACTCTGTGCATAAGTGTGAGGGTTTACAGGGACAGAACATTTAATATCTTCTTGTTTTCTTTGAGATATCTGTCTTCATGTTAGGTAGTTGATTCTTCTGGGCTAAAGTATTATTCAGAAATTGTTATTTTGTCTGAGTGAAAGCTTCCCATCTGTGTTTAGTCAGTGTAGCAATTTTGTGTTATTAAGTGAAGAGGGCAAACAAGAACAACAAACTAATAATGTATGATAACAGTAAGATTTAGAGATGAAACATTTAAGTGGATTCTCTGTAGGTACTCGGATTGCTCTGCTTCCAGTAGCTAAGTCAAGCTGTGATTATCACCTGTTTGGGTGATTTAGCTTCACTAGCTAAATCAGCAGACTGTTTTGATGCTTTGCATTGTTCTGTGTTTCATTAAGTAAACAGAACTACTACAGCAATATGATATGGAGTGTGCTTGGCTAAGTACATGTTTCATCATAGTTATGCACATCTTTATCTCTTCATTTGAACTAAGAAAATGAGCTCCAAATATGCTACATTTTTATATTATACCAAAAGGATTCCTAATGTAGAATTCAACTCTCAGGTGCAAGTGTCACTGCCACCAGGACCCCTTGCAGGGCAAGGTGCTAAAGAATGTTGATGAAATGCTTCAGCACTTCGGCTACATTTTTTTACTCCTGGACGAATTTACATTAACTGACAAAGGACTTTCTTAAGCGTTTCCCATCAATTAAAATGCTAGGATGTTTTAATGTAAATATATTTTATCAAGTGTATTTTAGTAATGAATTTTTTCCCCAGGGACTCTGGGATGTAACAAATACTGGTCTCCATGCACTATGAGGACGTTTGTCCAAGTTCACAGGTGCCAGTTTTATATAGACATTTTTGAAATCAAAGCTATACTTTAAATGACTGAAATTTTCACTTGTTGACAGGTTCCTAAGTACAAGAAGGTTCCCAAACAAAACAGAAAACCTAGTGGAAATGTGAGAAATCATGACTACAGTGACACTGAAATGTTACTGTCATTATAGACAGCGTACAGTATGTTACTTGCCTTTCAAGCAGATTTTTATATAAAGTGAGAGAACTTAATGTGCTAGTTTAGATGACTTTATAAAAGATGTTTCTGAACCTTAATCAAATACACATACTAGTCTGCCAACCTCTAAAGTCTGGAAATATCAATACTACATAGTCAATTTTGGGACATCACTTAGTTATTTTTATTTTTCTTTAAGCACATAGAGGAGGAATTCTTTATTTAAGTACTTTTAATTACTTAAAAATAAAGTGTTATAAGTACATTTTTGCTTATTCTTTAAGTTTAAAGATAAAGGAATTTGGGAAACCTTTCTTCTTTTAGGCCTGACTATAAGAAAGGCATATGTGACAGTATTATAATAGAAAAAAAGTGTATTAGTGATGTTCAGAAGGAGTTAGCCCTTGAAGTGGAGGGAAGGAAAGAAAAAGAAGTTTTATAGATCAATGATTTTTTCATCTAGAAAAAATATTGCCCTTGTTCATTATATCCTTGCTTTAGTTTTCCAGGTCAGTTTATATATGTAAACTACTTTATTAACAAGGGTGGTTGATTTTCTTTGAATGCAAGACTAATCCCTTCAGACTGCTCATTTGTGTTTTAATTAGGTGATTAAAAATGCAGGCATTATCTCCTCAGCTTGGAAGTGGTGGAAGGCAGGAGGTGTTCATGTCCAGCCTGCCTGCTTGGCTCCGTTCCTGAGTTTTAGAAATGGAGGCAGAAAAGATGGACTCAGAGGAATCAATGAGCAGAGATTATTTGTTGTTGTCTTTTCAGATTACATCCTTCTGGTTTTCCTTTTGGCTAGTTATGCTTTAAGTATCATAACTAGGACTTCTAAACTGTATCTATGTTAGTAAGTTAAACAAGATGTGCACAAGTTTGAGCATTGGTAGAGGTCATCTGAGCTATAATATTGTCAGCATGGTTCTTGATGTGATTTTAACATCTGCCAGACATGGTACAAGCCTGTGGGGTTAGCATGGACCATGGGCCATTCCCACCAAATAATTTGGATGTAATTATTCTGGTTCTTGGGAGGTGAGGTGAGAAAGTTAAGCTGTAGAGAGGCAAGCAGTGTTGAGTTGAAATGGGTTTAAATGGGTTGGAATATTTTTTAAATGTATTCTGGAGACTAAGAAACCTTAGAAGTGTCGTTCTTATTCCACTTCTCCCATACTTAAGTCACTTTTGGTCTTCCTTACATATACCTGACACTTAAGATGTTCTTTGTTAAATATTTTATTAGCTAAATGTTAAAATGGAGATACAGGAAAACAAGTCTCCAGAAGTGGGTGGTAACTGTTTAGATAACATTAGAAAAGTGTTTTTTGATTGTGCTACTATGAAGAGTAAATGTAGACATCTGTAATAAACATGATCTCTGTTTTGTTTTGCTTAGTTTTCCCTTTTAAAATGAAGAAATGGAGCAGAAACTATCCAGCTGATATTTATTATCAAAGAAAAGTTCATTTTGAAAAGGGCCTGTACAGGTTATCTTGTCCAAGCCTCTGATGAGAGCAACACCAAATTTGAAATTATGCAGAATTCTGTGTCATATACTGTGCAAGTAATGGAAACTTCACCTTCAACCCTTAGTATCTCAAAATGTGTAACATCCCATATGTGCTAGAGTTATTAGACCAAATCCTGAAGTGTTTGCACAAAGCTCTATCATTTCTTCTTTCAGAATTTACAGCAGAAGTATGAGATGGAAGTGGATGGATAAAAATTAAATTTTCTCTTCAAATTTTTCAATGGGCTTACTTCTTCCTATCTCTTCCATTTGTGCCCTACTGCTGCATAGTTTCTGTATCTCCAGTATTGCCTATTGATTTTTGTTTCATTGGCTTTCTACATTGTTCATTTTGATCCCATTTCTTTCCTGATTTAATTTTTCCTTTCTCACCTTTTTTTTTTTTTTTGTCTCTTTCCTCTGCTTTAAACCACCACAGAAGAATGTCACAGATGCCCTAAAAACGATTACAAATCTTTAATCTACATACACTATGATAGAAAAAAATACAATTTTCTCACATTTTTGCCTCAATTATTTAGAAAGATATATGCTATCTTTGGTATTGTAGAGAAGTGTGAGTAGTAAACTTGTTAGAATAGTAATGCTAGATAGCCTAAACTTATATAATACCTCTAATAAGGGCAAAGAGGTAGGATCTAGATACTGCAAACTAGCTTAACAGAGTAGAGAGGACTATATTTTCAGAAAGGTATTAAAAGATAAACAGAACAAAACAATGTTAAACAAAGATAACTTTTGGTAAGTGTGCAGTAATGCATACAGAGGGGGTAAATTAAATTACCTGTGTAAAATATATATGCAATAGATTAGAGAGAGTGTTGTCTCACAGTTTCACAAGTTTAAAGAAAATATGTGTTATTCTAAGATAATTTCCTAGGTTTTTTTTTTTTTGTTGTTGTTGTTTTTTATTGGGTTTTTTGTTTGTTTGTTTGGTTTGGTTTGTTTTTTGTTTTTTTTTTTTACCAGTTAAAATCACCTCCACAGGATCATTTATTCCATGCTAAGAAATGTCTAAGACCGAGTAGTACCATAGGAGTGATTATACTGGATCAGCCTAAAAGCATGACCTAGATAACCACACATTTGAGTCACCTGAGATTATCCATGAAATGTATGTGCTCATGGAGGCTACTATGCAGTTCATATAAAAATACGATGTCTTATTTCTTGGAAATTATCATATGTCAATGGACTCTTCTGTATTGGTTGCTGAATTGAGTTCTGAAGGTCCAGCCACTGTTCTGTTTCTAACTTTGTCAAGAAGTAGACACCTAGGGATAAGCATATTCCACACTTCCTTCTCACATCCTCCCAGGCTCCATTTTTCAGGTCAGGAACTTCTGGTTCTGGTTGTAGTTTCTCTACTTATTGAAGATTGTTTCAGTTGGAATGGACCTATGATCATCTAGTCCAACTGCCTGACCAATTCAGGGCTGACTAAAAGTTAAAGCATGTTATTAAGGACATTGTCCAAAAGCCTCTTAAACACTGACAGGCTTGGGGCATTGACCACCTCTCTAGGAAGACTGTTCCAGTGTTCGACCACTTCATTTCAGTAAAGAAATGCTTCCTAATGTCCAGTTGAAACTTCCCCTGACACAGCTTTGAACCATCTCACGAGTCCTATCACTGGATCACAGGGAGAAGAGCTCAGCACCTCCTTCTACACGTCCCATCCTCAGGAAGCTGTAGAGAGCAATGAGGTCACCCCTCAGACTCCTTTTCTCCAAACTAGACAAACCCTAAGTCCTTAGCTGCTCCTCACAGGACATGCCTTCCAGCACTTTCACCAGCTTTCAAGGACCTTCACTTCCTTCTTAAATTGTGGGACCCAGAGCTGCGCACAGTATTCAAGGTGAGGCTGCACTAAAGCTGGATACAACAGGATAATCAACCCTTTTGACTGGCTGGTTATGCTATGCATGGTGGACCCCAGGATGTGGTTTGCCCTCTTGGCTTCCAGGGAACACTGCTGACTGATATTGGGCCTGCTGTCGAGCAGCACCCGCAGATCCTTTTCTGTAGGGCTGCTCTCTAGCCACTCCTCTCCCAATTTATACCTGTGCCCATCATTAATCCATCCAGGTGCAGAATCTGGAATTTGACTTTTTAAATTTCATCCCATTAATCATAACCCAATGCTCCAATCTATCTAGATTGCTCTGCAAGGCCTCTCATCCCTCAGAAGAATCAACAGCACCTCCCAGTTTGGTATCATCAGCGCACTTGTTAATGGCACATTCAACTCCTACATCTAGATTGTTGAACAGGACTGGCCCTACAATTGGACCCTAAGGAATATCACTGGTGACTAGTCACCAGCCAGATGTAGCACCATTCACTACAACCCTTTGAGTGCTGCCCTTCAGCCAATTCATTCAGTGCACCATGAATCTGTTCATCCCACAGTTGGACAGCTTGTCCAGAAGGATCCTGTGAGGGACAGTATCAAAAGCCTTACTAAAATCCAAAAAAACTACACCCATCACCTTCCCTTCATCCACTAGCTGGGTGACCTTATGATAGAAAAATATAAAATTAGTTAAACAGGGATTTACCTTTGTGAACCCATGTTGACTGTGCCTGATGACTGCATTATTATTTAAATGTCTTTCAGTAGTACTCAGTATAACCTTCTCCATTATTTTTCCAGGAACTGAGGTTAGACTAACAGGTCTGTAGTTCCCTGGCTCTTCCCTCACACCCTTTTTATAGGGGCTTTCAAATATCATTTTGCATTAATACTTCATCTTGATCTATGCAGAAGAAATTTTTCTTACATTGCATCAGGTCAGCAGTATTTGAATTTGTCAATAAAGATTTATTGAGCACAAAATGCTTATCAGAAATCTGCCATCTTTGACTCATCTGCTGCCTATTGATGGATGGGTAGCTGTGTACCTGTCTGTATTATCACTGAGAGGACAAAAGTAGAAAACTTGGGGTTTTTTTGCATAGAAAACAAGATATGCTCTCTTCAGTAAGCAAGCTAGCATGGAACCTTTGCAGATCTTGAGAAACCGCATTTGTTTGACTAACTCTACTATACTGCAACACTGTTAATGTCTGTCATCACTTTAGACACTGTCAGTCGACAGTTCAGTGTATTATAGGCAAATGATGCCTTCAAAACTTCCATGAATGTACAGGACTTTCTCAGGTGTAGAGGTTAACAGACAGCTGACAAAGGATTCTGGTCATTCTAGACACCTTCCTGATTTTTACAAAGCTAGAATTGGCTGTAGACATGAAGTACATATGTGCTTTAACCTTTATATTGACAGCATGTTGTGACAAGAGGTAGAAAAAACATCATGGTCTTGGTGACCTCCTTACTATGTGAAAGCCCCAGAAAACCTGGGATGCTGTGCCAGGAAGGGAGTGTGGGTGCCACAGGCAGCAACCTCTGCTACAAGTATAAATAATTTCTCAGAAACAATAATTACTATTTCCACTCCTCTCAGTGTAAAGTGTCCAGCCTTCATCCTCAAGGCAGCAAAATTAAATTTTCCTTGCACAGTTGAGAAACCACAGCTGGTTCAGGACAATTCATACAATAGAAAAGCAAGTAAAATAACTCCTACTAGAGAGATTTTCTCTTAACACACTTTCTTTGTACCCTCTCAGCTGTACTTCTCTCTAAATGAATCAGTCTGCTCTGTGGGAAAGTGCAGAGTGTAAATAAGTATATGGGAAATAGGCATAATGGTACCAAAATCAAAAGTGAAGTGAAAAGTTCACTACACTGAATATTTTTTCTTTCCCATTGTTTTGCCTTATCAAGAAAGGAATTATTTTGCTGCTAAAGTTCTGTCACTTCTTTATCAAGTTATCAGAGAAACAAAAAATTTAAGGAACATAGTATTGTAGTGATGTATTTTCTAATAAAAACAGTGTGGAAGATTGCCGAGTTTGGGTTTGTTTTTTGTTTTTTTTTTTTTTTTTTTTTTTATTATAATTATGTGTAATAAACTGAATATTTCAGGGTATATAGAAGAGTTATGAAAGCTTGTCTGAAAATGATTCATAAAACCCATGATAAAAGAGCTCTTGGAATATTTCAACTCCACAATAATTTTTTTAATGAGGTTGTTTAGAAAACCAACATTTCCCCATATGATTTAGTTTTATAATTTTGTGAAACCTAGATTTAGTTTTATGAAACTATTTTTCCAAGAAATTGCACATCTGCTCAGAAGCCTCATCTCCAAGGAAGACAATCTTGTGAGATGGCCAGTTCCCAGAACAGTCCCACAAGTGTAGGCAGTTGCAACTCTAGCTCTGCCTACATGTCAAGATAGTAGCAAACAAACAAACCACAGTCCCAAACCTCCTTTAATGTAGAAATTCACACCCCATTTTTATTAGCTGAAGCAGAGTGAAGAAGAAGAAGTCTTCCAGATGAGAACTGGCTTGTGTTCCATGAACTGGGACATGAATATAGCTGTTATGCATCTACAGACGACCAAGCAGACCACTACAGAGCCATTCCGAAGATAATACTGAGAAATTTCATAACTTCTACAGGCTATTAACCCTCTGCAGTCTGAACCAGAAGGAACCAATAAAGTATATTTCCTCTTTCAATGCCTGCCTACTGATGTCTTCAAATCAAGGCTTCCGTGTTGACACAGAAATTCTTCTATAGCAAAAAGCAGAATTTCCATAGTCAAAGACCTATTATTGGTCTTATGTAAAAGTGAAATTTATGGTCTGTGATATACATGGGGCTAGAATAGATAGCAAATGTCCTCATCATTGTTAAATTCTGGCTGAGTATGAATTCATTTCACTTATTTTTTGATGACAGGTCTTTAGTGTAAGTGTCCTAAGCTATGTCTATGGTAAAAAGAGAGAATCACCAGAAAGTCATTTCTTACGTGACCCTCTGCATGTACTTATGTCTGTCTACTGAGGACATTGAGGTCTGGCTATCAAGAGAGATAACAGAAACTCTTTTAACTGAAAAAAAAAACAAAAACAAAAACAAAAACAAAAACGCAAAAGACAAGAAAATTACCTTCAATGTGTAATTTTTATAGAAAGTAATTTAATCTATTGATCTCAATGTTCCTACATTCCTGTATTGCTGAAAGACTGGGTGTCCATTTTTTTCCATGCAACTAATACTTGAACTCACATGTGAGTGAAGCTTTCCTAGAAATTAAGGTAGAGTTGTTTGTGAAAATTGTTGCAAATATTTTGTTATTTCTGTATAATAAAACACTATCTTAATTGTGTTATAGATAGTATAGACACTACTGTACCTAGTAGCAGAGAGGATCCACAGAAATAAGCATGGGCCTTTCTAACCAATTCTTCAGGACCATAAGTTCTGCATTCAGATCTGTGCTGCTGTCTGCCATGAGGCAATTCAGTTTTAAATATAGTGTTCTAAGAATACTTAACCATTTTGAAACTTCTGTGAAATTCTAGGTAAGCAGTATTCAACACCAATTCAATGTCAAGTGTTGATTTCTGCTATAACCACAGCAACTACATAGCAATGCTCTCTTGTTCTGTAACTAGAGGATGTGGTGAAGTTAGTGAAACTCCCATTAAAGAAACTATCTGTGGACCTAGGCTGTATAGTAAGAAAAAGATTTTCTCCACACCCATCCAGACTACTAATATGCTTATTAAAATTTAGAGGTCCCCAATTCTTGTTTAAATAAAGACCCTTTACACTTGCTATAGGGGTGGCAGAACTTACTTCAGATAAAGGGATCTGTGGTAACATGAAGAAATTACAGTGGAAGGTTGAGATTCATCTCACTTAAGACATCTATAGGTTACACACCTACTCTAAGCCCTTAGCTCTTTTTGTCATTAGTGGGAAGAGCTGGGGGCTCCAGAGAATGATTCACCTCAACTGTCCTAGACATATGTCATGGTGAGATGAACCACACTCTGAAGGTGCCTGTTCTCTTCTGTGAATATACATGAATCACAATGTGATTAAATCAGACTTAAAATCTTGGATTTAAAACTAATTTTCTGGTACCTAACTGGGAGTAGATGAATCTCACTTCAAGTGTCTTTTTGTTTTAAAGTTTCTTCAGTGTAAAGAAAATAAATTATGTCAATATAATCTTTCAAGAACACAACTGTCATCAAAGTGAAATGGAGCACTGATTACAAATAGTTTAATTTTTATAGATCTTTATTTGTGTCTTTAGCCTGGAGATAAGCATTTTTTTGTGGTACAATGGAAAGTGAATACAAAAAATAAATCATATAAGTGATTAATAACTGTGCACTTTCAGCATAATCTACCATAATTTATTTCCTGCTGTGCTCATGATTAGATTCTTCACATGTAACATCATGAAAGCTAAAATTTACCTGCCTAAAAGTTAGATATCTATAAGTTAAACACTTAAACCATTTATGAGACCCTAGTGAGAGTCACTGTTGAAATAAAAACAATATAGCACAAATCTGGGAGATTTATTGTGCTATTTTAACATATATATCCATGGCAGGCAGAATAAATTGTCATTTCTAATGACTAATAACTAGATTAGAATGGATTATCTGGAAAAGGAGGTAGTTGGAGACTTTTTTAGGCAGCTAGAGAAAACCTCATAACCACAGACCTTGGAACTCGTAGACATCTTTAACCACACCACTGGAAGAGCAATATATCTGGGTATAGAAAGTCCAGAAGATATTTTAAATATATTAATGCAATTTCTTGATACAGGTGATCAATAAACTGAATAGAGAGGTACTCCGTTACACCTGCTACTCTCAAACATGGAAGTACTGGATGAAGATATGAACATCAAGGGCAGCACTGGTTGCAGTGACTATGAAATTGTGGATTTAAGGATCCTAAGAGAACTGAGCAAGATAAACACCGAAACTATGAACTTGGAGTTCCAAAAATCAGATTTTGGTCTGTTCTATGATGTACTTAGTAGGATCCCTTGTGAATCTGCCCTGGAGGACAAGAGGCCCAAGAGACCTAGATGATCTTCAAGGAAAGCTTCCCCAAAGCTCAAGAATGGTTCATTCCTACATGCAGAAAGTTGAACAAGGATGACAGGAGACCACCATGCATGGAGACATGAAGATCCTGACTGAGGTCAGCACAAAAAAAGAGGTATATAGAAGGTGAAGTAGGGACAGGCTACCAGGGTGTGTGTGGAAAGAATACAAGGACATTGCTTGCACATGTAGGACCAGAGTGAGGAAGAACAAAGCTGAGCTGGAGTTGAAATGAACAAGAGAGATGAAAGATAACAAGAAAGGTTTCTATAAGTATTTTGAGAGCAAAAGAAAGGTTAAAGACATTATAGGTCCATTGCTAAATCAGATAGGGGATTTAATAGGGAAAGACTGAAATAATGCTTTCTTTTTGCCTCAGTTTTCCCTTGTACCTCTTGTCCCCAGGTCTCTCAGGTCACTAGGACCCCTAGCAGAGTCTATGTGAGTGAAGGAATACCCACTGTAGAGTAACATATGTTTAGATATAGCTTAACCTTCCCAGATGTGCACAAATTAATGGGACCTGGTGAGATGTATCCAAGAGGTTGATGGAGGTGTCTGATGTCATTACAAGACTGCTATCTATCATCACAAACAGTCCTAGCAGTCCAAGGAGGGTCCCAATGACTTGAAAAATATCTAGTGTCTTACCCTTCTTTGGGAGAGAAGATCCAAAGAACTATAGGTTAGTCAGCCTCACCTCAGTTCCTGGGAAGGTGATGGAGCAAATCATCTTAGAAGCCATTTGTAAAAATATGAAGGACAACAAAGTGGTCGGAAGCAATCATCATGGATTTAAGAAGAGCATGATAAACCTTATATCCTTCAATTACAAGGTGACTGGCTCTGTGGTCAAAGGGAGTGGAGCTGTGGAGCTTTTATACCATGACTTTAGGAAGGTCTTTAACAGTTTACTGCAGTCCACCATGATGGCCAGGCTGGAGCCTGTGCAAAGAGTATGTGTGAGAGCTAGGTCTGCTCAGCATGTAGAAGAAAAAGCTCCAGGAAACATTATTGCTGTCTGCAACTACCTTATCAGAGCATACAGAAAAGAGAGTCAGACTCTCTTCCTGAAGGTGTCCAGCAATAGGACAAGAGGAAGTGGAGACAAGTTGGAACACAGGAGATTCTGATAATGATGTAAGGAATAATACTTGTAACCAAGAGGATGATCAACACTGGCACAGGCTGCTCAGAGAAGCTGGGGAATCTCCACCCTTGGAGATGTTCAAGACTTGACCAGACATGTCTCTGAGCAGCCTAATATGATTAAACCTGCTTGGAGGAGGGGGTTGTACTAGATAAACTCTGGACATCCCTTACAACTTAAATTATTCTATGAGTCAGTAATTCTGTTCAATTTATAAATGTTTAAATTCAGCTGAAATGAATTCCAGATTTAGGATGTAATCAGCCTGAGAGTAAATTTTTAAATTGATATGCCTACCTGCTTAATAGATGTCTGAATTCCCATTATGGTCAATGGTGATCTAATTAGTACAGTGGAGCCTACTGAACCATGTCTTGAGGTTGATGTCTAGTGTTTGGGGGGCCCAATTCCATAATAGTGTGTAAGGAGACAACACATTTCATGCAAGAGTATAATACCCACAGTGATGCCTATTTAAGATCAAGAGTTAGAAACCCATTCCTGTCATACTTGGAGATTCAGATAAGTGAAGTAAATAAACAGAATCACCTGCTATGAAATAAGCTACAGTGGGCCTAGAGTAAAATTAGTCATCTTCAGGGATTCATAATCATGTATTACTGCTTTAGAATATCAGTTCAATGAACATATAACTGTGTTAACACAGAAAAGAATTTACAGACCTTTCCTGTATTTGGACTAGCATAAATCCCCTATTTAAGCATTTTGACCACTTCAGGACCAGTGCCAAAATAACCTGAAATGTAATTGATTTAAATTTGAATTAAACTTGACTTTACAACACTGAGGTTTTGAACTGAGATTTCAGGGACAAATTGTTTAAGGTTAGTTCAAAGTTTAGAGAAGCTATGGAAAATATTGAATTAACTGGAAATAAATAAATAAATGACCTGAAATACAACCTTTTTCACCATCTCTTTTTAAGTTTGGGCACCATGGCATTTTCATCCCCCAACACAACCTTCCTACAATGGGAACCCTCTGTTTTTAAAGTGTTAACTTTGTATACTTTCAAATATGTGATTACATGTGGTCTAGTGATAAAGTTTCTCATGTAAACTAACATCAATTTAGAGAAACTTTTACTAATTTCTCACCATGTAGGCCATGGATTTATTCAGCCCAGTTCTGTCCTACTTGTGATGAATATCAGGAATTCAGCTTTTACTCTTTTGTTGTCTCTCTAGAATTATTGTTTTTCTTAAAAGACTTTAGCTGTACCTTTAGAAATGCATCTTTAATGACAGTCCTCATAAGAGCTACTGAATTTTCATTTCTTCCCAGGATTGTGTCATGTTTGGTTTTGAGTATGTCCAGGGATGAAGGCTCTGCAACCTCTCAGAATCTGTTCCAGTGTCTGACCACCCTCACAGTATTTTTTTTATGTATAAATGGAGTTTCCTGTGTTTCAGACTGTGCCCACTGCCTGTTTTCCTGCCACTGGGCACCACTGAGAAATGTATAGGCTCCATCTTCTTCATTCCCTCCCATCAGGTATGTATATACATTGATAAGATTATCTCTGAGCCTTCTCTTCTATTGCTGGGAGCAGTGACTCTTCAGCCTGTCCTGCAACAGATGCTTCAATTTGTTGATCACTTTCATGGCTCCTAGCTGAACTCACTTCAGTACATCTGTGTCGCTCTTACAGTAGGCCAAAACTGGACTCAGCACTCTAAATGTGTCTCACCAGTGATGAGCAGAGGGGAAGGATCACCTCTCATAACCTGCTGATGACACTCTATATAATGAAGCCCAGGATGCTATTGGCTGGCTGCTTTTTTTTTTTTTTTTTTTTACCACAGGATTGCACTGATGGCTCATGTTCACATTTTCTACCAGGACCATCAGGTCTTTGTGGATCTGCTTTCAACATGGTTCATCTCCTACTTGTACGTCGGTTTATTCCTGCCCAGGTGCAGGACTTTGCACTGTCTTTTTTTTGAATTTCATGAGGTTTCTTTCACCTAGTTTCTCCAACTTATTGAGTCATCTCCACATGGTAGTACAATCATCTGGTGTATAAAGCATACCTCCCAGTTTTGTATCATCTGCAAAATTTCTGAGGGTGCACTTTGTTCTGGATGTCCACTTCCTCAGTTTGTCTGTAAGAGAGTCTTGAAAGCCTTACTGAAGTTGAGATAAACAATATCTACTGCTCTGCCTTAACCCACCAGGTCAGTCATCTCATCATAGAAGGCTATCAGGCTGTTCAAGCATGATTTCCCCTGCATAAATCCATGCTGACTACTCTCAGTCACCTTGTTGTCTGTCCTTCATATATTTTGAAATTGTTTTTAGGATGATTTACTCCATCAGTTTTGAAGGACTGGCTCCCTTCAGCCCTGTTTTATGTTTTTCAAGGTCTCTCCTGACCGCATCATCCTATGTCCTTTGCTTGCCAACCTGGTCCACTCCTTCCTCACTTGACTTTAGGTCATCATGTCTATCCTCCATTTTTCCTAGTTTAAAGCTGTCTTTACCAGATTGGTCACTCTTTGAGTAAAGATGCTTTTCCTCATTGTAGTCAGATGATTCCCAGTTCTTCTAGCAGTCCTCGATCCTCAAAGATGATCTCATGGTTGTAAAACCTGAATTCCTATTGTCAACACTAGTTGTGCTCTAACTAATAATAAACACAGTTTCACCTAATTTATAGATTTTTCATCTATTTTACACAGTGCCTTGTTAATATGAGGATTAGCTTCCTTTCCAAGAAGAGACTTCACAGTAAAAGAGGTATAAAGATGAGCAGTTTTTATTCTTATAACTGGCAGTTGACACTATCTGCAATATTTCTTGGAAATTCATGAAAGTCTCCCAGAGGTCAATGTTCCTTTAGTACAAAAAGAAAAAAAAAAAAAGTTTATAAAAGCCAAACTAACAAGTGTGTGCTTCCCACTGGGCTTGTGAATACTTTGCTTGCAGTACCTTGTTAAATATAAATTTAAAATGAGTCAAGTAACTACCTGCTGAGAAACATGTAACTTCACTGACTAACTGGGTCATACCCAAATCTACCACAAAGAGCATGACTGCTAAGTCATCTAAAAATGATGTTCATGATCAATCCTCTTTATAAACAGACTGCTCTGCCCCTAAACTTCCCAGCACAGCCCCACATAGAGCTTAGAAGGCATCAGAAAGTCTGAGTTCAATTTTTATAATGAAGGGGGTTTATCTGTGCCGATGGGATTTATCATACCTAAATTTAGAGGTAGGAGTCTGTTGAAGGTTAAGACTCCTGCTTTTTGATACCTGTATGTAGTTGTCTTTATGGGATTATAGGTATCTAAACTCTTTGCTCTAGGAAACCATAGCCGTACGATCAGTGGATTTTAGGAGATGATTCAGCTGACCAGAAGCCAGATACATGATTCAGTTGCCTCAGCCCAGACAGGTACCTAACGTGCTCAGGGCTGACTAACCAGAGGTAGCAAATGCAAAATTCTGACAGTTATGGCATAGCAAATGCATGAGACCTATGTCCTTCTTCAGTGGCAGCTGGAAGCTGAGACTGTCCCATATGGGTGTCCTGTGAGTATGATGAGGCTAAGAAGAGGAGCTGGCTAATTTTCCTGCGTAAACTAGTGTAGGATGAATAGTTACCAGAATGTGGTTTCACTGATGACTTATTTTCTTTCTTTCTTCCACAATTTTCATTTCTATAGGACAAAGCAGGCACCTGCAATGGTTCGTCATATTTCTTTGTCACTTTTTTTGTCATATGGCAGAAAATGCCCTGCAAGAACCAGCACTAATGAGATACCTATAGCCTTCTCCTCAACTCTTGGAAATCTTCCTTTGCTGAACATGCATGAACGGATAAAAGCAAAGCTCAGCATTTCATTTTGTACTGATAGCTTTCAAGCACTATGAACCTTGATACATGATTAAGGCTGTTAATTACTTTATAGTGTATATCAATATTATCACCAAAGGCACATTCAGATATTTTCATTACCTAGGCATTCCGTTATGAAAAATATTGGATTTATTCTGAACAGCACACAACAAACTGAATTACAGTTCTTTGTCAACTATGCTCTGCTTCAGCAATTCTTTACTGACAGACCTAAAAGAAATGCTTACTGAATTCATAATCAAAAGAAGACAATACACCTATTTGAATATGAAAATCAGTTATTACAATGATTTTCCTTGTGTAAAATCATGATCAGGCAAAATATTTCCATCTTTTCAAGCAATATGAAATTTCACATAACAGTAATTCTTATATTTGTTCACTGTTTCCCATCAGTTGCATTAAGTAAGCCTTGTCATCTAGTGTGTGGAATTCTAATAATACCATTATTCAGTTAATGAAATTGAGGAAGAAATTATACAATTTCCCACAGATACAAATGGAGTTATTTTAAAACCAAGAGCTCGTGAAGAGTTGAATAACTAGTTATATGAATGTGGAAGTAGAGCAACTGTAATTTACCAGTGTGTATGTATGCCAAATGCGCCTGATGCAATTTAGTTTTGGTTAAAAAGTATTTTTAAAAACTTTTCTGCAGTACTAAAATTTAGCTTTATTTTTACAAGTATGCAATATACTCAGGGTACCTACACATTTATTTTGTTATCCCATGATTTTTTTTTTTTTCTAAATTCCATCAGTCCATGGATTTTTTCCTTCATTTATGATAACTGAGAATAAAACACAGAGGTAACACAGGGAGTGTCTATCTTTCAGGTGACTGATATAACCAAAATGATTGGGTCAACATAAATATTTTCAGTGCTCTATTCTAAACCAAACACATAAACTTCTACTGTTCATAGAGGCAGAACTGATGATCTCACCAGTCACGTACATATAGCGTTAAACCATAGTTATCTTAAAACCAGAGAGATGTATTTGATAAATCAACAGTTTTCAGCATGCCACTGCATCTCTTGACTCCTACTCATGTGTTATATTTTGCACTCTCCTTCCTGTCTGGTGAACCGCTCCAGTCTGTTCAAAGGAAAAATAGACATACTTTGAGTTACTAAATAATAAATAAGACTCATCTAGTTTTGTAATGTGGAACGTTGTACAGCGTACGAGTACATCCTTCCCCCATCAAGGCAACCGTAGGCTGGGGTTTAAATGATGGGTCACTGTACACTCATTTGAAATGTAAAACTGATTCCAGCTCAAACCTATGAGAATTACTATTAACAAAAAAGTGGGAGTGCTTCGCACCTCAGTTGAGACTGAGCCTCCACTTTGCCAGACTTGCTAAGCTCCGTGGAGATGGCTTGGGTTCTCTAGCATGTCTCGGATGGAAACAGTATCCTTTGGTGGACGCTTGAGTCCTGCTCTTCTGTCTAGTGGGTTTAGTCCCTCTCTGGACACCTCCGACTACATGCATTCAATGTCAATTGACTGCACTGGGGATTCAAAACCAGACCACTAAATGTCTTAGTCTTTTTCTTGAGGTGAATCTTACTTCCTTTATGATCACCGTTTAGGGTATAAAAAAAATAGAGTGATACGGTTGTAAGAGATTACACTTCATACACAACTAAGGGAGATGACTGTCAGAGATAGTGTGGGCAGTAAAGGACCCTCAGTAGAACTGCAGCAAGGTGAGTCCAAGCAGTTTGTCACTGTCATAGACAACCTGAGACAGCAAGATGTCCTTGCAGTCTCAACATGGAGCATTTACCACAAAGATATCTTTCCTCTCAAATGAAATCACAGGTTATAAGTATAATTCGCAAAGGAAAAATTTGCTGTATTGAAAAATATGGAAAGTTGTTACCCATCTATTTTCAAATAGCAGTGGGAAGGGGCTGGGGAATGTCTTCCTGGCAGCTGATATCATGCAAGCATATACTTCTCCATCTGGCAAGATGATCATGCACATTCAGTCCCTGAAAAATGAGCAAATGGCAGCAACTCAGTGAAGATAATATTTTGTTCCACAGGTAGTTGTTTCTGGTGTGGTTGTAGCTACAGAATATCACAGAAATGTCTATGCATCCCCTTTACAAGCAAAGCAATATATTTAGATAATTTGGTATGAATTCTAGCAATATCTGATATGAAATAGGAAGGAAAATGTTTGTTTTCAAACAGTAATTTAGGGAATATATACTAAGTATTTAAGTTAAAACTAAGCTTCATTTACACTATTATAAACAAAGGAAAAGCCTATATTGTCAGATTATTAACCCTGTTTACAACACACAAATCAGGTAAATGATCTTTACCACTCTTTGTATTTTACTTGAATGCAGGCTTGTCTTAACTTTGTGATCCTGTCATTTTCTTACCAGAAGACGATATAAGAAAATAACTCACCCATAGTAACGTTTATCTTGCTCTATTTTGTTATCACACATTGTCCGTTGCTGTATATTCTGAACTCAAATTATGTTGTCTGACTGAAATAATTTCTAACTTAATTTCAATTTCAGGTTTTCAAACTCTGTTGTTTTGCTCATAAATTCAATATTCTTGTAACCAGGGCAACAAGAAGATGTTCATACTCTGTCTTAAATATTATCTCACTAAGAAGTCAAAAACTTGAAATGGAAAGCACTTTGCATGTCAGAACTTCACAGTATTTCAGATAGACAATTATGAACAAGAAATCAAATGTGTAGTGACTTTACTCTTGATGTACTATAATTACATCTCTGCTTCACAGTGTACTTCTATGGCTCAGGGTTCTTCAAAATGAAAAACAAAGTGCTGCATCTTTATTAAATGCTAATGCATTCTTAACAGTGAGACTTTACAAATGTTTAACAGTTATGTAGAATGTACTAAAGTTCTTTCAGCTTTATCAGTTTGTTTTCATATTTTTTTATTTTAATTTTCACTGGAATTCAACAGCAAGAGATTGGTCTTAGCAAAAATGCAGGGATAGGGATCAGCACATTTTATAAAGACTCCAACTATCCTCTAAGTTTTAGTGAGCCAGAACAGTAAAGACCAGTATAAGCAGCGAAGGGAAAATAAAACTACTCCTTCAAAGTGATCTTCCCACCCAAAATAAGTCCCTAAATTTAGTTATACAAAATCAGCTTTAGGAATCAATTCTAACATATCCTCAACAAATACAAACAAACTTGGGGGCTTTCTTTATGAGTGTTTGCTTTCCAGGACCCTAAAACGTGCTTGTAAGATAGGTGCAAAAAGTAAAGCTATTAGAGTCAAGGTTGGAATCCAAATAGCTAAAACTTCCAGAAAAGATTAGAGGCCAGTTTTATATCAGTTGCTGATATCTAAATAGCTTCAAGAGTTAGGACAGTCACTTAGTCATCAAATTTCAAAATCTCCATGTTTGAAAATACCACCTTCATTTTTCTTTCTTATGTAGCAGTAGTAGAACAGTAAATAAATCATCAGATGTGAATTACTTTTTAAAAAACTTGTCAGAATTATTTGTATTAAAACACAAACAAGCAGATTGTGAGGTGAAGAAGAATTTAATTGAACACTGAAGGGAAATGTCTGTATTTAATTTTTAAGGGGAAATTCAGGAAAACATGCAGCAATTAGTTTCTTGCATATCATAAACCCTGTTTTGAGAGCATACAGTACTTCAGCATTGCTCCTATTTGAATAAGCAAACTGCAAAATGTAAACAAGTTTTTATTTTTTTCTGATGATGTATTAGAATAGAGGTACACCTTGGGTTCAGATAGTGTACCTTAAGGCAACATATTAGTTTGGAGTTGCATTTCTGCTTTCCTTGATGAATCTGAGGACTACCACCTCACATTGACTGTCCTATACCTCAGACTGAAAATAAATTTGCGAATTTATTTACAATTGCTCCTCAGTTTGAAGAAACTTCAGGGAGGTTTGAAGGAACTTCAGGGAGGTTTGAAGGAACCTGTGTTGGAAATCCTTTATTCTGTATGAGTCGAGGTGAAAGGAAGCGGAGAGGTTGGCACTGCAATTTCTTTTCCATGTTTATAACATTTCCTGAGATGACAGCTCTCAGACGGAGAGAGAAGTATTTGGAGCAACTCATTGTTAATGAGATTTCTCTCTTAACAATTGTCTTATCCCTCTTCTGTTGTTCTCTTTAGCCTCATTTCTGTTCTATTCTTCTACTATTCACTTCAGGTCTCTGGAGTTTTTATGTTTAACATGCATGTAAAACACAAATTGAATGTCAAGCCAAGGTCAAACATTCTAAATGATGCCTGCAATAGTTTATTCAATTTAGTTTTGTCTTCATGCTTTACCTACAGAACAATTCTAACTTTCACAGGTGCTGACTGCTCACAGCTTCCACTAGTTTGTTTTAAAATTGCTATGTACATACTTCTTAAAAAAATCCTAACAACTCAAAGGTATCTTGAGTTTGGATTGACACCTGAAAAAAAACACAGCAACTTGACACTCAGTCAATAAATTATTTTGGATACCTTCATCTTCTGACATTCAAATTGTAAAAATAAATTTTCAGGAAAATAAAATTTCACACAATCAGTTTTGCTGAATCTGACTTGGACATTCAAGGTCAAAAATTGCTTCTGAAAAATCTTATGTTTAGCTCCCCAAAACAGAGGAGCTCAAAATCAAGGACTGAAACTTCCCATTTGCTAACAAAGACTAGTCATGATTATACCTTGTACCTAATATTACAAAATCTTGTTTTAAACTCTTCAGGTGACTGCTTTCCAGAAGACCAGCTTCCTACAATAAATACAGGGTGTTGATGTAAAACTAGGACTCCTATGTACCACAAAAAACCAAACCAAACCAAAACAAAATATTTTCCACATGCTTACATAGAAATACAGGGTATATCTAGATTGTTTTAATTTCACCTAACTCCCATTTTTCCCTACACTTCCTAGTTACAGGTTTTTAAAAAGAAGAGAAATTAACAGAAAAGAATTTCAATAATAGACATACAAGTTGATTGGTTTTTAGTGTAGCTTTCCTATGCTTATAGGACAGATTGCAAATTTCTATGGACAAGGACAGTCACTAGTTAGAAATCCAGAAATTAACTCTTAGATTACCTCATAAAAGCTGTTGTAAAAAAGCTTGGTGTTACTTATGTACAGCAACATTTTAAAAAAGAATTGTAATATTCTCTTTACCTTTTGCCCTTCTCCCCTGTTCTAACAATAATCTCTTGCTTTTTCTGTATTTTCCTCAGTTTAGAGTATTTTATTATCATCTTAATTCGACAGTTCTGGCAATTTAATTATAATTCTGAACAACCACTGTAGAAATCAATTGAATTAACGATGTTTCATACATCTTCTTTGACTAAGAAAACTTTTATCAAAACTCAGGGCTTCAATAAACATCAGCTTTGACACCTTCACTGTCCATTACATGACTAGAGAAGTGTGTGTATGTTGACAAGAAATTTGTTTTGGTTTGTTTTCTGGTTGAAATGAGCCTCTTGAGACCTGATAACCTACCTGTAAGTAATTTGCCCCTTATATTGCTTCTTTGAATCTTGGCTCTGAATGAAGGACAGCATCTAGAATATTCATATTTGGTTCTTGTATGTTTAAAAATGGTTATCCCACTAGAAGCTTAGATTGAAGTGAAAACTCATCCTACCCCTTGTTTATTCCTTTCTCTATCACCATTTGAAACATCACTGCAGTCATTTTAATTGCTCCCTGGCCTACAGTTCCCACCTTCCGTATGTCCTCTACATTAACTTGCTCATTTGATTTTTCTATGCAGCCCTGTGAAAATTTTCCTAAAATACAAAATTCCTTTGCCTTTAAGACCTTGAAGTCACATCTTAAAGGTAAGATGTCGCTTCCAAAGATCTTTTCCAGTCCCTGAAGCATACTCTTTTCAAAAGATAAGGCCGTGGCTCCACATCTTTTTAGAGTGATGTTCTGTTCTAGTTCTGCTCTGAAGTGGGTTGACATCTGGAAAAAATTATATACTCAGTTTGACACTGCAAGTGATGTAAAATAGAAAAAAAATGTGGGTAGGTGGAAGCACGGACACACTGATTTCCAGAATTCACTCCAGCAGAAACTCTTTTATATTCTGTGGAGTTCATGCTTTCTGCTTAAAAATATATATATTTTTTTTTTCCACTATTTTTTGAAAGTACTCTGAGATGGTTTAGAAAAGTTACCATTTAGCCTCATCTCTACAAACATTAGTATTTTACAAAAGTCTTGATGTTTAATGAGGGTTATGTTAAAAAGAGTTACCAAGTTCTTATATGCAGGGAAAAATAAGAGAAACAAAATTCCAGTGGGACTGAAGTATTCAAAACTGCTCCCTGGCGGATGAGCAGCAGGACCAGAAGGAAAGCAGGAAGCAGACAAGGGATCTGGGAACTTACTTGGGAAGAAAAGAAAAAGTTCCTGCTCCTTGGATGTTTTTTCTTGCATTTTGTTCTTGTGATCTGATAAAAATACATATACAGCTTGAGGAAAGATGTGAGTAAGAAAGGTTCTGCCTCGCCCAGACATTATCTAAATAACCAGGAACAGAGATCTGAAATGTAGGTATACCTGCATCTAATATAAAGTAAATCTAGGCCCATATTTCTAATCTTGGGGCAAAAAGTGCAGGTATAGGCTAATATATTGAGGAATCAGATTATGACATTATAGCTATTAGACTTTCTAGTTTTCTGTCATGGTTTGGGCCTGGTTGGCAGCCAACCACAATGCAGCATCCACTCTCTCCCTTCTCTTCCGGCAATGAGAAGGGACAGAGAGCCAGGCTTGGGGTCCGAGATAGGACTGGGATGGGGAAAAATCCCCCTTTATGGGCACGAGCAAAAGGCAGACTCGTTAGGGGAAGAAAAAAAGAGAACATATATTTATTACAGACACTAAA
Source organism: Tyto alba (assembly GCF_018691265.1). Classification (NCBI taxonomy): domain Eukaryota; kingdom Metazoa; phylum Chordata; class Aves; order Strigiformes; family Tytonidae; genus Tyto; species Tyto alba. Next base: position 38,257,619 of record NW_024881316.1, on the reverse strand, counting down.
AACACATAACAGAGTAGGACAGTGAGAAGTATTACCACATCTTGAGAACACCTTCCCCCCACCCCTCCCTTCTTCCTGGGCTCAGTTCTGCTCCTGATATCTCTACCTCCTCCCCGCAACAGCACAGGGGCAGGGAATGGGGGGTGCAGTCAGTGCTGCCACTTCCTTTATCTTCGGTGGGGGAAGTTTCTGGAACTTCTTTCCCCTGCTCCATTGTGGTCCCCCTCTCACAGGAGATAGTCCTCCACAAACTGTCTCCAACTTGAGTTCCTCCCATGGGCTGCAGCGTTCCCCACACTGCTCCGTCATGGGTCACTAACTTTCTCCGACTGGATTCTCTCCCACGGCTGCAGCCCTTCCCGAGCTGCTCCGGCGTGGGACTCCCCCGCATGCTGCAATCCTCCCAGCGCTGAATTACAGCAGCGGGGCTACCTTTTCCCATGAGACCCCAGCCTTCTTTGGGCACAGAACCTTGATCAACCAAGCAGAAGCCACCGGCCATAAATCAGTGTCTGCTCCATCGTAGATCTTCATGGTTGGCAGGGGGGGCCGCCCTGCCGTCTCACCACAGGATACAGGGGGGTCTCTGCTCTGGCACACATCCCCCTCGCCTTTCTTCCTCCGTTCCTCCACTGACCTTGGTGTTCATGCAGCTGCAGCAACTCCTCTTCACAAGTCCCACTGCACGTCACCACGTCCCTTCTTAAATACGTTATCGCAGAGGCGCAGCTGATTGGCTCAGTTTTCCAAACAGAGGTGGAGCTGACTTGGAGCTGGGGCAGTTTCAAGAAGCTTCTCACAGGGGGCCGCCCCGATAGCCCCCTCCCCTGCCACTAAAAAAACTCCACCACTCACTCAACCCAGGACATTTGTGTTGGGCTATTTCATGCCTTGGCTGTTTTGATTCCTTAAGGACACTGGAGTAATACATTTGTTATCAAGGAAGCCATTAGAAATCTATATTGCATTATGTATATCTGCATTTTTATGCAGTTATTGTGCATTTAACTGTGAGTCATAAGTAAAATGCAGATATTTCCCAGTTCTCCACACCTGAGTAAGAGAGATATTTTTTTTTTATTAATATTATTATTATTTTTATTTTGGGGTGGTGGTGCTGTGATATTTCTCCCAAAGTACTTCCCACTTTCCACTTTGCAATAACAAATATACTCACTTTTTTTTTCTGGAATATATGGATTTACTGAAGCTACATATTACTATCTGCTTGTAACTGATATCAGTGTATTGTATTGTGTCCTGGGTTTGTGTGTGTGGCAGGTTTTTGATAGCAGGGGAAGGGGCTACAGTGGTGGCTTCCTGTGAGAAGCTTCTCAGAACTCCCCTGGCTCCAAGTCGACCCCAACTCTGGCCAGGGCTGAGCCAATTATTTGTGCTTCTGCAATAAGTTGCTTATGAAGGGAACTCAGAGGAGGAGCTGGAATTGTAAGGAGGAGTTGTAACATCTACATGAACACTGAGGTCAGTGGAGGAACAGAGGAGGAAAGTGGAGGGGGGGTATGCTGTAGCAGAGACCCCCCTGCAGCCCTTGGTGAGATGGCAGGGTGCCCCCCCCACACACACACACCTATGGAGGTCTACATCTACAGTGGAACAGCTGCTAACATGAGGTCTGTGGGGGGCTTCATACTGTCTCGGGTGACTGCGTCTGAATGAGGCCAGGATATTTTGGGAAGAAGCAGCCCCTGCTGCTGTAGGTTTGTGCTGAGAGGATTGCAACATGTGGGGGTGTCCCCCACTGGAGCAGCTTGGGAAGGATTGCATCCCATGGGAGGGACTAAAGTTGGAGAAAATTTGTAGAGGACTGTCTCCTGTGAGAGGGGGATCACAATGGAGCAGGGGGAAGATCTTGCAGAAGTTGCCCATCTCTGAGATGGAAGAAGTGGCAGCACTGACTGCACCCCCCATTCCCTGCCCCTGTGCCACTGGGGGGAGGAGGTAGAGATACTAAGAGAAAATCTGAGCCCAGGAAGAAGGGAGGGGTGGGGGAACGTGTTTACAAGATGTGGTAATTCTCACTGTCCTACTCTGTCTCTTAAGTGTTTTTGGTTTTAGTGTCTGAGTTATATTTATGTTCTTTTTTTCTTCCCCTAATGAGTGTGCCTTTTGCCTGTGACCATAACGGTTGAGTCATCACTCCCTGTCCTATCTCAAATCTCAAGAATTTGCTTATTTTCTCCTTCTCAGCACTGAGTGGAAAAGGGGAAGAGAGCAGCTGTGTGGTGTTCAGTTGCTCTCTGAGCTCAAACCACAGTGCATTGTAATGCTGATATCCCAGTTCCCTTTGGGATCTCACACATTCTTCACAAATAATTTGTAACTCATTATGACCTTTTTCCTGATGCATAAGCTAGCTAGAAGAAATCTAGAAATCAGACTGAAATTCAATATGAATGCAAAGGTTCCTATGACTATGAGGCTTATACTATTATTGTCTGTTTATAGTACAAAACATTGAGTTACAAATGCAAAGGTGAAGCATTAGTTTCAGTAATGGCATGGGTCAGCCTGGTCTGAAATTTAGTATCTGAGATTCTTAGATGTTTGTGTCTTTGTTGGTGTTTATTTGGTTATTTAGACTCAGCCTGTCTCACCTAAATCCAGTTGATGTCTGGTAAATACCAAGTATATGCTAGTTTCTAGAATATTTCAAATTAAGTCTAATTTAAATACAAATAAACACAGTTACATGAGTAGTAATGATTAGGAATAAGAAAAAAAATGCTTCAAAAAAGTGCTATGATTTTAATGGCTATATCTAACTGGGCAGAAAAAAAAAAAAAAACAACAACAAAAAAAAAACACCACAGAAAAGGATGTTACTGATTATGAAAAGAATCAAAAATCAAATTGCATTATAAGGGAGCTTTTTTCCAGCCCTTTGCTTTGGCCACAATTCTTTTGATGAAATTTGGGTAATGGAGGAAAATATTAATCAGAAAGATAGGATTCATCTTCTTTTATTTTACCCACCTGAAAGCTTAAGTTCTGATCCAGGCTAGTCATCCAGATTCTCTGAAATCAGTGAAGAGGGAAGACACCTTCTTTGGATCTGTAGAGATGGCTATAGCTAATCTAGGCACTTCTCTTTGAATGAACTAAATTGTTCCCTTAATAACAATTCTGAGACTTGATGGTTAACTTCATGTTATCTCTTACTAGTGTGTTCAAAACATTGTGATAACCTGAAAAATCTCAAGTTTTAGCAGACTTTCAAATTGTTCATTGTTTAGGGAAGTAGCTCACAGTCTCCATAGAAGTCTGAACTGTGACCTGTGCTGTTCAAGATATTTATGTATATTAATAATGAGGTGACAAAATTTGCTTACGAGACTTGATGAAATGGGATAATAAAGATGATGGCTAATAGTTGAGAGCTGCAGATGTTTGCAATATTGAATCACTAGGCAATGAATTGCTGACAAATCTCAAATATAATATGTCATACAGGAAAAATGTAAGTACATTTTTTTTTTATTTGCAGGGATAAGTTCTGAGTTAACTATTTCCAACAGAGATGAGATCTATGAGTCACAAAGCATCATCATTGCATAGAAAAATCACCTCAGTACTCAGCAACAGTCAAAAAGCATGAATTCATGGGAAAGGATTAGACAGCATGTCAGAAAGTGTCACTGTGGTGGTGTATAACTCCATGGTGCACCTGCATTTGGAGGCAATTCTACTTCTCAGAAGAAACACGTCCCAACTGGAAAGATGACATGGAGCATCAAAAGTGTGGATGGGTTTTTGACTGAGAGCCACTAAATGGACTAGGACACTTCAGCTAGATTGACACAACTGAGAAGTCATTTGATAGATAAGCAACAGAAAGAAGATGAGTAAGGATTGATTATTCACTGTTCTTTCCACAAGAAGCAGAACAAACCAAATAAAACTATCAGCATATGGACTCAGAACAAGCAGGAGACAATTCTTCTCACAGGCATATTACATTACAAAACTTCCCTTGGATGTGCAGAGGTTAAAAGCTTAATATAGGTTCAAAACATGGTGGGTTTTTTTGAAGTCATGGAGGGAAAAGACATCAGAGGGCATTAAATAGATAGACAATAGCTGTGGATTAGGCAGCTCTTGAGGCACAATCTGCTACATGGTGAGAGAGTGTACTAGGAAGTCCATGTTGTGCTTTCTTGATTGCAATCCTTCTCAGCATCTGCTACTTGTCCAGTGCCAGGGACAAGATACTTTTCTAGATGGTCTGTTGATCCTATTATTTTGACTACTCCTATATTCTCTATTGCATGCTCACTTCCCTACCGCCATCAACCAGAGTGTATTTTGAGTCTTGCAAGTTTTTATAGAGTTTCATTAAATGTAACTTCTGAGATTTCAAAGAAAAAGGGGTTTTAGCTGAAAAATCCATTCTCCTCACATTTTATCTCTCTCTTTGCTGTTTCACACCCAATTTTATATATGGTTTGCAGAATACTGAGCTTAGAGGATAACACTGTTACAAATTTATTGTTCAAAATGAAATTAGTAATTAACTGTGTAATGAAATTTTACTTTCTAAAGTTCTCCACATGCAGTACTTATGCAGGATTCTGTGCACAAGCAAATTTATTGGACTTCAGAAAGGTGACTAATGTATTTAATTATTTTTTTAATTAAAATTGGACTATCGGGCCATGTTGAAAATATTGTTGAAGTCACTGGAGAAGGAGAAAAAAATGTTTCGTATTTCATGCTTTTACAATATATCATTTAATATTTTGTCTGGTACAAAATTGTCTTTGTCCAGGTTTTAATAGTTTATATATAGTTTGCAGTTCAATTGTTTCTGTTATCAGCGCAATACTACTTTGGGCCAATTGTAGTCTCTCCTACATTTTGCTGGCTTTATGGTGAATTAGAAACACTTAATTTAGATTCCTTTTGTACCTTGCTTTCCTCTAAATTCAGGACCATGTGTATATCCAAGTATCCCACATTAGAACTTTCTCCTACAGATATATTAGAAGACCATTCAAGAGATAAATTATTAGTTTCTTATATAGAACAAGCAACAGATTTTGTGCCTCCTTTAAACAGTGCAGTACACTTTTTATATGTTTGCCATATCCATATAGTTAATGAATAAATTTTAGAAATAATTAGGGTCACATTCAGGTAAGTATTTGTAGTTGGATCCAATTCCTGTCACCTGCTCAATCTGTAATACAGTAGCTTGTAAACTTTATTTATCAAACTAAAAGTAGAGATCAGCATGGATGGAACAATTGGAGTTGGGTGATAATGTACCAAATTTTCTTCCAATTTTCACCTCATAATGTCATTTTAAATTCAGTTTCACATTCAATTTCCACTTGAATTCAAGTGAACTGAGTCTCTAACTCTCTCTCTCTCACTCTCATTATCTGTCAATTCTGCTTAATCATCATCCGTTATTGTAGAAAATAAATTAACTCCACAAATAATCCCTCAGGATCTCCGAGTTTCTGAAGGAATCCTATCTACTTCTCCATGTATTGTTCTCCCATCTGTTCATTCACCCCTTTGCACACTAATAACAGTCACATTTGCAGGAAACAAGTGTAATCCTTTAGTATGAAGTGTATAATAGAAGCTACACAGACAAATCCCTACTGAAGTGTATGGTGTCCTACTTAGAAACATTGTCAGTCTTTGTGGCAATAAATGAACAAATTTTATTGAAGTAACTTCTTTTTGGGAGTGCATGGGCAAAACAAAGTTAATAAAAGCCTTCTATCTTTAAATTGTTCATATACTCTCCCTTCTGGTACATTGCCCTACCTTCTAGGCTGTGTCCGCAGATTCTTATTTGCTTTTGTTCTGTGCTATGACTCTTGTGTTCTTGATTGCAGTCAGTCCCCTAGCCTCAGGAAGAAGGGTGAAGAATAACTTTCCTGTCCCTTCCACCTTCATGTAATAGGCTTTGAAGAATGGGTGAACAGGGATTTGAATTTCTTTTGATTGCAGATATATTTGACCCATAGAGGATGAGTGATGTTAGCCTTGAGCTGCTTCACAAGCTGTTCTGCTGCTTCCTGTCTGTGTATGCATGTGCTTTTTCAAGAGGACCTGACACACTGAATCCTCAGTAGAAGGAGGAAAACTGTTAGATGGCCACTGTTTGCTCCCTCTAAAAGGAGCAAGTGATCTGACGCATTGCTATATATCTTATTGACTAGCTTTAAGCACTATTCTTAAAGTTCAAGGTCATCAGTCTGAAACCAAAGTCTCTCCAATGAGTGTGCAGGAAATTTAACTGGCCATTTAGTTAATTCACTTTGAATCATCCTACTAACTCCAGATACTTATTTTCGGTTCATTGCATCACCCAAGCTGGTCAAATGAAGAAGGTGGTCTGACTCTCCCCCATAATCTCTGTGCTTGCTGCACTCACTTCATAGTGCTAGAATGATACTTTAAATTCATTGAAGTGTCATATAGCCAAAAGTATCACACTATTTAATGTGCAGTTGAGCATCTGTGAAAAGTCAAAAATATTCCTGTTGAGAGGTATCCTAATTTAACTGCTCTTTTAACGTCCTCCCTTTGTGCAAAACTGTATCTCCTATCACATTCCTCTGCTGAATGTCATGGAATCCTTAACTGGATTGCAAGCTTAAAGCACCCTAAAGGCTTCACTTAATGTATGTAAACACAAATAATTGCTTCATTGAATTACTTCATTCTGGTAACTTGTTTTTAATATTTAGCTTTTAGAGTACAAGCTAGTTGGAACTAATGCATGGGGTTGTGTTTTTCTTTTGTAAAGCAATTGAAGTGATTACATACTCAGTAAAGAAACAGTCTATCATCTTTTACCATAGTGTTATTGCAATCAGAGTCAGTATATTCCATAAGTTGACAAAACAGGGAGTCATTCATTATTTATGTTTGTAAATCATTTACATTTAGACACTAAAACAGACTGGTAGGTTTTCCATGCTGTGAAATAACAACTTAGCATCATTTGGGGGCAAGAACTATTTTGCATGCTGTGCCATCAGAAAACTCATTGCAATGGTTCATCTGAGGGCATGATACGAATAATATGAATCTCAAAACTGCTCTGTGTCTTCAGTGGTTTCTTTCTGCCAAAAATGTTTAGCTGATCCATTTAGTGTACTAATTTCTGTAATGTCTCCAGATACTTTATTCATTAACAATTAACACCTCTAAATTGTACTCTAAAAAGAATATTAGAAGCATTTTCCATATATATAGATAAAGAGAATTGTGTTGGGATTTAAAACAAATGTCAAGAAAATTGCAGTCAAGTGAAAATTACTCTTACTGCATTGCAGATCCTAAGCAACTACTTCATGAAAAACAACAGACTGCAATGAGCAGCATAGAAACAGACAGCATCCAAACATTAACCAGCGTACTGTTAAATTAGATTTCATAAATGATCCCTGCCTGCTACTTTCTGTTCTTTCTACATACAAGCCACTGTGCATCTATTTTAGGATTGCTGTGTGTAAATATTCAGAGAAGATCATCCAAGGAAACCCACTAGATGTATGGAATAATAATTGAAGTAAATCAAATGAAGGAAGTAAAAATGAGGGATGCTGGTGCTTGAAGGAAATATATCTGGTTTCTCAAGCTGAAAAGAGTATTACGTCCGTATGACACAATCAACAGTGGAAAGACTTAAAGAAAATATTTTAATGAAAAATATAAGAATGGATGATTTTTTCCTATAGAACAGGTTAGACAGAATTATATGTCTTGGATGTTTCACTGAAATTATTTGGACTTTCATCTCTGTGAGCTACTATTTAGCTAAAAAAATCAAGCTCATGCTCCAAAATTATCTGAAACTATGATATCTCATTTTAGAGAGATGGAAAAATTTCTATTTCATTCACATTTCAGATAGAAATTTTACATGTGCAACCTCAGAATGCAGCTATTGTTTAGTACTGGATTTCTTTTGTAACATTAGAGCAAGTTTACCAGTGACAAGTAATACTATTAAAGTTACAGTAACAAATCAATATCTAATTGTGAGTGAATGTTATTTCTTTTAAAGTTGTTTCCAAAATTGCCCATCATTCATTGCAGTGGGCAATATTCAGCCTAGGAATTTCCCTCAGGTGTTAACATTGGAAGGTTCCAGAAGTGAGATGAGAAGCTGTGGTGACAGACTGTATTAGGTCACCGGGGTCTTAGTGGCTGCAAGTGCACTGTGAGTGGGGAAAGGACTTCCTATTCTGGGGTCAGGATCCAATGAGCCATCCCACCCCCACTGCAGTCCTGGCAGAGAACCTGTTCCCATCCCTTGCTCTCCTTGGAAATTAAGCCCTCCTGGAGCCCAGAACAGTGAATTGAGAGTTCTGTGTTCTTGCTCCATCTATCAGTGAATAGTAACACAGAGTATTATTTATTCTGAGCACCTTTATGTGTTACTGTAACTCAGTTAAGGACTCTGCTTGTGTGAGAACAGTATCTGTGGAACAGACCAGTAGAGCTTAAATGTGATGCTGGGTGGAAGGTGTAAACCAAATATGATATAGTGCAAAAACCAACATAGGCCTCTAGCCGATTAATATTGAGAGTTTCAGCTACCAAAATGTAGTTTATCACTACCTGAGATACTCTAGGATAGCTCCCTGGCCTACCACTCTACCTTCAGAAGGCAGGTGTGTCTCCTGCAGGTTTTGTGTCAAGACCCATGAAAATGTTTCAGACAGCCTAGGTCACACCAAAAAAACAAGGACTGCCACACTTAGGCTGCAAAATCCTATTTATGGTGTTATTCTTGGTTCTAGCAATGTCTATGAAAATGACAGAAATTTTTCTTATGTGGAAAGGGTGAGTAAGAAGCAAAAGCAGGAAGTGAGAGGCTGAGAGTTTTCCATCTTTGCAGAGTAAAGGTCAGATGTTGATGTTTCATCCCTCTAATTGAAATGTCAGAGATACAAGATCCTTCACAGAAATAGCATATCATATCTGGGAAAGTGAATTAAGTCTCACTTTTTGAATAACCACTGAACAATCTGGACAGGGCAAAGTGTCAGGAGCTGGCAGGTGTGATAGGAAATGAAGTAGCCAGAGGGATTGTTTTCTAATACAGTTGTTCTCTGCGAACTGTAGAAATTCACTTGTTTGATTAATAAAAGACAGATAGAACTCACCAGAGCTTCACAGCTATAATTACCTTTGCTTTGGTATGTTTGAGAGCTTCAGAGAAGACAAACTGAAAACAATCAGTGAAAACAATCTTCATGGCTTTGCAAGTCTGCTAAAAGAAAACATGTTCAGTGAGTCCCCATATGTCTTCCTGATCCACTGGGAGAAATTGAACCGTTTTACAGCAAGGGACATTGATTCCACACAAATGTTGCACTTGCTGAGGAACAGGCAGTGTAAAAATAAATTGAAATAGCGCTTTAGATCTTGGCATTCTGGGGGATTAAAGAGAAACATCCATAATCATAAAACTTTCATATACTCTTGATCCAAAGAAAAGTGTTAATGGTTTGTTGTGAGATTATTACTCATATGGGATAAGTGTTTTGCTTACAAATAGGAAGGTCACTTCCCCAAAGTGCTGACTCTGCAGAAGAGAGCATTTATGTTACCTTTGACAGTTCAAGATTGACTTGTGCTGTAATATTATCAGCAGCATTTTCTTAAAGAAAGCAACATTTCTGGCAATTTGTTCCAATCGTGTAGATCTGCCTATCAAACCCTAAACAAAAAAAAATTCTTTTGTCATGATTTTAAAGGTAATTAATGCCTGAATATCAGCAGATAAAGGCCAGGTACATTTCAGAAGCATTTATATGGATAGTCCAAGTCCTAAATGGGCCTTCATATAATCATGAGTTCATGTTCATCCCCTGTAAGGCTGGCTGTCAACTTGGTTCAAACAAAGTAATTGATCTTTTTAACTCTAGATGTCTACATCTGAGAAAGTCATCTGTTGTCTCTTGATAATCAAAGAACAATCATTTTAGGTATCCGTAATGAGATAGGTATGCCCTAAGAAATATCTATGGATGTCTATAACAAGTTTCCAACTCAGCACAGTTTAATGATAGTCTATATGTATAGCTACATAGAGCTGCAGTGTGGGACAATAGAATACTTTTTAAACCACAGCATAAATGGGACTTTTTTGGTCCCATCCACACAGGATCCATTCCGAGTGCATAAGAAGAGACTCTGGACTTGTGTTAAGGCACTAGTCTAGAGTCTAAGAGTTTCCTCTGTTGCTGCTCCAGAATTTGCCTATTCCCAGTAAACCTGTGTGTTTAGTTTATACAGCAAGGTTTTGGTAGTGAGGGCAGGGACTGCAGGAGTGGTCTCTGTGGGAAGACAACAGGAGATGCCCCGATGTTGGGCAGAGCCAGTTCCATCTGGATCTTCCCATGGAGGACCACCCTGGAGGAGGTATCCACACTGCAGTCCGTGGAGGACCCTACATTAGAGCAGGTGAATATGCCTGAAGGAAGCTGCAGCCCTTGGAGACCCCATTCTGGAGCAGGCTCCTGGCAGGAGATGCGGCCTGTGGAGAGGAGCCCACTCAAGAGCAGGTTTTCTGTCAGGACCTGTGGTCCACTGGAGACCTGCAGTGGAGCAGTCAGTTCCTGATGGACTGTACCCTATGGAAAGGACCCACACTGGAGCAATTCTGGAAGAAGCCCCATTGGAAGCACCCACATTGTAAAAGTTTGCAAAGGACTGTACCTCATGGGAGGCACCCAGTGGTGGAACAGGGGAACAGTGTGAGGAGGAAGGATCAACAGACACAAAGTGTTATGGACTGACCACAGTCCCCATTCCCCAGCCACCTGAGCCACTCAGAGAGAAAGAGGTAGAAGAGTTAAGAGGAAAGTTGAACCAGGGAAGAAGTGGTTGTAGGGAGAAGGTCTTGTTAGTCTTTAGTTTTAGACAAAAAGACTAGAATACAAGTGTGATATCTAACATGTATGCAATGATTATTGTTTATAGTTCTCATGGGTCTTTACACGGGATATCTGTATGGTTATGCTTATTTGTAAGGCAAAAAAATGAGATGATATATGGAAAGGTCACTGTAGCCACAAATCCAGGAGTGGGACTCAAATGCCCTCACTTCCTTTGTTTTATCTTCTTTTCAAGTTTGATTATCCATAGTGAAAAACACTAATGTTATTAAAAAATACAGTAAAGGTTATTCGTCAATATTGTAAAGAGGGTATCTTCAGTCTAAAACGCTGTAATACTGGAATGTATTAGCATGATTAAAAATTCACTTTACACTAAACCTGGCAAGCAGGACTAGAAGTTAGACATGAAAAGGAAAAGGACAGGGAGATGTGGAAGTGATTTTGGATTCCTTATTGACAGACAGTACTTCATTCACCCTCATCAAAAATAACAGGAGAAGCACAAAGGAAATGATGAGTCATTTTATAAGATTTTTATAGGCAGAGTCTGCCCGTGTTCAGCATGCCTCTCAGCTCTCATACAACACAAGCATACTGCAGTGCAGGTCTGGAGAGAGCTCACAGCGGTGCTGCATGCCATTGCACATATCAGAAAACTAAAACAAGCTGAGTTTAAAGCAGAGGCAAAATATCCAAAATATTCAGTGGGAAAACTTATATTTTTATTTATTTTTCATGAACCATTTCAGAGGAGAACTTGTAGCTACTTAACTTAGGTGCTTAATTCTACCATTAGAGCCACAAGGAAGCTCCAGGAGAAAAAAGAAAGCACCAGTGTGGATTTACAAGACACCTTTTGAACTGAAAGTAATTATGTTTTTTCTTCCTGCTGATTTAGCAGTCTAGAAGCAAGCCAGATAATAACATGTTAGACTGTTATATTCTTTGCAGTCCCCAGTAATCATAACAACCACATTCTCTGTAAGATTTAATGTATATTTAGTATCTTGAAGTATCGAACAATGCCCTTAAATCAAATTTTTACTTATTTTAAGCAATGTAAGTAAAAAAATAAAGTTGAGAATTTTTTTTCCCAAGGAAATATCTACTTCTTTTAACCAGGAAATGGCACATTTTTTTTGAAAGTAGAACTTTTTACAGAATTGTATTAATTACTGTAAGCCATCTGTGGTGGCAGAGTGATCTAGTTCAGAATAAAATTTGATTTTACAGCAATTTCCATTTATTTCCTTGTAAGGTCATAAGAAAATTCCTTTTGACTACAATAACTTCAATAATAGATTTATTAAGTAATTACAATAATGGGTCCATTCAAAACTTTTGTTAAAAAAAGTGAACTGGTTTGACACATGCAACACTGGAGGAAATATATCACATTATTCAGATACTTAAGCTTTAAAGAATCATGAAGGCATTTTCCTATAAAAATAACCTATTTTCCTTTGAAGATGAGCTCTTGAAAGTGGTACAACAAGAACTTGCCAAAAGAGGCAACCTAAAGAAAATACATCTTTTGTACCCTTAAAGAGTCCTTTACATTAATGACATTGTAAGCTGGAAAACCAGACATAAAAATTAAGAGAAATACCGCACCCTTCATGCTCATTTACATTAAAGACTTTCTTTGATCTCTTTGTCTAAGGTTTGATAGCTTCCCCACAGAACAGATCATTGTATAACATGCATAGCATTCAAAATTAATAAAATACTGTGAAAGATAAGCTACTAGCATCAAACATGTCTATAGCTTTGATGCTGGATTTGTGTTGCTGAGGACCTTGTTGGAGTTTTGTTAATAATTTTCTCTTTTTTTTTTTTTTTTTTTCTCCTAACAGAACATATTCTTTTTTCATTACCTGGAGAGAAACAACTTCATCCGCCAAAATAGAAAGGCTGGAAAACTTAGGAGAGGCTTGAATCCCAAACTGAGATCAAGGATGTTACTTGTGATTGGCTCCCTTCTGCCTCACTGGTTGATTTGCTGGCTAGTTCATAAGCTGGTAAGCATAGAGATTTGCCTTTCAGACCAACCTCTAAGTTCAAAGGGATGGACTGTAAATCCATTTTGCATCATTTAGATTTCAGTTTTATCTACATAGCAGATCTTCACTTTCCAAAAATCACTGGGTGAATTTTGTGCATAAGGACAGATTTTAACTATGGAAATTAGAAATTCCTGCTTGTGTTCATGCCAAGTAATCTGAATTGCAAGAATATTTGTAGGGAGTGAACAAAGGTACAAGGAAGACAACAGTAAATTGCACCTAATCCGAAATGAGGAGGGACTCTTCAGTTAGGTGTTCACCTCCCAGTGATTTTTTTTAAATCCAAACATCAACACTGTAGAAAGCTTTGTCTTGAAATACTGTCCTTGTAGATCATGCTTAAATTGTATTACCTACATTTTTACAACATATAATGATTCATGTGTGATAAATGTTAATAGTTTTAATTCATAAAAGAAGATCAATATATTCTATCTCTATTATTCTATCTATTATTTCTTTTATCTTTTTAATGATGATACACACCTTAAGATTGCACTGAAAGATCACCTTGTTCTGTATCTCTTTGGGTAGGGTTTTTCTCACCTAACATTAGCCATTTAGTCTCAACTGACCAATGAGGTTTCCTCTAAGAGCAATGGGAAGAGGTGGAACTAACTTTGAAAGCGGGTATCTAAAATAAGTGGAAGAAGTTACTGTGTAGAGGCTCAGTTGTCCACAGAGGGGTGTTCTGTGAGATCTGAGATATCCCAGGATTTACGAGGCATCCACATGAAGCCGCAGTAGCCGGAAACATTCACCTGGGTCAGCCCAGTCATGAAGTCCTAAGACACCCAAGTGTTATTAGAGATCTATATTAAAGCAACTGAACGGAGCCCTATTTCTACATTTCTACACACTATGTCTGCAGGGCCCAGGTGATGGACTTGAAACACTTAAAATTCTACAATTACAAAAAGCTAATTCCATGTCTTACATTGGTCTATGTTCCACATCCTTACTCTCAATACAACTTTGGATACTTCTTCTTGCTCTTAATAAAACATCAAAATTAATTTCCACACACTTTGAAGAACAACTGTTGTTTCACAAGTGGTACTTACCTGCTACATGTCACAGAGCCAACTAAAGTAGTCACATATTGTGAAATGTGACAAAATCAACAGTCATTACTGATGACACAGGTAACATTCCTGTATTCCATATTCAAAAAATAACCTTGTTTTTCATGAAGCCCACTTCTTTGACTATAAGAATGAAAAATACTTTAATACATAATATATCTGTAATATTGACTGTGAGGAAGGTCTAACTCTCATCTCACAGGTTCCACCAAATTTTTAACTTCTTAAATAATGTTGCTTTTGAACTTCACTACTGACCTCTTTCTGAGCCATCTGTTCACCCAAGTAGCACAGAGTTCATGCTCTAGGGCAGTTTTAGCTTCTGAGCAAATAGCAAAATTCACTCCAGGTAAATAAAAATGAACATTCTTTCACAGTAATACAATGAATAAGGAAAAAAAGTATTTGTCAGTTTGGCTGTAGGTGCAATTTTTCTGCTTAGCTGCTCTATATAGTTTTTCAAATAATAAAAAAGATGCTGAATATGGTTTTGAGTAAATTATAAACCAGTAGGAGAAAAACCTACATGTGTAACATAAATGTCTACATCTGTAAGCTATATTTGCAATGAACAACAAAGCAGCAAGCTTTAATATGACTGAGGGTTACAAATTTGCAGAAAAGTTTACAGTTTATTCTGTACCTCTAGATGCATTTATACCACACTGATAATTAAAAGTTTGCATTTGCAAACATTGACTAGTACTGATGGGCTGATTTGGCACTGGTAACCACATTTACATTAAAAAATCAGCCACTAGACTATCTCAGGGAGGTTTTGACCTGACCAAAATGCAGAGCTTGTATAAACTGATTAATTGCTAAAATATTACTAGTTTTATAAACTGAAATGTAGTAGTCGGATTAATGTTCTCCACCATGACTGAATTTACTATTTATGATTTAAACATCTTGAATATTACTAAAATATGATTTCTGAGAAGAAAATCTTTGCTCTTACAAAAGACGAGAGGTTTTCTGCAGCCATTAAGCCACTTGAGCAGAACCTCAGATGAGCTGAATTTTTGCTATGCAGTCCTTTGCAAAGATGGGTAATTAAAAATAAGGCATTTCTTAAGCTGTCAACCTAAGATTTCTATTTAATCTGTGGGAGAGAGAGGCATCTTCAGTGAGTAACTCATCCCTCTAGCTTGAGAATTCTGCCATCAGATGTCAAGAATCATCCCACAGGATAGTTTGTCTGTTCATTGATGCAAAACAGCTGATTGCCAAAGATCTCAGTCTGGTAATTAGGTGGAGGACATTTTTCCACATTGACAACTGCTGAGCGACACTGGGAGTGTTGTGCTACCAATGAGACAGATCCATGGTCTAAGACAAGGTAGCAAAAATTCAGTTCTGTTTGGGTAAGATCTGAAAACTCTTCTCTGACTTCTGATTAAGACTAACACAGTAGTTGCCATGAAAAATCCTATATCAGCCCACAGGTACCACATATCTATTCTTGGTAAAAGATTGTGTTATTGAAAATATCAGTGAGTGATGAATGAAGTTAAAATTTGATCTTTCTAGATGACTGTTTTACATTATCCTATGAAAAAGGCTTCTCAAATATTAATAGGATTAAATCTTCCGTATTCTTTCCTTTGCAAACTTTTTGGTAGTGATCTTGTAAACAGTCACTTTTAGAAAAGATTGTCTTATTGTCATGAAATTTCATGTTAAACACCCACTCGACATATTTTTATATTTTTATTTGATTTTCATGATATTTAACAGTTTATTTTCTTTTTCTCTCTTTTCATTTAGGCTATTATAACATGAAAAATAACATCTCAAAAAGAGGAATAAGAATTCAGATAATGAAATTAAGTTACTGCCCTTTTCAATATCACTTTTCCTGTAATTTTTAAATCTAATTTTGTAAACAGATTTTGCTTACCTGAAATAATGATATTCCAGATATTTTCTCTCTGTTGAAAATGTTGATGGCTCTAATGTCCTTTCTGG
The DNA here is from genome assembly GCF_018691265.1 of Tyto alba. Classification (NCBI taxonomy): domain Eukaryota; kingdom Metazoa; phylum Chordata; class Aves; order Strigiformes; family Tytonidae; genus Tyto; species Tyto alba. The sequence goes on along the minus strand of NW_024881316.1, from coordinate 38,241,599 downwards.
ACTTCTAAGGACCACTGTGTGACTTAGAAAATTGTAGAAGAACATTTTAAGATAGATTGATGGTGGATGGATCAATAGAAATGCAAAATATTACAATCATTACTTTATATAACAATCTTAGTTAAAATAATTATGAGATAACCGTTAAAGGATAAATTAAGTGTTGAAATGAATGTTAAGGTAAGTGACAGAGTGTAAGTTAGTCAATGATAGAGCTGGTTAAATAGCACTCCATGAATAATATCTATGGCTTGAACTCTTCTCTTGAATGTATAATGCAGGGAATATTCTATTGAATTATTTAACCTGACAGAAAGTAGGTACACGTGCCAAATTTGCAACAGTTCTATGAGAGGAGTCAGACTCCTGGGGTACAAAGTGATTTCTCACTGGAGAACCACAGAGCGGCCAATCACAAAGTTGATGTGCTGAGGTGATTTAGGAGGGAAAGACTCAAATAAGCACCACTGGAGATAAAATTTGAGAATAATGACCTAAGAGATAATATAAAGCAAAGGGTCCTCCCATCTATTAGAATGTGCACTTGTGACAGAGCCCACATAATCTAATACTGCCTTCAGGTATCAGAGGAAAACCTTCTGCAGTGATATGTTTCAATATTGAAGTATTAAAAACATACATATAAAACTGACTTCCTTTTATAATGTGAACAAAGACATCTTAAAAACTTCAAAAAAATCTGAACTTATATTTGGCTTGAAAATTTTAGAAAAATATGTTGTAATTTAGACACAAAATCACTTCAAATTCAGGTGGGCTTTCGATGCTTCTATCCCTTAACCTTTTTAGAATTTTTTATTTTTTTTTTTTTTCCCAAATGAACATTGGTCTCCATTAGGTATCTGAAAAATGACATGATTCTTTGAAGTCCCAGCTCCAGAGCAATTTCATTAGGCACTGCTGAATGTTTGGTTACTATTGCAGAAGTCTGAATGCTAATGAGATTTGGAGTCTACTGTCCAGGCCCCATTCAGAAAATCCCCACATGGTACAGTTTTAGTTTTCTTTCTAGCACATATGTCCCTCCTACATAGGAAAATATAGAAAGATAATTAATGATCAGAAGAATAATAACTTCTCTATACTAAGACTGGTTGAAAGACACAAAGCAATGTTTGTGTAAACTGTCTCAATGTTTAGTCTAAGAAGCTAAGCCCAAATCTATTCGGCAACTAAAAAGGTAAAAGCTATATTGCAGTGCCTGGAAAGGATGTCAGGAAAGCCATTGTTCTTGCATGGCAACATAGCAAAAGCTAATTAAATATTACTTCTTACATGGAAAACTAACTTTCAGTTAAACAGAGCTTTTCACATGCAAAAACATTTGCAGCACTTCGAATTGTTCATGGTTGTTTGAATATGAAAGCATTTAACATGAGATTGAAAATACTGCCATCTTCATCAATCTATTGCAGTGTTTTTTCTTCTAAGATGTAAAAAAATTTCATTATGGAATGTAATGATTTAAAACTTCATTTACTTCAGAATGTTCTTAGGTAAATATAACCACATCTGTAGAAAGGTTATCATACATCAGACCCTCCTGAGAACAGAAGTCTGACTTAAAACTCTGGATGTTAATTGCATTTTGCAATAATTGAAGGAAAATTTAAATGAAGCTACTCTCGTTTAGCACTGCTTCCATTGCTTTTAGTTTGCTAGGAGAATGCCAATAAAATCAAAGTTATTCAATATAAAATTGAAAATAATTTTTATATATCCTAAAGCCAGCTCATGGTCTTGAGGGACATATTTCTGTGCTATCTTTGTATTATTAGTCTCATGGCAGAAAGGTTTGGGTTTGATTTATACTCCAAAGACTATCCACCAAACTAGATAAAATTACTAGAAGAAATATCATTGGTGATTCCTGAGATAACAATTGCATCACAAAATAAATCAGCTAATTGAAAACCAACATGGTGTTGGGAATATCACAAACACTTGGGGTTTGTTGTTGATACTGGAATGTTTTTTATTATGTTTGCTAAAACTTCAAAATCCACAGTGAAAAATGTCTCTACATCCTGTCTTGGAAAAACCTGTACATTCAGTTCTGTGTTCCTCCTCACATTATCTTCCCAATCATTGTAAAGAAAGCTGGTAAAATTCAAAATTGCCCCATTGTTAAGGAACATGATGCTATAGTGAAATTAAGTAGGCTACTCAAACTAATTAGGCTAGGGAGAATATGTGTTTTTTAAAATTCATAAAATTGCAGTTACAAATAAAAAGATGACAGTCAATTATGTTTAAAAAGATCATTAATGTTCACAGAGGTGGGTCAGATTCTCTCCTAATAAAAAGGGGTGTGAAAGCAATTCAAACTGAAAATGAGCTTAATTCCTTTGTAAGAGAATTAAAAAGGTAAATTTGTCTCACTTAACTTTACCAATTAAATTAGAGACCAAGAATAAGTTAGCTGAGTTTCTTCTGTAGTCTGTGAAGACAGAAAGGTGTGTTCAGAGGATGATTCATTCCATTCAATCTTGATTTCTTTGAGGATGTCAACAACTCTTTCTAAAGTTAGGTGATGGGAATACTTCTTACATCCACAGTGGAAGTATTCTAAGAACAAAGATGCTTCTATACTTACCTGTAAAACTTCTGCAGCTTTATTCGTTGTCACTTATGGATATGCTACTGCTGTTCTGTTTGGGAAATCCAAAAATAAACGTTTATCCTTTTATCTTCCCTGTCACAGATTTACCACTTGTTCTGAACTGCAAAGACACCAAGGCTTTCTTGCTTTAGCAGCTGTTATCCCTGGTTATCAGAAAAGATGAACAGTAAGCTTTGCTCTTGTGGGCTAGTTTCTGTCTTTCTATCTGTTCAGATTCATTCAGTCTGTTAGACTGAATTGTCTTCATGCAGGCAGACCATGTTCATAAAGCGGTCATCATAAAATGCACAGCAAATTTGATGGGGCTTCGGTAGATGTGCACTAATAATAAATACCAGTTGGTTCAGAAGACCCTCAGAATAGCACTTGTGGGATGCAGATGGTGAGCTGATGCCTCCAATTAAATGTGGATCCTCAGAGGAGAGTTTTCATTCCCTTTGTCAAGAATATTTTAGTTGATCTCTCATGCAAACAATAGAATCTGTAAGGTATTAATATTATTTCTACTGTGCATAAACTAAATGATAAATACAGAAAAAAGTAAGGCAAAGAAGGGAAATAATGGTCCCATAATGTGTTTGTGCCGTCATTTAATGCTTGCATCTATCTGTCTTGGGATAATAGTAATATATTTTAAGTAAGCTGTATGTTTTGATGTGATAAAACAATACTGACACTATGAAAAAAAAATACAAATAAAAAAATAGAGGAGGATGTGTAAATAAGCACGGGGTAGAGATTTCATTTTTAAAAAGGATTGACATCTTTATTAAATGCTTCATCACATATTCCATTAACATTTTCACTCTTTCCATTTGCACAGTCTGCTGTGTAGGGTAAAACACTGGTAATTCTTGTTTTTTACCCAGAGCTCAGATATGTTTTTCTCCATTTGTGCTGCTGCCATCTGTCATTAGCTTGGCAGGCTGTGCTTCAGTGCCCTTTTCTCTTCCTGTTCTGTCTCTGACAGCAGCTGCAGCAAAGAGTTAAACTTGGCAGCTGCCCATTCCAGAGGCTAAATTCTTGTCTATGTATCTCGCTAGTAGTTTTTGTCTTTGAAATGGGCTTCACATGCAGGTCAACTTCTCTGCAAAGTATCTGTGGGGGGTCAGACTGATATCTATGCAATTGTCAAATTTTACCTTTTGAGTAGTCACACTTGAAAATGGATATTCTATGACCACTCTCCAGTACCTGTGGATTACTTCACAGCACAGAAGACCTGAGAGTAAATATAGATGTTTGTTAAGTAAAATGTGAAAAAGTTCATGTCCAGATAGAAAGAATTCACTTCCATATAAAACTCTAAAGTTTTAAGGAAAAAGTTCAGAGATAGTAACAATTTTTAGAGTCCTGCCTTTGAAATTAGTGAGAGCAGACATGATAATACTACACTAAACAATGTATGCAATAAAGAAAATTAACTCAGCATATCTTTTTTGTCCTTTATCAGAAAAAATATTAAACTGATGAGAAGTCGCAGAAGTAATGATATAACTGTTGCTGCTGAGTATCATCAGCCTAGCAGAATGGTTATTGCATTTACACTGGTAATGACCATGTGCAAAATTAAAATAAGAAAATAAGAAGCCCATATTGCAAAGGAACCAAAACCTCTGTGCTTTGGAGACTTAATCCATACTAATTAAAAGGAAACTTGCCTTCAGATGGGTTATTCTGTAAGTACTCACTATGACTATTCTTTCTTCTCATTCTTGCACTGGATTTTGTCTCCTGTCTTGATATTAGATCACTTGGTTCAACCCAGCTATCAGTTCTTATGTGAATGACCTCCAGTTGAATTTACAGTTGCTCTCCCTTGTTAGCACTAAGAATGATGTTTTCCTTTTTCTGGAAGGAAATGTATGTCATATACATTCCTTTATATATCTCATATATGTGAAAATCCTCAGAACAGAACAGAACAGAACAGTGTTACTAGGTAAGAATTGCTTCGTTTTGCTTTCGATAAAAAAATTTTCTCCTTATCTCCTACCATATACTTCTTGTAAGTTTCTTTTTGGACTATGAATCAATGTTCCTGAAACCAATTTTTGACCATAAACTGTAGCTGTCTTTAAATGAAAATAAAGGTGTATAACATTTGGAGAAATAAATAGAAAATTTTAAATGACAGGTATAAATCCTCTCTGAAAATCCTGCTCAGATTATCACCAGATAATAGCAGATAATACCAGATAATACCCAAGAACTGGGGTATCTACCGGGATATGGGGACACTGTGCATGAATGATGACCAGCAATTTTTTTAGCTCGTTTATTAACACCAATATTTTTCTATATGTCTGTTTCTGTACTGTGGATGCACCTAGGCACATTCAGTTACACAATGAACGTATATCTTGGATTACAGAGAAAGATCATGACAGAAAACAGCCTATTCTTTCGTATGTTATACTTCACCAAAACTTTATTTATAAATATAATTGTTAAGGAATGTTCACAAATTATATAGATAGTCAAAGATAAACAATATAAATACATATATAAAGCTAGACAATAACATATAGCTGAACACAACACTGAAAACTGGATCTGTACTGAAAAGTAGATCAAATTTCTTTGAATGATATCTCACTTCTTTTGAAGATTGGGGTCCTGTTGTCTCATACAGGAGGAAATGGAGCCAATATTCCCTAGGAAGGAGCAGCTCCCAGCTTTTGCTGCAGGGCAGACTGCCTGTTACAGCAACAAATATCTTTCTGCATGCAGGCAGCAGCTGCTGAACCAGCCTGCTCTGCAGTACCCACTGGATGTAGGAGCTGCGTCCCTCGGGGAAACCCATGGCTTTTTTACAAGGCAGCAGCTTCTGCTGAGTAATACATCAACAGGTCAGCAAAATATGTCACTCCAAAAACAGACAAAAGCATATATGTTATAAAGTGTCATCTGTCTTTGGATGCCCCATCTCAGACAGCTGTAAATTGGGGATTCATGTAATCTTAGAAATCCATAAGATACCCATCTAGAGCTTAGTTAATCACCTGTATATTCAATGAGAAAATATAGGGGTAGGCCTTTTTTTTTGTTTTGTTTTGTTTTTTTTTTTCATTGTACAGTTTTCCTCACTGATTTTAATATTGACTTCACTTTAGAATTAATTTCCTATTCTGGTGCTTATTTGCCTCCACTGATATGGTGACTTAGTCAGCTGTAGGCCTCTGTACTGTAGCTGTCCAGATACGATCAGAGGAATCTCACCTCTGAAGTGAGATTCATCATCTTAACGTATGACAAGAAGGCAACTATATGGATTGAACGACTTAAATGACAACAAATAAATAACATGTATTAAAGCAAGAATGGGTATATCTGCACGCATAAATATATGAGAGATATCTGCACTCTGTGTGCCACATTTGCCATCTCTGTGATCCTGCCTTGTACAGAAGTGCTAGACATATTTGTACTCTATTCAAAAAATACACAAGGGAAATTGGAGGGTTTTTAAATTCTGTTTCATTTTAAGCTATGTATTTTTATCCTGCAACATTATGTCACAGGAAATAATGCTACAGAGGATTGAATGAGGTCTGCATCCCACTCCTATTGCTGCTGGCTTCGCAGTGCCTGTGATTCTAATAGCTCTGTAGATTGGTGCAGTGCTCTGTGTGGCCAGTATGTAAAACAGTGCTGCAAAAAAAGTCTCTCCAGTAAGAAAGAGTTTCTTTTAATAGATGCAGCAAAAGTATTCACACAGTATTCACACTAACTGCACTGCTTCTTTATTCTTTTTGGTATGAACTGAACATGTATCTGAGAGGCTATTTCAGCCTATAGGTTTCAAAAAGATTTAAAGCACTGTGTCCTTGAAAAGTCTTGTCTAACTAATGGAAAACTTACAACTCTTTTGAAAGCAGTTAGTGGTGTAGCACATCTGCAAATAAACATCTAGGCTGGTCATCAGCCAACAGTCTTCACTATCAAGGTGCTGGGTGTCCTTTGATCCCATTTAGTTTCTATGGGAACTGAAGATACTTAGCACATTTCAAGATGTACCCAGCACCCTTCAAGGTAATAGCATATGATTCTTAATTGTAAATTCTTATTTTTTCACAGCTGGTGCAAGAAGAAGTTGCCAGAAATGGTTCATTCCTTCCACTTGAACGTGGAATCTCATGTAAGATTGGAATTAAAAAATAAAGAAACTGGATGTTATTTTAGGATCTGTTTTCCTTATACACCATCATGATTTCAAATCAAAGAGAAATTCTCACAACTAACTTTAGTCTTGAACCATGGGCTGTGCACTGTCATTAAAGATGATAACAATTAACTCTTATTATCCTAAAGCAATACAAGTCTTTTGATGCATTTCAGCAAGACTGGACAATATTTGTAAAAAAACGACAAACAAGCCAACAAAAAAACAATCTGCTGTTGTGAAGTTACCTCAACTATCAGGACATTAAATGCCAATGTAACATGCTGTGGAAAACTTTCAATAGCAAAACCAGCACTCTATTCAGAAAGGACAAACCAGTTTAGAGTGGTATAAGAATACACACCTTATTGTCTTCTAATACTGCAAAAAAACTTCAACATCCAAACTTTTTTCTGAAAATTAAGCATGTTGAGTATCTGGAAATGTCAAAACATTTATTGATAACTTGTGGCAGTCCCACAGGAAGCTGTGCAATTCACATATTCCAAAATGACAGTCTTTATTTGAACTTTGGGAAACTCAGTGTTAGTTCATTGCATTACAGCAATTTTGGACTGTTTCTTTGCCTTCCAAAAGACCAAAATGTCATGTGCTTTTTGTGCACACAGTGTCTCACAAACACTGTTTTAAATAAGCTTGTTTTGGTGTTATTTTTGACCAGAAAGTTTGACTCCCCAAAATCAAATCTCCTGAAGGAGATACTGAACTGTATGAGAAATCTCACAGGAACAAATGCTCTTTAGTCTAATATTTATCTTAAGAAATATAGTGTGAGTGTTAATGTCCAGTATTCGTCAGTAAACTCTTTTCAGAAATTTGTATCCAAAACTTGCTGTTTCTTGAAGAATCCACTAGAAGTGGAAGTGCAGACAGTAGCTATTAGTCAGGTATGGAAATTCAATTCCTTTGGGTGTGATCCTCCAGCTTAAATCGAATAATTGCAGACATTGTGAAACTGCAGAAAAGGCAATTTCCAGATATGCCTTTTTCTGCAGGGTGAGCTGCCAAATAATTTCAAGAGGGAATTACAGTAACTGCAAGAATTAACTGCAGAGTCATGTAGGCTGCTAAGCGGGGTGCAGTAGACTGAGATGGAAGCAGACTCTTACGTAATTTAAATGCATCAAAGAAGTGAGAAATAGCAGACGATGAAGCTTTTCCCACATTATCACCACACTGCGGGCATTTTGTCCTTATCAGAGCTGCCAAAGCAACACAATCCAAGAACTCAAATCCATTTTTCTATTAAAAGGATTCTTCTTAATGTAATTGTTAGTAATAAAAAGCAATGAAAAAGTTATACGAAGACATTTTAAGGATGTTCACTACCTTTTGGGAGAGAGAAAAATTTTAAGGGGTTGGTGACAGGTCCTCTGGTGCATGAGCCTTGTGGCCAGTTGAGGGACGCTGGACCATAGGAAGCCAGAGCATCTCCTCCCAGCTGATCAAAGCAGAAGGGCTGATCTATGTTTCCCACTTCAATTAGGCCATGCCACACACAACACCGATGTCTTGAAAGGAGGAAACAGGAAAGGCAAAGGCAAACATGGGTGTTTGGTGATGTTTTCCACTCTTATTTGTGGAAAGAAAATAACAGAAATGTATCCAAATAAAATACCTCAGCCACCCTGAAGGTGCTTGCAGTTAATTTGATGTGTGGATGATGTCTCCTGTGTGACAGATATTTTTCACCATGGGGAAGTGGCTGCACTTTCAATTGCATTCCCAGGTGTCACAACCTTGTCATATTCCTGAAAACTGGATGTAACAAACACATGGGTTACAGTTGGAGGCTTTCACCTGAATATAAGGTCAGAAGTTTTCCTCAGGGACAGCTGTAGATAATTAGATAACAAGGAGCATCTGCAGATGGCCTGCAGCCTAGAAAAGTGTCAAATTATTTAAGGAAAATGCACATTTCAAAAAGGGTGCAGCCACAGTCCCAAATAGCTCCATTAATTCTTCTCCCACTTCTCGTTGGCTGGATGTCAGACCATTTGTTTTGGAAAATGTTTGTCTTTTTGTGAGATTCTATATGTAGATTTAAACAAAGGAGAAAGAATTGTAATATTCAAAAGTATATGGATGAAATTCTATTTCCTCATACTATATTTTTTTTTCCCTTTAATTTAATATATAAATTATATGTAAGATGGCATTAAGGAGCTCGTATACAGGGGTTCCTGGGAAGTGCAAACAAAAGTTCAACATTGTTGTCTGTAAACCATGAACCGTATCTCTGGGCAAAAATCTTCCAAGAGTCTTTTCCTGGAGCTAGTCTTTTCCTGTTTATGAAATGCTAACAGCATTTGTTGCAAAGCTGCTGGCATAAAATTTCTGCTCTCTTTATGTTGTGTTTAAGAGATTTACATGATATTTTTGTAAGCTAAGATTAATGTCACCATGTTCCTAAGGTTAATATTGCCATGCTCCTTATCTTCTAAGGACACACAGGGCAAATGTAATCAATATGACCTTCTCTATAAGTGTCCCCCTTAAGGGTATCACTTAGTAACTAACAATTGCAGTAATAACATTAACAGTCTGTAGAAAGGGGAGGTGGCAGCAGTGAAGGACAATGAGTTACCAGCAAGCTCATCTGCTCAAGAGCACATGAAGGTGACACCACAACTTTTATCACCACCTCTCAATTTCCAACTTCCTAACACAGATCCTGGTGCAGGGATATGAATGTTACTTTTGTCTTCTCTTCTACTACTTCCTCAGCAATATGCTGCATGATATTTTTAGGGTGGATGTGAATGAACTGCATCCATCCCACTCTGAATATCAGCATATGTTCAAGCTGCCTTTCACTAGGCATAAACTGACTTTTGTGTGATACTGCAGTCTTGCTATCTTCTTGCATTTCTTTGTTTTGAGGAGAGCCATTTTCACACATGGTACATTAGATAATTCCTTAGGCAGTAGCACCAGCACAATTTTGTTTTGTTTTCACTTGATCCTTTTTAAGAAGCCCTCTGTGTAGATGAAGGGTTATGTCTTATATCTGTTAGTAATCCTGTCTCTGCACATTGCATCTTTTTAGGAGTGAAAGGAAGTCAAGTGACAGTGAATCCAAACAATAAATGCTGTTTCCAAGTCTTGTAGATTTCAAAGCACAAACCTGCATCATTTAATGCTGGTAGAAATCTTGTCTGTGGGTTTTAGGTATCATTCAACAGAAAAAAAGGAGATTTAATTCCTGCATACAACAGCATGTTCCTGTCCAATTCCTGATTTTTTGAGGATCTTGGGTAATATAGTGGGGCATGATCTGGTTTATTTCAAAATATGGTCATCTTCATGTCAATCAAGCAGTGGACCCATGTTTTAGCATGGTTAGGGTACTTTCTACTAATACAATTTCTTTTTTACCCTGTTATTTTTTTCTTGAGAAGCTTGAAGGTCCCTCTTCTGTTAATTAGGTGCATTCTTTTATCTCTGTCGCCACAAACGGCCCACATAGATATTGGCCAAAAGTTACAATGACAAAAAGGCCTGTGCTAATGTCTTTGAAAAATAGCTTTGGAAATGACCTAGCTCCTAGTTAATGGGAATCCATATAAGGATAATCAAGTCTATTAATGAGCATGGTGTTCATCAGTTTTAGCATGTAAAGCAAGGACATAAGCATGAATACCTTGTGAAGGCTGTAAATGGTTTACTGATGGACTGCAGATGCACTCTGGAAAACCAGCCTGAAAGGAAGTTGCAGCACTTGTCATGGGTCTGATAGGAAACATATCACAAGACACAGGTAAAACTATTTTTAGCATGCAATTTGATTAATTTTTGTGCTATTACCAAAATTTCTGTGTCACCAAATTATGTCAGAAATAACTGTCTGTGGTGAAGACAAAAAGGTTGATGTGCATGTTAATCATGGATCGGGCCTGTAATCCATTAAGAATTTTTTTTTTTTTTTTTTTTTTTTTTTAGTATTTCTTAATTGCACATATTCCCAAGTGATGGAAAAGACATTTAGGAGATTTTGTCAGAAGCATTCTTGACAAATTAATTCCTTATTAAGGAGAATTTTAATCTCTTTTACTTCATATAATAGGCCCATTTCTCATCCTCCAAATAGGGAGGAAGGAAAAATCTCATTTTTATTTAATTTCCTAAAGGTCAGAAGAAAAGGTTGCGCTTCAGAAGATGAATCTTTCGGATGGGAAAAATATGAAAGAGAAGCAGAAGAAGTTGTGACATATGGTAGCTTTAGCAATTATTTTATAATTTATTTATTCTGTTTTCCTACTAGAGGATGTTGTTCTTTTAAAATACTAGCAACCTTGGAAATCAGCATCAGTTAACTACAAAAAAGAAGCCGTGGCTGAGCAAGCCTTTCTAGTACATGATGATACATCTCCTATACAACCCTTCAAATGACTGGTTTGTTTACTGATTTCTTCCCATGTGAAAAGAAATTAAGTCAGTACAGTATAGCCTACTAACAACACCTACAAAACTGTCCAACAGGTTTTCTTCAAACTAGATGCTTAGTTGACACAAGATGGGATTTCTGTAGTAAATGGCAATCTCTACCATTTTTTTCTTAACTGGTATTCTGCAAATGGACACCTGGCCTGCTTTTTTAATGTGGCAGTCATCATAAAGTGCAGAAAGTCAATTAAACTAGATCAATGAAATTGGACAACAGCAAAAGACATATCACTGACGTTTTGAACATGCTTAAAATGATGTTTCAATTCTGCAATGAGATGACATACATACTGACATCAGAAATACTGAGCTGCAGCTGCCAAGTAGAGAATTGAGACCCAGCTACACAGAGTTCTCACGGCAGAGTTAAAACCACTCACATGAGAATAAACTATCATACTGAAATAAGCAACCATCCCATCATTGACCAACTCCTTAGTGAGTCATTTTACAGATTTGTTATTGAGGGTAGAGTTATATTAATAAAGAAAAAACTGATTCAGAAGAAGTGGTCAGAGACAAGAATGGGAGAATTAGTCATGAACAGGTAAAACAGTATAAAAGTGTTAAAAAAAAAATAATTCCCCCTAATACTTTTTTAACCTGTGGAACTCACTACCCTGAGATCCTGTTCACATAAGAAAAAAAACTTATCAATTTACTACTGAAAAGATGTCACAGCAGATGAGACTAAGAATCAGGAGATTGATCACACCCAGTCACAACTACCAGCAAGAACAACAGAAATCAGAATCGTAGAATCACAGAATGGTTTGGGTTGGAAGGGACCTTAAAGATCATCTAATTCCAACCCCTCTGACATGGGCAGGGACACCTTCCACTAGACCAGGTAGCTCACAGAATATCATTAGATATTCCAAAATATTTGCCTAGCCTTCCTGTACTATATAGACATGTCTGTAATTCTTTGGGTGCCTCAAAGTAATGTGCCTAGGGCAATTTATTCTGAAGATATCTAAAGCAGTGGATAAATCACTGGTTAAGCATGCCCTGCTCTCCCGTTTGATTCTAGATGGAGACAATGTTGGCATAATGTTTCATATTTTTCACCTGGATATCCCTTTTTTCCAGGCACTGATGCTATTCTCTTTTCAACTTGTCTCTCCTTTATTAAGTTTTCTCACTATTCTTCTCATATCTTGCATCTTTCTACTAATAGTGAATAAATCAAAAATAAATGGTGCAAGTACAGGTGATGAATTAGACAGATGTCTCCCACCTTCCTGCTTTAGCTCCCCTAATTCAGAATCTTTCTGGGGAAATTAGCTAACACCTCTGTGAAGAGTTCTGGTATCATTCTCAGGCTCACTTATCTGGGAATATTATCTCAATTTGCAAAAGGAATAATTATATAAAGACGTTACATAGCTGCCAGTTTTATTAATTCAGTACAACTGTGCTGGGTTAACACTTTTTTATGATCTTCCTTTACTCTCCTTTACAAAGAGAACTACATGCATATAAAATATGTTGTCATCTACCAAGGTTTTAATACTGGCAAACCTGTATATTACCCAAATCCCAGCTCAGAAGATGTTTGCCCCACTTATTTTATCCTTCTGTGCTTAACCTGTCAGAAGCAACTATCAAATCTCAAGCACTCTTTTGAGATCAATGTGTAAAAAACACATTGACTCCCACGCAAGCTTCATTTGGTCTGACAGAGTTAGACCAAAGAAGAGAGGGTCTTAGTCTGTCCATTTAAAGCAAGTGATAAAATTTATAGATAGATGCTTGAAGCTGCAAAATCATACCTAGTTTCCAAAAACTCTCTAAAACTTCCCTTCTTCAGCTTGCATATATAACTTCAGAACTTTAGCTCATGAAAGTTCACAGGATGATTCTTAAAGTAACCCACAGAATTTAGGGACAAGTAATTCCACTGACTTCACTGATATTTGTGCTTCTTTTTACCTTTTTTTTTTTTTTTGATAATCTGTAACTGAAGACGCTTGTTTAGTTCTGATGATGTAAAGACCAGGATAATCTGTGGTCTGGAATAGGGAGAAGGAAGGGCATCGCTGTGACACATAGTCTGGAGCATACACTCCCTGTGAATGAGTAGGCAACATCTGCTGTTACTGTATTCTGGGAAAAACAGACCTGTCAACAGTGTGGCTGCATTGCTTTGAGACATCCCATACTTCTCACATAGCTTCCTCAAAACTCTGAAGAAATCATTCTACTTCAAGCCCATTTGAACATGTTTTCTTCACTGCCATGGTATCAAACCTGCCTTCCAGCTCATGAAGAATGTATTGCTTGGTAAATAAAAGTCTTCCATCAATTACAAATCCTATCAGCACCATTTCAATCTGTTCTACTTGTCTTAGAAACTTAAAGGATTGCATGTGAACAGCTGCAATTATTTCTCTGCAAAATTTTTTTTGTCTAACTTTACTCCCTGGCATACTAATTAAGCTGTCATTTGGAAGATCCTTAGTGACACTTGTCAGGTTGATACTGGCATGAGTTCATTTTTAGTTTAAGACTGGCTTGTGATAATCCTGATATAACTGAGTCTGTTATCTGGTGAGCTTCTGCTACTGTGTTAATACTTGTCATTTCAGATGCAGAAAAAGGTCTAGTTTGAATCCATTTGAGTTCTGTATGTCCAATAAGGGATCTCAGCACTCTGTTCTAGCCTTATATCTTTTTATTTCCTACATGCCAAGTGGCTCACAAAATTTCAGTAACTTTACTCTTTTAAAATAAGAAATGGATTCCTTTTAAGAGTGTAAAATTGCTCGAGCCAAAACATGCATTAACACTAGCTTAAGTTTCATTTCTAGGTTTCGTTTCTGCTCAGAAAAGTTAACTTCTGCTCAGCTTGACTTTCCACTGGCACAAACACAGAGGATAAAGTCTGTAAATCTATGCCTCTTGGGAAATGTAAATGGTTTACAGAAAGTCAAGTGTTCTCATGGAACTGTACTAAATTTCAGACTGAGCTCTCCCATTGTGTTGGACTCTTCTTTCCATGGTTGTGATAATACCCTAGGGAGTTGAGAGAGGTCTGCCTGCATCTTTTCCTTAAAGAGAAAAGAACAAAAGTGATAAAAACATGTTCTGACATCAAAGCTAAGTTTTATTAAAACAAGATAATTTTGAAATAGAAAAAAATCAGATTTTCTAAGTAAGAGAATACATTTGGTCTTAAAAAGCACCTCATGCTTCCCTGCCAGGAACATCCCTCCAAGGAACCTCCTTCTCCAGAGTCTTGCTCCCTTTAAGTCATCACAAAGTTTTCCTATTAATTTCTGGATTCAACTAAAATATTATTCTTTACACAGTTTTGGCTTAGTTTTATCTGATTATCAAATCTGTTCATCTCAAGCATCTCCCAATATTTTCTCATGCTCCAGGTTCCCTGTTTGCTCTAACTGTCTCTCTGCACTACAGGAGCATCCTCGCCTTCTCGTTCCCCAGGTTTTCTTTCTGGAAGATACAATCTACACCTCCCTCTGTAGGGTCTGCATGGCATAGTGAAACAGCCAGAACAAAGTGTCTCCTTGCTACTGGGCAACCTTTCGGCAAAACCAAATACAAAACTGCATTCAACATATGGTGAACAAAACAACAAAACAAATTCTATGCACAACAGTTATGAACAACCCCACTAAAAACCCAGAATATTTTGAGGAGGAAACCTTGCTAAGGATCATAGTCAGAACTATGTTCTTCCTTAAATTCGACAAACTTTTCCTCACAGGAAACTTCAATGTTGGCCATAATATGGAATGGCTTCCAGTGCCCTGGAATATATTGGCAAAAAGAAAAAAAAAAAAAAAAAAAAAAAAAAAAAAAAGACTAAAAAGTGCTGTAGCAGAACATCACTGATAAAGAAGAGAGTTCTGTTTTATTAAACTTCCACCTTGACTAGGTGTCTAAAATGCAAGAGGTTTCCGACTTCAGTCCATCACAATGAGAATTTTCTGATTCCTTCTAAAATATTAAGCTTTGATAATATATCTATTATTTTGAACTCTACTCAACGACCGGTGTCTTTGCTTTCATATGCCTTATGTTAACTTCATGAAAGGAGTATTCCATATTTTCTCTGTCAAATGATGCATTCACTGTGCATATGCAATAAGACAGGTTTCAAGAACAGTAATGTAGGCCTATGACTTCCACACATGCTGTGGGCTTAATGTATGTATAAGGCAGAACTCCAGTGCAAGCCTTGTGCATCCAGTGTCCTCAAGAAGTAGATTTGCAGTGCCTATTCAGCATTCAACTAACAGAGAAAATCTGGTGTGCAGAAGTGACAGATTTCCTTCCCACAGCCAGATTCATACATTCTTCTCATGTTTGTGTAGGGTGCAGCAGGGAAAGGCCACCAAGGAGGAAGATGGCATAAAAGAGATGCTGCGGTTCTTAAGGCATCTCCTCTGGACTATACTTCACAGCCATTTCTGTGTTACATCCAGAAAGAAAGTTGCCAGGACAGGATGAGAGGTTATGTGTACTGCTCCAGTGGACTGTGCACAGGTGTTGGACTGCAGGCTCGGGATTTCCATCCTAAAGACAAAAAAAGTCACCTAAAGTAATTGGAACATCTTTCTTTTTTCTGCAATTTTTGGATGAAACTTGATGGAAATGCTTCAGTAGTAATAGTGCCAGATGCAATAACAGAAGCTGCAATAATGGCCTATTTTTTTCTCTTGAGGAAAATTACAAGTATTCAAAAGAATGTGAAAACGAACCTCATGGCAGTAATAACTGAGATGTACCACCATAACAACAACAACTCTGACAAGCAATCACTCTACATTACATTCAGTAAAATTCCAACCTACAGCATCTTTCTATTCAGATTGAAAGAGAGTCACATAAATGACTACAGAAGTCAGAAGAAAGCAGGATAAGATGGATAGATTTCTGGGAGTTCCCCAATATTCCTTTGAACTGATATGAGTATCACTAATCAGATTAAACCAATTTGTTATTTGTCATGTTTAGTTGGGCCACAGTACAGAGCTCTTCATCGCTGTCTAGTTTGTCATTCTAATGTACTTCACTGAAGTTTGGAAGTTGGATGTTGTATGATGGATAAAATTATCATTTCAATTTTTCTAATCACATTTCTCTGGTTTTGCTAGCTCAAACTGTTTCATGACTGTTACTCCATACTTTTTTTCCTCTGTGATGATGTATGTAAAAACAAAGCTAGGTGCTCTCTTAGACTTTTGGATTCAGAAAGTAAACTACAAAAATGCAAAGTATGAAAATAGTAAGCCAGACTTGTAATTTCGTATTTACACTGGGACTGCAAATACATTGATCATTATGGGATATGACTAGTTGATGTGACAGAATGTTGGAATAATTTCATCAAAGTACTTCCAATAGAAATGATCTTTGAACCTACGTGAAACAAAACACCTGAAGTATTTTTAGGATATAAAGATTGGTAGTAAAGTTTTAAGTAAAAGTCTGTTTTTGACCATTTGTTTTTTGTGGTTTTTTTTTGTTTGTTTGTTTGTTTTTCTGTTTTGTTTTGTTTTTGTTTGTTTTTTTGTTTTGTTTGCTTGTGTTTTTTTTTTTTTTTTTTTTTTTTTTTTTTTTTTTTAAGAATACAGTGGTGGGTTAATTTTGTAAACTGAATATTCTGAGATGTGAAAACTATTTCCTGTCTTTAACAAATGCATAAGTATATTATTCACTTCATTGGATTTTTAAAAAATTTTAACACATCTTTCACTGATATTTAACAAGATATTCCATTATGTTGATGGGGAGTTTAGAAATACAACAAAAAAGTTGTGAGCCTTTCTTGAGAAATTAATTGTAGTCACAACTAGTTTTATTATACAAACCAGTGTAAATTACCTATAAATAATAAGTGTACTGAACATGATGGAGAAAAAAAAAAAGTTAAGTATAAATTAAATGTTTAGAATAAAAGAAGAAATCATTCTTCTTAAAACAAGCTATAATGTTCTTATGAATTCATTGTTTTTTGCAAAGAAAGAGAGAGAGGAAGAGAGGAAGAGAAAAAGGAAGAGAGGAAGGGAAGGGAGGAAGAAAAGGAGGAATGGAGGGGGGAAGGGAGGGAGGAAGGAAATCAAAGGCAACAAGAAAAGCTGATGATAAAAGAAAGACTAGGGAAAATGTGGACCCTCTTCAGAAGGAAACAGGAGACTTGGTTACCTGAGATATGGAGAAGACTGAGGGACTCAATTACATTTTTGCTTCAGTCTTCACCAACGAGTGCACCAGCCATACCGCTCAAGTCACAGAAAGCAAAGGAAGGAACTGGGAGAATGAAGAACAGTCCACTGTAGGATAAGATCAGGTTTGAGACCATCTAAGGAACCTGAAGGTGCACAGGTCCATGGAACCTGATGAGATGAATTCATGGGTCCTGAGTGAACTGGATGATGAAGTGGCTAAGTCACTATCCATCATATTTGAGAAGTCATGTTAGTCCAGTGAAGTTCCTGCTGACCAGAAAAGGGGAAACACAACCTCAATTTTTGAAAAGGGAAAAAAGGAATACCCAGAGAACTACAGGCCAGTCAGTCTCAACTCTGTGCCCAGAAAGATCATGGAGCGGATCCTCCTAGAAACTATGTTACGGTACTTGAAAACTAAGGAGGGGATTAGTGACAGCCAACATGTTTCCACTAAGGGCAAATTGTGCCTGATGAATTTTGTGGCCTTCTATGATGGGATTACAGCATTGGTGGATAAGGGAAGAGCAACTGACATCACATACGTGGATACGTCCAAAGCATTTGACAATGTCCCACATGACATCCTTGTCTCTAAATTGGAGAGATATGGGTTTGATGGATGGACCACTCAGTAGATAAGGAATTGGCTGGATGGTTCCACTCAAAGAGTTGTGGTCTATGGCTTGATGTCCAAAGGAAGAGCAGTGATGAGTGGCATTCATCAGGAGTCAGTGTTGGGACCAGTGTTGTTTAACATTTTGTCAACAACATGGACAGTGGAATTGAGATCATCCTCAGCAAGTTTGCTGATGACACCAAGCTGTGTGGTGTGGTGACATGCTGGAGAAAGGGATGCCATCCAGAGGGACCTTGACAGGCTTAAGAGGTGCGCCTGTGCAAACCTCATGAAGTTCAGCCAGGCCAAGTGCAAGGTACTGCATGTGGGTCGAGGCAATCCCAAGCACAAATACAGACTGGGTGATGGTGGATTGAGGGCAGTCCTGTGGAGAAAGACTTGTGGGTGTTGATGGTTGAAAAACTGAGTATAATCCAGCAATATCCACTCACATCCCAGAAATCCAACTGTATCTTGGGTCGTATCAAGAGAAGTGTGTCCAGCAGGTTGAGGGATGTGATTCTACCCCTGTACTCCACTCTCATAAGACCCCACGTGAAGTACTGTCTTCAGCTCTGGGGCCCCCAACATAAGAAGGACACAGATCTGTTTAAGTGGGTCCAGATGAGGGCCACAAAGATTATCAGGGGACTGGAGCACCCCCTCTATGAGGACATGCTGAGAGAGTTGAGGTTGTTCAGTCTGGAGAAGAGAAGGCTCCAGGGAGACCTTATGGTAGCCTTCCAGTACTTAAAGGGGACCTACACAAAAGATGGGGAGGGACTCTTTATCAGGGAGGGTAGTGATAGAACAATGGGTAATGGTATTAAACTGAAAGAGGGCAGATTTAGATCAGATATAAGGAAGAAATTCTTTACTGTGAGGATGTTGAGACACTGGAACAGGTTTCCCAGAGAGGTTGTGGATGCTCCTGCCTAGAAGTGTTCAAGGTGAGGTTGGACGGGGCTTTGATCAATCTGGTCTAGTGGAAGGTGTCCCTGCCCATGGCAGGGGGTATGGAACTAGATGATCTTTAAGGTCCCTTCAAACCCAAACCATGATAGGATTCTATGATTTATCTTTAAATTTTGGATTAAGGACAACACTGCAATTTTCTAATTTTTCATCTTGTATCTTTTTTTTTTTTTTTTTTAAACTGCCATATACTGTTAGGGACTGCTGAATCTGACAGCCTATAGACATGAGGCACCATGCTCCCAAGGCCAGCTATCAGTGAAATTGAACTCGTATTCCCAAAAAACACACATAAGGATACAGGTATACAACACATATATACATTCATTTACATGCACAGATCAACACATAGAGAAATACTCTCTCAAACACAGATGGCACCAGTGACTGTCCACTAGGTCTACTGGTCACAGGTCACCCTCCTGTGACAGCCCTGGTTATTAGGATTGCCCTACTTGTTGTTGTTCCTCTGTGCATCTCTGTGTTTGTGGAGATAAATTTTCAGTCACTATCCCAAACATATCTTTAAAGAAAACCCTGGTTAAAACATTTTAAGTGTTAGAGAATCCACTGTAGAAGTTGTTAAAACCAGTGTGTGTGTCACTTATACTCACAGGTAACACAGACATGTTTCCATATTAAATCTATCTACTTGTTTCTATATTAAACCTACCTAGTTTGAATTTTCAGCCGCTGGATATATTACCTTGGTGAATTATACAATAGAAACTTCTGTTTTCAAATGACCCATCCACAAGCAGCTACTTACAAAGACATCAAGCTATTTCATATTTTTGTTTCTCTAATTATACCAGATGTATTTTAATTGAGATGAAGTGATATTTTGAATGAAATCTCCTGTAATCCACTGTTATCACTCCTAGTTTCTCCTCAGGACACAGTCTTAAATTGCATGGACTAGACTCTAGATGAACCCAAAGTCACTTATGAGCATGCAAAAAGGACTGGACTAGAAGTAGTATTAGATAATACTTTCATCCATTTATAATGTGGATGTTTGATATCTATCACTAGCTGTATTATGCTGCAAACTCATTTCTGATTTTCTTTTGCCATGAAATGAGTACAACCATTTTTCTCCATGGCATCCACATCAAGTAAAATGCCTTATGCTTAACACAGAGCTCACTGTCTCTTTCAATCAAAAACGTTGTCCTAACGGATCATATGTAAATCCTAATTCCCTGGACTTTTAAGTTTTTCTGCAAGATCTTTCTTTCCAGAATAGTTTTACATCCTTTAAAAGAAATACAGATGACTGGTTTAAATTAAGGATCCTGTTTGCCTATATGGAATAAAGTATTCCATTTAGCTGCTGATCCTGATGTGCTGCTTCTTCAGTAATCCATTGTCTTCATTGCTTATTACAACCTCGGCCTATGTGTCATCACCAGCTCTTTACCAAAATTGGTTTTCCACTCTAATCCAAGTCACCAATAGAGACACCAAATAATATAGAATGAAGAATTGACTGCTAGAGGACACTGTTAAAAAGAGACTTAAACAACAAAAAAAGATCCCACTCCCCCTTATGACACACTATTAATTAATCATTTAATATTTATTTTGTAATGTGTTTGTACAGTTTTGTTCTGGTATTT
The DNA here is from genome assembly GCF_018691265.1 of Tyto alba. Lineage (NCBI taxonomy): Eukaryota > Metazoa > Chordata > Aves > Strigiformes > Tytonidae > Tyto > Tyto alba. Next base: position 38,220,907 of record NW_024881316.1, on the reverse strand, counting down.
AAGTCAAGTGGCATGTGGTACCAAGCTAGAGGTCTCACAGAAGCCTCTGATAGTAGTGCTATTGGCAGTATGGTCAATGATTTACACTTTGTCTGCTTTGTCAGGCTAAGTGCCTTATGAAAAGTGTCCTGTCTCCTAACTGAAATGTTTTGTAATAAAGGTTCAGTAGGTCATGATATCTCCATCCCATCCTCTTCATCATGGCTGGATGTCCTTAAAGAACTGAAAAAAAAGTATGTACTTACTGCAGTTGATTAACAGAGTAGGAATAAAACTTAGGGGTTTTTGAATTGAACACTAGGCAATGTGATTTTTTCAGTGTTATATGAATTTTTAATTGAGAGATTTTAAATTGATTATAAAGAGATATCTGTGTCTATAACATTTGTGTCTGTGTCTCAGTGCAGACATGCCTGCAGGACTACTTCATGGGACAGACAGTGAGGTATGCTGTCTGTGGGTTATGGTTTTGTGAGAGTGATGATGCTTTGTACTGGTTTGTTAGAAAAGTTTGAGAGTTCCCTAGGGTCTCAATCCTTCTGTGTCGAGCTTGTTTTTTAAAGTTTGCAGCAATCTAACAGGTTTTCCATTTAAAAAATTACTTTGAATAGCTTGTTAAATCCTAACAAGATATTAGAAAATTAATATTTTTTTGTTTAAAATTATTTGTCATTTTTGTGAGATCACCTGTGTGTGCATGCTTGTTTTGGTTTTTTTTTTTTTTTTTTTTTCCTTTAGGTCTCAATAGAACACCAACTTGCAAAATTATTTGACAGAAGAAATGTGCGCTGTTGCTTAGTTACAGGATCATTTCTGCTCCATGGCTGTATATATCTCCCCACTACCACCTCCCACTGAATCTAATAGAAAGGTGAATCTACCTTTTAGTGAGACGCCATGTCAAAATCCCCAACTGGGATCAGAAAGAAATGCAATGGAAAACAAGTCAAGGAATTTCCCACTCCTTTTCTGGGTCTAGTAAGATTTTCTCAGCCTGAAAATATTTTGTACTAGGTATAGAAATAACACAGTATTTATGTTGTTTTGTTTTGTTGTTTTTTTTTTTTTTTTTTTTTTTTTAAATTGAAAAAATTAATTGCAAAAGGGGTACAAGTTATGAAGTACCAGATCCATCCTCCTCAATTCTCTACCAGTGTGTTGCTATAGGAACTTTGGAAATATGATCCCTTGGTGTAATAATTATGTACTATCCATATAAAACATGTCATTGCTACTTGGTTTCTATGAGTACTCAGGAAGGTGAAACAAATATTGTTGGAAAGTAAATATAAAAAGCCCAGACATTACAAAATTCAAGCAAAGAGTTTTATATGACTTATTTCATTGGCTTTAGTTTTCATCCTTGTCTATTCTTCAAACATAAAAAAACTTAACTGCAGAGACTGAAGGAAGGGTTGAGATTTCAAAACATAAGCACAGAAATATTCACTTGGCTTTCTGTCACATTGAGAGAAAGTGAAATTCACGTCACCTAATTTCAGTGATCTAAAAGACATACTATATAAGCAAGTGATCTAGCAGATCAGCAAAGAGTGATAAGCACATTCAAATGCAATTCATCTCACACTTAAGATACGTGACCGAGACAGATGGGATGAATCATCCTCTAGTATACCCTTTTTTCTCCACTGACTTTAGTGGGATCCTCGATAGTTAATTGGATATTTATCTTGGCTTAAATTAGGTGAGGTGAGTTCCACCGCAATTTACCAAACAATTCTGGTGCAGAATCTTAATTCAAGCTGTGTATGTAAAAATAAGTTAAATCTGTAATGTGGTGATAGTAAAAGTTTGCAATTCTGGCAACCCACGACTATATAGTGCTCCAGAAGTTGAAGTTGACAGCCTAAGATATGGTAAATAAGACTTTATTCTCAGTTCCTAAAATTTTCCCTAGGGAAATACAGCCCATCATAAAAAGTCTCCCAGAGATATGACTAAGAAATACAGTAGTTAGAAATCTTTTATATTTAAACTTCTTCCTTTACTTAGTAAGACCAGAAGGATTTAGAAGTGGATGTACTTACAATCAATCTGATTTGTCCATTTGTTTTGATTGAAAAGTCCATGCTTGACTCTGCATATTGGTGGGACCACACTATCTCTAACAGTGTGGATACAGCAATGAATAAATAATTTTATTAACTTTTAGTTCAGGCATGACTGTATTAATACCAGGAAATTATTCAAGGTGAAACTGGAGAAGAGAAGTAAATAGTAATACCAGTATATTCAGTGAAGGAATGAAGTAAATTGGGATTAAGCACACATCCACATAGGAAAGGTGATGCAATTTTATTACATGGGAAATAACACACCCATAATCCATTTATTCTTGTACTTTGTTTTCAAGTCTGTTACTCTGAAAATATTATACAAGGACAGTAGAACTGAGTAACAACTAGAAATAATTTTCTCATAGAGCCAGGATAAAACAATTTCAGAAAACTCGAAGAAAGTATATCTTTCAGCAGAGACTGATCAATATTCCTGGTTTAGTTGAAGAAGTTTTCACTGTTGCTACTTGTGCTATGTTGATTCCATTGATGAATAAAACAGTCTCATCTTCACCTCACTCAGTGAATACTAAATTCATAAGAAAATATTTTAAAACCCTTCATAAAGAGATATATTACAAAATAGTATATACACCTTTTTTCCTTCAGATTATAAAACCAATCCTATTTGTATGACATAAAGGCAATTTTCCAGAATGATAATGATGAAACTAGAGAAAAGATGGCAGAGCTCTACAAAAATTGGCGTTTTGCATTAAACCATGTGAGAAGAGACTGGCAGGAGAATAGATGCAGACTATGGCATTTCAAAGTACTGACACACAAAAAATATCCCTTCTGCTCAGTTAATCAATCATATTCTGCTAGATGAACATATTATCCTTCCAAGGAAAGAATGCAAATAACAGATGCCAAGGAGAAGGCTGAAATGCTTACTATGATATTTTTCTGTGATCTCTCTCACTCACTCTTTGTCTATATATACAGACACACATTAAAATACTGGCAGAACACTTTATATAATGATTCCTTAGAAAGCTAAAAAGAGAAGGTAGTGGTCATGATAAAGGAATGTGAAGGCAAAGCATAGGTATAAGCTCATTGTTATGAACAACATCGAATGAAGTACATTGTTCAGCTATGAGGAATGACCTTATTTCTTCTAAAACTCTGGGAGAAGTTACTGCAATGAAGGAGAGAACTGTCTAAAGTAGTTCATTAATTGTCAAGCATTTTCAGAAATACATGGGGAAAGATATTCAGTAGAATATTCAGTAGTTATTTTTAAGAAAAAGGAATAGAGAAATAATGGTAGTGTTGGAGTCCCTTTGGTTCACTAAGCAATAGCAGAGTTCATATAATTAGGCCCAAGGTAATTATAAGGCAGTACATTTATATGCAATACCTTCTAACAGAGTAGAGAGCTTTTGTGCATATCAAAGAAAATGATGAATTAGTAATATAAAGTTAACATTTGAAATCACTATGACTCAGTCAAAGCCAACTTAACTTCAGTAAAACCATTGCTCTTTCCATTTTTATGTATGAAAAATTCCTCAGAAAACATTAGGAAGTGTGAATACACAAAGAGTGTAGAATTGATCTTTGTCATTTTTTTTCTATGTGAAAGATAATGAAGATTGGATGCTAAAATAGACCAAATTCCTGAATATGAAATTATCATGGTTCATAATTAACATGACAAATTCTTTCAAGTTTAGTCTTTTAAAAATCAGTACTAAAGATTTCTTCACATTTTACAATGACAATATTGGTAACAATTGTGTGAGCTGATATGAAGTCAAAAGACACAATAAATACTCATCAGATTACAGTCTTGAAAACCTCAATGCATAATAGAAATGGTAGAAAATGAGATTCAATGAAGGCAAAGTGTTTTACACAAGGAACAGCTCTACTCAGCTGTTTTTCACATCAGCCTCGTTTCTTTATATGTACACCCAGATTTCATTCTTATTCATAATTTTGGGCTAATATATTTTTCTAAGGCTGAGCAATGCTGGAAAAACTTACAAGCATTTTGTATAATAATCTTTACAGCATAGATGTGGAAAATGCATAAGGGTGAAGCAGAAAACTATGCTTCCACAGTCAATTAAGTTTTCCTCTAAAAATTAGTGATGGTTTCATTCATCAACAATCAAAATCCTAAAAAAACTTCAATTTCCTACATTGTCCCGAGCTTTTCCTTTTAGATATAGCATATAAAATCAGACATGTTTCTCACAGTGAAACCGGATAATTGTGCATCTCTGTGGACATTTCTATTTGCTTAGATTACCATCTGAATTATTTGTTTACTGATACTACGTACCACCCCAATTGCTATTGAACAATATACATACTGTACTCAAGTATCAGCAAAACACAGAGGAGTGGATATCCTCCAAACCGTCGTTAGTTTGAGAACTTGGATGTGCTATAAATATCCTGGCCAGGATACTTGTCCAGCTAGCTGCATTAGCTTGTAGGAGGATTGTAACTGCAGTGTGGTGTGGGTGATTTTAGAAACTGCTGAGTTATCTGGTTCTGATCTCCCGCTTGCTTTCTCAGATGAAGCATGAATGGTTAAGTATCCTCATCATTTTAGTAGGCTTTCCTCTGCTGATGTAGTGATATAGTTTGCTACTCTTGGGTTTAATGGCTTAGCACAAGAAAAGTGTAAGGAAATGTAGTGTAACAGTGAAAAAGATGGCAGTGTTGAAGGAATGATTTACCAAGCCTACATTTCTCACAAAAATGACAACACTCACATAAGTAAAATTCACTTCTACAAAATAAGAAATAATTAGGTCTGGCTATAACTTGATGAGTTGAGTCCCACCAAACAAAATGAGAGGTATTCCTTGGCATGCCTAGTGGAATAACTTATACCATTGTGACTTGCCAACAAATGTTCATGAAATACGAATATGACAGCTTCACTCATTCTGCTGTACAGATCAAGAATAGTCAAGATTCCCTTGATCAGTGGATCAGAAACCTTCAAAAGATAACAGATGTTCAGCTTTTTTCAGAATTCCCTTCAGATGAGGCTAAATTTCAGGAAGAAATGGTCTTCCACTACTGTAGCCCTGGTCGTAAAGAGGGACTGCATAGGAAACCTATAATTTCTTCCTATGTGACAGACACACAGCCTTCCTAAAGGCCAGCTCTGGATCAAACTCTTTTTAAAAATGTAATCTGTATCTGTGTTCTGTATCACAGTCATGTTTGGTATAACACTGATTCATAACAACGGTGACACCGTCCTAACTTGTTCTTTATAGTATAACCCCACCCCCAACTTTTTTATGTAAGTACAGTGCATATGTACAGTACATTGAAAACAAGAGTAAAGACTAAAATCTCCTATACATGTAGGAGATGTGAAGGTGGTGTGATTCATAGTAGGTTTCCAGTGTTAACCTCAGTTACTGCAGAGGCTCTGAAAAGTAATGGGAAGAGGTAAAAACTTAACTGCAGTAGCTTTTCTTCATGTATTTTCTCAGACCATCATGTTACATCAACCATAAAACTTTATAATAAATTAGATTGGTTTCTTAAATTTTTCTGGGTAGGTAAAGAAAGAATTTCTTGTGTTTTCATCTGATATATGACCTTTTCCCGAGAGGAGTTCAGATTATCTCTCTCCTTTGCTACAGCTGAATTTTTGTTGGGGGTTTCTGTTTTATCAAACTCACTTTTGTATTTATCTCTTACAGATTTGGCTTCTATGCAGCTGTTCCTGCCAAAAAAGATTTCTTACAAAATTTCAACTTCTGCAAATATCTGCATCAAGGGTATTATACTATGCAAAGAATACCTTACATCTTCCCTTTCATAATTTTTATTTCTTAGCTATTAAAAATAAGGTTGTTTTTTTCAGAAATCGTTCTGAACTGTTATTGGTCTTTTCCTAACTTGATATTCTAATATGCATTTTCCAATGCAATTTTTTATGTCTACTGATGTGTTTCAGCAAAGTCTTCAGTGACCATACTGGTAATATATCACTTGATTCCTTTCCTTTAGAGATGATTCTTTTAGATGGGTTATTGTGATGCCTCAAGAGTGGTTTCTGCTGACTGATCATAGTGATATGCATCAGTATGGAAAAGGGATTTAAATCAGTTAATCTGACTATCTATATAGCAGAGCAGAACTAATTGCCTTCAGTTTGGAAATTCAAAATTATTTTATTACCTCTGAAAGCCATTGAAGCCAAAATATAGCTTGGGGGGGGGGCACAGTCAGCAAATTTTGGAACTGAATTCAGAATTGAAGGCACTCTGAAGCTTACTATTGCAGGAAAGTGGTTCTGTTTGTAAATTACATTGATTGACTGAACAAGTGAAAGTAATTCAACCTTTTTCTCAAAGGTGAAAGTGCAGTCTGTTTCAGGCTGAGTGAAATGTGAAAGAGGAAATAAAATTCTACCTCATAAACATTACATTTGACAATATTTCCAGTCAGAAGAAATAAGATAAGCGCAGTAAAAAAAAATACAAGAATCAAGATATAACAGGGAAATAGAACACTATTTTTTATTAATTGAAAGGCATATATCTTGAAACTTGAGGTTAAAAATAAATACTGGAGTTGCATCAGCCACTGAATGTCATCTTGTGACTTTTCATGTATTACATAACTGCTGCATTTTTCAACGTACCAAGATTTTTGTAGATGGTTGAAGATGAAGATACTTAACAAGAACTTAATGCATAGAGTAAATGTACTATGTCAGAAAATAGAAGGAAATTGTAAATTCCAGTAGCTGTTACCTTAGAGTATTTTAAGGAAGGATTAAATATGTTTAGGTCTGTCAACATCTGTGTTTACACTGCTCAAAAATCTCTAAAGTTTATAAACCTTTGGGATTTTTTTTATAACACTGTTCTAGATCTCCTAGCCATGGCTGAATATGCAATACTGTATATCACATATGCAATGTTAGTGCATTAGTGCAACGTATTACTTACATCTTTACTGGAGTGTCAAAATCATTTCCTCTTGTACCTTATATATCCTTGCTATGGTTCTTCTCCTTCCTTATCTTAGTGAAGTGTTTCTTCGCTGTACAGCATAGGAAATCACCAAGCTTTTCCACGACGCATGAAGAGAACACATTGCAGACTTGTTGCATTCTCCAAAAATCTTCCTGCTTACTCTTCTCTTATCAGTCTGTGAACAGCTAATGCTTTATATTGAGGAATATCCACTAGCCACATATGATTGCCTTAAATATGCTGGGGAATTTCAAAATGTTCTAACTGCCTATGAATAGGGTTTTAGATGGCTGAAGTAAAAGGCAGTAAGATGCCAAATGTCTTATGTTCAAAGTGAACAGTCTATAATCACTAATCAGCTGAAAAGTAACTGACAACACTTATGGGTGTACATGGCAAGGTTGTATCAGGGAAAGAGGAGACGCTGCAAGGGTGACCTCTGGGAGGAAGTCAGTTTCCTGAACTGGTCAGATGTCCAGGACTCCAGTTTCAAGGGACCTATTGCAGGTCAAAGCTGAGACCATCAGTGAAGTTTATGTGGCCTCCGTGAAGGCATGTTTAAGAAAGGGCAAAAAACAGTGGATAGAGAAAAGAGAAGGGGGAAAAAGAGTGAGAGACAACAGAGAGAACAGCAAGATCAAAGAAGGAGAAAGAGTTCGATGCCTTGCAGCAGATATTCCCTGCAGCCCATAGAGACAACATGCTGGAGCAGATTTCCGGCTAGACTGCAGCCTATGGAGACCCCATGCCAGAGCAGGGGAAGCAACAAAGGGAAACCACTATGCACTGACCATAACCTCTCCTTCACCCTCTCTGTGCCCTCTGGAGTGGAGATAGAGGAGTCTGGAGTGAAGTAATGAAGCTGAGCTTGGCAGAGGACGGAGAAAAGACTTTCCTTTAATGTTTGTCTTTTTGTTTCTCACTACCTGAATCTATTTCAATTGGCGTTAAATTAGGTTAATTTTCCCCAAGTCTGGTTTGCTAGTGACAGTAATTGCAAAGCACTCTCCCCATCTTTATCTTAACCCACAAGATTTCTCCTTCCTGTTTTTTCTATTGTCTCCCCCTGTTTTGCTAAGGAAGAGGAGTGAGTGAGTGGCTAGGTAGGTGTTTGACAGTTAGACCCATCACAGAAACATATAATTTGTATAAAGACAGAATGAAAATGTGAAGGGTGCTTATTTCATATAGTCTGGGATAAAGATGAGTAAAGAAGGAACTGTAGGAAGTTTGAATCATTTACTGTAATATTCACTTATTTTCATAATTAAAAAACAAACAAACAAACATAACAAAACCAGCCAAAGAAACATATACAGATTCAATAACACTGACAGGAATATTTAAAACTATAAGAAGAATTTACTTTCTTAACAGTGACAAATCAATTTGTGGAACTCATTCCTAATGAATGCTAATGAGACAAAGACTGGAGTAGCTTTATAACAAAAATTAAGGATTTGCATAGATGATGAGAATTTCCACATTTCAACTGTAAAGGATTAAGAGAATATGAGAAGAGGATGGCTGAAAGGATATAACTGTTGATGCTTCATATCTCTATCTAAGGATAAGGGGACAGACCAAAAGTATGTTTTCATGGCAGCCTCCTGCAAGATTTGTTGTACTGTCTTTTGAAGAAGTTTATGTTGGTGTCTGTATATGACAGGCTAATATCTCTGTCAATGGTCTGGTTTGCTCTGGTTGTTTCTGTATTCCTGGCTGCTTGGCATATAGTTAAAAAAAATAATTTGCAATAACAGGATTGAGTTCCAAATGGCTCACCAGGCTGATTATCTAACGTGGAAAATTATTCTTTAATCAGCATGATGCAGATATAAGTGCGAGAGTTTGAGCAAGTGAGTCTGGAAAAGGAATTTGAAAGAATTTGGCAGAAGTCTGTTACCAATGGTGACAAGTAACTGTTTCACAGAATCATAGCAATGGATGGCTTAAAAGGCTCAAAAAAAGATCATTCTCATTCGTTCAGAACCAAATCAGTCCAGGGAGACATCTATCTGACCTATTCCTTGTATAGCCTGTTTGTACGCTTCACTGCCTTTACCATGTCTAATGACAGTACCTCCTACAGTGACCTAATATCTAACCTAGTTTCTTCATGTCCTGTCTTCAGTGAGTTAGAAGAAAAAATGTTCACCAATGTCTATCTATGTGCTGCAAGTTATCTCAGACTGTTCTTTTGTAGTCTACAAAGGCCAGTGCCTTCAGCATTTCCATGGGTCGTGTCTCCTGTATCCATTATTCTTGTGATCTCCTGAACTCTTCCTGAACTACCTAAATTTTATTTAAAAGTGTAGTGTCCAGACAGCAGATTTTTTCAGATGAGGCTTCTACCAGAGAAAAAATGACCTCTTCTATTATATATATAATGCTCATCAATATTCCAAATTAGGCTAAGTTAAGATGTATTAATTGTTTTTACAATTCACTGCCCTGGTAGAACAGAATTTGAAAACATGAAGGACAGTTCCATTCACAGTACAGTTTTCACATATTTAGTAACCAATGTTAAACTTTCTTTTTTGGAGAATGCCATCTTGTCTCATTGTATTGGTTGGCAACACTCACTTTGAAGGCTATTAGCTTTGTGTGTCTAAATAAGCCTAATATGGTTGACTTTCAAACTTGATTTTTAAAAAAATAAAATCAGATTTTTCACTGAAGGCTCTGGTTAGATTAAAAAAATATTTATTAATATACTAAGAAACTATATTTATAAAAGGAAAAACTATTTAAAACTTTCATGTTCCCCAAGCATTCTGTATTTTTAAACAATTGTGATACAACTTATTTAATTCAGTTAAATACATGCATCCTAACATGACCCCTTTTGAAATTAAAAAAAAATAAAACAAAACAAAACAAGAACAAAAACCTGATTTTTTAGCACTATTCTGAAAATAGAAAATGTCCTGCTTAATAAAAATCTTTACTTTCTCGTTCACTTTCCTCCTTGTCTCACAGGGTTCAGAAGTGGGAAGAGGTGAAATTTCTGGCCCACAGCGATGATTTGTTATTATCTAGGTTAACAGTTCTTTCCTCTGACTCTCACATCATCGGCAGCAGTGGTTGTTATTAATTCCAACAATCAAAATTTAAAAAGAGGCAAGAATTTTAGGCCTACATATTTATTCAATACAGTAGATGGCAAGAACATGTATACATGTGAAAATATAAGGGGATGTTGTTATTCAGACATAACACAACCATGAATCAAGAATAGTTTTCTGCCTTCCTGCATATTCAAGCTGTAGTAGGAATATTTCTGTACAGTTGTCTTCTATCAAGATCATCATGAGCCTGTACAGCAGAGAATTGAGGATGTTCATTCATTTAGTGTAACAATTTAGCCTTCAGGTTTATTTCTGTTTTGAGATTGATTTCCTAGAGAAAGAAAGTTTATATGATCATGCTCACTATGTATATGTTTTTGTCCTAGATATTTTCTAAACCTCTTAGCCAGTGCCAAAAAGAAATTAAGACAGACCTCAGATAGTTCATTTCCTACAATTTCTGGGAAATGGGTTCCTGGGAAGAAGACAGACACATTGTAAACACTACCTGTAATGAAAAGGCTGCAGCATGAGCTGGGAAGATTACTGACAGATTAAGTTATCAAATCAATGACTAAACTGCCTTGATCCTTTCTCTGTGCTACAGTCTAGCTCTGGGTCTGCGGTTATCGTGCATGGCAGAATGAGGGAAAGGGATGGAAATTTTCCATGTCTAATGTCACAGATTTATTTTACAGATCTGCAGTATCATAAATGTGTTTTGGTGAAGATTAGTGCAACAGGCATTTGTGACTTGATTAGGACGTACCTAGCACAGACTCTTGCCTGTATTTGGAAGATATAGATCATTTCTCACAGAGAAGCTCCTGATGGCCTCATATTCTACTGTGCTACTTAATGGATTATGTGCTATACTATGTAGGAGAGCATTGATTTCCTGCTATTCAGCCTACAATAAATTAGGTAGTAATTAGCTTTATAAGAGGCTTGCTGAATGAGTGATATGAGAATACAAAATTTTTTACATTTTAAAGGGTTTATCAATTGTTCTTACCTTTAACAACTTCATATCAGATGCAATTTTTCTCAGGTATCTTATTAAGAAATTATGTCATTTTAACTTTTATTTTTTATCAGTGAATTTTTCTGTCTTGTTTCCCATTTTCAGTGAGAAAAAAAAGTTAAATACTTTAAATGTTAAAGATAAGCAGTGAGACATTGCAAGAAAGTGATCACCTTATTAAATATGAAGACAGGGCCTTATTTTTTCTACAGTATGTTATACTGTTGTTTGGAAATGTCCTGGCCTTTGAAGTATTAGCTATAAAGATAAGATTAAACTGTTATTGTATCAGTCATTACTGTTATTGTATCAGTCATTGAGGTAGTGACTCTTTTACTCTAGCAACTCTAATGTAAATTTTTTTAGAAAGAAACATAGCATGATTTGAAATCTTCATGATGTAATACTGCAAGCTAAAGGCAAACAGAAGTACCCATAAAATTCTGAAGGTGTTTGAGATATTAAATGAAAATGGGTCAAGGATTATAAGCATTAAAATTGTAGAACATATCAATGTTATAAAACATAGCTGAAAAGAGAAAGAATGACCTCACTTGAGGTAAAAAAAATCAGGTCTTGAAAGAATGGAGAAACTATTTACAGAGGAACTGCTCTGGCTTGTGTAAGAAAGTAAATATACTCATTATTTTCTTAACACATCGTATTAGTACTTCTGCATTATCAGTTAGATAAGGGATATACAGTATGCTACAATTCTTATGATGTGCAACAGTGCTGTGAAACAAGGCAATATTTTACATCGAGAAACAGGACACAGATTAAACTACTTATCTTAATGTAACAGAGTCAGTGGTACAGATGTGAACAAACAACCAACAAGATAATTCCTTACACCAGTTTCTAGGCAGTAATTGCTAGGCAAGATGAATTCCCAGCTTTATAAAACTGTGAAGAAATTATGTGACACTCTGTAATCAAATTATTTAAGTATCCATATTTACCTAATGAAATTTCAAACCCAGGGAATTTCCCAATTTCTGAGCATGACATATCTCATCTTCTGTCATCTTTAGATATACATACTATATTTTCATATTAATTCCATGGGAAATATAAGAAAGGCCTTTAGATATGAAAGTGAGAAATTGCTAACTGTCAAAAGAGGTGCTATATCCAAAAAAAAAAAAAAAAAAAGAAAGAATATGAAGTACATCAAATGGGGTAAAAATGATTACCTGAAAATATAAATAGAACTACATAAGTTGTATGTATTTTTGCATTAATTAGTTACATCCTCAAAATGTTCCACTTTAGGAATTGCCAGTGCAAGTTCTGTAATAGTTTTTGATGAAAATTTAGTATTCCCATAGTAAGCACAATACAATGCTATATACAAGCACAGTAGAAGCTATGTCCCAGGCTTTTCTGTCCTGTAAGTAATCATACATGGCCTCAAAATACCAATAAACTCAGAAGAATCAGTCATCTTGTGGATTCTTCGTGGCTCCTTTTTAGTTTCTTAGTACTCTGTATTGTCACATACAGTTGTTTCCCCTGGGAACAGCAGAAAGAAATTTTTCTAACACTGTTATGTTGCAACTCCTCTGTGTTAGTGCTGGGAATATTCTTACTCCACCTTCTTTTTTTTTTTCACATTTTCAACTATATGACTTTTTTTCTCCTTCAGTACAAATGTGAAGAATGCTTTAAATCTTTACATTGTTCACAGAAAAAAAAAATTCCAAGTTTTTTTCCCTCTATCAAGACATTTTAATGTTATCTCTACTTCTTCACAATAACCTTAATGCAATACTATAATAATGTACCACTTATTACAAGTTTTGGGTCTACTTGTGTAGCGTCAGTGCAAAGAAGTGCAGATAACTAAACCAGCTCTAACCAGATACCTCATGTTCTCACTGAGTTATTGAGTCAAGGTGGATGGACATGCCAATACTGCTAATTAGGCTCAATCTAGTTCCCAGCATCATCTGATATATTGGAACTAGCCTGTATCCAGCTCTACATTATTACCTTGCTACAACAGAAACACATTCTTTCTTGATCTCCTCAAATATTGCTGCTAATTGAATGTAGTCTAATACAAATAATATATTTTTTCCTATAGCTATAGATACAATAGCAAAAATGTAAAGACGCTGTGAGACTCGGTTTATTTGCATGTTGTCAAACACATTTGTCATGATCAGGTACCCCTGTCATCCATTTTAAGAATCTATCATACTAATTTCATCACCTGGCAGTATTTCTCTTTTTCTATGCTTATAATTATGAAAGAACCATTCATAAATTTAATATCACTTTACCAATGACAATTTTTATAAATTCCACTCCTTTAAGTTTTTCAAAGTAATTTATTTCAAATGTCTGATTGCTTTGAATAGATTAAAAATAAATGATGAGTGGCAACAGAACTCATTTCTCAGCCATGCCAGATATTTTAATTATTTAAAAGAGCTTCTCTCTGAAGACTTCCCTTCATTAGTGTGCTGTGCTTTTGTAGGCAGATTTCTCTGCTCTAGGATTTGTGAAAGGCAAAATCCTGTATATTGAGTTTGTCACAGAAGTTTTATCTTAGAAGTCAATATAAATAAATAAATAAATAAATAAATAAATAAATAAATAAATAAATAAATAAATAAATAAATAAATAATAAAAACTACTGCAGTTATTTCTATTGCTGAATGTCTTTTTCCTTTCCTTTCCTCAGCATTATGGTAATGCTGCCACTTCTAATGCAAATACTGGTTTTGCTTCCTTTTATGCTTCCTCTGTTTCTGATGGGTTTATGGCAGCTTGTACTATTCTATCTCTTGTGAAGAAGGCACAGAATCTCTCTGAATATAGCTAGGGACAGTAAGTAATGTTTCTGTCTTTTCCCCTTGGCTCAGTTAAAACCAAATCCTGGATTCAACATTCTCAGAAAAAAGACTCACTCATGAGGGAGTCCTACATAACCACCTTTTCTCAGTGTGTCGTGGTTTAGGCCTGACTGGCAGCCAACCACAATGCAGCAGCTCTCTCTCCCACCCCCTCCGGCAATGAGAAGGGACAGAGAGCCAGGCTTGGGGTGCAAGATAGGACTGGGATGGGGAAAAATCCCCCTTTTATGATCACGAGCAAAAGGCAGACTCGTTAGGGGAAGAAAAAAAGGAACATAAATTTATTACAGACACTAACAACACATAACAGAGTAAGACAGTGAGAAGCATTGCCACATCTTGAGAACACCTTCCCCCCACCCCTCCCTTCTTCCCGGGCTCAGTTCTGCTCCCGATATCTCTACCTCCTCCCCCAGTGGTGGAGGGGCAGGGAATGGGGGGTGCAGTCAGCGCTGCCACTTCCCTTTTCTTCGGTGAGGGGAGTGTCCGGAACTTGTTCCTCCTGCTCCATCGTGGTCCCCCTCTCACAGGAGACAGTCCTCCACAAACTTTCTCCGACTTGAATTCCTCCCATGGGCTGCAGCTTTCCCCACGCTGCTCCGTCATGGGTCACTAACTTCCTCCGACTGGATTCTCTCCCACGGCTGCAGCCCTTCTCGAGCTGCTCCGGTGTGGGACTCCCCCGCATGCTGCAATCCTCCCAGCACTGAATTACAGCAGCGGGGCTATCTTTTCCCATGAGACCCCGGCCTTCTTTGGGCACAGAACCTTGATCATGCAAGCAGGAACAACAGGCCACAAATCAATGTCTGCTCCACCGTAGATCTTCATGGGTGGCAGGGGGGGGCCACCCTGCCGTCTCACCACAGGATACAGGGGGGTCTCTGCTCCGGCACACCTCCCCCCTCCTTTCTTCCTCCGTTCCTCCACTGACCTTGGTGTTCATGCAGCTGCAGCAACTCCTCCTCACAAGTCCCACTGCCCGTCACCACGTCCCTTCTTAAATATGTTATCGCAGAGGCGCAGCTGATTGGCTCAATTTCCCAAACAGAAGTGGAGTTGACGTGGAGCTGGGGGAGCTTTGAGAAGCTTCTCACAGGGGGCCTCCCCGATAGCCCCTTCCCCTGCCACCAAAAAACTCCACCACTCACTCAACCCAGGACACAGTGTCTCCATATTCACACAAAAGTAGCAGCTTCTTCCCCTTGTGCTCCACTTCTGAGTCAGAGACTCTTGCATAATTCCCCTTCCCATGAAAAAAAAAAAAAAACATAAGAACCGATCAAATCTGTAGGCTGGGAGAAACTCCTTTGCAGTGACTTCACTGATCACCAACAACTCCTGTCTTGGCCTTCTAAGGCGCATGTTACTAATGCATTAAATTTCTTCACAAATCAAACCCCTGTAGCTGCCTTTTAAGATATCATATGAATGTGATAACCCTGAAGAGGGTCTAAGAAACTTCCTCTTTGTGGAAGAAGAAATTTTCAAAAATAACCTTTGAAAAGTTTCCTTTTTTTGACACAGAGTATGGTGCATAACAAAAAGATTACCTCTTCTGAAGCTTACAATTTTATTCACCCTAATTGTCCTTTACCCTGAGGAGTAAAGATAGTTAATTTTGAAGCTCAGTCCATGTGAAAATCTTTAGAGCTTGATAACTCATGTCAATATAAGAACTACAGGATCTATGTTCAGAAATGATGACATCAGTCAAGACACTGAATTTCTGAAATGAAATATTTCTGATGAAGTATCTGAACAAAGATAAAGTTTATGGGAAACTCTCTTGTAGCATTTTCGAGGGAATATTTGTGTCGTGGTTGGAGCATGGACGACAGCTACCCAACACACAGCCACTCTCTCTCCCTTCTACTCTGGCAATGAGAAGGGGCACAGCGACAGGCTTGGGGTTCAAGATACGACTGGGATGGGGAAAAAAATCCCCCCGTTATGGGCACGAGCAAGAGGCAGACTCGTTAGGGGAAGAAAAAAATAACATAAATTTATTACAGACACTAACAACACTTAACAGAGTAGGACAGTGAGAAACATTGCCACATCTTGAGAACACCTTCCCCCCACCCCTCCCTTCTTCCTGGGCTCAGTTCTGCTCCCAATATCTCTACCTCCTCCCCTCAGCGGCACAGGGGCAGGGAATGGGGGGTGCAGTCAGTGCTGCCACTTTCTTTATCTTCGGTGGGGGGAGTTTCTGGAACTCTTCCCCCTGTTCCATCGCGGTCCCCCTCTCACAGGAGACAGTCCTCCACAAACTTTCTCTGACGTGAGTCCCTCCCATGTGCCGCAGTGTTCCCCACACTGCTCCGGCATGGGTCACCAACTTTCTCCAACTGTCATCCCTCCAACAGGCTGCAGCCCTTCCTGAGCTGCTCTGGTGTGGGAGACTCCTGCATGCTGCAATCCTCCCAGCGCTGAATTACAACAGCAGGAGCTACCTTTTCCCACAAGATCTCACCCATCTTTGGGCACAGCACCTTGATCATCCAGGCAAAAAACACAGGCCATGAATCAGTGTCTGCCCCACCGTAGATATGGATATGAATGTGGATCAATCATGAATAGGTTCACTCTTTTCTGCATGATACACTGGGAACTTACTCGTTTGCAGTTTCTGACATCATTTTTTTTCAGAAATGAACCAAAGCAATATCTGGGGATAGGAAAAGTTCTGCTCAGCTGAGGTCATGTGTTGCGGCTTTTCTTTCTGTTTCACAAAACATCAAAGAAAGAAAGGAAAGGACAAGGGAAGAGCGGACTTCCAATTCATATATAGGCTGCCATATAGTCTCTTTAGATAATTTTATACCAGTACTTGAAAGTCTACATATGTGTTTATTTAGAACTAATAGATTTGATCAACAACAGGAATTCATTCCTCCATTGAGTCTGAAAATAAAAATATTTCAGGCCATATGGAGGGACTCCTATCAAACAGGGGGTTTTGATATGATACGGAGTCGTTAATTTATTTTGCATCTGAGATATTATGAAGTTTTTCATACAGATTGCAGGAACCTTACATTAAAAAATGCTGTCTCCTCAGTTTCAGTTTTCAGATGTTAAAGTCCAGCACTATATCAGTTTAGATACAGAAAATAAAAAGATCAGAGGATGAAAAACATAATTAATTATTTTTATTTTTTCTCTTGAAAAGATGAAAAACCCTGTGTGTTATTGTGAATATACTGTAATATGTATATGTGTATAATTTGTATAGTAACATCAGTTTTTATTTGGTCAAGATTGTAGGACAACAATTGTATTCTGCTATGGAGGTGGTCTGAGATTTTCTGTGGGGAGAACAGTAATCCCCATTTCCCATTTAATGGGGATCTCCATTAAACTGATCTGACCTGACAGTATTTCCTATTTAATATAAATAAATCTAGACTCCATTTAGAAGTCTCCTGACTCATGCTGACTTTTGATGTAAGGTTTATGAGTATTCAGTATTAACTTCAGTGTGACCTAATTTTGACATGTTTGGTCCATCAAAAGAAAGTTCAGTTGGAACACTGTGGTATTGTATACAAATTCTCATCAAGTATTAGTGTATTTTTGCTCATCGTTCTTGAGAAATTTTTCCAGTTGGCACAGCATTGCAGAGACATTTTGTGTGTGAACCTGAGATCCTCAAGAAACCTGGAGTTCTCTGAGATCAAGAAGGCAATGTTATTTTTGGACTGCAGCAATAAAAATCAAAATACAGCAATATAACATGAATTAGTCACAACACTTTCAGGATTTTTGCTTGTTTTCTTTTGTAAAAACTTAATGAAAACCTTTAACTAACAGGTTCAACTTCTCTTGTCACAAATGGGTCACCTACTTAGGCTACTAATAGGGTTATCTGTACAAAATTTTTATCTCGCTTAATGAACTTGTTCATGTAATACTGTTGGATGTGAGTCAAATATTTTTTTCCTTTGGTTCTCAGGTATTTTACTAGTTTTTCACATACTCTGCATTTGACATTGAAAACTATAGAAACATATTTTTGTTTGGCTAGCTGCCTGTTTTTAACAGCAAGGTTTATACAAGTTTAAAAAGTCAAAACTGAAAGTATATTTTACTTCAGCCACAAGAAGAATGTTTTACAGTGCCTTATTTTTTCCTTACTTGTTAGATATACTTCTTACATTTAAGTTATTTCACTATACTTTCCTAGATGTCAGAATGAGAGAACATAGTATTAAGAACCTATGTTTTATTTTATTGTTTTTAATTAATTTCTCTCTGATAATTTTGCTTGCTGGATCTAGCCTGCTTATCTTGACAGGCAGGAACACAGGCATTTTCCAGCTCCATGATTGGGATATAGGTTTGGTCATATTCGGCAGACTCTAGACAGAAGCCCTTCCACAAACAGATATATTCCTAGTGTACATTATCTAGAGACAGGCTATGAGAATACAAAATGAAAGAATTTATGGATTGAAATTTTGTGACATTAATTCACTAAACAAATACTAAATACATTTTGTGATTTTATTCTTGTGAATGGTGCTTTGAAAAAGTAAAACATTCTATTTCCATTGCCTGTACACTTGGACTGGCTTTCAATAAGCCAAATATTTAAGGATATTATATCCAGGATAAAGATATTGTTGAAATATCTAAAGAATAAATAAATTCCAGTATGATAAAGATTCAATAATGATGGTGAAAATGTCAATTACAAGGACAGTATTGACTAAATATTTCTTTTTCTTCTTGAGAAAGAGCAGGGCCATTTTATCATTCAAGAATGTGGAAACTTCCTAAATACTATTCATAGAAAGTTTGTTAAGTAACAACTCTCAGAGTTTAAAAAAACACCATTTGATTTGACAGACTGAAAAGTGAGCAGACTAATCTTTTCAAGAGTAAAGAATATCTTCTCTAAAAAAAAAAAAAAAAAAAAAAAAAAAAGCATATTACCTTGGTAGAAGTTGGAACGTTAAAGTAGAAATTGTGTCTTAGTTTGGTGACATCTCATGTCTTGTGTCTATTTTTAGTCTGAACATTCGGTCAGCAGTAAACAGAACAATTACTTATTGGAACAATTCATTGGTCACCTCACTGGAATAAATATCATGAGATACAAGCAGATTTTCCGTCACTTGAAGATTTTCAATCAAAATATTATGTTGTTTTAAACAGTTCCTTCCTCAAATCACAGTCTTATTGCTTTTATTATGCTTGAAGTTACTTGAGATTATCACAGTATTTCTGAGATTTTTTCTATATTTCATGATAAATACTACATGAACAAATGAACACATGAAGAATTATGGCTTAACTACCATATGAAAGTAGTTTTAGGTTGTAAACAAAATAAACCACATGAAACTAACAAGTGTAAAATGAGCTGTTCGTGAGTCAGCACTACTTTCTCTCCTCATTTGATATGGTAAGTTTTTAGCTTACAGGCTAGTTTTATCAATAAATATTAAATATAATGTCATTGAAAGATAAGTTGGCATTTTATGTAGTAGATCAAAGCAAATTTGACAGTGATAAAAATTGATAGTGATGTAAACATGACAGGATCATAGCAACAATACTGTTTTCAATATAACAGGCCTTTAAGGCATTTTTTCTGCTCTAGAATTAGAAAATTGGCCACAAACTCATCACCTGTCAAATTTCCTGTTTCAAATGTCTTCAAAACATTCATATTTCTAAGAAAAAAAAAAAAAAAACAACTATTAACTGTATCTTTTTTTTAACTCCAGGGAATTATGAATTACCATATGTATCTGGCACAAAGCCTCCACTACAGAACTACCTTAAAAATTATTCAAAAAGTCAGAATTTAAATCCTAAACTTTGTCAAATACCTTTGAATGGAGAGAGAGCAATTGACATCTTTTCCTGGGGAAATTTGGTTTCACCGTGGGTTCTGTCATTTGTCTGATCAATGGCCATGAACATACCTGAGCCTATTCACCTCGGTGCACTGGTTGTCTTAGCACTTCAAAATATATGTTCCTAGCAGCACAAATTCTTTTTCACGGTACCTGACATTGTGCAAGCATATGTTGATATACAGGAGAAGAATTACACTTTGTCTGACATATTTCAAATATTTCAACTCTATCCCTTGCTTTAGTTTTCTAGATTAAATAATAATTGGAAAAGGTAAACTAATGCCACACACACACACACACACAAAAATTAAAAAGTAGGAGGAAAAAACCTTGTCTGAAGATAAAGCCTTTAAAAATATTGACGAGAATCCCAAGAGTAATTGATTTTACTTTTTGAGAGACACTTTACCTTTGCAATGTCACAAATCCCTCAGAGTGAAAGGAAGTAGTTCAAAAGAGTCAGACAAGCTGGTAACAGCACATGCATTCCCAAATGTTATTTCCTACCCTTCCTTCAAAGACATCTGAGAGATTGAATGTATTTCTTTCTCTCTGCTTTAAGATCAATATCATCAGTCACACCAACATCGAAGCAAATGTAGAAATCCAAGTGTTTGAGCTGTATCCCAGCAAATAGCAAGCATTTTTTTAAACTGACCAGAAATGAATTGGCAGAAATTGCCAATTAACTCTAAGGCAGTGAAAGAGGAGGAGGTTTGTTAAGTATTAATGAATTCCATGTCCTTTGGAATGGTGGAGCACAAAAATCTATCTCAGATGAAGGTGTAAAGGTGAAAAATATATACTGCCAAAAGCCTGGAAAAATTCTTGCACATTCTATGGCACCTTTCAAGGTATTTATTAATCAGTAGTAACAATCCTCTCCACTTTGTAAGTTAAAAATTATGGGTTTTCTTAGATTTCATGACAAATATCCCATAAATAAATGAACACATCATGAAGTTACATAATTAGTTTCCCCTCATTATTTTATTTTTAAATAGTAATCTAGTTCCCATTACTTCAGAAATTGTATATGACTTCTTCTTTATATTTTGAATATTAGGGAGTGCTTGGCTGGAGATGGAAGAGGTGCTGAATGAGATGAAAACAACTGATTAGGAAATCCCACTAAGGCTGGAAAATGGAAAGCTGAGTCACATCTTCTACAAAGTGTTCCACTTTATGTAGGGGGAATCATTTTGTCTAACAGTAGGTACCTAAAGTCTGTTGTCTAGATCTTAGTTAATTAACCCAAACCCCATTCTGCAGTTAGTGGAGAAAAAGAGGAACCTGTGAAATTTGGTCTGCTGACCTATTTTGGATGCCCCTTTGTCCTGGGTTTGAGCGAATGGAGGGTTTTTTTGGTAGCAGGGGAGGGTGCTATAGGTGTGGCCCCCTTCTCTAAGCTCCCCCAGCTCCAAGTCAGCTCCAGCTCTGAACGAAAACTGAGCCAATCAGCTGTGCCTCTGCGATAATGTATTTAAGAAGAGACATGGCGATGAGCAGTGGGACTTGTGAGGAGGAGTTGCTGCAGCTGCATGAACACCAAGGTCAGTGGAGGAACGGAGGAAGAAAGGTGGGGGGAGGTGTGCCGGAGCAGAGACCCCCCTGTATCCTGTGGTGAGACGGCAGGGCGGACCCCCCCCTGCCACCCATGAAGATCTACGGTGGGGCAGACACTGATTTATGGCCTGTGTTTTTTGCCTGGATGATCAAGGTGCTGTGCCCAAAGATGGGTGAGATCTTGTGGGAAAAGGTAGCTCCTGCTGTTGTAATTCAGCGCTGGGAGGATTGCAGCATGCGGGAGTCTCCCACATCAGAGCAGCTCAGGAAGGGCTGCAGCCTGTTGGAGGGATGACAGTTGGAGAAAGTTGGTGACCCATGCCGGAGCAGTGTGGAGAACACTGCGGCACATGGGAGGGACTCACGTCAGAGAAAGTTTGTGGAGGACTGTCTCCTGTGAGAGGGGGACCACGATGGAACAGGGGGAAGAGTTCCAGAAACTCCCCCCACCGAAGATAAAGAAAGTGGCAGCACTGACTGCACCCCCCATTCCCTGCCCCTGTGCCGCTGAGGGGAGGAGGTAGAGATATCGGGAGCAGAGCTGAGCCCGGGAAGAAGGGAGGGGTGGGGGGAAGGTGTTCTCAAGATGTGGCAATGTTTCTCACTGTCCTACTCTGTTAAGAGTTGTTAGTGTCTGTAATAAATTTATGTTATTTTTTTCTTCCCCTAACGAGTCTGCCTCTTGCTCATGCCCATAACGGGGGGATTTTTTTCCCCATCCCAGTCGTATCTTGAACCCCAAGCCTGTCTCTGTGCCCCTTCTCATTGCCTGAGTAGAAGGGAGAGAGAGTGGTTGCATGGTGCTTGGCTGCTGACCAGGCTCAAACCACAACACCCTTTTAACAAGAATTCCTCTGTTTTCTTTTCAGTGACTACATTGTGAGACAAGTTTAGTCGGATTAGGCAGTGGCTTTCTAGATGAATCCTGCTCCATGTGTGCATTGCAATTTACTAAAGCATCACACAAATCTCATGGCCAAGATCAGACTGAAAACTGAGACTTTTCAGTATGTACCATTTTCTGCACTCTCCCAAAAATGGCAGTATGTATTTACATTACATTACATGTAATGACATCCTATTTGTTATACCACCTGTCACTGTACTTTTTTGAACTCTCTTTGTGTCATAAAGCTCCCAGGAGCCCAAAGAGTTTTAATTGTCAAGTCAAATTAAAAAACACTGAAGAATTCAGATGTTCATGGAAGTCTGCTTTGAGAACACTTTTCTGGGCTCTCTACCATATCTGAGCTCCAAGGAGAAATGCAGCAAGGATACAGTGAGAGATGTCTGCCACAAGTGATTACCAGAAAGTGCACACAAACGAAAGGAGAGAAAAAAAAAAAAATCTTGTTAGTTTTTCTTGATGCTCAGGTCTAGAAATTTTAGCTCAACTAGAAAGTATGGAGGATAGAGAAGAAGATACAGGAATGAAGGAAGAGGTGTGACCAAGACCTCAAATGTTCCAAGTGGCTGGGGAAGCTTGAACCACCTTTATTCCTCATCTTGTTTTAATCAGGTGGGAATCAGTATCTTCTGAAAAAAAATAAACAAATTTCAAAATATATAATTTGAAGTGATTGTTTAAAATCTTGTTTATCAACTGAGAAAATATATTAAGAATGAAGAGTTAAATCTCAGATTTTGCTTCCATACAGAATTTTGACTATCAGTTGCATTTGCTTCTTTGACATAATTGAGATGCTTCACTTCTATGCACAAATTGATTTCTATCAGGAACTTCTAACCATATAAATGAGTAAATGAATTCAGTTTACTTTTTCAGTTTATATTCCTCACAGAACGAGATTAATGTGTTGATACAGAGTTAATTTTGATCAACACTTTAATACATTATGAGAGACTGCATGCCACAAAATCTCTTAATGTATTCTCTGAATTTCCCATTTGTGAGGCAGAAAAAGTTCCAAAGGTTAGGGCTTTTCAAGTTTTATGTGGTGCTTATTTATTTTATTCCCACTTAAAATTAACACCAAAAAAAAAAAAAAAAGTAATGGATTTTATGTGCCCTTCTATTTAAAGATATGGGAACATACATTGATAACGTTTCTGATTCAAACCTCATTGAAAATCAGTTAAAACATTTTGCTTCTAAAAAACATGGCCAAGGCAGAACAGGTTGTTCAATAATTATAATAAATCATTATTATTTGTATAGCAAGTGGGAGAAGAAACAGCAGCTATCACAGGTGCATTTTAACCACTTTATCCCAACTCTCTAACTCTAAAGGAAGCTCACAGATATAGAGGGTAAGCTGATGTAAATTGCTGATGTAGGTAGACTCAAGGCATTAAACATTAATATCTGGCCTTTAACTAGTCCTAATCTAACTGCTTCTTTTGACTTTCAACCTGTCAAACTGATAAACCTAGTTAAAATCTGCCCGGGATGTCCAGAATGCTAAGAAGTTAGCTGCCATGCCAGGTTTTTATGGTGAGAATGAAAAAAGAGATTAATTTCTGTGTACCATATCTGTAGTCAGCATCAGCAGTGCAGTGGGAATATCCAGGAGAGTTTGGAATTTCATGACCATAAATCAAAGCATTCACAGAGCAGTGGGTCCCTCTGTTTCTACCTTGACTGGTACCAAAAACTGCGCTCCAAGGCCTAAGGACACTCTGAAGAGCTAGTGAAAATTTGCCTTTATGACCTACATGAGTAGACAGAAGTGATGCTACTGGCAAAGGGATCAGGCTTTGTGCCTTTTATTTCTACAAATAATGCTAACTCTCTGGATTGATTTGACTTTGCCCATTTGTCCAGTTCAGGACATGGATGCAGTCATGACAGCATACAGACCTTGTGGGAACACAGAGGACAGGGAGGTGGAAGGGGATGGGCTCTTCTGCCCCTGCTCAGAGTGGACATGTGGATGCTACCACAGAGATACTTTATGAACTGGTGAGACCAGAGATGTTCAGGCACTGAATTGCCAACCAGTACCGTGCACATCTGATTTCAAACATGCAGATAACTTTCAGGAGTCACCTGTAGATGTAACAAGCTGTTGGATTTATGATATTTCATATCAGCATAAGTAAATTCTGATGATTAAAAAAATAATAATTTTGCCCTTTTTCACACTATTACAGTCTTGTTATATCCCTTCAATAACCTGATAAAGTACAATTGTTCTTGACTTTTTTAGTTCAAGAACTTGATTGCATTAACCTCTTAGACAGCAGAGCTGTCGCAATATTCATTGTCTGTCACTACTTTTGCTCTTAGGACTGAAACGATATTTCTGTCTTCTACACAAACTTCATAAAGCAACAACAAATCTCTGATTTGATAGAAAGACTCTGAAGTGTTGTGTCAAGACCTCATTTTGTAACTGTCATTTAGCATGAAACCTGACTATTGGTCTAGTATTTTAGCAGTTGTTTCAGGAAGCTTGTTGTAAGCGATAGCAACTTGTTCACTTGCTCTGCTTGCACATATATATAAGACTTAAAGAAACTAACTCATTCACTTTATTATCAAATCAACATCAAGATTTATGAGGTTTGAAAAGATAATTCACCAGATTAAAATTTAATGAACGAAATGTGACAAGAATTTCCATTTTCTTCATTTAATAATTAACCCATGAAACAAATTCAGAGTAACTTCTGTTTCTTAAAGTCAGTAACCATACAAAAAACTGATTTCAAGCAGTGACTCATTCTCCCCATGCCTTTCTACTTTTTATTCACATGATATATTGTAAGAACTATTTACATTCCTCCTTTTGGAAAATATTATATTTCTTAAATTCAAGTCCTAAAACTAATCATTTACAAAATCATATTTTCCCCAAACGTGGGAAAACTTCCAAATCTTCACAGTAAAACATTAAAAAAAAAAAGAAGAAATCTTTTCTTTTTCATTTTTCATGGATTTTTCATACTCTTTTCTTTTGGACAAAACGCTAAGAGTAAATCAGTGT
This sequence comes from Tyto alba, assembly GCF_018691265.1. Lineage (NCBI taxonomy): Eukaryota > Metazoa > Chordata > Aves > Strigiformes > Tytonidae > Tyto > Tyto alba. The sequence continues at coordinate 38,195,507 of NW_024881316.1, read as the reverse complement.
GTGAAGGAGGAAGAAAACAAGGGATAATAAATTGAAGAACATTTTCTTCGAGCCTCTGGTTGATTATAGTGGGGGAAGGAGGAAGTTTTTTCCCTTCTACAAAACAGAAACTGTTATTCTTCATATTCTTTGAGTGAAGAACCTTAGCCTTGTTCCTTTGTTTTCTCTTTAAAGCCATTAGTTCTTGACAAAGAGAGAGAGCGAGCTTGTATACACACACAGTGTCCCTATAGAATTAATAAATTTTCTGGTATTGGATATATCATTATTGCTTAGATGATTAAACTAACCATTTGAGATGCCCTTAACCAAGTGTTATTGATCTCATGAATAGATTAAAAGTTAAATTAATTCTTTTACCCTCATAGCTACCAATATTCTTTGCATTCTGTCTACATGTCTTTAGTTAGCATTTGTGCACTATTTATTCTCCCACAGGCAACACCAAAAAATTGGAACTATAAATATCTTGCATGAAACACAGTGTCTGAATTTTTATTGTATGTGCTAAACTTCAGAAAACTGGAAACCTGTTTATCCTTGTGGAACAGCTATTTTTGAATGGCTCTTCAGACTTGAGTGTATAAAAAGAGCTTTGTCACACTTCAGGGATGAGATCCTGTAGTACTTCTCCATATGACCTGTACTAAACCAGTTTCTCCAGAAAGGAACAGCCAAAGTAGTATTCAAACATCAATTTAGTCCTCTGTCTCCTGGGTTGTTCTTAAATCTTGCTAATTCCCTACAACACTTTGAGCCAAATGGACCTGCTCAAAACAACAGGCTGCCTTATGAGCTTCTTGGAAACTACAATAGTCTGCCCTGCAACCTGCCTGCTCCCTATTCTGGGAGCTGTGAGTTAACCTTAAGAATCAGCCTTATCTCCTGAAGTTTTCACTCAGAATAGGTCTTGTCCCAGAGAGACAAAGACCTTACAAAACTTTGTTTTTAAAAAAAATTAAAAAATTAAACACGTGATACAAGGAGAAAACAAAGAATAATGAACTGTGAATAAGACATAAGGATCACATGCATGTAATTCTGTTGGTATTAAAAGATACATTACTTTAAAAGGAAGTCTCCAGCCTCAATTCTGAAAATAAGTGACAGGTGATCAGATCTACTGGAAGAGAAATTTTTCCTAATTTACAGATTAGCTCATTTCATTTAGTCTTGCTTAGAAATCCTCTAGAGTACTGTACCTGGTGTTGTGTTTCTCCTCCAGAGTACCCCAACACTTCAACAAGTACCCTACTACATCTGTTAGTCTGTGGATACTTCTGGCTATCTCAAATCACCCAGATGCCTGTATGTGGGCAGATGAATGAACCCCTGCAAGTGGCATCCAACTCTGGACAAAAAAGCTTAAACAAAGGTGTCCAGATAGGCAGTACAGGCAGTAGAGATCTAGGCAGCCGTCAGTTGGGTCTAGAAAGCAATTAGCTGATCTGCTGCTAGAAGCTTGAATCAGTTTCCTAAATGTAGGTGTCCAGTGCCATTTGTCATGCTCTTTCACATCTGAAAAATTTGTGCAAAGCTTATAGATGTGACATAGGACCCACAAAAATCCAGTATCTTTCCAGAACGGTAGGCAGAAACCACACACAATGTGCTTACATTTTCCATAAGGCACTAAATAGCTGAACTGAGCCCTGTGTTGTCTACAGTGCTTTGAATCTTCCTCTAGCTTCAGTTGACTCTATTGATTTATTTGCCTCGGTAATATGATTTGTACACTTAGATGTGTAGACTCAAATATGTCTTAACATGGACTTACAGTTCACTGTAGACATTCTGTCAAGGTATTCTGGTTTCTGCAAGGGGAAATGTGAGCACAACTTTAATGGAAAGAATATTTCCATTCTTTCAATATATTATTTTATCTCTTATGTTTATTTGTTATAGTACACAAGTCTGTTTTCCAGACTCCACTGCTGGGAAGTATTAGTTCACTTCTTGTTTATGATATCTAATCTTTGTACAAGATTTTCTTTTCTTTTACTTCCTTCTAGCCTGACTTGGTCCACATGATGAGACAATCAAGTCTATGTGGACTAGAATTCTATTCTTTATATATTCCTTTGTGCAAAATTAACAAAACATAATTGTTAGGTGACTATTAGAATAGATCAAAATATAAAAGGGCTGGGAGCATAAAGGGAAAATTTTAAGAGTAGTCTGAAACTTGTAAAGTATATTTATTTCAAAGGAAATAATAAGATGAGTTATTTCTGACAACTCAAGGATGTCATGCCCTGGACCATCCACCAAGAAGGTTTATAAAAAGAGATGACCTTTGGGCACTTCAGAACATAAAACTACTCATAGCTTAATATTCACAGGTTCTGCTAAACCCTGAAAAGGATTCAGGACCAGTGCACTGAAAAAGATGACAGAAGATGAAGAAATTACTGGGTTTCCTAATTGAACTTATTGTGAGGATCATTTCAAGCAAAACAATAAGATGACAATTTTTATCTTCCAAAATTTTAGATAGGAAATCTCATCAAATTCATGGACAAAACTCTATCATCTGAACCATATTCCCAACTCAATGTCACTAGAGGCAAGGTTTCATCAATAGAAAAATACAGAATAAAACTTTCCCCTTGAGTAAGTCTTCTTATTAACAACCAAGTGCAGCCAGTCAAATGTCTTATCAGTAGATAAGTACAGAGTACATTTTTGTTATAAAAATAATTGACATTTTACAGATACATATTTATTTTTTTCACTTTTTTAATTGGCTGAAACAGTTCATTGGAGTCATGGTCATTGTCTTGAATTACATTGCGAGGGTAATTGCCATAGCATACAGATATATTCCATTCAATAAGCAATTATTTGATGAGTTCAGTAAGAAAAGATAATGAATGGCTTTGAATAAAGATAAGTAAACATAACAAAACATAGGTGTTTGTTGTTTGTGTTGTTTTTGTTTTCTTTTTTTTTTTTTTTTTCTAATAGGGTTGAAACTGATAGGAAAAATACAGCCAAACATGATATGGGTGTGTTTCACAGGACAATAGTTGCACAATAGTATCTCTTTCAATGCCTGTTTGCTGTGCCTGCAAATTGTTCTCTTATACTTGAAGAATCTTATTTCAGCAGGTGTATAAACGTTTCTTTTTCTGTTTCCTGCTGTCTTCCTTAAAAGAACAAGATATACTAAACAGAAAGGGTACTTGTCTACTGACAGATATATACAGGAGGAGACAAGAGAAGAGCCGAATGTGGGCGAATGTGAATGAATGTGTTTCTCTTAATTTTTTCCATTTAATCCTGTTGGTAGCTTCCTTCTTCACAAAGCAATCACTTTCTTTCAGTCTTATTGCACTTTTGTTAACTACTGAGTGGTTTGTTATGCAATATTATTAAAATATGTCATGGTAGGTCAAACTTTTACCAGTTAGTCTTACAAGTAAGTACTGAGGTTCCTGGGAGAGATCCAGGCTTCAGAAACTTCCTTTCTGTTATTATCAGTGCTAAAGAGAGAGGTGGCACAGGAACAGTTTGAGAAATAAAGTACTGTTTTTTTCCTAGAGATAAGTACGTTTGCCATCTGAGCCTCCTCGGAGGTACTTAGAGTAACTAGACAGTGAGGCAGTTTCCACTGCAAAAAGGAAAGGGCAAGAGCAAGCTGAATGCTGTGGAAAACTGTGTTCAGGAATGCTCACCACAGTAAAAATAGTCTTTCCTGTTCTTGTTGTTAGGATGCTTATAGCCTGTTTTAATTTACAAAGATGGAAAATATTTTAAGGAACTAAATTTATTATCACTGAGTATTTCCTTACAAAGAATTGTGTGACTGTGTTAAATTACTTCCTGGAAATATTTTTGTTACCATTTCATATTATGGTTTGCATCTGTGAATCTCAGATTCATTTTCTTGTACAAGCTGGCAGTTTGCATGCAAGCAGGTAACTTTAAGATGATTGAATCATCAATGTATCAAGTATGTTCTTAAGGAAATGAGTAATAGGGAAAGAAAAAGAGCTAGAAATTTCTAGGATAGGATTTATTAAACATGTATCTTCTAATAAAAGATACTGAGAAAGTCAGAATATGAATCGATGTACCCTAAAAGCAATGAAAAGGAAATTTTGGACATTTTGGGTTATCTCCAAGGAATCTGTGTTCATTTATAGTTTGATGCAGCTGCGTACACTTGAAAAGCTGATTTTAAAGTTTTTCCTTTTGATCTCTATTAGTGTTGATTCTCAGATTACTGTGCAGCATGTACTTTAGTTGTCTTCTTCCTGACATCAAGGAAAAAATTTAAAGATATCAAAAGCAGCTGTATTCTGATCAACAAAAGGAATTAGGAAGGACTGGCTTGTTGCACATAAGAAAAGATATAAAAAATCATAAGTATATATTATGTGCTGAAAAATAACTCTAAACAATGATTAATTAGCAGGGAAAGTACAGAAGGCAATTATTGGTTGAATGGTTCACAGGGTATCACTACTCTCCACTTGGGAAAAAAGTTGGGAAAGTTTTGAACAGAAATAAAGGTGACAATAATTGAACTGGGAATTGAACTGGGAATAATAATCTGTCTGTCCTGTTGTTTGTCATGAGAAAAATGTAACTTGCACTACTGTGGGATTAAAAGAATTTTTGTTCTTAGATCAATAACTGGAGTACTGAAGTGTGACAGAGAAGTATGAGCTGTAAATCTCAAGTTCCTTTTTTTCTCCTAACTTGAAGTAATATACTGTAAAGACCGAATAGTCTTTAAGAGTGGATTGGGATTTGGGCTTAGACTCTTTTATCTACCCATGGTATGCTAGAAACTGCTGAGAAATTCATTCCTCACTTCTTTTCCCCTGAGTCTTGGAGCACCCATTCTGTAATCTGGAGAATTTCAGAATATACAGATAGTGTTTCCCATGTCTTTTATGAAACACTTCTACTGTTATCACATGAAAGCACACTATTTTGGAAATTTTAATAACAAGAAGTGTTATAAACTGGAATCAGTTAATACAACAAGACTATGTGAAGCACAAGTATATACTTACACACATTAAATTTAAATTCAGTTTTGAAGTACTAAATATGGAATAGCAAAGCCAAAGGGCTTCTCTGAACTTAATATTAGGCAACAAAGAGTTTAAAATAACATGTTAACCTTTTAAATAATAAAAAAAAATGTTTTCCTTTAATCTTTATTTCATTGACTACCTATATTTTTCCTAGTTTATTTTCTTCCCCTCTTTTTTTCCTGTTTTCTTTTTCAATTGTAATAAGGACACAGAATACGGAATAAGGAGTTTGATCTTGACCTGCAAATCTACAATATTAAGTAGGTTCAGAATCAGGCAACACAGTTATGCCCATGCCTCTTTGAAGCGATCCTGCTGTGTAAGTAAGGAACACTACTGTAGTGACATGGACTTATTCTTGTGTCTCATTCTCTTCAGTTTGGTGGATGATCACTGGCCAAGACTTGCAAAGACTGACCCCCATTTTACCCAGTGTGTGACAATCATGCCCCAGATGTGACCATGTAGTTCGATGGAAAATATAGCCCAATCTCAGTGTTTCCCATATTTGTTTTAGTTTTAATTTGCAAATATTCTGAAAAACTGATCTGGAAAACACCTTACCGATAATTGTTCCTCTCAGACAGGCAACCCCTATAGCCCCCTCCCCTGATACCAAAAAACCCTACCACTCACTCAAACCCAGGACATATACTATATACAATTTTCATTCTTTCATGACACAAAATATTTTTATTTGTAGAGAGAACCCACAAAGTATAATGATACAAATGAGAACTTTATTGCCAGCTAAATTACCTCACTGTCCTTCATTTGTGATTTAGAGAAATTAAGCCTCTTACATGTTCTGTCTGACACCATGCAGAAGTTTGGCTGCATGCTGTTCCATAAGGCCTATATTTGTTTTGGAGTCCACTCTAAGCTGTTGACACTATCTCTTTCTGTCATCCAAGACATTGATGACATATTCTCCACTTTGCAAGTTCTAGTTTAACAAATTTGAATTAGCGATTTTATTTTTATATAAACATTTCAGTAGACAACATAACTAAACAAGCAAAACTTATATTGCCTGATAGCTACAATAGCATAATGTCCTTATGTGACAAAACCTGCTGCTCTCAAAAGGTTAAAGATTTTCATACAATTATAGATTCATAAAATGGTTTGGGTTGGAAGGGGCCTTAAAGATCATCTAGTTCCAACCCCCCTGACATGGGCAGGGACACGTTCCCCTAGATGAGGTTGCTCAAATCCTCATCTAACCTGTCCTTGAATTTTTGCTAAAAGCAAAGCAAAGAAAAAGAATGCAAAAACCTCATCTTATTTCTTTCTTTCCTTCCCTGTTTGAATAATCCTTTCTAAACCTGCTGCATTATACATTGGTACAAAATTAAAATATGCTGTCAAAAGTGAATGAACTTCTTTTACCTGTCTAATTTGTTTAGCATGCTTATTGCCTGCTGTTCAGTTTTGCGGTTTTTAAATGCAGAAGTTCTTATTTTTATAATGAGACTTACAATGTCACTGAAACCTGGGGTAATAATATGGCAATCTTGTTAATAAAATTGTAGTCCTAGACACAGGCCAGTTAATAGTAGCATCACCTATAAGAGAGCATGTTGTGTTCCTTGGTCCCTCCTCTTCAGTTATACTCTTATGCTTACTGCTTCACCTGCTCTTGGTTGGCATTGGGATACTTTAAGAACCAGATTCATCTGTCATAATGTTTCTATAAGAACATTTCTATGGCTCTTCTGTGATCTTCCCAGATGTTGCTTAAAACAGATATATTGAATGTAGGCAGGCATCTATATTAACCTGATTAGTCTCTGGAAAATATTTCCTATATTAATTAGTAGAAAAAATAAGAAGTTGAATAGGAAGAAGTTCTATATTTGTCCTAGATCCTCTCTGCTTCTGCATTATGACCCAAGGGGATCTGGTAGTATCTCTTGCTCAAATCCAAGGTGTGAGATATGTAACACACTAATTAGAGCACAGTATCTATCTTTACATGACCTTACAGGGTTTTCCCGATGTCTTATATTCAGTTCTTTTCTCCTAGTTTAGGGCAACATCCAAGTATAGATAAAGCTGGGTGAGTTAAATCTTACTTTTAGTTGCCACAGGCCTGATGCTCTATTGACTCACTGTGGGATGCTTAGAAGATGAGACCTGGTTTGCAGAGATTCACATCATTGCAAAAAGCTTTATCTATGCACCCTTGATAGCTTCAGTACCCAACATTTGTGGTTATTTTTCCATAAAACACCATGTATTATGTACATCAATCCAAACTCAATGATTAGGAAAGGCACAGGTTGCTTCTTTTGTTTGTTATCACAGCTGACCCTAATTAGACCCACACTGTATGAACCTGCTAAGCTCTGTCCCTATCATTTGATCACCTAGACATTTGTGTCTTTTCATTAGTTTTGTGGTCACCTGCTTTCCCAATCTGTTGCTCCTTTTAACCTTTTCCAGTTTAAAGACAAGATAAAAGATGCAAAGATGGCTAATTTAGGTCCCAATTAAGTCTAGCTTCCTTCAATTCCTGTGGAGTACTGATCCCTCATTAGTCTGTCTTTCATCCTGACCTTTATACCTCCCTTAGGTGTTGACCCAGAAAAGCAATCTTTGGGCAGAGGTGCTTAGGCCTGTGTGAATTCTGTAGTGAGAGGCAGCAAATATTGTTCCACTGGAGCTATAATGCTCAAACAATATGTGTTGCTGTTTGAGCCTACTCAGCAGCTAAACGCCCTGCAGTCACTCACCCACCCTCCCCCCAGTTGGGAATGGAAAGGGAATTGGAGGGGCAACGGGAGACTCGCGGGTTGAGATAAAAACAGTTTAATAACAGTAACAGAATAACATGCTGACAGCAGTATCAACAGGTAATGTACAATACAGCTGCTCACCACCCGCCGACCAACACCCACCTGCTCCTGGCTGGCCAATCCCAAACACAAAGTCACAGCAGCCACACTCCCAGAAGTGAGAGCCCCTCCCACCTCACTCCTGCCTTTATATAGTGAGCACAATGTCACATGACATGGACTATCGGCCAATCGGGGCCCAGCCCTCCAGCTGTGCTCCCCCCGCCCCCGCACACAGGTGAGGGCACTGGGCCCTGGGGAGCCCCTGGGGTCTCAGGGTGCTGCAGCTCCTCCCACTGCCGAACCAATGGGAACTCTAGGCCAGCCCCAACCAGGACAGTATGTTATGCACAGGTACTTGCAGAAAAGCCTGAGACACTGAAATAATAGTAGATATATTGTTTTCTTAAGGAAAAGAAATAGTGGGAAGAAAGTTCATCAGGCAGCATAGTAGGAAATGTTCTCTAAAGTGATTTTTTTCATCAGTGGCCATATGTTGTTTTAAAAAAGTCTTAAAGACTCCATAATTGTGTAATGCATTATGAAATCATGTGTCATCTGTCATAGAAATAATTCTGGATCATATATCTATAGCATTTAATTTCTGTGTGAATTGAATAGTGAAAATACACAGAATTATTTCTACATAAAATGAAGATTGCTGAGTCAACTTGGGCCAGAGCAGTGTTCTGGAGATGTTCATCATCATTGACTCAAACTTAGTGAGATTGTGTGCCAAGTCCCAGTAGTTTGGATTTAACATTGAAAAGACATGTTGAAAAGCAGCATAGCATACCTCTTTTTAAACCAGATAAGCTCCAGAAAACACTAAACTTTATGGATATGCTGAAATATCTGCTGATGTCTGAGATGTTTTCAATAAGATTTGTCATCAAATGATTCCTCAAAAATAATTTAATTGTTTTTGAATAGTCATCCCAAAATTTTTTATGTTCATTTTTTGACAAAACACCAAAATTACTGGAGAAGCTACACAGTTCCTCAGAGGAAAGGTACATCTCAGAAAAATCAATTTGCAATCATATTCAGCTTTTGACAAGCAATTACAGCAATAATATATGAATTAAAAGCATATAGTAAAAGCATGACAAAAGTTGTTTATGCTGATAACTCTGAACTATTTTTGATCTGAAATTCACATCTTGTTTTTTAAATATTAACCGTAATGACAGGGAAGAATTCTATCTGATGGGGAGCATGGGATGATGTACAGTCAGTGTTACTAATTAAATAAGTTTATTTTAAAATTTAATTACTAATTTCAAAGGAAAGATAACTGAGATAAGAAACTAATGTGCACTTACACAGAGGAGCTTAAACTGGATCTGATCCCAGATGTTTTATAAATGATGTAGTCCTGGAATTAAAAATCATTATACAGTGAGTTTGGAGTGTTATAAAATTTACATATAATATTGTTTACAGTACTATTTAATATATGATTACTGACTGTAGTTGATAAACACTAAGAAACAATAAAGATGACCAACTAATAAATGTAGAGGACAGGTTGTAATGAATGTGATACCTTTTTCTGTCAACCTCTCATTTAAAATTTAATTTCATATCCCAAACTGTGTTTCAAATTGTTTGTCCTATTCAAAGTTAAGGATTTTTATAAACCTAATTCTTCAGTTTCACATGTCAGCTTCTACTTGCTAGAAATCAAACAACATTTTCAGTTTTCAGTGTCTTACTAATTTTCAGGCAACATTACTAAGGCTTGTGGCACCTGCATCTAGAGTTAAGATTACAAAACTATATTTTTAGAAGTAGTGGAATCTAATTCTTTCATAAAGCCTTTATTCATGAAGACTGGAAAAAGGATGCTATCCACTGCCAACAAAAAGCTGGTTACATTTTCCTGGTTAGGTGAAACTGATCTTAACAAAGAATGAAACAATCTAATTTCTGTTATATAGTACAGTACGACACAAGTTATGGGGATAAGAAATAACTTTTCATTCACATAGAGTTATGCACATAAAAATAAAGTTTACCATATGCTAGAAAGGTTCACAAAACTCTTGTATAGTCAGGAAAAGGAAAAATAGTGAGTAACTGCAGTTTATCTGTTTCAAGTAGAATCAAGTGCTATTTGGATGATAATTTCTTGCTTATGGAATCATTTAGCATATTACAGGTGTAGGTGGACCTAGTCAGTGTTCTCTAATAATTTTAATAAATTCATTGGGAAATCTTTAATTGCCATATAAATTGGACAATAAAAAAAAAAACTTGATTTGATTAGCAATGTGTATGTTAATGAATAAGAAGCAAACTGGAATCGGAGTGTTTAATCCCTAATGTGCATTTGTCATAACAACTATTTTTTTTGAAGCATACTTTTTTGTTTAACACTAACAAATATTACATACATCTGAAGATCCTATGGCATGATTAAGAAAGGTATTGTCCATCAGTTTTACCAGACAGTACATAATTTCAAAAGGCAGTTTAATTGGTTTTAAAAAAATCTGGTTTGAATATAAATCCAACTGTCTTAAAAGCTCTAAACAAAATGAAGCTATATTGAGAGCATTTTATTGTGAAAATTTTGATAATTGTCAGAGATTCAAGATTCTTGAGATCTTCTTGACAGAAAGTTCTGAAATGAATACCACTCATTCTCTATATTACCTTGCTCCTGAAAATTAAACTTCATGTTTAAACAATTAAAAATAGATGTGAGTTAGTATAATTGCCTTTTCTGGAGTCATACAAGACTCAAAGTCAGAAGTTAAAATATTAAAAGTTCAGTCACTTTCATTAATTACTAGTTGGTGATGCCTTTATTAACCAAAAATCATTGTGATTCAATGTCTAATGAGATCCAAAATTATTACAGACAATACTAGATAAATATTCACCCAGAAAAAAAAAAAGGTATATTCCTTACCGATGTCATTATAACATAGCTTAAATATAACAAAGATATGTTTTAATGGTTATTTGTGAAGTGCTTTAGGTCAGGATTCATCTTTTATCTTTACCAGCAGTTTTCCACCTGTCATTCACTGACTGATTGATCTCCCTTTGTTTATTCATGCTACATGATAAAAACTCTGATTATCTAAGCCCATTGAGTATCTTCTTCCTGCAATACCGTGCCTGTCTGGTGTAACCTTCACTAGCTTAGTTGAGTATTATAGCTTTATTATCAAGTTGTTAATTTGTCATTTTCTCAGTGTCTTCTATATTCAAGTTGCACCATTGCAGCAGTGGACTTCTGTGTCCTTGGGATCTACGTGGATTTGCTTGAGCATCCAGGTGAAGTTGTCTAGATTTCTTTTATTGACTGCTATTTAAAGGCTTCTAGCTCAGTGAAGCGTGACAGGTGCACCAGCCCAATGAAAATGTGGCTTCCTGGCTGTTGAACCTTTCCCGGGCCCTTGTTCTCAGGGCTTTATGGTAGTTGGGGTCCTCGGCCAATAGGGGCTGATATTGATCACAGGTCAGATTTGGCTCGGGTATAAATGGAGTCCCTGGGGGGAGACATTTTGAGCTAGTCCTGCCTGGAGCAGTGTGCTGCAAGTAAGGGCTCTCCCCTTGTGTTCAGATGCCACCCAAGGAAACTCCTCGGGGCTCCTACAGGTTGGGACGCTGCCCTAAGATGTTCCTCGAGGTTGGGAGTCCTTACTTTTTATTAGGTGAGTGATTGAGCATTTTGGGTTGTCATTAAACCCCTGGTTAGTGTTTTGGGTTGTTGTTAAACCCCAGAAGTTTGCGTGGTGATAGTTTGTTCTCCTCTTATAGACATTTGAACCTGCTGTTTGTGTGTTTGCGGATTGTTGATTAATTGTCTACAAAAATAAATTTTTTTTTTTTTTTTATTGTCAGTTGGTTTGGGAGTTTCCGCAACATGAAGTAGAGAATTAAGATTTTATTTGGTGGTGTGATATACCTCAAATATTCCTATAACATCCCATCGGTTACTGAGGCTCTTTCTGTGAGCAGAACAACTTAGATGCCTGATGTAACTTGTCTAGATCTATTGACCTTGTCTACAGGACAAAGAATTTAGCTGTTTAAATGTTGATCTGTTGGCAAATCTATATTGCTTCTATGAAGATTTGTAAGAATCTTCATTTTTTTTACAATAAGTAGATATTGTTTCATTTAATGGCAGATATATATTGATTCAGTAGTTGTTTGGATACTCATCAAATATCCTGGAATTTATAGGTTACTTTCAGATTCAGTATTTGTAATGATAGTCTCACACAGATAGTTTTATTTTCACAGAGGTTTTCAGCTTCTTACTGAAGTTAGTCACAGAGCTCAGACTATATTAGTACTTTTATTTAATCTCTCCCCTGATTTTATTTCTCATCTCACTAATATAATGTGACCTCTTTAGACACGGAGAAAGTAAATAATATTATTTTTATTAGGCACTCAGAAGAGTTACTGCAGCTCTCCTGGATTTTGTGTCTTCCAATTAAAGACTTTCTGAAGGTGCTAACTGAGTAGACTGCAGATTAGATCCCAAATATAGGCTGCCCTGATCATTCTCCCAGTTCTTGCATTCCTACCCAAATATAAAATGGTAACTTGAATGGGCTTACATAAATTTTATGGCTATATTTGGTGCACAGTAATGTTTCTGATTGTACAAAGCACTATTCAGTGTGTGAGATAGATCCAGGTCATCCTTTAAAATGTACAACTGCAGTATTTTCATTACTTCAGAGAGTTAGTGGTTTTATAGCCATACTCCACTGGAGCCTCCGATCAAAGAGCATGTACTCAGAGGATCTTTGTGGAGAGGGTTGTCTCCATATCGGCAGTTAATTAAAGGAATAATAATGACAAAACAACACATCACAATGTAATCAATAGCTTTATGCCACAGGTGAACTTAGCATTGTGAAATTTCTTGTACAGTTTGTGTAAGTGTAATGGGTAGATTTAATTCTAGAATGACATAGCCTCTTCACAATTCATGTCAAACATAAATGAACCTACTTGGGTTTGTGTCACTCCCATTTAGGTACTCTACAAGGTTTTCATTATTAGTTACCATGCATAATCATTCAGATTTTCATGTCTTCTTCCTACATCAGATTTTTTCTGTCAGAAATCCATGTGTGCAATGTGTGCATTTATTTCAGCTACAGGCAGAAAATATATCATTCAGTAATGGAAAAATATTGAATTATGTGATGCTAGTTGATATGCCTATCCAACCTTCCATTCTCTGTACATCTTAATTCAGTATTTTACAAACCCATGTAGTCACAAACTCATCCTTATACCTCACTGCCAGGGGTCCTACTATCTCACTGTTGGAAGCCTATGTATCCTCATAGCTAATGGACCAAAATGATCTACAGTAGTATTCCCTTAACTAGAAGCCTGAAAAGTGGCACACCTGCTCTGCTGGAGAACTGCCAGTAAACAGATGCTCTGTGATGCATTCCAGTGACACTGAACACGGTCATAGTGGCACATATAGCCTGTTCACACAAGTAAAACAGGTGTTGTCTACAAGTTTAGTCACCATCATCAAAAATGTGAACTGGTGTTTTACTGGCATAAATGTCATGACTCTTATTATCATTGATCAAAACAAGCCCTGTTCTTGATTTGTTATGATGGTTGAGGGCTCACCCAATGTTTGCTGGCAGTCATCCCATCTCTGCAATTCTGTGAGAGATGTAGGTGTGCATGAAATACAATATTAGTCCAGAAATAAATAACTTAAATACAGGATTGAATTCTATAGGATTGATTTTAAGCACAGCCCCATTTGAATCAAAAGTTATTTAACTGAACTAATCTACCATTTTACAATCCAAACAAAGACATAAGAGGACAAGACCTGAGCCCTAAAACTAAGCTTTCAGAGCTCTACTCACGTAGGCCACCAGATATGCTCAGTATATGTACTGTGCTTTATATGGCATCTACAGGAGAGCCATGGGTGACTCAAATTTCTTTCTTCCCTGGGCTCCCAGACTATGTGTCCCTGGACTTCAAGTACTGGGAAGGAAAAAAGATGAAGTCTTGTCTATGCAGGCACCCAAGTGGCTGACCATATGGATGATGTGATATATGCACATTAGAGCATGGTATGCATCTGTCTGTACAGTCTCTGCAGCATAAGAAATTGCTGCACTCCAGTCACAGCACTGAATTTATGATGGGTTGCATTGGCTGACATAAAAGCCAGAGCCCAGGAGATAACTTTAATTAATAAATATATCTGCCATGCCTAGAGATCTAAGGGAAACACAATAAATGGTTGTTCAACAGGTCATGCATGGCACAGGCAGGTGGCGTGTAGCCCAAGGTGCTAGAAGGAATGCTTACTAGGAAATTGGAATTTGGAAGGGTGGCAAATGGAACTGAGAACCCTTAGAGATGCCTTTGAGGACAAGACTAGGGATGTCAAAAGGGTGCTCCAGTATGGATAATCCTCCCCCACAGAGCAGGGTCAAGGTGGTCATTGATATCATGTTCAGAACAACTTCAGCTATGCAAATGACACAAGAGAATTATTATTTTCAGCTTTTTACAGTGGTGCAAACTAGTTATTTCTCAGACAGAAGGACTGTGATAGTGGAAAATATCATTGCAGCCTGACTTCAGAATACAAAAGATGCACTATATTATCCTGATTAATCATCACCAAAAAAAAAAAAAAAAAAATCTGGATTCTACCTGTCTTAAAAAAAAAAAGTTTAACAAGTGTATAAAACGCCCCCATTTATCATTCTTAACACCTAAGAGCTTCCCTAGCAACTTTGAGTGCTCATAAGTTATCATCTTACTGATGACACAGTGTGTATTAAAAACATTAAGAGCTAACTATAAATTAATACTGAACATACAATTTTAAAGTTTCTGACCTGTGTGATAAGTGAGTAGCAAGGCTTTTTAAACCTTTTTATCAAATCTGAAAAGGGATATCCAACTGAAAGCCATGAAATTTCATTCAGTGTAGAAGGCTGCAAACTCTCTAATTTAAGGAAGTGTGATTTCAAACTAATTATAGTGAATAGAAAAATGAAGAGGGACACAAAGAGCTTCTCAATAGATAAAAATACTGTTTGAGAAAGAATAATGTAACAGTCAGAAAGGAATTAATGAATAGGACAGGTATATACATGCCTAGAAATAGCTATTAATACCACAGAATTATGCACTACTCAGTCATTAACATCACATTGCACCTGGCAGTTTAACAGGCAGATTTTAGTTCTCTGAGAAAAGAAATTAAGGGCTCAATTATGGAGCCAAGCCATGCTGAGAAGGGAGAAAGATACATACTGTTTCATGTTGTGCTGGGAAGCCATATGCCTGTGGAAGGTGCAGAAAAGTTGTCTGGCACCACTACACCTGCAATAAACAAACCATGTTGATGGACCAGCCCATTCACAGGGAAATATGTTCTCCAGAGAAACTCATTAAACCTCATTCTGAGTGTAAGGAAAAAATCTTAGATGTAAAAGAAGTTGTTCTCTCTCCTCTCCTGATGACTACTCAGAGACGATCCTGCTCTATGAGAAGTAGTGATAGTTCTGAGTTAAGTTTCAGTGTAAATTACATGAGAATAGGAACTGAAGATTTGGGTAGACATCCATGAAGCCCTGTAAGAGGCAGATCTATGTCTGGACTTAGTCCATTGGTGTCTGAGCTGTACATTTGGAGGTATTGGTTTGCCTGAAAGGAGTGTTTTCAAAACAAGCAGCTTTGGGGATTTTATTAGACCACATAGTTCTGTTATCTTCAGATGCATCTTCTTAGGCTGGTCACACTGAAAATATGTCCCTGATTCCACTGACCAAGACCACACTGTATATTCTGTATCTGAGCTTTGTATTCATGCATGTAGATATGATTTTTGGAGTCCTGCTCTGTGAGTTGCAAACATTTCCCTGTATGCCTTTAACATCCTTCCTTTTTGTAGTGTAGAATGTATTTGTCTGACCCAATGATGTTCCACACTGCTCTTGTCCTTGGTATAGGCTTAACATTCCCTCTTATGAGTCCTATCCCTTCTCAGTGAACTCTTCATGAGTACTTTTTTACATCTGTTTCACTTATCCACATATATTAACTTCTGTGTTAACAAATTTATTTTTCTGATTATTTCTTAAATATATTTGTAGTGATACCACTACATTCTGAATCATTAGAATGCATTTTCCTTCATTAAATAATTACAGTTATTATGTATGCAATGAAGCATTATTTAAGCAACTCAGTATTATCTCTGTCATTTAATTTTTTCCTCCTACTCTGTCAATCACATTTCCAGCTTTATGAGATTTGCCTTTCTGAAGTACTGAGAACACATATATTGATTCACAAACCATATTTTTTTCACAATAAATGCAATTTTATCATGATCACATACAAACACAGAATTATTGTTATTAGAATGACCGATTGGTTTTATCTATTGGAAATGCATCTTTAATAAGTAAAATACTTCTAAGATATCAAATCTTTCTATTTGAATGTTACTATCTATCTGTTTTGTGCTTTTTTTTTTTAAAGCAAGTCAAGGATGTTTTAGTAGTGATGACAGAGGAATTCAGAATAAATTTTTTATTTTATGCTCTGGAAAGAGCTACTCTTGTTGTTCTTTCTGTATGACTGAGCCATATTAGTCACCTGTGACATAACTTTCAAGTCATAAAATCAATCCTTAAACATTCCAAGGTCTAGCTTTCTGAAATGTCATTAATTCAAAAAACAGGCTATGTCATTCTTTCAGGTGGACTATATCTTCCCCATTTCCGAAGTAGAGAATGTCCATAACATAAAAATATTGTGAGTTTGTTAAATCATGGTTGATATCCAAACCTAATTATTATATTTCATGATGAATATATGATAAAGCAATCCCTGGTCTAAGTCAAAACAATGACTTTCATATTTATTCCAGAATTATAGATGTGTTACCATTGTTCTTCTTTAGATATATTAGAAATCAAATTTCCTGATATAAAAATCCTGTCCACTATCAAGCCCTCTATAGTCTTAATTCTAGCATAACACTGATTTTCAGTTGTGCTTCTAAATGAGTGCCTTTTCCCTGGTAGAAAACAGGACATACAAGCTTTATCCTCACAGACCTTCAGACTTTCCCATGAGTTTGTCAATCCATCCTTATAGGTGTCAAAGTCCAAAATTTATATCCTCAGAACACCAATTCAATAGTCATATAACTAGATATTTCCACCAAAATATTAACAAAGGTCTGTAAACTTCCAATATTTTTTTTGGCATGCTGAGAACCATTCAGATCTGGACTGTGTTGAGCAGCAAGATATGCCAAACATTCACCTGCACAAGTCCTTACCTAACTGGAGTCCTGGGGCACAGCCACCAGATCAGTCCCTGTGCAGAGGAGACCTGTATCCACATACCTATAATCCAGAAATTCCATGTTTTGAGCATTCATTGATGATATGAAGACCTACACTTCTCTCTTGTCTTTAAAAAAAACCAGGCTCCATCTCTGACTTCTCACATGGATGTTACTTAACATAAGGACAACTGTTTTGTGGTTGTCTAGATTCCAGATTTGGCATTCACTAACTTGTTTTTAACACTGCTCTCTTTTATAAAAAAGCACTTATATATTCTTGATCCAGGGAAAGTGGGAGATGAGTCTATAACCAGGCTGATACATACTTAACCTGGAATATCCACATCTAGTTTCTGTTGCCAACAAAGACTTATATCTGGAGCTCCTAAATGGTAGCTGTGCTGTGCTATAGGTTAAGAGAAAGATGTTGTTCTTGTTTCTTCTGTTTTTTTGAGAAAAAATGGCTTGGATGTTTTTCTGAAGAGAAAGATTCAGGATGTTGGAGAATACAGATTGGAAATAAAGTACTTTTTTTTTTTTTTTTTTTTTCCCATGAAACAGACACTGAAGTCACAGCAATGTGCACATTTTATCTAAACTTTTGCTTCAGCATTTTCTATCACCTAGCTTATATCATTCTCTAGTCGTTCTGGAGACTTATTGTCCATATACAATGCCTACAAAATTAAAAGCAGCATGATGTTAAGAGTATTCAAGTACCTCCATATGTAAAGGTGTGTCTGTACAAGATCTAAGAGAGATACTAGCTCAGGCTCCCTTATAGCAGTGTATACTCAGGCAAACTAACCATATTTATAATGCCTTTAGTTCTGGAGCTTGAACAGCATTGCACTACAAGGGAAGAACTACCTTAAATCATGCTATATATCATTCACAGAATGTAGGCACCTAATGAGGCCTAAAGCTTGTATCGGTCAAAAAACTATCTAAAAATTCTCCACATCAGTTTTGAGAGATTAAGGTAGCTTTGTCCTTCTATAGGTCTTGTCTCAAGCTGTTTTAAAAGTGTCAGGTGAAACTGTTTGAAACATAATTGAGGTGGGTGGGAAGCTAGAGAAAGTGGGTTATTTTTCTCTCTAAGAGTTCAAAACACAGTCTTAGACATCAGACTAAACTTCAGGGAACACAATTTGCAAATTCTTAGTGGGAAAAAAAAATATTTCTGAGAATCTAATTAGCAAGTATTCAATAAATACATAATTTAAAAACCTCACTGGAGTTTGCAAATTCTAACAAAAAAAAAAAAAAAACCTAAATCTTGCAAAAAAGATTTTGACTACTGAGAATTTCAGTTCCAGCTAGAAAAGATTCTGATAATAGTATTTATTTGTGGCTTTCATGTTCTTTCTGCCAGAGTCCCCAGGTAGGGCTGTGGCTGTTATCCCTGTCTGAGGTATAAAGCATGTTTTTCACATCTGTCTTGTCTAGGCTGGCCCAAGTGCTACTGCATGGACTATCTCTCATTTAAATTGGTCAAAGGCTTGCTGCTGCTCAGGGCCACATTCAAAGTCGTTCCTCTTCCAGGTCACTCAATAGAGAAGGTTTATGATCAGATTATAACCTGGAATATGGATTCTCTAAAAAGCCATAACACCTAAGAAAGCTTGTGTTTCTTTTTTGTTAATTGGTGAAGACATAGCTGTTTTATCCATCACAGCTGTTGGGATATGATGATGACCATCTTGCCATTTTATTCCTAGGAAATGAATTTCCTGTGCAGGTCCTTTGACCTTACTTTCTTTTATAGCAAAACCAGCTTTCAAAAGAATTTAGATTATTCTTCTCCCTTTCTCAAACACTTCCTTTGCTGTGTTGCCTCACACAATGATGCCATCAATACACTGCAGGTGTTCGTGAGCTTCACCTTGTTCCAGTGCAGTCTGTATCCACGCATCCATGACAATCAATTCTATGTGTACTGAATATCCCTCCATGTAAAAGCAAACTGGTCTGCACTTTACTTCCAGAGGGATCAAGAAAAACACGTTGGAGATGGTTGCATACCATTTGGTGGCCTTGACTCCAGTTCATATCAGAGTTATAACATGTCCAGTATGACAACACTCTGCAACAATGTGACTTTGTTGAGGCCTCAATAGTCCACTGTTATCTTCCACTCTTCATTATAGCTTTTACACTGGCCTTATGGGACTATGAATTCACCCTATGGGTGAATGAGTCTTACTGATAATTCCTTGACTCTCAACTTACAGATGGGAACCAGGTAGTCTTGACCAGTGTGATTTTGTCACCAGTGCACTGTCATGGTAGCAATTGGCACCTGCTCTTCTTTAGTTGACAGCAAACCCACCACAGACAGATACTCTGAGAGAGCAGGCAAGCTAGACAACTATTTAATCTTCTCCTTACTCAAGGTAATTATACCAAAAGCCCATAAGTACCCTTTTGGGTCTTTGAACTACCCTCTCCTGAGGTAGTCTATGCCAAGGATACATAGAGTCACCTGATCAGTCACAATAGGATGTTTTTACCACTTATTCCAGATAGGCTTACCTCAGTCTCCAACACAGACAGTTCTTTAGATCCTCCTGTCACTCCAGAAATACAGATGGATTCTGTTCCTTTGTAATCTGATGGTATTAGAGTACACTGTGCACCAGTGTCCACTAGGGCTTTATACTCCCCTAGAGCTTATGTGCCAGGCCATTAAATCCACTCAGTCCAGTAAACCTGGTTGTCCCTTTCTTCTGCCTGGTTGAAGGTAGGGACCCTCTATCCCTGGTCAGAGTCGTAATTTCTTGATTTTTGTAACTTCAGAATAGAAGTTCCTTCTTTGGGATCAGAAGTATGATCAATCCTTCTACTCTGCCCAGCAGACACAGGAGCAGTAATTTTCCTGAATGAATGCTTCTTGGCTGTTGTTTTTCCTTGCAGATCCTGTGCTTAAGCTTCTAGCCTTCAGGTAGGTTCACCATCCCAGTTCCTCACTTTCTCCCCCTGGTTACACAGAAAGAACCACGGGGGTTGCACATGGTGTGTGCCACTGGTACCTTCTCCCTTGAACAGTTTTTTTGGATGACTCTAATAACTGAGGCCTTGGTTGGAGTATATGAGGAGGACCTACCCTTCTCTGCTTGCTCAAACATTTTTTGTGTCAGTCTGTCCACAGCCAAGATACAGGCACACATGGAGGGAGAGAAATTATTGTTGTATTCTTGGAGCTGTCTGGCCAGTTCATCTATAGCTGGAGTCTCCATGTCTGTCCAGCTCATTATTGTCAGGGTGTGGGTGTATGACGTCAGTGAATTTCATACAATCTTTTGCCACATGGACTGCGTGCACTGGATTCCATCCAGGTCTTTGGATGCCAGGCCATTATAGATCACCTCCAACTCAAATTCACTCAGATACTTGATACCTCCCTCAATGTTGATCCATTTGCTTCAGGAATTTACAAGTTCTTCTTTGAATGGATACCTGTCCTTCACACTTGACAGGAGTCCCCACCAAAGACTGAGGACTCCTGCCTTTTTTCCAGTTCCTTTGTCAAGGGCCTTATCCTTCACAAAGGATCCTACCTGTCAGGATTCCTTACCCTCTCATCCCTGACTACTGTCTCCA
Source organism: Tyto alba (assembly GCF_018691265.1). Taxonomy (NCBI): domain Eukaryota; kingdom Metazoa; phylum Chordata; class Aves; order Strigiformes; family Tytonidae; genus Tyto; species Tyto alba. Next base: position 38,174,667 of record NW_024881316.1, on the reverse strand, counting down.
ATATCACAGCATTGAAATAACCAGCTGAGAATTAGTTCACCTGGTTGATGGCTAAAATCTTTTCACATATCTTTCAGATCACTTAGGGATAGGGATTTCATGGTTTCTGTCTCATTTATGATTTCAGTATCTTCCTCCTACTGCTCTTGTGACTGCTCTGCTTCAGAACAGGCTGCCTTTTCTGACTATTTCTCCTGCTCCCTCTCAGGAGAAGCTTCTTCACCCCTTAGTGAACAAGCTGACTTCTGATTTCATTGTTTCTTACCAACACTTTTTCCAGCACAAATCCAAAACATAGCCCCATAATAGCTACTGTGAAGAAAAGTAACTTTACTCCAGCCAAAACTGCAGAGATATGGGTTTTTCTTCTTTGATTATAACAGGTGGAGGTATGAGGTCTAAAAGGCTTCAGTCATAGATTTCTTCAGTGGTTAAACCAGCTGGTTACAGAACATCTTAGTGGGCTCTTAAGTAGTCTCTCTGGTCTGTTATTCTGCTTCCTTTTCTAGCCCTTCCCTCACAATGTCTAGGGAGCTGAGGTGCTTATCATAGACTTCTGTTGTGATGTGGATTGCAGCATCCACCCTTTGGTGTCTAAATTATTCAGTGGTAAACATGATGCTCAAAGAACAGTACTTTACTACGTGTTGGTATTTGGTCTGCCTGCACACTTTTCTGTGAACGTGATTTACTCTGTTACCTTCACCACTTACCTAAATGTAACTGAATTCCTGAGATGAAAGCATAAGGCAATTATTTATAGTTACATCATCCCTAAGATACTGAAGCATAACATTAGTTACAAGCACACATGATTTGGCTGGTCCAATCCTAGTCCACATCATGAATGGGAAAATCAATAACACTGAATAAATCTTCCACTGAAATGATCAGCAAACCTATAATTGAGATGACAAAAGATCTTTAAAGACCTGTTTTGACTGGAGCAGCTTTATTTTCTGAGCTTCATTTGAGCCAAAATTAAGTGGACCTACATGCACTATCTTCAGCTGTCAGATGCACTCATTCATTTATTTGGCAAGTGATCTCATTCCATGGTTGAAAATGTTGCGCCCATGACAGAATTAAAGAAGTGTAATGTACTGAAACCAGCCCCAAGTGCAGAGGAAGCAGACAAATTTTAAGCTCATTTTTTTTTTCTGGTCTGGCCAACTTCTACACACAGGTATAACTCAACAGGGATGCATCCATATGAAGAAATTTCCAATATTAGCTGAGAGCTCACTTTTAAGGTTGATCTAAGAAAAAATTACCCGTACATTTCAAATATCCTTTTCATAGGATTCTTTTTGTCCAGTGGCACTATCTATCTCTATCTGATTGACACTTGCAGAGGTTGTATGCAGCTGGTGAAATGATTGATCATAGCTATTCTGTAGCATCTGCTACAGTCTACCAAATCAGTTCTACATTAAAAAACCCAACATTGTATGAGCATGTCCAAAGGCTGATATTACTACTTATTTCTAGCCATGACCTAGTGTCAAACCTAGAACATGGAAAAAAGTAAACTTTCCTTCCTAACCAGATCCTCTATCTCTTATCTTAATCTCTACTTGGGAACAAGCTTGGGAACAAGTTACTACAAGCTACTATTAAGTCTAGATGGAGCTCAGATCCCTTCCGTTACCCAGCTATTAACGTACTCTAGCCCTTCACTAAGTTCATGGTAACTCATTCCTTAGTGAAAAGTTATTTCAGAGTTGCTAAGGAACAACTGTTTAAACAGGAGAACCAACTTACTGAAAGCTTTTAGATTAGCTGATAGTAATTAACTTGCCTTACTATTTATTGAACAATAATAAAAACAGTAGCACATTCTTTAGTTCACCTTCTTTCTTCTGGCAAGTTTCCCTTCAAGTTTCTGTTCTGACTCTTGCTTTCATGTAGGTTCAGTACTACCTTGATCTCTTCACTTTTGATCTTATTGGCATTTCAACAGGGTATACAATTCCAATTGTTCATGCACAGAAAAAGGAAATTTAGATTCAAACAGATGTAAGGATAGTTTGCAAAGATTTTTATTTCTTTTTCCCCTCATAATCTGTTTACACAGGAACATCAAATAGAGGCTTTTTGCTGTTATCTGTCCAATTTCTCTGTGGTTGGGCCATTCAGCCAGCAGATGGGAGCCCCTGATTTCAACCCCAGAGGCAGCTTTAGGGAGGATACTATCAACAAAACATTACCCACAAAGCTAAAGTAAGATGTGTTTTTCCCAATAGTCCTCTTTACTGGAGATTTTGTTAACAAAATAATCATTTTTCCTCCAGACTCCAACTCACTTTCTCTGCCTTAAAACTGCCTTCGGCTGGTCTAGCCTAACTTAACAGTAGCAAAATAAGTAGAGATCATACCAGTTCTTCCCCAGATGCTTTCAACACTGTGTTCCTTCCTTCTCTAGGGAAGGGAGACAGGGACAAAAATCTGTGCTAATTGTCCATAAGCAATATCCTGTTCAAATAAACCAATGTCTTTTTACTTAATTATTTCCTGATGTCTCATTCCTAGTGAGGAAAATATCCATCTTAGGATGTCCTTTTCCTTCCCTTTCTAGACTATTTTCTATGTTATTTGTTTATTGAGTTTTCACATCTCCGAACCATATTGAACCACTATGTCAATGGAAGAAAATAAAAAGTCACTCTGAAATCCATGTCTTCTTTTATGCTTAGACTTCACTATTCAAATATTTTTCTATTCAAATATACTTCAGCTATGAAAGAAACATGATAGCCTTTCTGCTATGGAATATGTGGTTATTGCCATAACCCACCTAGTATTCTATTCAAATTCTTCATCTGTAAGAATTTCCTACTGGAAATATTCTTCCCTCAAAACCTCTATATAAAAGCATTTATTGCTCTCATTTGATGCTCTTGACTCTTTGTACTTCAACATGCTCACTTTAAGGCTGCTGGCTTTTGTGACCATCTCTGCTTCATCTCTTTTGTTACTAAGACTCGCTTTCTACTTCAAGCTTTCATCCTAGGCACCACAGTGAATTGGAAAAAGCACCCTGCAAAATAACTCCACCCCTATAGCTAAGCATAAATAGTGCTCAGAAGACTAGCTAAGCAACTGACAGGTCTAGACCATTGCTTTTTATGCTATTTATGAATTGTCCCTCATGTTCTGCTCCTCATCTGGTATCTATGTACTGCTTTTGTATACTGTCAGGCCTTGGGTTCAGGGACCACTTTTCATTATATGCGACAGTGTTTAGCAGAATAGAGTATGAGTGAGATTATGTACTGCAAGTAAACAACACCTTGATGGGAGTGTGGATAGCAGAGCATTAGCTCCCCCTTTTATGAAAGCTATTCCTCTGGCCCTCATTTACACACAGTCAGATTGTACACTGCTTGCTTTGGAAGCAGTCCATTCTCAAGTGTTTGTTTTGTTTAAAGGCAGAGATCTAGAGCTGAACTTAGTGTAGCAAGGAACCATTTTATTACTCCATTTATTGTCTTTAAAAGACCAAAACAGAAGCATAAGTACCATTTCTGTGCTTTTTTCACAGGGAAAAGAATCTCATTTGTTCTGAAAAATGGGGCCCCTGATGTTTTCTCTTTGTTTCTGGCAAGCAGAGACCTTTCAGCCTACCAGACGTAGGATGCTCTCTGGCAGGAGTTGCTGGTTCACAGGCTCTGATAGGGCTTCTTTCTTAGATTTATTGGCTGGGAGAGATACGTGAAGCATTTTCTATAAAATTGAAAAAAGTCTTGTTTCCTTGTGCATGTGTAGGAAGATGAATCCCAACCTACATTTCACACTTCTGTTGGTCTTACGATCTTGTGCAGCTGTTCTGTTAATGGAGCTGTTTAACATCATATATTAGAGTGGTTAAAGTTTTTCTAGCAGTACTTATCATGTATGAACAAATATAAGGCTCATCTACATAGTGTAGATAAATACACACATTATAATGGAAAACTTAATCACTGTTGGGTTATAAAGTTAAACAATGAGAAATTAGTCATTTTTTTACAATAAGTAAGTACGAAGGATCAAAGAAATCTAAGTGTGTAATAATACATCAAGTCTGTTATCACCTGCTGTTTCAAGGCTCCTAAATATGAAAATGAATGTCAAGCAGTTAACAGATTAAAAAAATAATTATGGCTGTAGAGAACAGAACAATAAAAAAATATTATCTTTACCCATTTTATTTAAGTTTTAGAACAAGGCTTACCTCATTAGATGTGTCAGCATTTCCTCTACAATTTCCTTTCATGAATACATGGGTTATCATGTACTTCAGAATCTCTACCTTGATTTTTCTCTTTGGAAAGATGAAGAAACAACATAGCTGAGAGCAGAAAGAGAATGTTGAAGGAATAACTTGGGAGCATTTAGCATTCATTGTAAGATACATGTAAGTGTTTTCCACATTGATGTATTAACTCCTCTAGAAGGAAGGACTCTGTGATAAAAAGGAGCGGCTCTGGAAGAATTCCTACATCATGGATGGTTTGTAATCTGCAAACAACCATAACTGAAGGGAGTATGTGTTATGGTAGCAGTCACCTTTCAGTGTTCATATGTGCCTGCCAGGAAGACCTCCAGATTGTGATCTGAGGAAGACACTGTTATCATTTCATATTTGGAAGTGACTGGGGTTTTTAGAATTTCCTCCCCACTAGACTTCTGGTAAGAAGTTTGTAGAAGATTGAGCTAGGTTAAACTAATTTCTTCACATGTTTCAGACTAGGGGTTTGAATCTAGTTTTCCCATGCTCTTGGGAACAGCCAAGACAGAAGGAACCATTTTTCTTAAAGTCAATCCTTACTTCCTCACAATGATATTAATGTTAAAATTGCATTAAACATTCAGAATTTGAATACTCCCCTCTATCAAAAGTTTCACTGACATGATATCTGCCTTTCAGAGTCCATTGTGATTTGCACCTTATCGACAATATTTCCAGTTTAATTTCTAACCCCCTCTTTTCACAGCTTTTCTATTCAGTACTTTTTCCTAGTTCCTATTGCCAATACTATTTTTTTTCCTTTTCCATTTTTTTGCTCAGTTTTCCTACTCATTTTCTTACTGTATTTAATACCGATTTAAATAACCCCTGTCTTGCCATTACTGCTCTGCAAGGTCCTGCTGTGCAAATTGGCAATTTAAGTGAAGGCACTTCATGTAAGTGACTAACAGCCACCCCTGGTGAGATACTTAAAGAAACAATTGCACTAAACTGTACCTCTTGCTTTGAAGAAAAATTAGATAGAAGGCAAAGAACTCCAGCTAACAGGAGATTATAATTCAAGTTTCACAGAAAATATGAAACTATATAAAGCCTTTAAGACCTGTAAAACTGCAAGAGTCTTTTCACAGTTCAAGGGAAAGATTAAATCTTAACTTGGGAATCATACCTCAAAGTCAATAAAGTCCGACAGTGTTATTAAAATTTTAAATTGCTTAAGACATCTGCCTTGTCATCATTATAGGTATTCTGTGCTCACTGAATTATTATTCTGTCTTATTTTACTTAGAGTAGCCCTTAAAGTCAACTTAATTTCAATATTTTTATACCTTTATCACACAGTTAAGACAACTCTAATTTTTAGGGGCCAAAACCTAATTTTTAACCCACAAAGCTTTGATTCTCATGTTGAAAGCCTAGTTTTTATGATCCATCACCTCAGTTTTAGTGTACAAACCCTCCGTTTTAGGCTACAAACCCTAATGTTTAGGTCAAAATGTTTAGGTCGAAAACCTTCCTTTTCAGAATCCAAAGCTTTGATTGCAGGCATGAAAGTTTCCTTTTTTCTGCATCAAACCCTCAGTTTTAGGGTACAAACCCTCACTTATAGGGCATGAATCCTTATTTTTATGTTCCAAAAGTCCAACCTGGCCTTGAACACTTCCAGAGAGGGGGCAGCCACAGCTTTTCTGGGGAACCTCCAGACCTTCTAATGTCTCACCACCGTCACAGTAAAAAATTTCTTCCTTATATCTAATCTATACTTACCCTATTTCAGTTTAAAGTGATCACCCCTTGTCCTATCCCCACACTCCCTGATAGAGTCTCTCCCCATTTTTCCTGTAGGCCCTCTTCAAGTACTGGAAGGCTGCTATGAGGTCTCCCCAGAGCCTTCTCTTCTCCCGGCTGAATGACCCCAACTCCCACAGCATGTCCTCATAAGGGAGGTGCTCCGGCCCCCTGATCATCTTCATGTTCTTCTCTGGGCCCATTTGAGCAGGTCCACGTCCTTCTGATGTTGGGTCCATCAGAGCTGAACACAGCACTACAGGTGGGGTCTCATAAGAGTGGAGTAGAGGGGAAGAATCACCTCCCTCGACCTGCTGGCCACACTTCTCTTGATGCAGCCCAGGTTTTCATCTTTTCTTTTCTTTTTTTTTTTTTTTTTTTTTTCTGAATCCCTTTAAATTTTTCATGCTGTAGAATTAGATAATGTTCTTTGTATACAGCTCAGAAATTAGAATCCTTTGCTCATCTAATTCCATTCTCCTTTTTCATCTAGTGATTCCTAAATGGAAAATGCACACGTTATCCCCACAGCAGCATCACAGGTGTGGACCAGATCCCAGGGAAGACAATCAGTTATTGCTGTGCTAAAGGAAGGTCCCATTTTTTCTCAGATGGTATTAAGTGCCCCATCCTTTCTTTCTCATCTTACTTGGTATTCTGAACATTTAGTAGATGGAAGTGCAGACTTTGCAGCTTGAGATATTTCCTTAAGGTAGTCAGAGTATGGCCATTTTTTTAAAGTGTTTATAGATACAAGGATATCTATTTAATCCTAAATGTTTGAAGTTGTACACATTAAGAGTCCAAGTGTAATGCTATTGAACCGTCAAGTTCTTATCCTTGAGGTTAATGCACTTACCTAATTAAAGCCATCCAGTCAATATAAAAATGAGGTTTACCTCCTGTGAGGCAAATCCTGGTTCCATTGAAATCTGTGGAAAAAGCTTTTACAGACTTCAGCAGAACTATGATTTCACGTCTAATTAGAAAATGTTATTTTAAAACTACATATTAGGTTTTTATGTGGTGGAGAAGTGTATGAACTTTCCCTGAACAGAATTACTATCCAGTAGCCACATCAGCAAACTGGATAAATAGTTATTTTTTTCTTGATGATGTTATATTTTAATATGTATATTATATAAAATATGAAAATAAAATTTGTTTTTTAGCCTAGATTTTTCAAAGCAGTGGAATAAATATTTTTCTCTACAGCCTTGTGTGCCAATTAATCATCAATTGACAATCTGTTTATGATGTTTTCTGCTAATATGAATATTTAGTTCATATCATTTTTCCATTTCTTTCCTAGTATAAAAAATAACAAAAAAAATCAGCAATAAAAAAGCATATGAAGGAAAATAAGAGATCTTAAAAGGGAGTTTTATACTAATTATGTGTAGCTTGCTAGCAGTATAGTAAATAGTCCATGATTTATGTGGCTGAAGGTAAGGTACGCTTCCAATATTTCTCATAGAATTATGAGGATGATGGATGATCTGTTTTGCTGTTGCAATTTTAGTAATTGCACAGAGCTAGGGTAAAATCCATTCCACTGACTCGCTCTGGAGATAAAGGCATGAATAACTGTGGCCATTTTGTCATCACAGAAGAAATGTTGTTTTATCCTTTCTTTATGAACAAGAACCCCAACTCATTTTTTGTTCCGAGCCACCTGCTTTCTGTCTAAATTAACCCAAGATTCTACATAATTTCCAGAATTAATATCTGAGTAGCACATAGTAGACAGAACACAATCCATGAGGAAAGTAGCTAATTTGCATATTTTTTATTTATATGACAAGAATAGCAATATTTCATTATAAGCTTGGAGCTGGCCTTTCAAAGGATGGGAAATAGGATTTATTTAAGCCATATTGCTTTATACTGAACTGCCTGCCTATTTTGAAGGTTTGTGGATCTGAAATTAAAAAATAGAATAAAAATATGTTCTCCATTCTTTATAACAAAAATACATTTATTAGAATACAAATTTGGGGAAAAAAAAACCAATAACAGTAGTAAAAATGAAGTCATATCAAAATCTGCAAGTTATGTTCTAATATTTGACTAACATAAATGAAGCTGAAAAAAAGGAAAATGTATAACTACAGAAAAACAGGGAAAATAAGCATGTCACAATTATTTGTGCTAGTGATATTAAAAAAATGGTGAGGAAGGAAGTCAGTATTTCAAGCTTTGTGGCATGTTACGTTAAAGATTAAAATCTTGATTTTATAAGAACAATTATATAATGTTCTAAAGAAGATGATGCAAGTACCAATATTCACTAAAAAGATTTCTTCTTAAATTCCATCTCAAAAATTGATTTGGCAAAAAGTGAATAAAACCCATGTCAAACTAGTATATGACTAAAGTAATGAAATATTTATCTCAGATTGTTTCAAAGTTGCTACTGGTCAAAAAGAGTCAAAGATGAGAGTATCAGAACACAGGTGACTTTCTGAAGGTAAATTGGGGAGCACTGAGGACCAATACCATCTTAGAATTATTGATTGCAGGATGGGATACGCTGCCAGCCAGATCCATCAGTTGGCCTCTGTATTTTTAATGTGTATACACTGTATTCAGATCTTCAATATTTATTGTATTTGGAAGACAGTGGATAAATTGCTTATAGTCCATAATCTGTGTAAATATGTACATGTGATTTTCCTCTGAGGTGAGTGTTTGTACAGTGTAATTGTTAATTACAGGTATTTTCTTAGTTTTTTACCTGCGTAGCATGTTCTGTAACTTAGAAGCAGTCAACGTCAGACAAGTTGTTAGAATCAGTTCATCTTCAACAAAAAATTAAAAGAGTTATAGGTACCGTTGCCTGGTGTAAAGGTTCACTGACAAATGCCAAGCTTGTTAAAAAGCAAAGGAGAATTATTATGTGTTAATCATGTCAAATCGTTTCCTGAAAACTCTTGTGAATGTCAGGAGCCGTTAGTGCACTGTTAATTCACAGAGCTGTCTCTCATTATTTTGAACTCCTGAAAACCTGAATGAGACAGTAGGGTAATCCAAAGAGCAGGAGCTCATTTCTTCGGCGTACGGAGAGGTGCTAGCAAAGCACTGGGGTCACCCTGCTGGCATTCACCAGGGTTCTGCACCTGGGAGAGACATCCATATCTATAAACCCCTGACTGACTGAAATCAATGAAACTCCTTCTGAGATGGAGGGTGATGGTGAACGGGAGAGGAAGAGGCAAGACCAACACATAATTTAGGCTGAGTGACTTGTATTGACAGAGGCTTTTGTGAATCTGAGTTTTGGCAAGTGTTAATAGTGCAGCACCTTGTAAGCACAATGGGCCCCGTTATTCTTTGTTGCAGTACCGTAATGGGTAGCAATATTAGCCCAAGAACTGGTACACAAGTGTAGTGCTGTGCTTGCTTCTAGTGCAGAAAAGGGGCAGCCAGATGAGGAGGCTTCGATCTGCACTCCAGAGACTGAAGTAGGCTCCTGCTGTCTCCTCTGAAGTTTGTTAAGAAGGTTGAAATTGTTTGTATGGGCCTGAGATTAAGCCCTGAATTTAAGGTAATGTGAAAGCACTGACTTAAAACAAGTTGTTGACATTTGAAACAGATTTTTTTTTCAATAAAAATATGTCATAACTCTCTTGGTATTGTTGCTGCAATGAGCTTGGATGACAAGATGTTCCAGGCACTTTCAAAATCAAGTAACTCAAAGAGAGTTCAAGCTGTGTACTCTGATTTCTACTGCTTTTCATCCTAAATTTCAGTTTCTTCAAAAGAAGTTTGCTCCTGAACAGTTCCATTACCCTAAATGATATGGACGCTTACTACATAAATTGCAGATGAGGACAAAATGAAAAGCAGTGAATATCAGGAAAAAGAATCAGCAAAGAAATACAGTGGTGGAACTTCCTAGTCAGGTCAAATACAAAAGGAAGAATGGGTGTCATTTTCTGTAGCCAGGAAACAAACGTAATTGAGCTAAATTGATCCTGCAGGATTCTTTTTATGATTTTTTTTTTTTTTTTTTTGTCAGTCAGAACTGTGTACTTATTCATTTACTCCTAGTATCTGTTTTCTATTGCAGTCAAAGCATTGCAGATACTACAACTGAAAATATGGGGACTGCAGTCCGGTCATTAGGACTGCCTGATGTACCTTCTCCTGGTAAAGTAGTGGGGAAGAATGCAGGGATTGTGTCTAGATCTGAAAAGAAAAAAAAAAAAAAAAACAAAAACACAAGTAAAATTGCATAGATAGATAGATATGTACTGTAAGCATATAGACATATGTATTAATATATATCTGTAAATAAATTCAGATAGCTTAAGAGTTAACTGTAGAATGATTTCTTTTAGTTGTGGATTATTTTTATATTTGAGCTCTACAAGCCCCTAGAAATTGAGCTTCTTTTTTAGATATTTCACTTAAAGAAAATATATTTTCTCTAAAGAATATATAATATATACTACTGAGGAAAAATCTTTCTGAAGTAAATATGATTTTTTTTTTTGTAGTTCAGTTGCAAACACAGAGGATCAAGTTCCAGTCAAGTTAAGTGCATATCAGTAAATTATAGCAGAGCATGACTAATTTTTGTCTGTAGATAGAAATCAGTTGTTGGATAATAATAATTATGAATAGATCTATGTTTAACAGCTCCATTAAGGCACTGTCAGTGCTCTCAATTCCTCTCCTATGTCGTGTGTAAGTACTGGTGGCAGATTACAATTTAGAAAAAATGAGACAGAGAGCAGTGGATAACTAAGCCATGGCAGCACAGCATTTTATGATTCAAACTGAAGATGTCTCAGTTTTGGGTTCTTGGCCAATTCTGATTTCTTATTCACCAAGTATGGAATTTGCAAATAGCAGTTGTCAGCTAAAATACAGCAGGATTTAAACATCTTCAACAGAGGCCTGAATGTCGGGGTTAAGCTCTCTATAACATGTATGGGAGAAGATAATGACCTAATGATGTCATAAATGACAGCCAACACAAGTGGTTAGGGTCAGAAGTCTCCTAAGAGGGAGAAACGATAGTAAGAGGCCATAAGCCATTTTCAAACAGACTATTTTCCCTCTCTTTTGGGTGCTGTGGCCCTGTCTTTCAAAACCTTACATTTCCAATTAGTGGGAAGATGAGGTAATGATGACTGTTAGTTTATCTAGTGGCTTGGGAGTTAAAAGGTACACAGGGTTGAAGTACATTTTCATATAAGCATATAAAATTAATACCACAATATCCAGTGGGGAGAGCTCAAGATTTGCAGATATTCCGTTTCCTATTTCTAGTTATGCTCAAAAGCCATTGATCATCAGTTGCAGTCTTCATCTCAGTTGTATATGTTTAAATATACAAGAGATTTTCAAAGGCACCTGCTTTACACTGTAGAAAATATAGGCATTTTAGACATCTGCTTTAAGGAGTTTTGTATATTAGGAGTCTAAAATTTTAGCATGTCCTAGATTCCCTGAAATCTTACCTTCTCCATAATAGATAACAGTTGATCAGATTTTACAAGAGTAATAGTTTTGATCCTAAGCTCCTAAGGTGTGAGAAAAAAAAATGGGGGGGGAGGGGGGGGAAGGGGGGGAGGCAGGGCACAGATTTGCACTGTCTTGTATAAATGGATGGAGCTAATAACACTTCTTTCAAAGACCTGTCTGAAGTTCTGCACTCCACTCCAGCTGCAGACATAGTTGAACAGTTGACAAGAACTGAACAGAGCTGGAAGTGGTTTCAGTGACGATAATTGCCTTACAATCAAAGCAGTTTTCCTTCAGTTACTTCAATATCTGCTCCAATATTAAACTTCTGTGGGAATTAGAGAAAATTTTAGGTTCATGATGTGATTCTAACCTAGAACCCTCCATTTTGATTATTTCTTTTCCATAGGAAGTAATGGCACTTTCTGCTTTTTGCTTTTGTGATATATCTTTCTCCCAGTCTGTTCATCAGAAGTCTGTAGCCATTTTCTCAGATGCTGACCCTGAATTACAGCTGACCAGAACTGACTGTATCAGCGGGCTTTATGTGAGTTTATTCTTGCACAAAATCCACAGAAAAGCCATGGACAAAAGGTTCCCCAACTCACTAATTCCACAACGTTCAACATCCATGAATAAGAAAGCAACACAGAACTGACCCTAAGAATAAGTTAAATACTTGTTTTTCTGAAACTTTCCAAAGTAAAAGGTTTCAAAAAGAAAGGTTTTCAAAAAATATATTGGAATAAGATCTCAGAGGAAAGATGTTACTTTTACAGTCATGAGTTCCACACACTGTATCATTCTGAAATGACTCGCACAGCATCTGCTGTCCTGGCACAAGCTGTGAATCAGATGCTTTCAGTCAAGCACATGCTGATAGAAAAACCCGCACCTGCAAGAAGACACTCATGATTACGTTAGGTTAACCACAGGGACACTAAAAAAGGTCTGGAGCTGTAGTAATGCTCTTTATTCTTAAAAATGCAGCTTGACAAGCTTTCCTTTATATTTTAACTAATGTCAGGACTACAATGGCAGCTTCTTATGGTCAACTAAGAAAACACAATAGTAAAAAACCCCCATCTTGAATAGTAAAGTACTTTTTTAATAATGAAAACAAGTTGCCACTTCTGATGATCTAATCTAACTGGCTTCAGAGTGTAAGGGAATGATAGATATTCAAGAGCTCCAAAAAGGGTTCCTTGTTTTGTGGACTATGAAACAAATTATGGGAAATTGAAACAAAAAGAATCTTCCTGATGGAAAACTAACAAACAAACAAAATTCACAACAGTATTCAAACAGATTTGATGTTAATGAATAATAGCAATTTGAAGGATTTGAGGGTTTGAATCAACATATCCTAGAGGGATTCAGGTTTCTGTCTTTGATGTATGTTGGGCATTTCACAATTTCACTGTTATAGACATTCACTTTTCTGCATGTATAGTTTACACAGTCAATTCTATGGTATATAAATTTTATTGTAAATGTATATTTAAATTTCACTTTTTTGCAGAGAAATACCTAGGGCCATAAACTCTATTCTTGTTATAGTTTTAATTTTTTGTTTATATTCTCATCTGAATAGTGATTCATTTTGCAGGACTCAATTTTAGCAAGACAATGGTATTAGTTACCAAAATTTAGATAATTTTCTCTTATTCTGGCAATAAATTGAGATTTAAATTCTGAAACTTTAGCTCATTTTACTCCTCTAACCGGTCCCTTTTGACTACTTTCAACTCCCTTGAAGACCCAGATATTCGGGGATATAGATTGCTTCCGTATTCAGCAAAACACTGAAAGATGAGGAAGAGTCTGATTTCTACCAGTAATACAGCTTTTCAGTGTATCTTTGTCCTACATTTAAGATAAGAATACTATTGTGTGCTGGAGCTTCAACACTGTACTGAAGTTTTTGTGAGACTGACCAAGCAGCTCCCATCTACATATCATCGTGACATGCCAAATTGTGCTAAGTTGTTTCTAGAACAATACTTCAAATTAATTTTCCATTTCTTTATGTTACACCTCAAAATTAGGACTTTGCAGTTGAACTCTTAGCTTTTTACTTAGAATATCATTCTAGTACTAAAATATACTTTGGCTTCTACCAGTTCCCCTCAAAGAACTTCTTATATTTATTTAATGACAGCCCAGCAATGGGCATAGTCGCATTGCAGTTCAGAGGAGCACCTCAAGGGCTCATGCCACTGACTCACAACAGAGTAATTCTAGAACACATTAATGAAGGTGTTGTTCACAATACAAACAAGTAAGCAAGATGTATCATACTGTGCTGCAAACACATTGTTTTTATTCATTCCACTGTAATCTCCTATTGAAAATTAACTTAACCAATAGTAAGCTTGCCATAACTCTTCTGTTCAGTCTCCTTGCAATGGAGAGCAAGGTATTTTAGCCAGGAACTCTTCAATCTAAGAAAAATAAGAGCTTCTGGAAGGATCCTCTCCACAAAGTCCCCCTTGCTTTAACATTTGTTTCAAACTTTTCTCTGAAATAACTCTACTTTTCATGCTAATTGCAGCTTGAGACTCATTATTTTCAGGGGTGTTTAAAATAGGCTGCTGTTATATAAAAGGGTCATTTTGAAGGAGGAGCCATCTTCTACACTCTCTGCCCCACTACTTCCAATTATTTTGTTGTCATTCTAATTGGTTATTACTCAGAGATAGAAAATTTGTTGCTATTTGACCTTTTGCTTGTTTGAGATTATTGTAATGTTTCAGGTGCTCTAAAAATGGTTGAAAGTATCTAGAGATTAGGAGAGATATCCTGTTCTATCTGTTGCTGCTTGCAGCTGTACAAAGCACAGGCAGTCACGTCCCAGGTTCAGAGACAACTTGTGTCTTCTATACTGTGGCAGTAGCTGTCATTTCTCTCCAATTCACTAAATCTGCTCAGGACTGGATTTTGACTCTCTCCAGCTGCCTAGATGAGGATATGAAAAGAAAAATCTTTTTACTTTATTCAGTTATGACCTAAACTCTGTGTGCAGGATTATAGATGCTGTATGCTCCTTCATTCTCTGACTTCTGTGAGTGACATAACAGTGAAAATGGATGGACGTTTAGTGTCAACAAAGGGAATGAGCTGAACATGGAGTAGCTCAGAAACAAAACATTAGCAGTTGGGAACAGCACAGAGTCAGAGTAACTTTCCAGGAAAGGACTATGACCATGACATCAGCTCTTTTAAGGCTATCTATTTTCCCAGGTTTTACAGGAAAGTTGAGTTTCTTCTTGCTGCTCTTTTCCACCTCTTCTTACATTTGGCTTAAACTTCAGTGATGTGGACATGATGAAATGCTTTCCCACCCAGCCACTCATTCCCAGTAATAATATTGTACTGCAGCAACATTATAATCCTAAATTTTCTGACAGAGATATCTGGTTAAAACAGGGTATCAAATTTCAAAGCTGACTTAACTAAGAAATGGCTTGCATTCATAGGCAGTTTTTTATGTCATTATAGTATGCATGGACAGCAAGAGTACAAGAGTGGTGAGCATTACAAAACAGAAATGGGAGGAACTGTACAGCTTGGTAGAGAGGGAGCTGCAAGATAGTACTTACTAACAAGGCATTATGGAACTAAGTCTCACAGCCCTCCCATGGACATAAGTGGACCTGGTTGACAGTAGCCAATAATAAATGAATCTATTAAGACAGAGTTGGAGTGGACTACCTGTGTGTCTTTTGTGGTGGCACAGTGGTGACAGCAAAGTTAAGACTTCAGATATAAGTTGGTAACTCTTTCTTTAAAATTAGCTATATTACCCTCCATTAAAAAAAGAAGATGGGGTTTTGTGAGGAAGGTAAGAAGACAGACAGGTTTTTTAAGAGGAAAACGTTCTGTGTAATTTATAACAAAATCAGGAGTCCTGAATCAGGCGAAAGTATGGAGAAATCTGTGGTAGTTCCTGTTGTCTTCAAGGGGGAGAAATATTGTCAAAGGAAGGAGGAAGTAGGAGTATCCAATGCCTTTTCTGAACAAAACTATCCAATCAACCCTCCTTTCTGAGTGAGGTATCACTCAGAACCATTGATCTAACAATCAACCCTCCAAAACTGATTAAACACTGATGGAATCGATCAAGCATTCAGAAGACAGTGATGTTATTTCAAACAATGTAGCTGGGCACATAAAACAGCTGTTTATGAAATAAACAATATAAAAGAAAAAACACTACAAAAATTTGACTGACATCTTGTTAAACTGAGCAATTCAATTGGCGTTTTCTTATTACCTTAGATCAGAGAGCTGCTGGTGTGAAAAAATTCATTAAAAGGATGCATCTTTACTCTTATCTCTAATTGCTATTAAGTTTTTAGGCAGCCAAGAGCACTATTGACATTTTTCATGTGTCTGAGAAATTATTTGATTTAAAACTGGGTACTTCTTATGAAAATGCAATAACAGCAATAGCACAAAAATATAGTATCAGCTGCCCTGAAATGCATAGTGACTTTATGTCAAGCTGCTTTTATGACTGTATTCCTGCAACCATAGAAGAAGGCAAGAGTCTGCCTTTTGAGTAACACTGCTTTTGAACTGCTCTACTGTGTCCTGCTTTGCTTCTTGTAAAGAGATGTGAATTCACTTCTGACACTTTCCGCAGCTATTCTGTATTAGCTTAATCATTATTTGAACTCAGTTTATGGGTGAAGATCTGAACTGGAGCCTCCTACCAGTTGAGGGAATTATCTAGTCACCACAGCATGGGTCATGTTGAGGTTTGTGTCTTTGGCTGAAATTCCTTCGCACTTGAATGTTTCTCGCTGTATGCTATTCTTCTGTCTGAGAAGTTAAGACTCCAAACCTGCAGCTGAAACAATTTCAATTCCTGATCTAGACAATGAGAGGTCTTATGGTAAACCAGAATAACACCAACAAAAAGGTGTTAGACCATTACATGCTCAATAGGAGACCCTGGTTAATTTTCCTCAGGCAGACAAGGAATCTTAGCTAGGAATCTTGATAAAACTGCTTCAGCCCCTACGTTTTGTCACCTCCATTCTTGGTGAAGCTAGCCCCTTCATTCGTGTCTTCTGTTTAGCTATGAGTCAATTGACACTTTCCATTCACAAAATGCTCTTTTGGAATGTAATTTCATAAACAACAAAAACCTCTATTCTAGCTAAACAAAACAACTTTTTTTTTTTTTTTTTTGCTTAGATATTTTGTTTCACTTCTTGGCTTCCTGATGCCTCCTAACCAACCAAACACAAAAGCAACTAGCATTTTTCCTGCAATCTTTGTCATAACCATTTTATTTTACTCATAGCACATCCTTAGTTCTGTACACATCATTTCGAGGCTTAAGTACTCCAAGATGATGTAGCTGTGACCATAACAGATAAACCCTAGACAACATTGACCGATGAAGAATGGATTGATTTGCTCACATTTAGGTAGATCACAGTAGCATTAGAAAGTGAATTGACCTCTCGTTGCAGCTCGGTGCATCCTGTGGCTTCATCCCAGCTCATCTCTCTATACTAAGAACTGATCTTGCCCTGCTGATATTTATATAAAGTCTTTCTACTAATGTTTATGGGACCTGACATTACAAAAAATAGCACTTTAAGAATCCCTTTTAGAAGTCATGCATATTGTACTACAAATGAGAGAGTTTAGAAATATGTCCATATTCTCAGAGTAACACTTGACCTCGGGAAACAGAGAAATAAAGAACCCAAACATGTAAAAGATATTGTGTAGATGTATAAGACACTGACTTGTATTAGCAAGGAAACAGTTTCTGCGATCACTTCCATATAACTGTGTAGCTGAACCAACATGGTCCTGCTGAATAACCTGTGCAACATAAAGGGCCGCCTTCTATTTGTAGCTCTGTCATCTGCCTTGTCCTCCCAGCTTCATAGTCTTTCACTTTAACAGTGATTTCCAAAAGCCTCAGGGGCAGTATTTTCCCCTTGTTTCATGCTGTTCTTCTCATGCTTGTATTTCTCACTGCTTTGCACCTACAAGTTCAAATATCTTTGCTCCAACAAGCTCTCATAAGAAGAAATTAACACCAGCATGAGAATCACCCCTTCTCCATGTCCACCTCATCTTGTAGCTTTTAGTTTGTTAAAAAAAATCTAAAACTTAGTGTATAACAAAATAGTATCATTTAAATAATTATTACATATTACCCAGTAATATACATGCACAAAAGTTTATCAATTAACCAGTACAATGCCTGTGCCTGATTAAGCATACTCCAATCAGCATTAACAACACTGTAAATGGGAACAACTAACAGGGAATTTGGACACATTGAGTGGAAAGTGTATATTGCTGGGGGAAAAGCATGAAAAAAATTATAATTTTAGTCATCTTCATCTTCTTCACCTGCTGCAATGGAAGCACCTTGCTCAGAGGAGAATGCTTGTCTGAAGACCCACCACTGCTCTTTCTGCCTCACCTTTCCTTCTACTCCCCACCTCTTTGTTTATCCCCTAAGGTAGCTTTGAAGTCAATGTCAGCCATTACCTACAGACCCCACGAAAAAACATTGTGCCTGTAAACATTTACTGAGAACATTTGTGCTGCAGTCCTGCTAATGAAAATTCCTAATTTTGTCAGGAGGTCATCAGCAATGGGGAGCTTCTTGCTGTAGTAAGCTGATGTCTGTAACTGAGACTTTGTGCTTCCACTGCCCCTGGGTATGTTGAGTCTCAAAAGAGACAGTTTAAGCTGGAGGTAAGAATATATCGGAACAATATATCTCCAAAGAAGGGAAGGGGGTTAATGAAAAAAGAAAGAAAAAGGTTTTTTTCCAAGGCTGGAAAAAGGGGTTTGGCATCAATCTCATTGTTTTACACCACGCAAATTCCAGATACTCTAGGGTGTCTCAGACGACACTAGATACCTGTATTTAGGCACTTTGAGTAGCTCTGTACTTTAGCTGGGAATATGGATTGCTCCACAAGCCCCACCAGCTGTACTGACTGCAATGTGAGTGCAAACTCTCAGTGTGTTTGTAGACACCTTCATATGGAAGCCTTTAGAAGGTTTAAGTGTGAACGGAATCCCACCTGTAATACATTATTCAGTTACCTAAACACACACATCTAGTGCCTCTGAGGCACAACAAGGTATCTGAAAAACCTGCCTGGAGTGACAGTTAGTACACAGTACAGAAGGGGTGTCTGGAGGCCATGTGGGAACCTCACACAATTCTCACGAGATACCTACATTTAAACAACCAAAAAGATTCTATATTGTTTATGCTTAAAACCAGAATTCAGCTTCATCTTCTATGATGTGCTGGGCACTTTCTATCTGCTCAATTTGCCCATCGCCAGTTTCCATTAATCTATCCCTTCCCCACCCCCTGTATATTTCCATTATCTTTTTATTAGTATGTCCCATAAACAACCCTTCTTATCCCTCTATCAGTTCTCTGCAGGGTTCCCCAGTACTTAACCAAAGAAATCTCTTCCTCCATGCCTTATCCTCTTACTATCTCATTTGTAAATAAAAATTATTTGCTATTACTTACACAAACAACTCACAGTTGTCTCTCAGTACCATATAACTGTCTTTCTGCTTAAATTAAAATTTTAATGTTTCTGACATTTTCTTATGATGTAGCTAGGGGTTCAGATTCAACAAACATTTGTTTCTTATTCCAAGCTTTCTCTTACTTAGTTTTCTTAAAAGTGTACCAGTTACTGTACTGAGTGATTATGCAGCTCAGTAATTTTCAGCTCTGAATTTAATTTTTTTTAGATGCAAGCTATACTTGAATTTTGCATATTTTCTATACAAAACATGTATTGGATACAAATTTTCATATTTGTCTATGCATACATCTATGTGTACTCTCATATGTTATTAGAACAGCCTTTTTTCTGAACTTAGCAGATGCTATATTGTGGCTACAGACACCCTCCTCATACCCAGCTCATTTGAGCTTGTTATCCCTTTCTTTAAATGACTATTCTATACCTCTCACACACTTCACATGTGATTTTAGCAACTGCCTTTTCAAGACATCCCTGTCACACCTATCAACTCCTAATCACAATCAGAAAGTGGACTCTTGCCTCTGTTGGGTCTCTAGTGTCAGGCTACCCTACTTGTGCTTTACATTTTCAGACAGGTGTCATCAGACTTTTTATCACTTTCACAGATGGGAGGATTTCTCTGTAATCATCAACAGAGCTAGCTACCTTCAGGGATGTGCTTAAAAAAACACCCATTACTGTGATGCCTATAAAATCATACAACAGTGAGAGGTTGCTGTGATGCCACTGCCAGGGCTGGCTATGCTTCATGATATTATCTCATAGTTTCTTTGTGCTCCAATATGTGTCTGTGCTTGCTTAGAAATGTAAGATCTTTACAGCAGGCTCCATCCCCTTACATTCTGCAATAAATCAAGTCCCCTTCCATGCTAACCCTATGCTTATGCAAATAATAATTATAATACATGAGTCTGTGTATCTCAGAGACATTCCAGTTTCCTCTGTCCTCATGTTGAACTGTAGCAGATTGTAATGTTTCCCTACTGTCAGGTAGTGGTGGCTGTGTTGGCATATGAGTAAAACACTATTTAAAAGATCTCTGTTACACCCAGGGATCTAGCAATGGAATGCTATCCAGGCAATTATTTTAATTGGAGATAATCACTTGGGAAATGGATGGATGAATTAATCAATTCCAGTTAATTGAGATAATGACATTATTTATGCTGGTCACCTTTTTTTTACCACCATCTGTAGGAAGCTTTCCAAATGCAAAGCCAAAATCTTCCATGATACAGACCCACTGAGTCTACTGCAATTAAAGCAGGAATGAATCTGGTGCATTGTAAATATAGAATAAATTGCCTTACTTACTTATTTTTGGAGAAACCATGTGTGCAGCTGACCTGGGAATACTACAAATTACTCTCTTTATTCCACTGTTGCTATCCTGTCATTAGTAATGTTGCAACAGGAGGTGTTCTTGGCATTTGTTCCAACAGAAATATATAACTTTTGTTTTGTTTGCATACTTATGCAGCTCATTACTATGTGAAAAACAATCTGCAGCTTAGCATTTGTTAATGGGATATGGAACAAGGAAACAGCAGATGGAGTATTGGGATACTGAATGCATAATAAGTTTGATCCTGAAAGTTCTTGTATGATTTTTCATCTCAAGATGGTTGTTAAATTCCATAGCAAGGCTTAGCAGAAGCCATGCCTTCATTCAAGCAGTGAAGGCACAGTCCTCCACACTAAACAGACTTAAGGGTCAAATATTCTGTGCACCTGATCACCTCTTAAAGGGAAACAAAAGACAAGATTTTGCTTTGTGATTAATTCTTTGGTTTCTTTTACTGTTCAGAGAGGAGGTCTGAAAATAGAATGGCTCATTCTCCTTCAAGTGATTGAAGATAACCTTCAGCTGAAGAGAAATAGAGTTCTGAATGCCATACTCTGCTCACCTGTATGTCTCACACTGACTGACGCCCACAAGGTTCACCAATCTGAGGACAAATAAGCAGGGCTATAACCACTTTGTAGTAAGATGCATCTTTATTTAATGTGTTATAGCACATTTTCACCTCTCAGAATAAGATCTTTGAGCAAAATTATTTCTGTATAATCCGTTTTTTCCATCCTCATCTCTGTGTCAGACTGAGTGGTTCTTCAAGTCTGAGGGAATAGACCAAAATCTTTTGTCTTGAAAAGATAACATTCAAATCATTCTGTGACACTCAAATCAGAATACACTGAGCTGTGGATACATCTGTGACCACAGCATGGAATAGATGTATCTGCCAGGCTGCAGTGAGCTAGCTCAGATTTCAAGAGCCTTTTCTACAGCAGAACGACTCTCCAACTCATCTAACACAGACTTGCTTAATAAATCATAACCTTTCAAACTTCTGAAAAATGGTGATGTGTGGCAAATGAGTTAACAGTCTTAGGATCATTACAATCAAATCCTAAGTAGCTACAATACACTTTGCTGCAAACACTAAGTGAGACAAGAACATGACAGATGAGAAATCTTCATGTTTTCAACAGCAAGTGAAAGTACTGGTCCAGCAAACTGTGATTGTGGGGGCAGGGAAAATGTTGGAAAATGTTAGGGCAGGCAACATTTTTTACAGGCTTTTCGTTCCGTCATTGTAGGAGTCTCCTGAATTCAAGCATGATGCCTTGTGTCTCCACAAAGGGGAAAGCATTGTTTGTGAAAGGTCAGTGCCTTGGGGTTCCCTTATTTTTGCACAAGGCTGAATTAAATTCTCCTGCCTCCCTCAGAAACCTTCCAGTAAAGACAGCACCTGTGACCCAGGGCATGAGCAACTCTGAAGAGAGATAATGTTTTCAGTTAAAGGGGACCCAACAGGGTAGTGTGCATGTGACTTTCATTTTCATATTCATACTGATCCTCTATCCAACGGGCCATGGGGACGGGACACTGTAAGAAGCCACCTGAGTCACTGTACGCAGGCCCTCACCTCTGTGCTACCGAACAAGTAACAGCTAGGTCAGGTGGATGACACAACATTAACCCACATATCTGCAAAAGCCATGGGCCAGGAAATGTTTCCTTACGCCTACCAAAAGACTATGTTGTGCCACAGGAAGAAAGCAGGAGGAAGTGAGAGCATTACCTGCATACCAGATTCCTGGACCTTTGTCAATAAACCTTCCAGATGATGATGTCCCAGCCTACAAAAATAGGGAATTCTGCCTCTGCAGAAATCCTTCCTAATTAGGAGAAAGAATTCCTCTGGTCCCCATATCTGATCATTGGTTTAACAAATGTTGAGCTGGGTCATCAGCTGAACACCTACAGATATTTAATGTTATTAAGATTTAAGTAGAATTAAGTCCTACAAATACCTTTAGTTTTGAAATTATTTAAAATTATTGAAGTTTCTATTTATAAGGAATCAGTATATCTCCTCTTAACATTTACTTGACCAAACTAAACAAATCAGACTCATTCAGTGTCTCAAAATACATTTCTAAAATCATTTTAGCACTCTGTTGGCATCTTTTTCCAGTTCCAGTTATGACTAGAAAAGTCTGAACTCTTTAAAATGAAGTTTGATCAACATTTCTATAACAGTACTAATAATTTCCTGGTTTTGGTATAAAATACCTTAAAGAAGCCAAGATATAGTTTTAACAATGACTTTAATGAGCTCAGAATTTCACTCCCACATTTGTAAAAATCCTTTTTTACCTACCTGCGGAATGTGAAGCACATCCTAGAGTTTAATGCCAAAGTCTTTCTCCTAGGAGTGCCTTGTTCAAAGTTTTGTAGAATGAGGTACTGTTGGATACCACAACCAAACAGAAAACTGAATACCTGTGTCTTGAAATAAAATATATTTCCATTAACTTTTCTTCCTCAATTCATTAACCTTGATGCAGCAAACGTACAGTCAAATGAAAAAAAAAAACCAAAACAAAACAAAACCTGAAAAATTCAATTCAAAACATACAAAAATTTTCAGTCATAATAATACATTTCAAACACCTTTCTGTGACTGAGAAACTAATTCACAAGTAAAAGTTCTTACATAAGCCACTCACATTCTGATATTCCACAGATTATTTTTATTCTGAATCCAAACGAGTGAAGGAGTTAAAGTCATCACATACTAAAGAAAACAGCATATGTTTGATTTTAGATCTAGAAATAAATAAATCTGAAGTGCAAATAAAGCAAAAAAACCTCAAAAAACAGGATCTCAACTATAGAGGGCTTTCAGGTTTCCTCAAGCATCACTGGAATATTGTGAAATTTTTGTGAAATGCTTATATGTTTATTTGTCTTTTTGTTTCCCTGTTGCATGCTTTACAGAGTTTTAAGTTTTCTTTAGGAAATCAGCATTTAATTTCTATCACGGTACCTGTGGAAGGGCTGTAATGTGCATCTCGGTCGCCGGCTGCTGTGCTCAGCTATGCCCTGTCTCCATGGAAACATTTCAGCAGACGCGGTACCTACTGGCAACCGAACAAAGATTTTCCTATTGCTCTGCAGAAGAGGCAAAATGCAAGCTGCAGTGGATATAACATTTTTTCCTTGACCTTGGATCTGTAAGCATTGGCAGGCTAAAGACATCAGGTCTTTCTTTTCCTTGTTTCCCCTGGAAAAAAAAAAAAAAAAAAAAAAAAAAAAAAAAGCAGCAATTGAAGAAGAAAGGAGATTGGTAGTTTTTTAACAAAAAATATATGTATTTACAGCAGGATGCGAAATCTCAAAGTCAAATTCAAAGTCACAGCTCTTCTTTTAGAGAAACAAAGAGAAGTCCTCAGATCAGCCTCTCACAGAGTTCAGGGAAGGTGCTTTATATTGCAGTAGTGTGCTTGCTGAAATTAAGATTGTAAGAGAAAGAAATAAGAATAGTGAATATATCATTGTACAAATGATCAGTAACCTCCACTTTCACTTCAGCTACTTTGAGCTGAATAATTGTGCAGCCAAGGAGAAGTCTTTTTCCAACATTAAAGTGGCATGTGTGGGTAGTGCTTTTGAATTGTGCTCAGTTTGAGATAACATAGAGCTGCATTAAAAGAGTAGGAAAAAATAATATATATCAGATCAGGAAAAATATAGGAAGAGTCCAGCCAAAATAATCTTGTCTTTTGTTCCAAGTTACAAACCAAAGACATCAGATTTAAAACATACTTAGATTAACCTTTAGGATGACTTTTTTAAAGACTTGTAAATTTAGATGAGATTGAAGTAATTAATAACTGGGATTTTCTGCATAGTCCTCTCAAAGCCCTGTGCTGGTCACATGAGATGGAGCATTAATTCTCCTTTTTCCTGTATCTTCTACTCACATATGAAGAGCATATGCAATCACAAGAGAAATTAAAAATTTATACTGCTAAGTAAGGCAGGGACAAATATCTCTGCCTTCTTTGCAGTTTAAGTACCATTTGAATAGGACAATGATGATAAAATAAAAATTTCCACAGTACTCTTATCTTTCTGTATAGGAAGAATATCAATATTATCTGTATTCTGATTTAGATTCCAGTAGTACTCCTACCATGCTGCTGTTATGTTTTCAGTAACATAAAAAAAATAAACCTTGCTAAGTTGCAAGGACAAATCATTAGTTTGATTACCACTAACAGTCTGCAACCTCTGCTTATAAAAATCACCCTGCAATTAAATTTGTCAAGTATGACAGAACATGTTTTATTTATTTTTTAAATAATTGTCATGCTGATATCGTCAGCTCTGTTTACCACAACACTGATATTTTAGCAATTTGTGATGATTATAGTTTATTCTAATTAAAATAGAAATTTTATTTAAAGTTCTCTGCTCAAATCATTTAGAGCAAAAGCTGATGTAGATTGCATCTGATATCGGATTGTTCTCATCCACAAAATTAAAACTATACTGCTGATACTCTTTCTGAAGAACCTGTGTTTTGTTATTTTTTCTTAGGAGATAAGAACAATTTCAGAAGTCCGGAACTAAGTGATTATAATAGATGTGTGATAATAAAAGTTGAGTGTGCTGGTGCTAGCTCAGAGTTGCACTGGTGGTTCTGGTACAGCTTGAACTGTCAAGTCCTGCTGAAGGCTTCTTACCTGTAAATTAATGCCACAGGTGCTGTGACTTTACATCAAACCCATGTACTATGTCTGGCTATTTCAAGCCACCTGGTTTTGCGAGCATCTGCTTGCAGAAGAGTATGTCAATAGAGATGTGTACAACAGTGCAGTCTGCTTCACACATCTAAGCAAGAGAATGAAACCTTTTAAAATTCAAATTCAAGGTATGCTTTTGTAGTATGTCTCACCTTACATGATATCCTGATGAAAATGAGATTTGGCTAAGGCCAGAACTTAGTAAGGTTGCTCACATTTGGCTTTTAAGAAGAATTAGTGATAATGTTCAGCTTTTTAATGTAAAAAGATGCAATCCTTTTGTAAAAGACTTCCAGCTGTGTTTATCTATATCTCTATTAGGAAGGAACTTCCAAGAATTACTTTGTTGTGCTTCCTGACCTCATGGTGGATTTTTGCTGCCTTTATGACCTGGAAAATACATTGCATGAACTCCCTCAACCAAACAGAATGGTCCCTAGATTCTACCTTCTATAGACCATGAAAGGCAGAAATTAATAAGAAAGCCTGCTGTGTAAAGCAATCTTGCAAACAGTGACTGTGAAGCATAATACTTATTTCTAAGGGTTGGATAACCATTTTCGTTAATATTGCATGAATTTTCCTTTTTGTGACTATACAACAGTTACCAATTATTTGCTCCTTTGTTATCTTCCCCCAAATTGGGTTTAATTCTTAAAAACACTATGCCTGTTATTACCACCATATGAATAATTTTAGATCCCTATATTTTTCTGCAATCCAATGAAGAGAAAGTGATGAAAAAAAGATTCCCTGGCTCCCATTTGTGGAACTCTCAAAGAAAATCAAAGTGTTTGCCTTTATTTCTGAATAAGAAAATTATCTTCAAGGAATCTAAAACACTATCAAAAGGGGGAATATAAATTAATTACTTACTATTATTCTAGGTAGTTTATCTCAGACACAAGAAGACTTGTCTTTTGACAACTGTGCATATACTAAAATTGAGTTTCCATTTCAATGAGCAGTAATATTTGGAAATAAACAAAAAAAAAAAAAAAGAAAATCTGTCCTTTTGCATTTCCATTTTGATATTTTAATTTTTTCTTTTTTTTTTTTTTTTTTTTTATTTTTCAGTGAAAACTAAAAATAAAAAAACTAGTAAGACAAAGTGGAGGGAAGAGTAAAAAATTGAAAGCAAAGTGGATATATAAATAAAAATGGCGGAAAATCTAAGTATGTTAATTTGAAACATCTGTACATTACTGAATTAATTTTGTCAGTTAAATTAGTTTGACAAAATTAAGTTGAATATTTTCTTTCTAAACATATTGATTTTGATAGAAATCCTTCTTATAGAAATCTTTTAAAATTAAAATTTTTTGACTCTTCTGGACTTTACCACATCCTGATATAAGAAGAAAAAAAATTAAGAAGAATCAAAAACGATTAAGCTGCCTTTTTTCTTTAATAAAAAGCTTATTCATATCTGTTCAGAATATTTTTCCCCCTAATCTCAACAGTTATTTAACCACTGAAGTAAAAATGTCCTTTCTATAGATCATATAAAATGTTCATTAGTTAGAATTTACATGAAGCTAGTTAACTCATTACCCTTTGCTGACTATATTTTTGTTTTTAATTGTCATTATTTATTTAACCTTAAAAGTATGCAGTCGGCTTGATTGTCACAGACATCTAGAGAACAGGACAGATTTTAAATGCTGTTCTTCTAAACAGTGACAATCATGAAAAGACACTAAGCTACTTTAAGTATTTAACTGATGCTTTTTATCTAAAAACTCGAAAATTTTGAAATAAAAAGTAAACTTAATGCATATATAAACACCATCTAGTGTGTTACAGGTGAAACAATAAGCACAGCCTTGAACTTCCACCAAGACACAATGATTTTTTAAGGTTCATATATTAAATTTAAAACAGGAAGGAGAAAAACCTGTTTTCAGATTCAGGCTGTTTCACAATATTAACTTGTGTCTTTTTCAAGTCTTCCTAAATCCTTACAGAGGCAAGAGTTGTGGAATATGGATTTTCTAAGATTTCTTAAAAATAAACCATAAAATTATAGGTTTCTTCCTGTGTTATGGAAAGGCCGCTACTTTTTTTATTTCCCTTATTTCTTATCTTGTTTTGCCAACAACAAGAACAATTAGTATTTCTACCGTTACACACTGTAATTCCCAGTCTTCATCTATGTGCTCATCTCTTCACCTCACCTGTGTCATTTCCTTCCTGACTGAATTCTTTGGGAGTGCAGCATGAGATTCTTAAATTTGGGAGCCTATTCCCAAGTCATTGAAACAAAAAAATAAGCCAAAAGCTCTTTTTCATTCTATCAAGTCCATTTTTATTTGTTAGATAACTACTCACAAGTCTGTAACACTCATACTCTATTTCAGCTCAAGACAGAAAAATGTTTAAAGGCAGAATAGCTTGAATTTTTTTTTTTTTTTTTTTTTTTTAATGATTTTATACTGAAGTGATTCCTCTTCTGGGAAAATGCTGTGATATTTTCCCAAGGATTATATGTGGTATTTATCAGAAAGTGAAAATTTTACTACATGTACAATGTATTAAATATCTATTGGATTCCAATATATATATATACATAACAAGTATAAATAAATAGCATCCTATATTTATATGAGAGAAGCAGACATCAAAGGTTTGAAGGTCCTCAGCAGAGCAGAGAAAGCTCTTTTCTGGGCCCTCACTGTAGATGAGGCTATGATTTTGTTGTCCTGAAAATCTGGTTAGCCACCTACGACAAACATTGCTATTATTTCTGGATTTGTTTTAACAATTAATGACAAGTACGTTTTCATATGCAAGCATTTTTCACATACAAGTTTACCTAGTTGATGATAGCGTCATCATCAATTTATGGGGGATTATACTGTGAGAAAGGGGATTTGGAAAAACTGAACAAAGCATTACTGGCTGATAGGAAGCTAGAATATATATAAATATTGCATATGATACTTTGACCACAGTTGAAGTACCTAAGGTAGTTTTAAAACCTTTTACTAAAAATGTATCAAACAAAATTATTAATCAATGCAATGTTTCAAAGATGCTGTACCTGAGTTTGGAGACAAAGGCTGGTCTAGACTCATGTAACGTGGCAGAACTCTACTGACTTCCAGAAAACCTTGGTTACATATCTTAGGACTCTGTAGGGTTTAAAATCTTTACTTTCTACAGTGGAATAATACCATCATGCCATTATTCATTCACCGCCACAGAGCCATTAGAACATCATGGAAAACCTCAGTGTTCAAAAAGTACTTGCTAATAATGATGGAAGTTTTTATCTGTTATTAACCTGGTATTTAAATTAGCTGAAAATAGTCCACCACTATTTTTTTTTTTTAAACTTGTAGACCTGTAGACCAAATATCATTATATTCACTGGTTTTCAAAGTTTTTGAATCTATAGTTCTTTACTTTTGAAGTACACTGAAATATAATTTCCTCTTCCATTCCTTATTTTATAATTTCTTTTGAAATGAAGCCTGGTACGTTTTATCTTTTCATCTACATCCTGAACTGAAGTAATTTGAGGCAGAATTGAGTACTATCCTAAAATAAACAAGTGTTCTTCTTAAGGTCTCTTTTATTATCTGTCTCTTTTTTACACGGAACCTGGAAACAGTCATGGGCAAATGAGATACAGTCTAATAAACCTGTACTACTTAGTAATAAGAATTAAAAAGAAAGGAAAAATACTAGTTAAGACAGTCTTTAGTTCGAGATTGAGACATACACTGTAAATAAGCAAAGACTATTCTGTCATTTTTGTAGAGTCTTTGTTCTGTTGATTAATTTCAGGAATATGTTGGTTAAATCTCAGAACTATTTTCTGTAATTTCTTTCATGATATTACCCACACCTGTTACATGAGAAGTTATTGCTGTTTTTTCCTCTTCTGACCAATCACTCTGATAAGAATTTTCAGTTGAGCTGATCCTGGATTGTATAATTTAAGCTTTATCGAATGGAGCCACCTTCAGGAAGGCCTGTGGATCTGTGAATATTTGTCATTCCTCATGTCCAGAGAAGCACCCTGTCATCTTCAGTTGTAAGAAACATTCAGGGACCTAAACCAAAAGAAAACAGTGAAACACAGTTGATAATCCATAAACATATATCAGCATTTTATATAGGAAAACTCTGTGTTTATATGCATTACAGGAATTTTAAATTAAAATTCCACACACTTTGCTATTCCTTATTATCCAGGCTTTGCTTGTACAAGCATAAATATAAATTCTTGAAGGAAATGGGATATAGTACTAGACTTATGCAAAGGGAAATTAAAAAATGTAAATTTTTAAATTAGTTGTAAGGATTGTTTTTGCAATAAGAGTTTATATGTTTTTACAGACAGAAAGAGTGAAATGGCACTCGACCTCTGCATAAATAATATATACAAAAAATATTATATTGTTGGAGACACAATTATTAATTATTTAATAGATTAATTTCTTCATACAGCTTAGCTGATCCTGTGTTTCACAGAATAACCTCAATATTTAGATAGATGTTGCTTAAAAAAATAATTGTGATTAGCTCTTCCTTAACAGATGTAAAAGGCTTGTTATGCCACTGAGTACTGTCATTAGATAGTGACTACGGGCTATTTACCACATAAAAACTCTCCCTGTTCACAGCTGATTTCCTTGGAACAAGTGACTACTTAATAAAAACCTTTCATATTTGTCTTTCCAAGTAAACATAATTAAAACTAGGAAAAAATGTTGTTCCACCAAGAAGGAGCTGAGAGACTCTGATGGGATAACACATAGTACCTTTTCTTAGCTACAAGAATTTAATTATTTTTCTGCAGTTAAAACTAAAGAAAAATAACTTTTATTTTTACCCAATAAAGGACTGTGACTGCATTCCTTCAGCTCTAAATTAAAAAAAAAAAAAAAAAAAAAAAAAAGTGAAAAAGTGTCTTCCAATAGCTTTAATCATGTATTTGATGTCTGCATGTTGCAAATTGGCCTGAGTTGGCATAATTTAAAGAAGAGCTAAAAAAGACAGAGAGAACAAGAATGGAGGAAAAAGGTATCTAACCATAAATATGGTAAAACCAGTATCTCAGTCATTGTAAATGTGGCAAACAATAGGATTAGTAGAAGATTTACAGCAATCCTGTAAATTAGAGGCCATGAATATAGTCTCATTTCTTGCAGCTGCAGGAAAATGGAGGAAGGAACTTGATCATCATTAATTTCTCAGTACTGTAAAATTGAAGGAATTTAAGAATACAGGAATATAGGAAAAAATGTCTTGGTTTAGCAGAATGCAGACCAGGGAATAGATAGGAAGTTTTGAGTGTTTTCACAGAAATAATGGCCAAAAGTAATATCTGGTTGATATTCTCTGCTGTTTGTATTTCTGTTGTTTTATAGGGATGCTACAACAGACAAGACCTCATTGTGTTAATCCCCATAGAAAGAGAACAAAAAGATGTTCCATATCTATGAGTGCTTACAAAAAATATATAGCTGAAAAACAAAGAGCAGGTACAAGCAGAAAGAAAATGGGTCCAGTGAAATACTGAAACAAATTCAGTCAAAAATAAACAACAAAAAGGACAGTGACCTATGGAGGGTGTGGATTGCCTGTTGCTGCATGACCTGAGCACACGTCCTCTGCAGAGCTGTACTGTATGAAATCTCATAGTAGGACCTTTAGCAGTCATTTCCAACAGAAGTGGTCAAACGCAAAGAAAGGACCATTAAAATCATTGCTGTTTGGCTTCCATATGAATTACAAGTAAATAAAAAGGGAGAGAATTTCTCAAAATCATTCTTTAACTGATTAAAGAACAACAGATAGATCTAAAAGCAACAGTTCCTTTTAGAGGCAAGAAGATAATAGGAAGCAAAGTAAAACTGAGCAGATGGGACCAACAGTGCCACCAGTATCAGAATGAGAGAAGTATAACCAAAACATTTCATAAATACTTTGCTATTACACTCAAATGTTCATATAGTGCTGATTCAAGAGACAGATATCTCTGAAAGAACTACAAACGTAAATGCAGGTTTAAACTGAAATACTTCAGAAAGTTATTATCTGTCTGGACAAAAACTGATCATAAATTTGATGTCATCTCTGTCATACACTGTGAAAAATATTCCAAATGATTATGAAATAAAGACCAACAAAAGTCTCATCATTTTTCAAAAATGTTACTGTTCTTACAATTCATTCCATGTCAAATATTTCCATTTCATTCTCATTGTATGTTTCATACATGTAGATCTCCTGAAAAGATTATGAGCTGTATTACAGATTTTAATGCCTCATTTCCATATCTGTTTTCATTATCTAAGAAAAGAAGTAATGGTGAGTGTTCCACAACAGTTCCATCATATACTGCAAACCTTTCTGCAGTGGTCACAATGATAAAGTGAACACAAATGTAATCCAATCCAGAAAGTAAGAAAAATAAATTCATGACACTAAGTGTCCCAAATACTGGTTTGAAATGGACAGTGAATTAGTTTGTCTTGTGTGTCTGCTGTGCCTTATTAAGTATTTGGTTTTGTATTATATTGCTATTTAGCTTTATTCCTGAGATACGCTATCAAATTATTTTATTCTGTTGGCAGAAAATTACTTTCTCCTGTTATTTGCATTTGAAATGTATGAGTACCTTTATTAACCTCTTGCTAAGTAAAGATGCTTATATTTCCTGATCAAAATTTCATTTATCTTTTACCCACAACAGAAAAAGGAAAATTCTGACTTTAAAAATTGATGGTTTTATTATTGCTAACAAAAAAAATAAAACATTAAAATAATAGATTCTTTTTGTTGTTGGTTTTTGGGTTTTTTTTTTTTTTTTTTCAGTTCAGACTATTTTGTATGCTTTCTTCTTTACATTTTCTAATGTGCCATTGAAGAATAATCTCATGTCTTACCTATCGTATCTGTTGTGTCTAGTTATGAGAGTCATAAGTAATTCCATACCAGAAGTAATTTCATACAACACATTTCACAACACACATTGACACTATAGTGTCCTGGGTTGAGTGAATGGTGGAGTTTTTTGGTGGCAGGGGAGGGGGCTATTGGGGCGGCCCCCTGTGAGAAGCTTCTCGAAGCTCCCCCAGCGCCACGTCAGCTCCACTTCTGTTTGGGAAATTGAGCCAATCGGCTGTGCCTCTGCGATAACGTGTTTAAGAAGGGACGTGGTGACGGGCAGTGGGACTGGTGAGGAGGAGTTGCTGCAGCTGCGTGAACACCAAGGTCAGTGGAGGAACGGAGGAAGAAAGGAGGGGGGAGGTGTGCCGGAGCAGAGACCCTCCTGTATCCTGTGGTGAGATGGCAGGGCTGCCCCGCCCGGCCACCCATGAAGATCTATGGTGGAGCAGACACTGATTTATGGCCTGTTGCTTCTGCTTGGTTGATCAAGTTTCTGTGCCTGAAGAAGGCCGGGGTCTCATGGGAAAAGGTAGCCCCGCTGCTGTAATTCAGTGCTGGGAGGATTGCAGCATGCGGGGGTGTCCCACGCCGGAGCAGCTCGGGAAGGGCTGCAGCCGTGGGAGAGAATCCAGTCAGAGAAAGTTAGTGACCCATGACGGAGCAGTGTGGGGAATGCTGCGGCCCATGTGAGGAATTCATGTTGGAGAAAGTTTGTGGAGGACTGTCTCCTGTGAGAGGGGGACCACGATGGATCAGGAGGAACAAGTTTCGGACACTCCCCTCACCGAAGAAAAAGAAAGTGGCAGCGCTGACTGCACCCCCCATTCCCTGCCCCTGCGCCACTGGGGGAGGAGGTAGAGATATCGGGAGCAGAGCTGAGCCTGGGAAGAAGGGAGGGGTGGGGGGAAGGTGTTCTCAAGATGTGGCAATGCTTCTCACTGTCCTACTCTGTTATCTGTTGTTAGTGTCTGTAATAAATGTATGTTCTTTTTTTTCTTCCCCTAACGAGTCTGCCTTTTGCTCATGACTATAAAGGGGAATTTTTTCCCCATCCCAGTCCTATCTTGAACCCCAAGCCTGGCTCTCTGTCCCTTCTCATTGCCGGAGGGGATGGGAGAGAGAGCTGTTGCATTGTCGTTGGCTGCCAACCAGGCCCAAACCACGACATATAGATATTCTAATGTTTCTTTTTGAGCAAGTGTCTTGCCCATTTATGTTGACTCACTGAAAAGAAAACACAGATGAAAGCAAAACAGTATCTAATGTATGAATGAGCAATAAATTGAACAGAATTAATTCAAGAAAGACCTTCAGAAAAAACAGCACATATAGTGCCATAATTTATGTCACACATTATGTTCCAAAAGATTACATCGCACATTACTGGAGTCTGAATTGTTACAAAAAAAGAATGAACTCCCACCAAATCTTTTATCCCATAGAAAGTAAATCTGTGTATGCATCACACTGACTAGACATTTAAGCCTCATTTATTAGCAGAATTCTGTCCATCTGCCTCACCTATTATGGGCCAATGGATTAAGCTTTTCCTCTGTAATATGGCGTTGAGATTTCCTTTTCAATGCTACCAGACTGAGATCACAGGTTTGAGTCTGTTCATTACACATAAATAAAGACCTCTGAAGCTTAATAAGTTCTTTAAAACATTACAGTTCTTTCCTGTCACACTCACAGACAACTTTTTAGAGGCTTAAGTTCAAAAGGGTCATGAACAGGAGCAAACTGAGTCATTTAGTACATCTTGTGCTATGCCCTAGTGAAAGTAAATACATATGCTAGTTTCTGCTGTCAAGGTGGAAGAAAGTATTCTATGTAAAGGCACTTTGTACTTCTCAACCTTCAGCTTTCTGCAGAAGAGATTGAGATATATTAAGAGGACTGATCCAGTGAATTTCTGCCTGCTTCTTTCCCTCCACATCCCTTCTCTAAGATCTAGAGCATTACCATACAAGAGCAAGTGAACCTCGGTTGGCTGAAGGTAATTCCTTTAGGTCTGACTCACAAAAATGTACGTAAAGTCTGGAAGAGGATCTCATAGCATCATGAGTTTGGCTTAGATACCCACATTCTGGCCAGGATACAGTTCAGCACCAAAACGTTTTTGTGCATCTGGCCCATGTGTGCTTTTTGATAGAGCTGTCAGTGCTTCAGCTGGAAGGCA
Organism: Tyto alba; assembly: GCF_018691265.1. Lineage (NCBI taxonomy): Eukaryota > Metazoa > Chordata > Aves > Strigiformes > Tytonidae > Tyto > Tyto alba. The sequence goes on along the minus strand of NW_024881316.1, from coordinate 38,140,415 downwards.
GCTGGAATTTTGAGATGACTGACAATGTGATAGAATGAATTACACAGTTTAGAAGGTCAGAAATTAATGAATTTCCTGCAAAAACAAAATCATACAATTTTTTATGTATTACTTGCAGTTAAATAGGAAATGTAGACGTTATGGAAAACTGGCCATCTGAAAATTGTATAAACAGTACTAAATGTTAGCCCTGATGCTTTCAAAACAAAGGTAACTTCTTACCTTGACAGGATAGTATGTAACTAGTAAAGAGATAGTAAGGTGAAGCACAATGGGCTCAAGAGAAGTAAAGTAGCACCCTCCTGTATGGATGACAGAAATTCCATGTACAGTTAAGAACATGTAGTACCTACCTCCTACTTCCATGCCTTTCTGCCCTGGTTGCTGATGAGGGATTTAAGAAAGGGAAGAGTATACAGAAAACTGATTTATCAGATGCCTAATCTGGGCAGACTAGAACCTTTCCTTGGTCACACCTGAGATTTTGAGCTAAATCTTGAAGGTTAATTAAATAGTAAGACTAAATAACTGATTTGTTCCTTAGTTAAATACTTTGGGGAAATATCATGAGAATTCTGGAGGTTTGGTCTTGTAATTACAAAAGCTTAGAAACAATGTGGCATATAGTTCTCACAGAATTACTATTTGAAATGAGGTAGCTGCCTTATTTTCTTCAAGATATTCCCTGAGTTTTTATCATAGAATCATAGAATGAGTAGAGTTAGAAAGGACCTTAAAGATTGTCTAGTTCCAATCCCCCTGCATGGGCAAGGACGTCTTCCACTAGATCAGGTTACTCAAAGACCCATCCAACCTGGCCTTAAACACTTCCAGGGAGGGGGCAGACACAACTTTTCTGGGCAACCTGTTCCAGTGCCTCACCACCCTCAGAGTAAAGAATTTCTTCCTTACATCTAACCTAAATCTACCCTCTTCCAGTTTAACACTGTTATCCCTCATCTTTTCACTACACTCCCTGATAAAGAATCCCTCCCCGTCTTTCCTGTAGGCTCCCTTTAAGGCCCTCTTTTCATCTGAGTCCTTCATAAAGTACGATGATCTTCCTTGCACTACTACACTTGCTGTTCCTCAGCCTTAGGTACACCACGTCCTTCATATCTCTCTCTGTATGTATATTTACACCAATCAATCAAAGAATCAAGTAATAACATCTTTCCTAAAACTCCAGAATATCAGTACAAAAGGCCACCAAAAAAATCTCACTAGACAAAATGAGCGGGTGTAATTTCTCTGTCTGACAAGATATTTAGCCAACCTGACCTTTATTAGTAGTAAATGATCATAATAGCCAGAGAAAGACTGAAAAATATGTAATTAAGAAAATCAAATTGAGTATGTAAGAGAGTAACAAGTGAACACCATCTCTGCTGAAGTCATCAGAAGTTCCAAACACTTTTTTTGCTTTGTAAACAATCTGAAACAAAGATGTACAGGAAAGTGCACTATTCATCAGGTAACAAATGATTAAAACAGTCCTGAAAAGTCAGCATTTTATAGTTCTGTATTTTGGAGATTCTGATAAGGAGAAGGTCCATTTTAAATAGTATTGCTAATACTCACCCATAACCCTGAGTATATCCCATAACAATATCCCTGAGTACAAAAGCAATAATATTTCTTACCATAAACCTCATATAGTCTTGGAGTGGGGAAGTGTCATGGTTTGAGCCCAGAGGGCAACTAAGCACCATAATCACTCACCTCTTCTCCAGCGCTGAGAAGGAGAAAATATGCAGCAACTCAGGAATCAAGATAAGGATAGGAAGGGATGTATCACCCATTACAGCCACGGGCAAAAGACAGACTTCTTAGGGGAAGAAAAAAATAACATTAATTTAGACATTAACAACAACAATACTTAACAGACAAAGTAGGACAGTGAGAAGCATTACTACATCTTAAAAACACCTGCCTCCACCTCTCCCTTCTTTCTGGGCTCAGATTTGCTCCTGATTTCTCTACCTCCTCCCCCAGCAGTGCAGGGGGCAGGAGATGAGGGTAATAGGCAATTCACCACTTCTCCCTCTTTGGGAGTGGGGGGAACACAGCACATTCTTCCCCTGCTTCATGTGGCTCCCCTCTCACTGGAGACAGTCCTCCATGAACCTTCTCCAGTGTGAGTCCTTCCCACAGGATTCAGCCTTTCCCTTGGTGCTCCGGTGTGGGTCCCCCCTGCATGATAAAGTCCTCTCTGCCAGAGCAGAGACCCCCCTGTATCCTGTAGTGAGATGGCAGGGCTGCCCCCCCTGCCACCCATGAAGATCTATGGTGGAGCAGACACTGATTTATGGCCTGTTGCTTCTGCTTGGTTGATCAAGTTTCTGTGCCTGAAGAAGGCCGGGGTCTCATGGGAAAAGGTAGCCCCGCTGCTGTAATTCAGCGCTGGGAGGATTGCAGCATGCGGGGGTGTCCCACGCCGGAGCAGCTCGGGAAGGGCTGCAGCCTGTGGGAGAGAATCCAGTCGGAGGAAGTTAGTGACCCATGACGGAGCAGTGTGGGGAACGCTGCGGCCCATGGGAGGAATTCAAGTCAGAGAAAGTTTGTGGAGGACTGTCTCCTGTGAGAGTGGGACCACGATGGAGCAGGAGGAACAAGTTTCGGACACTCCCTTCACCGAAGAAAAGGGAAGTGGCAGCGCTGACTGCACCCCCCATTCCCTGCCCCTGCGCCACTGGGGGAGGAGGTAGAGATATCGGGAGCAGAGCTGAGCCCGGGAAGAAGGGAGGGGTGGGGGGAAGGTGTTCTCAAGATGTGGCAATGCTTCTCACTGTCCTACTCTGTTATCTGTTGTTAGTGTCTGTAATAAATGTATGTTCTTTTTTTCTTCCCCTAACGAGTCTGCCTTTTGCTCATGATCATAAAAGGGGGATTTTTCCCCATCCCAGTGCTATCTTGAACCCCAAGCCTGGCTCTCTGTCCCTTCTCATTGCCGGAGGGGAGGGGAGAGAGAACTGCTGCATTGTGGTTGGCTGCCAATCAGGCCTAAACCACAACAGCTATAAGACCGAAGATTGGAAGTAAAATCTCCAAAGAGAAAACAAATTAACAATCCATAGTCTTTGCGGAAATGGAAGATTTTCTGAAAAATAAATACCAGTTAAACCTTCAATTTAGCTATTGAAGTATTTAAGTACGCAGTTTAACTACTGAGTTAAGTGCAGATGCACTTAATGATGTCTAATGAATGAATAGATCTTTTCACATAAGTGACTATATTAAACTATCATTGTTGTCTGTCTCTTTTAGTCTGTATGCTACAAATATACACTATTATAAAATGTATCAAAGTTTTTATTTAAGTCAAAGGTATTCTTCCTCTCTATGAAACATTTCTCTGAGTAGTTATGAAGAATAGGTGAAAGATATGAGGGTATGTAATGTCAGACATAGGTATCTCATTACAAGGGCTGGAAGTAAGGTCTGCCACAATAACAGTGAAACAAGTCATGTACTTCAAAAAGAATTCACTGAAGTTATCTGATCAGAATGTAGATGGAGTCCATCAAACGCAGATTTTCTTACTTATATTTCTTCCTTTTCCTTTCTTTAGATAAGGACAGAAGGTCCAGTAAAACACTGTTTTCTAAATACAAAAGACCATAGTTCTGTTAATTTTGAAAAGAACGATTAGAAATAATATGAGCATATTTTACTAATATTGACAATAGTGGTTAATTTTATCCCCTTAAAGAAAAAAGGTTTCAAGTTCACAGGAAGACATTCTTTTCAATAGAGGAACAAAAAATCAATTTAAAATTTAGCAAGTTCTATGTGATTAACTGGAGAAACAGTTTTTCTGGGTAGTATATGTGAAAGCAGATCAAAACCTGCATAGCCAAGTAGAATCATACAATCATGTGCAAGAGTCCAGACCAATGTGTAGGGGATGGAAAAGAAAGGACAGCACAAACTCAGGAGAGGTGATTTGCAGACATTTGTCCACTAAAATGTCCACTAAAATGTGAAAAGGCTCACATTGTCAGAGTAGCATCTCTCAGGCAACCACTCTGACAGAAATGACAACAGATACAAGATGCTGTTGTTATCTGTAACGTTTGGCTAAAATATATATTCCTGCTGGAAATATGTACATGGTTTGTAATTGCTCGGTATTTAAGTATCTGGATATAGAGTACAAATAGATCTCAACCAGCTGTATACAATTTACATCATTGTATTATAATTCCCCTAGAAAACTACTCTCCAGTCGAAAATGTAAATGGAAGAAAGACTAAAGTTCATATATGTGTATATGGAATAATGAATGTAATGTGTATATATGTATGCGCATGTATGAGCCTAGATCTAAAATATAGATATATCTGAGATACAGTTTTATGTATTTTTTTCACTCATGTACATGCTCAATTATGTTCATTGTGTGTATGTGCATATATATATACACACATACATATATACACCTATATATACTTACCACATAATCACAAAATAGTTGAGGTTGGAACAGTCATCTTTTTCAAGCCACCTTCTCAAGCAGGGCCTCCCAGAGCCACTTGACCATGTCCAGATAGGTTTTGAATATCTCCAAGGCTGTAGAATCTACCACCTACTTGGGCAACCTGTGTCAGTGTTTGGTCTATCTCACAGTGAAAAAGTGTTTACTGATGTTCAAACAGAACCTGTGTTCCAGTTTGTGCCCATTTCTTCTGGTCCTGTCACTGGGCACCACTGAAAAGATCCTGGCGATCCTGGCTCCATTTTCATTGCATCCTTCCTTCAGGTATTTCATATACATTGATGAGATCTCCCATGTACCTTCTCTTCTTCAGGATGAACAGTCCCATCTCTCCCAGCCCTTCCTCATAGGAGAGATGTTTCATGCCTTAATCGACTTTGTGGTCCTTCATGTATACTCCCTCCAGTATGTCGATGTCTCTTGCACTGAGAAACCCAGAACTGGACACAATAGTCCAAGTGTGACCTCACTAGTGCTGAGGAGAGGGGAAGGATCACGTCCTTCAACCTGCAGTCAATATTTTGTCTAATGCAGCCCAGGATACTATTTGCCTTATTTTTTTGCAAGGGTACATTACTGTCTCATGTAATTATATACATACTTACATAATTATGTTCTGATTTATCCTGTTCTTGATAGAAAGGAAATTTAAAAAGTTTTAAAAAAGAATATTACATAGAATAATGTGCAATATTTTTCTCTTCTTGAGGCACAGGATTGTTTGGTATGCCCTTCCTGCTTTCAAAGTGCCAGTTCTTGTATGGAGGTTCATATACCCTGGTTTTATTTCACCAACTTTTTAGTCATTGACATTATGAAATTTAATAGCAGCTTTAATATTCAGTTTCCATAAAACAGTCTAAAATATTCTTTGGAGAATGGAAATCTAAAGGGAATAGTATGTAACTACCAAATTTTCAACCTTGTTGGAACTTGGAACTCAGCCCAGATCTACCGTGATTAATTCCCCGAATCTAAAAGTGCTTAAATTTCACTTTAACTGAAATTAAGTGTTCAGTTCTTGATGGCACTTAGGAGCTTGCATCCAGTTTAAATTAAATCTAAATGGGAGTTAGGAGCCTAAGTGACTTTGTAAACTTGTGTGTAGGTATATAATGTAGAGACCAAGAAGGTGAAATACCTGCCTATCTGTCTAAATGTCCCAGTGCCAAAGATGCTGTGTTTATATTAGAAGACTTAACAGACTGAAGGTCTACTGCATCTTACATTTTGAGACATGTCAGCACTTCAGTTTATTCAAGATTTAAAAACCTGTGTGTGTTTCTATCAAATTCCCCACTTGGACTACTCCTATGCGATCTCTCAGTGCAAAGCCCCTCAGTTTGGTGAGTGAAACATGAAGCAATGAGAAAAAGACCTAAATTTTAGACTCTCAGCAGCAGTAAAGCCTTTGAACCCTGATCTTCTGCTCCATGTGAGAGTTCACCAGGACTATGACTAGAGAGAGGTTAATAAGAAAAAAAAAAAAAACTTAATTCAAAGATGGTGCCAAAAGAGAAGGTTCTTGATTTTTTAGATAATGATTGAGTAGAGGAGCCTACAGAGCAAGCAGACTTAAAAGCATTTTAAACTTCTTTTGTACACTGGGAATTTTCACACCCATTGTCTCTAGGAGCCAGAATACTGTCCAAACTCACTCACTGGTCTTGTATGGGACCTCCGCATCCCCATCAGGACACCCATACAGAAAAGAATGGAAGATACCTGTGGACAGGGGGAGAATAGGCAAGGGTTAGCCTAGATCTACAAGCAAAGGGTGGTAGTACATCTCGTCTTGCAACCCTGGGTTACAATCCCTCTTTGAGAAAGAGAACCTAATCTTTTTTCATCACCAACAACCCCTTAGTAACTACAACTGGAGTTAACATCAGACTTTTTCCTTTTCAAGGAGAATAATCTCACAGTTTGTGCTAAGTGGCAGCCTCTAAAGATCTGACAGAGAATGTTCTAATCCTAGCTCTTTGAAAAGCTTGATAGTTGCTGCTATGATGAACTCCACTTCTGTATGGTGAAGTTGTAGATTCACAAAATCCCAGGCTGAGGCGAGTCTAGATGTCACTTCTTCCACTTTTTGCAAGGATATTCTAACCAAAGGATTTTTATGTAAAAGATAGGGTCTGCTGCTGAAATTACATATGCAACTAAGTTCTAAGGTGATTTCAAACTGACTTATTTCATAGATGTTCTTCACTTCATCTCAGGTAAACACCCAAATCTAAGCAAGTGGTGGATTCCCAGGTATAATCCTCCCATCCATTCTTATTCCATACCTGCCTACTTAGTATATGAATCTTACTTATCCTCTTCAATAAATGTTTAACTTTCCCCACTGACTATGGAAGACTTGAAAACGTGACAAAAATTTTGATATCAGTCCAAAATCCAGATGTTTCATTTTCAGCTTTGGTAGTACTCACTGGGTGAAAATCTGAACTGAAAAAGTATTATTATATGTAGAAACTTTCTCATGTGATATGAGATGATGATCTTAGCTCAATTCCTGGAAATTACACCTTCTCAAAAGTAACATAACATTTTGTTTCCCCTTTCTTCATAACTCTGTAAGAAAGGCTTATTCATTTATAAATCTCACAGGAAGATCAAGAGTGGATTGGATTTATGGGATGTTTTTTAGCTGAGGAGATGAGATTTATGGAAGACAAAAAATCCTCAGAAACTAATGTTTCCAGACTGGAACCATTCACAAACAGTAAACTTCTTTATTAATTCCCTTTGTGGTTCAGGTTTTTGTTTAATTAATCTGAGTGCAAGGCAAATGCTTTTGTTTTGTTTTTTGTTTGTTTGTTTGGTTGGTTGGTTTTTTTTTTCTTTTGACCTTTATGGTTTTAATAAATTAATATCTGTCATGTGTTGTTCTAGCCAAATACAGTGCCCATGGTGTGGAGGTGTGTAAGTTAGTCTCCATGGTTTAAAGTCAGGTGAGCTTAAACATCTGTTTTGTTTCTATTTTCTGTACTACAACATATTCACAAAGTGACCAGCCATATCTCATGCCAGGAGTTTCTTTCAAGTGGCCTTACAGAGTTTGGCCTTTGCAGAGTACGTGAGAAAGGAAGGACACAGAATCTGGGTGGTTGCAGTAGAGCTGGAAACAATGCCCATGGTTGTCCAAATAAAACTGACTGAACTAAATGGATGAAACAAATTTACAAATTTTTGTCCCACTTCTGGCTGAAAACTGTAATACGTAGATTTCCCACAGGACGGATATGTTGACTTTTATCTACTCCAAGGTACATCTCCAATGAGGATTCATGACAGCAACCCAAGCTGAAGTGAACCGAGTAGTCAGAGACAAAATCCCACTAGGCTGCACACAGCACATTGCAACACACAAGTGTGGAAGATAAATGAATTCCAGCATCAGAGACTGCTGCACATATTTGGCCAAAGCGCTGTATTCCCCAGTGACTTTGTGTACAATTTGTATTTCACAGGGTAGGTGACATGCCAGATCTCTGGCCATCATCATTATTATCTTCTTGCAGCTATGGGCAGGGGAAAAAAAAAGCCTCTTGAATAATGTTACATTTTCAAGGTACAAAGCAGGGGTAACATCAAAAGCTCAGTGGGACATCCCAGCCTAGTTTAGTGTGCCTGAGTATCTGAGTGTATTGATTCTTGCAGATAGAAACTGGAAATGAATGCGGAGACTTCAAAAATAATCTCTTTAATCAGTTATTAAATGTCTGGACACCCTTAGTGAGTCATAGGAGTAAATCTACTCACAGGCAATTTTGTGGCCAGAGTAACTAAAGCAACAACAGCGAAAAAGTAGTAGACTGCCAGAGGCACAGCGTAATACATTTTCCAGGACCTCTTGTGCCAGTGCTGGCATCCTGGAAAGCAGGGCTTCTACTACTGTAAAGGGACAAACCTGTGGCTACCTCTGAACTGCGATCAGTACATAAACAGAATTCAGTTTCCATCCCTCAGTTCTGTAACAACATTAAGCTCTGGTCATTCCTTCAGCTTTGCCCCTTCCCGCTGCACAACGTAGTCCTGTCTAGGGTCTTGCTCTTGGTCTTTAGAACAGCAAAATTCAACTTGGTCTGCAGTGCTGAGAAGCTTAAACAGATGGTGAGCACTTATTTTTTCTTCACCTCAACTGACTCTAATAGTTCTTTTATTCACTGCACAACACTTTTCTCTCTCTTTTTCTTTTTTTCTTTTTTTTTTTTTTTTTTTTGTTGTAAAGCACAGCCGCTCTGACAACTACATAATATCCCTAAATGTTTAAAAGTGATCATTACAGACTTCCTTTGGGAATTGCCAAGTTTTATTCTTACTAGTCACTTAATGCCTTTAAACATTCAGTATCTTTTGATAAAATGGGAGTCTTTGAGGTAATGGGGGAAAAAAAATTCTCTCCAGCTCTCTGCAACTTTCTTCAATTCATCAAGACACCATTACAACTTTTCACTTCAAATGTTTGAAATTAGTTCTTTCTGCCATCAGAAATAAAAACCAAGGATTCATATTACTAAACTTTACTAATATGTTACACAACAGGACCTTTATTTTTAAACCAAGCTCAGAAGACTTTGAAGAACCAGCTTCTCATATGTCCTGTGTTTCTCCCCCCAGTCATTTCAGTGGGCCTTTGTTGGACTCTGCAGTTTCTCAATATCTCTTTTGTACTCAGAGAGGAGAGGACCAAGCTGGAAACTTTTCCAGGTGCAACCATATGAGTGTAAAATAAATGCGAAAAATCATGTCCTTTAACCGTCTGTCTGCCTATGCATTTGTTAGTTCAGCTCACTATATGTTTAGCCTTTACTGCTGCCAGGGCACACCACTGACCCACATCCACCAGGTCCCCAGGTCCTTTTCTGCAGATTTGTCACTGAGCCAGACAGCTCACAGCCTGTATCAGAGCACAGGGTGGTCCCAGCCCTGGTTCAGGACTTTATCTCTAACACTGTTGAACTTTATGTAGTTCTTGCTGGCCCTTTCTCCAGCTTGCTGAGGTTCCTCTGGACGGCATCCATGTCCTCCAGTGTATTATCTGCTCCCCCAGGAAGGAATGCTGGAAAAAGGCCAGGTTTTAAATGCTGAGGGTAGAAGGTGCTGTTTGTATTGGTAGGTCATGTCTTATGGGATGATCAATAGATAGCTTAATTAAATCGGTCTTTTTTTATTTGTGATTTTTTCATGCATTGTTTTTATAAAATTCAGAAGTAGGGACTGTTAAGAGCAGACAAATCAACAGACTTTAATAGACAGGAGTATTTCTTCCCAGTTGCCATGTTGGATGTGAGACAGATGCTTTTCCTGACTCCCAGGTGTTGTCCACAGTGATGTCAAACGTATTTTGAGGATGCAAATACACCTTAGAAAGTTTTACCCAAGGACTGACCAGTCTATGCCTTTCAGTGGACGTCAGAGTAGAGATTTGAAGAACTAGCTGGTGCATTTACAGAACAAGCACAACACTGTGCATGGATTCCTAAGAGCACCAGCTTCCCAGCAAAGACTGATCAGTATAGGGGCATTGCTGAAACAACCATTGCTATTTCTACAATGATAGATATACATGACTAGTCAAAGGATCCTCATCCACTGCCTACTGTATTGTGCGTATTGCCTTACATTATCTGCTTACATCTACTAAGACTGTCAAACTTTCATTTCTGCAGCATGCTTTTGTGCCGATCATTTAACTATTAAATCTTATAAACCTACTGTTTAAAATGTTTTAGAATTTACAATTCTTTAAAATGCCGCACTGAAAATAAATGGGTCATCTTCACGCTTGAAGTAACCTCAGTGAAAGTAGTGACACCAGGACTTAACTTTAGCCAGGATTTCAGTTGTTCTCCAGAGTAAAAGAAATAATAGTCTTCTACCTGCAGCCATAATTCAAATGACATATGATCCCATCTTAAATGTTATTGAATGTCTTGAGGAAACACACTCTTTGTAGATTTGCTATTTAGATCATCTTTATTATTTAGATTATCTAGGATATATACAGAGCTTTACTCTTTAGATCATCTAGTATATATACAATCTATGAAGATTAAATGGAATTTTAAAACTTGTAATCTAGGACTAAGTGGTCACTAAGCATTTAGTCTGTAGGTTTATAATCTTTTCAATAATACACTTTTTTGTAATTCTAATTTCCTGATTAATATTTTCTTTTGTGATACAGAGAAAAGCCTAATTTACCTCAACAGCAATAGTGATGATTGTTATTCTTATCTGAATATATCAGAAATTAGCTTAGATTCACATAAATATGAAAATTGTCTCTATTTTCATTGGAGTACCATGTCCCAAAATAACAGCTAAGGTAAAATTGCAAATGCTCTATAGAAATAACTGTGTGGGTAATACGGAAAGTTTTGGTCATCACACTGAAGTTAGAAATCTGTTGGCACAGCTATGTGACTGTAGAGTTTCTTGGAATAGTAGCAGGAGGAATGATGTGCCTTTGACACAGAAGAAGGGGGTTTTTTATTAACTAGGTAATGAGCAAAAAGGTTGTGTCATGACAATCTGTAGCACTACTGACTTGGTTCAAAGGGATGTAATGATGTTTTGACACTGTAATTAGCATGTCTCAATTCGGCATATATCAAGGATTTGTGATGATATCAATTATGATCAATTACATCACTGTGACCCTGAAAGGTTTTTATAAAATAGTTTGAAAGTCATTGTAATCCTTTTGATATTTTAAATATATGAAAATATAAGGTCATTGAAGTTTAAGCAGACAAAAAGGTAGACAAATTGTATTGCATAGCATGTAAACATGCACAACCTACATAAATGCATGGATTAGATGTCTTGTAATATCAAAAGGAATTTTTTACAAATGGCTCTTTAATATTTTTAACAGATACTTTTTGCAATACATACATTTAATACCTGTTAGTGATTTTATTTAGCTGTCTTAAAGAACTTATGAGTGAAATATAGAAAACAAGCAGGCAGTAAGGCTTTGCTTTTTGGGAGCTATGAAAATAATTATCTCTGCCACTGAATCAGTGAAATTAATCTTACAGGTCAGATTCATGAATACTTTTCCCAGTAACCAAAAAGAAATGGGACTCATGAAGCTTAGTAAAATTTAGAAAATGCTTTTGATTCATTAGGTTGTTTCTATTCATACTGATTAATTATAAAAATTTTGCTAATGGAGTTTACTTGGGTTATCCGAGTGAAACACCTAATTTTTTAGCAAAACACTTCAAAAAATAATGAACCAGGAAACTGGTTAATTAAAGCCATTAATAACTCAACAGTACTCAGATAAATAGCAAAGGGGGTTTCCACACATGAGAATAACTTTAACATGCCATCTTAACACACCTCTTAACAGTAATGCACACGTTGTTGTCTCAGTCTATTTCGTTGGGGACCATGCAACAGTGATCCAAGTACTCTGGTAGTGAACAGCCTTCACAGAGTTATTTTTTAGGAATTACACAGGATAAAGTACAATCAACTATTTTATCTATAGTGGCACTTAATAAAACATAGGTTTATTTCAAGCCCCATTTTCTGCAGTACGGCTTGTCAGTCATGTTAGATTATGGTACTCTTGAAAATGTCAAACAGAAATTTGAATATGCTTGAGGCATGTCACATGCTAAAAGGTTTCATTATGAGTCTTTCATAATAACTGGGTTTTTTTCTTAGAATAAAATTTAACTATTACTTTAAGAATTCAAAACACCCTTTTTAATCCTGAAATTATAGTCAGCTGTGCCATAGATGCACATTCTTTCCCCCTTATGAGGATTAAAATAAACATATATTGTATAAGTAATTAGCTATTTCTATGAAAATACTGTGCATTTCTTAATGTGAAATGGAGTGCAAGCATCAGTTTGTATTGTCACTTCAGATTATCTCACATTCATTGACTCATTATAATCTGATGAACTGTGGTATACGATACTCACCATCTGTGAAGCTACTGCACTTATTTAAAATGCTACCTGCTCTTCTCTTTCACCCAGGAAACATATTCCTCCTATTGTCAGTACATCTTGACAGTTGTAGAAATAAGTCAGATGAGTTTTGGGAACTTCTTGCTCAATCATTGCTTTTGCAGATTCTTTGAAACCTCTTGGGTATCCAGATTTTAGAAACCAAATTTCTTGGCTGGATTTAGAAAAAGAAAGTTCAGCTATTACCACAGCCTGCTGGAATTTCCATGCTCTCACAGGCTCAGGACTAGACTGCAGGTGTTTAGATCCAGTTTATTAGAGCTAGGAGAGTTAAACACAGCTGCCAGAGCATCTGGTAAAAAGTACTTATCAATGTGCACTTCCTGACAGTGTTGCCACTCCTATGAGTTTGTACACCAAGACTAGCGCAAACTCCTCCAGGGTCACTGGTGGCCTCTCCATATCCACTCTTATAGATGTGGTTAGTTGCTTTGCTGAGCAGCCCAGCAGCAACTCAACCAACTGGTCCAGGAAAGCCTTTCTTACTGAGTAAATATCAAAGTAAGAGACAGAACTTCCATGTTATAATTTAACATACCAATTAAGCACACATTTAACTGTAAGTGCATGATGGATCCTGAGGGCTTCAGTGTAGCTTACTAAATGGGAATGTTATCACTTAATTCTTTGAAGCTCTTCCTTATTTTCTTGTTTCTTTCTAGGAGTTGACAAATCTATTAGTTATTTTGAGCAAGTGTATAACATTACCTGTTGATCTGTCATTATGATGAGCAGATGTTACTGTTACGAATGGTGTCATATACCTCAATTTTAAAGAAAAATCCCTTGTCCAGTTTCTAGTTGAGGCAGTGTCCAATAATCTATTCACTGCAATTAAACTATTCCTCATTTTTATCTCCTTTTTGCCTTACCTTGTTGCCCTTATGCAACATCTCTCACATGTCTTGACTTCTGCCGAAATTTGGCTTTTGTTGGGGCATTCACCCTTGAGGTGAATTAAGTTCACATTTGTGATTAAATATAAAAAAAATGTTAATGAACAATGCATAGGACAGAGTCCTACCAGCATAAGTGGTTCTGCAAGGAGTGTGCAAAGACATATCATGAGCCAATTCCTTATACACAATTAAACCTGCACCAATCATGTGAGCATCGGTGTCCAACACCTCAAACCAGTCTTGGGTCCATCCCTCAGCTCAGTTCTGCTGCCCAGAGGTGACCTCTGTGTGCTTGCATTCCAGGAATGCTACAAGACAATGCCTTGACTGTTTCCTATCTCATTACTAAGGGAAACTTCACTCCTTTATACAAAGTCATTCTGACTCTGGCATTCCAGTTTCCAGCCAGTGTAGCCCGTTCTGTAGTTGGGCCTTCTTGCCCTTCATACCAGATCATTCCTTGGTCACCAGTTACCACTGCTGAGCAGTTATAATTTGAATTTCCCCTTCACTTTCTTAACAACTCCTCTCCAGCCTTCTTCAGCCTGGAGGAGAGACATCTTCTGGGTGGGGTCTTAATGGCAGCCTTCCAATATCAGTAAGGTTGTCACCAGGAAGATAGAGCCAGGCTCTTCACAGCAGTGCATCATGGGAGGATGAATGACAATAGGAATATTTTGAAACAAGAGAGGTTCAGACTGGTTATAAGGAAAAGCCTGTGGGATCAGTCAAGCAATCAAACAAGTTGCTCAAAAAGGTTGTTCAGTCTCCATCCATCCTTGGAGGTTTTCAAGATCTGACAGGATAAAAACTTAAACAACCTGGTCTGATATCACAGCTGAGTGTGCTGGAAGCAGGAGTTGCACTAGAGACCTCCAGATGTCCATTTCAATGTGAAATATGTTATGATGTCATGATCCTATGTAAATATAAAGATAGAATCTGGACATGATCTGTATTTCTGCTCTTTCAGAACACAGGAAAATCACAAATGTAGGATATCTGTGTTCCAGTGTGTGGTAGCAGACTTCCAAAGGACTTTAATGGAACTTCTTTATACCTCTGGTATATATTTGAGAATATACTCTATCTCTGAAATCTTGAAATGAAACCCTCCTTTTCATTCAAGGTCTCATTTTTTTTTTTTTTTTAATTACCCAGTAGCCACTTCTGACCCAAATTTTTGCTTTTTCTAGATGAATACTGTACCTCCTCTCACCCACTTCCTAGGTTTTCTGTTTCTGCTACAGATATCTATAAGAAAAAAAAAAAAAAAAAAAGACAAAAAACCCCACAAACAAAAAAGAAACAACAAAACAATGGGAATCTTTTAATCTCTGAACATTTAACTAATACAAAAAAAAAAAAAAAAAAAAAAACACAAAACCAGAACTGTCTTTATGTACGCTTCCTATTAAAGAAGTGCTTAAAATTCTTCAAAGACTGCATATTCAGTTTGATCTTTCAGAGAGGTATTATGACAAGAAAATCTACACTGTTGACAATGTTCATAAATTTTCTTAACATCTCACTAAATTCCCTCCTCTGGGTAACTAGTAAATAGCTAGCGAGCATTCTGGTCTACACATAAATCCAGCAGCTGCTGACAAGAGGGAAAGAGAATGTTTTGGGAAGACTGAAATTGGTGTGCACTGCCTCTGGGACCCTCAGGACTGTTCCCAGTTAAGTATGGAAAAATGTTGTCTTAGCCAAAAAAGGTCTTTTTAATGACAGTCGTTTTATATATCTTCATGACATTTAATCAGCTTATTTATCTTTTGGTTGTATAAAGAACTGTAATGGTCCTCCACTACATAGAACAGCATTCCTTCTTTTCCTTTTGCAATATAAGAATAGTCTCTTTGTCACAATATTTCTATGGTATACTTTCCTGTAGCTTTTTCTTTTCTTCTTTCACATCACTGCAGTCAACACTATGAAGGTTAGCCTTTATTTTCATGCATCCCAGCATGAAAATGAGTCTTAATTTTCTTTATGCTTTTTATTCGGAATTAACTTATTTTAGTTACATTTATTTTTTCATGTTTTATCTATGGAGGAAAACATTTATCTTCAAACTGAAGAGTGTCTTGGTCACAGTTCTGATGCTTAAGACAACAGCTTAAAAAAGAGACAGTCTTCTGGTAGGAATGTTAAATTTGCAGAGTCATCCTGAATGAATTTTAGGAAAAGTATGTTTGTGTAACTGTTTAAGTTGTGAGATACTATAACTCTGATCATACCAGGATTTTTGACTTTTTTAGCAATAAGAAGTTAAGGTAGAGTGGAAAAAATTTATCTAGAGTCAAGTATCTCTAGTCCAAAGTCTAATTATGAGCATGGAAAGACTAACTCTAGCTTTAAAGTAAAATAAAACAATAGATTATTCATCTCATTATACCTTTTGAACATGTCACTGCAGGAAAAGAAGACAAGAGAGTAAGAGATGACACTGGAGGTCCTGTATTTCTAAAGTCATTACTGAAAATATATAACTAAGGTGGGGAGGGAGTCAGACAGCATAAAGTCTTGATGTTCTGGAAGAAATGGGTGATATCATGTGGTATGGGTGAAAGATATTTGGAAAACAATTTGGATTTAAGATAATTGTCTCATTTTCACAAAGCAACCTGAACTCAGTGTACATACACATAAAACCAAATATTAATATTTCTTTTCCCCTTGGTGGAAATGAAAAATTCAAAACACTCCTAACAGTTAATATCTTTTAAGTCTTTAATATCTCAGCAAGACTGTCAAGTAAGCTGATAGATCAAAATATCAGTAATATAAAAGGTTGTTTTCATTTTGTTCTTTCTCAGATAATAACTGCATATTCATTTCTTAAATCTTCCCCATGTTTAATATCAAACACCATCAGACCATGGACTTTCATTCTTCCAACTGCACTGCCTTACCATATCAAATTCTAAAGCTAGACAGATCCAGGAAAGAGTGTAGGTGTCTCAGAAGGTTCCTGGTGGATTTCATGCCTCATATTTAGGCTAGTTAGAGCCAACTTCTTGCACCTCAGGTTGATGTCCTTGGACTCTGAAGGTTTTGCAATGTAGACAACAGCATACAGGGTAAGGACTGCAGCTTCTTATCATACAGTATAGATAAACAATTTGAAAGTGCCATTCTTCAGAAATTGTAGCTACATCTTAAATTAGGTTTGTCAGACAACTACGACGAATCATCTTCTTGTTCCTATTTGCCTACATTGCCTGTAGGGAGGGTCTGGATGACTAAAAGTAGATGTCTATTTTTAAAATTGGTTGCAATAAATACAACACTTTATCCTCTCTTTATCCAAGACCCAAGATATCCAGCTCCTAACTTGAATCTCATTTTCATATACAAACTAAGTAGAACAATGTGGGATTTTTTAAATACATTAAGATCCTTGGATGAAAGGTACTACAGAAGCACTAAGCTATTATCATCCTTGACTAAATGTCTGCAGTTCCTTATAACATATTTGCTATGTTAGTTCTAATGTCATTGCTCTTTTAGTCTCAGATGACATCTTTGATGTTAACGTGATATACTGTCTAATGTTATTTTATTTAATATGCACGTCTCTGTGCTACCTTTTAAAAATAACTGATTGATTTCATGGTGTTCTCTGATCAGTGTTCTTTTGTCAATAGTTAAACTATTAACTTTATCACACTGATTTATTTTATGAGAAATAGTTTTCTAAATTCTTTCTTCATGACTGTCTGTGTTGACCTATGAAGACAATCTATATTACCATCAAAGTATATTCTGACAAGTCTCTCATGAATTCAGGCTAGATAGGGACAGAAGTTACACTGAGCAGAAATAGTCTTTCAGTATATCTTCAACTAGATATTTGAACTTGTTTTGAAACTGAATTTATGCCAGATAAGAAAAAGGGATGAACATCTTGAAATTATTTCAGTGCACAAAGAATGCTCTATAAGGGGAATACTCATGTCAATATTTTGCCCTGGTGTTCATTTCTCATAGCATTTGTTCGTTTTTATGCAACTTTTTAAGTATTCTCATTGTAACTGATATTTGAAAGCTAAAAGAATGATAGTTTTATCTAAACTTATCAGTAATTATCAATATTTTTAATGTATGGGACTGTATCTATTTTCAGGCAAGTTATGAGTGTTTATAGAGACTTGACATACACAGGATCCTATATAGCATATATTAATTTTTTTCCTTTTGATATTAGTTCTGAATCCCATGAAAAATATTTCACAGTGTCAGGGATATATAAATCCAAAGCTGTAAATGATGAAGATGTATTTATGATTGTTAAGAATTTGGAAATATGCGTCATTGCTCAGCAGTGGATAGAAATTTTTTAGAGAACTATTTCAGAGCTAAGTAAGGAATTTTTTAATTATTTACTTTATCCTTTACAAGAATGTTATAGTACTTCCATTTAATATACTGTTGTACTTTAGCACAGATTGCTAGAGTTTGCTGCAATATCAAATTTCTATTCTTCAGAATAATTGGATGTTATTTTTAATAACCTGTGTCCCCCAAATGGGGACCAGGGGTCAAATTAAATAAAGAAAAAAAGAAAAAAAAAAAAAAAAAAGACAAAAAAATAAGAAGACAAAAAAAACCAAACCAAAACAAACAACAACAACAAAAAACAACAAAAAAAAAAAAAAAAACAAAAAAAAAAAAAAAAAACAAGACATGAAGGGAATTCTAGTTCTGAAAATGTCATTAATTTTTTTATCTTGAATTTGCCTGCCACATCCCAATCCTTCAGGTACTTGAGAAGGCAGGCAGTCTGGAAATGTGAGTGTTTGAGATGCCAGAAAACTCCCAAGTGAGTTCCTGCACAGTTTCATTCACAAAGGACAGGAAAACTAGTCAGTGAGGTAGGTGCCTGTGGAGAGATGTTTCCAGAAGGCAAATCAACCAGCTAACCTGTTTTTCATCAAGATTCAGAAATATACATGGATTCCTGTAGGACCCTTTAATTCTGTCATACTATTATGCTACAAGAGGAAATGTTCAGCAAGTATCGGGTTTTGTTCTTTGAAAGCTGGAGACCTTTACGATTTCTGAAGCAAAAGCAAAAGGGACAGGTTCCATCCTTTTTCCAGTATGAAAGCTGTGAAGCTCTTTACCAGCCCTGGTGACATGAAAATACTATTCACATAACACTGTCTTATCCTTAAGTTATTACCAAAGTCAACATCTAAACCTAACCTGAAGACACATTACTCACATTTTACATGTGGAAGAAACTAGATAGAGCAATGGAATCTGGTAATACCTCAGTTGCAGTATTTATTGTCCTCTCAGATGAAATATTTACATGTCTACCATGACTGGACAAGTGAATGTTGAAATCTCTTGGCTATATTTGAGCACCTGTTGAGCTCCAGAATGACTAAGTATGATTCATTGTCCAAAAAACACCCCCACCATCCAATACAGAAAGATTGTCTCCAGGAAAAACACCAACTAAGCAAAATGAAAATGTAATGGTTTGGATACTGCTTATGTCCTAAAATCATGCAGTACCCAATATTTTGCCTTCAGTGAAGCAAGTCATGAGCTAGATTAGCCAATGAGCAATCTTTCATTCAAACTGACTTTGATTCTCCAGGTTGCTGATGAGGTCAAACATGCTCACTTACCCAGGTTTTCTAGAACACTGAATGATGGTAAGCACTTATGGTGGAAACATTCATTGGCACCTTTCAATGTGGAAAGAGCTACATACAGCTCTGAAATGAAATGCTGTATCAATATGACCTGGAGTCACAGCAGCGAGTAGCAAGGAGGAAAAACGGCTTCAGGATATTTGCAGAATAGTATGGCAGTCTCTCCAGCTTGTTAATATTTTGAGAAAATATATAAGAGAACGATACTGTACTGTTTGGAAGTAGTGTAGTGCAGAAGCCAATGGCTTAGGTCTTTAAAATTAGACCAGATTAATTTCCAAGCATTAGGACCTGGTTCCATCCTGGCTGACTTTACACTTTTAAATACAGTGCCTAAATAAGTATCAGAATTTCTTATAGGTTACCACTAAACTCAGTGGGAAATGGGAAAACATTTCAGTTGACTTCTGGATGGTTTTGTTCCCACTATGGATTTCATACCTACATATCACATAGGTACCTATCCTTTCTATACAGCACAAAGAAAAAGCTGATGTCTCAGAAGGGCAGTTCAAAAATATCAGAGGCTATTTGAGAAACTGTCTGACAGCACTGAAAGTGCATAAAGCCACGCTACAGGAGATGGCAATGGTGCCACCACAACACAAAGACGAGAGACCACATCTGTGTTGGCAGCTTGAGAAACCTCTGCTTCCTGACAGAACATCCCACCCATCAGTGTGCAGAATAGGGCAGGGGGGCTGGGAAAAGAGGTCTTCACCCATGTTCTCATGGCCTGAAATCAGCAGAAAGCCAAGCCGGGAAAAAATTGATGCCAAAAGAGCAAAAACAAACCAGGGACTTTGTAGCTTAGTGACCACATTGCAGTTCCATCAGAGGTCACCTGCAGAAGTGGATCAAAACTGCTAAGTGGGAAAGAGTTTCTGCTTCCTCCAACTGTCCTCCAGAACTTTGCATAATTTCATTAATTAAATCAGAGTCCCAAAAAAGACTCTGCAATGCAAAATTATGCTAATAGCACAGGGACACAGGGACCTTCTCATAATTTTGGTATGCAGCAGCCATTTTTCAGTGCTCTCAAACCACAGGGTGCTGAGTTATCAGGAACTGAAGATTGACAGCATTTGCCAACACTGTGCCTTAAGTTTGATTTACGTTTCCTTCACTTCAGAAATAAAGGTAATTTAACAGTCATAAATGGTGACAATGTATCAAGGTCTGATTTTTTTTTTCTGGAATTTTCTTTGTTCTGTAGAATATTGTCAGAAAAACTGCAATTATACAGGTTTTAAGCCTTGCCTGCAGTGAACAGACTTTTTGAATATTAATGAGAACACACGCACAAAATAAAATTTCAGGCAGAATTTACAATTGGGCTAAGATGAAAAAAAATAATTATTTTGATAGAAACAATGAACAAGCTGGCCATCTTCCACAGCTTATAGTAAATAAATCAAACAAGCAAATATAATAGATGACTGATTTTAAAAATATTATTTAGGAATAAGTAGAAAACCCAGGTAAGTAAGTTTGTATTATATAAAGTGGTACATTAATCCTACTAGCAATCAGGACAGCAATGGCATACTGCACATAGTGACAAGCTTGCTTGTGGTAGTGTCACAGGTTAGGCCAGCTATATGAGCCACACCAGTGCCTTTAGTCTGTTTGCTTTACATACAGCTATAGAGCCTCGGATTCCAAGTGACTATTCAGCGAACCGCTAGGATTTTCAATTTCATGGAGCAGCTGCAGAGAGCTCTGGGATTACATTTCCTTTCAGAAGAGATGGAATTGCTTTTTTTTTTGTGAAATTTCATGAATTTTTATTTCAGTCTGATTTGGGCTATACAGTTAGTACTGCTTTCCAGCCAGCTATATCCTGGAATGGCACTTTCAAATAGGTATTTTCTTTGCTTTTTACCAGTGCAAGCAACATAAAGTTTCGAATGGTATGAAGGATGATGTATATTAAACAGATTATTCCCATTCCATTTATTTAATAATATCCTGTAAAAAGGTTTGATTTATTATAAAAATACTGTGTAATCTTATTCATTTATTTTATTTATACCATTTAGTTAATCCTTGGCTACTGTGGATGAATATGAAAGGTAGTTTAAACATCTGTATTTTAAAGTTGATATGATTACATGTGACTACCAAGGGAAAAAAGTTGTTGATATTAAACAAAAGAGAAATTCCTCTAGCAACATCTGGGATAAAGTGAAGATTGCATAACTTAGAGCTGCCCACAGTCACATTGAATTTTCATGTGAAAACTCTTGCTAAAAACACTTGATCACCCTGTAGTGAAATTTGTGAATCCTGCTGGGCTCTGTAGAGTGGCTATAGAAATATTTAGACATTTGTAATCATGCTTTACGGAGCCCAAAATCTAAATCCAACAGAGACACCCCCCACCATGATTACCATCTTCTGCAACTTATTACAATATAGACAACCAGATATTTTTTCTTACTTCACTTTGCTTTATTATTGCTGAGGCAGTTTCATGTAGTATATCCTTGTAGATGTCAATAGCTGCACTGAAACATGGCTTTCTACAGCACACTCATTTATATTTCACAATATTAAAATGTACTTCCTCGGCTTTGGCTCAATAAATTGTGGTTCTGTAGGGAAAATCCCATTTTCTTGTATTTTTTTCTCCATTTTGGAACCATTTTATGAAAGTACACTGTTTCTGACAATAGTACTGAATCATTAAATTAAAAGAAAGGAAAAAGTATCATGGAGGGAAAAATAAATATTTCATACGCTGAAAACATATGAAATTTTGAATAAAGACATTTTGCTTTGGAAAAAAAAAAATAAATCTGAGACAACTATTTTGTCGTGTAAAACCAGGCACTTTATTGGTACTATTAAAATAATTTTTCCATGGTCCTTGGTTGAAGACCTATATTGTTCCTTTTCAGGGAAGAGCAACGGTGTAGAAAGGAAGGATGGTGAGGGACAAAATTCAGCGATGCAAAGCATAATGTGAATAATGCTTTATACTTGGGTGGGTTGTGTAACTTGTCAGTTTATAACATGACAGTAAAACTGAATCCTTCCATGGACACTGGAGAGAGGTTATTCCTTTTATATAACTTAGCAAAACACTTAAAAAAAAAAAAATCCAGAGGTGCTCCAAGGGTCATTGAAATTACTCATAAGAACTGTATGAACAGTCTACTCCAACCAATCTACTCCAGATGCATTCTTCAACCTTTTGGTCTCACTGTATCAGGAAAAAGTAGATATATGCCACTCCTGTATGGGAGCGGAGTACTGCGTGAAGGTGAGGCCTCACATTGTTATTCTTTCCCTTACAACAGCAAAGAGGAGGTGAAGAGCACCTCTGAGCTGACCAAAGGTGCAAAGAGGCATCAGATTTATATGTTGAGAAAGTACAGAAGTTCCAGGAGGGTTGCTGGGTGGTTTTACTTGTACAGTAGTTTTACTTACTCTAACATCAAATTGGTATAGTCAAGGCTAGAGGTGCTTCTGCAAAGCAGGTTTGTATTGAAAGGACGAGAAATGCTAGAAATTGTAGTCACTGATGTAACATAGTTGACTCAGTTCTCTCCACATCTCTCATAAAATATGCCAAAATTCACTTTTTTGGTGAAAAATTCAAACCAGTTGAACTCAAGTTATATATTCTAACCGTGGGACTGGGAAATGTCCAATAATGAAGAGGTTACGGGTAAACTAACAAGAAAGTTTCCTTAATAACCTGTTGCTTCAGTGCTTGATTTCTTCAGCAGATGCTCATAGTCAAGGAGGCAGTTTTGTGCAGTGTCTGATCAGCAATATGTAGATGTAAGTCTTCCACGTTACATAGGAACCAGTTTTTCACTGATCTTAAATTACAGTACTCTTAGCTACAGTACTCTTCCAGTGGCTACAAAAAGAGGACTAACAGCAGGGTTGAAAAATCTCAGTGCTCCTTTTAGATGAAAGACGGAAGAGATTAGCTTGCTGAGAAGAGAGATCTGCTAACCCACATGCTGTCTCGGGGGCTCTGGAGCACCTGAAACGGCCCTCAGTGCCTTCGTGCGGAACCAACCTCCTCTCCAGACATTTGGCACATTTGTAAACACTGACATTCAGACACCTCTGTTTAGCTGTGTTAAACTAAACTCCCTACTTCAACATAGGAGCTTAATGACATTATAAATATTTGATAACATCTCTCTGGGCCTTCAGAAGCCTGCCAGTAGGATTCAGGCCCTCCACACATCCAGCCTCAGGGAGGTGAATCTGTTACAGCAGTTGAGTTGAGCGTCTTGCAGCTGGTTGGCTGAAATACTCAATGACCCTATTATCTATATTGACCACTGACTGATCACTCGTGAATGTTGATGTCTTTTTCCAGTTGTCCACACATCCGTGTGTAATGCCACGTGAAATGTCCTAGTATGTGAGAGCTATCTGGATGGGACTAGCATATATGACACAGGATTTGTGGGAAATCAGCTGGAGGCCAGGTAAACTACATGATGTAGAGCAAGTGATACAACGCAGTTTGGTATGGGATGCTGAATCATGCTTTCAGGTGGCTAAACCCTATGAGACTTGGAAAGGAAAAAAAAATTACATTATTATTCAAAGACCTTTTTGTGTCCTTTCATATTTATTGGAAAATGAGACTTTGATCAGCAGTCTCTGAAAGCATCCTCCGTTTAGATTAATATTTTGGTACAAAAGATTGGTGTCTCTGAGTATTAAAGATTTTTTGTAAGGAACTACGTGATCTTTTATTTAAATTTTTCAGTCCACATTGATATCAACATGAAGGGATTCTGTCTAAAAAATATATTTCAAAGTTTCTAGTGTGGCTTATTAAGAATGGTAAAATTAATGAGATCAGCAATACATACTGCAGGATGGAAAATCTTTAATTGAATGAAGATTAGTAATTTTTCTTCTCAAGTAAGTGTTTGAGAAAGTCTTTGACTTGCTCCTTTTGTAAATTTCAAGATCACCAAAAAGGAGAAAAGCCTTTGGTCAAAAACTCTGGGTCACATCCAATTCAGAGTGATATATAAAAATGTAATATCCACTATTATGTATTTCTTCTGTAGTTCACCTAAAATTTGCCTATAGGACTCATCTCAAATTATTTGGTTCTTTATTTTTTGAATCTGTGTCTAGATGAATCTATTATGACCATTTTTTTATTTTGAACTAGCATGTATTGTTCAGATAAATTGAGTTGTTTTCCTGTTTAACATTTTAGTTTGGGTTTGTTTTTTTTTTTTAATGTTCTCAGAGCCCTCTAGGCACTGCAACAAATTGATGAAAAGTAAATTATTAACGTACATTCCATCAGGCATATCTAATCAGGCCAATTTAAAATCATTATGTCTTATATAAACAAGTACTGTATATATTTAAATATTTACTATAACAGTTTATGGAGTGACTAGGATGCAGAATACCCTGTCTGTTCAAAGAGTATCTGAAATGGTATATACAACTCCAGCAGCTATCAGCTCAATGTCTCTAGAAAGGGAACAATTAATACGTGAGGAACAGATTTATTTATGGTAAATTGAATTGTGGTCACTCAAAAAGTTCATAATGCTCTGTTGTGATGATGAGGTTAAAAAGCTTACTTTTCTCATGGCATTTCATTTCTAATTTGAACCTTATCAACCACCTTTTCCAAAATATGCTTAATGACTGGTTGAGAAGCTAGAGAACATATAGGGTCTCTTCCTCATTTGTTAAAGTTTACTTGTGGCTAACACTGGCTCAGATAAATGGAAAGAAATTAACTGTGAGACAGGATTGTGGAAAGATGCCCATATTTTTAAATTTGGCAAAAATTTCTCATTGGTATATTCTAGGAAAGCATACCAGTGCCAACATTTTGTCTTTAGAAAGATATTGAAAGGAAACATGAATAAAGATTTAAAACTGCTAATACTTTCTTTGTGGTCTTCTTCAGAAACCATATTTTTTCAGAAGAAGAGGTTTAAACCTGTTGTAGAAAGGATTTTATGCCAATAAGTTCTTCCAAGGAAGGAAACCAAAGTTAATAGAAGCTATAACAAGTCAATGATGGAATCCCCTTCTATTTCTTTTTGTGAAATTCACTACTTTAAAAGTATTTTTGAAACTGTTGATTAAATATTAATTTTCATACATAAGCTTTAAAACTGAAACAGAAATAACAAATAAGTTTGTTTTGTTGTTTGGGAGTATCCTTCTTGGATGCCTCTTTTCCCAATTCCATTTTGATCTCTTTTTTTTTGCCAGTATTTTCTCCTTAAAAAAAAAAGGATGAAAAAGCTTTTTAAAAACAGCAAACTTTGAAATATTTGTTATAATTTTCAAACTGACAAAAAGTTGAAAATTATTGAAGACCTAGTTTATAAAATTATTTCTTCAGTAAAAATAAAATTCTCAAACCATGCTGACTCTTTTTCCTACAATTATTTACCTCTCTTGCAATACCTAAGGCCTTACCATTATTTGAACAATCCTAATGTAAAATCTAACACACTAACAGAATGAGAAATCATTATTAAAAATAAATGTGTACACTGGTCTCAAAATGAAGCTTTAAAGACCTCTTTTTCAAAGAGTCTGTGAACCTGAGAAACATAGATATTCATGAAATATTGCTAATATCTCCACAACCACAAATTTTATAAACAGTTTAAATCAAGATATCAAGAAAGATTTTATGCTAAAGTATAAAATAGTAAAAAGAGATGTGAACTTTCAGATTTATGAAAGGTTGCTAACATAAAGGAACTGAAAGGCTGGCAAAACATCAACATCCATCCTTTGACTTCCAAGAGCTATTAAAAAGATCAAATGAGATGCCTAAATAAATCCAGAACACACCAAAAAGAAGACCTCTACCACTTAAGATATGATTATGTTTTGCATTAGGTAACTTTGCACAGTCAATAAAGAAAAAGCTTTTCATACTGAAATGTGGCAGTGGCTAATCAAAATATTGGCAAGCTCTCAGACTGAAGTACCAGCTTCAGATGCAAATTGTTGGAGAGTATAATTATTATAAGACATTTTTTGAAGACTCTAGTGAAAATAATAATCTTACATGTCTGTTCTTCTCACTAATAGGACATGACATACATTTCTTCAACCGTTTTCAGAGTTTAGCTAGGATTGTGTGGTTAAACCTGTGGGTTCTAACTCTAATACTTTCTATTCCCTGTATTTTCACACCCAGGTACATAATTTTAACATTTAAGTACTGTATTTGTATTATAAGTAATTGTTGATTAAAAATAAAAATGTTAGTAACTAGTACCCCAATTTAAGAAAACATATTTTAATTTTCCATTTTAAGACCTCAGCAAATCACACTCAAGTGTTTGAAGTTCTAAATTCCTTTCCATGTTCATCTTTGTACCATTTTCCTGTAAAAAAAAGAATAAAAATTTTGACACTTTTGACACAATACCTGTTAACTTAGTTTATGTACCACAACATATAGAAGCAGCAGTATTTTAGACACCTTATACCATAGAAGAAAAGAACCTATATTTGGCTTTCATTTTATGAGAAAGAAAATACACATCCTAATGATTTGACAGTGGTTAGGAAGGATTTCTCTCACCTAAAAACTCTAAGTATTATTTTTCTAGGGTAATAAGGCCTTTTCTATGCAATGTGGAGAAATGGATGTAGCTCTGGAGTGAGATACCTGAGAGATAGACATAACATAAGACTTGATACTAAACATTTCAGAGTGAATAAGTCATTTCTGCTGGACCAAGCAGCCTGTGTGCCTGTGGAATAATAAAAATTGCTGCAGTTTCTCTCCTCGTATTTCTGTCTCTTGTTTATTAAAAAAACATGAGAGATAATTAAACATTACATTGGCAAAACTGAGTTTCTAATTGCCTTGAGAGTTTGTGCATCAATCTTTTACCAAAAGAATTATTATAATCTCAGTCAATTCTTTCAGGTTGTTTGGACAGGACATTCAATGCCTTAAAACAAGTCACTCTCACAAGCACTGCCAAATTAAACACCACACAAAAATGAGCAACACTACTGAGGGGAAAAATGTAATTTCATAATTTCAAATTTAAAGATACATTTCATTCCGTTGGAAAAAGACAGGACTGTGAGTCCTTAACTGGTTAGGCAAATAACAGAAAAAAGCTGATATTACAAGCCTTTTCGAAGGTTAAAGGCCATTTTAGATTAATGCCAAAAGCTTTACTGTTTAGGCAGGGTCCCAAGAAAATACGATCCATATAAATCTCACTTTAAGAATGCACTCCTTGTCATATTTTCTCTCCCAGAAAAATTAAACTTACCCTTTCAACCCAGTTCCTGAGAGCCCACCTGCTGAAAATATTTGAGCAAATATGGCAGGAGAGGAGAGAAAGGTTGTCTACCTGTGGTTTATATTGAGTTTTCATTAACTCTGCATTATTTAAAGGAGTTTTCAGAGGTTTCTACCCTGGAAGATCAGAAAGATGACAGCAGAAGTAGAGACTGTGCGTTCGTTACCATATTTTTGTAAGGTTGTTTGCTCTTGTATTCTTCCTGCAGTTGTTGAGGTGTAAAGGTGAAACACTGATATGATTCTCTGCTCATCCATATATTTTTGCAGTGCCAACCCTAGAGGAATATGCAAAAAGCCTTTCACAGCCCTTGTACATATCAGATTGCAGTAGCTCTACTTTTTTTCCCCCCGCGTCCCTATTTTATACTACTCACTAAAGGTGTGGGAATGGAAAAGAAAGAGAGGATAAGAGCCAAGGTGGTAGTGGTAAATATATTCCCTTCAATACCTACTGTAAACATGCATAAAATCTGGGAAGAATTAGGTTTTACAGTAGTAATTCTTCCATCTATAAGAAGAAAAGAAAAGATAATCCAGTATCTGGGCTGTGAAAGAATTACATGTAAATTTTACAGATTTAACTTGAGAATTATTAAAATCTTTTAGACTCAAAAGGCTTTTAGTTATTAGAGTCGAATAAAATGTACAGTTTAATAAAATGTACTAATATTTGGTCTCACTCCAAGTTATTTGGAAAGTGATTACTTGTTCAGTAGATTCAGCTGAGATTCAGACTATCAGATCACAACTCATGCTATTAAAATAAACTGGATGAAGTCGGTATATTTCCATGAGGGGGCTGACTGATTGTTGTTAGTGAGCCAAAGGATACATCCTAAAAGAGACTTAGAGCCATGTTGTGTTACCCTATTTGTTACAGAGATTGAGGGTGCAGAGCCTCCAGCTAAACAGAAGAGGAGACTCTATGTAGAAATTATGTGGGACTTTGTGCTGTTCCATCTAGTACTAAAGTTATAGTTTGCTTTTCCAATTTGTATCTCACTTTCGCAGGGCACCAGATCTGAATATTTAAAACTAATTTTAGGGGGTCAGTTCCATTGGGCCTCTGACAAGTTCTCAGTTTTCCTGGGTTTGAGTGAGTGGTGGGGTTTTTGGGGAGCAGGGGAGGAGGCTACAGCCATGGCCCCCTGTGAGAAGCTTCTTGAAGCTTACCTGAGTCCAAATCAGCCCCACCTCCGCACCAAGGCTAAACCAATCAGCTGTGCCTCTGCGATAATGTGTTTAAGAAGTGACCTGGGAGGAGGAGTTGGACTTGTGAGGAGGAGTTGCAGCAGCTGTGTGAACACCAAGGTCAGTGGAGGAACAGAGGAAGAAAGGAGGGGGGAGGTGTGACGGAGCAGAGACCCCCCTGTATCCTGTGGTGAGATGGCAGGGTGGCCCCCCCCTGCCACCCATGAAGATCTACGGTGGAGCAGACACTGATTCATGGCCTGTGGGGGGCCCTGCAGTACAATTAATGTGTCTACGCTTAGAGGAAGCCAGGACCTCATGGGAAAAAGCAGCCCCTGCTGTTGTAGTTTGGTGCTGGGAGCATTGCAGCATGCAGGGGTGTCCCACACTGGAGAAGCTCAGGAAGGGCTGTGGCCCACGGGAGGGACTCCAGTTGGAGAAAGTTTGTGGAGGACTGTCTCCTGTGAGAGGGGGACCACGATGGAGCAGGAGGAACAAGTTCCAAAAGTTCCTTCCCACCCCGAAGATGGAAGAAGTGGCAGCACTGACTGCACCCCCCATTCCCTGCCCCTGTGCCACTGGGGGAGGAGGTAGAGATATTGGGAGCAGAGCTGAGCCTGGGAAGAAGGGAGGGGTGGGGGGAAGGTGTTCTCAAGATGTGGCAATGCTTCTCACTGTCCTACTCTGTTACGTGTTGTTTTTAGTGTCTGTAATAAACCTATGCTCTTTTTTTCTTCCCCTAAGGAGTCTGTCTTTTGCCTGTGACCCTTTATCTCTCCTTGTCACATCTCAAATCCCAAGCCTGTCTTATTTTCTCCTTCTCAGTGCTGGGGGGGGAAGGAGGAAGTGGGCACCTGTGTGGTGCTCAGTTGCCCCCTGGGCTCAAACCACAACACCAGTGCAGGACATCAGGTCACAAACAGCTTATTCAGAGCCTGCACTTCCCTGTCAGGAAAAGAAGATTGTTGCCAAGGAGTAAAAGTAATAAGTACCAAATAGTGAACAATTTAAGAACATAAGCCTCTCTACACAGGATTGTGAACTAACCTCAGTACCCTCTCCTTCCTCCTGCACACCTGGTATTTCCCTTAGAACAACTGCTTTATATTGTTGCAGACAAAATTTTCTAAATAAGAAAAAGATGTGTTAGCAAATTATCTGAAAGATAATTTTCCTTTCTTTCCTTTTTTTAATTTTGCTTTCTCTTACATTTTTAGACAACTATTACCTAACTGTATTTCCTTCTCCAAATACTTTAATACCTGCACTTATAGTAGAACTTATGTGGTAGTAGTTGAAGGAAAAAATAACAATTCAACCAGTCCTTGCTAGTTCTAATACAGGGGGATTTGTATCATCCGCTGTCAAAAATGGTTATAACCTCCAAACCCATGAGATAAGGTAAATTTCTCCCTACTGTTTCTATTATAGTCACAAAACTTCCCAAACTTGTTATACTCTATTAACAGTTCTCTTTTAATTAACAAGGGCTAGACAAAATGATCTTTACTTGCTGTGGAAACTTTGTCCCATGATAACTTGTATTTGAGTGTGAGGAAGCGATCAGTCAAAATTTATTCTCTAGTAGCACTAGATTAGTGGAGACAAATTAAATGAAAACAAGTTGCCTTTTGAGTGAAGAAAACTGCTAAATATTCAGCTTTTCAGGCTCAGCAAAAAAAAAAAAAAAATAGTTATTTGGCAAAAAGCATTCGCATTTTAAAATAATACGTTTTTTAAAATGTTTGAAAAGTCTAGCAATTATTTTTTTCCTGTATTAATATGGCAACATATGCTACAGGATGTAATTCAAGGATAATGCCTAGGTAATCTATAATCAGTGTCAAAATTTGGTATAAATGTGAATGCTAGAGCATTGTCTCCCTTGCAGTTATTATTATGATAAGATTTCAATACAAAAGTTCTCTATATAATTGGAAAATACGTACTAATTCTACTTCCTAGTTGTAATTATTCTGAAGGATTTTTATCTTTCCTGAGCACCTTTCAAGATTGTCATTGGTTTCTTGATGAGACACAGAGGAATTCAACTTTTAAAACAAATGTTCAGACTTCTAGATTTAGTTTATAAATATTTTATAATAGATATCTTCTTAGAATCCAGTTGGGAAATAAACACCTTATAAATACTAATTCATGCTTAAAATGTATAATACATCTATATGGAGATTAAAAAAAGGAAGCTGATTTTTTTTATACTTTAACCTCCCTAACTGTCCCTCCTGGCTGATCTAGGAGATGTGGTAAGCTTTAAGATAAGTTTTCAGGCATTCTATGCTTTTTTTTTGCCTCAGTCTTTAGTAATACTGACAGACTGTGGTCTGCTCAGTCCTTTAAGTTGGAGGATCACAACTACGGGAACAGTGATTTTTCCTCTGTGGACACTGAAATTGTAAGGGATGAGTTGTATCAGTTAAAAGTTCATAAGTCCTTGGGTCCTGATGGGATTCATCCCAGACTTCTGAAGTAGTTAGTCAAAGTTACAGCAGGACCCCTCTTAATCATCTGGCAAAGGTTTTGGGAGTCTGGGGATGTCTGTAGTTGCATTCTGGAGTGCATTAAACACAATATAACCAGCTGGTAAAGAGAAGTGATTATTCATCTGCATTTAGTGTTGGTGTGACCTCACCTTGAGTATTATATACAGTTCCGGACCTCACAACTTAAGAAGAATGTGAAGGTATTTGAACATATCCAGAAGAAGACACCAAAGCTGGGGAAAGGGCTGGAAGGCATGTTCTATGAACAGCTGCTAAAGACTCCGGGTTTGTCTACTTTGGAGAAAAGGAGGCTGAGGGGTGACATCATTGCTCTCTACAGCTTCCTGAAGAGGGGATGTGGGGAGGGAGGTGCTTAGATCTTCTCCCTGCGATCCAGTGATAGCATGGGGGAGGGCAGGTTTAGTCTGGACATTAGGAAGCATTTCTTTACCAAGGGGGTGTTCACGCACTGCAACAGTCTTCCTAGAGAGGTGGTCAATGCCCCAAGCCCATCAGTGTTTAAAAGACATTTGGATGATGTCCTTAATAACATGCTTTAACTTTTGGTCAATCCTGGAGTGGTCAGGTAGTTGAACTAGATGATTGTTCTAAGTCCCTCCCAACTGAAATATTCTACTCTATTCTACTCTACTCTACTCTGTTCACCCATATGTGCCAGTTGGTATTTGTTGGAAACAAGATGATTGTAAAAATTCTCTCTAGGAACACAGACACTTCTAATTATACACTATTTTCAGAAAATGACAGAGTTATGCTACTAGACGTGCAGTTCTGATGCATGCTGAATTACAGAAGCTGTTAGATATGTAATTTTAGGGAAAGATTGAGGTTGCTTGTCTACCTTTTCTCAGAAAAAGACCATATTATGTCATCACAGAAACTGTACTTTATCAATACATACAAACCATGCAAGCAGTAAAAATGATCTTGCTCTTGGCAATATCAAACAAGTGCAAAACTGTAGAGAGAGCCAGGCACATATCAAGAGTATCTCTTAAGTTTGTCTCATGCTCCAGACAGAATGCATAATATCCTATGTTAAAACCTTGGTTATCTACGGTAGATTTTAGATCCAGCCAAAAAAGCCCCAGTATCTGCCATCAGGCACAGCTTGAGGTGTTATCTTGGAATCAGTGGCAAAATATTCTGGGTTTAGAATCAGGTGCCTGAGGTAATGTGATTTCTGTTGCTACTAATGTATATATTGTTTATGCGTATACATCAAGCTATAGGGTGTGTATGGTTTGTTTA
This sequence comes from Tyto alba, assembly GCF_018691265.1. NCBI lineage: Eukaryota > Metazoa > Chordata > Aves > Strigiformes > Tytonidae > Tyto > Tyto alba. Next base: position 38,108,056 of record NW_024881316.1, on the reverse strand, counting down.
GTTTTTAAGTCAAGAATACCAAGTCATAGGCAGTAGTTCTTAGATAGGAAAATCAGCATAAGTTAATTATTTATGTCTGCTAATATGTTTATAACTTGGTGGAAAACAGTACTTCCTTTATGCAGTACTGGAAAACATTTTTTTCTGGAAATGTTTTAACTGTAGAAACTCCAAGACGCAAGCAGAACTTCAAAGATAATTCAGTACTTAATCAACTAGTCAGCTTCCTGAGAAAGGCAGAAGCCCTTAATATCTTCCTCTCACTGAAAGTTAAGTGTCTAAAGGTTAGCATCTAGTTTAAGCAAGTCATGATAGATCTTTCCATTGTCAGTGGAGGTAATGAGGCACCACTGGAGAGCTGTTTATCTTACCTTTCAGACAGATCTTTCTCAGTATGGGAAGAGTCTTCCTGTGGAGTCTTTTATTTATTTTTTCCCCTTCATTGACTATAAAGGAAACTTTTTTGGCAGAAAGATTAATTGACTTAAACCTTTAACCAACCAGGTCTCACCAAATTAAATGTTTTGCCCAATTCCCATATGTCTTGGAAAAAGCCAAAATCCTCCACCTTCATGTTGGTATGCAAGCAATGTGTGGAAACTATTAATTACAAAAGAAAAGTTTTCTCAGAGAAGGACACAGATGTTGCCAATACAAACCAGGAATTAAATGAAATTAAAATAATACTACTTTTGGAAATATGCAACTGATAGAGTCTGAAATGTTGCCTTCTCTTTTGACTTCTGCTCAAAATATTTTGCTTTATGTCAATGTTGCAATGAGTTTAAGACCTGTGTTCAGTGCTCTGCTCTAAATAAGTAAAAACAAATCCGTTATCATGAATCTCTCAAGACACCTGTAAAGGATGTATCCAGTTCTGGAAAGACCTATGCATAGCTGGAAAGTTAAGTCCACAGTTTCACATTTTCCCAGGTGACTGATTAATTACCTTGTGTTTCATCAGTATTTTAGACAAATAATCAATTATTTCATACTCTTCTGGTTTTCCTCCATGTGATCCCAGATTGTTTTAAGAGGGACCAATTTAATCAAAAACTAATCTCTCAAAGAAGTAGATAAGAACAAGTAAATAGGAAGCATGTCAAATATATTAAAGAAATAAGAATTTTACTGAAATGGAATTTATCCTGAACAGCAAAAGACCTCTTCATTAAATCACATTTTTCCCCATACTTAAAAATAATCTATGCATAAATTGGTCTGTATTACATTCAGGAAATAAAAAAAAAAAAGATGCATCCAATTGTATCTTTAATAAGATTCTTGCTAACTTGCAATATCACATTATTGCAATATCACATTATTGCAATATCACATTATTGCAAGCAACACAGAACTGTGATTCAGCTTATGCATCTTTCAAGAAACATCGATATCAGATTGAACAAATTAATAAGTATATAATAAAGAGATCTAGCCTCTAATTAGTGAAAATGAATATAATGTTTAGAGTTATTTGAAAGCATGTGCCTTTTCAAATGTTTGGTATAGTTTAGTGATCTTTTTATTGATAGTACTGATGGTTTGAGAATGTATTTGTTTCTGAGTGACAATTATAATTAGTTGTTGTGGGTTAACCCTGGTGGGCCACTGAGCCATTTGCTTATTTCCCTCTACCAGCCCCAATAGAACAGGGGAAGAGAAAAGGAAGAATAAAAGCAATAAAACTTTGGGGTCAAGATGAAAAAAATAACAAAACGACTCACAATTTTTTAATAAGTGACAAATAAGTGGAACAAGAGAGAAGAAAACAAAACAAGTGATGCAAATGCAATCACTCACCATCTCACATGGGTAGACAGATGCACAGCCAGTTTCTGAGCAGAAGAGGGCTAATTCTCCTAAAACACTCTATTTTCCTTTTTATCGATGATCATATATTGTTATATGGTATGGAATATCTCTTTGGTTAGTTTGGGTCATCTGTCCGGTTATGCCTCCTCCAAAGCTATCATACAGCCTCCAGTCTATTCACTGAGGGGGACAGAGTGAGAAACAAAGAAGGACTTGATGCTGTGCAAACTGTTGAGTGAAAGCTGGAACATCAGTACTGTTCTGATCAAAAATTTAAACCACAGCACCATATGAGCTTCTATGAAGAAAATGAGCTCTGTTCTAGCCAGGCCCAGTACAACAGTCAAACTGTCAACATCTCTTCTTAAATATATGTACTCGTGATTTCAGACTACTATATATGATAATGACTTTGAAACAAAAGATAATACAGTACAATATATGAGTACTTCAGGAATTTACTTCAATATAAGGGCATCAATATTTGTGATCTGTTTAACAATATGCAAATTGATTCCCAAAGCATCAATATCAACAGATCAATTCAAAATATATTACAAAATTGACATTATAAAGAACCCTTTTTTATGTCAGGTATCTGTTATGGAAGATTTTATAGCCAGTTAAAAATACTATTGTAACTTGCCAGTTGGAAATTAGTATTATGAAAAAGTGGGGGTTTAATCTAAAAAATGCAGTTATTCTTTGAAGGCTGAAAAGATAAGATGTGTGAAAAACACACTGGTTTGCATAAGTGTAACAGTGATCTGTGGCTGACAACATTTAGCCCAAGACATAACTATCAAGAAAATTTGGTGAGTTTCTAGGGCATCTGTAAGATTTCTGTGACATCAAGTAAAAGTTTTGTGTTTGTGTTTCACAACAGAATCAGACTGTTTAAAACATGACAAAAATCATCAAGACCAACATGTTCTTCCCTATATGGGAAAATCCCCTATGGTACCTATAACAGAACTGAAGAAAAGCTATGTAGCTCTGGTATCATCAAAACAAGAGGTTCAATGTTTGCTGGAGCAAAGAAATCCGTGTCTGTGTTGGATGCGTGCCTCACAGATGATTGCTGTTGAATTGTGAGCTTACCACTGAAGTTTCCAATATCTGAGGCATTCAGAAAGCATCTCTTCAAGGACTTCTGTGGATTATCTGATGTATATGTGGGCATGAACTCACACTGGAGACACTCCACAAAGACCTGCCATTTCCCAAGGGCTCCTTCTTTGCCTTGACCTTTTTCACTGAATCTTACTTGAGACACCTACTCCTGTGGCACATGTGGAATAAATTGGTCCACATGGTAACAGATTTACTAGAAAAACTGACTCCATCCCAGCCAAACAAGTACATCTCATGAACAGACAGTCAAATGTATATACGATATGATCCCTAAGGTAAGCTAAACATTGCTTTGCCTGTTTAGGTTCAGAATGACATGTCTAAAACTTCCTAAAGTACAAAACTTTTGTTAACTTTATATAAACTAAACTAAATGGTAAACAGCAGACCAAGAAGTCATCCAGGAGAAAATGGGTTTATCTTTCCTAATTTATGCAGGTAAAGGATACACTTATACATCTGCATTAGCTATTTAAGCTTCCTCTATAGTCAGTGAAGAAAAATAAATATGTCCAGATGGCAACTTATTTTATCCAAAGGTAAGTATCTGTGATAGACCTAAGACCTACTAAAATCAGCAGAAAAAAAATCCCTCTGGATTCAGTTCTCTTTGGCTCTGATGCTAACATATAGATTAAAATTATTTTAGACCCAGAATGGAGATAAATACATTTATTTTGTTGCCTTGTGAGTTTCCACTGCCGTACACAGTTATTTGAGCAGTAAATGCAAAGAAACAATACAAAAATTTTGCAGACGTTTATACAGAATGAAGAGTGTATTCAGACACAATATAAGAATTGGTGAGAAGGATTTTCTGATACTCTAGAAGCCTGGATTTTATAGAACTGAAGACAATAGGTTGATTAACACTATACTTGTAACTATTAAAATAATATATTACGTATCCTTCAAACTTTTAATATCTGAAAGTACAAAGAGTGTTATACTGGATTACAAAAACAACAAGATCTCTCTTTTGGGATTTAACACCTATCAAACAGATATAATTTATTTTTTCCTCCTTCAGTAAAGGTTCTGTGTTTTGAAAAAGTGTAATGTTCTGACATTTGTATTAAAATCAAAAAGGTGACCCTGTGACTAAGTAAGTTGAATAGCCAAACTGACAGAAAAATAATAAGCCTCTTGTTGCTGTCAGGTTGGGAAAAATGCAATTTATAATCTCACCAAAGTTGGGAAAACTAGTAAGGTCTATCATTTCTCTTCAGTAAAAAGGTGTTAGATATAAAAGGGGCTATGATAAATGTACTAAAATAATAATTATTTCCTTATGTTAGAGCCAACCTATTTGATCATATAATTTTATTTTACATAACTATAACTGATAAAACAAGCCATAGGATTTGGAAGTGTAATTTCATATCTGGCAATAAAATGACTTGTAATTAAGAATTAAGTATTTAGGCTATTAATAACTTCATAATATTTATTATGGAGTTAGGTTCAGATTGAACAGGACTAAATAAACATGCTACATTGTTAGGTACATCTCTGATCAGACACGGGAACATTTGTCATGGAAGTCTCAGGGTTATCAGGACAGAATCTGAGACATAAAGCACTTATATTTAAACAGGTACAACACATGGCAATAGACAAATCTGGTTAGCAACTTCTTAATTGTCTCCTTGCATAACAGCCTGGCAAAGTGAATGTCCCGGTATCAATTAACACTACCTCAGAGAACACAGCAGGCATATCTCCTTCTTACGTATCATTTACATCTTATCTACTTTATGTATTTATTTATTTGAAATTTCCCAGTCTGTATTTGTTTAATTAATTAGAGCACTGAATACTTATATCCTGTATTGAGGTGTTGGAGTAGATGATCTCTAGAAGTCCCTTCCCATACAAACCGTTCTATGATTCTATTTTAGATCAACTTATTTATCTATTTACTGCTTCCTTATTGCTTCTTAACACTCTGTCAGAGGTAAAACATAATCTCGCAAGTAACCTTGTTTCACAACACTAAAAGCATTTCTAGAAAAATATCCAACTTCTTAAATTGATTAATTTTTCTTTTCTAACCACCACATTTTTTCTCTAAGGCAGGAATGTGACTTCCAACATCTGCATACCCATACATTAATCTACTTGTGTCAAGAAATCTTTTCCTCCTTTTTTTACAAAACTAAATTGTCAAAAACATCAACAGTAGCAGAGTCATTCTAGTGCATCTTTGCATGCTTTGCCTAAGGTAATTAAACTGTCCTGCTTCAGCTTTTATTTCCTAGTGTCAATGTTTCACTTGATTTTCCACAGAAAACTCTATCTGACAAACTGCTTGGAGGAGGGAACGTTCCCTTAGGTGTAACACCCATCTCTGTTCCCATATACCTACAGGAAAAACAGCAGAAGCCATGAGAACTCTGGAGATGTATATGGACGTTTATTCTACAGATTATATATGCTGATGGCCTCCCAGAAAAATTCAGGTGGCCCCCAGATTTTTAAGTATAGATCTCCAGACTAAATCAGAAATCCTTCAGGTTTGCCCTTGGCCACTGAGTAGGCAGAAAGAAACATCTAAATGAATAGAGGTTGTATTTTCTCGTAACTCCATATTTTTCTTAATGATTATAACCCATATTAAAATCAAGAAGCTCATTTCATTGCCTATTTTAGATAAGAAGTTCTACTGTTGACATTTCCCACTTATTCATGTGCTATTAACAGAGAAAAGCAATTTACTTAACTACAAAATGAAAAAACAAATCTATGAAAGAAAGTGTAAATGAAAGTCTCATCCTGGAATTTTTATCTTTGCAAGGTATTTTTTCTTATCTTCATAGTCTTTTTGAGATGCAGATAGCATTTTCTAAGACTTTATGAAAGGCAATGAGTTGAACAAAGTAAAAAAGACACTAAAAGGAGTCTTTCTGTACTAGTTAGGAAATGAGGCTTGATGACTGGGTCTTTTCAGCTTGGTATAGATCACAGTGAAGCTGTACAGTTGCTTTAACAGACATAGAAATGTGTTGTATTATGTCTTAAATCTGATAAGCAATGTTCAGTCTGCTGATTAAATGAAACTGCTGAGAGCCATCAAAATCCAGAAGAGGCAAAGATGTCCTGAATCAATGACCTGTTTCTCATACCTGAATTTGAATATAGGTGTGTATGCTAATTTGTAATGATTACACATTGCCTAAGGTCAAAAATTAACATCTAAACTTCCAATATATTTGGGTATAAACACATGGAACTCTTCTTATGTATGTGAGTGAAAACTGCAAATATACATATATATAAATCATTAATACATATAAATGTATTTATACTTTATATATATATGCATATACATGGACAACTAGAATTACAGAATTCACAAACTCATTCTAGTGCTGCCATTTTGTTGTTGGACTGGATTTGCAGTATACCTAATAGTGAAAAATGTCATTGCTAACAGGCTAAACCAAAATATTGGTTTTGAGGATCACGTCATTAGTGTTTGTTGTAAATCCTGTAACATTCTACTTTGAATGTTTAACATCATGTGCACTAAGGCCTGACTGACTGAGGTTGTGAGATGAAGCCTGTTGCAGGGTAAGAGGTCCTAACTATTGTACCATCCTTACACAATTATAAGTGGAATAAGAGGCTGTTATGAAATACTGACCTTCCTTCTAGAAAGCAAATTATTCTTTTTGAATGATTCAAGAATTAAATTAATTGAGTGCACGGGGTATCACACATTTTTATTAGCTACATAGCTGTCAGACAATAAATAAAACTTGAAAATTTATTGATCAAATAATTTTACATACTCTCAGGGGTTCAGTTATCCTTCCTTTCACCTTTCTTTAAGACTGACTGATCCAAGTGTGAGTAGTGTTGGAGTTCCTCCACTAATAAACTAATCGCTAGTATTCCTTTAATGAATGCCATTCCCTTTAAATCAGTGTTTGTTAATTACCAGTTTTAAATAGAAATGTGTCCTCATCCCAGATTTGCAGCTATTGCAGCAGAAGGACAGTGGATTCTTTGGAAGACCTGTGAAATTAAGATCTTGGCTACTTTAAACCCTATATGTCCCATGACATTTTCCCAAGCACAGAGAGGTCTTGGCTTGGCTGTCCAGCTGAACTGAAAACATGTAATGAGATTTGGCCTAATTAAAAATCCTGTGTAGCCACAGTCTGCCATGTGCAGCAACATCTTTATCTACAGTGTCTAGAAATAACAAAGTATTTAGCCCTATAATCTGTTATTTTGCATAAACTTCAGGACAAATACATTTTTTTTTAGCAAAGGAAACACTGCCTGTATTTAAGGTGTTGGCAATATTCCCTGTTAATTCAACACCAATCTGCCAGTTTATTGGAATAAAGGTGGATAAGGGAAGAACAACTGACAACATCTACCTGGACTTGTGCAATGCATTTGACACTGACCCGCATGACATACCGTTATGACAAAGACTGGGAGCCCCAGGGAATTGTGAATTCTGTGATCTCCTTGTGTTAAATTAAGGTGAAACAACAGCAGGAAAGCAAAAGTGAAAAGGAAAGGGGAAGGGGATGCAATACAACCACAAGGGAATGAAGCCATGCATCCTTCAATACACTCTGCACTTCCTTGGGTGGAGTTTCTTAGACTAATCATAAAGGTCACAGCTTGTCAAAGTTTTCTGTGCCAATGAATGTTTGAGGCATTAATTCCTTCAGTTCCTTACACATACTTATCTCCAAATTGGAGACACATGGGTTTGATGGATGGATCACTCAGTGGATAAGGAATTGGCTGGATGGTCTCACTCAAGGAGTTGCAGTCAACAGCTTGATTTCCACATGGAGAGCAGTGATGAGTGGTGTTCCTCAGGGGTCAGTGTTGGGACCAGTGCTGTTTAACTTCTATGTTGATGACATGGGTAGTGGGATTGAGTGCACCCTCATCAAGTTTGCTAGTGACACCAAGCTCTGTGGTGCGGTTGACATGCTGGAGGGAAGGGATGTCATCCAGAGGGATCTTGACAGGCCTGAGAGCTAGGCCTGTGCAAACCTCATGGGGTTCAACCAGACCAAGTGCAAGGTCCTGCATGTGGGTGAAGGCACTCCAAAGCACAAATACAGGCTGGGCAATGAGTGGACTGAGAGCAGCCTGACAGAGAAAGAATGGGGCTACTGATGGATGAAAAGTTGGACATGAGCTGATGATGTGTGCTTGCAGCCCAGAAAGCCAACTGTATCCTGGGCTGTACCAAAAGAAGTGTGGTGAGCAAGTTGAGGGAAGTGATTCTCCCCCTCTCTTGTGAGACCCCACCTGGAATACTGCATTCAGCTCTGACGCTCCCAACATAAGAGTGACATGGACCTGCTTGAGTGGGTCCAGAGGAGGCTACAAAGATGAGCAGGGAGCTGGAGTAACCTCTCGCTTATGAAGACAGGCTGAGAGTTGGTGTTGCTCAGCTTGGAGAAGAGAAGGCTCCAGAGAGATCTTATAGTAACCTTCCAGTAAAGGGAGCCTACAGGAAAGATGGGGATAGATTCTTTATCAGGGAGTGTGGGGATAAGACAAGGGGTAGTGGTTTGAAACTGAAAGGTGGCAGATCTAGATTGGATCTAAGGAAGAAATTCTTCACTGTGCGGGTAGTGAGACACTGGAAGAGGTTCCCCAGGGAAGCTGTGGCTGCCCCCTCCCTGGAAGTGTTCAAGGCCAGGTTGGACGGGGCTTTGAGCAACCTGGTCTAGTGGAAGGTGTCCCTGCACATGGCAGGGGGGTTGCTACTAGGTGATCCTTAACATCTCTTCCAACCCAAACCATTCTATGATTCTATGGTATGGGCCCCAATTCAATATATTTTCCCCTTCAGGAAAAGACTTAGACATGTTCAGGTATAACCAACTTTGGCATAGTTTTAGGAATTAAAGCACTATTCAGAGATATATTTACACTGAAGCTGTAAACAGAAGACAGGCTGGGAGAAATCCACATTGTGGGAAATTACTGTATCCACACTATGTGCAGATAATAAAATCTGCATTGACTTCAAACAAAACAAAATTCTGGAAGACAAGGTGCATATACAATAAAACATTTGAAGTAAACTCTAAGCAGACAGACTACACAGCAAAAACATCAACACTTGACATTAATTACATCTAATTGTGTTCAGCTTTGAATACTTCCACCTTCCCCTCTCCCAGGCTCCACCAAAATAGTGCTTGAATTTTGTTCATTAACTTGATATTTGGAAAAAACTGTTATTTGCTAGTGTTTTTTGTTTAATGTATAACAAAACGGGGTTCTTGCACTCATGCTTGTAAATGGTGTAGTGTTAGATGAGCACAACACAAATTCACATTTATCAATGATTCTTAATATAGTCTATAGGCAATATGTTCTCTGAAAGATCCTTCAACACCACCAGAGGCCAATGGAAGCTGTTGCTGGTAAAGCTGAAGTGTACGTAGGCAGAGCAAGGTCAGATGTCACTGGCAGCACATTTATTCCCAAGTACTGTTGCTAGCAAGCTAGAAAATGTTGGACACCACTGACTGAAACAGAAAACTATTTTTTTAAAATGTAAGCTCCTCTGTTTCATTACCTTCAGAGTCCCTTTCAACTAATGGATAATCAAGACAAAGAAAGGCAAATAATTTGTTCAAGGTCTCAAACGTTAATTATGAGGCCAGTCTTCTGCTCAGTAAATGTGATCCAGTTTTGTCATCTTATCCTAGACACATATTTGCTATCTAGTATTTTAGAAGTACAATCATAATATTACAGAATTAATGACTGAAGGATGCTTATGAAATTCAAGATAATGGTACACAGCTGGTGTTTGGCAGTGAGAGCTGTTTTGTTCTGCCTGATCATGTATAACACACTGTATATAGAGGTTAAAAAGCAAAACCAAACTTTATATCTTTAAGACATTCTATGGATATTTTTTACCGGGCATTATCTTTTGAGACTGCAACACAAATTCACTCAAAAATAAAATGCAGAGTCTTTACCTTTTCTCCTTTACAGAATGACCATACACTTGCCACTTGATAGGCAATTAAGAAAAATATCGCATTTATATGCTTAAGCAAAGGTGTGTAAGCCTCTGGGCTGTCTCAGAATAACAAGAAATAGAAATTTGACTGCTGTGATCACAATATAAAAACAACAGGTTGAAATCTGGTCTAATGTCAAAATATGAGGAAATATTAAAGTCCACAGAGTTTAAACACCTGTGCTGCTGTAGGGTACTATTAAAGCCTTTTCATTACTTCTGACTGCATCCAGCAATCTTTCAAGTGTCTGTAGATCACCTCATTAAAATGCAGACCAGGACTACAGGCTTTTGTGAGATGGATAAAGGGGAGGCAAAGGTTTAAAAAAAAAAAAAAAAAAAGAAAATTGATTATATGGGTGACACAAGTATTATAGCAGCTGCTGAAGAGAACAAGAACTCATTTGAAATAAAAATATAATACTGCTTTCAGTATTGTGAAAGACTATACAAAAGAGGACAAATTCTTCTGTTTTGGTTTTTTTTGTTTTTTAAATGGGCCACAAATCTTCCTCCTGTCCTAATAAAAAATATTCATCACGCAGATGCATCTAAAGGTAGATTTAGGTAATTACAGCTTTAGGAAGACTGCTATCTTGTATGCATCTATAGCTAACCTATATTAGGATTTTACATGGGATGCACGACTGTACCTATAAAAGTTATTAAGGTAATCTAAGACTTCACTAAGATATCATTCGCAAAGTTAATGAAATAGTCTGTTTAGCTTTCTGCCCTGTTGACCATTTATGTGAGATGTAGAGAGAAACCTCTACCCTGCACTTCTTCTCCAGACAAGACTGCTATGACCCACTGTACGAACTTCTGTGCAAGTGGGCTGTGCTTGTCACTTTATTCTGACTTGACAAGTCAGATGAACAAAAGAGAGAAAGCTAGTGTTATCCTTCTACACAGGAGGCAAACTGAAGCACGGAAATAAGTAGCTAATGTAAGATTTCACAAGAAAACTTTTGCTTGCAGGAACTAAATACAGATCACGAGACCCTGATACCCCAGCTCCCCTGCAGGACCATTCTCTCTGCCAGTCCCCATAAGTTCTAAGATGCTTTAATGTGCTGCTCTTGATAAGGGAAATAACAAAACAACATTAATATACATTGAACAAAATTATTCTGGGTTCTGTAGGATTCAGACATGAAATAAACTTCCACAGGATTTCAGATTGGAATCCAATAAAGCTTTTATGCAATGCGATGAGGACTACCAGGGGAAAAAAAAAAAAAAAAAAAAAGGTTTTTGTTACTAGAATAATTGGCTTTTTCAATATCTTATTTTATTTCCTATTTCCACTGCTTCACAAAAGTGGTATAATGATATCTCTGGTCAAAATAATTAAGGATTCTAATTAATAGGGGAAAATCACATTTACATATGCTATCACTCCAAAATTCAATTAATTGCTCTAGAAAAAAATTTATTCCAAATTCTCTTCCTGACAAGCTGCGAAACTCTTTACTAATTAGTCATATTTCCAAACATGATTTAATGACAGAAAAAAAAGAGAATTGGTGTTATTCTAGCACTAGATAGAAATCTAAGTTTAAAGGAAAGAATATGCACACAACAAATCTTTCACATCTGTGAGTGAGTTTATCTATGAGTAATAATTCTGTAATTTTTCAGATAATTCTTGAACGGAGAACCTGGATCTGCTACTAGAAATTATAGTGTTTTCCCTGGTGATTTAAAAGAAAAATTGAATTATTTGTATTTATATAGTTAACTACATTATCACACTTGTTTACTTGACATAAGGTCCCTGGAAACATTCTAAAACCATTTCCCAGCAAAATAGAATCAGCTCTCTGCACCTGTGGACAAGTATCTTTACAGGAAGTTGTTTGTAAATAAGACATGCTCGTATTTTGAGAGAGCATCCTTTCTGCTTAACAAACTAAACATGTGACATGTGAAGATTAATTTGTTATTGGTTTTGGTTATTTTTTCAGCAAGAAAACTGAAATTAACCCCCCCACCAGTCATAAATCCCCTTGCATATTCAGGCAATCCTTATTCATGGATGGAATTTCACTGGGAGTCAGACCAATGTAATAAATACCTTTTTCTAGCACTGATTATTCAAAACTAACAGATTCATTCACATAACTTAGGTTCTGGGCTTGCAATTAACTGAATTTGATTGAATACCCATTATTTTCTAGCTGTGTAGTTTCTCAAAGAAAGACTGATTAATGGTGATCTGTAATTACTTTTGATTTATGTTCAGCCCAGGATAAAATTCACTAGAAGCTGTTACTAAGCAATAGTTGTAGAAGACTGGGTAAAAGTTAAGGATCTGTCTGCTTTTAAAACCCCCACAAAACATCCATCACATCTCTAACACCTGAATATTCTTTGATAATCTGCCCCTAAGCATGTAACTCTTCCCTGATTAACAGACTACAACTAGTTTTCTGATCTAAGATGATCACCCTAAATCACTCTAAATTGCACCATAGGCTGTAGTGAGAACAGGATATCATCTAAAATGAGATTAATCTACTGCTGCCCTATATAGGTTAAGGGAGGCTCATGTGGTCAGTTTAGGCTTTGGCCTTTAAATTACGTAAGATAATTTTTTATTTGAGACTACATCTGTTCTACTACTGTATCCATAAACTAAACAGTGCCAACCATCTGGACTGTTTAATTATTACAACAGTCCCTGGGTACGGCATTGTCTCTGGGCAAATCATACTTTCCCAAATGGTTTCTGGAAAGATGCTGGGCTATGATGGGCCAGGAACCATCCTTAATAGAAATTCTACATGCAGCATATCTTGTTTTGGAGGGTAAAAGAATTTAGTAGCATGGATGTGGCCCACCTATGCCAGCTGGACCAGGGAAGTGTCCCAGCACTGCTCAGCTCACTAGTATAGATGTAGCCTCAACCTACAGGCTAGCTTTAAAGAAGGACTTGATCAACCTCCCAGGCTGAGTACCACAACAATAACTTTCCTTGGCCTGCTCATAGCACTCTTCCTCATCCAGCCCAAGATGCTGTTGACCTTCTTTGCCATGAGATCACACTGCTGGCTCTTGGACACCATCTGGTCAAGCATGGTCCCCAAGTCCTTTTCTGCAAAGCTGCTTTCCAACTGGTTGGCCCCCAGCCTGTTCCAGTGCCTGGGGTTATTTCTTCCTATGTGCAGGACTTTGTACTTCCCTTTATTTAATGAAACTCCAGTCTAATTCTCCAGCCTGTCAAGGTCCCTCTGAATGGTAGCAAAACCCTCTGGTGTATCAATAACTCCTCTGAGTTTTGTATCATTTGCAAAATTTCTAAGGTACTTACAGTCTTACCCTCCAAGTCATTAATTAAGATGTTAAACAGTACTGGCTCCAGTATTGATCCCTCAGGTGCACCACTAGGGATTAGACTCCAGATGGACTTTATGCTGTTAATCACAACCCTTTAAACCCAACAGTTCAGTCTACCTCACTGTCCACTTACCTAGTCTGAACTTCATCAGTTTGTCTGTGAGGGTGTTATGGGAAACAGTGTCAAAAGCATTAATACAGTTGAGGAAAAATCAACTTCTCTCCCCTCCTCCACCAAACCAGTCATCTCATCATAGAAGGCTATCAGTTTGGTTAAACGTAATTTCCCTTTCACGTATCCATGCTGACTACTGCAAATCGTTTCCTAGTCCCTTGTATATCTGGTCCATCGCCTTCCCAGGAATTAATTTGAGGTTGACCAGCCTGTAGTCCTTGGAGAGCATTTAAAAAAATGGTTTTGGATGACCACTCACCCTCTATGAAAAGAGGCCTTTCACTTGGCCCCTTCCAAACTGTGCCATCCGTTTATCGACCTACCAATCAAACTTTTACATTAATTTTTGAAACTGGTTTTGATGCAGTTGACAAAAGGGCAGTAATCCACACCCTGTCAAATTATTACAAATCGCATGATGTCCTGGGTTTGAGTGTGTTGGGGGTTTTTGGTAGCAGAGGAGGGGGTTATAGGGGTGTACCCCTGTGAGAAGCTCCTCAAAGCTCCCCCAGCTCCAAGTCAACTCCACTTCTGCACGAAAACTGAGCTAATCAGCTGTGCCTCTGTGATAATGTATTTAAGAAGGGACATGGTGAGGAGGAGTTGCAGCAGCTGCATGAACATCAAGGTCAGTGAAGGAATGGAGGAAGAAAGGTGGGGGGGAGTTGTGCCAGAGCAGAGATCCCCCTGTATCCTGTGGTGAGACGGCAGGGCTGCCCCTCCATGCTACCAATGAAGATCTACGGTGGAGCAGACACTGATTTATGGCCTATGTTTTTCACCTGGATGATCAAGGTGCTGTGAGGGAAGAAGAAGTTCGGGGTCTTGTGGGAAAAGGTAGACCCCCGCTGTTGTAGTTCAGTGCAGGGAGGATTGCAGCATTCGAGGGTGTCATACGCTGGAGCAGCTTGGGAAAGGCTGCAGCCCACTGGAGGGATTCCAGTTGGAGAAAGTTGGTGCCCCATGCCAGAGTAGCGTGGGGAACACTGTGGCCTGTGAGAGGAACTCATGTCAGAGAAAGTTTGTGGAGGATGTTGTCGTTTGAGCCTACTCAGCAGCTAAATGCCACGCAGTCGCTCACCCACCCTCCCCCCACTTGGGAATGGGGAGGGAATCAGAGGGGCAAAGGGAGACTCGCAGGTTGAGATAAAAACAGTTTAATAACAGTAACAGAATAACACGCTGACAGCAGTATCAACAGGTAATGTACAATACAGTTGCTCACCACCCACAGACTGACTGACACCCACCTGCTCCCAGCTGGCAATCCTGAACACAAAGGTCCCACAACAACACTCCCAGAAGTGAGAGCCCCTCATAACTCCCTCCTGCCTTTATATAGTGAGCACAATGTCACATGACATGGACTATCGGCCAATCGGGGCCCAGCCCTCCAGCTGTGCTCCCCCCGCCCCCGCACACAGGTGAGGGCACTGGGACCTGGGGAGCCCCTGGGGTCTCAGGGTGCTGCAGCTCCTCCCGCTGCCAGACCAACGGGAACTCTATTCCAGCCCGAACCAGGACAAGGACTGTCTCCTGTGAGAGGGGGCCCATGATCAAGAAGGGAGAAGTTTCAGAAGCTCCCCCCACTGAAGATGGAAGAAGTGGCAGCGCTGACTGCACCCCCCATTCCCTGCCCCTGCACCACTGGGGGAGGAGGTAGAGATATCGGGAGCAGAGCTGAGCCCGGGAAGAAGGGAGGGTGGGGGGAAGGTGTTCTCAAGATGTGGCAATGCTTCTCACTGTCCTATTCTGTTAAGTGTGGTTAGTGTCTGAAATAAATTTATGTTCTTTTTTTCTTCCCCTAATGAGTCTGCCTTTTGCTTATGACCATAAAGGGTGATTTTCCCATCCTGGTCCTATCTTAAACCTCAAGCCTGGCTCTCTGTTCCTTCTTATTGCTGGAGGAGAAGGGGGAGAGAATGGCTGAATAGTGTTTGGCTGCCAACCATGCTTAAACCACAACACATGGAAATAATCTCTGTTAATGTCTTTGTTTAAAAAATTATTACTGAGGCTAGCAGAGCCTGACCTATCAGTCAGGACCTTGTTGTGCCAAAGTAACAATGGCATATACCAGATAATGGCAGACGGCAAGCCAGAGAAAGTAAGCAGCAGATAAGGTGGAGACAGGTATATTATGAGCAAAAATTATAAGAAGGGGTTTGTCATTAGAATTACAGAGGAGTTTGGGTTATGGCAGTGAGGAACAGAGAGTACATAGGACACACTTCCCATGCATATATAGGCCATCAGGGACCACTAGTTCAGCTTCTCGTAGAACAAATTGTTCTGATAAAAATGGATGATGCTGAAGTGTTTGTGCTGCAGTGAGTGTTAGTACTTGCTCAGTACAGACTCTTCAGCATTCAAAGGCATCACACTGCCTAATTTCTCAGTCTCAGCTGGTTTGCTGCCTTACTACAAATCTGGGTGACTGAGCATGGCTAGATGTAAAACTAGGTGTGAAAAGTGGGTCTTCAACTCAGTGAGATGTTTTGAGAATTCACAGGCATCCAAATGTAGGAATTAACATTAAAAAAAAAAAAAAAAAAAAGGGATACAACTTTGGGTGTAGAAATGTAACATTCACCTAAGTTTTACCTTATATGACTTTATCTTTTGTCTTTTTTTTTTTTTTTTTTTTTTTAATCTCACCTCGATATCATCAATCACAGTAGATTGATACTTTGAGTAAAAATGTCTACTAAACAGATTTGGGAGTGGACTTCATAAACCTCATGTCACTGACATCTAGTTTTAAATTGTTTAAAACAAAAAAGACAGACTAAAACCATTAAACTTTAGCAAATATATTGCAGCATGTAAGAAAGAAATTTGGAAAGCTTTGCATTCCTTTCATAAAATTATACACAAGTTATAGCACAACCTTAAAAATGATAATTTAATTCTAGTGGTTCACCAGTAAAAATTTGATTGGTGGTTATATCAGACAGTTTAATACCTTTTAATTTTTCTATATCTCTCACAAGGGATGAGATCTACTCTCCCTTCAAAATAAACAGTTTCTCTTTTATCCATTTACAAATGCACTTCCTAAGACAGGGAGCTCGGGGTTGCATAATGCCACACTACAAGTCACTTAGGGACAATCAATTAGTAGAGATATTTCACGGGACTGTTATATGCCTACATACCTTCTACTGTATCTACTATATATCTACCTTCTCCCCAACTTGTACAATTCTGGTTCGGTACTGGAAATTTTCAACATGCAAAATTGCTGCTGCAATCCAAGAAAATTCTGCTTATGGAAAGCCTTCTCAGGCTCTGTACACAAGGATCATAATAACATGTGTTACATACATAACAGTAGCATTATACTAATAGTAACTAATTCAGACCATATTTATAACAGTCTCTGAACAAGGATTAAAGAGCAATTTTGATAGCAGCCAAGTTCTAGGTATGCAGTTCCATGGTACTTTGGAAGTATCAGTCTCACATACAATTAATAATTTTAAATTTCTGGCACTTACTTTCTTTGATGTCTGGAATTTTGAGAAAAAGAGGAGGAAGACAGCCCTTGTCTCTTCAAGAATTTTCTGTCGTTCTTCCTTCTTTTGCTTCATACATTCTTACTGGCCTTTTAGACTTGGTTCACTGCACCTGACAGTGTTCCTCAGGATGATGCTGTCAACTAAAAAAAAAAGAGAGGCTAGGAGGTGAATGCAAACAAATCACATTTGTTTACATGGCTTGTAAAATGTGAATGACCTTCTTTTCCTTGTCTTGTCTGACTTGGAAATCAAAAGCAAAGACATGAATGTGGCCATGTGAAAGAAAAAGTAGTGTAGGTACAGGTGTAACTGATCAAAGAACCTGTTTGTTGCTGACACCACCTGGCAATAAGTGGAGAAATACTGTTTAAAGCACTAAAGATACTGAAGCTATTTGGCAGATATATAAGTTAGTTCTTAGAAGTTGGAGAATATTTGTGATACAGGACAAAAACTCGTTCCTAATCAATACTACAATAACTAAGGGATGACAAGAGACAACAGTCCCAGTAGAGAGTACGAAAATGTCTCTGTATAGGGGTGTGGTCTTGGGACCAGAGGTAAATAATAGCCTGTTATCAGAGGATGCAGAACAGGTTATCCTAAGTCACAGAATTTTTAAATCAATTATATTAGAACATCTGTCCTAGGATTTATTTCTTCCCAGGTTGTCTGTAAATGAGGATGTGTTTTGTCCAGCAACAGGAAGCATCTTATCTTACATTTGTTTTACACTGTTTAGCTAAACTAATTGGAAAATATTATTCACCATATGTTACTTCTTTTCAGTGAATTATAAAATGTACAGAAGCACAGGCATAGTGATGATTAATAGTTAGCCTTGTTTCAACAAACACAGATCCTGGCATGCTGAAATAGAATGATGTCAATGCTGCCTGGATAGAATTCCTTACATCATTAGCACAAGTGGAGGAGTAGGATGTTATTAACACTTCAGAGGAGGAACTAGATTTCTCTTTTTTTGTGGTAAAGGCAATCCTGAAATAACATGTCCTTATTTACCAGCATATATAGAAATAGCTGCTTATCTTATGTTATACCCTTGGCCTTTGTTTCACACTGAAGTTTAATGATTTTCTACCATGCCCTCTTCACTGCAGTTCTGTAATCTGCTCCTTTATTTTAACATAAATATCCTGAGGCATTTCACTGTGACTAGCTTACAACTGATAAAGCCTGTCTTTATGTCTCTGGCTTTTCACATCATGACTCAGTGGCCCAACAATCTTTGTCCTATCTTTACTGGTCATTGTCCGATAATCCCTTTCAATTCATTTGTAAAAAGAGGCTTTGGCCAGCTTATACTACCTTTGGGAAGCACACAATATGGATGTAGAGGATTTTCATTCCCATATTATGAGCTTTAATAATTAGCCAGTTATTTATCAGTTTAAGATTTATATGTCTGCTTTCATACAGTGATAACATAATTTGAATGCTGTGTACCTAGCAGAAGTGCAAGTATGTCTCACCATCTCCTCTCCTCATCCCATTTGCCTTGTGGGTACACTGTTCATGCAAGACTTGTTTTATTAATGAAGTCAACAAAAACAAATACTTATTTAGGAAGGATATAAAACAGCACTTGCATCTAAACATAATTGGAAAGTATAGATTAAAATTTCAAAAGAAAAATTCTCTTTATCTGTAGAAAAATAATGGTAGTCCATCATTTACCCAACCACAACAGTAACTTGTAGCATCTGTCACCTATTTATAATCTGATTTAGGTAATTATAACTGAAGGCATCCAGCATAATCATAGAATCATCATTGTAGACTCATAGAATGGTTTGGGTTGGAATGGACCTTAAACACCATCTAGTTCCAACCCCACTGCCATGGGCAGGAACACCTTCCACTAGACCTGGTTGCTCAAAGCCCGGTCCAACCTGGCCTGGAACACTTCCAGGGAAGGAGCAGCCACAGCTTCTCTGGGAAACCTCTTCCAGTGTCTCACTACCCTCACAGTAAAAAATTTCTCCCTTAGATCTAATCTAGATCTGCAATCATTCCGTTTAAAACCATTACCCCTCGTCCTATCACTACACTTCCTGATAAAGAATCCCTCCCCATCTTTCCTGTAACCCCTTTAAGTACTGGAAGACTGGTGGAAGGTCGCCCTGAAGCCTCCTCTTCTCCAAGCTGAACAACCCCAACTCTCTCAGCGTGTTTCCATAAGGGAGGTGCTCCAGTGCCCTGATCATCTTCGTGGCCTCCTCTGGACCTGCTCGAGCAAGTCCACGTCCTTCTTATGTCGGGGGCTCCAGAGCTGGACACAGCACTGCAGGGGGAGTCTCTCAGGAGTGGAGTAGAGGGAGAGAATCCCCCTCCCTCGACCTGCTGACCACACTTCTCGCCCAGGATGCAATTGGTTTTCTGGGCTGTGAGTGGACATTGCTGGTTTATAGCCAGTTTTCCATCCAATAATTCAATTGTACTGTTAAATATCTATTTTGGCCCTGTATAAATATATGTATGTTTGTGTATTTATATATAATATGTATAATTTTAAAAACTCATATAATGTCCTTTTCATAAATACTGGTCTACAATATTGTATGTGGAAGCACACATTTGCCACATAGGTATTTTTGACATTTTTACTTTTCTTCCTCAGATTCTTCAGAACAAAAGAACATAGCAGCTCTTTCTGATGTTTTTAGCCCTTTCCTACTATCCATTTCAAGTCAGTTATGTTATTTACCCTTTCCCTAAGAAGCTTTTACAACTTTGTCTCCCTTAATAAAGCAAAACAAAAGACATTACCAGAGTGAACTGAAAAGACTGAGCAGTGGGGAAGATATCTGGTCACTGTCTAATTTTCATGTGGCTGTACTAGAAATTTTTTCTGTCACATCTGAGATATTCTTTGTGTTCTGTCGCAGTGAAATACTAGCAGAAGGAAAGTTTGAGATGAAAGGTGGGAAACAACCAGACACAAATAGAGGAAAACCACTTCCATTCCTCAAGATCCAAACAAGTAAAACCCTTCTATCCAGACTTAAAACACGAAAATTGAAACAGGGACCTTACTCATTACTCTTTTATAGAACTGCAAACCAATATGCTCTTCTGTAATGGACTTAAAAAAATTCTGTGCTATCTTGTTAGTTTGAGAGAATAAATTGCTTCAGAGTTTTCTGCCCTCTTCCTTTTTTAGTTTGTTCTTTTATTTTTTCACCCATGACTGCAAACTTCAAGTGATGTGAAATATGTTATCCTGAAAGTGACAGGGGAATAATTTCTTTGATGATTGGCTTAAGAGAAGAAAAAAAAAAAAAAAAATAGGAGCACAGAGAGTCAAGGCTAGCTCCATGTTTCAGGGGTCTATTTTTCCCTGTAGTACAAGCAGTACTTCTTCTTTTCCAAGAGAGTACAAGGGGTCAGCAGAAAACAGTAGATAATGTTAAACTGCATTTCAAAACCTTAAGCTTCCTGTGATAAAGATTCATAATTTCTATGGAAACTTTGGTTCCCTCCAGCAACATTATACATCCCTGGCTAACACTGCAGCAAACTGCCAAAGGTACTGAACAAATGCAGCCTTAAGGGTGCTGTATATTCACACTTTTTGCTACTGGGAAAATCAATGCTGACAACTCTTCTTTCAGCGGCCAGAAATTCCTCTGAAAAATGCTTTCAGTGCAGGTTTCCAAAGACCATGCAATTGCTTATATTTTTGATAGATTTGAGAGTGATGCATATTCCTATTAGCGGGGCAGGAGAGGAAGTAATGCTGTATTTTCTAGGGTAACTGCAGTGTACTGATTGCTTCTGATCACATGAGGAGACACAAGACCCAGTCTGTGACACTATTTAGCAACAAACAAAAAGATATGACTGTATCACAAGAAAAGTAAAGGCTTTAACTCTCCCCATGTACAAATGCACTCACCTCCCATACTGCAGCTATAGAACTCAAGGGAAAAGTGATGATCAAGATGACTACAAGAGGTAGGAGTCCTCAGACTGATCCTGACTCACATTTCCACAGTATGAACATCAGGTCAATAACAGCAAAGCTGGGCTTGGATGTCAGAGAGTTCAGCTTCACAGGCAGAGTGATGGAGTCATGACCATTCCTCCAGCTTCAGGTTTCTTGTGCCAGCTTCTCTCATTTTTCCACACAGAAGCACTAGGACTGGAAATCTGAGTTAAGATGAGAAAACATCCCATCATCATTCCTTGCACGCCCAAGCATATGTTCAGGGACTTGCCATTTTCTATCACACCTTGGTATCTGAGTAGCTCAAACTAATCCATAATTTTGAGGCAGAAGTAGAGTCCCCTGTGACTGGCTCAGATGATTGTATATTTCAGCTGTTAGTTTGTTCTCTTGTGATTTCTAAGTAACATTTATCTTGATATCCCTTTGGCAATCCTGCTCTTTCTATCCAGTGTGATTTTATGCAGGCTTGTATAAGCATATGGTCTTCTACATCTGATCTCTGATGATTAACCATGCCTTCATTTGCATTTTACTTGTATCAGGATGGTGTGTGAATTCATACTTTGTCCAAATAAGATTATGAAATTGTTCAGTACCAGAGGGACATTGTAGTTATATTGATGATGTGTGTGGACTGGGAGTGGGGAGGGTATTAAGCTAATTCTCCCTATGGAAAACAGATAATTGTGAGGCTTCTTATTGATTTCTGATTTTTTTTTTCTTGTCTCCCTTTGCTAGACTAGAGATGGCAAAAGGCAGATTCACAAACATCACACATTTATTATTTTCTTGCAGTTTCTGGTTGAAATTGGCAAATCTGCAAGTGATAAATCACCTTATTTTTGTATTCTGCTGGAGAATTAGACTATTAAACAGGTCATTTACTGTACTGAGAGAACTTTTGACTATTCTAGGAAACAGGAAAAATTGGAGGAAACAATGCAAGAAAATAAATATATATTATATGTGTGCACGTGTACATACAAACATATGGTATATGTATTCTGTATATATTTTTAAAAAAACATTAAAAAATTTTTGCCCGATTCTTTCTGTTTCAGTTGGCCAGGGAGATGTCAGTAATACTGCATATTAATGTTATAGATTTTACTGGAAAGCAGCCTAATTTCAACAGATACTGTTGTTTTCCAATAGTATAAGCATCTCTCATTTCATTAATAAATGCTACTTCTCAGGTCAGTATCTCCATCTCAGTTATTAAGATTTAGTTCAGATCTGCGAATTGCTTGTGTGCATGTTCTTCATAAAAAGCAAATCCAATGTTGTCAAATGTGCTTGGGATATTTCTGTCTCTCTTTTGTTCCTATTCATTCCCACTCTACTATGAAGGATGCAGATGATCTTAGCAGATACAGGTTCCCCCTCATTGGCATCAATTATTGACCTGCTGTGCTCACTGGAGTTGCATTTCCTTTTTTGCAGACTGACAGGAGTCTTGGCTTGCTTTAGCTACTTGATTCCTTGATCATAAATCTGAGTACTCAAGACATCATGGGCCTGTACCTCATTATTAGAGATACACAGTAGTGACACCTGTAGGAACATATGTTCGCCTAATAAGACTGAGCACACACAGAACTGCACAAACAGATATAGAGTAATTTGAAGAAGTTTCCAGTAATTGGTTATAGCTGTCTTATTCTTTCTCTCCTCCTACTCTACAGAATGCAATATAAGTTTATTCATATAACAGACAAATAATAAAGATTGTGAAAATAACTCAACAGGAATAGACCTTTTTCTTTTTTTCTTCTTTTTTTTTTTTTTTTTTTTAATTAAACAGTGTTACAAAGCTCGTTTTGCCTGGAAATCACTTCTAGTGTTGCTATGCATGCATACTTACAGCATATTTGTTTCAAGAAGTAAAAAGCTGATAGTGTTCTGTAAGTACATCCTAAGACACTGAGTGCTATTTGTCACAAATATGTGCTGGCAAGAAAGGCATCTTAACACAAAACAACAGGAGAAGTTGTGCTAAATCTTTTCTGGTATGTGTACATCCTGTCATTTATTATGGAGAAATAATAACAGCACAAAAGTGCAGCTCTAGCAGACAGCAATGAACCGTCATGGCTCAAGACTCCATGAATGACTGAACTCCTTGTTTTCTGGAGTTACTTCTGTGTATGTTTTTATATTAGTTTGGCTGAACAAGTCTGACATAAAGATTGATGAAATTTACTGGCTGCAGAGCCCCTCCAAAAAGCTCTTCTCACTCTTTTTCAGGAGGAAGCTTGCATTCCAGTGAATTGAACCATATATTTGGAGAGATGTGACATTTACTATAATGATGTCTGATGTACTTCTGCATGTTTCTCAAGGTTCATTCCTTCTATGCCTGATTTCAGAATGACTTAATTTTATTTGCTGTTTAAAGTCCTAGAGAAGATTAAAGAAATGCAAAGGCTGGTTCTTCAAGCATATACTCATTTTAAGAATGAGAATAATTTCCTCTGCCTTCATTGGTACTAATCACATATCTCATGGTAAATGTCCTCTTGCTCATCTGGACATCTTTGTAAACATTCTTCAATTTTCACTGAAGTTAGTGTGAACCTTTACATTACATCTGATAAAGCTTTGGATAAAGCCTCACATATACATACAAGAAAATTCATGTCTACTAATTGCAAAGTTTTCACAGTAACATAGAGGCTCATAGTGCTCTTACAACTAATCTACTTTGAGTTAGTTATCATTCTCAGTAAATTTATGTTAAAAGCTTGGTATAAATAATGAGTCAAACAGTAGGATTTTTACCTGAGAAAAGAGTGTGGAATTAAGTCCAGATATAGACTCCCAATCTCTGGGAGAAAGAATTCAAATGTATGCCTCAAACTGCCTGAAAAGCTGGAGAAATTTAAACTGTGTCTCATATGTTAAATCTGAAAAGACATGAAATCTTATTAAGTTTTGATTGATATTACACTAGTCAGTTCATCTTAGATTGGTTTTGCTGAGTTAGAAAACTTACATTTTGTAACTCGATTGTACTATCAGTGCAACACCACAGGGCAGTCATCCTTTACACTGACATTATTATAAAATTGAATGCGATGAAACATCTACTGAATGTTATGATTACTCTTTTTTAAAAGAACAACCAAACAAACATTTTTAATACTTTATTAAATAAATCAACCATACTTCAGATATATGCATGCCATAAAACAATTTTTCAAATTATGGCAGATAACTACACAAATTAGCTCAATATTATATGTTTTGAGACCAAATTTTAGTAAAACAGAAATTGGAAAACACTGCTTTTGGATTCTAGTATGTATTTTACAGACTAAACTAAACTTCTGTTACAAATCAAAAATCATCGAATTCTAGAATTATTTGGGTTGGAATGGACCTTAAAGATCATCTAGTTCCAACCCCCCTGCCATGGGCAGGGACACCTTCCACTAGACCAGGTTGCTCAAAGTCCCGTCCAACCTGGCCTTGAACACTTCCAGGGAGGGGGCAGCCACAGCTTCTCTGGGGAACCTCTTCCAGTGTCTCACTACCGGCACAGTGAAGAATTTCTTCCTTAGATCTAATCTAGATCTACCACCTTTCAATTTAAAACATATACCACTCATCCTATCCCCACACTCCCTGATAAAGAATCTATCCCCATCTTTCCTGTAGGCTCCCGTTAAGTATTAAAAGGCTGCAGTTAGGTTTCCCCAGGGCCTTTTCTTCTCCAGACTGAACCACCCCAACACTCAGCCTGTCTTCATGAGAGACGTTGTTCCAGCCCCCTTGATCGTCTTCGTGGCCTCCTCTAGACCTACTCGAGTAGGTCCATGTCACTCTTATGTTGGGAGCACCAGAACTGAATGCAGTATTCCAGGTGGGGTCTCACGAGAGTGGAGTAGAGGGGGAGAATCACCTCCCTCAACTTGCTGGCTATACTTTTTTTGGTACAGCCCAGGATACAGTTGGCTTTCTGGGCTGCAAGCGCACGTTGTCGGCTCATGTCCAACTTTTCATCCATCAGTACCCCCAAGTCCTTCTCCATTGAGCTGCTCTCAATCCACTCATTGCCCAGCCTGTATTTGTGCTTTGGATTGTCTCCACCCACATGCAGGACTTTGCACTTGGCCTGGTTGAACTTCATGAGGTTTGCATGGTCCCACTGCTCAAGCCTGTCCAGGTCCCTCTGGATGGCATCCCTTCCCTCCAGCACATTGACCGCACCACACAACTTGGTGTCATCGTCAAACTTGCTGAGGGTACACTCAATCCCTCTGTCTATGTTGCCAACATAGATGTTAAACAACACTAGTCCCAACAACAACCCCTGAGGTATGACACTCATCACTGGTCTCCACGTGGACATTGAGCTGTTGACCACAACTCTGTGAGTGGAATCATCCAGCCAGTTCCTTATCCACTGAGTTGTCCACTTGTCAAACCCATGTGTCTCCAATAGAATTTTCTACTTTAGCTAAAATTAACATTTCATTTCAAGTTTCAAGATAGTAAAAAAGCTATCTTTTCATAAAGGAAAATTCTATAAATAGCATAAATAAAGTAACAATTAAGTAACAAAATAATTTTTCTTTTGAAACATATATAATGACTATATTTTTTTTACTAGTTTGATTATTTAATTTATAGCATCCTGGAAAAAACTTACTTTTCCAGAGGAATTATTTGTCTAAGCTGTACGGCACACTTGAAATCTCTTAAAATGTCATCTTGCAGTATTGTGTTTCTGCATTTGGTCTGTGTACCACCTGAGGAAGCTAGAATCGGATATACTATCACTGTGTAAAATCAGGCTACTACAATATATTTATTACAATTTTTTAGAAAAAAAAATATATTAATAAGCATTTATTTTCTTTACATTTATACCTATAAGTTTATTACCATTTTCTTTATCACATATTTTACTCCTGGAGTCTACAATTTTCCTTATCAAGATAATTTGTATTAATAATACAGTTGTGAAATTGTAATATTTACAGATATTATTAGCATATTTCTGTGTGACTTCAAGAATTGTGAAATAATGAGAATCTGTAATTACTTCAATTTATTTGAATCTGTTTTTTTGGACCTAGCTATCTACTTGCGGAATTCTGTATCAGTCTGGTACATGAATACAAAAATATACACAAAATATTGAGATAAATTACTGATATGATATTAAAAAAAAAAAAAGAAATCTCACAAGGAGACTTGACAAATATATTTATATTGCAACAGCTTAGAGTTTCTTATACCTTGAAAAAGACCTTGTATAAAGGACAAGGTTTCCATTTGTTTGAATACATATAACTGAGAACCTTGCTAATTTATGGAAGCATGCTACAAGATTTTCTTAATATTATATTGAATACATCACAAGGAGAAAAAGCCAGCCCCATGTAAAGGGAGCCAGCAACGGACTCTCTGGAAAAAGGCAAACTATCTCAGACATTCTATAGTGTGAAAACACTGTATGGTGATCTGTGCTTACTGATTAAGATCCAGTTATTCTGGCTTCACAACACATTTGGAAACAAAACTACCACAAGTCAGAAGCCCTTTTAATATGATTAACTTATTTTAGCAGCACATTTTCTTCACTGAATCTGCAATTGTTTTCAATCATGAAGGAACCATTTTATTAATATTATTGTTGTAAAATTTTAATATTTAGACAATAGCAGTGAAATGTAGGCACCTGTATTATGAGCATTTAATGTTTTGTCTCAACAATTTTAGATATATGCTTGCTGTTCCTTCTTTAAGATATCAGTAAAGAATTAAAAATAATGGTTTATATTGATAGGAAGTCTGACATGTTTTTATGAATTCTCATACAGCTTTTTTGACAGAATCAAAGTAAGTTTTTTGCCAGAATAACTGCAATATTTCTCCATAGCTTTTTTAATGACATGCAGTAAAAATGGAGACAAATGACTACAAGCATAAGAGGCACCAATATGAAACTCTGTGTGTGTGAATCATTTCCCATAAAATGTTACATCACCTGGTCAAAATCTTTTTGTCTTTTTTCTGCCAGTTTGAATCTTCTGGCAGTATTAATTTAGCTTTTTGTAATGTGGTCTTTCTGCCAAGATTTAGGCAACTATGGTGTTCATGCCAACAACAAATTGTTTATCATTAATCAGTCATTGGGGTTTTTATTCTAAAAGGCATGGTTACAGCTTAAATATTGTCAAACACATCTCAACTCTCCTTGGGGTTAACTTAGATACTTCACCTAGTACATTCAGTGGGCAATACACAAAGCTCCCAGCAGAATAACAAAGATGGAGCGTTTCACAAATTTCTTGTCCAACTTAGACATTTTCTTGTACTCACAAGTTATTTTTTCCTTAATCAGCAAAAGATTGATTCAGGGGGGAGGATAAATTAAGATATGCGCAATTAGAGACATTTATTAGATATATTCTTTGATTTTTTCATTTGATGCCCTTTCAATTACATTTAGAAAATCCAAGGAATAATTTAAACTTCATGTTATAATAATGTCTTTGGAAATACCTTGCATCACATAAAATATAACTCTAACAATCTTGAAAAAAAAAAAAAAAACCAAGCCTCACCGCTTGCATATTGTACCATATGTAAATATTATATTGTAACAGTCTTGAATTTTTCATGGGGATTTCTCATTTCTTATTTATGTCAACCATTTGTTTCTTCAAGGTGTCTTGTAGCAGAAATGAGAAAGGCAAATAGTAAATTAAAATCCCTCCTTTCTGCAGGGAATTTCAACCTTACATTACATAACTGCTTCTGAAAATCCCACTGATTGTCTCATATTAAAACCCAAACATTAGTATAAAGCATGTATTACACAAAATTTTTAAAAACCAAGACACCTGTCATATATCTTTAAAAGTACCTGGATCTGGTTCCAGAAGTTTGAAATCATTATGCCCCTTTTAAAGCATATTGGAAATTTCATCACAACTACTTTCCAGGGTTTTTTTTAAGATCTTTACTTTTGAGCATTCTGCATGTTTGACATATGGGCAAACGAGCATTTTGAATCAAGCAACTTTTTTTCCCTACAAATTCCAAACTCAACTATGCTTCTGAAGCCCTGGTTGAAAGATGCATATTTCTGCTTTTGCACGTGAAGGTTTTAGGCCTCACTGTCTAATCTAATTTCTGCAAGAATCCCTGTACCTAAATTGAGCTCCAGCTATTTTTGAGACTCTTATGCAAGCACCCATCTAGTCTTACGACAAATTTACTTCAATACGCTGGATTTTGAAACAAAAAGAAATACATATAGTTTCTTTACAAGCTTCATGATTTGAGTGTCACGCTAGTCACATGGTGACACTTCAGTCTGTCATACGCTAGTCTTTCTTTACACCTGTGTATAAATACATATGCAAGAGGCTGTGTATTTGAAGAAAAACCTAAATGTGAGGAAAAAAATGGTTACTTGTTCCCAAAGAACACTGGTGCAGCACAGACACAATGATCAATCCTCTTACATGTCACATTTTGACCTTCAGAGTAAAGAGAGGGTTAATAAAGCTCCTTTGTCACTGGTCTGTTCTTTAGTCAGTGTTTATTGTTGAAAGGAGCACAGACTGAAAATGCCTTTGTATTTCTTATGACACCAGTGACACTATTTCCTGAATGGTACACCTCAGATAAGCATCTAATCACAGCAGAAGGACTTGTGAAAAGTATAATGGTTTCAATTTGAGGCACAACTTTCAATAAGTTATTTAAGATGGTAAGGCATATATTAATCAGAAAAATTGGATGTTTCATGCACCAAGATATTTGCAGTATTATGGTAATGGAAACAGAATAAATACATAAACCTTAGATAGCAACGTAAATTTTTGCTTTGTTATAATAGTCTAAATACTTATAATCTCAGAATAGCAACATGATAAAAGAAATTTGATCTGATGATAAGCATATACTGTGATGTAGGTGCTTATAGACAGGGTTTGAATATTTTGGCTCCACAGAGTGGCTCAAAAAAGCCACATATGTCAGGTGAGCTGTGATAAATTTACACCTGATCATGTAACTCTATATGCATTTTATTAGGCTTCCAAGCTGTTGTTGAAATATCTTGACTAGTGAACCACATAGTTTCATAATTGTCTTGATCTTTTTCAGTCTTCTGCTTTTTGGGGTCAGCTCCAGAGTCATCTCTTAACAGCTGGTTTACCTTCTGATATTCTATTTTAATGAAATGTTTTGTTATTTCTGTATGAACATTGTGAGCTCTTATTATACAAACATTGCCTTATTATCATAGTGTGGAAAACTTGAAACAAAACAATGGACAGCTTCAAATTTTACATTCAAGTGTTAAAAAAAAAAAAAAAAGTCATGTCCTAGATAGTGAGTTAAAATAGACTGCTTCTTGTAAAAACTATTTTATATGCCTTGTTTGTTATAAAGTACCAGCGAAATGGCCTAGTCAGCAGATTTAATTTCTTATAAGAATAATGCATATGAATAAGCTTTGAATAATAAGTAGATCCCATAAAATACAATAATTAACTCCTCTACACATTGAAGGTTTTATAAAATGCCTATTTATATCATAAAAATAGTGTAACCATTCTTGTAGGGGCTGAAGGCTCTCACAAATGTGTTCATAAAGATGTAAAGGAGGAAGTCCAACAAACAGGCAGTAAAGA
This sequence comes from Tyto alba, assembly GCF_018691265.1. NCBI lineage: Eukaryota > Metazoa > Chordata > Aves > Strigiformes > Tytonidae > Tyto > Tyto alba. The sequence continues at coordinate 38,078,406 of NW_024881316.1, read as the reverse complement.
GGGATGAGCCTACTGAGACTGAAGAAGATGGATGTGACAATCAAAAGATGTATAATTGTGTGAAGTGAGTGACATACAGTGGCTATTTTTCATAGCAGACATCATAATTAGATCATATGTTCCAGGAGAGAAAATCATATCATAATATTAACAAGAAAAGAAGAAATTTAAGTTTATAAATTCATTAGAAAAATATTAAATAGAGGGGAAAAGTTTGAAAACTGACAAAATATAAGTTTTCTAGAAAACATAATTCAGGCATGTGAGAAATAATGAAGGAGGCAAAAAATGGAATCTCTCAAGTTCAGTGTTGAAAACACAGATATAACAGTGAGGAGAAATTGAGTCATTAAGCTAATGAATCAAAAGATGCAGCCTAAATAGTTAATATTAAAGTAACAGAAACATCAAAGCCTTCATAGATGGTAAAGCAAATGTTCATTACCATCAAAAGGAATAAGAGAATATGCTTACACTGAAGATTAATACATAAAGTGGGTATTTTTTTCAAGATACTCTGAATAGATCACGATTATCTTCACAGGTATTGCATTGATATATATATATATGTATGTGTATATATATGTATGTATATATATGTATATATACAGAACTTTTTAGTAATATAAAAGACAGCAGAAAGCTCACATTATATTTGTTATTCCATGAATGGTATGCAAATGTTTTACAAATAAATTATACAGTGGTTTAAAATAGCAACAGAAGACAAGTAGTAATGTTAAGTGCTACTCTTGTTGTTGAGACTGGTTTTATATTGACTCCCATAAATGGAGAAACTATGGAATTTAGATTGACAATGTAAAGCTTAAAGATTTGCGGACAGTGTAGCTTCTCCCTCAGATGTTATATGCAGTATATAGACAAAGCCCTAAAAGAAAGACCAGTTATTTCCACTGAACAATCATGAAAGGTTTCAAATTAAAAAGATCCTCCAAAAAAAAAAAAAAAATTGTAAAAACAAATATACATATTAGAAAAGCTAAACCAAAACAGATGCTGAATAATTTGTTTGTAGCCATGATGTTTAAGAAATAAAACTTTGCAAGAAGAGGTATTAGATTGGTTCCATTTATTCTAATCACAAATAAGCCACCAAGGATTCCAGAATAAAGCATGAACTAATGATGATAAAGACCAACTAAATTATGACAGTACATCTTTAGCAAAGATGTAACAGTCTGGGCAATTATCTCATAAAAACAGAAGAATGTTGGATGTGATGACAGTTTTGGAAAATCATCCTATGCCCCAGGATTCAGGAACAAAAGGAAAAAAAAAGGTAAGGCCCACTGTCGAATAGACCACCCTCACAATGTCATGGCACAGTTCAAGCCCTAATCTCAGAACCTAAGGCTATGTCTTGCTCAAGGTTGAGTTTCAACTTGGCATAGTTTGCTGCAGAACGTGGAACAGGAACTGCTGAAGCATGCAAACTGACATTTCACTCATTTTCTGTAAATGGTTCTTGCCTGAAAGCCATCTACAAAGGAGTCTTAAAGCACAAACACAGTAAAGAGGGAAAGATCTGTTTGCCTTCCAAATGAAAACGTTTCAAGCCAAATAAACAGACTAATAAAAGTAGGGAGATGAAAAATAGGCAATATACCTAACTGTTTACTAGAATACTGGTGTATCATTATGTATCATGATGCACCTCTAAACATACGTCATGTAGATGATCACATACCCAAAAACCATGCCACTGAAGAACACTGAACCAATGAGCAAGTAGACAGGGCTGTCGAAATTGAAATGGATCATGTGGACTTGGACAGGGAGTGTAAGAGTGAGATATTTGTAGCTTGATGGGCCCATGAAACATTGGGACATCTAGGGAGAGATGCAACATACTGATGGGCTCATGATCGAGGAGTGGACTTGACTGTGGAGGCCCTCACACAAGTCACCCATCAATGTGAAATGTGCCACAATCAAGAGAGCCACAAAAGCAAAGTCTCACTGGAATAGAGGGTGGTGGCTGGGTTTTCAATATGGCAAGGCCTGGCAAATTGACTATATTGGACTACTGTCACAAACACACCAAGGCAAGTGTTGCATACTCGACATGCTGGAAGCAACTACCAGGTGACTAGAAACCTATCTTGTAAAACATGCCGCTGCCCAAAACACCATCTTAGGCCTTGAAAGGTGAATTTGTAGTGACATGGTACCCCAGAAAGAATTGAGTCGGACAGTGGGACTCAGTTCCAAACCTCCTGGGCCAAGAAACATGGCACTGATGGGTGTATCACATCCCCTATCACTCACAAGACTCTGGGAAAAAATGAAAGATATAATGGACTATTAAAGATTGTGTTGAAAGCATTGGGCAATGGGGCATGAAGGTGATGCACACTATCAAAAGCAATGTGTTTATGTGATTTCCATCTAACATTTTGTAAACTGTAGACCTGCTGCTTCTAGAACTAAATGGTAGCTGAAAAGGATTTGTGAATCTCAGTTATAGATACAGGATTCTAAAATGGTGGCTGAAAAACTCAAGATAACTTTGTGAATCTTTTTATTTCACCATCACTGTTGATGGTGAGCCCTAACTATATTAAATTCCATTATTTAATGGATGCAGTATGACCAGACCACATTATAGAAAGTCCTGTAGGAAGAACTCACTGCATTACTCACTGTAATCAGTGAAGGATTCAATTCAGAAATTGAAGAGCTAAATGTAGCTCTCCACACATCACTGTCTACAGACACGGTAACAGTTGCAGTCAAAAGAGATCTGAGGCTTTGTTCAGGTGCCCATACATGAGTGTTTAGTGAAATTTGAGATACCCTAAGGCATACTGTCTGTCAGTTGCTGACCCCAAAGGATACAGTTGTCCTGTACTAGATTTGCTGGCCTCACAAGGTTATCTTGGTTGTTCTAGAGCATGTTATACAGAATTAAGTGTCTGTGTGTGGGCAGTTGAATCAAAGATCTAGGTATTTACTTTAAAGACAAGTTCTAGCAGAGTTCTAAGTTACACTGACTGTAGAAATTATATATCCATTGACTCCATGGAGATTTAGATGTGTAGCATATCTACAGGCACCTATATATACAGAATTAAATTTAGACATTTTAATTTTGAACTGAATTCTGCCGTTGAAGTCTGACACTGAACGTAGTTGTAAACAGCATCACTTAGATATCACCTTGTAGATGAGATTTTTCTTTTTAAGAATACTGCTATAACCCTTTTTTTTGTTGTTGTCCTAAACCTCTAAAGACTGTACTTACTCAGTGGAAACCACAACAATTGTATCAGACAAAAATATTAAGCATGAAATTCAAAAGATGTGTCTATGAAAGGAAGGAAATAGTTTTTAAAATGCCTGTGTTCATTTATATCTGATGTAGGAGTAAAAAGGAATACCTAATGAAGTGATGATTCAGCTAAATTTAGTTAACTTTGTTTATGCCAGCATAAATTCTATAAAGCTTTCATTGACCTAAATGCATGTGAGCATATCAGTTATTCACTGGGGATCACACTGCAGTCTTTTTTCTGTCTCTGAATCCTGAAGTACTGCATAAATTTAAAATACATGTGCTGAAGGATTTTTGAATTAAGACTCTTAAAAACAAGTTGACTGATTTTTCAGGCTTGCAAGATAAAATAAGACTGCCTTTTCATCCTAACCAAAGTTTGATGTTATTGCATAATCAGTGTGTAAGGGAAAGGGAGCTTCAAGATGATGTACAGTAGTCATGAGAAGAGTGTTTTGATATATGGCAATTTGTGCTGCTATCTTCTGCTTGACTCTCTAAATTAATACTTTATTCCACCCTTTACATGTTGAGCTTGTGCATTCACAGTCTTGTATTTTTGTTGTGTGTCAGCAGACTTATGAATAATTTTAGAAGAGGCGTAAACAGTTTTATTTTTTGTAATTTTTTGGAAGTAATTAATTTTTATTCTATCATTCTACCATCTTCTTTGATGCAGAAAATATGTAAGTATTTTACAGACATAGGTGATTTTATGTACATTGTGATTATAAAAAAGACTAATTAATCTGGGAGATTGTATTGATTAAAAAAAGTAATATAAATTAACCTCAAAGCTGAAAATACATGAGTTTTGTAATTGCTATATCTGAAGATTTTGATGATGCCAGGAATAAAAATAGTGATTATCAGAATATCTTTCTACAATGACAAAAACTTTCACATGGACAAGATTTTCGAAATGTGTTCAACATTTTAAGATAAAGAGTTCTTGGAAAATTGTGCATGGAAAGTCGTAAATAGAGTGCTTCTCATGTTGGTAACATTCATTCCTTGTAAGAATACAATATATATATAGTATATTTCAGTATATTTGTGTGATGACAGATGAGATTTCCTATTTTTATTAGGTTATATGATTAAAAAGCGAATCACAGTGAAAACAAAGACTCAGCAAGCATCCAAGGAACTATGACAGGCCAAGGCACACAACAAGTGGGTAGTAGTTGTGGGTGTTTATGTGAGTTCTGATAAAGCCACTGACCTCTCTCTCTGCTGGTCTGTGTGTTTGCCCATGTGTGCATGTGCGTGCACGTGCACAAGAGTGTGTGTGCACATGCACCATCTGGAAATGCACACTCTGAGAACAGAGACCCACAGCAGCCTCCCTTCTATCACACTGCAATGAGAGGGACCCCAGGAGGTTTCATATAATCATATGATTACAACATATGACTACATACCATATATTATTAGTCTGCTTCTACAAGGTGCTGTGTAGCCTCAGCTCCACTGGCTCGATCTTAAGTACAACATTTAACCCCACTTAGCAAGGAAATGTTAAGCAGTTATAGGTAGGGAAGTCATAACAACTGAAAGCTAGCTCACCTCAAACTGAAAGTATTATTCCCTTCTGTTTCTAAGAAGGTCATGATTAAAAATCCTAGTGAATCACTACATTTCTTTGCCAACAATGTTGGCAATGAACATGCATTGAAGCAATAAGATAGTCATGCTGTTGTAATGTTCTCCCAGGAAGTGACCGTGTGTTGGCTGCTTAAACGAATAGCAGAAGTTGTTGCGGAGCAAAGGATCTGAGGGTCAGCTTGCGTGAGAGAACTTGTGCCTCTGCAGGTATTTCTTGTGATGGCTCTCCATTTTAGTTTTAAAATCATGGTGCTTTTTCATGCTTCAAAGAAGGTGGGGGTTAAAAAAAAAAAATTAAGGTATCTCCACCGTTGCATCTCTGAAACATGATTGCAGAGGGATATTTTGTGCACAGATTGACCAGGCAGAATAAACCCTTCTATTTCACTGCACATCTGTTACTGACTCAAAAAAAAAAAAAAAAAAAAAAAAAAAAAATCATCTAAGCAGCTCACACCACTGTGTTAAAGGCTCTAAATTCTTTATAAAAGTCTGTCATCAAAGTATGGTCTTATACTATTCCTACTTAACTGGGGGGACCAGATGGGATCATATGTTTCAGATATTCCCGGCATGTGCAGTGCTGCCAGAATTAGCAAGTGTGTGCCATTTATGCAGTTACACTGTTGACAGAAAACTGACACTCTTGCTAGCAATACTGCAGAAAGTACTCTTGGAATTAACTTATTGACAGGTATCTATCAATTAAAAACAGTAACAGCAATATGTCAGAAAGTGATGTGCTGCTGACAGTCTAGTACTTCAGCTTTAATTGAGAGAAGAACTCCATATAGCTTTGCAGTGTAGAACGTAACTTAGTAGGTTAGAAGGACCCATGTAAAGCAATCCTATTACTTTGATTTACTTATCTACTTGCATGCATTTTTGTTGTCTGGGAGGAGTTGCGGAGTTTGATGTGAATTTCTTCTTCTTCACCACTCAAAAGTAAAGGCCACATGTTTCTCTCAGAATTCTTTTGCTCTGTGTTTTAACCTCAGTTTTAATGTATATTCCACAGAACTATCACTGTTGGTCACCCTGAGTTAGTATATTTTAGGATGGGTTATTAAACATCTATCAGATTTTTTTTCCCCTCAAATTTCAACATTCCATCAGATCCTGTCATCACCATTTCCTGCTTCATGAAATTAAGATTTTGAAACTCTTTAAAATTATGTTATCAAGCCTCTAATAACACAGCCTGATTTGTCCATTTATCTGCTTTCTTTCCTAATTTGTCTTCATCTGCAGTTTTCTGCTATGGTTTCAAAACTGGCATAGCTATCAGTCTAGCAAAATTATAGAGACTAATTCAAAAGACACAGTTACATATTCTCTAGGATCAAATTAGCATGGTGAAAACCTCAGTACTTCACATTACTTCTCCTTAGGATAATGCTCTGGCACAGGACTAAGCAAGGTGGAAGGGAAATTAACGTGAGCTGTAAAGAATCAGGAACGCCGCTTATGTGCAGGAAATGCCAGTGGTAGACTACAGGTTTATTGTCTGAATACAGTTGCAGAATAGAGGATATAAATGTTGATGGAGTAATGTGCAAGTAGGGTCACAATTCTTTCGGGCCTCTAATCCCTGTTTATGGAGCACAAGGCAGCTGCAAGGCATGCCACACTGGAAGTATAAAGCAGGTCCATCACTAGGCTATGGACTGAGACAGGATTCCTTTTGCTTTCATTCATATGTATCCCTTGGTTATTTAGTCTGCCAACACAAACATTTATGCGCCCAGTCTCAGATATCCAAGCAGTGCTATGAAATGCAAAGTTGCTGAATAAAAGTTTTCTGGAAGAAAAGAAGAAGTCATGATTGAGAACACAGCACAGTGCAAGCACCTAAGAGTGAGGAATAGAAAGGGAAGATGGATGAAAAATACCACAGAACTCTCACATACATTCAAGGTATTTTGAAATAAATGAGAATTAAAAGCTGTGCAGTAATTCATCATGCCCAGATGAAAGATTTACATTTAAAATGTAAGTTGGGAATGCTCTCGGCAATAACTCCATGACTCAGAATTTAACCTTGACAATATGCTCTCTCTCCCAGATAACAACAACATAAATAATTTCCTACAGTTGTCAGCAGCAAAATTACTTGTTATTCTCTTGGATTAGTGGGTGTTTCAATATTTTTACATACACCTAAATCAGAAACTTGAAAGTTTATGAAGGGCAAATTTGGTGCATCAATGGGACCATTTATTGGTTGTTACAAAGAAAAAGCTTTGAACAAAGAAAAAAATAGGTTAAAGTTGCTTAAAAATTACTCTTTCTGTTCCTAAAACACTAATCCTGTTAGAATTCTGCATTATTATGAATTGTAAATTACCAGGATTAGATGAAGGATCCTATCCACCAGGAATTTAAAAAGTAGGATATTAGACTTAATTCAATTGAAAAACATATGCACCTAATTCTTTAGCATTAAAAGCTAAAACTCAGATAAACATTTCAGTTGTCTGACTTGGAAGACAGACAAAGAATATCACTCCATCAAAAAATATCCTTTACCTCCTCAATGTATCCCACATACACAGTTATTTACTGACTTCAAATTGAGTAATATCAGGGTATTATATACCTATCCATTAATACACACAAGAAAATCTTAAATTCAGAATCTGAGACACATTGTGGGTACACTAGATATTGCAAAACTGCTTTGCATTTTATTAAAGTATGCCCTATATTTCACTACCCAGGCATTACTGAAATTATAGTGAGTTTACTAAATCTAGAACAGATTGAACTCATCTGGATATTTAGTTGTGTGCATGTATATCTCAAATAAGCTGTTGGTCAGGAAGATGGAGTGGGGAATGATCAAGTATCAATAGCTGTTGACACTCCTCCCACAGAACAATAAGTCAAGGAGTGTGGTGAATCATTGTGTTGATATGCTAGAGTCTTGGTAACAAAGTCATGTCTCATAAACAGTCCTTCTCCTCATCTCCCACAAAGATCGCCTGGGTTTTCAAGCAATTTTCACTACAGTAAGAGAAAGTGAGAAGTCAGACCTCTCTAGAGGAAAAAAAAACACTGAAACAGATCTAACAAAATGTAACTTTTCTTCTCCTCAAGTCTACTCTGAGGATACGCAAGACATCTAAAACCTTTATCAACCTGTACTGACGTTGCCAACCCTATGGTAGGATTTATAGCAGGTAATAATTCTGAAAGTCACAATCTGCATCAGAATTAAGCACCGAGCACAGGGAAGAATATAATTCTCCTTTGCTGAAAAGTTTAATTTTCTAGAATAAAACATGCTTTCATCTACATTTCTTCTGCCTAGACAGAGTATGAGAGAAAAATATGTGGCAAATAGTAGTTGTGTTGCTTAAAGAACAACTGGCAGGAACTTAGATTCTATGATGGTGACTGCAGAACAAGAAGCGATACAGAAACAGCAACAAATCTAATCCTCAGTACATGGCCTACCAGTGACAGGAAAGGGTAAAAAAGGGTACTGTGTTAGTGAAAATTAATTTGATGATTAATAGGATTCAGTTTCCATTTTGCTTTTGGTCTAGTTGTGTTGATTAATGTTATCAAATCTTTCTGTTCAAACACTGTGGCTGGATTCTCCCTGTGCACAGTTAAATCATGAAAGGGCCCATGCTCACTTTAATCCTTGTATCTTGCCAGCATGGTATAAACGATAGTGAAAATGTCACTATGGGGGTTTTTTTATTGATATTTTAATTGCAGTAATATACTTCTGCTGTCATAAAGTTTTAGATAGAATTTAAACTCGGTGAAGCAATGAGATATAAACTGGATGAAGGGGGAGATTTATAAGTAAATTCAGCAGTGAACTGGGAGATTAATGAAAAATGCAGCATTCTAGTTGCAACATTAATCTCTGAAATAACATTAATAACATTTTAGAGGGAAAATATATATTTTACATTATAATCAAAATTTCATTAGCGTTTCAATAAACTGAAAGTCAGTGCTTTGAACTCCAGCAAAACTAATCACTTATAAGGTCCATAGTAGGTCTGCAGTTTACTTGCTTCATTTGTTCTAAATGTGTATTTTAATGTTCCATTTTGCCTTCGGAAAAAAAAATTCAAAAATTTTAAGACTAATCTTTGCAATTTGAGAGTGCTGTAAATATGGAGGTAAATGGAACAACTTAAAATGTCCTTCTCCCTCCTCTCCCCCCTGCCAGCTACTACACTTGTCGTGGTTTAGGCCTGGTTGGCAGCCAACCACAATGCAGCAACTCTCTCTCCCATCCCCTCCGGCAATGAGAAGGGACAGAGAGCCAGGCTTGGGGTTCAAGATAGGACTGGGATGGGGAAAAAAAAAAGAACATACATTTATTACAGACACTAACAACACATAACAGAGTAGGACAGTGAGAAGCATTGCCACATCTTGAGAACACCTTCCCCCCACCCCTCCCTTCTTCCCGGGCTCAGCTCTGCTCCCGATATCTCTACCTCCTCCCCCAGTGGCGCAGGGGCAGGGAATGGGGGGTGCAGTCAGCGCTGCCACTTCCCTTTTCTTCGGTGAGGGGAGTGTCCGAAACTTGTTCCTCCTGCTCCATCGTGGTCCCCCTCTCACAGGAGACAGTCCTCCACAAACTTTCTCCGACTTGAATTCCTCCCATGGGCCACAGCGTTCCCCACACTGCTCCGTCATGGGTCACTAACTTCCTCCAACTGGATTCTCTCCCACAGCTGCAGCCCTTCCCGAGCTGCTCCATCATGGGACTCCCCCGCATGCTGCAATCCTCCCAGCCCTGAATTACAGCAGCGGGGCTACCTTTTCCCATAAGACCCCGGCCTTCTTCGGGCACAGAAACTTGATCATGCAGGCAGAAGCCACAGACCATAAATCAATGTCTGCTCCACAGTAGATCTTCATGGGTGGCAGGGGGGGGCCGCCCTGCCGTCTCACCACAGGATACAGGGGGGTCTCTGCTCTGGCACACCTCCCCCCTCCTTTCTTCCTCTGTTCCTCCACTGACCTTGGTGTTCACGCAGCTGCAGCAACTCCTCCTCACAAGTCCCACTGCACATCACCACGTCCCTTCTTAAATACGTTATCGCAGAGGTGCAGCTGATTGGCTCAGTTTTCCAAACAGAGGTGGAGCTGACTTGGAGCTGGGGGAGCTTCTAGAAGCTTCTCACAGGGGGCCGCCCCGATAGCCCCCTCCCCTGCCACCAAAAAACTCCACCACTCACTCAACCCAGGACAAAGCATGACCTCCATTTCATTTTTTTTTTTTTTTTTTTAAAGGTAAAGTGCCTGTGTGTATTTGAGAATAAAGAGTAAAGGAGAGTGCTGACTGATAAATCACTCAAATCAGTGGTCCAGCATTACTGGATTTTTTTTTTTCTATTTGTGGTGGGTTGAAACTGGCGAAATACCAGGTGCTTGCCAAAGCTGCTCTATCATTCTCCTTCTCAGCTGGACAGGGGAGAGAAAATATAACGAAAGGCTCATGGGTTGAGATAAGGACGGGGAGAGATCATTCACCAATTACTGTCATGGGCAAAACAGACTCAGCTTGAGGAAATTAGTTTAATTAATTACCAATCAAATCAGAATATAATAATAATAAATAAAAACTAAATCTTAAAAACACTTTCTCCCACGCCTCCATTCTTCCTTGGCTCAATTTCACTCCCAATTTCTCTACCTCCTCCCGCTGAGCAGCAGAGGGATGGGGAATGAGGGTTGCAGTCAGTTCATCACATGTTCTCTGTCACTCCTTCCTCCTCAGCAGGAGGACTCCTCTCACTCTTCCCCTGCTCCAGCATGGGGTCCCTCCCACAAAAGACATTCCACAAACTCCTCCAACACGAGTCCTTCCCACAGGCTACAGGTCTTCACAAACTGCTCCAGTGTGGGTCCCCCATGGGGTCACAAATCCTGCCAGCAAACCTGCTCCAGCACGGGCTCCTCTCTCCATGAGGCCACAGGTCCTGCCTGCCAGGAGCCTGCTCCAGCACAGGCTTCCCATGGGGTCACGGCCTCCTTTGGGCATCTTCCTGCTTCTGCTTGGAGTCCTCCATGGGCTGCAGGTGGGTGTCTGCTCCACCATGGACCTCCATGGGCTGCAGGGGCACAGCCTGCCTCACCATGGTCTTCATCGTGGGCTGCAGGGGAATCTCTGCTCTGGTGCCTGGAGCACCTCCTCCCCCTCCTGCTTCCCTGACCTTGGTGTCCACAGAGTTGTTGCTCTCACATATTTTCATTCCTCTCTCCGGCTGCTGTTGCACAGCAGGTTTTTTTCCCCTTCTTAAATATGTTATTCCAGAGGCACTACCACCATCACTGATGGGCTCAGCTTTGGCCAGCGGTGGGTCTGTCCTGGTGCCAGCTGCATCGGCTCTGTTGGACATGGGGGAAGCTTCTGGCAGCTTCTCACAGAAGCCACCCCTGTAGCCCCTCCACTACCAAAACCTTGCCACGCAAACCCAATATACCGTTTAACTCAGTTTTAGTTACCCTTTTCAGTTCTCAAATCACCAGTTAACCCATAAAAACGAAAAAAGATCCTATCAACAAATAAATATCTGTTGTTGCTTATTGAAGTCCAAACAGATTTATCTGAAAGTCAGTAGAGAGAAACAGACATTTCTGAAGGTGTATGTACTAGATCTGATCTAGTAGATATCTGAAGTTAGATGAGAGGCAACTCATTCCTGGACCATGTAATTTGAGACACCGCAGTGTTGATGACCACATGTGAGGAAGTCCTCTTTAAAAGGTGATTCCTGATTCTGAGATAATCATTTTTCCTCTCAGCTGGCTGAAGATATTCATATTATATAGCATTAATTTGGATAGATAATTGTCTTCCTTATGACTCCCTGCAAAACATCTTGCATAAAGGACCCTGTGTGTTCCTATGTGTTTCCTTTCAATATCTCGTTAATACAGAGTGTCTTTAGGCAGACATGAGTGCTTTTCAACAGCATAACATCCCAAAGGGACATGCTGATTCATCATCGGGGGAAACAAGGCCAGCATACAACCACCACGCATGCTTGACTAAGAAAGAAAGGCTCACCAAGGCTCCATTCAGGTAGTATCCCTAATCAGGAAATCATTGAAGGACATGATTTGAGTCAGAGGCCTGAAAACATATTGAAGTTCATCAGATTAAGGCCAGCATGTCCGAGACTATTTTTTCTAGATTAAGCGTATGTCATGGAAAGAATGGAAGTCATGTGGATCAGGAAATTATTTACAGAACAGAATGCATTTAGAAGGATACTTCTTGTCTCTAGTATGGTTAGTGTGAAGGGATTACAGTGAAAGACACCTCTATCAGCCATGTAAGAAATTCTCCTCCCCCCCACTCCTTTCTTCCATATTTTCCTTTTCGCTCCTATATCTCATAACATGTAATATTATACAAAATAAAATAAGAGTTCTAAAAATCTTTGTATTCATTCTTTCTGTTTCTTTCTTGCTTCTCCCTTTGCCTTCATTACATACTCAGTTAACCTGGTTCATGTTTCTCCTATTTTTCCTACATTTGAATTGTGTGTAGTTTCACCCAAACCAGAGACGTTACAAGATGGCGGGGATGAAATCAGTTCTGTTTGATTTATGTGGAAGAAATAAAAATTGCACTTCCATACCTGTATTTTTTCTCTTGCAGCTCTGTGAACCCCTGAAGAGTCACATCACTCAAGTTACTAGTTTTTAGTAAATAAATGAGTGGATATTGTTGTATTTATTCCTTCCTAGTAATCCTGCAGTATCTATTATAATGATGTAAAAGAAAAATAAAATCTTGTGTATTCTCAGAATTTTTTAATTCTTTAGCAAAAATTAGTACATATATTTCCTATTGATTTTAGGATGGAGTATACTGCTAACATTAAATCTCATGCAAGAGAGCTCTGAGACACTGTAGCATTATGCTTAGTGCCAGTTTTATCATATCATCCAGGATTTAGTTATGGAAATATCCATGTTATTTATAGGAAATAATCATGATTTACAAAAGCAAAGCTGGTGTACATTGTTTGTTTTCACACAGGTAATTTGCAATGAATAAATATTTTTTCATGAGAATTTTTGGGGCAAAGCCAAACTGTTTTTTAAATTTTTTACCTCTGCATAAAAAAAAAAAAAAAAAAAAAAAAAAAAAAAAAAAAAAAAGGAGGGAGAGGGAAATAAAAGCTCTCATGTGTCTGAACCATGCTTTATACAAGAAACTTCAGGCTTAGTGGAGTGTGTCCATGAGAGTGTCTGTCAGGGGAATACCCCTCAATTAGTCCCAACAGCTTGACAAGTTACTGCCTTCACCCAGATCCTGTGGAAGTCACCTTCTCCTGATCCTATGAATGGTTCCTACAATGCTGCAGTCAAAATAGTCTGATCTAGCAAAGACCTGTTTATTTTTTAAGCCTCTTCTGACCGAAGCACTTAAAGGCGTGTTGATACAAACAGTTCAGCTTTCAGGTCAGCAGAGGCAGCAAGAGGAGGCAAAGGGGGCAGTGAGGAGGAGAGGGCAACAGCAATTATCAGGGAAAGGCTGGAGTTTGCAACTTCTGATGGTGACATATCTGCAACACAAGAGGTTTATACTTTAGAGGAGTAGCCACCTCTAAACCCCTGCTCCCTTTTGTCGCTACAAATATAACTGGTAGTCTTGCACTATGCAGTTTTCTGCAGCTAACCAAAGCTGTATAAATTAATATTAATCAGTTCCCTTCTACCTTCTACTCAAGCGGCATGTAAAGCTAAAGGTTGTTTCTCTTTTCATTAAAGTCCAGAACTATGTACTCTGCTGCTACATTTATAAAACTGCTTTAATCCTTAAAAAATAAATTCAGCAACCAAAAATACCTTTAATTATGACACTCACTGACCTCTAATTGCTATCTTCATGAATTTATGATCAAGCAAACATTTAATTTAATTTAATGGAGACGTGCACATTTACTTCAGAAATCTGAATATATTAAGGCTGCCTGATGATAAAGTTGATAACAGCTGCCACGTTCTGTGGAAATGAGTGAAGAAAACTGCCATGAGGGTTTTCACTATCTGATTTCTCCCAGTATCAGATGGGCCTGTGGAAACTAGTTTCATTTCAGTTGTACAAAGACTTTATTTGATCTAACCTATTAATAAAAATTGCAAATATCCTTTTTTCTTATTTCTGTCTTTAGTCAGGACACCTTTCGCTCCATTGGCAGATTTAAATTTTCACTAAACCTAGTTTTATAATGCTCCATTATAATCTTAACACTTTTGATCTACTGTGCTTTTCAGATTTTTCTGTTTTACACTTGGAAAATGTCTGAAGAGATTCATTGTATCTTAAAACCAGGATGTATGTTCACAGAGAAGTAAATGCATACCCAGCCACAGCCCGCAGGATGAGACCTTAAGGTGCTAAGAGGTATTTTCTAAAACTATCTTATTTTTAAGCAGGGATTGGCTCTGAGCTGCTATCTCCACATTTTGCATCAACTTCTGACTGTCTTGTATATCCAGACCTTTTCACAGCTCTCCTCAGGAACTTGTCACGCCAGGTGATGAGATGCAGGATTTCAATATTTCTTGCTCCTCAGAACAGGCTGTTCTGACTTTCATGTGCAGACCTGGCTGGGACAGGGTGATGCGTCACACTTGGGAGCTCAGACTATGTTAAAAAAGAGCAACGCGTTAAGAGCAGATTGAACATATGTCAACAAGACTGTACTGGCGCCGTGCTTGGCCACAAAAATACAGGAGGAGGGATAATAAGGTGTTTGTTTGATATTGCAACACTCAAGCAAAGCCAGTGCAGCCCTCTGTTACTACTTGTGCCCACGCTGTGCGTGGCAGAGATCATGCTGAAAGCCGCAGCCACCAGTGCACATCTCGGGCCTGCGGCTCACTGGGGCTGGGAGCCATGAGGGCTCCCGCCAGGCAGCCAGGCCCTATCCTGCCGCGATTGAGAGACGGGACGCAGCTTGATGCAAGCAAAGTGTCCGATTTATTATGATTCTTCACATACTTTTATACTAGTTCCTAGATAGCGTGTTACACACTAATTGGTTTCTTTGAAGCATGCCGAAGATTTATTGGCTTACGTTCTACATCAGGCATTCAGGGATTAGCTAATGCTAAAGGCTTTTTTTCTAAACATTCACTTTCTAATTGCAACATTCCTACCTACAAAAACAATAACTCCCAGTTACAGGACATCTGCTCCACGGCGCCTAATCTTAACACAAACACCACGTCAGCACCCCCTGTTCCTCCTGCACGGAGTTCTTATCTTATTCTTTCCAAGGTCTGTGACCAACAAGCTCCAGCACGTCTCCTTCTATCAATTGTGCAATGCCGGGGGTTTTGCTGAGAGCAGCCAAACCCTGCCCCACACTGTCCCACCCCCAGCCAGCAGCCGGGCACTGGGGGCATCCCCAGCCCCCAGCATCAGGCACCTCCCTGGGGATGTGCCGAGGCTGGGCCGGGACGTGGGCTCACGGCCGGGCAGGGCAGGGCTGGCAGTGGGGAGCAGGAGACCAGCCCAGCTGTGGCAGGGGCCGGCAGCCCCGGGGACTGAGGAGGGGTCCTGGGCTGTGGGCAAGGTGGGGGTCCCAGCACAGCTGATCCAAGCAGCTGGTATTTCAGTAAAAGTTCCTGCATGAGCAGGTGCCAGTGATCTATATTCTTCCAGTTTGATTTAAAACTTCTGATGATTCTTTGGTTTGGGATACGTTTTTCCTGCTGGGCAAATGAAGAGCCCAATGGGGGAATCTCTGTAACTTGCTATGAATTCAGACCGTGAAAATCTGATTTATTTGTTGTTGGTCTCTTGTTTTAGCTTTATTCCTTTATATATTGTTTTAACAGTACACCTTTTTATATATACATAAAAATGCAAATCTGTGGCCAAATTATGTTTTTTGAATATAAATTATGTGATTTTATATACACCATTAATATATTTGGTAATGGAGCAATATCTTTTTTTCACTTTGCCTTAGATTTTACTAATTATATTTTGTTTTAACACTTGAACGTTTTATTAGCACAGGCTATATACAATTACACCAAATGTACAGTCTGTATCACCATGTAAGAGCTACACCTTTTTAAAAAGTTATATGAAACATAATTAAGAAAATACATTGCTTTAATTAGAGAAAACTAGAACTAAATGACTAGGGAGTACATGTTGTATTGAAGTCACATCAGAATTGCTTCTTAACATTATGAAATTATTTTTGGGTAATTTAGGATATATTGTACTTTTCTCAGAGACTGCAGAACTAGTTCTGATTGATTTACTTTCTCTCAGTTTCCTTAACTGGAGCTCTAACTTTGATGTTCAATATATGTTTCTCTTTTAGAATTACTTTCTGCATTTCTTGCACTTTGAAGAAAATTGCTCATACCCTAAAGAAAAAGGTTATCTATCTGGACAGACAATGACACCAAATGTATAGTTTGTAAACTAAATGCACAGGCTATAATTTTTCCTGAGTTTTGTGTAAATATCCCAGTTTTTGAGAATTTAGCCTAAAGAGTCTGTGAACTCTTCAACACCAGTTGGCCTTTTGACCATGAACTTAACTAAAATCTGTTGAATAATTCATCATAAGTAGTATTCAGTGTGAGTTTTGACAACCTGTTGCAATAGACATACACCAAAGAATTCTATTATTGGACATTTTAATAATTAATCTAGAGATTCTACTTTTTTGTTCAATTCTGTGGCCAGTGTGGGAGAAGGGATGTACAATACAAGATCATCACAAGTTCCAATGTATGTCATGACTGCAGGGCCAGTTGCAACTACATCTTTTTCTGGATAATTTGATTACGTTCACTGAGGGCTCTATCTTTGTTAGTACAATTATTCTGGCTGAAAATAATGCATGGATCAGAGAGAATTCCTTAGAAACCAGGAATGTAGAATAAGCTGGTAATAATATGTATTGTCTTTTATTGCACTTTAAGCTTAAACTACTTCCTCCAGGGATCACAGCTAACTGCTCCGAGACCCTCAACTCTGGGTGTTTGATATTAAACTCAGTTTATATTACTTGTACTATAGGACTGCTTAGGTATTTCAATAGAGAAACTCCAGTTCCACGGGAAACGGTGAGGCTTTTATTCCCTGAAAGGCCCCAGGTGTGATCTTTTTTAGTAATACTATGTAAATTGTTATTGATATCCATTAGACAGATGAGGATTTTGATATCAGGAATTTTGGTACTTGGCAAAGAAAGAATTTTTACTATAAAGGACTGAAAAAAACCCCATGTTCTTTATTTTGGACCCCTGGATTTTTGCCTATGACAACTACTTTTCCTAGCATTTCCTCCTAACAAATGAATACATGATTCTGGATTTTCTTCCCAATCTTTTGCTAAGAGAATGACAATTTTGGATAAAGATAGTCAGAACATAGAAATTAAATTTTGTCAGATTATGAAAACTTGCTTTCTTCTTTTAATCTTTATTCTTTCTACTTTTCTTTCTCAGACACTACAAATTAAAGTGCATTGTTAATAATTACTAAAGCTATCCCTGTAGTCAGAATAGCTGTCCCCAGAACGAGGACAGAATAATCACTGGTGTCCTGAAGAAAGTTAATGGATTGCATAACTCCATTATTTTTTTCCAGATAATAAAATGAAACCACCTCTCTGTTATTGCTATTGCTTTGAACAGTTTCTGTAACTGGCACAGGTGCTATCACAAGTGCAAGTAAGAAGGGGATTACTGAAGAGGTGACACATACTGAGGTTGTTACAGAATCCTAGGGTTTCAGACTTTTAAGTGAAAGTTATGTTCTGAAGCGCAATTATGTAGCACTGTAAAAATAATCAGCAATTATGAAGAAATTTGCAGGGATGTGTAACCACATTGTATCCAGTATAATGGTCTGTTTATTTGTTGTCTATCACCATTAAAGACTAAAATATTACCTATAGAAGCTATTCATGTCTAAGCAATGTTAGCATTAGGACAGTATTATTTGCACTTATGATGAAAAAGCTCAGGGGCGAAAAAAAATTGCTATGGTTCCTTCTGGACTACAAGACTTATCCAATCAATCATCTAATGACATCTGTGAAGAACTGGCTAAACAGTATGACTCTGCAAGGGCTTTGACCTTGATGAGGCAGACCTCTGGATGAAAAATAAAAATAAAAGCTGTAAATTGTTAGTAATTGGAGAAAAGCTAGTTTTGCAAAATTCTAATGAATATAAGCATATTTAGGCCTCTTAAAATAGCACCACTGACTGCAAATTTCCAATAAATATAAACATAATATTGTTCCTAACATTGTTAGCCACTGTCTCATGTGAATAGCATGTATATCAGGAATATTTGTGCAGAAAAGTTTGATCACATAACCAGTTATAAAGTCAGTTAGGATCACAAAACATAGTTGGAATAATGGTTTATTTATCAAAACAGAACTGGAACTTGAAGCTTATTGAATGAGAAGCCATGTATGATTTAAAACCCATGACTTAAAATAACGAGCTCTGACGTCTGTTAGTCAGTCCTATAATAAGTCCTCCATCCCTTCGTTTACAAATTTTGGGTAGTGCTGTTGGGATAGTAATACTATTGCATCCTATGTATCCTATAGCACTACAAATTAGAATATGTGGATCAGTGGTAATTGAATTTCATAAGAATCTTAAATGGAAGACACTAAGGTCATTATAAAGACAGTAGTCAAGATTATACATGTGTTTTATGAGTAAGAATTTATGTACATTCTTAGGGAAGATTAGCAATTTAGGACCTAGGTTCACAAAAATATTTTATTTTGGATTTCTCACATTAATAGTTAGAATCAAAAGAACACCAGTGGTTTATAATTTTTATGTATAATTCTATAAAGTTCAGAACAAGGACGGTATTTTCACTGTATTTTGTGCTATGCATCTGTATGGTGAAAGAAGTGTTCCTAAATTAAACACAGCCTTTGAGCTGGAAACTCCCTTTATTTTTATTTTTCCAAAATGAAATAGTATGTCCTTCCTGATCTTTCATAAGTATAAAATAGAAAAGACTAAGAAAAATCATCTTTATATAAACTTTCTATTCTTAATGGGACACAGTTAATTGGTTTTAATTTGTGATTGATGCAGTTGAAGGAAGATGGGGAGTTTATACCACTACAGTTTCAACTAGATCTGAGCATTTAAATGACCTAGATGCTGGCATCTAAATGAGCGTTTATTTGGTGTAGTGTTTCTTAATTCAAAATACAGTCTGCCATATTTCAAATGGGAATGTGTTTTGATGGAACATGTTTATTTCAACATTTGACAAGAAAACAAAAGTTACTAATTTTCATCTTTTGTCTGGCTTTGAAACACACGTTTGTCTTCTTTTGAGATGAAAAAATGACATCTTATTTTTTGCATAAAGTATATTATTTATATATCTCATTGGTGCAAACTTTAATTCAAAATGGTAAAGTCAAAATATGATATCTAAATTAAGCAATGCAAATCAGTGGGAGCAGAATTCCTTTTCTAAAGGAGATCTTAAGAGTCTTCCTCAACTGTGTGACCCATCTCATTGTCAGTTGGGTTTGCCAAGTGCAGGACACCCGTGCCCACTCCATTGCTAGCACAGGAATACGTAGGCAGACCTTCTAGCATCTCTGTGTGAGGTACTTCATGGCTGGCAGATTAGCTACAAATTGCTGCTCTGTCTATTCTAGAGCCTCAAAGACTGTCAAGGTCATGTTTATTTTGTCTAGGAAATAAAATGCACAGGGAGTTTTTCCACATCACTGCAAGTTTTCATTTTTCTCTTTAATTTTTTAAAAAAAAAAAAAAAAAAAGGATATTAGATCTTTTTTTCCTTAAAAAAAAGAAAACATTAGCAGCTACTTAGACTCAGTTTTGACATCTCTGAAGACAAAAATCATATGTCTTTCTTAGAAATTATTTGTGTGCATAATTTGTGAAAGTGTTGAGTCCTTATGGAACTAATAAATTGAGTATACACAGACTTGAAATACACTTAGCAAGGACATACCTATGTGTTTATTACTGCACAGATTATTTGCTGCCAGTAAGCAAGTTTTTAGATAAAAGAGCTTCCAGTGAGGGTTAAAACTAATTCATTTTTGTTTTTCTGTTTGTTTTTTCATTGTAAATCCTTAGGAAGCTTGAAAAGATTGCCTTATCCAATTTGTTGAAGCAGACTTTCATTAGAGATATACTGAGCAGTGCTTTAATCAGTACATGAATCCACCAATTTCAGGTAATTGGTGTTAATCATTATTTCTCAGCATAAAAGGACTTTAGCAGAGATTTTTGTCAACAACATAATACGTGAAGGCACAAGGCCTTACGGGCACAATGCAAGCTCACTCTTACTCATGGAACCTGCCTGTTTATTGGGCTGAACTTGTTCTAGATGTACAAAAGGACATAGACTAATAAAAATTACATACCTAGAATTCTGAATCTTGGCAACCTTGAAATAAATCTGTTGCCCAGAAATATACACCCATCTGTATATCTATAGCAAGAAAACAGGACAGGGAGCATCTCTATCCCTTCATCCAACTGGTACAGAATGGCTTGTGTCCAGGAAGCTATGCTTACTCTGTCTTTATCAAAACAGGATAACTTCATCCGGTCTGCTTTTTTTGGATGTTCCTTGGTACCTCCTGGCCCCTGAGCTGTGACAAAGCATTGTCTAGAAGCACATGAGTTCAGATGGGCCACAGTTGTGCCACGGACTCCTCCAGCAATTCAGCAGTGTGTTTTGTGTTCTTATACAGATGTGACCACTGGCTTCCCTTTCATAAATGCTGAGGTGCCTCAAAAATACTTTCCAAGATATATCAGCCTTTAAAAAACCCTGGAAACTAGTGAGAAACTGAAATCTGTTCTCTTCTGTTAGGTAGTAATGAGGCATAAGGACTAGAAAGTCATTGCTGTTTTAAGAAGTATTAGCTATCTTATTTGAAGATATACTAATTATTTCTTAGAGAATTTGCTTGTAAAGTAAAATGGTGAGTGCAACACCTTTGTAAGCCCTGAGAAAACTGAAATATACAGCTCTGCCTCTTTAAAGAGTAGGCTTCCCTCAGGTCATTCTGGAATGAAAAACAGAGAGGATTATCCTGCCTCACTCCCACTAAAATGGTCAGCAGCACAACAGAAATAATTACTCATGTGTGTGACAGAAAAAGAAATAATGTGTTGATGCGCAATGGGATGTTAAGATTGCAATAGGACAGCTGTGAACTAACCAACTGTTCTTGAATATAGCCTTATCCACTACTGATACTGCAGATCTAAAACCAGAACAGGAGACTCCAGGCAGACCTTGCACCTTATTGTAGACCTGGTCCATAAGGTTTAGGCTGTAATCTTGTCTAAATGGTTCCGCCAGTGTCCATACCTGACCCAAACAATAGGCTTTTGATTAAGATTGTTACCAGTGACTGAAGTATTCTGGCTTTGAATCCCTTCAGGTTTGAAAATGGAATTCAACCTATCACTTTTCTTCAGGGTAAATGCTTAAAATCATAGTTTATGATATAAAAAGTGGGAGCAGTATATTTATGTTTCTTTAAAATTAGATCCCTGCAGTCCATTTTGCAGCAATCTTACTCATATGCAAGTTTGTTAACATTTTCTACAATCTCTTTCTAGAAGAGGTCTCAGCAGACTTGGGTAAATAAATGCCTAGTTACTAGACATGTCTAGTCCAGGAAACTGGGTTATTGAAAGCAGGTCTTTGAAAACAAATATGCTGGAGTTAAAAATGCAAATACTTTTTCACATGTTTGAGATTTAAATTATTTGAGTCTGGTTATATACCTCTCTGCTTCTATGAGAAACAGATGGCATTAGTCTAACAATAATGTGCAGGACATGGTCTGCCTTGTTAAGTAATTTCAAAAAATTCCAGTTACAAAATCCAAAGGTTGACAAATGTTGCCTCAAAATATTTCTTGATGCTGATCGACAGGACGTGAAGCATTCTTCACCCAGATGTCTGATCTTCATGCATTTTTTAGTTAAGGACATAAGAATTACCTTCCTGGGTCAGATCAGTAATTCATGCTGTCTGCCAGGGAGGAGTGTCAGATGCATAATGTTGCATCTGACAAACCAGTGCAAAATCATTACCAATGCAAAATCATGCAGATTTTGGCTATATAGTAATCTGTCTAAAATAGTGTTCCTCTTGGTGTTTAAAATCCTGGATATTTGAAGTTTTATATTCATTTTCTCTATAGTCTTATACATGCTTCATTTTTAATTATCCACTTTATAAAATATAAAACAAAAGCCTCTGAGAAAAATAGCATCCTCCTAGAATCAGCTTTCTTTCTGCAAGATAAAGTAATCATCTCTCCAATGCAAAAATGGCAGAAATGCTGTGGCCAGGAAAACACTGGGGTCAGAATAGACGAGCCACTATGGTCTTTTCTGGTTTAAAATCTATGACACATAGTACTGTAACCAGGCACTGTACAATCCTAAACTACCCGAAATCCATGTGGGTTTAGCTTTACATTGTATCTTGCCTTCCATTTTGCAAAGTTCAGCTGGCAAAATAAAACAGGACAAATTTAAGACTTTATTAGGCATATCTGAATGGAGAGAACAATACATTTTTGAAGTAGAATGTGGAGCTTTAGCCACCTGTCTCCAATTATACTCAGTGTGACTGCAAGATTAAAATGCCATCTAGCTCACTGTGAAAATATGTCCCATAGCACCTCCTTTTAGCTCAGAAGCACTAATGCTAATAACAGTCCAACAGAGAATCAATTTTATTTTGATACTTTCAGTGATTAAATATTTTATACAGAACTCTGGCAACATTGTTAAAAACTCTCAAACACAAAATTGGAGTTGAAAACATGTACTGGCACTGAGAAAAACTGCATGTGAAACAGTATGTACTAATTTAATAACTAGCACAAATGGTAGCCAAGAGAACTATATTCACCTGACAAATTCAAATTAAGCAGAATGTAAAATCAAAGCAGCTGTGAAATAACTATGCTGACAAGTATTGATTTTAAGTTAAATTAGCAAACTGCAATTTTATTTTTTTGTTATTATTAGTTTGAGTGCATGGCATGTTTTAAATGTCTTTTGACCTTTAAAAAAATCTATGCAAAACCAGCCAGTTCTTTGGTAAATACTGTTCATAAACTTTTGTAAATAGTATGATGTCAGACATATTGTCTAGACTTCCTCCATTTTTATTCTGCGTTACAAGGCTCCAAAGCTGTAAAACACTTAACAAATCAAGTGCAAGTCATAACCAAAGTTGTGCACAGTCTTTCAAGTTGAGAGTTAAGTATTATTTCTGCAAACTCACACCTTGAAAGTAAAAAGGTTAGCAAAATTGGACCATCTTGACAGAAATGTTACCTAAGGAGACACTGCTGAAGGTATCGTTATTATATTCAGAGTGTTTAAATATGAACTCCCACTTTAAGTTCCAGGTGTTTCATTCCAATGTACAAACAGGTCCTTTTTCATTAAATATAGTTGACTAAGATTTTCTGTGTTGTTTCACAAGTGCTCCTGATTAAATTCCTTTCTAGAAAAAAGGCCTAAGTAGATGCTGAAAGAGGAGTAATTCGACTGTAGAGAAGTAGCCATTGGATCAACTTGGGGATTTTTACCTTACATTTTCCATGCAAGAATCGCATCCTAAATAGGGCAGAGTTAGAACTGTCTTTACTGCCTCTGTGCCCCTTCTCTTGAGCCTCTCTGTGCTTGGTGCAATTTCTACCCTCTGGGCCACATGCCAACCCAAGATGGCTTGGGAAAGGTAGTAGACCCAAGAGTTAAGGCACTCCCTTGGCTGACCTGGTTCCTACCTCCACTGTCGTTTGGGAATGGACCACATGCCAACTCAAAACGGATTGGGAAAGGCAGTGGACCAGAGCGCTAAGGCATCCCCTTAGCACGCATGGTTTCTTCCCCTTCCTCTCCTACTTTTTGAGAACAGTAATAACAATCAATACCTCTTGAGAGCCTAATACATCCGTACCTGAGTTGTGGCCCAAAGGAAGTGTTACCAGACCTCCAAGATCTAGCAAGTTCTGGGCCTGTGCAACTGGTAGAAAGTACCAGAATATTCCATCATCTGAGTTTGGATGAAATGGAAAAGTATCTTGATGAAAATCAATTATGTCGGACACTATAAATAACGATTCTAAACAAGAGCCCTTGAGCTCTCCTGGACTGCAGTGGGCTGTGACCAACTCCACTGAGTTGGGATGCCTCTCAGGCACAGATTCCTCAAGATTTAAAGATTGTCTGCCCACAAAGACAATGAAAGGCCAGGGTGAAGTCAGACTTCTTAAGGCTCAATTATTGCCTGTTGAGGAATGCTGATGCATTGTATTTGTTCTAAACTTGAGAAGAAGGAAATTTGAATTATAGACCAGTCTCTTCCATCCACTTCTCTACCTATCTATATGCACATTTGCCTTCATGAGTATGGATGCCTATATATTTCATGGGATATCCAAATATTTCTGCACTCTGTGTGTGTGTGTGTTTTGTGTTTATACATACATACTTATATATATACTTTGATTTAGAATACCTTGTAGTAAGTTAGTGTGAATCTCGTCATTTGTGAATATGTAATTAAGTTGCTACTTTAATTATATTATATTCTACCAAATTGCCTTATTAATCTTTAAATTCATCAATCTTTAAGTGCTGCCAAAATTCAACCTTTTGATCCACCTCACACCATTAATAAATCTTGAAGTGCTGCTAAATCATAACCATGTCAAATATTCTGATCTGCAACAGCCTAAGATTATAACACAGTTTAGAGATGCTAATTCTGAGGAATGTTAACAAGACAAGGATTAGACTTTTTCATGGCAGGTATCTTTGAATTATCTCTACATGAATGCACAATATTTTCAGATAATAGTATTTAACAATGACCAAATGGAAGAAACCTACCAGTCTGCATTTGGTATACAAAACATTAGAGGTATTAATTGTATAGAAGCATATATATATTAGAAAAAAGTAATTGTATTTTGTTACTTGTAATTTCTGTTCCTTAATGTTTAAGCATTTAATCAGTTACTGCCTTTGGAAAAGCAACATCTCCCATTTTCAAATGGGGAAATTCAGACATGCAGAACTGAATCCCTGAGTGTCTTTAAAGTACAAATTCTTCTTCAGATCTTGAGATACACTGCTCCAGTTCTGGAAACAGCAAAGAGAACCATAAATTAGAAGATATGTTGTTATTGAGAATTTTAATATTGAATATACCTTGGTGGTGTATAAAGACTGTGACAAATAGAAACAGACTTCATGTCTCTTCTACACCTTTACATCATGCTTCATCCTTTAGCACTATACTCTGAATAAATGAATAAACTTCACTAGGAAAGGAGATGGATGGTCTGTTTGCATTATCGCCATTTTGCAGAACAACACAACCATGATGCTATTCCCTGTTAAAAAGAAAGGCTTTCATCTATGCCAGGACATTATTCAAACAAATGGATCTAAAAGGTCATGTGTATAAAATATAATTCAATGCAGCAGAGTTTAAGTCATTGAAAACAACAAAATATAGAGGACCCTGTACAGATGTCTAGCACGGTTGTGTTTCCACACTGATGAAGCAAGGAGCTTTTCCATATTTTCTAATTGCTAGTGAGGCTGTGGAATTGATCTTAGTGTACACCTCAGCATTTCCTTTCAATATGCCTTTGTGCTCGTTGGACTTCTTGTATTGTTAATCCACTGTCATCTCCTCTGCTCCCTCAGCCAGCTTTACTCTTATCACTCATCACCTGAATTTTGTGCAGAATCATCAGTACTGGGGAGTTTCTGAGATTGCTTTGAAATACAGCAGAAGGACTTTTTCTTCTTGTGCACTTGCTTCACATTGCTTTGCATTCCTTACAGAAGTTTTATATTAACTCTGGGGGATACTGACACACTCCAGTTAAATTACATGTTTTTCTTTTTTTCATAAAACATTCTGTTGTTGTGATAGGTTGTGGGTTTTTATTATTATTATCTTTTCAATACCAAGTGCTCAAGCAACAGAGGAAAAACTGTTACTGTGATCTTCTCTCCTATGTTCTTTAGAATTGCACCATTATTTCATTTGTGAAAAAGAGTGAGATTCCCTTGGCATCCATACAACTCTTGTACTTGAAAACGTACATAATAATCCTGAGTCTGGCCTAATGTATGGCCATGCTCAAGTCACTTCACTTCTGCTTCTCCTCCTGTAAAACTTCAAGAGGAACATGTTTCTCCATTAATTCTTTTGATATACAGGAGTACAGTAGAGTACCTCTGTGTCACAGATGCTGAACTATGTCTATGTCACTGCTCTTTTACTGGAATTAAAACAGCAAATTTTATTGAGACAGACCATTCCTAGACAATAAACAGATGTGTTATTCATCATCCTTCAGTTCATATAACGTTCTCATGCCCTTTTTCACCTCCATCTCAATCTCTTATGCTATTTCTCGTTGTACTTTTGAACAAACAATGGGAACCAAAAATTTGGATCATGTCTGCTTTAGAAATTTATGAGTTATTATGAGGTAAGGCTTTGTTTAGTATAAAGCATGTAGAAAAAACAGCCGCTAAGTAAAACTCAAAGCCAAATTTAGATGATAGTCTATGTTGCTGGCATTTTTGTAGTATGTCAAACCTACCTTTGCAACCAGTCGCAGGGACTCAGCTGGGGCTGATAGGGTTTGCCCTGTGCTTCAGCTTGCAGTCATGGGCACATCTACATGCAACAAGTCTGGGCTTCCAGATATTTGTGAAGTAGCTGGCTCATAAACTTCCAAAAAAAATGTCTCCTTTGCAGTGATGTCATGCCACCAAATCCAGGCAGGGAAGCTGCACAGGTTCCTTCACTGAATGGCCTTCTCTCTTCTGCTACAGGAAAGGATGGGCTCTGTAGACAGGCTGATCTCAAACAACCTGCAAGACTGTATGTATAAACTTGTGTCAGGCAACACTGACCTATTAGAGAAGAATACATGGCAATTTTTTAATTTGATGTTCTTCTACTAGAATATTAAAGTATACAGTATAATACATGTGTATGGCTTGCAAAGAAATAAGAACAAAAAACATTAAACATTTAATGCTTTGCCTTTCTTCTTTTCTGGACTTACTCTTGTTTTAAATTTCAATCACTTTTAGCATTTTCCTGGAAAAATCTTGGAAAAAAGGCATGGACTTATATTTAACATTTAAGATCTTTAGTTTTTAAAGGGGGAAACAACCAATCTAAAAACTGTGGTTAGGTTTCCACTGTTATCTTCAGACTTCATCAGTCACTGCCAGGCCACCTGCGGTCCTGTAGTCTCAGCTGTAGACACCACAGAAATGTGTGCAGTGCAGAGACTTCAAGAGAGTTTCAGTAGAGATTGTTCTGGGAAATATAAACAAAGCAGTTGTATCAGCATGATGTTACAGCCAAGGAAAAATTGTGAAATCAACTTCCAGCACCATGGTACCATGTGGATGTCAAAGCGTGGTTGGTTTGAACTTGTTGGAGCAACACTCCATTGTACAATATAGACATATTTCATTCTAACCTAGCAGTAGTTTAAAAAGTGCAGTCTGACTACTTTTTACCTTAGATTAGGAGAAATTACAGGGCCACAGAGAAAAAGTTGATTTCTTTATCTTCTTCAATATTATACACTTTCACAGACCTCTTATTTTAATAAAAATATTTCCCTATAACTAGCATCTCTGACCAGTCATTCAGAGGATTTTCACACAAGGAAAACAGGTTAAAAAATAATAACCTTTTCAGTAACCAAGGTGGCACTCTCACTCAGATTATTTTTGGTAATATGATAACCCTAACAGGTTTAAGTCTGGTTTAGATATAAATATAAAATCACATAGCAGATAGTTTAATGTCTGGAGAATGTATCAGCTGTCCAATGGATATTTATAAAATAGATAGTCAATGAATGTCAAAATCTCTGCCAATTTAGGTTTTTTTCTGAATTTCTGGGCTTTTAGCCATTTGCTGATTGCTGTTTTCCTTGCTACTTGCTGTGAAGTTATATGTGCCTCAGAGTCAGGAAGTACTGGAAGGTGCACTTACAAGTACTATGTGTGCTGGTTTTGAGCCAGTAGTTAAAATAATTTTTTTTTTTCTTTCTCAGTAAGTAAAATAGTATTAACGATATAATTGTCTTATCAAATCTAAAGGTAAGAAAGAAAAATGTCGAAGCCTACTGTTGTAAGTTTTGGTGAGAATAACCCCCCGTCTAATTAAAAAGAAAACCACTGCTGCAGAGGTCAGCATTAATAACTGTCAAGTAAATTCACATATAAAAGGAAACTGTCAGGTCAGAGTTGGCCACTGTGTGTGTGGAGGAGGATCACTAGATGTGCTGACAATAGAACAAGAACTGTTCTTTTTTATCTTTAATTCAACCTGACTTACATCAATATATTCAGGTGTATTGATAAGACTTAGTGTCTCATTGCTTCAAAATGATCAAGGGGTCAGCAACATCAAAATCCAGTGTCATCTACTCTATTTTTCTCTGAAAAAAATGAGAGATACAAAATAATACAAAATTTAGAGACAAAATTAGGTGAAAATAACCACCATGGGCAAACATACATCATAATAAAATACAAAACCCAAACTGAGTTATATACAGAGGTAGATGACTTGAATCCCTATTAGATGGACAGTCACTCCATTCCTGTTGGATGTTGCTCTTGGTCTGACACTCACATGTGAATAATGAATCACATGTGCCTTTAATTTTATCTAGGCATTTTCTGATTTTCATGTAGGCTCTTCTTCCATGTTTAGCAGGTGATCTGCACCGGTACCTTGGCAAGTAGAGTATAATTCTTGAAAAGAAATAATAGAATTGTGAAGTAAAGAATAATTCTTACAGTGACCAATTTGCTATCTACACTGAATATTTTGACAAAAGAAGTTTAAATAGAACAATAAAAGCCAATTTTATGAAAGCACAGCAGGTAACAAATGTAAAAGTCTGCTGCAGCAGGATATCTTGTAGAGTATAATGCATCTAGCTCTGCAGACACACAAGTCTGTATTAAGAGGATTTTCAGCCTCTTCAGAAAAATGCGTTGGTTTTGCTGCATCACATTTTAAGGTCTATATTTTGCAAACATGAAGAGGACTTTTGGATATGGAATTGAAAATTAATGTTGTTGAATGAAATCGGTAACCTAGCACCTCAACAAGAAGACATTTCTAATACTTTTGCTAATACTCCAATGGAAAAAGCTATAATGAAATATAACATTTGAAAAATGAAGCTTAAGGAAAGGAATTAAGATTACTTCTGATACATAAAAGTTTAATCAAGCATAATTAATTGCAAAAACTATAGCTACACCATTTGTTGTAGTTTTAAATCAAGCCTGAATGTCTTTCAAAAGTCTGTGACGTAGATCCTATTGAAATGAGATGCCTAAGACTGATATTCATCACATCTCTGCCTTAAGAAATCTAAGAAACTGACAGTAGTACCTACACTGCTTTATAATTTAAGTAATAAAGACTGCCATCAGTATTTTTATTGATGAGGCAGCAAAACTCCATTAATATAGTAACATAGTTACAAATGCAAGTGCTCAAAGTTACAAAATGTCAAAACTCAGTTTGCTGATATAGCCATTTACAAATTGGACAAACCTAGCTATATTTTTCTGTCAACAGTCAATGACACATACTTAACGCTTACCAACACAGTGGAATATTACATAGCTTTTCCTAAAGAAGATAATGGGGATTTATTAGAAATGTCTCAACAGACTTTTTTTTTTTTTTTTTTTAATGTGGAGAATGTAATTTTATTTTGCAAATTTCAGTTTAGACGTGCTAACCATTTCTTGGTTGAAACCTCAAAACTATTCATGGAAAAATTTGGCTTACATCATTACAGTGGACAAAGTTAGAAGCAGTTGAAAATGCTTTCTTACAGTGGAAAATCTTAGTTGGTCTACCTTTAGATAACCACAGTTGCAAGGTTTTTCTATTTAATATCCATAGAAATTTTCCTTAATAAATACTGAAAAATAACCTGCATATTTCAGCCCTCCTCATTTGCCCATTTAGAGAGGACAAAGCCACTATCTTACCCACCATCAGCTGTCAAATAGTTAGGCATCTAGTCTAAGCATGTCATACAAACTCCCTCAACAGTCAGTGATAAGATATAGGTGTCTCCAGTGAGTGATTTTTTCCATCAAAGCCTAGAGATCAGGATGGCATGTATATAGCTTCTAGAAGTGCTTCTCTCTGGTTGTCTGTAAAAACAGCATCAGTGATGAGCTTAAATCAAACTTTCAGCTTTTAAATTGCTAAAGTGAGATGTGAAACCCCAACAGTTTATGATCTTTTTTTAACAAACCATTCATAAGAAATATCTCACACATCATAAGCCAGTCCTTCAACAAGTATTTATGTGAATAAATCCTAATTCTTGAAAACATGGATGTATATGAATTTTGGCAATGGAGCTGATTCCCTCAGCATTGGAATGACACTGGTGGATGGCAGACCTGAGACTGTAGCACCAACAAATGCTAATCTGTCCTCTCAGTAATTAGACCCAACTGGAGGACCTCTGACATAAATCAGTGTCTTTTTATATTAACAACTTAAGATTTTTTGTGCATGATTCTCTATGAAATAAAGTGGTAATACAGCACTGAGTTTGTTTTATAGCAAGTTCAATAATATTTACCAACATTGGTTACCCCGTGGATTGGTTGGTTTGCTTGTAGCATATTGAGCCAGATGCCCTTCTGAAGTCAAAGTAATTAATTCTACAGTGTTTTCAAACTACCTGTGCTGCTTTGAGTTATCCTGCACTTCTGTCTATAAAATAAGTATTTGTGTTCCCTAATTAGATTGGAAAAATAACTTATGGAGTCCTTGGTCTATACTAGCAGCTGAACATACAAATGTGCATTTGAGTAAGATGTCCTCCAAACTTGTTATAGCACTAAATATATACTAATTGCCATCTAAATATCCCATTGACAGCTGCTTTATAGTGCCAATTCACCTATCAGTATCCTCAGTTATGCATAAACAGAATAACAGGCATGACATTGCAAATGTTAATTTAGGAAATTTATAAAATGCTTTGTAAATGGCAAACACTGTTATGATAGAAGCTGTTCACTGATTAGATAATGAGGAAAAAGGCGAGAGGCATATTAGCTTTGGTACCACAAACATATTGTTTCCCTTACTGAGGGTGAGCCCAAGACATACATAAAAACCTGTCCCCACTGAAAGCAGTGCAAAGCTGTCATATTCTAAAGGGAACATGAATTTACTCTATTTGTATCAAATATCTGTCAGTAAATCAACTAAAAATGATAATTCAAATCAATCAGCAAAGAACAGAAAAGTAAAGGAGGAAGGTCCAAATTTTTCAATAAGATCAGAACAGTAATTACCACACTGAATTTTAGCCAACTACAGATTTAAGATTGAAATCAGTCACCTAGTATTTTTGTCTAATCATTGAAAGGAGATACACTTTAGCAAAGAACAAGTGACCCACCTTAATAAGAGGAAAGACAATTCCATCCCTACACTGACTAGAAGAGTGTAACTTAAACTGAATACCTATCTTTGAGATGCCTACTTCATTTCCTTGGCATCAGGATTTATTCCAACTGATGGGACAGGATCTGTCAACCTTATATAACAGATGGTCTGAATTTCTCATCATTCTCTTGAATTTAGATCTCATTATAACTACCAAAACTTCAGGTGCCCTCAGGAATATGGCCTAGCTTCTGACCAGGATCAGTACTCTGAAGCAAAATTCAGCCCAACCTGATGTGCAGAGAAGGTGTTTGCCGTGGGTAACCTGCTGGAGGGTTGGCTCTGGCAGGCAGTCTCAGGGCTCGCTGCATCACACCAATCCACAGAGGAAGACAGTACCTGCTCCTTCTCTCCAAACACTGCCTTTTCATTGTGCTAAATGCCAGATAACTTGAGATGTCTTGGGAAGTAAAGGGAATAACTGTGGGGTTTTGTTTGAGATTAAGCATGGTGATTTATCTTGTATGTGTGTGAGAGCACTTTGATTTCTTGCTCAGCATTAAATAGAGTACCTATTGATGCTCCTAGAAGCTCTGAAACTGAAGTGTGATTACCCTTCCCTTCCTCTGCTAGCACATTTTGGTAGCTAGTAAATGAACCTTATGTTTTCACTTAAGCCTTATCTTTAAAGTTCACTTTTACTCTATAAATGTGTTTTGCTGTCATAAATTCCAAAAGCCTGAGAATCCACCCACCTCAGACAATTGTCTAGAAGATGATAAAAACTCAAAGCATGTGCTGTCTTGACAGCATCAGCTGAAAATAAGAAATATCATTCATGATCATTCCTATGCCCTTGTCATTAAGCTGTAGGTCTGACAGGCTACCCTGTGAGTGACTGGTTCACTGTAGTGATGTTCCCCCAGGGAAGACCAAAGAATATGCTATTTCCTTTTAATCTGTGTTAAACTTAGTGAAGAGCACTTATACTGCAAATGCATCTGCAACTCATGTAGGTATACACAATATACCTGTACCAGATAGCCTTTTTTTTTCTTTTCTTCCTGAAGATAATTGTTGGTATTTATCTTCTCAAAAAATTAATTCTCCTGTATGAAATGAGGTAAGATGATGCACGAGTGATCACACAGAGGGAGATATTGAAATCTGAAGTAGCAGGTGTATATTTGGCAACAAAATAACTCAGAATAAGAAAGATTTACTGTATCTTGTGTTATTATGACTGAGGGACTTACAGAAGGAGATTCAGGGGATGAAAAAATAAGGGAGTGATTTGTATTTATTTAGGTAGGATGATGAAAGGGATAATGTGCATTACCCTGATGGACTCGCCTTAGCAGATCTGATGAGTCATCTGTGTGGTACCACGTTGAGTCACTATGTATCGTTATCTGCCACTGAAATCACAGAAAGACTTACTGAAAAGAAGTAGATTATGTAAGTAACATAACTAAATCCCCATTAGAATTCTGTCTGAGACAGAGTGAATTCAGCCTGTGTGCTCACCATTTGGAAAAGTCATGAGTAACTGAGAGCCTAGGCATATAATGCAATATACGGGGTGCCTCAGGGCTCCCCTATTGGGGATAAAATTGTTGTAGAGAGCTCAACTGCTCTGTGTCATGCAGCAGGAATTGCAAGTTGCCTAGCACTATCAGAGCAGCAAAAGGTGCCCTCTTGTACATCCACTCTGCTCTATATACAGCACATCAGAGTCACAAGCAGGAATGATGTTCACTTCTAACAGTGAGAGAAAAAAGTAGAGAAAACAGGACAATTTATGGCATGTGTTATGACTCGCTTTAATGCACTACTAAATTGCCTACTGAAAAAAAGCAAGTAGTTATTCTTTTGTTTATCATTAAAGGTGGATTATTGTTTAACTGAAATGTTGGTATGGAGTCCAGTGGCTGAATTTGTATGAATTTTCAGTGGGAACAGAGCCCAGTGGAAAGCAAGCTATATCAAAAATGTAGGCATACCCACAGCTTTTTGTTCCAGGAAATCAGTGATTCCTGTTGAATTCAAGTGCTTTTATTATCCTTTGAGCAAAGATTTGGTACAAGATTATGTAGATTTGTAGGTGATGACTCAATTTTTATAAGGGTAAATTTGCATTGTGACAGTGAAGTCCATCTAGTAAAGATAATTTGCCTGATCTCAGGACAAGACCCCAAGCAATATTAAATTCAGGACCCCCAGTCAATATTAAATTCAAGACCCTTTGTCTAGGTAAAGCAATAAATTATTTCAGTGGAAGAAGCACTTGATTCTTTAATGAAACCTCAGGCCAACAGTATCAGGCTTTTCTATAGTTCCAAAATAAACTTGCACAGGCTCTCAGAATGAAATCTTCAAAACTGTAATCATAATTCAGTGAGATCAGAAATCAAAATGAACTTATGTTTGCATTAGAATTTAGGATATTGGATTTAACATATATGTTTATCCCCTATATTATTTTATTTTTCTTCTTTTTTAGGTACTGACTCACTGTTACTCGACTGTTGAATAAAACTACCCTAAAGGTTTTGCACATTGGGAAAAATTAATTAGATTGTTCTGGCTTCTCTACTCAGTGAGCTCAGTTGTTATGACAACCAAACTTCTACCACATTCTTCACATCAGTCCTTTTGATTTCTGCAGCTATATTAAAAAAATCCATTTAAACTGTGAAAAAAAAAATTCTAAAATTTCCAATATTTGAGCCATATAGACCCTGCTTAGTAACCTTCTTAAAGTCTTCTAAAAGTCAGTGAGTTCTTCCAAGGGCTACTGAAGGCTCAGTGAGAAAAGTATGTGCATCTCACCACTGGTTCTACATGCTCACTGATCAAGGAATCCTTCAGAGATTACAGCTAAAATAAATAATTATTGCAGTTCTGAAGTCAGAAGATGGAATGCAGAACACAGTTTGGCAAAGAGGGGGTTTTTATTATTATTTTGACTGCACTCAGGAAATACAGGTAATGAGGTATTTGCTCGTGTTTTTGTGTATAGCTTTTCCTGGCTGGGAAACTTTCAGTTTGCATCCAACCCTTGCATTTTCTTGACATTATTGCAAAAAAATTTTACTTGCTAAGTATTTGAAAAATCCTCCTTTGTGCTGGTTTTGGCTGGGGTGGAGTTAATTTTCTTCACAGTATGGGGCTATGGTTGGGTTTGTGTTGAAAACAGTGTTGATAATACTAGGATGTTTTCGTTATTACTGAGCAGTGCTTACACAGAGTCAAGGTCTTTTCTGCTTCTCACCTCACTCTACCAGCGAGTAGGCTGGGGGTGTGCAGGGGGTTAGGAGGGGATACAGCTGGGACAGCTGTCCCTAACTGACCAAAGCGGTATCCCATACCATATGGCATCATGCTCAGCATATAAAGCTGGGGGAAGCAGAGGAAGACAGACGTTCAGAGTGATGGTGTTTGTCTTCCCAGGTCACTCTTACACATGATGGAGCCAGGATGGCCTGGAGATGGCTGAGCACCTGTCTGCCCATGGCAAGTGGTGCATGAATTCCTTGTTTTACTTTGCTTGTGCACACGGCTTTTGCTTTATATATTAAACTGTCTTCACCTCAACCCATGAGTTTTCTCACTTTTACCCTTCATATTCTCTCCCTCATCCCACCAGAGGGTGAGTGAGCAAGTGCCTGTGTGGGGCTTAGTTGACAACTGGGGTTAAAACATGACATCCTTTTAGGAATAATATACCATATGATTTTCCATTGGGAGAGGTTAAAACACTTTATATGACAAAGGCTAGAAGACTGGTTAAAAGACAGAGGACTGTATTGTTTATCAGTGGAGTTTTGTGTAAGATTTTGTAGATTGGTTGGCTCCAGATAAAGTCCAAAATTTAGACTGGGCTTCTGTCTACTCTCCTCCAGCAACCCTATGGAGTACAAACCAAAGCGTGGTGACTTCATGTCTGCATTCCCTGAACATGGTCTGGGGAGAATTAGATACTTCCAAGTGTAGCTACATTGAAGCACATAGAATGATAGACTGATAGAATGATAAAATCATTTAGGTTGGAAAAGACCTTTAAGATCATCAAGGCCAACCGTTAACCTAACACTGACAAGGCCACCACTAAACCATGTCCCTAAGCACCACATCTACAAATCTTTTAAATACCCCCAGGGATGATGATTCAACCACTTGCCTGAGCAGCCTGTTCCAGTGCTTGAAACCTTTTTGGTAAAGAAATATTTCCTAATATCCAATCTAAACCTCCACTGGTGTAACATGAGGCCATTTCCTCTCATCCTGTCGCTTATTACTTGGGAAAAGAGACCAACACCTACCTTGCTACAACCTCCTTTTAGGTAGTTGTAGAGAATGATTATGTCTCCCCTCAGCCTCCCTTTCTTCAGACTAAACAACCCCAGTTCCCTCAGCTGCTCCTCATAAGACTTGTACTCTAGACCCTTCACCAGCTTCCTTGCCCTTCTCTAGACACACTCCAGCACCTCAATGTCCTTCTTGCTGTGAGGGGCCCAAAACTGAACATAGTATTCCAGATGCAGCCTCACCAGTGCTGAGTACAGAAGGACAATCAATTCCCTAGTTCTGCTGGCCACACTTTTTCTAAGGAATGAGATGATAAAAATGGTCAACACAAAGATATTTCTGAGATTCACCTCTGTGAAATTATGTACCTAAAATGAATGGGAAACTAAGGAAGCTATCTGCTCACAGGGATTGAAAACTCTCTGCTATGAAAAAATTCATAAAAGATGTCTTTTTTTCAAAATAAATAAGTTTGATTCCTGTTTTTAATTGAGGTAAGCACTGACATGTGCCTTTTCTGTAGTAATCCAAAGGGTGATATGGTAAAAATGGGAGACCTGTTTTTAATGTCTATCCAGTTCTCCTTCTGGAGGAGATAGAACCATTTCTGAAGGAACGAGCAGCTCCTGTATTTTTTTAATTGTAGTGCACTAGATTGGATTCAAGTCTAGAACCACAATAAATGAAGCAAAGGCACAGCCTCAAGCAGAAACATACAACTGTCCACATTGTTTAATTTTCACCTAGCTTCTGTCACAGTTTTGGCCTATGGCTGCTGGCACTCACACTTGGTTGTACTCATTTGTAAAGCCATTAGAATCTGTTAGATGTGAAATGAGTGGAAGTATATCTGTATGTTGTAATGAGAATGTAGCTTTAAAGGTTTAAATGTATATTGACCGTTATTGCTAATGAATTAATAATCAACTCAATTTTTAAACTATAAACCACACTGTGCTGGTATAAAATCACAGTATGTATATGTATATATGTATATATATGCAGGAACTCTGTGTTGGTCATTGGTAATGGCAGGCAGGAATAATCAGCTTCCATAATTTTTTTGTGATGATGTCTTTATAATACTGTGAATGTAGGACAGTTTAAAATTTGCTTTGACTCTTAAACTTCACAAAACACACAAACCAAGGTTGAACAAAACAATTTTAATAAAGTCAGCAATGTTCACTTCTGTATTAGTTTGTATCAATACAAACTCAGAGAAATTTATTGTTTGTATAGAAACAAGAATAAGAATAAAAAAGAAGTGATTCAATAAGTATAATGAAGACATGCATTGAAAGCCTGTTGAAAATAACAGACATCCAAATAACAATCAGTCCCTCTGGAGTTTCAGTGTTTCTGTTTCTATGTGATTAGCTTATCAAACAAGACTTTGAATAACAAAGAAAATCAGGAAAGAAAAAAATGGAACTTAAGTGAAAGCACTGTCAAAAGCCACAATCTCTCATAAACACTTCTCTAGAGGTAGTGAGGGCCAAGTTTTATATGAAAGACCATGAGACCAGACCTGGAAAGAGGATAACAAATGTAAATTCTGCTACATGGCACTCCCTGCACAGAAAGTAAGAGCATGATAAAAACACATGCCAGACTTGTGTGGGTGACTAAAGACAAGGGGGATGGAGCCAGAGAAAGCATAACAGAAAAATTTCCAGCCTATCTTCTGTCCATGTTTACTGGGAATCCACCTGTCATTCCTCAAACCCTTCCCATCTAAAGTCATTAATTCCTTTGCCTAATAAATAGGAAATCACTGTGGGAAAAGATGCTATCCACAGGGAACCTCAGGATTCCCCCATGACTTCACTGTTGTATTTACATCATGGTTTGCATCAACATGTTCTGGATCATGATCAATAAGCTGAAATACAGTTATAGATAGGGCACTGAATATATGCCTGATAGAAATGTTTGTTGTTAACTGTTTGAGAACTGAAAACTATACTTAGTGTCCAGATCTTAGGAGAGAGTACCCTGTGTCTACTGGGTGACAGGGATTTTCATTCTAATTGGAGACCTCTTGAGTCTATACCTAGTACAGCCCATCTTTGTCCAGTAACAGTGAAAAATTTCATGAGAAAAGAATGCAATTTATTACAAGGAAAATGGATCCCAAGTGTAGTTTTCTCAGGCAACAGCAGTCTTCTGTGAGCAGCACCACTGTATTTGCAGGTTCAAGGAAATGTCTGCTTCAGCTTTCTCTTCCTCACCCTCTGTCATGCATATTTAAGTCTGTCATGCATACCACCAGTCTCATGCTGCCTACTACACTCTGCCCTGGCTGTGCTATCTTATAGTAAGAAAATGCGTATTTCAGACCTGGATGGATTGCTGCATTAGGTGCTGTAGGAAGAGTGTGCTAGGAAGTTGGGAACTACTGCTCCATGTAGCAGGGAGATACCCCAGTTGTCTGATCAACTCTAACTGCCTGTTCAACATCTTCCTCTGGGCTGGTAGATGCATCCAGTCCCTGGCACAGTTAATTGTCTCTATATAAGAACCTGGATAACTCTGAAATGGTGCTCAAGTCTAATTTTAGGTGCCTGTGAACTTATGCTTTATGCCTGGGAGCCTGGTCCAGATCCCAAATTAGCCAGTGGATATGTTATAGTTTTGCATTAATTGCTTTCCATTTTCCTTCATGTCCCTGTGTATGGACAAGGATTGTTCAGGGGAAACACCTAAAGAGATTTTTTTGAGAAAATTATAGATTTGTACTCAGTGAAATCAGTCATTCCATTTTTAATTTGGCATCAGACACATTCCAGGGCATAACATGAGTGATGGAGGAATCCCACAGAATCATCCTCTGAGCTACAGCTTTTATGCTACAGTGTGTTCAGCAAATTGAAACACTGGTCTATTATTTGCATAAGTTTTCTAAGCCATGCAAAAAAGTTCAGCTGTGTGACTTACATATGGAATCAAATTCATTTTTTCAGCATTGACCTGTTGGGTACTGAAGGATAAAGACCAGATGATTTTGCAGTCATTACAGGCATTTGCACATCTTTTCCTCCTTTTTTTTTATATGGGGAAAAGTAAAAATATATTTTTTTAAAACATTACCTTGTTAAGGATGTGATGAAGTAATTGAAAAAAGAGTAAGATAGGATATTTATAATTCCCACTAGGTATATTTTGTATACAGGTTGGAAACAATTAGGCTTTTTAACAGTTTTTATATATGCTAAGAAATTCCTCAGAATCTGCTGCCAGTTTGTTGACTACAACTACTTGGCCAAACATACAGAGAAATGCATACATTTTGTAACATCTTCAAGAAGCATTTCATGATGATTCCTACCAATCAAAGGAAGAATAATCATATTTTAAACAGTTAGTATTATATGGTTTCATTCTGCTTCTCACAGTCCTGGCAGCATCAGGATGAAGGAAAGAAGGTTCTTGTCTGTGCCTTTGTCTATCAGCCCTGACTTTCTTGCCTATTCATTGAACTTTGAATGGTTTCTTCCATTGTGTTTTAATGAGAGCATGCACAGAGAACATAGTTGCTTCTTCTCTTCACTCACCCTTCATGTTTCCTTCTTTTTGCTCCTTCTACATGGTTTCTTAAGCTGAAGGCTGTGATATTTAGTGAACAACCTCACCCATTTGCTAACAGACAGATCAGGCTCACCAAATCCTTCCAAATGCACTGCTTCTTCATTTGTATGCACCACAGTCCTCCCTTTCTCTGCAGACTAGATCAATCTCAATATTGGAAGATTATATTGCTGTCAGTAAACCTTCATCTTTTTCCTCGCATTGCTGTAGCACAAGGATACATATTGAAGACTAGATGAGCTTGACATTTCATTTCACCTATACAATATACCAAAAAGGAATTTTGCTTGAAGAAAAAGTGATTTGGATAGAACATTATGTAGTTTATAGGAAACAGTCCCTCTTCTTTGTGATCTAGTTAAAAACAAAGATTCTCCTTAAGTATAGGTGTCATCAGCCAAGAACTCATTTAATGTTTAGCCAAAACCAACCTGCAAATATTATAAAGTCCTGTGGGCAACATTTGGTAGACCAATGGAAAAATGGGGAAATAGAGTCAAGTTTTCTGAGTTCTGATCCTAGCTATGTTACATTTATGTAACACTCTATGAGTGTGGCTTAGTCTGTCACAAAATATTTTCTTCTCTTCACCTCTAAAATTGGTGAGAACTTTGTAAGCATTCAATTTTTGGTGAAAGTTTGCCAAATATTTTGAGATCAATTATGTTTTTAAAAAATAAAAAGCTATATAAACTTACCCAATTTGTCTTCCTAGCAAAGCCACATAAACACTTCCAGCTTTGAGTATTCTCCTGCATAAAATTTGGAATATATAATGCAAAATATAAATTTCAAAAGGAACTTCAGATTTCAAAAAATATTTTTTTCAAAATAGACCTCACATGTATTCAAGAGCTGTATATTATATAGCAGTGTATTTCAGTGTGTTAGTGGTTGCTGGATTTCTTTTGTTTTCTCTAATATAAATCTTCTACCCCCAGGAAAAAAAAAAAAAAATCTAGACATTAGTAGTCTCAGCTATGTATTTATGTTAAAACAAAACAAAACAAAACAAAACAAAACAAAACAAAACAAATCAAGGAAAGAATAGAGAAAGAGCAATGAGAAGTTTTGCCCAAGGTAATATATAGACTGGATGATTTCCAATATGGTTAAAAAAAAAAATCCAGGACGTGATCAGAAGTGAGAATTTACAAGTATTCACTCTGTAAGGCAAGATTCTTCCATCTTTCCTTTCTCACAGCATTCCTAATGCCTTAATTTGCTCATTTTATGGCTTTACCGTTAATTTTCTTTTTTTTTTTAAAGGAGAAGTTGGAAAGAAAAAGTGACGTCTCTACAGCCTCTCAGAGCATTTCTGGCTACATCTCTTGAAATTGTATGTAATCTTTTTTTATGTGAGTGACACAACTGCTGCTTTCAATGTGCCCGTTTAGATGTGTAAGAATTGCCAAAGTGGATTCCAGATCCAGGATCTGAAACTAAATTTTGCATGCTCACTTACTTTGGTGACTGCATGAACATGAAATACATCCAGAAATGTGGGGCAAATCACAGTGGCCTGTGGACTGGGGAGAGTAAATGTACAGTTAGAATTATCTTAGAATTATCAGAGGTATCAATGTGATGTTAATGAAAGATAGTGATGGACAGAGTCCCTAGACTTATGTAACTAATGTTGTTGTTTGACAGCTTGATTCTTTATACCGTGATTAATATTATTAAATATTTTTACATTTCTCATCAAGAGTGTTACTAGGAAGAGGGAGCATATATCTCCATTCAGATTCACGGTGAGGAATATTGTCTTTTGTTGTGGGGTGGGTTGGATTTTTTTCCCTTCTCCCTCCTTTCTTTTTCATTCTCTGTTTCTCAAATTCTGTTAGTCCTGTCTCTCCCCAGCACTTCCTTCCCTAAAACAATTATCCAGCCTTTTGGCTATTCCTTTCTTTTCTTGTTGATTTGTGTAAGGGCGACATCTTTGTAATGGCCGACGGCGAAATTCATTACCAAAGATTATAACTGAGGTCACAGAAATATGCGGGCCAGACGTCTGACCCCAGAGCATCTGTCATGTGAAGGGTTTGAGGGTTTATTGCTTTGTTTTGCAGAAGTAGAAAGATTTTAATTTGTAAGGAAAGTGCTGAAAGAAATGGGAAAATTTAATCCTATCTCCTCCGGTGTAATTGCTGGTAATTATGAATGGGAGTAGAGCCCTGTGATAACAAGAAAATGACTATGTTTCTGTGACTCTGTCCACATCTGAGAATGAAGTACACAATGAAGAAGAGAAGTAGGGGAAGGCTGTTTTAGCACATGAAGATGAAGTGGAGGCTGTTCCTTTTGGAACAGCTGCAGGCCAACGTGTTCACAGTAGCCAACCCTCAACCACATGTATGAGTACAAAGCAAGAAGCATGTTTAAATAGAGACCAGGTTGGGTTGCCAGAGTGATGAGCTCTCTTCCCATGCACTTGGTCTTTCCTGTTGAGTCATCCTAGGCAAGGCACATCACTTGCTTGTGCTTCTCTTCCTATTGACTTCATGTAATAAGATTATCTTCAGAAAAATTTCCAAAGTTATGTGATTTCTAACTATGGAAAGCTGCATATTTGCTATTACTTGTGAAATTATATTTCGTTTATGCATGGGAATAACTTTGCTTCTTCTTCCATTATTTTTTCCTCAATGTTTATGATATATAAAGAGATTAAATACTCCAGTCAGCTAATGAAAGAGGAAAAAACATGCAAACATGAAGCTGTAGACATTAGGAAAAACAGTTTGTGAGGAAAATTTGGAAAAGTTTGGTTTCTGTGCCAGCTTTTGGTTTTTTGCTTGTTTTTATATATTAAAATTTGATCTAAGAACAGCTGACTGGGCATCAGGTATTTATTTTTAAATTGTATGCACCTATTTCCTTGCAGATAGAACTGTTCATTCAACAATGTACGCTTGTCATTTCTCATTTTTCCCAGAAAGAGATTCACAAAAGCATTCAACAGTCATATGTCTTCCAAATCTGCAGCACTTTGCAAGAGCCTGGCTTCATTGTCAGGGATTTGAGACAAATTCTCAATTCACAGCCCTGAGCTGGAATGTCAGAAGTTCTAAACTGGGACTTGCTCTTTAGATTGATGATTACAACTGGCTGGAGGAAGCTGGGGAAATCTGACCAGTCATTGTCTGAATTTAATTACTTCCAAGTGTGCTGAACTCTGACAGTTAAAGGAGGACTTCTTTATTGCAGCTTTTTCTTTATATTGACATTATGACCCATGATAATAAAGCTACTCTTAGCAGATAGAAAAAGGTGTCCGAAAGAAAGCAATAGATGATTATATTAGATGAATAATAACAAGTTAAGAAGACCTCTGAGTTAACGTGTTGCATTATTCAGACAGGCCTGACTGTCTGAATAATGGGAGAGCATTGGTTATTTTCCACAGTACACAGTTGCAACAATGATGTTAAAATAGAGAAAGGTCAGTCTGTTTAAGTCTTACACACATTGATGACTTCTTATTTGTGTAAGAGCTCCCATCCAAATGAACAGGAAACCTCATGAGTTACCTGTTCCTACTATATAACAATAGTGCTTGAAATCTGACCTGAACTTTGCTTTTCCTTCTTTCCACAGGCATTCAACTCTTACTAGGTTTTCACACAGGGTGAGATCCTTTGAAACTAGTGATGCTGAATCCATTCTCTTGTTCCACTTTTAAACCACGATATGGGTAAATGAGTATTTGCCTCAGCTGTTACACAAATACAACCAGGACATTCTCAATTTAAGTCTACATAAAACATTAGGCTTATATCAGCCTTTTCAAATAAACCAGAATAACTGATGGAGTTGCAGTTGTCAATAAAGCCATTAGCTTCAGGGGAATTACTGAAGCAGGATGTGTTTCGGCTTCCACTGAGCTTTTCTAAGAGAAGATATGAGCAGTTTGTCTTCCACTGAAGGAGCCCTCCTGATACTCACTAGTACTTAAGCTGCATATATTAAACTTGCACTTTGGAGTATTTCAGCAGGGTACTTTGATAAAAGCACATACTGGGTATCAATAAGTTCTGCTATACTTATTAATGTGGTTTAAGTTTTGAACATATACCAGAGATATGAAATCATACAAAATCTTTTTTAAAATTACAGACTGTGGTCCTGCAACTATGCAGAGCAGTCCTTGCCTTTGGTCCATGCATAGCTGATTTCATTAATTTCTTTAACATAATTACGTGCTAGTGAGGATAAGAAAAGTTCACAGATTTGAGTCTGATGGTTTTGGAGAGGAGGACAAAATCTTCACTTGTCTTACTCGTAAATGAAAGAAGATCTATATCCAGAGGCCCATCCTATTTCCTTCTTCAGCTTTGGTTTGTTTATATTAACTTTCAGGTCATCCTG
This sequence comes from Tyto alba, assembly GCF_018691265.1. Lineage (NCBI taxonomy): Eukaryota > Metazoa > Chordata > Aves > Strigiformes > Tytonidae > Tyto > Tyto alba. The sequence continues at coordinate 38,034,667 of NW_024881316.1, read as the reverse complement.
AAGTAGGTTTGTAATGTGAGTAGCTACTGCAAATCTTGTTCCTTTACTGCATTCTACCCTGTGCCAATAGATTTGACTGACACACAAGACACTGTAGCCTCATCATGGACCATATTATGTCTATTAATGAAGTCCTATATAGGTCAAGGCTGAAAACATTATTATTCTTGTGTCATACCATCACAGTTCACATCTGTAGAGGTGAAAGGATGCAAAATTCACTTCCCTTCACAAAATGGAGCTTTTGAATAACTTGAAGATCTTTTTTACCTTTAGAATGTGCGTTTTCTCTTCATACAAAAAACATTTTTAATTGAATGACACAAAGGGCTTGATTTAACTGGTTAAACACGGGCAGCTGAAGCACTACCTAGCATGCCATGGAAAGACAGAGGTCTCCCATACAGCCATTTCAAGGCAGATATCCCACATGCCTGATGGCATTTCACATGGCAGTCAATATCTATGCTCTGTGAATTTGAAACAAGCCTATGAGTTCTACTGCAAACATCACATTTTCCTGGATCATTTTAAATTTGAAATGAATAAGGAATTACTAAAAGACAAGTGAATTTTTTGGCACTGATCAACTCAGAAGCTGGCTGCTCCACTTTAGTTATACCTGGATATGTATGAAGTGCAACTTATGCCAGGGTACTATAACATTTAAAATTTCACTATTTTCTTACTATCTCAGAACACATATTATTTCAGACTCCTGGTTTTTGCATCTCATCTGTAAAATATGGAACAAAGTTGCTACATGAAAACTGGAAATCATGAAGAAAGGTTAGCCAAAGAGGAGATTTCTCTTCATGCACTGATACTAACACTATTAATCCCCAAGCATATCCTTGAAGGTTGATGTGCAATGCACCCTGACTCTTGACATTCCAAACCTTGTTCTGAAGAAGGTGACAAGAAGGATTTGTTTGAACCTTCAAAATTGTCTCACTGAGTTCACAGTAAAGTGAAGGAAAAGCATATCACATTTAACAAAGTTCATTTTTAGAATTGTTCAGTAATTGAAGAGACTTTTTGAGAGAACATTTTAATTCTAGCAAGACAAAGCAGTCTTCATTTCCTCATTAAAAATTGGACAGAAAGTGACTAAAGACACTGTTGAGGCTCTTTTGCATGTCAGCTGACTCAGCAGAGCTAGCATCTGTTTCTTCCTCAGACTGCAGGCTAATATCTGAGGAAATGAATGAGAAGCATATAGAGTTTACCTAGTGAGAGAGAACGTGGTGTGATATTTCAGTATTCATGTATTAATAAAGGTATACACGTATCAAAATCAGTCTCTCATGACTAGTTGTTCATGGACCATGACATTAATGACGAAGATGTCATGTAGAATGAGGTCTTTTTTTCCATGTGTTTTCTTAGCTTGGGTACTTGTCCTGTCAAATACACCACTGATTTTGGCTAAGAGCTGAAATATACTATGAAAGTAGACATTGCTATTTGCCTCAGCAGTTCTTGCTGTAAATTACTAAACTCAGTCTTTCATTGACAATTAATTGGCTCCCTAAAAATCAGTTTGGTAGCTGTGCCTGTGTTACTAAAGTTACACACTTTCATAATACTTACAAAGAAAACAAAAGTAAATTAAAATAAACATATAGAGGGATTGAAGTTATGAGAAAAAGAGGTCAGTTCATATCCATGCAGACCTGAAGTCAAAATCTAGACAGATGAAGAAAACAGACAAAAAGAAAGTTGTGATAATTACTCAGTGCCTGTTTCTTGGACATCCTGAGCACACCAGGAGTTCACAATGTATTTAGTCTGTTCATAGAAAGAGCAGTTTCTCCAGGTCTGGCATTGAGCAGAGCTCAAGAGAGGTAACACCCATTCCCTTTCTCCATAGAAAGGAGATTTCTTTTGGGGGGGAAAATACTCTCCAGCTCCACCTCCTTTGCCTTTGAGGAAGCAGGTTCAGCAGTGGCAGGTTTCCACACTTGCTGTGCTCCTTTCCTTTCCCTGTTCATGAACCTTCTCTCCCCCACTTTTCAGAGTGATACACAAGTTAGCAACTTTCATGTACCCCCTACAATATCAAACAAGATCTGACTCCTGCCCATGACATATCTGAAAAGGATATCTTCAAAATCCAGTGGCACTTTAGTGTAAACTCCAGGAGAAGGTAAAACAGCTGCCCCACTCAGGATCAGATCAAGAAATAAATTGTGGGTTTGATCACTGTTTGATTCCTGATTTTTTTCTTTTTCCTTTTTTTTTTTTCTTTTTTCCATAAAACTCAGGGTCTAGGATGTGGCTCACCTCAGACATCCACATGGAACAGGATGGATGCTGACCAGTTCTAGCCATGCTATGCAGAAGTCAGACTGAGAGCACTGCTGCCATTATTTGAGATTTATCGAGTAGTATTTTAGAGATGTCTGTAAAGCTGCATAGTCTCATTAAACTGTGATACAACATCAGACAACAATGTATCTTTCTTACCAGAGGGAGAAAAGGAAACTGGAACATTAGTTAGTGCCTGGGAGAAGTAAGTCTGCCTTGTGATAGTTTTGTGGTAATCTTCACCATGTCACGATGCAAGGCTGTTATGATGCAATGACAAATTCTCAAGCATATACCTATAAATACTCAAATAATATTTGTTGTAACATAGCTCCTCCCAGGCAGGAGCAGAGCAATTATATGTTTGAGGCCATATGGGTTATGATCTCCAGAAATTTCCAGTATTGCAAAAGGAAAAGGGAGGTTTGTAAAGATGAAAAAATAAAATAAATTTTAAAAAAAAAAAAAAAAAAACAAAAAACAACACAACTTGTATTATTGCTGCTATGGAAACTGAACAAAGAACAATAACTACTTGCCAATTTCTTCTGGCTCCTACAGTGAATAAGCCTGAAATACTGATATTTCAGGGACAAGAATTTCTGTCAATAACTAAATATTCTGCTATTCTGGGATTTACCAGCACTAGAGTTGTTCAGTTTCTAAACCTTTATGAATTCTTTTTTTTTTTTTTTTTTTTTTTTTTTTTTTCTGAAGGGAAATTCATTATAAGTACATGAAGCATGCTGTTATGAAAAGGCAATTAATTCTACATGGGGAAATCAATTAAACAGTCAATCTCATCCTGAAATTAGGAATGTATTCACTGCATTTTACTTATATCTATAAAGGACAATGTTTTTATAAAGGAAGAGATGTTATATTTATAGGTATGCCTAGCTCTGAACAGTACCTGGGGTTTTATAAGGAATGAAATGTCATTGTTTAGACGTTTATTGCCACACAGTTATAATATGCTCATTGCTGTTGTATCTGTGTAAGAGGCTACAGCTGAGACTCTCTTGTTTCTGACTCATACATGTTTCATTTCTAAAAGGGAGAAGCATCCAATGTATTTCTGCCCAATAATAACTTCAGTCATGCAATATTTTTTTTAATAACCTGCACTTTGGACTTCATCTGGAAATGAAGGTGCAGCTATTTTAGTATGATTTTCAGCATGGTTTCATCATGTTTTCCCACTCAGAAAACACTAACTGAATCCTAAAGTTACTGGAATGAAATGGCAGCATTCATCACTCAGTTTGGAACAACTTGTTAGTTGTTAAAATTTAGAACAGCGTAGGCAAAATTAACCACAGGGAAGCTTGCCTCTGTAGGGAAAAAAATATCTAGAGTCTTCTGTCAACTAAAAGATGAGAGAAGTCACTTCTGTTCTTCTTTGCCTGGATTTATAGTGGGTGTTCTTGTTGAAAAATGTCTCTTCAGTAAGAGATGGACATCTTCCCTTATTCAAGTTCCTCAAAATGCTCTCTAACTGTCAGTCAGCATCATCTTCATCTTACCCAGTCTGTGTTTAAGGCATATGGTATTCTTCCAAGTAATTCTCCCTACCAGATGTTAACTTGACTATCCTTCTGTGCGCAAGAAAAAGAGAGATAGTTTAAATATCTCTCAGCTATAATTTATCTTACAACATCTCAGTGACTTGAATGTTCTTGCAGGGAGTTGGAAAGAAAAGAGAGTGGGTAGAATGGGTGCTGAAGGTCTTTTAAACCTGAAGGACCCCTTAATTATGAACTCTAAGACATATTAAATAGTTGTCCAATACCATTTTTTAAGTATCTCTTCAAGCACAGTAGACTAAAAAAAAAAATCAAAGTCTGGATTCTGAACAACTTGAGCAAAAAATAATCACGGAAAACAGAGGATAGAGGCAACTCACCACCACCAACATACCCTAAAAAGAGTTGATGATTTTCCTACAGTATAATTTCTACATTGTTTTGCAAGTGCACCTCAGCCATAACGAGTATGATAATCTGGAGGAGGAGATGCTATCATTCAAAATAGTGGCAGCTATGAATACCAAAACCCTCAAAATTAACATCTGAATTCCCAAGCATTTCCAATCCAATAGGCTCTTTCCTGCTGAAGAGTTTCATAAATTCATTCCAGCCAGTCATTCACAGGAGCCTCTGCAGTTTCTAATACAACATTTAATGCAAAGTTTCTCTGAATATAATATAATATAAATGCAATACAGTATCACCAGCTGTTGTCCTGTGCTTTTATTACATACTTATTTTTAAGATAGACAACTCTAAGGTATTTTCCTGTCAAGAGTGCATAATTCTGGAAATCCCTTGATGCTACAGCATATAGCATCAGAAGGCTGTGCTTTGAATCAGGAGTTTCCAAATGTAGTTTTCTTCATCATTTTCCTGATATAGCAGTAAATGCAAATGACACATCTGACTGGGCTTTTTCACCTTGCAATCCAGTTATGACACAAATCTGCTGTTTGTTTGTCACTCTATGTCCATAGACAGAAGTCAGTTGGCCAAATATAGAAACTTAGATTATCTATAAAATCATACAATTGTAGCATTGCAGAACTGCAGGAGTATGTGGATACAACCATGAACTTAAAATTAAATAACAGGCTGATTACCTTATTATTTTGTTATACCTGCAAAGCCTGTACAGTATCTCTCTGCCATACCTGAAGTTACATTTTAAACAAGTTCACTGACATATTTTGTCTTGCTTTTTATTTCTTAGTAATTTTAATTTACTCTATTTTAACATGATAGCAATAGAATACACTAATATCGTACCTGTAATTAATGTCGGATATATATAACATAAGGTCCGGCCAAACAAGTGGTATGATTTACTGATGCAAGTAGTAGTGGATATGCACTAAATAAAGATTCTTTCTTGGCTCTACTTGAATAAGTAGGGCTACTCTTAAAATACCCTATCTTGTATTTGTGATGTAAGTAGAGAGAGTGAAGGGGGGAAGCTCTGTATTCAGCAGGGATATTTGCAACCCAAATCAGCTTAGTTTTGCTATGCAGTGAGTGGAGGGGAATTGATAAACTCTGAAGTCCTAAACATAGCTCCACTAAATTTGTCTACAATTCTATCAAGACTAATCATAATTTTGTCTACTACAGAACATGTTCATTGCATGGCAGCAGCTCATTCTGACACTTAGAAAATTGCAGGTGGATTTTTGGCTGCATGAAGCTGAAGGGTAAAATGCTTGTTATTTTTAGAGAAGCCAAGATTACAGCCTGTATTTTTAGATGTTTGCAGAATAAAGACTTCAAGAATGTTGGTCTGCAGGAAGTGATTTCCCTTAGGCTAGATTTCCTTTAAAAACGTATCACAGCTTGAAGTGTAGTCAAAGCTTACACTGGCAAAGTTATGTTTTTGAAGGTATCAGCAGTACCAGACTTCCTGATTGAAATGACCTCTTAAATTTAGGCTCTTTAGTATAAAAGCTAGTAAGAAAGTGAAAGAAAATTAAGATTAAGTGATATATTATCTGAGAAGGAAAGAAAAAAAAATGTATGTTTTTAAATATCTGTATTAATTTTTGCTTTTTTAAGTACCTATAGTATTATTGCATTACCTTAAACATCTTTATGTTCTTTTTCTAGCCATTAATTAACTTGGTCTGTGTTTAACTGTTTGAATTGTTCATTATCTTCAAGTTTAATGTTTAATGAATGTTATTTCTAGGGACTGGATATATATTTGTCAACTAGCAGTTAGGAGTAAGATTTAGTATGATGTTAAAAAAATTACAATTGGGTGTTTGTATGTCAGTATGTACAGATGCAGCATGGTCTTTTGTAGCAGCTGTATGCTATGTGGGACGTCTTGGCACATCTAAAGTCAAAACCTAAGAGTAGGTTAAAATATTCCATGAGTATTCCTCAATCCAATGCACCATAGCAAAGTTGTTCTATAAAATCAACTTAAGACTATGCCAACGTATTGCACAAGTTGATGTCAGCAGTTTTGAGTGAGACACTGTTTGTTTAAGATGTGATGCATTTCCTACACAAAAAAAAAAAAAAAGTATTCATATACAGTAATAACCTAGATTTGTCATTCCTTCCCCCAAAACTAAAAGTAATCTGAAATGAAACAATGATGACACTTTCAGTTAGAAGTGTTCAATAATTAGTTTGAATGTCATCTCCATTTGCTGGATGACCCATCCTTCCCTCTATAACAGATATAGTGGAATCATGGAGGAAAACATTGAAGAAGTGTTCCTAAAAGGGTTAATAAAAATTTAGTCAAGTTATTTTCCAATGAAAAATGAGAGCTTTTGTATTAACATTTTTATTTTTTACTATAACTTCTACAGAGAACAGGCAATACAAATAAGTCTAGTTTTGTTCTGACATGAAACATATTTGACCTTGTTGCTTCTTCTTGACTATTCCATTCTGACATTTCAGATTTCTTTCAAATGAAATGTTTGATAAATGTGAATCACTTACTTTCCATTTTTCTTGTCTGAACAAAGTTAGATTCTTTACATTTTTTTTCCCTTTAAGGACAAAAACTTCAAAATTCTGGTGCTTGCTGTAAAAAGAGGATTCCCTTAAACAAATGTTCTTTAAAACTGTGACTCTGATGTTCAAAGTACTAAAACCTATGTGAAACTGTCTTTACAAAAGTATGCTGGCACTCCCAACTCTTGTTCATGTCTATGTCTACACTAGTAAAATGAACAGGGAATGGGCCTGAGCTCTGCCATGTAATCAACCATACTCTTAAGTGGCTATGGTATATGGCAAGGTTTTGCTTCCAGCTTACAAATGCTCCCTCAGACAATGCCTGGGTATTCTTCAGGGTTAACACCTGCCAAGAGTGTGAGCAACAGAAAGTTTGGATTTGAACTCTCTGTTTTATGGGAATAAGGAAGATCAGCTGTAAAGACACAGACTGCATCGTGATCAAGAACGTGACTGATCTACTTTATTTGCGCAGATATAGCAAATGAGGAGAGGAAAGACCTGCTCTTGGAAATGTCTTTGTATAAGAATAATGTTCACCAGACAAACACTGTACTTCTGTTACAAGACTTGAAAGTATTTCATTGATAGCAGTCTAATCTTTTGTAAGATGAAACTGAATAGAACTACAGCAGCTTCTGCTCTCATGCCACATTCCCTTGCTGTGGCCTGAAAGAACTGAGGAATATTTGAGCTACTTGTTACTGGGATTAGAAGACAGCATTTGTTCTGGGTGCATGTGAAGCCAAAAAAACCCAAAATATCATGAGTATGTGTGCTGTTAGAGGATTGATTTGTAACATCAAACAGGTAAGAAAAATAGGAGAGTCAAGAGAACAAAAGGATATTGTTGTGTTTTAAGTAATTATATCTTGTGCTGTTTGTTTTGGTTTTTTTTTTTTTTTTTTTTCTTTTAGTTCTTCCCCAGTACTAATCCACCAGCTTGTATTTCTTTTTTTTCATGTTGATTTCACCTTTATCTTTTGGAAGGAAGTTATGAAATAGTTGGTCTCTTATTGGCAAGCATGAAAGCTCGGTATTTTAGCATCAGTATTCACTGCAGTATTCAGATAAGAATTCATTCTGAATATAAACCTGTATGAGGAGATTTACTGCAAAATACTGCTCTCTGCGCAAGGCTACAAATGCCAATAAGATACTAGGGGCTCAGAGATAATGCTCAGCACTCTGCAGCCAACATGTAAGGGTCAGCTAGATAAGTGAAAGGCAGATTGTTTTCCATCATACTGATAATTTCCATTTCATCTGTCATGTGGTCAAGTTGAATTATATATTTTCTCTAAATCAAGTAGAATCAGAGAAACATTTTCATTAAGTTTTTTGCATTTAAATAAAAAATAATTAAAATAATTTCTATGCAAAAGAGTGGAAAATTTTTTGTTTGTATTGAACATTATGCTAATGCAAGTAACAACAGTGAAGACATCTCTCTAAATCGTCTTTTCTTCTTCTAAAAGTGCAAGCAGTCCCAATGTCAGCATATTTTACTTGCATATTCCTCACTCAGATCTTAGTATTGTTCAATAGGACTTGGGTCCAAAAAGCATCAAAGTAGTGCATCACCATCCACTTCCTTTCACTAGGATACTCAAGTTTGCTGTTGTGTAAGATCTACTTCCCCTGACTCCCCCTTGCCATATTAAGTCCAACCTACACACACCATATATAAAACCAAATGACAGTGTGGACTGTAAATAGATTTGCACATTAAAGCACTTCAATCACAAATATATGATATATGCAGTTTTATTAATTACATGACTTCTCTGTGCTGTGGTGGAGATGGTGCAGTGAGAAGGAGGAGCCAGCTGGGTTAACACAGAGGCTCCTACATGACCTCCTTGTTCCACGTGAGAGATGGTGCAGTCCTGCAGAGAGGCTTGGCAGTGAGCATAGTGGTTCCTACATAGTTCTGGTGCAGGGCTGCGAGGCTTCCCTCAGCTCTCCTCTGCTCCAGGGGTTCACCAGCGCATGGTCCCGGGTCCTGGTGCATGGTTGTGGGACTTCTCTCCCTGGAGTAATTTTTCAGCCACTTTCAGTTATCCCAGTACTCTTCAGTGTCCTTAGCTGCAGGACTGGCAAAAGAACACCTTGCTGATGATTAGATCATTAGGTTTTTGATTTGCTGTTGGTTTCTGATTCACTTCACTACAGTTGGTGCTCATGATCTGTTTGTTCTGGACATTTATGGACATTTGGAGTGGGTCTTCTTGATGGTGTACAAGTTGTTTTCCTAATTTTGGTATTTCCTTGATCACACCAAAACTATCCTGCTGTCTGAGAAAAGGGTTTGATCATGTTTTCATCTACTTCTGCTACAGCAAGAAGTTGATTAAAGTGCTCATTGAGACAAATATATTACAAGTTGGAGCCATTGGAAACAGTAGTAATTCCTAGATCTTAAGGAAAGAACATTTGAAAACATCCAGATCATCCAAAAAGGTAGAAAACCTTGTCAGCTCTGTTTCTACATCGTCATACCTTAATCTTAATGAGTATGCTTAGACTCCTGATTTGTGAAGAGGATCTCACTGACTAGGATGCAACACACAAACATATTTTACCCTGTTCTAGAAGGAGATTCAGAAATTCAGCCCAGACTATATTAAACTGTATGTTTTTATTCTGTGCTTGACTTTGAAATTCTAATACCTTAAGTAGAGAGATTTGTAACCAAGGAAACATGAAGTGGTATTTCTCTTATTATTCAGTAAATTTGACACAAACTACAGAAAGCATCTGTCCACTAGCATTCTAAAGCTAGAATGTTGTCCTACTTCCTTTCCTATAATTTCTCTCTGTCTTTGATAAATGACTTACAGCTTCAATGTCAGATATCATGGATATACAGACCGTGGTAGAAAATAAATAAATAAATAAATAAGCAATTATTTTCCTTGGTGTGTATGAAGAAAGATTTATGATTCCTGTTTCCTCTGTAGATGAAATGTTTCTTGCAGAGCTATAGTATATTACCCAGCAGTTCCCTCAGCAAAGGGTCATAATGGGGGGGGGGTCAAAGATTCCAGAATGTTATAATTAGCTCTGGTTTTAATCATTAACAATTTTGACAGCTTTCAGACATAGCTAATTCTAAGAAATGTGCTGATAAGTGTTGATGTTCTGTGCTGATAAGAATAGTGATGACGTTCTGATTAATGCACATAATCAGGGCTAAGACCAAAATTAATCCTATAGGTTGGCTACAGAATTCTCTGCTTTAAAGCAATGTTGAAGATTTATTAGGGTTAGTTAGACCCCTGCTGGGCTGAGTGCTGAAGAGACAGAACACTGAATTTTCCAGTGTTTGGGGTTATGTTTTGTAGTTTTTTTCTTTTTCTGTCCACAGCCATCTGAAGCATACCAAATAAACTATTCTGCACAAACTAGAAAAGTTATCTGTGTTGCTGTTGATGATGTGTATGCAGTTTGGGTTGCAGACAAGAGTCATCCAACTGCCACTTGCGATGAAGCCTTTCTGTGAAATTTGTTAACAATTTGAGAATAAAATCGAGGTGTTAAATTGTGAAGGTTCAAACAGCAATCAAATTTTTCAGTGCCTTTTACTACAAGTATATGATTTATTGTATCTGTCATAGTACCAAACCAATTGGTGATTAGTGGAAAAAGGTGGAAGCTAGACTTAGTACACACAGAATTTCAGATTAGATCAAAACCTTCTGGTATAGCTATACCAGATTGGCAATATGATATGATTTATGAAGTGTTAGTTAAACCTCCTTTCTCCATGTCAGATAAAATATATGAGTATAAGTATATTTATCTACATTGATAACAGATAGCCAAGCCATAACTTATCTGATGACTGTACATGGCATACTGATGAAAAACTAGACTCAACTACATATTTTGTAAATATGACAATAAAAGGTAAGCAGAATAAATTCCCACCCGTCAGCTATTCCTAAATAAAACTGAGCATAAGATCAATAAATAGTCCTTGCATTTTCTATAAACATGTAATTAATATACTTTTATAAATATATTCAAAATATTTATTAAGGTAGAAATACCTATGGTAATTTCTAGAATAATATGAATTCCCTGATTCTAACAGGCTGCTAAAATTACCAAAGCTAATTCTGTTATTTGTTAATAATTTAAAAAGTATAAGATAGCTAATTTTTGTTACTGTATTATGATTGATCTTATGGCTATGATGTATAAAATATGGGAATTAGTTTTGCCCAGCAAATAAAACCTGTATCTGTGACATCCAACTCTACATATTGTCATTTAAGCAATCCATTTTATAAGGTTAGTTGCACAAGGACATATTTCTCATCACTTGCTCCATAAAAGCAAAAAAACATTCACCATGTGTTGTGATCTTTGTGCTTTGAACTCTAGCAGCTCCAGATAGAAATTCAGTACTGCCACAACAAATTTTGTATTTTCTTCTACATAGTCTCATCATTTGGTCCATAACTTCTAGTATACATAACATCATCAGACTCCACTACAAGAAGCAGGAAAACGGAGCAATTGAGTATTTTAATATTTAATATGCAAAAGAATATTATAAAAAGTTAGATTTTTGTGCCTTTGTAAATTCACACTAAATGCTGATTTTCTTATTTGCTTGAGGAATTCAATTTTAATTTTTAGTTCAGATAGCTAGAGTGACTTCTTCTTGCTGTAGTATTCTGTATTTGCATAGCATCTGTCTTCTAAAAGGGCAACTACATGTTATGTAGTTAAGTATGGTTTGTATTTCTGTCTTGTCTTTCCTTTGCCCTTCAGCCACACCATCTTGGTCTCTATTTCTTATTCTCTACTATTTAACATCCTATTCAGAATTATGGAAGGCCTAACACTGATGGAATTGCAATTGTACTATATATAAACAGAGAATAATAGTGAAAAGGGAAAGGATTGTTAATAAATGTCCAAAAAGGGGACAGGTGAAACTAGGAAGCATTCTGCATTTCCAATATTATTGACATATTTCCATGAAGGAAACTCAAAATACTATACTTAGCAATATTCGCTGATTGCCTTCCTATCACAATTTCTTTTGTAATAAAGGACAAGTTATCACTCCAAAGTAATCAGATAATTAATTCTGGAAAAAAGGATGTGGGATGGAATGGAGAGTTCTCGTCTATGCTACAAAACTTTTATGACATCTGCACAACATTGCCATCCATCACACCAGTTTCACTTGATTATGTGTGCTTTTGATTGGATTTATTTTGCCTGACTTGAATCTCTTGCTCTTTATCCAAAACAGAGAGACAACAGACTTAATCTAGTTGTCTGAACATAAGAATTCATGTCTACTTAAGATAGCCTAGAGAAACATCCAGCTGCTGCTACAGAAGGGTATAAGTCTCCGCCAAGTCGTGTGTTGTATGTATCAACCCTATGCAGATGTTTGGGCAGAGTACAACATCCCAAATGATGCTAGGCATCCTGTGTTTAGGCATCTGAATTGAGACCACACTTATACACATTTTCAGAATCATCCCATTTGTTTGAACCATATAACTCACAATGATGAAACACATTGAGGGGAAGTGCCTTTCTCTGCATTTAGTAGAAGGAGTCTAGGGACTTCATTCAGTTCAGTTCTGTGGCTGTGCTTGCCATAACCGCAGACAAAAATGGAAAAATTTATTTGGACTGTAATATTTCATACAATGGACTTTGAAAACTGAACCCAAACCAGAAGCCTCTCCACTGCCCACCCTCCTCGAAAGTGTTACTAAAGGTTAAGGCTATCTTCCCATTGTAAAGCCTGGACTTTTTAACTAGGAAAAAGCCATTGAAGAAAAATTAGGAATCATGAGGTCTCATCATCTATGGGATGGTCTTTGAAAAATAGGGCAGGAATACTTTTTATATTGTATTTACTATTACCAGATATGCTAACACCAAAGATAATGAACTTTGGGGAAGAAACCTTTACTGGATAATTTTGCAAGTATGTTAATAAAGTATACAAAAAGTTATTTTGCATGAAAGACTGTGTCACTGAAGTCCCAGAAAATAAGTATTACTGAAAGCTTTCATCCTTCCTGAAATCACCTATACTCCTTTGATGCATTCCTTTCTTGTGGAATACAACATAAAATTGCCAAAATCCTGAAACGTGTCTCATGATGAGGTCATTATTGGAATATCAAGAATTATATTTTACCCTAATGCTACATGAGGTACTTGACCCAGCTGACCCAGTGGACATGCACAGATCAGTCAGGATTTAGTCTGAGTTTAAAACACCTAAATTTAGATGTCTACTTGAGCTGGGTTCTTGTTACAGAGATATAGTCAGTACAGACAGTGGAGCTTGGAGGACAGTATAGTAACAGCCAACATGGAGCTATTGTCTGCAAATCCAGGAGGAGCTTGTCAGAAGCACAGGCATGTTATGTCGTCTGAGATGCCCTGGGGCACCTAAGACCATCTGCTTTAGAAGAGCTGAAATACTACATAGGCTCCACTGAGTGTATTTGTGTAGGTGTCCTTTGGGTATAACAGGAAGTCAGACATCTCCAGCTCAGTCCAACAGTGCATGCATAGATGTCTAGGGCATTTGAGGTCTTAGGAAGAACACAAGGCATCTGCCAGGGGCTAATAGATACGGCATAGGACCTGTAGAAGACACATGCCTTTCCTTCTAGAGTTGCAGTTACAGACCTTACAAGATGGCCCTAGCCATCTCAAATGGTACTTGGTAACTGTGTAAGTAATTGAATTCCACTTATAATGTTCACCCAAAAATGTATAGATACTTTCCCTTCCCTTTTCTCACTACAGCAACTCAAAAGTTAGAAAATTAACTAGAGTTTCATTCCCACCTCCAGTTTAGGAATTTTTTTTTAATTTGCAGTAACGCCTTGGCCACTAGGACACAACATCCCCTTAGCCTTTCCTGACTGTTCCTTTCCGGTTTCTGTAAAAGTGCTTTAATAGTCTTTGGAGCATGGATTACAATGCTGGTGTTTGACTTCTCAGGAGACCGTCCTAACTTCCAGCCTCCAGAGTCAGTCTGACATCCCACCCCAGACTGTGGCTGGCTTCCACAGCAGCTCCAGAGTAAGGCAAGGCTCCAGTCCAGTCATTACAGATAAATACTATAAGGATTCTCCTTTTAGGTAGTATTAGAGGAACCCAAATACTATTTTTGCTGGTTTTGGAAGGAAGATTCTGTCTATGAATATTAAATCCTACAAATCCTGGTTTACACTACTAAAGAACATTTGTTTCAGTAAAAACACATTTTTAAAACAAACATCACATGCACTCGTAGAAGTACTGCATCTTCTCAAGACAGTTTCCCCCTCAACCTTCCTTGCACAGACATTTGCCATGGTCTTTGTATGGAGAATCAAACACAATGCAATAGGTCCTGAATAGTACATGTGAATTCTGTAGGAGTACCTGTTATTTCTTTTTTATGTGTAGACTCTCAAACCTTCCTATTGGAGAATAATTCTAAAATCCATTACCTCAAATTTTATAATCTGTTATTACATATTTATAATAAGGAATATTCATGAAAAAAAAGCAAAATATTTTTGCAAATACATCATATCAGAGAGGATTGTTATGTTGAATCCAAAGCAATTACTCAAACAACTAGTAATCCATTGCTTATTAGTACAACATGGGTTTTTTCAAGCATCTGGATGCGGGTGTTAAATCCCTAACAGCTGTTAGTGATTCCCTGATGTATTACTGTATTTTTATTATTGTAATCCATGTCTCTGTTGAATATTAGAAGCATTTTAATACATAGAGTTACCAAGCAACTGCTCAAGACAGCTTTACTATATGCATGTTTCTTGCACGCTTCCTGAGACTGCTCTGTGAACAGATTTATCAAAGCATGAGAACAGAAGAATAAGCTGGAGAAGAGACCAACTAAAGGAGACAGCAATCTTAGAGGACTAATTCTATGAAATTCACTCTAATAAGTCTCAAAGACTTAAGGAGTGTAGGGGCTGTTAACCTTCTACAGCTCCAGGCTTCACACTTTTCCATGTGAGGTTGGCTACAAGCTTCTTACCACAAATAAGATTTCAAGGACTTCTGTCTTTCTGTCTTGGCCCTAAAATTATACTTGTGTGGAACATGTTCTCAAACATACAACCTTAAGTACAAACCTAATGACCCCAACATAAAAAGAATCTTAAAATGACAGAATTTTTATGTGGTGGTGTTACTCCTCATAAAATGTGGTGTGAGTATTAGTAATTTTATTTAGCCTAGTTTTCACACCCTTTAGGTGCACCTCAGCATATATTTAAGCCTTTTCTCCAATAACAAGAGAGATCAGAGCTTTCATCTTTTATAAAAGCCTGATATTTCCTGTAATCACATGATTTCTCAAAGCTGCAGTGCTTGGCGGGAAGAAACTACATGTATATTTGATATATTTGGTCAGCATACTTTGATTATGGTCAGATTCTAAAAAACATCCATGCCATGGTATTTTTAGAAAACTGCAATTTATCTGCACACTAATGTTGGAACTCTAAAGAAAATACAATTTAATAAGAGATATGAGGAGAAAATAACAAATTATATTCCCTTCTGGAAGACAAAATGTTTCTGAGAGTGATGATACCAAACAGGACTACAGCACAAAAAAAGAGAATATATGAGTCATGAAACCCTGTTCATTGACAGGATTTTGGTTTTAAAACTAAGTATTTTTTAAGAAAACATGATTTTGTTCAGTCTAGAAAATGCAAACTGTGTTTCTTTGATTCTGTATTTCTAACTCCTTTGTGTGCTATAGCATTGTAGAATGAATTATCTGTAAATTTATTTTTTTTCTACACATAACACCCACAAGAAGATCTGCAGGAGTTAGCACATCTCCTGAAGATCTTGTGTTCAGGCAAAATTAATAAATCTTTCTGGATATGAGCTGACATATAATAGAGCCATGTGTCTCTTCCCTGTAACCTCAAGAACTACAGCTTCCAGGAACACAGTTCACTGCTGTAACAAGTCTGTTACCCACCAGCAGTTGTCTTGGACTTTGCTAAGTGGTTACACTGCTAGCCTTGGAAGCAATATAAATGCATTCATATGCTACTATGCTTGGACTCATAATTAATAATCCAAGCAGGGAAAGCACCAGTGTCTAAACTGCAAGCTGGATAAACTGTTTCTGGACAAATGGGAGTTCGTCATTTATAAATGTTACAATATGCTTTCACATAGTTAATCATATAGGATGTAAACATGCTGAAAAGTTGTAATGTCCATATTTCCCATTAAAGGAATGCTCTGTTTATAGTCAAAGAAAGTTAAAAGCTCTACGGCATAGTTTGAAAAAGTAGCTGTATGGTATTATCAGGACAAATCTGATAGTTTTTCAAAGTATAGTTAAGGATAAAATTTATTTCAGATTATCTGGATTGTGAATTCATATCAAAAACTGTGACAATCCTTTCTTGAGCAACTCAGATGCTAGAGCTGCGCTAGTGGATGCCATAAATTGCCACCAGGGAGAAGGAGAACTGAAGAAAAGACAGGATGGCTTCCTCCACCCCATCCAAAACCATCATGGGAATCAGATCAACAGCTGAGCATGAGACTACAGCATGCTTCATATAATTGGAAGAACATAATAGACCAGGTGGACTCACACTGGGAGCTTTTAATTTCCAAGTGGTTTATCAGAACATGCAAAGCCTTGTTTTATGTTGCAAGGTGTGGTTTATTTGATCCATTAGTAACTGGTCACACAATTTCAGAAATTAACATCCTCTTTTTCTACTGTCACGCAGCTGTAAAGTTCTACTTGTGCTTGTGGCTTATAAAGCATTAACCCTTCAGGCATCATCTGAAATATTCATCTTTGTTAATAAAAAGGTCCGCTGATGTTTGAAGATAGGCCAGCAAAAGTCAGCACTAAAAGGGCACAAAGCATTATAATGATCATATTTCAGACATCTTCTTCTCTGGAATTACACTCACCAGCCTTTCCCCAGACCCTTGAGGAATTATTCAAGGTAACAAAGATGATCTGGACTTCACTTCTTAGTGCTACTCCATTTTAGATGAAGAAGGAACACAGCACTGTAGATAGAATATGCTTCTACTAAACTGTTTTTTGTGTGATATCTAGAAAAAGAAACCAGCTTTGTGTTTCCTTTTGCGCAATACATTAACACCCTGTCACCTATAAATACTCAGACTCAACCTCCTGTCAGATTCCATTTGTATTTCTATTTGATGTTTTCTTTCCGTCATTTCAGCACACTGATACTCTGATTTTTCACTGGCTTCTTGGGAGCTTGTCTACGCATGAAATTAATTCAGCAACTCCTTCTGAATATTTCTGATTTGAAATAAAAGTATCTTGTTCACATTTAGGTTGATTTGATTTCTGGACTAATCTGAATAAGTGGTAAAATACTCTAATGAAGATTTCTAAATACATTGGTAGTCAGGAAAAACTACTGCAGATTAGATTCATTCCCTACTTTAATACAAAGTAACTTTTTAGCTCTACTTTTAAGATAAAGTCCACTGTTATTGAGACACCCTAGTGAAATGAGACTATGCTTGATGTTGAAATTATAATTAAATTAATAATATAATACAATACAATACAATACTGTGCAATAGAAGAGAAGAGAATATATAATACAATATAAATACTATAATGTAATGTAATAAATAAATTCTAACATATTCCTACCATAGTGATCTTTTTTATTTCTACTTTAATTGTATTTGATATAATTTCTAGAAGTTATGAGTGATCCTGGGAGCAGAAGACTTCTCATCTGATACTTTTCTTACTTTTTGCATGGATGGAGTGAACACTGCAGTACAGAAGTGTTCAAAGAACTTTTACAGTGAATACTTTTAATTTGACTAATATGATCTATTTAATTAATTTTGTTTCATCTCATTGCACCCTTGGTCACTTTGAGCCACTAACATAAGTGTCCCCACAGCATCACATTGAATGTTGATGGAGTCTTGGAGGGTATGAGTCAGGAGAAATGGTCTCAATCTCTTCCCTTTTTTATCATGGAGGCTGCTGCATCCATACACCTTTTCAGCTCTGGTGGATTGCCCTCATTATTGGGATATTGAATCCACAGCTGCCTCCTTCATGGTGTTTTTGTACGTCTGCAGTGCAGAACGAGGTGTGTCCTAGGAGGGACAATGAGCACTGGGACCCTTTTCCCACACTGCAGCACTGTTCATTTCCCTGCCTCTTTCTGGAAATCTCCAACAGCATCTCTCCAAGACAAATCCTAGGATGAGCTTGGGGGCACTTTACTTCCTAGGAAGTGATATCATTAAATCTGCCCCAAGTTTGGTTCCCTCTGCCCCTTTCCCCATCCGCAAGCATCCCTCACTCTCGCTCATACTGGGGTGGTGGGCAGGCTGCCCCATACCTGCTGTTCCCAGCCGTGCTGCAGGCACTCTGAACCAGGAGAAAAACTCTACAAAAATGGTGCCTCTGGGCCACAGGGCCATCAAATGCAGACACATGGCCTAGTGCTATGCTATATGGTCATGTGAAGTCTGTCATAGAGGGAGCTAGGTCAGGACCAGTGGGCTTTCTGTTAAACAAATGAGTTTAATTTACTCCTTATTCTTACTTCTTCAACACCATGCCCCTAAAAAAAAAAAAAAAAACAACATTATTATTATTATCCACTGCTACCAGTGGAACATTTCTTAGAATTGGCCTTTAAGAGACAGAAAATTACCTCAGTGCAATATTACATAAATTGTTGATGTCATTCCTGAAAACCTTAACATTCCTTTTTGTTCAAAAAGTACATATGCATATGTATACTTATATTACAACTGAGAAAAGCTACTGTTTAGCAAATAAAAGCATATTGTCACTGACAAACTTGTCAAAAATCCCAATTTTCTACAGGCTCTTATGATGGTACTTTTTTCTACCAGGTTTTATATGCCACCAGTGTATTTACTGAGACTAGATAGATTTTTGGGGTTTACACAGGTTAATTTACTTTATGACATCGTATGATTGCTTTGAAACACAGCAATGTATCTGTTATACTCAGTGCTTAGGTCCTAGGCACTAGAAACATTATTTAAAGCAAGGAGCTGTTATAAGGATACTGCACTTGTTCTTAGCCCTGTATAAGGCAGGAGGAGCAATGTAGCTGTCTCTAACTTCAGAAGATTTTTATTTAGCAAAGGAAAGAAAAAAAAAAATCACTTCTTTATCCTACATTTTTTATTCTGTTTCTATTTACTATTCACATATCAATCTTTGAGTTAGGATACAGACCAGAAAAAAGATTTCTTGCATTTCAAATTTAGTGAGATCTGAGATTAACCTAATTTCTGAAGGAAATCAGTAGCTGTTGTTTTATTATCAGTAACTTCAGGCATCTGCCTCTGATCTTTCCCTGAGTCTGAGATTACAACAGTTATTTTCTTCATTGATGGAGGAGGAAAGGAAAAAGAGGAGCAAATGTCACCACGATCATGTCTTTAAAAGGTCAAAATGAGACATGAAGTTCAATCCTCCACGAGAGAGGAGGGAGGTGCACTAAAAAGGGAATGACCATCCCTGAGGAAGTGTCCTGGCATTTCTGCACCAGAGCAACAGCAAGTAGTTTTTATTGTTTGCCAGCAAGGACACAGCTTCTGACATGGTGTCTTTACAGACAACGAAAAGCCAGTCTGTGTCCTCTACATGGACTTGGCAGCACTGCCCAGCTGCCCGTGGCTCTGCCCTGTCCCTCAGGCACGGAGATGTGGCAGGTCCAGCCTCCTAAAAATCTGCTAGGCAGTTTCCAAGTTATTGTCAGATCCATTAACAACAGAACTCGAGGCTCTTTTTTCCTGTACAAAGACAAACCAAATATCTGAGATGTATTTGGCTTTGTTTTATAACTGGGAAGCAGGTCACTTGTAAATACAGACAACATTCGACTTATTTTTAATAATTTTTTCTAATCAATATCCCAAGGCATATTGTAAGGATTTTTGTTAGTACTTACTTCAAGCATTTAAAAGATGTGATGCATGCCAAATAATATTTATTGTAGTATATAGTTTGTACTAGGACTAGATCTCTAAAGGATGTGCAGAATTTCTCTTTAAAAATCCGGTGGTTTTCCACAGCAATTAACTGTCATTTCTACTCACATTATGATGGAGTCTGGTTTATAGGAATCTCAAAGCCGTCTCAATCCTACAGGATGCCATTAAGGAGCTTGCAGAAGATCTGTCAGCAGCTAATCAACACCACTTCACCTATCTACCACCTAAAACTCATTATAAGCACTTGTGAACAACATTGTAATATTAGCTGCAGGGTGATAAATCCCGCCCCGCCCCCCCTCCCCCCCGAAAAAAAAAAAATGACACCAAAATAGCTGTGAGGCACAGGAAAATGTAAACAAAAAAAAAAAAAACCAAACACCAAAACAAAAAAGCTTTCCCTGCTTCTTCTTCTTTTTTCCTTTTCTTTTTTTTTTTTTTACAATTTTTTTTTGTTAGTACTGAGCACCATCTGCTGGATGGTGCCAGCTTGCACTAGTGCCCCCACACACAAAGACAACACATTTTATATAACTATCCTCCCAATCCTCATAAAATGTAGGCGACTGATGTATGTTTTATCATTTATTTCTAAATGCACGAGAGACTCCCAGTATGTCAACAGATTGCATACTGTGGCTGAAGTGCTAAATCTGCTCCTACCACTGGGAAAGCACTGTCCAGAACACGCCTGTGGAAGGACAAGCTCTAATCCTAATTATCAATCTCCTGTTTACTTGGTGTTAGAAGACACAGATGTAAAAACAAACAAACAAACCAAAAAGGCTTTTAACCTCTCACATTTGTTTTAGGCTTATTACCCTGCCTTGTAATGCAGCAGCCATAGTCTGGCATATTTGCTCCTTAAGAAATCCCAACCAAATTTCTCCAGAAGGTCTCGTTTCATTGGCTCTGATACTTCTCCATTAGAGACTATTAGAATTGTATGAGAAAAACACAATCTCATTTTATTTTGTAATCCCCAAGACACCAATTTTAGATGCCTTACCAAATATGTGCATGTAAACTGTGACATAGAAGTGTAAACATTGGTCTTTATTAGCTGTTTCTTAATTTTTTTTACATTAATTTTGTAAAGATCAGTTTTATGACAGGAATTTCATGAAAATCATCAGGGAAAAATGGCAATATATTTTTATTATCTGTGCTGAGTCACTAAGGTACAATTATTAGCTGTATGGAGCTGAATACAGTGATGAAGAGAACTGTACTAAATGTTTTTAGGCACAAAAGTACCCTTGACCAAGATACACCTGGAAGAGGAAATAACATAAAGAAGGAAGGCTCTCTTGTAGAATTGCCCTTTTTTTTTTTTTTTTTTTTGTCACAAAACACCTGATTTCTCCCTACATATTGAGGTAAATTGGAGGTGTTGCTGAGGGCAAAGGCAAGACAAAGTTGTGCAAAGAGGGGCAGCAAAATAGAGCCTGTCTAGAACCTCATTTGAGAGTGGTTCTCAAATTCCTTCTACTTTGGATTTTATTGTGAATGTATCAAGAACATAGGACTCTAGATAATAGAATGTATGTGCAAAGGGTAAAGAAAGAGCCATCATTATGAATGTAGAAATATTTTTGTCCTAAAATGTCCTCTTAATTTCCTTAGAGGATTTGTTTTCTAGAATGAAAAAATTGCACTTTTTTTCTCTTCTTTTTTTTTATTCCTTACTCCCAGTGCAACTATTCTAGCATTCCAAGTGATAATATTAAGGATTTTATAAGCAAAGAAATACATTGTTGGGGACAGAATAAGAAATTGGGAAATCATTTTATGCCACTGATGTTCAAAAAATGAAATTAGCAGCATTGGTGTTATTAGTGTACTCCAGATCGCACAGCAGTATGGCCACTGTGCTCCAATAGAATTGGAAATAAAAATAGTAAGATTTATGGAAAGATGGAAGGAGCCAATGCTCTTACTGTTTGAGAAGAATGTTCTTGTAATTTCTATTAATGTTAAAATACATTTATTGAGACAGAATCAGAGAGCCGTGGCATAACGTAGGTTGAAATGGATCTTTGGAAGTCATGTGGTCCAACTCCTCACTCCAAGTAGAGCCAATCACAAAGTTGAATCCAACTTTGAAACCATGAGGTTGCTCAGGGCTTTGCCAAGCCAAATTTTGTATCTAAGGAGGGACACCCCACAGCCTCTCTGGGCAACTCGTTCCAGTGTTTCATCAACCTTGTTATAGTAATTGACTTTGTCTTACTACTTAACTGGAATTTTAACTGACTGCAGCCTGTGCACATTGCTCCTAGCATTGGAGGCTGTGCACCTCCAAGTGGCATCTGGCTCCATTTTCACTATAAACACCCACTAAATAGTTGAAAAGGCAATCTGCTTGCTCTTCTTCAGGTTGGACAAATCCATCTCTCTACAACTGTCTCCATGTCATGTGTGCCAGCACCCTGATTATCTTGATGGCCGTCTGCCATACTCTTTTCAATTAATCGCTGTCTTATTTGTACTGGGGAGCACAAAATTGGACATAGTACTTTAGATGTAGTCTTCCAGGTGCTACACTGAATAGACAGCAGTAATCATGTCCCTCTTCCTGCTGGCTGTGGTCTTGCTAATAGAGTCCAGTACATTCTTAGGCTTCACCGCAATACACACGAAATGTTTGCATATAAACTGAACACTGGTGGGTACTTTGTTGCTGTAATATGATTGTAATGTTGTTGTGTTGGATTGTAACTGAATTTCCAGAGAAAAACTGTGGTTAGCTTCAGTTATTACTTAATTACCAATCATATCATGTAAGGCATATTATTTATTCTTAAAATAATATCTTAATGAAATTCTATAAGCTGTAGTATCCCTCCTATGAGCTGTACAGCAAAATATCAGATGTGGGCAGATGCACAGCTAATATAACTGCAGTAGCAGCACATACCACTTTGCAGTTCTGTAGTTGGTTTTATACAACACTAACGAAGCTTTGTAGAACTCCTACAGAGATGGTAATTATTACATCCATTATGCAGAGGGGAGGAATTGAAGCATAAATAAGCAACAGAACCAATTTTAAAGTCTGCAGTGATGGCCTAAATGACCTCTTACTGAGTGGGAGTTTTAGGAATGATTTAATTAGAGAAGAACTAGGTCAAGGCCAAGTGCTTTTGAAAATCTCACGCTACCTTTTGTCACTTGAGGTCAAGCAGAGAACAGAAGTGCAGAGAAGGCACCCCTAATCCTTTAATTTATTTTGAGTGCATATCATACTTATAAACAGTGAATCAGATTCCTCACCCCTGGGTGCTAACATTCCCATTAGGATCAACGGAGTAAAAAAGGGAAACACTGGTTAGTTCCATAGTTCTGTGGGGGAAAAATAGCCAGCTAGCTAGATAGATGTGATAGTAGATAGATTCTTGAAATCATTTCAGAAATTCAGATATTCAGTGCTTTTTCTACAGTACGTTGGTGTCCAGGACACTCTTCACACATTTCAAAAAGACTATTTTCCACGAACACCATTTTCATCAGGGCAACCTGTCAAGCTACCCTTTTAATAACTTATATTCATAGCATGATTAGACAGTATGCTTACTTTCAAATCCTGAAATGTTTTTTAGAAGAGGTACTTTTTTTTTTGTTTTTTTTTTTTTTTTGGTTTTTTTTTTATTTATTTAACAGTATGAAATTTTCTGTCAAAAGCAAAATGAAAGATCTCAAAAATGTTTCTGGGAGAATAGGGAAATTTTGATTGTTTTCTTGGACAACATTTCAAGAAAAATCTTGAAGACCTTAAAATTAGAGGTGCTTATCATATCACAGCAAAAATTAACACTCTGTAAAATGTTAACTTTATGAAGTAATAGTAATATAACCAAAAAATCGAGAAATAGCTATACAACGGATGAGTGCCACAAGATGGCACTGTTTCATGCCACCTGATTTATTCTAAGTGTCCTAAAAACCAAATAGGTTAACAGAGATCATAAAAACAGTAAAAGATGCATATGCAGGCTTATAAAAGTAAAATGAATAGTAATAAATGAAAAGGAAATATGAAAAAGTTAGCTGAATAGCAGATTCAGTAGAAATAAGGTAGAACTTATTCAGCAATGACACATTTGCCCTAATGTTATCAGGAGGCAGACAGGTGCTGGAAGTAAAGACAGCTGTTCTGACTCAGATTAAGCAAGAATTCGTCAATACGGTTACCCAGTATATAAAGTTTCATTGTAAGTCTTCAGGTTCAGGAAATAATACTTAGTTGTCCTCATAGAATTTCTCAACCATTTTCTTTCCTTTGAAAAATATCATCTACACCGATTTCTATGGTTAAAAAAATGTTTTTCAGGAGAAAGGAGTTCCATATCATGGACATTTACACACTTGTGCAGAATGAGTGTGTTAACATTATTTGCAGCCCTAAGAATGACTCTACTCAAGCTTCCCAGAACAACAGCGTGACACAAAGTACCATGTTTTGATCCTGGGGAATGGGAATTTCTTTCATGCTGGAAGAAAGGAGGATCAAAAGAGCTTCTCAGGCACACCCAATACACTCAGGTTGGTATTGCTGGTTGAAACTTAAGTCAGTCAATACTTACTCAGACTTAAAATGTTGTGCCTCTTCTGTTAGTGGGTTGCTCCATAAAGGTCTGGTAGCTTTCTTCTCCACATTCCTGCATGAACGTCAAGATGAATTTTTCTTGGGAGGGCATGTCCTTCTCTGTATTCCTCAGGGAACAGGTTGTTCCCAAAGCCATATGGAAGAAGGCATTAATTCTCACTAATTTAATTTGGAAAATGTAGGCCATTAAATCTTCATCTGATTGGCAGTCTTAAATTCAACATACAAGTCCTGCTAGGGAGCATGTCACACAATTAAAATACAGCCTGTCTTTATATCAGTACAGGCAAGAGGAAATTTTCTCACTGTGAGAAAGTGTCTAACTACAATATTTTTTCAGGAATACCTTTGAAAGACAGGCCCAAGACATTTGTCTCCAAGTTTTGAGCAACTCAAAACCACTCATCACAAGTAGATCTGTGTTTTCACATAAAGTCAAAGATGATAGGAAAATCCCTCATGAATTTCAAGGAACCTCTGAAATTTGTCCCTGTTGGGATTATTTAAATATTATCATTTTTTCTATTTCTGTATTTGGAACATGAAAGAAAATAAGATGTTTAGATACAAAAGTACATGTGCACGTACAGGAATAATACCTCAACAAAGAAACATCAAACTAGATAAGCATTGCAAGAAGCCTTTCTAAAAAGTATTAATTTGTTCATTTAAAATATTTTCCATCCTCTTCTTTTTAGAATAATAAAATAGTTTAGGTTGGAAAAGACCTCTGAGATGATTGAGTCCAACTGTTAACCTAGCACTGCCAAGCCCACCACTAAACCATGTCCCTGAGAGTTGCATCTATATGACTTTTAAATACCTCCAGGAATGGTGACTCCACCACTTCCCTGAGCAGCCTGTTCCAATGCTTAACAATCCTTTCAGTGAAGAAATATTTCCTAATATCCAATCTAAACCTCCCCTGGCGCAATTTGAGGCTGTTTCCTCTCATTCTATCGCTTGTTGGGAAAAGAGATTGACACCCACATCGCCACCCACCATGGTGAATTGCACAGGGATAGTCTTAAAAAACTATGACACTGTTGATCAAAGGTCCATTCATCCCTACTATAAGAAAAAAGCTTTGCAGCCATTATTTTAACAACCTTCATGGAACAGGAAAGCAGAAAAAAAGGGAAGTCGGATGAGGGATTTAGGGTATTTTAATCTATTCAAGTCAGGAAATTAATAATAAAGGTGAATCTTGGCAAAGGGTTTTTCAGCTCAGATCTTTATGTTTTTGATGGGAAGGGAGGAGAGACAGGAGGTGGAGGGGAAAGAAATTGTGCTATGAAGATTGGCTCAGGACCCTGAAATATGTGTTTGTAGTGAGTTCCTATTCTGCAGATAGTCCAGTCTTGTCATGTCTCTAAGCAACAAGATCTATAATATGCATTTGCACTAGCACAAAGTAAATTGCCTCATATGTGCATAAATTTTAATCCAGATCCAAATCTTTATTTAGTGATTGCTTTATTATCACAGTAAGTAGGGGAATAAATGTCATGGGTTTCAGAGCCTCAGAAAGCTTATTATTTCTCAGTATTCACAGGAGAATAATATCTAGGAATTATTTATATTCGGAGTTCTGACTAATGCTCAAAATTACTATGTGGGCAAGGTCTTCACCTGTAATAGTCACCTCTTGATATTTTGTAGAGGTTGGTGATGACAGAACGTAGAAATCTCTGGATTATGGGGTATTCGGCTGTGTTATACTTTTATGTAAAATATGTATTTTTTCCGATGCTTGTGATCTGTATGACACTAAAGGTTATATAAAATAGTAATAAATGCATGTCTCTTGAGCATAAACTAAATCTAGAAACAGCTTGGGTTGAATTATGCAAAAATAAATCTTTTGTCATTCCAGTAGAAGCAGAATTCTTAATTTCCACATGCAAACATGAAGTATGTTACCTGTATTCCAGATGTAATAAAAAATGTCACAAATTAAATTTAAATCTTTTTGGTAATTCATGGCATTCATCAAAAAATGTACAGACAACATGAGATAATATTTTAAAATGGGAAATTAAAGTTTGGAGATTAGAAAAAAAAGAGTATTTATGGGACTTGAAAACTGGACTTTTTTGCATTTTTATACTCTCCTTTAAGGTCACTAGAAGAATTTCAAAATGACTGAATAAGTCTACTATAAGTGACTGAATTTTACAGCACAGAAGCAACATTGTATAGCACAAACAATAAAAAGAGGATAGTAATGGGCCAAGTGCCACATTAAAATGTGTGAATTTGGTTATCACAATGAAGTTGACACTGTTGAAGATATGGGGGATTCATGTATTCATTAAATGTGCCAAAAGAGATGTATATCAACAGCATTCTAACCTGGTAAGATTAGAGGTCAATGTGTAATTGATACAAATTGATATTTAAACTTATAGACAGAATGATACAAATTGGTTATGTTGGACAGGAACCTGGAGAAGGTTAAGTGCAATTATCTTACTTGACAAAGTATTTTTCATTGGCAGTCATCTCTGAACTGGATGGCCTTGTTAAATTATTCTAAAAATAAACTTTACTTTAGATGATTGCTTAGACTTTATAAAATATTATTTCTTCTTTACAGTTACTGAGTGGCATAATATAGGAATGGGATTCAAATCCAGATTTGGACATCCTCATCTCAATTTAGTCATTGCAAAAATCGTCATCTACTGCTATTTAAGAAATTACATAGGACTTGTAGAAGACCTGTGTTTTTGTAGTGGTTGCTGGGGCCAAGGTATGATGCTCTGGAGCATCTCATACACCATTACCTACCTATACGCAGGGACAAATCAAGCGCTAAGTTTTGTTGACTCTAACAAGATCTGTAGACAACAAGCACACATACAGACTCCTACAGGTAGAAACCTAAGTGTAGGTGTCTCCATTTGGAGCTGAATCTCACCCTAGATATCTTTGTACAAGAACAGTAGAGAGTTGATATGCTTGCCCACACGTTGGCATCTAGGACTGTTTGATACTTCTTAGTGTTTGAGCTGGCTCCTACCTGCCACTCCAAAATGGCCTGGATCACCTATATCGTATTTGACAAACATCTCCAATTCTTTCAAATACCCAAAACACCTCAAAAAGCAGTGGATGGTTATGTGTGAGCAAGTGAATGGAGGGTATTTTCTGTTTATGAATCCCTTTACAACACAGCAACTGGCTCAGCAAGTACCCAACACCTATAATTTTTCCTGGCACTGGGTAGCTTTAAAATCCAATCCCTTTTGGGTTTTTTTCCCTTCCTTTGTGGAATGTCTTACATAGTCTGGTGTCTCTTTCAGATAGTTTAAATGGTATTAATCTGACTTATTTTAGACATCTTCATCTGATCAGGTCTCAGAAACCAATTTTATAGTCAAGGAGACTACAATACATTTCTAGACTGCAATTAAATTCACCCTGAAGTATGTGGCTAAAACAGGTCAGATGAATCACATGCCCATTTCTCTTCATTGTCTGTAAAGTATGGCCTAGCTCAGGTGTAGACATCTAAAGTTAGGTCAGGTGAATCATGTAATATGGCATCCCTCAAGGACAGAGTTGGAAGGAGGAGTTACATTCCTTCTGAAGTGACTTGTTACCAAGTGTCTGAGGTTGGCAGAGGTCAGAAAGATTAATTCTACTTACATATTGTATGAAGTATGATTGCCATTTCACATGTTCTTATTTATAAGTCTCAATGTATGAAGAGTTTCACACTGAGAAAATAGGTGTATGATTATCAATACTTGACTGAGGATTTTTTCATCACCCAATAATTTTAAACTGGTTTGGATTAAAACCAGGCAGATAATCATGCTTTCACAGAGTTAGTCTTGAGCATATGACACAGAATTCATGTTGGCTTTACGTCTTTCTGCCATCTTTATGCCAAATATGGGAGAACAGCAAGCATTTGATGCAGCATAAAGTAGATCAGATAGACGCTGAATTGCTATGCATAAAACCTACTACTGAAAGTTCCATGCCTCACATAAATTATTCATTAAAAGAGACTAGAACTTACACAGCTGGTTTATACTAGAATAATTATTATTAACATATGGTTATTATATTCTGATCCGGTGCTAGCAGTCCTAAATCTAAATTTACTATGTCCTCTGTACAAAGACTAAGAGTTGAATAAGGCCTTGCTGGGATTAGTATTTTACTAAATGTGTGGTTCAGCATAGAAGAATCTCCTTCACTTTTGCCTCAACTCATCAAATGTTCAGTTGTACAAACTTCCTTGTGAAACTGGATTGTAGGCAGATCAGTGAAATTATGGGAGTTAAAAATAACTGTCATAATTTGAAAGTCCAGCAAACAGGAGAAGGAGTAGAAAGCAGGAATAAGGAGAATGAGACAGCTTCACTGTGAAACTAGCTTCAGTGTCGAGAAAATGCCACATGTTTACTACTAGGCAGCTAGCAACTGCATGTGGCCATGACAAAAGCACATCATGCTTCTAAAACTCAAGAGGCTGAACCACCATCTAATTACATGAAAGCCAAAACACCTTCCTGATGGAATTGAGAACCAAGAAAATCCGTAAAGAATGAAAAGACATGGAGGATTGAATCTGACTATCCTTCAAAGGCAGTTCTGAACAACTGTACCAGAGCTCCGATAAGTACCACCTCCTGTGCAGCCTGAAGATTTAATACTGAAGGAGGCACATACATATCCTTAGCCAGAGGACTATGAAGCATCTATAAGTTAGTCACATGAAGGATGAGAGAAACCTTTAGAATCTAAATATTACATAAATACATGTGTTCCGATATTTACGCTAAAGCTGTGTTTTATAAGCCTTTATGGCAGTATTGTTTATCTTTGCTTATATACCTTCCTAATGAGAAGACTGCTCTCTTTGGCTGATCTCAGTTGGGTGACCGGGTTCTGTTCTCCATCCCCTAAGCCTGGAGCTTGAAACAGTTGGACATCATAGTAAGGGATCAAAGTTTAGTTATGTTTAACACCTTGCTATTTGCCATTATTTGAAAACAGAGAGACCCATAAAATTAAGTTTCACAAAAAAGAAAGTGAGATAGAGAAAATTACCTGTATTTTGCAGTAGTCAGGGAGGTGTGAATCTTTATTAAAAGTGATTTTGTGTGTTTTAGGACTTTTTTTTGTTCTACTCTTAAAGCACATTAGTGATTATTGTAACATGTCTTTTTTGTTGTACCTCCATGCATTCTGTATCATCTATAACTAGTTATGAATATTGCAATTTTTTTACTGTCTTGAATTTTTCATCCTAGATTTTCCAAAAAAAAAAAAAAAAAAAACAAAAAACAGCAAAACAAAAAACACAACAACAAAAAACAAGGGATCTAAAGAAAAAAATAAAAACATTAAACAAGTATTCAAATGAAAGACGGTCTCTATAAAAAAGATCATCTTGAAATAAACCAGTAGACTTCCCAGGAATGTTCTTTTACAAATATTGTCACAGTTGGAAGGAATACCTCCTGCAGCCTAAGCCTGCTACCATAATTGGTCTGAGTTTGTTACAAGGCGTCCCAATTACATAAAAAAAAAAAAAAAAAAAAAAAAAAAGTGGCAACATTGTAAAGACATGTGATGACTCTTAAGGGTTATACTCATTGATCATGACACAAACTTCTAATGTCCCTAGTGTCACTTGCTACAATTAGCACTCTAGTATGTGCAGTAATTATTTTTTTTCTTTTTTCTTTTTTTAAAAAAAAAGAATATCCTATTTCACTAGATTTTTTTTTGTAAGGGTTTTTTAGAACTGGTTACATAGAAACTTCCAAGATCCATATTTGCCAGTTCTTTGAAGAGTTAAGCCTTCTCTCAAGTCATCTTCGGTCGCAGCTGGGACACCACCCTACACTTTGTTACTTTTATTTTAGCATGTTTATAAATAAAAGGTAGATGAAAGCGTATAGCTATAAAGAAAAGCCATACAAGGCTTGATCAAGAACCAATCTGTATGTTTACAAATGTCTACAAACATTTGGCTTGTGATAGATCCCATGTTACATCTGAATGTCCGTAGTGCCACATATAGATCTCACAGGTGAACTGTGAACAAGCGATTAACTGTCCCAACAGACATTACAGGGCTACCAGAAATGCCAGCCTCAGATGAAAATTCAGAACAAACCTGTACTAAAAAGGGTCATTGAAATTTTAAATAACTATTAAGAAAAAATATTATTATTTTCTGACATAACCAGTGAGAAGACAGAATTCAGGAGCTTTGCTTCTCTTAGGAAACTTTTTGCTCAAGCTTAGGATATCCTAGTATCCATTAAAATTCCTGTTTCTGACAGATGTAGAGTAGTAAAATAATTATAACAGGACTGAATTTTGCAGGCCTTGGCCCTGCTGCATCATGGCAGGGGCCGCAACTGACCCCGGTCCCCCACCCCGGGCACTGGCATGGGGGACCTGTGCTGGGGGCGAGAGCACCCTCGGCTCTCCACACTCCTGCCCCTGCCCAGTACCCTGCTGCTCCTTGACACATCGTTTCAAACACAGACATTCCCAGCCCTTCCCAAGGCATCTTCTGCAGCAAATGAATGGGAGCAGCTCAGTACTCTACATCCTTTGCTCCGGACCTCCAAGAGCAGCTTTGATCCAAAGGAGCCTCCAGGTTGGCAGGCAGAGCTCTGCTCTCGTGCCTTGCCCGCAGCGTGCACCAGGAATCTGCTGACAGTTTGTGTCCCTCCAAGGCTGAAGAAAAGTATCTATTTCTGCTCCCCAGAATGGGCTTAGTTTGGGAAATAAGAATGTTGATGCTTGCTCTAAAGTGGCAGCAATTTTGAGCAAAGGCTCAAAACAAGGCCGTAACAAACACTACTGATGAAATGTTGAGGTATCTGTGAAATAAAGGCATTTTGAGAACTGCTTTCCAGATTAAGCCATCAAATTTCAGCTTCAGCCCCAATTACCATAGCTTGCATGCATCACTACAGGCATCACCTATATGTTTTGGCATGACAGCTGCTATAGAAAGGTAAACTTCTATAATCATGTTACATTTTTGTCAAATACATTGTAAGATCTATTCTTTCTCTTTCCTTCACAACACATATAATTGCTATAGCTATTTGTCAATATCCCTGGCCTGTTACTGCTGTTCTCAGCAACTTATCCAGGCCACCACATCCATTATGCCTTACTGAAGTGCACACAGCACAGCACAGTCCTAATGTGTCCAGCTGTGAATGGGAAAACAGGGATGAAAAGTCACATATTTCTTTACTGCATGAAGATAGTCTTTCTGTAATTAAAGCTATCAGAGATTTTCTTCATCAGATTCTCCTTTAGCTCCCCCAAGTTCCACTCCCAAAGTTAATTAAAACTCCATCTGTGCAATGTTTTTCTGTGCAAGGTATATAAAGTCTCCCTTGAGAACAACTGTCTGTAAAGTAATGGGGTTTTGTTGCACTGTAAAATAGTCCTAATATTTCTGTACATACACGAACACAGGTTACTGTATGCATGCAAGTACTTCGCAAGCAGTTTGAGCTATATCAATTTATGCTAACATAAACTGGCTCTTGACAGCTATAGGACTATATAGCTACAGTATTATAAACCTTGTAAGACTTCAA
Organism: Tyto alba; assembly: GCF_018691265.1. NCBI lineage: Eukaryota > Metazoa > Chordata > Aves > Strigiformes > Tytonidae > Tyto > Tyto alba. The sequence goes on along the minus strand of NW_024881316.1, from coordinate 38,002,586 downwards.
AGATGAATACCCATTATTAGAGGTTTTTCAGTTCTATTATATGCACAAGAAAAGGCTTCAACCTTAAGGAAAGAAAATCAGAATGCTCAGGTTTATTTAAGAAAATGTAATCAATATCACTGTTCATTTTCAGCTCTTACTTTACAAATTCATAGCTCATGTTTTCTATATAAAACTCCTCTTGGTATGTTTGTGACTTTTCAAAAACGTTGCAATCTAGAAGTTCAGTGCCAGCTAACTTTGCCTTCTATCATTTTTTTCAATGACAGCAACGTGCGCACATGTGTTTCCTGCTTGAGGTGAGGTTCATATTTACAGGATATGGAAAGTTAGCATGACAAAAGTAATGACTGTGGAGAAGGAAATTCACTTTCGTTAACAGGCATCCTATTTACTCTACTGTCACCTCTCATGATATGCTGCATCCCATTTCAGACACCAAAGTTCTCTCAGTGAAAACTTCCTGCACAGAAGATGGAAACTTTGACAAAAAACAACAATAACAAAAAAATATGGCTGAGTTTACCCTGGAAAAAATATATCAGTTAGATCCTTTCCTCAGATACATGCATCCACCTCCCATTAAGTCCACTGGTCATATATGAAATTGATTCCAGAAGATGATATTGAATTATTTGATTTCATAAAAAATTCTTGAAAAAAAAAAAAATTTTTTTTACCCCCTACATTCCACTCACTGAGAGGCCTGTCTGCCTTCAAAACTGTCTTCTAAATCATTTTGAGTGAAGCTTCATTCTTCTGGCAGTAGCTGAGGAAGGACTCCCAGTCAGCAGAAAAACATCTGGAGAGATTGGACAATGATCTTTAGCAGCTAGGATTACTGTGGGATGAAGAAATAAAGGACTAAGTTTTCATTAATAAATCCTCAAAAAATGGACCCAGAGACCCACTCACTGAGTTAGAAATACCACATTCAAGCTGGTGGCTGGGTTTGACATGATGGAGGAATTGCAGGGCTGACTGATACTCTGACTAAATGACTGATACTCTGTCTAAGGTGGGCACCACAAGAACAAGCCATTTAAATGAAATAATTTTCCATTCACTTAACACTACTGCAAGCCCTCTGCACTTAAAAAACAGGCTCCACATGACTGTAACTCAAGGCACTGAAATTAGTATAAAAACAGGAGAAATTCCCATGATTTGTTGTAAAGTTGCTTTTTTTAAAAAAAGGTTTTTTTCAGGGCTTCTATAATGATAATGGAAAAAAAAAAAAAAAAAAAAAGTTTATTTGAGTGTTGCCAGAAGTGGCATGCTTTGCATTTTTGTTTTAAAAATTAAACATTTTGGGTGCAGATTTCACTCAAGATTATAATCACCTGCAACAGTTCTTTTGCAAAGTCTGTAACACTGAAATTTAAAAGGACTGCATTTACCCACATGAGAAATTATATTCTATGAAGCAAGATTTGACCATAAGTCAGTTCATATGAATGACTGAATTGAGAGTCATGGAATAATATTCTCCTCTGCTCTGTGATGCATGAATTTAATTTTGCACAGTGATATGGATCACTGAATATGACCACTTCCAGAGTTATGGGAGAGCTTGATGCTGAGTAGAAATCATAGAGTGCAATTGAATTTAGGTACAAAAAGGCTGAGAATCAGTTTAAAGATCTGAAGTTTTAGCTTTTGAGAAAAAATGTGTGAATGGTTCACTAGTTACTAAAACAGACTCAGTGTTACAACAGCAAGAGCATGTAGACATTACTTGTGTAATAAAAATATGGGTGGCAACAAATTATATTGCTGTGAACAGCAGATGAGGAGACGCCTACTGAAACCTGATGCTGCCTTTGAACTTTAAAATTTTGACTTAATAAGCTCTGCACTGGTGCTGCTTAGCAAAGAGCTGTCACGAAGGGCAGATTTGTTTCACAGCAGAGTTGCTTTATTAAAGATCCTCAGCATTTCTATGAAGTCCTGATTCAGAAACAGAAGGAGGAGTTACACTGAACTTGACTGCTGACCTGACAGTGAGAATGAAGCTATTGTACCCAGGATTGAATATGCATATCTGTGCTTCTTCTCGCTGAGCTTCACACAGCAGTTACCCTCGGAGAGAGGAGCCCTTTAGAGATCTGAAAGTTGCTGACTGCCAGACACTGAAACCCTGAACCAGGCCCTGAAGTCAATAGGTTTCATAGCTGTTAAGGGGTTAAAATACAACTTTTAACCTTCTCCCTTTTTTCTGCATTTGCTGTAGGGTGATCAATGGACTGCGAGCCATGTGCAGCAGCGTGGCTCATGTCGTCATCTTTGTGCTATTCAGCAAACTGCAAACTAGATGTGCTCAATTAATAGTACAGATTGTCAGGGAAACAGAGCTGGAAATGCTTATTTGGTACTGCACAAATTGAACCTGCCTGCTTGAATAGAACACTAACTACCTTACTGACTTTTGCATTAAGCCTCCTCTTTATACTATGGTTTACTTGGTGGGAAGGAGTCAGTACAGTTCAGTACAAAATGTGACACAAACTAATCCTTGAGAAGGAAAAAATAATGGCACTTTATGTGTTGTTCATTGCCTAACTTTCCCTATTACTGCTGAACTTTCAGGATAAAGAATATATCAACTGTAATCATTGGTTGCACAAATAAAACACACAGAAAGGAAATTCATTCCCTCATCTCAAACCTCAACAAAGAGCATAGTTCCTTTCTGCTCTGCATGCAGTACTAGGAAGACCAGCATCCATCTAAGCCACACTTGTTTTTTCAGATTTTAACTGAATCTCAAACTCTGTGATGAAGATAGATCTGCTCATGATTTGCTCTAGTAAAGATAGTAAGAAAAGTTATTTTAGTTGTTTTCTCCTCTGCCATCTTTGAGACATAGAGGCTGTCATACCAGGAAATTTTGTAATGCTTTTTCAATCTTAATCTATGGTTTTCTTCTGTCTTTATTCTGACGGAAGCTGTGGCGCAGTTAGACTTTTTCTTGTTAAGGCTGCACTGAGACACAGCTCTCAGTTCAGTCCTACAGCTCCTTTTAAAAGTGATACCCATAGCGTAAGCAAAGAAATGTAGAAAATACACTGAAAGACTTAAAGCAGAGAATACCCTTCACTCCTGTTACAAGATCTATAAGGAGTCAACAAAAAGCTTTTTATGAGTTTCATTTGTTTTATGCAAAATTAATTGCTCTACAAGTCAGTGCTCAGTTGTTCCTTTTAACAACTGAATGAACATAATTTTTGTCAATGGAGAAATAGCTTTCTGTTGCCACCTATTAATCAGATAGAAAAGACTGTTTGCATATGATGTTGTCAGAGACATACTTTGTTTTGCACCACAGTGACAAAGCTGAAATAATTGTACAAGTAGAACTGCAGGATGTCTAACAAGAACTGTTGCAAGAAGCAATGCCAATGCAACAAGAAACTCTTTCTGACTCCTAGAAACTTCTTGTCACTACTTTTAAGTGAGGAGCTCTTCTCCCTAGAATAAAAGCGCAAGGCAACATCATGATGGAAGCTGGCTTTGTGGGCTCTGCAGTGAATGAATCCCAAAAGACATAACAGGGAGGGGGACAGGGAGAGGTGAGAGGTGTCATTATTGGGTAAAGAGAAGAAAGTGAGATGGAATAAGATATTTATTTCCTATTCATAGCAACAGATGGGAAAAATGAGACATAGATTTACTGTCTATTGTATATTGCTATTAGGGGTGGAACTAACAGCAGCTTTCTAGTGCCCATGACAAGGTTATAAAGAAGACAGGTCCAGGCTCTTCAGAGTGATGTATGGCAGGAGAAGGAGATAGAATGCATGTACATTGGAAAAAAGGGAAGTTCGGACTGGATGGAAGGAAAAGGCTTTTCAACATGACAGTCAGCAGTAGAATAGCTTGTCCAGAGGGGCTGTGTGGTTTCCATTCCTGGGGGGTTTCAAGGCCTTACTGGATAAACACTGGAGTAATATGGTCTGATATCACAGCTGAACCTGCTTTGAGCAAGAGGTTGAACTAGAAACTGCCTGAGGCCCCTTACAACATGAATTATTTTATGATCCTGTGACTGTTCAATTTATTGTGGAAACAGGTCTTTTTTCACTTATATAAATGAACTTTCCATTTATCCTCATAATTGACTCTGCATTAATTACTGTTTGTTATAAACATCTGCTTGACTGCTGACTTTTCATAATTACTGCTGTATTTATCTTTCAGATTAGTAATATTTCATTTACACATAGACTCAATGCTCGTATGAAGAGATACAAGGTTATTTAGAGAACTCAGGAGAATGTGTTTAGATTTCCTAGTTTAGATGCCAAAAAAGGCCCAGATAGTTTACTACTACTAAGTATATGTACCTTTTATTTAAGTAGTTTTAACGTCATCTAGCAAGAGGATGATTCTAGCTGATTAGACAGAACTGATAAGACAGAAAAAGAATAATGTGCTTTTGGTAAGTGAAGAAAGCATTATCTCAATGTTCCTAACACTTCTATTGGTGTGCTGTTTGTATTACTAACTAGGCAAATGGTAGTTTAAGCTTGGAATGCCTAGATTGTAGAGGACTTAAATTCTTTTCATGATGGCACTATCTCAAATGGAGTCTTTAACAGTGCTGTTACACTTAAATTTTCTTTGAACTTTTGACTAAAAGAGAGAAGCACTCATTTTTAAAGAGGTACCCTTCTTGATTTTTCAGATTTTAGGTGAAAAATAAAAAAAAAAAAAAAAAAAAAAGAAATGTGAGGTTTTTTTGTCAGATGACTAAAACATGTAAGACAATTTTAAACTTATTTATTTTCCTTGTTCTCAAATAAAAATGGAAAAGAAAACAGATAATCCAGTCTTCTACTTCCTTGCATGTAGTGTAGGTCCTCTACAATTTGTAAAACATGGGTAAAGAGAAAAAGAACCCTGCAGGAAAAAATAATTAGAAATACACTTCATGATTTTCATATATCCTAACACTTGTTTTGACACAGCAAACAACTTATAAATCTGAGTGACTTTAATAAAATTTATACCATGTACTTTAAGGTTTTTTTCTGTATCAGAAGACCCAAATAATTTCAGAAGAGAGAACCCAGTTTTGAATTCTTAAATTTGCTGGGTGCTAAGCAGATGCACATGCCAGGAGTAACCTGCCCATCTCTCTCCATGTTGTGCTGGAAGTTGTCACATTTACTCGTGTCCTCTTGCAGAGTTGACTGGGTGATCATATTGTAATATGGTTCAGTCAAAACAAGGTGACCCTGCTACTTGAACTGTTCAATCTAACCTGTTTCATTTTGACTATATTAACAAATCATCCTAGCAAATCTTTGGAGACAATAAGCAGAAGCAAGAAGTTGACAAACAGCTGGAAGTGGTAATGTCCTTTACCAATACAGTGGAACTGAAAAGATAACATCCACTCACAACTGAATGCTCCTACAAAGGAGAGCCTGGATCCTGCAAATCCTTTCCAAATAGTCTGTGCAACACAGTGTATTAGATCTTATTTGGTTTGATGTATTCCTTAAATAATTGTGCTACACACATAAAGTAAAGCATGTGCTAAATACAGTATTTAAAGCTGCAAACTTAAGATTTCAAGAACTGGGAAATATCAGAATCAAGATTTTAATATATCTTTCCTGTAGTCCAGTTGGGCACCTACCCTGCTTTCTGGATGAGTCATAGACTATGTGTGTTGGTTTATAAACATCAGGCATTCATGCATATGGAGTCTGCAAAAGTATCTTAATGTATATGTATTGGGATCCACACTGAAATTGTATGGGAACTTCAAACCCTGGCTTTTCTTATTATGAAAGCTAAGAATCTAATTTAGCAATGCAACCATTACTTTAACAAACTTGTGTAATTTCCTCTAACAACTGCTCATCAGTTCATACATCATCAAAGTGGACCTTCTAACTCTCTAACAAAGTTTTCAGTCAGACTTAAGTTCACTGACTGTCATGTAGCAATTGGGCAAAATCAGATGGCTGAAATTTCCATTTTCATCAGCTATAACCTCCTCTCCTTTCACAGAGCCTGTTATACTTAAGGAAGGCTCTCCTGGTTAGCTCATGAAGCACATTCTGAGTATTGTGTTGGTAAGTATCATGTGTGAAGGTAGATTGAAAAAGGGGCCCTAGGCCACCTGAAAACTTCAGTGGCTCAGGAGTTGCTTCAGAAACTGTTCAACCACTCTTGCTATGTACATTTAACTCTGATACAAGGGTAGGAAAAGTGACTGAAGACCATTTCATTTGTCCAAGTTGATTTTATTCGGGGTATAACTGAGTCCTACTGGTCAGCAATAGAAGATTACTGTCTCAGAGCAGAACAACAATAGCTATCACGTTCACTGAGGGCTAGCTGGTAGGGTTCCAGCTCAGTCTACCAGCTATGCTGCTATAGAAAACTTCAATTATTGATGCTTTAGAAGAAACTACATAGGCCTGTCTGTTAGAGTATTCAGGTTCAGCGATTTTGTTCCAGGCCGAAAGCTTTTGAAGAACACAAGTTAAAAAAATGAATGAATTCTTTTGATAGGCATTCTGCGCTTATGAGGGTATCATATGCAGTATCTTTCTATAAACAGAGCTTTGTCCCAGCTGAACTCCTTAGATCTTCTCAAAACAAACAAAAAAGGTTTTGATAATAATAGGATATACTGAAGATACACAGGTTTCTGTAAACCTTCCTTCTATAGCAAATGCAAACAAATCTTTCACACATACCCACCTAAACCAAAAGACAGCTTTCTGAAAGATGTTCTTTCAATGACATTCGCACACAGTATGATAGAAACCCCATATATATCACTTAAACATAGTGTTTGCTGTAGATACTGTGTTAGCTTATCAAGTTATCAAGTCAGCATGCAGTCCATGTTTGGAGCCTCTGCTCTTCCTCTTCCCTCCATAAATTCAATGTGAGTTAATAAAGCAGAAGCAGAGCTGTGGTGTGGGATAATCATTACTTCACAGGACATGGTTTGGTTTGCTCCATTTTGGAGTAAAAGTATGTGATCATGTCAGATAAACATTTTAGCTGGGTAAATATGTTGAAGGAAATGTTTAATAGATTATTATTAAAAAAAAAAAAAAAAGACTCACATAAATTCCTTGTCATCTATCTATAGCTCTGAACGATGGAAGTTATCCATTTTGAATTCTCATGATTCTTGCAGTATTGGTTACTTCATTTGCATAAAATGAATAGAATAAATTGTTACGAATCCAAAAATATACGGTTGCCAGGATACATCTTGCTAGATGCAAATGAAAATGGGTTTGTGCCGACCAGCTTAAAATAGTTTGGTACTTAGGCATTTTCTTATTAACATTAATAGTGATAAATGAAACATAACATATCCAGTGAACTATTGAAATTATTACTATTTGTTTTGCAATAGGACTATTATTTCAAGCAAATCTGAACTAATATTTGTACAACGTAATTCCATTAAAATATCTTGCAGTTTCATTGTAGAAGCAGCATACATAATGAATAAATATTTAATTTTTGCTTCTTGATAAACTTTTGGATTCAAAATGTATATTTTCTATTAATTGTTTTTATGATTTTCAGTGCTACAGCATTAACAATAAACATCTATCAGTGTATAGGAGCACTATTATTAAGCTTTGTCCATGTAAATGTGGATAAGGTAGTTACAGTTGACAACCACACCCAAAGAAAGTCTTAGAGTCTAACCATATTCCTACAAAATTACATATCCAAAGTCCCATTATTTAATGTATATTATTCTGACTTGCTAAAAAACTACAAAAATATAATTTATTTTTTATTTTAAGCAATATGTAAATCTAGACTATTTTTAAGCTGTATGCATACGTATTGATATCTTTAAAAGCCTATACCAGAAGCTTAATCATATAACTCCTGAGTAAAGATGTTTAATTTGTGTAAATTTGACAATGTAAATTATTCTGCATTGAATGCCTAATGAAGATAATTAAGGTATAAAATAAATACATTTTTATTGTGTGCCATTCAAGGTGTGTACCTGTATTTATTTTAAGGGGATTATATTTCCTATATATTGACTTCCAAACAGGTAGATAAACACAGGTCACATTTCCAGCTGTATTCAGTTGAGACTCCTGTATTTTTGATGAGTGGAGTTGCTGTTCCAATCTGCCATGGCTGGTCTCTTGTCAGCAAGGGGCTGGCTGCCCATGCTTCTTCCAACATCGTGGATCAGCTGATACAAGAAATAAACTGACGGTTTACTGCAATAAAGGTTCAATGTATGCTGAGAAGGAAAGCTCTTCAAGCTGAAGGTATCTACAAAAATTGATATGCAGAAGTTTTCTCTGCCCCCCCTTACTAACGGTTGGTTCTTTGAGAGGAGAGAAAAATACTGACAAAACACCAGCAGCACAATTTTCTCATAAGTAAACAATTTCAGACACAATTCAGAGCTGTAAAATGATATATTAACTCCCTCCTCTCCTCTTCTGGCTTGTTATGTCTCAAAAGTTACTGGCTTTACTCCTAATTTTCAGTGGCATAACTGAGAAGAAAATTATGTCCCTAAATTCTGAAATAGCACTGAGGTTCTTCTTCACAAATGATGAACAGCTACAATTCAAAATAATATCAGTGGTACCATGAATTATGTAAGTGATGACAGGATCGTATTGAATATTCATATAATTTACCTCGTAGAATATATTAGCATTATCCTTTTTTTCCATGTTATCCACAAAAATAAAGTACTTCCAGACTGAGGAGATGATTAAGGGGCTGCTTTAATGGCCACTGATATTGTAGACACTTTCCTTTGAATCTGGTAATCTCTGAACTGAGCTCTAAACCTTTATTTTCCTGAGAATTCTCTTTGCAGTAACCTTCTTCACTTCAGTCTGCACAGAGATAAAATGAGCATCAAGATGTTCTTTTATTCCACAAATCAACTCCTACATGTAATACTTGAGAAAACTGCTGGATAAATACATTAGTTCTGCTGAGCCAGCTAAACATCAAAAGCTGAAAACTCATGTTCCCATCTGTTCTGAGACCACTGGGTGCATCCAGATGAATGTTAGTGCAATTCTGCATAAAGCCATGAGTTTCAAGACTTGCAAGGCACCTTACTTTACAAAAGATTAGACAACACTGTTCCAGGTAGATAAAATTCAAGTATTTGTCAACTCTGTAGATGACTTCATGAATCATTCCTATTAAAAAGAAAATCTCCATGTCACCATCCAAATTACAGCAGATGTTATAAGGCCAGCATCTAAAAAAATTGGGAGATTGCTGCTATGTTGCTATGTTCCAGCTGAGGCATGGCAACTGGTTGTATATACACTGTCATAACTGTAAAATAAAATGTGTTAAATTCCCCTGAGATTTGAGAATGAAAATTGATTTGGATGGGATCCAGTGTGAGATTCAAACTCCTAAATTTTAGATGTCTGTATGCAGGTATCTAAGTTTCCACTGCAGTGAAGGCAGATTCACTTGTCTAGCAATGGGCATTCTGAGCTACCTGAGCCACCTCTATGGGTCACAGGACCTACAGGGGATCTGATACTTCTGAAGAGCAGTAGAAAACAAGGAATGATACACAAGGGCACCTTAAAAAGCCCTGAATATTTCCGCTTATCCCACCCATGGATCAGGACCTGGATGAACAGAGCCTGGGTAGCTTTGAGCTGTGATAACACAGCCTCATAGTGGCTGGTCCATTGTGCTGCTTCTTGTGATGTGTGAGACAATCATATGAAAGCACCAGACCTGGACCCTACTACTGATTGTAACGGGAGATCAGACATCTAATTAACGTCTAAGAACATGCAGGTGTCTGTATACCTAAATTTAGAGGCACAATTCACCTGTGTAAATAAATGCAAGCACATCCTTTCATCTAAGAAAGTTTAGGGTGTTTGAGGTACTGGGATGGGGCTGGTAGGGATGAGACAGAACTTAATGGGAATCCTGCACCTCTTCAAAGCAAAACTGGGCACAGTGTGAGATCCCTCACGGAATCCAAGTGATATAAGATGACATTACTGAGGAATCTGAACCCTACCAATGTGCCTCAAACTGTATTTTTCTCACTCTGGCACTAGGATAACAATTTTGCACAGACAGTTACTGTGGCTTGGCGCAAACAGCCAGTTAAACAATTATTTGCTGGTCTCTAACGTCATTGTCCAAAGCTGAGAATCTGAAATCTATCACTCGTCTGTCATTCCCCCTACAGGCTGTTCAACTTCAGTCTTATGGCAGTACATGACATTAAAGCTGTGTAGATAGATGTTCTACAGTTCATTTCATCAATATATAATGGTCCCTTTGTTTTGGCAGGATTTAAAAGTTGGACTTTTCTAACTTCTAAATACTATCCATATCCAGAATCAAAATATTCTTCTGGCTTCATCGCTGCTGCATTCAATGCAGACAACCTGGGAACATGCATAACCTGCACTAACAGAGTCAGAATATTTCCAAATGATGGGTGACAGCTGCCTTTTCTTTTGTAAAAGCATCCAGTTAAAGACACGTCCATTACACAGCAGACAGAAGGCATGCCCCAGAAAAATAAGTAAAAGGGGAGATTAAGCTGCTAGCTGGGAATCTGAGGTTCGGTTCTCTTTCCTGCTTCAAGTTTTCTATGTGACTGTTCTTCCCACTTGAAAGTGAAGCAATGCTATTTATTTCTTTTAAAAGGTACTTTGAGACTTGTGGGTAAAAAATGCAAGCCAGCAGCTTAGTGTTCTACTAAGCTGGGTGCTGTAAGGGTAGCTATATTAAATATGTGCCACAGCAACAGACACCAAGCCTTTTAATAGACTAAGTATGTCACTCGAATGATTTTGTAACTAGAAAATTTGGAATTTTCAGATCAAAGAAGAGCAAGTCAAGGACATGTGGATACGTCCTGGGTAAAGGCAAGAAGTTAAAGCATTTTAGGTGATGCTGCTCTGGGACGCTTGCTCAGAGGGAGTGACAGGCCAGAGGGTCAAGTCAGCAGCAGACTCTACTTGCTCGCAGCTCTAGCAAACTGCTCGGCTTCACAGCGCTTCAAAACTTGTCTTATTCATGAGAATCACACCTCTTGTTGGTTTGCACAGGCCCTTTCTTCCAGGCTCTGCCTGAGGCAGAATGCAGCTGTGAATTCTCAGGTTCACTGGCACAGTGCTGTCATGGCTTTGTGGTCAGCATCATGGCTTCTCACATTTAAAGAGCTCAGCAAGCAAAACCCTGGTAGGAAAAAATAATCAGATATTTTTATGCTGGACTTCCAACATTGTAACTTGTAGGCTTTTTTTTTTTTTTTTTTCTCTTTCTTTCTTCCTGTAAATGACTCATAGACTGGCTTTTGGGGAAGGGGGAAACGAAGCTCCCTATAGCTACTCTTGCAACTTTAACCTTATTTAACCCTCAAAACAGCAAGAGGAAGTTGCAGAGTATTTTCACGAGCTGTGAATGGGCTCAGATCTGGTTTTGACGTCTTGAGGAAGTGCTGTCTTCTGCACAGCCAGAAACGCGATTAAAAAAAAAAAAAAAAAAAAAAAAAAAAAGTATTTGCAGTCTCGACGAACACAGCCTCGTCCGTCACCCCCACCAAAAAAAAAAAAAAAAAAAAGAGCTGGGCGGCGAGGGGGACGTGATCTCGGCGAATCGGGGTGGATTTGGGTCAGCGCCGCTGTCCCCGGGCGGGGGCACAGCACGTTTCCCGGCCCTTATTTCCGAGCAGACACCCCAGACCCCCCCGCCCGCCGGGCCGGGGAGCCGGAGGGTCCCCGCGGAGATTCTCCCCACCGCCTCGTCTCCCCGCTCCCCTCGTTCAGTGCCGCCCCGCTCCCCCCGCCCCCGCCCCGGTCCCCCCCTCGGCCCCCCCGCCCCGGTCCCCCCCTCGGCCCCCCCGCCCCGGTCCCCCCCTCGGCCCCCCCGCCCCGGTCCCCTCCCAACGCGCAGCCCGCGGCGGCGGGAGGAGGGTCTGAGGCGGGTCTGAGGCGGCCGCGCCCGCCCGCCCGGGGCCGGCCGCCGGCGGGAGCCGCACGCAGCCGCGGCGGGGCGGGCCTGGGAGCGTCGCGCTGGGCCGCGCCGCGCAGCGCAGCGCAGCGCCGGCGGCTGTTCCGGAGGAGCGGGGGATGGACGAGGGTCCCTGCAGCGGCGGCTCAGGTAAAAGCGGTGGGGCGGGGAGGCACGGCGGGGCCGGGTGCCGCCGCCGCCCGCCCCGGGGGCTGAGCCGACTCTACCGCTGGTTCCCGCAGCTCGTTCCGGCAGCGGGGCGGGGACGGGGCTCTGCAGCCCCCGGGGCTTTCTCCACCCGCGGGGCTCCCCGCGCCCGTTGTGCCCGCTCCCCGGCCCAGGGTCACCCCTCCCCGGGCGGCGCGGCTGCCCCGGCCCCCTCACATCGCCGCGGCGGGGAGGGGGGAACGCGGCCAACTGTTGCCTGGGGAAGCGCCGGCCCCAGAGCGTTGCCGGCTGCCGCAGCGGCGGGGCGGGGAGCGCTGGGAGCTCTCGCTTCGCCTCGGCTACCGGCGGCGTCTGGGGGGGGCGTCGGTCGCGGTGCGGGCCCCCGCGGAGGTTCCCCGGTTGGCCTCGCCCCAGGCGGGGGGGAGAGGCTTCCCCCGGGCGCAGGCCCCTCCGGGGGGGGACAATCCCCGCTTGTCCGTGGCCGGCCGGGGAAGGCCGGGGCCGGCGCGGCCGCAGGGGAGAGCGGCGCCGTGCGGGGACCCGCCTCTGCCCGCGCCCGGGCCCCGAGGAGCCCCCCTGAACTCTTAAGGCTGGCCGAGGGTATCGCCTCAAAACCCCGTCGCGGTGCCTTGCTGCAGTAAGAACGTCGGTGCTGGGGGGGGGGGGGGGGGGATTAAATTGACAATTTGGATTATACCGAAAACTTCAAATTCCAGCTGCTGGTGGTGGTTGGGTGCAGGGTTCTGTAAACGCGGTGGTTCCAGAGGGGTGTACCTGGGCGTGAGATGGAAACAAGGTCTGTCAGGCTGTGTTCACCTCCGTGTTTGAATCTCTGTTCGGGCTGAGACGCGTTACAGTGAACAGATACCACGCTTGCACATATTCTTCCTATTATTATTTTTCCCCTAATTTAATTTCAAGACCGTTTAGCTTTAATTTTATTTATCTGGGGTTTGTTAAGATCTTGCTAATACATGATGCCACTGTGTATAAGCGAACGCTCCATAATTCGCTGGCAGCACGGCAAGACTCTTTAACTTCACAGGCTTTCAGCAGTGGTACTAACTCGCCAAGGGTGGTGATGTGTGGTGGTTTCCAGCCTGTTCTTGGTAGTCTTTGACTGCCATGCAGCCCGTCTTCGTGCTCTCTGGTTTTGTTTAGTAGCTCCTAAAAGCAGTTTAATATGCCTATGGGGAAGGAGTAAGTTAAGGGGGACAGGGATGTTTTTGCTTTGCTCCTCCTGTTCTCACCATCTGCAAGGTCAGAAAAAAGGGCAAATGACTTTGGCTGTGAACTCTTAGGTGGGGACATCTGGAATGAAATGCTGTCGTGACATGAGGTTGCCTTGTGGGCAGAGAATTTCATGTGCTCAGCACTGCTCAGCAAAAATACCCCAACTCATATTACACAGGGAAGAACCAAACATACTTCCCTTTTCTCTGTTATGCTAACTTTTGTATTTTCATAAATTGTAAGGAAGACTTATATATCAGCAATGTACTTGTTTATTTTTTTAAGGAATAAACTTTGTAATTTCTTGTGTTTGAGTCTCCTTTTTACTTTCCCATAATACCCCTATATGCCACCTCACCAGGCCCGAATTAAAAATAAACGATAAAGCCCTACTACTCATGAATTCGGCTTTCCTAGGGTAGACCTGAAAAAAATGTTTTAATAAAATGAAATTACAGATTATGGGAATAGCACAAAGGGTTTGACATAAATTCATAAAAAGCATCAAGTAGCAACTAAAAAGAAAATTATTCAAGTTCAGTTTGAACTGCTATAGTATAGTCTATCTGGTCTTTAAGGTTTCACTTAAATGCAAAGTATGGCAAGTATAAGTGAAGTTGTCTGGGTTCTTTATATGGTTTCTTAATGACTGCCCAGTATTTTATTGTGTCTTGCTCTATACTTTTTCACTACTCTCCTGTGCTGTTTTTGCAGTGATGCTTTGTTTTTTCCCATGAACTTCTGTTCTTTATTAAAACCAGAAAATAAGCAAACAGCAAGTGATTAAAAAAACAATGTATGCCAGTAATTAGAATAAAAAATAGATGGTTAATTCACCAAGGAAAAATGGTGATCATCTTGGATACTACTGCATAGTTTCTGTCAGCAGATGTCATTTTGCAATAATAGTGAGTCTATTAGTGAATTTTACAGTGCTGGGAAGGTAATTCATTGTTAGTGTGTTTAGATTGTCTTCATGACATCATTTTTCGACACTGTTTTGTCAGGCTGAAATATCTTGTCCTCAGCAGTATGGTAGTCTCACAAAGACATTGAGGATTTGTATGTTCAGTATGTTGCAAATTTCCATGTTACGTGTTACACAAAATGAAGAGCTTAAAATGTGTGTCAAAAATTCTAGATGTTATTTAGGTGAATAACAATTCCCATAATTTAACAGGGGAAATATTTTACTGGTGTACAGATACTAAATAAGACCTCATTAATCAATCATATTTATACATATTTCCAAATACCCTTTTAATTAGATTTTTTAGATAAACTATAAAAGAGTTTTGTAGAATCACTGGCATTCTTTAGCACTAGGTGCATATTGCATGCAGTAGCATGTGAACTTGATCATTCAGTTCACATTTTATACAAAACAGAGAAATATTCTTCTGTATCCAAAAACTATGCAATCCAGACATCGCTTGATCTCCTGTTAAATCCCTGGAGACAAACTAAGTATGTCAGTGTGACCTTGTAACATCAGTGGACAGGGGAATATGCATACTAATACTGTATGTTGATTTGAAGGAGCCAAAGCCTTTCAGTGTTTCCTCTGTGCTGAATTCAGTATGTATTTGGATCTGTTTCAGTATTATCAATCATTCTTTTAGCAGTGCTTTCTACTCATGTTGTCTAGGAATGCAAAACAGTAACATTAAATCAGAGAAAACAGTTTGAGAGGCATGAATTAAAATATTTAATACATGGGGCAGCTTGAGAGTTGCAAAAAACACAGTCATAAATTTGAATATTGTTGTTTAAATTAAAATTTGAATAGAAGCTGCTATGCACTCATGTGTGAATGATAACGAGAGCAATGTGAATGATGTGAGATGTACAGGTCCTAATTCTTATGAAGTACTGAATTTGCCATTCTTTTACTTTCACAGAATTCCAATTCACACTTCCAATTAAAATGAAAAATGCGTCGTCTTTTCTATCTTTATGCTGCTTGATACAAGTTCTTGATTTAAACTGGTAGCAGTGGTTGCTTCTACAGGAAAAATAACAGTAATAGCTATAGGACAAATACCTTTTAGGACACATATGACGCAGTGCTGCACTGACACAGAGGTGCTTGAAATATTTTTATTTATTATTGTGGATTTTAAATGTTTAGAAATAATCTTATGGTTGGTATCTTCATGTTGACATTAAGTTAAATATCAGTCAGTCTTACCTTAGTTGAGGGATGGTTACTTTTGCATACTAACCGATGAAATATTCTTGTCTAATTTATGAACTTGTCAAGAGACTACAGAACCAGTGCTCTATGGGACCTCTTTGTGTGTTTTATCCTTTTTTTTTTTTTTCCTGCCCATGATAATACTTCTGTAGGGGTGTTCATATTGATGATGGACAGGTTGACTTTTAGCATCATGGTTTGGATGATCAGCAGTGCAAAAGGTGAAGCTAATGCTTAAGTCTGATGCTTATTTTTGAGTAAATCTATGTAAGGAATTTGTGAAGTTTGCAAAATGTGAAAAGTTCTTTTTGAAGGTGCCATAGCAGTGCAACTTGTGGTGCTGTGTGTGCCTATCACAAGTGCTAGTCTGGTTTGGTTAAAGTCTTAATAAATGTGGTTCATGAATGTGTGTTCCTCAGACCTGTTGAAGAGCAATGATATGTCATGGGAGTTGTCATGTCTGGAATATGGCATGGAGCATAGTGGCTTCTGGAGTCTGGTCCCCTGCTTGTCTGTGGTGAGCTCTGGATGACTGAGTCATATCTGGGCACTGGAGTTTGCACAATTTAATAACACTGTGGAGGTGGTTCGGTGTTTTTAAGGGGATGTGTAGGCTTACACTGACATTTTAGATAAAAGCCATCATTCTGTACTCTCCTATAGCTCTCTGATACACATAGGTTTAACTTAAAATCTAAGTAGTTGTCAGAAGCTTTTTTGATATATAATTTATGGGATTGGGGTTAGGGGGAGGGAGGGAAATCCTTCTCCCTGTTGTATTGCAGCCTGAATTCATAAATTATTTGAATAGCCTATTTTACAATTAGATGCCTCAAAGCTAAGGTCGATGTTCTTAAAACTCATGTCTGAAAGCACACTGTTGTCTGTATTTTTTACTGTGAAGAAAATCAGATGCACTGAGCTTCATTTCTCCATCCATCCAGAGCTGTTACCACTGTGACTGTTCTGGAGAGTGGCATCTCTCTCCTGTCTAACTGCCTTTGGCATCCTGAGTTGGGAATGTTCCCGCAGGATTTGAAAAGCTCATTTTGCTAAGAAATAAGTAAATGTAAGCTATTTACTCAAACACGAGGAAGAAGCGTTTGCAGTGATGTTTATATCTCCCTCTTCTTATATTTGATGGTGCATTAGTTACATCCCTTACTCATGAAATGTGAAGCCTGATTCTCAGTTCCCTTTTCAGCTTGCTCACATCTCCCTCTTCTCAGCAGAGTGCAACAAGCAGCATGCCATAAGCTGTCCTTTATTTCACCTGCAACTGTGTTACTTTGAAAAACATAATTAGGCCAGAGGGAGAGTGACTCCTGCCCTGTGATTAAGGCATTCAGGTGAGGGAAATCTGGTTTCTATGGGTGTTTAATTCTTTCGTCCAGTAAATATTTTTCCATTTCATAGCTTCAGCGGGAGTAGTCTAGGACAGACTATAGTCTTTGGGTTAGGGCACAACGCCGGCATGCAGAGCTGTGGTTGTGAGCCAGCCTCTCAACCTGGAAAGAGCCTACCACCCACTTTTACTTCCTTTGTGGTTGCTTTCCTGATGCTTTTAAATTGCTCAGTGGTGCTTGGAGACATGCTCCTACTTTCTCATCCAAAACTTCAAAATTACATGACTCCTTTCCTCATCAGCCTGTGAAAGGGATGACTTTGTGTCTTGCTTCTGGGGAGGTCTGAGGGTTTTACAACCTTTTTTAATAACATAGGTACCACTTGAGCTTCCAGGATAGGTGACATTTAAGGTACAGCCTTCACAACTATGTTTCCTATTAGGTTAGATGGCTTCCTGCTTACTATCCCAGTTATCTTAATTGCCATTATATAACCAAATTTATTGTAGCCATGCTCAAAATTCTCTTGTGAGTCCATTTTGTGCTTCTGGTCTCATATGGACAGGTAAATCTAAGAAAAGTGTAGATTTTGGGGGGATGAAGGCCAGATTTTGGCAAGACTGAGGTTCCCTTCAGGAAAAAGTCTTTGTTTTGGGATTAGAACACAATTTGAACCTAGTCTGATTCAGTTGTCCAGCATAGGCATCTTGTCCTTACTGAGATGCTTTAAGATATCCACTGCATCTATGCTTGGCTAGCAGATGCAAGACAGCCAGAAAACACAAGTCCTAATTGAACTAGTACCTGCTAGGAAGGTGGAATATTTTAAGACTGCTTGGTACTATTTGCCTCTGCAACTGAATTGAGCCCAGTAGTGTCCCAAGACTATTGTTGCTTAGGCTGAATGTCGTTAGACTGAGAAGTGGGAGGAAGGCGTTGTTTTCTTGCTTTTCAAAGTCATTTCAAAGAAAACCTTCTTTCTGTTTTCTTTACTGTGAGTCTATTTGGTACCTAGCCCAATCATTATAATTTTCATTTTGTAGCTGCCCCAGATCAAGTCTGGAAGGTTAGCTTGAGTTAATGGCTTTCTGGGAAGATAGAGAGAAAGTTCATCTTCTGATATTTCTCATGCATATTAATAGTGGTGTGGAGCTGTGGGGCAAAAATTCATTACTGTTGGTTGTTAGCTGGTATGGAAATGCTGCATAATGGTGCCATTTACAGAGCTGAATTGGTTTTGGAGAAGAAGGAAAATTCTCTCTGGTAACTGATCCATATGATCCTATCTCCAGTAAATTGATTCCAGAATTGTGTTTAAATAGCCTCCGTGAGCGATGTGCAGTGGTATTTATTTGGTACAGATGATTTGCTGGTCCTGATTTTTTGGAGGGGGGTTTGTTTAATGCTGTGGAAATTGGGGGAGGGAGGCAACAGTGAGGGGAAAATTTTATAATATTCCTTAGAGTTGTTCAAACCTGTTTAGATTTTGGAAGGCTAGATTGTTAAATTTGTTGTGTTTTATTTCTAGAAACAGCCTAATTTTGTCTGTTATACTTTCTCCCACCCACATATACACAGTCTGACTCCTTGTACTGTATTGCTTTGTAATTGCACAGTGTTTTGCTTCAAGGATCATCTGTAGACTGTTGTTGACTCCTTCAGATAAAGATTTCATGATCGACGTTGGCATCTTTAGAAGCTTCTGGAAATAAGTCTGTCATCATCTCCCTAATAATTGATGGCGGCAGTGGAAATGGGAGCTGATTTTCTGTGACCATTTTTCCTATGTTTTTATTATTAAAGCAGGAATGCCTTGTAAGACTGGGGCACCTCCCTCACCCTCTCCCAAGGCTGTGCTGCAGCAATGCTCTGTAATACCAATTACTGCGGGGACAGTTTGCTGTTCCAAATGAGATCATGATGGGGATGCTGGAAAATGAGTCTCTCTCAAAATGTGTTTCATGCTCTGAATACTTGAGAGATTTTGTTAGAGTGTGATACTTGGGTCTAGGGGGTTTATGTTTTTAATTAGAGAAGGTGTTAAAAAATCTGCATACTATTTTGCATCAACATCTCTTGTATTCTAGAGGAAAGCACAAAATATTTCCTGATCTTGAAGTATTCTGGGAATATGTTGCCTGTAAAACTGATTCATATTTCTGCAACTGGATAATCTTACTACTTTTACTTTATTTTTTCCCCCAAAGACAGGGAGAGTGCACACAGAGTCTTTAGATGTATAGATAATCTGCTTGTCTGTTTTTATATTGCGAGACAAAAAATGATTTGGGTCTGACTACTTACGCCTTTGTTTTATTGAGATTTTGATTTATTATGGCATAGACAATATCATGTTGTCCTTTACTGAACTAAAAGTAAATCTGCCAAAAAAAATCCCCTTTTGTTCTGCTGCTGAGGAACACTGTGGGCTGCCAAATCCTGGCAGTCTGAGTCACCACAATTGTAATAAAGTGTTTGTACTTTTGCGGTTGCTGTTATTCAGTGTCTTCTAATTTATTCATAAGGCAAAGGGACATCTACAGGTTAAAATACTACTTTTTAAAGAAATATTCCATGTTTATACTGAAATTACATTTGTCAAAAGAGAAATAAATACACACTGGTAACACTTCAAAGCTTCCAAGGAGCAAATGGTAATCTTTAACAATAAGGAATACATATATGCATATATTTAACAAACTTCATTTTCTGTGTAAGAGCAATGTTAGACTTCAGAAAATGATAGGATTATTTTAAACTCCTTACTGAACTCTGCTGTTTTGTTCATCTGATCTGACCTGATAATGATCTGATAAGCAGGGAAACTGTTTCCTTCCTTAAGGAAAAAAAAAAAAAAAAAGGAATAGTTTTAAGGACAGAGACTCAGACCCTGGAAATGCTTATCTGTATTTTAACTCTGATGCATGGTCTGTGACCCAGCAAGCATAACTCATGTAATTGAATTCAAGATCACTCCCAAACAAAGCAGTCAGATATTAAGTTGTGATATTCAAGTAAAATGGAATGACTGCACATAAACAGCTGAGGGAAAGCAAAGTGGTTCTGAATCAAGAATGGGTACTGGAAAGGCTGACAAATAGGTTCCTTGACTCCGCAGCAGATGTGTGTGGTGTCCTGCACCTGGCTGTGGGTACCCTGTGGTGGTCTGGCTGATGCATCCCATCGCCTGGGCTGGGGCAGGAGATGGGACTTCCTACAGATTCTTGATCCCATCACCTGTGCATGAAGAGGAGATAGGTTTCCTTATAATTTCTCAATTCTTTAGCTGTTTATAGGTAGGAATCCTCATGATTTAGGCTTTTAACTCTAATATTGGTTATTAAGGCAGAAACAATGATTTCTTTCTTTCTATTGATAAAAGAACAATAATGCTTTTATTCCTTTCTTGCTTGATACATAAGAAATTCTGTATGTCATTTACCTTTCCCTAGTGCTGAGATAATGAAATTTCCACAGTTCTCAAAAAAAGTCAACTTCAGTAAGTCAGAACATTAGTATCTTTCCCTGACTCTGTCTGGTAGAGCTGCTGAAGAAAAGGAAGGTGGACTGAGCAGCGTTTGGGTGGTGGGCACTGGGGTGGTGTGGGACACATATGGAAATTCATGTGGCAGAACGTACTATAATTTTAACAGATGCTTTGAATCATACCATGACTACAGCTGTTTCACGTGCTACTGACAGGACATTCACACAAAGAAAGGAGGTGGTAGATAAGCAAATGCAAATATATTACATGCCCTCTATCTTGTAGGTTTTAATACATACATTCTCTAATGACGAGTTCAGCGTGAAACACTTGGTGACATGTAATTATATATACATAACGTAAATAGCAGTTGATTCATGCTATCCCTCTCGGGGAATATATTCTTAATACACTGAGGTAGGGATGAGTGAATAGTAGTACAGCTCTGAGCTTCTTAATTCATGTGGCAATTCAGTCTCGCTCGGGGTGCTGACTTCCTTTCTCCTTTTTTTTTGCCCATAAAAGGAGAAAAGCGTTACCATATGACTCGCTTTAGAGAGAATCACAAGATGAGGATGGGGGGTGGGGGGAGTTATTCAGGTAACTTTTTCTTGTACACGATATAAGACATTCTGCTTTCTGTGTTTAAGGTGGTATTACTAGCAGAGTATGTGATAGTATCTCATTCAACTTACATTGAAGTAAACCATTAAATTCTTCTAATAACTTTTTTTTTTCTTTTTTCCTGTATGGATGAGAGATTTGGACAGGATCTTGGATATAAATGAGTTTGGAAAGAAGATGAAAATCCTATTCTCAGGGATTAGGCTGTCCTCCAAACCTGCAGACACTTTCCTGCTGGTGGTTAAAGAATCACTGCGTGTGGTATTCTCCCATCTTGTGCCAGTGACTGTAGATAGGTATGCCTAAGTTTATTGCTTAATTTTGCACTGTTAAAAAGTTTAATCTCTAGTTTTCCAGAAAAAAAAGATTGTTCAGGTGATTCTCTGAGGACTTGACAAGAAATCAAATCTGGACATTGCAGTGCCTTTCTGTGACTGGAGAAGCCCTTGAAGCCCACTTGCCTCTGCAGTCTTTCAGTGTACAGTCAGTTGCCTGACTTCGACATATTCTGACAAAAAGCATAGCCCTCCCACTGATGAAGGTCATTTTCTCTATAGAACAAAGGCATTAACAGCTGTAAGTAAGTTCCACCCAGCTTCTGTTGTGGGCTACGAGGTGGTCTTTGATGGGCTCCTGATTCAGCATCAGAGTGTGCAGCCAGCACCAGGATGGTCTCGAACTGGGCAGCTTCAACCCTGCTGCCTGCTGATGTCCTGCATGTTCATTCAAAGCCATCTCTGTGTCAGTGATTCACAGTATTGATCACAGTATTGATCAGGTTGGGTTTAGTCAACCTTGTACGTTCCCTTTATTTACGGGTGCTGTGAAACAGTTTGACATGGGGGCATGTAAATCAGCTGCCTCTTCTTGCTCAGTCCAACACAAGGTAGTTTAGAAATTACAGCAGAATGGATTTACCTGTGGAAACCAGACTCTTTTCTTTGACAACTGTGGAAAGTGGAGATCTTTGACACAAACATTTACTTTCATATGAAATAAAGCATTTTGTCCAGGAATCCAAAGGGAGCTGGAGAAAAATAAGATCTTAGTAATGAGCAGTCATTTCCTGGCATCATCCTTTTCTAGTGTCACTGTAGGTATCCTGGGAACAGAGCAAAAAGACCATACTAATTCTGGATCTAAAGTAACTTTTTCTTTTAAGCTGGTTTATTATTTTTTTTCCACATCAGAACTAGGATGTAGGCCAAGATCTGTGAGAAACAGATGTCTGTCTCATACCAGCAGTGCTATCATCACTGGGATTTAATACATTTGTTACTTCACTTATGTGGGAGGGTTTCTTGTTGTGTTGTAGGTTTTTGGTTGTTTTTCTCGGAAGATCTGATAGTGTGTTTTCTGGTTAATTGGAGTGATGGTCTTTAGTCGAGTGTTGATGTCACTGTTGGGGTAGATGTGTCATCTTTTCATCTTTTTGAAAGACAAGTTGTACCTGTGGTTCAAGGCACTACAATTAGAGTAAATCAGGGTGTGCAAGCTCATCATCTGGGACCATTAGGTTGGAGAAGATGGTTATTAAGTGGACTCATGAGACCAGATTGGCAGCCAGTACTCCAGCAGTTATAAATGGTTCGTCAAGGTTTTACAGAATAATATGTAGTTTTGTAAATACTGAGATGGGTTAACTGTGACTGGATGCCAGGTGCCCAACAAAGCTGCTGTATCACTCCACCTTCTCAACTGGGAAGGGTGGAGAAAACATAATGAAAGGCTTGTGCATCAAGACAAGGACAGAGAGATCACTAAGCAATTAACATCATGGGCAACACAGACTCGACTTGGGGAACTTAATTTAATTTTTTGCCAATCAAATCAGAGTAGGATAATGAGAAAAGGAACAAATCTTCAAATACCTTCCCTCCACCCCTCCCTTCTTCCCAGGCTCAACTTTGCTCCTGATTTTTTCTACCTCCTCCCCAGCAGTAGCACAGGGGGATGAGGAATGGGGGCTTGTGGTCAGTTCATCACCCGTTGTCTCTGTCACTCCTTCTTCCTCAGCAGGAGGACTCCTCTCACTCTTCCCCTGCTCCAGCATGGGGTCCCTCCCACAAAAGACATTATTCCACAAACTCCTCCAACACGAGTCCTTCCCACAGGCTGCAGGTCTTCACAAACTGCTCCAGTGTGGGTCCCTCCCACGGGGTCACAAATCCTGCCAGCAAACCTGCTTCAGCACGGGCTCCTCTCTCCATGAGGCCACAGGCCCTGCCAGGAGCCTGCTCCAGCACAGGCTTCCCATGGGGTCACAGCCTCCTTTGGGCATCTTCCTGCTTCTGCTTGGAGTCCTCCATGGGCTGCAGGTGGGTGTCTGCTCCACCATGGACCTCCATGGGCTGCAGGGGCGCAGCCTGCCTCACCATGGTCTTCATCGTGGGCTGCAGGGGAATCTCTGCTCTGGTGCCTGGAGCACCTCCTCCCCCTCCTGCTTCCCTGACCTTGGTGTCCACAGAGTTGTTGCTCTCACATATTTTCATTCCTCTCTCCGGCTGCTGTTGCACAGCAGGTTTTTTTCCCCTTCTTAAATATGTTATTCCAGAGGCACTACCACCATCACTGATGGGCTCAGCCTTGGCCAGCGGTGGGTCTGTCCTGGTGCCAGCTGCATCGGCTCTGTTGGACATGGGGGAAGCTTCTGGCAGCTTCTCACAGAAACCACCTCTGTAGCCCCCCTGCCACTACCGAAACCTACTCATGCAAACCCAGTACAGAATACGGTTACGTTTGTAAGACTACTTCAAGGTAAGCAGAGTTGGGAATGGAGAAGCATGTAGGGAGATGATCTATAGGTAAGGAGTTGTGAAAGGGGTGTATGTTTTTGGACTGTCAGTGTAATTTTTCAGTACACTCTGACACTGCATAATCACTTATATCTATACAAAATTTTGAACAGACATTCTTGGTAAGTGTAATATTTACATTGAAATTTGCACCATGGTAGTTGTGTTTTCCTTTGGAAAATTTTTATATGCCTCTGTTGTTTTTACAAAGACTCCTTGCTTATGTTCGTGTTTTGTTTTGTTTTTTGTTTTTTTTTTTTTTTTGTGCAAAATAAAGGTAAATCTTTTTGATTCAAGTGGGCATGAAAATTTTTAAACTAAGTAAGTTGTGATATCTGACTTAGAAGAAAGAAACGAATTTGTGAAGACATATGTAAGTTTGTGAATTATTGAAAAGAGCACGTATTTGTTTCTGAAATGCTAATAATGTAAAGTTAATTATTTCCTTGCCCACCACTCTGATGTGGGTAAAATTTGGAGAAGTAGAGTCTCAGCTGTTGTGCATTGGGGTGCTGTCAGTAGAGCTATGCCCACTCTATACCCACTGACATGGCCAATGTTCTACTGGCAGCTGTCCACGCATGCTGAAATTAAGAAGTCAGATGCTCATCTTCAGTCTGTCTGAACACATTAAAAAACCCCAAAACCTAAGGAGTGCAAACTTGAACATGTGCCGCATGCAAGACGTGCAGAAACACAAGTCCTCAACTGTTAGACGTTTATTTGGTTCCGTTCTCTTGGCTTGAAAGCAACAACCACCTAGGTGAGGATGTGATATTAAAGACAGAAATTATAATGCCTGGAAGAGATGACCTGTTAATTCTGCAATGCATTGGCTACTTATGGAAATAACTTCTAAAAGTGATGTTCTCCAGAAGCAACTGGCTACTATAATCATGATGCATGTTCATAGTAGGAACTAAATAAGGAATGGATATGGCATGCAACTGTACTGTTACATTTTTAGTACTGTTCATGACACAGTTTTGTCCTGTGCCAGCTAACAGTCTCCCAGATAATGCCCAAGCATAGTTCTGGGGTTAGGAGAGATGGATCTTTTCCAAAAGGCTGTTTGGATCTGGCTAGGCTGTTTTAGAGAGATAGGATTTTAGTTGTACAGCCATGATCTGTACCATGCTTGCTGGTTCCAAGCCCAAATCGTGGCTATGTGCCCTGGTCTGTTTTATTTTCTGACATATGTGGCCACAGATTCTGCTTTCCAGGAAGCTGGGATTCAGCAGCTTCTTTGGGAAGGCAATGGCAGGATTGTCTTTGTGTGTTTAGAAAGGTAGGAGAAAGAATTCTATCAAATCTGTGAGAAGCTGTGTCTGTGAAGCTGGAAAAATAATCCGGAGCAATTTAAAATCATAGAACAATTGAGTTTCATATTCTTTTTATAAGAAAAGCCCCAGAAAATGCACAGGTGTAATTATCCATTTTGAAAGTACTAGTTTTAAAAAATAAAATAATTATGAAGGATTATGGCTTGGCATTTTAAATCAGAATGAATAAATTAAATGCAAGCAGGTGGCATCTACAGTGTCCTCAACCAGAGGATGTATATCCTGGCAGTACTGTAAAATTTATCCCTGTCCTAAGCTTAACTAAAGGAGCAATAGCAACCTGCTAGCACTGACCTGAGTTGGCATGATCTTTAGGTTTTCCCTGGGGAATCACTTTCTCAAGCAGATGTTGCATCCGTCTTCTAATTGTCTGATTGCTTCCTTTATATTTAGAAAAACTGTAGGGTGGGGGAGTTTTTTTTTTGTGGTTTTGTTTTGTTATTTATTTTTTTATTTTTTTTTTGTTAAGCAATGTTAAAGCTATTAGCATCCTAATAACAGAATCTGGTCCAACAGACAACTTGCAGGTTGACTCTACTCTATGGAGCACTTCCATCTGTCTCACTGCCTCTCTTCTATAGATGAGGAATAGCTGTTGGGATGGCGTAGGCTGCCTGGTGAACTGGACACATATCCCTCCACCTGGAAGTGGTCCAGTGATCAGAAACAGGTCCCTGTCTCTGTGTGGACAGTGAACTGGCCAAGCACCATTCCTGGGCTGGGAGTTCCTGATGCTGTTTGTGGTTTGAGGGTTGCATTGGGAGAGAATTGAAGCTGGGGTCAGGATACTCTAAGGATGAACTGCCCTGAATTACCTGTGTTACCACTGACATTTCTCACATCTTTCTGCATAATATTTAAATAGTACGAACTTGGTAGTAAAGGCTTTAATGAGCCTGTGCTTTTTCATTACGTACATTGACAAGTGTGTTCTGCTACTGCTCCTTTTTTACTTTTTATATCTTAAATCAAAATACAGATTTGTCACTTCATTTTGGAACATGTACTTTTTACTTTTTGAGCAAAGGACTTCTAAAGCATGAAATAATATTGTGGTTGCATAATTAGGATTCAGAGTCTGGCCTCTGACACACACTTCATCTTATTTAACTCTTCCATTTCACCTTTGAACTACAGCATTATATAGTTGATTCTGTAATGCAACTTCACTTAACTCTTTATTTGAAGTCATATTAATTTAGCTTCTTTGCTATTTATGCTTTGTTGAATACTGATCATACAGCCTTAATTATTTCTTACACAGCAGGAAACTTTCAAAGTAGCAGCTGTGTTTTGCCTTAAGTCAAATTGGTTGTGGACTACAGCTGCTCAAATCCCTGGGTGGATAATAAGCTTTGCTCTCAGCAGGTCCCTGGGACTACTATGCTGAGGGTACCAAATTGACTTCTGTCTTTCATTGTATAAATGAATTTTAACTAGAGATAAATTGACTTACTGGATGTTACCAAAATTCTTCTCTTCTGCATTAATATGTAATGGTTTGCCTCTTCGTTGACGTCTTTCCCTTAGAGCAGCGTTAAGGTTTTTGCTAAGGTTTCCAGAGTGTCTGTTTATTTCTGTCCATTTTTATCATGCTGGTATTTAAGAAATGATCACTTTCCTTTCTTCCTGACTTATGAATTCTCCTGAGGAGAAGAGCAGTTGCTCATAAACATGTTTCTTCACCCCGTGTTTAGGTCAGTGTGTTGTAAGCAGTATCTTGATATTTAGTTATTGTATAAACATGTTGAAGTGTTGTCCCTATTCATTCCCCCTGGCTTTCCTATGAAAGACTGATATCACTCTTAAACTGTTTATCTCCACTTTTAAAGGAATATTCCTTTTTAAAGACCCAAAACTGGAAATTTGAAGCTCCTTCAGTCAGAGTAGTTCATCCTCTTTCTCACCCATGGCACTTGCTTTCCCACTCAATTGCATTTCTCTCAGTCCAAATGTCTTACCTCGATGAACTTGCATTGCAGCCTGTTCCATGCAGTTACTGCTTGCGGAACAAGAAGTGCTTCCTGGCATCTGTTCACAGTCTTTTTTTAATGCCCATTTCATACCCATTCATTGTAGTAACTCTATGAATTGGACTGATGTTTTTGCATCCTATTTCAGATTGGTTTAGTTTGATTTTGTTTTAGACTGAAAGAAACTGGGATACCTGGGATAAATTTAAAAAAAATATTGAAAAGCAGACTTCTAGAATGTAATGTGTATTTTGTTAAAAATTTAATTCAATGCTAGCTACTACATAAGTTGTGCTTAGGATAGCTATTCTGTGTAATTTGCAAACTTTTTGTAATTTCATGACTCAGCTAAACAGGAGATACTCCTTGATAGCTGCTGTTTTTTTGTTTCCAAAATTTAGCTTTTCTATATAAAACTGTATTTCTCCAAATAAGCCAGGTTATGTAACACAACAAACTGCTCTAACGTAAAAAGTATGGAAATTATTAATATAATTGAAGAAAATTCTAATTTAGTTTTGATCCATGTTATATCTCAAGATTTCTAATTAGCTCGGTATGTTTATGTGCTCTGATGAACATACATTTTTTTAAAACAATCCAATTGTCTTGTTTTGCAATATACAAATTCTAAACATTATAACAAATATATTTTATCTTCTTTCATCTACTTCACAACTTTTATGCTACTTTTTATTACAATTTTTTATTTTTATTCCATAGAGTTTTAGCTTGGATTTTTTCTGTTCCCCTTGAAATCAGTTTAAAGGTTTCCGGCAACTTTTTGCCATAATTACACTTGTAAGTCTTTTTCTGTAATTAATGAATTTTCCTTAAAAATACATCTGTTCAAATGCTTCTGTAGAATTTGGTGAGATAAGTCCTGTGCATTTGAAGGGAATGAACTAGTTTTTCGCTCTCAAATTAGGATATTTTTAGTAATATTTTCATTTAATACTTACAGAAAGAAGAGGAAATTTTGTACCTTTTTTGCCTTATTAAAGTCTTTTTACTTCTGTTTCCTTTTTTGTGATAATGGGTTGTGAATTCGATTAAACTGTGTTGCCTGTGGCTTCAGTGACTAAAAACTCATCTTTTCACACTGATTAACTCCTTCAGGAGTGGATCAAATAAGCAGATCAGGTCATAGCTCAAATACATACAGTTCTGCAGGTATGTGCTTTGGTATGAGATACTGAATTGTTTAATTAATGTATTTAAGGTATTTATCTAACAAATACTTTCCTCTCCTTTCTCAAACTGACATAGGATTTTTTTGTATTGTGACATTCCTCCAAAGCCACTTGATGTTACGTCAGCATAGTCTGTGCTAGACTTGCCCTTTCAAAGCTAAATTCCACCTTTTTTATTTGTTGATCATCTGAATTTCACAGTCCAATTTCTTTACCTGCAGTGTTTGTTTCTGTTCTTTCCAGTCTCTTCTTCCTACTGCAATCCTTTCCCATCATTTTAATCCATTCCGTTCTACCACTTTCTCTTATTCCTGGTATTAAATCTGAATTGGTTTCTGTTTACCATGAATCTCACTGTGTTGTTGCTTAACCACTCTTTCCAGTTAACCTTAATTACATGAAACTTGGAAAATAACTAAAAACTTAGTAGCTTGGGAGTTAACATGGGGTAATGTGGGATACCCTCTTTGAAACTTTCTGACAGATGCTCATTTAATTAGTCATGGCATTCTTGAGTCCTTCAGGCTTGTCATTTTTGTTGCTGTTGGGTCAAGAGGGAAGGGGTCATGTTTTTATGTATCTTCAACCAGTAAATGCTGTAGCAAATGATGGTACCAGAGCTGGAGGGTCAGAAGTTCTGTCTTACTGCATCACTGCTCTGTAAGAAATGGTGGTTTCCTGGGTTCTGTGAAGTGCTTCCAGCCCCTCCCCTGTCCTGAGGTGTTCCTGCTTTGCCTGCTCCCATCTAAGCTGCTTAACTCTCAGGAGTTAACTAAACATCTTAAACATGATAACGGTACTCCTCTACGCTGATGCACCATGCTATGTGATTTATTGATGTTTTGCTCTGGGCATAATGCACAGTATAAGATACATTGCAGCAGTACTCATTGCTATAAATAAAAAAATAAATAAAAAAAAATACTATGTTTTGAAGACATTTAAGTAACTTTCCTGATTTTTACTTAGTAATTAAAACAGATTCATTAATAACAATTCTTTTAAACAAATTTTTAAATCCACAGATTGCAGCCTCTATCTAATTTGTGTGAAGGCGCTGGATCATCTTCAACAAGGTAAGAGTCAACTATGGTACTTTGTCTTGCACAGAACAGCTGTCTAGCAGATTTCAATGTCATAAATGATAAATGAATATTCATTTTCCCTTGAACAGCATCCTGTTATGTAGTTTTTCTGTTTCACCTAACTGATGCTTTCAAAATGCTATCTGGGCATAATAGTCTCACCTTGAGGTTTTTATTTGTTTGCTTTCCTTGCTATAGAACAACAACTGAGAATTCTTCTTCCTATGTACTTTTTTCATTTACTACACTGTTTTGAATCATTTAATTGTTATTGTTCTGGTTTGTGTAAACCCTTGGGACAGAGTTGGCTTAGGCAGAGAAAGGGATTTGTTCTCATCCTTTTTGAAGTCCTAATTCTGTGGGTTTATTGTTTTTTTTAGGCCTTCTACTGCCTTTTTTTATTTTCCAAATCTTGACGAGGTTCCCATCAAAATATCTGAAATACATGTTCTAAACGCCCTCTGTTGCTACAGAACTGGAGAGAATTTGCAGCCAGCAGCAAAATAAAGCAGTGCTGAAAATAGACTTTTTTTCCCCTAGAGAAAGGGAGTTCCCTGACTTGACCAGCTACTAATTGGTACAAAGGTTTGTTTACACAGAGGAGCTATTCCTAATTAGTTCCCTATGTGGGTGCTCTACTTGGCAAATTAGTGTTACATTCTGATTTAATTTAATCTGCTTTTATAATAAATTGCTATAATTTGCAGTAAGGAATGTATTTTTAGAAGGAATAAACAATCTACACTGCATGACCTCCAAGTTTCAAAAGATAATACCTCTTTAGGCAGAGATCAAGCAGCCTTACTATTTTGAAATTAAATGAGTAAAAATCCATTGTTAGATTAGAACCATTTTTTAGTCACATCTTCATTAATATAGCTGCAGAAACGCAACCATGTGGTTTTCGAAACCAAAACTTAATTCATCTGCTTTATGGACCTGTTGACTTGACCTCCGTTTTTCCATAGTCATGAGGATAATGAACCATAATATTTAGGAAGAGTGTTTGTAGAGTTATATTTGCATTGTTGAGGTTATGGTTGAAATGGAAGTTTGCTTCCATGCCTTCTGTAGCAGATTTCTTTTTCTTGAGTTCACCTTTGGTCTGGGAGCAAACTTCCATCTCTAAGTTATTTTATTTAGAGAGTTGAAAAAATAACATAAGAATAGTTTCATCCATAGATCCTTATGAAGGACCTGGTCCCCTTGCTTTTCTCTCAACCTCCCCCCTCTAACACTTGCAGAATCAAATGATCACTGTTAGGCATTTTAATTATATTCTTTATTTCAGTAGTTTCAAAAGATTGGAAAATTAGTTTCTGAACTTAGAGCCTCTTTATCCAGACTTCTTTCAATGTAAATATTGTTTTAAATAAATACAGCCTTTATAATACATCATTAAATGTTTTGGAAATGTATTTGCATTTTAATTGGTTCATTATTATTTCTTTTAATTCTTAGTATAATGTATACCAGTGAACATTATTTTCCTTTGGCTATACCAGTCTTGGCATCAGCTCAGTATAAAATCCAAAATAAATTGAATCTGTTCTACAGAGTTACATGGGATAAAATTTAGTGTAAGTACATGATCATTGCAACCCAGTAGCATTTTTTCCTGATATTCCTTCAAAAAATGTTGGCTGTTATAAATTTCACTTTGAAAAGAATAATTTCTGTTTTCCATGGATATTTCCTTTTTATGCTAGAAAGTTTAATCTGAAAATTGAAAGAAGGAAAAGCAGGCTGATCCCAAGTGTAATCTTGAATGTTTTTCATGACAGACGGCCATTGACTGTTTAGCTTCACCTCTTTGGATTTTTGAATGTGAATTGGAACCACTGTATTTCTAGGTAAGATATAACTATGTGTTTGTGTTAAGTAACCCTTTTCTTTTATACATGAATTGTGAGAATGCTAAAGGGTGCAATATACTGGACTTTGTACAAGGTGTTCATGTCTTTGTTGAATGAGTCCAATGTTATTTGAGATTTTAAGTAATAACAGTTCAGTTGTACTAAATCTTTACATTCCCTGAGAGAAGCCACACCAGCAAGTCTTCATGGTCTGTCTATGTATGAGAAGTAGTTTTATGATCGGGTAAAATAAAATCATCTACATCGTTGTTTGACTCTCTTGTAGCCATTCAAAGTAGTGGTTCAGTTCTGTCTGCTTCTTCTCTTGCATCAACACCTGCTCTCACCTAGGATGTGCTGGTTTAGGGAATTTGGTGCTGAAAATCTATGAGATTGCAAAGACTTCATGGAGGATTAATTTTCTGTCAGTTTAGACCTCTGCATCAGCACACTGTGGATGCAAACAAGAACTGGTGTCGACACAAGGAAATCATTTGCCAGTACTTGCAGCAACAAATTGTTTTATTCCTGCTTCTCTCTGCTCCAATAAAAGGTTTCATACGTGAGGAAGGCTATGAAGGGGTTGTGAACAGCTGCAGACTTCAGTATCTGAGGAAGAAGCAGAGGATGATGGAGAAGAGCTAGAAGGTTTTGATCTGTAGATGTAATTACAAGAGAATATGTCACTGAAGATTACCACCTTCTCCTTAGTGAAATACTAGAAGTCATGTCAATTTGGCTACTTATGTTTACTGCTTAGATGATATGGAAGAGAAGGGAGATGTCAGTGTCACACTTCACATGTGGCCAAGTTGTGGTCAGCTATGTGCCAGGGCTCCAGAGCTACAAGTCGGAGGTGCCAGTTCTGGTGGTTCTGACCCAAATTCACTGCTGTTTGCCAGCCCGTTCTGGACTGCTGGGAAACATGAAGCGGACATGACATTTGAGGTGGGCAGTTGCAGCATGTAACAATTAAAATCTGAAAAGGAATAATATCTTACTTTATTTTGGGAAGTAAGTCTGTGTGAGATGGTAGCTTTCACTTGGTGATTTCTCAAAGAGATGGAAACCACTGAGTATGGAAAGGACTCCTTAAGCTAACCCTATGGTAACAGTGAGTTCTGACATTAATTCAGCTGCCATGAGAGGCATCCAAGCAGTGATGCTATGGGCAAATGACCACAAAAACTTCAAACTGTTGCAGGTAAAAAGAAGCCCAACATAGCAGCAGCCTGACTGGCTTTCTATCAAAGCAGATTTTCAGTACCCAAGTGAAGGCAGGGATCTCAGTGGCAGTCTACCAAAGTGAAGGTGGTTGCTAATCATGTGGAGGTTTGTTCGGAAGCAATAAAGCTGTTTGTAGAGGAGTTTTGAAAGTGCAGAAATCCATTAATTTCAGACCACAAAGGATTCTGGTGAATGTGGAACTGGTGTAGTTGAAAGACAGAAATATTCCAGTTTCTTTTCACTCGGATGGGTGAACAAACCCAGGTCCAAGGGAGAAGGTTGGATGTGAGGCGTGGAAGGAAAGATTTATTAAGATTAAAGGTTATAATCATAGCTTTGACAGTTTCTGCAGTGTAGGAAATTATTCTTCTCTACCTTGTAAACTAATGATGTGAGACTTGTAAGGGCTGTATACTTAACCAGTGAAACTGCTTTGTGTATTCTATTTTTACACTTAATTTTCTCCTTTAAAAGGCCTTCCAGCCTTCTATTTTGTTACAGGCATATGGAATTTAGAATAGAAATTATGTACATGACAGACGTATTACATTTTATCAGGATAGCATTTCAACTAAAATTTAAGGCCTGTTCTAATTTTTAAATGAAGGACAATCTTTCTAATCTGGAGAGGATCTCAGAAATGAGTGCTCTGCATGGGTTTATCCACCCTAGTAGTGGGCACTGAGATTAGCTGAAGGGAGATCTTAGAGACAGGGCAAATAGAGCGAAAAGGACTAATAATAGGAAAAATGGTAGGAATGGAGAGAAACACTCTTAACATGTCAGAAGAAACAGGAAATTATAAGAAGCAAGGAATGTGAAATGAGGAAACAGATTTGTTAAATTATGGATTCTTTTAAATTTAGTCCATACAAAGTTAGTATTACTACAGTCTAGTTCATGGCTTTTATTAATTCCATTAGCAGGAAATAATCAACTGGTAGGAAAACTTTTTAGTAATTTTTTTTACCTGATAAGTTTTTGAAATCCTAACTGTTTGCTATTAGAGACCTTTTACAGATATTAAGGCAAGTTATTTTTTTCAAAATGAAGCCTTTAAATATGCCTTTAATGACCTTAAAGATTGACTCTTTCAGAAGGCTATGACAAAATATGGACTACAGAAGCATCTAAACAATTTTTTTCCTAAAGAAAAGGTTCTGAAAACTAAATTTTAATATGGAAGTGACAAGCTAATAATAATTTCTATATACTAATGCAGCAGAATCAATTATTTGTGCTTACAGTTGTGAGCTGTTTGAACTGTGCTGAAAGGCTTACATGATAAGGTTTTTCATTTCTCCTAGTGCAAAGAGAAGGACTGAATCTTGTTAGCTGTTTTTTAAAATTACCAGCATCCCTTACAACTGTTTTGAAAAATATGACATGAAATATTGTTTTAATTCTCCAGAATTTGAATTTTCTTATCAGATTAAATATTTGTATAACTGTTCGCAGAAATGGTTTTGTGTGTATATATGCATGTGTATATTGATCTATTAATGTTGGTTTTTACATGACCTTATAGGGCACAAGAATGTGGGGTGGAAAGAGTAAACTAGTTTTCATGTTCAATTTCCTGTTTTCTAAGAGTACATGGGAAAGTTTCATTATTAAATAATGCAACAGTAAACTTAAGTGGAAAGATGGAACTACGATGACATTATTCACGTCTTTGGATGGTAAGTATGTTCTTAAAATAATAACTGGTTGACAAAGTTAGGCATAATTTTCTACCAAAACTAGCATGAGCTGTTAAGATGAAGTTTAGCAATGCAGGAAGAGCAACATCAAGCATTTAACCTAATGTTAAATTGCCTAGAGTACATTTGGGCAGCTTCACTAACTGCATGAGGCATCTGGATTGATGCTTAGGTGACAGAATTAATATCTAAAGCTGAATCTCTGGAGTGAGTTTGTACTTCATATGCAAATGTGTCCTTAGGAATCCTTAGGCCATGATAACTTCTACTAACTTCTCAGCTAACTTGATAAAATGAGGAGCAGTGTGGTTGTAGAACTTTAGAATGCATTTTAGAAATTTTTTAGAAAATAATTCAAAGTTCAGAAACAAGATGATAATGTTTCACATCTGTTACTGGGCAGTTTTTGAGAGATTGTTCTTTATGCTCGCAGAATATCTTGTACAGGCATGTTCTGTACCATCATGTGGAGTACCATGTAATGAAGTTTTCAACATAAATTACAAGTTAATTCATTGCCAGGTGTTTTACAGATATAATGCATAAACATATTTCAGGGAGAAATGTGAAAAAAAGGTACTGTGGTAACTGTAGTTGGTTGCCTTGTGTTGTTGACCAGATGTGTTTTCCAAAGAAGTAGGCACTCTCTTAATCTGGAATTCAGTTTTTGGCCTGATTTTGGTCTGTAGAGGTAGAATTTGAGTCAGTGAGAGCCTAAAATTACAACACTTTTCCTGAATTTTGAATCCGCAGAGGAGCATGGTTTCCTGGCAGGTGTTAACGATGAGATGTTTGCTAATTACAGCAGTGAAACTTCATGAAGTTCTTGAAAATTAAGGGTAGAATTTTTCAAGTGTAGCAAAAGTCACAGACTCTATTGACTTCACCTGAAAAAAAGGATCTAATTTTTCACCAGTAGCAAAAAATAAGGCTTTGTGTTATCTTTTTTTTTTTTAATAAAAAACTCTTTGAAAGAGATTTTTCTTTCATGAAAAAAAAATTGCAAACTTTTTTTTTTATTTTGCAATGCTCACCTTCGTTAACACAACTTGCTGACTTCCTTCCTCAGCTGCAGTTCTTCCTACACTCAGAGGTCAGAAAAGAGCAAGATCAACAAGCCACACATCTGGCTGTCTCTCTTTCCAACTGGAACAAAGAAACAATTTTTTTAATGGCTTTTTGAGTTAATTGTAAACAATTTGGTTTTGGAGTCGCTGACATGCAGCAAATGTTTCTTGTAGGCGGATGTAGGGAAAAAGGACTATGTCCTAATGCAATTCCTCTGTGGACAGAAAGGGGAAAAAAATCACTTAAAAAAAAATAGGAATGTCTTGATCCTTGTATCATTGAAGTATGCTCAGAATTTTGAGTTCATTGCACAAGCTTAAAATATATGCTTTGATGAGGCAGAGAGACAGAAGTAGTTGCTTATTTAATTTTCCTATACTTTGTATACAGTAATAATTTTTTTTTCCCCTTTATTTTCAGTAGCTGTTTATGTATGAACAAATTGACAGTGATAAAAGACTGGCGACAAACTATAGAAATAGGGGGGAGAAAAAACTATGTTAAAATGAGAGTTCTGTTTTAATACTTTTTTATTCTATTTACACTGTTCCTAAATGCATTTTGCCAGTAAACATTTCTTCAAAAACTATATTTACAGTCATTAATCCTTAAATAACATTTTGAAAACTAATCCTTAAATAATTAGTGAAACATAATACTTTTCTTACTTTCCCAATTGTAATTTTTTAAACACCCCCTAGCATCAGGTAGCATCAATTTTTATGTAATCTGTTAGGTTTACTTTTTTTTAAAGTGTTTAAAGTAAACATCTGGTGTGACTTTTGGTACTTTCACACTTCACAACAGGAAATACTGGAATTGTTGGTACACAGCACTTCTGAAATCCCAGATACTTTTAAAAAACTTTATTATACATTTATGTGCCTAATTTGAGCTCACATTATTCTGATATTTTGGTTGCTTTGTTTAATATGTCTGTCATGATAGTTTTATTTCTAACCTGACCATCCTGCTAAATATTTAGAAATGTCCTGATGTGAAAAGTAAATTGGTAATGTTGGTTTATTAATACATTTGACTATTTAGAACAATGCTTAAATTTATGACAAACTTCAATAAAATGAATCATCCAAAGAAAATACTTTATATCAATTTGTTTGTAGGAGGTAAAATGCACTGTACTATTTTTTGTCAAATGTAGGTGTTTGAGTTGATAATGCCACTTAGTGGATAACAGCATTAACTGCAGCCTTTTTTCAAAACCAATTCAGTTGGCAGACAGCTATCTTGACTTACATTGGAGTTTTCCTCCTGGCTAGAATATGCTGATCATAGCAAATTTTCAAATAAGTTTTTATTATCAACCCTGTTTTAGGAAGTTTAAGGTGGCCAATTCAGTTTTTGGATAAAGTGTATTAAAATGTAGGAATCATTTATTACAGAATTTTAAACTTACAGGAAAAATAAGAATCTTTTTGTGTTTACTTTGGTTGGAAAGATAAAACAACAATCTTGGTTTTCTTGCACTTCTTCTTTAGGT
Source organism: Tyto alba (assembly GCF_018691265.1). Taxonomy (NCBI): domain Eukaryota; kingdom Metazoa; phylum Chordata; class Aves; order Strigiformes; family Tytonidae; genus Tyto; species Tyto alba. The sequence goes on along the minus strand of NW_024881316.1, from coordinate 37,965,793 downwards.
TAATGAAATTTAATTGTCAGTATGGTGATAATTTTGGTGTTTTAGGCAATGCTTTGTTATAGTCCTTATGGTTGGAAGATTGGTGGCTGGGCAAACTCTGAACTAGAACAAGCCAGTTCTTCAAAAATTGAATTTAAGAGGATCTGATTGAAAGTAGTGCCTTTCCATGGGTGACAGTGTGGAGAGCATACGCAAAAGGGTAGTAGAGGACTGGGCTGAGTCCTGCCTTAGTTGGGCTTTTGTAGACTTTAGATAATTCTGCTTTGAAAGATCAGAAAGGTGAGATAGGTACCAAATCTCTATTCTACCACTGTCATTTACAATTACTACTTCTTGAATATATTCTTTCCATAAAGACTCTTCTTTGCTAAGTAGTTTGGATGGCAGTATTAATAAATTGTTGTATTTGATATAAAATTTAAATATAAAAATCCAAACTTTTTATCTGAGACTAATGTATATATACATATTTAGAGAGTTTATATTGTATATTTTTTTCTAATATCAGTGTATTAAATCCATTCTATCAAAAGAATACTATCCTCTTCAATTAAATGTTTTGGGAGATTTTTATGGAAAAAGTTTTTTCAGTGTTGAAACATAAATTGATTTAGGTCTTTCCATTCATTTTCAGTCTTTCAAACTGTTATCTTTGAACTTTTTTTCCCCTAAGTAAATTTCCATTACTTCCCATCAACCCTGATAATCCTCCATCACTGAGCATTTTTTTTACTTAATCTCTTAGGCTTTTCCGAAGTTTTCAGTTATGCTGGTTTTATTACTAAGTCAGCTGAATAAATTGCAGCTCAAATAATGATCAGCTCAGAGGAGAAGGAAGAAAACATAATTCAATTTCCGGATATGTTTCAGTGCTGTGTTATAGGCTGGTTGTATTAATGATGAAGACTGAAAGATTTTTGTTGGCTTAAGTAACAGTGTTTTTCAGAAAATCTCTATCTTCGATTTGTTTATTGTGAAATTGGGAATACCTGAGGGGGTTTTCTGCCTCGTCCCATCCTTCAGAGAACTCGCATGATCTAAGTCATGAGCCCAGAGGAACCCTAATTTTACCACTCCATTAGTGCTGAGATCACACAGGCATTCTTCCTCCTCATGCCTCTGTACACTGTGGTGTTGTACAAATGCTCGTGTGTCTGGATAGCTGGAGTAGATGGCTTTGAGTCAGCAAACAGCTTTGGTTAAGTAAATTATTTTAATCTTTTGTTACAGTTTTAATCTTGATGTATCTATTTTTTTACTGTATCAAGCAACTCATTCTCAGTTCTCCACTAAACATTCTCATTAGCAACTGTGTACATGTGTATATGTACATATGTTATGTACATTTGTGTGTCATGTAGTTTTTACACAGTTTTTTTTTCAGCAAGGTTCTACAAATATATTTAGATTAACTATTTAAATAGTTATTTGTAATTTGAAACTTTATTTGTAAAGGCAACATTCACAGATTCCTAAGTTGTATTTTTTACATGTGACATGTCACCTCTAAGTGTGAATTAAGAGTTAGTTGAAAATGAAACAAGGTTCTTATATCGTTTTTATGCAAAAATAAAACTTACTAAATTTTGCTCTAAACCTAAATATAGTGTCTTTTCATTAGTTTCTAGATCTGAAAGGCATGAGTTGCCTTTCAAACAGGAACGTTCAACAAAGGCAATAAGAAAATCTTGGATGCAACTACCTCCCTCCATTTTTGATTGCTGATAACTGGCATTTTAAAATTAGCATATCTCATCCTCTGTATCTGGTTTTTAGTCAGAGACTACAAAAGAAAATCCAGATTTCTTCTTTCTCAACTTTCAGTCTGCTTCTTAACTTCAAAAGAAATAATGCTAATTGAAACTTCCTGAATAAGTGTAACTAAAAATGGCATTAATGTTCACATGGAGAAAACAGGACTGCTGCCAGGGGCTGATGTAGCATGTGTTAGATGCTGGGCTGGAATGCCCTGCTAAGAACGCTCACCAGCCTCAGGGGTTCACTCTCTGCTAAGCCTGGTCATCCATATGCTCTTTAATGTTTGAGTAGAAATTACAGTTTTCATAATTTCATATGCAGTCACAGTTACTTTAGTTTAAAATTCTGAGTTTCAGTGGGAGGAAAGGGAAAGAAATATATATATATTTATTTTAATATCAGTACTTGTTATACAATACGGTTATTCAAATATTATATAGATTAGTTTGGCTTTAGTTTGAAAAGTAAGAGTAGATGAGGAAGTCATCCACTGATACGGGAGCTGCAGTCCCTGCAGAAAGTCAGTCTGATGTCTGCACCTCCTGCAGAAGTAAGTTAGCACTGATGACTGCATGCACGGATGAGCTGACGATTACATCTAGTCACAGCCTTTTACTCAGGCATAAGGGCAGTGAGCATCTCGGCTGCCTTGACCAGTTTTTGCTTGGAGCATGACTTTTCCTCTGCTTTACACCAGAACCTTTTATGCCTTTACGCTCTTTGTGGCCCAGCGCTGTGCGGGGCTGAGCGGCGCGGCCCACCCTGCCCACGCTGAGCACGCGTGTCTGTGGGCTGCTCTGCCAGTTCTACCCATCTCCCTCCCAGGAGACCCACCCAGCAGCACTGTAGGGTTGTCAGAACAACTGTACAATGTCCGCTTTTGTGCATATGTTTAATTTTGCTCACATGGTTGAACAGTGCTCTGTTTTCTTTGTATAATGGGCCTGTATAGGTTTGTGCATCTTGTCCTGGGGAAGGCAGCAAACCGTGTCATAAATGGGCTTGTGATTAATTGCCATCCAAATTTCTCAACTAAATAAAAATAGATTTTATAGAAAAGTAGGAGTAGCATAGAAAGTCACTACTGTATAGCAATTTTATTGTCTTAATAAGTTATTGTGCAAATTTCATTGCTAAATTAGGAATAGCTTCCAGTAGTGAATTGAATTAATTACTGTGGAGCCTGTCATGGTCAGTATGTTATTTTAAGTTTCATTTGCACTTACAAGAAATCTAATTTTTAATTAAAAGGATGGTTTTAATTCAGGACCATCCACAGTACTCCTTCCTTATCTGTCATCTCAGGCAAATAGCAGACTTAATAAACACTGCAACATTTTTGGTATTTTAGGAGTTCACGTTGGGGCACAAAAGCTTGTTTGGCATTCTGTGTAAGTAAAACACTTTATTTGAAAATAGATTTACAAGGGAAGCTTCTTAAAGTATTAGGCACAATGCAGAATTAAGAATCTCTTCATGTTTACATCATTAAGAGGGCCAGTGTGCTTGCCTGTTAACTAAATGCAATTTTCAAGGCAAGCTATTTTGCAGAAAAATGCCATGGACCAAATTTGCCCTTCTATGTTTTAATGACTTGAGTGTCTAATGTAAAAGGTGTCAATAAAATCATATCAGAAGATCTTAAAAAATGACACAAAGCTAATTAGGAAAAAAGGAGGATTTTTACTAGCATTTATACTTTTCTGGAACTCCTTCATAATTACAGATTAGACTAGTGTTTTGGACAAAATCTGTTCTTGTTCAATATTCAGCCCCTTGGTCCTTTAACTTGACAATAAGAACAGTCTTTGAAAAATTCTGGAGTTTAGCAACTTTCTTACCTGCTTTATGTTTTGGTTTTTTTTTAATAGTCCAATATAATTATTAATATTATTTTTTTCCTGTCTTTCTGTTTACCAATCCATCTGCATTTCTGGGATTGATTTGTTTTTTTTTCTGAAGTGGAGTATTTTAACTTTGTATTTACTGAATTTCTGGATAGTTTCTCCTGTTTATCAGAGTGATTTTGAATTATGATCCTGTTTTCCAGAATATTTCAATTCCCTTATAGCTTAGTGCATGTTTTTAAAGGGTGTTTTCTTCTGTGTCAGTCACTAATTAAATGTATTGAACAAAACCAGATCTACGCAACAGATGCCAGATACTGTTTAAAACTACCATCCTTTTTTGCCAGTAAACCACTGACAAATACCTTTTCAGATTTTCAGTGTTGCACCAAATTTATGGTACTAAATAGCATTTTCTCTTTTCTCATCTCCAGTCATTTGACAAAGCTCCCTCCTTTGTATATTTCTTTACTTCTTTCAATTCTTCCGTATGCTTATACAGGCATACTGATTTCTAAGTCTCCATTTTGTCTGGTTTGTCCGTTGGAATAACCTGTTTTGTATTTTCTTAACTGTTGAATTTTCTGCACTCCCTTACCCCTTAAATCAGTTTTCCAAGAGACCTATTCTTTCAAATACCTCAGATTACTGAAACTGCTCTTCTGAAATGATGATCTTTAGTTTGCTGTTTTCCTCATGTTTAGTAACCTCTGCTGTTTTTAAGTAATCTCTCCTGTATTTTCATCCATCTATTCAGTTAATTCCCCCAGTAAGTATTAAACAAGTCTAAAATAGCTATTTATCTGGATACTAGAAACTCCTCTGTGTTATAGAGAGGGCATTTATCACTCCAGGAGCTTGTACAGATACATGGTTAATGTACCCTCCTGAAGCTTCTTGCCCAATTCTGTTACTCATATGCTTCTAGAGCTCAGCAAAACCTTCTTGGCATTGGGTCGTCTCTCAGATTGCTGTCTTGTTATGATACCTGTTATTTTCTCCATTACCCTCACCCAGAGACACATAGGACGTTTTTCTTTTACCTTTTTCTGAAATTCGTCAGCAAATTTTCTTATTTTGTGTAATGAAATATTAAATGATACCACTATCACACAAATGGAAGTATTTTAAACTAATAGCAATTAATTGCTAGAGAGATCCACTTTTCATATTTAATTCCTCGGATCTTGAGCTATTGATACACAGTTAGCCACGGCTATCTTAATTCCAGTAATGTCAATGTTTCTTTGATCAGAATTAATTGTCTGCTTAGTATTTTAAGATACTGACTTCCCTCTTCCAGATAAGAATACTTTTAAGGATTGCTTCAGATCCATATCTGATAGATTATTACCCTCCGAAGAAATACAAATTTAGCTGGCAAAATGCGTTATGTCCTACATAGTGACACATTCAGAGCACATTACTAGCAAATGTGCAGTAAGAAATCCAGTCACTGTAGGATTTATGTCTGGCTTGACTGAGATTAGATGTGCTGTTTTGGCATTTATGTATTAAAAAGAGTAGTAAAATAGATAAAGAACGAAGTTAACATGCAAAGACTTATACCCATTATCAACTGTCACAAGAAATGCTTTGAGAATAAAATCACTTTGAAGAAAGTCTTTACCATAGTTGCATGAAGAACTGGAATACAAGAATTTTCATCTTGCTTTTTTCAGGCGCTTGCACTGGATTTTCAATGAGCATAGTACAAAGTATTCTGTATGGCATAATCAGAAGAATGAATAATTGGCAGTCATCAACAGGGAGAAAGGAGCAGCAACATTTTTTTCTGTTTCTTATGTTTTGATCTGTTTCTGATTCTATATCTAAGAATGTATAAGATCAATAATAGACTTTTCACATATTATATCCAAAAATGTTGAAAGCAGATAACTTTTTCAAGTGCCCAAATCTTTAGATTTCCAAAACTGAGTGTGTTCTAAGGTGGTTTATTTCCTTCTTCATTATGATTTTGGTGAGAGAAGACAAGGACAAGGAAATTCTAAGCAGAAGAAGGCAATGTGGCTGCTCTTCTCTCACAAGAGTTTGGAAGCACCTGAAGGAAAATGAAGTCGTTTTGTTTTGAAGGAAGACACACTTGAACTAGCAAAACCTGTTCTGTTTCTGTGAAAGGCATCTCTCTCCTCTCTCAGTTTGGTAAATGTTAGTATCCTGAGTTGCTTACCCCACAGTGACAGGTGATAGAGGCCCCATTTATTGTGTACAGGGAAACTGTTTTCCTGTTTTGTGTGTGAGCATCTGTGCGTGTGATGCCATATTCAAACTAGGCTACTGTAGTTACTATACACTCAGGGAGAAGGATCAAAGTGCAACAGTGTTTTCTTAATTTCAAATGTAATTTTATTGCAGTTACTTAATTGGCTTCCATTCTACATTTTTTTGTTGGGGCTTGGGTTTTGTTTTTTGTTGTTTGTTTTTTATTTTTTTATTATGACCTGTGAATCAGAATCCAGATATTTTGGTTGCTTGGTTTCCATCCTTTCATGATGGCTCTTCTGACATTATGCACTTTGAAAATATACAGGAGTTCTGTTCAAAGTATGTTCAGGTGTGAGGGCTGGCATATAGAAAAATCCCCCCGCCTTGAGTAAGATACAAGTTCATCTGAGGTAATTCTTTTTTTTTTTTTTCCTCCCTTTTGATTTTAGTGAAACCATGAGCCAACCTCTTTAATCCCTGGGGCTACGGGTACTAATATTGTTGGCCAGCTCTTTTAACATTTTATAATTACCAAAAAATCTATTTGTCATTACAAACCATTTAACTCCCTTTGGCTTGCCTCATCTTTTTTTATGGTTTTAATTGTGTCCTGCAATTTACATATCAGTTAAGAGCAGAAGCTCTTGGCTCAAAGTGTTCCTTATCTAGGAATTATTATGAAATTACTGTTCAAAGCAGGAATGATTCTTTTATCTTGGGTTACTTTCACCTTGAGCAACTTTCTTTTCTTATTCTACCTTCCACTCTTTTACATCTGTTTTTTGAGTTTGGGTTTTATTGAGGGAGGGTTTTGTCTGTTTATGCATCACCAGTGTAAGGAATGTGTGGCAGTTTTTGCTTCACTTGTGTGCAGGTTGCTTCTTGGTGCATATTGTTATGTATGTTACTTATGTTGTGGAAATCTTACAAATATAGTATTTGGAAGACAACATTGGGGATCATTTGATTATTTTTTTTTTTTTTTCTGGAAAATATCTATAGCTTGCACTCTGAAGATAACTTGGCTGTGTTTTTCCTTTGCTAGAAAATATTGTAGGTACTTCACTATGAAATGTCTTTGGGGGTTTTTTTGCAATTAGCATCTCATACACAAATTAAGACTTTTTATGTGTTTGTTTTTTTTTGTTTTTTTTTTTTCTTAATTTAACAATGCAGTCTTACACTTATTTCTAAAATAAATTCCATAGAGGAATAATACCCCTTTTCAAAACTAACATCTATCTGCACAACTGAGACTATTAAACATAAGTTGTTACATTTCTCTTCATCAATGCAACTACAGTTTTTATAAAATTTAAACATTTACCAATAAAACAACTGAAGATAATGATACTACCATATCCATGAAAACTTTCTTGGCTATAAGAAAATTGGAGAAATGACTGAAAAAAACCCCTACTGTGGAGTTTGATGGGGATATATATATAAGGTGCTATATAGAAGCAGGACTAACAAATTGCCCAAATGCAGGAAGGAAAGCAATGGGTAAAACAGCATATGCAAATAACATTTGAGGGATGTGTAAAGCACAGTTTTCTGCAAGGCGGAATTCATTCATGATATTTGGAGCACTGTACCTAGAATTGAGTGACCCACTGGCATTTGGACCCCTTGGAGAGATTTCCGAGAAAGGCGGTGAGATTGGTCAGGCGTAATAAAACGTAACCTATTATGATTAAGCTTAAAGAGCTTTTTGAAGAGCTTTAAAAATAGTTTAGGCAAACATCTGTGCAGAATGACAGAGCTGCTGCCATTCCTGGTTTGGGATCTAAATAACCCCACTGCGAACTCCAATGATTTTATCGCATTGCAGTGAGCATAAATCAAAATGCTTCCTTGATGAGTCCTGACGCTATCACTGCACTTTTCACAGGATTAACGTTCCCAGTTTCTTACCTATGATAGAGCCCATTCTGTTGCCTGAGCCTTGCAGAACTCCATTCAGGTGCTGATGTCGAAGGGGAGAAGTGGGGGACGTGTGTGTGTGGCACCACGTGCAAGTGCTCCAGTCTCTGCTTGTGCTTTCACTCCAAGCGCTGCAGTATTCCAGTTTTCTTGGATCTAGTCTTACACAAATACTTCAAGAGATTAGGTGGTTTTAATACGTTTATAACATAGAAAAAAAAAAAAAAAAAAACACAAAAATATGGGTAGTAGAGTTGGCAAATGCAATTAAAAGTGATCTTATATCTCTTCCTCCCTCTGCCAAAAAAAAAAAAAAACAAAACAGTGATAAAAAGTTTCTTTCAGGAGACAGAGTAGATTATCACTGTTAAGAAACTTCTGAATTTCTTAATCTTGGTTCATTTTTATTTTATTCCTTAATAGAATAAAACTGGTTTCTGTGTTGCGCTTCTGCTGTTTCCTTACAAGCACCTCAGTAAGCTTTACAGGTGGATATCACAGTGATTTGGAATCATGCTTTTGATCTGAGATCTTGAGTGCAGATGTTGGTGTTTTTTTGAAACCACAGTTAATTATTCATGCAGTAAGGTCAGTTCCACTGCTTTAATGACTTAAGCTTGCTTGGTACAGTACAGTTCCCTCAGACTGTGGACTGGACGCCTGACTACCTGTGCAGATGTGCCATTAGAATTTATCTTTCCTAATCGTTCATTGCCACTCCTGAACGTGGGAGCCTCCGTTTCTCCTGAAACTCCCAACGGAGCTGCTCATGAGAACACTCCCAGCCCCACTTGGTTAGAATGATCTAAATGAGTTTAAGCAGTAGGTATTTGCTGATCCAGCTCATTTTGATAAAAGCCTTTTAGTCTATGTTTATGTAAGCAAGCAGATGGGAAATAGTATCTGGCAAAGGAACACTGATGAGCAGCAAAGGATTGAGCTGGTGACTGTGTCCCTTTTCACTAACTCAAGGTTTAAATGCTTTGTCTGTCCATTACACCTTCAGTGTGGCTACAGTACTGCCGATGGTTTTGAGCTGGTACTGATCAAATTAGTCTTGTAAAGGAAGAAGAAATAAATGAGTACTTCTCTAGCAATTTATATGGTACTGTCGCTGTCATCTAAAAATAATACAAAATTCCACACTTCAAAATGATGTAATTGCTTAAAACTGTGTAAACAAAGATTTTAAAGAAGAGTTAAATAACATGATACTTAGCTTTGGGCATGCACTATTTAGTTGATAATACCTAGTTTATGAACATTTACTAAATTTTCAAATCTGGATTTAAGCATACAATAAATACATATTTCAGTATATTTTCAGTATATAAAATCCATGGCTGATTTGCATTTTGATATGTTTTTGGGGGATAGTATTTTATTTATTACAATTCAGAAATAAACTGGTTGGTTTAGTTGTGGAGAAGGAACTTTTTTTCCTATCCCAGATAATGCTTCTAGAATGTCAAAACTAAAATAATGAAATTTTAGGAACAAAGTGATGTGTTACAAAACCAGCCTATGTTATTTTGTTCAAAGCTCAACATTTTTAAATATACTACTGGATAATGGTATATAAAATGGAAAATGCTAAATGTACCTTCTTGTTCATTACTGGTTTTATCGTTTATTTATGTCTGTGTGCCGCTAATTAAATGTCGAACATCAAAAATTGAATAATGAGCTTTAAACTGTCAACAGTATCTTAGAAAGCAATTTCTATATGCTTATATAATATCTTAGGATAAGCTTTAATGGTTTGGAAAACAGTAGAGAACAAGAAAATGCAAACATCATTGTCACGTCAACACATCATTTTTAAAGCATATTGTTAAAAGTTGGAATTTTAAGGGATTTGGACACTAAAGCGAAGCTGCTATCATTTAGGAGTGCTGCAACAGCAATATTTTTATATATGCATTAAGTCTTATTTCAACATTTAAACTGATTTTACAGTAAGTAAAATAAAATGCTTTCCAGTTTAATGAAATGGAATTTTGTACTCTTGAGTAAAATCTTTCTGATTTGCTTCTGTGCATCAGCTGTTTATTTTCATTTCTGTTGCAACCACAGTATATATACTGACATATTCAGAATTTATATCATTACTTACTTTGAAATCTCATTAAAAATTATCCTGGAAATGACTTGCAGTACCTGAAGATTGGAATACATTATTATAGTTTTCAGGAAAAGACAGTTTGGAAGATCTAAGTACTGGGAAGCAGCAAGATACACAAAAGAAAATTCAGTTTGTGGCAAGGAATTATGTGTATTAGCACTTCCATTAAAGTGAAGGTTGGTCTTTTAATACAGAGTTAAAAACTTAATGTTGAATGATGAGCTAAAGTGAAAGTTTATCAGAACTAGATCTTGCTTTTAGTTTTGTTTTTTAGGAAACCATAAAAAAAATGTTTCAAATCACAAAGTAGTACAGCATATGTAAAGCTGCCTGAACCCTATCTTCTAGATGCTGATGTTCAATATCACTATTTTTTGGGTTGATGTACACTGAAAATAAATGGTGTCAAACCAGCAGTGCCTTTGAGATCATTGAGAAATGCAGGCTGAGCATGAAAACAGGTATGAAGTTTGCGCAGGGTTCTTCTTTCATACTTGTGACCTACATAGCTGTATCAGTTTCTACACAGGGATTGAAGCAGAGGGGAATAAAATGAAAAACAAGCTAAGAAATGTAGTAAAAGTTCAGGAAAAATACTCAGAAATCTCCAGAGCTATGGTGTGCTGTAAGAGGGATCAGAAACCAGAGCTTGGGCACATGACCACAAGCTACTCAGTGCAAACAAGGGAGCGTATCCTCAGGTTCTTGGCAAAAAGGCTTCCTCGCTGTTCAAAGTGTGCTGTCAGCTAAACCAGGCTCTGGATGCAGTGCTAACTTTGGCAGTAGAAGAAATGGTTGGACATTCTCAGAAGATTGAAGGCAATGAGGTAAGATATGGCTTAAAATGAGTTGAAAGTGAAGAATCCAAAATGAGTCGGTAATTTAGATTGTGATAGTATTTCGTAATAATATAAATTGTTTCTTTCAAGGTTATGAAAAGGAAAGTAAGAGTATGCATATTATCTTGTTCCTCTTATTGATGCTGATAAAATGTATTACACCAGTGTGATGAAAATGTTATTGAAGATAGAAGTTTTAATGCTGTATAAAATCTGTTTTGCTCTGTTTGCATGTTTTTCCCTTCTGTAGGCTAATCAGAAAATCAGACACAGTTCATACAGTGCAAATCTTGTTCTGAGAGTAAAACTGTATTTTTTTTTTTCCTGCATATAAGTGGATTTAACTTTATGAATAATGGAGAATGTTTCTTCATGTTGCAATATTGTAGACGCAAGATGTTGCTAACTGTAAAGGGCTTGACAGTCTGCTCACTGGATTTGTTCTGGAGAGAAAATTTTGAAAAAGTATTTAATACAAAACAAAGCCATTTGTCTAACAAAAACCTGGTTTATATGAAGCTGCATGCTCTCAACTGATTATTGATTAAATTTATATCATTTGGTGGAATGACTATGGCTGCTTTGAAGTCTCTGATCCTATCATTACCTTCCTAGGTTTTCCTTCTATAGAAATATATCCCTTATCTGCATATAGAAAGTAGGATTGATGATACTTTTTCTCTGTAATTCTCAGGGGAGAATTTGACAAAAACTTTGTTTCCTACATGGAGTGTCAGCCATGCACATACTTAGAATATTTTTTTTTTGGTGGTCCAATTTTTTAAGAGGGGAAAGAGTTAATCTGAAAAATAGACGAATATCAGATGTGAACACCAACAGCCGTGGTTTAGAGTAGTGAGATTATGTATCTTTGAGGCAAAAATCAGTTACAATCCGAATTTTAAATCTAAGATCACATTTTTCTACATCCCTTGAGGCAGACCTCTTTATCCTTATATGTGCTTTTCATGGTTTACTTTTTCTTTCTTCTAAGGAAAAGTTTAAGTTTGCCCAAGAAAGCTATACTTTTGCGTAGTTTTAGAATAATGTATCTTCTTAAAGATTTTACCAGTAAAAAACTTCTTCAAACCTCCTTCCTTCTTGTCTTCCATAGAGACTTGCTTTTTTGAGAATTGGTCACATTTCCTTTTGGGAGTTTTTCATAAATTGAAATGCAAAAGCTTCCAAGATGATAAATGATAGGAATTATAGATAAAAAGAGTTTGAACCACTGCTGCTTTTTTTTTTTCTTTTTTTTTTCCTCCAGAAATGCATACATACATTTTTAAAAGTTAAAGAGAGCAAGCTTTTTAGCTTTTACTTATGATATATTTTTATAGTAATATTTTATAAAACCTTACTGATTAGAAACAATTTGATCTATTTTTTTCCTTAAATTGAGTTATTTTCATGAAACAACATGGTTTTATGATAAAGAATCCAAACTAAGGATTAGGACCTCATTTTTTACTCTGGAATAGCATACAGTGATCTCGAGTCCAGCAATTCAGAGGATTTACAAATACAGATATAGATCGGAGGCTTTTTCTCTTGTTAAGTATATTCATAAACATCTGTTTGTACTCTGTGATGTTACAGTGATGTTTAAATTCTGGCTTAGTGAATAGAATTACTTCTATATTTATCCGGAGTCTTATTCTCTCTATCCCCATGCCTGAATATCACAAAATTGACCATCAAAATGTTTCTCATGGTCCAGAACTTGCCAAAATGTTTAATATATGATGCAGACTGTGTCAAGCCCTTAGTTGTAGTATTCTAAGTTTACGTATATAACTGTTTACGATTTTGTTGCATTTACTAGGTTTGCTGGGATGGGTAATCTTCTTAAGGTCCTTACCAGGGAAATTGAAAACTATCCACATTTTTTCCTGGATTTTGAAAGTAAGTTCAAACAATTACAAGACAATGAGAGAATCTTCTCCCTGACTTAACAGCGATCTGAGGAAAAACTTTTAAAATCTAATTGCTTGCAGTGTGTATTTTCCAGCACAACCAATCTGTCCAAGTCCTTGTGTCTAAAATCATTTGTTCACTTAGGACTCCTTTTTTCTTCCTTTTCTATTTTTCAGGAACCAAATGGGAAATCTTTTAAAAGTTCTCACTTGCACAGAGCTTGATCAGGGGCCAAATTTTTTCCTTGACTTTGAAAGTGAGCAAAGCTTCTTGCCTGGCTTGCCTTCTTTGCTTATTATTTCCTAATAAACTGCATGTGCTTACGCATCATAAAGCAATTCAAAAGGGATTTGCAAACAAATCAAATTACACTTCAACTGAATATTGCTTTTTGATATTTATAAAACTATACAAAATTACTTCATTCTGAGCAGAGAAGGGAGCAGAAAGATAGATATGCAAGTAAAACCTTACTTTGAATTAGTTTCAAAACATTTATGAGTCCTTATTAAATTTGCATGTGAATGAACTTGATCTCAGTTCTCTTTAACAAATCAGGGTTTTAAAAAAAAATTCTTCAAGTTGCTTCCTTGAATGGAAATATATATTGGAAATAAAAAGCTGAAAAAAAAAAATAAGCAGTGGAGGTGTCACTATTTTTGCCTGGTTCAGTGATGATTTAACTCTGATTATTACAGTTTCTAAAGAAGTAGTGAAGTGGTCAAAGTGTACGTGCTTGATTGCATCTCTCTTAATTGCATGATTATCAGTTTGCAAAACAGTGTTTCACATTCTAATTTCCTTGTCACATCTGTATCTGATTCAAAGCTATTTCACTTCTGCTGGTTGCAGTTTCCCCTGCATGTACTTTTAGACATTGTCTTGAAAACTGGTCATCAGATCCTTAAATATGGGTTTAATTTTACTTCACTACTTACATGAAATGCTTTTTATTTAAAATGCTAACAGTGTGTGATGTTTGGTCTCTTAATACCTTTATTCTAAAAAAGAAAAACAACAAAGAAGTTTTGCTAGAAGCCAGTGTTTTTAAATAAACCATGGTTGAAAACAAAGTTAAAAGAGAGAATTTCAGGTGATTACATGCACGTTTGTTCACCTTGAAATAGTTTTCTTGAATCACTTATTCCTGAAAAAAAGTTACTGGCATGATAGGAGACTGCGTGTGTACACACTCTGAAGCACTGGTTCAAAAAGTCATTTAAACATGTACTTAAAATCTCATGAAACTGTTCAAACATGCTTTCTTGGATGAGAACTAGAGTGTATGACTAATTTTGCACATATCTTAATCTTATCATCTAGATCCTATTTATCTTATTAGGAAGAATCAGTTTTAAATGATGGAAATACGTTAATTGATTAGTTTGGGTTTAGGAGAAGGTACTGTGACCCATGTATCCTTTTTATCTTCTATCTATAAAATTTGAGAATTTTATTGTAAACCCAGGATGTCAAACCTTTATCCAAACCATGACATAATTTTTTTTCTGTCAAACTTTTGAAGGTTTAAGTAGCGTTCTGTGGCTTTGCCAAGCTATTGCAAAGGTTTTTAGCTGCTCTGAGCTTCCAGTTTTAATCAGCCCCATCATGTCCTGAATGGTAGGAAAGTATCTCCTGTCCCAAGCTGCAGACATGGCAGAAAACAGGGAGCCTGGCAGTGGGAGGCCTTGGTGGAGCAGAGTGGTGATGAGAGGGGAAAATACCAGTTCAGTTGCCTTGGCAGCAAAGGTTCTTTTTTTTCCAAAAGTGCATTGCCGAGAACTGAACGGGGTCAAGCACCCTCTCCCACAGGATGTGACCAGTGGTTAGTGCAAGCACATGGGCATGCTAGTCAGGCACATCTACCTGGAGAGCAACAAAACTACCATCTCCAAATTTCAGTGAGTTTGATGCTTCTGAGCAAAAGGTTAAAATGTTTTACTTGCAGAATAAAGTCCTGGAGGTTTTTATGGCATGAAATCTGTGTTATGTCAAAGGGATGTGACCGAAGATGCCTGTAGTTGCATGCGCTGGTCTCCTTTAATTAGCCATCACACAGTGTAAGAGGACACTCTGAGTGGACATAGATAAGAGCCTGCTTGCATGCTCGCTGACGGGTGACTTTCTGTGGCCTGAGTTTTCAGTTCAATTTCATGGATGAAAGTGGTCACTGCAGTTGGCCATTCAGAGAATGAGGAGTATGTTGAGTTGATGCGTTTACTGTATTTCATTATTTGCATTAACATACTGCTTGCTAGTTTTTGTGCACTTTTTCATTAGCTGTAAGCTGAAATTTCAAAGTAAATCTGTCAGCGCTACTTCAGAAATGTTTACAGAATTTTTTGATATTCCTGTCCTGGTATTGTTTTTGCTGTTCTTCATTTGGTATGTATTGTACCTGAAAGGAGGGTGTGTGACATACTTCTTCTTTCTATGTGTACAATGTGCCACACAAATATTGCTTAATAAAAACAGCAACAGCCTTTTTTCGCATATGCAGGAGTAGAACAGATACAATCTGTCTCCATGCCTCAAAAATCAGAGGCTTTATGGGCTGATCTTGTTCAAAAATAATACAAGTGTGTAATAAAGAGAGTGGGAAAACAATATTGAGGTGTTAACTTCATTTGCCAGTCGATTTAATCTGTACTGCTCCAAAGGGGTCACCCCATGGGTGGTGTTTTTCCGCAGTCTCATGTCCTTATGCTAGAATTGATATGTACAAACATGGGATTGCACCCCTTGTGAATGATGGCTGTGGGGAAGAATGAACTTGCTAAGAACTAGCTGTTCAAAGAAAACCCACCAAACTACCACCTTACCTCTCTCCCCTGCCTACCGAGTACTTTTCCAGCCAGGTCAGGGTGTTGTGGATGATGGCATAGTTGAAAGACCCTCAGCGTTGGCACCTGAATGGGAACAGAAATGCAGGAGAAGTTGGCAAGCAGTTGTACAGATTTAGATATCTTATGTCAGTCATGAAGCCACACAGTAAGGTCAGCATAACAGGTTTTTATTTTATTGTTTTCCCTTATTATCCTTAATTAATGCACATTTTATAGGCAATGTGTTGTAAGGATGGATTGTTCTCTGCAACAAAAATTAATTTATTTTCTTGTGAATTGTTCTCCAGGGCAGAATTCTGTTTCATGAAAAATTTGAGGAGGACAATCATGTAGTATATATTTTGAAAAATTCCATTACAGGTTTTTGTTTGTTTGTTTTGGATTACATTTAATTACAGATTGTTTTTCATCAGTTGCATGCTCACTTTTCCCTAACATATTTTTCACCAACCTGATTTTTTTCATATTTAGCCTTAGTCCCTCTGATGCATCTCTTCGATGCAATTCTTGAGGTCTGGAAAAATGGGCAGGTAGAAACAGGAACACTTAGAAAAATTAAGTTTTCTCACCTAATTTAAAGTTGTGGTTTTTTCACCTTCTGCCTTAAGCTATATTTGAAATTGGGAAAGAATTACGAAAGAAGAAATAAGTTTCAAAATATCACCGTCCAGTTGGTTTGTTGTTTTTATTTTTTTTTTTTTTTTTTTTTTAATAGAAATTTTAACTTTTTCCCTAGAGAAGTTTAGTTTACAAAAAAAAATTGTTCAAAAACATCTCTTTTCCCCCCCTTTCTTGCAGCTGTCCATATCACCAGTTGCAATTCTTAGGACACCTTTTAGTGGCATTATTCTTTGTTCCAAACTGGGAACCAAGTTTTGTAACTCGATGGTCATACTTGAAAAACCTTGAATCCAGCATTAATTTAAGTTAATGTTGTATAGCAAAAGCAGTTTTGTATGCTCCCTGGTAATCATCTTATAGTTAGACAGTTACTCTGGATCTGCGCAAGGAAAAGCAATTTGAAGATGCAGTCAGTCCAGCCTTGAAAGCAAAGAGCGACAAATGGGAACTGTGGTAACTTCAGGGAGTGATATGGAGAATAGTGTTCTCCTATGCAGGTGAAAAAGCCTTTGTGGTGAAATGCAAACTATATGAATTCAGCCAAATTAGTTTTTTAAGGTCTACTGAAAGGTTTAAGTAAAGAAAAAACAATCTCTTCATTCCCTGAAGGTGAACTGTATTGTGGTTTTACACTTGTATCTTTGTGTGGGTATTCTTCATCAAACTGCCACATATTGGCTTTGATTATATACCCCTTACTCTTCCTTAATTCCTTCTTAGCTCTCAACTGGAAAATAATATTAGTAAGAGTGAGTGCATGGCAAGTGTGTGGATTTCGGGATTTCATGAACCTATAGGGCAAATTCTCTTGAAATTGATTTTTTCAGCTCAAGAACTGTTTTGTTCTTTAGATGTTGACCTTGTTTAAATTAGTCACAGGTAAATGAATTCTGGATATTTGAGGCTCTTCCCATAGCAGCTTATGAGTGCTCTTTTTTTCAGAAAATTGTTGAGTTCTTGCTGCCTAGAGAGGGCCTTTTTCAGTCAAAATAAACAAATAACTCTACATGAATTCTTCTAAATAATTTGAAGGTTGAGGTAACAACAATTTGTTTTGAACCTAAAAGACTAAAGCTTATAAATCATTGGGAGGATGTGTCCTTAAGTGACCCCTTCAGTCCCATCCTCTCCTCAGATACAAATACCTTTTATAACACTAAATTCTCTAGCCTTAACCGGGTTCCTTTTTTTTTTTTCCTAAATATTAGCTTGGTAGGCTCGTTACCTGATCTTAATTTAATTCCCCTCATCCCCCCCAAGAATCAAGGACACTTATTTTCTAGGATTGCTCCCCCCAACCCCAGAAAGATTCATGAAATTTTCAGTTATCATTGTTCATGTATGATTAAAAGCGTCTGTTATTGGAACATGTCTGGCAGCAGAGCAACTGCCCACTCTTTGTGTAACAGGATTTTAATTAGTATCCTTGCTCCACAGGCAGCAAGGCTGGAGATGTAATCTGTATCCAGCCTATGGGAGGTTAAACTCTTGCCCCCAGTGCTGCAGGGAGTGCCCTAAGCAAGAAGCTATGGCTCAGTCGGAGAGAGGCTCGTCCATCCTGTGTCTGCCACGGAACTGAAGCCTGGCGCTGATATCCCTGGAACAGCACTGTGCCTGTAGCAAGTAGTAACAATTTAGGGAACTTCACTTTGATAGCTAGTTTAGAAAGGATGAAATTCAAAAACTGTGTGTTGACTGGATTAGGGTACTGTTTCTACCTAATACTGTTCTTTTTAATGTATGGCCTGTAGCAGGTTCTGGTGCCCTCTAAAATGCATTATTTACTGTAGTTGTAATGCCTTTTGTATTTTCCTATGACAAAAACTAGCTTTTAATCTAATTTTGTCCCAGATCGGAATGGGAAAAATCATTGTCATGGTGGCAAACCTGAAATAGGACTTTAGCATTACACAGTAAAATACATGTACTGCTCTCTAACTTTTTCCACCAGCCACAAAAGCAGAGCCTGTAAGACATCTTGATTAAGTTGATATTCTTTTGCTAGGCTGTTACGGCCAGGAGGATATGATGTTTTTTTGACAAGTATGATTCCACATTCATTGAAATGCAAGCACTAACCAGCTTCAGTGGGAAACATTTTAACCTGCAATCAGTTTGACTGAGGGCAGAATAAAGTTCTGTGCTTTTGGTCTGTATTTCAGATACAGAAAGGGGGTCTGGATTGGAAACACTTCTTTTAGTATTATCTTCCTAAAGTTATATCTTCCTAAAAACTATTTATTGAGATATTGCTGTATTTTATTTTATATTGGTAAAGGCTTCATAGCTTTTTTTTTTTTTATATATATATATTTAATCTTGTTCTATGAATACTAATGTCTTACCTACAAAGCAGCTTCTATGCACCCTTTCTAATGTACCCTTGGGGCAGATATCTTGTGCTGTTAGGGGCTTTTTTTGAAAAAAAAAAACAATGGGTATTTGTCTAAGAATGATGATTCCACCTTCACACCCCACCATGCACCTGAAATATAATGCATCCACAAATGGATTGCAGTGGATTCAGCTTTCTCCCCTTTTTTTAATGAACTCTGAAACCACATCCAAAACATGGAATAGACCAAATATGAAGATGAAAGAGAACATTTGTTCATGGAATGGATGCATTATCATATCCTGGTTATTTCTGATGGAGCCAGTGGAATTATGTTTCTCTCCAGAGCTAAAATTCTTGCTTTCTAAATGAAAATTTTCTGGTAGCATCTGAATATGGAAGAGTCAAGCCTGGTGTGACTCTAATTAATTTGTTATAGAATTCATTTAGTTGTCAGGTTTAGGGCTCACATTAGAAACATTTGGGCAAAGGGAGGTGAACAGGTTTCCTATTTTGTCTTACTGAAGACAGTGTACTCTGAATGCTAATCACGAGTACTCTAAAAATTCAGACTTGAAATGCAGTAAGTTTGGTGATTAAGGCAACTTACTCCTGAGAAGGCTTGCATTCAATGTGGAGTAGTCAGTGGCAATGGTTTTATTTATAAATGGGCTCAAATTGCTTAGGAGCATGCTGGTTCTCTGGTGGTACGGGGATAAGAGGTGAGCACTGCCAAGCAGTGATTCCATACTGTGATTCAGAAGTGGCAATTTTTTACTCAGAACAGAGAAACACACTTTGGTATTGTTGGAATAGAAAACCAATTTTAAAATCCAAAATCTGTCATGAAGAAGTCTGTGTTCCTTTTCATTGTTGTTGCTATTATTATTACTGTTGTTGACAGCCAGATGAAATCTTTTTCAAAGTGATCAATTACAGGTGCTTTAGCTGACCATTTTTTGCAAGATCTTCATGTAAAATCCCTTTTGAAACATGACCATGTTTTTTTCAGAACATCTGTTTGCATAACATATTTCATAAGTAAGATGCATGTTTTTTTTTTAAAAAAGCTGAATCATCCTCCCTTTATTTTTAAGCTAAACACTTTCAGCATAAATATAAAATGCTTCTGCAAATGCAAGCTAAGCCTGTTGCTCTGTAGCCTTTGCAGCCTTCTTCCTCTCCCTTACGTTTCTTTCCCTCTTCCACCCACCTACCTTCTTCCCACTCCTCCTTCAGCAGGTGCTGGGATACTACAGAAAGCTCAATGAGTTTCAAATGTTCAATCTTCCCCCAACTTCCAATGGATGAATTGGGAAAAATTTAAAAAATACTAATGATAAAGGCTGTTACTAAAGGCCATTTTTAGTTCCCAAAGTGCTGAGCAGACTATAGTGTTTACATTTCTATTAGGGGCTAGTATTTTTTAAAGCAAATTGTAAAAGGTAACAGAAATATCTTATTTACCAACCCATGTTTCAAGTGACCTGAACATGCAAATTTTACACTCATGAACTGTACTAATAAATAACTTACTCTGTTTTGTGTCTTAATATTCACTGAAAATGTTATTTTACTTAACTTTTATTTAACTGTTAAAATACAGATATTGATTTATAGGTGACTCCTACCTTCCCCCTACCCTGTTATTCTATGATATGTAACTGTTTAGCAAGATTACCACTTTCTTGGTTAAACTCAAAAGCGTTTACTGTTTTGTTTCTTTATTAGAAGGTGACAGACCCCTTTACGCTGTATACCTGAGATTTCTTGCAGCTTGGGGAAAGAACCAGTCAGTAACACTGTAAAATTAATGTGACTAATAGGTCCATTCAACAGCCATGTCCCAGATAGGATTCTCCTGTTTGGGATAGTTTTTCCCTTTAGTGATACTTTCCCTCGCTTTTTGAAGGATAGTGGAATTTTTTAGTTTCATGAATTATTTTGGATTTAAAACCCAGTTGAGCAATGCCAGCTTATTTTTACTTGTTCTGTCTTTTAAATAAGATTAGGGAAAATTTCCAAAATAAAAGGAAAATCAAATCAATATTGTTTCATGTGCCCAGTCTCATGGAACTCATGGTGACATGAATATAGGAAAGATTTTAAGTATTAGTTGCTTCAGAGTTAGACATGTGAATCTCAGCCATTTGTGTCTCATATATGCAAGGTCCATAGATAACTTGACGCATTTAAACAAATTATCCTAACCTGAAACATCATGGAGAGAATGTCTGCTTTTTCCATACTCTCCAAGGTGAACCAGTTCATCCATTTCTAATGGGAGGTGGGTAAATGAATCCCGTACTGATATATGGGTGGAGAGTCAGAAGACTCAACAGAAAAAGTATTTTTAATATTTCTTGTCTGTTAATGTAGAGCTGTGTACAGTATCTCTTCCTAGTTGGTGAGGTTTGAACTGAAGGTATTCATTGCTTTTAGTTCAAGCAAGTAGTCCTTAAGACCTAGGATTCACCTTCAAAGTACTTTTTTCTTCCATAAAAATGAAAATACTATCTTTACAAGCTAATACAAATTTAAGAAGAAAACAAACAAAAGTTGTGGTTCTGCAGAAATCTGCTGGGACAATGTGATTGTTTCTACAAATACTGACTACGATCCTATATATGGGTCATCCAGTCTTTAGTCAGTGCCAGTCATTTTTGTTTTAAAGCAAGAGGAAGCAGAAGATCTCTACCTTGTCTAACATGACAATGTTTTAGGGATAACATCACTCACTCCCTGGTGTCACACTGCTGTGAAAATCTCTTTGGATGGGATTTGAATGGGAAAATTGATCTACTTCCAAATGTCATTTCTCTGAACAATAAAGGTCCACAGGTCGCTCCCACCCTGAAAACTGATCATTGACAGAGCTGGATTTATTTTAGTAACAGGAATGATCTCAGACATACAAAAGAAAAATGTTTATTTTTAACAGTATTGTATCTGTGTTTTACAAAAGGAAAGATAAATTACCCTGGTTAAGGAAGCCTGGAGCAAAGTCAAAGTGGTGTAATCTCCCACTGCTCCATCCACTGAAAGGCCTGATTTTATCCCCAAGCTGCAAGAAAAGTGAACAATTCTTTGTAATCAAGCTGTGGAGCTCCTGAAAGAAAGAGACATTTTTACTAAAGGACTGATGCATTACCCTATTTTTTAATAACATTGCTTTATGATACTGCTTCGCCTTAAAATGCTGTGTTTTGAGAAGAGGCATTATGAGCCAGAGCATACAAAAATTGTGCTATTTTTCTTTCCTTGCTATAGAAAGCAGAAACTTGGATTTTAGCAAAATGGCAGTGCAGTATAGTTGTATATTTTAAAAAAACACATCAGAATGGAGTTACACTTAGTCAAGCTGGATATAATGTTGTTAAGTAGAATTGAGTAATCTTGCCATTTGTACTGCAGCTACCTTCTGACTTTATGCATTTCGCTTTTCTGTTTCTTAGATGCACAGCCCACAGATGGAGAAAGGGAGGTATGGAATCAGATCAGTGCAGTTTTACAGGACTCGGAAAGCATGCTTGCAGACCTTCAGGCTTACAAAGGAGCTGGACAAGAAATTAGAGATGTATGTTTGTTAAAGTCAATGACAGTTATTTGGAAACAAAGTCAAGCAAAACTCAGTGTTTTCCTTGCTTCTATTCTATATCCAAACACATTCTATGAAGCTGTATAAAAGTCTTCATTAAAATTGTATTTAGAAATTACATCACGGATGATGTGTAACGTTGATAAAGCCCTAATGTGAAATCATTAAATGATGGCTATTGGAACTTCTTTCGGGTTTGCTGTTAGTAATTAGTAATTATTTTTCACTTTAAGAAACACCATTTCATATAGCTCATTTCATATATCTCGTGGTAGAAGTCAAAGTTGAGGACATGGAAGAAATAATACTCAGATTTCAGAAGTACGCTGTAAAAAAAGGTGAAAATAGTTGTTCTTTGGTGTAAGTGAAACAGTGAGCCACAGTAAATTATAACCTTACATCCAATTTACAGGCATCTTATTCTATGAAACTGGTCCCAAAGTACAATTCTGTAGTGTAACTTAAAATTTTTCTCAGCTGATCGAACCTTTTCTTGCATCAGCTTCACAGTTACTGTTAGCATGAACTGTTTGTTACTTAAGAACCTGAATATGTTGAAGATTTCAAAAGTGTTAAAACCTTTAAAAAAAAAAGGCTGTATCTACAACGAAAGGTCTTATCTGATGCTTCTACAGTAGCTTTGTTCCTCAAAGAATATGTTAAAACTTATTTCTGTATGTTAGTGTTGCATTGTAATGAAGAATTTTAAATCAGTATATTACAGAGGGAGAAGGAAGGTGGAAAACATGGTATTTTTTGGACTTCATAATTTCATATTCCTGTGCCATGTAATTTCTTGTAATTGTTTTGTGCTTTATGATACTTACTTTCTAAAATAACACAATATAAAAATTCTAAACCACCTTTTGCTTGTTATTCAAATATTGCAGTTCTTTACAGTAATAATTTCATTTCAGGCAATACAAAATCCCAATGATATCCATTTGCAAGAGAAAGCATGGAATTCAGTATGTCCTCTGGTTGTAAGGCTGAAGCGCTTTTATGAGTTTTCACTCAGATTAGGTGAGCCCTGTTTTAGTATGGTTGTTTATTAGGCTACTTTATATATAAAGAGATAGGAAGTTTCTTTCTTCGCAGACTTTGTAAGGGTTATTATTCTTTCTGTTTGATATCAACAACTTTAATGATGATTATATTTACCAAGGCATATTTTTAATCCTAATTTCAGAATTGTCATAATTTTTTAGTTTGTCACTTAAAATCTGTATTATCTAAATAGAGTACAAGCAAAGAACGTGATAAATCTGTAAAAAGTTTTTCTCTGATGCCTGCCACTCTTCTGCACTTCACTGGTCCATATTGTACTAATGCAATTTATTTTTTGTAATTTGGATCCTTCAGAGTTTCAAAAGGAATGTAAACCAATAATATTTTGAGACTTTTTAAAAACAGGGATAACGGGAAGAAGAGTATCAATAAACTCTCTCACAGGGTGAAAAAACGAAGTTGAGCATGTTTTACACTGACTTTGTCATCCCTACAAACCCCCAAAAAGATGTAATTACTCCTTGAATTAGGACTCTGGAAGACAACCAGTGTGCGAAAATGTGTGTATGAAGTAGGAGAACTCCCAATGCAAGGGAATTCTTCTACAACATCCTGCTTACCAAGTCTTTCACTTCTTGAGTAATGCTAGTAATTATAGCTGCAGGAGTTGAATTACATTGCTATCAGTGCCCAAGAGTACCCTGTTAGTAACAGAGATGCTAGAATAATCTCTACACTAAGCTGTTGGCTAATATCTGAATGCAAGAAAATTGCTTTCTCTAGAATTTTCAATGGGTAACCCAGATAAAGGGTGATAAAAGGGGAAGAGAGCTCAGTGATACAAAGTGAAGAGAAAATGGCAGAGAGCCTGAAGAGGCAGGTGTCTGTGACTAATGTTTCTCACCTTAGAAAAGTACGAAAAATAATTTCTATTAGGGCTCTGCATTTTTGGAGCGTTCCTTCCCTTCAAAGTATATTTAGATACTTACTTAAAACTTTGTAATGCTTAAAACTTTACTTAATACTTTGACTGAATAGAACTTGTGCTTCTAATTTTTACTCAGAGAAAGCCCTGCAGAGCTTACTGGAGTCCTTGACGTGCCCACCTTATACTCCAACTCAGCACCTGGAACGAGAACAGGCTCTAGCGAAAGAGTTTGCAGAAATCTTACATTTTACTCTTCGTTTCGATGAACTTAAGGTTAATAAAGTCTTTTAACACATGCTGATTTTTTTGTCCATGTAGTTTAAACCGAAATTGATTATTTACTATTTGTCTTCCTCAAAGATGAGAAACCCAGCAATTCAGAATGACTTCAGTTATTATAGGCGGACAATAAGTCGCAACAGAATAAACAACATGCATGTAAGTAAATAAAATCTGATCTGTTCACGCTGAGGTATTTATCAATATGCATTTATACCATTTGTGGTAATGTTTTTTCTTTTGATTTGCTAGCTGTCACGTTCTGTCCTTCACACTGAGAGTTAATCAGCAGTCTGGATGAAGTGATTAGAGTGGATCTATTCATGCAACAGTCTGCTTGTTGGCATGAGCATGTACTGTATCTTTTTCTTGCTGCTGGCAAGATTTTAAAGAATTTTACTGACTATTTTTTCTTATGTTTTCATCAGCTAGACATTGAGAATGAAGTGAACAATGAAATGGCGAATAGGATGTCCCTGTTTTATGCAGAAGCCACACCAATGCTGAAAACACTCAGTAATGCAACTACACATTTTGTATCAGAAGTAGGTAATGGGAGAGAAAAGGTCTAACACAGACATTCTTGATTTTAATTTTACAAGATGGTTTACTGAACATTGTCTGTTTTTAACCCTTCTAGAACAAAACGTTACCAATTGAAAATACAACAGACTGTCTAAGTACTATGGCTAGTGTATGTAAAGTCATGTTGGAAACACCGTAAGTTTTACCTTAAATCTTGTTTTTCTTATATGAGAGAATTTATATTGTATTTTAAGTAGCCACCTGTGGGAAACACAGGTTTTTTCAAAATTAATGCCTGTATGTTTGCCTTAAGTTGTTATCACTTTTATATACAAAACATGACCTGGTATTAGAAAGCCTTGCCTCCTATTTTAACTACCTATTTTTCATGATTCGGTATTGAGTTTTGTTAGGGAGAGCTTACATGGTCAGCCTGTATTTCAACAAAGGTTAAAATACAAGTGTAATCTTATGCACTTACAGGCTTCAGTGTCTGTGTCTTGTCTAACCAGGCCCACAGGCCAACTCCTGTCTCTTGATTGCCCATGCTGCTCAGTTATTAGCACATTCAGGGGCAAAATTTTGGCTCTTCCAAGTAGTTCTTTCACAAATAATACACAGGGGTTATTTTGAGGATCATTTGAGTAGATCTTTTTTGGATGAAGCCATCTTATTCTGGATATGAGAAAGTTCAGCCGTATGGAAACTGTACAATTGTATTCCTATCTGCTAGCATAGATACAGCCAGTGTACTTGCTAATATCTAGCTGTGCATTTAGTTGAGTATTTTTTAGGTTAGAGGTCTCTGAGTGGAAAACACATAAAAGATAGAGTCAGGGTAGCCTTCCTGTCTTTGAATCACTTATTCATGATGTCTTGTAAAGGGTAGAACTCCAAAGGTTACTGTGTGTGTTTGTGAAAATTCTGGAGAAGTGTACATAGGAGGTGGGACTCATCTCACAATCTGGGACATCGTAGAAGTAGTAATTGAAAAGTAACCTTATGTGTCAGCTCATTTTTTGGCAGAAGTGGCGAAACAGAAAGTTGTGAGTCATCTACCAGATGATTATCTGATACTAAGTTCTAATTGTGAGATAATCAAGCATTTTCACAACAAACTGTCTGCAACCTTTAAATCTGTTCATATTATGATGCTGTGTAAGAATAAAAGTTGAAGTTATTGTAAACTGAGAGGTAGTATAGTACAGATTTTGATATTTTAAATAATATGTTTAAGTGAAAGGATCAAGTTTTATATTGAAAGTCAGTGAATGGCAGTAGACCAATCTATGTATTATTTACTCAAAATAATGTTTGCTATAAAAATTGTGATAATTTCTGGGGTTTAGGATTTGTTTTTATCTGCTGTAGTTCATTTTTCATTTCCTGATGATGGTTTCAGGGATTAAAGCTGATAGAGAGACTGTCTTAACTGTGTCATGCATATTCTTATTTTGGAATTGAAAAGTCAAGGAAAAACGCCTTGGAATTAGTTCAGTCCAGTCCTATCTACTAGGCGCCCACATTTCAGATTCTCAGTGAACCTGGGTTGTTGAAATTGCCTATGGATTTAGGAGGGAGAGAGAGCAATGACTATGATCCACGTTGGGGAGGCCCTAAATTTACTAGCTGCTGAAATTAGATCCCACTTAAATGTTAACTATATCAAAGTAGGAATTTTAAAAATATAGTACTTTTTCCTTTGGGGTCCTGATATGATGTCTTTCTAAGATTGAGCAGAAGTACAACCAGTCTCCATCATACTTCATCAACTGTAGAAGTCTTCTGTGAAGCCATCATCATAGATGTTTTGCTGAAGTGAGGATTTGAACTGTGAAGGAGTACTAGAAGGGGTTCACGTATCTCGATTTGCTCTCTAACAATTCTTCTAAATTAACAAGGACTTATGCAATTCAAAGATCTTTAAAATGTTACTAAGATTCATCTTCAACCTTAAAATACAGTTTTAGTTCAGATTTCACGCATTTATAGTCTACTTTGCAAAATAGCCTAGTAAAGTCAAGACTTTATTTCTTTTGTTCTGTTTTCCAGAGAGTACAGGAGTAGATTCACCAGTGAAGAGACCCTTATGTTCTGCATGCGAGTAATGGTGGGAGTTATTATTCTGTATGATCACGTTCATCCTGTGGGAGCTTTCTCAAAGACATCAAAGATTGATGTAAGAGTGACTTTAATACTCTGTAGGTTTGAGAATACTAGTCTGCAGCTTATTTTCAGCACAAGCTTATGTCTTCACATAAATTATTTTAATTACTTTGGAATGGCAAAATTTAGAATTTATCTTCACCTGCATACCTGAATATATCAGCTTGTTTGAAATTAAAATAAGGATCAGTCATCTTTTCTTTGTATTTTCTTCCAGACAAAGTTACTCATTTGCCTTAGTTAACTTTGCTTTCCTGCCAACTGTATGGCTACACTAAAATAATTTCGTATTACATCTACACTGGAATACATTCTGTCGTCGTAATTTTTTATTATTCATGTGATTTATTTATACTAAAATGTTCATCTTTGGCAGTAGTTCTGTTGTAAATAAGCGGATATTCAACATTGTCTCTGCTTTGTCTGAGATGTGAAGTAGCAGAACTGAAATGTTATTGTTGTAATCTTGATGAGTCTTCAATTATAGCTTTGGAATGACCAGTCTCAGTGAAATCAACCTTATTTTTTCAACTGCAATATTGCAAGCACACACAGAAAAGTACTCTTATTTTTGCTACATGTTTTTACAAACCTAAATGTCATGCGCCATGTCTTTCAGCAGAAATAATCCATAATTCATTTAAAAAGATGCTAAGTCTGTCACCTTACAAGAGACCCTACTTCAAAAGAAAATAATATATATATATTATTGCGCTCCATGACACTGAGTCTTCATTGGCATTTTTCATCTGCAGATAACAATATTTTACCACACCTCATCTTTGACTCTGTTTTACGGAGGGAAAGATATGTCACAAAGAAGCGACTTGATTTGCTCAAGGTCATGTAGCAGATAGAGCCAGGGAATTGAATGCAGGCTTCCTGACTGCTAACTCAGTCTCTTGCCCACAGAGGCAACACAAGTAAAATTTTGATAAGTCCAAATATAATGTGTGTACTTTGTTTCTCGCATTTATCCTAAAGCCCTGTAGTCTTACAGGAAAGTTAGCTAGATGTAAATGGGAGACAGGAAATGTATGACTCAGTTTTTAAAAATGACTACATGGTCCCAGTTCTTAATTGACCTGATTAGTTCAGTGATTGTTCTCTAATAAAAAAATCTTCCAATATTTCAGATGATGAGGGTTTTTTCACTGTGAAAAACAATTCTCTTCTTCAAACTAATCACTTCTTGGGAACCATTTCAAGAGAATTTCAGGGACAGTGGAACAAATTACCCTTTCCTTACTCTTTCAAGACTGGAGACTGTATTTCACACAGTTAATTACAGGCTCCTAGCTTAGCCATTCTAACAGCTTCCCTTTTTGACTGTTTTAGGGAATCTGATTCTAACAAAAATGGAAAAGAATGGTTTGAATTTTTCTCCTTTTTGAGTTTGTCTTTTCTGTTCTGATGGGGCATGTAAATCTGTACTGGCTGATGTGAATATAGTCTTGAGTTTCTCTACTTCAGGAAAAGCAGCTGCGTCACTTCAAAACATGTGCTGTTATACTGAAAATTTAATCTGATCAGTTATTTGCAAAGATAGTTTTATCTTCCAGGTAGAAATGAGCCAACTGAGCAGTGATCAGTGGCCATTAGGCTGGTCATTGTGCAGGAGGCTGAACTACATTTTCCAAATAATTTTTATTGGCAAATACATGGACCCTGACCTCAGTTAAGTATTTCATCGTCTATTTCCATAATAAGGCAGAGTTGCTCTTTAGCTGCAAAGAAAATACTGACATGTAGATTTAGCACTGGAATATGACTTGGAAAATTAGAAGGTTCAAATCTTGATGCTGCCATGTCTTTATCTGTCATTTTAAATAAGATGGAATTAATCTAGCCTAATTTCTGGATAGCTATTAGATGTCTTCATAGCAATGGGAAGAAATATGTTCTTCTGGAGCACAGTTCATTACATGTGAAAGTATATTCTGAACAGGTTAGAGGAATTTCATATTTCTCTCTATTGACTAGATAGAGAGTCTGTATAGTGGGTCAAATGGGTTCTACCTCTTATTTCTCTGCTTCATTTCCCATTTTGTAAATTTGGACAGTTTCAGCCTGTTTTTTACAGCCTCCGTGAAGATGTTAATTCAATGTGGTGTTTAAAATCAACATCATGGGCTTCTTATCTCAGATTAAATTTGTAACCACTAGTTATGAAACAAATCATAAATTATCACCAGTTAAGTTTGCAACTGAAAACTGAATACTGAAAATTACTTCCTTGTGTGCAAGCATAATATAAAATGAAATATAAAAAAGTACAAAATAAAAGTCAAAGTTGAAACATCTTTTCTGATAGCTGCTAAGGACATGGAACTCTCTTCCAAAATCTCTTTTTAAGCTTATATCAGCTGTTCTTGATATTTTTTTTAAAGTGGAAGTGGAGAAATCATGTACAAATTAAAATATATACACTTTATATATTATTTACTCACTACAAATGATTATTAAAGTAGATGTTGTTTTCCCAAAAGTTAGATTTTTACCTTAAGATAATTTTTAATAAGTTATAATGCTTTTATTATCTCATATAAAGTGACATTAAGACTCAGTAGGAAAAAAACTCTGCCAGTCTATGGTGAATTTTTTCCTTGTTTTCAACTAGTGCGATTCATATATTATTGTTCAATAGTGGCATGCTTCTGTTCCCAGATGAAGGGATGCATAAAAGTTTTAAAGGAGCAACCACCTGACACAGTGGAAGGACTTCTGAATGCTCTCAGGTATGTGTGAAGTAATTGGTTGATTCAGCCTTAACAAATTCTTCCTTGTTTTTCTCCAAATCTCATTATATTTAAGACTTTTGACCTTAGAAGCTTGATTTATTAAGAAAATTGTCCTTTAGTTTTGCCTTCATTACCTGAGGTTTTCATAAGTTATATTAATTTCTTTCAATTCCATTTCACTTTGATAAGCAATGACTGTTAGTATGGGAAGTTGTAATGTCCTCCTTGAGAGACCCTTAAGGTTTGTTTTATCACCTAAAATTTAGCCATCTAAAAGGTAAACAATACATCAAAGGTAAACAATATATCTAAGCTATTTTTTTATATATATATAAAATAGCCCAGCAACTAGAATATTTTAGAAGCAAAGAGTAGAATTGCTGTTTCTCAACCCCTTGATGCTTCCCTTCTCTCTTTCCCTTTTAAGATTTTTTTTTTTTTTTTTTAATTTTGATGAATGATACAATTTCATGAAAACAGCAACCTTGATCCCAGTCCTGTAGCTAAGTGTTTAAGGTGCTGTCTTGGGGAGCAAGACACAATGGTCTGACACTTCCCTGAAGCTGAGAAGGGAGTCTTAGTACCAAGTTTTTCAGAGCTGTATTGAATTCTCTAGCTGTTGAATGCTTGGATAGAGTGAGAACTGCAGCCATAACAACCTCCATATTCGCTTATCATGTCTTTTGAATTAAAATTGACGTGGAGTTAAATCCTACAGGTATCAGGTATGTTTTGAGTTTATGTGATAATTGATCTCCCTACGAGCATAAGTAGTAGAGAATGTTTGGGCTTAAATGGAAAAAAACTAACTAAAGCCCTTCAGTCCTTCCAGGACATTTAAGAAAGCTGCTTAAAATTAAGTATATAGATTATACCCAAATTCAATCCAGATTCCTAAATCCTTTTAGTGTTACCCTATTTTCTTAGGTCTTTCCGTGATTTTAATTCTTTTGAGGCTTTTAAGTGGAAAAATAATTTTGACCCAAAATTGTGCCATAGGCGGATAGCGAACAGGATTTACACAGGATTTAGCTACAATTTTCCACCTATTAACAGGGAATAATTTATTGCAAGGGGTATTTAGAAGATAAAGAGTGCTGGACTATTGGCAGTTAAATTCCAGTGATCAGTGACTAGAGGAACAAACAAGTTCCTCCTTTGTGTAATTGAACTGCACTGATTTCAAAAACAAGCACTGAAATTTTCAGACTTTTCTGATCCCTGTTCATTTTATAAAATACTGTTTTAACTTGCAATTTCTAGGTTCACTACAAAACACCTGAATGATGAATCAACTTCAAAACAAATTCGAGCTATGCTGCAGTAGTATCCTGAGACAAGTAGATGTTTGTATTGATCACAGAAGATGTGTATGTTTACATAATTTAATACAGTTTGATGTTAATACTTGTGTGTATTTACGTAACCATTTTCTTCACATTGTTAAAATATATGAATCTGATCATAACCTGACTGACTTTATATAGTGCAGCCTAAGTTTTTATGCTAGCCTTTATCTTTTGACTTTTAAAATACTTTTTTACTTAGATACTTCAGCTATGACAGTTTATCTGTGCATTTTAATCCTTGAACACCTTCTCTAACAGAGAAGTAAGTATTGTGAAGACAAAATGGAAATCAAATAAACTGATATGTCAAAGATACCACAGAAAAGTAGCTTTAAGGAAGGAGAAAGTTAATATAAGAGAAAGTAAAATTCATTGGATATGTTTTAAAAACATGTGCACAGTTTTTTAGTCAGTTTTAGGTTCTAATCAAACTTGTGTGAATAGGAAAACACCTGAATGTTCATCACTCTCATAAAATATGTTGTCTTTCCTGTAATAAGTGGAGATCCACATAATTTTAAGGATTGTGTTCTGGCTGACATCCAAAAATATATTGCAAAGAGGTAATTTTACCTTTTTATTAAGTTTAACTTGTACCTTTCCACAAATGAGGAACTTAATATCCTTTTTCAAATACAATATAAATGAATAGAAAATGTGTTTTAAGACCATTGCTACGTTTTGAAATTTCTGTATAATTTTATTAGATTTAGAAAGGAATGGGAAAATACTAATGCCTTGACTTAACTAGAATGGGTTTGTCAGTGTAAATATAATGTGATGAACATTATCTCCTGGACAGTTTTACGCGATAAGTAATTTTTTTTGCTGATATAAACTGGTATAAAGCAGAACAGTTTCCTGTAGCAGCAAACTTCTGTAGTGTCAAATTGGCTTTATCAAACTAGGGGTGATATAAGTAAGTTTTAAGAGCTGAGCTGTTCTTAGGCATTCCATCAAGTTCCTTGATAGTATTATTCATTAGATGATTCAGAGTCAACCCAGAAATATATATCAGCTGACTGCTCTTCATTGGTTTTTGAGATGTGATTGATGCTTCAAGGAGTTGTGTTCCTTGCTGAGTTGTTTGTTCTCACTTTCTGGTAATTTTTCCAGTAAATGGAATAGAAATACTTTGTCAAAAGCAGCAAAGTGCTCATGCTCTGTTAAGTGTGTCTTCTGGGTGGTCTGCAGTTGCTGTACATATTCTTACGGAGGTCACATTCTGAAAATGTATTCTGTGTACTTTGCTTGCATGTATGTGTGAAAACTCCTGTTCTTGTGCACAGATTCAGATTTGTGTTTGCTTGTTCCCGTCTACATAAATCAGAGTTTGTGTGCTCTCACTGGAATTTTCATGCATATCACTTCTAAAAATCTTACCTTAAAACTTTCAAGATGCATTAGGTCTGCTGAAACTCAGCTGCGCTGTGACAAATTGAGTCATTGAACTCAATCCTTAAACAGTATTACTATCGTAAGTTCTTTGGAGTAGGGATTGCCTTAGAGTTTATTTCTGAGCAGAGCAACCACTATGAGGTTTCTCAAGTCTGATCAGAACCCATTGGTGCCAGTGCTATACGTGTCGTGATACTGGACAACACCGCAACTCCAGCGTTCATGTCACACATCTGCAGTCGTAGCAGCAGATCACTATGTTGTTGTTAGGATCAGAGTTAGAAAACACGCTAGTTTTTTTTCTTTCTCTGCAAGCAGTGATCACACTGCTTTTTCACAGTAGTAAGTCCACTGTTTACAAGCTCCATTTTTAATGGGGGGACATTTAAAAATGTATATTAGGGGAAATCTTGCTTTGTTCATAGTCACTTCCAGTTAGGTAAATCTAGGTGGATGACAGGTCATTCTGTTGAGCTTTGGTAACTGAAGTTAATACATGCTTACCTGCGATTATTTGTCAAACAATGAAGTCTTATCTTTAAGTAGCCCAGAGGAAAGCTGTTTGTCACTTGTATAATAAAAATGTAAACCTTAAAGCATTCTGTGAGTTGTTCTGTGCTGTTTGCTGAAATCACTGGATTTCTTTGCCTGCTTTGATGTTTTTGTACAGAAGTTTGTTTGAAATAATAAAAAGTTTGGTACAGTAAGCATTGGGACTGTCTATATTTAGAGACAACATAAACAAGTTGAGAAATATCTCATTTAAAGTTTTGGATCTGAGGTATAGTAGGCTCACCTTTATGTAGCCAGTTTATAGTTTATTTAAAATGTTTCACTTGTATGCCACAACAATATAACCTCATGTCACTTAAAGAGTTCCTGGGTTTTTCTGGCAATTCTTACACTTGTCTGTCATCTTGAGTAGGGGAAATTGTTGATACTGCTTTAGAGAGTAAAGGCTGTGAATCCATTCAATGACTTACATCTTCACATTAGTGACTTACATCTTCACATTAGTCATCCTAGGCTGTGGTCCATCTCAGGTTCCACTTATAATCAATAAGATCACCAGAGGATGTTCCATTTAATCTTAAGGTAAGTGCAAATTAATTGCTCTCCAAAAAAGAGCTGTATAGACTAATAGTCAAAATAATTGATCTCCATTTTGTCGGTTTCTTATTTTGTCTCATCATTATGTAAGGATACATGTTTGTAGTATGATAAATATTTAAGCCTCATAATGACAGCATTTAAGAATATGCATAAATGACTGTGACTAGTTTGGGTCAGAACAGCCCTAAAAAATTCATTGGTTTGTGGTGAAAGGAAACACTATTTTAGGGTGATATGAATTTCAAAGATTAGAATTTGGTCCTGCAAACAAATTAGTGGGTTTGAAAGATAATTTGATGTCTGAGTTTGCTGCTGCTACTAAGTGGTAGTCACAAAGGATAGTTACTAAGATTATATTTACTGGTATGCAGTAGACCACATCTCTCAGATAAATTATCTAACATTTTCCATGTCCACTAAAATTTACAAAGCAACAAAAAGTCTTCTCTGTGTTGCTTTCTGTGTTGTATTTCAGCTAAACTTAAACTGGAACTAAGATGTAAGTAGCATATAAGATGACTTGCATTTGTACATTTTCTCTGAATTAAACAAAGTAGGACATAAATTCTTCATATGAATTGATCTCTATTCCCCCTCCCCCATTTATTTCTTGAAAAGTTTAATGAAATCAATATATTCCTACAAAAATACAGTGCCAGTTAGGTGGATGCACATTTGGGAAATACTGCATCATTTTTTCATGCCACATCTGGTTTTGGCCAAAACCAGTACAGATTCTTGTCTGTCCAATTCTCAGTCTGTCAAGGTCCCTCTGAATGGCAGCACAACCATCTGGTGTATCAAAAACTTCTCCCAGTTTTATATCATCTGCACAGTTCCTGAGGGTGCATTCTGTCCCACCCTCTGGGTCATTAGTGAAGATGTTAAACAGTATCAGCCATGGGGGTAGGCCACTACATGGATTTTGTGTTGCTAATCTCAATCCCTTCAAACCTGGCAGTTCAGCCAGTTCTCAGTATATCTCAGTGTCTGTTTATCTCATCCATATACCATCAGTTGTCTATGAGGATGTTATGGGAGGCAGTGTGAAAAGCCTTGATAAAGTTGAGATAAACAAGTCTTAAGTGACACTGGCCAGCACTCTCGTCATTTGTGGTGCATCCCATCGGGTCCCATAGATTTGTATATGTCCAGTTTGTTTAAATGTTCCCTAACCTGGTCCTTCTCCACCAAGAGTAAGTCTTCCTTGCTCCAGACTTTCTATCTGGTCTCATGGGCATAAGATTCCTGAAGGCAAATCTTATTAAAATCCTACCATTAAAGACTGAAGCAAAGAAGTCACTGAGTTTCCTTGACCTTTTCTGCATTCTTTGTCACCAAGTCCCACACCCCATTTAGCAGCAGGCACACATTTTCCATAGCTTTCCCGTTGCTGCTGATAGACCTGTAGAAGCCCTTTTTGTTGGCCTTCACATCCTTCACCAGATTTAACTTCAGAAGGGCTTTGGCTTTCCTAACCTCAACCATGCATGCTTAGGCAGTGTTTTTATATTCTTCTTGGGTCTTTTGTCCCTGCTCACTTCCTGCATGCTGTCTCTTTGTTTGAGTTTAGTCAGGAGCAATGTGTTCATCCGTGCAGACCTCCTGCCATCTTTCTTTGGTTTCATACTGTTCTTGAGCTTGGAAGAGGTGATTGAAAATAAGCCAGCTCTCCTGAGCTCTTCTCTCCAGGGCTGTATCCCATGCAGTTCTTCCAACCAGATCCCTGAACAAGCCAAATTAAAATTCTCAAATTAAATCTTTCTTGTAAATCGTCTTGTGGCTGTAGAGTCAGGAATGTGCTTTTTAAACTGTATGTG
Source organism: Tyto alba (assembly GCF_018691265.1). NCBI lineage: Eukaryota > Metazoa > Chordata > Aves > Strigiformes > Tytonidae > Tyto > Tyto alba. The sequence continues at coordinate 37,930,428 of NW_024881316.1, read as the reverse complement.
TTCTAGGACTGTTAGATGTGCATGATTCAGTGAACACTAAAAATCAAGAAATATTAAATCTTGCATATCCAAAAGTTTGCTAATAGTTACAAACGGTTGGATGAGGTAGTTTTTTGGGTGTTTTGTTTTGTTTTAGTTTTTTTAAACGTATGACACTAATTACTATTCTGTTACCTCAGATAAATTCTATAACGCAAAATCACAGAATCTGTGAATTCATACTGAGAAGCAGATCAAGGAACGCAGTGGCAGCTAGTAAGCTGAAACAGTGACATGAATTTGATTTGCCAGTAAGAGAATATAACCCATTTTGGCTAAAAAGCCAGTACAGCAGATCTAGTATTTTAACTTAGTATGTAATGCTTCTTGCTACAGACTAATAAAGGTGAACTCCTGACTGCCACATAATCCAAATTCCTCAGACAGAATTCTCTTTCACACTGGTTTGAGACAAATGTAACTCAATTTATTTCCATAGAGCTGTTTCTGATTGACACAGGTGTAAAAAATACCCTTTGTCTTTTCTCAATTGTGGCCTTTGACCTAAATTGCTTATTACTGAGCAATCTGAGTCTTCTGCTAGTGCAGATCAATGATGTAACATGATAATCTTGCAGAGGTCTCTTGCGCTTGACTGCTTTGAAATTAAAACTAAAATGAATAGTGCAATAGGTGTTCTAGAAACCCAATAAGTATATAGTTAAAAAGTCGACCAACCATGTGCTAATCCCTAGTTTAAGAGGAATATATATCATGATTTTTCAGCAGATCTTAATTTGGGGTCCAGCTGGAATTAATATGACTCTTTTGTCTTGGGTATTTGGGCTGCTGACAATTAAATATGTACACTTGGTTATTAAGAACTTGACACACCTCTTGACATTTTAAAATTACTAACAGCACTTAAAGGTTAGGATATTTGTGTGTGGCTTGGATCAAACTTGCTGTTACAGCTTGCGCTTGCAATTGTTCTCATTCTGCTCTGCATCCACTTCAGTGAAATCCTAGAGTTTAAAGAAATTTTCCATGGGTTTTAGTGATGTGTCAAACAGCTAATCTCTTACTGCCTTCAAAATTGTGGAAGAATGTCTTCTCTAGACACACAAAAGAAGTTGGAAGAGGAGAGTGGATGATGGTCAACCTCAACTGGTTTAGGTCTTCCATAGTGAAAAGAGGACAGAGAACCAGACTTCACATGGATGCAGTCACCGTGCAGTTCAGCAACTGCTCTGTCCTGTGGGTTGTATGACATGGCAATGTCTGAAGGTCAGATCATGTTAGATGGAAGGGGGACTTCTTGAAGGGCTTTGACCGGGAAAGGATTTTACCCAAATGGAGAAACTTGTCTTTTTACAGACACAATTTTAGGATACCATGGTAGGAGGGCTTGAGGGCTCTTACTAACCTTACATCCCTTTCTGTGGCAGCAGCACAACACTGTGCAGAGTCTTAGTTTCCACTCCAGTTGCTGCCTGAGGGCCCACCTCAGGCTGTAACCTCTGCTCTTTGATGCTTGGCTTTATCGAATAATGTAAATCAGCGTGTGAGAGAATGCGAGATGGCTCACCTTAGCTCACCTGTACCCAGCCTCCTTCGGCTTTTGTAAATGGAGTCTTCCCAGTGAATTCAGAGAGATGGGAAATGAACCTCATTTTGTTAACTTTTCTGATGAGGTTATTGAAAAAAGTGATCTTATACTGGTTTTTCAACAGTACTAACATTTGACAATTTCAGATATATTTCTAAATCAAATGCTATGGTTTTACATGATTGTAATTTTTTTCTGCTGGAATTTTCTATGCAGTTCTTGTTTGTGTCTTTACAAACTAATACTAAAGAAATATCTGACAGTGAAATATGGTTGTTCCATCATCTTTTCTGTTTGATTTAGTTCGGGGTGGCTGGGGGAAAAAAATGTTAAAATCCATTTAATGTCTTTTTATTTTCTTTGGGTTGTTTTTTTTTTTTCTTTTTTTTTTTTGTACTGTACACAGTGCTGTGATTAATTATAGGCACTTTAACCATCAAACTCAAGACTTAAATATCATACAGCATCAAGAGCTCAAAGGCTCTTTAATAGAAACCTTCCCAAACAAGATTACTTACAGTGGACTTGAATTAGGTTTCTTAGATGAATTTCACCAAACAGGTATACATGATCCTAGTTACTGAGGTATTGAATATATCAGTGTTAGACTGAACCAGGTATTATGACTATGAAAATTTTTAATTTGGAGAAAGAAAAGTTGCGTTATGTAGCCAACCTAATTAAAGGATTTTGTTGACATTTTTGTTACGTGTATCAAATGAAATGTACATATTTGTTCTTCTGATTAATTTTAGATTGCTCATTCTCAGGTACACATCCGTAATAATATCTATGATATTTATACAAAGAAAAACTATTTGTAACCATTGACTTAGCCAATTCTTTGCAGCTGTGTTTTAAAACTACAGGATGAATGCCACATTTGTTTTACACAGCCTGTCAAAGTGACATTTGCTTTATTAAATTTGGAAGCTTAAAAAGCTAATGAAGATTCCTTTTGTTCAGTAGTTTTACATTCACATTGAGACCCACTATTCTGATTATATGTTGTACAACTGTAATTACTTTGAGATATGCAAATAAGACTTTTTTTTTTTTTTTCATTTTTGTCATTCATGATATAATTGGCCAGATTTTTAAATAATATAGTCCAGTGTAAGTTAAATTAAGTCAGCAAAAGTACTCAAATGCATGCTATCTGAAAATTAGTTTAAATTATTTTGTTGAAAAATACTACTTCTGAGACAAGATTATTTATCAAACAAGTATTAGTAGTCATCCTTATTATAGGTGTTTTCCAAATAGAAACTGTTACAGACATTGCCTGAGTATATAAGCAGTTTGATTCAAAGAGGCACGGTGTAACTGAGCTGAGAAAAGAGAACAATTTTGTTAGTTTGACACAGCTGCCCAAGCCACTGATCACTCTTCATGTTGGAAAGTTTGAGATACCTCAATTCTGTTATATTTCTGAAATTAGAAGGGGGGGGGGGGGGGGGGGGAAGTCTGTCCTCTCTCACCCCAAGAACAATTTGAAATGCCATACTTAATAAAAATCAGCCAATAAAGACTATCAAGCAAACATTTGTGGGTTTTAGCTCCAAGAAGTACATGCTTCAGTTTAATTCAGATCATTTTCATGCGAGGTAGTAGTGGGGCCATTTCTGTGTAAAACAAAAGCCCCAGAAAGAAGGATTTTGGCCTCATGTGGAAAGTCGGTCTGGGATTTTATGTGTATTTGGAAAGTTCATTTCTCCTGGGGTGTTCATTCAGTTGTATCACAATTAGATTAGAAACTTCTGCTGAAGAATTCCCTGGGACATCTTTTATTGACTTCATGGGTCAAGAAGTATAAAAATGAAAGATAGCGTGCTAGACTTTTCAGTGATGGGTCATTTACCTCCCTGATCTTGAAAGCAGAATGAAAATAATTCATGGTCAGAGTACTGGCATCAAATCTGCTAAAAGGACATCCTCTTACCTTTTTGGCAGCATTAATATTTTAATTTTTTATATTTTCAAAATTAGAAAGTGTATTTTTGCCTCCATGTGAAACAGATTAATTCTTCCATAGCTTTGTTCATCTTGACCTAATATTCTGTTTGAAGTGCAGACTTTTGAGTCCTGCCTGCCACAGACGTCTTGAAAATACAGAAGGCAGGTGTTACAACCTTAATTTTCATTTGACATTTCACAGGACACCATGTGCAACAGCCTTTTGCGTTGCCTGAGGTAGCAAATTATGTCCTCATCTGTGCAGTCCTCCAAAGGGTATGGAGAGACAGATGTCTAAAGACCCTCATTCTTTCTTCAACTCGTATGTTAGGGTGGACTGAATCACCCCCAGAAATGCCTCTGTCTCTCTCCACTGTGGGCTGTGTAGATCCTGGATTATTACCTTGGACAAAATGTCAATTCTTACACTGATCCTCAGGTGAGGCAACTAAGCATCTAAGTGTTACCAGTATCTGCAAGTTTTTGCTTGCAGCGGTGTCTGGTGCTGTCCTGTGCTGGGATTTCTGCAACAGCAAACAAGAGGCAACACAAGCAGCAATATAAAATAAATTACTTGGGTTTCATTCTCATTTCGTTTATCTTTAAGGATCTGATTCAAAGCTTGTTCAAGTCATTAGGTTTCAAATTGCCAAGCTGAAAACAAACCCTCCAAAAACCCCCCAAACAAAAGCTCTTCATTCTTACAAGTTGTAACTTTTTCTTCATGTGCGCTAATAAATCATCTTTTCTGTCTTGTAGCACTCAGTTACCTGACAGCATCACCAGCGATGCTAATTTCCTCAACAGGGTTCAGCAGTTCAACCTTACTGGGTTACTAGAAAATCCTTTTGAATTACTCTTGCTGGTCTCTTCCATCTGTATCCACTTTTGAATAAACGTCCTTTAAATACCATGTTTTAAGACATGTTACCTTACATTTGTGAAAACACGAGTTTCATGCTCTGCCACAGAAGTGGAGAGTTACCTAAAGTTTCCTTAGTAATGTCTGAGTGTGAATCTACAAACTCATTGTACATTGTAACTACAAGGATCTTCACAGTTATCTTTTTTACTATAAATAATTGTTTGCATTTACATCAGCAACAGTATGCAACAACTGAGAAAATCACAGAGATGTTTTATCACATAGATTCTAAAAAAATCTCTACTTAGAAAACTGCAGCATTTACTAAAATAAATAGTAAATGAACAATAAGTAATACATATTATTATATTCTGGGGAGTTACATTTTAAAACAAATGTCTTCACCATTTTATGCACATTGTTCTGTTTGCTTTCTTTGAGATATAAGGAGTGTTTGATGATAGGGTGAGGTCTAAGTGTGGATTATAGAGCAAACAGAGGAAAGATCTCCTGAAACCACTCCAAAAGTTTTGTTCATCCAAGCAAAGAGTAATAAACATTCACCTCAGCTGGAGATCTCAGCATCAGAACAAACCACTGTTCACTAACAGCTTTCAAAGTCATGTTGATATTTTGCATTTGAATCATTGAATAAAATTACAAACTACTGGTGGGCAAACAACCACCATAAAAGAATTCAAATTAAATTGGGCTTCAATTTGAACTGCATTCATTAGAAAGACTGCATGAATCTTGACTGACTTTGGACAATGTTTAAACTGACTTTTAATTACCTTTATTTTGAAGACAGATCAAAAGCAAGTAAAGTTATATCTCTTTCTCGTGTAAAGTTTACTGTGATGATATAAGTGAGAATTTGAGTAAAGTTGAGGGACTGGATCATTTACCAAGACTGAATTTGCTTTCATTGTTTGTATTTTTCCCTGAGTTAGACTTGGTTACTATAAACTCTTTTGACCTGCAAACATTCTGACTACCATGGGCAAAAAAGTCTCTGCTGGCATAACCCTGTTAATACAGGTTTCCTATACACAAAAAATAGCTTTTTATCACAGATATGGTATGTTGCACGTGGCAGAATCTGTAATGCACTATTTATACATCATGAAATGCAAAACAGCATAGGGAAGGACAGAATTTGGCCCTTAGTTTAATCTTATTAGGCATTTTAGTTTGTCTTGGTTTTCATTGTGAGGTAAATTTCTCTTTTATTACCAGTGCTACTCTGGCAACTTTTTTTTCCCTGTACTTGTATTTCATAGAATCTTTTTTACTTCTGGTCAGATCTGCTTTTGTCTTATAAGGAAAGAAAATTAAAAGACCATTCTGTTATCTCACATTTCAGTTAAGTCTAACATATATTTGCTTAGGGGTAAAAAAGGTTGAAGAAAAAAGGGAAATGTCAAAAATGAATAATAAATGGTGTATAAACAGAAGCAGACTTTCTGTGATATGTTACCCTTGATAAACTTGATAATGTTTCCCAAATGTATTGCCTTGGTTCAGATCCAAATCTACTGGTCAGGTTTTATGTGCTATTTTTAATTTTACTGCTTAAAAAACTTTACATCATCTAGTAGGAATTCCCTCCTACTGCATAGCTGTATCTAGTTATTTGTAGGTTAAAATTCATCTTAATATAGATTCATATAAAACATGTGTTACCACAGAGGCAGCAAAAAGACGGATCTGGGTGGGTAAACGAAGCTGGATTTGCAAGGAAAGTCTTTTTTCTTTTTAATGAAATATGTTTTCCTTTGAGGTCACTCTGCTATTTGATATTGTAAACTCCAAGGTCTTTCCATTCAGTAAACTTTCCTTGCCCTTTAAACAGTGAAATCAGAATGTAAGAGGCGAATACAAACAACTAGGGACAGGGGAATGTGGAAATGTTTAGGATTGACAAAAAGCCTCTAGAACTAGACCATGAAATCAAGAGGTATTGCAAAGCATTTCAGCTCTTTGGAATGCTTAAAATCAGAAATTGTCTCCTGTAGGCACTGCTGCACTGATTTAGTGCATTTACTCTAGATTTATATTGGGGGAGAGATTTTTAGAGAAAGAATATCTCAACACAAAATATTAAAGATGTGGAAGCATTAAAATGGACTGAGAAAAGTAAGTCAGGATGCTTCTAATGGCACACAGCACTGACAATACTGATACGAGAAAACAACCCTAGTAATGGAAAAGCTTTGCAGTGTTACTTGCTGATCGGTCTGTTAGCTAGTGTTTATTCACCATTATCCTTTGGCAAGTAGATATGCTGCAAGTAATATCCTTAAATATGGAGTTCATTCTTCAGTGCCCCAGCCTTAGCTAAATTCAGTATTTTGGAGCAGGTTGGGCCTGATGAACTTCATCATAAAGTATTTGATGAACTGGCTTAACACAGACAGTAGTTATATGTGGTTACTAATAAAGGAGAGGTGAAGCAAGTGCCTGCCCTTAAAAATGAGGAAGGGGTGTGAAAATAAGAGCCCAGTTAGATAATGGGCCATGTCAGACCACGTCAAATCAGTAATTCCCATATTAGAAAGGAAGAAGTAGCAGAGGAAAACCAGCAATATCGTTTCATTTGCCTCCATGGGGTTTTAAGTAGCTAAAGAGATGTAGACTAGATAAACCCATTATAGGGTGAATGAAAGACTTTCTTGAATGTGAACACTCCAGATGTACAACTGTATGGTGCCAGGACATGGGTGTGAGCGCCGAGAATCCCTTAGTGCCTGGAGTGCCTCAGTCCCACCCCATAGCCCAGTACCTGAGAAGGTCCACCTGCAGCTCCAGCCTTTGCTCCACCAGTTGTGACAATGCTGTTTTGCAGGCACAGAAGGAATAAGGGTATGGTTGTAGCCAGATCATGCCAGTCAGCCCACCAGCGAGATACTAGACCTTTTCAATTCATTAGTATCAGTGTAGCCTTTTTATGTAGGCACTTTGAATCTAACTCCAGATAACTGTGGTTCAGGGAGACACGGATGTTGGGTGGGGGAAAAAAATGGTTCATCAGACATTTTTTTGGTATTACATTATACCTTCTGTGTAGTTATTCTTTTAAATAAACACCAAAATACGTTAATTTGTATTAAAGAAAATATTCAATTTTATTAAGTGGTATTATTTAAAACTGTAGCCAGCTGATGAAATACAAACTCTGACATGCAGTCTAAAATATGAGGGACTCACATGTCATCTCTCATCCCCTGCTGAAACACCGTAATTAATTTCAAATGTAAAAATTTATCCTGACTGAAGTTCATGAACATTAAGGCAAAATACTAACATTCTAACAATACTATTTTTTGAGCTTCAATGGAAATTAATGGATAAGATATCCTTGTGTTGGCTCTCACTAGGAAAGCCACCTTTTTGCCTTTGTTTACCAGTTCATATGACAGGAACAATTATGCAAGGCTGGATCATTTAATCAGTGAGTTACATGAGTACACTGGAGTCAGAGATTGCATTTGTTTTTCTTCTTTATTTGAGTGCCCTTCTACTGTAAGAGTGGTTAGCTAAAGCCATGAATTATAATTAGTATAATCTGAGAAAGGCAAACTATACCGAAACTGAATATGGATAAAATGTTACTCTTACTCTTTTTTTTTTTTTTTTCCTGCTATGTAATTATTATCAACAGATAGTCAAATAAGGAAGAAAAGAACAAAAGAAAATCTAATAGTTGCAACGATGGATTTAATAACCATGGGTGCCAAGCAACAGCTGAATTTTGTGAACTGTTCCTTTTCTCACTTCCATCACTCCCTGATCTTGCCTGGGGAAAAAAAAAAGACCCTTCTCTCTTTTCAGCATAAGCTGTTGAGCACAGTGCCTTATTTATTGTATTTATTATTTATTTATAACTTAAATCCAGTATTACACGTTTTGTGTTTTCTTTGGGCTTTTTTTTTTTTTTTAATATGCCTGTAGAATAAAACCAGGGATGTGTGTGTTACTGCTGACATAGGCTAAATGCTGAGCCATGGACTTCCCCACACCACAGTTCATGTGGCTGCCAGAAGCTGAGGGTCTTGGGATCTCCCGGTCCCTGGCCGGGGCTGACGTAGAGGTGCGTTCCTGCAGGCTGCAGCCTGGTTTCGGAGAAAGATACTCCTCGTGGGCCGAGTGGTGGGAGTCTGAGCTCTGCTACATCCCGCAAAGAGGCCAACGAAGGAAGCGGACCACAGCAGCAGTAAGAATAAAAAGAGAAAAATGGGCTGTGTATAGAATTGCAGGGGAAAAAAGGCAGCATAAACCACAGAAAGCCCTCTTGAGTGAGTTGGCAGAGGGAACAATACAGATTTATACAAACCACGCTCCATGGAGAATGATGTGTATGCAGTTCAGAAAAAGGGTTTCCTCACTCGGACACCTATGTAAATATGGCTTAGGAGCCCGAGTCTCTTCTTTTGCATATTGTTTATATTCTAATGTAATTTCATTAGTTTGTCAGAAGGTAATTTCTGAAAAAAAAAAAAAAAAAAAAAAGAAAGCTTTCTTTTAATCTAAATGCTATGAAAATAAATTATTATCCCGCTGGTAAAAGTCTAAGAAAATAAATCTCACCTGTTAGATATACATAATATTGCTCCGTTCATAGTGTGAAGGTAACAAGGGCAATCTAGGAAACTATAGGCCTTGTACCCTGTTGAAGTGTAGAAGGATGCAGGTACATCTTTGGGATGGCTGTCTATAAAAGCAAATTAATATAAAGCCTAAATATAAGAGAGAAATGTCCAGAAAAGGCAGCTGCAATCTCTGGTGGGCTGAACCCTTCCACAAGGTTTCCACCTCAGTAAGGACTACTTGAAGACTGAGAAAAGACCTCAGTGTTGGATTTAACTGTGGATGTACAACATGAGAGACATGAAAACTTCTAACTGTATTATTTAGGTTGTGAATTTTGTATGTCAGAGCAGATTTTTTGTTTGTTTTGTCTCCTGCCTTGTTTGAAAAGGCAGAAACTGGAGGCTGTAGGTGAAACAATTGCAGGACACAAGGATTCCTACAGATATTATCTGCAGTAAGCATTGGCAGCACATTGAGTATCGGCTCCCTGACTTGCTGAACAGCCTTCTCTCTGGTTTGCCCTAATACTTAACCATAACCAAACTGGAACAGCAACCCAACATTCACATAGGTAGCACAGAGAGGTATGCGATTGAGATGATCTACTCACAAGTCAACGTGGAAATAAAATAAATTTCAAAAGGGGAACTGCAATCTTGTAATCCACCTACAATGGCCGTTTATATTACTTCAGTACAGTACTTTGCTCCTATCCTATTTAATCTTATTTTCAGTGAATTTCCCATTTGTCAAGATTATTTTGAACTCTATGTCTGACCTTCAGTGTATTATCGGGGTACAATTGCAGGGTCCTTTTACAATATCTGTGGCTGAAAAGGGCATCTCCCCCACCCACCCCCTGCTCTGTTCACACATTCCCACCCTATTCCTTGTTCTGAGCCATGTCACTCCACAGTCTACAATACGCAATTGAAAACTAATCCTTTTGGGGTTTTTGGTCACATTAGTTCCAACTTCTATGTGAATGATTGTGTCTGAGGGAAAGAATGGCCTGGGGAAAATGGGACCATTTTTCAGTAGCAAGCTGTACCTGAGTCTTTCTGTTGCATTCGCAGTCTTTCCTACTTTGGTATTATCTACAAATGTAATGAAAGTATTCTCTAGCCCACTGTCCGTGACTTTTATAAATATATTGAAGAACACTGGGCATTAGGACAGGCCTTTGCAAATCTTCTTTCTGTACATATTTTCCTTCTGACAATGAACTACTGATGACTCTTAAGTATTTTCTTCCTTTTTGAGATTCATTTAAGTGAATTATTTGGGATTAACCTGGATTTGTAGGGCAGGGGTATTATTATTTTTATAGGCAGGTTTGCCTATACAACCATGTTCATGCTAAATTGGTAGTCTCTAAAGTCTCTGCTAGACAAATGGATTTAAAGAAATACTTCCCCCTGAACATCCAGATGTTAGACTGAAGAGGTAGTTCTTTAGCCTTCACAACTCTCTGGAATTAATGCTCCTGATATGAACAAGTATTGGATGTGCAATTTTACAGTGTCCATGGACAGAAGTTTTATAGATGCAGAGATTTTTAAATCAAGAAATTGCCTGTACCAAATACAAGGAATGTATTCCTTCATCAGTCTTCAGGAATTCCGTGTCTGATTGTTAGGAAATTTTTCTTCACATCATATCGAACCATCTCCTGAATTGGCACAAATCAGAGTAGCTCTATTTAATAAGCAACTCTAATTTATCCAAGTAGATAATGTGACCTTACCAAGCACTGCATTCTGAGGCAAAATACTGGCAGTTTACACCTGAACCCTGTTTAACTCTGTTGTCTGTGTAAAAATACAGGCTCCTATTTTTGGTGTTCTGCTCTAAAACAGACTAAGTGTCAAAAATAGCAGAAGACAGATAAAATTTCAGGTGAGCTGAGGATAAAAGGCAATTTTGACCTAATAGAGAGACCACAGCACCTACAGAACTGCCAGAACAAGAAGGAACAGTGACTGGGATTGCTGGGCATCAGCGGCATCTACATCAGTGCCAGGAAAGCAAAGAAATTTGGAAATTATACAGAATCTGTAGGACGGGCTTGAGTTGTATTAGTTTTGTGCAAAGCATGGAGGATTTTAGATGCATTGGTCTCTGAGGTCAAGTGTTAGGTGCTGCAGACTTAAGGTGTGTTCACATGCTCTGTGGTCTCGTCCTCAGACTAAGAATGGTAAAATAAGGTATAGGTACACAGTGCTGAGTTCCCAAACAGGAATATAATTTCATCATCATGTCCTATTCCACCAGTCTTTGCCAGGGTGCACAACAAGTCTCTTCTGCTTCTCAAAGTTTTGTCATTCTGATTACAAAGAGCTGTAGTAGCACAATCATGCCACTCCTGAAGAGAGAAGGAAGAGAGAGGATTTATCTGGCTGTAATTGATTTTTTTATTAAATTCTCCAATTAAAAATGTTACAGTAAACAAACAAACAGACAAACAAAAATCATGGAGTGGGTGAGAAAGATGTGCAACTCCGCTACAAGGAATCAAATCTTTTACCTGAGAAGACCCTGGTTTTGAAGGGAAGAGAGCTTACATATATGGGTGTGAGCCAAGCTGTGATCTTTGACATGTTTTATTTTCAAGTGTAGACATAGCCTGAGGTCATCAGACACACATTTCCCACTTCCTTAATATCCAATCTGCAGATTAAGTCGAGGAAATGTGTGTTGTATTTACCACCTCTTCTCTTGCAAATTGGGGGGGGATTGGGCAGAACAGAATGGGATGGATGGACAATGGACGGCTGTGGGTTTTTTTGCAAACACAGAAGCCCATGGCTGGATCTAAGATGAGGGTGAATGACATGGCAAAGTTTGCATCCATATTCACCATGCCCTATGGTAATAATTCAACTATATATTTGGGGGTGTCTGCATTAATTTTTTAACTTGGATCAGGGGAATGGAGCTTTTGAAGCAATTCTCTTGCCCATGTGGTGGAGCTTTCTTGGCGCACACAAAATGACTCCTTTCCCCTGACACTAAACCAGGAGATGTGCTCCAGAAATTCATTTCACAGCTCTAGGTGCTAATGAGCATTCAGTCCGTGACACCAGAATATATCTGGTGTTAAGTAAAACCTTCAAAATACATATGCAGGGTGCATCATGTCCTCAGCACCAACAGTTTTGCTCTACAGATCCATTTCCTCTTGGGCCACACAACTTCTTAGATTTGACATAACCCAAAGATGATCAGTCAATCATTTTTTTACTTCATGCTTTGTCTCTGTTTGTATAGACATTATGATTAGGAAAGGGCCAAATTCATTGTTATTTAACACTAGTCAGAGCTTTAGTATACACTTCTTTATTGTGACGCTATTTACCACAGCAAGCAGGGCATGGTGGTAAAAGGCTCAGCATCTTCCTTGATTTCCCAGCAATCGCAAGAAGATGTACTTGCATCAGTATTCACCTCAAGAAAACATTTGTATCAAGCTGACCAGAGCTGCAGCATCTCAAACAGGAACCAACAAAAAAAAAGCCTTCCAGAAAACTAAACCAAAAACGCGCAAAGCCCACCTTCCCTCCAACTAACCAAACTCATGCCTGCAAACATCAGTTAGTAAAGCACACAGGTGTGTAGGACCTTACATTAAAATAATTTGAGAAAAATAATCTTCCCTTTTAAAACCCTGCTGGTCTAGTGTTGCATAATGGAACATAATCCTGAAGTCCTGTAAAAATTCGAATGTGTAGAAAAACAAACAGAATTTTTATGTGTGTTGAGAGGTGTTCTACTGGAGGTGATTTCAGCCATGTAACTGAGTTGGGATCCAGTTTAGGATGATCATCCCAAGGTGCCAAGCATAATTGGAGGAAGGAAAACTCTCTCCACTTTTTTCCATGTTCATTTCCTTGTTCCTAGAAGTTGCTTTTGATAATTTCCAAGTGTGGGAACCTGATAGGGTGAAACAATTGAGAATTTTTTTGCTGTCAGGAGCAACCTGAATTAATTCTGCTATATTAGCATTATGCAGGATAATTTCTTGCAGAACTGTGAAGGCTTTCTTGGGAATATTTCTGACAAAACCTTCTGGAAGTTGGTTTCATCACGAGATAAAGATATTTTCCAAATTATCTACTGTACATTCTGTCAGAAATATTTAACTGAGAATTATAATGTCATTAAGCAACCTCAGTAATTGAAAATTAATATATGTGTATAGAAAATTGCTCATAGCAACATTTTTCATTAGTAAGAATAGTAGAGAAAAAGTTGAAGTTTCAACACATGGACAGGGACTGTATATTGAAAGATCAGAAACTGTCATTTATGGAATCTTATTATCAAGGCAATTTAAAATAAATATTGTGACACAGCTAACTTTTATCAGTGAAGACAGCTGAACATTAATGGCACAATGTTATATAATACACTAGTGTTCCTTGGAAAATGGGGTAAGTATTGCACAATTCTCCTATGTGAATAGTTTCATTAAAATCACCAGAAACACATGTAAAAGCAAGAAGCTTTTTAATTTTAATTTAAGATTTTGACTATGCCCTGCAGGGCCTCTATGAGTCATAGTGAAGAGAGGTATTCTGTTCAGGTTTATTCACTCATCTAAGCCAAGTTGTCTGGACTAAATCCATCACCTTTACACAAGTGGAAGTTCCACCTGCTAGAAATGTCAAGATCACCTCTGATTTCAAAGCAAAACTTAAGTGCTCACAAACAATTGTGTTCCACCACCCCTACAGCCTTCTTAAAGCTGTTCCCAGGAATGCAGTAATCACTGCACCAGAAAGTGAGTAAATTAAAGGAGGATGAAGGAAGGAACGTGTAAAGTAACAGAGAACTTTGCCTGGGTCTCAAAACGATCTCTATTTGCTAATCAACGTGAAATATGAAATGCTTAAAATATTTGTTAATTAGATTATAATTAATTTTTGCAAATATTATAATTACTTTCTGCAAAGTATCACAGAAAAATTTGTATCGATACCACCAGTTCATTCCTTAAACTGAGCAGAAGAGCGTGTTTGCATCAACCAAATTCATCTAACAGCATGGTGAAAATGCCAGCAGTGGTTTGAGATCAGGCACAAACCTTACTGGCAATTTGAAGTAATTTATTGAAAGTTATAGAAATAAAGGCATTGGGTTTTGGTTTGCTTTGGTCTGTTTTTTAGATAAATCCATATGGCTTGCAGCTGGATTATTCAATGAGAAGGGTAACATTTGGTACACAATGCCAACCAGAGCTTGAATTTTTTGAAGGTCTTTCTAGCATTGTATCAAATCCAAATTTTTGTAATTTAAAATAGTAACATCACTGCCTAAAATGGCTTTACTGCACTGCTTTTTAAATGACCTGTTTATGTGCTGACAAAATCTAAATACAATCTGTTCATCAGCAATATGAAGTGCTTCATGAAATTAGTAAGAACAGGTCTGTGTGTTTTGTGAGGTCAGGAAATTGCCAGTATTAAGCAAAATGATCCAAAAGCTGATAGTCAGGTTTACCTTTTTACCTTTGAAAGACACAGCAGTTCACCTCAATTTTCTATCTTGTTGTTTTTCCAGACCGTCTAGGTGTCATTTATATTAATGCTTTCTCATTCAGCATCATAGTATTATTAATCAGCTTAGTGGCATTGCTCACCTGAAGTCTGAGAATTTATAAAACTGTCGGCTGTGTAACACTGTGGACTCAGAGGCCTCTATATTAATCAGTTTTTCTGTGTTTCGCTGAAGTATCAGTTTTTGTGTATTGACCAGTAACATGGGGAATACTGGGCACATCAATCAAGGTCTATCAGGAGCAACCTCAGACAGTTTCTTGTTGCTTCCCCAAGCTTCTTTTATGTCTCTGAATCATCATCTACAGGCGCAATGACTTCACCGTATATGCACACTGAAGACAAACATTTAGTCCTCTCTGTGATTTACCCCCGAAGCACAAAAAAACCTCACCAAAATTAGCTGTGCTCAATAACTGCATTTGCAAGGAAAGCACACCCTTTTGCTGATGCATAAAAAAGGCCGTGGATGTGATATTTCTATCCTGTGTTAACACAGATATCAATGTTCTAAATTTCATACACATAGCCCTGCATTAATTTCAGCTCTTTTTAAAGATCATTCAATCTTCATTCAGTACTTACCCCCTCCCAAGCCAAATTAATTACACTATTATCTCTTTGATAATATTTGTACTTAATCCTTCATGAGCCTTCTTGTCTCGTTATCTAAAACATAATAGAAAGTGAGTGAAAAAATCCAGGTTAAACTGCAGGGAATTTTCTGCTTTCTAATCAGAGGTCTTTTTTTAGCTTACCAAGTGCCACTACTGCTGTGCTACCAGAAGTTTTAAAGCTTAATTTTTTTTCTTAGCAAGTATGAATTTGAAGCACATAGCCATGAGGACTTCAGATACTTCAGGGCATCTTAGACTTTAGATAATTTTGAGGGAAGTGATTGAATCACATAGTTAAATGTTTATATCACTGGACAGCTAAACAAGTTGCCGTAAAGGTGATTAATGGATATTTATTCATACAGAAGCAACTAGACCGAACAGTCTTGACCTGCCAAGCAGGTTAGATAGTTTTTATCTTTTTGGACAAGCACCGTGTGAACAAGCTAAAATCCTCCTGAACTTGTGAAGGGCTGAATTCAGCTGTCCCATGAGGGATGGAGCAGGAGGAACACCTCCTGTGCTCCCGTTCCTCTCCAGATGTCTTCCTCCAGGAGCCTCAAGGGATATATTCCATAACATTTGGGCAATGGTCACATCCAATGGCAATTATGGCCACAAAGGATGGAGTACCTAAAGCGACAGAGGACTGAGTGGGGCGTTCAGTGCTTTGGGCAGCTAAAAGCACGAAGGGGTTGGTGGCAGGACAGACCCAGGAACACAGGTCACTGAAAGGCCGGCTGGCTTGGATGCCACACACACACAGAGCACTGTGCTACCCACGGTGCAAGGTCACCCACATGGCTATGTCACACACACACGCACGCACAGCAGCACCAAACACAGCAGCACCACGCATGCACACAGCGATGTCACACACACCCGCCCACCGCAACGCCGCGCACGCACAGCGATGTCACACGTGCAGCAATGTCACACACACACAACGCCACGCACACACAGCCATGTCACACACACAGAGCAATGCCACGCACGCACAGCGATGTCACGCTCAGCAATGTCACGCACACACAGCAGTGCCACGCATGCACGGCAGTGTCTGTGGGACACACACAGAGCAATGTCGCACACACAGCAATGCCACGCACAGCAATGTCACACACAGAGCAATGTCACATACGCACAGCAATGTCACACACAGAGCAACGTCACACAAGCACAGCAATGCCACGCACACACAGCAATGTCACAGACACAACATCACACAGTGCAGTGCCATGCCATGCACGCACGGCAGTGTCTAACACACACACAGAGCAATTTCACACACACACAGCAACGCCCTGCACACACAGCAATGTCACACACAGTGTCACACACAGAGCAATGCCACGCATGCACAGCAATGTCACACACACACACAGCAATTTCACACACAGAGCAACGCCCTGCACACACAGCAATGTCACGCACACACTGTCACACACAGAGCAATGCCACACATGCACAGCTGTGTCACACACACACACACAGCAATGTCACACACATACACACACACACAGAGCAATTTCACACACAGAGCAACGCTATGCACACACAGCAATGTCACACATACACACACTGCAACAATTCGCAGGCAGCAGTGCCACCCCCACGCAGCAGTGCCACCCCCACGCAGCACTGCCACCCCCACGCAGCAGTGGCACCCCCACGCAGCACTGCCACCCCCACGCACCACTGCCACCCCCACGCAGCAGTGCCACCCCCACGCAGCACTGCCTCCCCCACGCAGCAGTGCCACCCCCACGCAGCAGTGCCACCCCCACGCAGCACTGCCACCCCCACGCAGCAGTGGCACCCCCACGCACCACTGGCACCCCCACGCAGCACTGCCGCCCCCACGCAGCAGTGCCACCCCCACGCAGCAGTGCCACCCCCACGCAGCACTGCCGCCCCCACGCAGCAGTGCCACCCCCACGCAGCACTGCCACCCCCACGCAGCAGTGCCACCCCCACGCAGCAGTGCCTCCCCGGCACACAGACCCGCCGCCGGGCCGGGTGACAGCTCAGGCTGCGGCACCCAGGAGGGGCCTCTCCGCCCCCTCCGCAGGGCCCAGCCGGCGCTGGGCGCTGCCTTACGCGGGCGCGTCCCCCCGCCCCCGGCTCCCCGCCGCTGGCGGCGCTGCAGCCCCGGCGGCCGCGGGCGCGGAGAGGCCCCGCGCAGGGCAGCGCGCAGCGCCCCCAGCTCCGCGCTGGGGGGGGGCGGAGGGCGGGGGGGGGAGCCGGGAGCGCGGAGCGCGATAATGCGCGCAGCGTGTCGGGCCATAAACCGCGCAGTGCTGGGGAGGGCGCGGGGAAGCCGCGTCGGTTTCTGCTCATCCATCACCTGTCAGGGCTCCGCTCCGGCAGCCCCTGGATGAAAGAGCCCAGCCTTGTCTATTGTCCCTCCCGCCGGTCAGTCTGGAACCGTTCCCGCGCCGGAGCCTTGATGTTAATCCCAGTGAACCGGGGGGCTGTCAGGCCAACGCGCTGGCAATTCAGTAAAATAGCATTTCGGGGTAGACGCTCCGCTGAATTATCTTCCCTTATCGTGTTGCTCCGTGTCTTTGGAAACCGCGCTAATCTTTGTCCCGTCAGCAACAGGGCTCTGGGGACTTGCTCATATGCGCCCACAGCCCTCCACCCCCGTGGGATCGCTGAAATTATGGACTGTGAAAAGCTGCGCATAACTTCCTGCAAGGTTAGGGGAGGGCAGCTTTTAAGTTTCTGGCGGTCCCTTTCTGAACAGGCATAGCTGAGAAATTAATGTCGTATCCTCACTACATGACCCATGTACTTTCCCTTTTTATGTTTATCTTTACATTTATTACTTTTACTAAACACTTTTATCATGCTTATTAAAAAAAAAAAAAAAAAAAAAAAAAAAAGAAAAACCCACTCTGCCTCACAGCATCTTTTTTTTCCTAGGGCATGCAATTTCCCTCCTTACCTGAAGTTTAACACTAAAAGCTTGGCAAATTTATCTTTATCTTTATCTTGGGAATCTGAATTAAAAAACAGAAATAATCTCTCAACCTTGGAGAATCAAAGCTCAGTGTTATGGAGAAGGTGTAGCTTCATAAATGCTAACCTCTGCCTTGGTAACCAGTTTAGGGCTTTTTCTTGTCTCAACTTCTCAGCAGATGAAGACGTTTACCATAGTTACATTACAGATAAATACCAATGTGCTAGTTTTTTGTTATCTGTCAAGCAGATAATAGACTTGAAAATGATCAATTAGGCATATACTAGTGAAGTGTCAGGAGCTGTATCTGAACACTGACGTTCAGTTAGATCCATTAGAGACATCTTTGATTCTGCAGGAACATCTTGTCCCAGTTGCAACTTGAACACAGGCAACCTGGTTTTGGAAAGACTGAGAGTGGTGATGAGAGGTGTCCATCAGGGGTCCATACAGGAACCAGTACTGTTTAATATCTTCATCAATGACGTAGTGGGATTGAGTGCACCCTCAGCAAGTCTGCAGATGACACCAAGCTGAGTGGTGTGGTTGACAGACCTGAGGGCTGGGATGCCATCCAGAGGGACTTGCGCAAGCTTGAGAAGTGGGTCCATGTGAACATCACGAGGTTCAAGGTGAAGTGCTAGGTCCTGCATATGGGTCAGGGTAACCCCTGGTATCAGTACAGTCTGGGGGATGAGGGGTATGAGAACAGCCCTGCTGAGAAGGACTTGGGGGGTACTGGTGGATGAGAAACTGGACATGAGCTGACAATATGCATTCGCAGCCCAGAAAGCCAACTGTATCCTGGGCTGCATCAAGTGTGGCCAGCAGGTCAAGGGAGGGAATTCTGCCCCTCTGCTCTGCTCTTGGGAGACATCCCCCCCAGCCCCCCCGCGGAGTCCTGTGTCCAGCTCTGGGGTCCTCAGCATAGGAAATATGTGGACCTGTAGGAACGGGTGCAGAGGAGGCCACAGAAATGATCAGAGAGGTGGAACACCTCTCCTATGGGGACAGGCTGAGAGAGTTGGGGTTGTTCAGCCTGGAAAAGAGCAGGCTCTGTGAAGACCATATTGAGGCCTTTCAGTACTTAAAGGGAGCTTACGAGAAAGATGAGGAACAGACTTTTTAGTAGGGCCTGTTACAGTAGGACAAGGGGTGATGGTCTGAAACTAAAGGAGGAAGATGTAAGGGTGATGGGCATGACAACCACGTACTGTGGGCACAATCACTGTTTATGCCTGGAAGCAGCCACTAGAGACAGGTCCTCAAAACTGCCTATCAGGAGTGACCACTGCATGACCACTGCGTGACCACTGTGTGACCACTGTGTGACCACTGCGTGACCACTGTGGGCCTCCGGGCATCCACAGCTCCAAGAAATGAGCTTGAGCAGGGGACAGAAAGTGAGGCTGAAAAAAGTCCTTTGATATAACAATGTACAAAAAGTGAAGCCTGTATGCAGAAATTGTGCCTTCATATAAGGTTCTGAACTATCTTAAATGGAAACGCATAAAGTTCTCCGAGGCCTAAGAGTTCTGGAAATAAAATAGAATCATGTTTTCAGTAGATATTAATCCTGCATATCATCAGTATGGTATGGTAACTGGAATTTAAATGATATGAAAAGAAGCAAATGTATTTTTCACATTGACATTAACCTCTCAATATTATTTCTTCACCAGTCAAAACAGAGTGGTCCTGTCTCACTTAGTAAAGTCATTTTGCAGTGACAATGACAAAGGAATTCTTGGTTAGAGATCCTTTGGATTGATTTTTTTTGTTTGATTGTTTATTTTTTTTTTTTCTGAAAATCTGCTAGCTTTGCTCTACTTTTTCTGGAGTTTTTTCCAGTGACTTATTTTGTGAAAAATTCACTTAATGACACTTTTTTTTTTTTAAATCCCACCTTAGAATGTCCATTTAGAAGCTATCGGAAAAATCAGATTTTGATGGAAAACCATCAACAAGATTGACATAATGCTAGTAATGTATATATAGTAAGAGAACTGGATTTTTTTTTCATCAATTTTTGCAGGAAGTAAGGAAGAATGAACTCGCAAAGAGATTTCTACACTGCCAGTTATCTCAGCATAAACTAACCATATCAAAGGATATTTTGGGGATTAATGCACAGGAAGTCTAGATCCACAGATGTCACAGACACACATGCACTGTACGGTTGTATTTGTATGCTGCTAGCTTGAATTAAGCTCAAGATGAAATTTTCTCTCTCTTGGGTGCGGGCCCATAAGAATTATCAATTCCCTTAGAATACTCAGGCTGAATCATATTAAACAAGCTGCACAATATCAAAATAAGAAAAAAAAATAAACAACTCAAAGTCATGGTAAAGTACCCTACTTGAAACATATATTTCAAGGAAGGAATTCTGAAAGCAAAACGTGTCTTATACTGCAAGAATTGGTGGCCCCTAGAAACTTCTCCTGTCCTAGCATTCATAAACTTTCAGTGACCACTGTATCATGGTGTATTTACTTGATTTCCTTAGCAATACCATTTTAAGAGTGTTCAGTGGTTTCTGCCCCCCTGAGCTCACCCAAAATCCCAACTGCTTACTAGTATACACCCTGCCCCAACTGGCTCACATTATCTAAAAGAAAAACATTTCTTGTGGATAGACCTCATGGACCATTTTCTGCAGTAGTGGGAAAAAAAATCATCTAAACGGGAAAAAAAAACTACCTATAAAATCCAGCAAGACCACTTTTCTCAATAACCTACAAGGCTTGTTTGTGTGCATAAACTTTTAAAAATATTATTTAAAAGCTAAGATGTACTGCATACTGGATAGGAGAGGACCAGATTGAGACATCTTACGGAGATAGGCCAGCACTGGTCTGCAAATCATTTCTTCATCCTTTTGTCAAGAGCCTGGTGGCCATGCAAAGGAGTGCTGGTGAGAAACAAGGTCTTTTGGGATGAGGTACAAGCTGCTAGGGTGGAGGTAGAGTTTAGGAACAGAGCCATTGTATAGGCAAAGTCAAAGTAGTGCTCAGCATATCACTGTGTCTGTTCTTCTGACAGTTGAATGATGTCTTTTTTAAGTCAGGAGATATTTTCTGGTGCATTTTCTACTGTACTGACATTTGACGTGGCATTTGAGAAGTGCATGAGCAACTTTGATGAACTTGACTAATGATTTCCCTAAATCCCCTGTGACTGTAATTTCATGATTTACGATGTCAGCTGAGTGGCAGTAGCTGGCTGTGTGTATGCTTTTAGTCTGTAGCAAATGTAGATAGAATGAGCGACAACAGGCCTCAGCGAAAAAGGTAATACTTTGATGTTATCATTGGCAGTGGCAATGGGCTATGGTTCTATGATTAAGTATGCAGGAGCTGTTGTGGTTCAGCTGATGCATGCTAGCTCATTAATATTCAATAACTTGATCATGTCTCAGACCCCTCAGTTTTCTTTAGCTTCTTTAAAAAGTCTTAGGCAGGTACTGAACCTTGGGAAGGACCTACCACCTTGGGCAGGTATGATATTCTCAGGAGTTTTAGCCTGTAGCAGCTGGGGGATGTTCTGCCCTTGAGTCTCTGTTGTGAATCACATCTAAGTAAGAAAAAATTTCAAATCCTGCCTTGGCCTCTGGCTGGTACAGTAAATCTGTAAAAATCGCTCCTGCTGAGATCCACACAGACCTATGCAGAATGTAAATCACATAATCCTGAGGAAGCTGCCTGGGCCACATAGGAGAGAAAGTGTAGCATGCACAGAATACATAACAGGGACATGTGCAAAGGCAGACTCTTCCCCTAACAGGTGATTTGTGAGAGTTAACATTTGGTTTGTGGGAGATTTAACTGCTGCCTTCTCCCCCCTCAGACTGGTAATGGCTGGAGAGGAAGATGCAAGCTGCTCCTTGCAGCGTAAAAGAACAACAGAGCTGGGTGGCCCAAGCAAAAAATAAATTTTACAAAGCAGATTTTTAAAAGTAGGCATTTAAAACCAGGGTGTTGTACCCTTTTTGTCAGCTGAAGTGGCTTTTTATGTATAACAGCTCATGGGACTTGACTGAAAGTATGCTAGGAATGCCAGATAGGTCAGCTGGGTGCTGAACTGGCATGTCCTAAAGGAGTGAGACATGATCCAAGAGCAATACCAACATTAAAACGTGTGTCAGGGTGTGTCAGGACAGAAAATGATCAATACCTACTACTTTCAATAGTCCTTAGTTCTGCACAGCAGCAGTGAGCAGTCCCTGAGATGTTTTATTGATGACACCATGGGCTGCGAGACAAACTCTATGGATAAAGATTTTCAGGTTTGCTTTATGACCTGAAAATAAGGAGTAATCTTTTTTTCAATAAGATAATAGTTATGGGCAAGTCTTTAAATTATAACAAATGCCTGAAATATACCCTAGCTAATTTAGCTTTAATAGGAAGGTAATTACAAAGCCAATACATACCTATTGATTGCTACAATTACATTTACTGGACTTTATCATCTACCTACTGTTCCGTGAACACAGTCTGCAAAGTCTTTCAATTCATATTTTAAAGACTTAGAGGGACACCTGTATCTTATTAAGGTTAAAGGCATACAGGAATCAATTTTCAGTTGTTTAGAATTTCCCCTATTTTCTGTGCTATTATTTTTAAGCCGAGCATCTGCTTTGTGTGAAATTCTATTCATGTGCATAGAAAATTTTGTCTAAAATTCTTCAGCTGTTTCAGAAAACTAATATATCAGTTTTAAGAATAATATATGATTTTGTTGATGGTGATTTACTTTCAGTAATCCAATTACCCACATTCCGTGAGGCTTTAAATTTGGCAGGGAGGGGATTGTACCTTTTACAGCATCTAAGGCCTCATGTTCCCACGGCAGCACAACTTGTCACACCATTCTCTCTGTAAAGTCATTCCTTTATCTCATTTAATTGTCTGCACTTTTGCCAACACACCAGTTCTCAGGCCAAGTTTCTTTTTTGTGACCAAGAAGGACATTTGGCCAGAGACCTCCCAAAGCCCCCTCCCAGGCAGCTAGTTTGACTTCTCATTCTCCATCCAGCCTCAGCTCCTTGCTGGCGCTACTCCTTCATATCCTGCTCACATTTTCCTTTTAGTCTCCTGCCACAAGCTGCCTTTTTTTTTTTTTTTTTTTTCACAGAAACCCAGTGTCAAGTTCAAACCCTCATTTCATATTTCTAAAGCTTTGCTGTTCCTGAACTTTACTGTGAATCCCTTTTCCCCACATTATTTTTTGTTTTGTTTTGTTTTGTCTTTCCTGGGATCTTTTCCTTCCTTTTCTGAAGCACATTCAAACCTGTCTGGATGCTTCTAAATTCCTGTAGTACCACACTAAAAATACAGTCTTTTCCCTACAGGGGACCAAAAAGATTGCAGAGATGGGAGAAGCTCCTTGCAACTTCACCCACACACCTGCACAAGGGTGAGGCTCCGTTTGCTTCCTCGAGGCTCACTCTTCATGACCTCATTCAAAACCCTGACTCAGAAAAATCTCCCCTTGAAATCGATGGCTATATAGACTAATTAAGAACTTCTGGACTGTAACCAAACATCTTGGAAGCCTAATTAGGGATGATTATAAGTTGATTGTCTACAGTAAATAAAATAGGCCTCCTTGATTTTCTTTTCTGCTTTTCTTAGAAAGTTGAGAGTAACTGCAGGAAAAACATTTATGTTGATGTTGTGTTTTGTGCACGGGTGCATGTAGGTGGCTGCTCTCTGTGAGTGTTAAAAAAAAAAAAAAAAAAAAAAAAGAAGCAGCAAATTAAATAATAATAAAATGTGCTAAAATTCATAACATCCTTTCAGTGAATGTGCCTGGGCTCATTTCTCAGGAGATAGGGTAGAAACACCATTGCTTTACCCAGCTGTAACTCTAAAAGTTCTTCTGAAAGGAGTGGTAGAAAAATTATTATATGAATCCTTCATGAGATTGTAAGTCTGGTCATATGCTTCATTTCCATTACTTCTTCAATTCTTTGGATTCGATAACAGGCCGTTGGCTTGAAATTCCCAATGGGATCTGACAAAGCTACAGTCCAAACATCACCAAAGCAACACTGAAAATCTCATATGCAATTTCGATGAGGATTGAAACAGTTTATGGATATTGTGGTTTTTGTTAGATTCTGGAAAATAAGATTTAATTATGAATTAAAAAATGGTGACATAAACAGCCATATGTAAAGAATTTAATAATAAATGTGTACAGTATGTTATAGTTCCTATGAGCACAGGAATTCCATATCTAGCACTGAGATTATTGTTTATGGTGGTATTTTATTTACTGAGGTGTTTCTCAGTAACAACAAATGAAACTAGTTTGTACTTAGGCTGATGTTGTAGAGGCCTGATTGCAGGTGCCAGGCAAGCTAGCTTGAGTATTTACAGTACAATCTGAAATATATGGATTGTGTGACAAATTTTCAGTAAACAATACTAAAACGCTAAAAATTGTCATTTGTAACTTTATTTTCTCCTTCTGTGACCTGTAGAATTTCATTCATGTGGACATTCATGGAGAGCAGTTTTCCAAAATTAAGCACAGAATAGTAGTGTTCTGGGCAATGTATTTCAAATGTGGCAATCTTCCTCTGACTCCATTTCTTTCCTTGACCAGGTGGGGGTGTTCTTGGCATAATATTTCTCAATAATAAGATCCACAAATATATGGCAATTCTCTGCTGACATCTGGGAAGAGTTGGTTTTAGTCTATGTTCCAGCTCTGACAGCAAGCAGATGGGATCACCATTTGACTGGATCATAGAAATGGTCTTATCCTGAGAGTCCTATTACACCAAAATCCACAGCAATAAGTCTGGGCCAATGATTCTGGAGCAATGCATTATAATTAATACAATCATTGCACACAGTGTGGAATAATTGCCCTAACAAAAGTGTTCTGCTTAGTGTTTAAATCTCTAGCTGGGGGCAGATTTTGGAAAAAAAAGTAGCTTAGTTTTTTTTTTTGTTCTTGTTAAAATGATGGAACAAAATAAGTATTCTGCAAATAGTTTCCTGTAGTCTATAAAAAGTTAGCCTTTTTTTCTGAATTCAGTTGTTTATCCTATCTCTGTGAGTTACTAAGTAGTTCTGGAACGATATTTATCTTAACTTAATGTTTATATAGATGTATATAAACTTTTATGCTTTAGTACCTTTATACCTAAGAAGAGAAAGGAGTAGTAGTTTACAATGACCCTGTTAGACAGTGAAGAATTTTACAGGGTGAAAGATGGTACAAGATATCAAGTCACACAGAAAGTCTGCGACCAAGCCAGGAAATGAAGCCAGAGTACTGCCAAATATAAGACCATCTTTCCTATTTTATTGTTACTCTTAAAGTTTACTAAAAATAGGAGTTAAGTAGCTCAGAGAACTGGTCCACTTGTTCCAGTGCCAAGAACTGGGTGTCAAGAAAATTAATTCAAATTTTGCAGACATTTACATTAGAACTGTGGACTTTCTCTTGAAGGTGACTTCTTCTTCCTAGAAATTAAAGTGCTGTCACCTGAAATAGCTGCTCTCTAGTCACACAAGTGGGATACCCACCAATCAACAATTATCACCATCATAATCATAAAAGGTGAGCATTCCTCAGCTTAAGGGGTATCAGTCCATGAAAATGTGATGTGCAATTAATGAAGAGGATAACAGTGTGAATGGAAGGGATTACTATTTTCCTCTTGCAAAGCTGAAGTTGCTTTTCCAAATAAAGCATAAATTTAGATTTCATGTTTCCTTTGTCCAAATAAAGCAAAAAGTTAGCTTTCATGTTTCCTTTGTCTCACAGAGTGATCCACTCACTAGCCTTTACTGACCCTCGTTAAGCCAAAAGGCATGTGTCTTCAAGAACATTTCTGTACTCAGTCATCTTAGTAAACATCATCACCTTGACGGAAGGCATGTTTCAGCTTTTATTGTTTAAATCACAAGCCAACATTACCCAGGAGATAATATCATAGGTCTGTATACACACATTCGCAGCATATGATGCTCCCTGCAGAGTGAGCAATATGAGATTACGCTGCATTTGTGCATATGCAGGAATCAGTGTACGTAGGTCTGCCACCATGTCCATCTACATCCCAATAATTCTGAATCACTTAACTAGTTTTAACCCAGTACAACAGAAATTATCAGGAATTAAATATCCAATTTTGTAGGAATAGGTGACTGAGCAGGAGAGAGAGATGTCATGAGTGGTCTAATTGAGTCAGGCCTTCTCTGATCACAAGGTTGCAGCATGCTCTCCACCCACTGAAGAATTCACACAGAAGACAACTATTATGGCTGCCCCAACCACAGGAAAAGTTTTAATTGGTACTCACACCAGAGAATCCAACCACAAGACACAAATCCATAAAAGAACCCAAATTTCATTAGCTCTGCTGCAGATGGAGCTGCTTGTCTCTCCAGGAACCACTCTTTGCTTTATTTGTGGCAATTTCACCAGACTTTTCATCTTCCATTTCATTTGAGCTAATCTCTCTCCATCGCAGCTGGCCTGCTGAGCTCTGAGGAACAGATGTATGAGGTCCCTGACCGCTGCCTGGCGAACTTGGCTGGTGCCATTTCAGTGCTAGTGCTGTGTGATTCCACCACTTCCACTCCCTTTCCAATCTCTGAGTAGTTTGAGCTGTCACAATGCAGCTGTGGATCAGTGAAGGTTTGACAGAGAGCCTTCTTACATTTATGAGGAGAAAAAGATATCTGCAATTCCTTTATTTGTCATCTTTTTCCAAAAAGACCACTTCCAGCTTCCCAGTGTTGGCTATTGGAGCCAGTATTGGTTTTGGAACAAACACATTTCAGCCCTAAACTAACTCCACTCATCTGAACAAGCTTGGTACAACCTCCTTCTATCAGTAAAGTATTTTTCCTGTTTATATAAACCCCAGATTTTCCTGTGTCTGTGGATTGCCTAGAGGATTACTCTCAACAGAGAAAGGCAGGCATCTCTGAAGAAAGACATTCATGACAGCTATGTTTTAGGACATTTTACAGGCACTCATTGGCTGTGCCTATATGTTTTACCAATACAGGGAGGGGCTAGATAAGTGTATTAGATTAGATATTTAAACTTGAACATGGTTGAAAATGCGTTACAAAATTGTATGCAAAATATATGGAGTATAACCTGTCATGAACATAACATAAAGCAAAACGTAATATCCAATTGAGAAAGGAGATTTGGAAGTTAAGTGATTTTTTGACAGTCCAATCCTCATTTGAAATAAACTGGCATCAGCAGCCATCAAAATCAATAAGATCATGTTAATGAAACACTAGTTAAGAATGCGTACTTAAAATATCATTATTTTTTTTTCATTAAATAGAAAATTCTAGGAAGGCAGTTGTGATCTTAAAGAGAGCCAAACAAGTTGCCATGCTTTCTCTATGCCCATCTCCTCTACCAGCAGGGGAAGAAATGCTGACACGCAAGTCTTGTGAAGCTTAACACACTAGAAAGGAAAAAAATTCTAAAAAGATATCTGGTTTGTTAGTTAAGGGCTATTCTAACACCAACTCAAAGAGGCGGGGTGCCAGTGAAGTCAGTCTGTTTCCACCCTGGATGGGAACTCCACATTGTCTCTGCCTAGAGTAGGTAACAAGATACAGTCCCACATAATGACCACGGGCTCACAGAGATGTTAGTTGACCCTTCACATTTAATTTGTAGTTCTCTTTACCCGTGGAATAAGGGAAACCTTTAAGCTGTCATCCTTAGGTTCAAATTGGATGTCTTACCTTAGCAGGTTCTTAAAATCCTCCAAATGCTCAGGCACTTCATATAACTTACAAGGAAATGAAAACACAACAGTTAATGTTTTTTTAAAAGTTATGTCTCACCCTTATGGGATCTGATCAATTCTTTACACCTCTAATTATAATAAAGCTTATTTTATATTAACTTATAAGGCTTTTTGATTCAAATTACTTTTTTAATTATTACAAAAATTATGGGCCTCTTTATCCATTTTTAATGTAAAATTCTGCAGTATATTACAAGTACATGACAGTACCACTCTAGATTTTGAGTCAGGCTATAGGAGAAAAAGCTATAACATAGGCTACAGGAGAAAATGTATATTGAGATTGCTGAGAAATTTCAGAAGACTGCCTATTTCCAAACAAGTTTGGCTGCAGATTAATATCCTTTTGCTTTTGAAAATATGCCTTGGGATATGCAAAGGCCTTAGTCACATTTTTATATGACACCCAAGGCCAACAGCATGGAGGTCTTTAACACAATTTAGGGAAAGCATAGTCAGACTTTTCTAAAAGATTCTCCTCTAAGTACAGTTCTCAAAGTCCTTGATTTAATTTTTAGATCAGACAGGACTGGTAAATATAGTGGAAAATATTCCATTGTGTGTGATGCATGCTCTTCTTTCATAAAATCAGTTAATAGAAAGATGGAACCACAGTAGCCCACCAGGAATCCTTCATAAGCTATCCAGGGACATACCTATTATCTTTTAATTTTCTGAAAATCTCAGAATACCAGAATTTCTCCTTTTAGCATCTTCATGTGAATGTCGAGAAGGAAAGGACTGCTACTGACAGACAAATGATAATATTTTGCTACTTCCAAAGGCTGCTTGTGTACCTCCCAAATCATGTGCACGGTCTTGGCAAAATGCCAGGCGTTTCTGTTCTGTTACATCGCAGCGCTGGCAAAAAGCCAAGGAATCAGCAGTTTTGGTTTCCATGAGGAAAAAATTCTTCCCAGAGAGTTCAGATGTGATGGCATTTTAATGCGATCCAGGATGTTTCTTAGGTCAGCAAGTTTTTTCTAGGTGGCTAAAAGAAGCGTTACAAAGAGGAAGGCCCTAAAACCTGGCATTCAGGGTGTTTATCGAGGTAACTCTACCCCTGCTCTTGGCATGTTGCCCCTCACTGCATGCAGGGAAACAGTATTCAGTTAATGATATCCATAACTGAGGACTTCATAGAGTTGTGAGAAATGAGGCTGATTGATTGCTTTTCTCAGGCTTTGCTTGCTCTGTTTTTCAAGTGCAGACCAGCTGCTGGAAAGTGGTATGTCAATTCTTGCTTTCTTGTAAGCCACAGCCCATAGTGCCGAAGTGCTACTTCAGCCTTTTCTGAGAACATCATTTCTCCCAAACTGAAACAACGGACATTGTACGGGGGCATTTGATTAATTTCCCTTTTGTATTTTAAGCAGTATCTGTTAACATCCAAATTATTCTATGCTTCCTGTAATGCTCCCTAAGATAAGAGTGGTTCAAGAATGTACGTTTGTGGTAATTAAACAATCATGAAACTTGCAATGTCAGGAAATATATGGTTCTCCACTTTTTTCTCCCTTCTCTTTTTTCCTCTCTTGCTAGCTACTTGTCTATTTATAGAAATATACCTCACCATTTACTTCAGAGGCAGTGACATGGAGAAGCAGATATTTAGAGGAAGTCCATTTGCTTGACAAAAACATCCATTACCTTTATCACCAGTGGAGACCAAAAAAGAATCAATTACAATAATTCACTTGGGAATGACTAATTGAATTGCAAAATATACTGACACTCTGAAGTCACTGCGGTAAGCTAAATACCAGCAATCGTAAAAGGCAGGAAATGTTGTAGATAAGATGCTGATTCACATGATTTGAGACTAGAATGCATTTTCAGTTTGTGTTGATGCTCTAAGCTTGTCTAATATCCTCCAAGTCTTATTAACCAAGGATCAGGGAATTAGCTCAGAAGGAAGAACTGCAGAGGATTTGCACTTTCTTGGTTCAACCATGAAATTAGCTCTGAGTGCTAAATACACCGCATCCCATCTTACAGTCAGAGATCAACTGTTAACTCCTTTTTCAATCATAGAACCACTTAAATTAGTCATTTGGCTGGCTTTAGTAGTGCACCTACCATAGGTACTCTATTATCATCCTCCTTGTGTTCCAGCACCTTCAAATCTTGCAGGTGATGGCAAAGATTACCATAGGCAGGGCTGTTGTCCAATGGTATCACTGTGGGTGTGCTCTGAGTCCTCTCCCTGAAGATGTTCAACTATGTTGTGTGTTAGTGTACATTGAATAGCTCCACTGAACATCCCTGGGGACTGGAAATTCATCATCTCTGCTGTTAAACTGTTAGAAAGATCCTTGACATGTATTTAGCTGGGGCCAACCTCCCTGTCCCAAATGCTTCAGAAGTGGTTCAGAAGCTATCATGGGGCAAATACCATTTCCAGTAGGCACTTTGGTTGAATGTCCTCCATTTGGGCAATGTTCTCGATGAAAGTTTATTCTGTCATTTGACCTCAATGACAGTGAACGATATGGCCCACACTTAATTTACAGATGCAGACATTATTTCCTTGTTGCAACAAAAAAATGTTCAACATAAAATACTGGAACTGAGGAAGTATAGCCTAAGAACTTGAAATTTTTTATATATACTGCAAAATTAATCAAGTAATATGTTAATATTATTCGGTTAATTCAGATATAAAAAGCTGAACATGGATATAATATAATTATTACGCTTACCTAGCAACAAGCATGTGGTTCATTACTGAAGGAGACTTGTATGTGCTCAGGGGATCCTCTTTTTCACATTCCCCCTGAGCTCCAGGAAGGAAGAAGGGGTGACCTTCCTGCCCTGGTGGAATCCACCCTACAGACACATCCAAATCAAAAGCCAGCTTTTATTTCTGGAGCTTTCAGAAAAGCTTCTGAAGAGAAAAATGCTTTGGTCTTTGCAATGGCCTAGGGGCCTGATCCAAGCACTTTGCGAGCAAAGAGAATTGCTGAGCTTGCTACAGAAGATGAAATCTCAGTGCCATTGAAATAAATGCCACCATCCCCTTGATCCACTGAAGTTAGGATTTCAGTCCATAATATTGAAGAAATCTACCTCCATATCTCTCAGCTTTAACTCTTTGAAATAATAATAGTTCAGCAACATAGTTCAGTGATAAAGTATTCAATGCTTTCTTTTTCCACAAAGGAAATAAAAGCACATTCTACAGGTATACTTAATTGAAACTGGTTACTAACTGATTTTCTAATATATTTTATTTAAATGCTAAAAGGGCTGGCTTTGTTTACAAAATGAAACAAACTATTAGATTCTCTGGATTCCCCTCACTTAAACTGACTCAGTCTCGTTTGTATCTAAGCGATCTGTGATTCATCATAGTGTCAGCAAGGAATGTCGCTGTTAGAACTGGACAGGTTATTCACTATAGCAAAATAAAAAAAAAAAAAATCAGGAAAGAAATGTCTTTATGACCTGTGATCTGAAGAAGAGAAGGTCTGAGTAGAAAGTAAGAGACTGTTCCTACTACTAAGCTCAAGGTGGAGGCAGAGGGAAGGGAGGAAGAGGTTGAGAGGGAAAAAGGGTAATTTGCTACATATTTTTAGTCCATATTTACATTCCTACATGCTTTGATGCTGGACATCTCATAAGAAATGGTATTTTAGGTACTATGTTCTCAGTGTAGCACAAGTACCTTTCCTTTTTCAGTGGGGATCAAGGTGTAATTTTACATACTGAATATTAAATAGCATGTGCATGACCCACTGGATGTCATGATGCTATTAAGTGGGTCTCGGCACTAATTCTGTGTCAAACACTGCTGGAGGGAGAACTGTCCATAACTTAGATGAACAAATAACAGGGGAAGAAACATCTGAAGCTGTTTGCCTGTGGGCAGACAACAGCAAAATAGCAGGACTGGTATTAAACCTGGTTTTCTGACTTTTAATCCCATACTCTGCTTGTCCAGTAATAATGGGCAGAAGCGTAAAATTAAACACAAATTGCAACAAATTTCTGCATCTCTCTTTTTCCTCTTTCCCTTTCCTTGCCTCTGCATTAGCTTAAGGTAAAGTTTTTACCTAAAACATTACTTCTTACACAAACTAATTCCTTAAACCTCATTAAAATAAATTTTTAATCAACCATGATATGATTTCATGTTATATAATTTATTCTGAGTAGTTATTTCTGCTTGTGTATAAGATGCAATTTGTTTACTAATACATGAACAAAGCTAAAAGGACAAAATGTAGATTCAGAAAAATAATGTAAAGAATACAGACTTGTTAGAGATGGCAGGTCATTTGTCTATACAAATGCAAAGGACATAACAACTCTCTATTTTAGAAGCAGGTTACCACATACAGTTTGGATGCCTAAATGTACATATCTTAAAGCTCTTAGAAATTCAGCGAGTTTAGAAAACTTTGATGTCAACCTGAAATATCAGATTTTTTTACAAGGAATTTCTCAAAGTGTATACAAGAACAAATACATGTTTTCAGTCATCACACACAAAAAATGACACACTCTCCAATCTCAATTCCCAGGATTTACACCACACACTTTCAGTGTACCTGTTATGCAAATAAAAATTGCACTTCCAACTGAAATTTTATCTGATCATGTTCACATTCTGTAGTAAAAGTTGGCTTGCTACTGAAAAGTCAAACACTAGAGCCTGAGGATGGTACTGGAGAAATGCTAACACAGATCCTCACTTTTTCCCATATTCTCAATTAATTAGAGGATGAGCTTCTTGGATGAACTCAATTTTGTACAAAAAGGCAGTCATGAATATAGATACACTGCGGGAAAAGGAGTCTGGCCAATGAACTGGAATGAGATGGCCAGGAATGCAAACTGTAATTCCTGTGGACTCCTTTGGCAGCATCTAGTTATAAGTTTATCACAAGACAAGAATGATCTTTGCCACAGGAAAGTCTGTTCGTTTGTGTTCTCTTCCTGTAAATCTTTATGCTAGCATCAATTCGCAGCACTTCCATTTCCTGAAAAACTACCTTTAGTAATCTCATCTGGGAGTTATACCCTTGTTACTGTCAATATATTTTATTTTGCCCATAAGTGATGGCAAATGTGCAGTGTGCAGGGACCCCAACAACTGCTTAGAGCCTTGACAACTGCAAAACAAAGATGTTCTGTACTGGCCTAAGCTCAAGAGAATGAAGGAAGTGCTGGAGCCAACCGCATACTTTCGGAGTTTTCCAACTCTGGCAGAACCCCCTTTTTTTTTTTTCTTTTTTGGTAACAAATGGCACTAATGAGAACAATGAATTTCAGTAATTAAGAAGCTAAAACAAACAATCTAACTAGGACAATGAAAGATGACTATAGATTGTTGTAAACTTATTGTCTTTGTAGACTGGTAACAGTTTAGTGGGCTATCTGACATTATTACAATTAATTTCATCACATGCTCCATTCCAGAGCTGCCCATTTCTCTATCTGCTGTTCAAATTTAGAAGCAAATAAGCTATATAACAGAACTGGAAGAAAGTAAATCTGAGAGCTGCTGGGGAGTGAACTGACTGCACAGGAAGTGAATTCCTTGTTCAAAGAACAGCTGTAGTTTTTACAGAAAGGGAACTCAGTCCACGAGTTAATGTCCCTCAGCTTTTGGAGAACAGCGTTCAAATCCCCACTCTGCTGCACGTTTTGTATATGATCTTGAACATTTCACTTGAACCTCAGTTTCCCATTAGCTAAAAACAACAGTAAAGGACAAAAAAAAAATTATATCTTGCAGGAGTGTTGCAAAGCTTATGACATGCTCAGATAAGAGGTAATGAGTTAAGTGTCTTATGAAGCACTGTAATATTTTGCAAATTACTCTACTAATTGGCCTCAGCTGAATCCTGAAGGATGCTCAGTGGAAAGCCTGCCTTTTCATGTAGGCTGGTGTTTTCAGTGAGGAATCAGGTTTTACTCTGGTGACACTCTTTCAATGGTTCTTTACATGTGAAGTTGCTATACCTTTTCCAAATTGGCCCTTTTTTTGCTTTATAGTCAGTCATGGCAAACACGTTTGCAAGGAGATTTAATTTCTAGAACAGTTAGTAGAGAAACTAGGAGGGACACTTTCACTGAAGTGGGGACAACTTGATTTTATTCTTCAGGACAGAGACTGCTGAGATCATAAAAGTCAGCTTTGCTGATAAATGAGGGTGTAGCAGGATGGGTTAAGTGATGGATAAAGAGTGGTGCTGGACTGGAAACATGCTGCTTAAAGACCATTGATTGCAAGAGAAGGCATATCAAATATTAATTATTTTATATTTATTGATTACTTCAAAGTGTCTTCAAAAGGGTTAAATTTACGAGGACAAAACCAGTTTGGAGGCCCTGATGGACTGGAGGGATTGGACAGGAAATTTAGGCTGATAATGGGTTTTGCTTTAACATATATTGGCTACATACCTAAACCTTCCAGTGATTCACATCCAAGTCTCTAAATTGTTTATTAAAAAAAATAGCCCTGTTACCTTAAGAAATAAGGTGACAGGGAAAAAAAAAACCCTATGCGTGTAACTTGGAGGTTAAAAAAATACTGAAAAGAGGATGTGGGAAACTAAAAATATTGAGAGAAAAATGTTAGCATGATAAAATATAGTTTTAAAGTGCATATTGGAAGAAAAGTATGTCCTAACATAGAACTGACATGATGGTGGAAACAAATCATCAAATTCTTATTAGAAGACATAGAATAGTTAAAATTCATAAAATAGCTGGATTCCTAGAAACAAAATACAGAGGATGTACTTCTACCATATAAGAACAGCAAATTCCTTTCTGACTTGTCATGGTCTGAAGGAAATATCAAGCAATTTGAAATAGAATTAAACACTTTTAATTCAGTGAACACAGGTGGTTTGCACACAAATTGCTCTATGAAATCTTTAATCCTAATTTTTAACAAATTTTGGAATGCCAGGAAAATTCCAGAATATTTAAAGTGAATTTATGGTGTGGTAATATTCAAAAAGCCCGACAAGATGACTGCAGTAAGTGTAGGTCAATTAGTCTGACATCTGTTCCAGAAAATATAACAGAAAAGTTGGGAAGAGAATCAGCTGAGGAATAATTAAAGGATAGAAACAAAATTAATTCCAGACAACATGGTTTTATGAAAAGCAGATCATGTCAAAGAAATCTCACTTTATTCTTTGATGAAATTGCAAGCTTGTTTGAGTAATCTTATTTTTGTAAAATATTTGAATTTAGCACCACAGGATGATCTGATTTAAACATTGGCATCATATACTATTAATAAAGCAAATGTTTTATGAATTAAGAACTGGTTAAGTGATAGATCTTAAAAAGAGATTGTCTCCAGGAAATTATCAACAGCTGAACATACTTATAATGGAGTTTCATGGGGATCAGTAGCAGGCCTGATACCATTCAACGACTTCATTGATTATTTTTTAAAGTAAATAATAAATCACTTATGATAACATTTGTAATTAAAACAGGAAAAAAAAAAAAAAACAACCAAACCAAACCAAAACCAAAAAAAAAAAA
This sequence comes from Tyto alba, assembly GCF_018691265.1. NCBI lineage: Eukaryota > Metazoa > Chordata > Aves > Strigiformes > Tytonidae > Tyto > Tyto alba. Next base: position 37,894,954 of record NW_024881316.1, on the reverse strand, counting down.
AAAAAAAACCCAAACAAAACAAAAAAAAAAAAAAAAAAAAAACCAAACCAAACCAAAGAAACAAAAAAACCCAATTTGGTAAAATACTAAACAAGGATAAGGCAGTGACACAAGATGATCTGGATCTTTTCATAAACAGGACTCTGAAAAAGACCTAGGGATCAAAGTAAAAGAGCGACCTAATGTGAGGTCTCAGCATGGTAAAAGTGCTGATCATTAGCTCTAATTGTAGCCTGCCTGCAAATGTAACTATGCTGTTCTCTGGATTTAGTCTCTTCAGCGTGCAATCAGCTCTGGTGTCTCTGTGCTGCACTTCTCTACACTTCCTCTTCTGCTGGCTAGTATAAACTGTGACAGCTCAGATGCCTCGGATGCCTCTGCCAGCATGATGTAGTTTTGCCCTTGATCACAATCACAGTACATTCACAGGGAGAATGTAATGGGTATTAAATAACCTTTCAATCTAGGAGGAAGGAAGTAACAAGAACCAATGTCTGGAAGTTGAAGTCATGCAGATCTGAGTTAAAATATATTATAGTTAGTATATGCACATCACTGCATGAAATTATCGAGGGAATGGCCAGCTTTAGCTGTGCTTGTGCCTTTGGAAGCATTTAATTTTGTGAAAGGGGGTGGCAATTTCTATAAGACTTAGGTAAAAAAACACCATATAAATTTCTCATTGCTTTTAAGAACAGTGAGCTGGTAGCAATTTTTGTTTACTGCTCAGAACAATCAACTTGCTAACACTGATTTTAGACTAGAAGTTGAAATCTCATACTTACGGGCAGAACAGAATATGTACAGAAGAATTCGTAAAGCAAAAGAAAGCTCATAATAGGAAGTACTAGCAAGTCAAATCTAAAACTCTGCTCTCAAGCAACAAGCCAGCCAGTTGAGAAAAAAAGTCTTAGAATGTCCCATGGTTAATGCTTTTCAGATGACAGAAAGGGTATGACCTTGAGAGGTCATCCCCTATGTTAAGTCAAGATCAACTCCACTGAAAGCTGATTAAGAGAAAAATGAAATGCCAGTAATGTTAAACTCACAGGTATAAAAAATGGCCTTCCTGCAACAACGTAAATGGCTTCTAATCCAACTGAATGTCCCCCTAACCCAGGTATCAGAGAAATAATGGCAGCTTCTCATATAGACTATGAATGTGTGACCCTCCTAGAAGAATCCTTAAAATTCCCCAAATGTGCTGTTTTCTCAGCGACAGCAGACTACAAAACCAGAAGACACTTCAGCTAAATCTGTGTGTCTGTAAACTAGTTTGGGTTAAGGATTAAAGAGTGTCCTGACCCTGATTCAGCCCAGCTAGTGTGAAAGTGCTGAACAGGTTGTATTTCAAGAGCAGAACAATGAGATCAACTACAAGTGACTGAACTTCTCAATATAGACAAGGCTCCTTATTTGGGAATATGCTCTTTTAAATTCAGATTTATAAGAAGATTCTGCAGTCAGTACCCTAACCTACCTATAACCCTCCTTCTGCTCACTGCTGAAACAATAAACCTTCTGGACTCTAGTGCCTGTAGAATCTCTTATCCTACCTGACAATAGTGTGCTTAAGGGTCTTTAAATTAAAGGTTATTGATTTGGAAAACCACAGTATTTTGCAATTAAAGAGTGATATTGAAATATTTTCTTAGTACAATGACATTAAAAATCCCACATTTTTCAGTATTTTTTAATTGGTATATGTTTGTACTATATACATCTTCAGTACAATTTCATTTAGGGAATATTGCTGTAAGATGGGATAACTAAGGGACCATGCTGCAGGTAGTGTTTTTCGTAATGAATTATTTTGGGATATAGACTAATGCTCTCTCATTAATAATTTGAATACAAGAAATATTGGGGTATCCTTCATCATTCTAGACAAAAATAATTTTAAGAATTAAAATAGTTCTGATACAGCTGCTTTGGGAAATATTGGAACTGTTAGTTGTGTAAGACAATGATTTACATAGTCTACTCAAATGATATTTTATAAACCACAGCCAAAGACCCTGAAATTGCACAAGCTAAAGAAATGTACAATTCGACTGCATTAGATCAATTTAAATAAGCAAGACTTGACCTAAAAACAGTAATACCATAGGCCCTTTCTGCTCCCACTCAATATCAACCATAATGGTATCAGTCAAGTATAATGTATTTGGCTCCATGGATTCAAATTTGCAAAGACTAAGAAATTGAAATTACTTTTTTACATTTTGTATTTCTTGTGAGAATAAATTTTGAAACAAGGAATGTAGGTTATATCATAAAGACAATTGCACTGGCTCAAGGTATTAGACAGGAAGGAGAAGTTGGGGTAGGGAGAGAGCAGGATTAGCCCATGAGCACAAGGTTAGATTAGCTCAAAGCACCTGTAAAACCTCACCTGAAGAGTCTCTTGTCAGGTTAGTTTTCACTGAAGCCCAAATTCCCTGATAGCCTGGCTCTTGTCTCAAGCAAGCAGAGCAGGTCTCCAGGCAGGGACCCTGTCTTATATAGGAGCTGTAGTCACTCGTATGGCATAGGCACAGTTGGCTCCGGTCCAGGCTTGACCTCGAACTGCTCCAGCAAGTGGTGCAGACATCACGGTGCTTCATGGATACCCTTTTTTATGCTGTGTGTGATGCAAACACACAATGAAAAGATTGTGCCTGACCCAGTTTTAAAGATCTTAAAAGACAAGTCTAAAGTGATAGACAGGAGGTAGCAGAAACCAACAGATGCATCACAAACAGTGAGGTGCAGGGGAATTGACACGGGAACACCAGATCACTTGTCCTTCCATTAAAATCTATTTATATACAAGGTGAGAGTCTAGCTTTAACAGTTAACATACAGCATGCAAATCACTTTTCAAACTCAGCTCACATAGATGACATTGTCATTTTCTCTCGAGAGCAAAGGCAGTACAGCAGCAGTTTGTGTCTCTGTAGTGCTTCCTCTAATGGACATCACAAGTATTCTCCTTGCGGATAACGTCTGCATCTCCTACTGCTTGCTTTTCAGTGCCAACCCCACTAACAGCATTCAATAAACAACTCTGTGGCAACAGGCTGGAAGCAGTTTGTAATAATGTGTGGGCACTGCTTGATGAGAAATGTTAAGAAGGTTATGTGTTTACTATCCAAATTCCATAGCTGGATGATCAGGAGGACCAACAGCAGCTGTAACAGCCAACCCCCGGGAACTGTGGTGGATTACTTCTGCTCCTTTGTGGGCTCACTAGACTGTCTTCCCCAGGATAATAAACACAGATGGAGGAGATTAAATTGATAAAGATGGAGGAGAAGAATTTAAACAGTCTCTCTGAAGGGAGACAGGCATTGGTTTTGCTCAAGTAAAGCAAAACCTTGAGCCTAATGTATCAAAAGAGAGGAATATGCAAAAGACCTTGTGTAGAAGATAGAAGCGTCCATATAGACTTATGTTATATTAACCCTTTCCTTTGTTACACTGTGTTACTTATGTGGAAATTAAATTACTCTTTACTTTAAGAGAACTGTGTTGACTTATTGATGACAGGCCTCGAAGAGAAGCCTTTAAGGTGGATCGGGATGTGTTCAGTAAATGTATTTCTCAGTTCTCTGCAGCGTGGATTGAATTTACTGCTCTGCTTCTCTTTACAGAGGTTGCCTAAAATATAGTCCTTAATAATTCTGTTGAAATACTACTTACGTTTTACTATAAGCACAAGTTTGTATTGATGTAACTTTCTGGGGAGTTATTCTGGCAAAAGCTAACATACAGATTCAGTTACATGAGTGCAGAATATCAACACATTCTTGTTTGTACACTAGCTGTCCTCAACTAAACATCTCTATGCTGGCACTTTTTCATTGCCTTGAGTTGTAGCGATACTGTACTGAATACAACATTGTATGCTATGCTGTTGTCTTTCTTGCCTGAGGCAAGTATTAACCCTGGATTTTTAACTTGAATCATTAAAAGACAAAGGTGTTGAAACTGCAGAATGACAGCTTTTCCTCTAGTCCTCCAACTGTCTTCATCACACTTAGCTTTATAGAAGTCTTGAACTTATGAGTTCTCTTTGGTGTAATGCTCAAGTAAAAAGAAAAGAGGCTTCAACTGTGAGTTTTCTTACATCTGCAGACTTAAACAGTTCTGAATGTTTAAACTTTACTAACAGTTATGCTGTTGAATCACTTACTATTTATTTAAGCACTGCAGTAAGATCTTGTCATAGAATGTTTGCATTTTTGGTGTAGACTTAGGGCGTTGGTAGTCAGATGTAACCATTGTGAAACCAAAGGATAACTACCAGCTCAGAAGATAAAGGAGTGGGCATCGAGTGAAAGACCTTGGCCAGCAGAACATGGGAAAAAAAAATTAATACATTTTGAGAGGAGAGCTGCTAGCATCTGGGAGATGATACACAGTTCAGTGTTTCTGTCACTGCTCCAACTGGCTGACCTACAGATTGGATCCAGACCTGGGAACAGCTTGCCCAGTTACCAGCCCAGAAATTAATGTTTCAGCAACTGAGCAAGTGAAATAGAGAAGGAAGAAAGAAATGTGCTAATGAGGTTTTATATAGAATTTTGTGAGTGGAATATAGAAATAATGAAATAATACATCAAAAGTGGTAGGACCTGAGAGAGGAAAAAAAGAAAACTTTGGCTGGGTTTGGAAAGTGCTAAAGTTAAGAATTTAGAAAGTAGCAGCCATTAAATAAATAAATAATGAGGCCCACATAAATTTTTGGTCCAAGAGATGAAAAATTAATAAACTTTCCAGACTTACATCATCAAGGGTACTAAACTGAGTGTTAGTAATTATTCAATATATTTGCTTATTAATTGATGGCATGTTTAGATCTGTTTATTTGGGAAATGCAGTCTCATTCTAAATCTGAATAAGGTGGCATATCCACCTGGGGAATGTACAGCCCATGTAGAAGGGTTGCCTCAGTCTTCAGCTCTGTGATTACATCAGTTTGTGATCTAGCTAAGCAAATTAGTTCCTCACTAGTGGAGTGATTGGCCAATAAATAGAGGTGGAGCATCGGTTCATTCACTGTGTACTTAAAAGACTGAAAGACCTATAGTCTTGCTTATTTCTACATATAATAAGTAACTCTTCATTAGTTATGTAAAAATGTGTGGAAGCTCTTTTTTCCTCCATTGTCCAAGACACTGAAAAGTAAAATTCTGAGAAGTACAATAATGCAGAAAGTTTCCCAGCTATATGGAGAAATGAAGATCCCAGCAGAAAAGTGGAGTGTAGACTCATGAATAAATAGTGTTGAAAGTTAGACTATGCCAAGAATGTATGACAGGTAAAATATGCCAGTTCTGTTGGCACAGGAAGGACTAAACACCAGTTTCTTCAGTGAGTGGAGGGTACTACAGTAGATGTCTCATGAACGCAGGTTGGCTACTGCTACATCTTCAGAACTTCATTCAGTAGTAACCTGCAGCATTGACGTGCTCAGTAAATGGATCCTGGATAGTACTTTCCTCAGCATTTTGGGGGTTGGATTAGTGCCTTCAGATCTTCTTTTCTATTGCCCCAGCTTCTCCTGAAGTTATGACAGCATTTGCTGTCTTAAGTGCTACGATCTCCTCTGCCATGGCCTGGTCTGGTACCCAGTGAGTCCTAGTTAGAGGACTGATTATAAACCTGCTTTATTTGTGAGTCATGACACAGCAGGCCAAACCACACATCCAGGACAGCAGAACAAGAAGTTGAATTGCATGTTTGGAACCTTATTCTCCTCTCTTTCCTATATGTAGAGTAGAGACTGTGATTTAGAGAGAGGGACTTACTAGCTTCGCTTTAGACGGTCTTTTCCCTCTGGGTTTCTGCAATACCACAATAAATGTAGACAGGAATATGGAGAAGGAAATATGAAAATTTTGAGCATATCAAGAAACAAAGCAATTCTTGCAGGATGCATAAATTATGAATGTGTGAGCAAAGAGAGAGAACTCAAACACCTGCAGTGACAAAGGCTCTTTTGCAAAAATACTTTTCAATATTTAAATAACCATTTCTCATAGCCTTTGGGGTAACAATACAGCTTGATTGCTGGCTGTTCCCTACACTAGAAAGTTAAGGGGCATCCAATGTAATTTTACTGTAGTAAATAGAATCTGAAAAAAAAAAAAACAAAAAAACCCAAAAGTGTAAGGCTGCAAAAGCAGACTGTTTTTCTGAACTGCTTTGACCTCTGAAATATTTTGATGGCACGACATACAATGTTTATTGTTTTACATGTCTTTATAGCCTTCAGCCTCTCTTTCTGTCAACATTACTCTTCAGCTTCGTTGTGCTCTTCTCTCTTCTCTGGTGCCGTGGGAACATAAAGCAAATGATTCTACTATTCTCAGCTAGAAATTGTTTTTCATTATAATTTCAAGAGGGCCTTTGAAGTATCTGCTTAGGCTCTCACAGCTAATAAGAGACAAGGCAGTTGCTATGCTACTTGTTGATTAAATGAAAACCAGACCTGATAACATGTGAAATCTTCCTAAGGGAGGTGTTTCTCTTATGGAGATGAGTACCAAGCAGTTAAGACCTGAATTGCAAAGTTGTGTCTAAGGTTAAATGCGTAAATGGTCACTTTAAGTTCCCAAAGCAATAAGCTGGCTATCTGAAACCAGAGTGTCAGATGGTGTAAATCATCGACACTAGCTAAGCATTTGGGCACTAGGGGCTTTGTGGCCAAAATGTCTATTTTTTATTCCAATCATTAAAAATCCTAAATTTTCAGTTAAGAACTAAATGAAAAACAAGTATTTTTCTGAGGTGCAATGTGATAGAAAATTCTAATGACACTCAGGAGAAGAACAGATACTCTGCCAAAACAGGGAGAGTATATTTAAAGCCATAAGTAACATGCAGTTTCTTACCTATAAATCAGTTTGAAAATTATTTTCTAAGGAAAGCTCCAAAATACAACTTATGTTTCTGAAATAGAATATAGACCTCTAAATTCAGGACAACAGTCTAATCTAAAGCCCTGAATCTGTTTAGACATTGAAAGTCTCCTAAGTATGTTGTACTTCTTAAGTCAGACTTAACATGTTCTGAGAGCACAGATTTCAGAGCAAAATATGTCACAATGACTTCCACTGTGAAACACAACAAAAAGAGGTGCCAGAGCAGTTTATCCATTAAGAGTTTTGCATGGATTGCAGGGAATAGAATATGTATAATTTGAAATTTCATAATGAAAACTGCAACTCTACTTTTGCCCCTTACTCTTATTATTATATATTATGATATATATATATATATAGGTGTTGGATGTCCAAGCTCAAGACAGAGAGAGATGCACATTTTCAGACACATTTTTATCTCCAACTGGAAGAACAAGCTGGCTGCTGTCGGCACACTTCTCTCCCATGTGTGAGTGGCTGATGTGTTTTCCATCCCTAATCCAAGGAGTCTAGAGTTTAGGTGACACATTACAGTCTATTGCAACATATGTCTCTCTTTGAATGGGCTTCTATGCAGAGGTCATCAAGATATATTATCTACCATACTTATTTCATGCATATAGCTTGTTAACATTTCAGTGATTGCCTTAAAAATGTATACTAGGTGAGGAAGTAACAGCTCACTATCAATATGTTGTTAGACAGTAACATTGGCCTTTTTCTGAACATACCAGGTTCTGAAAACAAAGATACTTAAGATGTTAGAATAATAGTAAACTTACTCTATTACTTCTTGCTTTCTGGAGAGGAAGTAAAAGTAGGGAGATTCCCCTAGAGAAGCAGTGTCCACAGATATTTTCCATTTTATACCTCTATTTCAGCTTTCTTTTAATTTTCTATTTTCTTTTATGATGTGGGATTGTTGTTTTATCTTCAGTTTGTTTGGGATTTTTTTGCTTTGAATAGTTTCCTTTTTTTTAAAAGTTGCACATCCTTTAACAGTTAGATACAGAGAAATAGATCAGTAATTTCAAGCTCATAAAAGGAAATTATGCGCAGGGATAATTTTTTGTTTATTGTTTCAGATTTTCTTTATTGCACTTGGCAATTTCATCGAATCCGTGCACTGAAAAAAGAAATTCTGTATTTCCAAAACAAACAAAAATTGCAGTTGCATGGTAACCAGCCCACATACTAAGCCCCAGAAACATTAGATCCAGAGGGCTCAAGACTTTGCCAAAGAATCAAAATGCTCTTAACTGATTTTTTCATATGATAATAACTGCAACAGGGATTTTAACCACTATACTATACAAAATGATCCTGTAGCCAAATTCTTTGCTGTCACTGAAGTCAAGGGTGTCACACCATTGGAGAAGGATATTCTAGCTCTTCCCAAGCAGTTGTCCTTATTAAGCCTGCAGAGGGGAGTTTGCCTACTTCAGAGAGGGGAAGTCTCACCAGGCAACACGCTTTTTCTTTCAAAAAGGATCTTTACTTTAAAGACACTCTGAACTTCAGATTCACAAAGTAAAGGGGCATAAGAATGAAGGGCATGGGGGTAGCCATGAAGGCCCTTCAATGTTTGCCATCCTTGTAATGTTACAGAAGAAAAAAGACAGACACAGCTGCACAATTTTCCTCTGGGCATTTCATATTGACCTGAGAGTTTCAAAAGTTGTAGTTACTTTGGCTTCCCTGATGATGTGGATCCACTGGAGATATATTTCATGAAGCTAAAAGGAAGTCCTGAAACTGATATAAATGCCTTTCTAAGGATCACAGTTTAGGGAACTATGATCAGAAATCTCTTTATTGCTGTCTTGAGCAAGGAGAAAAGAAGGTCCCAAAACAAAATTTTTTTCACAGTTCAGTGTGTAACTTGCTTTCATGAATAGCAAGCTAACAGTTTCTTATTCATAGCATGTGGTTTCTCCACAATCATGAACTTAAGCAAAAGTGAGCTGACATCAAAGGAGTCACTGGGACATTCTTAATTTTCTGCCTAATATTGAATGCACCTCAGACTATGGCTTTCACCTCAATGTTTCATCCAATTATAGTTTTTGATTCACTTAAATCCTAAACCCTTAATCTATAGACAGCATCTGGTAGGACATTGGGGTAACAAGAGTAGTGTCTACGACAATGTAAATATTGTGCATTAAAATCTGTATTGTGTGTTTAACAGGTGCAGCTGTAAATACCTGCCATAATACAAAATTTCAAATAAGGTCAAGAACACCATCATTGTTGAATTCATGTTTGAGTGGGAAGGGAACACCTGACTTTCACTGCCAAAGTTCCAAAGCTTTGAGACTGTTTTGATTCCAAATTTGTTTCATTTTGAACAATGGAGTCAAAGTGCCATTTTTCAACTGTGTTCTGAGCTTGAATACATGCACACACGCATACACACACACACAGTATTCAAGGGGTATGTTCCTTCACAAGTGTATAAACTCTAGAAGAGAACTGTTAATATTTGGGAGGACTGGCAATTCAATAGACTGACAGTGGTGAATCTTTGTTGAAATGAGACATGTTTCATTCATACATGTTGGTTTTCTCCCTACATGCTCTCAGTTCTGTGAGAAACACTTGGTCCTCAGATTTGCCACAGTTCAGTCTGATGCAGCTGCTTGTTGCAGCCCAACCCATGTGGTGATTCTCATTGCCCCTCCATCTCTCCTTCCTGTGTCAAGTCCTTTACTCACTGTATTTTTGACTTTGGAGATGTGACAGAAAGCATCTCTCTTCACATTTTCCAGTCTGTAGATTTGTCTCTTGATTTAAGTGTCCTCTCTTTCCCAGCCACAAAAGTACCAACCAGCCCTAGACCCAGTAATAACAGCTAGGATTTCCCAATCTGTCTGGACCCACATCTGGATGGCACAAGGACAATTGTCTCTTACTCTGTTGTTGTTGCTGAAGGATCTATCCTACCTGTGCTCTCCAGGGTGGATTGTCAGACTTCTAATGGTCTAGTTCCACTTGGTATGGTTGCTTGACCTGAAAAATAAATAGATGAAACACAGACTCTTTGATCTAGGTATGGTACTCTTGGACCAGATCTGCTGCTGGAATGAGACAGGATTCAAGAGAAGCAGCTGCAGTCTGATATGTAGGATTTTCTGGACTAAAGCCAAGGAGCTTAGTTAATAACTCAGCAAGACACACTGCTTCATCTTCTAATTGGCTGACAACTTCAGGCCCTAAGTGCCCAGTTATTCATACAGGGACAAGCACAACTGGAAAAGATCTGTATAGGCTCCAGCCTTCATAGTTGGTTTATTCTGTCAAAAGTGGTTGAATTAATCTGCCTTGTGCAGACAAAACACAGGTTGCAAGTGGCTTGTGGGCTGCGGAACCTCTGAATCAAATCATGCATCTGTCTCAGTCTGAGAGAATTCATCTTTATAAACAGCCTGTCTGAAGTTCTGTGTTGCTTTCTCAAGATAGTATCACACTTGAGGTTCAGGAAACCTACAACTTTCGGTATTGTCTCTGTCTTTAAACTTGAGTTGGAGGTAAAACAGCGTATGTGATACTAGGCAAGAATATTCTGTTCCACAAAACTGTCTATACTCTTAGTAGTCATAAGTGACCAACACATTGTAACGGGTAACTGTACCTGATTATAAAGGGTCCTTCTCTAAGACTTATCTTACTTGAGCCTTTGCCTGTGATCATTTTATTTCAGAATTATGGTCTGAGTTGAACCTCGCTTAAAACCAGCAGCCTATGAAATCTGCTAGGTAATATGAAGTTAAACACTCTGCAAACAGATGGCCAAATCTATAGAAAATCTCCTGCAAAATACAGACATCAAAACCAATGCCCTTGTGATGTTCACGTTGACAAAGGATTTGGGAGAATTCTGCCTTAGGAAAGATGCATGTGTGCGCAGAGCACTGAGGTGGGAAAAACAACACTGAGGCAAAAAACACTAGTCACTCTCCAAACAAGTGTTGAGAGACTGACCTTGAAAACAAACAAATAAACAGAGCTTATAAAGAACATTTTCTTGGAGTAAAGCACAGTCTGAAAGAAGCATGAAACTGTTCTAACAGAAAGAAGTCTCCTCTTGTTTGCTTCTTTCTAAGTTCAGTTAAAGACTCTTTGTATAGTCTTTGTAAATAAAAGAGCTTGACGAAACACCTGATTTTAGCACTCATACCTCCTCCAAACTGAAACAAGCTTCAAGGCTCATTTGTTTTGCTAACCAAGGTCAAAGGAGGCACTTAAAAAGTCCATTATGGAAGTGAATTGAGAAGATACACAAAATCCTGGAGCATCAAACAGAAAAGGATATATCTGAATTACCTTTGTGGAAAATTCTGGCACTGGAGAACAGAGCAATGAAAGAGCAGAAAGACCACTGAGGCAGTGAGAGGACAGGCAGAAATTGTCTGCAGCTGCATATGAAATTATGTGGAAAATAAGGAAAGAAGGGAGGTCATGGTACCCTAGAAGAGAAATTATGCCAAACAAGCAATATGTCTGGGCAGCAGGGATCATGAGGAAGAGACTAATTTTGTAAATATTATAGAGAAAGAAGCAGCAGGACATTAGGGTGGGAAAAGGGGTGAAAGAAATTAAAGGTGACATGAAGGTTGAGAGCCTGAAAAGAGAAATTAAATGTTTCAACCTCTAAAGATCCAACTGTGATTATGCAGCTGTCAACCCTGCCCCTTTAATTAAGTAATTAATTAATTAAAATAAAGCGCTTAATCTCACCATTTACATATTGTGCCTCCCACTAACCAGCCCTGACTGTGGTGCCCTCATCAGAAAGCTCCTTCCTATTTGAATTCATGTTGGTTCCCAAACATATTACTTTGTAAATAGGAAATGACAACATTGGCTCAGTGCCCCTGTATCGTCACAGCATTGCCATATGTCAGTATCATGCTAAACATCGTAAGCAGAAGACCCAACAATATAATTATTGAGGACATCTGTCAGCAGCACAAGCTACATCTGGGATTAGTAGCAGTAATACTGGAAAGACCTATAAAAAACAGAGGAAAGTCCCTTTGTGTTGGCTTGGATTTTCAAGAATAAGAGCCAGATCCTCAGCTGGTGTAAATTTAAGCCGTTCAAAGCGGCTAACAAATCCAGCATCAGCTGATACTAGCTAAGAATTTGATACTGAAAATGAGGCCGATATCATTAAGTACAAGATTTAGTATTTTCTGTGTAAAGGTAGAATGCCTCAAAACAATATGAGTTTACAACATGGAATATCATTTTTAATGGTGCTAGCAGGTACAGACTTACCTCATATCCGAAGGATTGTGGACAAGTACAGAAAGCTCCTGAAAACTGCTAAAAATCCTCTTTAATATTCTTTGTAGTATAATTTTTTATTTCAAATAAATTATAGGTGGAAAAAAAATAATCTTCTGAGCATATTTAACACTTACTAAAGATTCTTCATCCACAGCAGAGGTTATCTTGTAGTCTACACAGGCAGACTGTCTGGTGAAACTAGTGACACATACAGATTGTACCTATTTATTAATCTGAGGGCAAGCTCCTGTTGGGAAGCCAAGTAGATGCATTAGTGAAATGCTGCATTTGAGTTAATATCCCGTGTAGAAATCATATAGCCATGTTTGTGCCATGCTGTGCTCATTCTAACATAGCATAGCTCTCAGCAAGACTTAATATTTCAAACACCAGGTTGCTCTAATATTGGTTATATGGCATCTGGGCTGGAGGTTATCCATGTTTAAATACATGGCAGAAAAGCTTCACTTCATGTGTCTGTATACAAGCCCTGAGGATTTCCAGTCAGTTCACAGCCCTATCGTTTAAGCATTAAATATATGATGAGGAGTTGTGTTGCTGTCTTCCACAGAGAAGCCAAAGGGATTATGCCTAAGAAATGTTAACAAGCAGATTTTGAGCAATAACAAGAATAGTTGCTTTCCAAAGAAAGTGCCTTGTGATATATTAGATGAGAAATAAAGGAGAAGAAAGGTTAATCTCTCCTGATAAAAGCTTTTTCTGCATGTATCACATAAAACATTTCACTTATTTACAGTGCAGATTAACAAACAAGGGCATCTTTGCCCCCAGTCAGGGTTGTAGTCAAGAGAAGATGAGCTCATATACTGATCTCTCTCCCCAATTCTTTATTTTTTTTGCTTTGAAAGATTTGTTTGAGCCCCAAATCCACAATCTATATGTAATGAAGTATTACAATAAATGCAGTAGATTAATGAATTTATAGGATGGAGATAATTTTTTTCCTAAATTGATAAAAATCCTTCCTAGTATCAATACACCAAGAGTCTGGGGGGATCTGGTATGCCTCCCAACCTCACTCATTCAGCAGGAGGTCCACTGAGACACTTATGCTTATGGGTGTGTATATGTGTGCGTATATATGAGCTAAGTGTTTAAACTCTTCCTGTAGTCAGTGAAGATACGGTCCATAAAGCCTGTAGGTGTAGAGTGTGATTCAGTTGACTAAAGGGTCTACTTTAACATTGATGCTTTGAATTGCCTTCCTGAGGTGTTTATTGCTCTCCCCTGACCATAAAGGAAGCATATGGAGCCTAACATCCTAACTGTATGCCTCTATACATTCCTGCTTCCCCTCGACAACATGCGCTTTCCAGGCTGGCAGGCAAGATAGCCAATTAACTGAGCTTAAAAACATTGGTTATTATGATGAGAGATGAAAAAATTAATTCAAAAGAAAAATGATCTGATACAAACCTGTGACTGCAACCAAACCATCAGAATATTTTCATTTACATAACATATAAAGTACATTTCTCTCCAGGATTTGGTTATGCCTTTTCTAAACAAGACAGGAGAGAAAAGAGGCATAAGCACTGAAATGAAGAGGAGAACAGAATGTACATTTGCAGTGTCTTGCTACTGTTGGTCTTCTTCAGTGGGCTTGTGTGAGTGTGATGGATGAAAGCACAGGATTATTCATTGACTGCATGTGCTCTTCAGTCAAAGACAGGGTCTGAATGAGCAGTTGTTTTGTTTAATTCTATTTTCTAAATAAAACACAAAAAAAATCCTCTAAAATTGTTTCAGGCCTTCGGCCTTCAATCAGTTCATCCTCTCCTGTTCAAATGACAGAGGAGATGAGAAAAATTTTCTCTTGGGTTGAAAAACAATGAAAAAACCCCCCAAACCTGAGACATTATTTAGATAACAATGGAAGATTTCAAAAAATTAAAAATGGAAATTTCATATTGTTTCATTTTCAGGATTTTTTTTTCATCAGATAACAGGATAACTCATTTTATTTTGGTATTAAAATGCAAGACAATAGAGATGGCTCAGGCCAGTGGCCTGACCCTGAAAACAAATTTATCTGCATCAGTAAAACTATCCACCTCATTGACATTACTTACATTTGGAAAATCTCTGTCTTGAATAATAGTTTGTAGAATCTGTTTCCAAGTGGGGCTGAAGTGAGACTCAGATACACACCCTTAGCTTGGGGGTAGATTTCACTATCACTGTTGAGGGCAAACACCCAGTTCAGAAAACTATTCTATTTCTTTCTAAAAATAAAAGACAGTTTAAGAAACACAGACATACAGAATGAATAAGTTATTCTTGGTTGATTTCAGCTCTGTAGTGAATTTTGATAGTCGAGTTGAAAATAGTACTTGGATGAAAAGGAGTCTATAATGGAAACCATACAGGAACTTTAACACTACCAGCAGTGCCAGTGAGTTAGTGTTCTACCCAGAGAGCTCGTAAGTATATCAGTCATATGGGGAACTATGCACCTACTGGACTTGTTCACCAAAAGATTAACTTCAAAATCTATAGCCTCAGTTTCCTGAGTTTAACTATGAATGATCTGTGAATTTTAGGGTAATGTATATTTAACATGCATCTCTATAGGAACTGTTGGACACATAGAGCTTGTCTTTATTTACAATGCTACAGACCTTATGAGCAGTCACTTAGGTGTAGCATATTTAATTTTTTAATGGGCTAATACTTGTTCTTTCAGAAGAGTTTCTCTATATACAAAGCAATTACTTAAACCGGTGCTTGTTTAGCTCACCTAACCAGAGCAGTCACATAATCTTTAAGCCTTTTCATATCTTGCCAGCATTTTTATTAATGAAATAAGGTTGTTCCTGTCTTAAATATTCTTTTTCAAATGTTTCCAGGCATAAGAATGTGAATAACCTAGTGTTCAGCAGTGAGTTTTGAACAGATTCTTATTCTCTTGTCTGAGTTTTGATAAGGGAATTGCAATAGCCATCACATAGACCACATTTATACCATTGCACTTGATTTTTGTTTAAGGCAGTTAGTTAATATTTGTGTTCTTTCAGGGAGGAATGAAGGGAGAAATGGAGTCAGGAGTTTTCTTTGTTCACATTTCTGAAGCACTTCCCAAAGCACTATTCTTATTTTTTCTTTAGGATCATACTGCAAAAGCTGGTTGAAATTTTGACTTCCATCTTATTTTCTCAATGTCCTGCTATAATGTTCTGCTGCTTGGATTTCTTCCTCTCTTCCCCCTCATGAGGACATATACATGCATATACATTTACACAAATATATCAAAGAACAGAGAGCACTTAGATTCAAACCTTTGTTAAACCCCAAACTGTACATCCTAATTCATGCTTAGAGTCTCACATGCAACTGCTGTTTTTCAGCTACCAGTTCCACAAAAGCATTTCATGACTCCTTATGGTAGCTCTTTCTTCACAGTATTAATTCGGTTTCAAACAACCCGCAGGATAATGGCATTTACTAAAAATAAATGAATAAATAGCATCATTATTCTATTTCTGTATTTGTAAAAACCAGAGACTGACTCTCATTTTAGTCAAGCTGTCTAAAATCATAACAATTCTCCTGACATCAAAGCAACTACCTTCATGTCAAAGTGCTGTACACTAATAAAGAATTTGGCCAGACCATTTCATGTTGTATGGGAAACATATTATTTTTGATTAAGCTTGTAAAAACAAAGCAGTCACAACCCCTTTTCTACTGTATATTCAGTAATCAGACTCACTCCTGCTGCATCTAAGTCTCTGTCAGGGTGCACTAGGACATGACTTACATCTATTATATATTTGTTTATTCCTCTCCTTCCCAGGCAATAATCATGTCCAATGACCAATGGAGTATTTAGAATACACCCTATATACTTATCCTAGTCAAGGTAAGGTCAAAGATGTGCAGATTGCTTTTGCAGCAGGAGGTAGCAAGGTTTGTTGTAACTCTTTGTTCCCATGGGAATTTATTTCCCACTTTGGATCAACTCTGAGGGAACTCTTTCTCTTGCACTTACACACTTACAAATGTTTTACCAAAGCAGCTGCTCTGACTGGGAAAATATCTTAATGTGCCAGTTTTATATGTGCTTTCCTCTCAGGATGCTAACAGTGGACTTGCTTTGCCTTTACTTTTTCCTCCTTCACACAAAATGAGGTCTTGCTTAATTTTGCACTTCCCACTTCTAAAGCAAACTTAAATCCTTCAAGTTATCGTAGTGGAAATGCCTTTAATACTGCAACATATTGAAAGCAGCCCCTCTGAAGTACTGCTGTTTTCTACCTCATTAATAGAGATAACATTCTCAGAAAGCACCACTTGGAGTTTTACAATTGTTGTAAACTAACCATCCAAAGGCATTAAATGCAGAGGAACATAAAAATATTTCACGGCAGGAAAGCAGGAAGAAGGAAAGCAAACAATGTAGAAAAGCTAAATATATAGGAGAAATTCATCATAATGGAAGAAACACATTGAAAAAAAGGGGTACTTAAAAATAGAAGAACATTCCACATTTGAAAAGTACAGCAGTTGTGATAAAAGCTCATAAAAAGTAAAATATAATTACAAGGTACAGAATTTGAACAAAAGAGATGCTTGAATGGTTAACATGCTGGCTTTGCTCACTGCTAGTATTGTTATTTCAAAGTGGTGTTGAACTGTACTACAGTCAAGTCCAGGAGGATGATTACAAACTGTTAAAGCATTACCTGACACACAGAACACTATTTGCCAGCAGACTGGCTCCAGGGTCTGATTTTAAAAAGAGCATTTGCATAGCTGTGAATATGCCTAATTCTTATAACAACACATTGCCTTCAAATTGGATTAATTATTGTAGTGTTTTACATTAAAGACTTGTGAGATGATTCTGCAATTAAAAAAAAAAATTATAAGTTTCTGCTTTAGGTACAGCAGATTCCTTTCATTTTCTTCTACAGTGAAACACTTTAGTACAATGGGCTCTGAAAACAATTTTTAATGCTGACTCCTCTGCATTCTAGCTTCATTTGTGGAGGTACACAAGCAGCCATAATAACAGCCTCAAACATCACTTTCAAAACACACTGCTTTGTACTTCAAAAGAGATATGTCCCCATTTATTTCTTATATGTCTTTTTTCAAGCCTTTTATTCTTCACAAAGAAATACAGACCTGACCTGACAAAACCACTTTTCTTGACAGAGTAATTAAAATTATCCTGCCTGAGTAAATCTGAGAGCTCTTTTCCTGATAGCGCTACCTGGGAGCATAAAAGCATATATTTTGTTTGTAACTCTTGGAAAAAATGTGGACTAGGGTGCAAAATAAGATAAATATATTTAGATCTAGAGTCTTACCAGCCCTCTGATCTTCAGGAGAGTTATAGCTCTCATCTCAAATGCAGACCCATTGAATTCATTGAATGTACGTAAGGGTCTTGAGGTCTATAATTGTAATGGGGACCTAGATGCTCACCTGTTTCACGCAGAACATCCCAACACCTCCTACCCAGGAAGGCAACACACTCCCTGGCTTTTGATACCCTCCAGGTGTCCATACTGCTTGAAGAATCAAAACTGGTAAACGTGCTATGAACTTATTTCCCAGAAAGAAATAAAACCTAGTACAGCTCCTTTTTTCACTTATTCACCCAGAATGAAGATCATGCTCTGTGATGTAGAGGGCTCACTTCTATCTGCTTTATTGCATTCCTGTTACTAGACAAAGGCATAAAAAGCAGTTCTTTAGAAGGGCCTCTTTCCACCAGCCCACAGCTAAAGAAAGTGGAACTCAGCACAAGAGGGGCAAACAGACATTTCTGAGGGAATGTAACTACTACAGGTCTTCATACTAAAAAATCCCAAACCCCAACCAAGTAGAATCCCCCTTACCAAGAAAAGCAGCTCATAAGTCTTTTCAGCATCTTGTCAGAATTTATGTTGCATCTTTACCTCTTCATCCTGGTCCTCTGTTCACCCATATGATGCTCAGGTCATCCAAACCTGTCTGGAGCAGCATACATGTGTTTTCTTTGCATGGAAACCAAGGATGGAAGGAAAGTGCAATCAAGTTTCAGCAAGGACAAGGCACACTTTTGAGATGAGGATCAGACAAAGTCTAGACAGGTTCTTAGTTTTTTGTTTTGTTTTGTTTTGTTTTTTAAGATTCTTTAATACTAACCATTTGGTCTTTATAAAACATCCAAAATGTTGTATGTATTAATATTCTCTGGGTGAAGCATCAAAAAAATCTCTGCTTCAGAGTCTGCTGTTCTGTCCTGAGTCTGTTAATGTAATATAAGCAACATCTTCTCCTATTTCCTATATTATTTAAATACAAATATTAAAAACATTCAAAAAGTCTAATTGGAAAAATACATGTCTGAAAATATGTTTTTAAGTCATTTGAAGGAAGATTGAGAGTAATGCTATGTGTACTTATTTATAAAACTTCAGTAAGTGAAGGACTTTAAGATGGTGACTCTCTCACATCCTTCATTTCCTTGTATAAACTATCTTTCACTTTAGGAGGGACAGAAGCTCCCAGCTCTGGACTCACACAGTATGATGAGAGTCTCTGTGCCATACACAATGTCTGCTGGCCACCTTCCCCACACAAATCAGTCGACAGCCCCACAGTAATGTGGAAAGCAGTAAAGCTGATCAGTAGAACTTTGGTCAAGTGGTTTAACAATACTGTCTTTAAATCCTGTATTGTTAAACCAGTTATGTATTTAAAAAGACTCTATGAAGACAAGCCTGAAAGATAATGGCTTGGATAATAGGTCAATAGTTCCAGAGATTTTGAGACACATAAGTCTAAGTCTGGAATTTATACACATTGCTGGTATTTTCCCATCTCAATGGCACAGTAAAGCTGTTTAAATAAAATGGAGCGGAGGAAATCAGCCACACCAGATGATTCATATATGCTTCTGCCTTTACTCAACTCATATTTTAAACAACATCTCATTGAAGTTTATAATCAAGTGCTCATACATTTTTCTTTATGGTATTGGTAAGCAATGGTCCCTTTGTCTACAGTCTGTCTCATAGATATAAAGTCAACTGTTTTTTTAAGTTGTATTAGATCTAGGTATAGGAGAGCTTTGTTAACCTAAATAGTTTAAAATTCTCCTAGTTATTACTAATTTTCTTAGAACCCTGCAGTTAAATGTACTTTGGCAAGTTCATAGGTTGTTCTTTGGCAAGAGGAAACTTGTATGGAAAAAGATGTTTCACATCCACATAGCCGAAGAATACATCTGATAAAGCAATTGAATAATATGTTATCTTTAAAATATGCATGGTTTTATTCTGTGAGTGATAGTAAAGTTTAGGTAGCTTTAGCAGCAAATCTCCTTAGGAAATTTGAGGTGCATAATCAAAATATTTTCTACTGTCATTCATTATATATTCTTGTCCCCTCTTCAAACAACCTGGGTACCAAAATGCAGCTGTCTTGGTCTTTGCTATCTTTTGAATTTTTCAACTTAAAATGTATCATATCTATCACAATCATTGTGCTTTTCATTTGGGAAAACTGATTTTCCCAACCCCTTTAAGAATTTGTTAGATTCATGCAGAACTGTATGATTGTGGAAATTTTGTTATCATAGAAATTCAAAAGGATACATATGCGATACTTCAATGAACACCCCACATATAGAAAACTGAGAAAATGAAGGACTACCAGTTAAATCCTTGCCAGGCCCCAGGTGAGAGCTAAGAGTGATCATACCATCATTTTCTATGTGAATATTTTCTTTTTATTCAGGTCTTATGACAACATAGAAGAATCAATAGAAAAATTGCCCAGAGGTTTTCATACTTTAAAAGACAGAAAGATGAGGGTCTAATAGACTTTCTGAATCTCTAGTTTTCAAAAGGTTTCTTTACAGCTGAAATGTAAGTCAGAAGCCAACCTGATTCAAAAGAAGGATCTGAAAACAGTTATAAACTTGTAACATGATGAGGGACCTTATGTGGAGACAGCCTCAGACAGACTGTACCCATGACACCTGGCACAGATGTGACGAGCCCACCTTGGTGGGCACTTGCAACATCTGTTGTACATTTGAGCCCAGCAAGCTCAATTTACCAAAATTCAGTGCACTGACCAGTAATCCACAGGGTGGCTACATTTTGTGCTTTCAAATAGGCATGGAAACAACCAACAGAATATGTGCAATGACCACCTCTGCAATTTTGGAATGTCAGTCTAATCAGAGTCATTATTTGAGTGGTGCATCAAGTATTTGTCTCGAACAAACATATTTCATCTAACAGGAATGGTAAGAGGCTAACATAACATTAATCCCTGCAAGAAATCAGGCTGTAGACTGATGTGTCCCAGTCTTCAGCTAAAATTCAAATGGCTCTGAATTTCAAGTGTTTTAACTTTCATTCTCAGACTTCTTACATGTATTGTTTCACAAAGACTTGTTATGAAAGTAGGTAACTTACCACATAATCAGTAAATTCATCAAATATATCTCATTGTCAATAAGTTTTTCTTGTTATCACATTCTTGAATTTCTCCAGTTTTATCTTCATGTATACAAAGAAATTTTTGCCACATTCTTCCAAAATATTATAAAGCTTATTTAGATATACTTATTTTTCAATCAGTTCTTGCGGGCCAGATGTGATGGTCCTTTGTTAGTTACTACATGGCCAGAGAATGATTTTTTCTTTTTAATCACTTTTCATGATCAGATTCCTTTGGTCCCTTTGAGACATATTGAGGAACATTAGAAACGTGCATAATAGTTATGCATACCACTTAAGGGTACTGTCAATTCTGCTGTTAAAATATTCACAGCTTTAACTGAAATACAGTTTGTATAACAGACGCAGCTCACTTACCCACCTCAGTCAACTGTTTGCAGTATAGTTTTGTGATTTCTCATTAGCTAGCATGTCTGCCTTCTGCCACAAACTGACTTACATTCCTCCCATCTG
Organism: Tyto alba; assembly: GCF_018691265.1. Lineage (NCBI taxonomy): Eukaryota > Metazoa > Chordata > Aves > Strigiformes > Tytonidae > Tyto > Tyto alba. The sequence goes on along the minus strand of NW_024881316.1, from coordinate 37,873,806 downwards.
TTGCAAATCCAATTTAATTATCAGTCACTATTATGAATACAACAACAAATACCTTTATGCACAGAGAGTCTGCCCTTTTCCCCATTGTCAGAATTTTGTGAGGTAATGAACAGATAAATTCAAAAGATCTATTTCTTTACACATCATGTTTTTATTAGTGCTAGGTTCTAGAACCACTAAGATCAATCAGTAATTCAAATGAAGCTGTGTTTTCATACAGATTTATCTGATTTTTTATTTGACTGTTTGCAAAATGGAACATTTCTTTGGATTATTTCTACAACTGTAATTAAGTTAGAGATTTTGCAGTTAATCAATACTGATATATTGCCTGCATCACAGCACTGTCAGTTATTAGAACTACCATCTGAACTAGAAAAACAAATATAAATGAGACATCATTAATGAAAATTAATTTTTACTAGACTAGAAGGAAATTAACTAAATAATCAAGACATAATGGAAAAATAGAACATTTAAACATAATTTAAAAGTATATGAGAACTGAAGTATCATTGTATTTATTGGGAAAAGAAATAATCTCAAATTGAATTCTAATCTCTATTAACTAATTACCACTCCTAAGAATCCAGAAAAAAAATCTGAGCTGTGTAGAAAGGAACCTCATAAGTCATTTATAGACTAGTCAATTTATACAATAATAGTGTTTAGAATTATTTTTACATATACTAGCAACAACTTACAAAACAAATGGAAAAGCTTTATTCCCATTTAAAATTGGAAATTTTGAAATTAGCTGTGAAAATATTAAAACCTGGTTCAAATTGTCAGGGTTTTTTTGTGAACATCTGATGTTGGTTGACCAGCTGGATTAATTTGTTTTGGTTTTTTTTTTTTTTTTTTCACATCTCAACCTATACTAGTTGTGCCAGGTTTATGTGCTAGGGTAGTAGGGAGGTGACTGCAGTGGTGTCTTCTCACAGAAAACACTAGAAGCTACCCCCATGACAGACAGAACCAGTTCTAGACAGCTCAGAGATGAACCCACTACTGCCCAAAAGCTGAACCCCTCAGTGATTTTAGTAGCACCTCTGTGCTAACATATTTAAGAAAAGGTAGAAAAAACTGAGCAGTAGTTGTAAGAGTGAGAAAATGTGAAGACACCAAGGTCAGTGAAGAAGTAGGGGAAGGAGGTGCTCCAGGTGCAGAGATTCCCCTGCAGCCCTTGGAGAAGCCCATGGTGAATCAGGTTGTCTGTCTGCAGCCCAGGGAGTATCATGCCAAAGCAGGTATGCACACTGAAGCCCATAGAAGACACTGTGCTGAAGCAGGCTCCTGGTAGGAGCTGCAACCCAAGATAAAGGGCTCAAGAAAGAGCAGGTTTTCTGGAAGGACCTGTGGTCCATGGGGGACCCACACTGGAGTTACCTGTGAAGAACTGTACCTTGTGGAAAGGACCCATGCTGGAGGAGTTCTTGACTAACTGCAGCCCATGGGAAGAACTCATGTTGCAGAAGGTTATGAAGGGCTGTACCCTGTGGGAGGGATCCCACACTGGGGAAGAGCATGAGAAGGCAGAAGCGGCAGAGATGAAGCCTTATGGACTGACCACAACCCCCATTCCTCGTCTCTCTGTGCTGCTCAGGGGAAGGAAGTAGAAGAGTTAAGAGGGAAGTTGAGCATAGGAAGAGGGGAGGGGTGGGAAGAAGGTGGGTTTAGTTTTGTTCTTATTTCTTACTACCCTACTCTGTTATTAATTAGCAATAAATTAAATTAATTTTCCTAAATTGGGTCTGGTTTGCCCATGACAGTAATTGCTAAAATTGCCTGTCCTCATCTTGACCCACAAGCTTTTCCATTGTATTTTCTCCTCCTGGCCTGCTGAGGAGAGGAGCAATAGATCAGCTTGGTGGGCATCTGGCAGCACCAAGATGAATGCACCACACTATGTCTGAATAGTATTTTCTGAAAATAATTTCCGTAATTGATTTGAGTGTTATGTTTAATTTAACAAAATGCATTCTTGTTTCCGTTTGCTATTACTAAGAAGTCCTTCAATCTTACTTCCTCAAACTGTTCTTAATATACAGCAGGACTTCAGTGATATCCTTATTTGATAAAGTTGTCCGTCATTGTCTTTTAGACCCTGCTTTTCTTCATCATTTGACCAAACTTGATTTGGTGTGCTATGTCCCATGTTAGCTGCCTTTATACGCTCTTTTATTTTGGGAAAATTTCACCTAACATAGTCCAAACTTTGGCCAGACAAATGTATTGTCTTGGCCTTGTTCAACATTCTGGCAGCCCTTCTTCTGCAATGCTCATAGTCCTGGGTTTTGAGGGTTGAAGAGGACTGGGACAGCATCTGTAATGAATGGACAAGGAAGAAGCAACCACTTTTGAGGGAAAAGGCAGGGAATCTGAAACTTTAATAAAGTTTTCGTAATACCTTTCTTAATTTTCATGTTATTTTATTTTTCCCTCTCTAATTTATTTGCTTTCTTTATGACCTGAGCCTTTTTTGTTTCTCTGTCTATGAAGTGTTCTCTGGGTCCCTTTGTTGGAACATGCTCAAACACCATGGACACATGAATGGGTTAGTCTGAAGAAAGTGTATTTGGCTTGCTACTAAATGATTTTGCATCAACTCCAAAAGTCAAATCTATCCCTGGATTTTCAGTGCCCACCTTTCAAAGCAAAAGCTTTCCATCTTCTCTGCTTTCAAATGCAAAGTCTAATTATTTTTTTTTCCTTTTTGAAGAGACTTGTCCATGTTTATGCCCAAGGCTTCACCTCTCCATTTATTGACAACCTGACCTTTCAATATTTTAGATAGCCTTTACTGGCAAGCTCAAGAGAGGAACAAAAAAGACTTGGTGTCCACTGAGAATGAACTGCTTCCCTACCTCTGATCCAGAGTAGGGCAAAAACACTCTAGTGGTGTGCTTGCTTCTATTAAAAGCTTATTCCACGTAAGACATCCCCAGATGAGTCTGTCAGAATGTAAGTCTTAATAGCAACTGATTCTTGATCAAAGCTTCAGTTGAAAGAAACACTTCTATGATCAGCTTTTCAGAAAATAATACCCTTTAAGCTACATGTGATGAGATGCTGAGATTTGCAAACTTATCCCCTATCATTGTTTGAATGAGTAGAGAAAGATACTATTTAAACTTATTTATAAAAGTCAAGGAAGGGGACATGAAAGTGGGATATTAAAAACAGCGTGAGGTACTGAGGTGATCAGACTTCAATTGTCAATATTAGAGTTTCTTCTGAGGCATTTGAAAATCCAGTGAAATTCCTACATACAATCAGTCAAACCCTTCTGGAGAGTAGAGATGGGAAGGGCATCTCTTATTTTTGAGAGGAAATGCTTTTCTTTTTGTATAGGTCTTGTCTGACCTGATTTCTATATTTGACAACTGTTTGTTTTTTGGCTCTGAGGGGGTTGCATTTTGAAAGGAAGGAGGTATGCAACTTTGCAGCTCTGTCTAAGACTGTAGTAGGGTTAGATTTCAGCTACCTTAGCTATCACTCCAGCAAATCTACATTTCATCCAGAGAACTTCAACAGAGAACCATGATTGGATTTTCTAATAAAGGCCTTGAAATGTATGTGTTGCATCATCTGGTCTTTATTTGTGGGTTTGTGTAACAAAATATTTTTAAAGACCACAGAGTATAACTAAAATTACCCTTTTTGATTTTATTTTTTTTTTAATTTTAAACTTTAGTAGAAATCAATTTATTTAGGCTTAAATAGCTTTTTGGCACAATTGTAGTATTTCTGTAAATTATGACATTGCATGTTGCAAACTGGCTATGCAGTGCTGACACCAGCAAGTCCAAATGCCAGCCAATACTATACACAGTAGTAGCCCTGGGACAGGGATAGCAAATGAGCATGTATCTAATTAAAGTTCTCTGACAGGATTAATCAATTGACATTTTGCCACGTAAATCAATAGCTGGAGTTTCCTCCCATCAAAAAGCCTCCTTTTCACTGAAGAAGCTATTCACTCTTAGCTAAAAAGTCAATGTTTTAGGCAGATGATTGATTCGCCCTAAATTTTATACATTCAGATTCAAAATACAAACAACAGATGGCTTTCTCTATAGTCCTAAACCTAGATTTGATTGGTATAATCCACTCAACACTGCTGGAATTCAAACCCTGTAAACTTAGAATGACCTATGGACCTCTCTTCCACCCGGTCTCAAACTTAACCTGTACAACTTAGCAGGTACAATATCAAGTGATTTAGACCTCCAAGAAGAGTATGGTAAGACAAGGACTATTTTGTCACTCACAATAGCTGCTATGAAACTGAAGAAATGGTCAAAGTACCATCACACTGGGTAGAACCTCATTAAGAATGACAAAAAGAAACCAGGCCACTCTCCAGATTATGGTCTTCATCAGCTGGACCCTCCAATTAGTGCACCGTTACTCAGAGCTGTTACTTGTTTGTATGAAAACTCTAGGGCTGGGCCTGAGAGGATTTGTCTTTTAATTAGGTAATTATAAAACCCTAATTATAGGCTGATAATCTTTCCAATATCTCTTCTTAATTTTGGTGCCAACTAGACCAGATGACTCGGATTTAGCCTCATCCTTGAGAAGAATGAGATTTTTCTTCCAGAGATAAGAGTTGTTGTCTGTTGATCATGAGTGATTGGGTGTAAAGATTACTAGTATTTCTTAAGCTACTTAGACAAGACATTAAGGTTAATTATTTTAAATTGTAAATAATTAACATATTATAATGTGCTTTCTATAGGTGAATCTGGATCTGTACAACAGCAATACCAAATTTTGTAGGAACATTAGTATCCATGCATAGTAACAGTTATATTAAAAAACATGATTTTTCCATTGTAGAATGTAGAATTTCACAAAATTCAATAAAAAGATATTCTAAACAAGAGAAGAATTGGACACTTTATATATATATATAATGGAAATGTCCTGCTGTTTTTTTAGTGAATGCTGGCACTAGTGAAAGATAACATGAAAGATAACAGACTGTTACACTTACTCAGGGAAACTGCTCACAGGATCAGTTTAGCTTTAGGAGTCAGTAAATTCAAAACAACACCATAGAAAATTTTAAAAACATCAATTTCACCCCAAAATTGAGTTTAAGGAGTATCAAACCTACTTAAGAATCAGAGTAAAATTCAGGGAATAACTATGGAAATAAAAAGGAGAAGTAAGAGTGATTTTACAGATATTAAAGATTATTCCTTAGAAAAAGTGGCCTAAAGTAAAGAGGACTCACATTGAACAATTGGGCTAAATAATCCTGAAATTAAATGAAATATTTATTTTTGGGTCACAGGACCTATATTTGCTTGCATAAAAACTAGAAATATTTGTTTGGTTTTGAAAAGCCTTTTTGTTTTTTTCTCCTGTTCAGATATTTTTCTTCAACCAATATCTGAAACCCTCATGATTTGTCTTGGTAAATACTTTCTGATGCAAACCTGACATTGCTTCTGCTATAGCATACTGTAGCTTTAGTCCTTTGCAAATTTATAGGACATAGATCACATATGCCAAGGCTTGTGTGTCAATTTCTATGGCTAATCTTTGACTGATTTCAGCATAAATACATTCTATTAGATTACGCTTTTTAATTGTTCTCTCAAATACACTGAAAAAATGCTTTTGAATGCTGAGGAGCCTAACAGGCAAAGAGATTTTACAGTCATCTTCAAATGAAAGCTGCAGCAAGGGACGTGAACACCACAAACTGGACATGCAGAAAAGACAAGACATAAACAAGAAAGAAGGTGGAAGTGTATGTGGAATTTACTTACTCTAAATCTGCTGTGCACCTTGAAATCTGGAAATCTGGCTCCTGAAAGATATTACAGGTTTACAATAATTTTTAAACTGAGGGATGAAAATGCAGAGTTAAAGTCAGCAAACAAAGTTAAACAATATTGGAGAACTAATTCACATACACTGTGGGTGTTATTTCATGTTTATGACCTCTCTTTGGAAGTTCATCCAAATCACCAGGAAATAATTAAAATGAGGGGGTCATTATTTTCTCTGTAGCTCCCTTTTGGATTCAATTGATTTTATGGGAATGAATTTGAAAACAATGTCTGGTTATAAAAACTGCACTGCATTAGTGTATGCATATATAATTCTTATGAATATGGATAGGAAGCTATAGCTGTTTCGTAGATAACTTTAAAAAATTCACCAGTCCCCAAAATTAAGCAATTTGGGGAATGGGAATTTTTAAATGGTTAAGTTTATTTTTTAATTAGGCTTGAACTAGGCTTCTGGGTGCCTGAATTCACTAAAACTCATTATCCAAGTGCCACATAACTGACTTTTTAAAACCATCTATAAAGAAAAGTTTATAAACAGAAAGGTAAACAAAAGATACATTTTCACACTTGGAAGAGTCTACATAGAATGGTTTGGGTTGGAAGGGACCTTTTAAGGTCATCTAGTCCAAACATCACAAGGTACGTAAGAGGACAACACTTAAAAATCTACATTGCACTTGTAATTTCTAATTTTTTCATACCTCTTGATGCACTGTTTTAGATTAGCATTCTATTCAGCAACATTGTTAGGAGAAATCTAACATAAAATAATGACTGGTTAGGTGCAGTCTACATTCTTCATTTTTTGTAGTTATGTTCATTGACATGAATGATGTGACATACAATGAATTGTTTTAGACTCTTTTCTATAAAAACTTTTTTTTTTTTTTTCCGAAAATATAAATTACTTTTAAATAGGTGGAAAAGATGACCAAGTTCTAAATACTTTTGTAACTTTTCTGATACCCATCCTGATACCCAGTTTATGGTAACCAAGAAGCTGGCCCATATTAAGATGCAAAATCTACAATAGTTCTCAACAAATTAATAAATGTCTTAAGTGCAAGGTTGTTTCCTGATCATTTCAGAAGCTTTGTTTTTTCTTCTTCTTTTTTTTTTTTTTTTTATGTTTTTTTAATCAGTTTTGGACACACTTTCCTCTCTGGTTAACGTACCTCTTAGTGGGATGAAAAAGGCATTGTCCTCTGCTGGAAGAGTTATGTGATGAGGAAACCACTTCTGTAGGAGACAAGCTTGTGGTCAATTTTCTCCCTCTGTACACAGCAAAGAAAAGCTTTCTGTGAAGGAGAATTTAAAATAAGGTTTTCATGAATCATTGTTTGCTGGACATGCCAGGGAAGTCTAAATTAAGGAAGACATCTTTTCACTGAGTTAAGGAAAACCACAGTTCATAAGTCTTTCAGAAACACACAATGGCAAACTTTGTACTATTTAGATACTGAAAGCCAACCCAGATTAGATTAAAAACTGCCTAGCTATATTTCATTATTCTCCAGGAAGTGCTTTTTATGAGAATTTAGTAGAACTGATCAGGAATTTTTGACTACATGGATTTTCATTGGAAAAAGATTAATGTTCAAAACCTAACTTTTTGTAGAAAAGGGAAGGTTTGGAAGGAATTACTTTTGGAAAGCTTTACAGCGTCAAAAAGATATTTCAGACTTTATTACAATTAGACAAAAACTGAAGAGATCAAGAGCCTGGCCAATGTCTCATAGTCCTGAGGCACAGGAAAACAACCTTACTGTGTAAAATATGTATAGCATGAAACATGAATACAAATCTGTTATATTCAAGGTGAATGTCCTACTGAAAGGGTACATATTCAATGTTTTGTTTGCTCAAACAATGTAATTTTTACAAGCTCAATCAACTCCCAACAGGGGAATTACACAGCTGCTGCTCAATAGGCTGGTGGTGGGATATTCACCTGAAATATAGGAGGCTGTGTAGGAGATCCCCTGATCCAAGAAGACCAGAACAGTAACTTTCTCTCTGCTGTTTTATAAAAAGAGAGGAAAGTAACCTAATTAATCAAAACATCATCATTATTAACTATTAGTAGTAGTATAACTGAAGTTGTTAACTATATCCAAGGCATCTCTAAACTATAATACTTCACTAACTTAAATCTTCCTGCAATAAACTGGTCTTTCACCATTTCTGCCACTTTGATTATCTGGGAAATTGCTTAATTCTTTGTTTATACTGCGAAGTTATAAAACGCAAGAAAGATAAACATAGTTATCAGAGGGAAAGATATTTACCAAAATTAGCCCAAAATAAAACCAAGATCTGAAGGATTACATCATGAGAACTGATATTTCATTTACATCTAGATCTGGAACCAAATTTTACAGATGCTTCTGAAGGAACAAATTATAAAGTCCTCAATGATGAATTAAGTCAAACTAGGAGTGTTTTAAATTTGAATCAATATTATAGCAATACAATCATAAGTCTTAGACATTTTGGAAACATAATAAAACCATGAAATATTTAACTTATTTTTTATTAACTGTCTTCAAATTTACTGTTGTTTTACTTAAATTTGAACTTTATAGTCACCATCTGAATCAGAAACCGGAAGGACTGGCAGGACATGAAAACAAATTAATCCCATCATTATTAAATTTTGATGATTTATTACAATTTTTTATTAGCTCACCCCTTAAATCCGGCCTTTAATATTGTTCTCTGAATTGGTACAAAATTCTGAAAAACTTAGAAATGTTACTAGATTTTTACTTGAAGTCAGGCAAAGCTTGGACCAGATTTTATTTTCATTGTATATGTTGAGTTCATTCATGCCTATGATTAAAATTTTGAGAAGATGTAAGTCTGTATGCATGAGAAACTAAGGGGTCATATACTTGCAATTTCATTACTCACTTTTGTAAATACTATACACCTCTAATTACTTTCCTCTGAACATTCTTTCTTGGTGAACAGTCTCCTACACAGAATGAATCAAGTATAAAAATTATATTACTACATCTACAGTGGCATTAGGGTATAAGAGAAAAAAAGTTTCAGAGAAAATTGAATTGTTGCTACAGAGGGAAAAAATGCAGGCTTTGAGCAAGCCCTTTTTTAGTGCTCAAAGAGAAGCAAGTTAAATACATGCTAAGAATAATAACTCTATTTTAAACTTAACTGTGGTAGTTAATTAGCCAGTTGGAGAGAAAAGGGCAGTTATTATCAGAGAAGAATATTAGCAGAAATTGATAAAACTGTCAGCTCTGTGAGTTACAGATGGTGACATAAGTTAGCTCCTGCAGAACTACAATTCAGGGAACATAAAAATGTTTGTATATGCTATGAAAATAACACCTATTTTTTTAGTCCATGATTTTTAGAGTTATCACAAATATTAATGCCAAAAGCCATCTTTTGTGGATGTTTTAAGTATTAAGAGGTTGAAGAAAGACTAATTATTTTGAAAAGGTTTTCTTTCATGGTCCTTCACTGACTATCTTTGTGAGATCATTTGGATGTTAGCTGTAATTTCACAGATGGCTTTGGGTGTATTAGCTGAAGGATGTTACATTTTGATACACACAAGTTTAAGTCTGCTGGATATAAATAGTTCTTTCAGTGTTGGGGCATTTTTTTGTGTCTATAGACAGAAAATGGCAGGATTTGTTAACACAGAAACTAAGAAATGATCCTGAGAGATCATAAGATAAGACTTTCATGATGCAGATTGAGCCTTGTATGAGGAAATCACGATTTTCCAAATTCTTTTAGGCATTGTGGCAAGCATTGGATTTCTCTGTGGAAATACTCAACAACCAAACCAGAGATACTTACTTTAAATTCCACTGAAGGCAGATCACACTGAATCAGGTCTCAAATTGGACCTAAACATAATCATCATAATTAAAAGTAAAATTCATGAGCAAGGGGCAGAATATAATTTCATAACAAATAAAGGCCGGAGAAACTAAGACGAAGCAATAAAATTATGCTCTCAATGTATCAGTCTTGTTTCTGCAGTTCTTTTCCTACTGGTTTATATCATCCAGCTCCTGGGAAATCAGGTGCTTCCTGCCAATTGAAGATCATTAACACTCTGAAAACAAACACATGGTTTTCTGTAGATTCTTGTTAGCATAATATTAAGGCTCTTACTTTATGGGACTACATTTTGATCTAACCTCAGACAGGCAGGCGCTTCAATGTGTCTTTTTAGCTTAAAAGAGACAAATGCTGATTTTATATCAGATCGTAAAAAATCAGAATAACACAGAAGAGAAGACGAGAGACAAGAATAAAATTAATCTCATATAGCTTTGGACATCTATAGTGGGAGATTTCTATATTGAAGCTAATAAGCTCCACAATATCCTTTTATCATGAATGGAGAGGAAATAGATACTTTTGGTACTCTAAACAATTAGCTCAGGTGTCCATGTTTACAGTATAAATGTTTACATTTATTCAGGTGTATCCTACTCTGAATTATTATAACACGTAACCTTTAAGTTATGATGCCATGCTCTTAAGGCTGAGTTGATTTCTGTGGCTTCAAATCATCAATGTACTTAAGCAATAACCTAATTTTAAGCATATGAATAGTCCTACTGAAGTTGGTGGGTTATTCACATATTAAAGATACACTTCAGCACTTTGCTGAATCAAGGCCTATGTGAGTAATGTGCCACATGTGTTTTTTCTTGCAGTAACTCTGTTACATCACTTTACCTTTAGGCAGTAGTTTCACTGTACAGTGGAATTAATGTTTTCAGAAATCTCTCTTAAATTTTTAAGATTTTGGCATTTTTAGAGCAGGTGCTAGTAAAGTAGTAAGGCTTGTATTCTTTTCTATGTTTCATAATATCACTAAAATCTAATAAAAAACAGTTCAATGTTTTGACTACTGTATTAACTGAACACTAAGCTGTTTCCATCTCGTAGTAATGGATCAAAATATCATTAGAGACATACTAGCTTTTTTTCCATGTTTCCTGTGAAAAAGATGAACCCAAATAATAATACCAGTTACCAAAGTAGTAAAGATCTTTTCAACCATGTAACACTTTAAACAGCTCAACATATCCATCACTCATCTATGTAATTTCTAATCCTTAAAAACATACATGGCCATAACAAGTCGCAAGCATATCTAAATTTTTCAGTGGGTTTGCAACTGTCCTTCATATACAATTTATACAATCTCCCTGAAGAGAGCCTAAAACTGAAGTGTGTCTTAAACTGTAGATTTTTTACATGGATCAATCTCACGGTTCAGCTGAAAGAAGAGGACTCAGTTACAGTGGACTGTAACCTGAAGTCAGAAACTGCGAAGAGGGAAATCCTGCTGCTGAAGTATTTGATGCTCCGTTTTGATCTCATTGGATGTCTGAGCAGAACACAATATTCTGGGCTCAGCAGCATACTTCACCCCTTAGATTGGGATGGAGGAGAACTTCCAAGAACAGGTCATCTCAACCCCACTGCTGCAAGGGAGGTGCAAGCTGTTCAGCTGGACACAAACACAAGCCTTAGATTTCTGACAAATTCCCAACATGGCCTTTGGTAGGGTCAAATCTTGGCCTCTTCTCCAGCAAGTAAGAAACACACTTTTTCTTATAGTTAACATCCATCAGTCATCTACCCAGTATATTGAGATCTTCCCAAATAGGCCTCACAGTAAACTATTTTTGTACCAGGGTATCCTGTAGTAGTCTTTATAAAAATAAATGAACTAGTGACATTAAGCTGAAAGGTAAGCAAAGGTGCTGAGTGTTAAACATATTAAGGGGGAGGAGGAATCTGTTAATCATTTTATTAATGTTTTTGTTTCTGCAGAAATCCTTGAAAATGCTTGTAATTTTTTGCAGCTGACAAGCTGCTGATTTTGCAAAAAGTAGAGCTTTTTGAGTCCCTTAACTCCAAGTCACAGTTGTTCCTTGTTTTGACTGTTAGAGAATTAGTTCAATAACCTCCCAAATAGTAAGTGCCTATGTTCTTACAATTTAAGCATGAGAAGGTCTGCATCTGAGAAAAATTGCAGTCAAACAACTACTACATTGAAACACAAGCTTAATGACTTATACTGAAGCTATGTAAGGGACTGTCAGAGTCATTTTGCTGCCATATGAATTTTTACAATGCTATTAGTTCACTTTTTTCAACAGATTTAGTCCCTATTTGAAGGATTCCCCTCTCTCACACACACTAAATAGCACTTGAACATTCCCAGGCTCATGGGAAGTGGCAGCTGGGGGTGAGGCTTTTGGTCTATGATCTACTTTATCCTTTTACCGTGCCACAATAAAGTCCATGAGTCCCAGTCCCCAACTGTCCACTTGGTCTAGCACTAGTGCTGTCTTGAGGACTGTCATGGTGTCACCTCTTCGAAACTCTGGTGGGGAACCTCCCACTTTTAGGCATGCCTCTGATGCACATCTCCAAGCAGACTGGATATTCCCCACTTTGGGTATGCACCTACCAACCACAGACTCCTGGTGCCCAAGTCTACAAACACATCTCCTGCAAGACGTGTTGTAGACCAGCAGCTTTCTCAGCTAAGCCAGCCTGTTCCCATGCCCTTACTCACTGTTCAGAGCACATGGGGCACCACATTGTCCCACCCAACCTTGCTGCCCACACCACAGAATGACACCTGCCAAGGCAAATACAAGCTCTTCTTAGGGAAAAGATGTGTTTTGGAGCACGAGTGTAAACAGGAGCTCATTCCCTCTGCAATAATGAACAGAAAGTTGTCCAGAGACACCATTCCTACCAAATCCCTGAGGCTTTTTGGCTTTCCTAAACAATGCGTGGAAGCACATGATGCTCCTGCTCTAGCTAACCACCAAGACCAGGTTTGACAGCTGACCCAGATCTGACTAGCAGTTGACTTCATATGAACTGCAAGTAACAAGAGCCATTAACCATTTTGCATGGTCATACAGCTCTCTACCACAGTCTTCCCCCGTTGCTCTGCTACTTTTGTGCTCTCCCTTCCCTTCACCTTCCAAAGTTGTGAAAGGTATATTGACAGCTCAAGAGTAAGAGAATTTATCTTTTCCTTCATACCATGAGGCTTTGCTTGTCAGAACAAGCAATTACATCTAATATTCTCACAGCAAAAATTAATTTAATAAATTTAAGTTATATTTTAAAACATGTTTGATCTTGTTCTGATTTTCTTTACATTTATATCTTACTAAATACATCTCCAAATTTTGCCATGAGTGCTTCTGCTGAAGCGCTGGACAGGCTGACATTCCTGTATGAAAACACCTATGACATTTTTCACTGTCTAATGTTTTATGTTGACAGAATCATTCTGGCAGCTTTTTTTTTTCTGTGGACCAAATGCTTCCAGAGGCACTGAAAGAACAGGCTCCAGGGTATCGGGTTACAGATATCTGGAATGGTCATATCACACAAGCAGCCTTCGTATACTTCCTAGGTTGTCTGAAAAGCAGAGGCCCTTAACATACTGTTCTTCAATGAAAAAGTCTAAATAAGCCTCAGCCTTCCTAGTGATAAAACAAACAACTTAAAATGAAAAAAGTAGTGTTGAATCATGTTTATTGTGCAGTGTAAGCATGTTTTTTGTATTTGTCTGAAGACAATGTCAAAATTGGATAGTCAATAGTGTTAAGAAAACTTTTTTAAAGGTGAGATATCTCTTTAAGGTCAAGTAGTTAGAAAAATTAGAAATTTTATTTTATTTTGTTCCCTAATTTCTATGATCCATATAGAATAGTCAACCTTTCAAATGTACTACTGTCTCACATGCATTTTCCTTGGCTCTGCCCTAATTCTTGTTACCTGAACATTATATTATTCTGTGAATCATCTGTGGATAGGCCTTATTATCAGAGACCATGGTCGTGACTTGATGAAATAAATGATGAAATGAATGATGAGATTGAAACAGACTTGCACCATCGAGAAATTCAACAAGGCCAAGTGCAAGGTCCTGCACATGGGTCAGGCAATCCCAAGCACAAATACAGGCTGGGAGATGAGTGGATTGAGAGCAGCCCTGCAGAGAAGGACTTGGGGCTATTAGTGACCGACTATGAGCCAGTGTTGTGGTTTGAGCCTGATTGGCAGCCAACCACCACACAGCCACTCTCTCTCCCTTCTCTTCTGGCAATAAGAAGGGACAGAGAGCCAGGCTTGGGGTTAGAGATAGGACTGGGATGGGGAAAAAATCCCCCTTTATGGGCATAAGCAAAAGGCAGACTCGTTAGGGGAAGAAAAAAAGAACATACATTTATTACAGACACTAACAATAACATTTAACAGAGTAGGACAGTGAGAAACATTGCTACATCTTGAGAACACCTTCCCCCCACCCCTCCCTTCTTCCCGGGCTCAGCTCTGCTCCCAATATCTCTACCTCTTCCCCCAGTGGCTCAGGGGCAGGGAATGATGGGGTGCAGTCAGTGCTGCCACTTTCTCCATTTTCAGTGGGGGGAGCTTCTGGAACTTCTTCCCCCTGCTCCATCGTGGTCCCTCTCTCACAGGAGACAGTCCTCCACACACTTAATCTGACGTGAGTCCCTCCTGTGGGCCACAGCATTCCCCACAGTGCTCCAGTGTGGGTCACTAACTTTCTCCAACTGGAGTCCCTCCCACAGCTGCAGCCCTTCCCGAGCTGCTCCAGTGTGGGACACCCCCGCATGCTGCAATCCTCCCAGCACTGAATTACAGCAGCAGGTCTACCTTTTCCCACAAGACCCCGGCCTTCTTCCCTCACAGCACCTTGATCAACCAGGCAAAATGAAACACAGGTCATAAATCAGTGTCTGCTCCACCGTAGATCTTAATGGGTGGTGGGGAGGGGCTGCCCTGCCATCTCACCACAGGATACAGGGGGGTCTCTGCTCTAGCACACCTTCCCCCTCCTTTCTTCCTCCATTCTTCCACTGACTTTGGTGTTCACGCAGCTGCAGCAACTCCTCCTCCCAAGTCCCACTGCATATCACCATGTCCCTTCTTAAATATGTTATCGCAGAGGAGCAGCTGATTGGCTCAGTTTCCAAACAGAAGTGGAGCTGACTTGGAGCTGGGGGAGCTTTGAGAAGCTTCTCACAGGGGCCACCCCTATAGCCCCCTCCCCTGCCACCAAAAAAACCCCACCATTCACTCAACCCAGGACAGCTAACAATGTGCACTTGCAGACAAGAAAATCAGCCATATCCTAGGCTGCACCAAGAGAAGTGTGGCCAGCAGATCAAGGGAGGGGATTCTGCCCCTCTGCTCTGCTCTCATGAGACCCCACTTGGAGTACTGTGCCCAGCTCCGGGGCCCCCAGCATAGGAAGGACATGGACCTGTCGGAGCAAGTCAAGAGGAGGCCATGAAGATGATCAGGGGGCTGAAGCACCTCCCTTACGGGGACAGGCTGAGAGAGTTGGGGTTGCTCAGGCTGGAGAAGAAAAGGCTCCAGGGAGACTTTATAGCGTCCTTCCAGTACTTAAAGGGGGCTGCAGGAAAGATGGGGAGGGATACTTTATCAGGGACTGTAGTGATAGGATGAGAGATAATAGTTTTAAACTGAAAGCGGGTAGATTTAGATTAGATGTAAGACAGAAATTCTTCACTGTGAGGGTAGTGAGACACTGGAAGAGGTTGCCTGTAGAAGCTGTATCTGCCTCCCTGGAAGGGTTCAAGGCCAGGTTGGATGGGACTTTGAGTCAAGTGGAAGGTATTCCTGCTCATGGCAGGGGGGTTGGAACTAGATGATCTTTAAGGTCTCTTCCAACCCAAACTATTCTATGATCTTTCTTTTTTTCTGTTTTCCTAACTTTTATAATATGGACTCTTTTTATTTGTTCTGAATTGACCATCACTATGTATTATTCAGTCTCAGATACAATACAACTACTATACCAGAAAAAAAGTATTTTCTAAAAATCCTTCTTTTGTTACTTAAAATATATAATTACCTGGTCAGTCTTCAATCCTATATTCACCCTAATCTCTTCTACACTTTCAAATTTCAGAGAAATTACTGGGTTAATTCAGGTCATTGTCTTTATAAATTAAAGCTGAGAGCAATGGGAACAGTAAAGGAGTAAACAGGAATAAAGTACAGAGCAGACAGTTACAGCAACATATAGGAATTATGAAGGGTTTGCCAGAAATACCAGTCTCATGTGGAGACAGGAATAATTACCGTGGGGTACATATCCTCACATGGAGAATAATGGAAGAAAGAGTTCTTATTTCCAGCAAAGAAGAGTGGAAGGCAGAATATTAAAAAACAAAAAAAACAGACAAACAAACAAAATCTAATTTTAACCCAGGGTTGAGCAAGGAGAAGATCAAAGCTGCCAGCAGCCCTGAGGTAGTGATGGCAGGGTTTTAGGACCATGCCATCATATCAGTCCTACACCTGTTTTAACCCCCAAATCCCTTGTTATCCCCACACAATCTCCCTGTGCTCTGTGGAATTCATGTTTCTTTCCATGGCTAATGGGCATGGGTAAAAGCCAAACACTGCTTTAGTTTATGTTGGCATCTCTCCGCTTCGTAATGAGAATGAAAAATCATTACTAATCCTCCTATGACCTTTCTGTAGTTCACTGGACTTTTGTGATTGAGATCTTCTGCAACTGGCACAATGGACTGAGAAGAATTTAGACATTTTAACTGCTTCTGGTAATTGAGGACAAAGGAATGAAAGCGGGATTTCCCTGTGGAAGTCATCATACTCAGGATGGTTAACTCTGACACAAAACCAAAACAAAAATGTGGATGATGGTTGTATAAAAGACATGAGTTGAGAGATGAGTCTAGCTTAGACTTATCATTCCTTTGGGGAGCACATTGAGCTTAGTTTCTGCTTAGATAATAAAGATCCACTCTAAGCATGGTATTAGTAACTTTCAGAAATGCGCTGCGAAAATGGATGTAAAATGCTCTCAACATACAATTATAACATTCTTAAAATTAAATTCAGTGCAGCATTACCTCATTAATGACAGGATATTTTGGGACTACACATTATCTGTCTGTATACAGTTATACCAAGTTCAAAGTGAGATATGCAATGTATTTTTCAGTCCTTCTAGAACTTAAGCAGTACGTAATGATGACTGGAAATGTCATTCAATCTGTTCAGAGAGGGATATAGTTTTTTGATAACTACTGCAAAAAATTTTAGGGAGTACTTTGTTTCTCAGGTATAGACTGAATTTTAAATGCAAGAAGTGATCCCTGTTGTGTTAACCCTATTTTGTTTTCAGTGAATTCAGGCAGCTTTGAGTAAAGCTTCAGAAGACAAATGTTGACTATTCTCTTAAATCTGATTAAATACAAGAAGTAGATGAGAGAATCAGAAAAAGATATAAAATCTGTTGAAATTGAAGGAGATAGAAATGCCTTTCGAGTATCAACAATGGGTTTTTCTGTGAGCTGAGCCTGAGTATAGGATGCAACCACATCTGTTTTGGATAGTGAGCTTTAAATGACCCAAATATCAAAACTACAAGTGATATCCCATTGTGTTAATACTTTGCCTGCCATTTGTTTACACGGGTTCCTTACAACTTTACTACCTAAATATTTGTTATATTTTCCCTAATATTGTTTCGTTCTAAGTATCTTTTTATCTCTCTTCTGCTGTTTTTGACTCTATCCAATTGGTCTACCTTGTTTTTATAACAGTAATCAAAACTGGACTCCAGCTGAGGCCTTATGTGTACAGGATAAAGAATAATTACCTCCTCTGTGTTACTTGCCACAGCCTGTTACTTGTTAATAGCATCACATTTTTCACCTGGATTTAGTTTGTGATCCACTCTAACCTCCCTTCCTCAACCTTTTCTTTTTTTTCTAGCATGCTGACTAGCTAGTTATTCCTGATTTTCTGTTTGTGTGTTCAATTTCCTCTTTCAACTGTTGCCTTTTTTTTTTTTTTTTCCATTTCATCATGTTGCTTTTGGATGATTTCTCCAATTTGTCAGGATTGGTTTGAACAGCAACCACAGCCTCCGATGTGCTTTCAGCTTTGTGTGACTTACAAATGGCATGGGTAGTCACTGTACTGTCATTCATTTATATAATGAAAGTAAGGAATAGAAGAGGGTGACGCAGAAATGTGTTGTCAATTTGTGAGAGAAATGTTGACAACTTCTCTTTGAGGATGTTTTTTTCAACCAGTTGTGCATTTATCATAGAGTTATTTGTTCAAGATAATATTTTCTTCTTTGGCTTAGGAGAACGTCATGCAAGGCAATGTCAAAAAGCATACTAAACCCAATTTGACTATGTTGCTGTTCTCAGTTTATCTAGCAGACATTTCCAAAAGAGAAGGAGATAAAATATAAATGTTTTTACCTTCTCTTAATTCTCCACTTGTGCCATTTCTCTGTTTCTCTTCCTCCCTCTCGGCCTCATAACCCAGTGGTGGAGTGGCTCAAACAGAAGTGATACTAAATGCAGTGAAGGAGAAAGCGTACACCATAACACAATGTAGCACCTCCATAATAGACAAAAGGAGATTAATTCATCTGATTTGTTAAAAAATAACATTGAATCCAGAGGCAAACTCTACCACCTTTAATCATAGTACTCTGTACTTCTAATGCTCCTATTGACTTCAGGGAGATGAGTATCTTGGCATGTATTGCAAGAGCCTTGAGCAAACTGTAATGCAAAGAATCCTGAGTAACTTCTGCATTTGCCCAGAGAAGTGTGGCTGTGCAAGTGTGTAAAGGGAAAGCAGACTAAGAAAAAGATATTATGTAAAATAAATGTTTCTTCATATTTAGGAATACTTGCTTTTGATTTTTGCATTATTGTGTGGCATGTTTACATTTTGTCTTATATATCATGTTTATTACTGATTTATGTATCTCATAAAAGAAATACTTTCTGCAGAGTGCAAGATGATTCTGTGGAAATTGCTGCCAAAGAAGATCACAGTGACCAAGGCTTTTGTAGGTGATCTGACACACAGATGAATAATGAGACAAACTTACAAAGAACAATGATAGCAGTTTTGAAAGAACTATTTAATGTAATGTATCAAGATTTGGAAAAAGGACTAGTCTAAGAATTAATGAAATACAGGCTAATGCTAACTGCAGAGTTTTCATACTGTAGCTCTGGTTTAGATGGACTTTGCATCTGATCTGGTATGACAATTCTGCTTCAATGTCCCCATGTTAAGCACTATGAAGAAAATTATTAGCAAAACCATAAATGCCTCATTTTACCTCCAGTGTACAAAAGTAGTAGCACAGAACCAAACTGGCTTGCATGACTTAGAATAAGCCAGTCACCTGAGCCTCAGGCTCTGGATCCTAGTTTTGGTATTTCCTTGCAAACAGCCGTGGTAGCTACAGGCTCTGTGCTGGATGGCCATGTGTGTGGTTGCAGCCCCAGCACCTCTGCCTAGCTGCCTAGCTATTTTTCCTGAATAGAAATCCTGCTCCTCGCTTTCTTGGAGAGAGATTATCAAACAGTTGAAAACTGACCAGCAGTTCATCAGCTGAATTAGAGATAATATGGGATGACTAGCTTCCCTCATAATCAGAAATTTGCAAGAAGAAAAAGAGCAAGAAAAGAGTTCAGTAAATCAAGATATGATCTGTGTGAGGTTTCAGTGGTATAACTAACAGCAGATTATGGCTTGGTCTTTACTGATAAAGGAACTTTTTAAAATTTCCAAGGTTATCAATGTTTCAAATGTTGTGGAAAGCAAAAGGCCAAAGTAGCTGCAGAAATATCGTCCCACATTTTGACTGGATGTATTTTAAAACAGATTCTAACAAAGACTTTTGTGTATTTACTCTCTGTGAATAAACCTTATTTTCTACATGGCAATAACAGAAATGAACTCAAGGGAAATTACTCACATATGTCAAGAAGGTAATGTGCCCCTTCACTTTCAAAGGGTTGGCATCAGTGTAAATTATTGCTTACAGGTGTTAAGTAACCTCTTTGATGTTTTTTTTTATTGGCTGACTCACATTTCTTAGGAAGATAAAAAGCTACCATAATAGAGCAGTTATTTAATTAAAAAGAACTAAGGATTTTTGCAGTAAAGAAATGGGTGTGGCTAGGTGATTTTTGTTGAATGCACTTGGGTCAAGAATGAAAATGCTTTATCAGGTATTCTCTTTACCTTGCATTTCCACATTGCTATTTGTATCACGTGCTTGAAAGTAAATTTTATTTGAATAAAGACTATTACACTGACTTTTTTTTGTCATTTGCTTAACACAAATAGTGATATTTAGAAATTGTGTAGGCATTTTTTTATGTTTTTACGTCCTTCATGAAACAGTCCCTCAGAATTATTGGTTTGAATTGTGTCCTAGATAATTTTCTTTCTGCAAGTTCAATGGAAATGAAACTTCAGTCAAATGTAATAGACATGGACAAATTCCAGGAAGACTCTTGCTGCTGTATTCTGAAAGTGATCATAAAAAAAGCCTAGTTTAAAAAACTTCCTTTTCCTCCAAATCCAGAATTTGTTAACACATTTGAAAGTGCAAAAGGAAAAAAGTTAATTCTGTTTTGTTTAAATACCAGTAATTTCCCATTGAGTTAATTGTTTTCCTTTGTAGTGAAGATAGATATGAGAATCACTTTTTTATTTTCTTGCAAGAAACTTTACGATGGAAAACTATAACAAATTTATGTTTTTATCTCATCTTCTCTAAGACAATATCCTCCTTCCCCCAGAAAAGGAACATATAAAGTCCTGCTGCTGGTTCGAACTGCAATAAAGCACCCAGACACATAGTTTTATCAACTGCTAGTATGCCTTTAACAAATCACAATTAAATATTAACAGCTCATGGAGCAGAATAGAGGGCTCTGCAGTCCTTTGAAGGCATATTTGCCAATTAAACAAAGTCTGACATTAGAGTGAAGGTGGCAAGGATCCAAACCAGAGAAATGAAAGTCAACCACTTCAGTGGCATTCATTAGCTCAACAGACATTCTTTGTGTGGCCTGTTTCTTTACTACTGCCAAATCCACACCCTGTTCAGGAACTTACCCAGGCTCAGATAAGCTTATTATGGAAATAACACTTTGTCACCCTTTACAACTTGCTTCTTGTTAAATTATCTTTTATCTTCTTTGTAGTATTTGTCACCTCTCCTTGGGTGCCCCTTGTGTGGCCAAATGGTATTGTGTTTGATTTGGAATAATCAGGTTCCAAAGGTTAATTGAAGTTAATAGGATAGTATTTTAAAGATTCCCTCTTTAGTATCGTCACACAAGAGTGGTTACGGAGAGCCATTTGTGCATATATACCATGTCATTTTGTTTGGCAGTGTGTGAATGTTTAAGTGCTCGTTTGGGTCATGTGGTAATAGGCACTGATGGGGCTGAGGAGGAAAATTTAGATGGAAATCCTCTAGGCTGTACACAGCCTTCCCAAATTTTTGTTGCAACTTTGAACCCTGTGCTGAAACACCAGAAATGCTTAGTGTTGACTCTTCATACTGAAAATGTAAGAGGGAAAGAAGGAGCCTTTCCACCACTCCTTTTTCTGCTAGATGAGAGAAAAACCAGAAGACCCTGGTGTCAGATGCTGAGCACCCTGGAATAAGAGGCCGTGCCAATCTGAAATGTACATCACCCATGAAACCTATAGATTGCACACAATCTTGTGTCCCCTTTCCTTCATTCTGCAGCTTCAGAGTTACCTCACTAAAGGGCTCTTCTTCAAAGACTTGATCTATCTATTATCTGTGCCTGGAAGAATATCCCCACAAAGAAAGTGATTTCGGATTCTGTGCCTTGAAGAGATAAAGATGTAACAAGAATGAGTGAAATGCAGTCTCCTCGGAAACAGTTCAAAGTGGTAAAGACAAAACTATTACCATCCTCATCAGGTCAAGACAAGGCTTGGTCTGTCACAGGAGGGTGTAGGAAGAGGGATGGTGCTGGGATGGTGAAAGAAAGGAGGAGAACTGGACTTGTTGCTCCTAGCAGAAGGTACAGAATCAGCCCATATAAAGACTTTCTCCACAAGTGGTCTTACTTCCGCAACAATAGCTAGCTTTGCACAAACTCTGACCCCAGGTTTAGCACAGACACTAAGAGACCTAGCCTGTGTCCATGGGTGACAGAACATGCACGAGGGCTGGTTTTCTGCATCCATATGCATATTTTGCCTATGCCTATCTCTGCCTGTTGTTGAGATCTACATTCCAATGCAGAGTTGTCCAACCTTGCTGTGTTATACACACATCTTTGACAACATTCTCAGCTCTTCAGTTAAATACCTTTTTTTTTTTTTTTTTTTTCTGGGCTGAAACACTGCATTTCATTTCACTCATCTTCCCACACAGACACAGGGAAACAAGATATTCATCAGTAACTACAAAAGACTAGAGAACCAAGTGAGGAGAGAACAGTAATTTCTTGGGCAGATACTTAAAGAACCATCATCATATTTTGAATAGTTCTTTGTATTTGTCATATTTAAGCTGATGCCCTAGTCTGTGTTCTTATAATATGTATTTGTTGGTTCCCAGGATTTATGACATTAAACCTTACTGGCACAGAAATTTTGAATTTTTTTTTCTATATTCTATATTTACTCATGTATATACATAATGCATATTCACTGTAGTCCCACTAACTGTATTTTCTGCAGATACATACCAATGTAGTTTTCACTGAAGCAAGAAAGAACAAGAATACCTCAGAGTTGTATTGATCTGCTTAGGCCTCATAGGCAACACTGAAATATGTCTCATTCAACAATATTACTGCTCATATCTCACATATTACTTCAGTTTCTCTTTCACAGTTTTAAAAAAAGTCCCTACTTAGCATTTCCTACACTGGAAAAATCCTCACCCAAAGTCTTAGGAGTATTCTCCTGCATGAAACAGATATGAGGGAAAGGGAATTAAAAAATAAGCTTTTTTTTGTGAACATCATGAAGAAAATATCTTCTTTTCCTTGCTCCAGTAATGCAGGCTTCCTCCAAAGTTGCCAAACCAGTGCCTCAGCAGGTGTCTATCTGCCTTGAAGTTGTTGGTGCTGTTCTGATTTGAAATAGCGAGGGGGTTTGTTTCTAATCTGCTGATTTTGACATCACTCTCACTGCTGATTTAATGAGGCCAGTGTCATAAATAGGATTACAGACCCCAGAGGTCTAATTCTCAGCTCCTGAATACACTGAAGAGTAACAATAACTATGGTAAATAATTACCTCAAATCAAATAAAAATTACAGCTTTAAAATTTGAATACTTGAAATATATGTTCAGTGATATGTACAGTGGGAGTCACATGTCTTTATCTAGATCTCAAAGGAACAAGATGGCACCCAATGAACAAACATGAACATCACAAACCTTTGCAAACACAGCAAAAAAGGCAGCACTGAAATCAGCTGGACCCAGATAAAACCAGTGGTTTTGCAGAGGGAACATGGCTGAACTGTGACTGTTCTGTTTCCTCAATAGATTTTTTTTATCCTTTGGACCCGAGTAAAGTCAGGATTTGATTCTCAAAGTTCAGATATACCATACAGTTATCACAGAGTGTGATGGGAATTAAATAAATGTTTCAGGAAGCTAATCTTTATTAGGAGAGTTAAGGCTTGTTCTGTGCTTGCTTTATGACTCTAATTTTTGGATACTGTCTGATTACCAGGATGTCTACAAGGGGTATGTGGTCACCTGGATAATTATAATAAATACTCTTCTTTTATGTCACTATTCATCTATAGATTTTAAATTGAGATTTGTAAAGGAGGATATTTTATAGAAATGAAGAGCCAGTGAAGTCATTTGCTGATAACCGGAGGAGGTTAGTAGAAGACCAAAGGATGGGACTCAGGCCTCCTGTCTCTTATCTGGTATCTTCAATCACACTGTCTCTTAGAATCATCAGCCAATTTTCGGCTGTTGTAAATTGGGCTGATGTTAATGAATGTGATCTGCTTTAGGATACATGCATGCAAATTATTCAGAGTGTTTTCTAGTATTTATCAGCAATGTGAAGTAAATGACGTTTCTAGATGTGATTAGCTCTGCATATCTCCAGATACTAATGCATATATGTAAACTAGGTGCAGCTATATATTTTAGCACACAAAAACATGTAGTCATGACCACATAAAAACATTTTCTCTCTCACACATATATGCGTACGCATATAGCACTTGTGGCAGATAAAAATATATATGCCATAGGGAAGATTTTTAGATGAGCTTGTATTGTGCTTGCCTTATCAACTTGATGAATTTGATTGTAATTTGTGCAGTACTACAGAACTGTTTTCTAAATGAGTTTAAATACTATAAAGATGCTTATATAGATTCTATATAAGACCGGTTTCCCATGCAGAGCAGCAGAGTTAAACCAAAGAAGTCAGGAAGTAGTCAAGCAGGAGAGGGAAAAAATGCACAGTTAAGCAAAAGACTTGAAAAATTAGACAGCAAAGAAAAGAGCAAAATGAAAGCTGCTTAGATTTACTGTATCTGTAATATGTGTTCTGCTTATTTACATAAGGCCTGTGTGATTATCTTCTCTGCTGTTCAGTAAGAATAGTCCTTACTATAGTATCTGCCACAACACATGGTACTTTTTTGTTATCTTGGATATCCAGCCCTCTTATTAAAGAAGCACACTAACCAATATGTAACATGAACTTTTGACCATTCACAGTGTTTGGAGACAAAGAATTTATTCCACCATTAGCAGATGCAAAGGGCCAAGTTTATATTCCCAAGTATGCAGATTACTCTGTTTTTATACTAGGCTTTGCAAAAATTTTGTTTGTTCTTTTTTTGTTGATGTCTGTTTGTTTGAAAATACAGGTTCTCCATTCTGGACTTTATTTTAATGCAGTTCTGAGACCAAATATTGCACTCTATTACTTGCAAACCAAGGCCTTTTCATGAAAATGATGGACACTCTTCTGGGCCTTAATTTCCCTCAAAGGTTGTTTACTCACCCTGCATTCCTTAATCTACATCTTAAATGTTCTCCAAACATCAGCCTTCAACACTCATTTGTTAAGGAAGAAGCTTTCCACTTTGTCCTCTTTCTGTTGTACTGGTAAATGGGATGCATATCTGCTTATTCTCGTCTATTGAGGTGGGTGTGTGTACCTTAGAAAACCCATTTATATCCTATCTGGTATTTTGCTCACCTACAGGAAATCCAACACCATACTCTAACTTCTAATCCTGAGAGCAATAGCTCTTTGATGACCCACCTTTCATTTTACCCATGGCAGGCTCTGCCCAGTACTGTAGACAGAAAAGGACAGGAGTCAGAGTCTCTAGGGCAGCGGTCTGACACAGCACTGGGTCAGTTCTGGGCCAAATAACAATTTATTTGTAGTTCCACTAAACTCTTATTTTTTATACCTGTGTTACACTGGGGCTGTTAAATTCCTGTTAGTCCTTTACAGAAGCACCAATTTGTCTTCAGGTAAACACCTTCACCCTAAAGTAAAGGAAAATACCTTTCATATATTGTGTTCTTCATCATTCATTCTTTCTAACTTTTATCACAGGTAGGAATGTGTAGTATGACATAAGTCATAATAGCAGTTATAAATAAAACATGGATTTTTGTCTGGTAAGGTGGATTCATAGTTTTCAGTTGATCTAATTTTTTGAGCTTTTTGTAAACAGGACGAAGCTGGAGTATGCTGGAAAGCAATTTTTTCATAGTCCAACAAAGCAAATGATGTTCTTCTATTTGGCAAGGCAACTTCTTAGAAATAAAAGGTAGGCTGTTTAATAGTGACTCACCCTTTTACTGTTTCTCTCTGATCCCTTTTTAATCACCATTCACATCAGGGTATATTAAATGCCTGCTTTTTTTAACATTTCAAAATCTTGGTGTGTCTGGACCTCTAAGGAAGAATCAGTGAAATTATATTTTGCTAGGAATTTGACCAGCTAAGTACCAAATACAAGCACATGAATTGAGATCAAAAGAAGGAAATGTGAGCAATTGCTCTGGAGTTAAAATCTTTTAAGTCAAACTGATTTTGCAGTCACTAAAGTAAAGACAAAGGTATGTGATATCACTTCAAGATCAGGAACTAGTGAAAAGCAATAGGGGAACATTTTCCTAGTTAAGATTTTTGTGAGGCTTTTTGCTTTTAAATATTCACAAGTTGTCTAACTGGCTCAAGAAGCGTTCCCATTAAAATCAAATCCTTGACACAATTAGCTGATATTTGCTCCCCCAGAATCCCACTTTAAAATGTGACCTAAAAAGGTGTATGTGTTTGTTATTTTTTTTCCTAATCAATGTCTGATTAAACACTGGTTATTGTGGCTAGTCTCTAATGCCCTTCTGGGCTCTACCTAACTATCTAGTCCATATCATAATCATTATCCTTCACTTGAGCTTTTCTTGTGTAATGACAATTACATGTACAATTTTGTTCTGAAAAATACAACTGTATGGCAGTAGCCTGCACTCATTCAGTTGTCAGCAACTTTTACCCATGGGAAGGAGAATGAGTGTGTGCACTTCTAGATATGTTAACAATAACATGCACATATTTTGCTGAGAAAAGTAGCATCCTATACTTCTAGGTGGGCACTCAGTTACAGATTCATAAAGAGAACGTACTGCTCTGTCTTTCAAAATGTGCTTTGTTTACTGGAAAGGGCTTTTTAATTTTTTTTTTTTTTTTTAAGTTTTGCATAGTTGTCAATTGACATATACAGGATTGTGGCTCAGATCCCATAAGGGAATAAATAAAAGACTCACATCCTGCAGTGGCAGAAGACTCTAAAGCTGTTTTAAGGATTTCTTCTTGGCAAAGAAAATCGCATGGATATTTTAAAACAAAACAAAAAAAAATATAGTCTTAAACCATCTGTGCTGGGTTTGTGTGGTGGGTTTTTGGTAGTAGGGGAGGTGGCCAATGTGAGAAGGTTCTTGAAGCTTCCCCTGCACCAAGTGGGACCCACCTCTGGCCAGGACTGAGCCAATTAGCGATGGTGACTGAACCTCTGTGAGAACGTATTTAGGAAGGGGAACCTGGGAAGGGGTTGGTACTTGTGAAGAAGAGTTAGGAAGAGGACACCTATGTGAACACTGAGGTCAGTGGAAGGAAGGGGGAGGAAGCGGGAGAGGTGTGCTGGTGCAGAACCCCCCTGTATCCCATGGTGAGACAGCCAGGCTGCCTGGACGCCTATTGTGGAGCAGAAGCTGACCTGAGGTCTGTGCAGGACCCCGCACCGGAACAGATGACTGCACTTAAAGGAGGCTGGGACTCTGAGGAGAGAAGCAGCCCCTGATGTTGTAGTTTGGCTCTGGGATGACTTCAACATGCAGGGATGACCCACGCTAGAGAAGCACGAGAATGGCTGCATCCCATGAGAAGGACTGACCCTGGAGAAAGTTCATGGAGAACTGTCTCCAGTGAGATGGGAGCCATGTGGAGCAGGGGAAATAATTATGAGTAGTTCCCCCTCCTGAGAAGGAAGGAGCAGCAGACTGACTGTAGCCTCCATTCCTTGTCCCTTGTGCCACTGAGGAGGAGGAGGTAGAGAGAATGGGAGCAGAGATGAGCCCAGGAAGAACTAAGGGGTGGGGGGAGGTGTTCTGGGGATGTGGTGGTGCTTCTCATTGTCCCACTCTGTTGTGTTGTTTTTGTTATTGTTTGAATTAAAGTGATTGTTCTTTTTTGTCTTCCCCAAACAAGTCTGTCTTTTGCCAGTGACCATAATGGGTGATCCACCTCTTCCTGTTCTTGTTTCAATACTTGAGCCTTTTGCTTCATTTTCTTCTCAGTGCTGGAGGGGGAAGAGGAGAGTGAATGTCTGTGTGGTGCTCAGTTGTTCTCTGGGCTCAAAACCACGACAATATCTTAAGACCTTCATGCTACATCATCTGAAGGAATTTTGAATACACCAGTGACAGAAAACTATTAGTAGGTTATCCATCCTTCCATCATGAGTGAGAGCATTTTGTACTGTCTCTCAGACTGCTCTATGTGGAAGAACCGCATTTCACACTTTCATAATTTCTTCTTGTTTCTTTTCCTTCCTAGAATGACAGGCCTACACTGACAAAATGCTACTGAGGCACTAGAAATTAGTACATTTTTTAAATATGGAGTTGGAAAAAATTGAGCAAGATATTCTTTAGTATTTAGGTGCAGGAAATATTTTATCAATTGTACAAGGAAAAAAGAAAGATTTTAGCAGGAAAGATAATAGTGTAATTTTTATCACATATATGACAAAGCAATGGTGAGATAACACTGGGAGATGTGAAGCACTGAAAAACCACACAAGTGTAAGTGCTGAAAGGTTGCATTTGCGATCTCTCTGCTCTCAGTTATAAGGTCATTAGTAACTCAAAATGAAAAACTCAAAATAGCTTAAATATTTACTATTTAAGCAGCCTGTAGCAGGGCTCATCTTCAGTACATGTGTCTGGCCACATATGTATTATTAAACTGTCTTTTCCTTCTGGTGGCTATCTTCATGCTCTGTTGGGGACTAAATCTAGACATCTTTTCTGGTATCAAACACAATAAGAAAATTAACCAGACTAATTTCTCTATTAACTAAGAATGGCCGTGTATCCCTACCCAAGAAATTAAGAAAAAGCTAATATTCCTTCAGTCCCGTCCATGCCTGAACAGGCACATTTTCCTGTGTTGAATCAAATTTATTCTCAGATTCCTGGTAATGCCCTTATAACCAACTTTCTCCCAGAACCCAATTACTTGGGTGAGCTTTGAGCTGCCTTGTGGATGATGAGAGTAACACCACTGGAAGTGAGTTGGCCACAAGCCTATATCTTTTGTTCTTGATTAATGAAAAGATTCTTGGCAAATGATTTTGTTTTAGTTCATCTTGCACTCGTCCAGGAATTCCAGTTCAAGTGGCACAATATGAAAGCCCCCAGACATTGCTCTTAATTATGTCCCTGTGTCCAAAACACAAGAACAAAAAAGCCAGTCCTATTCTTTTATTCCTGGCTGGAGTGTACAGTTGGCCAGTCAGCTTTGAACACTTTGATTTCTTCAGAAAAATGTATCAAACTTCTCAGTGAGTGAACTCTAAAGCGTTGGGTTTTGTTGGTTTGGTTTTTTTTTAAAGTAGTAGTAGTACCAGTACTATTTTCACTGGAGGCTAATCCAGCAGAAAGGACAATCTGTCCAACAGTGTTTTCTTATAGTTTCTCTGACTGACCTTGTTCTAACGAGCATGAGCAAGAGCAACTCTGGATTGGCAATGAGAAGAGTTGTTTTTTCTTCAAAGCTCTCTTTTGAAACCACACTGTAAAAGGCTAATCCAGCAGAAAGGACAATCTGTCCAACAGTGTTTTCTTATAGTTTCTCTGACTGACCTTGTTCTAACGAGCATGAGCAAGAGCAACTCTGGATTGGCAATGAGAAGAGTTGTTTTTTCTTCAAAGCTCTCTTTTGAAACCACACTGTAAAAGGTGCCCTGTTCTGTTCCTTCTCTGCCTCAGTTTACTTCAACTATAAAATGGAAGTGATAATTTCAGTTGTAAAATACTTACATCCGTGGATGGAAAGCATTACAGAAGAACTAATTACTGTTATGCTTAAACATTCCAGCATTGTGATTAAGTGATTTTTGTGCCTTGATAATTATAACTCACTAGGGAAGAGTGGGCAACCATCCATCAAACTTCATGGCTGTGACTGAAATTCTAAGCTGACAGAAATTTTGTGGTACAGTCATTGATAACCATGGTTATGAATAGCTCTGAAACAAAGCTGTGAAAGAATTCACAGCCTCTTCAGACTGACATTATTTATAGCACACCCCAGGATGAGGTAAATTTTAGTCACGTACAGCTTGTTTAAAAACAGAGTAAATTTTTATCAGTCTCCTGAATGCTAACAGATGAAAGACTGTGTTCAAATCTTTAGGCCTTATACAGTAGATAGAATAGCAAGAGCTAATTGGTGCTGCTGGCATTCAGTGTCAAGGTTAACATGAAATAAAGCTGTTTTACAAAATTATTATTTATTGGTTTGTACAGATGGATTTGATTTGTAGTTTGGAAGTTTCACAAAGCATCTATAGTACCCAGAGGAAAGTAGAAGTAGAATAAATAGAAAGCATAATAGGTACATAGCATGGTTTTAGAAATATATCCACTTCAGACAGCTTCACTTTAAGTACAGCTTCTGAAGTCCTTATTTGGCATTCCTTCTTACTAAATGAGTGATAGGCAAGGGCCACATCATTTTACTCATAATTAGGTAAGAGCAGATAGTTCCAGGCTTACATGGAACAGAGCCTTATTTTACAACTTTCATGCCACTGGGATTTTCAAAAAACAAAAATCTCAGTAAGCCAGGAGTAACACAATGTTGGCCAAGGAGTAGTCATATCTTGGTCTGACTACAGTATAGCTAAAAAATAGACATTAGTCCTGGCATCCCAACTTCCATCCATACACATGTGCACTGTTGTCCCTTACAGTGGCACAACATTATCAGAGCTCCCATCTCATTCAGAAAGCCCTTTTGTTGACCTTGATTGTCTTGTGGCAGAATAACACCCGGGAAAGTCTCTTTGGCAGGGAGTAAGCTTTGACTCCCAGGAAGATAGATGTAAAAGCCAAATCAGCCATTGAAGATAGCAGCAGTCAAACCAGTTATTGCACATTGGTGAGAGGACCAGTAGAAATACAAAACACTGTTCATGCAAACCAGTGCCACTGCAATGTGAAACAAAGATAACTTCTGTATGACTAAATTTGCAGTGAAGGAGTACTAATATATATTGCAAATCCTTCTACAAATGTACGGAGTTGTAGCTTTCTGTGCAATAAATAATGAATGACTCAGGCCTGGACTTAGCCATTGTAACACAAAGCACTATGTTGTTGAAAAATTGGGAAACCTATACTCCAGAGGCATTGAAATTACTGCATAAAGCATCTAAGTTCCATAGATACTGAAAAGGGACTCCTGGATGACTAAAAATAAGATTCACCATGACTAGCACACATAATGGAGTGGAGTCTCAGCTAGCAAACAGAAAATGCCTGAGAGGAAAAAGCTCTGTTTATTCACCTCCTCTCCCCACCTTGCCCACTGGCAGCTCTGTGGTAGGTATTTATGTGAAACAGGATTCAGAGCCAAAAGCTGTTTTCAGATTCCAAGCACCAGCTTCATACATTTCCATAGAAATGACTGGCTCACTTTCTTTCAAAATAGGCAATCAGTTCATCCTACTCTTTCTAAACTAATCTAATAGTTAAAACATTTACCATCCTAGCCTGAAGCATTCAGAGCTGCACCTCCTGCTCCCCTACCTAGCAGGTGATGGGTAAAGTCTGGGGTGAGGGGAGCTGTGTTTGCCACTTTTCCTCCTGCACCTGGGCCATTGCATCATGGGGCAGAAGGCCCCATGGTGGGACCTGCTTCTGTAAGCCCACAGATAGAGGACAAGATCTGAGCAGCGTTGAAAGACTAGAGTTTCCTTCTTTATCAGGAATGCCCTATCAATGACCTTTAGCTTCACTTGTGTACTGAAGCCCTGTCTGGTTCACGTGGGCTATTAATATGGGCAGCATATAACTCTTAAGCATTAACTTAGGTGAACTAAGATCTTTTATGACTATCCTTTATGCGTGAGCATTTGCCATTCTATACCTCTGACTGACTTTAACAAGAGTTGAGGGATTCACTTTGAGAGAAGAATTAAACTTTTTCCAGTGGATGACATCAATGCAGCCATTGGCACATATTCACAAATCACTTTTCTGTGCTACATAGTAGTGTATGGAGAAATAAGGGCAAGCTTTACTCCTGGAGTTCAGCTGGCTGCCCTCAAGACTGCTTGGAAATGAGCTATATAATCCGTCTCAAGAAAGATTGCATGAGAAAATATCTGCTATAGGCAGTGAAGTTATAAAAGTTATTTATTTCTCTCATAATAACACTAGTTGATTGGGGGTGGGAAGGAACAAAAACAACAACTGAAAAAACCCCAACCCTGTACAAAAGGCTCACATTGTGCATTACTGTAATTTCATTTAACATCTAGGCACCCGTATGCATTTATTGTTTTGCTAGGAGGGTTTAAATACCCTGAGCTAATTATAGGACAATATTTTCCAAATTACAAGGGTTAAATTGAAAGCACTGCTAATGAGATACTATTCCTGGCTATTAAACTGAAAGAAGAAGGGTCTATTTAATTATAAAGTATGTAAAAAAAGCATAATCATCTTGTAATGTAACAGCTCTCATCTGGATTATTATTTTTGTGCACATTTATAAACACTGCCTGGCACATTATTGAATTGTTTAACATTTATGTGAATGTAGTCATTCTACAGAATAACAATATTCATACCATGAGTTAGTTCTCTTTTTTTCTCACCAAGAATATTTCATATCTACTAGATATATTTTGTCTTTTATCAAAAATAGAAAATGACAAAATGTGAAGAAGGTGGGAAATACATGAGGAACTACTGATCTTATCTGCCAATACCTCTATATGTTTTCATGTGGTCATTTAAATTAATAATTAATTTCACTTTAAAGAGCTGTGAAGCATACTGCAACTAGCAATTCTCAGCAACCTATGAGGTGAACTAAAAAGCAAAATATGTTTTTTCCTCATTCTAACTCAGTTACAAAACCATCTATAATACAGGTTGCTCTTCCAGAATGACTTGTCCAGTGAAACTCACATTTCTAAAAAACTGAGATGTGAACAACTTTGAGAATTACTGAAAATATGCCGAGTTTCTTGGATGTCAATTACTGGAAAGATTTTAGTCCTCTTTTCATAGCAGCCATGTGACTTTTACTAATTCTTTGCCTTCCTTCAGCTGGCAAGAGCTGCTGGGAGTCATCAGGTAGCATTGGCTGTACCTGTTGCAAGGTACCATGCAAGGAAAGTTTAGCTGTGATTCAGACATAAAGCAACTGAGAGGAGCCGTGGAAAGGAAGGTGAAGGAAGGTGATCTCAGTCGTTTGGCTGATATGCAGGTACCACGTGGTTAAATGCAAGGCACAATAACTTAGAAGTTTCAGAGCACATTACTGAGCCATTGTGTAGGGTCTCTGGCAGATTGCTAGAGACTTCTTGCTGTGGCAGCTGTCAGCAGATCAGTTGGAGATGCTTATGCCTATGGGTTTAAGGACTAGTTTCTTATATTAATTGCATGCTTAACAGAGGCCTTTCTTGAACTTTTTGAACACCCTGAACTGTGAATTAAACAAAGATTTTGACTGGAGGGAAGTGGTACACATCTTGCAGTAGATCAAAGGCAGAGTAAAGTATGTATGTTATGGCTGTACTGGGGCACTTATTATATATCACTTCAAGGGGGTGAAGTATCTTAACTCTTTATCTCTTGGATTTAGAAACAGGTTTTACTAAACTAGATGATGTTCTCAAAGGTCACAAGTAATTATCCAATGCCATCAGCTCCCTATTAACAGCTTTTTATCATAAAATTTCCTTGACTTTATAATAGAAGGAGAATGTGAATATAAAAAGTTATTGTTTACAGTTATCTCATGGGCCTATAATTTGAACCACTGTTCTGACCAGATATAACGGGAAGACACTATTCATCTTACTGGAGTGTAACAGAGATAAGGGCCATAATTTCATATATGTAGTTGCTCACATACATGCTGGGAGGAATTATAAATAGTTGTAATAATTTATTATTGTATAAATATAATGTCCCATTATCTGGAAGTCAAGCATTTGAAAGAGAGCTGATCTGTTCCTGTCCTTCTGTCTTCCACCATCTCCTAAAACATACAGGTCCACATCTTTCTATCACTATTTTCCAACTAAATTTCATTGATTTATTCTCTTATTAAGCCATTAATTACCACTGTAGAAGCTACTGACATATAAGATCTTGCTCCTTCTTGTCCGAGGCACTTTGATGCTGTCCACATCTGTCACTTGCAGCAGTTGACTACTGACTAGTCACTTGGAGGTGGGATAATGCTTTGATCATCTTGTCTGAACTTGCATATTAAGAAAGGAAAAAATCTCCCTAGAGAGCCTTCCCTATGAACAGAAACACAAAGAAGTGTTACTCTAGATTAGCAAGCCTAGATGTTCATGTGGGGAGACTGGAAGAAGAGCTAGCTCTCACTAGATTCAGTCCAAGATTTCCAGATGCCACTTTATGCAAAGGAAAAGGAAGATGCCTAGGATTTATTGATAGCTGCCTCATTTGAAAAAAAAAAAAAAAAAAAAAAAAAAAAAAAAAAATGGAAGAACAAGAAATGGAATAGGTTGCAACACAGTCCTCATATCCTTTTAATTACATGGGAAAGGAGAATACATGGTTAATATTTCCACTAACAATCCTTTTACCTGTTGTATTTCTCACTTATGTCACTTCTTTAGAGCTCCTTACCTTGTTTTTCATTTCTCTCAGGCTGTTCCTGCTGTCTGAACTGTATCTCATCTTCTTACATTTTTTTTTTTCTAACTTAGCCCACAGGTTTGCATGTGATCCCCATCTTGAAAGTATTTGCATGTGGATTGTGGTTTGGTTTTGAACATAATTTGGGAAGTTTTATGCTATACAGTGATTACATTTCCCCATGAGGAAAAAAAAAACCAAAGTTTGAGGCACAGAATATGTCTACATTTAGCCAGTGGTATGACCAAACTTAGTAGATGTGTATCTGTGGAGCAAAACAGTACCAAGGACCAGTAGCAAAAGTATTTCAGGGCCTTTACTTTGGACTAGTTTTGCTCTGACTGTGTGGCTTAAATACTTGTTAGATGTTGAAATGCATTGCACGTTCTTGCAGTACATCTTCCAGTTTAGTTTCACCCAAAAGGAGCACAGTTTGCCCACTCTGAGACCACTTGGTAATGCAAACCAAAACACAATAATGGGGAGGATGAGGAGGGTCACTCCAAAAGCATGTTCCTGATCCAGGCTAAAACACTGGTGTAACTGCACCAATACTGAGGCAAGATCTTTCCTCTCCCCTCTTCTCCCCTAAACTCTGTTTTTGTATTCAGATGAACCTGACACAGTCTGCTCCTATTCAGTGAGTATTGCATATTCCAGTGGAGCATCCAGCTCTTAGGGAAAAGGACAGTATTTCTTTTGACAGCTATGTCTATGAAGGCTCAGTGTAATGTTTTGTTTTGCCTAGTCTTGTTCCTGTATGGAAATGTAATTTTTTTTTTTTTTGTCAATATAATTTTGAGTTTGGCTTATGTTTCAGTAGGAGAAAAAACATGGTCCTCTTAAAGCACTTCTGTGGAAATCATGGACCCATAGCTTTTTCCCACGTGCTTAAGTTGCTTAATTCATTTGGGTAAAGGCATTAAAACCATTTATGTATTTAGGTGCTATTTCAGTAATACTAATACACATTGTTGATTATAAAATCATAATTATTATAACTTGTCAGAAAAGATGAATGATGTTTTGCAAAAACTGTAATTTTTTTACATTTGTTATAATTACGTATTCCCTAGAATTTTTCATTCCCCTTGGAATTATGATAGTTCGCTTCAGGTCTGACTTTCTCCCTATAGCTTTTTGAGTGATATCACTGGCTTCAAAGAAATCTTCCCAATGAGACAGATGTGTTTCTGTGAAGATGTGAGCATTTTAAGATTAAAAAAAAGTTCATTACAAAATCAGCAGCAGGGATACATAGAAGGGGACTTCTGGGACCACTGAGCTTATTTTCATGTTGCTGCAAGCAAACATTTTAGGAATATCCATTTTCCTAAACCAATTCAATATTCTATGTAGTTCAGCTTTTTGTTCCCATTACTGCCATTGGAAAAGTGCTCTAGAATTGCACTTATTTCTGGGTGAGTTAATTTTTAATCCTTTATATCTAGTTGTTCTTATGCAATGCTGTTCTTCCCAACTTGATATTGAATTGCTTGATATATTAATGGAAAACTGTTATTTTCTTGCAGCCTTTCAGCCTTCATTTTGACAGAATAACACAGCAAACATTTCCAAATGAGGAAAAATTCACTGTATCATTTTGTACAACAGCACAAGTTCTTACCTATCTTAACTGATTTAACATAGGATTTCATTTACCTTTTTCACAGGAATGGCTTGTTGGTGATGTAATACTTTCATTAATAAATGTATGTCTGAGTCTTTCTCCTCAGTGACTTCTAGTTGATGAAAATCTGGCTTATAACAGGTGCTTTTTATTAGTCCTTAAACAAATTAAGTTGTATCCTGGACTACTGAGTTTAGTCTATTACTCTGGTCCCTGCTATTCATCCTCCCTGGTATAAATCATTAACTCACCTACTTCTTGGGCACTGGACCCTTTGATGCTTTTTCTTTCATCACCACCCATTGCCATCTCTTTCTTTTAATTAAATCATGTCCTATTTTGTAATCCCTTATCTTCTTCTTCTTTAATTTAATCTCCTGCATTATACTTTTAAAAATTGCTTACAGAAGTAGAAATGATAATTTTTTTAATCTGCTGTTTCATCACAGAAAGGTATCAGAACAGTATGACATAGGCAAACCTTAGGAAATCTATGTTTCACTTCATGTGATTTTTCCATTTATCTTTAAAAACAAACTTATCCAAACCATGTTCAGGTTTGATCTTGTAGCTGGGTACACAACTTTATTCTACTTAAATATTAAGCGCTAAATTGCTGTTCTCCAGTTATCCAGTACTACTCTCAAAGACATAAATAAATTATTAAGACTACTTTGCTACCAGATCAGCAACTTCAGAATTCTGGAAGCTTTTCACACATTGTTGTATTAAAATTGATTTTTGCTTTTAAATCAATATTATCTTTCCTATTTCCATTCCAATTTCTATAATTTTATTCACACTAAGCCATCAGACCTCTGATTCCATATTCAGCAGAACAGTGAATGGTAAAAATTAATAAGTACCATTCACTTAGTTTTTCAGCCACACCTTGAAGTATCTCTACTTTTTAACCAATACTGACTGCATAAGAATTTCTTTTTGAATTACCTGCTTTTATTTATTTTCTCCTGTTTTAACTGCAGTTTTTAATTGGGTTTGATTCCTGACAGTTGTCATTATACTCTTTCATGTTCATAGAACAAATCAATAGAATGGTTTGGGTTGGAAGGGACTTTAAAGATCATCTAGTTCCAACTCCCCTGTCATGAGCAGGGACACCTTCCACTTGACTCAAAGTCCCATCCAACCTGGCCTTGAACCCTTCCAGGGAGGGGGCAGATACAGCTTCTACAGGCAACCTCTTCCAGTGTCTCACCACCCTCACAGTGAAGAACATCTCTTCCTTATATCTAATCTGAATCTACCCTCTTTCAGTTTAAAACTATTACCCCTCATCCTATCACTACAGTCGCTGAAAAGAGCCCTTCCCCATCCTTCCTGCAGCCCCCTTTAAGTACTGGAAGGACACTATAAGGTCTCCCTGGAGCCTTTTTTTCTCTAGGCTGAGCAACCCCAACTCTCTCAGCCTGTCCCTGGAAGGGAGGTTCTTTCAGCCCCCTGATCATCTTCATGGCCTCCTCTTGACTTGCTCTGACAGGTCCATGTCCTTCTTATGTTGGAGGCCCCAGAGCTGGGCACAGTACTCCAAGTGGGGTCTCATGAGAGCAGAGCAGAGGGGCAGAATCCCCTCCCTTGACCTGCTGGTCATGTTTCTTTTGATGCAGCCAGGATACAGTTGGATTTCTGGGCTGAAAATGTACATTGCATGGTCATGTTGAGCTTCTTGTCAACCGAAAACCCTAAGTCCTTCTCTGTATGGCTGCTCTCAATTCACTCGTCTCCCAGCCTGTACTTGTGCCAGGGATTGCCTCAAACCATGTGCAGGACTTTGCATTTGGCCTTGTTGAACTTCGTGAAGTTTGCACAGAACAGACCCACCTCTCAAGCCTGTCCAGGTCCCTCTGGATGGCATCCCTTCCCTCCAGTGTGTCTACTGCACCACACAACTTGGTGGTGTAGGCAAACTTGCCAAGGGTGCACTCAATCCCTCTGTCCATGTCACCAACAAAGATACTAAATAGCACTGGTCACAATATCTACCTCTGTGGAATGGAACTCATCACTGCTTTCCACTTGGATATCAAGCTGTTGACTACAGCTCTTTGAGTGAGACCATCCTTTTTTTTTTTTTCTTTACAAATCAGTCCTTATCTTATTTTCTTTTATTTTGTTTAGTTTTATTTTTGCATTTCTTGCAGATTCTCCACTTATTCTCAAATACCTTCTGTGATTTGCTAAAGCCCAGGTTTCAAAATGTAGACGTTAGTCTTTGATACCTGGGATAGGAGCTCTTCATAGATTTTGTACCATTAATAGAGAGAATTTCCAAACTTACAGTACAGTGAATCCTATATGCTCATCACTACAGCTGACTTTGTTAACTAGATAACTTAATTTGTCCTTTTAAAATTAAGAACCCTAGTTATAACCATACCCACGAATATCTTTCCATTTAATTTAAATCAGTCAGGACCAGGATTGGCTAATCTTTAATAATTTTCTGTGAATATCTCTGAAGATCATGAAACTTCAAAAAATAAGGCTAAAATAATCTGACAGTTGTCTTCGTTCGTGTTTGTTTTTTCTGTAAAGGAAAGTACTCAAACAGTTGAGTCCTATCATTATTAGCACCATTTGTCTTCCTTGCTATACTTGGAAAGAGCAGTCATTCATGTTACAATTCCAAATAGTATTTAATGGCTTTATACATTATTCAAGTTCATCATTAGGATTAGAGGCACAGAACTTGTGTTACAGTTCTCTCCAGGAACGATGCTGACACAGGCAGGCTTTACTGTCTTCTCAGTGTACGTGGTTTTATTCATATTTCATTAGTCTACTTTGAAGTCAATATAAGAATGTGAATAATTTGATCCATCAATTCTTGCTTTAGTTATAGCTTTCCTGAGCAACACATACCCTTAAATATCTCTGTTTCAGTCATGTTTCCTATTTAACAATGTCTTTCTTGTCCTATAATATTTGCTGTCAGTTCTTTTTTTCGTATTTCAAGTTTCTCCACTGGAGATTCTACAAACATTTCTATTATTTCCTACTGATCACATCAATTTCTCAGGTAGATGAGGTAAATTATTTAGCAAATGATATTGCCTCAGATGAGTACTTTTCCAGTGTTATTAATAGTGGTTTTTGACTCTTTTTCTGCTTGATATTTGTCCGTTATTTTCTGGCATTCCTTTATAAAAAGCCATAACACTGACCAGCACCATTACATAAATTAATGGAAAACTCATTGATATGTAGTTTCTAGTCTGTTTGAAAAACATACAGATAGGGTATATGACAGGGAAGCTATAGAAAGTTGCAGTTCCTAATTTAAAGGAAGCTGAGCCCAGAGCAAAGCCTGAAGCTGCCCAAATATTTGCCAAGGGCCCTCACATGTGCTGAACACAGTCCTTGCTCCTAGTCTACAAGTTGTGGAGGGAACCTGGGGGAAGATTAACTACCCCGGGGAGTATGGTGTTCCCCATGCCAGATGACCACCCTGAACAGAGACACCTCTCCATTGTCAGTCTTGGTGTCCTGAGGGTGCTATTCCTGATCAGCAGTGCTCAGTGACCTTAGCTGATCAGAGAATCTGGTCATACAAAATACACAGTGTAAACGGCTGCTTGCTGCATACTGTACTTCAGCACACGATTTAAAATACAACATACAGGGAAATGTTAGAGAAGAATGACATCAAATGCTAGAGACACAATCTGCCACTGCAGCCAGTCCAATGCCTAGAGTGTGGGTAGGTATATTAACCTTTTCCTCTGCTTACTCAGTGGTAAAATACAAGTAGCTACTATGGCAACATCACATGGTACATTTGTTATCTCTGAACGAGAATGTGTTGAAGGAAGTAGCAGATCAGTATGCCATGTGTGCTTTCATTTTCTGGAATGTTTTCAAGGGAAAACATCTGTTCAGATATTTTTCCTGGGATTATGGCTTTAGTTAAAAAAATGTGAAGAGGAAAGGATGAAATTCTCTGTGTCTCTGCACTATTTTCTCTTCTATAAAATTGCAATTTTTTTCTAAGGAAGTGTATCTCTTATATCCTACACCATTCTGTTTTCCCTGAGTGGAGTCTATTATTTGAGTCTTCAGTAGTTTCCTTAAATCACTAAAAAGCTCAATAGTCCTTTGAACACTTATGTAGGGATATTGTGGGTAGTTGGGAATGGAAGGTATGACTGAGGGGTTAGCCAAAATCTTTCTGTACTAGCTGGAAGCATTATTTTAAGTTGGAAAAATTTTTATATATCTACTCATAACATTTCATAGAAAAAGTGATCTGTGGTTAAAGTATTGACCTGGAAATCAAGAAATATTTATTCTATGTCATCTGTGACGCTAGGCAAGTTCTTTAAGATTTGTATGGTTCAGACCTTTCCCATATGATATCCACATTCTTGTTTTTGAATGGTAAACTCTCTGGACTCCTTTCACTTAACTTCAAACATCTGCAGTATAGACATTTACATCCGAACAAGCTGTCTATACTTCCTTTATAGTCAATGGAAAAATATAGAGGGATGCCATTCATCTGGACAGTTTTAGACATCTAGGTTAGACTAAGATAAATTTCATCCTAAAATTGCCTTTTTCTTTCCACTAATCAAGTCACAAATGAAATTCAGATTCTATGTATCAAAATTTGGACAGATAAGTCCTACCTTTGTGAAGAGTATTATCTGCTTATGTGCATTAGTAAAGCATCTTCACTGATGTGTCCCCTTGCAATGGCTGTGGTTTCTGTGTGATACTTGAACACAAGCTACAAACAAAAAGTAAACTGTAGGAGGCCCCAGTGTTCTTTCTTTCTTAGAGACCAAGGCAAATTTCAATTGAACAGGCACAGAGATGAGAAAACTGTTTGAGAGAAAGAAAAAAAAGAAAGTTGGACAGGATCCCAAGCATTAGCTTTTTTAAATATTAAAAAATAATCTTTTTATCATTGCAAAATGTTTTTAGAAGGTGTTGTTTGAAATAATATCTGCAGCACTGGTCAAGTATTTAAAAAAAAAAAAAAAAAAAGAAACAAACCAAACCAAAACAGTTTTCTTTACTGGAAGATGCCTTTTATTAGAAACTGAAATGTCTTCTGCTGTGAAAGGTTTTCAGTTCCATACCAAGATGACTAGCTGAAATACAATTGACAGAATCTGATTGTCAGGGGAGAAATGTTCAATTAATTTCTTCATTCATGAGTACATACTGCTATCTGAGATGCCCTAGTGACTGAGATGCCCTGATGGGGCAGGCGGCCAGTACAATACAGGACCTATGAGAACCTATATCTATCTGGGAGAGCGCCTGGGAACCAGGTGAAACACATGAGACATCTAACATGGGACTGAGATGCTCGAGCATGCACAACCAAGCTGGGCACACAGAGAAAGGATAGTCACAGTTTCTACATTAAACATTGTTTTTTAAATGCTTAAGTAATTAGTCTCTCTAAAAGCCACACACATACTGTCAGAATATTATTGAGGAGAGAAAGCTAGGTGGGAGGTTCTGAATTGCCTTATCTAGGTTTTATCTCTTTCAAGTGACTGTAACAAGTTAAAAGGGCAAGATCTGGAAATCCTGTACTTTGAAAGACCAAAGTTAGGATATGACTCATTTTGCACTTCCACTAAAGTTAATGGGGAGAGGTGTTTCTAACATGAAATACAAAGATTATATAAGGAGAGAAAGATGTCTTACTCTGGAAGGTCATTTATTCTTCTTTCTGTGTATAAGCTAAAGTGACCTAATTCCGTACCTGTGTTAGTAAGGACCCTCTCACAAATAAAAACACACCAAATAAGTAAGGGAATTGAATCTTAGGTGAATCTGAGACAACCTGAGGACAAACTGTATTCATTTCTTTCAAGTTTTTAATGAGAAATTAAAATGTCATCCAGATGTAAAATTCAAAAGTTCCTGAAATCTCAGTAATTATAAGATACATCAAACATTGTCTTGCACAGTTTTGGCACAAATATCTGGTAACAACGGCCAATTCTGTGGCAATTTATATCTAATTTTCAGTCTAAGGAGCTTCAAGTTTCACTGGAGATTTGCATCTCATGTTAATTACATCCATGTCTGATGCCTTTAACTGAAGGAACTGAAATAGGACTAGTGGACAAAACCAAAAGCATAACTTAAATTCCAAATATTTAACTCTAGACACAATGGTTTAGAGAGTACATCTTCATGGTAGCTCCACTGACTTGAAAGCTATTGTAATGTAAAGAATCTATGAAGAAGTCAAAGAAATTTTCTTCTAAAATATGTAGGGTCAGTTTAATAGTAACTAGGACAAGAGACAGTGAAATAAACCTGAAATAATAAATAATACAAACATTTTTAAGGAGAAAAAATAAATCAGAGGAGCAAGAAAAAGTACAATGGCTCCACTTTTGTCTACAGTTTCAGAACATTTAAGATGTCAAGGGGCAAGAAGACTCAAGATTTTTCAATACTGTATGAGCCAAAGGAATCTAGAAATACATGCTTACTGTCCCTAAAGTATGGGAGATAGAGAGACATTAACTATTGCTGCTAAGAAGTCCAGTGCCCTCATGACAGTCAATACTGCTCTGACTTCTGGCTTTGGGACAGTAGCAGCTAAGTTTGGCTTTTCAGGTTCCGGCACATGAAAAACTGGAAATGAGGCCGTGGCTGTTTTGCCACTGTCGATAACCCACTTCCTTAAGTGACTGCCTGCTTTGCTTCTGCACAGAACCAGTCCTGGTGGGAGTGTTCAGTTTAGTTTCAGTAAAGGAAATACTTTAAAAGTCCCTTGTTACTCTTCTACCTTTGATGTCAATCTCAAAATTCCTACCTTTCCTGAGGACTGTCACATGCTGCTGCACATGAAAAGCTTAACTTTCTGTCAGCCACTGAATATCTGCAGGACCAGATCTTTCCCTGGTATATGTTAAAAGAGGAGTTTTCTCCTGAATATTTTTACATTTTTGCATACTGTGCATTGAAAGAAGAAGGGAAGATTTGCTGATGACAGTAAGGCTTGGGCTGAAAGATTCTGCT
Organism: Tyto alba; assembly: GCF_018691265.1. NCBI lineage: Eukaryota > Metazoa > Chordata > Aves > Strigiformes > Tytonidae > Tyto > Tyto alba. The sequence goes on along the minus strand of NW_024881316.1, from coordinate 37,830,981 downwards.
TTATCCTCTGCAAGGCTTTTGGAGTGGGTTGACATACAAAGATTCAATACAGACTGAAGTTTCCTGTCAGACAGGGATATTGTGAATCAGGTGAAAACTGGGATAGAGCCTAGACAGAACAAGCATACACTGCCTGAAAAAATGGAGAGCTGCTCTCTATAACTCATCCATATTCGGTTCTATAGATGGACTGTATAGCCTATAATAGACTTCTTTTATGGGATCATGTAAAAATATCCCTGATAACAGATGGACTTTGAGTCAATGAAAGCTAATTACATTTTACAATTCTACAGACTTGTAAATTTGTTAGGATGAAGGAGGGATTTTGGAACTGTGTGCAGTGTTTTTATTGAATCTATATTCTGAATAACAACCTGACAAATTATTAGGTTTATTTTAAAAAATAACATTATGATTGTTTTCTTCCCTGAGATATTTATTTTCTTCCTAACCTGATGTTGGTTTAACACATTCCTGTAATTCCCATTTATGCAATGATGTGCTGCTCCTGTAAATGAAGCAGGATTACATTACACGTCTTAAAAGTCAGAGTGTCCATTTCTGGTGAGGTAATATTGTGTATATGTCATATTTATTCTCTATTAGTTTAATTAGATTAAGTGTCCAACACTGAAAAAAAATGTCAGAATATAACAAGTGCCCTAGTGGGTCAGATCAGCAGTCCTTTTAACTTAGTATTCTGCTTCTGATAGTGGCAATATGACATGATGTTTTGGGAGAGGATGTGAGCCTGGTCACACTCTATAGTCCATCTCCCATCAAAATTCATTTATAAGGAATGGAGAAGACACATCTCTGCTTGGTCCTGTCACTACTAATTTATGAATCTGTTGTCCATGAATTTATCTAATTTACTTTGAACCTGCTAAAACTGTCTTCTCCCACAACCTCCTGTGGCCATAATTTTCAGAAGTTTAACTAGCTATTGCATAAAGAAATATTTTCTGGGTAACAGTTATACATGCTACCAGGATTTTGCAGAAGTTTATTATAACACTTCCAGCTTTTTCCTCTTGGAACAAGTGTTCCAATCTTTTTAATGTTTTCTTGCAAGAAATCTCTTCCATCACTTACTTTTCTCTGTACCCTTTCTAATTCTACTATGCCCTTCTTGAGATCACAAAACGACATACAACGTTGAGGAGGTAGGTGCACCAAAGGTTTTATAGGTATGCAAAATGATGGCTCCTGAGTGTCCTTCCAATGATATCTGGTGCCTTACTGGATATTTTTAACTGCAGCCAAACAGACTTGTGAGATCCTTGTTTCTTGTCCTTGGCATGATATTCAACTATTTCATAGATCTTAATTTCATCTTCAGACCTGGAGATGTTGCTGTTCACTCCTAATTTCAGATTATTGAAGAAGTTGAATAAAGAAAGTTCTAAAACTGATGTGTGAGGGGCCATACTGTTTACACTTCACCACCCTGAAAAGTAACCGTTAATCCTTACACCTTTCTTCTTATCGTTTAATTCACTTTCAGTCCTTAAAAGAACTCTACCCTCAAGACAAATTAATTTTCTAATTAGATTTAAGTCTCTTTAAGAGTTTTTTGTTAAAAACATTTTGAAATTTCAAATACATATTGTCTGCCTTCATTCCCTTTATAGACTGACAGCCTCATAGACAAATTCATTCCTTGGCTGTTGCTCTGTAAAGCTTCCAGTCTAAGAAAAACCTAACTAACTGTTACCTTAAGAAGCTGAAACAAAATGCTTCTCTTTAAAATTTTCCTACTTGCTCATTTGTGACTCACTTGGGCCAGTTTAATTATAGTAAGCTTTTCAAGGCAGAACCAGGCTTTGTGCTCTCTGTTCCTACAGAACCAAAGACAAAGTTCAAACTCACAGTTGGGACTCTTGGAAACAGCAGTACTACAACAATATCTAAGTTTCATGTTAGGCTTTTTGTCAGTTGATCTCAAAGCATTTCCCAGGGAAGGAAAACCAAAGAGGGCTAGCCACTCAAGTGGAAGAAGCAGGAGTTCAACCCAGGTCACCCAAATCCTATCTGTACTACCCTGGACTGTTTCCTAAACCCAAGGATCCTAAATGTAAAAGTGCATTAGCATTTTGATCACATCTACTCTCTTCTCCTTCCATTACCAGTGAGCTGAATTAAATTCCTGCACCTGAAGAATAAAAATACTAAAATTTTGTGGAAATTCAGGTTTATATGCATTTCAGAAATGTTTTCAGTTTAAACTCATCTTGTATCTTAAAGGTATTCTTTTTTTTTTTTTTTTTTACTTAACAAGATCCCAATCTTTACGTTTTCCTCATCCTCAGGCTTCCTGTTTACTTGGCAAGCCTTCTCACCCCCAACACTGAACCAGCTTTTGACTGCTTCACAATTAATCAGCATTGCTTTATTAAAAAGCTATTAATTAGCTTCTCAGTGGCCCAACCTACTGGCTATTGTGATAACTGTAAGACTTTTAGAGCTTTTCCCCCCACTTTGTTGACAGATCATTGAACTTAGAAACAACACCATGAGGAATGCGGGATCATCTTTGTTTCAACATACTTAAGGTGCTTTTATCTGTAGGTTTGCCTTGAACAAAATCCTGTTCAAATTGTATTAAGTCCCAGATAAACCTCTCTTTCAGATTATGGTTTCCAACTGAACTCCTGTGCACTGAAGAGAGGGCACCGAATTCTTGATTGTTTCAAGAAAACCTCTTTGAGTAATCCCTTGAGCTTGCCTAAAGGGCTTGGATTTCTTAATGGATGCTTTGATGACAGGAGATAAGAGCCAAAGGTACCTTTATTCTCTTAGAAATTGCTCCAAACAAACAACCTCGATGATTAAAGCTAATAGAAATACCTGGAAGATTGATAGCTTGCAAAGCACTGCTGAGTGAATGAATAACTTCCCCTTTAGTTCCAAAAGCTAATATTTGTCCACATTTGCTGCCTTTTAAGAAAGTGCAACGTTTTTTGTATGCAGAGTGTTGATCAGGAACAAACAGACACCATTCAGCTATTATTTGAATTTTAAACAAAGCCTCCCTACTTCAGCTATTAAGACAGCATTCTGCATGGGCCCATTTATAATAATTCAAACATGGCACGGGAAGGGTCGCTAGAGTAAAGTACATGTAAGTGTGAACATGATACTCTTGTAAAAGTCTTTAATGATGTGAATGGGCAGTGCACTATGGTATTCTATACAGGGGTTTTAAATTGCACAAAGGGCCTGTAAAACTTCTATATCTGTTCCCAAGCAATACACCTAGCAAAGAGTTGAACAAATGGAAACCAAACTCTGCAGCAAATAAAAGTCTTAAATTTACAATGCTGGATTATAAACCGGTGTCTTTCAACAGCAGCTCTGACTTATTTCATGTTCTGATGAAATCATTGCTTGCGAATGCCAAGAAATTCAGCTGTAAACTTTTGGCAATAAGTAGACTCTCCTTGGAACTGCTGGTTTTGAAAACATCTGTAAGTAAGGAATCCACTGCAGAACCAATAAATGGGGCTGAAGAGACCAAAACTTTCACTAACACCTCGTAACACAAGCAGTGCTCTGAGTGCCACCAAGCCCTGCTCCCTGGTATGTGGGTTATGTACATACCAGAGTTCATTTCCAAAATGGGGGGTTTATGATTCCCAGTGTCACAGAGCATGCAGTCAGGGAGTGTATCACATAACAAAGCAATCTAACAATAGAGCTGAAAATAGTTGAACATTTGGTTTTGAAGTGATGCAGCCCAGGGGTGGGATGTTCCGATATTGAAAATTCCTCAGCTTGCTTTCACACAACAAAAGCAAAACCTTAAAAGGATCTGGTCTGAGTGAGTGGTTTAAGGAATTTCCCCTTTTATAACCACATTGAGGAAGGATCCGAATTAATCTAATTTTCCTTAAAAGTTAATGGGGTATGGAGTTAGAAGTCACAAGAGAAGCCAGGAGGTTTCAGGGAGAGGACGTTATGGGTACGTTTTGACAGTTGAAAAGGAAATTGTGAGCCACTGTTGACTCAGAGCTTCCTTCCCTTAGCCCAGCTCATCAACTGGCCTTTGGAATCCAACTAAAAGTACCTAGTGAAATGGAAACAGAAGTGTGAAGTGAGATTTAAAATTATGTTCAATCCTTTGACTGAGGCTTGGGTTTTCAGCAGACTTTAAAGTGTCTTCTCCAGAATCAGCTCTGAGAAGGAATTCTGATATGGAGAAGGCACAGATTTCATTTAACTCTTCATCCCCCTTGTTCCACCTGTCCTCCATCCCCCCCCCACTACCTTGATACAACCTGTGGTCCCTGAAGAGGACAAGTGTTCCCAGACAGGCCAAGAGGGGAGCTTGAGATCCTGTGCTCTGAGCCGTGCTGCTCTAATAAAATCTGAAATTTAGTGATCAAATAATTTCCCTGTCCTTTGCATTACAGGGAGCAAAGGTTGTCTATCCTCTCTTGTCTCTCCCAGTTGCCTGATTCCTAGCAAACTGTAAGTTCCTTGCAACTGGGAACAGTTCAGCTTGTTCACTGATGTCTACCTAGCAGGAGAGCAACCATGGCTCTTTCTGCCCCCTGTGTCAGTACTTGGCAAAGAGGTGAATGAAATCTATTTTTTCATTACCGTTCTCACCGTTTAATAAAACATGATGAAAACAAATTAAAGATCTGATTGAAAAGAGTCAAAAAATTTTTTTCCTTACTATTTTTGATGAGTAGATTTATGGGGACACTGTGTGAGAATTTGATTTTTTTTTCTGAAACATCATTGATTTCATGCTGAGGGATATAATTGTGCTTTTAAAACCTTCTTTTTTGCATAGAAAATCAAGACAATGTTTCATTTACAGGTTCCAGGAGTTCAGGTTTAGATAAGCCCTTTCTTCTACCAGCATGTATTCCACATAACAAAGACTGTTGACTTTATAACATCTGAGGTTATTTACGTGAGACTTGTGGGATGATGATAGCTGTCATGGTTTGAGCTCAGAGGGCAACTGAACACCACACAGCCACTTATTCCTTCCTTCTCTTCCATCAATGAGAAGGACAAATAAGCCAGGTTTGGGATTTGAGATAAGACTGGGTGGGGAAAATCACCTATTATGGTCATGGGCAAAAAGCAAACTCATTAGGGGAAGAAAAAAGATCATAGATTTATTACAGACACTTACAATAACATTTAACAGAGTAGGACAGTGAGAAGCACTGCCACATCTTGAGAACACCTTCCCCCCACCCCTCCCTTCTTCCCGGGCTCAGCTCTGCTCCCGGTATCTCTATCTCCTCCCCACAGTGGCGCAGGGGCAGGGAATGGGGGGTGAAGTCAGTGCTGCTGCTTCTTCCATTTTCAGTGGGGGGAGCTTCTGGAACTTCTTCCCCCTGCTCCATCGTGGTCCCTCTCTCACAGGAGACAATCCTCCACAAACCCTCTCTGACATGATTCCTTCTCACATGCTGCAGCGTTTCCCTACACTGGTCTGGTGTGGGTCACCAACTTTCTCCAACTGGAGTCCCTCCCATGGCTGCAGCCCTTCCTGAGCTGCCCTGGTGTGGGACACCCCCGCATGCTGCAATCCTCCCAGCGCTGAACTACAACAGCAGGGGCTACCTTTTCCCACAAGACCCCGGCCTTCTTCGGGCACAGTCACCTTGATCAACCATGTGAAACCCCTCACAGGCCATCAATCAGTGTCTGCTCCACCATAGATCTTCATGGCAGGGGGGGCTGCCAGGATACAGGGGGGTCTCTTCTCTGGTACACCTTCCCCCTCCTTTCTTCCTCCGTTTCTCCACTGACCTTGGCATTCACGCAGCTGCCACAACTCCTCACAAGTCTGACTCCTCCTCACCATGTCCTTTCTTAAATACGCAGAGGCACAGCTGATTGGTTCGGCCTTGGTACAGAGGTGGAGCTGACTTGGAGCTGGGGGAGCTTTGAGAAGCTTCTCACAGGGACCACCCCTCTAGCCCCCTCCCCTGATACCAAAAAAACCCCACAACTCACTCAAACTCAGGACAATAACCTAGATGATCAACAAGTTCTTTTTTCCTTTCACAGCCCCTTAGAATACTGGGGCACAGAGCTCCCATCCACTTGCAAAGCTTTTAGGAGCACAGTCCATCAGCCAGGCTAGAAACAAGGAGGCTTGGTAAAGAATGGGGATATGACCTCCATGCAGGTTTTGGGGAGTTGAAGGTAAGACAAGTCTCAGGCCAGTGCAGAAGTGATCTCCGTTGTATTATGCTAAAACATGGCAAATCCTTTCTTTTGGAGGATGCTCAACATGACAAAGCAAATCTTACTCCTCTGAGTTTATGCCCCTCTGAAGGCTTGTGCTGGAGATGTTCAAAGTAAAATCTGTGGTGGTCTTTCAATCGGGCACTGGGTCATAGCAGGTTAATCTGACCCATGACTGCCTTCAACCCCAGCAGGGAAAAAATAAAAGTCTATCATCATATACAGTATTCAGAGACTAAACATTTCAGAAGAAATCCTAATATATGTAGCTTACACTGTTCAGTGACAGTAGGAGAAGTATTAAAATATTACTTGGCTGACAAGGCTTTATTATGATATGCTTTAACTTGTGTTTTCTGTTTGTTTCCAGTCTTCTGTTTTCACTTATGTAGTGAACTAGGAGCAGTCAGGCTGACCCACTGCCAGTATTTCTTAATTCTCCTTAATGAGAACAACTTCCCTGGCAGGTGTGATCCTGAAAAGCTACATAGTTTGTGAGTATGAAAAAGATTAGATTCGTATTTTAGAATTGTTGAGTTATTAGCAATATGAAATGCAAATAAATGTGGTTTCCCATCCTAAATGCTGTGAATTGTGCTGTGTAAATGTTTTTAAAGCCTGCATCTCAAAAACCCTTAACATTGATTGAAATAAAGTTATTTATAAAGGAGCAAGTTGAAAAACAAAAACCCAAAACAGAAGTGTTTTTTGTTAGCATACTTTATTATGTACATAAATAGAGAAAAAAAGATATGATTTCATGTCTCATGGAAATTAACAAATGCTAGTCAGAAAATAATTATTCAATACAATTTTTTGATACATTTTCGGTTTTCAATATCTTCATTTTGTTTCACATAATCAAGAAACAAAATTGCTTGTGACTCCTCAGAAATCTGACACAGAAATCATTCCAGATAACAACAACCACAATAAAGTGAGAAAGAAAAAGCTCTATTCCAGAATAATCAATAGCTTCCTAATTTAGTTATTCTTCTAAAACTGGTGGCTCAAATCCTTGATCTTTTCAAGCCTGAATGTAAATGTTGATTTCCTGCATCAGGGTATTGTGTCTGAAACCATTGCCTTGTTCATTCTTCTGGGGGCAGAGAAACAATCTTTTTTGAAGAATGTTTGTAAAAAATAGCATTTTCTCAACATCAGAAAAAGTGAAAGAGCTCTGTAGCTACAGCTGAGCTTGGGAAAGTGCTGAAGGACCTTGTGAAGCTTGGTATTTCTAAATGTCAGAACAGAGTTCTTCAGCCCTTTGAAGACCCTGACTCTTCAAAGTGATGGTAGCCCACTCCCTCTGGGCTTACTCACACACTGGACTCACTCCATGGACAGAAAGAAGATGAAAGGTGAAAGCTAATGTTCCTTGATATTGCAGATACTTTTGCAGTGGTGCTTGTTCACAGATACTTACAAAGAAGCATCCTTGCTTCTCTCTGACTAGTCACTTTCCTAGACAACTCTCTCGAAAGTACTTTGCATTCACAGCTCATCTCTTTTCTAATTTTGCATCCCATGTGTTTCTGTCATGCTGTGCTCTGTAGGGTGAAATGGATGGCCAGAGCTCACTTGCTTCCTTGTTCAAGGCCAGAAGTGTGTGCTGCACCCCAGATAATCCTGTACTCCCTGCAGTAATTGATTAAGGAGGCATTGCTAGAAAGGGAAGGCCTTTGATGCTCAGTTGGTTTCCCACATATATAAACCACTAGAGAGAAGTAGGTAGGGAAGAAATTATACCAATAAATCTGTGCTATCTCATACTGAGAATCTCTGATGAAACCCCAGTGTATCACAAAGAGAAAGCATGAGAGATTAATAATAAAAGAAAAAAAACAAGTATTTGAGTTTATTGTCATTATTGCAGCTGATGAGTAGGGGTATACTAAGTCCTCAGCTTTTGACACCATTGATGTGAACCTTTGGAAGTTGAGGTAGGCCACTGCTGAGGGAGCCTGAAAAATCCCACCCTATGAGTCAAACAAACTATATTAGTCTAGTGACCTGCATTTGAACTCACTTGCCTTTTAAAAATAAACCCCTGTACAAATCCCAAAAGCAGCATATGGTTAGTTCACATCATGGACTAATAATAGCTTACATCATCTTATTTTTAAAATCAGTCCTTTTTTGAATTATGGGAACGCCAAAAATAGCATTGGAAAATTCCAGAGCTTACCAATCCTATAACTTAGAAGTGGCCAATCCTTTTTTTGAACATATTTTAAAAAAAAAAAAAAAAAAGGCGAAAAAAAATAAAAAATCCTAACCTCTAAAACTACAACCTTTGTCTGCCAAGTTTCAGCCTGGAACACATTTTTACAGCACTTATAATCCCCTGAACAAACTAGGTTTATAATGGAAGTGCTGACAGACCTTTAGCTATTCCAGCTATCTTAATAGCTCAGCTGTATTTATTTTTCATTACATTTAAATATAATTGGTTGAGGTTTAACTCTAGTTCAATTTGATGAGAACCTTTTCATTTAAATATCAGTTCTGGAGAATGGGTCCTTTCTTAGGTGCTTTTTGGGATATTATGAACATAATTTTGGGGTTGCTTTTTAGATTTTTCTTACTACCCCATTTGTGTGGTTTTCCTTTTAATTCAAAGTACAAGCGGAAAAATAAGCATTCTCATGGAGCATATGGTACTCAATTGTGGTTTGAATCCCAGTGTAAGGAATTCCACTAGAAGTTTCATATATTCTGGTCTGGTCTCAGCTAAGAAATACTTCAACTGGCTTGGCACATCAGTGGAAAAGCAATGCACTGATGTGCATGGATCCTTGATGTTGTCGTTAACTTCTTTTGATAAGTCTGAGTGGAAAAGGGAAAAGGGGCAAGTTGTGAAAAAAGTATGGAAACTCAGAAATACATGTGTCAGGGATTGCTGGTGGGATAACTGTAGGATTATCTTAAATATAAGGTGTCTCTACTCTCCAGATTGAAAAATATCTTTTTTCTGGGTGAAATATGACCAAGATGGAAGGCCTTTGAAACTGAGAATTAAGAAGAAAGAAAAACAAACTCAGCAGAATTACTTTAAAATACCAAATCTAGCCAACTGTTATCCCATAAGGAAAAATATCTTCTGAAGTGAGAAATATGGGATTTGATCTTTATATTTAACTACTGTCATACATAAAATGTGATAGCAGTGGAGATGGAGTTATAGTTATTAATGCTATTACTGAATATTAAATAGAAGGTAGAAGTGTAAATTTAAGGAGGAATCAGTGCAATAATTTTTATATCATTTAGAGGAAACAATTCAGTGACTCAGTCCAATATTTTTCATAATATAGGATAAAGAACCACATCCACCCTTTTCTAATTGTAGACTTTAGCCTTTTTTAAGGACGGTAGTCTTTTCCTACAAGATGAGATTTAGATAGAAAGTCTTAAAGAGATGGATAATCTACTGGGAAATTTGTTGCAATTGGTCTCATTCTGGTGAAAACAGTATTTCCATTATTTTTAATCTTTTTATGTCGCTGTTTGTGCGAGTACAGAGTCTTCAGTATTTCCTTATGATTACATGATTAGTGATTATATGCAATCACCATTTTGTTTCTTAGGTTATTATTCTATAAAGTAAATAGACAAAACTCCTTAAATCTCTTGCTGACAAAGATATTTTTCCAAGCCTTGAATAATTTCTCAGGACAAAGACTAAGGTGACTTTCTTAGCTATATTATTGGATCAGATGTTCATATTGATATCGATATCCCAGTGATTTCTAAAGCCATTTCAGAATCACTGCTCCTCCCAAAGACACAATTTCACATTTTGTGGTAATAGCACCATTCTTTGCTCTCTGAATATGAATCTTCCACTTGCCTGTACTACATCAGGAAACATGCCTGACTGCACTCACCTTATCAAGCAATAGTATGTAGTGATTTTTCATTATCAATTTCTGAATTATCAGCATTAATTGAGTAGAATATTTTCTTTCAGATAATTAGAAAAATATTGAATTGTAACTGGATTAGGAAGAAATATCCATGGGAACTAACACTTTCATAATTACCCATTCACAGTTAAAATGAACTATATTTTTCTACAATTTCACTTTTCTTCACATGATTAGGTGTATTTTGAGGTAAGTGGTATATCACAGAATGTGAAATGAGAGAGGCGATTGGGAGCTGGGTAGGTTAGGTAAAACAAGGGAGAGAGAGCAACAGTATCTGGGTGAAAACAATCAGACAAGTACTCTTTTATTTAATCATGCAATTCCAACGCTTGCAAAATCTTTTTGCTCACGTATAATGAGAGTATTTGGTGAAAAACTGATTGATAATGCTCTTAGTGACCATGACTTTACTCTCGGAGTGGTGGTGTAATAAGAGAGTGAGAAGTTAAATGTTAGGGTTCTTCAGCTTAGAACAGACGGGATAGGGAACATGAGAAAGATGTACAAAACCACAAACAGTATGAAAGAGGTGAACACAAACCAACAATTAATAAGCATTTGAAGAATATGAAAACTGGTAGGTGAAGGGGAATTGCAGAATAACTGAACAGAAACAATAAGTCAAAAAGAAATATTTTATCAATAGTACATAAGCAAACTGTGAGATGCACTGCCATAGAAGGGTGGTTGTGGAAGACAACTGTTTAAAAATTTTTAATGATGAGGCCAAATATTTAAAAATTTTATATTAACAGAATTAGTTATTAAAAACAATCCAATTTTCCACTCAGAAGTGTCTGGGAAGAAATTTTAGGGAAAGAGCTTCCTTCTACTCCTCTTTTCTTACAGCTGCCAGAGATGAGATGGATAGATGGTCTCTTAGTACGACTCATTGTGTCAATTTTTGAAGTCTTATGTATAAGAACTTGGTACTTAACCTTTGATGAAATCTTTTGCACTTCAATACATCAATGAAACACATACTATACATGACAGACAGACAGAAACAGAGCCAACTGTTCCCTGGTTATCACTAAAGTTCTGTGTTATCTAATGGAGTTCAGTAGGGGTTGACACATGCACAAAAGCTATTGCAAAACAAGATATATAAAAGAGTCTGTAGACAAAGAAATTAAGCCTGGGCATCTAGCATATACTATGCAGCTGACCAGAATGCAAAATAAAAAACATTTAGTACAGGAACAAAAACCCACCTTAAAGCTAGTCAATAATACATAAGATAGATACAATTTTTTACAGCATTTACTATCACTTTGCTGTCAGGAAGCAGAACACAGACATTAAACCATGGGCAAAAGAGGAAAGAAAATAAAGGGATGTGGAAAAGAAAATAATGAATGAAAGAATTGGTGTTAAAACAGAATGAGTCTGTATTGCTTATATGCTTATATCAGCCACTTGGTAGCCACACTGGCTGGATTTACTATGTTTGTGTTCTGCTCATTAACACACCCGAGATTTAGCCCAGGACCTTCGTGATCTGCAGTCAGCAGTTCTGCCTGGAAAGCCAAAAATTTGTTAAACCGATCTCAGCTGGTAGTTGATTTTTTCATCCCTGCTGGTGCTTGCCCAACATCAGCTCTGGAGAACAGCAGAAGAATCATGAGAGTTGCATGTGGCTGGACTGATCCAGCAAGCAGATTTCTGGGCTGGGTGGTGATGGAAGCTGTGCATGACTCACTACCCATCCCGCAGTACAGTACTGAGGCTGCCAGGGAAAGCCAGAGCCTAGGGCAGGATATGATAGATTTCCAGAACTGGAACAGAATTTTTAAGTCTTGATGTAATTCACAAAGACTATTTAGTTTTGTTTTGGTTTTTTTTTTGTTTGGTTTTTGTTTGTTTTCTGTTTTTTTTTTTTTGTTTTGTTTTGTTTTTGTTTTTGTTTTGGGTTTTTTTTTTGTTTGTTTTTTTTTTTTTTTGTTTGTTTGTTTTTGTTTGTTTGTTTGCTTGGTTTAGTTTGGTTTGATTTTTCTTTTCTTCATGGTTATTAAGATAAATACTAAGTCCAAGATTGTTTTGTTGCTAGGAAAATTTTTTAAAAAGTAAACTTGGTTCCAAAACCAGGAAGTATTTTTCAATGTGCTTCTCAGTTCCTATATGGAATAGAGTCAGTCACAGTATTATCACTACTTGATAACACATTAGCAGAGTTCTTTGAAGCTTATAATTTCTAATACTGTGATAGTTGGTAATATTCTGATTAAAAAAAAATAAATCACATTTTTTTTTCATTTCTCAAAATATGCATCCCTGTGGCACCAGTAGATTACTGTCCAAATAGACCTTGAGGCTTTTTATTTCCATTTTAAAAGCTTCCCATTGTTAGAGTCACACTAACATCCATGATGCCAAATACTTCACTCAGCAGAACTGCTTGTCCAGAGTTTATGACTGCAGCACAAGTGAAGCATCTGGATTCTCTCAGAGATTCCAGGTCTGCCAGGATCACCAGCAACTGTCTCTCCTCATCCCAAGGAATTCTTCCCTCCACAACCTTTTACTTCTTCAAATACATACTTTGAAACATCCAGGAGAACACCTGGGATGGTTACTGTAGAACTGTGAAATCCATAGTACATTTCCACTGCATTTAGAGTGACCCTGTCTAAGACGAAATTTCCACTCCAGTCAGTCACCCACGCCAGTGCTGTTCACGCAGGGTCTGGCTGAACTGCAAGGCTCCCGCCACCTTTAGCTGTAGAAATCAAGTACCTCAGGAAGGCAAATGCAGAGTGTTGGTATTAGTGTCACTGATGCTGGGGAAAATGATGACACATTTACTAATTCAAACCATTTGATTGTAGCTTACATTCCTTTCTAGACCAATCCTGATGCAATTTCATAGCTTTCTGTGAGGCAGCCAAGCAATGTTGGATTATGCCTTTTACAGTAATATAGCACTAAAAAATTATCAAAAATATTTAAGTATTTTAATGTTTTCAAGAATCAGATGCTGTAAAGAAAAAATATATCACTTTATTTATATCACTCTCAATTGAAAAAAAAAGCTAGTGGACTGTTGACAGTACACAAAGATACTATGTTTTTCATACAAAAATGTATCATTTTAGCTGTGACTGAATCTTGAAATACATTAGTTAATTGATAGATTATATGTTGATCTATTTAGATAATATTATAGTATGCTTTAATTTTTCCTGCAGTCATCACTATGTTGTTTTGTATATCTTCATGTTTTTAACTATGAGAACTTTCAAAGATTTTTGGTTTTCTTTCTTTTTTCCCTTAGATCCCATGTAAGATTCTTTTGAAATAATTTGCTCTACTTCCATGCTGATACTACTGCCTAAGTAAATGAGAAATTCCTTCTGTAAAAAGTACATTAAGTCTTACAGTCAATTACTATTATCTTTTAGAATATGTATCAAATAATTTTCCTGTTCAAATGGGAAAATTCAGTCTCTTAGTGAAGATTTTGACTTGTTTTCAGACTGCTACTATTAGCAGTTTGAACAATTAAATGTACTATTTTGTATTTAGATCATCTGTTATGTCATCTGCTCAGTCAATAGTTATCCAGATTTATCCGAGTATATCCAGGTATATCCCATCTTTAGCCTACAATAAATACATAGGATAAAATAATCTGTATCTACCAGAAATTTGTATAACTTATCTGCAGTCTGCAAACACGGTTTTATGGAAATACATTTCAATGCATCTTTTTCCATTTTAGTGGCTATAGGACTCATTCCATTCAAAATCTGTAGAATAATTAAGAATATATTGTTTTTTTCCAGTGCTGTACCTTTATGCTAGTATACAAAACATTGGCTTGGGGAAATGAAGCAGAATTCAGCAAAGATAGCTCAAATGCAAACATTCACAAGTCCCCATAGAGGACTGAGCATTACACACTAGATCTTCAGTTTGTAGTTCTTTGTCTCATGCTGGCCATATTCTTCAGTTTCAACCCCTATTTTTAATGTAGGATTTAAGGGAATTCCCATTACCATTTTATCAAGGAATTTTCTACTTTATCACTTCTCTTTTATCAAGAAATTTAATACTTCTCTCTGTCTTTGTCCCAGGCTCACAAGGAGTCCATTTCATGCTCCAGTTTCAGCACATGCTTTGAAGCCCCATTACAACTCACCAGCAGACTCTAAAATCTTCAGTCCTCTAGTTATGGACTTCTACATTTGGATGAATGTCTTCAAAGATCTCCATTAATGCCTCCACCTTGAAAATGTGGATCCTTACAAAAGGAAGTGGTTCAAGTCTGCTTTCTTGGAATCCTAAGTGTAGGACACAATCAGCTTTTAGTATGCCCATTTAGAAAAACTCTGATGAATTAAGTTAATTGCACTATTGCCTTAATGAAACTTTCTATATTGTTCTTTCTTATATGATGTTTACCTGTTTTATAGATTACAAAGCTGAAGACAATTTCACATTTTAAGTTGTAGAGTCTCAAATAGGGAACTGCATCTAGGCTGATTATTTCACGTACATAACTCCTCCACTTCTAGGATACGTGTAAAGAACGTTTTGTTGCTGTGTTGATGATGGATTTGTTTGTTTGTTTGCTTGGTGGTTTTTTTTTGTTTCTTTTTTTTTTTTTTAAATGTTGCATTTCATGAAAAAGTCTGGTTTTATTTTACATTCATTCTTTCAGTTAAGGATGTAATCAGCAGGCTTAATGCTTAGGTTTGATGGAATGATGCGACCACCTTTTTTCATGAGAAAAATTAATTAAATAAAGGCTGTCCATTAAAAAAAAAAAAAAAAGATGTGTGGTCATTTTTTCTTCTAATGGTCTTCAGTTACAAAGAAAGCTGTTGCAGAGAGGAAGGAAATAAACTCTTTTCTACATCCAAGTACCTATAGCGAGAAGTAGTAAACTTAAATTGCCAGCAAGGGAGTTACACTGGATACAAGGAAAAATATTTTTTCATGGTAAGGCTAATTAAGCAATAGATGCTCTAGGAAGCCCATAAAACATAAATGATTGGAAGTTTAGAGAACATATTGGGTAAAGTGTGGTATGGCTACCATTCCTTCTGATTTCAGAAGAAAGAGCTGATAGATGACCCTTTAAAATTCCTTTCAACTCCATTTTCTATCATCCTATATTTTTTTTATATTTTGTTCACATTTTGCATATAATTTTTCCAAGCTTATGTATCAACAATGCTTTGAATTTATTCAGTTTGTCCAACATGAAATGTCTTTTCAGCTTACTTTAACAGATGAACAAATTGTAATCTGAATAACTAATTTATACTATAAATGTATAATACTTTCATGTAACACTCAACTTCCTGCATGATTTTGCAGCCTATAAACCAGCATCAGATATTTTGGCAGACTAAAATTAATTAGTTCATCTTTATTTTCCTTTCTGCAAGATAAATAGAGCAATACTTTCATCCTTCTGAGAAATTTTCAAAGTGTGAATTTTCTTTTTAAATCTGAGGTGAAAACGAGGAAACAAATTCAATATCATGTGGCAGCATCCAGGAAACAGTTCTGCCACTTAGCTTTGAGAGACCTTAGACAACCTTTTTTTTCTTCTTCTTTTATCTTTTAGACTCTAAGTTTGCTGGGCCAAGAAGAGTCTTACATTGTTTACACTATACCTAACACAAAGCAACCTCATTCTGAGATTCTGTTGTGCATTTTTCCAATGCACTTTTGCACTAAGGAAATAAATACCTAGTGACATAGTATCAAGCAACCTGTGATGAAATATAATCGAAATGCAGCAAGTTACCAATATATCTCATTCTTAGAAGAACAGTAAAGAATAACATTTTTTTCTCTCCTTTTCCTAGATTTTAACACATGCACTGACTGTGTGAAGCAGCTGTACAAGGCTTTGAGTGTTCCTATGAAAACTGCCAGGAAAGCCCCTGTATGCTTCACAGAAAGCAGTGTTGAACAGCTGCCGCTCTACTGACCTACATGCTTTGTGCTATGCCATACGCACAGGCTTGTGGACACAGATTTAAACTCTGATGTAAGCAGAAACCTCTGTGACGTGAAAAACCTCCATCAAAGCCCACATGAAAGCAAGTTTCCAGTAACTTTTGCTTTGCCATCTTTTAAAGAATTCAACAGTATTGTGTCATTACTTGTTATATCATGGAAATGCCTTCAGCACAACAAAGGACAAGAAAAGGCAATCTAGAAGAGACATGATATAGATAAAATACACTAGGAAAACTTGAGAGTTCATTTAGGCCCTGATCCAAATATCAGAAAAGCCATTAGGAATCTTCCCACCAAATTTTCTCACAGTCTTTTGAACATGTATATTTTAAGTTACATTTGCCTTTCCTTCCCTAGCCAAACGTAGAGTGCTGTTGGGCTCTGTAGGGAAAATGATTAATCACTTTTTTTTTTAAAGGTGATAACAGTTAAAATGTTAACGTTATTATATGATTATGTATCTAATTTATGACCATTGCCTCCTACGAGATAAACTATTTTTAGCTGCAACACAAAGCTAAAGGAATTGTGACAACTATACCATTGCTTTAATAACAACATAATAAATTAATGTAACTCATTAATTACTGTAACTCATTAAGAGTCATTAACATATTGTAGCACAAATTTGGATCCACATTACTGCATAAGAGATGGATTAATTTGAGTTAATTCATTACTTGGTGTAACTGAGATAAAAATCAAGACCAAGAGATTAGAAGACTTCCTGAATATCAAAAAATTATTTTTATTTTGTTTTTGTAGTTCTTTGAATTTGTGCACTATCATCTGCCTCTAGTTGGGTGGTCATTTTCTTCACTGCCTCCCTGCTCAACTGCTGCTTCATGCTAAGGAACTTGCTAGTGGTACACTCCTCTCTCAGGCACAAGGGTCAGGCAACTAGGGAACAGATAATCTTTTAGAGAAGGCTGCTAGTTCATTGCTCTTTTGTTCCATTATAAAACAAACATACATATTTAAATTTAATTAGAACTCTTTTGAGGGAGGATCAGAGGAGAAAGTTATATTTTCCAAAAGTATTCACTTCAAACTGAAGCAGGAAGTAAAAAATTTCATGAACTGAAAAATTCCTAGGAGTTTTAAGTTGGAAATATTAAAAAAGAGAAAATAGATTTTAAATCTAATTGAAGTAGTGAGCCTAATAAAAACATATTAAATATAGAATATATTTTTTTGTTTAGATTCTCTTGAACAGGAAAAATAATAATAATAAAAAAATGTTAGACTAGCAATGACCATCTTTTCCAAGGCTAAAATTATTTTAGTTTGGAAAAATCTACTAACATTAATAATACTTTATTACTGATTCAAAATAGTAATAGCTTTTAAACCCCTATTTACAAGTCTAGCATTGTTAGATAATTCTCTCCAAAAAATTCCATTGACTGAAAACACAAATATTTCTTCCTATTTCTCTTTCAACTTCAAACTTCTGTCCAAAATAAAGTAATCAAATTCAGGTTATTTTATACTAAAGGAAAAATCAAGTTCAAGAGTAGGAAATTTTTAATACAGTGTGCTCCACTCATACACCATTTCTTTCTAATTTGAGGGGGATCTAGTTCATATGTTGAGGTCGGAGGGAAGGGACTGATGACTACAGCTCTGATAAGATGGCACTGAAAGAGCTGAGAACTTTCAGGAAAGATAGACCCAAGTTTTCCATCTGCAGGAAGAACTTCTGGTCATTTACTGAGAAACTGTTGAATTTATTTTCTCTATTTCATACACGATAGGATGACACAGGTTAAACATTTACTTAAAACACAAACAAACTAATGCAGGACATAAGGGTGAATTTACCAGACACTTTTTTCTTTATATTTGATGTCCATTTGCAGTCTTACTCTAAGGTAATATGATGCAGCCTATGGTACTTTCATCAATACATAGACTTCTTTGCACTGACTGTAAGGGTGAGTATGTAGGAAGAAATTTACTGCAAAATAATTAACCAATGGGAAGGTTATAAGGTAGTTTACCTTATTTACATACTTATTTGTCTGCAAGATCATCATATCCTGAACCAAAAGGAAAGTCTCTAAGGATCAATTGCCCAAACATTAAATTCAAAAGCTGGAGTTAAATTAAACCTTTGCAAAAATATTTTAATTTTAACCCCAGTTTGCTAACTAAAATGGCTGAGGACATGCAGAGGTAATTATCAGTGATTCAAAAGCCATTACTAATGTGGTAATTTATAGTTGTGTTCTTCTGAGTGTCCCTTTACCTTCTTTTCTACACAAATAAGGTTATTTCCAGAATTGTTCTAATCTAATTAAATCTCCTATTATCTCTCAGCCAAGCATAATTCACAGCCTATTCTACCAACATCAGTCCTGGCAAGCATTACAAGGAGTATTCAGTGGAGAACCTTTCAGTGGAAAAGCTGGAGGATCTCAGCTTTCTATATTCAATTATCTGATATTTTGATGAATTTAAGGAGGGAGAGAGAGAAGTAGAGATAAAGATCATTATATCTGATAGGAGGTGATTGAATACAATGTTTATCAGTCAAGGTCAATTATGTCCAGTAAAAGTTGCCAAAGGTGAAAGATATAGGCAAAAAATGAGGAAATGTGAGAAGTAAGGAATAGAGTTTCAAACCAGGATTGCCATTTAGTTTTTGTTCTGATTATTGTTTGGGTTCTATATATATGCATATTGCTACTATCTAGGGATGTATACAGGAGATTTTATTACTGATGCTTGAGAGAGGCACACAGCAAAATGTGTTTTCCTTCCACGGAAATGGAATGAACATCCTCTGCATCACAGGCATTTCACGTACCAGCTGCCATCTTTTTCTTGTCTATGCAAAACTAAAACCAAGAGGTGCAACCCTTCTGCTAGCTGCCACTGGCAGCAGCCAGGACTGTGTTTACTTTCAGAAACCCATCTCAGTAATACTCCATTATGGGAAATGAAATAAAAAAAAAAAAAAAAAAAGCCCTTTCTTTTACTAAGTGGTTCTTTCCTGCATAGAAACACACTTGAGTATATTGGAAAGAAGAACTAGGTTGAAAAGAAAGAACAGAAGCAAAAAGGAGCTCAAGTTTATTTATGGAGTTAAGAAACCTCAAAATAGTTCACAAGGACTCCATTTGCTGCCCATTCTATCAGTGCCTCCTTGAAGCCCCACTGTATGGTAATTCAGGAGCCCACCCTGTTCTCCTAAATGTGGCTCCAGAGTCTTCAGACCTCTAGGTCTTCATACCCTTTGTTTAAATAGACACATCATCCCTTCTACTTGCTTGTCAGTCCAAATGAATCTGCTGGTTGGTACTAATTCTAAAGAATGAGAGATATAAATTAGGCATAATTGACTGTTTCTTTTCCATCTCTCTTCCACATCAACTAAAGATGAGGGAAACAAAAGGTTTTATTCTTCACCCAGTGCTGTTGGGTTCACACTGGATCTGAGCCTTGCTTACACTAGGTTTCTATGCACAGGAGGACAACAAGAATATTTTCATATGGGTTTCAACCTAGTTGAGGTTCTCACTTCAGATGTCCTTGTATTTTCAGGGTATTGCACAGGGATTATATTATGTATCAAAATGAGACCCAAGAACTATGCCGTGAAACTGATTTTGAAAACCTGATGGACCAAGTAATTTATCCACAAGATCTGTCTGTGAGCAGCTGTACATTTTTAAGAACTTTTTATTAAGTAACTGCCATTACACTTTATACCTTTTAGACACATATCTGAAGAAGCAGCAGGCAGAGTGAAAATTTCAAATAATCTTTGGTTATGTAAGAATATTCAATGATTTGGAGCAGAACTGAAGTTAGGGAATGAGAAAGGACAGAAGGAAGACACAGCTGCTCCTTAGTTCAACCTTTTCACTACTGCCACACAATTAACAGTTGTATTTGAAAAAGAGAGCATCCTTCAGACATTCAAAGGGCTGTTTCTGGAAGTACTGGTGAGAAGCCATCTTTCTGTATGGTCTCTGCACTGAGGCAGGCATGGAATGTCATGAATTTTAAAGTATTTATTTAGTGGGGCATTTTTTCAGAATTTTTTCAAACTAGAGTAAGCTTTCCTAAAATGGTTGGTGGAGAGGAAAAAGAGGGAGTAGAGCATCAAGCTGTCAGAATGACACGTGGACAAGGAGAGGACTTAGATTACCAGTGCAGCTAGTTCTGTAGCCAAAGGGAGAAAGATTGAGATAAAGGATCTTTTTCCTCACTGGCCTGAAGCCCTGGAAGTATGCTAGGAATGCTGCTCTCCTTCCAGAGGAGCTGATTCAGTTTCACTTGTGGCAATTTAGTTCCCACTGTCATCACTCTCACAGTGACAGTTGCTATAGTGAATGAGAAAGTGCCTTGCCTGTTTTTGGGTACTAACACAAAAGACTGCCTGTCTCCTCTGCAATTTGGCAGGAGACTCTTTAGTGCGGGATGATGAGTAGCTCTGCACTCACTTGCTGCAGACCTCGCTGGATCTTACCCGCACATTCATGGAGAGAGCAAGCAAAAACAAGCAGTGCTGACTAGCTGTTTTCCTTAGAGGAAACCTACCACAATATCTGCACTTGACCCATGTGTTTTACCAGCTGTTCCCCCAGCACTTTATAGACTTCACACCTGTTTTGCAAAAAGAGAAAATATTCATTCATTTGAACGAAGCATAAAATGACTCAGCTGGCTGCCAAAGGTCCTCTTGCATGAAACCTGACCCATGT
Source organism: Tyto alba (assembly GCF_018691265.1). Lineage (NCBI taxonomy): Eukaryota > Metazoa > Chordata > Aves > Strigiformes > Tytonidae > Tyto > Tyto alba. The sequence continues at coordinate 37,810,130 of NW_024881316.1, read as the reverse complement.
TTAAGAAGTCAGCAGTACAGAACGGCCCTTGGGATACAATTCATTAAAAGACTGCACTGCTCTTTTTTTGGGATCCCAGCTCCCAAAATGGAATTTAGGACACTTTATTTTACACCATTAATCTCTCTGTACAGCAAGAAACCTTAAAAAAGTCGATCTAAAAAAATACAGATTTAAAAAGGGGCTACACAAAGTCTTCATGCTACCATTTAGCACCAGCTAAGGATACAGACTTCCCCTCTGCTGTGAGGTTAGATACATCCATCCACTTGGAAGCCAAAAAGTGCAGAAAGTTACTCCAAAAGATATAGTAAGAATTTTAATTTCATGTAAGTGATTAGTGCTTTTCCTTTCAAAATACAGTATCCTAGCCCTGCATAGTAAAGTATTTTAGAGACTGGGCCACCCTCATCTATCATGAACCCCCAGTTTCTATACCTTCCTTAGACAGAAGAGTTCAAACCTGTATTCTCCCACTACCAGAGTAGCATAACCACCAAAATAAAGGTTTCTAATGGGAGGAAATTGGAGTACTTCCTTAAAAGAAAAGACCAATCATTTACCTGCAACACTGTTGTCAAGGAAAAAGTGCACAGAATCAAACTTTCTGAGATGAGAACTGAACCTGGAGTGAAAAATCTGGTACTTCTTTTCAAAGGGTTGACCACAACTGCTTTTTCTGAGTTTGCATCTTAGTATGCTCTGATAATGTCTCCATGATAAGCATTTCAGAGAATTTAAAGTAAAGAATATTTTGTTTCTAGCTTCTGAAAAGACACAGGTGCCAGCCCTGAGTTAGATGCTCAAACCTGGTGTGTTGAATATTTTTAAATATATACAAAGTGCAATTCCAAGGAAGTCAGATTTTTTTGTTGTTGTTGCAAACTGAAGTGCTGTTAACATTTACCTACCTCTGGATTTGGGCAACAACTAGACAAAGGGATTATTACTCTCCAAGAGGAGATGTTGGCTGAAAAGAGCTTGAAAGCCACTTTAACACCTTTTTCTGCAAATGGAGTCCTGTCAAGTCTAACTCTTTTTGGAACACCTAACACAGGTGCTTCTGAAAATATTCTGCTTTTCTGGTTTTGTGTGGATTGCTTCAAAGAAAAAAAATTAAAAAAAAGTAGAAAAAAACAGAAGAAAGATACACCTTCATTTTACAAATACCTGACTCAAAATGGAACAAAGAGATGGCCTCATGCTTAAGGCATTGAACTGTTATTCAGGAATGACTTAGAGCAAGTCATTTAATCTGTCTATACTCTGTTGCCATAGCAAAAGTCTCTTTTTCTTCCCCAGAAATTTAAGCAGTAAACTCTTCATGAGAGAGTTTGTTTTACTTTGTGCCTTTGTGTCTATATTACAGCAGAGAGCTTCTTTCTTCAAGAACTTCAAAGCACCACTTCAATATAAAGATATATGAATAGAATATAAACATAAACATAAAGAAAATTTCTATGATCAATTCTGGGGACAACGGTTTAGATTTTGGAAAACCAGGTTTTCCTCTGAATATATTTTTGGAGATGTTTATTTAGATATATAAATATTGTAGAATACAGTTTCATTTGCACACATCTCAGTTTCCTCCAGACTTAAATGAACACTACATAATCTGGAAGGATGATCTAATGTCATCCTCATTTGGTGACAGTTTATCATGGGCTATATTCTCTGAAAACATTATTATTGGAGATGTTATTACTGCTTTAGAAATTAAATTATTTCTAAGAAGGAGCTATAGATATAAAATAGAATCAAAGGCCCCTTATCTTAAGCAGTATTTATGTTAGAAATTATCTCAGGGACCCAAATTAGAATGTCAAATTAATCTGGTAGTGGAAAACAAAGGAAGTGCATGAACCTCCCTTAGGACAAATCTGATAGCTCATACTTGCATGTCAAATAGGCACAGCCCTTACCATGTAACAATCAAACCCCAGATCCTCAGTTGGTGTAAGTTATACTCTCACTACCAGTAGATCCCTGGCAATTTATACCAGCCAAGGATCTGGCTCACTTCTAATTTATAGCAAGCTACCATGCCTCAGACTACTCAGCAGTGTCTTTATTCTAGGATTCTCACAACAGTCCTGCTAGCCATTATTAAAATGTGTCAAATAGGGTTTTTGTGTTTGGAAACAAAATTTCGTAATTCACCTTAAGACAATAGCATAACATGTAAATGAACACTTTAGAAGTTTCATGGTTTAACATAAAGAACAAAAAAGGTAAGTAGGCAAGTGGGCAGGAAAGTCATAAAACACTTTTTTCTCTTAAGGAAAGGTTATTATTTCTGTCTCTACTGAAACAAACTCCACTGTGTATCGTCTGCTGACAGTGTATCATCTAAGAGGAATTGCACTGAATATTTTATTAATAAAATCAAAACTCAAATAAAAATTTGATGTCATGCAAATAACATCAAAATTGGCAACATTTCTATTTCCACATTGTTTCATGGTGAGTCAACTGGAAATTATGTACAAAGTATGGTATTTGTGAGAGCAAAAGAATGAGATAAGCAGCCTGGCATACTTTTTTTTTTTTTATATATATATGTCTGCTATTATCAATCAAAAAAAAAAAACACGATGCAGAATAGGCAGGACTTGTAAATCTTGTTTGCCATGCAAGAATGGGGAAAAATAGGGAAATGTTTCTGAAAGTTGGTAGTAAGAAGCTTTGAACCATATTCTGAGCAGCTATATTCCATCATTTTTACTAGGAGGATTTAAGCGTTCAACACAGTAGCTTGTGGGGTATTATGGTGCCTACAACCTCTGTGCCCAGCTCTGAACTCCCAGGGTTAACATAATCACGTTGGTTCTGTACAAGTAAGTTAAGGAAGGCAAAGCTCACAACAGCCTGTGTGTTGGGTGCTAGAACACATCAACCAGCCAACAGAAATTGCCAAAGGGAAGGGTATATCTGAATTCCACCTCTTAGAAGTACTCACTTCCCTTCCTTGCCTCTGAGAATATCTCTGAACTCAAGGTATGGAACGTGAAGCCACTCCTAGAGTGTCTTTCTTTGGAGAAATATCAAGATGTGGCTTTTTGCTCAGTAGTCTAAAGGTCAATGTCTTTACTACAAAGTGGGACATTTGACATCCATGTCCTCTTCTCTTTGAGTGGGTTTGAGGTTCTTGTCAGGTGAGTACTGCCACCAGCTGGCTATGCAGTTCCCTGGACACAAGTGCTCTCCTCACCCTCCAAGTTGAAGATGGACCACTCTGTGTACCCTAGAAAGATATTTGAGTGCTGTAAGTAGAGAAAGATTATTTCCATCTGTCACGAAATGAAGCAAATCCTTCACCGGTAATTATAATACTCTTGATGGCATGAGAGGAAGGTGGACTACTAACAGCAAATGTGTAAGAATGAAAATTGATGCTGTGAAAAGGAAACCAAAATTCAGAACTGTGAACTGCTGAAGTTTGGGAAGGTGAAGTAACTGGAACCCCTCTTAAAAATTCTGCAGGAAGTTTCCCAGGGAATTATAAACCTGGTAAGAGGATTTCATTAAATTCTATTGTACAAGGCATCAGAAGGCAATGTTGTCTGGATCATGGGGTACAGTTCTTAGCTCTTCAGGTGCAAAACAGATAAATTCAAAAAGAAAAAGATATGAAGAAGAGCTACCAAGATGTAAAATTAGAACACCTTGCTCTTGTTGATCTGAGAAAGAGGTGTAAGACTGTTGCTTCTCTAAATATGTAAATAAAGCAAGTACCAGGAGGAGGAAAGAAGGATTTTAAGCTAACAGTGTTGGCACAGGAACAGATGGATATAAACTGGATAGAAGTAAATTATGCTGAAAACTTCACTAGTGAATCAAAGGAGTGAGGTTCTGGAGCAGTTATCCAGCAGCAGTTGTAGAAGCAACTCCCCCAAATCAAAATAACAACAACAAAATTAGTTTTAAGAGGACTTTGATCACTTCATAAAAGGATTACCCACCATAGTTGCCTCATGTAACAGGGCATGGTTTTCCATGATCCAAAAGGTCCCTTTCAGTCTTATGTTACTGTGAATTTAGAATCTGTTACTAAAATGACATAAATACCTTAAGGCAATTTGAGAACTTAAGCAAATAGGTAGATACTCTTCCATGTATTTAAGACCGTTCATTAGCAGCACAATGGCTATATCTTATCTGTATTTAAAAGGAAATGGTTTTTCATTTCCCACTGTTACTCTTTCCTCACTGTCTGTATTAATTATTAATGTCTGTGTTTTAATTCTTTTTTCACTTTTCTTAAGTGTGTTGAATGCCAACTTTGCCCAAGGGACCCTGAGAGATGGATGAATTAACTGCTACTATTACAGCTAGAAAGCATGTTCTGTAACAGATTTGTATTTTCTATGGATCAAATACATAAAGCTTAAGTTGTAACAAACAAACAAACAAAAAGTACATGGCCAAGTTACATCTGAATCTCTGCCTGCCATACAGAATTGGTATATCTCCTTTTGTCAGCAAATTGTATTACTTTCAAGACTATAACATCAGTAGGCACAAATTGCTTCTGAGCTTATAGAAAGGCCACCCTTCTTCTGCATCCTGTTAGTGCCTAAAGGCTTCAGTAACAGCTTTGTGACAGTGGAAGTACAGCAGTAAAAAATGACCCAAAGCCAGCAGTGGATATACTGGGTGGCTGCTACGTGTACTTACCAATACCTTTTGTCTGAAAGTCACTAATTACCAGCAGAAATTATGTGGGAAGTGCACAGAAAGTGTGTAATTAGATTACAATGCTTCCTTGTAGCTGGAGTTTCTTGTAATCCCTGACCATGTTTTGTTTTCATCAGCAAGCTCATCAGAATCACATTACCATGTAACATAGATGCAGTTCAATTTTGTCATAAGCAGCTGCCTGCTAAAACTTCACATTGGTCCATATGTTCATACTCTTTAACAATTAATATTCTTTTCTTTTGGATTTGTGCTAGAAACTTCTTCTCAGCCACTTTTCTAAGATTTTATTGAGCTTCAGAAATCTAAACATAATGGGAAAATGCAGGATGTCTACTACCTGGTTAATTTTACTTCAAACTGCAGTAACCTCACCTCCATCTGAAGAAAGATATGATAATGGGTAGTCATCTCCTCTCACTTATGTATTGCATTTCAGTTACAGCAAGAAATTACAGCCATAATGGAAGGGAAAGGAGGTTGTCAGGACTGTGAAGAGAAGGAAAATGACTGTTTCATAGGCTTTCTTAAAAATTGGCAGCAATGGACCACTGATGAGCATATGTTGTGGTTTAAAACCAGTACAACCTATGAAGTTTTTCTTCCTCTTTCACACATTTAGTACCCTTTTATAATGTTTACACATTCATAGGCTAGTACTAGGCTTATGGAGGAAAATGTTTTAACGTTTCTGTATCTTGAAAAATATTTATATTTTTCCTCTTTTCTTCTCAGAACCAGTTATTCTTCATATAATTTGTAATGCTCTTTTCCAGCAGGAAAAAAAATAAAAACAACCCTGATATCCCATAAGAATATTACTGTCTCGTTAGAGAAACTGATATGAACAAATAAATGGACAAAAAAGAGCTAAAGTTCCATATAATACTTTTAAATATTTGACCTTTAAGTGACTGTTGAACTCCATATTTTCAGTCAAAAATCAACATATGCTTATCAAAAATCCTGAGATGCTATAGAAGGCCATATTCAGAGCCTCTGGCTATCCTCAAGCCAGCTTTCACAAATAACAACTTTACACTGGTTTAATTTGCATTAATTTGTTAGGGCTGTCTTAATTTAATTTTATCTATGTCATTTCATTTTTATTGTCTATATTTTCTACAAGTTTATTAATGATTAAGAAATACTGGTAGCTATTCTGAATTTCCTTGTAACAACAGATTGCTACCAACAACTTTCTAGTAGAAATAATTGAAATTTCCTAGGTCACATGAGGTGACTATGTCCTTTAATCTTTTATATAAAGGGTCAGATTCCATAATTGAAACTCAGGACTGTTGCCTCTGCTATTCCTATCAGAAAGATGTGTTGAACCACTCTGCTTTGATGGTTTTAAATAACTTCTTGCCTCTTGGCCAGTTTATATTAATTTTTGCTTGTGACAGCACTGGCCTGTAATTTAAATAGTTTCATTTTTTCCCCCAGCTTATGAATTTATCATTCTGTTAAATCAGCAGTTATATCACCATTTCCCTTCCTTAATTTTATTCAATGGAACAAACCAGTTTTCTCCAATAACTATCTATCCTTCAAAGACTTCTTCCCTTAAGATTTTTGTAAGACCTGCTCATTTGTCAGTGAAAGGTAGCATTAAGCACAGGACAAAGCCAAAGTTTTCTCTCAGAGAAAGATTTCTAGTCATGCTTTTCCAATGCTTTCCAAGCATCAGGTTAATGGCCATGTAGAGAAGTTGAAAAAGTGTTTTCAGCTGGTATACCTTTAAAACCAGAAGACAGACTTCAAGATTGTCTAACTGTGAGTAATGAATTTATGAACACTAAGAACTACCCCTAAAAACCCAGTGACATGTGGAGCAAGTCAATAAGATTTCTGCTATTGGAACCCTTTGTATGATGTTACCTCTGAATTCCTAGAACTGACTGTGGTTTTTGTGTCTGGTTTCCATCAGGGGCAACACAAGTGTCTGTAGTTTAAATTAAGACTTCTATTTCTGATTACTGCCACACCACTTCTAAAAACTGTTTCAATTACCTCAGATACAATGTGACAGAATAAGTCTTAAGTCTGATAAGAAAATTATCAGAGGATATATGTCTGTATTTTATTCTAATACCTTGTCCACCTGACTTCCTAGCGGTTCTCTGTGTTCTATACTCTGAATTCATTCTACTATGAAAACAATCATTTTATGTCAAAAACTTCTTAATTAAATAGTCATTTAAAAAATTAAAGAAATGAACAAATTTAAACCTACTGAATAGTTTTATTATTTCTTCCTATTAATTCTTTATCATTGCAGTTACACCACACTGGAGTGCTGCTGGGTAAATACAAGCTCTTGAAATAGGGAAGCAGAGGAGGAGAGTTTGTGCAAAAACTTCTTGCAAAGAAGCCTGTCAAGAGATCACAGGTCAAAATCAAAGGAATTGCCAAAAAGAGAAGCATAGTGGACACCTCCACCTTGGTAACTATCTGCTGCTATTCACCCAGTGAAAAATGGATGGATGGATGGATGGATGGATGGATGGATGGATGGATGGATGGATGGATGGATGGATGGATGGATGGATGGATGGATGGATGGATGGATGGATGGATGCTCATTAAGCAATTAGAAGGAGTGTTATGATCACAGGCCCAGATAGCATGGTGGACTTTAACTTCTACAGTATTTACTGGAAGGACAATTCCAGGTGTGTGAAAAACTTGTTGGATTATCCATTTGGGGGGTAGTATTTAGTGTTTCATAGCCTAAATGATGGCCAGCTGTAAGCAATGTTCCTTATAACCTGATTCTGGAGTCAATGCTCTTTAACATCTTTAACAAAACCGTAGATAATGGACTGTATTCAAGTTTGTAGGTGGCATCAAACTGGGTGGGAACAGCTGATGTGCTGGGGGGGCAGGGCTGCCTCAGTTTATGATGGATCTTGGTTAAGTACTGGTACAGGTTACCCAGAGAGACTGTGGAATCTCCATCTTTAATGTTTTTTTACATGTGATTGACTAGAGCCCTGGGCAACCTGTTCTGACTTTGAGGAGATTGGACTATATGATCTGAGTTCCCTTCCACCTGAAACTATTCTATGATCATATTATTTAAATTGGTAAGGTGAGATCACAAGTCTAAACAGGTTATGATATTCTTTTACTTTGGGGTTTGTGAATTTCTGGAAGACTTTTTTTTCTGTTTCTGATAAATCTTCCAAATGTGCAACACAACTTATTTTTCACTGCAATATTGGGATTTAACAAAAACAAGTTGTAAAACCTGAAATAGGTAAAAGCTAGATGAACTAAGAAAGGCATAGTTTTTGCTGAAGGAGCTGGCTGAAATGTATTTTAGAAAAACTCTCCCAGCCCTGTGAATCAAATTCAGAATGGAGCCTTCTTTCATAGAATCATACAATCACAGAATATATCAAGTTAGGAGGGACCCATAAGGATCATCGAGTCCAACTCCCTGCTCCTTGCAGGGCTGTCTTAGTCATATGACTAAGAACATCATCCAGATGCTCCTTGAACTCTGACAGACTTCCCTACTGTGACCACTTCCCTGGGGAGCCTGTTCCAGTGACCAACCACCCTCTTAGTAAAGAACCTTTTCCTCATGTCCAATCTGAACTTTCCCTGACACAGCTTCATTCTATTTCCTCGTGTCCTATCACTGGTCACCAGAGAGAGGAGATGAGCACTTTGAAGTTTAACTGAATATGACTAGTTCCTAGTCCTCTTCCTTGCCACACCTTCACAGGCAAAGTCTAATTTTCATGCTATTTCAACCAATTTCTTAAGTTAAATACAAGTGCATTGCATAGACTATATTTGATAATCAAAGAAGTTTTGTGCAAAAGTAACTACCTGATAAGCATGTAGGCTTTGGGTGATTCTATAAATTTAATTACATCTTTGTATAATTCATGGTTTGTTTTCACTAGTCTGTTTGCACCTTGCTGTGTGGAAGTTTACGAGTAACTCCCAGTGGTGCAAAATGCAAATGAGCTTCGTTTTAAGAAGAAACTCAACATGAAGCAGTGTGTTATGACTTTCCTAGAAAGTAAGATATTCTGGATGTAGTTTTGATACTGAAAATGTGGCCAGGTAAACATAAATTATAGCACTTTCAAAAACTTCCCCTTTTATTTGCAGTTCCTTCTACTTCTAGTGTTGCAAGCCTCCATTTGTCAGTACAACAAAAACCAGGATGACTCTGAGGATTTAAGCAGTATAATATATTTAACAATAATATCTCAATTTAGGGAAAAAAACAGGCGCTTTTTACTATGGTACAAAGGAAAAGGGTGTTAATGAAATAAAATCACCTTAGAAATAATAAACTATAAAGACAAAAAGGAAAACTATTACTTTTGAAGACAAAAAACCCCAACGTTTCTAAGCATTTTTGAATTTGAAAAATCTTGACATCTATGCACAAGGGCTCTCTGTTCTCACAGCTGCCTATAATATGTTTACAATGGGAAAATAGTGATTCATTAGTATTATCATACTATTATCCTAACTAATGAGAAATTTTGATTTTCCTATGACAAGGACTTCAAATAAAAAGCCAGAAGATTCTGAACTGTCTGATTAGTCAGAAAAAAACTGGAACTAAGGCTTCTTACTTAACTTTAATTAGAGCTATAAAACCATTAGCCTAAACTGTCAGAAATCATGTGTGGTTTGTCTGTAATTTGATTGCACTTCATATATTACCTAAACTAAGACATCCTCAATTTCATATAATTTGCTGAAACCACATTGCAGTATATAGCAGGAAAAAAAATATACAGAGATGAACAAAAAAAAGAGGACTAAAACCACAAATAAAGTGGAGAATGTTTGAACTAGTTAACTGTAAGCCAGCACTACAGAAATTATCAGGCTAATATTGCTGAAGTAAATATCTGGTATCATGAACCATCAGATGTATAAGGTTTTGTTTCTGTAGTTGGGGCCTACATCTGCAAGAAAATTTTTTCTACTAATTATTTATGTTTGAATTACTCTTGAACTAGGAAAATGTGACTGTTACTCTTTTTACCCCCCCACCAGTACTGTATTTGTTTTGTGCACTTTTGGGGGCAACAACCAAAGCTCTTAGCACTTATTGTAAAGTAAGTCATCTCATGCATTATTGCCTTGAAACCTGAAGCAGTCTTTTTAAAATACAAATGCAGGAAGAGCAAAACCATAAGATGTCACCAATTCATAAGGCAATCAGAAATGAGCCCAGAAGATACCACTGAAAATCTGTGTCAGAAAGTCAAGCAAATTTTAATCTGTAGCCTCTCTAAGGCCAATCTGCATGAGCTACATAAATATCAGATATAGTCAAACACATTAGAAAATTATTTACTGTGAGAGACAAGCCAACGGGCAAAGGAGACACCTACCTTTTGTAACACATTTGAAATTCAAAGAGGATATTCTAAACCCAAACTGTATCAGTTAGCCCAATATAGATATACTAATTTTTTAAAAAAATCTTTGTTGCAGGTTTAGTCATCCCATAAATCCATTTATTTTCCCTCCTGCTTGACCATCCTACCTGACATAGATGGAACAGGAAAAGCCACTGCTGGCTGGGTAGTAAGGACACGTGAGGAAGCTCTGAGCCAACTCCAGACCTGAAATGAGCTACAGGGTCCTGACAGCATGGAAACAGCTGAATCCCTCCTGCTTATTCACCCTATTCCCCTGAAGCCATGTTGGTAAAATGAAATTGTAAGGCATGATTTGAAGATGCTGCTAGGAAAATGTTTGGATTAAATTTATAGAATTCTTAATGAATTTGGCATATGTTTACGCAGAGCTAAGGAGTGTGATGTCTGCTCTATCCTCTGATGCATGGTGTGTCATTTTAACTTAGAAAAACAGAATTTCTACCTAAAATTGAGAACTCAGTTAAATTACTAGATCCAGTTAATTTCTTCTACTCTAGATTATCCCTCCTAGAGAGATCTTTGTGCAGTTAGTGTCTGGAACAAATATGTAGCTTCCTTGCAAAATTCCTATGTGACTTTGAGCAAGTATTTTGTTTTATCAAATAACACAATGCTCTGACTGATCACATGCTAATAAAACTTCCCTACCTTATAAGCAGGCTGTGGGAATCAACAGCATTAAATACCTGAGGTGCTCAATAGTCTGGTGATTAGGAACATATAAGTAATACATAGTCAATTTCCCTATGATTAGAATGTTGTCAAAGTGTGTGCTCCATGTATCTGTGTCTGATGTGACATTTTCCTAGTACCAAATTATCTGGAGACATTACAAGCAGAATTGTGGAAGGATCAAAACCAGCTCAAGTGTCTCACCCAGTCCCTTGTTGCAAGATAAAATAGCATGCAGTTGACACAAAACATCTCAAAGCCCTTGATTTGCTTTAGTGCCTTTTAAAGTACTTCTTCTGAAGAAGGAATATGTGTGTGCACACAGGAGTTATTACCATCTAAAAACTCTCTCTGTTGATATCCCACATTAGAACACTGCATGTATCTATTCTAAAATCAGATGAGACACTGAAAAAATATTTGACAGAGGTATGGTTGTCTTTTGATCTTTATGAATTCCTGACATACTTCTGCTGATCATGACCTTCCTGCTACTTTCAGAGGTGTACAGAAATGAGAACCATCCCTTATGTGCTGCCAATTTTTATCTTAGCAGTGATAATTTTTTCTTTTTGTACATTTATAGGGGGTCAGTTATAGGCCTGCATGTGATTTTTAACTACAAAAACTAGAAGAAAACACAATAATATAATAATGATTATTAATGTAACAAGCAATGGCTGGTCCTATAAAACATAGCTAAGAGGCTTGCTGTCTTGAACATTAGTATTGATTTGGAGATGAGATCACTTTCCACAGAATTTAATGCAGCTTTGGTCTCAATTGAAAGAAAAATTCTTAAAGTATGTCCTATTTTTAAGAATAGGACCTTTCAGCTGTGATAGAGAGTTCCTCAGTGGCTGATCTAAACTGGTTCACAGAATAAATATGGGGTCACTGGAGTTGTTCCAGTTTTGTGATGATGATGAGCCTGATAAGCAGATGGGAGGCACATTTGTAGATGCTCTTCATTGTTCCTCTGTGAAAGCTTTTAATTTGTCCACTTACTCTTATGCTTGCTTCTCCTCAACAGAGATTAAACCCTAAATGAAAATCATTAGAATTTTTGACTGAGGTAGGAGCTCATGTTTAAAAAGTTAAAAAATATGGCTGATGGATACGTATTTAGTCTGTTTGCACCCATTTATGTGAAGAACTGTAATGCTCTGATATGTCTTTCATATAAGTTTTAATTCCCCCAATATTTGATGGAAATCATCTGCTGGCTTTCCTAGTAAAGTTTCTTGTGCATGCTTTCAGATCTTTGATAAAAGTGTCATATAGAGTAAGAGCAAATCTGACCCTTACATGACCCATTAAAATATATTTGCTCTGCTATACCTTCTTGTGTCTAACTAGGTTTTAACACACGCATTTGATGACAAGTTACTGATTTTGTTAATCACTGTAACTTCTTAATTGAAATGTTGACTAGTTCCAAATTCAATACTTGTCAAAGTCCATTATAGCAGCTGTCTTGCCTTTAACAATCAAACATTCAAACTTGAGTTTGATTTTTAGCTGATCAGATAGGATTTAGACTTTTCTCTCTGCTCATTTTCTTCTGATTTTGTATTAAACAAATAATCATCACTCTATTTTGCCTGAGGGTTAATGTCAGGCTAATGGATGCCTTGTTACTCATCCAAATTAGCTCAAATGTTAACAAAATGTTAGCTTGCTGTTAGTCTCCAGAACTTCTTAAGTTATCTTAGAGTCAATGAAAACCACCACCAAGGATCCTAAGGGCTCCTTTTCCAGTGTTTCAGCTTGCTGTAGGCAAATTATCAGTACTTAAAAAATTCTAACATAAGTAGCTGCTGGTTTCCATCTTCTGAAGTCTCCAATGGGAAAATGCATGAAAAGCAAAATACAGTTGCCTTTCCATTTCCTTGGGTTTTTTTAACCGTCTACCCAACACCACAGAGAAATCGCATATAAAATAAAATAAATCCACAAACTTTCAGAAGGCTGTCATTTCCTTAATTTTGGTGGTTAAGAATTATATTTGTGCCTCTCTCATCAGTTCTAAAATTCTAGGATGTGAATACCAAATTGATTACTGTTATTAATCATATATTCTTTTTTTACATTCTGTACACACTCAGTTTGCTCATATGTGCATACACATGTGTGAGAGAACTTCTGCATATATGTGTGTGGAACAGCTTTCACTTCCTATCAAAGTCAATTTGTGGTTTCAACCACTGTGGCCTTTCACAGATGTGATAGTGTGGATTTCTAAATACCTATTCAAGTGTTCTTAAACAATTTCTGATTATTATTCATATGTTTTTAATTAAATTCTGCCTCCTGCTTGATCTGATGTATAATTGTTTTCAGCTTTTTGAAACTGGCCCTTTGAAAGTATCAAGTGTATGTATCACTGGTTTGGACTTTCTTCTTTTTAATCATTGCAAATATAATTAAAACAAAATCACCTATCTCCCAGGCTTCTCTATGAAGGATAACTAATATTGAGTAAATTGTTTCATAGCCTTGAGATTTTTTGCATTTACATTCTTATCTCTGATTGGTTTGTCTGAATGCCTTTGAAAAGAATTAACATCTTGTACTGCAGCTTGGGCAAGTCAGTGCAAAGTAGAACTGCATAAGGAGAAGCAGGAGCCAAGTTATTTCTGAGGTGAAAACTCAAGACCAGTCTTTTTCTTAGAAGACCTGACTTTTTCTCCGTTAGGGTTATCGTTGTTGGCTGAGTGCCACACTGACTACCTGGATGGGGTAGAAAGAATTTTGGGTCATTTTCCTGCCTTCCACACACTCATGGGCCACCAGCATGCAGTTCTGCTACCTACATGTTTTAAAAGTTTTGAGTCCATCTTCCCATTTCCTTAAACACTGTAATACCTATATAATCCTGAGCATCAAATGAAGACACTATGTTTAGACTTTTAAAAAGATACATTGCCAGATGTTAAAGTGGTTTTCTTTGTGGCTTGTTTTTTTTTTTTTTTTGTTTGTTCGTTTTTGTTTTGTTTTGTTTTTTAACTAAATGCATGAAAGCTAGAAACTTGGATGAGGACGACACTCTTTTGTGATATCATAATTATACTATTATTTTGGTTCCTTCTACTTCAAGACAAATACAATAGAGCTCTCACAATGTTATCTTATAGTGGTAACTGACAACTATGGTGAGTTAAGACCATTCTGCAGGAATCTGACATACATGGAAAACAATGGAATGAAAAAAAGTAGGGTTATCTTTTCCTCTGAAATATCTCCATTTTGGGTGGACTTTTTGATTATTTATTGAACTCTGAAAGACAGAAACTAATGGTACTGTAGACCTAATTAACCCCAGAGACATCAGCTCTTGACAGAAAACTAACAGAAAATCCACACTTCCTTATTATACCTGACTGCAGGTTGCATTAATTTCCAGCAGTCCCTCTGCAGGTTGGACGTAGGCAGATCTCCAGGTCATACTTACAGTACAGTCGGATCCCTGCTCTTCACCCAAAGAACTTTGGGCCTCACAGTCATGAAGTCTGTGACATCTGCTGGTAAAGATGTCATCAGATCACCCTTTGTTCCATCTGGTTGTGGTCTCACAGTTGCTTGCTACTGACAGACCTCTAACATCTTCCACTGAAATCTCTCCTTCACAGTAACAGCAAAATGAAGTCCACAACTGTAAAGGAAGATACAGTGGAGGAAACAGGTTGGTTGAACAGACATGGACTGTTTTTGCCATGCCATTCCGTGTCTTTTGGGTATCTTTGTGGTGTCTCAGGTGCAACACAGAGGAGGAACAGTAGCTTAGAGCATCACAAACCTCCATCTGTCACACAGTAGATGCCTAAAGTAGGTCTACTCTGCTCAGCAGAGCTTGCAAGCAAAAAAGGTAAATATGTGGTTAAACCTGTATTCTCGTCTTCTGTGCTTCTGCCTATCTGATTTGTGTGCCCTTGAATTGATTACATGGGTGACCAGGGTGGGAAATGGAGTCAAAGAGGGGATCCTGGCTCTTCCAGGCATCACAGCTCTCACCGAGTGCCACAAGAGGTGAAGGGAGCAAAGGCTAACTCAGAAATTAAAATCTTGATTTCCGCCACATAAAAAACCACTCAGAAAACAAGAGACAAATCACATTATGTTATCATTTGAAATAAAAGGTTTTGCTTCCACTTTCTTGAGACAAAATTAAAGCATTAGATTTTGCAGAAAAGTGTAAGATCTTCCCACAGAAAAATCCTCACTCAGCTGTAATGAAGTTTTTTCTTATTTCCTTCCATCTCTGCTACAGCTTTCTGTACTTTGTCTGTGACTTAATAATTTGAGAGGAAAAGAAACCCACACAGTAAACCTGTGGATTACTGAGTCACTTATTGGCACAGGGCCTTGTTTAAATATCTTCTTGACGTGGTTGGCTTGGCACTCCCTATCTCTAAAGATTTCTAATAGATCGTTCTGCCTGAAATTAGGCTAAGTAGTTTTCTCAAAATAATTGAAGCTTTTTAAATGGTTACTACCATTCCTTTTCAGTTTAAATTTATCAGTTGATTTCATCCATAGATTTGTAATGCTCTTCCCTTTCTCCCATCCAAAAAAAAAATTTATTTCTTCTTGTGCCGTATTAGATCATCTCTGTTCTGAAAACAACTGAGGACTTCTTCAGGTCCATTTCTACAATCAAAGATCTGATATTCATCCATGAAATAGGTGACTACTGCTTCAGTAACACAGTACCAATTTAATAACCCAACATTTTCATCAAGAATATAATTCCCTGCAGGATAATCAAGCAGTGGAGCAGGCTGCCCAGAGAAGCTGTGCATGATCCATCCTCGGAGTTTTCCAAAACCTGCACAAGCTGGTCTGACCCTATAGTTGTCCCTGTTGTAAGCAGCAGGCTGGACCAGACACATGTAGAGGTCCATTCCAGCCAGCATGATCCCATGATCCTTTCCTGATTATCTGTGCAGCAACTGGTTTTCGTTTAAGTACAATATTAGAACACATTTCTAGTTAAAGGTCTTTGTCCAAATCCTTAAATTCACTCATGGATTCCAAAATACACAACTATGCAAACATATATCACTGCATCATCAAATTGCACTTTGGGTTTTTCTTCATGTAAAATTAATTATCAATCAGAGCTATCTCAACAACTCTTGTCATAAACATGCAGTGCTTTTCCCTTCTCTTAGTAGTTGTAAATCAATTCAGTTTTCCAGCTTTTCCACTCACCTCTCATATTTTCTACCTACATGGTCCTACTGATAAACAGCAGTAGCACATAAAGCTATGATATAAATTGCTGTTGAGTTGGAACTGCATTTTCTTACAATGAAAATGTTCCTCCACTTTGGCAGATTCATTCTTACCTTAGAATCTAATACTTTCTGACACTGTCTCGGTGAGTCTAACTAAATGTGTTTCTGTAGAATTTTGGTGTTCAAAGTGAGTGTCGAATTTTTTTATGACAACTGCTTCTCACCTCAAAACTATAAAGTAGCTTGTCTCATAGGGCTGTCTACATGAATGAGTACATTTTCCAACTCTACTGGAATATTTGCATTGACATGTACCACAAATTAATTTTTTTCTGGGAAACCAACAATATTTGATTTCCACTTGAGATGTTCCTAAACAATTACCTTTAGAGCCCTATTAAGAGTAGGGACATTAAATAAATTATAAAGGGCCGAGTACCAAAGCCCTTGCTAAGGACTTAATTGCACAGTAATGGCAGAACTGCATAACATAATGTACAGACCTGTCCAAGGGGAGGATTTGTAGTAAGTCCACCTCCATTTTAAGTCTAGTATTATATATGGAAACACTATTTGTAAGATAACTCTTAGTGTTTGAAATTTTCAAAGATGAGTTGCTAGGAATTCTGTTCTAGGAAAAGAGTATACATATCCAATACTGAGAGGATTTCTATAAAATTAGTTTCTGCTGTTTATTTAATTCTCACCACTTCTCATAATTTATTTCACAAATTAATTTTAGTATATCCTCCCAAGAGAGGTCAGTGCACTGTCTGTATCTTTAGCATTTGCTACAAAATTACATTTACTCAGTTTAGTCAGGCTAGAAACATGATTGGTGATGCTGCAGATTTGCTGCTGAATTTTACTGGAAATTACAAAGTAAGTGAGACTGGAAAACACAGGTGTAGTGAATGTATCCCTGAAATATTTGTTAAAAATAGTTCTGAAGTATGTACAAGATCAGTTTGAGTTCTATATAGAACATCTAACACATTTATACTAAATATGTTTATGCCATTGCTTTTATAAAACCATAACAAAATCCTGGACTTCTGAAACTGATATTTTTGGCATTCATTTCAGAGAACCAAAATTTCATTCAGTATGAATTTCCAGAAGCAGTACAATAACCTTTTAAAAGTGATAACATACTTGTTCTTAGCAAATTAATCAGTACTACAAAATATACTGTAGAAGGGAGAAAAGGTCCTTAGTAGGTTTCAGTGTCTACTTTTTGAGTCAGCAGCAAATGTAATAAACTGTAAATTATTTAAAAGTGTAGCACACTATGACATCTCTTTAGGTTCAGATCACTGAATTTGTAATGCAGTCAACACTGTAGACAGAAACATTTCCACGTAATGCATGTAAAACATTTCTTCACCGAAATAAATAATGTAGAATATTGTATGAAGTCCAATGGGACCACATATTAAGCTAATCTAAGATGTCATGGAGTCATGGACTAATGAAGAAAGGATTGAAAGAATTAACCCAGTTTCTCTCCTTCTCTTATCAACTGTCACTGAGGGAGCATGAATCAGGAGAAAGTACTCAGTCCTTGATTCTGCCAAACCTATAGAAATATTTAATATCATTATTATTTGTCCTTTAAATAGTATATGTGAATATTGTGTAGCTTTTATATTTTCTGGTCTATCTCAAAACATTTTGCAAATGGTACAAATATCATTATTCTTTTTACGTAAAGAAAATATTTATTTTGTTGTATACCTTATTATTTATTTATTTTAGCTTACATTGTAAAATATATTAAAAAAAATATATATTTAAGAAAGTAAAATAAATAAAGCCAGAGAGAGGAAAGGTGTCAGAGTTCTCCTTTTGATAATGGGACTATTCATATTATTACAGTTCAATATTTCCCTAAACTGAGCAGAATCAAGAGTATGATTTGCTTCCATCAAGACACAAGGGTTGTGGTGGTGACATGTTTCCATCAAGCAAATCCAGCACCATCTTGAAAGTATAAGCCCATTTGCATCACATTGCTATAGTGAAAAATGTTAAAGCAGAGGATCCTTTTTTTTTTTTTTTTTCCTGAGTTATTAATAAGCTTTCTCCCATTGGAGTAGCAGCAGGTTAGCAAGAATAACAAAAGCTTTTCAGTGTGTTGAAAGAAAAAGCCTTACCCAGTCAGTAGCTCTCCTTTGCAGCTGTCCCTCATGGCACTTAAATGTCATTTCAAACTTCACTTCATCACCTTGGTGAGTTAATGCACTCTACGGCCTCACCAGATGCGTTTCTCTCAGATGAAATAAGTACTTTACATGGCTTCACCCTCACACTCCCCTCCTGGGAAACTCTCTTGAGAGGATGTTTATATGTTAAATTGCAAGAGAGCTATGGATGGGAAATATCAGTTCTGCTATAGCCTATGAACTGATCTACATTTCTTTCAACTCACTGAAACGGGGTCGCATAGTTAGAGACACCCAAACCAGGGAGGAAAAAACAGTGAATTGCTTATTATAAAACCGGAGCCAGATGCCAAGGATATACCTGACAGAGTTTCAAGAGAGAAAACAACAGATTTATACTTGTAAAATTACATATAGCACACACCTGTCTCTCCAGGTATATCTGTAGTCAAAACTTGATTCTTTTCTGAAATGTATTGCCTACTAGTGTAAATTAGTTAACTTTAATTGTATTTATTTCTGCTTTTTACCAATCTGCTGGATGATACAGGGTCATCTAATGAAAACCAATTTTTGCTTCTTCTTCTAAGATCAGTACTGCCTTTCTGCCAAGTAAGCACTTGGGCCCTTTGATGTTGACTTTTCATTGAACTATTTAGGCTGGAGAAGACCTTTAAGATAATTGAGTACAACTGTTAATGTAATACTGCCATGTCTACCAGTAATCATAGAATCATAGAAAGGTTTGAGTTGGAAGGGACCTTAAAGATCAAATGGTCCAAATCCACTTCCTGCGGTCAGAGGCACTTTCCACCAGATCAGGTTGCTCAAACTCCTGTCCAACTTGGTCTTGAATACTTCCAGGGAGGGGGCAGCCACAGCTTCTCTGGGTAACCTATTCCAGTGTCTCACTACCCTTGCAGTAAAGAATTTCTTCTTTATATCTAATCTAAATCTACCCTCTTTCAGTTTAAAACTGTTACCCTTCGTCCTATCCCTACACTCCCTGATAAAAAATTCTTCGCCATCTTTGCTGTAGCCACCTTTAAGTACTTGAAGGCCACTATCAGGTCTCCCCAGACCCTTCTCTTCTCCAGTCTGATAAATCCCAACCTTGTTAAACCCACCTCACCACAATCTCATTTTGGCTAGTTGTAGAGAGTGATTAGGTCTCTCCTGAGCCTTCTGTTCTCCAGGATAAACATCCCCAGTTCCCTCAACTGCTCCTCATAAGACTTGTGCTCCAAACCCTTCACCAGCTTTGTTACCCTTCTTTGGACATGCTCCAGTACCTCAATATCTTTCTTCTGGTGAGGGGCCCAATCCTGAACACAGTATTTGAAGTGCAGCCTCACCAGTGCCAAGTACTGGGGGACAATCACTTCCCTAGTCCTGCTGGCTGCACTATTTCTGATACAAGTCAGGATGTTTTTGGCCTTCCTGGCCACCTGGGCACACTGATGGCTCATATTCAGCTGGCTGTTGACCAACACTTCCAGGTCCTTTTCCAACAGGCAGTTTTCTAGCCACTCTTCCCCAAACCTGCAGCGTTGCATGGGGTTGTTGTGAGACAAGTGCAGGACCCAGCACCTAGCCTTGTTGAATCTCATACAGTTGGCCTCAGCCCATTGATCCAGCCTGTCCAGATCCCTCTATAGACCCTTCCTACCCTCAAGCAGATCAACATTCATGCCCAACTTGTTGTTGTCTGAAAACTTACAGAGGGTGCAGGCAATCCCCTCATCCAGATCATAAATAAAGATATTAAACACAACTAGCCGCAATACTGATCCCTGGGGAACACCACCTGTGACCGGTCATCAACTGGATTCAACTCCTTTTACCACAACTCTTGTTGTCATCCAGCCATTTTTTTACCCAGTGCACAGTATGCCCATCCAAGCCATGAGCTGCTAGTTTCTCCAGGAGAATGCTGTGGGAAATGGTGTCAAAGGCTTTACTAAAGTCTGAGTAGACAACATCCGCAGCCTTTCCCTCATTCACTAAGCAGGTCATCTTGTCATAGGAGGAGATCAGGTTAGTTAAGCAGGATCTGCTTTTCATAAACCCATGATGACTGGGTCTGATCACCTATTTGTCCTGTACATGCTGTGTGATGGCACCCAAGATGATCTGCTCCATGACCTTCCCCAGTACCAAGGTCTGACTGACAGGCCTGTAGTTCCCTGGATCCTTCTTCTGTCCCTTTTTGTAGATGGGTGTCACATTTGCCAACTTTCAGACAACTAGGACCTCCCTCATTAGCCAGGACTGCTGATAAATGATTGAAAGTGGCTTGGTGAGCACTTCCACCAGCTCCCTCAGTGCCCCTGGGGGGATCCCATTCAGACCCATAGACTTGTGTGTTTCTTAGTGGTGTAGCAGGTTGCTAACCATTTCCCTTGGATTATGGGGGCTTCATTTTGATCCCCATTCCTATCTTGCAGCTCAGGCGGCTGGGTGCGCCAAGAAAAGCTGGTCTTATGATAAAAGACTGAGGTAAAGAAGACGTTAAGTACCTCAGCCTTTCCTCATCCTTTCTATTTCCTCCTGCATTCAATAAAGGATGGAAATTCTCCTTAGCACTCCTTTTGTTATTAATGTATTTATAGAAATATTTTTTATTGTCTTTTACAGCAATAAGCAGATTAAGTTCTAGTTGGGCTTTGTCCCTTCTAATTTTTTCCTTACATAACCTCACAACATCCTGAGTTGCCTGTCCCTTCTTCCAAAGATCATAAATTCTCTCTTTTTTTTTTTTTTTTTTTTTTTTTTTTTCCTGAATTCAAGCCAAAGCCCTCTGTTCAGCCAGGCAGGCCTTTTTTGCCACTGGCCTGTCTTTCAGCACATGGGCATATCCTGCTCCTATGCCTTTAATATTTCTTTCTTGAAGAATGTCCTCAGTAGAAGACAGTCATGGTCTGGGTAGTTTCTGAGCTTCATTGAATTGAATGTATACATGGAACAAATAAGTGGAAAATTACTAAACAACTATTATAGCCCAAATCCATCCAGATTTCCAAAGTGTAACACTTCCTGGGAACAACTCCAATCAAACCTAACACAAGCACTTCTGGTGTTGACACCATATTTTCTCTACAAGCCCTGTACATGGGAAACAAACAAGCAAACAAATCCCCAATATTGGGACTTCCTTAAATTTTCAGAAGGTTGCATAACAATACTACTTTCATAAAAGTATGCTATTTTATCATGATATTAGTCTATAAGAAAATGTTTTAAACATACATAAATGCACTCCTTCAAAAATGTCGAACATAAGGCCTTTATTATTTTTATTATTCTTGAAACATACTTTTATAACAACTCTAAGAGTGGCCACCAAACATTCCTTTGCTGAGGCAATTTTGAGAAAACTTATGAAAAAATATTTTTAAAATCCCCTCTCTTCAAGATCACTGGACAATAAGTGTTGACTTTGCTGACAGAAATTGTGTTTTGGCAGCAATCCACATGCCTGGGGACAGACTATTCCATGGATTTGAGATGGAATTGTTCCATTGCTGTCTCCATTCAAACCAGCCAAGGGCCTGGACTACAGCTTAACTTCAGATTTACCTATCTAGCTGACTATTAGCTGACTAGCTAAGGTTTGTCATAACTACTAAATTAAGTACGGTTCTTTACACCATGCTCAAAATTACTGAAAGAAGCAGCACAGAAAACAACGCTTAGTAGAAACTTCTGTAAGCTAGTTGCATTCCTAACATCTGGAGTATAATGTATTATTAACAAGTAAGTAAATGAGTAACAGAATACAGGAAGATTATAACAATTATAACATGTTACCAAAGCAAGATTAAATAGTCTCAAGAATGTAGCATAGTGTGTAGCTAAGATGATTTATTGACAAGCTCAAGCAGTTTAGAGTAATATCCTTAAAGGGCAAGGGGGGAAGGCTAGTGAATGAAAGTCAAGAATTGCTTTTTCTTCTGTTTGCTTTCATTGTTCTGCCTGGTTTCTTCCACTTTTTATCAGAGCTGTTTTAGCGGTAAAAATTGTAAAAGTGATTAATAGTAATTGAGAGAGAATTCTCACAGTACTTTACATCTTCTGTATGATCTGATGTGTGCATCCCACTGTCCAGATCACTGTCACACATTACCACTGGCAGGTAGCCTACACATGGAGTCTGGCAGGTTTGGAAGGGAGGCTGGAATCCAAGCCACTGACCATGACTCTCATTGCCTTTAAACCACCAAGCTGGATAATGCTTTCGTTTCACTTAAACTGAGCTGGAAGGAAAGTATTTTGGCTTCCTTGTCCCTCAGATGACTTGAACAAAAAATATCCATTAGTCTGTCACCACTTATGAGACACACATTAAAATCTGTCCTTGAACAGGGGCATTTCCATTGATTTTACTGGAATCCCAAGACAAGATTCTCAGTGAGGGTACAACATAATTGCATGGAAACTGGTAGAGTTATAGTCATTTACACTTTCTAAAAAGATAAACTATATATCAGAGGTTAAAAAGTGGCATTTTGTTTCTGAAACACTAAGAAAAATCACACAAGGATAAGTTATGAGTTTAGTTGGGTGTTTCTGCCTTTGACCAACTTCTATGTAAACAGAATAGTGGAAATAATTTTCCAGCTCTCAGAGTGGGACACAAAAGTGTCAGTAAGTATTTACTGACACAGGTGTTAAATTGAAAGAGGTGTTTACCGAATTTCCTATTCTATGTATGGGAAATACTGCAAAGGTAGATAGTGATGTGGGGGTGCTGGTCAACAGCAGGCTCAACATGAGCCATCAGTGTGCTCTGGCAGCCCAGAGGGCAAACCACATCCTGGGGTGCACCAAGTACAGCATAACCATCCTGTCAAAAGAGGTGATTATCCCCCGTCTTTAGCCTTGGTGCAGCCTCACCTTGAGCACTGTGTGCAGTCCTGGGCCCCAAAATTTAAGAAGAATGTGAAGGTATTTGAATGCATCCAGAGGAGGGAAACAAATCTGGTAGAAGGGCTGGAAGGCATGTCCTGTGAGGAGCAACTGAGGACTCTTAATTTGTCTAGTTTGGAGAAAAGGAGGCTGAGGGATGACCTCATTGCCTCTACAACTTCCTGAGGAGAGGACATGGAAAGGAAGGTGCTGAGCTCTTCTTCCTGGGAGCCAGTGGCAGGACACATAGGAAAGGTTCAAATCTATGCCAGAGGAGGTTTAGACTGGATATTAGGAAGCATTTATTTACCAAGATGGTGGTAAAACTCTGGAACAGGTTTCCTAGAGTGGTGATTGATGCCCCAAGCCTGTCAGTGTTTAAGACGCGTTTGGACAATACCTTTAATAACATGCTCTAACTTTTGTTCATCCCTGAGGTGATTGGGCAGTTTGACTAAATGGTCACTGTAGGTCTCTTCCAACTGAAATTCTTCTGTTCTGTTCTGTTCTGTTCTGTTCTGTTCTGTTCTGTTCTGTTCTGTTCTATTCTATTCTATTCTATTCTATTCTATTCTTTCTATTCTATCTCTGTGTAGTAAATGATCACTTTCTTATGGCTTACTGTACATATGCGTCTGTTTTTACTCTTTTCATTGTCCTGGTTCGGGCTGGAATAGAGTTAATGTTTCTTTTTGGTAACTAGAACAGTGCTGTGTTTTGGATTCAGTATGGGGTTGGCATGAGAAGAATGCTGATAATACACTGATGTTTTCAATTGTTGAGATTTCAAGGACTCTCCAACTCCCCATGTTCTGCCTGTGCGCAAGTGCATAAGAAGCAGGGAGGGAGCATGGCCAGAGCACTGGACCCACATTGGCCAATGAAATATTCCATATCATGTAATGTCATGCTCAGTATATAGAGGAGGGGTGGTCAGGAAGGGGATTCCTCTTGCTTCTGGAATGGCAATTGTGGGATCATAGTAGTTTGGGATAGATAGCCGGGAAAGGGCTGGGTGTTGGTCAGTGGGTGGTGAGCAATTGTACTGTGCATTGCCCACTTATACTTTCTATTACTATAATTGTTTTATTTTATTACCATTGTTAAACTGTTTCTATCTCAACCTGCAAATCTCCCTTTACCCCTTCAATTCCCTCCTCCATTCCCAGGTTGGGGGGGAGGGTAGGTGAGCAGTTGTGGGGTATTTAGCTGCTGTCCAGGCTCAAACCACGACATTTATTCATTGCAGTGCTATGGGATGTTGTTACAAAACTGTATTTGAGATAAAAATCCAGTGTTTCTGAAAACATGATGATAGGAATGTAACCATGGCCACAAGGGCATTCAATTCAGTCATAATATAAGTACAACAGACTGCCTTAAGCATCAAAAAGGCCACTCCACACCTTCTGATTGGCATTTATTGTAGTTTATAATATGGCAAACCTGACACCACAGAACAGGATAAAATATTATAATAAGAAAAATGATTGATTACTTAATGTCTGCACAGCACTTTTAAATATGAAACACTTAATGCTAAGAAAGAATTCAGATCAGCATGACATGTATAAGCTGAGACTGAAAATTACCCGTATGATGAAGTAATGTATTTGTTAGACTGTAGTATTTAGAATCCTTTTGTGTTCATTCCAATTACTGTTATGGTCAAGCATTTTCTGGTGATCCATTGAATAAATGGTCAATTATACTGTTGTGTAAAATACAGAGAAGCTGATAATACAATTGCAATCTACATAGTTCAAGCTTTATTCATTAGCTAAAGAAAAGATTATTCTTTAGAAAGCCAGTCATGGGTCTCCTTGAAGAAAGCATGTAGGAAATGACATCTCACAGCAGCAACTTTATGCTTTCAAGTAGATGGCTAGAGTGATGGGAAGTTTTATGGGAATCCTTTACTCTGGATCCAGACAAATTGATTCTGCTTAATGGAGTGAATTATATTTGACAGAGTAAATATCAAGTCAATACATAAACATCCTTTAAAAGATATAATTTGCAAGAAAATGGAAGGGATAGGGGATGAAATTAGAAATAAAATAAAAGATTCTTGATCAGACAATTTTAAAAACCTGAATGATACAGCCAAGGACCAGTGACCTTCAGGGCAAAGGTTTCCATACTAGCAGATTAGCATCTTTCCATGCAGTATTGAAATCTCAAGATTCAAGCAAATACTGGCCATATTCTGCACTTACACATAGCTAACATGACCGCAGCAGCAGCAGAAAAGCAAAGCAGATTTTAGCAGAGCATACAATCTTTTATAAGAGTCAAAAAATTTATCATTATGGAATGTATTTTTTTGATACCCTAAGTATCTAATCCTATTGAAAGTCTTGGGGTTTATTTTATTAATAGCAAATTATGGGCAGAACTGATGGCACTGCCTTTATTACAGTTGTTGAACTCTTTGCACTACAAGAAGCTATTATCAGATCTCACATACTTTCCAAACTAATCCTTTGTTTAATGCTCCATGCTGGGTTTTGCCTCAGGCTGGTTATTTCTGGGAAATTTCAGACAAAATTGTTTTCTCCTTATTACTTTCTGGTAAAGTTTTCTTTCAGAAGCTGTGTGGCCCTTTTTTCTGGATGAAGGTTTGGCAATTTGACGAGCTGTGTTTACTACTATACCACAAAAATAAACATGAATGAAGCCAAGGTAGAAAGCTTTGTAACAGCTCTTTCTTCTCAGGAAGGACATGCTTGAGTGTTGTAGGCAGCTTTTCAGAAGATTCAGTCCTCGTCTGCATCTCACAACTGGCAGTGCTGACCAGGCTGTATGTGTGCCAGATGCAGCCTGGCTGCAGGGGGGAGGTGGGATCACCACTGGCTTTCATCTGCCCGGTGGCAAAGGTACAACCTGGAGCATGTTGCCTCCAGCATACAGCCGTGCTGGGCTCCCTGAGACTGCAAAGCTCATGCTGAAATGGTGCTGAGTTTGGGCTCCCATAGCGTGATTTTTATTCAGCTAGCTGAAATTATGCCAGCATAGGCATACCAATCATGCATAACCACACTCATAATTTCTGGTTGTGAGGAAGACATGCTCTCAGTGACTAAGCACTTGATGTAACTCAGCCTGTTCACCAACCTTCTCAGAGTTGGCCTCATAGATGTATTTGAGATTTATCTTCATTTTGGAAATTAGAGCTGTTTGCAGTTTAATAGGAAAGATAGCTTGAAAGGAATTCTATATATGCCTGTTCTGGTCTCTTCTTTAATGTGGGTTAAAGCATGATCCAATCCTATACAAGCTCTAGCATCAGTGTCTTCCAGATGGGCAGTAAATCTGAACACAAGGGAGAAGTTCTCAGCTGCTCCAAGTCAGCACATATCCAGATGAAGTATCTTCTGTTAAGGGTTATGTACTACAGGGATTATAAAGCCATTGTTTCTGTAAACGATATACACAATCATGGTGATTACTTGGCAGTGTGGCAGGCTGGGGAAAAATCAAAGGCAAGGAAGCCCAAGCTGGAATGAAGTAATGGACAATTCAGGACAGTGCAGAAAAATTATCATCTATTTCTTTACCCAGTATTTAGTCATTGATAATCACTCCTAAGAAGATGTATTAGAGGGAATAATAGGAAATAAAAAAGGAATAAAATTTCACCTAAATTTTCCATAGCCACATCACTAATCTTTTTTTTTTTTTTTTTTTTTTTTTTCTGATAAGAGGCTATTTTTTTGACATAAAAGAAATGTGTGGGTTTGAGATGTCTGGACTTCTCTAAGGCATTCAGTATTGAAAAATGTGATAATCATGAGCTGGACTAGAGAAGGTGGTACATAAGTTATACAGAAAGTGCATGAGAAATTAGCCAAAGAGATAGCTTATGACAGAGGTATCCTGAAAGAAGAATGATTATCAGAGAAAAATTATATGTGAAATTCTCTGTAAATCACTCTGAAAGCTTGTTTAATTTAATATTTACCACAATGACCTCTGTCTCTCTAGTGACATTTGCTAATGACACAAACATGGGAGAAATAATACCTATATAGGGATATAAGAGTGGTATCTGAGCACAGCTGGGAGCCTGGTATATGTTCTTCACTTTTGAAATATCACAGGCAGTGACTTGTAAATGCTTCTTGTTGTTTACTCAAACACAAACTGAATGTGTTTGAAAAAGTAGCTGTATGAATAAAACAATGGTTTCCAGACTTCTATTATGCTAAAAGTCTAAACTGTATCAATATCTGATGTCAGGAGATAACAAAATTAATGACAGTAAACCAAATAAAACTATGATTGTCATTCAGAATAATGTAAAAAGTGTGCAGTCATTAGCTCTTGAACCCAGACTTGTGAACGGCTGGACTGGGTGGAAGAAGATTGTTGAGAGGATTTTTTCAATGACCTCAGACAGGTAACTGACCTTCAGCTCAGAAGCACACATATTTGATAAAGTGCCATGGATATCTTTGGGGCCTGGATATATAAATAGTGATCAAGATTACTAGACTGAAAGAAAAAAATTGATTGGACCTGATGGCTTGAGCTGCCAACGAAAAAATAACTTTTCCAATTGAAAAAAGCAGGCTCTTCAAAATAACTATGAAGTGTGAAACCCTACAATATTTAATGATAAAAGACTAGACATTCAGAGACAGAAATTACTTACAAAAGGGCATTATGTTGGCGGGATCACTAAAAAGAAACAGTGGAGAGAAATTTAAAGAAGTTGTTGCAATAGACAAAACTCATGACCCACCCAAAAGCAGATGAAAGTGCTGCCAGAACCAAGAATGAGGTAAAGTGAGAGATCTGACTAGCAATCACACACTTGCATGAAAAAGAGATAATTGTGCATGAACAGAGTCAGGTTCAGTCAGGAAAGAGACATGAATAGTAAGGGCACAGATGCATTAGATTTGCTTTCATATGGACATCATCTTGCAAAACAAAAGGAATGTTTAGCATTATGGAAGATATGCATGAAATGCCATAGGTAATTTGTTTCCATAAGCTTACCACCAGGCAAATGGAAATGCAGAAAACTTTGTAGAACAGAAATATTTACACTGGTGGTACGGTATTTCTGTAGGCTCATATTGTAAACTAAGAAACAGAGCAGATGTGACTATATAACTACCTTCATAATTCCAAAGGATGTGCATGAGCAATTCAGAAATTTCCTTTCAGGTAGTTATTTTATACCGTTTCAAAGATTTTCTTCACTGTGGCATTTTGGATGCTGTTGCCAACTTGAAGAATAGAAATTACACAGAATTCAACTTTGCATGATCCTGGAAGGAGTTTAGTCACATCCCTGTGAGACTTTGACTCCATTAAACTCTTATCTTGGACTAGTTGGATGTGCCTAAGAAAGAAACACTACATCCTTCTGCTTGGGTACCCAATCTGTAATGCAATAAAACACCAGTAATTAAGAGAGAAGCAACACATTTTTAGATTTAAGTTAATTTAATGTAACTAAATACTATAAATTAAGCACATAACAAAGCCTGGACCTGGACTGAGGCTTTAGAGTTAAGCTGCCCTCCAGAAATAGTTGGGTTTTAACATTACTTATTGTAAGGACACTTTTCTGAGAGATCACTTTCCTGGGAGGAAAACCACCACAGGAGTAGGTGTTCCACAGTCAAACAGCAGAGAGGTAGGTCACACTAGGCATGGTATAGCTGGTTTTGAATCAGGACTGTAATATGAAGCCTGAGACTTTTCAGCTTACACCAGTTATCCCCCACATTCTTACTAATAGGACCTGATGTGCTGTAGGCGATAGAAAAATGGAGGCTCTGAGAGGGAAAGGGTGGAGATAAAAGGAAAGAAATATCAAGGAACAACTCCATGTATATTAAATTTGGGGGGAGGTTGTTAGACAGATGCAAAGTTTAAACATTTTAACAAAAACCAGGCCACTCTGTGCTCTCTTTGCACTGGTGTGAGAACTTCAGTGTTCTGATACCTCTTAAAGTATTTGATGAGAGACTAATAGCCTGACAGGCTAACACTTCACTTCCTTCCAATTAGGAGACTTTAACATCAAAGCCAAGGTCCTCCACTCAGCAAGGGCTTACTTGAATGAATTATAGAGGAGAATAAGTCCAGTAGTTTCTTGGTTTTTCCCTCGTGGAGACACAGTCCGGCATAGGCTTTAATAAGATGTTTGAGGTCAAAAGGTTCAGGTTCCTCACTGTGAGCACTAGGAAGCTGCCAGAGTGTTTCAATATGTGTGGTGTTTGTAATGCAATCAGACAAAGCTGAAAACTCTATTACACAGTGTCATGTGGCTGACTTCCTTTTGGAGTGCTCTCATGTATAGTTAACAGCAAAGAGTACGGGACTTTTAGTACGCTATGAATCTTCCATGTCACTATTTCAGCCTGCTGAAACGAGCAATGCCTTTGCCACCATTAGATTTTGGCTGGCAGGAGGGGTGCAACAGTGGCTTCCTCCAGGGCATTGTGTCAGTGGTTTAGGTATTGATTGGTAACAGATCTCCAGGACTCAGATGAGAAACGATGACTATGTTTGATGTACGATGTTATTTGACTTGCTAAGCTCGAATCTCTAGCAGAGTCTAAAAAGGCTACTGTAAACTGGTCTACCCCTATTTATGTCACCAGCAAAGCAAAAAATATTAAAATCCCTTTGAGATAAGCACAGAAGATACTTTGCTACTTCTTTTGGTCAAAAAGCTTTTTAGATGCAGTGTATTTTTTCCTCTGAATAATATATAGATTTACTTCTTATTTTCTAATGGTTCCTACTGTCAAGACTGGATCTCTCCACCTTTCAGCAACAGCTTTTGTTCTGAAGGAGTTTAAAAAATATATGTATTATTTATTTTAATACCCATTTAACACAGAACAACCGCCGTACAACTGACTGTAGTATAGAAATTGTTTGCTGTAATATTACAATGGAATGAGAAAAAAGGAAAAATAGACAAAGGAAATGTCTTCTGTTAATCACACAAAGGACTGGATTCATCACACCTTGCTATAAATCCTCTGTGGTCAAAGGAGAGAGATTAACATCCACTGAAGAGTTGTTAACATCAAAGTTTCCTTCCATGCAAAACAGCTAAGGTATAACAAAGACCAAAGACCACTACAGAGATAAAGTCAAAGAACTGGGAGACACAAGACATTTATCAGACATGAAGATCTCAAAATTAACATCTTGAGAAGAGTTTCTACAATATAAGGTCCCTATTTCAATAATCATTAAATGATTAGGTGCAAATGGTTTATGTAGCAGTTCACTAGTCTCCAAGAGAAATTCATTGCTGTATCCAGCTATTAGTCTCCAAATCACAGTGTCTAAATTCATGCACACTTACAGGCTGCAAAAAAAATCCCATCAAATGAAAGCGCTTTTAATTCCCACCCCCTCCCCAACTCCCTAATTCCCAGGTAAATCTCTCTTTTTTTCTTTTTCTTCTTTTTTTTTTTTTCTTTTTTTCTTTCTTTTTTTTTTTTTTTTTTTTTTTTGAGTTACTGTTGGGTTTCTAGCTATTTTTCTGTTTTTATTTTTCTCTACATGATCCTAGGTTTTGTCTGCCCCCAAAAAATGAACCGAGCTAAGTAAATTGATGCAGGATATGACCCTTTATCACCAAAAGAAAATCCAAAATTCGGTGATAGAAGTTTATTTAAATTATGCATATTCCATGTTTAAGGAACAAAAATCAACTTCAGTGTGAGCGACTTCCATAGCAATGTAGTAGTAGCAATGAAAGTTTTGGAAAAGTATTACTATTTTCATTCATTTTGGCTTTATTTGGAAATCTCTGTTCCTAATTGAAATGCCGTTACTGATAAAATAAGATCTATGTATATTCTTTGTCTTGTGTTTTTCTTCCAGTATTAGCATCCCCTAATTACTGAAACTAACTGAAAAATACTGTCTTAAAAAACTTTTTGCTCAGTAGAAGTAATTAAATGTTTCTAGACTTTCTCACTTCTGTAAAACAAAAATAATAAACCCAAATCCTCTAAAAATACTTTCTCAGTTTCTTTATGCCTCTGTTCCTTTTGTTTCTTTCAAATTTTTTTTTCCCAATCTCCTTTACCTTTCCCAACACACGTTTGTCTTTCTTTCTCCCTTAAATTTGTATATGAAGAAGAGCAATTAAGCAAAATTTTTTTTTTTTTTAATTTACAGTTTAGGATAGTGGTTGAAGAGAGTTAAAAGACTAAGCTATCCCTGAAGAATAGACCTTCAACATGAAGACTTCAGCATGGAAAAGGCTCCTGGCAGTGTATGATTCATTCAGTGTTGACACATTCATAACAGCCACGAAATTTAGCTTCTGGAAAGTTGCATCACAGATTGTCTTAGGGATATGTCAGGCCAAGACCAAGGAAAACCTTAATTAGTATGGTTGAATGTTGGAAATAATATCTGGTGTACACAGAAGAGAATAGGAAGATGAACTCAGCTTTTTTTTTTTTTTTTTTAATAGGAAAAGGCTAGTTTTTGTAATCTTACTGAAATTTCAGTTCTTGAAAGTCTGTTTCTTTGTTACTAAATAAAAATGACTGTTTGTAATTCATAGGAATACATGACGTGTGTGTCCCCCATAGAAGCCCAGTTTCCAATTCTTCTAAACCACTTTTGATGGAGAAAAACACTGACAAAGTTCCAGCTGTTTGAAATTCAAAATACATCGAGTCATAAGGTGGTCTAAATAGAAATTTCTTGTATTGTACAGTATCTTGAAAACATGAGGTACTGGGAATGCATAAGTCTTTAAACACTTTCCTTTTTCCAGTAACATTTCTTCAAAGTTTCTTGGTGCAAACACAAATGAATTTCCAATGACACTTCTATATTTTTCATCAATCTTTAAATAGTGTGTCTTGAGTCTCCTGACTTATTCTTCACACCTAGAGACATTTTCAGTTTCTATCTAACTCATAAAAAAGAAATGTAGATAAATGAAGTGTGCTCATTTATAAGGAATTAAAGAAGGATCCCATATGTAGTTTAAGAAAAATATATGTTTTGCAGACAACTAAATCTAATGAACATCAACATCATATACTTTTTGCTATAACAGTATATAAATCTTACAAAATAAATTCTTATTAGTCATCTATTACTGGACTAATTATTTTTTTAAAAAACTATGAAGTAATAAATCACTATTTCAAGGCAAGATAAGAAAAGCTTTATTTTTCTTTTTCAGTTTTTGCTTTTTGAAATCAAAAAGAAATTTCCATAGGTAGATTTTTTAATTAAGAATCCTGAATTAAGATTTTCATATACTTTTGTAGTATTGTATGAACATAGATATGACATGCCGATTTTGCCTTTTTCTGCAAAGTAAAGTTTGTGTGACACTATAGTAATCAGATAATGTTTATCTGATAACCATTAATTTTCATGTGTAAGTGTGTCTACAAGGTTTTCACTTTAGTTCAACAAAAATTAACCAGATAAATTGAAAGTATACTCTCAATAAATCTTCTACAGGAATGACTTTAAGCTGATCATGTATATGGCAAAGCCTCTATAGAAACTCTCTTCTCTGTTTTCAGTACACCATGGAAGTCAGTCTTAGCAAGCTTTTGTTTGATTCCTTCATGTGGCTGAACAAAAGATCATCCTGAATATTATTTACAGTCCGTTTCCATTTCCATACTAATCATATTATTCCAGAAACTCAGTCTATATTCACTTGCCAGTCCCCACTAGGGAAAGACAATCTTTATTATGTAAAAAAATGGACATCAGAATATTGTTTTTGAAGTGCAATGAAGTGATTTCATAACAATGTATCTTCATATTGCCTAAATGATTTTAAAACCTTAATGCACTGCAGGGGTCTGCCTCAGTGGCATAATGAAATGGGACAGTTCAGATTGCAACCTGCTGTGTGAGGTTCCCTCCGTGTACAGATCAGCATGACAGCTCTGTCTCCTTTCCTTTTTATCTTTCTTTTCCTCTCCAAGTACTGGGTAATATTCTTGAAGAGGGGGATGCCACTCAGTATCTCACACATCCAGCTGGTGATTAATTTACACAGGGTAAAGATGACGTACTTCTTAGAACAAAATCTACTGCTGCAGTTTGATCATGAAAGTTGCCAAAAGATTCAATATATAGCTCTGTTAACTACTGGATGTTAGTAGAAATGTCAGCCATCTACTTTTCATAACCAGCAAATTGGCCTATACACACACACCCTGGACATATAGATAAAAATGTATAGCTAGGCATATAGATAAACATATACTTAGAGAGAAAGTGGGAGAAAAAGTGACGTGCACACACATGTTTACCTATACACTGCTGACATGATGATTTTACATTGTCTAAGACTACAGGCAGCTGCAAGGGAAAAAAGGATGCCAAAAAAAAAAAGGTGTAAGCAGCATGAAATAACTTCACAAGAATTTGAACAACTCTTACAACTGAAAACCTTCAGGCTGATATTTGTACATTTAAATGATCTGATACTCACTGTATTACAACTATTTTTTTTCCGTCCTTTGGGTATAACCCTGGAGGCCTCTTTTAGTTGTGGCTGTGGCCTAGACAGAGCAAAAGTAATATCCTAAATATAAGTAAGTAAATATACTGATTGCTGCTGCAACCTCCTAGAGAGAATGTTTGCAGATCAATAACTATCATGAAGGAAGAAACCAAGAGCACTTGTGTCTGGAAAGGAGTTTAGCAGGGACAGTGAAGGGGTAATACTGGTTGACTGTTCCTGTTTACCCAATAGTCTTACTGTAACTTTATCTTGAGGCAAAAGTCCATCTGAATCTACAGGGGAAGTAACGGCACCGAATTCGAGATATTGTTTTGCTGAAGTAAGCTGAAGCACCAGTCCTGGGTTAAGTCTTGAGCTAAGATCTACTGGATACTGCACAAACTCAAAATGGAGGGAAAATTTTACTTCCAGAATCGTAGGTAGTCTTGACTAGACATTCAGGATAAAAATAATTTCACCTAACTTTATGGCATAATTTTCTGCATCTCCTAGGCTCCTCTTTGAATCAAATGGGCACTTCTGGTCATTTCTCAGACCTATTTTAGCTGTCTCCTTAAATATAAGATGGATTGCACCCTAGAAGTACCAATTTCTCTTCATTGATAGAGAGGGGGCCTGGGGTGACTGTCTTGTGTGTAGATGGATGAATCCCTACCCCTCTGTTCCTAGAACAGTGCTGCAGCTGAATTAATGTCTCTGGTGGCACGTTCTCTAACAGGGTTGCATTACTGTATGAGTATTAATAATGTAGGTGATCCTATTCTGTGGAGGATGAGTACGTGCCTTTGCAACAAGATGGATTTTGTTACCTGAAGATGAGCTAAAAGTTATTTTAAGTCACATTTTATTTTGTATTTAATAGTAACAGTCTAATGTGCAATTTTCTTCTGCATGCACTATATAGCTAGCTTTTCCAGTCTTTGAATTGACACATCACAACATACAAATACTTCAGTCTATAATAGTCTGAACAAGGAGGGAAGAACCCAACCATCAGCAACTCACCTGCAAACTAGGGAGATTTCAAATTACACAAGCTTTTTACTACCATCCTGCCCTTCCTGCCCTAAACTGCATCTAATTCCATCATCATCTTTAACACTGGGTTTCATCTCTTTCAGAGCTGCACTTTTCAAACACTGTTTAAACAGTGACACATACTACTTTACTGTCAGGTAGGTGACAAAAAAGGGGATCCACTCAAGATCATTTGACTCTTTTGCCAGCTAAATTCATATGAAATTTTCCTGATCCAAAGGGCATGAAACCAGTCTTTCCATATATTTCAAACAACATTAACTCAGTCCCCTAATAGTAACTCTGCATGATTACAGATATTCCATCATATATTCTTTGCCAGTCTTTTGTACACGGTTCCTTTTATAAGACTAAGAGATATCTGTGCCTAAATTGTAACTATGGAAATATTGTTTCTTCATAAACTCTACAGCCCTGTAGACTAGGAGGTAGCTGCATGACTCCTTTATCTGAAAGTACTCACTCTTAAGGGTGATACACGTTCTAATGTTCATTGCTGGTAGGCACAGATCAGAAGGAATGTGGCCCATATTGCCTCATTTCAATTTTGCTATTGCCTAATCTTTATTTTCCTTTCAATTGCTGTTACACCTGGGCTATGGAAGCAAGAAGAAATAAAAAACAAAACAAAACAAAACAAAACAAATCCTTCTACTGTCCTGAGATAGATCTATTAAAATCCAAGTAATAAAAAGCTTGAGCTTGACCATAACCTAACCACTAATAGCAATACCAAGAGTAAAGATAAGCTGTCCCAGGCTGTCCTCTGAAGACATGATTTCTTCTCTCATGCATATATGCAGAGATGAGCGAGAAGTCTGCTTGTAATCAGCTACTTCTTCGTATGCAGCATGACCTGAATAATTTTTTTTGGTCTGAGGGCTAATAGAAGACAAGATGCCTAAATTTGCTATATTGTGAAGACATGAATACAGATGACTTCGGCCACCAGGAGCTGGATTCCTTCTAATTAGCTGGGCCACTGATTGAGACGCCTGACTTGCAAAGATAGATATAGTATGCTTCCTCTGTATTTAACAACAAGAAATGAAAACCCATAGAAGGTGATTCACCCCACTTAAGATGTCAACTGCCCTTTAGTAGTGCTGGCTTGCTCCAACCATACTAAGGCAGATGAAGGTGACTGTGCCCTTCAGATGGGTGCATTTACACAGAATAGCCCCGGGCCGTTGTTTCGAAGCAGAGAAAATAAAGTCAACCCCCTCAAACTGGGGACATTACCCTGGTTAACAATGCTGCACACGATGGCAGAATTGGGCTAAGTAGATCGTACAATAGCTGACTTGGCAGGTAAAGGGGTTTGTTAGAGGAAGCAGCTGCCGATTTCCTAGAGGGTACGAAAGCAATTCTCTTTTCGGGTCCAACATGTTCAGGCAGCATCAGATAAGGAAGCAATCGGTATGTTCACACCTGCTTACATTCAAACTATCTGCTAACTGCTGACACAAACCTTCTATCTTCCTACTGAGACACCAAGATAAATTTAGAGGAAATGGAACTGTACAGGGAAAAAACAAAACAAAACAAAGAAACAAACAAACAAAAGAAAAAAAAAAAAAAACAAACAAACAAAAACCCCCTAATTTTTGCTAAATTGAGTGATTCCTATAGGCTCTGACCAACAGTTTGAGGTCAACTAAGCAGGAAAGACAAAAGAGAGTCCCTCAGGGATTATTCAGAAGCTAAAATAGAAAATTTTCTCAGCTATTTATCACCTGGGTTTGACCTCCCAAGCATTTTTTTTTTTTTCTTTACAATAAGAAGGCAATGAAGGATTTGCCAGTGAATGAAAGGGAGTTTATCTTCCCAACATTTTGTTAGTGACACTCTGGGGCTCTCTCTGTTTCTGACTTGCGTTTCTTTTGGAGTTAGATCCTTAGGCTTGTTGTTTGGTTTTGGTTATTTTTTATATTTTTGTTTTGTTTTGTGTTGCACTACATCCATGAGCAGTCGGTGTGAGATATGGTGTACGTTTGTAAAGTATATCTAGGGCAAGGTTCTACCTGTGATTTTTGATTTTTTTTTTTCCACAATTCCTTCCAAATAAACACATCAAAGGCTTTTTTTCTTTTTTTTTTCTTTTTCTTTAGCAAATCTGTTGTCATTGAAAGGACTGATCTTGTAAGATGTCTCGAATCCTACTCTCCCATAGATACTGCCACGGAAGCAGGTGCTTGGCATCTCTCAGGATCAAACCCTAAAATGCTAGTTGCCATGGCGACTGAATGTGAAAGAACAATAAAGAGCTGTTTACCAGGGAAACTTATCAGCGGGGCTCGACAAAGCACCACAAAACTGTAATTAGGGTTGCGTTGAAACACAGCTTTATTTTTGCAGCTAAAACTAGGCAACAGCCTTTGCCTTTGATTCTTCCTGATATTTTCCCTTGTATATCCCTTGCATCTCTTGTGTAAAATCCCACCCAAACTCTAAGTAGATTACAGCAGAGTAGGCAAAAATTAGCATTTTGAAAAATCCATTAAAAACAAGGCTGCAAAACTGCATGCAAATGACTATATGAAAAATGACTCTTCGAGAAGCAGTGCTTTGAAGTATCTTACACACCCAGAGGTTGCTATACTCCATAGCAATCTGGAGAAGATCATGATAGTTTAGCATACATTTTTGGATGCAAGGGTTGATTTTATATTTGATTGAAAGAGCAATACCTCAAACAACACATAGAGTCCTCTGGTTCTTCGCATTAAATTTTGCTTGGTTTTTTGCTTCTTAGGATTCTGTTTTCCTATGTTGTTAGTAATAGTGCTATCATAGCTGACAAGTTAAAACAGATATTTTGATAGCAGTAATCAATGTTGGCTTGGCAGCTTTGTGTCCTGAATGAATTCAGAGGTGCACTGTGAAAAGCATTTCACAAATGCCTGTGAAGGGAAGGTCTTTACAGTGAAAAGCTTTCGCTTTAATTAAGCAAAACAGATGGTGCTGGAAGGGAAACAAAGGCACACAGAGGTGAAGCATCTTGCTCACAGCTGATCAGTGGCAGCTCTCAAACAGTTTTTCTCAAATTGTTAGGACTCTGAACCAATGTCAGTTATCAACACAAATCATTGTGCACCTTTGCATTCAGCTGTAACACCGTGTATGTGATGTGGGTCCCCTGGATCACCACCAGCCCACAGTCAGCAGTCTGAGAGCCTCTGCATTAGATGCACATCAGTACTCCTATTTCCGCAGGCAGAAATTGCACACTAAAGAAAGCTTCACTCTTCTGTTACAACATTCAGGAGGGTATTGGCAGATTTTGGCAGCTCAGCAGGAGCTGTTGGGAAGCCTCATGTAGTAGTCTGTCATTTATGTGCTGGGTTATATAAAGAGAAAAGAGATGCTAAAATAAAATAAAATAATAAAATAACATTATTAATTAATTAAGGATGACTTAGTGATACTACAGCATTCATCCTCACTGCTCTCCCACAAGGTGTTTTTGTGATGCTTTTGTTGTCCTTTTTTTTTTGCAGACTGTGTTGCTGCTTCAAACTTCCACGCAAGTTGTTCACCATATGACTCCCAGGCATGGGGGAGAAATGAGGAATTTGTAGCACTGTTTCTGTTAGTGTAGTGTTTGAATCAGTTAAAATCTGAAACACTAACACTGCTATTTTTAGGTTTTGGTAGCAATAGATGCCCAGTACATTCACCTGAGAATAATTCTGCTGAAAGTGTGAAAAGCATCTCTTGTGCATCTTGTAAACCCTGCTTTTATGTATACAGAAGAAATGAATCATCTGTGCGCTTCTCAGCGATAGAGAGGGAATGATTTTCTAAGAAGGAAAAACTGTTTCCTTTGAACATTTAAATCTCTGAACAGATTTCTCTTCCATCTCAATGTAAATCCTCTGCCTTTGCTTCCACGTGTTGCAGCTGGATGACACAGGGGAAGGTCAAACTCTTTGAAGTGTTATAACCTGAATTACAAACCAGGTCTTGAAGAGAGCTAGTGGGTGGAAAGAACACAAGCCAGGGCTGATCTCTGCATAAACTGCAGCTGCTGTCGATATCAGGAGCACTGAGTTTTTTATCAGTGGTCTCTGCTCATTAGCTGCTACCAGAAGTAAAATGTATGGTGTGCCCCAGGTAACTCTTGTGAGAAACTAGGGAAGATAATGATATCTGTTTCCTGCAGTCGTTTCTAATGTTCCCTCATCTCTGTCACTCACTTTTGGCAATCAGCAGGACATCTCCTCAGATACATCCCTAGCCCCTGGCCCAGGGGTGCCGGCTG
Source organism: Tyto alba (assembly GCF_018691265.1). Taxonomy (NCBI): domain Eukaryota; kingdom Metazoa; phylum Chordata; class Aves; order Strigiformes; family Tytonidae; genus Tyto; species Tyto alba. The sequence goes on along the minus strand of NW_024881316.1, from coordinate 37,771,203 downwards.
CCCCGGGCAGGACCCGGAGCGCTGCCCAGCAGCAGCTGGCGGGATGAAGTTGCTGCTCATTTCCTCCCGCCTTTGAGAGACTTCAGAAGTACTGTGGGAGAGAGGAAAACATACGTCCTGGAGCAGAAAGACTTGCCAAGACATCATGAGTAGGAAATAAAGAGACAGAAATGAAATGCTGGATGAGAGAGATGCAAATGTTTGTCCTCTGTAATGTGCTGCTGTCCTCTAAAATACTACTTTTGCCACTGATCACTTTTTCTTTTTCTTTTTCTTTTTTTTTTTTGAAAAAAAAGGGACTCCATGCCTAAGTGTCTTAGCTTTCCTTGCAGTGGAAGCACAGGCAAAGGGCTACTACTAAGGTCCCAAATACATGGGGCTTGGGGGCTGCTGCAACTTCACTGCTTTGTACACAGATACTGCCTTGTTCCTACACAGGTATTCAAGCACTGCTTCACCCCAGGTGAAGTCCTGCTGTATTAACCTGTGTGAGATTTGAAAAGACACAGAGATCTTTGAGTTAGTCTTCTCAGAATGAGTTTCACTCATAATGAAGATGATTTCTTATGTCATTTATCTACACGGCACCTGAAATTAACTTCATGGGAGCAAGGGAGTTGTTTTCTCACCAGTTCACATGGGGCTCCAGGGCTGGACACCAGTGACTGTTAGATATCAGAGGCATACCAAAATGGCATCAAAGCAAAAAGATTTTGGTGAAAAGAAAAAACACTTTGCTTAAGAACAAGAGCGAATACTCAGTTTGGAGGAAGGCATCACATACTGTTATAGATGTTTTAAGTTAGGCTTCTGATGGAGAAGGAAATCTTCAAGCTTCCCCTACAATCAATGGGGGTTGGCTGGCATCCCAAACAGTCCACCAATTTTAAAAACACTTTCAAACAGAGATATTTCTTGTCCTCTACAAGTTATGAAGTAAGCCTACATTATTATTTTAAATTAGAGGTGTAATTCTGAAAAGTGAGATGAATCCCATCTTGTAGAAGCATAGTAAGTGCTCACGAATAAAATGTGTCAGATGCAGTAACTAGAAAACACGAGTCAGTGAGAACTTACCAACTTAACATGATAGATGAAGCATAAAGCCTCATTATGAATCCTTCCTCAATATACACACATACTAAACCTTTTCACAACTTTTTTTTTTTTTTTTCTTAAAAATTGCACTTTCCTCCTAAGGTCAAGAGTTTCATGAAAATGCATTAGTTTAAGAACTCATTAAGTTCCATTAAACTGTATGGGTGGCTGAGCCAGATTGTACCTGTGTGTCTCTGAACTCTATCTCTGAAAACAGTATATAGGGATGGATGTTTCAGTGGTGTCAAAAATAAAGTACTTCACCCACCTACTAGAAATTTGGGATTTTAGTCATATGTCCATGTCTTTACAAGCAGTCTTCATATGGACACTCATGAGAAAGAAAAGAAAAAAAACATTTCTGAAACCAGAAAAATAACATAGAAAGAAGTAAAAAGTTACAAATATGTGTTGCGATATGTTGAGTGTCAGCTTGTAAAAAAGAAGCTATTACTTCTCAGGGAAAACCATCCAAAATACAGATATTCTATGGTATACAGAAATCTGTGAAAGTAAGGGCAACAGTGATGGACTAAGGCTGGTAGTAGAGAGGAAATTAAACATGAGCTTACAGTGGATCCTGAAAAGACAGCCATCTGGAGCTCCATTCAGAAACACGTTCTTTCCTCACAAAAAAAGGGTCAAGATTTGGTAAGACTTTTCCTGAAATACTTTTTTTAGTTGTTGACATAAAGTTAACAGATAAAAGCAGGAAAAGAGCACAGAAACGATTGTGATAGAGGAGAAAATATCAGGAAAAAAAAAAAAAAAAACAAAACCACAATATGTAGTTTCTTTCAGTTGCACATTAACTGTGAAAGGGTACCCCCACAAAATGCAAAATCCCTGGTCAACCTGGGTAGAGTGTCAACCCTGATGTAGAGGAGCTGATGCAGAAACTGTTAATATTTGTCAGAAATACAATGTAGGGTGGAGTAAAAGGACAAAAGAGAAAAGAGCAGCACAAAGAGAGTGTGTCAAAGGAGAAATTCAGAGATCTGAATTAATACCCAGATTTTCATAAACTTTCTTTATGATACTGGCCAGAATCACCAAATTTGTTTTTCTCAACTTCCTTCCTCTAAATAGCTATGTTGTTGCCTTTATTTTGCCTGTTAAGATTACAAGTGTGATCAGTCTCTACATACATTGCTTCCTGTAATGAAGACCTTCCTATAGACCTGGTCTATACTACTGCTATAACATCCGTTGCCACGTGATCACTTTCCCTAAGACATAGGGGAATGTAGAACAGAGGAAATTAATGTGTTCTTGTGGTCCCCAGGGGTGCTGGAGGACTTGTTTTGTTTTGGAGGACTTGCTAGTTTTGTTTAAAACTGGACTCAATGAAATACTGTGAAATTTGCTGATAAGATTTCTCTGGCAATAGAAAATAGAAGACAAGTCATAAAAGATTTCCATCCTATGGATGTTATGCATAACCGTGTGAGTCTTTCACTCTCTTCAAACACACACTAACAAATGCACTCTCAGTAATCTGGATGATAGAGTGCTAGCAATGAATCTATTCAGGTGTTTTTTAAAGAAATTCAGATCTATTATTTTTCAATAGGACATAAATAACCTCTATCCTATTTTTTTAGTATTTTTTCATTTCACTATGAAAGAAATCCATAAATGACACCTCAGTTTGTCATATTTTTCTGGTTTTCACTTACTAACAAATTATATTTGAACTGAAGGCTGCTAGGTAGAAAGCTAGTTGTAATTAATACACCATCAAGGAAAATGTATCAACGCTCCTTTTCAGACTCCTGGTTAAATCCTGCAAGTTTCTGCCTTAGTGGTCCTGTTACAGATTTTTAAGTGGAATTGTCTGGCAAGGATTTAGCCCACAATCAAACATAAAGTTAGAATCAAACTTCTGAGCTTCCTTATTTGTTGGCTTTCCCCTTCTTTCACTTATGTCAAGATAAGAAGACAGAGCTAAACTCAGAACTCTTTTCTTCCAAAGGATGCTGTTTTAACATGTGTGTTGACCTCCAGGGAAAAAAACCCACACATGCACACACAGAAAAACCAAAAATACACCCCCCAGCAACTCCCCAGATCCTTATTGAACCACTAATTCCAGCTTTAATCTGGCTCACCTTATTTTCCTGAGCATTCAAACTTCTACAAGAAAGTAATTTATAGAGTAAGCAGTTTTATTGTTGCACTAAGCACACTATGCTCTATGGTCTGTACACTTTGAGTAAGTCTAGAAACAACAGTGGAAGAAAATATTAGATTATTAGGTTATACTGCACAACTTGTGTCAACAAATAGCTTCTACTTTTCTAGCTATGCTACCTGTCTTTCTCTGTCAGCTGTCAATGGCTTGCTTCTTTTTAATGAATGCTGGGGCCTCCAAAGTTCCCCCAGGCACACATACATCAAGAAAAATGCTGAGATTTGTCAATTCCCCTAACATCCATTTAGGATTATTGTCAACATTTATAAATCTATAAGCAAAACATTCCCTTGAGACTAATTCTTTTTGACGGTTAGTTGAGGTAGGTCACCCAGCAGGGAAAATCTTGTTGGTGTATAGTAAGGATGTGCTGCCTTTAATGCCTTCTTTTCATCAGTGATCTTTGAGTCTTTTGACTGCTTCTAGGATAGAATTTATCATTTCTATGTGTGTCAAGAAGCTTGATTTCATAATGGCGCCTGTGCATTTATATAGATTTGCCCTTTTGGATTGGGTAATAAAGTACAGAAAGGCATAGAAATACCTCTGTCCTTAAGAATAACGTAGGGGATTTTTTTTTCTTTTGCTTAGTTTGCTCAGATAGAAAAAGAATTATGGAGTAGCTAGGAATTTGTTCTAGTTTAAATCCACTCAGAAATTTATCAGTTCTTTAGGAAAAAAGGAGAATACTATTCTATTACACAGGGTAAGGAAAGCAGGTACACACTGAGGAGCTGACATTGTCAGGCCATCAGTTATGGTAGGCTATATTAGTATCTTACATCTAATATCAAGAAATCATTTTCATGTAAAGGATCACTAAATTATGTCAGAATTATTCTCAGAGACATCTATCTCTACTTTCTTAGTTGCTCAGACATATATGAATTTACTAAGTTTACTAGGACAGTCTCATGGCATTTCAGTCAATGAACAAATGTACTTATTAACAAATATTCTTAGAAATTCCATTTAAGATCTATATGTAGTTCTATAGGTAGAATCAACACTAAGAAGCTAATTAAAATGTTTTCCAACATCCCTGAACATCCTTATAAATGCAAAGTAACTGGAAAGTAGTTGAAAAACGTGAAAATTTCCAGTGTATAGAGGAGTCTTGCATAGCACAGAGCTTCAGAATATAAATGGGTTTGTAATGGTTCAGGTCAAAAGTTCATTTAGCTCAATACTCTATCTGCTACAGCAGGAAGAATATAAGGACTGGGTAGTTTATAGTAACTTGTCATCTGCATATGCTCCCAGCCTCCACAATCTGAGGTTCATGGGCTTCCTGAGCTGGACATATGGGTGTAACTGCTCATTTCTCACATGAAGAACTGTCTAGAACAGTTCGGAGCCCCTGTGAATTGTTAACTTCATCAGCCTGTGTTTAATTTCATATTATGTTAAGTAGAATTGTGTGAATCACTGTTATGTGTATCTACCATCTACCTACTTCATGAGGAGTCTCAGTGAACCTGATACATTTGCTTTTAAGGAGTCTTAAGACTGGCAAAAGGAGAATGGTGGATCAGTCCATAGACTGAGAATACCATGAAGAGTTAAACAAACAAACAAAAAAAAAAGAGTGCATGCACCTGAAGACTTGTTTTAGTTGAATCTGAATGCTTATTATTAGGAAAAGAAAGCACCACACCTAGAAAATTAAAATGTTTTTGAAAGTTTGATGAGTTGCGAAAGAAAACCAAAAAGGTTCTGATACTCAATCCAGTGCAGTAAATGGTGGGTTATATCTGTTTCTTCTCCTGTTAAGATATTCACACTTCTGAATTCTGGTTCTGAAGTGGATGTCCCATGTGCCTTTATTTTCATGCCTGACCAGTCTGGCCTTCAAGCATTCAGTCATACTCAGACTTTCTGAAAATCAGTGAATGCCAGAAAAGGGAAGAATTATGTGCAATTGGCAAAGCTTACTTTTGAGTACAACATTTCCCCACAGATAAACTGAACTCAATATGCAATTTCTAGCATATAAAGAATTAAATTTAACTTCAGGATTTCCTATGAACGGTTGTAAGTGAACTTAATAACAACTGTGAGAATTGCCTGGTTACTAGAGATAAGGAAGATACCAAATCCAGTGTTGTAAGAGGAATTTAATGAGAGCTCATATTTGATTGCGAGGCATCAGGATTTGAGTAATAGTGGAATTTCTCTGCCTCATCTAACTAATTAAAATTTGTGCCAAAGGCAAATGACTAACAGTGGCATGAATGTCCAGCACCTCAGTGAAGAAAACTGAGCTACAGTAGAGAAAATTGTAATACTTGGGTTTGGCACTAGCAGAGTTTATTCTTTGTGCTAGAGTATACTGCCATCTCCTTAGGGAAGTTCTCAGCAGTACCCTAGTAAAGTGCTCAGGCAGCACGTTTATGTCTCTGCATCAGGGAAAAGGGGGAAATGGAGCAGAAAGTAAGGGAAAGTGACTTCAGAGCATGGAGAGGAAGAAAAGAGGAGCCTTAGCATACCAAGAAGGAAAAGCAAAGAGAAAGGCACGAAGAAAAATGACCCATGAAAGGTTAGAGCTCACAAAGAAAGGGATCGTGCGTATGGCAATCAGGGGAGCAGAAAGTCCTCCTAGGTTGACTAAGCAGGGCCAGTTAAAAGGCATTCAGTTATGCTAGTGATTATTAGTCCTTTGAAACCTATCAATCTTATTATAAGGCTGTAGAACAATTTTAGAATTTAAACAGACAAGAAACTGTATTTAAATATTTTTTTGCTATATATTTTCTTTTGCCTTCTTTCTTTCTATTGTGTATTTGTTTCTTTCCAGTTTCTTGTTTTCTTTTGTTTGTGTTTGGTTTTTTTTTTTTTTTTTTTTGTATTTTTTTTGTCCTTTGAATCTTTCTCTTTCTGTCTTCTTGTTTCTTTACCTCTCTTGTTTCTCCTACATTTTATTTAACTGGACATTAAAGGGGAAAGGCTGTGTGCCCTTTACTTCTGGCATTCATCACATTAGGAGGATGAGGAGGCAAAAGAAAGCTCCTGGAATCTTTCAGGCAAAACAGAGTATTACTGCATATACAGTAAAATAGTTCATAAATGGAGTTTAGAAATAATACAGTAAACACCAGCATAAGCAGCAGAGTTTGGCCTCAGCCCACAAGCTCTGCCAGGCAATTGAATGCTCATCAGGCCAAATGGTAATATAGCCAAACAGCTGTGTGTTCCTCAGTGAAGCTGTAGAAATACATGGTCTTAAAAGAAAAAGGGATCTTTCTCTTCTTTAGGTTCACAGACATTCTGTATAAGAGGCAAATTTCTAGTCTTGCCTTAACCAAATCTCTGTTTTGCAGCTGCACAACTGTGAGGGCACTTGGTGCATGGACTCTAGGTTTTAGATAGTTATGATCCACATGTAACTTTGAACCTACAATTACTTGCTGAATTTTATTGAGGGACATTTTGTCATCCCAGACATATGCCATTCTCTAACTTCCCCAGCTATTGATATCCCAACTCAGAATGATCCTTCCCTGGGCAACAGGAGTAGCCACCGTATCTTGTCCATGTTTGCTTCCAGTTCAGAGGCCAACGTCACAAGGCACACAGGAAATTGTTCTGGATCAATTTTAGCTCATGGGTATATAAACAGACAACTGCTTGCATACCACTTAATAAATCAGAGCTGGCATAGAAAAGACATTCACAACAAAGAATTGGGGGTGCTGAGAAATGCAAGAGCACTACACACTGTCATCTGCAGGGCTGAAGGACAACTTGCCAATTTACTCTAAGATCTCCAAGATCTAAGTGGGTGATTGAATCAAGGTGTCCCCAGCCTGTTAGATGGAAAGCAAAGCCATGAAAGGCTCAGGAACACTTCCCTGCCAATCTACAAAAAAAATACAGCCACAGGGTTAGAAAATCAGCCAAGCAGCATTTGTGGAATTCACAAAGGGCAAAGTGCTATTCTCCATAGCACGCATATTTATTTTGATGTGGTTGATTGTGGGCAGCAGGGTATGAAATCAAACCACACAGCTGACATTCACACTACGGCAACTTCACTGCGGTCTGGCAAGGGGGAGAGACTTGAGTGTGAATATAACTAACTTCGCTCTTGTCGATGTTCTTTCTTACTACTATGGGTAAATAAGAACAAGAGTCAAGCAATTACATTAAGACCTTTGGTGTAACTATTGGAGAATTAATTGCTTTTCCCATCCACTCCTTTCTTTTGCAATGACAAGAGGATAAATCCTTCTGATAGGCTTATTAGTGTAAGCACCCTCTGTTTCTCAGGCCCTTGTGTTTGAGGGAAGAATCCGATGTGAAACATGTATGACACTTTCCCCATGCTAATGAATGTCTGTAAAACCTACATACGGGTGAGGGTCTCTATAAGTTAAGTTCATATCTGCCATTCATCAGTGTCTACAGTACTGAAAATGTAGAGAGTAGATATGTTTGTCAGGCAGTGTTACTAGCATTTCTGAGAACTCATTAGTCACATGATCCATTCACTTGCTATTAATTCATTAATCATTTTTCTAGTGTAAAAGACTGTTTCATAGGCAAAAATAATCCTTTCTACAAAACTTGTTCTCATGTAGTTTACATTTTAAGAAGGCAGAATTCAAATTTAATTTTTTTACTCATCTTGAAAAAAACATTTTCTAACTCGATGGGTACTGGATTTTGTCATAACAATAGTCTATCTCAGCTCTTCTGTATGTGTTAATACTTTTTATATGAGAAAGAAGGAACATTTCAGGCAGGATGGTTAACTATTGGAACAAACTGCTGGTGGATACTGTGTTTTCCGAGCTCTTCAAATAATGTCTGTAAACCTTGCCAAAAGATGTGCTTTATTCAGATACAAGTTATTGGTCTCTACAGTAATAACTAGGAAATATTATTTGACTAGATCATACGATTGCCTCATATCTTCTTAAAATAAATGAATGTATGAGATCAGGATTTGAACAGAGGAAACAAAAGATTCCTGTTTCTCTTTCATAGCCTACATTCTACTTATGAATTCTATATATGAAGATATGTGATAATACCAATACAGTTTGTTAGGCATTTTCCAAAGCTATGTAATGTTTTTGCAAGAAATGTTGTGCTGTAAAATAGTACAAGTTTCAACAACTATGAAAAGGTTGAAAATAGGAAAAGCATGGAATTTGATTAAAACAAAAAATAAACTCACTCTTAATCAGTAGATAATTTTCACTAATATTTATTAAAATGATATTATCCTTTATTATTTAATCAAAGGAGGCTTAATATTTTTTCACTGAAAATTATCATAAATATTTCACTGATATATGTCAGATTTTAAATATTTATAGAAGGAGATGAGATCTAACACAAGAAATTGGGATTGTACTTAGAGCACTCAGACAGGATATTAGAGATCAAGATTTAAATATCTGCTTCAAATGATGGTTAAGTAACCTTGTCATTCTTTGAAAGTTCTTAATTTTCTTCCATTTCAAAACCAGGAAAGAAATTGGAAGCTCAAGAAATGAAAACTATTTCCGGTCGTTGCCTGTCAGAAAAATTTCATGGCAAAATCAAAATACTTTATTTCACAAGCCTATGGAGTTTAATTTCATTAATTTAGGCATTGTGTAAGTACTGTTTTCCTTTGCTACAAAAGTCTCTATTTAAATAGAAAAAGCTGTGTCCTGGATTTGAGTGAGTGGTGGGTTTTTTTGGTAGCAGGGGAGGGGCCTATAGAGGTAGCACTCTTGTGAGAAGCTTCTCAAAGCTCCCCCAGCTCCAAGTCAACTCCACCTCTGCACAAAAATTGAGTCAATCGGCTGCACCTCTGGGATAATGTATTTAAGAAGGGACCTGGTGAGGAGGAGTTGCACTTGTGAGGAGGAGTTGCGGCATCTGTGTGAACACCAAGGTCAGTGGAGGAACGGAGGAAGAAAGGAGGGGGGAGGTGTGCCGGAGCAGAGACCCCCCTGTACCCTGTGGTGAGACGGCAGGGCGGCCCCCCCCTGCCACCCATGGAGATCTATGGTGGAGCAGACACCGATTTATGGCCTGTGTTTTGCCTGGATGATCAAGGTGACTGTGCCCAAAGAAGGCTGGGGTCTTGTGGGAAAAGGTAGTCCCTGCTGTTGTAATTCAGTGCTGGGAGGATTGCAGCATGCGGGGGTGTCCCACGCTGGGGCAGCTCTGGAAGGGCTGCAGCCTGTGAGCGAGATTCACGTTGGAGAAAGTTTGTGGAGGACTGTCTCCTGTGAGAGTGGGACCACAATGGAGCAGGGGGAAGAAGTTCCAGAAGCTCCCCTCACTAAGGATGGAAGAAGCGGCAGCACTGACTGCACTCCCCCCCATTCCCTGCCCCTGCGCTGCTGGGGGGAGGAGGTAGAGATATCGGGAGAAGAACTGAGCCCGGGAAGAAGGGAGGGGTATGGGGGAAGGTGTTCTCAAGATATGGCAATGCTTCTCACTGTCCTACTCTGTTAGGTGGTGTTGTTAGTGTCTGTAGTAAATGTATGTTCTTTTTTTTCTTCCCCTAGCAAGTCTGCCTTTTGCCCATGACCATAATAGGTGATTTGCCCCTCCCGGTCCTATCTCGAATCCCGAGCCTGGCTCATTTGTCCCTTCTCATCCCTGGAAGAGAAGGGAGGAGTGACAAGCTGCATGGTGTTTTGCTGCTGACCAGACTCAAACCACAACAAGCTGTTTTACCTTACTTGCTGTATTTTATTGCCAAAGTAATGATCAGACTGAATGAGGTCTACTTAGCCTAGCATCTCTTCTCTGACAGTGACCAATGCTTTATGCTTCAGACAAAGGTACAAGAAAATCAGTGGTCAGTTATGCCATACCCTTCCCATAGTGCAAGATTTTTTTTTCCTCTAATTCTTATTAGTTATTAGTTAGCATACAGCCTGTAGCTTGCACTTTTACATTCATGCATTCCCCTTTTATTCTTATGATGTAGAAAAGAACACAGAGGAAATACATTCCTGGCAGAGGCAATAGTGGTAGATGTGGATTTGATTTACACCTTTGTTTTTGATTTAGTAGGCTTTAGCCATTCACTGGACCAGAAGCACTGGTTCCCACTAACTTTTTGGGTGTTTTGATCACTATGATCACTCCTGTTCTGTGTGGCCAAATTATATGAACTTCAGGTGCAAACAACAAAGTCCTTTGGTACCCATGGTTAACAGAGGAAGGTGATGGGAAAAGCACTTTCTAACCTCAGATGTGGGGGAATGAATTGAGCTTAGGTTCCCTGTTCTCTGAGAACATCACTTGGACACATTGTGAAGAGAAACTGGAGGAAAACCTAGTTATGAATCTCAGTTATAGCCATGAGTAATTCTGCAACATCCTAAAAGATACCTAATACATCGGTATCCATGATTTCAAGAACATGGAACACAAAAGTCTTTAAGAATCAGGGCATTGATCACTCAGTGCTAACATGGATATATTTATGGGAATAAATATAACAATAGATTTTTTGACACCTTGGGAACTTCAATAAAAAGAGGTTCCTTCAGTCCTTTAGTATTGTATAGTCCCTGATAAAGGGCCCCTCCCCACCTTTCCTATAGTGCCCTTTAAGTACTAGAAGGATTCTATAAGGTCTCCCTAGAGCCTTCTCTTCTCCAGGATGAAAAACCTGAACTCTTTTAGTCTTTCCTCATAAAGAAGGTGCTCCAGTCCCCTGATCATCTTTGTGGCCCTTATCTGGACACATTCAAGAAGGTCCATGTCTTCCTTATGTTGGGAGCCCCAGAGCTGAACGCAGTACTCTAGGTAAGGTCTCAGAAGAACAGAGTGCAGGGGGAGCATCACCCCCTTCAACCTGTTGGCCACACTTCTTCTGATGCAGCTCAGCATACGGTTGGCTTTCTGGGCTGTGTGTGCGCATTGCTGGCTCATAGTCAGTTTTCTATTTGCTAATACCCCCACGTCTTTCTCCACAGAGCTGCTCTCGATCCACTCATCGCCCAGCTTGTATTTGTGCATGGGATTTCTTCCACCCGTGTGCAGGACCTTACACTTGTTGAACTTCATGAGCTTTGCATGGGCCCGCCTCTCAATCCTGTCCAGGACCCTCTGGATGGCATCCCTTCCCTCCAGCATGTCAACTGCATCACACAGCCTGGTGTCATCAAAAAACTTGCTAAGGGTGCGCTCACTCCCACTGTCCATGTCACCAACAAAGATGTTAAACAGTGCTGGTCCCAATATCAACCTCTGAGGAACACCACTCGTCACCCACCTCCCCATATGATCACATATGATCAATTGCATAATACTGGTATCTTTTCTTGTGTATTCTTACATGTATAGTCTATAGTCACACAGGTATCTTTATGGTCTAATAAGTGATGAGAACAAAAGCAATCTAATAGTCTGAGGTTTGTAGAAGGTACTCTCTAGTTCTGCTTTGACACTGTCATGAGGGAGATTTGCTTTCTTACTAGGCTCTTAAGTGGGGCATTGTCTAAGGTTTTGAAAGGCCAAACACTTCTCCCCTATTCACGTGGTTTTGTTTTGTGGGGTTTTCTTTGGGGGAAAAAAAGAGGAAATATCTAAATAGTTAAACTGACTAGATACAAAGAGACAGATTTGCAGGATTCAGATCCCATTTAGGCACCTAAATAAGTGGTCAGATTCTTAAAAATCTCGTCATTGGGCAGGTCCCACTAAGACCTGTTTGCTGAGAACAATGGCAACCGCTGCACACCGAGCCCTTTTCAGAACTTGTCCTTTGTGCCCAACCAGTTTCGGTTCTCCTCCTATATGGTGAATTAATTAGTTCATTTCCCCTGATATTTGTGTGGGCCTTTGACATGTCAGTGAAGGAGAAAAGAAACATTTCCTAAGAGGAATTACAATAATCACTGTCAAAGGCTTAAGAAGAGCAATACTACTTGACCCAACTTTGAACATAGAATTCATGCCACTAAAATTATCTGTTGAGGCCTGGTACTCTTTTAGATAACCTTCGGTTGGTTTCCAGCCTCCAAATCTGACCAGGCATCCCCTGTCACCTGCTGAGTTACTGGTCCTGTATGAAATCGATGTACATAATACTGGTATCTGTTCATAATAGAGCCATTGTTTATATAGGGCAGACATATACACCTTCCTCTGAGAAAAGCAGAGCTCCTCTGAATTCTGCACTTAAGCTTTGTAAAGGAGGGGCCTAGACACCATCGTTGGATTCCTGTTACAATAGGATTAGACAAAAAACTACTAAAAAAGATTCAGAATATAATGATACTCCTGATGCTTTCACTTTTGATGTCTTAGAAGCTGTCTTTGCACTATACGTTGCTGGCTCCATTGCAGACTCTGGGGCATTAGGGTAAGTGAAGATGCAAGAAAAAGGAAAATCAATCTCCAGCCTCAGATAATGGAACTACTGGTGCAGATGGTCACTAAATACAGGTGGTTTATAGGCTTCACTCTAGGGCATGAGTTGCTGAGAAGATTCCCAGTGGAAAAGAAAGAGGAAACTTATGAAAAAATAAGGAACGTACTTCTTACTGGGATTGTATGTATTTATTGCACTGACTTTTAGTAATTGAATGTATCCTGCTCTGCATTCACAGCTTGGTGTAAATTTGGGAAAGGCTCAGTTTTATTTGTTTTAATTCCACGTTCAGTGTCTGCCTCTTTAAGGTCTTGGATATCACAGTTTACACTGGGAAGTGTCAAATTCATGGCCAATGTCTATGATGATGAATTGCAGTGTTGTGTGAGTTACACAGGAGAGCGCCATTGTTTTTCATGTAATTAGCCAGGAAATAGAACTTGTTGGGCACATACACCCATTGAAAACAGGATTTTGATACTTGCAGCTGACACTTTCCAGGGGTCTCACCAAAGTTTCATTATCAACAACAATAAGAAATGCCAATATTTTTATGTAGAGGAAAAAGAATAGAAATTAATAAGCATAATTCCATGAGTTTAAAACAAGTAAAATACATATTTAAGAAATAAATAAAAATTTTAAAACGTTTCCACTTTTCCACTTAACTAAAGGGGCAATTCAGATTCTCATGAATAAAATTCAATGTCCAAATTCCTTTGGGTTTCCAGAGACTTTTTCTTTACTCATATATGTGTATATATTAATGAATCTAAGGTTTGCAACCTGATTTTTAGAATGTCATTTTCAAAACCACTTAGCTACTTCATTAATAACAAAGTTGGTACTTCAGTGAAGATCTTTGACAAACCCAGCTTTCGTGAACTTCCTGAAAGTAATGAAATCTCAAACTAGACAACTTATGTGCCCAAAATTTACGGGAAAGAAAAAGAAGAGGGATAAGAAAATAACTAAGATTTAAAGAAAGAATAGGAAGACATATTCATAGGACATCTTTCTTCAGACTTTTTAGCTTCTGAACTTTTTTCACTTTTAAAAAGTTTACATACTTTTTATATTTTTTACAGCCATTATTACATATATTTTTATATACTATGAATATGGAAAACATAAGAATAGCTAGACTAAATGAACTACTAGGTATGTTCTGTGGATAACATCAGTGGAATTTCGCTATCTTTAGTCATATCACACAATATATTAATGAGAACCAGAAGAATAGTTACAGAGCTAGGATAATTTGTATTTGCAATTTCATGTGGGATTTCTGTGGAATAAAATAATTTGCTAAATTATTTTGCTACTTGCTATGTAATTTTCATTTATTTTAATACAGCCTACTTAGGCTTGTTTAATTTTTACGGATTTTAAAAATTAAATTATTTTTTATTAATTCATATATTCTGCATGTTTTTCTTTAAATTGCTCTTAAAAATTATATGTTAAAATATGTAATAAGGAATTTATATACATAATTTCATTACTTTTAATTGGAGTTTATCAATGCACAACTCTTGGCAGGGCCTAGTTACTTCAGCTTGTCATTTTTGGAAGGCTTTTCTGTTTTTTTTTCTTTTGCCATTATGTTTTTTTGGGCATCATTTTACATGGATCAATACAAACCTCTGTTCATGTACAGCCATAGGGAAGAAATCTCATAAAATGTCAATATGGTTTCCTACATAGTTGATGGAGAAAGACGGGGTCCTCCAGGGAACAATTCAAAAGCTAGGCTCTCTTCTCTTCCTCTCCTTCTCATCTGTCTCCAAAATGTGACTGCAAAATTAAGGGCGTCTAAGGATAATCAATAGTAATGGTTAAGAACTTGAAAAAAATATTTCTTACAAAAAGTAATAGACAATTTAGGCATTTAAACAGGCACAAATCAGGGGGCAACATGATGAAATTATGTGAACTAAAAATCAGAATGGTCTGAAAACAAAGAAAAATCCAGGGAAGATGAATAGGAACTTCTCTTCTGTGTTTCCTGGAACAAGAACAAGGAGGTATAAAAGATGGGGAATTCAAAACAGAAACAGCAAAGTGTTTTTCCATGCAGCTTTGTGATTAAACAGTGGAACTTAGGAAGTAGATGAGAGCAAGCTCTTGGACAGGTTAAAAAATGGATGTGAATTTATATGACTGCCAGGACCTTAATTAAGAAAAATAATTACTTCCAAAGGGTTTTTAAACATCCAGGTCTTAAACCTGCTAGAAGACAAAATGAGGTATTCCTGGAGCTGTTTTATTCCACATACACTTGCTACAGTGTTTTGCTAGGTCATATGAAGAAACAGTTTTAGTCCTGATGGAAAAAGGTGCAGTGCTGTAACCTGCTGGGGCTGGCACTGTGC
Source organism: Tyto alba (assembly GCF_018691265.1). Lineage (NCBI taxonomy): Eukaryota > Metazoa > Chordata > Aves > Strigiformes > Tytonidae > Tyto > Tyto alba. The sequence goes on along the minus strand of NW_024881316.1, from coordinate 37,756,199 downwards.
CTGTACTCCATTTCAAAATAAATACATAAAATTTCATGTACTTATATTTGCTAAGATGTGAGCATTGGCCCCAAAATAACACAACACAATCTGTTTGTATGTTGGATCCCTCCAATTTTCTCCTGTTGCAGGGTTTCTTATATGCTGCTACTTCATTTAGAAGTTTGAGGAAGGAAAGGAAACATCTGGAGCAAAGGCAGAGGGTAAAGAGGTTAATGACTGATGGAAAATACTGTACTTACCTCCAGCTCAGTAGCCACAAGAACTCCTCTAATTCTGCATTCCTTTCCACAGAAAAACTCACACACATGTTCACAAAACTATCAGTGTCTGGTGTCGAAATGCCAGACCTCCTTGGCTTTCTTGTAGCAATCTGTATGTTAAGGTTTTTTTTTTTTTCTGTATCTAGGATCAGGCTGAGTGGTTACAAGGATGATGCACTGCTTAGTGAGGCATAGGATTTCTGTACTCAGTTCTATGTGGGAGCTCAGCAGTCTCAGGGGTACAAGGGTGATAAATTGGCTGAAACTTTCTCTTCAGCTGCAGCCCCCGAAATGGGCAACGAGCCTTCTGAAATCCTCCAGTTTATAATACTAATTAATAATATAATACCAATTATAATACAATACCAACTTATAATACTTCTTTGCTGGGGGACTTATGTGCTGGATCTCTACCGGTATTTGATTTCATTAGTGAGAATAAACTCCCCTTGTGCTAAGTGATTTTAGAGGTAACAAACTGTGGTTTTTAGAGAAACTATTTGATAACTTTGGTTTCAAGCTGTTGCTTTCTCTGTTTAAAGGAAGTTTTGTATTGCGCCTTCTCCATGTTCTTTAGATTCTGTGTAAAAGTTTAAAATAATAACATAGTATAATTTAAAATGGAGATGAGCTTTTTTTGCCTTTTAAACAGCTACAGTACACTATAGACTCATTTTCTTTCAGTTTTTATTCCAAAATTTCCCTCCTTTTAGCACATTAACTTTGGCAGCCCTGTGTTTTGCTAAGGCAGGCAGACTGCCCTGGATTTATATTCCCCTCTGAAATCAATAAAATAGTAATGAAGCAACAGAGGACACACTCGGGCTCTTACATCACAGATTTAGACCCCATGCTGGGTTAATGCACTAAAAGATTTTGCAGCAGCCAGATTTTCATTTAATGAATTTCCTTTTTCTTTCCCCCCTTTTTTCCTGAACACCCCCACGTTTCAGTTTGCTGCCCTTGCTCTCGTCCACACGCTCCCTTTCATGTGACAGCAAGTGGAACTTTACCAGCTGTTGCAAAACAGAAGCTGTGCAAAAGCTTGCAGAGCCGGGAGGGGTGATGACTGGCTGTCCTGGCACATGGGGTCCGAGTGAGCGGACAGGGAGACGAGGTCGCTTGTGTACATCTCCGCCTGAAAGTCATTGCCTGTCAGCCTGCAGAGGTGCGTGGTACAAATGGCATGAGCCCCCTCGTGCCAGCTGGGATTTGGCTTAAAGAAAAGGTTCCAACTGATATTTCTGCATCTTAGGAGGTGTTCTGGGACCAGTAATGAGAAGGCTTTGCGGAATGGGGCCTTATGATGCCTTGCAGAGGGCAATGTAAGCAAATGCAGGGCACTTTGTGAGTGATCAGTAATCAACATGGTGTGAGAGTAAGCAGTGCCAGAGAAGTTAAAGATCTGTTAAAAAAAAAAAAAAAAAACAAAAAACCCAAACAGATTACAGTTCAACCTCTGGTGTTTGAAAGCGTGACTGTAGGGCATTTGTTTGCAAACAGCAAGGAGCACACAAGAGAAGAGGTGAATGTTGTGTCATAGACTGTTTCTGAAGACTTACTACTGAAATATAAGAGTAGCAATCATTGCTGCTACACCTCAGGGTGAATACAGTATTGTCTTCCTTCTCCTTGCCTGAAATTACTTTAAACTTGGTGAAAATTTTGTTTCTCAGGTTGAAAACCTCTAAACAAGGGTTGTGTCTTAGATGAATTTCGTTAGACATATTGGCGGTCAAAACAAAAGAATTTGTGATATATGACAATGAAACTTTCTATTTCGAATAAGTGCCATTTCTTCCCCTGAAAAAGGTGAAGAAAAGAAAAATTCCTGTTTCCCAAAATTCTCAGAAGCTTCTGTTGTGTGATCTGCTACATGACTGTATTCTTGCCAACATTATTACATTTGCATGTTTTCTCCCTACCTACTGAACATCTCTGAATCCTGGGTGTAAGGCCAGCATGAAAGCAAAGAGCAATCCTGTCTCATGTGTGCAGTGACTCTGATACATTTGAACATGCAGTCAGCACACTGGCCACATTATCTGCACCTGCACAGCAAATCCAACTCTATTTGGGTGTGTGTCAGAGTTGGTAGATGTTTCTTTTTTCATAGGAAATGGCAGCTGGACAGGCAGGATCCACTCCTGAATTTTAAAAGTTAGCAGGTATGATAGATTTGCTGAAACACTGGAAAAGATTGCTGACTCTCAATGCCAAATCATGTAAGCAGAATGTGGGAGACTGTAATGTGTTTGGCAGTACATATCTTTGCATCTTCTGCTAGATCTGTGTGTACCACTTCACCTGGAGAGGAGAGTACAGCCACATTGCTCTGACACTGCCTGCACAAACTTTTGGCATTCAAGCCCATCACTGGAAATATAAAATATACTGCTATCATAACAGGTCTATCTTAGATATTTTCAGAACTTGAAATACATTGTGAAAGCTGACTGCTGACCTTAAAAACATCTTCGAAAGCGCAGAACTAGTTCAATCGTCCAGGTCATAATGAGTGTGTGCTCTTGACTGGTCTGTGACTAATCTTCGATATGGATATATTTCTACCATCACAGAGAGAATATTTTCATTAAGATTAATCACTGTCGCACATGTTCCCTTGTGTAATCACCACAATGGTGCTTAATGAAGTTTTAAATTCATTTGTGCCATCTATTTTTGCCTATCTTATTTCACACATGCTTTTGCAATGCAACCCAGCAATCTGCACTGTATTATTAGTGAGGATGGGGAAATCTCACTGCTGAATCTTAATTCTCTCATATGACAATTGGATTTGAAGAGAGGACAGTTAAGGGATATACACCACCTTCTAAAAAAACCTCTTTCTTTCAATTTACAATAAAGGAAGTAATTCTGGCAACTAACTTTTCTAAAAATGACACAAATAACAAACTGAGAGAGCCAGGAGAACAAAATTAGGTTAGTAAACTCAGTACGTAGGTAACTGAACTCACAATTTTCTTGTTTGCTATTTATTCACCAGCCTACATCAAACTGATTCCCCATTGGAGACAGATGTCTAACAGGAGGAAATATAATCTTTTCCCTAGGAAATACAATGATTGCCTGAGAGGTGCAAGATCTGGATTTGGCATCTTCTCTGCCTCTCCTACTGAAGCTGTACAACTGGCTAGAAAAGCATCAGAGGGAAGCACTAAGTGAAAGCTCATCTGACTAATAAAAAAAAAAGATTTTATAGGGTGCTGTTCCTTATGCTGCTTCTACATTTTATTCTATGATACTAAAATTAAAAATGCATAAGGAGCCTCTAGATCAAGACAAGAATCCAGCTTCTTTTACTAGGTCAAACTAGAAGAACCATAATAATCTGTTGGGATCACAGTTAAATATTGACCAGTGTGGAAATAAAAAAAAAGTATCTGGAAAGTTACTCTTTCTGATGACATTTAATTACATGTAATTACATGTCTCCTTATGTATGTATGCAATACTGGAACCCAGAGATAAGTTTTAAAAATAGGTAAGGTAAATGACAGTTTGATAGAAGTTAAATTTGCCTAAGTGTAAATAAAACAGGAAGTTGTACTCTAAGATTATAGACCTTGACTCTGAATTCTACTTGTGGCACAGCCCACTGGTAACAAGTGAAATTCACTGTGTTGTGAGAAGTATTTACATGCATCCCTGTCCTGTGATAAACATCAGGCAGCCACAGTAGAGCAAATCTGGATTTGACAAAGATATAAAGAGAGGAAAACTGCTCACTGTCATCAATAGATGACTTTTACATAAAGCTACAAATTGTTATTCTGACAGTTTTAAATGAAACATATTAATCAGCATGTTTAAAATAGTTTTTTTTTTTTTTTTTTTTTTTTTTCTTGTACTTCCTTGGAGTAGAGAGCAGATAAAGTGGATATTTCAGTCTTTCTTCAGGCAGAAATTCCATTATGCTTTAGATAATTTTGCCAAACTAAGAACTAGCATAAGAAGGTAAAAATAGCTTTGATGCAACTGAGATTTGCACACATTCTTAGAAAAAATGTAATAAGTACAGCGTATACAATGTGTTTGACATAGGATATTGCTCACATGTTTAAAGTTGTGCACATTCTCAAGTCTTTGTGAGAGCAAAGACATAAGGTTGAGACAAAAATCTCTGTTTAATTTTGTATATCATGCAATTATGTCATATAGAAATGCTTGGTATTACTGATCATACAAGTTTTCCATGTGCAAACCATACAATTAAAAAAATGCCTGTATCCTTTGGTCCTTTTCAGAAATGTATCCCACAACCCACTGTCCTGGTTTTTTAGATAAGAATAGTGTGCATATACAGATTTTTTAACTCCAACTTAGAATTTAATAAATTATCTTTTAATACTGGCATAAACATGTATATTTGATCTTTAAAGCCTCATTCACTTTCTTGCTTTCTATAGAGGAAAAAAAAAATTGTAGCTAAAGATTTTTTTTTTGGTACTGTTTGATTCAATCAGCTTTTATCTGTACTGACATTTACCGGATGGTCATAAAAAGAAAGCAAAGTGAAAATGACAAAAAGCCCCATGTTTTGCAGAAGTTCACATTCAGTGCATCCAATCTGCAGTCTCCAGAGACAAAAAGAGAAAAGAGCAGGTCTGTAATGCAGCTGCCAGTTTAGTGATCAAACCCAACAGATTGCAGTCTGGCCAGATCTGGTGTCCAGATAAAAATGGTATTCATGCTAACCATCTGCCTACAGGTCAGTAGGGACAAAAATTAAAAATAATTACCTCTAATGAATGAATAGACAATGACGGTCCTGTGTGAGGTATGGTACCATCTCTGTGCATGCACACACATACACACACACATGTATTGCTGAAGAGTGGTTGGGTTATTTTTTTTAGAATGCCGTTGGCTACAGTTTTCTTTTATGTTTTAATTTAGTTGTCTCACTGCCTTTATGTTATTGTAGTTTTAAAATACATATCTGTTTTTCTTGCAATTAAAATGTATTAATGATAATGATAATGATAATAATTATGTCTAGCGCAAGACTCAAGAAGTCAGCTTCTTACTCCAAAAATCCAGCTGGGTTTCAATAAACAGAATTCTAGACTCAAAATCTCCAAAAAGCAATTTGGACTGTCTACTTTTAGGTACAAACCATGTGGAGAATTAGGAGGCTTGAAAGAGCTAAACTGAGCACCGACTACCATAGCTGGAGCTGCATAGAGCCGGGAAAAGGGAAGGTCCTGGTGTGAAGGTGCCTGGGGCTGTAGGATCTGGCTTTCAGATCCACAGATCCAAATCCACCATTCAGAGCTGCAGCTGGTGTCTATGTGTCACATAGCTATTTTTTTAAGAAAAGGAAAGAATTGTATGTGATGAAAAAAATCATAGAGATTCATGAGCACCACTTGTTAATAACCCCCAAAATGGGGCTGTTGTTACTACAGGGAGATTAGATAGTAATCTAAGTTCAAGAGATCACACTTTTTTGTTTGTTTCTACAGCTACAGGACAAGATTTATTTCTATATTGATAAATACATTCTCCAACCAAAATTATTCTATTGTCTTCTATATGGAGCAGCTACTACTAACTCATCATTTTGTCCAGCTATTCTGGAACCAAATGTGCTCTGAAGATATACTCCAATTTAATCACTGTCTTCTGGAAGTATCTTCTTTGTATATCTCCATGTAGACAAATCTGTGTCCAAGCAATTAATTCATCTGTAACGGAGGCCAATAAGAAATGCTTAAGATTTTACTTATGCCTTAATAGTATTCCTTGTGTCTGTTTATCCACTGTGTTATGATGGACTTAACTGGTTAGGTGGGAGGTCACTGTGTAAAGGGCAAAAAATACTGTTGTTTGTACTAACTGTTCATGTGTGAAAATCTCAATGCAGAGTTCAAGAGGGTGAAGAAGAATAAGAAGGAAATGTCAGGTGGCCAGAAAGTTAGTGAAGTGGACAGAAGCAAACAATCAAACAAACGAAAAACCCAAAACTAAAAGTGAGGAAGAACACTAAAAAAAAACCACCACAAAGCCAAAGCATATTATTTGGCTCTGCAACAATTTAATGGGTTATCATACATGAAGTTCAGACTAAAGCAATTTAAAGGACATTTGTCCCTAAAAGAAGCTCATGAAACACATTATGGGCTTTATCTAGATATAAATGATTGCTCTTCTACATTTATCTTTATTACATAATGGTGAAAGAGGAGTTAACTGATTGTAGAAGTCAGGATTGACAAAAAATATATAAGGAATATGTATGCAGATATGCATATTTCAGCTTTGATAGAAGAAGCCTGAATTTACTGACTTCCAAGAAATTGCAGTTTCTTGGAATCAGAGTGAACTTGGCTTCACTATTCAAATCTGCAGTATGCAAAAATTCAGTAAGAACTTCTAGGCTCAAGCAGGTTGTTTTATATCAGCTCTTCACCAAAGAAAGATGAACTTGTTTCTCTCAGCATCCAATATCCTCACCAAGTCAAGCACTCTGCCCATGCACAAATTGCTCCCACCGAGTCCGTTCATCACGAGCCTCCTCGGAAAGATTCAGAGATGTCTCTGCAGGCTTAGAAGGGCCTGCGTTGCAGAAGGCATTGCACTATATAGTTAGCTCTTATTTTGTATCAGCTGAAGTTCAAGGCCAAGCTGTTCAAGTGGTTCTGGGCTTATCTCCTTGCCTACAGCTCTGCAAGAGCAGCATTGCTCGTGTCTAACAGGACCCAGCAGAGATTTCTTACCAAGGTGCAGCCAAACTATGAATTTTGTTACAAGGCTGCTCAGACCATTTTTTCTTTTTTTAAGATAGAATATTTTGTCATGGAAACCACAGAAATAAAATTTTGGGCAATCAAATATGTGGAACAAACAAAATTGCTACAACTCACAAAGCTACAGATCAGTGCTAATTTCACAGTTTACCTATTTGAACTAGTCTTCTCTGTACAGTCCAGAGGACAATATTTTTGTATGCCTACATAGACATATACAGACATTTATATACAAAACTAAGACAACCCCATTATCTATCAGAGTAAATTAGTGATTATGCACGTGATACTCCGTCTTGGGAAAGGGATGAAAGAATTGCAGGTGGTCAGTACTAATACATTGTGTAATGCCGTACATACAGGAGGCACTCAGACACAGTAGAAACAGAACTGTGATATAAGAATGTGTACATAATGAAGTAGAATACTTAATTAACTTTTAAAAATAGTATTCAAAGCATTACCTGTGCCTGTCACCATTTAAAATCAGGATTGTAGAAATCCACAAGAAATATATCTGAGCTGAAACGATTGTTTGCAAAACAGCATGGTGAACATGTTCCTCTTCAGTTTTCTTCTTAACATTTCTTCAAACAAATCAGGTTGATGACCAACCTAGCAACCAAAGGTACTTGCACATAGCCAGTCTTCACTGATTTCCATAACAGTTCACATCAACAAAAAAGCTGGTTTCCTGGATTTGGTTACCATCTCTTGGTCTGAAAGACAAACAGTACGCTTAGGTATAACAACAGTTTAGCAGTTTTCTGATATTCACCAAAAAGAAAAAGGATGGAAACGCAATAAAAGCTACAGCTAAATCTCTAGTAATTTAAGAGGTATAATTATCCACAAAACACTTCAGCATAGTGACCACGAAGTTACATTAAGAATTACTTTTTTTTCTTCTAGAAACATTGGTGTTATTGATCAGTTTTCTAGAGATAAAACAGAGGTATAAGAACACGCTGATGGTTAGATAAGGGGCTTCAAACTTCTAAACTTTGAAACAAATCTCTGAAACTAAAATTCCAGTAAAAAGCATGCTATTTTTCTATATGACTGCTTATATTCAAGATTTTGTTTTATCCCGCAAAGTTTTGCCAGAACAATTTCTCAAGCATCCAAAAAACTGGAGACTTTTAGAAGTTCGGAACTGGGATAATATTTCCATTTGTATGCTATGAAAGAGTATGTATACACCCTGGAGAGGTGAAGCAAGATAAATAAAAATATAGCCAACAAATTTGAACTCAGAATCACAGTACCCATTTTTAGAAAATTTCCAGCATTTTTTCTTCTGCCTCTTCTGGAAATATGGCACAGATTAACTTTCCCTTCACATGTTCTGAACAGATGTAAGAACTACAGGAATAAAGAAAAGTACTTTCCTAACTTAACTAAATTATTTAGAGCTCTGTAAATATATTAGAGTTCAATCTATTTATTTGTTTGCTGCTTACAATCTGTTCTGATTTGTCCTTGAACATTGCTCTCTTTATGACTGCTATAGAGGGTCTTTTCCTACTCTGTGGTAGAAGGTAAAGATCATGTGTCCTGTTTAAGTGTGAGTGTGCATAGACTGTTAAAGCTAGGTCTTATTGTCACAATCTAGAACAAACTTCTAGAGAGTAAGAGGTGGTAGGCATAAAGGCAGTAACTACTTGCAAAGAACCAGAGTTTGAGAGGAGATTAAGATACCACTGGGAAGAACAAAGGGCAGACAGCCAGGCATGGAGGAGGTCATGGCAAGGAGGAGATTGCTAAAGCTTCTCTCTGTAGAGTTTGCTGTATCTCAGGAAAATGCTAAATGCCTGTAGACTGAGGGCACGATCACAGTAAAGAGCTCACCCTGTCTTATTCCATGTGAGTCCATTTCTGTATTTCAAAAGTAACTACTTTAGATTTTGCTAAAATAAAGCTATCTTCAAAATTTAATAGCCCTGCCCAATGGGTTTGTTGAAGGAGAAAAAGTCTTTGTAGTTCCATCTTTAAAAAGCTGGCATCACATCTACATGTTCTCTTATTGTATTAATATGTTTAACTCATTGCTATCAAAGCTATCTACAAAAATAATCTATGCAGTTGGACAAATTATCTTATTTTGTTTTCTAGTTATTTCTCATGCAAATGTGGCATTTAAAAAAATTTCACATGTTACTTTCTCTCCATATTTTCACATCCCTTCAGCTGCTGACTAACCAGGTTCTGATCCTTTCGTAAACTGCACATTTTCCAGGAAATGAAGACCATTTGCCTGAGAAAGCAGCTGGCTCAGTGCTTCTAAAGTGCATTTTCCTGCTGTGTAGTTAGCATTTGTCTTCACAAATAGTGGCTATGACCATCTTTTCACACAGTGTGCATCAGCCACAATATTCTTCTCTAACACGGTAATCATTTTGAGCCCAACACCAACTTGTATGTGATGTAGTTCTGATCCCAGAACATGGACTTTTTAGGTAATATCTGTTTTTTGGGACTCAGTAATGTCAAATGATATACGAGGAGACATTTGTTTCCAAGCTTCTGTGACATATTTGGCACAAGAAAGAAGCTTGACATTTTATATGCAGTGTTACGCATACTGCCCATCTAAACCTATTGTTGCTCAGTGTCAATACCCAAGGCAAAAGTTTTGGCCAGCCTCTGCCTGGGCATCATGCCATCTTGACAGATGGGTATGAGTGTAGACAATCAAGAAAGTATGTTTTTTCATCAAATAAGAGTGGTTGGGGCATTTTTCCCAGCTGACACTGAAAACAGCTGTCTTCCTTGAGCATGCTTGTTTCTGGTTAAAAGGTCTGTGGTATCAGTAATTCTTCTCTGAACTATGCAAACTGTCAATAAATAAAAGAGTTATTTTACAGTTAGCTATGGTTACTATGTTTGAGGCTACTTTTAAAGAGTGGCCTCAAATAAGCATTTGTTTTTACTTCCAGAATGAGGAAGTGAGGACCAAGTGTCCATGACTCATCTGAGTTGCAATTAAACAGAACTCAGAAATGTATTCTCAGTGCAACAGGCTGCCCTCTCTATTGATTACTGAGGTGTCTGGTAACTGTGATACCCGCACTCCCTTCTCAGCTTTGCTACTGGCATACTCCCTAACCTTAAACAAGATGTTTGGCTTCTGTCACCACAGAGAAAGAAATATGAAGGATTTACCTTTATTTTCCAATGAAACAACTTGCTTGATTTCATTCAAAACCAGTGATAGAGTCCTTTACAATCTGCGGATGCATTTAAAAATCTTTCTTTCAAGTTAAACAGAATAACTCACACATTTTTGCATTTCATAATCTTCACACGTAGCCATGTGATATTTATATTCCTGGGAAAAGATTTTATCCAGCATCAGGAGGGAATGAACAACTCAACATTGACTCATCTACCAACACAACAACAGTGGTTATGCTGTTTCACAAAGTGTCATAATCTATATGCTCAAGATCTTTACTGTACGGCATACAGTGATTTATAGACATTATGTGTTTATACAAGCGCAAGCAAAATGGATCTTCACAAAATTATTTACTTGCCATTTTGCAACCCTTTTAACATAGCTGATCAGAATTGTTCCTCATGTAAATTGGGGATATTTTACTAAACTCAGTGGATTTACATGGGATTAAATAAATTACAAATGTATCCTATTGTGCCTCAGACTATTGCCACCATGACACATGATGAGTGTTCTGAAGTCTGTATAATTCCAAATTGTTTTTGAAGGACACCCCAGAAAAAGATCTGAGACATCAAATTTCAAGGGTCAAATCTCAACAAGCACATTTCACTATAAAAAGTTCTGTGTCACAATACAAACACTGATGCTAGGATACATAATATGCACATATACAAAAAAGAATTCATGCCACATTGTGGTTTCTCACACCAAAAGCTCTGAGAGCTGAAGTTATGCAGAATGTTTTTTTTCCCCAGTGTTTAGCAGAAGAAGCCCAAGCCCAAGAAGAAGTGGAATATGTGGGGCCACTTGGCTTTCTTCTTGGGACAGCAGCACTCAGTTTCCTAAGGAAACATGCTGCTATATCTATCACACATCCACATTTGGGCCAAAATCTTCTCAAAGAGTTTGAATATTTACAGTGAGAACCCCTGGGAATCAAAGCATTAATTCACATGGCTATTTTCCCACAGGTTTAATGGGGAATATCTTTGCCCTTGAAAGTCTGCCAGGTCTGAGCCAGGCTCTGCAGCATTTACATACTACAGAGCACTCACTGAGTAATCTCAGGGATGAGTGTGCCCCACTTGGTCCTTGCTGTCCCAGTAACATGTGAAGTTACCAGCTTCATCTGTGAGAGGCAGGCATTCATCCTAGCCCTTCTGCATGTAGCAATGTGTAGTGTGTCCACCAGTCTGTCCTTGTCCCCCTGCACTGCCACACTCCCAGCAGTGATCTTGCCAGGGGAAGATGCTGACCCATTTTCCTTTGCAAGAATCTCCTGATTTGCCTGAGAGTCCTGGAATGTGAGAAACACTGGAAAAGGAGAGCTCAGTTGAGTCTGGAAAAGATACTGGGCAAAAATGGGACAGTGAGGAACTACTGACATCCTGGTGAGTGAGGCACAGGCATGCTGCAGCCATTATTGTGAATGAAAAAAAGAATCCTAGGAAGGATAAATTAATCTTGTGAATACTTTTTTTTTTGTTGTTTTTTGTTAGTCGATAAAACTTAAGACATTTTTAGCAGGATTGAGATGATATTGTGTCACTGCACCACAATCATACCTTGGCAAAAATGATGAAAGACCAGCAATTATGGCTCTTCCTTGTCTTTCAGTGATAGGTCTCCGATCCTGGACAAATACGGAAGGGGGAGTTTTTTCCAGCAAGCTCATTCCTGAATTATCTGAATATATTTTAACAGACCCATGGAGCATCCAGGAAAAAAAAAGGTAGATGAAGATGTTTATTTTACAAAGACAGAAAAACTTTGTTCTCTAATCCTTCCCCCCCTCCTCATTCACAACTATGCTTAAAAGGGGAACCTTCTCCCAGTTTCATGAGGAAACTAGCTTCAGGACCACCCAGAGAGCTCTATTCCCTTCCCCTTGTCTAAATCATACAAAGAAAAATAAACACATGAACACAACATTTGCCTTCTCATCCCTTCTTTTCACTAAAGGGTCAGGAGGGTCGGGGATCCTTCTTTTACCATCTCTGGACACCCTCACCCTCTTCAACAACCAATCCAGATGGATCATGGCCTTTGAAATCTTAAATCCTTTAATCAGTTTCTCCAACTTTCTCTGTTGGCTCCTTTATGTCACATTCCTGGGTTAATTCAGGTACCTTCATACAGCGTAGGATTTGGATGACAGAAAACACATGGGGAAGTACAAGTCCAGAGATCTGTGCAAGTGGTAGGTTGATTATCCTTAGTTTCATTAAGGTTGCTCAGCAACATGAGCTTGTATTAATCATGTCAGAGCAGCTGCATCCTGACAAGCTATCTGCACTGCCAGGATACAAACCCTTTCCACATACTGCTCCCATGAACTGTCCCTCTGCTGTCAGCAAGGTAATGGGTGAATGAAAATTTAGACTTGTCAAAAATTTCATGAAGAATTATCTTCACTACACTAATGAGTCCAACAGGAAAGGAACACTGGATGTTGTATCACTTTTTCAGTGACCGCAAAAGAAAGACATGAAAAGAAGCAATTGAAATATTAAATAGTGTGGCTAGATGACCTAGGTAATTAAACAAGGGGTAAAGAATTCCCCAATAGATAGATCACTGGCTGCACAGTTCACAGCTTTGCTATGCCTGGAGAGATGAAGACAACATATTTATGAGAGATTCATCAGTAAGGCTGTAGTCATCATTTCCAGCTGAATTTTTTCCATTTGATAATACCATTAATCAGAACCCATCAGATATTGCAGAAATAGCATTCAAGAACTTTGGTTTAAATTCCAAACAGCTTCCTCGTGTCTTTCTATTTCTTATTAATATGATTATGTTGCATTCACAAATGTTTGTTGTTTTTTTTTAATCTCAGCTATTTAATGATTTCAAATTACTGGCCATTCAATGAAGCAGCAGCTAAAATAGCATTACAGAACAAGGCTGAAGTCTTCCATGAACTCATCTTACACTGTCAAGCCAAATGGGAACTTCTATCAAGCTACCTGTGGGGCTGTAAATTTGGGGCAGGGGTTACTGAAGAATTATTTGGTCAAGTTTTACTGTATTCATATTTTAGTAATGACATTTCTGGAAGTGGTTTCCCTTTAGTGATATGTGGATGAATTGAATAGAAGTGACGGCAATCTTTTAAAATTATGTGGGGGTTTCTCACATACCTTGTAGATGATAAAAGTCCTTGCAGATAGCACTGTACCAAAGCCCCTTAAAGTCAAATGGGATTCTGGAAAAAGCCAAAGGGTTTATTCCCCCACTACAAAGGCAGAGAACTGTGTTGAAACACTCTAGAGGAGATATATACTCATGTCTGTATACACATCTACTTTTGTTGTGTACCACCACTGCTTTCTGTATAAAATGAGCTCTAATTATAAATTGAAGGATTGTGCCCCAAGCAGTGTATAACTGAGACACTGGCTGCTACTGCACCAAAGGTGGAAAACTGCCAGGAATGGCTTCCTTCTTTTTTTCCAATTTTTCTTGTTTCTTTTAGATCTGTCACCTCAAGTAACAGGAAAAAACAGCATAGAATTACAAGGAAATTTACTTAAAATAAACAAGGAAATAAACTAATGCAGACTTCAAAAGACAGTTTTGAAGGCTTAGGAAAGATTTGGCTCCTACACTATTTGCACAAAGAGAGAGAGTTTCCTATTAGTTTGTTCACAGTTGAACATGTGAGTATGAAAGAAACACCTCAATCAGAGAGACAATTGTGGCAAGAGGGGTTTTGTTTGTTTGTTTGTTTATACAATTTTGCCGAGGTTTTCAAATAAAGAGCGTGTCAGTTCATTGAATAATATGTATACTCCCACACATATTTTTTTATTGTCACACACACTAAAAGAAACCACTTACTAGGAAGGAAGGCTACTCTCTTGGCCCACTGCTCTGCAGGACAAGCTCCAGATCTCTGAATCTTCATTAGATTTAATACACCACATCACTTCTGTGTTGTTGTCTATTTTTTTTTTCCCCAGATGTAGAACCAGAACAGTGCAGTTTCATTTTGTAGTCACTATTTACAGTCTAGACTGTAAATTTGAACGGTGAGGAACTGCCTCATCTTATACATAGTATTAACATGATGGACTTCTACTCTCAATTGAATTTTGTTTATGATGCAAATAAATTAAATACTATTATATTTAAAAGAACTTGGGCTGGTCAATTATTTTTATCTGTCAAACATCTGAAATATTAAAATGTAATTTCCAGTAGTGATGTGGTTACTAGTTACATGGCTATGGGCGAATCCACTAGGTACAGAGAAATTCTGTGTTTTTAATAACTTTAAATGGCACTTATTTAAAGATTAAAGTTGCTGTATTGTCTTTTAAATGTATCTGCAAATTTTTACACTGAATTTTCTTTTCTCTGCAACCTGAGCAAATTACATGTAAGATAATGAAAATCTGAAAATAGATACAATATATATATATACACATATATATCATGTACCAACATTTTAGATCAGTGCTATGTTATTGATGGTTTCTTCATCATAAAAATAGATTATTATATCAGTATAAGTATCAATTGATATATGTATGTGTGTCAGTATAGCAAGGATAAATCTTTAATTTTCCTTCTCAAAGGTCTTTTCATACAGAAAAGTGGTCCATCTAGTTCACAGAGTTCCTGTTCTTCCTGCTTTTATTTCAACTGATCTTTAATCTTAGGCATTAGGATAAGATTTTTCTTAGAGTAGATCATCTGTGTCTCTCAACTATGGGAGATCCTTACTTTCGTCTGAAGAATGTATCAGTGGTTAATATCTGAGTTAGGATATTTGAGTAGATGCATCTACCGTCTTGTTATATTAGAATTTTAAGTTGGAAAGGTATTTCCCTATTGACTTAAAGCATGTAGAAACTATCTGGCCGGGATAAGTAAATAACTTTATGATGTCTCCCTACCTCGCACTCTACTACTTCAGTGAGCAGGTCTGGTACTCGCAGGGGTCAGTCTTCAACCAGCTCAGCCTGTTCTGTGCTGTTCAAGGGCAACGTGGACTTGCTAAGGGCAGAACATTTTCAACTCCCCACTGCACATCCAGGCAACAGATGATGCCCTCCACTTGTACATACAGTGGTTTAAGAAAAGTGAAACAAGAAAGAATAGAAACAATTTAGGGAAACTATGGAAACTATGGGAAGGCTTGAGTTAAAAAAAGAACCTGTGATTGCACTGAGTCTGGACACGTGTTGTAAGACATAACTAGAGAAAATCCACAGGGCAGTGTCTCATTTTTATTTTCTCTTGGGTAGTCTATAAGAGTCATCTTAGTATTAATCATAGGAAGAATCTTTGGGATAGGAGGAATGAAAGCAGAAACAAAAAAGCATTTGTCTTACTGTAGGAGAGATAATGGAGTGCCAAAACCAGGAGGAATACCCATGCCAATCAGATCACAGATTTTGGAAGCTCAGAGAACCTATAAACAGAAAGCAGTTCAACTGATGATTGGATAGATTGATGGTTGAATAGTGACATTAGAAACAATGTAGGAAGTGTTTTAGCTGTTCTACAGGTGCATTTAATCCTGAAAGAAACTGTGATCTTTGTGAAAATTATTCAGAAAGGATTAAATTAATCTAACATTTTATTCAATCTACCAGGTAGAATGATAAATGTATCCTCTCAGTAAGATAGGTAGAATAGAATAACAAGCATTTCACCCTAGGAAGGAGACATATGCTTATGGCTATGAAGAAAGGCTGAATCCTGATTTTCCGTTGATGACATTATTCTTTTCATATTTATTCGCATAGGGTTCCCCCATCCCTTGCCCTTCAAGGGAAGCAACCTTTTCTGGTCTTAGATATATAACAAGTGAATCTCAGAAGATGGATTGAGGAGTTAAAAAAGACCAAGCTGTTCTGCTCTTTCTTGGGGTGGTTGCTTCTGTTTGGCAGATGAAGTACAGTAGTTGGGTGGGAGAAAGAAGCTGGAATTACTGCTGCCTGTGCTGCTTACTGAAATACCTCTGAGGCATTGGAAATGAGGATCACTGACTTTGTAAAACCCCAGAGAGCTAGTGGACTCCTGAAAGGGGGAACTGAGGATTTAGTTCTCTGCCCAGAGTGATGTAAGAAGTGCAAATCAGAGCAGGCAAGTTAGCTTGGGTGTTCTATAACTTTATCTCACTGCCTTAGTAGGGACTATGGCTCCTTCTCTTTTCTGAGCAAGCTGAGACTTCATTTCTTTCAGACTGTCAGTGTGACTTTATGCAGAGAACTAGATTCCATGCCTAAATTTTCAGGAAAAAAAAAACCACAGAGAGTCTGCACAAAAAATATATTTAAAATAGTACAAGCAAAGTGTCTTTCCTTCCTCCACTTTCTTTCCATCTCATATACACTTTAATGGGGAATATTATATTGAAAATACTGATGTATAAATAATTACGTCCTTCTGTTACTCTGAACTACGAAGTATCTGTGACCTGCCTTCTAGCACTAGCACTGTCTTTTGGATGGAGGAGCCTTTTCTCCCTCGCAGCTGCTCTCATTGCTGAGGGAACCCCATCAGATTTTCTGCCTTTCTGTGTCCTCTGCGATCCTTCGCCTGCAGCTCTCACTGGAGAGCTCACCCCTGAGACATTCCCATGCTGGTGGGAGTGGAGGAGGGCAGTGCTCTCCAGCTCCACCCTCTTACAGAGGAAATGTCATGAGAAAATGTTTTCTTGAGGTCTTTCCTGTTAACATGCTATGAGAATGCTTGCTATCGACTGTGCATTTTTATGGCATTTTGACTGGAAGTAATGTGAGAATGTTCTTTCTCACATTATTTCCAGTAGAAATACCCTGAGAACATTGTTGTTTGTGATATTTCTACAAAATGTACTTAGATATTGGATGTGACTAAATTTGCCTTTATAATTGTGGGGTTTTTTTTCTTCCTTCAGGCTGAAATTTGGGCAGCATCTAATGTCTCTCCATTTTAGACATTTCTTTTATCATTAAGCCTTGTCCAGATTTGTGCCAAATGAAGCCTTTAGCTGAAATAACCGATTTGTTTCTTTTGTGCCCTAAGACCTATCCAAACTGAATCAAAGGTTAAGAAACCAGATTAAACTCCACAGCAATTACAGTATTTATAGGATTTTCTTCTGCGATGAAGTTGTTTCGACTGCCCTTTCTGTTTTAAAGTGGACCTACAATAGGGTTGAATAAAACTGTGGAGGAGTAGAGACCTGGAAGAACAAAGACCACATACTGTAAAAAAGCCATTCTAATTAAATCAGAATGAAAACACAAGAATGCCTTTGCTTTCAGAGAAACAAATAAGCGACCCAGAGGACCTTATGACTTGGCAGTCTACATATTTCTTTTTTAAAAAGCAACTCACATCTTTAAAAGGAAATAAATCCCGGAAAAAATATAAGATGTGTCAAGTCAATCAGCTATTTATGCCATTTCCTCTGATCCTGATGTTTCCCTCATGAATTATGCACTTTCAGCTGCCACTACATACATATGTGGGCCCTTGTGGCATGTTTCCCAGGACCAGCATGTGATTATGGATCATAAAAAATGAACATACACATTGCTCCTTCAGTAAATGCTGAGATGCACAATTCCAACTGCTCCATGTTAGAAATCTCTGTTCTATTTGAAAAACAGCAGCATCTATAGCTATAATAGCTGCAGCCGTGAAAACTAATCACCATATTTTCATTTTAAATTGCAACAAAGGAATTAAGAAACAGATGCCCATTAAAAATGAAAAAGGTAAAGTAGCCACTAAGAGTTTCCCAATAGCCAGAAGGTGGTGCTACATTGTAATATAGTCGCAGGGGGTCAGGTTTGCATCTTTGATAATTTAGGCTGTTTGATTCACTTTTTTAAAGCAAAACAGAAGGAGAGATTAAACTGTCACAACTGTGCTGCAAGGAAGAGTTCAGCAGAAGTAAAATGAAGTGTAGAATTTAGTTCCTGATGTATTGAAATCCTCTTGTGGTGAGGCAAGATCAGGTCTTGCAGTAAAAACTACATTATCTCTCAGTGTTTCTTCACTGCTGGTTATATTAAACTCTCCTGCTTCCTTAACTCTTCTGTTTCATCAGGATAATCAACAACACAAAACAGAAAATTCCTATCAACCATCCTGTGATGAAGGAAGAAATCTTTCTTCTTGTAGCATTTCACATAATTTTTACTAAGACACTTTCAGCTTTTTCCTTTTGTTGAATAAAAGCCCAGGTATTCAGTCCCAGGTAGATCCTGTTGACTACAATAAAACTCTGCCAGGTTCTGCCAGCTGAGGTGGTGCAATCACCTTCTTTGACAGCAGAAGAGAAACAGAGCAGAGATGCTGTCATGTTGTGTCACCCGTGCAGTGGAGAGCAGCGCTGTGCGGAGGCAGAGAGCTGAATCCCAGTGATTTACCTCAGGTAAAGCAGCGTGGGTGCCTTGTCTGCCTTGTTAGACTCCCTCAGCCATGTTGCTCCCCTGGTCTGTGTGGGTGAGTCTGAATTACTGTTTTATTTAAGGCTGTGAGTGAGCTTTTGAACCAAACATCTGGATTGCCCCCACTTTCTGTGCCTTGCTCTGCATTTTGGAGTAGTCTTGGAGCGCAGGTGCCTGATGACAGTAAACGGGCAGACGTGTTCCAGCAGTTCACCCAGAGTACTGCAGTTCCAAGGGGCAGTCAGGACACAGGATCCCCCCCTCCTTCCCTCGCCCAACTGCTACAGGGTTATGATGTAGGGCCTCAGCACCAAAAGTTTCTCTCCTACAGATTCACTTCTATTGATCTGCTTTACTGGCTCACGGGCACATAGCCCGTGGGTATCTTTGCATAGGTTTGGGGTCATATGAACAATTCCCCTGTGTTCTCTGATGAGAAAGATACTCCGATTTGACATGATATTTATTTGTTTGTTTGTTTGTTTGTTTGTTTAGGAAAAGAATGTTAAGAATAATCAGGCAGCTGTCTCATGGGGATAAAGTTTTGACTAGGAGGAAAATGACCCTGGCCATCAGAACAAATAATCTCAGAGACATGGAAAATTATTGCCAAGTAGTGCCATTATTGTTGTTTGCATTGCTGAGGCACATTGAAGTCATGAGCCAGCACCTACTTCTACTAATTACTAACAAAAACATCATGTATTCCACAGCAAGGGAACTCTGGATGTTAAAATCTTGCATGGGTTAAAGGAGAAAAACTGTAAATTCATGTAACTAAAATCCACTGAGAATTAATGAGTACGTAAAAACCACATCCAGCTCATTAAACCACTGGGCTGAAGAGCTGGAGGCTGGGAAAACAGTGAGAGGGATGGGAAGATAGATCTGCCCTCTTCTTATGTTTTTATAGACACTGCTTTTACAGGTTCTCAGACTAGTCTGGGACAGGAAAAAGAGCTAGTCCTCTTCAATGAGAGCAACAGCAACTCCTTTACATGCGATGGGGTTAGGGCTGAACACCTTCCTCCTCCCCATGCTTTCTGGGGAGGTGCCTGTGCCGCTCCCCTGGATTCAGCTCTAGCAGCCTCTCTGCTACTGGGAATCAAAAGAGGATTTGATCCCCTGAACTTTCAGGAGAAATTTTTCTGTCAACTCATTAATCAGGGCTAATTTATCCTTGGCTTTTTGAGTGATGGCTACTCTCACATCAGCACTGAACTTGTGAGTATGCAGCGTGTGAGATATGCTTACCTCAGCCAGGGAGAAATTATCCAAAACAGAAACCAGAGAAGTCATTTTCCACAGGAGATGCCACCTTTGCACTGTGCATAATGTCTGTGATACGTTGTAGGACCTTTGTGGATCCACTGCAAATTTTTCCCTAAATTTGTGCTGTCAGAAAGCTGGTTCCAGTTTGGTAGAAACATACCAGTTCTGTTCATTGGGGGAGCTAAGATGTGCAAAAATGGCTCACATTTTGATCCAGGTGGAGAATAAACAGTATTTTCTTTCCTGTGACACGATCAGGTGGTCTGACCAGCCTTATGCATAATAATTTAATGAAAAATTTGAGTTCCCATAGAAATAGATATAGCTTCATTAGTGGTGATGTTTTTTCAATGTAAATATAACTATATGTATACACATAGTTATACAGTAGCTTTTAAATTTACCAGATGCTTAATGACTGCTTTCAATCAGAAAAGTGGCCCATAGCAGATGGAATATGCCTAACCATTTCCAAAACCATGGAGTTTTATTGTCTTAAATAAAATGAATTTTGAACAATGAATTGGAAAACTGAAACCTTTCTTTAATTTATGTAATGACAAAATAGCCAAGCTATTTAAATAAAATATTGTTTAAAGCATCTATAAAGCTAAGACCTGTACCGGCAGAGATCATATTCATCTTGGGATAAGTGCCTGTGTGAGAGTTTCTTATTGCTGGAAACAGAGGCCCATAAGGGAAGTGGTGACAGACCTTAAATTAGTGCAGTGCTACTGTACAATAATGTGTATTCTCAGTGCCATATGGTTATGATATGAAGCCGTTTTCCTATGCTGATTATAAATTTGGACTGTCTGGCAGACATTACAGATGGGAAAGACATCATTGATCATTTTATCCATCCACTCTGGGTCAGTAAAAGATCATTGCTGACAGTCTCAATTTCTATTTTTTAATTATTTGCATTGCTGTAGTGCCCCAAATCCCCAGGCAGGTCAGTATCCCCTTGTTCTGTGCATTATACATCAGGGTAAGAGTTGTTTGGTAAGAAAATGCAAAGCAGCTAATGTGCAGATGTAATCAGAGGCAAGCAAGAACTGAAGCTAAGGTGGCACTATATTTAATGTAAAGGCTACAAATTCTTACCATTTGCTGCTTCACTTTTTGTTCTTTTATTGTAACCCAACTATCTTGGTTTGCTCACCAAGTCACCTTAACTGGCTGAAGTTTCACAAGCAGCATGGCAGACCTGGTGTGTGGAGAAGCAGCTCTCTATGAACGAACACAGAGGGGAAGTTCCAGAAACAAGGACCATCACAGGCAAACTTGGGTCATTTGTCTGAGAAGCAAGCAAGACAGAGTATCACAGCAAAAGCAGTAGGAAGACAGTGTTACAGGACAGAAGACTGTAATAACATATAGAGAGGTGTGAAAGACCTCAGTGTACAGATTTACTGGAAATTTGTCTATGCCATAAAATGGACCTGTCGTAGAAATCCCACAACTAGTCGAAATTCATGCTGTTCAGTCCAGACTATATGTAGCATAGCACTGTGCCACAGTGACCTGTCACTGCATTTTCTTGGTAGGGCTTTATTAGCTTGGGCACAGCACTGTCTGATGTGGGAACAGGGCATCAGATGTGAACTGGCTTGGGTCCAGGCAGCTCAGTGCATCCATGTATCACACACCCCAGCACACCAGCTCTGTGATTAGCTTGGACAGGCCTCACTTGGGTCTGTTTTAATTGGTCCATAAATGATAAGAAGCCCTCATTGCTGCTCTTATCAAACTAATCTCCAGTTTAATAAAGGAAGTTCTTTCTGATGATCAGACAGGTCCTTTTCTTTTAAAATATATTTCATCCTAGTATAAACTAATTGCCTCCCAAAACGAGATCAGAGTCCTTTGAAAAAGAGGCATCCTGGCAAGCCAAGCAACTGTTTTGTTGCTATTTGAGGGAACTTGCACTGAAATCCCAGCCTCTGCTGCCTTTCTCCTGCTAAGGAAGAAGTACCTCATATCACAAACCAGCAGCCCCTTCAGGCAATTGCCATTTAAAGAGTGGCATTGATGGACTCTGTAAGGAGTCCTATTCAGTGCTCTCTAGCTGGCAGCATGATGTCAGTGATGTGGGCGGCAAACCCCTGAATTTGCTTTGATGGTATTTGTGCTCTTTTTTTTTCATTTTTCACGAATGAGTGATTCATTTATTTGAAACAATGTGTTTGGAAAGCCTGCCTCGCTAAGGAATTGTCTACGCAGTGGGGGAGGCTTGGAACATTGTATGTCCTCATGGAAGTACCAACAGGGGTTGTGCCAGAACCCCAGTGCAAGAGGTAACAGGGATGCTTGTATCAAAGCCAAAGCTTCATGAATCAAAGGCGCTGACTCTTGAGCACAAGTGCTGGCATTTGGGCAGATGACCTAGCCCGTGCCAATTTAGGGTGAGGAATGCCCCAGACTAATCCTGTAGATTTAAAGAAATGCAACATAATCAATATTAAATATCCCACAGTCCTGAGAGTCTTCATTTATAGATGTTAGAGGAAGAAATGAGGGTAATGATGTGGTCTAATTTCCCAAATAAGAAAAAGCATAAATATTTTTGCACCATTTTCTACCGAAAACCAATGTTACCTTAGGTGGTTTGTTCTAAAACATGGGGGTGGGGGAGGAAGCAGCACTCTAAAAAGAACCTGGTTGTCAAATCACATGTTTTGCAAGGGGATTAAGTACAACTCAAATGTTTATGTGCCAGGTGACCAAAAGCAGACTTTGGCCAGTATGAGGGCTGTTGAATAATTCTGTACCATCTTCAGTAGTAAGCACCTGACACTCAACACTCACTACCAGGGTGCTTAGATTAGGTTGTCTAAGGCAAAATACTATGTGCAATGGAGACAATAAGGCACCCATGAAAAATCATCAAATAGCCTACATGCAGAATGGAGCTGGAGGCAACATTGGATTAAACTTTATAAGCAGGGTCACGCTTGAACTTCTGTCACTCTCTATTGATGAAGTTCCTGAATCGGGCTGAAAATCATGTTCCTGTGTTCACTCAGAAAGAAAATGTAGAATCCCCTTCTGCTCAGAGGTATATAATCAAACATTTCTCATTCTCTTAAAAAGGTATCTAAAAGACAAGATGACAACCCAAGTTTTTCATAACATTTTTATGACTCTAAAGAGGCGCATGAACATAGATCTGTAGTTTTGGATAAATACAAAGATCTTAGTTAATTTAACTTTGCATTTCATATATAAAATATTAAGTGGTTCATTGCAACTGCTGATCTCTACCATACTGAAACAACAGGCTTCCTGTCCTAACAATCCCTGTATGGGGAAGTCTCCATGGGCAAAATGATCGCTTGACTCCACAGCGCAACCAATTTCTGGTTCAAATGATTGATCCCAAACAATAAGACAGAGGACTTTATGTTAGGAGAGTCCAGTGCCATCATTTATATAATCAGAGTCAGAGTTTCCTTAACCTTTTCCACAATGGCAAACTGCTTAGATTCAAGTTCAGGAAGACCCAACTCCATCCTCTTCTGAAGTTTGAAACCATAACTCCTACATTACAGAAAAATGCTTTAACCCAACTCTAATATTCTGGATTGGACAGTCTTCATGGTTTCTGTTAAGAGTAAGCCACAGGGATTATGTCTTAAATTCAAGATTAATGTTTCTTTATTTCTGTTAATTGTGTACTGGATAGAAATGGATGAATATGCACTTTACAGCAGACACACAGAGCCTGACTCAAATCATTACTAATATGTTTTATTATAAACACCTAAAATTCAGTAAGTCAATGCTCAGATTCCATCTCTGCAAAACAGGATGAAATCAGGGAGTTTACAGAAACACTGAATTTAATGGACTCTCCAATCACATAAGAGCGGAAAACATCCTGTTCTCCTGTGCCCCTGTTTCCCTCTCCCAAAACAGAGGGTATGCAAGAAGGTGCTACCCACAACATCTGCAGTGCTCTAGTTTTCTAACTGTTTGTCCATTGGTTTCCTTGATCTCAGTGGTGCTCAATAAGAATAGAGAAAACACTGTTCTTGTCAAACATTCTGAAGTAGGCCTCTATTTGTCTTGCTGTTCTGTACACACCATATAGTGAGTAAAGACAAGGAAATGCTTTGAAATATTACCCATTTCTTATTTTTTGCCTGTGAAACTTGGTATTCCACATGCACTAAGTAGATATTTTCCTTCTGGCTTTGACAATAAATGCCATTCCAAGTCTGAGAAACCTGCCTGGTTAAAAATGTTTTCAAAACGGCACATACAAAAATTCACTTTCTGATAATCATTTTGGTAGGAAATCTCCAACCGTCCCCTTTACTTAATTACAAAGACATTTTGTATTCTATAATGTGTGGAGCATTGGATTTTTCAGCGCAAATGGTATAGATAATACTTTGAGTTGCAGATGGAATATCTTTCCAAGAGAAATTGTTCCTGGAATCATGTTGTTCCATGTATTTTTCATAATTTTAATGCAAAACAAAAAAAATCAAGTCTTTTGCAGAAATTCTGAAAAAAAATAACCAAAATTGTTACCTCAACAATATTAAATTACTATAATGTTAAATATTAAGTATTAAACATTTAATGTTTATCTTTATATAAAATATTTTATTTTATAGCTGTGATACTCTATTAACATTATGAAATTAAAACCAAAAGGCTTTCTTATTTATACATATATATATATATGTGTGTGTATATATATATATGTCAGCATTTCCAGATTCCTGAAAAATATTTTAGTTTTCATGGAACTTCATTTCCTGGTGGAAGTCATCTTAGCTTAAAAGTTTTTAACTGACTCTAGAATTGTACATAAAGGAAAAAACAACTGAGGCTGTGATTTTCAAAGCACTATTGGAAATGAAAAACATATGGATCCTATTGAAATTTACGGTGATTTGGGTACTACACTCCCAGAGGATCTTTTGAAAATCCTGAAGGAGTGTCTTAAGCATAGTGTGCACTCACTGCCTATTACTTGTTAAAGATAAAAAGTGTCTGAGATACATCTTTAGGAAAATTTGAAGCACTGTACACT
This sequence comes from Tyto alba, assembly GCF_018691265.1. NCBI lineage: Eukaryota > Metazoa > Chordata > Aves > Strigiformes > Tytonidae > Tyto > Tyto alba. The sequence goes on along the minus strand of NW_024881316.1, from coordinate 37,731,252 downwards.
GCCTTTAGCTTCTAAGTAGCTGTAGGACAATATTTTCTTTTCTTTTCTTTTTTTTTTTTTTTTTAATAGATAGTAGGATTTTCAATGTTGTTATATGCTATTCTTGGTGGTTTTTGGATTTCTGTTATACACTTGTATCTCAAAAAAAAAAAAAAAGCAACAAGAAAACCAAATATATTGCTCTAATTTTAAGCAAAGACAACCAACCATACAAACCAGAAATGCTTTAGCATTTTATTTTAAATGTATGAAATATTTTGAAATTTTATTTGAAGTCCAGAAAGTGATGTTAAATCATCAGATGAGATTCCCTGCATTAATATAGCTGATTGCAATTCATTGTAAACTTCAGTTGTGTCTCTGTGCATACTAACTTCACAAACACAAAACTTCCCACTGCACTTTTATTCACAGGCTTGTCAATCAGGTGCTCACCGTTCCCTTAAAGTTTAAGCCTTATTAACCTACACACTGGATTTGACTGATGATAGGCCACAACAAACAAAGAGCACCAACTCTCAGGTTCCAAATCCTGTCATCCTAGTTCAGAGGGTCCCTGCAAACCCCGTAGAAGAGATGAAAGGATCACTCAAATGTCTGACTATTCAAACACACAGGCAATGAGGGCACATTGTGGAAAAAAAAAAAAAAAAGTTAGCAGAGTCCCCTGCTGATTGAGATATCTTCTAAAAAAAAATATCTTAGTGCTGATCTTTGTACACAGATAATGTTGGTTTCTAGCCCAGGTCTTCATGGGTTATGTCAAATGCACACTGGGAACACCATGTGCAAGATCTGGATTGAACATATATTTGGCAAATATTGTTAAATTGAAATCACCTCATGCCAGTGTTGCCCAGATATGGTAGGAAGCCAGCATGTTAGCTAATTCAGAAGAACTGAGAAATCACTGTATTTCTAACAAGGAGAATTTTTGTTTAATTCATTTTCACATGCAACTTCATAGTTCAGGGCTTCAGTATAGGCATATACTTGCATATATTTACACCCTTTTTTGTATATAATAGAAATTATTTTATTATGAAAATTCAGCTTGTTAATGGCCTTGGCATGTTGGGCAAATGCAATTCCTTCTGTCTAAGTCTCACTGTATTTATCAGGATTTTCATTACTGTTAATTAATATTACAGCATTGCTCAGAGACCCTACACAGACATCGGATCCTATTTATAAAAAGTAATTGTCCTTTCATGTTCTAAAGTACAAATCTAAGTAACAAGTGTGAATTGTAGAATGCAAAGTAAAAGAGCTGAGGAGAAGAGAAAAATAATGTTAAAGAAGAAATTTGGAAGGTTGGGGGATTTTTGGAAAAAAAAAAAAAACACCACCACCACCACCAAAAAACCCCAAACCAAACAAATAAAAACCAAGCAAAAAAACCAAAACCAACCAACCAACCAAACAAACAAACAAAAACAACAACAACAAAAAAACAGCCTCTGGACTTGAATATAAGTCAAGGGAACATGAAACAAAAAAGGGTCATCTACCATGAAGATATACTGTAAAATAGAAGCTGACCTCAGGTTTTCCCAAAAATATTCTCTTATATTCCTACTTCAGTTTTCTCCTAAATAAAGAATAATAACTGTGCAGGATACCAACAACTGTTGAGCCTGCATACAAACAACGTTCAGCTTATGACCGTGATGGCTTGTTAGCTTCCCACTGAGCTAACTACGATTTAGCAAAATATAAATGACAGGGTAAACAGAGCTGATGAGAGGATCAGATCATAGCTACAACAATTTTATGCAATGCATTTAGAGAAGGGGGAAACAAGTGCGGGTTATAGCTGAATAATGCAGAGAGCAAGTGGCAACAGTTCCTTTATTCTGTCTACAAAAGCAAACTTCTGTTTTATTTTCTGGGGAAAAAAGGTATAACAAACTGATGGGTGTAAAACTTCTGTCACTGAAAACCTAGTTTTCCATCCCAAAGTGGCAGATTCAAAATCCAGCTGACTTTACACACATGTCTCAAGATAGATAAAGAGATATTCAAAAAGATATGAGGAGATGAGGATAATAAGAGAAAAACAAGGACAAATATCTCATCGGGGTGTGACTTTCTCATAACAAGTTGACCATTCTGCTTATACAGTATTCAGTCTTCTTTCTGAGCCATATTGGTATAAACCCAATTATTTAAGAATATTGTATTTCATATTTTTTTTTATAATGCTGTATCAAGTCTATAAAAATGTGCATTTTTCACTTGTTTTCTGATGTTATTAAATATATTTGACCATTTTTTTAGAAAATTATAACGCTAAGATTTTAACCTGTTTTCGTGTCAGCTACATCTTAATACTTCTATCCTATGAGAAGATTCCTGCTTATTCAATAAGCATGTTAAATAAGGGGTAAATGTATGAATAAACTTGTTCTTATATGATTTAGAAGCTCACAGCAAAAAAGCAACCAAGCATATACAAGTAATACGCTGTTCCTCTGGGAATACAATACTTGTACCATAGCTTTGGCTTTATGTTGCAGTGTTGGACTGAGCCTGAGAGATGAATGTAAAAGATAAAGAAGCATTGTAAGGTCAGTGACTGAGATCCTCTTTTTGCTAATCGGCTTCCCTTGTTATCCATCTAATTTACTTGAAGGTTAACCTTTTCACTACTGCTAGAAACTAGCTGCAATTTTCTGTGAAATGGTCCTGGTAACAAATTTAACTAATTGCTGTTTATACAGCTATGTAACAGTAAATGATGCTGTAAAAAAAAAAAAAAAAAAAAAAAAAACAAACCAAAACAAAACTTAGCAGCATTTTTCCCTCCAAAGAGCATTCAAATGAAAATGGGTTTACATGAAAAGAGGTACCAGGCCTTCATAGGTAAAATATTTCATGGAGATAGAGCTTCCAAGGCCATGGAAGGAATGCCAATGTCACATATTAATTAAGAAAATATTTAAGACGGGCTGACCTGGAATTTTCCAAGGGAACATATTCTTGTTAGAAAAGCATTTTCTTTTAAACTAAAACTTTACATGGGAACTTAAAAAAACCCTGCTCCAAATGAGTTTTAAACATTAAATGTATAGAATATTGTATTTCAGTATTTTTAAAATGTGAATATTAATTTTCTAGGTTGAAATGATCACAAAAGTCAGAAAAAATGCAGAATAATTATAGATAAGCAAATAAAAACTTATTATGTAAACACGAGCTTTTATGAGTTTCTTCATTTTGTATTGGATAAACACATAAATTTGTTGAAAAACTTTTCAAAGTTCAAGAGTTAGTTTATCTTCAGCTATATTCTATATCCCAGGAGTAAGAATGAAAGAAAAATTTGAATCAGGGTGGGTAATATAAAGATTAGGGCTTTTGTCTACCAGTTGGCAGAACAAGGTTGAGTGCTTGATTCCATCACAAGCTATTTTTGTGGTTTTTGCCCAGACAGTACTTTCCATGTTCACCTGTCCTAAATTCAAGGATGCTGTTAAATAGCTATATCTCACATACCATAATTTGTCTCTTAGAATACAAGGAATTAGTACTTCAGTTCTAGAGCATGCACAGAAGAATGCCCCAAAGCCCCGCAGTGTAATGGGGTAGATGGCTACATACTCCTTAGGAAGTGCTGGTCCTAGGAGAAGAATTGGTCCCAAGTTAACAGTTCAGGCCTTTGAAAAGGCCGACAAGGAATAAATGTCCCCAGAAGGACCATGTTCATTACATAAACTCTGGCTATGGCTAATTTACACAGACAGTACAAATGGCAATCTCTCTGTATTACTATTTCATGTATTAAGAAAAGGAAGGTGAGGTATAGAGGGCATCCTTTACTCAAACGTTCACTGATCATCCCAGTGATTAGTGGGACCCTCATGAAATGTTCTGCCACAAAGGATCAGTCTAAGGATTAATATCCTATTTAATGTGAGCTCTGCAGAGACTGTAGTGATGGAAGGGAGAGATGGAAGTACCTTAATTCAGAGAAAGACTAGAAGAAATGTCTATATTTTGACTTTCTTAAAATACATATATCCATGCAAAATATTAGGGAAGAGAACATATGAAAATATTTAAAATATAGTGAAGCAGAGCTGAAAATGAAAACAAGATAGTTCAGACCAACAGTGATTACATAGCATATTAATCAAATTCAGCTCTTAAGGTGAAGCAATTGATACAATGGCATCAAACACCAAAGAACAAGAAAAACTTATCGCCAGTTCCAGACTGAAAATTGAACATTCAGTGTTCTAAAAATGTGAACTTTACACTGATAAAGATAACAAGAATTCTTAAATCCAAAAGATATCTTTTCCAGGAAAATCTCCAAGGGCAAAGTCTATGTGTCATATTTTGTGTCACTGGTGAAAAAAAGCTGACAATTTTCTGAAAATGATAATGAACCATTGGATTTATTTGTGCCATTGACTTGTCTTGCAACCTCAGTCTATATACCTTCACTGTCTCTTTTTCCTTTAGTTCTTACTATGATACAAATAATGTTAGTTGCATCTCTGGAAAATCTTTACTCCTTAGGCCAGGCTTTGTTTTAACTATTCTTCTTAGAATATTATAAAATAGTGGTGAAAAGAAATTAATTATTCTGTCCTTTAATCACAAGAGTAATTTTTAGGTATTTGAATGGGCCTATTATTTTGGAAATGCAAATTATTGTTAAGAGTATGTAATATAGAAGAAAAACTAAGTATTTGTAAGTTTGATATCAAGTCAAGATGAGGCTCCTTAGGCAGAAGAAATGGGAAGGATCTTTGGAATAGTTTTCAAATGTGACAAAAGGGAAAGTTATGAAGAAATTATAGAAAAGTGTCCAGAAGCTTCAATTTATGAGTTTAGCATTTGATAAATGCTCCCACCAACTCCAGGGCTTCACAAACCTGACCCGACCCTTTATACTCTCTGAGTGCAAAAATTGTTAATCAAGAAATAGTTTCGTGGTCTTTACATAGTCAAAAATTTGCACCAGTTTTGAATTTTTAATTTTGGAATTCCAAAGCACAACATTTAGGGCTAGGTTTTCATCCTAACCTCAGTACGCAGTGCAGGTGCTTGACATCTCTAAGTACTGCGACTCATCATCTCAGTTTGGATCCCCAACAGTTTAGCCTTACTATTTTGACTTAATGTTGGCATTTATTATAATCATGGATAATTATGTATAATTATAATTAAACCTTAATCCTCCTCAATTACACTGACATAAATTAGGCATAAGGCATAATTTAATCAAAATTAATGGATTTGCGCCAGTGCAGACCTGACACAAGGATAAATCCAGTTCTTGTATCTTATTATGAAGTATAGCATTCTAATTATGCCAGAGTAAACCCATCCTATAGGTAACTATTGTTCGGTTACATGAAATGTTTGTTATTCATTGACAGTTATTACTAAGAAAAAGGGAAAAAAGGATTAATTCAGAAAATGAAGCAAAAATTACAAAGGAAGATCTGAAATCTGAAAAAATTTCAAATCTTGTACATAAGAAAAAACATTTGTAAGATCATAAGGATGTCTGTAAAGATCACTTTTGTTTAAAAAAAAAAAATCAAAGGAAAATTAATTCCCTTGGGCATTTTAAATATATGTGGTAGAAATACTCACATCCAGATGCTAACTTTTCTAAATGACCGAGAGTGGCCTTAGAGAGGGTGGTTGGGGAAATGATCCTTTACAAAACATGGGATACAAAGCTTATGTTGTTGAAAGGAGAAGCATGTAATCAGCTAAAGAATTCCTGAGAAAGACCAAGGGCAGCAGATACTGAAACCTTGAACTTCCTTACTTCAATGCATTTTTTGCATGCTTCCTGAAGAAAGGAGCAACCAAGGGAATTTATTAACTTTTAACTTAATTAGGTAGATGCCAAAAAAATGTTCATTCGTGGAGCAGTCTATTTAGACATTGCAGCCTTCAAAAAATTGTAGCTCTACTTTAATACTCCAGTAGAGGGTTTTTTTAAAGGCTATGTGAACATTTTGTCTTCCAAATAGAACACAAGAGAAGATTTAAATGAGAATTTTACGTGTACAATTGCATTGAGAACATATCTAAGGCAACAGGCAGTGTGGTGTATATACGTAAGTTTAATTGAGACATTCCATGGAAGTCTAAAATAAAGTTTTACAAAAGAATACAATGAGTTCCTATGAAATCTGACATCTCTCTCTCTCTCTCCCTCTCCCTCTCTATCTCTCTCTCTACCTACGTATATATACAAACATACTTTTTATTTTCTAATTTTGATTTCTATTCGTTTCTCTCTATGAGATCATATATAACCTTTCCCAATCAACACTATGGCAAATCTATAATATAATTTAGAATTATACTCTCCATTTTCTTACTTGTATAAAACTTAGATTTTTAAAAAATTTTTATTGGATCTTATTATGAAATTGTTGAAATAAAGAAGGGACATTATTTTAAACTTCTCTCCCACTTTATGCTCACAAACAATTGTTAATAGAAGCAACAGCCCTTGAACATTTACTGTCTTCTTTTAGAAGTGTGCAAAAGTACTCAGATTTCCAGTTTCCTCCTAAGCTACAACCTCTATTTCACATGATGTCTTCTGTGTCAGTCAACAAAGATGAGGATATTGTGCTGTCCCTGGCAATGGAAGCTCAATGGTGGCATTCCAGACTGACAGCAGTCATGAACTGTGTGTGACTGTGTAGAGAGATAAGAAAAAAACCAGGATTTTAAGAACTATTTTTACAGCAAAAACAAGCTATAGGTGCAGAACAATCACTGTATGCTAAACCATAATCAGATTCATTTTATTCACTGGGTTGATTTAGAGTATCAGCATTACAAAGTAGGTTGAAACAACTGCTGTTGACAGAAAGTGCCTAATTTTCTAGCCTAATTCATCAGCTACTGGTGGTGAAATCATTGGACTATTTCCAAATAAATTAAAATGTGTTTGAATTAAGAACAGACTAGTTACAATAAAGATGTCAGAATTCCTCAAAGCTATGGCCTGGAACTCCAAGTCAAAATTTATAAACAGTAATTTCATTTTTGTAATAGATTCTTAAATCCATTCACAGGTATTCTTTTTTGCACCTCTTTTGAGGAATAAACATAATAGAAGGAAAAAGACACAAATGAAGGACCTATATCACAGTACTGGGATAATAACAAAAAAATCCCAACTGTAATAGCTCCTATGTTATCAGAACTGTTGGTAAAGTATGTTTTTTGATTATCCTTCACGATGGATGCTCTAGTCTTGTCACCAGTCTTGTATCCCCACTAACAAATCCTACTGTTTGCTGTCAGTGTTGCATCCCTATTAATATTGTCATCAGCTGCACATTCAGTCCCTGAATCAATAGCTTTAATCATCTTTATGGTTGTTCTTTTATTCATGCCTATTGATTAGAGTACCACAGTATAAAACAGCAGAGAATGAAATGACAGAGGACTATTGAAAAAAATCCAAACAAACAAAACCAAGAAACCTTTGAAATTCAATAATTTTTCCAAAATGTTATTTCTGAAGAATTTTGATGCATCAGGAATTGCAGGCAAGTCAATTACTTGTCTAGAGGCCCTGGAAAAGTTTTATATACGGTATATTTCAGTAAAATAAAAATTAATTTAATTTTGGTGAAAATTCATATACATTATGATTTTTTCTTAACCACAGAAGATAAATAGCAGATAGTAACTGAAAGGCTGAATGAGGTTAACCAGCATAATTGAAGGATGGCTTCTGCTCCACTTTTTTCTGTCACCATACTGTTAAGATACCCAAATACTCCCTTGTTTATTTTTAAACATAATTACTTAACATGCCTGAAATCTTTCAGTAGACTACCCATCTGACTAGAATCACATGGCTGCACATCACTTGAACAATTCCCGAGTTATTCAATAGAGATCATCCTGACTCTGGATCTAGGTTCACAAAGGTAGAAGATGCTCATGTGTTCATTTACTCCTTTGTTTAACTCACTTTTTTAAGTTAAATCCTTTGTTTTAGTCTTGGGGAGACCCTTTGCTCCAGCTCCTCACTGTCCATTTAAGAGACAATCTTGAAGACATGACAGAAATTCTAATTTTCTGCTTCTACCAGCATTACAATATTATTTTCAGAGAGGGAAATAAATGATAACAACAAAAACCAACCAACCAAACAAACAAAAAAACCCACTAAACAAAACAAAACCAAAAAACAAACAGGGAAGATGTTGCATTTCAAGGATGAGTCTCAAAGCTCTGACAAAATCTGAATTACCTTTGTGTTAGGAGAGCTACAGTAATCCTTTCTTAAGGTTGTGTCTGAGCTAATATTGTTTTGTTAGCAGTTTCCTATGAGTGTCAGGAAATGTTAGGTTCAAGCCCTTAGAATCTACTTAAGAAAGCTCTCATACAAGTTCATAGGACTTTGATAGAATAAAGGATTTTGAGAAGAAGATACATGCACATACATAGATCTTACAGATTATATCCCTTGCAAAGGAAAGTGAAAGAATTAAATCTATTTTGATGTGCTGGAAGTCAAAACAGCTTCCTGCATGTGATTCATCCATCTCTGTTTCATTACACAGAATTGGATCAAAACAAGATTTCATTTTTTTCCAGATTGAAATGTGGGCGTCAGGGGGCTAAAAGAACAGTTTTCTCTCTTTTTTCCCCCCCCCAACATTTTTTCCCCCTCTTCATTGGAAACATAATGCTGTCAGTTGTCCCTGACATCTTCCAATTTCAAGTTCTCTCTCTCCATCTGTGTTCATACTTTTTTTAACTCTTAATCAGGTCCTGCCTTGTCTTTGTATGGGAATTCATCATCATATGGCACCAATTCAGACATGTAACATGAATAAAGGTTGGTATTTATCATACCTGATGTAAAGGAAGTGCCTTTAAAAGGAAAGGGAGCATGTAATTCCCTGCCCTTCACTTTCTCCTCAACCTTTCACCTTTTAATCAGTAGCCATAACCTGAGGAGATCTCACAATGGAAAGTTAATTATGAGGTCATGAAGATGAAAGCATCTGACTTGCATTTTCTAAAGGTACTTTGCTTTTAGATTATCCCTGATTTACCTGCATGAAAGGAAAGGAAGTTCCCAAAGATTATTCTAAATGGACCAGACTTTCAGATGCCAGCATTTCCAAGTGGAAATAGAAATGCAGTCCTGTCAAAATGTCCTTTGAATATTTCTTAGAAAGGAGTCTTCCATTTACCAATATGACCTGACCCACAAATTGAAGATATGCTAATGGCCATGAGGGCATGGAGCACTCAAGGGTAATACTCCATGGAGACTCCACAGCTATAAGACTAGTGCATAACTAGCAAGATATCTGGATGCATTTTCCTAGGAAACTAAGAAAACCACAGTAAGTATTTGTACCTATCAGCTTTGAGAATCCAGTATGTACTGTTGAGAACTGAAGGGAGAAGTGTGTTTGTAGAACATTGTTCCATTCTATGCTGAAAATTCCCATCTTATTCTGTCTTATCATTTTATAAATTGAAGGCAGCAGGCATAACTGCAGAAAAAATAAATATTAGTTTGATTTATAGCATCTACTACGCAGGATAGTAAGATGGAAAGTTTGCCAGCTGTAAATAGTAATAATATATTTTAAATTATCTTTAAATACATAAGAATAAGGTTACTCTGTTCAGATAGTGGTTAAGGCTAAAACCCCAAAGAGAAACAAATAGTTAAACAATGTGTTAATTTTAGAGCTATCCAAACTGAATTACCAGACTAGTGAATACATGGCTTACCCATCTGACCTTAGCCCTATCAGATGTGAAATGTATTCTCTTTGAGAAATGAGGACTGCTAGAGAGAAAGAGTGGTTCCATCAGGCAAAAGGGGGCAAGAGCACATTTTCCAATGGGCCTGTTAATCGAGAGAGAAGCCTTGTCAGTACATGATGGCCAAAATATGAGGAGAAGTGGAAGCAGGGAATAGATAGAGGCTGCCTGGGGGCCACTCACACTGTCCTGGGGAAAGCAGCATGACTGGAGAGCCATCTCCTCTGAGCCCAACATATGAACACTGGAAAGGACAGTCTCCTTTACTTGTTGAGGATTAGACATTTTCTGTAGGCAACAGTGTCTTTTCACTGAGTTTTCATATGAATTACTGACTAAGAAACAGACCATATTTCCCTCTCTGATCATAAATAGTATAGAGATACCAGCTTTCTATGATGTTATTACTGGCTCCACTATTCCTCTCTTAATACTGCTTTAAATTATGTCTACTTGGCTATTAATACGTCTTAAGTTGTTTTTGTTTCCCTGAAGGAATGAACAAAACATTTTCTTTGGACTTTTCATGACAGTTAATGGTAGAGGATGAATGGAAAAAGAGAGGTTGTGATTTGAGTTGGCAAAAGATTAATTATATATTGCTTCTACAGAAATAGGTCTTAATTCCGAGAACTGAAATCAGCAGTTAGTAGAAATCTCAGCTCTTCCAGGATGAAGCCCAGAGAGTCTACATTAGATAAATAATAATTTTTTACCAAGTTTTTTAACATGAACAAGAAAATATTTTTTGCAAAAAATTTTTTCCTTCTAATGCTATAAACCATGAGGTCACCCACAGTAAATAAATGAAAAGAAGCACAAAACTTAAACAAGAGTCACATGTCTCTGGCATTTCCTTGAAATACCTTGAAATCATCAATTGATAGCACTACCTCATATTCCCCTTCTGTAAAATGCAGATGCCGAGAGTATGTATGTGTTCAGAGAACTGTATCTAAAAAGCTCTATGAGGATCACAGAAGATATAGACTAATAAAAAGATGAAGCAACTGCACAAAACTGATCCCAATCTAGCTGATATAATTTGTTGTATAATACTACTATTCTGTGAAGAAACAGAATGATGAAACTCCTCTTTCTTACAAGATTATCAGTTCAGCTGCTACAGGAAGCCCTCTGGATACCATTCTCACAGGCTTCTTGTTCACATTTTCAGATAAAGGGAGTTTTTGATAGGTTTTGAAGTTAGGCATGATTATTCAAACCAGAGTTTGCATGAATGAGCAATAGTGAGTTTATAACCTATGCAGCTGGTAATCCATGCCCGTATCCCTCCAAACAGAAACAAGACTCTTAAATTCACCATGGAACTTGGATGTTTAGTAATTTAATAGGCTTAAACTTTATTCCTTCAAGGTAATTGTGCAGATACCTTTAATAAAATACATTCAACATTGCCAGCTAACATTCTAGATAAATGAACACAAGAAATGTTAGATGCAACTTTATTATACTGTTAATCCTTGCTGGAAGGCTTCCTGGACTGTTTGAGGGTAGCATTAGTAGTGATGATGATAAACTAATTTGCCACGGCTCTTAAGTTCATGTTATCTTTTCTTATCAGCCTAAGGCTAGGTCAGGAAAAAAAAAAAAAATTGGAAACATTTGCCAGAGATGGCAAAGTGGGTAATTCAAATGGCATTGCAGAGTGTCAATCCATCCATGTCTCCATAACGGATAGTTTAATGATCCATTTAATTCTTCAAAGCAATTGAATTTCCACCCATATCCTGATAAGGTGATATACCACAGTAGTGTTGCCAGAATTTATTTTTTTTATATGCAAAACAATTTTTCCACAGTCTAATTTCTCCAACACAGATTGAGCTAAGAGCAACAAATTACTTAAGATTTTTGCCATCATGTTTTAAGAATCAAATAACATCTAAAATGGTGAGGATTTCTGATTTTATTTGTTTTGTTTGGTTGGTTTTTTTGGTTGTCTCAAGATAGTAAGACTCAAAACTGTAAATATATTGTGGAGTAAGACATAAAGAACAACATAGCAAATCACCAGCTGTTCCTAAATCTTAGAATGTATGTTCAACTTGGTGATTTTGAAGCTGGTAAGTAAATCTCATTACCTTCATGCTGTAGTGTTTGGTATACCCAGGACCTCTCACATTTTCCTCTGTTGGTCTGCAAAGTAAAGGATCCTGAACCTTCTGTTGCCTTCTATTACTCCTTTCTAGGCCACTTCACAAACTCTGCTCATGCTCATACTGTTCTTGTGAAGTCAGTCTGTTGTTTGGCTGCAGTTGCCTTGATTCTTATGCTCTATTTAAGCCAGGTCAGCTTCCATGAAATCAAACCTACCAAATCAGGAACTATCAAAAGAGTGAAACAAGACTTCTAGATGAGGTCCTCAAGCCTTCTACCACTTTATAGTTCCCACACAGTCACAGTCCTATTCCTGATGGATTTGCATCTATTATGTGTAAGGATAACCTGCTTCCCATAGGCTGTGATATTTATTTCACAATTATCTTCACTTATCTGTGTGGACCAGATGAATATAATATCCAAAAACTGATTACAGACAATTTCCAAGAGATATAACGTAAAATATTATGTTGAGTGGAATTGATGAAATTTCAATAATTGCAAATAGACCTGCTAGAAAACAGTTTTCTTATATGGAAGTAGAAAGACTTTTTTCTATGTCAGACTTGTATCTCTTAGGCTTATAATGAATGTTTTTGTGTAAATGACCTTCAGCTGAAATATAGTTAATAAATACTCAATCCATTCTATCAATCAGTATAAAATTATAAGATTGTGTGTAATAACTTTGAAAATACAGAAATATATTATCTTATATATGTTGTTACATATTTTTAAATTGTTATAATGTCTGATCTAATTCACACCAGTAATGTAATAGCAGTCCATGAATATAAAAAAGCTTTCCCAGATGAAGATATACTAAGAGTAATGACCTTATTTGCAAGAAAAAAAATTACATTGCACTCAAAAATTGACAGTGGTGAAATTAAAAATAGAGTTACTTTCAAGTCAATATGTATGAGATGGCTTTAAAAAATGTTTTTAAGCTCTGTACTTAACAGTTATATTATTTCTGAAACCTGGTCAGAAAGTCATCCTTCAAACCTCAGTGTTGGCTCAGCAGAACTTTATTCAACCTGAGACTTACTGACTTCAATAAAAGTAAGAGGTCAGACCCAGATTAAGACCTTGAAAATGTACCAATGTGTCATCGTGACCAAAGTATATTGTATATCCTTCTCCTGAGTTAATAATAAGAGTTGATAGTTCGGGGGAAAAGATTGGTAAAAATATTCAAATTTTCACAAACAAGATTTGATTATAGTAATAGTAGTCTGGTTTGCCGTGGTCTTTTCCCATTGTGGAGCATCATTCCCTGAGGCTCCGGTATTGTTTAATACTGAAAAATAATATAATTCTAACCGAAAGGAAATATATACCAAAACTGCTGAGAAACAATGACCAAACTGAAGACAACAAGAAATTTGTCTTTAAGTGGACTGGGAATTTGTCCGTGATGCATTAGTTTGCCTCACTTACTGCCTTGCTCCAACCTTCTGCAACTGATCTCTTTCTCCTCTCAGAAAACTACAGCTTGAACTGTTCCATTAAAACAGAAAAGGAAAAAGCAAAGGCAAACACATACCTCAAAATCTTGCATGAGCACTTCTTAAATATTAATACTAGAAATCTGAATTATATAAATATATGTGAGCATATATATGTAACACTATATAATAAGATATACATTTATAAAATAGAGAAAGTGAAGTTAGTTTCAAACCAGTGAAATCTAGACTTGGATCTGCTTTCTTTGGCTGAAATCTAGATTTGGATCTGCTTTCTTTGGCTTAATCTAAATTTTTGTGTTAAAATTAATAAGCAACTAACAACATTAAATAAGAACAGGAAATTAAATAGAGAAAAATATCAGCTTTAAAGATCTATGAATTGTTTTTATTTGTTTGCTTTAATCAAAGAACTTTTTCTTGTCTAGATGTTTGATTGTTTTTTTCCCTTCCTAAAGATAATATCTGGTTTACAGTAGTCTCACCTTAAATATAGTATTTGGTAGAAGAGCTAGTCTGGAAGTTACCCCATCGTTTCCTTATATTTTAGTGCAACCAAGGAAATACGAGAGTAAATTTTGTGGAAATCTTGATGCCTTGTATAAGGCACACTCAGAATGATTTGGGAAGAAACACTGTAGTGATTTTTTTTTGTTTTGTTAACATGGGTGTTATTTAGTCCAAAGGAAACTATCATTATCTTCCTTACCTCCCACATCGGAATTTTCATTCAGAAGGTGTGTGAAAATTTTTAAAGTAAGATACAAAAACATTGAAGTTTTACAGTAAAGTTAGTACCTAAACACATTTTCAAACTTTTTCATGTTCAAATGAAAAAACTGCTGGATTGAAATATGAGTAAACCAGTCCTTCCTGCCCTTCAGGAGAATATCTAATCCTGATTGCAAGACTACTGTGTCCATTGAAGACCACATCCTGAGGTCCCCTGTCTTTCTGGAAGGTTTTCTCTACTCCCTGAAAGGCTTTTGGCAGGAATCACTGAATGAAGTCCTCAGGCCTGTGCTACATGGGAAGTCAGATGAGATCATGATGGTTTAAGTCTGGAAGCATGTTAGACAAGTCTTTTTAGAGAATGTTGACACTGAGATGGAAAAATCAAAAACCTCACTGTCCTTGCCACCCACTGTCCTTAGCACTTCAGCTTATCTGACTTTCAGAGAAGGTTTGAAGCTTGGGGGAGGAGGGGGGGATGAGGAGGGGGGGGCAGAAATTATCCTCAGTTTATTTGTGCAATAAATATACTTTACCAATAGTGAAATGAAGACTTTATTCTGAGGGGTTCTCTAGCCAAAGTTAATGAGTGAAATTAATGCAGAGCTTCTCAGAACTCAATAGGGAATAGCTCCTGAATTAAACAAATACTGTGGATAACAGGGAACGAGCACTCTTAATGTGTTACAATGACAGGAGAGCTAGGGACTTACCCATGTTTCATTGTGGAGTCTCCATCAGGATTAGAGAACTTTGTTCGTTTAATTAATACAAGGCAAAACTTTTCCTCCATGGCTTCTCATCCTCTCCTGTCCTTTTTTTATTTCTTTTTAACGTTAGTTCTTTAACAAATCCCTCTTTTCAGGGACCAAAAGCTGATATGTTCTGGGGAAATGCCAGCAAGATGTTAAAGATTGGCACAACTAGCTACTGTCATTCTATCAAGACAATAGGATTTGAGCGAAAGGGGTAGAGTTCTCCATGCAGAATTTAGCTGCTTAATCCTCTCTTGTGGGCTGGCACAAAATCAACAAAAGAAAGAAACCAAATTACCCAGCTCTGCTTTGGCAGATTTAGCCACTGTCAGCAGGCCAGAAGTTAATTCCCTCATATTCTTGTTTGCCACCAACTACGGCAGGCCTTGCTGAGCCAGGTTTCCTGTGTAAATCTGTCAGCTGAAATGATGCACAGCATGAAGAAGGAGAGAAAGGACATGCAAAGAGTGTGGTCCTTTTGCCAATCAAGTCCCCAGAAGTCAGGGACTGGCACTGGAACTACCTCTTTGCCTTCAGCCTGAGTGACGTTTTTGACACAAGATGAGAAAGATTTATAGTTTCTTAAACCGCCATCACACACACACACACACACACCCTTTCTTGCCAATAAGTAAGGATTGTTGTTACATTAAGCTCTGTGTGTGGGAGCCTGTTTCCCTTCTGGCACTCAGCACAAGCTTCCAGCTGCTTAGCATCTTTCTGAGACTCAACAGTGTGTAGGGTATGATATGTTAATAATGAGGACTACATAGTCATCAAGGCCAGTAAAATTGTGGTGAGGGTAGGAAATGCATCATCAGTTTGCTCTATCACAAATATTTATTGACTAGTCTCAGCGTATGGTGCCTTTTATTGTGTGCTCAAACTAAGCTCTTGGGTAGATAATGTGACATAGGGGGAATCAGGCTGTTGGGTGTCATTCATTATTCTCCTCTTTCCTTAGAAATCAAGTAACAGTACTGTGAGAAGAGGTAAATCAGGTGCAAAATATTTGCAGCAATGTACAAAACAACTCAAACCACTCAGCTTTTGGGATCTCAGTATGAACCCCAAAACGGAAATAATTTCATGAAAATTTTTACTTAGGGATTTTTGTTTTAAAGCAAAGACAGTCTTGCTAGTGAAAGTGAGGAAATTATGAAGAAAATTACAATCTACATACAAGTGAAGGAATATAGAATTTTTTATAAAATGTAATAGTTTTCACATCAAAATCACAAATATCAAGGGATTCCACATGTTCTTAGTGTGGAAATGGACATTTCCTTAAAGTACTTAATGAAACATGTTTGACAGAATGACTAATCTTGAAAATGTGTAGATCTGTGTGTGAAATTTTCAGATAGTCAAATTATGTGTTAACAGTTTCAGTTGCTTTTTTTCCATACTGGAAGCAGTTTCCGCTTATATTAGACCAGTATATGGTATATATGGCACACTATGATAACAGTATATGTCTGTAATGTATGCAGTGTATTTCAGTGAGTTCTGTTTAAGTTTTGATAATTTATCTGTTTCAGATTATGTAAGTGTTAAATGATTGTGCAGTAAAATTAGATAAAAATATTTTTTTGCCCGTTTTGAGGCAAAGTTTAAGACACTCATCACAAACACATTTATTGATTGCAACAATTGGATGAAATGAAAGGATAGATGAAACATTGTTCTTCTAATATCTGGATATCTATCTTGACTTCAGCAAGCTACTTCTATCTATAATCGTATCACCTTATATAAGTGCCAGACTTGCTAATTATGGCTACTGAACCTAAACGTTAATGAGCAATTACATACTATTCATGCACTCCAAATCTTGACACAATCAATGGAGAAAATTTGTTGCAATTCCTAAATTAAACAGGCAGAAAACTAGCACAGAAAGAGCTTCTCATCTATTTTGTTATTTCTAGCTCTAAGCCAAGACAGATGTTCATGTTATTAAAAACACTTTTGAAATGTTTAATGGAAAATTACCAACGCTCCCAAGCAGGTTAACCTCTAAAAAACCCAGAATGCTACCTACCAGAGACAAGTGCAAGATGACATACTTACAGGGAAATAATCAACTGCATAAATACGGGTTAGGGAATATTTAATGGACAAGCTTCCAGTTCTGTAGAAAAGGATTCAATCTGTCATTGGTCGTGCCATAATTTTTTTGTAACAGCCTTTCTGCACCAAAACTGGATTTTGGAGAGAGTTTAAAAGGGAAGAAAAAGAGGCCAGATCCAACTTTGGCTTCAGCTGTAAATCTAAGCACTTCACCAAAACACCTGACCCAGGAGTGAAATCACCATGCACTTCCTCTGTAGCTAACAGAGAGAAATCAGCAGTTCCCAGAGAACGGAATAGATTTTGATCAGACTTTGGAGATCTTACCTAGATATCTCAATAAAGTGCCTAAATTTACATGGAATGGATCCAGGTCTAAGTGTCTATGGAAACTGATTTTTAGAAAGCCTGTGGCCTTCTTAGTTGTTTAAGTGATTTAGGTGTATTTTTGAACTGTGCTTCTGAACTCACTTGTCAATATTCTACTTAAACTTGTTCAAGTCCCATAAAGGAGACACAGCAAATATATTCAGGACATTGGATATGTTTTTCTCATGCCTATGACTGCAGACATTTTAGTGATGGAAGACAATAAACCAACTCAGGAATTAGAAGCAATAAGGTTGCAGTGCTGCAGTGTTATACTTGATGAGATGGAGAGCTTATTATGCAAAGAGCCTGAAGTTGCAGCCTTACCAATAACATAGGTGGCTCTTATCTCCACTTTGTAAATGAAATGGGGACGTGTTTACTCAGGTGTGTCTTTTGCACTTTCCTACCTCGTATAGACATACTTAACAGCTTGAGAGCTAGTCCAAAGGGAGAATAGTCAAGACAGATCCACTCTACAGAAAAGATCATGATAGTACTTTGAGCCTCATATCTGTGAACATCCCTGTACAGCTCTTCCAGTTGGATTTCATACTTGACAAAGACTTGTGGGTGGAGGGAAGGGAGGGGAGTTCTGTGTAGAAACTTAGTCTGGACATTGTATTGTAAATTAGATGTAGATTAATAAATGCTTCAGAAAAGCAAAGCAAATCTGGTTCTCTCTGGAGAGATGCCTGCACTGTCATGATCTAGTCAATAGGATCAAATGGGTATAACTGAGAGCAAGTTTTGGCTCACATAGTTTGAAATCTATTTGAACTCTTAAAAAAATAAGTTTAAAAAGGATTTCCTTCCTGTCAGCAAAAAGCCACAGACATCAGAGGAGCAGTCAACCACATGTGTGTTTCTTTCCATACTTCCTAATCAGATGTAACAATTGCTCACACTGTATAGATAGTTTTTATTCAAGGATGTGCATTCCTGAGTCTTAGGAGCCTGCCAAGTGTAAAAGTAAACAGAACAAGCCACACATGAGGTGATGTATGCCCTTAGGCTTTCCTGACTGCAGCAGGACTAGGGGAATCTATTAGAGTTCCTCTTCCATCCTGGCTGTTGCAAAGTTCTCAAGAGAAACCACAGCTGGCCTGTGTCCAGTAATCATCCTTTTATTGGGCTGGTAAGTTACTTCTCTGAGAGCACAGAACAACAGCAGAAGGAAATGCACTGACAAAGGCTATAAATAGCTCTGTAGAAAACCTAACAAAGGTGTCATAGTGCATGACTTAATCCACCATGCATGGCATTGTTATTGAGAGTAATTCTCCAGTCTGTGATAGAGGAAGAAGGGGAGAAATGAAAATGTATATTAATAAACTGTAGTGCTGAGGAATTATAAAAATTTTTATACAATAATAAACTCTTAACTACAGCCCACCTTTTCTAGGTCTGTCTGTACTACAGATACCACAGCTTTTGCAGATGTGGCTGAACTAGTTCATATCACTGAGTAGCAACAACAGTGCAAAATTTAGGAATGATATGACTAATTTTCACACAATTTCTCAAGTAAATTTTTCAGCTGTATGAAGTACTATGTTATTACAGACAGACTGGTAGCAGGATTACCCAAAGTAGATCATTAAAACCTTACTTAATAAGGTATATCTATATGATCTGCATGGATTATATACCCTACAAAACTCTATATCTTAATACTGTGCCTTTAGACAGCTTGTAGCTTTTGTTTCTTAGAAATCTAAATAAATACATAAATCCACTACTGGGATGAGAGTCAGGAGAGCTAAGACTTATTTGTGTTCTCTTTTACTCATCTGTGATTTTAAATATAAAATTTCCCTCTGTCTTTCCTCTTCTCTGTCAACTATCTTTGAAGAGGGAAGGTTGGTGCAGACACTGTTTTCCATAAAATATTTGCACAGTATCTAATAAAACTGGTCTAAACCTTGGTGACTTCAAATTGGCTTTTCCAGTTTAAGTCCTACTTCTGGCCAGAACTGTGCATGTTGTTTCCTTGCTGCACACACACATCCCCCAAAATGGCATAAAGAAACTAATTTCATTAAGGCCTATGATTAATGTCAAAACTGCCATTAGTAATTCCTCTGCATCAGGAATCACAACTGTAATACTAATACCTTTCTTTAAAGTGGGTGGAAAAGGCTTCTCATGATTAATATTATGTTACACTTTTTCTGTATGCTTTAGCTTTGGGTGTCTTTGTAGCTCCATTCATTCCAAATAATTAAGAGTGAGTGTTGATGGTCAGACAAAATGACATCAGGTGTCTGAAATGAGAATACTGATCTTGTGACATCATTAAAATTTTTCTCTGCTTTTGATTCTGAAGACATATGAAGACAGCAGTTCACAAAAATCAGATCCATTCTTCTTTTAGGAGGATATTAAAGATGTCTGTTTGAAATGTTTGACTCAGCAAAACTAAGGCAAAAAAATTGTTACAATTTGTAGCTGTGTTAGATGATTTGGAGAACAAATATCTAAAAGTCTAGATTAGCAGTGTGAGATATTTTTTAACCTGAAATGTACTAAGAATTTTAAGGTTGAAGAGGGTCAGCTTCAGTACAGCCTCACTTTACTGAACTATAACATTCTCTTACCTTTGATCAGTGGTTCCTATTTCATCTTCATGAGTTGGTTAGCTTTACTGAGATTGCTTGAAGTCACTGAAATACCAGGTTTTTAAGTAACCACAATGAATATTAGTTCCCAAAATTATGCCACCTGACCCTGCACTGATTTTCTAAAGAGGAGACACTACAGATATGTGTCTATCTAATACAGCCACACCATCCTACTAAACAAAATGTACCCAGGGATGTTCTTACTTATGGAGGCCAGCTGCCATGGAGCAGTCTGTGTACATCGCAATAAATTTCACTAGCAGCCAAACTGTCCATTGGGAACAGTTCCTGCCCACATCAATTCCTGAACTGTGCCCAGGAATTTTTGGGGAGAGTGCTAGCTGGCTGAGGTCAAAATCATGCCAGGGACTATTCTGACAATTTCACAGTCTAGATCACTGAGTACCAGTACCACAGAACATTCCTTGTCTGTGTTTAATTTATGAGTGTAGATATAGCCCGGGAGGTCTGCAGTTTATCTGAGATTTCTTTATAAATAAGAGGAAATAAGATCATTTAGGATGCAGTTCATCCTACACTTTTGAATATAGTAATGTAAAACAGGGTGAGTGAATCAAGCCCTGAAGGTGGCTATTCCTTTTCATTGTCTGTAGAGTGAACCTAGAGAGACTTACTAAGATACAGAAGAGAACATTATAGGCATCTAAATGGTTGAATCTTCCTCATATGATTAGAGCAACCAGCTAGTGATGATGCACAGCCAGCAAACATCTTTATTTTTCCAGTATATGGGGCTACCAACTTGAATAGCAGCTTCTTTCAGGTACAGAATCCATATCCAGTCCTAGTTTTCAGATAGCATAAGGCTTCTTTATAAATCAATTTGTGCTTATTTACGTGTGTAACACAGGTTTTTCAGGAATCTGAAACAAGCTGTTATTCTTGCAACTGTGGTACGAAATAATTAGACACATGTCACTAAGAACTTGCATGATGATGAGCTAGAGTAGAAAAGTAAGAAAATAAGATCAGAAAAGCACTTTCATGATACCAAGACCAGTCCCCTCCACTACAGGTAAATCGCATATATTACAAAATCCCTTTTAAAATATTTATTTGTATGAGTAGATATTTGTTCCTGTACTCTTACTTAATGATTGAGTCAAATAGCTTTTCTCTGATTCTTACAAAGTTTCTTTCAACTTCCAGCCTAAATTTATGCTTGACTAGTCTGTCTTTACTTGTTCTTGTGCCAAATTCACCATTTATCTTAAGCAGTCATGTTACTTCCCTGCTGTTTGCCTTCATGGCATCCTTGTGGAGAGAAATCATACCTCCTCTCAGTCTTCATTTCAGTGAACTATACCAATGAAGGTCTTCTGGTCTACTACCTGTGTTTATTCTACCTACATGTCTGTTCCAGTTTAAATTAGCCTTTCTTGAACACGTTTCAAAAAATGTACAGTTAAAATGTCTCTAATTTCTTGTCAAATTATTTTAGTTTATTATTTCTTTCAGCTGGAAATAAGCCATCAAATGTATCTGCTGTCATTTGTCTTTTCTACAGAGATATCACACTGAGTCTGGAGATTATCCTGGTTCTTATTCTCTTCCTTTATTTGAACATAATGAGATCCTTGATTTTTTCTCACATCTCAGGTGTGATAGTTTCCATCTTGTTTGCATTAGATGAGGGCCTTTGTCCCATGTTCAACTTCATGATTTTTGAGACTTGAGGCAAAATAATCGCATTATTTTGAACAATCCTTTATTATCTTTAGTCACACACTCTTCCTGAGCAGCAGAAGTTTTGTTTCTTCTTTCTAAGGTACTTCTACAGCTGAATAATTGTTTCAATATCTACAAGGTTTAACTCATCTTTTTAGCCAAATGTCTTGCTTTTAATTATTTTTAAATTGTAAGGTTGGTTTGTTTATTTGTTCAGTTTTTCATTCTTTATGGTTTCTCTACTTAATCCTCATATTCTTTTTTGAAAATCTTATTCATTCATCCATTCATTAGTAGGATTTTCTTTGGAAGTTATTTATTTTGCTTGGGATAAAACATCAACATAATCTCTGAGCCTTTAAGGATATCCAACCCTTTCTTCATATTTCAGACAATGAGTTATGAAATGTAGTAATAAGTTTTATAAGTTCGAAGCTTTATTCATGAGTGTTCTGTTCTAAAGCTGAAAATGTTAGTTACTTTTTTTTTTTTTTCATCTGTTGATGTAATTTAAATTGAATAAGTTCATGATGACTTTACCTAAGGGTACTTTCTACAACTACTGAACTACTACTAATGGTAAGATAATACAATCTCTTTCAAGGTTCCATTACACCTTGGCAAAGTGCTGTGTTGGCTGTTGTGACTATACTATTATTTGTAGAATATGTTTTGTAACCTTTCTCTGTCAAGTAAAATTCCATAATGACTTGCTTCTTACCAATATTTATCTTCCTGACAGGAATACTGTTATTCAAATCCCACCATGACAGCCTACAGTATAACTGTAGTTATGAGAACCCTTCCTTGCATCAAAGGAAAATCTGTCAAACCTGAGATATTTTGACATAAACACTTAAGGTTCAGTGAACAAGCACACTTCTATAAAACTTTGTTTCATCAGGAATTTTTCTGACTAGCTCCACATACATCCCCCAGAAAGATGATATAAACTTTAATCAAACACAGATCTTACAAACGACAACCAGACAAGCTACCAAGCAACTGAGAAACAAAGACTTGCTCCTCCTCCAAAGAACATGCCTCATGCTAATTCCAGTGCTTTTCTGCTCTTTGCTTGCTGGTTCCTTTAAACTGTCTGAAACATTTGGTAAAGATGCAAACTATGTGGAACACAACTATAAAAAGTCAATGACAGGCTCTTTTCCTATTTTGAGAGCTTCTACAGAAGGGAACCATATTAAAAGGGTAGAAAAATATTAATAGAATGTAATTTGACAGTATAAGACTGGTGATAGTCAGACAGCAATTTAATACATACAAATAGTTCTGATAAAGTGATCGAAAGTAGGAGGAGTGTGTGTGCGTTTACACATGTGTACATATACATACACATATGTATGTACATATATGAAGGATAGAGTCTTAGGACTTAGAATCTTGGATGAAGCAATGGTCTAATTCATCAGTAATTTTCCAACTGCCAAACCAATAAGCCTAAAAGATGTGACATGACTTGATATGAAACTTGATATGAGAAGCATAGAAACATAGAATAGATTGAATAGTTTTGGTTAAAAGGGACCTTTAAAGGTCATCTAGTCCAACCCTGCACTGCAATGAGCAGGGACATCTTCAAGTCGATCAGATTGCTCAGAGCCCCATCCAACCTTACATTGAATGTTTCCAGGGATGGGATATCTGCCACCTCTCTGGGCAACATTTTCAATGTTTCACCATCCTCATCGTAAAAAGTTTCTTCCTTATATCTAGTCTAAATTTACCCTCTTTTAGTTTAAAACCATTACCCTTTGTTCTATTGCTACAGGCACTATTAAAAAGTCTGTCCCCACCATAGCCTTTTTGGCTAGCTCTGTAAATGAGAGATCAGGAGTAATCCCTGATACTAAGACTCTGCTGTCTTCATTATGTGGATACTTGCTTAGAACTAACCCTTTAACATCAATAACACTTCTCTCGATATCTCCTCTAGACTTCCTGTGATGTTTCTTAGACTAAGACATAATTATGAATGTTCTCTTTTTTCTAGGTCAAAATGTACAAAGTGATGCGAAAGGTGTGTAGCAGCTGCCAAAACAATGTTTTCATGGCATGAAAATTACATGTACTGGCTGGAGTGATATATAAGGGCATGTAGGAGATGACTGAGATTGCTTTGAGATTGCAAAGCTTACTGGGAAAATACTGAATGACTGTGCAATAAATAAAAAACCTGGTTCAGGTTCAGATATATTGCCTTTTGATTTAAGAGTCCTTCTTTACATTTCTGAAAACCTGTGCAGACTTGTATCGATCAACACCAGAGCCAGCTAACAGTCAAGCTGTGTAGACTATCAAGAGTCCAAGACTTCAGACTGTGCACTGATATTACGATTTAGTAAAGTAGTGTGCCCCTTGGCTCGCTGGTAGATCAGATGCTTCTACTACATCTCACTTCCTTTCATTAAAAAACTCACTCCACTTCATGAAAGAGACTTGCCCTACATCTTTAAAAACTGTAAGACTCAGTTTAAAGTATGTCCACAGCATAAAGAAAGTGTTTCAGGGATGGAACAAGCATGTCAATTTGGGTACATTTTTGTTTAAACTGATGTTTAATCATCAGTTAATCATCTTCATCCATACTTAGTTCCAAGTCAAATGAACTTGTGGAAGAGGTCTCTGTCTAAACAGATTATAGACTATACTGACACTTTCACAGTGATACTTTTTTATGTTTCTAAGTAGACAATAACACATTTCTGTTGGTCACTGACAACTGTATTTCTACAGCTGTATTCTATAGCTTCATGAGAAATTATGAAGTTCATGGCATTTTGGAGAAGTTCTTGATAACTTCAAGAAAGCAAACGTACCTCTTCTAGAAAGATAAAAAGGATGATCTGGAGATGAAGAAGCAGATCAACTTTACCTCAGTCCATGGAAAGGTGATGGAGTAAATAATTCTGAAAACCATTTCCAAACATAAGAAGGACTAGAATATGGATGAAACTAATCATCATGGATTTAACAAGGAGGAATCTTGCTTGACCAAACTGATAAATTTCAGTGATGAGATGACTAGCTTGGCAGGTGAGGGAAGAACAACTGGATGTTTATCTCAGCTTTAGTAAGGCTTTCAATGCTGTCTCCTGTCATGTCCTCAGTTACAAACCGATGAAGTATGGATCAGAGAAATGGACAACAAGGCCAACAAAGTATTGTATCCCTTAAGTATTTCCTTGACACAAAGGAAATGCTAGGTAAAGACCCTAAGCAACCTAATGTAACTTAAAGGTTGGCTTTGCAAGGCATTGGTTCAAAATACTTCAGGAGATTGCTTCCAACTTAAATTATTATTTACTTTTATGGTATAATGGTAATATTATGCAAGGGTTTAGGCAAAAATAAGGTAACTTTCACTGGTGTGTCACCAGTTCCAGTACAACACAAGCCAACACTGTATGAAAAATTCTGTCAAATAATGATTGTTTTGTGGCTTAAGGGTTGAAGAAAGGATCTTTTTCCACCTCTGCTTCAGATGATAAAGATTCGATGAGCTGAAAAGTTCCCTTATTCAACCTTGTCACATGCTGAATAGGTCTTGTGCCTCTGCTAACTGTGTAGGTCCTGGACATAATATGGAAACCTTCAAATTCCAGTTCTGTCTATGACCCTTTACCACAGCTTATTCATTACATAGTCTTATGAATTTGGACACAAAACCTATTATCTTCTTAATATTTTAAAAATATTTTTAAGCAGATCTATAACTGCGAGGAAGCCCATGGGAGGGTATATGTGTATTTAAGATACTACATACACACTTTTTGGAAGATAATTACTATATTCTAATATTGTTTGTAAAATCATAAATACAGAATAATCATTAATGGCTTTGTTGGATATATTTTGGCTAAAAGAAAGGATAATTGGAGTTTAAAGGAGAATTGGAGTTGAAAGTTATTGTTGCATTCAAAATTTTAAAAATATCCTGGTGCGACTATTAGTATATTGTTAAATCATAGTTTATGGTTATCATTAATCTCTTTTTAAAGATTAGTAAAATCAAGCCATCCTGCTTGAATTAAGGAATAAATTGCATTTTATTTCTTACCCTCCTAAGGAGTAGTTTTTCCTTTTACTCACTTCTCTTACAGTTCTTGACTGTATAGTAGTAGTTTGTATGTTTGAGGCCAGGATGAACCAGGTTCTCATTATTTATTGGTCCTACTCAGTTAAGGTTGGAATTTTTGTAAGAAGGCATCATATTAATGAACCACATAATAAATGCTATGACTATTCTAGGCTTTTAGGGAGGAGGATAATTATCCCCTAGTAGCACAGATGGCAAAAATCAGCTCACGGACTGATCCTTAATAGTATGTACAGTGAAGATCTCTTAGAACCAGGAATTGAAAACTGTGATCTCATGAGGCAGGTATCTGTGAGAAGCAGCAGCTCTTCCTGACTTCAAAAGTCAGAGAGGTGAGCTAAGGCCAATAAGGATACTGGAGATAAGCAACTTCCTTCACACACATGAGCTACAGCTCTGCCAGTAAATGAAATGGTGCCAGGGCCCAGGCATCAGAACTTGTTAGTTTATGTGATTAAATTGGTGGAATGGTCCCCAAGAAAGTTTTGGCCTTGGTAAACTAAAACTTTCTGAGTGCATAGTTCAGAAAGAACCGTAGGCCAGGAACCACTCCCAAAATACAGTTTGGATTTACAGTGGTAAAAATTGCTTAATACTACAGACATGACCAAATAATTTCAGTTGGCTTCTGGACACCCAGATGTTTATTTCATTGTTCATTGCTTTGTTTGCTAACAGAGACATAGGTAGTATCTCTCATCTTCTAGTAACCTTCTGGTAACCAAATCTGACGTTTGGGTTCAGATCGCTTGCCTTGACTTTCCACAATTTTGAAAATGTTTTTGTCATTTGTATTTTTGTATTTTCTAGTACATCCTCCAGCTCCTCCATCAACACCCTACCTGGTAAATCCTGGGAGTATAACTTTAGTTGCATACATTCTGCTCTCAATTTTATATTGTGATATTTTTTTTAAAAATGTAGTCCCAGTGGCCAGTATCACAATTTTAGAAAAACAAAGAATATTTTTTTCCACAAACAATAAAATAAATATTTTCTCACTTAGACCTGGTATCCACATGAAATCAAATATGTCTTCAGTAGCTTCAGCTCTAGTCTGAATTGAAGGTTTTGGTGGGAAAAATAACACAAAACGAACAAAATAGAAATGTGTCTGGATAGCTCTTTGCTGAATGCCTGATTTTCTGTCATATGTTATGTAGATACACATAAATTCATATTTTTCTATAGCATTATATCTATGTCTAATTGATAATATCTGTCTTTTATGTTTGACAGGTTAAATATCAGTGCTGGTTACAGTTACCTATTCAGAACTCAGTCATCATGCTGTTTATGCACATAATTCCCATTGTTTTTCATAAGCATCATATGACTCAAAACAACAGGATAATTATGTTCCTGGATTGACTCCACTGATTGTAATGAAATTATCCCAGATTTACACTGGCATAACTCAGAGCAGAAGTTGACCTCACAGTCTTTATACAAGCTGTGTCTTAACCCAGTAAGATTTTGGTCAATCCCTTTCAAATATAAAAAATGCCCTTTATAATAAAAGTCATAAGACTTTAGATCATGACCCTCAGCTTTAACAATTCAGAAGCTCCCAGGGTCCTTTCCCTCTTTAAAGAATGAAGATAAATTCTGACAGCTGAATAAATATAAAAGGTCTAGTGTCAGTCTGAGGAAACAGGTTTTCATTTTGTCACAGATGACTTTGGTTCATGGGTTCTCAGTGGAAAGGGAAATCAGTGTCTACTTAACACAGGATTATTTGTTGTTCAGAACAGTCTATGGACAGAGAGAAATAATCCCTGCCTCACACTACAGTACGAAAGAGGCAGTGGCAGAATAGAAAACTTTTTCATATCAAATGCAAATTGACAGATTCACCTCCTCCTACACTTTCTCTTTTTCTCTTCGCTAGCTTCCCCACACACAGTTATACAGTACTTATACTTTCCCTTCTGCTTCCAAGTTAACTCATCTCACTTGGCTGGTATAAGGTTGCAAGACAGTTTCTGTGTCACTGAGTACCTGTTAGTGATTTCTATGTAAATGTGACTTTTCTTATCTTGGAGGGATTTTTTGTTTTTTTTTAAATAGGTCTGTAAACATAGAAATAATTCTACAACCATTACCGTAGTCTTTAGTCAGTGTTTAAATATATATCTGATATTATTTTTTCTATTAAAACTCTCCACTTTACACTATATTCAGGGAGTTAATAGTTACTTTTGCCATGAAGACATAGTGGCTGACACTTGCTGTAAAAAACCTCTGTCATTTTCTCTTATGGATGTGTCTGAGAGGGAAAGATGGGTTTGAAACCCTGATGCTGACAGAAACTTTTCCTTTTTTATGGATATTTTATTTTGTAGCAGACGTGCTACCATTCTTCTACTTTTCTTCTCCCCTTATCTCTATTATAACAGAGCATACTGAGACAACCCTCCAACTGAGGGTCTTAAAGCTCATCAGGGCTTTTGCTGCAGGATTGTGTCAGAGAACAGGGCTGTTAAATGTCTTATTTTCTTCATCACTTTTTGCTGACTGGCTTAGACATTACCTTATTAGTGTCCTCCTGTCATTAATGCCATTGTTCACCTAAATCAGTCCAGGATTTTTAAGAATTTTATTTGGATCTGTGGTTTCTGCCCCCATTGGTGTTATTTAATGTTTAGATGCTGCACCGCTTTGTGTGGCAGTATCCAAACCTGGACAAACCTGCTAGTATAAAACAAGCATTAATGACAGTTGTTGTGAGGCATGGCTGCCATCCTGTACAGTTTACAGCTTCTGCAGTCACATATACAAACATGTATCTTGAGGCATACAGCCAAAACTTCACGTAATGTAGACTGGAGTAAATAATTCAGAATTACTAATTTATTTAAGAAAAGACCCATGGTATGGTCATGAACAATATGAAACAGAGAGGCAGAATTCACTGAATACATTATTTTCTACTGATTATTTGTTCAGATCCAGCCAGCACACATCATTCCTGATTTGCATTACGACAGAAAAATTAATATGAGTACAGTCACTCTTTCTTGTATCTTAAAGTCTTTAGACCATGAAAAATATCTAGGAATGTGTGTGTTCTTTCCCACAACAGATGCTAAATAACAGCTTGTAAGTAAAAAAAATGTTATCAAAGTCAGTGGTTCAAAAAAAAGCATGTGATTTTTTCCTTTGAACACATTTAATATATAACAGAAGATTAAAAATTATAAAGGAGGGTTAAGTTATATATCAATCACAACTTTGATTATGCAGCAAACAAAGGCTAGCAAATGTTGACTTGATACAGAACATTTGATCTAATAATATCTCTTTGCCTCCAAAGCTTTTAAAAGTATGACTTAAAGGATATTGAATGCCATAGGATTCCTTCCACTGAACTCAGAGTCCAGAACAGCTTCTTAATCACCAGCAATGGTACAGTAAAGCAGGACAATTCTACTTGGCTGTAAGTCAATCAGCGGGCTTCTCAGTAGGTTCATAGACACCCACAGCTGGAGAATAGCTGAAGGAAGGGTGCATGACTAATGTTAATGACACAAACAAGCAGAGTAATAGGAAATAAATAATTGTTTACACATGTTGTAAATGTTTGTATTGTATGTTCAGGATACACATACAGTACATTTGTGCCATAGAAAATAAACAGGTACATTTTACTACTGGGCTGTGTGAATACCCAGGATCACTAAGACCTCCATGAAGTCCTCACTGATTTTTTCCACTACTGCTCCTCACATTTCAGGTAATACAATTCCACACCTCTGTTACTTTATATGGTCTGGTAGGGCCATTGTATGCAAACAGAGATCAGGATGGGCCTCAAATTCAGTAACATGGTTGAGAGTCCAGAAAACTAATATCTATCCTTTAATAGGGATGGCATTTTACACCTTCATTTAACCACTGCACTAGGTTAAGCACAATAGCAGGAGTTAGGTTTTGCTACAAAACACACAGGAAAAACTATATCCTAAACAGAAGGGAAGCATAAAATTTATTGGGAAATCAATCACTGCCTTACAGTGATATTCTTAGGTAGGTTTTCTTCAAAAAATTATGTTAATGAAAACAAATAATTTATCTTTGTTTGTGTTTACTTTTCCCATTAGCTTTTAAACATCCTGACAGAAAAACAGAAGTTTTACAAAGCTTGTAAAACATTTGTGAAAACAGAGTCAAAAAGAGGTCTCTTACAGTACCCTGATGGTAAAAGTAGCAGCAGAAGTTCATAATTCAGCAGACATCAGATACCCAACTGCAAGTGTCCAGCCACTGCGAAATTTCAGACAGAGCTTACAATGAACACTAAGACACATATCCCATTGGAGATGATGCGTCATTCAACCAAGATGAGTAAGTAGTTTGTGGAGCTATTTGTGTTTTGTTGTTTGCATTTTTTTTTCTTTTTGGTATAAAAACATAATCACAGTCACATGTAGCATAGATTATGTTATTTAAATTGTATTTAAGACATGCTAAGATTTAAGAGTTCAAATGATGAGCTGTAGTATAACCAGTATGGTGTCTTGAATTTTGATCGTTTGTGATTTCATTTCCCTTTACCACTTTATGATCTTTCTTTTGCTGTTTTCTAAAATGCACCTTTAGCAAATATTGATATTTTATGAGATATTCACTGAGATTTTTGTAGTGTACTTGGTTTATGTTATGGACTAAGTAAATTAACTGCTAGAGGATATACTTACTTGAAATTATATTTAAAGATTTAAATATGTTGAGGGAAAACAATAATAAAATAAATGGCAAAGTAGCTCCTACATACAAACTCTTTACAAATACAATGAATCGCAGTCACAAAGACAAAAGTAGGGCTTTTGCTCTTTCTACATATCTTTGATATTTTATCAGCTATGATGCAGGATCTAGCACAGCACAATGAAGCTATGCAGTTCAGGACAAGAAGTGAGGATCAGTTGCTGCAAATGGTCTTCACCTAAAATATTGATAAATTGCTTATTATAACATACATATACCAACCCTGCTAATCTAAATCAACCAGAACTTTACTTTTGTTTAATAATTTAAGTACTAATTATTGATAATCATAAATTTAATGGGAAATTTTACCCAAAGAAAGGATTATATGATTGGGCTCCATTTTTTATTTTTTTTTTTAAAAAAAGGTCAATTTAAAACAAGAATTATCTATGTCTAATTGTTCTAAATGGAATCATACATTTTGACACTAACAAAAATTAGGATTGAAGATTAATTTTAAAATGTGAGTCTCCCATGTTTATGGCATAAAGAACTCAAGGAATTAAAATAAATTTTCAATGGAATGTATACAGACAGATTTGGGATTTTTTTTTTTTAAAGAAGGGTTTCTGTCATATAAATTGCAAAGTGCACTAACATAATCACCATGACATGTAATTCTGAATTACTATAAAATTCTTTCATAATATTTAACAAATAGTTTCTCATCATTTTTAGCCAAGCCGGAGGTATCTTTGAAAAGAGTTTTATTGGAGTGAGCTAAAAGGCATCTCACCACCACCCACTACTACTTTCTTAGCTACTATTGTTTTTTTATATGGGATTGCATTGTGTGAACCAGAAATCTGCAAGATGCTTAAAGTCACCACAGTGTCTTCCAGAGCACAATGGTATACCTACTGCAACAAGTAATTAATCTTGGGCTCAAGATTTCCTGATGGGAGCCTATTGACCCCAGCACAATAGATGAAAGTATTTTATCCTGTGTGTTCCCCTACTGACCTCTTTTCACCTTTTTTCATGCACTGTCTGCTCTCATGCCTAACCCAAGAATTCGTCCTTCACTCTGATATTTGGGGTCTGCTTGACCCTCTCATGCTCTGTGGAAACAGATTTCTTGATTTTGTTTAAGAAGATCATTCAATAAGAAAAGTCTGACAAAGTTTTACCATACACTGCAACAAACATGAATGAGCTCAGAAGTTAGGTGACAGGGATGTTGGGCTTTACTCACACCCCTGACCCCACACAGTTTTTAATGGGGAGCTGTGGCACACAGTAAGGCTGCATGCCATCTCTTCATCCATGGGGAGGAAGGTTGAGGAACCACTGGGCACACTCGGGACTAACTGTGCGACGGGGTCTCAGTACAAGTGATCACAAATCACCATCATGCTCCTTCTGGGACGGCTGCTGTAAGATTGGAAAACGAGCCTTTGAGCTGTCTAGCATGCTAAGTATTCATAAGGGTGAATAGGAAAATGACACATTGTACTACAGCCCATCTTTCTGTATTAACACCAATATCTGAGTCACCTCTAAACTGGCCCAGAGAGTGCTCCTGTAGACAGTCAACACATGGACAATTTTGACCATGAGTCCAACTCTTGGGACTAATGTGCATAACAAGGATAAAAAAGCTACATCTAGTGTAGATATCTGAAGTGAACCTAATTTTTAGAAAATGGCTGCTCAGGGTGTTGTTTTCTTGAATTCAGGTTTCTTTGGGGTGTCTCAGACTGCAGAGCCAGGAATAGAAATACTAAAACTCATTGTTTGTTCCTGAGCACTGACAGCAAATTTTGTCTCCCAGAAACTTACAGTTAAAGAAGGTGCCGTAGTTTACAGACCCCACCCAGCTGGTACCAGGAATGTGCAGCTACTGGCACTTTCAGCTCTCAGGACAACAGTCCAAAAGCTAAAGTTGGGTCTAAGTTTAAAGAGCTGTTTCAGCCTCTCCTGTAGCAGCAATTACCCTCTGCTGAGAAAGCTGTGCTGTAAATCTTCAGGGTCCCTTGACACTCTCAGTGACAGCAGACCTCCAACTGTTACCCACAAGACACTTCAAAGGCCATCTTGGATAAATATGTGAAAACTGTCCTAAACTCTTACAGTAACTGTAGACCCAGAGTGAATATCCCTTCCCCCATTCCCACCCATCAGGCTCTCATCTACTGTAATTGCTTCATCTTCTTGCTCCTCTGTATCTGTCATTGGGAATAATTTCCAATGCAACATGTCCACTCCCCCACACAGGCTTGAAAGAGGGTGAAAAAGAAAACACTGACAAATGTTTCCCCTGCAGATAATCATATTGTCATTAGAGCCTTTAAACTACGCCAGTGTCTTCCATGTTCAATTAATAAATGACCTTGGGCCCAGATCCCCACTTCACTAAATTAAAATAACATTCCTGTTATCAATGGTAATCCCCTCATTTAGCCCAGCTGCATATCTGGATTGACTGAACTCAGGAAGTTTGATACTGATTTGAGGAAAATGAGAACTTAAAACCTGGATCTTCTTCTTTACAACAGATTTTACTCTCTTAAACAGACCACTACTATCTACTAAACCAGAGTAATACAAACAGAAGGCCGAAAGCACACTTGTCTATAATAATGCAGCTTGAGTAGTCTGACTAAACAGAGTGCTTCAATCCTGGTTTGAGAGTGACTTACACTCCAGTGTGAAAGAGTGGTGACTAAGAGGTGGCCTACAGGGCAAGGGAGCGCAGGAGATGCTGTGACTCCAAGGAGCTGCCCAGGTGTGCTGAGAAAACTAATCAGTCTCTGGTTGTCCTTGTTCAGTTTACAACATGATGAGCAAGTGGGAAACCATTGATTACGTTCTGCTGTCAACTCTGGAAAAAGTATGGGCAACAACAGATGCATGGGTGACTCCAGGGAGCTTTAGAAAACAGATAGTGACACATGGCTCTGGAGGAAGTTGAGGAATGTGAATATGGAAAAAGATTAAGTAGATATACATAGAAATGTATAAACAAGTTAAAACCTTCATCTGGTGTTTTTGGCCAATTTAAAGAACATGGAAGAAAGGGTGGTGAGCGCAGAGAAACTGGGGGAAGTTGGAAGGGAGGAGTCTTGAGGAGAGATGACAGTGTGGGGGGGAGAAATTTAGTTTGCGTCAGGGCCCAAAACAGCTCTTGTAAAGTCCTGCATGCTTGTGTACATGGATATGTGCATGTATATTCAGAAAAGATGTATAAAACATAAAGTTTTATATTTCACATGTATCTTTTTCAGATTATGAAGTCAGTGCAATGAAGCACCTGTGTCCTCCTTCCATAAATTTATCCAGTAGTCTCTTTTAAAAGGAATTTGGTCCTTCTTTGCTCTTTTTCTCCTTGGCTGAAAGGCTACTAACTTTGACCCATCAGGCAGTCTCTGACTGGAGCAGACATTGGCAATGTGAACTTAGATATTTTCTTTGAGTAACTTGTGTATTTACGCAATGTTCATGGGGTTTATTCACCCCAAGGACTGGCAACAAAAATATGAAATGTTTGCATTATCATCAGGTAAGGTCTGGTGTCTAGAGGTAGCTGTCTTAACGTATTGTGTTTCTGTAAAGCTCATGCAATACTAATTGTTTGGCAGATAGTTGAAGTCCCTGACCCAGACCATGGACAGGTGGAATTCCCCAAATATGAGGTTATTCACAGAGATGGCAGGAGCCAGTGGGTGGGTGGTCTTACATGTCCACTGGCATGATGTATTCAACCTGCCAGCAACACAAAGGAAACGTAGGAGTTCTTCTAAGAGACAAATGCAAAGCATACAATGATTTTATAGACACAGTTATTCTGTGGCATCTTTAGGTCACCTAAGAGGAATTTCATCCTTAGTACTCACACATCACCAGTGCCTAACACAAAGATGCTTTTCCTTTGCAATACTAAATTATGTTACCTTATTCACAATTGTAAAGCAAAGTATATCAATTAATATTTATAGCATTACCTACTGTGCACATAATATATTTTATTTCCAAATGTTTTGTGCTGGTTTTTGCCTTTACTTTTTTTAATCAATGTCAAATGAATAGTGACATGATAAATATTCAGTGAGGGTAGATAACAACCCTGCTACATCTAAGGTACCTGATTCTGTCTAAATCATCTCATTCTTTTACACTTTTTCTTTTTTTTTTTTTTTTTTCTTTCTTTTTTCCTGGGAGCCTTGTTCCTAATAAGAATTTGGCTGAATTGAATACTTGTCAAGATTTTGCACCACTGTATGAAACAGTAATAGTCCATATTTATTTGCTATTTTTTCTGTTGCAATTACATATAATGGCTCCCTTTCTGCTACGGAGCAAAGATGATCTTTGTTTTCTAACAGCATCACAGCACTCTTTTAACAAATCTTGCCTGGAGTCATTGTTCCTAAATAATAACATATTTTCTTAGCTAAATTGTATTTTAAGCCAAGAAATATACTATGTTCATGTTATATAGACATTTGCAGTTGATTATCTCTCGAGGAATTAAACTTTTCTTTTCATCCCTAAAATAATTTACTCATCTATAAAATGTTTGAGAAAAATATTTCAGAAATAAATTAGTTTGCACTATATCAAGAGCTGTTTTTGTGTATGTTTGAGCAGCACAAGAATGTTAAAATTATTCAGCTGGATAATAAATAACATAAGAGCAGTTAGAAGACTACTGTTTGCAACATTCTATTTACAAAAGATGTATATATCTCAGAAGCAATGGTCATACCAAAAAATTTAACCACCCAAACTCTTCCACCCATACTTATAGAACACTTTGGTTTAAATGTCCGTGCATGGGGATATGAAGAGAAATCATTTTCACTTACAGCCTTATGCAATCTGGTCTGGGTGCAAAGAAAGAAAAGAAAGTTCTAGTGTAACTGATATCCTCATCAAGCACAGGAAGGAATGTAAGATGGGGCTAAGCCTCAACCCCCTTATCTATATGTGGACATGCCCAGGACAAGCTCCACCAGAACCATTCTGTGCTGCCAGCTCAAGGCCAGCAAAAATTATCACCCCTGCTGCTAGATGTAGGCAGTGAAGGATAACTCCTACCTCATCTGTGCTCATTTGGAAGTCACTTTTAATTCCTGTGTCAAAAAGAGATGTCTCAACAACCTACCTGTATAGAGTACTTCCTCCAGACCATTAATAGAATAGAATAGAATAGAATAGAATAGAATAGAATAGAATAGAATAGAATAGAATAGAATAGAATAGAATAGAATAGAATAGAATAGAATAGAATAGAATAGAATAGAATAGAATAGAATAGAATAGAATAGAATAGAATAGAATAGAATAGAATAGAATAGAATAGAATAGAATAGAATAGAATAGAATAGAATAGAATAGAATAGTTGGAAGGAACCTACAACAATCATCTAATCCAACTGCCTGACTACTTCAGAGGTGAACAAAAGCTAAAGCATGTTCTTTAAGGGCATTGTCCAAATGCCTCTTAAACACAGGTAGGGTTGGGATATCAACCATGTCTCTAGGAAGCCTGTTCCAGTGTTTGATAACCTTCTTGGTAAAGAAATGTTTCCTAATTCCCAGTTTAAACCTCCCCTGACACACCTTTGAACCATTCACACGCATCCCGCCACTGGATCCCAGGGAGAAGAGCTCATCATCTCCCTCTCTTCATCACCTCCTCAGTAAGCTGCAGAGAGCAATGAGGTCACTGCTCAGCCTCCTTTTCTCCAAACTAGACAAATCCAGAGTCCTTAGCCACTCTTCATACAACATACTAGGGAAAAATACATATAATACCTGATAACGGAGGCTGCAGGTCTGCAGTGAAGAATTCTATTTTTACTCTGGGATTAAGTAATATTATAAAGAATTTTAGGAAGAATACTAAGATCATATCAGAAACAATCAAGAAAGACTAATTTTTGGAGGTAAGGAAAGATAAAGTCATCATTAATAATTTTGGAATGGATATGTGGAGAAAAATGGAAAAAAAAAAAACCATGAGTACTTTATTCAATTTCTCTCTATTTCTAGTGTTCTTGAACATTTCCATAGTAGCTGGAAGAACATCTACCTAAATCAGAATATCTATTATATCTTTTTTCTTATATATTGTATGTAGTTTTTCCTTGCCTTTTAGCTCAGATAAAACTTAATCTGTTTCTGACCAAAGTAAATGGATGCTATATATATTCAAAATACTGTATTATGTACTATGAAGCTGATGTGCTTTGATGGAAGTAAGATCAGACAATATAGGACATTTTTACAAATGTTTAAAGATGTCTGGCATAGATATGATTTTGTCTGTCCAGATATATAATATTGTGGGAGAAGCTTTATGGACTGACCTTAAAAAAATCCTCCCAATATAAAAGCAGGATAAAATCTCACACATTTTTCAAATAAACTTATTTTCTTAAAATCCCTCAGAAAAAAAAAAAAAAAAAAAAAAAAAACCAAAAAAAAAAAAAAACAAAAAAAAAAACAACAACAAAAAAAAAACCAAACAAACAAAAAAACCCAACAAAAAACTTATCTAATGCAAATAGAAAGAGATGGAGTTTTCTAATGTCTAACACCTCCCTTAGTGATTCTTAATGATGATGTTTTTTCCTGAGAAAAATATAGTTAACTGGTTTCTCAGTTCATATTAAAGTAAAAGATGATCAGTGAACATTTCCTAATTTATAGACTTAGTGACTTCAAGTGACTGAAATTTATGTTTATTTTTTTCAAGAGATGAATCATCTTGATTTTGAGGCTTTAAATTTGTCTCTGACTAAAAGTCATATTAACGTACCATTAGGCTCTTGGAAGTTGCTCATTTATGTGATCACAACAGACTAAAGAGTTCTCATGACGGTGACTCCACTGTTCATTGCTGGGAAGAAAGTAAGCAGGAATCACTTTCTAGTCTTGAACAAATGAGGATGAAAATGTTGGCTAATGAGTGCTCAGTATCAAGCACCTACCACTCTCCTGGTCACTTCTCCAAAGCAGAAGGTGAGGTTTGGTGGATTCCTGAATTTATGCAGTCTACGTTGCTGCTGATCTCTGAAAAGGGTCCACTCAAAACTAGGTAAAAAAATGGTAGGAATTTTTGATGTGGGAACTCATTTTTTCTTGTACCATATTCACTGAACAATTACTATTTTTTCCGTTTAGGAAATACTTGATTGTGAAAGTTTGCCATAGAAATCTGTAATTAGAAAATTGATGTTTTGAGTATTTATATCTGGTAATTTAAATATCATGATATACTTAATTTTACCATGCTAGGCTTTAAATCTTTCTTAAACAGAAGTCACATTAGTTTAGCTATACAGTCTTCAGTGTTGATAATTCAAGAAACCACAATAGCAAAACAGTAGCTATGCCTGTGACTGGTTGGTATTTCTCATTCCTTGTTGAATTGGTAGGACCTGACCAGATGAATTAGCTGTCTCTAGTATGTCCTTCCTCCCCACCCCCCACCCCCCCCCCCCCCCCCCTCTCTCTCTCTCTTGGGTACCTTTTCCATCTGTAATGTTTTTTTCTTAACTCTGGACCATGGTAACTGTATGTGAAGAGAGTACCCAAGCTATGTATTTTACAGTCCCTATCATTGCCCTACATTTGTTAACTGGCATCTTCATACTTTAGTACAGTAACAGTTCACTGTAGGAAGACATCCAGGAAAGGAGGGAGGCAGGATGAAGGACTGAGATGCTAGGAGCATCAGTCAGGGAAATGAGCTAGTTGCATCCAAGCTAATCTTAGATACCAAAATATAGGGGAGTGTGATGCAAAGACATTCATGCAGACAACATGTCACATGATGTTTTTTAACTTGGATGTCACATTACATCTAAGAGATGTTCATAAAGTCTCTCAGTGTTGCACTGCACCATATGGACTTAGTGGTTCCAAACTTCAAGGATCTCTTCTTTCTTTCCATTACATGGTGTATACTTAATTAGAGAGAGAGAACACCTTAAAGAAAGGGAAGATACTAAGTTAATGTTATCTCTATACTATTTATGGATACTAATAGTCAAGTTTTAGCCAAGTTACAGGTTTTGGTTCTCACCAGACTACACCTAATTTTTCCTCTCCCTAGTGCAGTTACAGAATAATTTAAATTACCTTGGCTTTTGTCTTTCGGTCTTGTCTCAGAAGAAAAGAAGACATTCTCTGCACTTACTCTAATTCTATTTTGTCTTTTTGACTTTGGGTAGCCAGAGCTACATGAAATATTCCAGGTGATATTTTACTACCACCTTTTAAACTGACATAATTTCAATTCTGTACTGAAAAAACATTTACTAGGATGATTCATAACTATGACTTTCTTTCAACTCACAGTACAATCCTTATCAGTCTTTAAGGTCAGATTCATGACAGCCAAAATTAGGTTTGCAGACATGTAAATTAGGAACACAGTCATAATATTATCCTTAAATAAACAACGGTGGGGCTGATTCAGATGAAAGGTGGATGATAGTTCCTTATCTCTGAGTCTCAGTTGGATGTTTGAAATTCACCAAACTGAATCTGAATTTACAACTCATCCATTTCTGAGTCAACCAGTTAAACTAGCACAACTCCTGAATTTTGTGCCAAATTTATTACCAAAAATATTCAATGAGATCATTAATATCATTGCCAAGGATAACCATAGGAAAACTTTGTTAAAAATTCTTTCAGTATGAACTATGGTTATGTAGCCTTGAGAAGTTGCCTTAATTTTATTACAGCCTTTCTGTTCAAAAACAGTCTTTCTGCAAGTAACTAACTATAGGGCCATACTTTTATACCATTGTGTTATGG
The DNA here is from genome assembly GCF_018691265.1 of Tyto alba. Lineage (NCBI taxonomy): Eukaryota > Metazoa > Chordata > Aves > Strigiformes > Tytonidae > Tyto > Tyto alba. The sequence continues at coordinate 37,691,954 of NW_024881316.1, read as the reverse complement.
AATTCACTGAAATTGTTTATTTATAAATTCTGTTTTTCCATAAAAAATTATAAGCTTGCATTACACCTAAGATGCGAGTGTTAGCTTTTACAGGGTCAGGCTACACTTTAGATATGCAAACACATCAATGACCCCTATCTTCTACTCATTTTAATTACATCATTATGATAATAGAAGGTGTTAAGAAAAGGCCTCTACGTATCTTTAGAAAACTCAGCATATATCTACGTGTCTTTAAAAGATTCAATCACCCTGATGTTTTTTGTTAATAATATTAAAAACAATATTAAGTAGTAATGATAACAGCAATCACAATAACTCACAAGTACTGAGGATATACATATGACCTTTGTGTCAAGAGGAGTGTGAAGGCAGTTCAACTGATGTCTTCAAAGACTCGGATCAGTCCAGATTATATAATAAGAGTAATATTGTTTGACAGCCAATGTATTTGGAATTACTGATTTTTTTTTTTTAAGATATAAAAGAAGACAATAGTAATCTTCTTAAACTAGCATTAATCTTGCTAAAAGGAGTAGTGTTTTAAATGAATAAATGTGTCTTTCATTAATATTGTATTAATTTAGGAAAAAAAAATAATCCTAGGGTTCTTTTATTTAAGGATGCCAGTTGCATAATTTAATGACAAAAATTAGAATGAGAATTGAAATATGTTTTCTCACCACTACTATTCAGAAACAGAAATACCTTTTCATATTTCTCCAGCATGTTTATCTCTTTGCATATTTTCTCTCACAGAACTCAGAGTACAGTTAACCTCTCACAATCTATAACTGCATACTCAAATAAATCAAAATTAAGCCTAATTCATTTTTAACCCTACACTCAGAAACAGTAATGATTGAGTATTTGTGACAAAACTGCAGAAGAGAGCTCATACTTTAAGGGTCCAAACACTGCCTGTGTTGAAGAAAATGGAAAGCTGAGGTGACCTGATCTGCCTCTGCCCATTAGGGACTTTTTGATAGTCATTGTCTTCAAGAAAAATAATTGCTTCCCAAGAATGCTCAGCTAAATCATTTTATTAGTGTGAACTGGATTAAGGTTATAGGAAGGTCCCTCTTGGTTCTTACCCAATAATATCTGACCATGCATATCAAAGAGTGGAGGAGGCAAATTATTCATTATTTCACCAGCATAATGAAAGCATAAGGGAGGTTTAAAAGGACGCTATCTGCAGCAGGAAACTGTCAAAGAACGTGGGAACACAGCCCTCCTGCATTTTTGTTTCAGCTCCGTTGATCAGAAGATTGAAAGGCCTGCTCTACCTACAGGGGTCCTCTGTTCAGGCCCCACAGTGCAATTATAATCCGTCCTCACCTCCTTTAGAATGACAGGCCAAAAACAAAGCCCAGAGCTTTTGTACAGCTTAGCATTCCTAAGAAACACAAATCTTCATTTCTTTATTTCTTTTTTTTTTTTTTTTTTAACTCTTAAGAATTAATTAAAATTGCTCTTACATAATATCAAGGGATAAACCAGCTTAAAATTATCTAATACTTTTTAAGGGTGGAATTTCTTCTATAGAGTGTGTAGATGGATCAGCAGCTAACTGCCACAAGGTAGAGCAGCTCTGCTTTTATCTTCATGCTGCCTTCAGGAAAAAGGAGTCCAGTTGGCAGTATTTTGCATGAGACTGTTTAATTTCATTTTTTCTGCCATTATTCCTGTTGTTTACACATTTTAGTAACAGAAATTTGCAAGTAGTTAGATTGTCAATGATTCTTGCAATTAATCTTTTGAATCTCTGCTTTTCAAAGGCTATCTGAACAAAAGCCATGTACCTCCACAAATAATATGTATACTAGATCACTGTAAAAGCATCAAATGCTAGGAACTGTGATAGCCTAAGTATATTAAGAGTTGCAGGATATATATGGAAAAGTAACATTTTTAGTATCTTTTAACAGACTACTTTGGAGTCAACAAAGACATTTACAATTAAAAAAAAAAATCAGCAAATTATTAAATGTGCTAAACATACTAGCAGTTTTATTTTCCTTCAGCTGGCCCACCACATCACTGTGGTTATCTGAAGAATGTTGTAGATTGCATGGTTATAGCACCTTGGAAGATTCTGTGTTTAACATTAAATCTTCAGGCTGCATTGACTTACCTGGTGTAAACCAGCACCAAGCAGGCTAAAGTTAACTGTCAGGTTACATTGTCGAATGAGCACACAGAATGCGTTTGTCAAGCAAATCTCACATCATGTGTGTGACCTTTAAATGCATATATCTGCAGAAGGTTAGACAAGATTCCAGGCTGCTTGAAAGCTTTAGTGGATGAGATCAATACAGGATGCCACAGTGTAGTCTAGCTATGCATGTGAAAGTGTGCTTTGAAAATACAAAACCAGGTGATAGTAAAAGCGATGGTAGTGGCATTAATTTGTTTTACTGTTCTCATCCTTTGATTTCTTATTTCCCATCTGGCACAGCCTATAATTACTATTAAGCTGATCTGGGAATTTTTTTTTTTTGTACCTTTAAAGTGTGGTATGGCTACAATGACAGGGATGACATCTGGCTTCCAAGAATACATATGCATTTACAGGTCAGGTTATATCACAACTCTTCTGATACTTACAGGTAAGTTAACACTCTTCTTGTATCACTTAACATTTTGCTATTAAAATTATTTAGTAATTTCTTTACAATTTTTTTTTTTAATTAGGAAAGAAATTCTTAATGTATGTCAAATTGGCTGCTTAAAGACCCTTTGAAAGCACTTAGGAAGATAGCATTTTAATGAAAAAGGAAATATTTTAGTATCCCTTTCAGGTTTTATTTTGCTGTTGGAAAGGTGTAAGGCAATGTAAATGAGAATCAGGCCTCTCATTCACAAAGCCACTTTCTTTTTGGTTTGTTATAGGTTGATTTCCTTTGTTTGAAAGGGACAAAGACACAGGTTATTTTATTCTTTTTCACATATGGTTTATCTCTTTGCCCTTTAAGTGACACCAGTTGGATCATTCATGTAAGATATCCAGGAGCTTGAGGACAGAAGGGAACCAAGCAGTGAATAGCCAGTGGGGACATATCAAAATCCAAGTGCCTGGTTTGTCATTCATTACCTATGCTATTACCTTCAGAAGTACTATGGCATGGGGAATTGACTTCTGGAGGAATAGATGTATTCAGGGATTTGGTGGAACATCTGTCAGATTTCTGTGTCAGAACTTGAGAAATAGTCTGAAGTGTTTCTCTGAACTGTCCAGTGGAGTCCCACTAGTGAGGCGTTTCTGGGAAAATGTTCAGAAATGTGGCTTTCTTCAAACATGTAGAATTCCTGTTCTTTGAGATAGGTCATTAGCTATCTCTTGCTATATTTTAACAATATTTAGCAGGTAAAACTTTTCTTTTACTTTAAGTAATTCTGCAAGTTTGTATGTCAGAATGGATGTAGTGCTTGACTGACTGTCAATTAACTAGTGCAAACCTATTCCTCTCTGCCATTCAGAGCACCTCTTTGATAACCTTCGATAATGTGCGGAACCTATCAGACTCCAAAGACTTGTCATGCCTTAACACTAAGCGGAGGCTCAAATGAGATCAAACTATCTTGTGGAAGTATATGTCACTGAACACCATCTTCCAAGTGAATGTGAAAGTCTACCTGGAAAGCCAGCAGTTTTAATTGAAGCTGGACTTTTAAATAACTTGCACATAATTCTGCAGAACTTCAGGTCAAATCTGGCTCAGTGAGCCGTAGTAACTTCGGATTTATTTCTACAGTTGTTAAATAAATAATTGTGAAAGTTTCTAGCCATTTCTATTCTGGAGTTCTATTCTACTACCCAGCACCCATTTAAAGAGTCTAATTTGTTACAAAAACCCACTTACAGATAGTGTTTATAAGGAAAAAAGAGCCTGTGGACACTATTTTTTCCTCTTAGACCTACTAGAATGAATAACAATTTTGTAATATTTCCACATACTTGTTTGGGTTTTTTTTTTTTGCTTTGTTTTGTTTTGTTTTGTTTTGTTTTGTTTTGTTTTGTTTTGTTTTGTTTTCTTTAATAGGAAATAGCACTAATGAGCTTTTAAGAAATTGTGAAACACCTAAAGAAACTGTGACATATTTTCCAATTTGATCAAATATATCATGGTCATAGTAAGCAGTCTTCATGATTTTAGCCCTGCTGCTATCAAAATATTGCCTTAAGAATGTATACTCCTAAAAGGTCATTTTGAGTCAGTATTTCCAGTTTCTTTAATAGTGTTTTTCTACAATGTTTAAGTCAAATGATTACATTTTTCCAGGAAACACATTTAAAATTAACAAAAGCATAGATGCATGAATACATTCTATTTCTCTTTTTTGTGCAGTGTCATCTTTCAAGTACAGTTCCTGCAGAATAGCTTTTCAGATACAAAACCTCTCACAGTTTTAACTTTAAAACAGGATGGTAATGTCATTCTTTCTCTGTAAACTGAGGGAGTCACAAGAACAAAGCAGTACCATTGACCCCACAGCTGAATTTTGAAAGGCAGAAGGGACATCCTTCCCTAATGCTCTAGAAGAATCTGTCTGTACTTCCTAAGGCAAGGAAATTGCCTTGTGCTGCATTTGAATAGAAATACATCATTCAGAGCTGGTGGACTATTAGTAAGAGAGTAGGCATTTGGGGACTAAACTGAGGTCTTCCTGAATGCTCTTTGTTTCTCAACTGTTTCAGCTGTGAATTCCCTCTTTTCTTGTTTGAATTTACTGAGTTCATATTAGAAAGTTCATTGGGCTTAGGGCAGATTTCAGGAGCTGGATAACCCAAAAGCTGATTTGCTACCTTACACCTCTGTGTCGTCAAAAGTCCAGACGGAGTGTGTGTGTGTGTGTCCATGTGCATCCATGTTCTCAAAGGGAAGACTCAGTTTCTAATAACATTTATATTTCTTGGGCCAATCCCTACTTAGCCAAGTCAGCCGACTGTTCCAGCTATTGTGGCTACACCATAGCCACCCAGAAGTCCATAACTCTAATGGTCTCCAGGCATCCAGAATCTCTTCTGTCTCCCTAGTCTCAGCTGTTCTTGTATAATATCAACAATATATTCTTACTCTGACCTCTTCCATTGTCCCTAAAGATAGGAAAACTCGAGACACATATCTGACACTCCGCATCTTTGCTTTTTCTGACAGGATCTGAGCAAGAGGTGATCGGATTTTCTCCTGTCAGAGTTCTGATGTTGGAATTAGTAAAAGGATCCTCTTTAATTTTTTTTCCAAACATGTCTAGCATCTGAGAAGTCTTACAGAAAGATTCAGAGACTCATGAAACTACCATCAGCCTGTGCAAACTGTTATAGCTCCAACCATAGAGAGCTATGGATAATGCCCATTTTATGCAAGCATTTCTGAGACATGAATGCCTCCAATTAATGCAAATGTTAATCCATTTCTTTCCATCAATATATGCTGGAGTGGGAGGGTTGCATCTGTATACTGAGTATTGTTTTTCACAACCTACTGGAAAGTAACTGATAGTCTGAATTTTTTCCTGTGCTACAAAGCTTTGTCCTGAATGCAAAGATTTACTCAGACTGAATGCTTTCAATATCTATTTGTTATCTTTGTCTCTTTTTATATGGGAAAACAATGATTTTGAATTTTTTCTTTATCCATTTAAATATTACTGAAAATGAATTTTTATTTGTCCATTAGTTAAAAGTTATTCATCTGGACATTTTCTCATCACATATCACTTTCAAGTGTGAATACCTTAGTGAAAGAAGTGAGCCAGAAGGTAATTAATTTGGGTGATGAATGTGTCTAAAAATGCACAAAGTAAACAAATAAAAATTGTTAGATTTTTGGTTTATTTTATTTCAGCATTCTGTTTTGGGTTTGTACCTCACAGTTAGTTTTACTTCCAGAATAGAGACAAAGAATGAGCAAAATACAAGAAAAGTGGAGTATTCAAAAGCCTTTTTTGGCAAAACAACTTAATAAGAGACTACTGTCAGAGTTACAGAGTTTGTTCTTGTGAGCCTAGAGCTAGGAGCTAGGAGATGAAATTCAGCTTTTTACTAAAGCGCAGTGTCAACTCATTTCAGCACCAAATGTGCCAGATATGTTGAAATGGTTTCTTGAGGGTCACTCTGAAGATTAGAGTTTTCCATTAAACTTGCAAATGTTGGCTAGCCGTGGCCAGTAGATACATTCTGCATGTATGTGCCCTGGCATACCCAAGGCCTGGCATACCTGATATACCCACCAGGAAGTCTAAACTTCTCATAATCCATATATGTACTTGAAAACTCACACAGCATGATGTGCTTATGCCATGTGTCCTGGAGCCTGTCAGCTGTGATGGAGACATATTCTTCAGCTTCTGTGCTGTGAAATATGTACCTTTATGGCTCCGAAATAGTCCATGAGCTGCACAAAGACTGAAAATACCATGGTACCATTGCTGTTATTTTGAAAGACCTGAGCTATTGGTTTGGAAGGGAGAAGCATCTTCTCCCCAGAATTTACCTTCCTTCTACAGATCTTCTGCAGAAGATAAAGAGGCTTCTGAAATCCTGCTTGGGTTGGTTGGGTTGAATTAGAAGATCCTGATAGGTAATATCAGTAAAAGTGTAAAAGTCAGCTGCAGCTAATGTTCAAGGGGGGAAATTGCTTATTCTGGTGAGTAATGTAAGCATGTTTTTATATATCATGACATGTATGGTAATATATTATATAGAGATTATGCTGAAGCCAGTGATTCTAAAACATACCAGTTAATGAAGTTACAAAATATTACTGCTTAGTAAAAACATCCTAAGCACTTCTGTTCAATTGCTACACTCATGGAGTTAATATCAAGCAATTGCAGTCATGTAGATCCTTTTAGTACTTTTTTGTACCTTTTTCTGAAATATTTTCACAAAGGTAGTGTGTTGCTTAGAGAATCAGACTTCTGCTTCAGATACATATTTTTAGATCAGACATGCTAGTACATGCAGGGAACATCAACAGTTTTTATTAAGATTTAGCAAGTCTCTTCCCCTCTGGCAAGAGTTTTCACTGCCTGTTGATGATTTTATGGTCAGAGGAAACAACACATTTACTGGTTGTAGCCTGTCAGAGGAAAGACAGCTGTAGCAACAGCATGGTGAAATTGTGGAGCCAGAGTGAAGTAAAACTTAAGATCAAAAATTTAAATTTGGTACTAGTTGTTAAAGTGAAACTCACTCAGCATGTTGGGAAACAAACCAGCTGATGCGATGTTTCTTAGCCCTTTTGAAGATACATTGATACTTTCCATGCAAAAGTAACTTAAAAGTGTACCTCCAAGATACCTATTTGAAGTCATGCCCTGCTTTACCTTTCCCCAAATCAACTGAAGCAAACATAATCGAAGACAACTGCTTGGTAGCATCAGATTTCTATTGCAGTGTTAGCAGTAGAAGTCAGGTTTCATGCCCATACTAACAGAAAATAAAAATGGAGAAGAGTTACAGCAGCACAAACCACCAGACCTTCTAATTCTTTTGTAGCAGTGAAGATGGACAGGGAAGATTTGTGGCCAGGGCCTTGGGAAAGCACTATACAGTGTTTTGTTTAGATCCATGAGGTAAAATCCACTACTGTAACCTGTATGAAAGACATCACAAAGGACACTTCACCCTCCCACTGCCACAGATATATCATCTGTCCATACAGGAATGAATAAAATCCACCATTTGAAAAATGCATTTTATGCTTCTTTTTAAATAGATAAACCTTAAGAAAATATTTTCTTTAACACCAGCTTCCCTGAAGACAGTCTACTTTAAAATGATAAAGAAGCTACTTCCAGTGCATGAGTTCTTGTCCCCACAGGCACTCTGGACTATCAGAGGACTTATGTAAACTCTAGGGTAATATCCATAACAACACATGGCTTGTTATATCGTGCAGCTTAATCAACCATAAAATGATTCCAATTTGAATATGTTCTATTTTAATTGGCAATTGTGTTGCTATCTGTGCTTATAAATAGAAGTCAGAATAGTCATGTAACTTCTGTCATGCTGCTCTGCAGACTAATTTGAGCTATCTGAACAAAAGATTTTGATTACTCCAAATTTAAAATAATTGTTTAGGTGTGAATATAATAAAAGAATACAGATTTCTGGGGTTTATAGTAGAAGTAGTAGAAGAAAATGAATAAAATTAAGTGAAATTAGAAAAACAAGAAAACATTTTAAGTTTTGGTTGTTCTACTCTTCAGGTAAATTGACAAACGCAACCAAAGGTATTTTCTGACCTTATACCTGATTCTCCTTTGAGAAGGATGTTGGACTAGATCTCCTCAGACCCCTTCCAGTCTGAATTATTCCACCTTTAAAAAAACTAAAACCAAAAAAAGCCACAAAAATTACAGTTCTTCAGTGCGATTCTGTTGTTAACTCTGACATAGTAAGGAATTTCTCATTTTCATTATTATTAACATAACTGCACTTTATGCCACAATTTTTTTTCATGTTGTACTTGGTACATTTAAAGAAAATACAATCCAATCTAGAATTCTTGATCTTTAACATTCCCGTTCAAGGTGTTTCTTACACTGGAGGAAAGGATGAACTTCGGGAAAGATATGCATGGAAACTGTCTGTTGCCTACAGACTTTGCTTTTTCTTTCATCAAAGAGAAATTTCCTTCACTATAATGATGTTGGATCACCCAAACCACCAAACTACAAAGGAAAACACTTGACATTTGATACACCTGAATAAAAGTATAAGACTTCTCTTGCACAACTAACCTAAATTTCCTACCCAAAATTTTGGAGTGAATGCAAGAAAAATGTTAATGTAGACAGAGTGAAAATACTCTGACTATTTACCAGGTGCTCTTTACTTTTCACTACTTTGTCACCAACTTGTATATTGTCTTGATGGCTATGATACAAAAACAGACATTAAGAGATGATAAAAAGGAGCAATTTCTCCTTCACATGCATTATTATGGTTTCATGGATTATAACAGCAGCAACTGAAATCAAGTCAACCATCTCCTGACTTGACACTGCTGTAAAGAATAAAGATATACTTTGTTGTATTCTAATTAGGGAAAGAAATCTTGGGCTATCTTTGTGAAAAATGTTTTCTTAGGGCATGGAAGTCAGATGCTTCTTGAATTCATCTTTGCCTTCAAGCAGAAGCCTGGGATGATAGGAGCAGCCGGGCACCAAATTGCATAGTGGGAATACAGTGAGTCAGCCAACACTGTAATTTTGGCTCTAAACCAGCAAGTGTACAAAAGTAGGGTGAACTTGAAACACAGGTAGGAACATGCAGAGTAGTAAAACAAAGGATCATTGCATTCAGGCAACACTGTCAAATAAGACCCTTTAAAGAAAAATCATCTGGATTTACAGGATAACAGTTATCTTTCTTTTACATATTTAAACCAGGGTACAAAAATCAAGAACTGGGATGTCACTGTCCCTTCAGCTTCCCCTGAGTATTTCACAACTCCATAGACCTGCTCCTTTTCTGCAGTGCTGAGTGAGGCCTTTACTGTGTAAACCAAAGTAGCTCCACTCAATTTTTGGAACTCCAATGGTAAAACTATTTATTCACACTACCTATTCCTATTGTCTCTTCAGATTAGCGTCCATATAATTTGATTTTATACCTATTTAATTACACAGAAGATCACTTTCAGAGAAAAATCTCACAGATCTTTAATGGAAAAAGGTATTGCATAAAAAGGTTTTTGGAGCTGGCAGATTATCCAACAATGAACAATTAAATGGCTTCAGTGGTGTAAGGATACAATATCCTCAAAGTGTACCCTTGCATGCACACACATGCCTACACAGATCTCTTGCCTGCAGCTTCACAGAGTCATGCTATCATCACAAAAAGTATTAGCAGAAAATTGATTTATTTCTAAGTACAGTAAGGCAGAGAGCCCATTCAGGTACAAGTTATAGTTACTATACTTTGTGTAGACACACTCATTTATGAGATCTGACTATCCAGTTTTCAAGACTTGAGGTTTTCTTTCAAAAACAAGTAGTGGAACTAACTTTTTCAATTCTGAATAGTAATAACAATCAAAGTAACAGTAAAGAGATTACATAATGGAAGGAAAGAAAAATTTTTTATCCAGCAATGTCCATCTGGCATGTCCAATAACAATGCTCCACAAATATTCTTACATATCCACTAGTGTATATGTGAAGACACTGTGAAATCATAAATTCTTCCTAAGCTTGTCAAAAGGCTAAAAATCTCTTTCAGCACCGGATGAAATCAGTCTCCAAATTGATTATTGCATGAAAGGGAAGCTCTGAGTCCTAAACACAGTCACCATGTGAAACACTTGGGTAATCCCTCTGTTGTTGTGCAGACCCAGGTGACTGTAAGGCTGTTCCTACAAATAAGATGGAGAAAAAGAGGCTGGATATGTTAAATAGCACAAAACAGAGTTTTATACTGGAGATCAGAGTGCTCTTTTAGTGCCACTCAACCATATACACTTGCAAGGAAGCAGAAGAGACAATGACGGCCCTTGCATAGTCATGTGGACTATTGCATCTTTGATTTTAGTAGTTTACATGGAATACAGTCATCATCCAGCTTCTGTGGTCTATCCCTTACAAGTGAGCAGTCAGTGAGTAGAAAGAAAAGATAATGCCAGAAGAAAAGGGAACAATCATAGGGAGTATGGTAGAAAGGGTGCAGACTGTCAGGCTGCACACCAGAATTTCCATGTTACACTATACTCTGGGCAGTTCTAGAAATTGTAAGAATTATGTATGCTCAAAAGCCACAGTTCAGTTCCCTCAACTTTAGGTCATCACATCTATACAACTATTAACAACAGCGGCAGTCACACCATAAATACATACAGCTCAGCCTTTGAACTAGTTACGTTTTCAGTTCTTGTTGCTATTGGAAGACTCTTGGCAAAAGACCAGGAAGGGACCTTCTGATTTCCTAAATGTATTCACAGCCACAGCTCATCTGTCCAGGTTCCAGTCTTTCCTTTATTTTTAATGCTTTCATGGTGTTTGCCAGTGTACATTTTAGAGAGTAGTTATGTTCCCTCTGCACCTTCTTCTGGCTAAGCCTGTCAAGCCAAACTGTTCCAGCATGACAAATTCTCTCTTTTTATTGATTATCTTAATAACACCTCACCACAAGCACAGATAATTCATACATTTAAGGAAGAAGCCTCCTTTTAACTGTAGACACATCTGTTTTGTTCTAACTGCTCCTGAGATGCAGTCTCTGACTTCATCATTAACAGCTTCATGAATTGGTGTGGTACTGGAGGGAGGTGGTGCTTCTGTCCTGTCCCCAGTAAAACTGTGTTTGCCTGGACTGAGAGGCAGCCAAGGAAACTGAATGATCTCAGAGTCATTTTTTTGCCCATTCAGCTCTTTCATCAAGCCATGAAGAAATCCTTTCAGTAAAGGGTCCCTTGCCCATGAGGACAGCAGGGGTGTCTGCAAGAGATTAATACTTTGTAATATCCTAAACTGCTTGAGCTTTTCTTGACACTTTAGGGAAGTGGATGAGGTAGACCAGCTTGTTTCTTTTGCCCTCTATTACCATAATGATTTTACCAGCAGGTGAAGGAAGTCCTGACTTGCTCTTTTCCCTATGTGATGTGGATGGGGCAACATCTCTAGAGTATTCCTAACCTGCTGCTTCTCACCCTAACCTGAAGTATGTGTTTGAATCATGATAACAAACAAGTTGTCACAGAGATCCTGTGTTCCAGCCCTTTTTTCCACCTTGGCTGTGTCACAACTAGCAACATGATTCTGGCACTACAGGTTCCTCACACATGGGAAAATAGGTCAGTGATTCAAAGAATAATAATAGTCCTGAATCAAAATATGTGCCCATCTCCCACTGCAATTAAATTGTACCTTCTTGGTTCTGCACTGCCCTCTCCCTAACTCAGAATCTGCCTGACTGCTGTGCACACATCTTAACCTAAGAATCCAAAATGTCTTTTATTTCTGCATCATATTGCCTTCTAATTTGCCCTAAGATGTTCCAGAAGGTAACTATTTCTGAAGACTGTGAAGAATTCAACGCTTAAAGTATCTTCTTTTACTAAAATGGATAATAAGAATGTATTGATTTGAACCTTTTGCAAAATATAGACTTGTTAAAAGACACATTGTCTGCAAATCTGGCATGCTATTTTCCTATGTATCATTGGTTGAATGTGCAGACACCCATATATTTACACAGATGTAAATAAAACCTAAGGTTTGTCAAAAAGAATTTCTGAGTAAGTTTATTAGGTTAAAAACTGTTTTGTTTTGGTGTGCCACTGTTGTTGTTTTTTCTTGGTCCCACATGGAGAGCAAACATGGCCTGGAAGAGTGTTATGTCAAGTACCTCCCATCATGCATTGTTGTTGCTCAGTGAACTGGAGTCTAAAAAAAGTAATTCCTCATTTTCATCTTGACTAGGATTCCCCTTTTCTTTGCTGTGAAGCTGCACTAATCCTTCATTCACTGCAACCCACACCCTCTGGTTCCACTCGGAGTTCTCCTTTTCTAACATCATTGTATTCTTTATCTGGGCCTTCTTCTTCCAATAGTACTCCTTGAAAGCTCTTTCACAGACAAGAAAGGACCAGCTCCATAATGGCCAAGTTGGCCCTTTTCTTTTCTCTCTCTTTTTTTTAAGCTTCCGACTGAGCTTTGCTATTTAATCTTCTTGAGGCGTTCAAGATGTCACTTGCCTCTGATGACTATAGACAAAAGGGAAATCCATCCAACTTGAATGCAGTGTATACTTGAATACATAGGGTTGCTTTGAAGAGAGTTTCTTGAAGTCTCTGTGTTTCATTGGCTGTCCTGGTGGCCTCCGTGCAGGTCTTTATGTGAAATCATATGCCCTTTCACAGATCACATTTCTTAGAATGTTACCTGAATTTATACCGCCCTAAATATTATCAGGTGAGATATGAACCAAAAGATTGTTTCAATCAGGTATTTATAATGACCCAATGAGAATTCCCTCCCCACCACAAGTATATATGAACACTTGATGCTTTGACTGCTTGGTTTGCACATATGTTTCAGGTAGCTATGTCATATTCTCCCTTCTCACTGCTGCAAGCTGAAAATAGGGAGAATATGCAGAGGATAGGGCACAGCATCCCCTCACTGTGGTCCCTCCATTGCCTCTTTGAGAACTAAAAAGTTAACAACTACCTCTCTATAATGCATTGCCTCGAGAATAATTTTACGTTTCCTGTATCTCAGGAAACCTGAAACATTAATACAAAATATTATAATAACTGTTATGAACACTATAAGTAAAATGCATTTGTTTATATTCATAAATGCTCTACATTATACATATTCTTTAAAGTAACCTGATTTTCCTGACGTAGTGAATGCTCCAAGACACATAAGTCTTTAGATAATGGTTATCCATGAATATTTATACAGACTGACAACAGACTGGTGATGTGGAGGTTGTCAGATGAACAGGTATTTGTCCATATAGGCTATTAGTCTGCATAGATTATCTGTTCTTAGTCTGTGCATATTCAGTTTTGTGAGCTTATTTTTATGTCTCATCTATAGATAAAATTCTAGGAAAACAACAGTATTGAAAACATTCATTGAAATCTGAATGTAAGCCCTAGCAGTTTTATTACATGGAAATATAGAATAGGAATTTCTGCATTAAAATATGAAACTAGCAATTCCTAGCATTGGTCAGGAGAAGAAAACATGCAGTCTTTGTAGAGATATATACAACTTTTCATTTCCCATATCAATCATGAGAACAAGTTGAAGTTCAGATAATGGCCAGTTCAATTTACCCTAATTGTTAAGGACTTAGCCTGACTGTTTGCATTACAGACTGTGGCCACTGGGTTCTCAGTAGGGGTTTGCGGCCTACTCCATCCCGTAACAAACCCATGTTCATGCGTCGATTCAGATCCATCACCCTGAGATAAACTGTGAATATTGCCCTTTGTCCTGCGCTGCATTCTTTCATGCATTGTGTAGTGACTATTTAAGGATTTAAAGGCTCATTTGCACAATTCTTTTGTCAGCAGCCTCTGTGCAGAATGGAAAAGTGATGGCTTCTCTGTCTGGGTTATGCCCTGAAGCTCTTGTGAGAGAAATCTACATACATAAGTTTTTCTTACACATGCAAAATGTCAACACTAAAAAAAAAAAAATGACCTGTCTGTTTCTGTAGCTTAAAAGGTTATGGGTTAATATATGATGTGATTTGTTTTCCTCTTTTGAGGTATTTAAAAAAAAATCAACACTTGAAAACAAACAGTAAAGGAATACAGAAACATTGAGTATTTAAAAATTCAGCTGATTAGAATTGCTGGAATTTACAAAATAAATCTTCTTTGCTGAAGGAGATTGATAACATTAATAATTTAGATGCCCTCAATTTCTCAGGAAATGTCTGAGAACATAATATTTCAAAGGTCCATCTCATCCACCTATTATGCAAGTCTATTTTGTTAATACAAGTTTATTTAAACAGGAAAAAAATCCTTGGAATGACAGTAATTTGATATATATATAAGAATACATACACATATATTTATTTATTTTAGAAAAGATCTTGTAATTCTTCCCCTCAAAGCAAGGCTGGTTGGTAGGTCACAAAAAAGATTAAAATTTGGTAAAATCACCTTGCACTCTAGCTGAAAACTCAGAAGGCTGTGCTAACTCCATCTGAACTATTTACCTGCCTCATTTACTGTATCAGTTTTTTGTTTAACATAGATGGATGTCTCATTATATTCATGAAATTTACAGTCATTTCTCAGAAATAAGTATTGAGGATTTGAAAACAGACTGCAAAGTGATATTTTAGCAAATTCAAGCTGCTTTACTAGTACACCTGAATTGCAGAGGAATGGTATTGCCTTTTTCCATGCAGCATTTTTCATTAAAGTTTATGGCTTAGAATGTTTAGGAAGACGCTGCACTTTTTTTTCAATGTTTTTGAAATAAATTGTTTCATAATGTGTCTCATATCATTTGGTATGAATAAAATGTGTGAGGCAAGTAACTCATGCTGTTGATAAAAAATGTAGTAACATGCATGATTTTGGCCTTCAAAATAATGCTTGCTGATATTTTTAGACCATTATAACTTTAACAATATTATGATTATGAAAAATGAATAGTTATATACTATACTATGTACCTATTTTCTACCTACAAGTTATTATCATTAAACTGAATACTGAAATCTGTCTGGACTGGTTTTAATTGGAATTCATCTGATTTTAATCAAATTCCAATAATATGGATTTTTTGTTGTTGTTTAGAAGTATTCTGCTGGAGTATTACAGTTTTTTATATCAGTCAGCCATCCCCTTTGCTCTACAAACATTATGAGCTTTTATCACTCAAATGTCCGCTTTTCCCAGAGTTATTATCCATCTATGTGTGGGGGCAAAAGCTCTAAAGCTACTATATTCATCAAATTTTTCCTTAAAGCTCAGTGTTGTTGTGGTCTAGGTATCATCTGGTAACAAATGATGGTAAGTGATATTTTCCAAATGATGTTACTAACAGAAACAGTTGGTTTAATCAGTGTACAACTCAGGCATATAGCCAGGGTAACCCTTGCTAAAGCTTCTGACTATTTTGGTTATCATGTCTTTGCCCTGTCTCTGCCTACCAGCCTGTTTTCAGTCCATGTTTCACCTGGAATTGCAGACACCAGGTTGTGTGGCACAAGGGCAGCTACGAGCTCTGTAGGGTCCCTATGACCATGAAGCCTTGCCATTGAAAAGATGTGTAACTGCCTCAACAGTAGCTGAACTATCAGTCTTAAATCCACCTCCAGTGAAACATCTGACTGCTTGATCTTAGTAGATTTTTTTTCTTTTGAACCAGTAAAGACATGAATTTAAATGTTTTGAAAACTAAGAATGAATAATTAATATTTTTTTATATGGAAAATATTAAAACTGCATTTACAATATAGATTTTTTTACTTCTATTTGCTAAGCTCTAAGTAGGACACTGAGAAATAAAAGCACATAGAAAAATGTTAAACTGGGTTCTTCTGATAGGATTACAGACTCTTAGAAGTTATGTAGATCCTAGTCTCTGCATATCTGTTATCCTTAGCCATAATGTCAAACTTTGGTCCTCCCCTCTAGGTAATTCCATGAAATTTTATGCTATGATACATGTCTCGTTTAAACATTCGTATTACTCTGTTTTATTACATTCCTTACCCTGAAGATATGCAAAATTATGTGAATCCCAATGTAACGTGTTCTCTCTGACAGACTGATGTCATTTTGCTAAAGGTCCATTATTTTCTGAAACAGTGAATGAAAAACTGGCTGACAGACAGAAAGTGGCTATTGAACAGACTGCCAAAAAGGAAGCGTTGGAAAGAATTTCAAGAAAGCATCCAATGAACAGTGAGAGAGGGCAAATACATCTAGTACCAGATCTTCCTGACAGATGTTTGCCTAAACGGTTCCAAATATTCTCTGATCAAAAATATTTTTAGACTTTCCCTGAGTACATTTGGAGTTTTACACCAGTAAAAGACTTGTATTATGCACTTCTAAAGCTTAGTAATATCTATATGTTTATCTCCCATATTCAAATAGATAGGAAATATACAGGGAAAAAATCCAACACTTTTTTTTTTTTTCAGTATCTTTCATAATATTGTCTATGAGTTTCTGTCACTTATGAATTCACACAAGGGAACGAAACCACAGAAAAGTTTTATGCTTTGGTTTGTATGTGAGGATTTCCACTGTCATTTTATTAACTTCTTGCAAAACCAACTCCCATAGTCATGAACTTCTTCCAATTTTACAGGTGTTTTGCTGACTTAAGGGAAAGAAAAGTGTCACAGTAGGTGTCAGTCATGGAGGGAAAAGCTGTCTCTCATTAACTAGGTGGAAGGCTTTGGATTTTGGATAGCTTTATTTAACAAAACAGTGACTTTGTGTTGGATTTTGTTGATTACAGTGCATAAAGGAAAATACCTGGAGTGCAGTGGACATGACGACGTGTGAGCTGCTTGGCGACCTGGAGCTTCCATACTGCATGTGGCTGAATTCTTGAACCACAGTGCCCATACCAGGCACTTACAGTCTTCTGGGGAGGGGTTTCAAAAATTTTGACTCTTTGCCTATGTAGGTTTTTGAACCAAGAGTGTCCCAAGTTACTGATTGAGGCAGCAATCTGCAGTGCCTTTGGAATTAGCCTATTTTATAAAAAGGGTAAGATTTTTTTCCCAAGATCTACCATTCTTTCCCTTGTCTAGACTTGCTTCAGTATCAGCTAGCTATTGTTAATATAGGAGCTGATTTAAATTAGGTTTTAGAAAGATGAGTGATGGTTCTATGCATGAATTACATGAATACATACATGTAATGTATAGTGTATATAAGCAGTTATATGACAATCCAAATCATTTAAAACAGATTCAGACTATGTAAAGTTGTAATAATGTATTCCAGTATGTTACTATTCATTATATTAATAATAGTGATTATGATGAACACTGTTTTTTCATCTGGAGCTAGACTTCCAAATTCATATCTAATTTTAAGCCATTGTAGTTAACAGCATTTTCCTCAACCTTTTATGGCAAGTTGAATATCAGCCACAGTGATGACAGTTTTCTATCACCTTGATTATTTGTTTAACTCTTATAATTCAAGGTCATAAATTTTATTCAAGTTATGCTGGAATTATCCTTAAGTGTCAAGTTCTTTGAAGGTAAGAATATGCACAAGATTATCCATATTGGAATGCCAAGCTTCTGGATGTGGACAGTTAGAATGGATTTTTCTGACCACAGTTTACTAGAAGGAATGATTTATTCTAATCTCAGCCCGATGAACCAGAGATGAATCAAGTGCAATGCAATTTCAAATCAAACAGCTGAATATTTGTTTTCACATTAGTGAAAACACAACTGTATTATCTCTCTGTGCTAAAAAAGACAGGGTTGAAGCCATCAGTCATTGTCTTATTGAACATTTAGATATTTAGCATAAATATGAAAATTTTTGGTTGAGAAGTTTGTAGAAGCTGTCTCATAAGTTTCCTGGGACTTCTAGTTTAACTGCCATACTCCTCAGAGCACAGCAGTAATGCTGTTCTCTAAAAGGGCTAAGGGACTTCCATTGTCAATGAGAGCACTACATGATAAATCAATATCTAGGAGATTAACACAATTGTCACATGTTGAATTGCATAAAGTGATTATCACATTTAATGAATTAATAGTTTGGAAATACTGAAAGCAGAAACAAAAGTTTTTTCTTATTTCTGCTGTGGATCCTTGATATTAAATGAAAGTGTATTGCTTTTTTTAAAACACGTGAAACAACTGTCTGATCTAAGTCAGATTTTGATACAGGAAATTGTTGAGTGTTTCTTAATTATAAATATTAAGTATTTGCACAAAATATATCCAAAAATTTTTATTTTGTTGCAAATTTTTTCTTAGCATAAATTTATATCATAAGTTTTTCTTCTAAGAAAATCATTAACAGTCTTAAATTGAAAGTCTTCTATTTTACGTGCAGTGTTAGAACTTTTGACAATAATGGCTTCTGTATTTTACACTGATGTCAAAAATTTCCTTCAGGGTCAAGATAGACACAGTCTGTCCTGCATTGTGTCTTGCAGTCAACAGAAGCTACTCGCCCACAGCAGAGAAAATAAAATTGTCCTACTAGCTATTAAAAGATGCCAAAATTTCAGTTATTTATAAGGATAGATAATTTTCTCTCTAGTTTGTCTGCAGACCTAGCAGTCATCTGTCCCCTTGAAGTGTCCAGACAGCAGCTGGAAACAAGAAAGAAGAAAATGAAATACAAAACCTGAAGAATTACAATCCCACAGAACAAATAGTGCTACAGTCCAACACCTAGAAAGATATGGTTGGCAAACACTTGTGAGAAACCAGCATCCTATAGGAGAGTTTTGGCAGCCATAGAAGGGAGGTAGATACAGTCAGAGAAGGAGCTGGCTGTAGGCCCTGGCGTGGATGTTTCCAGCTTTGGGAGGAATCTAGTTCAGTATTCATCTGTGTAGGTTGAAAACAAATTGCCTGGAAGATTTAAAATAGTCACAGATTAAAGCCTCCAAATACACTAGAGCTACCAAGATCTAGCCCAAAAAGGTAGGAATAAAGCAGTGGTAAGGAATATGTTAAAAATCTCTGAATGTAGTGCTAAATCTGGAACTATACTACCTTTCCAGGAATTGTCAAGGAATAACATCTGACTCTCAAAAATTTTTAAGACTGGTTTATTTTCTCCATTTCCATACTATTAAACTTGTTTAAAAATCATGGTGACCTTAGCCAAACTGCCTATAAGAAATGGTGCCTATATTATGCTAGCTCCTGAACTGTGCATAAAACTGGTCTGGGAAAGTGCTTTCTGGCTGACTAAAACAATGTCAAGGTCTATGCTAACAATATAATGACATGAGTGATTGGATTACTGTGACTGGGCTCTGGTACATTTGACTACACTAGTATGGTCATAGCTGAGAAACATCTTCCCAAGTGCAAAACAGATGGTCAGGTGGAGGAGAATGAAGTCTACGAATCCATTACAGTGCTATCATATTGCTGATGGGAGCAGGGATCCAAGCAACGAACTGACAAAATGTAATACATAAAGCAGCAAAGACAGCAAAATAAAACAAATATCACGAAATTATCTTTCTATTTTCCTGTGACAACCTTAGGCAGCTCCCCACGGAGCATGTTGTCTTTTATGATCTCCAGTCAGAAGCACTTAACTACACAGAGACTCTAAGACCATGTCTGAGAAGCAAACTACATTGTGTGCTCCTGTGCTCCCCTCCCACTGTCATCTGAAGTGCTCACCTGTTATTGATCCCTGTCCCTCACACAAAGTGCTCAGAGCACCTTCCCAAAAACTTCATGATACTGCCTAGGGATTCATGTTGCTAATACGTATTTGGATGTGGCCAGCCTGTTTTAGAGTGAGTTTGTGTCCAGCCAAGTGAGTGCTGTCCATGCTATGCCAGTTGGTTGCTCTAGCGTATGACCAGGCCTGGGTTATTTTATTTTCCAGGACACACATAGTCTAGATGTTAGATTCAAGGCTATGCATTCCCAGAGTTGTGAATTTTAGTGAATCCCTTTACAGTTTTTTCCCTAATTGTCTAATCCTACTGACTTTGATAGAAGTTATATGCTTAGACACTTCCCCAAAGGGCTCTTAAAGGAATTTTTTGGGTGTTTATATATAAATATATATGGTTTTAAAAACAAGGCCTGTAAAGTAAGGCTTTGGTCTGTAGCTTTGGTTTAATATCTCTTTAAAACTACAGTATTGGTGACAGTGTAGAAATAATATCAGAATAAAACATAGAGAATTACATTTATTATCCATGTTAGTTTACTACATCATTCCCATCCAGCAATGTCTTTATTGTAAAAGAAGTTAAGTAGAGGGATTAGTATTCCTAAATATGTATTTTGAAGGCATTATTTAATTTGATTTTTTTTTTTTTCTGTTATCTCTTCCTCCTTGCACTTTCACTTTTTGTTTTGATTCTTACTTTGGCACTTTTAACTGATCATATAACAACATTTGCATTTAATAATTTGCATAATATAATTGTATCAAACTTCAGAATAAATGAAAGCTTGCAGACTATAAAATGCAGAACTCAGCAATACTTAAGTATACACAGAGAATGATGCTGATAAGGCAGTCTGCCTTGCTAATAAGTGCAGTAAAATCTGGTTCCTTAAGCCACAAAACAAAGCTAATTAAGACAGAAGAATTCAAACAGAAATTGAAAGTGATCTTTTTTTTTTCCTAGTTGTAAAGAGGTTTTCTCTAGAAGTGGCATATATAATACAGTGTATCTTGGATTTATTCCAAGAAGAATTGTGAGCCAGTGCAGAAGGCCACACTGGGATTAACAAATACATAAAAGCATTTGCACCAGAAGTACAGCTGGAAATAAAGGGTATAAGATGACCTAACACTTAATTTATGTTTAAAAGAGAAAGAGAAATATACTCAAGTTTGAAACGGAAGATGCCTGACTCTGTTCTGTTTGAGGCTGCAAGAATTTGAGAGGGAAATAAATTATTTTTCCTTCCTAGAGCAAAAGACTTTGCTATGAGCATGATTAAGTTTGGCAGCCCTGATTAATTTTAAACTTCCTTATGATATGAAAAGAGTATTTCTTACCCAGAGAAATGTTATTCTATGGCTCTTTCTTTGCAATACCATGATCTTGTCTTCCCTTTCCTTCTTGCTTAAGTCTTCACACTTAGTATTCTTCTAGTCATCTGGCATTGACACCCATACTCCTGTGCCTGTTCAGTCCTCTGTTAGTCTTCCTTTTATTTTTCCTTAGCTACCCTACAATTCCCTCCTCCTTATACCTCACCACATGCCCTCTTTCTGTTCCTGGATGCCACATTTCCTAGGAACAATCATCCTATCAAGCCTTCTCCTAGACAGTCCGTTTCTCCCTGCTCGGACATCTTTAATTTTACTGTCCATTGTTTACATGTCTGCTCCTTATTCACTCTTCATCTCTCTCCCTTCATGGTCACCTACCGTCTACCAGTGCATCTTCCTGTAGCTTAGGACTAGCATTTTTCTAAGAAAATCTTGGAATTAGTGAACTTAACTTATCCTGGGAACACTGCAAAACAGTGAACCCTCTTGACAAAGTAAAACTGAACTCCAAACATCCACAAGACAGAGGAAAATTTAAGTCATCTTGCATTTCAGTGAAGAAACGCATGGATAAAATTCATCATTTGGACCCAATTCGTTGGCTTTCAACCATTCCTGTGCTAGTTTATATAGATGAACCCAGAAAGTTTGATGTATTAATGCCTTGGGTAATTTCAGTAGAGATTACTGTAAATTGTCAGCACTATAGCTATTCTAAGGGCAGACAGGAGTTGTGGCTAGCTTGGCATGACTTTGCACTACCACAGAAGTGAATTTTAAAATGAACAAAGGGGGTCAGCAGAGCCACGGATAATTGACTGTGGTACAACAGAAGGATAAATAATGCTTAAGAGGAGTGAGTTCATTGGGCAGGATGCTTAGTAGGACACAACAAATCTTCAGCCTTAATTCTGCAGCTTGCTAAATGAGTTAGCAAAGACACAAAGTGACCTGAACTTTAGACATATTTTCCTTCCATTCTGAAACAGCAGTGTTTCCTCTTGTGGTCATAGATTTACAGGAGAAAGTAAGGTGGGACTTCTACTCTTAGCTACTGTTTCAAACTGAACAATAAAGCAAGCAACAGGTGTACAACCTTCATTCTGCTGTACCACTGGGCCATAACTCAAAATAATTAGGTAAGAGTCAAGGTTTGACTTATCATGATTATTCCATGGTTGTATGGCTGTAGCCTTAAATACCATGAGCTTCTGTCATTGTAAACTCAGCTAATTCAAAATATACAATAAATATATTTATACCACTCCTGATCGTTCAATCACACAGACCAACTATTTATGACAGTCATATCAATAAAAGTATTCGTGGAGAAAATAAAGTTCTCCATCATCAGCTTGAACCCTAATCCTTCTCCTCTCAAAGTTAATAGAGATTTCTTTATTCATTGTCCCCAAAAGTTACTGTGAGAGTTCTAATATGCCATATGAAGTATTTTAATGACAGTGGTTAGGACATCCATGAACTATGGATGACCTGGTAAAGAGGGTAGTCTTGGAAGAAACCTTAAATGATAGTGGATATCTGAGCTTATATTCTATTTATTTAACGTTCTCTCCAGACACATACAACCATTATGTGTTTTCAACAATCAAACTCAAGAGAAATATTAATATCATTGACAGGAATTATGGTTTTAATTACAGATATAATCTCAGATATATCTGTAAAATGTGTGCCATCAATCAGTGCCTGTTTACTTCTCCTGTCTCACTATTTGCAAGTTTAAAAGGAAAATTACTGCATGTTTTCTGAAAACATATCCACAACCTTGCCTTTTCCCAGTAATTCACATGGAATTTGCAGTTCAAACAACGAAGAGGAGCTGCCTATTTCATTACCATGAAATGTTACTGCTGTTTGAAAGATATTTTTTAACTCCTGTCCTCTCTAAAGACCTTATGGGGATTTTTTTTCCAACTTTCACAACACATTATATCAAGTCACCTATAGAAAACAGAAAAGCTATGGTTTTCTTGGAAATACACAGGCTAGCAAAAAAATGCTGGACTGCATTCATGAATAGTATGTAGGGCAGGACTAACCCTAGGGGCCAGTTTGCAGTGAGCATGTGCTGCCCTGGAACCAGACAGCAGTAGCAGCGCTGCAGCTGAACAGAGGTCTTGTCAGAGCAACAGAGTAAATCCCCTGAGTAGTATGACTGTGGCTGACTTGAGTTTGTTGATTTACATTCTCTGAGACAATGTGTGGTTTCTTCTAATAATTACATGACCAGTTTTCTTAATTATTCATCATCTTTAACATATGCCATTATGGGCCATTTCTAAATGAGTCTTAAACATAAACATAATACTTTGTTTATTTTCCTCTTTCATATGCGATCCAAAAATAGACACTTGAAAGCACCCATAACTTCCCTTGTTTTAAAGGCTATTTCTTTCCAAATTGATTAAATTACTTCCATGAAAAAAGGCCCAAGATAAAAAAAATGTTGAAAAATACCACTCCAGATTAGCATTTCTGTACACCTTGGGGAGCTGCCATGGGAAATGTTTACATAATTTACTTGAGTCCCAGCTGAAGAACGAGCCAAGGAGAAATATCCTTAGCAATGAACATCATCATCATCTTGCTAGACTGTGCCTGAAGTCTGGAAATAGTTGTAAAAATCAGTGTAAAAGATATAGGGCCAGATTCATCCTTGGCACAGGTTGAAGAACATTAAATAAATGGACTCAGCAGAGAAAAATAAACTATAGATCTGATACAAATTGTCTCCAACTTTTCTGCTAGCACATTGTAGGTAGCATAAACCTACATCACTTATCCTTAGTCACATGAAAAAATAACTGTATCAGGAATGATTAGCCAGTTAAGTATCGGAGTACACTGTTTGAATATTATAAGAATTCATTCCATGGATTAAAAAGAAGATAATTTAAGACTTCTAAAATAAATTCTTGTTTGGAAAATGCCATAGGGAAAAATATAATAAAACTCAGAACAAAATATTACAGATATGAAAAATTAGATCACCTGAATTTGCACTTGTTTTAAAATATTTCTGTCTTGAAGGAATGAGCAGTATGTTTGAGAGCTGTAAGCAATCCAACAGCTACCTGTCACAGTAGGTTAATGCTTGCATCAGAATAGAATTTTGTCCATAGAGAGGTAAG
Source organism: Tyto alba (assembly GCF_018691265.1). Lineage (NCBI taxonomy): Eukaryota > Metazoa > Chordata > Aves > Strigiformes > Tytonidae > Tyto > Tyto alba. The sequence goes on along the minus strand of NW_024881316.1, from coordinate 37,667,599 downwards.
CCAAAAAAAACATTAACATATGAGGAGGATCTTTGCTATGACAACTTCTGTCTCCAAGATAGAACTGTCGACAGGTTAATGATAGTCAATATTGTTCTTGCTTCTGATATTGTCTTTTATTTTGTGAGGACTGATGACTAAGTAAAACTGATGCTGAGATAAAGGCTGCCAAGACAAGCCAATGTGCTTCTCCTTTGTTTGTGTGCAGAACAATCAGCAAGTTCTTTCTAGCTGGCCTCTTCACACCATGACTGCAGACCAGGCATAGTACAACTATCTCTTACACTCTGAGGATATGGAATTACAATAAGGGATGTGCTCAGATGACATGAGGAGAAATGGAAGCATCATGAATACACCAGAGAATGTTAAGTTTAACTTATCCAACATCAGGACTCTTTCAAGTCTGGAGGACATCTCAGCCAAAGGTACATCTCATAAACTCTATGTGGTTGGTAGATTTTAATGAACACTTAAAAAAATATGTCTTGATGAAGAAGATAAATATGGAAGTGTGATTGCATACTGAGGTGTAAACACGCTTAGTCAGAAGATGGCAATCTTAACCCTATATTGTTTCACCAGTGATCAGTTAGGAAGCTGCTAGACAAAAAGATGATTCAGTAGTGCCATGTGTTTTTTGAGAATTCCCTTCCCACACTCTGTCAACAAGACACAAGAGTCAGCACCTACTGCTCTCCTGGGCTTTCCCAGCTGTGTTGGGATCAGTGATGGGATGCTCATCTCCGTTTCTACTTTTGTTCACCCTGCCCCACTTCTATATCAATAACAACAGATTGTTCTCCATCATGCTGCAAGCTGCTGTACACCAACTCAGTTGTTCTAGTCCAGGATTTCACATCTTCTTTGTGGCCCAAGACATGCCAGCAAGCCAGTATCCTACACTAAACTTTTATTCCATCCCTATAGCTTTTCAAATCCCCATGATGCCTTGTCCCAAGAGATCTTCCAGCCTTGACTGACAGTCCTGACTAGGTTGTCGTTTCCTGACCCGCTCTCAAGTCCCAGTGAAAAACATTAACTTGCCTGTCTGAAGGCAAATGGAAACCTCTTTCTGTTGATCAACAGTGCAGCATCAATTCCTTTTTGTGACCATTACCTCTTCACAATACCTTTGTTGACTTTGTTCTGGAAAAAGTTACTTTATACAGTTCACCTCCGTGTGTTTTATGAGTATGGCACTTTTAATTTTGTAGTAAATAACCTGAAACTGAACTACTAATACAAATTTGAATACTTTACTCTGAGCAGTATGGATGCAAGTGATAAGGTTAACTTACAACTTGTTCTTTTGCTGTAAGTATCCTCTGTCTGACCCTTTTCTTCGGTTGTGCAAGTGTCTCTGTTCATGCTAGCCTTCTCTTTTTCTTGCTTTTTGTTCCTCCCAAAGTGCATTTTAAAAGCTCTTCCATTCACCATATTTCTCAAAGTTCATAAGTATAATAGTATGTATTAAGTTGTAGGACTGCCTGTCTGACTACATCTTTTAAAGGTAATTTAAAAAAAAAAAAAAAGACAGAAATTTCAAACCCCAGAAAAATAGAAATTGTAATTGAATGAGCATTTTTGCAACTATGCATTTTGCTTTATACACTGGAAAAAATAATGTAGGCTAACAAACACTTATTAAACTACAAGTTTAGTCTTGAACTTTTTGAAGATAAAAATTTTGCAGAATTTAGGTTCTTACATATATTTTCCAGCTAAATTATAGTAACAATTGATTTTAGCTAATTGATGTTCTTCATGATCCAGTAAGAAAGAATTGGGTTAATTTTATGGATACACTTTTACAGTCATTTAGTCCATATTACATCCCATTCCTCTTTTTAGACATCATTAAAACCAAAACTAAACAACCCAGTCAAAATGATCAGTTAACAAACTGTTACAGGGTACAGACAAGCTGCTACATGCAGAAAGAGCAATTGTTCATAAAGGCTCTAACTACACTTGTGGTATGATGACTTGTAGCAGTAAGTTAATAGCTCTTACAGCTGTTTATTAAAGTGACTACATTACAGTGATTACTGGGAAAACAAAAATAAACCACATTTTTTAAAAAAATGTATAGTTTCAACAGAGAACCATAGGCAGGTTTTTGATGGTGTTACTTAATTACCTGATTTCAAAATTAATAAAATCACTCTTCTCAGGGGGGATGGAAAGTTTGCAATAACTTCCTCAATGCCAACTTCTTCCTGTTATTAAATTCAGGGGGAAGACTATTAGAGAAACTAGTGGCAGGAAGAACAGCAGGAAAAGGTCCTGTCCTGCAAAAAGTTGTGGATCCATGGCACCATAACTGTCATGTGGGCCTAGAAAAAATTAAAAAAATAAAAAATAAATAAAAACCCCAACAAAGTACAGGCATATTACAGAACCACTGATACATAGGTCTAAAAAAGACCATGTCACAGTCCAGCAGTTTTTAATCTGTGAGTCAGACATGAAGGTCTGCTAACTGTTTTGAAGGTGTCTGTGAGAGGTAACTAAGAAGACCAAGCTCCTGTATACTATGCATCAGCTTAAGTCTGTGAAATTTCTGCATTTACAACTGAATGTTTTAGGAGTCCACAAATCAAAAATCTGTGAAAATTTCTGGTTTCAGCCCAACATCCAGAATAGCAACAGGATCCAATATCTGATCCATCATTAACAGATGTTTGTCTAGCCTGTTTTTACAAAGCCTTCAGGAAGGGGATTCTGCAACAACTTTTGAAATATGTTTTAGACAAACATTTGTTATTCATGATATCTACCTGTTTATGTCATTTATATAAAACATGTTCTTATAATATATCCCATTCAAAGCTATTAATTCCCTCCAAATCTGCAATAATCTAAAGGAAACTAAAGCATTATTTGACCTGGTAGGCTGCAAAGTGAACATGTAGAAGTCCATGTGCCTACAGTGGTCTCAAGTGTATGGGAAAATGTTAATTATAATGAGCACTTCATAGGAAAGTCTTCCACTGGCCTTGGGAGAAATCCTGGTGCAAAGCAGATGTTGAGGCATGTCTACATACAAAGTGAGGGCTGCAGCTAGTTCTGTAATTATAGCAGCATGAAAATGACACCTATGCATTTATCCCAAATGCTGAGTTTATTTTCCTGTGGTGACATAACTGTTGATACTCAAGATATCTTGTTTAAAGAGAATATGGTGTCTAATCAGCAACAACTTTTCATTACAGTGCCCTGATGCTGTAATTTGGTGGTCAGGCCAATTCATCTAGAATGTGGAGGTTTCAAGATTTTGTTGCAGAGTAGTCTGAACCTTCTTCACCTTTTCCTACCCCAAGGCAAGTTTCTTAGTTGTTGAACTCTCCTGGATAATCTTCTCTTGTTTTCTATACTGGGATAGAAATAAATACCAGACATTTTTCAGAAACATCTTTTTTATTTTCCAGCCAGCTCTACTGAAATATGATAACTCCTGTCTTCCTTTGGTCTGAATTCTTGTATCTTCTTTCAGAATTCTGAACCCACTTTTCTCTGGACTAGGTGTATATTAAGTTAATATCTACACTCCCAATACTTTAATTTTGGTATATATTGTACTAAAACATCCCTGCATCATAATTCCTGAGGAAAACAGGGACTAAGTCTGATCTTAACAAGCTTGAACTCCACTGAAAATAAGGTAATGGTTGATGAATTTGTATAACTCCATAGATCATTTAGATCCTAAATTCACATGTATAATACCTAGATATTGATCCAATTCTCAAAGCGAGTAATTCCAGTACCTTTTTTATGATTTCTACTTGTTCTCTTTACTTTGCCATGACCTAACTACTGGTCCAAAACACTCTGTCAGAGAAATAAAAATATCCAGTGAGCAGGTAATTTAAACATATCTACATATTGTACAGTAAAGCAGAAGTATGTAGACCAATTAGTTAATCTATGTGTAGTTCTTTGAAGATTTAACATTAAAGTGTTATTTAAGTCTTTTTGGCAAATAACTGTAAAATATTGCTGGTTTTTTTGCACCTACTAAAGAATGTGTCTATGTTGTAGACCTTCTTCCCACAACTGATTTGTTTTAACAGATGAATCTCTAGAGAAGATACTTCAAACATCCATATATAAATAGTGGTGGACCCCTAAAAATATTCAAAGCATTTAACTGATAGATAATATTTTCCATGAGAATAAGAATCTTGTAGCTGTTATGACACAAACTTCATCTTGAATGAATAACTCTTTGCTATCTACAATAAACATTCTACTTTTTTGTTTTTCTACTCATCTTAATTTTTTCTGAATGCCTTGAATTTTCATGATGGTTGAAATGGCCAATTTATATAACAGATTAAATGAAATCTGCCAAGCATATTTCAATCTTGTGCCATGAAAGACCTATAAAATATTAAGTATGTATTAGAAAGAGCAGATAAGAATGCACAAACTGATTTTGTATAAAGTGGACTGGACTAATTTCCATAACTAGAAAGGGCATAAAGAGATCATGTGTAAACAGATAGTCTTGTAGAGTACGACGTAAACACCTTCTTTTCAAATCAATGGAGTTTATTCAATGAAGTTTATTCAATTAGTAGTCTCAAACAAGTTCTATTTTGTACAAGTTTCATGTGACAAATGACCCATACAGCACATTTCTGCTGAAGTATTTTACTCTGAGAACCTAGGCCATTCTGACTTTTACAAAGACAGGTCTATCCCTTTGAAGGAACATTTTCCAGTTTACTTTCTGTAACCCAGCCCTTCAAATTTGGTGGATATTAATTGCTGTTTCTTTGAAGTGGATGTTTAAAAAGAGCTTGTTGTTTTTGGCAAGCCCTGTTATTTTTTCTTTAATAATGTTCATTTTATCTTCTATTCTCGTTATTGCTAAGACAACAGCAGCTTGTCATTGTATTTTTGCTGGTTAAGTAAGGTAGCTAGGACTTCAATTATTAAACAAAGCAATTTTTTAGCATATGAAATTCATAATAAACTAGAAGTATCCATCTAAATATATACAATATATAGCATATAGATAGATAAATGCAGGTGTGAAAAAAACATTACTGTAAGTTTATTGTGATATATTTGATAGGTAATGTTTAAAAAAGTTTTTAGTTTACCTAAGGGATTAGCAAGCCATGATTCTTTGTTACATTCACAATTCACTTAAGTAAAATAAAACTTCTGCATCTTTTTCTCTTCACCCTATATGCAGTACTAGCTAACTAAATTCAGGTGACCTCCATCTTGAGTTCTGGATGAGTACAAAAATTACTTATTTAACCTGTTCTCATTGTGCTATAATGCATTCATTTATTCTAAAACTCATTTATTCTAGAACAAACTTTAGGTTGTTCTCAATTTGTGGGAAATGTTAACTATGTGAGAAAAAGTAATTTGTATTGTGTTTTGTTAAATGTTTTCAGTTAGATGTACAGGCAACACAAGTATGGTTTGATCCTTTTCCTCTTGCCCTGCAAATGCTTGTTATCTTCTCTTTGAATTACAAGTGATCTCTTTTCCAAAGAGTGGCCTCAAATGCATATAAATTATGGTGGCAGTTGTTTGCTTCTTACTGGAGTCATTGAGTGGCACACTCTGCATGTAAACATGCCAGTCTTCACTAAAGACAGGTTGTTCCAATAATCCAGTTGTTTATTTCACCTTCTAACCTTCAAATTCCACCTGCAATTATAATTCAGAGTTCATCTTACCACACTCTATTAAGTGTGCACTTTATTCTGGGCTTCTCAGCTGCAGGCTGTATTTTCACCTTAGTTTTAGACTTCTTTTCAATAAATACCTAGTAATGGTCTCTTTATTCCTAAGAAATCTTACTCCAATTCCAAATAACACAATTGAGACCGTCCTACTACCTCGTTCATCCCAAGAGCATTTCAATCATAAAACATCTCTCTCTCACCAGAGCAACTGTTGTTGCTTTATGCTGATAGAAATGATTTAGAGAGGAAATGAGAAGCCTGTGGCGTAGTCGCTATTTTTAGCTGCCAAAATGGGCAACAAGCTTCCTGTGCAACTCTGAGAATGTCACTTCATCCTTAGCTCACTACCCAGGAAAGAGAGGCAATACAGACATCCCATACAGGTCTCAGGAGAACAAATTTTGATGTTTGAGGTACCAATACATCTATTTTAAGTACTTATTTCAGATGTTATTAAGCTCCTGGGATTTGTTCTCTTGACAAAAGACATCAGAAGCCCACCAAGGAACAAATTAATTTCTCATGTAAATCTAATCTTGTTGACACCTGAGATCAATTTGGATCAAATATTTGAAGATGTTAATCACACACGCCCATCATGCTTTGTTACTGAGCAATACCAGAGGTCCATTTCAGGCTGCTCATAGGGCAAAGACAATGTCTGCAGTTCAGCTTATCTTCAGATCTTTCAAAAATGTATAGCTTTCTGATAAGACGTTTAGATGGCTGTTGTTGCATCAAACCACTGTTTTTCTTAAACGCTTAAGTTAAAAACATGGTTAAACAGCGTTTTACCCATATCCCTCAATCTGGTATTTCACAGCTCAGCAATGCAGTATAGGGGACTGCCAGATTATCAAGGACGTCCCTCGTCATTAGCTGCAGAGGTTGCTCTTGACTGGCTCCCTTCACACCCCACTCTCCCTGCCAGCTGAAAGAAATGCTCCGATAGGAGTAATTTAGCCAAAGCATGGGTTCTAAAAGGTCACTAATGGGAAACAGGTTTTCAACTTAATGTCTTTAAGATATCATAGATTATTAATTAGTATAGAGTCATGAGCTTTACTCGAAAGAGGCTTGATTGGTTCAAAACAAGAAGTCACTGCAAGATTACTGAGGAATTTATAATGCCAGAATGTTATCTGGTATTACAAAGGGACCAAAGACATCAGTACCAAGGCCTTTGGGAGGTTTCATTTTCAGTCTGCTCATTTTCAAAAGAGAATCACTCTGCTAATATTGCTGAGCTACTCTGGTAAATGTATTAATCAAATAAATCATTTACATTATAAAGGCATAGGACAATAGATGCACAAAAGCCAGGAAAGGCAATGTTTTAATACAGTCTTTCCATTTAGAAAATGGAGACAGTGAGAAAGGCATTTTTCTCTCTCTCAAAGCCTGTGTTAATTCCTATGCAAGCATTCAAAACTACCTGTGACAGCAGAAGTGTTCTGGAATACAGTGCCCCTGTGGACTGTGCATTAGGAAAAAATGTATTTGTAATAAAGTTATAATCAGTTCACAGGGACGTTTCCGTTAGCTGCCAATGAAGATAGTATTCACCCTGGCAGTCCTGATCTACAAGCCACTATGAAACCAATTGCTCAGTAAGATGAATAATTAATTTGTGCTGTAATTCCCAGTCACTGCATGATACTATTTTATATATATTATTTCAAAGGAGGAAGGACAGATGTCATTGATGTTATGAATGTTCTTAACTGCATAAATTCTGTCAACCCCTCTTTCATCATTTGTGTTACATGTAGCTTTGTTGCATGACATATACCGAATAAATGACTAGACCCAGATAGGTCTATGCAAAACTGTACCTTAGCCTTTCTTTTGAATCTGGAAGAAGAGTATATTGCTGAAGCATGTTTAGGACTAGATTTTGTAATGTTTTATTCTCTCTAGAAATTACAAAATTTACTACGTCCTCATTGCAATACCAGTACTGAGTGGGAATTATTCTGCTATTTCCAAGCCAAGACTAGGCACATTTCAAATCTCCTCGTCTAATACATCCTGGTTTTCAGTGTACCAGATTACCACTTTCAGAGCCTTTCAAAACTCTTAGGCAGCATGTTCATAGCTTTTTTTCTCTGTCAGATCACACACTGTCCACTTCTTCCTCCTATCTCCCTGTGGATGTCAGCCAGAATTACTTGTCAGTTATATTCTCCAAAACCCTCACATTTATGTATCTCTGTTCATGGAATAGCTCACTAAAGAAAATAATACTCATGTTTTTACAGATTCTTTTTATAACATCAAGTTTCTTTAACAATGTAGTAGCTAGAGTTCTTGCACAGGGTGGGGAAACATGCCTTTTTGAGGTTTTTCTGTTGGAAAACCACATTTCATATTTCAAGAGAGAACTCTAAATGATAAACTAGAACAAAATTCCCTTTTTCCTGTCCTTTCAGTTCATGAATTTTCAAATACTAGCTGCTTGATTGCCCAGCCCCAAGAGGGAAGATGGAATGGAGCAGGAGTATGTCCTTGTTCAGGATGCTTAAAAGCATACTGGTAAGTACAGTCTCTTGAAGTATGAGCTCAAAACTTCTGAAACTGAAGACAGACAAGTTCCTAACAATCACATTTTCTAGTAATGTGTTGTAATCAGCAAGCTATTACAAAATATGGATAGTGGCATGGCTTTTCTGTAAATTACTGGGCAGGTAAAACAGTGGATTCCCTCTGCTAAAACCCAAGATTCACAAATGTAGGAAGGAGAGAAGCCTATTTCCAAGAGCTGATTGAATCAGTAGGAGCTATTATGTGAGTGTTTAACATTCCCAGAGCAGTTAATTGAAAGTAAGGATCATAGGAATAAATGCTAGCAATTTTAAACAACCAGGCTAATCTACTGAACAACCTACCAGAGGAAGCCTTCAGTTTGTTGAATGTCTACAAGGTGGATGTCTGTACCTGTGCTAGTCACCAGGTCCATTTTTAAGAAAAGATTGATCTAACCTAGTTTAGATATCTATTTCAGGTAGTGGATAGCAATTTATAAGTGTCTATTTCTCTCAGTTTATAAAAAGAGTAGAAAATTAGCTGAGATGTAAATATCTACCAGAAGTCAAATAAATAAATAATACATTCAGAATAACAGAAAGTATATTGTATCACTGTCTAAAACTTTTTAGGACTTTTAATTAAGGGTGAGTAATTTTCTAAAAGATTAGCTTCAACCAAAAGTTGTCACCTTCATACAGAAATTGCCAAAGTACTGTGTTATGCAGATGATGCTTGATGGCCCATTCTGACCTCACCATTTAGGAACTTACAACTCAATTTTAAAAAATATTAATTCAGACAATTGGTATAACAGTACAAATGCCAAGTGTCAATCAGGCAAAGATTAAAAGAAGATGATGCCAGACTGATGCTGCTGGTTGCAGACTGTAGTAATCAATACATTTTTACTACATACTACATCTTTCATATAGTTAGGCAGATGACTTGTCTTTCCAGTGCCTTAATTTTGGCACACTTCTCCAAGACAACATTTTTAAAAGAGTAACAATAATAGTAATAATAACAATAATAATAACCCCAATGTGTTGAGAACAGATGGACCTACGAAACTTTTATCATCATTATTGTTAGTAATGTCAACATGATTTTGTAGTAATTCTTAGATTGAAATGGGAGTGCGTGTTTGATGGTTTTCTATCATTGCAGGAATGGGAGCTGAAAAATCAGGTTTCCCTTTATGATATGAAAATTGTGTAACACTGACAAGTCACTTAGCACTTAATGTTATGGTATTTCTGTGCTCTTGCAAGACAGCTGTAAGAGTTCCATTTATCATTGTATAGAAACTGCTGTAAGTTCCACACATGGGAGCTGCTGTAAAACACCTGGTCTACTTCAGAAAATGTCTGCTAAAATTTTGCAGGAGTGACATTAATTTTAGAACTAAGCAACTGAATGTTGAACACTGCTTATTTATCAACCTTATTTATAATTAGGAGGTGGTTGTTTTGCCTTCTTTGCAAGGTTCTTAACAACACTGGAGCACGGTAGAAGCATATGAACATTTTAAAACATATTCATAGAAACACACACATATCACAGGATATAAGATAATTCAGGTTGGAAGGGACCTCAGGAGGTCTTTAGTCCAACCTCATGCTCAAAGAAGGGTCAGCTACAAGGTCAGACCAGGTTGCTCAGGCTTTATTTATTAGGTTATTTATTAGGTTTCCTGGCTTGAGGAAGAAGGAGTGATTCACAAATGCTTGAGAAATATGGGCTTCATTCACATGTCTTTTTGAACTGTTTCCACGGTCTGTCTGTCATCTGCTGAGGTGTATTGAAATTCCTTCTTTGCCTGTAGGCATAGTAATAAATTGAGCAATGAATTATTGAAAATATTTTCTGTTTCTATTATATACATTTATTGTGGTTTAACCCCAACTAGCAACTAAGCACCAAATAGCTGCTTGCTCACTCCTCCCTGCCCAGCAGTGGGATGGGGAGACGAACTGGAAAAATAAAGTAAAAATCATGGGTTGAGATATGAACAATTTAATAATTAAAATAAAATATCATAATAATAGTAATGAAAATGAAGATAACAAAAAGAGAGATAAATAAAACCCAAGAAAAGACAAGTGATGCACAGTGCAGTTGCTAACCACCTGCTGACCGATGACCATCCAGTCCGTGAACAGTTATCAGTCCCTCCCCAGCCAAGTCCCCCCCCTTTATATACTGAGCATGACAACCTATGACATGGAATATCCCTTTGGCTAGTCCAGGTCAGCTGTCCAGCTGTGCTCCCTCCCAGCTCCTTGTGCATCTCCTTGCTGGCAGAGCATGGGAAACTGAAAAATCCTTGATTTAGAATAAGCACTACTTAGCAATAACTAAAACATCAGTGTGTTATCAACAGTATTCTCACACTAAATCCAAAACACAGAACTTTACCAGCTACTGGGGAGAAAATTAACTCTAGCCCAGCAGAAATCAAGACATCACTGCTTATTACATCAGTCTAAGAGCATTGGGGTTATTCAACCTGGAGAAGAAAAGGCTCCAGGGAGACCTTACAGAGGTCTTCCAGTACTTAAAGGGGGCCTACAGGAAAAATGAGGAGGGACTCTTTATCAGGGAGGTAGTGATAGGACAAGGAGTAATGGTTTTAAACTGAAAGAGGGTAGATCTAGACTAAATATTAGGAAGAAACTCTTTAATGTGTGGGTAGTGAGGCACTGGCACAGGTTGCCCAGAGAAGCTGTGGCTGCCCCCTCCCTGGAAGGGTTCAAGGACAGATTGGATGAGGCTTTAAGCAACGTGGTTTAGTGGAAGGTGGGACTAGATGATCTTTAAGGTCCCGTCCAATCCAAACCATTCTATGATTTATTGTTAGTATTAATAACAAGTAATAAATAATGTTGGAGAAACAGGTGGATGTATTTATCTCTTGTGGTATTTTTAGAAGATCCTACAGGCAGCCCAGGAACTTATGTTGGTAACTTTTTGTTCCAGTTTGCAAATATGCAGTTGAAATAAAAAAAAGTAGAATCCACTAACAAACATCTTATATTGTATTCTTTCGTCACTTGAGCTTGTAAGTCAAGAGAGTAAAAAGAAATAACTTACCTCCACGTTTTGGTTGTATTTATGAAGTACAAACACTTGAGGACAAACTAGAAATTAAAACTAATTAGCTCTGAAGATAAAGTCTTCTGCTTTCAAAAAGGTATTGCTGGCTTTGAGTGGAAAAGATTGTTTAGGACATGCAGGACAAAGGATGTTATACATGTAATTTTATGAAATGTCACTTGTATTCTTTATTGTTAAAATGGTTCTTACACACCATATGGTTAACGTGAGAGAAATGGATCATATTAAGTGCATCATGTCTTCATATTAGTAGAAACAGATTTTCACAACTGCACAAAGGAACTAGTGTTATTACTTTTTAATAATTATAGTTAAGTTTCATTTAAGGCACATTATTTCATCCAAAACCTCTACTGTTCTTCTTAACTAAACATAAAGCTATATGCATTGATTAGGAGCACTGCATATAGCTGAAGTGTATTTATGGCATCTAATATAGAAAGAGACTTCCATTTGCATATTTATTTGAGTATTTCATGAATTAAACATTGTACAATACAAACTTCCAGATTTTACTGTATTCTTGTAGTTCATCACAAAGAAGCTAAGTCTTACAGTGTATCGTGTATTATTAGGCTGATCTTGGGAGGGGAAGGGAAAGTTTAATCTTGACCTTTTCATATTCCTTCAAACCATGGGTAAATCAAACTCTTTGTTCTTAATAGATGTCAAACCAGTATTTCCATTTGCACTAAATTTACAGTAAAAATGTAAGTCTGTTTTGTATCACTTGTTAATTTAAAACCCAACAGAAAAACAATGTTCTAATTTAGCTACATGTAAATGCTGGTTCTGTTCATCTCAGAGTATTGAAATTGGGATTGCCTAGTGTAATTTCATAGAATATAAAAAGACTTTCAACAAAACATTTTGCATATTCTGTATCAAATATGATTTGTTGATAAGAACAGTAAAATCTTGTCAGATATCTCTTCTCAAAATCCTGTAAATATCATGAGGAGGCTCTTGTGAAGAAAACTTGTGGGATGGTGCATTGTAGGTGTTATCAGGACAGCACTACTGGGTTTACTCCTCTTTCAGTCTCAATTTTCTTTTAAAACATGATTTGTATGAACATACCCCAATGTAGGTCAAAAATCAAATAGCGAATATAATGAATAAACTTGGTTTGATGAATTAAGACAACTTTATAAAGGTTGCCATTCAGCATACCTTACTATTTGGTGTTATTATTGCATTCAGGCAAAAAAAAAGAACTTCAAATGTATGGCACTGGTTTGGTATTCATTATACAAGCCTAATAATTGCTTGGGTTTTAAGTAACTAAGAGTAAGGTTGGAGACAACAATGCCACTTTGTGAAAGATGGAGAGGAAGTACAGATAAAGAAAAATAGAAGACAATAGAAAAAGATGGCATAAATTAAAACCAGTAAATTTAAAAATATGTATCTGGATTTTGCAAGGGCCAGATCTTTGCCTTTGTTACAGAGAGTATTAAAGATTTAATTTTAACTAAAGATTAGTTTTTCTTTAAGGGACAGTTGTTATCACTTCTTGAGGACCGAGGCTACAGTAACAAATACCCATTCTCCATGCAAAAGATAGACCTATTGTTTTGACCTCCTCTAGCTTTTTCCTTTTTCAAGATTTGTCAGTAACAATTACTTTTAGTACTATAAATGAACTAACTGTATTTCTTTAGTTCTGTAGCTCAGCAGATGAAGTCGTTCGCTTAACCCTACGCTTATGTGTAAGATGTATCCCATAGATGCCACTTTTCTTAAGAGCTACCCACATATGAAGGATGCTTTCTGACAGTTTCTAAAGAGTACATTTATGGTAAAATAAGAGAAAGAACAGGAGAAAGGAAGTACACAGAAGAGAGAAGAAAGTCAAAGTGAAAATGTAAAGATTAGAGAAATGTAGAATGTTTTACAAGACAAGATGGATTTGAGGCAGTTGCCAAGAGTTGGAGTGAAATATAGGTAAACAGCAACAAAAATAACAAAGGAAGATTCAAATTACTATTTACTCCAGCTGTTTAGGTTTTAATCTCTTATTCTCCATTTTGAATCAAGAACAACAGGCTCTTTTCAAAGGTGTTACATCAATTTACAACAGCTGAATGTTCAGACCTACAAGTCTACCAGGGAGTTAAAAAAAAACAGAAGTGGGGGAGCAATCCCCTAAGAGTTCTTATATTGTTGGCTTTTCTGTATAAGTTATAACAAGAGGACAAAATATAATTTTTATGTGTTACTTGAAGACACTGCCAAAAGGACTGGGTAAATTTCTATACCAGTATCAAAGGTCATTTTTCCACCCTTGTATACTCACCTGTTTTGTATTAAATACTGAGGAACCAGCACTAGTAGTTTCTGTGTTTGCAGGTGTCCAAGTGTGGGAAATTTCCAAGTGGAAAATTTCCTCCAGATTTAAGTAAGGTTCATTTTGAACTCATCACTGTTTTTTCAAATGAGCAAAACATATTTTAGCCCTGTAGAGTTAAAAAAATATCATAGTATCAGAAATATCCAGAAGATAAAACTTTGCAATATGACAATTGGTTTTAAGTGTTATCCACATACACAGTCCTTCTGGTACAGTAAAAATAACATTTCCAAATTTGTATTTGCATGGGAAATTGTAACACAAGTGGGAAGAAGAACAATTACAGATCCTTGTTAATTAAAGTTCTAAAAAATAATTATGCAAATATACCTCAAAAGGCTTTTTAAGCTCTTTCCAAGATTTCTTTACAGTTTTTAATGAACATTTTTTGAACTACTCTCTTTGCATTAAAGGCAGAACTTTAAAATAATTCAGCATACGTATTGTCGTACTAACAAGATAATAGCTCATTTTGCTCCAGCATAGAAAGATAAAACATTTTCTTGGAATACTAACTCAAGATATTATTGGTTATATATTTTACACAGGAATAAATAAGTAAATTCAAACTCAGGAGGTTAAGTTTCATGGTCATCTAGGAAATAGCAATAATAAAGATCAGAAGCATAGCAGTTTTAACCGGAATGTTTTGAAAAGCAGGCAATGAAACAAAATCTTTTATGAAATCTTGTCAATCTCAACAAATATGTACAATCAAAAAATAGATTATAGAGAGTAAAAATATGTTCATGTATAGATCTTAGTGTTCTTTCTCTGTATGTTCAGAATATTTTTCCTTTTTGTTTTATATAATTGACATAATTTATTTTGTTTTAATATAAAAACTCAGGAAAACTCAAAGCCAAAGCAGAAGTTGTGCTACATAGTCCTGAGCATTTCTGTTCATTTCTCTGGTTCTCAAAAAATTCTGAAAAAGAACATTTCTAATTATTTCAACATATTTTAGTTTAATTTTCTATGTAATTGCCAAAGAACTGAAAACATACTTTCTATGACTGAACATGCTGGAGGTTCAAATAGGGTATGCAACACTGATGGATTAATAATTTACTTCATAAATATTTTACCTAAAATTGTTTAAATAAAGTTTACTGGTAGCTTTAATTAATTAAGTAGCTCTAACAGCCCATAAATAGGATGAGCAAGGTGCATCAGGTTACTCAGTATTCCTACTATAAAATGTAGTGAAAACTTGTATTAGATTTGGAAAATATAATGGAATATGGCATCTTCAGTGAGATCTGATACTAACAAAGTCTCAGTGTGGTGGTCTTCAGAGCAGCCTGTACAAGGCTGTAGAGGAGCTTGGGTCCTCGATGGCAGCAGTAATAGAGGGAAGTCCAGAGAGACAGCAGTAGCATTAGCGTGAGAAGAGTAAGATCTGAGTTTTAAAAATCTGGAAACTATTATTTGTTGTGCATCTATATGTACTCGTACACTTTTGGGAAGATACCATGTGTGTATCTTTATACTTGAGTTCTCTGAAACTGGGAAAGACAAATGGAAAGAAAAAGGGAAATATTTTCACTGAAATGACTCATATTGAATAATTATGCATCTTGATAGATCACATTTAATTTTTCTCCTTTTCCTTATGTCTTGGTCATTGGTAACACATAGCAAAAGTGTTTATCCTCACTGTAGTTAAGCCATGGTACTTGTCCTCAGCATTGTTGACTGCCAGCACTGGGAACAGGACTATCCACAAGTGAAGGATATGAGCTTGGGGCTGATTTGAAAACCATTCTCCCCAGAATCCAAGTAACATTAAAGTTTAAAGAATTAATGGGGTTATTAAAAGTTTGTAAGGAATATTTATCTCTTCCTTTGCAGTTTTTACTGTTAGTAGGCATAATTTTTATCATTTAATGCTAGCAGAAATGGCCAATTCCAGGTCAAGGTCTTGAGCTGGGACTTCCTCTGGGCTGTGTTAGAAACGTAGTTTCACCTCTGCTCTGCAAACCAGGCCAGTAAACTGGGACTAAGGATTTTACAAGAAATTATTTTCTGCAGTTATTAATTTTTGCAAGGCAATTTGAATATATGAAATGCTCCCCATATGCTAGAGAGTATAATACTGTGGTATCTGTGGTGATATAGTCATCATGAAACAATAATAAAAGAATAGAGTACCTTGTCCATTTTTTCTGAACTACATCAACAGGTTTAACAGCAGGTCATATATCCTCATATATCCATACAAAACTTGATTTTCAAATTATACCTGTGGTGGGTTGACTCTGGCTAGACACCAGGTGCCCTCTAAAGCTGCTCTGTCACTCCCCCTCTTCTCCTGGACAGAGGAGAGAAAATATAACAAAAGGTGCATGAGTTGAGATAAGGACAGAGAGAGATCATTCACTAATTACTGTCATGGGCAAAACAGACTTAACTTGGGGAAATTAGTTTAATTTATTACCAATCAAATCAGAGTAGGATAATGAAAAATAAAAACTAAATCTTAAAACATCTTCTCTCCACCCCTCCCTTCTTCCCAGACTCATCTTTGCTCCCAGTTTTCTCTACCTCCTCATGCTGAGCAGCACAGGGGGATGGGGAATGGGGGTTGCAGTCAGTTCATCACGTTGCCTCTACTGTTCCTTCCTCCTCAGGGGAAGGACTCCTCACACTCTTCCCCTGCTTCAGTGTGTGTTCCCTCCCATGGGGAACAGTCCTCCTCAAACTTCTCCAATGTGTGTACCTCTCATAGGCTGCAGTTCTTCACAAACTGCTCCAGCGTGGGTCCCCCACAAGGTCACGACTCCTGCCAGCAAACCTGTTCTGGTGTGGGCTCCTATCTTCATGGGGCCACAGGTCCTGCCAGGAACCTGCTCCACTGTGGGCTTCCCACGGGGTCACAGCCTCCTTCAGGCACATCTGCCTGCTCCTGCATGGGGTCTTCCATGGGCTGCAGGTGGGTATCTGCTCCACCAGTGACCTCCATGGGCTGCAGGTTCAAATATGAACAGCCCTGAAATTTTGGAGTCCAGAAAGGCAGTACCATTTGAACACTCAGCAATAACATTGAGGCTTACTAATAAAAACTCAATTTCTAACTTTTATCGTGTGTATAATGCTCATCATGTAAACAAGAACATAGGGATTAGTAAATAACTTGTCTCAAGTTTCTGTTTAAACATTAAGTTATAGAAGTAGAATATTCTTAATTCCTTCCTAAATAATTTGGTCTCCCATACAGGTGTGATACATACATCAGCACTTGTTTTCTGGTAATTTTTTACAACACTATTTTAAATAAGATAATGTGCAAACAGCATCTGTGAAACTTGTAGTCTCAGTAATATCTGACATGAAACATTCCCAGTTTCAAGACAAAGCATATATTTTCTACTTTGCAGTTATATTTTGGTTGTAGCATTCATACAGCACAGTCATAAACCAACATAATACATTTAGTGACACTATTATTTTTTAATATTTAGTGTAAATCCTAGTTCTGTCTGAAAGAGCTTCATCAGGAGCCAAAAAGCAAACGCACAGCAGTCACTATGAAGTGTTTTATCTATCTATCTATCTATATCTATCGGTCTATCTACTAAAATAAAAAATATTTTTCCTCTCATTGTACCACTTCCTTAAAGAATTGTCAGTTGACGATAATTCATTATAAGTTTGGTCCTCTGAATTCTGCTTCATCAGTAATTAACAACTGCATACAGAGCAGTTTATGGAAAAATCCCTCAAAGTAGCCAGTTAGACAGTACAGAAATTTCCTTATTCCTACATATATAATTCTACTTTCAGAATAATCTTCCAGCTAGAAAATTGCCTTATTTTCAATAACAGAAAAAATTAGTTATTTAGAAGGATGTAGCTGAAGTCTTTATGAACTAGTCTGTTCACAAATAAAATACCAAACCCAGTTATGAACAATCAGTTGTTGAGACTATTGGCAGCACAAGTAAAAATTAATACCTTTTTAATTAGCTAAAAAATTGTCCCATAGTCCCATAGCAAAGACCATTATATTGTGCCCCCCTCCCCCCCCAAAAAAAAAGCATAACTTGACAAACTTTCTGTCTTCTTAGCTGTGCTGTTTAAAGCACAAAATCACACCCACCCTTGGAGTGGTAAACCAGTAAGAATGGCCTCCACAGCAATGCAATTGTTATTTTAATTCTACATTTACAAGACAATAAAATACCAAGTCAGCAATGGCCATTTCCTTTTTTGATCATTACCTGTCAGCTTTTTGTTGTTTTATCACATGGCCTGCAGTTTCATTAAAAACAAAACAAAACAAAACAAAGAAAACCAACAATAAAAAGCCCAAAACAATGCACACACAACAACAAGCCTACACATCAACAGCTAAAGGGAAGTCATTCATCCCATAATTGCCCTGGCCTCAAACAAGGCATGAAGTAGTGCACACAATAAAGGCAATCTGTCCTCTTTTAAAGGGAAGTTCAAACAGCTGCCTTGAGTTTTCTATTACATATTCAAAGTGATAATGTATGAAATTATTAACTCCTGCACTGGGGTTTATGGCATTAAGAACCCCCCATCAAGCAAACAAACTAACGATGTGGCTGATTTTAATGATTTCTTTGTTAGAGACTTCTAGGTCAATTGGGCTTTCAAAAAGAGCCTGGATACTGGAAACATTTCGGAAGCTAACTTAATTGAAGACGGATGGTGTCTGACATCAGAAATGCCCATTTTCCTTTCTTTGCATGTCATTCCCCATGTTGATTTGTAAGGATACCTAAGGGTTATATGCCAAGCTACCCAGGGGAGAGACTTTTTGGTTGTTTGACAGCTAGTGTAGTTCAGCTATAAGCCAGCGAGCATCACAATTCATCAGGGGTTTGATCCAAAGCTTGTTAGAGATAATGGGGGCATTTCCTTAGATTTTATTAATTTGGGTCAGAACCACTGCAAGTATCACTGCAACCATATCTTGAACCTGCTAAAAGGAGCATGCATTAGTCATTCTAAGACTGCCGGGCTTCTGATCTATTTCATAAACCAGTTTCTGCAATTCTTTATTTTTTAATACCAGTTTATTGTCCTTTTTTGTGCTCTTCTTGCCCCCAGCCAACCCCCATATAAATGTTATCTTATTGCTCAAATGTGTTGACCTCCTCACAGTTTTTTCCCCCAAAGGATTTTAAATCATTACGTGGAAAATAAAAGGTTTTCCTCTCCCAAATCAAGGTTCACTGGATTTTGCTGTCATCCCTTTCCCCCTGCGTGACACAAAACAGAGCTTTCTACTGAGATTTCTGACTTCCCAGCATCTATGCAAAGCTTCATGTGCAAAACATGTTTTATACCATTTTTAGTAAACAGAAAGAGTTTCCTTTATCGTTGGCATTTTTCATATTTGGAAAAACTTTATTTATGCAAAGGCATCAAGCTGATAAAATATCAGAAATTTTATCAGCTGAGTTGCCCCAATAAAGACAATGTCATCCCAGGGATCAAAATTTGAGTGAACAGCCCAGATAATCCCACAAAGTGCCATAAATGCCTGGAACAATTTATGAAATCCACAGTCCAGAATTAAGTGTGATTGTGGAGCAATCTTAAATAACTTACAGGGAGACTGCAGCACCCCAGATTGAGGTTCAGCAAGAACCAAACAGGGAGCTGCCCAAGATAACCAGTATGAAATTCTGAGGATAAAAATGTGTTTCTTAAATTCCATTGTTTTGGGGGCACTCATGTGTCCCAGTTTCCACTTTTATTGTAATCTCACCTGTGTCTGAAAGTCTAACATGCTCTATTTTCCACCTGTGAGGCATCCTCTCTCCTAACTTCGAAATGGAAAAATTTTAGACTTTTAATTCCATATAGTGACTGAAGCCTTTACACTTTGCTGACCCATAAATGATATCCAATGGCAATTAAATTATTCTTGCCCATAATCCTCTGAATACTTCAGAACGCATCGTTTTCCATGAGGTTAGGTTTGACTCACATACCTGCAAAAATTTCTTAATATATTGCTTGAAGGGTACTAGAAAGTCTAACTTCATTCCAGTATTATTGATGACATTCTGAAAGAATGCATAACTTATTTGTCACATTCAGGCCGTCTGTACATATAAACAAATGTGTTAAGGGTGTAACTTTTGGGGCAGAATATCTCCTTGATACTAATGCTTGCTTATTCTAACACAAAAGTTGGAGGAGTCTCTAGGCACTGGCCTAATATAAGCTTACTTAAAGTATATTTGATAGAGAAATAACCCACTTAAATTGCTTAATAAAAATTTTATTGATGAGTAAACTTTTACATTTTCCTTTGATGGTCCTGACTTCTCTTCAGTGAACAGCTGAAAACAATGCATTATTCTGGTTGACATAATATACAGTGTGCAATCTGTTCCTAGAGGATTTAAATGATAGGAACCTAGGGGTAGTTCAGTAATTTTAAGGCATATGGCTTCAAACAGTCACTTACACTTGCAGCAATATATATGCCTAATGTATGGGAGAAGCTACAGAAGAAGCAACACAGTCATAGTGGTACTATTGCATCCTTGCTCCAGGGGTTGTACCACTTCACCCTGACAAGTGAAAACTCACTCTGCTCCTGCTGTAGGGCCATCTGAGCAAGCACTACACACAAAATGAGCCTAATTGTCTGTGTGGAACAGGCAGGGACATTTGTAGATGTAAATTGAATCATGCTGAAGGTAGTAGTAGAGTTGTAACGTTCTATAAATTACTTTTGCTGGCCTGGCTCACCACCCCTCACAGAGCTTTCAGCTTGATTCAACAAGGCTCTAAGCAACCAGGGAAGAAAATTTCTTTTAAAGAAATTTAATGCAGCAGAACTGATTAACTGGGGAACAGCCTACAAACAGGCAGCTGAGAGAATGTTCTCGGCAAGCCAAACAGCCCTGTTATGTTGGTTTTATTAATTAACATCTGGCTTCCTGCCTCTAAATTGGGTCCCCTTCTTTACTGCTTTAATGTCATGTTTTCACCACTTTTACTCTGAAATGTACCCCGAGTATGTGAAATTAAATCCTTTGGTTGTTCAGCTTCTGAAACACAAGTCAATCCACTCTAAATAGCATGCAGCAACACAGCTCTAGTGCTCTCAGCAAACCTCATTTTCTTGCAGGGACTTGGTAAAGAATGGCAAAAGGGAAGAGACGAAGTCTTGCACCAGAGAGAGAAAAATAATTAGTGGAGTATGCAGGCTGTATAGGAGACAGCTTTTAACTGAAGAAACATTCTCCATCATTAGGAGAGCTCGGGGAGGCATACCAGGGCATTATTATCTCCATGGGTTGTGCTGGTCCTAAGCTAGAAAAATAGCATACATTTCCATAGCTAGTGGTTTTGGAAAAAAAAAAAAAAAAACAAACCTTTACAAATGTTACAAAGCAATGCTGACCACTGCAAGCTGCTCCTTCAAGTCCTGAATGTTATAGTCCAGCTCACAGAAGTACAGGCTTTGGTCTCTCAAAATAAAGCATACATCTTAAAAGAGATAGACTACATAATATAAACTTCTTTTTAGCTGATGATTTTCAGAACACATAGCAGAAACTATACATGTAATTGAAGACAATTACTAATCTGGACAGGTTAGAAAGTTCTATATTTTACTAGCTTCACAGTTGCCAGTCTCTTATGCTGTGTTCCCTAAACACTGATATTTTATACTACTCACCTTGGCTAATGGGCATGTATTTTATTTGCTAATTACATTACAAATCCTACATGACAGGACTTATTTTTAAATTATAATTGATCAACTTGTATTCCCTTGTCTGCTTTTCTGTCATTTAGTTTGTCAGGAATGTGTGTGTTTGTTGGGTCCTAGAGAAGAGTATCTTTGGAAGTGACTCTATTATATTGTATTTATTTTTCCTCCTGACATGCTGCTGCTTTGGGAATTTCTGTTAACTCTTAAGCTGTCTTTAATTTCACAAAATACTTTGATGTTTTGCTTTTCTCATTGTTTCTGGTCTCTTACCACGTACAACCCATCCTCTGTCACCCAACAAACTGCAAAATTAGTGACCAGCTTGACAATGAATGACATCCTTATTTCAAAATAGCTTTCCTTAACATGTGCAATTGCATCAAATGATAGAACATGATTGTCAATAGGTTCACATAGTTTTATCCCCAAGTAACATGTTTGTTTGCTTACTGCTGAGCCATCAGTTCATCTGTTGTAGATTAGTGGAGATTCACAGAAAGAAAAATATATCCTGTTAATGCTTCACAAGTTAAGTTTTGTAATTCAATGTTACTAAATCAACTGTTTTTACAATGTTAATGCACAAGTCGAAACAGTTTATTAAGTGCTGGGGGGCTGCTTTTATTTAGTGTGTATATTGTGCTGATTTCTTCACATACAAGGGTTTAAAAGAATGCATTGGTAAGAACTTAGCTGATCCCAGTTTTCAAAGTAGCATATGTACACGTCATGGTTTTAGTCTGCTGACTGCATTGCCTAAGGAAGCAACTGATGTCATCTTATCAAAAGAAGAGTGTTCCTGGGTCACACATTCAAGGCTGCACTTCACCGTGAATAGAGCTGTAACAGTGATAATCTCCTGCTATAACAGATAAGAAATCTATTACTGGCAACTGTATGTGAATGCAGAAATCAAGGGTCAGCATAGGCACTTACTGCAATTAGTAGCAATTTTTCTAGTTATTTTAGTGAGCATTTGATCTAGTTAGGAGGAAAATAGTTAAATATTCTCACAAATGTAGCTCCAGCATTTTCTGTTTGCAGAATCCAAAGGGGATGGATTCATCTCATCTATCTTTTGCCATCTCAGTGTTACATTTATAGTCTAAGTTAGACTTCTTTGTTCCCCTCTTCAGTCAGTGGGAAGAAGCGGGCAGTGCAGAGGAAGCCCATTTCCTGAACGGTTTGACAAGAGAAGGAATCTATAGTACTAGCTTGTATTAGCTGCTCAAGATTTGCAATGCTGAAGTTGAGATTAATTTAGTCTAGTATTACTGATTTCCAGAATGAATGAGATAATGAAGTCCAATAGTGAGGAACATCTTGCTTCTCTGTTCTTTTCTTTCCTGTTGACTTCTTTTATGTCATTAAAGTCTACACATTTTAAATGGCCCTATTTTTTCTGTAACTAACCTCTACGTGGAAGGTCTATGCCAGACAGTACCCCAGGTAGACTATAAAATTAATCTAAGTGATATAAGGAAAAAGGCCTATAATTCAGAAGTCTTCCATGTGTGACTATTAATAACATTTCATAGCTGTACAGAGGTTTAATTTACATGGCAAGTATGGTGGGGGAGCAATATACATTAGTTTATAAAGACAATGAACCTTCCAGTTGTCTAAAAAACTCTTTCAGATTTGTCAAACAAGCACTGCCACTACATGTGCTGCATAACATAAACTGCAAGCATACATTTAATTTACAGTAAATAAAACATTTTAGACTCTTCCTAGTTTCACTGAAACTAATGGTAAAACCTATTTTGACCTCAATGGGGCTTAGGCAAAGTTTTAAAAGTACCTTGCAAGTTTTAAAGGGAAAGGAAGTTATTCTGTGGTTTTGGTCAATACTCTATTTCAAAAGTTTTTCAGGGAAGTTATTATGAATTTGGCTAAGTATTCAGTTCTCTGAATTTCTAGGAGGTTCTGAGATATTTTATCTTCTAAGACATATCTATCATCAGAGATATACTATTACCAAATTCTATTCTATTCAATGTAACTATTAAAAAAGTGTGCTTGTTTACTAGTTGATGAAAGCACTTTGATTCTCCAAAAGATGCTACAATGAGACTCTATATTTTGCAGGAAGTTGAAAATAATTCTGTACTACCTTAAGCAGGGGAATTTAAAGCACTCAACATTGCTGCCTACAGCAAGATCTTCATACAGCACAGGTATCTTGAAGGGCTAATTCTCCTTCTGTGGGTAATGTTAGTTTTCTATTTGTTCATTCAAGCTAAGTAAGCTAACATGATTTGAAATATTATTTAGTACTATGTGTATACAGAACCTCCTTAAGGTGGTGTTAGCTGGAGGTTTTGTAACTAAGATGATGTACACATTAGACATAAAGTGGTATTATAAGTGAGACTACTGAATTTAGTTCATTCCATGTGCTCAGATGCAATGCTTAGGGACTCACCACTTTATAGAATTAGACCCAGAACTGGGAAAATAAGTGTTCTTGCAGATTTAATTACCTGCTTAGATTTGTCTAATTTTTTCACAGCTGTGGATGGGATGCCAGCTTTGGGACACTTCCAAAGACTTCCATGTCCTCTGAAGTCACACAATAGCAAGCCCTTAAATACCCAGATATGAGCAGCTGCACAAGGAGGAATCCAACAGCTGTCTAGTTTCTCTGTCCTGCCAACTGCAAGCCAGCACCACTGAGAAAAGGTGCTGGACTGGAGGGACTCATCCCAGGGAGAGCAGTCGCTCCATTGTTATCAACCAGCATATAGATAATCTGGCTACAGGGGACCAAGAACTGAACGGGACCAGGAGAACATCCGTACTTGTTGGATACCAGCGATTAAGCCACTTTCACTTTTTACTTTCACTCTTTGTCTGTCACATATCTTACATCACAAGCTTTTTCAGGGTAAAGTTTTCATTTTACTATGTGGCCAGTTCAGTGGAATATCCTCATCTCTGCAGCACACTTCAAACTTGAAATTGGTAAATCTCCTTGGGAAGGTGAAAGGTCTAACTTCTTCCACTTCCAAAAATCCCTCCTGGGGTCATTCAGTGTGTTCTTAAGGACTGACCCACCTGAATTCATAAATTTTTCATGTATCACTCCTTTTCTTTCACCAGTGAAAAATGCCTCATGTTCATCAAAACAGCGCTGTATATTTTTAGGCTATAAGAATAATGTTGTTTGGGGTTTGGGGCTGTTGGATGGGTTTTTTTTATAAAAGCCATGTTCTTTTGGGGATGAGGGGCAGTAGAGCATTTGCTTCTTTTTCACCATTTCTATTTCCATGTTTTAAGATTATAAAAATAGTACCTAATTTCAACATTTAAAGTTTTTTCCTTTACTACTACATGCAGAAAATACACACAGGCTGTTGCTTTCCTCGGTGACAGTTTCAGGCTTTCAACAAGTTCTGTCAGACATCACTGAGATTAGGTCCATTTATAATAACCCCACAATAACCAGCAAGTGTCTAAAGATATTAACAGAACCAGGTACTCTGGAGAATAATCAAGATGTCCCTCACCATTCCTGTGATGGGACCTGTGTACCACAGTTGGAAAATACTATCTCTACACAATAAATAAATATCCTGGCATTCCTTCTCCCTCTTCACTTTTCTAAGTTTATTGTTTTTTAACACGTTAGCATTTGCCTTTCATTTAAAGGAAGAAACCCAACAGAGACCCCACTTCAGTTCTGGCATAAAATATAATATATTAAAACTCTGTCCTTGAAAAAGATACAGAACATGAATATGAATACTTATCAGTGAATCAGTAGACTTTCTGGTAGTTCATTAAATCATCATAACTTCCCTTTACCATCAAATAATTCACATCAGTGATCCTGTAGATCACTACCAGCAATGAGCTAAAGTCTTGCATCTCTTCTACAAGGCTGCTGTTGAATCAGGACTGAAAAGTGTGATCTAGATTTAAAAACCTGAGATCTCTTTCAAAATATAGTTGTTCATGACCCATATGTAGTACTATAAATCACATATCAAACCAGTTAATGAGTACCCTTTCAACAGCCAGATAAGATAAATACCTCTTTCCAGCACCCCCACTCTTGGCACTAACTTAGATCACTGACACCACAGAGAGTTCATCACAGCTTCAAAGGGTAGAGAAACTGCCCCTGAATTATTAAAATATTTTCTCTCTCACCTTGCTAATTTAATAAATATGCTTCACAGAAAATTATTCTTCCTATAAGAAAAAATATGCTTATCTTTTAAAGCACTCTATTCCAGCAAAACTGCAAAGATCAAAATGCAGCAGTGAGTTAGAGGAAGAATGAAAAGGACACTCATCACTGTGCCCTACAGAAAAACAGGAGGCTTTTGTGCTTCGAAAGAGGAATTTAAAAATTCATTACACTGGAAGTGATACAGTGGGTTAATTCACTGCCCTTTGGAGACCTGAAATGTATTTGTGCAGAGAATGTGTTTTTCCAAATCCCCGAACCACCACCACACAACTTGGCACAGAGAGGAACAGCTGCAGTGCTGCAGGTCAGGGACGTGCATTGGCAGAGCTTGAGCTGGGGGAGCTCGGTCAGCACCTGCCTGCGTCGTGCCTGGCTCTGGCCGGTGCTATGCCTTTCTGACTTTGTGAAAATCTTTCAAAGCCAGCACATTCACAAATCTTTCTGCAAGATAACTATTGCCAATAGAAGGTTGCATTTGTCTTCATGCCTACAATTTCTTCCCTCCACGTGTATTTTCAGTTTTCTAAGAGCAAAGGAGGGAAGAGAAACATCTGTGTTGTTGTGCAATTGGTAGAAAATGTTTTAAAACATTAAATTGTTACATACATTTAAGAACTGAATTGACATGCACTACATTAATAAACTAGATCATGCAAATAGTTTCAAAGACAAAATCCACTGAATTCTGCTTGGATTGTTAAGGAATTTCTCTTCCAAATGATTACTTACATAGGATCTGAATGATCAGCCAACCATAGCTAGCCTCTTGAGCTAGTGTGTTAAACCACATGAGACTCTAAGACTACAGAAGAGGTGAAGTGGTTGCCTCTTACTGCCCAAAATTGTTTCACCTGCACAGCATATGTGTCTTTACAAGGGAACTAGGCTGATTACCTTCACTTCTGTATAACAAAAGGATAAGGCATGTGATTAACTTTAAAGATTCCAGTGGATTTGTTTCTAAGCTGTGTTTAAAAGCTTCTGATTGCATGTTTTGCTAAACAGGAGCCAAAGTCAGTGCAAGATTTCTTCTACAGACTTGAGGTGATCCATGCTCTCCATTAAACTCACCGCCTCACTGGTGCGTTTTCTGTAATTACTCTAGCTCTACTAGTGCACTAGGTACCTGAGAGATGTATGAACTTCATGGTATAGAAGAGCAAAATTAACAGAAAACTACAGTTTAATACCTTTACTATCATTATTCTGTAGACCTAAGGTGTGGGACTCATTAGACACCAGAAAGGCAATATTATCAACCAGTCGACACAATATCCTTATGAGTTCTTTTTTCATACAAGACTTATTTGTATGTGAAACATTTATTTAGGAAACAAGAGACATAGGAATGGCAACAAGATCTGGAAGGAGATGATAAAATATTTAGCTGCTAATAGTACTGTGTGCAATTTTACAGTCATAATCCTTAGCCATGGGTTGTAAGAGCAGCATTCAGAGAACAACCATTTGAATCTTCTCAGGTCAAGATGATACTGAATAGAGGGTTCTTACTTTCTGGGTAAGTATGTTAGAAAATCAGTTACTGCACAGAAGAAAGTAGGGACACTACTAACCCTGTGTTCTCTAGCAAAAGTTCTTCCACAATGGAAATGGCTGTTTAGCTACATTTACATTTATGCGTGTTGTCTTCTGTGCAATAACTGTGTTGAGCAGACCTGGCGGACTGGACCTCTCTAGAAATTTGAACAAAGCCTAGGTTGACTCTTAATCATTAAAAAGCTAACATGGGTAGCTAATTGGGGCAAAAATGGTAATGTGGGGTTCAAAAATATCAAGGCTGAGTAAATGTAGGCACCCAGATGTCCAGGTTACATTTAGAATCTAGAAGTAGTTACATACTCCATCTTACATTTAGAAACCTAAATTCTGCATTCATCTTGTCTTAGGCAGGAAGCAATGCAGCAGGCAGTCTGACTCTCCTCCTGGGTAATTCAACTGACTGAAAAAGTCAGTTAATTTTTCTGTGGCTCAATTCGCTTTTTACGATGTAAGCATAATTTGTCTCCATTTCACTAGAATCTTTTGAATTACTGTATACAGAAGGTTATAAGAATAGAATATATATATATATTTGCTTTTTAAGTCATCTATTGGCTAATCTTCAGCTCAGAGCAGGTATTGGTCTACATACCATGGAAGGTAAGAAAATTGCAGGAAAAGATAGCAAATTACCTAAGGGCTAACTGAAGGTCAGTTAAGCCAGTAGTTTTTCACATGCAAAGCATCATTTGAGGAGCATTAGAATCAGTGTTATATTTCATAAACTGGTACAAAAATGGGGTATACCCACTACATTAACTATAAAACAGTTAAAATGGACTTCATATGTAAATAAATTAAAAAAAAAATCTTTAAGAGGATAATGTTTTCATAAGTTTAACATGTGTAATGGAAATTTTATATGAATTTTACATACATGAAACTTACCTATTTGAAACTTACATAATGCAACAACAAGCAGTAAAAGTGGTCAAATGACTGTATTCATTTCATAATATTTTTACAAGCCATAACCCACAACTGCTGCAGTTTGTACATGCCACTTTTTTCAGCTGTACTAAAAAGAGTAAAGTAATCATTATGTATTTCAAGAGTTTATTTGGCCCACTGTTTCTGGGTAAAACCAGAACTTTTCAGATGTTAATTTCATCCTTGTCCCATTCATTTCTCTGTGTAATACTACATGTATTTAATGAAGAGAAAGTTATTGTCATTTGGCTGCTGTAGTAAGTTCTTCTGTACACTTTACAAATGAAATATTTTCTTTGCCTTCTGTGGAGATCCCTGATGAGATGCAGCCATGGGTCCAGAGGGAACTGTCAGATGAAGTGGCTAAGCCACTGTCCGTCATATTTGAGAATTCATAGCAGTCTGGTGAAGTTCCCATTGACAGAAGAAGGGGAAAGATAATGCTCATTTTTAAAAAGGGAAAAAAAGCCAGACTGGACTGCATCAAGAGAAGTCATCAAGAGAAGTGTGACCAGCAGGTCAAGGGAGGTGATTCTCCTCCTCTACACCACTTTCATGACACCCCACCTGTAGTGTTGTGTCCAGCTCTGGGGCCCCCAACATAAGACGGACATGGATCTGTTGGACCAGGTCCAGAAGAGGCCACAAAGATGATCTCCTTTATGGAGACAGGCTGAGAGTTGGGGTTGTTCAGCCTGGAGAAGAGGAAGCTATGGGGAGAGCTTATAGCAACCTTTCAGTACCTCAAGGAAGCCTACAGGAAAGCTGGAGAGGAACTTTTTACAAGGGCATGTAGTGATAGCTTGAGGAGTAATAGTTTTAAATGGAAAGAAGGTAGATTGAGATTAGAAATAAAGAAATTCTTTACTGTGAGGGTGGTGAGACACTGGCACAGGTTTCCCAGAGAAGCTGTTGCTGCCCCCTCCCTGGAAGGGTTCAAGGCCAGGTTGGACAGGGCTTTGAGAAACCTGGTCTAGTGGAAGGTGTCCCTGTTCCTGGAAGTAGGGTTGGAACTAGATGATCTTTAAGGTCCCTTCCAACCCAAAACATTCTATGATTCTATGGAGCAGATTCTAATAACTTTTACTCATAACCACCAATATGTTACTGTATAGCTTATTCCAATGAAGTCTGTATAATTGTTTTTAAAGTGTTATTCACTGAAAATGGATCGACATTTTATCCTTTGTTTACTAAAACTTCATCCTGTAATACTTACATAATGTAGCACCACTCTAAATTTTGTGACATAACCATCAAGCAAATGAAAGAGTTTTTTATCAACATCAAAAGAAATGAGGCTGTACCTTATGCCAATTTAGTCATAGTCTGGAATCTTCAGAAGTACTCACCCTTCTTAACCCTGTTCCAAATTATGTCAAAGTAAAAAATCCCAGTAATTTCAAAGGAAATAAGTGCTTTTGAAAATCCTATATATAGTTAATATTTCAAATTTAGCACCTGAACTACATCTCACTACATATACTCACAGGAAATATATATTGTGATCAGAGCTGTTTCTGTTATTGATCTTTTGGATGCTCTTTGATACAAATGCTAATGCAAAAGAGTAAGAAGAAGAATAGAATAGCCTTGCTGCATTAGTTTGAAAGAAGACATAAAACAAGAAAAGTGATATTCTGCACCTATTTAAATCAGTAGTACAATTTCTGTTGATTTCAGTAACTCTAGGATTTCCTCCTAAGTGTATTTCAAGTTACTAAAGCTCCAGAACATTGCATGAGTGAAGTATCTTAAAAAAGAATAAAATCCCATTTGGATATTGATAGATCAAGCATTGTTCCAGAAATATCATATGCAACAAAAACGTAGCAAAGATGTACACTTGCTTGAAAGCACATTTTCCCAAAAACATGTTGGAAATATATTTCTGACAGCTAATTAAATCTATTCCATTCCATCAGTCATGTTTGTGTGAGGTCCAGTGAAATATGAAATGAAATGCATTAACACAGCTACACTTTAACAGTCAAATTAATTTTTCCTAGTATATCCAGAAGTTAAAATCTTGGTATTGTTGACTCCAGTGGAAATTTTGCATTTAATTTTAAGAGATGGAATTTTACCAGGTTACAGACATGTTGTGGTTTGAGCCTACTCATCAGCTAAATGCCACACAGTCACTCACCCACCCTCCCCCCACTTGGAAATGGGGAGGGAATCGGAGGGGCAACAGGAGACTCGCGGGGTTGAGATAAAAACAGTTTAATAACAGTAACAGAATAACACGCTGACAGCAGTATCAACAGGTAATGTACAATACAGATGCTCACCTCCTGCTGACCAACACCCACCTGCTCCCAGCTGGCCAATCCCAAACACAAAGGTCCCACAGCCACACTCCCAGAAGTGAGAGCCCCTCCCAGCCCACTCCTGCCTTTATATAGTGAGCACAATGTCACGTGACATGGACTATCGGCCAATCGGGGCCCAGCCCTCCAGCTGTGCTCCCCCCGCCCCCGCACACAGGTGAGGGCACTGGGCCCTGGGGAGCCCCTGGGGTCTCAGGGTGCTGCAGCTCCTCCCGCTGCCCGACCAACGGGAACTCTAGTCCAGCCCCAACCAGGACAGACATTATTCAAGCTTCCTTATTTCTAAAGCCATAGAGGTATAAACCGGATATACTGAGAAAATTCTAGATGTCCTTTGGCAAACAGATTTTGACCGTGTAACCTTTTAATCTGAGTTGAATCTCTTATATAGATCAAAATGTTACTTGAATTCCCAACCAGAGCAATTTCTTCCTTACACAAAGCAGATTATTTCTGAGAAGATTGTTGTTGCACAAATGCCCCAGTGCTCTTACTTTCAAGTTTATGCTTGAGTTTTCTGTGTGGAAGTTGTTCCATTCATGCAGCCATATCCGAAATAAATATCCCATGCAGAATAAGAGGGATAAACTGTCCTGCCTTGAAGTCATAGGTACAATCTGTCTTCAGGTATGCATAATTAAGCTTATCAATATCTGAATCTGTCCCCTGATAAGAACAATTTTTTCACTCTAGTAACATGGTCTATAATCCTACTTAGTTCTCTGCTGTCCACTTGTATTGTTTCATAGAATCTCCACTTTCCAAGACTCTCCATGTTTCATTCTCTTTTTGGTGGAGCTGCATGATGTGGAAACCTTTAAGGCCCTGGCATTTGTTTCTTTCCACAAATAGTTGTAAAAAAACCTCTGTTTAAATACCCGGAGAACAAGAGTGTGTCCTGCAAATACAATGTGGTTACATGAGCGAGAAGTAGAAAGGCAAGGAAAAATATTCCAGTAAAGGAGTTAATAGAATTCGACAGCAAGTATATCTACATGTAAGTCTGTAGGACTAACAGAGAAACATTAAGATTGCTTTAAAATGTGGTAAGACAGACATGTACTTCAACTTCAGTTTAAAAGTTGTGAAATTCAAAGGACGTAGCAAAATGGACAGTTAGAAAGGAGTCACTGTATCATCAAGACATAAAATTCCAAAAGCACATGTATGAAGTATAAAAAGTTAAAGAAGTGATAAATAATTCAAATGCTATATTAAATTATTTTTTAATGTGAAATAATGTTAATACAGGCCTCAAAATAACTGCTTCTTCAATATAATGGGATTACACTGCCATCCAAGTTTTGCAGAGATTCTATCAAACACACACAGATATTTACCTTACCCTCTCAAAGAATGATTGCTTGTGCACACCTGGGGTGCTATAACAAATCATCCTAACTTCTGACCCATGCACTGGACTTGATCTTGACGGGTGCAGAGTACCACTGATTCAGTGAAACAGTGTATGAACTGTTCTCATGAGTCTTCATAGGTGGTGCATAATTATTTAAGAATGTATACAAAAATTCATAATGGTATAAAAAATGGAAGCAAAAAATACCTTTACCAATTCCATTAGGAAGAGACTTAAAATTTAATACAGTTAACCTATTTTGTGCTTCAACTAGAATATGGTACTTTTGATCAGACAAGTAAAAGAATGCGCCCAAGAAGCCAATTTTTCCTTTAGAAAAAAACTGTTGAAGCTAACAGAACTTGTATTTGTATAGCAGAAATCAGCCATGTTAAAATTTTACTTTAACCACTAAATTTAATTTCTCTATTGTTATATTCCTCATATAAGTAAAAGTTTCAAGTATCGAGTATCAGGTATTCAGTGTGATATATTATGATGCATTTTAACAACTGTAAATACTCGGATCAATTAAATGTTTATTAAAACTGAACATTAGCCAGTGACACCAGAGATGGCTTCCCTTTTTGTGAATTGACACACAGACCTCGTCTGAAAACAGAGGCTCTCTGTGGCTGGAAGAAAAAAAGGAAAACAGTAGTGGTACAGAATCTTCTCTTGATCACTGTCAACAAAAACTCTTGCATGACTGCTAATTCTTCTTGCATCAACTGACAGTGCATGTTCAGTAAATACATACATGTGATAAGATTATTTCAGAGCATGTGAAAAGATATTCCTATTAGCCTTTTCTTTTTGACAGTTCCCTGACAGCTGTACTGTTTGGATTAAAATATTTCTTTTAATTGTAAGAAAGAAGAAGAAGTACATCACTGGAACTAGTTGTGTCATATGATTACCATAAAATGACTGTTATTTGTTAATGTCATTTAAAAACTGCTGAGGTAACATTAGTAAGTGGAAGCATTTGATGCTAAGGGATTTAACCATACAGTAAAGAAACTTTATGGACAGATCATTAATCTCTGACTGTAAAGAGTTAGACTTGATTTTATGCCAAATGTTTGACTCTAAAGAGTTTGCCAAATGGCAAAAGCTAAATTATAGAAGAAATGTATATTAAAATAAGACCGTTTAAATTTTACGTCTACTGTGAGAACAGGCAAACACCATCACATTTTTAACATAATCTCAAAATGTAATTCCTAATCCAGTAAAAACATCTAATAAAAAATGGCATAAAGTCATAATAAAATTAATTAATGAGTTGTGTACCTCATTATATTTTCATTTCCAACTTGTTAAAACAGCAAGTTTCACCACTCATTCTCATGTGTTACATTTCTCTCACTTTTCTCAGTATTTGTGTGTGGGCACATAAACATGTTTCCACCAAGAAAGTACCAGTCTGTAGTTGGAAAATATACAGGTTCTACTAATAACAACACCTGACAATCAGAAAATATTTCATCACAGCCTTTCAAGTATGAGGAAGAGTAATATTGCACTCTGTACATAGGGTGAGAGAGGCAGAGGGCTCTTTTCAGATCACGTACTGTAGCTATTTAAAATCAATATTCTTATGACATTAAAAGTTTGACAAAAGACTGAACAGTTCCTGTTGCCCAGTCTCTGCCTGGCCCTAGTTTCCTGCACAGTTAAAATGGGGACAAATGGGTTTCCCAAGAGAAACTGTCTGCAGTGGCTGACCCATGGACTTTGGCGTCCTTTGGAAGAGAGCTGTGATGTGCAGAGGATCCGTGAGCAGCCCCGGCTCCTACCAACACAGAAACAGGGCACAGGCGAGCATGCTCCAGGGCTGCGATGGAGAGCTGCCTCATGGTACAATCTGGCTAAGTTGTCCATGTCTAAACTCACGAGTTAAAAAAGCTGGGAGTCACCTCTCATCCTGGGAGGCATAGATGTACTGTGACCTGCATCCATACAGCTAAACTGTTTCATCACCTGCAGCTGCAGCTGCATCCAAGATGCTTTTGAGACCAGCCCCTGGACTTTGCTATGCCCCAAACCATGCCTGGCAATTATTTCAGAGAGTACTGTTGGGCACAGGCCAACATCATGAGAAGGGCCGTGCCACAAATTAGCAGTGCCTAGCCCCATGCTTTCACACTGGTTAGTGAAGTGTGTCAGGACATAACCTGTAAGTCCTCACCCTGCCAAGAGGATGGGGAGAGATCGCACTTGGGGATCCAGCAAGAATCATTTCCCATTCACCTGTCTGAGGAAGCCAGACGGCCAGTGGTATTATCACACTGAACCTTGTGTAGGGCTATATGCATACAGCAGTGTTTCAAAAACTGGAGAATGGTAAAGCAAGTTAATCAGCTAACATGAAGATCATGGTGCTCTTAAAGCAGATGCAAGGATTACAGCAGAAATCTCCAGTTTCTAGTTCTGCTTCTTGTAAATTATTTTGGCCAATATTAAAAATGTTACAAAGAACAATTTTTTTATACCAGTAAATTGATATTATTAGGTGGCAGGTATAGGAATCAGAATGATTGGCATTTACAACTCATTTGAATTTACAACAATTCAAAAAAAAAGAAACTCACCTCAATGTAATTAGATTATTTACAGGTGGTTTCTTCCATTTTATTACAAATAACTTGTATGTGCAATATTTACTTAAAGGAACTGATAAAAGTTACATATTTCTGATGAGGGACAAGAGAAAAATGTCTTTCCACAAAACGTGCATTATAATCAAAATCTTATACGAATTGTACATTACCTCAGAAACTTAATAGGAACCTACATTAAAAATAACTCTATTATATCAAACTGTTGTATGAAGCATATTTACTTGGCTTTTTCTGATAGGAAAAGCAAAATTAAGATATGTTCTTAGACTTTTGATACCTGAGCTAAACTGTGTATAATTTCTTATATATTTTTTCCACTTATAACATTATAGTACTTACTGTTCTATATGTAGAGACAGCAGCTTCCCTGACAAGCTTCTCCTTTAAGGGGAGAGGTATGGTCCTGGGACACAGAATGAATCTGACAAAGTCATAATTGAAATCCATGTCTTTTGATTCTTGCTTCAAGAAGAATTCCTGATAGACATCTATGACTTAGTTATGCTTGATATTTTGTTCACTTGGTTTAGTCTTGCTATGGGCTCACATTGGAGGTATTATATATAATCAAGGTATTATACTCTGGGAAATTTCTCTGTGTTAAAATTAATCTATTTAGGTACCTGGGGATACATTCAGCTGGCAGCAAACAGCCATGCAGTGCCATTGAAACACATGAGGCATCTGAAATATTCAGCACAGGGATGGTTGCTGCATTCAGTTGGAAACACGGGTGAGATACCATGGGCTGTACTGATGGGTCCTCATCTGCTATGTGTGAGTCCTTGGGTGAGAGATCTCAGTCTCAAACTGAGTTCCAGTGTGACTGCTTTGCCATTTTAAATAAAAATTAGTCCCACACTGTGCCAGGTTGAGACCCTGTATCAAAATGCAAGACGGGGTAGGTAACTTGGTTCCAGAGTGTACAGGAGACTTATGAAAGCACGAAGGTGGTACTGGAAGTTCCTTTCTTGTTTCATACCATTTGCCTTTAAAGATTTTATAAACAATGAGCAGGATCTTAAATGTGCAGACTCTGCACCAGTACACAGATCTTTTGGGTTGAATGCTTCTTCCAGAAGCCATGAAGATGTACAGTACCTCTAAGGAGAAAGTCTGTTGGCAGGGTAGTCTTTTATCAGGGAGAAGTAGTCTACATTGTGGATGTGTGAGTTGAAAAAAAAGGACTGGCATCTCTTCATAAACAGCTGGGTGATAAACTGTAGCCTTCTATGAAGCTTTCTATGAGGAAACAAGGGGCAGTGGAGGAGGTGTTCTCATGGCCCATAGGGACTTGGTAAGCAGTGTTAGAATAAAATTAATCTTTTATTCAAAAATAGTAAGTGGTATCTGCCAAAGTCACAACCTGATGTTAGAAATCAGGATTTTTAAACTTCTGGGTTTTGAGCTTGCAGTGAGGATTCACTGGGATCACATTATCAAGTTTTCCCTGAAATCATAAAAGTGAAAAACATACTGAGAGAGAGAGAGAGAGACAGAGACAGAGAGAAATAGTTGATTCTTCCCCGGAAATTATTTCTCTTAGGGGGTTAGAGCCCTAAGTATTGAGTACAGAAAGATGTAGCACTGGAAAATGGAAATGAGGGAGGGCATGAAGGCAGGATGGAAGTGTAAAACTGAAAAATCAGCTGAAAGCTATAAAGTGAGGGGTAAGAGAGAGAAATAAAACCATGAAAGATCAGGTATAAAATAGAAGGGAAAGCCCTCAGGGTTAATTCAGAACCACAAAGTAGCCTTGATATGTTATTAAATACTATGTTTTGTATAAGTATCACCATCTCTCTAATGGGATAACCATCTCTCTAATGGGATAACCATCTCTCTAATGTGATATGGCAGCTGCATGACAGAACACAGTGACACTTAACAAACAGCTGAGGAGAGGAAGGATATAATACTTTCTACAGGATGAACTTTATGAGTTTATGATGTAATGAGCTGAGTAAGAATCTGGCTAGGTTACTGTAGTTAAGCCTTTCAATCTTGCAAAAAAATACCATTAGCTATTTAACAATCCCAGTATTAATTTTACATCTCACCTGGGAAAAATCCTGTGCCCTCTGCCACCTAATGCCTCTAATACCAACTTGGACCTATGTTCAGTAACATCTCGAAGGAAAAAAAAAAAAAAAGTGCCACCAACATTTCTTTCTCCTGTTGTTTTTTTCTTGGTATTCTTCCAAGTAGAACTGATCTCAGGGAACGCTACCAACACTGCAAGGTATGACAGAGCTGCATGAAAAGTGGTGCATCTCCCAGAGAAATCTGCCTAACAGTGAATATAAAAGCCTTCTGCTCTAAGATCTTTGAACTTGTATAAGCCAAAACAGTCTGGGGATGTGTTTCCATGCTTTTGACCTTGTGCTTAAATTGTTGGCTCTCATTTAATTTAGGATGAAAGTTCACATTATTTCCCTCAAGAATAGACAGCAGTATTTACCCTCAGTTATGTTTCTCATAATTTACTCCGTTTGTCTTAATTGTGTTTATGAGGAAACTGGGAGGAGGTATTACAAAAAATAGTCATTTTTATTTAAATAAATACTGGTTACTACTGTGATTGTAAATGTTGTGGCTAATGTGATGAATACTTACATTTGGACAAGAGGCATCCTAATTTCAACCCTTAGTCTCAGTTAAAATTGATTGTTAAGGACTTACCTACATTAAAACATGACCATAATTCAATTCAGTTTGTTCAATTAAATGATGTAGATATCACATGTAGACTTATATCATTTTAAAACACATAAAGCATTACTAGCTTGCATCCATTCTAGTATGTCATTACTTTCATCCCAGAGATTAAATTTTGATAGGACTCAGTGGTGGTCTTGCACCAGCACTGCTGAATACTTTTTACAGTGTTTCAGTAGGCATAAACACACAATGTTACACCCCAAAGAGCTATTTCACTGCATTCCTGACATATTTTTGGTCAAAAACTTTTGGGTTTTAGCTATCTTTACCCTAAATAATTCAGTTTATTTTTAGGAGTTGGAAGTGAAACAAAGGTTTAATTTTGAACAACTTGCAATTTCCAGTAGGAAAAATCTCCATTCCCTGACTGTACCACTTACCCAGGTAATAAATTCTGTGCAATATTACCCCACTTCAGCCACTACAGATAAAATAACACTATGCAATTAAATAAACTGCAAAGAAATCTGAAAGGCTTTTCTTTTCAGAGGATTGTAAAGTCAGATTTGGACCACTGCTATGCCTGACAGATGACCTAATGTCACATCCTGTACACCTCAGGTACATAAACTCAACTCTAGGTACCTAAATCAAATCACTTTCATACCGAGACCAGGTGTACTGTTCTTTACTAAAACAAAGACCAGAAGGGCATCCAGTTTTGTTCTGAAAACATCTTCAAGGAGATTTTTTTTCCTAAGTTTATCACCCAGTTATTCAAATTTAGTTCTTCCATGTTCAACTCTTAACCATAATTTCTTACGCTTTTAGTACCGTTATTTTCTCTGTAGAAAGAATTTATGCAGTGCCCTCTCATTGGTGTATGAAAAAGGCTGAGATCCACAGACTTGTTAATGGTATTGCTCAAAACTTTAAAGTAGGGAGGGACAGCTATCTGGCAGCAGCACAGAGTTCACTCTGCCTGTGGCTCAAGTACTTGTCCAAAGACCTGAAGGGGTGTTAAGGATCCCGACAGTGTTGTGATTTCACAGTGCACTTTTAATGATGTGATGTTATGACTACACTATTATCAATGGTAAATGCTAGTTTAAAGCCAGGTTATATGTACAAGGTGGAATCATGTTTTGTTTACAACGTAAACACATGTTCATTTTCTCTCTCTGTCAAGTATCTTTTCCTGTCTACAGAGGATTTTTGTGATTTTTCTTTTTTTTTTTTAAATTTTGAACTCTAAAAAAAATTTTTGAGATGAACATTAAAGTTAGATTTTCTTCATTTGTTAAACATTGTGTTTCATCCTTCTGAACTACTGTCCACCCTGGAGCCACCTTCAGTTCAGAATTTGTGCTGTTTTAAAAAGTAACACTGTGAATTAAGCAGAATAGGGCACAATCCAACTATACAGTTTTACTCATCTCTTATATCATACAAATAAAAGTCAGTTTTATTCATCACATCAGTAGACAATGTATTTCCTAGAGTTATACAAAGACAGAAGTAAGACTCTGGTATCCAGTGAGTTTGTACATGTAATGCAAGCATCATCAAACTAGAGGGACTTTTTCCAAACAAGCATTAATATTTTTATTCATACATATAACAAATGGAAATGATACCTGTAGTTCCATGACTGTTACAGGGGGCCTCGTTCTCCACCATTTTTTTTACCTTTATTCACAGATAAAGAAACACAAACTTAGGTTTCATGTCTAGAAATACTTTATAAGCAACCACACCTTGCTGAGAAGTTTCTGTATTGAAAAGATACAGACATACCTTTTAAATTTCAGTTAGTCCTCCACTTTTATTGAATAATGATGTCAAAAACAAGACTAGTGTACACAGAATAGTATGTTTTTAGCTACATTTGGGAAAAAAGGGAAAACGATTAACAGAGGAATCTTGTAAAACCTTTTACTATCTAGGTCTGTGAAACTTAATTATGGTTCAGTGATGTCCAGGGCTGTAATAGATTGGGTCAATTAACATTTTCTTCATACAGTAGTGGGTCAAATGTCGTTTTGTAACTCATACAACTATCATTTGCTGTAACTTCAACATTTCCAAAAGAATCATCTCTGAGAATGAAAAGCATCAAAGAGAAAGCAAACAGACCTATTTTCTAGATACTAGTTGACTTTGGTTCCTCTTCAATATGCAACTACTTGCATCTCTGCTCCTTATGAGAGATTCTGAGAATTCAGAGAAATATTTTAAAAATTTTAAACAAATATTTTTGGACTAGCTGACTTTTAAAGGTTCCTTCCAACCCAAACCATTCTATGATTCTATGATTTTCTTTATTCATGGAAACAAAGAGACTATCAGAAGCTATCAGAATCCGTCAGCAACCTTCAGGTACTTATCAACTGGTTTCAGTGAGTATCTGTCTTGTTTTGTATTTTTACAGACTTCCTAATACTTTAATCGAATATTTTAATTAAATATTGAGATGGTTCTCAGCTACTATTGAACTCCTTTTTCCTTATTATTATTTGGCATCCAGGAAATGAGAAGACATGGGCAGAAATGGAAGGATCAGCATAGACAAAACCTGAATTCATTTTTAAGTTTTGTAGTCTGCCTGACTGTATAATAACATTCTGGACATTGTGAGAATTTAAATGTGCTTCAAAGATGAAAATTTTAAGACATGAGATCATTCCTGGATTTTTAAATCATTCGTGTACATTTTAAAAAAAACATGGTTTTCTGACAAACATTTTTACGAGACTATTAGCAGCCCTTCCCTTTACAGTTCTCTCAGAAAATAAACAGACACTGATTCACTTCCAAGATGCTGATGAAAAAATAAGGACTCAGAGGAAAACAAAGCAGACAGGGACAATACTGTTGACATAAATGAATGAATACATTCCATTGACAATTCACTTTGTCAGTGAGACTCTAAACAGCCAAAAAAACAGACTTGTAGGGAAAGTAAGTTTCCTGCTGAACTCTGGCATGTGGTAGAGAATCAACATTAATATTGCAAAATATTTTTCAAAAGCCAAAATTACTAAAATATTTTGGTTTATAAATGGCAAAGGGTCTTTATTAAGGATTTATTTTTTTCATAATGTTGAAATAAACTATTTTGAAATTATTAAAATATTGAAGTATGATACTGCATTTTAGAAGTGCAAAACAAAATATAATAAAATACAAAATATTGCATATGATTTAAAGTGATTAAATAACCTTCTTTAAATCAAACCCAAAATGTAACATAATTATTAGCTTGAATTAAATGGAAAATGCCCATAAAATCCTATATGCTAGTCCATAAGTTAATATGACAGCAGTTTGAAGTGATTCCATATTGATACAATCACTGGAAACATTTTGATTTTGGCAGAACAGCATTTTACCTCAAACAGTGTTGACTAACACTCTGAAATACTTTTGTTCTCTTATGCTAAGAAAAGGGCCTAATGCTGGGTTATGTATCAAGATAACGCCTAAATTCATGGGAAATCTCATTTTATACACACTGCAGACGGCTTAGGACTCTGTTCTGCCTTTGGAGGTGACTCACTGTGACACACACACAGACACATCTGGTATTTATAGTTTCTTTTGTCCCAGCTTTGGATGCCTTTGCTCTCATGTCAAGTCATAAAGATCCTAGGGCAATATAGAATTTCCTGAAAAGAGTTTAATTGCTCACTGACTTTATCTTGAGTGAAATCTAATTTAAAATGAAGACTTTGCAGGTCTTGCCAACTTGTGAAGCATGCAACAGTACATTTATTACTGAGTAAGAGAATAACTGTCATGGCATTTAATCCACTCAACATGAAACAAAAGGGTGGTATTCTTCATTTCTAGCTTTAATCATATAAGAGTTAGATGTCTCAGTCTAAGCTATTGACCTTAATCTGCCTCTGTGGTCAGTAGAGAGAAATCGCCATTTCACGTGACAATTCATCTGACCTTTCTCAGGTACATATTTTAAGATGAGATGAACAGTCCTCGAGGGATTTGAAATGGGATAAACTGCCATCTAAAAATTTGATATCTATATCTAACCTGATTACCTGAGGCTTCCTCTGCAGTCAATGGAGAGAAATAGGCTTCCTCGCATGACCTTCATCATCCCCAAGGAGTCTAACCTCCTGCAATACGCCTCAGACAGGCTGAGAAGTCTAGTAGCAAGCTAAAACTGCTGAATCCCTGCATGCAGCATAGCTTTGTAACCCATCTGTCAAAGAGTGGAGCCCCACATCAGTTATTTCAAACACTCTCACTGTTCAGGCCTCACACCTTACTCTCTAATTTCACCAGGTCATCATAGTACCTGCCCATGTTATTCCAAATGTTCACACAAACACTGCAGTAATGATACAACAAAGGATCATTAAAAAAACTCAGTAAATGAGCTAGGAAACATCCCATCTGTATTTTGTACTGGATTAGAACTTAATGTTACAGTGGTGGTGTTCTGAATTAATCACATCAACTTCAGTGCAGTTATTGTGGCCTGGAGCCAGAAGGAGAGAACAAAAGCTGTATTTGTGAGTCTTTCTTCAGCTTACCACAGCTGTATAGCTCATCTTTGATCATACTTATTTTTTTGCAGTTAAGCTTTTTGGTCACACTATCTTTGCAGAGATAGCTGTTCCAAACAATACCCATGTTCACACACCAACAAAGGTATTCATGCATGTGGATTAACTGGTTTTTGCTTGTCATGCACTTATTCGCTTTTGTGTTGTTTTTGTTTTGTTTACAAAAAGATATGCAGCTACTCAAGGAACATAAGCAACAGCATATGACATAGCTGAGCAGCTGTACACGAGAGTTAACATTGGTGCAAAGTGTTCAGTCATAGTTGATCGAAGAGCTATGCCATCTTAGGTCAAGACAAGAGACTGGTAGCTAATTTAATACAACTATGAACAGCAGATGCTCTTAGGAAAGAGTATAAGGGCAGGGCATGCCTGTGGCAATGCATCCCTAGAATGCACTTCCATTTTTCAATACTTTGTGGCTCAAAGACTTCCTGATCTGGTGTGAGTGTGTCTTTGCATTTAACAACCCTGAAAGGATTTTCTTCCACATCAATTTATCACTTTTTAAATCCATATAAACTTTCAGCATCTCAAGCATCCATCAGCACAAAGTTCCCCAGCTTAATTATATACTGCATGAAGAATCGCCCCCACACTTTTTTTCAATTGCCAGTAGTTAGTTTTATATGATACTGCCTGATTTTTATGGTCAAAGAGATACAGAATGATTGTTCCTTATTAACCTTCTCCAGCGCCTATATGATTTTGTAGACCTGCAACATATGCCCTCTCATTCATCTGTTCACAAGGCTGAGTGACAGTCAACTGAGTCATTTATCATTTCAAAAGGTTCTACATCACTGGTAATTTCTGTTGTTCTTTTTGTACCTTTTCCCATTCTACTAAAATGTTTGTAAGCCAAAATGAACCAGGAGAAATAAAGGTTTATCAGGACAATAGATGAATAGAAAAATATATATTTTTAAGACGTGCATAGTCTGGGGACACACATTTAGAATTAATTTTAAAAGATTAATTATATAATTTTAAAATATTAATTATATAATCTAAAAAGTTTTGTGTTTTTTTTTTTTTTCTTCCTAGGTGAAGGTGGTGACAGCAGTTAAAACAGCTCAAAAAACCCCAACATTTTCTTCTAATATCTCCATCTCTTTTGGACAGAATGTAGACAAGCAGATTTCTTATAGGTGATAATAAAACATTTCCATAGAAATTCAAGAAATTTTTACTCGGCAAGCATGAATTTTAATCCTCTCCAAATTACATTTCAATGATATGTACAAGAGTTTCAAATGTGCTACCTAAGGCTACCTTGGGTCTTTGATGCTCTTCTATAGAAGTTCCAGAAGGTAAGAAAAATAAAATGCTATGCAAATATTTGAAAAGTATAGCAAGAAGACTGTTGTAATGATAAACTGACAGGTTCACACTGAACTCAGGCAAAACAAGGATTGAGTCCTAGCTGATACAGGACTCGGCAAAGATCTGAAGGAAGGAAATATATTGATGTCAGTCTAGGAGACTATATAAAAAGTAAATACTGTCAAACTAGCAATATATTTTTATGGGATTATGGGTCTATTGATGAAGAAAATTGTATTAACCCTGTCTTCCCCCTTAGACTTTCAACTTCAATTTACCTTACATTTAATTAGATGATGCTAAATTAATGTGGCACATTAAAATTTAACAGGGCATACACCTATGAATTAAAAATGGAGAACAGACATACCTCAAAATATTGTTATAAAAGGAGACCATTTATATGGAATTGCTCTTGACTGTATTTTTCTTAACATTTTATTAAAAATCCGAAACAAACCACAAGATAGTCACAGTTAAAGTTTACAAGTGATCATTGTGACAGTAATAAATCATGAGGAGTTCAGGTCAGTGGTACACAGCTTGGAAGACTGCATTCAAATTTTATTTTAATGTTGTCGAGTGTGAATGGTCATGTTGACCAAAGGTCCCTTGTGTCAGTGTTTCCAGGAGGGTTAATACAATCTTTCCATGTAGAAAGCATCTTGAATAGGTGCTCAAAGTTCATGTTATCTCAGCATTTGACCTTCATGCAAGTGCTCCTGTAATAATTTGTTTAGTTCTTGTGTGACTGTTCAAAAGGTTTTTGAAGGACTGAAGAGATTCAGAGAAGAACCACTAAAAAGCTTTCCTTGTACCAAAAGATTCCAAGAAACTCAGTCCGAGAGGGAAGGCTAAGGGACAGCAAAGTTTATTAGCACACAAAATAAAACTTTGATTGTGATCTCTTTGGTCCAAGACATAACAAAATACAGTGGTTGAAAGTTGAAGCTAAAAAATCTAAAGCTAGAAATAAATAATAAATTTTTAACAGTGAGGGTAATTAGCCAATGGAACTACTAACAAATGCTTTCGATAAAGACCAAATGTTTTTCAAAACATTTCATACTCAAGTTCAAGCTGAAAATGTATAGATCAGGCTAGATGATTACAGTGATCCCTTGTGACTTCATAATCTACAGCTCTATGGATCTAAGCACACCCTGAAGACTAAATCTTAAAACAAACAAACAAGAAATAAACAACTTATGAATACTTTTTAAAATTATGTTGTTCAAAGAAACTAGAATTACTTCAGAAATAATTAAGAAACAGGAAAAAAAAGAATAATCATTCTTTAATTGTTCATTATTTAATAAATCACTTTGTTCTACTCTGAATTTACTTTTTTTTTTTTTTTTTTTTTTCTTACTGGAATCTGAATAATACCCATTGAATATAACTAAGAGTTGAGTAAAATAAAG
Source organism: Tyto alba (assembly GCF_018691265.1). Lineage (NCBI taxonomy): Eukaryota > Metazoa > Chordata > Aves > Strigiformes > Tytonidae > Tyto > Tyto alba. Next base: position 37,623,155 of record NW_024881316.1, on the reverse strand, counting down.
AAAACAGAAAATGGTCCAGTGACTTTTTGAAGTTATTTTTACATGATTTCTGGCGTTTTCATTTTGAGTGTCACATAATTTTTCCTAATCATTGTCAAAGCCAAACTATCTAGGTACAGGTAACATATATGAATGTAAAGATGTTTTCTCACTCTTTTGAAGTTGCATCTTTGTACCCTCTTGAAAAGTTTTGTATTTGAAACTGTCCATCACTTACTAGAAAGATAGTGTAGAAGATTTATGGGGTTTATAATACAGAAAGGTTATTTTCTCTATTTTTCTATTCAGACAATTTTTCATTAACACTACGTCTTGGTTTAAATAAGACCCATCTCCTTTATGGACACAAAGGAACAAATGATGTTTTTTCAAACTTCAGATAAACGGCAATCCTTACATAATGGTGGGCATTTCCTCTTTGGAGATCACCACTGAATCAGGACATTCAAACAAATTCACCGCTAAGCTGTTCCCTGGGGCTAGGCTCAGTTTGTCCAAAGCTATGCTTATTACATGTGCTTTGGTCAGCAGATATGCAATCTTAGACAATAGCTTCTTTCTGTAAACAATAGCCAGTATTAAGAATGTCATCAGATATAATGGCTATGAGTGGGACAATTCTGCTTTCTTATGAAAGCTTTCATAATGGAGCGGTCAAAGTGTGCGTGTGTGTGTCTGTGTGTGCGTCTCTGTGTCTGTGTGTCTGTGTGTGTTTTAAGAAGGATCCACCAGCAAGCTGCAGAAGCAGCCTGCTAGTCTCAGAAGAGCTGGTTCATGAAAGGTGCCATTTATAGTGCTTTCACAGTACCATAGAATGGAAACATTAGGTAATAGTAAAATCCCAGAGCTAGACTTACTAAATTCTGAAAACTTACTCACATTACCATGCTTTATAGGGCTTTAGGGACTTCATAACAACAATCTGTGCAACTGCAGACTTTGTTTAATGAAAAAATAAATAGAAATAGTTACCCAAAAATTAGCCTAAAGACTGGTATTCCCTTGTTAGTGCCCTTTAATAATTTTCACTATGCCTCCATTTGCACTCTCTCTAGAAAATAAAAGGCTTATTCATGCACAAAAACACAGATCTGCCTTCTCAGTGAGAAATTTTGTAACATTTCTGTAGTAGAATCAACTGTAGCAGCTCAAGGTCTTTTTCTGAAAGAGGAAAAACGGTTAGCTGGATATTGCATTACTTTCAGGAGATTTCTTCACTGTTGTGTAATTTATCTGACAGTTGCCACAGGGCTTACATGCCACTTTAGTTACCCTGCTGATTTTTAAGGGATGGATATGCATGTGGAAATTAGGGGAGCACTCCTTTTTCCCCCTAATTTCATCAAATTACATGCACTGTGATTTTAGATAAATCACACTCTTACACTGTTTCCCTTTCCACATTTACAGAGACTTGTGGGTTCTCTTCGGTTTGCCTTTAAGCAGTCACTATTTGCATCAACATCCTAACCGACTGGTTTAGTCTGATGTGTCCTCTAAATGGTGTCCTCTCAACAGCTCTCCTTAATGCTCTGTCATGAATTTGTTTGGGTTTTTCTTATCGGGAGGTATCAGAGCCAAAGCTCCAGAATGTCTTCACTTTCAGTACAAGGCTTCCTGTGTATTTTAAATGAAACAGATATAACAAAGAAAGCAATGTGAATTTATGCAGCTCCAGTGTGGGAGAAACAAAGAAGTTGGTTGAAAAGACAGACAGAAATATATCAGCCTTGCAATCTCAAGTGACCCTCAGGCAGGTACAGCACATATGCCTTCTGGCTTTAGAGCAGACAGAATTCTAAAGAACAGCCTTTTTCTGACCCCAGATATGAGCATCTGGTGAAGACCAGCATCCTTCACAATTTTGGCAGTTTGCAAAGACACAGACTGGCCTGGATTGCAAATCGGAAGCACTCATCACAGCTGAAAGTGTATTTTTTACCATTGGTATAGTAGAAAACCGAGAGACAGACACACATTTGGGGGGGGAGGAGGCAAAGTAAGACTGCTTTTCCTCTGGTCTTGAAACTTATGATGCAAATATTTATGCATGAGGCTGAGAGGAATTCTTCGGTCATCCTTTTACGCTGTCTAAAAACATCCATCTAAAAGGAGAGCTCACAACAGTGCCTAAATTTGAAAACGTGCTGATATCAGAATTTTTCTCTATTTACATGCCTTCGATGAAGAGCAGCCAACTACCTGCTTATCATAAATCTCTCCTCTCCCTCCCTTCATCTTCTTCACTGAAACCCCTACAATTTTCAGTACAGAACACCAGTGCACAAGTAGGTTATTCTGTGTATGAAAGCAGTGCTTGTGAGAGATGTTGAATGCATAGTCCCGGAGACCCACATCCTCTGCAGTATAGCAAAGGAAAAAAAGATACATCATGGGTAGCAGCACTGTCAGCTTCCTTGCTCTGACTTACCAGCTTCACTGAGCCTGAAGAAACACCCACTGGGCTGAAAGGATCATTCATCCTTTATAGCCAAGTTGTTGTCCTAACTGCTAAAATTGCCATATAGGCTGCTAATTAGAGCCAGTTATGGTTATGGCTTTTGCAGTGCTGACAGATGTGAACTGTTCACCCAAAGCTTACCCTGAAGGTTGTGCCACTTATAAAAGCTATCAGATGTAGCAATCTGCTAAACTATGGTAGATTTATACCTGCTTAAATATTAAATCAGAGAGAATAGAACTGAAAAAAAACCTCCAGAGATTTCTTGATCCATCTCCCTATACCAGAAGATCAAGTCTGTTTCTTCATTTTTGGGAGCTGTTTATCTAACCTACTTTTATAGGCCTCCTCTAACAGGCACTCCAGAGCCTTGACATGCAACTCATTCCAGTGCTTTGTAAGAACTTCCAAGAAAAGGGTTTTGTTAATGGTTAACCTAAACTATCCCTGTGCTTCCTATTTGCCATATTCCTTTTCTTTTTGCAGGGTCTTTCCATACATCAGGTAAATATGTCTCTCCAGTCTTTTCTCAGTTTATAATTCTTTCTGTCTTTCTCTGAGCATGGCGTTTTATGGATCATTCTCTGCTGGGCTGTATCTTCTCTGTAGTGCATGGCCTGAACCAGACTGGGCATTGTTACAGTTGAGATTTTTCAAACCTGAAGAATGCAAGAGGATAATTGCAATGTCTTACAGGTGATATTCCTGACTATACATTCCAGACTATGTTTATGGGAAAGCAGAAGCAAGATCCAGCTCACCCATGTGTGTCATGTGAGTTGAATGACTCATTGCTGTCACCCCATTTCTTCTCCTTTGCCTGACTCTTTCTCCCCCACAAAAAGAGGATATGTTGGCCACACTCCATAATCTCCGTGGAAGCACTGAGAAGCTTGAGATGTCCTTCAATGGGATATTATGGACAGCAATAAATAAAAGACAAGAAGAAATCTTCGTAAAACTGCTACTTCTCACCAGTACCACTGGGTGGGAAGTGGGTAAGTCTCCCTTTAGCAGTATATTTACCAGCATAGGAATAATCCTGGCTGTTTTCTTTTCACTATCTAATTATTGCCTTGTTCCTATGGCAGAAAAACTACATGTCATCCAGAAAAAGATTGTGTTATTTAAAACAGTACATAACAGTAGAAATATCCATAGGTTTAGGGCCTGATTTTTTTTCTTAAACCTGATCTCTGAATACAGACAACACTCAAACTGCATTAAAAATGTTATTTTCATGACAGCAAATATCTCTGAGCTCATGTATTAATCTGGAACTTTCATGTATCACAACGCCCCAAACGCACAGCTGTCAAATAGATTATTTCTGTGATTGATATAAGATGTATGGATATGACGTCGAGAAAAGGCTGCACTGTGGGACAAATGTCCCTGAGCTTTTGGTACTATAATTCCCAGAGAACCGGTATACATTTGAATTGCTTTATCTTGGCATAATGCAGAATTTCAGTAGAAGTCATATTAGCCCCCTTACTAGAAAACCACAAAAATCCTCAATATAGCATTTACAAATCACATAATTTAGAATTTCTTAAATAACATGCAAATAAATATACACATGAACACAAATACATATATAGAGAGACATAAAATTATGTCTTAGCCACAGTATAGCAGTTAATCATATCCCATGCATTCTACTATGAGCAAAGGGTTTCTATAAAAATTAAAATGCATGGATATGTATGCCCTTGGGAATTTCACTCTATAAATATTTGTGCTTAATAAGAAAATGAGGAACAAATTTAAAAATAGGCAATACATTTGATGAGGTTCCTGTATTTAAAAAGAAAAAAAAAAAAAAAAAGAAAACATAACAAAAACTATCACAAATATAAAAAAAATAATGTAAAAAGTAGGCTATAATAGCCTATATTCTCTTCAGAATGAGAAGTACACTTGTAACATTGTCAAATTATATTATCTTTATATCATATTCACATCAGATTCCTGATGAAATAAGGGCCCATATTTTGCTACCAGTGCTGACCAGTATCCTTCCTCACATTTTGTTCCACTGAAATTAATACTTATTTTGCTAGAAATTTTTTTACGTTAATACACTCTGGATCTATATGGTGAGTGGAAAAAAAAGAGTTTACCTTTCTATTGTTTCCTTCACGATGTTATCATTAAATTTATATGACATTTAGTATATATAATTAAATGTGTACAAATTTAGATTATGAAGATACTTGCTACTTTTCATAACATTCATCTATATTTTCACATTCCTTATGGTGTTATAGCTTAAAATAGTGCAAAGATACATGACATTTATGGCTCAGAAGGACCTTTGGCCTTTGACCTTAAAAGATCTTTATATGGAGGCCCATGGTGGATTGATTTTTGACAGTACAGTGACAGAGTCATACAAAAAAGGTATTCATATTGAGCAAGTCAGTGGATATTTCAGGTCAAAATGTCATCAGTTGTCTTTTTCAGCTGACATCCTGGTCTGAGAAAGTTAGATTTAAGGTTTTCATGACTCTCATATTTTGATTTCTTGCCATATATGGCTGTGTCATTAGCTCCCTGGAATGCCTTTCAGTTTCTTCCTTGAAAAATGCTAAGTAAGTTCTCACTTTACCTACTGACTGAATAAGAATACAAAAACAACGGACAGCTGTGGGGCATCTGCCTGTCACACAAACACTGTTGGCACAGTTCCTGCATTCAAGAGATCAGCAAGAGCCTAGTAAATAAGCTTTCTTCACTAAAGACCACTTTTGTCTATGATCATTGGAGCTGTGCTTTACTCATACATCCTCTGAATTCCTCTTTTCTTCAATAATCACACATGCCTAGCATGATGGCTGATTCTATTCTACAGTCCTGGGCCATGTAATTATGGGAGTAATTGGCACACAAGATGTTGTGAATACCTGAATCCCAGGTTAATTGAAACTAACACCTGCCTGAACTGTGTTGTTGTAATGGATGCAATAATACAAGATCAGGTCCTATTGAGTTGCATAATCTTTTCAAGACAGTGTTTTTGATCTCCCTCCTTTGATTTGAGGGGCAATGGTAAACTAAAGTATTATGCCTTTGTTGAAGCTTATAAAAGATAAATCTAAGGCTGAAAATTAAGATCCTTCCAGTTAATCTGTATTGAGAATAATCAGTGAGCACACATCTTTTGCATCTTTCAGTTAGAAAAGAAACAACAAATACAGCTGTCAACACAACTGTAGTCAGTAACAACATTACAGTTCACCCTAGAGTAACCCAAGTCATTACCCAGGTACTACAAACTGCAAACTTTGGATTCATGAGGCTCAGTGTGGCCAAAATTCCCACTAGCATCATAAAACATCCCAAACTGGGCAAGCGTTAAGGTATTATGCAGGAGGGGTTATTCTGGTATTTTTGGGTTGAGGTTGATTTTCTGCTGCCTTGTCCTTCATACTATCATAGCTCATGGGGAATTCATTTCCATGTTTCCTGTGTTACTTTCTCATTGACAAAATGCTGATAATGTATGTCCCTACAGCACAGACAGACAGGCAGATAAGCAGACCCTCTGTCAGTAGAGCAGAGGAGGTATTAAGGCACAGAATTCCAAGTCATAGAAAGACCTTAAGAACAGGTATGCTGTACTTTGTAAGGCATACAAAGCAAACATAGCTTTTCTTGTTCTTTTACTGAAACTATGGCAATCTTACTTCTTTTAAATCAAATGATATAGACTGTTTTGAACGTAGCTTTTAGCTGACATAGCTAGACTGTTGGAAGTATGTCAGCTCAAACAGACCTCTATTGCAAGAGAATACTGGATCAAAGCAGGAAAAATAATTTGGCAATAGAACCTGATATATTTAGGAGCAAAATAGTATTGTACAGTTGCTAGTAAAAGCAGAAGACAGGACTTGATGATCCGGAAGGTCCTATTTTTCTAAGTTAAACAAGACATGATATTTCTATGTTGGAATAAATGTTGGATTTACTTATAATGGTGTAAAATGTATAAAGATGCTATACTCTTTGTAAAGCGAAAACAAATAGAAAAAATGTTAAAAAGAAAAAATATAATCAGAAGACTTGGGATTTTCAAAAGCCCACTGTCCTCAGAATACTTATGCAAGTAATCTTATTACAGACTTCTCTGGGAACTGTTTGACAACCCCAGTTGCCTCTGAAAAATCACAATTTATTTGTCTCAGGACTATGGGGAGAAAAAGATTTCAGGAATTAAAAGATTTTACTGTAATGACATGAAGCAAATGGGAGAATAAAATGGGGGAAAATACCCGCTTTAGAAGTTATGAGAGGCACAATCACAACAATTAAGGGCAAGAAACAAAAGTGAGGAGGAGAGATTTGGGAAAGCGGGGTTCCCAAATTTCAGCAGTAACTTAGGCCTCGGTTTAATTGTAATATGGCTGCAAAAGAAAAACAGTGTACTTTGGCTGATATATTTTCAGAGACATTTTGACATGAAAAACCTGATAGTCTTTTGAACAGGGACAGGTAACCAAATGCAGGATATTGTACCTCTCTCTGGGAATCATATAACTATAGAAAGGCTGTAATCAAAGTAACAGGAATATTTAATGATAGATCAGTGCATTTTTAGCAGCTGAACAGCAAGCCTGAATGTGTTTATCAGCCCATTGTTTTCAAAATCTCTTTCAGTAAAAGGCTGTATCCTCTCTACATCTTACTGCATCTTTTTTTTCACCTAACAGGGTCTGATATTTTTTCAAGCTGAGCACTGTCTGAATAGCTTCCCTAACATCTTTGTTTAGATCTGCTCTATAGTTTCCACCTTATTCCCACTGATGTTAGAAAGAAACTCTCTTAGTAGACATCCTGTGGGATGGCAATACTTAATTCTGTCTTTGTTTCCAGCATCTCATATCCATCCCATCAAAAGTTGTGAATAATTCTTATATCCGCTAATATATTCTTATTTGTGAGCACAAGGTCTAGTAAAGACCTTCTGAGTACCATTTTAAAGGTGTTTTTTCTGCTAAGATATTGACAAATCAGTATGTCTACTCTATAGTTAAATTCGTGGATATGAAACACAGCAAATAAATAGAAAATTAGATGAAAGTTGTGTATGAATGTGGGGTTAATCTGACTCAGCTGCCTCACAGTAAAAATGTCAGGTACCTTGTCCAGATAGGATTTTACTGAGAAATATCTATGGTGCATAAATGCTGTTTTAGCAAGTGTGCCATCCTCTCACAGCATCACCTTTCCTGCAGTAAAAACAGAAATATGGTCATCCTTCCCATCACACATCTTCTGACAGAAAACACAGGGAGCAGTGGAAATTAGACATTGTAGTATATATTTGTCTAGGATACTAACAAAACCCTAAGGTAATTCCCTGAAAGACTGCAAATGCTGAGGTGACAGGCAGCAGGGCTGAGGCAGAGATGGAGGGAGAAAGACACTGCACTGCTGGGAGAGAGCCATAGCTATGTTTCAGTCAAATCTGACCTACTTTAATGAAATCAGGTCATCTGTGAGCTCTTCATTACCCCCAGACTAAACAGTACAAAACACAGCAGCCAATGTCTCTGCCTTTTCACAGTACCTACTAATTCTCATTACAACATTGTTATGTATTCCTTAATATATATTGACTTAGTCATCTCACCACACCAAAGCTGGTAAACAGTGATGGGGAAGGAAGTAAAGAAAACATGATTACTGACTTTAAAAAAAAAAAAAAAAAAAAAGCAGGGTAAACACAGCCATGCCTCCAGAATGTGTCCTCAAGGGGATACAGAAACAAAAGGAGGCACAACTGTCTCACAACATTAGCCATGACGGATGGAGCTCACCTATCACACCAGCAAACTCTTAACTGTTACCAGCCACATTAGCAGACAAAGCGGAGGCTGGAGTCAAGTGGAAGCTGGTGCTGTAAGCTTACACTCAAATTCTGCTCAGTGTTCAGCCTTCTATAAACTAGGAAGGTGACAGCCCCATAATAAAAATTAAAAACTGGTGAACCTTCAATGCCATGCCAGTATCTGCACTTCAATTCATACAGAGACAGACTGGATATATGTATGTGCAGGTATGGATGTGTCCTCACACATGTATTTTATTATGTACATGTGTATATCCACTTGTTCGTACACCAACATGTCTGTGCTTGACAATAATGTGCATTAAGATGTATGTACTGTTTTTAGACCGAGAAATATATATAAATGTGTATCTCTAGATGTATATTCATATTTATCTAAAGATAGATATATGTGTGTGTGTATATACCTATGTATAAAAGGATATTCAGCAACAGGCATGTCCTTGTGAGCATTGTATTAAACCTACATTGCTTACAATACATACATGTTTCAATAGTGAATAGAATGTATGTATGAAAACTCCTGTGTACCAAAGAGAAATATTCCTTTCTTATTGAAAGAATTAGTAAGTTTTATTCCTATTGTTTATCACAGAAGTATAATCTTTACAATTTCTGTTCAACATTAGTTAGAAGAGTATTTATGTCCATTTGGTTTTGGAGACTAAAGACTCCACTCATTTGTCTCCATAGGGGCATCTGGTGCCATGTGTGATCTGGCATCTGGTACCATAAGGACTGACACCCAGCCTCCTCCTGCTACTCCAATAAGCCATGGGTCACCATAGGTCCCATCGTGCTATACCTGCAGCCTTGTGTGGACATCTCTGACACCTTAACTCATCTCATAAGGCACTATACACTAATATATGGGCAAATGCATTGGGCACTTGCATCCCTGTACCTGTAGACAGCTATCATTAAAACATTGTCACCGCATCTCACCAATTTACTGCTTTTTCTAACCCACGTTTAATTGGGAAATCTGTCTGGAATTTATGACAAAACTATCTTTCTTCCCCTACTATCTTATTGTCCAAATTGCTTCTCAGTCTGTCTCTGTCACCTGTTTGTGGGTGGCTGAGTGTACTCCACCTGGCTCAATGCAGGGGTCTAGACTTAGGACTCCACATGTGCCAACGTTTTGGACAGAAGTATTTAGGTGAAATGAAGGCTTACAGAAGTGACAACCTAGACAGCACAGCCCTAAGACCATGTCAAACTTTCTTTGGCAATGCCAAGTTAATCCCATCCCCTGCCTTGTGTTGGGAGAAATGATTGCACACCTATGTGAGGAAGCAGCGGTCTGGATCTTGGCTAAGCGTCTAATTCCCACTGAAACCAGTATTACACATAGAAATACCCCTCAAGTTCTGCACCTTCATGGTATATAGAATCATTATATTTTAAAATCATTATTTTGATGACTGGAACTAGAAGGAAGGTCAGCTCTCAGGAGTTCAGCTGGCTGTGACAGACTCAGCCCTTAATGACTATGGTAAAATAGAGTGGCCACATTTTTATTTATTGCAACATCTGGAGAGTTATTCCCTTCTATCTTCTATTTTCTTATAGCCTCTAGTGCTACCCAAACTGCTCATTTCTTCTCATTCTAACCAGTTGAAGCTTTACGTCACCCATATGGTGACTTTAAATTGCCAGAGAAAGGGGATTGGGAGAAGCAAGGGAAGGATGAAACTTAAAGGAAAGGGCAGCATCCTATGCATTTTTAATAGAGGACATGCAAAGGCAGCTAAAGTACTGCAAAAATATGCATCATTTATGAAATCTGAAAATTCTCAAATAACTAACAACTATGTCCAAACAAAGGTCCTTAAGTCTCCTTTATGAAAGAGCTGGTGATAGGAACTGCTGATTCTCCTTTATAAACTTCAGTGATCTCTTCTCTGAAGGAGGCTGGGGGAGGGGAGGCAAGGAGAAGGTAGGGTAGGACAGTAATTAGTATCTGTAAAACCCAGATTTAAGCAGCATACTTAATGGTGGGATTTTGGCAGACAAATATTGACAGGCCGTTAATGTTGCTAAGCTAGCAGTGCCCTGCTGCAAGTCTGGAATGTGCGAGCCGCACAAAAGCCTGCCCATGGGACAACACAGAGCACCACCGCACCAGCAGCACCTCTCCCTGCTACCACGTGCCTCAAAGGAGAGGGCTTCCTTGCAAAATTTGCTCCTTCCAGTGGGATAAGTCTGTCCTCGGGTTTGGTTGTGGTTGCTGCTGGTCTTCCTGTGGAAGGAGCCAAAGAACAGGACTGAGATAGCGATTTTCTCCCTTGGAGAAAGCGAAGGCTGAGCGGCATTCTCCTGTGACACAGGGGAAATGCCTAACACCCTGCTAATCCCTGCAGGGGCAGATCACACACTGGCCCCTGCATGTGCTGCAGCCCCAACAGGGAATGTGTCTGGATCCGCACTGTAGCCAGACTCATACCCCACCTCAGTGTCACCTCATTTACAGGGGAATTTTATCCTTTCAGACTGTAACTCTAAAAATATATTGTTGAGGTCATTACCAGAGTTTTGTCTTGTTAGCATTGAAAAGCTGTGAGAAAAAAACTGATGCAAGATATCATATCTGAAACTTCACCTGGTAATGAAGTATATTCAGTGATCTGCTTTGATTCACAGTGGCTGGAACCTGAGATGTGCTCTCCGTGTACTGTGGCTGACATAAAACACAGCTCAGAGTTAGACTATTTGTATCTATACTTTTACATTAGAGGTTTTAGCTTTTAGGCATTTTCTCAAGAGAAATACTTTTATTGCAGTTTGTATATTACATTGAAGTAAATAACTAATTGAGAAAATTAGGATTTTAGCACTGAGTAAATCCATTATTGCTTTTTCTGAAAAGCTGTTTGGCTTCTATCCCAGTATCATATTTACATCCAATTACAGGTTTCTCTGGACCACAGAAAGGTTAATCCAACGCGGAACAGTGAATAGAAAGGCTCCCATCAATTTCCAATACTTTGGGCTATGTCATACCAACAGTCAGAATTGGTAGCTAGGTCTGATTTTCTTAAAAACTTTCAGGAAAATGTCATTGTGAAGCTTTACATCCTCAATCACAGTCCAGTAGTCTATCCCGCATGGTTTAGGGTGTCTCCATAGAATGTATTTCAGGCCATGTAATGCTACTTGAAATTACAGAAAGGAAAATTCAGTGGTCTTCAGACATATCCTCTGTCAAATTAATCATGGTCTGTTGATTCAGAGATACCAAATGTCAGAGATTTTTTTTTTTTTTTTTCCATTTTACCATAACCCGGGTGTGTGCATGCATTTCTGTAAAAGCTAGTGATAGGTTTTCTCCTCTAGTATATCGCTAAGGAGAATAGACAATACTATATGTACAAATCTATTCACAGCAAAAGCCATATAAGCCAAAAGAACCACTTATAGCTAGGCAGATGTTCGTAATCTTATTTTTATTATCTCCAAACAACAGTGTTTGATTCGATACATGAAAAGCAATAAATCAAGAGGTGTCATGACACATGAAACAATAAAAAGAAACATGGCAATAATCTGGGAAGAACATTTCTGATTTAGATTATCTGTGGCTTTCCTGGCTTCTGCCTCAGAGATGTTCAGACTGTGGTATGACATGGGCTAGATTTTAATGGCTCTATTATGTTATTGAGCACATCAGTGTATTAGCTAGCTGGGAAGAAGAGAAAGTAGTCAGAATTGTATACTCTGGTAGTTTTCTGAAGATGACAAGCAGTGAATGCTGTTTAATTTCAGAATGACCACACCAGGTAGAAAACCTAAACATATATAAAAACATCAAACATAAAGGTGCTTGATACAGTCTTTTTCCTTTTTTCGTAAATTATTTTACTGCTTCTACTAAGCATGAAGAAATTATACATTTGTTGAACTGAGCTAAGGCCAAAGAAGAGCTACAACATTATTTTCTTCATTTGTTGTTCAGATCCCCTCTAGGTCTTATCTGACATATTTATAGCTTTATAGCCACATTCATTAAAAATTTTCATGGGATTTTGTTTTAACTGATTATATATGTTAGCAACAATACTAAGCATAAACATGGAATTCATGTATACTCCCAGCATTTAGAGCATGTATAGTTCTCAGTAGTCATTTGTAACTTGTTTGCATATCACTGTGGACTAGGCTTGCAATCCATCTAACAATTTCCATGAAATGACTTGTACGCAGCTTCTGTAGCCAACAAGAGAGAAGACCATAACATATAGTGAAATGATGCACTGGCTGATGTGATTTCCTCCAGGAGAATGGAGGCAAAGGAGGCTGGGAGGGGAGAAATACTAAACCCCATGCAGATACAGGCAGATGTTATTTACAGTGATAACTTTTGCACAAGAAGATGAGTCTTCCTCTGCCTGAGCTCTAAAAACAATGGAGAAAGCCTCAAGAGCTCCAGACGTAGCTCAGACCATGAACCATAGGTGCTATTAATTGCTTCCAGAGGGTACTCTCTATACTGACCCTATGCTACAGTTAGCTTCTGCCAATATGTTTCACAGTTTATATAGAACTACCTTGAAATGAAACACTTCAATCTTGTTTAACAGACTGAAATATCTTGACCTGGATAGATCTGACCCTGAATCAAATACTTCATCTTGATTTTGCTGACATAAATATTTTATTTTCAGATGAAAGTTTTTGTTTTTCAGGTTAAAAATGGCAATAAATAAAAATTCAACATAGGTATCTCTTCAATAAAAATATACTTTTTATTCTAAAATTTTTCTAGATTTCTGTCTGAATGTTTCTGATAAATACACAGCAACAGTGTATACATATATTCACATATACGCAAGAGTATGTCTGCTAGATGCATGCACATAATCTCATATTTATTCACTCTTTGGAAAGATATCAACAATCTGCTAGGTGATAGGTCAGGATTCTCTATTTTAGCTAGCTGAAAAAGATGTTAAAATAGGGGAAAACTGGAAAAAAATAATAGAAACAAGAACAAAAAAGACCTTTTGCTTTTTTGGTATGTAAAGAAAATACTAAATAAACAATTAGTAAATCCAGTAACAAAAGTCAACACTTAAATCTGTGTGAGTTCTCTCTATGTCTATTTATTTTTCTGTCTCCAAATATTAAATGCAAACTTCAATACAAAGCCAAGAATTAGGTTCCATACATGGAAATGCCTTGGTGATTGTAAAAAATAATGCTGTGGTGTCTCTAGTTGGGAGGTTTGGAAGAAAAGGAATTAAAAAAAAAAAAAAAAAAAGAAATAAAAAAAAAAGAAAAAAAAAAAAAAAAAAGAAACTGTTCCACTTCATCTAGCAGTGCTGCAATACATCACTCCAATTAAATCCCAGCCAATAAGCAAAGGGACGTGTTAAGTAAAATTCATGAGCTTTGAATGCATGTGAATGAATATGCCAATCAGAATCAATGCCACCCATTCATCTGGTGTAACACCATGGTGATGACAATGAGCTTGAAACCAGCCTTTGTTGTTATCAGCTGTGCAGTAGTTGCCACAGCCCCAGCCTGGATCAAATGTGTGGGACATTTAAATCTTCAGCATGGCACCAACACACAGAACATCTTATTCATGCCAAAAAAAGAGCTATAATCAGCCTGCAAGTAAATAATTCAGGATCAGTTCCTTAAGGGGCACAAATTGCCTTCTTTTAAAATGACCAAAAGGCTGTTCCTCTCCTTGCTTGACTTTACTGTATAGACACAAGTACAGCTTTTTGTAACTACTGTGTAGTATATTTGTTACTTTAGAAAATCTGTTGCTATATTAATGTCTGTAGCTGATATTTCTGTGGGCCTTAACTGATATTGCAGTAGGAATATGTTTGTGGAGACCCTGCATCTCAGCCCTTTTGAGTGCTGCAGTGGCAGATGGCTAGCTCTCACTGCTTTTACAATAACCATTTCATTTGTGATGCTTGACCTGAATTCCATTCCTTGTTTAAAAGTGTGTCTCAGTTCTCAAATGGTATTTCACAGAACTGCCATTTCCATAGTGTTTCCACATGCTGTTCTCCAAATAACACATTTGCCCATAAAACAGGGTGGAAGAAAAGAATATGGAACTAAGTGCCACAATTGAAAATGTTTAATCTAAGAATATGTATCCAAATACTGATGACAGCTTCATTTTTATTGGATTTAAATTATACCACTGATATTTTCTTATATGTCAGTTTACATCACTTACAGATCACATTGTACTTTTAGTGCTTTGTCCTATGAGTTACAGTTCTCTTTCTTCCATTGTATTCTCAGTACTTATAACGCTGTAAATGTGAAATACTATGCTAAAGAAACAAGTCTGTGAAGTGGTGACATATACTCAACTTTTTTGAATAAATTAAGCATGCATACTTTCAGTAATAGATCCACCCATTAATCAGTGTGTTTAAAAAGATGTGACAACCACCCTGTAGAACTGATATTCCCCCAATTTACCAGCGGATACTATTCGCTGCTGAATACTTTTGTCTGCACATTTCTCATGTTATTTCTCAGTTCCTGTGTAGGAAATTAATCTTAAGAGGAAGAACAAGTGATCTTAAGGAACTTTATTTGGAAAGAGGTTCTTTCTGAGGTGTCTTCTGCAGCCAATTAAAATCTCAAGCAGAGGGAGCTGAAGACTTCTCCTTCAAGTACACATTTGATTAAGAAATATTAAACAAGATGCCTAGATTTGCCAAGAAAAACATACATCCTCTGAACATTCCCTCTCATTCTCTGGGATTGAGTCCACAAGGAATAAGTTAAACTTAATGGTGGGAATAAATGTGAGGATCACAAAGAAGTAGCAGAAACAATACTGCAGAAATGATGCTGTCTGCCCATTCAGATTATCTACAACCCTGTATTGTGATATTTCTGTTAGTGACCTAGTCTTTTCCTACCAGAAGTGACCTGGTCTTTTCTTACTGGAATTCTGCAATGAATTTAAAAAAAAAAAAAAAAAAAAAAAAAAAAAAAATTACTCTACCTGAGCTTTTTGCAGCACCTTAAACTGATCCACAGCCATTTGATGTAAGTTCATGCAACAGTCCCAAGAATGAGAGATATGAGACACACAGAAAATGTACGTTCCACCTTATAGCAAAAGACATATTTCTTTAGACTCAAAGTGAACTACAGATTATTTCCAGCTGTAACTAAACCTATACTTTATGGCATTGTGCAGTCAATAATAACTCAGATTTAAACAAATGATGTATCTCTGAACATATATCCATTTAATTCTTTTTTAAAAAGAGTGATGAATGGTTGTTCTCATAATTTGAGACAGAAACGTTGTACTTGATCTGCGATAACACGAAAGCATGAAAATATCCTCTGCTGATACTCCAGTCCTTCAGGTTTTTTTACCTAAGTGTGTTGACCTTCAAAGACCTAAAAAGCTCTCTGTTGTCCCAGTGAATATAAGGTAAAAGGAGTCCCAGAACCATGACTCTTTTTCTCAGGATTATCCTCAGACAGTCACTAAGTAAAATGAAAAGCTGACAAAAATTCAAGTGTTAACAAGAAGTAGCAGACATATTTCTCCAGCTATTCTTCATTGCATACAGCCATGACACTACCACCAAGGCAAAAACTGTTCATGAATGTTTTAAGTTGATTGAAGAGAATGCAGGTACTTATCCTCATGGTGAGGAGTTTTCTGAAGTTTCTTGCCATGTGGAATTTATGATTAAGAGTACCTATCCACAGTTCATAAACTTGGAAATCTTTTGGAAAACTGGTCTCCTTACCTGCAGCAAGTTATCACCTTATACCTATGAAAAATACTCTCTCCCACCAGTTACTTAGGGGACAGAATCTCATCCCAAAGCTGACCCTACCATTCTTATATAGCTGGATGTCAGCAGCACAATTGGCATGAAGCTATCAACTCAGAACAAACTTTGGTCGCCTGGACTCCTGCATTGCTCTCCACTCTGTATCACCAGTTGTCACAAGCTCCTTAGACCTGTCATCTATTTTATTCCACTAAATAAATCTCAAGGTTTTGCTTCTTATCATCAAGACACCATTGGGCTCACACTAGATAAATGATTGTATGAAGTTTCTGGTCAACAGATCTTCTATGGTAAAAAGGTATATGAAATATTTTTTGTAATCTGGAGCATTTGTGAGAACTGATTTTGTTACGTGATTCTGTTCAGGTTTTGCAATAATAGACTCTGATCTGAAAGGCAATTACTTCTTGTTATACTTAAGTGGACCAATGGCAAATAAGTAATGAACTTTGTTGCTTCTTGTCTGTTACTGTGGTTTAAATGTCCATCCAATTAACTAAGTACTTTCTTGTATTTGAAATTATATGGCTATTTAGATAGATAATAACATGGATTCTTCTACTTTCTACAAACATATACAAAAAATGCACACATTCATAGAGGGTTCCAACAGTTTCAGATGTCATTATTTTCACACTTAACCTTACTTCCTTTTAGGTGGTCAAAGAAATTTTGCTGCATTTAATAAAACAGGTTTCAGACAAAACTTAATCAGAAGTGTATGCAGAGGCAAAATAAAAACAAAAAACCCCAACAAAACAAAGAGTCCACCACTCTGACAGCCCTCAATAGCTATCCCAAGCTGTCATAATCAATACCAATAACTTTCTTCAGCAACTCACAAACCAAAGGTGAAGTTATAATTCCATCTTTGACCCTTTCAGCCTTGGACTGACTTACAAGAAAAATCTGTAGAAAACAGTTAATGTTGACCATGGTGGTATTTTATGTATTTTATTGAGATATCTGTCTGTTGGCCTTAACAAGAAATCACAAACTGATCTCTGCCCCCTTATTAATCACAATTTTGTTCGTTAATGACTAAAGCTGGTATTTTCAAAAAGTTTCTAAAGGAAATCTATAGATTTATACCAAGTTTTTAAATCTGATCTCCTCTTGCTGCATTGGGGATTTTGAAAATTGACTGAATCTGAAGCTGCATCTGAGAGGTGCTACATCTATGTTTAGTATAGACTTTGTTACAGCATTAGATTGAATGTGATATCGCTTATAAATGAAGAACTACTGTTAGAATACTTCTTTTACAGGCAATTCAAACACAAAATGTGTTCATATCCCATTCGCAGGGTGTTCCTTAAGATCAGAAATGTACTTTAGAAGATTAGAAGATTTAGAATCAATATTCTTTACAACAACAATAGTATGCATATACAATGTAGAAAATAAATTTACATTATTTTGAAAATATAACATCATCAATTATTTCAAATTTAGGGGCTGTCTATGGGCTAACTTGAGATGTAAGCAAATAAGTACCAATTAATTAAAATCTGTGACACTGTTAAGTACCATCTCTTTGATCTTTCACCAGTAGCTGACAACAAAGCACACATACTCACAAGCTTTAGTTTCAGTCAAGTGATCAGCAAAACATGTTCAGCGCATTTAAATAACAGAAGCTGGTAAAATACAGCTATCTTTTATAGCATTAAGTAAAGATTTGAGTTCAGATGACAGCATCTGGCATTTATAGAACAGATTACTTGGAGCCATTTGCATCAGATGGATAAGTTAAACTTAAAAATGGATGAAGACACAAGCCAGAGGCTAGAATAAATTCCTCAATAAATTCCCTGATCAACCATTGGTATTCTGGCTATTTAACCACAGATATAACATTGCTCTGTGAATAGTGTCACATAAACATCTGGGCAGAAAGACACACTGTGGATAGTTCACAAACAGAAGATGCATTTGTTTCAACGATATCAAAATTCAGAGGAAGCATAGAGCAACAAAAATACATGATGTGCACAGGCCAGAATCTAGATTTCTGTGTATATAGCTATCACACCTTTTTGAGATGGAGTGTTGGTGTTTTTTCTGTACATGTGTATATATTCTTAAGACTTATTAAAAGGAATAGCTATTTGTCTGTGAAAATGGGAGATGTTTGAAATATAATCAACAATATATAAAGTGACGTGAACAGTGTTCAAATTTTAGGTTTTAAATACAATTTTAGAATGGCATCATTATATAGACACATTAAAAAAGATTTTTCTAACTTTGTCATATTTTAACCTACAAAGACAAGGCACTGTCTTGCTTGTATATTTTCTTCTTTATTGCTTCACGTATTTTGACCTGGTAGGATATGTGGTTCTCTTCTAGGAGTCAAACTGTTGAAAAAAAGCAGAAATTTAACTATACTTATGTTCTAGTTCAGTGGAGCACTTGCTCAAGAATAGAGTTAAATCTCACCTCTAATTAACAATTTAAGTTGAAGCCATGCCTAAGTGGTTTGTGGAGTCAAGACTCAGAGAAGACAACTGCAGACAGACACTTTGATTTTCTCAGGTGAAGTGGATCAGATGATGGGGAGCACAGCGGTAGCGCTGCTCCCTGCAGCCGGGCGCTGCTGCCGCAGTGGTCCCCGGCCTCGGCTAACTCCCAGACTATTCTCTGGGTCTGTGTCTGTGCCAGCAACGGTTCAGCTGATTTGACAGCAGAGATTAGCAAGTCTCTGTGCTTGTGCTTGAGCACAGGCACTGTTTAATTTGCTAGTATAGACTTAGCTTGTGTGCATCCATGTGTCCTATGTGAAAAGGTCTTGAAACTGTCAGGTATTTTTTGGCATCCAGAAGTTTAAAGATCATTAGACCTAAATAATGTCTAATTATTTGTATTTCTCCCAGTTCCAGGGAACAAACACGTTCTCCATAATAAAAAAGCCTCAGGAAGCTCTAAGATTCAGCTGTCTAGAGATACAGAAAGGCGTTTTGCTTTTCTGCTTAACTTTATTTGTTCCTTTTATTTTTTTCATGATTTATCACGTCCCCCTAATGTCCCAGAAATGAACACACTTCTCTTCTTAGACAGTAGCCTGTAATTTACAGGCCATGAGCTCTCTTCACAACTCTGGTTTTGGTTTGTGAACCGGTTAATTCTCTGCATTAGAAACATGATCTATCATATCCTCCCTCATTCCAATTGTGAGAGCTCCAGGGACAGAAGACAGCTGCTCCTGGGGACAGCCACTCACTTCCCCCGATGTAATATGAGAGATGGAATCACTCCTGTGTGATGTCTCCTCCCACTGTGGATGTAGTCAGCCCTGAAATCCCTCTCACGATCATGTGCAGCACACATCATGCATGGCATATGTACAGGAGAAATGCTGGATGTACAAGGACTGCGGTACAGTAAGCTGAGTTCATGCAGGGTTCAGGAATAAATGCAACCTCCATGGCATGGGGTGAGGGTCCTGAGTGCCAATGCTTAGCTGGCCACTCGAGGGCAGGCACTGAGAAAAGAGAGCTTTTGGAAAAGTGATGGCAGCACTGAATATCTTCAAGGAACAGAAGCCTGGGAGGAAGCTCCCCCAGGCAACCCTGCTGAGGAGCCTCTGGGATCTCCCCTTTCCCTCAGGAACAGCTTTTGGACAAGGCTCTGGCTTGGCCCTGTCTGAGCTACCTTGGCTCATTCTGTCCCCATCACCCTCCCTGGCCATCCTGGGGCTGTCTGACACCCATTCCCCACACTGGACCTGATCCTGACCCCTGCCCATGGGCTGATGACCCATCCGGCCTTGGCCCATCCCCTGCCCCAGGGAGGTGCCCAACACCCAGGTGTCCCCACAGGTGACAAGTCAGTAGTCAGCAATGCTTTAGTAGCTGCTCCAGAGCACACCCAGGTTGAAACTGTCTCCATCTCCCTTCAGGAAATGTGTTCCTCTGTGTTCCCCTCCCACTTGAGTTTGACCAAGCTTAGACAACTTTTGTAAAGGGATGGTTCATTTCAAGAAAAATAATCTTCCTGTTTGCTCTCCTGTGGCATGGGAAGTGAAGCCCAAAGGTCATCTTTTCTGTATAAAGCATAAAAGTGGCCATGTCATGTCAAATCAAAAGTTCATTTTGCACAGCATCCCATTTGCATCAGTGGCCAACAGCGATGCCATGGAAAGGCACAGCAGTGCAAGACATATCTTGTTTCTTACAGCAAAAACTTCCAACCATCAGTGGTTTAGTGGCTCTTTGGGACCTCGTATATCTGAAATGGTGACGCTACAGCTTGCAGAGAAGTTACAAAATCACTTAATGTAATTAGCTCAGATACATCTTAGGATATTATCACTTCCATGTAGACCCAGGAGAATGAGAGATAGGATGGGGGCCCGTGAAGTGGATCTGTGCTACATTTTTGTGCAAACACAGTCCCCAGTTTTAATAAGCTTGTCTGGTTAAAATCATGCATTTTGACACTTGTTTCAAGAATTTCTTATTTTGACTCACCTTAGCCCTGTTTCAAAACTGATTTAGATTAAAACATGTTTAGCCTAAGCAAAAGAAATTTAAATGGACTCTTTTTACATTGGATTAACCAAACTAGTTGAAAATTAGTATTTAACTTAAGCCATTGTAGCATTGTAGATGTAGATAAAGCAAACATGTAACCAAGAGAACATGGCCTCAGGCACATGTTAAACTATCCAGTTAATCATAGTATTAAGATGACTAGCCCAGCTCTCAGCAATAACATGAATTAGTCTATCAGCTCTCATACTTGATCAAATCAAAACATCACACTATATTTTCAGCCACAGAATATGACATACAGCCTCAAAGGATCCATCTGTAATAGACCAAGGAAACAATTACCCTACGTAGCTTGTTCTGCAAACATTGAGATTATTCACTTGAAGAAATATGTGGAAGTTAAATACATTCTACCAGTGCAGGTGAATTTTCCCTTTTTAAATAATTTATTTATTAGAGTGAAGAAAAAGAAAAGAGAATCTGCCACTAGGAAGACTGAAGGTTATTGCATCAGTCCTGTACTGCACTTCAGTCTTCCCTGAAAACTCTTTTGTTTACTGTTAACACATGTAACAATTCACAATACACCAACATAGGTGAAGCAGCACAGGCTAATTCCCACTTCAGAGACCTGTCACATCAATTAAGGGATGGCTTATGCTTTCATTCTGAAACTTGTAATGCCACACTGAAAAACTAAACATTCTCATCATCACATTAACATTCAATTCAGCTTTTTCTGGCCCTTTTGCCATGCCTTAAGGTAATTTACATCAGTAATAATAACAATGCTAGATACTCAGCTAAACCAATGTTCAGATAATCTACACTACAGAATCCACTGTTCTGTAGGACAAGCAATATAGGTTTCCCTGCCCGGAAAAGGCCAAATCACTTTAAGAAATTGGTTTGATACTCAGGAATCAGCACTAAACCTTTATTACTCTGCTTCTAGTGAAACACCTAAATAAATTATTTTTTCATTTATGATATAATCAGTTTTGTTCCCCCTGACAGTTACTAAATTTAAGTATGTAGGTTTTAAGCAATTTAAATTTCTTAATCTTAAGGTTTTTAGTTCAAAGCAAATATTGCTAAATATTAGATTCTAAACTCATTTGAATCTTAAAGACATTGATTTTCAATGAGTTCATGCATATTTGTGTTTCATCTCTGAGACTATTCAAATGAATGGCTTGACAGGCAATAATATCAAGAATTTAAAGACATTACATTTTTCAATGCAAGAATTTGTTGAAAACTTACATTTAAAAGTTATGTTCACTCCGTAAGGAAAAGCATCACACAATCACTCCTTCATTCATTAAAATAAATACATTTCCAAACCCAAGACACAGAAAATTTATAGCAAACTTCTAGAAATGCACCTGACAAATTAAAATTGTTCCTAGAATATTCAGTGTTAATTCTATCAAGTTCTCTTGGCAAAATTGCAAGCTTATTTTTAAAATTTGTGAACAGAAAAATCTAGTGGTTTTTTAAGTTTGTTTTTTTTTTTTTTTTTAATATATATTCATAATTCTTGAAATAATATTGCCTTTTTTACTTTGCTTGTGCTTATACAGTGTAGCATAGCATTTGGATGATTTTTAATTACTTTCGTCATGACTATAGCTTACCTGTTAATTAAGGAAAGACTTCTTCAAAAATGACTGACCCTATACAAAATAATGTGGACCTCATAGAACAAGTCTGTGATGCAATAGAAACAAATGTAGGTCTCCTGTCCCCTGGTCCAAGACTAGGATATACACCCATCTTTTCACTCAGAACTGGACACAAGCAAGGATCAGTCCCTGGCCCACAGCACTTACACACTGTAAAACATGTAGGGTAAAGGAAAGGAGGATGGAAAACACAAAGAGAAGAGCGTGGCATACCCAGTGTCACTTACTGAGGAACTGGGAAAAGACATGACTGAACTGGTGCTTCAAAAAGTATCACTTTTTGCTTCTCACTAAATATGGTTATGTGCGATACATATCTGAGATCTTCTCCCCACATTCTTTTTATAGTCAGTGAAGGGCTGGTCATTATAGACCACACAGTAGACAGTGTAATTCAGTTCATCTTAAGGTAGGTGCCCACATCATGGGCTGTACTCACTAGATCTCCATCAACAATAAGAAAATCCTAAAATGGTTAGCTGAGGAGTGCATACTACTCTTCCAGACACTGCAAATTAAATGAGATGAATCTTACCCAGTGTGGTGTTCAGTCTATCCTTTAATCCACATTGTATTTCAAATACAGAAATCTCTAGTAGCCACACTACAAGAACAACATGCTAACACAGCTGGAGATTTATTAGCTGGGAAATACAGGCACCTCTGCTGCACAACATGTGGGCAATGAATCTGTTATCTCTAGGCAACAATGCATGTCCTGGGTACACCAGGCTTAACACTAACACGTAACAGAAGAGGTACAACAGACAGTTAGCTAGGACTTCTGGAGACTTTCATGGAACTGGAAAGACAAATATTTTCTGTACAGAAAAAGATAATACGACCGGGAGAATCCTGATAAATGATAGCTCCTAATGCAGCCAGTGCATTTAAACTCAGCAGGGTTTAAAAAGACAGCTGTTCCTCCATAACACCTTCTGGCAAGGCTTGTCTCAGTGCTGCTGCCTCGGTCTAGTCTCTTCCCAAAAGCTCCAGTGAGAAAAATGAGATATATTTAAGTCTCATGAATGGTTTGGTCAAGATTGTCCAAGTTTGCTTTTAAAACAGAGAACATTAGAGTTGCCTTACAAAAGGAATCGCTGACAGTCTTGGTGGAAATGGAGGTACCTCCAATTTGATTTTGTATGTTGTGCTGCTTGAAAAGTTAGCAGTCCAGCAGCTGAGGCTGAAGGTAAGCTAAGCAGCTGCTAACAGCTTAGCTGTACTCATGAAAAATCAACAGTTTATCACATCAGTAATTGTGAGTCATACTCTTAATGCTCCATTTGCATTTGCTGTTACTGATATAGTACGAACATTACTTTCATATCACATCAGTGCATTCATACAGCCCTGGTCAAATATAGCTGTTCACATTGATACAGCTGTCTGTGCTATATAATAATATGAAGCAACCCCTAGTACACTAGATGTTCCTACTTTGGTCTAAATTATACCATTTTCATGAGGTAGAAAATGAAAACAGAAAGAAAACAGAAAACAGAAAACAGAAAGAAAACAGAAAGTAGAAAATGAAAACAGAAGAAAAAACACTGTACATAACAAGGAACAGAGAGAGCACATTCTGAGAAACAGGATGGTTTAGTAGATAAGTTAGTTACATAAAAGAGTCATTAAATAGACTAGAGTCCTTCCACCTGAAAAAGAGAGAACTAGACAGGGAACATGATGGAGATCTGAAAGTCCAGAGTAGTTGAAGGAGGTCAGAGTTTTTCTGCTATGTTCCTTCTGAAAGAACTAGGCATCCCAACAACCAAAATTAAATCTTTATTAAAGTGGTTCATAATAAGTTTGTATCTGCTTTGAACAGGGTGTAATGGATGTTAAATAAATCACATGGTGTTTTAAAATAAAACTGAATGGAAAAAAAAATCTTTCAGGGATGATCACTACACACACGCGCATAGAGAATCCCCACAATTTTGCCTTCAGAAGCTCCTGACTAACAAAGTGATGGAGGGTGGAAGAATATTACGAGGAAATATCACTATTTGCTTATTCTGTTCATTAAACTTTTTCCAAGACAATGATTTTTGGTCTCTGAAGTAGAAAGGAGGGCTTTAGACTGATCTAGAATGACAATTTTTAATGAAAGTATACTGCAGTAAGATAAAGCAGCTGTAAGTCCCAATTTCTGGCTCTCGTACACATCTCTGTGATCTGGCAAAACTTTTAGCAGATCCAGTCACTAGCACAAATGGTGCCTTTTTTCATATTGAATTCTCCGGGAATGAAGTGGCTGGTTGCTATCTGTAAACCTGAAGATTGGTGATTGGTCACCATTGCCTCAGTTACAAGTTTTGCAATAAAATATTTCCTTACCTCCCTGACATCTTGGTGAACTACAGTCTGCAAAGTTCTCAGACATACTCCAAGTTCAGACCCTGGATGAAAAAACACAACTCTTACACAATAGGCATGCTGTGTTCTGCTTCATCCCATCTCATGCTCCTGTGCCTAACCCACAAAGGGGTAAGCAGTGAATGCTCTGAGTCATATTTGGATCACTTAGCATTTGTGTAACAAGGGCAGTAGAAGTCTGTGCTCAGATGGCAACATCCTGGGATAGGAAATCATATGTTCACCCTTGACAGTATTCACATGATATGACTGTCAGAAGATAAAATAATTAATTTCAGCAAGTTAACTTGATTCTGCTAAGAATTTGCCATATCAGATGTTAAGTATTTTGGTCCTGATCAGGGCAAGTTTTGAAGGGCATGCTTTAAACATTAAAGGTATTAATTCACAGAGGTTGTAAGTGGAAAACTGTAAATAGAGAAGCACCTGGTAAACAGTCCTTACTTTTAAATGATAGATAGATGGGCTTTTACCACAAGTGTAATTACCTATCCACCTCTTTGGCTACAAAAACTCTTAGGAAACTCTTGATCTCTTCGTATGGTCTTAGTCTTCAGAAGATCTTAGTCTCTTGCCTCCCAGCAGCTTCCTTGAATTATCTGTAATGAATGAATCAGTTTTGTATTTCTAAGTCAGGAAAGACCATCTCTTTTTCAAAGGTTACAGTTACAGTGACTACTTCCATTTTCCCTAGGCTCTGAGTAGATGAAGAATGTTTTACACCTTTTACACAGATCTATCAAACATCAGTGCTATCAGATCTTGTATTGACAGCAACCAGTAAGAAAATGAGATGTGCTAAAGACTTTGTAAATTGCTGGGTAAACAACTGTGAGTTAAGCACACTACCACAGCTGCAGTAGACAGTGTTTTGCCTGCAAGCACCAAAGAAATAAGAACTTATGATGTTAATTATGCCAAGGGATACTAAGCCATTAAACTATTTCTGGTAGGCCCAGCCTATACTATTCAGTGCAATTATCTAAACCAATGAAATGGTAATTAGTGACAATACTTGGTACATGTGAGCTTTACAACATGACTCACATATCTGGATATAAGATATCATTAGTCTGTAATTGACAATTAAAGCATGAAATTTTTTCCACACTTTAACCTTCCCAAGATTACTCTTGTCACCACACTATCAAAAGTCAATTCCTGAAGCTATCGTGCTGTAATGCTATGTCAAAAAAACTGCAGTAGTAGTTTTTATAGCAGTTAGCCAGACCAAGCTTAAGGTTAAAACCATATATAATGATGTTAGATGTCTCTATTCCAAAAAAAATATTTTTATGCAATTGTATGGAATCAGTGTGGTTGGGGATGTTCACTTTAAACAAAAAGTAAAACTGACAAATAATTGAAAACCAAATAGTTTGAGAAAAGAAAGAGATGAAAGAAAAATAGAGAAAGGGAAGGAGAAAAAGAGAGGGAGGGAGGGAGGGAGGGAGGGAGGGAGGGAGGGAGGGAGAGAGAGATTCATTAATTTCTATATCTGTACAGCAGATCAGAAAACCAAAGTCCTCAACTAATTCACTGTTCTCAAGCAATGAACACCATAATACCATGCCATTAACAAAACTGATCATTTTTTTTTCACAAATGTGAAAAGGGAAAAAAGCCAACACCTTGCACTGCTTGTATACAATATTTTAGTACAGTGTATATGTTATAAACACATTTTAAATAAAAACAAAAATAATTTGACAAATATTCATAGCAGTTTTGATCATAACCATATGCAAAGGGTGTTTTATCGATTTATTTGTGTGCATTTAGATGGGGAGGCAAGTAGTTGACACCAGTATATTTTAGAACTGTTCTCCTTACAGCTTTTAGACAGAAATCTTAGTCTGATAAAGAAGCTAGATTTTGCTACACAACTTCACACTGACTGGTGCCTTGTTTTCTCCAAATTAAAAGTGGTAAATCGGCGATAATATTCTAATGGATTTGAATGGGCTTTGGGTTTGGCCCTCTACAAAAGTCTCACTAACATCAATGTGATTTTTTACATAACAAGGTTTTAATCAATACAAAAAATATTGAAATTGATCATTATCATACATTATTCTTAGTCTATTTTAAGTACACTTTTAGTCTGAAAAGACTAAGGTTATCTGAATAAGTACTATTCTTAATGGGACTCACTCCCTCCACCTCTGAGTCTGTATCCTTCCTACATAGTGTAAGTTCTGCTTTAAATGAGCTGGTGCTGTCGTTCAATGTGAGATGTGTTTCATACTGACTTATAATTCTGTACCTATGTAAAACATGTCACAATAGGTGGCACACAAAAAGCCCTAGAAGTGAGGCCTGTGGCTTGAAGCTACTACCCATGATAGAAAGGGTGAGTGAGGCTAGAAATAGTCTTAAGAAGGAAGGGGCACTTTCTCTGGATGTGGAGTGAATGCCTGAGAAGCAGCATGCCCTTGTTCTGATCCTGTGCAGAGGTTTTGTCCCAAAACATATGGATCCTACCATGCAGAGATGAAGGTTTATTTCCTTGGTTCCAAGTCTGTTCTGTACAGCTCAGCCTGTACCACTTAAGTTTTAATGTGTTGTTTGCCATGAGCCAAGCAGAACTTCGTTTCCTACCTAAGTTCAGAGACATAAATTGGATCCAGGTTTAGATTCTGTTCAACCTACACAACAGCAGCAGAATCTGGTCCAGTTTTCTGCTTTGCTCAGAGTATCTGTACTGTAAACTACAGACAAGCTACATCACAGTAGGATCAGTGATTTTTTTGCTTGTGTTCTTGCCTAGAGTGGCATTTTTATTGAAAAACAAAAATGTATTAAAAAAATAGTGACAACTGACTTTAATGTACAGGGGAGACAAAGGTATTCTAAAGAATCAAGAGATATTTATTAAGAAAGTTACTATAAGTATTTTTATAATCAATATAGGTTTTTTCCCACTGTGGTTGGTTTGGTTTTTCAGGATAGACAAGATAGTCTTTCAGTGATGCTCTTTCAAAGACTAGATATACAAAACCATACCTTCTACAGGAGAAAGAACTATAGATATATGTATAAATTAAAACAAAACAAAACAAAATAAAACAGATTTCCTTGGTACTTTTGAAACAAAACTTCAATATATAAAATGATTCATGTGTGCAAATAAAAAGAAAATGATGAATGACAGCCAATTGGAGGAAGCTTTTAGTGACACCTAGCAAGGATTTGTCTTAGCTACTGTGTCATTAAAAATATTAATTAATGCTCTCAAATACAAAGAAAACGGCATGTTGATAAATTCATGATTGATTTCACATTATGAGGTACGTGTTAACACAGAGGAATGATGCACGAGACCTACAGAAACTAACAAAAATTAGTGACTTTGATTAATACATGTTAGCACTTCTCAAGGAAAAGAATCAGAAATACAAAATAATCAGTGGGAACAGAAATCTGGAAAATAATGCTGTCAGTATGCTAGTAAACAGCAATTACAAGCAAAATTTCATTACAAAAAGTCATGAAAATGCTGCAGTTTGGCACAGCATGCACAGGCATCTGATGACAGAATACAATGCTTCCACGTGGCTCCTGTCCAGCCATACGTACAGTTCTGTATTATACCCTCATCCCACAATAACTAATGAAAAGTTGAGTTTGTTGTAGTTTTCACTAAAAAAAGGAAGTTAGGGACACTGTGAAGTGTTTCTTTAAGGTTCTGGGGTTTAGCACTGATGTGCAAAGCGTTCTTTCCTTGAGCACCAAGGAATCAAACTGCAATCCATATAACAAATTTCAAAGCCCATTTTGTGACCAGCACCTGTTTGAGGGCTACCTGAAATTTTCCATAGGCCATTGACTGAGCTCACCAGCCGTGCCTATGCTAGTAAATTGACCAAGATCAGGGTGCAGGGCTGCAGTGGTCCATATTACATCAGGTTTTGCTTAGGACACAATAGCTATGTCAGGTCTTTGTAAACAATCAACTATTTGCTTGTTCCTTCACTTAACTTAAGCAGAGTTTATGCCCACAAATTTCTAAGGTCCCTACCACCCTTAACACAAATGCACCATTTTCAATAACAGTGAAAGTCCAAATAATGATCTCTCAAAGTCTCTTTCAGACAGAAATAAAAGGTTAATTATTCATGTATACAGAAAATGTCTTTTTATCAGATATTTCCAGTAACAAAATCAAACCGAATTCTATCCTTATTCCTGTCCATGCCCCACTTTTTTCAAACTACTGGGAGTGATGAGAGTGGGGCACTGGTTCCTATGAGCCCCTAGAGGATTTCTGCTGTTTTTTGCAGAATTTATTGGCTGTGATAAACAAATCCAGAATATTTGGGTTTCCCTCTGCAATGTCTTGCAGAATCACTTTGTCTGGGAAACTGTATTAAACTTTAGCACCATGCTAAATCTTGTGCTAAACTTTAACACCAATGCTAAATTAAGTAAATCTTAATTAAGATTATCTTTTTGCATAAATTTAATTGTATTCATAATACAAATCTTAAAAACATCTTCATTGGAAAGGGGGTCTTATTAAGGAGGATACCTTTCAAATTTTAACAAGTTCTGAGCACTTCCCTTGTTCAAGACAGCCTTAGCAAACTAAACCTTCTGTTTTAAAATTTTCTAGTCTCAAATCAGAGACATCTTAATTTTAGAGGAGACTATATTAATTTTCTTCAAAAAAAATATTACTTTTTTCCAATTTAAGATAAAATAATCATTTGGGTCAGAATTTTCTGCTCCTTTTGCAGCACCACAGGTGAGGTTGCTGAATGTTTTCATCTTTTTCCAAAGTATAACTAATACTGAGTACTGTTTTACACCCTTTTTAACTGACATGTGGCTCTCAATATCATGGGTGCTTGACTCAGAGCTGTTCAACAGAGCTGAATCTTCAAAATCCAAATAAAACTTCCTACCATCCTTCCAGCCAGGGGCTATTCTGGCCTTCTCAGTCTGGGTAAATCAACTTTAATATCTTACAAAGTTTTCCAAAATGTTTTATGAGTTATTGCTGAGGATCTCACGTCCTCTCTACAATTTTAGTATATGCATCTTTTTAAACTCAAATGGCACTTTAAATTGTCTTACTTCATTGGTATATTAATTTATTATTGTGTTTGAAAATAGTATGATGTCAAACAGTACTAAGATATTAATGACAAAAACAAATCACAGTCAGTGGGAAGGAAACTGTGTTTATCTACACATTTTTAGGACATCTAGCAGATGTAGGTCCTGTACTTGCATCTGAGGGCTCAGACATACCACTATACTGCAAGTAGTAAATTATGATAGTAATTCAATAGTGATAGTAACAAATAACATAAAAAGAGCCTTTGAATAACAACCTTTTGTACCTTTCAGTATCTAACAGTAGTCACTGTTAGAAGTCACTGTCACTGAGAAGATTTTAGAAACTAATTTCAAGCTGATGCTTTCAAATGGAAACAAATGTCATAGTGGAACCACAGTTCTAGTGAACAGCAATTGTGTGATTTTTCTTATTGAAACAGACTTACAACCTTGTTCTTCCATGTTCTCTGGCATGGTTCATATATTATTTGTTTTCCTCACATTTCAGACTGATATTTCTTGCTGAGGTACTTAGCATAGGAAGCAGAACATGCAGGAGCTTTTACTTCAATCCATCTGATTTACTATTAGCAGTCACAGCTAAGGTTAAGATTCTGGACCACAGCCTGTTATTATTAATTCAAGTCTTACAGTCACCATTAAAATAGGCAAAAGATTTGCCATACATTTACCAGAAAGGTATGAGGTAAATGGTTGTACAGGGCTATTGGCCAACAAATGTTAAAAACTAAAAAATGGATCTCTTTTAAAAATATATTCTGAAAAGAACATTGAGCTCCCTCAGGTCCCCCCTGTGTGGTCTTCCAGCATAAATTAATCACTACTTATAAAAGCACCTATATATTAAAACAATTTTAAGCATAAAACATAAGTTTGATTACCAGTTCTCAATATCTTTGTCACAGCAGCAACATAGATTGGATTGACAGCATTGGTAATATTTTCTGGGACTAATTAAAGCCATGACTTATTTAACCATCTAATAAATAAACAGATCACATCATCTTTCTCTTATAATTACAACTTGTATCCATTATAAAAACTTTCCTCTCAAAAGTGTAATATCTGAGCAAAACTCCTGTGGAAGTTAGTGCATATCAATATACCTTTTGATCAGAAATCAGGAAACAAGGTACCTTAAAAAATGCTGAAGCACAAGGATAGCTCTTATATTGCTGATTTTTGGAGCTTTCTTCTGGAAAAAAAACAAAAAAAACCAAAAAAACAAAAAACAACAAGCAAACAGAAATACTTGCATTATAATTTGCAAAAAATGGCTCATCATTTCAGGTTGTTCTTTCTCCAGTGGCATTATTTATTATCTGGAATTATAGAAATATTTTTTAATTGAGTTGGAATTAATTTATGAATTATTATGAGCTACACAGGAGCTTCATAGGAATTATAATTTCTGCTCCTTTATGTCAGTAGACTACCTTCTGAATCATGTACCTTAGAGAGAATATCTATCTAGGCAAGATGTTCCAGTACCTCATGCCCATGAAGTTTAGCAGTTGAATCTTTTTCTGACAAAAATAAGGATTTTTTATATATATATATCATCCTGCCTATTAGAAAAAAACAGTATTTGGTGTAGAAGCATGTATCTGTTGCTTTACTGAAATAAAAATACTTTTTTTTTGTGGTCAACAGGTTCTACTGTGCTAACAGTCAAAGGCATTTGATAATTCTGCAATGTACTGGTTAGTTCTTACATTTCCACTTCTTAAAGGTATGTTTCCACTTCTGGAAGAAAAGATCCAGAAGAAAAATTGCACATCCCCTAGGACTGCTTTCCCAATCTGACCCGGGCATTTTTCTAAACAGAAAACTGTGCTGCAAGAGAAAAAGGACAAATGTGTTTGGCTTGAGGAGAGGGACCTTCTCTTCTACCAGGAATTCATTTATTCTTCCTCAGACTACCATACTGAGATCTGAGTTCATGCCTTTGGAAAACAAGAAGTCTGTACAAATTGTGAGATGTGACCTTTTTACAGATCTGCTGCAACCTATGAAGAAGTAAAAATCTAGCTTGGGAAAAGTCAGCTGTAGCAGGGGAGAAAACAGCTTTCAACAGTATTACTGGTCTTAAACAATAATATTTGGAGAGTAATTTCCTTCTCTATGTATCCCAAATAGTAAAATATATGATCTTATAATTATTTTCAGCTGTTCATAATTATTAATATTATTTTGCCAGTTAAGGTCCAGCCTATGGACACATTGTGACACAGATTTGTACTGTCCTTTATTACACTTTTGCTAGGTTATACATTCAAGAGCTAGAAGTCACAGGTCCTTGTTCCCTTGTTTTAATCCACTACCACCAGAAAAAAAATAAACTCTAAGCAATCACTCTTCTTCCAGTTAACTTATGGAGGCTAAAAATGGCAGAGGGGAGGGGACCAGAGCTGCCCACTTCTACTGAAAATTCTCTAGTTTCTGGAGGCTGCTGGGGATACTGCCTCTGCCTCATGTCATCCTTCTTCCCTCTGGAGAACACTGCTTACAAGGCATGAAAAGGCATGAGAGGCTTTATAAAATTAGGGTGTCCTTTCTGAAAGCACTGAAGGATTTGGCTCAGTTCTGTTCCCAGTGAAATTAAAGCTAAAACTCTCATTGACATCAAGGGAGAAAAACAACCTCTTCAGCAGGGGCTAACACACAGCATGTTTCAAAAACCCAGCCTCCCAGAAGTTATACATATTACTGTAAAAATAAAGATATGAGGCATCTCTTTCAACATATTCATATTCTTCCATTCAGATATACATTTTGTAAATGGGAACACAGTCGCTTCTGCTCGTAGCTAAAACAGTGACTATTTGTCAGCTCAGCAGCTAAAAAGAGGGGCAATAACAGGTAAGATCAAAGGGCTTAAATAGTCTCTGTGGTCAGAATGACAAAATGCTTACAGCCTCGAATAGGATGTAGTCATTAGACTGGGGAAATGAACGATTTTGCTGAATGGGCACAATGGTAACCGATTTGGAGTGAAACAATGGGCCTTCACCTCATTGTAAGATCAGGAAGATTTGCTAGGTACACAGGAACACTGCAGCTTCGTTTTGAAGTTAATATGGGATGAATAAAACAATGGGAGAAATGATCCAAGCAGGGTAACATTAGAGCAAGAACATTGATGGGGTCATGGTATTTTGACCTTTAGGGTTAACCAGATCAAAGGGTTTGCTGATTAGCAAAGTTGCTTTTTTTTCTTTTTTTAATTACCGCAAAATTGGCGTCTCCATGGTTATTCTTTTAGTTACCTTTGCAGGTAGACATTGTCTATATGAAGCAGAAAAAATAATTCATGACAAGCTCTTTGTAATTTGAGAAGAGAAGGTGCATCCACTAGAGGAAAACAAATCTGTGGAACGTGTTTTCTTAAGGATGATACTAATTCCTCTTATAACATAAATGCCTGATCAAGTGCCCACTGCAGTCAACAGAAAAGCTGCTTAATGGTTTCAGAGAAGTTTGTCTCAGCCTTTAAAATAAGTTGCGTACCTTATTTTATCAAGTAGATAGGCCTTTTCTGCTGTTTTCACTCCATAATATTTTAAATGTATGAGAAAGTAAAGTCATTGTTTTGATTGTAAATATGGTGTCATAATAACAGGAGAGAAGAGGCATAAGGAGGTGAATTTTTATAAACTAATATAGTGTCCTACCATATCAATAGGTCATACTTCTATGGTCCTCTGCACTTCTGAAGTATGAGAGGTGGACCTACATTGTGGTCTGCTCTTTTAGCAAGACAATGAGAAGGTAGAATTTAAACCTCCACTTACTAGATTTAAGTACTTTGATCCATATTTAAGCAAATGGATTTAAAAATGAGGCCATAAATGACATGCCTATGGCCACCAAAATTTTCCATGTTATTCTGTCTCCTTAAAGTTGTTCTAATTGTATTACTTGAAGAAATTGCCCCAGTATAAACTTTAGTTCTTCTCCCTCTCACAGCTAAGGAAAATTAGTTCAACCAAGGCATTTAAAAAAATATTCAGTTACCTCCAAGTACTGCATTTCCTCTTTGGCTATTTGGAAGTTGTTTAGAGTTAGAAACAGTTGTCCAGGAAAAATGGGAGCAGATTTAGATGAAAAACTCAGATACCATTTAGGCAAAGTCTGGGAACTCTGCAGTCCCTCCTCCACTGTCATCTTGTTTTCTGGCAACTTGTGATCCTGAATACTCATAATATTTCCTAATATTTCTGTGAATGACCTAGAACCTCATCCTTTCTACATCTCCAAGTGACCTGTTCTTCAGAAAATCCTGTCAATCAGTTAAAGACCTAGGTCTGAGGGAGCTGGTTCTGGATCCTTGGTTTTCTAATTAAAAAGCAGCCTTTTGACATGGAAATCTCAAAAATCTAAACAAATTTACAATGGTTTTGCTATCACTTAATTAATAAACTCATTTTTCTATTTTTAAGAAAGCTGGAAAAAAAGTCTGCCAAATTCAGATGAGGACCGTATTTTCATATCTCCCAGATGTTATTCAGCATATGTTTTGTGCACAACTGCATCTGTGCTTGCCTACTGCAAGAGAGAAAGATCTTTTCCAATTAATATTTGTAACTGAAAAGTAGCAGAGCATAAATTTTTCATATGAGAAAAGGGGCATGAATTATTAGAGGGTAATAATGCACTCAGATTACCTTTGGGCTGGTACTGCTAGTACGCCAACATACCTTTGCCTTTCATCTAGAAGTGATTGTTATTAGAGGCAGTCTAGATATTTAGTTCAGAAGATTGGTCCTTTCTACTGGCCCATTGCTTTCAGATCTATACATGTTCACATACAAGTAGTGCCTATTTGTGGTCAGGCACCTATTGGATTTTTTTAATAGACTCCTTATTAAAAATATTTTCTAAATAAATATCATTATAATTGGATGGACCAACGCATTTTAAGTATGCATTTCAAATTAGCATTCCTCGAGTAATTTCTCTTCGAGAATTACAGGTTTACAGATCAAAATGGAAGTTTGGAGGAAAGTTACAGAATACAGAGGAAGTGAAAATGTAATAAATCTTGACT
Organism: Tyto alba; assembly: GCF_018691265.1. Taxonomy (NCBI): domain Eukaryota; kingdom Metazoa; phylum Chordata; class Aves; order Strigiformes; family Tytonidae; genus Tyto; species Tyto alba. Next base: position 37,588,322 of record NW_024881316.1, on the reverse strand, counting down.
CAGACATTAAATGTTTTTTAGATATGTCCTATAGTTTGTTCAAGAAAAATATTTATCTGTAACACAGTTTCTTTATGATGTAAGAAGTGAGAGAAGTAAAGCTTTCTCCTGTATTTGTTAAACATTTTCTAGTAACTGCATTTTAAGAATCAGGTATGTATACTTTATATATCTATCTTTATGAAATCCAGAATATTTTGTGAAATCTGTGCAAATCATCCCCAAGAAAATTTGGTTTTACAATATGTTTCCAGTGGGAGGATGAGACCAAATTCAACATCAGTGCATGACATTAAAAGATGCTCTGAACTGGGAAGTGTATATACACGCTAAGAATTGCCGTAGCCCTTCTACGTCAAACCAAAAAAAGAAAGCAGGCATTTTCCCAAAGAAGCTAGGAGAGCAAGCACTGAGCTGTATAGGAGTATCTCATAAATGTTAATGCATCTATCCTGAAGTAAGAAAGTTATGTTATTTCTGCTTTAGAGAAAGGGAACTGAGCACAGAAGTAGAAATTCTAATGCTGTAGCTGTCAGTGTCCAGAAACCTACTGCTTTGAGTGAGGTCAAGGCTTCACTTAAAGACATTGAACAGAAGCTTTTGTTTAATTTCATTTCAGTTTCAGTAATTTAATTTCTAAACTCTAAGACTCAAAGTTAAGCTACTGATTCTAGGTTTTATCAGTGATGAAATTTTGTGGAGCTGAGTTTTAAAACTTTTATGTCATTTAATCACTTGTGATAAACATTTGTTTTAAAATAATTTCCTCATTACCTCTGTGATACTTGCTAAAGACATTGCAGTGGACCAAAGCTACTCAAATGTACCGTTATGAGGGAGTGCCCAGGAGGAGGACACTCCTGGTCACTCCTCCTAACCACTGTCCTTCTCCTGCTCAGGAGGACAGTGGTTAGGACATTCTTGGAGATCCTGTAATTGCTTTGAAAGATTTTGGAAAGCAGTCTTATGGAAAATATCTGGAACTCCTTCAGACTGGCATAATTTCAGACCTCATAGACCAAGAAGGCATTCAAAGCAAAACCCAGCTCCTGAAGGGATAATTTATATGGAAATTTTGCAGTGTTTGGTATTTAGGAACCTGGATTCTATCCATTGCTAACTTATTATTTTTTTCCTAATTTGCCCAGAAGGCTTATGAAATGCATTATAAATCCTACATTTAAGAAAAGAGATACTATTGTGTTCTCCCATAGTCATGCTGTCACTTAAGTATATGGCTCCCAGAAAGATCTCTGCAGTTGTACCCATCCTTGTTCTAGCCAGGATTTGTAAGGTAGCACTATACAAAAGGAACAACATGTTCAAAGAAAAGATCAAGTTAAATGTGTAACTCAGGCTCCAGCTTGGCATCCTCTGTGTTAGATCCTAAATCAGCTGCTAGAACATACCTGGTGAGCAGCTGCAGACTGCTGCTGAGTTATCGGAGACCTCCCACTTGGTTACTCTGTCTGCTGGATCTACCTCTGCACTCTAATTGTGCATGAAGTGTCATGAAAGGGGAATTCCAATGCTGAGAGGGGAGAGATGGAGGCTTGCTTTGGGAAAGGATGATACGACTTGCTGTGCAGGCACAATGGTTTAAGAAAGCACAATGCCATGTGTGCTGGTCAAGTGAAAATCCCTTACACTAGGCAAATAAGAAAATGAAAGTATTGGTGGCTTTATTGCATGTAAATATTTTAGGTTAAATTTGCCTTTTAAAATTGCAATTTTATGTAAGTGACAGATCATTTATTGATTTCAAAGGACAGACATGCTAACACAGTAACCGAATGTAGTTTCAGGGAAACGTTGGCATGACATACAAAATCTGAGACAAAGTGTTTGAGACAGAAAAATCTCTCCCTCCTCCCTGCAGTACCATGTATGATTACAGATTCCACTACTGCTAGGTTCTGGAAGCCTAAAGGAAGCAATGCTTGTGACAAAACCAGTATTAGAGTCAGCAGTGTAAATCTCAAGCCTCTGGCTACTGACAGCGCAGAGGAAGAAATGATCACTCCAAGCTCCACACTTTGCCCCGGGGGGAAACTGGGACAGTGTAAAGGCTGAAAAACAGGCTATGTAGCCATAAGGTGAGTGAAAGAGGAGGCAGGGAGGAAGTACCCATCCCTGCAGTAATCAAAACTCTGGAAAAGCCTCTTGCTGCTGCCCTTTTCAACCTGCCCCAGGCCTCAGCCCCACATTCTGCAGGAGACAAACAGCTCTGAAAATCAGGCCCCTTTAAAGAGCTCATGCTAAGCAGTCAAAATCAATTAGCACTCTCAAAGTAGGATGAATGATAATGGATACAGAATTGCCTTGGTACTCAGGGGACTGGGATTCAATTCTTACCTCTCTTAAACTTCCTCTGTGACCTTGGGCAAACCTATCTGTTGCTCTTTTCCTCTAAATCATGTTTTATATACTTTTACCTCACAGAGCTTTTGCAAGGTTTTTGAATCCTTGGATTTCAAAGTCCTCAAATTCTATACTCCATGAATCTAGACAGAGTTTTGAAATGTAAGCTTGTGTGATTTTCTCCTCTAGATGCACTGAGCTAATTGCAGTATCTTTTGGAGATGTATTACGATTTTCTAAAATGATCTATAAAAAAAAAACATTTAAAGATGCAATGAAATAAGTTAAGTACAATAATTATATTTTCTACAAGAATCTCTGTAAGGAACAGGAAGGGAAATAACAGATTAATTTCTATTATTTGATTTTTCATTGAAACAGGTAAACAGCCCAGACAACTAATCCTCTTTTCTTTCAGAATCAGGAACTGATTCACAGGTGTTGATGAAAGCACAAGGGTGTAAAGAGCAAGGAAAAAACTGAACCACACACCTAGGATAGTGAACCGTTTCAAAGGCAAAAATGATAACTAGTGATACTTGAAAATCCGTAAAAGATGAGCAGCTTTGAAAATCACCCTCTATTCACACATCATGTTTGTACCTACTGTAGTTGTAACTAAATATTGACACCTGACATCAGTATTCTACACAAGCTAGCATCTTCCTGAATTTTGTGATCAGTAGGTCCTAGAAGTTTTCTAGAAAAAAAAAAAAAAAAAGTGTTCCATAAATTTGTGACAAACTCTTATAGCAATCTTTTCAAATTTAAAGTATCTAAATATATTAGAAGGCACCTACACGTGTATGTATGCACACATACGTACACTTTAAAATCCACACATACACAAAGGAAATGCACTAAATTCAGGGTTTGTGTCTTCACGCTCTTAGTTGAAGGGAAATTTCTTGCTGCTTAACCTTTGGGTTTGTTTTATTTTAAGACAGTTACACTTTTCTTTATACTTTAAAAATTAGGGTGCTTTTTCTTCCCCCTATCCTTGTTTCATGCAGATGATGAACCCTTTGAAATGTGCTTGCTCTTGTTGCCCACTAGAAGGAGAGGGGTGAATGCCACATATCTAATTGTGTGTCTCCACAGAAACTTTCCTCTAATTCCTGGTTGCTAACCCACATTCTTTAAGTCCTCTGGCCTCTTTCCCAACACTCCTCCTCTGTCTCACAAAGAAAAGAATTTGCTTTTTTTCCCCCCTATCCAAGGTCTTTTCTCATTTCAAAGCAAGCTACTTGAATGACTATTCAGTGTGTGCAGAATGAGGTCTCTCCACAACACTATGCTATAGTAAAAGCCGTGTGTGCTTATAAAGGCTGCTTGAAGGCAGCCCTACCCCACAGTGGCCCAGGCGGCATACACAGCACCCTGACCTAGCCATCTGTATGCAAATCTCCACAGACTAAGTAAACTTTCATAAAAATGTTCTGGCCCCTCTTTCTGTGTGTTTAGCAATTATTAGTGCACATTGGTCCTTTGTGTTATATTATTATGCTTTGTGTGCAGAGGAGACTCCCTGGCACCTGCGCTTGTAGGTGGCAGATGGCAGTTCTTGGCAGCAATACGGAAGTTTTCCTGAATGCAGCTAAGCCACAAACTGGCATCTTTTATTTCTTTATGCGTGTACTGAGGAGAAAGGATTAGTGGTAGATTACCAGTAGCCTATCAAGGTATTTAACAAAAAAAAAAAAAAAAAAAAAAAAAAAAAGGAGAAGGGGGAAAAAAAATCTAGTGAATGTTTTGAAAAAGAAAAAGGGAGAAAAAGAGGAGGCTGTACAGCAATAATTTGTATTAAAAATGGCCAACAAATAGCTATGTATTAATTCAGTCTCTTACACACAGAGGTTACAATTTTACCTTTCCCACAAGGGTGAAAAATGGATGCCTTGCTGCTAAATTCATGTTTCTGAAATATTTATTATGTTTTGCTCCTGTGTACTTATGTGGAGGTTTAACATTACTGCTATGTTATTGATAAAGTGTCTGCTATTATAAAGGATCACAAGGTGTCCAGCAATCAGATAACACACAGAGCAATCAAAATGCAGCTGGCTCTGGGGTGTGGAGGGCCATTAAATCAACCACTGCTGCTCAGGGTGCTGCGCAGCACGGGTGAAAAAGAGAAATGTTGGCTAATAACATCTACTTGTGAATACTTAAAGGCAGGAGTGGTTTCTGCCTGAAATTAGACACTAAAGAAATCAAGAAATCAATGAAGTGCATATAAAACTTCTAGATGCTAAAAGAGGACATATATTATCGATCAGATGTGCATGAGATGGGAATGGTGGGCATAGTAAAACAGACAAGAGAATGATTTTTATGGAAAGAAATAGCTGGAAGGATGAGGATCTGGGAAGTTGTTCTTGGTCTCTCTAACTCTGACAGCTCCTGAGGTAGAAGGCCAGCTGTGATTTCTAAGAATGGGTGTTTTTATGACTTATATCATCTTCCTCAGTAACGACGTTTCCAGGACTACAAACAGCATCTTAAAAGAGACTTTTTCTGTGTGTTTCATTTTTATAGCATGTTTCCATGGTACATGATTTCTGCCTTTCAAACCATTTTTAATAAATGCTATCATTCTCTTTGACTACATCCAGTGTTAGAATTCTCAGAAGATCACACAGAAGCATAATACTCAAGTGAGAAATAGTCTGCTATGGATAGAGCGGTTCTCACCCCATTAGGTGGGCAAAAGAGAGAGTGTTTGAACCACAGACCTCAGAGCACAGGGAAAATATTGTCTCATTCCAAGGTAAGCCAGGGAGATTGCACCACTGCAGTGCAACCTTAGGTGGCCTTTTTAGAGCAAAGAAATATATAGGGAAATATATATGGAAAGGGAACAAGGCACATAAACTAGAAAAAAAGATGGGTAGGAAAAAGAAGGGGCACAGAAGGGGAATGGGAAAATAAAAAATCAAAATATTAAGTGGCAAAAATAGTAAAACAAATCAAAGAAAACACCTACATATTCAAAAAAATCCCACACCACAAAAAAACAAAACAAACAAAAAAATCACCAAAACCCAAACCGGATAAAAACATGCAGGGAGAGAAATAATTAAGGGAAAACAGAGAAAGAGTGAAACATAGACTGATGGTATTGTATCCAGACATAGAAAGGAATAATGGAACTCACCCCAAAAAAAGAGTAGGAACAATTGTTGTTGGAACAGTCTAACCACACACACAGTCTACCCATGAAAAAAACACTTGAGCTGGACACAGTAACTCTTAACTGGCCTGACCTTTGGAAGGGACAATGTAGTCCAGTACCTATCAGTGTTAGCCAGGACCTAGCACACTCCTATACCTTATGTGATAAAACCCCATGGCTGTGCAGAAGCCTTCCAACCCCCCATTCAGGAACACACTTAACCTTGTTCCATATGTATTTTAATTGTGACTCAATGTGGCTAATATTGTTTCTGTATGTTTCTTATTACCTTTCTGAAGACACATGTAGTCCAGCAAATGCAAGGATGGAGCCACCACAAAGGCATAGCACCCATCTTTCTGTTACTTACATCCCTCCACAAAGCACATGGCTCTAATAGTACAGGTGTAATCTGTTAATTTATCTTTCAAAATTTCTGTCTGACTAGGGAAAATGACATGGTCTTGAAAACACGGGGCAATATTCCAACTATGTTAATTATAGTAAAGGCTAAGAAGTGAGAAAAAAATGAAGGTATTTTGCAATTAGACTAAAAGGAGGTTTTCATAGATTCAGCCTACCTGCTACAGTGAGATATTTTGTACAATAACTTCAACAACTGCTTTGATTTTGCATGTACAGACAATCAAACTTTTTCCAGAAGATAAAATAAAACATTTATTTTAGAATGCAAAACTTGTTTTAAGGACATTAGATGGTAGTATAAAGCCTATAAAAGGAAGCTATCCATCCTGCAGAAAGGAAGTGTTGATTTTTTTGCAATTCAGTTCATTCTTAAAAACAGAGAATCCCCTTCAGGGCAGACAAGACAGTAACTGCTGACATTAACTTTCTTACTCAGAGCATAGTTTATCATTATTTTTGGAATAAAAGTTACTTTGTATTTTTGAATTAGTAAACAGAAGACTTGGTAAGTATACATACATACATATACATATATGCATACACACACACACACATATATTTATAAAAAAGGCTTTTGGTGTAACATTTAAAAAGGAATTTAGTTGAAGAACTTGACAAATGAGAGCCTTAAGGCACTAGTAGAAATGGAGGAGCTTGTGACCCCTGCTAGACTGAGCTATTATGAATGTAGCATACTGTAAAGCAGATGTCCAGACTCAGAAGTGCCTCAGGTGCATCATTCTTCCTCAAACATACGGCAGAGACATTGAGCTTACACCATCTGAAAACTTTTGGACTTCAATATTAATTGTCCCTCCCAATAACAATTGTCTTATGCAGCTGTCTGAAATGACAGAAGGACTGAAAGGAAGAATTTAATTTCTATTTCCATTTATTTTCTTTTCCTTGGTAAGAGGGTAAAGTGATTTTACAGAGCATAGAACTGTGTTCACTGAGGACCAGAGCTCACCATTGTTATCTGAGTGTGATGCTCTAGAACTTAATAAAGAAGCAAACAGACAGTCTCCTTTGGAAGACTAAAAAGGCATCTGCTTCTCTCCAGTGGATAACAGGGCACCTAGCCACTTACTTGAGTTTATCAAGCATTTAAATTGTAAATTCAAGTAAGATGCCAATTCAAAGCAAGCTCAAAGACATTCAATGGGTACTAAAATGTCAATTCAACTTCTAATTTTTGTTTATCCAAAGATACAGGAACTGAAATTCTCCTAGTTCTCTTGAAAAAAATGGTTCAATATGTTGGTTGACATCACTTTGGCATCTTTTCAGAAGATGCATACAGTTCTGCTGCATCACTACTTTCTCCTCTGCTTTGATCTATCTGATGAACCTATGGTTTCTGTAACTTGTAGTTACAGAAGAAAAAGTAGCATTTTGCAAGGTACCAAAACCACATGGCACTCATTAAAATTACCATTTGTAACAACAGCCAAGGATCAATGTCCTCCACATGCCCATCTAAAAGCTCTGCTTTCTCCCTGCTCACCTCCCTCACCTCCTCTGTGTACCAAATTGTGGAGGCAGCTGAGTTGAACACTCACTCCTACGCAAAGGCAAGGGCTAGTAGTGTCATCCGTGGAGATCAGTCAGCTTTGTAGTCTTGTCCCCTATTCTGAAAAGTATGAGGCTGTACTGAAAAGCACATTCATTTTTCTGAATTAATGGCTGGAAGTTGCTGGTACTACAGAAATCAGTTTTTTAAATGCTGGATTAAGGTTTAAATCAGTAGAAAAGTAATCCCAGGTGAAAGATATTGTTGCACCCAGATTATTAGATCACTTGAAATATACCACTACAAAAGAAAGTACCTTTTTTTAAAAAACTGGAAATATGCAAATTTGTATAAACTGTCCTATGTAAACTTCTAATTTTTTTGCCACAAATGTATTTTTACTGTTCCTCTGAAGGAAAAACCTGTATAATGGCACCAGGATAAATAAAAAAACAAAACCAGTGGCCCTGATTCTTATACTATTGTACTCTGAAGCCAAAGAAACATTTTTTTCTCACCATGCACAGTGAAATCACAGAACATCCTGCCCCAGGAAATGACTGGCAACAACCCTACTGATAAACTGAACCTTGCCAGGGCTCATTCCTTAGCCCAGGGGCCAGTGTGGTCTGGTGGAGTCTATGCTATTAAACTTCCTTAGTTTCCAAAACAAGATGTCCACAACCAAACTACCTGTTGGGAGTGGTCCCAGGCCTGTTCAAACTCCTGAGTTTTGCCTGGGAATTGTCTGGCAGACTGCTAACTGGCCTTGGACAAAGTTGTGCCAGGGAATGTTTTCCAGATGAATAAATTGCTGAGTTTCAGCAATGGCTCTGGCTCCTGTTAGTTCACTAGTATAGATATAACCAACAAGAATGGAATAAGGATTGAGCTTCACATGTATTTATTTCTTTTCCTTTCATGACATACAAATATCAAAGAACAGTATTTATGCATTAGAGATCAATGTGAACCAGAATGATCTGAATACAACCCTTTTAGATAACTCAGTATAGCCATATATATACACATATACATATCTGTATGTGGGTACGGCTGTATTCATTTATGTATATATACTGATTAAAAAGATTTTGAAGGGACTATTTAATTTCACACTTGCAAGCCAATTTCAATCTGTTAGAGGCCAGGAGAAGATACAACATTGTGGCAGAGTCTCTTTATATCTTCATCTGATGTTGGCCACTGATGAAGATAGGATCTTTGACTTATAAACCTTAGATCTTATCCCATGCAACAATACTGGTGTTCAGAATGTCGGTCCAGGTTCTACAAAATATATTTTTTCAGTCATCCAAGCATACACGCAAAACCCCATAAAGTGAGACTATTCCTTTTTATGGTTTCATTTTCCATTTCAATCTACCATCTTAGATATCCTTTATGGTGAACATCCCAAAAAACAGTCGGCATAGTAAGGCAAATAAAGTCTTGTCCCTTGGGTTTGACTGCAAAATTCTATTCATAAATTATCTGTAGTTCATAAGAGTTCAAGATCTCCTCATTAATGAAGATTTAACTTATTCTGTGTCCTAACTCTGAAATGTGCATGTGTACAATGCTATTCAACAGAGTTAGATTAATTCAGACTTCCCCAGCAAATTATTTGAAGTGCTCCAGACACAATGTCTAAGGTAGCTCTTATTTTAAATTAAGCAAGGTATCTTCATGAATTAGAGAGTAGTAGCCTCACCCAAATACCACTGAAACCATTGGAATTTTTCCACTGACTTTGTGAGGTTTGGTTCAGGCTCTATCTAATCTCAACCAAATATTGTCTGATGAGAAAATATGTGTGTACTTCAAAATGCTCCCACACTTTGCAAAAGGGATGGGAGTGGGATGAAAAAACTGCAGGAAAAAATTATAATGAGAACACTTATCTGGAAAGTAACCTTTGAAACTGATCATCATAAGTTAAAAGCCAGTATCTCACCAAAAAGGCAAAACCCATCCAAATCTTGATTGAATTATTTTTGATCCAGGCTATCAAGATGTTTGATTCCTTTCATGAAATAGTCAGCACTGTCAAGTCTTGCCGAAGTCAAATAATTGAGAGCACTCAGCACCTTGCAGAACTGAAGGAAAGCACCTTTTGAGGGAAGACACCATCTCACAAATATGCTTATGCAAAAGCTTATTATTCTTTTCACACATCCAGTTGAAATAGGTGGAAATTGTCTCATCTTATTGTAACCACTGTGAATTTAGGCATTATTCACTTTGGGATTCCCTTTTTTTCAAAGGAGAAATGGACATCTCAGGAAGAGATTTATCACAGCTCTCAGTCATCTGCCTTGGTATGAGATAAATTACCTTCTGGCGGTGCCCATCTCTCACCATTGGATGCTGGGAGACCTTAGAAGATTTGCTTGGAATTTACATATACCTGGAGTTAGTCGAAATGTATCACAGTCTGAGAATATTGGTACTTTTCTGTATCTTGTGTAAATTACTGATCACTTTACGATGCAGATAAGATCATTGGTACCCCAGCTTTACAGAGCTGATAAGACTGTGTATTTCCATCCCACTATCATTTGTGATTTTCACATGGGACCTGACCCACCCCTGTAAAATTAATGAGACCTATATCAAGTATTGTGTCAAAAACAGAGCTCCAAAAACTTTAAAGAAGTCCTCCCCTGGGAATCTCCTTCTCTGCCAGGGGAATTCCACTAGATTAAAAACCAAAACAAAGCAAGAAACAAAACAAAACCCACAAACAAACAAAAAACCCCAAACCCACAACCATAAACATCAACTTCCTGCAGTACAAGTGAAAACATTATTCTCCAGGATTGCATATCCAAGAAGAAAATTTTAGCAACTAAAAGCAGTGAATAATGAAGAAATTTCTGAGGAAAAGATCATGAAGGAGAATTAAATGAGGAATGTAATAGAAGCTTATCTTTAGAGAAAAAGTGGAATGATTCACCTTACCCTCTTTTCAGTCAACATGAACAAACTTTGTGCCACAATATGCTCCTAAATATGCGTAGTGTGCAACACACTTAAAAACTCTGAGATTACACGTGAAACCATGGTCCTAACAATCTGAAAATCTGTAATGAAACTTGATAGTCTAGTTAAAACAAAAATAGATTAAGTTTTTACAGAAATCTTGCTGCATTATGCCCATAAACTTGAGACTTAAAATATGTAAGATTTTAAAATGTTGCTTGGCTTTCATACACTGGAAGGAATTAACTCTACAGGCCTTGAGATAGACTGAGAGCAACAGGAGGATGTAAAAGGCAAGTCTCATATTCATTGGAAGTTCATAGCATTTATAGTGTTTTAAACAATCATGTTCTAAGGTTGATTTTGCAGGCTAAGTCACTATCTCCAGTCAAGGCTCTTGTGTAAATGGGGTTTGTTCTACCCCGACAGTGTGCTTATTGTAACTTGGGGCCACCTGTTAGACAGCATGAAGTGTTGCCTAAAAAGATACACAATAAGCAGATTGTTTGTTACAGTTGTGCACAGACAACTGTATTAGTGTTCTTTACACCATATGTCTATATAAACAGAGCTGCAGTGAGCTATTCACCAGCAACTCAAACACTGATGAAGAAGCTTCTCTTAAAAGACCCGGGGCTTACAAGCATTGGTTCACCTGTTAGGCTTACAGCAGGATTTCAAATGCTTGGCTTCAAAGGAGAAATACTCCTTCAGAACTTTTTGCAGTAAGTTTTACAGTAGAAGCAAAAAAAAAAAAAAAAAAAAAAAAAAAAAAAAAAAAAAGCACACACAAACAAAAAAACACCCCAAACCAACATAAAGTCCACATTTGATGGTTTCAGTAGTTCTGTGCAAAGGGAAGGGGGGGGGAATCAGCTTCACAGAAGTTTGACTACCTTACAAAGTAAAAATAGTATTATACCATTATACAATAGAATCATAGAATCACTGAGGTTGAAAAAGACCCTTATGATCATCAAGTCCAAATGTTAACCTTACACTGCCAAGTCCATCACTAAACCACGTCCCTAAGTGCCACATTTACAAGTCTTTTAAATATCTCCAGGGATGGTGACTCAACCAGTTCCCTGGGCAGCCTGTTCCAATGATTGATAACCCTTTTGGTGAAGAATTTTTTCCTAATATCCAATCTAAAACCTGCCCTGGCACAACTTGAGGCTGTTTCCTGTCATCCTATCTCTTGTTACCTGGGAGAAGAGATGGACACTCACCTCATTAGAATGTCCTTGCAGATAGTTGGAGAGAGCGATTAGGCCTCCCCTCAGACTCCTTTTCTCCAGGCTAAACAACCCCAGTTCCCTCAGCTGCCCCTCATAAGACTTGTGCTTCACCAGCTCCATTGCCCTTCTCTGGACACACTCCAGCACCTCAGTGCCTTTCTTGCAGTGAGGGGCCCAAAACTGAACACAGTATTCAAGGTGCAGCCTCACCAGTGCTGCGTACAGGAGGATGATCACTTCCCTAGTCCTGCTGGCCGCACTATTTCTGATACAAACCAGGATGTTTTTGATCTTCTTGGCCACCTGGGCACACTGACTGCTCATATTCAGCCAGCAGTTGACCAACACTTCCAGGTCTTTTTCCCCCAGGCAGCTTTCCAGACACTCTTCCCCAAACCTGTAGCGTTGCATGGGGTTGTTGTGACACAAGTGCAGGACCCAGCACTCAGCCTTGTTGAACCTCATACAGTTGGCCTCAGACCATTGATCCAGCCTGTCCAGATCCCTCTGTAGACCCTTCTTACCCTCAAGAAGATCAACATGTTTCTGTGACGGCAACTATATCAGCTTTCCTGCTGCACCATGGCTTCCAGCTCCTCCTGTTTGTTTCCTGTGCTGTGTGCATTGGTGTAGATGTACTTCTGTTGAGCTATTGATCCTGCCACCATTTTGTGGTGGGAAACCCTAATTCCTACATGACCAGTCTCAGATGCTTCCATGGTTTTTAACACATCAATATCTCCTGCATCTTTGCTGCCACATGAGTCTCCATCCCTTGCCTCCACTGAGACCATAAGACCTTGACAGAACACTATCCCTCTGTCCTGGTTGGGCTGGCCTAGAGTTCCCGTTGGTCGGGCAGCGGGAGGAGCTGCAGCACCCTGAGACCCCAGGGGCTCCCCAGGTCCCAGTGCCCTCACCTGTGTGCGGGGGCGGGGGGAGCACAGCTGGAGGGCTGGGCCCCGATTGGCCGATAGTCCATGTCATGTGACATCATGCTCACTATATAAAGGCAGGAGTGAGGTGGGAGGGGCTCTCACTTCTGGGAGTGTGGCTGTGGGGCCTTTGTGTTTGGGGTTGGCCAGCTGGGAGTAGGTGGGGGTCGGTTGGTCAGTGGGTGGTGAGCAGCTGTATGGTATGTTACCCGTTGATACTGCTGTCAGCGTGTTGTTCTGTTACTGTTATTAAACTGTTTTTATCTCAACCCGTGAGTCTCCCGTTGCCCCTCTGATTCCCTCCCCATTCCCAACTGGGGGGAGGGTGGGTGAGCGACTGCGGGGTGTTTAGCTGCCAACCAGGCTCAAACCACAACACCCTCAAACACTGGTGTGCTTCCCCTAGGCTTCTCTCTCGTGAACCTGGTTTTATCCCTTTCCCCCTTCAAATCTAGTTTAAAGCTCTTTCAATGGGCCCTGCTAATGCCTGTGAAAAGATCCTTTACCCCCTTTCCCAACATCCAAAGTGATACCAGTCGTGGTGATGCTACCTTAGACAGTCTCTTTTATTATTTTCAGTTTTTCACGAGAGTTTTTAAGAGAGGGCGAGTAATGAAAATGTCTCTTTTTGTTTTGTACAAGGAAAAATGTTACCCTAAAATAAACAACAGACACCACTGATAGCCATGGTGTAAGAGTAGAATAGAATAAATTACACAAGTCTTTTAACAATGTCCACGCAAGGATAATAAATTCTATAAACCGAGATCTCAGTAGTTATTGTGGGATGTGATCATAAAAGTCATATCAAGGCCTAACAAGCTCTGTTACACAACTGCTTGACAATACTGGAGTATATGTGAGGAGGCATATATTAATGTCTATTGCTCCCGTCACTCTGGTAGCAGAGAAGAGGCATGGAGCAAAAGTCTCTTTGGCTGCCATCCTCCTGTATCAGCTTGCCTCCTGGAGCTGGTGTGGGTGTGGGACATAAACTCTTCCAGCAGTAAAACCCATTGCAACCAAGTCCTCCTGGAGCAAGGACATGGAATCAGAATGTGAAACAGCAGTCACCAGCTGGTGCCTGCTCTGCTTCTACAGCAGCCTCCCTGTATATTATGCTCTCCAAGGCTAAATTACTACATGACTATCCAGCCCCTACAAAGAAGGATTTTTGCAGATGCTAGCAGCACTCTTCCTACACCACTAAGGCTGATCTCCAACATGCAAATCACCTATCGGAGAATAAAGAAAAAAAAGAGTTATGAGGGGATTTTTATTCTCCAGTATAGAACAAAAGAACCACAGCAATTTATTTTCTAATGACTGTTATAAAAGTTCACTTTACAGCTGAACTCCTCTAAGCAGCACAGATCAACTGTTCTAGCTCCAAATACATATTGGAATTATTTTAAACCTGTTTTTCATGTATGAAGTGTTTACTCTGATACTGTCAAAAAGTAGCTGCACAGGTTTTGGCTCCATTCAAAACAAAAACATTATGAACCCATCCTCTGTCTTTTTTTTCTTTTTCTTTTTTTTTTTTTTTTTTTTCCCCAGAAAGGAGTGTTTGCTCTAAGGAACAGCATTAAAAAGAATATTTTTAAAAGGTTCTGCTTCAAGGTTAGTTAACCCACATTTTTTCACAAATTACCATGAAAGCTTTTTGCCTGTGCTCTTTCTACTAGCACAAAGAATACAATGCCTCTCAGTTTTACACATTATATTGGTGTCTGTTTGGAATAATATTTTATTTCATAAGATAGGCATCATTTTAAAAAAAAGAATGTATTGTGTTTTCTCATCACCACTCTGTGTAATATTTCTGAATTTTTTTTACTTCATTATTGAAAAAATTTTTATATCCAGAAGCATGTTAAAGTCTGAAGCTGCACACGTTTTATACCCTTCTTTCCCAAGTTAAATATCCAAATTAGTTCATTGTTAAATAAGTCCAGTTCTGAAACAGTTTTCCTAACTATGCATATGGTGGCACTTTGGATGGGTGCTGAAATTAGTTCATAATGGTAACACCTTGACATCCTTAGCTGAAATGTTATTGTGCATTCAACAGTCTACACCATGGAGAGCTACATCATGAAGGATATAGCTGCATAATGAATGGAGGAAGCGTGATTATATCTCATGTACAGTTTTGGCCTACCTACTACAACTACAAATATCAATGAAGATAACATGGCATGATTTCTACTTTAAAGCTAGTAACCAGAGAGACAGTTGTTGCTCTAAGATTTACCAGAATGGGAGGAAACGCTGCTTTGAAACAATGGAGGTCAGGCTCCTGGCTAGGAAAATGGCAGAAGGAGGAGGGTAAAGACTGGTAAGAGGCTAGAGAGAGATTCCGGTTTTCTTTACTCTCCCAAGATCCACTCCAGTCATGCCAGCTGATGTCCACTGAACAATTTATGTTTCATATTCTCATCAATAAGATATGCCAGAGCCTGCACTGCCGCCCTTCATTTTGTAACTAGAGGTTAAGACCACTGTGGCTATGAAAGCATGCACTGTAATCCCACATACTCATGTTTGCTTCACAGCCCTCCCTAGAGAGACAAAATGTGGATGGGAGAAGTTTTATTAACTCTATTTTGCAGAGCAATCTAAAAGACTGTGATCATGTCTGTACCAAATCACAGCCAGTCCCAGAAACAGCAGGAAGCATGGGCAGAAGGAAGGGATGCAAAGCGGTGTGAATCCACTAGCCTGCCAGAAATGTTAGCTGGATTGTTCCAAAACTGAAGTGAAGTAGTTTATGCAAACAAGCAATGTAGACGGATGGCAAATTTGGCCTCACACCCCACTCCAGGGTTGACACTTGCACAAAGTCACTCAGTTCATATGAGAACTCACAGTGAATCCAAATTTCTAGTCAAGAGACCAGTTTTAGCACAAAATCCTAAGTAAAAAAAGGGTGAAATGATCTCTTGTATAGTGGCCAGACTTGTGAATGGAGAGAAATGTGTTCATCTTTCCAGCAGAACAAACAAAATAGAATCCCCCCTTCCCACCCAAATTCTGTCTTAGGTTATATGAAACCTTTCATTTTATCATCAAAACTGTTTTCTTTTGTTTACCTTATTTTGTTATATTTAAGATCTAACTACATTTAGCATAAAAACTTTGAAAATGAAAATTTGAGACATTTATTAACAATGTTGAAGTGAATGTTTAATTTTTTCAAAATTTTGGTTTTGGTGGACAAGAAGGAAATAAAAGGGAAGAAGCAGGATCTTTTCACAGTTTAATCTAACAATTAGATTAACTTTATTTACTCCAAAACCACATTTCTTGATAATTTTAAGAGGTGCTATATACAGGATTCCACTTTCACCATAAATCATTGATAATACAATGAAACTGTAGATTTCAGCTGATGGAGAAATTGAATTTTCCAATAGCAAGTATAAAATTTTATCCTGCAATTAAAGGTTTCCTTGAAAATGAAGCAGCAATGTCAAGGTATACAGTGGAATTATAAAACCTGCTTTTATTCAGTGCTAAATATGACTGCAGACATATCTAATTCTATCTGGAAATCTTTATATAAAATATCCAACAGGAAAGTTGCAAGGCTATGCATGATACCCCAGTACATGTGGCCATGTCCCTCTTTGCTTCATGAGGAACTTGAGGCTACTTTCCCCTCCAGCTCTTCAAGCAGCTTTGCTCTGGGAGAGATAGGGACAGGGAATAAATAAGAAAATCAAGGAACAGTGTCAAGGCAAAATATGAAGGGGTCTGACACAGGCAGTTAGCACAGCCCCTACGGCAGTGTGATAGCTGAGATGTCAAGAGCATGCATCAGAAATGGGGAAACCAATATGCTAGAATTAGAGGCAGTATGTGTTAACAGCATCCAACCTGGCTTCATATTTGGCTAATGAATACATACACAGGTTTCAGGCCTGCTGGTGACATTCACACAAGATGATGAGTAGGAAAATAGAAATTGTTTTTACTGAAAACAAAGATCTTTACAGAAAATGTCAATGTTATAACAAAAAAACAAAAACAAAAACAAAAACAAAAACAAAACCAGAAAAGTCAAATATGTAAACTTTTCTTGTGTACTTATTTTACTTAAACCTTTTAATTTGAGCATTTAGATATTTGACCAAAAAGGAAAAAAAAAAGAAAAAATAAAAAGAATTTAAAAAAAAAAAAAAAAAAAAAAAAAAGAGAGAAAATATTTTTTCAGAAAGACAGAGGTTTTCTGGGTTTTGTCTTTATCTGGATGAAATTTTATCAGCTTTTTCATTTGATTGTACATTACCGGTTCAACACCAATACTTTCAAGTTGTTAAATGACACAGGTCTTTTGTTATTTAGGTTGTAAATGCCCTGAATCAAAGCCTCTGTCAATTGGGGCTTGACAGTATTCCTGCCATGCACATTATGTTGAGAGTTTCCTGGCTGCTACTTTAACATGTATGTCCATCACTATTTTTTCAGCTTCTGGGATCAGAGTTTATTAAACAACAGAACAAAAAACAAGCAGAGCAAACCAAGAAAATCTCAGACTAGGGCTGCATTTCCTTAAAACTGTCTACTTTCTTCTGTGTCATTAGGATTTAGTTTCTTAGAGGTACCACAGAGGTTTCTTAAGATACTGGAGCATTGCTGATAACTTATGTCTAATACCTCCCCTGCATTCAGTAGTAGTCCTGCTGTTGCAGTAACTGGAATATTAGAAGACTGTGAACTCTTGGGCATGAAACTGGTTTTCCTTTTGTTTTACTTTGGTTCTTTTTTTGTCTGTTTAGTGCCAAAACATATACTGGAGCTCTAAAAATGCGGATCTGAATGATGCTAATGATGCCTCTAAATAGTTTTCTGCAGTCCAAGTTTAAAGGTATATCCTTATATAGCACTACCGTGTGCTGGTTGGTGTACTGGCTCACCAGGAGCCAGCTGGGGTATTTCTGTACAGTGACAGTTTGTTGTGGTTAAGCAATTATTTTAATCGACTGTTTCTATCAGCAATAGTGTGACCAGCAGGACTAGGGAAGTGATCATCCACCCATATTTAGCACTGGTGAGGCCACACCTCAAATACTGTGTTCGGTTTTGGGCCCCATACTACAAGATGGTCATTGAGGTGCTGGAGCATGTCCAAAAAAAAAGTCTAGAGCACAAGTCTTATGAGGAGCATCTGAGAGAACTGGGGCTGTTTAGCCTGGAGAAAAGGAGGCTGAGGGGGAGGTCTAATCGCTCTCTACAACTACCTGCAAGGAGGTTGTAGTGAGGTGGGTGTCCATCTCTTTTCCCAAGTAAAAAGTGATAGGACAAGATGAAATGGCTTCAAGTTGCACCAGGGGAGGTTTAGATTGGATATTAGAAGAAATTTCTTCACCAAAAGTGTTGTCAATCATTGGAACAGGCTGCCCAGGGAACTGGTTGAATCACCATCCCTGAAGGTATTTAAAAGACTTGTAAATGTAGCGCTTAAGAGACAGGGTTTAATGGTGGACTTGGCAGTGTTAGGTTAAGCATTGGACTTGATAATCTTAAAAGTCCATTCCAACCTAAATGATTCTATAATTCTATGACTCAATGGTTACTGTGTGATTTAAAAGAAATCACAGAGAACTAACCTTATGCTAAAATTGAAGTAATTTATCTCTTAAGAATTTAGAATCCTATCTGCAAATTGTACACACATTGTTTTATTCCACTGTATTGCAAAAAAAGATTAAGTTTGAATTTTCAGTGGGATCTTGAAACGTTGGATAGTGACATCAAAATTTTCCTACATCTGATCAAAGTGTGAAAAATCTTGTCTAATGATTTGTTTGGCCACTGGAGAGTACTGTGTGCGCCATTAGGCTAAGGTGATAAACACGTGACTGTACGTTCAAAATATCATTTGAATTCACATCCACAATGAAAACAATACACATTTCCCTCCCAATAAGAGACAGAGGAAGTGGGCTGAGGGTACAGGACAGACAGTGGAAATTAATCCAGATTTTCAGTTTTCCCACTATCTACTATTATTCTGGTCATGTTTCAAAAGTGTTTAATAACTGCTTACTAGAAATCCTAAAACATTTTTAAAAAGTTATTCCAACCTTTTGATTCTTTCTTGGAATGTTTCTTAGTATAATTGATTATAGTTACAAAAAATGGCTATAATTCTCTATCAGTTTAGGGATAGAGAGATAGGATGAATAATATGAATATGAATTTTTCATGAGACATTTTACTGAAGACTGAAATTTAATAATATCTGTATTTAACTGTATGATTTCTTATTTTATATTTTTGATGCTTTTGCAACATATTTTTTCTGAAAAGTAGGCTTTCTATGGACAAGCTCCATGATGTGCTACTGATAATTAGATGATTAGGTCTTTTCCGTGGTTTTGTATTAATACATCCACTTTACACTAGAAGGCTTTATATTCCTGGAGCTGGCCATTCAAACTGCAAAGGGACATATAGAACAAGGAATAAGGAATAAGGAATATATTGATCCTAAAGTGGTTGTGTATATTTAAGGATTCCAAGGCACTTTTACTGACATTTAAGTGATTGTGCTCTGCCTAACAGGAAACTTCCCTGCCATTTTGCTTACTTTAAACCACTCCTTGTTATTGCTGGACAGTGCTCATCTGCATTTTAAGAAGCAAGAGTGAGCTCCTGGGCCAGTTTAAGCATCATTGCTCCATGGAATTTACACCAGATCAGAATCTGATCCATATTTTCTACCTCTGTGACATGATTTAGGCTAAATTACACCCTATAAATCTATTCTCAGTTGTTATTTTCTGCCTCTCAAGCTTCCAATAGGACAGCTTGTATTCAGGTTTCACAGCCAGGCAACAAAAGGCTTCCCCTGGGTACTATGCTACTCTTTTAAAAAGTAAAGCACACGGGCTGTGGAGGCAGAGCATTTAAATAGCAACATTCATTACCCTGGCTGAAGGAAAAAAGGTCAGCTCCATCAGTAATCTCCTGCTGTAAATTTGCTAGAGAAACAACATGCCAGTAAAAGTACACATTAAACACTATTGTCAGCACCAGGACACTCGCGGCCTCCGGCCCCATGGCGCTATTGATAGCATTAAACCCACCATTTGGGGGAACCCCTTGTGCCAGGAGGGACCCCGCAGCTCACCCCACAAGCTCAGCCGAAGCGGGGCCTGGCTGCCCTAAGCACACAAACATATACGTAGGTGCATGTCTATAGGCACACAGATGTGGTGGCCCATGCAGAGGGTGGGTGTGACGGTGCCCGCTGGCCGCCCTCCCCTCCCGTGAAGAAGGATCCCTGGTGGGGCGGTGGGCGGCTGCCCCCGTTGACAGATTTTTCGGCACATTGCAGGCCATTTGGCCGGGTGCCTGGCAATCCACGAGGACTGACACATTTTGGGCAGAGTGGCGGTACGCAGGGAGCCATGTGGCCGATGTTAGTAAACATTATCCTGCACAGTCTGGCGTGCCACTGCCGGCAGCGGGAGGGTGAGCGGCTGGCAGCGCGCAGGGCCTGGCCAGGGTGGCCGAGCTGCCCAGGGACGCCAGCCAAAGCCCGTCATCCAGCAGCTGCTCCCATCTCTGCGGCAACAGTGATGAACAATGGGCTGGAAATCTAGCTGGCAGCCTGTATGGAGAGGGCCTTATGGAGGGAGAGGGCCCTATGGAGGGAGAGGGCCTGCGGCCCAGCCCGGGGCCGGCCTGCCCACCCAGCAAAAAGAGTGCACCCTGAAATACACAAAAGGCACACAAAATGGCATCAGGCTGTGTTACCTCCCCCAGCGCCCCTTCAGGCACATTCGCCTTCACCATCCAGGTGTTCAGGCTCCATTTTGATTGTGCCTCCCCGGGGCAGGTTTAAGAGTAAAGGCTGGATGGCACAGAGTTAAAATAATGGGAGGTTTCAGTGGAAATTTGCGGGGCTTCCTCTCTCCTGTCGCAATTTTAGACCCAGGTCTGTGTGGCAGATACTAGACTTCAGTTTGCACCTCAACACTGCGCAAGACAGAGAGTCCCCACCTGGGGACAGTCCTCTCAGTTTTACACCAAAATTACCAGCTTTCCGCTTGATTCTGCTCTCAAATGTAACCCTTCTCCCTACAGGCAACAAAAAAAGGCATGGATTCAATGCACCTTGAAACCCTCTTGACAAGTAACTGAACTATCCTGAGCTTGCTACTCAGAAACCTGAGGAAAGCAAAGGCAGCCTCCCTTGTGCACTTGCAGCCCAAAGAACTTCTCCCAATTGTAAAGACCTCTACAGCTGTGCACAAACAAGGAAATCTTTATAAGAGGAGTGGACACAGTCATAAACTTGGAAAAATATAGCAGCAGTCTCTATACGCAAATAAAAACCCCTGTCTTCTTATAGTATTTTCCTACCAAGCTGAAGTATTTTCCTACATCGTTGTGCCCAGATGACAAACGCCACTCGCCATTCAGATAGCAAGCCTAGATTTTGGGGAAGCTTTATAGAGAAAAGCAGTACTTGCCTGGAATACATTCAAGTCTCCTGTTCCCTATCAGCTACAAAATCTTCAGAAAGCACAGTTTCTTACAGCACAGCCCTTTTTCCATACAAAATTAGGCCTTTGGGACCAATGTCTCTTGTTGTACAAGTCTTCAGTGGAATATCTTACAACTTTTAGGAGCAATAGGTTCTTATTACATGACCAAGAAACGTTCATGCTTTCCTCAAAACCTCTTGGAAATCTGTTTCCCCAGCAGAAATCTGTATTCTTGCATAACTATGTTGACTTGTCAGGTGTCACTAAAGGTATTGTGTCATAAAGGACAAAAGTCCTTGTGTGATGATAAAAGACTGCATGGAATTGTCTACTCTTTTTCTGCAGGAGTGTGTGTATGCATGTGTAGAAGGTGCCAAGAGCCTAACCTAAGGCATGGGAGGAAGTAATTAATAAAAATCTCTGCAAATGCCAGGTATGTCGTCTCTATTGGTAATATGTCATACGTAGTCCTATGAAGATCCAAAGGAGAGCTAGAGCTTTTGAGCTTGATATAATGTATGTGCAATCAATATTTATTATGATCATGATTTATAAAATGTAGTAACGGTCTTAGGAATGTTCTGAACTGAAGAAAGTTCACTGTATGCAGAAAGAGTGTGTTAATTAAGAGATACCATACACATGTCACTGCAGAGCAGCTTTCAATCTGGAAAGTAATTCATTGACTATATGCGCATTTTGCATCCCAGACCCAATTCTGAAAAAAGAGAAGAAAGAGCATAAGATGTTACAGCCTTGCCTGGCCGCATTCCTGTTGCATAAATGAACCAAAAAAATGAGGAAGAAAGTCCTTGATCGATGCAATGGGAAGACAGAGCTGAGAGGCAAAACTGGTGACTGGATTTCATACCTGACTCTACGTCAGCTGGGACCTCTAAACGTCCAAATTCCAGGACAGCAGGAGATCCTTTGACCTTGGAAAAACTCTTTTTGGCACCACACATGAGTATGAGCTGCAATTAATTAAGTTACTTGATATAAAAACAAAAGCTCTGTTAGGAGACATCTAAATTTGGGTGGGTCTGGTTGCTGAAAGACTGAAATTGAAGGACTCTTTGTCAATTACATCATGAAAATTTATTGGTTATATTTATTACAATAATTTCAGTGGGCTGCCTCTGGACCTAAATCAAACTAGCATGGCATGGTCTATTATATACTGTTATGCATAGCTGTTTGCATTGATACAGCTAAGACCCCTTACCTTCCAGCACAGTATGTCCAATCCAGCCTCCTCACCAGAAATACTCACCAGCTCATGACAGCCCCCCAGCTGTCTCTGACCAGTGATTGTGTCAAAGCCCTGCCAGGATGTGTGCTGACCATGTAACAGTGAGGACAATCACAGGTCACTGACAATGTCTGTGCCCTGGGCTTCTTTCACTTAATAGTTCATAGACAATCTGACAGATCCAAACATGAAATCAATAGGCTTTGGTGGGAATTGAAGCAGGCTCAGTTGGCCTTTCTCTGATTAATTTTTCTAATTACATTCTCAATTTCCACAGGTTTAATTATTTATAGTACAGTAACAACATTATCAAGAGGAAGAAAAAAGAAATTGGATTAAGAAGTTCAAAAAAACCTTGCATTTCTGAAAATGTGTAAAACAGTCCTTTCTGTCAGGGCCCAATACTGCTTTCTGCACCTAGACAACAAGACTTGTATCCAGGGCTGAGACCATGGAAGTACATCTGGGCTTCACATCTCAGCTGAGCAAGTAAAGAGACTACTGGTAAACTCACAACTTTAGTGCAGAAAATTGAGGATGGGTCAGAGTCTGAATAAGGTTTTTAAAAGCTGTTTTGTTTCTTTGAAAGAAAATTGTGGAAGAAACACAAGGGAGAAGGAGAGAAGGTTTGGGCACAGGATTGGGAACCAACAGCTTCTACTCTGAAACCACAATACCTTATTCTTTAATAGCTCTGCACAAGTCACTTAGTCCTTCTTCCTTACCTGCCCATCTCAGCACAGCAGGGAGAAGAAAGCTTTGTGGGGCGTTTAGCAGTATGAAATACCAAGGAACTTGTACACTGAAGAGTACTCATAACTCCAGTGCAGTCAGCGGAGCGTCACAGATTTACTAGACCCCTAAAGCCTAGTGTGAAAGGCCCTAAAAATGTTGTCCTGCTTGGGTTTGGAGAGGTACATGTAAAAATTTTTTGTAAACCCTGCCTGCATTGCATATTTAAGTGGAGAAAAATAATAAAACTGCCTTCCTCAAAGAAACAGCTCACTGTGGCTTAGGTCCTGATTCATGATCCAATGAAGTCAAAAATATTCCTGCTATTTCACAGGTTGGTTCACAGGTACTTGGTATTATTCTTGCTATTGTCCAATTGTTATTCCTTCTTTTACAGTCTTTCTCTTCTCTTACTCCAGCTCATTTGTCAATACCTTACATGTAGTTCTCCTACTAACAAAGAACAATAAAAATCAAAATATACTGAATTGACTCTACTTAGAATAGAAAACAGATGGGGTATTTCTCAGCATGTTTGAAAAATCAACAAATTTTCTTTGTAATATCTAATAACTAGCATTATTCTCATTTTACAGTTTGTACCAGAAATAGGCATTAACTCACCAGCCTTGACAAAGCATCTGTAGCTCTGTGAGGTGAGTCTGACTTTAAAAGTCCTGGGTTGAAAACCCTGCACTGAGGGAAGTGAATCCAGATTTTTTCAAGGTTCTACTGCTGCTGTAAATACTGCAGTATCATTACTTAGTTAAAGACAAGCAATTTGGAATGACATTTCCAGCTTTTGTTTTCTTACTTAGTTTCATTTTACCTTCTTCCTCTACAAAACTATGCCCAGTATAACATGAGGATAAAATCATAAGGCTTACCTAATTATTACTGCATTACACTTGGATGAACAGTGCAGATACTGAACATTAGACAAAATACTAATACAACAATGCAGCAGTTCTTTCTGTAGCACAGGATTTCTCTGGGAATGTTATTTTATTGTATTTCATTTAGTGCTTGTTTGTTTAAGGGGAAAGAACAGACATTACTGTATTTCAGTTTGATTCAGCAAGCATTCTGGCCTCAGTCCAGCAAATCATTTAAGCGTGTGCTTAAATGTAATGAAATGAAATTTAAGTTCATAGTACTGCCTATGTATTTAACATACAGCATGGGCTTAAGTGCTTTGTACAAAGCAGGACCAAAATGATGAAAAACCTTAAAAATAAGGCTCATGTATTTTTACACATACAATTTTTAAAACCCTAATACTGTTAAAGGGGACATTTTCCACTGCCTATGCTATGAAAACACCATGCAGCTCCCCCCCCTTCCTACTTCTCCCCTCCCCAAAAGCCAACTAACTTTTCTTGATCTGACAATCTGACAGCTATATCCTGTGTAACTGCTACTCTGGCCCTTTTTAAAAATATGCTATTAAGTTAAGTGGAAGCTTTGCCTGAGCAAGGTATGCAGAAATGAGTCACAGGGAGTATATGGAATTTTCTCAGGACTTAGGGCTGTGCCTGTTGTAGCCAAAGGCTAAATCAGTAGTGTTCCTCTGAGTACCTTTGCTTTCCATACCAATATCTGTTTTAGTGGGAAACATAAAACCATCTTGAAAGTCATGCTGAAACACATCACAAAGAAAGGTGTGTTCTTAACTTGGGTTACCTAACCCAGGTTAGATAATTTAAGCTGCGGCTGCACAGCAATTTAAACCAATCTAACTACTGGCTGCCAGGGAGGGTGGAACCACGTCAGCCAACAGTTAGATGTACATCAGCCGCTGGCACACCGCAGCCCCAGCTTCGACCAGCAACCAAGACAGACAAACTAACTGGCGTTAGCTAATATGGAACATGAACTGCTAACAGTGCTTAAAGCCCCCACTGCTTTAATCTGTCCATGTAAAGATGCTACTGACTTTTTATGAGTTTTTTCAATGTAGACAGACCTCAAGAACCTTTTCAGGAACCAATAAAGGAAAACACTGTTCCTTCCTCAGGTTTACCATCCATATGTTACATTTCCACTGTAAAGACACTAAGCCTTTAGCCAAAGGAATTAAAAAAAAAAAAAAAAAAAAAAAAAAAAAAAAAAAAGAAGAAACTAAAAACTGGCTTTACTATTTGTGAGAAGTTCCCAGTGTAAAAAAAAAAAAAAAAAAAGGCTGTTTTGTTTTGCAGGTTAGATACCTAGGGCTTTATTTGTTTGTATGTTTGTTTGTTTCTGCCAAGAGCAGAAACAACCTTCTTGAATTACTCTGCAGTGAATCAATCTCTTTTCAACAGAAGCATTAAAAACCTCTAGGTTTCATTCATTAACAGAATAATACTTTTAATACATTTATTTTGTTCAGTAGTGTTTATTTGAATTACAACCGCATGGAATTCAGAACAAAGCTAGTGTGGCTGCATGGACCTGCTCAAAATTCTCAAAATTCTGCTTTAGATTGTTTCTGCTACAAGACCTGATTAAGCATACAAGTTATCTAAAATATACTAGTTTTTCTGCTGCTCCATTTTTCTTGCCATCTCTAGTCACTGCTTGCCAAATATATTCTTTAAATGGTTATTGTTTTGCATTTCTAGCCCATCTCAAAAAATTGAGGAAACAATTATGCTTTTGATCAAAGAACAGAGTATGAGCTAATCATACATATTCTCTCAGCTATCCTCATGACTTTATGCTGGAGGAAATGTCTTTCTCCAACTTATCATTTACTTAGTATAGACTTAAAGAACATCCCCATGCATTTTACACAATATAGGAGTTGAGTGCCTTTGGCCCAGTTTCTGTAGCTTTCACTCATAAATAAAGAGGCAAGAAAAAAGCAAGCGGAGACATGCACAGGTATGTATGAACAGATGTTGGCCTTGGTTTTTAAAATAATGTTACGTTACCCAATTTATGTGAAGGTTTCTTGGTATTTCAGATGATAAAGATGGGCACAGATTTGCTTCTCTAGAATTCTCTCGTGATTAAAATTTCATTTATGAATGCTGACTTCAGCACGAGGATTCTCTCCACACCAGATCTGTGGTCTCTGGTGGCAGAGGGAAGGGGAAAGGGTTATAAGATGTGGATCTTATATATGGTCATATAAAATTGCCCAAGGAGTCTGTTCCTATCCAGGATGATGTACAGAAGAAAACAGGCATTATAAGCCCCAAGGCACTCCTCTGTGTCTCCTTGTGCAGAATGTCTATCCCTGAGGCTTACAGGAACACCCACAACCAGGAGAAAGGATTTAGCCCTGCACTGAAAGACTGTAGTGTTAGGAAATGGAAAACACATTAGAAACGTGTGTTAACCCAAACTGGAAAACCTAAGCAACTCATCTTACCTCCAGCCAACAAAACCTTCAGGAGATCTCATGCTGATTTATGTTCAGGTATCTACATTTGGATCTCTACCTTATCTCTCTGGATAAGGCTGCAGGTTAAATTCAGCATAAGGGTGAAGTGAGGCAATGTTCTAGGTATTTGTATGTTGGATTTTGCCTTATTTTGTAAGAACTGTAGAATTTTCTGTCTTAAGATTGTCACTTCACTTTCATCGTCTCATCCCTAATTATTTATTATATTCCAGAGGACTAGAAATAAACTAAAACCTATGCTAACCTGAAATTTAAGAGCAGAGGATGACGATTAGGGCAGAGAAATTGTTTAGTTTTGGTATAACATAGATCAAACCAAACAAGGTCTTTGCAGCCTGAGAAATGAATCTACTGACTCTCAAAATTCCCTCATGAACTCCAGATCTTCTCCCCTGAACTAGTGCTAAAATATCTTATCACTGAGCTAGAAGAAAATGGCTCTGTTTATATCTTCCTTTTGCCCCCTTGCAGTTTCCTGTAGGTCAGTGAGCTGTACACCAACCTCTCTGGTCTAGTGTGGCCCAGGAAATTGCAAATAGTTTCAGCTGTGTCAGGTTCTGCATATGCAAGTTAGGAGGTTCAAAGGGAAGTTTAATTGACACTAATCCTCATCTTGACTTTTGCTCACCTCCTCCTCTTTTCCCACTAAGCCTTCCCACCTTCCCACCTCAAAGCCACAGAAGCTTTACAACTTTTCTTATAAAAATATATATATTTAACCCTTTGGCAATCTCTTAATGCCCTTTTATTAAATCTCTTAACTCCTTTTATTAAGTCCAGGGTAATTAAAATGATTATAAACCTCTCTTGAGAGATTATACCCTTTAATCACAGTGCATGTTTGCTGAGATGTAGGCGACATTTGTGATATATCAAATATAAAAATACTTTGGGCAAAGATGTTTAATAACAAATTTCAGAACTAAGATCTTGATTAAGGAGGTTTAGAGCATTAAAAATCATATCTACATGTGGTCACAATGAAACATTGAAGGACTTCAAATACTTTTCCACATATACAATGGCACAGTTATAATCCGGTTTCTCAATTTATTTCAACTCCAGCTCCTCAGCTGGTATAATCTGTCCTAATTCCATTGACTCCCAAGGTGCTACACTGCTTTATACTAGCTCAGTTTTCTGGGCAGCCAAAACAAATGCACGAGTAAAATCTCTTCTTGGGTCATTATTCCCAAGCCAATGAAATTAAAATCAAGAACTTTTCTTCTGGAGTGAGCTGGGAGCTCCTCTCTGGGACTCCCAAACTGTGCACTCATCTCATCAGCAGCAATAGTAAGGTGAGTACATCCCCTTCAAAATACATATGGTTGGATGTTGTTGCAGTATGGTTGTGCACAAAGTAAGTTTAGGAACTTCTGTTCCAGCGTAAAATATAAATATGTACTGAACTTTTACCATCAACATTTGGGGTTTAACTAGGACATTATTAGTTAGAACTTCTCACAAAAGTGTGCTTCATAGTCACATGCATAGGTCATCAAATACGACCAAGTGATACGAAGTCATCCCTCAACAGTTACTAGTGTTTTCTTTAACTATTAGTAAGTAATTTAATCTCTGTGTTGCTTCTGTTTCTTCATGCCTGTTAATATACAGATTGAATTTCAGTTGACACTTCTAAGACCATGCTCTCAAGTGTTCAAAAGTTGAGTCTTTGAGGAAAACACATAAGTGATAATACACACATTATAGGCCAAAGGCATTCTTAAAAAGTTGTGGAACGACACAGATGAATATAGAAAATATTTATTTACTCTGACACTTGCTACTAGATTGATTCCTGAAATTTAAAAATTAAAGAGTTCTAATAAGAAATGAAC
The DNA here is from genome assembly GCF_018691265.1 of Tyto alba. Taxonomy (NCBI): domain Eukaryota; kingdom Metazoa; phylum Chordata; class Aves; order Strigiformes; family Tytonidae; genus Tyto; species Tyto alba. The sequence continues at coordinate 37,559,966 of NW_024881316.1, read as the reverse complement.
TAGACATTGAGGATTTGGTTTGCTTTATTGCCATTCTTTACTAACAGTGAGGAAAAATAATTAAAAAAAAAATTCAGTAAGATAGACAGACAAATGCCTTACTCTTGACCACTTCTAATTGCTATTTATTTTCACTGGTGCTTACATAACTAAAGCATCCAAGTACTGCATATTGTCAACACCAGCAGCAGAAAATAAAGGTAGCATTTTCTTTACCAAAGGAGTTAATGGTAACTTAACTGCTCCTAGGTTAATAGTGAATGCATATGCTGAAATTACTCCAGAAAATAATACTCAGTCTTTAAAATGTACTACTGACAAAACTGAAGCAATAATAATTAATATGCACTATTCTATCTATTTTGTTCTAACTGCATCCTTGTGTTTTCATAAAGTAGTCTTTTGCAGATAAATCTCAGTAAGAAATTAAGAACTCAAAAAATGGGAAAGAACATCAAATACAGTGCAATTTAACTTGGCATACATACAGTTTTCATTTAGAAGTCTTGGAAGTTCTTGAGTTCTTCTTTTATGCACTCCTACAGAAGTCAACAGACCTATAGTCACTCAGCAAGTGTTCAGCAGCTCACAGAACGGGACCCTGTATTTTAGACTTAAATAAAATGTTGCATTGAGACATAATACAACTGGTAGGAAAGATGAGACTGCAAAGCAAAAAAGGTGTGATTCATTTAAGTGTTTGAATGAAAGGAGGAATTGACATAAGGTGATATGGAACAGTTACTGAAAACCACCAGAGCTGTGAAAATAAATAATTTTTTTAAAGGAACAGAGAAATAAGGAGTTATAAGGACTACTGGAGTAAGTTTATAGAAACAAGTGAAGGGAAACACTGAAATAGTTAGAACTATAAGAGGTCCAATAACAGATCTAGCTGTAAAAGTTAATAGCAATTTTTCTAGATGTTCATCTACTTTCTGTTTTTCTTCTATGGTTTTTTTTTTTTTTTGCATTGAAAATAATGTGATATGTGCTATCATTTAATTTAATTTAAAATGTTGTCAGTATATCAACATCTGAAATCTATCAACATGCCCTGTAAATGAGCTTTGTGGAGGTGTGAGAAGGAGAAAATAAGGTCCTACCCACCATGCAATATGGTAACACAAGAGATGTTTTAGGAAATTTTATCAGTAATGCAAGCAATTTTCTGGCAGTGATTAATATTGCTATACATTGATGATAAGCAGGACATGTGAGAGGATAAAATAAATCCAAAGATGCTAAAGTTATGGAGATGCTATTAGGGACGACCAAATCAAAAAAGATATGAGTGTTGCAGAAAAGATGAACTTGGTGGAACTGGGTTTAATATTACTTGACTAGTTCAAGAAAAATCTTTAAGATCTGTAAGTGAAATAAAATGACTGGAAGACAGGAGTAGTGGGACTCTGGTTGTAATTTAAGGCACTGGAATTAGGTGTTAATGCATAGATGTTTCCATGTTCACTATATACCCGGAGTTCCTTTTATATCCAATGGATAGCTAATCAACACAGTGAATTGAACCTAGAGAACTAATTCAGTTCATCCTAAAATAGTCACCTACACTGAATCACTCTCCAGACTCCTCTGACTACAAAAGTACCTATCTATCAAGCTTTCAGTTAGATATCTACAGACATCCAGATTTAGGTCTCTTAAACTGAACCACACATTAGACATCTACAGTGTTGGTACATGTATCTGGTCACCCAAGGCTTCTCTAAAATCAACACAGAAAAATAAGTAATTGTAGGATGAGATTAATTTGTGTTATTTTAAATATGTATTTAAGGATGAAATTAATTTTGCACTAAAAATACCTGTTTTCTTTATTGACTAAAAAGGGTTAGGATCTGGTCAGACTAATCCCCCTTGCCTCCTGCATGCCTACTTAGCTGAGGGAGGCAAAAGGAAAGACAAGAAGTAATAAATCAGCTCATCATAGAAATGTTTAAAGGCTGAAGATAATAGAAATTATTTAAGTACATTACATTGTTACATAGCTTAATTAGCAGCATTAATGTATGTTTGAAACCAGAGTTCATAAATATATGGGTTCTCAACACTGTGGTATGTCCAACATTGTCCTGTACACCTATGCTCCTATGCCACTCATGCAAGAATTAATACATTGTAGTTGAAGCACATTTACCAATATCAATCAATATCAATTGAGGAATATCAAGCATGAGCCTCTAAACATCTCTTTAAAAATAAAAAAGCATTGCTACTTTCAGGGAGAGGCTGTTAGATATCACCATTCTCATTTTAGCACCTGATTTAGTAATCTAAAGACTATTTTCTCGCTCTTTAGGACCGAATTCACAGGTGATATACAGTTGTCTAAACTCCTATCAGTTTCACAGGACAAACATTTATTCAAATCATTTGGTGTTAGGAAACTTTGTAGTTCTGAGTATTACAGGCTGTCACATCCATGTCTTTGTTTACATAATTGTGACTTTCTTAATCCTATCAACTGCTACTAACTCCAGATTATCCTGACTTTTTACTGATCACATTTGTGAAGTGGCCAAAATAATGCTGAAGCTCTGAATGTAATGAACTGCTCAGAGACTTGACTAGTGAAAGTCAAAGCTTCATAATATACTGAAGTGAGACAGAGAACTCCCCATCTCACCAGTAGTGCAAAATCCTGTATACGTGCTCTGATCACACCTAAGACTTTAACACCTTATGGGTCTTTCCACCTTACAGTTGGAAATAGCTGATAGGCAGAAAGACAGTATGGTGCCCCCACAAAAAAAAATACAGAAATTGCATTCTGCTTTAGAACAGTCCCTTTGTTGAAGACACCAAGCTGAGTGGTGTGGTTGACACGCCTGAGGGACAAGATGTCATCCAGAGGGACCTGGACAAGCTTGAGAAGTGGGCCCCTGTGAAGCTCATGAGGTTCAACAAGGCCAAGGGCAAGGTCCTGCACATGGGTCCTCAGGGCAACCCCCAGTATCAGTACAGTCTGGGGGATGAAGGGATTGAGAGCAGTCCTGCTGAGAAGGACTTAGGGGTACTGATGGATGAAAAGCTGGATGCGAGCTGACAATGTGCGCTCGCAGCCTAGAAAGCCAACCGTATCCTGGGCTTCAAGGGAAGTGTGGCCAAGGGATGGGATTCTGCCCCTCTGCTCTGCTCTCATGAGACCCCACCTGGAGTACTGTGTTCATCTCTGCAGTCCTCAGCATAGGAAAGACGTGGACCTGTAGGAGCAGGTGCAGAGCAGGCTACAGAAACGATCAGAGAGGTGGAACACCTCTCCTATGGGGACAGGCTGAGAGAGTTGGGGTTGTTCAGCCTGGAGAAGAGCAGGCTCTGTGGAGACCATATTGAGGCCTTTCAGTACTTAAAGGGAGCTTACGAGAAAGATGAGGAACAGACATTTTAGTAGGGCCTGTTGTGATAGGACAGGGGGTAATGACTTTAAACTAAAAGAAGGTAAACTTACACCAGATATAAGGAAGAAATTGTTTACAGTGAGTGTGATGAGACACTGGAGCAGGTTGTCCAGAGAGGTGGTAGATGTCCCATCGCTGCAAACATTCAAGGTCAGGCTGTACGGGGCTCTGAGCAACCTGATATAGTTGAAGGTGTCCCTGCTCACTGCAGAGGCATTGCACCAGATGATCTTTAAAGGTCTCCTCCAACCCAAACTATTCTGATTCTATGATTCTATAAAACATCTAGTTTTAATTTCTGCTGTGGAACACCTGCAAGAACACACTCAAGCATCACAACTGTCTATTAAGTCTGGTTTCATCCCCTCATTTGCATGATTAGTTACTTTACATTTGTGGGAAAAATAATGAAGTCTCTCTCATTTGCACTTTTTTTATTATCTTTTTCCTTCACATTCCTCACACTGAATCAACATTTGTCTTGCAACCCCCCACAGAGTCTACAGATGAATTCTTAAAGTCATCATTACAGATGAATTCTTAAAGTCAACCTTAAAGTCACTGTCATATAACTCCAATGCTGTGAATATCAAAACCAGTACAAATTCCTTTCTTTGACATTGTTCCTTTCCAAACATTTACTCCAAAAAGAATATTAATAAAGTGTCCAATCTAATGACAATTTTAGAAGACATGGATAATTTCTAGACTAAAAAGCAAATTCATAACAATATTTCAAGGATATTTTAAGATTGATCTTAGGAATTTAAAATAAATATATTATCTAAGTGGTTTTAAAAATATTTTATGAGGATTCCCAGCTACTCTAGCTGCCACTAAACTCTGTATATGATATTGGATAGTGCCGTCATCTCCTACATCATAAATTACAATATTAATTATGTAATTAAATGAAATTAATTACATTAATTGCAATGTAGTTATTGTTATGCCCAAATGTAATTGCCGTGTATTGCATAAGAGAAAAACTATTTGTATACAGATACTAAAAGTATAAAACAAAATAGTATTCTAATTTTTTACAAACGTACACTGCTTTCTTCTATGGGGAAGTGAAATCTTTGAATGCTAAAACACTATGTACTTATTTTTTGATAGTGTCAGGAAGCAAAATGTAGATAAGTGCCATTCAAATATTTTATTTAATTGCAATTAAAATGACCATGCCAATTAAATTAACTATATATCCTACATTCATCTACTGTTTTATTCTAAGAAATAAATCCATTAACCTGCAGTTTTCTCCAAATCATTGCTTTAAATTTCATCTGGTAAGTAAGATCAACTATGAATCAAGCAACTTGATAGTACCCAGCAGCAATAAAGAAACCCTTAACATAGTCCACGTAATCACCCCGTTCACACTGTAATCACTCTTTCTCCATAGTACAGAGCACTGTTTGGGCCCATTCCAGTGTAGATGCTCTGACCTGTCCTCTGGGAAGAGCTTGTGTCTCTCTGGTGAGGATGTAAGGAGAATTAGGAAGCTAAGGAGCTAGGTGCTTGAAACTGTGTAGTTCTTGTAATGCTTGTAGATTAGAAGGTGTAACTAAACAGGTGCAGAAAACATGATTCATCCTACCTCTAGTATAAGACTACACTATATATAGATGTTAGACACTGTTCTTTTGGACAACAGGACTCTCGTCATAATTTTGCCATGATTGATATAGCAACTCACAGGAACACAATCTAAACTTAGCTTCAGACAGATATCATAGAAGACAGTTCCTCTCCCTAATGCATGCAGCATAGAAGATAGAAAGCAGACGGAAAGCAGTAAATACTTAAAGCAGACATATGAGGTTGGGAAACTGAGAACATTGAATAAGGAAAAAGAAATAATATTATTTTACCGTAAAATGAAAATGTCCCCATTTATCTGAACAATGTCAAATGGAAGAACTATATCACGGCAAATGATACAGCTCACAAATAGAGCAGCTGCAATAGTGGAGCCTAACAATGATTATGTGTATGAAATGTATCTCATCAGTTCAGAGATCAGTAACAAATAGGTCATAATTCAGTTATACATCTGATAAATTTTGAGTCTGAAAGTCTACACACCCATCCGTTCCATCATGGAGTTAAAAAATATTTGCCATTAATTGTAATTATGTTATAGGTACATTTTTTTTTTCCATTTCTGCATTATTTAGGTGCATCATATTGTGATCATAAATACAGGAAACAAAATATCTTTGTTTGTTTGATTTTTCTTCAAAGGACCAAGCAGACAGTGTTGTAACTATTAAAATACACACTTAGCTTTATTTATCAGGGTTCTTGAATCAACACATGTGGAATCCCTTGTGTACTTGTAGTATATATGTTAATCTATACATACAGCATAAGTACAAGGAATCTTCACAGCTCAGAGATCAAGAATTTATTTTATCTTCTTTGAGTCAACTGTTGATTAAATATATATGTAACTAATCTCATTGAAAGGAGGATCTGGCTGGTAGGGGCACACAGCTGGATGAAAATCACAGAACTCTGTGTAATCTGGAGTCCTGTGTCCAGCTCTAGGGCCTCTAACATAAGAAGGACGCAGACCTGATCGAGCAGGTCCAGAGGAGGCCACAAAAATGACCAGGGGGCTGGAGCACCTCCCCTATGAGGACAGGCTGAGAGAGTTGGGGGTGTTCAGCCTGGAGAAGAGAAGGCTCCGGGGAGACCTTATAGCAGCCTTCCAGTGCTTAAAGGGGGATACAAGAAAGATGGAGAGGGACCCTTTATCAAGGAGTGTAGTGATAGAATGAGGGCTAACAGTTTTAAACTGAAAGATGGTAGATTCAGATTAGCTATAAGGAATAAATACTTTACCGTGAGGGTGGTGAGGCACTGGCACAGGTTGCCCAGAGAAGCTGTGGCTGCCCCCTCCCTGGAAGGGTTCAAGGCCAGGTTGGACGGGGCTGTGAGCAACATGGTCTAGTGCAAGGTGTCCCTGCCCATGGCAAGGGAGTTGGAAAAAGATGATCTTTAAGGTCCCTTCCAACTGAAATCGTTCTGTGATGTTGTTTGTGATCTGCAGACAGGGGAAATTACCACCTCATGAAACCTAATAGCAAAATGCCTGTTCTACTGTGGCCAAGCCTCCTTGCAGGGACAGCACAAGTAGACAGGCAGAAAAAAATAGCCTATGATGGCAGAGTGGAAAAGGTAGCCCAGCAGAAGTACAAGCTTGTCTGGACACAGACCAAGGGCTCTGAATTCAGGAATCTTGCTGAGGCAAGATGATGCTCTGCTTATCAATGCTCTAGTAGTAGCCATAAATGCTGTGGCAAAAACCACTGTGCTGGCCCTACAATCAACTTATCTTCCACGTTTTCCACCAATACTTTCCTGTGAGATTTCTGGAAGTGCTGTTTGATTCTACTGAAATCCCTGCTTACTTTAAAGGGGCCATTCTGACACCTCAAATCCCTTAAAATTTAATGGGTTTGGGCTCCTGAGGGAAGAGACATCATATATAGTTTAGGCACAAAGGGGAAGAGAAAAGGGAAGGGGAAGGTGAAAAAGGAAGGGAAATGGAGACAAGGAAAAGAAATGAACCCAGGTATAAATCATTCAGTACTTGCCAAGAGTGTGATAAACAACATGGTACATAAAAATTCATTAATGAACTCAAACTTAAAAATTTAAATAAAATTGAATCTTCTGATTTAAACCAGCTACAAGCCAGGAAAATCAGGCTTAAGAATGGGATCCTTTTGAAGTAATTTTATACTAGCTTGGTTTATCAGTATACTTATGAGGAGCAAATGTGCCCTCTGCAAATTATACACATCATGAAATCTCAAGCAGTCCTGCCAAGACCTGGTGATAAGTTGCTATAACAGCAGCTTGGGGTTTGAGAAATGCACTTTCCTTCACACTCATGGCAACAGGTGACCTAGTGGTAATGACATCATTAACACATTTCACCTTTTCAAGGTCTCCTGCTGGTGTTTTACTTATACTAGTTTATGGAGGAATCATTTCATTTTGGTGTTTCAAGTCCCTTGTGTTCTTAGTGGTATTTTTAAGAAAATAAACAGAAAAGTGGAAGGAGACCATCCTCTGGGATATGTGACTTGGGAGGAAACCATCTGATTCTATCAGCAGAGTCTGTCTTCTATGAAAAAGAACTTGGGAATTTTTACAGCAGATCAGATAAGATTGAAATCAATCTAATTCAGTTTTCCCTTAAGGAATCGGCAATACCCACTTTTTAATAAGCAGTTATTAAGTACTTGCCATATTTTCTAACAGATTCTCCAGATGGATATGTTTGCATTTGTTATGCAAACATAGGTATGTGTATATATATATATATATATATATATATATATATATATATAAAAAGAATAGTGTCTCAATTCATTATTTTACTGAGGCCTCTGGACTCTTCACTCTAGATATGCATGCAGAAGGATCTTCTGTTACTGTTGTGGCTATGTCTCTACATCCTTGTCTATGTACACTTTCGGGTACTGATTCTTCAGAAAATATTACTAAGTGAATTGTTTAACTCTTCAAAAGCTCCCTATAGTAACACGATGAAAACAAAACTATTAACTCCTGAAAGTTATTTAAAAGAAGAAAAAAAGTCAAACCCAGAGTAAAAAAGAGAAAAAAGAGAAACCCAAAGTACTGGTAGTAGAGCACACAGCAGCAAACAGTACAGTTCGGTATATGGGAGCATTTCTGAACCTTATGGGGACAGATTCTATCTCCATTGACATCAGTTGGACACTTATCATTGAATTCAAAAAGATCCTACACTGAAAAGGAGGCTTTCAAATGGAATTTGTGTTAAATAACCAAACATATCTGAGTATTTGACACCTTTATTATATACTCTAAACGCTTGGATACCACAACAATGCAAGACAGAACTGGGTTGTCTCAAGAGGAAGGAGGAGTAATTGCTGTCTTCAACTACCCGATGGGAGGTTACAGAGAAGGTGGAGCCAGACTCTTTAGGAGGTTAAACACAAAAAAGAGGCAATGGACAAGGGGTTGCAATAAGGAAAATTCCAAACAGATAGTAGGAAAATTTGTGTCAGTCATGGTAGTCAAAAAATGAAATGTGTTGTCCAAAGAGGCTGTGGAATATCCATCCTTGAAGACATTCAAACTTCGGATGCATATGACCCTGAGCCACCTGATCTGACCTAGAATCTGGCCCTGCTCTGAGTGGAGGATTTGGACCAGATGAAGGGAAGGGGAATGGAATGTCTGTTCAGTTTTGCATGTTCAATCCTTAGTACATTCCTAGACTGTAAAGAGACAGTGACCAATCGTTCTGTGATTTATTTTTGTTCAGAACATGATTTGCATCTGCTAGGAAAGTATTTGGCCAGTACATAGCTGTAACTTTTTAAAAATGTTATACAAAGTCTAAACTGTAAACTCATGTTAAGTCCTTGTTGGAAGTCAAGCAGGAGCAGGTTAGAAATACAACGGATGTTATAAAAGCTTTCCTTCTCCTTCAGGAAAACTTATGACTTACACCTTGTTTGCAAACAGTGCAACAGCAGTTCAACAAAAAATGATAATAAAATGGGGTTTGAAAATTGTTTGTTGTAGCTAGTAAAATTAAATCTACCCTGTGATTGTGCACACTACTTTTCTCTGTTCAGACTACCTACTACAGTTTTTTCACTGTACTGTGAAAGTGGAAGAAGCATGATCAAGTCCACACGAAGGCAGTGAAAACAAGGATTCTATTTATGGAATGATTGTGGCCCTCAAGTCTGAATTTAGCAGATATTAAGTCTATTCAGGCCAATTCTTCAAAAGGCATAAATTTGTGTAGTCATAGCTGAATCTCATCTGGGGCCCCAAGAATGCACAGGTTATGGGTACACCAGCAAGGTACTGTAGGGCATGGACATATGTCACACCCATTACTGCGGCGATTTTGCCCCCATACTGCTCGCACTCTGTTACCTCATGGTACATATGAGATGCTCTGTACCTCCATCACCAAGCAAGCCCATTCCTTTGTGGCTAAAGTAGGGGCAGATGTCACAGACTGACTCCTTGTAAGTTGATCCTTAAACTACCTACTGGCCAGTTGGCCAGTAAGCTGTACCTTATTTTTCAAGTTCAGCGTGGGGAAAGAACGTCAGAAATACCTGTACAGACTGGAAAATAAAACAACTCTTTGGTATCAAGGAGCTTACCAAATGACCAAACATACTTCACAGACTTGCATGTCTTGCTCCCGTCACACCTCTTGAGACAATCACCTGCCAAGTTTCATTGTTCATTTGACAAACACTTCATAGCTCTGCGTCTTCCCTGGGATTTTTAGCTTTACAAACTTAGCACAAGTAGTAACAAACAGGATCTTCAGCTACAAACATTAATTCTCCCTATGCAATGATGGACCACTTTACGGATAAGCCTTTTGTAATGCAAACAGCAGTCAAGTAAGATCTTTGTTTACTACAAGTATTTCATTTTCAGTGCTGTTGCAAGTGTACCTCCATCATTGACTTCTCCACCTGTCTACCACACTGAGGCCAGTCCCTTAGCAGAAGCGTGCTTGCAGTGTTTCTGATCCCTCACAATTCTCTGAATACACTGGATATTCCAGAAGTCTTCAAAAAACACAAGAGTCTTTCCATTAATTGTGGTACCTTCAGTCCCCTGGGATGATCCTGATTTCACAAGAGACATCTGAAGTATGAAAAAATAGGAAAAACTGTTCTTACTACAATTATTTTTTGACCAGAAATGGCAATGGCGTGCCTAGTATAGGGGACCGTTTTTTTGTATTTCACGAACATTGCAAAGTTAAAGATTTTATTTAAAAGAACTTCATTTAAAAGAAAAATAGTAAATGGCACATCATGTAATTGCTATTTATTTTCATAAACATGAGGTATTTCAAAGTGCTATAAGACGCAGCACTAAATGTACATCGTTGGAAGAAATTAAACACAGAACTTTGCAGTTACCCAGTTCTATGCACCAAACATTAACAAATACATTAACTGGAAGAAACAGGCTAGGAAAAGGCATATATAGTAAATTTCTTTACAAAAGTTTCTTAGTTCAAAAAAGTGATAAAGTAATATCTACTCAAAACTTTCACAACTCATTTTCATACGAAAATATAAGTATCAAATTTAGTTATGTATCAGCATCATACTAAAGTATACAGGCAATGTAAGAATTAGTACAGTACATAACAGAGATTAACAATATATTTGTATACAAAAACATGCTCCTCAAACATTGAGGTATTACAGTACTTAGGTATGAACTTCCAGTCTAATACTGGTAGCAAAAGCCACCTCTCATAACCCAAGACATGTACAAAAGGCAAGTGTGTAGATGGTATTTACAGAAAATTCCCACAGGGGTACAAAATGCCAACCCCTAAAGTAACATCTGTTAGAACATAAGCACCATAAAACTTAGGAATGAACGTTTCAAAACTCAACTAGATGTCATCAGCAGCTCCAAATGCTCACAACAATTTAAAAAAAAAAAAATCCCCACCATCTACAGTTCTTAAGGAGAAAAACAAAGGCAGTTCATTGTTGTTTGGTAGTCTTGCAATAAACTCCTTGCAAGAACATCCATTTGCTCCGTACCCGGATAATAGAGTTTGTCAATTACTTCAGGGACTAGATTGAAAGTGAAACCAACATTCTTAACGTCAAAAAACACAATTTTTTTTTAAAGAATCAAAAATGTGCAAAGTGGCAATGACTGTCCTGGTCAGCCAAAAAAAAAAAAAAAACCAAAACAAAAGTTTAGCAAGTCCGCTTGTATTCTATTTTCTTTAGCAATTGTTGTTGTCTGGCTTGCAATTTTTCCTTTTCTAGCAATAACTTCTGCTCCTCTGCCTGAAGGGAATGAACATATTCAGTGGCTTTTTTCAAGATCACAACTTTTGCAGCTTTCTCATTTTTAACCAGTTCTGGAACATGGTCCCTTAATGTGAGGAAACTTGACCGTAGATCATTGCGCCGTTGACGCTCCAGGATATTATGGTTGCGTCGACGTTCACTATCCTCTGAATCAGAGTTTCGAGGACTTGAACTCTTAGACTTTGGTTGGATCGTGGGTTTTACTGGACGGGGCACCTCGGTTTTTAACTTCTTCTGCGGTGGAGCATCTTCACTCTCCATGTATGGAGAAGGAGCGGCATAATTATGCTGCTGGTGAATTGGTGCGCAACGCTTTAAAATCAGTTCATTCTGCTGTGTCCTGACTGGTGGAAAAGTGGTATTTTTAGGACGCACTGTAATAGTAAGGGTGGTAACAGCCTTGTTGGAGGAGGAGCGTCTTTTCTCCACTGTCACAACATCTATTTCTTCTTCTTCATCCTCCTCCTCCTCATCTTCATCATCTTTTGGTAATAGAAAATGGAAAATAAAATAGACATTATTCTCACAGAATATACTCTGAACAAGTATCAACCCAGATATATTTACTGACAAAATAAAGTACAGTAAAAGCAGCAGTGAAATAACGAACGGCAAAAACAGGGTGTGCCCACCATCTGTAGTCAGATACAGATCAGGTAAAGTATGCAATATACATTAAATGACTGAAGTATGGCGATTTCTGAAAGTTTCGTAAGTTTAATGATGTTTTTTTTTAAACACTTCTAGTTTTCAATCAAAGCTGGGCTACCACCCACATAATCGCAGCGGCATAGAGGTTTTTAGACAGAATGTATGTATTTTGCTCGGAATTGCAGAGCCGCAGTACAAAAGGCACGCACAGTGCCACAACACAGCCCTTGCTTGGTAGAAAAGCAGCCGGAAAACGAAACAATCGCCGGGTTTGTTCTGAGGCAGAAGGTGAAGCTGCTCCAGCCGGGGACCCTTTAAGCCGGCGCTTGGTGCACTGCCAAGAAGACAGCTGTTGGAAGTGCTTCCTCACCCAAAGCTGTCAAACCAGACATTAAAGGGACAGCGGGCTTTGAAACCCGGGACGGATCACCAAGTTTGCGGCGGTGGTCACAGGGACCAGCTCATCTACATACGGGAAACCGCGTGTCAGCCCAAGGGGACCCCTCCGCAGCCACGGGCAGGAGCCCTTTCTGGGCACTTTAGGTGCTGCCAGCGCAAGCGCCCCTCTGCGGGGTCACCACCCTGACCCGGCCCCCCCCCATCACGCCTAAGGGGCACTCACGGGTTCTCCCCCACGAGCCCCATCCCCAGGGCGACAGTAGCAGCCCCGCTCTGCCCACCCCCAGCACGACCGCTGGGACGGGGCACGCCACCCACGGAGGACACAAGGTGAGGAAGCCCCGGGGGGTGCCCAGCACCGCACAGGCCCCCGGGCCGGGCCTGCCGCCCGGGGAGGCTCCAGCCCCGCCGCTCCCACGGGCCCGCCGCTGCCCCCCCCCCCCCGCCACCGGCCCCGCCGCTGCTGCCGCCTGCCGGCCGCCCGGCCCCGCACCTCGCCGCCGCCGGGGGCGGGGGGAAGCGCTTACCCGAATCGCTGAGGGTGTCGTCCCCGGAGCTGCTGCTGGCCCGGCTGTCGCCGGCGGGGCGAGGCGGGCGGCCGCTCCGCGTAGCTCCGCCGCCCGCCGCCGCCGCCGCCGGCCCGGCGCGGCCCGCCGCCGCCTCCCGCTTGTTGACGGGGAAGGGGAAGACCACGGCCGGGTCCACGCACTCGGGCACGGCGCCGCCCAGCTCCGGGCGGCCGCTGGCGGCGGCGGCGGGGCTGCCCGCCGGGGGCGGTGGCGGCGGCGGGGCGGCGGCGGGCGCCTTGCCCTGGAGCTTCTCGCTGACCGCCCGCTCCAGCTTCTCGCGGGCGGAGAAGCCGCTCCACATGCAGTCCTGGATGATGATGGAGTTGAGGTTGTTGGTCACGCCGAGGCCCGTCTCGAAGAAGTCCCCGCCGTCCGAGCCGCCCCACAGGTCGGCCTCGGGGGGCAGCAGGAGCAGCTCGGACGCCCAGTCCAGGGGGTCGGTGGGGCGGCAGCCCCCCAGGGCCGCCCCTCCCCACGGCACCGGGGCCCCCCCCGGGGGGTGCTCCTGGAGCCCGGCCCGGCTGGGAGACAGGGGAGGGGTGGGCAGCAGCTCAAACTTTTTCCAGATGTCCTCCCCGGGGGGAGCGGAGTCCGGCCCGCACAAATAAAAATCATCTTCGTCCGGGTAGAAACAGGGCTGCAATGAGTCGAACTCGAGGTCTGGGTTTTTACTGACCATTCCTGGCATTACGGGTCTCCTTCTGATCCTGGGGTCGGGCAATGGCTTTAGAGACAGGTTTTATGGGTATTTCCACCACGAGGAAGAAGAGAGGTTCTCCCAAGACCTGAAACTAAACCAAAAAAAACAAAAACAAAAACAAAAAAAACCAAACAAATTAAAAAAACCCAACAAAACAAAACAAAAAACAAAAAAAAACCCAAACAAAACAAAACAAAACAAAACACAACCACAATTAAAACACGAAAACACGAAGAAACAGACACGAATGTGACTCCCTTCCTCTTAACCGAAGGAAAAAATAGAATAATCCCATCATCGATAGCAAGAAATAAGGAGCCTTTTGCAAGTTGAAAAAAAATGCATTTCACACACACCTTTCCTCCCGACTCCAGATAGTCAAAGAAAAGCGATCAGGTAGTGCTCCGACATGCAAAGCTTTCCGCCTTTCCCGGCGCTCCGTGAGGACACAAAACCAGCCGGCAAGGTACAGCAAGGATGCAAAGCACCTCTGTGCTTTTGCACATAGCACCCGCCTGCTCTCCCCAAACTGCTTCAAACGCTCAAAACAGCAGAGTAACTGTAGACAGATGCAAGGCTTTGATACCGTAATCTCTCCAGAAAGCCCTCTTAATATGCCAGCAAAAGTAGAGGAAGTTTACTCCTTTTGTCATCTGCGGAGCAGTGCAAAGGGGAGCGAGAAGGATGCAAAGAAGGGGGCGGAGGGGCTCTTTGCAACTTCGCAAATCGCCATTCACTCAAAGCGAGCCAGAGAAATCCGCACAAAACACATGGGGGTGGGGGGTGGGGGGGGGAGAGGAGGAGGGGAAATCCAGCAGCAACAGAAATTATCAACCTTATGTAATAATCTCACGCACAAAAATGCATTAAAACCACCCCGGCGCCACCAACAAAGCCTCCTGATTTGCCAAGAAGGTACGGGAAGTTCTTCTCCCCCTTTTTCCAGCTTAAGACAAGAGCAACGGAGAGGTTGCAAAGACAACAACTTTGCGCATTTTGCCACTTCATGCAATCAAACCTCCTGCAAACACACCAGCCTTCCAGCCCTCTCACCTCCGGAAAATGCACGCTGCTGCCCTTACCTCGGCGGGACCCCCCACTCACTAGCCACGACCAGACAACCACAGCCCCATTCCTCCTCCGAGACCTCAGTTGCATCAGACATTAAAAAAAAAAAAAACAAACAAACAAAAAAAAACCAAAAAAACCCCAAACAAACAAACAAACACACCCCCCCCAAAAAAAAAAAAAAAACTTTAAGTCCAAAAAAGACATTCAGCGTGTCCCTCCAGCTCGGTTAAGGTAACGCAAAGGGAAAGCGTTCTGCTGGGTTCACAACAGCTGACGCTGAAACGGAGACCAAAAGGGGGAAAAAAAAAAATCAATCCATTAAAAGCCTTATGATGAAATGCAAAGAAACGAGCCCGGCTCAGCTGCTCTCCCCCTGCCCCGCCCCCGATCACTTCCAGTATTGTACATTTTTCTACTCGTGAAATACATTAAACCGTTTAAAATGCAAAGCAGTAAAGAGACACCTACAAAACACAGGCGATCTCAATGCGACAGCTCCAAAATAAAACAAAAATATCCTCCAGGATTTTCTTCTGCTCAATGAAAAACCCATTCCCGCACTGCAATGCCCCTGCACTTCCTTCCCCTTCCCATCCTCCCTAGTTTAGCAACTCAAATGCAATGTGGAATTGTATTTATTTGATTGGGTTTTTGTCCTGAAGCCCAGACCCTGCAGCTTCCTCTTCTTACCTCCTTGGTGATGGTGGTGGGTGTTGCAAGGGGGAGGAGTGGCGGGGGGTGGGGTGGGGGGAGAGAAGGAGAAAGCAAAAAAGGCAAAAAAAAGCAAAAAAAAAAAAAAAAAAAGCAGATGATCTTGTATGTTGCACTTTACTGAGCGCCAGCCCGCCCGGCCCCCGCGGCTGGCCCAAGCCTCCGCATTCACCCTTTGCTTGCAGACAGATGACTGTCACTGGCTGGCTTTGAAGCTGCTGGATATTATTAACCCCCCAAAAAGGCATTTAAAAAAAAAAAAAAAAAAAAAAAAAGACGGGGGGGGGGAACGAACTGACACACCCGGGTAGGGGAGCATTAAAAAAAAAAAAAAAAAAAAAAAAAGAAGAGGAAAGCGAGAGCAGCCTATCCCCACCTCCCTGATTTCCATACAAGCAGGGAGGTGCCTGGCATTTGGCGCCAAAAGCCCCATTCGCTCTTTATTCTCGGCCAGCAGAATGAGGTCCCGCTCCCGGTGCGAAAGCGCCAGGGGCGGGCAGGGCCGGGGGGCCGGGGCCGGTCCGCGGCTGCCCGCGGAGCCTTCCGCGTCCGCTGCCCCTTTGTGTCGCCCCCTCCCCGCGCCACCCCGGCCCCCGAGCTCGGGGGAAACGTCGCCCCCGGGCCGCCGCCCCGGAGAGCGATGACCCACCCCCCCCGCCCCCCACCCCTTCTACCCGCGGCCGCCATCTCCCGCCGAACCCCCCGGGGGCAATTAAAAAAAAAAAAAAGAAAAAAAAAAAAAAGACGAGGGATAAAGGAAGTGGCTGAACGAGGGAGTCGCTTCGACTCTGGGCTTTGTAAATAATCCGTAATCATCATCCTGCAGCGACCGCCTCCCCGCAGGCGAGCGGGGCTGGCAGGCCGGCGCCGCGCTGCCCCCCGGGCGGGCCGCCGGCCGTGACCGCGCTGGTCCCCGCGCACCCCTCTCCGCCGGCGCGGAGCGGCGCCGGCCCCGCGGCACTGGAGACGGGCGCTGGGCGGCCCCGCCGTTCCGCTGCCGACGGCGACACCTTGCGGAGGGCCGGCGGGAGCGGCGGCGCGGCGCGGCGCGGCGCTCACCCGGCGCCTCCGCGCATCTCCCCGGCGGCGGGGCACCCACCGCTCTCTCGCCTCCTTTCCCCCGCGGGGCGCGGGGGGCCGCGGCGGGGCCGGCCGCGGCAGGACGGGAGCGCGGCGCTCTCCTCGGCGGTGCAGCGGCGGCGGCGGCCGGTGCGATCCCGATCCCGCTCCCGGTCCGGGCCGCCGCTCGGGGCGGCGCCTCCGCGCTCATAGGCTGCAGGTGGAGGCGGGGACTCGGGCGGCGCTCGCAGGGAGGCTGGTGGCGGCGGGCCGCCGCTTTGTGTCAGGCGGCGGGGCCGCCGCGGGCGGGGCGCCGCCTCCCCGGCCCGCCTCGGCCGGCGGCGGGGGGCCGGGAGGAGGGGCGAGCCCGGGGTGTTCAAAACCGGCGGCTCCGGGAGGAACGGTCGGGAGAGAGT
Organism: Tyto alba; assembly: GCF_018691265.1. Classification (NCBI taxonomy): domain Eukaryota; kingdom Metazoa; phylum Chordata; class Aves; order Strigiformes; family Tytonidae; genus Tyto; species Tyto alba. The sequence goes on along the minus strand of NW_024881316.1, from coordinate 37,543,070 downwards.
GGGCTGGGCGTCGCGGGGAGCGGATGAGGCGAGGGGGTAGTGAGCCCGGAGGGAGGCAGGGGTAGCCCGTGCCGCCCCTTCGCCGTGTCCCCTCCGGGGGAGCTTTGTGCAGGCGGGTCATGCCTCCCTCCCCTGTGGTGATCCTCCCCACTCCGCCCCGGCCGCCGAGGGGCTCCGGCCACGTTTTTAGTGTCCTGAGGCAGCCCTGGAAACAGCGCGGGGTGCGCGGTGTGGTCCTGCAGCCGGCGGGCGTCCCGGGCAGCCCGGCTGGGGCACGGGGCTGCTGGCGGTGGCAAGATGGCAGCGGCTGGCCGGCCTGTGCTGCCTGTGGAGGCCGGGCTGGGTGGCTTGGCTGACCAAAGGTGACAACTTCGAAGTCGGCCCAGCTAGACTCTTTGCTCCCCCAGCTCTCCTCCGCCCACCTTTTCCCCTCAGTGTGGAGGTGCCGGGGTGCAGTTTTGCAGAGGAGCCTTCGGCCGGCTCTGGCTGAGAGCAGAAAGGGCACCTGGGGGGCGAATCCTCTGTGCCAGAGCTTCTGAGAGAGCGTGGTTCAAGCAGGGGGTGCTGAAGGTGACTTTTGGGTATCCCGCTATGAATTATAACTTGGCTGGGAGGTAACAGCAGAGTGGAATCAGCTGTGGCGGGGGCAGAGCTCCGTGAAGCAGGGGAGCGCTGGACCAAGTCCCGCCGGGGCTGCGCCGGGCCCTGTGGCAGCGAGCCGGCAAGATGGTGGGAGGTCAGGCTTGCCTGAACTTCCATGATTTGGCCTCCATTCCTATAATGCACTGTGGATTCAAGGCAGGGGAATTCATTGATTAACTAATGTGTTCTCAGTACTTTGAAGATATGAAGTCTTATGAAAGCTCTGAGCTTTATTAATTTGTTTGGATGATCTGTCTGGACAAAAAAGGTGTGGGTGGTTGGGATTCTTTTTCTCCCCTCACGTTTCAGTATCCTTGAACAGGTTGCAGCTTGTGAGGAGACATGAACAGTGTCTCACTGAGTGTGTGAACAATGTATTTATACTCATCAATCGAGGACCTTCCTCACCTTAAACAATTATGTCTGATTTGCTCCTTTAAAGTAATTATTTTTGTCTTCTACATTTCCTTTAATGTTTTTATATATATGCAAATACTGCTATGTCGAAACCTTAGAGGTGGACAGGGCTGCTATCTGATTTATTGTTGATTCGGTATAAATTCTCACCTAGATTTTCTTAGCAGCATTTTAAAATTTTCCTTTTTTTTTTTTTTTCATATGTACATGTGTGGGAATAAAGCTATCAACTTCTATGAAAGTTCTGCTGTGGTGTGTGATATCGTTTGTAGTACCCTAGATGAGAACGTTAGTGAGGGGTAACACTCAAGACAAATCTTTTAAAGTAACTTTCATTTTCAACCCCCCACCAACCGAATGAAAACTAAAAAACCCACCAAACAGGAAATGGAAAGCAGTATGCTGAGAAACATAGCTGCTTATGACTGCTAGCACTGTTTAGGTAAAAAGAGTTGTTAAAACCCCAGATCTGTTGCTTTGTTTTGTACAGTTGAGAAAGACATGGAAAACATTGTGCAAAGCTTTGGAAGGACTACACAAATCTTTGTGCTGTTTTGGCTGACGCTTACTTTGGGCTATTTTGTCAACATTTACTTTTTTTTTTCTCTGATCCCTTCTGTCCCTGAAATGGCATGTATCAAGAAGCCTCAGGGCAAATGGAAACCTGAAATTACTTGTAGTTACTGTGAATTTATTATTACGTTGTTTCACTGAAAAAACTTGGGAATTAAGATGTGCTGATACTAGAACTAGGTAGCTAGATATTAGAACTACCCAATATAGACCAGTAGCGCATCTCGTATTTTAAGACATTATAAGAATTTGCTATCTGATAAAACAGAAAAAGATATTTTTAAAAGTGTATAAAGGCTAGAAGATACTTTTGCTTATACAGTGGTTAGATTCTAAGTAGATTCTGTGGTGTTTAATTTGGCCTCACAGTGAGCCTGACAAAGCACTGGGCTGAGAGCTTGGACATACACACCTGGGCATAATACATGGGTAAGTTGCTGGTGTTCAGGGATACTGAACATTTTCCCTTTCGTCGTTATTGATTAATTAAGTAATGCTGTGTAAGGCAAATTTCTCTGGCCACACATACCTCTCTTTCATCCTTACAGCCAACAACTACCAAGATGATCAAAACAAACAGGACAGTATTACTTGATATGTGTGCAGTTGTCTTTCTCAGAGGCACCCAAACTTCAGTACATTCTTGAGTTTTCTTTGCTAGTCAGAAGTAACGTATATACTCTCATGACTCCATGTTAAATTTTGAAAAGGGTTTGTAAACCTTAATTGGGGGAGAGGTGTGTGTTCTGATTGCACTTGGCAAAAGCATGACAGAATTGGAATGATTCACCCTTCTGTCTCAACCAGCAGAAATGACATTTTAAACTTTCTGTGTAGGACTAGAAAGGACCCAAGTATGAACACTCATAGACCTGGGATTTTAATTTTTTTTTTTTTTTTTTTTTAAACAAGGACCTTATACACTTCCTATTAGATAGCAGGAGTGACATTTTCAGGTGGACTAAGTATTTGGAGGTAGCTGCTAAGATAACAGCCACAAAAGCTGCCAGATTTAGAGCAGCAAATTTATTCCTGCATACCTTCAGTAAACTTGCTGGATAGTTGTACTGATCCCTGCTGTGTAGCTGCTGAGTGTGTGTAATCTAAAATATTTCTCTTGACATTCGCCCTGAAAGTAGGGTCTGGTATTACTTTTACCCTCATTCAAGTGAGACAGTGTAAGGGACTTACCCAGTATCACATATGGAAATTGCAGCAGATTTCCTCGGTATGCTGATTGTGCCAGCCTGAGGTAGCAACTGCTTTCCCACAAGTTCTTGGGGAGTGTGTCATCATCATCCATTAAGATGAAAGAACAACACAACCTCTCAAAGCCATTGGATGTCAGCTCTGCAAAGAATGCTGTCGTCAGTGCTACATTCATAGATGTTCTTGTGACATGAAAACTCTCAAATACCAGCCGTAATACCTAGTGCTTGTACAATGTTTCACATGACCAAGACATTGTACAAACACAGACATTGAAAAACTTGTGTTATTCACGTCACCGCAGAGGTCACTAGCCAATCTCACCTGTGTGTTCAAAAGCATTTTAAGGAGTGCCTAGTAATCAGAGAACTAATTCTATTTAAATAAAACTAATTTTGAGGTCATATTTTTCATTAGAAATGCCCTGATAACAGTATCACGCTGGCTGCTCAGAACAGAGGAGTTACTGAATTTAACTGGGTAACTGTGGCAATATGCTCCACCTTTTAAGTTACTAGACACATCAGAAACCATCTTTCAATAGTTAGTGAAAATAAAAAGACCTTTCTTCCTTCTGTGCTTTTTTTGTACATTTGGATTCTTCAGGAGTGGTTGATCAGACCGGCGTTTGTGTACTAGCCTTCTCCCTCAGCTTTCTAGCTTCTCAGAGAGCATTGGAAGATTTTCATTAAAACAGAAGGACTAGAAATTTATTTTTTAAATTTGGCAGAAGCTGATAGCAGTTGCTCAGGAAAACATCCTACTTGCAACAGATTTTTCAAACCCTATATATGGCTAGAAAAACATCTAAGCATTTGGTATCTTACAGTTGTATTCTAAAGCAAAGCAAAACAAAACAAAAAGAACTTCAAAAACTTAGAGATAAGACCACTAAGTGAAATGTAATAGAAAGGAGGAATTTTGAGAGCCTGGTTTCTGATGTCTCTCTTTTATGAGAATTCTTGATGACTAATTAAGAATGAGCTTATTAACTTTTCTTGGCTGTAATCTTAATAAAATCTCTTTTCTCTCTCCAGTTTCCAATTTTAAAGGAAACTGTAAGAGTTTTAAGATTTCTTAGACCTTTCCTCCTCAGTAATGTTTGGTTGAAACTGCCTAGTGAGTTCAAAATTCATATCAGGGAGTGATGGACAGGTAACTGTTGAAGGTGCTTTTTTTTTTCATTGGGAAAGTAGGCCAAAAGGAAATCAAGTACCTGAATTTAAAAATTACGAGTTTATTAAATTTCAGCATTCAACCATTTTCTTTGTGCACAAAATATGATTATAGAGAAAAATACCTCACTGCTTTTCTTAGTCAGGCTGCCACAAGAAACATTATTATTACAAAATCTGTGGATATATTCAGTTTTACAGTATTGTACCCCCCCACATTATTACAGTAATTACTTCCTCCTAAATGTATACATAGTGCATGAAGATGTATCCTAATTGTAAAATCACTTACAAGCATTTATCGTTCTTGCAAGTATTCCTTTATGAGTAGGAAGGTATAACTTTCCTAAATTTAATCGTTGCAGAAGTGTCTGCTGCTTAGTGACATACATCATCAGTGACATAACAGTAGAACTGGGTTGTTCTTGTGTTATATTCCTGTTTTTAGAAATACCTGTGACACAATGAACACATTTGAGGACAACATTTCAGCATTTCAGGACAACAGCTGTGGAAAAATATTTTTCTGTAACAGGTGATTAGGCCAGTTAAAAATGGCTTGATGGTGCATATTCAGAGCAATGATAAATTCGTTTTTTAGAATAATTTGTTAACTTTTTCAAAAATTTAACAAAAGTAGGTCAGTACAGTTGCTTCTTTTTCACCTTTTTTTTTTTTTTTAATTTTGGTGAATGTTATTTGTGTTCAGCACACTGAGACACTAATCTATATTACCATGCTGCAAATAACAGTAACTGTCATCTACCAGTAATTCTGAAGATATCAACAATGCAAACTTATACTGTGTTCTTCAGACTCAGCAAATATGGTAGACCTCTTGCAGGGGTGGATGTCTTTATAAAATAATCTCATCACAGGTCTTCAGGTTTTTTTTTTTTTTTGAAAGTTAAGGGTTTGAGCCTATTTAGTGAACACCCACTCCACTGCCTGTTAAAGCTAGGGAAAAACTCTTTGGAAATTAGTTTAGTGAAGCCCAAAAGAGTCATCCTTATATTTTGCAGTTCATAAGCACAGAGAGAAGAGAATGACATGGAATGGCAGCTTCCTGCTTCTCTTGACCCGCTGCAGGTAACAGGCAGGTGAGGACGGGTGAGGTCTCAACAGCTTCATCCAGTAAATTTTTCTCCTCACAGTGGTCCATGGTAATGCCGCAATGCCACTTCACCAGGAAGACTTGTTTATCTCAATTAGTTTAATTATCTGAAAAGCTTGGTTTAGTTAAAATCTTCCTAATGTCACAGCAAGAAAGATCGGGCAGTGAACAGTGGAAGGTCTTTGGTTTTCACACGGCTTGTAAAAAGGGCTATTTACATAGTTTGTCCCTGATTCTTACCCAGTTCCACTTCTACCTGTCACCCTCTGCTTTGTCATCATATATTCAGTCATTCAGTGGTTTGAAGCATTACACTTTATATGTGCTTATATGTTTTAACTTTTTTTTGAGAAATTAGGCATTTGTGCATTTTTATGGAAACTCACTTTACTGACTGGTTTTGAAACTTTAGCTCAGATTATTTCACTGGTTGCAAAGCCTTTTAAAGAATTCATTATCATGAAATATTTTGCCAGATAATTCACTGAGACAAATGTGAAACGTGCAGTTGGGAAGGTAAAATTATAACCAGTCACATAAACCTGTCTGCATTAGCTCCCTTTCAAACATCTCCAAATGTTACCAATAGAGAAGGACATCCTTGGAGAGTGGTTTGAAGCGTGAATTCTTTAGTTTTCAATTGGAATCTGCTTTATGTTTGAGAGGAAGGCTTTCATTTCCTGCATCTGAGATTCATTTTTAAATGCAAGCTAACAGGAAGATTAGCTTTAAGGACTATTAGTGACTGGCCAGAATGGTGTTGGTGACTAGAACATAAAAGGGGAAAAAAAAGAAAAATATAGGCTTAAGTGAGTGAATAAGGGGATGCATCAAACTATATTCTCAGCTGGTGTCAATTGATATGGCTTCCTTCCATTGGGACTGTGCCAGATAAGACCAGCAACAGATCTGTCCTGTCACGATTCCAACTTTAGTCCTGGGCCACAACTTGAAAGTAGTTTTCTGGATTGTTTAGTTTGTTCTTATTTTATATGCAGCAGATAGAGCCTTTGCTGATAACCTGTGGGACATTCTTCAAAGCTTTGCCGTAAAAACTGTTAACAGCAAAGGAAACTCTTAACACTTATTGCAGTAATGAAAATATCTTCAGACGCATTAAAGGCCTTTATGGAGTTTTGATGGTTTTTTTATTATTGCCATTCCTGCTTTAGTAAATCAATGTGTCAAAGTTTTGTTTATTTATGTGTCACAGAAATTACTGATGTATCTCTGGCTGTCAGCAGAAATGTAGGAAGGGCTATGCCACAATCTTTGGATGTCTTACCATTTCCTTCTCCTTCTGCATGTCTTTCATAGTCTGCCGGAGAGAGATGGCTGTGTCCTTAGTTTCACTGGGGCTAATTCTTATGGGCTTCTGTGAAAGTCTCAGCTCCCTTGCCAAATCATGAGCACCCGAGCCTTGAAGAAGGTGTTCGCCTCCTGGTAAAACAAAGGATTGCTAGAGATGAGAAACCAGACTCAACAGACCTAGGTTTGCATCTGTTTTGGCAACTCCTAAAATCTATTCATATGTTTAACACATTCATATGTTTTTTTCCAGGCAAATGCAAGAAGGTTTTGTACCATACCACAGTCTGTAAGTCAGAATGCTTTGAAGTGAGCCATGAGCAATGGGAGGCTGAAAAAGGTGTCTTGTTCTGCTCATTGTACATAATTATTGTGAAATTGTTTGACAGGTTACAGACTTTCAGAAGTAGAGATTTTTATAAGCAAGTGCCACAACAAATGTGGTTTATGAATCTGATTTTTTTTCTCTTTATTGATTGTATGGAGCACATTTAACATTGGATTCCTGTTGCTTTCAGTCTTTTGCATCGAATGTTTTAGGGCTTATCAGCATTGTAACTTTGGCCTTGGCTGTCTATGTGTCTTAAAGATTTTTGTGTTGCCACATATTGCTGAAGTACCTGAACACATACTGTAAGATCTAGACCTGTCAACTTCCCTTTAAACCTGTCTCTCATGGAATTATAAAGGCAGTTCTGCCTCACTCCTCAGTACCTAAAGTGACAGGGAAAAAAGAGAGAAAACCTGAACAAGAAGCATCTAGTATATGTTAAACCAAGGTGCAGTCAGAAAAGAAGACAGTACAAGACAGGAGGCAGGACAGCATGTCAGTCTTGTAGCCACCCAGAAGAAGGTAGGAATGAGAGAAGAAAAAGTTGCATGCAGTTTTGGCTGAATGATACTATAAAGCATCATAAAAAACCAATTTTCCTCTCAAACCGCTCACTTGTTTTGTTTTTGCTTTTATCAAAATGCATTACTTGGCGGTCTTTAATGACTTTTGATTTAAGTAATGAAATGTCAAGGCGGAAAAGGTGGTTAAAGACAGCATGTCCTTGCACCCCTTAATTAAAAGAGTTTTAAAATGTTCCTATTTAAATTTGAGCTGAGGGAAATGAAAAACCTACATTTTGTGTTGTTTCCATTATTGTAAAAGTATGTCCTTGATTTTTGACTGTTAGTTTCTCTTTAGATCATTGTATAGGAGGGACTTGTCTTGCTGTTAACTGAAAAATCTAACACTGTAATCCTTGTTTGGTAGTGCACAGCTATGTTCATGTGATCAGACTTTCTATGTTAAATGTTTTTTCATCAGTAATTTAATATTTATGAGCCATTACATTATTGAGGTTTAGCTAGAGGTTTTCTGTACTGACAATGCATATATTTGTTTTCCTGTTACATAATTTCATTGCTAAGAACAATTACTGTTTAGCAGAACTGAAACGTTCTTGATATTCACGAGTGTAATTCTGTATAATATGGAAGTTTGCAATAGGTGGGTCACATTAGCAAAGGAATACAGAAATGTACATTATTTCAAAATAGCTGATGTCTATATGAAAGGAGGAAAATAATGGTGAAATTATTATATTTTGTTTCTATCCTGACATTGCCCAAGTCTTCTAACAACAATTGTCATTGCATCAGTTCCGGAGTGCTAAATATGTATCATTTTGGCAAGATCATTGCCTCAAACATGCTAGTACTGTGCTGGCATTCCCGCTCCTTTGACTTCTATTTTGGTTGTAGGCAGCTAGATCAGCATTAATCAGTGCAGAAAATCATGATCATGTGCCAGGGTTTCAGACTACTGGTAAAGACTTGTTCTTGTCAGGATAGCAGTACAGGTACAGGGTTGGAAGGCATCCTCCTTCCTGTGTGTCATGGTGTTGAGGACTAGTTGTCTGCCTACTCTGGAAAAAATATTACTGAAATGATTCTTCCATAAGCAACAAAACCGGGCTTTGGTAGTTTAATGTACTTACAAGAAGCAGCAACAAAGTACATATAGGTCCACATATCAGTGGGAGGAGAGTATTGTATTTATGTAGAAGCATGTACCTGTGTAATGTGTTGATGTACACATATGTGTATGTGTGTGTGTGTGTATAGAGGTGTGGTTTTATGCTTCAATTTACCCTATAGTAACTGTTTAAAACTATCTGTTTCAAAAATGTAAAAAAAAAAAAGAAAAAAAATATATATATATTGAATCCTTGTCTACACCGTTTTTTGTAGGATGACTTTTGGTATTATTTTATTTGGCTACTTTTACAGAGAACTTAGAATATGACTACATGGGACAGTAGAACATGCAGACTGTCCCCAGCTCACCTAGACTGGGCTGATAAATCGACAAAGCAAATTGCCCTGTTGATAGCTCAAGTACTAAAATATACGTGGACTGTATTTGCCTGGCCCACTGCTGAGGGTAGTAAGTTTTGTCCCTTCACAAGGCTAAAAATTCGGGCTTGGCATCATTTTGAAACTGCTGTAGTGTGTTTCATTCTGGTACCAACTTAACCAATGCCAGGCAGGCAACTGTGTCATGCTCCAGTGTGTGGTGTGGCTGGACCGTGTGATAAGCAGGGATAGTGTTTGTCTTAAGCTGTTAAAAGAAAATAAATATTTAATCTTGTTCACTGTATATTTTATTTATTATTAATCTTTATACTCACCTTTCAGACCTATAAATTTGTTGAATAGTATGCAGCAGAGTTGGACTGATGGTAGATGATGATAATTCTAAGGTAGGATGAAATGTAGTATGGAAGTGTGTGTCCTAGGGTTTGGATTCTAGTTTTAGTTTAACCTTTTAATCAGTAGCAGATCATGGGCAAGGTCATGTTAACTTTCTTGTTAACTTTCAGTTTGCCTCACTTGTAAAATGGGGGTAATGATAGTTAGCACCTCTGTGAAGTGTTTTGAGAACTTCAGGAAAATTGAATGTTGCTAATTAAGCTAGTAAAAACCTACTAGATTTTTGGTCTGTAGTATGTTTTTACTAACATGATGGGGAAACAATGCTCTGCAATGAAGGTAGAATTGCTCTGCTATGTAGAAAGTAAGGCTCAATGCTGGAATGAAACAGAAGAATTAATTTCACCTTAAGGGATGGCTACAGTGCAGACACGTACATCTGAGGCACTCATTATAGGATGTCTTTCTAGACAGTGGAGAACACTTGCCACAATCCATTTGTCCTTCTTTAGATGTCTGCTTTAAGGTGAGATGAATAATACCATACGAATAATGCTCATTATATAATTTATTCTTATCTCCTGCCATAGTAGTGTTACCTCCAGCTGCTCTGTATTGGTTGTGGTTGCTTTTGTTTGACTAAAACACCTCTTTCATAAAGTCCTGTTTTAAGACTAATTTGGACAAGCAATCCAATACTTGCAGTGGTAATGCTTTTTTTCCCCCCTTTCATTCCCACCCATATCTTATGTTAACCTTCAAATATAGTTAATGAAGCATATAAATAGCAGTTGAAACCACTTCTCATAGAATGTCATCATGTTTGAAAATAAGTGCTGAGTGTTGGTCAGCAACTGCTGTAAAAAATGAAAGGTAAATTTGGCATGCAGCAGTGAAATGCTGACGTGGTGATTAGTCTTTTGACAAATAGATTAGTCTGGCTTGGCCAGCTGTCAGGATGGTTCTATACACATTTTGCTATATTATTCTGATTATGTTACTTTTGGATTTGAACTGAAGTCAGGGTAATTACATAGAAAGACGTGTCACTGTTTAACAAGGTTATAAAAATGTGTGCTCTGTTTCTGCACCTCCTTCTGAGATGCTATGACATTACTACCTGTGAATTGTGCCATTACAGTTGTTTACTTGTTAGTTGTAATGTGAATAAAAGGATTTTCAATATACTTACAAAAATATGTCTTTTGACCTCTTTGGAACTGGGATATTATTATATACAGAGAGTAACTACATGTTAAGACTGTGTTATTTGTGCAAGCTTGTTCTCATGAAATTATCATTGAGAGAGTTCCCATATACCCATAAATGCTGGCATTTTTTCTTGGAGCTGGCTTGGGAATCTGAGTTAAAAATAAAGGTAGATGATGAAATCTGATGTGTGTGTACATTCCTTGTCCCATTATGCTGATAGCCCTGTATCTGGCATTTTGGAGAAAATATGAAAAGATAATGAGTAAGCCTTTGTGCGTATCTGGTGGCTCAGAGGAGAAAAGAGGCTCTTCTGAGATGTGCATGTCACTAGCAGTGAATATTGGAAAAAACCCTTTGGCTTGTCCAGCCGTGTGAGAAGTGAGACTTGAAAGAACTTTCACTTCTTTTACTGGTTTGAAAACATATTTGACCTCTGAGAAAGGAAGCCAGGGAGAGCACTGAATAAGTTGATTTACCATCTCTTGAAATACCTCCTTTACTGGTTCTGTGCCAGAATCTGAAGTGCTATAGTGACAGCAGCCAAAAGGGAGTGGGGGATTTGGATGGAGATAAAGGGAAAGATTAAAAAAAGAAATCTAAACCTATATTTAATCCAATGGTCTCGTTATCTGAAGCTGGCCACTTCCAGGAGCTCTGCAAACTTTTCCTTTGGTGAATGAATTGAGCCCTGTGTTATAATGACAAATACTTCTGGGAAATACTCATGTTGTGTTACATTAATGCTACAGTGAAAAAGTACAAACTGAATCAGATATAAAAGATATGACTTTTTACATCTGTGACGCATGTGGATTATGGAGGCAAAGATGACCCAAGAAAGTGGAAACTCTGTGTCTGAGTTGTTGAAAAGCAGATTTTGGAATGACATCCCAGGAACAGCTGCTGCTGAATACACAAGATTGTGGGGGGTGCAGCATGATTACCAGTGAAACATCCAATTTTTCTTTAGTCCAAGAAAAAAGGGGATTTATTAGTGTTTCTGATGGATTTACTACAAAACATTGCTACTTGAACATGGTTCTAAGATTCTAATTCACATCATCGTAGCTGACTTTTAGCTGGTTGATTTCAGTAAACTTCTACTAACTTAAACCAGCTGAGAATGTTTTCCACAATCATCACAGTATTATTCACTTGAAGTATGCTCCTGTGCTATAAGCTCTCTGGGCAGAGAGGTCCAAAGTCGTAAGAAAACTGGTTTCAGGTCTCTTTGGAAGCAGATGTTTGCCCCTAAATAGCAGTATTCAGCAGCATACATCCTAATTTGAGGCACTGCAGAATTTAATTTAATGGTACTTAGGTCACCCTTGTGATTATGTGTTGCCTTTGGAAATTTTGGCATTGGGTGAGCAGTATGCTTCCTATAATTCTACTTGAATTTCACATCCTCTTTTCCCACTCCTTCATAGAAATGTCTGCTCGGTGGTTAAAGGCTCATAAGGTAAACAAGTAAGGCCATATGATATGTTCACTTTTCTCAGACATGGCCTTTTTATTCTGACATTAGAGCCTCATGCAGAGTGAGTGCATCCTCATTTTAAAATTTCTGAAGTCCCATTAAAGCTGCAACTGAACCAAGGGGATAAAGATGGACAGAGAAGCCTAAGCAGTGTCAGCAACAGTTTTGAGTAGTCCACAAGAGTGTGAATGATGACAGTTTTGGAGAGAAAGGTGGCACCCATAACATCAGAGCAGTCACAGCAGGAGGAGGCAACTGTTTTTTTAATTGAAGTGGGAAGCAAGGCATGGTAAAAGTGAAGGCTTTGGTATGGTGTGAGGACTCGAGAAAAGATTTTGAGTAAGGCTGAAGGCAGAGAGGCTTGGCATAAGAAGATTTTGAGCGGCTGACTTGCTTTAATTAGGAGCAATGGATTTAAAGTTCAGCATGCTGATGGAAAATAATTCCTACAGAGTGCTTAGTGAGAATCTGAGTCCTTTCCTTTTGTTGCTATTTAAATCTACTGGTGTATGGGGTTGTCATCAGAAAGAATGTTTGTTGTTTCTTGTTTATTCAGGTCGGAAAAGATGTTCATGAAATATGTAGTCACATAGTAATTATGTCATCAGATACAGAGCTACAAAACTCTCCTCAGTGAAGAGGAATTTCCTTTACACCTGACGATAACATTTTTCAAAATAAACTATGTCAAAGCTTAGAAGTTTATCTTGGCAGAACATCATACCATTAAAGCAAGATTGAATGTATCCTGTCCAAATCTCTTGCTTCTTGTAATGGTGCCTAAGGCTACAGCCTTCCAGATGTTGATACTACCAGCATTTATATTTTGAATGAAAAAAACGTCTTGTTACTATAGATATTTTACAGTAGAAATTCTACATTTTTTTGAGAACAGTTTGATGTAATGCAAAAAAAAAAAATGTAATGGAAAAAAAAGTTGGGTTTTTTTTTTCCTCTTTCAGATTTATTTGCCCTTAGCAATGAGAAAGGATGGGGCAGCAGCTTTCATGCCCCTTGCTTCCCAATCCAGGTTAAGATTGCACTATTTGTCCATAAATAGCTAAAAATTGCGTTAGTCTTGGGAAGGAAACAGAAAGTGCTGCACTAGAAATAGTAGTGAAAGGGCAAGCAAAACTTTTCCTTGCACTAATGCTGGCCAGACATCATCAGCATTAAACTTAACGAGCCTTAGTTACACTGAGTCAGCTCACACTGCTTTAGCCTTAAAGGGGCCTTAAAACAAGTGAGAATGGGAATAATTTCCTCTAAGTTTTGGTAATTAACACAACTACTCTCACCGGGGATCAAGAGAGGGTGGTAAGACAACTCCATTTTCTTAGTTTTGCTGGATACCAAAGCCTTCTTGCTGAGGGTGCGGTTTTACCAGGTTTTATGAATGAAAGGCAGGACCAAGTAGTCAAGGGATGACAAAGGGATGAGATAATAGGACACTGAGAAGTATATCTCTCTTGTTGTACCTATTAGGAAAGCCATATATAGTTCAACAAGAATGAACAGACTGCAATTGGAATTACATTATATTATATTTTTAAGGAAAACTGTATCCCCCCACACGTGGATCTGCATTAAGATTGCTTTGTCCTGCTCTCACTCACAGGTTTAGCTATTTTATGTGCTTACATATTTTGCTAGGTTGGTACCTGAGGCTTGAATCTGGTAATGAGATTCATGATGCAGCTGCATAGACTAATTTTCCCGTCTGTTGCTACTATTTCTGTCCTATAGACTCTAAATTTGAGCATATGATTGAGCGTCAACCTGAAGAAGAAAGGCGTAGAGGATTACTGATACTTTCAGGATCAGATGTTCAACTCACTGTCCTCCAACAAACAGATCTTGGGGATGAATTGATTGGACCATTAGTCCTAGACCATTCCTAGGAAATTAATGAAACACTCACCAAGCAGAACGTGTATACCTTACATTTGTCATGTATGTGTGGTTTTGCAGTAGTGAGATATATATGAGAAGAAACAAAGGTGAGAAGTAACATACTGATTCTTCCATGCAAGTAACTTATAAAGGTAAATGATTTTCCCAGCTGCTGTTTTCGCCTACATGACACCTTTACATCAGAACAGCTTATTAGGAAAGATACTGGGATTGTGATATGTAGGAAGTTGATTTACATGTTATACTTAGTCAAAATGAGAGGGATCAATCTTCTGAAAATCACTTTAAATCATGATTTCACACAATGGCAGTAATATCATGAAAGATAGTATATTCAGTAAGTATACACACACACTGATGTTTCATAATGTCATGTACTCTTTGTTTTGTGCTAACACTTCAAATAATTTCTGTTAAACCATGATATCCTGTGGCATGGATGGATGCTTGTTAGTAGAACAAGTAACATAATTCCTGAGTTAGAAAGGTCATAGATAGGGCAATGGGACTGGGGACCCAAAGCTGGAAAATGTATTAACATAGTTTAATCAGTCATACTAAATTCCACTGTGGCATATTTCCTCAACAAATTAGTTAAAAGGATTCTGGGTTCTGTCACTGGAAAAGAAAACACTTAATCTTTTATTCTAAAAAGAATATTTTTTTCCTTTAATTATGGTGTCTGTAACTTTTGGGGATTTTTTTTTTTTCTTTTAATTTTTGTGGATGTTTATTATAGTTTATGCTCTAAAGTATAAAACCCTATATTAGGATATCTGACTTTTCCTGTAAATTTTGCCAAAGATTTGTTGTGCAGACTTGCTCAAATTACTCACTCCTTCTGTCTCACTGTATTCAGGTAACAGACTCTCCAACGTGGTCCTAAACTTTAGTGTGTCTGCAAAGAGCATAGCATAGTGTGTTGTTAATGTCAGATGAAATTTCTAATTACTACAATTCAAAGTAGTAGTAATTATTCGGACTTTGGCTAAATGGCTTCATCCAGAAACTTTGCTGGTGATGAGCCATTACTTTAAATATTGGAAGAATGTGCATGCAAACCATTGGCAAGCCAGCATGGGTTTTGGCAGGACAATATGTTTAGGTGAGCAATCATAGTCAAGGAGTGTGATTCAGATTCTGCTTGTTCCCAAGCAAAGAAGGGCAAATGTGAAAGATCTGAATAGTAACTGTGGTTGTTTCCTTTCCTAGATGACCATGCTGGATTTGTGAGTTATGCCACATAACTACCCCTTGAATAATTTGAAGCTAAAGCTGGAAACGGGTTTAGAACAGCTTTAGTGTGGCCATTCTTATGCATCCTATGCAACTTGTAGCCTGACTCCTTCTCTACAAAGGGAGAGTAAGAAAGGCACTTCAGGAGGGAATACAGTTCTGCTGCTATGTGGTGATTTCATAATATTTAACAACAACACTCTTGTTGAGTTTCACTCTTTGTACATTCAAATTGAAATTCCTCCTCTATTAGAATACTTGCTCTTTTTCACAAGTAACTTGTAGAGATTTATAGTTTATAAGCTTCATAATGGTGACATCCCACCCTGAAATACAACTGTAGTATGATTTACTGTGTTGAAGAACTAATGTGTGATTTCTTTTTTCTTAAGTAGATATGACTAATGGAGTTTTAAAAAGTATAGAACTAATTAAAGAAGTTCCGTAATTAGTGATATGGTAAAAATAGTAATCCTCTAAATTACTTTAAAAGTTGGCCTATTTCCATCTACACCACCTAAATAGGTATTAATTTAAAGCCAGCTGCTTCTTGCCATTTGCATTTCAGCATTGCTTTGTTAGTTTTCCTTTCTTCCTCCTGAGAATTAAATGTGTGTCCTGTAGGCTTATCAGCCCTGACTTTTTGTATGTGACAATGCTCACTGTGATCTCCTAACTCATCAATCAAATGGGAACCATAGTCTTCAAATGTGTTTTAGAGAGCCTCTTTCTTAATAGCACACAGTATTTTTGTACTAAGGGTATGCTATGCCATAAAATAATGTTTATGTTCCTTTAGGCTTAATACCATACCATTTGTGAGCACAAGTGCTGAAGCAATTTAGAAAGAGATGTTAACTTTATATCCTACCAGGGAAGTAGTTTTATTACTGTGTATGCAAAGCAACAGGAAAGCAAAGCTTTGCTTTTATATTTTATTAACTATCATTATCATGTTTCAGGGCCTCTTCTTGTATCAGTATTTGCAGTCATATAGAAGTCTTTCTTTATGAGCATACTAAAAATAAATTAGGAAATTAATAAGGTGGCTTCTGAATCTTTAGAAAAAGCACTTGCTTTAGAAAATGAAGAATTGTTTCAGCAGTGTATGTCCCAACAGTGAGGCTTACAAATGCCAGATGTAGAAGAATAACATTGTGCTTTGGCATTGGATTATGAAAGTATAATAGAGATGAAAGCAGTTAGTTTAACTGCCATGTAGAGGAATATTGCTGTTGGTAATGCCAGATATTTAAATATGAATCAAGTCCCAACATAGTCCTGAGATATCCTAAAATCATTAAAATATACTTCAGATTGGTTTTTATTTGCCCACTGTTTTTATTCTTTGAGGGGCACTTTCTGAGTTTTCTGTCATAATTATGAGATTGAGAAGCTGATGCAGAGATTTTTCAAATAGTCACAAGTTGTCAGAAGCATGAATTTTAAGAAGATTAAAATTATCATGAAATTCCATAGACCTGTGAGTGTTCATAATACTGTGATAAGCACTGTTATGGGGTGCAGATTTTACAGCATCTGAAATGGCTTTTGACTGGGTTTGGAAACTGAAAATCTACAGTGAGAAGATTCATGCAGAGTGAAATGTCCTGTTTTGATAAGGTTTAAGGTTATATTTTTTCATATATATTTTGGTTTATATTTATACTATAGAAAGCAGCTCAAAAAGTACTGTATAAGAATACTGAGAAGTTACTTCCTAAAGGAGATTGATCATGTTCAGTCCATGTTCCATGGAAATTCTAACAGAATTTTCGATAGAAATAAGTGTTGTCCTTATTGTGAGAATTCACTGTATAAGAGCATATTTTCTAGTCACATTCTTAATCCAACATATTTAATACATCCAGGAAATGGAAGGCCTTGAATATAGATTGCCTTGAGTTAAAAAAAGAGACCATGGCTTCACACTGTATTCTGTAGGAATCAGAAGAGTATTCTATAGGAGCCAGTCTGGAGAGCCATGTAGAGCCCTTGCTCATTTCAAATGTGTTATGAAAGTGGAATCTAAATGAAAGCAACTAATGATGATACAAATGTGGCATAAGAATTGCCACATCATAGTTGCTTCTTCTAACCACTTAAGTATCATGAGTCAGCTTTGGATTTCTGAAATTAGTCTTTAAAATGTTAATATGTGTGTGGGTTTGCTGGTTTTGCTTCTGAAAACATACAATTTTTTCTCTCACTGGAGGTTACTGAGTGCTGATATCTTTTTTGGTATCGTTAGGTCTAGGTCAAAGCTTCCAAACCTTAAGAAACTGGAAATGATGTTCAGGTAGATTCATAATGATTCAGAGCATAGTAAACTTAGATGCCCATGTTCATGCTTCCTATGATCAGGAGAAAAAAAAAAAAAAAAAAAGACAAAGATCCCCCATAAGATGCCTGGGTTTTGTCAGGGGTAGTGAAATGACTGAGATAGCTTATAATCATCTGAAAAAAAGATTATCCTGTCCAATCTGAAATGATAGCAAACATTACTCATGCTGCAGATTTAATTGGTTAATTTGGCATGTACATTATCATTAAGCGCCCTCTAACTTAGCTGTAAATTTTTGAAATGTTTTCCACTGAACTGAAATGCTTTTTATCATTATACCTCTTGTCTTCCTGAGGTTTGGTTTCAGTCTGCTGTTCTTTACCTATCAACAGACTTTATTTAAGTGCTGGGCTACATTGATAAAATGAGGTAATCAAAAGTTATAAAGGAAAAGTTACAGCTGCTTTTTATCCACTTGTTGCCTACACTGAATTTGTTCAATTGATGTTGCATGTAAAATGCTGGAACAAGCAGAGGAAGATGTGATTCTAACAATGAAAGAGATTTCCCTGCCACTGTGTTTGGGTATGTCATTTCAGAGAAGACCAGGAGCCTCTTACACAGGGTGGTGGTATCATACCATTTCTTCTCAATAAGGCAAGAAGATTTTATGGTTGGGAAAGTTAAGCTGGAAAGTGATCCAACAGGAGTATTTGCTTCTTGATGTGCACTTGTAGTAGACCATTCCCAGCACCACTAAAGCATGTTCAGTTCTGATCTTGGAACGAATCCGGCAAATGCCAGGTCTACTTTCTTAGCTTAACTTAGACGAACGTTCACAGGTTTTCACTAGCTTCTGAATGAGCTTCTCCAGGAAGGAGAGATTTTATTTGCTTTTTTGTTGGTTTGAAATCATTAAGGGTTGTAGAGTCAACCTTCCTCATTGCTAGTCAAACTAGTTTGGGCTTGAAAGATAAAAAAGGTTAATTTCTTTGAAAGCCATATTTGCAATTTCTGTAGAAAAGACCTTCCGTTCATAGTTCTTTAATGAATAAGTAAAAGCATGAATAAATAAAAAAGATGTTTCAGGTTGGTGATATCTAAGTTTAATTTGCACAAGACAATTACCTCACCATGAAGTGTAAACTGAAGAGGGGTCATATGGAATTATGTTTGGAGTTCCTCAGTTGGTTCAGAATCTATTCTGCTTGCATTCACAGTTTTTATTTGTAGTAACTGCAGTTTCTCCAAGCGATTAACTATGTCAGTGTCAATGTTGAATGATAATCAAGGATTTGATCTCTTCTTATGCCCCAAAATCCATCCTAAAGGAATGTTAAATTTACAAGGAAACTTCACATTTAAAAATAACTGTGCATTCCTAGCTCAGCTGTTGTCTGTTTATGTCATGGTCTCTCTTGATGGCAACACATCCTATTTTTACTCTAGAGTCCCGGGATTACACAGTGCATAGGATGTCCTCCTCCAGAATCAGTATCAGTGTTATAAAGTGGAAAATGTTGCTCAGAATGATTGTAGAAGTTGAAAGAGGCAGAATATTGCTGGAAGAGAAAGAAAGATCTCCAGATCAAGTAAGAAAATGCCCTGCAAAAAAATAATTTTATGCCTGTCCTCTTTCTGCTTGGCAAGTCACTTTTAATCAGATTTTCAAAGTTAGGGAGGAACGTAAAAAAAAAAAAAAAAAACCTGAGCTCTACATTCACAACTGGAGCCTGTACTTGTAGCATGTAAAATATTATAAAAAAGAGGATGCATATGTAAAAAAAATGGACATCCAGAATTAATGATATTTTGATTGTGCTTGCATTCTTCCATAAAAAGAAGGAATGATAATTCTTACTCGCAGAAGGGATGTGAGATAAATTCATTACCTTTTGTGAAGTTTTGAGGTGCTATCATGGTGTTGAAAACCATGACCATTGGAAACCATGGAGGGACCCATAACAATCAGTGTTCAAATGCTGCATATATTAAATATGGGCTAGGGAAGCTCAGTTGTGTGACATATGGTAGAGAACAGAAGAACAAATACTGCATTACCTATGGGAATGTAATCAGCATCTTGAATGTTTTTGGTCATATCCTGAAGCATTTACTGCAAGACTAACACCAAAATATGCTGTCTGTATCTTTTGCCTGTGTTTTGCTTTAATAGATGTGTAGTTGAACATGTGTTTAAGATAATTTTTAAGCATAATTTAACTTTAAATACAAATTTAGTCATATTAAAATCAATCTATGAACAGATTCATAATCTTAAATAAATAAATAGTGCATCACTATATCATTGGATTGGAGGTAAATGTCTAAACTGTCTTCTATTTCTAGTTACAACCATGTTGTAGGGCTTGTTGATCATCACGTTGCCAGGAGATGAGCAGAGAGAAACAACTGGTTAACAGCTGGTTGCATCTGGTCACAGCCAGGAAAGCACAGCAATAGAATAAACAATTCAGTTATCAACAGCTGCATTTGCAGTAACAGTCCACTGAATCAAGTCAGTGCAGCTTTCCAAGTATAATTTGTGAGCTAGAGACAAATTATCTTTAGAAACATTTAGAAATAATGAGAAAAAAAATTTCTCCTTATTTTAGCATCCTCTCCCTCTCTTACTATTGTTATTTTTAATTCCCATCTTTGTTTTAAACATTGGAAGCATCTACTAATAGACAACATGCTTAAGCATTTTAATTCTTTGTGTTCTGTACCTTGATGTATGTCTCTATTTCAGTTTCTAAAGATTCTGTGCTCTCCTGTTTCACTTCTAGGAACACTTGAGTGCTATTGGATATTTCCTGATATCCACCAAGGATTTTGGTATGGGTTTTTATTGTCCCTGGAAAGTCACCAGATACAATATTGATGGGTAACAGCAGAACACTTTATTAAAGAACAAACTGGATTTGGAAAGTTTTTACATAATGGATTACCTGAATATGCTACTGAAAGCTGGCCAGAGACCAGGACACAGTCCTACTGTTTGAAGACATCACGCCTGCGGCCAAAAATGATTGTACCATTTCTCCATCAAGATGTCAGAAATCTCAGATGCTGAGATTAAAGGAAGTTAAATTGGCCCAGGATATTATAATACTTCTGTGACTATTATAATACTTCTGTGACTAGCTGATGGTTCAGAATCTCAGGGGAAATTAATCTGCAAAGAACAGTGAATCTAATGTTGAAAGTTCATGACAGGTAAAAAAAAAGGGATTGTTTTACATCTGTGCTGGTGGTAAATAGAAAAGATGCTTATCACAATCTGGTATCTGAATATACTGATTTATTCTGAACTGATTTGAAAGCTATGTATGTCAGAGTAAGTGCTGAATAAGTTCTTGGTACAAAAAGTCTTAAAAAAGCAGTGATCATGTCTTCTGGTCATTCACAGGACTGATTATTAATGTACATGAATAGGTACAGCTATGAGTACTGATGCTAACAGAGCCAGAGACATCTTAAGTGTTGTTTGTAGGTTGAAAGACATCATCTGGGGAGCAAGACCAGCCCACAGGGGCATAAATGGCTTTTTTTTCTTAGGAAGAGTGAATGTTCAGAATGGCCTGTGCCCAGACCACTCCTGTTCCTGACTTATTGACCAACTTACTGGATGGACCCTGGACCTGCACTGTAGTTTGCCCTGTCTCCAGTCCTGCCTCTGGCCCTGCCTCCTGCTGTTCCTCACTGGATGGACCCTAGATATGACTGATTTTCTTACCGTATCTGGGACTGCTGATGGGACCTGTCACTGTGACCAGTCTGGTCCTGCTCAGATACTGCAGGACTATGCCCTGGTGAGGGTGGTCACTGCCTTGCCTGTGCTGTGATCACTGTCAGCTCCTGGATCATCCCCCTTGTGCACCAGTCCTGCTCTTGCTGCTGCCTGACAGGCTGTGTCCAGTAGAATCCACCACATGGATTATTTTTAATAACATTTGTTTTGTAGATTGGAATAGCTAGCAGGTAGAGACATCACAGGCACTAAATGCTGAGTTAGTTGATGTTAGTATTTACTATTTCTGTTGTCAAAGATTGTGGAAGCCCCAGGGGTAGCCCACAGACTGACCAAAATAGGTTCTGCATGACAGAATGAAAAGACAAACTTGATTCTAGCCAACTTGAACTGTAAATATAAACAAAAGACAGGAAAGCCTAACTCACAAGTGATCAAAGACTCAAAGAGCATCTTAAAGGCAAGATGACATTTGAGATGAACTGTACACCCTGGGAAAGCATTGATTTGTTAGAGAGATGTCGTGTCCCAGAGTATCACTCTTCTTAGTTAAGGGCTTCTGTGCATGTCACGGTGCAGATCAAACTGAATTTGCAGAATTTATTGTAAAATCGAACCAAAGTTACAAGAGAACTGCCTCAGTCCTTATAGCCATGTCAGTCCATATTATCTACCCATCTTGGAAAATAGCAGGTTGTGAACAATGAAAAGAACCATAAGAGCACATGTATAATAGATTGCTAAATCAGGGTGTATCAAGTTTAGGTGAGATTTTGGCAGATCTAAAAGCCTTTCGGGTTACCTTTTGATCTACATACCACTGTAGCTGCAGTTGCTGTTATGTAGTGCCTTTACCTGCACTACATAAAGGATTATTTCCAAAGCAGACAGACAGTAGACATAAAAGTTTGTCTACGTTACTGAAGAGCCTTAACAGTTTCTTCAACCTGTTCTTATCTCCTGGGTAAGTGAAAACTGCCTAATTATATATTTACTTGGGAGACTAAAATGCTTTCTTCAAATTCATTAATGCCACTTGCATAACTGATCCATATTTTATAGTGTTTAGGACTTTTTATTCACATTTTCTCATAAAATGAGCAAACATTTGGGGTCCGATTTCATAATCCTTTATTTAACCTATTTTGATTATAGTTGCCATTTTGTCTGAATAAACATAAGAGGAGTGAGCCCAAAGGTATATCCTAAAACTTCATATTACATGATACTAAAATCATTTGAGTCTTTTAACAAGTCTCTTCTATTTCTATACCAATCTATTTCTATATCAATCATCAGATTGATGTGAACCAATACAACATTGCAAAAATTATTTCATGTGCAAACAAAAAATATACTAGTATGAGTGTTAGGTGCTCGTACATGTCATATTAGTGCATCTTCTTCAATAGAGCATGCAGAATTTTATGACATTTTGTTTGCTTATATATATGAACTTTGATATGTAAAAAGTAAGTGTCATGCCATATCCAGAAGAGCCAGTGATTTCCTAACGGTGATTGTCACATAGCTAGATGGACATCTACATATATTTTTAAAAATGAACAATATTCAAGTCAATAATTGAGGATAAGCTATTTAACTTTACACTCACATGTATGTATGTATGTC
This sequence comes from Tyto alba, assembly GCF_018691265.1. NCBI lineage: Eukaryota > Metazoa > Chordata > Aves > Strigiformes > Tytonidae > Tyto > Tyto alba. The sequence goes on along the minus strand of NW_024881316.1, from coordinate 37,520,417 downwards.
TTTTGTTCATAAAGGTCATCAGTTAGATGCCTGAAAACATCCCTCATTGAGTCCAGCTACCAAAATAGTGTATTCTTCATTCATTCCATCTTCAGTCTTGACCTAAAGAAATGTGAAAGATGAAATTATTGACCTCATAAGCACAAATCTATCACAGATGATTTTTCACGTTAGGCATAATTGCAAGATCAGCAAATGTAACATCCTCTGGATACACCAGCTGTCTTGTACCTGTGGAATAAATGTCTTCTGCTAGAACCAAGGCTGTAGGTAGGTTGAGTTCATCTGCATTTATGTAAACTCCTTGTTACATTTGAAATGTTCTACAGCTTTAGAACTTAGCTTTAGGTTAAATGTCTGAAGAAGCCTGAAATCTCAACACAGTCCATATAGAGCTCAGCTCTGCCCAGAATCAAAGAATTGGGGGTCTGAGCAGGTTGAGACACAAGGAACAAAAACAGGAGCAAAAAAAAAAAAGGAGCAAACAAGAGAAATGTCTGTTTTGCTCTCAATAGATGAATAAGCAGCTAGTATAGAGAACGTAAACTATGTTAGGGGTCCTTCAATCTAGAACCTATGCAGAGGGAACAAGGAAAAGTGTCTGGTCTGATCTCTGTGGCTGCTCAACACACCTAATAACTGCTAGACAAAAGAATGGACCCAAAATCTTTGATATCAGCCCATCATTACTGTGCAAGTAGTTGCTTACTTTAGAATAAATGTATGTCTCCTGATTTGTTACAGCTTTCCCAAAAGGACAGACTAAGGAGTGAATGGAGCATTTTGATCCAGGAGACCTATAAAACAGTACTTCCTTGTGAGTGTAGAATTCAGATCAGCTAGATTAAAAAAGGGAGGTGGGGACAGTGGTCATGTCTTGAAGCAGCATTTAAATGTGTAATTTTAGCCGTCCAAGTTAGAAGAGCATGTCCCCACACTATAAAATGTCACTGATTAAACATGCACCTATTTTTACTACATACTATTGCTATTTTTTGGTGTCATTAACTCATCTGCACAGGTATGATGAACGAATGGTAGTGTTTTAACCTGTGAGTAAGTACAATGATTGTGTTAGTCACAAGATACAATCCTACTGTTTGTGAGTGAGGCATGGCACAGTCTCATGCAATTTTTTGGTCTTCCAAGAAAGCAGACCAGTGCAAGGGACATTTCCCAGAGCCATTCCACTTTAATGATAATTAAATCTAAGCTCACCGTCATCGCGTAACAGCTTCTGATGTCAAACATTGTGACTACTTAAAGAACAGCCTTTCAGAGAAGAAATGGTATTATTAGTGTCCTGGGTTGATTGAGTGGTGGAGTTTTTTGGTAGCAGGGGAGGGGGCTATAAGGCCGTTTTTTCTGTTTTCATCTTTCCACTCAATGTATAAATCACTGTGTCATCACTGAATCTGCTTCCGATCCAGACGGGTGGAGAGTTTTAAATACCAGCCATCTGTTTGCTCCTTAAGGGAATCCTGGCTGGCTACTAAAGTCATGGTCAGTGGCAGGTAGAAGAATGTGAAGAATGCTTAGAAAAAAATCTATAAAATGCATCTCTTGTTTTCTTATCTCTTCTCTCACAACAAGACACTTAGCATCACCCCTATAATTGTCTTTTGGCAAGTTATTTCATTAGTATTTCCTGTCACAGATAGAACAAATTGTCATTATTCTTCTAACCTCAATTTTTCCTTATCTAGCTAAATAAATGTGGTGTGGCCACAAAAGGTACCTTTATAAATATGAATTACAGTCTGCTGTACTGTTATGCTTCTGAGTCTTTCAGACAGAATTTTGCTAATACCAAGAAAATAATTTGAAAAGTGATTATTCGGTGTCTTAGTTGTTCATAAAATACTTTATTTGCTTTTTTCTCCGTTGCTGTGGATTTTTTGAGAGCAACAAAAGGGGAAAACAGCAGACAAATGAAGATGTAAGATGCATCTGAGCAGCATCCTCATAGCATTCTGAAAGGCAATAGAAATGTCATTAAAGTCTTGTTTACTTATTCCAGGAAAAATCGAAATCACAGCTTTGCATGTGATTTTACTGTATTCTTTGTCATTTCCTATGGTTTATTTAGTCTGTGATGACCTTGAGCACTAATAGCTTTTTCCACTACAGCACTTCAACTTGTTTGAACATAAAATTATAAGAAGTCTGAGGCCAGTCTGGAAAAAGAAGGTTTAGTTGCCTAATCTATGGATGAGTTTGGGATTAGACCTATTAGCTCCTAAATGGGTGTTGCCTCAAAAAGCAGTGGAGCATCACAGTACCGCTCCGAAAGCTGTCATTACAGTGTGGAGAAGCCAGGTGATCCCACTGGGAATGATGTGCGTCACTCTGCAGCAAGTACAGTAGCACTGCTTATGGAAAAGGTGTACTTCTGTCAAGCTGGTGGACACCACATATGCTCTTTGGAAGCCAGCAGACATGAAAAAGAGAGCGCTGAAAAAAATGGGTATGTAGGCTTTCAGCTAATGTATGTCGGCACAGTGCCATGAAGCCGTGCGGGTTTATTAAATGTAAGAGCTGCTGCTTATGTGTAAATTAGGACTGCCACCTGGCTGTTTTCCAGCTGTCTTGCCTGGTTTTATTCTAAACTTGCTGGCTGCTGTTGGAGCTACTGTACAGATTGGTCTGGACATTCTCAGCACACATTTTTCTGGAAGGTGGCTAGCCTTTTCTGTGTTGAAGATGACTGTATTCTACTTGTGTATAACAACAAAGTGCCACTGAAGACACATAGGTGATTATTCTGAAACTTTAATGGTAGAGATCACTCTGACAAAAAAAATGGTTCACTTAAAACAAGATGTAGTAAAAACAAGTTAGCTTCATCTAAATAAATTATAGTGGAAAAGCATGCAATCTGTTTCTTTTTATAGCCTATTTGAATTATAACATTTATGTAGATGGATGTAGATAGTAAGTTATAATAGAAATATGTTTTGGCAGACTGTATTATGGACCAACAGAAGCTAGTAGATAGAAGTTTTGCTTTCTGAGATGTCTGTCTCTTCATTATTTCTTTCTTGGCTTTAGTTTTCTGTCCGGCTCCAGAGATATGCTAATTGATAAACTTTCAGTGCTTAATTCAGTTACTAATAATGACAATTTTCTCTGTTTGTTAAGACAAGGTGCTCAAAACAATGTGTTTCTAGACCAGTCAACATCCTTTCTTCTGCAGTGGCCAGCACAAGCCAAATCAGACAAGATAGACAGTGAAAGTGCAGGATATCTTAGTTAATTTTGTGTCCAAAGTGTCTGAACAATTATTTTATGATCTCACTCAACTGCCATTTTTAAGACAGAGGTGACACTTCCAAAGTTCAGATGTGTGCCCAAATTTGTTCTCACATTTCAAGGGCAATGTTTGTATTCTGACCACATATAGAAATGTATGGCTCTGCTATACAATATGAAAACTAACTGAGGGGTATTTGGTCAAGGGACCTTCTTGGCTGTCTGTTCTTGCATTTGTAAAATTTACAATCTTTCATCTGGCTTTGAAATAGTCTTAGAAACCTGTACCAAGCTACAAAAGATTTGCATTCTCCTGTGTAGAAGAGAAAAAAGGGTGAACATTAATTCCAAGTAAGCTGGCAAACATTTTTTTTCCCACATATAATAGTATCCGGATGTTCTACGTCTGCTAGAAACAACTCACTAGCACCTAATACTTAAAATATATGTATAAACAGAGAGGTCTTGTTTACATGCCAAATGCTTGCACTCACCCTGCTGTCCGGTGTTGGAAATAGAGTTGTGTGGCTGTGAGCGATTCCTGTCTTTTGCAGACATTTTTTGTTCTGCAAAATGACTAATCAGATCAGCATAGGTATTCCTAACATAGGGGAGGAAATGGAGATGGGTAGCATGGGCATAATTAAAAGAAAACATGGGTGCTCATTTCTGGATCTGATTAAGTCTTGGCCCTAACAACAATACAAGTGTTTAAAAAGCCCCCCAAACAGAAAAAAAAAAAAAATCTGTTTTATGTTTCTCTTAACATTAGGTAAAGTACATCACAATATACTGTTCTTATTTCAATAATTTTGGAATGAAAAGCAGAGGAAATTTGATGAGACATCCACCTAGCTTTCATGATCAAGATATTGTGTTCAGATAAGCTTTTAAATTAGTAAGTGCTTATTATCGTCTTATATGCTAACAATTGATGCAACAAGTGTAGAAATTTGAGGCTGAGACAGTTATACCTTGTAAAGATTTGTACATTCTTATCACAGTTTCCTAGTGATTCAGATAACATCAAATTTGTAATCTTTACAATATCTTGCTTTGATGTCGGATAATTTTGTGTGTGTGAAAAAAGTCTTAAAGATGCTGAAGTTTATGAAACAACTTTGCCTTCAGGGGCACTGACAGTTCGCAATCTGGAATGCATCAGCACCCCCCCCAACAACTGCAGTGTTTTTAAATTTTGCAACAATGAGACAGTCTGAAAGCACAAATTCTCATAAAAGTATGTACTTACTGTTTATGCCTGTTGAAATTATCTGGAAAGATAATTTTAGCTAATGGATTTTAAATGTTCTATAACTTTTGAACACTCTTAATATATATGTTGAATTTTATTCTTCCATCACTGAAACTCATGCAATCTAGCTGACCTTTGTCAATTATAAACACTTAACTGCCAGCAGAGCCAGTTTTGCTGGCACCTCATATCAGATTCCTGAAAACATTTTCAGAACAGTTTCAGATACCAGGGAAGTCATAACATTAGCATATCATGTAGATCAATCTCCTTGCTTGCTGTTCAGCAGCCATCTCCTTTTTTTCTGTAGGAGAAATGCTTCTTTACGATTTTCTCACAGCTGCAAGAAGCCAAATGACCTTGGTCATGTCAATAACACTCTGAACCCAGGAGGAAAACCATGTAGTAGAATATAACCCTGCTCCATTTCCCATTTAGGACAATGTCAAAATTTCTATTAACCAAAATAAAGGCAAAAAAGAAGCCAGTGTTTTCTCCTTACCTGGTACGTTTCTTAAGCATGAAAGAGCAATGTACTTCTGGTTCGTCCCCATTAGATTGCACGTACCACTATTCAGGTACTCTGCATGCAATCTAATTGTATAATGAACATGTCTTAGGGCCCCTATTTAAATGTATAATATTTACATTTGAAGGACTTTATCACTATAGATCAGCTAGTCTTGTTTCAAAACATCTCTTACTTGCCTTTCTAATACTTTTACACTTTTCATGTGTTTTTGACAATGGACTGTGTTGAGCTTTTTAGTCTACAGAAAGCACAGTGGAAGACTGCTGGGACTGTGGAAAGTGAGCAAGTACAGGGAGAAGGCAGAAAACTTTGTTTGTGAAGTAGAAGTTTTATTTTAGCAGAGCATTGGGCTATTTTCCAGTGGGGGAGAGAGCTGTAAAAATAGGATGCTCTGTGAGTCACAGCTAGGAGATCAAATATCCTCACTAAAATGCAAATACAATGTACAGTCAAACTGAAGGACATGTGAACAGACTAAATTGATGTGATAAGGAAAATTAAGAGTCTAATAGTTGTGTACTAATGCTAGGAACCTGGATGAAAAGCAATAAGAATTGGAATTTCTAATGGTGAAGCTCTTGGACATGGTCAAAATATTAATGGTAAGGAAAACACAGAATTTCTCAGTTTATATATTTTTTTTTTCCCCTGCATTTGAAAAGATGATTTATGAGTTTGTATCATTTGAGAAAGATTAAGTACTTCATGCATCCACCAGCCAACTGGAAACAAAAAGGATTTGAAAAAATATATTTTAGAGATAGTCTTTTAAAAATCTTTTTTTACATCAAAGAGTCCTTAAAGAATTGGCTCCTCATATACCTTGCCTGATGTTATTTACTTGTAACTTCCAGAAAAAAAATATGACAACTGCATAAAACTGCTAAAGTGTTAGTATACTACCACTATTCATTAAAGGCAAATAGGAATACTGGAGTAACATGAGGCTGAATAGTGTGGTACAAATCCTAGGAGAGAGTAGGCAAAAGGACTGACATGGCATTCAGCTAAAAAGGAGTGAAGGGTGAGGAACGTAGTTGATTAAGATCATGTTCTGAAAATTAGTTTTTCTCAAATAATTTGATGCGATACTTTGACAAGATTATGATTGTTTCAGAAAACAGTTGTGTAGCTATATTTGGACTCCTGTAGGGTGAATGACTTCATATTGCCTGACACTATTATTCAAAATACAACATAGTACACTAACAATAAAGCATAATACCAGATTAAGAGATGGCTAACTGACAGATCACAAAAATAGCTGTCAACAGAGAATCATCATGCAGTTATCTGTATTTTTGCATTAGATATCATCTTTTTCAACATTTTCATCAATGTCTTGGAAGTTGATAAAATCACTACTGATGATATTTCCATCAAATATAATAAAGGGTGCCCTGCAAACTACTGAGGGGAACAGAACAGTCAAAGAAATTTAAACTGCTTAGGAAGCTGATGTGCGCCAAAATATTTCTAATGCCAAGTATTCAGTTTGAAGACCTCTGAAGATTTTCTCATCTTTCTTCTTCAGTTTCTCTGATCCCTCTACATCTCATCTTTGGTTACTCGCATTGACATAGAGCAGTTCAGCTGCTAGTTTTCTTTTGGGTTCTTTGTATTCACAGATGTGCTGGTCTACTCCAGACATGATTACTCGGCTACGTCCATACAAAAAACCTAGTCACTCTGTCCTTCTGAGGGCAACTATCACAGTCTGGCCACTTCCATAGTGTTACATTTTCTTTCTTTTCATATCAGGACAGTCTCATCTAAATTGCCCCTTGGGAGTGTTCCCTGACCTTTGCTAGCTCCCAGGCTGTTTTCTGGAGTAGTGGTAGGGTCAAAATACTGTCAGGGACTGCTGAGTGGTTTGACAGTGTGGGTGGATGAGTTCCAGGGATGAAACCTGGGCCTGGGTCTGCCCTACATATTAGTGCGGATACAACCTTTCTGTGCAAACAAAAGCCCTGCCTTCTCTCTCTGACATCTTTTAATGTATACTCGTCTGACAAATCAAATTCAGCATGGATGAAGTGAAACATGTATTTCCCTGCCTGCCATCACTGCTTCTAACAAATACATCCTCACAACTACCACTTTTCCTGATCTCTACTATCTGTGACTGTCATGTAGAATGATAATCTGAACGTCTCCCTCAAGCCTTGTATCCTGCCTTGGTCCATCAATAGCCCTACACATCTTACTCTCATAGTACAAAAATTAGCAAAATAAATAATGAATAATAAGGATCAAATTATCTGAAGCAGGGAGTTTGAAGTGTACCTTCGAATGGGGAAGGGATTTGGAGCACAGGGAGAGTCATATAATAGAAAGCATTATATGAATTTATAAACCATAACTAACATACAGTTAAAAATGAACTTTTAGAAATATGTGTGGATAGGTAGTCAGGGAATAGAGGCAGGGAATTGATTTTATCTCTGCAAGTGACCCTACTCATTAGATGTAACTACTCACCCATTTCTTTTCCACTCAAGAAAAAAAATAACGTATGCATACTTTTGATGCTCACATTTATAAAAGAGATGGTGAACAACTGGAAACAGTATAGAAAAGAATCATAATAATATTCAAAGACTGAAGAAAATACCATAAAACAGTCTGTTTATCAAAGCTGACTGGATAAAAGCATGTAAAAACCTTCATGTTACCTGATACTGAATGAAAAGTGCACCTACCCCTAACAAAAGCTAAGACAAGAACAGAAAGAACCTGCTCCAACCTGAAAAAATGTTAGAATGGAAAGGAATGTTAAAATATTTGTTTCTATTCTATTTAACTGTTACTGCTTTTATATACTAGAATATTTTTTCACTCAAAGTACTTAGTGTCACATACGTTACTTGGGTAGGCAACCAGAAAAAGCAATGGTACTTTTGTCACTGAAACAGTCATGCAAAATTAACGCAAAAATACCGAAGAGCCTTTGTTTCTGAGTATTGGTAATTTATTTGAAGTAGTGCCTAAATAACTAATATAACTTTAATGTGGTACATTACCTCTATGTGCAGCTTGTTGTGTCTACTATTTGTTTATTTTTCCAGGTGTCCAAAAATGTGTGTAGAACACATGGTAAACATGCACTACATGGAAAGATTGCTGAAGATCTAGAATGTAAAGCCCCTAAGCCAATTCCTTTGTGCCATAATTTCATTTAATACAAATGAGGTGAACAAAATTTCACCAGTGATGAATCAGGCTGAAGCTGTTCATTTTGTAAACAACACAGAGAACGGAGAAAATGGCTTTTTTCCTGAAGACATTTCTTGAGGCTATATGTTAAATATCAATGCATACCGTAAAGAAAAGTGCCTCACTGACTCATTAAGACCTTATAGAACACTGTACTATGAGCAGATACTACAAAAATGAGGGATTTTTGGCTGTTTCATTTAGTTACTTCAGTATAAGATTTTTGTATTTGAGAAAGGCCCTTCATCATGATAATGGATGCAATATTAACAACTACTGAATAATTCCACATAGTCATCATACCATCAGGTGTATATATATTACACAATAAATTTCACTGCAAGGCTGGTTTTCCCTCTTAAAAAAAATAAATTCTGCCTTAATTTTATCCATTGGTTCTGCCATTTGTACCACCTGCCCAGATCTTTGAGGCACATATATCCCCTGCTTCCTTACTGAGGATAGATGAAGGGTAGGCAGGGAGCTAACAGCATCCCAGTTAAGTGCTTAGAGATAAGGGGATGAAGCCTGGCTTTCATTTGCTCTTCAATAAGTGTATGTAATGCACATTCAGACTGGAAGAATGAAGGGAGATGTGAACTTGGATGCACTCTTCTGAAGTCAATAAATTTTGTGGGGCCAGTGTCTTGCCCTTTTAAAAGTGTGGCTCCATTGATTCGCAGCACGATGAGGAACTCTCCCTGCATATTGTCATGGACATTGAATAGTCTTCAGCTCTAAAAGAACTGAATATTAGAACTCTAATTTACAATCAGCACTGTAAAAAAGCTTTGTCCTATTCACATTGTCTGGCAGCAACAAGCATAAATGTGTTTATTGAAACCCATTCCAGGGCATTGTAATTGTCCTTATTTAGGCAGTCTTAAAAAGGGAGAAATATATAATTCATGGCAATCTTTAAAAACTGGCTGACCAAGGATCATGACAAATGCTTACAAATGGGGATTAAAACCTGAGCTGTCAGTGAGATAATTAGTTTATTCCAGAACACTGAAAGGCTGTGGTTGTGATGATGATGGGTGCCATCTGATGAGTAAGGAGTCATATTACAACACAAGCACATGGTCCCTCTTCCCCTCCCCTCTCCTCCAGCATAGACCTTATTTAGCCATCTATGATACTGCTTTTCAGAAGGAAAAAAAAAGAAGTTGTTTTAACTCTGCTATTTTCTGGCTCTTTTCAAATCATGATTGACAGTCCCTGTTTGGCTAGAGTAGCATCCGAGACCACAGATGTCAAAGAGAAATATTTGCAAATTCTGTTCCCTCTCCTAAAGCAATTATTTTTAGTTTCTGACGAGCAGGCAACTATACCCAGATATTCATAAACAGATTCCTAATGCAAAGGCTGACAGCAAATTGGCTGTATTACAAAACAAATTGTACCCTCTGTCAATAGGTTCCATACTCTGGATTTTCTTTCTACCAGCATTGCTGGTCACAACATGTGAGGACTGCAACTGGGTCATTATTTTCCCATCATTTTTATATAGATAGGACAGCTGTGGAAGGAAAGAAGGAGGGGAAAAGTAGGTAGCTCTTCTGCTTTAGCATAATTCAGAGCATAGAATAATCTGCAGCTAGTGAGGAATGTATTTGGACAGGCAGCAAGTAGACTGAAGTTATCATCCCACTAGATAACCTGTAACTAGGAACGTTATTTAAGTAGCTCAGTCTGCAAATTCTTATCATTCAATCTATGAGAATAAAATACTGAAGATCAAACATATGATCACTAGCAGACTTCTCACCATGTGTCTTATCCACAAAAAACAGGTGAATGAAGACAAATGTGAATTTAAAAGAAAAAAAAAGTTTATAGTCCTGATTTGAACAACATTGCTTTATAGAATGTCAGCTGACTTTGAATGTGTCAAATAATCTTTTATTCTTTTTTCTCTTTATTACCTTCAATTTATTTAGGTTCCTAAATTTACTTTCTATAGTATAACAGTGCATTCCAAGTCTTTTGTAATCAAGCAGTGACACAAAGAAATATTACTGCATGTCTTATGGCAGACCCTGAGGTACATAGGCCATTCTAGGAAGAGTGAGAGTAGAAAGATAAACCAAGTATAGGAAAAAATATTTTGATCTATTAAAAATGATTCTGAGGAAAAAAAAATTCATAAGCAGTTATCCTGCAGATGACAACAACTCCTATTAGGAAGAGAAACAATAAAGCTGGATCATAAGAACTAAAGCACTGGCAGCTCCATAGTTAAGATGAAACCTTTCATGCTAAATGAATTCAAAGCACGCTTATTGTGACAGATAGACCTGTCTCTGCAAAGAACAAGTGTAGTGAAAACAGTTTTCCCCAAATGAAGGTATTAACAAGTGGTAGAGGAACTGAAATACAGCCACTTCAAAATAAATTCCAAGCCATAGAGCAAGAATCCAAGTGTGAATAACACTAGAGATGGGATTTATCTGCATTACCCAAGTAAACATAATGTAATACAAAAGTGTCCAGTGGAAAGGCTGAGGTGTTATTCATCACATAAAACTTACCACTTTTCTTGCTTGTGTAAGACTCACTCAAAGGAAGAAGTATGAATTGTTTCAAATTTGAAACTCATGTCATGCTTATGTTGTGTTTGTGGGATTCCTGCTGATGTCACTAGGACATTAAAAGGCAAAGTATCTCCACATCATACAAATGTAGTGACATTTGGGAAAAAAGTGGGGTTTGTACCACAGATAAGAGATCTGCATTGCAGCTGAGTGAAGGAAACTTTGTTCTTGGTCTTTAATAAACTTCCTGTCACATGTATCACTCCCCGTCTCAAGAATTTCAATCTTAGTGAACTTCCTTCTTTCATGATTAGTGAAGTGCCTGTAGCTGGATAACAGAGGTTAGTTATTTTCTAAATGTCAGTTTTAGCAGAGTGTAAATGACTGGAGAAGACGAAGTGCAATGCATGCATGTAATACTTTGATGTGTGGAGATTAAATATTTTACAAGATGAATCATTTCCTGATGTCTCAAATGTGTGGGGTTTTTCTTCTTTTCTGTATCTTTAAAAAAGTAGATAGTTGCATTACTACGTTTGTGATGATGAAAGCAAAGGCATTTTGCTTGTGAACTCAAATCACACCTCCCTGTAATTCATTTCATTTAGGTTAATGGCTGACCACATGACCCCATGTTTATGTAGCATGATATACTTTTGATATGGTAAGAGTTTACATGGAAACATGCACTTTTGGTTTGAGGAGATATGATCAATGTCCTTTTGCTGTGTACAGGTTTTGTGAAATGAACCCACCAAGAGGTTTTCCTTGCAAGCTTAATTCGTAGAAAGTGGTATCAGGTTTTGTTTCAGTAAGAAATGTATTTGTGTAGTTACTGTCACACATCTTTTGGACGCACACTAACATGACACCGTGTTGTGTGGATAGCTCTCTAAAAGGGTCTGGTGTCACTTTTGTTGTGACCCCCTGTGCTAGTAGGTGTGCTAAACTCTGTTTATGACATTATGAAAATGTGTGAGCTAGCTGGGGACACATTGGGTCAGTATTAGGACAAGAGTTTTCTAAGCAAAAAATGGTATTGATGGAATCAAACATTTATGATTCCTCCAATAAAAGTCAATACATTTTCAATTCAGAAACTAAGCAGATTCAGGTAAAGCCTGGGTCTTTAATTGCTAAGATTTAATCTGGAAATTCTACAGTTTGGCTAATTCCATGACAGTCTATGTGGAACTGCAAATAAAGACAGCTCAATTGCAAATGGCTGTCAGACATGGCTTGCACTATTAGGAGTTATGCAGAGATGGATGAATGGCATGAGCTGCATATTTTTAGTTAAGAGGTGAAATATCCATATAACTACTATTTTTACCTTTTTAATTGTAAAATATATTGAAGTAAGAAACAACCAGGTTCAAAAATGATTTTTTTCATTGCATTAATTAACAAATTAATTTTAAAATTGCTTATTCATACAAAAATGGATCTGCTTCACTGACATTTTCCCTTTTCCTCTTCAGACTTATCTCCAGGGCAAACATCTCTTTAGCTACACACCTGGCCTAGAAAAAACCTCCCATTTCAAACCCTACTTGTTATGACAGTGCCTGGTATTACAATCCTATTGCAGAGCCAGAGGTGTGACAAAGTAAGTTGTAGTTCATAAAACAGGTAACCCTTCCAGGTCATACTGCTGTTTCAAAGCAATTTTGTCTTGGTTCTAGAGGAAAAGGGTGTAGTTTGGGTGTACGAGCTAGGAAAATCAGTCCAGTGTAATTCTTTGTCTTGGGCTAGATGATTTTGTTATCGTGTACAGTAAACTGTGCTAGCAGTGCTATTTGGGGCTAGGTTGCATGTCTATACTGCTACCCTTGTGGAGGGCTGATGGGGAGAGGGATTACTGAAACTGGCTTTGTGGACAGGGAAAAAGCATTCCACAGAAGTACCTGGGTACAGGAAGATCACTCATCAGTGGCTTAATGCAGCCCTCTGTCATTGGCTTGTCCTGTCTTCACTGGCCAGAAGAAATTAATAAGTCTTTATACACTAGTCTAATCTAATGTTGGTAAAGACCAACATTGTCTGCCTTCTGATTTATCTTTACATTTGTGCATACGTACAGAATGAGGAAGATTCTGCTCTTTTCCTTCATGTCACACTTTCACCTTAGAGTATCCTCAAATATTTTATAAATAAGGTGTGCCTTTTTTGTTCCAGTTTTTACGTTCACCACAGGGTAAACTGTGGCTTCAATGTACCTGGGATGCAAAAAAGGACATGAGAATGTTAGCTATGGATTCTCCAATTTGTATAAGATTGCTCAAATGTCTTTTCCATGTCTCTGAAAAGCAGCAGGAGCTCTGTCATATCCTGCCTTGCTCATCCCAGTCCTCATCCAGGATGATGGCTCAGGCAGGCTGTAACAATGGGAAGTTACTATCTACAAACATATTGTTTCACTTGCCCCGAAGCAGCACAAAGGACATAAAATGCAACAGAAAATCAAGCTCAGTTTGTGTGAGGCAGGGGGTGGTGGTGGTGTTTCCTTTTAGATTGTGGCATGAAAGCAAACTAAAGAAACTGCTGTTGTTGGAGAGGAAACTTTCTTTGTGGTATATATGTTATCTTAAACTTTTTTCTTTTCCCCCCAAGACTTAGATTAACTAATATTTGAAGATAACACAGCCTGCTCAAACTGATGTTGGTGATACCCTTTCACAGTGTCAGGAAATGAATGCTCCAGGGGTACCATCACACTAATGAAGGGTTTATGCCCATCAGCCTGGACAGCACAGGGGTCACTCAGTGGTCAGTAATGCAGTGGCTTGTTTTCAAACGCACCAATGCCATATAGCAGATGCTCTCTGGGGTGTTTTTGTTCTCACCTGCCTGCTCAGTGAGCTTAAGCATCTCTCATAACTCCATTTCCCTGATAGCACTGACACTGCAAGCCCTTGTACCTCAAGGCAGAGGGAATTAAGTCTTGAGGGAATATTTTAAGGGTCACAGAGGGAACACTGAGAGGGAGAATATGTATGCAATTTCTGCAAATTCAGTTACACACTTTTATACTCAGATCTTAAATTCTGTTAACATTGTGGGGGAACATATATATCAAGGTGCAATCCTTAGCAATCTCAGTTCTATTTATTATAATTTTAAAATAAAATGTCCAGCTTTAGGAAACAAAGGCACAAACAGTACAGCCTAACTATAACACTTGTAACAATACAAATGTGAATCTAAGAGGTCCTGAAAGAAAAAAAAAAAAGAAAAAAAAAGGGAGGACTGAAACAACACAGTCCTCTTAACTAGAAATCAACCCTCACTGCTTAATGTTAATTATTTTCAGTCAGTCTTGCATTTCATTTCCATAAAAAGGGCATAAGAAAGGTTACAAATCTGTGTCATCTACTGTGAATGAATTCTCTTTTTGAAGCTCTACAGCCTACAGTATTTAAATGATGCCATCACTGAATATTTTTCCCCAGTCAAGAGCTAAGCCTAATGAGCCAAGAAGAGCACAGGCACATAGTTAGTCCCTAAGAAAGAATATTTATGCTCAAAAAGACCTATGGAGCTCAGAAAACTATACAATCACCACTTAAAGGTCTGCAGAGCTGGCTCAAAGCAACAATTTGTACTGGTGATGAACATAGTAAGTACTACTTTGAAAGCAGCTCCTGTAAAACAACTACCACTCCTCTATTCTGTTTTTCTTCCCATTCATTTCCATTACACTCTGAACCTTACATTACTGAACAAGAAGCACCTCTGCAATAGACATTGTGAGCTAGAAAGCAATTTCTAAGATATTTTCTGTATTTTTATTTTAATAATATTACTCATACATAAAAGAATAGATTCTGCTTTCAGTTATATCGTCAAAAATACTCAAAGATTTAACATCATTTACCATGGTTTTACATACATGAAGATATAGTTTGGCATGCTATTTACCAAACATTAGGAGGATTAAGTACAGCATCCCAAAGCTGAAAATTAATGTGAGTTTTAGCTATTGAGGTAACTAGGTACTCTATACATAAGAATAATCCAAATAGCATTCTTTTTATTTCTTACAGAGAAGCTGAGTGGGCATATTTAGTAAGAATCAGTAATTGAAAGAACAGGTTGCTGAAACGTGCGAATTTGTGAAAAGCCTTCATCCAAACCTGCAGCTATAATTAGGGACAGCCTTAGAATATGGAAAAAGTGGGTTTGTAGCTCAGTTTAGTACCACCTGAATGCCAAGAAATCTCCACAATGGTTTGAATTCTGTATGCAGTGCTCTTGTAGGCTTGTTGTTATCATCCTGAGAGGGCCTTCAAAGCATGTGGATATTTCCAGGATGTGGGAAGGTTGTCTTTCCTGAGGGAGAAGGTAATGACTTTCTTTCTCCTAACAGTGCCACCTACACTTTCTGTGTAGCTGTGTCCCTAACATGCTGAAATTATATTTAACCATGTGAAGAGGTATTCCCTGTTTATGTCACCTTGCACTGGAGATGGCATACAAACCAGTTGTCTTATGGGAATCAAACAGTTGATTTATATAGGGGAACGTAATGACTCTTTTTTTTCCTCATAGAAACTGAAGACCAATGACTTTCTAAAATTTTATATGAGATTTTTTCAATCTGAAAGTTTTGACAGAGTTCCAATTCTGAATACTTGTTTTGGGTTTTTTTTATCTACAAGATCTATTCTTCTTCCTGTGAAATAAGTGGAAAGCAAACAAGAATAAAAGATTTTCATCTGAAAAAGACATGAGCACAAGTTAAACAAATGAGTAGTTTTCTTTTGATTACCTCTCATTTGCTACTGAACTGTGAATTTGCTGCTTCGTTAGACATGAGGTGAACAAAGGGAAATCTAATTAAAGGTTGTTACCTCTCCACATCATTGGTGCCTAATATCCATCATATCTCTATTGCCTGTTAGATAATGCATTATAAAGAACTGATCACTGGTTTTGGTTCAAGGCACAAAATATGGTATGCCAGGTTATATGCTAAAAAAAGTTTGTCATAGATATGATAATTACACTTCCTCAGTAAGCTATTTTATTCTCATTTCACTTATCTCACAGGACTGAAACCAGAACCCAGTCTTGTTGAAATTAATGAAAGTTTCCTATCAATAAAAGCAGGAACAGATCTCTGAAGGAGAATTCTCCTGACATACTACGCAATGTGTAGGTTGAAAATCAGGTTAGTCACCCAGGCTTGGGGTGAATGTGCCCGTTTGTTAAATCCCAGCTTTGATATAACTGAAAAATGCTTCCTCTGCTGTGCACAGGACAAGGAATCTACTTGAGGACATATTTCTTCTGAGGCATCAAGGCTAAGCAGTATGCACACTAGCAGGACAGCATTGTTAGAAAAAAAAACCTTTCATAGAAGCATGATACCATAACACATTGAATTAACTAGTCAGCTCCAAGCCCGACTATAAAAGCCAGTTTCATCTCTAACTGCAACCCATATTCAAGATTATACCCACACACATTTATGTAGACATACATATATAGAGCTTTTCAAGTATAGTATATATATGAATTTATATATTTGCAGCTAGGCATTATTTGTTTCAATTTCCAATCTTTGTCACATGCAGAGAAGCTGTGATCTTGAATACATTTTAATTTATGTGTTCAAATATCTGCTAGGCTTGAGTGAGGAAAAATTAAAATTCTCCAGTTTTTAATGTTTGCAGTATTTTCAGTGGTCCATCTCTCTTGCAAGAATTCTTGTCCCACTCTAACAGGGATGTCAAAGGAAAGCCATATGTAAGCCACTTGTAATTAAGTAGATTTGCAGGAGGCAGAAAACAGTTAGTAGCTGTTCCTTGCAGGTCTGTCAAGGAGACCTGCTGTTAACTGCTACCTAGTTACTGAAACAATGTCATGCCACTTTCAGAAAAAAACAAGGAAAAATATGTGGTACCTTAAGAAGTTATTGAAGAAAAAGAAATGGGGAATTAATTTTACTAGGATACAGAAGACACAGTTTATACATCTATATCTATAGATGTATAAAGTTCTCCTTTTTTTTTCTGGCTGCTTTTTCAACATAAACAGAGCTGTACCTCAGTTTTCATGGGTGTGTGCTCTATAGTTTTATTCCAGAATGGCACAAAGTAGGCACAGTTTGCTGGTGAATCCGTCCAGCAGAACTGTTTACGTGTTTATATAGTCATTTAAACTTGTGCAAAGTAAGAGTGAAGAGTGGAAAGGAGTTAGAGCTGGTACTTTTCACTCAGTTACCTAAAGCTGCCAGCATCCCAGAAGCAGCTCTGTGCAGCATGAATTACAATATTAGCTACTTCAGAAGCATCAGATCTGTCATATTTGGTTCTGGACTTGATAGTCACACCTGAGCACAGCAAATCCAAGAAGTCAGAAGCATCTCACACACACTGAGCTCAAATCAGGTACTATACTGTACTTGTATGCAGTGGCTTTTTTTCCATGATTTCTAGCAGGTCAACATCTGAAGAGCTGTAGCTATAAATGACTGCTAGACATAAAGATCTTCTGCTGTAACTGATAGAATTGTCTGGTCTGATGATGTTCCTTTAAACAACATGTAAACGATTGTTATAGCAGCCTATGATACAACTAAATATGTTTCAAATATGTCTACATTTTGTACTGTGAACAACATTAATTCATTGTGTCTACTGTGAGCAGAATAATAAAAAGGCATGTATCTGCTTTTGCACTTATGACCAGTTAAGCGCTGGGCCTCAAAGAGTTTATTAGCTTGAGCTAAACGTCACATAATATGGTCATATAGTTTCTTCTCAGTCTGGGAGTGGACAAAGGCAAGCTTATACTTGCCCAGAGAACGTAGCATAAGCTTACATAGTTTCTCTTAAAAGAGCTTCAGATACAGTCTGGTCTATATGCTAAAGGTTTTGAGGGTTGGATACAAATAAACCTCAAACTGATCAGTCTTAATCCAATATCAGAGAGGATTTTTTTGGTCTGTTTATGCTTCTTAAGAAGAGGTTTAAGTTAAATTGAAAAGCTATACTTATAACATAGCAAAGCTGTTTACATTGGGGATTGTACCAGCATAGCTTCACCTAGACAGCTATATCAGCATGGCGGATCAAATGTAGACAAAGTCTGCAGATGTACTGTAATAAGAATGTAATAAACTAAAGGAAGAAGAGGAGGAAGGACAAGAATAACAACAATAATTTGTTGTTTGTATTTCATGAGCTTTGAAAAACTTTTAAAAACCCACATTTTTCTCTTTCCTGTTTCTGTGTGAAAGACTTAAACACACAATAGGGTAAAATAATTCTGCCAGGGCTTAGGAAACTACACTGCTGATTATATAGAAAATGCTGCCAAATTCAGGAAATAAACAGGCTGAAATAAACAGAAAAACATTTTATTTTCCCAAATATCTTTCTTTTAAAGTAAACCTTCTCTCATAACAACCATACACAGAAATAGTTCAGACTGAAACATTACTGGTAGGTCCAGGTTCCTTCTGTGAAAATACATTGTGCACAGACTTTGACATCTGTGGCACACTTCCCTGGAAGGCACTTGCCCCTTCACTTGCCAGCAAAATCAAGCATGCTGCATGTTGTTACACTTGCTATCTTAGCCTGCACAAGAGCATAGGATTTATGAGTCTCCAGACAGGGGCTTAAAAGTTTGAGACAACAATATTTTTAGGTTTTGGAAAAGATGGTGCCAGCTGGCTGGGTCTCAGGATTTCCCCTGTCAAGTGATCCGTGAAGCAGTGTTGGCACCAGCTGCACAGGAAAACAAGTATACCTGGACCTTCAAAGGGAGGTCAAGTGCCTCACTGACAGCCTACAGCAGGCATGAAAGAAAGAGTGGGGATGCAAAAAGGAAAAAGCAAGCAAATGCTCTCAGAGAAAAACCGGGGGAAAAGAGATGTGTGCTGGGTTCAACACAGCATATCCATCACCTTCACAACCAGGGGCTGGCCTTGTGAAAATGGAAACAATTCAGCACTGCTAGGACTAGAAATCCCTATGTTTCATTCCAGTCTTTGAGTACAATTAATATGTCTGAAAAGCATAGTGTTATTGTTTATTGTCTATGTTGTACGGTCTACTGCTGAAATGAATTGCTTCCTAAATTTATTCAAATATATTCAATCTAGGTATAATGGAAGGACATGTCTTACAGACTCCTACGACAATGATTTCCCACCAGTGACATTCACTGCAATAACAGAGAGTCAGTACTTCACAGCTGAGCCCATTTTCACAACCCTCCTGTCCTGAGCAGAGCTTGCTCACGCATGCAGTCCTGCTGAAAGGGACAAGCCTAGATGCTTTTGGGTGCTGTGCAAAATAAAGGCTGCAAGTGTCAAGTTCCTAGGACTTGATCAGCTGAGATGCTGAACGATCTCGACTCCCACTGAACTCAGTGGGGCATTTGGCACCTCTTTGGATCTGTCCCCTGTTAACAGGAGCATCTGTTCTTGGCTGTGGTGGTCTCTGCTCCCCTTCAAGGCGAGGCAGCCCAGCCACCGGCCGCTGAGCTGTGCGTGAGAAGGTTTGCAATGGCTCGAGGTGTAGCTTGGGCTTTGGCATTTTTGCAGGCTAGATCAAATTCTAAAGTTTGAAAAATTATGTTTGAAATAGCACAGAAACACCATTTTTTCAGTGAGGACTGCTCCTGGCAGTGAGTCTGATGGATGTTCTGAAGCAGAATAAGCAGCATTCAGCCTGTCCCTACCATCTGCCCAAGTCCTGTTTTCTTTTCCTTGTTCAGTTCCATTGGAAAATATCAACAGAAAGTGGAGTTTTCTTTACCAGGAAAGATCATGTATTGGTTTGTATTAAAACTCACAAGTCCTTTGTATTCTGGGAGAATACAGCTGCAGCATAATGAATGATAACCATTTGAACTCTCTGAGATAAACTGCTCCAAAATTTTATAAGGGCTCTTGAACTATGTTCATGCTACACATAAGACTAATCTGGCATTTGGATAAATCTAATTTTCTGCCAAATTACAAAATAAAAGCAACACAGGAGATGTATTCAAGATTTAAAACAGTGATTTGGGAGCAGATAGAAATCTGAGCAAGTATTGAGTTACAAATATTTTTTTTTCCCCCATCTTTGTGTTTTGTATCATCATAGAAAATCCTTCTGAGGAAATATTCAAGTTAAGGAATGACTGCATTGTTAGCTAGGCAAAACAGAGAGAGAAAAGACACAGGTTATTATTTATTTGTAGCTATTTATAGTAGCACCTTGAGGAGCAACTGACCATGGAGACACTGTTGCACTGTTCACTGAACAAATAGGTAGGCAGACTCTTTACTGTAAACAACTAACACTTGAAAGAATGAATCACACAGAGTATAGAAGGATATAAAGGTACATTTTTAAAATTTAGAATGCTGAAGCACAGTCAAGATTCAAACCCATTGTTTCTCAATCTTTTAGATAAGGTTATCTTTCATTGCTATGGAGATACAATTGTACAGCTTTTAGCTTAATTCAAAGCAAAATATGGGAGGAATCACTCTAGCTTTGATAGCATTGCCTTCCTAAATAGTCTGTTCTGCTTCAGTTATTCACTTCCTTTCTGAAACTCATTTTCACTATTTTTGTTTTAAATGTATGTTACGTGATTGAAATATACTTCACCTGACAATTTGATCTCATGTTTTTTTATGACCACAGCAAGTGTCTGTAAATCCTCCCTTGAGTAATTCTACAATTCCCAAATGTCTACTTTGTCTGGGAGGAATCACCCTCTGGAGGAGGTTATCATGGTCCATAAGTGCAGTGAAAGCCTTTATTACTAACCTAGATTGTAACGCTTATTTCTAGAAACCTAAAATGAAAGCAAAATAATTTCCATAAAGGGGATACTAGCTTTTCCGATACACCTTTCAACTCCTACATTTCATGGAAGAAATGCATAATTAAACCTATTAAAGGGAAGGCAATGCTTAATAAAAATGCTATGCCAAACAATTTGATCCTAGAGACCATGAAATCTGGTGGACACTCTATCACTCCTACTGAGCTATTAGGAAATATTCTGATTCTATAGTGACAGATGACAGGATAAAATGTGGTGACACCTTCTGAGGTGGAGGACAGACAGTCTGTATTTCATGTGACCACATTTAAGTGTTCACTACGTCAGCTAAAATATACAAGTAAAACAAATAGCACCAAGCTTATTCCCTCACAGTAAAGCCAAACTGGGTTAATCTGACTGAGTCTGTGCCTGCAGTTTCTCTGACCTTCCAAAACAGAGAAGCCACACAGAAAATTTTTGTTGCAAATGGTTCCCCACCCATGCTGACCTCTGAGATGTGCCCAGCAATTATTTGGTAAAGGGATAGCTGGTGCAGGCCAAAGCTGAGCCAGAAACTGCTCTAGCAGTTTTTTGTTAGGCATGATTGAATTCCAGTGCCCAGCACTGTTTCCTGGCCATGTTTAATTTGTTAGTGTAGAGATACCCTTAAGGTGCAATTCATCTACTCCCAATATAGACATCAAATATAAATGAATGTTTCTCAAGCTGTGATCTGTGAACCATTTGGTGATCTGTAAGACATCACAAGGTGATTTCACAATTGTTTTGAAACAACTTCAAAAGATTTTAAATATGAATGCACACACATATATTTCCAGACATGCAAGCAAGAAAACAAAATGGGGAAAAATAAAAGTCACTCTAGAGTTTTCCCAGGGTAGCTGAATTTTATTCGAATATAAATGAAAACCATCATGGCAACGCTGTACTAGGTGATCCTTGGCATAATTTCAAAAAGGTTATCTGGAAGTAAGATAACAAAGAGCTGAGGAACAGCAGGCTAGATGACCCCTCAGTGTCCAACCAGATCCATGTACTGTGTTCTGCTTGAAAGGAGGTACAGATGCATTGCCTTGGTTGGGAGATGGTTTTACAATTCCATGAAATCCAGGTATTTCTCCACTGTACTTAGGTGTAGAGTGAGGCAGAAGCAGGAGGTAGGTGGAAATGAGTATCATTAGGCGGTCGAACTGGGAATGAACAGTGCAGTGGTACCATGATAATTTTCCTGTTCCGTTTGTATTGGATCAAACACCCGCATTTTATTAGTTACGATTTCTGTTGTGGTACTCTTGATGTTAGTCCTGTTCCTCATTTTGTGCTACCTGATTTCCCTGAGTTTCTGATCCACACCTCTGTCCCTCTCCCACACTAGAGTACAGTTGTCTCTGTGAGGTCTCTGCCACCCTTCTTCCCTTCCCCAGCCAAGTTCTGCTGTGGAGCAGAGTCTGGGATCAGGGAAATGATCAGTGGAGATCTTCAGCCCAAAGGTAGGAGTGAGAAAGGAATATAGTTCTTGTATTGTAGGATGATAAGCGAAGAGCAGAAAGTCCTGGGATAGCAACTGGTGGACAAAGAGGTTTTGAAAGGGTGGGGAGATCATAACTGGAAACTTGGAGCCTTTTTGCACTGCTGTTTCCATCACAGACTGCCATATACAAGTCCTCATGCCTAGCAAGATCCAGATGGCTGAGGGATGGGAGTTAGTGAGGGGAAGGAGACACCCATTGTCCTCCAAGATACTACTGCTGCCTTCCCACCTAGAAAAACATCTTGGTTCAATAGTACCTCAATACTTTTTAAGATCAGTACTGGGAAAGGTTTAATTGAGGTCACTTCATGTTAAATTTGGATTCAGCAGACATACTTTATGTGAGATGTCCCTGATACACCCATGTACCACATTTCTCCAGTCTGCATTGCTAAGTTTGTGAGAGGCTCACTTAGACATTTAACTTTATATGAATTCATCCTTTTGTGGTCTGTTCCAATGTCATCTGAAATTTCTATTAACTAATTTGGCCATCAACCAGATTGTCTATGCCACATAATAGGGTTTTGTACAGAACGGATTTTTCGGTGTGTTAGGAATGTCATGTTTTAATCAATGTCTCTTTGAATGTTAAATCTAATGAAGTCTGTGAGAGACTATAAATGCACAGAGACAGTTACCATGGAAACCAGAGCCGTATCTGCTGTGTACCCTACACTGGTAACATGGTGCAGCACAGCCCCACGCACAAGACAGAGGCCTCCAAAAGCATTTGCAGCAGTTATATAAATATTTTTTGAAGCTCAGAGCACAGAGCTGGATGCTGGTTTGGGGGCAGTTTGCAGGGTGGCCACAGTGTCATGACAGTAAAATTGCAGCTGGTGGCATCACCCACTGAGCTGGTACATGTATGATTTGGTATACTACTTATATAGAACTTGTTGAGCATAACTTTCTTAGCATTAGTATTTAAATTTGCTGAAGCCTTAGGCCGCAAGCTGTGTTGAATATGTGAGATAATTGAACTTTTGCCTAGTCAGGTAAAAGAAGGCCCCAGGCTGGTTCAAGCCAGAGATAAGGAAGCTATATTCATTAACAGAAGCTTCATCCTTAGAGATAAGAAAAGAAATGGCCCACCTAGAGACAGTGAAGGGACCCAATGAAGAGTGGGAAGACCCCAAACCCTAATATTACTACTGCTCCAAACTGCCACATGAGGGATGGGGAATTTAGATTGTAAAGGGTATAACTGCCGAGAGATTTCTTTGTTCAAGGTCCCTCTTTGGAGTCACCCAGCTAGAGCTGTAACACTATTAATAAAAAGTACTTTTATAGAGGCATCTATCTTTTGGCTTATCTCTTCAGCAGAAACCTAGAGTCAAACCCTATTATGGTGTCTGGTGTGTGTAATTTCAATAACAGTTTGGTGACCCAGATGGGACTCTAGGCAACCACCATTGGACTCTCTCAACTCCAAATGTCCAACTGCTGGCATTGGGTGAGTTCATCTGGGAATTTTGGGGCTAGGAGTCACTGACTGGTGAGTGTTAAAATTCTGCTACTAAATTCTAGGTATTCTGGGTCTGAGTGGGTTCAAGTCCCACCTCAGCAGGAAAATTGGAAGAAAATAGATAGCACTGCAGGTCTATTGAAAAAGCGAGCAATAGTATTGTGTAAGGAAGACTGGCCAACATTTAGAGGAGTGGGGGTATGGCCCTGCAAAGGATCCTTCAAATTTTAAAAAGTGGCTGTGCTTTAGAAAATGAAAAGTCTCAGCAAACTGATTATTGGTATGTATGAGATAATGGGGCATATGACCACCATAAAGAGGAAGGTTAAAAGCAAATGCGAAAACCTTGAGGAAGAACTTTATCTGCAGCAAATGTGAGCAATTCAACTGAGCTGGTCTCTGCACCACCCTATTCTCCTCTCTCTGTATCACTTGTTGATTCCCTCCTCAGTTGCCTCTGCTGTCCCCACTGCTTCTTCTGGACCTCACCCTGTGGTTATCCCTAATCCTTTTACAATGCAGCCAGTGGTGGGGGTGTGTGTCTATGTGTGTGTGAAATGTTCCTCCCTCACCTCCCGTGTTACATGTATACACCCATCAACTCTAGAAACCTGAGGATTTGGTTATGTGGGGAACTCAAATGCCTAGGTTAAGGGAAGATGCAGATCGATGTGCATCATTATTTTCCATTATTTGTTTGGGATATGATCCATCCTAGGCCAACGTTGATCTGCTGTTGAGGGAGATGTTCCGTCCAGACGAGCAGGATAATATAGTTGAAAAGAATGTAGAATTGATCCTACAGGCAGGGGGAAATTGGACTGCCTGGCCTCAGGTTGATCCTGGTCGGGATTGTAAAAATCAAACAGAAAGAGATAATTGTGAACAGTGGTTGGAAAGCTGATAAATGTGATTAGAGCTTGTGAGGAGATAAGAGTAAATTGAACTAAAGTACAGAAATGTAGACAGAGGCCAGAGGAATGCTCCAGTGTCTACTGGGGAAGATTGCAACAGGCTTTGTTGACATACAGGAGAGTGACTCTCCAGAATTTTAATAATTAATTGGCAGCAAGTGTGTCTGTGGACCAAGCCGCCTCTGCCATCTGCAAATATTTTAAGGATCACATGCCTTGGTGGCAAGGAGAACATCTGAAAGATATTCTATTACCTGTAGGTTCTAGACTTGTACAATATGTAAATGACTTGTTACTTGCCAACAAGACATATGAAGATTGTTTGAAAGATACTATTTTTTATATACTGCTTTAGCAGAAAAAAGGTCACCATGCATCTCTTTCTAAGCTTCAGCTGTGTCATCAAGAAGTAAATTATTTAGGCTTTATATTGACAGAAGGACAAAGATTAGTAGACTCAGAACAGGTCCAGGCTATTGTAGAAATATCTCAACCAGTAATAAAGAAACAACTGAGAGGATATTTAGGTGCAGTAGGGTACTGCAGACCCTGGTTACCAGGGCTAGGGGAGTTAAGTAAACCATTGACAAAGGCTATCAAGGCAGAGGAAGTAGAGCCTATACCTTGGAGCCCAGGGAAATAAAAGACTTTCCAAGCTATAAAAGGAGCTTTAGCTTCTGCTCTGGCAGTGGGATTGCTGGATTACTCCAAGTCCTTTGAACTATTTGTGTGTGAGAACAAAGGAGTAGCCAGCAGAGTTCTTACTCAGAAGCTAGGTCCACACTGCTGCCCTGTGGTTTATTATTCATCTCAACTGGATCCTGTAGCAGCAGGGAATAATTCCTGTGTTAAAGTGATAGCAGCAACAGCAGCTCTTATAAAAAGGATAAAACCATTGGTTCTGGGTCATCCAACAGCTGTGTGTGTCCCGCATGAAGTAGAACTAATTCTTAAACAACATGTTACACAAACATTGTCCCCACAAAGAACACATCATTGTTAATTAATGATTTTAAATATGGATAATATTATTTTGAACAGATTTAATGTTTTGAATCCAGCAACTTAACTGCCTGTTCCCTCCCATGGTGAGCTGCATCATGATTGAGCTGAGGTGGTGTTTCAATACAGCTGCTTATGGGAAGATCTGTGAGATCAGCCTCTAGAGAACTTGGATCTAACCCTTTTCACTGATGGATCTTCATACTACATGCATGGAAAATGACACACAGACTATGCAGTGGTGAAAAACTTAAAGGTACTTGACACAGAACCTCTACAACCCTTGGTGAGTGCTCAAGGGATGGAATTAACTGAATTAACAAGAGCAGCCTAATGGGGATGTAATGAGCCAGTAACTATTTATACAGATTCTAAATAGGTTTCTGGAACGTGTCACACAATGGCTATGCTATGGAAAGAACAAGAGCTCCTTACCTCAGAGGAAAAGAATATTTCTAATGGAACTGAAATCCAAATGCTGTTGGAAACTATTAAGCTTCCAAGGGAAACTGCTGTAGTACAGTGTCCAGCCCGTACCAAAGACTCCAATGAAATTGAAAGAAATAATAAAATTACTCAAACTTGTAGTAAAATAGGTTTAAAATTGCCTGAGGTTTTAGGAATAGTACTATGGGATATTGGGATATTGGAAATACCCCTTGCCAGCCTCTAGGATTGTCATCAACAGGAATAGTGTTTGGCAGACACTAATTATAGCTGGGAACTTTGTCTCCATTAGGACAAGCCTTTTAGAGGGAGATGAATGGGTTACCACATTTTCTATTGGGAATACAAAACTATCTACAAGAAAATAGGGCACAAACCCATTGGTGTCAACAAGTACCAGCAGGAATTCAAGTGCATAATATCCAGTCTGGGGATATAGTAATGATAAAAGTCTACTCTTGTAAAACGAAGTTGGACCATAAATGGGAGAGTCCATATACTGTGCTATTAACTTCCTATTTTGTTGTAAAAGTTACAGGGAAAGAGAATTGGATTAATCACTCACATGTTAAATGAATTTCTAAGGAATATCAGTTAAATGAATAACCGACACCCACGCAAAACATCACCAATCTTTCAGCATGGTTGGCTATGATTATCCGGTAACAGTTGTGGTCCATGTCATCCTAGAAGGTGTACTAATAATTGTTTTAAGTAATATTTTCAAGAGGGTTGGAGCCAGGGAAGTATAACTAAGGAAGATTCCTCTAGATACATAAACTGGTGCTGTGCATGCAGACTACACCAGTCACTAACAGAAGAGCTTTGCAACAATACAGGGTATTGATAATTTGGGAATAATATCCAGGTGAATTACACACATCTGTAGTACTCAGCCTGTTTAGCTCTAATTGTATAGCCTTTTTATTGATTGTATGTGGGAACTTGTAATGTTGATACTCTTGATACTTCTTGGATCCATTTTAGTAATTCTTTCTATATACAGAATGGGTGGTGCCCCTAATAGACAAACCCCAGGAACCATATACTCCTTGGGCTTTTTATTAATAGTACAGCAGCTAACTCCAATCTAGCTATTGCCTGCATACAAGCAATAGTGGTCCAACTGAAATGGTATTTCAAAACCAAATGGCTGTAGATTTGTTGCTAGCCAGTTAAGGGTGTATTTGTACACTTATTAATCAATCTTGCTGTTTCTTGTTATTAACATTGGTCAAAGTGATAACAGATGCTAACTCTATTCAATTATTAATTTCCCATCTACACCCAAGCACCTCAAAAGATTGATGGGAAACACTGTTCAGCAATTGGGGAATTAGTTCTTGGTTATCAAACCTATTAGTTACTCTTACAAAGATTTTACTTCCAGTAGCTGTTATGCTCTTATTGTTCTGTTGCTTTTTTTCAATGTGTTTAGACTTAAGAAATATAATACTTAGGAGCATGTGAGGGTATAGACATACCCTTCCTGATGACCCTTTATAAGCCAGATATGTCTATAAAAACAAAAGGAGGGACTATTGTGCGATTTGGTATACTACATATATAGAACTTGTTTAGCATAACTTGATCAGCATTAGTAGTTAAATTTGCTGAAGCCTTAGGCCACAAGCTGTGAACTTTCACCTAGATATGTTGAACTTTTACCTAGTCAAGTAAAAGAAGGCTCCAGAGCCAGTATAACTGCCCAGGGATGTCTTTGTTCAAGGTCCCTCTTCAGAGGCACCCAGCTCAAGCTGTAGCACTAATAATAAAAAGTACTTTTATAGAGGAATCTATCTTTTGGCTTATCAGTGGAAACCTAGAGTTGAACCCTGTTATGGTGGCTGGCATGCATAATTTCCACAACACACACGATGACCCTCACTGTTCAGGGGCAGGTGCAATGGTCCTCTTGGCCACAGGCTGGACAGTCCTGATGGCAGTTAGAGGAGATGAGGCTTCAGAAAAAAAATTCAGAAGCTCTACACAGATCTGGACTTGCAACCCCCCTGAAGCTGCAGCTTCTGAGTTTTCTGGATTGACACTCCTCCAAGAAGAAGGGTTTAGGACTTTCAGGATGGAGAGGAGAAGCCTCCTCATCCAGAGGATCCTGCTGGTGTGAGGAAAGCCATTCTGGAAACCTGGAGGGTACCTCTGGCCACTACAGTAAGCACTTCTAAGGACCTGGGTGCTCTCCGTGATCACCTTGCATTTCAGTACTCATTCACTGATATGTATTGCAGAGTATTAGCTCTGCAGCAGCCTGCCTCGTCCTGGTCCCAGGACGAGTTCATGGAGTGTCCACAAAAAGTTGATGCAATGACTCAGAGGAACTGTAGGGCAAAGCCAAATTCCAACAGATAAAATACAATCTTTAATTTTTCCTCCTTAATCTGAATGACAAAGTGCTAGGACACCTTTCCAAGTTATAAAAATTAAGAAGGTTTTTAAAATTCCATTTATTTATTGCCCTTTCCATTTCATTTCCTTATTGTAGCTTCTCATGGCTCAGAAAATAAAACTACATTGAAAGATCTTTGGGGCAGGGATCATTTTTATATTTATTTTCAGTGTTGTATGATCTCAGTTCCTGCATAAATCTTGTAATCATTGCTGTGCTATACGTGCAGTAATAATAGTCAGGACTGCCTACTAAGTGTTGCTTGTTACACATTTTCATTCCCCCCTTGATGCTTCTGGGCTTGCACTAAGTTCTTTTATTCAGTCTTCGGCAGTAAATCCAATCCCAATTTTAAAAAAATGTTTTTATTGTAACTTCCACAAATACTGGACACATTACTTTCTTTAAGACATGTGGAGTATTTAATACATTTCAGCTCACAGGGAAATGAGCCTTCCACTTCCAAGCGTGTAAAGCAGCAGAGTGAAAGTGGGCATATTTCAAACAGACATGAATGCTCTCTCAAGCTCACTCTCTCTCCCTTGGCTCTCAGCCACAATTTTAAAGCAATTTGCCCTAATCTGCCATATGTTTTTCTTTCTTTGCATTTTATAAAACTTCAGGGCTAAGTGAATGTGCCTTTTCGATAGCACTGACACAAGCCTGATTTAATTTAGACTTCCGTATTAACATACCAAATAAATCAGTGCTGCAGCCTACGAGGGAAACTTCAGAGCTGTGCACAACCAGAGCTGTAATTAGTTTCCAAGTGGTACTAGCCTACAGCCCTTGAACTGGTTCTTCCTTATGATTATTATTTCTAGAGGTCAGCCCAAAAGAACATCAAGTCTACTCCAGCAGCATGTGACCCCCCACTCCCTTCCCCAGATCAAATCGGGCCTCCAGTAAGACATTCTTCAAGCCTGAAATCACTTCCAAACAGCAGACATTCTTAGTAAATCTGATTCATCATGTGGAAGATCTATATGCCTGCTGTATGAAAAGCATCTCTGACTGAGATTTCCAGCAAGCCCTGCCAGTGAATCCTTTTATTCAAGGAGTCCGTGCAGTATACTTTTATATCACAGATGGCTCCAGGACTTAGAGACAATTTCCTTAAATAGGCTCTCACACCAGACTTGTCTACACATCTTACTTTGGAATTTTTAGCCTGTAACAAGAATGTGACATGGTTCACTAACACGCTCCATGTGCATTTTAAGCACACAAGTTGCCCCAGAAGCTGCAGTGGGTCTGCTCCACTGCCTGATGCCCACATACGCTTATCTGCATGCTGCTTCATTTGCTTTACTGGATCAGTGGTAATGTGCATTGCAGGGTACCAAGCTAGCCTGGGTTCCTAGCTCCATAGCACCATATTTGGCCTTTGTCATGGACACAGTTTAGCTCAACTGCTTCAGTAAAGTAGAATATAAACAGCAACCCCATAGAAAGGTATTACATGATGCAACCTTCCCACTTCCACAAAGGCCAGTGTGCCTGTGCCTGTCATCAGAGGATGCTGAATGGCAGGACTGCCACTGAGAACTGGGAAACAAGCATAAAAGGGAAGGTTTCCCTTTAGACTTAAAAGTTCTGAAGGCAAGGTTTATTTCCACACTTGACAGGAAAAAACCCCAACTGTTCAACAATTATGAAAAATTCCAGATACTTGGACAAGAATGCACTTATATTATTTAGCTCACTTAGAAGTGGAGGCATCCATGCTATTTTGTTTTACTCTATAAGCTTTCAGATTGGGTGTCTTTATAAAAACCTCTCACTCACATTTTTCTCAGCCATCCACCGTCAGTCTTTCCCATAATGAACATCTTTGTCAGCTGTTGTATTTTTATACAATCCAGAAATTAAATGTTTACCAGATCTCAGAACATTTGTGACAGATTTGACTATGATTTTCATTTGCATTTTGTTTCTGTGTTTACCTTTTATTAAAAGCAGAAGTTAATATTGTGCTTCCCAGGGTCTGATCATTCACTTTGATGTCAAAAAAAAAGCACAGGATAAAGTTGTTGTTAAAATTGTTTGTACATAAGACACATGTAAGCCTTACCCTCTCATCCTAAAGGGTGCTCCACAAATCACCAAACAAGCCACCAGCCTCTGTGGCTGCCCCACGTGCAGACAGCACAGTGGAGCACGTTGCACCGTGGGGATCTGAGCCCTCTTTGGGTTCACCGCTGAGGAGAATGGTATGTTCAGCCCAGCTTGGGTCACTTCCTAAAAAACAGAGTACCTCCACCCCATGGAAATTCTAAACTCTTTTAGAAAAATAAAATCTGAAG
Organism: Tyto alba; assembly: GCF_018691265.1. Taxonomy (NCBI): domain Eukaryota; kingdom Metazoa; phylum Chordata; class Aves; order Strigiformes; family Tytonidae; genus Tyto; species Tyto alba. The sequence continues at coordinate 37,489,746 of NW_024881316.1, read as the reverse complement.
TCAGAATAATATCTCTGATTTCTGCTTGTTTGCAGAATGGAAATTCCAATAAAAGTAATTGAAATAAAAAATTTCTAAGCAGTTTATCTTCACTACTATTTGTCACTGAAAATATGCCAAAATTTGTTGCTCCAAAAGGCAAAGATGTCTTTTTCTGGAGATGAACCAATACTATAAATTTAATAAATAAGTATTGAAAACTTGTAATACAAAATTTAATAAAATCAAGTGAGAAAATTTATGAAAACAATAAAACAACTCATCCTGACAGTTTTTGATTGAAAGCTCAAGTATTCAAAAAACTTTCCACACTGACATACCTGCTCAGTTGCATCATCCTCTAAATATCCAGTTATGTGGGCCAAAATGTCCTCAGGATGAGGAGGGCACTGCAACTTCACTTCTTGGCAGAGTGCTCCAGGAATTTGGTCTTTGATATTAGTGGAAGATAGGAGATACTGGCTGCCACAATGGGTTAACCTTGCTCAGTGAGTCTTTGCAGTAAGAATGGAGAAGGGATGACTCCACACAAATGGAGACAACCAGTACCATCCCAACCAGGTACCTCTGTTCTAGTAAGGAAGGAGGCTATGGAGACATTCCTGCCCTGGGGCTCCAGGTTTGCTCAGGTCATGTGAGCAGAGGTTCACTGTGCAGAAGCATGGTGCCTATAGATAAAAGTACACTACACAGCAGCCTCGGAAGTGCCAATGAGTATGTCTACGCCCCATAACAATTGTAGTGCAACAGTCCCTAAAGTGGTGCTTCCCTAGGTCAGTAGGTCCATAGCTCTCAGAAAAGTGCTGTACAAACTTACCAAACTGAACCATCATTGTGCAGTTCTGCACAGACATAGCTACAGATCTTTTTAGAAGCCATTTCACCTCTCGTCCAATTCCATGGTTGACCCCTGCAGAGACAGCAGTGCATGGCTGTACCCAAAGTGAAAACATGCACTTAAGGTCCTTACTGACTAGACAGGGAGAACAACACTCAAAATTATCCTGAGGTAAACGGGCACCTACATTATAGACACAAAACCAACAAACTAGATCATCTATTTTTATGCAAACATTGTGAGGTTGAAGAGAGTTAGAACTATCTGTTTTAAGTCATAACAGGGCTACTTTGCACATTTACAATGCTCTTCACTGACCAGGACAGGTGGATTAAGGCTCTGGTTTAATAAGATTCATGCTTACCTTTAAACCCTCAGTAGCTACATCATGATGAATGGGCCTATCCACCTTGTTAATTCCAGGCATATACTTAAATCTCTGTTGAATGAAGGCCTGAAGGAAATGAAAGAGTCAATAATGTCTATTAAAATAATGACCAAGGACAGTTTTGAGTATCTTCATACAGTGCATCAGACAAGTAATTCTTTGATGTCTCAAACTAACAATGCTTAGAAACACAGCGGGGGGTTATTTTCCTCCCAGAGCAAAGAAACACTCAAAAGTTGTTCCAGGAAACAAGTAAAATCAGTACCAGAACACAACTGATTTCAACCTCCTTGAAGAACATAGCATTGGAAGAGGGATACTAAAAATTATAAGATGTAAAATTAACAGTAATATTTATTACTGCTGTATCTTATTGTTATATAAAACATGGCCAAGGAGCAAGTTCCATCTCTGGAGAAGTCATCTTCCCTGACATTTCACTGCTAGTGAAGTCTTAGTCATCAAGCACTTCAGAGACCATCCTCTGCAGGCTATATGCCTCAGGTTTTTCTCCTCCCACCTTCTACTGTCATGCACTACTATCCAGGCAAACCTTGAGTCTTTAAACACCCCTACATGCTGTCACGCCACATCCCAGAGTGTGCAGTACAAATGCTGGTTTCATGGTACAAAACAATCACTCTTCTACAGTACAGCTACAGGTCATTTCAGGTACTTTGAAAGGAAAAACATGCACACTAGCCATAGGATCAATTCACAGGACTCAGAAGAGACTCAGGGCCAAGGTCTGCACAGTATGACCACAACCAGAGTATGCCATTTTCCAGAACACGGCATGAGTATAGTCAGGAGAAACAATGGACAGCGGGTCTTAGTCATTTGATATTTTAGTTTGCTTGACATGAAGCATATCACTAGACCTAGAATTGGGAAAAAAAAAAAAAATCAGACATTTGCAAGAAATTAAAGAATAATATCATTTTGCAAGAAAATTATTATAATTCTGACATTGACTGTAGTAAAATTTTAGTACTGATATATAAGGAAACAAATAGTCACAGAACTAGGGAGGGAGCAGAAGATGCCAAGCTTCTGCCAAACTGGTGTAATATATGTTAACCAAGCATGAGAACCAACTTACAACTAACCTCATGTTAATGAGTAAAATGGATCTTACAAAGTCCTGTACTGAAGAAGATACTCATTTCCCTTTACACTTTAGAAACAGTAAGAACATTGATATTCTTATCTGGGTATTAACAAGCAAGAAGCAAAGAAAAATGCTGCCCTTTCTGATGGTGATGATGGACTTTTCCAGATGCAACAGACATTTTTTTTAAAAAAACTAATTGAGGAAATTGAAAATCCCAAGAAAACACAAGGTATGAGACAAAGCAGTCCAAACAGATTATCATTTGTCAGTCAGGGACCAAATTAGGTCATGTTAACCCACTGTATTGTATGAATTTCAGGTCCAAGACCACATGGGTATTTTTCAATCTGATCCTGTGGTAGCCATAGGCTACTGACTAATCAGTAAGATCATTTATTATATAGGGGCTAAGTCATAACTATTCCTATATGCTTCAGGAAATGTGCTCGAACTGAGCCCATGAACAATAAATAACCTTGGAATAATCTGACATTTAACAGAATTATTGAGCCTGTTTTTATCAATTAATTAGTCCAAAAAGGTGAGCAAACCCCAAAGATTAAAGTCTCAGAACTGTCACGGGAGTTTTTATAGTATAGTCCTGAGGTGACTAAACAGGATGTGATCCTTCCCTCACCAAGGAATCTTGACCTGACATTTCCCTCTCCAATATGAAGCTCTCTGCCACATGGTTGTACTTAATTTTGATCTGAGTTTTCCTCAGTCCCACCTGTTGGAGCAGATTCATTTTCCATTAAGTATTTAAATATGGTCTGAGTAAAGAAGAATGCGTTGTGTAGAAGAGTGGGTCTGGGGACTTGCCTAAGACACTGCCCAGAGTGCAAAATGATGTGTACTAAAGCCTCCTGCTGAGATGTGCATTCAGCATCCCTCAAAAAGAGGAAATTCAGAGAATTAAAGTTGAGAGAGCTTCAAAATCGACAGATGAAAGGTAGCTGATTCCCTATCCAGCAGTTTTGCTAATGTAACATATCAAAGTTGTTGTTTTTCCAGCCAAAACTATTTCATGAATTTGACCTAAATTTGTTAATAGTTTTGGGACAACCAGAATTGCGTTTTTCCTCAAATAAACTATTCATCAGAAAGAAAATTACTGCTCTTGTCACAGAACACCAGCTGCCTACCCATTCAAAAAAAAAAAAAAAAAAGCTTTAAAATCAAAAGAAGCAAAATTAAAAGTCTCAGAGTATCTCTTAACAGTCACAGAAGGCATGTGAAAAGAATAAAGTAAAAAAAGAAAAGAATCGAGAAAGCAAAAGAAATATAGAACAGTATGAGATAATTGTAAAACTCAAGAGGTTATTCAACTAAACAGTTATCTTTCAGAAAATGGAAATCCAGCCCAAATGAAGCCACAAAAAATGTGTAAACTACAGCTTGTAAAATGTGTGTTGGGAATTAAGACTGGGTTGTGAAATACATGAACATAAGTAAGCGAGTCCTATTATCTCAAGCATATCCTGAACAGCAGAGTTGTAGAAGGCTAGGAAGGAATGTGAACAGCAAGCAGAAAACCAAAGAACAAAAGGCAAATTATGCAAATGTATCAGATTTGGGAAGCTCAGATTGTTGCCTCCCCAACAACTTGAATAACAGTGTTTAAATACAACTTTCTTTTTGTAGAAAGCACCACTTTATAAGCAGCCCTCCCAAATGCTTTCCCATCTGTTTCAACAAATGCGATAACGAGGAGGTTATGCTGCAAACTTAAAAAAAAAAGATAAAGTTTTTTGTCCATACTAGGAAACACAAAACAGGTAAAAGGTTGTGTCAGTCACCATAATTCAAGTGAGCATAAACACAAGTACCCTTTCTTGTCTTAACTCTGCTTCGCATCCTAAGAGAAAAGCACTACCAGTTTATGTTTGACCAATTTAGGTTTGAAGGAAGAACAGAGTGAAACAGATTAATTACAACTCTGCCCTGCATGGATGTCTTCAGCAGCTATAAAAAAGAACTATGGCTGGAAAAGGATTCAGCAACTAGAAGTTTTCGTTTCCCTTAATGCAAGCTGTAGATACAAGAAGTGTCTGAAAACCTAGACATTTTATTTAGACATGTATTTGAAATCAAGAGAGGTTTTGAACTTTGTGCAAGAGCAAGGAACTCTTTCTGTGCAATGATATTCCACCAGAGCAGTATTAGGAGCATGCAAGTTGTGCTGGAGGAGCCTGACAAAAACAATCCCTGGCAGCCAGCCGGTCACCTCCACATCCTCTCACTAGAAAGGGGACATTGGCTTAGTTACTGAAGTGGGAACTGAACCCTAAATTTCTAGCCTTTGTATCACGACTCTGTTCCCGTGTAACTTTAAAGTAATTCCAATAGAAGTGACTAGATTGATCAGTGTATGAAACTGGGATGTGTAGTCGGAATCTGGCCAGTACAGATTCCTTTACTTTTGCTCTTATTATTCTCAGTGCAGCTGAGATCAAAAAAAGGTCAGGAGAATGGTCGGAAGAGAAATTGTAAGCATTTTCCAAAGTAGGCTGAGGAAACTTTATAAAAAATATTGGGATCAGAATAATAAAATTTAAAGCATTCACATAAATACAGTGCCATGGCTTTAGGGCTAAGCTGTATCATTACAGACCTTTGATACAGCATCCAACACCAAAGGCATAGGGTGGTCTTTTTGAAGCTGAGTGCAGTAGAAAGTCCAAGATATCTAGATTTCCTTCAGTCTTTTCAGCATGCCTGTCATTTTCTCAGGTAGAAGAGGGTGGAGATTGTGACTCACTGTTCTCTGTTGCCTGGATAAACTGAAAGAAGCCAAGAGGAAAGAAATAAGGTTTTATGGGTAAAGACACTACAATGTATCAGAATATTAAGTATATACTCTCTGGAAATTTTCTGTTGGTAGTATTTAACTATTCCCATCCATCCCAAATTTCCAGATGTTCAGTGGTTTCCCTGGAATAGCAAATCTAACCAGATTTCTTTCTGAGCAGCCCACAAATTCCAGAGAAATGGTGACTCCAGGCAAATCAGCTATACGTGTGTATCTGGAACGCATCACACATACCACGTATGCACCAAGCAGATGGCCTTCACTGCATGGCAAATATGAAGTCCTCCTAATGCATCAGATTTACTACCCATATGCAGAGCAGCTCTGCAGCGCACAGCTGATGGGGTCAGTGCTTCCTGAGATGATCAGTGCTTGTGAGTGCTACAGCACTTGCTGCTGCCTGGGAAAACCCTGTCAAAAATACAGCAGTGTCCCTTCTCCTTTCTTTCAGGTAATGGAGGGTAGACAGCAGTTTGTCAGAAAGATGTTTATCCTGCAGGGGCAGACAACAAGAGCAGTTGAAACAGAGCTGGTGGTGGTAATACTGCTTGCATTGTTTCTGGCTTCACCTTGGCTCTGCAGCTGTGAGCAGACTGGGTGCTCATCCAGTACCCCTGCCCTCCTGCCTGTGTGTCCCCCAAACTCTCCCTGTCCGACGGCGCTCTGTGTGCAGAGAGGCTGTGCTGGGGTGTCCCTGCAGGCACGTGGCTCCAGCTCTTCTGCCCAGGTTCCTCCTGGCCCCTGGCTCTGCCCCACCATCAGCAGCCGGATGAGTACAGCTCCGTCACATTCAGCACCCAATTCCTGCTTACGTTATGGAAAAGAGAGAGATTCAGCGGAGGGTGCTCCTTGAAGGCTCTGGAGGACTTTGTCCCTTTTCTAGTCTGGAATAGTCCATCTAGCTAAATATACCGCTGAAGACATCTTTGTGACTTATTTTTGAAGGAGGAGAAATGTGTGCTTCCCAGGAAGGGGGAGAGTTAGATGCAACAGGTGGCCCAGTAGCCCAATTATTGTTTGACTGAATATCATTTGCATTTCTTGCTGGTATATCAAGTTTTTATTAATCAAGAATTACAGTATTATTTTGTCTAAGGTAGGTCTCTTTTAATTAAAATCTGAAGGATACAGACTAAATTCACTCTTTGGTATTTCTTTCCTGCCATTGTGACAAGAGAACGTGTAGGACAGTTTGTTTACTGTTTGTTTCACTGTATTGGTGAATTTTATGAGTTAATGCATTTCATTTCCAGAAATGTTCACATTAGAAGGAAGAACTCCACCTCAGAGCTGAAAGGCATGCATCCTGTCAATAAAGACGATACTGCATTAGATATTGCAATGAAACATATATATTCTTAAACATTTCTTGCTGGCTTCCAGACTGAATTCCTATCAGGCATTCACTTCTCTCCTCATGCTCACTGTCTATTTGCTTCTGCTGCTATCAGGCAACACCATGCTTAATAGAAATCTTCTGCCTTTCTGTTAGCAAGTAATGGCTATGTGCAATCTGGCATGCGTTGGATATAAAAAATCTAGGAGAGTGTTTTTTCATTGTTTAGGTACGTTTCCTCTTTGATCCAACATCTGCCCTTTCTGCTGCTCACACTGCAAATTGATGCAGATCTAGCAGAAGGATGGGAGACATTTATAGGGTTTCCTGTTATGGAGTAATTTGGGGAGCATCATTTTCCCCTGCTCACTTTTTGTCTTCAGCAGCAGCAATCCAATTCTTTGTGTTTTCAATGGGAAGCCAATTCTTTGTCTCACCCTTTCCTTCTAGTTCTCCCTGAAGGCTATAGAAAGAAAGAACATGAATAACCAAGCAATGAAATCATAAAATAGTCCCGTTTACTGTTATCTTTCCAAGAACAGTGAAGACATTAAAGTTCTGAAACCTTTTTTTTCTCGAAGCAAAGATTGCAGCTAGAACAGGAAATGGCACAACATAAATTCAATTCGTGACAATTATTACAACATGAAAGGGAAATAATATAAATCACTGATGTCAAACACTCTGTTCATTGGCTAGATCTGGCCCATTTAAACTATTTATCTAGTTCCTGTGACAGATTCAGATTTTGCACCACACATGCTTTCATTTTTTAAAATATATGTTTCAAGTTTTTATGCTTCTGAAAAAGAGCTTCTGAATATGCACAGAGTAGAAGCTGGTGGAAGCTCATGCATAGTTGTCTTTTTTAAACTGCAGAAAACAAAGTATGTTATATTTCAGGAGACAAAGTCTACCCTTGTTCATTTCAGTGGGTGTTAACGCTTGAACTTAATGATAATTTTTGTGGTTGATGTTGAAATGTTTCTCAGAAATTAATTTTAAGGAAAGATAAAGATGCAAAATGGGGAGGGGGGAGGTTGTATAAGAAATAAAAAATAGCACATATTTTTTGAGGAAAAGGAAATAAGAAATATCACGCACATCTATAAAGCATACCACCTAAGTCTGACAAAAATTTGTTAAGCTCCTATGCAGTTTTAGCCATCAGTGATGTAGGTGTGAGGCTTAAACAACTAAAGAGAAATAGACCCATCTGGGGAACCATAAGAAAAGATTTGTTTGGAATTCTCCACCCCAGCAATATACAGGCCTAACCCACAGAGTGTCCTGGGTGTTGCCCAGTTTTTGTCACTTCAAAGGGCATAGTGTAGTATTTTAGAATAAAAAAAAGTTTCATAAAATGCATTTTTAGCTTTTCATATTCATGCAAACATTGATTGCATTGTTATAAATACAAATAGGACCAGCTAGATATTTGTCATAGATGAGATTTATTACACAACAATAACCATTTGGTCAGATATTTTATTGGCTTCTCAGATAAACTGTAGTGCATACCTAAAGCAGTTGCTGTTGGAGACAGAATATTGCCTCGATGATAGACTTTTGAACAAAAAACTAGGACCATGCTTATCTTAAACTCTAATACATTAAAATTTACAGCTTGTTTTCCATGCTTTGAATAGTTACTTCATTAGAAAGGGTAGATAAGTTTTTATGATGTACTCAGAAATGTCGTATTTTGAAATATATCATTCTTTCAACAAAGTAATTCAAGAAGTGTGGAGCTGTGAAATCTAAGAAAAAGATGGATTTTAAGAAAAATATGTATTCTGGGGAATGGGACATTCTATTATAGAAAAAAACTTCAAGAATCTAAGAGTCATGTCTTCACACACTATTCCTAAATTAGCTTTGAAGTACTTTGCTTTAATTCTTACTCCTGTCTTTAAAAAGTCAATGATATATTGTGAATATTCCTATTTTTACACTGTAACTTACTGCATATTATATGTAATATGGACACCATTGAAAATATTAAAGCTCTTAGAAGTTTTGTGTGTATCTATAATCCGGTATTGCACAGGCAGTGAGCTTCAGCAGAACTTTAATGTTCAACGTAAAAAAAATTCTTATCAGAATTTTTTATATCATTATCATAGGATTTTCTTTATGAATATTAAATTACATAAAGATTGTGACATTGATTTATTGCTGTCTAGATAGTACCACTGTACAAAAAAAAATATTCATATATATTTAAATTATATTGAAAACTAAGATTCAATATTATTTTTTATTGTTCAGTAGAAATATATGTGATAGTTTGCAGGTTGGTTACAAATCAGCAATTATTACTTATATGAATATGTTTGTATATGTAACCCTATTGTCAGGTAGTTAACAGGAACTAAAGGAGCAGTATTCAACATATATAAAGTCTCTTCTGAGACATAGTTTTATTGGTCCCAACCCCCAGCTAGAAACTGGGAAAACTAAACCAGAATGTGTCTAGGTTGCCTTAAAAAGCTGAACTTCCTCCAGCTCTCCAAGACTGTACGTGAGCATGGAAATCTTTCTTTGGGAGAAGGAGCAGTTGTGAACCTGGGAAAGCAGACCAGCACAATGTATACAAAGCAAAGAATCAAATAGAGCCTCCCATGCAGTGACATGATAATAGTTTATTTTACACTGGTCCTCTTTACTGCAGGCTGTCTGTTTTGTTCATGCTGGTCTGGAGGTCTGCCTCCTTTCCTGGTAGACTGTCCCACAGATGCTTTGCAGTTCCCAGCTCTGGTCCTTCCCTTGCTGCCCACTGGTGTCTTCAGCCACAGCTGTGGCACACCGGATCATTGCCACAGGAGCAAGCTGGGACCCATGGAGACCCTCCCATAGGGCTGGAAGCAAGTCCTTACCACAGGACTTTTCCTTATCTGTGCCTTTTCAAAATCTTTTGTAGGACCAGATACTGTCAAAACAGAAAGCTGGACCCCAGACAGCTGCCTCAGATTATACCTGCAGCCTCTGGGATGGATAGATTACAAAAATGAAACTTGCTGTAGGAGTATTTATGGTGTTTTCAGTAATAGAGAACTTTCTACTTCTTTGGAACTTCAGGACATAAATTTAATTTATATTGCAATCATTTCAAGCAAGATAATCATAAGTATATTATAGTCATTAGTATTACACATTATGACTTCTTCACATCTATAATACTGATGATATTTTCTCACACTCAGCTCCCCCTATCATAGCAGCAGAGTAGTTAAAGCATCTCATTATAGATCCAGAAAACTCCCAGTTATGTTAGTTTAGCAGAAAGTAGGTCATTTGGTAGGGAAATGAAAGACAGATGGGTATGAGATTATCCATCACTTTCTTTTAACTGCTCCTGGTTACAGGAATTATGTTTTCTTCAATCATGATAATTTTGATGGATCAGCTTTGCTCTGGATTTATGCAGGAAGGTATTCAAAGCCCAAATACTTTATTTTTAATGAGGGAACAACTTCAAAAACCAGATCCAACTGTATTCAAAACTACATCTAAGATTCCCTTCTTTTCACATTCACAGTGTGTTTAACCTGGTGATTCCCACAGTGGAATTCTATCACCACAAAAGATGATCTCCTTGGAAATTTTGCTTTCAGCCCCATGAAACCTATTGAAATATGGTACTGGAATTTAAAGCCACAGAGCTTCTTTTTAAGTAACATTACCTGTAGCAAACTGGGGCATTATATCAATAGTTCTATTGAAGTGAGTAAACATTCACTGTTCTGACTATCAAGGATGCTTTCTCAGAATAGCACACAATTACTGAGGAGAAAGTTCACACCAAAATAAATCCCTCTATGATGAAATTCAGGCCTGACTGATGTCAAGAAGTCTGACATTGGCTGTAAAAGGCCAGAATTTAACCCTTAATCACACCATCCCCCTCCCCTGAGGAGATGGTATTGTTATTTATTTATGTGATGCCATTAGTGTTCTAGGCACATCAGATATGCTCCTTGGTTGGTGCAAAGCAGCAGTGCTCCATTAATTCCCGTCCTGCTCCCGTTCTCCAGGGTGCAGTTCTCGCTGCCTGGAACAGCTGGTGCAGCCATGGGAATGATGGCAGAATTAAGATCTTAGTGCTAAATTTTCATACCTCCTTATGATCCCCCTTTCTAAGACAGAGCTTTTAAGGAATGCAAAGCAGCTCTCAAGAGACACCCTATTTATTTATTTGCATTTTTATAAAATAAAAATGAGTGTTGGGATACTATGCCAGCACTTATAACCACCCACCAAATAAACATTATGGTAAAGCACTCTGGTCATTATTAAACTTTGATAAAATTCATATTATAAACATACAGTATGAAAAGCAAATCGATGTCTGTCTCAGACTTAATTGCATTACTTCCATTCCTCTATCCTTTTTTACTAGCAGAGATTATGTCAGTTCAGGAGCAGACGACTGCGTTTCAGAGGTGATGTCCATGAGACACTGCTGAGAGTCCTTCATGGACACAGGGTTTGGTTAAAACAAGATGGTGACTTGTATCTGCCTCAGTCTCAGATATGAATCTATTATGAACAAATTACATTATTTCTTGTATCTTCACCTGCTTGTTCTTTAGTTTAGCTATTTGGGTATAAGATAGTATCAGGGTAGAATTTCTTGTTGAGTTTTTGTATTGGACTTTGCACTGCTGAACTGCTATCTAGGGCTCTTTATCATTAATATCAGAAAAACAAAAAACAACTGGCATTTGCAGAAGCAGTTGATTTTTTAGGGTGAAAGCAAATCCCCCGTAATAAAGAAATGTGTCGTATAAAATCAATATGTAAACTTTTAGCTAAAAATATAGCAAGTGTTCCAGACACTTTTCTTATCACATTGGCACCAAGTGACCCCAAGATCATTTTTTCCGTTTTTTAAAACATGAAGTGTGGTTTCAAAACCAAATTCCTTTTATTCTGATGTTATGGAACATAATCTAGCTCCATCTCGATACAAGGATGAAAACTCCCTCCTCTACTTGGTTTAAGCTGGTTGGGTGAATAAATATAGTAAATCATCAGGGAAGAGTCTGGGGGGAGGGGGGGGGGGTTGTGCATTGGTTTATGGTTTGTTGTTTTGTTTTGTTTTTTTCCTTTAAGGTAGTTAAACACTGGAATGGGTTGGCCAGAAAGGATGTGGAGGCTCCATCCTTGTCAATACTCAAAATCTGAGTGAGCAAGGTCCTGGAGCAACCTGCTCTAGGTTGTTTTGTTTTGTTCAAGGCATTAGACTTGACGACCTTCAGAACACCCTTTTAACTAATTATACTGTAATTCTGAGCTTAACAGTAAATCACAAAAACAGATGAGAAATCACAGCTTATGCAAAGGCCAGAATAACTTTGTTGATGATATATATTTTACTCAGTTTGTTCAGTGCAAAATTGGGCCTTCATAGTTCACAAAATAAAGTCCTACTCCTCAGTTGAAATCCCAATGTACTGAAATGCAATTATACTTAGATATAAGGTAGAATATTTAGTAATATGTAATAATGATTACATGCTAGAGCAAGTAAGAAATGACTAAAAATTAAAAGCCCAAATCTGATATGTAGAGAAGGGAAGAATTTTCCCTCCGAACAGGACATATCCAATAGTTCCTGTATACCTGTTTACTGGTCATTATTTAACTCGTCATTATTTCCTACTTCTTGACCCAAATTATTCCTTGCTGTAACTCTGTCAGATTAAATGGTGCTACCAAGGATACCATTTCATAGAGAGTTACAAAGTTCAGAAGGGGCCCTACACATCACCTGCTCTAATCCCCTGCATAATAGAAGCCATAGTACCCCTTAACTAATTTCTAACTCAAATCCAATAGAGAGCATTGTCTTTGATATAATCTTATTTTTAAAATTTCTAATGGTTTAGAGTCCATTATTTCTGTCTACAATTCTTCTGTACCCTCAAAGTGAGAAGTAGACATTTAATGTCAGTCAGATTTTTTCAAGCTTTGGCTTCCAACCCTTACATCTGTTAGAATGGAAAACTCTATGAACAAATTTTTATCCTTCAATCAGGTACTTCAGGTCCCCTCCATCTTCTATCAGATACTCAAAGCAGGTTAAGCTCCTTACTGTGTGGCATTTTGTCTAATCCTTTCATTATTCTTTGAATACTTCCTTAAGCTATTCAGAAGGGAAAATCCTGAATCTCTGTATTATTCATGAAATATAACTGAACACAGCATTTTAGCAGCCATCATATCAGTGCCAAATACAAAATATTACCTACATACTCTATGTACCCTTTTTTAAAGATCAAAGCAATCACATTTCTTTAATGGAAGAATGAAAAATTACTCTTAACACTCTTAATCTCAGTTGAGATAAACCAAAGTATTACATTCTGTTCTAAATGGATGCTTAAATACTTTATGTAAAATGGGGGGGGGGGGGGGGGGAAATCAGCCAAAGTGCTGATTTTTATCTCATAATATCATAAAGCCCAGAGTAAAGGTACCTCTACATAGATACCAGGTGTGGGTTTTAATTCCTGCTCCATAGTTTTACTAGGAATTCCTTTGCAGACCAACCTAGCTTCAGAAAATTATGGACATATGGACATCTCATGTGGACAAAATTGTCTTCCTCCATCACTCCTCCACTAAATGAGGTGCTGAGTTCTCTTGTGCCAAGACTCAGACTCTCTTTATGGTGTTTATGGTGTTTACCCTGCTCAGCATGCTACTTTCTGAGGACTCAATATACATGGTACCTCAATGTCCCCTTGGGTTCCCATATTCACTTCACTTCAAGCTATTTGAAGGCATGTGTTTAAGACAATCTCCAGATAACAAGAAGGTATAAACCTTACTCTGGAACCAAGCCTGCCTCTGGCTGTTTTGGAATAGCCAAGAATGTCCCAGCACATAAACACAGAGACAAATCTGGCTTCATCACAGAAGTCCTGATTTCATGAGTAGCAAGACACTACGGTCTGTGTAGACAGATGAGTTAAAGGCATCCTCTTGCCAGATTCATGTCATATTGGGAAGGTGGAACAGTTACTTTAACCCATTCTCTGGACTGTCATCCACTAGACTGCACGGACAATGAACTCCATTCTTTACACCTCTGTATCACCTCATGCATTAGGTGAGGTAGCCCCACTAATTCAGAGTTACAAATTCTAGCAGAAAGCGGGCATTGCAATCCGGACCCCTGCAGGTTTGAGGTCTATTCATGAATCTAACCATAAACCATGGTCCCTAATGCTCAGTCACCCTAAACAGTGCTTTTGAGGAACATCCAGAAGACCTCTAACAATACCTTGCAGGACACAGTGAAGGCAAGAATGCAATTGTGGTTCCTAGACTCTCTTGACCCAGATGTAAATTACATGTGGGTAATAAGAACTAAAGCTTACATGAAAGTGACTTCCTCTGTCTGACGTTAAGTGTTTTATGGAGACAGATTGCCTAGGAACCTCACTGCTTCTTCAGTAATAACCACTGGATTTACAATAGATTCCAAGATTTCCTACTTTAAAGAAAGTTCATGAATGTCTGAGCAGATCTTGCGTTGTCTGTCATGAGAGTCATGCAGACACTTGCACTGATATATGTTAGCAAGTTTTAAGGCACCTAGTTAATCATCACTGAGCAACTACAGAAACGTGAACCGTTGTTTGGGTGCATGGCATTTACAGAATGATTATTGTAGCCCATCTGAACAGCATACTACAGCAGCTACGTTGCCTGCTACACCCACAGTAGCTACACTAATGCATTTAGGTATTGCTCCCTGTGCCACAAGTACAGTAATGGCTTTGGCATAGACATTCTCTTGGGATGGGGCGTGGGCAGTTTGTGAAGCTAAAGAAAAAAATGATGGCCTGATTGGTTTATTATTATCATTTGCAACAAATCATCACCTGAGATAAATAAATCTTGCTCTATTTAATTCATGGGAACAAATCTTCAGCAGGAGGATTTGGAAGGTAGGGGCGGATATTTCTTTTGAAGATAGTGATATGAGCTAAGGATAAAGGACATGAAATACCCCTCAGAAATACTGCTAAACTCTCCTCTGCCATTGCAGATTGCTCTACTATAAACACATTGCTATGCCCACCATCCATTAGTTAAAAAAAAAAAAAAAGTTAATAAAGATGACCTCACATTCCTTAAATGTACCATTTCTGACGCTCCTTTAGTTTATTTAGATGCTACTGAGAGTATGAGTCTTTAAAGGTTCAATTTTAATTTAGTTTCTATGTGGTGAGAATCACTAGAAAGAGAGACTTCCATCTTCTATGTTAGGAGAGAAAAATCTGTAAAATCATGGAAGTGTTAGCATTGGAAGGAGGGTCAAGATCAGGACAAGAGATTTGAAATTCCTTTACAAATAGCATGAGTCACTTACTTTAAGTGCAATGGTCATGATGGCTGTGCTACATCGCAGTAAGTGTCACTCTGGTTTGTTTTAGCTGTGAAATGAATCAGAGGTGTTTCATAACTGCACAGTTGGCTTCCTCTTCACTGGTGAGTATGACCTCTCCTTCATGGCAGAAGCAATCCACTGCAAAACACAATGTGAAAACTCCTAGCTTAAAACAATAAAAAAGGTTTAGCCTGTCTTCTGAGGAGGTGACAAAGTAGTCTTGTGTGAAGTTTTAAAAAAATAGTCTTTCAGTGGTTCAGTAGTGCAGTGGGGCTGATAAGATTTGAAGCATGTTTTCTGCTCCAGCACCAGGTTCTTTTTGGCTTTGGGTTAGTAGTTTCAGATGCATTTACACCAAATGTCAAAAATTGGAGCTAGGGGCCTTATCCTGTTTGCCATGAAAATTATTGAAATGCTTATACTCCAATTTGAGCAAATGTATAAACTGAGCTGTGAAAATTTCTTCTACTTCGGACAGCCCAGTTAGGAATTGTACCTGAAGCCTACAGGCAGCCTCAGTCTCTCAAAGGTTATAATACTGATCCACAACTTTTCATGGCTAGACTGTATGCTGTTATGTATTTCAAACACAGTGCAATTAGCTGAAAATCTAGTTTAAGGCCTTTGGAATACTTTAGCACTGACATCTAGAGTAGTCTTAGTTCTAATTTTCATTAGCAAAATGACAGAAGTGCATCTCATAACAAGTAGAGAACAGCTTCAGCATTACTAGTTTTATTTTTATTTTATTTGCTTTTGTTATGTTAAAGGATTTTTCTTGGCTTTGCATTGCATTTTCTGTTTTGCCCTTTGGGTTGTGACTGCCTGTGTTTCACTTCTGATGTAACTGAATTTTGTATTGCTGGATGATCAATGCTGTATACATTAATCTATAATATGTAACTACAGAAAAACTGAAGAGAATTTTGATACTGTCTAGAGAGACCAGTTATAAAGACTTACCTAAAAAAATGAGCTCAGCTTTTTAACTGTGTAATCTGAAATAGAAGGAAGATAATAAAATGCTTTGAACTTTATCTCCACTTGCTAAGCAATTAACTGGTCTGCATTCAAGGAGATGCATTGTTCACTTCCTATCCATAGGAAGCGGATGACCATGCTTGAGCATGGAAGTCTAAGAGAGATTTCAGGACATGAAAACAATCTATCAAATTGTCTGTGTTAACTTAATTACTCATATTTAACTTAATTTGTCTTTATCTTTCCATAATATATTTATAGGCTTCAGTAAAATCCCTCCCTAGCCATTATTTTGATAGTTTTTTTATTTCTGTGAAGTAAATAAGAATTACAGACAAAGATACTGGATAGGACAGTAATCCAAAAGAAAGAATGAAAAAAATTAAAGAAACAATAGATGAAATTAAGAACTTAAAGAACAATAGCAACCCTCTTTAATTTTGGTGGGGCTAGGATTTCACTGTCAGCAGTAAATTTCTTTACTGCCTTCACTTCAACTGAAAAGGCCTGTATCAGACTGCAGAATGAGGACATTTGCAGAATTTGGAGATATTAAAGTATGTGCTTAAGCATGCATGGTGGGATACAGAAAGCTGCCAGCTCTAAAGATTGCTAAATTCATAATGAAATTTTCTGAAAGAGGGAAATCATCAGCAAATCTCAAAGGGCCAATTTCTGTAAGGCTGAATGCAGTCAGTACTCCTACTGAATTAAAAAGTTCAAATTAGAGAGGGTTTGGGGTTTACTTAGGAGGGGATGTAACAGTGAAAATACTTTAACCATTGGAGGCCTCAGGATGTGGCAAATTCTTGGTCTTGCAGTGCTTCAGAGGTTCCAAAAAGATAGTCTGAGTCAGACTGAAATTGTAGTTGTAACAAAGGTATTGTTGGTTGAAGATGTGTGGAGTCATGCAGGAGGCCAGAGCAGGTCATTCAAATCATTGTTTGAAATCATGCACTCAGCATCTTACAGGGAGTGTGCAACTGATCTCATCTAAATTTAGCTGCATGCAATTTAGTTATCTAGATTAAATTAGTCTTCCTCATTCATAAAGAGTCAATGGAGGGAGATATCAAGATAAGGTGCTTTCAGGAGGTATCTGTTTCTCTCCACTGACTCTACAGGATTATCAGGCTGGCTGAATGACATTGACTAACTTTTAAATGGCAAAATGAATTCAATCATCTTTGCATATGACAAAGTAATCCCTTGGTCCTTTTCAGTTACTGAATGATGATTTATCTTCTCGGTTCCTCCTGTCTGGGCCTCTTAGGACTCTCTGGGTTTAATCCTGATTTATATTGCATAAGGAAAACCAGAACCTCCTGCATTCACTGAAAGGGCTAATAGTTTTTAACCATGTATGCAACATGCAGTGAATTGGTACAACTGGGAGAAGAGACTAGATAGATACAAACTACTGAGATATTTGATTTATTTACATGGAGTTCAACACATACTTCTTATTATTTACAATGTTATATTATTTATCACGTAAAAATCGGAAGGTTGGACCTCAGCAGTATAGACTGACTTCAGTAGAGGGTCTGGTTTGTGTTAATTTGGTACCTGTTGGAAAAATGGACATAGCTATTTTTGTTAGGATGGACACATCCTTTAAGAAAGGTCTATTCTTCTCTTATACAAAGATCTAACTATAGACCTAATCTACATTGCTCTCATGAAAGGATAATTAATTTCACTACTCCTGTTCTACATTAACAAATAACCATCTCTTGCATCTAATTTTAACAAATTCAGAAATACATGAGGAAGTGTAAGATATGTATTGCATTATTTGTTACAGGTTGTGGAAGAACAGTTGGCTTTTGTCCTAAGATGTCTGATTTGTAAAAGAACATACAATACTGTTAAGCAGCTCCAGACCTTACATTTCCTGCATTTAACTGATCTTATTTTGTACTTAATGGGAGTATTCTTGTACACAAAGTTACTCACATGAGCAAATTTTTACACTATCATTTCTGTTTCAACACTGGAAAACTTGACCCTGTGGTTAGTCAGTGCTAATTGCTGTAGATAACTAACCAGAATAAGTAATCCCTGGTCCTGCTATTGTGCATGTAGAATGACTAAGAAAAATTAAGCCAAATCTTGAAATAAAGGAAAACAAATTTTACTTTTCTAGCTTTGGACCTATGGGGCAACTTAATCTCTTAAAAAACTCCCCACACAATTTGAGTGGTACATTTTTACCCTTCACAAGTGTTTTTTCTGGGGAAGGAAGTTTCCTCTGCTGGAGGATTCACCTTCACATGCATCATTTCTCCATGGGGAATAACCAGGAAGCACTGAAATCAGTAATGCAGATAACAAACCACCCAAGATGCCAATCTAATTTAGCTGGGGTTTGTTTTCAATTAAGAACAGGTGGTGTTTTGTTGCTTTATTTTGACTGTCAACTAGACACCTTCCTCTTCTCTCTGAAGGATAGTTTTATTTATTTTAGACAATTTAAGTGAAAGACAAGGGAGTTGCTCCCTCAGTTGCAGTAGTTTTACACCAGGGATAAAGTTGATTCTAAGTATGCAAATAAAATCAAGTTCGGATACTTCTTTTTATTGATTGTGCAAAATAAATTAAGAAAATGTTCAGGAAAAGGCCCACTTAATGCAAGGGCTGATAGGCAAGGTGGATCTTCTCTACATAGCTTCTCTATTTCTGTGTTTATGGTGGGAAAAAAAATTACCAACTGACAGAGGATACATAGAAAAAAAACATTCTACTACCTCAACCTGAGATCTCTGGATAATCCAGTGTTAAGACTTCCTGCCTTCTCAGAATTATTTGTTTTTTTTTTGATTTTGCACAGTCTTGTCTAGAGAAGGAGTATAGTAATATGATGATGTAGATACAGCCCATTACAAACTGTTTGATTCTGATTAAGCGTGTTAGTGATCAACTCATCTCAAATGAATTTTGCTTAGATGTAAATGCAGATAATTTCAATCTATCCATAAGTATTTAAAAATATGAGAGCTTGTTTAACCTGGGTGTGGATCAATTTAATTAAATATATGACCTAAAGGCTATTTTAGCTGAACAAACTCTTATTTTTCTCTAAACTAAATCTCTTCTGTTTGGAATAAGTCACTTAGAAACAAGCTTGAGGTTACCAGAATGAGAGCATCCACACAGGTGTTTGCTCTGTTTTAGTTAAACTGAATATATAAATAGGCAGCAGTTAACTTTATTGGAATTGCAGGAATTTGTAACGGTTATCTAACATATCAAAAGCATGCATGGCTTTCACCTGATACCTTCTGGCATAGTCACCTGAGTTCAGTGGAGCTGATGAACAGGAAAAGACTAGACCAGAGAATTAGGAGGAGCAAGAGTTTGTTTCATTCATCCATCTTACATACAGTTTTTATGAACACCTTGAACAAATAAGGAGTTAAAGAGAGTGTACTGTTTCAGTATGGGGCCATTAAACACAAGTCCCCATGAAGAGGTCCTAAATTATCAGCAGCTGAATCTGTTGTAAATCACAGACTGTGAAAATTGCATTAAAAAACATGACTTGGTACTTGGACTTTGGACTAAGCAGTAAACTGTGCTAAGAGGGGCATACTGTTTGGTACTATTCTTACAATACAATTACAAGCTTGTAAAATGGACCAGGTGTCTGACAAGCATGTAGTCAGGCCCAGAATTTTTCAGCAACAATTCGTTTGTTGAACAACTTATTTTGTATTTACATACTCAATTACAATTTTTTCAAAAAATGCAAGAGGAACTAAAAAACTTCAAACATTGAATCTTTATTTCAAAGACCTTTTAGAAAAATAATTTTAAACTAATAATATAGCAAAACAAAATGGTTTGGACCAAACAGAATACTTCAAATTGACTGTAGTAACATTTTTCATTTTGCCACAGGAGAAAAAAGTGCCCTTATTTCAGCCTGAACTACCCTTTCTTCCTCATCCCTTCTATTTATTATTTCAGAAAATGAACCAAATCAACCCTTAATTTGCACAGCTCCACCTATATGTCAGAATTTTTTTGTGGCCTCCAAGAACCAAGACCAACTTACACTGACAGCAAAGCCATTAGAAGGGCAAACGGGAGGTGAATGTTGATTCTGGGGGAGTAGTGGTAGAGATATGATACCAAAGAGCTTTGAAGGAAATACTGGCACAGATTTGCATCTCCTTTCTTTATTTGTTAGTTCACGTTTTCCAAGTACCCTTTCAGGTGGAAAGAATATACTCAGATGCTGCATGAACCTGCTGCCTAGATCCATGACATTTTGCTCTCCACAGCAGGAATAACAGCAAAACTGGACAATGAATTTCTGAAACAGCACAAAATTCCTGCAGTAAAACTACAGAAGAAGTCTCAGATGCCTATGAGGATCTATTTTCCAGTCTGAGGAAGATCAGTGTCTGACCATCTCGTTCTCACTTGGAAGTCTTTCCTCAGTCTATCAGGGGTTTTCACAAAGGCCTGTGTTGGCTCAGTTATGCTTTCACTGGCTTTATCTATACTAGTAAATTAAACAGAACAACACTGGCATGTTATTATCCATGCTGTTAAATAGTTGGCACACTCCCTGAAGCAATTTTGTCCTCCTGCTTTCCCAGGCAGTGCCCAGACATGGCACAGGGGCACAAGACATTCACATTAGGCAGTTTGGATTCAAGTAGCCTCTTTTGGGGGCATTTAGCCATGCAGATGCACACTGTGTTGTATCAATTTGCCTCTATCAGAAATTAGTCCTTATGTTCTTTTATTTATGGTATAGTCCATGAGACCAATAAGAATGAACTTAGGGCATTTTTCCAAGTTTAAAATTGTTTCAGAGCACCTAAATAACATTGATTGTCAAAAAGCTTATGCTTTTACTAGTAATCCTTTCTAAAAATGCATTCTAAATGCTTACAGATATCCTAACTCTGAAATGTAATATTTATGACTAAATTGTCAAAATAAAATCAGATTTAGGACTTTCTTTTTGTCTGCTTCCCATGCTTTAAAATGAACAGTGCCATGGACAAGTTGGGCACTTGTTCTGGTTTATGAAGAGTGTCTTCCCATTCACTGCTGTGTGATGGAGAAAAGTACAAGACCAACTATGTGAAGCTATTAAAGTAACCTGCAGCAGACTGAGCTTGACAAACTCATTGCATGAGAGGTATTTGGCCAAACAACATAGGGACATGGTTTAAGGGAGGAGAGGTGGAAAAGTGAGTAGCTGCAGAAATAAATGTTGAAGTGGAAGTTACTGTTTAATGTCCTTGGATCCGATGCCAGGGCTTCACTGCTTAAGTGGCCCTGTAAACTTAAGCTGTGTGATGATCTGACTGCACTGGCCTGAGATATGATGTGTAAGAAAGGCAACAAACCATAAGAGTGGGGCAGGGTAAGAACCTTCCAGAGACTACCAGGCTGTGGGCAGGTGCTGAAAAGGCAGCAGGGTAAACCACAGCAATGGATCCCAAAACCACTGCAAACCAAGCCTGGTTTTCTGAGGGGAGCTGCAGCAGCAGCACCGCATCTGCTGCCTTAGTGCTGCCTGGAGCTGCCTGCATGCTCTGAGTCATGGCTGGCAGGAGCAGGCAGCTGTGCAGCTCCTCGCCTTCGCCAGGCTGCAGGTGCGAAACACATCTTCAAAAGGAACAAGGGAGCCAAGCAGAGATTTAAGAGAAATAGGCATAAGTTGAGTTTTGGTTGTTGTTTTTTTGTTTTGTTTTGTTTTGTTTTGTTTTTTTAATATTACCCTTTGGGAAAAGCTGTATAATAGATTGATGTTAAATGTAAACAGAAGCTCTCATAAATAGAAGCAAAACTTTCAGACTGTAGGTCTACCAGTAAAATAATCGGTACCAGGACCTGACATTCTACCCTTCAGGCCAGTTGGCATGGTCTGCCCATATTCATCTTGTTAATCTCTCCTACTCTCCAAAGCAGTCTGGTTTCACCCCAAGTGGCTACTGGGCAGGTTCCCAGCCTTGACTTTCTCTTGAAATGCTTTGAGAGAGTGCTGGGCAGCCCCCAGCAATGCTGAACCAGGGCACATGGTCTGGTCCTATTTAGTTCAGTAGGGTAGGTGTAGCCTTAAAGTATACATCAAGTCATCTGTTGCCTTAATTCCACAGATTTCAAAGGATTTAGACCAGAAGGAAACTTGCCCTAAGCTGTGCAGTCTTGCAGCACGCTCATTATCACATTTGCCTTTGACTTGCACAGCTGTAAATCCATGGAAACCAGAGTAATTCAGGGATGAATCAGGTCCATTATCTCCTTGTGTTTGTACAGCACTTAGCACAATGGTGCCCTGATCCTGATGGGAATTTATGTTATTTTAGGACAATCAGAGCTTTCATTCGTTAAAATAAAGTATATTTTTAGCCAGAGCTCGCTTCAATGGCAATGTATGGGGGGGTGTGTGGGGGTGTGAATGAAGGGGAAAGGCACAACTGATCTCCCACCACATGACTCTGAGCACACGTATCATATGCCTAAGAGATATTATCTCCTCTCCTCGTCAGTATGGTTGTGAAAATATGACCAGTGGGGACCTCAGAAGCTCAGATAGAAGACAAAGAGCACAAACTCTGAATATTATTGCTTTTTTTAAAAAATAAGTTGCATCATATTTAGGTTGCTCAGGATGTGAGGCCCAGTGTCTGATTTTGAAACATTTGGAGTTAATATTGGTATGTTTAGTGCATTTGCTGAAAAGTAATAAATCAGATGCCATGCCATTGCTTTCCATGGAAAATTAGATCTCAAAGATGTGATTTGCTCAACACTATTTTCCCCCCCATGCAAATAAAATGAACCAGGAACACTTGAAAAAGCAAGCAGTGTGCTTGCTCCATGTTCAGAGGCGCTTGTTTCAGCACTTTTATGAAATCTTGTTAAGACCAGTAGGTCTTATAAATTCTAATGAGATACATATGTGGAACATATATAAAGACATTGCATATGTCTTACAAAATATTTGCTATATAAAGGACCCAACCGTGTGAAGTTATTATTCAAAGCAGAGGTAAGTCCTAGGAGAAGACAGAAAAAAACCACCAGTTGCAGATCATAATCCTAGCACGGATTTTTGCTAGTTTCTGTGAGTTAAAAGCTGAAATTCATGTTCCAGCTTCAAGTTATTTTCACAGACTTAAACGGGGAAGATTGAATATCAGCTGTCATTAATCTCAGTGTCCTGACATGACAAAATCACCATTACTCCCAGTAAATGTGAGCTGATGCTCACAGCTTAGAAACATTAGAAGCACATATTTTTACAACCAAAAATTATGAGCAATTATTGCTAGAGTTGTAACAACAAGTTCTAAAAACTGACATGTGAAACTAGGGAGCTGACTTTCCAGTCCTAACTTACCCGCAAGGAAAACAGAAATGTAAAGATTAAGCTATTTCAAAGCCACCAGCTTGTTTTTCTTCAAGCCGCTTTATTATCTCACTGAAACATAATCTTAAAAACCTTGCAGTGAAAAGCCATGTCCTGAAAAGACTGTTAATTTTATTTAACATTTTAAACTCCTGTTATAATACTGTTCTTTATTTTGCAGACAGGCCCACTAATACTGCTTCACTTACTAATTAACAGAACATTTTGTTTGATGTTGGGGGTAAACTATTTTGGGTGTGACTAATAGGAAAAGGTCAGACACTTCCATAGCTCTAAAAAATATTAATGTCCCTCTAGAACTGAGTTGCCTCTGCATGTCTCTTCAGTGTGAATGCAAACGGAGTGGCTGTGCTTTCAAAGGAGCACTGTGCCATAGAGCTACCTGACGTGTGTGTGTCCTTAAATTGCCCCACTAATTATCTTTCAGTTTCTTGACTTAGTTGAGGACTAAATATCCAGTTGAGATTTAGAGAGTGAAACTACTGGTCATTATACACCTCAGCTGGGCATTTATATAGGCATAACTCTGACTTTTTTCTTCAGGAAATAGGTGACAGTTACAAAATACTGAAAGTTAGCATATTGGCCTCTGAATAGATCTGGATTCTGCTTCTTTCTCAGTCTGAATGGATTCAAAGCCATCTTCATTTTATAGAAAAATTTTCCAGTTATGAGAATTATAACCCAGTCTTTGTGGAACATCATCCTCCTTAATTTTGAGGTTGGGCAACTCTTCTCCGAAAATAAAACTGAAAAAGACAGGAGAATAGGCTCAATCTGTGTGATGGTCTTACTGTCATCCAAGAAGCAAAGTCCTGAAAGTAAAAGCAGGCTGGGGAACTGAGCTTAGTTAGTTGTTCTATCTTGTAGGTTGGAATTCAGTTTTTAAGGCTTGTAGGATGAAAGTTCAGCCCCCATGGTAGCATATCTTCTTCCTTTTCAGTCTTCACATGGAGATATTTATTCCTTGGGCCTAGACTTGGCTTTCCTAAATCATTCCAGACTTTTTTGATGCTTTCTAGTGTTAACTGTAGCTTTAAATGTCAAAACAGCAAGTCTGTGTTGGAACATGTCCCTGTACAGGGCAAATGTTATGTAAGTTTTCATTTATTTTATCCGCTGATGTCTTGCAACATGCTGCATTTCTTTTTCTCTATTTAAGTACTATGCAAAGAATGAATCTGCAGAATTAAATCAAGAGCTTTAGTCTACTTTAAAGAAATCTCCTTTGAGTGACCTGCATACACAGTTGGTCTTACCAGCTGGTTTCTTCTATCTTCCACCTCTCTTTTTTTTTTTATTGGAAAAATGGACTTCTGTTACTGTGCAAATAATTGAGTGTATTCTGTGTAGGTCTAGGCAAACATACAGTAGAAGTGAATAGTAGAAGAGAAATTTAACACTGGCTCAAATGAAAACATATTAAGGCAGATCTCTTAATTGAAGAGTTCTTTCTGAATAATTATTCTGTGCAATGGTGTTATGCCAATAAAGCTAAGAATTCATTAAGGAAATGTGAGATGTTTGTCCTGAGAACTTAAAAGGTAAAGGAGATCTCTTTTTTAACCTGATAATGTTCAAAGTTAAAGGAAGAAAAATAAAATAACCCATTATCATTTTGCATTAGGAAATTAAATCTATCCTCAGTTGCACATAGCTCCCATTGACCTCTGAGTCATTTCCACAGATCTGCTAAGAAAATGTTGCCCTAAATATATACTGGTAGGAAAAAAATTCTATATTTTCCCACATGAGGAAACAGTGCAATTTTATACTGAAGTTAAATCCAAGAGGTTTTTGCCTTTTATAAAGATTGCTTTTCAAGATGAAAATAAAATCCTACCCAATATTTCTAGAAATAAGAACTAGTGTAAAATCTCTGCTGAAGACAGCAGTGGAGGCATGTGCAGAGGCACATGATTTATAAATGTGATGCTGTCACTGGGTGCTATCACCTCTTCTTGGGAACCTGATGGCTTTGAGCAGCAAGGAGCCTGAAGAAGAAAAGACACTGCAGTGTCATGCAAGATGAGGACCAAGCAAGAAATCTGTACATCTATTAGTTACAATGTGATTACAGTAAGGATTTTCATACCAACAGGCCAAATGCCACTATTATTGAAGCTAGAGGGAATGTTTATGGTCACGCTAGTAGGATCACAACCTGTTTCCTCATACTTAAACACAGAAGATAAAAAACCTCTGTTATTTTTCTCCCTCAAATGAGTTCTCTACACTGAAGATTCCACTGAAATTGCAAAAACAATCACACTCATTAAAAGTTAGCAAAATGTCATTGACATTCACAGAGATACACATACACCAGAATTATGTTTTTGCATCAGAAGCCCTTTGAATAGGTTTTCCTACGCACATGGCACTGTGAAGGCAGAGAGGTCACAAGCCTTCCTCTTGCCCAGAGCCATTACGTTCTTGTGTTCAGCATTCAATAACTCCATTACTCCCACACTGCTGTCAATAGTGACGTTCAAATAGCCTTATTACTTACATCTTTAAATATGAATAGGCTTCTAGTTGTCCTGAGAAGACTATAGCATTAATACTGTAATTGCGCTATGAAATTGCCTCATATAATCATTGAGTTTGGCTTGGGTATAATAGTTATTTGACATCCCAAATATAGACAGAATAGTCATGATGTCACAGCCTGGGATTCATCACAACCCACAGTTGATGCAGAGTTAGTAGATCAAACATATTTTCAACAGTGCACGTACACTCATGCACACTTGTGTTTATATACCCATCACTACCAGAGCATACAAATAGTTACACACATCAGAGTTAATTACAAATCCTTCCTTTAGAAAGTGTTTCCATCTACAGTGGTGACCTTGACAAAAGCCATAGAAAAAGATGGCATGAGACTGCTGTTGCCTAGTTATCTGATGAGTATATTTCTACTTAGGTCTGATAAAAATGCTTTCCTTGACTCAGATTGCAGTTCTGACTCCTGGTTTTAGTCTCTTTCTACTTGTCTTAAGGCAGAATTAACTGGTTTAAAATGTAGAATTTAGTATTAGAGCAGAAACTTTCTGTAAATATCTTCAATTGATTGTGTAATGATTGCTGCCAAAAGTTGTTTATGTAAACTAACCCACCATTGTTATCACAGTTTTAGGAACTTAAGTAGCTGTTGAGTTTTCAGCTGACACTTCATCAGATATCTATCTTTTATAGATAGATAAGAGGAGATTACATTTTTAATAGCAAATGTGGTAATTCAGGAATTTGTTTTGATTCTGATTTAGAATAAATACTAAGATTTTACACAAACAGAATCTTTAAAATACTTTGATTTCAGTATTCAGTATTCAGTTCAGAATTAGGTGTGGCTTTATCTTTATTTTCAATATGTCTGTATCTTATGTAAAATCTAATAAAACTCTCAACAAAACATTGTTCCAAATGAAAAGGTAAAATATTAATTTTAGAAAGTGAGAACATAATATTTCAACATCAGTATAATTTGTCCTTAGAGTACTTTTTTCATTAAAAAAGTCAAAAGCAGCACCTTCCTTTTCTATTTTTTTTTTTTCAATTTCTATGAAAATAAAATTTATAATAGAATTTCAATTGCCTTTATGATTGTTGGTTCAATTTTCATTCGAATTAAAAGATTAAATTACGTTGCATATTTTGTTTCTTACAGTTGCTTGAGTTCACATGTCCAAAAGAAAGGTGAGACTACAGACAATGTGTTTCTCTTAATTGAATTTTCCTCTAGATCTTCCATGAGACTTTCCTGGGACATTTGTATGTTGTTGACTTTTTAATTCTTGCTCAAACTGAGAAGGAAAAACAAACAAATAAACTGACTAGTTTACCTACAGACCAAAACATTCACCAAAGTACCTTTTAAAACCACAATAAACTGTTGCCTATATATGCAGTGTTTGAGGTGAACAATGTTGTTATAATTTTATCTTAATTTTCACCAATTCTATTAAACCAGCTGCATAGATAAGTTAAGATGACACACTATGATTTGTAAACAAAGATGAGATAGATTGGTATTTAATTCACACAACTTTGATAGTATTCTTTGTGTATAACTGAACAGTGCTTTCTAATTGTGTTTGACTTGGATTTTTTATCAGTTTCCAAGCAACGCAACATGTAAGGTTTGCTTATAGTATGTAAAAGCTACAATTAAAAAAAAAAAAAAACCCAGCCAAACCATAATCTAGGTTAACACATATCAAACAAAATGGAACCTTGTTAAAATAACTG
Organism: Tyto alba; assembly: GCF_018691265.1. Classification (NCBI taxonomy): domain Eukaryota; kingdom Metazoa; phylum Chordata; class Aves; order Strigiformes; family Tytonidae; genus Tyto; species Tyto alba. The sequence goes on along the minus strand of NW_024881316.1, from coordinate 37,462,214 downwards.
ACAATTGGGTGGTTTTATCCTGATGAAAATATTCCTAAAGACTGTTGTCTGGGCTCTGTTCTATCCATTTGTTAATCATTTAATATTTTTATGTATGTGAGTGAAACAATGCTGGAGCAAGTTGGCAGTACTGGACTTTTCTCAAGGATTCTCATGCATTTGTATAGGTCTAACAGAATAGTTTGACAAAAGAAGGTTTTTGCAAACAATTTCTACCTGGATATTCCCTGATTTAACTCATTATTATAAAATGTTCAGATAATATATTGACTTTACAGTGCCTATAAATGTAGTATAACTTCAGAAATATGTAGAAAAATGACACACTATCCACTAGCAGTTCATCACATATTTGTGAATGGAAAATGCATTCAGAAAACTAGTTGATTTATAGAATAAATGGAAAAAAAAAAAAAAAGTAAACCAAATTTTTAAAAAATAATTATTAACTAAGTTGTGATCATGCCTGGTTGCTGAACTGAGCTGTTCTTTCTTTCTTTGCAAGAGGTCTTACTGCTGCTTTCCTGTTAAGATTTTGTTTTGTTCCTAAAGCTTTCTTTTTATTTCTTTATCAACATCCATCAATTCGGCTATTCAGGTTTAATCTCTGCTTTGCTGATTCCAGTTATGTCTTGAACAGTACATATAGTAAAGTCATGATATAGCTTGATAGTGTAAAGATCCAAAGAAACCTCTATAAACTTCTATTGCCACCACTGTTCAGTCACAATATGTTTCTATTTTAAACCCTCTTATCTAATTGAAAACTGCAAATGGAGCTGGAATAATCTGAAACACAGAGAAACACTCTGACACATACGAACCCATGTGCATATGTTTAGCGGGTCCTATAGGCAGAACAGTGCATCATCTCCCTTTCTTTAGTGACTTGCAGACGCAGCATCTGAGATGAGCTTGCACTAGACAATGACTGAGAAACTGTATCTTTAACTTATTCTTTGAGAGGTGTAACTCTATTGGATGCCTAATATAGAGTTTATAATTTCTGCATAAGTAAAATAGGTGTACTGAATGACAGAAACAAGCACCTCATTGGGGAATTGTGCACTCTGCATTAATGGTGCATATAATTTTTAACCAGTCTGGTTCTTTGAACAATTTGTTCCAGCTAAGAACAGATTGAGCTGTTCTTTGAATCATTCTTCAGCAGGCAGTACAGTGTGAGTTTATGATGACTTTTCTTTGTGCTGTAACTGAGTTCATTTGAGGTAAAACTTGCTGAAGTGCAGAGGGTTTATAAAGGTACAGAGCACTGCCTATGATCCAGCAGGCTTAATGTAAAGACAGCTATGTGGACTGTTTGTCTTTCGTTTAAGCAATCCACACATATAGTTTTTCTGGCAACTTAATGGCTTGGTTTTGGTTGTATATCCCATACATTTTTGACATTTAAATGTTAATCTTGCTTTATATATAGACTTCTCTAGATGAGTATCACGGTAGAAAGTATTCAAGAAACTGAACATGAAGGTGGTCATAGGAGGTTTCTCCCTTCTCTCTGAATTGATATAAGACTTGGGACTGGCTTTGTTAGCTTTGTAAGAGGAAGTAGATACAGTTGTGAAGCGAAACAGAGGACGCATCTGCTTTGATTATTCTTGGTAAGCAGTGCAATCTGGAGGTAGAAACTATTATACCAAGGGATATGTTTGGGTCCAAGACAATAAAGGAAAGGGCTATAGATTACATGTGAGACTTAAACAACTTTCGTGCACGCAGGCAGTCACTTCTATGAATTTTCTGCAGATTCCTGTAGTCTGAGATTCTTGTTGTGGAATGATTTATAAGGACAAATTAAAAATTATAAAACCTGATGCAAATTCAGGGCTGCATAACTATAGGATTTTACCTTTTCTCAGTTTAGAGTATTAGATTTTTTTTTGGGGGGGGGGGGGGGGAGGGTGGTGGTGGGGTAAGGGCAGGGCACTGGGTACTGCAGAGGTCTCCCTGAAGCTACTGAAAACCAAAAGTAGAAGTCATAATTGTGGTTTAATGAAACCAATTTTAAAGATTCCTTTTATCTCTGCTGGAATGTTTATTGTCACAGTTCAAGTTTTCTCTTTTTAGACAAATTCAAGCCATTTGCTAACCTGTTCATGTTAAATGTCACCCTGTAAAATAAGTAGCTTTGACAAATCTGCCCCCACTCTACTACCCCAACATGTTAAAAATATCGCAGTCACATTCCTGCTTTTTGAAATTAAAAAGGTGACTGTCATTTGTCATTTCTCCTGAAAAATACCATTATGTTTCTTGTAGGAACTCTGGAGAAGCTCTGGATTTCAGTTAATACCTTAAATGAAACAAAACCCCGTTGATGAGTAAGTATTCATAGAATCTCTGTGCACTGGACTCAGGTAGCAACCATAGCAGAGTTTCTGGATTTGTTTAAAAGGCAACATTTAAACATCTAAAATTTGTTTAAAAGATAATAGCAATCACTTTGCAAAATGTGTAGCTTTTCCAGAAAAAGGCTGAACTTTCAAACAAACCCTACCTGCCTGCTGATTGACTGGATGGTGCATAAACACTGATATGGTTACTCAGAAATCTAATTAGACAATTGAAAGCTAGTATTACCTTTTAATGTGATGGGGACACCAATATTTGATGTGTATTTAAGTACCCAGTAGTTACCTAAAGCCATTTGGGTTACACAAATGAGGACACCTAAGTCTTCCAGGGAATCCAGTCTGGCACACATGCTCTGAGAATGCCTATTAAGACCCAAAAACATGGGGATCACCAAAAGATAAAGGCAACAGTGGCCACTTCTGCCCAGAATATTGCCACAGGAAGAAAAGAACATGCATCTTTTATTTATTAGCCTAGTGTTGGATTATTCATCTAAAAACAGGGGTGGAAGCCTCACCTGTCTGAGCTTGGGAAGGTTCAAATCTACCTCCCAGCTTCCAAGAAGGCAAGCTAGGACAGAAGATGTATCATGCATAGTCTAGGGGAGTTCACCCCCCTCTAGACTGTTGAACCAATACCATGAAGCCAAGAGGGTAGGGTTCAGGTATCAGAAAGAGAGAGAGAGCTCAACCACTTATGTTTAGAGGGCTTAGAAGGGACATTTTGTTCTGGACCATGGTAATGGACCTGTTTAGCTTGCTCTGGTTAATATTCCTGGAACAGATTTTGTGAGGGGAGTGATTAAGACTAGTCAAAAATGCTAATTATTTTTTAAAAATAAGATAGAAATAAAAAAAGTGCTGTCCAGAGTGTAGCATCAGTTTATGAGTGAATGATACAGTGGTGATTTCTGCACAATATGAAATTATAATGAGGCAATCCTGTGGCCTCCAGCACTATAGTATTTAAACATTTCATGATTTTTACTATGTTTAGGTTCAGACAACTCATAGAAAGTTGGAAAATGTATAATTTATAGCTCCCAGCTTTAAAATGTTTACCCAGTTATTATCCAGACTTTTAAATACCCAAAACACATACACATTCACACAGACCATAAAAATATTAGTCACAAAATTACATGTACAAAATTACAGTGAAGCTTTAATAGGCCCCTTTTTGATTTTCTAGTTTCCAGCTTCTTGTTAAAGTCTGTTCTTCATACTCAACTAATTTTAAAGCTTAGCTGAACATTGTATTAGCCATATAATGGATGCTATGATACCACAGCTTTATTTCAAGGCTTACAACTGAGCTGGCAGCCAATCAGTGTGTGCCCCTGTGCCCTCATTTGAAATAAGCTGCAGCCTGTGGCTCCTCCAGGTAGACTGTCAATTTAAGTATGAGAAATTATAAGGAAAGAGCTCTGTCTTCTAAAGTACTGATGCAAAAGGTAGCAATATTGCATGACCCTAGGGATGGTTGGATGGCTGCTTTGTACTGTAAAAAAGCTGAAAGAAATAACTTGGCTTTTGTGAGTTTTATGTCTCTGAGGTAGAATATGAAGTACCTGATGAGGAAGTTATGGTTCAAAGGAAGGTTACAAAAATAACAGCAGCCATCCTAAACTTATCTAAAAGATTTACAAGAAGTCTGCTACAATGTGTGGGTTTTGACCTCCAGGAACACTAAATTTTATTCATCTTGTGCTGGAGAACAAAACACACTCAGTGCATTAAATCAGCTTCATTTTTGTGCTTGTGCTTATGGGTATTGGAGCAGAGGTTTAGATTATAAGGAAATAGTTGTCAAGTGTAAAGTATAATTAAGACAGTTTTGGTGCCAGAACCAAGATTTTATTTTTCCTGTGGATCAGGGATTTTAGTTTTTTTTTAACTCTTAATATCGAGAGGGTGAAGAAGGGGATATTTTTTTCTCTTTTATCTGAACAGTCAAAAATGCGCCAAAATGACATTTGTGTTGCATAAGCAGATAGTTTTACAGTTCACAGTCTACCATAGATTTACTTCCTGTTTAGGACTTAGCCTCATACTTCAAAAATCTTCCATAGATTTTAAAGTATTCCTTAGTACTTGCTGTCAATTTAACTAGCCTCTGAGTGTTACATTTCAGGTGCTGCACATAGAGCAAAGTCCACTAAATGTTTATGTTCCCTTGCAAAATTTCTAACCGCTGCAGTTTTAGAAGGAGTTTTATAACAGATCTCATCTTTTTACATCTACCAAATCTATGATACTCATATAGCTATTTTGCTGGGTTGTATACCAAAGACATGAGAGTACCTTCAGTCAAGGACTTGGACTTTATGTATTCTATGATATATAACCTAGGGCAAGGTTTGTTCTCAGGGCTTGTAGTCTTCATATAAAACTGGAGACAAGTAGATAAAAGTGGATGGGATGGCAGAGATGATGATCAGCCTGTGAATCAGGAGATGCTAAACATTTATTTGCAATTCAGTGACCTATACAGACATGTAGTCAAGTAGCAGGCCTTGTCTTTAAGAGCCACCAGTATAAATCAATAAGCAACAACGGTTACATTATATGATTGAGATCAAAAAAATCCCTAAATTACTGCATCAGGACTGGGCACTGAAGTAACAAAGAATAAACTTTAGGTCTCAGACTTTGACGTGTCTCAAGTGATTTCTACCTTGGACAGACAGGTCCTCTGAAATCGAGTCAGACAAATATCTGAGAATATCTGTGTGGTGGCCTTGTAAAGACCTGGTGGGTGTGGAGGGAAATTACTTTCTTCTGACCCTTCTTGTAATTAGCAGATATAATTACCAAGCAACAACTGCAAATCCACTGAAGTCCCTGAGAGCTAGATTAATCTCACTTTCACACCCTCAGAGGACCGATCAATTATAAGAAAAATCTTAGACTAAACATGTAGGGTTTATGCTGTTGAAGCTAGATTACATGAATCCAATCCAGGATCTGTCTTCAGTATTGCCCAAAATATTGGATAATACTTTAAACCAGTCTTTGTCCTTAGCTTATCTTCCAAGAAGATGATTTTCGTTTTTATTTGCAATAAGTAGAAGATACCACAGAAAGTCTTTAGGCTTTCTCTCTACTGCAAAACAAACAGGCCCTTTATTTGTAATTCACTTCAATACAGAAAGGTGCAATACAAACACTTGAACAGCAGAAGTTCTTCTGCTGTTTGAAAAGTAACTGGGATTTGGGGGCTCAGTTCCAGTCCTTATTTGCTCACAGTATTTCAGTGTCCCTGTCCGTAGGTCACACATGACATATCTGTATTGAGGAAGAGACCAAAACATTGGAATAATTAAATACTGTGGAAATGAGTCCTACTAAACTAGGTGTCAGAAGTCTGTTCTGAATAGACTGAAGCCAAAAGGTTGCCTTCATATTTATTTTTCTATTTAATTCATGTAATGATGTAATTGAGCTTGTATTGTTTGATGGGACAGAAGGATTGTGGGCGACTGTGGGAGAAAATTTATTTCCTGTAGGAACTGCAGTAGGTGAGGAAAAAGATGTGTAAGGCAAGAAAGCACAATGTAGAAGAGGAAATTTATGATAGAATCACATCTCTATTTATATCAATGTATATACAGAGAAATATTAAAAATGTGTCTCTCTTAAATCAAGAAAATCAACTTTATCATATATCACCAGAAAAAAATATGTGTTGCCTAGGAAATGAGATATTTTTTGTATGCTGGTTTACTCCAGCTCTACTGAATCACTGGTTTTGCCATTGTCACTAGAAGAACAGGCTTCAAAAAATTGGAATCAGATGAGCAGAAACATTTTGATACCAAAAGATTTGGAAGATTAAAAAAAAAAAAAAAAAACAAACAAAAAACAAAACAAAACACCCTAAGAAAACACCCTAAGATTCTGATTTAAGACATCTGATTTCCCTTGATTTAATTTAGAATTTGCAAATAACCTTGTAACTTCAGTAAATAAATTATCTTAGGTGGAAAGCAAGCACATAACCTGCTAAAACTTTTTAAAAATTTTTAGAGGGGCTAACTTCTCAGCAGGACTCAAGTGCTGAAGTGCCACCTGTACTTATGCCCAAGAGCACCTTCCCAGTTCACTCAGGAAGGCTCTCAGCAAACCGGTATTCCATTCTGCACAGTTCCCCGAAACAGTATAACTATGTTACAGTCTGTTGTCTCACTTAGGCTAACCAGCTCCCTCTTTAACAAGAGTTCAAGCTTTATGAAAGAAGTTGAAGACAAAACAACCCAACGATCTTTTACAGTTTGCTCTTTTAGTGTAGATAAAATGACAATGTGCATGTATATGTGAGCACAGAAATACATGTAAACCACATGCTTAGAGTTCATCATGGGCCCAAAGATAAGGTACACATAAAACATCCATCTTTATACACTCAAACATACCTGCACTGAAAGCAGTTATTTACTAGTAGAACCTGGTCTGGCACATGAACCGCTGTGAAGTGGTGTAGCCATGTACCAGGAAGCTACATGGTCCATATTTTGGTTCAGAGTTGTTTCCACCTCTGATCGTATCAGCTAAAAGTAGATGTCTGGTCTAACTGAAAAATTCAGAGCTTCTGAACTGCATACACAGGCTACCTGTGGAAGAAGAGAAGCATCTTGAGAGAAAGAGCATCCCACGATACTGGACCCCTATGTTAAAAAGAAGAAAAGGGGAGAGGAAGGGGAAGTGTTGCTTGTGTACCTGTTCTCTGAGTCAACATTAATGCAATTAAGAAGTTGAATTTTAATAAGTTCTCTCTTGTTTAGAGGGGGGACAGCATACTGAGAGAATCTTCTTGCCTAAAGTATTTGTGCTAACATAGGAAGTCTAGGAACAAAATTTTAAAGATTTTTTCTAAAATACCTAAATGTGCTGAGGTTGTTTAGTCTAAAGAAAAGAAGACTGAGAGGAGCATACCTGTAAAAGCAGGAAGACAACAATCAGCTCTCCATGCCCTCTAGAGACAGAAAACAGGTAATAGATACATCCTGTGACAAGGGAACTGAAGATGGGCATTAGGAAACATTTTTGCAATAGGCAGAACACTGAAAGAGCAGCCTGCATTGTGATTCCACAGTTTCCCCAGGCAAACAACAGAGATCTTTGAATGCAGGAGTATTTGTGAGGATTAGTTCAGTTTTAACTGACATTGTGCTGAGGTCCCTGCCATCCCTATGCTTTATAATTTTCTTGCTTGCTCTTTCATCTGGTTAGCACTTTCTTAACTTCTTTCTTTTTTTCATTTTTCTTTCTATTTTCCTTCTAATATTACTGTAATATCATTGTTTTTTCTGGGATATTTCAGGCCAATCATTTCATGGTTGTATTAAGAGTTCCTTTTTTTCAGTTATACATTGGTTTACAAAAATTTTTTTTGTTTGTTTTAAGATGTATGTAATTGATTGGGAGGCCGGAGCAACTACCATGAGATCAGATTCTTTTGAAAGCAGAGAATTTTTGATGGAGACTGGTCATAGCCCAAAGAACATAAATCATTAATCCATGACTTTATTCTGATGTTCCAGTATTACAATATGCTTTCTTTTCCTTTACATTATTTGAATACCAGGATAAATCTCAGGTCAATGTTCCTGTTTCTTTCTGCCTGTAGAGGTCTGTGTCCATGGAACACGAAATATGATTTTTAGAAAGGAATGAATTCTGCTAAGTAATTTCATCCTGTCAAATGATGCAATTCTAGAACATCTAAGAAATACGTCAGTATTACTTCATCAGTAACATATAATGCCAATCTTCTTAGAATCGCATAGTAAAATACTTAACAATATAGATTCTGCACAATCTTCAGTTTCTGATAGTAGGGAAGTCAGACTTGTCTCTTATACAAGTAAGACTGATTGGAAAACATATATGCTATATTTTAGTAACTAAGCAACAAATTTTGTACCAGACTTAAACATTTTATTTCCTATTGAAATCAATTAAAATTAGTCAATTTGGCATCCAAAAGCCTTTTTAATTCTATATGTTTCTGTCTATGTATCTGTTTCCCATCTTATATCTAAAGTTAATATCCATGTGAGAAATTATGGAGCTATATGAACAAAATGTAGCTATAGAAACAAATAAAGTATACCTGTTGTGACAACACCTGAACACTTCCTATCTATCATTGTAGAATTGTCATTGCTGAAAATTGCAAAAATAAGGGGACATCTGTGGCAAAGGGAAGACCTCTTCCTTCTAGAGCACTTCATTATAGGCCCAGAAAAACCTAAACTAATGGATTCTCAGGGTCTGAGGTGATATTATTGTAGAAAGCCTATTAATTTTAAAGTTTTATCACTCTTTAAATAAGTAAATAAAACATTTAAATTAATGTTTAAGTTTAATTAAATGAATAGTCAGAAATTATGTTTTATGGTTAATCTTTATGTGATGACTTCAGAAATAGTTGGTATTTTGTTGCTACACCAATACAAAACTTTTTGCAACAACCTCACATGCAATTGAAGAAGTAGCTGTTGGCTTCTGCCAACAAGTGCTCATATCCTGAGACTGACTTCAAAGCAAAAGTTTTGGTTAGTTCCCACATAAAATTAATCTCATATCCTTTCATCCAAAGGACAAGCAAAATTATTTTTGTTGCAGATTCCTTCTATCTGTAAAACAGCTATTTCTGAATAGAAATAGAGATCTTTTCTATGTATTTTATAAATATTTCCTTATACTAGCCCACAAAAGTTTTTAAACCAGGAAGTGAAGGGACTGTGCCTTGAATCTATGGGGATAATTCAGTTTTCTTGACTACAAGAGCACGTTTGAAAAGAAGATTTTGAACTAAGAGATGGAAAAGTGCTTAAAGTGATAGAACCCTTGAAAGGATCTTAGTGAAAATACTGTCTCAGGAAAGTGTTTCTCACTGGCAGGACAGGTAGCTTGAAATAAAACAGAACAAATAATTTATGACCATAAGCAATGCTAAGCATGTTACTTCTCCCAATAACTGACATTCACAGTTTCACTTCAATACTTGGTGCCTTTTTTCTCCTCTTATCTCTATCAAAGTAGTAAACTATTTATACATTTTATTGATATTTTTGGTTGTATCCTGAGGGAAAGAAGTACAGGGACGACAAGGCTGCCCTAAAGAAAAACATATAGAACAAAGCCATGATTTCCTTCAGTCACTGCACATCCACAGGGAAGAGTAATTTGTGGAAACATGGAGATGGAGGAGTAATGGATTTCTCTGTCAAAATGATGAGTGAAAGAAAGAAGTAATTACCATTAATGCACTTCAATTATGGCTCAATAGTTTTTTAGCTGTATATTCCCATTTAATTTTCATTTAAAACAAAACAGTTGCCACAGACCCAGAGCTAAAAACAGAAATTTCTTTCAGCTACCAGCAAATTAGCAAGTAATGTTATTATATAAGCAGAGGGAAGATTAGCTTCTTCCAGGCAAACACGAGAAGTGCTTGTTCGTTTCAGGCACCACTCCTTCTACCCCCAAACTCACAGTTGAACTTTATTTCTAATGTTATAATCAGCTAAGCATGATAATACTTTTTTTTTTTTTTTTTTTTTTTTTTTTTTCCTGGTTCCTATTTAGCTTTCAAAGCCCTCACAGGATTTCTGTCATGGATCAGTAGCACCTTCCAGAAGGGAGTGAGGTCAGTGCACATCCTTGGTATACAGGAAGGCATGTTCTATTAGAAAAGGGAAATGTTTTCAAATCTCTCAGATCTTAAGCTACTAAAAATAAACTAATGAGTCTTAAATTAACTTTTTTCTTTTTTCCACAACTTTTCCAAGCCAAAAGAAAAGTATTTATTATCTGGGAGTGACACGCAGGAAATTAGGCTTATAAATTGCGTTTAAATGATTATAGTTTCCAACTTTCCTTAATTCTAATCTTAATATTAATCTGTTGTAGAGTGTATGTTTCAACTTCAGGTTTTGTTTTTAAATTGGTTCTCATTACACCATGTGAAATATTTATGGTGGAGGAACTCCAAAAGATACATGATATAGGAATCACCTGTTATTGTTATTTGACTGACTGCCTGGAACAGTTTTGAACTGGTGTCCACATTCAGTGCTACCTCTCTATATCCTTCCAAGAACCAAAATGAACTTGATAAATTACCTGTATGTTTGAAATGCTGCAGAATAAAGTCAGATCTGGGATACCACCAAATTTTTATGTAAGAATGTGAAGGGATGTGAATTTGTTTGGTGAAACTCATCCATAATGGGACTCCACTGAAGCCAGTGGAGATATTTTAAGAGGAAGAGTAGCCTTGAGAGTGAACTGCTTCACATCAGTCTGTCTGACACACTGAATTTCTGTCCATGTTGCAGGCTAAAGGGCAGGCTTAAAATAATCCTGGTATTACAAGAGCTGCATTAGCTCTATCTACTCTCTAATAGGACTGAAGGCGATTTAAGCTTGGCCATTTTTGACCGATGCACACCAAAAAAAGAGAGCTTCTGACAGAGTATGGAGTAAACCAGCAAAGATTCCTCCAGATAGTGCCTTGTTTTGGGGCTTGCCTGTCCCAACAGGCACTATGAATGTGGCCTCCTAGTTGGTGGGAGAATGACAGAATAAGATTTTGAGTTGTCATGTCAGCTGACTTCAGGAACAGAGTTGGCCCTTGCCCATTTTACTTAGCACTGTAAACAGCATGAGCATAGAAGAGGTTAAAAACATCAAACTGTTTTTTCAATGTGTTCTTCTATGATGCATGTGCCATAAAACCACGCTGGGACTCCTCTCCTACAGACAGAGTGCCACTGAAGTCAGTGCTATGGCTGGCTCAAGCACTCAGAACTGTGAGTTTGCAAACAGGCCTTATATTGATAAAATTTATCACAAAACCCCAGATGGGCTGATACCTCCCTTTTTTGGGCTAGCTGTTACCAGGTTAGATATCACAAAACAGCCCACTGGATCAAAGGAGAGTGACAGTCAGGGGAGGATTCAGGAGTTATATCATCCAGTTCCAGGGAAAAGTTACAAAGTAAATTGCAGACTATTATACCCCAAAAACTTACTACAGCCAGCTACCAGCTACAAAACTCATTATGTGTTCAGGCAAGCTCCAGAAAAAAACAGAATTTTTGCACTTGTAGAACTTACAGTTTCTTACAGAAATTCAGTTAGGTGAGGGCAAGTATCACACCAGCAAGATGTCAGGGAGTATTTGTAAAACTGGTAAATCTGGACCAAATCATGATGAATAGCAATAGTTATTGCCTTGCGCTAAGGATCCAGCCCTCCTGAAAATTCATTGCCTTTATAATGCAGTCATTAATGACTGAGTCCCAGTTTCATCACAGGGATGCTTAAATGAAATAGCTGCAAACCAGTGTCTCCAGAACTACACACGTACTGTTTAAAATTCTTGAAAATCCTTTTAATTGAAAGCACAGAAGAGAGTCTGTAACTCTTAAGTGCCAGAACACAGTGTTGAGCCATTTTCAGTGACATGAACTTGATGGAGCGGGTGAGACGACCCCATTGTTTCCCTATGCAGACTTGTCTTTTTTCCACCTCTCCACAGAAGATCTCCAAGTTTCTTGCTCCACCTGCAGAGTTCCTGGAGGAAACTGTCCATATTTCATACTAAGTTCAAACATACCATGTTTTTATCCTAAAGTTTATTTACATTTCTTGATTACACTTGTTCTGGCTCATTTCCTTTGTTTCATTCTTGCCAGAAAACCTTGCTAAAGTGCTTGTCAGTTATTAATAAATTAAGTCAAACAGTAGCAAGTGTGGTTCAACAGTTTTGGCAAAGAGTAATGAATGTCATTTTCATTTTCATTGTTAGGAGAACTTTTGGCCCGTTTTCAGAGCAAGCACAAATTCTAGCCCTTTAACATCTGTTTTTACTAAGGAAAATGAGACCTAAAGATATATTCACAGCAAAAGATGCAGACAATCCATCACTGAATGGAACTTTAAGAAGTCTTTTTTTAAAAAATAAATTAATAATTGAGTTTTGTTTGAGTGATTCTGCATAAAGTTACGAATTATGAAATTACGAATTACGAATTATGAAATCAGAAAGAACCAAGACATCCTTAGATTAGTTTTTGTGAGAAAATTCAGAAAAAACAGATCAATACTGAGCAAAGAAATTCTAGTGATGTCCACCCCACTGCTGACATTGGTGAATTGTTTCATTTAGTTATAGTGAACTTCTTCATTGTTAAAAAAAAAAATCTTATTTCTATTTTGAATGTACCCTGCATCAACTTCAAAGATTTGTGGTTTTTTTAGACTTTATTATATAACTCTCCTTGTCAACTTGGAGCCTCCCATGACTTGAAGTGTCCAAGCAAGTCATCACTTAGCCTTTGGAATTTATAAAGCTCTGCACCTTTTTTACAATAATACGTTTAATACATATAATACATCTCATTTACAATAATATATCGCATGTTTTCTTAGAATTTTGTACAGTTCACCATCTTATTTAAACTGTAAATTCAAGAGAACTGGAAAAAGCAGTCAAGCAGCTTTACACATGTAGTAGACAGACAGAGCAGAATCTCTCTGTTCCCATAACTATACATCTTAGAGATCACTTTTGCCCTTTTGACATCATCTGTCACAGTATGAAATAATTCTATCTTTTATGAAAATGATATAGTAAATTAAGGAAACCAGCCCCTTTTCTGAGACTTAAGAGGATTTTTTTCTATAACAATATAGTATTACATTCTCTTTGTAAAGGTAGATTTTTCCAAGGATCTATCTCCTATCCCAAAGAAAACAAGGGAAAGACGTAAAGTATTTTTTCTATTGGTAATTTAACTCTTCCTAGAAGCCTTTACTGAAATGCTTATAACCTATTTCATCATATTTTAGCTGTACAAAGACTTCTTTTTCTTAAGTCTCCATAGTGTTCTTTTTCCATGGAAGACATTATTCATTATTGGTACACTGTGAACATGTTGGGTCTTAATTTATTCACTGTATTCATAGACTGTTTTGTTGTTAAATTCACAGATGTTATCCATCCTAATAAAGAAAGATGCAAACCTCCACTTAAATATGAAAATGTGCAGTTAGCAAGTAAGCCCGGGCTGACCCAGCTCTTCCCAAGAAGGATACCTGGCGATGTCTGTAGTAGTAAGTTACCATTGACAGGTGGGTTTCTGGACACTGAAATGTGTTGCAACCTGCTAGAGTCTAAGAGCAATCAGAAATTTGCGTGGACAAACTAGCCATCTCCTGGGAGTTAGAATAAGCCCAAAGACTATATCCAGTAAGTATGATAGATGTGACAACAGTATTTAAAAGGGCAAGAGGTTTTAATCATATGGACGCAGACCATTCTGTGTCATCTGGTCTCAGGACCAGAGAATGGTACCAGACACTCAATTCACTTGTCTAGATGTACTTTCAGCCCCTTTGAAGGCTGAACATTTGTATTGTTTTAGAAGATTCTGAAATACATAGACCTATTCAAGTGAATAACTGTTCCTTAACAGTTGCTAAATATTCACTATTGCCAATGTTATGTCAGGAATGCATTTGAACATCTGAGACTGCCTGTGATTTGGGCCCAGTGACACAGCCTAAGTACACATATGAGTATCCTTTTAACTAAAAAACCCCTCTCAAATAACATTTCTAACTTTTAGAGTGTCAGCTATGCACTTAGAAAAAAGACTGCTCAGTGTCTTTTTGAAAAATCCACTGAACCTTCAAGTGCTCTTAAGTAGCATTAGCTGACAGTTCCAACTGCACTTTCTAGACCTGAAGCAGATGACTTATTACAGTAGTATTTAGTTACAGAAATACTTCTCTGTGAATTAGCAAAGCATCTAGTTTGTGTATGTAAAGATTCCAAAGCTAGCCACCATAGCTGCTCTTTGATTTCATATATACATAAACTGGAATAGCTGCTATTCTGCTGGCAGTTTAACATATGTACTTTTTGGGGAGGAAAAGAAAGTCTAGTAAATATATTAAAGGGCAGGTTGTTTTCTCAGATATTTTTTGTAGTACATGGGTTTATCTCATGAATGAGGATCTTGTAGGCATAAAAACCAAATTCCTAGGTTTCCCTGTTCAAAGGGGAAGGGTGAATGAATTTGAGAAAAGGAAACAAGTCTTTTCTAAGATGGGTGCTAACATTCTCTGTTATGAGTAATATGTCTCCTTGGCTCTTCCTAGACTCTCACATTCTCAGCAGTATGGTTTTTAAAGCTGCTCAGGTAGCGTCTCTGAAAACTGTGACTAATACAGGATCATCCTTCCTGACTACACACTAAGTCTGATGGAAATTAATGTATCAGCAGGAAATAGCATATTTTCAGGCAGAAGACATCATATTTCCATCAAAATCTTTGTGAAAATGAGGGAAACCATGACATCCTGCCTAGTTCTATGTTAAGACACATTAAACAGGGGCTCATGCTTTCTCCTTTTGTCCACATAAATTCCTATAGCCACACATAACTTGCACAGATGCTGGGAAAAATAAGTGAATTAGCTATGCTGTAAAAGAGTTAGTCTTCATTTTCACATTTGTAAGGCGCTCATGAAGATGAGAGCTTTGAGATGAGACTTTTTTGGTTAAATGTAAAACCGTCTAGTGTAAGACATTCACACCTGAGAAGATAATCTGGCCTTCCTTCTTAGTTGTTGGTGTGACACAGGTGTCAGTAGGGGACAATACCTTTTCACAAAGGCCTCTTTGATTTCTAAATGAGAAGCATGAATCACATACCATGCTTTTTTTCATTTTATAAGTGTCAAAGTGCTGATCTTACATCTATATGGATGTTTATACAAGAGGTGCCTACAGCTAGGTGAGATGAGATGAATCCCACCATTTGCACAGGAATTGCAGAATAATGATTGTACCAAAAACTGTTGGTTTTTTATTCGTGATAAAGGACAGACTCAAATGGAAGTTTTCTTATAGTTAAATCTTTCACCATCACACCAACTTCTTTCCCTTGGGTGGAACTGATAAAATGTCTATTCAGGTACATTTTTTCATTATTTTTACAGGAAATTCATAATTTTTAGCTCTCTTCTTCCTTGTTAGGTTTGGTTTAAATTCACCCCAAAATTTAAATGCTTGGGGGAATAATGGAAGATAAAGAAAACGATTGACAAGCAGGCACACATAGTCCATAGCATTATTTAGCCCTTACTTCCACATGTAAACAGCTTTCAAATTCCTGAACTGAAGGGGCAATATCTGTAGAACTTACTAACTTCTTCTAATGAATATAAGAAAAATATATATTTTGCATGTCTCAGAAAGCTAAAGAAAAAAAAAAGTATATATAGGGGGGGTTTATTTATCATTGTAAAATAGATTCTACATAAGCTCCTGTCTTTTCTGTAAGAGCAGCTCCATGATCTGGACTTTGCCATTGGTTCCCTATGCCAGGGACAGATCAATCCAAAATCCAGGATGCAAATGTACAAGATCTTAGGGTAAGTCTCTGTCTGCTGGTATTCTATTAAAATTTTACAGCAATAAGATATCTCTCAAGTTTACATCAAAAACACAGTGCTCTTTTTGCCCTATTTGAGGGGTACATGCCATTGCACAGAAGGCCTTTTCTAGGTACGGGTTGTCACAAGTGTTGTTGTGAACAAACATGAGGCATTTCAGTCTACCTGAGAACCGGGAGGGGATGTTTTCCCATTTTCCTTCTTCTTCTGCTTTCTTATTTCCTCCCTACAAGAAATAAGGAAGGGAAGTCAAGCAAACTTTCAAAACTGTAATGAATTCTTCTTTCTTCTGGAAAAAGGTGACCATTTAAATCTCCAATATTTGACTAAATCAAGAAGTTTTCCTTTAATCTTCCTATATATTACACTCCAGAATTCTGCACCAGTTTGCTGGACTGTGGCCCCTGTCACTGAAAGGAAGAATAAAAAAACATCTTTCCAAACTCTCAAAAAAATCCACAGAAGGATAAATGCAGAAGTAGGTTCAACATATACATATTCATTAAGTGTTATATTGCCCAATTAGAGCCTAGAAAATATTTTTTGCCCACATTTATTTTCAGCCATGAAAATAATAATCAATTAGAACCACAGAATCCTAAAAACCCAGTTACTGTAGCACAAACATAGGAACAGAACATTGAACAGGTATTCTTGGACAGGAAAAAGCATAACAAATATTTGGATAGAAGTTTATGTCCATTGAGGATATAAAAGGAACAGAATAAACTACTTCCCTTTCCTTCCAGCTGGCCAAGAGTATCTTTTTGTAAATGTCTCATTTCTCTTGTGTGCTCCAGTATTCCCTTTGTTTATCTTTTCTCACCTGATCATGTCCTCCCATTTATGTTAAACAGAGATATTCATACTTCTTTAGATTTATAGTCCTGCCTGTATTTATTACAATGGTATTGTAAGTGAATAAAAATACTTTGAAATTAGATAGCAATTTTAAATAGAAAACAGAAAAATAAAATAAAAATCTGGTGCTTTAGCACATCAAAATAATTGTAAATTAATTGCTCTAGAAAATAATTCTTTAATCATATTGATTAATGAGCTGAGCTCATTCTGCACTTCTCCTATGCATGCTCTTGAGCACAATGCCACTTCATAGAATTGCCAAAAGTTTCACCCACTTTTGTTCCCCTGTGTGTATTCCATCCAAACCCTGATGGACAGCTGTCTCAGACAATGATGTCAACACAGATACCACTAATATTGCTGGTGAGTCTCATCAGTCTGTATGATTCATTTTAAAGAAGTTAGACTATAGAATTGCCTGGAAGTTTGTTCTGCAAACTTGTCCAGATAGTTTCTGTAGATTGCAGTATGTGAGTTTAGAGCTGAATCAACAAGATGTCCAGCACCCTCCCCTTGTTCTTTCATTCTGTAGGAATAGGTGCTCATCCTACCCCAAGGAAATATATATACACTAAGTTCTATAAGAAAAGCAAAAAGAAAAACAGATATTTCTTCTCCCAGAGAAACAACAAACAAACAAACAATCGAACAAAACAAAAAAACCCAACAAAAAACAACCCAAAATCATAGCACTTATACAGTTAGAAAGTGAGTGTATTTGGACCATGTGTGAAAAGTAGAAAAGACTGGAATGAAATCGAGTATTGCAACAGTCTCATTTTCTCCTGTTTAAATCTCTGCATGAGTGCTTTAAGGTCATTATTCTCACACTGGTTAAATTAGGCACCTATAAAATTTCATTAATAGAAATATTATCTTTAATTTAGCTTGGAAGAAAGTGATTTGTAATAATGTGTGAAAAGATAGCATTTTATTAATTGCCAACTTGGTGTAAAGTATAAAAGAATGGAACTCCTGAGCTCTAAGTGTGTGTCTAGTTCCTTCCCTAGGAGGCATTAATCCTTTTTTAGCAATTAAAAAATTTTAAATTCTGCCATTTATCTAGTAACTGAATTCAGAGGTACTGGTGCTGAACTAGTCTTCCTCGTGGCTCTCTGAAGACTCAGACATATTCTGGGAACTCTTTTGAGGAGATAGTTTTCCTGCTACTTACACCTTCCATATTTTAGGAAGAAAGGAAGATCACGAGATAAATATTGTCTTCCAGCAACTTTTCTCCATGCTGAGCTCCATCCAGAGCTTGCTCTTGGATAATTTTCATTAATCTTCAGTTCTCCTGGTTCTGTTTTAAACAAGAAAGTAACTCAACTTTCTCCCTTGCCTTTATGACTTGTAATTCTACCATAAATATATGCCAGTTTAGATGTCCTCAGTTCAGTCTGCAGTCTCCTTTCTGTTAAGAGGCATTCATCAATATTACAACAAAAAGATATTAAAAAATATATTATTTTCTGGTCTCAATTATATTTAGTATATGATGATTTACCATTTCTGGTTATCTCTAATGTGCCACCTAGGCACATTTAGGCACAATCTGAGTCAGTGTTACAAGTTTAGAAAAAGTGAAACTGACTTATTTTGAAATACATTACTTCATTAGTGATTTCCAAAGATAAATACTGCTCCACCATTCTGAAAGGCTTGGCTCAGATGAAGGCAGATGTAGACATTAAAAACGATGCTTGTGGTGTACACAGATCCAAGATTTAATTTCTGTTAAGTGTTTCTTCCTCTTTGCTTAAGAAATTTGTGTTATTCTTTGAATGTTTTTTCCCCAAAACAAATGCTTCAGAGCTTCCTTCTTCTACAAAACAAAAACAGACAGTGTCAACCCACAGCCCAGCATGTGAGCAGCCCAATAATAATAATAAGCTAAAGTGTGTATGCGACCGAGCAGAACTGCTGATAAGAAAAATATTTTCAGTGACTAGTTTGAAATTAACAACTTAATCCTGTCTCCATTGAAGTCAGTATTGACACACCCATTAAGAAAAAGAAGACTAAGTGGTGGTTTGATTACAACGGAAAGACAAAAAAGCTAAGTTTAAAAGGCTCTTTGTTTCTAGGGGAGAAACCACAATGGCCTTTCTGGAAGTTAACAGCTGGAAGCTGAATGTTGCTAAATTCAAATGAAGAGCCCTTTCTTAGCAGTGAGGATGGTTAGAAGCTGGGACAGAATTCCAGGGGAAGAATTGCCTTCTCTTTACTTTTGAAGATTTATCTTGAGCTTGGACAGTGTTCTCAATGCTGTGATTTAGGCAGGATAGCTAACTTGCAGCCAGACTTGTGGTTAAAGAGGTCTTAAATTTATTACATGATGCTGAGGTATTTTGTGGTTTACAGGAAGAAGAAACAGAAGGTCTGTGGATTCTTCTGGTTCAGACAAGGTTCCTTCTTGTTCCTGTATCTGTGGGAAGAAGTAAATGGTCCATTCTTGCCTTCTTTTCCTCAGTTCTAGGCTGTTTTATGCAGGAGATTAAACCAGGAGAGATAAAGGTCCCTTTTGACATTCATGCCTATGATTCTGTAAAGTGGACATAAGGACCATCTGTATTAGTTAATACAGTAATACTTGATAATGCTCTCTTAACCATATACCAGGTCTTTATGTATATATCACACTACTGAGTGCATGGGAGAAATTGTCTTTGTTGGCTCAACAAGTGAGTGTCACAGCTTTCAGTTGCGGAGACATGCTGATGTTAAGCCATTAGTGTGTTTCTATATGCTGGTAATTGAGGCATCTGGAAAACAGTGAGATTCACCCAGAGGGCAATGCATCCCATATATCTCACATACCTATCTTAAGATTTGCAGCATCATTCTCTGAAAGTGGTTGTTCTTCACCACCGATTATAGGAGAGGCTTAAAAAACTAACTATGAATAGCTGCCTAAATTTCAGATTTCTACTGCCAAGTGAGACATATCTTGCAGTGGGAATAATGGGTCTAAATGCAGACAGTCTAATGACAGTCTAATTCCGCAAAATGCTGGCTGTGCCTCCAAAGTCATGACAAGAGCAAAGGAAATCCTTAGGAAACAGTTTGGGATCTAAGGCTGCATTTAAACAAATCATATAAATACTCTCACTGAAGTCAAGAGAACTATAAGTATGAGGAAGAAAGCAACATTTTTCCCTTAAACTAGCTGTATCACACCCCAAGTGTCTCAGAGGAATAAAAGAAATATAATTAAGTAACTATATGATACATTAGCACAAGCAAAATGTTCCTTCTTGAGTCTGTTAACAATCAGTTTAAGACAAAACACAATGTTCTTTATCTTCATTATTATCTTAAAGTGTATATGAAAATACAAATAATACTATAGATAATAAAATTATCAAACTATTTCTTAAGAACAGCAGTAGTATTTGCTTTCATGATCTCCTAGGACAAACAATACACTACTTGGCTAAATGTTTAATTAAAAATAATAAAACTTTCTACTCTTTCTAATGCTCCTTGGTATTTTTTTTCATATTTCATTACTCAGGTTATGTTTTCAAGTTTACACATTAGAAAGTCTACCTGCTATTTACAGCTTTTGTCATAAAGTCAATCCCTTCTACATAGTCCAAGTATTATAATACCAGTGTTAGCAGTCACAATGGTGAAGAGAAGTCATCTACACAAAGTAGATAAGCAGGCACTTCTTTATTCCAGCACTGGAGAACACAGGGGATAGCTCCCCAAAAGATGTGTTCACCAACAAGTACAAAGCACAATATATTTATACACTTTTTTAGCAAGGTCATGCTTACATAAGATTCAAAAATGCCTAGAATGCCCGCTTCTAAATTTGACATTTATAATGGTTTGCTTTATAAATTATCTCACTTTATCCATACTTCTATTCTAAGTAATCATTGGTTAACCTCACTGATTGTAATCCTTGATATTAGAATCAAAGAGAGTATGGTAGGGATTAACATATTCATGTTATCCCCTGGAAATTGTTATCATATGCAAATGTCTCTAATGCATGTGTGGTTATGTTGGACAGGGGTCCTCTGGTGGTCCTCAATAGTCTTCCTCACTGTGTCCGCTGATTGAACTCCATCCTTCCGCATGCTCATTTCATCCTTTGGCTGATGTCCCAAATCAAGGCCAGTTTCTTCTGGTACCCATTGTTTAATTCATAGTCCATAACTATTTCCATAGTAATTGAGGCAAACACAATGCTAGTTGCTCATTCCTAAAATCTCAACATATCCTATGTTCTCATAGCTACTGTAACTCTATATCACTCATATAACCAAAAATCAAAACCATATTCTAAAATTCAAGCTATTTCATTAGGGTATTTGTAAATTGTAACACCAGTAACCTCTTTCTCAAATACAATCACATTTCCAGTTCTTTCTTGTCTTTCTCTTATTCTTTATTATTCTTTCCTTTTTCCTTTCTAACAAGACCCAATTTGAGTTCACAAAAGTATCTGAAACCATTTCAGAAGTCTCACTCATACTCTCTGTATGTTTCTATATTTTGAAACAGACATTTCTGTAATACTAGACACATACTTATGAATCTGCATCCTATCTCAACATCCACTAGGCTTTTAAATGCTTGTCAGAATAGAGAAAATGATGTTGTTTTAGTTATTATAGTTACTTCTGGCTGCAACAGATAAATCATTAACAGTTTACTAATTATTACTTGGTTGTAATATCAGTTAGATTTTTCTCTAAGACCTACTATAAGGTATTGTATTTGTTTAGATATTATATATGGCAAATGGCTAAATCTTAGTTTCTTAACCAACAGAAATATCTCACACTGGAAAAACTAGTTTTTGTCAACATTAAATTAATCTGAAATATGATTGTGATGAATCCAAAACTATTTGCAAAATTTGTCTAAATTTAACCAATTCCTTTTTTTGTTGATATTCCCCCTCCCGAGGAAAAGGCCAGAGGAAGAGCATTTTCCTAGGAAACAAGTAAATTCAGCTATGTCTTAGGGAAGGATTTGATCCTTTATCTTCTGTCCTGTTGAAGGCTGGTTCAGCCACACAGGCTGGTGGCTACTCAGGTAAGTTACCCTCATTCTTTCTTGGTTAGAATTCTTGTTTATATAGTTGAATATTTTTCGGACATGATAGGCATTGATTCTTGGCAGGAATTTGAACAGGCACTGACCTGTTTTGTAGGAAGTCAGTCAGGCTATAGAGTCATTATTACCTCTTTGATGCCTGAGACAATAACATTTTGCTGTTTCATGCAAAAAGTAGCAGGTCCAGCAAAAGGAATTGAAGCTGTAATGCTTGTAGTTTGCAGGGTGGAAGGATGTCACACACCCTGGTGAATGTTCTAACCGCTCACTGATGAGGTAAGAGGGATCAGCAGACTTTCAGAAATCCAACCCCTTTTCTTGATTTTTTTTTCCACAAACATTTCATTAGATGTGAATGAAACATTCTACTTAACATGAAAGAATGTGGGTTTAGTGTTTCCTTTTTGTAATAAATATAAAAGTCTCTTTGATTTAATCTGAATTGTTGAGTTTTTGTTCAGATTAATTGAAAACATATAAAAGTCGAGGGTTTTTTTTTTCACAGATGGATTCACCTTAAAATATACTGCTGAAATACTTGACCCTTTAGCTGCCCAATTCCTCTTTCATAGATCTGACACACAAATTAAACAAAAAGCTTACTCTCTGTAATGTCAAAGTTTTTTTTCTTTACTTCTGAAAGCATCCACTGTTTAATTTCTTCAGGCACAATTTTGTTGAAACTTGGCTGTGGAAACTGATCCACTTTGCAATCATTCACACATGCACACTCTCTTGGAGAATATTTTCAGGGGAGCAAGAAGATGTCCTTACACAAATAAGGGAAGTATTTATTTGATTTCCATAAGACCACCAGCTAACTGGTGGATTTCATATGATAAAAGCTAATCAGTTCACAGCATTCCAGATCAAGATTATAAAATAAAAAGTATGGTAGGATCCAAACAGTCAGGCACAACTAAAAGACTTACAACTTCAGCTTGAATTCTTTTTACTAAGTTTCCTGATTGTTCAGTGTGATCAAGGAGAAAATTATTTTTAAACCTCCAGAGAGAAAGCCTATCTACACAAATTTATAACAGCAGTGTAAATCTTGTATGTCCAACACAATGATGATGATATGAAGCCAGTAACAGTGCTCTGTATTTGATTGCGCTAATTTTGTTGCTGTAGAAGAGAACTTAGAAATACCCTTCAGCTAGTTGGATAAGGCACAGTATGAGTGGTTTTGACTTAGCAGTTCTTAGTTATAGAGGTTTAGAAGAGGGATTCTGCTTGGTTATACAAATATACAAAAATATTATTACTACTTCCCTCTAAGAGAAAACAATTTTCCAAATGCCCATTACAGAAATGATCAGATGATCCACTTGTTTTCCTCAGGTAATTTGGAAAAACTTATTTCAAAAACTATGCTGGAAATATGCTGTGAGAAGACAATTTCAGTCTGAAGGTTCTGTTCTAGGTTGCACTCACAGCATCTGGTTTGAGCAGCCTACCTGATTTGCTTTGTTATTAAGAAGTACAGGCTTTGGGTAAGAGTTCTCAAAATCCAATATACCTCTAAAACCGAAGCATATTAATAACATTTTTAATGAGAAATTAATGATTTAGATATTGGTTTATAAAATGTTTACAACCTTTACATTTAGATGATGAATGAACATCAGATTTAGTATTGAAAAAAATGGCAAAACTCCCTTCGATTTCAATTGGGTCCTACTCTGTCTAGCGAGTTACATGTAAAGGAAAATGAAAGAGAAAAGGAGAGTAGGAGGACAGAAATATTGGGTTGATTAGTTAGAGTTATCTTAATTTGAAAATGCAAAACCTCTTTCCCACCCATCTTGCCTACCATACTTTCTAACCACAGCAGGCATGTATACATTAAATACTTTTGGAACAGTAAATAATGTATACAGTATGTCAAAAATCCACAGAAGTCACTGAAAAGAATTATGCTAACCTCCAAGAACATTGGACTAGACCCAAAATCCTTAAGGGAAAGTATTATTAATGAAGTAGAATCAATATATATTTGGGAGAGGAGAGGAGAGGAGGAGAGGAGAGAGGAGAGGAGAGGAGAGGAGAGGAGAGGAGAGGAGAGGAGAGGAGAGGAGAGGAGAGGAGAGGAGAGGAGAGGAGAGGAGAGGAGAGGAGAGGAGAGGAGAGGAGAGGAGAGGAGAGGAGAGGAGATTGCTGTACAGAGGTTGTTGATGCTGCTTTTCTTTTATAAATATCTCCACACAATACAAATACTTCATGAAGCACTATGATACTTCAGCATCTGCTGACATTTTAATACAGAAGAGAAGAAAACTCCTGCATGCATTATTTCTGCTGACCATTTAAAGCTTCAGCCACAAGGAGATCTAAATATTTCAGTAAATGAGAGGATCAGAGTAAAGAAAACCAACAAATCAAAGAGACACCATATGGTCAAAGACATTCCTTTGTGTAAAGTTGTGTCATGGAGAGATATTTTAATGTGCAAGGAGGTGTTGAATGCTGTGCTTCAGGCAACAATGTGATACAGAAGCTGTTTCTATTTATATGGAACTATTTCAGCGCCTCCAGGACTGGAATAGTCATCCTGGGTTAGGAAGGGCTGCTGACCCGGAAACTTATGAAAGACATTTCTGTTTGGAGAGTCCTTTGGAGAGGTTGCTCAAATTAGTTGACATCTTTCTGAAACAAGCAGCAGTTGTGTGTGCAAGTTGGGAGAAAATACCGCATTTCAATCAATGCTTACTTTCTCATGGGAAGAAAGTGTGTGAACAGATCAGAAAGGCAGCAGTGCCTTTGCATCTGTGTCAGGGCAAACGAAAGCTGGCAGTCAGGTGGCTTCCCTTCTCACAAAAGAAACAAGTTGAGTAAGGTAATTACTGTTTAATATTTCCAACAGGATGTTTGAAGGGAGCATTTAATTATCCTGCCAACATCTATTCAAATAAACATGAGGGATTTAGAACATTTTTTGGAGTTGCAGGCTTAAAAGGAATACCAAACATTCTAGGGCACTAAACCTCTTAAATCTCCTCTGTAATGTGGCATAGTAACATGTTTCTATTGACAGTTTGCCTTTTACATGAAATGATGCCTGCCCTAGAGAACACAGCAGTGATGTATCCTGCCGAAGTAGCCTGCCTACTCTTTCACCTTTCTAAATCCTGTCTTGAAGCTTTACTGAAGAAGTAATATTTCAGTAGATCACACTAGGACAATAGCTGAGTGCCTCTTTTTTGTTTTCAGCTAACAGTCTTTTAAAACAAAGTCACTGTTGAGAAATATTCTGAACATTCTTCTCATGGGTTAAGTCATGCTGAAAATGCCATACTATTGAAATTGCCAACTGAAAATGGCTATGTGAACACCTATTTGAAAAAGGTTAATATTTTTCTCCTTTACTCATGTAGTCACACACATAGACATGTGTGTAAAGATTTTAATTTTTTCTAATTAAAAAATAAAAAAAGAAAACATAGTGAATCTGTTACTGACACTGCTCTATCTGCCCAAATAGCTTGTGCTTTGCTTTTATTTTTCATAAAACCTCTTTCTGTTGCCTTAACTGTAAAATCTTCAGGGTTCAGAAGGCCGCCCAAGGGAAGTGTTACACAAGCCTTTCCCACTTAAAACAGCTGAAAGATCCTACTTAAAACAGCTGAAAGATCCTACAGAAGGTCTCTCATGAAACAGTAGCATCTTAAACCTAAAATGCAGACAACAGTCACCATCCAGTGAGCACACCGTGGGTGAACAAGATCTGCAGAAAGATATTGTTTAGAATAGAGTTGTGAGCCTGACAGACAAAAGTAAAAGAAGCCAATGCAGAGAAAGGGTGTAGAGTCAGACTGTGTGAGTAGGCGCTGAGGAAAGCTGGCTAAGAGATGCTTGGAAAAGAGCACTAGCTCTCCAAGGAGTGGGGAACAGTGACTGAGGATATGAACTGCTGGGGGTTGATTTTATTTTTATACTTGAAAAAAAGAAATATTTAAATTATAACTTTAACTTCTTTTCATAATTGCAACAACTATCAGTTATAGGGTTTTTTCCTAACTGTGCAGACAAAATAAATTAACAACATTATCTTTGTCACTATAAAAAGGATTTAGAAAGAACAGTAATCTAGGCCTTAATGGTAAAAATCAATATATGAAAACCCAGTGTGTTCCTCCCCCATCCCCAGTAGTCTAAGCATGACCTCATTAGGGCTAGTCTTTGTAATTAGTAATTTACATAAAAACACTAACACCTCATAGTGTCTAAATTTAAAAAACCTAGAAACTGGGAGGATTAATATGACATTGATATTAGACATCACTTTGGATTCTGATTTGCCAAGTCTTTTCGTGATAGAGAAACTTTACAAGTTAGACACGTCCAAAGTGACCTTGTGTAGTAGTTAATGGAGATCTAAAAGAAAATTCTATCTCCTCTAGAAATTAAGTGAAGATAAAATTTAAGACAGCTGATCTCAATAAAAGAGGGAAAAAAGGGGTAAGAACAGCAGAACAGTGAAGACCAGAAAAAGACTTGGAAATGAGGCAATTCTAGTGTATTCTGCTACTGTGGTGTCTTCTCAGTATGTAAGGAAATAGAACATGGAACTATATATGGTGGTGACTGCACAGAGCCTTTGTGATCTCTCTGGCAGTCAAGTAAATATTAAGGGTCTTTTTTCTAATAATTGAGTAGATTCAAGTTGCCTTATGGTTGTTCATTACAGTTCCATAAACAACAGATGAGAAAAACGAAGGAAAACCAGGGGAAAACACATTAAAAGAACTGAAAAACAGTGGAGACCTCTGTAAAATTGCATGGATTAGACATGAACTCACATCTGGGCACTCATTTAAATGCTCCTCTGAATTTTGTATATTTTTGCCTGGGTTTCTGTGCGAAGATGTTACCTGTGTTCTGAGTTTTCTGTATAGTTCTGCAACAAGGAAGGTTATTAATGCATTATATTGGTGGGTCTTGCATGTCCCCATAATATAAGTTTTACTCAGCTCTCTCAAATTTTAAAATTAGTGTTATACCTATCTAACCACCTCTTTACCTATATGGGATGAATGTTATATGATTTTATTTGTTGTGGAAAATCATTGTAGGGTTTATATTAATTTCAAAAGATTACAAGTAAAAGAGGCTTATTATTAATGGAGTGGAAGTCCTTGTAAGGCAAGAATTCATTTGTGCAGTAACATTGAAAACTCCTATTATGTATGGGTTAATAAGAACCATAACCTTGAAATCATATGGATTTTCCCATTTCAAAAGTGTATTCTAACACCTTTTTAACTCTTTTATTACTGATATACCATACAATATTGAAACTAAGGACAGTTTGTAATTTTTTTTTATGTTATGTTCTTTGAATGTGGCATGTGGTTTGAGTTTTAAAGCTTATTTCCTTTTGGTCTAATGAGCCTCTGAAAGTGATTAAATAGAGGAAAGACAGGTTAAGCCAATGACATTTTATCAGAGGAAATACTATCAAATCTAGTGCCTGAAAAACTGTTTGTAGGTTCCCAAGATTTCTCATAATAAAATACTTTATTATGACTAGAGTAGTAATCAGAAATTTGAAGCATTAAATATCTGTCCATCAGAGTTAAGACAAAATGCAAGCAATGATCAGAAAAAATGTTCTTATGTCCTATACTCAGTTCTCTTTTGTATGTCTGACACTTCATTCTAGCTGCCTGCTTTTGTTGTTATGCTGAACACAATGAACATCCTTCAAGTATGGGGAAATTCTACCAAATCAACCCCTCAGATATTGTTTTGAAAAACTTTTTAAAAGAAATGGATTAAGTTTATACAAGATAATTTAGCATTAGATCCAGGGTCCACAGATTAAGATGAGTGCACAATTAATCCACATTTTCTGAAGATATAGAGATGTGGTGGGTGGACAGCAACTGTTTGAGTAAATCACTTCACCTTTCAAAATGTTGTCTGGGCCACATACATCTTGGCAGGGAAATGGTGGTTATAGGAGTTGAATGGGATATTACTAAGGTGATGATAACAGTACATTTATTGTTGTTTTATAGAGACCTTGATCCATCACCAGAGGTTCACTATGCAAGGAACTTCACATGCCTCTGTCAGCAGAATAGTCTGGCTCAAAGGAAGAGCTCCAGATAGGCTGCAGAATTGAAAGACAGTGCAGTGGCATTGATCAAGACAACAAACAATACTCTTGACAACCAACTGTCTACCCCCCTTGGGTGTTTTGAAATTACGTTTGTGTCCTAGAGTTATGCCCATTGTGTTATTGTTGTTCTTTATTAGGTTTATAGCAAAGCCTGATGCTATTAGATGTCACTGTATATGAACACAGAAAAAATTATCTGAAACAAAAAGGAAACAAATCACTACAGAGGTGGAACACCCAGCTCCTTAGCTACAACTCATGCTTTCCTTTTTCTTATCAAAGACATTAATATAATCTCTAAATTTTTATCCTTGCTAAAAATAAACTTGAAAGTTTTCTCTAAAAATAAATATCTTAGCTCTAAAGTAAGGTAAATCTTCTTTTCTGATTCTTGTTTCTAATTTGTTTGAGGGGGAAAGTTTGGGGAATACTGTTGTTTCTTTAATTTAAAATCACCTGAACATGAAAGGTTTAATAAATTTATTGCCCTTTCCTTATGTCAAACATAAACTTAACTATATGATTATAACCAACAAAATATATTGTCCTTAGTTGAATTCCCTTCTTCACACAAAGATACGTGATAGGTTCCCTATTTAGGCTTTGTCCAGGAGTTTAGTAAGACTCTTGTTTTTCATCAGCATTTCTCTGTGAACTACTACACGCGTAGAAATGTTGACAGAAACATGCTAGTTATGAAATATTATTGCTGCTGTTAACAAACCTGTCCTGATGCATTAACCTATGGCTTCATTATCCACACTAATTTTCAAGCTGTAATTCTTTCCCTTGATAGATTAATTCTTTTAGCAGCTACTTCTCTGAGTACAGAAAGAGAGAAAGAATAAGACAGAAGGAAAAGTTGCCTCTAGGACAAAATAAATGTGATAAAGAAAAAAAAAAAAAACCAACAACAAAACCAAACTAACCTTAAACCAATGGTGGCTTGATAAAACTATGTCAAGTGACTGTTGGTAGTTGGACAAGATGGTGTGATCATAGCTGGTATGTTTTAGATGTGTGCCAAAGACAACCATAATAAACATTCGGAGATAAATGTCAGAGTGACTAAGTCAAAAGTTAATAAGTAGGAGACTCAAAAGAAACTGACTACATTTTTTTTTTTTTCCTGTGCTACTTTAAGCACTGATTAACTAACAGTTTAGAAGCAATAAAAGGCAATCACTCATTTATGCAACATGTAAGCAGCCTGGGCAACTTATAGCCATAAAATATATTTGGAGTCCAGACTGAAGAAAGGGTTAAATTCTTCAGAAAATTCAGTAATAGCTAAGGATTATTAGTGAACCTAGGATTCTGGCAAGGTTGTAAACCCTAATGATTATACAAGAAACTAAAAGCCACTTTCTAAGTAATGGAAATAAGAAAGTTTTGTAGGCATATTATTTAGTAATTGTTGTTAGAAAAGTTTTTGTACCTTCTTCTGAGACAAACAGTTATGTCACTGTCATCTGAAAGATGAATGAAGATAACCAAGATGAACTATTGGTCTACTGGAAGTGAGTACTTCTCTGGTGACTTTTCCATGAAGGACAGCAGGGTTTTACCAAAGCTGGCAAGGCTGCAGGGCAAATTCTGGCCTGTTGCTCAAGTTGTGCTTTCATGAATAGGGAACAGCAAACCCATCCTGGTTTGTGATTACATATGTGGACTCAGGAACTGAGGGTGAAATGTTGGCCTGGACATGCTGAAGTCAATTGGGATAATGTTTATTGCCTCTAGTGCAGTTCTGATATCACATGTGGTATTAATGATTATTTACACCTGCTAGTACAGACAGATATACACAGATATCCAAAACAGTCTTGCACGATAGCTATTCCAACAGTCAAAAACCTGTAAAGTTTCATGGCTGTATTATATTTTCTACAGAAATAAAATTCCCTCCAAATAGCTCATAGGGATTTATTCAGCCTCTCCTCTCCCCTCCCACTTGTAATAGAAGACAAATTGCCCAAATATCTCCTGATCACATTCCACATACTTCTGTCAGCAGGAAAAGAAGAATTTAACAGAGAGCCCGGATACTGAGGGTGGTCAAGCCCGCCACTTCCAGGATTCAGGGATGATGGAAAAGAATCCTCTGCTTGTCCTCCGGAGTGACCTTCCATCTGAGCTGTCGGGTTATCACAGATCCATCTGTAAACAAAGGATAGCAGGTTCCCTGGGCAGTGTCAGGATCACACTCAGTGTGACACCGTGTTTGGATGTTCAAAGAATCCCTCTCTCCTTGCTTTCTTTTCCAGGTTTAATAAAGGAACTGCTAAAACCTATGTAGCCTGATAAGATGACAAGACAGTCTTTTAGTGTTATTGATTGTATACAAGAGGTGGAATGATGAATTATTTCCTATAATGCAGCCTGAGTGGGTTTCATCTTTTTGAGAGTTGTTCTTGAAATTCCTTATATGAATTCAGTTCTTAAACTTCCTGCTGGAAAGAAAAGGGTCTTCATTAGGCCAAAAGGCTGGGGTAAGACAAATATCTTCTACCTGATAACAGAAGAGAGAGAACTTTCAGAGTGCATGGTCTGAAAGGAATAAAGTTGTATAGCATATAAAATAAACTGTGGATTGCTATCATGAGAATGCTGTCAAAATGGACCAAGGGGACAAATTGTGTGACTCTGAAGGTACTCCACATGTAATAAACTTAAACCTTTCACCACCTTTCTTTATGTGTGGTGGCACAGCTGGTTGGCTGCAGGTTTTTTTTTTCTCACTAAAGTGAAAAACAATTTTATTACTTGGCAAAAGAAGTTCTATTAGCAGGCCACAACCATTAGTATCAATCATATGCAGTCATGTGCAATATATAAGAAATTGTGTGTAGCTACCTTTCCTATAATTGTTCCTATATCTGCCATATTCAAACTTAGAAAAATATCTTAGAAACTTAAGTTGTTATGGGTACTTGCCTCATTAGGTTTCTGATAAATAGTATCTTCTTTATTTATTCTGTGTGAAAAAAAAAAAACAAAACAACAACGTTTAAGGCTAGAACTTAAATAGCAGTTTTTGCAATAAAGCAATTGAAAAAAGGATCCAAAAAGAGTGCCATTTTTACAGAATCATTCTCTGACCCTCAACTACGACCCAGAGGTTGCTGTTAGTTTGACTGTTGTGAAGAGAACCTGATATCAATAGATAACCTAGCGGAGCTACATGTAACTCTACAGTTCAAGTTTAAATAAAAGGGTAAGGCATGAGATCTTGAAGCAGTGTTGTTTGCTTGCTTTGGTGTAGGTGTTCTTCTAACAGGGGTTTGAAAGGGGTAAGAATTGTCTGTTTTCTTTTAAAGAAATTTTTGCTCTTGCCATTACTGTCTCACTCATTCCGAAAATAGTTTTGAAACTTTCTAGCTTCACTGCAAATCTCTGAGGTACAGAAAGTCTAAGTATGAGCTGAAAAGACAATTATATGTTGTCCTATCCTTGGCTGTTGCTATGATTTTAAATATTGCAAGCTATTTTTGATTATTTCTTATTTAAAATAATATTTGAGGAGTGGGTTTTAGTGGGTTTAGAAGGGAGCAGCAGGACATACTGAAAAGTTATTGAGATGCTGGAAGAGCATCTAGGAACCCAGGCAGCAGGGAAGGTTGTAAATGGATCCAACATGAGCTCAGGCTCACTGAGGAGGTCTCAGAAACATACTTGAGAATGCAACTATAATTTATAGTTCTTTTCTAGAAACAAACATCAGAATTGCAATTCTAATTTTTATTAAGGCCTTCTTACTCTCCTTTCTATGTAAATGAACAGGCTGTTTTTCCCTGACAAACCAGTACAAGGAAGTCTTGGTGTAAATGTAAATCAGGTCAGGACATCTTTACACAAACAGAAATGTTCTCAGTTAAATGCAAAGGTATGTTTAGGAAAGAATTTGAGGGGTTGTGCTCATTAATACATTTAAGTTGTTTTAGTTATTGCTTATTCTAATTTCATGTCATGAGGAAAGCTTCATTTACATGTCATTCCTGTTGATCAGAAGTCAAGGAAGTTATCTGGGACCTTCAGACACTTGATCAGAGTTTGCTGATGAAAGCCTGACCCTGCTGTCTAAATCTGTCACCTCTCTGACTTTACCACCATCGTTGAAACTGACAGCAGTAGTTTGTCCATAATGAGATTGCTTGGTGGATTCTTTGTCAGACTTGTTTTTGTTGACCAGCCCAATGTGAGACACTGTCGCTCACTTACAGGCCAACCCAAGGTATTGCACACCAGTGAATGTATCATGACAGAAGAAAATAAATACTGGGGGAGGAGGAAGTTCTGATAACTTTCACCGCCCAGATGGAAACTCGGGCTCTTTGTACTCTCAATAAGAATTGGCAATGTGCAACGGGGGTGTGAGCACTGCGCTGTGAGGAGAGCTGTAACCCACCCTTCCAGGAATCTTTTCTCATTGTATACCACTTTCATGATACAACTCAGACTAACGTACCCATAAACACAGTTCTGTCTGAAATGGAGCTTGACATAACTCATTATCAAAGCATATTTTTTTTGTTAATTTTTCTATTGTTTTTAGGTTTCTATGTTACCTTAATGGCTTTTTAATCTTGAATTTCGTGTATTTGCAACATTTATTCCTCACTTTTTAGAAGCATGAGACTCTGGTTTATGAAGAAAAAAACTGCAAAGTTTGTTGACCAACTCATTAAAAATGCAAGCTGTCCTGGACCCTACGGTATGTCTTTTACAATACAAAATTAAATCCATAAAAAACATGAAGTTTTCCAGGTATTGATCCTTCTTGATGAATGAAAGTTCAGATGATGCATATGGCTGGAGCACTAGACTGAAAACTGCATTGGGTCACTACAATCTTCCTTTTAATGGAAAAGTAAATCTCAGACCTCTTGATAATCCTGCAGACATACTTCACATCTATTAATATATCTCAAGGGAGGATCTAGTAATTACTGCAGTACAAATGATATTAAGTAAATTATAGGGATGATCCAAGGGTACAGCTAGGATTAGAAGAAGTTTAAGGAAATTAAGAGATATCCTGTCCATCATCCTCCAACAACTTCCCAGAGACTTACTCAATGAAGTAGAATCAAAAATTCTCACTCTATTCCTTAAACAGTTTTGATTTACTGGTACATCTCTGAGCCAAGTGAAGTAATCATAATAATCTATATAAATATATACAAATTTATGTATATAAATGCATGTAACTTTATGAATGAACTTTCCT
This sequence comes from Tyto alba, assembly GCF_018691265.1. Taxonomy (NCBI): domain Eukaryota; kingdom Metazoa; phylum Chordata; class Aves; order Strigiformes; family Tytonidae; genus Tyto; species Tyto alba. The sequence continues at coordinate 37,429,060 of NW_024881316.1, read as the reverse complement.
ATCCACTCCCATTTCTGTGTAGGACACACATGCCACTTTTCTGTGGCTATGTCTGCATGCACAATAACTCAGTCACTGACTATGCAGTAGTGAAATATATTTTTCAGCAAGGACCTTTGACATTATTGTCATAAAAAGCATGAGAATCACAATGATTGTTACCTTTCAGAACTACTTTAAACCTGAAAATTATTGGTTTTGTATTTGATTATTGAAGACAAATCCAAGAAGATTACATTTTTTTCCATTGTTAGATTTTAAGAATAGACTATTATTCTAAAGGTAACCTAGCTGAATTGTACTTATGCTGGAATAAAAGCATTATGGTAATATTTATATCAGCCATAGACTTGTATATCTCTTCTTACCTATGAAGAAATCTGAAGTCTCTTGGTAAGTCGAGAAAATCCCTTTAGAGTTTTTTTTTAATGTAGAAATATATCAGTTTGCTTTTTACTAAATGATGTGTACAGTGATTTTTACAGCTGACGTACTAGGACAGATCATCTGAAGTTCACATCGTTAACAAAATATTATATGGGTCAACTAGTGAAGTATAGATAAAAACATTTTTAAGGACATTTAAAAAAGAGTTCTCCATGCATTTACCTGACAACATATAAGGTTCTGCATCAGATATCCCACTAAGTCCTCAAACACTGTAGATAAATGTATTTTGAATGTATAAAGTTTTACTACACACAGAGTAGCTAAGGTTCCAAGATCAATGCATGTATTTCCAAGAATATTTTTTAACCTGTTTTTTCCCATGAGTAAGGAATGAAAATATTAAGTATTTATCTGTGTGTTCTGAATCAAATGCATCTCCAAACTAGAATTTTTATAAACATACATACTTTTTTTCCTTTTCATAAGCTATTTAACTTCTTAGCACCAAACAATATCACATTTGAGTAAAGGATTTTTGTAATTATTGTCAAATCTCTTAATGGGAATCATATTTGTTAACCTAAAATTATAAATCTTTCTACATTAGTAAAGGAAACATCCATTTTATGGGTATATGTTAAAACAATACCCACATTTTTGCTGTTTCTGAGAAAACTGTAGTGTTTTAAAGAGTTGAAATGTTGGGGAGAACCATGGGTTTGAAAAGATCTGGACTCAGTATCTAAACTATCAAAAAATGTTCAGGGTAGGTGACTTGTCTTTGCAGCCTGGAAGTGGAGGTACTGGGTCAGCTGTTATCTGGAAGCACTGTTGTTGACCAAAAAGAGCCAGACAAAATTTCTCCCTTTAATACCAAATCTGAAGCATTTAGACAGAGCCTGAGCAACAACCCCACAGACAGTGGAGGACCTTCAGTGACAAACTGACATTTTGAGGTGTGCACAATAAACAGAATTGACTGTGACAATAGTCAGAGGAAGAAGAGTATACATATGAGAGTGCAAAGAAATTAAATGAGGTGGATGTTATCCCCCTTGCTCAAAGTGTTACAGAGTCGTCACAACACATATGGAGGAGTAAGCTCAGGCAGCAAGGGCAGCATCTTGTGCAATGATGATACATTTGTGGTTTATATATAGATAAGGCAGTACCCATAGGGCCCAGACCTTCACTTTGGGTACTAATTCCTCTTGTGAGCTGTGCAAAGGCATGTCTTTGCCTTTGGTGACAAAGGCAAAGGTGAAACAAGAAACTATACCAGTACATGGAAAACACTGAGTTGTGTTTGATCCTGAAGAGGCTTTTAAAAACTGTCTATCAGAGAGGAATACTCAAAGCCACAAGTAGCTTTGTGTCTTTATAGGGCACAACTGATTTCCTCTGGCAGTTTTTATGCTGCATTCTATAATCTTCAAACTTGCTGTGCCTCCTGTCATACATGTTTACCACAAATTGTGTCTTGTTGTGTTCAGTGCTGAGTACTGAGCTAGTAACCAGTGCCTCCCAGCCCATAAGTGAAGCTCTTAGTAGGTGTTACAATGGAAATTAACATATCAAATGTGTTACTAGCTTCCCGTCACATAAAATTTCCCTACTATAAAGAAATCAAAATGAAAGATCTTAACTAGGAAGTTGAAACTTTATGTTTTATAATGTTTCATTGATAATTCTAACCTAAAAATCTGAATTTAATGCCTGCATTCACAACTTCAGACAGAAGCAGGCTGATTTCTCTCAGTGAAGGAAAGGAAGACATGCAGTATAATTAAAATGAAAATGTTTAATTCAACTGGTCTGATTTTATTTCCATGTGAACCAACAACCTTTTCTTCTCCTGTCTCTTACAGCAGCAGTATTACTGAAAGCATTGATGAATCAACACTTGGGTGGCATATTCAGTAGCTGTTGACAGGTGGTGGGAAATATAACACACCATAGTTCAACAGGTGCAGAAAAGTTATAAGGCTGAAAGACAGGAAAATAATCAGAATCTTGGTATTACCTCTGTATCTTGCATTCCCTGTCTAACTTTTCTTTTCTGTTAGTAATAATCTTTATACATAGAATGAAATACCAGAAAGTGATTGTCTGATTTATATACTCTCCCTTCTGCACAATTGTATGGCATCTGTGGCTTCTTGGAAATTAATATTTCATACCACTCAAATTTCTCTCAGGTTTCTCGTCTTAATCTGTGGAACAAAAACACACTCAATACCAAAACCACATATGGAAAAATGTATATATGTCCCACATATTTGCCCAGTTACTCCAAAACTAGCAGTAGAAGCATCACAAAAATGCACTGAGAAAAGCTAAATAAATTGATTAAAAATATTACTAGTATTAATTATACACAATTCCTGATGTTATGGGTCTGGCCCCTCTACTTCCAAAATTTGGTGACTCACTGGTCATTCATCTTGAGACCAAACCTTTTGGAGATGTGTCATATAAAGCACAGTTGGAGAATATATTAAGAAAATGTTAAAAAAACACCCAACAACCTAGAGATGACAACCTGGAGATGTGTCATTCAGCTTCCCAGAAATGGAGAGCCTGTATGACTATGTGATCAGAAAATGTGTCCATTACCTTTATATTTTCTCCATCAAGAAAAAAAATATTAATCTCCCTTATGCACAAGAACTGTATATATTATGTTTGGAGATCTTTGAACCAATAAACCAAATAGCTGCATTTGCAAATCTGGAGTAAGAAGTGTTTATTTCAGACTAAGTCCAAACCAAAAAACAGCTTCAGGCAAGTATGAACAGTTTGCTTTGGAAACAGTGACCGTGACTTGCCTGAACATTTTTATATTTATTTCCTGGATAACAGACAAGTGAATGACCCAGCAAGTTAGAGAACAAGCATGGCTATGTACTAAAGTCTAGAACAGCCTTAAGAGAAACCAACATTTTCTACAGCAACAAGATGATAGAATAACTGTGTTCCATTGAATGTTGGTGGCAATATGCTCTTAGATGTCATTCATCTGCTTTGAAAATTTTATCTTAAGGTCCTAAGCCAGTCATTGTGATCTATTAGTAGAAATTAAATGCTTCCCTGAGCTAAGGACAACCATGAGGCCAGTTTTTAATGTAGTATTACTTCAAGTCCATTCTTCAAGACTGCACTGATTTTTAGCAGTGTGTTGATATTTTCCTTGGTGCATTCAGGTTATGCTCTTTGTGGCTCATGTCAATCCACTGAAGCATTCCTATATTTGGTTTCACTATCTCTAACATGACAGTAATAACATCTATTTCTCTATGTAATAATTTTTATCTCTATCATGGGGGATCAAGAAACAGTTATCTAATAGCAGATGATAACTATTTGTTTAAATCTATGAAATCACAAGCTGGATAGGCACCTGAGACTGAAGCAGATTTTTCCATAAGCATTAATTCTGCATACAGCTTTTTGTAGCAGCTCAAGCAGCTTGCAGCCATTTCTCATGCTCAAGGCTCTCTCTCAGGCTTTCTAAATCCTTGTTACTAGTATAGAAACACCAATCAAATCAAAGAAGAGATGAATCACACCAAGACTTCTCCCATTTTTCAGTGCTATTTATTGTGAGTTCTGCCAAATATTATATCTTGTAAAAAACCTGCAGAAACTTTCTTGCACCAGAAATTAGAAGTCAAAATATCATGCAGATGTGGCAAAACCAGGTCTTTCTTGGATGTATTTATCCTTGCAAAACATTAAATCTGATGTACAATTTTGCCCATTCCTGGTTTCTGGAGTATTTATTGACAACCTGCCCACTTCCTGAAACAATAGGGTTTTTTATTTCAAATATATGGCTGTGACACATTTCCAATGTGCACAATAATCATGGCTCATCTCTTTTCCTCTCCTGCTACAATTTTTTTGGAGTGGGAATACAATGGTTCTGCTGATTTATGTGCTACTTTGTTCTTTATCTGTTTACACCTCGCCAGTTAAATAACATCATGATATCATTTCTAGGGTTCACAGGACCCTGTCAGCACTTAGCAGCCAAAGGTCAACCAACTTCACAACTCATGGTTAAATAGGTTGAAAAATCTCACCTAGTATTAACCCCCAATACATCAAATGAAGGAAAATGGTACTGGCATCACTAATAAAATAGCCTTACCATACAGCAGGCTATTTTTGCTGTACTGCACCAGCAGTAGAGTTGCTGAGACATGAATGTCCTTGAGATGTTCAGTACTAGGAGCAGACAATGAAACTTGTGTTCCTGACTGCCACTGATTTATGTTTTGCTTTGTTCTTTACCTGTTTATGAGTATTCAAGAGAGCCATCCATATGTTGCTATCTTTCTTTCATCTTCTGAGCTGTCTGTGACCAGTTCATCTTTCCCTGACTCTCTCTCTCCACCCTGTGAGTCATTCAGCAGCCAAGCAGCAACAAACTTGCCTTAAAAAGTATAAATAAATCCACCTGATTTCCCTTAACGAATACTTTTATTTTTGTATAGTAGACCTATAAAGAGATGAGAAATACTTGGCTGCACTGAAGACAATAACTTCACTGGGGATTTAATTTTCAGGTATTTTTACCATTGCTATTCCAAATTTTCATGGCTGCTCCAAACACATATTGTTATGCTGGAAAAGTTATTTGAAATGTAAAATAATTTTTATGGAAGTGTAGACACTATGTTATGCAGAGCATCTTTTCCTCCCATTCTGATCACTAAAATAATTTTTATGGTTTTATTCTAACTAGTATATACTTTTCAGTTTTTAGTTTTTACTCCTGTCATTCCCATCATCTGTCTTAAACTGGAAAAACTTGGGAAGGGAGAGACAAAAAGAAAAGAGTGGTAAACAAAGTAAAAAATTACTTCATATTCCTCTCAACAATGAAATGTTTTAAAATTCTCAATTAGTACATAAAATAGTATCACAAAATAGATCACAGGAAAAAAAAAAAAAAAGTCAGGCATTTTCAATGAAAAGTACATTTTGATACAAACATTTAAAGCAGTCCAGGTCAAATTATCCAGGCTCCATTAAACTGTCTTGAGAAACAGTTTTAATATCTGCTATTGACCAAGTCTCGTCTCTCCCACATGTAGGCACTTTTAACCAGAATCCTTGAGAACTGGTCTATGGCTGTTGCTGAATAACACGGGGAGGGAAAGGATCAGTGGGCTGAACAGAAGCCAACCAGCTGACAGCTGACTAGCAGTTCTGACGTGTCCTCTGAAATCAATGATCTTCAGATAACTGACAGTACGTGAACTTGGTGGATAACTCTGCATGGCTGCAGTGCTGCTGGTAGCTGAAGGGTCTGCATGGAGACATCCCATGATGACATTCCAGAGGATCAGTCACTGGGCTGTGATAATTCATCATGAACAGAGAATATAATTTTTCATAAAGGAAAGAGAAATATTTGAAGTAGAGCTTTCCAACACTAAGATTTCTTGACAATCCAAGATTAAACATGGCAAAGCAAGCAGCTTTAGGTATTCTTTCTGACAGGTCTCTCCACTGCTTAAAAATTACAGAATGAAAATCCCACTCAAGTAACTCATAACTATAAAATCATACTTGATCTTCTAAAATGTCTTCACTTCCAGAATGAGGCACTTGCTTCCGAATGACTTATTCTGTGCTTCCTTGTAATATGCTGGACTTTAGCAGCCTGTCTTGTAACTTGTTTTGATTGTGATCTCAGTCCTTCCCCACATTCTCCCATTTGTATACTTACCAATCTGTGTGTGGCAATATTTGAATTCTAAGGCTTTGCAATATTAAGGATATGCAAAAACGTAGTGAATCTCCCTTCAGATTTGCATGTATGGGTTGAGAAGGCCAATAAGCCAATAAGTCATTCTTTAAAACTCCCACAGTATGGGAAATTTATTGGTGACAAACCGTAGTGATATTTGAGACACATTCAGACCCTGTTATGAAACTCCTGTTCCTCTAAGGACTGTTTGAGACTTTTTAGCATTGCTAATGCTCTGTAGCCTTCATTATCTGCCCAGTCATTCCCTCTATGAAAATCTTTCTGTTGATGTTGTATTTTCTTACATAAAATTAAATACAAATAATACAAAGCAAAAGCATTGCCAGTCAGACTGACACATCACAGTTTATCTGTAAAAGACAGCAGTAGGTATTATAATAATTTAGTCTGTGGTGACCTTCACTTTTGTTTTTATACACTCATACTTGCGTGACATTTTCAATGAATCAACAGGATGATTTTGCCAATGGGACTAGGGGATAGCTATGTACATATAAGGACTTCTAGGCACCTAATTCAGCACTGCAAATTCTTATACATAGTAAAACCAATGGTTTCACTGCTGCATTATTCTTGATTTCAACAGTAAATGCTAAGCAGCTACTCAAGCAGTGTCGTTAATATTTCATATAGACATAGGCAATATTTGAGTTATCTGTGCTAATTCCCCCTTCCTACCTGAATGAGCAACTTAGGTTTAAATTTTAACATTCTTTATGTGTCCTAGTCCTATAAATCTTGTCCTTATTGAAACCTATGCTTATATTTCCTTTGTTCAACAGGTCAAGATTTCAACTGGGTAATTTTGTACTGGTGAAACTATGAATCTGGTCAATACTTGTTGCAGTTGATAGCAATATGCAATATAGATGAGACCTAAACAAAAACGGGACCAAAATCGGGCATGGAGTGTATTATGTTGGATACCCTGAGAGCAAGTAAAATCTATTTGGTGAGTCAGGTTAATACTACACTGACAGTAAATATATTTATTTCTCATTAAAATTGAATAAGAATCATGAATATCCCATAACATTGTATTTCAATTGCACTTAGAATCCAATCTTAAAGCAGGAAGTCTTTGTTTAATATCCATATTAATGAACATTTAGAATTTGTTGCAGTGATTTGTTTATATCAAGAACTTTGTTCGACAGTGAAATCATAAAAAATCGCTTGATATTCTAGCAAAATCATTTTCTACAGCCTAAATCTAACCGAGGAACAAAGCCATACCATGTAGGATGAAGATTCAATACTTACATTGATAGCTTGCAAACATTGTGTATAACAGATTTATTTGCATAACAGAATTGTTAAACAATTCTCAACTTTGCGTAAATTTACATGAATCAATCTGTTCATAAACAAGATTGTAGCCTTTAGATAATTTTTTTGTTCTCAAACTGACCTCCTCCCTCTGCCCTGTTTATGCAGCTATGCCATTATGCATCTATGTCATTAATTGGTGTCCAAGCACACCATATGTGTGCTTGGTTATGTGCTTCGTTCTCTGAAAAACTGAGGTCATTTTTGCTTGAATACTGTCAAAATTAATAATTAAAAAATAATAGGAGAATTCTCCATAAAGTGGGAGGCAGATCATTAAACCCAACATTCTGTATCTAGATAGGCCTATAATTCTTTGTACAAAGGCCCCTCAGTTGTCTTTTGAACTGCAATTCTTAATCTCTCAGAGGCTCTGTATTTGAGAATAACTGAAGGTATGAAATCATACGCAGTTCTGTGTCCCATGAAATGCAGCTTAGAGACCACTTAAATGTTTATGTTTGCAAGTACACTTTCTGTTCTCTATTTCTACCAAGTGAGCAGTGGCAAATGACAATTTAAAAAGAAAATACAGTTTTTCAAGCAGTAAAATCAAATCACATGCATCATTAAAAAGCAGACAATTACCATTCAAGAAACACATTACTCCATTTCTGGATGTTTTACCCTGGTTGCTTGCAACAAAACCAAAGTACAACTCCCATTTATTGCCAACATCTCTGAGAAATACCTCTATGACATTTCATCTCATCCTAGTTTTATGATTTTCAGCATCCTAAGACTAGTGATGGCCACAAACATTTTTTCTCTTATTATTCTACAATATTAAGCTGCAGACTACTTTTGGTCAAATGCACAAATGCAGCTTTTATATTGTTCTAGATCCCCAGAGCAGAAAAAGATGTTAGACAAATCTGAGTTATGCCAGACTTATATATGGCAGTTAATATTTTTTAAAAACACTGTTGATGTCTTCCTAAGTTTTCAGAAAAGAAGAAGGTCTCAGTACAAAGATATACATCACCTTGATATGCAGAACTTTCATCATGGAGCTATTGCTCCTAAGCTATTACCCTTTTTGCTTATTGAGAAAAGACAATCTCCTATGGGGAGGTCAACTGCAACATTATTTATGTAGTTTCCTGATGGGCAACATATATTCCTCATAGTTCAAGATTACTTGAAAAGAGTTAGAACAAGGTCCGTTGAACAAGTAAAGTGAGAACAATCATGACTAATTTATGAAGACTATGTCTGAGGAAATTTGAAGGAAATGCTATGCAGTTGCAATAGATGAAACAGCAAGATGAAGAAAACATTAGTGAGTACTGCGTCTCATGATATGGAAATTATGGTGTGCTGCTTCATGAATTTAGTGACTTTAAATATTTTTTTTCTACTAGAATCCCTTATACCCATGTAAGAATTACATGAATAAATAAATAAAAATTACAAATTTATTTAAAGATTTTCTTTAAATATAAATGTTTTGGGACACACTCTCCAGGCAGAAGCATGTACTTTCATTACTAAGAAATCCCTTTTAATTTTTGCTACCTGAAGGACTGCAGATGATAAATGAACTTACCTTAAATGAAATCTTGTTTAATGGCCTTGCAGAACAGAAATATTCTGCTGGTTCCATGGTAGTGAAGTAGTCAAAACATGGAAAAAAATTGCAAGAAATAGCTCACTAGGGAAAGAAAATTCAAATTAAATAATTCACTTCTATCTATTCAATTATAGACAGCTAAGAAAGTTCTTGGTGAATAAATTTACCAGAGAAGTTTAATACTAAATTTAATCAGAATATATTAATTTCCAAGAAAAATCCCACCTAGGACCAGTATACCAGACATTCAACACTGATATTTTAAGAATCTATCTCTTTCAAAATCAGAAGAATTGATTTCAAGTGCCCAGCTTCAAATTGTTATGTGAATAGAAAAGCTAGGAAATTATTCACATTTTGAAAACTTTTGTTACAATTCAAGGCAGAAATGCTACATGTGGTTTGGGTGTACAGTACCCATTTCAGCCATGAACAGCTGAATACACAGCTTCATCTGTTACACACTCGTTGTCAGCTCGTTGACGTCAGATCAGGAGTATTGTGGTTCATTTTGCCAAAAGAAATGTCAGCTGTTTCCTGAAGCAAGGAAGTTGATAAAAATTATTTTGGTGTCATTAACAGTAAGGCTGTAAGTGAGCATAGCTTCAGCATCATGCATTTTTGCAAAACATGGCTTCAATCCACAATAGGACAATCAAGACTGAACTGGAGTATGATTTGACATGTACACAAGGACAAAACAGATGCCTAACAGCTTACATATGGTGCAGAATTCTTTTAAGAAATTCAGAATGAGGATGTTGTTTGCAACTTTTCAGATTTAGAAAGCAAGTGTTTTAAAATCAATTAGAAAAAAAATAATGCTTTCAGAATATTTTGTGCCTATGATTTAATTTTCCACTTTATAAAGAAGACAAGTGAAATAGACATTTGTTCATTTGATAGTGTCACCACTCATGCTTTGAGAAGCAGGAAGCTAAAACCCTGATAAATTCTCCATAGTTAATTACGTTCTCTTCCCTATAGTAAAAGATACTTATATGATCCTATAGCTGTGACATCTGAAAATTACACATTTCAGTTATAAATTTATTTTTAGAAAATTCCATAGCATTAAGATGTCACATCTCTGATAACTGAATAACAGTGACATAATAAAAGTTTAAGAGCTTCCCTTCAGCCACATAATGATGCCCACAAATGGAGCAGGAACTGAACATAGCTTTCCCAAACCACAGTTCTGTTCACTCCACAAGTCCAAAACTACTCTCAAGTTTTTAGCCTTCATATTCTTTCTTCTTTAAAATTTTACTCTCATACAAAAATGTTTGCTGAGCTCCACTGTGTAATTTCACAGTCTGCATGAAGTATATATGCTGATCCCAGATTTGTTGCCGTGGTCACTCTTCTCCTGTGTGCTAACTGTTGTGGTCCCCCATCAATGGGACCATCTCTCACACCTTTACAGCCCATTCTATGTGTATGTCTTTTGCATCATCCAGGAGTAATTTTTTCCAAGTCCAACCCTGGCCACAGATAACATGCAAGTCCCGTGCAGTATCAGCCTTCCTGTAATAAAAGACATTTCTGTTTGTGATTTTCTCAGGAGACACTAATTTCAAAGCTGTGTCACAAACTGGTGGTAGCAAGGTGGTTGGTCATTTTAACTTCCAAAAAACACAGTGGAAAAACCCTCAGATAGAGCAGAACCCATGTGAAGTTAAAATAAACTTGGAATAAAGTCACGCATTGGGATTGAATATTTGAGAAGAGCAAATCGGGAATTATAGCAGTGGATGAATAACCACTTTATTAACAAAAAACAGACTTGCCAGGACTGATTTCAGTTTGGCATTATTGAGCCACTGTAACTAGGAATAATCCTTCTTCTAAACAATCTTTACAGTACACCAACTAACAAATCATTTATTCGTCAATATTGAAAACACTATTTCCTTAGAAGTAACGTGATTTGTGTACATACATCTCACACATAGTTTTGTTTGTTTAACTGAATTTCTGTGGCCTGAGGATTCCTAACGTATGATTTACCTCTTCACTGATCATTGGTTTATTACAATGTAGAGCTGTCTAAAGTGTGATTAATGTAGAAGAATCCTGGTAAACCTCCTTTGTGGACATGTCAGGGTAGGCCAAGATTATATCTATTATTGCAGCCATGTGAGTGGCCTTTCCCAAGGCACACATCACACTGATGTACATCTCAGCAAACTACAGAGAGAAGTTAATTTATGACATATTTAAAAAATAATTTCAGTTCTTGAACACCAGAAGATGTTTACTGGCTTACATATGGGGCTTAGGGCTTTATTTATAAGAAATCAGAAGTTTTTTCATAAACGTAGATACCTAACCTTAATATGATACACTATAGTTCCCAGAATGTGTGAAACTATGAATGAGATGGAAAGAGGAACTGGGTAGGCAAGACAATACCTTTAGGTTAGATGTATATTCCAGTTAAATCAGTGAATAATTTTTTAAGTAACAGCTATTGATATTATGAATTATTCATCACTGACCCCTTTGAAACCATCTCTCCAGAGTATTATGCCAAGTTAAATTATCTCCCTTTTTCAGAATCATCTAGTAAGACATTAAAGATATCTGGCTGGAAGAAAGAACATGGAAAAGAGAACAGCATATATTTCATAAGTGTTTTATGCAAAGACCAAGGCTCATTCTCTTTTCAGTGTTTATCAAAAGCAAAAAGCACACCTAGCTTCCCTAATTTTGATAACAATTGAGCTTTTATGGACTATTTACTTAACAAATTCATGTTTCTACAAATACTTGTGGGAAAAGTCCTTACCCTTCCCTTCTGCAGGCAAGATTTCTGACATTTCTGTTAATAAGTTTTTTCCCTCAGGAAATTCTTATTTTGTAGTACACAGTCCATGAGAATGAAAACAGGCCAGTGCAAAACCAGGGAACACAGAATTAACATTACCTTTACTTTCAATGGAGGAGCAAAATCCTCAGATCCAATCATGCACATCGCTTTCTATGGTTTACTGTTCTATTTACCTGTTGTCTTTCTAGATCATTTATATATACATTTGCTCAGCTTTCAGGCTTCACCACTTCCTCTGTTCATTTCCTTAAGTGTTTTAATTTGAAGTCTGTTGTTTAAATTAATAGACTTTAAGATCAGCAATCACTGGAACCTTTACTAATAGAGTGCTCCAGTCAAGTGATAAATTTAACACATTTCTCAATAAATATCCTAATCATTAATTATCCTCATTGTTAAAAAGCTTGTTGCTTGTTTCTAGTTTGAATCGGCTTTGTCATGTTTTTATCTGGATCTTGTCAGATTTTATCAGACTCTCCTAGTCCTTTACAGTGTTCCTGTCTCCATTAACTCTAGGTGCCATTTCTCTCTATTTCAGTGGTGTAACACAGGTAACTACTGAGTAAAGCTGTTAGCCAGAATTATGTGTCAGTGTGTGACCTATTAATTGCAGATTTCTACATGTATGCATGAATTTGTGCACACAAATACATACACGTACACAGGGAAAACTGCACATATGTACTCAAAATTGTCACTGAAGAAAAGAGACTGACTTTATGGAGATGTCAGGAGATTTGGCAGTTAGAGAAAGAGATGCAAGACCTATGTATGTGGCCTTCAAGACTAAAAATATACTAAGTAGGGATATTATTAAAACAATGATTGCAAAGTGTGCAACTTCATGAATGTAACATTTTTTCATTATATAGGTATGGAATATGGTATATTTCCAGGCGTCTCTTTGTTTGTTTAGTGCTGACATTTATCTATATGCATTGGTTTCATACTGGTGGAGCTTTAGTCATTGTTTTGTTATTCTGGAGAGGTCATGAAGAAAGCTCAATAACGTAGAAAATGTAGAACATATTGTCCTAAAATCTCCCTCATTATTAAAACTAAAGAGAGAAATATAGGAAATCGGAGCCTCAAAACACAGCTGAAAGAACTGAGAGTTGAATTCAACCACCAGTGAATTGCACTCCCACACACGTACAGTTGCAGACAATAGGCTGATTCAAGACAATGAATGCACAAGAAAAAAGTCAGTATTCTCCCTTTTCTCTCTGCAATGCTAATTCTTTTCCTCAAATTGAATGCCTGAAAAACAGATCCAGTGTTGAAATCCTTTCTTTCGTAGTTGATAACATGAAATACACTATGATATCACTTTGGCTGCATCTTGACTCTGAACATAAATTTTTCCTAAAAAACATGTACATTATCAAAATTCATCTGCTGTATGAATTGGTGTTCTGAATGTATCACCACATCAAGATGAAACCTGCTGAGACATGAGAAATACAACTTCCTGATGATACCACTATCTTATGTTAAACAATATATGAAAGATCTCTTATAAAGAATGTAACAAGATGCTAGCATTTTTCATAAAAGGTTCCTAAAGACTTTTTATGTACAAGAGATATGAGTCAGCTATTAGTCTATTATTTTTAAAATCTTACATACATAACAATCAAGGCCAGACAGTGTTGCACTGTCAGCTACAAACAGAAACCAGGCTTGCCATGCAGCCTGACCTTCACCTAGCATTGTTTCATGTGTAGCATCCTACGTAAAAGACAATTTAAGCCATATATATTCTCCCCGTATACCTGCTAGACTGATACTTCTAACTTTTTTCCATGTTCCTCACTGGTTGGAAATAATTTCTTCTTCCTTCAACTGTCTGAGAGTGTGTCCAAGCCAACCATTGAGGTTCCTTCCTGAGGTGATTCGGAGAGATAAGCACCTCTGGAAGATGGTTTATCTCAGGTCACCACATTAGGTGTTTAAAATATGTGGAACAGTTGCCTTTGGAGATGCTTATCTCTTCCCACTGACTAGAAAAGGAGCTTTGCTTTGACAAAGCAGCTCTTTTATCTGACAGAAGTTAGATGAAAGGAATCCCAGACATACGGACCTAATTGGCCTCTCTCTGTGTATTATAATGTGTCACATTGGGCAGGTCTCAGTTGATGGTTCCTTCTGTGATGCTCACAATGAACACTGTCCTGCGAAGTTTGCATTAGGAGATCCCATCATATATGTGCTGTCTCGATATACATAAAATGATGTAGGTCTAGCTAGGCAGACTCTTCCTAATTCCCCCTGTGGGAAGCTTAATTTATTATCATTTTTTCCCAGCTTCCTGACATAAAAGGGGGATCAAGAAAGACTGCAACACCTCTCAAGTAATTAAGCAAGGATTGGCTCCAATCTGATGAAGTGACAGCCTATTCTTCACTTCAGTTTCTCAGTTTAGGCATAAAGCAGGGGTACAATTTAGCAGCAGGGAGGCAAACAGCTGTAAATTAGAGAAGTGAAGGATAAATATGCAAAAATTTATGTATTTTACACATGCTCACATGCATGTTTACTTACTGGGTATTATTTTTGAGATTTCCAATGGTAACAAATTCAGTAATTGCTCCAAGTAATAATGCAATAATATATTTTTAGCCTAGGAAGTGAAGAGTGTTGCAGTTTTAGTGGAGACTTAATATTGGGTGAACAATACTAAAAACAAATAAAAATCAGCTATAAATTGATGCATTGTTGTGTACCCCCTCCCCCCAACTCAAAGAACAGATTCACCATATGGTCTTTTTATAAATATTTCGGAAGTAAAGTGACTTCTGGAAGGGATTGGAGTCTGAGATATGCACAGTTATCAGCATTTTAGAAGATCCAATTTGAAACATCTGCTAACTCTTGAAAGAGTTATGTTGAAACAAAAACCAGTCCTTATTTAAGAGGATTGTATGCTCAGAGTTTTATATTCTCCGCTCTTTTCTGCAAAGATAGCAGGAAGACAAGAGAGCTGCACAAGAATTTTGCTTCCTCCACCTTTTCCAGGTCCAAGATTTAAAGCTTTATGGTGAGGAAAATCAAGATGACAGATGCAAAGAGACAGTAAATTACTGACACACTTCTCTTCAATCATGCTTTGAAGTGCTAAAGAATTCAGACCAAATCTCAACCATGAAAGCTTTGTAAGAGGCAAGCTGCAATTTACTAGGCCGGTGGAATGTAACAGATATATTTTTAAGGAATGTATTTTTTGAATTCCTGGGATTTGGGACAAGGCAAAAAATTTTGAGAACAGTAAATGTTTTTGACCTCTGCAATGTTTATGGTTTTGGTTATACTGTTGTTATCAGTATGCAGTTACAATCCGTGCAACTTGCACTTCTAACCTTCCAGACAGACTATAAATATTTAACAGTTCTTGCAAGTTGATTTACATAGTACTTACTGGGTAAATAATACCTCAGTTCTGAAAAATGTATGCACACATATAGTGTAGTGTAAATAATTAATCAAATATAATAACAGAAAAATAATAACAAAGAGAAAATATCAGTTTTCAGTAGACATACAGTCTTCTTTAGATAGATTTTTTAAAACACTTGTCTTTTCCTTTCTACCATTATTTCTTAGTCTCTTCCTTTCTTTATCCTTCCTCTAATGAGTTTATTATTGTTATCTTCATAACATAAATTTCAATCAGAATTATTTTTTAAAAAAATTTTTGCATACTATAAGTAAAAATCAGAGCCATTCAGCATATTTGCTGATGTTTCATGTTTCATTCTGAATGATTAATTTTAATATGGACTCAGATGTTGCAGTAGGATTACTGATAGAAGCAGTTTTTATCCTTTTTCGAGTGGCACTGAAGTCAGTGTAGATCTTTGCCAGTTCATAGGTCTATACAATTTGATTCAATTAGTGAAGCCACCGGCATAGAAATGCAAAATTAATTCTTTACTTTGCCACACAATATTAACACATGAATAGATCTTTGGAAACATCTGGGGCAGTCCATGTCCCAAGAGCTGTCACATCCCTCTGTCTCCCAATGTAGGCAACATCATAGAAATACCAATCTTTGAGTATGATGCTTGCAAAGTTCTTGTTTGAAAGGCCAGCAAGTAGAGATTGAGATCATCTGATCCGAAGAAGAATCACACACATTTTAATAGATAAGAGGAAAATAAGACAGCCATAAAAGGAAGATAGTCAACAGAAAAGGGAGAGTCACTAGAGGTCTGATATGGCCAAGGCAATAGTCATTGTAAAATACCTCTCTAACAACCTTCTAAATTAATAGATGATAGAGACAACTGTGTTGATCAAATACAAAGAAAGGACACAGTAACAATCAAGACAGTACAAATGGAGTCAGGAACTACCATTAGTCATGTTTCTGGATAAAAGAGGACACATTTTAGAGATGTTATCCAGCTACTTTCGGAGAAGAGGACACAGAAGTCTAAGTCACCTTAAATATGAATTCTAAAGGAACTACACATGGCTCTGCCAATGAATGTGACTTTCTTTATATTTCAGCTTATAGTTTTTATGCTTGCTAGTAATTTTTGTACAAGTAGTTAATTCTTTTACTTTCCTCTTAGAATTTAATTTAGTTTATTTCCTATGAAACTTGCTGATAACATAGATGAAGAAATTTATTTTAAAAATAGGACACTAGCTTACACAACTTGATAGAAACTACTAAAGGACTGATAATAAGTTTCCCAAAGGAAATTTCCAGAAATTTGTAAAGGAGGATAGTTTCCTCCTTTGTCTGGTTCACATCAGAGAACTGACCTTCATCTAAGTGAAGGTTCACAGCCTCTTCTTGAGGAGGTGCTTCAAATCCTATGCCATTCTTAAGCAGTTCTTCTGCCACTTTGTTGTTTTCTTCTTTCATGAAAAATAATCAAAAACTATTTTTTTTTTTCTTCTGGTGCAAAAAAATAAACAATTTGAGAAAACACATAAGATTTTCTTTGTGATCTTGACACCTTCTTTCCCATCTGAGTATTATGATATGCCTAATAATGACCATGAGGAAGTCAGAACCCCAGTTACCTCACTTGGAAGGTGACAAGAGAAGACAGATCTATTTGCAATGGTATCATGAGTCATAACTGCCCTACTATTTCTATTAATGTCCGTGTAAAATTATTTTGAATAGTGCATCTTTTCCTTAAAGAATATCCTCTAACAGTTAATGAAAATTTGCATTTTTTGTATTAGAGAAAACAATGTTTGAACAACATTCAAAAGATGTGTGATTTGGATCCACAGTTTGCAGTCAGTTAAAACTCCTCTTCCTTCCTTCAGGAGCTACTATGTCCCAGATGAGCTCTCTACCAATTTTCTATAAAAATATATTCAGTAAAGGAGCAATGTGCTGGATCTGCCATAGACCCATAAAATGTCCAGAAACAGAAAATTTTCTGTGGAGTGGTGTTGGATAGCAGAGATCTTGGAGACTAGTGCTCTACTAGTTAATTAAATTGTGACACGTAACATTCCCAGACACTAACATTCAATCATACAAACTTGTAAATTGTTAAGACAATCACTATTTTGATCCAGATTAACTAGAAATCTCTCAAAAAATTCCTGGGCATGGTAAGGACTTAGACTAAGGATCTTTGCAGAAGATGATAATGGCCTAAGCAAGTCCAATTCTTTGACAGCTAGCTTCAGAGTCAGAGGATAAACCCATCTACCTTTAATATACATATAGGTGCAATCAGTAAGCACCTACCAGCCTACCTGAAAATCTTAAAGGGTTTACTTGTTTTATTGGTTGGTGGGGGGGTTAAAGAAAAAATAGTTTGGTGTAATCACATGCCTCCTGGAGCTGATGACATAGGCAAAGGTTTATAAACTCTATACTTTAGCCTCATCTTCTTGGCTGTCCAGTCTTGTGTCCTCAGAAAATGCTCAGAGACATTTATGCCCAAATTTTTTACTTACAATTTCTCTCCATGACATGTCTTGACATTTGGGTTTGAATTAACTAAAAAGACCATGCTCATTATCTGTAATATCAGCAGAAAGGAAGAAGAAAATACATTTACAGCTAACAATTAAGAGAGTGTTGCAAATGTCATTACATTATGATGTCTTATAACAATATCTGTATTCCACTAGAAAGTGTTAAAGGCCAAGCCTAGTTTCATTATATGGTTGGTGAATCTGAATTTTTTTGCTTGGGAGAAGGAAATCATATGGATACAGTCATATTCTGAAGTTACCCTGTTCATATCTGGATTTGTATCAAAACCCTTTTCCTTATTTTTCATAATATTTTTCTTTACGTTGTTGCTATATAAAAGTTCTAAACAAACAATAATGAAACTAAGCAATAGTTGTAACTATCTATATATATAGTCCTGTAATACAAACAAAGTGATGACAGCTGGAAAAATGCTTTCCCATCGTTTTGTTTTTCATTTCTAGTAACATGGCTCTTCTGCTCTTTCAAAAGAAGCATAAAAATCTGGCACAGACAGATATCGTCAGGGATGCCTCCTTTCTATCCAGTGGAATAAAATAATAGTTTTCTTCTGTTTCAATTAAAGATTTTACCAAACATGACCTTATATGGTATGCTTTAATTATGTTTTTGCAAAATATTTAATTGCAAATGATTACAGAGATAGTGAGGCTCTCCCATAGTGTTAAGAACTTCAGCATGGACACACCATTAAGTCCTTGAAGACTTAAGATTCAAAAAGTGCCATAAGGACATTTCAGAGATAAATGCTTAAGGTCCAGAGACACACTGACTTTCTGGTGTTTTCACATGTGGAGTGTTCTAACACATTGGAAAAATATTATCAAACAAGAGATGTTTGACTTAAGTATAGTCTGAATTGAGCTCTTCTAAGCAACAAAAGTGTAATCCCTATGTTTTCTGGGTGAAATTCTAGCATTTCTGAACTCATCTTTTAGTCAAGAATTTTGTCCTTGTTTTCAAAAGAGCTTGGACTTGACCCACCCATTTTTTACTCCCTATTAAAAAAAAAAAAAAAAATAAAAAAAAAATAAAATGTTGGTGAGGGAGCAAAAATTAACTTTCTTAGCAAGGCATGAGAAATTCTCTCCCCACACAGTAGAGAGTTATTCCAGGGTAGTGAACAAAGCAAGTGTGGAAGGTTCTAGTGTGGTTTTGTAAGAGCTCCCATAAGACTGATAATGTAGCTCTGCACTAAATTTCATGATATTTCAGATGAGCTGTGCTGCAGCTCCCCATGGGAAGGACCTCAATTACAAGGTCATACTGCAAAGCTGAGCCACCAAAAATGGCGCCAAACTCCATTGCTCCCTGCCAATCTTTAGAAATCAGAAAGTAAGCAGAATTGTGTCCTATGTTCCAAAGATCATGATCTAGACTAACATCTGAAGGAATTTACAACATTAAAATATTTTTAGTGAGCTGCTTTAATTCAGCTAGTATATTCCACTTGACTACCGGAGTTTTGAAAAAGTAATGGTTTACCATGAGGAGTGCAAAGATAATTCAAGAAAAAAGGTATATAAATTTATCCCTGGTAAACACAAAAATTACTGGGCTTTCAGTCACTAATCAGCTTAACTGCACTTTTCTAATTCATTTGGCTGGATCAGCTCTAGGGAATTACCAAAGAAAGACAGATAGAGGAAAATGCTATTTCACAGAGTGCCTTGTGATGTACCTAATAAATCCAGTACTGGAGCCTAACTGCTCACTGATGACAACAGACCATGCCTTCAGTGTCGTGACCCTGGTGGAATAAGGGCATGACTCTCAAAGGGTTAATCTTTTCCACCTGTTGTTGACCACAGAGCAAGCTCTGCTGGCAGGTCTCCTACCAGGAGAATGTGGCCCCTGACCTTTGTGGGAGTGGGATGCTGCAGTAAAGGCACTCCGTAACAAGCACTGCAATCTGGCACACTCGCCCCAACAGTCTGGTGGCTGAATCCAGTAGTAAAGCAAGCTGTGAATAACCAGCAAATTGTGAATTTGGAAGACCAGAGAAAAGACAGGGTACAATGCCCCCAAAAATCTCAGGCAGCTCTCTGTGGGGGTTACTATGAGTTGCATACACTATGTTGCTGGTTTGGGCTTTTCCTTATGAAAATATTAAAATCAACCCAAGCTAAAACAACAAAAATAATGACTAGAAAAGTCAAGAATATTGAAACTGAGACACAATTTCATCCAAAACCAAGCAGTTCAATGCCAAATCTGTTGTTCTCCTGAGTCAATACAAGTGTTCTGATCTATTAGGTACAAGCACATGTAAAAAGAAAAGGCACAAGAACATTCTCACAAAGTTAGCCTCTATAAACATAAAGAACATATTCTGAAGAGTCAAGATATCTACATAAAGCCCAAACTCTTTCTCTCCTCTTGTGACTAGTTTGGTATCTGAGTCATACTCACCTGGGGTTCCTGAAACATCAAAAATATTTACCTATAAAGTAACTGATGGAGGAACATCTATGACATCTACTAAGTTTTTCTACTGATGCCCTGTGCTGCTCTGCTACCCAACTACATTGCCTATCTGAGCTTTTCTTCATCTGTGAAGAAGCTTTTATCAAGTTTTATTGTTGATCACAAGAAATATCAGCAGAAAAAAAATAATCTGTAGAGGTTCTTTCACCAAATTGCCTACCTAGAGGAATGTTGGACCAATACTTAAAGCACAAGACTACAACTTTATAGGTCTTTCATGCACTGCTGTGCCACATAGCTTGCAAGTGACCCTGTTCAAAACCTTATAACTGCAGCTTTAAAAATACCTTAGTGTTTTAATGCCTATTCTATGCTGTCATGTGGTAGAAGTCTCAGCCCTGAGGCAGAGAATTCTAATTTTAATGCCAAGACAGTTGGGGAATTAAGGGACATATTCTAAATTATGAAGTTGTGTAATGCAAAGGAAAGGGTTCACACTCTGGTGTCTAATAAATCCTGCCTGATCAGACACAGGCCACTCTCTCTAAGGTGAGATGAACCCAGATGTTGGAACCTGACCCATGAATCAGCCTTCAAAGGCATATGCTTGATTCCCACATGGGGAAAACAGTAGTATCACAGAAAAGTAAATATCCCAGACATGGGTCTGATCTCACAGTGTTTGAATCAGATCATGCAATATTAAGAAACACATATTTGAAGGCGAATACACTCACTACAGATCTTCAAGCATTTACTGTATTAGGGGCTTGAATATCCATCTGTTGCTTCTTATTGTACTGAGCAAGCCATGCACTGCAAGTCCAGAAGCTTGTTTCCTCTGCAGCTTCAATGTAGGAAGACATTTGAATTCACTGAATGCTATATCCCAGTCTGTATTTCCCTGCTGACAGAGGCAAAAAGAGGGGAGAGACAAATAAAATTCCTAACCCACACACTCATTCATCTGCGCTGCCTTTTTCTCCCACAGTACCTGTCTCTATGCATAAATGGGAAATCCTCAAATTGTTGTTGAAAATCCCAGGTCACTGAAGGAACTTAGAAAGGAAGATACAGGTACCAGGCAATGAGCCACTGGAGTTTTGTCATTCACTCCCTATTTGTTCTCCTTATGTCATACTCTGCTTTCTTGCATGCACAGAACTGCTTCGATGCAGGCATCCCAGGTCTCCCCCAGTGGAGTTTTGCCAGGGAACTTGATGGTCAGAGATAGAAAAATATAAGCATTGAGATTCAAGTGAGGAAATCAACCAATAGCATTCAATTAGTATGCAAATATGTCAAAATTTGCTTGTCAAAGTATGCTTTGTTCATAATAGCATTCTTTGATTCCTGTTCTTTATCCAGCCTTTCAAAGAGAGAATTAGACCTATTACCTTTTGTATTTTGTGGGGTTTTAGTATCTGAGGCTGACTCAAATTCCAAAACTGACCAATCAGAATGACACATTAGAAATAAGTTCTTCTTGGAAAATATTATCTACCATTTATTTTATGAAAGAAAATAACCTCTTATGAAAAATTCACTACATATTCATTTAGAAAACCAAAATATTTCTGACTGCAGACAGCATTTTACATTGGTTGAGTGCCCCGTAAAATCTGCTTGTGTACATTTTCTTGTAGAAACCAAGTGACTGCATTTTCCATATGCCTGAGGTTCCAAGAAACAGAGAAAGCTTTATTTCTGGTAAGCTCTGTCAGGTTTGGCTTTTCTTCTTTATGTTGGTGATCAACAATGTCAACCTCTCTGTAAGTGGAGCTGGTGTTAAATAGGAGATTGGTCACCTATAAATTATCTGGAGCCCCAGGGGACTTCCTGAAAGGCACATGAAGAAGCAATTGCGCCTTATGTCATCCTGTGTGACTTCTGAGCATTCATCACCAATGGACCATGCAACTGGGTAAGGCTGTGGTTTACTTAAACCCACTTCAGAACAAACATTGGAGGGTGCATGGGAGAACTAGTGAGAGGAAAGGGCAGAATAATGTGGAGGGGATTTGTTTCACTTCTGTTACAGCCAGGGTATTCTGCAGAGTACCTAATCTTCAGAGAAAAGTGAAGACTAGAATATCGAAATGCACTGGTGGGTGTAAGGAGAAGAAAGTCAGGATTTCCAGTGTATAAATGTTATGGGTTTTACTATGGTGGCTGTAATCTAACAGAAAAGATTAAAATTATGGAGAAGCAGAGAAATTTGCTTCCTCTATAGAGAACAAATAGTATCTTACATACACTTTAAATATGCTAACATTTTCAACCCTTCACATTCAAATTTGGTATTAATATATTTAAGTCTGCAAATCTACACCACAGCTTTCTCACTCATGCTCTAACTATTTTAGAAAAAACTAACTGAACCACTGAATGAAATTGTAGAGATTCCCAAGCTAACATTAATGTTTTTTGGGAAAGCAAGTATCAGGTATAGTCACCAGCTCAAATTTAAAAGTGGTGTAGTCATGTACCTGAAACAGCTCCTAGACTTATTTGTCTTTTAAAATAAACAAAGAAACAATGCTTCCACATATGCAATGTTTCATCGGAAGATAGATGACTCTATGCTTTATCGCCTATAAATTACAATTTAGGGGTTGTCTCTGTAAAGACTTTTCTGATAATCTATGGACCCACAGTCTATTTATATACACAAAATGCTCTAAAGTAGCTGCCCACAAAGATTTTTAACATGATGCTGATTAGAGTAATTTAAAACAAATTTCTGTGACAGTGTTTAAACCCCACCATAACATACAGTGACCAAGGACTCTCAACACATATTATACACAGATGTTTCCAGCTCTTGCAAAGAAAAGGCATTTGGTTTATGAAAACAAGTATTTTCTGCATCATTTGTACAATCTAAATTTTAAGAATGGCTCTGAAATACGGAAATTCTGTGTTGCATAAAAAAAAAAAATAAATGGAAGAATATTTCTATATCTCTCTTTTCAAAACCTTGTAAAATTTTACATTCAAAGGAAAAAAATATACCATTATGTCTTGGAAAATGAAATATTAATTCCAAAGAGTATGTAGGATATTTATTTATAATAGATATTCTCTCACACATACACACACACACACACTAAATCCCTATGTCCCAGCTCAGGTTTTTGAGAAATACATGCTAGCCTGGGATGGGGAAGTGGGAAACCAGGACACCCATGATAGCAAATACAAGACATAGATCAGTTCTTAGCTTCACACTCAGGTTTGCAGATAATTAACAGTTTGGTATGAAAGGATGAAACGTCCCTCTGGAGGTTTCTAGATAATATAGATTTATGACACAGGGATTTTCTCTCAGTCCAATGGCTTTGAAATGTTCTGTGTGCAGAAAATATGCATGTGAGATAAAAAAAATCAAGGTGTTAAGTAAAATGATCTAGTTCTCATGTTAAAAATCTGGTATACAGGCAAATATGTATTTTATTATTATTCTATTATAGACAGTTTCCGAATTGCTTTATAATATTTACAAACCCCACACCATTCTGATCATTTCCTTTTTAAAAAAAACTAATTAATGAATTGTAATTGAGGCTAATTTGATCCCATGTCAGCCTTCTGTCATATTCTAATCCCACAACATTTCATATATTGCAGAGAATAAATAGAATTCACTGCAAATCTCCTCTGCAGTAGTGCATCTTTTCTTTTACTTATCTGAAAATAAGACTTTATGCAAGACATTTTATATATTCTTGTTGCTGATAGTGCTGATAGGACACATTTTATTGTTACTACTATTGTTATTGTTATTTTATCACTCAGATAATGTCATATGAGATATATTAAAGAGGGTTATGAAAACCAGAAGCTAGTTCTGAAACGGTGCTGTAACGACATGATATTTATGACCTTCCAGTTCTGAGCCCAGCTAGAGGTAATTTTGTTCAACAACCCAGCCGAGTCACTTCAAGATTACTGATTTCAGGTATATCTTGAGGTACATTGTGGCTTGTGGGCTGCTGGGTCTGTCCTCTCTTTTCTGACATCAGCAGCCAATATTCATACAAGGTGAGAAGGATAAAAGATGAATCTTTTATCTTTTTAAAATTGTGCTCTGTTTTCTTGCCTTATAGAGCTGGATGAGAACATCTTATCAACAATTGCTTGTATCATTTTTCTGCTCTGAACTGCTAGTTAATCTCATAAAAACAGAGTGTACCTAGACATTGTCACCTTTTCTCCTCAGTCTCACTGATCTTTGTCAGCACATACTAAGAGAAAGACACGTCAAAAGCTGACATAAAAAGGGTGCTTCAAAACTCCATAAACAATAGCAAACTAACACATTTTCCTGTGGAAAATACAACGTGTGCTGTGTCATGTCCAAGAGTTTTATATTGTGAATGGTCTGCTGGTACACCTGATGAAATCTGTTACCTATCGATATCAGAGGTAAACTGGTGGACTTTTTCATTGCCTAACATAATGACTGCCTTGTCATGTTTGATGTCTCAACATCTGTTGCAATAATAAGAAATTACAAAAATAGAACAAGTTTATTATTAACAACAGGAAATATTAGAATATTAAATATTAAGACAAAGTTGGACACTCATGTAAAGTGGACGGGTAGGGTGAGAAGAAGTGAGCAGCTGGATAGTCTCATCTAGAGCGTGTGACTGGGAGCATGCAAACATTGCATCATGGTACTCACGGTACCCAGCAGCAAAAATACTTACAAAATAAATGCAGTTAAGTTTCCCCATTGTGTTCAGCTATGTTTTATTTTCTTAATCCAGCATCACAGGATAGCACTTTCTTCATTCCCTTCTTTAATCCTTTCAACCCCGTGGCTCAGCCACATCCCAGTGATTGCCACTGTATCAAACTTTCCTCACCAGTTGCTCCTCCCAACCATTACCAATGTTTTGTTACAACAAATAGATATGGACTATTTTGGCAGAATGACAAGGCAGCAGCAATACTGCTACCACATCCTGTTCCAGTGGAATGAGATTTCAAAAAGCTGAAAATCTAAAATTTCAAGTAAAAATCTGAAAATAATTAGGTATATCTATAAGCATACACTTGGAAAATTACTTTGCTATTTGATGAGAATTGTAACTTGAACACCTCATTCCTTTAATCTCCAAAATGAGGTCCACATCCAAAGCATGGTCTTTATCATTGGCAGTGTAACTGGATTTGGTGAGATACCTAGTGTATTTATTGTTGCTACTTTTATCCAGACTATGGCTTATTACCACTCCCAAAAAGTCAGAAAGTCTTCAAGTAAGACAAGCTTATTTTCTGAGCAGCTTTTACTCTGATATTCAGTGTTCATATAACCAAAGAGATGTCTTCTCTCTCTGCAGTGTTGATTTTCATGGTACGTCTTATACATCACTGTCACTGGCAGAGTGAAAGATCTATGGAGAACATACACAGAAAGGCTGAGGACTTCAGTAGACTCTCTGCCTGTGAAAGATGAGATCACAGACTTCACCAGCTTTAAGGAATTCATTATTTTTCTCTTCTCTAGTTTTTCACAAATTTCTACATAAAGGCCTACTGAAGAATACTATAAATGAAGCCAATGTGGAAATTGAAATCTGTTGATAGTTTAGTGAGGTAGAAAAAGAAATGCTCCTCATGTGGGCTAAAAGGTAACAAAGTAATGTCAGGGTGTTGGCATGGCTGCAGAAGAGAAAACAAATATTGACCATATGCTCAGTAAAAATAAAATAAGCAAACAAAAAACCTGAAGCAAATGTAACTAAAAGTCTTACAAAATAATAAATTATTTGGAGGAACTTCGGGATATTTATGGTAAGAGTATTTCATTCTAGTAATACAGAATACTTTTCAGTTACAGACTGACCAACATTGCAGGGTCTACATGAAAATAACTAACATATATCTGGGATTTTTTGCAACAAAGCTGTAGGTAGTTCAAATAAATGAAGACAGACTGTGTAAATACAGTGTACACTTGTGCTTCTTAGGCATGAAATGTCACAGCTACCTGTGACAGTTCAAAGCTTTCTGAATAGCAAAAGACAAGCCATGCTGTCTTCTATCAGTTTCTCAGATTATGATAGATTTTACAAGTGTTATCGACTAAATCTTATTCTATATCCAGCTATTCAATATTTATTAAAGATTTGGGATGATCTTATATCCCTGGTTTGTGTGAATAATCCTAACTCCTCTAAGAACTTTTATCTATATCTTGTAAATAGGATTTGTAAAATAAACCCCAGAGTTTGTTAAGAAGACTGATAATATGATTACCTAGAAAGGAAGAATTAAAACCATTATCGGAGAGTAGATCTGTGTGTCTTTCTGTTTTCTTTGTAACGGGCTATGAAGATGTAAGTATGTTCTTTTCTTAAGGGCTTACAATTTGCCTCACAATTTGCAGAACATGGGTTTATAGAAACTGCTTGGAAAATCAGTGAGACAGACGGAACAGACAACAGATCCAAACCAGTTCTTGCACATATTTCAGTCTGGCATCCACCAAATGTTTTTCATAATATATTACTGTGTGTTGCTGTACCACAATTTCCCAGGTGATTGTCAATCTTTGGATTGCATTTCTAAAGTGGACACAGACCAGGACCTCATCATAGATCAGAGAACATAAAGGCTTAAAGAAGATATCATGAATAAAATCCATTCTTTAAAGATCTTCCTGACCATGGATAATTTCAATTAAAAGCAGATTCATTAGATTTGAGATATGACACAAGGATATCTAAGAAATCTAAAGAGAAAAAAAGAGAAGTGAATTTTGAATCTTTAAGCAAATTCCATACTTATTAGATACCTAATGGACTAGGTACTTATTACATACCTGCAGATCAGTTTTCAAAAATGTGGTAGACAATCTATTCCAAGGTTCTCTACCACGTGGGACTTAGATATAAGATCCCACACCTCCAAAGCTGTCTGTTTGCTATGCACTGGAAACAAAAATAATTTATCATGTCAGTCTTGCTTAAATTTAGAAGTATCTCAAATCATCCTGCTGAATCCAATTTTAAATCTCTCTGTTCTTTCGTTCCCTGTCAAAAATAAAGTTAATACTATCTCTATCTTCTATCTACATACTAATCTTCAAAGGAGAAAATTTTTTTGCATCTCCCAGCTGATCTGGTACCTCTAGATATGATCAAAACATTAGTATCACAGGCTAAGCTTTTAACAGGTTCCTTATATCCCCTTAAAATCATTGCCTTCATTTTCTAAGACCTCTTTTCAGCACCAAAATAGGTAAAACAGATTAATCAGTTAAGTTACCTGATACTACTCTACAGTACAGGTAATTTAAACAAAGTATTTCAAAAAAAGAAAAAGAAGAAGGCCTCAAGCCTATTACCCCCTTTTTAATGTCAATTTTCCATTTAAACAGAAGGACAAGGAAAGTGACCACTTTACATCTATTGCCATCTACAACATACTTTGTAAAAACATTACTGTCTTCTGTAAACAAGGTAAATGAAATAAAGTTGCAATTTAATTGAGAAAAAGTAAGAGCGTACAACACATTTCTAATTAATGAAACATGAAACTCCAGATCATTAACAGCTGATCCAATTACAAAATATTAGCTGCTCTGAAAGGGAGTCATGAACAGCAGGGTCATGACACAAACCTCCCTGCAGATGTTAGATTGGTTGACACCTGCAAATCATTTGGAAGCAAGTATTTATTTAAATATCTTATTGTGCTACCAGTTTTTCTCTGCTTTCTTTCATGCTAAACCTTCACTCCCATGGGACCAACAGAACTCGAAGAAAGTCAGTGCAATTTTTTTGCTATGTACAGATCTAATTAGCATAATCACATATTTTATTTTCATTTTATTTTCTGGCCTCAGCAGACAAGACAACAAACAACTCCCAAAATATTTGCAATGGGTTTATTCCCCAGCCTGATTCTCATTTCTTCAGCAAAAGAACTTTCTCTAGAGTCTTTCACATTTCAAGTTTATATTAGAGCATGGGGTGTAAAATACTGAAAAGACTTTGAAAAAGTAATTATTTATCTACATCCATGCTAACTTCTTCTCCATATATTCATCCACATGTTGACGTAATTTCAGAAAATGTCCTTCTCCAAGGCAGGAACAGTGAATAGAAACACAGATAACAAGGTGTCTTCAGAAGAACAGCATCACAGGAGCTCTCAGAGTTTCATGATTCCTAGGTAGGAATCAATCATCCATTGTTTAAAACACTGAAATGTTCAGGACAATATTTGTAGGATTCATTCACTTGTCAGCAGAACATCTGGAGATGGACAGACAGAAAATGCTGCCAGCAAGCAAAAAAATAGTAATTCTTTGTGCCCACACTTACATATTGTAAAGGATCCTGGTTTCATAGGAGGGCTTTCATTTAGAGCTTTCAGAAGTGGAGACACTAAAACTTGCAAATAAATCTTAAAATTATTAGTTAATCAAAATTGTAAGTTGAACAGTTGACCACTCTCTGACCATGGATTCCAGAGACTTGTATAACCACAAATGAACAGAATTTCCAATCGTCTTACAATATTGATAATAAATATTAATTCCTATCTATTGTAAAAGTGATGCTTCAGAAGCAATATCTGCTGGAACACAGATTTTCACAAGCTAGGTTTGAACTATCATATCTGGATGCTGACATAATAAAAAAACTCAAAAATGCCAGTGTGATAAAGGTAGTGAGGGAGGGCGGATCATCTTTATCAGGTAGGTTGGGTGATAACATATATGACTCTAGAGCTATATATTTTCCTAGAAGTAGGAAACTGCACAGTGCTGAGAATGGAGGGGGAGACAGAAATTTGTGGGGAGTAAGCAAGGAGTCAGAGATGCAGAGTGCCTAGGCAGTTCAGAGAAGTACACAAGGCTGATACAGCAGACATATTAAAACTACCATCATATAGATCATAATGAGTCTGGTATCACATATGTTCGGGATTGTACTGCTGTGATTTTGGTCCATTGCTGATCTCCAGACTATCTAGTTACATCTACTTAGACCTGGCCATACGCCTGAAATTATAGGTATTTAGTGTTAATAAGTGTTGAAGTCCCAAAACCCAAATATGTGTAATGAATAAAGAGTGATAAACTATATGGAGTCAGCTCAAATAATATTTAAGTTATTTTGCACTCTACATTAGAGGATTTTCAAGTCTGATTCACAACAGCACTTGAGTGTTTTGTGCATCACTAAGACTATCACAGTCTTCTTCAGCTCATGTTGCAAATGATTATAAAGTCAGAACACATACAGTCAGGCATGCACATAGCCACTGGGGTCCTGAGTTTACTCATCAGCTTGCTACCTGAACCTGTATCTCCACTCCAGTGGGCACTCAAGCCAATCCTGAAGGAACTGTCCCAGGTCCTTCCCAAAACTGGCCTGGATTTGTGAAAAACTGAGTCTGCGTGTTCATTTTACATAAATGACCCTATCTTATGCTCTCTGGTAGGATGCTAAAGATCAAGTTTTAAGTCACCACTCTGCCTTATTTGAGCAATTTTAGAAGGATGGTGTCCTATTCACCAGGCTGAGGAAATTTAGGATGGTGCCTACAATGCACAAGGATCTCTGAACTAGTGCCTGTCACTGCCAGCCCTGTGGCACAGGCTTAGGAGGACAGAGCTTGGCCATACAGGTGGAACAATCACACCAGGGAAATACTACAAGCAGGATGCCTCTCTGAAGGGTCTGTAGCCTGCTTTGGCACTGCTCTCACACTATTCCAGCATCAGTCTTGGGTCTGTTGCAGTCCTTTCCAGTTCTGTGCTGTGCTTGCTTCTGTAGTGTTGTCGTGACCAAACTCATTTTGCCTTACTCAAGTTCTTCTGTGTGGTCACTTATGACAGACTTTGATACAAGGATTTAAACCTAATTTTCCCACTTTATATTTTATGTCTTACTGACTGAATGATAAAATCTTCTTCCCCAAGTAAATAATTATATGTACCTATCAGTCTCTTTGTGGCCATAATGTTAAGTTTCCCAGTCCATCAGCAGGAAATCTGTTTGAAGACACAATAAACATGACCCTATAGTACTTGCTGCCACCAGACTACTTCCCTTTCACCTTGCCAGCTGGATTACTCTGAAGTGTCATTATATACACGAAGGAAGCAATAGCAAGCCTGGCAGCCCATGTACCTAACCAGAAGAGGACTAAAGCTCCAAAGCAGAATCTATAGTTCTCTCTATAGTCAGCTGCTAAAACACTAATACAAAATATTATTAATCTAAGTGCCCTAAAATGAGCAATGGCAGTGGTGGCTGAATATGGATTTATTTATCCTGTATGTATTAATAAATAGTAATAAATGGAAATCAAAATACTTCAAAACAAAGAAACACTATACTATCTGCTCTAGAAAAATTGATACTGTTAGTAATTATGATTGGGTTGGATCTGGGTTGTAATTTCACTTTTTCAGGACTTACAAAGAAGTTGTAAACTTGATCACAGGCAGAAAATGCCCAAATGAAAAAGGCTTAGCTTTCAATCTGTGCTGAGTTTATCTGATATGAATCATCTTTTCCTAGTTAAAATATTGTGTGCTAACATTTGCAAATTTTGAAATGTGTGTTACCATGACTGCAGCAAACATTCTATTTTTAGATTCTGTTAATCTCTCATCTTAAAATATAGAAGAGTAACTAATAACAGCAGTCAGTATCCTCCTCTCTTGTAGCAATTCAGCTATATTATTAAAGAATTATGGTCCACTCAGATGCACAAAAGTGTTTTTAGACATTTCCTGATGAAATTTTATGCCAAGGAAAACCTTTTAACATGAAACCAATTTTCTGCACTATTTACTAACAAGACATATAACTTAAGAGTTAAAATTAATAGGTGTTATTAACATACCATTTTTAAGTATCTTATTATGCAATGATAGATGTTCTAATCTGTTACCTAGGGGATAAAACAGGATTTAACTAAATATACTAAAAAGTCTACATTTAATAAAGAATCAAGGTTTTGATATTCCTCTCCAAATTAAACATACAGATGTGAACACCCACATGCATATAAACACTCCACTACAGAAATTACTGCAAACAGCCATCATGATTCACTTCATCTTCATAAAGAGATAGTTTATCTATACATTGAAATATTCTACTGTAATCCTTAGTAATCTCAAAGCACAGTGATTCACAAAACACAGCAAATATTACACAGAACTGATGTGGAAGTAGTTATATATGTCTTTGGTATATAGACATTGACTGTTATATAGTATTCACAAGCTATTTCCATTATAAGTCCAGCATATCATGCTAGAGCCAGTCAGATGGCATGCTTAGGGTTTCATTTACCATTCTGATAAAAATCCTAAACTTTATTCTGTGAAAATCTCAGAAAACACCAAAACAGCCACAGATTTAAATACTGAACATGGTTTGGATTTTCCATGGTCTTCTGCTGAAAAGTCAGTTCACAGAGAGTAATGAGTATTTCACCATCACTGCTTTTGTGACAGTGAAGCATCACCTTTTGAAAATGTCATTTACTACATCGTAATATTTCTTGTGCTGAGTCAGGAAATGGCAGAGTTTCTCTGTACAGATTATTTTCTTCATATTTATATAAGCCTACAAATATAATCAAATGTCTGCTTCCAGATATACCCATATTAACATTTTAGTTTGAATAAGGAGAGTACATTTGACACAAAACCCTTCGTTGTCCTCATGTACATTATTTTAGTTCGCTTCATGAAGCAGTTTCAGAGCACCTGAGAAGGGATCATTTTAGTTGGAACTAAACCAGAAGATGCACTACATAAGTGCAGTTCCACTTAGTAATGAACATTAGGTCCACAGGACCAGACTAGAACTAATCCAATCTACCCGCCTTTGTAACACAAACACTAGGACCTTGGCATCAACTGTTTGGATATAAAATCTTTTTCCTATAGGTCCAAAATATTTGATAGGGTAGGTGTATCCTCTAAGCATAGGACTATGTACATGTACATGTTTACATAATGAAAAACCTAAAAAACACGCACAAAATTATTTTAAGTCTCACTATTCAGATGGAAAAGAAACTATACCGAACTGTGGAATTATTTACCTAGGACATCTCAAGCCCTCTACTTTGGAGATGATGATTATGATATAGCCTTGAATTATATTCATTCTCCATGGGGCCCCTACTTCATTACACATGATAGATGATGATTTCTTGCAGAGGAGATCTACTCAATATGCCATTTTATTCTCTGTTTTCAGAGTATGCAGATGCATTTATTTACTGTACATTATTCAAATCCCACTCTGAAGACAGATATATTATCTATTAAACTTTCTTACAGTACTCATCTCCATAGGTTATATCTATCTAGCAAATAAAATGGGCTGGGGCCTAATTTCTGACAGTGTGAACAATCAGAGTGGGACAACTTGCATCCAAGCAGCTAAACTTTCTTCCCTGTGGAACAGGATGTCCTCATCCATACTGTCTCTTGGAAACACTTCCTTGCCTGCACTGTCCTGCAACACATGCAACCTTCACTATCCTGTAATCATCTCCTGGGCACTTGCAACTAGATATCTATGTGTCTCAGCCAAAAGTATGAAAATGAGCATGCTAATAACGAAATGAGAGGATTGCTGGTGTGCTAACATGCAACTCTGTGTCTTGATCTTGCTTAATTTACTTGTATAAATGGAGACACAGTTACTGCTCAGTCTGACTTGTGTTCCCAGTTCCCAAAGAGCTGAAGGAGGGTTCCTACTGATTTTGCTGATGTGAGCATTAGACAGAAAAGTGAATGTCCAGATGTTCCAGTAATTTTGAATTTCCACTCTGATATGTCAATGGTTTTATTGTCTCAGACCAAAAAATCCCTTTAGTGTAATAGCTTATTCAATGTGATAATTTGTACAATGGTCAATAATGTACATCTGGAGAAAGAGTAAGGTCAATATAGAGCAAATCCTCCAATGGGAAAAACAATATTAAAAATGTAGGTGCACTCTCAGAGTCAATTGGTGATGCAGCAGTATTTTTTCTTCATTTTTTTTCTCCCATTTCCTATTCTGTCTTTTGACCATCACAGACAATTAAACTGATGACATCTTCCAGATTTCATTCCTAAGTAGTGATGATTAATTTAGAATCCTTTTTTTTTTTTTTTTATGTGTCTAATTAGAATATCTGTTTGTGTTTTTTTCTGTTTGCATCGCTTCACATCCATTGACATAGAATTTCACCTGTGATTTTGTTGCCTTGTCTTTCTGTGTTACCTCTGCAACTTTTTGCCAGTAGCTTCAGTTTAGGCTGTCTTGTATTATTTTGCATCAACACTCATTTTATATGCTCAGAACACAATGGCTTGAGCAGCAGCTGTGAGCACTCAGCAGTTCTGCAAACAAGGCATAAAAATCTAAAAATGTACATTCTAAAAGTGAGAGCTGTGCAATAAATGAGCAAAAAGGAGAAGTTCAGTTTAGGTAACTTGCCAGCTGAACTCTGTGGTAGGGATAGAAATTGGTAGGTATTCTTCAAGTAAAGTAGATATATTGAAAATTATTCTTTTGTTCAGACATCATTTGTTCAGTGGACCTAGAGCACAGGTCTGAGACAATCCAATCCATATTCCTGATATCTGTAGAAGCTGGATGATAGTGGTTTATTCTAAAACCATGAAATCCCATCAGCACAGGAACAAAATATTTAAAATTTCTCCAAGCTCTGATTCCAATAAGCTCTCCCTCACCTCCACATGAAGTTCTTGGATATCTGATTTTGTGTCTACCACAGTTGCCTTCTAGCACAATCCCTGAAAAACCCACCAACTAGCACACCAACCGCACAGCACTGTGCATCTCAGAGGAGAAAGTCTAATCAATAAGTAAAAACAGAATGAATGAGTGACTATTCACAGCCTACACTTATATGTAGATAAATTATTAATATTAATTACAGGAAAATTATGGAAGCTCCTGATGCAGTTGACTGCTGACAACATATATTTCCTGTGTTCAGTCATGTACCATGACAAAAATACTATCTTCTGTCTCACCTTACAAGGGAGCTGCTCAAAAAAGACGGCACACAAAAAAAACCCTATTGAAAATGTACGTTTCTTCTTTGTTCCTTAACTTACTGTAGCTGATTAAGTCCACTGCTTATGTCAAGATCACTTTTTTTTTTTTTTTTATTTCCCATTTCTGTGCCACATGTAACAGTGGCCCAAAAGCTTTCCTCTCATTTTCCAAAGACATTTAAGACACAAAGCTCTGCAGGAGAATTCTGGTGTGTGACACTATGAACCTGCAAGAGCTACCATAGGACAGAGGGCATGAATCATTTCTCTAATTTGTCAAAGTCCTCCATGAAACAGAGACACAAAGCAAGAGACCATTCTAATGATTTTTTCCAAAAGCTCAAGAAAGCAATACTAATGGCAAAAGATTCAGAGTTAGAAGCACCTATTAATTTGTCTAAACACCAGTGGGGTCCAAATACAGAGGAGGAAAAAAGTACTATCAAACAACAGAGCTTTACAAAGGTTCTCATTCAAAATTCCTGATGGAATACTGGCAAGGAGGAAAATTCTTTAATAAAAATATCATATATTACTGAAGGCTTAAGTGGTAATATTTTTTTCTTCTTTAGCTGAAGAGATCAGATATTTAATTCAGAAATAATTCCAAATGTCTAAACTTTCTGTCCTGCACATTTCCAAAGTATACAAGGAGTAAGCGTCACTATTCTCAGTTAAATAGAGGTCAGGTCTGAGTTTCCATCTAGATAAAGTGCTACCACACCAAGCAGAGCAGACAAGCCTTCTCCAGGAAATATCACACAAAGAAAGGAGGAGCAGACTTACAGATAGCTGATCTATGGATACTTCCACTGTCTTTTTATTGTAACTTTAAGTTTTATTAAAACAATTCCATGTGCTGCTTCATGATACTTCGGATCAGAGCTCCCAGTTTGTTTCACATAGGGAACAACATGACCTTGTTTTGCTCACATCACACATCAGATTGCTCAGGGGAAGCCAGTCCTCCTGCAAACCCATATCTAGCTTGGTTCTTCTGACACTCACAGCTGACTCACCTGCACCTTATCAACATTATGGGCTCCCAAACACTTATTTCAGCAGCCTCTATTTGGTGTAATTCCCTCAGTATTCACACTGATGCTGTGGGTTATATATGCTCCAAAATGATGTTATTACCTGGTAGAGAAGAACTGGAGAAAGAGACCTAGCTGTGGTTCCATAAACCATCAACAAGAGAAGCAAGTAGACTTGCTATCCAGCACTGGAACACCATTACACCTGTATGATGGCTATATCCTTAGGAATTATTCATGTTGAGTCATCACCTACCATGACACAGCTGTTTGCAGTACCCTGAGAAATGACTCAGTGCATAGTGACTGGGAAAGCAAAGGCTGTAATCAAGTGCTGGTTAATGTCCATGGGGTATGTTTTGACTAGCAGTGGTTGGCTCACCTTTTAATGCACTAAGTAAGTATTATGTAATAACTTGAACCTGTCTGTAAAAGAATTAAGTTTCCTTTAAGGTCAGCAACATAGTTCTCTAGGAGCTGCAAAGATCCAGTGGGATGTTTAGCAGCCTTAGCTCATACCAATTCATGACTGTCCAGCTGGCATTAGAAACGGTTCATAATCATAACCTCCAAGGAGATCCTACTTCAGGAAAAATGACTGTCATTATCTATGTTTAACTACCATTCTGGATTTTTCTTCAAACAGGTCAGTCTCCTAAAATACACAGCCACACCAAACACACACACATCTGAAGCCAGTGGATTACATCTCAGTTACATAGAGGCCCAATCCAACAATTCAGTCTGTATTTGGGAGTTGTCTTTTCAAGGACTGAGACCAACACAGCAGGAGACAATCTGAATTATGGTAAACCTAAATCAACTGGACTAAAAGCAAAGCCCAAATGCTCTGGCATGCCAGCCTATAATCTCCATCATACCTTGGTCTTATAAATATGGTTATTGATATACGTCTAATACTGCATGTATACTGGTAAATCAAGGACTTCTTGGGCACTGGCACAAGTGATGAACCTTGATCATCTAAACTATTAAAATGTTTGAATGATCCCTTGCAATGTTTGGCCCAAATCAGCCCTCACATATAAGAGCATGAGTTAGTGTATGAGTTAGCATAGGTGAGGCGTCACTCCCAACAGACGGTCTTGATATGGCCACCTGGTTTCAAAGGCCAAGAAAGCTAAGTTATATGGATGTTGTCAGACTGTAGCTATTGGCCACAGGTCCAGAGAATGGGCCCGGTAATTATAATTTATTAGTGTGAACGTAGTCCAACTGTTTCTGGAGTCATGCAGTACAGTGGAGTGTGGAAAAACATATGTTTTCCCTTCCTACAAAAAGCTGTCATTTGAAGTCAGGGCTGAGAGGGACAAGGAAGAGGGAAATGAAGAGCATAAGAGGAATAGAGAACAGTGGAGCTGTAATGTAGTGCAGGGAATGGTTTATGGTCACACATTCAAAGGAATGTTTGTACTTAAACCCTGCTACTAGACTTTCCCCTGCTTGCATACCTCACTGTTTTTACATATGATTTTCTGCAACAGTGTGCTGCAGGCAGGGGCACCTAGCCAAAGTTCTCACTGAGTTCTGCTCTTGTGTCACTTGTGTCTGTGGGGGGTCTTCACAGGGGCTCCTGTGAAGTAGGGAAATGAGGTAGACTACAATATTTGTGGGTACATTAGAAGGCCTCCAGAAAACAATGGAAATATAACATTTCTCTCATACCTACATACCCGGACTCCTTCAAGACCCTGAGGTTGTAGTTATGGTGAGAAAGAGTTGAATTTATGAAGAAGCAATAGGTACAGCAATGTTCCCAGTGCTGGAGTTTGATATGAAAGTGTGGGTATGCAGGCTGGACTCACTTGGGTGCACAAAGTCAGATCACATAGTCAGAGTTTTTCACCTAGCTTCACAGTATCTAGCAACATGAAGCCCTAATTTTGGCCTCAGGAGTAGAGTTAGAAATGGTGATAGATGATGAGTCTAGCCTCACAGTTGCTTCTACATGTAATACTGTCTGCATTTCCTTACACACTTCCCAAGCTTATGTTACTTTGATCAGTATTTCAAGGGGATCATCATGGGACAGAGGACAGCACATCCAGTAAGAAATTCCTTGTCAAGGAAGGTGTGAATCTTCTGGAAGTAGCTAACACTGGTCCTATCAGATATAAAGGAGCCAGAGGAGAGAGCAGTATGTCACAATTCATCTCTAAACAACTTTATCACTTCTCAAGGTTTCTGACAGTGAATGACAGAGAA
Organism: Tyto alba; assembly: GCF_018691265.1. Taxonomy (NCBI): domain Eukaryota; kingdom Metazoa; phylum Chordata; class Aves; order Strigiformes; family Tytonidae; genus Tyto; species Tyto alba. The sequence goes on along the minus strand of NW_024881316.1, from coordinate 37,391,403 downwards.
CATTATATTATAATGTAAAGAAGGTACAGACACCCACAAACTTTTGCCCTAGGTTTTTATGTCATATATATTCTGCAGACAAGCAAAGGGATAGATCTGGCACTAAAATGGTAGCCACAGACAAAATCTGAAACTGCTTTTGTACTTTAGTTCCTTTCCTGTTATAAAGAATAAGAGTTACAAACCAGCAAGACAAAGAATTGATTTGATTACCAGTGTAACAATACATTTCGGAGTGTCTGCATTTCCCCCAACTTGTTGCTCTGGGATTGTCTTAACTGGTAAGCACTGCTATTTATTATAAATCACCTAGGGAGATTTCAGTTCCTGCTGTCTTTCTCAGTATGACTACCTATGAATAACTTCTTTTCTTCCAGACAGTTGTTCAGTTTATGGGGAATGTTTTTGATGTAAAAAAGCTGTACGTTTTTTCCAAACATACTTATTCATATTGGGCTTTGCAACTGAACACTTTCTAAGAACTCTAAGTGTGAAATGTCGCTTTTCTGTCTGACATCCTGTAACATATTTTGGTCTAAGTGTAATTGCTAATTACTCTATAAAACCAAATGAAGTGTAGCAACTAAGGGATTTCATTCAGCTGTCTTATTTTAGACATCTAATTTATGTGCCTCTGGGTGTAATTTCAGGAGATTCTAGTTTTGGATGCAAAGACAGCTTAAAGAGCTGTGCTGTACTTCATCACCTCCTGAGCTGTGGTGAACCAATACTTTGAGAAACCATGGTGTAAAACAGATCACCGGGCAATCTGTTAAAAAAAGGGGAGTAGTTATATTTAACTTGGATAATTTCACCTGTTTAATTGCTGCATAACCTTGTAAATCCAAGTATTAAGTGTTCGTTCAGCTGGTGCAGGAGTATGTCATGAAGGTTAAGAACTTCTTAATTCAGTCTTTCCCCAAAACATGTGTCTTGTAAAATATTCCAGAGGACTGGAGCTTCATTCTCTTGAATTCTCACATTATTCAGTGGACCATGATAAATATTATTGAAGGATTCAGAGCACAAGTCAAATTTGGCTACTATCTGAAGGAAGATATTTCAGTTCACTGGTGCTTTAGGAAGTCTACGAAGGAAGAGGTACTATCAAATCACCTGGCTGAGGTGTCTATATTACACCTGAATTTTAGGCTCCTAATGAATACTTTTAAAGTAGATGTATACATTCTTCATTCAGTCAATAGAGAAAGCCAAACAATAACAACTATGGAGGGAGACAAGATCTTATTGTGAGGGCTGCAGAGACATGTGTCTCTCCAATAGTTGGTCAGAGAAATAATATTTTCCCTAATTTACTCTTTAGACACCTAAAATTCTCATATGAATTACAGACTACATATCCCCACTATGATCTTACTTTATCATCTAAATTAGGTGCTGGCAGTATGAGTACCTCCTATGAATGCTACTGAGGACACTAACTAGGAATAAAAAAGCAGCATCCTGAAATCAGTTATGCTCCTCACCTTTTGCCAGCTAAGTAACGCCATTGCTCTGGGAGTCTTTAGCAGTTCATTTTGCTGCACTTTCAGTTCCCTTTTTCCCCCCTGAAGGGATAGTGTAAAGGGATTTAGCGTGGCAGAGTGCTTGGGCCCAGAAAGTTCTACTCTGTACAGTCCGTGTGACCGCCATGCCGTGTAAAGGAAAGGTCTGATCATTTTTCCTCTGGTCATCTGAAGCATTCACTGAAAATACAGAGAAAAGCTTACAGAATTGAGCCCTAATGGGTTCATGCAATGGAACTAATAAGACTATTAGCACAACATACTTTTAAGCAGTCTAAATAATAGCTTTTTTCTCAAGTGGAACATGTTGTTGAACTTTGTGCAAAACCCCCCCATCATCTCTGTACACAGTCTTTCACAGAAATCTGTGAAATGCAATAGAGCTCTTTTTGGGCAATTTCACTGTCAGGGAAGAATGCAGGAAGGGTGGAACACCAGCTCTCTGATGGAGTAATTTTAGATTTTATTGTAATGCCTGCCAGTGAATATTCCACATGCAGAGATTACTAAAGCAAACTGTGAAAGGCCACAGCCTGCCCTGTAACCCTAAAAGGATGTTGGGCTTGGCTGTCTTCCAGGGCAGCAGGATGTGTGGCCTGGATTAGAACAGGAATATTCCTAACATTCATTGCTTTTTAATGATGTCATGCTTGCTAGCTATGGCAAATCCTTTATGCTTTCCTCTGTAAAAGCTCTTCTAATACTACCAAAACTTCCTGATGAGAAAACATTTCAAAATAAGGCTGTAAGCATCACATCCATGTAATGATAAAAGAGCTGCTAAAATACATAGTTTATGGAAAGAGTAACTCAGCCTTGATGATTGTACTGTTATTACATCTGTGTGTCAATAGTGTAAAATGAAGTCAACAATATGTGTTAAGTAGTTATTTTAATGTGCCTGGTTTTATCAACAGAAAACTTTACATTTGAAAGGTCTTGTTTTGCTTTACTTTATACTGTATCTGAGCATGCAATGCAATGTTGAAAAAAGTGAACATTTTATTTTATTTATTATTACAATCATTTCATTTCAAGGAGGATGTAATCATTGAATTATAAAATAAAACATGAATATTCATATTTTGTGATCATGAAAAGCACGCTAGCTACCTCCTAACATGATATATGAATTCTGTTAATTGTGATATTAATTATAATTGTGTTGATTAATTATAAAATGATTTTAGCCAATTACAACAATCAGTTGCACAAGAGAACAAAGTGGAGGTTGAAGCCTCAAGATATTCTTATTTCGGTCATAAGTATCTAGCAGTCTTCCCACTGGTCCCAATAAATCTAAAGTTTTGAGTCAAAATAACTCACTATCTCACTGTAAATGGAAATAGTTTTAAAATCTATTACCTTTGAAAGGTAATTTTACCTGCACCCTTTCTAATGAGTCATCTTGCTCAGGAGCTGCAGTCATGCTTGGATCTATCCCTACATGGCACTTCCTTCCTGCAACAGAGTCTTTTTGGGGCTGCCAAACAGGAGGAGGAGGGCTGTAGGGGGATGCTGCAGTGAGCAGAGTCAATGCAGCCACATCTGCCTCTCCCTTTGTGGCTTTCCAGGTGCAACCTGGAACTCTCATGCCTGGTGGTCCATGCTGTACCACACTGCTCTCACCTCGTCTGAATTGTTGTTGACTAGAGGAAAGGTTCATTGACACCTCCCTCCATCTCCGCAGTACTAGCAAAGTTAAAGATTTAAAAGGCATATGTTTACATATTGAGCGTCACTGTCTCCTCCTCTCCATGGCCACTTGGCCTTCTGTCAACCTCACTAAGGAGGTGCCGTCCTTCTGGCAGGGCCACTGCCCACTGAAGCTGCTGCCAGGGCACCCACAGCACCTGTGACTGCTTGAACAGACCTGGCTGCCTCCTGTTATGGCTATCCTCACCTGGTACCTGCTTTCACAGATGGGAGAGTTGCCCCTGCCATTCCCTGTGGAGCCTGTTCCAGTGACCGACCACCCTCTCAGTGAAGAACCTGTTCTAAATGACCAGAGAGATGTCAGCACCTCTTTCTCCTCCACTGCACACCTAACATTTAGTCAAGCTCAGTTCCAACTGAGCATAACCAGGTAACTTTCCCGAGAAGATGGGAGGATTTTAAGAAATCAGTCAACTGACTCTGCCTTTCTTTCTCTGAAAACTTTAACAGTATAGATATGATATATATTTTTAAGTCTAGTGTGACTGAAACACCACGTTTACTTTCTTTGTACCAAATTCTCCATAAGAAATTTAGCAACATCAAAAGGTTTAAAAAATATACACAAGCAATCCCACAGTAACAAATACACACTTGTGCAGAAGACTGAAGGAGATTAAGGAAACAAACCTTACTCAGATCACAGAAATGAATCATGACAATCATCAAGGAGAAGTAGAGTTCTGTATTTGGGGCAGGATAACCATGAGCACCAGTACAGGACAGGAATATTGGCCTTGCTGAAAATGACCCAGGGGTTATGGCAAGTGGCAAAACTTGAAGTTTGGCTACTTAAGTCTGGCTAATGTGGAAACCAAGGCAATATAACCCAAACCTACAATCTGGAGCTGCAAATATGATGGAGCCAAATTTTTCTTGGTGGTAGCAGATGGTAAAACAAAGCACAAGAACTACACGCTGCAGTTTGAGACGGTCAGGCTGTGCATTAGGAAAAACTTCACTTGAAGAATATAGCAGCAAGGGAATAGATTACTCAGAGAGATAGTTCCTCTGTCCTTAGAGATTTCCAAGACTCTGATGAACTAACTTGACCCAGCATGGTGACTAATTCTGCTGTGAGAAAGAGGGAGGTTGGAGCAGACCTCCAGCTCTGCCACTACTAACCAACTTGTCAGCAATTCTGTGAATTGCATATAGGGTCAGATCTGCAGTCCTTAATGCCATCTCCTTGGGCAGTATCCAGTAACAGATGCTTTGGAGGACAACAGAAAACCCTGATATAGATAATTATGGAAGAATTTGCTTCAAGCTAGAAGTTTATTGTAAGTATAATGAATTTGTAAGAATTTATTGCAAATGCAGTTTTTAACAGGAATGTTAAGATGTTGAAAACACTTTTAGCAGCCCCTTTTCATTTTAAACACATGAGCATTCCAGACCAAGGGTTTCCAGGAAAAAAGTCTTTAAACCTGAAATCCTGGTCTTAAACTCCTCACCAGGAATACAAGTTCTGATTCAGCTGATTCACGTTAAAGAAAAAAACAAAAGCTTCCATAACAATCCAACCCTTAAGGAGCAGTTAGTAGCAATTAGAAAATTATTGCCACATCACAATCCTAGGAGTATGCCCTGAGGGAAAAGCTTTTGACAGAAGACCACCATTCCTCTGATCTTGCTGCCAAAAGGGGTAAGCGCTACTTTCTTATTCACACAGGAGAAAATTGTTCTGGCCCATGAATGGTAAGCTTTTTTACTTAAAGTCTAATACCTGCCTATCTGTCTAGCCAGATATTTAAAAATTTCTTCACTTTATACCACTTTGGGAGACAATAGCTTCAGGAAAGTTATTGTAACTTATAAAACTTTCCTCTATTTGTATTTCTCATTGTCCTTGGAGATTAAGGAAATGGTTTAGTAAATATCACAGCCAAATTCTACCACTGGTTCTAGATATATACAGTTCTAAAAACCATAGATGAAAGTAGACTTGACCACTGAAAGAGTTAACACAGAGACAAGTTTCTAATTGTAGCTTAGAGAAACTCAAACAGAAAATAGATAATTCACACTTTAATATCCCTCAATCAGAAATCTCTCAATTTGGTTCATGATCATCTAATTTTTCTCATTTTAAAATCTTCCTAGAAGACATATACTTAAAAAAAAAAATGTGATTATCTAGTTGCAACCACAAGTGTACTAAATGTCCAGACATTTTAATAATTTGGAGACCACAATTAATAAATTCACAGTAACCCTTTGAAAATATTATATTGTTTTGGGGTTTTTGGAGGGTTTGTTGTTTTGTTTTGTGGTTTTGTTTTTTGGAACCACTTCTGGAACTGAGCACAAAAAGGTCTCTTCACACAAAATTCTGGGTTCCTCCATCCCCCTTGGATATCTGGAAGTATATCTGTGTTTAAAATACTGCTTAAAAAGTAGATATGACTGCACTGTTATCAATTCATTCTACATTACATTTTATCCTATTCACATGTCGCTCAAGATCTCACAGCTCCAATTAATAGGTGGACTTAGCATCTTGACATATTTTCAGCTGAAGGAAATGGCCATATTTCTCTTGAGCTGAACAGTCATTTAGGAGAAACAGTATGAACAATGCTGTCAGTATATTGACATAATTAACTTACATATGCTCATGCCAGGTAACTCCTGCTTTATGAGCTCATTTTATGAAAAAGTTGCCAAATAAATCAACATTGTTGAAGTAGAATTATATCTTTGGCCAAAGCTAAGTATCATTCTACAGAATATTCTCAGTAAAACATGAAGTAAGTGCATCACAGCCAGTGGCTTAGCAGGACAGAAGACATCATGGAAGCAAATTTCAACCTTTAGTGCAAGATTTGTCTGCTTCCAACAACTGTTATTGCATTTTGAATGGAGGAAGCAGGGCAGAGAAACTGAGAAATAAAAAATGTATTTTACAGTGAAGTAGAAAAAAAGCTCAAGGAAGCTTTTCTGTACTTAAAGTCATAAATACATTTTAAGGTTTCAATTACAAAATTGTGTTGGCAAAAAGAAGCTGGCACACATGACAAGCAAAACTCGTATTTATACATGTTCTTTCACTTTCTGGCTATTTACAGGGTCAGTAGGATGTACTGTCATGCACTTCTATCTAGCATCCATTCAAAGGAGAAAAATGCTGCAAATGGAAGTGGAGTCTTATTTCAACTGACTTTTGCCTCTGTAATCCCAAGGACAAATGTTCATCAAAGTATTCCCCTCTCTTCTTGTTCTCATTACAAAATCACTAACAATTTAACACTGATGACTGTTTCCAGAGCTAGAATGGCTCAAGATTGTAGTAGAAAGGGTAGAAGATATAATTTTTAAATACTAGCAGACCTGCATGGTTAGGACAGCATCAGCCTGTGTTATTTCTGTCACTAATACATGTTATTTATCATTCACCTTCATAATCACCAAATTCACGCCCTTCATTTCCTCTCTGCATTTCTAATGGGCTCTTTTTCAATTATGGACCTTCTGTTTATCCACAGAACACTGCAGCAGCCGTGAGTACAACCAAATAGGCTTTGAATGTAAATGCATGAACTTCTTAAGGGAAATAGATTTTAATTCAGATATACGTGTTTATATCAGGAAACAGACTTGACTACAATTGGGATTAGTGTAGGCCAGGCAGCTGGTTTTATGCATACTTAGCAGTGTGAAAACAGCAAAATCTGCTCCAGACTCAGTGGGATCTTAAACCTTTCTGTATCTTTACTTGTGCACCAAACCCCACGAACACTGCTGCATGTGAAACCCTGCTTTAGGCAGTTATGATCAGTCTGTACAGTTGATATTGCTATAGATTAATGCAGAACAGCTTCTTCCATTTCGTTCATTCCTCACTTGTGCCCTTCTGCTCTCTCTTCATACTAGCCTGGGCATCTGGTCCACAAGCCAATGCTGGGCTGCTCTGTAGCTGCTTCCTGTAGTCTGTGGCATTCATGGAGCCTTATGCACATCTGGATATATATTACTGTATTTTGCATGTCTGCATCTTTCTGTTCTCTGCCATCTGCGTGTTTTTGTATGAGTAGATGGGAGATACAAGACTTACATTTGGAAATCAGAAGTTCATTCTGTCACTCCAGCAGTAGTAATGCAGTCATCTTCTCCATGGTTACACTCTGATACTGGATCTGTCCTGCCTCATTTGCATCTGCCATCATGAAATTAAATTATTCAGTCAGGTCTCAGTACCCAGAGTCAGTCTTGAGGAAACAGTGGAAAAAAAATATTAAAGGAAGAAACCAGTGCAGCATTTTGAAGACTTCCCCTTCCAGGAATCACTTTGTGCATACAGCATCTACAGAGCTGTTCAGCCTTTGTCATGAGGGGGATATTGATGACCTGGGATGGGTCTTCATGGCAGAAGAATTCAATTTTGCCAGAGCTTCTGAGAAGTGTGACTCTGCTTTAAGGTCCCACAACCATTATCCATCCCAGTCTGGCTGTGGACACCAGTGTCTACATTCAGATCATGAAGCAACTTTTGTTTTGTAAGTAAGCAATGTTTTAGGGAAAAAAAACAAAACAAAACAAAAAAAAAAAAAAAAAAAAACCAAAAACCAAAAAACCTTTAGACACATCCTGGCAATGAACTCATGACCTACAAGAATCTGTAGTCCATTAGCAATCAGTGACCCATCAAGTTCTCTGCTTTACAGTCCCTATTGTCTCACAGTTGACTGAACTCATACAACATGACATTTATTTATTAACTTACTTGGAAAAAAGGGACATTAGGACTATTTAAAAACAGTACTAACTCAGTTATTCTAAGAACCTCATTTTTCGAAGTCTGTCCTTTAAAACTGAATAATATAATTTTGTGTATTTTTCCTTGTATTTCTGAGTTTTGTAATGAAATTCTCATTGCTTGCCTTATAAATGCCTTTTAAAAAGTTTTTCACCTGTTCAGACATTTAAAATCTTTCTCTGGACACCAGGGCCTACCCAAGAAGATTAACTTAAAAGGAAAAATGAGCTACACAGGGATCTGTTCCATGCCTCTGTGTTCTCTAGCTCAAACTTCTTCCTGAATGTAAAGATTAACCTTAAAGCAGCAGCATAGATCTTTGCCCTCTTCCCTCCCTGAAAAGGAAATTGTCATTTCCAACTATTTCAGAATGTTAATTCTGTAAAACAGTCATGCTACAACCCTGCAACAATGCACAGTTTATTCTGGGTGGCTTTGGAATTGCCTCTGACTCTTGCTCATTTCCCAATAATTACTGATAATTATACCACTCAAAACAAAATGAAACACAACAGACTCTTTCAAAGCTGTAGAAACAAAGTTTGTCCAGAAACTGACCTTCCCGTTTGGAGGTGAGAGGAAGTGTGCATGGTATTATATAGGCATGATGAGTTGCTTTCTAACTCATTTTGATAGAAATCAACAAGCATAGGCAGGAGGAAAACCAAGGCAGTAGCTTTAAGGAGCCCCAGGCAGCAAGCTACGTGCAGGCTTAGGTTTATTCAGTGGCTTTAGGAGCTGTCAATGTTCTGTCTCGCCTGCTATCTTAATATACTGCAACAATGGCAATGATAAACAACATACATTTAATATAAACCCTTCTTTGCTTGTTTATAGAAAGAATTTCTTTGGTCAGCATATAAACATCTTTGAGGTCTTTTTAAGGTTCATTGCCAGAGGAAAAAGGGGAGAAAAAAGGCTGCTGGGGGAGCTGAGAAAGACCTGCCAAGTCTCACTTATACAGCAAAACAGTTTTTATAGCATTTCTCCTTTTTCTGCGGACTGGTTTTACAGCATGTTTCAGCAAGACACTCAAAATTACGTCCATCCTAAGTTTCAATCATCCTCATTTAAACAGCCCTGGCAGAAGCAAGGGCCTTGTAACTGCTTTTGAACTGCAATGTAAGAGTTTTGGCAGAAAGAGGCCTTGGTCTTGTGATGCTGTGTTCACATCCATATAAGAGCTGAGGCGCAAAACAGCCTTGGAGTGACGATACTGTATTCATGGTGGGGTACACATGCAGGCATCAGCGGGCCTTGGAGCTGTGACGTTTGGGCAGGCGCTCTGACTTGATATTTCCTTCAGTGGAAGAAGCGACGGACAGAGGGTCCTTGGACTTCAGACAGTAGACATGGAGCAGTGTTTATGTGCATCATTCACATGCACAAGTATCCTGTGAGCCACTGGAGTCCTGCAGTTCCCCCAGATATTTAAAAAACAAATGAAAATCCTTTTTCATATGAAGGCTGTATGGATAACTGAGATATTGCTATACCACCTTTAAAGGCAATAGAAAGCAACCAGCTGAATTCCTCAGCTTTTCAAAAATAGCTCCACAGCTGGTTAGATTCATTTGTTTTCTTTTTGGCATTCCTTCCCTGGATTCAGTAAGCATGATAAGCTGCTATCCACTGGAAGTGATACAGAAAATAGAAACAGATCTATTATTATTATTTATCATTCGTAAATACCAACAATGTGCTGCATCGCAGTTTGTCATACAGAGAGCAGATGGTTTATTATGAGGTTAACGTTCCGGAGCTCCAGAGATATTTCATCTGATTTGCCAACCCCATCTCTCCTGCAAATGCTGTGGAATAATTGATGAATACTGGATTCAACATTGTCAATACTTAAAATGTTACTGTGTCCCCATGGCTGAGCAATATTTTAATACTTCTGTGGAAGCTATGCTGCTCCTCAAACAGAATACATGGGTTTGATGCAGAAATGAATGAATGGAGATATTTGGTTTGTCTTATGCAGAAACTCGATGAAGATGACTGTGATTATTTTCACTGGTTCTAAATGCACAACCTTGACTTTGGTGATTTTCTCTTTCTAAGAATTCTAAGAATCTAAGAATGTATAATTTTTAATACGGATGTGTCTAGATCTTCTATTTGTAGGTCAGATGAGGAAAAAAGACCCTAAATACCAACAAAAGACCCTCACAGAGCTGTGAAATCCTACCCTCCCAACACACACACAGAGAGTTACTTTTAATGTTATTGTAAAATTAAAAATCAGGGAGGGAGGGCTCTCACTCATAGCTGTGTCTGATCATATAACTGTAGTAAGTATTCAATTTAAGCCAAAATAATTTAATGTCTGTGAAACAAGAATAATATCAGCCTTAAGAGAGTCAAATGTAGTGATGAAAAGAATTCTTCTGTCAATTAGCAGAGCAGTACTTTTAGGCAGAATCCAGTTGGTGTGCCAGCCTCATAGACTTTAGCTCAGACTTCACATTTAATCAGTGGTGTAAGACTAAAGGAGCCTGTAATTGGTGCTGATGTGAGGTGCTCAGTCATCCACTAGAGAAAAGAGAGAATAACCAATGGGAATCACATTTGATCTGTCAGCACTGTCTACCAGAAAGGACAATGAAACCATTAGAAATAAATCATAGTGAAAAAAAGCAAAGAATAGATGTCTTCTCCACAAGGCTCAAAAGTATATTTACTGAGTATAAGACACATGGCATGGTTCCCAAAGTATCACTTGTGATCCAAGACCTGGACTTCTCCTACCTAAATAAAGTAGGTTTTATGCTCCTCTCTTAGTCAATAGCAAGAAATAGACATCTCAATGCATCAGATATTTGGACTGAATTTTGCAGTGGCGTATTTTTCCCGGTTAGACTGTAGTTAGGCTGTAACGAGAATGTATGAATCCACCTGTAAGTCAGTATGGTTCAAAATCTGAAATTATCCGACAAATCCTCTGATACTGCTAGCACTCATTTTAAGTGACATCTAATACTTTCAGAGAAGAACTGGAAGGTAGTAACAGTGGCAGAAACAAGTTCATGCATTGCAGGAACATTGGAGAATAAGTACAGGGCTGGTCCTCTGAAGCTAACCACATTTCCTGTGAAAAGTTCATGGAAACTTGAGCTGCTGGAGGCAGTTGTGATCAGATGTATCTGGGGACCAGAGTAAAAGGTTGAAGTGATTCAGGGTTAGACTGTAGACTGCTTGAGATGTATCTATTACTTTGTTGCTGCATTAGTTTCTTGTTTATCATTTTTCCTGTCAGTCTTTTGGCATTAAGACTTACCTGAGAGAGGGATAAATTAGGTAGCTGCATTCAAGGTGTTCTGAAAACAAGGTGAAATAGATGAACAACGTGTAAAGAAATGACTGGTTAAAAAACTAAAACAATGAAAAACACACAGAGTTATACATAGAATATTACTCATATTTAAATTCAATGAAAAATTAATGGTTTTGACATTCTTCTGAAAAAATCTGCCATGATGTGGTTTTATGCTATAGTTTTAAAGAATTTCAAAATACCTTGATTGTTTTAACTAGAAAAATAGATTTTCAGTCTTTAACAATTTCCATTTTCCTCATGACTGAGTTGTTGCTCACAATGAAGACTTGATGGAAATATCTAAAAAATATACGAATGACTATCTTATCTGAGATTAACTTTCACTTCAGAGGGCCAAATGAAGAGAAGAAGACCTCTTGTTTTCAGGGTTATCAGAAAATAAGGCCCAGTTCACAAGAAAGTAAGATACAAGAAGTTAACCTATTTAGGCAGACAGCAGTGAGCTGGAGAAATAACGGTTTCCTGTGTTTGGTATTATCATGTCAACCTGGGCAATATACTTTTGAATACACTGAAGAATATGTTTTTTCAGAAGAAATAGTTGGATGGTTTTGCCTCTGACAACAATGAAGAAACAACCACAGAAAAATATTATAGAATCATAGAATTACACAGTGGTTTTGGTTGGAAGGGACCTTAAAGATTGTCTAGATCAACCCCCTTGCCATGGGCAGGGACACCTTCCACTAGACCAGGTTGCTCCCAGCCCCGTCCAACCTGGCCTTGAACCCTTCCAGGGAGGGGACACCCACAGCTGCTCTGGGCAACCTGTGCCAGTGCCTCACCACCCTCACAGTGCCTTATTTTGCATGGATCAGTGATATGGCTATGAATGAGTATTTAGTAATGCTGTGCCTTTCCATCATGAAATGACTCTTGGTTTTCATTGCTTGCAGCAGCTACACAGAAGTGGGACATTTCAAGCTGGACTAATAGAAATATAAATATTGTACCTCATAATGTAAACTGAGGCAAATAAGACAGTACATTTAATTTGTTAGACAGGAAGAAGTAAACTGTGTTTCCCAGGAGGAGTTTGACGGTGAGGAGGTACAACTCTAGAAAAGAGAAAGGAGCAGAAACTGAAGTCACCCTGATGAAATGGGCACAGCAGCTATACGGAAACCTCCTGCACAGCTGTTGAAGGGAAATGCCCAAAGTCACTGGGTGCCAATGATGAGGCAGACAGGCAGGATGTTTCTAGAGGATGGGGGGGGGTGTCTCATCATTGGAAACCATGTAACAGGGAAACATGCATACACGCAAAAGAAGAGCAGGATATAGGATGTTTTGAGGGAAACAGGAAGGAAACTGAGGTGCAGAGAAACAAGAGAAGGGGAAGAAAGGAAGAAAGCACATGGGAAAAGAGATGAAATTAGGAAACAGTATTATTCACTATTATAAGATCTGGGCTTTTTGCAGCTAAAAAAAAAAAAAAAAAAGTGTTGTTTTTTTTTTCTTCTTGTTCTTCCAGTTCCATTTAAGTCACTGATAAAGTTACCACAGGAATGTAAAAATGAGAGTTTCCAAAGCCATTCTCTGTATTAGTTAATAACTGAATTTTAGAAACCATTGTAAAACTCTTGTATTAATAGTCTGAGGGCTTTTGAAGTCATTTTAGATAAATAAGGTAAGCTTATACTTGTGTTTCATACCAATGAATTATTACCTTGTAATTACTGTTACTCTACACATAGAGACACATGGCTTTATGATAATGTCAGATATTCCAGATGAATAGATAGGATGCAAATTTTGGTTTTTTTTTTTGTTTGTTTGTTGTTTTGATTTTGTTTTTAGCAGATTTTGTCAACAAAGACTTCCTGAAAAAATTAGACCATGACCAAAATAATTGTGTTTAACTGCCAGTAGTTTAAAATGTCAAAAAAACCCACTTATCAATAACTTTTTAATAGGGATCTAAGGCAAGATGTTATGTCTGTGTCATGCACACACAGACCAGTGATGTTAGCCTATTATTTTCTTTAAAAATGGAAAGAGTAACAGTTTTGACATCACTCACCTATCCTGGGCACAGTATCCAGCCCATCAGTGTTGTGCAGTGACTCACAGAGTGTGTGGTCCTCCGGCTGAAATTCAGTGGCTCAGATGTTGTATCTACTTCACAGTTCCTTTACCTCCCCCCAGGGTGTGTGTATATGCGTATACGAAAAACACACCAGGACAAAGTATCATACAATCATATTGAATCACTCCTGCTCTTTTCTCACACAGCTGAACAACCTGACACATTGTAAACTCAGCTGAATGTGATCCAGGCCACAGCAATCTGCTTCTTCTGCAGCACTGACATTTCACTATGAACAACCTAACCATCACAGAAGAGGCTGGAAAAGAGTTAGCAGGTTGTTTCCTGACTTTTTATTTTTCAGATCACTTAGGATAACTTAACTTGGTATTCTTACAAGCTATGAATTAAGAAAATTGAGTCATACTAACTTCATACATACTTCAGGCTTAAAAGCTTTAGTTTTAGTCTTGCATTATGAGTTAGGATCTTACTACACATATTTACCCATAAAAAATTTAAGAATTAATGTGATGATAAAACACAAGATAGGAAAAATTTGCTCTCAGTGGTACTAGTATCACCTTATCATTGCTAAGACAAGGCCAAGGACAAAATTTTTCCCCATATTGTGAACTGGTTTTGATAGCCCTAGAACACATGCAGAAGATGAGAGAATCCTTTATGCAGCATAAATATCCTTCCTCTGCTTTGTGGTAACAATGCATCATAAAAATAGTTACGACTTAGCCATCTCATGTTCCCTTTAGTTTTATTAGCTTTCTTTTAACCGTTAAATGTTAATGCGACTTGAAAGGTGTAACTTAGAGCAACTGAACTCAGCTTCGTGCATACAGCTCTATATTTCAATTAGTGATGGGCTGCCTCAAAAGGTTCAGGTTTCTGTTTAGGACACAGGACTAGAAGAAACATTGTGGTGAATCTCCACCATCACAGGCAAACATGTTGCTTACAGACTATTCAGAAATAATTTACTTCTTCATTTTGAAGCAAGTTTAGAAATCATCTCCCGCTATTCCATTCTGAAAGGCACCCCAGAACCTCATTCCTCTGCTTACCGTTCAGTTTTCTCCTGTTATCCTGCCTAAACATACTTTGTGACCAGTCCTGCACACTTCTTGTAGAATAGCTAACCCTTGGATTTGTATCTCTTCTTTCTTCACACTGTTTAACCTATTAAACTATAAAAACCTGGAAATATTCACACTGGTCCAAAGAGAAAGATAGAGAAAATATCTTCTTTTTGACAAGATAAAGAAAAGATGCACAAAGAGTGTGTGTATAGAAATTGTATAAGGGACAAGTATAGACCGATCCTGCTTCTCAAATATTTCTCATTTTTTGGCAAGCAACATTTTAAGTTTGAGTTGGAAGCAGCATACAGACCACTGTGATTAATAGCTTCTCAGCTATGAATCTGTTGAGTCCTTTGTGAATCCGGTGATAATTTTAGCTTCCACAACATCCTGTGGCAATGAATTCCACAAAGTAATTATGCACTGTAAAGAAAAGTACTTCTTTTGTTTGTTTTAAAGGTCCTGGTCACACCTAGTTTTTCTCTTAAAAATTACAGTGGACAGTCATTCCCTAGAAAACATTTCCATATCTTTTCCAATTCAGAAGATACCAATCAAATAGATAGACCCCAATCTATAGACGATAGACTCCAATCTGTAGACAGATAGACAGCAAGATAGACCCCATTTTCAAGTGTTTACTTTCAAAGCTGATTGGTTCTAGCTTTCCCTGATATAGATGACAAAGTAAGTTCAACCCACTTTGTCATCATCTTACAGATGGTATCACTGTAACTACACAAAGGACTCAAAACAGATTACTATAACCCCCATCACCATGAAATGGCTATTTACCCAGTTTCTGTCATCTTAGTCTTTTAATAATCCTAATATTTATTCAGTATCACAAACTACTGAGCAGAAGTTTTCAGGGAGACATTTACATACGCTGTCATTACAATGGCTTCTCTGCATAGCAATTGCTACCTTATATTCCAATATTCTGTATATATAACCAACTGTCATAGGAGAGAGTCAGTATGCCTTACGTTGTCTTTATCAACAATTAATTTCACGTGTGTTTTTATTGTTCAGTCACTCAGCATCATGATCCTTCCGCAACTCTTCATGGTCAGTTTTAGCTTTGAGTACCCTGAATAATATTTTTCTTTTTCATAAGAAAACTTTATCACTTCATTATTCAACATAATTTTCAGATAATTTATGAGTATGTTGAGCCGCACATATCCTAGCAGAGATCCTGGGGGGTTCACTTGATAATCTCCCTCCATTTATTTGTAACTTTTGTTTTCTAATTATTAACCAGTTAGTAATTCTGCAAGACCTTTCCTCTGATCTGTTAACAGCTTAAATTTCTTTGAGAGTCTTCAGTGATGGTCCATGTCAAAATCTTTTATGAATTTCAAGCATACTGTCTTAGCTTCTTCATATGTCCGTTGACTTCCTTCTAGAAAAATCTCTGTGAAGCTTTCCAACCATACAGGAGTGAGATCCAGCCTGCTTAAATCCTATGTGTAAAACATAACAATTTGGTTATTAACTTTCCACATAATGCTAAAGAATTATTCTGACTTTCAGGGGAAATTCCTTAGGTGTTTAATTCAGTTACATTTGCATGGCCAGAAGGGCATGACTCAGTAGGGTATATCTATGCCACATCCACAGACCTGTCACAATCCAATTTGATGGTACCTTTCACATAGACTACTTGACAAATTACTCACTCAGGGTAAAGACAAACTGAGTGTGGGGCATCCAGCAGTTCTAAGGGCAGAGGTTATGTTCCAGGTTTGTACATCAACCACTAGATGATGCCATATCCTGGGCACAAACACACGTCAGCCTTCTCTCATCCTTCTTAAACTCCCTTTGTACAGATGTGTATGCAAAAATCTTGGGTTGAACAGAGCAAGAAAGAAGGAAAATATCTAGTAATAATGCTAAGTAAAGACAGGAAAAGACTTGGGATTCCCAGCGCCCCTTTGCCACTCTCAGTCTTCCCTTATTTTTGAAAAGAAATCCAACGTCTTTACTGTCTTTTTTTTTCAAACAGGTTTTCTGTCTCCCCCATCATCTTCTGCTTTCGTTCCCTACCAAATGAACTTTCTGGATAAAATCATACCAGTGCCTTATGCAAGGGTATTATAACTTCCTTATCTATACTGGGAGCATCTATCCCACTACAAGCAAGACAATCCCTGTAGTCTGAACATCTGCATTTCCATACCTTTATATCAATCACCTTGGTCTAAAAAATTAGGAGAAAAAAAAAATTTTTTTCATGTGAACCTCATTTCTTTCCCCACTTCACAGAAAGTTTACTTTTTTTTTTCTGTTCATATGGCTGAGAATCTTTGTATTATTTGTTTTAACTTCCTTTGCAATGACAAGCTGAATTACACTTCTGGCAAGAGTTTTGTACTTTATTCTTAAATTTCATGTCCTCCAAGATGTAGCTTTCATAATTTTTCCACTCCTTATAGAGTCTTATTATTCCTAAATGCTTCTTGTGTGATTATTCATGCAATTATAAGTGGGGACTTAAAAATTCCTCCTATCCTTAAAAATTCCTGATAGTTTAGACAAATCTGATTGAAAGAAATTTTAGTCAGCTTCACATTCAAGTTCCTAATTTCTGCACATCTGTTGACTTCACTAGTTAAGTCTCTTAATTTATCATATTTGTCTTCTCAGATAGGAACTTTGAACTATTTTCTATTTATTCTTCAACGTAATTTAGTTGGAATAATCCTAATGTCACTTAATGCAAGTTATTTTCTATGGCCTGGTCTTCTATAATATCTTTGGTTTACCAAAGCAGATTCAAAAATAGATTTATTCCCTATACAGTCATGAAACCAGTAAAATGTAAAACTATCTACCAATACATCCAGGAATAATTGACTTCTACCAAGATTAGTTACTCAAGATTTTGAGTTAGTTGAATTATTGAGAAATTACTCATTTGTTACTTGTTTTATAACTGGGAAGTTTTCCCACAATGACACAATTCCCAGTAGTATTAATCACTGTAACAATTTCAAGACATTTCTACATCCATATCTAATTCTGATCCTGGAATCTATAGCAGGTTCTTAATACTACCTCTATAGAACCTGATTTAGAGAGCCTTTATCTTGATCCAAATTGAATGTCTGTAAGTCCTTTTTTAGCTATACTGCTTTGTTGAGATAGAATGCAAATCAACTACTTTTAACCTTATTTCTGTCCTACCTGAAGAAATTACACTTTTCAGTGCACTTCAGTATATTTAATCAATGATGATATTTCACGATGTTTTTGAAATCCTTGTAATAAATATTTTATTATCCGGAATATTTCCATTTCTTTTATATTTCACTCTTCTGAGTCTTTAAACTGACTGTTGACTATCAGACTGCAGTTCCTAGAAGTATCAACACTTTCTTTTCTCTTCCAGTCAATATTATGATGATATAATATGGTTTTGATCATCATTAAAGTTTTTGTCATTGCTTGTTCAATAGGATGATGCCTGTTGCTCATCTCCAAGACTATCCTCTTGTGTCCCACATACACAGTTCATATAGGCCAACAGAAACAAATTTATATTTGAAAATTCAAAGCAGTTTGAACTGTTGAGGGGAGAAACAGGCTGGCTGCAAGGTGGGGAAGAGGATGTAAAAGGTATTTGGAGGAGAAAGAAAGCACTAGAACAGCCCCAGTGGTATGGAAATGGAATGGGATAGGCAAAATGGACCACGAATCTGAAGGTGAGTGAAGAGTGTGGCACTGAGAGACAAAGGGACTTATCAGAGGAGAAAAAACAGGACTTAGAAGAAGTGCTAGGGAGGATGTGACTAGAATTATGAGGGGAGAAGATAAGTAGCTTGGGACTGGCATAAATATAGTTTGAAGGAAATTAAGAGGTACTGGGACTAAGCAGAAAATTTGGATTCCTGTGTTTCTGCATTCTCCTGCTCTAGATTCCTCTATCAATATTTCAAACTCAGTGGAGTTCCCTCCACTGGCTGGCCCACATGCAGAATGACAACTTGCCAGCTGATTAATCATGTGACATCCAGTTAAATATCTTGATATTATCTATCTATCTATCTATCTATCTATCTATCTATCTATCTATCTATCTATCTATCTATCTATCTATCTATCTATCTATCTATCTATCTATCTATCTATCTATCTATCTAATTATTATTATTATTATTTTTACTACTACTACTACTGCTTTGAGAATTTAAGAATTTGGGAATATTTATGCTGAAACTCATGACATTAACAAATCATTAAGACAAATATTTATCAGGTAAATATCTGCCAACTACATATGCAACCTCTGCATGCTGCTAAAGCTTTAAAACATATAATTGCATACCATGTTTCCAAGGACTGAAATATTGCCACTATTTTACGTAGATTCTGTGCAGTCTTACAATGAGAGTTTTTTTTCTCATTTTCAGTTTCTCTCTCTTAAACAAGTATACAGATAAAGGTGCATTTACATGTTCATTTCCTGGTGCTGGCTACAATTCCAACTTATTTCCCTGATAAAATAAAAAACAAACCAAGTTTTTTTGACTTCAGGAGAAAAAACAAAAACATCACTTTACAGTAGTCACTATAATATTGAAAAATATTAATTAATCTCTTTAATGCAAATGCAGCATAAACTTCCACTGGTGTTTAGCAGAATTGATATTGATTTAAGTCATCGTGTCCTTTGTGTTGCATGTCTTACTCTCAAAATTATTAGTTTTAACTGAACAAAGATGATGTCAATTTCTATGACTAGTTACAGCAAATGTATTCACAAGCATAAATGAAAGGCTCTGATTTCTTCTACATGTCTGCTTAATTTTGCCATTTAAGAATACCAGAAAATCCATCATATTACAAACACTGACATCATTAAGTTTCCTGGGTAAAACAGTAAGTAGTGAACAAACTCTACACAGAGGTGACTGAATGTCATTTTTTCTCAGAACCGTTCCCTTCTGTATCACTGACCTGAGATAAGAATATATGTAAAGTTAAAATGCCAGATTTTTTTTCTTTAGGACTTCCTATTATATTTAAAACTTAATTTTCAGAAAGATCAAAAAAATCAATAAAATTAAATGTTAAAATTAATTTTTAAATCAATTGAAGTAATATTCAATTTATCTGATGAGACCTGTCTAAATACAAGTTGTATAGTCTCAGCTAGTTATCTTGGCTCCTTGAGCTGCAAACAGATCTAGAAAGCATCCATTTCTGCTAAGAAAATTATCAAACTTAATAAGGTTGAAAATTTCTAGAGATGTTGATTTCTGTCTGTTAAGTGTAGAGTGATCTGGATTAGATCACAACCAAATCTTTTAGAGGGAAAAATATCTTGACAATTTCTCCCTTTGTGTTGTTATATATTCCCCAAAAATTGGTATTTTTGTATCATAAATTATGTTTTAAGATTGTAATCCACAGTGACCTATCACAGGCTACTGATTGGAATCATATGTATGTTAGTATTATGATTAATTTCCTCATTTTTCAGATAAAGTATAATTGTATCAGAATCAGAGAGTCAAAAGGACTAAAACTCCCAACTGAAACATATTTTCTGGTGATAAATCCAAATGTCTTTCTTTCATGAGGAAACACTTGTGTGACAGCCATTGTTTTCTCCATAAAGTACAATACGCGTGCCTATTTTTTTCATTTTGATTCATCAGAAACTTATGTCAGTGAGCAACTTATACCAAACAGTGATGACTGGTGGAGAGTGTGTGTTATAGGAATTGTGTTTTATTATAGAGACTTTGCAAAAAAAATTCCTTTTGTTCAGATAGTTAAAACCTCTATGTTTTTAACAGTTTACTATTACATTTCTTCAAACAAACAAGATTTTCTTATATAATTTTCAATTCTTTCATGTCCTTCTCCCTTTTTATGCCTTGCATCTTCATCTGCTGCTTTCTAATTGCTAGGGAAGGCAGACAAGATGCCCCATTGGGAACAGATGGCTTTCTGGAAATCTACCAACAAGGACTACTCCTGGAATAGATTTCATCTGCAGGCCCCACACAGAGGTAATATATGATACCTACAAATAGATAGTGCTCCAAAGGCTTAGGAAAGAAAAAAAAATATATCCTGCTGGAGTTCTTAAGCCTGTTATGACCACAACTTGCCAACAGAAAGGCAGGCATAAAAATAAATCCTATATATAGCATTCAATTTTTGAAGTTAATTTTCTTTACTTCTACATCATTCCCTATGATAGGGACAGTTATGCTTAAAATGCATTGTTTCTAAAGGTCTGTGTTTTACTTCACAATGGTGGATTTAATATAAAATTTGAAATTGGCTATAA
Organism: Tyto alba; assembly: GCF_018691265.1. NCBI lineage: Eukaryota > Metazoa > Chordata > Aves > Strigiformes > Tytonidae > Tyto > Tyto alba. The sequence continues at coordinate 37,370,620 of NW_024881316.1, read as the reverse complement.
TGTTATCCTACTTTACAGAAATAGTGTGAGATGTAAGATAATATATGAAAAGAATATTAAAATCTCCACATGAGTAAGAGTAAATAATATAGGAACACATGTTTGATTACAGTAAGTGTGAAGAAATGTCTTTGTCAATATTATGTCTTTCTCTTCTGTGTCCTGAACCTTCACTTTACTTTCTTTCATCATAGACAGGAGAGATATTATTTGTAACATTTTATAAAAGACATATTTTTTTGGTTTGGTTTTCCTAAATCTAAAATAAAATTGATGATAACCATATTGCATACGACTGTTCTGTGTGTTTGGAAAATATTATTCCAAGGTTATAGATGGGTCTATAAAACTGGGAGATCAGAGATATACTGTTTATGGTAAAAAAAATACAAACTACAAATAGCCAAGTGACAACAGTACTCTGTATCCTCAAGATTCTAACCTCAGCCTTGAAATAATGTGTGGTTTATTTATTGTTCCTGTTCACAATACAAAATTAATATTAGGGAACTTCATTTTTCATTATTATGAAACAAAAAAAAAATTAATTATGTTTTGTCTGTTTTAGCTATGGATTAGAGTTAGTGAAAAGGAATCCTAATAATTCAAATACTAGAATGCAAGTACCAGCAGGAAAATATCAGTGTTACTAATTCTATCATAGTTTTTAATAATTTGGACATGTTGGTGTTTTGAGGAGGAAAAATGGCTTGACTGCTTTTTATCTGAGTGTGCTCATGGTAGGGTTACCAATGTCATGACCACTTTTGGAAACCTGAAGAGGTTCCATTGTATTATAATGTGAAACTGTATGTGAAAACTTAGAAAAAAATCAAAAATTAGATTCATGTTATCCATACAAGAAAGGAAAAAAAAAAAAAAAAGGAAGAGACAACCATTTGATAGAGGTAAAAAGAGTGATACCTGCTTTCATTAGTACTATTTAGGAGAAAGGTCAAACATGGAACAGTATTAGTCAGGGTGTTTATGTTATCTTTACAATATAAACTAGAAACAGCTATTTAGGCTATAAATGGGAGTAACTATAGAAATTGCAAGTCAGGAAAGGAATATTCTTCCTTTTTTGAGGGAACCTTTGGACATTTTTACCTACCCACTATTTGATTAAAGCTCATTTTAATTTTGAGATAAGCAGCTGTCAATTAAGGGGAAAGATGCCAAGCTCTGCACGTAAGTCACGTGCACAGAACCATGTTATGACTGGTGTTCTGGATACAGCACAGGGGCAGATCTTCAGGTGCAAGCAAGGATCCCTTGGCACAGCTGAGGTGGTTTGTTTTAGCCTGTGTCAGTTGTTAATGGCCCCAAGGGTCTGTTAAGGTGGCTAAGACAAGAGCTTCCTTGTCCATAGCCTCTTCCTTGACTGGGCATCATGGCCATGGGCAAATTTTTCTGAGAGTGTCATGATGGAAAGTGCAGGGGAGCAGTGTACTCTCAACGACCGAAACAATAAAGACTATTGCAGATTAGCCAAATCTCAGGTAATGAGTATGAAATTTGCTTTCTTAACCCAGGTAAATGGTTACTTCTACTCTGAAGTAACATGTACAAGTAGACTTTACAATCTTAGAATAAATTAGTGGACACTATGTTGCGTAACTGAGAATAAAGGAATTCCCAGTTAGATCTGGTCACTATGGTCCATGTAAAGCCATTACAGATCACCAGCAGCTCTTACACAGTCAAGACTGTTGTTACAGAATTGAGGGGAGGGCTTGAAGGAAGGTGCTGAAGTTTTTTGCAAACACGTTGGGGTGGGAGCAGGGAGGGAGGAATTACTTTCTCATTGATGCCAATGTGTGTAAAACTTTTATAAGCATGGTTCCTTTTCTATGCATCTCAGAGGACTGTGCAAACTGCACTAATGATTTGACTAAAAGATCTGAAATTGTCTCATGAATATTTTACTGACAAATATACTAGATCAGAACATAAAGAAGTATATCATATAATTTCCTGTGGATCATTCTAGTAGTCATAAAATCACCATCAAAGACATTAGAGATCACCTATTAAGAAAAGGGCTGTTCATTCTCTCAGATGGTACTTCCATTGTCTCTTCCAGTGATGGTAGGGTCTGGGGGTGGAAAGTGCAAGTAATTTTCCACAGATAGCTTTCTCTACAAAAGCTGTATCAGCTGAGGCTTTTGCTAGAGAAATGCTCACTTCATCAGTCATGACTTCCAGCTCTACTGACCTTGGCTGTGTTTGAGTCACCAGTCTAGATGTAAAAAGCTATTCCTAGCAATTAATTTCTCCAACAAGATTGTAATCTTGAAACTGAAGCAAGACTATATTGCTGCATTTCCCAGTCTCTTAACAATCTCTGTCAAAAAAAGTAGATTGATATTATTTCATTTCCTTTTATTATAGCTTTTGACATGGGAGGAAGTAGAATCTTTGCTCTTAACTCTTGGCTGGCAATCATAGCTTTGGGAGGAACACAGCCTCAAATACAGCATTTAAAATTTAATGCAACTGTTACAGTTAATATGCCTTAATTTGGATATGTTAAAATACTAAGTATATAAGGGATATATTCTTATAATTAGCAGTAACTAGGATATCATCTTTAGCAGTGTCACAGATACTGTTAAGCTGAAACTGTTCTAAATAATTTGTTAATAAACAGGATTATGTAGTAATTTTGTCAATGGAATTTGTCTTCATAATGCAGGATATCCCATATTTTCCAAAGTTTTTACATTTCCAATCTAGGTTATGAATTCTGATTTCTAACAATTCAGAGTTGTTAATTCTGAGTCCAAGCAGTTGGCTGTTAAGAGCTAGAGACAAAAGTGACCAGGATAAGATCTTAAAGTTTTTCTTGGGCTTCAGCTTTTGTGGGACATAACTTTTAAATTCCAGCTCAATAACAAAACTTCTATAGTTTTGACATCCCATCTCAGGTTTACCTAAAATATTAGTCTGAGATTCATGTTGGTCAGATTCAAGAAAAGTTTTTGTTTTCTAATAACACATTGTTCAGGATTTGAACTGCATGAATTTAATCTGCAACTTTTCTTTACATTCCTCTGTATTCACCATGGGCAGTACCTGATGTATGACAATTGCTGAAATAACATTCCACCATATACATATAGTCATTTGAAAGTTTTTAGTGGCCCTTTTAAGGCACTCTAACAGAGAAACGAATGCAATGTCTAATTAATCACTGATTATTGATGGAGTAATTAACAGGTAAATCAATAGAAAAGGATCAAGCTTCCTGAAACCTGGTTACCTTCATTTTTAGGTTTCATTTATTCTTCATTTATTATAATAGATAAATATTGAAATCTACTGTCTTCAACATTTAATGGATAGTATCATTTGAAACAACTTGTGAGTGCTACTATGTAAATTTTAGGAATGAGCATGAGTGAAGTTAATCAAACGTGTTCTGCAGTTAAGCTGGTAAAATAGTTCAGTACCTTTTAGGACAGAAACAAGAAATGTAAATTGCTTTTATTTTCCACAGAGTCATTCAAATTAGGATAAACATAATCTATTAGATTAACTCACCTGGTAAGATTATTCCAACAATTATTTTCAAGCATGGATTTAAATGAACCAGATGAAGCCAGACTGTCCTCCACATACCTTACAGATGTGCAGCACGCTTCCAGAAGTTCATAGAGCCAATGGGCCATTCCTTGATTCCTAATGAATCATTCTAGTCTCCCCTGTCATGAAAATATTTTTATTTCATGACAAAACGTAGGTTTTCCATATCAGGATGTAGGTGAAATTCTAGTCACACAAAGGTTGAGTTCATTCATATTAGTACATCTGAATCAGATGTACTAATATGAATCTGCACACATCTGCACACCACAACATATGACTGAGCATGTGTCTCACATGAATCAAAATTTCTTCAGTTTGTTAGATTTGTTAAATAAACTGATATTTCTATCACATGACGAGAGGCAGGTGGCATCATGTACCAGAATTACTCTGTAAGAATCTATCCTAAGGTGAAACACTGCAGGGCTACCTCATCATTTTATAGCAAATTAATCTTTGCTATTAGAATAGCCTTTTTCAAAATTCATGAATATTTGCCTTTTCCCATTTCCATTATAAATGTTATTCTTTTTGGATATTCTTAATATTTAGCATTCCCTTCAGTATCTACTCCTCAAATATGTATGGAGAGCTAGCAAATACCATTTTAGTTACTCTGAAACCGAGCAGCTATATTTCACTTGTAAGAGCTTTCCTTCTAAAATAACACTTGTACCCACACAGCTGTTTATACTTTTCCTCTTTGATCTTCCTTTTGTTTGTTTACAGTTTTCTCATATTTTAGAGCCCATATTATACACTCCTTACTGCTCTAGAGAAGAAAATTGTCTCCAATTTTTATTACCCATTATTTAAATCATGCTGCATTATTTTGTTACAAGGTTTATTAGCATAAGTATCCCAATTTCATTTACCAATTTACAGATCTACACGTCTACAAAGTAGCCATACAAATAGCTAAGCTAACTTTAAGTAAGCAAGAGGACACTTTGTAGTTAGAAGGAAGCTGAGAAAAAGGGAAAGCTCTGACCTAAAGATTTTGTGCTAGATCATTCTTACACATAATCATTCCCATATATGCTCTACTCTCTTGTCAAATTTAGAAAGTAGTCAAGAACTTTAACCCTGGGGTAAAATCCGATTTGTAGGCTTTTTTGTTCTATCAGTAGTATACAACAAATTCATATAAATCACAACCACAAAAATGAGGCTGACTACATGAATTTCTAAATGTCCTGAAGCAAGATGATTTTGAGAACTTGTAACCAAATTCATGGTTACTGCAAAGTATTGTTGAAATTGGTATATATTGTGTTTCTAATAAAATAGCCACACAATCCTCCATCTCATTCCAGCATAAAATGTTTATTTACAGTAGCTACAAAATGCAGTATTTCCATATATCTTGTTTCTGATGTAATCTATAAATGACACACTTCTGCTATTTCAGATTTCAATTTTTCCCTAAGATTTCAAATAAAAACACCTTTTATTAAGTATCAATTTTGAAAGAAGTTACCACTATCCCTCAAATATGATTTTAAAATAACATGAAGGAAAAAAAATTTACTGCAACAATGTTCAGAATACCAAAATATGAAATTTTAATAGATATTAAATAGCTCTGCTCTCAGTCTTATGTAAACAGGTACATTGTAAGTCCATTTGGCACTTTACAGTCATTGTCAATAAGAATTCATCAGCAATCTTTCATCTACAGGAAGTTAAACAGTGTTGGATGAATGAAATAATATTTTTCATTAAAATGTATCATCTATTTGTGTATCTACAATCATAATTAATTGTTTTATAAAAAATGTGAATATTTCAAAAATTCAGTTAGGATCCTGAAATGGAGTAAACCAATTTTTTTCTGAAAAGGGAAAGTGACAACAACAATAACAAAAAAGGGAGCTATGAACATGAACTAGAAAAAAGGTGACTTCTAAAACAGAGAAGAAACATATTTATTGAAGTTAAGTTGAAATATTTTATCTTTCTTTTCTGGATCTATATATTATCAGCTCTTACTGTCTGAGAAATATGAGTTTTTCTGGTTTTATATTTATGATTAGATGCCTGGTCAAAAAAAAGGTAAAAATATTAAAGAATATATAAAAAATAAGAACTTAGAAAATTAAATTTAAATGAAAGGTTGACAGGCCCCAAAAAAAGTGAGTGTTGCTATAAAATTTTAATCAATTTAAAGTTATTTGGGGTTTTTTAAGAATAAAACCAAATTTGTACATGAAACCACCACAAAATCCAAACCAATCCAACCCCCATCCCCCCCAAAAAAAAACAAACCAAACCAAAAAACCACCAAACAACAACAGAGCAACCAAAAAAAAAAAAATTAAAAAAAATGAAATAACCCAGAAGAAAAGTGCTACATCCTGGTCAATTCTTTCATATCCTGTATCAGGAATCCCCATTATGAAAAGTAGTGGGGGACATTTCCAGCTCAAAGTTCCTAGGGAACACTGAAATAAAATTCTTTTTTTTAAGTGATTAGGGGACCTGAAAATCCTACTTTCAAGAAAACCCTTCAAAGATTAACTAACACACAAGGGTAACTTTGAAGACTCGCTTAGAAGTACCTACAATGCTGACTGCCTGCCTTCAAGGGTCTTGAGGCTTTCAGCTGTACAATGATGGATCAGAAATGCCTAAACACCTGGGACTGAGATCAGCACAGTTTGCAGTTTCTCATTTTCTGTGTCTCATTAGAACTAGAGAGAATTTCTATCTGACTCACCTGGATCTGAAATCAAATCAATTAGCATTTGTAAAGTAGTCTGAGAACATCAGCTCATAAATTCCACAGAAAATAAAATACCCACATTAAAATTGTCAAACATTTCATGTATCTGGAAGTCTCTTTAGAAGTTAGTTAGATACGTTGAAAGGAAGAATCTATATGGTAAAAATGCACAATAAAAATAAGCAGACAGCCTTTGTTATGTAGCATTACATAATTCTGGTTTACAGACATATTCTGTTGCAGCTGATAATAAGCCATGTAGTGTGAATGTGAATGTAAATGAAGTGCTAAATGATGAATTACACCATTCCGATTACACATCAGAAACAACATCCTTTATCTAGGTTGTTAGTGCCAAGAATATTACTTAATACAACAGGAAGGGTTGAAGGGAAATGGGGAAAAATGCAGTGTAAATACAGCATTATTCAATACCAAAAGCAATGTGTAGACAGACTATTCTTTTGTATCAGTGTGTTCAGAGTACACATTTGCATTATTCTCTAGGTTCTTTTAAGATATTTTTGGAGAAAATATTTGACGAAAGAGTGTGTTTGATTCATTCCATATTTTCCTTTGGATCATCAATAAAACCCTCTAAACCAGATGCAAAGAAGACGTAACCAATAACATAGCTTCAAACTAAGTACTCAGATCCTGATCTAGTTAAACACTTAAGCATATGTTTAGCTTTAAATATGTGTGCCCCATTTTGAGATTATTTGTGTGCTTAGAGCATATATCCACATGCTTTGTTTATCAAAGCTGAACTGAGCTATATTCAGAGATGATACACATATAATACTTAGGCCTCTAAAATGCTTAGCATAGTCCTAACAATTTTTAGTCTAATTAGCAACAAAAAAAGTAGAATCATAGGATTGCATATGTTGGAAAGGACTTTTAGGATCATTGAGTCCAACCATTAACCTAACCCTGCCAAGACCACCACTAAACCATGTCCCTAAATGTCACATCTACTTGTCTTAAATACCTCTAGGGATGGTGATTCAACCACCTCACTGGGCAGCCTGTTCCAGTGCTTGACAACCCTTCCAGTGAAGAAATTTTTCCTAATATCCAATCTAAACCTTCCCTGACACAACTTGGTGCTGTTTGTTCTTGTCTTATCGTTTGTTACTTGGGACAAGAGACCATTACCCACTTTGCTACAACCTCCTTTCAAGCAATTGTAGAGAGTGATAGGGTCTCCCCTGAGCCTCCTTTTCTCCAGACTAAACAGCCCCAGTTACCTCAGCTGCTCCTCATAGTGTTGTCTCTCAAACAGGGTTCATTACCCAATGTGCAAAAAGTCAGTCTTATGCACAGAGCTGAAATATCAGTTTATTCCATATTTGCACAAAGACGGGTGCTAGGTGGTAATTCCACAAAACTAGCACACCACTCAAAAGAATTTCAAGGTATTTATACACTTCAAACTACATGATTACATATTTACTGTAATGACTATTAGTTAGGTGCTTATCACTTCTATCCCTTACTGGTTAGTAACATGCCTTGCCTCAATTTAAAGTTACAGTGAGTTTTAATTCTTCTGTACAAGCTCAAAGGATGAAGGTCTTTATTTGGGCAGGAGTCTTCAAAGTGGTGGGCATGATTGTTACTATTATAATGATGATAGTTCTTACAAAGGACACTAATCTCTAATTAAACTGATTCACAGTAAAAAATTTTTAACAAGCCTCCATGTTCCAGGATGTTTATCTTCTTCAAGGACAGTAGCTCCTGATTAGAAGTTCCTTACTAACTATTGTTGGTGGTTTAAAGAACAAAATATGTTCTATCTGTCCTTGTATTTGATGAGAAACATTTGTGCGCACTACAAGAAGACTTGTGCTCTAGACCTTTCATCAGTTTCATTGCCCTTCTCTGGACATGCTCCAGCACCTCAGTGTCCTTCTTGCAGTGATGGGCCCAAAACTGAACACAGTATTCAAGATGCAGCCTCACCAGTGTCTATTGGCCTTCTTGGCCACCTGGGCACTCTGCCAGCTCATTTTCAGCCTGTTGTTGACCACCACACCCAGGTCAGCTTTCCAGCCACTCTTCCCCAAGCCTGTAGTGTTGCACAGGGTCGTTGTGACCCAAGAGTAGGATCCAGCACTCAGCCTTGTTGAACCTCATACAATTGGCCTTTGCCCACTGATCCAGCCTGTCCAGATCCCTCTGTAGACCCTTCCTACCCTCAAGCAGATCAAAACTCCTGCCCAACTTGGTGTTGTCTGCGAACTCACTGAGGGTTCAGGCAATCCTCTCGTCCAGATCATTGATAAAGATATTAAACAGAAGTGGCCCTAAATTTGTTCCACATAAATTATTGCTCTCAGTCTCTAGTATCTCTAAAGCAGCAAGCCATACCAATGCACTTCTTCCAAGTCTGGATTCTCTTTCTCTAAGCATGGTCACATGCTAATCACCACTGATATCTACAGAAAGTCCTTAAAGGTATGTTTATATCTATCTTCTCTATTTCTTTAACTTTCACTAAAATAAAACACCATGTATCATCTCTGCAATAATTTCTGCTATTTCAATGAAAATATGCTACATTGTATAACACAGTTTGAATTTTCATGAAATGAAGAGAACATTGTCACTGCTCATATATTTTTGAACCAGGTAATCTGTCCTAAGTAAAAAATCACCACTAATTATGTGAGAGCCAATGGATTCAAATGTCGCTCCTGCTTGGTGAAATTCTCAGTCCTTTCCACTGGGATAATAACACTACGGAAAACCTGCATTTCCTCCTTGGCTTGTTCTTTGTCACTACCACTGTGGATCAGCTGTACCATTACAACAATATGACACTGGGAGAAAAAGTGTTGAAGAGGTCAGATATGCCAGTTAAACCATGAATATCTGTCCAGCTCTTAAAGGGCTTGCCTTGGTGCTGCCACTTACCACGTTGAAAATAAAGCTTCAAAAGCAACACAGAGTAAAACATAATCTAGCTCTAATACCAGCACTGGCTCCACCAAGCTAACAGGAGGATCATGAAGCAAAAAAAATTGTTTAGTCACATAAGCCACCAGGAACTGAAGAGAATGCACACAGGGAGCAAATCTGGAGGAATAAATGCCTTTGTTACATTGCCGCATTTGAGAGTAGACCACTTTTTAAACCATCTTGTTGCTTTTGCTTTCCTTTCATCTGAGGCCCATAGCCAAGGCTTTTGAGGAACTCAAACTGGGAATGTGGCCAACTGCTACAAAGGTTGTTACATGGTTTCCGAATTATGTTCTTGGGTAAGGCAGATGTTGTTTAAAATACTGCATGCAAAACACTAAAATAAGAATGACCAGTAAAGCAAATAACTACAACAGCACATTCCCCAGAATAGATTTTATCCATCATGTATGTTTGGCAGCTGGTCTCTGAGTGTTGCGCTAAGTGGGAAAAAGAGAAAAAAAAAAAAAAAAAAAAAAAAAAAAAAAAAGAAAAGAAAAGGAACAGTTTAAAAAGAATCTGAACCTCCTAAAGGCCAAGATGAAAAAGTAAAGTATATTTCCTCAAGAAAATGCCAGGAACTATTCTTCTTACTGTCCCATACTTTTCCAATTGCTCATTATTTAATTATAGTAATTTTATGGCATCTATTGTTACATTTCCTTACAGGCAGAAAGAGAACAGAAAGTCTTTATCTAAAATTACATTTATTTTAAACTGAGAAAATCACAAAACAAGGAAGAACAAAACCAAAGACTTAAAGTGTTTAATGTACCATGAGCTGGATGAAAGCAGAAAATAATTCATTTCTTTTTAAACTAGATTTTTACAAAAGTGAAAAATACACCTAGCTCCTTCTTCAACTGAAGCATCTATACAGTGTCACAGTTGTCTTAAAGAGGTTTCTCCAAAATCTTCCTTCCTGCAGCCAATGCTCTTTTCCCCAAGCTTTATGAAGGTTATTGTATCTGGAGACAGCACTGTCAGGATTATGCCCTCTGAGATCCAGCAGTTAGTACTGAGATCTAGGAATCAAAGCTTTGTCCAACTTTCCACAGACAGAAATTTAATTGTTGGAGTTATTCTAGAGGCATTATGTTAGACTGGCAGGGACAATTAGACTCAAAGTACATGTATATAATTTTTGTGATGTAAGCATATATATACATAACTCACATGAAAGCTTAGTTTCTTATAAAGCAAAGGCAAAGCCTGAGAAATTACCTGCTCTATTTTCAGCAAAATTGTGCCTGGCTAAGCTTGGTCAACATACTTCTTACTCATCTAGCAATTTGGCTATCACCCAAACAACTTGATTCCTTTTCAAATTGTGCCTTGAAAATAAGTGCCCCAATTCCCTCAGATAAAAAAGGCAAAATCAGGGCAAAGACAGTGGGGAAACAGTTACAGTGTCTACTGAGATTGAATGATTTTTGAACTACTGGTCTGCAGATCCATGAGTCCCTAAGAAAAAGAAATTCACTGCCCATAGCCTCCATTCAGATCTGAAGGTCCTGCAAAAAGCAGGCTAGCTACAGAAAGAGAAGGAATTTTGCAGCAAGCTTCCCCCCATAATACTCTCTCATGTAAATAACCTGCCCTGCTGATAACCTGCAGATCTTTTTACAGATAACCTACAGGTTACAAGCAGGGAAATACAGTACTACTGAATCATACTCCCAACCCCCTACCTTTCCTTAAATCTCTAACAGCTAATAAAAAAAAGGAAATTGCTAAAATGAAAAACAAAAGCCTTGTTTCTCAAGGAAAATCTTGTTCCTGCAAAAAATAATAATACTGGAGACCCTCTAGTGACATCTAGGCTACGCTACAAGTATATGTCATGTTACCTCCTGGGGTTCGGTGGCTCAGGCCAAGTCATTCCATGTCTCTCCTTCAACAGAACTGCTTTGGATTCAACAGGGACGGGAGGCAGACAAGGTGTTCATCCAGACCTGTGGACTGGGCATAATTCCCACATTCCACAGTTCAGACATACTATTGAGAATCTATAAAAAGTTATTTTTTTTTGCTTTAGATTTTATCTGCAAAATATCTGGAGATGATAGTGCTGGGTACATATATATGCACTGTTATCAGAAACAGGTATACTATATTGGGTTTATACAGACATAAAAGCATTTATTGGAATAGATAGAAAAATAAGCTTTTCTTCCCATCTGTACACTTGCTAACATTTGTCTTGTGCTAACAATGAACAATGAAAGAAGATAACCTTGAAATGGACAATATGAGCTACAGACCTTGAAGACGATTAAGGATAAGAATTGGTCTCCCTTGAAGGCGGTGACATCTCAGTATTTTTCCTTCTTTCTTCCCTTCTTCAGAATGATTTGGCAAATTGCACATTCCTTGCTGTATCTTCTGCTATCAACTCTTTTCCTTTGAACTTATGTGCCAAACAGACCATTGTAGTTCTGATGTACTATACTTTTCTGTAAGTTTCAGTTAATGTGCCTCATGAAGGGGCAATGAAATGGTTTCTTCCTGTTCACTCTTCTACAAAGAGTGTATCAGATCAATATTTTTGTCCTTTTTTCACTCTAATATTGTCTCCGCTCAACCTTGTCTTCCTTGCACACAATGTACTCTACAATGCTGATTTCTAAACCCAACCTGGAAAATTATAATGTAAAAAGATGATCATCAGCCTGGGACAAAAAGGAAATATTTCAGTCAGCCTCTACAGCTTAGACAGTATGTCTCCAGAATACTTTCTTTCAAGTTTGCAAGGGCAGGAGAAGGTCTTCACACCACTTCAGTTGTATAGATGAAAAACGGAGAAAGGTTTCTGTAACTCATGTAGAGCCCTGATGCTGCAAGAACATTTTGCACATTACTAAACTGTGCATATGTGAAGAGGCCTTGCAGAAATCGCCTAACTGTATTTGCAGAATCAGTCCTTAAAAAAGATGTGGTAAAGTGAGACAGAAATACGAGTCAGGATCACAGAACAGTTCAGGTCAGAAGGGACCTCTGGAGATTGTCTTGTCTAATATCCATGCTCAAAGCAGAGTGACCTACATCAGGTTACCCAGGACTGAGTATGACAGGGTTTTTAATATCTCCACAGATGGAGACTCCACTACCTCGCTGAGTAATCTGTTGCACTGCCTGGCCACCTTTATAGGAAAAAAATATTTTCATTCTTATGTTTAAATAGAATTTTGTCTATTTCAATTGCCTCAAAGTCTGGCTCCAACTTACTTTACACCTTCCCATCAGGCATTTATACACGTTGATAAGATCCCTCTGAGTCTTCTCTTCTCCAGGTTGAACAGTCCCAACTCTAGTCCTTTCATCATCTTTGTGGTCTTGCACTGAACTTGCTCCAGTAAATCCATGTCTGTCTTGTCCTGGGGAGCCCAGAGCAGCAGCACTCTCAATGCGTCTCACCAGTGCGAAGCAGAGAGGAAAGATTACCTGCCTTGACTTGCGTTCCTTGGGCAGTCCAGGATGCTGCTGACAGCCCAGAGTGCTGCAAGAGCACATTGTTGGCTCATATTCATCTTCTTGTCCACCAGGACCTCAAGGTCCTTCTCTGCAAACCTGCTTTCCAGCTGGACAGCCCCCAGCATATCCTGGTGCATAGAGTCCTTCTTCCCCAGATATAGGACTTGCATTTCCCTTTGTTGAACTTCATGAGATTCCTGTCAGAATGCTTCTCAAGCCTGTCAATGCTGCCCGAATAGCAGAACACCCATTTGAGTATATCAAACACTCCTCCCAGTTTTATATCACATGGTAACTTCCTGATGATGCACTCTGTCCCATTACCCATGTCATTAATGAAGATGTTAAACAGTATTGGTCCCAGTATCATCCCTCAGGGCACACCACTAGTGACTGGTCCCCAGCTGGATGTTGTGCCACTGATCACAGCCTTTGAGACTGGCACATCAGACAGTTTTCTGTTTACTTCACTGTCTTCTTATCTAGTCCTGATTTATCAGTTTGTTTATGAGTATCTTCTGAAAGACAGTCTTACTAAAGCTAAGACAAGCAACATCCACTGCTCTCCCCTCATTTTCCAAGCCAGTTATCTAATTGTAGAAAGCTATTGGATTAGTTAGATATTAAAAGTCAGTTAAGAGATCATGCAGTCATTTGTATGTTTGTGTGTATATGTCCATATATGTGCATATATAAAATATATATTGAGACATAAAAAGGTGCAGAAAATATTAAAATCACAAGTTAACAATATATATCTCATTTTAAAAATCACTTTATGTGGACTGTCTTGATAAGAAGAATGAGGGCAGGATACTTGGGAAATCTTCACCTCTGCCCAGGCTTGGTGTGATAGGCAGACACCATTCCAAGCAGAAGCTGCCAATGGGATGATTTCCACAAAGTCACAGCTATAATGTAGCAAAAATATGATCACGATTTTTGAGCACTGGCACAGAACATAATGTCTTTGTATCCAAGAAGCATCATCTTCTCACCTCTTCAAAGAAGCACAACTGATGTTATAGCATGGGCTTTCCTCTGGAAGCAGAGACAACAGTCCTCATGTGGTTTCTTCGCTGGAACAGAACCTCAATTTCCCAGCAGTAGACAGCCTTATAGTTCCACTGCAGCTAGTTTGGTCTTCTTATTTGCAGGTGGAATTAAACAACTGGATTCTAACTCAGTTCCATCTCTTCCCAAGGTAATGATACTGTGGTCTTAAGAAGATTTACAAAAGCAGAAGACTTTCTCAAAAATGGAAATTAATATCAAAATAATCAAGGTAAAAAGAGAGAAAGAAAGAAGGGTTTTACATAACTAAATCATTTCTACTTAAAGCCCTTACAAATTGAATCAGATGGAACCTTAGAACATGAAATAAATATGCCTGTACATAGTCTTGAATGCCATCATTTTTAGTTCAACAGAGTAATTTCTGGAAATCTCTCTAACATATTCATAATTTAAAAGGTATCTACTTATAGTGTATGTGTTGTATAAAAATATAAGATGAAAAGGAAGGGGTTAAGAAGAGAGTATTGTGTGCCACAAGTAAATGCAGAATAAAGGGGGGAAGTGTAGAAGGAGGTGCAGAAAGACAAGTCTGTGTCTGTCAAAACATGAGAATCAGAAATGATTAGAGTCCAAATTACAAGTCTGTCTGTCATGAAGCATGATAGATTTAAAATACAGGAGAAGGCAAATGACAGTTAAAGAACAAGCTGGAAAAACTTTTGCCAAAAAAGAAAAATCACAGAAAAGTAGCCTGACACAGCCAATCAAATTCAGAGAGCTCTTCTTGATAGAAAATTGCTTAGTGTAAATGAAGGTAAATAACTGTCTAGAGGAGAAACAGACGATTGAACTTAATGAACACTCTGAACATCACTGTTTACTGTGTGAATCATTATCACTGAATCCATAGCCAACTAGATTGGGAAGAAGTTCAAAAATTACCTGAAATACTTTGTCCACCTGAACAGAAATTTGTTTGACACAGCATAGTTCATTCATGTCTGTGAAGGACAGACTTTTTCTGTTAATTCTCCTGAATATATCATAATTAGCTAACATTATTTCAATAAGGTGACACATAGGATAGATATTTTAAACAATGGGATATCCTAGAAGGTAATTTTCAGTGTGACCATAAAGAACTCTCTCTTCATATCCGTATTTTACATATGGCCTGCCTTATAAAACACTCAGCTTGTCTTTCATCCAGGTTTCAGGCTATGATGTAAAATAATACTGGCTTTACAAATACATTTGTGGAACAAATACAGAAAAAAAAAATGAGGCTGAATGTCAAAATTCTATTCCAGTTTAGACTTGCCAAACTGTCAGAATATTTGTTATTTTTCTTAAAACCCCAGCTGCTAAAATCAAGACAAAGTGGAAGAATTTAAACTTTTGTTCAAAAAGATATTTTAGACACCTTAGAGTCTGAATAGCTTTGAAATTGTGAAATAAGCAGTGCAAATTATTCAGAAACCAGAAAGGAAGGAGAAAAAATGCAATATTCATTAAAAACAAAGACAAAACAAAACAAAAATGACCCCACTCAAATAAAATCACCCTTGAATGATTTATTAGGGCAAACCTATTATTTTCTGAACCTTGTTTATGAATTTGGCAACACTTCACATCTGGGGTACTTCAGTAATCTTGGGGAGATCAGATAGAAGTTATTGATTTTAATTTTAAAGAAATATGAGTTAGCTCATAAATTTGAGTTTGTGCCCCAGTTCAGATTCTAAATTTGGAGGTTTCCAGATCCAAGGTTTTTCTTTGCACTCACCACTAATTTGTGTTCATGTATAAATAAGACTGAGTGGGAGAGTGGCGGGACAAGGAAGCAAACACTGCATATAATGACAAGTTTTCTATCAGCCATTTAATTCAGAAGCAAACAGCTATCTTCTGTACATATAGATTGCTGAGAAGAGGTAGCAAAGTTACTCTTCAGGGAACATGATGATCCTGCTTCTAGGCAATAACCTAAGTGTACTTGTCCCCCACCCACCCTTGACTGTGACTAGGTGTCTAGGTTTAATCCCAAAGGTTTTCATTCTCTCTGAACAACTTGAAGTGCTGAATATCCTTCAGCGATGGGGCTTCCAGCACTCATATCACCTTGTTGAGTCTTATCTATGTTTGCAGTTGACAAATCAGTAGATAATGATATTTGCTGAGCTTATATCACCTAGTAAGCAACAAGTTTCAACTTTACCCTCAGCTAAACAAAGCTGAATAAATCAGGCTGCTTTTGCGCTTAATGAAAACTAGAGCAATTTAAGAAATGTTCTATTTCTGTTGATTAGTAATGGCTATCCGCTGCTCCTGAAACTAGTCCTCTAAAGTACTGGAAGAGCTAGTATCTGTAGCAGATGTCTTTTCAAGTCATACCAATATTATTGCATATTCACACACAGTATAAAATGAAACAATTGTGCCTAGAATGGCTTCAATTCACCAATCTCTAACACCTTGCACATAAGGAAATCCTTTAACAATAGAATGAAGTCCAAACTAAACAGAGAAGAATTGTTTTGAAGGATGGCTCATTTCCTACTTCTGGCTCTTTACTGTTGATTATTTCAGCACTCATTTCACTTTATAAATGGAAACTGAATCATAGTTTACCACTGGAAAATTATTGGAAATCAGAGTCCCTTCAAGTCACAGACATGTCTATTTCCTCTCTGGACAGGAAGACTATGCTCAGATGGTCCTTTTGGGAGCTCCAAATGATAAAAAGCCTATTTCTTGCCAATTTCAAAAAGATCTGTGTAGTGTTTTCATACTTTACTTGGGAAAAAAAAAAAAAAAAAGTCAGAAAAGGTCAGGATGTCCCTCTCCAACTATGAATGTTAGAGCAGGAAAAAGGATAGGTGAGTATACATTTTCTACTTGTCTAGACAGCATAAAGTCTGCTTGCAAACCTGGAATGAGACAGATCTTCTAGATTCTCATTTCTGTCTTTATAACTTATTCATCTGTATTTATTGGATTTTATATACAAAAGAAGACCAGAAAAGGCAGGTCCATGGATGTAGACATCTGTGACAATATTTTTGTAAAAAAATGTTATAATACACAATTCCTTTCAGCTCATGTAAAAATGTTAAAAGTTTCCAGAAAGAAGCTAAACAATAAAAAAATCCCACTGCTTCCCTCTTGCACTAGCCTTCATCTGTCTCTGAAAGCTGGAGAGAGTAGATGGATTTCACTGTTTGTCTCAAAAAGCAGGTGCAGGATATTTGTGGTAAGTTCTAAAGTCCAGAGACTGTAGAGGAAGACTTCAAGAGTCATCCAAAGCTGGTAGTCTCATTGAGTCTGAGAGCAGAGGCAGCAGATTTGGATTGGGAAAGCCTAGGGAAGACAGTGGCTGCTGATGGGATGAACAAGGCAGATACCAGCTATTTCACAAGTACTACAGGGCTGTAGCTCAGACTATTCAAACCATAACCATTCCAGTATCATATGCACAGAGAAGCAATTTTCTGTCACATGAGTCACTTGATCAAATACCCATTTCTGTGTCCTAGATTCCTATAGTTGTCTAGTCTCCATTATCAGTGGAGAAAGATAGGCACTTCTTATAGCACAACTTTGTTCCTCTTCAATTAGATGCCCCTAGCTTGTCAGCTGAATCGCATTTTAAAAATACCTTTTTTTCTTTTTTTTTTTGCTTTACAGGGGGCATAGGTTGGCTGGCTTATACATAAACATCCACACTGAAGACTTCAGAATTTTTTGATTACTTTAGTGGCAAACATTTGTCACAGTACAGGGATGGTAAGGGCTGGTGGTACCCTCAGGGCCCTGACAAAAGGAAGGATGAGAGGTATTTGCACATCTCCAAGATCTGGAGGTAAAGTCATGACCAGGAGAGGAAATCCTGGGTATATAAGGTAATAAAAAGAGAGAGAATGAGAATCATCCTTTTGAGTGTTGTTAAGGAGAGAAGGTTGGGTATATTTTGCAGATCAAAATAATTTCTGTACTAAGGCACCATGCTGTGGAGGACTTAGCCACTCACCTGGTCCTGTGGCAACAGATTCCTCCACAGTCTGGGTGGACAGAGAGGAGAGACATTGAGAGACCTGTGGGTGCTGACCGTCAGTGCTTCCCACTTGCCTCCCAAACAGCCGTCCAGATCACCATCATGCTTTCCACACATGCACGCACCTCAGGAAAAAAAAAAAAAAGGAAAATGGTCATCCTAGTTTCCACATATTTTCATTTTATTCATCACTTGTGAAGCAGTTCTGTCAAAAAAGTATAAAGAAGCCTCTGTTAACAGTTTCCACAACGTTATTCTGATAAGCACCTTGAACTGGGCACTTTAGGCAGCTGTTTGCCTAATTTGTCCTTAAGATCCACTTCCTGACCTTTCTGATTTCAGAGAACAATGTTTCCAAGAAGGGTTTTGTATTTCTGTATGACCAGTAGAATTCACTGTTTGATGTAGAAATAATGTATTTGATGTAGGAGATATCATAATGTCACTAGAATAAGTAAACAAGTGTCTATACCTTACATGCCGTCAGGATAAGGTAAGAAAAATAGTTAGAAAAAAAATCTTTAAATAGAATGATGAATCCTCTAAAAGGACTGCTATGCCATCCATAAAACATAGAATCAGACAAGGAAATGTGCTACTGTCAACATAAGTTTGATTCTTGATATTACTGTACTGGTTTTGGCTCAGATAGAGTTAAAGTTCTATACAGTGCTTTTATGGGGTTATGTTTCGGATTTGTGATGAAACCAGAGTTGATAACACAGGGTTTTTTTATTGCTGAGCAGTGCTTACACAGCACCAAGGCCTTTTCTGCTTGTCACACCACCCCATCAGCGAGTAGACTGGGGCTGCACAGGAAGTTGAGACGAGACACAGCTGGGACAGCTGACCTCAACTGACCCAAGGGATATCCCATAACGTATGACGTCATGCTCAGCAATAAAAAGTTGGAGGGAAGAGTAAGGAAAGGGGGACATTTGAAGTGATGGCATTTGTCTTCCCAAGTCACCATTAATGCATGATGGAGCCCAGCTGTCCTGGAGATGGCAGAACTCCTGATTGCCCATGGGAAGTGGTGTATTAATTCCTTGTTTTGTTCTGCTGGCTTGAGCGGCTTTTTCTTTACCTATTAAACTGTCTTTATCTAAACCCACGAGTATCCTCACTTTTACCCTTCTGATTCTCTTTCTCACCCCACTGGTGGGGGAGTGACTGTGTGGGGCTGAGCTGCCTATCAGGCTTAAACCACGACAATTACTAATTTCCTGTATTTCCAAACTTTCAGCACAGTGCTCGGAGATCCCAGGTGACATGGGATACTTGTTATAACATGTGCAGAAGCACTTTTATCATCTCCTTCCTCCACACCTCCAGTTTAGGAATTTGTTGTCAAATATCAAGGGGATTAGTTTCAAACGTCAAAAGCAGATGTGAGGTTATGAGCAAAGTTTTTTGTTAAAAAAAAAAATAAATATATATATATATGTGTAAAACTGCATTTCAGACACCTTAGATAAAGAAATGTGAATTGCTTCAAACAATTCCTGTTTAATATTCTAGACTGCTGGTCTGCAGGCGTCCAAATGGAATGCTAATTATCCACTTTCTTCCCCAGCTAAAAGCTTCACAGAGGCTGACAGAAGGAAAGGCACTAGACTGTTGAACAACAATACCATGCTTTCAGTGGGAAAGACAACTATAAAATGTTTCCTGCAGCCTAATTCTTCTAGCATCAGCTGATCCTTTACTAGTCCCTACTTGACACCAATTAATCTCTCCTCTACAGCTTACTATTCCCCGGGGTCTTAGTCGATATTCTTTTACTTTATGCTGCATTTAAAATTGAGGTTGGGAAGAACACATTGAGTCCCAAATACAGTAGAGTAACACATTTAGATTCCTCTAAATCTGATGAGACGTCTTTCATTCAAATCTTTAATTGCCTAGCAAAGGAATTTACAAGATGGCTAGTTCATTGGAATGTCTGCATCATCTTTTCCTTAAAACAAGTGATGTCTCAACTGAGAAGTAGAGGGAAGTTCACCTCTTACTGTCCATCAAGCCAAAGAGACACTGAGGTAATGCATAATTTTTAATGTTCCTCCCCATCTTACTGCCTCCAAATTTCATTATTTGTTGATGCACAGAACATAGTTCTGTTCTTCATAACATTATTGAGGATTGCCTCAAAATGAGAAAGTATGAAGTAATAGTGGCAGGAACAAGAAGATGCCCTTCTTGTCCCCCATTCTCACAGTTGCACAGCTCATTTCAATCTGGAGCAGTTTTCTGCTTGAGTATCTTCACTCGCTTCTTCTGAATCTTTCTGATCTCTCTAGCTCCATTGACTGTCTTACTTCCTAAGTGCTCCAGAAACATCCACTGCTCAAAGTTTTTAAATAATCTTTGCCATACACAGTCTACAATGGAACGTGTTTCCACAGGGCTCCTCCTACCAACGTGCCCACTTTCTTCCAGGTCTTTACACTTTCAGTCCCAAGTGTTTTTTTCTCATTTGCACTGATACAGCTCTGCTGATTCTGAAGAATAAAAATATTATTTACACTTCATTAGTATGTGCTCAGTATAGAGAGTTGGAACAACAGCTGAGAAACTGTGTTTTGTTTCCTGGCCAATATGGAACATGTAAAACTTGTGGAGCAGCAGCTGAAAGGCTGTGTTTTTAGTTTTGGGACCAATTTGACATCTTTTAGCAATTTTTTTGGGCAGCAATTCAGAAGACTCTGATTCTTCCCCCACCCCAGACATCAATCTGGTATCTTTCTATCTAAGTTTTTTGACACCTTTTGTCTGTGGAAATCAATAAACAAAGTCTGAAAATAATTTTCCCTGCAAAAATAAACTGTTATGGAGATTTCTGATATCGTTTTTGGCCAATGTATGACTTTAAAATCCAGACTTTTCATCTTCCCTTGCCTATGCTATGCTACATTTATTTTATTTTACTTTAAAATGTAATTACTTTTTTCTTTGAAATATGACTCTTAGAATTGATATGTTCCAGACACATTTTTAAGTGAATAATTAGCAAAATTTTATTACAGAATTTGAAGGGTGATTGCTGAGGCTATTGGGAATTTTTTTTATGAGGCCTCAGATATTTTTTATATGCCTGATCCCTTTAATGAAGTTTTTTATATATCTGTTATTCATGAAAGGTGACAAAAAACAACCTTATAACAGGAGGTCATTGTGCATCTAAAGCTAGTGCCTCTCATGATAATCCTCTGCACGTTTTTTATCTCCTAGGCACATTTAGGAGATTGAGTATATTGCAGTTTCCATATCCAAAAGCCTTTGTCCAGCAAAGTACCTAATTCTAAGGCAAGATAGATAACATGGACTTCTGCTTATTAGGGACAGGGCTGACAATAACTTTAATTTTATGTGGATATCAAACAGTCCTTTATGTCATGGTAATAACATCTTCATTTTATTTGATGCAGTCTAGATTAAAACATAAATGAGAAGATGGCAGTACGCAGGTATGATTTGAAATTTTTGCTTCCCCATTTAAACCCATTGAGAACTGTGGGACTCATATAACAAGATAGATTATCTTACACTGAACTACTTAGTAGTTTCTTTGATATGTTGAGGTTTTTTAACACTAGTTATTTGAGGGGCATATTACTGAACTATGTACATAACTTGCCTGGCAGTGGTATTTTCCATGTCCAGTATGGTCATTCCTCTGTGCTTGCAACATATGCAAAGCAAAAGAGTGACACTGAAAATTCTCTTTCACTGTATTGATTTCATCTGCACTACCATTCTGCAGATAAAAATGTTAAATTCTTTCCAATATTTTTTTATTTCACATAAATTTTATCTCTCTGCAGAATGTTGGCATACTCAACAAACATAAATTGAAACACGCTTAAAAACTAGGGATGAATATTGCAGGTGTGATGGAGTCAAAGGTTCCTATCTCCTCTTTTTAGGGACAAATCAGAAAGGTGAAACATTTTCCTAGGCTCACACAGGAGGGCAAATAATAGAATCAAAAGCCAATCCTGTACTTGAACAAAGAGACTGTGCCTTCCCTTGAAACTCAAAACTCACAGCAAACAAAAAAATCCTACCTTATAATCTCACCTGCTCTTGGGAACTGAACCTGTTTATATTATTATTCTAATATCTTTATCTGGATGAATACACACTGCATACTGTTCTAGTAGGTCAAATCCTTTATCATGGCCAAAAAGGTCCCTATGGGTGCCAGGGAGCAGTAGTGCAGCAGCGGGACAGGCCTAGATTGCAAGTTGGTACCACTGCAGAGCACAGGCTGGTCACTAACAGCTCCTCACACATGGCAGGAACTCGTACCATAAAACCAGTCCGAAGCCAGGGGTGAAGGATTGAAAGCTGTGTGATTAGAGGTCCATTACTTCTCCATGTTGAGACAATCTGCCTGAGGCTTGATATACTGCTGCGAGAACCCACAGACTTCTAATGACATAAATGCCCATTTTTCACGGAAAGATTTCTTTCCAGTAATTATTTTCTTGAGTATCATGAATTTTCACTAGCATTTCTGTTTAGGGTCATTCTTGGATTAGGCAAAATTCTTCATAGAGACTGAATGAGTATCTTTTTACAGGCTTTTATTTATTTACAATTTAATTTAAAATTCCTTTCTTCAGTTTATAACTATAATAATTTTTCTGTGTGAGTTCCATTCAGTCCTCAAAGCTGTATATCAGAACCCTGGTTCATAATTATGAAACTTTCTTTCTTCCTTAGTCACTATTTTCCTTCTTTACACTGCTTCACTTGAGCTATTTCACACAAAAAGATACACTTATATACATGGGCTATCTGACACGGCTTATGCCACACCACACATTTGGTCCTGGTTTTCTATGAGGAACTGACAAAAGGAGACTGACAAATCCCTGTATTGTCAAGTCTCAGTAACCAAAATTTAAATCCTCAAATTTAACCCAAATTCCTTGTCTGATTTTCAGATACACTATTTCCTACCCACTGTATGTTATAGCCAATAAGATTGTTTTTCTTCCACTAAGGTAAAAATTAAAAATATTTGATGTCATCAAAAATTCATTCTGGATTTTGCCAAAAGAACTGTGTCTGTGCATGCAGTGCAGTGATTTATTCTTTTTATTATTTAAAAAACAACAACAACAAAACAAAACAAACAAACAAACAAAAACAACAAAAAACCAACCAAACAAAAAAAAACAATCAAAAATTAATTATTCACATGAATATTTTGTAACAAAGCGCTCTCATTCCAATATATGTTTATAGATTTATTGCCTATGAAAATTTCATATTTTTCTCTTCTTACCAATTCGGTGGGGCAAGGAAGAACTGTAACATAAAGAAAGTCAAAAATCAGAATAGTATTTCCAGCAGAGAGACAGATTAAACACAGGTGTTTTAAATATTGCTATGAGAGATATAATATTAAGACTGCCTTTTCATTCTCAGTGGGATTTTTATTTCTATTTAGGCACTGAATGTTGAAACATTTAGAAAACAATTTAAATTAAATCATAGAATGGTAAAGAGAAAGTCTGCTACTGAAGTTCCATGTTTGTCCCCTTGCCAAATCAATAATATTTACTATGATATTTTTCTTCAGTCTTATGCAGTACTTTCTGTCTCCAAAATAATAAAGTTTACCACTTGTCAGAAGTTATTCCTTATTTCTCTCCTGTAAGTAGCACACAAGATAGTCAGACCTCCTTTGTTGCATATGTCAGAACAGGACTATTCCCACCAATGAATATTTAATTCTCTGTCAGTCAATGAAGAAAAATGCGTGGGCCTGAATACTTCTATTTAGTTTGAATAAAAGTGGTGGCATTCATTTTGAGCAAAAGTGGAGTTAGGCACAGATCTAGGTAAGAGTGACATGGGGGAGAGAGAAGAGGGAGACACTGCCCACCTGCAATGGCTGCTACAATATCACCTGAACCTGAGGACAAACAGCAAACCAGGCTGGTCTAGGAGGGGTTGCTGCAAGCTCCTGAGCTCATCACCTCACTCTTTATTCAGTTCAAGCTAACTAGATCCCTTTTTCCTCATCTGACAGATTTTAAGAGTTAGATGTGTTCTAGCAGTAGATAGCTGTTGACTTTGCCCCTTACAGCTCACCAGTTTTAATTACAGTCAGTCGACTCTACTCTTTTGGACTTCTATCAGAACAAATGAGGGATGATCATTGGTTTGCATATAGGAAATTCTGGGGTTTTTTTGTGTTTTTTTTTGTTTGTTTGTTTGTTGTTTTGTTTTGGTTTGTTTTAGTTTTTTTTGTTTGTTTGTTTGATTTTTTGTTTTTTTAATGCAAGTAACTCTTGCCCTTGTGCAAAAGGCTAGAATAAAGTTGTATATTATTTACATCATAATTATATCCTGTTTGAAGGATATACATTGGATGACACACTGCAAAGGAATAGTTTCATCTTAACAAGAAAATATTTAAGATTTGACTACCCAGATAAATCTTTGTATCTGATCCACTACTTGGAATGTCATGCAGCAATTTTTAGGGGCAGCTGTAATATGTGCTGACATATCAGATACAATTTTAAAAAGCTTTACATAATAGCAGACAATATTTTGTTCTTGACTTGCTGAAATTACTTATGGAGAGTCACAGCTCTCACCACAGGGGGAGTCCCTTTCTCATCCCTGCTGAAAGTTTGAAAACTTCTAAATGAAATCTCTGTTAGATTCGAAATTTATTCTAACAGGTGTCTTTCCTTTTAGATACCTTTCCCCACTAAGCAGTGTCAGAGAACAGGCACAGACACTGGGACTTTGTCATCTGTATATTCTTTATTCCTAGAATAGTCCCTCACATAGTTTTGGTCAGCTGGATCTCTTCCAAATGATTCACACAGTTTGGGGCTACCACATGTTAAGGATCACTCCTGATAAGTGTTTTAGATGAAGCTATCCTGCTCTAAAAGCAAAGAATGTTCAACAGTATGGACAGGACCAGACTATGCCAGCTGGCCTCAGTCCAGAGAACAAGCCCTAGAGCTCTTAAGTTGACTACTTGTGGTAGATGTAGTTTCTGGGTTTCGTATATATGGCTATATACATAGCAAGTACATTGCCATTCCTGTGAAATGTCTGGAAGACCAGTTGAATAGACTAACTTTTCTATGAAGAATGTGCTAAAACATTAAAATTAAGTACTTAATGCAGGATACCAAAAGTATATTTTGGACTGCCTTTCAGTTATCAGTATGTCTTATTTTACATTGCTGCTCTCTGTTCTGTTTAACTGAATAGCCTAAGCAAAAAGTGACAAAAAGAAAAGAAAATATAAACCAGAGTGGTTACTTTCCTGGCAAACTGAACTTACTTCAATATAGCATCTTTGTTATAGTAGAATTTAGCTTCCAGTTTTGAAAGACAGTGTCAAATACAACTTCCTGGAGAAAAAGACTATTTCACCATCTCTAATAAATAACAGTAGCATACTGCAGGAAGAGTCTAGACTTATATTAATTTAGTTCCTACATTCATCGTTAACCCACTGGGATTATACAAAACACTTTATAAGATGTAAGGGTGTAACTTCCTCAGCCCAGGAAGGCTGCACAGAGGTGTCTTTAGCAAATCCATCCATAATATGAATCTCTTAATGTTGCATCCTTTACCGATTTTAGATACTTCATTATGTGAAATGAAATACAAGGCATATCCACATATGATATTGAATTTTGGCCTTATAAAACAATAATATCATTTGAGAATGTAATAAATGCATAAGATGATATAGGGGAAAAAAAACAAAACAAAACAAAACAAAACAAAAAAAAAAAAAAACGCTCAATAAAATATAGTTGTTCTACTCCACAGAAGAAGAAACAGGGCATGGGCAAGCCACAGTTTTTTTACTTTTTGCAAGTTAAACAGAGCCTGAATTGTCTATCAAGGTTGAAAGAAATTTAGTGTTTCTGGTATGTTTCCTGAGAAAACTCCTGTGAAGCAGTAAACATTATGGAAAACCAGGGTTAGTTATATCTCTGACAATGTCTAGGGTTTCCATGCTCACTCTGAGGTAGCTATTAAGATCTATTTTCAAGATAAATTATTTAATTTCCTTCCCTAAATCTGTTTTCCAGACAAGATACACTAGTTGCTTTGAAAAAGGAGTCGTTTTTTTTTCTTTCCAGAGAGCTTTCACTTTAACAGGTCAACCACTGCCATCTCAGGTTAAGCGATTTCAGCATTATCACTGATACTACAGGGTTTGCAGGAAGTGAAACGAGCACTGTGAAGGTTTCAGGTCAAATATTAATCTACCTGACAGTAGCATGTCTGGAAAGTTTCATCTTCATCATTCCAGGGATGCCTAAATCCTTCCCACCTGCTGGCACAGCATTGATTCCCAAATTACAAGAAAATTTAGAATTTCAAATCTGTATTTAAAAGTCTATTTGAAGAAGGGATTTTCTTTGCTTCATGTAACTTCATATACTTAATAGTGAGAAAGGGCTGGAAACCTAGTTTTATATATATATATTTTTAAGAGTTTCTTAATTTGTTTTTCCTGTTTCAAAGAAAAGCCAGGTTTCAGATGCAAATTTCTTAAGTCGGTAAAAGATATCATCTCTCTGTTCTGTGGCTGGGAATGGATAACACTCATTTAATTTATGTACATGGCATTTTTCTACACTGCTATAAAAGAATGCAACAATAGTTATACTGTTCCAAAAAGCAGTTTAAGAAAAAATCAGGCAGAGTTAAGAATATTAATTCTGTGTTGCATAACAGAAACACTATGTCAAAGAAGTAAAATATTTCTGCCATGAAAAGCTTCCCATGCAAAGAACGCTTTTAGAACTTTACCCACTTTACTTCTGGAAAATTCAAGATAAGGGGTTAATGTTAGGTCCTGTACAGTTTAACATCTTTGCTGTTGACATGGACAGAAGGATTGAGTGCACCCTCAGCAAGTTTGCCAACGACACTGAGCTGTGTGGTACGGTGACATACTAGAGAGCAGGGATGCCATTCTGAGGGACCTGGTCAGGCTGGAGAGGTGGGTCTGTGCAAACCTCATGAAGTTCAACAAGGCCAAGTGCAAGGTCCTGAAAATGGGTTGAGGCAATCCCTGGCACAAATACAGACTGGGTGATGAGTGGATTGAGAGCAGCCCTGCAGAGAAGGACTTGGGGGTATCAGTGGAGGAAAAACTGACTGTGAGCCAGCAATGTGCACTCCAGCCCAGAAGGCCAGCCATGTCCTGGGCTGAATCAAGAGAAGTGTGGCCAGCAGGTCGAGTGAGTTGATTCTCCCTCCTCTATTTGGCTCTCATGAGACCGTACCTGCACTGCTGTGTCCAGCTCTGAGGCCCTCAACTTAAGAAGAACATGGACCTCATCAAACAAGTCCAGAGGAGGCCATGAAGATAATCAGGGGGCCGGAGCACCTCCCTTGTGAGGACAGGCTCAACTGGAATTGTTGAGCCTGGAGAAGAGAAGGCTCTGGGGAGACTTTATAGCGGACTGCCAGTACTTAAATGTGGCTACAGGAAAGATGGGGAGGGACTCTTTATCAGGGAGTGTAGTGATAGGACGAGGGGTAATGGTTTTAAACTAGGTAAAGATATAAGGAAGAAAATGTTTACTGTGAGGGTGGTAAGACACTGGAACAAGTTGCTCAGAGAAGCTGTGGCTGCCCCCTCCCTGGAAGGGTTCAAGGCCAGGTTGGACGGGGCTTTGAGCAACCTGGTCCAGTGGAAGGTGTCCCTGCCCGTGGCAGAGGGATTGGAACTAGATGATCTTTAATGTCCCTTCCAACTCAAACCATTGTATGTTTCTATGATATAATAAATAAAAATAATAATAAAAAGTTTATTCAATGTTTCAGCACAAAAAGATAAAGTATGGTTAACTCACAAAGCTGAAACGTGTTATGGGAAGTGGAAAAGATCGTTTTCTAAGAACATAGAAATCTTAGAGCACTAGTGCATAAAATTTCAGCCATTTTAATAATGGTTCAAAAATCAATCAGCTACCAACTAGTTCCTATAGGCATAATGGAACAAATCATATAATATTCCCAGGCTCCATACTCACAGCATATGTGTTGTCCTGTGTATATCTTTCAATCCCTTTTCTGTATTGTCTTGTCATCCTCTAAAGACATGCAAAAATATATCTTCAGAATGTCAGCCAGATTAAGTTTTAAAAGCTGTGAAATCAATATCTAAGATATATTTGCAAAATTCAAATCATAATTATTTATTATTTAATTCATTTTACAATCTTTGTAAAACAGCTTTATTGTATAAAAATACTTAATTGTTCTTCATAATTCCTAATCTTCCTCTCATTTACTTGTAACTACATAGTACAACCTGATGAAAAAATATTTGATAATCATCACATAACATACTATTACTGACAGAAGAGCTAATCTGATCTACTACAACCGTATTTTCTTAATGTAAATCTGTCAATTTGAAGAGAGTTACAAAATTCATCTGTGAGTGATACTCTATCTTCATCTCTTTCATCTTCATTGATTTGGAAATATCAACTAATACTCTTGTTTTATATACTTACACATATAAACCTACAAATTATTAATATGTCAGTTGAATATATATATATATATATATATTAATTAAGTTGCGTGCAAGGGCAGTCTATTCTACCCTTAAACCAAGGATAAAATTAAATGTGGAGATAATTTTGTAGTCCAGGATCACCTTCAATTTGTCCAGGATTTTTTTCTTAATGATTGTCTCATTGGAGACACCACTACTCAATACTATAAAACTATCTTTAAGGCATTGTTTTGGAGGAATTTAGGAGACTATTCAGAAAAGCAGTTTGGGAAAACTTTGCCTGTTTAGATGACTGAGATATCCTATATGTGTACAGTCAGAGTTATCTCCACTAGCTTTAAATACAAAATGGAGATACCTACACCTGATCTAGTCATTCTCTTTGAGTACACTGTTGGAGGAACATAAGAATAGGAATCATCTGGTCTATTTTAAAGACTAGTTTACACTGAGAATAAACACAATAAGCATGCCAATTTCTTCCCAGTGGCTATAAAGAGAGTAAAGATGACTAGCTGAGACATAAATGTCTACATCCCAGATAACTAAAACTAGGTGGTGTGATTTCCCACACCAGAAATCTCAGGCAATTACCCTTGCACTCAAGAAACAAAAAGAACCCAATTTTCAGGATGTGTCTAAAATGAGGAAACAAACATTCTGTACAGCTAATACTTGAAATTATAGAGGGAGGACAGAACACAGACATTGTTAGAAGAATTGAAGGTGGACACAGCTGAACTGGATGAAAGAGAAAGAAGAACTGGTTCAAATTTTGGGGATTAAATGGCATTTGTAACATAGTTTCTCAAAGTTCCATTCTGTACCTGATTTTATTTATTCTATATAAAAATAGCCTGTGCACTTGACTAATAGACCAATCGAGTCTACCTGTGAAAACCACATATCTTTGTACTAAGTTGTTCTTCATGACACATCAAGGAGGAAATCTGTCACATGGGTCAGCTCAGTTACCTAAGGTACCTCCATCACCGAGAGCATGTTGGCTACCTGGATTACCTCAGGCATACGAGTAAGGGCCATCGCTTAGTGTCCATCCATTACCTCTGTTATTTCTACCAGTCACCTCAGAAGGCCCAGAGAAAAACAAGAGCTGGGATGTAATTTTATCATCAAAAGCTAAGTTCTAAAAAGAATTGTTCTATAAAATATGTTTTCATCAACTTGAAATAGCAGAAGGCAGAAAAGACCTGAATATCCTTATTCAATCAAGTAGTGTCACGTGACTATAAGCAGGCAAAAATAATCCTAGCACGCTTCAGGCAAAGTGATAGAAATAGAGATGTGTTGATACCATTATATAAGGTGCTAGAAAATTCTCCTCTGAAATACTGGATACAGTCCATGTTCAAGAACTGTGAATTTAAACTAGAACAAACTTGGAGAATAACCTCTATACAGATCTATAAAATAAAAGTGGAGATAATATATATGAAAAATCATAACTATCTGTAAGGACATATGGTGAAAACTGTCAGGGAGAAAAAAGAGCTTTTAGGCTAAAAGATACTGTTGGCATGGTAATAAAAGTATTCAAAATGGTCATGAATACTTTTAAACTGGCAGTTAGGAGATTTCTAATATCAGGAACAGCTTTCAGGAAAAAGCATGGAGGTGAGAAATCTTAGCCCATTTTATAATGAGCCTTGTAGCATTTATAAACAGGTTTCAGTTGCCTATAACAACAGGGAACAGGACTTTATGACCCACTAAGTTTTTCCAGCCTTAATCCCAAAGACACAGAAGACATTAGCAAAAGAAATTCTGCTTGTTATGTAAGTGGGAAGTTTTCAGAAAACTTTTATAAGTAAGAAAACTGATAATATATTTAATTTTATTATATTAAATGTGTGCATCCATTAGTTACTGTTATTCTGAAAATCTGTTAATATACTTTAGCATTATTTTTCATTGTAACAGTAAAAGTACTGTTTTTTATTTATAGTTGTCTACAGTGGGCTTGGATGTCAGATGCAGCTTCTTCATATTTACATATCACTGTAATAAAAAAGAGAAGGGAGAGATGTTTTGGTTGGGTTTGTTTGTTTGCTTTTTGGCTAGTTTCATATTTCTATTTGTTGAAACAGTTTTATTCATTGGAAGATAATGTTCCATCTTTGTTCCTGAGGAAAATAATACTCAACCTCTTTAAAGCTGAATATACTATGTTGTAAGTTTTAAACATCTGCAATACGTCATGTAATTGATTCTATGTTTTTTGTTTAAGATTTTTGACAACATTGTTTGGCTTATTTATGTTTAATGAGGATTGAGGTAACTTTTAATAAAAATGAATAAACTCAGGAAATTTTTGTCATTTATTACTGTAGAAACCATTTTAAGACTATCTTTTAACAAACAGTCACTTAAATAAAACATAAGCAAAGGTTCTTTCGTTGCTACTGTCAGACATTATGTTTTTCAGGTCTGGTTATAGGTGTTAAGAGTAATAGTCATGAAGTGTTATTAATAATTTCAATAGCAATTAAGACAATATAACAATAACAACACAAATAGTAATTTGTTATATGTATTAGCACAGTCTCATTTGTACCACTGTCTCCTACGCTGATTCTCTGTTTCTTTTTCTTTCCAGTCATTCTTTGTTTCAGCAAGTATACTCCAAATTCAGTCTGTACATACAGGTGGCTTGAGGTTAGGGAAACTAAATGGTAAACAAGCTGAAATCAGTGGAAGGAATACGAATTTCATTTATATTCATCTCATTGAAGACAAGGTCCTAAACAAATAACAAAATTGCTTTAATAGTGATCTAGAAGACTGGGCTATCAGTATGGCTGAACATGGTGGATGACACTAACTAAAATTAGGATTTTAGTAAGCAGTGGTTCTTACTGCTTTGTCTGAGCAGGAAAGCAGCACAAACGACATCTGTTTTCTCAGATAAATCTTATCATCCTTTCCCTGAAAGAATAAAGTGTACTGAAGATTTAAAAGCTGTGGAAAAGGCAAAAAGATACTTGGTCATTTGGCCCAAATCCCAGATTAAGTCAACTACTGCCCCTAGAAGAGAACCCTGAATTCCCAGCTCTCAAAGCTTCATGCCAGCTGCTGGGAAGCATCACTTCTTCAAAGTTTATTTAAAGGAAAGTAATCAAGAAAAAGAATCCAACATCCCAAATTCCAGAAATAAAAGTTTTACTTTGTCTTGTAAACCTGAGGAAGAGTGTGTTATTTTTTTGGTGTGTTTTAGGTCTAATTCTAGTTCTTATGCACTGAATGTTGTAACACTTTATTGATGTTTGATTTTACTGAAGCAAAAAGTGCCCACTGTTGGAAAAGGGTGAGTACTCTTCATTACAGGATACCAAATTACTTTGTACCCATGTGCTGAAGTGATATGTAGAAGCTGCAAGTAATCATTAAGAGTGTGTGCAGATGTGCGCTATGCAAACAGGTATACCTATAAAAAAGGTTACCATAAACTAGCCCACATCCAGCTGGTCATTTCTGCCTCTTTTGCAGAAGTTATTACCCCCACTTCAATTTGCTGGCAGAGATGTTCACGAGCATTTTGCATCTTCTAAAGTAAGAAGCAGTGAGCTGAAATATTTTGGATAATGGATCTTGGAAAATCCAGCTCTTTAGGATTTAAGCAGAACAAACACCATCCATGTATGAGCAGCAACTATATCCAGAACATTAAGAAATAACCTGGTTCTTGTCTCCAAAGGATACATTTAAGCAATGAAATGTCACAGCGTTTAATTCTTCACTAAATCTGAATGACAAATTTAGAAATTACAGGTAGAAGGAAACCTGGAGGAGACCTTAACAGGCTATCTCTTCCCTTCTTATGCCCAAAGAGAAGATCAGATGTTTCTATGTCATTCCTGACAGGTTCTTGTCCAACTTGTTTTTCAATAACGGCCAGTGATGGAAACTTCACAACCTGCCCAGGCAATACATTCCAATGCTGCACTAACCTTTCTGTTTTTTCCTGTCATCTGATTTAATCTCCCTTGTGCTAATTAGAAACCCTTGTTGTTATCACAATACATTATTCAGTTGGTCCACATCCCTCTTGAATTGTACACAAAATCAGTCATTACTACTCCAGCTGACACCTCACTAGTGCCAAATACAGCAAATATTTCAGCTGAATTAGAGATAACACTCCTATTTACTTTTTTCAGAAAAGCATAACATTCTTGACTCATGTCCAGCTTGTGAGATGCAGTAACTCTCAGATCTTTTTGTTTAGCCAGACATTTTTCAGATTGTACTTGCAGAGAAGAATTTTGTGTGTCCCTGTAGAACTGAGTCTTCATGTAGATTTTGAAAGGCATTGATCAGCTTGATCTAATGTTACAGTTAGCCCTGCAATGAGATAGAGGCTGGACAGGTCACCTCCTTAAACTCTTTTCAATTTGAATGATTTTATGATTCTCTTATTTTCTGATATAATTTTAAACTTGAATTTTCCTCTACAATATACTTAAAGCTTCCTGAGCTTGTATCATTTTCAAATTTAATAAAAATACTTTGTTCTTTCCTTCCAATTATCACAAAAAATTTGCATGGTTTCTAATATAGGACAGACCTTTCAGTCCAAAACTGAATATATTCTTCCAGATTGACTATGAACCACTGCTAAAATACTTATCAAGTGTGGTAACTGCCATGTTGTAGTAGCTTCACCACTTTCCCCATTTATCACAAGTTAAACATAACTGTAAGAAGCCTGAAACCTTCCCAATGTCACCATATGTTTAGCAGTGGCTTCATCTTCAGGATACATCTGTGCTCTCTCCAGACTTTTACTCTCTCCCAGAAGGTTTAACCTGAATAACATCTGAGTCCAGCTCTTTCACCATCCTTCACAGAGATAGATGATTTCTCATCTATTCAGTATTATTCCTGGCACTATCATGAGGTCTTAGATGGATAAACAGCAGTATGAAGTAGTAGTCACTGGGGCAGACAAGCCTCAGCAAACTTTCCATAACATCTTGGATTTAGAGTGCTGATAGGGTATATATCTCATAGGATGTCATGTCCAGTAATCACATGGATCATTTCAACTCTCTCAGGATCCAACTTCTAAATAATTTTGTCTTTCATTTCCTCTTTGGAGTTCTGTACTGCATCTCATGACCTCTTGCTTCTTCACTAGTGGAATTGTTCTTCACTCACTCACAGGACATCATGATGGTACCAGCGTGCAGCAGGACACTGCATGGAGGTAGACTGTGTGCCTTAAATAGAGACCATCAGACTCTAAAGAGTAATCAGCTGTAGTCAGCTTCAAAAATTCCTTTCCTCTTTTCTTTTCTGTCCCCTATAGCTTATTAGGGAACTGTGTTTCTTCTAATTAGATCTGACAGTCAGTGATTGCATTATACCCATCCAGAGTGGTGCACTGCACCTCCTGGTCTCTTAATCTCATTGCAGAAATAATTAATGGAGTCTTGCAGCTTTAAACAGTGGTCTGTTTTTTTTTTCATGACTCAGTTGATAAGGATTCATGCAAGCTCAATAGTTCCCAAATTTCATGCCAAAAAGACGGCCTTGGTCCTCATGTGAATCAGTTCTTCACTCTGTGTACCCCATCAACAGAGTTATAGCAAGAAGGAAGTGATTTCTGAGAACAAAGACATCTCTGGTTTGGCTGGGAGATGAAGAGCTGAGAATACATCACAGCACTTCTTAGCAGCTTTTACTTAACACTCAGAAAAATTCCTCGTTCATTACCTTTCCCTCACCCAAAAGTCAATTTCTCCAGTTTGAACATGGTCTCTAAAAACTTCAGTAATTATTTCACTATTGATATTTGTTTAAAATGTCAAAGTAATGGAAAAAACTCAGCTACGTGGATGTACAGATGTATAGTTCATTATTTAGACTGGCACAAAGACTGAAATAGACTATCATGTGAGAGAAAAGGGTGGAGAAGAAAAATAGTTAAAAGCTTTGTTACTGTAAATTCAGTCCGAATCTCTCACAGACAAAAGAAGAGAAGAAACAATAGTTTTTAACTGTGCCAGCATGGCTTTGTAGCCACTGCTCAGGTGATGTCCTAGATATGAGCGATACTGGGCTGAGAGAACATGTATCAAAGACGTCTTTCATGGAATCAAACCAGCTGAATGGACGCCTACTTGTACATGTAGTTTATTTTCTAGAGGGAATGATGGCTGTTTAGGCAGCATGTAGCATTCAGGGAACACTGTTAGTTTCTGTTTCTGACATCAAAAAAAGCCAGAACATCCCTTTGAAAGATCTCTAAGATACTGAAAAGGAAATTCCACTTCCATCCTTACAGCACTCTCATTAATCTGGAAAAGGTCATGTGATAGTACAGCTGGTCTTATCATCTTTTAATCAACTGAAATTACTTTACATATGACATGAGATTGTCTCCATTGAGGTTTGCTTAAGAAATCAAATCCAGGAAGCAGAATTCAAAGATTATGATCTTCAAAATTTGAAGATGTAGATCTTTTTAGAACTATGTAAGTATCTGTTGTTTTCTCATAGTATAATTTGGGACATTTGAGCTAAGTGTTCTCAAGATTTGCAAAAGCTACTCTAGAACTTGTTAATATTCAACTATGTGTGCATGGAAAAGAACATTGTATTTACTTGTTATGGGAAATAAAAAAAAAAAAAATAAGAAATGGAACACTGTTGGCATTAGAAGATCTTTAATTTTTGTTTTTCTTCCCTCCCTTCCTAAATCCTGGCATCAGCTAAACCTGTGTGTGTTTTTATCTAAGATGAGTGACCACATTGTAAACCTAACCTCGTCAACATGCTGTAAATGGTTTGAATTAATTAATTTCCTCTGGAAATCTGTTGTATCCTGTATCCTGCTTTAACCCCCTATGAAGAAGGCCCAACATGGAAGTATCAGTTAGCACCATAAGCACAGCTCAGTGACAACTTACTTTGTTGTTAATGAAAAATGGTTACTGTTCCATGCGGAAGCCTATTGATGTTAATATGTCCAATGCTTTTGTGCGCTAACATCTGGTCTGTGTTAGATGCTAATTCTAATTCTCAGTCAATATTTTTGGACACTGCTACTGTTGGGAATTTATTGATATTACCTGGGTGTTCTTCAAAGCTTTGTTTTGATGTATGTAAAGGACATTATTTTGCAATAATTCCTTAGTGTTACTTCCAATTATTTCATCATGTTGGTAGAGTTTGTAAAGACCCACATCATGAATACCTACTTTCTTGTTTAAGCCCCATTTGATTCTCTTTAATGTTAACATTTGAAGCACAGCATCACTCTTTACATGTATGTTCTGTACTCTGATCTGCCAAGATGTGGTAATAGGAGTACATAAAAAGACTTCCCCAGTCCCCCAAAAAACATTATGCAAGTAAGCCTTAGTGGTCCAAATCAGAGGAGTAAGGGGAATGGATATCCATACTGTTGAAGTTTAAGTACTTGTCTGTAATGCCTGTATTTGGAAGGTAGTCCTACTACGTGATACTAGAAATGATAAAAAGTTAATAAAAATGATGTGATACTTCAAGCAATAGTGAACTTGATGATAAAACAGAACTGAACTGCTTAAGTAAAAAGAGGTCAGAGTGAAGAGCCAGTTAGAACAAATGGGACCGTTTGATAGAGATACAAGGGAAGACAGAACTCAGGTTAGGAGCAATTGGGCTGAAATAATTTTCTATATGGACAATTGGAATTGAGTGGACAAAGAAGAGACAGGAGGGCAAAAGAGCTCATGAACCCAGACAAGAGAAGGCAGAGAATAGGAGTAAGAGTCAAGGAGTGATGTGACAGAGAAAATTAAGACTGAACAAGGCGTTAAAAAGGAGGTAGATGAGAGGAAAGGTAAGAAACTAGACTGAGAGTGGAGGAAGGAATAGGACCTGGCTTGAATCCCAGGCAGGGCTGGGAACCAGGGAAGAGAAGACTTGCAGACTGGGTTAAGTGGAGAGTTCATCGATAGAAAGTGAGAGTAGATGTGACTCTGTGAGAATGGCTGGACTAAAGGGATTCAAAAGAGTAACAATTCTTCTAGGGAGAAGCAATTCATATTGATAGCTCAGATATGAAGATGAGACTGGTACTAAGAACCTGGTGCCACAGATAAGAGAGTAAAGGTGAGGAGAAAAAATAAAATGGCCTTAGTATAAAGCCTTAATTATCTATTTCCTAATTTTAGAGGGCATTACTTTTCATCTTTAGCATTTTAATGTAAGGGTGATGGGGGTGAGGTGTGCACTGTAAATGTAGTGTAAATGTAGTTCATTAGAATGGGGGCTGTGGTTTGCAACACATTGTTAAGCAATGAGGAGATCTTAAACATCCTTTTTTATAAAAAATCCTTGGTTGCTATGGAGGTAGTTTCAAACATCCTTTGTTAGAATAGGTGTTTTCTGCTAATAAAAAAAAGAGGTCACACACCTGTGGCTCAAAGATGATAACCCAGAAAGAAAATAAAATATCACTGAATGAGTGGAGAATTAGAAAGTCAGTCAAAAGCATGCTGCCCATAGGCAAAAGAAGACAGTCTGTAGATAAGGAAAGAGAAGACAGGTAGAAAACAGAGTCTACATTTTAAGGATAGTTTCCACTTTATACTGGTTATCTATTTGAAGAATTAGGACAAAATATAGAGGGAGGGGAAGGACACATCTGCTCTTGCAGCTAGAAAAACAGACCTATGAAAACCAAACACAAACTGAAAGCTTCAGAGTAATCCACCTATCTGTTCCACTAGTCATCTTTCTTGCACTTTACAGGAAGGTGTCTGAGCAGTTTTCAAGGAAAGAGAAACAGGCTGTTCATCCCAAGGTCTTTCTTTTTCTTACTCCCCAGTAGCAAGGGACTGTGTTTATCATTAGTTTACTGTTCAGGCACTTGTGGCTTAAAGGAAAGGAGAGAGGAAGGTGTGGGATTGTTGTTTTATATATATTTATATATATATAATGGGATAGAAAACCCTAGTTGTGAGATCACCAGTGAAAAAATCAATCTTCCTCTGCAGTTTTATGCTGGATGAGCTGCACTGCTTCTGGGGAGTGCTGCTATCACAGAAGGCCCTGCACAGTCGACGTGAGCTATAGTCTATAGCTGAAGACCAGCTATGCTGGAACAGGGATGGTCTAGACACATTCTCCAAGCCAGCCAAGGCTGATTTGAACCCCCTGCACTTCTGTTAGTGCTACAGCCTCACTGTGCGCTTGCATCTGAGGCTCGGGAGGAGGGGCACATACTGCTGCGAATGGGGCCCATGTGGGTGGACTGGGGCTGGAAAGCATATGTGAAAAGCAGATGTGGTGTGTGTTCCTGAGCAGAGCAGAGTGTGACAGCAGGGGCTTGGGAAAGAAGTCTCTGTAATGACTGTGTTGTTAAGATATTTTAATAAAGAAGTTACCTAGTGTAAATAAATCCATATGTTTTGTAATCCATAGTCCCATTCTGCTTCAGCATCTGGCAGTGTGGCGATTTAACAGTGATAGAATTAATGGTATAGCTTCCTATTATATTTAATGTGGGGTGGAAAACAAATAATGACTTATTTTAAATGACAGTTTCAAGAATAGTCTTCATTAAGGAAGGCTCTCAATTAAAGGAGATTATGCGTGTTAAACGCCAGAAAGAATTGCACTAGCCAACAAGAACAACTTGGAAGAGGGATCCATAGGTACAAGCAGTTTGTCATCATGTATGTATTATAACTAGGAAGGCTCAAAACTTCTTGCACAAGTGATTTGGGGAAGAAGGGAAATATTTTGACAAGATCTTGTTTTTTCTGTAAAAAGTACACGTTTTATATGACTCTTAACTTCTACCAA
The DNA here is from genome assembly GCF_018691265.1 of Tyto alba. Lineage (NCBI taxonomy): Eukaryota > Metazoa > Chordata > Aves > Strigiformes > Tytonidae > Tyto > Tyto alba. The sequence goes on along the minus strand of NW_024881316.1, from coordinate 37,332,424 downwards.
TCTTTCTATTTCCCACAACAAAGAAGAGACTTTGTCAAAAAACGTATGGAATGGATGTGGAACAGGTGTTGGTTTTTTACTAGAAAATATTGACAGAAAGTGTTTCTAATTTGCTTCCTTTAGCAGTGAACTTTTTCAGCAGAAATAAATAACTGACTGTCTCTTCAGTCTTTATGGATGTACTGGGTCAAGTAGCTTGTATACAGACTTCCAGTTTGCCTCTAGTTTTTACGCCATAAAACACTCAAATTTTATTTCAGGAAAACAAGGCACAGCTTCTAGGTAAGCACTGTCAAGCTATTGTTTAATTTTTAAAGTATATTGCTCTTTAAAACACAGACTGAAGAGACCACTGGAGAGAAAACTGGAAATTATCCCTTCTTAATCATTAGGAGTCTGACCAATAATATTCAAATATAGTCTTTTCCCCCGATTTTTTGCTTGCTTTAGAATTACATTCACTACTATTTATAATTTTCTTAAAGTTTACTATATCTTAGATTTTGTGGCATACACTTTAAATGCCACTGAGATTGTTTTGACATCATGCACGTTCATAACAGTAAAGATAGTTGCAATAGTACTTAAACGCACTCAAGGAACCCTGTGACCCTTCTTCAAAAGGGATAGCACACTGCCAAAGGGGTTTAAATAATGCCCAGAAAGATGTTTATCATTTCTGTAGGTGGCTGACTGTCCTTGATAAAAGTTTTCTGCAATTTTCAGTCAGTTTGTTGCCAATTTCACATATCTCTCGCTTTCCTAGGGGAAAAAAATATACACAAATTTAATAAAAACTAAAAATGTGAAACGTGAACATTCATAGCTTGATAATCATCACCATAATAACTGTGCATATTCTGGGGAATTACAGTAGCCAAAGGGGCACAAAGTTGCTCAGCTATTTCCTACTGTTTTTGTCGCTTCAGGAAAAGGAGTGTCAGGACTTTCCTCTCCCCACTGGCTGGTTTGTAGGAGGGTGGGGTTAGGGAAATAATAAAAGGGAGTGAAAAGTTACCTTGTTTTTATAGTTTTTCTGCCGGTAGCTAGCCCTAGGGGAGACAGGCATATTGGTGGTTAGTGCTTTGGTAATGTAAGAGCTCCCTGGATTTAAAGAAAAGTGCTTGTTCCTCCCTTAACCAGGTATCCCAGAGGCTTCAGTGGATACAAAATAAATGTGCTATACACTGCTACAAATCTTTACATTCATGCTAGCTTGAATTTCCCCAGCAAAAAAAAATGCAGTCTTAGGAGTTTACTAAAAAAAATAATGATTTTTGTTCCACCCTATATGGTGAGGGATGGAGGGCTGGGCTCCCCTCCTTCCCCTCCTTTCCCTGCTCGAGCGCAGCGGCACGGCGGAGGCAGTGGGATGGCAGTGCCAAATGGTCAGAGCAGCTCTCCCACTCTTGGTGTTGGCTGGTGTGGGCTGGAGGGCCCAAGGGCACCCAGGAGCAGCTGCCAGATGGATCCGAGCAACCGAGCAACGAGGCTCCTTAATGTCCACTGCTCCGTTGGGAGATTAGTGTGGCAGAACACCTCCATATGCCTCCTTGCCCTGACAAATCCCCTTCACTCCTCTGACACACGTATACAAACCCTTTTCCCAAGCAACCCATGGAGCAAGAAAGCATCTGCCTTTGGGTTGGCTCCCATAATGAAACCTGGACTATCTGGTGTTTTGCTGTATGCACAGGAGCCTGAAAACAGATTGACTTGCTGTCAATTTATTTATATTCTCCTGCTTCCATATTTCTGGGATCTGCTGATCCCCTGATATAACCTCAGAAATAGTGATGAAGGGTGTGAAGAGACATTGACTTTCTCCCAAAATTAGGAAGATTGGCCAGAGCTAGGCAGGTTGCTCTGGTGGCCCTGGAACATTGTATTTTCTCCAGAGGTTAAGTTGTACAGGAAAATTTGTGTAGCTTGCTTACACACTCAGATCATTAGATTAAGTTTGGTATTTGATTCCCTGAGCCATATTAGCAAGGACAGTTTTGTGCTTGTTTTTTACTTCTCTGTAGCATGGGTCATGATTTCCTATCTAGGACCATTTAGAGGGTTTCATGAGTCCCAGCACCTTCTCAGGCAGTGGAAGTCTCAACCCAGTCTCCACTTTCTGTGCCACTTTGTCACTGTAGCTTTTGCTCTTATACTACAGATCTTCAGCATCTGCCATAAGGTGCTGGAGAGGCATTTACAGAAACATACAGAATAAGATCTTCCTAACCAAGCCATATGATGCAACATTTTCTATAGTTGTTAAGGTCTGGACTTTTTGACATAGATGGTCCATTCCAGTCTTAGTGTAATAAAAGTAGAAAAATAGGGCCAAAATTTGACATATTAGTAATACTATTTAAGTGTTGTCATGCAGTAGCACAATTATGTTATACAGAAAAACAACAAACCATACATTTGTTGTTAATAGCTTTTAAGACACCTGCCCCCAGTCAGGATTCATTTCACCTGTGACCTCAGTTGCCCTGAAGTCATGATTATCTTGTTCATCACTGATGACAGATGAAGCAAAAAGTGGCCATGCTCTTTATTTAGTTGTCTCAGTAAAGTGCTTGCATCCACATTTTTCTGCATGCTAGTTCTGCCAGGCTTCTAATGAAGAGCCTTTCCCTCCTTCCAAGAAGCTAACAGATACATGAATGTCATGTCTATACCTGCTAGGCAGAACTAAGCCATGTTCCTCAAACACAGTTGCCGGAGTAATACTAAAATTTCTATTTCTTTTTATGTGAACAGATTTAACCAAAGAGAACTGAAAGACACTTTCTACTGCTTCCTTATTTCGCTGTGGTGAAAGAAAAGGGAGAGATGTCAAATTTGATCCTTCTGTGCTTCTGGTGCACAAATCTATTTTTCCTATAACATTTTTACTGTTATGCCCTAGGGAGGAGTGTTAGCAGAATCCAAATATTTAGATGTTTATTATCCCCTGCACATGTATTTTCCATTAGCATCAATGGAATTTAAATGTGTACATAGGGAAAGGAAAACAAACAGTTAATGATCTAAGCAAGAGAAAGGGAAACACAGGGCTCCCAGAAAACAAGTTAGCTGTAGAGGGGAGGAAAATTGTTTTCCTGAATTAATTATACATAATAGCAATGGAAAAGACCTGACAGATTTGGATCATCTCCCTCTGCCCTCTGCAGGAAAAGGATTGTATCTGTGTTCGTCTCATTCTTTGTACATAATCTACTCTTGGAGACCTTTACTGACAGTGAATCAAATGCCTTCAGAGTCTTATCAATGGCAGCTAATTACCATGACTGTCAAGAAATGTTTTCCTGATGTGTAACTTTACCAGAAAGAGAACTGCTTCCTCAGCTCAGAAGATACATGGTGAATTATTTGTGCACTTAAATGTGACAGAGAGAAAGCAGAGGTAGTGTTAAGTGATCACAGAATCATAGAATTTCCTGAGATGTAAGGGATCCATAAAGATGCTTCCAGAAGGAGAACCACCTTCCTGCAGGTCAGTCTGTTTCAGAGTGGCCACAATGAGGAACTCTGGAGCATTACATAGACCACAGCTTTGCTTTAATTTATGTCCCTGTGAAAACAAGTAAAGAATAAAGAAGTCAGACTCGTAGTGAAAGAATGTATGTTATAAAGTGTGTTGTCTCCAAAAAAAAAAAAAAACAAAAAAAAAAAAACAAAAAAAAAAAAAAAAAACCAAAGAAATACCATGGATGAGTACTGAGTCACAACAAGTTTACTGTTCGACCGTTTTGACAAAAGCCTTGGAACAGTCAAGTGTGAGATACCAAAACTTTAGAGGGCTGTTCTGGCCATTTCCTCAGACAGAAAATTGGATGACATAACAACACAGCAGTATTTGTTCCTCCCGTATTGGTCCTCTTAACATTTCATGTGGTGATTCATGATATCTCATTTAGACCAGTGACAAGTAGACACACTTGAACAGCTAGAGGACTGCAACTGCTGGTGCCCACACCTCCCCCAGTACTGCGTTATCAATGTTATTGGTGTAGCCAAGCAGCTAATGGGCATCAGCATGCAGCTTTGGGAAACTGGATGCTCTGACACAGATGATAGCCTCTCAGATGACCATGGAAAAGACACTGTTTAGCATAGAACACCTGAAAATATTTATGTTTTTCTATTCATTGTGAACACCTTTCAGAGGAAAGAAATAGTCTGTCTAGTGACAGGCATTTCCACAAAAGTGGAGATGGAAGAGGTGTGTGTATCACTACATCCACCTTTGGGAAAGGTTGTTTCTTCTAGACAGACTTCTTTCTTTGCTTCAAAAGTGGTTAGTCAGGAACATATTCTGAGCTGTGGTAAAAGCCAAGATAAGTTTTCCATACTATATATTTAGCTAAGGTCATACTACCTTGGAAATTTACTGCAGTGCCTAACCAGTTTATTCCTCTCTTTTCATTAAACTAGCAGTAAAAAATGTGAGGGAAGTTTAAATAAAATAGGTAACTGACTCATTTCTGGAATAGTCACTGACCTATATACTCAGAGGAATAAGAGAGCTTTGATGTCAGGTTAGGAATAGAGCGGTGCATTTGACTGTCTGAGTTCAGAACAGATAAAGCTGAGGGAGAACCTTGGTGGATTAATACCATTAGGGATATTCATGTTGTGATAGTGACACCTTTATTAAAGGGTTAAAAGTAATGCTTTACTTTGGAAATAAAATTTTCCCTGATATTTTAACAGCTATATCTCTGGGATGATCATTATCCTTTATTCACATCTTAAATTCATTATTATTTTTCCACAGTGGAACCTACTGAGGTTTCCATATTATATTTATAAATTGTACTTGGAGGAATGAAGCAGAATACAGTCATTCAGAACAAATGAGAACTGATAATTAAAAATAAATATGTCAGTAATTACAAGGTGATTCAATTAAAGTAACAAAGAAAACCAATTGTGATTGATCCATTCAAAGTCACAGTTTAATGTTACAAATTGGATTTGAATTCTGTCTAGTTGGGAACAGGCAAATGATATGAAGGTTGCAATTGCCAGATAAAGAATCCGAACGATTAATTACTTGCATCCAACTTTCTCTTATTTTCAAGGGAGAGCTTATGTTGATGTACCAACTCTGCACCAGTGATTTCACTAAGATTTCAACAGCTTTTGTCTGGGATCTTTTTTTTTATATATATTTTTATTTCCAGTGGATAATTTTATTGCCTATCAGTCAGACTCTATACATAAATACATGCAATGAAGCAAGCAAAAATCTTACAAATATGGAAACATGAGAAGGCAAAGGAAAAATAAGAAGTCCCTGTTAGTTCTAGACTTAGAGAACAGTTACAGTGAAGATGGATGGGCACAGACAGACTGCTGTCAGAATTACAAAGCCTGGAGTATTGCAAAGCCCAGAGTACTGATTATCTCATTAATGATCCAACAGGTTCATAGAGCTTTTCTTCACAGACGATTTCATGTACTTCTTCCCACAGCTAAGAGTAATTTGATTAAAAGAAACTTAGAATGATATGAAGTAGGAATTGCACGATTTAATTTGTTGAATTAAGGACATGGGACTAGATTCCTTCCCTTCTTTATATGACTGAGAATAGTCACACACCTCAGAAAGGAGGTGAGAAACCTCACACACTGAGCAAGAAGCTGCTTAGAAATCCCAGTTTCTGAAATTCCAGCCTGCTTTGAGCTCTTTAGGCCAACTCCGAGAGACCTCTCTATATATCTAAAACCAAAGACAAGGATTGTCTCCAGAGAAATACAAGATACCATCTAAAGCAACTGATCACAGCTATATCTTGCCCTTTAAAACCTGACCAGAAGAGGTGTTGCTATCCAGATTTTCTGTAACAAAAAGGTGATTATAGTATTTAGACAAGAGGAAGTGAAAAATCCAGATTCTGTTCTTCTCAGTCTGAGAAGTTTTAAATTTATAGTTTCCACCTCAGTAGGCAGTTTCCTCCTGGAAAAGAACAGTTATTCTAACAATTTACTGCATAGAAACAATATTCTACAGTTTTCTTGGTGAAGATAAGCCATTGTCTGGGAAAGAAGGTAAGTTTAGTAGTTTTTTTTTTTTTTACCTTAGCAAAGTAAAAAAAAATAATCTGTAAACTAACATATTTAGTATTGATGCAACAACATTGTTATGACATGATGTCAGAAAAAAAGGAAATATGTTTAAAAAAGTCCCAGTTGTGTGGTATCACTTTCTTTCCTGCAAAGAACTTTCATTGTCTTCGACTTACTAGCAGTAAATAACCTCCCTGTATATTAATGTAGGAGGATAAAGTTCAATGTTTTCCTGCTTCCTCATCTTTGTGAGATCATTGCTACTAAGTCTTTCAAAAATAGCTACTGAAAATCAATTGTCCATAACTGAACTAAGGGACTGTACATACAAAGAAATTTTTGGAAATGTAATCATTTGTGAGTTGCAGCATTTATGATTGTTTAGTCAATAAAAGCTGGTTTCTTATACTACATCTTTACCTAGTAGTCTTTCTTTTTAAGTCCATTTCTTCTTTCATGAGAGAGGAAACATGAGATAAAGTGATCAAATGCAATCTTTAGAAACAGTTTTTGCAGGATGATTAGTCAGGCACAATGAATGGAATATTTCATTCCATTAAGTGAAAGGAATCTTAATTGATACTTGAGACCAATTCCATTGACAAGAAGAGGTTTTTACAAAGTTCTCCTACCCTATACAGAATTTTATTCAGCTTAGTGATGCTAAATACCAGAATATAAACTAAGCTGCATTTTCAGCTGGGTCTGAGGGAGTAATAGTTCCTGTAGGAGTTAAGTGCCTTGTTAGATGCATTTCAAAGCAGAAACATAAAGGAAGCAACAGCTAATAGGGGAATGTGTAGAAAATGTTAGACTGCTGGTCCTCTCTGCCTCCACCCTCCCACCATGCTTCAGAGTCCATCTGAATGATTTCAAATACACTGTTATCTTGTCTTTGCTATATACAGCACTATAACTCATGTATATCTTTGTTTTTCAGATTTTTTTCCCCTAACAGAGTTATTTTATAGCTCTGTATCTAAAGCAAGATGAAGGAAAATTCTCTTTATATAAAAATACAAAAATTAATTTTCTTCTCACAGTACAGCTGACATTGCCAAGTTATTTTAAATCAGATAAATTAAAAATGCAAGACCTCAGAAGATGCCAAGAGATCACCTAGTCCATCCAGTTTTCTAGTAAGCATATGTACACAACAGTGATGAAAATTATTGGAAAACCTTGCTGATTATCCCCAAATCTTCCTCATAGCAGAAGTCAGCTTTATGGACATGCTGTTCCTACTAATTTCTTAGTTTCAGGAATTCAGTTAGCCATCTGTCCCTTTCTCTGGGGTCACTGTCATCCTTGGCAAGATTTCAAAACTCTTGCCAAGGTTTTTCCTATTTCTTCCTTCACTGCTTCCTCTTCAGACTCAAGGATGTAATTTGTGTAGGCCTGGAGGAGCTCTGTCCACTTTAAAACAGCTATAATTGCCTTTCAATATTTTGCTACCTCTGCCCTCAGGAAATTTCTTGTGGTCCTCTTTAGAATACGAAAGGTCTTGCAGCAAGTCGACCCTCTGATGACAGTTCTCATTTTCTATCCTGCCCTCTGATCCTTCATTCTCACACACTTCATCCTATTTTAAGCAGGGTTTCAGCAAAGCTCTCTTCCTAGCCTTCTTTCTTACCTGTCTCCTTCTTTAATCTGTCTTTGTCTTCAATAAGAAGTATTTCAGGTGTTTAGTGGGAAAACTTCTCCTTGTTGACAGCTTCTATTGTCCCTTTTCACTGTGTCATCACAGTAGCACCACAGACAGAGAGGGGGTAACTGTAGAATTTCTCAGCTTGCTAAGCACTATTTTTCTTATATTATTAAGACTACTATCTGCATCAACTTTTTACTGATACAGAAAAAGAAATATTTTCAAATTATAAATGTGTATTTGTATACCTAAATCATGTTGCCTATAATTTTTTGTTCCCAGTGTCTTTAGTTTCTGCTTTTAACATTAGATTGAATTAGATCTAGTTTTAGTAATCTTAATTTTTGTGTAAAAGGCAATTTGTAGCTTTTTTTTTTTTTTTAATTAAATAAACATGTGGCTAAACCAAACTGCTATGATACATGAAATTAATGCTGCTGCTCTACATCAGGAGACATCTTAAAGTTCATTGACATTAGATCCTCAAGTCTATAGTATTATTTCCATTTCTCATTCACAGCTGTAGTGTAGAAAAGCCTGGTGAAACCATGCAAAAAGCCAACATAGTGTACTCTTTGCTATTTGTTTCTTCTTCAAGCACTTCTCACATGTAAGGATCCTGCCAAAATGCAGTGGGACTCAAAACTCCAAAAGTCTGAAGTCATCAAAAGCTCTGTTTCACCTGAGAATCCCGTTGAGAAGGAAGTTCATCTGTCACTGAAGTACTGTCACCACCTGCAGTACACTGCTGCAGCCACTCAAAATTGCATATTATTATAGAACAGAGTGGGAGGAACTTTTTAACCAACTTCACTTAGAGGTATTTTAAGGAGCTAGGACTTATTTACCCCATCTGAAACTTTACAAGTTTATTACCAATAAAATGCTCAGTGCTAATTAATGATGAGTGCTCAGAGTTTTCATCTTGTTGGCTGCACAAACAATTGTCAATTAGTCCTATGTAAATTATATTTTGCTCAGCAAATTCTGTTATTCATACATTGGGTGAAGATGCAAAGAGCATATCCACTTCCGGTGCTCTTTGTATACCAATCCAATCCTGAACACCTTCATGTTCAAATGCTTCATATATGATATATAATTATCCTTATTTTACCGAGGGAGACGACATATTCAGAGATACACCCAAGCCACACAGAGTGTCAGTCAGAAACTAAAAGCTCAACTAAAGTTTCTGAGCTTTTGCACAGTCCTTAATTTTCCTTATCATAACATCTGTTGTAGCTACAGATACAAAAGCACAAAGAAGTTATTATCAGCAGATATTTCTATGTAAGTAGGAAGTGAGTTTTTTTTTGATAAGTTAAACCAATGAAACACTTCATGGAAGATTCACTCAATTCAAGTGCACTCACCCTGCCCCAGAATCTCAGGTTTTAATCAAGTAGCTCATATAGCTCAAGTTTTCTGACTGTGTGGTCCTACATTGATTAATACTGTATCCAAGCACTTCCAAATTCAAGTACAAATTCAGCTTGAACCATGCTTTATCACAGAATCACACCCTTGATAAATTAGCCAATGTATATGATACAATGTTTATATTGGTTTTATGTTGGGTATGTGAAAACAAGTGATACTTGTGGCTGAAGTAAGGGGCATGTGTAGATTGTACTGGACCTGGGATTAATTCTACTGGAACAGTATCCACACACACAAAATAAATATTTGTTTGGTTCAACACTTCTAGAGATTCTATTTCAAGTATTTCACATAGTTACATCAGTCACATATCATTTCATCCTTTTTTTTTCTTTTTCTTTTTTTTTTTTTTTCCCCTTCTGTTCTGAATTATGTCACAAATTGGGGCCCATTGAAGCTTGGCTGCCTACAGAAACATTTAAGAGATGCTTGGACACATCCAATGTCGTTTTATACTGCATATCACTACCTATTACCATCGCAGTTGAACCTCTTTTACTTAAAAATCAGTAGAGTCCTTAGCAGCCTTGGTGACATTCCCTGGCACTCTGCTTTTTGGAACTGATTCCACACTTGGGGTCATTTGGGTCATTTCCTTCCTCGGTTTCAAGGCTTCCTGACGGCCCACACAAAATTGACATTTTGACTGCAGAAATGAGGACAAGGCACTTTGGAGGCGAAGAAGCAGGGCCAGGCCAGAAAGATGGGAAGAATCCAGGCAATTTAAGCTTCCTACTCCCACTGTTTCTCTTTTGTTGCTGCAAAAGCATGACCCCTTGCTCAGTGACAGCACTGAAAGAGCAGAAGGCTGTGCAGGTAGGAGGCAGAGACTGGCTATTCAAGCAATGCACTGCATGTCCTCATCTGCCATCTCAGGCAGTCTGTCACTGTAGGCTACTGTTTACTTTGTCTGTGACTAAATAAGCACTGTTGGTTGGGCTCAAACTATTATTCTTTCCCAATAGAAAGGCTTTGTGAAAATTACCACCTCCCTCACAAAGTTGCAGGTTTCACTATTGAATGTTTCTTATAAGTACTTCTAAATCACTCATAAGCATTTTTAAGACCTGTGCCATCATAAGAATATCTGAATGTGGAGGGTTCAGATTAACAGTCCCATGAGGACTGCTGATTTTATAATAGGAAGAGCTTTTTAATGCAATTAATGGTCAAGTTCTACAAAATGTTTACGCAACCTGATTTTATTTGACTTTTATTGTCTTTTCCATACAAATACCCTGGTTTGGATGGGTAGTTAATCCTTACTGCTATAGTTCAGGAAAACTGACACTTCAGGATAAAAAATGTATTTACAGCTCTCCTCTCTGAACACAGTGATATTCCACAGCATGCTACTACATGTAGAAGAATTATGCTGGTGTTATAAGCCCTGTTGCCAGGATACTTTTGCAAGACATTTTTCTTTGACTGTCAGTTGAAAATGGTGTGAAATAGCTGTTATTTGAAGTATTTCAAACTACTGTTCACCCATAATGCTTTAAGTAACACAATAGCTAGAAAGCATGAAGTTGAACATCAAAATCTATATGAACAATGCTTACTATTAATATTATACCTACAGGATGATTTAAAATCCCTCAGTGAGCTGAGAGAGAGGTATGACCCCCTGAAGTACAATCCCTTTCAAAATTCTCATGCACTAATTCCGTCTCCCATCATCTGCTTTATAGGACTGTGCTTCCATATAAAATGGAGTTTGAGTCTTGTAGATTACAAAGAAGAAATGAGACTCATCAACAAGGCCCATTATGTACCCATTATGTAAGGCAGGAGTAGATCTTGCAAACTATTTTTCCCACAAAAATCTATTTCTGAACAAAATTTCAAATTTTCTCAAGCATGCTTTGCACTAAGCTCTTCAGTGAGCTGCCTGAAGTCACAGTGTTCAAGATTTTAGAAACTGTCTTATCATGATGAATTTCAAAAGCTCTATTGCTATCTGATATTATAAGTTAAAGTACCAAGACAGAATTTATACCTATATCACACAGAGCACAAACTGCTCTGTGAAAGGAAGAACTACGGGGAAAAGCAGGAGATAGGCTGAACATCTTATACTGAACATCATTCTCCAGTAACTTGCAAAGTGATACACAAATCCCAAGGTAACTTGGCTGACAACAGTTGCGAAGTCTGAGGTTTAGACAACAACAAAACCCAAAAGGATATAATTTCTCTGGCTAATTTATCTTCAGCATGTAAGCGAGCAATCCCTGCTGCATCGATCCATCCCTAGTCATGGCCTTTTTTACCCCGTTACTGCAAGAACCTGAAGAACTTAGATTATGACAAGAGAAACTGTGAGTTAAGGAGACCATTTGGCATTGTGTAACAGCTCAAACTGCTTTACATAGCTCTTAAACATAGACACAAATGTGCTGTGTGAGATGTTACTGTCATTATCTGTAAAATCACATTTGAACTGTCTGGCTAACAGAAAAGGTGTGTGGAATCTTTTTCATCCTCCTTGGTGGCCCAAAAAGTAAAGAGATACGAAATCACTGTTCCTTTACCTTTTGTCTCATAATTAAATTCCCATTCTTCTGGCATGAGCCAAGAGACCACAACTCAGTTTGCTGACATGGTGTAAAAGTGAATTGGAAAACTCTGTGCAAACAAGTTATTTTTGTGTATAATAAAAATTCTGGGGAGTTTGTGCACACAAGACAACTGTGTGAGCGCTAATCCACAGAATTATGACAAAAGGAAAAATCTAAAGCAAAAGGTAAACATGGGATGAAATGGATTTTTTTAATATTTATAACAGGATACAGAGTGTAAGGACATGAATTACTGAAATAATCCCGACATTGCAGACACTACAGTGGTACAGTTTTTAACATGGATTCTCATCCCTAAGGGCTCTAAGGATTGGTGGATGTTTAGTAGCTCTTGGTAATTTTTCCTTATTTGTAAAACACACTGTGAAAGACAGATTCTGCCTGCCTTTGCACTCTGTTTCAGTTTCAGGCACATAGGCTGAACCTCACTATTCTCTGAGACCTGGTGACTTTCTGACAGCAGTGAATGATCCTTACTTGTGCCAAAACATAAAGAATGTCAAGACTGGAGGAAACAATAGCCATTGAGATTATGCACAGTATATCTCCATGACTGGAAGTATGATGCCATCCCTCTGTTCTGGCCAGGGATGGCCCTTGACAGTGCAAACAATTGGCAAAATTGCCAAAGACAATGAGTAAAATTCTAGTTTATAAGCCCTTTTCTGCACAGTATTCACTCCACATCTACTGGGATTCTTTATAATGTAATATAAAGAGATAAGTGAAAATTGGTTTTGGAATACAGCAGACATTCATTGCTGCACTGATTTTCCTGTATTTCTTTCCACATGAACCAGTCCTAGAGACAGAACTGCAATCAACTGGTGAGACTAAGGAACTCCTTTGTAAAAGTGAGTGTGTGTGTGTTTACGCTTCATTTAGCAAGGACTGCATTCTGCCAGTCAGTCTGTACAACACAGTGACAGTAAATAATCCACTGCAAGTAAGCATAGAATTGCCATTTTTGTCTAAGGTGAGATCATAATATTGGTTGAAAACTTATTTGTAGAAAAATAGACCATTCCTGATTCCCTGAAAAAAAACAGGAAGAATTAGCATTATACAATTTCCTCATTCAAAAACTCACATTTGCTTTCTTGATAGTCATGCTTCCTTCTACCTGCATTTCCCCAAGGAAAAACCTCTTTTATTCTTGGATTGTTCATAGTTGCAGGTACACTGTCCTTTTCTCCTGTGACATTCTTCTGTCACGTGTGGTCATGCACACTGTGTATGTCCTGGACAGTGAAGCGATCAAGGACAGCTCTTCTGTCCTCTCTTATTTTTTTCCCAGTCACAACTTCCCTTACAGTCCAATGCATATTTAATTGTTCTATGATTTATTCCCACCTAATGTGGTAAGCACATCCATTAACTCCAAAGATTTCTGTGATTGCCTATAGATCATGAACACACTTTCAGGATGCTGTCAAAATATTTCAGCATCAAACTGTCACTGCAGATAAGATGGCTGGCATGTTAAAGTCATCTTTCTCCCTTTTTTACTCCATGCTTATTATTCAAGGATTCTTTCTTTCACGTTTGATACTTACAGTGTGTGTTTCCAATACTGTTAAAGGTTGTGATCAGTGGTGCAATGTCAAGCTGGGGGCCAATCACCAGTGGTGTGCACCAGGGGTCAATACTGGAGCCAATATTGTTTAATATCCTCATTAATGACCTGGAGGGTGGGACAGAGCTTGCAGATGATACAGAATTGGGACAAGAGGTTGATACACCATGTATATCTCCACAGGCTGAAGAAATGGGCAAACAGGAATATCACGAAATTCAACAAAGGGAAGTGCCAAGTCCTCCACCTGGGGAAGAATAATCACATTCACCAAGGTGGGGTTTGACTGGATGGAAAGCAGATTTACAGAGAGGGACCTGGGGGTCCTGATGGAGAATAAGTTGGACATAAGCCAGCAACATGCCCTTGCGGCAAAGAGAACCAAGAGCATCCTGGGCTAAATGAACAATAACATTTCCACCAGGTTGAGAGAGGTGATCCTTCTCCTCTGCCCCACACTGGTGAGACACACCTGGAGTGCTGGGTCTGGTTCAGGGTTCCCCAGTACAAGAAAGACATGGACATAATGGAGAGTCCACTAAGTGCCACTAAGGTGATGAAGGGACTAGAGCTATGAGGAAAGTCAGAGAGCTGGGACTGCTGAGCCTGGAGAAGAGAAGGTTCAGGGGGCAATCTCATTGAGGTGAATGAATACCTGATAGGGGGAGTAAGAAGAAAGAGCCAAATTCTTCTCAATGGTGCTCAGTGAAAGGACAAATGACAGTGGGCACAAACAGTGTTATTTATGTTTAAACATGAGAAGAAACATTTTTACTATGTGAGTGGTCAAACACTGGAAGAGATTTCTGAGAGAGGTTGTAAAATCTGGATTCTTGGAGATATCCAGAAGCCAGCTGGACATGGCCCTCGGCAAACTGCTCTAGCTGACCCTGTTTGGAGCAGGGATCTTGGACTTGATGATCTCCAGAGGTCCTTTCTAACTTCAGTTCTTTTCAGTCTCCTCCTACACTCCCCACCATGATGTTTGTATTGCATATCAGAGGCTTCAGCTAATTTCCAGTATTTTCCTTTACCATTTACAGTCGCAGTTACCATCCAGTGCACTATGAAGGTACTCTGTTAAACAGTGCAAAGCTGAGACAGTCTGTTCAGGATTACACTTACAAAGCAATGCACTAGAGTGGCAGCAGGCCACCAGATACCAATGCAGAATATAAAGCTGTAACATTTCTAATGTCTTGTTTTAATAGAATTATGGACAGAGGAGTTTATAAGTAAGAAATATAAAGATAAAAGAAAATAGTTTAGTGAAACAACCAACTAGATTTGGAAGCTGAAATCCAGAAAAATCATTAATATCCAAGTTCCTTCTTACTTTTCTTCATCTTTCCAGCCTGACAGTCCTTATACAAGAACAGTGTCCTCTAAAAAAGAGAAGAAATTTTGCTTTTAATTATTCACTAGTCTCCAGAGTTTCTGTCCATTTAGCAGCGACATGCTTCCAGGCAGATTATTTACTACATCATATTTCTTCATTGAAGCAAGTTTAAGAAGTTCAGAACAACATAGCTTCAAGGCCTTAATACCAAACTGAGAGCTGCTGCAACCTGTGGAGTTACAGCCACTCCTACAAACACCAGTAAGCCAAAACACTGGAGGATCTAGATTTTGTTAATGCATTCTTAACCAAGAAATTCAGAGGCCTTCTTGGCTGGAGGATAATACCCATGTAAACTATTAGATATTAACTAGTCGTTGGTTTTGTTTTGTTTTTTTTTCTTTTTCTCACACAAAAATAGTAATTGTCTGACAACTATATAGGATTCTCCTCATGCATATCCAATCACTTATTTCTTCATGTCTGCAGCCCAAATAAACTGTGTGATTGCACTTCAGTAGAGGTTTCTGTTTCCCCAGGCAGGAGGGAAGAACATCACTTATTTGTATGTATTTTTTCCTTGAAAATCAAAACCAGCAATTTCTGATTTCAAAGTTGTGCCTTGTAAAACAAGATAACCATTCCATTATTTCACTGAAGACCACTAAAATCACAGGATTCTGGGAAATTCCAGAATTCCTCAGCCAGTAAGAAAGTATCTTTATTTTCAGTATATCATAAATTGAATGACATGAAATGCTGTCTCAAAAGATAACATGATTATGTGGAGATGTTTGATCCCTTCTCCATAAAGATATTAACAAAACAAGTTGTGCTTCACTAATCTCTAACACATGCCAATGCTTGAAGAGTTAATTATCAAACACAATGCAAGGAATAATATTACAGGGATTTTATACCACTTGGTGAGACTAACAGAGAAAATAAAACAATTCTGCCTGTGTAAGCAGACTGCATGCAACACAGGCAGAGCTCATATGGATTCTTATTCAAACCATCATCAAAATTCACATTTCATACACATACAAGTAATTTTTCAGGAAATGACATTTCTGTGTTCTCTGACATATTTATACATATCTGTCTTTTAAGGGTTCCTGCTTCTGCATGAAGTTATTTGTTTTCTGCATAGCTCTATCCTGTAATTATCCAAACTGTCCAGGTGTTTATAATAACTATAAGAAGTTCAATCCGGGGTGAGGACAAATTGGTCAAGGAAACAGTTCATTTCACACTTCTTAAGTCCTGCCCTGTCTGAGGCTCAAGACTCCTGGTTTTTACCTTTATCCCTCCAGCTCTCTCTTCAACCTGTACGTGCTTCTCTCATGGCTCTACCATCATCCTAAATCACACCTTATATCTACTGGCACTAACCATTGATCAGAAAATTCCCATCTGAAATCTCAAGTTATCACATAGCAGGGCTTTTTGATATTTTAAAGTTGATTTTTTTTTTTCAATATATGAAACAAACCACAGCAATTTTGCAAAAATTGACCCTTTTTCTTAAGTGTGTGCCTTTTCTTCATAATTTTTTTATTTTGAAAATGAAACAAAATGTTTGATTGACCAGTGAATAAAACCATAATGACATGATTTTAATTAAAGAGACATACCTTTAATTTTTCAGAAAACATTCCATAAATACTTTCAAAACATGAAATAATATTTCTTTTCAAATTCAGAAATGAAAACTACACAAACAGATTTTTGAAAAAAAGCACTTAACCAGCTCAGCCAGTTCTACTCAGTCTTCCGTATTGTGAAGTGGGCAAAATTGCTCATAATCTCTGATAATACTTTAAAGAAAAGTTAAATTAACTTTTAGAAAATTAAATTTTTTCCTTTAGAAGGTTATTCAGAAAGAGAGAGAGAACTGGATTTAAAAAAGCTCAAGACAATGACAGTGAGTGGTTAATATGCAGTAATAAAAAGGAAAAAAAAAGAGATATACAAATGTCCATTTGTAATCTTTTGGTTTTCACTTTAATTTGCTTTAACTGTGTTATTTCACTCATGCCACCTGTTAATTTGCAAAACTGAGGGCCAGTTCTTCTCCTACTGTGTCAGAAACTGGCATGTGGAAAATATTTTCCTTTCTGACTTTGAAGAGGATGGAATGGAAGTAAATTTCATTTGTAATCACATTTACTTTTGAAATATTTAATTTAGTCTTTACTTAAAAGAGGATATTAACACTCAGTTTTAGTAATTCTACCATACATCCTGTCCTGTTAACAGGAAAATTCATAGGCTAATCTCAGAGAAGATCCTGATTAAATGTTCTGAATTACCCCACAACTTCCCATATATTTTGATTACTTTTATACATTTAGGGTGATATTTTCAGAAGCTACAACATGGTCTTAATGTTGTTCCTGTTAAGATTTCACCTGCTCAAAATATCACTCTGAATTTTTTATGTTCAAATCCAATGAAAAGTGTAAATTGTCTGGCATGCACAATGGATGCTGGAAGCATAGCAGAAAACAAAAGGAATATCAACTTCCACTTCCACCAGGATCTGAATTGTCTCGTGAAGGTGTTCCAAGTCTTTTATATTCGTGTCAAGAGAATATTTTTTGTCTTGACTTTTGGGATGTATATAGCGAAGCTTATTGTTGACCCTTGCTATTCATTTTCCCATGCTCTGTCATCCATTTAATACTTGAATATACCCTTTGTGAAGGACCTTTCATGTCTTGTTTCAATAATTTCAGACAAAATTTTCATTTACAAAATTTTCAAATGATAGAAAATTAAACATGTAGGTAACAGCATCTATATGTTTTGATTATGCATTCAAGAAAATAACAGAAAAAAATCATAAAGCTCAAGAAAATATTTCCATATTCTTCATGGAAAATTTAGGATTAATTTTCAAAATCAGTCATTTTATTCAAGGCAAGAGTAATGTCAGAAAATTGCCTCCAAAATATCATCAGACTATTACCCATGTTATAAATATTATTATATAAATCAGATATGTGTTTCTATGGAGAACACATCTGGCCATAAGCTGAAATTTAAACAAATTCCAGTAGCACCGCTACCACAATAATTCACTCCAGTGATGAGAAGAAATGACTCATAATCAAAGAGGGAACTGTAAGTAAAAATTCCTCAGATCCTTTTTCTGTTACTGATATTCCTTGTCATCTTCTGGAAAGTCATTGAACTAGTTTTATTGATGATAAAGCAGATTATGATACTTTCTTCACAGGGGAGTTGTGAGGATGCTTATGAAGTGCTCTGTATCTGCAGGAAGAAAGTCAATGCACAAGTAAAAAGTATCAACAACTTCGTATTATTTCTATTGTAAATAACTGATCTACTTGCTTGTTTCTATAGAACAGATAATTACTCATTCCTCCTTTATGGGATATAAGGTAGTTGCTCTGTTAAACAACAGTAAAATTTAAATTCTACGGATATTTTGAAGTGTATCAATATGGAAAAGGATGGGGGGGGAGGGAAGTAGGCTATCCCACCATCAAAGTATATCCTTTGCACATTCCTGGCACTACATCAAGGTTAAGTTAAAAGCAGCACTTGAAGGCAGTTGCATGTGGGAGATTGCACAACAAGGCTCATTAGCCAATGGTGAGTCTTATGTAAAGGTCTTTAATGTGGTACAATGGCATTTTTCAGCCTCTTTTAAAAGGGAAAAAGTTAATAATGTGAAAGTTTTATTACTTTTCTTCTTTTAAAGAAGTGCCTTTTTGTAGTGAAACATTGTGGCTAGTTAGAGCAAAAGCTCAGGGAATTTCCTTCACTCTGGGAATGACTGTAATTATACAAGGGGAAGGGACCACAGCAGTAAACTGGCAACGTACCAAGGTCTTAACCCCTGAGACAGGAGGTGGAGAAATAGGTGTTAGCAGTCTTACACAAGTCCTTAAAGCATAAACATATGGTAAATCCATTACCTAAACTACAAAGAATGGAACCTTGCTAATAAACCTATTTACTAGGTTAAATAAATACTGAAAGTGTTTAAAAAAGGCGAGCTGTGTAACTTCTTAAAATCAAACATTTTTCACTTGTCAAAATTTGTTGTTGGGAATCTGTGAAACACAGTGGCCCTTCCAACCCCATGAACACACACAGTCACGTTCTCCCCCCTCGCCCTCAGCTCAGTGCTCGCCACCACCACATGAAACCACCAGCATTTATTTGTGAACTGCCTGTGCCACTGCCTGCACTGACACAACTCTCCATCACCCGACTTGGCTGCTGGCACTCACAATGAAAACTAAAATGTAGGTGGAATTCAAGCATATTTATCAACTTGTTGTCCAGCCCTGCACTCCATGACATGTTTGATTTTATCCAGCATAAATAAGGTCTAATTTCAGAAACAATAACATTCAGTAGGAAAACCATAGAAACCTTCTAGTGTCTTTAGGAGTGATGTACTGCCAGTAGCTCCAGCAGCAGTGCCAGTGAATATTTTTGTAACACCCTGATTACAAATATGTTGTAAGACAGATAATAAAGGGCACTGAAGTTAAGAAGAACTGTGTTTTATGGAATACTAAACTGCTATTTGTTTTGCCAAATAATTGCCCTGCTGCAAGATGTGGGAATGAGATATCCAACAATATGTTTAGAAGTGTTTCATAGTGGTTTCATGGGTTTGTAGAAAAGAGGTGACTGATCTAAAATGAGCTGAAGCCAGTGGGCTGATTCCCTGCATAATTCCCTGCCCTTTGAAACTAGGTGGTGCAGCTACGTATCTGAGATGGCAGTGTGGTAGTTCTATAATCAGGTGTCTCCTTGCTGGGGTGGCTGCTCAGTGTCCACCCTCTCTCATGCCGAGTTCACATGAATTTGCACTCTAATTTAACAGCATGTGAAAGATACTCCTTTTCTGCTGTCCGTGAGTGGCACGCTTGTGACCCAATTTGTGTTGCATCAGGTTCAAGCAAAGCATTATTAAGGAAAAAAATGAAAACCCCTTCTTTTTAATTTCATGTGCCTGTGGAAATTCAGTGATATTTGGTCATTAGCTTGACTGAAATCTGTCTAAGTGTATACCCAAACACAAGCCACTTGTTCTCAAGCAGTGTTTATGGCTAAGGAAGCAAGGTGGGAGATCTATTAGTTTTGCCCATACTCCCCATCAAATCGCCCTCTGTAAATACACAGTCAAACATTAACGATGACCCTCATCTGCTTCAGGTTCATTAGTGGAGATTCCTGTGCCTACATGGAATGCCGCTGACATCTAGCATGGAGCCCTAGTGCTAGCAGAGTGGAGAGTATCAGATTAAATGCATTGAATTATTACAATTTAAGAACATGTTATTGCAGAAAATAGGTAACAAGCTGCAATTTAACGAAAGTGCTTCAAATTATGTAATTATGATGGTTTTATTTAGAAAAAAGAAAAAGGTCAGTATAAAGTTGCAGTTGTAACCATTAGTTATGTGATTTTAAAGAGTGGCAATATATAAATGGTTGCCTTGTGGTAATTTTACATTAGGAGTAATCTATTGTTTAACAAGTGCTTAGGGAAAATTATTTGGTTTTGCAATATAAATATATCAAAGTAGAACACAAACTATGTAGATTATAAGGGTCATTCTTTTAAACAGTGCCATTATTTGTGATGAACTCTTATCCAGCTGTTGATGTGTCTTTCTGTAATAACTGACAGTATCAATATTGCACTGTAATCAAAAAGAGGTAAATAGAGAAAACAAGCAAATGTTTTAATTAAAGTAATTCCTGAACAACTTAAATATTTTACTCATATGAGTACACCAGGAACACTATAGACACCAGCTGGTATTGGACAGATATTTTTTTGCATTTTAAATTTATTTCAGCACTGCAAAACAGAATAACACATTTAGAGAAAACTTTGGAGATATTTGGAGAAGATGTCTCGAAAAGCCCTTCCTTGATATTCTCTCCAATTTTATTTTTTTGGCAAAATTTGCCACCTTTTTATCCATCACAGGTTCCTGATGCACCCAAAAAAACCCTGGAACTGGATACAGAATAAGCCAAATCTATGAAGGGTGATCAGTGAGGACAAAGAGTTACAAAGATGCAGATGGCATCAAAGCATCTAAAAGAAAAAAAGTATTCTGCTTATTTTTCATATGGCATAATAGTTGCAAATGTAACAATGTGAATCTTGTTGATATCTGGCTGGGAGAGCAGCACAGCCTTTACTGTTTTCAAATGGTCCTGAGCATACATGTAGCATTTGAGGGTGTTGATGGAGAGAAGAGGGCACACAATCCCTTCTTTTTTACCACCTCTCCCTCCAAAGTGCACGGGGTGACAGTAGTCATTTGCTCAGCAATCATTTGAAGTTGTCACTTCAGCTAGTCACAAAAGGGTGGGAACCCTCTGGCCAAACCCAGACATTTGCACCTGAGCTAGTCAGGTGATAAAATAGGGTGTGATTCACCCAAAGATTAGAAAGCGATTATTTGCTTGCTGGAAATGCCTGTCTCTGCGGACTATAAAAAGAGTCAGTGTGGGTAGCCCAGAGATAAACATCTATATCATGGACTTCTAAAGGTATCATGAATCTTGCTTGGAGTGTAGAACAACAGACCATGTTTCCATGAAGTCTTATGAAAGCCTGGGGGGTAAGAGCAATGAATCTCTCTCTCATGAGATGGTCTCCCACAGGCAATGCCTACAGCAAGCTGATGCAGCAGAATCCCTGTTTATCTCAAGTCAGAGAAGCAGCAGAAGTAGCCCTGCTGCCTTTACACAGGGCTGGTGCTAACAGCCCAGGAAAGCCCTGCTGCAACAGACAGCAGAACAATAAATGGATATACTAGTGCATTTAGTTTTGGGGTTGTTTGCAGATTATTGCAACCATTTCTAAAATCACTGGTAGTACCTCCACAAGCTAAATATCCCATACAGAAGTGCTACGAAGGTCTTATTGTTATTATGCACAGTGAGTTGGAGCCAGATGTACACTACAGTGAATCTACTTCAGGCACAAAGTGTGAAACCTGAAAACAGCAGTTGAGATGAGTGATACACAAAATTCCCACATAACCACTTAATCACATAGGAACTTGCAAAAGTACCTTACCTGTTTATATATTCCACATTAAGCAAGTATTGGATAAAAACAGGAATACTGAGGGAATAACTGGAACCCCCGAATTTCTTCCCTCAGCAAAGTAGCCTAATCTTTTGCTTGCAGAGCTAAACCACCTCCTGCTTCCTCTCCTTAGTCCCATAAGATGTCAAAGCCAGTCATCTCAGATCCTCAGCAAGCTCTGTGGTGACTAAGCTCCTATGTGAAAGGCATGCAGCTCTGCTTCCTCTGGCTGTGCCCTAATAGCTGCCTGCACTCTAAGAGATGTCTTATTGTAAGACTTTGGTGTTGATTTTTTTTTTTTTTTAATTTAGCCTTCGGAGACATCTAAGTCATGGCTGCAGGTTAGGCATCTAAGCACAAGATGAAACTCCAAACTTCACAGGCATCTCTCTTTTTAAATTTCTTGGATGTCAGCAGAACAGCTATTTCACAGGACACTGTCCAGTTTGATATGCTGGATGTTCAAACCTATCTGTCTGCTCCTGCACATTGTACTTTGAACAGTGATGTCTGAGTCAGGTTGGTGAATTGTGCTACTGGATCAAGCACCAAGACAGCTATTTCACAGGACACTGTCCAGTTTGATGTGCTGGATGTTCAAACCTATCTGTCTCCTCCTGCACGTTGTACTTTGAACAGTGATGTCTGAGTCAGGTTGGTGAATTGTGCTACTGGATCAAGCACCAAAACAACAGGCAATGGCATGCCTGTGGGGGTTTCGGAGGGATATTCATAGGCTGATCGTTCACTATCTCTTTTCTTTCTCAACAACAAAGACTATTTTCCTTCATGAGGCATCTGTGAGGCAAATTGGGTAATGGCAATAAGCCTCATGCCCACACAGACAGAGCTTCGGGGAACCTAAGTGGGTTGAACAAATTCCTTTTCATTACATAGGGCCTGACTGTGATGTGTCCCAGTCACAGCTCCTGTCTGCAGCAGGTTCTCACACTCACCCCCAGGGATGGGGGGTCCCAGCAGCACAGGGGGATGCAGGAAAACCTCTTTCTGCATAGATTTTATTCACAGCACTTCTGAGGTACTGAGCTACTCAGGTGTCCAAATGTAGGTATAAAACTGTCTATTCTTGGTGTCTTTACAAAAGAGTAACTGGAGGCAAACATCACGTGCAACAGTCTAAATGAGTTTGAGGTTAACCTTAAACTATGTACTGCAGTAAGCATTTGTTTATTTTCTTTTCAGACTGTTTTCACAAGCACTTTCTAGTTGGGAAACAGAGCCTCTTTTTTTCCATTTTCTATACAAAAACCCAAAGCTCTCATCTCTTTGAATGCCACGGTTGATAAATCACCAGTGTCGTCAGCTATTGCTGAGTGTAATTTTCTGGGAAAGAAAATATAGTTTTCTAGAATAAACACTTATGAAAGGATTACTTGTTTAAACAGTTCACATTTTTCAGAAGGCATTATGATATTCATAAATTCAAATATAGTTGTTTGTATGTTCCTAAGAGTATATTCTCCTTTTCTCATGGCACCTGTGCTGCTATACATAATCATGTGCAGTGATACACAGCAGGTGCTAGTGAAGCAGAAATGTTACTTTATTGTGAATTGAAGCAAAATAGCCTAAGCAGAAGATCAAATTGTATGTTAGATATTTCTGGTATGTTTTAGGATTTTAGGATTGTTTTAGTCTTCTACAGTTACATCAGCCTAAAGTCTGCTGACAAAATCTATATTAAAATTTCTTCCTTGTTTAACTCTGTTAGGGACAGTGAAGTTAATGCAAAGAATATATTTATCTGAGCATTCTAATTATTCTGGTACAGGTGCTTTCAGTGAATAAGAATACATATAAATCATCAAGTCAGCTGATGGTAAAGCAACCCTATTAGTACACATTTTAAACATTAAAAAAAAAAAAAAAAAAAAAAAAAAAGAAGACCAACAACTACAAAGTCTTGGTTCCTGCATTCCTTGCAAATACAAAGCTCTTGCTGTTTTCACTCAGCAGTCCAGACGTGTGCAGAATGTAAGATCAGATCCTTAAAATCAAACTTATAATCATGTCTGTGGATGCCATTTTAAATCAAGAAAACACACTCCATCAGTCATAGGCAGTTAGAGGTACAGGACATACAGTTTTTCCAGAGGAAGTGTTGGTTTTTAATGTGCAAACTTTACTATTCAATTACATTGTTATACAAGACTACCAAAGCAGATTTAGCTGTTACTTTTTCAAAACAAATATAGCTCCACATTTTACACCTTAGTCTGTTCATATGCTTGATTAAACATGTTCATAAATAGTTCCCCTCATCTTCCTTACAAATGCTTTGTGTTCAGAGACAGCATCTGGTTCATAGCACAGACTACTGGAATGAAACTGAGATGCAAAATTGAAGAAAAGATTCTATAACACAGCAAATCCAGAGGATCTGAGGTCAGGAATTTGGCTTTTAGGTTCATCATTGCATTTTCTTACTCAAACAGTGTATCAGACTTCTTCATAATTCAGGCAGAAGAGTCTCTTGAGATTGATTTTGTTTTTCTCTTATTTTATAGCCTTTCTGAGTATTTGTTGAAAACCAAGTTATGCTCCTAGGAGGAAATGAGTAGGTGCTGTAACAGGAACAAATCCTAAGATTTTAATTGGTATGAAAGAGCCTCTAATGATGTGTACTACTCAACAAGTTTTCTAACAACAAGAATGAAAGCCATTATATCTTTGTTACCTTTTTACAAATGATCATCAATTGAAATAGCAATGATCAGACTTCCAGAGAAATTGCTGACTCCCAGATGAGAAGCCTGTGTTTCAACTCTACCTGTTTTGGCTATCCACTGATGGAAGTATCCACACAGCACAGATTACTCCCTGTAATTATTACAGATTACATGGCCTAGACTGCCACACTTGGCAACCAATTTTTTGGGCCTCCATGTCCATTCATAACTGGAGATTTGGAAAAATCCATTTTCAGAAGTGCTGAACAGCTGCTGTCCCTACTGGTATTAGTTTATTCAAGAAAGTCTTTATTCAATCAAAAATGAGGTTTTCATTCCCTTTCCTCAGGTGCAGCTCAGGAGGGTGTCTATGTTCTACTTATGACTTGAACAAGCAGTGAATTATCCCTGCCTAAGAGTCATGATTCTCTGTGACTTTTAGCATGAATGTTTCTCTTGCTGTTTCAGTCTGCTAAAACTGAGTTCAACAACTGAATATAATAAAATTAAGACTGTATAATAAATAATACACTGCAGTTCTATGACACAAAGCATTATTGCAAATATAATTTCAATCAAGACATGGAATTTGATATTGTAAATGAATGTACAGTAAGTTCTTTGTGCAAATTAGGACCTGTGTGCATTCCTTATAAAATACCAGCAATTAAAATGAAAAGGCAACATGTATAGCAGCTTGATTTTTTTTTTCCCCTCGTAAGATGGATTAAAAGGAGTAAAATATATTTGGCAAAGAAAATCTAACCAACTTTAGAAGACTATGTAATCCAATTGCTAATAGATGATTTGTGATTTTTTTCTCAGTATTCCTTAAAATACGTAAACGACTTCCAGTGTAGGCTAAGAGTAAAAAAGAGAAATGAATGTATATTACAGCAATATGAGAAAAGCTACAAATTACTTTACAAAGGGACAAAACTCAGAACTGCTTTGTTATTAGTGAGGCTAAACTCCAGGGTGAAGCTTTGCCTCAGTGAGGATCACAGGATTTGTCTCTAGAAAGAGATGATACGATTAGGATTTGCTATTGCACTGATGTTGATTCACTGAAAGGTTTTTTCCATTAGAAAGGTGCGGTGCTGCAAAATTCACATTTCTAAGTCCTTTTACAATAAATGCTCTGTAAAACTTTTTCTGCCCTTGTAACAAAGAGTGCTAAATTCACCAGTAAGAAAAACCTACTACCTACTGTTACAAAAGAAAAGTGGGAGGGAGGGAATCTGGGATGCCTAATGAAGAGAAGATGGTTGGGCACAGCTGATGTTTAGTGTCCTATTGACACTGTCAGAAGCAGAGTATGAGGTCAGAATGGCCATTAGTCTGAACAGCACGAGATTTCTTATATTTTTATGGAATATTTCAGATGTGATTGGTACATAGCAAGAAGGTTTAACATAGTTAAGGACCGTGTCAAGGATGAATGTGCAAAGTTTAATATGTTATTTATGGTACAAAGACAGTCTGCTAGTTCAGGTTTTATACGGAGCAATCTGTGCCTACAAAAACATATAGACTTTGCACGAACAAGAATGCTGTATTTGAGATATGAAAGATTACTCTGCTGGACCACCACCAATTTAAAATAGAGTTTCTTTTTCATTATTTCAGTCAGCTGATTGGATTATTTTATCACTCTTCTACCAGAAATCCATGATCTTAAAAAATCCCAAGAATCTGGATAAGGGCAATGGCAAGAGCTCTGTTAGCCTTATATGCAGCAAAGGAAACCCAAATCTTTCTTATCAGTCCCACTTTCTTATCTAGACCCTGAAACTCTGTAACAAGCTCATAACTGACTCAGTCCCAACATGTTATCTCAGACTTAAACCACAGCTTCTGGAAAGAACTGACTTTTCCCATCACCCAATAAAAATTAATAGAATTGAAAAACTTTCTCCTAAGGAATAATTCAGAGGAATAATTTTAGTGGATCACTCACAGAGCTTGAACCCATTATTTGAACAGAAGTCACAGAAGTCTTGAAAGCTCCTAAGCACTCTGAAATGAGCCCTCACCATACCTGGCAGCAAATCAACTAGCCTCACAGTTTCTGAGGTCCCAATGAGGTCTCAAATTAATGCATCGTCTGACTCAGAAGACATCTACATGTGGCAGCCAATAAACAACAGCAATTATATTCTTGTTTCCACTTCCCCTTTTTTTGACATGGTCACTGAGAAGATGGTAGCATTCAAGTTTGATTTCTGATGAACAACCTTCGGCTGCTTGGGGCCATGAGTGAGCAGCAGGGACCTTTCCTCCAAGCTCAGTACTATGTTTCAACATCTTCGTGTATTTTGTGCTGATGGCAGTGCAGAAATAAATGAAGTCCCACTGCACTAGATGCAATGAAATCCTCAGAAGTCATGAAGACACAGAGTTCTGGGGCAGCAGTGCTATTATTATTCACTAACAGTGCTTGAGACAACACAAGGTACTGGGACAGGGGCATCTTATACCTGCACACAAGATATATTACTTTGCAATTTGTTGATAATCTGTCTTAATTTTCTCATTGCAGATTTCCCAATATCTGAAATAAATTAATTGATAGCAGCAACTGACATTTTCCTTATTTTTTTGCTCTGATCTTTGCTAATAGGCATGGGGAAAAAAAACACAAAAAAAAGACAAAAGGAGGGTATTTTAGAAACACCATTATGTGCAAAGGGTGACCTGTTCTGTATTTTATTGCCATATGCATTCCCACTATTAGATTTATATGGGAGAGGAGAAAAGATAAATGTATATCCTTTATATTGATATGTGTTGGAGCCATCCACATACAGCCATAGCCACACCTATAAACAAAGTACATTTCTTAATTGTACAATTGTTCTTTCCATTTCTATAAATTTAAAAAAATACATCAGAATTATATATTTTATACACATAATATAAATTCTATATTTCAAAACTTTTCCTGCTAAAGAGAGTACACTACTACACCATAAAATTAGTAGAGAATTTAACATTTCTAAATAAGTATAAAAATTAGCAAGCAACAACAGTTAATATCTAAGAATTTACACTTGGCTAAGCCAGACATAATGAAATGTTCCTATTCTGGTATCTAGAGCAACCATGAATAATAGGTTTTAACCAGTCTTCACCAGTTTTAGTCTGTGCTTAAAATTTCAGCTTGTCTTTTCCATAGTAAATAGCTATCAAAGAGTTTTCTGTGACGCATTGTTTTAGTTGTATTTATTAATTGTTTAGATAATTGCAATTGTAAATGGAATGCTTCACTGATTCTGTAATTAGGGAGTCTGAATTTGAAATAATTTATTAGGTCTTAATTTATGTGCTGTGAAATCTGTTAGATCATTTGCTAGTCAGTATGTTGTCTAGAATAAAGGCATTTCTACAAAGGGATTTTAGGGTGAGGGTCACCAGTATAATCAGAAACATACTCAGTCTGGCCTCCAGCAAAAGATTATATGCTTTTAAGTGTATTTCTGTTTTACAAAATGGCCTTTTGAAGACTTAGCCATTTCAACAGAATTCCTTTTTTCTATATAAAAAGAGAAAAAGCAATTATTTTGCACTGTTGTTTGACTTCCCACCACCACCACCCTTTCCTCTAGATATAGATGACCCAGCTGATCAAGTGTGAGAAGTACATAGCTCTCTGGACTGACTTGTCTGAACCTCTGGAATGAAATCTTCAAAGTTAGGAACAAAAGTTGGCATTAAGACTAAGCAGGGATTTGATTAAAGATTTGGATTTACCCACACAATAAATTGAGCCAAACCAATTCTTGTCTCATACAAAGACACACTTATGTTTTCCACAGTGTAGGGAAGGAAGTGACATTGGTTGGCTTTCAACTGTAATTTACTGTATTCCTCCATATGCTTATTATAACACAGAGGATTTGTCAGTATGTCTATTATAAAAACAGGACTGGGGCTTTTTTGTTGCTAAACTCAGCTGTTACAAATGATATCTGACTAAAGTCTCAAAGCTTTTCTACTTGTACATGCCACTCTGAAATGGAAACCTTATACTTTGACCAAGTATATATGTCTATCTATCAATATAGACATCTTCAGCTGTCTATATTGTAGACTTATGTACATGTCCCTATGTAGATGTCAGTATTTCAATTAATCATGTGTCCTACATAACCAAAGAAGAAAAGAGGTGTGATTCATTTTAATCCAAAAACATCAACTATAGGGTGAGATAAATCATGCCATAGACATACATAAAAGTACCTGTGAGAGTTAAAGGTGACAAGTTGTAGTCATCTAAAGTGAAGTGAAACGAATGTCACCCCCATCAGTATGGCAGACTGGAATTACCTGAAGTTAAATGCTTTGAAGGTACTTCTTTTATCCTAGCTTATGATTTTTTTTCAGTGTTAGTGACTTTTCTTTTAATAGTCAAGGAACTTATATTCTCCATTAATCTCATCTACATATCCTCTGTCTCTGGGATGGAACTTGGCATATTTGGTAATGTGCATATCCAGCTTCATTGTCTTTAGTGAATAATAAATAATAAACTTAAAATATAGAACACGTGTGAGTCTGAGTCTTTCAGTCATATTTTTTTTTCCAAAACTAGCTCTTTGCAAACTTACACT
Source organism: Tyto alba (assembly GCF_018691265.1). Taxonomy (NCBI): domain Eukaryota; kingdom Metazoa; phylum Chordata; class Aves; order Strigiformes; family Tytonidae; genus Tyto; species Tyto alba. The sequence continues at coordinate 37,303,353 of NW_024881316.1, read as the reverse complement.
CATGACCCACTCAACCTTCCTTTATTCTATAGCATGTATTCAGAAGAAACTCCCAACAGACAACAACTATCCATGAATATCAATGCTTCAATAAGGAGTAGTGATAAGCAGACTGTTTCCTATCAGGAGATTTTTGCTTTAGCTTTCTCCAGGAGCATGGAGAAAGGTAAAAATAATTGGAGTGGGATATTAGGAAAAGAAAGAAATTGTGTGTAACAATAATACTGTAGGGTAAAAAACAGAGGGAAAGACAAAAGTAATAAATATGTGAAGAATAATTTTAAATGGGAAACATAAAGAATATATAAAAACATTTAATTGTATTTTATTTGTGCAGTCATTTAAAACTTCCTTTGAATGCAATTCATCTCTTGGTTAATATAATAGGTTCTACTGAAACCAGTGAGATAATAATGAGCAGCAGAATTTCTCTCAAACTAAATGAGAGAGTTTTGGTCTCAGTGCAATCTGCAAGCAATAAACTTTTCTTCTGTAGGAGATCCAAGATTAGTTCCTAAAGGGATATCTGAGAAGGCAGGCACAGGAGAGACATTAGTAAGTACACAGACAATTGTTTATGTCATCAGATTCCAAAAATTTATCAGAATAGCAAAAGAAAACAAGAAAAACTATGGATTGTGGGTAGCAGTTGTCAGAAGTGTCCTTTTGGAGCTTGTGATTCACAGGTGAATTTTATTCCATAATTTTACAAGTCATTCCTTAAAGAATCATGATTTATTCTTCTTTTGCCATTATGTCTCTTTTAGTGTTACCTTCTTTAAGAAGATCTAAGCAAAGCTATCTGCACAACACCAAAAGTTGAAGCCACAGTATGGATTCCCTCATGGCCAACAAAATGCTTAGCAGAAGACAAAAATCATGATTATTTCTTTTACATGTTTGCTTTTATTCCTTACTTGACTTGCTGATGTCTACCCTGTTACTATATTACCTGGATTCCCAGGAGTTTTCTAACGCTCAGCCAATAACCCTTACAGAGGAGGAGGAGAAGGGAGTGTTACATGTCTGTGAGAATCTTTGCAGTTTGTTGCCACTGAGTCAATTGGAACAATTTAGCTTTGAGGAAGTGATTTATACACACACATCCATCACAAATAACCTGCTCTGCTCTGTTAACTCTCTGTTTGATCTCTAGAGGGTTGAGTAGATTAGGGAGGGTCTTCACACAGAGGTTTCATTAACAGCCAATCAGTTAACCTGGCATGACTCCTGTTAGTGCATTTAGATACTTTAAAGTGGAAGAAAAGGAAAAAAAAAATGGTTAAATTGGTACCATTATATCCCAGTTCAGGAAACACCAATCATGTTGTTAGAGAGAATTTATTTCCTATTTCCTTATTTATATATATATTTTTTTTTTCAGCCAGTGCAGAAAGCAGAATTAAGGGTTATAATTTAAGCCATTCAAAAGATTGCTGATCACAATATGTGAATTCTGGTAGCATGAAGTACATCGGTAATCAAAGAGCACATTAAATATTCAACCATAAACCATGAAAATTTGGATATTGCAATCCAGTTTAATGAGATAGGGAATGCAGACCAAGCAGTTGCACTTTTTAAATGTACCAGGTTAATGGGTTTTTGCTCACTATTACCTGTTTGTCTGGTTGATACTATAATAAAGCAAAGTTAAAGAACAAAGTCAGAATCATATGACTATTATTGTTATTGATGGGAATTTTTTCAATATTAGCAGCATATGGTTTTGGAACAGAATAACTAGAGTTGCAGCAGTGACTCCCCATGCTAGCACAGCGCATACTGTCTCTGTGGTTTACATAACAGGGATACACTGTTAATGAAAGGATTAAATTTAGTACTTCATGATATCCTTAGAAACCAAATGGCTGGTTTCAAACCAGTGAAGTGTTCAATGTAGTTTTACAGTTAATAAACTTATAAAAGCATGTGAAAATTTTTAGTTTCTTGTAGGACTCAAGAACTTGGAAGAAAATAGTCAAGTATCAGTAATTTTGGGGAAATATATAGAAAAAGTTGACAGAGGAACTTATTACTTGCAACTGTGACAAGAAGATGGAAAAAATTGGCAATGGTTACTAATATTTATTTTTATAACTAAACAAAGAGATTTGATGGTACCTTCTATACAAGCTGTCATAATATTTGAGTGTTTAAGTATTTATCTATTATTAATGAATACCAATAGTTCACTGTATCTCAAACTCTGTCCATCCCATACTCCCTCACCCCCAACTTCCTAGATGTCCAGAAAAACATATATGCCCCTGTAACATGCTCTGATATTTAAATGATAACAGACTATTTAGTACAAACTTTTGGAAGTTTACTCTCTTTTGTATTAAGGTTACATTTCAAGCCTCACTGGCATTTGCAAATGTGATGATAACACACAAGAGAAAGACTAGACTTAGGGCTTCATGGATAAAAAAGAGCAACCTTAACTGTATACAGAATTTCATGGTAGCCAGATGCTTTTCCTGCTGAATTGTTTCTTGTATTTCCTTCACCTTTCATTACCTTTCTCTTTTATGCCTTTGCAAGAAACATACAACAGTCCTACCACCAGTTTCCCAAAATGAGCAGTCTCTTTTCCGTGATGGCAAAGATACGAGTGCAGCAACTGCCTGATATGATCTATTGGCTTAGAAGAATCTCTAGTTTGAAAACAGAAAATTTTATATCCATCACAATTTTTTTGTTACTGTTAACAATGACATCCCTGGATGTATGCTTATTATCCATATACAGACATCTTATATATCCATATAAGATATGGATATATGATATGGATATCTTCATGATATTTTGAGTTTTTCTCTATTTTCTATGGTGATGAATTCCACACTGTGAGGAGCAACAGCTGGAAAGCCCCTCCGCCATTAACACTGCTAACATGCTCACATGGTTCCTCTGAATTTTGTCTATCTTACATGCTATTTGTTGCCTTATATTATAGTTAAATCAAAACTATGTGTATCTGGGGCTGACTCTCTGTTCTGTACCAGCATACCACCAGGAACAAGAGTCTTTATCTGTTAGTAGGACGTAGAATGACAACATGCAAGTTCATTTAATTTTTGGTGAAAGAAATTTTATTCCTGTGTTAGAAGACATGGAAAGAAAAAGGTTGTGATTTATGATTTCTGTATTTAATTTACACATCTTTTACAGATTTGTGTGGGATTAAAAGGCATGCAAGCACTGGGAATTTAAAGTTGTAAAAAGTGTTTTAAACAGTTTTGTAAAAGGAATGTATTTTCACTCATAAGGTCTTTCCCTGATAATTTTCTTTGACTTGATGAAAAGCACTGTATAAAGAGTATTTATTTGTCTGTTTCCTCTACTGAAATTGAGCTTTCCATGGTGATTAACATGAGCAGAAGCTATGTAAGTATCATGTCTTTAGAAATTTTATTGCCAGAATAAGGAATGCCTCCTCTGAACTCTTTCAGTTGGAAATGGAAAGTACATTGACATGAAATAATGGGAATTATTTTTATTATGAAGTTACCAAAGTCAGATACTGAATAGCATGCATTTCTGGTAAAACCTGAACCTCTTGTTACCTTGTTTTAACCTAGTATTTTATAGTGGTTTATATAAGGATTACTATTGGACATTGAGCAATAGGATGTATTGGCTTTTTAGGTTTACCTTTAACTGAATGGGACTCCACAGTCTCAAAAAAAAAGGGACCAGGGAAAAGACTGAAAAAAGCTATTAATCCATTTGGGCAGATATAGCCAACAGAGAGAGAAAGTTACTGCCACAAAGAGATAAAGGATGCACATAATCTTCTGTCTGAAGCTAGATACACTCAACCTGGGCTTTTGCTTTAGAAATTAAAATAAAGACAGCATCTATTCTGTATAAAAGATGGTATAAGATTTTGCTTTTGTTGTTTGTCAAATGGACACCCACCTTCACCCACAGCCAGCTCACACTGTGTTGAAATGGGGATTGATGCAGAGATGGAAACAATCAAGTGAAGCAGTGAGTGCCGCAGCCCATTTCAAAAGCATTCCTTTTCCAGGCCATCAGCCGCAGCAGCGGCACGGGAAGTCTTCCCTGATTTTACCACTACTGAGAGGCAGCTTGATGGTGTTTATGCATTGCAGGACCCCACCAGCGAGGAGACCTGCAGCTCTGGAGCACCAGAAGCCACGTTAAGAGAAATGGGTACAATTGACAATGGAGCTGTTCACGGCACTAAGGCTGCGAGCTCATCAAGTATCCCCTCTATCATGTTTATTGCTCATTACTCAGTTTTAAAGAGACTTTTTTATCCTGAAGAATTTAACTGAAATATTTGCTTTTCTGATATTTTTCTTATTCAGCAAATGAACATCAGGTTTGACAGACATCAGTGGGTCTAAGAGTTCACAGGTTACATTTATCCTAAAACAATGCTGCAAGCCTTATACAACATTTCAGCACAGGCTGTCAAAAACTTTTGTCCTCCCCATTATACTAAAACTGTTGTGTCACCAGGCTCTTCATGTCCCCTTTTCAGCTCTATTAGGGGTCCCTTATGCTATACTCTTCATGTTATCTGATGCTGAAACCATGCAGAGACTTAAGTCTTGTTTGTGGCCTCCAGGTGAACTTATAACACTGTAAATATAACGTTTACTTCAAAACTTCATACTCTTTCACGCTCATCCTCTGATGCTGCAGCTCTAGTGCTAAGCCTGGGATGTTACAGGGATTTCCATGGCAAATGGAGATCAAACACAGAACAAGGTTTTGCTTGATCCTGCAAGGAAGCAAGACGAGGAATCAGAAAACCTTTATGAAAAAATTAATGAAGATCTCTAACAGAAAAATAATTACCAATAATAGTAGTGAAAAGGAAGAAGTGTTTCCCAAATATTTCCAAAAACATTAATGAAAAAACCCTCCCAACGTGTTCAGCAGATGATGATGATGATATTTTAATAGTAGCTCAGAAAGATACTAAAAAGTAGCTCCTAAAAGTAGACATTGGCATGTCCAAATAACATATTTAAAGGTTTCAGAGACAACTTGTGAAGGAGCTCTTGGTCCATTAGTGTTGATTTTCAATACACTGTGGAACACTAGAGACATTGCAGAGAGCTGAATGCTGTGCCAATATTCTAAAAGGGCAAATAAGACGACCTGGGTAATTATAGGCCTATCACGCTGACATTGATCCTAAGCAAAATAGCTGTTTGATACAGGACTTGATTAATAAATTAAAGGAGGGTAATATAATTAATGCCAATCAACATGGGTTTGCATCAAGCTAAACTGGTATCTTTTATGATGAAATTACAAGTTTAGTTAAAAGGGAATAATGGAGAATTCATATATTTAGATTTCTTCGCAGCACTGGTTTGGCACTTCCCAATTTATTTATTAGCTAAGAAACTATGGTGACACAATAACAGCATAGAACTATAAAAAACATATATAGTTTTAATAGAACAGTAAAACTATGTGACTAACAGGTCTCCAAACATAACTGCAAGTGGACATGCATCATGGGGAACATAGGTTTGTTTTTTTGTATCCCTACAAGGTATTTGCATCAAAAACTTGAAAAAAAAAATACTTTATAAATATATATCTGTACTCACATATGTATATGAATCCATCAGGGTTAGCAACTAATGGAGAGAATGATGAAGTATACAAGCCACCTCATAACCTAACCATAAACAAGAACTTTGATCCTAAATACATCCACATATATAATGGCACCTCTAAGTACTTCTAGAATAGTGCCTCTAGATAGAACCATTACTACTTCTACGTTACAACCTCAAACAGTCTCTAGCAGAAAAAAGAAAGGAGGGTGGAGAGAGAAAGAGGAAGAGAGAGAACTATCAGTGAATTATCAGCCAACCTCAAGTTTCCAGCATGATTCTCTCCTCAAAATGGCAAATACAGTCACTGGGTGCAGAAAAAGTATATTGAAATAGAAAGGGAGGTTGCATTAACTCTGTGCTTGGAAATTGTGCTGCTGAATTTGGAGTGCTGCCCAGTGCTGGTACCCAGAGGTAAAGAGCTATCCTAGGGAATTAGAGTTTGAGTAGAATTCGTAAGAATGATGTGAGGATTAGAAAACTTACTAGTTTTTGACGCACTTTTTGAGACCTCGGTTAAATAATTTATGGCAAAGAAAGCAGACATGACCATACTGTATTCTTTAGGTACTTGTTTAAGGAACAAAATTGAATAATAGGGGGCTTCTCAGTCCAGATGAAGATTTAACAGGCTCCCATTTCTATGAGTTTAGACTGGAAAGGTTAGGCTAGCAACAAGTTGAAACTGAAAAAATAACTTAGAGCAACTTACTGTTTTTATAGTCCTCCCTTTCCTCTCTGGCCTCTCCCTCAGATCAATGAATCTTGAACTCTGTTCTGCACAGTTGTGCTGGGAGGTGAACTTGTTCTCACCCAAAACTGTCCTAAAGCTGATTAGGTGCTGTAGTCTCTTGGGACATAGGAGACAAAGATTTTAAGCCTTCTACACAAAAGGAAGGATGTACTTTTCATTCTCCTACACCTTGGCTAATGCTCTAACCACTCATCTACAGAGCTAAAGGCTATCATTGGTGATGATGCCACTCTTTGAAGAGAAAATAAAGTATGATACTACCTTTGATGTGGAACACAGTTCTCTAAGAATACCCTTATCAGCTATTCTCTAAGAGCATCTGCAGTCAATTTAGACAGAGAAAGGAAAAATATTTATTTTGTGGCTCTTGAATGTGCACTGAACATTCTCCAGCTACACTGTCCTGTTGATCCACTTTTGGTTACTTTCTGAAGGAAAACTTCAGGCTCCTGGAAACCTTGCAGCTCAGTAAGGAAATTATTTACAGAGATGAGGCAGCCCTGGACTTAGTCAGCATCTGAAAAAAATATTTTTCAGGACATCAGGAACTTAAAAAGTAAGCTGCACTTCACTGCTGTTCTAGATCTAGTCCAGAATCCCTTATATGTTACCACGGGAGCAATTCTTATCTTGTAATCAAATCAGAAATGTACTTGGAAGCAAAGAAATTCAATAAAATAAACCCATGCATTTTTTTATACAGATTTTGTATAAAGAATTTTGGTTTCTCTGATAGGCACATGATTTTCCAAAAAAACCCCATATAATAAAATAAATGCACATTAATACAAAGATCTATGATTTTCCTTTCTTACATAAATACACTCATATCCAGCAGGCAGCTTCCTGTAAACCTCAAAATGAAAATATCAGACCTATATTTTCACTTTTCTCTCTAATAAAAAAATTAAACTTCACAAATAGAAATTACATATTGTTCTTCTTAGGTCAATGCAAGATTAAAAAAAGCAGCCAACCCAGTAGCACTCAACAGTAGCCTTGAAAATTCTGAAGAATATCATATAGACCAGAATTTCCTACTTGAGCTTTAGATTTCTTTGCTGCTACAATTTAGTCAGACCCTTAACTTTATTTAAACGTTTTTCTGATCGCATCTATAAAATATTTAAGATTTAATATATACAGCATCATTATCCTACATTGTGAGAAGCACAAAAGCATATGAAAGTAATACCTTCCTTGACATACAAGAGGATTAAATATGTATGAATTGAATTTTTCTGTATCCTATGAACTCACATTTCACAGAGAGACCAAATTTATGGATAGAGAAAATCCCTCATCCAGTTTCAACTTTGTAGGAGCTTAACATAGAAACATGAGGTATGTGTGGTCCTAGATTAAATTTCAAGATGGAGATCATTAGAGAGTATTGCTTGAAGGAATAATTTTTTGTTTTTAATGGTAGAATTTTTAAACTTCTGAGCTTGGCCTTTTCTGTGCTGTTTCAGAAAGTTTCAGTGCATGTTACTGAATAAAGCTTTTTAGATAGTCAATTATCAACATAGCAAGCAATTTAAGTTAAAGAATGGCCTTTTTTTGCAGTCAGCATACTAGCATCTTCGAGAGTTCTATGACTTAAACTTTCCACTAAAAAATGCACTGCTAAAGACAAAAACAATTAAAATTGGTTGTCATTATCATCTTTTTAAAAATCCCCTGTATCTGTAGAAAAGACAATACAAACCACCAGTATTACACAGCCTTTGAGGGTACCTCCATGATCCTAATGCCACCCATCTATAAGGCACAAGTAACACGCAAATTCCTTTTATAAAGAAGTGATCATCCAGTCCGTGTCTTACACTTTGAAATAGATTTTTGAATAGTTATTTATGAATTTTCCTCCAGTGCTCACATAGAAAGGCAACTGGACTCCAATAGTTGCGTTGCTTTACTGCTCTCTTTCAGCAAGTCAGCAAGAGCAGGGCTTTGTTCGGCTACAATTCTTTAACTAAGGAATAATTCAGCTCAAATAAAATGACAGCAAGGTGATGTTGAGGCCAACTAAACTGTCCAAAGGCAATTTTCAAAATTGGCCGTTTTGAAAAGATTTGCAAACATGTATGGGTATAATTAAAAGTCAAATCCAGTACAAAAGCAGAAAATGGTGCCTAAAGAAGAGTTGTGGCTGCAATTCTTTGTGAGGGTCCCTCTTGCAGACAGACTGCAGTATCATTCCCCGCTAACATATGGTAGCAGTCAAGCATGTAATCTATCTGGGAGTCTTAGTGGCAATACAAACAGGCTACATCCTCCCACTCCTCTTTAAGGACATATCAATGTGCACTTAGCTAATAAAAATCAGCAATTCTTTCAACTTCACCCCACCTGTCTGGGATATTTTTTTATTTAGCATGAAGCATGATCGATCCGGTTCTGACCCATCCAGGCTGATTTCTTGTTCCTAATCTGTCAGTCTGGATACCCACTACAACACCACTTGCTCACTCTGCCCTCAGCTGTTCCTTTTGAACCAGAGACCAAAGGAAAGTGTGGAAAACTGTAAGTGTCAGAGATAATGTTTACTAGAATGGTAAAACCACCAGGAACACAAGTCAAAGCAATCAGGCTCTGAACGCAGTTGCCTTCAGCTTCTTGTTTTGATCTCTGCTTCAGCACTTGAACTGTAACAAGCTTCAGTTCAGAGCTAAAGAATCTTATGAATCAAAGTTATTCTTGAAAATTTTATTTGGATTTTGACCTTGAAAATAATATTTTCTTTAGTACTTACGCATATACTTTTTAAATGACACTTACATATTATAATTAAGCCCTGATCAAAGAAGAAAGGAAAGGAGTAAAAAAAAAAAAAAAAAAAAAACAAAACCAAAAGATTTTTACCAACACCAGACATCCATTAAAAAAACCCCAAAGTCATAAGGTCTCAAAAAAATTCAAGTGTGAAAACATATCAAAATAACATCTCTTATTGCTCATGTGTTTACTTCCAAACTTATGCACCTAGGAACGCAAGTTATTTGGAGAAGAAAATAAAAAAATAAGTAGATCAACCTTGCAATCTTTTTCTAGACCTTTATAACACACAAACTGTGCAAATCTGATTTTTGCCATAAGAGAAAGCATAAACCAAACTACAGTCCTTGGGCTAGTCCTTGGCTGTGTGGCAGACCACTCCTTAGCACAAGAGGGAATCATCCAAACACAGTGCAACCTTCATCGGCTACAACCACACACAGAGCCAGCCGACTAACCTGTAATTTAGGTATTCCCACAAGTTCTTGTCAATATGCACAAGTAGTGTTATCACCTATAATTGACTACAGGACTTCAATTATGCTGGTAAATTTAGCAATAATTACACATCTTTGCCACCATTCAGGAATTACCTCCCAGGGCATGAAATCTGTTTATACTCACTTCCAACAAATTCTGAATTCAGGGTGTTTGCTCAGCTATGTAGGCTCATTTGACCGTAACGATCTCGTTTGTTACATGAAGCGCTCCATGAAAAAGTATCTTGATCCACTCCCTGGTTTCTCAAAGAAACCAGTGTACCTAAAGGACGGTTTGTCTGGCACAGAAAGAAAAACATATCTCTCTCTCTGACACACCAGAACTTTCTTGCATAAAACCCGCTGTTTCCCCTGGCATAGGAAAGGGGTTTTGTGATGGATAGAACGGCTACTCAGAGAAATCCAGGATCATCTTAAATTCATTCCTCTCCATTATGCTTGCTACTTGTCCTCCTCAACCTTCCTGCTTGTTCCTTTAAAAAAATGATTTCGAGTCCAAGATCTCATTTAATCCCCTTCTTGGAGCGGCAGTGAGGAAAATGAGCCATTTTTGACAGGTATCAGAAGGCATCACTCTGCTTCAGGAAAGTGCTCACCTACCACAGTGGCAATACAAGAATTTTAGAAGAATGAAGCAGAATGTACCATGTGATTCCCCAGTTTTTCTGCCCCCATCAAATCCAGAATGAATTACAGCCTGCTGCTGCTCTTAATTTTGCCCCCTTATTAGGGCTCATGTTAGCAAGCTTCCTTGGAGGAAGGCTGTCCTGCCATGCTCCTGCTGCCGTAGTCCCCAGGTATCTTCCCTCCTCCCTTGCACACATGCCCTATGCCCTGGGAAAGGGAGAGCAACACCACAGCACCTGGACAGGAACCAACAATACGACTTATTACCCAAAGGGAAGGCTGAAATAGGGCAACTTCATAGGCTAATGTTAGTGGAAAAGGGAGTGATCACATATACCACACAGACTCTGTAAACACCACTCCAGGTAAAAATTGTTTCACCTCTCTGCATTAGACTAAGGTCCAGCTGGGCTGCGCTTGCCCACTGTTGTCCTTTACACCCAGTCCACTTCCACCCCCCAGTCCACTTCCCCCCCCCCCCCAACCCCTATTTCTTTTTTTACTTATTAAAGCAACAGATTAAATTATTAAAGCTAAAGCCAATTCCTGGTACTGGTTCCATAAAATGATACATGAATAATACTTTTTGCTACAAAAAATTTGCAGAAGAAAACCTTTTAGAGTCTGTCTGGCAAACAAAACATGACTGTTTGCTGCTGATATGACAAAAAGCATCTCATTATATAGGAAAGATAAGCAAGGAACACAAGTAATATTGGAAATTGTTTCTCATAGCAGCAGCATCTTTGGAAATTAACTCATTCTTCTTAAAAACTTTCTTTCTCCACATCAAACACATGTTGGAAGTGCTGTGGCTGCTCTCTTAGGAAACATAACCACCTCTGCGAGACCTAATTTCTCTGTGAAGGTTAATTAGTTTAATGCAGGAAATAGTCTAGTGGAGTTGGGGATTTCTTCTTCAAATAAATGAGTTAAGAGACTTGAGTTTGGTAAATACTGGCTGAAAAAGCACTGGTTTTGGATGTAACACTTTGCACAACAGAGCATCACTGTATAAAAGGAGAGAGAATAACATCCCACAAGTCCTACCTGAGTTAGCAATTTGTTAAGCTTTTTGTTAAACACTTACAAAAACTAGAATGGCCTCATTTGGGGCGTGGAATTGCTTCCTGCTTACTTTTGTTTCACTTTATTTAATACAAACGTAATCTGAACCAGAACATAACTTAGGTTGGGATTTGTGAATGAACTAAAGAGACTGACATCTTGCTTCAGTGAGAGAATTCATCACGGCATATCAAACCAAATTGTTTTAATTTGCACTAAACAATAGCAGTATGCAAGAGTGTACAGAGAATTTATATTTGTTGCATATCTATTTTCATAGTCAAGAATATTACATACATTTAAAATTGTAGAGACACTGATCTCAGAAGCTCAAAACCTTAAAAACCACAGCTTATTTGGGCATCACAAACTTAATTACCCCAAATCATATCACTTATGGAAACACTTACTTCGAAGATTATTTTCAAAATGGCAATTTAGGTCTCAGGATTTGATTTGTATTCCTTCTTTAATTTTAGGGAGTTTACATTTCTTCTCCATCTTACCCTGATACATTTTCTCCCCAGTCCCTGGTTGATTTTCAAGAGCTGTAAACTGAAAGCCACCATGTAAACAATTCTGTTGATACAGGAGTAAAAGTTAACTTTTCATCAGTAGGGTAACAGGAGAGGCAACTGCATGCACACATGGTCTGACAAGTAGAAAGGTCACTTTATTGGATGTCTTCTCCAAACAAAAAAAAACCCCAACCTACCCAACTACTTTTAAGGGGGTATGATATAGGCTTGATGAAAACATCTCCTATACAAACTCGTATTTGTGATTGTTTCGGTAGCCTGTGCAGTGTTTATTTGGACAGTTTCCCAGGGATTTCCTGCTTTATTAAGGACACTGCATCCTGTAGTATAGTGTTTACATAAGTTACCTACATGATTAAATGAGGTAAGTAAAACACATGGAGGAAGCCTCTGATACCATAGGCATTATACTGAAAAAAAGGCAAGTTTAATAGGGAGAGATTAACAACAAACTTTTTCCTTCTTTAGCTACAAAGACTATTTTTAAACCATCAGGAAAAAGTTGTTTATACATACATACCAGAAAAGTTAAAGCTTAGTAAGAAAATACAAAAAAATTAGGTGTATTTACCATATACTAAGAATTAATGTGTTTTAGAAATTTGGACTAAATGAAGTCCCTAGTGTAAAAGCACAACCTGGCAACAATGGCTGTTGGCAAAACTCCTAACCAGAGTTTGGGCTATTGACAGAACACTTCAGATGACTTCAGACTATTCTACAAATTTTTTTACTGAGTTTAAATTCTGTTCTCATTGTTTCAGGACATTAGAAATACCACCAAATATCAGTGTTTCCAGGTGAATAGACCTTTTTGTAAAACTTCTTTTTAACCATTTCAGTCAAACACTGCTTAAATTCTCGTTATAAGGGAGTGAAGAGCAATTTAAGTATTTTTTCAAGAAAGATTAAAACTCAATAAAAAACCCCCAAACTTATTATTGCATTAGGTACAGAGCTTCTTAAAGCGTAATTATATACTGCTGTATGCTAACAAATTCTCTACTTCCTATTTTGAAGCACTTAATTTGAAAATACCACTTTTGTTCAGAGAAACTAAATGCCAATACCAAAAATTCACAAAAATTATTACAACAAAACACATTGCTTAAAACCTAAGTAACAGATAGCCATACATATTACTGATAACTTACCAGACAGATAGTCACAAATGCCAACAAAAGCAATTTGGAAAAAATTTCTACTGTTTCATTGTTATCCTTCAAAACTCATACAATGAATTCAACTAGTTCTAACACAGTCACAGCTCTGATTAAAAGGACACCGATTCTCAAAACCAAATCTGTAGAAGGATGGCTTTGATAACACCCAAATCACCCACGGAATTTTGTGTATTGAAACAATCAGCAAACAAGAAAGTCACCACTGGACAATTCGGTAACACTTCAGTGCTATCAAAAGATAGCAAACAAAGCAAGACTGCAGTGGCAATACAGTTTATGAAACATGGGTACTATGACATTTCCATACATGTTAAAATTTTAAAATTAAACTTTGATATATACATAGTATGGTTCAAGTTGTCCAAAAGTTCTTTCCAGCCTTGGCTGACACTCAGTGGGTTACAGCATCCCTTTACCTCAGTTTCTCCATCTGTAGATCAGGCCACATTTGTAAGAAACCAGTAACCGTAGACAAAAAGCACTGCAAAATGTAAAGTGGCTTTTGAAAATTTCATAATGAGGTGCGATTAAGAGCTTGTTCATCATTCACAGAATTGGGTACTATCTGCAACTAGTAGCAACTCAGAAAAGTAGCAACTTTGCTTTCACACAACTTGTCAAAGTAGTATTATTGTTAGGTTATTGTTAGTATTACTATATAGGTTTTCCTCTCCCTCACTCCTATCATATCTTAATTTTGTCTGTTGGCAAGTGTTGGTGTAATTGCAGTTACAAAGGGTTTCTTTAAAAGGCCCCAGCTTTTACAGTTTTTCCCTATCTACAAACAGGGATGCAAGGCTGAAGGGTACGCACTCCTTGGTAAAGATCACCTTTGGAATTCACCACCCCAGTTTTTCCCTTTCTTACATTTATCTAATCTACTTGAGGTACAGTTATTATGCTAACTGGCTTAAGTAGGAGCCCAGCTTATTGCATTACACGGATATTCACATATGGTAGTGACCACAGGCCAATTACCTCTTCAAATAGACCAGGCACATTTATTTGTATGTGTGATTCCATAAACATGAGAAGACTGGAGTATAAGTTTGTGTTGCCAGCAGCAATTTTGTCTGCTTTCACAGTAGCAAAACAGAACCATACTTAAAGCGTAAGAGACCAGTGAACTCCTGCCTTTGGAGTATACTAAAAGGGGGCCCCAGCTCAGCAGTTTGGACGCTGAGTGGCAAACACCATCTGTATCCTTTTCCCTTCCATAAAAGGAACCTTTATAGGAGTGTACAGGAAAACAAAGAAAGATTACTACCAGTAGTTATAAATACTCAAATGAATAGTTAATCATCCAATAAGAATGTGAATTCTCTCAAGACATTGTACTGAAGCAAATTAGTTGAAAATACAAAGCTATTGAATAAGGGTACTCCAAAAACCAAATTATAAACCCAAAATGCCAAACAAAACTCCCTACCCCAAATTTACAGCTATTATTAAAATACAACTAGGAAAAAAAAAAAAAAACACCACCTTAAAACCAGAATTTTAGTTTTGCTCATTTTACTTAGGCTAATCTTGACTTTCCCACATTTACCCCTTTTGGTCAGAAAAGCTGAATCACAACAAACATGCCTACATGGCATTAGCTTACAGAGTTCCTAAGCCAGTAAACTGCAACAAATACTGCTTGGGGCACTTATGAAAGCCTATTTTTTTGTGCAGTTTTGAGTTAGCCAGCCCTAGAAATCAACACTGAGAAGGAAAATAAACACAGTTTTGATATGTACAGTAGCAAGAATTAGCGTTGTATCCAGACAAGGAACAAGCCATTTAAAACAGAAGTTAGTGGATTAACCATCCTAACAGTTTAAACTGCATGTTTGATCAAGCTGCAACAAGAAGTCAGCCAGTGAAACAAGATACCTTCGTTGTGAATTCGTGCTCTACACAAATATTTCTCAAAGCTTTAAGTTCTTTTCTGTTTAGGAGTGAGTTTTTTTCTAAGGAGAAAAAAAAGAGAATAGGGACAATTTAAGCGACCCAGTTGGAAGCAGTAGGCTGGTATACCAACAACCTCTCAGGCCATACATGAGACATGAGCACCACCAAGAGGCAGTCAGGGGTTAGTCATCTAACAAAAAGTATCAAAATGCACATTTGGAACATCCACCCCCCAATCTCATACATGTAGTATACATACGCAGAACAGCCTGCATGTATGTAAAAAGACTCACAATTAGGTATCTAATTTCAAAGAGAAAACTTTTTTCTTTTGCATATCACTGGGAAAATTCCCAATGACAAAAGATATATATCACCTGATCCTAAGAAATTCTGTTCTTACACATCCGTTGAACTTTAATTCCCAGCGTGACAACATCTTCATATCTTGACTGTGGCTATGAAAGCAATTCAGCACTTGGTTCAAGAAAGGCATTTAAACCTTTTAATTAAAATCATGCCTACCTAGTTACATGGCTTATCATTTACTGTTACTAGGTGTAAAGGCATGAACATTCTGAAATAAAAATAGTAAGAGACAGTGAACATCCAGGGACTTCATGCCATGGACAATCGTCTGAACTTAATTTGGTATAATTCTGTTTAACTTAATTTTTAACTTTTTTTTTTTTTTTTTTTTTAAATAACCTTACTTGCTTTCTGAAGAAATATGATGTTTTCTGAAAAGTTAATCTTTTTAGTGTTTTAAGACAGCAGCAACTGGAAGTGATAAAAAACATAGAGCAGATGACTCAAAACAATTGCAATTGGTTTGTGTGTTGTATCATATACTTTTCATAGAGATTATTCATTAGGGCAGCAGGGATTTTCTGTTTAGCACAAGATACAGTTAAGTTCTTGATACCTCAGTCAACCTTTAAAGTTTCTCAGCCAGAAACTTTCCCCCCATACCTCCTTCACACTGAAGCATTTGAAAGCACATCAGCAAAGCCCTCCTGAAAACAAGTACACATTAGGCCATTTTATTTCAGCTTCTATAGCAAGGAAATACAAATTTTAAGTAAGTATTGTCGTGCTCTAAGATTATATACCTAAAGCGACTTTAATTTTTAAAATTGAAAAAAGCCATGCTAAATAGTCATAACTTGTAATCATTCACTGAAGTTTGGATACCCAACAGCTAATCTTGAAAGATACCAGCACTTTGAATATGTAGCAGATTTAAAATTAATGTTACACTCTACCAGAAAGATGACTGCTGGTAAAATTTTGATTCCACATAACCCATTTTCCCCGATTTAAAAGTGATCCCCAGTTAAATATATGTTCACTTTCAACTAGATGAAAATTCTACTCTCAGTTTCAATTTGCAAACATGCATGACCTGTTTTCTCCTGTACCTAAATTATCTCAGGCACTGCTGCAATAAATTAATTTTGATTGACTTAAGGTCAACAGATTTCATCACTCTTGTCTTCCCAAATTCTAATGATAAGCATGCCACGTGTCTTCCCCTCCCGATCCCCCAGTTTGAAAGTAAAAGGTATTAAAGGACAAATTCCACAACGACCAGTTTCTGATCAGGTAGCACCACATAGTCACCATAAATTTAATACGTACATTTGTTTAACTTTATGAGAAATCTATGTATTTTATAATAGCAAGGACTCTCGGTCTGCTCTCTCCAGGTAACACTACAGAAAAAAAATTGCTCAACCTGAGCTTAATCTGGTTTTCACTGTTTTCTGCAAGGGGACTAAATGTTTTTTGACTAGAAGTGTTCATGAGGAAGACAAAAGGTTACTTTCATTCTGGGTTGTCAGGCATTCCCAATGACCTTTGATATTCTGGGTGACAATTTGCAGGAAAATTCACTGAAATTTCTAAGTATCATTAAGAGAAGTCACTAGAGAAAAAAGGAAGCTAAAAAAAATCCAAATCAGACCACAGTAACTTCATCTGAACAAATTCAACCTGCCTGAAAGCAGCACAACAAGGATTAAATACTTCAATGTACACTGCTGCATGGAAAAGCTTTTCCTGAAGATTTATGAACAGCTTTGATACTAGCGTGTCACTTTTTGGTGAACTCAAGAGTACTGTAGAATGCTTTGTACAAGATTAATTTTAGAAATTTAAGATACACTACCTTCAAGAAGTCCAGTATTACAGAATCAAAACACAGTTATCATCCTAGATTTAGGGTTTTAGGATAACCAAGAGCTTCAAATACATACTTCAGAAAGTTTTTATTTTTTTCTTCTTCAATAACTTAAATATAAAAAGTTGTCTGAATATGGATGCATCTTTAAAAAGCCTAGCATTAAAAATTACAGTACACAGCCAGTTAAGTAATTTTAACAACTTTCCTTCTTCTAGATTTGCTTAACTATATTTGTATTTTCAATAAATCAAAATGCTATGCAAAGAATGATTCTGCAAATTAATCCTCAAGACAAGGCAAAAGAAGAGCAAAAGAAACCATTTCAGCTTTGACTTGCTTTATTTTATCAAGACAACAGCTAACACAGCGTTAACAATGCTGAACACATTGTTCATGCAGGAAGTATACTTAATTTTAATCATTTTCTAACTACTGCTACTCAGAAACAGTATAGGATTTTTGTATTTGTAGGGCAGAGCACTTATTAACTCAAGCTTGTCTCAAGTACAGCATCATCAGAATGTTCTGAACAGCTGGTTAGGAAGGTAGCCAAGATGCAAGAAAGATGTTTGAGCCTCCTTTTCAAGGGCAGCCAACTCTTGTACCGTAGGTGCCAGAATATCCACATGGCCTTTATACAGTCCACCTGCCAAAAAAGACCCAATCGAAACGATGTGTTCAAAGGCATTTTTCAGCAGAACTAATAATGCTCGGCCACAGTAATTCAGAAAGTTAAAGTAACTTTGTTAACTTGTTAAAAAAAAGCACAAACAAAACAAAACCACAGGCATACACACACTTTGGCCACTTACAACCCACAGACTGCATGTAACAAATGAAGAAGACAGCAAAGAACTATCAGGGCTTTTTAATCTATCATCCTATCATAACACAGCAGACAACCAAGAAACTGAGCAGTGCGTAGCAAGGTAACTCAAGAGTCGCTTATTGCACTTACCACCCAGAGCTCTTTTCTGCCCGTATGTAACTTTCCCATCAAAATCATCTACTGGTACTTTTATGTCAGGTTCAACTTGGGAAATAGTGCAGTTTAAGTGTTCTTCAATCTCCCCCAGCAACTAAAAAAAAAAAAAAGCAAACCAAAACAACACTTAAAGTACTCTTATGGTCCAAGACTTCAGTCATACCAGTGTTCTGAACAGTCACATCCAAGTGGTTTCAACAGGAACTATACACAGAGAACAATTTAGTTGCAGACACCGAAGACTAACACATTTTTTGCTCAAACGGATTATACAAGTTAATTTCCAATCTCAGTGTATTTTTACCCTACGTAGGAACTTTTATTTACATACCACCCTACTTATGTGAGTGGGGCTACTTTTTTTATAAAGAGTTCACAGTCCAAGCCTATTTTACCACATATGATATATCACTCACCCTTCTTTAATGCAGAAAGAAGGGAAGCACTGGGAATTTAACAACCATTCATACTTGGCATACAAATCTCAATGTGCTTTAGTGACGCACTATTTCCAGGCTAGAGGAACAACAGTTTTAAGATGTCTACAGTTTTGTAACAAACCACCTAAACAAAAATGTGTAACTAACATTCTGTGACTCTTAACAGCATTTGATTAGGAAGACTATAGAGAAGCTGAAAATAAGACTCCAACAGAATTTGCTAGGAATATTAAAATAAGCTTTTATAATTAAATTATAGAAGGTATAGCTTGCAAAGTTTTCCAATTTCTTCTTCAAATGGCATTAAAGGTTATAAACACTCTAAAACTAGCTTTGTACTTCAACTACACAGCTAAACCAAGAACTATATCCCACAGTCATTTAGAGAAATTATAAGATTCTAGTTATGCAAAACATTTACCTGCATTTCATTGTACCATATGGTACAACCTCCTTCTTCCTTCAGTCTAGTATTGTAACACCCTTTTCCACGACTACTGCACACATGATACCAAACCTAGAAATAAAGAAAAATAACTTCTAAAAATCTGTGAAATAGTTTAGTACATTCATTTTGATTAATTATAGCATGGAAAAGAATTCAGACATTATTTAAATTCCCTTTCAGTTAAACAAGAACTAACAAGCAGTTTTCCAATGCAAGATACTTAAGTCAGACATCAGCTGTGGATAGAACTTCAGTAAATAACATCTGTTCAATTTTGCTTTGGAGCATAATTACCTTTTCTTTCTCTTTTGCCACAAGGGAGATTGCCAAACCCATCCTGAAATATTAGGGGAGAAGGGAGAGAGAAAAATGTATTTTAATAACTATTGCCAACTTATGAAACAGAAAAAAATTTCAAGAAAACATCGCAACTACTCTGAACACACACATACCTCTCAGCTCTGCCTACTCTCCCAATTCGATGAACATAGTTCTGTTTTTCATCAGGGAGTGTGACGTTGATAACTGTGTAAGATACATGCAATCCACAGAAAATACAAGATTCTTTAATATAACTAAAATAACTATGATCTTGATTGCTCTAATCCTTCTCCTTAGCCCATATACATAGTTTCTGTTCTATTACAGCAGTTACAGATGTCATTAGCTGCAATACTTACACTTAAGTCTTCCACTATAAAACTGCTTTCTCCATGATTACTTTTTGACAAGAGCGGAAAAACAAACGAAGAATCCCCAGTAATGCAGAACATCATCAGGTATTTGAGAAGGTATGGTGAACAATCAAATTAAAAGTTGCCCAGTTCAAGTGTTTAACATCTACAACTTTTTAAAATGAAGCTGTAAGTCATATTCCTGCTTTAGCTAGCTGACGGGACTGCAAATATATTGAAGCCATATGCAATTCAAAAGCTTAGTTTAGAAGTTATGTCTTACCATACGGAACACCATGAATATCAATTCCTCTAGCAGCAACATCTGTGCAGATCAAGAAACGGACATCTCCTCTCTATGAAAACATAGTTGTAAAGTGTTATGCTAAACAGACCAAACAAAATCCCAGGCAATGAAGCAGTAGTCCTCCACAGTCACTTCACTTGAAGTGTCTCTATACATTTAGGAACGTTTCAAATAAAGCTCTTTCATTGTGCAACAGTGCTTTTTGAACATGAATAGCTTGGTCACTTTACATCCTTATTTCTTTCCCCCATGACATAAGGCAAGTATAAATCAATGAATGGTTTAATCAAAACCAAATTGCCTAATACTAAAATATTTTTTTTAATATTCAAAAAACAAAGGCTTTAAAAAACAATGTAATCTGTTACAAAGCTTAAATGTAAGTTTTATTTAAAAGTAAAACCACCTAACCTCTTAGTGAAAACTCAAAGGTCATATTGACTGGAAGTATAGATTTCTAACTACAGAAAGTGTGCCTCAGAATTTAAGGAAGTGAGTCATAGAGCACTTGAAAGCAATTTAATTTAAATGGAGAACTATCAACACAAATTGACATATGATTTCAGATATTGGGAAGTGAGGGAAAAGCCTTCAAGAATCTGCTGCATCACCTTAAATCTTTCCAGGTTTTGTTTTCTTTCTTGAGGTTTTCTGTCACCATGCAGACACACACATGAGAACTGATGTCCCTTTCTATCAGGGCCTGAAAGAGTTGCTATGCATTAATAACATCATATGTAGGTTATGACACACCACCATACAGAACAAGAAAAAAAGTACATTTTGTGGGCAAAAGTCTTGACTCAGGAGAATTTCACTTGATTTTTTTACCAATTAACAAAACCTTCTAATATACAGGCACTGGGAAAAAACAAGACAAACAATTAAACAAAGACCTTTCCTCCCCCTTCCCCAGAGGAGGTCTGTGCAGGCACGTCTCCTCACTCCTTCCTACTCTAAACTTCCCTTGTTTCTCCAAACATGTGTCTTCACCCTTCTCACACATCCCTTTCCAGTGTTCCCCTGTGGTTTTTTTTTTTTTATTTCTCCTTCCACATTTCCTTACGTGTGCACTTCTGTACATACACATTTCTTCTCATGTCTCCTGCACCTAGCAACTACCACTTTTTCAAATATATGTTTCAGCAGAGGCACCATATACTCAACGATTCAAATTTTGGTGCACAATGGGTTATTCCCAGCTATTTCAGAGCTGTCTGGAACAGGTAAAGGGCAGTTCATTGTCTCCTGAAAAGAGCATACCTGCAGCTCCCTTGCTACCAAACCTCAACTTGTATTCCTAGTCAGTATGTCAAAAAACTTAAGCACATTTTTAATTGTGTGGTGTCCATTGGTGACCTCTATTATATGAATTTTGGCTCTGAAATAAACGAAGTGAGCAGAATAAGGTTTTCAAGAAAAATGTTACCTCCTCCCTGTTGGATGAAGTACTGCTCCATATTATCACAATCTATTTTAGTCCTGCAGAAGATAATGGCTTGGTCCATCTTGTGTTCTTTGATTGCCCGAACAGTGTATTCTCCCTTTAGAATTTTAATAGCTTCAGACCACATTTCTAAGTAAAAGTAAAGAAGTTATTTCACTCAAATTGTTTAAAAATACAAAGAGCCTTTGAACAGCATACATTTAAAGTCTTTTCTAGCCTGTCAGTAGTCAGTTAAACTTTTATTAGCAGAGCAAGTGAGCTAGACCTTCAGTTTTCTCTTCTCCTCATGCTCCCCTGCTCCTAGGTAACATAATACAGAAAGAACAAAACTATTCAGGAGTTTCAAGTTACTTATACATACCAAACAACACCTGTTGTTTACATACCTGCAAAATATATATTCTTTCCCCCCCCCAATTACAGAAACACATTTCTCTTTACAACTACAAAAAAGTAGAAATAAAAATTTGAAGAAACATGTCTCAAGGCTGATATCTACAGTAATTTAGCTTTACTTCATAATATTTATGAAGAATTATTTCACAAGCTATTACTTAACTACCATTGTTGATTACCTGGAGTGTTAGCGCCAGGTCGTGTATTGTCTTTTGCATGCACTTCATCAGTCTGGGGAAAAAAATGAACAAATAAACCCCACAAATCATTAGCCTCTATTTCACATAGGAAATACTTAACTCCATTAACTCATAATTAGCAAGAAATTAAATAAAGTAACCTTATAATTCTCTTCTCCAACCAGACGAGCTATTCTACCTTTAGATGAAGAAAAGTCTTCAATGTAAGCACAAAAAACTCATTAAAAAAAAAAATAAGGACAATAAAAATATTTATGTAGACACTAGAGAGAAACCACCTTTGAACAAAATGATGAATTTAAAACAAAATCAAACCACCAAACCTGGAAACAATGTACTATAAACATGGCTTACTAATACAAACATTGCTGTTTCTTTTTCTCTATGCCAGAATGAATCAGATAAAAACGTAAAACCTATGAGAAATAAATTAATGCTAAGACTTAACAGAAAGTTCTAACAGACTTAACAAAGGGAGGTTCAAGAGATAACAAGAGGTTTGTTGATTGTAACTGTGTAAGAGCTGCTGAGAATGAAATACAGTCTCAGGTTATTCAGAACTCAAACACTAAAGACTTCAACAACAACCACCATCTTCTCACATGAATAGGTGTCAGTTTAATGTACAATTTAAACTAGAGCCTCAAATGTGGTCTGACATCCATTCCTCTAAAAATTGCTTGTCTCATACAGGTTAGAGATAAAACTACTTTACAGAATGACCTATGTTGGAAGGTTTACTTCTTCCTGATCAATCAGAAGAGACAGGTACTAACTACAGTTAAGCCACAGACTATTAGCTGTGAAGTGAGTGAAAAAGCAGTGCAGTGCCACTGTGTTCTAGTAAAAATCAGAATGTTACTCTATAAAGATCTCCCTCAATCATGTATGTAAGACTGAGCTGTTCAAAAACAGTGTTACAACATCACCAATATCATAACACTGACTACCATGGAACAAACCATTTCAGATACACTAAACTGTTTCAATAGCTGGCAAAGATCCTACAATATTAGGCCACAGTTCTGAAGGTTATGTAAGTAAACATAGGCAAAGAATCTTATTTTTCACTTACAAACCACTTACTCTGATATGATTCTTGCCGAGTCTTTCCCAGAGTTTGTCAGCTTTTGGATTTACAGGCACAACTACATGGTGTACAGTTTCAGGGACAGAATCTTCTCCTTTCAAATCAACCCAGGTAGGAAAATGCATGATCTTTTCAGATAGTTTTTTCACATCGAAAGAATGTAGTGTTGCAGAGCACACAATCACCTGAAGGAAAAAATATTATGGATAACACTGAAGATCAGATTCACCCAGCAAAAAAGGTCAGAGTAGAACTTGGAGAATGTTATGTAGTTGAATAGCACAATGTAGCACAACAGAAAAGAGTCTCTTACTGCCTTCCTCAAAGGTGCCACCCAGCTGATGAGAGTCAAAACACAAAATAAGTTACTTATCTATTGTCTTACAAAAACGCAATCACAAGATGAAGAAAGCAGAGGTATTGAGAGCTGATGAATCAAGATTATTAGAGCATTTGAAATCATAATGTATGTAGTCCCTCATTTTTCGGATATGTTTATATCCAAATAACTCAAATACTACTAAACACTGGGCTTCAAGATCTAGGATCCTAAAAGTACATATTCACAGGCAATTACTAAGCCCTATGAACAAGTGTTACTTTTGGACTAGAGGTATAACAAACTCTACTTCAAAGAAGCATGCTCCATGCTACGTAGTAGTCAAAAACTGAAAGCAGTGCACACCACAAAAAACAACCAACCAACAAACCAAAACCACCATAAAAACACGCCCAAAACTACAAACAAATGTTATACCTGAAGTCTCTTTCCATCTGAAGTTATCTGAGGAATTTGACTATGGATCCTGTTTATGAAATCTGAATAACCTTGGAGGAGAAGACCATCCTACATGGGAATAAAATAAAAGGAATAAAGCTGCACTTCTTAATTCTCATTTCTCAGTCTATACACTTGAGCTAACTAAGCAATATGCTTGCAGTCTCAGAAGTTCTCTCTTTTAATTAGCTGATGGGTCAATGCCTGGCTGGGATATTATTACTAAGGAGGGGAAAAAAAAAAAAAAAAAAAAAGGAAAAATTAAGTATTTAGAAGCACAGCTGCTGTACTTCACAAGAAGTTGAACATCTGTCTCAGCAGCTTATACCCCAAGGCATTCCATCTTTGTGAATATTAAGCTGTACTATAACAGATCAGAGAGAGGGGCACTCAATTCACAGCTTATCAACTACAGCATTCATTGGCTTCAAAACCTACTGGGTAATCAAAAATGCTTATCTTGTCTTTGTTCTTTCACGTTCCCTTGTATAGTCACAGGGAGAGACTTCACTACCTTGTGAATACAGCCTGAAATGTATTTAATTATCAAGGGAGGGGAAAAAAAAAAAAAAAAAAAAAAAAAAAAAAAAAAAAAAAAAAAAAAATCAAGCTGCTTTTCCAGATATGGTACAAGGGAAAAAAATATGTAGGTTACTATGGTTACAAATACGAAGGTTAACCTCAAATAGCCTACAGGTAGCTACTTGTTGTTCCACTGAAATCTAAATGCTATAGAACAATGATGTTTCACTGACTCTTTTAGGAAATGTCATATTGCACTTAAGAATAGAACTTAAGTATCATTTAGATCTCTACATACAGCTTCATCCAGAACCAGGAATCTAACTTGGGATAAATTAAGCTTTCCCGTTGAGACCAAGTCATCCAGTCTTCCAGGAGTTCCGACGACAATATCCACCTATAAAATACATAACAGTAGGAATTGGTCTCCTAACTAGAGGCATTACCAGCTTTGTCTAAATTTAAGATTATGAAACAATTACCAGTATGATACCCTATTTTCTATTAATTATAACTTCATAGAAGTTATTTGTTATTAGAGTAATCTGGCTTGGACAGATCTCTTGACGTCATCTGATCTCCACTCCCACCATCACATGCAAATCAAGGGCGATTTCCAAATTGCTTTAGGTAGTCACTCAAGAAAATTTTCAGTATCTTCAAGGACAGAGATCCTACAACTTCTCTGGGAAAACTGCATTTCAGTTCTACAGCTATTTCATTAGCAGAATCTGCCTTAGGCAGAAAGTCTTCTCTTATTTTGGGAAGTGTTGTGCTCCTGCTCCCTTCTCCCCTCCTCCACCCCCGCAGCTGGGTAACTTTGTTATCTGAATCTAACAAGCAGATCAGTTTTCAAATGTGGATAAAAATATTCACCTTTTCTCATTGTGGAAATATACACATCAAGTCTATCAATTATAGAAATAACTTAAGATTTTGCCAGGTGGAAGGGTTCAACATCATCAATTTAGCATTTACATGAAAGTCTAGAAACCCTCCAGTTTGAGCCTGCTTCAGAGAAAATGTGCATTTTGGCAGCTACAATCACTAAAAGACTTATCAATAGCAATGTGGTCTTACTTCCAAAAGCGAGTTGTAAATAAAAAAAATGACTATGCCATCCCTACAGCAGACTGCTTGGCTGCTGAAGTCAGATGGCTTACTTCTATATAGGACTGGTTTGTGGTATAGGTTGACCCTGATAATTGCAGATGAGTCTTATTCACATACACATGAAACAGAAGTTAATAGGAAAACTGTCTCCATCTTATTTAAGGTCAAGTGTCAAAAATTACATCTTTGTGTTAAAATTTTCAGAAGTACTCAGGGTTCAACAGAATTTGACCAAGTACTGTAAGCATTTCTATTGACAATTGCCATGGAAGTAAATCAATAAACGCTATACCAGTGCAACACAAGCTTAGTAGCAACTGCACAGTTTCTTTTTATTAGGTTTACAGGAGTAACAATAAGAACAATTACTATTCTCTAGTAACGTCATGTATTACTCGGAACCCAAACTATAAAAATCATATGAGTAAAAATACAACTTACTCCTTGTTCCAGCACAGAGAGTTGATCTCTTGCAGCAACGCCACCAATAATCAACAGCTCCCTAAAATTACACCAACATATTTTGACATTTTCTGGTTTATTATATTCAGAAGATATGGTAAATACCTGGCTGAAGACTGATTCTTTTATTAGTATTTGACAATTAACAGCTCTGAACAGTAATTTTAAGAACAAAATACGAGAAAAATTAATTTTAAAATTCATCCCTTAGTATGGTGTATTGTAATCTAATTCAAGAAGTGAAAGTTTTGTTATGGAATTGTATTTGAATTTGATTAATTTATCACTGTTATATTAAACACACTAGCACCTTAGCCAATTTAATCTTAAAAAAGAAGATTCCTTAAAAAAATCTCAAACGTTAGTCTAATATTTTTCCTGTGTTTCTGAAAGCTAGAAATGCAAGTAACAGTAAACTAATTGAATCTCACATCATAGCTTGCCTCTCCCCATTGCTTCTCCCGTGCAATTCTAGTAAAAACACTCTTGTAAATTCACTGCAGTTTATAATATGGAGACACTTCTTGTAAGTTTTATAAACAGTCAAAACAAACAACTTGAAACCAAAAGCAGCTTGTAGACCATTCATTTTTCAGAACTGAATCCTTAGGCTAATCACTGCAATGTTTGTCCTGCAAGCACACTAATGGGAACAGAGCAAAACTTGCATTAACTATTTGTTGGAGATGAAAAACAAAACGAGGGCAGGGGGAGGTGAGGGACACAGGAAGACACTCAGAAAAGAATGGCAGTAAGAAGATGTGCTTTTCTTGATTAAAAACATTAAGCATCATACACCTTTGATAATCTGAAGAAAGAAAACCAACTTGTGAGGAACTGAAGGAGTTCAAACATTCATTGAAGGAGCCTCAAACATTCATCCAAGGAGCAAGCTGTTGTCCCTAAGGAAGCCCAGAATGCACTGAAAGGTGCATGGCTCCACTCCCCCTGCAGTTGTATTGCCAACTGAATGTATTGCACTGATCTTCTAAGGAGGACCACTACACATTTGCTCTATTGTGTAAACTTGTTACTTTGTATAAATGATGTAGACCTTGACAACTGCTATAACCTTGAAGAGCTAAAAAAACCACAACTGGTAAGAGGGGAATGTGCTGTCCCATAAGGAGCCAAAAGCTGTATGACTGCCCAAAAAGCATGAAGTCTGTGGTAACTGTGGGAAAGGTAAAGGCAGAAGGGGGAGATCACAACCACTGACTACTGGACAAAAGCATTAATGCACCCCATGCTCCCTCAGCACATGTGCAGAATCCTTACTCCACCTTTTTCTCACCTCTCATGCAAATGAGTTTGTGGAAAACCCGCCTCTCTGTCTAGTATGCAAATCAGCCAATAAGATGTGCTTAAAAGGTGACAGAAAACCGTGCTGGGTGTACACCCACCACTCAAGGTTACTGACTTGAGACAGTGCTGGAATCTGGGGTGATGATCTGGATTCTTTGACTCTTTCTCTCCCTTCCTTTACTTTTACTTTCTTTCTTATAAATTTATCAATACGAAGCCACATCACTTACTATAATTTCCACATTTAAGTTGTTTCTACCTCAAGTAAAACATTTTAACCAGTTGTTTGGTGTCACTTCACAATTTAACATGAGGGGATCATGAAACCTTTACAACTCCCTGGACTCTCAGTCTAGGTTGTAACACAAGTAGATTTCTCATACCAGAAAGATGTAGTCCATGGATAAAACACATCAAAAAAATCCCCTAACTGGTCTGACTGTAGCTAAAAAGCCAGACAGTTGTTGGTAGCAGATGTTACTGAGGCTACTATCAGTAGCACTGCAAATTAAGGTCCATTTCCCTATAAAAGTGGAACACCCTACACTCCCCCATGAAGTCAAGTCCATAGATGATATCTTAAATACAATTATAACAGAGGCACTGTTACCTTAATTTGGGATTATCAACATATTTTTTGAACTGCTTCACATTGTTCAAAGTTTGTTCTGCCAGCTCTCTTGATGGTTCCACAATCAATGCTTTTGGAGCATTTGGAAGGTTCTGTGTTTGAACCACTTGTGCATTTCCTAAGTGAAAAAAACACACCACTAAGACAAACTGCATTCCTATCTTGGAATTTTTTACTGGAAACAAAGGATTTTCTACTAATAATCTAAAACCTCATGGTTTTAAATGCTCTATTAAAGGGTGATGTTAATGCTCAATTATTAATAGCTTCCAATTAATATCCAGAGAATACAAGTGAATCTTGCCATGAGAGTGGGTATACTGGCCATGCAGCACGACTTGATTGCAGAGCTTAAACACACAAACTTATTTTTAAGATGACACTGTTGAATAACATAGCTGAACTTCTCTTTTTATCTGGTGCATTTCTAAATTCAAAATGTTACACTATTTGTAAATCTGGAATACTTTAAAAAAAAACTAACACTAATATTGCTACCAGTAAGATAATTTTAAGACCTTGAATACAGCAGTAATGAAGCAATTAAGTGATCAAAAGATACTCTGTAAGACAACTGGAATATAGAACTGAGAGAAGTTTAAAAATCTAACCTACCTGAGTGTTGTGACTTTACAACACTACCATCAGGAGCCTTGCAAAGACCAATATAGCCATCTTTTGGTGGAAACTTGAAATCTTCTTCACCAAAATTGAATTTTAATTCAGCATTCTAGATTTCAACAAAGTTGTGTCATTACAGACAGATTCAGAAGACCATGTAAAATGAGAATTCCATAATTAAGTTCCCCAGGAGGAGCCAGCTAGATGAGGAGCAGGGGAAGGTGGTGTTCTCTTCCATCTTACACACATTCCCCTTCCCCACGTCATCTAAAATCTGCCAGACAATTTCTGTGTGGTTCTAGCTCTTAAACTCTTTTCTCATACATCAAAATACTCCCATATTTACAGATACATTAGAAACTTTTTTTTAATTTATGTTTCATTAATTTTCAATTACAAACCACAATTAAAAAAAAGAAAGAAAAAAACCCAAACCACTTTTTTTGGACTTGTACATTTCTCTGACAACTGAAATGTTTTGCTGAAACCTTTAGTTGGTAAGAGATCATCCCAGAGAGACTAACTCCAGAAAGACATATTACTACACTACTGTAATGTTAGAGTTGAAAATAAACAAAACAGGAATTCTGGCACTTTCAAGTTATTTGCTTGTATCTGTTGAACCATAGTATATAGAAGTTTAACACAGGCAACACAGCCCTGGTATTAGGAATTAATTATCCATGCTATTCTACTCTTATATTCAAGTTTAATTATTTAAATTTGAATTTAAACATTTGATATTTAACTTGAACAGTACTCACCAAAGCTAACACACCATGGTGACCACTCCAGTAGTGAAATACTAGTAGACCAAAGGAAATAGTGTACAAGCACAACTATGGTAATTGGAGGTGACTGTGCAAATTTTAAGTAGTTAGTTACCAAAACTAGAACAATTTTCATTGTCTTACATGTCTGTGATATTCCTAAATTACCTTCAGTACACAAGCTGCAAAAAGTGCTTGGTTTCTTATGTGCGGTGGGATTTCAAACGCAAGGCCAAGGTCCTTCCCTAAAAATAGGATTAGTTTAGTCAGGCTCTGCGTGTGTGTGTGTTCCTCTCTCTGTCCCTCCACCGACAAAGATCACAATACAATTCCAAAGAAGAAAGTGAGTAAAACTTACCATTTTTGGAAAACTTTATCTGTCCTTTATCTATATCTAGGTAACACCCAATTGTATCATGCATAGTGAATTCCTGCAACAAAAAGAAGTTTGTGAAACTAAGATTTTAGTGTTCAGTATATTAAGAAAACTTAGTGCTTATATTGTCGACTTTTACAGTTTTCCCACTTCCCCATACTAAATGTTAATTTGAGAGAAGCAAGTTCAATTTATTCCAATAATGCCACTGTAAATAGCATGCATGTTTTTATTTGATTACAAATCTTCCATAAACGGCCCAATTTATCTTAGATATTTAAACATTTATTGCTGCATTAAATTTACTTTAAAACCAAACACTTTGACGATAAAAATTTAAGTAATTTACCTGGAAGTATTCCACATTATGGAAAAATACACTAATCATACATTTATTAACCGATATAAATGTAAGCTTAGAGCACCAAACACAGAAACCTCTATTTTGACTATATAAAAAGACTAACTCTTGCAGGAGGTACTATAGGCATGTTATGTATATGTAAGTACTTAATTTAAGTATCTTTAAATCTGGTAATTGTAAAAGTATTTGATAAAATCTGTATATCAAAGTGCTTCTAATTCAACAGCTCAGAAGTCACTACTATGAAAAAAGTTACAATATAAATTATGTTTAGACATCTAAACTCTTGACTGGCACACTACACAAAAACCATCACAGATATTCTGGGAGGACTTTTTGGAAGCATACGTTAAGATAACAGTTCTAATGACAAAACCAACTCAATAGCCAGAAATAGAGCATGAGTAATTACATCTTCCTAGAATTTAAGTATGTGTTTTGACATACTAAAGTTGTGTGATTAATTCTACATTAGCTGCTAGCAAACAGGATATAATGCTCTAACTTAGATATTCACCCATGTATACAGACAGGTTGATGTTGTTCAAGGTCATACTGAAATAAATCCAAAAGATCAGTTAAATTCTAACCTTTAACACACAGAAAACATTTAACTCCTACGGAAGAGTCTAGCCACAGTCATGTGGCAAGCTGGTACCTGCTTTTGTTAAATGTTAACACGCTTTCATCCAAAAATGCTTCCATATTTCAAGGTACTTTTGCCTAGTGACCTCCCCTTAAAAGTTAGCACTATTACAAGACAGTTGATTGTTACAGCACAGAACCAACATGCAAAACTTTTAATAATGTTTCTACCAATAAGAAATTCAAGCTTACCTCACCATAGCTGTCAAATTGCTTGTTGTGAGATTTCTTACCAGTGCCACCAAAGCCAAAACCAAATTTATCCGTGCCTGAAGACAAGACAAAGTATAGCTTTTTATCTTTTGGCTGACAGGTTACATTTCCTTCCTCTTTGTATTAGTGACTGAAACTTCTAACATTACCATGTAAAAAACATAATACACAGCGCTAACTAAAGACTTCTAGATTTGATATATGCTAAACTACCATTTTGTATCATTACATTTATCGATTTTATTAGTCTACAGTAATCTTCATTAAAAAACTGAAATAAAAGGGAAGAAGCCACAAGAGACAATAAACATTGCTGCCACCTAGGTACATTTCCTCTTACAGGAAGGACATCTGTATGAAAAATTTTAAACTCCCCAATACCTTCCTAATATCCTTCCCAAGGAGCCCATTCTCTGCTAGGCTAGAACAGGACTCCATATTCCACGGCAATATGAAAACTCTCTATGGGATTCTTCTCTTGAAGGAAACTCACCCAAATCGAGTGAAGCCTGCATAGTTGACCAACCAACTCTGCACAAGCCTTGGTCATGACAGGAAACTTCATAGTAGTATTTCCCTTTAAAAGAGAAAGAAAGGATCTAAAACACCACCTAAATTTCAATTTCATCACAGTTCAGTTTGGCTACTTCCACGACCATACAAGTCTAACATTTCCACCTCTCCTGAAGGTGTCATACGATACCCTACTGTGTTAGTGTGAAAAGACTCTGTAGGTACCTGTGTAATGTAGCAAAGAAACATATTATCAGAGCAGGCTAAACAGAGAAAAAGTGCTTGCTGACAGGTAGTGTGTGAAAGGCTCTGAAGGAACGATAAGCCAGATATCAGTGGTTCTACTGAATCCACAAGAACTGATAAACTTGGAACACAGGGGGTCTGCCGAATCAGTACAAGACCACCTGCACACATTAGCATCAACACCCGGTTGTTTAACTTGAACTACATCCAACTGGCTGCTACATACAGACTACAGGATTATTGGTACCCATGGTCACATGAGAGTGAGGGTCTTTCTGAACACCCGCCTAGAACCACTGAGTATTAGTATGACTCTGCTTCCAAGTAAAGAGTTCGGGTCAGTCTCTCAACTGTTGCTCCAACCATGTAACAATGAAATTTGTGCATGAATGTGTATGTGTGAAGTGTGCAAGGAAACAACTGAAAGCACTGTGTCAGTAGCTATTTCCTATTAATAAACACCTTAATAAAATATGTTCTAATGAATATTAGTTATGATTTTGCATCCTCTGACTCAATCCCTTATCAGGAAAAAGGTAATTTACAACACAAGGAGAGTAAAACAGAGGTAACTTGTCATTTCAAAGTCTTCAGCTAGCAGTAAACTGAGTAATGGCACACATGCCCAGATGGATAGTAAGTTTTAAATGCAACCATCTACACTAACAATGAAATGACAATTAGGCATTTCAGTGTAAACTTCTAGAAGTCTCCAAATACATAATTTTATGTCTACCTTTAGTCACGCCTCTAGTTGCTCTGCATCCATGCCATTCTTTCACCTCTCTGCTTTGACAACACAAACCATCTGATCCAATTGCTGAAAATTAAAAGACAGTTTTAGTTAAAGAAATTGCCTACCTGCTTTTAAAAAAAAAAAAATTACATGCATAATTTCTTCTAGTTTATTCTTTTTTTTACCAAGTGGACATTTTCAAGCAAACATTTTGACAACTCACCAAAAGCTGATCCTCTATCGTATGGGTTCATTTGCCATTTATTGAGCACTGTTCGAAAGACAGCAACAGAAAAAGCATTAAACCAACAAAGTAAGCCTGGAAAACTCAAAGTTCACATTGGCTCTACTGTGTTTGGCATAATTTTCTGGGAAGACAGCTTTGTTCCAATGCAATTCATACCAGGCCAAAACAAAGACCTAAAACTTGAAGGAGGAGCACAGATGTATAATGCCAAGGAATTCTACAAAAGTTTAAATTATTCCATTACAGAGAGCACAGATTAAGTTATTTACAACTCAAAACAATGAAAACACTTACAAAATAAGCCAGAGTTCCACATAATCACAATCAAATTCAGCTAGAAAATATCCAAAATTACATTAAGAGCAGTAAGTTTGAAACGTATTTGCTCTTTCTGTTCCAAGTTTGCATTAAGGTTTTTTCAGGGTATCAGTTAAAATGTCCGATTTTAAACTGAAGACCTAAGAAACATGCACATATAGCACATAAAATTTCTGACTTAATTTTTCACATGCTCAATAACATGTTGCAATAATATAGAGGTCTAGAGCCACACAAATATAAGTCTGATCCTAAAAGAGCTTTCTGCTCAAGCTCACTTAAGAGGTCCAAACCAATTGTGTGATGTCACTGCTGATATCTCATCTATCCCTGCAATTAGAAGAATCTTTTAAAACTCCTTTGTTTAAGCTGGACACTACTACCATTTCACATCTTTCAAGCCACATAGTGTGGATCAGCCAGCTTTAAGCAGAAGACAGCATTAAGACTGCAGTCAAATACACTCCAGTTTAATACACCCCAGTTTTTTCCATGACTCCACCAGAAAATTTACATTTGCTGTTTTATTTACATTATCCCAAATTAATCAAAAAATACTTATCTAATGTCAAGTTAAGTTAACTTTACTTTGGGAGGTGATGGAATTGACATGAATTAACAGTGCTCCAAACTTCAGGAGTGTGACATACACAAAAAAAAAAAAGGCAAACCACTTACCTGCCCCACCAGTTTTAATAGTTGCTTTCCCTTTCTTGCCTTCCATCTGGTCCTTCAGCGTTTCATAAACAATCTGGATAACTGGAATGCTAAAAGCCTAAAATGGAAAGCTTTTTTCATTCCACAATTTATACAGATTTTTCCAGATATACAGTCAGCCTAGTTTTCAGGTGTAATACTCAGTACTCAGGGCCAGAATCACTTTAAAATGCACCTACGCACATGTTTGCAAAGACTATTAATAATGTTGCTTAAATACATCTGCAAACATACACACCAACACACACACCGCCTCTCATCACTTAAAGACTTAAAACTTTCTGCTAATTTAAATTGGATTACTTACACCAGTTTTTCCACTCCCTGTTTCGGCAGCCTATAGGAAAAAAAAAAAAAAAAAGGGTTTAACCAGAGTTGCAACTTACACTGTTAGGACTATTCTACAATTCTATTTTAATAAACGAAGTTTACTTTTACTTTTGCATAATATAGAAAATCTTCGAGAGTAATGCCATTGCTTCACACAAATTAGATGTGAATACAAATATCGAAAACCTTTACAATAGGCTTCAAAACAAAAGTTCCCACAGTCCACCAGAAAAAAACCCTATCTATGTATATCTGAATTCCAGAAGCGCTACAGAAGGTTATAGGAAATGTTACTTTGGCTACAGAATGAAGAAGAGAGAGATCTGCAACAGACATAAGGAACATGCGAAACTAATCTGGTATCTTCGAGGCTATCAATACTGACGCATTTGTTTATGCACTATCAGTCATGTTCCATGGAGACCTATGTCAGGTATTTACGACAAAAAGGGGAGTAGATGAAATCAGATAGCTCTCATTCATGTGACAGCCTGTCAAGTAGTCAAAAAATAAAGCCTAAAAAGAACAAACCCCATCTGCAGGAACAGTGGAAACACACCAGGATCTCAAAGAGGTTTTCAGCTACAAATTATACTTTCTATTGCAGGAGGATAGAAGACCTAGTTTAACTATGGATCCTCCTAGAAGGGAGGGAATTGTCTGCACAAGCAACAATTAAAAGTCACAGGCTTTCTAGGAATAGGGCTCTCCTGCATACATACCATAAGTACATCACCGCCTCCCAGGATCAGTGGGATGGATTCTGCTTGGATATCCGTAGGAAGACTAGAGGAAAGAACACATTAACACAAATCAGTGTTAGTAGTAGGAAAAAGGATTTTTGTTTCTATAGGAACTCACAAAAACCACAGTCATCTGCAATATGGGAAATAGTAGGTAAATGTTATTCTCCCTGGCTTGCAGCTAAGGAAGTGAAAATGATTCCATATACAAGGAGAGCTTGGAACAGGAGATGTACCTTAACAGGAAGTGACCAGTGCATGCAGTGGATTCAGCTGCACCCTCGCAAGAAGGCTACATCTCACATCACTATGCTAAACTATAAAAGAAAGCGATTAATCAGCCATTCCCTGTTTTCCTTTCTTCAAGCAAGTTTCACTTTTAAAGCAACTTACACAGCCTTCATTTGCAAGATTCCTATTCAAAACTGGAAAAGAAAGTTAACTAAACGTAACCAGCATTTTCAGACACTCACAGCTACTTAATACCATGGATATGAGAAAAGAACTACACACACTAAGATTGTCCATACTGATAACATTCTGAATGACATCTCAAAACAAGTGGTGTTAAGTCAAATATTTTAGCCAAACAAGTAACTAAACCCAGGAAGAGTAACTTCTGTAGAAGACTGACACACAAGCATCAACTCTGAAGAACACAACTTCAGACCAGAATCTGGAAAACATTTACTAAACTAGCATCAGTTACACAACAGTATTTCATCTGATAATGCCACGATACATAATACACAAGCTATAAGCACAGAGGCTTTTATCAAACAAATGACATGAAATGTAAGCAGCCATGCTTTGCTTGTCCGAGTTTAAATGTTACCACTCCAGTCACAATGTGTGTTCTTCAGTTATTCCCACTAAAAAGTGCAGGAAATGCAGTGACAGTTAAAGGAAAACACATATCTGCTCTGTTTTAATGTGACAGCAAAGGTATTTTAAGAAGCATGTCCTACATTGCTGAAAAGCAAATTAGACTTCGCCAGGCCCAAATGCATTCCTACTTACAGCCAGTCCATCTCCTCCACTGCTTGAGCTATCTCAGGCATAACACCCATTTCTGTAAGACAAGAAAAAAGAAACAAGCAGTGTTATTTACCTCAACATAGCTCAAAAGATTTCCAAGTGTCAATAGTTCCAACTACAGCCAAAAATTAGAACGGCATTCTTTTTGGCAACAGCATATGCACCCTTCTCTACAGAACTCAAGTGATAGATAAGAAACATTCTCCCTTCCCCACGTACAGTTTTGACAGTTGTCCTCACTTATAGCGGAGGAGTCAGTCAGGCATATACTGGGCGAAGGGGCAGGTGCTGATACAGCAGCAAAGCAAGCACGCTGGGAACTGCACACCATTTCAAGGGCAAGGTATATATCTTTGCACGTTTCCAAACAGGGAAGACTGTTAATCACAAATATCCAGACTCTCTCTACAACCGAGATGCAAACAGTTTTCAAAAAGAGAGAAACCAAAAAACCTTGTATCATATAAGGCCTCAAAATTTGAGATGCTTAAGCTTCTTTTCACCAAATCTCGCCTTACACGCTTACAGTGTTTATATTAACTAGTCAATACTTTGATTTTCATCGTCACTAATCACAGCCAGCTTTGAAAAGTTTCTTCTTTAGACACCCCGTCTGGCAAACTCATACCAAGGTCTGATGGTCGTACCTCAGACACAAATTAAATATGAAACCACATAATAACATTTGTCTGTTGAAAAACAAATTCTATTTAGGGAAAAAAAAAAATAATAATCTGCAGTTCTTCAATAAGGTCAAGAGGAAAGCAGATCTTAACCAACCCCAAAAATGTTATTATGCCATCAAAATAATGATGTAGCTCCTGGTTATCTTTTCAGTTGTATAGGGTTCCTCTAAATCAACTTCTGTAAGTACAAATACGCACCTCCCTAGGGGGAGCTTATACACGCAAGCCTTTACACTGTCACATGCTGGGTTTCACATATACCACACACCAAGAGAGCTGAGCTGCCTTATATGGATGTATGCAGTCAAAAATTATTCTTCCATTTCCTATAACACAAACGCTATAAGAAACATGTTCTATGTGTAACATGATTTCATAAAGTTTTAATATTTTCAACTGTTAGCCTGTATTCCTACAAAATTAGACAATCCACGTAAGCAAAAAGCTTGTTCCATAGCAATAAAGATAGCTATCGATCGCAAATTACACATAAACCCCTACATTATTTTTTCCATTTTTAATTACTTCCAGTTCACATAGTTTAATTCAATATACAGTACAAGGGTTTAGTCAAACAATGGCACTATGACATTTTTCTCAACTACAACCAAATTAACTCTGCTGTCTACCATCTAAACTCATCTCTAGATCTATGGAAGAAGCTTCAGCTTTTTCCCCTAATGATTACATATACAAAATTCAGTTAAAAGAAACAAATGCCAGAAGTCATATACATTAAAACTTCACAGTACCCTAATGTTGATTGGTCACTTATGTGTGTGTGTATGTGCATGGGGGGTGTAGGGGGGAAACAGTGATTCTTCCTCCTTCAACAGTAAGATTTTTAGATTGCAGTTGCACACATATTTCAAGCTATGCGACAGAACAGAGCTGTTCCTATAAAAAACAGCTATCATCCACTGCAATACCCAGAACAGTTATGATGAGCCTCCTGTTAGAAAAACCAGTTTGCCTGAGGAACGAGCCTGACTTTTAAGCAGCCCCACCTGCGGACGCACGCAGACCACATACGCACTAAAACCGGCAAATCCACGTGGATAACCCCTTCTGACGCCCACCAAAAGCCCGGGGAGCCGGGAAGAGCACCTGCATCCCCACAGGCCTCTCGACCTTTAAGCCTGCTACGCGGCAAGCCCCGTGCCACGGGGGCCCGCAGCGCGGCAGAGCCCATCCGCCGCGAAGAGACCGGGAGCCGCCACCCCCGCAGGCTCCGAGGCGAGAGGCTCTGCCGGCGCTCTGCTGCCGGCGCTCTGCTGCCGGCGGCGCAGCCGCCAGCCCCTTCCCCAGCACCGCGTACCCGAGAACGCCGCCATCTTCGCTCCACGGCCACGGCCCGACACCGCCACGGGCTGCACCGCGCAAGCGCCGAGCGCGTCAGCGGCTTTTCGGCGCCGGGTGGGGGGCAGGAGCCACCGCGCCGCGCGTTCCGGCCCCGGACCCGCCCGCTTGCGCGCCTCTCGGTGGCCCTGCGGCTTGAACACAGACAGGGCAAAATTGAAGGAGGAATTACTTTTGTTTTCTTTGCGGATTTTTAGGGTACACTCAGGTCACCTGCTCAAGATTTTACCACTTTTCTGAAAGCGCGGCGTGTTTTTTTCTCCTGCAAATCAAAGGCCTGCGGTGCCAGGCCCGGCGGGTGGGCGAGGGCAAAGCCGCCAGAACAGACAGGCTGGTTTACACCCCGGGTAACATGTTTTAAGCACGAACTGTGTGTTTACAGTGTTTAACATTTGCATACAGCACTGTCATCATTTTGTTGGTGTAATTTACATTTGCACAGGTTTCTACAATAAACGTGTTTGGCAGAAAGTACTGAGGGATTTATATGAACAAAAGTGCCTTCATACATAGATAACATGCCAATTTTTTTAGACTTAGGCTAATGGGGATACATTCTTCTCCAGTTTTTACACAAGTTTCCCCAAATTCTGTGCGATCTTTTTCTAGGATAATTTCTAGTGAAGTTAAAGCAAGACTCTTTGGGGCATTATAAAATTAGATTGCAAATGAAAAAAATGCAGCTTCCACAGTTACACCACAAATCAATGGTACATTTGTCTCTTAAGTGGAAGGCACAGCATAAAATATTACCTACCGTTTTCCATCATGAAACACAACTTTAATATTTTCTAAGGTAGTCCTCAGATACAGACGCATCTGGTTCAAAGGCCAAATAAACCACAGCAACTCTGACGATGTAGTTCTCTTGACTGCTGTGTTGCAATCTGAGTACTGATTTCGTCCTGGAGGTTTATTTCAAGACCTTTTTTAAAATGCTTACTGAGCCCTACTGACTTTTAATTTACACTGTAGAAACGAGGCACTGTGCAGAGAAAAATACAGCAGGTGTTTTATATCTTCAGTACCAGGCTGCTTGTATCACAATGGCTTCTCATGAATTAGTAATTCCTTTGGGAATATCTTCATTTGGTGCACTTCCTTTCTTTCACTACTGTTTGCTGTATCTGTCAATCACTATTTTGCTCGCTTATGGATAAATGACAAATTAATAATTTTTAAAGACACAGTTATGAATAATCTACAGATTCAACCATGATTCTGACTAAATGTGTTTGTTGGCAAACTTCAATATTCATATGTAGTGCTGCTTGTTGGAGTGGAACCCAGAGTGTAATTTACTATAAATCTCCTGTAATCGTGTTCATAAGTTTTATGAACATGTTATACTATTTGCCATTGCTTTACAAGCTCCATTGCCAAATACAGCTGAAGAAATATTAAATAAACAGCCAGAAAGCACTTTTTTCTCAGTAGTTCCTTCTTCCTGAAGTGTTTCCCAAGTATCCAACAGAGCTTTCATATTGCCCCTGAATCCCTAGTTTCAAAATTTAATTTTTAGCTTAACCTAATTCTAGGCAGCACAGTTGCCTACGAGACTAAGAGGCTACTAAATACAAGCTAAAATTAGAGTACAGGGGCAGAAATGGCTGGGTGTGAGGTAATTTTCTTTCCATTCTAGAAACACTTTATAAAGTCGCAGGAAAAAGACTGTAAAGCTTAGTTCTTTCATAATAATTTATAAACAGGCTCATTTTTATCCACTTGAGAGAGATGAACTCTTAAGAGTGCAAACGTTTGTAGGACTAAAATACTTAGAAGTTCTACATAGCATTATTAAAGTCGGAAGAAAAACTTCTGAGAAATAGGAAACTTTTGCTTTTTTCCTGTTGTTTTGTTTGTTGTTCCTTTTCAGTCGGGGTTTAATGTAGGCCTTGCCTACATGAGGTGATCCTTACCCTAATTTTTCTGTCAGCTTTCTGGGCAGCTACCACCAGGCCGCAGCTGCCAGGTCCTTCCCGAGCAGCCCTGCTGAGAAGGCCGCGCTAGCGGGGCAGCCCCCATCGTGGCACCTTGCTGCTGACCGGTGCTGGGCGCTGGATAAAAGGCCTCCGGGAATCCCTGAGGCAGCAGACAAGCTGAAAGGCTCCTTTGTATACGCTCTCTATAGGTGCACACTGTATGTTACATTGGGTAGCTGCCTTCTCGTTTCTTGCCCCCAAAGCGCATCCCACCCCTAGACAGGAGGTGGAGGTCTCTGAGGCTGCAGCTGCTGTCCTTCAGAGGAGCAGCAGAGGCGGCGAGGGCTCCTCAGCCTCGCTCCCCTGCCCTCAGCGTCCAGCTTCCCCGGAGCAGATGCCCCTTCAAAGCCCCTCGGGCAGGGAAAGCAACGGCCTCCCGCCGCGCGTCTAGGCGAGGAGCGGGGCGCGGCGCCAGCGCTGAAGGGGTTAAAGGCCGCCTGCTCCGCGGAGCTGCCGGGAGTTACCGGTTTGGCCTTTGCCGGGCGCCGTCGTCGCTGCGGCGCTGGGTGGGTGGGGACCAGGCCAGCATGGACGCTGCCGGCAGGGAGCGCGGCGAAGCGGCCCCGAGAGAGGAGGAGGAAGAGGAGGACGGGGAGGAGAATATCCTGTACGACCTGCTCGTTAACACCGAGTGGCCTCCGGAGACGGAGGTGCAGGTGCGTGCCGCCGCGGCGGGCCCGGGCTGTGGAGGAGGGGAGCGGCCACGTCGGCTCGGGCGGGGCGGGGCCGGGGGAGCCCGCCGGCCCTGAGGGCCCTGCGGCCGGGCTGTTGCTCCAGCGGGGCCGGGCGAGCTGCCCGCTCCCTCCCCGGTGGGCGCAGGAGCGGGGCGGGCAGCGGCGGCGGCAGGCGCAGGAGGTGTGCCTGCCGCCCGGCTGCCCCCGCCGTGCTCTTGTGGCAGGTAGTTCCCGCACTGTCACCCCTGTGCCTGCCGGCTGGGGGGCCTTCAAGTCTTTCGTGCTCATTACCTGTGAGCAGTGTATGCCAGGTTTTACGGTTGAGCTGGGACGAGCGAAGCTATGGTGAAGCCCAGCCCTCGTCTCCAGAAGCAGCTGCACGGACAGCAGCGAAAGCTCTCCTGCTGAAAACGTGGTCTTTATCGGGCTTACTTTGTGTGAGGAAATCTAGATCCCTCATTAGACTTCTATTTCAAAATAGTTGTACCTGTATTTTCAGGAGTAGATTAGGAGGGAGGAGGAGTGTAGCACTTTGTGCCTACAAGGCACACAACTGTCAAAGTTTAAAAGATTGGAACACATTGTTTCTGTATTACAAGTTTTTGCTTGCTTCTGTCTGTTGTTCTTCACAGGTCAGTGGAAAAGCTGAGAAACTCTTTAATCTTTGCTTTTTCATATTTTCCCCTGCAACATGCTGAGCTAGCTGCCTCTATGTCTGCTCTTGTCTGAGTTGGATATACAGGATGCAGGCAATGTCGATTCACTTCGTTCTGGGGGCTTTTAGGTCCACTGCAGTTGTTACTGTGTTACCAGAAAGTGGTAATTAATTCACTCTCTAAGACTCAATTTTGGAGTTTTAGAAAGCAGGCATTCTTTATTACAGCTCCAGACACACAGGGGATAGCTTCTCCTGATGTGTGTGTGTGAGAATGAAATCAACAAGCATTTATACTACCTTAATCATACATACTGATTTCATTTTTATCATATTCATAACTTTTCTGGGAACTCATTTAGCATATGTTAGTGTCTCTTGCGCATGTCAGTTGGAGACTTTGGGTGGTTGTCGGGGGTCTTCAGATGAAGGCTCGTAGTTGTCTTCACTGTGTTTGCCTGTTGACCCATACTTCTGCACAAACTCAGTCCTGTGGTCACGTACATCTTGTCTTTCAAGGCTGGCCTGGTCTGGTTTTGTTGATAATTTGCAGCTTCTTTACGTTTCTTTGCACCTGCCACTACAAGGCCAAACTGTCTCCTGTAAGATTACGAGTGCTTTATCCTACAGTTATTCCAACTATTCTTCAAAAGATCAGTATTTGTTCTGCAGCACAATTGTTAAATGGTTAAAACATCTTAAATTGATCTTAATAATTCTATTCCACAAATACCTGCAAACTAAGATTATTAGAAAATAGGTATCAACTGCATTTCCCTCTGTAAGTAGTTTATAGAAGTATTTTAACAAAGTGTTATGCTTAATGAGAACATCTGAACAGAGAATATGTAAAAACACCACAGGTGGAAGAATGTACCTACTCATAATTACTAAAATTATTCTCATAAAAATATGTTTTTGTTTATCAGAAGGACTTTTTTTTTTTTCCTCCTAATCTGTAAATCTGCAGTTGCAGCAACAGGTATGAGTGGAAAACATGATTGCAGTGTTACCAGTTACTAACTTTATAGGTTGTTCATGTAGGTTAGTAGACAGTTGCACTTATTTTTATTTAACTGTGTTTTGAGAGATAGTGAATAGTGTTTGTTTCTAGTAACAAATCAATTTACATGTTTGCAAACCATGAGGAGGATTTAAGTGTGGTGGCAGGAGACTGTGGTTCTAGAACTTCATTAAGGGGGCACTTTTCTGACAAGTATCCCCGCTCTTCTGCTGCCATTAGTATTCTTAAAGTTGTATGGTAAGTTGATTAAAGAACCGATTAGTCTGGGAAACAATTGTGTTTGTTCTTTTGTTGAGAGGTCACCCATAATGCGTAGATGACAAGGGGGGAGTGAATAATATGTCAGTCAAAGCTGAGTGAAGTGCAAGATCCTCCCTTTAATGGCAGTGTGTGGGAATGTCAATTTAAAGTGACTGTGGAACCATAGTCTGAGGGTTCTCATCTGCCCTGATACTCAGAATTTCTCAGCATCATAGAATTCTGATTGCCAACTTCAGCAAAGGGTACAGGCTATTTTAAACTTGGTATTTCTTGCCTATTTACTTTATTTTCAAGATATTTCCCATTTTGAATGGCAGAAATAGAAACGCTTGAAAATATTATGCTCTGTAGTTTGTTTGGATTTACATTCTTGAAGACTGTCAGTAGCCAAGGAAGTGTCTGATTTTTTTTTTACAGTTTTAGTGGGAAATTGATTTTGCACTAACATACATAGGCAAACAAATTATTTTGTCAGCATGATTCAGTTTTTGCCTTGAGATGCCTTAGCAGTGATGTTGTTTGTGTGATTGTGACTTTAGAACACCTGTCTCTTAATCCTGGTTTATTCACACTTTTCAGAAAAAGTCACAAAATGCTCCCTGCCTTACCTCTTGTAGAACTGAATGGTATGGAGTGGGTGAGGTGAGGGACAGCAGAAAGGGAAAGGAAGTTGAATGCTGCACTGGGAAATGAAATGGGATGTCTTCCCATGCAGTCATCTAGGATACAAAGCAAGACCTTAAAACAAACTTTTCACAGGTCCCTATTGACTTTGTTTTATTTTTGCTACCTCTTTTGGGATAATTCATTTTTAATTGCAGAATGCTAAGCACTTACAACTTTAAGTATCACCATTGGAAGATAAATCCTGTAATGAACATGTAAAGTCACGTTAAATTCAAGACACTGACAAAACTGGCATGGATTTTTTAAGTTGGAACCCCAAATTAGCTTTGATTTTTAGTTCTTGTTAATATACTCATTCACCTGTATTGAATCTCCCAAGGATAATTTTTTTTTTTTATGGGGGAAAGCAACAGATATTTGTAAAAGATATATGCGATGAAGTGACTATACAAGAGAAGAGTGTGGTGTGGAAATCAAGCAATCTGTATTCATTGTAGTGATGTGATTGTATGTAATGCGCTATTTGGGAACCCCAAAATATATGACAAGAATAAAAGAAATTACTGAGTAGTAGAACAGTGACAATAGTGAATGAGGCAGTGGTTATGGAGGAAGTTGCAGGGGAGGACTCGTAGAATCATTTGTGGATATACAGGCAGATTGAACTTTTCTCTGGTAGGCAGGTACTGTCTATCATCTGAAATGTATCAAAGATACTGCTTGTTCTTTTTGTTTTTTCATTGCCATCTAATGTTTTGACATTTCCCCAACACCGCTGTCTCACTGCTTGTAATCTTGCCAGTGCAACAAAATTAAAAGCTAAGTGGGTGCCTTGTCAACAAGGAAGTTACTTAGGTTTTATTTCTGGGATGCTCTAGCAAAAGAGAACTTGAAGTTGTTTTTCCAATTCGGAATGAATTAAAGAAATATAGCCAATCTGGTAGCCATTGCTGTTGCTGAAGTGATAGTAATATATTATAAAAAGTAAAATTCAGGTCTTCAGAATATAATAGTAAATCATCTTTGTGAAGGGATTAAGATGTATGGAATAGGAGCCTGTAGATTCAGAAGTGGACACTAAGAATATTAAAAAAAAAAAATCACAAGAGGTATAAGCAATTTTCAGAAATGTTTTTATTGGAAACTTACTCCAGAAACTCTAACAAGCTCTGCTTTTAAGCTCCCTAGGAAATTTCAGCTCTCCCTTAGGTACTATGATAGCTGTAAGAAATAATTTATACTTTTATTTTACTGTAATGCCTTGTTATTGATACAGCAGTGTTGGCTTCTTACATGCAATGAGATGACTGCCTGATTATTTGAAAGGCTATTTCTGGATTGCAAAATTTGCATAGAAAACCTCTAATATTTTTTTCAATATCTTAAATTTGAGAGCCCAAATATTTTTTTTTTTTTTAAACACTGACATAGTCCAGAATTTTGATAAGTTTATGTGTCTTTCAGTGTTTGCTGCTCTGTAACTTAGAGTGAGAGGTCTGAATATTTTAGTTAACAAGTAATGATCTACTCTGTGTATTCTGTACTGAAGGGAAGAGGAAATTCATTCATTACATACTCTAATGCTCAACTTGTGGTGCTCTAATATTTTCATTAGAAAAGTATAAGCATGACTGCCTATTTTGAAGATTTGTATGTGATGCCTTCTTTATTGGTTATCTTTCTTGTCTTTTCAGTTTAATTCCTTTCTCCTGCTTTCTTTTTGGCAAATAATTTTACCTCTTCTTATCGCTAAGAATATACATCCTATGTTGTTTCATATTTCTTTTTTCCTGTGCTTGGAGAGTGCT
Source organism: Tyto alba (assembly GCF_018691265.1). Taxonomy (NCBI): domain Eukaryota; kingdom Metazoa; phylum Chordata; class Aves; order Strigiformes; family Tytonidae; genus Tyto; species Tyto alba. Next base: position 37,258,456 of record NW_024881316.1, on the reverse strand, counting down.
GTCATTTACATAGTCAGTGTAGTTCCCCTCCACTTTAAGTAGAGCAGGACTGCTGGAAAGGCTATGTGAGATGGTTTGGAGTAGAGGTGGTGATTTGAGTGGCTGTGTTAGCTAGTACAAATTGACAAAAAGAGTTTTCTTCAGAAGTTCTTTGGTTTTCTTAATATTTCTGAAACTTTAATGACTAGCCTTTATGTAGCTTAGCAGTTATATGTTAGCATAATATGTTGAGCATCAATTGCTTTGACTTCTGGACATTACAGATCAATCTGGCATTCGTTTGGCATAGAAAGAACGACTTGTAATACCTTACAGGAGAACATAATCAGAAGCCAATGTCTTTTGTTACTACCCAAAGATCAAGGCAAAGCTGGATCAATAGATCCAATAGTGTAGTATAGTGTGTTTTATTACATCTTGGCACTTAAAATGTTTGGTTTTGTATCCTGTTTTAGCTTATGCAGTTAAATTACTCATTATATGAAGTTGTGACTAATAGAAAATATATAAGGAACCTGTAGGTGAGCAGGCAACTTGAATTTAATCAGTGAATATATGTGCAAATGTTGTATTTAAGTTAAAATGTATAACAGTGTTTGGCTGTTGTTCTATTTGCAGCCAAGAGGCAACAGAGAACATGGTGCATCATTTATCATCACTAGAGCAATTGCAGGTAAATATGATTTGTTATTATGTTCATGACTTATAAGAATGATGTGTGAATTGCTTGTAAAAGTTAAAATTTCTGCACTTTAGGGTGGCTAGTGTAATGGAAATAGAGAGTGGGATGTGTTTTCAGGAAGATGTTTTCTGATTATCAATATTGCTAAGTTATTTTTGACATTTCTGTGAGATTTCCTGTCTTTCCTAGCTTATTGGGACAAACAAATGAAATATACACCTAAGAAGTTTAGAAGCTACATTGTGTTTTACAAAATGTTTTCTCTACCAGCTCTTGCATTTGCCTGTTTGCTAGTTAGACAGTTCCATAAATAAGCTCTACATTCTGGTTATATGGTGTTGCCATTCACCGCTTGGTTTATGCAGTAACTGAACTGCATTTTCATCCAGTAGCAATTTCTCTTAGAATTTCCACAAATGTGTACTGATTTTTTTTTTTTTTTGATTTGCCATTTGTATTTAATATAAGAATTAATTGGCCAATGATAGAGGGGTTTTCCCTTAATATATTTTTCTTTTGTGAGAATTTCTGAGATTCTGTGTACAGTAAGTTGGAGAGTGTTTTAAAACCGCTAGAGATGTGATTTTTTTTTTTTTTTTTTTTTGCCTCTTTTTTGTTGTAGGTCCTGCATTGTTTTTGCTTCGGTATATCTGGTACAGGTAGGTTTGAAAATAGAACTTAATCTTTTTTTATTCAGTAATATTTTTATAGCTTTTTGATTTGATGGGAAGTTATTTTTAACAAGAATAAAACTGAACACTTGTTCAGAATACTGTTCCAGCAATGCTTAGAATATTCTCTTTTCATAAGTTTAAGCTGTAGCCACTTGGGTTGCAGGTGAAGCCCATCTAGAAAAGAGCTGTTGTATACTAGTTTGACTTACCACTTTTATCAGAAGCCTAAGTAAACTTGCAGTTGGAACATCATCTTTCTCAAAACACTTATTTGTCCTCCCTACTCCCAGCTGTAATATTGCAAGTGAAGCTGTTTGGGTTTGTGTGTGTGGCTTTTTTTTTTTTTTTTTTTTTTTTTTTTTCTTAAGCCTTAATGACAGGTACGACGATATGTCAGGATTTGCTTCCTTTGGAGTAGTAATTTTGCCTTTTTTTTTTCTTGACATTTCAAACTGTCTTACAAAAAGCTTGATAACTAGTTGGGCAACACTCAAGCCATTTATAAATTTAAATTCTGATTCAGAAGGCACTTAGATGGTCCCAGAAACATACTGAGATAAATACAGTGTTCCTGGAGAATTTCAGTTCTATGGTTATACTACTCTGTTGAGGTACTTGGAAGGTTTGAAGATACCAGTTCTCCATTTTTAGGTGTATTCTGTTGATTTTGAGATATATGGAAAGGGACATTAATGTGTCTCCCTGTGAAACAATAGTATATTTGAATCCATCAGGCAATGCTCTTTTCCCTATTACTGGTGTTCTACTCTATTTTGCTCCTCCTCCCACCCCCTCCCCCCTTTTTGTGTGTGTGGGGGGGAAGGAGGCATGGTGTTTATGCACTTCATGCCATTATATAATTCTAGTTGTAAGAATTCAATTGCAGACAGAATTGCCTTATTTTTATTCATAATAATATTTAAAGTCTGATTTATATCTTTTATAATTGATTCTAGTTGCTGTTTTTATGTATTTAATAAAATCATTTGAGAGGGATCTTGGGAGGCCTCTGGTTTAAAGTCCTGCTAAAAGTAGGGAGAACAGTGAATTCTGACTAGGTTCCTTAGGGCTCTGTCCAGTGAGGTCTTGCAAAGCTTAAAGTATAGAGATCCCAAAGACTCTCTGGGCAGCCTGTTCCAGTGCTTGACTTCATAGTGGAGAATTCTTTTCCTTGTCAGCTTGGAACCTCCTCTGTTCTAGAATCATAGAATCATTTAGGTTGCAAAGGACTTTTAAGATCATCAAGTCCAACCATTAACCTAAAGGATTGATCGCTGTTTCTTATGCTTCTGCCATTCACCTCAATGGCTCCCATCTCTGTGGTAAGTTCCTAGGTATCAGAGAGCTGCTGTTTGGTCCCCCCAGAAGCCTTCCCTTCTTCAGGCTAAACAAGTACAATTCCCTCAGCATTTCCTTGTAGGGCAAGTGCTCCAGTCCCCTCACTATCTTGGTGGCCCTCCAGTTTGTTGCTGCTGTTCTTGCAACAGGGGGGCCCAAAACTGGCTGCTGATCAGAGTATAAAGAGTGATGAGTAAACAATCAGTTCCCTTAATATGTGGTTTTGTTCTGTCAATACAAACAAGGTGGTTGTTAGCTTTGTTGTTGGCAGGGTGCAGTGTTGTTTCATGTTCAGTTGCTAAAACCTTGCAGGTGATTGGTTGCCTTAAAGCTAAGTCATCTAGCATGTGTATTTCAGGTACTGCTTTTGTTAAGTGTATGATCTGATTTGATCTAATATTTTTGTTATTTCAGCCCTGCAAAGTTTTCTCTGCCCACTGGACTCGTTCGTCTAGTTAGTAAGCAGATCAACTGGCACCTAGTACTTGCAAGGTAACCAGCTTATATGCTTTTCCATTTTTGGCAGGGCTGAATGTATTAACGCTTCCTCTCCTTCCCCTGCCATCCCCATTGGTAACAATGCTGAGATAATGTTGTGCTAAAGCCATGTTATTTTTGGTCAAGAGAAATAGTGGAGGCTTTCAAGGGTAGCCTTAGGAAAGAAAGGCCAGTCTGCTAGCTAGGGGCTTCCATGCTGCTTTCCTTCATTTAATGCATCTCTCACTCAGGCCTGAATGTCCTCCTAGCTTTTGAGGCAAAGTGGCTTGCAGTGTAATAGTTCTCAAACTCAAGTCCTGAATTTCATTAGTTTAAGACCTGTGACTTGGCAGGATATGTAAGACAGATTTCTTATTTTAAAATTTGTGGAAAGTGAATACATACCCTCAAGACTTTTCTGCTATTGTATGTGCAGAGGAGAAGTGAGTTCTAAGCGTAGAACCAGCTGCTCAGAAGTAATTTTAGCAGCATCAGTGAGATCACTGGCTTTTAAAAATAACCATAACTATGTACAGAAAAATGCTTAAATGACATGAAGATACTATGGAATGTTTTTTAGTTTATGATATATTATTGCTGAACATGATAAGTGGTTCAAGCCAGATCTCTATACTGTTGAGAGAGATGGAGATTCTTGAGGGAAGTGATGATCCCTTTTGATATGCAACATTCCAGTTGCAATATTTTATGTTAGGTACAAAGACAGGAGACCTACTCCTAAGGAGACAGTGTAACTCACTGAAGTATGATAGTTGTTTATTTCAGATAACAGCAATACCTGAAAATATGTATTGCTTTATTAAATAATCTATAAGTAACATCTCATTCTGACCTCTCCAGCAGCAAGATTTTAGACATTGTTTATGCTTTCTTAGTGCTACTAGAAAAGTGAATGATATATTTCAGTGACATGAATGGAATCTTATTACAGCACTGAATTTTTTTTTGGTATAAAAATTGATATTTCCCAAATTGTTTTGATTTATGAAAGATGAGATTTATATCTAACCTTGAAGAAAAGCACCTAGAGCTCTGATGCACATTCTGTAAGGATGGGACTTTAAATGAACTTTCACACCTTTATTTATGTCTTTCAGCAATGGTAAATTGTTGGCAGTTGTTCAAGATCAATGTGTAGAAATAAGGTAACTTAGTATTATCTTTTACTCCATGACTACAGTTGCAGAGTTCTGAGAATGTGGTTTTTAGTAACTTACTAACTGTATTTTAAAGATTTTTCTGTGTTTTTTTTTTTTTTTTTTTTTAATGCTATATATTGTGAAAGTAATCCTTGGAATAATCTTAAAATATACTAGCACTTAGAAAGCAGAAGCCTTCCTCCTTCTTAGTTCTTGGCCGTTCCCCATTAAAAAAAAACAAAACAAAAAAAAACAAAAAAACCAAAACCCCCCAAAAAATCCCACAACAAAACACCTCCCCTTCACAACCCCCCCGAACTATAAATGGTATAGATAAATTTCTGTAAGTACCTATCTGTATGTGTCTGTCTTCAAGATGTGAAAGAAAAGCAGTCTATTTGCTTCAAAATACTAAACCCAAATCATGGTCTTTCTAACTTTACCCTTCTGTTCCCTCTAGAAATTCTCTCCTAATAAACAGGACAAGGAGCTAGTATTCTGCTTCTCTGTAGAGAAGCTGGCATGTATAATACCTCACCTTATTTTACAAGTAATGTGGATTGCCGTAAAGACTGATGCTTTCCTTTTTTCTTCTGCTCTTTAACAACAAGCTCTCCTTTGCCAGTTCAAGAATACATTTAGTTGTAGAACAAATCTTGATTGAGTGTGTTTACTTGCTTCACAAAAATCCATTTGCTAGAAGGTCAGACCTTCTATTTATATGTAAAAGAAGCAAGTGTATGAAAATTGTTCAATCAGAAGTGGTGTGGACACCATAAATGTCAGCTTATAGGCTATAAAATAAATCTTGTATTTCATCTGTATTAATGTAACTATATTCTTGCATTGCTTCTAAAATTGTAACCTAGAGAATACTAACTAGGTTTTTTTTCCTAAAGTTACGTGCTGAAATTCTGAAATGCTGCTATCCTATTTTAAAGAGCATTACTACTAAATGAGGGATCTTAGTATTTGTGTTGGGAGGAGGGTTTCTAAAATACTTTTGCTAGCTACTGTAGTTGCCTAAGTGTGAAGGCTACTATCTGCCATTTTGAACAAGTAGTTAAATAGATGCAGGCCTTTGAATTGTGCACTTAAACAGAACACTATAAAAATGCTTTATTCTGGAAAACTGAATAGTGTTTTTTTTTTTTCTTCTTCTTAAACCATATGAGTCTTTTTCTGCAGGTCTGCAAAAGATGACTTTGGATCCATAGTTGGAAAATGTCAAGGTATACAATATGGCAACCTCTATATCATTACTTAGTGTCATCATTGTTTATTGTTCATGCATTGCTAAGTGGTGGTGTCAGTTTACTTTAAAGATAATGTTGTAACTTCTTAAAGGAAATTAGAAAGAATTTATTAATAATTTTGCTTTGTGACTAGCTCCATTATCTTCATCTTCCCTCCCCCTCTTCTTTCTATGATGATTAGCATATAAAACCTGAATCTGAAATGAAATGATAGTTAAAATTAAAAGGATTGGGAGACATAGCAGATGTTGGAGATGGTGTGAAGTTTTTCCTTTTTTTTTTTATTTTTTTTCCCTCCTTTTTCCTCCTCCAGGCTAAGCTTGTAATGATGGTAGGAACCCTGCAATTTTTGATGCTGTTGACTTTTTGTTCCATTTAAGGGATTCTATTTATATTTAATTTCTAAATAACATCCTTTTCCATAGTGCCAAAGGATCCTAACCCTCAGTGGAGGCATGTGGCATGGAGTCATGACTGTACATTACTTGCTTATGCTGAAAGCGCTGGAACAGTTAGAGTGTTTGACCTAATGGGTAGTGAGCTTTTGGTCATTTCACCGGTAAGTGCTCTCTTAGATTAAATATGAGTAAAATAGAACTTTTCATAAGGATAAAGAGTAATTTCCACTCTTTGGCCTTTTTTAATCATGGCTTACTTTATACTAAGGTCTTACTGTATGAATACCATGCACAAATGTACCATAAAGTGTTTACCGTATGATGGATATATTATACTTCAAGTTGTGTAGCACTTGCAAAAGATATCCTTTGTTCTGTTTTATCTAGTCAGAATCTTAATCTTTCTTTTATTTTTCTTCAAATTGTGATAGATCTGCAGGTATATCAGACTGAAAGTATAGAATCACCTAATTAGTATGTGTGCAAATAATCACAGGTTACAAATCTGCAGTTTATATACAGTGTCACTTATAAAGCAAGAAATATTAAATATTGTTAATAGAGCAATACCAGGTTGTTGTTTGTTTGTTTGTTTGTTTGTTTTTGTTGTGGTATGAGAACAGATAATTACTGTTGATTTGCCCCATACAATGTATTTTAGATTTAGCAGATACAAAGCTTGTAATAAACTAATTTGGGAAGGTGGCTCAAGTGTATCCCGTAGTATATTACAATAAAGTAATAAGATTTCTTCAAAATCATGAGAAAAGGAAGTGTGTTTTGTTGCTAATACAAACTATGAAACTATTTTAAAATACATTTTTATACAATACAGTAAATTTAGCTTCCTAGTCCTTTCATTAACAAAGATTTTTTTTTTTTTTTTTTTAAAATCCTCTTTCTCTCTCCATGTCTGTCTTCATTTTTGGGTAAAGACAGCAAGTCTTCCAGGAGATCTGAGTTATGCTATTGCTGGATTGATCTTTCTAGAATACAAAGCAAGTGCCCAGTGGTCAGCTGAACTGCTTGTTGTTAATTATCGTGGAGAACTGAGAAGTTACCTTGTAAGGTAAGCATAAATTTTTACTTGTTTTGAGAAAGCACAGTGAACTTCAAAGGATTTCTTTCCACTCTTTAAAGAAAATAAGTCTGAAATAAAATACGTATTTTTTTTGTCCATAATTAGTGTTGGAACAAATCAGAGCTTTCAAGAAAGTCATAGTTTCAGCTTTAGCAGCCATTATGCCCATGGAATAACTACTGTCATTTATCATCCTGGTCACAGGTAAGTGTTCTGTTTGCTACCTGCCAGTAATATGGAAATAATGAAGAAAAGTGTCAAAATAAACAGTGGTGTGTGTTGAATAAGGAGGGGGAGGAAGAAAAATCTATTTTAATACTGTTTTTTAGTGAATCGGTAATAGCAAGTCATGTATCACTGTACCTATGAAAAAAGCCCTGATTGGTAATCTCACTTTACTAGTGGAATAATGAAAATCAAGTTGTGTTATTTACTGTTGGAATACCTTATATAAGCAGCATTTTTTAGAACATCAGGTATAGCTTCAAAAGATGTTTCTGAATTTGATGGGAGTAAAGGGTGATGTATAAGTTTGGTTGGTTGACTGTGTTTGGGTGTGGTTTTTTTTTTTTTTTTCCTCTGTCTGAATTTGATTTCTGGACTTGTTGGCCAGCCCATTTTCCTGGGTGTCACGATTGGAACTGCTAGGCTTTGGTATTTGGAGTTGCCTTGTGATGTGTTTTATCTATTAGTAATGTGTTGGGTACAGATACCACACTTGACATATGGGCTAATTATCTTCCTGCTCTTCAACCAGATGTTGTTGGAATAGGTCCTGATTATTTTAAAAAGGTGTCTCCTTGTTTAATACCTACTTTTTATATAGCAAGATAAACTCAGCAACTTATTTGTCCATTTCTCTTCATTTGTACGAACTAAACTTCCTTCTAGATATTTTTATTCTATTAGATCTACTAGGATTGAATTTGTCAGCACAAAATGTATTGGTTTATATGGAAATTAGTCTTGACTATAGAATACTGAAAGAAACTCACTGTTTAAAATCTTGTTCTCATTCTTTAGTGTTAAATGAACTGTCCTATCTATCTTAGGAAATAAATGGTTATTAATGGGAAGTGATGTTCTTCTAGCTTATTACTTTGAGAGATTAATTTTGAGTATGGTTTCTTCTTTCTATCTAGTTCATATCTAGTAATTCCACATAATTAATACTCGGTGTACTAAATCTAGAGCTTTGAGGTAATAGGTGTGGGTATGGAGCTTTGGTAGCACTGCCTGACCAGACAACAGATCAGACCAGGGTTAATGGTTCTTGACACTTGTTTCCAAAGTTATCTTTTCTGCTCCTAATATTAGGGAGTGGATGGATTATAACAGTGAGTGTTGCAGAGAATATTGGCTAATATTCAAGAATGGTCAAATAATTACTCTGACAATTATAATAGATAGATATGCTTGCTTTTCATTCTTGGTGTGTTTATGAGTAAATGATGTCAGAACTGTTAAACTCTTATAAAGGATGAAAAACATTAACAAAATATGTAGAAAATCATCTGGCATAGTTGTCAACCAAATAGTATGGACATTTCTTTGTGTGTGCTAATGGCAGTGTCTTGTCATAGAAGTTTAAAAGGAGAGAGGGGGGGGAAAAAGGAAGGCAAACATTTAAAGTCTTGTTTTTCTTCTTTCTTCCCATCTCCAAGAGAAGTAATAGCTTTGTTTTTCCTACTATTCTTACAGGATCTTAAATTAATGTTTCTAAAACTTGATATTAATGTGGAGTAGAAGTACAGGAGACAATGCTGGTATTGTACTTAAACCAGTTTATTCAGAATATTAGTAACTAATGTTATCTTTTTATGGAAACTTATGGTTGCCATATTTTTTTTGTTTTGCTGTCTATGCCATATTTTCAAGGGAGAGAAATGCCCTTTTCTGACATTAAAAGATGTAGTTATATCTGCTGCAGAAGTAATAGGTTTGTGTAATCTGTTTAGCATACATATTCAGGTATTACTTGTTTTTACCAGGAAATATTACGATTCATTACACGAAAATAAAAAGTCAGGTGAAGTCCCCTGTGACCATACTATTTCCTGCTGTGTGCAGCCAGTTGACTGACTTAGTAAAGGTGAAAAATTGATGCTTGAAAAAATACACAACTGGATGGAATGGATGGAAAGCAGAAAGAACTGATGTTTTGCCCTTCATGTAGGCAAGTCTTTTCTGTTTTGAACTTACTCTGTGGTAGAGAACTTATAAATTTGACATAAGAGAAATCTAAATTCATGAGCAGAATCTCATGCTGAAATTGTCTTGTTCTCAAAAAAGCAGAAGTTGTTGAAGGAAGGCAGTTTTCTTAAATTGTGAACACTTCAGAGTTTTTATTTTCAGTAATGTGAATTTATGTCACTTAACATAATTTTGACTTTGTCACTTTGTGCTTTCTTGCATTTGATTTAGTTTCAGATTTTAAAGTTATACTCGTCTACTTCCACTGCTTATAAGCCTTGACTTACTGCACTCTATATTACTATGTATTTGGTTGTTACCTATTAAAATGCAATAAAATAGCACTTAAGAACTTAATACACTTAATTTTTTCAACTAGATATAATAGCAAAGAGAATATGTCAGCAGGGAATGTATCTGAATCTGTAGAAAACTTGAAACAATAGCTTTGGGGAAAAAGTCTAATAATGAGTTTTACTGATGTTGAAAATTGTTATATACTTTTATTTAGATGACTAGTGTTGGAGTTCTCATGTGACCAAGCCTTTATCTATGATGGGATTTATGTTGCACTTTAGTTGACAAAGCTTAAATGTCTGCTTCAGTGTGAGCTCTCTGTAGGCTCTAATGGAAGGTTCAACACCTGCTTATTTTTCATATATTAATCTGGAGCTGAATGTCTTCCTTCAGGGGTATCTGCAATTGCTACAGAAAATGTTTTATATTAGAGCCTAAAATTTCTGATTAATGTAGGAGATGAAGGGTTTTAGATTCAGTACCAAAACTGACGAGTGAAGAGTTGTGTAGAAGTTTCAAGTTTTTCTTGGATGCCTCAATTGAACTTGCTGTTCTTGAGACCAGTATTATGCTAGAGATCTTCAGCCCAACTTTGTGCAGACCTTTTAAATAGAGTACAGTTGAGGTACTGCAAGGGCAGCCATTTTTTTGAGACTGGAGGAACCTCTGGAGATCATCTAATCCATTCCCCTTCACAGCAGGGTGGACTAAGCAGGTTGCTTGGAGCCATGGCCCCACACATCTGTATCCTGCCTTAAGAGAATGGTCTGTGGCAAGGCCTCTGATGTGCTGGGGTAGCTGTTCCAGTGGGTGCTGGGGATTGATCCTGGTGGTATATCACCACAATTGCTGAGAACATGTACAGAGAGAGTTTCTGGCCATCCTTTTCTGCAAACAACTACACAAACCTGCATCCGTTGGCTGTGCTCTAGGCCTTACATAGGTCTTTTTCTACAACTTGTGGACAGGGTTCCTGACCCTTATTCATGAGTCAGGTGGAACAAAAGCTCAAAGCACTCTTTTAAACAGGAACAGCTGGCAGACCTTGTTAAAAGCTTCTAGAGCTTGCTAGCTAGTGCTTCCTGGCAATCACAGTTATTGTGAACTTCCTCAAAGACTTCCCAGGTGTCCTCTGATGAATGCAGAAGTATGTAGATTAAGAGGATCTAGAAACGGAGCCCAGAAACTGCTGCACAAACTGTTGTGTGCAAGCTGTTGTCTGTGTAGAAAACATACTCAAAAATAAAAAAAATATTTAAGATTTTAACATTTAAGTGCTAAAGGAGGTTGCATTGATATTCATAAGAGTATGATAGTAACTTCTAAGAGGGGGAAGTTTTGTCTATTAAGTTAGTGTTGTTTTGACCCATCTGGAATAGCATAAAGCTACAGCTGATAGAGTGTGATTTAAGAACCGAAGTATTTGTCCAGGAAAAGTAGTTTTTCACATTACTGGGACAAAAAAAGTTGTTGGCATGCTGTCTTCTTCAGACTAGGACGAACTTTAAAAAGAAAAAAAGTAAACATGGAAAAAACCTCTCCTGTTGCTGCTTCTAGTCTACCTGTCAACTTGTTATTTTGGAGTCACCTTATGTGCAGTCCTGAAAAAATAATTGGTAAACAAGGCCAGATCTTTGCTGAGGCTCTCAGGAGTACCTTTCATTTTATTTTGATGCCAGTGGTGGTGTTCATCATAGTTGCTGCCCCTGCTGTTGCATTTTGCTCTTTGAAGAGCTTTTTAAAATTTTAAGTACATGCTGCCATGATGAATTTCTCTGCAGTTCTGGGAAAAGGCTCTTTGTCTTGAGGTTGTGTGTTTTGTGTGTGTCTAAACTGATAGGATATCTTCATTCCAGTTGTTACTGAGTTTTGTTTATCCTGAAAGATACGTCTGAATTATAAGTATATTTCACTGTTTGTGACAGTTTTTCCAAAATTTCTTTGAAAATATTTATCTTGATGGAGATTTTCAGAGCTCCTTTAGGTAGTTTTTGAGCTACTGCTGTCACTGTTATTGACAATTCTCTTGGTCTTTGTGCTATGATTTGTCTCTTGGTCACCTCTGTCACAGTGTGGTCAATTGTAATTGAGTTCTAGTCACTGCTGTTGTTTTTAATTCAGTGACATGTTGCAATGAAAGCTGGAGCTTATGGAAGAATTCATGTGCCCATGGATGGGTACAATGATAGATAAATTAATCTTTCAGATTATGCCTGCAGTCCCTTGGTTATTAGTTATTGACATCCGTGTTGTAGCAATTTCATGAAGTTCTTGTTTACTCATTTTTATTTTTTTTAAGTTTTCTCATGGTCAGGTTGTGAGAGACACATGTGAAACTTGCTTTCTGTGCTTCATGTGTAAAGATTGACCTTGCCAACATGTTTCAGAGTTTTAAGATTTGATTTCATGTTGACTTATATTAGACTGTGTGCTCAGATACGAGTGGCCTAACAAGCTTATTCTTGACTAGCTAAAATGGACATAAACTGCATCATGTACAACAGAGTAGGTTAGGTTTTAGAACAAAATGCTTTTTTGAGCTGTTACAGGGAATTTCATGTGGTGTGTTATGTGTCTGCTGAAAGTTTGTTTGGTAGAGGTGTGTGCTGCAAAATATTTGAAAACTTGTTACTTCTGAGGAACTTCACTTAAAAACAAGGAAAAACTATATAGCATGACTGAAAGGTGGCTTTTTTATGAGTTGTGAGCACTCTTATGTTCTTTGATCAGTGGCAGTGTGTTAGCCTTTTCTGATAGAATGATTGAAGGCAGAGGAAAGTTGCAGAATGGAAACATTGGGGAGAAGGAAAATCAAAAATACACATAAGAGAAACAAACAAATGGATTATTAAGTGTACGACATTTAATCTGTGGAATTTTTTCAAGTGCACTTTTCTGCAGTAATCAGCAGAAAATTTGATAGTAAAATACTTTGTGTTGTTCTGAGAACTATGGTGTTTATTGGTGGCTGTACGTCACATGTTACTGTTTTCCATGTTCCTGAAGGACTGGTGTTTTTCTCTTCAAACCCTCCGCAGTAAAAGTCACTTTGTTCATGAAAGAATAAAAAACTGTTCAAGTAGTTTCTAATATTCATTGATGCACCAAAGTTGAATGAAGTTAAACTTGCTGTATTTTTATGCTTGATTCTTCTGATTTCCTCAGCTGCTTGAGTGTGGAATTGCTTAAATATTCTGTTTTTCAATGTCTGCCTTTCCATTATTGTTACTTTTAACTAACCCCTGTAGTCTTTGAGTCCTGTGATATAGGGAACTAACTGCTTTGCAATTCCTTAACAATCCTGTTTACCTTGAATGTTATTTTGATGCCTTGAATGTTCTCTTGAAACTTGTTTATTAGAGACTTGTGCCTAAGTTTATCAGGGATTGGTATTTGTGAAGGACTGTGTGTTAGACACAGGGGGAGATAACAAGAGTAACAGTGTCAGCTTGACCATAAAACTGGTTAAAAGGCTCCTGAGATAGAAAGTACAAATAGAGCATGCATGAATGGCTCAAGTTCATCTAAAGGACAGAAGAGGAAGAGGAAGGTAAGACCCCTGAAGAAGTAAACGACCACCAGAGGCAGATCTGAGTCTGCACAAACTAACCCCACCTCGCCTATGCATATGTATGTTTATGTTGTGGAATGCCATTAATATGTATACCTGCACAGCATAAATTTTTGGCAAAGTATGCCGTTGGTGTACAAGCTAGGAGGAGTGTTTCCCCTTGCACCCAGCACTGCAATAAACATGGTTTCCGCGCTTCACTTGCTACCAGAGACATCATCAGATGGAGCCGGTGCTTTGTATGACTTGCAGAACTAAGTACTCGTACTCTAATTCTGGGTTAAAGTTGTGCCTTAGTAAGTTCCTCTGAGTTTCTGTCCAAATGTTTACTTGGGAATTGCCTGACCAGTTGACCAGAATGGACAGCAAGTATCAAAACCAAAGAGTTGGTGCTGATTGGAAACTGTTAAAATGTAAAATAACTTGGTTTCATTTAACGTGGAAGGTCTGCGGCATAAAAGGCTTAATGCATTCTTATGTTGCCATCTTGTTCAGATAAGAGGTATGCACTGTAGGAGTTATTTGGTATTTTAACACTGGAATTGCTGTGCTTACAGCCTTATTCTCAGTTTAGCAAGTAGTATTTATGGTGAAATTTCTTCTGCAGTCTACATAATGCTGAAGTACAGTCATCATTTGCTGCTGTGTCTGGGTTGGAGTTTCTCACTGCTTGTCTAATGCCATGCTTTGCTAATTGTTGTCATCTTCATAACCTGATTGCTTTGCTAAGTATCTTCAGGAAATCTATCATAGGTGAATTTTATGTCAGCTTTTTTCCTATGTTATTGCTACAAGAAAATGTATGCTAATTACTCAAGATGCATGTTTGCTCTCACATGCTATTCGGGTTACCAGTTTTAAGGCATCTGAAATGTAATCTGTGCTACACGTGGTAGATTTCCTTGACTCTGATAGGAATCCATTTGTTCTGTAAATGGTAACATGGTTTCTTCGTGGTATACTACAGCAGGAAACCACTGCCTCATGGATGCTCAGCCAGAAACTTTATGTACTCTAAACAGCACTTCATTAAGAGAGAAGTAGTTACTCTTATGATGGTAGACTGAGTCTCCTAGTGCTATTTCTGAGGAAAATAGTGAAAATTACTTTGTTTTTCTGTCTTGGGCAACTCTTTACACAACAAAATAACTAAACCTCTTAAACCTCTTAGGAACCTTAACAGACTGTAAGCATCCATGGTATAAGTCATCTTGCTGTATGTGAATAGCATAAGACTTGAGAATGTTAAATATGTTCTACTGACCTCTTAAAGGGGATTAAACATGCAAGGAATTTTTTTTCTTTTTTTTTGCTTTTTTCTCTCAGTTGACTTTTGCAGGAAATGTTTTGAAATACACTGACATCAGAGCTGAGAGCTATATGAGCACCAGCTGCTAGGTGGTAGAGCATTTCAAGAGTAATGTGGACTTTGGAAGTGTTCTTGGGGCTGAACTTCTGATTTTTCCAATCTATGCCTTTTTTGTAGTTACTTTACTTCTTGATGGGTTGTTCACGGGGAGTGATGCTTCTAAACAAACATAGACATCTTATTGTTAAAGTAATCATTAGTTAAATATAAAACTGAGTGTTAAAAAGGTGGAAGGGCTTAAAGGTAAAATGTTTTGATACATTTTTTAGTGGTAACTATCAATATTGTAAGAGTCCCTTCAAAATTGTTTTAAAATGTGTGTAACAAAATTATTGCATGCACAATTATAATTGCTAGCATGGCTTGAGAAAATAAATTGAAAAACCTTCACGCATTCGGTTTCTCAATAAAAGAGAAGTAGCTTTTGCACCACTTCTGAATAAACAGAAACCTAATGCTTAAACAGAATGGCCAGAACTTTTCACAAGCTTAAACTGTACTTGTTATCACTCAAAGGTAAGGGAGAAATTCAAATCTGTAGTCTGACATTTTATTTTAAATGTTGGGAATTATGCCTTATTTGGAAGGCTAGAGGTGAGAATGAATAGGGATAAATGCCACAAATAAGAAGTGTTGCTCAAGTAATATTTAAATCTTTTTAAACTTCAGGGTGTTTATTCAGAGACAAAGCTTATCGGGGCTGTTATGTATTTTAGTGTACTTAGTCTTTTTGTAACTGCAAGCAACCTACTATAGTTCTGACTTAAGACAATTAAAAAACCCCCACATTTATATGGCAGTATATGAAACCATAATATGTCTTTATATATTTTACAGACTACTTCTTGTAGGAGGCTGTGAAACAGATGAAGATGGAGTACCTAAAGCAGCTGGTTGTGGGATATCTGCTTGGAGAGTTCTGTCAGGCTCTCCCCATTATAAGCAGGTCACTAGTTACGAAGATGACATTAGAACAGTAAGTGTGTTTCATCATTTTATTGGATGAATATTGTTACTGGCAAAATTATCTAACTGGAAGTTCAATATGAATCTCTTTTTGAAAAAATAATTTAATGCAGTGTTTTGCTATTTTGTAAGCTATGTGAACTTCCAATAAGTTATCTCATCCTTCACCATCTATTTTTGCTTTTTCTGTAGTATGACTTGAACTTTTAAGTTCTTGATTATCACCTGTGGTTTAAAAAAACAAACAAACAAACATCCAAAAAAAAAAAAAAACACCACAATACAAACCACCAAAACCCAAGCAAAACAAAAATAAATGAAATGTGGAAATACACAAACTCATTAGTTGCTTACTAGGGTATGTTAGTTGTATTTGTTGGAAAAAAATCCTGTTATTTTTGTCTTTGTATTGCTTCATGACAAAAGACAGCATACCGGAAATAAATGTTTCACTTTAAGTCTGACTCCTGATTATTTTTTTTTTTTTTTTTTTGTTCTTCTGGTAGAAGTAGACGTCTGATTTGATAACTACTACACTGTGGGTATACTGAAATCAATTTACAGTATACTTGGATAAATTCCAGTATTTACTCTTATATAGGTATTGCTTAGTATTAGAAGTGAGCTGTTAATTTAATTGCAGATGGGTAGTGCTTTTCTGTGGCATGTTACATACCTAACAAAATGAGCAAAGTTATACAAACTGCTTTTTATTATCCTTGCATTATTTTAAAGTAGGCAGTCTTACGGAAGTTGAAAGAATCCTGTAGAGTTGTTTTAGTACTTTAGATATGACTTAGTTTTTGTTGCATAAAACAATGTATGAGATTGTCTTTTTATTATATGATGTGTTTCTGTTCTTACAGGCACAGAGAAGAGGATTATTAAGGATTATGAATTTAAGATTTTACAGCAGGAGGGGAGCAGAACAGGTATTAAGGTTTAGGTCTACCTCAGAAATGTATTTTACTAACAAAACTGTCCATTAATGACTGCCTGAGAGACTGACTGAAAGTAGCTTTTAATTTATGCAATTTTAGAATTAGTTCTATAATAATTAGATAATAAGCTTTTAGTGTTAAATGGAGTAGCTTGTCGTTTACTTGGCTTTTTTTAAGAATCCAGTTAGTTTGTCTGCTGAAGCTTGAATCTTGGGTTCTCAGCATATTGACAGGAACAGTTCTAGAGATGTAGAGTTCAATATTAAATGTAAACTCTTATTCAAAAAGGAAGGTATAAAAAGCCATGTAGTTACCTGTTGATGAATGTAATGATCATAGAATGTTAGGCGTGTTTATATATTCCACAAGAAAAGACTAGACTGTGATGATGTTTTTTAAATATATACCTGAGAGAGAGATAAGAGCACCAAAACCCAGCCTTCTGCACTACTCCATTTCTACTAGAAAACAAACAAAAAACCCCTCACCTTACAGTCAAAAATTTTTCTACAATGTGGGAAAGAAAAAATGAGTGTATTCAAACTAATCATTCATGACTTAAATAGGGCAGACACAGAGACTTGATTTTTACAGTTTGTTTATGAGGTATGGAAACATTTTGCTAAGTAGCTTCAAAGGTTTATTATGGGTCAAACTTCTACTACCAGGACACAGGCAAAGTTAATGAAACTGATGATAAGAGTCAACTTGTTCTTAACAAACCGTGGGTATGGGTCTTCTATTCTTCTCTCCCCTGAATAAGTGTTAAATCTTGAGTGTCATGCTGAGGTATAGGTCTGTGCTTTCTATATGGCTAAGGCTTTGCACACAGTGCTTGTGGTTTTATTTTACATGCCATAGGAACTACACAGGCAGAACTGCACCACCTTGTCCTAGCTCTTGTCTACTAGTTGTATATAGCCTTTCTTTGGTTGCCTTTTTTAACTCCCTTTGCCTCCTTTAAAAAACAAAACAAAACAAACCCCAAACAAACAAACAAAAAACAACAACAACAAAAAAAAACAAGTAAAAACCCCAAAACAAACAAAGAAAACCAAAACCAAAAATCTTATTTTCCCTTTTCCTTTGAGGAAAGCATAGTAAAGAATCTGTCAACCTCACTGTGTTCTTCTGAGAGGAAAAATGGCTGGTCTGAAGTTATATGGACTTTGGAAATTATCTTAATAGATTTTTGTGATGTTTGGGTGACTGGCTAAAAGAAGAAATTGCATGCTTGATTTGAAGGGGGAAACAAATCTTTCTGAATCTCTCAAGTGTGGAATGGGGAGAGATTTTATTTCCTTCATTGAAAATATAAAGGAGAAGGCTGAAGTCAACTTTTTTCACTTGGAGGGCTACTGATGAGTGCAGCTATAGTATACTTCACCTTCACTACACTTGCCAGCACAAAATTTACAAAGAAAAGCAGGAATTATTAATCCCTGAATGTTTTAATCCAATTTTGGAGATTATCATTTAAATATGTGAGGTACAGTTTATACTCTTAGTGGGAAACTGGCAACAGTATTAAGATATGACAGGCACAGCAGCTAGGGACTTCTATATTAAAAATAGCTATATTAGGCTTTGATTCTTATTGTTGCTAACTTAAATGACACTCATAAATGTGAAGTGCCAACCTGCTGAGGTTTTCAGTATCTTGTTCTGTGGTTCCCTTAAATTGACATGTTGTTGGTAGCATTGCCTGCTTTGCCTAAGGACCGATTAATTCTATAGATAACAGTGCTTGGCTGGTAAATTTGAATGTGTTAATGGCCACCCAAAACCTAAATGTAACAGCAAGAGAATTACTACTGAGTAAACGTTTAACTCGGAAAGATCTTTCTAAGAGAATTACCATTAGTAGGCATGTACAATTCCTTGACAAACTACAGTAGAGACTGCAGTACTGTAGCTGTTTAAGAATATAATCAGACAACACTTATGAATTTTTTCTAATATAAATAATTCTTAATTGGCTTTAAAAAAACCTCAATAATGCTTTATTTTTCAATTGAAAAAAAAAAAAGCCACAAGCTTTTTAAGCTTTGATTTAAGCAGTGCTCTCAATAGCTGCAAACCACTGTACAGCAGTGAGCAGATTACTCGATTGTTATTGTTTCTGTGGCATAGTTAGAACTTCAAATAGCCCAAGTAATTAAATAAATAAAAAACAACAAAAAAAAATCCCCAAAACCCAAATCCGAACAAACATATCCCAAAAGAATATTATCTTCAAATGATAGCCACCACAAATGTTCTGTAGAAACTCCATTAAAACTTCTTAATCGTATGAACTCCTAGTAACTTTTCTGTACTTCAGTTATCTTTTGGGTATTTTTCAAGAGGGGAGGTGCTGACTTAAAAAATGATTATCTGCAGACTTGGACAGTTCTAACATTATAGGATGAATTTTCATTAGGAAATTTTTGAAAGTGAATTGCACTAACAAATGGGATTTTATAAACAGTATAATTTTGGGGAATGTACATTCTGCTGTCTTTCAGTGAAGATGACTCCCTGAGAAGCTAATGATCTTTCTGAAAACCTAGAAGTTGTGTTGGGGACAGGGGGAATAAATATAAATTGTATTTTCAGAAATTGTTATGCACTGCCAGTGGCACTAAGTTTGTCTTCAAAATTTGAGTTTGTATTTAGAGACTCTTGTCTTGTGGACATAGTGTATAGGTCCAGCTGCAACTGTGTGGGACTTCATGAATCTTTAACGAAATACTTGGTTACAAGTATGTTTTGCCTCTTAAAATATTGAAAGCTGAAGGAAAACTTAATCCAGGAACATTGATGTTTACTTAAGAGATATTGAATTATTTCATCTGTATGGACTTAATCTGATGTTTAATATATTGTTGTTTAGTCTATTGTTACCCAGAAGATTCTTAAATTCCAATTCAGTGTCCTGAAATTAATAATATGCTCCTCCAAGATCTCTTCATCTGTTTATCTTGTGTATGTCTTGTTTCCCCCCCCCCCTTTTTTTTTTTTTTTTCTCCTCAGTTGTAATAATGCTCATCCAAAAGTTTGCTCCCGGGGATGAAGAGCTGTGGTTTGGTAACAGTCTTCCTTGGGTGAACCTGAGAGGCAGGACAGTAGAAAGCTGAGGCTGCTGAATGTTTTCTCTGGACAGAGAACAAGCCACAGTTTTTCTTCCAAGTAGCTCTGCAATGCTGTCTGTGGTGTTCTCCTAGGAATGCCACACTGTCCATTTTATTTGCTGTATAGTAATGTGATACAGAAGTTCATGTTGCTAAAGATTTGTTAGTGTTATGGTAGTGTTCTTCCTTTATATGGGTTGTTTTTAATCTTCCATGCCACAATCGATATTTTTACCTTTTATTCTAACTTTTAGTATATTTTTCTTAAAGTTTACAACATGTTAAATTTTCAGGATGGAAGACTGTATAATTTTTTTTTTTTTCCTAAAATAGAAAAAGTAGTTTGGGCTTTTGGGGTTTTTTTGGGGGGTATTCCTTGATGTGTAGGGTTTTTTGTTTGTTGGCTTGTTTGGTGGTAGTGTTTTTTATTTTTTTTTCTTCCTCATTTTTTTTACTTTGCTTATGTAACGTTTGGCAGGATGGAGTTTACAAGATGAGTATTTCTCCTGATGGAGCTCTTCTGGCAGCTATTCATTTCTCGGGAAAACTGACGATCTGGTCTATTCCATCTCTCAGACAACAAGGAGAATGGGACCAAACTGATCAGGTAAGAAGGCTATAGATATTTAGACACTTGCAGTATATATCTTAAACCTCTGGAGTTGTGTTTTCCTAGGAGATGAAAGTAGTTCAGATAACTGTGCTTTGGTTGCATAATACCTTTCTGGTCAACTGTATTTTTCAAGAGCCCTATATTTACTTTTAGAATAATCTTTCTATGTTTTAACCACAAGCCTTAAATTTGAAAAATTAAGAAAAAGAACCAGTTGTGTTGCAGTGGATGTTTCATGAGGCATTTTGGTGCTAAGTAGGTAACGCTGATAGAGGTAGACTGAAATGCTATTTTAAAATTTAAGGACACCAGCACTGGTATCTTTGTTTGAATGGTTGAATCCAAATTCTGCTGGATGTCTAATGTGTTCATCTGTTCCTCCCTCAAAATTTACCTTACCTTCTGCCAGGTGGCGCTCCAGAATAGCTTGTTCATCAGACTGGTATTAGTAAATTTCATGCTTTCTACAGGAATTGTTTGCAAAAGTAGGTAGGGGAACTTAAGTTAGGAATTGCACAGACACAGTCAAACTTTTATGTGACAAGTGTGAATTTAAACACTGGGAATTGAAAACTAATTAGTTTTCAAAGAAAATTCCAAATAACTAATACACTTTCTGGGTAAAGATAACACTAATTTAATGAGGAAAATATATCTGCATTTTGAAAAGTGACAGAACTGAAATGATGCACACCAGTATATGAAGTATTCTGGTTTTAGTCCAGTTAATTTATTGACTAATAGATATGGAAAGGCTTTTCACTTGAAGTACCGTGTGTTATGTTCTAAATCTACAAGACATGAACTGACATCAAGTCCAAAAAGGGTAACCTGTCAAATGGGATCTTTGGTCATTAGACATATATGGAACAAATTACAACCAACACTTCCTACGCAGTATTGATCTCAGATGGTTTTATTGTACATAAGTGTGTTTCTTGTTAGAAAATTATTGTAGAATGAAACATTTGCTACTTAGTAGTACACAGTTGTGTTTTAGTGCATATGCTGAATAATAAATTCACATGGTATCATTAAATATTTGCCATTTCTGATTCTTTATAATTTCATTTTGCAGGGCAGATTTTTGTACAATGTATTGACTCATTTAGAAACTCCAGTAGAAAAAAAATATTTCCTCCAGTTTTTGTGACTGTTCTAAATTAAAGTTTATACATTCATATGAAACACAGACACACTATACTGAATTCCTCTGCAGTCTATGCATTGTGCAGTAGGTACTACAAGATCCACAACAAAAAAACTTCTTTGACATCACATATAGGCATAGACTTCCATAATGAGGAAGAGGGAAAAATGAAGGAAGACATCTTCCTTTGTGTATCGTGATGACTATGAAGTTAAATTAACATTTTCAAGAAAAGGTACAAAAACGATAGGCCAACTTTGACTGTAGGAAACACTTAAGTCTATAAATACGTGTAGAGATAATGACATGTTACTATAATGAATACCACTAGTGTGCTGTTATCTTCTTGATTTGACTGCAAGAGCAAGACTTTTGACTCGGAAGCATGGATGCAGTGTTGTGTAGCTTAAGTTTTGGTTCTTATAGGTAAGCAGTCAGATCAGGTTAGGCAGTACTGACTGTGAAACTCTTCTGGGTCTGACTGGGATGGAGTTCATTTTCTTCACAGCAGCCTGTATAGTGCTAGGTTTTGGATATGTAACCAAAACAGTGTTGATAACACACCAGTGTTTTAGGTATTGCTTAATAGTGCTTACACAGCTTCAAGGACTTCTCTGTTTCTCACTGTTGTCCCCCTGTGAGTGGTTTGGGGGTGCACAACAACCTGGGAGGGGACACAGCCTGGACAGCTGACCCCAACTGACAAGGGTTATTCCATGCCATGTAATGTCATGATCAGCAATAAAAACAGAGCAGAGGGAGTTTTTGGGTAGGTAGCCACGGTTCAGGGAGTGGGTGGGCAACAGTCTGCTTGTTGCAGACGATGAATGATTGCCTTTACATCACCTGTTCTTAATTTTGTTTTTTTTTTCCCTGGCTTTCCTTTGCTTATTATTGTTGTTGTTTGTTTCCTTTGTTTGTTGTTGTTATTATTATTGTTATTATTGTCTTTATCTTGACCTATGACTATTCTTGCTTTTGCTCTCCCTATGTTGTCCCACTGGGGAGGGGAGTGACGGAGCGGCTGTGTGGTGCTTAGCTGCTGGCTAGCATTAGCCCACCACAGAAATATAGTTGCAAGCTTCTGTAGGAAAGTACTTTTTAAAAAACAAACACTGGAGCAGAATTGTTGTTTGTTAGCAAAAGTGTTGTGCGTGTATAGGTATGCATATCTATCTATATCTGTTTTTAATGTACACTTCAGATTTTTGTAAGAGTACAGATTTTGCTCAAGGATGCTTGCAGTGAAATGTATTTTTTCTTTCTTTTTTTAACAAAGTTTTCTGAAGCAGTTTTCAGGACTCTTATCATTTAGTGAGGGTGATATAAATGAATACTCATTATTTGACTATTTTCAGAATGATTTTTCTATGTAAAACTAGTGTCCAAGTATAATAGAATATTTTCAAAATGTGTGTGATTCCTACTTAATTGTCACCCAAACATATTTGTTAAATTAACTTAAACTGGCCTCATGTTTACTTTTAATTAGTAGATCCTTCTTTTTCTACTAAAAAACTGTTTGAAAATCACCTTTTGCTTGACCCAAACTTGCTTCAGTTGTTTGAGCTGTATAATCTACCTATACTTCCATTGCATTGCAGTTAGGGGCATAATTATTATTATCTATATTTGTGTAGTTTCCATGTATTCTGATATTACAAAATAAAGTTTAGGAAGAGAACATAACAACAGCTTACTAATTCTAAACATTGCAGTGCATCATTAAATAATGCTGTTTCTTTTCTTTTGCTGCACTAGTCTTGAAAGGGGCATTATAATTATGAAAATAACCAGAGTAAATACTTCTAGCACTGTACTGGGGTGGTACTCAGGAACACTACACAAAGCAAAGAGGAAGACTGTTTTGGAGATTCTTCTGTTACACGCTTGCAGTCCTATACATAGACATGAAAAGCAAACATTTGGTGGGCTTCTGATTGCTGGAGAGCCTTTATTTCAGAAATCTTTAGGGTATGATTACTGTTTAATGCTGACTAGGCCAGGTCTGATGGTACACTTGTTTTCTAATATGGTGATTTATGAATCCAGAATTCGATTTTGCTATGATTTTTTTTTTTTTTTCATTTAACTGTATGGAGAAAAGTATAATGTCACTACAT
Source organism: Tyto alba (assembly GCF_018691265.1). Taxonomy (NCBI): domain Eukaryota; kingdom Metazoa; phylum Chordata; class Aves; order Strigiformes; family Tytonidae; genus Tyto; species Tyto alba. The sequence goes on along the minus strand of NW_024881316.1, from coordinate 37,235,054 downwards.
CAGCTGTATGTTTTAAATTAAAACTTTTCCTGAACATATGGGGAGCATTTTCATGGAAAAATTAGTGGGTCTACAATAGAGTAAATATTCAGATTGTCTGGGTAACAAAGATATACTTGCATATAACCCTTTTTTTGTCTTGCACTTTTTTTATTTTTTAGCCGGGTTATGATGAGCTCAACCCAGACTGGAGACTCTCTAGTGAAAAAAGAAAGAAATTAAAAGGTTTGTGGTACAGTTAGGTCATTATTTTATACCATTGTGTTGTTAAAAATATTTATACAAATATACAAAGACCTGAAATGGCTTAATTAAATCTCAGTTAGAATAATTGCCAAAATTGTATATATGATTTGAATTTGTTGCATGGCATAGCTACGTGACTGTCACAACAGTTCTTTTTAAAATCCTCTCTTAGGAATACTTTTGTAGCCATAACCATAAATAAGACAATATTTCAGTTAGTACAGGACTTCATTTATTATTGATAATGTGATTATGACTCTTGTAGAATGCTGACCATTCAGCAGATGTCTCAGCAGCCACTACATCATACTGTTGTAGGTAACACGTTATTAGAGTCGACAGTCTAAAACCTAAACTTACCTTTGTATGAGTGTCTTATAAGTCGTGAAAGCTAATATAATTTCGATATATTAGTTTAAAATACTAAAACAAAATGACTTGTTTATTCTGACTGGATTTGCCTCATGTCAGTTTATATTCTTTTCCCAAAATTCAGGTTGCAGTGTGCAGCCATTTATCACCTGGTTATTGCATGGCTCTTCCAAGAGTGCAGAGATCAATAGCTGTTCCATGATCCATTCACTGCTGCTTGTATATATCTATATTATTAAGAGATCCCTGTTTCTTTGTGCTATTCTTCTTGGTGATTCTGTCTTTGGGTTAATTCATCTGACCTTCATGGGTAGGCTGCTGACTAAGCACTGAAGTGACAGGAAAGTGACAGGATGATCTGTTTGTCAGTGCTGTTTGGGGAAAGATCGTTTTCATCACAAAAATGGGAAATGACGCTGGTGAACAAATTGAGCTAATTCATGAGCATTTTGTCCCAACATCCAGTCATCATAATCAAGAGAGTCTTAGAAATGACACAGCTTCCATCCTCAGTGGTGGTGACTTTTGTTTGTTTTGTTGGTTTAATCTTCTTAACAACCTCATCTTGTAGACTGTTTCAGGAGCCTTGTTTATTAATCGTCACTTGGCCTCAAAAGCAGTGTAGCCTTTTCTGATTTTCATCAGTATTATGTTCGATAGGGAGACTTGGTCAAGGATGGCCTAGGAAGTATTGAAGCAGGTCTTTATTAAATACCTAAAATTTGTCATATTTTCTGCAAGTAAATCAGTTTACTGTGAATTCTTTTTCAAAGTAATGTTAAAAAATTAACTGTATCTGCAATTAAGTTTTTTTTCTTTTATCTTCCTCAACAGCTTTATTTAATGCAGAACTGATTTAGTAGAGTATAATTGATCCAAAATACAAACTTAGTGAACCTAGGATGCATATATAATAATAAATGTTTGCTAAATTAGGCCATCAGATGAAATCTCTCAGTAACTGAAGTCACTTCTGTTCTTATCTGGTGCTTAAAGTTATCTTTCTTTTAATGGTGTGTTCTTATTTACTTGTTTATTTCCTTTAGATAAAGAATCCTATTACTCATTGGTAGATGTAAATTGGTGGGCGGATAATTCTGTCATCTTGGCTCGGTGCTCTGGAGCATTGACTGTGTCATCAGTCAAGACATTAAGAAACTTGCTGGGAAAATCATGTGAATGGTTTGAGAGTTCTCCTCAGGTCACTTCAGCTCATGATGGTGGATTTTTAAGTCTGGAGGTGAGGAATGTGCACAGGCAGCTGACCTTTTCTGGAACGCAGTAGAACAGTTTTCTTTTGTATATGTAATCCTCAGAGTGTTTGTGTGTGTGGTGTGGTTGGAAAAAAAAAAAAAAAAAATATTTTACTAGTAGAAAAAGTGATTCTGTTTCCTTATATCTAGATAGGTATTGCAGTGAAATTCTGAACTTACAGCAACTTAACTGTCTTAATAAAAACTTGGTTGTCAAATAACTTCTGGAAAGTAGAAGCAAAACTCCTAGAAGGCTGAGTCTGAATGAGAGACATCTTGCTGCAGGAAACAGTTTGTGTTGACAGTTTTCACTGCATTGTATGTTAGTGCATTTGAAGAATGCTGCAAGCATCCCTCTCTCATTTTGAAACAGATGCCTTTTACAGAGGGAGTATATTTAAAAGAAATGAGGAACGCATTTAAATTAAGACAAAGCCATGTAAAAGATATATTTTTTTCGTTTATATTTAGTAGGATTCCAGGAAGGAGTAGAACATAATAAAGTTAACCAGGAATTTTCTTTGGAACTTAGAAAATTACTCTTTCCTGAGGCTTACACAGAAATAGGTCTTAAACAAGTTAAACAAAAGTTGAAAAGAATATTTAGCAGAACTTCTCAATACATACCAAAGCTTTCATGTATGTTTTTGGAAAGGTTTATTATTCTGGAAATAAGATACAAGCAGTGACTGGCACATTACAGCTGAAGAATATAGTCTGAGATTACATTTGCATTGAACAGAAACCCTTGCTTTAGATGGCTAAGGGTTGAAAACACTGCTGTATGCTGCACTAAACTATATAGCAGTGTACAAAGATGTCTCCATAGTTCTATCCTGTCTGGGGTGTTTAGAACATTTAGTGTAATAATGCAATAGTATTAAGAAGCCTTCACTCCCGCTTCAGTAAGTAAGGATGAAGCAGGAGACAGATGCAGTCAGGGTTTGTGGAGCATGCTAAGCAAGCTGAGAAATAAAGGGTTTAAAGGAGAAGGGGAGGAAGGATGTTGATTCTGAAACTGAAGTGGTAGACAGAGATATACTCAATTCTCACCAAACTACTTGGGGTCTACTAGGTGGACATTTCATATTCTCATTTTCTGTGCAGTGTGAGATAAAACTTGTTCCAAAAAGATTACGCTTGGAGAGCAGGCCTGGTGATGAGGATGAGGGAGAAGATGATTCTGACTCAGATGATGAAACTTCTGCTAAGGACAGATACTTCAGCTACCTAAAGCAAGGACTGTACTTCGTGACAGAAATGGAACGATTTGCTCCTCCAAGGAAACGTCCACGTACTATTACAAAGAATTTCCGTCTTGTTAGTTTGAGATCCACGACTCCAGAGGAACTGTACCAGAGAAAAGTAAGTATAGAAGGAAAGATCATATCTCTCCTAGTGAGATTTATTTAGAAAGAACTTTTTATTTTTATTGTGATTCTTCCTGTATTAACAAAAGGATTTATGCACATATTTCTAAGGGTCTCCTAGTTGTCAGTGTTACGTAATCAAAGGCACTGTTGTTTAAAGCTAGCATTATAATACTTCAAATAAGGTGATGTTTGCAGGTCACTGAGGAGACACTGTATCATTAGCTTGGCCAGACTTGGAGGTGTACTCATGTGAGTGTTTACAAATAATGGAAAACCTGTCAAATACATTGAAGGTAATTACTTTAGCTTGTGATTGGCCAGGGAATGGGTTAATTTATACTCTGATGTGAATGTAGTTTACTTGCATGTTTTTTTCGGGTATACATACAAATTAAGCCTGTGACTCGCTCATACTGAACAGATTTAAGACTACTCTGGACAGTACTTTGTCTAGGCCATTTCAATTGTACTGATTGTAAACCAGCCCACTTTTATAGCTGTTACAGTTTCCAGAGAGTGCTGATGCCATACTGGTTACCAAAATAACTTCTACCTTTTTCTTGAGGAAAAACCTGTGATTTCCTAGAGGTGTCCATCAGGTCTGAGTCTTCCTCATCTGTATCTTGAGCCATTCTCTTTTCTGCCTGCTTAAGCATATACCCACAGTAATTATCCTGCTACCTGTTTCAACACACAGGATTTATAATTTATTGTTTAATATGGAAATCAGATGACTCATTTTCATGTTTGCTTCTTAGATTGATAATGAAGAATATGGGGAAGCTTTGTCTTTGGCTCAAGCATATGGCCTTGATTCTGATCTTGTGTATCAAAGACAGTGGAGGAAGTCAGCTGTTAACGTTGCTTCAATTCAAGACTACTTGGTGAGGGTTTTTTTTGTGACTTTTAGGCTTTCTTACGAGAATGACTGTGTTACCTTTACAGAAATTGAATTCTCAATTGTGTTCTAATTTACACAACATAAATCGGTGGCACTTTGGAGAGCTGTCCTGCAAATTCCATTTCATGTCACATGAAAGCGATCTTGTTAATCTGACAGAAGGCCTGATCCAGAGACCTGGGAAGATAATGAAAATATTTCCTTTCAAGTATCTTCTAATTTCTGTGAATAGCAGCTTGCTTTCTCTGGTGTAATCTATCCCCCACATGCAGCAATAGATTGTTGCCTGGCAAATTAATAACAATATTTGGAAATATAAAGCATTTAAATAACTTTCAAGTATTCTAGAAAATTAAATGGGAAGGTGAAGTTGGTATCATTAGCTGTATAGCAAAGTTTGAATAATAAAAGTTAAAATGAACTCTCTTACCTGTAACTGGAGCTTTTCAGTAGAAGCCAATGTGGGGTTTTTTGGCTTGGAAGGAAGACTTCAAACTCGGCAGACAAGCACTGTCAAAGCTGCACAACCTAATGGTGCTATAGGGTAAAATCTTGAAAGGGATCAAGAAAAATACCATCTAATTTTTGTTTTTTTTTTTTTCAGGTTAGATATTAGTTGAATGTCAAAAAAAGATTTTTATAAATGACCATTCTCCATGTGCTGTGTAATTTCAACTGAAAATCAGCAGATAAGGCCAATAATATTTTGTGACCCTGGTGTGTCTTTTCTGTCACAGAATCCTATTGGCATGTGAAGAAGTTGATACTGAAAATGATGCTAGTGCTATTGTGGAATATATTTGGTTTATAAATACTGCATTTTAGCCCCAAAACATCACATTTTATTTCGTATAAAGAGGAGTGATACTAATTAGGGAATACAAATAATTTCTCTTCCAGTTCTTGTGAAAGTTTTGCTAAATCATTTGACATTTCTGTGCCCTTTTCTGCCACATATACTGTGAGGGAATTATGTTTTTTGCTTTCTCACCTCTTTTGTTGGTTCACATTGTCAGTCATCAGATTAACTCTATATTTTATTAAGTAGAAGAAACACATTAGAAGTTTTTAACATCTCTGGTTTCCTTCCTTTGGACTGAAACATGTAACATTGTGTCTGTGCTCCTGTTCTTGGACAGAGCAAAATTAAAAAGCGCGCATGGGTTCTTCATGAGTGCTTGGAAAGGGTTCCAGAGAATGTGGATGCTGCTAAGAAGCTGCTTCAATATGGCTTGAAAGGCACAGACTTGGAGGCTCTCCTGGCCATAGGAAAAGGAGAAGATGGTGGCAGGTTTGGAAAGAGTATTTTTTTGGGGGTTTGTTTTCTTTTTAAAGAATGATGTATGAAGTAATTTCTAATAATTTGGTACAATTTCTTTATCAACCACTAATGAAAACGTTAAGATGCTTTTACAGGACATAAAGAAAGGTAATGCTTTGAATCAGATTATTCTAAAGATGTCCATAAGGTACTTTTTCTCATTTTACTTTTGTTTATTTTGTATTGCGTTTTCCCTCTTCTCTGGATGCACTTTATTCTCTTCATCATAGAGAACTTCTGATGTCACTAATCTGTTTCTGTTGCCTCCTCTGGAAGCTGTAATGGCTACTATAAGTGCGTTTTGTTGAATGTCTTAATTGTTGTAATGATCTGTTGTTCAAGTAAGGAGGGGAACAAAGCAAAACACAATGGGGCAGTGGTAAAATACATGCAAAGACTATTCGCTTCAGTATTCAGTTCCTAGTGGTAGAAGTAGAAGAGGCTGTTTGTTCTTCGTGAAGGTATCATTGTGTGCTGTAGAGCTGATGCCAATCCCAGTGCTACCTGTGGAATTTAGAAAATTTATCAGTCATCATAGTTGTGTGGTTGGTGGTTTATTTTTTCTTGGTTTGTTTTAGGGAGGGGGTGGAAATAAGAAAATAAGAGTTGTGCTTCTTGTTGGGTTGTGATGGGTGCCTGCTGCCTTAAAACAACAAAACTTGGTATTATCTTTTTCTGTAAAAGTTTAGAATTTTAGTCAAGCCAAAGTTGTTTTTGTCTTGCAGATTTATCTTACCGGGAGAAGTGGACATTGATATTCCCTATGAAGACTTTTTGTCACCAGATGAAGAAAAGGATACTAGAAAGGGAAGAGAGGCCAAGATGCGTCAAGAACTGCTATTATCAGTAAACTTCTCAAAGTAAATGAAATGTTGCACCATATTTTATTCAGAATTATAGATTTATTATAACTACACAGTTGTGAGAATGTAATTACTCTGATGTATCCTGTTCCTAATAGGATAGTGGTTTAAATTTTAATTGGTATTATATTGTGTCAAAGTTCTAGGTTTACTTAATTTCTTGATAAATTCTAGTGCACAGTCATTAAAATGTGTGACTGTTGTCTTCATATGTACATGACATACAGTATGAATTGCAAACATGAAAATTCCTGTTTTGAACACAGCTTGACACTGGAACAAAAAGAACTCTGCCGTAGCAGGCTGAAGCTGTTAACTTACCTCGATCGCCTGGAAACCTATGAGGTGAGGAAACTTGGTAACCAGCTACAGTTCTTTTGAGTTTTCATTCTATAGTTATTCCTGTATTTTTTTGTCACATCGTCATATCTCTTCTTGTTATATATTGTAGTATCAATGTTTATAGACTTCTTGAAATGCTATAGTCTCTCACCTGAGAAAAGTAAGCTGTTTTCTGTTTTAAGCTACTGTTTCTTGTGCTTTACTTTTGCAACTGGCCGGCTTCTAGTGTTGAGAGGTGTATAGTCGGGCAGAAGCCTGCTTTGAACATACTGTGTCTGCAGGGAACCAAGTTATGCAACAACATGGGATGTGGAGTTGGAGGAGTTGGAGCTGCCTTACTATTACTTCCCTCTAATTATCAAGTTCTATTCAGATTCCCTAATGAATCTTTTTCTTCCATGAGCCTACCAAAGTGAAAGTTTTTGGAACATCAAACTGTATTTTGCTTAGTTTTTTTAATTTTAACTTTGCAGTTGTCACTAGTCACGTAATGACTTGTACATCTATTTGTAACTAATATTGTCTAAACCTGAATTAAAATAAGGCAGAGAATTTTCTTAGCTTATCAATCAAAAATGCATCTGTTTTTTTTATATTGAAACAAATAAAAAACAGCAGCATGTTTTTCTGCATATATCCCATACTTACACATCCTAAGATAAAGAAATACGTAGGCTTTTTCTTTTGCAAGCTGTGTGTTTTTTTTTTTTTTTTCCTAAGGAAATCCTTGGAGGGCCTCATGCAGCTGAACAGCACTATGATGGTGAATTCTTCAAGAAGTTCAGAAATCAGAATATTGTACTTTCAGCAAGAACTTATGCTCGGGTATTAATATTTATTTTGTTAGAATGTAATTTTGCTGTATTCACTTAAGTGCATTTTTTTTTCCCCCCTTTGAACTTTGTTGATTCTCAAGGGGAATTTAGGAAGGGTGGGTGGGGTGTATCTGTTTGTCTGTAAATAAATGAAATGACCCTCACCTAATTTTCTTTATTGCTAAGGAAAATTCTAAAATAACATGTTTGTTGCATGACCTAAGCGTGCATTGCTTGCTCATTTTCAATATAAATCAGTCTTAAATTAGTTCTGCAACTTAATGTTTTGCTCTTTAGGAAAGCAACGTCAGAGCCCTGGAAATTTTGTTCACTTTCCATGGATCAGCTTTACTTCCTCACAGACAGGCAATTCTCTCCAATTTTCCAGAGACTACTTCACCACACGAATACGCTTTCTTGTTGCCTGAAGCTTGGTAAGGATTCATCAGGATTTTAACAAAAAAAAAAAAAAAAAAAAAAAATTAGGTAAATACTTAAATTAGTTTCCATATATGGCAATCTGCTATTGGTTATTACAATCTAGAGAGCAGCTTTGTCTTTATGTACTTGACCAGTCTTCGTTTTCTGCTTCACTTTGTGCCATTCACGGAAGCCTTTTGGTCTCTTCTGGATATCATCAGGAAAGTAGGGACTTTAAATGTTCTTGCCTCCATTACACATAAGAGGAAGCATGGCCTTTTCTGACCTGAAACTGCCCAAATTTTCAGATGTAAGTACAGGTCTGTAATGGGTTTGTAATAACAGCCAGCATTAGGTAATTAATAATACAAGTGTTTAGCTTAGTAGAAGCTATTATGTTTTTCTGGATTTGTTTTGAAAAGTAATTTAGCACTTAGGCAGTCAGTAACTTCAAAAGCATTAATCATCTCGTTAATGATTCTTATGCAGCTTGCTAAAGTAGAATTATGAAAAGCTGTAAATCCAGAATTTCCTACTCTTTCATTTTGGCATAAAATGTTAGTTTACTGTCAATTTCATATAAACTTTCATAACAGAGTCTTCCTTGAACATAGTAATAATATTCTGTGTACTAATTAAAAGAATTTTTTGCTTCTATAGTGTTTCTTTCAAACACTTCAATTATGCAATTAGTTTTGAAGCATATTGTTCAGTGCCCATAAAGAATTGGGGAGATTTCATTATTTAATATTTTACAGTAAGACTTTGAAGCCTTACTTCAGAGGGAAAGTTTTTGACTTTTTTTTTTGAAGTCTTCTAGCATTAGAGTTAACTTTTTCCACTTCAAAGTTTTAAAAGTCCCATTTGAATAATTCTCCATGTAGAAGAGGGGTTTTTTTAAGTCATCAAGTTATTCCCCTGACACTTTTCCTAGCTTATAATACTTAGCACTTCTGTCTTTTCTGAGCTGAAGTTAGTCTTTATTTCATAATACCTAATACTTACAAGTGCCTTTTTAGTGTCTTGGTAATAATAGGGGCACATTTAGTTACTCAATTATGGTGTGAAAACAATTGTTTAATCCTTTTCTTTAAGATAACAGTTAGGACCATGAAGAGAAGTTATTGCAGTGTTTATAAAATTGGTAAAATATATTCCAATTTTTCTCTTTTGCTTTTAAAAGATTTATAATGTGAGAGGGAGGGAAGAAGGATCTTCTTAAATATGTTTACGATATTTGTTGGTGTTCATAAACAGGTGGTTCTTCTATCTAAAGGGTTGTTTGTTCTTGGTTTTGGTTCTTTATTTTGTTGTTGTGGTTGGTTGGTTTGTTTAAGAAACTGACTTATGTGCAAAGAGGCAAAATGACAGTTAAAACATTTGTGATCTAGTTGTAAAGATGTGAAGTTATGGGTTAAGAACTTAGTTTTGTCTGCTGTTGAAAAATGGAAGTATGTTTGAACCTTTATTCGAGTGGCAGGCAGAGCTTTCCAGTGCTAGGATCTGGTATGTGCAGGTTCACACTTCTTTTTCCAGGTTGCAGAACAGATAGTACTGTATGTCTTTGAAATGTCTGTCTTTGCTCTCATCCCCATTTTGTAGTTGTCCAAATACTATATACACAAATACCGTATACTTATAAAAATATACTGTATATTTGATCTAACCTTTTTCTAAAACTGTTTCCCTGTTCCACAACTGATTATTCACATAGTATTGCTAATTACACTCCCTAAAACTAAATTTTATTAATGTAATAGAACTAAATATTTCTGGAAAATTCTATTAATGAGTAATATACTAATGAAGTAGACTTAAGTTGCACAAAATAACATTTTCTTATAAATTGAAAATGTTATTTTTGTTTTGTTGTGGTTTTTTTGTTTTGTTTGCTTAGTTTGTTTTTTTTTGTTTCTTTGTTTTTATTCTGAATGGGTTGTATCCTTCCCCCTGCCCCAGTCCAAATAGCTCCAGCTTCTGGAATTCTTGTTTCATGTGAATGAACATGAATTCTCTTTCATTCACATGGATAGAAATTGTTGGTCATTTTAAGTGAGCTTATCGGGCCTTTTAGTTCTAGCGTTTATTTTTTAAATGGTTTATTAGTATGAATAACATTTCTGGCATTCTGTAGATATATAGTTGTTATGAAATCCAGTTTAAATGAGTGTGCCATCTAATTTACATGTCTACATACTGTGTTCTATAGAGATAATTTGCCTTAAACTAACTGATTGAACAAAGATATGATGCAATTTATGAATCTATTTAATTCCCACATAATATTAAAAAGTTGCAAGTACTGACTGTAATTAATAAACTTCTGAACAAAAGGAAAACATTGCAAAAATATGAACTTAAGTGTTTTAATTGGTAGAAAAAAATGTCTGTAGCATTATGACTTCATAATGTCATTATCTCTTCAGCTTATGCATCTTGTAATTAGAGTTGTCTTGGGATAACGGGTGAGAATGATTCTGTCTGTCCTCATGAACTTTGACTCTAGACAAAGCTTATGAAGAATTCTGAGTCAGGAAGTGACTTACTCCAATTTTCCTTTTTAAATTTCACACTGCTGCAGTTATGAAACAGGGTGTATACTGGGTATCAGAAAGATGTTCTGCTTTCAACTTCAAAAAAAGGCAAATCTCTCTTGTGATTTCTTTTAGCTCACTGTTTTTCTGAAAGTTCAAGACCATAATTGTCTGTACCAAGAGATTCCAATAGGGTAATCCATTGCTGTGGTTTGTGATGGGACCACTAATATGGACCAACTGTGTGATAGTGCCCATGTTAAGAGCGCAGCCTGCCCGGTGGCCTTGCTTAAAGAATGCCTTGTTCATGCCTTTGCTTGTCAGCTTCCTGCAGCTCAGACCTGTTGCTGAACAGTGTGCAGCTCTGGAGGCAGAAAAGATTTTGGTGAAGGAAAAAAATACTGTAATGTGTCTTCTAGGTCTTTGTATAGGGCCCTCTGTGTAAGATGAAGTACTGCTGGGAATTGACCATATTGTGTCTGTGTATATAGAGCTCTTTAAATGATAAGAGTTAGTTCCCAGCTGGAGCTCTCTGAGGTGACACCTATCCTTATGGAAATTCACCACATTGCTCTGTGTTGTCCTAGTTTCCCCATCTATGGGGGAATCTGGCTGAAGAAAAACTTGAAATTGTTTATCAGGCGCTGCCCTGTTTGTGCATGGAACAGTTAGGGTGGGACATATTGGCACCTCCAGCTATTGCCAAGGCAAAAAGCATTGAAACACCTTGCTCTACACCCCCACCATGAATGCACATAGAAGTTCTACATCTGAAGAATTTAATTACCTACGAGAAACGTTTTTGTAAAAGTTGCATTATAACTGACATTTTCTTTTGTCTGGAGCCTCTAGTTCAGCTGCAGATAATCAATTCTAAGTACCTAGTGAAAGAAAGGCTTGTTCTGCTATTGCATTCTGTAGGCATAAAGCAGTTGTTTTTCTTGTTCCAGGCACATGTCATTTACATTAGAGTGGCATTCAGAGGCCAGTGTCACAAAAATTTTAAGGTCTTACTAGTCAAGGAAGAGTTGGCATAACAAATGGGGAAAAAAAGGTAGAAGAATTTATTTTTTTTGTTTTCTGTGTTCTGGGCCAGGTTGTTAGTAAATATATATATATGTATTTTTTTTTTTTTCTTGTATCTTCTCGTAGAAAGTCTTTAGTGGTAGATATCCTTTTGTTTCTTGTTTTTGGCACATATTTTGTAGCTTAGCATCTTTAGGGGTCGCTCTCAGAACTGTTCAGGAGGAGGTTTGTAATGTCTGAGCAGAGGATTTATGTATTCATGAGGCTCTTGAAAAGGACTGCAAGTTATATAAGCTCAACAGCTCTTGGAGTTGAGAAGGAATCTGAAATAATAAGATGCATCGGTGGCTGTACATGCCTGTCGGCTTCAAATTGGTATTGTGATAGACTGACAGTACTCAGTAATGTGTTTTTTCAGATCTGCGATCATAATGTTTTTCTGCTTCTTTTCAAACTGTTTCTCAGCTTCTTTTATAATGATGGCTACTGAATCTCTGCTATCTCTTAGTCATTGAGATTCATGCTCCTCCTCGAAGATCCATCAGACAGACAGACAGACTTTAAGACAACTAGAGTGAAGGTGGTAAAAGTTTAGGTATTCAAAGGATGTAATAGCTCGTTCTCATCTCTATTTTAATAGCTACATCTAGCTTTCTTAGTCTATAGTTAAGACTGTTGCCCTCAGGTTTTTAAAGGTGATCTCAGAGGAGAATAATGCTTTACTACCATTATAAAGAGATAACCAGAGCCTTTTTCCTTTTCTTTTAATTTTCTTATCATTTTTACTGCATTTAACTGCTGTACTGCAACATAACCACTTTCATTTTAAATTCACAGAAGTTGGGAAATTCATATGTATGGTTCCCTCAACAGCCATAAGTCTTCTGTATTGCACATTACACTAGTAGTAAAAGTCCTCCATCTCAGATTGCAACTTTTCATATATTTCTGCTTTTTTACTTCTTAACTTTCTCAAATACTGGTTTTCAGTTGCGGCTTAAAGTGAATTTTTTACTGGGGAGTTGTGGGTGAACTCCATTTGCCTGATGAACTGGAGTGGGAGTGGAAATATCTTCTGAAAACTTAGTGAAGCTTTTAAAGCCTGAAAACTTCCACTTAGTTGATTGAGATAAATAATACACAATTGAACTAAGAGGTTCAGAAGCAGTTAATTTTTCTTTTCCACAACGATATCTTCTCCTGTGCTAGGCTTTTAGTTATTGCCTGTGGCACTGCAGTTTTGATAGAGCTCTTACAGCTTCATCTCTTCTCTTCTTAGTATGTGTATGTAAATAGGTTTGATGACTGAACTTCTGCAGAACTGTCTGATATATAGTCCTCATTTTTGCATATTAGTTTTTCTTCTGCTTTTCTGAAGCTGAACTGCTTTTGGTGTTAGTGTAGTTCAGAAATGTTCATGTTAAGAATTAATCCCATGGTCAGTTCTTTTTGTTTGTTTGCATTAATTTGTATAGAGCTACAGTGAAATAAGTAAGAAAGGCATAAGTTTTATATGCACTTATTTTCCTTATTTTATTGCCTGCCTTAAGTGAAAGAAGAAAAGCATTTTAGAGGTAGTGGGATCAATTTAGTTAATATTATTTAAAGGATGTGTTCGGAAAAAAAAAAATCATCTCAGCTCTTACTTGCCACTAAGAAGTACAAAAGCTAACTTTTGAGGGAAAGATTAACTTGTTATGATGGCACTGGTATTCCTTTCTGGATTGACTTCTGGTAGGAGCGGGGCAGGTTCTTGTGGTCCATATAAAAGCAGTGGTTTGGAGGAAGAGAAGCTCTTCTGCAAACTGGCCTATGTGGGGATCTGGGAAAGCATCAGGAGAAGCTCACTGTAGCTGGAAGGCTGCTGCAGAAAGTGAGCTGGCAAAAGTACTGTAGATAATAATTGTGATGAGATTTCGAAGAGGAGAATGAGAACTTGAAGCTATGAGGGAGCCGTGGAGAACATGAGCTGTCACCGAGGAAGGAGGGAAGTTTCACAGGAGCTGCTATGCTGGAGCCAAGTTGTCATTTAGAGGGACCTAGACAGCCTGGAGGAATGGGCCAGCAAGAGCCTTGGTGAGGTGGAGAAGGACAAATGCAAAGTCCTGTTGCTGCAACTGAAGAAACTTTTGCAATAATAAAGGCTGGAGGCTGGCAGGCTGGGAAGCCACTCTGCTAAAAAGGACCTGGAAGTTCTGCTGGGCACAAACAGGGCATGATCCAACAGGAGAGGCCAGCATGATGTTGTCTTGCATGAACAGAAGCACAGCCAGGAGACTGAGCAATCGGACTTTGTCACTCTTTCAACTGCATCTAGAATACTGGCCCCCAGTACAGGAAAGACATCAGTAAACTGGAGTGAGCTCAGCAGAGGGCCACCAAAGTGGTTGGTGACTGGACACTTGAAGGCGGAGAGCTGCATGTGTTAAGCATGGAGAAAGTTTCAGGTGGGCCAGTAGCAGCCTTTGCATTCCTTCCTACAGCACGTGAGCAGAACAGTGTGCCTGTGCAGTTTATCCACAGGGCCTTAGCAGGATTTTTTTTTTTATATTTCTGGTTTGTTTATGCCTGATTTGTCCTGTCTTTATCTACCATGTGTGTCTTCTGTCTTCTGTACCTTGGCTTGCCTTACCCCAGCCTTCTCATGGAAGTGTATTGCTCCCATTGTCTTACTTGTTTGTAGCCTTTTTACAGGGTTTAGAACAAAATTTCAATTGTGAGCATTCATTATGCTTTATAAACTTACAGTTCTGAAGGACTATTTCCAGTATATGGTGGCAGACAGCTTTGATCTTACTCAGAGTTCAGCTTTGTCTTTAAAATAGCTCATTTTGATTTTGTGAAAGCTATTGCCTCACAATTTTAATTGTATACACCAAGAGAAAAAAAAAAAAACAACAAAAAACAAAACAAAACACACTGCAAGCTTCTAAACAGCAGTTGTGTCGTGTTGGTTGACTGTTCTGTTGATTAGATTGTTCAGTTTAGGTTGTTTTAGGAAAAAAAGTTCCTCCCCAGATTCTATTGAGGGTTAACCACATCATTAAAACATAGCTTGATTTGTTTATGCAAAATCAGATATAACTTTTCTCCTCTGGTAGCAGAGTTGCTTCAAAAGACCTGTCATTGCAATGTATGCAGCAGGAAGTCTGAAGGGCAGTTAAATGTGTCAGCCAGAAGCGCCTGGGATAGCTTTCCTATTAGTAGCACCAGCTGTAACTCAGTCTTGATGAATTTGTCACATGGTCTATGGATATTCCTATATTCTTATGTAACTAGTTCCATAGTTGCATTTACTCATTCACTACCAAGCTACTATGATGGTAGAAAATAATGTTTTCATGCAATATGAAAAATGAAATACATATCATAGCTGGTGAAGACTACATATCTGGGATGCATTTCTTACTATATTTTAACCTCAGTTATAGAATAATTGTAACATAATAAAAATTTTTCAGAGCCATAAGAATTGCAGGGCAACAGAACCTAGCATTGATGTCCCCATTGCTATCTGAAAAGATAGAGACTTTGGACAAATGAGTTTCTGGATTAAATTAAAAAAGAATATTTTCTGAAACTTCCTTGCAGATCCTGCATATATGCAACTATATGTATTATATAGCTTATTTTTAATGCTTCCATATCTGCATTTAGTGGTATTATGGAAGTACTAATTTGAATGTAAATCTAAAATAATTTACAGTGTACCTACAGTAAAATATGGAAGTCATAAATTCTAGTAATTTTATAAGTGTTGTCGGGGGAAAATAGTACTTGTAGATTCAGGATTTTATATTTCTCTTACCACAAAACATAAATTTGAGGTAATTTTAAAAATAAACATAATAAAATTGGAATCAAGCACAGTGCTGAAAATAATTTTGAGTGGATAAGAATGCTATTTGATGGCAACATTACCTTATTTTTTTTTTTTTCAATATCTTTCATATATGTTTTTCTCACCTCTAACAGATCAATACTTGGTATCTTACTTAAATGTGTTATATTCAGAACTATTCCAGTATGTAACACCCAAGCTTTCAAATGCATAATTAATGTTTATAACATTATTTTTTCAGACAGTAAGACATGATTTAAAAATGTGATAAATAACAGAAGAATTTTGCTTTTGCTAAAAGTAATTAAACAATTACTTTTATTGAGTTAGGCTAAAGTTATTAGTACAACAATCTAAATTTTAAGAAAAGTAAAAGAATTTACTACTGGGAAAAGGGGGGAATTGATCCAAGGAAACACCAACCCGACAGCCGTGCGCCCCCCCCCCCCCCCTCCTTGGGATGCTCACCAGATGGTCCATATCAAAGGATGGTAACTCCTTTGCAATGGAATGAGAAAGAATAGGATGGGCCACCTCTGGTATCTCTTGTCCTTGAGATAAGAGAAGAACTGAAACCACTGAGGCATAAAGACAAAGGAGCTGCAAATGAGCCCAGTCTTGAAGGACAAGGTGTATGTGACTACAGGACTGAGTCTGCACAGAAGTAAGGGTCAGCTAGTGAACACAGTGAAGAAGACGAACGAGCCTTCATCTGAAGACCCCGGCCCACGACCACCAGGGAGCACTGCGCAAGCGCGACGGGAGGAATTTGGAGTGGGGGACATGTTAATGATTTCTCGGAACTAATTGTAGTATTCCCTCCCTATTCTTGGAGTAGTGATGCATATGTATTAGAGTAGATGAATATGTAACCTTTTATACGATAAAAGGGAGCCCCTTTGGCTCCAGAGGGCATGCCATTGAGCCCAGAGCTGTATTCTTTGCTCCACTGACTTTGTCCCCAGTAAAATCTTTTTTTATATATATATGTGGGCTTGTTTCTCACAAAAACAAAAAGGCAAACTTTCCCTTAGTCCCAAAATATTTTTAGGAAAAAGCCCAAACCTACTTTTAAAAACGCACATGTCTTTCAGCAAAAAGATATTGTTCCATAAATGTGTTGTCGTGAATTGCCTTTTGCCTTGGAGTCTGGATTTGATGGGCGCAAGTTTACAAGGGAGAAGATTTAAAAAAAAAAAACCAACATTCTAATCCTCAGCTAGATGAGTCTCAGAGACAGGTCTTCTGTATGAAATGCCTGAAGGAAAAAAAAAAACCCACACAGTTGCCATTGGTAATAGAAAGAATTTGAGTCTGACCTTAAAACTGAATTAGACCTTCCTCTTTTGAAAGCCTGTCCTTTGAGAGAAAAATAATCTGCAGGTTTGAATAAATTCGGTTGGTAGGATACAGAAACTACAATAGCATTGGACCTCTTTTGTGAGAGAAAAGAATAGGAAGAATTGCCGAGCCAACGTAAACAATAGAGTGAAAAGAGCAATACAGGGAAAGTCAGCTCTTTTTGAAGAAATAGAGTTGAATACCTCCATACTGGGCTCCAATCATATTTATTCTCTTGAAACGAAAAGAACAGGATAAAGGGGGAGTGGTGCGTGGGGAGCAGTGGCTTGGGGAAAAAAAAATAGAAAAGGTAAAAACCCCATGCTAATATTTCTGTAGAGTTGTGGTATGGTATAGCTGATAGTTTCTTTTAATTGGAGAAGGCAGCCACCTGCCTTAGTGACTGCAGTGATCTGTCCCCATATCTGGAATTTCGGCTGAGTGCCTCCTGCACAGTAGTGCAGACTTAACTTGCACATGTCTCTCACCTCTGGGATTTCAGTTGCTAGAACAAAACTGCAAAGCTGTGTAGTGTATACAGAGAGACTGACGAATTCTGGATGCCGTAGCATAGAGTGTATGTAGCACATACAGCAGGCTACATGTGCATGCTAAATTCACCATTTCCAAACCAGTTAGATTTATGTATTTTGTGCAGGCTATATGTGGGGGTTCCGATGTGTCCCAGATCAGCTGGTTTTGCTGCACATGTGTTGTAAACTAAAGCATTATAGGAAAATGGAAGCCTTACCTCTTTGCATATATGTGCTCATGTGTGTACCTCTTTTTTTAATCTGCTCCATCTGCGTTTATATTTTTGAGTTTGCAGACTGCAATGGTGTTTTGATGCCTGAAGTCTTTCTCAACTGACTTGCTTCCATTTTAACAGCTACTTTATCCAAAGTTTTGTTGCTGTTTTTGCATGAGTCACTGGAGTTACTGATAATGGAAATTTGAGGAAAAAAAAAATAGCTGTGATAAAACGTAACTGTTGGTTAAGAAAAAACCTTGTGATAAATACAAAGTTTTAATAATTCCTTTACCTTTATAAAGGACTCGGGTACAGGGATCTCCCATCCCTTGTTAGTGTCAAGACTGGTTTATTCCAATCCTTGTATTTGAATTCAAATGCGAAGTTTTTCTAAACTCTTCAGAATGAAAAGGGAAAGTAAGGGCAGTTGTATACAATCATATAGGGACCAGAAGGGAGTATGGGATTTTTTTTTTTTTTTCTTTTAGTGTTGTTAAGGTGAATGAAGATAGCAGTCAGCTCTGAGTGGTATGGGTTTTGTGGGGGTTTTATGTGCATTTAGCAAGAAGTGTATCTGCTAATACTGACTTTCCATATTTGCTGATTTCTACTAAGTTGAGATATTTTGCAGTTGTACCTTTTTCTTGATTTGTGTGTTTGTTTTCTTTAAGCATTACAGGGTGCTGCTTGACTCTTGGTGAGAGCTTTAAACATCTAAAATTCCTTTCTCAATTTATTGCTATGGTGAACCTGAATACTTTAAAAATGGCAAATCTAGCTGGAGCAGAAAATACTTCAAAAAGAATTTTCTGTGGCTTATCCATACAACTCACTTTAAAGAATTTAACAGCTTTTTCTGATGTGAGAAGGGAAAAAAGATGGAGTAGACTTTTTCCAGTTAAGGTTGCACTGCCTGATGATTCTTTCCCATGAACTGAAAAGCCTTTTCCTTTTAGCATTTTGTATTGAGGTCTGTTAATGAGCTTTTATAAAAGACTTTTGAAGTATGCCTATAGTACTTCCTGAATGGATGTGTCTGGACAACTGTAGGTTTCATTTCTGCAAAATCTTGTGCTGAAACATGACATTGGTCTTGGTAGATTTGGCCAGAAGGCAGATGGCCCATAGCAGTTGCCAAGGGAAAAAAAATAGGTACAGGCAAGCAAAGGGTAACATTTATCAGAAGTTTTTCAAGTGTCTCTAAATATGGCTCAGATATTCCTGAACTAGATATTTTCTAGACATAGTAGACTTTTGTAACACTTTATTCCAAGAATTCTTTCTATTTTTCAACCCAAATATATGGTGTTTTTATTTTCTGTGTCATGCGGCAAGTAGTTAACAGTTTAGCTGCATATGCTGTAGAACAGTATCTGCTGTTGTTTATTTTAAATGAGGCCCTGCTAGTCTCATCAGTGATTGCAGCCTTGTATGAAGTAAAAACAGTGAAATGTCATTTCCTATTTAAGTAAAATGAAAAAATGAACAATTTGATATCAATCTTAACATATTGGTTGTTTTCTTGTAGGATTCTTCAAACTGCTCTGGCTTTTACAGCAGGGATGATCACAGACTTCTTCCCTTTAGTCATTCATCTTCCTTGTCTCTGTACTTTTCAACTTTTTTTCTATTGTACCCTGTTGATTAAGGTAGGCAGATGGAGGCAGAGTTGCACATTGCTTCCTCATTTGATGGATTTTGGAGGTGAGGGGAAAGGGGGAAGCAAAGCAACTGTCAAAAAAAGAGAGCAAAGCCTAGGAGCGTGAATTGAGTGAGACCTTTCTTAGCAAGCATTTTTTTAAAGCAGAAAACTTTCAAATTTAGTTGAAACTATAAGCCATAGTGAGGTGTTGGAGAAGTTATTTTCAATGGAGTTTGTATTTAATATATGACTTCTGTTAATTGGGACTCAATTTTGAAATGTATTTGTAAAAAAAAATATGTTTGAAGCAGTTATAATGTAAAGGCAAACCCATGTGTGCTTTGTGTTACCGGAATAGGGAAGAAAATACCTACTTTTAGATGGGGAGAGGGAAATAAAGATTATTTTCTGGAATGGGCTGGGGAGAAGGGCTGGATAGGTAATTTCATCAGTCTGTGAAAAGAAGGGTTTTCTAGTAACTTTTGATTGAAGGCAGGGTGGATTACTCTTGCCTCTTGCTTGCATAAAAATTAAACTGTTTAGTCTCTAATAATTGTTATCTGGATCAGGAAAGTGACTCTATATTTTAAAAATAATCAGATGGAAGAAACATATAATTCATCCTGATATTCAGGTCAGTTAAGAAAATTTGCAATTTTTGCCAACATTAACTATAAACTTTTTGTGCTATTTAATCTGTTAAGAAAATTTTTTAACTGGAGCTGTAATTCCAGAATGTAACTTTGCCACGTCTATGCAAGTATACAGGATGTGGCAGCTTAGTTAAAAAAGAATGTGTTCAATGTACTATTTGGCAGTACAGGCTTGGATTGATAGATTTCCCCCCCCCCCGTCTTCCTCCCCCTTCAGGTCTCATAGTGAGGGATAGTAGCATTAGGAGAGTGTGTGTGAGTTTTGGAATATCTTGGTTTATTGTCATTCAGATCCCATATTCGTGCATAGGTGGCTTTAAATTTGTGTTTTAAGCTTCTGCTGTCTTATTTCTAGTGATTTTCTTTTTAAAAATTTGTTAGCCAAAAGAAGAGAATTTTGAAGTTTAAATATCCATTAAATGTGTACACCTCTTCCTTACTATTTTCCTGACTTCTTTCTCTCAATAACAACAAAAACAACCAGTGAAAGAGCAGTCAAACTAGAGCAGCTTTCCCCAAAGTTTCTCCTGGAGCTCTGAAGTTATACGAGAAGACTTATTCAGATGGGATGCTCTTACTTGGGAGGGCCATTAACAGCCTGAAAGTGACTACTTGGAAGACAAATTTGTTCTCAGACTAAATTCAATAAATGGTATCTGCAGCTGTTTTCTAATGGATCTTGATATAATTATTTACTTGTCATGTATCCCTCCTATTGCTCCTCCATCAGTTAGGTGTTTCAGAGACTCATGCAAAAGCCAAAGTTTAGAAGGAAGCAGTAGGGAGACAGTCTGTGTTCTCTTTAATAGAATTATAGATTCATTTAGGTTGGAAAAGACCTTTAAGATCTTAGAGTACAACTGTTAACCTAACACTGCCAAGGCCATCGCTAAAGCATGTCCCCAAGTGCCACCTCTACATGTCTTTTTAAATACCTCCTGGGATGGTGACTCAGCCAGTATGTTGTCTTAAGAAGGGGTCATCTCGAGACTGACAGGGAGAGGCTGACTTTGTTTTACAGGTTACCCAGTGCTGTTGATGCTGTTCTTAGTGGAGTTACAGGAAGGAGACTAAGGGAAGAGTAGGATGTGGTGTGAGTGTTCCTCTCAGCTTGGCTCTGTGATTTTTCAGCTTCTGAAATTGCCCAAGCCCTCAGGCTCCTTTGAGAACTTTCACTGCCAACTGGTCCTTGCCAATGACTCAACCTCTATTCACCTCTGATGTTTATCAGTAAAAGATTGTTAAAATGATTTGATTTGATATGCTCAAGTCTTACAGGCCCATACTGTATCTGAGTGGCTTTTATTTTTTTTAATACAATAAAATAACAAAATCTTAGCTTAAGCTTTGTAGTTAAGGTATTAGTATATGTAGCTAATGTTAAGGAAAAAAGCTATCTGTAATGTGGAATTTAAGTTGGTACCTGAAAATCTCCTCTTAATGTTATTCTCTCATAGTAGTTGTGCTAAAATTTTGCAGATGGGATTTGAAACAGCTTCTAAAATGAAACCCTTGTCTCTCCTCTGCTGTATAAAAGCTCTTGTTTTCCTGTTTGGTGTGGTTTGGTCCCGCCCCACCCAGTAAGAAGGCATGTTAATATTTAAATAAATAAATAAATAAAAAGATCCTTCTCAAACAAAACAAAATCCACACAAAACAGTCAACCAGTCCACCCTGAAATGCCGTCTTAAACCTGCTGGGAAGTGAATGGCAGAATTTTACTATGTAAAGAAATTGTCTTGGACAATAAAATTTTGTCCAGTTTTCTTCTATGTTTAATAGAACACAGAAAAGCAGAGCAATATTGATTATAACATAAAGACCTGTTTGTACTGTCTTGATTTTATGTTTTGAAAGGGAGTGTTAATCATATTTTGGCTTTTCTGTTATTTGGCATTTCAGTTGATAAAGGTAACTTTTTTCACTACAAACTGGGCCTTCCATATTAATAACATTCTCATGTATGATATTTAAACTACGTTAATAAGGTCATGTTTTATGAACCTGGTTTTAAACGTTAATATTTAAAATTAATTGATATATTACAGTACCTAAGACTTAAACAACATCCCTCTGCCCTGTCAGAGTCTCCAAAATATTTGGGCTGATGATGAATCTTCTCAAAATCAGAAACTAATTTTATTCCTGGTGCTTGTACCATAAATTTTAATTGATAATTTTCTTTATTAATAATTTTTCAATGATGTTATGACATGGTGCCTAATTATAAAGATAGCTGTAGAGCATTTTCTCCAGCTGAACTGGAATTGACCACAGATGTTACTATAGCTGATACACAGGAATGAGCGGTTTTCTATCTTCTCTTCTGCTTTCTCTTGACTTTTATAGCCTGCAGATATGTCTCTGCCAATTTATTGCTGGATTTCTACTGTATGCTTCATTTGGAGGGTAGGAATTACTGTAATAAAATACAGTGTATTATTTGTTAGTATACAGAGGAGGGAAAGAAAGTATGGCTGCCCTTCTGGGAGAAATGTGTATGTGTACAGGCCAGGACAGTTAGTGTGGATATACCTTGCTTTATTAAATGTGTTTGGCTGCTGCTAAATGAGATGGAGTTAATGATTTTTAGTTTGTTGTTTTGACTCTTACTATATTGTGAAATTGATTTGTTTGTTGGAATTGTGTTTGGTCTTAAGCTACTGAGTTACAGTGCTATTCTTCACGGGAGGAGAAGATTGTGTCAGCTGTCAATTTATAAATAGGAATGGTCCATGTGGTATTGGTATTGCTGTTTATTATCAGGGTCAGGGGAAAATTAATGAGATTTAAAATAGTTTATTGTTCCACTATGCTGAAACTTTAGTATCTTTACTTTGTATGTGGTTTGTTTCTTATCTCTACAAATGTCAGAAACTATATGGCTCTTCTCTTTCCTCTTAGTTTATGTTCTACATAGCTTGACTTGGTTGTCTTGGGTTTTATGCTGCTTAAACAACTAGCCTACAACAAGTCATAACTAATCAATGTAGTAATATCCTGTGGTGTTCCTAATCTGCATCTTAAACGGAATTTTTTTTTTTTTTTTTTACTTCAACCTCAATATTTAGAGAATGTTTCACTGTGGAAGTTTGTGATCAGAAAACCACCTTAAATTTAATTGAGAAGATGAGTATAGCAGGGCATATCTTGTTTCGTTTCAGTACAAGGATTTGTGCTAAAATTTGAGGAATTACATTTTTAATATGTGAAGATCATAGGTTTTTACTCATGTCAGTCTTTGACAGCATATGAAGTCAAAATACTTACTGAGAAGTGGTAAAAATTCTTAAAGCATGTAGTGTTTTTTTTTTTTTTTTTAAGGTGTAGTCAGTAAGAAAATAAACTTATTTTTAAATTTTTTAAAATGGATCTTTAATGACATAGGTGGAATATATGCTTGTAAAGGTAAGATCATATGGGCAAAATGACACTCGTAAAGGTGCATTAAGAGGTGATAAACCTTAAAGAATTGATACTTCAATTGAATTACATGAATTCACTGCAATACTTTCATATGCTTTGTGTTCCATTTATTGAATGCCATCACAATTAAAATAGAAAATAAAAACTGTGTAAAACTTCCCATTTCTGTTACACTAGTTACAAGCAGGGGACGTTGAAAATTCTTCCCTGGAATGAACAGAAACATCGTGAAGAAGACTGGTGTGAAAAAGCAGAATGCAGGTAAGTATATAAAAAAGCAAAAAGCTTTCTTTTCTATTAGTTGTGCACGTTTCAGATAAAGAATTTACTTACTAATTTTTAAAATGTGGGAAGTACCCAGTAGGACTCACTTCTTACTTTTGTACACACTAAGTTGCGTTTTCAGCTCTCTTAGTGAGAGTCACCAAACACTTTCATGTTACAGCATGATGTTCAGTATAATTATGTGATGAGTAACTTTCACAAATTAATGTGAGTGAGGGAGAGGTTACTGTTGGAAATGCTGATTTTATTAATTTTTTTTTCCTTCCTCTGTTACTTGTCAGCCATAAGATTATCGTAAGCATTAATGGATCACAAAACTGCCTTTCACTGTGTGAGGAACACATGGAAGGCAGAGGTTGGGCATACCTGTGTCTTTAGTAGGGAGGATTCTTTCCTCCATGATCTTTCTCTTACTAGTTACTTTGCTGACAAAATTTAACACTTTCTGTGATTGGCATTTGAGTCTCATCAGATTACTGGTAGATTGTATCATTTTCTTTCAGAAGAACCAGAAATTTTAGGAAAAAGACTGATGTGAAAAAAAATGCAAGCAACTGAATGCTTAAACATATCCTTATTTTTTTTTATTTTTTATAGGATAATTGTTGAACCCAGTTTACAAGATGAAGGTGAATTTCTATATGAAACACAACCTGAGTTGTTGAAGTACAGGACTACTGACCTTTCAGTAGATCTCGTTACTGATTGGTATTTGAACAGAGCACAGGAAATTGAAAAATATGCGATGCAGGTGAGAAAAGCAATAAGGAGATGATGATGGCTCACTTGGGCTGTTCAGCCTTCTTCAACAGAATCCTGTCTTAATGAGTATTAATGGGATGCTTTTCCCTCAGTAATAGAAACGGTTTCTCAATCTTCATTATGGCTTTCGAAGTATTTTTTTCTTTTGCAGTGTACTTATGCTTACTGTAAAGTTTACTCAGCCAAATTATTGATCCATAGGAATGAGTAGGAAGCCAGTAGACTCCCTTTCAGCAGACAGTAGCACTTCCATAGTCCATGAAAAATATTTTATCATTACATTTTATGTTTGTAACTAAGGGAGGGAATGTTGTGCACAGAGTATTGGGAAGCATGTTTTATTATCTGCCATGTGATACTGTGTCATATAGGTATCAATATGTGGCAGTCACATGTGTCACTGTCATATGCCAATATGTAATACTGTCGTGGTTGCTTTCTGTCAGGCTTATTGTGTGTCTGTGGGACTACCATGCAGCTTACTTTTGCTTTATTTTCTTCATATTTTAAAAATGTTTGAAGCTCTATGTGGTAAGGATAAGCATTGTAAGTAAGAATAGAGCTCATCACTGGTGTACTTCAGTATTGCTTCTCAATGCATATTAGCTACATGAAAAGGAGGTTGGCTGGAAGTTTCACTGAGTTAATTCTGACGGGTGAGTTCTTTTATTCAAGGTTGCAGTCCTCCAAGGCTCTTTAACCATAGTTCCCTGTGATCTTAACAGTCTATCAGTAGGTAAAGAAATAAAAGCAAATGTCAAGGATCAATTAAATTACTAACCTATAAATGAAGGCTCATTCTAGTCTTCCAGACTTCTGTCTGCCTCGCTGAATACATACAGCCAATATTGCATTCTTTGAAATTGAAACAGAATCTTTCATAGAAAGATACTTTCAGTCACCAGGGAAGACTCTCATTAACTTCTGTGAAATAAAATACAACATTTAAGACTATTAATTGATGGTGTGCTAGAAAAGTCATGTTACATGCAGGGATATGCATAACTTCAGCCAGTTAACTGATTATCTTAGTTTAAATCAATCCTTCATATTCCATGCAGTGAGATGATGTGATGTAACTCCGTGTGTGATCTCCAGAAGGAATAGTATTCTCCTACTTTACTTGTGTCAATAGGATACATTTGAGTCAAAAGCCTGTAATGGCATTATCCACTAAGATTAAGCATTTTGTCTGGTCTTTGTAAGTCTGAGAAGAGCAGTCCATTTGGGAATATACAGTCCACAAAAACTTCTAGGAACTTAGAATTGCCTATTAAGCAAAAGGAATGGGGTAAGAAAATAGACACACAAACAAGAGACAGACTGGATTTGAAGTTGTTTGACAAGCAGTTGCACAGCAGGAGTTTTTTTAAATTATTTTTCAGGTGGACTGTGCTCTGTCCCTTGTTCGTCTTGGCATGGAGAGGAATATTCCTGGTCTGCAGGTGCTTTGTGACAATCTCATCACTCTTGAGACAGTAGTTTATGAGACTGATGGTGATCGAACCTTAACTTTGAAGGAACTTGTAGACATGAAAGACATTGAAAAGCTGAGACTGTTAATGAAGAATGTAAGTGTTTCACATGAATCAGTAAATATACGTTGATTAATAAATTGTTCATAAATGCAGTCTTTTGAAAGCTGTGCATTGAGCTTTTTCATTGACCCTTTCTAAAAGATCTTCAGCGCAGCTGTTGATGGTGCTGCAGATACAACAACATTGAATGTTTTCCTTGGATGTTTTTTGGTGGATTTAAATATTGGGAAAGAAATCTTAATATTTGCCTCTGCAGCATATGTGTGTTTTTCATCTTCTGTGTGTTTAGCCTATGCATGGCATTTCAGAATAGAAAAAGACCTCTTGGAAAGGTTGAAAAGTACATAGAGATTGAACAGGGCTGTGAAATTCTCTAAGAATACCTAAGCACCAGCAGAGAACACTAAGATTTTTCAAAATTTTGCTAGGATTTATGTAACCACTCATTTGTTTTTGTCTTGCATTCTTGTATACTGAAACTAATGCTCCTCTGACATGGATGCAAGCTGATCTTTCACTCATTCTGAAATTGCTGGAGGAAGACAGCTAAGCCTTCCTCGTGTAATGGGCTTTACTCTTGTACTGCTTGGTTTCCCTGAGCCATTGGGTAGCAGAAAGATGATGGAATGTTTAGTGCTTCATGATGTAGTGCTCTGCGTGGCAGTGGTGAATGTCAGGTTTTGTTGTTTGTGATAGGTGAAAATACTGTTTCAGTTACATTGATCAAAGTATGTTCTGTTTGGTTTTTGGTTTTCTTGTTTGTTTTGGACAACGATGCTTGAACTTGTTCTTTTTTTCCTCTTTGTAACTCACTGTGCTTTCCAGTCCTCTGATGAAAAATACGTGAAGAATGTTTATCAGTGGATGATCCCTTTTCTCCACCGCTGTGAAAATCAGTCTCCTGGTCTGGCAAATTCACTTTTTAAAGAATACTTAGTAACATTAGCAAAGAAAGACCTGACTCTACCTCTGAAGATATTTCAGAATTCAAGACCTGCTGTAAGTTTAGAGCCCCAATAATTCTACTGGTTTCTTTGGAAATTCTTGTCCTGGTGAGGTGAATTCATAAATTGGGTTAGTTCATCTTATAAATTAGATTGTCTCTCTAATCTTTCCATTCTTCTTGGAGCCAGGATTTGTTATGTTTTAGAAAAAATTAAAAAGTGTTACAGCATAAGTTATGATGCAGCTGAACTGTCTTTGAGATTGTCAAACTAATATGATTTTGACCTAGTAGAACAAAAATAGTTGTAAAAATTCTTCTTCTGACGTAATATTCTGGTGACGTGTTCAAAGTAAATTCCTGACATACTTGCTTTTTAAAAAATGGATATGAAAGAGTTACCTTCCATATGAGTATTTCATGCTGCTTTTACAGTTTATATAATTATTCCAGGGCATATAAGCACAGTTTTGCATACTATTGAACATTCTAAGTGTATGGACAGAAATCAACCAGTGAAGGCAAAACACAGCTATTTTATGTATATTGGTACTGTTGTACATATCAAATAAGTCTGACAAGGGTTTGCAGCAGTTGCCTTCCTCTGGCCTGTACCCTCTCCACCTCTCAAGTTCAAAAAAGGTATAATGGCATACCACTTCTTGCAAGTGTATGCAGTGTAGGAAACCAGCCACGTTATGTTTCAGATTGTAACTTCAGCAGGTACTTCGTTTAACTGTTAGCAAGAGATACTCTAGTTACAACTGAAGACAATTTATTTACTTGGAGTACACATCCTTTATCTATTCAGAAGACACTTAACTGTTGAATTAGAAACAGAAAACTAAAAATAATGCACTTTTTTTTTCTTGCTAGTGTCAGCAAAAAATTATTCCTGATCAAGACCAGCTTATGATTACGGCATTGGAATGTATTTATAGCTGTGAACGAGATGACCAGCTCTCTCTCTGTTACGATATTTTGGAATGCCTTCCACAAAGAGGATATGGGTAAACATTTTCAACTAGTTAATCTGTAAATATTTTAGATATGTTAAATACAGTTGTGAATTAATGCTTTAAAAATAGTTGTTAAGTCACTAAAGGGTAGATGATCTTACTGGAATATTCTGTTCCAGTCTGAGTTGCCGTGGTCATATGTGCACATGTATGCTTGTGCTGTATATGTACTCTACCAGAAAATGCAACAAAACATAATTTAAAATAGCAGCCTAGGCCAAGGCTTCTGTATTCATTTTTTAGACTTTTATACTCTGGTGAATTAAGACCAAGTGTTAGTGCTGTCTTTCTGGTCTTGTTGGTCTTGGTACAGTCAGTGGCATCTTGCAGTTAGCTTATAAGCAGCAATATGGCCATGTGAGAGAGATCTCTCTATAGAAGACCTATATGAAGGACAAATAAATTTTGAGAAAATTAAAGCATGAGGAGGAGATTAAACTCTTCTCGCAATATCTTTTACATGTAGGAAGGAGAATGTGTGAGAAAAGTCTAGGGAATAAGGAAAAGTTCTGTTCTTGGCAGACTGAGGGACCTTCCCAATTTTAGCTATACTTCCAGCAAAAAGCCAACAGTTTTAATCTTTTCAAGCAAACATATATTTGATTTTCAACAAGGACTGTTTCAAACTGTTTATATCTGTGTAATATGAATTACATGAAGAAATTACAAGTATGGATATGTATATATTTAATTATATAATATCTTTGCAGGCCTGAAACAGACAAAACCAACACTCTTCATGATGAAGTAGATGAACTGGAACAAATTCTTAGGTATTTAATTTTGCTCAAATAAATACTGTATTCTTACAGAAGTCACTAGGGATAGCCAAGAACTTTTATATGACAAGAAAGCAGCAAGAATGTTTATCTTTTTTTTTTCAGTGCTGTTAACAAGATAATATGTCAGTTTTTCTGTATTCAGAATTCGGAAATTTTGAATAGTTTTAGCTATTTGAATACTGTAAAACTGCACAGATATTTTCCTTGGAATAAAAGTATAAAAGTTTGGTTTTTTTTTTCGAGGGAGAAGAAGGTTACCCAGGGAATTTGTTTTCATCTTGATACTCTGTAATCCTTTGAGTCATCAAAAACTAAAAGTTGTGAAGATATGTCATTAGGTTTTTGGTGATATGCATTTACCCTACAGTATTATTTTTTTTCAGCAAATAACTGTATGGATTAGCCAGAGTAACATTACAGACTTCACGGAGGTTATTTGCATTTGCAGTCCGTTGTCTGAGACAGCTTTAGGACTCCTTCAGCAGAGGTGGTTGTACAACTGTGCAGGCTTTAAAAATGTTGACTATTCATTTACAGCGTGTCAGAGCTGTTGGAGAAACATGGACTTCAGAAACCTGTTTCCTATGTGAAAGACACAAAGGACAATGCCGAGGAGGTGCAGAAGCTGATGATTAGGCTGACAAGGCACACAGGTCGCAAGTTAGTATTCAAAGGGGAATGGGAGATAAGGGGGAAAGGGCCATAAGGTAACAGTACTTACCATCAGAGTGTGTACCTGCCTGTTTTATTGTGGTAGGGAACCCTAGTATTCAAACTGAACATGGTGTATATAGAACACATTTGTTAAACTGATTATCAACATGATTAGTGTTTTGGTGGCATTCTCCACATTCAAAAAAAACTCTGTATTGCTTCAAAACTGTTTCAGTATGTCCGTGTTCAAGTAAACAAGCCTAAAAGGCATACTGGCAGCAAACTACTGCAAAACTATGAACGGTAAAATTTAACATATTGTAAGTGAGGTCCTTTTAAGACCTATTTAATTTTATTTAAAGTGTAGGATTTGTAAAATAATGCTTTCTTTTTTTTTCTTTTGGCATATTTTCTTAGGAGATTTTGTAATAGAGTAATTTACTGATTTTACATATTGATTCTACCTCTTATTTCCACTATAATTTTTCAGTTATTCTGTTTAAAAACTACTTAATTGAACTCATCTTCCAACTGTAGATGAATTATTACACAGCTCTTGGCATAAGCAGATAAAAAATTAAACCCTGGGAAAAACAGCCATCACTGTAGGTTGTTTTTTTCCTTCTTTAAAGTAAACATGCAGAACAGCTTATTGGTGATGGTAGAGTAGTATTTAGCTTGGACATGCTGAAAGCTTTTTAAGACTTCTAAAAACCGTTCTTTAGAAACATCAGGTCAATGCCTCCGTAGGAAAAATGTTGATTTTTCACTTAATATAGAGACCCTTTGCTTTGCCAAAGTAAAAGCTAATGCCACATGAGAAAATCACTATTAGCTGGACTAGCTTGTGGAGCTTTAAAAAGTCCTTTTTTTTAATCTGAAAGGCTCAAGATAATGTCCAAAAACCTTCTTAGTGTTTTTACTAGTAAAAGTTTTGATAGAGCACGTGAATTTGTGTAGGAAGCTTGCAAGTAAACAGAGATCCATGGGTCCAGAAGGTCAAGTATCTGAATACCATTATAGTTTAAAGAACAAAAATTTGCAGCTTTATTCTTCTGGGATTGCATGCAATTGATTAGTCCTTTGAGACTGTCTACAATGAACAGCACTTTAATGATCCTCAGTTGCTGTTACACACTTGTTTTTAACCAGCTGTTCTTGGATCAGCAGGAAGATAGCACTTCTAACTTTCTGATGTACTGTTGGAAATTACCAAACCTACTTGGGGGATCTTGGTAAAGATTGCTTAAATCCCTGTCTTATCCCACAGAAAAAACACTTTGGGTACTGCATTGTTGTCATCAAACAACTTTATCCCACAGACACTGTTTTATTTTTAATTAATATTTGTAGGCAACCATCAGTCAGTGAGACACACTGGAAGGAATTGCTCCAAGATATGTTAGACATGCAGCAGAAAGTATATACATGCTTACATTCAGATACTTGCTATGAGGTGAGTTTTATGTTTTCCTAAGTAAGCTACAAATTTTCATGTCATACCGTTGCTCACAAATATAAATACGTTTTCATGTGTTACATTACTTGATTGTCTGCTGGCTCTTTTACACTATTTTCATTCAAATCAGAAACTTCTCGTGTTATTTGATTTCATCAAAAGCCCCTCTAATAAATACACTGCATATCTTGTGTTAAATTCAACTTTATTTTTAAATTGTATCAACTTCTTGAGACTTTGTAGTTCTGTGTACAAATCTGTTTAGTAATAAACACTTAAAACTAATGAAAATAAAAAATCCTTTAGCAAAAATATATCTTCAGCCAAGTGTTACTTAAACATGATGTTCTGGTTTGATAATATTATCCAAGATCAGTATAGGATTATGGACTTTCTACTGCTTGCAGTTGAAGTAAAATA
This sequence comes from Tyto alba, assembly GCF_018691265.1. Classification (NCBI taxonomy): domain Eukaryota; kingdom Metazoa; phylum Chordata; class Aves; order Strigiformes; family Tytonidae; genus Tyto; species Tyto alba. The sequence continues at coordinate 37,204,072 of NW_024881316.1, read as the reverse complement.
ATGTGGGTTGATGAGTCTAATTTCACTGAAGGGGAAAAAAAACAACAACCCTACATGTCCATAAACCCCAAACCTATGTCACTAATATTTGAAAAGGACATCTATTGGACTGATGTAGAATTTTCTGTGGCATGTATTGTTTACCTACATTTCCACTTTAATATACTTCAGTTTATTACAGAAACAATGTCATGTCAGCTATAGTCGGTGTTGTAATATTCATATCTTTTAAAAGCTTAGAAGTGCTTTATTACAATTTGTAGATTTATTGCTTATGGCTACCAATCTATGTAGCTCTTGGGAGAAGTTTTTCAAGCAAATTAGAAAAAAAAATTGAAAGGAAAAAGCAATGCTATTTAATCCTTACATAAATTCACTCTTTCTTTGTAGCTGTACAATTTGAAGTTGCTCAGAGAGAACTGCAGTGTATTTAATGTTTGTGGTTTTGTGATAGGCTAAGGCTTAGTGTACTTGGAATTTTTTTTTAAGTGCATTTGAAAAAATGCTAGTACTAGAGCTTACTAGAACTTAGAGTAGTGATCTTAATATAAGTTTTTTATGAATATTATTTTTTAACCTCTGTACCAGATGATTAAAAAAAGCACAACAAGGGTTTCGGGAAAATGATCTAGGAAGACTGAAAATGCTTTGAAATATAGTGCTGTTGTATGCAATTATATTTTGATAACTTCAAAATTGAGAAATTGATGAGGCAGTAAGGATTTGCAATCATGTGTGAGGTTTATACTGGGATCTTCTTTAGGATGATGCTTACTCTATTCTGCATGCATGCAAAGTGAATCCTGTCCTGAAGGACTTCATGTTCATAAATTTTGACAGGTAAATTGTATGCATGTGATATGTAAGGAAGAAGGGTGAGCTATCATACTTTACATCTTTCAGTGTTCCTTGAGGATTAATATATTGTGAAGTGGAAGACGATCCAATTGTATGATGTTTTTTAAGCAGCACTGAACTGTGTTCCTTTCCAGAGCATGAGATTGTTTGGAGAGATTCTTCCTAACAAAGGACTACTTTAATTTCAAGACGTGACTGGACAGGGTGCTAGATCATCTCATCTATGCTCCCTTTCCCATGAAAGGTCCAACCAGATGATCTTTTGAGGTCCCATCCAACCTGGGCTTTTCTGCGATTCACTGATTCTGTTTAATTTGCTATGAAATTTAAAACCCTTGATAAAGGTCATATTGCTGCAGCTGTGATATGCATTTAATAATTTCAGAAAATACATTGGTCTTTGTTCATACAGCACTGACCGTATTAAAAAAAAAAAAAAAAAAAATTTGTAAGGAATTAAGACACTCAAAATAATCCCAAAGTGGGCAAAACTTTGACCTGAAAGTAAGTTAGGTGTTTTGTGGCAGATGCATCATTATATTAGTATACATTTTTTGAAGATAGTCCTGTTTGAAACTTAAAACATCTTATATGCTCAGTTCTGAATATTTTTATTTTCTTCAAGGAGACAAAATTTCTTCTCATATATTACTGGTTTTAAGGTCTCAATACTGAACTGCCTTTTCAGATTTTTACATCCTTATTAACACCTCAGAATGTAGATACAAATAATTTCTGATCTCTACATCACACTGTAAAAAGGCAGTTAATAAGCTTTTTTCTGCAGGAAGTGGAAATAACTAGCTACTAGTTAATTTTAGTTTTGCTCAAGTAAATTGTGGAAATACTCTCCTTGGTAGAACTTACACTTTCCGCTTGGACTGAAAATACTTTTTTTGACTTCAAAGATCCTGTTAGGCAAAAGGATTTGTTCCGTACAGTGCAGATAAGCTTACTTGAAGCTGCTGCTGCAGATTATTAAATTATTGTTCTTTCTTTCAGATACTCACAGAAAGTCTTTTATGCTCAAGCAGTATAGACAATATCCACCTTGCTGGGCAAATGATGCATTGCAGTATTTGGTCAGTGGATCTACCAAGTTCATCAAAAGGGAAGCCACAGTACCGAGTCAGCTATGCAAAAAGTATCGAGCTAGTTTTGGCTGCTGGCAGAGAATATTTCAATTCTTCAGCAAGTTTGACCGATAGCTGTATGGATTTGGCCAGGTATATTTACAATTATCATATGCATAAATGCCTACTGCTCTCTTAATTGAAATTTAATTTTATTTTCCCTGTAAGAGGGGGTCAGTCTTACATGGGTTTATTTCTCCTCATGTAAAGTTACATGGTAAATGGCAATAATACCTTTGGCTACTGTAAGACTTTTTTTTTTTTTTTTTTTTTTTTTTCTGGGGGGGGTGTGTGTGTACACCATTGCCATCCATGACTGCTAGAATGATTTTGTTACAGATTTCAGGTTGAAGAAGAAACATGTAAGTCTTTCTCTGTGGATAAGAAGCTTTTTGTGTGTCATTTGAATCTCTTCCATGTTAACAGCATTGAACCACAACTGTGGTCCCCAGTTACTATCAAAATAGAAAATAGCATTTTGCTGATTTTTTTCATTTTTTTCCTTACTTTGGTCTTTCCTGATTCTGTGGGTTCATTTAAGGCTATCTGTCTCTGTTACATTAAGAAATAAGCCAAGTAATTCTTCATAAAGGAATAGAGCATCCTTGGAGGTTGCAGTGTGGGTGTTCATTATGTATAGATATTGATACGGAAGTATTTTCTTTTACAGTTTAGATGAAGATAGGTAAAATAATTGGTTATTACCTATGTAGAAGATTGATGCCTTGGTTTACCCTAAATATTTAAAACAGAGTCATGTCTTAATATTTCCAGCCTTCTTTTAGTCTAAGAATTTGCTGTTTCATTGGTATTGTTGTTATGTGTTAGTTCAAATGATTTTTCCTTTTTCCTTAAGGCACTTATTTAAAAAAACAAACAACCAAACAAAAAAACCCAAGCAAAACCCATAAACCAAACAACAAAAAACAAAATAAAATCCCATAACCAAACATACTTGTCTCAACTGCAAAAGAAGACATGTTTATAAAATATTACTTTCACTTAGTCATGAGTACGCTTACCTACTAATTATGAGAAAAAGATCAAATTACTTTTCTTCCCCTCAAGATACAAATTCTTTTTGACCCATAATGGTATGTACGTTCATGTTGCCACATTTTTTTTGAGTACTGATTATCGTAATACAGTCAAGTTGTTTGTGTTTTCTTAATTTGAAAAAGGATATTTAGTTTTCCTCAATAAAATAGTTACTATAAAGTTTTATGGATTAACAAATTTAGTACTTAAAGGGGGCCTGCAGGACAGATGGGGACGAATGTTTTAGCAGGGCCTGTTGTGATAGGACAACGGGTATTGGTTTTATACTGAAAGGGGGTAGATTCGGACTAGATACAAAGAAGTTTTTCGCGGTGAGGGTGGTGAAAAGCAGGAACAGGTTGCCCAGAGGGGTTTTAGATGCCCGATCACTGGAAACATTCAAGGTCAGGTTGGATGGGGCTCTGAACAACCTGATTCAGTTGAGGATGTCTGTGTGAATTGCGGGGAGGGGTGGGAATGTGTGTCAGACTAGATGACCTTTAAAGGTCCTTTCCAAATGAAACTATTCTGTGATTCTGTAATCACTATGAACAACCGATTTGATGTCATAATAATACTTACTATTTTTTTGTACCTAATCTCCTATTGAGAGTCTCTTCCATTAGCAGGCTCTGGAAATACAAAGTATAATTGTTTTTAATATCTCAGGAGGGTTCTGTGATCAACATTTTTCTTATTGTTTTACAGTGATATTTCAAAATATGCAGTTTATAGCTAGAATGCTTGCTATGAATGTGTGACGATGGGTTTTATTCTGTTTCATAAGACGTTTTGTTCCTTTTCTATCTTTACTCCAATCAGTTGTTTCATGGTAACTTAACTTATTTCCTCGAGTGATTATCACAGTGTGTAGGTCTCCTAGTAACCTCCCTGTATGCGTTGTTTCAGGCGAATGCGTTTATCTTCTCTTTATCTACTTCTCTTTCCTTTCACTCCCATTTTAATCTCCACTTCACCCTGAAATGTTTGTCAGTAATCCTGAAAAATGTGACCGGTTCAGATGGGAATGTAGCTAACAAATAATTGTATTTTTGATGTATACATGTCTATCTCTTAATTAACATGTAGAGATAAAAGCCATATGACAAATTGCACAATTAGAGTATTTCCCTGAGTTAATGTGACTGATGAATTAAGGCATTTTAAATCATTACTATTTTGCATGTGGATTTTTTGTTAAACATGTATTAATAAAACTACATATGAACACACTGTACCAGAATGCACGTTTTGTTTAAAAAATTTATCTAAAAGCTCATTGTCAACATTATATTAATAAAATATATGATTTAAAAAAAAGTGTCTTTAAAGTAATGTGCTATTAATAACTGTGTTAATTCATCTTCAGAGGAATTTTGTGGGGTTTTTTTAATTGGCTTTTTTTTTCATTTGGTGAACCTAGTTGAGGAAACAACTTGTGAAAATGGCTTTAACATTTCACTTCCAATCAACCTTTTTACAGAAGTTTACTTTTATCTTTTAGCTAGTGTATATGGCAACACAAAACACAATAGGGATATGAGAAATATTTCGCTAAAAAATTACATATTTAGGTACATATGTTTTCAACATCTTTTGTTAAATTTATTGCAGGTCTACATTCAAGAGGGTTTAGGTGATACTTTTATCACAACAAGGTGAAGAAGATTGCAGCATCCAAGAATAGAATTTTGTTAAATTGTTTAGCGAGTCGTAATAGAGATAGTGCCAAACACTTAGAATGTATGTTACAGGACTAGTGAGTATTTTGACATTTCATAAGCACAGTAAATTACTATAGGTTTTTTTTGGTGGTTTTTGGTTTGGTGTTGTTTTGTGTGTTGTTTTTTTTTTCTCTCTCCTTACAGGTGAACTTTTTCCACAAATTTGCCTTAGATTTATTCAGCAATTATTAGAAAAATTTATTTGTTTCCTTCCCATTTAGGTGCTGTCTGCAACTTATTGTAGACTGTCCAAGTGCTATTCAGGAGGAGCTAGATCTCATTCGTGCTCTTGGCTATCTTGAAGAATTTGGTGTGAAAATATTGCCGTTACAAGGTACTGCATGTTTTTATTCTTTAAATGGTTACTTGATTCACAGGCATAAATATGCATGACATACTTTACTCTTGCATGAGTGTTGCATGAGTAAACTAAAGGGTCTTTTACCTACCTCCAAACAGGTTACAGGCACATACCAAAAAAAATATTTTTTAAAAACATTTTTCAGTTGATGTGAGATAAGATGTATGTAGATGGAATCTGTGTTTTGGGACTTCTTTTAAGCAGGACTTTTTAATAATAAGAGTACTGAGTACCAGAAGCTCCTGATGACTTCAGGAGAAATAGTTTGAGCTCACCTTTTATTTGCAACATAATCTGTACTTGCTCATGTGCCGATGAGCTTTAAAAATAATGGGTGGGAGAGAGGTACTCCATGTGCAGACAGTTTTCATGTCTCCACTGGGCTGTTTCATTTTGAAGTATATAAAACCCAATGACAACACAAGTGAACTTTTACAAGGTATTTCTTCTGATTTCTAAGTTAAAAACTTTAAATATGTTTTGGTTCTCTGACTCTAATACTCTGAAAAATTGTTGAACAGAAGTTGGAAAGAAATTATGATTATGAACAATGAGATAAAGGGGAAAATGGAATATATTGCAGTGTATTTTACTGCTTAGAAATTGTTAGTTTGGCACAAACTTCATTGCTTTATATGGTAGGTTGCCCTTGGCTGGACACCAGCTGCCCACCAAAGCTGTTCTATTGCTTCCCTTCTCAGCTGGACCGGGGGGCGGAAATATAACAAAAGGCTTGTGGGTCGAGATAAAGACAGGGGGAGATCATTCACCAGTTACTGTCATGGGCAAAACAGACTTGGCTTGGGGAAAAAGTTAATTTATTACTAGGCAAATCAGAGGAGGATAAATGAGAAATAAAACCAAACCTTAAAACACTTTCCCGCATGCCTCCCTTCTTCCTGAGCTCAACTGCATTCCCGATTTCTGTCCCTCCTTCCCCTGAGCAGTGCAGTTGTCTCTGCCGCTCCTTCCTCCTCAGCAAGAGCATTCATCAAACTCTTCCCCTGCTCCAACTGGGGTTCCTCTCATGGGAGACAGTTCTCCACAAACTTCTCCAACATGAGTCCTTCCCACGGGCTGCAGCTCTTCACAAGCGGTTCCAGCGTGGGTCCCTCCCACGGGGTTTAGTCCTTCAGGAACAGACTGCTCCAGCGTGGGTTCCCCACGAGGTCACAAATCCTGCCATCAAACGTGATCAAGCGCGGGCTCCTCTCTCCATGAGGCCACAGGTCCTGCCAGGAGTCTGCTCCAGCACAGGCTTCCCATGGGGTCACAGCCTCCTTTGGGCATCCACTTGCTCCAGTGTGGAGTCCTCCATGGGCTGCAGGTGGGTGTCTGCTCCACCATGGACCTCCATGGGCTGCAGGGCCCAGCCTGTCTCACTGTAGTCTTCCCCATGGGCTGCAGGAGAGTTACTACTCTGGCACCTGGAGCACCTTCTCCCCCTCCTTCACTAGCCTTGGTGTCTGCAGTATTGTTGCTCTCACATATTCTTACTCCTTTCTCCCCGCTGCTCTTCTGATGCAGGTGTTTTTTTTTTTAGCCTTCTTAAAGATGTTATCCCAGAGTTGCTACCACTGTCACTGATGGGCTCGGCCTTGACCAAGCGGTGGGTCTGTCCTGGAGCCAGCTGCATTGGCTCTGTCAGACATGGGGGAAGCTTCTGGCAGCTTCACACAGAAGCAACCCTTGTAGCCCCCCTACTACCAAAACCTTGCCACAAAACCCCAGTACATTTTATTAACAAAAAGCCCCACTTTTGTATGTGAAAGAAATACAATAGACCTCATTTACCTGGCTTTTAGTGAGGCTTGGCTGTATGGTAAGTGGGCAACTATGTCGAAGTGCAGGAACACTGGTATTGAAAGCACTCTAAAAGAGCTGGCTGAGAACAACACTGGGTACCAGTGAAATGTACTAATGATAGTGGTTTTTTTCTGTCATTGTGCAGAGAAGTACTGGGATTTATGGAAAGCACTTGTGGTTCTATGGAAAACAAAGGGAATGTTCTTAGTGGCTGTTGGTACTTCATGTTGTCTTTTTGTTCTCTTTTTTTCCAAGTATACCTTAAAAGTGAGTTGGTGCTCCATATGTTATATTGAGAAATCTTACCATTTCTGGACTGAGAATAAGTCTGATTTCTAGATCTTGCAATATTGCACTGTTGACTTCTAAAGCAGAATTAATTTTTAGTCAGTTTGTTTGTAGAGAATTGCATGTATTTTCTTCATCTTCATTGGTGTGGACATGAAAGTATAATTTAAAAAAAGTGGCAACTTAATGTTGCATTAACAGTATGTGTAATACAACTGATTTAGATTAATTAGAATATGTGAAATCATGCCTGTAATTTCATTAATGATCCTAACTTACCCTTTCTTCAGTATCTTTCATGTAAATCAAATTAATCTAATAAGATTAAAATTATGTTTTAAAGTTTTAATGAAAGCCTGTAAATGATCAGTTATGTTGATAGAATGTCATTGAAATAACATTAAGGGTCAATTATTCCCACAGTAACAACTAGCAATCGACTTTTAGTTGTGCTTTTAGTTTTCTGTAGTGCTTACCCTCTCACTTGTATTTTTAGTAAACTCAGCAGTTAAGATTGTGAACTACTATAATGATGTATTTTAATAAAATCTGGTTTGGAGACTCCTCATGAACATAAAAGGTGAAGAAAGTCCATCTTTAATTAAGGTGTTTGACCCATGGTATTATTTCAGATTACTTCCAGTTATGTTAGATATTTCAAATAGTCTTGCTTCTACAATCAGTGAATTAAAACATTTTATTGCTGTATAGTAATGTATTTGTGATAAAATATTAAGAATTAAAGTGTAAGTTTTTCCTGCTCCTCCATTCTTAATTTATTTTGGTTTAATTTGATTTCCAGAACTTATTAACAGAGTTTTTATTATGCGAGTGCTGCTTTGCACTTATTGAGATGCCTAATATCATATTTTTTAAAATCTTCATTACCATATGTCGCAAAAATGATATTTAAAAAAAAAATCTATAAAGGCATATGGTTAGACATAGAAATTTAGAAACATTTAGTCTGAACATCTGAAAGAAAAGTGTTTCATTCAGGTCAGTCTCTCTTCTTCCTCCTTTACCAGCTTGACTTGCTAGTGTTTGGGGCTGTATATATTCTAGTGTAGGATCTGCATGCAAGTAACTTTGGGCTGGTTTTCAGATTGCGTTTGCATTCTTACACTGCTTAGCGCTCATTCTGCACCTACACTGGTTAACCAGAAACACAGCAGTAGGGTTCATTTGTACAGTCTCTAACACCAGTTTTTCTTCCAACAGTGCGTTTATGTTCAGATCGACTTAGTCTCATCAAGGACTGTCTTGCTCAGACGTCAACAAACTATAAACAGTCTGCTAAGCTCCTGGGACTTGCAAATTTGTTAAGGGTTGCAGGTAAGCTGCGTTAATAAAACACTGAATTGCAATGCAGCATGCATTTGTGTTATGCTTTAGGACATTTGAGTGGCTTATTAGAATGTGTGTTCAGGAATATCACTAAGAAGTCATCTGGAAGAGCAGTCATTGGGAAGGAATTAAATTTTTATCTGTAAACCAGCTGATATTGTCAGCTACTCTGATGTTCCACTAATACCTAACATAAAAACAGCCTTGTCTAATCTAGATTTTGCGTAAAAACTCATTTCAGATTGGAGGAGTTGTGGCTGAGAATATTTTTGTATTACATTTAATTGGTAGTACTAAAATTCTGGTAAATCTTCTTGTCTCTGTCAGATAGGGTAGTTTGATTTAATAGTAGTCCCATTTACGTTAGAGGGGAAAAAAGTCATTTGTAATGTATAAACTTCAGCTGTTAGATTTTTGTCTATGAGTTATATATCTCCTTTGTGCACTAAAAATAATGCATTAGCTTGAGTATTCATTTGAGGAGTTGAACATCTTCAAGGATTGGATCCTAAGAAAATATATATATATATATTTTTTTTTAATAGTCTACCTAAAGTGTCTGGCAGACAGAGACTTTTTTTGAAAAATACTTCATCAATGCAACTGAAAATACAATACTGCTATATTTTTATGATGTAGAAATAGAATATAGAACTATATAAATATGTAAAATAGAAATTAATATTTCATGCAGCATGGTATATAAAATAAATGCATTCTGGCTTTGTCATTGATGACTAGTTTTCTTCTCTATTTGTTAAATCATGTCAGATTTTTTTCTTACGTTTTCAGGAAGCTTAGTATTGGCAATTTTTGCGTAGTATTATATATAGGGAGGGAGATATTTAAGGGGATTTGGTGAGGTTATAAACAGAGGTACAAAAGTTTAATCATTGACCTCCCGAGGTGCCAAGCTCCTAGGGGAAGGAATCACTGGAAATGTCATTGTGACTCTAGTCAAATCAGTGCTCCTGTTACATGGCGCTGCTACATGCAAGATGGTAGAGAGCAGGGGATGGTACCTTGTTAGGTATCTGGATCCAGTCTCTGTAGTTGTTCATTTTACATGTAATCTGTTCTGTAGAGAAAACTAGAATGGCAGTCGTAACTTCTCTTTTTTGATTTGCTTGCAAGACTTTTGGAAAAAAAATATCTCCATATTGGTTCGTAAGACAAGATTGCCTTACATCTCTTTCCCTCTTTTCTCTGCTTCCTCCCACATCAAGTTAAAAATCTGTCAACTTTTCTTCTTAATATTCTGGATTCTTTAGGCTAATGCTGCTGATTTTTGTTTTACCTTCTCTTTGAATCTAAATTATTCTATTTGTATGAGAGAAGTAAGCAAATTCTATGAATCTTAAAAAGACAAAGTGTGTTGTCCAGTAATGTTCTAATGCCTTAGTTGTAGAGAAACATTTACAGTGCCCTGGTATGTACCTTTGAACAGGCAACAATCTCATGGCTCCCATCTCCAGAGATTGAAAGGTGAGAGGCAAAGTATATTAGGTAGAGAATTTCAGGGGATTCATATAGAGCTGCTTGTGTGTTTGTGTGCTAGTGTTGTAATGACTGTGATACTTACTCAGACACCACTGAAAAGAGAGATTCGAAAGAGAAATGTAAATCCAGATGATGAGGTGGTCTCCTGATTTTTCTGCTCCGTGCGGTTACTGGGCTGGAGAAAACCAGAAGATGAATGTGTGAGGTGGTTAATTTTTAAGCAGGTGAATGATTTAAAAACTACTACTTACACTACAAATTGCATACTTATTCTGAGAGGGTTGGGCACTCTGACTTTAATGCAAACCTTGGAAGTAATGCTAATGGTTGTTCCTGTGGTACAGAATTTTAGTAGTAAAAGTGTATTTCAGGATTGAATCTTGGTTAGGAATATACTACTTTGATGCTTGCTTTTCTTTTCTGGTATGCTAAATAAACAAATTACTTGGTCATTTTCCAAGTTAACTTTTTGTTGTAGAATAACATCTATTTGAAAGGAAAAATTAGCAAGAAAACATTTCCAGTAGTGGCTTTCTGTGGTGATGGGTGTGGTGGGGGTTTTTTGTGGTTTGGTGTGGGTGTTTTGGTTTGTTTTTTAAGCCTTTGTGATTAAAAACCATTTCACTGTTAGTGAGGGATGACTTGTCATATTACTTATATTGAAATACTATTTTCTCTATAGGATATTCATTTATAAGCAAGATAGGGATTCGGTATGAGAGTGCCATAGTTGTGAATTTTATCTAAACTTATTTGTTGTGGGAGATAGGCTATGAAAAACAGGTTTCTTTCATTTTAAGAAACTCAGTATTTCATCTTTTTTAGTTTTCTGGACTTGAAATCTATAACCAGCATACTACTAACACTGCAGATTTTTTTGTGCCTGATATTCCATCCCAATGACAAGTACCTGGAAGAGTATCCAAAAGCAGACAAAAGAAACATGATTTTCATTGCTATTTTAAATCAAGCATTCAAATGCAGTGTTTTTCCAACATATTAAACAAAGTCTGTAGAGCTTTACTCTTCAGTTCTCAATTGCTGCTGTATGTACTTCCTGTGAGTGGTGGAATAGGTAACCTCACACTGAATTTAAAGTTGCATATAATTTTAATAGCTAGGTTAATAATACCTTTTTTTAAGTGGAATGCTGGCATAGCCTTAATCATAGTGTGTAGATGAAGAGGCTCATAAAATTTAATAGAAGGTATAAAAAAAATAATATTCAAGCAAGACATGTAGAAATGGTGTTTCTGTATCTGTCGACTTGTAATTTAAGTTATTGAGTTACAATTAATTATTAATATGGTGAAGAGTTATTTTAGGACTTGGTAGCCATAAGAATGATAATAAATGCTAGTAGTATTCCACAAATCAGTTTGTAGCCAAAAGGGCAGCTCACGCATACAGATGTTAAGATTCATTAATATTTTATTTTAAATTGAATATTAGAAAAGGAAAACCTTCCTTGCAGTTTTAGCACAGATAGCCTTTGTTAGCAGTTCTAAAACTACTGGGAAAGGGTAACTTGATTTCTAACAGCTCATGATGAAAGGGAAAGTTTTTATGGAGATATATTGGGATGAGTCTGGATATTGAAAAAGAATCTGGGGATTGAACTTTACGGACTTGCTTAATGAAGAATTAGATAAAGTGCTGCTGGAAGAAAGAATTGTTTTTCGTCCCTAATTGGTTTTCACTACTTACACAATTATCCTGATTTATGAGCCACCTTTGCTGTGAAAGAATTTCTAATTTTGTCTTGTGGAACATAACTTACTGGTATTGGTTATGCATGCTCAAATTTGCAGTCCCTTCCCTTCCCAATCCACCTCATGCACCTGCCAGTAGAGTTCCTTCTTGTGCTTTTTCTGTTAACTGGAGGAATCTGTTTCAGTGTTTCCCGCTTTTTGTTCCCTCTGCCACCTCACCCCATAGGATTACTGATTGTGAAAGAACTGCTTGCTGTATCTATCCACACCTATATAAATTTTATACGTATGTCTATATATATAGTATAAGCTATGTTATACTATATATAATATATAGCCTGTAAAATACTGTGAGCATATATATTTTAATTTTGATTCTAAAAGAATTTTGCTTTTGTGCTGTGCATAGAAGGGTAGTGCGCACATGGTCCTCCTCAAGGGGCTTTGGGAGCTGTTTTCTCAGAGTACAGTTTGTTTAGAGAGCAGCACAGAAAGTAATAGAATTTATATTCATACTTACGAAAGCTAAAGTACTGCTTAGGTAATGATATATCAGCTAGCTTCTTAATTGCTTTAAAGTATTTGATTAATAACAGTAAACTCTACTTAAACCTCATGTCACTACCTCTGTAAAGTAAGCACACAAATGTTATCTTAATTTCACATATGGGCAAAGTGAGTGCAGGAGAATGTGCTCAGCATGACAGACAGAAAATCTGCACCTGTTCCCATAGCTGGAGCTGTTCTGTGTCTCGTGATTCTCACTTAATCTACACTCGGTTAAGGAAGAGTGTGAAAGAATTCACTTTATGCAGTCACTTGCTTACAAAATAGAGGAGCAGAAGAGTAGTTAAAAAAGAAAAAGCTTATATATCAGAAATTAAGAGCATCGTCTTTACTGTTACCGTGTACCAAAATATCTAATGAGCATTGCACTTTATTTCTTGAATCAGGCTCTCTAGAAGTGTTTTCTGTTAATTATTCTCTTTTGTCACAGCTTTCTATGGTAATTTAGTAAATTTTAATATCCATAAGATAATTCTAGTAACTTCAGGCTTTGCTTACATTCCTAAGTCAAAGCTTATTTTTTAAATCTACCTGTCCACACTGACTTTCTTGCTTAATGCATGTGGAAATAACCATACAGATGGTTTCTGATCTCCTAAATGTAGGTATCATGGAATTTCTAGAGTATACATACATTTTTGATAACATTTGACTTTTAAGTTTTTATGACATGGTTTCTCTTAAGATAATGTTGTTTCTTCCACTCAGAAACATCATGCATCATACCCAATATGTTTCAATAAGTTTTTTTTTTAATACAACCCAAACTGTATCAAAACTTTTACAGAGTATTTGAGCATACTTTATTTCTCAAAAAAATATTATTTTCTGAGCTTCCATATTTTTCCTCTCCTCATTTATTATAGAGGAATACAACCATTTAAGTTGAAAAAGACCATTAAGAGCATAGAGTCCAACCATAAACCTAGCACTGTCAAGTCTACCACTAAACCATGTCCCTAAGTACCACGTTTACACAACTTTTAAATACCTCCAGGAATGGTGACTCCACCATTTCCCTGGGCAGCCTGTTTGAATCTTGAAAACCCTTTTGTTGAAGAAATTTTTCCTAACATCCGATGTAAACCTCCCCCCCGGGACAACTTGAGGCCATTTCCTCTTGTCCTGTTCCTTATTACTTGGGAAAAGAAACCAACAACCACCTCGTTACAACCTCCTTTCAGGTATGATGCCATATCTGCCTGAATCACCTTTGATCTGAATGCTAAACATCATAACAGAATGGTATCAAGAGACTTTTGGAGACTTAAATCTTATTGGGTGGAGTAACCCTTAGAATATAAATGCATTTTCCTTATGACGTAAGGAGGCAATAGTCTGAAGTAGCTGAACACACACGACTTTTCACAGGTAATAAAAGCAAAACAAAAATTAAGATATCCTTTCCAGTTTCTGAACTTGATTTGTTTGAGTCTGGATGTCAAGACAGTAACCTTAAGGCTTAATGCAGAATTGCTATGTAATATAATAAGGTCACCATTTCAGTAGTTTTTCTCATTGAACCTTTCTTAGTTTTAAATCTTGGATGTCTGAAAAAAAAAAAGAACAATTTAGAATTCAACACTTGCACTTTTGTGAGACCTTATTATTAAAAATACCTTCAAATGAGGTGTTATAAAGCTGAAACTGAATTTTTTTATCTTTGAATAAAAGAACAAGACCATTCCTCTAAACTGCAGTGGGTAGTATTTTAAGTGATTGCACTGTTGAGGCAATGAAAACCATGTGAAAAAAGGGCTCGGGCTGTGCCCAGGATTCACAAGACATGTCATAGCTGATGGTTTTTCTGTGGCATAACATCATGTGTGAGAGTAATGGAAGATTAAATGAGTGAACAGTGGAGGTAAGATGATCAAGTATAGCTATGAACTGGAAGGAAATCGCTCCTTATATTTTATGCTTGTGCTTTTGTAAAGCATGTGGAGAGGTATCCTACTGCATCAAAACTAATTTGCTAAAACATTGAGTATTGTGGACTTGTCATCATACAACTGCTCAATCACAGTTAAGAAGAAAACAGTTCCTTGCTCCAAGTATTTCTCTTATTTTCCCTCCAATCCCACTGATTTTTAAGTAAAAATAATTAGCAGTGATTATTTTGTCTGGATGAAATCTGAGGGACAATAGTTTGATTATTTCTCTTACCATTTATTTGTGTCTGCTACTCAGTCAAATCTCTCTCTAAGTAGTAAAGCTGTCAGGGTGAGGTGGTCATAAGAAGGTGAGTGGCAAGTACGGATCTCTTAGAGAAATGACAGTTTACATTTAGCTAGTGTAGATAGAAGCACCTCTTTGTCATATGTAATTACTTCTGCCTGGATGAGAAGTTCCCAGGTTCCAGAGGGCAAAATTTTGCAAGAGAAGAGCCATAGATGTGATTAATTTGCAAAAGCGTGTGTTGGCAATATATAGAGCAAGAGGCCAAAAGATAAAATTATGTCAAGGCAACCTGTTCTCCCAGCTGAGTTAGTCATGATGTGCTGGGATTAAGGGAATCTTAATTGAGTTCAGTAATTAGGGTACCTTCACTTCCTTGAATGTAATTCTAGTGCAACTGCTACATCTTTTCTTTTGAGAAAGCTTTAAAAGAAAATTTGCTTTGCCTGTGGTGATGCCTCTGCAATGTGGAGTTAAAAATAACAGCTATGCAATTTAAGTACATGTACTCCTTAAATGGTTTTTGGAACTGGAGCTGTTTAACCTTCTGAAATATTTGCATTTTACAAGTTGTAGTAATACAGTTTCATAAACCAGTGCCCTTTTCAAATGATTCGAACAGCAGTGACTCTGTAAAATCACTTTTAATAATAGGGGAGAAGCATGAGCAAGAAGCTTGCATTGAAAATTCCACTTATTTTTATTAGCTTCTTGCTATCCTTCCTTCCTAGATGAAAATGAATAACATAAGATTATTTTTCCTGTGTATGTTTAGTCACCTTCTGTTATAGTGCATGGACACATATGCTATTTTGAGCACAAGACTGGACCAACTGGTATCAGTAAAGTAATTAACTTTCATTCTCTTGTGTTCACTCAAAATTGGAAAACGCCTTTTTTTTTTTTAAAAAAAAAAAAAAAAGACTCGGGTGACAGGTATAAATATTACTTCTATTGACTGTAACTGGCTTTGAAATGGAAGTAAGTTGTCTGATTAGGTTTTCATCTGTGAATGCTGATGTATTAAAATTAAGGTCAGGACATTTTTTTTACAAAGATTCTTGATGAAACTTTAATTAGAAGAGATCAACAGTACTTGAAGTGTTACTTTTAACTTGTAAATGGATGAAGAGGCATTGTCCAAAAGGTCTAGTGACCAATATGCATGTACGGTGTGAAAAAATAATTCCGGTTCTACTCAATTTTTGAGGGTAGGGATTTTTAAATACCTCTGTCTTCTACATCTTGTGAATTATTTCTCTTCATGAAGTAGGAATTTAAACTGGGGCTTTGTATACTTTATGAAAACAAAAATTTCAAAATTATTATTCTAATACAGTTCACAGAAGTTTTTTTCAATGTCAGGATTGTGATCTATGTGTCACCTTAAATATCAGTTTTGATCTGTGTCTTGGCCATCACATATAGTTTTCAAAACTTTTTTTAACCTAGACATAACATGCTGTGTATTTTTTTTTTCAGCCAGCAGTAATGCCAATGTTGTTAAAAATACATAACTCTTTTTATTGTTTCCTTCACAAAAGAGCATGTAATTTTATTTCTGCTTCAATTTCAAGACAAGCTTTTCAGGCTGTGTCATATAGTTTTCTTACGAAAGTAGCAAGCTTAAGTCAACCATTAATTCCAATTAACTAATAAAAACGTTGAATTTTTCTTACAGGAGATGATCAGATGGAGAGAAAAGGTCAAGTTTTAATCCTTTTAGTGGAACAGGCTCTCAGTTTCCAGGACTACAAAGCAGCTAGTATGCATTGCCAGGAGCTCATGGCCACAGGTGAAGTGAAGAAATGGGGGTGGCATGGGGTGATGGTGGTGGAAATCTGAGTTCTGACTCTCAGTTTAATGTGAAGTACAGTACTTAGACTGGTCCATTCGTTCAAAAATCAGTTACGTTTTTTTTTTTTTTTTTTTTGTGTAAGTCAACTGATATCTCCATGGAATTGGAGATGTGTACAGCAAATACTGTATGTAATAAGAAAGATACTGAACTATTAGCCATGTAACTTCAAGGAACTTTTCTGTATACCTCAAGGAACCACAACTTCTCATTCATTCCACACTGTACCCTTCTCAAACAGGTAAAAATACATGGCTGCAGCTAGTAGGAATGTGCATGTCTTTTAGATTTCTACCTTTCTATCAAAACTCTTAAATATTTGTGCTCTTTATGTAATTTGTATATGTGAGAGTATGAGTTAGAGGTAAGTGACATATGTGTCAAGATACTAAGGAAAATGGAATTTGTTTTCTTTTCCTCTTTTTTGTGCCTTGAAATTGAGGGGAAAAAAGTCTGAGATGAATTGAGGTTCTCTGAATATCTCAAGTGATATATTTTACTTTTTTTTTTTTTTAGTCAGTCCAGTAAAGTGTTCAATATCATGCTCTGAAGTAAATTATCATTTATTTATATATGTAAAAATACAGTGTGTAGGCTTACAGATGCCTATTGTACTGATACCTACAATATGATAATAATGAATCTTTTATCTATTTTGTCAGTCTGAAGTTGAGTTACATTTCTGTTGTATGGGGTCTTTATGGTTCCTTGCTCAAGGGCTGTTAAGTGTCAACAAGAATGCTACATGCCTTCCTTCATCTCATCCAGTAGGAATTATGCTTCTTCCTCCTATCACCTATGAAGTTTCCCAACCTTGGAAGTATGTTTTCTGTTCCCTTGTAGGTTATTCTAAAAGCTGGGAAGTATGCAGTCAGCTTGGACAATCAGAAGGCTACCATGATTTGGGTATGCGTCAGGAACTTATGGCTTTTGCTCTGACACACTGTCCCCCAAGTGCCATAGAGGCGTTGTTGGGAGTGAGCAGTTCATTGCAAACCCAGGTAGGTGTTTCCGAAACTTCTTTCATGAAAGTTCAATGCTTAACAAAATGAAAGAGCCTTGCGCTCACTTTTAAGTTTGTTCCCATAAGTTCAACCCCCCAACAAGTTTACATTTGTTCTACTCTAATTTCTACTTACACTATTATATTTCAACAAATGAGGTCTCTTTATAAGCATTTTTATATGATAAGTTGGCTTCTCAAGTAGAAGAGCAATTGTATTCTCTAGTGTTTTTAATTTGTTCGTTTATTGCCCGATTCAAACATTTTATTTGTAACTGCAGTTAAATAATTTTTTCGGTATTTTCCAGGTGTTTACACCTTATAATGCAACTTAATTAAATGCCCACAGAAATGTGTATTAAATGTTTATTTTTACGTTTTTATGATCTCTATCCAATATACAATGGAACTCTTTTCTCACTGATTTCAACCATGTTACAGTTTTAACAGCTACGACAAGCTCTATGTGTGAGACATCTTTATTAACTCTGCAATGACTGATTTCTTAATAGAATCATGTCTTAGCTGTTCAGCTGATCATACTATACATGTAAGACTACATAATTGTGGCATATGAGATATCAAGCCTTCTGAAAAGTTTTATTCGAAACTGCAGTGGAGTAATTTAGGTTGTCAAAATGCTAAATTTCTGTTCAGTGTAGCTGTGGCATGGCCTATTGTACTATTACTTGTTTAAGAGTTCATAATTGTCTTAGTTGTCGAAGAGTTCACAATGTTCATAGATTTATCTGTGTAATAAAAACATCTTGGAGGTCTTGCATTCTGTGTCTGAAGAATGGGGGAGAAGGGAGCACTATCTGCAGTACATATACAGTCTAATTAAGGCTGCTGCAAGTGCATAGACTTCTTCTTTACAAAATTGCTTGTGTAAAAAATAGCAATGTGTATGAGAAATACAGGCAACATAGAACAGCAGTCTGTGCTGCTTCAGTAACAGGGTAACAGAACAAAATGCTACAAAGGATTTGAAATAAAGTCTAGCTTCTGCAAGCTATTTACTTTTTTCTTTTTTAGTCTTGAAAACACTCAAATTTGAGAGGTAGATACAATTCTGAGTTTCAACGCAAGTGGAATCTTTGCAGAATTGATACCTGTATAATATAGAAATAAAAAATTGTTTCCCCCCCTTATGTGCCTATACCTAGAATTAGAATTTGAAGTCAGGCAAACTTTTGGCACAGTATAAACCAAAATTTGTTAAGACTTTCTGTCAATTCACTGCTTCTATATTGCTATCTCATTCCTTCTAAAAGCTTCATGTCCTGTTAGGTGTAGTGCAGTGCAGGGGCTGAGCTAGTGGTTATTACTCTCTTGCGTCCCACTTCTCCAAGTGAAAAGATTCTCTATCATCTCTAGTCACAAAACTTGAGACTGAATTTGTTGCTCAGATTTCTTTGTTAGTGCAATATCATTTGTAGCAAAAGTGCAGTGATGATTAATTTGTTATTCGACCCAGGAAGCCAAACCCAAATAATGATTTCTGTTGAAGTACATTTAATCAGATTCTTCTGCGATTATTTTCTCCATGAACTAACTATAATCTTTTCAGCTCTGTTCATTAATGGTCCTACTTGTTCTATCCAAGCACTCTGTCTTTGTATGTAGATAGATTTATGCAAAAAACCTATCAGAAGGTCATGCTGACTAGATGATATTAAATGGCTATAAGTGTCTTGAGGACCTTCATCAGTTCTATGGCCAGCGGAAATTCTGCTCACATAACTATTACCTTGTGTAACACTTTACTCTGTGGAGTTTCCCAGCAACTCAGAGGCACAGTTCAGACAATGGGCTTTTCATGGAAGTTCTTTAGCCTACATATAGTACAGTAGGGTGCACATAATTAAGAAATAAAGACATATATTCTTAGATTGTGTGAAAAATATTGCACAAAAATCATAGAGAAGGGAAGGTCATTTTTGTCCAGAGACTGCAATAGTGAGAGAATGTCAACGATACCTACGTGGTGTTCTCCCTACCTTCCCCCACACTCTTGTTCTTCTGTAGTCGAAGCCTTTACATCAAAATTTCTTGGATTTTCTATGACATCAGTCATAATTCTTATATTTGATTATTTGTTAAGTGATTATATTTATTTTGTGTTTGTAGATGTTTTATCAGGCTGTGAATTACCAGTTTCTTCCTTCAGAAGGAGGCGAGAATATAAATATTTCAGGACTTCCTTCGTTGATCAGTAAGGATATAGAGGTGAGCTTTTAAAGTAATAATGATTTTGTTCTGCATGATTCTTTAGAGCTGAATTTGAGTTTTTAGCAACATCTACCTGTTGACTAGATAAAATGCACAACATTAAAGACATCTACTAATGGCCATTATTAGATTGATTTAAGTTCAGGGTTTTACTTCCATATTTATCATATTTATACTTGGTCTGCTCTGATTTTTTTTTTTTGTTGTTGTTGCTTCTTTGTAACCACATTCTTAGCACCATAGAAAAAAAATACAAACCCAGAGGCAGGAGTAGTGCAACATAATTTACCACAGCAATATACATTAATGTTGGTTTGATTTTTTTGATCTGTCCCAATTGCAAAGCACAACATTTGAAAATAAACCTGAGCTACACATTTAATTAAAATGTCTTCAATTAAACTGACTTTTCCCCTTTGCCCTGTGCACTCTGAAGTTTATGCCTTCTTTGCTATTTTATAGCTTTCATACATTGCATGTGAAATTATTTTTATGTGTTAGAACAGATGGAACATTGAGTCTTTTGTGGAAAATAGAGGCACGACAATAGGAAAAAAGTCTATTATTCTACTTTTAATTCTGTATTATTTTAACAAATTTAAGCTTGTAAATGTACATTTGTGAGTACGTTTCTCTCTTTAAAGAAGATGTAATTGCATGTTTATGAAAGAAATAAATGTCTTTTTCATCATCTTCAGAGTGGAAACTTCTAAGTTTATTATTTTTTTTTTTAATCTCTGTTTTCTGTTTTTCTCTAGATGATAAATATATCAGGGGGTAACATGTTACAAAACTTCTTGGGGTATTTTTACCAATTACAGCTGTAGATGGAACACACTAGTCTTTGCCTTTTGATATATTTAATTCCATGTGGCTTAAAAAAACCACACCTCTTCTTCATGTTATTGGAATGGGAACAGATAACTTCTATGTGTATGTCTATATTTTGTGTATTTTTTATTTATATATGTATAGACATATGTTCATACTTTGTATACATACATGCATACGTACACATATTTGCATATATATAAAATAAATGGGCAGGAAAGTAAAATAGCATTGAAAACAGTATTTAAAGGAAGAGAGCTAAACACTATATATCTGCTAGATTCATTGAGATAAAGAACAGGTCTGTTTCACTGGCATGAATGCTTTATATTTTCTGGAAATTGATAAATGAATCTCTCGGAGGATTATTAAGTAGATGTTAATAAAACTGTGGATCTTTCTGATGTGGCTGTGGATGTCTATGTCTACAATATTTTAACATATATAACAAACTTGTCATGCATCGTTTTTCATATGCTGTAGTACTATTGACTATATGTTTTGAGAGAACAATTATTCATGCCAGCGTTTCTCAGAGTTGAGTAAACTCACTAATTAACTTCATTATCAATTCAGTTTGGATATCTGGAGCAATCTTCATTATGTTGGGAAACTGGCATTCAGAAAATTATCCACTCTTATTTTCTCCAATATATCTTTCATTTTTTTTTTCCCCTTAGTTGTGGTTGGTTGTCTGTTTAGAATTGGAAGTAGGCAGGCAGTTGATCTGGTATGTTTGTGAGTTGCTGCATTGTGGTTTTTTCTTTTCTGTTTTAATACTGCTTCTTGGCGTGTCATATTTCAGACTGTTACATTGTATGAAATGAGTTCTGTATATTTGCTAATTCTGTCTTTTTTCTTCCAGTTGACTTAATAGGGATTTAAAGCTTCTTTCATGCCAATGACAAAAGAGGAAACATAGCCAAGAATTTAGTCACTGTGTAACCCTTCCTTTATTACAGACACATGAAACGTTAGAAAAGCAATATATTCAATAACTCAGTTTCTCTGACTTACCTGAATCCTATAACCGCAATCTCCATATCTCCACTTCGGCTAATTTTTCATGCTTCACCTTTGTCTTGCACAGAATTTCAGTTTCTTCAGAGCAAAAACAAACTGTAAGATCTTTCCCCCCCCTTTCCTTTTACTCCTTTATTTTTCACTGATTTCCTGATTAATTTATAGCATAATTTTTTTAAGGAGTTGGTAAATGTTGTTCTTCTCTCACTTTATTGATACCTTTTCAAATTGCTGGTCTAAGTGTAATTTTCCTTGTATTGACATGATTAAGCTTCATCTAGCATACATGTGTTTGGGCATCCAGTTCTCAGTTACGCTGAAAGTACCCATTTGTAAGCATATAAATTTTTCCCTTTCAAAGCTTTGGTGACCTTTTTCTACCTCATCTTACCTTTATCTTGTATTGAAACATTAATTTCCACTACCAATTTTTTTAGTATACCAACCTACCTCACCATCTGGTCATACTTGTCAGTCATTCTTCTCTTCAACTCCTCTCTAGAAATTTCTAAACTCGTTTCATTTTTCTTGTTTTAAGTTTTTCCTCTGAAACTTCTTTCCCCATGAGACTTGCAGAAATCTTGATAGCAGCTGGCTACATATCTTCACAGATTGTATTGTGTGTCATTTAACACTGTTGTCATACTGACTGCCGTATAACTTTTCTCAGAGTTCTTGGTGGTTCCTACTCTGAAGGAAATTCCTTATTGCTATGAGAAAGATGCACATAATTATTCTGTAGGAGCTATGCATTTGCCCAAGAACGTACTTAATTGCCTTTGTGCCAGCTTGTCACTTGATTGAATCATACGATCCATTGGAAAGATTATCCTCTGGAAGCTACTACGATTATAGCAGATTATTTTTAAGCAAAATGTTAAATTTCCCCAACCCCCCACCCTTTTTTCTCTTTGTTGTATTCTACAAATGCTTCAACAACTAATCTTGTGCTTCTCAAATGCTCAGTGAGAAAATTAAGGTCATGATTTGTGGAAACCATTTCAGAATATTATTGCTAACATTATTAGATTAAAATATAATGCTTAGTCATGAGATGCTGTGTGTTGTGTATAAACAGTAAAAACAGTAACCATCAATTGCCTTGTAAATGAGCTCTGACTTTGTTAAATCTGCATAATACTTAAAACATAAATTACATCTCTCTTAAAAGATAATGATTTTATTTTTCATATGTGAATGTGAAAACTTGATTAGTGTTAAGTGGCACATCAGCACAAGAGAAATTTACAGTTTCAAGTTTCCTTGAAAATAAACTCTTTGATAGGAGACCAGACATAATTTATAGAGGAGAGGATCTTCAAATTATAGGAATGATTTTCTTAAATGTTGCTGAAAGAAAATAAAATTTTTGATTAACAGAGCATCTTTTTTGCTTTTGCTTTTTTCCCAAGTACTAGATCTGTGAAAAAATAGGATCTTTTAAAACATTTTTGTACTTTAAATTGGTATGTCATGCACTTTTATCACTGCTGGTTAGTCATTATTAGGAAATTTTGTATTTGTGGCATGCACTGGGAACTCTTCCACCTGGAATCTTTGGAACCTTAGGGCAAAAATAATGCTCCAGTTGCTCTTTGAAATAGTTGTGTTGTTGTTTTTGTTTGTTTGTGTTTGTTTTTGTTGTTGTTTTTTGGGGGGTTTTAACTTTTATTTTGAAATTAACTGGAGCTGCGTTTTGTGATTTAGTAAATATCCTGGCTTTAATTCTATAATAACTAAGTTAGAATTCCTCTCAAAGGAGGAGGTAGCTGTAATTCATGAAGGAATCATGTTCATTTACAGTGTCACTGAACTCTTGTGCAGAGAAGGAGAAAAATCTCAATGTGGAGCTCTATATGTGCACTATTTAAACTCTTGTTGTAGTCAGTAGAGATCCAGTCCATGGTGCATAGAAAATAATGGAGTTAATCAGCATTTAGGTGTTTGATTTTGTTACTTAATCATAGATACCAACAATTTCAGATGCCCTAAGTTACTTTCTCATCCTTTAGCTACTGACCCAAGAAGTCTTGGTCCTCTGTCAGTTCTACAAATGTTTAGCAAATACCTTAATCACTGCCTTATATCTTAGACAGTCATCAAAGCCTATGTATAAGCAGCTGAATGAAATGCATTGTGTATGCTTAAGGCTGATTCATTAGCTGTAACATACACTACAAAAAGAAGAAAAAAACCAAAACCCACAAAACCCCAAAACAAAACCCTCCAAGGCACAAAACATAAATGTAGAATAAACATGAATGCATATGTCAAAGACTATTTTAAATTCCCAGTTACCAGTGGGAGTATCAAAAATGGGATCTCCAACGATCTTTAAGAAATCATTTATTTAACAAGATTGATTCAGGATAGCAGAAAGTTATAGCCTGAAAGTATTGCTGTTCCAGGTACACAGAGAAATGGCTTTTCAGAAAACAGAATTCTTATTTGTTCAGAAAAGGCTGTAATTACTCATAGGAGTTGAGGTTGTTTTTAGAAAAAAATCAATATAGAGATTATCTAATAGCAGTAGAGCTATAGAAGCATACATCCCAGCATGCAAGTTAGCCCTTTAGGTTTCACACTGCTGACGTAAGTTGATTTTAAAAAATGTGTTTTGCTCAAGTGCAGTTGAGAATTTTTTTTGGGGAGGAGGAATTTTTTTTGTTCTGGTGTTTTGTTTTAATTTTTCCCCAGCAAAAATCCATTAGGTGTCCTGCAGCATCTACTTGAAATTGGAGGTGGAGAGAGAAATTAGTATTCCGTATCTAACACTTAAATTTCCAAAAGCTTTCACACTATGTACCAAGAGTGATTTATTTAAAAACCACACAAACAAGAAATTTTCCCCCACTCCCTGCACCGGACCTAGGATTTTCTGTTGCTTTTTACTTTTCAGAGGAATAACAGTTCTGGCATGTTGTACTTGGCATGCTGGCTCTCCATTTGATGATGTAAGAGCTGAAATTTCTGGTTTAGTCAGTCAGTTCATTAGTGGTGCATCTGTGAAATGCAGAATATAATTTCAGAAAAGTTTGAAAAAAAAATACTGAAGCCTTAATGGAAAGAAGGGTTTAAGGTGGACCTGCTACTTCAGTGATCAGCTTCAGGCAGTGATTTAATGCGTGCTACAGTAAAAGGTACTAAGAATAAGTTCATCTACAGTGAATTTCTGCCTTACTGAAGCTAATATGTTTTGTCACTGAAGTTACGGTGGAACATAATTCACTTGAGCATAATTTAGACAACAGAGCAAAAGGATGCCGAAATCTTGTCGTGAGTTAGTAACTTGTAAACTAATACCTCACATTCAGTTACACAGGTAGAATTTTTCTATTTCAACACACTACAGTGTCTGAGGAAATTAATAATAGAATTATTAGGGAGAAACATCGGATATAAAGCTGTTGAAGTTTGCTGCATGGAGGAAAATATTTATATTTTCTATTGCTGAGGGCAGTGTATTTACATTAACATGCTAAGTATATATTTATTTCTAGTGTGTAAGCTTTGTAAAGCATGCAATTAACACAAACCTTTCAGGATGGGAATAGCACAGATCAACCAGCATGAATATTCTGGATATTATTTAAATGCTGTACATGAGGAAGAGCTGGTACAGAAAGCTCCTTTTGTGGAACATGTCTTCTACTTAAGAATTGACTTACATGTGAGTTTACTGAGACTGAGGGAAGGTGTTTTGCAGGATGTATAGATGTTAGTGCAGAAGCAGTTTGATATTGAGAATAGGCTGGGATCTTGATTTGTTTTTGCAGTCTTTAAGTTTGCTATATTTGGTATCTTGTAAGTGCCAGCTGCAGAATTTTAAATCTTGATGATACTTTTTCACTTGGTGTGGAGATGAATGTTTACATCTCGTCATGATTTCCCCTACTCAGAATTCAACTTAATTAATGCTACCTCTGTACAAATACAAAATTGTCTCTATTATCAGCTTTCTTGAAGTATTGAAGATAAATTTTATCATGCTTAATCTCCTCATTTGCAGAGAGATCATTATTTTAACAGAAGCATTCAACAATTAGGTAAAACATTACCATTATAAACTTCGGAATTAAAAACAGCTGTTGTCTGTGGAAATGAGATTATAGTTGAATAAGGGGCAAAATGTTCTAGTGATCATGCTATGCACTTCAGATTAAAACTTCTAAATCACTTTTAATTTGTCTTTTGTTTGTTTTTATGACAGCTGCTTCTTAAATTAATGATCATTAAAATATGTTATTAGCATAGTGTGCCTGAACTCAAAGGCATTTGGCTTTTGGTCATTAGCCTATTTAATGCTTGAGCCTAACACTTGCCATTGTGTGTTGGATTATGATCACAGGATGAAACCAACGCCTCTTCTAGCCAGTCTGCTGATTTGTTGTACTGGACGACATCAAAAACCATGAAGGTGTTGTCTAACACAACTATGACTACAAAAGCCATGCTGCATGCTGTCAGTGATGGACAGTGGTGGAAGAGATCATTAACTTATCTTCGACCATTACATGTAAGGGATTGCTGATGTATCTCCAGACATTTACACATTCACTGATACATTAGTATAAAAGCTAGGCTCCTTTGTAGGTATCTGATAACTGAAGATCTCAAATCAATAAATGAACTAGAGACATCATGGGATTGTTTGCAAGCAAATCCGAATGAAAGAAGGGAACTAAAGCTGTTTCCTTTTCTTGTTTTCTAATCTGTTTTCTCCTGCTTTCTTAGCATAGTGTGAGAAGGCATAGTTGACATTTGGCATAACTTCAGAACTTTGGGGAAGAAAGTACAGTGAAACCTACTCTTCAAATACTCTAATTTTATATTCAAAGCTCTTCCTTTTCAGTTTCTCTTTTCTACCTTCTTTCTTTCAGTGGATTTTCTATAATATTTATGATGCTAGTTTTTCTGATACTACTTTTGGGCATGATTCTCCTTAATTTTTTAACAATACTGGACCTCATTCAGCATTGGTTTATGTAAGATGATTCCTATCTTGCTCCCCACTGAATACAATGATATTTTAATTTACAGTTGTTTCACTTCTGAACCACCAGTTAGACACTTTTTAATGATCTTCTTTTCAACTAGGTTCAACTATACTTATTTTTCCCAGGGCCAAGAATTTGGAGATGTATTAAAAAATGGGCCTGGAGAAAATGCCACGGTGGAAAAACAAGGCTGTCATCCATTTTATGAGTCTTTAATTGCTGATGCATATGTTGCAGAAGTAAGTTTCTGTTACAGACTTCTGAAGTGTTAGTTTTTTGTTGAGAACTTATAATTAAGTAAAAATATGGGCTTTGGATTATTTGTGTGACTTGAAATTTTGTGCAATAGTAGGAAAAAAATCCAGAATTAATCAGAAAGGAAATCAAATACAGGCTCTGAGGTACATAATTACATCTTATGCAGGTGAACTAAATATAACTGCAAGGTGGTAGTGTGCATGTGTCAGTTACCTTATTTTACTTCTAGTCTGAAATCAGCTATGGCACTTACGAGAACAACTCATTGGAAAGCTTTGCAGAAGTATTGCTGAGAACAGAGAAGCTGACAGAAACAAAGAGCAAAGGAAAAGACCTACTTCCAACTACAGAAGGTATGAGTACATGTATATTCGCTCCTGTATTTGCTATATATGGTAAAATTAGGAGAATATATGGATGGGTTTAAATATGGAGAATTGCACAGAATGATATAAAGTATTGTCTGGGTATTTTATATGAATCGTGATCCGGTTCAACACCTTCTGGTGGTAAGTAGTCTTCATAGCAGTAGCTGCAGATTTTTCAATAGAAGTAGTATTTTTAAAAGGAGTTCCTCAATAAAGACTAGAAATCTGAAGTCTGGAAGTTGCCTTTAAATAAGCAGAAACTTGGGGGTGACAAAGATGAACATTGCAGGGAAAAAAAAAATGTTGAAGATTTCCTGAATACTACCATGTACAGATGGAAATGGCAATCTACAACCCAATATTAATGTTATTTGCATGTATGCCTGTTCACTTGTTCAGATTCTGTGCCACTGTGTATATAGTCTTCAGTATTGTAGGGTCATTACAGTATTTTATTTGCCAATTCTTAACTGGAACTTCTGGAATCATTAGAACATTTTGTCATCTTCTGAAATTTTTACATTTTATAGGTTATACTTAATTTCTTAACTGAAAGTTTCACTTTAAAAGAAAACCATACAACGACAATAAACTATAACAACCACCTATGATTGTTTGTTTTTCTCTCCTGCTGTCTCTTGCTGGTTTAAGAAATGAACTATTTAATATTTACATGTTGTTAGTGTCTTTTGAAGGAAGATATCTGTATTATATTTTACTCTGGTAGGTTCTGCCATGAAAAATGAGTGTATTAAATCACGTGCAATTAGAGGAAAGTTTCAAGTAAGACTTTATTCATAAGCCACCCAGTTTTATTTGAACTGTTTAGTGAAAGCCAATATATTTGTCTTACAAGTATGCAATTCAGTAGTTTGAAATATGTGGTATTTCTGCAGATAACCTGTACAGTTGTAATATAATAATGTTGTGAATTAGAAAAGGTCAGCAACAGCTTGTATAACTGGAGATGTATTCACATGTTGTTCCTTCCATGCTCTTTTAATGCAAAAATAGTATTAGATGAGTACTTATGATCTCTCTTCTTGTATGCTTAAAGCCCATAGGCTTCTAGCTCTGATGCCCATGTCTAAAAGGAGGGAGAGGCAAGGTTTAAAAAGTTTTCATTGCTTTCTTAGGACAAATCATATTAGTTGCAAGATCATTGCTAATACTTCCTGCTCCAACTTGAGTACTTGGAACAGATTGTTTACAATTCAGTGGCTACCTTTGAAATGGAAATTTCAGTTTTGGGGACTTCTGAAGAAGAAAAGTAATTCTAGATTCCAACTTTAGTTTTTGAGCCTCTATCCTGTTCTCTTCCACCACTCGTATTTTAGAGTCAATAATCTTAATTTCACTTACAAGTTCTTCTAACTGTGCTATGGAACTGACTTCTGTATCTTTCTCTGGAAAACTTAGCTATAGTTGTTCTGTACTCAGCAGTCCTGCTGTATGGCATCTTTTGGTAGCCAATAGACAGCGTTATTATACTTAAGTGTAACGTAGCTTTCTGTAAATCACTGGATTGGTAATTTGCTAATCGTAATGCATTCTGCCCTGTATTACAGTATTGGATGCCACCTCTTCTGCCTTCTTAATGCTTTGCTTCATCAAATCCCACATAAATCTTTATGATGAGTTAGCACTTTCAGGATTGTGGAGCTTGAAAACATGCATATTAATAGCATGCTGCCAAAATAAGGAGAAAAAAATCACACAGATATGACCCCATTTGTTATTCTGTGTTTTTCCCATACTTTAGGCTTACTCTAAGGTTTTGGGAAGATTTTGCCATATGAAACTTGAATGCTAGTATGAGTTACTAGCTAGTACGTTACAAGTAACAAACATAGCAGATTTAATTTGAATTTACTGACAAGTTTGAATCCCATTTGTTTCCTTCAAACTGTGTTCTAGGCCAACTACAGGATCAGGTTTCAGCTCCGTTAGAAGAATTTAGAAACATGGAAGAAGATACAGTTCAGCAAAGAAACCCTAGTTGTACTTAGCACATTGTCTTAGAAGAAGTTGAAGTATGCATCAAACTCTTTTTCTATATTATAGCAGTATCATGCTCCAGGTGTGAGGGAATGGATAAACACTTTTCCCAGAGGCAGTGTACATGGTAGTACTTAAGATAATGTTTGCTGCTTCTTTTGTGGATTTGGTAGGGTCACATGCCTTGAACTTTGACTTTTCTTGTCCTTTCTATCTGCATGTAGGTGGTAGACTGAGCATTTTCGAGTGCAGTGGTAACACCCATCACTTTGGGTCCAATAAAACACTCTTTCCTCAGTTGTGCCATTATAGTGCATCCAGACTTAGCACGACCAAGGCAGTATTGTGCATCCCTGTTCAATTATAGTTGTCTTTCTCCATAGCCCTTAGGGAACTGATGGATTTTTTTCATAATTACTACAATTAATGGCTGCATTTTGTTGTAAGCAGATTAGGTACTAAACTTGAAGTAAACCCAAGAAAATAGGTCATACCTGTTAATCCTCAGGTGTTTTAGAACAAAGAACAACATAATGTTTTCCAGGATTTTGTAAATTTGCTGTAGATATGGCTGTATAACTGCAATATATATTTTTAAGTTTAGTGAGATTTTAGCATATGCTAAATGACAATTGAAGACTTGAAGCAGTTTTTGTTGTTTGTTTTTTTTGTTTGTTTGTTTTTGTGTTTTTTTTTTTTGTTGTTTGTTTGTTTTTTCAGATAAAAAAAACATGGAAATTGTTGAAACTTTCTAGGTATTGGTAAATTCCAGTTTTCCCAAATAAACCATTTTCTTCCCTACTTTGCCTTCCAAACAGGCTTGTGGCATAAAGACCTGCACAGGAAATAAAAATATTTTTTTTTTGTGTTTCCCTAAGGAAATACTGCTTGTGGTACAGCAGCATTGGCTCTTTGCTTGTCACTGCCTGTTCCTCTTGGTTTGCCAACCCGGTAATGTTTAATCCCCTTGGCAAATTTTAAATTTGGCAGTGGTCTGAAATGATACTAAGTTCCTGTAAACTGTGAAGATGTATGAGAGGACAAAATGGCATTGTGCTAATGTTCGTAGCCTGAGATTTTAACTCAACCCTGTTAGACATCAGAACTCCCGTAGGGCTTCACTGGAAGACAGAAAACTGTATGAAATGTCTTTGTGTATACACGTGTTTGTGTGTATGCAAAGTAGGTAACTATATATGGATATATGAATACATCTCTGGACTCAAGCAAACGGAAAATTTATATTTATTGAATCGGGACAGGGGATGTTTTTCCTCAGAAGGGATGACAGTGGAGGCAGGTCTTTCTTCTTAAGTTCATGATGGCAACTAGGATGCCTTTGTGTTGAGCTTAATGCAAGAGTATGAAAAAAAAAATCATTATTTACTGGCCTTGTATTGGCGCTACGTTCTTCGTTATGATTGTTATTGAAGGGTGGAGATAGATTTTTTGCTAGTGTGGCAGTTGTCATGTTGGGAATGTTCAGCTGGAAGAGAACCTACAATTTATTATGTATTCCTGAGGCTTTGCAATCATTAATTTTCCAGAGAAAGGGAAAAGGGGACAAAGCCCAAATTCTTCTTTCCCTCCTCCCGTTTTTTTCTATTCAACTAGGGGTGGTTGAAAGACTATATAAAATAACATCACTTGTGCGCAGAGTAGGAAATTTTGCAAACTAATTCATCAAGATTTTAACATTAGATATTTCTAGAGTCCTATTTTTGCTTGGGCAGCATACAGGTTACTTCGAATGTAGCAGAAACAAGCTGTCAGCAGCAAGAAACTATTGGTAAAAGCTATTTGAAGCCCAGAGCATGGGTGCTGTTGGACAGGCTTGTATTTGCAGTAACTGACGTGTTGCCATGTAGACAGCCTGTGTGATGACTTGTCACACAGAAATTTGTGTTTTGTTTTGTTTTGTTTTGTTTTTAATCTGGCTGAGGGCCATCATCCACTTCAGGCTGATGGCAAATTAATCTGGCTGATTAAAATGGTTTATAATCTGAAAATTATAATTGGTCATTCAAGCCTTTTATAATCATTCTTTGGAACAAAGAGTTCACTGAGGGGCATTATGTGTGAAGTCAGCAGGTTTCTTGCCGGTGTGCCCTCATGAGTAGTTTGTGCAGCAGAGGAATATAGATATTTGAGACTTTCCTAAACTTGAAGAGCTAAATTGCTGGTAGATGGCTTCCACTGATTGTAATAATAATAATAATGACATGATCTATAAAAAAAGGAAAACATAGTGTTATTTTCCTGGTATACTTGCAATTCCTTATGCAATTTTTGGTCAGGGTGTCGTGGTTTAGTCACAGCTGGCAGGTAAACACCAGTTCATAAGACTTTTGGTGTCCCTGGAACTAGTAATCTATGTTTTCTACCCCCAGAACTGCATATTAAGTGTATCACAAGAATCGTTACTCTGTAATTGTTCATTGGAACTTCAGTAGAAACTGCAGTGATGCTTGACTGTAGTACAGAAGGAGACAACTGTATGAAAGAGAGATCCTGTTACTAACTGACAAATCTTGGTCACTCATATTATGTCTGTGTATTGGTTCTCCCATTTGTGTAATGTAAAATATAGTGGGCTTTTTAACAAAAAAACCCCAAGTTTGGTATCTATAATGTAGGAAAAGCAGGTAATTTCTGTGTCAGGGTTACCAGAATTATATCTTTTTATAATCAGAATAATTTTTCTTTGATGCATTAATTTTGACTATGTTGTTGCGCTGCTATTTCTCTTTTTAATATGTGGCAGGACCCGGCTTTGGTGTTTCACTGATCTTATTTAAAATTCTTACGCCACTTGCAGCTTTTCTTGATTTTTTTTTTTTTTTTTTTTTTTTTTTTTAAGACAGAAGTTTTTAATATGGTTTATCGTGTTCAGTGATAAGTGAATTAAAGCTCAGCCTTGAAGAGAAGACATTTTGTACCATTCCTCTGTTTGGTAACTTTGAATGCTTACAATATTACATTACTGCGCTGATTTTACAACCAAAAGATTCACTTGTTGTAAATCAGTACAGGTGATTATTTTAGTGGCTTTGTTTAGCATCTGTTATGGCATGGTCTCATTCTTGTTT
Source organism: Tyto alba (assembly GCF_018691265.1). Classification (NCBI taxonomy): domain Eukaryota; kingdom Metazoa; phylum Chordata; class Aves; order Strigiformes; family Tytonidae; genus Tyto; species Tyto alba. The sequence goes on along the minus strand of NW_024881316.1, from coordinate 37,171,903 downwards.
GGTTAATGCATCAAACGTTTTGCCTGGAAGTCAAGGTAAAGCTGTGCTGCAGTTTAATTACATATTATCTGTTTCTGGATTGCACTGATAAGTGTTTAATTAAGTATGTATAGAGTGCTTCAAGCTAGTGTCTAATAAAATACAGTTACACTGAAAGGATTTCATTTGCTGTCCGTCAAGGCTAGATGGGTCAGTAATCAAAGCTTTATTTCTGCTCCCTATATGTTGCAGTTCTGCTACAACTGGCAAGTGATGCTTTACCAAATGATACGTCCTTGTCTCTTGCCTACCTACTTGCACTGCCGCAGGTATGTTGATAGTGATTTTGTACATTTTTTCCAGGAAATACTATCCACAGCATTTCAGAATTCCATAAGAAAATGCAATTTCCTTAGGCTTTTAAAATCTAAGTCTCTGAATGCATTTAAATACACACTTTTATAGATTGGGCTGGTGCATTTAAAGGAAACTCTGAACAAATACCATTGGACAGGCTTATGAGCATGGCACTAGCGAAAAGACACATTTTCTTATTTAAAATAGTATTTGGACCATCTGACTGACAGTGCTAATGTAACTCAGAAATATGGATAACTCTGTCGTATAGAAGCAGCAAAACTGTGGTTGGAAAATCTTTTTGGTTAGGTGTTTGGGGAAGGGGAGAAAAACTTCATAATGTAGAATCATCTTTCTGTATAGGTTACTGATTTACTTCTGTGCCAGAAAAAGTCAGAGCTATTTCTAAATCAAAACAAGTAGCTTTTTAGAAAGTTTGTGCACTTAATGTTGTATGCTTGCTAATTCTTTCATCTAAATTAAAGCTTTTTTCCTCCTAGGTGGTGGATGCCAACAAATGCTTTGAAAAGCAATTACATTCTGCGTTATCTCTCCAGCTGGCAAGTTATTACTATAGCCTGCAGATCTATGCTCGTTTGGCACCATGTTTCAAGGACAAATGCCACCCTCTCTACAGGGTTAGTACTCTTTCTTTTTAAACTATATTCATTAATGTGCAGCATTAAAGCTATTCTAAAAAGCCAGTACATGAGTTAAGCCTGTTAAGGAGCTGATCTAACTTACACTGTGAGCAGCCTGTTAAGTTACGCATAATTATTTTTCTACAGTGCTGTAAACAGACAAGTACTTCACAATTTGTGGAAGAGTTTTTTTGAAGCACAGTATCAAGTGTCATTTATAGGTAATAGCACTATCAGTCTTCAAGGGAGCTTATAAAAGCTGAGCAATAACGCTCATAGCCTGTGCTGTCATCTTGCAATACTGATACAGTACAGTACTTCCTAGGAAGAGTCAAGTGTCTGTTTCAACAAGAATGGTGCTATTCAAAAAGTTTCCATAGCCTAGCTAGAGGTGTGTTGTTTTGTATTTCAGTTTACATATGGTGTTTTGAAAATTCATGCTTGTTCATTGGTGAGTTTATTGATTTCGTTTGACAAGTGTCTCTTCTTGAAATGGCACAACTTTGATTCTTATTCATCACCTGTGATTAAAGCAGTTACATGGTAAACTCCGAACTAAATTGAAGAGGTGACATACAAAAGTTCAGTAGGTCGCCATTCCTTCTAAGATACTGGAGTAAAAGCTCTTTGCCATTCTGAGAGCCTTTCTGAATTTAAATCAGTTCTTTCCTCCTGTACGGAAGCTCTCGGGACTGTTTGGTTTTCGTCCTAGCTCTACATTACAGCTAAAAGAACACTTCTGGTCACAAGTTTTCTGGGAAGAGAGACCACTGATCACCACCATGGCATGAGAGGAGATTTTTTTCCATGTTCAGAGTGACTTCTGATTTACAGAGAAAAGACTGCTTTGATATCTGCCCAATTCTGCAATTAGGCATCCTTTCATGTTTCTGCTGAGATTTACATTCTACTATCTTCTGCTTAGAAGCTAAAGGAGAAGTTAGCCCACAACTGAGATTTACGGGGATTGCAAAATATGTTGGTTGTGAGGAATTTTTTCATGTTTGTTAAATAGCTTTCTTTGAGCCTAGGTCCACCTGCTGCAAGATGCCTTTGATGAAAAAAACTTTTTTTTTTTTTTGTTTAGCCTCTTTAAACAGTCTTATTTTATAGAAAGAGCTATGAAGTCTTTTGAAAGAAGTCATAAGAATGAGGACAGAGATGAAAAAGATGGAAGTATTTCTACTCCAATTGCCATTTAATAAGTGAAGTCTTATAAATATCATCATGTTGTTAATCACTCACTGATAAGAGCTTTGGCTAAATCTTTTGTTCCATCTTTGTAAAATACTTTGTGACACTGATAAGCAGTATATTCTAAGTTGTTTGCTAAAAGAATATGTGTTGAGTTTAAGTACTACTCTTAAACAGTAGTTTTTGAAAACAGCTGCTTGAGAAGATCCTGAGTGACAAGCAGACCAAGAAAAATAATTTAAAAAAAAATTTATATATGTGCCTGAATGCCCAGTAAGAAAACAGCATGACAATACATTTGTTTTACTGATTCCAAGGGTATCCAGTGAGGGAATGTCACTGAAGTAGAAAAGGAGAAATAAACAGATGCTTTTTAGCAAAATAAGTATTTCCCCCCACACACACACACAAAAACCCCAGCAACGCACCAACCCAGACTTAAATGCTCACTTGCCACTGCAAAACAGCCATTTGTTTAAATGTACATCTTAGATGCTGGTAATAAAGAATGGCTCTGCATGCAGGTTTCTTTCGTCAAGGCCATTCCAGTTGCTATCCATGGGAATAAATGCAGCAATGTTTTTTATTTCTGTGTTTTTCCAAGAGCATTGGGAGGGGAGGGGGTGGAATTTATCTTAAATTTTATGGTACAAACTTTTATGAAGATATTAAACTCAGTTGTAGATGTCATTCCATAGTAGATTGTCTTCTAGCTCATGCTACTGGTGTCTTGTACCACCTTTTATCTTCTGACTGTTTCTCAAAACAGAAACGCATCCCTAGACCCTTTAACTGTATAGTTCAAAGCTATGCATTGTTCTTAGAAGATAATGGAATGCGTTTTTTGTGGGTGAAGGTGTATAACCAATCTTTTTTTTTTTTTGCCCCTGTTCGAAACCTTTACGTAATCAATAAGAATCTAAATATGGCACTTCAGCCACATGCTAAGAAGGCGGATCCTCGAGATCATAGAGCATATATTTCTGTTTAACAGCATCTGGGTCACAGTAGGTGTGATTTCTCTAGTCCACTGAATCAAGTATCCCGTCTGAAAACTATAGCAGAATTTATAAGAAACTATAGAAGCATAAAGAAGTCTACGCTTCCTACATTTACTTTAAAATAACATTGTATAAATGTTTCCAAGCAGTATGTGAGTACCTGGCATAATGGGAGGAATGTTCTCAAAATTAAAATGACAGATATGTTATAAGGATAATGAGGAGTAGGAGGGGAGGGTTCCTCTTCCACTGGCTAAGACAGACTTTTAGGACTTGCTAAGTAGTCAAGACAGATATTTTGATGGAATGATTGGGTCTGTTGCATTAAGTCTTTATTTTATTTATTGACTTTTTTTTTTTTGTTACTATGATGTGAAATACCGACAGCTAATATCTGCACATTAAAACAGAATCATAAATTGCCAGAAATTCTCATTAACTCTTTTGTATTGCTGATGTCCAAAAGGAAATCAGCTTGATAATTTCTATTTCTGATGAAGTTATTACTTTGCTTTAAGGTGAACAAAAGTGATTTGGGTGTAAAGTACTGGTTTAGTTTTGTACCCAAGTCAGTTCTGAATTTTAGTTGCTATAATAATATAAACATAATAGTTTAGGGCATCTGAGTTATATTAGTTTCTTATCTTGAGAAACACATTAAAGGAGTTCTACAACCAAACAAAACCACAGGTAAAGATCTGTAAGAATAATGCCAGACAGAAGAAAACAAAATTTCCAGAAATGGACTGGCTGTGGAAAGCATTGGTGTGAGTAGACTCATAACCCTTTGATAAGCTACATTTATTTTTAGTTTAGGTTTGTCCTGGGCCTGGCAGAGATGGGGTTAACTTTATTCATAGCAGCCGCTGAGGTGCTGTACTTCGCATTTGTGGCTAAAAGTGTTGATAACACACCAGTGTTTGGCTGCTGCTGAACCTCCCTTGCTCTTACTCACCACTCACTTCTTCCCAGTCCTGCTGAATGAGCAGAGGAGCTGTGCAGCTGAGCAAGAAATTTGCTGGATAATTTTTGCTGTTAACAGTTTATCTCCTCATTTGTCAGGTCCTTGTGATCTGATAAGTGACCAAAGCAAATATATCTGGAGGATTGTTTACTCAGGAAAGGAGTGAAAAAGTTTAATTACCCTAAAGTCAGTTAATTTATGTTCCTGTTCTCATGCTAATGATCTGATGCTAAAGTGTTTCTGTGGTTTTGGAGAGGAGTGTTTTACTGACTTTATCTGGGGGGCAAGCTTTTTCTGGGAGCATTAGGGAACAGTTCTAACAAATAGTGCAGAGTTGCAGAGGGGAATGGGAGTTTTTCGATTAATAGCAGATGAGGAAAGTTGCTGTTAGCAGAAAATTCTTAGGTTTTTATTTTATTCACTTAGCTGTTACTTTCATTCAAGAAAATGAACTTGATTCGTGTCCTGTTGTGCATTGCAACTGGCAATATGTTGAAACAGTAAACTCAGAGACTCTCCTTAGTGATGCTTTTGGTGCAGCCCAGACTTGGTGAAGACTCTGGGAGTTCAGTTGTACGGAGTTAAGTAGCCTGATATAACTGGCTTTTGAGTCACTATGTGAAAGGGTGCATTTTTACAGTGAACTTGTACTCTACATACTTAACCTACTTCCCTTTTCTGGTGCTGTTTAAAGACGCCTCTATCACTCTCTCTAAGAGGCAGAATTAGGTCTGCTTTCACCTCACGTAAATTCAGTCTAAAAAGTAATACATACATTAGAACTAATACATACACTTTTAATCTCAAATTGGATTTGTGTACATGAAATTTTACTGGAGTCTCTTAACACTGACATGCAAAACTGACAAACTGTATCAGACAGTCTTGTTTCGTTCTGTCTTGACATTAAACTTTTTGTCCATAAACGCAATGGCTAGCACTGAGTCTGTTGCAGATGGTAAAATGGTAGTGCTCTTTATTGTTGGATTATGGTGGACTTAAACATGACCTTCTTTACTTTTATTACTATTTTAAGTCCTGATTCAAGCCCTTGTCTCCTCTTTTGCCCTCTCTTTCTGTTTGGTTAGTGATGCTGAAAACTAGCAAATTTCCCTTGGCAGTGTAATTTCTCCCCTTTGCGTCACTGTTTGAATTTTCTGTTGTATATTCTGCATCAAGTTCAAGTTTCTTTGCTAGTCTTTAGGTTTCTCCACTTCCTTTTCATTCTGCTGTTTATGCCTAGCACTTCTTTTTGTATACCAGACTGCTTGCTTGAACAAGTTCAGATGCTGTTACTCATTAATACTTAGTGGGGGGGGAAAGATCTGTGTTATTCCGTATATGCTCTGTTTCTAAGTCCAGTGCATATCTGATGGTTCCAAAAGCAAAATTGGGAGAGATGAGAGAGTAACTCCTTGAATCTATGCTGCACTATTCTCTCTCCCATTGACCCCCCTGCATGTGGGGGGGGGGGGGGGGTCTGTGATGGAGAAGAGAACCAGGGAGAGAGGCACTGGGGAAAGGCACTCTGAATGAGACATTAACTGGCAGACTAAGAACTGATGTTGGGCAAAGTTTTCTTCTCTTTTTTTAAAACACTAAAGTAGGCCAAACATTGTAGTCTTGACATTTCAATAATTCAAAGAGTTCAGTAGCATAAGAAAACTTAGATATTTATTGCTCATCCCTTCTCCAGGTCATTGATAAAAGATTCTGAATAAAAGTGGTCTCAAAACCTGCTGCTAGAGGACATGCTGCTGGCTCTCCCCCATCTGAAAAGTGATCACTAAGCTTTCACCTCCCCTTTCACCAGGTTTAAATTCATAAAATGACCTTTCTTCAAATCTCTTTGCCACTTAAGTTTCCTGACTGGACTTTGGTGGGGAAACTTGTTAAAGAATTTTGGAAGATCTATATCTATTTTGCCATAGGATTCCCTTTGTGCATGTGCTTATTAACACCCTCATAGCCCTCCAGCAAGCTAATGAAGTGGATTTCCCTTTGCAGAGGCCATACTGACTCTTTCCCACCAAGGTTTGTTAATGCATGTGCTCAGTGGTCTTATTTTTTGTTACGGAGTCTGCCATCTTACTAGGGATGGAAATGTAACTCACTGGTCTGGGATCTCTATGAGGATCCCCTTGAGATCCATTTTTCAGATGGTACTTGCACTCTGGCAGAGTGGTTTTTTGTTTTGTTTTGTTTTTTTTTCCCTAACATTTGTTGATGCATGTTAGCTTGCTGTTTAACATAATTTTATGTTTCTGTTCCTTGAGAACTGAGGGATGAATGCCATCTGGTCATGGTGCTGTGCAAGCACATAGCTTACCTAATGGGCAGGACGTTTCCCATATGTTTTCTTCTAACTCATCTAGCTCTTCTGCGCTCTCCAACCCACATCTTCAGCACAGAGGGCTGACACAGAGATCTCATTCATTTCATCCCCTTTCATACTTTTCACCAAGTGATCCTACCGCTTCTCTAGCTGGCTTCCTGATTTTGAGTGACTTTTCAGAAGTTTTTGCTATCAGCTTTACTGTTGTTTATAAGACACTTTCCAGATACTTCTTTAGCCTTTTTAATTTCTTTTTTTGGCCTGTCACATTTTGTGAGTTTTACTTATTGATTTGCTTATTCCTCAGTGATATCTCAACAAATAAACACAATTTTTTTTTAAAGGAATGAGTATTTAAGCGAACAAAAATTGAGAGCTCACTAAATACTACTACATTTGAAGGTTAAAGCTCAAGTTAGCTCTCTTGAACTGTCCGCCATTTTTGACCATCTTCCAGTATGATCCATGAAACAGTAATCCAGCAATTAGTGACATTGCAGTCAGATCATGATAGTCATGTTCCTTTTGGTTGAGTTGTGTTTGATATAGATAAACCAGTGTTTCACAGATCCTCACTTTAAGCACACAACACTACAAAGCATTGCCCTTCTTAGTTGGGACAAAATAATATTTAGGTGACTCAGAAAAGAGCTATTGTTAAACAGTTGGTCCTTTGTTCCCTCTCCCATTTGCTCTTTCCCGCCCCCTCCACCCCCAGTCTTATTTCTTCAAGGTGAGTTGTGCTTAAGAAAGAGATGGTTACAGTGTTGCTTATTTTTGTTTCTCAAGGGTTATATAAGCTATTCTGTTAAATCCTACTTCTGAAAGCAGAGCAAGTGTTGTTCATGAGCCAGCTGTTCAGAAATACTCTTTTAGAAAAGAGGATCTTCAAACCAGCCTTTCATTTCAGCAGAGGTTTGAGGTCCAGCTTGCGTGTGTTCCTCTGGAGACGTATCTGTGGCATTTCACGCAAGGGAGGTAGCTGGGATAAGTAGCAAAGCTTTCCATCTTGCAAAGGGTTTTGTTCCTCTCTGGGAAACAGTATAAAGGTGACTAACAGCTTTTTGAAGCAGTCTTCCCCTAGTCGATTGTCTTTATCTTTTCTTTTACTTTCCTTTTATGTGCTTCTGTAACTATCTTCTCCAGTCAGTGAGAATCATTAATTTTGCAAGCAGCTTGATTGAATATTTCTATTCATCTTAGAACACAAAATATTTTAGCAAAATTTTATTCATCTGGGTTGGCAGTAGAGGTAACTTTTTAGACAATGCTGAATTCCCATCAAGTGAGAGAGCTGACTTCTCCATCTCTTTGTTTTTTTGTGGTTTGGCTGTTTGGTGTGTAGTTTTTTTTTGTTTGTTTTGGGTTTTTTTGTTGATTTGTTTGTTTGTTTGTTTGTTTTTTTCATCTTGGAGAATTGAGCATAGACGCTAGATTGGCCTCTATAAATTTAGCCTAAGAAGCTGTTCATGTAAATGTACATCACAATAACAGGAGGTGAGAAATTCATGCTTCTCATCAGAAGTGCTAGCAGTGCTTCTGGATTGGGATGAAAAAAAATTTTACTATGTTGTTGGAATATTTAGTTTTCAAGCTCTAAATTAGTAAGATATTAGAAATATTTGAATGTATCCAATCAAGTAACTGTACAAATTAGGAGGATACAGGATTGTACATAAATGAAAACTGTATCATACCGTAATGGAATTTCACAGTAGGAGTGGATGTGTGTCCCAAAGTCTGTATATAAATACAGCTGCTGCCATATAGATCAATATCAAAGAGTTATTCTAAAGGAATATACAATAACATAATTTATTCAACATGAAAACACTATTTTTTTTTTTTGTTAGAGAAAAGGGAGATAGACTGAAGATTAAAATAATTACCTAAACTGTGATGGTATTAACTGAGAGTTTACTAGCTGCAAATGGGAAATGAACTACATACTGTGAATTTAGTAGGCATTTCACTCAAAATTATTCAGTAATTTTGTATTTTCAGAGGTGTTCTTTCAGTTGACATTTTAACCTTTTATATTTGTCATGTGTTAGTTCTGCTAAAACAGCTGTCAGGTGAAATGACAAGATGAGATTTTTCTACCTAAACTTGACCTGTCAATATCTTACTCAATAAGAGATAGTCTGTAAGAGAACATAAAGTAGAAAAGAAACTATGAAAACATTGTCCCAGGAGAAAAATTATTCCTTACACTTGCTGGAATAGCTGATTGAAAAGAAAGCAAAAAAGCATTTAAAACAGGACATTAGAGCAATTTGTTCAACTTTTCAGACACAAGTCGTTTGACATAACTGTAGAAACAAGTGCCTGGACAACTTTTCAAATTATGTTTTATTACGTAACAGCAGCCTTTTGCATTATGGTGGGGTTTTTTTGTTTGGTTGGTTGTTGTTTTCCTTCTCTGCAGCAGTACTGGCTTCTGTATTGGAAACTATGTTGATTTAACTCATAACTGGTGGTTTTGTTTGGGCTTAAAGTCGCTTTGTCATTGTTTCTTCTGCTGCTGGTTATTAAGAGATCATGTGTTACTTTTGTAACCAGGTTTTGTCTGTTAGTAATTGATCTTAAAATATCTTCAGTAAAAATTCAAGACAATTGCTAGACTAACATGCAGATACTGACATTCAATAATCTATAAGTGCTGCAGATATCTTGGCTGATTCTGTGATTTAAATTTGTGTTTGGTGGCTGTTTGGCCTTAAAACAAAATGTATAGATGAAACCAAATTTGTTAACTACATTTTCTTCCAGGTTTTGAGTATTCTGGTAATTGTAGCCAGTGATTGTGGTACCTCTGCAAACAGAGTTAAAAAATATGCTGCAGAACATGGTTTTGTATAATAGATACTGTACACGGGTTAACCCAATACTAATATCATCTTCAGTGTAATTTCTGAAGCAAAAATAAAAACAGGTAACATTTGAGGATTGTGTGCTGGCAACAACTGATTTGTAATTCAAAACCAGCAGTTGAACTCTCAATCCTTTCTTCTTCAATCTCTTTCGGGGGCTTTGTTGGAAGAAAGTATTTCTGGGATCCCACTTATGATACATATTTAACCATACTAGCATCTTGGGCAACCTTTTCTCCTTATAAGATTCAGTTAGTTTCCAACGTAATGATCTTAAAGTGATAGTGGTGTGTGCTGACTTCCTATTCCATGTGTTTCAGTTTTCAACCATCAAGTTTCAGCACTGCTTATTGAAAACATAGAACAATGCTTCTATTAAAAAAAAAAAAAAAAAACAAAACAAAACACAAAAAAACCCCCAACAACACAGAGATGGTTTGTTCTTTTTAGAGTCCAATCTTGAAATGCTATAATTTTCCAGCCTTTTGTAGATGTTGTATTCCCAGTGTATTTCTGTTCATAAAGCAACAGAGCACATTTACATAAAATGAAATTTATGACTGTATGTTCGCTCTTTGAATTGTTATCATGGGTCCTTATTGCCTAATAGTGAAAGAATGCAGGACTTCAGAAATAAAGTAATTAGTTCCAATTTCACTGGAATTGCAAGTGCTTATTTACAAACTGTTTACTTATGGTTTTGTATTCTTGTTGTAATTCACCAACTTCTTTGGTTTTGGCTTTTTTTTTTTTGTCATGAAATGGTTTATTCTAATTTCATTGCAAATTTACATATTTGCTTTTCACTAATTTCCCTGGAAATTCAAATAACCCTTTTAAGTTAATACTAGTCTTTAAACTCCTAAGCAGACTAGGACTGTGAAGCCCTTGGTCACTTGTGTAATATGCATTTTGTTTAAGATGTTATAGGTTGTGTCTGTATAATGTGTAAGTCTGGGAGTGTTTTAAACTTGGCCACTTTAAGTGAGAGTGAATGGTACTGACTGTTAAGCTATCATCCAGGATCATCAGGTTTTATACAGCCACTCATCTGGAATGAAGTTTTTAAACATCTAGTTTCAGCTCTTGGGAAAAAAAAAAAAGAGAAATCTAGATGAAATCTGTGGTGAAAGTGAGAAGGGAATATGAGGAATTGAAGTTCACAGCTGCATTCCTGGATCTACAAAATCCAGATGTACGTTTTTGAGCACAGTATGAAATTGCTTGTTTGCATCACCCATACGCAGTACTGTGGTGACAAGCATTTTTTTAAGAGCTTTAAAATTGTTATACTGAAATATACCTGAGACATTAGAGTGTGTTACAGAAACTTCTGATGAATCATTTAAGATTATAAAACTGAAATAGAAAATTATTCTAATACAGTCTGAATGTATAAGACCTACCTATAAGTTTGATAATTGGGGGGTTATTGCTCAACTCACATGTACTTAATTGTTTTGTTAGTTTGTGCAACTTTATTCTGATTCATCTTGTAGCTTATAAAAGGCATTCTATCAGGTATTCTCATTTGTTGACTTGGTGTGGTTTCACTCATGGGTGATGGGATTTGATGCTTCCTGTATCCCTTTAAAAAATGGTTGTGAAAGCTGATCCTGAACAAATCAGTGTCGACATCCAACAATATACATAGCTGCAGCAGTGAGAGGACAAAGAAGGTTGAGCTATCCTTGCACTTGAGTGATGTGACAGTATAGGTTTTATTTCTGAGGTGTTCTGGTCTTCCGTTTTAGCCATACACTTTGTCTTTTGCTTTGAGCAGATCAGATGTGAGACAGGTGTGATCTGAAAGTTAGGCCACCCCAAATTCTTATGGTTCTGTGTCAAAGGTAATGTACTCTTCACTCACAGCATGGCAGCAGACTCAGTTGAGGAAAAGTGTCATTGATACAATTAATGAAAAGCAGTCTCATGGAGGGATGAATTTTACTTCTTGAATGAACAGACACATCCAGGATTTTACGTCTTGAGTGTACTATTTATTTCCTGTAAATCTTTTTGCTTGATTCAGCATTTGAGGAAAAGTGTTGCATATATGTGTTTTTCTTCATTCTTTTTTTCTTTTTTCTCTTGCTTCCCACTCCATCACATTTATAGCACATTGAATCTCGTGCTATGGGGATTGTGGCAGTTGCTACAAAGATTAAGGAGAGCATCTGCCCTGAAATGTTAAGTGCTTTTGAGTGGTGTGGTTTGGTTCTCTTAGAAATGCTGGAGATGGGCAACAACTAGAGAAAGTATAGTGACCAAAGTGCAACTGTCTGCAGCAGAAATTTTACACCCTCCTCCCCGGTGTCTTCTGCTTTGCTCATGTGCTGTCATCTTGTTCTGCTAACCATTAGGATTCTGCTTGGTATATGTGTCTTCCTCTGTAGCTTGATCTTTTTCTTAGGATCACTTAAAACGGTTTAAAACAAATCTGGTGTTGTAAGAATCTGGGCACAATTTAACATGTCCTCTGCCTTCCCATTTAGATTCCTGTGGCTCACTGTGGTTGCAGCTTTTGACCATTACCAAAAGATTACAGTTCAAAAGGTGGTGGAAATGTTTTGCAACTTCAATCCAGAAAGGCCTACAACATCAGTTATGTATTCAGGGTGATTATGGGCAGATTAGCCTCAATGATCTAAGTAGCTTTTCTCATCAGTGTTCCTAGTCATTTCTGTATTATATTCTGAAGATCATTTACATTAATAACAAAATGAAAAGAATAATATTAATTTTTAGAGCAATTGGAAAAATTTTTGGTCTTAAATAAACAAACTAAATAACCTTACAGTGATCCAATATTATCTCAATTACATGTTTACAGTAGAGCTTTTTATTATTTATCTCTTACCACAGCTGTAAAATTGTTGTCATTTCCTGAGCAGGAGCGGAACAGGAGAAAAACTGGCTTGGATTAATTTTTTTTTTTTTTTTTTCCTGATGTGTATGGCTGAATTAAATCTTTTAAAATTTGTAAGAAAAAAGAAATCACAACTTACAAGGAAAAAGAAATCAAATTGAAGATTATATTAAGGATCAGGATGAAGAAATTACAAGATCAAAACCTCTTATCTTATTTTCAAAGCTGGTGTTGCTTTTATAATATCAGTGCTGTTCAGATTCTGAAGGGCTTCGCAAGCGTGACTCCCAGAGGATGGTCAAAGAGAAATACTCCTTTAAAACATCTAGTCAGGTGGACCCTGATCCCCAGCTGAGGTTTACTGGTGCAGTATTGACAGTAACTTGTCCTGATCTGTGCTGAGTAAATCACATCTAATAACATGCAATGACATTCACTGTGTGATGTTTATTTCTGAGGTGTTCTGGTCTTCCGTTTTAGTGATGGCTGCTTTTTTCTTTTCTCTCCCTTTTTAATTCCCAAGCAAAGCCTATGCTAGATCATTTCGCTATTGCCAAGACAACTCTGTTACAGCACGGAACGTAGTGCCAGTGCAATAAACGAGTAAAATGCATTGGTGGGTAACTCATGAGGGATTTCCCTTGGCAACGCTAGGGAGGCTCACAAGTTAAGTGTGTAATACATCTGGGTCAGCTCTTGTGGCTTCTCTCAAAGCTTACCCTATGTTTGGTGCTGTGTTCATATGTAAAAATACCCTTCCTGAATCATCATGGAGGGGAAGCTGTGTTCAAACATCCGTCTAGAAGTACTGGAGGAGATTTATCTGGCAAAGGGGGGAGTTGGACACCCAGACACAATTTCTAAGTATCTGAAAGAGTCTGAAAACCCAACAGAGGTAATAGCTTAGTAACAGTTTGTGGGGTTTTTTGGTGTTTTTTTTGACAGATAACATTAGAAAGAGAACAAGTTGAATATGACTCGTTAGAAAGAGATCAGTCTTACCTGTCAAAATTTGTTTGTATTTACACAAATTGCTGTAGAGCTTTTTTGTTTTTTTTTTTTTTTAAGTGCCTGTTACAATTTTAAGAAAGTCAAAAAATTTGTGATGAATGCTGCAGTACGAGTCAACCTGTACAGATTTTGCTAATTTTCTTTATGGCCAGCTACTATTACTAGCTAGTTATAATGGTCTTTTCACTTAAAAACTGTTAAGACTTTTTTGAGTATTGGCAATACAGCTATAATGATTTTTCTGTATTACTGTTTTTTAGAACAAGCATCATGTCTAATTGAAGTAGGTATCTAAATGGGTGTAGAAATAGTTGTGCTTATCTTTTAAAAAATGTATTGTTAAAAATGAGAAGATGTTAAAGAATAAATACATAAAATTATGAAATACAAGTTCTGTGCAGGATGATATGAAACACTTAAGCTTTTTATATTTTTATATTTTTTTATATTTTTTATATTTATTTTATATATAACAGTGAATACAGCACTGTTATTTAAGAAAATATTTTAAATCTATAGGATGACAAATCTGAGGAATGAAAACTGTGTGCCATTCCACTATATGAGTTTTGTAAACAACTGCAACTTGGAAAAGATTGTTTTTTATAGATTAAAAAATAGACTAGGTAAAAAATATAGACTAGGAAGTCTCACATCAGATATCAGTACAGGCTTTTGCGTGAAGCAGGCTGTGGCATTTCTCTAAACTGATTTTTGGTTTCACATGCTCTGATAGTTTGGAGCATAAGTCTTTTAAGGGATAAAAGAGGGCAACACTTGACTGAAAGATTTTTGTTGGTGAAGGGTTCAACACAGTCCTTGGCAATGACTTGCAATTAAAAAATCAACTTGTGTTTTCTTTAATCTGAATGTGTGTACATAGATGTATATTTATTAGTTTACCAGCTATCAGATCTCATACTTTTATCTTCTAGATTGAAGAGTTTGTATGGATATACATACATGGGTATTCACAGAGGGTATGATTCTGCTATTCTAACTCTGTTGTTAATAAGATAATTAGACCCTAAGACATTATTTGCAAATCTATTATTTGTATATTACTATATGTTTCTTAAATGCTTCAAATAATTTTCGTGCTTCTTTGCACAGCCATCCCTTTTATAATATATTTCAAAACTTTGAGACCCAGAAAGGAACCAGCCAGTGAGAATTAGTTACCTTGGTGACAAACATCAATGTAATTTTTTTGTTTGTTGTTCCTCATATGTATGTTCAAGGATCACACCGATCCTTTAAACATGCATATCAGATTAACTTCCACTTTGTTATCTTTACCTCCTTGTAACAGTTTGTAATTATTATTTGTTGTGGTACAACGGTATCACACAGTGTTACTTGATCCAGTTATTTTATTTTATTATTACAGCCTGGCAGGGAGACAAGAGGTAGAAGAGGTTCAAATTAAAAAACCCAGTGAAACAGTACTGACCAATTTGATAGAGAGCAGTCCTGGTGGAACTGCACACTTGTTATTGCATCTTTGTAGGTGTTACTTGGCAGAAGTTTTAGCAGGAAAATTATTAAGCTGATTAGGTAGCCCTACGCTATTCCTTTGAAGCGTAAACAGGCAGCATGGAAGATTGTATGCAGATGCTTTTAGGGAAATGTAACAAATGGAGACTAAGTTTGGTACTAGTAATAGATGTCATTTGAGAGGGTGACAACTTGGTCAGAATATTGTGATTGGAAGTAAAGTGGCAGGTTATCCTTTTTAAAAAGGAATTTCATATTTGAATGTGATGATTGCTCAATGTACTGAAGACAGCAATGAACCAAAAATAAAATGGTTTTAATCTACCTGTTTTAGTAATTAGTATTATTTTAAGTTATTGTTGTAAATCCTCAAGTTTAGTTCTGCTTCATAGTGAAAAATTTCATGCTATTCAGAAACTTATTAAAAAAGTTATCTTTTCACCTTCAGAAGCCATTTCTCAAGGAATAGTTCTGGCATATTTGTTTGTAAATACTTTCAAGATTGCCTTTATTCATAAAGTACACAATCGGGTGGGCTGTGCACTGCAAGAAGAGTGATGACATTGGATTCTACTCTTCTTAACAGAGAGAGGGGGAACATACCAAAAAAGAGCAAATTTACCTGCGTAGGTTGTCAGAGGGACATATCTTTCTCTGTGGACTGTACAGAGGATTTAGACAATTATGTTAAGCAGGTTTCCTCATCTTGCTCTGTCTTTCCCTGTC
Organism: Tyto alba; assembly: GCF_018691265.1. NCBI lineage: Eukaryota > Metazoa > Chordata > Aves > Strigiformes > Tytonidae > Tyto > Tyto alba. The sequence goes on along the minus strand of NW_024881316.1, from coordinate 37,156,456 downwards.
TCCATGCTCTGTTTTCTAGTGTATCACCTAAAGTGAGATACCAGGATACATAATCAGTGGATTGGTTTCCAGGTGATATAATTGTATTGTAGAGGCACTGCTCTGCTTGCCTGTCTCTTTTTCTGAGTTTTTATTATTCTGCTACCAATCTCCTAAGCAACCTTGAAAGAACTACTGATGTTGTTTATAAAATCAATGAGTTTGCAGTGGTTAGAGGGCTTCAGAAAAATATCGTGTGGACAGGAGAAAATATGCCCTGTAGCATTTAAAATGACTGTGAGCAGTCTGTCAGCTAAGTCTTGAAAAGAAAAAAAGGGGGGAAAAAAAAAGCTATTTAGAATGACCAGCAACTCAGAAAAATTCAGGCATGCTTAAGATTCAGACATTTGGTGCGTGTTTTACTCTGTTGTGCACTCCAGTTAGTGTTCATAAGTTTAGCTTTTAATTTAGCAGAATCATTCAGTAATAAAAACAAAGTATATTTGTCCTGTACACCCAATATTTTTGAGATCACAGCAGTTAAATCAGCTTTTTCTCTTAGAAAATATTTCAACTACAGTAGGCATCCCGAAGTACTTTTTGGTGGCTCTTTTGGCGGCACTTCTTCCTCAGTGGGTGCTGCACAGAAGTCATGGTGCTTCCTTACGGTATTGTGCTGCTGGTGGCCTTGTTATTCAAGGAAGAGAGAAATCAAGATATTGAGTGTGCTGAGTGATTACATATCGCACACAGCTGTGTTCAAGTGGAAGTGCATAGACATAGCCACTGTCGAGATCTTGAGATAACTGGTAACTCTACAGTATGTGCGTTCCTTTTTCATTTCAAACATGAAGACTGTATTTGTTTCATGTTCGAAGCTGTTGCTTTTCTGTGTGGGTTTTTGACTACAGAATTTAGTGGTTGATTAAATATGTGCTTGATGTATAATTTCTAGCACAGTAATGTAAATTTTATTTGTGATGAAAGTATTTTGAAAACAAAGGTTGTCCTAATCTATGGATGATAAATATTTAATTATTTGAAGGTTTCAGGGTGTAGGCAGTGCCTTGTGTATAATTTGCAGATCCTGCAACACATCTCAGTCTTTGAAAGTATCAGTGCTTGATACTTAAAATGCTAAACTGTTCCTTTTATCAATTCTGTGTAATAGAAGTGTATCAGAAATTCAGTAACAAAAAAAAACCCAGTTTGCAATGTTCCTTCCATTCTTATTTTTGTGATAGTCTCTGTTTTAGAGTAAACTTACTTGTAGTGTTTGTAATTGAGGAGAGATTTGGTAAGCTGTCTTTGATTTGTTGAAGTGTTTTGGCAATCAGTTGCCTAGTTCAACATTAATAAAAATGAGGGTTTTAAAAATAAATAATTTCAGTCATGGTGAAGTACTTGTTACCACTAATTTGGTTAGGTAAGTTTGAAGTTTTGTAGCATATGGAATAGTCTAAAACATTCCAAAAGGATAAATTTTAATGTCATAGTGAATAGCCCTTACAGAAGTGTGGAATTCTGCTGTACTTAAAACTTCTCAGAAATTGAAACAAATGTTTCAGTTCTGAACACAGGGATCAATTGTAAAATGATTTTTTCTGCAGAAATTTACAGGGCTTCTTTTAATTTGACGTCAATTATTTTCACAGGCTGATCCAAAAGAGTTGATTCAGATGGTCACAAAGCATGTTACTCAGTATGGCTATACAGACTGGCCTGAAGAAATTGCAACTTTGATAAATCAGCTACATTACTACAATGAACGACTACTGGATTTCACTCAAGCCCAGATTTTGCAAGGACTTGGCAAAGGAGTGGATGTGCAGAGGTTTACAGCAGATGGGCAGTACAAGAGAGAAACAATACTAGGATTGGCAGAGTAAGTAATGTCTGTTATGTTCATTTTCGTTATTTTAAAATGGAATTACTTTAAGGTTTAAATCAGGAAAATAAATTGAAAGCAGTAGTGACCTTTTAGAATAGATAAATTACCAGTTGCTTTAGATATTCACACTGTAATGCTGCTAAAGTTGGAGCCTTTTCCATTCAACTATCCCACTTAAATGTTGCTCAAATAAATGGATTGATAACTGTTAATGGAAGTTATAACTTTTTATTAACTGCTAATAATCAAGTTAATCAGGGATGAATACAATCAGAACGTAGATGGAGGTCTCCTCTCCATCTCTTGTAAACCTGCCCTAGCATTGTATTAGGGTATGCCTGAGGATCAGAGTTTGTAATGAACTATAGTTTTTTTAAAAAAAGGGTAATAAACTGTATTTTATTTTTAATAATTCAGTTAAAGCTACTGTATATTACAGTATCTTTACCCTGTAGTCATTTGGAGGTCCTGAAGCCTTCACTGCACATGTTCTGATATTTAGAATGCTTTTGTCTCACCTTTCAGTTATCCAGAATAGAAAAAAGGGAAAGATTTAGGGTAGTACTGCCTCTTCATTTTAAAAATACCTTTAATTAACATCTGAATGCAGGCACTTAAAGCTGTGAACAAGTCATGAATATACTTGAACTCTGTGTTTAGAAGACAATCGCAGTTGACTAGAATTTAGACCTGTCAAAGGAAGAGTTCTGTGCAATAAGAAGCTTTTAATATAATTTTTAATCTAATTTTAAACTACGCTATGCATAAATTTTTGAAGAGCATATCTAGATGTTTACAGTCTTCCACCTATGTAGCTACTTATAGCTACAATTCCATTAGAAATTTGTTAATAAAAAACCATTGATATGAATGCTAAATAAGAATAGTAGTATAACCTCAGGTTTTCAACACTAATTAAACTGCTACTTTGCATCTGTAAAATCCATATTTGCATAGATTTTGGCACTGCATTCTTAAAAATAACTTATAAGCATCTTCTAATTTTTCCATTGGAGTTACCTGTTTTATATATGTTGTCATTGAGCACATATATCAGCAGAATGTCACTAGCCAATGTTACAACTTGATAATTATCCACAGTAACTTAAAATACAAAAATCCTTCTGTTATTACAGATATTTACTTTGGATGCAGCATGCTTACTTACATGCTCACTCAAGAGTCCTTAAGATACTGTCTTTCACAAAACAAAGTAAATATGAGGAGAAAGTTCCTTACAGTAAGTAGAGATCGAAACACAGTACGAAAGGTTTAGTAAAAGTAAGGCTTCATAGCATGTGAACGAGAGTGGTAGTTCCATGTTAGGCAGTTGCAAAGATCTAGTTAATTGCTTGTTCAGTTTGCAGCTTCCTTGCTTTAATCTTTTCAGAAGACTCTTAATCTGCATTTTCAAATGAAAACAATGTGCAAATTCAATATAACTGTGTAATGCATTTTTTCTTATTTTTGAATTATCGTTAAATATCTCATGTTTTTAATCTCTTATGAACTGTTGTTTGCAGGAACAACACCTGGAAGAGATGCTATCTTATTTACAAAACAGCTATGTGGTAGAATAAGCAAGTTGCTAAAACTGATTAACAAATAGTTTTTAATTTTATCTTCTATATTTGGTGTATTGTCATTAGAGGTTATTATGCATTATTTATCAAATATTTGAAGATCTACGTGCCTCACAAACATAATCATGGTTAGTTCTCAAGCAGCTAACAATTTATTTGGGCAAAATAGAACTAGAATATATATAGAAGGGATTAGGGAAACTAGAATGAGACTAAATGGGAATTCTTGAGTAATCAGGTGAAGTTCCATTAACTTCAGGCCAACTATGGTGTATAAGGTTTTAAAATTATTCTTTTACCTGAGGCCAACTTTTGGGTGGCTTCCCCCCCCCCCCCCATTCACCTGGTCTGAGGTCTTCAGCCCTTCACTGCTTCTCTTAAAATGTTGAAATCAGAAGTTGATTTTAATGTTTAAATACCGATTTCTTTTTCTCTCATGTCACTGATCTGAAATACTTATTTTAGGTTTTTAGAAAAATTGTGCAGTTATCAAGCAATGTGAATTTTATGACTTGGCTTGTGCTTATTGGGTTCCCAGGATGATTTTGGTACATATGAACTAGGTCGCTTTCTAGAAGACTAAACCAGAAGGTCCTGTATAAAGCCACTTCAAATGTGCTTATTAGTGACATTAGCTTCTGAACCATTGTGTATGCTTTTGCTATACTGCTGTGCTCTATTGCCAGTGTAGACACAGCCTTTTCTCCATGGTGCATTGCTGCTGCAGAACTTAACAAACAGCCGTAGCCTTCCATCTCATTTTCCTGCTTCAAATATGAGAAGAAACTAAAGGCTTTTGGCTTAAATCTCCATTTCACTTCTCCGAGTTGGATTTTTTATTTTTTTTTAAAAAACATTTTTTGAGGACAGACAACTGGGAAAAGTGGATCTCATTTCCCTTTATTATGATTGAATCCAGTGGTGGTTCTAAGGCTTTGTAGCTGATTGATGGCAACAGAAAATGTTGAAGACGGCAATTGTGAGCAAACACATGCACATGTATGATAGAACAGAGATTTTGGAGAACAAGACAGAAAAAAAATAAATTGCTTTGAGCTGCCAAATGTTTATTTCTGTGAGCTTGAAGATAGCAAAATCCCAGCTGAATGCTACTGCACAGGTGTATTTTTTGATACTTTGGAAATGCGTGCTAGCACACAGGCACGGTGGCTGAGAACCATACACAAGAACTACTTCTGACTTTATTTTTGCACCAGTCTTGGTGCAACAACACACAGGAAGTACATCCAAGCTGTGCCTGCAGGAGAGCCTTCAGAGGGGATTTCTCAGACAGTCCTCAAGCTCACACAGACAGGCAGTGAGTGCTGGGCGTGACAAGGTATACATAAAAGAAAGTTAAAAGGTCCTTCATAAGCTAATGGCCATTTTTTCAGCTTTTCATTGTGTAACAATTACTTGTTCTTGCCTCATTAGTGCTATCCTAACCATGAATAGCATGTTGCTGTTCTTCATTTATACAGTATCATTTCCTTAATCCTCAGTTGCCTTATGCTGCCACTGCATGCCACTCTTAAGACTGAAATACAGGATTTTAGTAAGGTTTATAAAGTGGGAGGGGGAATGGATCCCACTAGCTCCAAGAGCCACTCCTGGATTTGTATGATTTGACTGAGTTACTGTGCAACTCATCTTTCTCTTTCACTCAATCATAGTTACAGAATGGTTGAGGTTGGAAGGGACCTCTGATGGTCATCTTGCCTGATCCCTCCTGCTCAAGCAGGGCCACTTAGAACCAGTTGCCATGAACCATGTCCAGGTGGCTTGTGAATATCTCCAAGGATGGAGACTCCATAGCCTCCCTGGGCAGCCTGTGCCAGTGCTCAGTCCCTGTCATAGTGAAAAAGTGTTTCCTCATGTTCAGATAGACCCTCCCGTGTTGCAGTTTGTGCCCATTGCCTCTAGTCTTGTCACTGGTCACCATGGAAAAAGAGCCTGGCTTTGCCTTCTTCACTCTGTCCCTTCTGATATTTATAGACATTGATGAGATCCCCTTGAGCCTTCTCCAGGCTGAACAGTCCCAGCTCTGTCAGCCTTTCCTCACAGGAGAGATGCTTCAATCCATCATCTGCATGGCCCTTCACTGGACTCTCTCCAGTAGCTCCATTGTTCATTTTAGAACTGCTCAGTTCATTTCAGAAGTTGTAGTATTTACTTAAGCAGAGGATTATTAGATCATTCCTAAAGATCATATTTTCTCTGTCAAGATAGTCTGTATCTTGATGATAGAAGCAAAGTAATATATTGTAATTTTTTATTAATGAAAGCATTGAAATCAGTGTTAAGGACTACCCTGCAGAATACTACTGTTAACCTCATCACCTCCAGTGTATCTTGTCCCAAATACCCTGTTATCTTTCCCTTAGCCAGTGGCATACTTGCTGTGCAACTCTTGCGTCAATCTTCACTTGAACTAGTAATCCCCTTGTTGACAACATATCAGATGATTTCTGGAAAATGCAAAGGAATGTAAGCTCGCATGTTGTGATTTGGCAACAGTTGTTGTGTATCCCTGGTTAAAAAAAGATCTGCTTTTATATATTGAATGACAACCTGCACAAACTGTGGCTACTAATCTGGAATTTACAAGGTAGTGTTGTCATGGTAGTACTTAATGTCAAAAACTAGAATAGAGCATCTGACTCTAAAAGATTAGATGATGCTTATTGAGTATCTTTGAAAAAGTTTAGATCATTATCTTCTTACATGTACATCATTACTTGCTGGGTTACAAAGTGTTCTTCTGTTTACATTGATGTATTGAGTCTAATTTCAAGAGGCTGGATACAGGAAGCCTTGTTGATGTGCTGGAAAATCAGATGGAAAGTGACATGGCCATTGGAAAAGAAGAGACAGGATAGAGTGTGGGATTTTTTTTTTTTTTTTTTCCAGTAAATACTTTTATCTTAAAATATATTTATTTATTCTAATTTTTAATGCTTGTGTTCTGCCTCCTTCACTTTGCATACATGTTATTCAGTGTAAAGTGCCTAATATTTTTCAGGGGTTGTCGTAAGAGTCATTACAAGAAGACTGGATTTTTTGCCCCTTTTTTTTTTTGTTTTGTTTGTGTGTGGGTTGTTTTGTTCTGTTTTGTTTTTACTATTAGAGCAATACTTACAAAGCAAAGACTATTCACATAGCTGGATGTGAAGATTTTTCATCTTTATGTTCTTTCTTGGCATTTCGCTTGTTTATTCTGCATCATATGTCTTATTTTCATTCTATACTATCTGTAGCAACTATCACAGTGGAATGTAATACGTTGGATTGAGAGTCTAAAAATCAGAATTAAGGTATATGGATGTGTCAGCTATTCACTTAGGGTGGTGAAGAAGTTACACATCCAGTTGTAAGCCTTGTTTAGCATTGATCAAGATATGGTATAGATCTACGTTTGTAAATGACAAAAAAGAAGGGAGGATATGCTCTCTAATCCGTAGGTTTTTTTCTGCTTTCTTTCTGTTGTCATACATGAATCACAATGATGGTATAGATAATGTGGTAAAAGTTACTGTTGCTTCACAAACTCTGCCCTCTAAACTTCTCCCCCCCACACCCCTAGGATTGTAGTAAACAATGTGAAAGAATCTAAGGAAGATGTTAAACATAATATGACAGGACCACTCAAGTTTATGGAGTTAACATGAGTCTTACAATAATATAATTTTGTAAACTAATTTACCGACAGTTTCAATTGTATTTTGTAATCGTTCATGTGGTGTAAGGCTTTTTTCCTTAGTCCCACATGACTTCTTGTTAAAGAATCTAAAACAATATGGTCAGCAGTATTCACATTAAATACATTTTTTTTAAAAGATTGTTCATGGCAGGTCTATTAGGATGTAATTACAGATAGTGTTTTTCTTGGAATTATCCTGAAGAAAAAAAAAAACAAACAAACCCACCCAAGAAACACCAAGAAAAACAGCATCAGCTTTAATAGTATTGCTCCTATACCAGCCTAAAAACAAGAACCATGTGTGTGTATTTGAACCACACTAACTTCAGTGAATTAGTAAAAATTATTATGAAGTTAACTTCAGGCTTTGATTGCTGAACAGACTCTCCATCTGTTGTTTTGTTAAGGGGATATCCACTGACAGAGAAACACTTTTTAATATTTCTAGGACATTTACAGAGTGGATCTGGACATCTTCACACCTTCTTTTAGTCTGCAAATACTAAAAAGTGTTTTTATCTGAACTTCTGGGAAGAGTTTTAAGGATCTGCAAACCAGTTGTGCTAAAACACTGTAGATGTTGCAACTAAATCAAATAAATGCTGTGACCCATTACATCCTTTATCACTTTGTAAGTGAAATTAAATGAAATCTGAGGCTTTTTTCTTTAGCACAAAGGTTAAGTGGAAACTGTCATTGAGAACCAAAGTGTATGTGCAGTAGGTACCTGCCTTTGGAATATCTCTATGCTTTGATGCCCCCCTGCCCAATGGAGCACTGAGTGTAAGCAAACGCAATAAGACACACTTCATGTACTTTTATTTAACAGTGATTCTAGTTGCTTTGTTTGTGGAAAACAAAACAAAACAAAACAAAAACAACACCAAACTTTAAAAAGAAATCATTACTTTTCTAATATAAATACTTATATTTGTGTCATGTCTTTGGGGGCTTAGTGTAACTTTTCCTTGTTTTCTTTTATGTCTCTTCTCTAAAAGAACACTTGAAGAAAATGTGTACAAGATTGCTGTTTCTTTGGCTCAGCGATACAATGTTCCACTTTGGGAAGTTTATATGACCCATCTGGAATTTTTATTCACTGACAGTGGGTAAGTTGTCTCCCTTGCAAATACACATATGATTCTGGTACAAAGGAACATGTGGTAACCTATGAGAACATTTAAGTGTATTGGGGGTAGATTTTGATTTGAGTTTTCATTTTTCTCGTGTTGTGATACTTTGGGAATTTTTTGTCTTTTCCATGTGATGCTTTTGTAACTAGCCATGAAAATAGGTGTTACAAGCAAAGATAAAACTCCATATGCATCTTACTGCTCTTCTAAGTATCCTGGGACTTGTGTTTCAGTGTTTTGGTTTCCTTGGCTTTGAATGCTTAGTGTTCTTTTTCAGTAGGAACTAACAGGAATAAAGTGGTTATTTTTACAGTCCTTTGGAACATGATTTGAAGCTTGCTAGTTTTTCTATAATAATTTATTAAAAGAAACCCCTTCTGCTATTTATTGATCTCACTTCTACATAATAGCAAAGGAAATATATATACTAAAGCTTCCTATTCACATTACTCATCTATTCATCTCAGTTTCAGTTTTTTTTTTTTTTATAGAAGGGAGGGATGTTTTTTGCTTCTATTCCAGAGTTGGTTCCAGGGCCTTCTTTTTTTTTTCTTCTTTTATTTTTTTTTTTTTTAAACTTTGACATCTTGTCAGTCAGGTAAGTACTACTTGCCCACTGAAAATGAATAAACCCATTTGATGAAAGACTAAGCTACTTGCTTGAATAGTGCATTCAGATGACAGTGATGTAGAGCCCCCTGTGTAATACAGCAGCTCATATCTACTGTTCTGATAGGCATGATCAAATTAGTCTAGTTTTGTTTCAGATTTTAAATTGAGAAAGCAGCTTTAGCTTGCAGCAGTATTTGTACCTCTCTTAACATTAACTATTAATTAAAAAGCATTAGAACTTTTTATAAAACATGAGGCATAAAAAACAAAGCCTTATAGATGTTGGTGCAAGATCTGAGAAGATGAAATAACATTCTGAGATTTTCATTGCTTCCTTCAGAAAACAGAGAAGTCATACCATCTAAATTTTGATGCTGCTAAATTATTTAGTGCTTTAAACAAAGTAGACAGTCAGGATATAAACATGGCAATACTGGGGTGAATGTGAAAGAGCCATCTGAATTCTCTGGGACTAAAATATTATCTAAGGTATTTTGCAACAGTTTTCTATAATTTTCTTTGTTCTTGTCCTCCATGAGTTAGTATTCATAGAATTCTGAAATCACTGATGTACAAAGTAAAACCTCTTCCCTAATGAAATTTAAAAAAGTCTTGAAAATTGATGTATAATAGCATAATATGCTGCTGAGCTTGTTTTTGTTATATCATAATCTTATTTTAAAATTGATTGACAGAATATGGCCATTACAGTATATTTTAGTCTTGGGATTATGGCATTAATAATGCATGTCTCGTTATGCATTCATTCTAAACTGAAAAGAAGTTTATTCTAAAGACTTAATCTCTTTAACCAAATATGCAGTATTTTTATAAGCCACTTTACATAGGGAGAAGCTCAAAAGAAACACTTACATAGTTTGTATTAACTATTTATTTGATTATTTGATGACAAATAAACATCATGATTTTCTGTTATGCTGTAAATTTGAGCCTGTTGAAAATTGTTTAGAATTACATTTTTAAAAATTCAGTGGAAATTTAATTGTTTCTTTTGAAGAGTCTGATCACAGTTGATTGCTAAAAAACTAGAAAATGCATTTTATTATTTCAGAAACAGAAAATTTGGTTTGCTTGTCACAGAATGTTTTATTCCAGAATCTTTCTGAACAGCATAATGAACACTTCCTATCTACCACCAGCCCTGCTCCCAAAACATACAGCAAATCTCTTTAGATAGTGTTGATAAAATTTAATGTCCAGTTAGCCTTTAGCTTGAACTTTGGATGTGAACAGAAGAAGGTACTCAGATCATACTCTAAAAATACATTGGGTCCAAGTGTCTGTTTGGTCTGATACCAGGAGTGAATGATGCTTTATTTCCATTAATATCATACCTATTTCCATTAATATGGCAGAACACTTAACAACTAACAAGAATTTAGAGAATTAAAATAATGCTTAGAAGTTTAACAACCTAACTGGTTCTAGATATAAAAATAACTCAAAAATAACTTATGATTCTCTGATTTCTGAGGGAGAATTTTTAAACTGAGAAGGTTGTGTTCATGATATTTGCTGTAAGAAAATAATGTTTAGGAATGAAACTGAGAAATATTTTACTTAGTTATCAGAGAAATACTACCTTACGTGTGGCATTTATACTGAAGAAAAACTGATGTTGAAATTCTAATTTAACCAATTTTAAAAGCAGAATAAAATCAAATGGGATTAGAAGACATCAGATTTCCAAATGAAATGTACTACCTAACATGCCAAATGATTGGACTCTGGGGAGAGTCAAGGTGGTAGTCAACTATGGGTTACTTATTTTCTCAGATTTTAGGTAAAAATTTCATTTGAGAAAGGTATAACCTTAAGATGAGACTTTCTTGATATGCACCCATTTTTCTCCCAGCTGAGGAAAAAAAGGAGTGATTGCATTCAGCTGTCTTTTATGTTGTCAGCTGGAGGTGTCTGAATTCATGCTGTGAAAGAGCTAATGTATTCTTTTCAAAAGGGTTAGGAAAAAAATTTCCTGAAGCGTGGAGACTGGCTGAGGTCAACCCAAGACTTGCTGATATTTTCATAAGCTTTCATGGATGACAATTTGAGAGGCAACTTGATAAAACTGTCAAATGAAATATGCTAAGCATGAATAATAGTGTCAAATAGATTAACTAGTGGGCAAGAGCCAATTTTTAGTGGTAGTATCTCTCAAAGTATGCACAGGTGATCATCGACTACAGAAAATAGAACATAATAAATTGGGAGAACTTCTAATCAGGTAATAGGGTTTTCTAGCATCATTCAGCCAGAAGTTGTTTTTTGTTTGTTTGGTTGTTTTTCTTTAGTTTTGATTTGTTTTTGTTTTTGTTTTTCTAAAAGGCTTCCTGTACACATATTCTAGACATATGTCTACTTTTACATATAGCTATACTTAGAGATGTGAAATGCTGCTTTGAATCCCACTTCGGTATTCATGACCCTCAATCTGCATGTCCAAATCAACAGAAAAGATGATCAGGAAATACAAGAAGTCCTTAGCATTTGTTTATGGAGAATAGCAACGATCTAAATATTTATGAACGAGTATTTACTCCTTCACAAGGTCTTACCAAGTTAAACCTTAAACAAAGGAGGGTGTTGTCCTGTCTCCCAGGTGTGCAGCTGAAGTGTCTTTCATGTCACATCTAGGCCTTTAAAGCCAAAATTACTTCTAAATTCAGGTTATCAACACTGGAGATAGAAGAAAGAGCACAAAGTCTTGGTCTTTTTGAGACTTTGAAAACCAGTCCTGAAACCTTACATGAACACATGGTTAAATATGTTTACCCAAGTATCGAAGGCAGAGATCACCAGCGGTTGCTTTATTATTTTACACTCCTTGAAAACTGTGGTTGCTCAGAAATGGTGAAGCATGCTGTTAAACCTGAAACTCACATCCGACTCCTGAAAAAATTCAAAGCAGTTGCACCAGGTAAGAGAGTTATTGTTTCTTTTCTTCATAGATGTATTTATTATTCTGTTATGTGAGTGTTGACGTAATTATCCTTATATAGTTTATACTCTCTGGGTAATTTTTTTTTCAGTGAGCATACCAGATGAATGCAAATAGTTTAGTAGGTTAGTCATATCTTAAAGGAGTAAGTTCCTTCTCTTTGTGTTATGGGAAATTTAGTTTATCGCAGCAAGCAAAAAAATACTTAAAAATAGGTTTCTGTTGGTGAGGCAAGCTAAAATTATTGGCAGTGGTTCATGGTGAATTTTTAAAGAAAAGATACAGACCTCCTAGGGCATAATTTTTAACACTGCAAGTTTAATATGAATATTCTCAAAGAACTTAAGACAGTTTACCTTTCAACAGTCTTAATTGCATAATATATTAGGATCTGTAAGCATTTTGATTGTTTGTTTTAAAGAGGGTAATATTATTTCATGTTTTATCTTTGATGTCACCTTTTGTTTTTGCAGAACTACAACATTATTTGTCCTCTTACGTTATCAGACAATGCCTATAAAAGTGAGCTGTTGGAAGGCACTCTGAAATGTTGAATACTAGTTTCAATGTGCTTGTTAGTCAGTAATTAGCAGTACCTTGAATTTCAGTTGAATAACTCCAAATCCAGTTTAAATATCAAAAATACCCACTGTATGGGATTACTTGCTGTGGGGATTGATTAATTGTTCAATACTGGAACCTCATGTGTATCAGACAGTATCTTTGCTGCAGAATTCAGAGAGATTATGCATATGAATTCATGTATTTCAGGAAGGAAGAAGGCAGTTTTGGGGGGAGAAGGGATTACCTTCAGTACTTATTTGCGTGTTTAAACACTGTAGTTCTATGATGCTTGTCAAAGAAAAATCTGTCAAGCAGTTACTGTTTGCCTTCAAAGCTATTTCTAAATATTGCTCAAAAAAAGAAGTCTTAGGACCATGCATCAGAACTAAATTAGTCACTTTGTATGTTAAAAAATTAAATCTATTGTAATTAATTAAAAGGTTCAGCATAGTTTATAGATAATAGTCAAGGAACAACATCAAAGTGTTTGTAGAGGTTACAGGCCCTAAATCCATGAAGAAAAACATGGCTATAGTAGTCATTTGTTTTAGGAATTATATGCACAGAGAATAAAATAGTACTGTTGCTAGAGTAATTTGCAAGAGTTTTCTTCCTGTAGGAACCAAAGTAGTAACAGGACTCTTGTATCATATAGGTATTCATGTAAATGGATATACATGTCCTGTCTCTAGTTGACTTTAGTTTACTTGTGGTTAGTGCCTTGGATTTTTACTGAGATAGGTAGTAAGTACGAATTGTTACATGATCAGAATACATTTTTTTTTTAATTAATGAGGACTTATCTCTTGAGGTGCTTAAGGTTTTCCAGGGTTTATATTAAAAAAAATAGTAATACAATTCTGTATACTAAATATATAGTCATGCTTCTTTGCGAATCTGCTTTTTTAGATTGTATTGATATGCAATGTTAAAATACGTTCCAGGGATTGAGAGATTTCACATGCATCAGAACATCATAAAATCCCAGTGTTACCTGTTTACAAACCTGTCTTCCTCTCCAATCTGTCAGTATGTATGATGTAAAAGGAGATGGAGTAGGGTCTGTCTTGTTCTGCAGATGCTGGTTTTGTACTGATTGTTTTATACATAAATGTAGAGTTTGAGTAGATTTAATTATGAATAACTTTCATTTTGTTTACCTCTTTGTCCTTCTGTCAATAGGTCTTAATTACAAAAAGCTAACAGATGAAAATGAAAACCCCCTGGAAACATTGGAGCCCATCCTTACAAGTCAAAATATCTTATCTGTTTCCAAACTGGCTCCCAAAATTCCTAAAAAAGATGGCAGCATGCTGTCATCAAGCTCTGTTTATTCTGTCTGGTTACAAAAACTTTTTTGGAATGGTGATCACCATCTCATTAAAAAAATACCAGAAAGCATGGATGAGTGGCTACATGCATATGATATGTGTTCAAAGTACTTCGATAGACTTGTTCCAGATGATATTGTCACTTTTATTGATGAAATTACCTTTTCTTCAAAAGCTGTCACAAAGGTAAGCAGATATATTTGAAGAATTTAAGACCTCAGGTGAGGCACAGTTGAATATAGTATCAAGGAAAAGGTCTCAGCAAATACTATATTTTTCTTTTTACAGTTTTTTAAAGATAAATTCATAAACCTACTTTCCTCTGCCTACTTCTTCTTTTTATGACTGCCAATATAAAAAAATATTTTTATTCAGTTAGAGGAGTTAGCTCTGTGGATAAGAAAGTTTTTGATAGAAGCCCAAAGTCCCTGTATGCTGGTTCAGTATAGAATATGATATTCTTCTTGTGTATTTATTTATTTTACTTTTGCTCATTCTAGGATTCATTGTGCCGCAGGCTTGTGTTTAGTACCAGGATTTTGCATTCTGAATAGGATGCTCCACGGAGAAGCGTTCTGGGCCAATGCATATGGTTTCTAGGCACTGTAATAATATAAATGATAAACTCTGTCATAATCTCCATCTGGCTGCAAGCCTGTTACTGAAAGAATGTGCTTTCATGTCTATGACATATATTACCAGGTCTGCAGTTTCTTCTTTGCCCAGTGAAACCTACGTATAAGGATACCTCTAACATAAAGTTTTACCCATGCTTTCTTATGTATCTTTACTACCAAACACAAAAAAAGAGAATATATTTCTTAGATGTTTTGTTATTAAAAGTTCTTTAGATGTCTTCATTAACTTAATCTGAAGTGAAAAGATAATAAAGAGGTATTTTGTGAGGTATTTTGTGTCTTTATCTTCTCTATTCTGGATAGCGCTCTTTTTCCAGATGTGTTTATTCACCATGCTCAATGAGGTGAATTTCAACTTGTTCCCTCTTTGGATATTGTTTTAGCGTTCCCATGATATTAGTATAAATTTATTAGAAATCATCTAACCTCTAATAAAGTAAAATATTATTAATTGAAATCCTTGGAAAATGACAAGCTTTGTCAGCATAAAATCTGTGGTTTGATCTGTCTGTCATGCTAGATCAGCATGTTTTATCAGTAGTTCCATCAGCTGTCTCTTAAGCCTATTCAGCAGAACTACTGTCATGTTTAGGTGTTTCAATCCTTTTTATCACATAATCGTACCAAGTGTTTCATGCGTACCAGGAAAGACTGACACTCATCCCTGGGTCTCAGTTCCCAGACCTGACTCTGAACTGAGGTAGCCAGGGGATGACTGTTGTCTAATGAGAAGGAAATACTGTCTTTACATATGATTGCCACTAGTGACTACTTGAAACTCTTGCTGTTAATGTATCTCAGTCATTTCAAGATTATTTCTCATTTATTCCACATGAAAGGTGCAGGGAGAGGTTGTAGCCTCTACTGTGTATCTGGTTTTAAACACATTGTTTGTTTTCCTTTGTTTATTTCTGTTCAGGATTCTAATGCAGTTTCTCTACTCTCTTAAGATGAGTAGGAGTATCAGGAAGAAAATATTGATGGCAAGATTATTGTGGTTGGTGGCCAAGCAGAACTTCGTAGCAGATTCCTGTTAGCTTCTTGGCCTTGAAAGATACTCAAAAAGTGTTTGAAACAATTGGTCAAGTCAGCAGATGTAGTATGTCCCCTACACTGGGTTTGGGAATGAAACAACTGTTGAGCCATCTTGCAACTAGTTTTGCCTCAGGATCCCATCCAACTTTCAAGTGGAAGTGTACAATGAAAAAGTTACTGTTGTAAAACCTGAAAACTTCTCAGAGATTTCTTTCTTCTAACTTTGATCTGAAAAATGCTTCATACATAAAAGCTGCCTTCTGGCTTGCACCTTTTACTTAAAATTTTATCCTGTTTTAAGGCTGCACTGTTCATACGAGCACTCTTTTAATCTCTAATTCAGCACTTTCTTCCCAGCCCAGTTCTATGGCCAAGTACTGTATTATATCATTTTCCCATTCCTGTAACAGATTCACATTTCTGTATTTCATGGAAGTGCTGATATTTAATCTGCATATAATATACATACTGCAAAAAAACATGGTCATTAACATGAAATGTTAATGTTCAGTTTTCTCCCATACAGAAAAGGTGTGGAGTTCTTTGAAGTGGACACTGAGAGGAAGCTTAAAATGAGATAACATAAGTAGGTATTTTTAGGAGTGCTGAGAGACGAATTGGCTCCTTCCCCCTTTGCAAAAAAAAAAAAAAAAATTAAAAAATGCACTCCATTATCATTGTGCACCTCCATTTAAAAGCCTCTGTTGGTCAGAAATGATCAAGAAAAGTGTTGAGTGGTGACAGGTAAGGGAACGTAAGCAACGTCACAGTGTAGGCTACAGGAACTTCACAGGTACCACGTACCATTGCTGTTGTCATCATGTGGGAACTTGGGAAGCAGACATCAGAACATCCCCCACTGTTTCAATATATCAACAGTAGTAAGGAGAGGCAGGTGTTGGGCCAGCAGAGCAATAGGAAACTGCTTCTACTTGCATGTCTCTTGATATGGCAGAGAACTTGGGAGCAGAATGTCTAGTTCTGCAAAAGGGAATGAAAACACATGGATTCAGTGCTGACTTCTGAAACGTCTCATTCTTACTGAGAAAGACAGGAACGTGCTGGGCTTTGACAGGGCCCCCCTTCTTCACTTGGCCTACTAGTTCTTTTTAACTTTCTGATGAGTTGGGCCAGTGCTGACTGAATCAAAAGGCAGATGAATGAGCACTGCTTGACTGGGCAAAGGAGTTGAGAGGAAATCTAAATTGGAGAAATGGATAGGGAGTTTGCACTTGTGAATGGGCAACTAATGTTACACTGACTTGCAGTTTAGGGTATGATGAGCTCGTAAGAGCTCAGAGATTTTGTCCCATGTTTCTTGCAATCAGTGGAAATGAGTTACCACTTGGAAGATGAGATTCACTTCCCCAGCCTTAAGGGTTCACAAAAGTGGTGACGTTGAGTGGTGGGAACTGTGTAAGTAGAGATGCATCATAGTGGGACTTCAATAAATCATAGACCCAAAGTAATGTGGTTAATGTACTGGATACTCTGTATGAGACCGATCAGACTGCTTCCCAAAATTTAACACTTTTTTCATCTGCAGCATATCCTGTGGGAGATATTTTGTAATTTTTAAGGCATTAAGGGTGATTTTTAAATCCATAGTAGCCCTTGTGGTGGCTAATTATTCATTGTTTATTTTTTAAAAATGCCTTTTTTTGCTAAACCAAATGGATGTAGTTTTGAAATTTAACCTATAGTCCTTTTGTCTGCTATACTAGAGGCAGTCATCAAAGTTTGCTTCCACAGTCAAACATTTAGCAGAGGCCACTTGAACTTGCCTCTGACAAACTGAATGGACTTTTCTGCTCCCTTTTTTTTTCGGTGTGATGGGGTGTTTTGTGTGGGGGTTTTTTTTTTGGGGGGGTTGGGGGGGGTGGGGGAGGAGAGGGATTGGGTTTTGGTGTGTTTTTGTTTTGGTTTGGTTTTGGTTTTTTTTGTTGTTGGTTGTTCTTTTTAAGTGTGTGGGGATGGTTGTTTTGTTATCTTTTCCAGCTCTTCCATTATTATCATAACTCTTCCTTGGATCCAGTATATTAGCATCTGTCTTAAGTTGAAGAAGGTGGAGGTTGATGCAATATTCCTCTTGTGTTTGTGGTAAATGAAATAGGTGAAGTCCTATAGGTGAAGAGCAACTTCATCAGTACCCTCCTCACACACTGAAGGGCTGAAGTATGGATTCTTTGACCACAGCAGCTCACTGCTGCAAGCAGTGAGAGAGTTCCTGCTTGTGGCACTTCTACTCAGAAAGCTTTTAATTCTGAATAACTACTCAAATTTTTTTGACTAAATAATAATTCAGTCCACTTCTGTAGTGCTAAGTGTAGGCTATCTGCATATAGGGAGCAGATTTCTCTCTGAAAGGGAGGTATTCCAAATATTCTGTGGAACTACTGCTTATATTTCTGCATTCATTTTCGGTCTGTCATCTTTTCTTCTGGCAGCTCTGTTTGCTTTTAAATAATGCTGACTTCATAGATTGTTAATTACAGTGATGATCTTATCAACTTCTTTATCTTGATGATTTCCCATTTATTTCCCTTTGTGTGATTTGTGTGAGGCATTTTAAGTAATTTATGGGTTTTTTTATTCCTTTTATTGCCAGCATTTTGTTTGTTATGCTAGGAATTTAGTTATTGTCTTCAAAGAACCATTATTTCAGAGCTCACAGGTCATTGCCCTGATGTTTGTTGATTAACAGTACTGTGAAAAAGAAGCCCAACACAACACTAAAAAACAAAACCACAAATGAAAACAATTACTTTTTAATCACTGTGTTTTCATTATTTAACACACACTACAAGTGGGATGGGCACAGTAAGTTGATTAGGAAGAAGAGAGTACAACTTTAGACAGCAAAACTAGAGTAAAAAGCAGGGGTATCATTAGTTAGGTCTTCTACAAAGAAAGAGAAGTTGAAATCTTCCTTACATGGGCTTTTCCTCACAGCCTTCCATAGACTCAGCCACATTAATTCAGACTATGGCTTATGAAATTTTTTGTTTACTAGTCAGTCTTTTATAACTTATTTTCCAACTTCTGATGCAAAAGAAGAACTTTGCTTGCAAAGTTTATTGTTTTTAATTGAAAGGCTGAGTCTTGTTTTCTCTGTCAGTAATACATTTCTGACCATTTTCTTCTTGTTTAAGCAGTAATAGCAGGAATGTCCACATTTTGACCACACACCAAATGGGTGTGGAATTGGAACCTGTTACAACTGGATATTAATCTGCATCATTTTTTCTTTCAATTTTAATGACTTTAAATGCCATTTAAAATAATTGTATAAAAAGCTCAGTTTTTTTAAAAAAAAGCTCAAAATAAGGTTTAGTATATTTTGTCTGGCTGATTGACTTCTTAATGCTACATAAAATGTTAAGGAAAAAGAAAGGGCATGACATTGCCTGAAGACGTACAAGAAATGTGTTAATAGTGTTCTTACATAGCATGACTGCATTCAAACATTACCTTTTGAATTACTTGGCTTCTTTTTAGCACTTTTTATCACTGTGCTTCAGTCAGTTTGTCTCGTCTGACCTTGTTTTCTTCATGGATATTGACAGTACTTCTTTTTCTAATATCACTACATTTTTAGATACTTTCTTGTGCCTTTTCATTAACAAATCTACTTCAAGACTGAATAATAGTGAACTTGATGAATAATGTATTTTCTTTAACTGGTTCCTTACATGCATTAGAACTTTTACACTAATCTCCAGATGAACTGTACCAGGTCTGGCAGGGATGGAGTTAACGTTCTTCATAGCAGCCTCTATGGGGCTGTGCTTTCAATTTGTGACTGAAACAGTGTTGAGAACACACCTGTGTGTTGGCTGTTGCTGAGCTCTGCTTGCACAGTGTCAAGGTTTTCTCTTTTTTTCAGCACCCCAGCCGTGAGCAGGCTGCAGGTAGTCAAAAAGTGGGGAGGGGGCACAGCCAGAACAGCTGACCTGGGCTGGCCAAAGATGTGTTCTATGTCATATGACATCATGTTCAGCAGTAACAAACGGGGTTGAAGAGTGTCTTCCAAGATGGTTGTTGCTTGGATATTGGCTGAATGTTGATCTGCTTGTGGGAGGTAGTGAGTGATTGCATCACTTAGTTTTGGTTCGTTTACTTTTTTTGCCCTCTCCTTCATCTATTAAACTTACCTTTGTCTTGATCCACAAGTTTTCTTGCTTTTGCTCTTTTTTTTCTCTTCCCCTGTAGGAACCAGTTTTTGTTATTCCATAACTGTTTAACCTACTTCCGAATTAACTAATGTAATGTGCTTTCCATTCTAGTATATCTGTTTGGCCTGTGGCTACATGATATTTGGTTGTTGGAATGTGTCAAGCTGGGATTCGGGAGAGATAGGAACTGGACCAAACTGTTCCATCTGAACATCAGGAAACATTTTTCATTATGAGAGTGACCAGTCACTGGCACAGGTTGTTCAGAGAGGTTGTGGAGTCTCCCACACTGGGGGGGGATATTCACAAGTCACCTGGACATGGTCCTAGGCAGCTGGGTCAAAGTGGCCCTGTTTGAGCAGAGGTTTGGACCAGGTGTCCTCCAGAGGTCCCTTCTAACCTCAACCATTCTGTGTTTCAATGTTGCTGGGATCCCAGACTCTTGTGGCATTAAAAGGAGGGGAACTGTTTCCATAATCTCAAAGTTGCATGCTAATCACTGACAATAACAGTGACTGGGTCAACACCTTCATGTGCAAGTGAATGTTACTTGTACAATACTTTGTTAAGAAATACTTACATATTCTGAAGGAATTGGGCTTCTGAGATGAGTTTTTACCCTGAGGAGTGAAATCTGTTGAGCTGAAGTAGTATGTGATGTTCCTTCATCTGAAAGTGGAAGAAAGCAGATTTTAGGATTTTTCATTACACATTATAGCCTACAGAATTAAAAATCTTTTTAAACTGTAAAAGCTTTTTAAAAAGAAAACTTCACATGCAAACACAGATTGAGCTAGCCCCTAAGCTACTTTTTTCTATCACTGGATACGATACCAAATCTCATTACTGATGCTGACTAGAAGTATGGAGGATAGCCATTCATGTTTTGGAATAAAATAACCAAAGAAATGATATGTTGGTAATGCTGCATTTTGGCAATATGCAAATATGAATGCAAAATTAAAGTACTCTTGGGAAGAATCTGTTTCGCCTTTTTTTTAATGCCTTATTCTGTATGTACTTATGGCATCATGACTTCTAAACTGGCAGTATATTCACACTGTTCTCTAGGATATAACAGTTAAGAGGAATACTGAAATTGTTTGCCTTTTATGTCTCTCAGTTGCATTCTGAACATTAGAATGTACAGTAGAAGGGAAAAATGAAATATGTAGCTGTTTCTATCTTCTATCTTGTTTACAAAATGGATATATAAATCCATCTCTGGTCATTAAATTTTGATATGATATGAGTATCAACTTTTCCTTGCTTGTAGTAAAACCTGATATTGAGACCTTGTTTTTTTGGTGGTTGTTGGATTTTTGTTTGTTTGTTTATTTTTTTAATAGAATGGTTTGGGTTGGAAGGGACCTTAAAGATCATCTATCTCCAGCCCCTCTGCCATGGGCAGGGACACCTTCCACTAGACCAGGTTGTTTAAAGCCCTGTCCAACCTGGCCTTGAACCCTTCCAGGGAGGGGGCAGCCACAGCCTCTCTGGGCAACCTGGTCTCACCACCCTCACAGTAAACAATTTCTTCCTTATATCTAATCTCAGTCTACTCTTTTTCAGTTGAAAACCATTACCCCTTGTCCTGTCTTTACACTCCCTGATAACGAGTCCCTCCCCATCCTTCCTGTAGGCCCCCTTTAAGTACTGGAAGGCCACTATAAGGTCTCCCCGGAGCCTTCTCTTCTCCAGACTGAACAATCCCAACTCTCTCAGCCTGTCCTTACAGGGGGAGTGCTCCAGCCCCCTGCTCATCTTTGTGGACTCCTCTGGACTTGCTCAAGCAGGTCCATGTCCTTCTTATGTTGAGGGCCCCACAGCTGGACACAGCACTGCAGGTGGGATTTCATGAGAGTGAAGTAGAGGGGGAGAATCATCCCCATTGACTTGCTGGCCACACTTCTCTTTATTCAGCCCAGGATATGATTGGCTTTATGGGCTGCAAACGTATATTGCTGGCTCACAGTCAGTCTTCCACCACTCATACCCTCAAGTCCTTTTCCACAGGGTGGCTCTCAATCCACTCTTCGCTCAGCCTGTATTTGTGCTTGGAATTGCCTTGATCCATGTGCAAGACCTTGCACTTGGCCTGGTTGAACTTCATGAGGTTTACACGGGCCCATCTCTCAAGCCTGTCAAGGTCCCTCTGGATGGCATCCTTTCCCTCCAGCAGGTTGACTCCACCACCCAGCTCAGTGTTGGCAAACGTGCTGAGGGTGCACTCCATTCCACTGTCCAAGTCTTCAGCACAGATGTTAAACAGTCCTGATCCCAATGCCGACCCGTGAGGAACACCATTCATCACTGCTCTCCCCTTGGACATCGAGCCATTGTTATCAACTCTTTGAGTACGACCATCCAGCAAATTCTTTATCCACTGAATAGTCCATCCAATCCATGTCTTTCCAATTTAGAGACAAAGATGTCATGTGGGTCAGTGTCAACTGCTTTGCGTAAGACTGGGTAGATGATGTTAGTTGCTCTACCTTTAGCAATTTTTTTTTCAAAGTAGTAAAATCATGCTAAATTACTTTTGGTGGGTATGGAACTGAGTTGCATTTAGAACTGAATTGTAAAATACCCTTTATATTTACCCTGTTAATACTGCTAACTTTTCTTAGCTTTTACAGTAATGCCAACCCATTTTGCTTTTATCATTAAAAATGTTCAGTAGACCATTACAGTGGTTCGCAGCAACAGCATGAAAAAACAGGAGTAAACCCTACATCTTTCAGTGTTTTTTTGGGGTGGGAGGGAGAAGGCATATAAGCTGTAAAACTTTATGCTAACTAATCGTTATCAAGCTTTCTGTGGCTTTACAAGTAGATAGTTTAATTGACTATGTAAATATCAATTTGACTTTCTTATGAACAATGCTGTAGAAGTTTCATTTTCCTCTTTCTCTGGTAATTCAGCCTCTTTCCTATTCAGTGTGTCATACAGATTCAAGCTTTGTTAGTATGTCTTTGTCCAGTATTCCAGTAACAAAACCACCGGATGTTAAAAGTACCTAATGCTGTGGGTGTAGGCAGAGGAGACCCCCACCCATTAGAAAAGTATATTGCAAGCATCCTTCAAACTGTACTTAAAGTTATAAACTACAAATTATACCTGATATTTTAAAATAATATCTGTATAAACAGTGTTTCCGTCTATACCCTTTTCCAACATACTATTGGTTTCTGGAAGCTTGGGATTCTGTGGTTGTTGCCCAGGCTCCATTCTAAAGTCCTAAATTCCATTCTGATGCGCTGGAATGACCCTTTTATGCTAGTTGAGGGGGTAGGGGAAAACTTCATTCAGTGTGTATGTGACTCCATTTAAAAATTCAAACTCTGAGAACTGTAATGGGAAAAAAACACCAGACTTTAATGTTTCAGTTTAATGGCTAGATACATTTAGTTGTACAGGTCTTTCAAAATAGTAACTTGCTGTTTAATATAACTCATGTTTTAAATAGGTTGATTTAAAAGTTGTAGACCTCCTACTGTCTTTTTCCTTACAGTTATGGTCTCAGGGGTGTATTTTAAAGTGACAAAACTAACCTTAAATTAAATTTCAGTATTTGGGATTTTCAGTTGATCTTGTAATGACCCCCAGACATCTCTCAATGCAAAATTAAAAAACAAAGGTCATAAGGTCTACAAAGATCATAAATATCATTAGGGGAAGTAAGTTCCATATGGTTTAAAATGAGCCAGATTCAACATCAATAAAGAGAAGGACAACAGAAGAAAGTAAGGGTATACTGATCTTTTAAAAATAACTGACTAATAAGAAATAAAGTTGTTTCTCATAAAATACTTCATTTAGTTTTATGCTGTGCTGTAGAGCAGTGGAGCTGCCTGACCTCTAGGCACTGCGGTAATACAAATAGTGTACAGATGATGAATGAATAAATATTGAGTAATCTTTTTCAGCTGCCAGTTGAAGCCAGGATAGAATTGACTGAGAAGGCTATTAAGGCAGTCAAACACCTTTCTGAGAAGGCAAAGAAAAAAACTTCTGAGAATGACATGGAAGATGCTGAAAATCCATCTGCTGCTTATGAAGAAACTCTGAATCACCTGCAGCAATCTCTTGCTCATCTGGAAACACTCACTCATAGTTTTATCACTTACTTGAAAACCAGTGAACAGGTAATGATTACTGATCAGGTACTTGTTTCAAGTGTTACCATGACTAGCAGTGATGAACATCAATCTTCTGTCATATTTTATTAACATTTTGTACCTTTGTTTTTGTTGATCTGTTTTTTGAAAATTCACTTCCATCAATCTTTTCTTTTGCATAGCTTATGTTAAATCTTGGTAGAAAGAAAGTCTTGAATGATACGTCCCTGTAAATAAAGAATATGCTAATTTGTGTTCACAAATTATCTGTTCACAGGATACACTACAGAAATATGGCTATTTATATGATTTGTCAAGGTCAGAAAAAGAAAAAATCCATGACCAAGCAGTAGCTATGTGTATAGATGGTCAGCCCCTGGATATGATACAACAGTTGTTACAAGTGGCTGTTGGAGATCTAGGTCTTTCAACCAAGGATATTGTCCAATGTGCCATTAAAAAAATTGTCTGTATATTAAGGTAAGTACACTGCCATGATTAAGCCCAAAGCTCGCTCTTCTGTGGTTTTGGGCATTTTTTTTGTTTGTTTGGATTTGGTTGGTTGATTTTTTTTTTTTTTTTTTTTTTTTGGTAGTGAGTACTTGTTTGCTTTGAATGTCTGGATTTTTCAGAAAATTGGACAGCAACAGGAAATTAATTTTTTGATTGCTTATGCTCCTGTTTACTTACAATTTCATTTTCAGATAACACAGTTATATTTTTCTGAGTTTGGGAAGCCTGGACAATCTATACAAGGAAAACCACAGAACTCATCCTATTCACTGCTGGGTGCTTTTCAGTTAAAGTTGTCTTTACGGTATTGTTCTGTGTATGTGCACTTGTGAATTTTGGCAAATTTGCAATTGCACGTAGTAACTCCCTTCTAATCATAGTCAAAAGGCATATTTGTTGGAAACGGTGGGTACTTTATGCAGGTATTTGGGCAGTAGAGGTCTAGCAATGGTTGTTGGTACAGAAGCTAGTCCTACAGGAAGAAGTACAATTTCCATCTTTGAAATAACTTGCTGAGGTATTTCTGGGAGCTGTTTTTTGGTTTGGATTTTATTTTCAAGGTTTTGAAAATTGTGTTTATCTGTCATTAAAATAAAGGCTATACATTTTTCTTCTTTGTTCTCTTAAAAATGCTCTGTAGCGTTTTTGCTTTTCTTCCTCCATCTCCCTTTGTGTTATACCTTACCTCCAAAATAAACAAGTGTGATTAATGCTTCCTACAGTGTTCAAAAGCAACAATGAAACCCTAAAAGACCCTTACCTTCTTGAAGCAAACCAGGTTTCTAATGTGAGGAAGGGGATTGTTTTGCTCAACTCTTCCAGTGTTGTCATTGTTACCATTTCTTGCTGTTAGTGCCATCATACTATGAGCAATCCCACATACTGTACCAGAAGCAAGGCTTTGTCTCCATCTTTTTCTGAGGTTCACAGCCCCAAACCTCAGCAACTGTCTTTCCTGTAGCACAACACAAACCAAATAACCAGCCGGTTCATGCAACCCCAGCAAACTGAGTCATCTCTAATTTTAAAATAATGGGAAAAATAGGCAAGGAGAACATAAAATACAAAGTTACTAGCTTCCACACAGTTTATACTTACACATCCCTGAATGATTCTGTAGAGATCTGGTCAAGATGTGGATGATACAAAGGTACATGAAATACAGTTGATGCTGACCATCTTAATTTTTTTAACAGTGAGTGTAAAGTTTGCATTAATTTCAGTATGATGATCTTTTAGTTGAATATATTCTTTATAGTCTTGCTTCCAAGTTACAGTTCTAACACATGTGAGAAAGCATCTAAAACCAATGTAGTCATGTCGAGTTTCTTCAGTGCTAGTTATGTCTTGGGCAAGGGAGGGGAGTCCTGCATTGAAGTCCTGCCTGTTTGGTTAGCTGCAGCCTCTCTACTTACGGCCTAGAAGGGACATAGTTTTTCTTCACAAGTTTGAGGCCGAAACTGTTTTAGTTTGGCATTTGGGACAATGTAGTCATCTTTGGGAATATAGAACAGTTAAAATTACCTGCTTATGGACATTTTTACAGACATGATGAAGATGTGGACACAGACGAAGCAAAACTAAACACACTGAAAGGTCTTTCAGTGAAATAAGGTGCTTTTTCTCGATTTCATTTAATGCTCAGTTCTAGCTCAGCTTGCCATTTGTAATATCCTCTTTTTAAGATTTGGTAAGAGATTTGACCACTTTTATAGCCATAGTGATTATAAAATTACTTTGGCATGTAATGTGAGACTTCATCATGTCTTTTAAGGTTCAACCTTTTATCTGCTACAGTAAAACTGAAGATATTCATTAGGGTGGTGAAGTGGTAGAGGATGTGGTTTGGATGCTCAAATGACAATCCATGAGGCAAGTGTACATAGAAAATAACTTGTTAGGGTTGTCAGAACAGCTTAACCAAAGAACACACTCAGTCCCCACTGCTGTTGGATTAGAGCTGAGATGTGAAATTCTCAAGACAGCAATCAGAGAATGAAGTT
Source organism: Tyto alba (assembly GCF_018691265.1). Taxonomy (NCBI): domain Eukaryota; kingdom Metazoa; phylum Chordata; class Aves; order Strigiformes; family Tytonidae; genus Tyto; species Tyto alba. The sequence goes on along the minus strand of NW_024881316.1, from coordinate 37,130,219 downwards.
CTGGGATTTTATGTCTACATTCCTGTTAGTATTTGTGTTCCCAGGATGAAAAGAGCCAGAGATTTTCTTCTTGCTGTCATTGTTGACAGAATATTAATGAAGTCTTAAGAATCCTTCTGTCCATGATGCTTTTTCTCCTTCAGAGCTGCATAGAAGTATCCATTGTGGCTTCTTTTCTGCAGTCAGGTGAAATTAATTCATCAGGGATGTTTTTTTCATTTGAGGATTCTCTCTTGGATTTAGTGTTACTGAGTGCTACCTGTTGTCTTTTCCTGGTTGGGCCTTTGAAGTATTGAATATTCCAAGTGAAATACCACTGTATGGGTAACCTTGTGGTTTCAGCAGTACTATTTTCTTATCCCTTGCCCCTCCCTTTCCCTCGCCCCCCCCCCCCCTTTATTTTTTGGGGGGGGGAGTGGGGGGGTGGGGAAGAGATTATTTTATATCATGCTTGATAAATGAACAGATACTTCTCATTTAACCATTCATACAAATACTCTTCTGAACTATTTCTGTTCCAAAGAGATACATGCAACAAGTATGAAAGAGTATTCCATTGTTAGATAGCTGCTAGACACTGTTTATCACTTCTAAGACCAGTTTAGTAGATAGATAAAACTTTGAGAATTTATCTTGTTTTTCTGAATGCAGAAAGTGGGCAGGACGATCTGAATGCACATACCAGAAATAGAGAAACAAGTCTAGAATGGAAAATAATCTATGGCTCTACCTTTTCTTCAGCATATATGTGTATACTTCAGCAGATTGAAGTGCTGCAGATGAAAAGCAGGTAGCCTGTCAAAAGTGTCTTCAGACCTCTTCAGCAGAAAATTGATTTCTCCTTTCACTCCATTTAAGAGCATTCATAGCATCCTCAGTGATGGTAGAGCTTTTGCACAGCAACACAAGTAATATTGTCTGTCTTGTCTGGATTTGTCCATTTGATGAAGAATAATTTGGCTTTAGATAATCACTGTCCTGCTGTTTATGACTGGAATATAACTGTGATGGATCTGGATATAAAACTCAAAATGTCCAGTTATTTCAACTATAATGAGCCTTATTAATCTGCAAAGTATGAGAAACCTATCAAAGTTCTCCTTTCTACTCTGCTTCTTATCAACATTTTTCTGTTAACTGTATTATTTGTTCTTTATATGCATTGCGAGTCTGGAATGTCTGCAAGTTGATTTGAAGTTCTGAGGCAGAGACCATGACCAATAACTCCTATGCAGCACTTTCAATAGAGAAGGGAATGCCTGTCTCTCTGGTAGAGAAAATTGTAGTGGCAAAGATGGGAGAGTTAGTTGGAGGCTTCAGATAAACTCATTTGTTGTGTGATGTGACCTAATGTAATCAGTAGATTTTTATTTTTTATTTTCTTCTTTGGGGGGAACAGGAAGATCATTTCACAATGATAAATTGAAGTCTAGCATAAAATGGGAAATACTTGAAATAATATCTTCCCTATTATGAAATTCAGTAAGAGGATAATATTGTAAAGAAGCATCACTGAATATAGGGAGCAGTTAAAAGAAGGGCTGTTTCTTGGCATTTCTTAAGCCTGCTGGTATTAATGTTGTTGCTGTGAATAAAATTGGATGCATCTCTGTCCTATGCTCAGATGTTAGCTTTTGAGCTACACCGTAACACAAAATATATTAACCACATTTTGTGCAATATTTGCATTTCAGGGGTAATGGGAAAAAAACACAATTAAAGAAGTAGTCTTGCCTGTGTACCTGGAATGACAGACTACTATTCAATAAAAGAACATTTCAAGAGAAGACTCTTCAAATTTATTTATTGGAACTTTGATATGTTACAGAGTGTTACTTTATACAATAGTTTTGAAAGACGTCATGTTGGAAAATTCCTTCCTTGACAGTAATCTTCAAAGTAGCAGCTGTAAGGTTATAACGCTGAACTTGGATTTTTTTATCGGTTTGGTGACAGGGAATGTGATTAACATATTGTAACCATAAGTGAAACAGGCATATATGGATGTGAAAAACGATGTTAGTGTTGGTGATTTGCCTGAAAATTAAGCATCAGTCCACCACTTCTGTGATTGAAAATATGCATCCTTTCTTTCCATTTCATTAACTACAACCCCCTCTTCAAACACAGTAAAATATCTTCTGTTATTAGTGTATTTACTGACTATTGAAGAAGAACCTTCTAGAAAGTATTATCTTTATGAAAGATTGAGTAAGTTACTTTTTGGCTTCATTTTTCAACAGCGTGCAATATCACAGATTTAAAAACTTTGACGCCTTCTCAGAAACAGAATTCTTGTTAAATAGAAGATACAGTTATTTGCCTAATATTAGCTACCTATATTGGAATTTCAGGAGCAGTACTGTACACTTCTGTTAAGTACTTTTATCTCTGTTGACTCTAGTTCTGGCACACAAAATTCAAAGTAGGAAGTCTTGCGTTGGTATGTATAAAAACTCTTCAGCAGTGCGTATCTGCATACTTTATACAACATATGTATTGGGCACTTCCTTGTTTGCCTATGGAAACAGCTACAGTAAATAAAAATCAGTTACCTCATCAGTAGAATTCATGGACTTCTGAAAAAAAAAAAAATTTGGTAATAACGGTACTCTGATTAGACTTATCTAAGATTCAGTCTAATCCTTTACCTAGGATCAGTCGCATGATATACTGGAGGCTTTTCATGATGAATGACTGTAGGCATGTTCATGGTTAGTTAGTCAGGGAACATAGTTTTTCTATTGAAGACATTATGGCCTCCTTCATTTGAAGCTCCTAAATTTATCTTAGACATCCAGATGGATGTAGCATTTGATGAAATTTTGGAAGTATTCACCAGGAAATGACAGGAAGGCTTTGGTGAAGTAATGGCCAGTCTTTTGTGAAGAAGGTAACACCAGCTTTGTTGGACTGGGTAGCTAACACAGTAAAAAAAAAAATTTTTTTTTTTTTTCCTTCTATCTCATCTCACTTGAGCAGGGGTCATATAGAGTAATTTTGTAATTTAGATATAATAATTTCATGGTATTTCTGATGGAAATGATGGTTTGGCATTATGATTTTTTTCCCCAGCTTTGTAGGATCAAACCACCAATATATTATTTTCTTACTTTCCTGATAGTTAGAGGAAACAAACAGAAAGAGGAAAATAATGCTGGAGAAATAAAGACGATATGAAGTATTTTCAGTGAATACTGTAATTAGGTTAAAGATTTAGATGAAGTTCACTTATTTTCCTTTCAAACATTCTTTGTGCTTTATTGTGTTTGAGGAGCTTGATTAAATATGCATCACTTTTTCTGAAGCTGAACTGAAATCAAAATAATCCTTTATCAGTGTAATTATGCCAGGCTTATACCTAGGAGTTCTGAGGTGAACACTGCATCCTGTTCTGTTGTTTAAAATGTGCATAAAATAGTATATAATCTGTGTGGAAGTCTTAACCTTCATTAATTATACTTGTTTCTGTTAGCTGTTTATTTTTAATCATTAATTATTAAGAAAAGAACAAGGCAACAATCTGTGGAAACTTAACATGATTATTTGTCTCATGAGCTGTAACCTCTTTTTAGTTTCTCTAACCACTAGGCAGTAAAGGCAATATTAAGCTTAAAAGAATGCTATCTTCCAATCTTTCTAGATTTCTTTTTAAAATACTTTCTTATTCTAGACAACAGTAACTTAACTGTTACCGATTCACTTTTTTTCTCCTTTCCTCCTGCTTAGTAGAATAGTACCTGTCTGTGTATGACAAACTTGAAGCTTTCTGTAAATGTTCATACATCTATTGTACTTGAGAACTGGCTTCACAGGTGTATTGTCTAAAACAGTGGGTTTCTGTTTTTAGAAATGCCCATTATCTTTTGCATATATGTTTCTTTTGACCTGAGTTTTTTTGAGGTGCTCAGAGCCTGGTTGCAACAGAAGCTAACAGCTTTCATTTCTAATCAGAGAGGTGAAGTGTTTTTGAAGAGCAAGTGCTAGGACTGTTAAGAACCAATCTCCAGAATTGAGGGTACCCAAAATATAATGTTTGCTGGTCAGTTTCCTTTGATATGGAAATTGCTTTATGTACACTAAAGATAATTTAGGGTAAGCAGAGCTATAAGATCTCCATTTTTGTAGTCCATGTCCTATTCTTTTCTAATTAAATCATCATTCTCTTCTTAGCATACAGGGTTTCTAAGCAATCTGGTTTTCTTTAGATATGCCATGTTGTGCCCTTTGCTGATGTCTTTTTATTACAGACTTAATTGAAAAAACAAAAAGCATAATAATACATGAAAATTTAAATCTGGCCTGTAAATAGAACATTAATGAAGTGGCTTATATCTCTTTTCACTCTGGGAACATATGTAAGATTTTCTTAGCCTTTTTTTTGTTTTTTTTAAATACAAATTTGAAACCATATTCTAATGCATGTACCTGCTGCGTAAAATGATTACTTTATTACTGCTGTTTTTTTTACCATTGCCACACTTCTGCAGTACTGGTGTAATCCTGTCATTTTTTTTTTCTTAGCAGAGCATTCAATTCAATTGTGTCTCCTTTTCTGTGAAAAATTCACTTTTCTTCATTTTTCTTTAGTCTGAAATTTTTTATGTTTTGTGGTTTGTTTTTTTTTTTTTTTGGAAACAGATTTTATCTTTTGAACACACATTATGTCTCTTCAGGAGCCTAAATTCCTGGGTAGTTCTGTAGTATAAATTATAATTTGATTGTTTCCAAATATTCTGAAGATGTTTGGGAAAAAATCTAGATGTAAATTTCACTCTTCTAAAATTTATTTAGGTGCCATATGATAGTATTGGTATTAAGAATGTCATTTCTATCATAGTCATATGTAACAGTATTTTTTGAGAAAAAAGGCTGGTATTATAAGCTTTCTACACCTGCTTCGAAATTATGAGTGCAGTATAGCAATTTAAAATGAATATATTAAGGTTTCATTGTGCAACAAATTATCTTGCATCTGTTCTGAATGGAGTCACATGTTGATTTTAAATCTAGTGTTCACTGAAGTGCTGGTCAGCTATTAAGATAAAAATAAAAACAGAAAAGTTGAAAGTTCTGAGTGCAGGAAGACATTAAAGGTTATAAAAATTCAGGTCTCTATGCCATATAATATAATAATTTTTTAGGCAGTATATTTACTTTACTGACGTAATAAATGACAAAATTATAAACACTCTCATAACTCCTGACAAAAATTTTGTGAAATATTGCAGTTATTTTTACACATTACTATCAGCTATACAGTGTATTTTTGCTTTACAGAGAACAGTCAGGATAGTCTGGACATGTATTCGTTCTTATTAAGAGATCATATAGGAAGAGGCTGACATATTTAGTAGCAGAAGAGCTTTGATATGCTGATGAACTGCAGAGAAAATACATTTATCTTTGGGTTTTTGAGTGATCTTTAGTAAGCTAGCTTTGGAACTATTTGCCTTTATTTTTCTTTAATGCAGCATTGTCAAACTCTGAGAGGCAAAACTGTTGTTTTGCTAGTTCATCCAGGCATCATTGCCTCTGCAGTGGTTTCCACGAAGAGACAGTGTGTGCTTTATTGGAGCACCAGTGTAAAATCCTTCCCTCTTTCAGCACCAAGTCACATCTTAGGTTTGTTTTGCTGAAAATCTTAGCAGAAAATGTCAGTTTCATTGCATTATGAGTGAAGCTTTTTTCCTATAAGAGTGACATTTTTTTTTTTTTTTTCCCCTGCAATATTTACTACCTTTTGACCTGTGGAAGAACACTGTATTGTAACTGGAACATCTGAAGGGCAGCGTGATTCACATTTTTCTATTCCTACACATGCATAGTGAATGCCGTTGCATGGGTGGTTTGACCCTCCCCTTTCCACACATGCTATTCTTGACCATGTATTCCCTACTTCTTAATTTTCTTGGTTCTGGTAATCATGAACCTGGTTGATCCAACTGAAAATGAAGCCCAGAGGTGGGAGTAGGGGAAGAAATCTGCTGAATCACCAGACAGGATTTTCTTGACTCAGGTTACACTGAAGTTGTTTTAAACCAATAGTGATACTGCAAGATGGTATTTGAAAAGATGCTGACAATTATGTGTAGCCTTTAATCTGTTTGGTCAATATTGATGAGATCTTTAAGGTAATGAGATTACATTTGTATATCTTGCTGATTTAATCGGTGTTATAAATTATGAATTTTAGCTATTCTTTTTCTTTTAAGTTTCATGTAAATATTTTAGTATTTCTGTTTCCCACTCTTTTCTTGTTGCTCCTTGCATTACTTTGACATAAAAATAAAGGCACTAGTTAAGCAGGGGAAGTAGAAAATTGCTATAGTTGTTGAACAATTCATGTAAATCCTACAGGTAGATAGAATTAGATGCTATATGAAAGACCATTTTAATGGTAATTTTATGTCTCCCTTTACCAGGGGAAATGGTGGCTCATCTACATCAGTGGAAGATCCATTTGGAATCCTAGAAGGCATTGTTTCTGCAGTGCATGCAGGTGTTGAGAAAGGGTAAGAATTTCCTGTATGGATTCTTTATTTAAGAGTTTAAAAAATACTTCTCACGAAAGCATTGAAGGTACAATACTGAATAGGGATGATTTTTCTTCACAGAGATATGTATATCTGTAATGAATTTGCACTTAATTGTGTAAGACTTTATTCTGGAATAGGCTAGAATTTATCAGGATCAAAATCTGAGCCCTAACAGAAGCTTTTACTTGATCTCTTGGAAGAAAGTAAGTCACTGAACCTAAAATTTAGATAACTGTATTATGGTGGTTTGAGAAAATGGGCTTTCTGCTGTGACTACTGCAGATTGTATATCTACTAGGAGTACTTTGGTGCTTTTGTTTCAGTTTAGTAGATAAATTACAAATAATAATGACTCACTTTCAGATATCGGGATTTAGATATCTAAATTTACCAATATTTGTAGGGTATAATACAGAAACAATTTCACAAATTCTCTATGATACTTCACTATTTTTTTTTTCTTCCTCTTTTGGGTTGTCCTTATGTGAGGTCATATAATGCTCTATGTTTCGCTGACATTTTCTATTGCATTTCTAGTAGAGACAAAGGAAAAAATAAGATCAGTTTTCTTTACAAATGTACAAAGAACTCATTTATGACATAATAGTAATAATAAACCCTCTTACTCTCTGGTAGACACAGAAAAACAATTACACTATAGTGTGAAGGCTTCTTCACTGACATTAAATTAGTCAAATATTAAATACTGAAGAAGACTGAACTGATGTGAATATACAGTAAATCTCATTTGCAATATTCTAGGGTAGAATGGGAGAGTCAGTACTTCATTCTGAGATGCACTTTCTGGAGTCTTTTATTTGTGTACTTCATCAACATTTAACTGCTGAAACAATAAGCTGAAGTGAAAGTCACTGTGATTACAAGAGATTGTTTACATTCATTTAAATACTTTTTCTTATTTATCGCCTTAAACCTCAGCTATTCAATTTACAAAATACAAATTTTTCCCTCAGGAAAACATATATAAACATCAAGTGTGAGATCCACAAAACTCTTAAAGTATTCCAGCAGGTCCTTTTAATTCCCAAACTTTTAATTTACAGTTTGAATGCCACCTGTTTAGCAGAAGCATGTCTAATTTAGCTGAAGTTCTGAGCTAACATCATCATTCACACAATATAAAGCCTAAGTAAAATTGAAATCCTTATAATATGAAAACCTGTGCTGTCAATGTTTATTATTTCAGAGTTGCGAGACAGGTTAAATTGGTGTTTTCTGTCTGATATTACTTTCCCATCTGTCTTGTTAAGACAAATAAGGCAACATTAGTTATAAATCACACTCCACCTGAAACCACTTTCATGATTTATTCTTTTTAATAGAAAAAAAAAAAAACTTTACTTCAAAATACTACTAAAAGATATCAGAACAGCATTTACTGGTTTCTTACATACTAGTTTACAGTCTCTAAGGGACATAACAGATTATTCTGTCTGCAACTGCTAGCTGGTTGGTGAGTTCATGGTAATCTGTGTACTGTAAATGCTTTCAGAAAGTTAGAATGTACTCAATATAATACACTTTTTGAATCAAATGATTTAATTAAGAGTTTTTCTAATTGGACAAGTCAGAAAAAACCCACAATTTAGCGTTTTTTAGGATCTCTTCATCTCCCTTCCCGATTCGCCACCCCCACACACCCCACCACCCCCCCACCCCCCCCACCCCCCCCCCCGGATTATGAGCATTTTACAGTCTTTATCATAGTAGAACATATAATAATCAAGCTGTCTAGAAATGGTACAGAAAAAAATAAGAAATGGCTAGAGCTACAATCAGGAGAAACTAATTTGTGTATGTGGACTGTAGAAAAGGGACTTGTAAGGAAAGAAAGAGAATATAGGGCAATATGAATAAGCATCGGCTATAAAAATGTCATACTTGAAATGCAAGCAGTCAAGCTGTTTTTCCATAAAGTCGGATGGCATGATAGTACAGGCATCAGTCAGGACCAGACACCATAAAAAGTCTTGGATTTTCAGGTGCTGAAATCCAACACCATTACAATACAGTTGGCAGTCAGAGTAGTAAGTGGGAGAATATGTAACTGTGTAGATGAATTTCTGTGGTATTACATGGTTATTAGAAGTTCAGAAAAAGTTTTTACACCACTTTTTAGCTTTAGGCACCTGGTTTACAAGGGCTAGCTTCTCTGCAATCTCACAGAGGTGAGCTCTTCCATTGCCAGTGTTATGTAATTGTTATGTATTGAATGTACTTGTTAACAGATTTGAAAATACATGTAGTATTTTCATTAGGATTACCAAAACCTGTTTAACACAGTATTGTTTAATTACAGGGAGAAAATAGTTTCTTCAGATGACCTTCTGGAGTGGTTGAGACCTTTCTGTGGTGACGACTCTTTAGCAGTGAAGCCTCGCATCAGAGTACTTCAAATTCTGGAGCAAGCCTTCCGTCTCAGTGATGAGGATAGCAAGCTGCTTGTGTACTTCAGGACACAGGCTGTTCTCAGAGCTTGCTGGCCTGAAACAAAGGTATTGATTGCTTTAAATGATAGCATAAGACTTTTTATGCAAGGATTATATGAGGAAATTCTGGTTTGCAATATATGGTTGTGATGCATCCTGCTGGTATGGGAACTAATCCTACCTTCCTTTTGAATCCGGATTCTAATACATTATGATTCTTAAAAAACCAAAATTACGTAAAGTTAATGGGCTCCTCAGCTTTTGTTTGAGATCAGGAGTACATAATACTGAACTAGATTAAACACAAATTATTTTCTTCCATGTCAAATATTGACTTTGAAGTTTTTTGTATATTCGTTCTTTGCTGACCATTTTTTCCGTCAATTTTACCTTCCCTCTTCTACTTGGTGTGACATAGTCAGAATAAGAATTACTGGTCATTGTCTTTGTTTTTTTTCTGAGGTCTTTAGGTATTATTCTGTGAATGTGTGGTAGGAACATTAAGGACATTCTCAAACGGAAAGACTTGATTGATAGGGAATGCATTTGCTCACAGTCAGCTATTGTCTCTTAAGAGGCAGCACCTAAAAACTGAAAGACAGTAGTTGCTTAAAAATAGTTCGTACCTTTAACTGCCCAAGTGATAGTTCTAACTCTTTTTCAGTGTAAAGTCAGGAAAAAAAATATGGTGAAATCATTGGTGAAAGAAGTTACTCTTAGCTATTTCTTTCCATCTAAGAGAGACACGGCATTTGTAGTTCAAGTTTTCATGTCTAAAACAGATTAACTTTTTTTCTTAATTAAAAGGTCACAAAATGCATAACTTTCATTTTTTCAGTATATGGAGAAGTTGATCTAAGACTGGTAAGGATCATCAAGTAGATGTTCTCAGGAGTGAAAATGCTCGAGTCTGTCAAGTAGAATATTCAAAATTCCATATATATAATAAGGCTCTTGTTGGTTATTCATTAATATTTTAACTGCTCTATTTCATGACTCATTTTAGTGAAGTGCATATCAGTATATGTATTTTGAGAGGTTCTGCATTTCTAAGTACAATGAAAATATACTAAAGCTTAACAGGAAGAAGTAGTCTTGTCTTTGATGCTTATTCCCTTTTCAAATCATGTAAGTATCTTGCTGCACTTGCTGCATGTAGAATTTTTCAGAAGCAGAGCTACTTTTTGTCCATTTTCTAAATGCCTCCCCCCCATGCCAAGACCTTATGGAACTAAAATAAAATATTTCTAATAGTTCCTCAAAAAATGTATGCACAAAACCATTTTATATTCATATAAAACAAAAGCAATATATCAGTTTTGACTCACTGTGCTAAGATCATCCAAGGGAATAATCCTAATAAAAATCTTAAAAGAAAATGCTTATCTCTTGCTTTCTTTAGAAATTGCTTTTTCTCTTGCATTCACAGTAATACCGGCACTTAACTCCTCAGCTGGTCTTCAGGTGTCTGTCTGTGATTGGATTCTTTTGACAATCCTTTGTCAATATTTGTGTTGTCTGTGACCTGGTTTCCATTCCAAAGCATTTCAAGTCTAAAAGATTCAACTAGAGTATCTTTCAAGAAAAAAGTTACAGGTAGATAATAGCTTTCAGCCATGTCTGTAGAAGACAGAAAAAGAACCTGTATTTAACACAAACCTTGTTTGAGAAATAGATAAGATCACTTTTATTTTCTCCCATAATCTGGTAAGTCAAAATGTACGTAACTTGACAACATGAAACTCGCATCCATTTATTTGCTTTACGTGATGTTTTAGGAATTAAGTGAAAGCAGTGTATACACTACTAGTGCAGGTGTAGCTCACTGCACACCCAGACCTGCGAGGCCTCTGAGCAGAGCTGCTCCCCAGCCTGGCTGTCCCAGGCACCCCGTGGCTCTTAAACCTCATGCAATTCTTGTTGGCCCAATCATCCCGCCTGTTCAGGTCTCTCCATATAATCAGTTAATAATTTCTGTTTCCTAAAGTGGTTGGCTTTTAAAAAACTCCTAGTTTCAAGCAGGAGAACATGCCTGCTTTTTGTGAGGAAAGAAGTTTGTACTGACTGTAAGCGGCAGTCCATTTACTTGTAACACTGAGTTGCTGATCATTTCAGTGCTCTACTCTTTTGCTGCTGAGTAAGCAAGTAGTGCAAGAAGTCATGTAGTAAAAAGTGTAAGTACTGTGCTAGGTAAGCTCAAACCTTTCACAGCTAATTGTATAAAAATATGTGTATTATCCTGTAAGATAAAATTCTCTGTATGTAGTATTTATTATTTAGCTAAGTTCAGAAATAGTTTTCATGCTTAGCAATAGTGAAAGTTGTGCTTATATGTACATATATAAAAATAATTGGGTTTTCACCCCAATACCTGCTATAGAGCGCAATTACAAGAGTCCTGTTGGAACATATTAAAAAAAAAATCTTAATTTTCATGTCAGTTCAAGCTAAACGTGATAAGTGAGAACCCTTTGTTTTCATTGAATATTTTGTGCTACGTAACTAATGTGTGATTTAGACAGAAGAGTCATATTCATTTGTCTGCTAGGTGCCAGTTACTGATAATTCAGAGTTCTTCACAAATATCCAAGGAAACAAATGAGTGATCTACTATCTAGACTATTTTTTTCTTTTTTTTTTTCTTCTAGTCAGTTGATGTCAAATGTTAATCAACAAGTTGATCTTAGAAGAAGCAAGCGATTACCTTATTTGATGATTAAGTTGGCTTAATTTGTGAAAATAGCATAATAAAATAGCATATTGAAAACTGTATACATTTCACAATCCTTCATGGTATGTTAGTGAAACAAGAACACTGCAGAATTTAGTAGTTACATGACTGCTGAAAAGCAAAGAAAAGGATTTGTATATGAGTTTTGGCAAAGCATTAATTAAGCAAGTTTGTCATGCAAGTTAATTCTTCAGATGCAAAGACCTTCAAAAGCAACCCTGTTCTACAGAAGGGGATCTTGAAGCACCATTTAAAAGTTTGATCAGGTTGATGGGTAATCCTGGGGGAAGCGGGGTCAAAAGGTAGACATGAGGAATCACATCTTTCAAACATGTGTTCAGACTGACATGTCAGTCTGTCTGCCTTGTCTATAGGTATCAATTTTTCTAGCATCACTACAGCTTTATTAATTTGGTCATCCTTTCTCATCCAGCAAAGTAGCAAAAAAAAATTATATTTAAAATAAAAGGAGGTGGAGGGGATGTGGATTGAATGCTCTTTTTAGAGGAATTTGTTTAAGGGTTGTTGGAGATTTTTTAAATTAAATTTCAAAAATGTATTTAGTATCTTACTTCCCCATTGTTTTATCCTTATTTGGTTGGCATTTCTTACATGCTTCTAGGGGATCCCTCTTTTCCTTTACCATTCCTTGGTACAAAGAGGGGCAGCAGAGATTCTAAAGAAGGAATGTGGATTCCTTTTGAGTAAAGATAAGTTTAATGATATTGCAGTGTTCAATTACCAGAAAATATGTGAAAGCCACCCTCAGTGTGTCTACTAATCCTCTTAGTCAGACTTTGCATACATCAAGGAGGGACTTAATATTTAATTATGCTCTTGGTGCTGTAAGTAGTGGTCCCACAAATCAATGTGCTGCTGGGAAACAGGCCAGCTCTTACAAAATTAAAAATGTACTTTATGGAAGCAGCTACCTATCAAACAGTCAGAAACACAGCAATTTCCAGTTCTCTAATGATTAGTTAACAAAATTAAAAATTCAGGGGTCCTCGTTTTTCAAAGGCTTGGGAGTCTTTAATTCACATTCCAGTAGCATCTCACACTACTGGAGGGAGGAGGCATGTGTTGTTTTAATCCCCTTGATGAATTTTATCTGAGCTCTTCAGGTTCTGTAATTTTCTAGTTAACTGGTGCATGAAAAATATGGGTCAAAATACTGACTTTTTTATATATAAAAAAATGGGGAGGGAGGGTAAGAAAAACAGTTTATAATGTTCATATCAAATTTTCACTTCATCCATCCAAGATGGGAAATCCATTTGTTTTCATTTAATATATAAAAATACAGTCTGTAATGACTCACAGCACTGTCTAACATATGTAAGGTATCAACTAACAGGTTAGGGGTATGTATGTAGTCATTCAGTTCCATGACCAGTTACAAGGCATAATTTACAGTAATAAGAATGGTTTTGCCCCAGGAACTTACAGTGGCACTAACAAAGCTTTTGTAGGTAAATCAAGGGTTAGTTCAAGATAAGAAGTTAATAATTGTGAAGCTTCTATAAGACACACCTTGTCTTAAAAGGATTGTTTAATTATTATGCAAATGCTAAATGTAATTTCTATTTTCATGCTACTTAAATGCAAATAGTTTTGTCATTTAGAGAAGGTAATCTCATTTAGCCTTTTGCCTCATTGTTATATTATGGGGCTTTTCATGATCTTGGGGTATACAGAGCTACTGAGGGCTAAGTATTTTTGAAAATTGCAAGGGGTATCTAATATGAATTTAAGACTGTAACTTCAGGCACCTTTCTTATTTTATATTTTTTTTTTCCCCCTAAAGTTTATCTTTGAAAAAATGCTGAATTAATCTGTATTTGTGTTGTGTACATCCCATACACATTTGCCTTTCCTTCATATAGGCAATGTGTATGCCATAGGCAATTTTTATGTTTCCCAGCAACCTTAATAATGTCTACATTAACATAATGACTTTCTGAGAGCATGGGTATGGTTTTCAAGCCTCCATTGCTCTTTTATTCCTCTTCCCCCAGTATATGAAAACTGCATATCTGTTCACATGATGTTTCTTCATATGACTTCATAAAGAAAGGTCTCAATGGGAAGAAGTCAATGTCCAGTGATTTTCAACTTTTTCCAATTGCCTCTACTGTGTCAGAGAGATTTAAACATAAAGATTTGGAAAGCACAGTGAGATTTAAGAAATCCCAGGTAATTCTGCTGAAGTCATTTATTGAGTAACCATGACCTGTATTTAACTTGATCTGGCAAAATACAAGTGAAGGAATTGTATCTGTTTAATCTTCAGCCATCTTTTATTTATGAAAAATCCTTAATTAGAAGAAGGATTTATGTTCCTATCAACTTTGAGTAAATTTGTTATGATGTTGTTTATAATTCTACAGACATTGTTTCTCTACTGGTAATGCATAAAAATTAAGTTTAAGAAATTTAATTTAAGTTTTAATTAATATTTTAAAACACTAATTTCTGTTCCTTGAAGATACAATTTATCCATATGAGAACATATGAAATGTATTTTTTTTCTGGGAACATAAATTGTAGCGTATATGATTGATTAAATACTTCAGGATGTAAATGAAATATTTCCCATTAGCTACACAAGTAAAATGGGTAAGACAAAGTGGAGAGAAAAGCCAGTATGGCTTGAGTGAACATGATGGTTTCAAATGCAAACCCTGGGTACTGCGGTATTCTGTGTCTAGGAACAGTTGCTTCAGAGGAAGATGAGAGGGGTCTGGAGTGGATTCATGGGAGATAATTCAGTTTCTATAATAGGTCTTTTGTAATGAAGGTATAAGTGAAGGATGGTATAAACATTCTGTATTCTGCTTTTATCTCAGTTTCAGAAAAAATAGGAGCTCATTAGTGATGTATTCAGAGTTCTGTTATTATATTGCAAACACGCTGAAACTTTGTAGAAGGATTTTTTTCTTCAGTCTCTCTATGTGATTTGGTATGTGCTGGTATTCTATGTTTTGTAGGATAGCAACATTTAGAAAATCAAGTCCGTGCTCCATTTTATATACTTAATCACTTTTTTCCTTATTCTGTTTACTTGATCTAAGTATAAATAATTCCGTTCATGTTACCTTATCCGCAGTGTTTTATATGTCTGTAACTATTCTCTGCTCTATCTCAGAGCCCACTGTGATGCGCAGTATGCTTCCTGAAAAGAGATAATTGAAGAAGTGAATGTGATGTCCTTGTGGAAATTAACAGTCCATGTTTATGCATCCCAACACCTTGATTGCTCTCTTGACTTCAGCTGTACATTAACCAGAGGTCTCTGAATTTCATTCAGTGAGACTCAGGATCCTGTTTTGACTTGATGAGGCTAATTTAGCATATTTTAAAATGTGATGGCTTTACCGTTTTTTTGTTTTATTTGCCACCATATGGTCATCTACTTACCCTAGATTTTTTTTTTAAGTCAGTTGGAAGTTTTTCTCTGCAATGTCCTTGATGAACATAAGCTAGGTCATTTGTGTGCAGTATTATACGTTCAATGCTTGCAGTCCTCAAGAAGCATAATTTCATTTATATAAGCAAAGAAGCAGTCATAAAATCATGAGAAATTCTGCTTTTTACCTTTACCATTTGATCATAAGCTGGTGGTTTGTGTTTTTAGGTTTTGTTCCTGTTATCAGATCAAATTCTTCATTAGTTTCTAGTAAGGGATGTTGTTAAAAGCCTTTGAAAATATAAGTAAATGGTAAAACTGTTTTTATTTAGGCATTATTTTGTTAATATCTTAAATGAGTATTTTGAACTGTGATGTTCAGTTGATACCATGCTTTTTTCATACAGTCAGTCATCTTGCTAGGTGACACTGTATACTCTGTATCGTCTAAGGAGCCCCTCTCAGGTATTTTTAAAATTGTTCTTTGTAGTAATTTCTGCTGGTTCATGTTGGTTGAGAGAGTGAGGGATTTTATCCATATTATTGCTGTTATTACAGAGGGACTCAGCTATGATGACTGTGACTTCTACAACTTTCACTATAACAAATCAAAAAGAAAAACACCAACTACAGTGCTTACATAACACAATTTGGTATGACAGTTGCATGATGCTACCTTAACTTCTGATTATTTTTATGGTTGCAACAGAGCTATTAATTTATTTGTGATAACCATCCATTTGGTACCTTAAGTGCTGCTGGTCTGGGTCATAAATATGGATAAACAATAGAGGAGGGATTTTGCATTAAAAATCAAACTAATTATTTTGCTTTATTTTAAATAGAAAATAGTAGTACTGAAATATTGAAGTCAACATCAACAACCTGTTGTTTCTAAAAGAAGATATCTTAATTTATTGTGGGTTGTTCTTTATAAAAATGCATCTTTTACTTTATCAGTTTAGCCTATCTGCATAATGACATCTTGGAAAGATTAATTTCGACAAGTTTCCATTTACATGAAAACAGCATTTAAAATAATTTTTCCCCTATTAGCAAGACTTGCAAACTGTGATTGTTGTGACACCAGTTGTACATGCAGTTAAATACTGTGAGCTTGTGCATGCACTGCTGCTTGATGGTAGCAATGATCAGAAAAGGAAAATTGAAAAGCCATTTGCACAAGTTATGAGCGGAAAGAGCTGATGCTAATTTAACAGTTTAAAGTTGAAAGTAATACTTAAGGATTAAGATGTTTTCATTGCTAGGCTGCATCTTCCAACACCCTTTTCTGTTCTAAATATAGAGTACCTGTATTATAGATAGATTATGAAACATGAAACAGTGATTAGTAGTAGCTGGCACATACAAGTAAAATGACCTATGTGTTTTTAAGTCCCTTGTGTTGCACAGATGTTAGTTTTAGCCATGATTTGCACAGATCCAAATTTTTACCTATTAACTGACAACTAGTTAACACACATTTTAAATTACATGTATGTTAATCCTCTTTCAGCTAGCTAGATATATAAATCTTTCAAATGCATCATTTTT
Source organism: Tyto alba (assembly GCF_018691265.1). Lineage (NCBI taxonomy): Eukaryota > Metazoa > Chordata > Aves > Strigiformes > Tytonidae > Tyto > Tyto alba. Next base: position 37,113,536 of record NW_024881316.1, on the reverse strand, counting down.
TTTCTTTATTTGCCCTTATCTCTCTGTCAGTAGCTATGTACAGTCTTCAGAGGTTTTCTCTGTGCTGAAATGTATTTGCAGATTAGGACATAGTCTCCTGCAGAATACAAATGAATGGATTTTATTTTCTGCACGAGTTATGCACTTTTATGGATTAGGCAAAGCATTTGTGTTTACTGAATCTATATGCATTTCTTACTGTTAGTGAGCTGCATGACAAGCAGATAAGGAATTAAACAATGTATAAATGAGTTCAGAAGAAAAAGTTCCTGGGTATGTCTACAAGACAGTCACCTCAGTGTGTGGCTGAGCCTTTGTTTAATTCATCACTGATAGGCTTCAACTTGATTTTAATGTAAACTTGAATCCCACAACTTGCTTATGTTCGCTGGCTTCAGTTTGAGCAAGATTTGACCTGTGAGATTATGCACGTGCCTCTAGTATCTGCTTATATCAGGCTTTCATGTGTGGTCAGCACTTATGTTCATCATAATTTTTAATATGTGAAGTCCAGCTTTGGGGAAAGTGCAAGAAAGACTCCTTTGGGGTAGGAGGGTTGTGAACACTTGAGTGTCATGAAAAACTCTAGACTTCGGTTTTAATTTTGTATTGATTGCTCCAAGATTGTTGTTTTGGTAGCAGACACTTCCTTCTGGTCTGTCAGGCAGTGGCTGTTTTTACAAAGTCTAGGTCATAGCAGCCCACATTCTCTTTGAGTTCAGGATTTGGAATATGTTCCACCGTGAACTTCTGTCTCCATGTTGGTCTTAAACTCAGATGAAGGGGAGATGTGAGGTAGGCCTTTGCATCGCTGTCTCAGGTTTTATTCCCCCTAATAGTGGAATTCAACAGTACATTGAATGCGGTGTTTTTTTTTATTTTTTGTTGGTTTTGGTTTGTTGGTTTTTTTTAAGTGGACATTCCTTAATAAAGCTGTTGCTTTATATTAACTGGGATAAGCATATGCTGTATAAATACGTTCTTTAAACTATATTTCTTAATTGCCTCTAACTCTGTACATGGCAATATGTTGCTAGGACATAGAGTGAAAGGTACTACATCACATTAATGTTTAAACTTCAAAATTTCTATAAATACTGGGGAAAGAACTTGAAGGAGATACTAAGTTTCAGTTGAAGTCTGTAAAATAAATCTTTGAGAAGCAACTTTTGCTTCACCTCATTGACTCCTGTTCAGCTGCCTTGTGGGAGTACATTTTGCATATGGAAAACTGTAAGCTTACTTGAGTTCCTGTATTTCCTCAATTCCATTGGGAAACTGCATATAACAAAATATTGTGTGCCCAGTGTGTTTTCATAATGTAAATTTTAATTAGTGTTGTGAGTACATAAAAATGTCAGTGCTCGTTCAGATCACGGTTCAGTTGAGCCCATTATTCTGTCTCCAACAGTGGCCAAAAAAGCAGACATGGAAGGAAGAGTAGGAAAATGAAAAGTATATATGAAACTTACTCCAATATTGCCCTCATCTGTGGGTAGTCAGGGTGGTTTAATCATGAATAAGAACTGGAAATAACTGTGTAGACGAGCTGTAAATTCAGGTGTTACTGTGTCAAGAACAAGTAAGTGGAATCCTGATAAAATCAAATAAGGAAGATTTACCTTTTGGTTGATAGGTGGGAATAATTTACCAGAATAATATTAAAATTGTTTACACCTTAAACTTGTTTACTTAAGTCAAAAGAGTGTAAGTCTATTTGGAAGACTTCTACCTCAAACAGAAGTTCCAATTGTAGAGCAAAATTATTGGAAAAAAATTGTGTACAGAGATATGTAGATTATCTGAGCAGGTTGCAATAATGGCTTCTTCCATCACTAAAATCTCTTAAACTTTTGAGAATGAGACTATAAATATAGTGAGGAAAAAATAGTAAGGAGAAAGAGTAGTAGTTCCCCACATCTCCTTCTTCTTGGGATCTCTGACTTCCAGTGTATGTCTCATAAATCAGGTTAGTTCACTCATTTTTAACCTTTTCTGTATGGCTATAAGTGAGGTCTACCCCTAACCTGCCTTTAACCAGGTATCTCAAACTGTCCATGCCCAAGCTTGCAGCTCTGCTCTCATGGTTACTCTTGACTTTCTTTTTCATGTCTGCTCTTGCCCAGACACCGATGAATGGGTGTGTGAATAACATGGTGGTTGATTCTTCCTAACCTGTTACTACTCTCCCCAGCCTGATCCTGCTATGTCTTCAAGGATTTCCCTCTCAATCACAACTTAAAAGTTTTATTTTTAAAGAAACTCTGGTTTGGAAATGATGGGATGGTGGTAGTGTGCTGGAGTATAGTGCTTGTGGTTTTGCCTTTAAAAAGGGTTTATTGTTGCTCCGGGATGTGAAGGTCTTAAATTAGATATTTCAATATGTGCTTGTGGTTTTGCTTTGTTTCACAAGTATATAATGTGTCTAATATCGATGTTGATAGTCTGTCTAGCATCTTGAAACAGTTTGATGAGAAGAAAATAAGTAATAGCCTTTAAAAACTCCTAATCTTATCTTTGCAGGATCAGTGGCTATACAATTTCAGGAACAGTGATACACTTGCAGTTTGTTTTTGCTGGTGATTTTTTACATTTGTGTTCATATTGTGAATAATTAACCTTCAAATATCTATTTAACTTAGTTTGTAATTTTATATGTCCTTGGTAACAAGCTTTTAACTTGCAGTCTTGTACTGGAAGTACATTTCAATAGCTTATTTTTGTGCAGTCTTTTCAGTAGCCATGCAGATACCAGCAGAATAGGGAACAAAAAACTACAGGTTGACCCACAAAATGGGAAGATTAATTTCTGCAGTTACCAACATGCCTGGCCTGTTTGTGTAGGAAGGGCAGTATTTTCTTTGCTGATTTACCTAGTTAGATTGTAAACTCCTTAAGGCGAGATTGTTGTATTTTTGTGCTGTGAACAGCACACCAAGATGGCAATTACAGAAATTCTATCAAATTGATATCAATCCTTTTGGTCACTGTTTATAAACCATGTTAAGCCCTGTCTAATTAGTGGAAGCAAGTTTTAGCAACACCATTCCCTATCTTAACTCTGAATAAAATCTTTCATGTCAGATCTGCCTATTATTTTAAAATGCAGCATAGATGGAACTCTCTACCACTAGTGTTTGGGGGGGATGAGATAAACAAAAACATAGTTCATTTTCCAAGAGACTCCTGACAAATTGAAAACGTATTGTAGCAATAAGGAACAACTCAAATGCCTGCTTAGTGTTTATATTTTCAATGCCATATTAATTCAAATTTATGCTGCAGTGATGAACATGAACATATTCTGAAATATTTACAATTACAATCTGGTGGATGTAATAAAATGAATTTTACAATCGCATAAATCGGTAGGTTTTTGGTTGTAGCTCTTGGAAACCACAAACGTGTCTGCCTTTAATATAGGGAGTTGGTTTTAAGCATGGATGTAGATTCTCTCAATAAACAAGCAGTTACAATGAAGGAAAATATTTTTCTGATTTCTACATCTTGATTCTTTGGTTACAAACACCCTTGTCGGTTATTTCCTTAGAACATTAGTAGTGAACAAAATCTGTTGATAAAAAACATGGCTCTGCTATGCTCGCAGGGAGTAAAAATATAATTTGCAGAACAGATTTCATTGAGTAGAGGGAGGTGGAGGTCTGTCTGCTTTAGTTTTCCTGCTCACCATTCTCATATGTAAATAGACAGCATTTTGTATTTTATCTCAAGTGAAGGAGAGGATTGGATTGGCTGCATCTTTTTATTGGTATTTCCATTTTTTAAACAAAAGTCTCTCCGGATTATCAGCCAAGTCAGTCAGGACTGGATTCTCAAATTATATAGCTTTAGCAATAAAGCATTTACAACTCCATGAGACATCTCTGTCCTTTAGGATCAGAAGAACATTATATAGTGGATATCTATGCCTCAGGGATGCAATTTAGATACAGCAACATTCCAGTTTTGCTGTAAACACTGATTTTAAATTAACTTAAATTTCAAGAATGAGATAACGTGCTGAACTAAACAACTGATCCTGTGATCTGCCACGCCAAAGGTTTTCTTTATCAGTTATGTGTGATGTCCACAGCTTTATTTAACTTTGCCATTCTTCAAGTGTATCATCTAAGTTTTCATAAAATACTAGGTTTCTAAAAGCTACACAACAAACTTTTGAGGGAACTTTTCATATTTGGGCTCCTTCATGTGTGTCATGTGATGAGTATCTATAAAGCAATAACAAATCCATGGAACAAGATGATGAGTCAAAACTTTGTGCATTGAAAGTAAATAAAGCATGTTGAGTGGTTTCAATATTTTAGGCATCCAATAGGATCCGATCTGTGAAGGAAAAGAACGATATAAATCTTTGAAAGATTTTATCAAGCAGAACATTTTTGGGTTTTATTTGAGGAGGGATTGTAAGCACATTAAGTTTTTATTTCAGCACTGGATATAAAGAACATGTTTTCCAAGTTTACTCGGGATGGCTGAAGTCAGATAAAGGATATGTTTGTGCTCAGATAATGTACTGTTGAGTTTATAAGTATCTCAACCAACTGCCAGATTCCTCCTTTTATTTAGACTTTAACAATAAAAGTATCCATGCCGTAAAATCAAATAGTTTAAAAAGCTTTTGGGAATCTTGTCTGATACAACTTCCTACTAGCAAAATGATGTTAGAACTGAGATATTTTGTCCAATTGTTTGATAAATAAATGGACCCCAGCAATAAATTTTTCATCAATTATTTTAGTTTTCCTAAGATTTGCAAGTTACAGCAGTAGAATACTCTCCCTGTAAGAGAATGGGTGATTGAACATACGCTACGTCAAGTACTGGTTAGCAGACCATAACTACTGGAGGAAAAATAGCTGTTCTGATGGCTAAAATCAGGTAATTCAGTTAAGTGTACTGTGTGGCCATAGTAAAAGACAAACAAAATAATATATTTCAGATAAAAAGAAAATATGACTTTTGTCTTCTGGCATGCCATAGCTGCTACATGCTGTATCTGTAGTCTGCACTCCCATTCAGAAATGTGGTTAATTTTCTGTCTTGGTCAATATTTGAGAAAGTTGGGCTGATTTTTGCCTTTATTAACAGAGATAATATGGGATGAGTCAGAAGTCCTTTATGGGCTATCCTAACCACTGCTACCTAGTGACAGGAGAAGCTGGGAAAAGATGTAAAATCAAAGTACTCAGAATGAGAACATACAATTAAGAGGAGTTTGCACTGGTTCAGACAGCTAGAAGTATCTAATGTAGTTTTAAGCAACACTTGGTGCTGTTTGTGTAGCCTGTATTTTGCTTTGTGAATTTCCTGTATATTTTTTTAAGGAACATTAGCATATGCAGATGTTCGCATGTTCTTAATTTTAAACATGTAGTCCCTCAATATGAAATTGTGTATTTTAACAGTTTAGCATAAGGTTTGGTTTTACTTAATTTGTATTTCATTTTATGATCTATCATGAATGTAATTTCTAAAATTAATTCCCCTAATTGATTTTCCCGTTGTGGTAAATATTTGTGCAGCCTGTTATTTTAATGGAAAACATCAAGCCAGCTGTATTCTGCTGCCAAAGAAAAAGCGTGAAACCAGGGAAAATCAAGACAGAATGGAGCAAATCGTTTGTTAAAACTGAAAGTCCTGTCTTTCCTTTTCCTTGGTTTTATTTCTTTCTTTTTTCATATTCCTTTGGGATCACCTGAGTTTCAAGAATACTCCTTACTGCCTCGCTATGGGCCTCATTATTCTGTTTAGTGACAGATTATTCTTTACAGGTACTACTTGTGCTATCAGGGCTCTAAGCAGTTCATGGCAGGTTATCTTTGCATAGCCTTTGAGTGGGTTGGAGGGGATGGGTTTGGTTTTTGTTTTTTTTTTTTTTTTTTTAAAAAAAAAGGATGGGAAGATGAGTTATATTATCCCATTACCATGGTTTTAAAGATGATCATACTTGTAGAAATGCAGTGCCTTGTTGTATTACAACATTCAGAGTCATCTGAATAGATCATCCAGAGTTGTTACAAGGAGAGTATTCAATTAAAAGTGGACATTTTAATCTTTTTGCTGTGTTATTACAACAAAAAAACAGGCTTGACTAACCTTGGTAAGTTCGTCTCAGCTAGCTATTGCCTCTGTTAAGATGAAATTCCTGCCCTTTAACACAGCGCGTGCTCTGTTTCGGCTGTGAGATGTCCTGATTCCTCACCGTGTTCTCTCTCAGCCTTGGAAAGAGAAGACAATACAGATGAAAGCTTATGTTCTATGTATACATAAACATACATATATATGTATAGTAAATATAAATTTGAAAATCCTCATTCCAGTGTGCTACTTCAAGGTATTGCTTTCTTGTAGCAAGGAACTGTTGGTTTTTTCGTGGTTTGATTGTAACTTCTATTTCTGGAGACTTATACGGAAAAAATTAAAGACAGGGTAAGGTATCTTGTCATTCAAACTGTAAAGCAGTGCAGAAACTATTTAAGGCAAGTGTCTTGATTTACTTCATAGCAGATAATATCTCTACTGATATTTAACTTAAAATGGACTCTTCTGTTTTATACAAATAACAATACCTTGAAATGAAGTTTTAATATATTGGTTATGTTTCTGGCACATGATATTGATCATCTGCTCATTAAAATTTTTCTAGTGATGCTAGCGAATTGTGCACAGATTTCAGTCATCTTGATCTGTAAAGGTACAATTTTAGGCATTGTGCAATCTCATCAAAACTAGTGGGACTACTATCAATGGGTAATGTGAAGTATGGACACAGTCTTTGCAGAATCAGCATGTATTTGATGATGTTTTCAACTCAGGAATACTTTTGAAAAATATTCCTGATAGAGTCGACTGTGTGACCATTATCATACACAGTCAGTCATTCTTGAAGTATTGAAGTGTTAAAGTATGGGTTTACAGCTGAATCTCAGCTTTTCTTTTTCAGGTAAAAAAAAAGGTTATTTTAACAACCACATTGTCACAAGAGAGAGATAATGCTTAAAACATACTTGTAGTGCAGATGTATGTGGAGAATAGGGAGGATTGATAGATGCAGCAGAAGCATGAGATACATTGAAAAAGGGAAAAAAGCTAGGGCTTAAAAGATGGAGGGGTGAGAAATTTAAGATAGGATAAGACTAGTCGTTTTTTTTTTAAAGTAATCATATTTGTCATCTACCTTTCAATACTTAGATAATTTCCATTTGTTACTTTTTCATTAACCTTCTGTTTCCTTTATCCTTAGTGCTGCAATTTTAGATCACCACATGAACTCTTAAAAGTATGCATACTTACACACCGTGTTTCTACTTTCAAATCTCACCTGTTTCACAGTAAATGGAAGTGACATGCATTTAAAACGCCATATAAAAAGTGAATTTTCAACAGTTTTCTTAACAACTCTAAATAACACTGTAGAAAGTTCACTTTATTTTTATTACCTTTAGTGGGAAATGTAGGCGACTTGAAAAAAGGCCATTGTAGAAAGAAGTATTGCAGAAATTCACACCATGTTTGAGAACAGAAATTTAATTCTTCTGATTTACTTTGATTGTATTAATATGTTTTGTTATGGGCAATCATGTTGCAAGGATCCACCTGTTCAAAACACATTATAATGTTAGATTAATTAACCTCATAAAAAAATGTAAACCCGAGTCTGTAAAGATGCATTATTAGGCAGAATTATTGGAATTCAGTTCATGTTGAATAGCATGCCTGATTTACTCTCATCTACTCGCCACTACTAGCGGCTCAATTTCTGTGACAGATTTTCTCCTGTATTAATATTGTCTGTGCCATTTCTTGCCATTTTTACAGTTATCATTAGAGAGATCTGAATGTTTAGTCTGTTTTGAAGTAACATGCTGTTTGTGCAAATATATTAAAATGTACTCAGTGGACCATCCAGAATGTTTCATCTATCCCTAAACTCCTTTTTCAGACAACTAGCTCTTTAAACCAAGTAAGTAGCAATGTGAGAGCTTCTGTTGTCTAGATAGTACATAATTTGCTAAATTGCTAAATATTTTTGATCCTTTAAAGTTAGCATGTCTTATGTCAGTGTTACTCCTTCGTATTATTCTCTCTTCTCTTTTCAGCCTTGTGATTTAAATATTGAAGATTATAATATTTTATATTACCAAGTATAGATGGATTTTAGGGATATTGCAAGTGGGTAACTGATGCCTGCTATGTGACATATGCAGCACAGAGGATTATTTTAAATGGACAGATCTCAGAAGCATTTGTTCACTATCAAAAATGTTTTAGTATGTGGTGCTTTCAGATGTACCCTGGAGACAGAAGTGAACGGGTTTTGAGCACTAAATATTTTAAAGTAACAAATTATGCAGGCAACTCAATAAATACATCAGTAATCTTTGTTTTCCAACCTCTTTTGAAAAATTTGCCCTTGATGTATCAGAGTCACTTTGAAAAGATGGGAATGCCATCTTTAATCTTTTAGAGGAGCTGTAGAACTAAGGAAAACTTTGTCCGTGTTTGATGTCTTAGAACTACTTGGTCTGAAATGGAAAAGTTAACAGTTAATGCTGTGTATCTTCAGTGGAATTACAAAATGGAACTGAAGTGTTTGATATCCTGGAACTTTTTGAAGTTTGGAGGAAAAATTCAGTGTTAGAGTGTGTTAATAACACAGAAGAAGCTGCGTTGTTATTGTAACAAATTATTTTTAAACTCCAGGAACTTCTGTGTGTCAGGTAGATAGCAAATAGCTATTCCATTTGTGAAAGCCCTTCTAGTGTGATAGCCAAACTTTTAAACAGAAGCTGCTTCTCATTTAGTAGCAAGTTGGTTCTAATTTGTAGCAACCTTCCTTTAAGTCAGACCTTTTACCTTGTACTTTTTTACCATCCAACTGCAAGCAGTAATTATCTGTAAAAAAACCTGTCATCAACTGAAGTCCAGGCAGAAGCTGCAGGTTTTAAACTTAGATGGACACTTTTCCTGAGATAGAGTTGTCTGGTGGCTCACTGATGTGATAACGGGTTTTGTTTTTCTTAGGTTCAAACACCTATACAGAGAAATATTACAGTACCTGTCAGCAAATGTTCTTCACTGGGTAAATTAATTTTGAATCATCTTTCAGGGCTCTTCCCTGTGGGAGAAAAGATTAGATGCTGTAAATTCAGCTGTAAATTGAATTTTCATAGGTGAGTGTAATGTATATTAGGAAAGCACTAGACATATCCATTCCTTAAAAATACATATGTATGTGTGTATATATGTCTATAGATTGAAAAAAGGAAATTTAAGGAATTTTTTGTTGCTTGAAGAACACAGAAATAAGACTCTGAACTAATCAATGAACGTATTTGTGTAGGGTTACATTGGTACCTAAGTCACTCCATGTTGCTGTGTGCTCTTCTGTTTTATTTGTATGTAATTGAAAATGAGAGGTAAGAAAATGGGTTTCTGGGAAAATTACTTTCACTTTGTTCTTGCATTGTTTTACAACAGTGATGTCCTTCACAGATAGATTGTTTATTGCTTTTAAACCATTGATTTCTTCAAAAACTTCTGCTTTTACTTTTTTTAGGTAGAGATAACAGATACTGAAAATGAAGAAAAAAGGTATGAACTCTTTGTGAGACTTCTGGAGTCTAGTCACAGTCTGTCTGAGTTTCAACACTTGGTTTTACTCCTTCAAGCTTGGCCACCAATGGACATGAGCAGGTAAGCTTTTCTTCAAACAATCATCTAGTAAAGATTAGTTTCCTGTAAGTCGTCTTGCTTGATAATATTGTGTAATTTTCAGTGAATGAGTTCAAACATAGCTAGGAGAAGTATGACCTTTGGAAAGGGTCATACTTGGTAAAATAAATGGTTTATGTAAAGCAGAATTGAATCAGTCCATTTCTTGTAAAATCTATATATACATATGTAGTATGTATCATGGAGGAGGCAGGAAAACATTGCCTGAACTGTTGTACAGGAGGTTTTCTGTCTACTTAAATTTAAAGATATGTATTTTGCTCTTATATTTGGCAGTGCATACAAAATCCGTAAAAAGGAATAGAAAGTTCTGACTGTTTTTTTCATTCAAAGTTATACTTTGTTTAAAACTTCAGCATTGCACCCATCAGAATGGGGATTTATTGAAAGTGTTAATTTGGAACATCTCAACTACATTATTTTTTACCAATCCTTTGGTTTTTGTCTGTGACTTTCTGAACACATTTAAAGGTAAAAAATTTAGCTGTTCTATTCTGGATTCATATAATCTTATGAGGCAAAAGTCACATATGTTTCAAGTAGAGCAATAATATTAGTAAATTTTTGGTGAGTACAGTGTGCCATGTTTTGTCTGATGGTAATTACGTTAGAGACATTAAATGATGCTTCCATTGGATTACTGTGGGGTATAGATTGCAGCCTGTTTTAACCTAGGGACTACACTCCCCAAAATGTTGATGTGCATTGATCTGTCAGAGAAGTTAAAGCTTATCTTTTTATGAAAAGCAGCTCTTTTGTGTAATTGTAGAGAACTGGTCCATTAGAAAGTAATCTGTAAGGGTTGTTCACCTTCAAGCTTGCAGTTTGTTTGCAATTTCTGGATGAGCATTAACCTAAAGGCTTTGTGACAGTTTTATGGGAAAAAAATTGTATTCAGTGCAGTAAGAAATGCAAGGACTGCTATGTGATCTGTCACAAATTCATATTCCAACTTTCCTTTTTAGTTTTTTTTTTAATTGTAATTGAAAATTTGAAGCCTCGCAGTGTGTCAGAACTGTCAAAATTTAAGGTAGTCTTTAGATTCGAAAAAATAATGAAGTGTTAAACTTATGGAACAAAGGGTCAAGTGAAATATTGCTGCAATTGGAAATTTTTTTTTTTTTTTTTTTTTTTTAATTGAACAGGAAGACTAGAGATTGTGAAAGGAGAACCCTTCTTATTGCCAGTAAGCTGGCATCTTTGGGTTCGACCCATCAGGTTGGAAGGAGAGGAGGAGCTCTGCTGTTCCCAGCCAGACTTGTGGCAGCTCTGTGCTCAGTGACTGTGACTGTGACTGATGGAAAGACTCAATTAAGTTGTCAGAAGGAATAAACATAATGACTTCTATTTAGTTTGCATTCAAAGTTACCCACTCCTAGCATCTGTCTGGTTTTCATGGTGGGATATAATGTCAGCTTCATGGGGAGCTGGTTTTATTTGTTTACAGTATGTAGTTTTGAAAATGGTAGATGAGCAGGAGAGTGCTTTTATATATGAAATAGTAGATATTTTGGCTGTCCTCTCCAGACTTATCAGACCTATTCCTTGGTATGTATCAATCCAACAGACTCTTAATAAACTCCATTTACAAAGATATCAACGGGTCACTTTCAACAATTGTTGCTAAATAATACACTTGAAAAGCAGCACTTTGACAGTGCTTTCCTGCTACTTCCTACATGTGCTGGATGAGTATCTTAATTTACACTAAATTGTAAGACCAACGTGCCAGATTTGGTGTTGCTGTGATTTTCTTTTTTCTTTTTTTCCTTCAAGCTAAAATGCAGAGTTTCACATATCTGTGGAATGCTGATTAATGACCGAAGAGATTGATGGGGTGATTTTTAAATCATCTATTATGCCTCTCTAAGTTTATGCACAAATGAACATAGTGGTTGTGTTCCTGTGACTTAATACAATAATGACCTAAGCTGTGACTGTGCATTGTTTTAGTCCATTGTAAATGGGAGTTGAAGTGCATTAACTTGGTTCACATTATAAAAACACCAGTGTGGATATGTTCCAGTGTCACACGTCATGCTATCATTTGAAAGGTCTGGTCTGCTACCTGTTTCTGTCAGTACATCCAGTCCTACCAAGTACACCTATTCCTAACAAAAGTAGCCAAGCACCTCCATGATCTAGCAAATAGCTGTAGAAACTTTGTAGTAAGCATTGCCTTTGCCATCATGCATGGTAAAATTTACTTGCATCTACTGTCTGCTGTAAGTCTGACTGTAATGGTGACATGACGTGAAGTTCTCTGCAGGGTGAAAAGAACATTTTAAATAAGTAAAATAAATGTATCTGCATCCATATCTAATAACAGAGAAGTAAAGATGCACATACTTTCACTCACCTACCGTGTTTGGATGGGCTATAAAAAAGGTTTATTTTTATTTTTACTAGTTGGACCTAAAAATTAAAATGTGACTCTTGGAAATATTTTCTCCACTTAAAAGCACGAGACAGATACTTGAGACACAGATGCTGTTAGAATGTGATCAAAGCAAACAAAATTAGAAATGCTGTATTCCTGTCACCCCTCTCTCAATACTATTCTGCTTGAGAAATCAGCTGGTGTAAAGCCAGGAGAACTGTTCCTATGCTATTCCAATTTGATCTGTCTTCATCTGGTGCATGATTCCCCAGCGACTGTAACAGGATATCATAATACTTTAGCTTCTTTGTTGCATTGGAAGAATGATGGCATCAGGATAGTAACTTGTCTCAAAACTTTTTCCTCTCTCCATCATGAGATTATACTTTAATTCACACACACACACACACACACACACACAAATCCCAAAAACAAACAAACAAACAAAAAAACCACACACACACACCCCAAAAAAAAAAAGAAAAAAAACACCTACAGAAAATGATGGGGGTGTGTATGTATGTTTATATTTTATATACATCTCTGTTTTTTCTGGGCAGATCATGCTCAGTTGATAATCTCTGGGTGAAGCTGGGGACCGTTATGCTCCACAGATGCCCACCTGAGGAAAAGGAGAGCACAGGAAATGAAATTTTGAAAATGTGCCGTTCTTTGTATGAGACAAAGCACATGCTCCCTGTTGAGGTAAGTTCTAACTTTGAGTATCATAGATAGGAGTCCTGTTTTGGGGGTCCCGACTACAGGAAAGATGTTACCATACTCAATCAAGTCTGATGGAGAGCTGACAAGATGATTAGGTGGCTGGAGCACAATAAATACGGAAAGGCTGAGAGAACTGGTTTCATAATGTCTTAAGAAGAGATGGCTAAGGGCGATCATATTGCTGTCTTCAAATATTCAGATGAGGAAACATGTAGAGGAGATGGAGCCAGCCTTTTCTCAGAGATGCTCAGTGATAGGACAAGAGGCAATAGAGGCAAGTTACACAATCAAAAACTCTCATTATGTACAAGGAAAAAATTTTTTGCCATTAAATTGGTAAAACATTAGAATAGAATAGATGTCTAGAAGAGACATGGAGTCTCTGTCCTTGGAAGTATTCAGAACTTAACTGGATCACATCATGGGCAATTTGATCTTGTTGGACTTACTTTGAGTGTAGGCTAGTTGGATTAATTGACCTTTAGAGGTCTGTTCCAGTATAAATTGTTCGACGTATTTGTAGAAGGTCTTTAATAGTGTATTGTCATGGAAGTCAGTGTGTCGAAAGCTGTTAATTAAATAATCAGTAGTTTTCTCTACTAATAAACACATAAAGATTTAGTGAGGAATCCTTGAAAAATGTGTTGGTGATTGAAAAAAATCTAATATACAAGTAATTGCTCTGTAATAATCTTGGTGTTCTTTCTTCCTTAACTCTGTATGTAAACTTCAATACAAGCATCTCTTAAGTATAAATTTATTGAAGCATTTTGTACGTAAACATTGTATATTAATAAAGACAGATTGGAGAAATGCTTAATAAACTTCACACAACTTCAGAGTAGTTGTGCATAATTTTATTAGGCTGATTAATCCCTTACAATCATCTTCACACAATCACAGGCTGTTATGGAAAACAGCTGATGTTAAGACTAGAAGCAGAATAGAAACAATGCTTTCTGTTTAAAATACAGGCAGGTGGGGGTGTGGTTTTTTTACAATAGTGCAACTGACTGATTTGACTCAAGTTCAAAATCGGTGTAAAACATGATTCTAGAAGGTGTCAGTAAGCTGAAACGATAAATGCATCTATTAACTTATTCATACCACCAAAAATTTTTAGTTGAAGGCAGGTCTGTGTATCCCTGGGACTGGTGTAATTATATGTGGCTTTTCTTTATTAGGTGTTGAATGGCGCATCATAGCTCATAAACTCATGATCTTATCTGTTCATAGGAGTAGTCAGACTTTGACAAGTAGAATTTCCTACCTCACCTTGGTGATCCAGGAAGGGATCCCCCAAGGGTTACCGTCATACAGCAGTCAGTTCACCAAGAGTTCTGGTCAAGAATGGGTCACAATTTGCTCGCTTCTTTTAATTGAGTAAACCTTTTTCTTGAACTCCATAACAAGTCGCTATTTGCAGACAGTTTTGGTATTGGTTAGCAGCTTTGGTTGGAGGTGCCCTCCTTTTTTAATAGTACAGGGTATTAGGAGAGCCCTTCATGCAGGTGTGAATATATAGAGGTACAGTATGAAGATGCTCTGATCCTCATGCATAAAATAGCCTTACTGCTGTAAAATACCTTTTTTTATGACTAGACCGCTGTACAGCAGCAAGAGTTGCACTAAAATGTGTAATTACACAGTTACCTACAAACACAGGCTGTATTGCTTTAAGTATCTACTTGGGAAGAGGGGGAATGATGTGGGTAAATTTAAGTAACTTATTTCTATGCACGGCTACAGTTCTTAAGTGCACAAATTATAGAGATGAGATCACATGGCTGTATAAGATGAAAGTCTGATTACTGACAATTAACCTGTTTTGATGACTTCACATTTCAATAAATACACTGATTAAGAAGACAGACATAGAACGTTGGAATTCTAAAAACTGAGAGATCAAATTATCACCATGAATAACATTTTCTATTCTGAAGTCCAAAGGTTGTGATGGAAAATACATTTAACTTTGAATCACGGTGGTCTAGAAGTTAGAAAAACTGTTTCTCTGGATGTAATCAGAAGGGTTTCCTCTCTTCCTGTATTCTACCTGCTGCTGATCTTTTTAGTTTTTTACAGCCAAGTTCTTTTTTTAATGTCTTAGAGAGCTTCATAGCTTTAATCTTTGTGTCTGTGTATGTGTGTGCATTTGTTTGGTTTCTTTATTTGTTTACATTATTCAGTGGATAGATTTTTCCATTCCTCTTAGGTAGAATAAGCATTGTTTTATTTGCTTGGAAGCCACATGTGTTTGGACTGTCTGACATGCGCACTGCCTGATTAATCTCTTTAGAAAGGGGCAAATCCTCCTCCCCCAGGTAACTGTTAAATTGTGACTCTGAATATCTCATGTTTTTCTATCAACCTGTGGGTCATGTGTCAGTTAATATAAATGCATACATGGGAGAATGCATCGAGTCTCTTATCTATAATCATCCTGGGGTCCTAGTAGACATAAGATCCTTATCTCGTTGAATAATACAGCAACCAGTTGGTCTCCTTTTTTCTATTTTTGTGGCTAGTTGTTCCAGGTTTTTATTATATGAGTTTACACTGTATGTTTTTCTTCATTCACTGTTGTCTCTGATCATTTTGTTCAGATAATTTTGAGTTTAAATGCTACACTTCAGTCTGCTTTCAGCCTCCCTAGACACAATACTGTTTGTACTCATTATCCAGCCCTTCAAGCCATCCATGAAAATATTGAATAATATCAGACCCAAAACAGGCTCCTGCGAAATCCAGTTTATATGCCTCACTGGTGTGTCAGTGAACCATCGATAACTGCATAACTAGATAGAAGACAGAAGTTATCTTACAAAAGTTTCAGCTAAATCGTGGTAATCCAGATTTTGAATTAGGATTTTCCTTGTCCCTCTTGCAGGGGCAAAAGAGAGAAAGAATCTGCAAAAATTAATGTGTGGATGAAAATACCTTGAAATGGAAGACTGAAGGAGTGCAGTCTGTTATCTTATCAGAGATTGAGAGGTGATTGATTGTATTCTGCAGATATTTTTGGGTGGAACACAAACTAATAAAAGCCTCTCTTGATTTACAAAGAAAGGCATAACACGAACCAATTGAGTTTAATTTATACCATTTCAGATTTAAGCATAAGGCATGGTATTTTGTCAGGAAGTAAAATTAATTGTTGGAATGTGTATTTCTCTTTCAAAAGAGGTGATGGACTCTATACTCGAACATTTTTGTAGGTAAGACTAGATATGTCTGCTAGACATGTTACCAGGCACAAAGTTGCCCAAGTCATCTGACTGGTACTCCCTGAAATCTAATGACCTCTGGCTTCAAAATCTGCTGTTGTAAGAAAAACAGAAGTTAATTGGATAGCTAAGCAAGTGTTTTTTTAGGTAGAGGCCTTTATGCCTCTGTGATAACCAAAGCAGACTGTGTTAGAACATGCCCCGTTAGAAGTGTAACCAGTACTAGAGTATAATTGTGAAGCATCTAAGAAGAAAACAAAATGCTGGCATATCATCTGAGTTAAATGTTATTGCTTTGATAATAGCAGTGTTAATATCTGTATTATTGTGTTTGTTTGCTGAGAGTTTTAATTCTTCTTTATTTTAAAGCAACTCACTGAGACAGCAAACTCTAATGCAACATCTGCATCTTTTCTCTCCCTGCCTTGTTGCTTTAAAAATGTACAGTACCTAATTATGTTTTACAATTTGCTTAGCTTCCTTTTCTCCATTCCACACCCCCAAAATATGATTAGAGGTTCTTTTAGAGTGCCTTTATATAGTTATGTGTTACTTCTTATGGCACTGCTTCTCCAGGTAGTTTTGAGAGGCTTTCAGACAGAAAAAGTTACCAAGCATGGTAAATGTGCTGTTTTATTCAGGTTATGTATCTTATGACTCTCAGAATTTATTTTTCTGAACATAAGTTGCATTTATTGCTGTGGATACACATTTTTAAGAAAAGGAGATATGCAGAGTGAATCTCTAACTTTGCATTCAGTAAATTTGCTAGAATGGCAGATAGACTGCTTAAAAGAAATACAACGGAATATGAAATTATCAGAAGTTTCATAAGCATATGACTGATCAGACAAAGCTTAATGTATTTATTTAATCTTTGTGTTCCTTGTTCTAATATCATTTCCTTCACTGAAGACATCAACAGTCAGTTGCAGTACAGAATACAAGTTTTAAAGAACAAGTCTGGGTAAAAGAATAAGCCTTACCTCAGTTACTCGGAGCTTGATGTGATCGAATATGCCCTTCTGGGGAGTGTTTCTTGAAGGTTTAGAATACTGAGCAGTGTGTAGCCAGAGAGCTCCCTGTGCCAATCAAGGCCAGGTGTTGCTGCACTATATTACAGTTGCAGCATTTGGCATCTCTTTATCTGCAAAAAATTTTTAGTCTTTTAGGCTCACAGCTACTAAAACTGTGCTGCCAAAAGTGTGCTTGCGTCTTGGTCATCAAATTGTTACACTTGTCATTAAACTGGAAAAGATGTAAAAAAAAAAAAAAAAAAAAAAAGAGATTTGCATTCTCTCAGCTTAATATTTAGCTGATGAGATCCTTTGAAAATTGTTCTCTAAATGTTGGAGTGAAACACAGAGCATCTGTAAGGGCTGGATACCATTTTCAAGGTGACTATCACACAGTATCCTGAACACTTAGTGTAAGTTGTCCTGGAATATGGGACATCTCTGATGGGCCGCATTGGGAAACGATTGTGACAAATGACTCAAAGTTTTGGATATGACAAAAAGAGAATCTATAATTTGATTTATAACATAATTTGTTAATTGAAATACTTTTTGATTTCTAAATTAATAAATCCATGCAATGTTGAGGGGGGAAAAAACCCAACAAAACAAAACACAAGTTACATGTAGGTTGTTTTGTTTGTTGGTTTTAACTAAAGGCCAAGTTAAAGATTTGGAAATGCACAGTAGGTTTGTTGGGGTGGGTTGGGTTTGTTTTCTTAAAAGATATTTCTCTGTCCGCTTTCTTCTTG
The DNA here is from genome assembly GCF_018691265.1 of Tyto alba. Lineage (NCBI taxonomy): Eukaryota > Metazoa > Chordata > Aves > Strigiformes > Tytonidae > Tyto > Tyto alba. The sequence continues at coordinate 37,095,682 of NW_024881316.1, read as the reverse complement.
CAGAAGATTTATGATGATAAATTTATGCTGTATTATAAAAGATGAGAAATTAGATGAATGAGGGAAAGTTAATTTGCTAAACTTTAATCACGTATAAAATTTTGAAAGATTTTGCAACAGAACTTTAGGGTGCTGAACTCTGGTATGTACTGTTATTTCCTCTTCATTTTGTTCCATTTTTATGATTGCATAATTGAGCTACAGAAATGTCACAAGTGTCTGTTAAGTTTCTTCCTGTGCTTTGCATTATTTCAGTAAGCACAAATATATTAGTCCCACAGAGAGCTCTGATTGCTCTGTTGTTCTTTCACTAAAACTCCAGGTTGTAATGGTGATTCAGTACCAGCCTTCCCTCAGTATAACAAACATTGCACTTACAACCCTGTGTTCCACATTTTTTTAAATTCATCCTTTCAAGTTTCCAAAGAGTTATTTCCAACAGGGAGTTCATGTGTTGTGAAAGTTTGGTTTTCATTTTGAATTTGACACAGAATTTTCATAAATTTTAGTGTGAATGATGATGTTAATATCTCCAGAGATCTCACCGAATTATTTTACTTTTATGTTCAGTGTATAAAAGCATTATGTTTGCTGCTGCTTAACCAGTCCCTCCTGCTGCCATCCCTGAAACTGCTGGTAGAAAGCAAAGATCAAGATCTTCATGCTGTGGCACTGGAGCAGATAACAGCTGTTGCTAAGGTATGAGCAGTTGAATTAACCACCTTTCAGAATCTGAAGTAATAAAGTAGCTCTTTTATATTCATATAGTGAGGAGAGACTATGGAAACCCTTATCATTATTAAGATTTTCCACAGCTATTATGTCCACAGTGAGCAGTAACACGGGGCTAGTAAGATCTTTTATATATACTTGAGGTGATTAAAACTCATAGCACTTCCTTTAAATTATCTAGTATGCAATTTTAAGTCAGTGCGGTGGAACAGAAACTATTTTGTTACATAAAATAGATTGTCATCTCTGTGTTCGTATTCTAGCACTTTGGGGGTTTTTTAAATGATACTAGTACATCAGATGAGTTAGCTTGTTTCTGACAAACTTGGCAGACTGTTCATATACACGTGGAGAGCCGTTACATCACTGGCTTTGTTGTAGAAAGGTTAAAATGCAAGTTGGTATGTTTGGGACTTTCATGCAATTCTAAACAGCTTTTATTTGATACTGCAGCAAAGTTTCTAGAGAAAAAAAAAAATTAAATACTGTCATTTTTATTTTGGACAAGAATACATTACTGTATATTTTTCAATCGTTATGTAAAGTTGCAATACTTTTTTTCCCCCCTGTGTATTTGCTTTTCAGTTAAAAAGTAACACCAAAAAAGATAAAAGCTAGGCTCCTAGACGAAAGCATTTTATTATCTTTTATCTTTTTTTTTCTGAGAACTGAGCTGGGTTTAAAACTTCTTGAAGCGCTTAATTGAACTTGTGTGTGTAGAACCTGATTTTCTTGGATTTTATGTTCGCTGTGATCTACAGTCTAACATTCTACCACAAAAAAAGAAGGGAGGTATTGTCTCAGACCTTTATATGAAAATGAATGGCTTTACTGTCTGGCTGAGTTAACTGCATTGAATGTTTCCAGAATTAAAATATTTAGGTAGGAAAACCTCATCTCTAATATTTCCAAATTTTGAACCATGTCTTAGGGAGCTCTTGTTTGTGTATTACCATATAAAATAATAACTTATGTTAAATTTCCCATATGCTACTTCAAAATAAAACTTCCCACATGGAAACAAGAATGGAACTGTGTGTATCTTTTTAAGATAATCATCCCCAAAACACAAAAGCTAAAAATATTAGATTTGTAGAAATTCAGATTGAAATGATAACTCTTTTTCTGAGATACACAAAATAGGCAAACATTCCCCCATTTCTGTGGGAGCATTCTAGGGCAGGCCCTCCTCTCTAGTTGCATTAATTGCTATAAATTTTTCAGATTCCTTTATTACAACAAAGGGTGCAATCCTGTCACCTACTTTCACACCATCATCTGTTCACTAGGAAAGATATTCTGCATCCTGCTCTTCCCAGAATTCTCCCTTAACTCTCCTCCTCACTTGTTCCTGCTCATGTGCTGTGTCTTTCTTTCCTTCTTACGCTGCGCATTGTATTCCAGAAGCTTTCTCTTTGCATCCCTTGGATAGCTTAAGAAAGGATTTATCTTCTCTCCAGAACACAGTGGTGAAGACCAGTCAGAGAAGCAATAGATCTGGAAGCATGGGCTCCATCCATCTAGATGTTGCAGATTTTCCTTCAGAAGGACCTAGTTACCAAAATGGATGAAGCACCAGCTTTTTTAACCATAGCTGTTCCCTATGAACATTTAAAATGGTAGCATGGAAGATGTCAGGGCATGTTATGTATAATACCCATCTGCTTGTATCAAAATTCCAGTACTGTAGTTAGCATCCAGTATGAATTTGGAGTATTTCCTAGTTGAGCTTGGTATTCTATGAAAAGAACCACAGGGTTTTTACAAAGGTGTTCCTATTTCCTTTTCTTTATACAAATCACAAATTTTCTGAAGTTTCCACAAAATTTTATAAATATTAACCACCCAAACAGTAGCAGATTGTCTTTAGCATTTTGGTAGTTTTCTTTTGCCACCTGCAATTTTAGATTTTGTGTCTGCAAAGCAAGGCTTTTTTGTAACTGTATTTAAACAAGATGATCTCATTGAAAAGCAAGTGGAGCTCTGATATATGCATGCACTTTCTCATCTATATGTTCTTGTTAACCTTTTAAAATTGACTTTTTTGTTAACAGATGAAAGCTGCTGTGTAAGTGACTAGCTCTGAAGCTTGCCAGCAGGAATTTGTCCGAATACATTTTATTTAACTATTTTTAAAGCATAATGCCATGCAGTGGCACTTTGTGAATGGTTACTAATTGTATTGCTCTCTTAACTGGCCTTTTCTTTCTAGTGTGCTATGACATTCAATTTTCTACACTCTAGGTTGATTACTTTATATCGGAGTTTTAGGGCCAGGAACCGTATTGTCATCTTACTAATATAAAGCACTTTGTACACTTGTGCATGCCTAAAACAATATTCGTTTTGGCCTTCTTATGTAGGAGGCAGCTTGATAAGCCATTTCTAATTTTTCCTTCTAAATTCAGTATTAATTTGAGCATATAGTTCTGTAGGAGTTCTGGATAACGTAGATTTTTCAAAGCATGTAGCTTTGGTCTAATGTTTTGTCCTAAGTTGATGAAAATTTAGCTATTGACTTAATTAAATTGGACATAAAGCTTAACCAGGACCTTGAATGTGACATTCCACTGCCAGCGTTAGAAAAACAACTAGTACAGAAGTGTGCCATGCTAAATTTAAAAGCTGTTCATGGATTGTTTAGGAAAGTATCTCTTACTCCGTGTTTTATATGCATCTCATTACGTTAGTTGGTGTTGTACTAAAAGTGCATGTATTGCTTATGTATGTCAGTGTTGTTTATTCAGTATAATTCTGTATGCGTACTTTTTGCTTTTTAAAAACAGTATTCAGACTGTTAATGCTTTTTGTAGAGTCCTTAATGAATTTTTCATAGGAAGCCCATTTCTGCTTACATTAAAGAGGAAAAGGACAAATAACATCTGGCAAAGGGAAGTCATAGCTATTGATTCCCTGACATAGTGCTAACACAGCCCACAAACATGGCTGTGAGAAAAATACACCACTTGCTTGCTGATACGATGTATTAGTTAGCCATTTGTTGTATGCTGCTGACAGCTTTATGGATGTTTACAGTTAAGGATGATGCTGAAGTGCTGATACTAGGAATTGTAAAGCTTTTGCCTGTAATAAAACAACCAGGATTTTGTGTAAGCTTTTTTGAAATTGCAGACCTCTCTTTTTATTGTGAATCTTTTTATAAACTGCCACTTGCCTTTTTTGGATAACAAAAATAACCTTTCTTCCTCTCTGTTGTGTGGTATGTGAGTAATTGAGTAATTTTAAAAATCAGTTTACTTAAATAAGCTTATTACTACCAGTAGGGCTCAGTTTCCCCTTAAGAATCAGATTATTTCTGAGAAGGGTTTCAGAATTGTCTGTTCACTTGGTTGTCTTTCAAAGATTAAGACTGATTTTTATGCTTCTGATAGAGCAAGTAAATATTCTATTACCTGTTGGTAGTTATGCTGTTAAAAAATCTATCAAATAGCAGTTAATATAATCAGTACAAGTATTTCTTTAATCAAGGCTTTAATAGAAACTATAACTAGAAAATGTTTTTAGTTAATCTAAAATAGTACTTTAGATCTATTTGCAATACTGTACTTTCAATGATGAAGTACTGAGACTACCTTTGCAACATGATTTCTTGAAAAATATAATATGAAAAATCATAATGAATGTATTAAATAATGGAATTTCCAGTGTTCTCCAGTGTCTTATGCCATTTATGGTTACTCAATGTGGCTTGCGTTTTAAAAGAATTCTTGTTAAATTATGTGTATATAAGCTAATGGTGATTAATGTAAAATACCTTTCTCTAGTTTATTTTTCTAGGGGTTTTTTATATCTCCCTGTTTTCTTCTCCTCTTATTTATTCATCCTATAGCTGTAGACTCCAATAAGGAATAAAATGAAAAGCATTTTTACCTCCGGTAGTAGTGGAGAGCTAATACTTTGGGAGATAGCAGGTTCAGTTATTTTCTGCTGTTACGTCATCAGCAGCTCTTATCTTTCCATTAGTATCCATATTTCATAGCGCATGGATTTTATAATGTGTATAACTTATGGATGACATAGAGCCTAGTGCTAATAGACACTGCACAAACAATGCTGACAGGGAGTTGCCCAGACCCTGACTTGCCCCTTAGTTAGGCAGAAGATACCACCTGACATACTCTTGCTTATCTGAAATTCTCACTACAGTAGAGTTTTTTGGGGGGTTTTGTTTTTGTTTTGTTTTGTTTTCCCAAATATGCTGCATCGTAGCAAGTATAGCTACGATGTCCGCGTAGGCTGTATTAGCAACAAGAAAATATACTGGATGCTGATGTAAGATGTGGGCTTTGGCTTGGAGAGCGGATCCACAAAATTCTTTCATTCCTGGCCACATGAGTTTTCGGAGGCCTCAGTGATCTATCGGTAAAGCCTTCTAGATGCCTCAAGTTCCTCTTCTGAGTACATCAGAAGAGATGCCACCTGTGTCAAAGCTGATCTTCACCCACGTATTTTCACACAGAAGCCTTTTTTAAAACTCGCAGGCTCCCTGTCTCTGCTTGCCCATGGGACCTGCTGCCTTGGTGGAGCCGAGTGCCTCGAGCCTGAGCCCGTTTGCAGTCGGTAACACTGGTGTACCGCTGGCCAAGCCCTGAGCAGACATGCTCGACCCTTGCTAACTATGCACTGACAGCGCTGAGTTCAACGTAAGACACAAATTGCCATTCCGATTCAGACATACAGCAGTCAGCGTAGGGGTGAATACAGGCTGTACAACTGCTCTGTGTTCGGATCCTTTGCCGAGGGCATTGGGGAAACAGCTTGAATGCCCTCTCCAAGAGCAGAGCTTCATAGTCTGGGACAAGGCTTCTCCCCATCCTGCAGAGAGAGTTCAGGACTTGTGGAGACAGAGTGCAAGTGGGTCCTCACTGCTGTACCTGTTGAGGGAAACCTTACTGAGATGTGGTTTTCTACTTGTAGATGCAGATCCATTTATAAATTCCGCATTAAAGAGAAATTTGATAAAATGTGCAAGCCCTGTTTGAAGCAGAGTGCTGTAGCACTGCTTTGGTGGAAATGAGTGCATCTGTTGCAGTTCTGTTTCTATGCTGTCTCACTTTCTAGATGAATATATATGTTCCTAGCAGGGAAACATATTGATCATCACAGTCTAAAGGAGTGACCTGGTCATCACAGATACCACTTGAATGCCTGCATCTTGAAAACAGATTTCAGCCAATACCTAGACAGATATATAAGTCAAGGAAAAAAGTCAGGAGATCCTCTCCTTAGAGTAATTATCCCCATTAGTTTTTGTCCATGTGTGCATTGTGTGTGGGCACCACACTAAATCTGCACTTTCGAATCCTACTGAAGGAGAGATGGATATGAAAAAGTAAAGCTTCTCCCATTTAAGCCTTCCAGAAGTAACAGATTTTACGCTAATGAAAAATTTAGTACCCTTATCATGGAAGTCTAGATGGGCATAAAGATTTTTCTCCATCGTATATGTACTCTGAGTTTGTCATTATTGTGGTTTATAGTTTATTCAAACAATATGAAAATGTTTATGTGTTAATTTGTGCAGAAGATACCTGTGCCTCTGAGACTTAACCGCCGTCAGCTGCATGCCATGTGACTGGAACAGTGATTCTGGGATCAATGATAAACTTTGCTTGAACCAGTGTTTCAAGGCTCATTAGGATCTTAGGATAGCAAAGGCTCTGCATATGCAGGCAGATCAAAAGTGACTCATTAATAGGATCCTACTCCTGCTGCCTGCCCAGAAGCAGCAGCTTTTTAACACAGGGATGGTGAGGTTGCTTTTTAGTAATTGTCTTAATCAGGTTTTACTCTTTTGTTTACAAGTCTTGTCAGAAGAGTGATTTTGAAAAAGAAAATGTAGTGAATTTAGAGTGTCTGTATCTACTGTAGGCTAATATTTAGTATGTATGCCAGAAGTATATACTTGTAGCCAATCTGGACTAATTTAAACAACATTTCAAATATGACTGAAATGATTGGCAAACGAAAATAACCCTGAAGGTTGCTTGAATTAGTAGCTCTTAAAAGATAAAATTTTGAGGATCAGGAGTCCATCTGGAACAGTATCCTGGCTCCAGTGGATGGAAGAATTATAAGCCTAGTGAAGAATAAGAATAAGGCAAATGTATAGGCTCTTTTCAGAGATACTACTCTCCCAGTTTGCAGTTATTTTCAGATGTATGTGTTTGCTAAGTAAGTAACTGCCAGTGGTTTTCTTTCTCAATTTTGTCCAGTTTCTCCTTAAACTTGAGTGAGCTTTCATATCCTTCAGTATCATTTGCCAAAGAGTTCAACAGTGTAAAAAAACAACTATTTTTTTTTTATTTACTCTGAATTTGATCTACTAGATTCATTTGCTGCTTCATAATTATTTTTTAATGAGGCAATGTGTTTAATCAATCCCTGTATACTCTAATGATATTGCTATCTGCTCTATACAATCTAAGCAGCCTCTTTTTTAGATTGGCAAGTCCTAGTTTTGCTGAGTCACTTCTCGCACAGACACCATATTATACTCTCTATAGTGTATTTTTGCTTATAAATATATTCCATTGTTTTAGTAAGTTTTGGGTTTAATATTTGTTGTTCTAATTTAAAATTAATTTTAAATACTTGTAGTCTTAAGGTAAATTAAACTGATTTATTTTTAAAAAATCTTACAGTTTTGTCTAAACATATGCACTGAGCAGCAATCTTAATTAAGGTTTTTAAATATACATTAATTCATTGACAATCTGTATAGGTGTTGGTAAGGAATTTCGGTGTGTACATTTGTTTTTATTTAAACTAATGACTGTGACTGTGTCTTCATTTGCAACTGATACCCAGAACACTGACAAGATCTGGAGCTGCAAAGCTGGTAAATAGTTAAATCTAGCTTTCTCAGCTGCCTATTTTGATACAGATTTCTCACAAACTTTGGCATCTCTGCATTCTTCCCACAGCTGTCAGACTCAGCTTAGATTGACCAAAGAGTTGCAGAATAGACGGTGGCTTTAGGCTGCATGAAATGCTCTCAGTCTGGTGGCCATCTTGTGTCTCCATCCAGTTGCCTGGAGACAATTACATGACAAAGGTTTCCTTTTTCTGACCAGATCTTCAAACAGCCAAGTCAGAAAATGGGAAATGTTAATCAGTTTAAACCTACTGGACTACTTGATTTTAAGGATGAGCTGTCAGAGAAAAGGAAGAGCCTTTTGTGTGCTTTTTTGTTACATGTAAATACACAATGATCTCATTTATGCATGAGTACAGAAAGGTTTCTCTGAATGTGGGCATCTTCATCGCCATAGTATAGCTCAGATGTTTATGCTAGAAAAGGTCTTTTACTTTCAGACTGTCTCTCCAATTGTAGGTTTTTGATATATGAAATCACACTAATCTACAGGACTTTTCATTAGCTGAATAATAGCCTAAAAAACTTAATTTAAATCAAACCTCCCACCTGCTGTTAATCTCACTACTGTAATTGCTGTTTGCATTTTATGTTCTTAAAATCAAACACTGAAGCCCTGTGTAAAGGTACATCCTACATACAGGTCAAGAATAGAGCACACAGAGCTCAGAGGTGGGGCAGAATATCCCTCCAGCCTCCCATTTCAGAAAAGAAAGTATGCTTCATGGTATGCTACAAGATGCCAGCACTAGGAATTTTATTTAATTATCAACCTGTCATCAACAGGAGAACATGTCAGTAGTTAGCATATGATAATTGAGAGGAATTATTAAATAATTAAAGTCTTACAGATTGGACAGACTAACAGTTCTTAGAACTGTTTTGTAAAGTGGACCTAGAACTGCTATGCACTGTTGCATTAACTTTGTAACCCATAAATGTGAAAATGTTGAAGAGTTGGAGGAAATCAAGTTTATGTTTAAGATTTCAACAGGAGGAAAACCACAAGTATCTAAATGAAGTAATGGAAGAAGTAGCATGAGGGTGAAACAGCAAACTCTCTTCCTGGTTAACATGATAAAGACATTCTGTTTTTCTGAAGTTCCAAAGGAAGTGAAAATACTAAATTGAAAGTAATGATCATGTATTACTGATGTCAAACTGAAGGTGATTAAAATAGGTATAACAGCTTTTCATGCTGAAATATTTGATTTTTTGTCTTTTTCCTTTTTAAATTATATTTTATCTTCGTAGAGTGCCTTTTTCAAAAACAGAGCAAAAAATTGTTCTACTTCTGTTGCCTATCACATACATGCTTTTCAGTTATCATGATGACTTTTCAGCTCTTTGACAGAAGCAAAACTTACATTCATTAGTCTAAAACTATTTAGATACAATAAAGAATCTGTTGTTCCTGCAAAGGAGGTTCTTTCTTCTGAAGCTAGTTGCAGATTTCTCATCTTCTTCAATGCATGGAGCTACGTCATAGTTCCCCATGAACTCTCTGTGTTCCTCTACATGCAAATCTAATATTAATTCCTCCAAATAAGATGCCAAACATTGGGAGTCTTGGAATTCCATACATTCAAGAGAAAATGATGTACTTGTTCTGATTTTTGCTTTGAAAATCCTGCTTCTGGTTTGATTACCTGCATAGGGAAACTGGACAGAGTAGTCTTCCACAGTAGATGGTCTGTGTTAAATGGTGTACGTGATCTCTCACAGTGTATGTGTCTGAGTAGGTAAGATTTTTTTTTACTAATACATGTGGTTTTCTGAACTATTAGATCATACTTCTGTTCAATCTTTCTGGAAAAAAAATAATAATAATTAAAAACAAACAAACCACAACACAACTGCAAATTGACACTGTTATGTGTTACTAAGAAATGGATGTGGAAACTTAATGGAACATAGAATTGGATTATAAGCAAGAAGTGCCTGTTGCAGTGTGCTTATGGTGACATCAGTGGAGCAAGGGGTGGATGCAGCCCATGGCACATGAACAAGAGGAAACAAAGCTCTGCACTGTTTTAACTTGAAATAAAACAGAGGCAAAAGGAAACTCTAAATGCTGTCCTGAAAAGAATCAGGATTAAAAGCTTTATGACGCTAACTAGATTAAAAATTGCCTTATTTGAAGTGTCAGTGCCAAATCTCTCAGTATACAGCAGTCACATCCTGTGTAGTAGTTGAATTGGTCTTCATGGGTACTAAATCACTAGATCGCTGTCTTTATTACTTGCTGGTACTCTGGTATCAACCATGTAAGATAGTACATCATTTTTCCAGAAAAAGAAATGGAACCTAATCAGATTTTTTTTTTTTTTAAACTGCAAGGTTGTTTTGTGAATATAGCATAATTTGATTAGTGTATTTGTAACTTGATAGGATGCAGTTGCTGAAAACTGATTATTGTCTACCCCTCCTTTGGCCTGTTTTTTTGCCTGTATTTATTTGTTTTATTGAACTTCTTGAAATGGTAAGTCACCTAAGCTGATGAAAACAACACTGCATTTCAAGAAACCAAGGAAAGACATGCTAAAATTAACTGAAATAGAACTTAAAGTATTCTGTAGTGTTATTTGTAAAGCTATATATAAGATTTTCAAGAGAATATCTGCTCTCATGTATCAAGTAACCACATTTTTCTGAGGCATCCAGGGTGTCTCACAGAGGTAGCAGCTTTGTGCTCCACATCTTTTAAAATATAAGTTGTATTCTTCTGAGAATCTCGTTCTTGCTGTGAGTGCTGAAACTCTGGAAAATCTGAGTCTGTGAATGTTACCTATCATATTAATATGTGGAATGTAGCATAATATATTAATATAATGTGACCAAAATTTGATATACTCTCCTCTGACCTTCCTCAAGGTGTCATTCTTGATATGGAGATAAATGGTGTGATCTGGTTTGCACTGGGGCTGAGAACCTGTGAAAATTCTATAAAGTTGTTAGTGTAATCCTAGCCAAGTTATTAAGCATCCTTATTCCTTAACTTTTTGCAGGTCAAGTATTTGTATTAATGTGATAAGAGACTGTTAAAGACATACTTTTGCACATTCTGACATATGCAAAGTGTGCATCCCTGATGTTAATCCATACGGAATACTCATCTTTCAAGGTCGCACCATGCAGCTAGAACAGTTATGACATCATCTGGTTGATGGATGTATCTGGCAATTAATTTTTAATTACTTTGGATCTTTCTTTCTTTGTAGGTTGATGATTCCACTTGTGATGCTGAAATACTTTCCTTGCTCCTCAATGCCAAGTTAGTGGTCAAGTGCTTATCTACTGCCTTCTATCCTCACCTTATTGATCACTTACTGGCAAACCAGGGAGCAGGAGGCTGGGATGTAGAGGAAATAGCAAAACAACTTAAAGAAGCAGGATTCAATGCAGAGGCCGGGTCCCTCCTGATGTTTCATCGAGGGACTCACCCTGCACTCAGGACTTTTACTGCCGCCCTCCAGGCTATTCAGCATTGGATCTAAAAATGTTGGATTCATGTATTTGCCTGCCTTTTTGCTGGAGATCTTACACAAAAGGGAGAAATTGTTGTTCTAGTGAAGTATGAAGTTAGTTATTACCTATGTTTTGTAGAAAATACAACAGCATATTTATAGTGAATTCCCATATTCTTCTAATTGTTTTAAAAAATTATTGGTGTGGACCATATCATTCTGTTATATGACTAGAAAAGCACTGAATCTGATAATCCTTTTCAGATCAGGGAAAACTGTTAAACGATTACACTCTGTGACATATAAATGAAACATTAGTAAGCTGCCAGGTTATATACAATTTGTCTTAATTTCTCTAAGTAGTTTACTCTTGTCATAATGTAAAACTAATTTAAAAATATAAAGATATATGGAGAAAAAAAATCACAGTGAAGAGTGATTTCTGAAAATTTAAAAACCTTAACATTTGGTATTGTGCAATGTTGTAACCACAGCTTTTGTTTGCAATAAATAAAATATTTTGCATTTATTATACTCCCTCTTTTTTCCTCATTTTAGACAGATAAATATTTTCTCTCTTCAGCCTCTTTTTTCTGAAATTCCAGTTTCTCCTTGGTGATGTTTATTCATAAGGACAAACTGAACTTTTCTGTGCTTGCAGACAGTTCTAGTCTTTGTGGTATTTTTCTCCACAATTTAGGAAGCCTCATCTCAAATCCTAAACATTTGTAGATGTTTTTTGTGAATGCACTTTCAAAGTATTTTACTTATATTTTTCCTGAGTTCTGAAAAATTGCATAGATGTGTTTATTTACAAATGCCTTTGTCTTAATATGGCAAAGTATTTCTGATTGTTTTCAGAGGTTTTTTAACAAGGGGACTGTCTGTTTATTACACTGAATTACCAGAAGGGTTTGATGTTTCCATGTGTTTATAGGAATTTGCTGTTAAAATTAATCTGTAAATATTTTGCCTAATCCTGTGTTAAGATCTAATTTTGATGTAGTAATGTACAGAAACATTGCACACAATAAGGTCCATAGGATAGTACAGGTTGGAAACAACCTCTAGAGGTAATGTAATCAAACCTTCTCCTCAGAGTTTCTCAGGACTGTATTCAGTTGGGTCTTGAAAATCTCCAAGGATGAATGTCCCCATGTTGAAAAGCTTTTTACGTTTATCCTCTTGTTTGAACCTGTCTCATTTCAGCTTCTGCCAGTTGTGTCTCGTCCTTCCACCATGCATGTTGTGAAGAGCCTGGCTCCATCATCTTGATAACCTTCTTGTAGGTATTGGGTCCCCCAGTAGCCTTCCCTCCTCAAAGCAAACAAAACCCAAAAGAACACAAAAACAGTTCTGGTGAACTGCTTGCAGTTCATAGGTGATTCAGCTGGCTGTATCATGCCTGCAGTACAGATGCTGGTGATGAATCCATTAACACTGGTGATACTCAGTCAAAATTTGGCAACAGGGTGATACAGTTCAGGTGCAGTTGCTCTGTGTTTCAGTAATAACACTCCCATCTGAGCTTTCTGCTATTTGGGATAGCCAGCAATATAGTATGCAATATAGTAACAAGCTGACTGTTACTGAAAATTATTATGTTATTGACTGTTTCCAAAATCCTCCTTTTTCCTAAATGTCAACCTAAATCACAGGGACAAAGACTGGATTAAAAGCTTGAAGTAGCTATTTCATGACAAATTTATACTACTGCGTTCTTTCCTAGGCTTCAGGATTTAGAAATGGGTGATGACATTTGTGGAACCAAAACTGACTCTTACTAGCATAACCTTTGACTTGGGATTTGCTTTGTTTTATAAGCTTTTACTGACTGTGAAAATCAGTCAGATGTTAGCCTTAGTTTCCACCTTACATAGGATTCTTAACAAGATTTATAACAATGCTTTAATTCTTGAGATTGTTAACTTATTTTTTTTTTTTTACTTGCTGGTTCCAGCTGTCCTTTGGTGTTTTATGGCAGGTTCTCTCGTCTATGTATTTGACATACATACCAAATTCAAATTTATATCATTCAGCTATATTCTCTTAATTCTGTTTTCTTACATTAGCTGTTCCGAAGGCCCCAGACTAGTAAAGCAATGTATGTTGGAATCACAGGGAAAAGAAAGGAAAAATTTAAACAGGTCATGTAACTGGAAATCGGTAGATGCAGGCAATGTCACAAGGCATATGTCCAGCAAGAAAACCTTGTATTATTCTGTAGAAGATATTTCTGTAGTTTATAATGGAGCATTTTGGTCAGTCTGAATGTTTTGTCTCAGGTTAATAAGTTCAGTGATAGATTTTCTGACCATTCTCATACAGGACCGTGCAAAGTTTGCATTCAGTGTCACTTTAGAGCTCAGTTGTAGATAAAGTTCTAAGTGTTACTGATCATCTGTCCGTTTTCTGTTTTGCTGGCATTACAAATCCGTGATAAATGTTTTCCTTGCACCCAAGACTACTCCTGATTTATTCTGTATTCAAAACTTTCATCAATAAGAAACAGTTTTATTATATACATCTGAAATAATCAGGCTACATTACTGTGTGTTCCAAATAAAATAAAATTTAAGGAAAAAAAAAAGTGAAAGAAGAGGCACATAACAAGGATATGTGTATACCAGTGCCAACCTTTTATTATCTTCTGCATGGTAGAATAACATTTGAGGCTTTGAGAGCGACCAAGATACACTAGCAAATGCTATTGTGTTGGTTTTGAATTAGTTTGGTTTTGGTTTTGTTTGTATGTTGTTTTGTTTTTTTAAGGTTAAGAAACTCGCCTTGGTATTATTAATAGTACTTAATAAGATGCTGAACAGTTCAGTTTTGTTAGTTTGATTTGCAATTGGGATCTGTTCAGAATACATCATGAGTGGACATATTTTTTACCCAGAACAAATCCGTGTTTTGGAAGTGCTTGTGCTCCCAAAACCAGGTGAATGAAGAGTTCAGTTGTGTCTCCAGGAACAATGCTTCCTAGGGCAATTAATCCTCTTTTGCCTGAAAAACACTGATAATGTTTGCACCTTTGAGGAGCTTTTTGCTACCTGATAGATGCAGTAAAGCAGCAAAACAAATCACCTTTCTTTTGGATAATTATAACCAGAGATTAGGGAAGAAATCATAACTCACAATCTCTTTCTCTGCTGGAAATCATAAGTGGAGACAGTACATCATTGCAACGGATGCAGAGTAGACACCTGTATTTATAAATGAAACTGCAGTTCAATGAGTGGGGTGGCTACATATGATTCAAATATTTTCCTTGTATAATGATTCTTTCTGTGATTTATTGGTTTTGATATTCTGCACTGCGAAAAGATGCTTTCAGAGGGTGAGGATGGCCATAGAATATGGATACCTTCATCATAGGGTTAAGAATTCCTACACTTGCAAAAACACAATCATTTTTCAAGTTTGTTTTATACGCCTGTACTTTCCCTTCAAAACCCAGCAAACTGGGCAAGCATTCTGTGCAAGGTCAGATTTCATTAAATGGTACACAGACAGTAACTGTGCCTCTGTTACCCACAAAACAGGGGATGTTGGGTGAAACCTTGGGCTGTTTGCTGCCAAGAACGGATGGCCAGCCAGCTCTTTCCCAAAGATTGTGTTTCTCATGCAGGAGCACAGGATGACAGCAGATGTAACCTCAGTTCCAGGTAGGAACTGAAGATTTTACCTGCATTCATCTGTCTTCAGGTGAGTACCGAACAAGAGGTTCTAGCTGGAGAGCAAATCAAGGGCAGGGCTCCCTCGAAACAGTGACAGCACTTGAAGAAAGTGAAAAGGGGAGCCAAGGCAAGCATTTTGCTAGGGTTATATTTCACTGCAAAAAACACAGCATGTAACATCTAACACCTTTCTGCTTTATTGTACTGATTGATGATAGACTGAGGGATTCTGAAGGAAGGGAATGAACACAAAGCTAGATGTGTTCCACCTTCAGAACGGATTTATTGTAGCATTGCCCACCATGTCTGCCACAATTCCTACTTAAAAATTTCCAAGTTCCTAAATTCTAGTATTTTTAAAAGAGAGTACCCATTTTCAGTAAAGCCCGGAGACTTGTCTCACTTCCAAGGTTATATGACTTGATCTGTATGCCCAACTTCTCATAAACTTGTCTATTAGTAGAGCCACCTCCATTGTTTATGTGGTTTCATCTTTCATTTTTTTCAAATGATGTTCCTATTTCTCGTATCAGAAAAAACTGAAAAACTAAATCACTGTCTACGTTCTCTGTTTTTATGGAGCTCCAATATACTCAGTCTTAGTTGTGTCTTTTCCAATTTATTGAGTCCTAGTGAACTTTAGCGATTTCTCTATAATCTTTGGTCATTCTCTTTATTTAACTCTTTATCTTTTTTTGGTATATTTTTTGAGACTTGGAAGGGAGGAGCAAAGCTATGCCTTGTATTAATGTTGCAGACACACCAAAGTGTCATAAAAAGGTTTTTCAATTCGTTTATTTAACTGTTATTGAGCACTTAAGGTAGTGTTTGTGTAGGATTATTTGGTTTGACTCTCATCTCTTTCCACAGTGGTAGCAGTCATCTGAAATTACATTACTTTATTATCTTAACTGTAAAAAACCTTATTTTTATCATTTACATCATTGTAGTTACAGACTGAAGTCCATTTACCAGTTCATCACCCAGACAGTACATTTCGTTAAGACTTTCAACAGGTTTTCATTCAGCTCTTATTCTTACTCAGAAACTTCTCTTCATCAACACTCTTTGGCACCTTTATTATTGGTCCCCTTTTGTAAACACAGAAAATAGTAAACTTGAGTTTCTTTAGCAACTGCCTGCACTTCAAAACAGCTAGCTCCTTTTGCTGAAGATGAGGCACATATGTAAAGGCAGAGGAGTAGATAAAGGTCCTATGGATTGTCAGAAACAGGCTTTTTCTTTTAGCTTGGTTAAATCATCCGCTGACATGGTTCCATTCTCCCCAAGAGCTCAGTGCCTTAAATTTCTGTATGTTTGTCCTCAGTGATGCTGTTGCACTAGGAGGAGATGAAGTACCAAGTATCCAGAGTGAATGAGCATCCCATCATAGAGAAGGAAGACTCCAGCTATGCAAGGAGAGACCCTCATCTTTTCTTAGTGCTTAGAAGAGTTGTTTTTTAACTACAAACAAGTGTTTTCAGTAGGTAATTATAATAGCTAAGGTTTTGTAGAAAAAAAAAAAAAATCCCTCTAAACCTTTGACTACCATGACATTCAAAACATGAAATCTTATTTACTTTGATTTCTTCTTATACTGATAAATTTAATCTATCATTTTTCTTCAGTTGCTTTAAGATCGGCTAACAAAGGGGATGGCTAGGTGCTCATGCTGATGACTGTGCTGTTTGAACAAAGCAGGGTATTTTATCATGTTGACTGAACCTTCATGGGATACACTAAGCTGTGCAAACAGAATATAAAGTCTGAGGTTACATCCAGCTCAGTCATAGCTAGATCTGACAACCTGGTCAGCATTTCTACCTAAAAAGAGAGACTGTCTTTTCTGAAGCTGCCTTGGAGTGGATGGCAGAGACCCCAACAGCTTCCCTGTTGCACATCCGTGTAATTTCCAAATCCCAGCTTCATGTTTTTCTTATTGATACCAGATACATAACAGTTAGTGGAAATTTTCTATGTATGTAGCAGATTGACCCTGTCTGAATGCCAGGTGCCCATCAAAGCCACTCTATCACTACCTGTCCTCAGCTGGAGAGGGGACAGAAAATACAATGAAAGCATTGTAGGTCAAGATAAGAACTGGGAGATCATTCACCAATTATTGTCACAGGCAAAACAGACTCAACTTGGGGGACATTAGTTTAATTTATTACCAGTCAAATCAGAGTAGGGTAAATGAGAAATAAAACCAAACCTTAAAACGCTTTTCCCCCACCTCTCCCTTCTTCACGGGATTTACTCCTCATTTTCTCTACCTCTTTCCCCCGAGCAGTGCAGGGGGACAGGGAATGGGAGTTTTGGTCAATTCATAACATGTTGTCTCTGCTGCTCCTTCCCCCTCAGTGAGAGGACTCCTCACACTCTTCCTTCATTCCAGCATGGGGTCCCTCCCATGGGAAACTTTCCTCCACAAACTTTTCCAACACGAGTCCTTCCCGTGAGCTGCAGGTCTTCACAAACTGCTCCAGCGTGGATCCCTCCCACAGAGTGCAGTCCTCGGGATCAGACTGGTCCAGCGTGGGGCCCTCACAGGGTCACAAATCCTGCCAGCAAACCTGCTCCACAGGGCCACAGGTCCTGCCAGGAGCCTGCTCCAGCACAGGCTTCCCACGGGGTCACAGCCTCCTTTGGGCACATCCACTTGCTCCAGCGTGGGGTCCTCTACAGACTGCAGGTGGGTGTCTGCTCCACCACGGACCTCCATGGGCTGCAGGGGCACAGCCTGCCTCACCATGGTCTTCATCGTGGGCTGCAGGGGAATCTCTGCTCTGGTGCCTGCAGCACCTCCTCCCCCTCCTTCTTCCCTGACCTTGGTGTCTGCAGTGTTGTTGCTCTCGCATATTCTCACTTTTCTCTCTGACTGCAATGGCTCTCACCCCAGTTTTTCTTCCTCCTTTATTAATTATGTTATCCCAGAGGTGCTACCACTGTCACTGATGGGCTCGGCCTTGACCCAGCGGTGGGTCCATCCTGGTGCCAGCTGCATCGGCTCTGTTGGACATGGGGAAGCTTCTGGCATCTTCTCACAGAAGCCACCCCTGTAGTCCCTCCACTACCAAAACAATGCATAATCAAACCCAGTACAATGTATCATCAATTTATATGTGGTTGTTATTTAATATAGCTGTAGAAAATTAAATATCTGGTTTAGTCACTGGTCAGCATGCCTAACTGGCAAAGATGAGCATTAAACTGAGATTCATTCTTCTGAAGGTATGAAATGCTAAAATATTTTCTGATAGCAGGTTGTGCAAGTCAGCCTCTTTTCTCAAGACACAAAGGTAATAAGGTACGCTATTTATAAAGAAAAAGAGGGAAATGATTAGTTAGTGATAATCTCTGAAGGAAATAAGACTTAATGGTGAAAGTCAGTGTATATACGCTTTAACATAAAAAACATGATTACCATTAACTGAATTGTCTACTTAATGTGTATTCCTCTCCCTCTGAAGTCAGCATTATCTGCCAAGATGTGCTGACACCCTGTCACTGAATGCCCTTTTAGTCTACCCTGCAAGGCTTCCCTTGCTTGCAGGGCATGGTAACAGGGAAACCAGCTTCACATAAAGCTCTGATTTGTAGTCCAATGTCCTTTGCAACCCAGATACAGAAAACTGCATGACGGCCTCTTTCTTTGAGAATCTTTATCTACATAATGTGTGTGTAAAATATTTATTCTAATGAGAAAAACAGATGTATGCAATTTAAAAATAAAAAGTAATGCTTGAAAGCAAAGCAGAAAGAGTTTAGTCTAAATGGGAAAACAATACCGAACACAAACTGCAAATGAAACTGAGGGTGATTTTAATTAATCTGGTAGTACCGTCTGTGCTGGTTCTGGCTATAGAAAAAAACCACAGCAGGATCTGAATGCAACTTTCAATATATGTATGTGAAATATTTATAGGCGGTATACTATATAATCTTATAAAGGCATTGGTAGTGCATTTTATGGTCCAGTCCTGGAAGTATTTCTTTCGTGATCTCTACCATTCATTTAAGCACTTAATGAATGTTTGTCATAGTGCTGCTCTAAATGTTATTTCTGGTAAAGACATTGCAAAGAAAAGTGGAGTAAAAACTAGCCTAGGCCGTTTTGGACTTTGGATCTATAAATGCTACAGCTGTTCTGTAGCAGAAATGTTCCTAAGGTGTGGTTTTTTTCAGTCTTTGGCACTTTCTTAAACTTCAAAATTGATGGACATAAGTGGATGAAATACTAAAATTGATCATGAGATATGGCTTCCCATATAAAGTAAGGTCCATTTTAAGATGATTCAAGTTTCAAGCTATTTAAAGATCTAAGTTTTGGGTTGTTGTTAGTTTCATATCCAGGTATAACCTATATCTTTTCAATGACTTGATAGATCTGCAGAGGAAGGAAAGTACTGGGTAAATGTTTAAGTGGTTTGGTTAGGTTTTTTTCTTGTTCATCATGATGGAAAACCAACTGGCATGACCACACCAAACAGCATGGACTAATCGTGGAATTTTCTAAAATATTTTATTTAACACATACAATTCAGGACTTGGAGAGTCTTTGTCGGGAGAGGAAAGGAAATAGTATATCTTGATATAGAAATGAGCAATAGTAACTGAATGAAGGGGACTACAAGCCCACATTTGTAATTAGAGCTCTAGGTTTTTTAACTGGCTGTTGATTCCTTGAGATCATTTTGCTTTTGGGGTGCAGTATTTATGACGGTAGTAATCCCTGGAGGGCCCAGTGAAGACTCAAACTGTGAAAGCACTGCACCTGTATACAACAGAATATTTACAGTATGTGTTAAAGATTATGTGCTTAGAGAAAATAAGCAGCAAAGACATCATGATAACATAATCTTTGAATAGATTCTGATCAACATCTTAGTTTTACCAATATGAACCATACCAGGTTGAAGATGTCTCTTTGATTTTGTTCACCATATTGGGTTTGTTTCTTTCACCACCTTTGTCTAATGATTCTTAGCTCAAATAAAAGTTTGGTCTTATGTGCCAATTAGCAGGGAAAAATACTACAGGCTAGAAAGGATACACTACCTCTGGTTAAATGTCAGTGCTCTGTTTATGTCCTGGATCTGGGCAATCTGACTCTCTTTCAATGAAAATGAAGGAATACCCGAAAAAACTTTAAGAGCATCTCTGTTTAGGAATGAACAGGAAGTTATTTCAGAACTTCTTTTCTCAGTGTCTTTCAAGAGGGGACGTGGAAAATAGGTTTTTTCTTCAGACTTCAGTAAATGTCAAGTAATATTTTAGGAGTGAAAACAGAGGAAAAGACTGGGGTTTGACTCATAAGATTAGTTTGCAGAAGTCATAGTAAAGCCATCAGTCCTTTCTGAAACCAGAAAGAATAGTTTCTTTTTTTTTTATCATTCTATAATCGTAATTATGTATAATGCTGGCAATATTGAAAAAAGCAGGGGTAAAGGAAAAATAACTTTTGCACTTAACACTTTACTAGCTGCAGGACCTTTCCACACATTTACATCCAATTTAATGAAATGCCAATAAAATACTTTCCAGTTGCCCACGAGACCTCTAAAAATAGTTGGTATTTTTAATAATGTCTCTATACTGAAAGATCCTGTTTTAAATGTGGAGAGTTATTACTGACTTAAATAGTTGATATTCCCATCCTGTAAGCTGAAAAGTCAGAGAATTAAGGGAAGAGAGCACAGGTGGTACTTTTGCCAATGTCTTAGTTTTGGCTTTATTGTCTAGTAACTTTCAGTCTAGTAACTGAAAGACTTATAAACACAGCAAAGTACAAGTAGCTGCATCTCAGCCTGTTAAACTTCAGACCTGAAATGCAGGGAGCACTTTCTAAAGTGTTTCCTAGTTCGCTCAGATGCTTACTGATCTTCATGTATCCAACACCTATTGGAAAAAGCTCAAAGTCCTTAGAATTATCAGCAGTGGAACAAAATGGAGATCAGAATAACCTCTCTATATTAAATATTCGGCTATTGCTGTGACCAAAGACACTGGCAATGTTCTGCATCTTGCTTGTTTGTTTTTCATGGCATTTTGTGGCATTTGAGATTTTTAGCAAGGATTTAATGCTGTTTTATGCTGTTGGAAGAGCACAGAGACAGCACAGAGTAAATATTTTTCCTGGCTTGCAATACCAGTCTGATTTATTGTTCTATGGATGTAATCTCTCCAAGAGAAAACCAATTGGAATTGATACCAACAACTAACATATATGGGAAGATGTCCTTTCATTACTGTGTTACTTATTGCAGCTTCTAGTTTCAGCTTCTGGTTTTAATCACATATCAATAATTAAGAATTAAATCTGCAGGTGAACAGAAATCGGCAAACTGGATTTTTTAATCCTAAAACACCTCTATGCTCCACCAAATTTCAAATCTACAAAAACTTAACCAGAGGAATATCCATAGAAAAAGCAACATCATAACAGTGGGGGGAAGTGTGGTACAATTCCAGACATCCCTAGGATAAGTTTGAATAACACAACCTTCAGTGTTTACAGAGCTGCCACTGAAGATTATGGAGAAGCATCACACAACCATGCGTGGGAGGTGGTGGCTGACAGCCAACATCTCAAAGCCTTACTTTACTGATGAGTTTGGCTTAACCCTAGGCCTGAGTTCTCCCCTCTATTAAAGACAAGTATTTAGCATTGCTGTGGAGAATAACGTTTTGGGGGTATTTGATGTCAAGAGCATTAGCTTTCAGTTCTTGGAGCTGGCAGCTTTTCCAGCTCCTAAGAGGTGCAGATCAGTTTGCATTGCTTAATACATTTGTAACTTTGAGACATTGACTTTATGGGATGAAATTTCCCTTACCTGTTCTTTGCAGTTACTGGTTGGCATGGTAAACCATAAAAAGTGAACTGTGGGAAGATGGAGGGGTTTGTTGTTGCTTGTTCTCTTGCAGTATGCCAAGATTTTTCCTTATTGGCCTGGAGAATTTTAGCAGTTGTTACTACTCTTGTAGCCCCAGTCATGTACAGCTTCTGACATTACCAAAAATTAAGCCATCTGAAGTGAGCCAAAGTCTGTATTAGAACAGTAACTGTAGGTTTATTAACGTAATTTTTATAGTTTCTTTTTGAAATCTCCTCTTAGGAGTGACTTAATCCTACAGCCTAGTGAAGATGATATCTAGCTCTAAGATTGAGTCAACCAGCCAAGATTTTAATTGTGTTCTCTCTTTCCAGTGAGTCTACAGGATACCTTGTCAGCACCATTTTTACTAAGACTACACTTACATATTCAGCTTCCTATTTGTAGAGTTTATGAGTGAAAAGAAGGCGGTTGTCCAGAGGCTTTGCTGTTTGACCAGTCTGCTCCTCTCCTTTAGAGCAGCCACTAAGAAATGTACCCTCAGACAGATCATGGATGCTCCCTCCAGAGATGCACCAGAGGAAAGAACAGGCCTTTTGGCTCATCTTTTTACCTCTTGTTAAGAAGTCAGAGCACAAAGTGGAGAGAAGATGGATTAGAGAGAAATAAATTATTTTTGTGTAAGCATTACCTTTAATTTCTGAGTGGTTGTGTGGTTACTTCATTTATGGGTACCTATCCCAATTCTCTTTTGCCATTTAACCATAGCATCAGTGTAAACCATCTGAGGGGTTCAAGCATTATGGGCCTGAAAGAATGGAAGAAGATTGCTCTTTTTAGAGCTATTCCAGACATTAGTGATGGAAAATTAAATGAACGAACGTAGCCTGGTTTTCCTGTTTGAGTTACTTGCAGAGAAGCTTAGATTTTTACTGATTTTTCTTATTTGAAATATTCAGGTGGCTATTTTAGACAAGTTTTATTCTCCAGACTGCTTAGCGAAACCTGTTACTTTTCTCAGCTTCTAGTATTTTTCATTAATCTATTCATTTGGCTAAGAGGATTTAAAAGCCTAGTACAAGCTATTGTTTTGCTCCTGGATTACATAGCTAAAGATCTTTTAATTTTTTGCAAGAGGAAGACAAGCTGGTAATAGAAGTGCATCAGAATCTATGATATGTAAATTCCACAGATATTCCTGTGTATAGGAACAAAAATCTCCTTTACAGATGTTTAGAATAAAATGAAGCGTTTCAGACCTCACTGCTATGAATTCATAGCTTGTATCCTAAAGCGTGTTTGTGAATCGTTTATGACTTTTCCTGAGAGAATACTGTGAAATAATCTATCTGCCAGTAATTAGATGATGTTACACAGATGCATTAGCTCTGTGCTTTGATTTGGCAGTGATTTCTGTCTGGCCTGGAACTAACTCCATATGGCGCTTTTTCTTAACCTGTTGGAAATAATAGGTTTTGTCCAACCTTCTGCATGTAGGCTGCCAATTAAAAGATGAGTTAAAGCTTTCTCATAAAAGGGTGGACACAGTGTCTGCTGTTCCTGTGGAGAGGTAAAGGTTAAAAAGCCACTGTCCTGCTTTCTCCTTTCCAACCTAGATCTGATTTCTGCAGGTCTGAATTCACAGGTCTGAATGGCCCTAGGCAGAGAGCTGGGCCTCAGGTAGAGGGAGAGAGGGTCAGGTCCCAAAGCGTGTACCCCAGTAGCGTAGCACTGACATGCCCCATTTCCATCTCTCTCACCTTAAGCCTGGAGCTGTGACTGGAGGGGGGACCAAGGAGAGGCTGCCTGGGGAAGAGGGAGGCAGCAGATAGATTTATTCCTGGAGAACTTTTTCATTTGGACCACCTAAGGATCCATGGCTAAGGCTTAGCCAGGTCCTTAGGTACATTGGTGGTCAAGAGTAGGGTTGGGAGAGGGACAAATACTAGAGCTCCCATTATAGCGGGGCTCCAGGGGCTTTCAAAGGAACGTGTTGACTGCCATGAGATTTCTCCCCTGAGATTTTTCATCTGGGCCAAATTTAGGGGTTCTTAGTCAAAGGATCAGCCCATGCCTTAGGTTTAGATTTTACTTTTGGGTTACTGATGTGGTTTATTGGTTAATGTCATTTCAAGTTTAGCCTCACACTATTATGATTAGACAGCTTCAATCTGGATGATTTTCCAAAATGCAGGCAGAAAGGGCATCTAGTGTCAGCTTGTACGCCATTATAAAATATTATAAGGTCCTGTAAACTATGGAAGCCAAAATAGACATACCTGATCTTTTTTTTTTTTTTTTTAATCATTTCTACTTCTGTAGGCACCTTAAATAAAAACTTATCCCTAACAGGGAATAAATTTACATGGGACAGATTTCTTAAAAAACCCTGACACTGAACATACAAATCCATGTTGTAGTCCTGACACATTTCTGCAATGCAGAACATGAAGCCCCTTGTCCAGTGAGCAGAGAATTTCCTGGAATTTTGCCATGCTTCAGATGTGGACATGTCTCTTTCCGTAATCTTGTTAGCTATCCTACCTTCCCACCCCATATTCACCATCATCAACTTCCTAGAAACTCTGTAGCCCAGTTTCCAGAACAAAGTCTTGTCTGTTTTTGCAAAATGTGGGGAAAATCTTTTCCTATTGAATACCTTTTAAATATTTTAGATCAGTCTAAGTTTTGTCAAGTATCATTTTATCCTTATGCATCATGAAGTCTAAGATGCATCTGTCTGATAATTGAGCCTTCTCCTCATAGATACACCTGGACTTTAAGATATTACTTTCTCTGACTTCAAATGAAAGTTTGCATTGATATTCTGGTATCTTATTTGATGCAACAGTGAAAAATACTTTGTTGAGGTAATGAAATCTGCTATCTAGAATGCAAAACCTTAAAAAATAATGCCTGTTTTAACTCTGGAGGAAGTGACACACTGTATTTCCTGCCACTCTTCTGCTGCACTGTTTTCAGTGTTAACATGGGAGAAATCAAAGTCCAACGTGTTCAGCAAATAGGCAATTCTTGCCCTTAAAATTCATTATCTTAAAAATATTTCTCACAGCCTCTTGTAAATAAACAGTTGTAAATATATAGTACAAATAAATTCCCAGCAGAGATCAATCCCTTTTCATCCCAGTCATTACACAAAAAGAAACCAGATCAAACATCTTGAAAACTGAGAAAGTCAACCCAGTGACAACAGACAGAAGCTAGGCTCTGCATTATTGGGTATTTACCCTGCCATTCTTCTTAAAACAGTGATTTGACAAAAATAGAGGTCAAATTAGAAGCCGTGCTAGGTACTCTCCACAGAGAATTAGTCCTAGTACTTAACTGTTATCATGTTGAAAAGCTTTGTTTTGTTTAATTTTTCTAAAAGTGTAATAGGAAAATATACCTTTCTCAAATTAACTTGTAGCATTTTGGAGAATATCTCAATGTTGCCTCTTTTATTATGACCTTTTATATTTTGAAAGGCTTTTAAAAAAAATCTTCTCTAGTTTAAACAGATATAATTATTTCTTTGGGTTTTTTTTCTATTTCCACCCCCCCCTCCCCTCTTACTTTTTAGAACACTTCCTTTGGATTCTCCTTGATTTGTCAAATTTTATTTATATATTGTCCTGGTTTGAGTGAGTGGTAGAGTTTTTTTGGTGTCAGGGGAGGGGGCTATAGGGGCGGCCCCCTGTGAGAAGCTTCTCAAAGCTCCCCCAGATCCAAGTCAGCTCCACCTCTGCTTGGAAACTGAGCCCATCAGCTGCGCCTCTGCGATAACGTATTTAAGAAGGGACGTGGTGATGAGCAGTGAGACTTGTGAGGAGGAGTTGCTGCAGCTGCATGAACACCAAGGTCAGTGGAGGAACAGAGGAAGAAAGAAGGGGGGAGGTGTGCCAGAGCAGAGACCCCCCTGTATCCTGTGGTGAGATGGCAGGGCGCCCCCCCCCGACACCCATGAAGATCTACGGTGGAACAGACATTGATTTATGGCCTGTGGCTTCTGCTTGGTTGATCAAGGTGCTGTGCCCGAAGAAGGCCGGGTTCTCATGGGAAAAGGTATTCCCGCTGCTGTAATTCAGCGCTGGGAGGATTGCAACATGCGGGGGTGTCTCACACCGGAGCAGCTCGGGAAGGGCTGCAGCCGTGGGAGGGAATTCAGTCAGAGAAAGTTGGTGACCCACGACGGAGCAATGTGGGGAACGCTGCAGCCCGTGGGAGGAACTCATGTTGGAGAAAGTTTGTGGAGGACTGTCTCCTGTGAGAGGGGGACCACGATGGAGCAGGGGGTAACAAGTTTTGGACACTCCCCTCACCGAAGATGAAGGAAGTGGCAGCACTGACTGCACCCCCCATTCCCTGCCCCTGCGCCACTGGGGGAGGAGGTAGAGATATCGGGAGCAGAGCTGAGCCTGGGAAGAAGGGAGGGGTGGGGGGAAGGTGTTCTCAAGATGTGGCAATGCTTCTCACTGTCCTACTCTGTTATGTGTTGTTAGTGTCTGTAATAAATGTATATTCTTTTTTTTCTTCCCCTAACGAGTCTGCCTTTTGCTCGTGACCATAAAGGGGGATTTTTTCCCCATCCCAGTCCTATCTTGAACCCCAAGCCTGGCTCTCTGTCCCTTCTTATTGCTGGAAGAGAAAGGAGAGAGAGTGGCTGCGTGGTATTTGGCTGCCAAACAGGCTCAAACCACGACAAATATTGTAGCATAGTTATGGTCTTGTCAATACTTGGTAGAATGGAAAAGCTACTTTTCAAGGCCTTCATGCAATGTTCACCTACCTTCAGTCTAGAATTACTTTTGCTTTGTACTCATGTTCTCAGCTAATTTTGTTTGTGGTTTACTGTAATCCCACCTATGTTTCTGCAGTGGTGTTGTATAAACAATTATTCTCATTTTTTGTATTTACACCTTTAATTCTTCTTTCTCAAGAGTAACACCTTTTTGGTTAAATTTCATGTAATTTCTTTTATAAGAGGCTTAAACTATGCCTTTGAGAATCTTTAAGGCATTTGCAGCATTCACAA
The DNA here is from genome assembly GCF_018691265.1 of Tyto alba. Classification (NCBI taxonomy): domain Eukaryota; kingdom Metazoa; phylum Chordata; class Aves; order Strigiformes; family Tytonidae; genus Tyto; species Tyto alba. Next base: position 37,069,034 of record NW_024881316.1, on the reverse strand, counting down.
CTTGTTTCTGCTCTATCAACCGTATCACTACTGAAAATTTAGAATATAACTCGAAACCTGTGACAAATCTTCCATTTCATCTTTCACCTTTACAGGCTAAAACTATTAATAACTCTTCTATGAACATGCTGTTTTCTTTCTATTTTCAATTGGTTGTGTAGGCATTTAATATTAACTTCACTTAAAAGATATATCCTTAATTTTCCTATGTAAATGTCAAATGCCAGAAACTTTACTAAAGGCAAGATGCATATGTTAGACTTCTTCCCACTAGTCTGATAGCCCTGTCAGGGAAATAAATTTGATTAGTGTGACACCATGTATTTTATACAACGTATTTTTATATTTCTTGTCATGTTAATAACATCTACTAGCTTACAAAATAATTGTTTCATATTTTTTCCACTTCCTTTCAGATATCAGAATTTGATCTTCAGTTTCCTAGTGCATTTTTACTTCTTTTTGTTTAAAGGTAGGTACTTTTTTACTCCGGAATATCTCTTAAATTCCTTGAGTTCTTTAAGATAATCATTAATGATTTGGAGGTTGCTTTGGCTTGTTTCTTAAATATAGTGTAAATTTTCATGAGGCTTATCTGCCTTGACTGTATCTATCTCACTTATCTTTAACAAAGTCTTTCATTGTTTTGGCTTGTTTTACTATTGCCTGCTACAAATGCTAATTGTGTTGAAGTATCTAGTGACAATTTTTCTTAGGAAAGCTGGAGCAAAAAGGCACTGAATATTTAAGTTCTTCTAATCATCTGTAATTTACTTTCCTTTGCCAATGGGTGAAACCGCTTGGGTTTTTTGGTCTTATAAAATTGTCTATTATAATTTTCACTTGGTTTTGCTCCCCTTTCCTCTTCAGTGCAACACCAATGTTCTTTTTGCTTTGGTCACACATAGAAATACACAGCTCTGTACATGGTTTAACTCTGATTTTCTTTTTAATTTTTTTTTTTTTTGGGGGGGGGGGGGGGGGAGCTGTGTGTGTCAGCTTTGTTGAGGTGAATTGCCATTTCTTTTTTTCCTTAATGATTAGTAATATCTAGTTCACAGATGATCACTATGAATGGATATATTGATCCATGTTTCTCAGAACTCAGTTTTATTTGCCATTATGTCACCAGTTGCTCATTATTATAAGATCCTCCTGAAGCTTTTAATATTCTGGATTTTAACACTCTGAAAATTCTGCTGTGTTATGATAAACTTGCCTAGGTCATTCAGGGTACAATAAAGATCCTAGCATAAGTTCCTAGACTTCAAAGATCAACCCCTATATTGAGATAACTGACCACTTATTCATGCCCTTTGTTTAAATGTATTTTTTAATTTCCCTCCACTTTCACTAGCTAATTAATGACACAATTTGCTTTTTTAAAACTTTTTTTTTCTTTCTTTTATTTATTTATTTTTTTTAATCTAAAGTGATAGAAACACTAGGCTTACCGGTCTGCTGCTCCTTCAAACTTGTGCCTCGTCCCTTACCTCTTTCATGATTAGCACAGTTAGAAGCAACTTATCTTTTCTGCTAAGGCTGTGTCTTCTCTGAGTACTTCTTTTACACCTTGATCATCTAGTAGCCCTAGAGATACTCTTGTCGGGCTTTCTACTAGCTTTCTACTTCTTTGAAAGAGTAGCTATTATTTGTTTTTATGCCTCAAGTAACATTTTCAACTGTTTTTTCTTACCTTAATTTTTCTTCCAGAGTTTGCTCTTTTCTACTTAGCAGCTTCCCTAACCTTGTTCTTCATCCTTGCCAGCCATCTATTCTTAGTTTATGTTCAAGGAACAGCTGCTTATTTTTCAGCCCTTAAGATTATACCATATTTGTTGAAGCTGCAAAATTTTAATCTTTTGGCTTTCATTTGTAGTCTGAGAATAGCAATCTTATTTTTGTGCAGTGTCCCTTTTGAGATGGACCGCTTCATAATGGATTTGGGGAAGAAGAGCTTGTATTTTTTTAATATGTTGGTTGAGTGAATGCATGTATGAAAAACAAGCATGCTGTCTAATATAGCTGTGGTTTGGGCTTGGTGGGTTGGTTTTTTTCCTGTGGTTTGGGGGTTTTTTTGGTTGGTTTTGGGGTTTTGGGGGGGTTTGGTTTGCTCTCTCTTACCATTCTCTAGATCATGGGCAAGTCAGTGTGCTGTAACTCTTGTCTTGTCCCTGGATTTCCTGTTAGGGTGCTTTATAAAACTGCCCTTTTCTGACTAAGGGGTGGAAAAAGTCACCAGCCGGATTTCTAGTATCACAGACCTTATCACTGACGTTCTTGATAACTGCATCTTCCACTTCTATAATCGATCTCTCCTTGCTCTGTGAAGGTAAATGTATTGCAGGGCAAAGTATGTGGCCATTGTGTGGAGAAGCCGTCACCATGTATGATATTGCAAACTTTATGATCTTTTGAGATGAATTCTCTTTGCATGAGCATTGTGAGTCTGGAGTGAGATCTTGAAGTATCTCTGGACAGCATTCTTCCTTTTACTCATAAACTCTACAAATAGGAAATTGCATAGATAAATATAGTCTTAATAAAAATATCATTGTTAATGCATCCTATACAGTCACGTGAGACAGAGAAACCTATTCAAAACTTGGTTGGTTCAATCAGTCTTAGAGCTATGCATCCCCTTCACTTGACCATAGAGAAAATCTAGGATGCCAGTAGCCCTCAGTCAGGCAAGGTGAGCATGAGGTACCTCAGCTACACTGACATGAATGTGAATTAAGTACTCAGCCTGTTCAGGAGCTGAGCAAATCCCACCAGCTACAGTTTCAGGACTCTGTCTTTGAAGATCCATCAAACTTACATTGTGCTGTACATGGATGAATGAGCTCTTATTCTGGGAAAGGCTGGTCCATGTGTTATATGAGTGGGAGACTTGATGTTCAAATGGTTTTTGGCACAAGAGAACTAGACTTATGTTAGGCAATCCAAGAGGTCCTGATTCCCACATCATTTTCCTAACTGTTCTTTTTCTTCTGAACTCAGTGACCTGTAATAGAGTTTATTTCTGTTTCAGTGCCCTCTGGTGTTTGCATTTCTCTCTTGTTTTGTTCTGTTTTCTTCTTCCTTTTTCTGGCATACTTATACACTGAGATATCTTTCAGCTGAATCCCTTTGTCCCCTGCGATGTTCTCTCTGACAGATCACATTTAACAATACTATTCTGTCTTCCTTTCAAAAGTGTTTGCAATGCCCTTGGTTTATGTTATTTATTTCAGCCTGTCTTCTTTTCCTTTCTTCCTTATTTTTTTTTATAAACTCTAAAAATCTGGGGTTTATTATTCCTTGGACCATGCACCTGCAGTGGTTTCCATGGAAACATGATTCTGCAGCCCCCAGCTGCTTCATTCCTGATTCTTATTAGAGGTTTGCTGGATGTTAGTAAAAACACTGTTTGGAAAGGCAATGTTGCAGCTGATATCTTGAGCATTTAATTGCTTTGAAACTGCTTGTCTGGTTGCAAGTCCAGTCCCTTTGCCTGGGATGAGAACATAAGTTGGCTATGACTATTTAGTAGTCTAATCTCATTAGTTGTGCTTGTTATCTTTACAATTACATGTTTAAGTTGATAGGTCATGCTCAATCCAATTATTTCTTATGATCTAAGCACCTTCAGATTTCTCTGGTTCTTACTTTGTCTTTCAGGAAACTTGAAAAATAATTGCATTCCTTTACATAAAATGTTTAAACAGCTTACTGTAGACGTGTAGAAGCTGGGCTGTCAAACCTCTTAAGTACATTCACAAATATACCTCTATCATGTCCCTGAAAAATCCTTATTACTTTGAGGTGAGGTCTTGAACAGAGATTGTATTGAAATAATATAGTGATCTTTCTGTCTGCAAATCTGTCTTAGTTTTATGCCCCTCATCACTGTGGAATCTGAATGCCTAATGAAGAAAATGATCAGTGAGGATTCAAGGAGAAAATCAATCTTCTTTTACTTAGGTCCTACTTAGTTTCTACTGGTAAAAGTCTAGTGGATTAACATCTGCTGTACTATTGCTGGTAAAAGCTGTGATATCGGGAGTGACTTTGTATTTGTTGTATTCTCACAAAACAAAATGCAAAATAAATGTTGACACTATGAAAAATATAAATAACCTATTCTGTTTTATTTGTAACTAATTTTGTAATCTCATAAAATGATATATATAAAATTAGTTTGCTAAACAAAGATACAAATACACACACAATTAGAAGTGCCAGTACCAAGGAAGGTAGGTTTTAGCTAAAAGAGGAATATTTTTGCCAGTCAAACAAAAAGGAAACCCTGGTGTCGGACTTTGAAGGGTCAAGTTATAAGAGAAAGCAACAGAAAGGAACTGTCTGGGCAAATGGGAATTTTAAGATGACCTAGAAGCTTTTTGAAATATAGACAGATATCAGAAAAAGCTAGCTAGCTGAACCACATTTTTACATTAGCATGAAGAACTAATTCATTGAAATAAAAACTTTTCATTTAAAAAGGTTGTTTCGATGACTCTTCCAAATAATCCTTTAAAATAGTTTAAAAATTCACATAAGCTTTATTTCAAAATTAATTTACAAAAATAATTATTTTGGTTGTTTTTATATCAATATTAAAATGTAAGAATTATTCAAATATTATATAATCAATCATGCTAAAACTGTATTACATTTTTTTTTTGTTTTCTTTTGAATTTGTCTTCTGCTTGGCTCTACAAAATTATCTGAGGTAGGGCAGAAACCAGTTTCCTAGTTTTGGACATATTTATGAATTTGTAGATTTTTTTTTTCTTATAAATTGTAAAATTTAATTTGTATTTTACATGAAGAAATTATTGTTCTGTGTCCTCTAAAAAAGAAATGAGGGAGACTGAAGGATCAATTTCCATTATTCTTAATGTGAAGGTAAGATTTAGTAAAGTTGTTGATATTTTCCAGTTTGCTTTTCTCCACATGTTGGAATGATGATATAATTTTGAATTCATTATTTTCCCTTCCTTTTTTTAGTGAGATTCCTAATAACTTTTAACACAGTAAAGTTATTTTTAGGTCAGGTAAAATCATTAAAAATTGTTCTCTGATATTGCCTATGCATTTAATTTTGTATTCACCATGCCTTGGGCCTTCAGTTGAAAAAAAATCTCTTACTTCCATTGACTTCTGAAGAGATAAGGTCTGGCATTTCTGAACATTCAGTATGTTGGTAATTGCTATTTATAGTAACATATATTTCTGTATTCCTCCAAACATTGAAATAAAAGCCTGGAAATGGCTGAAATGTAGGTGGTGTCAACTGCTTCAGCATCACTCAATTCTTACAGATGCTGTAAAGGTGTGCAAGGGCAAATGTCTCTCCAGTTTCCAACTCAGAAGTTTTCACTAAGCAAATAGAAAAAATGTAACTGGTCTGTTCTAACCCGCAAACCAACCTGGGATCTGCAAGCTGAACTTAATTCTCCTCTAATATTGCTTAGTGACCTGTAAAAAGATTCAGCACCTCAAGCATGGAATAACTGTGTGTTTTTATGGGCTTGGGTGTGTGTTTCACACCCCACAGACATGGTTTTGTAGTCACAGCCTCCACAAGTGAATCCTTGGGTATATATGTATATCTCTGTAACACTAGAGACAAAGAAGTGTTCTGAACAACTCTTACTAAAGATATCCTATGAACTTTTATGTGGAGAGGAGTTTAAAAAAGAAAACCTGAAAACTGTCTACAAAATATGGCCAATATAGGAGTTCTCTAAGTCTTTATTCTGTGTTTTGTATGTGTACATATATACACACTCACAGAATAGAATTGGAGGTCCATAAACACAACTCACAGTTTTCTTGGAGTGCTGAGATTACTGCAGTGTCCTCTGTAAGCATCTTGGGTGTGAGGCACCCGCCGCAAAGGTGAGTGTCTCAGTAGGTTTAGTGTAGCTTTTCCTGAAGACTGAACCCATGGGTCAGGTTGGATGGCTGTAGCCAAGGTGGGGACAAGAGCACGGAGCGGCCCAGAGGCTGCGTGGGGCTCTGCAGCTAACAGCGGGTGACTGTTGTGCAAGGAGGAGTGATCACAGGCTGGAGGAGAGAAAGAGTGATTTTTAAGGCACAGATACACCTTGCTGGATCCGTGTTTCCCAGGATTGCCTCACTATTCCTGTGAACCCCATTTTGAAAGTCAGAGCTGTGTGCTGTTCTGGCTGAATGGATCTATCTGGCTGCTTTTTGAGTCATTATTTATTCACTGAAATTTTGTTTTCAGAAAGATGTAGCGTGTGGTTTGATTCCCCTCTGGCAATAGGGCTAATCATGTCAGCTTGCACACACTAGAACTTTCTCTGCTTCAACATCTTCTTTTTTCTTTAAAGGATTGTCTAGTAGAGTGGACATGAGATCTGGACAAGTAATAAATTAATTATTCTAAAATCTATTATAATTCTTGCTTTACAAAGGAAAAGATCTTCAAGTTTTAGTGTATTGTCTCTATTTCTGAGCCAGTACAGAACAGTATAGCTAGAGTGTATTGAAAACCATTTAGTTAATAATAGTGAACCTTTTGAGGCTTAACTGAACTCCTTTCTAATTGTAGAGAGTGGTAATTTGTGTATATATTCCCATATGGAGTATGATGGTTTATCTCTCTGAGCAACTCAACACTATGTGGTAAATACAGAATTCAAAAATTACACATTTGCAAGAAAAAACGGGTTATGAGTATTGAATCTCCCCTTTTGCTTCCTCAAAACCCATATACATTAGATTAGCAGATATTGCAGTGGGGGCATGACATTTAATTTTTTTTTTTTTTTTTTGTCTGCCATCAGATTGGAAAGGGTCACAGAAGTCAGAGAAGATGGGTGTGGATCAACCACCCGTAAACACCTCCTTCTCCCCTGTTGCCCCCTGCAATATCAGCCTGTTATTGGCAGTGAATGAATTACCCGTTCCAAGGAGGAGCAATTAGAATTTGTGTGGCAAAGAAGTCACAGTCCAGCATTTGGCTTCTTACTGGTGAATTTTTAGTTAAACAAAAAGAGAACTTATTGCCAGCGCTTGCAGAATTCAGACCTCCTGCTGGAAATGAGAGAAATAATAGTTTTAAGATGACAAAGTAGTCTCTGAAATAGTCACATTATTGCTTTATATGAACATACTTCTACAGATTTTTCTTTTTTTTTTTTTTTTTTTTTTTTTTTTTTTTGTTATAATGTATGAGTGGAAGCATAGAAAAATGTGGCAATAAGGACTTTGGTCCTGACATTGTTAGAGATGAAAGCAGCTAAAAAAGGCCACTGGCATCTTCCGGGATCTTTGCGACTATCTGATGCAGCTGTGTGCCTGCACACTGAACTCACCTGTACTACAGAATTTTCTGTGGCTATTTTTTTTTTTTTTTTTTTTTATTATGCTGCCACAAGTGCTACCTGCTGTGTGTACAGATCATCAGACTTATCTGCCAAGGGTAAAATGATGCTCTGTATGCAATGCACACACTTCACGCAATATGGAGACATAGCGTGGCCAACGTGTTGATGGGTCTCGTCACAGGCAGGCCCTGACAGAACCGACAAACCAAACTAAAGAAAACAAAAAAGAAAACCCCAGGGACTCGCTGAGCATTGGGGAATAGTTGTAGAACCATATGTATGATGTGAGAGGAACAAAAGCAGTTACAAGTTAATTAGTTTGGTGAAATAGGAAGGAAATGCTGAGTAGCATCCCGAGAGGCTGCTAGCAACGTGTGCACAGCCAGGGGTAAGGAGCAGCGACTTCAGCTGGCCATTACTAGCTCTCACCTTGAAGTGACACTCTCCATCTTTTCTCTCTGGTCTGCATGGCACCTCAGCGCAACAGATAGTTTGGCTTTGTACCTCTTTGATGGCAAGCACTTTCAAAAACTTCCAGCAAGAATGCAAATATTAATGAATAGTATAGCTATGTAATGAATGTCCATGCTCACAGAGGCTGTCCTGGTAGAGACAAGAGATTTCCATAACCTAGCTGTGGGAGCACAGAAAGCGCTATCTTAAACCTCTCCTCAGTTTTGGTTATAACACAAGATCGTTGACGTTCATGAAACCTCTTCAGACTTACTAGGACAGCTCATCTGTCCCAATAGATAAGAGTGGTGCATTAAGCAGGAGACACTTACCTTGATTTCAGACTTAGATGAGGATTAGATTCATAAAAGTATGTGTTGTCTTGACAGGAGTGTTTTTAAAACCAGAGATTTTAATATCTGAGACTAGAGCCTGCCTAACCCCAAGCCCAGGGCTATGTCCCATGCAGGGGAATAACCTGTCTCAGCTCTTCTGAACACAGAGCTAGCAGCTACGTTTCTCATCAGATTGCTGTGGCTGTGATTTACATGAATTTGGACAGGTTGTTAGGGAAGTCAAGAATGGTCGTGAGAAACGTGTTTAGTTTAACAAACTAGTTAGAAGTGCTGATGCTTCTGGAAAGAAAGTTCCTTTTTATTGTCCATTGAACACCTAGTGAGATTCAGGGTAATAGCTACCCTTGTGAAAGAGAAGATGAAATAAAAGATGATTTTATTACCTGAGAAACAGCCTTGCTTCAGTCTTACCTTTCCATAGTGGCATATAAACCTTCTGTATGTCTTGGCACCAGAAACGTATAACAATGAGTAGTTTTTGTTGTTGTATTTTTTTGGAGACACCATCTGTGCAATGAAATGTAGATCTGCAGGAATGCTTACGTTGTGGAAAATGGAAGTGGGAAATGGAGTTGAACTTTACAAACAGTTGGTTTTAATCTACATATAGCAATTACTTTTGCTGTCAGCAGTTTAAATTCACCAGTTCAGAAAGGTTTAAGAGAATGAGATTTCTTCTTTTAAAATGAAGTATAAGCTACATGTAAATGAGGCTGTGCTGCCCAAAAGCTCCCGTTTAGTTCTACCACGTAAGACAGGCTTGTAGGGACTTCTTATTAATTACCTTACTCTGTTGTGGTGGGAGGTGCCAGCAGAACCTGAGGGTTCATTATACTGGCTTTATACCCAAATATGTCATCTGCTGGTGTCCTTGACATAAGGAAATAATTCAAGGTAGATAGGATAGACAGAGAAGGGAAGTCAACTCCAAGGATTTTTTGCAAGAGGAAAACAAATGGCAATTGGAGATGTGCACTGCACATGTACCATTTACTCCTCATTTGTATTTACTAGATGTATTACCCAGTGTGTTTGGCTAATAAACAAAGTTAGAAGGAGCAGGTTGGGACAACAACCTTAATGCACTCAGAGTGGGGAAAGCCCCATTTAAAGTGTTATAAGATCCAGTGACTTAATCTGGGTATCAAGACTTAAAATAGATTTATTTGGAACTAAACATGTTGCTTTTCAATAAAAGGTCAACATTTATTTACCACAAATGGTATATGAGATATAGCAAATTTCATACTGTTCATATTGTGAATGCATAATACATGCATAATAATAAAAAAAATCTGAACTTCTGACACCATTTCAAACTACTGTTGAGTCTACCTAAGAAACATACCTGATATTTCTGTAAGGTGGACCAGGCACAGACGTATCTAAGTAAAGATTCTCTTGGAAGAGCAAGAAGAAAAAGTCTATTCCCTATAAAGATAACCCAGTGAAAAAGTATGCAGCAAGAATCTGATTTACTGTTGTATTGCACATTTGTCTTAAGTGTAGTGCAAATTAAATTATGCAAGGGGCCTTTGTAAGCTCACATTGCCACGTATAATAAGAAAAAAATCTTAAGTTGGAACTAATTATATGACTTCAGGGATCTTGCAAAAGGAATATCCAGGGGATCCTCTTGGTGATCCATTCTTTTTCACAAATCAAAGAAGGTAAGAAAAAGAAAATACTGGAGCCAAGCCAGTGGTTATGTGAATGATTTAAAACTAAAAGTCTTGTTTCTGGAAACAAAGCAGTGCCCTGGTCTGATGCTGCAGCCAAAAATGGTTGTAAAATTGGAATTGTTCATCTTCCCTTGAGGGCACTAATTCTGTCAGCCAGCAACTATCTGGGACAGCCACAAATGTCTTAAAATAGCAGCATGAAAGGAGACAAAGTAAGTGTTAGACAAACTCAGTCTTCCATGAATAAGTTGAACAAAGAATCATTTGGCTGGAAGTTTCTGTTTCCAGGGCTAAGCAGCTGATTACATGCAACAAAGTCAAGCAAGGCAGCAGTTTTTTCTTTTAAAGAGTTAGAATATATATTTGCTGTGGATATAAGAAATCTGAAATATATTTAGGAGTCTTTGATTTATAAGTTTCTAATAAAGTTTTGTCACATAAAAAGTCCAATTTTTCACTAGATGAACTGTTTCCAGTTTCCCTCAGGCACTTCTAAGAACAACAATTGAAACGAAGGATTTGATTCACAAACCAGAGCTTCTCCCCGACCTTCATCCAACAGTGAAGTGGTGACAGTACTCTGGCTGGTGGAGTCACCTGGCAGAATCAACACCTTCCTCTTTCCAGGCTGTGAAAAATGTTTTACCACAGACTACTTTGAATAATATTGTTAAAAGAAGTTTTAAATTCAAGTCATCTCTGTCGTCAGTCATCTGTCTTGAAGGATCTTTTGGGTAAATCCAGTACTGCATTTCTCTTTCCAGACAAAAGTATTTGAAAACATTGTCTCAAATTTCAAAAGTCTTTTGAGAATCTGACTTACATATCTCTGTAAATGTGATACTTGCTGAATCAAATTTCTAGTGCTGTTATGCGTATATATGTGCTGGCATCTAAATATAGTTATCTTAATTTTTAACTGAACCATGATTCCATCTTGCATATATAAATCTTTATGTAGATAGAAATGTTTGAGTGTCATAATCTGGAGCTAGATCCCACCTATAAGGTGACACTAAAAGATGATGTTCTTAGAAATCAGTTCATTAGCATATCGATAAGAACTTGCAGTGCGATGTACTGTGGTGGAAAAGGCTAATTTGATCCTTGGGTACTGGATAAGGATAGTAGCAAGTAGGATGAGAAGTTAATTTTTGACTAACATTGCTGAGTCATTGGATTTGTCACTTAAGTCTTCGCAAATACAATAAAATTTATGAGAACATAGAACTAATTCATAGTTATAAAAAAAGTTTTATGGTGAGAGTCTTAAGCAGATGAAGGCTCTGTAAGAGAAGACTATGAGGTGATTTGGTTGTTGAGGATAAGACTCTTCTAAGTAAAGAACAGGGAGTGCTGAAGAGGTTTTATTTTTGCAGAGAAGTATAGAAATATCAATACTTCAAAGGGTTTGGCTTAGCCATGCAGATTTAATTTTTAACAGTAGGTATAATTAACTACTTGAACAAATATTTATAAAAAGGTGATTTCTTTAACCTTTTATTTTTATTGGTCTTCTCTCTTTCAGTTGACAAACCTCTACAGTAAATATGCTGTAAATGCAAGGAGTAACTGATAACATCTTGTTAGATGAGCTGATCTACAAACTTCTTTCCTCTAGATCCTAAATCTAATTTATTATCATCTTATACTCTGCCTTTTCATGTGTAGTTGTAGATCTAGTCACATAGATGTCATTCTACACTACCAGGTACTGTTACTCACATGTAAAGTCAGGTAGACGATCATTTTTCAAGCACAGTATCTCCCCTATTTTAATTTATATAGACAGTTTTCAATGGTACTTTTTGAATTATTTTGTCCACCTGCTATGGTTTTTATCAGTTGAAGTGAAATCATCATGCTTTCAGTTTATATTACATGTACCCATGCAATTCATTTTTGTTTCCATTTAGAGATTCACTGCTCACTAAAGTCAGGCTGTGTTACTGCAGTTTTATAACTGGGAGAGGTCCAGAATATAAGATTTACTTTTTGATGTGAGCTAAGACACAGAAAAAGAATATCATCACCATAACTTCAAGAAATGCATTTTTAAATGTTTAGTAGAAATAGCCCTTTGATACTGTAACAATCCTGTAACATCAAACTAATGCCATTATGTCTGGCCATGGAGGTCTCCCATATTGGAGGGCTATTTAGAAAAGGTTTTTCTGTCTTTTGAGGCTGAATTCTATTTTATTCTTCACAGCTGTGACCCTGCAGTCACCCAGCAAGACTGTCCTGAGGAAAAATTCTGACCGTAACAGGAGAGCATAGTTGTAAGCATCATAAGTCATCCCTGAGAAAGTGAGCAGGGAGGAATAACGAAAGCCCTGGGTCCTTCCCTTTCATATACTTGAGGTCCAGACACACTGTGTAACGTGTGTTTTGTAAGTCACAAAAAGCAATCATTGATCCAGAGGTTAAGTAGACAAGAGAAAAGAGAAGAAAGGTGTAATTACAAAGACAGATTAAACGATTCACCTGTTCTGAAACCTGGCAGAGGAGAAATGCTGCCTTTCTTCTGCTCCAGAGAATTCTGCAGGGGCAGCGGCATGGGGGTTAGAAGCACTATACTGGCATGTATATGGGAGTGAGAAGATATGACCAGTTTGATTTTCATGTCTGATTTATAATACTTGGGTGTATTTCTGTTCAAGAAATCTGTGTTGTAAATGTGAGAGAGCTGTAATAGCTATAAACATGTTGGGAAAACCTTTTAAAACCCAGCTAATTTGCATAAACATGCCTGCCCAGCAGGTCAGGAGCCTTGGAGGGAAGAGTACACAGGCAAGAAAGATAAAGATTTTTTCAAAAGAAAGAGAAGGAGTCTCTCTAGAAAGCTGCTTTTTGAGGCATTCAGTGTGTGAATCTTGTAGGTAACGTCATGCTTTCCAAAAGAATTAAAACTGTTGCTGGGCTTTTGTGAGAGCAGACTGAAACCAAGACGGCTGCAGAGCAAGCTGGCTGAAGGAGCACAGCAGAAGATCCAGCTGCACCAGGGTCTGAAACCTCAGATATTTCTCCTGGTTCAGCCCTCTTACCAAGCATCAACATTATGATTATTTAGGCTGGGGCAGATTTCATCGTTTTTAGGGTAACAAACTGAGTTGGGGAAATCCATATTGTTATGTCAGTAAACATTACCAGGAATAAGAAGTGAACTTGGGCTGAAGTGGTCAGTATTGTGTGATTAATTATCATTGCCTCTTGAATTATTTCAGATTTCCAGTTTGCTGTGGTGTTGTGTTGTAATTTTCTCTTCTTTATCATTCCTAAGTATTTAAATACTTGTTTACAAAATTCAGAAGACAGCATGTATAGATAATCCTCTCTTTTTCTGTTTGTTTATTGTTAAACAGGATCTCCTAGAAATGAGCACTGAGGATTGTTGCCACTTGCTGTATGCTAACATGGAGGCTGGCCATCTGGAAAGCAACTTTTCAGAAAAGCACCTGGCGGTTTCTGGTGTACACCAGGTAGAAATCCAGCCAGCAATGCACCCTTGCAGCAAAGAAGGCAAATGGTATCTTGGGCTGCATTAGGAGGAGTGCTGCCAGTACACTGAGGGTGGTGACCTTTCCCCTCTACTCATCACTGGTGAGGCCACACCTGAAGCACTGTGTTCATTTATGGGATCCCCAGTACAAGAGAGATAAGGACATACTGGATAGACTCCAATGAAAGACGGCAAAGAGAAGGCTCAGAGGGATATTTTCCATGTATATAAATATCTGACATAAGAATGCAAAGAAATCAGAGCCAGGCTCTTTTCAGTGGTGCCTGGTGACAGAACAAGAGCCAACAGGTACAAACTGAAACACAGGATGGTCCATCTGAACATCAGGAAACACTTTTTCACTGTGAGGGTGACCAAGCTCTGCTATGGGTTACCAAGGGAGGTGCTGGAGTCTCTATCCTTGGATATATTCAAAAGACATCTGGACGTGGTTCTGGGGAACTGGCTTTGAGCAGGGCGGTTGGGCAAGATGATCTCCAGAGGTCCCTTCCAACATCAACCATTCTGTGATTTGGTGATGAAACCTAGATACATACGTACAAGCATTTTCTGTCCTCTTGTTGACACCCTTCACGTATCGTATAACTACAAGGGGCAATGCCATCACAGTCATGCCTGCAGGCACATGCATTCTCACCCAGGTGCAGATAGGCATTGAATCAGCCAGCTCATGCTCCAGGCTGGCCAGGGTCTCTTGCAGATTGGGTGTGCAAGCACTTTGTTTCTGCTTGGTGCAATTCCTTCGGTAATGTATCAGACTCTTAGGAGTGCATTTTGACCCGATCATGGTGCTGTGCTCTGCTACCTGAAGCAGATCTAGGAAATGTTTAGAGTTTGGGCAGAGGAAGGATATAGACCTACCAGAATAGATAACGGATCTTCTTCCTCTGTGTTTTAACACCATAATGTTAAAATGGTAATTAATGGTAACTAGTTGCGTGATGGATCTTTGTTACTTGTGTGTGATATTCGTTCATTTCTGAGGTGAGAAACATCTTCAAAGTACCCTCAAAACTAGTTTTATGATTTTAAAAACCTTAGAAGCACTAAAGAAAAATGAGAAAGAAAAACACGAGGATTCTGCTTTTGCAAGCTTATTCTGTGGCTGAAAGGAAATTCTATTATCGATTGCATATGTGCCTAAGCAAATCTGTATGTCTCCTGAAAATAAAGTCAAATGTCCTTTTTCTGTATGAAAAGTACTTCAGTAAAGCCAGTTGGTGTGACTATTATGCTTTTATTCGGATTCAAGCAAAGTCTTTTCATGCTAAAGAAATTATTTTTGGCAGTATTTGAAAAATGACAGAGGAGCTGGTGTTTAAAATACAGCATCAGAGATTAGAGTTTGGAAGGAAAAGCAGTTGGTGCCCTCCTCCCCTTGGCTTGTCTAGCACTGTTGTGTTCCATATAATTAATAACAATAATATTGGCTCTCTGGTAAAATGTCTATATTCAATTTTGTGGATCAATAATAAACAATATATTATATATCAAATGTGTGATAGCATATCTGTGTAGGCATTATTTAGACTCAAGTGAATTAATTTCAAGGTCTTGGTTCTATCAAGTTGCTTGGTGAATTGAAGGTGTTAAAAAGCATCTTTTCAAATACTTTAATAACTGTGGATGAGAAGTACTGTAAGATCTAGGTATCTTTACCGTAATTATTTACATTTAATCTTTAAACTTTTGCTTAGGATAGACTTGAAAAAATACTTAAGTTCTGTAGCTGATTAATTACACTTTGTAGTTAATTTCAATTTGTTTGCAAATGAGTATTCAGCAATTTCTGTTAATAATTATTAATCCCCAAATTTCTCAAAAAAACTTTTTAAGGATTCTGCATGCAGTCGTGAGCTTTTTTATTATTAATATGGCATAAATATTTTGAATGGTAATAGATATTTTACTTTCTCCTTTTTTTTTTTTTTTTGAAAGAAAATTGTTTTCTGAAATGTTTTTCTACAAACTTGTCCTTGCTAGATATTAGGTAGGTTAGCATCTCAAGTCAATACCAGTGGTGCCAGGATATAAGGAATTAAGCCAATAATTTGTTTTTATTTTTAATTGGAGCCAATATGCAAAGAGAGTGTTATAATTGCAGTTTCCCATTATTTGGGTGTCTAAACTGAATTTTGATCTGTTAAGCACACAGTCTTAATACCGTTGTGGGTTTTTATTTTCAGAACATGTTCTACTGGAACCTGCTGGGAATGTTTTGTTCTTTTTTAGAATGAAATGGGTTCCACTTCATTTGTGAAATGCAGCAGAGCTGGATCCTCAAGGCTGTGGATTGTAATTGTGTCAGTTGACCTGAACCTACCTGAAGATAACAACATCATGGAGAATGGCACATTTAACTGTGCTCAGCAGACATGATGACAAATATATCCACTCACGTAACAGCCATGGACTGCATTGTATACAAAAAATTGAATTTTGAAAACTGTGAGCACAAAGCAAAGCAAGCAAGCCCCATACTTACAGAGCTGCACTGCAGAGCCCCAGCAGGCTGCACTACTTCCTCATCTTTCCCAAGCAAAGAGCACAGCCTTCTGCAGTATGTCTCAGCTCCGGATACCTGTTTCTTAGGGCTCCACGTCACATGCTTGCTTCATTCAGGCATTGCTGCTGGCTGACTTTGGACCTGCTTTTACTGTGTTTTAAAGCAGACACAGGTGCATTTTTGAAATGTATATTGATAAGAGCATATATTGGCATTGTGAAGTCCCAAAATGTACAAAATTAACTTTCTCCTTCTCTATTCACTCTGGCACCTCTTCAGCTTCCCTCCCAGTGTCTCTGAGGGAGGAAGAGCAGCCTTACCTCTTGCCCTGGAAGTCATGGTATACATTTTCTTTAAGGCAGAGGGAGAAGGTGTGAATTCCGGGGGGTTTTATAAGTTAGCAGGCTTCTAATAACCTCTGGCTGCAGAGGAATGTTGTACACCTTCCATTTCTTGACAGTAATGGCAGGCAGGCAACATAATTTTTAATCTAGCATACTTGATATTACTTCTGAAACTGTCATTTCTCCTATGACAAGCTAGGACAATTGGAATACTTCCTTATTCTCACGGCTATCATCTGTCTATAGTAATTATTTAGTAGCTATGGTCATTGCTTGTCATTTTTTTTTAAAAAAAATCTTTTTATTGTCTTAGCTACTATGTGATTGGGAAAGTTTTGGGCTTCAGGAGCAAGATATTTTCTTTGTCAATGAGATGTGTCCATACACATGCTGCACACACATCCTTGCTTTGAACAAAAAGTGATATTCAATTAAAAAAAAAAAAATCTGCTGAAGATAACTTAGAAATGCTATAGAACAGTTATGTTTTATCCTTCGGCCATAGACTTCCAGTTGCCTCTGGCCCCAAAATGCCATAACCAAATCACAAACACTACTTCAAAGGAGGTCAGAAAGCCATTGGTAATACCAGCACAAAGTATGTTTTTCAGTATAACCTCTGCTGGAAGGACCTGAATATTTCCAGAATCTATGTATTTTCTCATTTGTTCAGTTTTTCTCATGAACCCCTGATTGGCTGCTCCTCAATTTTAACAGCATCAGAGAGAAGTGAACTAAACCGGTAAAGGAAACTGCTTACTGGAGAAAGAGCTAGGCTCCTAGTTTCCAGGTAGCATGGTTTGAATAGTCATATTCATATCATAGTCAGTGATGTCTGACTATGGCAATTCAGGGTCACTGCCATTTCTTAATCCTCTTCAAATACTTAATTATGTGTCATAGACCTTTTTATACTGGGAAATCAGTTTTACTATTTAATGCTATGTACCACCTATGCCAGGCTGATGAAAAGGTATAGCTCTTTCCTTCCAGGGCTGGAGACACAGCCTGACCCAGCTCCTGATGAAGCCTGAGGGCTCAATAAATAGCTGCTGCATCAGGGTGGAAAGTGCTCCCTCAAAAAGCAGTTTAGAGAGTTACTTTGCAGATTGCTACCCCCATACCCAAATCCTAACACTGTCCTCTCATGTTTGCACTGTAGATATTTGTCTTCTGTTGATAAAGGACAGGGAAACCCTGCAAAGGCCATTGAAATCGTTTTTTCTCTTGTGCATATAGGGATCTTTTTCATTCGATAGGTTATGTTGTCTAAGTTTGTTTAGTCTATAAACTCCAATGCACAGACTGGTTTATTGTTTTTTTGGGGTTGTGTTTTTTTTTTTTTTTTTGTTGATTTTTTTTTTCCTGAAAGCACATCAGAACTCTATTTTCATCTTCCATTAATGAGCTGCTTAGATTATCTTCCTTTTTGTTCTTCATAAGCTTTCAGAGATGCTAACTAGACATCTGATAAATCTGACTAAAAGAACAGAAAGTAAATACACCTTGGGTGAAAGTATCCAGGAGCAAATTCAGACAATGGAAAAGGAGAAAAATGCTTTCCAAACCCAAAACATGGCCCCCACCCTATAGTGGAACAAGATTATTTAGTATTTTTTTTTTTTCTTTACAAATTCTGTGAAGAATTTTCTTCATGACACTAGGATATCTGTGCTGAGTTCCCTTTTTGTATTTGTGATGTTGTTTGAACTGAAATAAAATAAAATGCCTGCTACTAAAAAAACCTTCAACAGTCAAAGAATTGACTCAAGAACAGTGCAATTCCAACTCCTACAAGACTTTAAAGAATTAAGCCCAGTTTAATAGTATTCCTCTATGTGGGCTACAGTGAAATAGGAAAGAAATTGAAAGTATGATATAGTCTAACAATGTTGATTCTAGAACATAACCTGCTGTTTCTAACCAGCATCTGCTTTATTTCTGTTAGCATACGTGGAACTCCTTCTGGTCACAGATATGTTGATGAAGGTTGAATCAATTACAACAGTCATGACAAGGACTGAGTGTAATTCACAAGTTAGTATATATGAAATATGTCCTTCTTCTTCCCATCATAGAAGATATAAATCTTTTACATATTCTGCATGTACAGACTGTTTTGTTAGTTCAAACTGCTCATGTTCTCTCCTTTCAAAGACTTTCATGTCAGTGAAGCAGGCAACTGTCACATAAACAACATCATTTACTAGTATTTAAGAGGATCTAATATTTCTTTTCTCTGCATGATTTTTCTACTTGCTGAGAAATAATCCACCAAGCTGTTTTTTGCCACGGGGATTAATATTTGCCTGGAAGATCAATATTAAACTGTAAAGAAGTAATTCCCACCCACGTCATGTACATTGTCCTTAATTTAACCTTTTTTTTCCTGTTGCTCAAGCAGATGAAAAAGAACAGACCTTTCTGAGTCTAATTTCAGAGAATTTGCATGATACATATAGAAACATATGTATTGAATAATGAACAATACTCTCAAATTGTCCATTTCTTGTTTTAAAGACTGATCTTAAAATTTAGTGGTTTTACTTTTTATGGTAAATTAGAAGCTATTTTTCTCACATTTTCTTTACATATTCTCCTAATAAAGGTAGAATAAAATGCATTTTGGACTTGAAATAAGCTATTTACTTTCTGCAGTCTGTATTTATAAATGGAATTAGCCCATTTCAATCAACTACACCCTCTAATGTAAAACTGTCAGCATAAACAATAATCACAAAAGATATCTCAATAAGCAGGCTCTAATAATCTAATTTCTAAGGTAACATTTCACAGTTAGCACACCTTATTTCACTATCCTTTTTTTTCAAGGAATGTTTGAATATAGGCTTCTACAAATGAAGCTGTTAGAGTCTTTGGAAAAGAAGATACTTTTCTCTTTTTTAATTGACCATCCTATAGGCACTTTCAAGTAAACAAATAAAACAATTGATCTTACCATGCTCCATAGGTTGGCTTAACAACTAAATGCTCAAACCACTACAGCTACAGTTCACAGAGCTTCAGTTGTTTACACCATTGTTGACTTGGTCTTTATCTTCTATGAAACTAGGCCTTTATGAAATTAACTGCATATTTTGGTAAGAGGTGTTGCATTTAACTTTTTTTGGGTTATTCAGAATTTGTGTGTTCCATCTCAGACAGAAAAGCTGCCAAATCCATATAGTTATCAGAGGCTAAAGCCATCTGTGATAAAAGCAATTGTCTGGGGTATGTGGTTTGGGTTTACTGATGTTCCAGGAATGACGATACTTCCATGCTCCAATGTCTCATATTATATATTGTCCTGACTCTTGGCAGATGAAGTAAAAGTAATCCTTAATCCATTTTAGAAACTGGATGATTAGAATCCACAAACTTGCAATATTCATTCAATCTTTCTTGCCTTGTTTCCAAGCAGAGAAGAATAAAGACATGCTTATGGTTACTTCCCTAATCATCTCTCAGGTATAAAGGAATTATAACATAATTTAAGTTGAAGAATCCCTTCAGAGGTCATCTAGCATAACCTACTGCTCAGAGCAGAGACATTCCCAAAACTGGATCAGCCTGTTTGGAGCCTTCTCCAGTTGAGATATGAATATTTCCAGAAATAATGATTTCACAGCCTTTATGGGAGTCATATCCCAGAGCTCAGCCACTCTTATTGTGAAAAACATTGCCTTAAATTTAAACTGTGTATTAGAGGTGGCTTAGGATATATTTTGATCTCTGATTTAGGGTTATTCAGGAAGTTTAGAACCCAGACTAGCAACAGCTGCAGACTAGGAGGAACTGTAGCCTAGGATTAGGGGTTTTAATTTCTATGGAACTGTAAATTTAGCTCAAAACTGGGCTATGGCTTATTCTAACACACATTTTGACTGCATTTGTTAAAGCCTGTTTCTTGATTTCCAGACTGCTGATGTCTTCTGACTCCTTTTTTGTCATCTCCTCTGCTGAATTAAGTTGTCTTGCCTGGTCCTGTACCTTCTCCTCCAAAGAAAAAATACAACAGAAAGGTAAGCAGTGGAGACACCTTGCTAAAGAAAGTTCTCAGGCTGTCTGTTGTTTCGGTGTATGGGAGATCAGTTCCCAGATTTATAAACAAATGAGGAGGTGAAAGGTGAAGAAGTGGATGGCTAACTAGCCAGAGAGTACATGGGCTTGAAAACTGAAGTTATAAAAGCTGAAGTTGGGAGAATGTGAGGAGAAGGAAGGAGAGAGCTGGGAAACAATGCCAGAAAAAAATATTAAATGGAGAAATATGAGTGGTTTGTTCTTGTCACATAGAATCATAAAATAGACGTATACTTGATTTCATAAGTAGGTGGTTTCACTTTTTGTAACATATTCTATAATAAATAAGAAGTGCTTTCAAATACAATCAGGTAATTTTGAAGTATAAATACAAAAAGTGTAGCATTGACCTCTTTGTAGCATTGACATTATATAAATATGTGACTTTGAAACTGTGATTCTGCCAAATCTGAGAAATATAAATCTTCATACAGCATGGCATATTATAATCCAAATATTTTTATTAAAATGGGATACATGCCTTCCTCCTCCTGCTTCAGTGTTAAGTAAATGTGCTACTGGAGGCACAAGTTGATATTATTTGACATTCTTCCTGGCCAGTCTCTGTTACAGTTTTTCAGTAGATCTGTAGCTACACACTTTGTAGTTCCTGGAAAGAATGTATTTGAAGTTTCTATAGCCAAGCACCTCTGTGCAGCTCGGGAGAGAAATAAAAGACAGACTTTGTTCATAATAATTTGGATTTAGCAGTCAGCCAGTGATGCCAAGATAGAGAAAAATATTGGAAAGAGAGTTCCAAAATGAGGTTTATGATAATCCTGTAAAAAATACAGATGACAAAACTTTCCATATTCTGACTTAAAAAACCAGTCTTTTCCATAAACTCAGTTTCATGTTTTATCTCTCAGTTATAGCAATGGAAAATAGAATATGAGTAAATTATGAAGCAAATAGAAATAGAGATAAATTTAGCTTTAAAATGGGACAATTCCAATTTTAAAGGAAAAAAATAGGAAAAAGAAGGCAGTATTGGCATAATTTTCCAGATGAAATACTATAACCTTGATTCTCTACCTAAATAATTCGTTAAAATTTATTATGGATCATTAATTATTTTTACACATAAAAGCTGAAAAGTGACAACATTAACATAACTGCCTAAACTGTTGAGGAATTATATAATTTTCAAGACTAATTTGGTTTTAAACTATTATACTTGTTAATTCTATCAGAAACTTAGTGAATTTATCATTGGAGGCTAAATGACTTTTTAGCCAAATATTCACTGACTGAAACAAGATTTAAAGAAATTGATTTATTTCTTTGTTGCTTTTATCAGTGTTTGAGATGTTAAAAACCCTATTCATTTAGCTTTTTAGTATAATGTAAAGGCAGGTACATGTATATATAGACATAACAGGTCTTCTGAAGAGGTCTGTTATGTTATTATTATCTTTTTGCCATTTTAGACGTTTAATTTCAGTATTCTGTGACAAAAATCTGCAGAAAGTAAGATATTTCAGATGATAGGCTTTCCTTTGGTTTTAGGGTGTCTTTTTTTTTTTTTTTTTTTCAGTCCAGTGCAATATGCCTGGAGAGGAGAGATGATGAAGGGACATAGCTGAAATAGGAATGTCTGTAGCACATTGAAACATACTGTGTATATTGATGGCACAGATTCCCACAGTTATTTACAGTAAAATGTGCTAAGTAGCAGCTGAATACTTAGAAAATTACCTTTAAAAATTTGTATCACTTTGAGGAAGACGATAGAGAAGCAGCTTCATCTCTGCCTGGTATTTTCTAATGTCTTTGCTTTGGTTTTGTTACGAGATGATTCAGCAGTGGATAGATAGGCATTATTTCACTTATGCATACTGAAAACCATACTAATTAGAACTAACAAAAACGTAAATTGTTGGAGCTCTGGGTTTTCAGTCTGCTTTTTAGTGGCATCTTTTCTGATATTTCAATCTAATAATAATAATTTATGTGTATTCTTCATGAGAAATTCAATAAAAGATCTTAATTTGAATTATAAATAAATTACATTATATAAATATAATTATAAATTATAACCCTTTTCCATTCAAAATTTTTTCCAAGCATTTCTATTTATAATTTTTAGCCATATAATAATCTGCTATCTAAAAATACAGTTATGTTTCTTAAGGAGAGAGATGTATCTTCTGTTAGAATATGTACATCTTTAAACAAATCAGACTAAGAAACATCACCAAGACAATTTTAGGTATAAAGACTAAAGAAAATTTGGAGGCAGTTTTCTTCTGTGATTTACTACATCCTTCTGGCTTACTGTAAAATTATTTAGTTACAGTTGCTTACACTTTATCCACACATAAGGTTTGAACTTGCCTTGCATATGGAGGCCAAAATGTTTGCAAGAAAATTACAAACATTGTTAAATATTTCACTGTACAAGTTAATAAAAGGGCCCTTCTGCACTCTAGGACAGATTTCATGTGCAGCTTAAAGCTGTGTAATTTTCATCTTCCACAACTGTGCAAACACCACTGTGTTTGCATATCTCCAATTTTGTTGTGGACTTCCATCACGAAGCTTTGCTATCACAGTTTATACTGGCTCTGCTAAGCTGCCAAGTTACTGTTGCCCAAGATGCTCTTTACTTAAGCTTTTCTATTTTTTGTTTCTAAGGTGAATTAATTATATAAGATCTCCTGTGTCAGCTGTGTAAAAAAGTCTCCTATGCATTTCTGCACAAATGTGTGCTTCCTAGAGTCATCCTTAAAGCCCAGGAGGTCTGTAAGGGGATGGCACAGTGTGTTTCACTTTG
This sequence comes from Tyto alba, assembly GCF_018691265.1. Taxonomy (NCBI): domain Eukaryota; kingdom Metazoa; phylum Chordata; class Aves; order Strigiformes; family Tytonidae; genus Tyto; species Tyto alba. The sequence continues at coordinate 37,045,968 of NW_024881316.1, read as the reverse complement.
AGAACACCAGTATTAGGTATTTCGCCATTTGGAACTGTGGAAGTCTCACCTCTCACTAGTACCTACAAGAGCCTCTGTAGACCAGTGACCTGCTATTAGATGGATTTGAGCTTGTGAACTTGACATAACAGCCTACATATCTGAAAATTAATCTTCAGATTCAGCTGGTTCTTGACAGTTCTTCTCTTTATCACCTGTGCTTTTCCTCCGCTGAGCAAATGTTGGGGTCATTCCCATGTCAGTACATCCCAGTCCCATCGCTTGAGCTCCTACACGTTTTTGCAGAGCTCTTAATACCTCTTGCAATAGTTGCAGGCTTTGTCATGCCATGTGCTCATCTGCAGATGGCAGCAGGGCAATTCTGTGTGATCGGGGGCTGGTCCTTAGCTCTGGAGTTCAGTGGCACTTTCTCCTCCAAATGCCAATCCATATCTTACTTTGCAATTATGAACATTGTTTTAATACCTCCTTTATGGATAGATGAGCTGTTCATTCACTTTTAAAAGTGTTGTTGGTAGTTTTACAGTATTACTGCTATGGTAGTATCTTATCATCTTTATAGAATATAGCAAATTGCCATTGTAGCTCTGCAAGTGCAGTGTCTCAGAAGAAAGACTTCATCCTCTCCATACCTTCTGCAGTGGTATGAACATTTGAATTTCTTTGGATTTGCCAGACTATGTCAGGAAAGAAACTTTCAAGGTAACGCTCAACTGACATAAATACAGTTTCATATCTATTTTCTTACTGTGAGGTAAACAAAAATATAAAGTGTTCTTGAGATAATGCATGTGGGGTGTGACAATCTAAAAGGAAAATTTATTTGTGTGCTGTGGTCTTTCATATAAAACACATGGCTTCATGGTCCTGACTTTCCCAAAGAGGCTTCTCTTATGTTTAGTTCTAGGTTTGTTTACTTCTGTTAAGGACACCAAGACTTTTCTGTGCCCCAAGGAAGAAACATGGAGGACTCCTAGTACTGATCACATTTTTTCATGTGTTTTCCTCTATAAGCCTCTATAAGCTATAGCCAGATTGATGAATGAAATGATACAGAGGCTGTTCTCTTGTCTGAGGCCAGCTGGCACGACACAGATCATATCCCTCCAGCTTGATTCTCCTACACACCCAAAACAGGACAACTGCATAAAATGTGTCTCTTGGGGCTCAGCTAACCCTCAAATTATACCCTGGCACTATGGGGAACTCCTCAATAATGTTACGACATGGAGATTGCTCAAAGTCAAACAGTATAGACAGTTGCATACCAGTGCTTAGGCCTGTGTCCTAAACCTTTTATTTTTTGGAATACATGTGGATAATTTAGATGATCACACCCATCTCAACTCAAATACTTGATTTTAAGATGTTACATAATAAAAATTATATTGGTTCAGTCTTAGTTTAAGGATTAAATACATAAAAGTTTTAGTGATTTTATTTTTTCATCATAATTTGTCTTCCTTCCTTGTCTTTTATGGAAAAAAAAAAAAAAGACACCCCACAACCCTTACCTTCCCTAAAAAACCACAACCCTGCTAGCAGCCTGTCTGCAAAAATAAAAACTTTCTAACATTGTTTAACAGGTATCTTTGTCAACTAGTCTACTTCACAGTGATTTCAACTAACAGGTGCATTTAAATTCAGTGTTACTGCCTTCGTCATACTATCAGGGAACAGGACAGCTATGTATTTTTCTGAATTAGACTTTGAAAAAAAAAAATAATCTAGCTTTGTTGCCTGGCTGTCTGTGTGATTGAAAGCCAGTCCTGCAGAGGCTGATGCAGAGTGTCAGTGATTGGGAATTGTATGTGTGTCTGAACAAAGAGATGGAAATCAGTGAAAAAAACACTAATCAGCTCTTATGATTGTTTTTGTTTTTAAATTACCTCTCAAGAAAAAAGATATCTTTCCCTAGATTATGATTAAGCTAAAGAATAAACACATCTCATTTCAGAAGTTAAGGAATTTGTAGAATTAGAGAAAGTTACTGTGTGCATGATAAGGAAATACCAATCCTGTTTCTGTGCATGTGCATATGCACAAGGATTTGGGCATTCACATTTTTAAGAGTAACCAGCTAGGCAGCTGTTTATAAGATACAGAATGTAGATGATTTCGTTTAGGTTTTCTCCAGTATGCCAGACAGGATATAAATATAAAATGTAATATGTCTCTATTGATATTTGAAGCTGTAAAACATGACTAAATAGGAAAAAAAAAATCCCAGTGTTTTAATGTTATTTTTTACATGCCTACCCATCTTTGAGCTTAAATATTAATAAAGCCATTTTACATGAGTAAATTATTAAAACCTTCAGACCTAGTCAGAACAAAGACATGTCAGAGTTAGGTTTTGATTTCAAGCTTTGTCAGTTTTGAATGTAACACTCAGGTTTTGTTCTGTGTCATTAGTCAATTTTATCATAGGTATTCTGTCAGAAAATTCACCAGTATTGCTTATCTCCTGTAAAACAGATTTTGGTCCCCATTCCCTGGTTGAGGCTTGTTTAACAGAGAAATTAGTGTACAGTAAGGTAGACTATGCAATCACAGTATTCAGCTAGTCTACATTAACTCTGCCTGGCTCTGTAGCAGTAAGCCATGATCAGGGGACAGACCTTGAGCACCAGTGTATGACCATATTGGTAAAGTGTTATCAAGGCATCTACTATGTTTTTAGCAAGTGTCAATCAGAAATGTCTGCACTGGGTTTGTGTAGCAATATTTTGGTAGCATGGGGCCTAAATGGGTGGCTTCTGTGAGAAGCTGCCAGAAGCTTCCCCCATGTTCAACAGAGCCAATTCCAGCCAGCTCCAAAATAGACCCACCTCTGGCCAAGGCAAAGCCCATCAGCTATGGTAGTAGTGCCTCTGGGATAATATATTTAAGAAAGCAGGAAGAAAAACTGGGGGGAGAACAATTTCAGTCAGAGAAAGGGAGTGAGAATAAGTGAGAGCAACAATTCTGCAGACATGCAGGTCAGTGAAGAAAAAGGAGGAGGAGAAGGTGCTCCAGGTGCTGGAGCAGAGATTCCTCTGCAGCCCGTAGAAAAGAGTATGGTGAGACAGGCTGTGCTCTGTAGCCCATGGAGGTTCATGGTGGAGCAGATACCCACCTGCAGTCCTTAGAGGACCCCACAATAGAGCAGGAAGATGCCCAAAGGAGGCTGTGACCTTATGGGAAGCCAACACTGGAGCAGGCTCCTGACACGACCTGTGGCCCCATGGAGAGAGGAGCCCCCACTGCAGCAAGTTTGCTGGCAGGACTTGTGACTTTGTGAGGGACCCATGCTGGAACAATCTGTTCCTGAAGGACTGCACCCTATGGAATGGACCCATGCTGGAGCAGTTCATGAACTGCAACCTGTGGGAAGGACTCACATTAGAGATGTTTGTGGAGAACTGCAGCCCATGAGAATGACTCACACTGGAGAATTTTGTGGAGAACTGCCTCTCATGGAGGGACCCCATGCTGGAATGGAAGAAGAGTGTGAGGAGTCCTCCCCCTCAGGAGGAAGGAGCAGCAGAAACAACATGTGATGAATTGAACAAAACTCCTATTCCTCGTCCTCTTGTGCTGCTCGGGGGAAGGAGGTAGAGAAAATGAGGAGTAAATCCCATGAAGAAGGGAGAGGTGGGGTGAAGGTGTTTTAAGGTTTAGTTTTATTTGTTATTATCCTACTCTGATATGATTGGTAATAAATTAAACTAATGTCCCCCAAGTTGAGTCTGTTTTGCCTGTGACAGTAACTGATGAATGATCTCTCCCTGTCCTTATCTCAACCCATAAGCGTTTCATTATATTTTCCGTCCACTGTCCAGCTGAGAAGGGGGAGTGATAGAGTGGCTTTGGTGGGCACCTGGTGTCCAGCCAGGGTCAACCTACCAGAAAAGTCCCAAACAATGCATGGTCATGATCTAGCAGTTTGCAGAGGCGAGGGGCGATTCCCATTAACAGTCTGTGTGTTCCCCCCTCATTTGAGTGGGAACAAGTTCACCTCTACCCTGACATCCTCAGGGCATAAGAATGGAGGCTTACTTTTTTACTTCCTTGTGTACTTGTATCTTCCTACTCCACGTTAAATGTGAGCTAGCTTCCTCCATTTTTAAAGTAAACTAATGTATTTCATAAAAAGACTTTTAGGTGTCGGATGTTTGCAGAAGGAAGTAGTGCAACATAGCAACTCTGCTGTAAAAATCACATTCCAAATTGCTGCAAAAAAACTGTTAGGTGAATACAAGCCCTTATCAGGTTAAAGCCAAGAATCATTTTCTTAAATGTAAAAAGGCTGTTTTATTAGCCAGTTAAAAAGAATAATATAATTTACTTTTTAATTGGAATGTTTTGATAAGAAGGTCCAATTAACAATGATAATCCATAACCACTATATATTTGTCTTGTAGACAGCACAAATTCTGTGTTTTACTCTATTTATGAATTTTATTTTTTTTATTTTTTTTTTCTTTTTTTAAATTCAGCAAAAAAGTGGAGTCTGTGTCAGTTCGCTATTTCAATTACACACATATTTTTCTGCTAAGTTTCTGTTTCTGGGATAATCAAGCAGAAATCCTGTTTTCCCTGAACACAAATCTGAGTTTTCTTTCCACACATGATATCCTGCAAAAGTTTATGAGCTGCTGGCTGATTTTCTAACTCCCCAACTTGCATTTCTGAATCTTGTACTCACTAACAAAATCTGCTGAATGTCTTGTCTTGCTGTGTAACTCACTGCTGTATTATCCCCTGTCTTGCTGTGCTAACTCACTGCTGTGTTATCCCACGGTTACCTCTGTCTGCGAAACTTTTTTCCTGGTATTTCCCATAGTCCATGTTATTAACTCACAGAAGGAACTGATCGAATTTAGTTTGAAGATTTTGAGCTGACAAGTCCTCAGGTGTCCACATGTTTTCTTTCTCTGTATTTCCTGACACAGAAGGTGAAAACTAGGGCAAGAAAAAAAAAATCTCTACTAGGATGTGATATATTTCCTTTTATCCGTTTTCAAGTTTTGTGTCAAGAAGACTTTTCCTATTAAATTACACTTGATGCTTAAGGGATAAAAACTAAGTATGGTTTAGAAAATTATTAAACTACCCTGATCCATTATAAGTATATTCTAAAGGCGGGATCATCTCACATGACTTAAGATGTTTTATTGTAGGATTCACTTTCTCTGGGTTTTCTTCTTAGTTCTAGATAACAAGATGATCTAATTTAGACTTTTAGCAGGAAATGAAATCCTGAAGTTATAAAAATAATGTAAAAACAATGGACAGAAAGAGGAAAAAATGTCAGAGAATCTTGCCTGCTGCAGAGGCTGCAGCGTGGACTTGTTTGATGGTGGGTAATAGAGAATTCACATATGAGACAGCCCTTTTAAGCATCCCCAAATTTTAGGGAAGATACAATCGCAGTATTAGTCAACAACAGACATGTATCCAGATAAATCAGACTTCATTAACTCCTGTGTGATCACGGAATAATGTGTTTTATAAAGCAAAGCCTGTGATTCAGATGAACAGAAAATGAAATTTTGAAAATTAAACAACATGGTTTAAAATGTGCTTATTAAGTCCTGCTATTAGGTTTGGAATATAACAGAATGCAATTTTATGAATGAGACATTTCATTTAACAGATTTTTTTTTTATTCTGAGTTTTTCCTGTCTTCCATCATATTTTCTGCATAGCTCAAATTCCAAGTGGAGAGCTCTGTACATGTCACTGTAGTCCTGACATTCTGTTATGATTAGTACCTAATTGGCACAACATAGAAATTAAGCCCTTCTGTCCTGGAATGTAGTGATACAGAACTGGGGCATATTCTGCTGGGGTTTTGTTGGTTTGGTTTTGTTTTGTTTTCTTCTTAAAGTATAATTTTGCATATTGACCATAACAAAATAATTAAGACCTTGGAAAACTCTTTCATTTTAGGGTTTGTAAAGCTCTGTCTGAGGCAGTTTCAGAAAAGTTCTTATTGATAATTTCTGAAAGGTATATGAAATAAAAGAAGGCTAAAACTAGACAAATATGGTGTGCATCTTTGAAGAAGTAAGAAAGGGAAAGGAGATGTGAATTATAAACCAGACACGTATCTTCAATTTCCTCAATAATTCTGGATAGGAAGAGATCTCTCTATAGAAATAATTTGTAGATATCATATATCTTAACTTCAGAAAGGCTTTTGGCACTGTTTTAACCATCCTACTTACAAACAAGTTATTGAGACATGTTCTTGAGAAAAGTACTATAGCATGGGTGCGAAAAAAGTTGTACAAATATACAGAGAGAGTAATTTTCACTATTTTTTTTTTCAAAATGGAAATGTAAGGCATCTGGATCTTGTGTTATTAAAATCTTCTATTAACCACTTGAATTATTGCTGTTTCAGACTATTTGAAACCAGGAGAGAATTAAATTATTTTGGTGGAAGGATTAGAATTCATCAGGTCTTAACAGACTGGAGATATGATATGAAAATAATACTAATCTCTTCAAGACAACACAAGGTATGATAATTTAGCAGGAACAATCTGCTACAGATACGGACCTGTGATATGACCACATTGTCTAGTACTGGAAAGCCTTTCACAGGAATGCTGTTTTCTCTTCTGGGCACTGAATGAACTTCAGGAAAGATATGGACCAACAGGAGACAGTTGAGAAAACATGACATATAAAAAAATGATTGAGACTGTGAATTCTTACTGGACTTAGGTGATATTTATTAGGGACACAATTACTGCCTAGAGTTACAAAATTTTGTTGTAAAGAAGAGGTGACCTTTCCTACAGGTTCAGGACAGATAAGACAAGAAGTAATCTTTTTGGGTTGTAGGAAGAAAAATTCAGTTTGCACATTTGGAAAAATATTTGAACTGTAAGTATAATGTAGTACTGGAATAAATTTTCTAGGAACATCGTAGATTTCCTGCTACTGAGTATCTTTAATAAAAGAAAACATTTGAGAGCTATCAGCTTTGAATAGCTTTTGAGGTCCGTTTTTGCACCATTTTTACTGCAGTCTGTGAATATGGTGGATTGTGTTTTCTCTGGGAAGCATAACTTGAATATTTACTGAGTAGGAGTGAATTGCATGGCTTTATTACTGGCTGAACTTAACTTTTGACATTGGTCAATTTTCTCTCCATATTTACCCATAGAAAAGTCAAGATAGCAATAGCTGTGCGTATGCTTTTTCTTCAAAAATATTTAATATTTTAAAAAATCTATTGTTTTGATGAGTAATATTGATAAAAAACTGTATAGAATGGTTGTAAAATCCCATGTGATAATTCCTAATTGGAATATGTTTCTTGGTCCAAGTCATTGATTTACACTAGCTGAATAACAAGCTGGGTTTTGAAGATGCTGATTTGTTGCATACATGGTAGCAGGTGGTTGACTTGTTACCAGTCTATTCCTTCATTTTAAATTCCAGGGTCACTGCTTATATCCTGCTATCTTCCCTAATACGGTATTTTTTTATCAGCTCCTTGTAGGCTGGAAATAACCTATGGCTTAGAATTATCTTCAGAGAAAGTAAAAGTTTCTGTTACTTGGTATTTTTTTGACCTAAGAAAGTTTTTACTGATTCACTAGCACAAGGAGTAAATAAAATGAAATATGAAGAATGCAGGATGGAAGAATTACAACTCAAAATTAGTAAAGTAAATGAATCGTGGCACATATTTGATGGTATAAGAAGAATCTATCTGTTAAAAGAATTAAAGAACCTTTTGTAGAATATTTTACATGTGTTCATTTGTTCATAGAGATATCCTTATTAGCCCTTTGTACTGATCCTCAGCATGGCTACAGACCTCTGTTCTAATACACGATACTGTTTTTATCTATTGTAACTGAGACTGTGAAAATCAGACTGTTTTTCTGCCTCTTTGAATTAAATATATGCTACAACAGCATGGTTGTTTTGTTTGTTGCTTTTTTATTGTTAGTTTCTTTTTTTTTTTTTTTTTTGTTAGGAACAACTCATGTTTTCAGTATATGTTCTTTTTTTTTATCAGTCTATAATGAAGAGAGTTGTTGACTCACCCATGAATGAAGACTCTCAGTCCTGGTTGTCTTTTATGCCTTTATTGACTTTATGTATCCTTTATGTGTCCATAAACCTTTTGTATTTAGTGATCAGATTTTTTTCATTTTTTAAATTATTTTTTTTGCTAGTTATGGAAGATACAGCTTCTCAGCACCTCACCACAGATAATATAATGAAATCATTAAGTAAGACAGGCAACCTGATTTTCATCATGAAATTAATCTGCGTATTGAATCTTTAGATCAGAAAGAAGGAAATTTAACACCTCTATTTATTTTTTTATTTAACAATTTGAATTAGGTTTCTGTGCATTTTTCTTTATATTTCCTATATATATTTTGGTGAATCTAAAACCTGTCATATGTCCAGTGATTATTTGAACTTTGACATTTGTAAAGGACAAAGCTCTCAAGCTTTAGTCTATACCTTTTGTCATATATATTTTAATTGCTTTTCTTTCAGTTATGCACCTTTAAAAATTGGTGTTTCCATCCTCAGTTGCATTTTCTAGGAAAGATTTAACAGTCTAATGAAACAATAGTGAAACAAAGAGAACATTTATAGGCCTGAAATACACCACTGCAAAAGCAGTAGTAATAAAAATTACTTCACTGGGACTTGTCAGAACAGTTGACATGGGGCTGAGTTTGGAGGGGACAGGGTGAAAACCGGGTAGGCCAGTCTGCCTTCTTGAATCTGTTCCTGAAGTTCATATACAGCTCCAGCTTATTTTCTGGAGGTTGTATGGGAATTATATTCTTCATCATAGCAGAGACTCCTTGAAACTGGATGAGGTTCTGCTAATTATACCTGGAATGAGAACCACATCCTCTCTTTAGGTTAATAACCTTCTTGCCACAGATTGAAGACACGTAAGTTGTGAAATGAAATAGTCACAAATTGGAAAATGAATATATTTGGCTATTTCCCAATTTCAAGTCAGAAGTTCTGTGACTATGCAGTGTGTTATTGATTCTAAATATATGTTATGAGTTGGGTTTTTTTCCCTGCAGAATGACTGCCTCAATGAAGAGAACAGAAATGCAAAGAACTGAGATTGTTTAGGCTAAAACAAATATGACATTTGCTTTTTACTCACTTGAGAACCCAAACAACTAATTTTCATTAACATTAATTTTAGCTATGTAAACAAGCATATACTCATAAGCAAAAACTAACTGTGTACAGTAAGAATTCTGTACAGGGGACATATTAAAGTGCAAAGGATTTATGAATTACCTTTGACAGCTGTTGTAGACTTCTCTATGACTTCTTGTGTAGGTGTTCCCCAAAGTGAAACATTTCTCTTTCCTGCTTTGCTTATTTACCCTATTTCCAGAAAAGAAAACTGCATAGTGCACCTGGGATACAGAAAGTTTTCACCATATTTATGTCTTATATTTCTTTGCCTTTAGGTTATACTGCTCTGGGCCTTGATTTTTTTCTCTTATTTACAGTACAGTGTTAAAGAATAACATAAAGAAGGAATTGGGGACATTGTGCGAATCATAAGATAAATATTTATGTGTCTAATAAACAATATAGCTTTTAGTTTGACACGTCTCAGCCATAACTATGTAAAATAATTAAATTGAACACAGTAATCTACAGGTGGAAGAAGAGGTTATGTTTAAAAAATACAAGTTTAGAAAGGTATGAGATATGCTTTTGGATTTGAGATAGAATTCCACCTGATTTTTCACACATTTTCTACATATTCTGAGCTACAAGACCATTAGAGAATGAACTAAGGCTCCAACTGTATTCACATAAGTAATCAGATGTTTTTAATAAAGATTCTCAGTGGCTTTTGAGATGGTCCAACTGAAACAGATTTCAGAGAGAAAGGGACTGTGTCCCATTAATCTCCTGATACTATATCCATGTTGTGGCACAATGGGAGTTTCATTCAGTTTTTATAATCATTAATTTTTATGAGAGTAGTTGGTTAGCCTTTTTTTCTTTTTGTTTGCCTTTTTCTGTTTTTTTTTTTTTTTTTTCCTAGGCTTACCTTGGAAAACATAATGAGGTTCATCAGGGAGATTTATTAAACTTATTAGACTATTTAAGAAGAAATTAATTTGACAGGAGGTGCCTTCAGTTAAAGGAGCACAATTGCATTGTCCTGCATGCTGTGGGTTTTATGCTTTGAAAATTTATTCTTTTGACAAGATTTAATTAAAGTCAATTCCACATACACTTGAATGTTTTACAATTTCATAATAAGCAGTATAACTACTACTGGCTGCAATTTCTGTCATGTAACTGTTTTTATGATCTTATAAACATAAGGGTATGACTTCCCATTATAAGCCAGAAGGAGGAGGAGGTAAAGATCTGATTATATGACAGAAGGAAGCTTTATGGCTTGAAAATGCCATATTAATAACTAACAAACTTTGGACAAGAAGAACAAGAAAATTTATTCACAAACCATTTGAATGAATGTGAACTAAATACCTTCATTTATGCTTTTATCTCTTTGAAAATTGAAATATATATATTTTATTTTAATGAGTGTTAGCTGTTAAAGACGTGAATCTTAAAATATCTGTGAACATTTACCCAGTGATATTCCTAAATATTCATTCTACTTTGGTTAGGACCACACCAGAATATGACTTCATTACAGAACTGAAGCAATATTATATCTACATTATGGTAAAGTAAAAGTTTGCAGATTAAATTCAAGGCTAAATTAATAATTTGTAATGGATATTAATGAATCTTTCTGATGTGTAGCTTCAGCTGTGATTTAACATGTCTAGGAACTATTGTTCTCAAATGTTATTATTGTTGGGCCCCTTTTTTATGTGATTATCTGGGTCATCCTCCCAGCTGCTGCTGCTCTGGGGACCCCCCACACTGCTGTCATGCTGCCATCCCACCTCCTCTGCAGTGACAGCCACGCTCCCTGTCCCCTTGCAGAACAGACCTGGGCCTGTGCTCCCTCAAAGCTGGCGCTGGCATCAGCACAGTACACTCCCCTCTACAATATTTCCCTGTATTTTCCAACAGATCAGGTTACTCTCCGATCTCCCACCCAAACTCCTTCCGTGATGCGTCCAGTCCAGCTTTGCTCCAAGCATTGCCCTGTGTACAGCTCCTCTGCAGCCATTTCCAGCAACTCCCTAAACTCGTGCAACCTCTTGCATTTCTGCCCCAAAACTGTTTTCTCCTAACCAGTGAGCTTGGAGTGGGTATACCAGAAAAGGACAAGTAACATTTCTGATGTCTTATCATCCCACCATGGCAGAGGGTGGATGGAGGTGCTGGTGATTAATCACAGCTGCTTTCGTCCCTATTCACATCCTTACCCTGGTGCCTGTTGACTTTAGGTAAATACTGGGCTCTTCCTGGGGCAGTCACAGTGCAGAGAGGTTCCGGTGAATGGAGCGATCCACTGAGTGAGATATGACATAGAAAAGAGCAGAGATGAGTGTTAGATGGAGTTTTCTTGGGTTTTCTCATAATTTTGAGAAGAATCACCTCCCACTTTGAGAACTTTGAAATATTCTTATGGAAAGATGGTCTAGCTAAATGCCAGCTGTTATAGTTTAGGAGAATCAGAAAGACTGTTTGAGATATGGAGCCCAGATTGGGGAGTGAATTTTTCAGACATACTACATTTCGTTTCCTATGTTTTAAAAACTAAGAGATCTGGAGTTTGACCTGAGCATTTGAGATAAATATCTGTGTAATGAACACACTAGGATGAACAAGGTGACTTATGATGTCTACCAGCTTGCAGTTTTCTGGTGTGTAAACAAAAGGTCTATGCCAGAGGGAAAGCATCACAGCAAGCTAAAATTTAGAAATAAAATGATTTTTTAATTTCAATTAATGAATAAACAACTTTGAACTTTCTGGTTAGTGGAAGAGTCCTAATTTAAAGATAACTCATTTTTAAATGGCTTCAATATTTATCAGATTAAAATATTATTGACTTTGCTAAGTTATATGCATATATGATAAGATGTTTCTCGTCTATAGAGATTACGGAAACATCAAGAATATTTTTGTGGATGTCAGTCTAACATTACATTTCACATTTCTAAATCCCAAAAGCACTTGAGAAAATAATAGGTGTTATTTTTCTTCCTTCTATACCTGCAGAAAACAAGCTGCAGTGAATCCTAGACAGATTTCACAAACTGTCAAGACAAGGCTAGGATGAGAATCTAGCTTTCCACTCCACTGATCTACACCTTGGACTATGGCTCCTTATTTTCAGAGATATGTAGACTGTATAAATAGGATAAAACTTTATATTCATTGCAAAGTCAATATTCATACCGAAACAACAGCAGGTGAAGGAAGAAGTGGGAAATGGAGGCTTGGAGTGGAACAGAAATTGCGGGGTAAAACCTATTAATTATAATTTGATGTTCTTTCCTTGTTTAAAGGCTAAAACCTATAGAACATAACAGGTAGTTGTTAAAAAGACCAATTTATAGCTGCCCTATATAGTTTCAAATACAAATTCCTGCTCACGTAAAAGCTAAACCATAACTCATTTGCTCAACATCAACTTAAATAAATGAGTAAGGATGCAATGAAAGAAATAACAACGAAATGATACTTACTGAATAGCTGAAATGAACGTGTCCTTTCCCATTAGAATGATTATTATCTTGAAGGAAAATCTGCTATGTTTGAGAATAGGCTTACATGCATTAGTTCCTAGAAAACCAGAAACACTGAAAAGAATGATACATCAGTCTTTCTAAGACACTATCTGAATTGAAAGTGTAATCAAAATATTTTTGAATTATAGTTTTGTATCCTTCATTGTCTGTATTACAAAACAAGAATTGTACATATAAAATTATATTTTATAAAGTTGTAATTACCTATGTATCAGAGTATTTGGAGAACTTTTACCATTGCCCGACACTGAGAAACAAGAGAGTGGATTTGTCAAAACTGTGATGAATATTGTAAGAACATAAATCTTTAAACTTCATACCAGTGCAGCAAAGAATTGTAACACATTTGCAGACTAAAACATAAAGTTGAGCTAACTAATTTCCTTTGGCTAATGTGAGAATTACAATTCTCTGCCTTAAACTATACAAAGCTTTCTGTCTTTGTTCTTTGCCCAGAATTTCTGATATTGCTTACACCTAATTATAATGTATATTTTCCTTTAATCAGTGTTACATGATTTATTTTGTCATGCTCATAAACGTGCTTTTCAGCCATGTTTATTAAAATATATACAAAACTTCTTCCTATAAAACAAACTATTTGGGTTTTGATTATATAAATGTATATAGAATTCAAGCAAAAATAATTATTGCTTTATTAATATTATTTTCAATTTTTAATAGTGGGCCTCAAAAGCACAACAGAAAGCTTTTAAATCTTTAAATTTAATGTATGAAAAAAAAAAATCCATGGAAGAAACATAAAACTTGACAGATTTCTGCCTTATCTGCATTTAGAGATGCATATCTGTTGACTATGGTGACAAAAAACTTATTATTTTATTTTTCCTTGATTGTATTGGAGGCCTCTCCTACCGAAGACAGAGTAGGAAGCCAACAATCTTATGTAATAAAGGGAAATATTGGTTATGTACCAAATACAGAGCATTGTAGGAGGATTTAGAGCTGCAAATAGTGTTGCTAAGGAAATTAATGCTAAATATTAATACAGTGAAATTAAATCTATATTTTATGTATTCCTTTATTTTGTTATAAATATAAAAGCTACATCTATGCCATTAAATTGAACAAGGTCAGGATATTGTCCCATCATTGGCATGGGATTGCTCATACTGTTTAATCATTAGTGCACTCCTCGACACATGTTTGGTTTATGATTAGCACTAGCCCAAATAATGCTATTTTTTGAGTTAATATAAGTCAGAGAGCAGTCCTAAAAGATGGTATGGATGAAGCCACCTTATTTTAGGAAGAAGGGAATTTAGCTGTACAGAATGAACTAAACTGCACTGCTTGGTCTCAGGATGAAGAAACAGAAAATTACACATTTTATTTACTAGTGCAGATGTAGCTGAGGTCACTGCTTAAACCCCCAGACAACTAGCTCACCAACATACAAACCACACAAGAGAGAGAATGATTGAATCACAGAATGGTTGAGGTTGGAAGGGACCTCTGGAAGTCATCTTGCCTAACCTCCCTGCTCAAGCACCACCACCTACAGCCATTTGCTCAGGACTGTGTCCAAATGTTTTTTGAATATCTCCAAGGCAAGAGAATCCACCACCTCTCTGGGCAGCCTGTGCCAGTGCTCAGTCACCCTCACAGTGAAAAAGTGTTTCCTGATGTTCAGCTGGAGCCTCCTGTGTTTCAATTTGTGCCCATTGTCTTTGGTCCTGTTTCTGGGCACCACTGAAAAGAGCCTGGCTCCATCTTCTTTGCATCCTCCCTTCAGGTATTTATATACATTGATGAGATCTCCCATGTACCTTCTCTTTTCCAGGCTGAACAAACAGTCCCAGTTCTGTCAGCCTTTCCTCATAGAAGAGACATTCCAGCCCCTTAACTAATTTAGTAGCCCTTCACTGGACTCCAGTGTCTTCATGGTTCTCTTGTATTGGGGAGACCATAACCAGACACAGTATTCCAGGTCTCGCATCACCAGCACAAAGGAGAGGGGAGAGCATGTCTTTCTCACTGCAAGCTCTGATCTCTAAATAATATTTTGTATGCTCTCACAAAATCCTAATTTTCTAATCTTGAAATGTCTTTATTTGCTCCTCTGTTCTGAAGAACTATATGGTAGGTTTTGACATTTATTGAATTTGGGATTCAGACAAAAGATAGAAAGTTAGTATTTTCTGTGAGATGGTCTGCTGCTCACTGGTTCTGGGCTCTGCTACTGTCACAAATGTTTCTCAGTGCAACACTGACATCTCACTTTATGCACTGCTGTGGCTAACTTTTACATTGCTTCTCTCAGCACTGTAGCCCACACCTGCATCGAACTGTTTGGTTTCCTGAACAACAGATGGGAAGAAAATACATGTTTCAGACTGTATTGCATGAAAAGTGGCAGACTGATCAGACAGACTGCTGAGGATGAAGATGAATCCCAAATCTTGCTCTCTTTTTAACATTCATATGCTTTGGTCATTGCTTCTACCCAGCTTCTTTCCAGTCATGAACTGTTGCCTGATGTATTCCCTTTAAAAAATATTTCAGAGGATAAGTCTATGCTAAAGAATGCAATTAAGAATATGTATTTTTAGAAGGGGTGATGATATTTTTCTGCTTGGGGTTTAGTGTATGCAAGGAGATAGAAGACACTACTTGTCTTTCTGAAGAAGCAGGAACAGTGTGACTTGAGAAGCAGGGACATTGGCCATGTGGGTATTGCCACTTTCCTGCAGGACCTTGAAGTAGCCTGTTTAACACAGGCCTGGCTCTAAACTGTCTTCATGGAAGCCATTGAAATGTTACATATCTGTCTAAACTTGTCATCTGGCCACAATGATTCTGTGCAGAGAAAAAAAAAATCACTTCTAGAGAGCAATCATATCCTTAATGACAAGGAAACATAGATGACTAGTTTAATTTAGATCTCAATTAACAAACTTGCCAAGTTCTCCATTTCCCACCGGGGAAAGCACCAGAAATGTTTACAGTTCAATTTAGCCAAACATAGTACTTATTTAAAGCAGTCCCTATTCAGACTCTTAAGCACATTCTTAAGTCACACAATATAATGCAATCTGTAAATGTGTATGAAGCTAAGCAAATATTTAAAGATGCTTTTGAAGAGTGATGCAGTTGGAAACACAAGACTCAGCTCACTGTTTTTCTAGCTATATTTAGAAAAATGAGCTGAGTAGACATAGGATTTTGTCAGGGCTCTTGTATTTCACCTAACTTAACATGTTTAAGACATTATTTTATCTATCACTACACAATGTTCTGAGTTTCCAGTTTTCAAGGACAGATTATTTTTGTATTTTTTTTTTTTTAGGCTGGTTTATTTTTACAAACCATATAATCAATAGTAACCATTAACTAGCTATTCAAATTCCTCTTCATGCAATTATTCAGACTTTAACAGTGTGCTTCTTCACATCTGATTTTTATAGGTGAAGTTGCTTCAAACAGTTCCAAATCAGAAACTCTTCTTTCTCTCACTGTTTTTCATTGATTTATACTTTATCAGAAACTTAGATGCTGGCAATGAATAAGGTAAGTTTGTTCCTCCTAATTCTGCCCTTTCTTCACATTAGGTGCTGCCAGCAATTACTTTATATATAGTTTTACTATTATCCTCACAACCCATCTTCCTGCTTGCTTCTCAAGGAAATCAATTTACTAATATTTTTCTACAAATGCCAATTCAGAATTACTTACCTAAAGACTCTGCTCATGAACCAAACTTATTTAAAGGCTCAATCCTTTAATTTTCTTTTAATAATAATAATTTGGTCTATTTTTGGGCCAGACAGTTTAAAGGAAACTATCAGGTTTTTTTGGCTGCCAGGAATATTTCTGCTATTAGTATAAACCTAATCAAACCTCGGAATGTATTATACTTATTTGGCTTAGATTCCAGCCAAAGAAATGCTTTCCCAGTTCCTGATCTCTGTCTGCCCCAGCCAGAAAATGCCAGAAATTCCAGAAAATAACTATTAGTCTGATATTTTTTTCCAAGAATTTTGCTCATACTTAATAATGTTTCCAATTTTAGCAGTCTGAAACAGATGTCTTAAATTTGAGCAACAGATAGAAAAATGTGGAAAATATGTTTTGTTCTGTTTGGTTTTTTTTTTTGTTTTGTTTTGTTTTGTTTTGTTTTGTTGTTTTTTTTTTTCAAAAAATGTATGCATCCCTTAAGTGTGTATGTCTGCAACATTTGGAAACCTTCAGTTTTCACAATTTATGAAAATTAAATGTGAAGATGATGTTATCACAATAAGTCATTGCATTTTCCAGTCATTTCCCATGGAACAACAGCGCAATATCCTGAAAGACTAGCAGGTGTCTGAAAAATAAATAGGATGGTGGTGGTGGTAAGGACTATTAATCTATGTCTATGATAAATACGTCAAGCTTAGCCCATGAAGGGCACACAACTTGATCCTCTGGCAGATGTTTCCTAAAAGTGAGTTATTGCAGACAGTGAGAAGTGAAACTGAGTTTACCACTAATTTAACTTTCCGTGGCATCAGATTTAGTCAATATATGGATGTTTACAGAAAAAGAGCAGTTATTAATCTAAAAATAACTCTCAAAATGAACTTTTACTTTTGCATCTTTAGTGAGCCATAGTAAGCAGGCAGAGGCCAGGAATGGTGCTAGTAAAGGCAGAAAATAGTTTCTCACACAGAAGAAAACTTTCTGGATTGTTCCCTGCTTTACTATATTGTATTACAATGCACAAGCATAGGGAATGAGAAAATAAACTTTTGTGAGAGGAAAGTAAGAAAGGGTAGATCTTTTTGTTTACAAACACATAAAGAGAGGGTCATACCTTCGTATAGCCCCCTTTCCGCTGGACAAAGGACAACACAGTAGCCAATTTATCTGACACAGCTAAGAAAGACTTTAAATTGAGAAAGAGCAACCAGGGAGAAAGAGAGGCAGAAGATAATTAAGATACAAAGATGCAAGCCAGTGCTTTTACAGTTTTATCATTCATTTTGTTACTTTGTCAAATGATAACAGCCCACTTCCAGAACAGGCTAGTCTGCACCTGCTAGTTTAAGAAGTTGTACTGAAGGCATCAGGAGAGAAAGGTATGTCTTGCCACAGAAATGCCAAAATGCAATCACGCCTCTGAACTAGCTGCTGGAGCCCAGGCTGAGTAACATATACATCTTAAAATGAAAACAGATGACCATACTGAGGCAACTCAGTCTTGCTCAGGGGCTGACATGCATAGAATACTTAAGTTCATCTTGTAGTCATAGGTTATTTTCCTTCACTGTTTTACTGGTGTTTGGGTGCCTTTCACTGTGCCCCAAATCACTTTGGAAGCAGAACATAGACAGGTATACAAAACAGTTATTATTTGCTAACATGTGCAACACATAGCTGGGACTCATGGTGTTCAATACTGAGCAGGAGTATGCTGGCGACCCAGAGCACCCCGCAGGTTTTTGCTGGTTGGGCAGTCATCAACCTTGTGGGGAGAATATTGTCTGTTTTGCTCCTTGGAACAGGCTGATTGATAGCACTGAGTTGCCTTCCTCTTGTCTGCCTTTTTTATTCCCCCAGGAATTATTTTATCCCTCTTCACATCAGTATTTTTTCCACTCGGATCTTAAAACAGCTTTCACCATCTCACCAATTGTCCTCCATGTTTTCACTTATCCAGTCTTGCAGACTTGCAGTTCACATTCTTTCTCACACTTTTGCAACAATTTTTCTTTAGTAAGGCTGAGCCAATGCCACACAGCTGTACAGCACCAGTGCTACCTCACAGCAACTCAGCCCCTGGGCTGGGAGCCACCAGCTCGTCCTCCAGCACGTACTCAGTTGTTGATCAGCTGAGTGCTCTTTAGGTGCCACCAACTGTATTGACTAGATGTTCTTCAACTATAATGGGCACTTAGATACTTTGGCCACATATAAATCCCCTGGGTGGATAACCTGACCTCAAATAGAATCTCAGTTAGTCTATTTGGACTCTTTCTATCCAGTTCTTAACTGCAACGCAGTCCCAGAGATCTGACTATAGTCACACATATTCTCATTCTTTCTGGTGCTCTTTAGTATAGTCCTGAGATTATTTATGTAGAATCCATCATCACCAGAATGCCAGCATTACAAAGAGGGTCATTATGCAGCACTCTTGTCTTCATTAATTATGGAGTTTTATTGTTGGTGACTTTCCTATTAAGGGTTTTCTAGGAAAATGTTAACAAGTTTCCTCTACTGAAAATGTGGATAACTTTTTCTTTAGCTAGAATAAGTCCATCCTCCTTTCCAGTTTATAGTTAATTTCTTGTACCTCTTCAGTTTCCTAACAGATGTTTCCAGTTGTTTCTACCAAAGTATTATGAACATAATATTTATACCTGCTCAGACACTGTAATTTGTGGTTTCTATACCTCCCAGATGGAACCAGCTGATATATTTTACCATTTTAAAATGATTAAATTTTAGATGCATTTTTAATTTAATGCTATAATGATCAGATGAGGTCCCTGATGACCCAAGAGGATGTTTGGGAATGGACAGCATATCTTCACCATGGTCAAATTTGCCTGTAATGTAATTGATTTCTGAGAAAGTGCATTTGATGTGGTCTCCCATGTCATCTTTACAACCAAATTTGTGAGATGTCTTTTGGGTGTATGGACTGTAAGGTGAGCAGAAGACTGGTTGGTGAGAATAGGAGAGGACCTGGACAATGGAACATCAGGTGCTAAGTACCCAGTTGCCTCTCTGGGAACCTCAGTTTTGATGAGCTTTCATCTGACCCAAGGGCTGTATGCCTCTTAATGGCAGGAGCCGAATCAGTATTCCTGAAATGCATCTTCCAGTTGTATTTCATCTGAGATGATTGAAGTTTGCCTGAACAGTAACTGGGGACAATCAGGAGATTAGCTTGAAACAGCTCTGAGCTAAAACAATATGTAGAGTTATGTCATACTAGGCAGAAACTGGAGAAATTTTCTCCTAAGAAGGATATTTTTTGAAGACACCAAAAATTCATATTTGCATGTGCCATCAATCTGGTTCAAAAAAGTGTAAAACAATTTTAGTTTTGTTTTTCATCCATTAATTTATTCTCCACAGACTTTTAGGGTTTTGTTTGTTTGGTTTGAGTTTCTTTAACCTGGAATTTTTTTGCTGTAATGCTTTGGTTTTATTCTGGGCTTGTTTTCCAAAATAACATTGTTGTTTAGCTGCTACGAGTCACATCACAAGCAACTTCTTACATGGATTGAATGCTACTCTGCAACTTCCCTGGGTATGTATTGCAGGACTGACATATTAGAAAAAAATAGTAAGAAACATTTAACATTGCAGCTCAGGACACAGACATATGTAAACCTCTTTGATTTCTCACAAGGCCTTTAAGAAAACAAAATGTTGGGAGACACTGAATAGAAGTAAGGTAAAAAGAACATTTATTTAATAGCACAGGTTGTATTTGGTCAATTAGAAAACTAGTGAATGTAGCACTTAACTTTAAAGCACTTTGAAACAGGGTGATATGCTGATAGATAGCTATCCAGTTCCTCTGTAAAAAGACACTCACTAGGGATAAAAAGAGTTAGGAACTTTATACCTGTGATTTTTATTTTGTGAAATAATTGTCCCTTTCTTTACACCAAATAGTATATTTCTTTTAGAAATGCTCTAATGTTTTATGTTGTACTTTGCTGATCAGCTGTTCCTACATTAGAAGTGTGCTTCAGTACTTTAAATATCTTCTTTTGGGGAAGGTGGGGAGTGGGGAAATGTGAAGGACAGGACATAATCTTTCCTGGAAAAATAAAAAATGCTAAAAAAATTATCTTTATTTCAAATAGTATCTCTAAAGTAAGATTGGACATTACCTGTAAATCTTTGCTCTGAATGCAAAGAAAAGTAGTATTTGTTTGTATTCATCTTAAAGAAGATAAAGGAAATCCTGTATAGACAGTCGAAGATATCATTAACTGTACAAGGATTCAATAATTATGTTTTTTCTTAAAATTATTCCATTAATTTAAGTGTAAAAACTCTTCCTCAACGAAAGAACAAGCATCCAACCTCTCCATTGTTCAGCAGGTGAGCATTTTACCAATAATTAAAATTTGAGAGGAAAGACAGAGGACAAGTTACAGTTTTCAGGTAGGTATTAAATATGGCATCAGTGCTAATACAGAACCATGTTACCCATTTCCTCTCACCGTTAATATTTGGCCAGCTTTTACTAGTACTTTCTTTCAGTTCTGGAAACAACTTATTACACACAAAAATTCTTAACCTATTAATTTTCTTTAACAATGAGGAACATTGCCAATGATTAACTGAAAGTTCAAAGGAGTAATAAATGAAAGTTCAAGCAATTCCCCCTGCATCTTTTTTGATACCTGTAAAAATCATGATTTATAAAAGAAGCAGAATTTTTCATTTTAGAGGCTGGGCTGATTGTTCCTGTTACACCATGCTCATTTAGAAATCTTTCTACTTTTAATGATTATTTTAATCAATGTTCCTGATACTCAGTAAAATGTAATTCACATATCAGGTATGCTCCCTTACTTTTAAAACTGGTTCTCTTTAAGTTAAAATACTGGCTCTAATCTTGATAGCTATGAGCTATCATGACCTTCACAAGTGCTTTTTGGAGTTGTATCTCTATTTCCTGTAAATTTTGAAAATTAGAGGTTTTTTAGCTTGTTACCACTTTGGGGTTTACACATAAGCTACAACAGTAGAAACCTGCCTGGGTCTGAAAGTCTTCCATTTGAGGGATGATAATTCTTTTTCATGAAAGCTAGGTGTTCTAAGAAAATGTTATTAGGTTTACTGTTGTAATGAACACAGGATGGTGATAAGAGGAACAAAATGAATTAGGTTTTCTTATATATATACATATATATGTTATGTTTGCATATATATGTATATATACACATATTTATAAATTCCATCCATAGGGTATGCTCTGGTGGGAAGTTTAAATGATTAAAATCTTGAATGAGTTGCATATTTGTTCTCCTTATTGCCCAGGCTACTTCTCTGACTGCTGAGAGAAACTTCACCAGAAAATGAATGGAGTTATTATTTTTGTTACACAAACTAGATAGTGCTGTGTAGGCAAGGTGGAATGTGGGGAAAAAAAAAAAAAAAAGTAGTAGTATAGGAATTTCTTTCTTGCAAATGAAATACAAAGGCTCAAAAAACATGAAAAAACATGTTCAATATCTTAGGAAATGCCTTGTGGATATCTGAGAACGGAATCTTTTACCTACAAGACTATCAATGACTGCACTTTCAAGGCTGCATGTTTCTTTGATAATCATTATAAGACTATAATAATGTCTTACTGGAAAATAAAAAATTTAGTGTCACTTTTTTTTTCTTTTTTTTACAAAAAAAGCAATAGAAATTATCAGGATGAAATCTTTACACTTGTATTTTTCTTAGAATGTGCAATAATGTACCTTGAAGTTTATTGATTTATGTTCCATTGTGTAACATTAAGAGAGTTTGTAGTTATGGAAAAACATTTTTTTAATTTTATGAGGATTTTAGTTCTAATTGAAAACATGTAAAATAGGATTATTTTTCATAAAAATATAATATGAAAAAACCCCAGAAGACTGAAGAAAGCTAACCAGCTTAATTGTCTGAGAATTTTAATGAACAGTGATATATAGGTACTCTTTTGAGCAACTAATCATAAATGTTGAGCGGTTAATTCAGCTACAGACTATAATTGTGGAAAGCAGGAGTTTGATAATGCCATAACTAAAAGAAAAGAAACAACAGCAGGAAATACCAATTAAGCAATCTCCTCTCAAATGTCCTCTGGAGAAATTATTTAAAACAGAGACAAATTGTTTCCTCAATGACAAAACAATAGATTTGAAAGAAGGACAAAAAAAAGAATGGATGTGTGAAATACAAGACAAGGAAAACAAGTTGTCTTTTGGCACCATCTGTTATATAAAGTATCTCAATTCTCACTAGAGAATGTAGGGAACTAGGTATGTTGCCTTAACAATTGTTTGGAATGCCACCCAGAACTTAGTGAAAATGATGATCTGGCACAGTCCAATACCATCCAGCACTGCCGTTCTCTGAGTTACTGAAATGCTGGCAGTCTCAGCTGGCATGTGCTATGTGGGAATTCTGGCTTTGAGTCATAATAAGCAGATCCATCTCCTATACTGAAGTGTGACCATCACTAGGATCAGCTTTCTAGTTCAGTGGTCTGGTATATTCTGTATTACATACAGAAAACCTCGGCCACTCTATTTCCTGTTTCTTTTTTTTCCTTCCCCATTTACCCTACCAGTTGTGCTCCTTGGCTACGAGGAGCTTATTGTTACTGTGCTTTCTCAGCACTGTGGAGGTGAGACTCTGTTTCAAGTGACTGATTCTACCTATCCTGTACCATAGGGAGAGCTTCACATTATGCAGCAAAACCACTACTGTCCCATTACAATATGTCACTTTTTTCTTCATATATTCTGCATCATTAACTGAAGCACTACTCTGTAAAAGTCTTTGGAATAGGTCTTGTGTGATGTTTATATATACATTATCTCAAAATACTCAACTATGCTCGGTTCATAAAAAAAAAAAAAAAAAAAAAAAAGTAATTCCCTATTCCCTCTATCCTGATGTATTTAATATGATTGGAAGTTGGAGCTGTCATTTTAAGCTGGTCTCTTATCTTTGTTTATTAGCACATAACAAATCTCTGTAAAACAGTGATGCTTCTGGTAAATCATATGCCACTCAATCATCTTCATATATCATGGCACTGTCTACCTCTTCTATTATATGTAGTGTTGCACATATTGGGTCTACAGTGGTAATCTAGGCACAGCACCTGTCCAGCTGATGATAGCCAGGTTGGAAGAAAGTCCACTTTACTGCTCCTGTTGAGTACTACATTGGCCAGGTTAATAGAAATAAGATCAAATAAAGATTTGCTTTTCTCTCTTAAAATCAGGGAAGCTGATTCTCAAAGTAAGGTATATGTTGTGTTTGCCACATTGTAGTATGTATTAACTTTAACCACTATAATCTTCAGAGGTACTACTCTGCTCAAAATGAAACATGTATTCAGAAACATTCTTGAACTTGGGTCCAAATCTTTGATTGTGCCAATCCATTCCTGTGGAAATGAATAGATTTTGGTTGAGATACTGAAATAGGATAAACTTGTCTCTCTTTTTGGAAAAAAAACAAAACAAAACAAAACAAAACCCACAGTTCATTATTGCAGATCTAGATTTCTGTCCTCTAGCCATTATCTCTGTTTCACACAATCAATGTCTCATTTCAAAATTATAAAAAGATGCAGTAGCTGGAATTTCAGTCCAAATATCTTGCCCTGATCTGTTGTTGAATAAATTAATCACTAAATATAAAAGATTATACTGATACAATATTTTATGTGTTATTATCATCCTGTATTATTATCATTATCATCTATGTGTTATTATCATCACCACTTAAATAGGATGAGGAAAGGCACTTCTGTTAGAGCACTCTCTAGCACATTGGTACAGACCCAGTCTCCCCTGGGAAACAGGGGACATAGATTTGAACTCCCTCATGCTGATGAATGGATTACGCACAAAAAGAGGTACCTCTATATTGTTTCTGAATGGTAATGGCAAGGTACTGTGCTTTTGATGGATTTAGTGCTGTTTGTGTGATTTAGTATGCTCCCAGTATGCTTGCTAAGCTAAGGCTCTCTACATTGTCTCTGGCTTACAGTGAAGTTTAGAAGAGAGGGTTGTGTGTAAAATGTTTGTCTGAGAATTATTAGAACATTAGAGAGAGTAACAGTTTTAAAGTCTCTCTCCTGTATTTTAATAGGCACAACAAATGGGATTTTTTTCTTATCTTGTTCTTATGCTTTTGTTTATCATGCATTTCTTTTTCATCTTGACTGAAACCACAGTAAGGATTGTGGTTCTAGCAGTGAACCATAGCTCTCATGCTCAGTGATATGAGAGATTGATGAAAAAAAGAAAAAAGAAATTTATTAAAATGATTCCAGTGGTCTTTTTATGTTGAAAAGACAGGGGGTAGAGCGGTGAAGAAAGGGGGGGGAAAATGTGCTTTATATGGGACTGAATAAAACTTGCATCAAATACGGGTGACTTGGCAAATTTGAATTACATGTTACTACCAAACATTGTGACTGTAAAGCTATTTTAGGGATTTCTGCATTTTCTGCAATAAGCTGTATGACGAATAAATGTACAAAGGAATTCATACTGAGTGTTCCAACATTCTGTCAATGATTGTAAATAAAGAACTGCTCTGCATAAGACTGACAATCTTACACATTTACTGGGTACTGATTTAATGGTCTATAATTAAGTGTAAAATTGGAAAAGAGAAAAATGTAATGATGAGCAAAATTTCATAGCTAGGTTTCTGAGTTGCTAAATGCTTCAGAAGGCTGCAATTTCACAGCAGGATTGGTTCCAGAAGTGGAAATTGGACATAAATATTTCCAGAGAGTGGAAATGTAAATTTAAAAATAATAATTAAGAAACACATTTTGTCCTAATACATTCTCTACCAATAATTATAAACTAATCACAGAGCTATGGTTTAGAAATCAACTTATTAGAAAGTCTTTAATGAATTAACTTCAGTTATAAATCTGTGTCTAAGAATATTTCAAACAGTTGGTCAATTTTGGTGCATTATTTCATGATAATTGAACATAAAATGCTCTCGGTGTTTTGGCTGCTGAAGAAGAAACGTTATGGCTATTACAAATCAGGTTTTTTTTCAAATATTACATAAATATTGGAGCACCCTAACACATCTATTGTCACTGACTAATAGTGCAGTAACATTCTTTATTTTGTTATTGTTTATGACCAATGGTCTGTATTTTCCATTAGGGATCTTGTTATCATTAGATCCCATTTATCAAAGAAAGCTATAGGACAGAATGACTCTTCCTTTGTTCCCAAACTAGCTGTACCTTGGGGATAGAATGGATACTATGGCAGCAAAAAGAAATTGTTATTCTACATTCATAGAATTGGCTTGGAGACGTATTTAAGTCTTTGGACTGGCTTGAGGAAGGTTTATTATAGTGCCAAGTCAGCACAGTGAGCATTTACATTAATGTATTTTTGTTACAAGATGTGAGCACAGTGGATCCTTTAAGACAAGTAGCGAAATTAATAGTGATTCTGAAGATACACAAATAAAGCAATCTGCTAGAGCCAGTGACAGACTTGATAGGAAAACAAGAGGTCTTTCTTAAGAGTATTTGTGTCGATACCAGGTGTACAACATATTTGAAACTCCTGTCAAACAAAAGGGCTCTGGCACAAAAAAGTGCTGATTATAGGAGGTAGTGATTTACCCAACTCTGTACTATTTCTGTTTGATTAAAAATCTGTTATTGATGGGACAGAATGATGGCCTGGCTTCACTGTTGGGCTGAATAACAGCTACTTTAAGAGCCAATCTTATTAACTAGTAATTAAGTGCCATCAGCATGTCTGAGATAGGAAGCATGCAAGAATGAAAACAGTATATTTAAGCATGCAAATACATCATGAAAAAGAAGTCCAGAAAAGATAAAGAGTAACAAAAGGTAAGCAAATTTGTAAATTAAATTCTTCCAGACAGACAAGCTTCTTCAAAATTTTAGAAAAAATACTTATATTTAAATGGGAGTAATTTATGCTTTTTTATGGGGCACTCTAGGATTTTGTTTTTAAATAATTAAATGGATCAAAGTGACATTTTGAGGGGAAGAAAGTGCAAAAATTAAGAGAGAGTGAACCAAATGTTGAAATTCAAATAATGCTTTCATGAAGACCTTTATAAAAAGTCTGCATCATGCTGACAAAATTTTCCAGTGGAAGAGCTGTTTTGGTAAATATGAATAATAAGAAATGCTTTTACAAAAGAACTGAGCCTTAAAATACTTTTATTGCAACTGCTTTGGCACAGGACATGGTACTTCAGTGGTAGAAACAATTCTGGTTTTGAGGATGAGTTCTATTTATCTATCTATCTATCTATTTATTTATTTATATACATATCTATTTATCTATATATCTATTTATTTATTTATATTATAGTGTTTACATTGTTTTAGTAGCTAAAGGATATCACTAGGCTGGATGATATTTCCAACACGATGTAAATATGAGTGGAAAGGACTGATAAGAAAGGTGATGAAGGCAAGAGTATTACTGATAGTTACAGAAGTGGTAGGAAAAATGTTTGGGAGAATGCTAGGGGTCTGCAGAGAGGTTTCCCCAAAGACCCTCCAGGAGGTGAGATGAACTCCACAACCTAGCCTCTTTCCCATCACTGTACCCTTCACAGGCTCAGCCAACCACATGGGTGCCACTTTGTACAGATTGGGACTATACAATAAAGCTGGACAATATCCTAAATTTTAACCAGAAATGCTCATTGTGCCATGGTCACTTTCTTTAAATCTGGCCTTAAAAATCCTTCTATTTTAAAATTTATGAAAAAACTTACAGATAAACTTTCCAAATATAAGTAAACCTTATAGTTCATTTAAGAGAAGGTCAAACTGTAGCTGACAGACTACCTATGGCTCACAAAACAGCTGATGTGAAAACTCACTGCAAATTCTGCTTTTTTTTTTTTTTTGTTTTGACACTTAGAATTCATGCACACACAGGTGTCATGTATAAATCTCTATCATTCAGGCATGTAGCCATGTGTATCACAATGGGCATTCATCTGATTGCACAGGGTAGTTCACTACAGAGTACTCTGGTTGTGGCTGTAATCTTGGTTTGGCTCATATCTTAGTGTTGACATGTGAAAGCATCTAATTCCTAGAAAATGCTTCCAAAATATTCCACATCATAATACATCTATGAAATGCTTTATTTATTCATATTTGCATGTGTGCTTGTATATATCCATACATACAGATAGACAGATAGATTCTATTTAAGTGGAAGATTCTCAGTTCGGATATCTTCACTTTCCTAGATGTCTAGATGCTACATGGGAAAAAAGTTTATTTAAAAATCTAGAGTTTATACTGTGGAAAAATTACTGTGCACAGTAATGACTATCTGAGTAGTTGGTCCTAACATTAGTCTTACATTAGCTAATATATAACTCTATAGTCAAAGTAGCAGCAGTTGTAATTATTATAGTTGATGTTTTGTTTTATAAGTACAATTGGACATACCATTCACTTGTAACAACACTATGCTTAGCAAATCTAAACGGAATTCTGCTTTAATATCTTATCTGAGAGGAGTCAACATTTCCTCTCTTTTAAACACAGAGGAGAGCAGTTTTCAGGCTGTTATATGAAGAGGAAGAATTCAGTGCCAGGCACTGAATTAAATTGCACAGTTGAACTGGTAGAAGAAGCTTAAGATAAAAACTAGTTGCAGGTATTTGCAAAGTCTACAGGCAAACATCTGGTTATGTTTTTGTCCTTCAGGTATGATAGATTTTGTTAAGAACAGCACCATCAAAAATCCCATGAGAGAAAATTGGCCTGGGAGAAAATTAGAAGGCAAGAGAAAAACATCTTTATTTATTCATCTTACCTTGACTTTTTCTTCAACTAGGTTTGCTTGCAGTGAAGTATTTCAGAAGTAATTCTGCTTAGTGCTTACCTTAAAAATTATTTTGTTCTGTGTAGTTTTTAAATATTTTCTGCTAAATAGAAAATGTAGTAGTACTTTTGAATAATTGTTGTCAGTTAACATTCAATGTACTGGGGCTGTGGATAAAACCAAAATTTATATCAGATAAAATATATTTTTTACTTTCAAAAAGGCATGGGCATAGGCTAGAGGGTAGAGACTTAGTTATTACAGATAGTTTAATGGAGATCATACTAGTATCCAAAATCCGTTTTGCCCCCTCCCTTCAGTTCACTAGGTTTTTCTGCTTTATTTACCTTCCATGTAAAACAAGATGACACATGCCATTAATTGAACTTCACGGTCAGGTAAGTTACTTTACCTGTATTTTCCAGGAATGAAAATCAGTAATACTAGGGCATCCATCTTAGCATGTACAAATAAAAATGTGTCAATTTGCTACTTTCATTGTGCTAGATATAGCATGTAGGCAGAACATATTCAGCCTATAAACTGTTCAGAGAGAGTTTGTACAAACTGCAAATGTCTGTTAGGTACCCATTTCTTTGAAAGTAAGTTTTTATTTTACTTAAATATTTGAACATTTATTTTTATTACATCAATGATGAAGATACTTAAATATGTGAGCGTGTTCTTAAATTTGGTTCCATATCTGAATTACTTAATTTTAAGTATAAGAGAGAGTAATATCAATATTTATTTAGGAATCAGGTGCTCTGATCAGATTATGATGTGCTTTGTTTTTTATAGACTGTATTCACCTATGTCCAGGGTAGAAATCAAAATGATCAGTTTTCTTCACGTATGACACCAAAGACGCTGTTGCCACTACTGCTTTAGCACAGTAAAGACTGCAACATAATGTATGAACAGAATAAGGTTATGTTAAGATGCATAAAACTGCCCAGATATCTTGATTTCTTTTGCATATTTCAGTGGGAAAGACTTCTGGCAGGTACAGTCTTTTCTGCCTCCATTCACACAAAGGCTGTCTGTGTTGCCATAGTCCCTCCATCATGTCCATTCCTCAGGTCTATCTTTTCTTTCCTATATGCTCATGTTTCCAGCAGATCTCAAGCAACCAGTTCTAAAGACTCTCTGCTATAATACAAGTCCATGTCATGTCCAAATTTATTGTGTACTGTGTGTTTTACACAGGCTAAACTCTTGCTCTTTGTTCTGCCTATTACTGCTAAAAGAGTTTTGCCCAACTCTGCATTTCCTAAACTGACCATGGGGAAGATGTTTATAGCTGTGCGGTCTCCTCTGTGAGCCTGGTCCCTTTATCATCCTATGCCTGTAGTCTGCTACAGTGCACTGTATCTCAACCTTTCAAGTCACTTACCATCATAATAATAGAGCTCCTATAGCTATAATGAGAGCCCAGTTCAGGGCAGGAAACTCTCAACTGGATAATATGCAAAACAGACAAAACATTTGAAACTGTAGTGCCTAAGCATCTACAGAGCACATAGACGTTAAAGCCAAAATCAGACATACCATTCTAGATCTAAGTATAATAGCTGAAGGTTATTTGCCCTGGGGCATTGCTGGCTAGAGATGACTGGCCCTTTCCATCTGCTGATGGAAGGACTGTTTGAGCTCTCCAAATTTGCCACACTGTCTGCTTATTCTTACTTGGCTGATCTTGTGTGAAATGGGTTAGGCTGTATTTACATGGTCTTTTCTACCAGGAGAATAACCCACTAAAGTGATAACACACAGCTGAGGGAGGACACCATATTTGGTGGATACTGTTTTCAAATTGGGATACTATGAAATTTCCAAGAAAACTTTATTTTGAGCCCAAATTTGGTCAATTTTATGCAATTAAAAAGAAATATTTTGGACATTAGGTTCAATCCACTCAAATTTTCAGTTCTGCAATTTACATCAGAGGAGCAAACATATCTTTGAAAACTAGTAATTCTCTTTCAATCCCTAGTCTAGTTGTTCTAACTGAAATGTAAAATAAATTAGTAAATACCTGCTTGAGGCAGACATCCAGAATGCAGGCTTTCACCTTCACTGGTTTTAAGCAGTGATAGCAAAGAAGACCAGAAAGTGGAAACATTGATTTGCAATTGGAAGTGAGGGTAACCAACTATAGTTTCAATAGCTTTGAAAATTAGGTAGCGCTAGAACAGGTATTGGATATGCTTGTCCTCTAGAGATCTGATTTAAATTCATTATTTATTTTTCCATGACTAGATTTAAACACACAAGGTGAAATAAATAATTTCATCTGATGTCTGCTGTAAAGGCTAATGAGAGAAATATAAAACCTAGAATGTTTAGGTTGATTATCAGGAAATATTTTTTGATGGTGAAATATATTATGCTTTGGTATTGTCCCAGAAGGCAAATAACCAAGGCCTAACTTCTTGGGTCGTACTGCTAAGTAGACGGAGGTCAAGAAAATACATTCTGCTCATAAAGCAGGAATAGAAGGTGATGATGTGAGAATTCCATTCATCTGTAAATGATGTGATTTTATGATCTACTTTTATTTAATTTAAAGAATGTTTAGTTCTTCATGGTGAAGTTTCTGCATTATCAAGTCAAGATGACAGGCACTAACACAAAAGGAAAAAAAAAGAGCAGCAGCAAGAAAAAACTTCTCACGTTACTAATTAATCATGGTCTGAGCTTTCTTCCAATGGCACCTTCTTCCCAACCACTGACATATGGTGCTCATATAACCAGCTGATTTGCAGTATCACATCCATACATCTGCATGTCAGATAAGTATTTTGCTTTTGTAAGCTGTTGGCCAGGATTCTATGAGGAGGTGTTTAAGATAAAGGTCACCCAGAGGTATCACACAGTTTTAGGTGAGGGAAGGCAGAAGGGAGCAAGTGTTCTCTTAATTCTCTGTTCTCCTCTTCAGTCCATTATTTGTATGTTTTAGGGGCAGATGTGCAATCTGGGAAGTTTTCCAAATTCATTTTTCAGAACATTAGGTGCTCTCAACATTAGGCACACTAAGCAAATCCCTCTTTGTAACAATTTTGCCACCAGCATTGAAGATGAGATACTTTCAGAATGAAAATAGATGGCCAAGAACTTGGGCCAAACCAAGCAATTTGGGGATAAAATTGCTTAGAAAACTTTTTAGATGTTTTTCACACACACTCTCTGTTCTACTTAAAGTTCTTTAAGCTTTTGAACACTTACATTCAATCTCTTTTTACATATAGTGTTTATAAAAAAAAAAGAAAGTACATGATAAGAGGCTGAGAAATGTTTCTAGAATAATTCTATAAGACAACGAATCACCTGCACTAATCTATTGATCAGATCAAAAAGTTTCTAAATGTCTAGACTTGTTGCTACTTACATTGTTATTTTTAATAATAATTAATATCTTGTTATTTTTCTATTTCATTGGGGTTCTTTCTGCAGTTTTTCATGCCCTAGAAGAGTGCTTTTTTTTTTTTTTTTTTCTCCTAATAAAGAGGACAGAATATCGGAAGACTAAGAATTAGTATTGAAATGGACTGCTATCTTTCATTCAGCAGTCTCAAATTTTGTTTTCTTTTCCTACTGCTTTGATTAGACTCTTAAGTGGAGTTTAGTTTTCTTGCTGCAGGGTCCTTGAGTTTGGAGCAGACTCCCCTCTATCTGCAGTAGCTCAGACATGATGACATTCAATACAGTTCAACTGTTTTCCTGTGTTTTTAAGTTGGAGACACTGGAGTTTCATGTCATCTGTTTGTTCTGTTTTGTCTTATTTATTGTTTCATATGTCAACAGGGAAACAGTACAGAAGACACTGACTAGTTAAATGGTTAACTTCTTGTTAGCTTTTTTTTTTTTTGAAAAGGATTTTAAAAGTAGGACTCGTAATGAAGGTAAGAGAAGGGAAGACAGACTGATGAGCTTGCAAGTAAGGCTTATGTAACCACTGCTCCTGAGTGGTTCAGAGTGTGAGCATGCCCAGGTGGGGGACAGATTGTATATGCTGTTGCGTTTTATAGGTTAGCAGAACATTGACTTGATTCCTCCAGTACTGACTGTACACATCCTTTGCTCTCAGTACAATTGATCTACATCTTTTTAACCAAAATGGCAAGCTAACTTTAAATACTGAACCATGAACCTTGGCAATTTCATAAAGGAGATGAATTCTCATATTTCTGAAAGGACATATGGAGACTCTAAATAATCATAATCATAAATCATCATGACCATAAATCACACTTTCGGTGATGAAGCATCCATAACTTCTCTGGGCACCCTGTTTGAATGTCTCACCACCCTCATGGTAAAAAAAATTCTTATGTCTAATATCAGTCTACCATCTTTCAGATTAAAACCATTGCCCTCTGTCCTGTCACTCCAGGTCCTGGTAAAAAATCTCTCCCTCCATCTTTCTTATAAGTCTCCTTTGTATAAGGTCTCCTTTATATAAGGTCTCCCTAGAGCCTTCTCAACCCCAACTCCCTCAGCCTGTCCTCACAAGAGAGGTGTTCCATCCCTCTGGTCATTTCCATGGCCATCCTCTGGACCCACTCCAACAGGTCCATGTTTTTCTTATACTGGGGACCTCTGAAGTGAATGCAGTAGAGGAGGAGAATCACTTCCCTTGGTGTGCTGGACATGTTTCTTTTTATGCAGTGAAAATGAGTATGCATTTTACTAAATTTACAGTTGATTTTTGCTGTTGTTTCTGTGTAATGTCTAATGTAGTGAATTGCTATAGCATTTATAATAAAAGTTACAGCACCATATCAAGTGACAGTTAAACAAGAAAATAGACTATAAACATACCCACAGAAGGACAGGTGTTTCCTTTAAACAGCCTTCCATTATTTGAGAACCCTACCAGTGTAGCAAAGAAGCTAAGTGTCATTACATCAATAACCTCAGTAACACCCAGAAGTTGTTGATTTAATCATGTGTTTTCAAGTTAAGCACATGAATAAACATTGCTTAAATTGGAGCTGTGCTCATCAGAGGGAACAACAGTATTATATTCAAATATTTCTTCATAATAAATTTTAGCCCATATTGGCTTCTTAATACTGACCACTGTATAGCATAATTAAGAGAGGATTCAACAGAGTTCTCAACAGTAATGAAAAAGGTTCCCTGTGTTTTATAAATGGATCACATTAATTACTTGTGCTCATAGCATCTCTAATAATTCCCAGAGCAGAAACAACATGTCCATTCTAATAACTCTAAGGGGGATTCTGTATTTACATCACTGCATATACAAAAAGCTATGTAGTCCTCTAAGGCTCTTTAGCTCTAACTAATTAAACTCATTTTGCTGCTTGTGTCAGAAAATGGCTGGTGCCTCATGAACACAAACAGCTATGAACAAGTCTTCTAACTATGTAACTGCCTTTGGGCACCATGTCACTGAGCAAGAGAAAAGGGAAAGAGAGGTGATAAATTGAGCTGGGGGGACTCCAGCTCCAAACTACAGAATTAATTCCCCTAGAAACCAAGGATAGCCTCAAATTTCATGGTTTACTGCTTCAAGATTGTGGCACATTTATTTGACCTTATAATTTCTAATAAGTTAGTACAGGAATATGCACATAGATGTTATAAAAAACCTCCAAACCAACAAACAATCAAGAAACAAACAAACCAAAAATGTTATGCATCCATTTCTTTTTTTCCCCTGAGAAGATAGTATGAGGAGAAATGAGCCATGCATAGCAGATATTAGAAACATTGTTTTCATGCAGTAGTAAAAGTCAGAGCTGAAACTGCTCCACTTTGCATAAAAAATGTAAGTGATGGATGTGGATGTACACAGCAGCCAGCTTTAAGGAGAGCTACCATAACCACCCAGAAGGGAAAAAAGTGGATTGAGTTTGGTGTGATGACTAAATAGCAGCCTAACTCAGAACAGTTACTATGTTGTCTTCCTTTCTCTGAGGATCTGAAACATCAACCTGTTTGTAATGTGTATCTGCTAATGCTCATTTGTTACTAAAAAAAAAAAAAAAAAAAAAAAAAAAAAAAAGAGAGAGAGAGGGAGAGAAGTGATACTTCACTACTTCAAGTAGTCTAATAGTCCAGTGACTAAATGATTCAAATGTGAGGAAATGTGAGTTCAAATTCATTATTGAAATTAAGGGCTTGAATTATACCATTTACCCCCTCAGGAGGTTATTCCTCTGACTACCAACTTGTTTGACTGCAGCTGGCAACTTTGATCAGGTTTCACTTTAGCTTTAGACTTTAACATCTAGGCAAAAATTCTAAGAAAATTTTGTTATGTTCTTTCTGTTAAAAGGACCTGAAGAGTGACTTCAAGTGACTCGTTTCAAAGGCAGATAAGACAGGATGACAAATAAGCTTTATTACTGTTAGGGTGAACAAACCCTGGCACAGGTTGTCCAGAGAGGCTGTGGAGTCTCTGTCCTTGGAGATATTCAAAACCCAGCTGGAATGTTACTTTTCAATTGATTTTTCTCTAGAGTGTACTCACTTTAATTTTAGATTGTGTACATAGATGAGATGAATCTCAGCTGAAATCATCTGTAAAAAAAAGCCAAACTGGCATGGTGAAAGATAGCTAGAGGTGGAGGAAAATAGGTACCTGGTGAATTGAAGAACATAGGCCAAGTCTGTGTGAGACAGCAAATTAAACTAAAATCTTCTGAGATCCAAGCTAGCACACTCTAACTGCAGAACTAAACTTTCTACATGTATCATGTCAACACACAGCTTTCAATTAGCAACATTAATGTGAATGTTATATACAGGAATAAGATACATACACTTGTGAATTGTCACAAGCCAAGACATGTACAGCAAAGTTACCTGCAGTTGTATCGGTGCTGAAACACAACAATTACACACTCATGATCATGACAGGCACATCACACTAAAACATTTTCTCTTCTTTCTTCCTTGGTATTCTGATTAGATAAGATATAATAACTAAAATACTTTTTCCATACCTGACAGTTCTTATTACTTTCTTCCACAAGGCAATTAACTCAGACTGAAATCAGAACAAAAATAAGAATTTGGTGTTTAAAAACAAAGAGAAAGCATAATGCTGCTGATTCTATATTATGTATTGTGTTTATTTTCACTGTAGCAAGATATAATTTCTTCAAGAGTGAGGAGTAAAAATTATTACCAAACTTTGTGTTACACTTTTAAAGATGTCCAATAATAGATTTAGCAGAAATTCTCACATGATTATCTTTTTAAAGTAATTTATTTCTTTACTGACATACATAACATTGTTATTTTACATTCCTGAATTATGTTATATGTAAATAAATTTGGGGAGTGGATTTTGACCACATTTCCAGCTTAATGCAACTATAAAATACGATTTGAGACTCAGAGAAACTGAAATGAGAATAGTATATTGCTCCCTCTGAACCATGAAAGAAAATAGCCTGAATGAGAACAGACATATTGAGCAAATAAAGCTAGATATACTTTTGTTTTGAAGCAGTCTGAAAAGGCCAGATAGTTTCTTTAGTTATCTGAAATCTGTTTCAAATTGAAGTTAGTGTGAGAGAATTTTTTTTTGTTCTTTTGTTGCAGTGGAATCTTCTACTTTTAAACAGAAAATCCACAGTTTTCAGATTTTTTGGGGGGTCTTAAAACCTGTTTTCATATGAAGTTGGATAACAGCCCTAAAGGCTCCTCATTTTTGTTTTGAACATAAAAAATTAAACATACTTTGTTTATGTACGAGGTTCATTTCCCATGAATCTGATACATAGTGCAGTTGGTTAGCATTTCTGAAAAGCAGGACAGTTTTTCTATGATTGACTTCCATTACAGAAAGGCTACAGAAAAGGTTACAGCAGGCAACTGTCACATGAAGTCTCATCTCTTTGGCTCTGCTCTTGATTCTGCTACTCCCTGCATGACTTAGGGCATCTCACTTGGCCCTTTCTGGGACGTAAAATAGTTAGCCAGTCTCTTAAGAGTTTTATGTGGCTTCTTTAATTAAGATGAAAGAAAACAAAGAACACTACAATATTGCAGAGGCTTATTATCATCATAATAAAATAGACAAATATTGGTTCAGAGGTTCTGTACTCCTTGTTCCTCTTTTCTAGAAAAGCCTGCAGAAGCCACACCAAACACTGATGATCTGTTGCTGCATAGCTGGTCACACACACTGAAAAATATCTTGTCAGGGACTGCATTCAGCATATGATTGTTGACGTTTAATGAATCCCTTTACTAATGTTTGGTATTTATGCTTTTATTTTTAATAACACAATTTTGCTACCTTTACCCTGTACCATTTCAGGCATGCTAACAAGTTCTAGAGAATTAAAGTGTTTTTATTGCTTGCAGTCCTACAGTTCTCAGTACCCTGAGCAGCCAAAGAGGGTGAAAGGAACTGAATGTATCTATGCTGCTACTTTTGGAGCATCCTTCCAAATGTTGCAGATGAAGTTTTTCTACTAAGCATCCTTTAAGTGGGAGAGAGGTCCTTATTGGCTTCAAAAATTTCTGGCAGCTGCATTTAAGCAATATGTTCAAGATGTGAATTATATTTATATGTCTCAGATAAATGCTAGTAGACACGCAGAGTTTTCTGTTAGTGAGAAATTTGTTATTTTTAACCTCAGAGAAAGCTCATGATTTTATTCATGTTTTGGTTGGAGATGGTTATCTTGACAGCAGGATTTTGGAGAGATGTAACAGGAAAGTATGAAGGAAAAGTTTATGGCTTTCATTCAGAGTTATGGGGTACATCCTGACTAGCCACAAGGGGTCAGTGCCTGAGAGCAGTCCAGAGGATCCCCCTGGTATGCAGGGAATGAAGATAAGTAGTGCTGCAGTTGAGAAGCAAAATACTGGTTCAGTTCTCACAGTTGTATTTCAAGAAGCAGATGAGATGAGTCACTTCTGTGAATAGAAATCATCGATATCACCACATGCACGCCCACATATATAGGATTTAAACTGTCATTTAATTTGCTCACCATTAATACTCATGTACTGGCTCAGCAATGGTTAGAACTTCTGAGAGCTATGCAGAGGAATAAATTCCATCTAGTAAAATTTTTCAATTTTGATATTAATCTGTTTGTTCTTTACATCCCATCATATAATTTCAGAGTCCTTTAAAACATTAATGCACCTTAGGAAAGGAGATCCTGCATAGCACACATCAATTTACTATTATTTAGGCTGTTTATTTAGATTTAGAATATTTGTATATTTCTTTCATTTTAAAAATGATGAACCTGAATAAATTAAAAGGAATCTGTACAAATATATGACACAGTTCCAACATGCATGGATACAGAAATGTACTAGATTAAAAAAAAAAAAAAAAAACATCCCTATGAAATTTTCTTCAGAAATGTTTTTAGTAAGAAAACATGTACTATTATCCAAAAAGGTGCCTACCTGGAACTTCTCTTTCTTTTAACAATATAAAACTTGATTTATTACAACTGCCTTTTTGTGTCAAAGTGAAAGCTGGCATTGGATATCCAGTATCCTCTAATATTCCTTATTCTATCTGGCAACAAAGTGAGTCTGAGGGAAAAAAAAAATAGTACAGTTATTAATTCAGTCTTTGGTTGTGCATTTTAGTGAATAGTATGTTACACAGTGGTCCTGAGATCCTCAATGATATAAGTAGTAACTCATAGCAAAAAGATACTAGAGAGGCTACTGGATCTTGAGCAGATTATATAATTTTTCTCCGTGGCAAACCAGGCAAGCCCCATTTCCTATCTATCAGCATCTTGTAAAGCCCCATGTCTTACCTGAAGATGACACAATGACAGACTAGTTGAGGTTGGAGGAGACCTCTGGAGGTCACCTTGCCCAAAGCCCTAATCAAACAGGGCCACCTAAAGCCATTTGCCCAGAACTGTACCCAGATGGGTTTTGAATATATCTTGGGAGGGAGACTCCACCACTTCCCTGGGCAGCCTGAGCCACTGCTTGGGCACTGTCACAGTGAAAAAGTGTTTCTTGATGTTCAGAGGGAATCTCCCATGTTTCATTTTGTGCCCAGTCCTATTTAAGTAGTATCCATGTCAGGTTTTCTGAGCTGAGGAAGAAAATGGACACTTGGTCCTTTTAGTTACGTTTTTTGAGAGGAGTGGTAAGTCTTATGATAGCCTTGTGCATTGGGGTATCCTTCACTTTAAAAGAGCCTGATTGATAGACTAAGATAGGTAGGAGTAGAAACAAACCTAAGAACTTAAAATAACATGACAGACTTTATAATATTATATTCTGGAAAAATTGCAGCTTTCAAAATATGTATAGGTTAAAATGATTAATCTTAATTGATCTCTCTCACATTTGTCCTCTGTGGTGCAACTCAGGCACTTCAGTCTACATAGACGTATCTACACTAAGAATCCCACATGTCAGTAACACTCCTGCTATTGATTCAAAAAGGGTTGTGAAATCTAACTTTAGTATTGTTGCTGTTGCACTGTGATCAGTATGTTGATCTAGCTAAATTAAAGATGGCTAGTTGTAGCTAACTTCACAAGAGTCAGTCCTTTGGATTCTATGGCAAACCTGTCTTTAAAATACAAAACTTTTATATAGACACTGGGACTGAAAAGTTAAAGCACAATTAATACGGAGTAGTACCAGCCAGTGCTGCTCCTACTACAACTAATAGTAGGGTAGGAAGGGTTACAGTTCATCATATTGTTCTGACTCTATTTGATTAGGAAAAAGAGTTAAAAATGTGCAGTGCACTGTGATGCTAGAGTGCTGCTCCAAAAGGCACAGGGTCCATCTTGTCATAGTGAAGTTCTTGTTTTGATCAGACTTAGCATTCATAAAACCTCCATTTCAAAATTGCTACATGTATTAATTTTGTAAATGATGTTAATGAAGTCTGACTGCCTTAGGCTGACTTGTTTGTCCTGGGTAAAATATCTGCGTACTTTTCCTGTGGTCTGTGATGTGTTTTACTGATGACAGTGAATATGATTTGCACAGTGCAAGTTCATAGACAGATTTTGTGGTGGTGAGGATAACTCCCTATTAAATTTAATGACAGCTACTCATAAATAAGACCAAAAGACTTTTTAAAAATTTTTTTCTTCTTTTTCTGTTTCTCTCTCCCAATTCTTCAACTGGAAGATTTTCCTTTGGGGATAAAGTCTCTAGGGAAAAGGCACAAGTAACAAACATTTATCAAAGACACCAACAGACTTTTAAATTAATTAAGAAGAAAGAATACATTAGAGAAGTTTTCTCCTGGAAATATTAAAGGAGCTGCAAGCCAAATCATTTTCTACATTAAAACAAAGTAGTCTTTCAAAAGATCTAAATTATTTAGGTTCTTCAAGGTGCCTAGCCTTTTTAGCACTTTTTAATGCCCAAAGGAATACAAAAAAGAAAAATCCTTCTGAAGCAATTAGATATGGACTCTCTGCCTCCAATTCAGGAGGTGACTGTTTCCCAATTCCCTGGTGTCTGTAAGCATATTCTGAAGAAATACTGCTGTTTGCTTGTTGGATACACAAACCCTCTCACCATCCATGCTTGGATCTTACCAGAGGGGATGGTGGAGTAGATGTCATTAGATACAGCTATTTGTTACTGTGGTTTGCCCCCTTCCAATTAATAAGTAATATAATTGTCTTGTGACAGATGCACTGAAAAACCCCAATGCATGCCAGAAACTGAAGCAAGGTAGACCGTTTTTATGATGCTCAATACTTACTTTCCTTACCCCCATAGCAGCCTGCTTCTCCATGCATGAAGTTCATGTGCTCTGCTAAGCCATCCCTTAGTGACCTGGTGAAATTGGGACACAGCTTAATATAACACAGAGACCATCAGTTTGGTAACACACTGCACATTTTTCACAAATTTCAACAGGAATTATGCCACAGTCAGCTCTCTGCAGAGTTCTTTAAATGCTGCAATTCTTATAAAAAGCCTTTTTTACTATCACGGCTGCATTTACCCAACCCCCCATAGGTTTTATAATCTCAAAAAAGAAAAAGAAAAATTCTGACAGTCATAATGCTAGGAAACCTCCCTCCCCCAACCTCTAGCTCATTCTCAGTCAAATGGTAGGAAGATTATAACATACTTTATTATTCTCTTGAATATTGTAACTCTAATGAAATATTCCACTGCCAGACATCTTCCACACAGGTCCACCTGAATAAAAGCTAAAGCATTTAATCTCTCTTCTTGTTTTTCATGATATTAATATCTATAGTAATAGAGAACTTTGTCTGCAACAGATAGTACAAATACAGCAGAAAATAATGAGTGAAATATTGCCTTACTAAAAGCAACTTTTTTTCAAACACAGTTAAAAGAAAAGAAAAATGTGTGCAAGCAAATAAAATTTACATCAGTTTCTGCAATAAAGGTATTAAAAGTAGCTGAGTTGGTTGTATTTAAGTCCTCTTGGCTGTATTTGAATTATCAGCCTCATCCATTTTATTTTTTGGGGAAAAAAAAATCATAACTCCACTAGCTCCCTGGTTTTGGACTTTCAGGAGGGTGCCCATAGAAATGTTTTGAAATAATTCTGCATTAATTATATAAACAATAACAAATTCTCAGCCTATAGTACATTCCTGTTGGTAATCTTGTATCAAAAATTCCTGTAACCAGTAGCAAAGGAATAGTTTCAGCACCATAGAAACAGGTTTAGTTTATGTGATCTGAACAAAATATTCCTAGTTCAGTTTATTTTTAAATGCATACAATTTTATTGCTCTTGGAGAACTGCTAAAACTAGTTTTAAAAAGACTAAATGAGAGATTTTTCAACTGCCAAGCATTTGGTCTCTGTTTTCAATGTGATGGGAAAAAACCCACAATACTGATTTTTCCTCTGGTCTTAAAAGGCCCTGCTACATGAAACTATAATCTTGAAGCTGAAGTAGTTTTATGATAGTAGATTATACTTACTTAGTTTATAGACAGTAGTAGAGCTTCTGCAGATTGGAAGTTGCTCAGTACAAATTTTTCATGAATACTTTCATAAATTAAATTTCAATTCCTTATTTTATGTATAAGTATTGCTAATCATGTATAAAACTCAATTTCCCTTTATTCACATATGGCAGTTCAATTAATTTTCTTAAAACAATAAATAATATTTAATTATTGAACAATAACATCATTATTAACAGTTAAAATTTTACACTATTGGTTTAAATCATTACCAATCAGTCTATTACCCTATTGTAACTTCCAATCAAACTGAAAATTGTCATATATTATTTTAAAAATAATTCAATCATTGTTTGATTTAATAATAAAATAATTTTATGAAGCATTATGTTTCTAGATGCAGAATAATTTTCATCAGATGAGATGCTGTATATATATCCTTTAATGTTTATCATTATGACTGATTGACAAGCATTACATCATTCACAGTTCTACTCCTTTTAATAGTAGTCTCTAAAATTCTAGGAATGAAGAAAAGAGTGTAACTGTTGAAGAACTATAAAAGGTACATTATTCAGAAAAAAAAAATCAGAGGTAAATATTTAAATAAACACAGAATAAAATAATATGGATAGTTTCAGCCAGATGGTGTCAAGCATGAGGACATCATAGCTATTTTACTTTTCTCCAGAACAAGGGAATATTTACTCTGTCACATGCATTACAATAATTTACATCCATTAGCATGAGACACTTAAAAAATTCAGACATTGCTGTCCATAGAATAATGCCTTTAGGAATACTTTTTAAGGATTAATAGCCCCAAACTTTATTGTTTGCATGTCATGGTGGAAGTGAATGGTTCTGGATATAAATAAAAATTATATTTTTCACAGATTAATCACAGCTAAACTAAGCAGGCCCTGGGAATAACATGTCAGGCTTCTGGGTGGTGTTGTTCAATGTCTCATGAGAGTAAAATTTAAAAGACAACTCAAAAGTTAGGAACATCTATTTTGAAGACTACAGACCACTTGGAGAGAAACCAGAGAAAAATGTGAATATTCAAAGCTCTAGGAGATGTGACCTATTACAGCTGTGTTACCTAGGGAAGACAGTCATGAATGAATAATGATAATGGACTTCAAGTGCAGAGAAGTTGGCTGCAGACAGAAAGAGGATGAAGTGGACTTCATAATTACCAAGCATAGTACAAGAAGTAATGAGATCATATTTCAGCAAAGGAGAATTAGTTTAAAGATTAAAAAACCTTTCTAGCTGCAGGAATAGGTGAGCTGTGGAACAGACTGCTGGGGCAGATTGTAGGATCCCTGTCACTGGAAGATGTTATGAACAGCCTAAGAAAATTTATTGCTATTTAGGTTACTACAGGTAGTCTTCCAGGGGAGAAGGGATGGAACTGATGTCATGCTGCCTGTTTTTTCCTTGGTTATATGATACAGTTCAGATATATATCAAGAGGCCAGATGGTGTTCAGAGTATTATCACCTATCAGACTGCACCAGGAACAGGAACGCAGAATATCCTGCATGAAACACCAATATCAGTGTCTTCCACTCTTCCATCCTGTGCATATTTTACCACGAGCAGGAAGATAGTAAAGAAGACTCTCAGATTCTTCACATTCTCAAAGACTGTCTTGGAACACACCTCTGTATTGTGAACCTATTTAAAGAGTGTAGTTTCTGATAACAGATGATGGCTGAAGAGTAACTACATGGCAAATGATCTGTACAGCAGAAGATGACAGAGTTCATGTTTTTTTCCTCTGAAATGGATATGTATAACCAGGTTGTCAATTTTTTCGTATAAATAAAACAAACCATTACCCAGACTGAGAAAAACCAACCTTCACATAAAACTTATAGCTATGTGTTTTCAGTAAAGGGGTGGAAAATAACCTGAGAAAATTTGTATTTAATTGATCAAGCTAAACTTTGTTGACTTTTTATACTAAATAGTGATTCATTTAACTTGGGTAACTTGGTTTCTTTATTCAGCTAATAAATATAACTTGACTGGAGGCACCATGCACAACTCATTTAAAATAGCAACAGCTGTAAGAAATGAAATGGTTTCTAAATACAAAGTCTTACTCTCCAGTAACACATGATAAAATCTTGAAGTCTACATCCATAGGTAATCTCCTCAAACCTGCTCCTTCATGGAAGGATTTATGAGCCTGGTAATGTGATTTTTAAATCAGCTGTGTCAATTACCCAAGCTACATAAACTTCTCAACAGATCTGTATGTGAGCTTTTATGACTGCTGGGTATCTCCAATAACAGAAAATGTATGTTGCCTTGTCTCTGGCAATCTATGAAATGGCTACTGTTTTTTTAACCACTAGTTTAATGGTAACATTTACTCTTTACTGTAAGTTAAGAAAAATATTGAGTCCTTTTGTTGTAATGATACAGATGAAGTTTTCAATTCTATAATTAGTGATAACCATATTCCAGCTTGTATGGATATAAACTAATAATGAGGTCCCCTTTTATAATACATTTCTGAAAAGCAGCAGGTTCTATTGGATAGAGAAGCAATATTGTTATAAACATCCACCATAAGAGATAGGGAGTTCTTTGGAAATAGAATTTTTGCAGTGGTAATCTGTGTGCAAGAGAGTAGTGTACTGATCAATACTGTTCAGCATACTCCAGAATCAATATACTGAAGTGAAAGAGAAGTAGGAAAGAGAAAAAGAGACTAAAAAGTTGGATTACAACCAAGCTTTATTATATCGGCTGCAGAACAGAGAAAAGAAGCAATCATTTATTATTGCTATTATTAAAAAAAAAAAAAAAATATATATATATATATAGGCCAGTTGTTTCTTCAGGTAAAACATAACTTCATAGTTAATGTTTATAAATCACATACAGCATGATATAAAGTGTACAAAAGCATCTGAAGCCTGATCATTCCTG
Organism: Tyto alba; assembly: GCF_018691265.1. Classification (NCBI taxonomy): domain Eukaryota; kingdom Metazoa; phylum Chordata; class Aves; order Strigiformes; family Tytonidae; genus Tyto; species Tyto alba. The sequence goes on along the minus strand of NW_024881316.1, from coordinate 37,001,823 downwards.
CATGCACAGAAGCACTGAAGTCTTTTAATATGTAAGAAACTCTTTATAGGTCTGACCTAAATGAAAGAAAGAGGCTTGTAATGTCCTGTCCAGAGTTTTGGTTAAAACCTTCTTTTTGGTGAAAAGACTTTGGTGACTTTTCAAAAAAAGTGAAGTTTTCCACATACCAGTTTCCTTGAAACTTTCTCTGTGGATCTGCACAAAGTGTCAGCTTGAAGACAGAGGAAAAGGAGCATGGCAGAGGAACAGGCAGCCTTGCCCTGATGGATCTGGTATGAGATGTACATTTCCAGCCTGGATCACAGAGATACGGGAATGGGATATATGCCTTCCAGCTTCCTCAACCAGTGAGTTATTTATCCCTCTGGAAAGAGGATATTTTTCTACACTATTTTATTTTCCTTTTAAAAATATATGTTTGTTTTAGTTTTTTCCCCAGTTAGGCAGTGATACAGGCTGAAGGTTTGCAAGTATTCGGATGCCTATTCAACATTATCCTTATAACCAGGCCTTTTAATTACAGAATCATGGTTCTAGGATAAGATTAAAACATAATCAGGGCATGATACCAGTTGCTAAGAGCATAAGCATTCAAATATGTAATCATGCAGACACACACTCTTGAGAATATTGAATTGCTCTCCACAGTTTGAAATAGATGAATATATTCTTCTGTTCTTTAAATTCTTTCCAGGATTTGTGGAGGAAGTTATAAAACAAGACTTTTGGGAGAAGAATAATTATAGCTAAATCAAAGCTAAATAAATAGATGTTAACAACATCTTTTTATTCTAAGGCTCAGTCTCTTTCTAGAGGCTGTATTTATGGGGCCCAAATTATCTTGCTTTTCTTTAGTATCGATTGTTTTGCATTTACTGCCTGAAGCAATCAGTAGCTATTGGACACTACTTCCCACTTCTTGTGAATTCAGAAAACTGAAAAAAAATAGCTCAAAGTTTGACTTTGTTTATCCTGGACTACCTAGTCTGAAGAAATGCATTGTAACAATGCATGATCTAATCAAAACTTCAGAAATTATTAAAATGAGACTTTTACTGGAAAACTCAGGTCACTTAAATTGAGGTTTTAGGTACATACATTTTAGTGATTCACATGGCCTGTTCTCAAATGACAGCACTTCTGAAGGCACCTAAAAAGAGAGAAAGAATTATTATGTCTTTGTGGATCCCAAGTTCTATCTGTGACCAAGCATTGCCCAGGAGCATTCATTGAGAAGTGCTGACTTTGACAGGTAGCTAATGATGGATAGAATGCAGGTAAATACTGCAGTCAAAACATGAGTGAATGACAAAACCCAAATGAGTACCCAATATTTTGAGTCTCAGGTGGAAGGAAGTGATTATTTTGAAGAACTAAGTCAGACATGGCCTGGTGTCCAAATATGGGGTGAATCTAGAATGCTCCACAGTTGGTGTCCAAGCATGTTAATGTGCTTATTCCCATATACAGCCTTTGGTTTTGGGCACTTAATGTCCTCCATTGACCATGCATGGGCCTCAAATTTGTATGATCTAATTTGTACTTTGAGTGAGAGGTACGTAATTTTTAATCAGTTTTAGAGGAAATTTGGGAGACTTCAGAGAAATTTGAGTGTTTCCTTTGTTTCTTATTAGATATCAATAATTGTCTGATTTTCAAAAAAAAAGATGAGTGTTGTACCACTGTTCCCTTTCCCCCCATCATACTAACATTATCTAAGTCTTTGGTGCTTTTAATTTTTTGAGCCACTTATTGATATGAACTCAAAATGAACTTCAAGTCACTGTCTTTCTGAAATCTTGGTTTGACTCAGGGTAACACATTTTTTTTTCCAAGCCACTAAGTAAGTACAGTTTAAACAATACTTAAATACCAGAGAAGAGATTGACACAATGGTCTGATCATGCCAAATAGCAATTTTTGATAGAGATTTGTGAGTGCTTCACTATGACTTTGCTTCAGTAAAGAGTCAAGAGCTGGAAATTATAGTTACCTGAACACAGGGTAAAAAAAAAGCACCAGTCAGAAAAGCTGTTGAATGCTTAAAGCAAGATTCAGTCATCTAAGGTCAATATGATGTTTCACCTGCATCTTTACCTTGAAAAGGCTATTTTAGAAAGTTATATTGCCTGACTCATTTAATCGTACTGCTCTAAACATACCCAGAGCTGTGCAAAATTTTACGTGCTCCACCAGTTACAGCTTAGTTCCTGTAAGCTCTCTCCCATTTGATTTATCCTGTACATAGTTAGATAACTATTTTCACATTTCAGCCTTAGCCACAGGGAGGATGAATAATTTGGATTTCTCCTTTTTTAAATCAGTCTCCCATTTTCAGGCAGCGTTCATCACTGAGGTCTCCAGGCATCTTTTGGGTTTGACTAAAATTAGCTAGTATGTTCAAAAATTACTATGGTTGGATAAGAAAAAAGCCAGACAGAGGAGTAAGCAGGCAGACAGACAGACCACTACACCTGCAGATGGATGTGTAAGACACACAGTCCTTGTCAGCAGCCAACTAGAAGAATGAGTTATAACCAAGGAGGTTCAATTTGATTTAATTGAATTAAACAGATTAATGACAGGTTCACAGTCTCTGTTCAGGCACATGAAAGTCATAGCTATGGTTACGGTCATGGGGTTTTTTTGCTGCTGTCTATTTTGGTTTGCCTTTTTTTTTTTTTTTTTTTTTTTTTTTTTTTGCTTTGGAAATGATCACTAAGGATTCCTAATTGTCCAGTTAACCATTTAGTGCTATATACTAATCTACTAATATTGTGCCTATGGGGAAAAAAGAAGACATCTATGAAAGAAATTTGTATGATTGTGTCATTTCTGTTCACATTAGTGTGCACATAGATACTGCAGGAGGTGTACAAATGACAAAGATGGTCCACTTCTTTCAAAATTAAACAAGTGGGTCCTGGAAGTTGAATTATGGTGGAAGGATACACCACCATCTTAGGGTATGCACATAATGAAAAAGTCTCTCATCAAATAGTCTTACAGTATGCTATTGATAAACATAGGGACATTGATAAATAGATGGACTATAACAACAAGCTGCATGCTTTTATTTCTACTTTATTACACTATTTCTACTTTATTACAATGATTTTGCACAGTTTTAGTTCAAATAAATAATATTTTTTTTTATTTCCCCCTTAAAAAAGATTTGAACTAGAAAATAATCAAAACCAATCCTAGCATTAATTTAGACCTTAGTTATCGGTATCAAGATCTCAAAATGATCTCAAGAATGATAGTTCACTTTTCAATCATTCTCAATAACAATTGGATGGAATTAACACCCTTGAAAATTAAGTTGTTTTCCAAGGATCTCAACGGAAGTTATATACCTATTTTTGCATATCACAGTTAAAAAAATTTGCAAAGTGAAAAGACTACAAATGCAAAAATGACAAAAAGTATAGAAAATGTGACTGCATGAGAAAACAATGAAGGACCTGTACTTGTTTAGTCTAAGAAAGAGATGAGAAAGATGTAATAAGTAACTTACATAAAAAGCTGTACTCCTTGTCTGTTGCAACAGAGCAATGAAAAAATGTTTAATTTGCCTCAGAGAAGATTTGGTCTGAATAATGTGAAAAGCTGTCTTATTACACAGGTAGTGAAACACTACAGCAGAACAATGAGACTATGCAATTCCTTCACTGGAAATTGTTACAACTACGTGAACACTGGTCTGTCTAGGTGAAGAAATGATCTAACTATATTCAATCCTGCTTCAGTACAGATAACTGGAGTATATTATCTCCTGCAGTCCTTCCCAGGTCTTAATTTTTATAGTCCTGTGTATGATTCTTTATTCACTATGACTTTTGGACTACATTCTCTTTGAACTTCAAAATATTATTTTACTCTTATTTCAAAAATAATGTGTGTGAGAGATTCTTTTCCTAAGAGAGTTTCAGCTGTACAGAAATCACTCTACTTGATTCTCCATTGTTTAGTTTGACAGTTAAATTGTAATGTTAGCAGAACAAAATTGGTGATCAGAAAATTAACTTTACAGTTTTCAAACTGCTCTTCCATAGCTGCAGAGTGAACAACAGACTTTTTTTTCCTCACCCAGCTCACTAGAGATGCAAGAAAAATAGAACACTGCAACAAGAAGAAAAAAATCTTTACAAGTATTTCCAATCTTTCCCGGCTCTACTGTTTCTCAAGAAAACCATCTGAGTTAGAATAGTTTTACAGTATGCTCAGAAGTGAGATTTGGGGAATATCCAACAATTAACTTTTCCACAGACCATAAGAGAAAGTGGCAAAATGATGTCAGGAATACACAAACCGTTGCTGAAAAGCAGGTGGCCTAACTTCTTAAGATCTGGCTTGAAATTTGTTTGGCCTGGAGCCATTTAAGAAATTGAATCACACCAGCAGCCTCAAGTTATGACATGTGAGCCTGATGCAGTTTCTTGTGAACATTATTGAGGCTAAATCTGAAATATAAATATTTTGGTTATACATGAACAGTAAAGGGTAAATAAAACTGATGGACTAGAGTGAATTTAAATTAAAAATGTACTCAATTGCAACACTTTTTACAATTTTAGAACATTGTGAAGGGGCTTTACTATGGAAGAAAAACAGATAACCACATGACTTGTAGAGTGTTGTTATTTTAAAAGGTCTTATATCACCCACCATTGTTTCCTAAATTATTTTCCTTATCTCACTATCCCCTTTCTTTGTATTTGAGCCTTCTGGTTACAAATAGATGCTGCTATCTTTTAAGTGGGTATAAATTTAAATTGCCACCAGATGAATTGTTTAAAAGCTTGATGGACTAAGTTTTATAAGGAAATCTGTTAGCCTGTGGGGAGTTGCTGCTGCACCTACAAATGGATGAGGTCTGATACCCCTGCAAAAAATTCATGTCATAGAATGAAGTCTTTGTATGTGCACAAAATCTGACCTATTAAGGTTTGGGGTTTGGATTTTTTTAGACAAAAAATAGTGTGTGTATTTGATGTATTATTAAGACCGCAATTTCATTTTGATTTTTGTAGCTGGGACAGCTATAGTCGGATGACCTTCAAAAAACTGATTTATCCTACGGGTAGTGAGTATATTTTATTTCTATGAAACTGAAACTATATAACAGATTATTACCTGCTGTGAAGTATATCCTAGTGACTGACTAGCTGTGAGCCCTAGCCTCTGATTTCTATTCAGCAGCCCCAGTGGTTACAAGATAAATATTTTCAGATGGTAAGATCAGCAGACTTCAGATTTAAGGTCTGGAAATGATAACTTATTTTTCTGTGTTTTCTCCTTTTTATACTTCTTAAATAAAATTTAGAAATATGTTGGTAAAACTTTTGGGAGGGTCCTAATACGGCACAAATATGTATATAAAGCTGAAACAGGTATTGACATTTACTACTTCTGTTGTTATTTGGACTGTGTACTTTGTTTACTCATTCCATTTATAGATGGAACAAAGTACATGATAGAAAACTTCTATCTAGCTTTCTACATGAACAATAAAAAATAATGTTTGAGTTGCTGAATCCCTATTCTTAGTGGTCTGTTAGCTGTATTAAATCCTTTGACATTTCACTTTGTATCTCATCTGAAGGGCTTGTGATTAAGAAATGGTTAACAATTGATTGTTAACTGTTACATGCTTGATATGGAAAGTGCTGTGATCTTTATGCCCTTTAATTTTTTTTTTTTTCAGTATATAACAACTGTGTAAAAGGAACCAGAGCAAAAGCATATTTGCACTTGAGTGTAACATTCTAAATAAATTATTTAAATAATTGAATACATTCAATATCCTCTATTCAAGTGCCAACTATCCTTAACAGTTGATGTGGTGAATGTTTTGTGCTTTTACTTGATCACCAAGCATTTTGGTAATCATTTCACCAATCTTGACATCTAAAGCATAGAATTAGTCTAATACACCTGACACATTTGACACACCTTTCTAGTCTGTGGAAGATGAACATAGTCTCCATCCAGCACTGTGGAGGGATAATACATGTCAAGTTTATGATTCTAGCATAGATACTTCATGTATTTTGGATGAAATGACCCTTGGAAGTGTCTGTCATAGATGATGACCTGAGAGAGAAGAGACAACTCCCACAAATCTGACTTATGTTGCTAAATATTGTTTTATGTGTTCAAGTCTTTTGTCTCTTTCACATATTCCTTGAACAGCTTTTGTATATAAACTCTTGGCAAAGTATTGACTCTTTAAGATTTCAAGTCAATTACTCTCAATCTTAAAGTTTATTTGTTTTCATATTTTGTCCCTGCCTTAAAATTAGACAGGTTTCTCAGAGGCCTTGCATAAGCAAACAACTTTCACCTCCTTTTCTAGAATGAAAGATGTCTATTAAACAGAGACAATGATACAGCTATTAACCTGTCTTTCCTCTTTGCTCCAAACTCATGGACAATTGGGAGTCAAACATTCTTCAGCAAATAATTTGGAACTATATTATGCCTTCTCACAAAAACCAGGCAGGGATCAGTAAAATGACATTCCAAATAAATTGAAAATGCTTTCATGTATAATCAAAAAAAGGACTTTTAAGTGGTGAGATAATGGAAGTGGAAGGTTGGTATGCAATTGCGAGGATTCTTGGAGGTTAAATACACTGCACAACAGAAATCTGCAATATTCTAACACCAGCCATTTTAGGCCTGTGTTGAATATGACATCTCCATGGATTCCTATTATTATTTCTAATCCCACCTGATTTCACCTACAAATCATATTTCAACACAATATGATCTGATTGTATTTCACAGTTATATTTGTCTCATTTTGCCAATAAATCTATAAATGCACAGGTATAAAGCAAATTAAATTCTTAGGCTAGAATGTTTCATGTCACTTAGTCCAAATTTAATCCATTTAAAATACTTCATATTATATCTAACAGGAGAACTCCCTACTGCTTGAGTTCAGGTAATGTGCATTTATTTCACAGGTTTTGATATTTCCTTCAGGAATGTTCATCTTGTAATACTTCTTTTTCAGCTCTGTTTATTTTTGCCAGATAAGGGAGTTTTGGCTATTAAGCTTATTAATGGCCTATACATACATAATCAGTGCTGTGGCCTCAGTGCCTGAGAACCTGTCTTGGCATTATCTAGTTTACTAGTATAAATGTAGATTACACCCACCAGAGAGAATAAACCAGATTGATACAGATGTACTATGTCAAACTATATAATCTTTTAAGAGCCACGAGTTTCTCTCCTCTGTGTAGGGGGAGTTTAATACCCATGAGATGTTTGAAAGCCTAGCAATGTTTAAAAATCTTCACCATGGATATGATCAAATGGATTTGGAAAGAGACTCTCAGTTACTCTGATATTAATTATTTTTATGATATAATATCAACACTTTCCCACAATCTCTTTCCAAAGGACATCCTTGGTGGCATCTCTGCCCTGGCATATGTCACCCATGGCCACAATAACTCAGGGTTGTCCCTGCCCAGCCATGTGTCATCCACAGGCCACTGTCCCTCAGGAATGTCACTGCCCTGGCATGGGTCACCCACAGCTGTAGTCTCTGAGGGGTGTCCCTGCTCTTCCTTGGAGCCCCTTCTTCCAAGAACATTTCTCCAGCTGTATCCCCAGCGATGTCCCCATCCATATGTCTCCTCCAGTTCCCCCTCTCTTGTCTCCTCATTTGTAAGCAGTGGTAGAGGCAGCTACACTCACCAGAGACACCACATGCTCCTCTCTTTGGTTTAAGTTTCAGCGACTGTTGTGTGGTTTTCATCCATTTCAGAGCTGTCTGGAACTGACTGTAGCTGGCACAGGGCAGTTCATGGCCTCATCCCAAACAGGGCTCCCTGCAGCCCCTACTACCAAAACCTACCAGCTATACCTGATACATGTGAGGAAGCTTTTTCCTATCTCATTCAGTTCCCAGCATTTCAGAAAATTTCAAAGGTGCTCTACACAGAAATAAGCTCACCATTAAAGCTAGCTTTTAAAACACTATACTGTAGGAAAAGCTGTACTGTTACATGTAATGCTTTTGCAGATGACTAAGAGTCTCATGTGCACTCAGAGTGTAAAACCAAAACTGCTTTGGGGAAATTAGTTCAAACAGTACATATGCATTTGGGATCTCTAAAGTGAAGGACAGGCTAAGATCCACATTCCCAGTGGGACACACACATACGCAGATGACAATGTTAATGAATTCAGAGTCTTATTTGACAGAAAAAAAAAAAAAAAATACAAACACAGGAATCATAGAATCATAGAATACTTGGGGTTGGAAGGGACTTTTGAAGGTCATCTAGTCCAACCTCCCTGAAATGATCAGGGCCATCTTCAACTAGATCAGGTTGCTCAGAGAACCCTCCAACCTGGCCTTGAATGGTTTCAAGGGATGGGGCATTTACCACCTCTCTGTGAAACCTGTTCCAATGTTTCACCACCCTCATTGTAAAAAATGTATTCCTCATATCTAGTCTAAATCAACCTCTTTTAGTTTAAAACTATTACCCCTTCTCCTATCACTACAGGCTCTACTGAAAAGTTTGTCCCTGTCATTCTTATAAGCCCTCTTTAACTATTGAAAGGCTGCAATATGGTCTCCCTGGAGCCTTCTCTTCTCCAGACTGTACAAGCCCAACTCTCAGCCTGGAGAAGTGTTCCATCCCTAACAGGATATACTGTCATGCGTATTTGGTTATAAGGTATGCTAAAAATAGTTTCTGGTGTAACAGGATTTCTACTATGAACAAAGAGTCATATCTTTAGCCAGTCCTTATTCATTTAGAAACTCTCAATTTCATTAACCAGGGACTATATCCCAGTAATACCTCTGACAAAGATATCCCCCGGATTCTGAAAGATTATTCAGTGTCAATTTAAGGAAATTTAGAGCAGGGATGACTGACTAAATATAGAAGTCTCTGAGGGTGTTAGGAAAAGCAAAAAGAAGAATGTGAGAGAGTGTGGGAGAGAAAGCGAGAGCTTCACTTTCTTGTATGAGTATAGTGAGGACTCTTATAACCATCCTTAAGTTTTGTGGTTAGTGTAGTCAAGATCCTTGGTGTTAGGTTTGGACCTGTGTGCTTTCCTTCCTTTATTATTTTCTGTCTTCTTGCTCACTGCCCTTTTTCTCTGTGCAGACTCTGAAAAACTTCCATTGATTCTTAAAGAGTCTTTTTATACTTACATGAGTTAACAAAAAAGAAGGTCTTAATTTAAAAAACACTGGGGCAGTGCCAGCAGTGAATAACAGATTGCTGTTAAACCTGGGCTGAGTCAGGGATGGTATATAGCTTCTTCTGGTACCAAAAGGGAGTTTTCAGGGAGACACCACTGTGGAAATCCCACCCAGCACAGGATCTTCAAGAGCTACCAGATCTTCCTACCTTCTCCTTAGGTACAGGAATGCATTCCCATACAATGACTGTCAGAGGCACTGCAATCCTTGAGTTTGAGAGTGTCCCATTGATGCAGAAGCCTTCGAGATTAGCTGCTGATATAGCTCATTTACACTTTTTGTTTGGTAACAGCTCCTACCCAACTCAATCTTAGGGAGGGTTGGGCCAACCTTACTGTTTAACCCTTGGAGCTGACCTTCTGCTTCAGCCAGCATAGCTGTGAATCATCCCAGGTGATCAGTCACAACACAGGTGAGTTTCACAGTGGAGTAAGGAATTGAAGTGTGCAGGGGGGTTTTCCTGAGCTGGGGAAACCCCAGGGGAGTGCGGAGAGCCACCAGGAGCCGGCAGCTCTCACAAAAGAGAGCAGCTGAGGAGGCATGAGTGGGACCAGGAGTAATGGCAGCCACCTGCCACTACCATAGAGGGCAGCCCCAGGGAACACCAGTCACCAGGACGGGCAAACAGCGCATGGCACATCAGCGAGGACATTTCAATAATGCAGAAGAATGGAAGCTTGCAAGGGCCTGCAGGAGCAAGGGACTTCCCCAAAGCCTAAGATGCCCTTGCAGAACTGGTTCAATACTCTACAGGCTGAAGAGGAAAGACCCGTCACGTCAGGAGAGAGGCTGGAGATGAGTAAGGCAGACTGGTCTGCTCCCTGTAGAACAACCGGCGCAACTAAGAAAAGGTAATGCATGACAGTAGTAGGTGACTCTTCTGAGAGGTATGGAGGCACCATCTGCTGACCTGACACACTCTCTAGAGAGGTGTGCTGCTTACCAGGCTGTCATGTCAGGGATGTCACCGAGAGACCACTGAGCCTCATACAGTCCACTGACTATTATCCACTGATGTTGTTTCACATGGACACCAGGAATACAGCCAGGAGCAGCCGGAGAAGTATCAAGAAGGATTATATTACCATTACCACTAGAGCCCTGGGAGTGGTGGTAATAGACTCTGAAGTATAGGTAGTTTTTTCATCAGTCCTTCCAAAGGGAAGCGGTTTGAAAGGGCCAGTCAGGGGGTTTGAAAGGGCCAGTTGAATCTGGTGAATTAACAAATGGTTACAGGACTGGTGCCATAGCCAGTGGTTTGGATACTTAGACCATGAGACTCGTTTTGCAAAACCTGGTCTACTGAGGGCTGATGGGGTCCATCTGTCAGAAAAGGGGAAGAACATCTTTGGTCATAGGCTTGCCAATCTGGGGAAGATGGCTTTAAACTAAAGTTTCCAGAGTCAGGGAATGTAAATCCATCCCACTCCTACCAGTTTGATGCCAGTGCCAGCAACAGGTGCCCAGATCCTGGACAGGGATCACAGGTCATCAGGAGAGCACCTGAAGAGCAGCACAAAGGAATTCCAGCTAGTAAGTCGGCTTCATCAGAGGCCCAATTTAATTGCCTCTATGCAAGCACACATATCATGGGGAATAAACAAGAGGAACTATAAATGTGCACACACCTGCAGGGCTGTGATTTTATTGGCATCATGGAGATGTTGTGGGATGGCTCCTATGACTGGAGTGTTGGAATTGAAGGAGACAGGCTCTTTAGGAAAGACAGGCAGGGGAGATGAGGAGGTGCTCTTTCCCTCTGTGTCAGTGACCAGCTGGAGTGCATGGAGCTCTGCCTGGGGATGGATAAAGAGCAAACTGAGATTTTATGAGTCACAATTAAAGGGAGGGCAGAGACAGGAGACATTATACTGAGGGTCTGCTACAGGCCACCCGATCAAGTAGACTGAACGGATGATTTCCTCTATAGACATAGGAGAAACCTCATGTTCGCAATCCCTGGTCCTCATAGGGGACTTGAACCATCCCAATATCTGCTGGAGGGACAACACAGCAGGGCATAAGCAATCCAGGATGTTCCTGGAATGTGCTGATGATAACTTCCTTCTCCAAGTAACAGAGGATCCAACGAGGTGTTATGTTAGACCTTATTCTCACTATCAAGGAGGGGCTTCTGGGAAATGTGAAGCTCAGTGGAAGCCTTGGTTGCAGTGACCATGAAATGGTGGAGTTCAAGATCCCCAGGGTAGTGAGGAGGGTGCACAACAAGCTCTCTACCCTTGATTCAGGAGAGCAGACTTTGACTTCTTCAGGGATCTGCTTGATAGAGTACCATGGGATAAAGCCATGTAGGGAAGAGGGGATCAAGACAGCTGGGTAATATTCAAGGATCACCTCCTCCAAGCTCAGGATCAATGCATCCCAACAAAGAGGAAGCCAGGCAAAAACACCTGGAGGCTTGTGTGGATGAACAAGGAGCTCCTGGACAAACTCAAACACAAAAAAGAAGCCTACAGAGGGTAGAAGCAAGGCCAGATAGGCTGGGAGGAATATAGAGAAATTCTCCGAGCAGCCATAGAACAGGTTTTGAAAGCCAAAGCCCTGATAGAATTAAATCTGGTCAGCGACATCAAGGGAAACAAGACAAGCTTTACAGTTACGTCAGTGATAAAAGGAAGACTAGGGAAAATGTGGGCCTTCTCTGGAAGGGAATGGGAGACCTGGTTACCTGGGACATGGAGAAGGGTGAACTACTCAATGACTTTTTTACCTCAGACTTCACTGGCATGGACTCCAGCCACATTGCCCAAGTTGCAGAAGGCAAAGGCAGGGACTGGGAGAATGCAGGTAAAGATCAAGGTGCTCCCAGTGTAGGACAAGATCAAGTTTGAGACCGTCTGAGGAACCTGAAGGTGCACAAGTCCATGGGACCTGATGAAATGCATCTGTGGGTCCTGAGGGAACTGGCAGATGAAGTGGCTCAGCCACTATCTATCATATTTGAGAAATCGTGACAGTCTGGTGAAGTTCTCACTGACTGGAAAAGATAAAAATTAACCCCCACTTTTAAAAAGGGAAAAAAGGAATACCCAGGGAACTATGGGCCAGTCAGTCTCACTTCCGTGCCCAGCAAGATCATGAAGCAGATCCTCCTGGAAACTATTCTAGGGTACGTAGAAACTAAGGAGGTGATGGGTGACAGCCAGCATCGCTTCAGTAAGGGCAAATCATCCCTGACAAATTTGGTGGTCTTCTAAAATGGGATTACAGTGTTGGTAGATAAGGGAAGAGCAACTGCCATCATCTACCTGGACTTGTACAGAGCATTTGACACTGTCCTGCATGATATCATTGCCTCTAAATTGGAGAGACGTGTTTGACAGATGGACTCATTGGTGGATAAGGAATTGGCTGGATGGTCCCACTCATGGAGTTATGGTCAATGGCTCAATGTTCAAGTGGAGATCAGTGACAAGAGACATTCCTCAGGGGTTTGTGTTGGGACTGGTATTGTTTAACGTCTTTGTCAGTGAGATGGACAGTGGGATTGGGTGTACCCTCAGCAAGTTTGTTGATGACACCAAACGGAGTGGTGTGGTCAACATGCTGGAGGGAAGGGATGCCATCCAGAGGGACCTGGACAGACTGGAGAGGTGGGCCCACGTAAGCCTCATGAAGTTCAACAAGGCCAAGGGCAAGGTCCTGCATGTGGGCTGGGGCAATCTCAAGCACAAATACAGGCTGGGTGATAAGTGAATTGAGAGCAGCCCTGTGGAGAAGGACTTGGGGATGTTGGTTAACAAGAAGCTTAACATGAGTCAGCAATGTGTGCTCACAGCCCAGAAAGCCAGCCGTATCCTGGGCTGCATCAAAAGAAACATGACCAGGAGATCAAGGGATCTGTCTCTCTGCTCTGCTCTGGTGAGACCCCCACCTGGAGTACTGTATTCAGCTCTGACGCTCCCAACATAAGAAAGACATGGGCCTACTTGAGTGGGTCCAGAGGAGGGCCACAAAGATGATCAGTGGGCTGAAACAGCTACCCTATGAGGATAGGTTGAGAGATTTGGGGTTGTTCAGCCTGGAGAAGAGAAGGCTCCTGGGAGACCTTATAGTGGCCTTGCTGTACTTGAAGGGGGCTACAGGAAGGATGGGGAGGGACTCTTTATCAGGAAGTGTAGGGATAGGACTAGTGGTAATGGCTTTAAACTGAAAGAGGGTAGGTTTAGTTTAGATACAAGGAAGAAATTATTCATTATGAGGGTAGTGAGGCACTGGCACAGGTTGCCCAGAGAAGCTGTGGCTGCCCCCTCCCTGGCAGTGTTCAAGGCCAGGTTGCATGGGTCTTTGAGCAACCTGGTCTAGTGGAAGGTGTTCCCGCCCATGGCAGAGGGGGTTGGAACTAGATGGTCTTTTAGATCCTTTCCAACCCAAACCATCCTATGATTCTCTGATTACCTGGGTGTAAGATGAGAACTCTGTTATAGTGTACAAAATCTTTATGTAAATAAATATGTTTTCTTCTTCTTTCCTCCCTGATTATACTAAGGCCTAGCAAAAATTATTATTTATTCTCATATTTCCTGAGGAGGAGGTTTTTGTTTTTTGTTTTGTTTTGTTTTTATTTCTCTTGCTAGTACTTGATTGGTAGTTTAGAATATCTTAATATCCTAAATTTGGCATGAAGTTTCTCACTATTACACTGTAATACGTCCAGGTTTATGAGTGCATCAGGTGTTTCCTCATGGTCCCACAGATCAGTCCAGAGTGGTGGAAATCCTCATAAGTAAGTATACAAGAATTTACTAAAGATATGTTCTGCTCTCCATTTGCTGCATGTTGACTTTCAGTCTGTGCTTTAGGAAGGTGACCTTCACTGTCCTGTATTTGCTCAGGTGATGCACTTAAATTTTAGATGCGTAAATTAGCTATTTTAGAATACAGTCTGAATGGTTATATAAAAATTTAGTCAGTCAGAACCTCTGTCATATAATTTGTCCATTAATTTATTATTTTCTAAACATTTAGGAATATCTTGGTAGTTATTTCTGTATATGGACCCCAAAGAAGCTTTGATGGGATATGTTTTGCACTTTTTTTTCTTTCTATGGGAATGTTCAAGGGGGAAAATGAGGTTTTGTGGAATTTAAATTACTCCAAGTTTAAGTACTGCTGTTTTGAATCAAAATGTACAACTACTGACTGTTGTATCTGTATGTATTTACAACAGCCAATTTCAAAAGACATTTGCTATTTCAGTCTCCAGGTTTCAAATATTTTATTCTACTTTCATTCTGGCAAGTGAAGTGGAATCCCAAAGAATGACTGTTCCTTGGTCAAGAAAATTTCTGAAGTTTTCTTTTTCTTAGTTGTTGTTAAAAGCATAAAGTTTCTGTACTGTCCAGAGAGTAGCAAAATGCAAATACCCTGGATTTGGTTTCTACTTTTAATTTGGTACACATTTGAAAGTATGTATTCTAATCTGGTTAACATGGGTCATAGAATTTAACGAGTGAGGTATTAAATCCATTGCTACTTCTTCTGGGCCTGCTGCTTTTATGATTCTGTACTTTTATCAATACTGAATGCCCAGTTTCAATGCTATAAGCACATCATTTAATGATACCTTTACTCTTTCTTTAAAGATTTTAAAACTATTTTTTTCAGGATGACACGTACTGGATATTTATAAAAATTTCAGTAATAACCTTAAGTCCTATTTAACAAAACTAGGTATTGAAGCAAAGAAGTCCATTTAAGTCTCTTTAAGTTGTTGGTAACAATAAAAAACAGAATTAGAAATAAATTGCCATCTGAGAAGAATACAGTTTTTCATTACCTCAATTTATATCTCCCTGTCCTTTCAACCTAAATTTAGCTTGTTTATTCCCAGGATAGATTACATGTGCCTTATTTTAAATGAGGTTATTCAGATGAATGATATTACGTTTTAATATCACAATAGATTTAATAAATAAATGCTTGTGAAAGAAAAGTCAATTTATCCTGACAAAGACTGGTACACTTTGCAGTACATCTCCTCTTGTCAATCATTAGCAAACAAATGCTCATAGGCTTTGTTATGATTCTATCATGTCCGTATTCCTAATTATTTATACAACCTATACCTGTCTCTCCTTCAGATAGCTGAGATGTGGAAAACACAACTCTGCTGGGAACTGTATATTGTTACCTCCTCTGACAGTCAGTATGGATTCTTAAATATGATAAATTTTGAAACTTATATGTTACTGTTGGTTGAAGAAGAAAAGGCAGAAACTATGAGATTTGAATCTGAACTTTCATTATACTCAGCTAATTAAATGTGGGGTTGAGTTTTCAAAATCACACAGAGCTTGTATTTTTAAAGATATCTTAGCTATCTATTTTTTTCACTTTAATGTCTAATTGATGTAGGGGACTAACTGTGTTAGCGTACATTTTAATACTCAAAGATAATGAGTCCAGCTTCCTGTGAATCCAGGATCTGTGAAAACTATTTGGTACTGAATGATAGCATCTACATATAGCATTAAGGAATTTGAAGAGATGTATGTCTACAGGAACCTCACTTATCTGTGGTTTGCTCAGTTTGAAGTGCTGTATTTTGATGGATTTCTGCTATCCTGATGTGGTTGAAAATTGTTACTAACATATATTAAATTTCTAAACATAACAGCAAATTAAAAATCACTCTGCAATTATTGTCTTTGTTCCTCTATGTTGTTTTCCACTTATGATGTTTTAGAAATGAATAATAATTTATTCATATAGTTCAAATCTGCAAGAAAAGTGGCAATAAAATGATCATTTAAATATAATAAAATAAAGACTTTATTTGGGAAGTTGCAACTATTTCTGTTTCTCTCTTATGCATGTAGGTGCATTCATGGAGACACTTTCTCTGTCCTATATACACATAAAGTTATGACAGAACAGCTAATGTTCTTCTGCATGGACCCTCTCTTGGCTTTGTTTGAGTCTTTTGCGGTACCTCTTTAAATGCATTAAGATCTGTTTGCATGATTGTTTTCCTGCTATATCTTCCTATTTTAGGATCATCAAGTTCAGATCAGAAATGTGAACCATATTCAAAATGGTGTTTGGAGTCTCATTTTTTTTTTTATCTCACCAGAATTCAACATAGAACAATTTTCCATTGTACCATACTGTCACTTATACAGTCATTTAAGTCAATGTGAGCACTGACTTTTCATATAGTATCTGTTGCTGATGCTTTACATCTGTAATGTATCTAAAGGATATTTAGTAGATTCATTATCCTCAGGATTTTTTAGTGTGCATGCAGTTTGCAAAGTCATTCAAGCCTAAAAAAATTATTCCAGACTCAATGACATACTGAAAAAAACCCCAAATGTTTTGATTACCTAGACTGAAAACTCTGGACAATGCACTTTATGAAGCATACTTTGTTGTCTTCACTAATACACGAATTAGGGCTTCATTATAAAATCATTCCTATGAATCATATTCATCTGTAATGTCACACTTGCTCTCTGAAAGTCTGTGAAAATTAGTGGATTTGGCATGTAAAAGAAATAAACAGTAATACTTATTTTATCATCAAACCACACTTAATCATACCTCATAATGAATAGAATTTTATTGTTCTATCACTTGTTATCTGCTGTACATCTGAGTGATGAGAAATGTTAGTTTTTCAAAAATTACTTTTTAATCCTACCTGTATTATTTCTGTGACTTCACAATTTAAAATAATTCTGTTGCCTCCATTGCTCATGACTGTAAGGTAACCCTGAGAAATAAATTGAGTTTTGGCCATGTCATAAGTGCAGGTGTTCACAACATCACGTTTCCATTACAATTAACAACCCTTCTGGCACATTTAAAACCAATGTTCTCAAACATTACAATAACTAGTAATGAATAAACTAGAGCTGCATGGACATGCAGACTGAACTACATTTTAGTCCCTAAAATAAATCTTTTTATTATTAGAATGAGTCATCTTGGTGAATCAAAGTGTAGAATTATTTTGTTACAACTCTAGTGTTGTATTTTGTTCTGTAATAATTAAATAGCTCTTTCTCCATTCTTGTTAATTTCTAGCACTTTACATAAATTTCAAGCTCATTTAACAAAGACTAAAAACTCCATGACTCTTGATAATAGCCACTTTACTCTGTAGTTTGTAGAAGAATGGCTCCTCCTCTGACTCGACTCTGAAACGGCCTGAAGCACCGCTGTAAAGACATGCATTTTTCTTCTCAGATGATACATATAATATGAAGCATATGTGAAAAGCTCTTTTCTGGCTATAAATGTTCTGGTTTTGAATGAATTGTGATTTTACCCTGGGGGCTATAGCATTCTTTCAGCTTTAAGAGTCCTTTCTGAGGCACACTTTTCTCCGTGGTGCCCAGTGACAGGACCAGAGGCAATGGGCACAAATTGAAACACAGGAGTCTCCATCTGAACATCAGGAAACACTTTTTCACTGGGAGGGTGACTGAGCACTGGCACGGGCTGCCCAAGGCCATGGTGGAACCTCCATCCTTGGAGATATTCGAAGGGTGTCTGGACATGGCCCTGGACAGTTGACTGACTGGCTTACAACATGTGATATTGTGTCTCTTAGATTTCAGTGTTCAAAGATGAATGCTATCTTATTTAGTTATAATAAATATATATTTATTTATAATAAAGAAATAACAATTTACCTCCTCTAAAACCATTTAGGCTGTAGGATACCTGAGATTATCAAGACCACAGTAATGAATAATAGTTTAAAACTAAGTACTGCTTCTGTTATTATCTTGGTCTTCTATCATTTTTACTTCTTTCTCACCTGTTTTTTACAGTCACATTCTTGGATGACTAAGGTTCTGGGACATATAGTATCTCCATATTATCCCAACACTTCATAATAAAGAGTTACAATTTTTATATTGTTTGGAAATTACCATCACAATTAGCAATTAATAATGTAATATTTAATATTTATTTTATATAGTGAACCTATTTACACTGTGTTTAGAATAAATCTCTTTGATTGTTTCAACTTTGAAAAATTAAGTTTCTCCTGACTTTGTTTTCAAAAACCATGTGTATAGCAGTGTTCTGTTTTCTCAACAGCTCCTGCTGTAAGCATTTTTATCCATAATGTTCCAGATGCTCAGGTGTGTCAGAGTAGTGATTATTATACTCTGGAGAAGGCATTTAAATAGTTTTCTGCTACCTTTCTAACCTGTGACCTGATGCAGGAGCTTTCTAGCTATTTAAATTTCTGCCTACAGAAATATCAGTGTTTGTGTCCAGTCCTCCACTGTGCTTTCTTACTCTCCATCATGACTGAGCACTACAGCAGGGCCAAGAATGGGTTATGAATATTAGGGCAAACCCCCAGGGATGTTTAGACCGGTGATCAGTATTACACCAAGGCTGGAAAGGATCTGAGGTTCTGGCCCATGGCTTAGAAGATTACATTCTTTAAAATGGATCGGGATGATCCTCTCTTGATACTGGGGACCTTTAACTTTAAGAACTCACTCAATGATAGTGGTTTTCATGACCTCAGGCAGAAACAAACCCACTTTCTTTGTGAATTAGTCTTAGACTATTATCATACTCTGGCAGTATCTAGGTAATCACTGTGAGATAATTAAAAGTTTCTGTTGCAGAGGAACTTAAAAAAAAAATCTTATTCCAATAGAACAGAGCAATCACGTGGATCGATTTATTTAGTTAAACTATAAGTAGTCTAAGTGTTCCTTAATGTTTCTAAACAGTGAAAGAAAATAACAAGAAACTGGTTAGAAAATGACATTTATAGATAGGAAAGTGAATTTTCATACTATAGAAGTAGTATAGTTAGATCCAAATAAACAGTTTAATAAGTTTTGTATTGAGATTATTATTATTAATTTTGAAGTCATAATACATGTTTGGTTCGTTATGACTTTTTTTTGGTTTTTTTTTGTTTTTTTTTTTTTTGTTTGTTTGTTTGTTTGTTTGTTTGTTTTTGCAGGGGGGAGGTGGGTGGGGGGTATTCTTTTGTTTGTTGGCTTGTTTGTTGGTTGGTTTGCTTTTATCCTAAAGAGAAAGTAGTTTAACATATAATTTGCTGAGCATGAGCATCTTTGGTTCATGGAATAATAACTGAGGGTAGCTCAAACCATATGTATGTCAGATAGCTCAGATCTGAAAGATTAAGAGAATGACAGCATTGTGGAAAATTATTTTTTCTTTCACTAACTGTGAATACATTACACTGTACATTGGAATTTACATCCCTACAGAGGAGAGAAGAATTCACTATGTAAGAATAATTTTCAGGAAGATCCTACTTGGTGGTACTAAATGTGTTTTACTGCTGGACTATTGTGGATTTAATGGGCCTTTCTATCTGTTGGAAAGAGATATTAATACCATAATGATAATGGGATCTACTAATCCATATCTTTTTGTTGGAGGAATTACACATAAGATTTGGATTTTTTTTTTTTTTTTTTAATTTTGCTACATCCAAGTTATACTTACAGGAAATTTAAATACCTGAGAATGAACAATTCAGCCTTATAATACTTATAGGCTATTTCCTTGGACAACATTGGGATTTCCTAGAAATTTTAATTTGCAAAAGTTAGAGATTACAATTTCTTAAGTATCTACTAATTCTATTCAAAGATATGATAGTCGAAAAATAAGTTTCATTTACAGTTAATGACTAACTACTTGCTTTACTCACTTTGACAGTCTGAGAGACTTGTAGGAATAGGACAAGAGTCCTTTTCTGATTCTTTATCTTCTTAGAACACTTCACACAGCCATTTCTGAATTAATTCATCAAATACAGTGCATAAATTACATAGATGGAATAACTAAGAAAGTTTTAATAATAATTGAAATTAAATTATTAGCATTATGCCACTTAGATTAGATTTAGTCTGTATGAAATATTTCCCACTGGTGAGGACTGCCAACTTGAGAGTATTATATATTAAGCACAAATTAAAAATTGACAATAAAGGTTTATTAACAAAATACATTTTAATTAGCAAGTGTTACATATCTGCCCCAAACTAGAAAAGGGTAAGGTTGTTAGACATCAATTTTGAGAAGTTTTATATGAGGCTGTTATGTTTATTGTACATCATTTATGTTGTTTACAAGGCAGTGCATGGAAAGGTAGCTAACAGGAAAGCTTGGTAGCACAACAATCTATCTGAAATTAACATATCCAATTAATACAGAAATGACCCAGCTTCCATATTCTTCTGTTTCCTTTCCCTTTAACATTCCTCACTAGGACTCTTTTCCTTCTAGTGGATCTCCCTCGAGTTACAGAATAGTCAATACCTCATGGGAAGGATATCTGATTATTATTTTTCTACCTCTTATGGAAAGCCTACAAAGTTAAGATGCTGTGAAAATGTGGTTTTGATAAGGCATATGTGACTTTTCTTATTTCCCACCACACTAGTTCTTCCAATGAATATTTTTTGTCTAAGACAGATTTTCCAGCCAGAGCCTATTCAGTAAAAAGGAGAAAGAATCCCATCTACATTTGCAGCTCTCACATACAGACCCCCAAAACTTAAGGGTAGCTGTCATGTTTGCTCCCACTACTAAAGCAAGAACTCTTCTTTTCCAACAGTAAGTAAAGGAGGCAGAAGAAGGTTCCAGAGCAAACAAGCTACAAGACTTTTTTTTTTTTTTTTTTTTTTAATCCACTAGCAAGATAAGGAGAAACAGGCTAGGACTCAGTACAAAGCACTGATTTCAAGAGAATCGGACAAATAGTTCTAATGGAAATGGAGGGCTCGACTTCAGTTCTCAGTGCATTTCTGTCAGGCTTTAGTACCTACAAGTTCATGATGTTTTTGGGGGATTCTAGGAAAATGCTAGTTTATGGATCAGGATGTCAGGATGAAGAGACTGCTTTTCCCTTTCCTCAGAAGTTTATGCATCCCTGTTCCTGCCTACATCCTTGTAATGCTAAGTACCTTCCTGCTACAGTTTGTTGTAAGGCTCTACAAACTTTAAATCACTAAAGACTCATGTCAGGACTACATTGTTTTGGGGAAGCTGTTACTCATCTGAATTTCTATCCCTCAGTGCAATTCACTGACCGAACTCTTACAGCTGTGGAGGCTACTATTGCTCATCCTTGTGTTTATAGACACCCAGGAGTCCACTTGGCTCAGGTGGGTCATACTGGGTGTCCCAATGTACTTTCCTATGGAAATAATTTTTTATTGTAGGTATAAATTCTGTTCCCTCCATGGAAGCATCATTTAATATATATTTTTTTTTAATATATTACAGGGTTTATTTTGGAAATCATATATAAAATTCCAAGAAAATCAGGTTTATTTGTCAATATTATCTTAAATCAAGGATAGCTGACTTGGCCTGAATAAAATGAATATGTGAAAAGTATGGCAACTCATTTTCCACAGATGTAAATTTGATAAATATATTCCATATTTTAATTCCATAGGCAAAAATGTAATGAACTTCCTGAAAAAAAATAATTGACTGGTTTATAACTTCTGTTTCTGTTTTGTGTAATTCTTTACAAGATTTACATAGTTTCAGTTTAATTAGACAAGTCTCTACAGCTTCTTGAGGAGGGGATGTGGAGTGGGAGGTGCTTAGCTCTTCTCCCTGGGATCCAGTAATAAGAGGGGTGGGAATGGTTCAAAGCTGCATGAGGAGATGCTTAGACTGACATCAGGAGGTATTTCTTCACTGAGTGGGTACTCAAACCCTAGAACAGGCTTCTAAGAGAAATGGTTAATGCTCCAAGCCTATCAGTGCTTAAGAAGCATTTGGTCAATGCCCTTAGTAACATGCTCTAACTTTTGGTCAGGCCTGAAGCAGTCAGGCAGTTGGACTAGATGATCATAGTAGGTCCCTTCCAACTGAAATATTCTATTATTCTATTCTATTCTATTCTATTCTATTCTATTCTATTCTATTCTATTCTATTCTATTCTATTCTATTCTATTCTATTCTATTCTATTCTATTTGTATCTGAAATTTAAATATCTAAAATACGATACATTTCACCAGTGAAATGATGAAATAAATACTTGTTCAGGATGAATCATCATCTAGAAATCTGTCTCTCTCCATCAACTACAAAAAAGCAAAAAACCCCAAAAAGTATAACTTAGAGTGAGTAACTAGCTAACCTTTAAATAGGTAAAGATAGACAAGATGGATCCCCTCTCTAATTAACTATCTTTAAGTGTCTAAGATATCTATACAGTCAGTAGAAATAAGTAATATTATGCCTCCAGAGGAACTCCAAATGCCTCTCCAACTACTGATAATAATAAAGAGGTGATGCATGTATTTTATTGCATGTCTAAAATGGAGCCTTAAGCCACATATTTCTATAGGTAGACTAGATCCTTGATTGGGTATCTCTTGTTAAGTGTTGGCATAATTGTGTTTTAGGTAGTATGATGGGATTAGTATTAGCAAGTTTCTTCAAATCTGTAAAATTTATCAGCCATGAAGGAAGGAACACTGCTTGGAGTGTTATATGTGAGAAAAATTTCCTGATATAGAGACATTGGGGTGGATTTCACCTCACCTAAACTCGCATGTCTTCAGTGCAGATATCTCAATCAAAGTTAACCTAGATGTCTTTGTTGTCAACAGAGAAAAATAAGACCTCAATCTCTAACTTCTACATAGATAAAGTTAAAAGATATGAATGTCATCCCTATGCTTCATTTTTATTGTCATTGGAGAAAGGGAGATACTCTAAGGAGATACAACCTATCTTGAAATATGTGTCTAAAATGATTGTATCTAATTAGCTTTTTTAGGTGGTCCTCTCTTTCTCTCTTTTGACTACATATGTAATACAAAGAATTTTTTTGGAGGTAAACTTTCAGATTCCTAGAGTTGAAAGAGAAGTGTTCCACTGACTTAACAGATCAACATTTATTACACTGCACTAACAGACACTAGTCTCTGCAGGGCACGGAAATCACTTATTCATAAAGTGCTGATTGCCATCAAGACCACTGTTTCTACAGTAGTGCCTTTCTTCCATCCTTTTATCAGTTACCTATCAGACTATTTATCAGACTGATGGCATCTTAGTAGATCCAGGGCTTGGACTTTTCCTTACAAATTGAACAAAACCAGTACTTCTCCAGAAAAGTCAATAAAACTCTTTTGAATTTCTGGCTAATTTAGACTTTAAATTAGTATAATATTCTAGAAAATGCTTTACTGATAAAAGGAAAACTAATTCCTTTAGTTCTTCAGTTCAGCTTCTTTCAGCTCTATCTCCATAGCAATATTCTGTCTGTGGGTGACAGGATAATTCATGAACTGTCCTGTTTAGACATTGTTGTCTTATCGATTTCACCAAGTGTGCTGCCAAACATTTAAATTCTGTGTAAATTGAAAATGGAAAACATTAATTAAATATTATTTCTCTTATCTATGAATATTCTACATTAAAATACAGTTTTACAATGATCTGTGCATGGAATTGCCATACCAAATTATACTACTGTATGTAACCATTTATCTGACCCTAAAAATGTCGTGTATGAAAGTTTTTAATATGAGTAAAAAGTGGTAAATATGACAAAGCAGTGAACTTTCTGAGGCCAGTAAACTGTTAGGAACAGCATTTTAAAGAACTTTGCCCAGGAGAGGTATCATTTGTTACTTTCTGGAGTTAATGATCTCATGTCACAGATGAACTAGGTTATAATCTGTTTTTATGACTCAAGAGAAATATCTAAGCAAATACGAATAAATCATGACCACTGTCAGGTCATTTGCCAGAGCATTTCTTGAGAGCTGTGTTTCAAACAAACCCAAGGCATTTTCTGGTACACTGCAAAGGGCTATCTCTTTATGAGCACACAATTCTAGTTCTTGTCTTTATGATGCTGTTTTGATCCCTAACTATAGGTGGGTAACAATAATGCCCTGACTCCCCTTAAAATGAATTGCTTTCTCTATTAAATGAATTCTTAAAGTAACTGGCAGATTTCAACCGGCTACTTGCTAAGTATCTACTTAACTGAACATTAAAATAAAAACCTCCCTTGTACATACTTTGTGGTTAATCTGCATTCACAAGCTTCTTAATACTTTTAGAAGTGTGTGACAGAGAAATCATACTTTAGGGATGTAATCCTCAGTTCTGCCACCTTTCACAACCATAAGCAATTCCTCCCAACAAGCAGACCCTGTTTATAAATAGACTATATTATGTTAATAGTATAAAAGCATATATTATTACATAGATATAAAGCACAGATAACTACAGATTTAGGGTTAATATATCAAAAAGGTTTGTAAAGCCAATACAGTGGATTGTCTGATTACTGACTTTAGTGGCAGCAGGAGTGCACCAAGCACTCATTCCTTACACAGAGTCGAATCACCTCAGTTTCTTTGGAAAAGAAAGAACTGAGGATAATCAGCAGTTTGTACCAAGTTTTGCAGGACTCTGTGTAAACACCATGGTTCAGAGAAGCATCTCAGTTCAAGGTAACACTTAAACACCTGCATCAACTCATATGCTGTTGCTAATGGGACTTAAGCTTCTGTTTGTTATTTTGCTAAATACAGATGTCTAAGTATAAATGGTTAAAGGCAAGTTTCATAATATATAGGGCTTGGTGGTGGAACAGCTCAGGTTAGCCACCAAGATGGTTTCCAAACACCTTACTGCTTGGTGGAAGTAGGGGGTGAAAACTGTTTCAGGTAGTGCATGAATAGATCAACTCCAATTTCCCTTTTGTTTGTTCAGTTTTATTTCGTGGAGAAATTTGGTGGCTACCATCAGACCAACAGCATGGATTAAGTGTCTGTATTTAAAATAGTTTTTGTTGCTGTTGCTGACCAGAAAGATCAGATGGGAAGGATTAAGAGGGGACAGAGTGAAGGAAAAAAGAGGAGCTGAAACATAGAAGTGGGTATTCAGTCTGGGCACATAGCCAAAATCTGGGCACCAAACTGTGTAAATACAGTTGTGACTGTCACTTACAGGTATATCCCTACCGTTACTTTTTTCCTGCTTATATCCTGGAGTTTATAATAATTTCAGGCAAAAATTATTGTTTTTTATAGTAATACTACAAGACATTTAGACTTACCAAAATAAGTAACCTTTTTCCCCTAAAAGTAATTTTTATCCAGACAAATATTGATTAATCCATGTTACTTCTAAAACTCTTTAAAAATAAAATTTCTTTCCTTGGCTATAGTTTGCATTTCTTTCTTTTTACTTTTATTTCTGTCTTTTCTAAACCATGGAAAAATGAGAGCATATAGCTCCAGTCATGACTGCCCTTCCATAAATTCTTTTATTATTGTTTCATTATCAAATTTCATATTCCCTTAGTTTAAGTTAGTATCTTTCACTGTCTGTAGCTGTTTTGTGTTTTCCTCTATAGTCAATATTACCAGTCAAATTGAAAATTGACACACATCAGTCATCTGTTTAGTAGATTATCCCTACATTATTTAAAATCATGACTCCATTCTCACTTCTTAATATTTGCTTCTACTTGCTTTGTTCTCTTCTGCACTTTTTAGTGAATAATATTTTACTAATTGTTCTGATTTATTTTATGAGAGCTGAATTAAGTTGAGTCTTGGCACCTATTTTATTTTTTTCTCATATTTTTATTTAATTATTTTTTAGAAAGAGATTATTTTTCCTACTAAATCTTCCTGTTAAATCCTGTTCTTTAACCTCTTGGTTTTCTGTTTATTCCCTGTATTATTTCTGCAATAGTGGACAGACAGTTTGAAGTCCATTTATGCAGTGTATCCCCTTGTAATTTTAGAAGTTCCACAGCACCTTAAAGGAAGTTCAAAACTTTCACTGTGTTTCTGTCTTTTATTTTTCAGTTATACTGAACTTAATAAATAGCTCAAAGTCATCCCTCTTGAAATGGAGTACCTTAATGACAGACTATTTAATTTAAATTTCTGATTACTTGTTCCAAGGTTATTTTTGCTAACTAACTCTTCTGAAATTTCTTTCCTTGTAACTAAAGCCAAGTCTAAGATAGCATTAACTCCTAGAATGTTAGGAAGCAATTTATCTTAATTGTAGCAGACACCTGAAATGTCTACTTTACAATGCGATGGATTATGTTCTAGAAATGACCATTATTCAACACTGGCTGTCAAGAGAGTGTAGAATAACTAGCCTAGATGTTGGCAATTTATGGTGTCATTTAGCCAAATGAGTCCTTCTCTTACTGCTTATCCCAAAATCCCATGAACATTACTATTATCAGAAAGAATTAATCAATCTCTTCTCCTTTGTATTTTGCCTGTATTTCACCTAATACAAGATCTCACAGCATCCTTTCTCACAAGGCACATAAAAAGCAAGTCATTGTGTAGTAATAGGCTTCCAAGTGTGATAGGCACACAAGATTTCTTCCTAGGAGCCTTACTACACAATGCATCCTACTGAATATCTCTAAGAGCCAACAAAGTCCCTGCTAAACTGCTGACAGCAATAGGTGTCCAAAGAGGCTTCTATGGCAAAGGGATGAGGACCCTGACAGAGTGTGTGCACAGTAGAGATTGTTGATATTTGTGGGAAGTGATAGTGGGCAGTGTCACAGAGAATGTTTTATTCGTATCATCAATGTGTCATGAGCAGTTTTGTCCAAAGAACTGTGGGCCTTTCTGTCTATTCTTTATGCAGGATTCTTCAACAGACATTTTTTGTCCAGAGACACCTATTCCTCCCTGTTCCCTTGAAAACTATTTTAAATCCCACTCCGTCTGCTTCCTCAAGATTTGCAAAAACAAATT
The DNA here is from genome assembly GCF_018691265.1 of Tyto alba. Lineage (NCBI taxonomy): Eukaryota > Metazoa > Chordata > Aves > Strigiformes > Tytonidae > Tyto > Tyto alba. The sequence goes on along the minus strand of NW_024881316.1, from coordinate 36,974,803 downwards.
AAGTTTGATAGAAGAGAGAAGATGCTGCTACAGAAAAATAGAAAATAGTTCATACTTTTGGTGTAAGTATGCTTTACATTTATTTCCCACTTTGCAGACTCTACTGAAGCAAGTGGCTTTGGCTCAAGAGGGTAAAGCATTTTGAAAAACATGCTTGTATTCCACACACAACAGAAATGCCAGAATAACTACATGAAGACAAACAATGCCTGCAGCTGTAAAAGCTCTGGAAGAAAGAATCTGTCATAGCCATGTTGAGGAAAATGGTGTTTTGAGGGGATGAATGCATAGAAGTTTACAAGCATTTCTGTCATCATGTGAGACAAAGTTCTGTTTATACTATTTTTTTTTTGTGTGCTTCACTTGCAGATGTCTATGGGCAACCCTGCACTGCAGGACGGAGTTCCCATGTTACTGTTAAATGAGCCTGAAATAGGAAGTCATTAGGTTGGGTGTAGAACTATTATTTTTAATTCAGACTGTTTTTCAGACCCAAGGCACTGTCCATACACTGCTCATCATTCCATCTTAAACAGATCTTCTCTCATGCTCCCCTGTACATTATACACTCATCCGATCTCATCCATACACTCTACAGGAAGACTGGGATCCAGGAGATATCAGGGTATCTATGACTACATGATTTTCTTTTTTAGTATTCAATTTTTAGAATTCAATGCAATGATAAATTCAAAGATGAGGGTAGGACGGATTGAAAAAAGAGGAGTAGGAGGAAGTACTTCTTGTGGAGAGTCATGGATAGAAATAGGTGGCCTTGATGAGGGCATGTAAGCACTCAGCAGATGTGAAATTTAGATGAAGATTTTGTACCCTAAAAAGGAGGGGAAGGATGAGAATGGCTAAGAAGGTCTGGGATGGAGAGGGAGAAGAGGGGAGAAAGAGAGGCCTCCATGTCCAGGCTTCTGCAGAAAGACCTTATTGAGACCTTCCAGCCCTATTCCTTTTCAAATTTATTCATCCATTCAAGCATCTTAGTCTGCAGGCTGTCCCATTCCTTAACCTTGTGTATTTAATGCCACTGAATATTAAACAAATACAGACCTTCTCTAAAGCCCTTTAACTCACCTTCATACATCATCCACACCCTGGCATCCCACTTACCCTTTGTAGCTCAGTGCAATTGACCTTTCAGTCTTTTCACTCTCTTGACCCCAAATCGCCATCAGTACAGTTGCAAAATTCAGCTGCTTTTTGAGGAATCTCAGTTAGGCATAATGGCAAAACAGCTGTGAAGTTTTTGCTGTCTGAGTCACATCTAAAATATTCTACAAATAAATAACAACTCCTCAGTCTCCCAAACAACTCAATCCTCCCCACCTCCTTTTTTTTCCAGATCAAAAGACTGAGGTGAAAATAATTAAAAGAAAAACACAATCTTCCTGCCTATAGAAACTGTATACCTCAAGAAGCCTTAAAACAATTGTTTTTAATATCCGGGAAGTAACTAGAGGGACTCATTATTCTGGCTTTAAATGAGAGATTCATACTGCTCTCTGGTTTTCTTAGCTCTGTTAGAATGGATGAAGACTTTATTTCCAAGTTGGTTTCTGGTATTAGAAATCTTACACTTAGAAAAATCAACTTTGTTTAAAATTCAAAGTAGGTTTTAAATAAGTTCTTTGAAATAATTGTTAAAACTAGGTGTTTTCAAATGAATGCAAAATAAATAAAAATATATAGAAATTTGAATTTTCCATTTTGACAACATCAAATCTGGCGGCAAAAATTAAAAGACTTTTTCCTACACAGTACACTGTATTCTACTCCAAAGATTATGTACAAAGCCAACTACATTGGTCTAATCATAGATCCTTTCAGTTTCTCACCTTAATTTTTCATTTATGGTGAATATGTAAGAAACATTTTTGCAGGGCTGTAAAATGAACATATATTGAGGTGAAAGCATTTATTATAGTATCCTGTCATAGAATGGACAAGTCATTTTCACAAGAATGCTATATATAAGCTACAGTGAAACATTTTGATTCAAATTAATTTCCAACTTGTATTTCAGGAAGCCTTACTGAAGTATATATTTTTCAAGGTATTAGAAACATAGAATATCTTTTCCATTATTCACCAACCTCTTGTATGTTTATTTCTTGAATAAATTAATATACGAAGTGAAAAGGAAAGATTACATACCATTTTCAATGTAATTTATATTCCATAAGCATTACTTAAGTATGCACATGCCTTATAAATTAGTCTGAAAGCAGGAAACTTTATTTGGTTGGCATGTTCAGTACTGAAGCATGTTGTTCACATATTAGACATTACAGATTCTCAGGATATTCTGTTATTTTGCTTTGATTTTGTAAATGTACAGAAAATTTGCTTATTTTCAGGAATTTTTTCTGGTGTAATAGTGGCTAAGTTTCTGCTCTTTCCACTTCTGTCCCCTCCTTGTTCAGTTGTGGGGTGCCTCTGTATATCATCACATCACTTCTGTCAATATAGTTGGCTTTGGGGTTCTGGGGAAATCAGTTAAAAGAAAGATTTCAACTTGCTTAAAGGTCCATTCAGTAGGGAAATCCACAATGAATCCCCCTGACAGAAGTAAGAGGTGACACAGGATGGATGACTACACACAGTCGCTGTGCCATTAGAGGAAAGTCTATGAACATATGAGACATGTCTATCCATAATTCAGGGTTTAGGCCTTGCTTCTGAACACTGATGTATAATGCTATTTGAATATCCTGTCTGGAATTTCTGAAGGACATCAGGCCACAGGCTGAATTTCATATCTACCAGTCCCAGGCGGCCTGGACTCCATAGGAGGCCTCAAATAGTAAGAGGTAACAATGAGGGGCACAGAATCTAAAACCTACTGCGACAACGTAAAATTTTAGGATTAGGATTTATTTTAAAACTATGGAATTTAGATGTACCTCTGCAACATTGGTCTCCACGTATATGGTAGCTGTCTGAGATCCCATTTAGCCAATGTTGGGCTAGTCAAAACAATCAGTAGAGCTGGGCACCGATGTAGTTTACCCTAAGATAAATTCCTAGAGTTTACTTCAGTTGCCTAAACACAGGTATCCAATGGATGTAGGCGCCTTAAGGTATCTCTTCTGGCTGAAGTCAGCTGAATCATTCTGTGCATGTATTGACTTTCTCTAAATGAACTGCTCTAGAGTTTATACACCTAGTACCCATGTAGATATATTCATGAAGATACCTCAGTTCAGAAGTTTTTGATCTTAGCCCTGTTGTAGACATATTTAAGTGTGATGAGATCTACCCCTGGGTTGTACATAATACATTGATTTATAGAGTGAAGCCATCCTATAATATTGTCCAACTCCACATCACAATTCTCAGGCTTCCCCATTACTCTGATACAACTGTTTATGAGTCTGTAATAGCAGCAGATGACACCAATGGCCTGCATTGAAAATGGTCCTTTGTTTCAGAGGGCTACTTTTAATCTAGATTGTGTCAGTCTTTTGGTTCACCAGTGCAGCCACAAACTGCCATGTTAGCACAACTGAAAAGGTGGTGAATCACATCAGTGGTACAGGAGTGATAAGACAGGGAAGTGAAGGGAGTTGAAATTTCTCAAAGTTGTTTGGCTGTTGAATTTTGAATATCGAATTCAATTTTGAAGTCAGAATAACTATTCCTTCCAAAAGCAGAGGCTTTGTTTAAAAAAAGTATTCCCATTTTAGTAAGCACATCCCAGGATACTTAGAAAAATTAAATCCTTGAAGAGAAAAGTTAGTGCTGATGAAATGTTAACAATAGATTTTGTTCAGATTTCACTTGGTAGAACAGTTTTCTAGTACAATTGTATGCTGCAGATCTTACGTTGATATGACAGTTGGTATTCAGAGACCTACACAAGCTCAAAAGCTGATAGCAGTCTCTTGGGGAGGGTGGTAGGAAAGGAGTCTTTTAGATGAGATTACAAACGACTAAGTTTGACAGTCTGAAGCTGCTCTTGAAAGAGGGAGTTACCACTTCTTACCTCTTCCTTTTCCCCAGTCTCACTTTCCTTCTCCTTATCCTGGGACTCATTTGAGCTCATAGTGAAAATTTTTATTTTGTTTTCTTTTATTCCTCTTGGGTATAATAAGTGAGTTTACACCACAGAAGGTGCTGAGAAGCATCAGAGGAGTTTGAGGAATTACACTATGTGTATCACAGAAAGAGGACACAATATCTTTTGGAGACAGGGGACTGTCACCAAACAGACTCATCGCATGGCTTTATAAGCATAATGCTGGCACTTGGGCAGTGGTAAGGATATGTTCTTGGAGGCAGAACATCAGACTAGATGAGTGTTTATTATTCAGGAGCACTAAGTTCCCAAGTGGAAAAAATTATTTAAGTTGCAAGTCTACTCTTATCATCTTGGCATTTTACCTGTCTGACAACATTTTGTGTCTGCTTCTCTACTCACTGTACTCACTTCATAACATTTGTTGTCTGCAAAGTATTGAAAGATATCTGTCACACAAGGTGGAGCTGGGTAATCCTTTACTTCAGGGAGTCATGGAGGGAACTGTGCCCTTCTGGAACAATCAGTGGGATTGGGAGAGAGCATATACTCACAACCTTCCCATGTTTCACCAGGGCAGATGATGGCTACATAAATGTCAATTTTAGTAAATTCTATTGGTGAAACCACAATTGATTTCCACTGGAATAGGTACTTTAGCCACAGGTAGTTTGTTCCTGTTAAATGTTTTTCCTTTGTCAAGAGTGAGAATATGTACCTTGATAAAATAGTGGCTAATTCCATTAAAACTAAATTTAAAATAACAGTTGAATCCATTAAGAGTACAGATCAATGTACACCTTTAAATCCAAGAAGGAAAAGACAAAACAGACAATCCTCTCTAAATCCTAGTCAGCACGTTCTGTTGACCAGTAAAAACTGGATGGGGATAGAAATGAATTTGTTTAAAAATTCAGAGGAAAATTCTATTCTTAAATAATTTCTGGCAATCTGAATTGAGAGAAATATTTAAAGGACAAATTCTAGTTGTGTGATTTTTAGACTGCAACTCTAGAACAGTAGTGAGAAGTTGTTGAAGACGGTGAGATAGGCATTGACTATGCTTTTCTAAAATTTATCATCTTATTTATATTATATGGTTTAATTCAATGTATGACCTGAATGTATGCATTAAAAATAATTTTCTTTTGTTTTGAAATTATTACTTAGCAAATATTCTGAAAACAACAAGCAGATAAAACTAATAATATAATCTGATTAAAGTAATGTAGGAAGAATTCACAGATTTGAGCCAACATTAATAGCTTTGAAGGCAAAGACTGCCCTCCAGGTAAAATATATAGAAATGTCTTCTAGTGAGATAAGTTAGGAAGGTTGCTAAGAGATGAATAAGCTACATTACTCTGCTATTCATTGAAATCCTGCATTCACCACTACAACAAAAAAGCTTTTTTTGACACATTAATCTCTCAACTACAATATTCTTCAATTAAATTATGAACTAATGGCCTGCATAAATAAATTAATTAAAAAGGTCCATTTCCTATTACAGATTATGACAGTTGCCAAGGCCTCAATGCTGCAGACTTGGTTTGAAGTTCAGAGTTCTGAAGAATGATGAAGCGGAGGGTGATACCTTAGACTTGTGTAATTTTCTTTACCATAGTGACCTGACTTGTCAGTCAGAAAGCCAGGACACAGCAAACCAAAAATTTAGAAGTATCTTTTACTCTGTGTTTACTTTATTAAAAAAAAAAAAAAAACATCAAAACAAACCAGCCTGTTTAAAGGAAGAAGGAATTATAACCCATAATAGAAACTTACTTAACTAGGAAAAAGATAATTAAACATAGTGTTTAAATCCTTGGTATTCAAAGGGAACTATCAACATTTAATCAAGATCTGTGTGCATTAAGTTAAACGTATTAAAAGGCTATTGAAGGATAAACCTTGCTTCTTGACCATTTCTTCATCTTATTATGAAGATTAAAAAATATAATTCTTATCAAATCTATTACTTTGAAGATATAGCATCAAAAGAGTTCTATATTTTAGAGTGCTCAGAAAAATGCATTTCCTATGTAAATAAGTAGTATAGAAATAGCCATTTTATTTGACTACAATAATTTCTGTACTTGGTCTTGAATTCATAGAGCTATGCAGACTCTCTTTAGTGTCCCATCTACCCATTCACAATTTATTTTAAATACTGTTGCTGACAAACAGGAGGCAAAATTTAGACCAGTATATTTCTCTATAATCTAACTCTCTGTCTGCTAGACTTAATATGCTGGACTATGTAACAGGCTCAAGCATATTAAAAGACATGGACATGTTCCACAAATGTGGTAGCTGGAGAACAGGGCTTCAATTTCCTTTGTGTTGGATTGACAAAGTGTCATATTGCCTAAGCATGGTACAGTTTTCTACCATCTCCCTTACAGCAGATATCATATGGGTCTTGGAGTGGGAGAGGTGTCATATTGTGGCCTAAAATGTGAGATCCCTTCACTAAACTGGAGAGATGGGGAAGTAGTGAACCTTGTGTTCAAAGAAAGACCTGTGAGATATTCAGACCACTCAATTGCAGGGTGAAACTGCACCAAAAATAATATAGTTGCATTAAAACTTATGGCTACAATGAAACTAATCCACTTATCCTTGTGAATCTGAATGATATCATTGTCCCAGATGAATGCTCGAGGTATCTCCAGTGGTACGGTTTTAATTGCATCAGTTTTAATTAAGTCTGGCACGTGTGTATTCAGATTTTGCTTAGTTGTTTTCCACTGTACTGATGCTGTAACTATGTTACTTCAGGATGACTGTGCATATGCTGAACAATGCATATGATAGAGGTTGCCCTTTGACAGAGCTTGTCTTTTCAAATCATAGTTATTGATACTTTTTAAAAGCCTATTGGCTTCATGACACCCTCCAGCCTTTGGCAAACTGTAGTGAATTGTTGAACTGCATGATTTGATTTCACAGGTAGATCACTGTAAATATACGGTGGAAAACAACTAAGCAGAATCTGAACACACATGTGCCGGACTTAATTAAAACTGATGCAATTAAAATTATATCACTGGAGATACCCCCATACTCCATATTGCACCCCATAGGGAGGAAGGCTGCTGGTTTGCCTGTCTTGGCTGCTGTGATCAGGACCAGGGCAAACCATATGGAGGGAGCAGGAAACTGTACCTTCCTGACAAGTAACTGGACACACTACGATGGGAAATATGGGCAAGAAATAAGAGAAGCACAGGAAAGAGTGAACCATCAGCACTGCTAGAAACTGCAGACACATTGCTAGGAAAAAGGGCTGACATCCAGAAACAGAGCTATGGAATTTCTTAGGGCTGACTAAAATACAGAGGAGTTGTAGGAAACTAGCAAGAGTTTCTTGGAGTTTATATAAACCCAGAAAGCCACTGAAGTCTGCTAGAAAGACAGACTGGTGGAACATACCTCCCTTGAAAAGGCATAGGTGGAAGGACCAAGATCTTTGTTAATCATTTATTTAGGATTACCCCACAGGTGATCTTCATAATCCTGTTTTCTCTTCTCAAAGGGTTATGCTGTTTCAGTGTGTAAATTGTGTCATGATACAATATTGTGCCTGATGATACAGACACGTGGTATGTTGCTGAGATACAGAGGTTGATGTTGTGGCCACTTTAAAGAAGAAATATGGATTGTTTCACAGCTCCATCTGGTTTGGGGTCTTGGCATCTATTTCTGTTCCCAAATTTCTGGTGTAGTTTATCGTGTATACGTGGTGATATTTGATTTCTTCAAAGAAAGAATCTTTATTCGGGACTTCGAGTATGAAAGTTTTCTTCTGACCAAAGCAGCAACCTAAATCAGAAAAATGCATATAGCTAGCTTCTTTGTATTTAGGCAATCCTCAGTCATAACACTCTTGATTTGTTTTGCTCATGATCTTTAATCTTTACATTTCCTTGTATTTTACAAAGAGGGAGCTTGCTCACATTACTACTTCCACAACCCCACATCCACCAAGCCATTTTATAAGAAGCAAATGAATTTTAGTAAGTCTATCAGTGGCTCTACAGATTCCAGAAAAACTGGGATTGTGCCTTTGACCCTTTTACTGTTACTATTAGTGGTTATGTGGAAGTCTCAGTTTCTATTTCACTTTATGCATCCTAGTGTGATGTTTTACTGGAAGACATATCTCTTTATAATGATCTCACTTTCTCACAGAGAACTCTAATTCTATATCACATTTTCTGAAAGAATTCTTCACAAATGTTACATTTTTGCCCTAAAAATGTTATTTTGCATATTTTACTTCATGTGAGAAACAACTGACATAATATCTGCACCAATCTGAGTCAAAAAAGGGTCAGTATGTTAACTGCATCTCTACACCTAAGTATTACTGATAGTCTCAAATTTATGTCTTAACATTGATGTTTCTCTATCAGATCTTTTTTTTTTCTTTTTTTTTTTTTTTTTTAAATTTTATATGTAACAGATTAGTCCTAATTTCTGTTATTAATTTGCGTAACTCAAAAGTCCTGTTTCTCAGCTTTCACTTGTGCAAATTTTCAACCAGTGAGAGCATATGTTGCAGGATATTGCTCTCCAGCATGGCTTGAATCTGTTTCTTATTCCATAGGATTTCTTAGCAAACTTTTTATCATCTTAAAGGCATTTTACATCATGTGTCCTGGGTTTGAGTCAGTTGTGAGATGTTTTTTTGGTAGCAGGGGAGGGGGATACAACAGTGGCCCCCTGTGAGAAGATTCTTGAAGTTCCTTGGCTCCAAGTCAGCTCCATCTCTCCACCAAGGGTGAGACAATGTGCCTCTGCAATAATGTATTTAAGAAGGGACAAGGTGAGGAGGAGTCAGACTTGTGAGGAGGAGTTGCAGCAGCTGCCTGAACACCAAGGTCAGTGGAGGAACGGAGGAAGAAAGGAGGGGGGAGGTGTGCCGGAGCAGAGACCCCCCTGTATCCTGTGGTGAGACGGCAGGGCGGCCCCCCCCTGCCACCCATGAAGATCTATAGTGAAGCAGATGCTGATTTATGGCCTGTGGGGGGCTTCGCATGGATGACTAAGGTGGTTGTGCCTGAAAGAAGACAGGATCTTGTGGGAAGAAATAGTCTCCACTGTTGCAGTTCAGCGCTGGGAGGGTTGCAGCATGCAGGAGTGTCCCATGCCAGAGCAGCTTGGGAAGGGCTGCAGCCCATGGGAGTGACTCCAGTTGGAGAAAGTTAGTGTCCCGCTCCAGAGTAGTGTGGGGAACACTGTGGCCCATGGGAGAGACTCATGTTTGAGAAAGTTTGTGGAGGACTGTCTCCTGTGAGAGGGGGACCACGATGGAGAAGGAGGAAGAAGTTCCAGAAGCTCCCCCACTGAAGATGGAAGAAGTGGCATCACTGACTGCACCCCCCATTCCTTGCCCCTGCGCTGTTGCGGGGAGGAGGTAGAGATATCGGGAGCAGAACTAAGCCCGGGAAGAAGGGAGGGGTGGGGGGAAGGTGTTCTCAAGATGTGGCAATGCTTCTCACTGTCCTACTCTGTTAAATGTTGTTGTTAGTGTCTGTAATAAATCTATGTTCTTTTTTTTCTTCTCCTAACAAGTCTGCCTTTTGCCCGTGCCCATAATGGGTGATTTGCCCCTCCCTGTCCCATCTTGAATCCCAAGTATGACTTATTTCCCCCTTCTCATCGCTGGGGGAAAGGGGGAAGTGAGCAGCTGTGTGGTGCTCAGTTGCCCTCTGAGCTCATACCACATCAAATTATTCAGCTTCAAATTTTCTGTGTTTGCATAGATTTGGCTGAACTGTAGATCTTTTTCAAATACAGTACATTCCATTTGTAGTGATCATGCAATTATATTCACTGTAGCATGTTGGTTCTCTACTATCAAGATAATGTGAATAATAAATGTGTATTAAAAAGAAATCTTTACTAATATAAGCAAGATTATGTAATATTTAGTTTAATTAGTTTTATGGTCTTTTTTGACCAGTATTGTAGATTTTGAAAGTCCTTCTGCATTTTTCCATCTCAATATATCTATTAAGTCTTCTCTGAGGTGTCTCATTACCTTTGGACCCACTATCCTTTAACTCCTAAGTGGTATAGCATCAGTTACAGACAGTTCTGTTTCATCTCTGTGGATAACACAGTCATGGTTACTTGACAATTTATTCCCAAGCTGCGTCCAAGCAATAGCTAATAATGATTTTTTTTTTTTTTTCAATCTTTCACCTGTGTGAAACTGTACCTCTTAAAACCAAAGTGGAACATATTTTCAGCTTCACTCTTCTTACGTGACATTTAAAGAAACAGTCTACAGTCCACACTGTTCCTTCTAGCACAACATTTACAATCATCCTTAAGCTGTGTTTCTCTCTACTGCATCTTGAATGAACTCTGCACATTTTTCCTCTTCCCTGCAGATTTGGTACCAGAGATGACAAGGATATACTGGTGAATAATTTGCTCTCTGGTGTCTGAATGAGAAGCTATAGGATTTATTACTGAACTTTAATAAAATTAGACTATGATCAAAAGAATGGAATAACCAAGCTGCTTTTCTCTTAAAGCCCTACTTCTTTGTGTAGGCATACATGATTTTTGTAGTTGTTTTCTCTAAACTTTTCTGATGTTCAGAAAATTTTGGTGGTACAAACAGACCACTGTCTTCCAAAGTCTGTGTTTGGTTTACTGTTAGTTCTTGTGCCTTTTTTCAATGGTTCCAAGGCACACAGGAAAACCTCTCAGATTTCTTGCTCACAGTGAGGGAAATCCCATGCTCTGATCATGCAGGATCAGAAACAGAAGAGAGGTTGTTGCTCAGCACTGAGAATTAATGAAATTCAGGCCTATGTGTGGGGTAAACAATGTGATATACCAGTTGTCTGCAGTTCACTCTCTTTATGCAAGACTTGACAAATCTCTGCAGTTGTGCTCTGCAGCATTTTGATGCTCCAGCAAGGAAATCAACAGTGGCTCTCATTTTGAGAGGGATGGGGGTGGAAACTTGCTGATTTGCAATTAGTTGCAGGTTCCTAAGGCTATGACGGAGCTGACTGGGAGAGTCCAGCATTATGTTTGCTGTTTACATGCTTTAGTGTCCAGAAGACATGGCAATTAAAGTGTTTTATTTCATAGAGGTTCTGTAACTAGTTTTGTACTATTCCCTTTCATGGTCTTGTTTGTGGTATTAATGAAATTGCTAATGCAGATTTACTGTAATGAGTCTTATTCTAAGTACACACAATAAACACAAATTTACCTGAGTGACAAGATGTAATTATTTTCTTTGGTTATCTACAGGTTAATGTGTAAAGTAAACGGGAAACTATTACTTCCTGCTTTGATGGAAAACATTTTAATTATTAAAAAAGTTTTGAAATTAGGAGCTGTGCGTCATATTTTTAATCACTCCACCCTGGCAACTCAATCACCTTACAAATGGACATCTTAGCAGGATGCTGTGTACCAATACATTCTACAGGGACTGTGTAATGCAAGCTGAATCTGGCTGTTTCTGTGAAGTATTAGCAGTTGAAAACAGCATCAGCGAATAGTGATTTTTTTTCTTTGCTATTATTATTTATCAATTTTCTATTTTATAATTGCTACTGCTGTAGTAGCTATTTAATAGATAGGTCTCTTTAACATCTTTTTTTCCTTTTCTTTTCTTTGCTTCTGACAATTTATCCTTCTGTTGCTATTCAAGTGATATAACAGAAACTCAAAAAAGGAGCTAGTAGAGCACTCTAAAAGCTGTCAGATTTTAGATTGTCAAATCTCTTCTGGCAGCTCATTCCACAGCTGAGCAAACTTGAGTATGAACACTTTATCCTTCCTATTTTGTTCATGATTAAAAAGGTGCTTAACCTTCATGCAAAACTTTAAATCATGTCAGTAGTCCAACTGACTTTTGGGGACAGCAGACATGCCCCATGTTTAAATTGCCTCTCTGAATTGGAGCTTTGGTTCAATCTTTGGGCATCTGTCATAAACACCCCCTCCCCCCCAAAAAAAATCCCTTATCATGTCATAGGAGGATGAGAGTGTGGTTGCTGAGATACCTGGATTTTCCAAACACAAACAGCTGAAAACCAGACTGAAGTCTTCAGGTGGTAATAGAAGGTTAATAGAAGATTAGAGGGAGCAGTGTTGTTACGGTTCATTGTGCTGAGAAGAGTGGTAATATGCTCCACACTTGCTAAAGACTTTTCTTGAGGTCCCTCATTAGCCTCAGGCAAAATGCACTGTACAAAATCGTTGCTGACTGACAGCAGTTTTAACAGTATGACCTGACTTCTGCTTTTATTGACAGAGAATAAAGTCTCTATGCACAACAGCTACTCCGTAAGTGAAGATGAGCCGGGAGACAAGAGCCATGGTGAGGCAGGCAGGGCAGTAGCCTCACGGTCACAGTGAGGGCACAGTCCCACAATACCTGCACAAGAAAACCAGAGTGGATCTGATAAGAGTAAACAGGGTCATCTAAGAGTCCAGATCATTAGGCACATCCACAGTGACAAGGCACATCTGAAATCAAGCCAGGAAGTCAAGGAAGCAGATTAAGGTGCAGTCCAGGTCAGTGAGGTACACAGCCAGGCATGGCCATGACAGCAGGAGCAAAAGCAAGGGCTTGAGCTTAAGTGCAGCTCCTGCTGAGGTGGACAGGCCCTTGCTTGTCAGAGCATTTTCTCACAGAGCTCTTTTTACACAGCTCTCTGATTCAAGGCTACACAGCTGCACCACTGAGGCTGACCCTAAGCCCAGGCAGCCAAACCCTTGAGTAGTCAGGGCCCTGGCACAGAGAACTATAATGGAAAAGTTACTTAATGAGTATGCTAGTTAGATCTCTGTTTGTTCTTCCTGGTATTTAGATAGTGTAATTTTAGTCTTGTTCAAATGCATATGGATAGTCTCTAAGCTTTTATTTCTAGGTTGAGATTCAGGTTGCCTGTTAGGACAGTCAATAGTCACTTTCACAGGGCAATCTATACCTACTGAAATAGGTAGGCTTTTTGTCCAGTTGAAAGTGAGAAAAATGCATTCCAAAGGTGATTTAGAAAGCTAGCATGCTGTATAGAAATATTGCTATAACCAGCCATTACCTCTGGATGAAGGAATCTGTCAGAGATCTGGTTCCACTCTGAATAACACTGCAAATTAAATGCTGTCATTCACTCAGGAGACAAAGAGTAAAGGTCTTTTCTGGTAATATGTATCAACTTAGTTTGATGCCTTTTTCTATGATAGCAGGTGCTGATGGTGTTATCTACCTTTTTGGACCCAGCCTGGTTGTTGGAGAGCTAGCCTAGAAGTACAGAGTTGCAGGCTGTTCTCACCTGGGAAATGTAACCAGGGAGACTGATCCCACAGTTTTAATTTCTTGGGACCATGTTCAAACTATGGGATCTTTCACTACAGCCTCTTCTACTATAGCTCTTCCTACTGAGTCTGCACTAGCTTGCAACAAAGCATGCAAGTAATGAAGGTGAAGGAGAACAAATAAAAAGAGCATGATTCTAGCCTAGAGCTCAGGTCACTTGGCTGAGAGCCTGCATCCTATCTTTGCAGTCACTGTTCCCTTGCAGTGTATTTACATTGAACAGCTATTAAACAAAACAAGAAATACATCAGCAAAGAGTTTTACAGGGATGATTCAAAATCTCAGGAGCCCACTGCCAGAAATTAATGGTATCAGCAAGGATGGTTCAGTGAAAAAACCCTCCTGAAGGAGGGTTCAACAAAAGATCCGTTTTTTTAAGTGAATAAAACTGCAGTTTGAGCCCCCACCTTCTGCTCCTTCCTCAAACTCATAGCCATTTTCTTCCTTTCACCTCAATATATCAGCATAAGGAGTCCTTAGTTGAAAGTGGCTCTTAACTACTTTCAAACTTCAGGAGTTCTTGGAGATAAAGAACAACAAGTACTTGCTATTTAAAGGGAAAAAAAAAAAAAGCAGCCAAAGGGGAAAGGAAGTCAATACATTCAATAACATGAGCAAAACTCAGTCAGGTTTCTGTTGAATACTTTCATCATCTCAGTTCTATCAATTGTCCATCTTGATAAAAATAAGATTTGTTAGATACAGAAAATTCCTCACCTATCTAAAAACTCATTCCCAGATGACTCAGTGTTTATGTCTGCATTGTTAAGGCATTCATTCTTGTCCTCAGAAATTATCCCTAGATATTTTCTTCATATCCCCAGACACAAAGTGCCTTGCACTCACATTGCTGAGAACCAACCTCATCTAGGCAGAAAAGCCATGCCTGCCTAGCATAGAAGATAGATGACAATAGTTGCTATTTTGGACTTCATGTGACAGTAATTCTCAGGGAAAAAAAAAAAAAAAAAAAAAAAAAAAAGAAGAAGAAAATAAAAGAGGAGAAGGTGTATCCAGTTCAGAGAAGAGTAATAACATGAGGCTGTGTCACAATTCTTCTAATAGTACTTTTATACCATTTGATGTTGGAAAGACTTGACAAATTTTTAGGATTAAAGGTGGTTGTGTGTTGTGTTGATGACAATGTAGAATGAGAACAGTATCTTCTGCTCTTGTCAACGTCGCCTTTAGGCAGTGGTGCATGAAGTAAGCTATATCCAGTATTCTGGTTTCATCTAAGAGCAAATGAATGTATTAGCAATGTGAATATTCCAGTGACCAGAATCCAAGGGAGAACTGTGGATTTAAATAATTTGATGATATAGATGTACTCTAAGTATAACCAGCTAGGTCATGGCATGCTATCAGTCCTGTCAGCTATTGTCTTGGTTATGGTTCACAAAGTCACTCTTGTGAGATCACCAGAAAGTGGAGTTTGAACCATGAATTCAGCATGTTCTAGGCTTGCAAAATTACTTACAAAGAAACAGAGGCTTGAGGTGGGAACCCAAAGCAAATATAAAACTATGATGAAGCTCTTCCTTCCAAGGAAAACAATTCTTAGTCTTCAGGAAAACTCTGTGTTATCTCAATTTCTGTTATATCTCAACTCTATATCCACAGAAAAATCTTTTAAGGTCTATTTTGCATAATTGAAATTATCCATGAATGTCATTGTATTAACAATTATGATATAAGCATGATCAAGGAACTAGATTATATATGGAACTTTAAACATACAACACGATAGTTTCTGAAATCAGACCTGGTGAAAACTGACTTTTTCTTAATATTTTTGATAGATACTGAACTGGGACTGGCCAATGAAACTTTTTTAGCTTTGAGCTTGCATTATATGCTGGTTGAAATACACTGACTTCAGATACTAAAAAAAAATAAATATTTAATAATATCCTTCTGGAAGAGTTATATTTATAAATATTAAACATGAACAATATATTTAAATTACATGTTTCTTTTCCCTGAAAATTAATACAACATTTAAATAATAATGCCATTTCAAATTACTGTCTTGAGTAAATAAATAACCTGAAGGTTTAAATTGGATTTTGTATCTTCTTTCTTTTGGCTTTAATTCATATCTTTTATTGTTTCTATTTATGTCTCTTAAGGCTTTTTAAGATGCCTGGTCAAATAGTAGATCTTTCTGAGTACAGAACACTAAAATCCTTGCAATATCAGTGTCAGATATTCTCAGGGCTATTCATTTAGAAGCATTTTACCTCATAAAGTGTAATGCTTTTAAGTTTTATATATCTGTGTTTCTTTATGTTTCTCAGGGCTAATTCTACATGACAGCAAGTGCTAGATTAAGTGGCCAAAATAGAGCTTCATATGGCAAGAAAAAGGTTCCTGCAAACTATTATGAACCATTCTGCTACATTAGCTCAGTTTTCCCTCTGTTGAACCTATCTCTAATTCAGTCACAGATGTTATGTTATCTTTTTGCTTTTAACAAATTATAATAAAAAATAAGGAGCTAAACTGTTGACTTATACTGCTGCCAGGAGCACTGTGACATTACTTCCACAGCAGGAGGTAGTGATTACGAAGGGCTCCTGATGCTCCTCAGTGCTTTCAACAAAGACAGACTACAATTATGTTTTAATATGAAAGGGATAGCTTAAATACTGTGGTTCATTGTCAGGTTTGATATCAACTTTTGTAAACAATGAGGCTATGTATTCTTTAACTGACCTAAACATCAGAAAGGTTTTACTAGCAGTAAGTTAAATGTTTTTGAATAAGGAGGACACAGAACTCATACTGAATTTAAGGAATTATATGTCTACTTTTCAAGAAAAAAAGAAAATGTGTGAATTTAAAAATATGTTTTAATATTTTGATCTTCACCTCTGAGATGTAAGTAATGATATTGACCAAGTGAATCTGAAAAAAACAAACCTTTATTCCAAAAATATAGAACAAACATTCAGATCACAGCTACAGCTGAAGCTGCAATTGTTTCTTAGAGGTAGACATTTATAACCCCAAAAAGGTTGAGGGAGGCAGTCCCAGTTAGCCACGTTTTGTTATGATTATTATTCAGAACTCTCCCTAGAGTTCCTAGATCCAACTCCCATTTTTCCTTTGCTACAGGTTCACAGTGCTAAGGTCACACCTACATTGTAATTGTTAATTAAATATATATAAATCACTATTTAGGTCTATGAAATCCTCAACTACAACATACCTATACTAAAAAAAAAGTACAGATGCAAAACTATTCTGAAAAGACAATAAAACAAACAATTCAGATCCAATTTTGCTTTCACAAGTTTATGAATCTGTGTGAACACCAGCTTTAAGTTTCATGCACAACAAAGTAGCATTTTCATCGTCCTTAGAAATGGGAAGGTATCTCAATCAAGGAAAATATATTCCTAAACACGGACTGTTGGAAAGCCCCTGAATTCCCTAATAACTGGTGGAAATTAATTAAATATTCAAAATTTTATTTCAGTTTTTTTTTAATTTGAATTCAGTTTCGTGTTTGTTATCTTCATACAAGATTATTTGGTTTGATTTGCATGGAGTTTCTTTTGTAGGCAAAGTCAGATGATTCCAGTAAGAGGGGAATTATTTTTTTTTTGTTTGAGAAAGCTGAAAGCAGGTTGTTCTGTAATGACAAGAAATATTAAGATGGCATTGGGTGCATTAGAAGCTATGTATTTACCAGTGTTGGAGTAGCATCACTGACAAATCTTGTTTTAAGAGTGGCAATAATCAGCAGTTACTGGTATTTTAGTGGCAGCACAAAAAAAAAAAAAAAAAAAGAAAAAGTTAATAAAAAGTGCATTTCCCTAACTTCTGTTTGTATTATTTTAAATTCTGTTTTATAAATCACTGAAGATTCAAAGGCACATAAACTAATGAAATACTGCTGTAAGCATTTTATTCAAGATTTTAATTTCTTCTGTTGTTAATAAACTCTTGTAAAACAAAGTTCTGTAGGAAGGGTGTGTTCTTAGGTATGTGCAGCTCTGAGGAGCTACAGCTTTAAAATGTGTCAAAGATTTTTAGCTGGTTAATGAAGTTCCTGTCATGGACAGGTGTTATGACCAGCTTGTGTCCACGTTAGTGTCTCTAAAGCCCACACTCTGGAACTCTTTGTCCAGCTCCTGTGCTCCTTCTCTCTGCTTCTCCCCTTCCCCTCCCCCCCCAACCCTCCTCCCAATGTTTTTGTGTGCAACCTATCAATATTTTTATATGTAAGGTGGAAGATTAATCTAAACAAATATGGATAATAAAAAATTCAATTCAAATATTCATCTCATTCACAAACAAAACTTTAAAATATAGTAAATGAATTGTGAATAAATGTGCTGCTTTCCACTGACTGTAAAAGGAATCTAGACAAGCAGTTCAAATTTAAACTTCTTGTCGTGGTTTGAGCCTGGTCAGCAGCCAACCACCACACAGCCACTCTCTCTCCCTTCTCTTCCGGCAATAAGAAGGGACAGAGAGCCAGGATTGGGGTTTGAGATAAGACTGGGATGGGGAAAAAATCACCCTTTATGGGCACGAGCAAAAGGCAGACTCATTAGGGGAAGAAAAAAAAAGAACACAGATTTATTACAGACACTAACAACAACATTTAACAGAGTAGGACAGTGAGAAGCATTGCCACATCTTGAGAACACCTTCCCCCCACCCCTCCCTTCTTCCCGGGGCTCAGTTCTGCTCCCGATATCTCTACTTCCTCCCCCCAGCAGCACAGGGGCAGGGAATGGGGGGTGCAGTCAGTGATGCCACTTCTTCCATCTTCAGTGAGGGAGTTTCTGAACTTCTTCCCCCTGATCCATCATGGTCCCCCTCTCACAGGAGACAGTCCTCCACAAACTTTCTCAAACATGAGTTCCTCCCATGGGCCGCAGCGTTCCCCACACTGCTCTGTCATGGGTCACTAACTTTCTCCGACTGGATTCCCTCCCACAGCTGCAGCCCTTCCCGAGCTGCTCCGGGGTGGGACTCCCCCGCATGCTGCAATCCTCCCAGTGCTGAATTACAGCAGTGGGGCTACCTTTTCCCATGAGACCCTGGACTTCTTCAGGCACAGAACCTTGATCTATCAGGCAGAAGCCACAGGCCATAAATTAATGTCTGCTCCATTGTAGATCTTCATGGGTGGCAGGGGGGGCTGCCCTGCCATCTCACCACAGGATACAGGGGGGTCTCTGCTCTGGCACATTTCCCCCTCCTTTCTTCCTCCGTTCCTCCACTGACCTTGGTGTTCACGCAGCTGCAGCAACTCCTCCTCACAAGTCCGACTGCCCGTCACCACATCCCTTCTTAAATACGTTATCGCAGAGGCGCAGCCGATTGGCTCAATTTCCCAAACAGAAGTGGAGCTGACGTGGAGCTGGGGGAGCTTTGAGAAGCTTCTCACAGGGGGCTGTCCCTATAGCTCCCTCCTCTGCCACCAAAAAACTCCGCCACTCACTCAACCCAGGACACTAGTAGCAGTGGAGCTGGGTAACGACCTCTGGTTTAATTTAGCCGGGTGTTATTGTTTCTTAATATGAAGGTTGATTCTAGGTGCTCTAAAAAAACCTGATCAGTGGTTGTAATCTTGGATGAGCCTTAAACGCAAACGCTATGATTCATAAGTGCCTTATTTGTGTGATTCCGGATCTGAAGTGACAATGTGATCCATCTAGAGAAGCACTGTTATTTTTTCACATTTTATGTCATAGAGAACTTGAGAACAAGGTATACTTGTTATCCTTGGGTTATCCTGACCAACTACAAGCAGTTTAGCTCTTAGTTTAAACTTTGTATCACAGTAAAAGAAAGTAACAAATTCCATTTGGGTTGCTTTAATTACTTATAACTCTCCTTTTGGCACCTTCTATTGTCTCATCTGTGACTACCATGTTTACGTATTTCTGTCATTCTTAAATGTCCAAGATATTGATATATTAATCCAGTCTTTAGACAAGTTGACAATTTCTTTGTATCTGAGTGAGCTGTGCTTTAATAATATAATGTTAAGTGGATATGATCAGATCCTTGTAAATGGACTGCAGGTTTCTTTTGCATTTTTTAAAATACCAGTCTCCCTGTTAAACTACAGGACATGGACTATCATGAGGTTAGTGTTAAGATCTACATGACTCTTCTGTCTCTGAAGATAAAAAAAATATGCCAATAATGATTTTCTTATGAAGGAAACTATGGTAATTAAAAATGTCATAAGCTGTGACAACTTTCATTCAGTTGACCAAATATTTCAAACTTCTGTAATTCAAACATGACAGTGACTTAATAAAATGACTCCAGAGATTGTTTCTAATGATGTGCCCTTCTTCACTTGAGGGTACAAAATTTATCTTTATACTTAGTGGCTTGGACCTATATGAAAAAAAAAAAAAAAAAAAAAAAAAAAAAAAAAGAAAAAAGCTTTAGTTATTTAGAACTTGGAATAATGGTAGCTATAGCTGGCTTAAACACCTTGTTCTGTTTGATAGCCTGCCTGTGTGGATTTGAGCAACTCATTAAACCCAGATCATCAAGTAAATGTATTTAGCTGTATAAGCTCTAGTGTCTAGATACTATATGAAGTTTCATTTTTCATCTATTTTACTTTATATATTTGTCTGTTAAATTGTAATGGAGGCACTTCTTCACCTCACAAGAGCTGCATTGGAACATACTGTGAAGTTCTTCATTGTTGTTGCAGAGGGTGAACGGCTACTGTGAATTGATAATAAAATGCAAGAGTTGTAACCAAGCAATTGATAGATGTTTTCTGGCCTAAGAGAGAACTTCTGTGTTCCTAAGGCAGAAATTGCCAATTTATCTAAGTCCAGTAGGCAGTGATCCATTTAAAAAACAGAATACCTTTACAGCTAGCAGCTTCCTGAGAAGACTTAAGAAAGAGAACTTGGACTAAGCACCTTATCACTGGCCTTTCCAGGTGTTGTGGTTTAACCCCAGCCAGCAGTTCAGCCCCACCAGCCACTTGCTCACTCCCCCTCAGTGGGATGGGGGAGAGATTCAGAAGGGTGAAAGTGAGACAACTGGTGGGTTCAGATAAAGAGAGTTTAATAGGTAAAGCAAAAGTTGTGCACTCATAAGCAAAGCAAAACAAGGAATTTATTCACCACTTCCCATCAGCAGGCAGGTGCTCAGCCATCTCCAGGAAAGCAGGGCTCCATCATGTGTTAACAGTGACTTGGGAAGACAAACACCATCGCTCCAAATGTCCCTTCCTTCTTCTTCCCCCAGGTTTATATGATGAACATTATGTCATATGGTGTGGGATATCTCTTAGGTCAGTTGGTGTCAGCTGTCCCAGCTGTGTCCCCTCCCAGCTCCTTGAGCATCCCTAGCCCACTTGCTGGTGGGGTGGAGTGAGGAGCAAAAAAGGCCTTGGCACTGTGCAAACACTGCTCATCAGTAACTAAAACATCCCTTTATTATCAACACTATTTCCAGCATAAATTCAAAACATTGCCCCATACTAATTACTATGGAAAATATTAACTCTATCTCAGTCAAAACCAGCACAACAGGGAAGCTGGGATACCTTGATAAAATCTTTTACTGTACCAGCTTGCTCAACTCCTGTAAACATACAAATGGGACTTCTACTTCCAAGGCTGTCAATCTCCCATCTTTCTGAGCACTAAAATATCATAAAAAGAAACAGGTGTTGCTGAGCAAGAGAAATGAAATGGTTAGCTTTGTTAAAGCAGTTAAAACCCCACAAACTGCATTCACAGAAGGTAAAAAGGAAGGAAGAAAATAAGCCAGATACCAGAATAAAGCAATAATTGTAAAGTGAAATGAGAACACTAAATTCAGAAGGTGATAATAGTTTTTAGCTTTAAAAAAATAGAAAATGACTAGAAATAAATGTGTAATCAGCACAGAGGGAAAAAAGGAAATCAG
Organism: Tyto alba; assembly: GCF_018691265.1. Taxonomy (NCBI): domain Eukaryota; kingdom Metazoa; phylum Chordata; class Aves; order Strigiformes; family Tytonidae; genus Tyto; species Tyto alba. The sequence continues at coordinate 36,953,492 of NW_024881316.1, read as the reverse complement.
ACTCTGTAGAAGTATGATCAGCAAGTTTTTAGGAGCCTAATTAGGCATAATAATACTTGGCATTATACAGTGGGTGTTGAACAGTCCTTGCTTTTAAATGTTCTAAAATGTGCTTTGAATCTGTCAGCAAGTTATCTCCTGTATCATTTTTTATTTATTTTTTTTTTCTCATAGTGATAATTACAGACTTACACAGACCTAATTAGAAACTGAAGTTGAATTTTTTGAATTTTAGGGGATTAATTTTCTTAAAAATGTCATAACTCCTGTTACACCTGGACATAGACAGTGAAGATCATAAAAACTGTTCTGAGTTTAGTGAAGCAAGCTAATCTGTTATTTAGGTACATAGTTGCTGTTTTAAACATTAGATCATGGTCTGCTACATTCTGTAGTGCTTCTACCTTGAAAAGGAACTATAAAGGAGATCTGCAAGAGTTTCTGACATTGATTAATTCCATTCTGAAAACAATTAACCAGGATATACAGCATCTGCTTTTATTTCCACAGCAGAGAGTAAAACCACAATAGACTATAGTGTGTCCATGTAAAACCAGTGAAAGTGTTAAACTGCCAAGTGGGTGATCATGAGTAATGGGAACCAAATTTAGTGCAGCATGTTTTGCATGTATGAACATCAAAGGGAAATTTTTAAAAGGAAGGCTGGCCAAATAAGAAAACTTGGCCATGTAAAATATTTATGTTACTGAAATATAACTGAAAGAAAAGAATCAATGACATATTGTGATCTAGCCATAAACTATTCCTTAGAGAAAGAATGTGGATAATAAAGATGCACATGTGAAACTAAACCTTCAGGAGAGAATAGAAAATGTGGTAAATTTGTACTGTTGACCTCGTAATCAGAGCAAATGTAGAATAGCATGTTGTGAGACATTTAAAAGAGTTAAAACTAATAGAGCAGTAATAATGAAATATTTCAGAGGTGCACACATAAATTGATCAAATATCACAATAAATGTTAGGAGAAGAAGTTTCCTAATGATTTCAAACAATTATCTCTTAACACAATTATTTCTCATGTCTAAAGGTTAAGAAATTCCCCTCAGCCTATTTTCTTGCAATTTACAGAAAGTAATGGGAAAAGAAACAGCTAAGGTAGAGGCTTTAACAAATATTGGCCAAAATAGATTTAGAAAAAATATTCTATTTGGAAGAAAAAAAAAAGATAACAATGCAATCAAATGACATTCAACTTCAGAAGATATTAAAATCCAGCCCTTAGCACACATACTCCTCTATAAAAAACAAAACCACAAAACCCACCTGATCTCTTAGAATCTAAACGTTTCATGATAATGTGTTGTCTGTCAAAACTTTATTTTTCTAAGTTGACTCCTACAGTTATTCAGCTCCCAGATAGTATAGGCCATACTACAGTTGTAGTAAGAGGACTAACTCTGTAGGTAGTTGCCCCCTCACGCAGACTGATTTTCCAGCCTGTTGATTGCCTTGTGGACTAGGCAGCTAAAGAAGAAGTAAAAAAAACCCTATTTTATTCTCCAAATATGGAATTTTACATAATTTGTCTTTCATTGAAATTTTTAAAATCCTCTATTTTTTGTCTCAGTTGTAAAAATCAGTGCTTTCCAAACACTCAATAGAAGGAAATGTCACTCTTTGGCAAGCCCTAGTTAAAATGTCAGTATATGGAGGCTTCCTAAACCCATCTTTAAAAAGTCATGGACACGTGGAAGCCACTACATGAGAGAGAATAGAAAATTGATGTAAAAAATACCACAAATGTTTGAAAGTAAAATATGAGTTGAAAGTTTGGAGTTCTGAGGGAATCTGATCTGCAAACAAGTGGAAAAACATAATCTCAAACTCATTTATCTGTGATGAGCTCAACTGGTGTGGGGATTAGGATGGAAATTACTTTGCAGAAACTTGTTTGCATTTCCAGAAACTCACCCTTTCTGAAATCTGGTCCAGTCTCAGAAATTATTCATGGCATTATACACTTCTTAAACATGAATTAGGAATAACCTCAGGGGGTCAGTACACTTATTTCTATACCCTGTTCAGAAGCTGTCTAATGCAATTTTTTACAATTCCCTTTTGTTCTTATGACAGTCAATAAGAAGATACTTCTAGGAAAGTCCATCTGGATATACTAAATGCTTACAAAGACAGATGGCATATGAGACAGAATCACACTATGCATTAATATGACCAAATGCACAACTAATTGCAGCATGAATTTAGTCTCTCCAAAGCTGCATTAATTCATTATCTTAGTCTGAACATGCTTACAGTAAGTAGGATGCAAAAAAAGTTTTCACATGAGAAAAAAATCCAAGATAATACTTAAAACGCACAGTACACCTAGTCACTATCAATGCACAACTGCTAAATTCTGCACTTCAGTGCTTTTTTCATGTCTCCTCTCACCTGTAACACAATGCCATACTCAATGCTGAGGATTAAATTCTTTCCCACCAGAGATTCCCCTGTATTCCAGGTGACATGGACAAAGTATATTTCAGTACATGGAAGATACATCTCAAAGTACTCAGAGATGAAGTACTGCCTTGGAGGAAGCAGTAACTGAAGCTGAATTCTGAAAGCTGTAATAGAAAAACTAGAAGATTTCTGAGCAACAGCAAGTTTGATCAAAGATAACTTCAAGTTTTTACTAATCATTTCCATATGGGGAACAGCATCCCCAGTGCTACAGAGGGGAAGGAAGGCCTTATGACATCAACTTGATTTGAATAAGTTCATGATTCATGTGGGTACATGAGTTTCATGGAGGGAAAGAAAGGAGACTGATTCTGTTGGAAGAACTGAGGTAGATGAAGAAATGTCCTGGCAGTGATCTCTGAAATGTTCCTAGGACCAAAATTAAGGCTGCCATGTAACCTGGACAAATGTCAAATTACTGAGTCTAAATTTTTAAACCTTGTAAATGAACTGTTAATGAAACAGATCATAGTAGTCCAAGAAGGGAGAATTGGTTTAGAGCAGTGCGTATGTTTTGGTTCCAAATGTGTCTATTACTAAAACACTACATATCAGTGGCCATAATGTACATAGATTTCAAAAAAGGGAGCAGATACCACCCATCTGATGTAACAATGCTTAATTTTAAGAAGGGCAGCTAAATTAGAAAATCATTTTAAACAAGAATTAGAAGCAACAGATGAGAAAGGTATAAATTTGCAGGTCACACATATACTGTTTTGTTGTAACGATATCATATCAGTATTTTTAAACAGGTTGAGACTCAATACAAATAAAAGTAAATAATAAGATCACAGAAATAAAAAGAAGTAAAAACCTCCAAAAATCCCAATGTTAAATAGTGATGTAAATCCTACAGAGAACACAAAAAAATTCCTTGCCATCTTCTAACACTAAATTAAGAGAGATTTCTCAAGCTAAAAAGCATCTTTAAGAAAGCTGAAGCTGTATTCAATAAGGAAAATAAAATTAAAAAAAAACATTTGATAAGATTAAATGAAATAAAAAATATTAGCAAGGCAGACAAAACAGGTTTTTAGAAAACCATGCAGAAGACCTAAATCTAAGGAAAAAGGAAGATTTTTCAAACACATTAGGATTAGGGGAAGACAGAGAGTCTTTAGGTCAAAAAGATCAATGTATATAAAATGTGCTTTGAAAAGATAAAACCCTGGCAGAAAAAATAATTTTTACACCTGTGTTCAGTGGGAAGGAGAGGAGGAAGAGCATATGACAGAGCTTTATTTCTTGCAAAGTGATTTGGAGATTTTTCTAAGGTGGAAATGTCAATAAAAGACTATACAACAAATGAAAACAATAAACAATACCAACTCAAAAGATCTAAAGATCTGTAATGAAAGTAAAGTATGAGCTAGATCAATTATTTATCATGGTATGTAAATTATTGCTTAAATTTACCTCAGTGCCGGTGATTTAGAAAGTGGCAGATATGATGCCAATTTCCAACAGTGTTACCAGAGAGAATTCAAACTTCTGTAGACAGGGTAATCTGTATCAGATAAATTAGCCTGAACAGTGTTATGGGGTGCATGGTTAAAAGAAAAGAGTTAATGCTAGTTTTGTAATGAGAAGTGGTCTATTATGAATCTATGGACTTTGAGTAAATGAATAAGCATAATTAAGGGATATGCAGATTACATATGAAGGTTTCTAAAATGCATCACCAGTACCAAAGTCTCTTAATCAAGTTGATGTGAGAAAAGAAATATGGTCTTTCCATAAAAAAACATTTATAAAATAGGAAGCAAACTGTGGGAATATTCAGCCTCTACTGTGAAGAGAAGGTACTTATGGCATTTTAAGGAGCTCTACAGTGTGTTGACAATATTAGATGCTCATAATCAGTTATTCTGATTGTCAGTTTGTTTAGAAACATGGAAGCTGACAGGGAAGAACCAAAGAAGGACCTCTTGATGCTGGATGACAGAGTGATAAAGTGTCAGATAAATGAGTTAGAAAGTGAAGGATGAGGAAACAATCTATTTACATAGAGGTGAGCTTTGAACTGACCATCCATTTCCAACTACTATGATACAGGAATGGTATTTTAGTTTTGTAATATTAAAATGTCAGCTCAATGCCCAGTAAATCAAAAAAATATTACAAATTATTAAGGCAAAAAAGAAAGATGAAAACCAAAATATAATGCACTAGTGGTGCACATCCTGAATGGTATGTGCTGTTTGGGTCCTCCATGTCAAAAAGGTATAACTTGAAAGTATACAGAGAAGATTAAGGCGATCAAAGGTACAGTATGAACCTTATGAAGGGTCCCATGCAAGAAAAGAGAAGACTGATTCAGAGGGATATACTGCAGAAACCTATAGAATCGAGAGTGGCATGGTGAAGGTGAATAGAGAATAACAGTTCTTGTCTCATCTGAAACAAACAAAAGAAGTAAAGGCTTTGTAAAGTATATAGTCAAGAAGAGGTGCTTGCCAGAGGGTATTCTGGATGGTAAAACCTAACTGAGATTCAAAGAAGAGATAAACATGGAATGATGTGTTAAAAAAGCTGAAATCAGATTTGGAAAGTTCATGAGCTGTAAACTGCTAGAGACTGGTTCCCTTTCATTGGCCTTGTCTGTTGGCTGCAGGAGACTAGGCTAAAGGGGCCTTTATTTTTTCTTCTATGAACATTCTTATGCTCTTATATGTCTGACAGATGACTGGTACAGTTTCCTGAATGTTCTGAGTCAAGCCCAAAGAACTCTTTCCTGACATGTAAGATTGAAACTGTGGTATATCAATAGTTGCACTCCACTGGGTAAAGGGTATTAGAAGACATTATCTCTTTACAATGGCAGCATCTAATTCAATGTTTTTTGTTCTTTGGGTTCTAACTATTCTAATAGGAAACATTAAGTAAGGCTGTGGATCCAGGTTTACCTTGGAAAATGAGTCATGTTATTTCCATTTCAGAAATGTGATAAAACTGCTAGTTGCCTAGATGACTTGCTCAAGACACAGAAGTAGAATGCAGGCCTTCAGACTGAGCCTGATAGATTTTAACTGTGCCATATGCTATACATAGCAAACTTACTGACAGGCATATGACTTATTCATGCTTATTCTTCTTGATTGATGTATTTCTCAGCTCGACCTAGAGGTTAAGAATAAAATCAAGGGAATCTTAAATGAAAGGCACTTGCATATTTAAAGCATAGATGGAGAGGGTCCATATAACCAAGAAAGAAATTGAACTGTCCAGGTCACATATCTGTAGAGAAATACTTTTCTGTAAATAGCTTTATTTTATCTTAAAAATTAATTAATTAAAATGTATTCAACAAAAAGTTGTCTGATAGGAACTATTTCCTGGATTGACAAGACTCAGGCATGACTTAATTGTCTTTAAATTCCTTAAAAAAAAAAAAAAAAAGAAAAAAGAAAAGAAAAGAAAATGAGATTATTTTCTACTTCTGTTGATTTTAAAATGTACAAAGAAGAAAAGCAGCAAAATACTATGTCTAAGGATCTAAAATTCTGGATAAATGCATTATAATGCATCAAGTTGGCAAAAGGGTACTACTGAAAATTGTTTATGTGAACATCATGAAATAGCTCAGCAACATAGACGTAGTCTGTTATCATAGTATTATATTTGCATTTTGAGACAGGAAAACATAGTTGCCCTCTATTCTTCCTGTTAATGGAATTATATTGTTGCAATTCTTTCTCTTAAAAGACAGTTATTATTATTTTTTTTTTAGAACAGTTTCCATATCTAGATGGCTTTCCTAGAGGTTTTCCTTTACACATTTGATTTTTGTAAATATAGTATTGAAATGATATTTTAAAAACATTTTATGGTTCAAAACAAGTAGAGTATTTCAGAAGACAACAAATTTTCAGGGTTGTATTTTGTTCCAGGTACAAAGCATATGTTTCAGTAGATTGTCAAAAGATTCTGTGGCAACCTGTGGATTTCCAAGTTTAATATTTGAACATGAATTATGTTGAATAAATACTGAATCAATATCAACATGACAAAAAGGTGATTCTAATTGGAAATTACAGTCTTGCAGAGCAACATAGAAAAGGTTAACCTCACAAAAGAAAAGTAATCAGTAATTCACGTTTAACTCTAAATGCTAGTTTTTTGTCCAATTAAGATCCGTCTGCTCATAGCCTTTTTGTGCATATCAAACATGATGTTCAAACACAAAATATTCAAAAGTCTTCATGCAGAGAGGAAATAACAACCTCTTTAATGAGAACTGTGCATCATTCCTATTATTCTGCCACAAAAATTTATAGTAATCTAATAAATTATCTGTGCTTGTTGTAAACTGACTTGAAGATTAATCTTTGTTAACCACTTGTTTAATGCTACAGTTAATAATTAGTTACCTTGTAGCCCTATATCATCCATCACTTTGCTGAACTGAATCAATTCTTTTTTTAACTTATAAGAGGTTGTTTATCTTTGCTTAAGGCTACTTTGTATAAAAGATATCTGAAAGGTTATAGAGTACTGATTCTATGAGAGTATATTCTGCATGCAAACCACAAATTGTTCTTCATAAGTTTCCATGTTTATTGCTTTCCACAATAAAAAAGAATCTTTTATTGTCATTTTCTTCAACATAAATGTCAACCACATAACTTTATATCATGTTGACTCATAAATATTTTCATACATTCTTCAGTGGGAATTGGGTTTAGATAAATTAGCATAATCTATTGTGCACTAAATATATTTTCTGAAATCTGTAAAGATTATATTCTAATTGCTTTTATTTTGGCAGAGAATTTACATAGCTTTGACAGTATTAAAGACTAATAATAATTTAAAACCAAAACATTTAATACCACTGGTCTTTCAGAATTTAATTTTGCTGCTGGTAGGACCTTGTCTTGAAGAGGGCCATGTGGTTTTGGCTTTTCTGCCTAGAATCGTATTCCAGTATTTGACATGTTTCTGACTTGTGAATTATCCTCCAGGTTCATATTGTATAAATTATTCATATATCAAAGAAATTTCTCTCAAGTGATGGAGACAAAGTGTGCAATCAATATCCATTTTTTTCCCTAGTAAAGTAGAAATAATTATATAAAATCTAAAAAGGTAAAATAATAATTAAATAATTAAATAAATAAATATATTAAAAAAATGCCAAGGGTTAGCCTTTATTTTCGCCAAAATCTGCAAATTAATAATTACAGTTCCCAATGTGATGATATCTCAATCTCCTGGCACATATGTTGCATTCTGTTTTGCAGCACATGATAATAGCTTTAATGCTTTAATATATTTATACAAAGCAGCTGAGTTAAAATTGCTTGGAGAACTATAATTTTAAATATGTTGTCTTTTGTGTGCATAACACCACAGCCATAATGCACTATCAATGTATTTTTCCCCATTTAATTATGTAAAGAATAGATTATACACCTTCTAGTGTGCAATATACTGCACTATAGAATGATCAGCTGGATCATCAGCTAGTGAGAAGTCTGTAATGTGGATGAAATCTGATCGTTTGCAGCAGCTGAGACTGTTCTGGTATGATTAGCATGGAGGGGATACAGCACATTAACATCAAGACATTGCAAGGTCTTTACCTGTCTTGCAATAGATTTTCCCTGAAATTGGAATGCTAATTCTAGTCTCTTGGGAAAGAACAGCTGCCTGATCTTGTGCTCGGTTACATGGGTGTAAGTCAGAAAGAACTCCCTGAATTCAGTGAAGTTACTCAAGTATGAAAAGCAGTGTGATATCCTCATTAGGACTGAAAGATATTGTGTGAGGTGACCTGAAATAAGCTTGTAGTGAGGTAAAATAAGTTCTTATAATGTGCTTTCATTTGGTTTATAAGTAAAGAATAATTTTAGACTAGCCCCCCTTACATTCTCATCAGAGCCATTCTTGGTGCAGTAAGAGCTGACAAGGTGCATTTTCTTCTTGACTTATAAATCAGAGGCTTAAAGGAACTTTTGAGGTAATGTGAAACAAAGACTGTTTTTACCCATAAATATTTATTGAGCTATGTAGTCTTTGGTTTAGTACCTTCTTGACATACACCACCTACTCAATATTAAAGCAAATTAATACCAACTGAAATAAAATGTATTTCAGGAATTGGTATGAATGTTGATGTTTGGTTTTCAAGATATTGCAGTACAAGGCAATTTTGCAAAATGGGAAACATTGGTCCAGAAAGACACTCTGATTTCTGCTTCTTTATTGCACTTTGGTGGAGCATTTGCAGGCCTGGATCATAGCCAGAGATGGTGAGAAGGGTTTGACAATTGTGGGACATCTAGCTAACCAAATCTGTCATCATCACTGCTGCTCTAGGAAAATAAGCTATTAATTCAAGGTAGTGAAATGAGAAGGTTGTGGAATTAGCAGTCAAGAGAATGAAAGTGTCATTTGGTAACCAAACATCCAGTTATAACTGTGATCCTGGGCTGTTTCTCTGATCTCACATGATCTGTGCAGCAAAAGCAAAGCTGGTGGAAAGTGGGAATAATGGTGTAGGTATATCTCCATGAAGAGAAAAATTAAGATACTCTATGATTCCATAACACCAATTCCTTTCTACAGTATGAGACTGCAATATAAGGAACAGGTATGAACATTCTGCTTGATCGTCTTTTTGAGGAGTTATTGCACAGTCTCTATTATGAGCTAGTTTGACAATTTTATTTACTGCCTAGTTTCCTGTGGCTGATGACAGGGTTGAAACCACTCACTTTCATCCATTTCTCTATTTCCAAGAATATAAGAACAAAATCCAGCCATGGTGAATGCAAGCATAACACTGAAAATCATTGAAGTGACTGTGTGCATGGAAAGGTCCTGGGTTATGTGACATGCATGGAGCAGAGGATAACATTCACACCTTTCCCTCCAGCTTCTGTGGGGAGTTGTATGAAATGAGGTCAGTGCCCAGCAGAGAGCTTTTTTTGTTCTTGTTCAACTGAATCCTATACTTGTAATTTAGTCCCACAAGAAACAAACCCAGTATGAGTTACAGTTACCTTATTCTGTGGTCTGACATATAATTTACATCAGATTGATTCAACAAAGATTTTTTTAAAAAATCTGACAATAATATTTAGATACTCTACCCTGAGTCTGTAATATTTTAACAAAGCCAGATTTTCCCCTTCAGAAAGTATTTTTTTTTCTTTTTGCTTAACAAATTACTTAATACTTTCTAGATTGTAAAGCTTTTTTGAGTTTTCAAAAAGTTTCAAACATTATGCTCTGTATATTTCTGAAGAGTCATAGTATCTCACAACTACTATTAATATAAACCATAAATGATCATTTTAAGGTAAGGACAGAATATAACTCCATATTACCATCAATGAGTAAGAAAACATTAGATTTTTAATTTTTCTTGGATAAAAGTTTTTACAATCTTTAATAAAGGACAGATTAATTCTTTCTCTCTTACAGAATAATTCCTCACTGTTATTAGGAAGTTTGGCAAAAGTTTTTTCCAAAATAAAGTCGGGTAAAGTATCCAGTGATAACAAAAATAGTGTTGTTTTATTTTACTCATATTTCCCATCAAAATTGCTCTTTTAGGTTAACAGCAGTCTACTTTTGAATATATCAATGTGTAGTTGAAAGATTATTTGATTTATAAGGGCAAATATTTTGTGTAAAAATACAGAGATGTGTATTTTTCTCTCCTTGTTTTATGTGTGGTGTAAATTTGATGGGATCATGTCCAGATCTAAAAATACCCTTGAAAATATTGACATTGACAAAATCCCCTTGATTCCTGCTTTGGTGAATCTCTATTCATAATCTGCACAGGTAAACAGTTATCATATTTTCCATCTTTAAAAACCATGGAAAGTATAATAAGTATTGTCATCTACTTCTCTAAGTATGAATATGTGAGAGAAGTGATGTACCCCAGTCATTTAGCAAGGGTAGGAGAGGTCATCAGCAACTCAGTGTCCATTTCATGATCATTCCAACATCTGTGATGGTAGAGTTTCACCACCACCATAAATTTTGGCTTGTAGGTATGGTGTGTTTTTCATTACTTCATAGGCATGTTTCTGCTTCTCACACAGACAGGCTTCATTCATGAGAACTTTTTTCTTTTTAGAGACATATTAAAGCCTACTACCATAAGTATCCCAGGAAAAATCTACACTTCAATATGCAAGGGAATCATGACACTCCTCCTGCCTTTTCCAGATATATTCTCTGTCTCTGACTTTGGAAATAGGCAGCTTGGCAAATGCAAGTCCCACAGCACAGCCTTCAGAGAAAGTACTTGTTCACATGGGTCACATTGGTTACATGAATCATATTGGTCACATGAGCCTCCAAAAGTTACCACTACTGTAAAGCCCAATAGTTTGTACCTGAGAAAACTAAATTAATTCTAAGATGTTGTCAGTAACTTAACATTTCACCTGCTCACAACTTGCCAAGACTGGATGAGGGCATTGTGCAACCTGGTAATGCATGTTATTTCCAAATGAACATACTCTGATGTAGTGACTGGAGATTAGGTGCATTCACTTAAATTATCAATTTATTGGTCAGAGAGATAAAGGCTAGTTTCTCATTAAAAAGGGTAATAAGGAACAGTACCAAAAAGTTTGGAAGAATGTTTCACTTAACTGAAACCTTTGGCTATATTTTGGCCTCTTACATCTGAGATGAACTGAGAGATATGAAATGATTTACCTCCTGGAATGGAGAAGCAGCGCAGCTGTCTCATGCTCTATTATCAATAGTGAATATAAATTTTGTATTATAGTATGAAATTTTGGTATGAAAATAAGAGAGGAATAGTCTCTTTATAGACTTGCTTAATTACGTGATTACTGACAACAATCTTCATAATTACCTGGCTACTGGTTTACCTCATTGTGGAGATTCTTAACAATGCAAGCATGGGAAACAGGGAGGGACTAGTGTTTTTAGTAGAGGTTGAACATCTTGTCCATAAAATAAAATTGTTTAATGTTACAGCTCTCTAGGTTTTTTTTTTTTTTTTAAGATAGAGACAAAAATTTTCACTTTAAAAGACCATTAAGAGACTTTAATTCACCTAGATCTTGTCTGACTCTCTCCTTTACTCTGTAAGAGTCATCAGAGGTGGGAATTATTCTGATCTATCTTCACCCACTTAAAAATCATCTTGAACCATTCAGTTCAGCCCCTTATATTACCATGGAGGTACTTCCAAAGGCAGTATGTTCTCCACCTATCTTTTTATTTGAAGTTCAAACTCTACTTATTTTTTTAGTTTTTTTTTTGTTTGTTTGTTTGGTTTTTTGTTTTTTTTTTTTTTTTTTTTTTCCCCCTCCTTAAAATCTAGTGTCTAATTATTGCTTTGGATTAAGGGCTCTGAGTTAGTACACTTGTCCCCACAAACAGCTCTGAAATTTTCAGTAAGAAAATAAAATCAAAATTACCAAACTTGATTTTTTGTGTGTGTGTGTTACAAAGGAAAATTAAAGTAACTATATTATTTATTTCAAGAGTCTGTGAAGGTTAGAGCTAACTGACTGAAAGGATGTTTATTTTCCAAAAGTCACATTTTTTTTGTAGTCTCACGAACACAGTACTAACAAATAAAAACTTTCAACAAAACTGCACCATGTAGTCATACCATGTAGTCATAATTCAAGCTGGTGCCTCTATAGAGCCTTGAGTGAACAGACATGGGAAAGGGGAGGATCAGATGGGTTTCATTTGTGATAAACTGTGTTTGAGAATAGTGTAAGTAATTACATTTATTTCTCTATTCAGGATCATGTAATGACTGAGAGTGTGAGTGAGGAGTAGGTAACAGGGGACAGATTTTTTCGTATATGTTGCCTTGTGTCTGCTTTAGTATGTGAAATTCAGGTTAGCAACTCTGTGGGGCTTGATACACAATGACTGAAATCCTTGGATGATATTTTTGGGTAATAGGAAATTCCTTATGTCTCCTGTTGTCCTGATGTTGGAAAAGCTAATCAGGGTTGTGAGTTGCCTGATTATAAGATTAGTCCTTTCCTTATTTCTTCTCTCTCTATTATTTTTTTCTTCTTTTCTTTTCACTGTTAGCTGAATAGGAACAAAGGAGACTTTTTTACATTGTCACTTTTGTTTAAATTTTCCTCGCTTCCCCTCTGCACCCACTCAGTGATTATAAACCCAGTGCAGCAGGTGAAATAAGGTGTAATGGTGCAGTAGAGGTGTACGAATATACTTCGAGTGATAAATGACTGCTGAAATGCCATTACAAACCAGCACTGCTGTTATGTTTACTCCACTATGTCTTGAAATTGTTGTCTTTTTTTTTTATCTGATCACTCTCAGAATTCACGTACTTCAGTGGGGGGGACATCTTGCATATTAAAAGATGGGTTTTTTTATTTCTCTTCTCACCTTTCATGCTCAGAATCTTGTAAATTTATAAGATGGAAATGAGATAGGTTATGTGTTGTATTTGATGTCCTTGAGCAGTCAGTCATGATTTCTGCTAACAAAATCTGCACTGATGTTTACACCAGCAAATTGACTGTGCAGTTTCTCTGTTTCAGTAGATTAATTGAATGGCATTCCATACTTGTTTAGAGCATTAAAAACCCCAGAACACTTTTTGTTTGTTTGTTTCAAAATTAAATGATCTAATTTTACATCTATCTCCGTTCACTCCTTTTCTTCATTTCCTCTCTTTCATTACTATCTCCTCTCCATGTATTCATTACTAAATCCATGTCCCAGTTTTGTCTAGTATTCATCATTTCATGATAACACTTGAACAGTTTTAATCCATTTATTTATCATCTTTTAAGTTAATTTGTGTACCCACTTTCAAATAGCTTCTCTACAATTTATATGTTGAATATTTTAATTATTCATCCAGAAGGGCAGTTTTTGTTTGTCACTCCATGACCCAGGACACAATACTTATAAAACAATGTACTTACCAAACATCAAACAATGGTCTATGCAAACCTCATGAAGCCCATGAAAAGCTCATGAAGCTTGACAAGGTCCTGCACATGGGGTGGGGCAATCCCCAGTATCAATACAGACTGGGAGATGAATGGGTCAAGAGCAGCCCTGCAGAGAAGGACTTGGGGGTAGTAGTGGATGGAAAAGTGACTATGAGCCAGCAACGTGCTCTCGCAGCCCAGAAAACCGGTCATGTCATGGGCTGCATCAAGAGAAGTGTGGCCAGCAGATTGAGGGAGGGGATACTGCCCCTCTACTCCACTCTTGTGAGACCCCGCCCTGCAGTGCTGTGTTCAGCTCTGGGATCCCCAGCGTAAAAAGGACATGAACCTGCTGGATCAAGTCCAGATGAGGCCATAAAGATGATCAGAGGGCTGGAGCACCTCCCCTGTGAGGACAGGCTGAGAGAGTTGGGGTTGTTCAGCCTGGAGAAGAGGAGCCTCTGGGGAGATCTTATAGTGGCCTTCCAGTACTTAAAGGGAGCTTCAGGAAAGACGGAGAGGGGCTCTTTATCAGGGAGCATATTGATAGGAAAAGGACAATGTTTTTAAACTGAAAGAGGGTAGATTTAAATTAGATATAAGGCAGAAGTTTTTTACTGTGAAGGTTGTGAGGCACTGGCACAGGTAGCCCAGAGAAGTTGTGGCTGCCCCCTGCCTGGAAGTGTTCAAGGCCAGACTAAATAAGGCTTTGAGCAACCTGGTCTAGTGGAAGGTGTCCCTGCCCATGGCAGGGCTTCATATCATTGGATATCAGTGGTTCATATCACCATTACTTCTTTTTTTCTGCTACGGTATGACCCAGTGCTGTACTTTTCCAGCACAATCAGACAGAAATTCCAGCTTGCCTCTCACATTTTACCACATTCCTCTCCTGTAACTCTCACAACTCAGTTGTCCAAGGGAATTATTCATAGAACACCAAAGTAAAAGGTGCGACTTGTCACATCTGTGTGTTCCTAGTGTGACTTTTATTGTGCATTATATGGTTATATAATCATTTATAACTCTTGAAAAAAATCATAAAGGGTATATATTTGATCCCCTGTAGCCAGGCAGAAACAACCACAACTAAGCTTTTCCTATCAGATATTTGTCTAATTAAAAAAAAAAAAAAAAAAAAAAAGGAAAAACACCCAAACATTTTTAAGGAAGATGTTGATATCTACTACATTGGCAATCTTCTCCTTGCACAGGTATCATTCATTACCCATGAAATGCCTGAACTAAATCCCTTTTATTTCAGTAAGGCTCATCATTTGGGGGGAAATCAATTAAATGAACTACACATTTAGGTACGTTTCACATGCACAGGTATTTGCATTGTTCTGAGCCCTTCTAAAATTCAGACAGAATCACACAGTATGTAACTCTTGACTTCAGGAAGATTTACAGTATTTAGTTAATTTTATCAATAAAGGAACCAGCAATAAGATTGCCCTCAATTTCTGATTCACAACTTACTGGATATTACTGTTAACTTATCATCTGAAGTTGTCTAATATTCCCCTGTCTTCAGACTTTTGATTACTCTTAATTGTACCTTTCTAGACTGCATGAAATAGTTCCTCTCCATTCATGACATGATACAATTGTGAAAGTCTCTTAGCCAAAGTATACGTATTTAGTCCCTTGATCTTAATTTTGGTTTAATAAGCAAGGTTGTTGATATTCTTTAAGCACTTCTTCAGCTAAAAGTAAGTGACAAAGTTAAACCTCCAAAAATATTTGTAAGTTTTTTTTGTTTTTTTTTTTTGTTTTTTTTTTTTTTCACAAAAATGTTATAACATTCCAAATTAAGAATTTCAGAGACTAAGGTTTACAGATCAGCTGAAAACATAGCTTGGAGGTTAACAGTATATAATTTCCAACATTCTCTAATATTCTTTTTGTGATCTCTCTACATCTCTAAAAAGGAAATATGTTTCAGCTTCCACGGTTTACCATACTCCATGTTTTGTTAATATGTCTTGGATATTATTTGCATGATGTAGTAAGTAGCGTATGAAAAAATTTTGTGAAACACTAAATATTGTTATAGATAACAAGGTAAAATAACTTGAAGTCATTACAGATCTCTTCTGCTTTTTAACCCCCCTTCTGAAAAATTAGATGCTCAAAAGCACATTTCACATCCCCTTGAGAGCCATCCATTTCTGTTAGTTTAAGCTTTTGCTAAAAATTTAGTTCATAGTGTTACAGAGATGAAAGAGTAATTTTTTTTTTCTAGTATTAGTTTTTACCCAGAGGCTAAACAGATCCTGTATGAATTTCAAAATATTTCTCATATATGTGAGTTGACATTACTTTTAAAATCGCGTTTTTCTTACTTTTGTTCTTTTTTTTTTTTCTTTTAAAATCTTCTACATTATAGTCAGAGATATTAAATCTATCTATTATTAAGTTTGACTGACATTTTCTATTATAATACCTTGTTTTCAAAGGACTGTAATTTTGACAAAACATAACCATAGGGGCTAGAAATTTACTTGCCAAATGACTGCAGAAGGTTCATTTCCTGCTTGCTTGCTTCAACAAAATCAGTTCTTCCATTTCTTAACAATAGGACATACAGAAATATTGTTTCCATTTATTATAAAGATTATTGCAGAAAATTTTAAAGAACGCTTAACACCCTCATTTGTAGAAGGAAGACCTTGAAATTTATAGGAGGAGTTGTTTTTCTGGAAAAAAAAAAAAAAAAAAAAAGAAAAATTGATTTGTGATTCTTATGAATATCCTCTAAGTGGGATCAAGTCTACAAAACTTGATGAAAAAGTGAGAAATATCTTCTTTTTTGTGCTCAGTAAAGATGTTTTTTTTAAAAAATTGTAAGTAAACTTGCAACTCAAATCCACCTAAACTGAACCACCCAGTCAGAGTAAAGAAAATGTTGGAGCAATGCACTGTGAATTGGATGAGCACTCAGCTAGCATAAATACCCCATGTCTTTGCTATCCTCTGCTTGAAAGGTCCAGGCATTAGGTCACCTAACATTATGTGAGAGAATTTAAAAGGTTGGTTTCTGAAAATCCAGCCTCTGATTAAAAATCTAACAAAGAACCAGCTTTCGTAAAAAAAAAAAAAAAAAAAAAACAACAGAAACTTTTTTTCCCCCTTCTTTCTTGCCTCCCTTCAGTGAAAGAGGAATTTTGCTGTTTGGAGACTTCGAATTTCTCAGAGAAATGTAAAGGAAATATCATGTACCTTCTTCTTCAGCTAATTTTTTGGGGAAAAGGTATGTGAAGCTCCACCTGCTCAGTGGATACTATTCACCTTCCACTGCTGGTTCCTGTGTTTGCTCCCACCCACCTTGCAAGGAGTCCTAGAGCTCCCTTTTCCTCCACTGATCGCAAATCAGAAAAGGAATAAAGCTCTAGGTTCTTAAAACCTGTTTTTTTCTGTGTTCTACTGGGACCAATTATGGAGAAAAAAAGAAGGCATACTAGTGAAATGAAGATTTGTGGTGAACTTTGTCTCTGTCCTATGAATCTATGTTGATCTAAAACTGAATGGAGAATGAGCTATAATGGGGTTTAGTGCCGTTCACCAGCAGTAAGAAAACTTCACCATGAGATAGGAAATCAAACCAGGTAGCTACATGTACACTTTGAAAATAAACAGTCAGAGCACAGGCTCAAATATTGTTTTATAATAGTCCTAGCTGATAAATTCTTAGCCCATTCCCTGCTTAGTTAGCAAGCACTCCCTGAACAATTCCCAGACATGGGGAATTATCATTGGCCACAGAACTTCCCTGTGTGCAATATGGATGTAACCACTCCGCTTTAGTGACCAAGAGAGTTTAGCTATGTGGATGCAAGATGTATTATGTCATCTTGCCTAAGGACCAGAAAGTGTTCCCCAGACAACTTTGTTTTCTAGTATAGATGTAGCCTTTACATGTCCTGATCACAGAGAGTTTGGGAATTATTTTTTTAATAGGATTTACATGTGGTATAAGATTATAGTCTTGCAATCTGAGAATGCACGTCTGGTGAGTGTGCCATGCTCTCAAGGCTGAGGGTAGGGTGGGACATTAAGAACAGCCCAGCTTATAAACCACTGGCAAAGATGAGTGCAGTCTTGGCTGTCATTGTAGAAAATGCCATATTCAGCAACAAAGCCAATTAGAAAATTCCTATCCTCCTTTCCTGTGCCACTTGTTCTGTCATTATTTTTCAGTTTAGTGCCCCCTCCACTGCACCTATAGAG
This sequence comes from Tyto alba, assembly GCF_018691265.1. NCBI lineage: Eukaryota > Metazoa > Chordata > Aves > Strigiformes > Tytonidae > Tyto > Tyto alba. The sequence goes on along the minus strand of NW_024881316.1, from coordinate 36,935,832 downwards.
CTGTCCGCAAATTCATGTTATAAACTGTTCCATTGAGCCAATCTGGGTCAAAAGTGAGAGCATTTAGTGTATGGGATTATTTTCAAGAGTTCCTTCTTTGCCACTCACTTTTGGACAGATAGTGCTCAGCTCTGACTTTCAGTTATATTAAACTTGCCTATGTCTTGCGTTAAATGAGGTATTCCTTCACAATGCAGCGTGCCTATAGGTTTCTGAGGAGTGTCATGGCAGAGAGACTGCATCTCAGTGGCAGATATGATTTGTGATGTCCTTGGGTATCTGAATGGTGAATATTAAAAGTTGATAGCTGTTATCGATTAAGATAACAATATGATGCAAATGGTCTATTTTCTCTAAAGAAATGGTGAATTAAATTAAGACATTAGATCAAAGATAAAACCACTTGAAGATGGGAAGAAATTCAGTTTTGTAATTAGTAAATGGATATTGTTTCCATGATTGTGATCTATTTTCTTCTCTCTTTAAAGTTAGACTAAACTGACATGGAATTCAAGAAGACCAAAGATATAGACAGGGCACTTACAGGTGTTTTAAGAGTTCCGCATCTTTGAAAAATAATTCAATATACAATACATTTGCATTGTACACTTCTGCATAAAAAATATGGGACAGTTTACAGCTCTTTCATGTGCAAATTACTTCAAATATGGAGAAAGAACATGGGCTAGGGTCTTATCATAAACTAACAGAACAAGAAACTGGCAATCATAAATATTGAAGTCAAATGTTACTCTTCTAGTCCCAAAAGTATCTAACAAATGATATATTAACCAGCCACCAGTGGAATATCCATTGTTGTTTTCAGGTGAGGGAAAACCATCCAAACCCTATGCTGCACTATCTTTTAGCACTTTCTAAACACTTTGTCTGAGGGACTTTGTTCTGTACAAGGAAATTCTCCAAACTGTGCTGGGCAAGAAACTTTTATGAAAGCAGGAAAGGATCATCTTTCTCCTAAAAGGACACCAGCACAACCTGGTGTGAACAGCATGGTCCTGTAAGTTCTTATTTACACAACTCTATCCATCCAGCCCTTTTGAGTAAATGATGATTTGTTGTAAACATAGCCCCACGAAGCTCTCTGCTGTGTGTCAACTCATCTACAGAGCCAGAACAAAAGAATGTATTACAATAATAATTATAAAACCTCTTAGAAATAAAACATGGAATGGCTCTGATATTTAGATACAGATTACTCAAAAGGTCAGTGTAGTTCACTACTTTCCTCTGGTGCATTGATTGTACTCTGTATCTTGTGAGCTGACACAGAACCTACAGTAGTTTGCTGTTTCTTAAACAGATATTGCAGTCTGAGAAACACAAATTATTCTAGCATTAGAATAATTTGGTTTTGTGACTGAAAAGATACCCCTTGACAGTTTTGCCAGCACTACACTGCAGCACTATGTTGTTTTAATCTGTACACAGTGTATGATATGTAATGATGCTATTGTAAATGTTATGTTATTTAAAAATGTATTATTAAAAGAAATTAGTAGATACATGGCTTGAACATGAGGCAATATGACATATCACATTTTATCTGTAATATGGTCCTAGTGCAATTAGCTGCCTCATATGCTGTTCTGATATATCATTCTAATATTTTTCCAGTTAAGCATGTCTAAAAAACCCCAACCAGATCTCAAAATACATTTTTGGGTAAGCCACTTTACTTATTAGCTCTGTCTTCCTACTTCATAACAGAATGCTGAGGTAAATAGTCACATTATAAAATGTTGTGTGTCGAATAGCATTTTGGAACAGACTTTTATATAACAGTAAATGCAAATTTATCTCCTGGCATTCACCAGTTAGGTAATCTGGCAGTAAATCAGCTTTCCTGACACTGTGTTTGTGATGACACAGAACTCAGACGTGTGGCAGTAACAACACTACACCAAAGTTCAACATTTATTCAACTGAAGAAAGAGCGCTTAGCACATGAATAAAATATCATGTTTTATTTTTATTCTCTAGTTTTATAAATATCTTTCAATGTATTTTTTTTTTTCTTTCTCTTGTATGAGTGTTACACTTCCTACTTGAACTGGTGGACATCATAAGGGTAACCTTAAGCAACATGCACCTTTCAACACAACTGGTCAAGAGCCTTTTACAATGGACTCATCTGTATGGGAGGAATAGCATTAACATGGCTTGTTCACTCCTCTCATGTATGTCTCTGATGGGCAAGTGTTTCTGTTTTCAGGGAGCATTCACTAGTGCTATTTTGCAAGAAACAGTTCTTGCCAACAGCACTGAATGTTCATGTCTAAAAAATCCAGAAGAGATTGTATGGTTGTACAGTTCACTGCCAAATACCTGGTCTGATGTTAACATATAGGAGATGCCTCAGAGTCCATGTAAGAGAATTGTAAACCCCACTGAAAGAAAAAAGAAAATGCTTCTCAGACTGCTGGCTTCACTGTTGTATCTGAGTGCTTCTTTCTTTAAGAGAGAGCCAGCAGGACTAGAAAACTGATGAGGTCTGCAGATGTATTATTAATATCATATTTTCAGAACAAAATGAAGGTGGTGCATCCTTGCCATAGCCTTTCCACTGATGCTTTAAAAAACTGATACTGTAAGTTTCTTCAGTATAACCTGACAGACATTATGCATATGTTAATTTTCATACATAATGCTTTAGATACACATTTTACTCAATACCTAATATAGTATTGCAAAGTACAATAGAAAACATAGTAAGGAAAAAGCTATAAATCTTCTAAGTACCAAAGGCAAAGTATCTTCCTAATGGCAGGCAGTTTGCTGTCTGTCTCCACACTGAGGTGTGAAACTTCTTATTTCTCATTAGAGATCCCATTCAGTGTAGTATCTGATGATCACAATCAAACTTGTTGAAACAGAGTCATATGGTTATTATTGTGATATTATGTTTAGTTTAGGGGTTGAAGAGGATATTACTCCAGACAGAAGTACCTTTAAATAATATGGGAACAATACTCAAGGAAAAGAAATAATTGCTAAACTATGAAAAAAAAAAAAACCTATTTGTAACAAATCTGTGTATAAATGAAATAATTCGTTAAAACAGATGTATAGACATTGCCCAAAATGGCTTCTTAACCTGGGGCCCTTCTATTTAAGAGTCAGAATGGATGAGGCTGGCAGGGACCTTTGGAGACCTGTCTACTCCAAATCACTGCTTAAAGAATGGTCAACCAGAGCAGGTTACTCAGGGCTGTGTCAAGTCAAATTTTTGATACCTCCAAAGACAGAGACTCCACAACTCCTATGGGCAACCTGTTCCAGTGATTGACCATCTTCACAGTAAAAACTCTTTCTTTTTTTTCTTTATATTCAAATGAAATTTCCTGTATTTCTGTTTGTGTTAATTTCCTCTTATCCTTTCTCTGGGCACCACTAAGAAGAGTCTAGCTCTGTCCTCTTTTGACCCTCTCTTCAGGTATTTAGATACATTAATTAGGTCCCACCCAGAGTCTTCTCTAGGCTAAAATGTCCCAGCTCTCTCAGCCTTTTGTCAGAGGAGAGATGTTCCAGAACCTTAATCATCTTTGTGGCCTTTCATTGGACTAACTCCAATACCTCCATGTCTCTTCTGTACTGGGGAGACAAGAACTGAACTCACAACTCTAGATGTGGCATGGCCATTTGTCCTGGTTGGGGCTGGCCTAGAGTTCCCATTGGTTTGGCAGTGGGAAGAGCTGCAGCACCCTGAGACCCCAGGGGCTCCCCAGGTCCCAGTGCCCTCACCTGTGTGCGGGGGCGGGGGGAGCACAGCTGGAGGGCTGGGCCTGGATTGGCCGATAGTCTGTGTCATGTGACCTTGTGCTCCCTATATAAAGGCAGGAGTGGGCTGGGAGGGGCTTCCACTTCTGGGAGTGTGGCTGCTGTGACTTTGTGTTTGGGATCGCCAGCTGGGAGCAGGTGGGTGGTGAGCAGCTGTATTGTACATTACCTATTGATACTGCTGTCAGCGTGTTATTCTGTTACTGTTATTAAACTGTTTTTATCTCAACCCCCAAGTCTCCCTTTGCCCCTCCGATTCCCTCCCCATTCCCAGCTGGGGGGAGGGTGGGTGAGTGACTGTGTGGCATTTAGCTGATGAGTAGGCTCAAACCACACCACCATTGTAGAGCAGAGAGGAGGGATCACCTCCCTTGACACGTTGGCAATTCTTTTCCTCGTGCAGCCCAGGATGTTGTTGGCCTCCTCTGCTTCCAGGGCGCCTTGCTGGCTTATAGTCAGCTACTGGCAGCTCTCAAAACCAGTCATTTTTACAGAAGGATTTGGAATTAAATATTTTCTGAATGAGCCACTTGGACCTGTCTTTCCTACATCTTTCTTTAGGCAGACATCCCAGATATATCCCAAATTAACAATTATTTATAGAAGGTGTAGTGGTTTCATGAGGAGAACTTGAGATTCATCCCAGAATACTGTGTAGCTTGTTAGACTGTGATCTGGCATTAGAGCATATTGAATTGTGTAAACTAGATATTAGTAAGAAAATTTCCTAACTTTGAAATAAATTTGTTGACTTTCAATGCCATAAAAAATTGTCTAATTTTTTTCCTAATTGGAAAAGTCTGGTCTTCAACAGTGTTTTTAATTAAGATGTATTATAAAGGTGTGTTTTGATAAAATGTGTATTTTTGGAAACTAAAGAGTTCAGTGAAATTAAGAATTTGACAGTTATACACATGCATATATGGAAGAAATGGGTGAAACAACTGTTTGCTGAAAACTAAACATCTAGAGCTGTTAGAAATGTAAAGGGCCAAAAAGCCACAATAGGAAAATTAAACATCTTTTCATTACCTAAAACTGAAACACTTTGTGGTAATACTTTAAAACCGAACAAATAAAAAGACCTTTTAAAAATAAGGATATGTACAAAAAATCCCCATTAATTTAATCAAATTCTTTACGATTTAATGTTGATGGCAGTGATTCCTTCCCTTTTGTTTTGAAGTAAAGTGCATTTACATCAATCCTGAGAGGAAACTGAAGTGTTCAAGCAAAGACAGGTATGTACTAGTGATTTATTTCATACTGCTTCTACTCTTTGGATTTGAAACAAGTAATAATGAACTCCTTCCAATTCTGTTGTAAGCTTGAGCCAGGGCCTTGCTGTTCTATAGCCCACTCATCACACATAATGATATGGGGCAATTATATGTTATAGCTTGCTGCCCATGAGGAAAAATAGGGATGATATTCACACTTTATTTTTGATTCTCAGGCTGAATTTAAATTGTATACAAGGGAAGTTCCTCCTGGTCTGATTCTTAATGAGCATAATAGCTTCTGGAATTCATGCCAGAGTACTTAAAGGTGGTAAATTTGATTGCATTATAAATATCTTCTTAGCATGTTCATTGCCCCTGCTACTTCAATATGCTTCTATTTTCACAGAAAATAATGCCTGTGGTTAGTGCTCTGCACTATTCCTGAATTGTGTTCTGTCATTATCTTTCAGTGATGTACCTGTGTAGCATGTAAAACCCAGAAAAATTAGGAGATGTAGTGTTAAAAATTCAAATTAATAAGTCAAGATCCATGACATCCAATGTATGAATAAATCCCTCCTCCCCGCCCCCCCCCCTCCCCCATTACTCCTTGGTCATACTGTAGGGCTTCAAGAACAGAAGAGTAGGAAGGCATTTGCAATCTTCACATTGCTAATGTAGACGTCCTTGGAAGGTGCCCTTCATAATCAAGACTCATGATGAGACTGCCTTGTGAATTCTTATGCTGTCCTTCTCTTAATTTGCCTACAGGGAAGCCATGTTCTGTCCACAATGTACAGAATTTAGGGGCAGGTTAGGGATGTCAGGAATCTTACACTTTGTCCTTTCAGGCACTTCTATCATCGTTAGACATGTTGACCTTGTAGCCTCCAGAGATCTTGTATAGTAAGGTCCACAGTTGTCCCATCTCAGCAGTCATATGCTTTTAACAGCTGAATATGCAAGGAGGACCTCAGTTTGTCTGATGCCTTCAGAAAGTTCCAACTTTTGTGGTACCTGTGAGGCCAGCATCTCTTGCTATGACATTGGACTACAGCTAGTCTTGTTTGCCAGCTTAGTAGCTTCATGCCTTACTATGTAACTAGTGTTGAACTGTACTTGCTGAAAAATGTTTTTCTGTGTGACTTGAATAGGAGATTGTTCCTCTCCTGTGGAGAGTTCTTCCTTCTTTCCTTTACTTCCCTACCTAGAAGGAAACTAACCTCTTAAGAGCATCTCTTAAGAGATTCTGAGCACACAAAATAGATCTTCATCAGTCCACATTCTTTGAATGCTGTTTTCTTTCCACCTAAGTCTGTCTATGATGCAACTTGGTATTTGCAAAGGGACAACTGGCTAGGTTAAAATCCTCTATACCCTTCTCTATTGTGTCCTCAGGGGCTGTCTATATATCTATTAAATTGAAAACCAAGTCTGCTCCCTCAGTCCTGTACAGTCTAAATCCTTCTCAAAATCTTTTGATCACTTTATCTTTCCAATGATTCCTTGGTTAATTCACAATGTTTTACTAATCTTTGTGCTAGTTTTAATCTAGCTTCTCTTTTAGAGGAGATACTGAGTTATCCAGGTAGGAGCAGATGTTCTTCATCGGTCAAGCTAGAAGGGATTTCAGTGTTTTGGACTTGCATGCCACTCATTGACAAGGGAGTAAAGAGGGAAAGGGTATGAGTATGACTGGAATAAAAGATTCTGCAGAAATCTTGCAAAATACAAGTCAATTTGTCAAATACTTTTTTTACTAGATGTGCACAAAAGTAGTGGTTTTAAGATATATGTCTTATAATCAGGACTGCAGTAATGCTTAAAATAATGCAGGGCTTTTTTGACTTTATGATTCTTAAAGACTTTATATTTCTATTTTGATGCAAGGTCTTATAGACTCTTTCCATTGCTATCAGAAGGTTGTCTTTATACCAGTGCTTGTGTAGCCTGAATGTATGTGGCTGAGTTCAATCACAACTGGATGGGCAAGTCTTGAAGGGATTTGTCAGGGGGACTGTTAAAGACAGTCACATCATGAAAACATCCCCAATAAAGAAATATATTTTTATGCAGAGGTATTTTTTCAATCATTCTAAACATGCTTATCATTTGTCACAACATTGCAAGCTTGCTAAGAAGGGAGTAAAATTCACACCAGTGCCAACACTCCTGTCTGCTTGACTAAGACTAATTTCTATGCCAGTCCCTGAATGGCATTTTCTTTGACTGTCAGACAAAGGGTCAAACCTAGGGTGTGTCAGCTGCATGGAATATGGTCCTTCATATTTCTGTACAATGACTGAATTCATGTTACAGCTGGATGGAGCATGAGATGGAATTTGATCAAATCATTTTATATAAAAAGGGACACTACAAAAGACTTACTAAGTTACAAAAACAGTTGAAGGAGGTTTCATGGGGACTTGGCAGATTAAAAGATGATGGCACCACTGTCACAGTCACAGTAGAAATCCAGCTTGATCTCATTAATGACAAAGAGCTGGAGACACATGAGAACAGTAATGAAAACAAATGATTCAGAAGGCAATGAAAACTATTATTTAGATACCAGGGCTGCTCTTGTATGCACAGGCCATAGTCAAACCCAGAACAGGAGAAAAAGCAGTTATAATGTAAAAGATAAGTTAATGTAACTCAGAATTTAGCCCTTTTTGAAGCATTTAAGAAACAGATTTCTGCAGTAAATCTATATCTACAAGGGAGTTTGTGTCATAATAAATTGTATCAAAATCATGAGAAGTTGCAAGAAGAAAATCCCTGAGGACAAATGGTTGAATTTAAAATGTTTTCAATTTTTAAAAGATTTTCACTCCTGTCCATCCAGCTCAGACTCAAAATGAAAGCATTTTTAACTTCCCTGGGTGGTATAAGTGAGATGATAACTTCTTAATAAGCCAATCACTAAAAAACCCCACAAATATTTGGCAATAGTAGATAATTTTTTTAAATACTCATGCATGATGTAAGACTGTAAATCCTAACCACTTAATATGAAGCCAATTCTCTAAGTGTGTGGAGATGCTTTATATTTTAGTTTGATAAGTATAATTTGATGTTTTAGGAAGAAAATATTACTAAAGAGTAATTAAAATTTATTTCCAGGTTTCCCCTCCCTCCAAAAACACAGTTTTGGTTAACAGCCCTTAAATAAAATTTTATAGGACAAATTAGAAATCAGTATCTGCTAACATTATTTGAGATATACAGCTCCAAAAAATGGTGCCTAGTTGCCTCATTTTGTCAGCAAGAAAAAGAAACTAAAATGATGATCCCAAGTTTCATGTAAAAGTTTGAGATTGAAAGCTGAGCTAGAGATCAAAGTGGCTTTTAGTGCTTTTTTGTTGCAAATAGTGCTCCTTTTGTGGTGCTTTAATATGTCATGTGGATTTCCACTATTACCTTATATAAGTATAAGCTTTAAATAATAGCAAATACAGTTTTTATTCTGTTCATAAAAAGGCATTTCTGATGCTCCTAGAGTGACTCATTAAGCTTCTTAATTGTTCTTTTTATTTTCCATTAATTTTTAAGAAATGCTTCAGAGTTATACAGCTCCTAATGCAATAAGATCATTGCCTCTCATCCTGGTCAGTCCTGTCTTACTGTTGCTTTAACACTCACCAGCCAGTATGTATTTAATTAGAGGATAACGTTTTGAATAGGACCTTTTTGTTTCTTGTGTTTTTTCTTCTAGTTACTGGGTACTTTATTGTGCAAAGAAAAAAATATGTGAAAACTATATAGATAAATCTTCCTTGTGCAGCTGATGGAAATGCAAGTTTTTCTAGTTACATACCTCTTGACTTCTATGGCTCAATTTAAAATCTTTGTTGGTGACATGGACAGTGGGATCGAATGTAACCTCAAGAAGTTTGCTGATGACACCAAACTGAGTGGTGTGGTCAACATGCTGGAGGGAAGGGATGCCATTCAGTGGGACCTGGACAGACTCGAGAGGTGGGCCCACATTGATCTAAGGAAACCAGATGGCCCCTCCACCCTCAGGAAAGGTTGCACCTGGGGGTTGAGACATGCCCGTTGTCTGTTAAGCTTGCTTGTCGGGACATGTCCTGTGTTTGTTGAGACATGCCCTGTGTTTTGTTAAGACCTGCTGTTTATGTGATAGCATGGGAGTTGCTAGGGGAGGGTCGGCGCTGGGGGGGGGGGGGGAGGGGCGGGCTTGTGGGGAGCGGATATTTTAAGGATTTATCGGAAGTAATTGTAATAGTCCCTCCCTATTCCTGGAATTGCGATACATATATAACATTCTACGTAATAAAAAGGAGCTGCTTTTGGCTCCAAGCCGCATGTGCATTTGGAGGAAATGATTCCCCCATATGCCCAGGGCTGAATAAACATGCCTACCTACTTTATAACCTTACTGGTTCTAAAGTCGTGATTCTGTGCCTCAATGTAAGGCTCATGGAGTTCAACAAGGCCAAGGGCAAGGTCCTGCATATGGGTCAGGGAAATTCCAAGCACAAATACAGACTGGGCGATGACTGGATTGAGAGCAGCCCTGCAGAGAAGGACTTGGGGGGTGTTTGTTGATCAGAAGCTCAACATGACCCAGCAATGTGTGCTCACAGCCCAGAAAGCTAATTGTATCCTGGGCTACATCAAAATAAGTGCGGCCAGCAAGTCAAAGGAAGTGATCTTTCCCCTCTACTCTACTGTTGTGAGACTCCTCCTGGAGTACTGAATTCAGCTCTGAGGTCCCCAGTACAAGAAAGATAAGGACCTGTTGGAGAGGGTCTGGAAGACAGTCATAAAAATGATTAGAGGGCTGGAGCCACCTCCCTTATCAGAACAGGCTGAGACAAATGGTGTTGTTCAGCCTAGAGAAGAGAAAGCTCCAGGGAAGACCTTATAGTGGCTTTCCAGTACTTAAAGGGTGCTTACAGGAGAGATGGGGAGGGACTCTTTATCAAGGAGTGTAGTGATAGGATGAGGGATAATCGTTTGAAACTGCAAGAGGGTAGATTTAAATTAGATATAAGGCAGAAATTCTTTACTGTGAAGGTGATGAGACACTGGAAGAGGTTCCCGGAGCAGCTGTGGCTGCCCCCTCCCTGGCAGTGTTCAAGGCCAGGTTGGACGGGGCTTTGAGCAACCTGGTCTATTGGAAGGTGTCCCTGACCATGCCAGGGGGGTTGGGACTAGATGGCCTTTAAGGGTCCCTTCTGATCCAAATATTTTTATGATATCTGGGGAGTATGCATCCAGGGAATGACCATGACCTCTGAGGAAAAGCCTGCATGCTGTGAGAATCACAGTGATCTTTGTATAATGTCGAGTGTGCTATTACTCTTAAACTGCCACACATTATACCCCAGCCAACCTCATTGATTGTGAAATTTTAAGTTAAAGATTTCAATACTTACTTCTGTGGTCATAGACCACAGTTTTAAAAGGAAGTGCCACCTTACTGGGAATTTAATGTTACTATTGAATGTAGATTCCCATGTGCACATTTGAGCCAAGTCAGAGATCTGAATTATTTGTTTGTTTGTTCATTCATTCAGTTTTGTGATCTTCGCAGAAGCCACCTCTCTGGTCCCAAGAAATTTTTAAACATATTTTTTTTAAATTTCAAAGAAAAATAAGAGGTCTGCTCTATAGCCCACCACAAAAGTATATGTTACAACTGGGACCGTGAGCCCAGGGAGTCATAACGTTCTGTGATCCCCTCGAGTTAAATTAAGATGAAATGACACCAGATGACTAGTTAGAATGTTTTACTTGCAGTAGAAACAACTTAAAGTTGTAAAAGGATAGTAAACAATATGGTCTCTTATTGATAAATTCATAAGAAATAAAAGAAAGGAAAGAAAAGGAGATGAGGACAGAATAAAAAGTCTGGTTCACACCCAGGTTCCAGTGTTGTCTCAGGTCTAGTTATCTTGAGTGGTGGATATACACACAACAAAGTTTTCTGTTGTCTTTTAAGTTCATTTTATGAGCTGATTAGCATACTGGACAAAGAGAGGCAGATATTCCAGGAACTCATTTCCATGAGAGATGATGTGGTCTTGTTCCTTCCTACCCCCTTTACTTCTTCCTCATTTTTTTTTTCTTCTGGAGTAATTGTTCAGCCTTTAGCTTATCAGTCTTTTTTTGAGGCTTATCTATGGAATTTGGCACTACAGAAGAAAGGAAGTGGATCCACGTATCCTTCAACACATTCCACTCTTCCCTGGACAGCATTCCTTAGATTGCACACTAAAGCCACAACTTGTCCTTGATACTTTCTGTGTCAAGGAATGTTTGAGGCATTGATTTTTTCAGTTCCTTACAGTGTATTATAACATCACTACTGGGATGCATGATGTGTTCTACAGAGAATGTCATGGAAGTATGGGTGTCATGTATGCATGCAAAGTCTGAGAAATCAGTGCTGAAGAACAGTACTGGTTAAAAGAAGATAAATTTAATACTATCTCTTCTACACTGTCTGTAGAGGTTAGCCTCTGAAAGAAATCTTCATCAGCTGCTCTTAAAGATTTTTTTTGAAGGGAAAAGATGTCTCTCAAAAGAAACCTAGATATTGACTTGTGTGTAGCTGTAAATGGATAGTGAACAGGGAGTGAAACAGTTAACAGGTCTGTTTCTTAGTCTATGCAAACCAGACACATTAGCTCCCCATTTAGCTGTTGTGACATTTAAAACTAGAGGAGTAAAGAAGATATCTATAATAAGAACACTGACATAAAGTAACACAAGATAAGCAAGTATCTGCAAATCTTTACTGAATGTCAAAACTATTCAGTAGCATCACCTGTAGAGCAAAAGTCCAAAAAGACATGCTCTTTATCTCCATAGCTATAATTTCCATGATGCTCAGAAGACTTTAAGTCAATTCTAAACATAAAAGGTGTCTTTGGTACTGTGTTGGTCTTGGCTGGGATACAGTTCATTTTCTTCACAGTAGCTAGTATGAGGCTATGTTTTGGATTTGTGCTGAAAAGAGTGTTGATGATGATACAGGGACGTTTTTGTTATTGATGAGCAGTGTTTACACAGAACCAAGGCCTTTCCTGTTCTTCACCCCACCCCACCAGTGAGTGGGCTGGGGGTGCTCAAAGAGTTGGGAGGGGACACAGCTGGGACAGCTGACCCCAACTGAGCCAAGGGATACCCCAGACCATATGATATCATGCTGAGCATATAAATCTGGAGGAAGAAGAGGGAAGTGGAGGGATGTTTAGAGTTATGGCATTTGTCTTCCCAAGTCACCACTACAGGTGATGGAGCCCTGCTTTTCTGGAGATGGCTGAGAACCTGCCTGCCAATGGGAAGTAGTGGATGAATTCCTTGTTTTGCTTTGCTTGTGTGAGCGGCTTTTGCTTTATCTCTTAAACTATCTTTATCAGAACCCACGAGTTTTCTCACTTTTACTTTTCCAATTCTCTCTCTTATACAACCAGGGGTGAGTGAGCAAGTGGCTGGGTGAGGCTTGGTTGCCAGCTGGGGTTAAGCCACAAGTAATTAGCCAGGATTTGTGTTTAATTCAGTTCAAACAGTAGCTGCAGAGGTGGAAAAGATGATTGGATGACTCTGACCTCCCATGGGTAAGAATCAGGACCACTGAAAGCAATTGATTGAGATAGTGACATCAGTGAGATAGGGGTCAGCTCACTAAAAATCTTTAGTTCAAGTTATAAAGGAAAGTTTCAAAGTATCTCTTAGAAAGAATTGGCAAATCTTTTATACACTGACCCCAGCAATGCACATTAACATGTAAGACAATGATACGTTAGTTAATGTCCAGTGGTATATTGTGAAGAGTTAACAGTGTGTGATAACTACCGCATCATAAATGACCTTGTCTCTAATGCAGCTTGTTATTCTGGTGTAATTGCTAGTCCTATCATGTATTTTCTGAGTTATTTTTGCTGTACTGCAGAAATGTCGTTGTGGGTAGATATGAAAAGGGAACTGAATTTACAGTAGGTATTAAGGATTAGCCCTCAGCTTTACAAGTTCCCCTTATTCTGCATTAACAGTGATACATATGACTGTGTTGCTGTTTACAATTTAAAAGACCATTTTAAGGTACAGTGCCTTTTTTTTTTTTTTTCACTTACTGAATGAAAATATTAAGGGTTACCAACCTGCTAGTTTGCCTCTTTCTGCAACACAGTGGAATTTGCAGTGCATATGTAACAGATATTTATAAAATGGAAAAATCCTTTCTGTTTAAGTGAAACGTTGAAATATGTCCATATTCTCCTTATACACCTATATTTTTTTAAGCTTAGAATAAGTAGAAATATAGATTGTGAAATATTCATAGATTCTTACTGTCTATGTCATTAAAAAGGCACCAGCTCTTGTCAGATAGTTAGATATTGAACTTCTACTTAATTTTTGAGAATTTATTCCTTTTTAAAAATACTTAAAATTATTATTTTTTAATGAATGTATTGCATTTTTCTATTTGATAATCATAATAGAATATTTACATGATTTCTTATATGAATAAAGAACTTTTCTCCCAGGGTTTGGCATGCTTTCTCATGTTCTGTAGATTTTGGATAAGATTTACCCTTTTAGGATGTGGGAGTGAACAACCTTACATTGAAGGACATTACTAGGAAATGTTCCACATGAAATTTGTAGATGCTGTCTCTCTTAGGACATCTTAAGTTAAAGGTTGATGTTAAATCAGTCTCTGCCAGTTTCCTAGTCAACAACACAAAGTTTTGAATGTGGACTTGTTGCAGTTATCTTAAAATAGCTTGAATCCTAGAATATTATTTTGATTTTAGTTTAGAATATGATTTTGATTTTAAAGTGGAGTTATAGCAGCTATGAGAATAAAGCACACTAAGGCCCTTAGGAATAGGTAGCTAGTATGGTGTGTGCCTTGAACACTGTACAAACCGTTATGGACTCTGAATTAAAACAATGGGTACTGGTTATGCATCTTGAGTCAAAACAATAGGTACCAGAAGATACTGGGCTTTATCTGTTAGGTCTCATCTATAACTATAGTTTCACAGATTTAACCTGAGATGTTAATTTCCATGGATTTCAGTAATCCAGAATACATCACTTGTAGTTAAATTTATGAATCATAATTTTGACTAGGTTAGAAATGGCATGGAGTAAGTTGAAAAAAAGGCACTCCAGTCAAATTTAGGATGACTGAAATAAATTACAAGAATATTGCTCCTAGGTCAGTTTAACAGTCAAAGATCCTATAAACACTTAATCTTATATTGAATTATTAGCATATGGCTTCCATATAATTGCTCATAAGCTTGAAGTAGGACATTCTCACATGCCTGCAGGATCAAGGACTAAGTGTTCTGAATTCAGCCCATAAATTCAAAGTCAAGGCTAGAGTCTAGAGCTTGAAAAGTTAGCTCATCTAACAATAATAGAAATATATGTGCTTCATGCTTGTTTGTTTTTCTTTCTTATGTATGTGTGTATGAAATTCTCCCTTGTTACTAGTTATTTCACAGTATGGAATGGTTTTAATTTGTCAAAATAATAAAAAAATATAAATCAGATATACTCCAGGTGGTGAAGAGGGCTTGGGGAGTGGGAAAAGTCAAGAAAAGGACAATCAATATTTCATCATCATATCTCTAGAGGCTTCCAGAGCACCATTTACAAAATATGAGACATTTTAAGACAGAAAAAATGTTGCATTAAAAAATGAGCATTTGCCAATTTTTATTAAGAAAAGCATAGCATATATTCTCTGCTGAATAGCTTTCTGATTTAATAATTTATTATAACCTCAGCACACAAAAATAATGGCTACTTTTTCTGTTTTCTCTCTTTGTACAGAGATGTAGAAAAGAGACATGAAAAAAAAAATAGTTCCTGAAGACTTAGTGGACTACATGATATCAACATGGTGCTAGCACTTTGCTGCCCATAGAAGTCAGGAAGCAGAGCCAACAGATCTACTCATCCCAAGGAGCCTGACTGAACTGCCCTGGTTATTTTTCCTGTAGAAAAGCTATAGTAAGTGTATGCCTCGGTGTGAGGTGAAACTCAGAAGATGATGGGTAGAGTAAGATGGACTGTTGTCCACTAAAGCTGCTGTGATAGGTTTATTTTATGCATAGCACATAGGAAAGGGTACACGTGAGTTTTGGGCAACCTAAGCGTGACTTCTGTATATTCATGGGTGGATGCTGGCAGTGCCATCCTCTTTGTGGTTGTGGGAGTGTGTGGATAACACATAAAGATGTGATTTAATATTTTCTTACATTTAACTAGCTAACTGTAAAGTGCTTCTTCACTAGGGAGGTCTGTAATTTACTAATTGTGGCATCTTCTGGATACATCTTTCTAAGTAAAAATGTTGCCAATCTGTTCTCTGCCTTTTATGCCAGCTGACACAGTCTGGCCGCATGTATAGTAATAAAATATTTTAGACCTCAGTACAGGGCAATCACATCCAAGCTGCTTACTGGGAATGGTATCTGTCCTAAGCTAACTATTAAATCATGGCCAGAAATAGTCTGGGAGATTTGGCCTTGCCTGCAATTCTAAAAACCTAACAGTGCAGGTAATTATATTCCTGTTACCACAAGTACATCTGTGCATTGCTTAATTTTTTAGTGCACATGCAACCTTAGAAGAGAATTCCTCTCACCAGTTTTAGGAGTGAGATTCAACTGTCAATTACGTAGTCTAAATGAAGGTGCTGGCATATAAACAACCACATGAATGCTGGTTGTCTACATTCCAATTATGGACAGGAAAAATCAAGTTTATAGAGTTATTGGAGCCTATTCATCTTTGGTGAAGAGTAATTTGTAGTCATTGAGCACAGACTGGAGGCAGTCAGTGCATTTTTTGAGTCATCACTATTTATATAAGATGTACACAGAGGCATGGCAAATATGAAATGAGCCCATGGGATGCTCATGTGGAGCAGCAGCTGGAGGCCAGATGGGATACACTGGGGTATTCCAAACAACACTAGATGCCTGTTTCAGGCAGCTGAATCTAGCTTGGTCACTTCCAGAATGCAGTCATACAATCAATTTTAGATTTTTGTTTGAGAATGGAATAAATCAGCCTCTGGAAACTCTTAATTATTTTAATAATTATTAAGGGAACTTGGCATGGTCTTACCACTACTACTTGCTGTGTGCCTTCAACTGAAAGGATTTACAAGTAGATAATATCAAGCATCTGCCCATATATTTGAAAATCACTACTACATTGAAAACAAGTATGCACTTTAATAATTTTGCTGGTAAGAAATTAAAGATGCTTTTTAATGATTCTTCTTTCATTCTAATATATAAGTAAAGGAGGTAAGTTGTGATATGCAGGAGATGATGGGAAAACAAGACTTGAACATGTACAAAGGTAAGAATTAATTTCTGATTTTTTTTTTACACTAGGATCATATTGTACAGTATAACTTGCAAAGATCTTCTACGCTATTGTCTAAGGAAGATCTGAGCTTCTCTCATCACCATTTACAAGACCATGAAAGGAAGACTTACGAGCAGTATGAGAATGACTTCCTAGTTGATTGTTGATTAAATTCTGTTCTCATTATGCCTTTTGGACAAATTCATAGCTGAATTCATATTATTGTCCTGATTTGGGCTGAAATAGAGTTAATATTCCTTTTCAGGGACTAGATGAGTGCTGTGTTTTGGATTTAGCTTTGGGTTTGGTATGAGAAGAATGCTGATACCACACTGATGTTTTCAGCTGTTACTGAGACCTCAAGGACTCTCCGAGTCCCCATGACCTGCCCGTGCGCAAGGGCACAGGGAGCAGGGAGGGAGCACGGCCAGAACACCTGACCCTAACCGTCCAGTGAAATATTCCATATCATGGAACGTCATGCTCACTGTATAGAGGAGGGGTGCTCGGGAAGGAGCTCTCTCTCTTACTTCCAGGATTGCGATTGCGGGATCTTGGTATCTCGGGGTTGCTGGCCGGGAACGGGCTGGGGATTGGTTAGCGGGTGGTGAGCAATTACGCTGTACATTGCCTGTTCATATATTTCTTTTTTTTTTCCCCTATCATCGTCATTGTTCTTGTTGTATTGCCATTATTAAACTGTTCTTATCTCAGCCTGTGAGTCTCCCTTCACCCCTCTAATTCCCTCCCCCATTCCCAGGTGGGGAGGGGGAAGGGAGGGTGACCAGCTGTGGTGGTTGGTTGATGACCAGGCCCAAACCACAACAATTATAGAGGGACTATTTGGATGTAAATGATAGATTTGTGGGGGTTGGTTTGTTTGTTTGTTTGGTTTTGTTTGTTTGGCTGTTTGTTTGGTTGGTTTTTTTGATTTGGCTTCTGTATTGTGCATAGGTGTTAAGATGTTGTCAGTGGGGGCAGGGCTGCAAGGGTGGCCTCTGTGGGAAGAAGTCAGGGGTTATCCCATGCTGGACACAGCTGGTTCCAGCTGACTCTGCAATGGACCCACTATAGGACACAGCTGAGGCCATCAGCAAAGCTGATAGCACCTTTGTGAAATGTATTTAAGAGGGTAAAAAGTGACTGACAGTCAGAAGAGGAGGGAAATAAAAATAGTGGGAAACAGCAGAAGGAACACCAAGGTCAGAGAAGGAGGTGCTTCATGGTGCTCCATGGAGCAGAAATTCATGACATCAGATAGCCTGTGGAGGAGCCACAACAGAGCAGATGAATGTTTCCTGAATGAATGGCAGTCTTTAGAGAACTCATGCTGAATCAGGGTTTTTTTTAACAGGACTACAATCCATGAGATAGCCAGTGCTGGAGCAGGAGAAAGTGTGAAAGCAGTGGTAGAGAGGAACTGTTATGTACTGACCTTAATTCCCCATCCTACTTCCCCCATGCCCTGCTAACGGCAGAGGGTCGAGGAGTGAAGGAGTGAAGTTAGCCTGGAAAAGTGGGAAGGAAAGGTACTGTTTTAATGTATGTATTTGTTTCTCACAACCTAAATATTTTTTAATTGGCTATACATTAATTTACTCCAAGTTGAATCTGTTTTGCCTCTGACAGTAATTGGCAAGCAATCTCCCTGTCTTTACCTCACCCCATGAACTTTCTCATCCTATTTTATTCCCCTGACCCTCTGAGGAGGAAGAGTGAATTGCCAGGTGGACTTTTGGATATTTCCCCAGGCTCAACCACCACTGTTTCAAACACAGTCGAGATTAGTATGGAAAGTAACGTAATATGTACCGTTTCCTAATAACCTCTAAGAAAACATCCCTGAAAACGTTACACAGGTACTGAGTTTCTTCATTATAACATAACTAACATTTTTAATGTACAGTGATTACGTTGCCATAATTGGGGCTAAAGCACAGGGTCAGCCACTATACACTTGACTCGCTTGTCCATACATAGGCATCTTATGCTATATGAAGCACTCTGGGGGGTATCTGACACTTCAGAAGGGGATCAGTTTCCTGTAGGCTTTATGTCTTATCTGAGAGCTGCATGCACATATCTCATAATATGATATCTGAAATGACACCAGATGTTAACAGCTAGTGATCTAAATATCTCTTTAGACTCTGCTAACTGAACAGACTACGGTTCTTTGGACTAACCTAGCAAAACTTTAAATATCTAAGTATGGACACCTGCATTTAGGTAACAATATAAAATTGAGTGTTACCCTTCATATCCAATCCTTTTGTGGTCTGGGGTTGTTTTTTGATCTACTTTTTTTGATGGGGTTACTCATTACAATATGAAAGATATGAGTCCAGTACCTTCTTTAGCTTGACAGTTAAATTTTTCATCTCCAAATTCACAAGTGTTTCAAAACTGAGTTCCATTTACTGATACAACTGAAGAAATATGGTTACAATATGGATGAATATGTGTTGGTGTACATCCCAGAAAACTTATTTTCTGCATTAAAATACATTCTGGCAAATTCACTCAACCTTAGGCAGAATATTATATACACAGATGCCCTTTGTAGTTTAAAAGTTTGGGAAATATGTTTTAAGTAAGTTAAAGGTAATCATCTTTAATTTAGACTGTAGGTCTTTTCAGCATGACTCACAGCCTCACCATTATCTTACCCTTACAGCATTACTAAAATACTAGTGTAATTAAGATGAGTATCTTACAACATTTCTCCTGAGGAAATTTATTACAGAAAAAGAATACTTTCCCATTTTTGACAGCATGAGACATAATTGTCCTTTATTTTCATGAAATTGACAATATATGACTTCACTACATGGTAAAGAAGTCTTCTTTATGATTAATGTCTTTAAATACAATGCTAGTAATTGCAGAATATCGAATGGGTAAAACTACTGCACTACTGTATTATGAATAATGTGACTTCACAGTCATAATTAAAATGCTTAATGGACTTGCTCCAATGTCAAACTCTATTTTCAGTCACTTCAAGCATACGTTATTATCAAAGAATGTAAATCAAGCCAATAGTAAAATAGAGAAGTAAGCACACACACACACACACACACACCCCGCTCTACATACAACCCCCCCCACAAACACATGTGGAACAGCCTTTTATGGAACAGCCTTTCCCCACAGTTGCATGGAAGTATTTAATATTGGTGACAAAAACGAAGCAAATCAGGTAGATGTACGTATGACATCATACACCCTTGGGTCCTTTTTTTAATTGAAACTACATTAAAAATAATATTAAAAAAAAAATTTTGTCCACAATCAGCTTGAGGAGAAAGCATAAACATTTTCATCCAGTTATATGAAAAGTGGTCAGCTTTATTCTGCTAAACAGTTTTAATTAAAGAATGGTAGCTAGCTGCATAATCAACAGTATGACTAGTTTGTTCTATCAGCATAAGAAGAGCAGAAATTTTATGTTAAGATCTTCACTGCATTTATAGTCATGGAAAAGCAGTGGGATTGGTGTAACTGAGAACAAAAGTTATCATTAGATTTTTAGTGTCTGTTTTGTATTTTTTGTCCCCTTAGTAAAGGAAATTTTATGTACCATCAGAAAGACTGATAACTGCATTTTCTTCTACGCTCACTATCTCAATGTATACATGCAATCATCTTCATTACACACAAGCAAAACATATGAGGTTATCTTATGATCCCTGTTATTTTGTCAGTTTGTTTTGCAAAGAGATATTAATGTGAGTGTGATTAGGTGATAAAAATAAAGAGTGGCAAATAATATTCCAACACAATTGTTCATCCCTTAAATTTCTATTGATGTTTGTGTTTTCATATCTATTCTACAATGCAGTGCACAAGGTGACAGATCAGGAATGCTAGAAAAATTAGAGAGGAAGAAATTAGTAAAATAAAAGCTAGTATTTAAGTAGAAATTTTTGGTTTTGGAAAACCTAATGATTTTAAGAGTTAATATTAAGGATATTCCTGACACTGGCTTTTGACAAATTTGTATTAGAAACATAACATCTTAACATCAACAGTGTAAAATACAGCAGCTAGTCTCGCTTTCCAAAATTTTATTTTTATACTGCAAAACTTAACAGATAATTTCATATTATGTGTGGGATCTACAACTAAAACCACACATATTCTTATAACTGTTAGCACTTTTTGACCTACCCCAACATAAATGCCAAAGCAAGGAAGAAAATTTAAGAGAAGTCTCTGCTTTGTAATGACAGTGTTTCAGTGGACTTTTAATTGCCTTTAAATAAGCTAACTTCAGCTTTTGAAATAACATAACAACAGGGAAATGGATCCTTGTGGGTTTCTTCACTTCATTTGCTGTTCTGATTTCAAAGAGAACCCAGGGAATAAATAGATAAGAAGATTATATGAATAGACTAATTCAGGAATTCAAGGCTGAATTTCTTTTTTTCCCACACAGAAAAGTAGAAAAATAGTCCCTTAACAGTTCCCTTATAGAAAATTGGAGAAGGAACACTCTTAACTCTAAAGATGCATCTGAAAAAAGGCCTTTCTTTTGAAATGTCATTGAAATACTGTGCCAACATATCTGCATTGAAGACAGGCAACAAAATGGAACTGAATATAGCAAATTTACCAACTTCATTTGGAGAGAGGACCTTGCTCTGTTCATCGTTTCTTTGTGCAGTCTTAACCTTATGAAAGTTTTATTTCATTCAGCTCAGCTGGTCAGTGTGATAGTAGATTACAGAGGCAGCACTTCAAAGCTGCAGGAGCATGATCCATTTTTACTTTCTTTTGAAGAGACACTCTAGAGTTATTCCAGACAGTTCAAACGACAGAGAAACAGGGAAATCAAAGCAGTAATAGAAAGTACAAACAAAGCCTAATGTCTGCTGGACCTGATTCCCATACTCCAGCCCTTCCAAGCACAGAAGGTTGACACTTCTTGTCCTTTACATTCAAAGGCCGTTTTTTTCTCCACTGTAGATAAGAGACAGATGAGTCAGTAGCAAACAAGAGTCCGCTCTTTTTTCTTCCCTGGGTTGCTCCTACCTTTGTCTTCTAATAGGTATAACTTTTGTGTTTTCTACAATACTTTTTTTTTTTTTTTTTTTTTTTTTTTTTTTTTAAAATCCCTATATATATTATCTGAGGCCCTTTTCCTATATAGACCCTGATCCCTCTGGCTACTATTCCTTTTTTAACTGGGCTGCAGTCTTCTATGTCAGCTACTGTTAATTGGTCCCTTAGTTGCAGCTAGAGAAATAACTGATTTATATTGCCCTTTTTGAGCTGTGATAGGGTCTTTACATCTTATCTTATTCACAATACTCCTGGATACCCATCACAATGAAAGATTCAGATCAAAGCTTTAAAAATTCTAATACGTTTGGTCTCAGAAATTAGTGTTCAGTGTGTGTCTTTGGATTTGAGTAAGGTTGCCAACTTTAACTTGTATATTCGGCAGTGATTATAGGTGGAGACTGTGTGCAGAATCATTCCAGTGGGTTCAGTGATCAAAGGATCCACTGCTTTCTGACCCTGAAGAATGTGGTGAACTGGTTTCCCCATAGAAATATATGTACACCTTTCACTGAAATCCTGCCAAATTTAACATTCATCTTTATAGTGGGCTGTGGCTGTATGGAGTGAATGATTAAAGATCATGGTCAAAGATCTGAAAAAGAGACTGACAGATTATGATTCAGAGAGGTGACAGGATGCATTGTTTGTGGGAAAAAACAACCTTGTGGCAACACGCCTTCTTCCTGAAGTCCTGGAGCACAGCCAGCTACATTGGTATTATGACACAAATGTGTTTGTAAAGTACATTTAATGGTGTATCAACTTGTTTCATTTACCTGATAGCAGCTTTTTATCATTCTTAAGAGTTTGCAATTTATTCTGTTTGCTTTTCATTTTCTTTGTAGTGCCTAAGCTATTCAAAATTTTTTGGCATGAATTTCAATGATGTGTACATTACTAGATCAGCAAATGTATGAGGATATTGCACTTTATGGAATCATTTTGATTTGTTGTTTGTTCAGCTTCTCTTTTTATCAGTGTCCAGCAAAAGTGTTCTCTAATTGTCCCATTTATTCTGTTGAAATAGTAATCAACTATGCATCTGAAGTAATCAGCTTTAGGAAAACAAATATTTTTTTATGTGTTCCACCTATATAATTTCATTTTAACTTGCAAGGTGTGATTTTAATGATGTTTAGTGCATTTTTTGGCATACCTCCATTAAATTTCATGAAACCATTTTCAATCAAAAAATATTTTATCAAAATGAAGGATGGGTATTCAAAATAAGTGGGTTATTTTCTGAGCTCTCTTCTGGGCACATACACTTACACAGAGAACAATGCAAATACAGCTTCTGATTTTGAAGCAGTCTGTCCATGTTCAGCTCTCTACATTGCACCTGAACTATTAAGGCCAGCAGAACAGGCCATGGCTTCCAAGTACTTTGGATTCTGTGTCTGGATGGAGAAATGTCACTGTGGACTCATGCGTCTATATTTCTCATGCAACCTTAAACTCTGTATTCCTAGATTTTGAAATGTGGGGCAGAGAGAATGATGGGGGCTGGGACCCTAGCTTCAGCGTAGGGCTGGTATGGCTCCTCTGTTGATTAGGTATTGCAACCTCTTGTAGTTTATGACAAGAGCATGTCCTCTTTCTCTCTCCAGAAGCACTGTTTTGCTCAACCCACAGTTGGTGAGGAAGGCTGTGACCAATATTACCTACCTCCTCTGATAAATCCAGTCCCACAAGAGGCTTTGGCTCCACCTCTTAAATTAGCAGTGTCTATATGTATATAACATGTACTTGTTGTACCATTCTGACAAACCTGGGAGATTGCAGAAGGACAGAGTAATATAGAACAACATTACCTCATCTGGTTAAATTTATAGTTAACTGACTACTTTCAAAGGGTATTTAAAAAATATAAAATAAATATTTAATACCTTGTATATTTTTAATTATATATATGTACTACTGCTATTTTAACATATCTTGACAGACCCCAAAATAATTCAGCATTATTTCTCAACTTTGTAGTAAAGCACAAGCATTCAAACAGAAAGGTAGCTGGATTATTGAAGGAAGAACTTTATAATGAGATTTCTCAGAGGAGCACTTCATGAAAAGCCATATTAGCTATTGAGGGCTACAACAAACTGTAATGAGATTTAAAGACTTGTCTACCTATTCTTTCACAGCTACAGAAAGATCATGTCCTTGGAGAATTTATTACAAACCCAGGAATGTTACAACCAATTTAACAGTACAAGTGTATAAAAAGGGATATTTGTACCCTTTGCTAAGATTAAGCTCCCTTCTATTTTGGAAGTATAAAGATTTTAGGATTCACTGGCATAGTATATATTAATATTTTATCCGTGACTTGAGGATATTGATCTTAAATGTAAAATGCAGCATCTGCACTATTCAGATCCTAAGTTATCAACAAGTCAGATTGATCTGTGCTTATAGAGGTTATTGTGAAGCTTACTTCAATTGATTCATTTTATTCAGCAAATGAGTTGGAAAAGGACAGAATTTTAGATTTTGTGACCTGAAACTATGAGTACTGAATACTAATCTCTCTATGGTTGATTGAAATATATTGTAAAGTGGATTTTATTCATTTGGATTTTATCTATCTGTAGTGAACAACTCCATCCTGTTAAATTACAAAACAATAATTACTGAGACCCTAAAGGAGAAGTTGGAAACATTAGTACAAGAACACTCTTTCAAGATGTCTTTAATTCAGTGTAGCAGAACAGCATAGTCAATAGGCAAAGCAACCACCCTAAGCTGAACTGAAAGCTGAGAACTCCCATACAAGAAATTAAATTAACCATTTAACACGTAATGCAACAAACTTGAATAAAGATGGATCCAAAGTCATGGAAGAGGTTGCAAACACATAGTGTCTGTACTATTGCTGTATTATAACTGAAATTAAAAAATACTTTATGTTGGAAAGAGATGCTACTGAAGAGACTGAAGTATTTTAGAAGTTGCTGCCATGAAAAAAAGGGAATTTGGCTAAGAATTTCTTAACAGTGTATATAACTCAAATTGAAATAACATGTAACTAGATTTTTAGCATATATGAAATAATACAGTGACATTCTTTTTTTTAGATTGCTATTACTGGCTTAATTATTCTCCTAATGTGATTTTAGCAATAATATGAAATGACATTTAGCCAAAGCCTCTAATAGCAGAAATGGAGAATATAATCAGTGACTTATTTCAGTATTTTTACCTTCAAGTTATGCATAGCTTTTACATTTTTTTTTTTGTAGCAAGATCTCTATGTCTCCTAAAGTAACTAATGTATTAGAAGCTTTGACACTGTATTATCTAACTATACTTATTTTTAGAATGCAAGAAGGAATTACAGATTTCTGTAGCTCAAAACACAAGCTGATTAGTTTAAAATTATATCTACCAAGAATAATGTCTCTATCAAACTAGACTTTTCTGTAGGTGGTGTTATGGAATTTGTGCCACATATTAGAGGATTAATTTAAAACATTTTTGCTCCCTGGGGTAAGCTCAGAAGATCATCTACTGATGATTTGTTTTGATGAAACAGTATTTCTAAGTATGGTTCCTGAGTACATTCTCTCTGCTGGAAAAGTTAAAAAGGATTTTGAGGATATTTTCCTCAAGATGTTCTCTTACCATTTTTTTTTTTTTTAATTCCCCAGTCTAAATCATTGCAGACAGGTTGATTTAAATTAAAACATACAAAAGGACAGAAATCTCAGTTGATTGATCCTTTTTTTTTTTTTTTTTTTTTTTCAGTTGTCCCTGAAGTTAGAAATAAGAGCTGTTCCTACCTTTTTTCCACCATTTTAGGCTGAAATCAAAGGTGATGAGCTGTTCATAAAAGATTTCAAATACAAACAAACTCTGAGCATAATGTATGCCCATTTCAGATTAGTATTTGGCTCATAATTATAATTTTGGGGGAAGTTGTTCCTGAATGTTACTCTACTGTTTTGTCATGCTGGGAGTTTCAGCAGTTAAACTACACTGATTTACACAAGCTGAAGATCTGGTGTTGAGGATGTTGACCTACAGATGCTAAGTGCAGACAGGGAATTCACTTAACGAAAACTTGAGGGAAATGACTTCTTTATAAATGATGGTATTAACATAAACAAACAACTTGAATAGATCTTGAGTTAATGAGACTATTGATAAAAAAAGTCATTCCAGACCCCTGAAACTAGTCTGTCTCCCCATGTACATGTGAGAACAGGAAACTCAAGGATGTAGTAATGAAACACAGAGAGAGTGAATGGGAATTCAAAGTTTCTCCACGTCTTCTGTCACCTGATCTGGCTGGTTTTATTCTAGTTTGGGTATTCCTGCATGGTGCAGCAATCTGTCATGTAAATATACCCTTAAGTCACTTTGTGCCTGATATTTGCTACTCTCTGTATGATTACATACTTTTCATAGTAGCCTACTTGATTTTTTTCTTTATATCCTTGAAAGTAACTTTTATCTGGAGATGGAATTTCACAACCCAACTGATATTGTGATT
Organism: Tyto alba; assembly: GCF_018691265.1. NCBI lineage: Eukaryota > Metazoa > Chordata > Aves > Strigiformes > Tytonidae > Tyto > Tyto alba. The sequence goes on along the minus strand of NW_024881316.1, from coordinate 36,909,867 downwards.
GCTGTGGGTAAAGAATAGCAAAAAACAGACATATCAAATCTTACCAGAAGTTTGAACTTAATTTTATTTTTTCTGATGGGTGACTATTGATTGACTGGTTTTATTAGTAGATATTTTTTTCCAAGCATCAAATTTACAGTACTTTAGTATTGTTTGCTTGCTGATGTAGTAACATTTTTAAAGCATCTGTGGAAATTTTTAATGCATTTGATGGTGAACAGACTCACAAACTTAGTTTCTTCATACAAATCTTAAAATATTTTGTATAATGCTGATTTTAATAGAACTTTTACAGTCTGGAGTCTGTAAATGACAAGTTCATGCCATCCAGTGGGAACCAAGTAGTGTATCACCAAAGTCGGTCTGATGTTGATTTGCCTGCAGAAGTTAGAATGCAACCTTATAAAGCAGTGAGAGTAATTAAAATCCACAGACTGTAACAGAAGAGGGTAAAAGAAGGATTTACAAGGTCACAGACCCATTTAGATCAAAATTGACCCTTAGATCAGCAAACCAAATTAAATTAAATTAATGATGAACTCATAGCCAGGGTCAGGCAATATAAAGATCTGTGAAGTAAAGGGGAAGCTCAGGTGGTATGGTGTTACTGGGACAGAGATGAGCTTCTGCAATTTAGGGAACATCAACTAGTTCAGCTGAAGTAATATCAACACTGGGGGTAAAAGCAGTGTCTTCTTTCCTCTCCAGTACTTAAATACAGCTGACAAATAAGAAGTTTACTGTTTACCTTCTTGGTAGTGTTTCCAGCAACAATGCTATGAGAATCCAAAAAGCATCAGAACTGAAGGCCTGAAACTCTTTATTTTTATGTTTACTACTAGGGATGCCAAAGATTTCTATTACCTTAATTTTTCAGGTGTGAAAAAAAGAGGAATGTGTGATTGTGTATCATATTGGGGGCATCCCAATCTGAATTTGAGACCAGAGAAGTCAGGAATTCATCATATTATACAGAAGAAAGGGAAAGAATGGAACTTCTTTAGCCCCCCTTGTTAAATCTGTGACTGGATGGGGAGGCACTATCATAAAACATATAGTATAAATTAAAGTGATAGAAAGCTTGAACATCTTCCAATTAATAATAAAAAACAAAACAACAAAGAATAAGAAATGTAAAATAAAACTCTCAGAATTTAAATAACTTGTATATTCCTTACAAATTAATTAACTAAAATATACTTGAAACTGATGATAAGAAAAACTGTCATCTTTCTAATCAACAGAATTATGTTAAAATCTAATACACATCCATTTTTCAGAGAAAAGAGTAAACAGTATCTTATAAAAATTCTAGCAAATGTCTGCAAAAGGTACTTTAAACTCAGTTTTGTGGCTCTTGATTATATTTACAAGATAGGAACCTTTTGCCAGACTGTATGTGTCTACATTATAAATCTCTCTCCTCATGGTAGTCCCTTTAACCTAGTTTTTCAATTGGGTGCAAAGAATAAGGTATTTCTATTATATGATCCATCTGGCCTGCTTTAAATGCTGTGGACAAGCAGAGAAGATCAACAGATAAGTAATTTTTTAAACTGCCTTTGCCAAAAGACATTTAATTTTTGGAAATTCCAGGTTGAGTAGGTCTGAAAAAAATTCTGAATATGGAGAGCATTTTGGACCTTTAATACTGTTACAAAATGCACATGAAATACTGGAAGGACAACACAAATATCCATCAAAATTTCATCTGGTTTCCTTTTTTGTGTCTGATAATCTTACAGAAATCAAATGGAAAGTCTCCCATTGACTTCACTGAATTTTAAATCAGACACTAATGTGTTTCAAAAAGATAACTGTAAAATCAAGCATGAAATGTACATATGCAAATGTCACTTTTTTTTTTTGTGTGTGTGCAAAATTGGCAACTAAAGAGATTTTGCATGAATGGAATAAGAGAAGCAGCTGAAAATGTTGCCACATAGCACTTGGTTTGAGAATTTTTCTGTACACTTAACATTTAAGCACTTTTCTTGCTATTTCTAACCTGGGGGGGTGGGGGGTGGTCAGGGATGAAAAAATAAGATGATGTTATGAGGAAAAAAGGCATTTAAAAGAAAATAAAAATTAGGAAAAAATCCTACTTTTCCACAAATCTGTTGTCAATATCATCTTTGGTGAAAAGTCAGTTTTTGAAATTAAAGTGATATTTTTAAAATAACATTTTCTGGGTTTACTCTTACTGAACTGTGTTTGGCAATTATTTTGCTTCATTACTGGTCATTCAAAAGAAAACGTAAATGCTGAAATTTATGTTTTCTGTCCTATTTGCACACTCTTACTTCTTTTTTTGTTTGCTCCAACTATCTGTTTTCTCACACAAAGCACACTTGCATTAGTTTCTGTCTAGATTATAGATTTTTCAGGATAGAAACAGTGCCTTATTTTACTGCTTTTGGCTGGTATAGAGTTAATTTTCTTCATAGGAAGTTATAAAGTACTATGTTTTGGATTTTTGACCGAAACAGTGTTGATAACACACCCAAGCTTTGACTATGGCTGAACAAAGTTTACACAGCGTCAAACGTTCTCTTCTTCTCGCACCACCCCAACAGCAAGGAGGCTGGGGGGCACACGAAGCTGGGAGGTGACACAGCTGGGACTGCTGATCCCAACTGACCAAAAGGATATCCCAGACCATATGACATCATGCTCAGCATATAAATCTGGGGAAAGAAGAAGGAAAAGGGCAGATGTTTGGAGTGACGGTGTCTGTCTTCCCAAGTCGCCATTATGCATGATGGAGCCCTGCTTTCCTAGAGATGGCTGAGCACTTGCCTGCTGATGGGAAGTGGTGAATAAATTCCTTGTTTTGCTTTGCTTGTTCAGGCAGCTTTTTTCTTTACCTACTAAACTGTCTTTATCTCAGCCCATGAGTTTTTTCACTTTTACCCTTCTGATTATCTTCCTCATCCTACTGAGAGGAAGGTAGTGGAATTGAGCTGCCTACCAAGGTAAACCCACAACAGTTGTGTATTTTGATGGTGTTATCAGGTAGCTGAATTTTGAATACACTTTATTTTGTCAACAAAATGTAAATAATTACTATATCTCTATATTACTAATATCTCCAAGAGGAAATCTGATACTAGGTGTATGTGCACATACACTATTTTATGTCAGGTACCTATGTTTATTAATACAATTCACAGAATGTGATGAACTTTGGCTGTTTTACATGTTTAGAGGCTATAGATCCTGGAGAAGACTAGAATGACCCTCTAATCTGGTCTGCTGTACAACAAAGTCTATTGGAATATCCTTGTAAATCATTGTTCTGCAGTGAAACTGATATCCAACAGAGCTGGTGAATTCTCCACAGATCTTGTTCCAATGACAGATGACAACAGGTGTTAAATATTGTTTCTTTTTTCCTGGATAGATTTTACCTAGTTTCAGCTACTACATCTTTTTAATTTGGTGAGTCCATTACCAAGGGTTTCTTTCTTGTATAAAGATTTATATTGACTGACCAACTCATGTTTTGCAGGCTAGAATGCAAAGGCTAAACACTAAAGGTCAAGGTTGATACTTATAATGATGTATTTGAAGTTCAAGCTTGAAAAGCATGAGTTCTATCTCAGCTCTCATCCACAGTGCTATAACTGATAAACAGGTCTAAACCACAGACATTGTCTGAAACTTGAAACGAGAATGACTAAGGCAGTTACTTAAAAAAGAAGAATGCAAAGAATTTTCTCATAGATCAAACCAGTGGTCTATCTAGCACAACATTATGTCTCCAGAAGTGGCAATACAAGATTTAATTTAAGCATACTGCAAAATCTACCCAGTTTTCATGGTCCCTTTGGTCAAACTGATACAACATCTAGAACTGCTGTATTAGGATATGAGAGGATACCTTCGTACTATTTCCTCTTAACATCCACTTTCAGACCTACGAATTTGTCTATGAAGCTGTATAAATACATACTTCTTTATGGGATATAAGTATACTATGTATCCACTTATAGACTTAAGAATCCACTCACAGTTTGTGAATTCCACTAATCTATTGTGAACCTTCTAATGTTGTCAGCATCCGCAAAATCTGACTTTATGCCCACCACATCTGATTCTGGTTAAATATTTGCTATGTAATGTATTTAGCTCATTTAAACTGATCTTCTACTGTTTTTTTCTGGGTTTCCTTTTCTTTTAATATTGGATGATTCAGTGAACTACAGTTCTGCATTCAGCTTAAACATCAGATTCTTGATTTTAAAATCTTTCTCAGAATCCTCTCCTTTTAGTCTCCTCCCATCCCTTAAAAAGTCTGTCCCCATCTTTCCTGTAGGTCCCCTTTAGGTACTAAAAGTTGTTGTGGAAACTCACAAATAAACAATAAAAATAAAATTGATTTTCCAGCACAATTAATCAACACTCTGCAGACATGCAAACAGCAGGTTCAAATGTCTGTGAGAGGAAAACAAACTATCACCGCATAAACTCCTAGGGTTTAATGGCAACCCAAAGCGCTCTTGGGGACTTTAACAACAACCCATGGTGCTCAATCACTCACCTAATAAAAAATGGACTCTCAGCATCGAGGAACTTCTTAGGGCAGCATCTCAACACATAGGAACCCCAAGGAGTTTCATTGGGTGGTGTCCCAACCCAGGGGGAGGGTCCTTACCCTCAGCATGCTGCTCCAGGAGGGACTAGCTCAAAATGGCTCCCCCCCAGGGACTTCATTTATACCCAAACCAAAACTGACCTGTGGTTAATATCAGACCCTACTGGCTGAGGACCCCAACTACTGTAAAGCCCTGAGAACAAGGGCACGGGAAAGGTTCAACAGCCAGGATGCCACTTTTTCATTGGTCAGGTGCACTTGCCACAAAAGGCCACAATAAAGTCTCCCTGGAGTCTTCTCCAGGCTGAACAACCCTAACTCTCTCAGCCTTTCTTTATAAGATAAGTTTTTCAGCCCATGGATCATTTTTGTAGTCCTCCTCTGGACCTGCTGCTACAGGTCCATGTATTTCCTGAACTGAGGGCTCCAGAGCTGGATGCAATACTCCAGGTGGGGTCTCACCAGTGTGAAGTAGAGGGACAGAATCACCTCCCTGTTCAAGATGTGGGATCACCAAGTTTTCAGGTAGCAGCAAAATGATGACCTCTGCCTTGCTCATACTAGTCTTCCTGCTGAATATTTTTCATTGGCTTTTTTTAGCTGCGGCTGCTGCATATTAAGATGACAATAATAAATCTTTGAAATCAGTGATGACCTCAGGATCTCTTTCTTGCATTATAACTGTCAGTTCCAAGAGCAGTTTTACATATGCATGACATACAAAATTTTTCCATGCATTACCTTTATTCACACTGAACCTCATCTGCCACCTTTTTGACCATTCAGTTCTTTTTATGAAGTCCTTATGGAGTTCCTAAACCTAGGCATGACATCTGAATACTTAAAGACCTTAGTATCATCCTAAAACCTGGATATTCATTGATCTTTCTATTTTTCAGTTCATTAACAGAAAAGGTGTATAGAACTGGCCTCAAAAGCTAACTATCAACCCTGATTCTTATTTTTTTTCAGGATAATTTTTCAGAGCTACTGTATTTCCCATACTGCAACTGTTTTTAACCCAGATATCAGTTTTCACTTTTGGCCATATATTTGTACTTTAGTTTAGGTAATTTCATAATTGTCATCTCAGTGCATAAAAACATTTTCATTAATATATGAGAGATTTGTATCTACTTATTTAATCATTTAATAATATGTTTTAAATACTGAGAGTCCATGGAAATAAGTGTGCTATAAATAGGTAAACTCCAAATATATATGATGAACAAAAAGAGAGGTTGTCTAAAACTGTTTCTATGCAAAAAAGTAGTGTTTCATATAATATTTTTATTGTTTTGTGAGAAACAATGTTAACTTTTATGTCTGTTTTTATTGGTATAATTTCAACATTGTGAGAAAAATTATAAGTATTGTTATTTCATTTCCCAGTGTTTGAATCTTGTAAATATTTAGACCAATTTTTATCCATTGATTTGGGATTTGTTCTATGGATTGAAATAAAACTAAATATTGGCAGACTAAACAGACATGAACACAAATGAGCTAGGGAGCATTAAGAATCTAAACAATCTCTATTTGGAAGTTTGGCTTTTCTTTCAAATGCCTGTAGGTCAACTTATACTCATTGCATATATATAAAGTAGGATATACATGAGAAATTCCTGTTACAGGATTCTCAGTGTGGTTTAAAATATGTTTAGAAAGAATCTGATTCTCAAGATGACACTCAAGTTTTCTAAAATAATTGCTACAGAATTTAAAAACGTTTCTATAGATCTAATTTGTTTTACACCTACTAAATTAAGAAGGATACAGAAAATTTACCCAGTACAAGGAAAATCACACAGATTGTTTGCTTCCTGCAAAAGAAGTACAAATTTAAGTTACATGAGCATTATGCAATCAGTTCTATATCTCACTGAGAACTTTGCTTCCTCTGTTTTATGAATGGGTAATTTGAAAAGGAGAAACTACATTTTGAGAACCTTCTTCTGTTGAGATGGTTACATATGCATAAACTCCATTACAGATTAAGGGGTTGAATGCAGAGGTGAGTAAGCAGGACAGTTTTCCAAATAACAGGTCTTGAATGGTCCTATTTAAATTTACGTAAGAAAGCTCTAAAAGCTGCCCAGTGTCGTGAGAAATGGGAGGGACCCATAGTTTGGTTTTGCTTGCTAACTATTTTATTCTGCCTGTCATTTTTCAACACCAGACTATAAAATTCTCCATCTCATTCTCTTGAGAAGACAGAATAGAGGAATCCAACTTGACTGGCAAATTCCTTCTGATGTCAGAAGAATTTCTGACATAATGTACATCATTTACCAGAATTTAATTCCTGAGTTTCCTTAATCTTCACTGTTTGTTTTTTTTTTTTAATAATTCATTTGCAAGTTCAGATTTCAAAGTATCCAACTAAATGCAAGAAATAGAGTTACTACTTTATTCACAGGAGTTACAAGTTTATGACTGGGGATTGCTTTTGAAATAATGAAATGACAGGCCTAAACTAGTCTCATTTATCAGAGGTCTTAGAGAGCAGGTTAATTAAATATCTGTGAAGAACAATATAGGTACAAATGGTCTTGCCCTGAAGAAGATGTACTAGACAATGTCTTGAAACTGCTTCCAGAGCAACGTTCTGTGAATGTTTATTCTAAAATTACACTACCTCTAAATTTTTATCATATCACCTTTGATTTCCCTGGATCTAGGGAATATTGTAGGATAAATCTGCAGTGGTTCTAACTTGCTGTAAAAAGAAATGAATCACGTGAAAAAAGTTCAAGGGTTTTCTCTGCTGTCCATGCTACAATGATGAATTTAAATCTTTTGCCTAAATATCTTATAAAGGGAAAAAAAGTGAAAAAAAATAATAAAAGAAAGCAGCTGCTTAGTGGGAAGTTTTATTGCAACTCTGGTAGATCTGGGGAAAATAATTTCTTCACTTTTTATTTAAAATGACTACTTGTTGCTTAGAAGTCAGAATGACTGTACATTGTGAGTGTGAGGTAGTTCAGTCCCCATATACATTATGAGAAAAAGGATTTAATTTACATACATTTATCCAACAAAGCATTCAGTGATCTCATTTCTCCATATTTCAAATACTAAGGCACTTCCTTGCGACTGAAAGTGACTTAAGAACTTACCGCCCTTTGCATAGATCATACTCCCTCTCAAATGCAAATGATCGTCATTTTAACTGAAACACTGTAATTAATCATAGTTTCTTAAAGTATGCTAATGAGTCATTTTCAACCACGCAAATTGAATGGGGTGCAATATTTTACATACTGTAAATATTATTTTTGTAACAACAGCAATTGCCATTAGAAATCAGAGGCTACACCAGTTTTGATATTTTCCCAATAAAAGGACTCCTGCTGTTAATGTAATATTAAAAGACAAAGACTTAGAATTTATATGAACCCAAGAGGTTCAAATGAAGTAGGCAAATCAGTTCTGTTTTCTGATTATAATAACACATTTGGGTAGTCCTTTTTAATGTTAATCAATGATTCACCTCTTTTCTATTTCATATGCATGCTAAAAATGCAGATTTTTCTATTCTCCAGGGTTTCAAGTTTGCATTTAATTATAAAGGGAAAGCTGATCAAAGAGAAGAAATAAACCCCGACATTATTTTTGTATATATATATGTTTTTTTTTTTTTTTTTTTTTTTGTCAAATGATTTCTTCTGAGCTATGTATGGGCACTTACTTTAAACGTTTTTTGATAATTATCAGGTATTTATTAATTTCTCATAAATGATTGAGGAATTTAAGATTAATGGTTATTTGTCCAAAACATATATTAAAATTATTTGATCATCAATATACTTTTCTCTAGGAAAACTGAACAATGAAAACTCACAGAAGAAGTATCACACTTAGAGCGTATAGAAGAATGGGAAAACAATATATGTAATAGATATTATTATGGAATGTAATTTATAAATTCTCCAAACTAAGTGCAGTAACAGGAAAAAGGATTATAAAAAATTATTCTGCACTGGACGACAAGCTCATACAGGTTATCCTACTGAAAATTAATCAAAACCTGATAAATAACAGGGTCTTGAATCAGTTTTTAATTCAAGTGTCGAGTGCCATTTTGACATATTATAGGATATGTTTCCTGTTATCCTGCTGTTGTTGAAAAGATCAGCTGTCTCCCACTGCTTTTGTGTCATGTCTTCAAGCCCCATATGGATTTTTTGAGGATCTTATGATATTGCAAAGGACCCACTGAGTTGAGCAATAGGTGCCTACTTGCAAGTGTTTACAGAAATGTTGGATGACTAAGGGTTCATGGTGTACCACAGAGATCTAGAAGCTTGAACTCAGCTTAAAGTTGACATCTAATATACAGTCAATTGTCCCTACATAGACATCTAGCACCATTTAAGATGATAAAATCTTTTGTAGAGATTTTAGCTGAAGATCCACAAAGATTCATGTCTCCTGTGATGGTTATTCATATGTACTAGGTCTGTGCAAACCTCTTGCACACCCGAGGGCAACATGTCTCTGTGACTTAAATGACAGTAAATATTTATTCTTTGGCAACTGACAAAGCCCCTAAATTTCAATATTTCATTCCTAAAATGAATCCCAAATCTACTACATAAAGTCCAATTTCAACTGAGAGATAAGGATCAGATTCAATTTCTTTATTTCCTAAATCATTCCTTTTTCTTTGTCTTTTCTGCTTTTGCAGACCTGCTACATTTTTCATACCTTCAACCCTCAGCCTTTCATCTCTGTTTTCCCAAGTTTGAAATCCCATTTTATTCAGAACACATTATAGAAGTATAACAAGTAGAAATATATTCCTTAAGTTCTCCAAAGCAATAGTTTAGCTCTGTCCTTTCTAAGTCGTTTTCATAATTCCTCACCATTCTTAATAAAGTATTTTCTTGTCTCCAACTTCTGTTTAACTGAAACTAATTGGATATTAACTTTACATATTTTATTTAATTACTGACCAAGGTTTCCAATAACTTACACTTAAAACATTATGTAACATACAGGTCAACTCAGAATTTAAAATGAAGTAATTTCTTTAAAATTAAAAATGCAAAGAGGAAAAAAATGGATTCTAAAAGAATGCAGTTCAATTTGATATGCATAGTTTGCTTCATTTTCCTTATTATATAGGAAAAGTAATTCAGAAGTTTACAGACTTCCACCTGACACTCTTCTAATAGTGAACCAGATTTTCACATCCTTACTCATACATGAGTAGAATTCTCTGATATGAATAGTCTCAAAGCTTTGTGAAGATGTCCACCACTGGAAGTTAATGAAGATGACACAACTAGGATACCTCAAATGTTTTAATATTGAAAGAGACAAACTGATGGAAAATAACATGTTAAGAAGAGGGTGAATGCAGAAAAACTAAACTAAGATAATTTTATTTTGAATAAGAAATTACAAGTTCCTGCATTTTTAGCCAAGTACAAATTGGAGTGGTTTTAGCCAATTAGCTGTCTCTGAGAACATGCTTTGGCATGGTGATAGACAACACAGTGTTTGATTTAGAGCAGGGATGAAATCTCTGTGCTTGAACTACAACAGGCAAAGGGCTAGGGTTCAAAGACCAGAAGATACAACTTTCCTCTTCTGAGATGAAATTGTATATTGTTGACAGAGTAAGCTTTGTTGTATATGATGAAAAACAGAAAATCAACAAACCTACAAATAGCAGCTACAGTTATTCTACTAAATAATTACTAGTAATAGATCACCGAAGTGTATGAAAAGTATTTTGGACATCCTGTCAGTTCCAAATCCCAATAATAGTTCTTTAATGTAAACACCTGTGAAATCAATTATACATCTCACTCCATACAGCATGAATATAACAGAAAGCTATTCTGGATAACATGGTATTTTAGAAAGAGAACATTGACTATATTTTAATGATCTCATTTTGTTCTTTCAGGTCTTTCAATGCAAAATGGTACTATTGCAAAACTTACAAGAAAGATATTTTTCTTAATGGTGTCTACAATTATTTTGTAATTTAATTATTTTATCTTCAAGTCTGCATCAGACTGGATTTTTCTAGAAATTAAAAATAAAATAAAGGGATAGAAGAATATCTTATAGAAGCTTTCTTGAATAAGAGATATATATCTCATTGACAACCAAAGTTATCCAAGGATTTATAACATAAAGTACACCAAAAAGCCTCTTCATTTCTGCAGCAGTTAAAAATAAGACATTAGAAGAGATTTTCCATCTCATTAGCACTATTTTCTAAATTTGAATGTATATTTTTAATGACATACTAAGAAATACTTGAAACAATATACTAATTTTCTTGTTTAAAATGCTCAAGTATATATATATATGCATATGTATATTTGGATCACATATATGTCACATATATGATCTATTTAATGCACAATTTTTGTAATTTTTAAGCACAAAAAATGCTTGCTGATCCAATTATTATAAATTAATAACTATAAACAAAGTGGAACTGCTAATGGACTTCCACTAGTTTGATAAAGTTCTGTGAAAGAAATGTGTACCAGGTTTTCTTGACTGTAGCCTTATGTATTCATTAAGAATTATATTGCAAGTTAAAGTATTGTGGTGATGGGGACTTATGCTGTTTTTCTAATTTTCTGTCTCTGTGTCAGTTTGAGGATGAATGTGGAAGGAGTGGGTTAGTATCTGTGACACCCAGGGCAGCACCCATTTGTTCTGGCAGACGCTTTGAGGGGGAGGCTTTGGAGCATCATCAGTGCCCCATGGACTTTCTTTCTTCTGTTTCCATTTTTCTGTCATTTTTTTTTTTTTTTCCATTTATACTTTAAAAACATATAGACATATAACAAGACACTTATTGGGGTGTGACTGTATGTATGACTACCGAATTTAAATCAAGGGCATCACTGTGGAAGAGGTTCAAGATAAAACATTGCTATAAAAAAACCCTCAAAGTATCTAGGAAATAATGTCTCAGTAGCTGAATATTAACCAGAAAGATATTATTTTCTACATTCAGACAGTTTGTTTTATTTATTCTAGAAATAAACAAAAAATAATAAATCAGCTGAAACAGAAAACTTATGCAGCATAAAAATATTATCTTTAGGCAAACAGGATTTTAATTTTTTGGGGGTCAGTAAAAGGAGACTGACAAATTCTCTGATCAAAAGATTATAAAAAAGAGGTCTTTGTATAATCCATGACATGACACCTCTCTCTCCCCAACTCCCTTTTTCTATATGTTGCGGTTTATTTCTATGGTTCAAATAGATTGTTGTTCTAGTTGAATTACAAATGCTAGATCATGTTGGACATGTTCAAATAGAGGTTGGTTGAATCCAGATCTGTGTTTATATAAATTTGCCTGAGAAAATAATAGTAAAGAAACTTGGTGCCTATGACAGTACTTTGAGGAAGACCAAAATTATCATGCAGAAAAATGAAGTTTAAGCAGGATTTAGATAAGTAAGACCAAGAGAATGATTTATAAAACTCTCTCTTTCTTTGCTGAACATGTTTAAGTACCTATTATGAACTAGATCATGCCCAGAATTAGCATTGTACTGGATAAACTGGCCATATAAACACCTCTCTCTTTCAGTTGCTTGAGTCCAAGTGTCCTTCTGACTAAGTCCGTGAATGTATCGTGGATTTCAAATGTAAAGGTTTTAAACAGTCCATGAAAAATAAACTAGATTTGCAGGACTCCCTTACAAGTACCTTTAAACAATAAACTGCAGCATTGAATTCCTCCATATTTGCCCTTATTCTGGTGTCAATCTTATGTTTCTGAGTGCATGACAATCGAGATTCCTTTCCTTGGATAATTTGTTTCCCCTTAAGACATTATCTCCAAAATTGGGAGCAACGGGTTCAGATTGCAGAGTGCTGAGAATTGCTTACAGTTTATCCCAACCTCAGTTTTCTTCAGGTTTTGAATTAAATCTCTGGACCACAGATGTGTTTACCTCACCAACAGGAATAACCTCACAGATATCCAAAGTATTGCTTGGGAGAAAAAAAACACTGTCATGCCAAAAAGGGTGAAATACGCTTGGATGCAATATAGGGTCTTTTTAGGTCATATAGACTACAGAATCATTATTGTTTTGAATATTCGATAATTTCCATAATCCTGTTTGGCACTTTCTGCTCATATAGGTATTTATTAACTATAAAAAGCCATGTTAAAAGCGTTAGAGAGTTTGACTGTGCAATCTAATGTTGTGAATTGTTATTGTGAAGGTTGCTTGCTCTTTTGGACCTTTGTGTGTACATTAGAGCATGGCCTTCCTCCAGAGCTCAGTCTGCTTTATTGCACAGTTAATGAACAGATATCGATGTGGTCCCATGTTTTCTTTACTACACTGAAGACAGCTGTGATAATATTCCCTACAGGTTTTCTGTATCAGTTCTTACTATAATATGCAAGTGCTTGACAAACACTGATTCTTCCCTTTCCCCTTTACTTCCCCTCCCCCTCAGCTTCATAATATCAAGAATTGTTATTCTTATTTGACATATGAGGAATCTGGACATAGAGGCATGACAGACAGAAACATCCATTGTTTTTGGATGTCAGTTTTGAAAATCCATGTGTGATTTATATCAACATATGCTGCATCATATACCACTCTGTATTTAAATGTAGCACAGTTTCTATAATTTCAATCTTAGCTCAAAACATTAAAAACAAAAATCACAGCCCTTAATTAAAAACACAGGAAATGAGGAACATATAATTAATGATCATCTGTGAAATGGTTGAGTAGAGTGATTTTTCCATTACATGGCTAGAACTGAATTCCCCAAAACAACAGTTATCTTCCTTTTTCATAAAACCATTTCCTTCCTTTCCCCAAGTACTATGCATTTCCAGCTTCTGTAGTAAATGGCACAGGACTATATGAGTAAGTTTCCCTTTCTGCATAGTTCTGCTTCATCTGCAGTCCAGTTCTGTTCTTGTGCAGTAGTGGGAAGAGCTGTTATATAATCATATAAAAATATTGTAGTGCATACAAAAAAATTGGTGAAATTAATAAAAATGTCAGCATTTGGCAAAAATAGTATGAAAAATTTCCAGCTAATTAGTTCACATTGATAAAATTATTGTTGGGTTATGATGGTCTTGAAATTTGATGGTCAAAAACTGTGTGAAGTTTTCCAGCCAAAGTGTAACCAGTGATGAGTAGAGGGATTATTTCATGTATTCTCCAGCCTTTAGTCTTCATGCGTGCAGGTATGTTGTCTTTATTATAACTGTATGACCTTGACTCATTCTCACCTCAGGACCCCAGTGACTCCCATACCTTTTAACACCCTGATCACCAATTCTGTGTCCTGCATTTGTGCCATTAATCTATATATTGTACTTCTCTACCTGAATAGCACCTTATTTCTATCTCAGTATGTCTTCAATTTGTCAAGATCAATCTGAACCCTAATTTTGTCTTCAAACATACCTCAAATCTTGGCATAAGGATTTAATTTTCTCTATTTTATCATCTATTTTATTAATGAAAATATTGAATAATTCCATATCCATGGCCTAGCAGAGATCCTTCGAGAATTGTATTCAACAAGTCTTTCCGTTTTGATAGCCAGTCACGAATAACTACACGTTAAGAATGATTTTTCAATCATCTGTCTTTAAAAATATGACTGCCTCATCTCAGCTATATTTGTTTGGTCACGCTGCTTATGAGAAGGACGTCTGAGACACTGCCAAAAAATCATACAGCAGTCAAGATAAATGATATACAGTCATTCTTTCCCATGCTCACTAGCTACCATGTTGCAGAAGTAACTTTGATCTGCAAGCTGTTCTTGAAAGTCATTGTAGGTTATTACTGATATTCATGCTGTCTTGTAGGTAATTAGGAATAGTTTGACTGTCTTTTACAATATTTTCCTATAAGTAGAAGTCAGCTGGTCTATAATGATAATCTTCTCTTTCGATAGGCACTTTGCTTTTTCTAGTGTATCCCATATTCTTTAGAAGTGCTCAAAGTATGTCAACAGATTGGAAATTTTGTTGACCAGTTATGTAACTATCATATAAAAATCTAAAAAGAGCTCTTTAAACTAAAAAAGCTTTATAACTATGTCTTCATTTTACTAGACTTAATTAATAGCCTTTTATGTGACTACCTTACTACTGAAATTAATGTTTTTATGGTTTTATGGTTATAAACATTATTTGAAGTGAAGACATATGAATAAATTAAGAAAAAATAGTGTTACACACTTCAGCCTTTTAGAGACAAGATCCTTCTCTCCATATTTAAAAATGCACTTGCAGAAAGATTTCTTATTAGTGTCAGCCATCCAGTATCAAATAATTATCTGGAAGAAATTACTTGTTTGAAAGAAAGCAACTAGAAGGAGGGTATTCCTTGTTTCTATTTCTATTCTTGCTCTTTTGGTCACTTTGAGTTTTCTCTGTTTAAAATGTTAAGTATTCTAACTTTTTTACTAGAATAAAACTTGGGAAGAGAGTGCATTTTAAAAGACTTGGGATTTCTCTTGATAGTGAACCTGAGGAGAAGGTTGAGGCAAATCCAACTCAAAGCTCTTGTTAATTTGGGTCTTACCACAGGTTTTGTATTTCTCCATAATATGGCCTGAGAGAAATTGTAAAAGCACTTTCATATATAAGGCAACACTTCTTTTTCTTCTTCCCTACAGGCAGAGAATATATCCAGTGTGTTTGCTACAGAGATGGAAGAATATCTAGGTTAATAGAAAAACATATGGAGAAAAGCTTAATAGAAAAACATATGGAGAGAAGATACATTTTATAAGTACAGAGTCAGCATCACACCAAGTATACAGTTGACCAAAAGGGAACTAGTTTATATTTAATAGCTGCCTCTTTCCTGGGACACATCTGATTTCAAAAATCAGAAAGGATTTGGCTTCATTAAAAAGACAGAACTCTCTCCTGCCACTTTTTTTTTAGGTGTGGTTCCTAAGAGGCAGTAGGAAATTCCTGAGTGATCTCCATTCCCATTGATTTCTCAAGAGGCATTTGGAATCTTGCAGGAAAAGGCCAATAATTAGCAAACTACAGACTTAATTTCACCTCATCGGTCATCCTTTGTCTTCTGCTGATGGCTTTTTTTTGTCAGACTATAAATTCTTCAGAAGGAAGAATGTGACACCACTCATGCCACTTCGGACAATACACAAATTACATATATCTGTGACTATTATTTATTACCATATATAGAATCGTAATTCTATGTAACTCATTTAATCTTACACTTCTGTAAGGGAAATGTATCATTTTACCTGGAAAATTATATTTGAGGTGGAACTTGAGATACTGTAGAATGTGCTGGATACTTGTCTCCATATAAATATTTTAAGCTGGATCTCCCACAGCCTAAGAGAGGCTATAAATGACTGAGCTATCATTGCAGAAATCTTGAGAGAAGGGTTGTTTTCAGAAAGATTCCCACAAAACCTTTTCTGGGTAAAAGAATTTAGGCAGTTGCAGTACCATGTATTATGCCACAATTCAGGATGTTTTACTCAAAGCTCACTGATCTAATAATAATAATTTGCAGACCAGAAATTCTCATGGCTGACCTAGTTAGTTCTGCTAATACCAAAGTTTTACTACTGACTGTTGAGAGTGTAATCTAGTCATGTTGGAAATATCTTGAAATAGTATTAAATAAAGTACTGGAAGGAATCTTTTCCCATAGACAAAAAGAGTATATATAATGGTGGCATAAACCTGAATGAGAGATATTACTGAAGAAAATGTAAAATCAGAAATCAAGAATAAAGGAAAAAGAGTATTGATTTAGGTACCAAAATCAAAAATGTATATAGCTAAACCTGTGAGTTTCAGCTGTTAACCTCTTAAACCTCAATTAGTATTAATTAGCTAAAAACCAGAAAGATAAGTACCCTAAATACCAGGATGAAGAATGATCAGGAGATTAAAGGGAAAGTTAGGTACTATCTCCACAGTACATTGTTTACATGATGGTTAGGATTGCGGGGAGATGGCAGAAGCAAGATTTTAAATTGGATATTCCCAAGGCTGTTTGAGAGATTTGACCACTGAATTATTCTAAGTATGAAGAAGGGGGCTGATTTTTAAAATGCTCCTCAGATCTTCTTTGAAGATAAAAAAATCTGCAGAGTGATTTAGATGCCTAATTTTCTCCATGTATTTGAGATTTATTGGAAATAAAGCCAGTTAGACTGAGTGGGTATAGAAAATCCACATAAATTACTTTCAGGAATATGAAATCAGTGGGGTGGAAGGCAGCCACAGTGGGATGAGCCAGAAGTGGTGTTTCTGCCCCCGCATCATATGACCCACAGTTCATAAACTGCACACAGCAGGTTTAAAAGGCAGGGAGGTAAAGGACTCCTGGTTCCCATCTATGAATTTACTTCTGAAAAAGCTGATGGAGGTGACTTGAAAAGGGAGGCATCTCCTGAAGGAGCAATGACTTTTGCAATCCTGTGTAGTTGGCAGTGCAGGATTTGGAAAGCCATGAAAGAAATAGAGCTACTCTAATGGAAAATTATAAAGAAATGGATTTCAGTTAGGCTTGCACATCAGAAAGAAGAAATTCTGGCTACTTCCCAGAAGCCATGCTAGAGAGATTTCAAGCCAAAGAAATGTAAGAGGAAAAGGTAAATTTAAAAAATATAATGTGTACTCTGACCTCTCAAAAGAACTTGCATTTTACAGCCCAACCATTCTTCAGTTCATCTCTGTGTTCATATTTTCTCCTTGTTTTTCCCTACTTTCTATGTCTATAAAGCAATTAGTTACTCATATCTTGCACTCTTTAGGTATATTAAAATCAAGGATTAATTTGTGGAGTGTACTATAATTAACATTACTAATGGATCTACAGCTTTAAGTAAGGAATGTTTACTCAGACACATCAAGTATTCACTATGAAAGCAATTAAAGAGTTTGATGTTCATATTTAAGTATTAATATTAATGTGTGAGAAACTGCATCCAAATCATTTAGAGGTGGTTAGGAAGGCCTCTGGGAGTGAAACAGCCATAGAAAGCAGTGACATGATTATAGCTGCATGGGAAAATAATGGAAACATCTACTCTCTAAGCATCCTTAATAGGGAAGGAGGATCCTCAAAACCTAAATGAATGTGACTATAAGTGGCAGCTTTTAAGTTTGATTTGCCTGCTATAAAACATTTTACATTAGTAAATGTCTAGAGTCTTTTCACTCAAATGTATTTTTATCACTTGGCTCCAAATCCCTTTATGGATAGTACAATTAACGGCACACATGAAAAAAAAATGCACTACAATAATTTGCAGACCATTATGATCTCAGAACTAGAACTGTAATTCTCATCTTCTGTTCCTGACACTGATCTACTGCCAGACCTAGGATGAGCCATTTAACTAGTGGCTTGATTTTCCCAGTTCTAAAATTAATGGGAAAATTCTAATGTGTCTCAAGATGTAATTGGAGGGTTAATCAATAATGCATGTAAAGTTCTCTGAATGTTGTATCAATAAGATATAAACTTAATTTGCTGAAAATGTATTTGGACTGACTAGCAATCTAGAGACACTCCATTTACTATGTAGTCTAAGAGGATAAAAAATGAGCAACAACAAAAAAAAAGAATAAAAAGTCATGATCTCTGAAGGATGACAAGAAATCAGCTTTGTTACAAGGCTCTGTGACAGTCCTCCCTTTTCACTGCTTTGGGAGATTTGCTTTCATATTACTGCTTCTTCATTTCTAGATGACTCCACAGGAGTGGTTTTGTCTTGAGAAGAGAGTAAATCTTTTCAGTGCATCTTTTTTCAGTTCTGATTACCTTACAGGAACAGATTTGGCATTTTGACATTCATCATGTATTTTATACCTTTCTTTACTGTATGCATGTTTTCATGACTGTGTATGCAAAAAAGTACAAATGCATTGCTGAGGGATGTATGCAAGTCAGTAGTTATGGGGGAACACTGTAATGAAGAGAAGCATGACATTCCCATAGCAACAGTGGCAAAGCTCTTTATGCTGATGTTGACTGTAAAATTACCAGTGATTTAAAGGACAGCAGAAATAAGTTGTATGTGATTCTAAAAGAATTCTTTACCTTGCCAGAAACAAGTCAATTTAAGGTCAGTGTCAAACCTCAGTGGCTGAATAATATTAATATAGCACTAAAGGAAGACAGTTACTACTTACATCACTTAGGTATACTGCCTTACAAATTAAAACCCGCAAATTATGCAAGTTTTTCAGAATAATATTACTTGTCTCTTGTCACTCCACAAATATGTGGAGTTTTTTTAAAAACAAAATGCATGTGTTTCTGAACAGTCTTAATATCAGGCTTGAGATGTTCCCTTTTTGACTGTCTTAAAGATACATTAATATAATTTGACAGTGTTTACTAAAACCCAGACTCATTCCCCAGTGGATTCTACATCTTGCATAGCATCCATCTGTTAAATTTTACAGCTAGAGATGTTCTTACTTTTATGAGACCAATATTTTTGTAGGTGTAGAAACAAATTTCTAGATGTCAAGTGCAAAATAATGTTCCAGTTTGCCTTTCATGTAGTTTTCTTTAAAACCTAAGTTGTTTTATTGGCATCTGTATTTCTACTTCTGATTAAAATTTCAGACAGATCAGTAATATTACTGGAGAATCTTCAAGGGCAGAACAGTTTGCAAAAATCCAGTTTTAGTGTTTCTATCAAAAGCTGGGTTATAATTTTCCAAAACTGTCATTTCATGCAGTGCAACAGTGTTAATTACATCAGGTTGTATCACAACAAGAGCAAAATAGCTATTTAAACATTTGTGCATAAAACTACTGTCCAGCAAGCAAATTAATTTTAGCTCCAGTTAACAACAGCCTCACGAAAAATTTAAAAAAAAAAAAATCATATTGAAAAGAAATGCTAGCAGTTAACAACTTGTAAAAATCTCTATCTTTTGACAATGATGTGCAGCCATTTATTTTCACAACCCATTGCCAGCTACCCCTTATCCCTTTGGCTAGGTTTTATTACAAAAGGAAGATTAAAGGTAAAGCATTTTGTAACTTAAAAAGTTAAAGCTACCACTTGGAGTGCTTCAGGGAGCATCACTTCATCATGAAACTACTAAATTACAGGGATGTGTTTATCAGTCCAGGTAGTTAAGCATCACCCAGAGGCCGGTGGTTTATTAGCAGTACATTTGATGTTGATTGTAACTATCCCACTGCTGGTGTAAAAGCAAAAATTAAAAAGATATTCCTTCTTTAGAGTTGATAGTTACTGACAAAATAATGCCAAAACAGGCATAAATTAAGAAATTGGTCTGAAGCCTGTTAGGCCTAATTATAGGACATCTGTATTAGTTCTTTGATTATAGTGAGTACCAGTTCTTTAATAATTCCCATTATAATCCATGTATGGCAGGTCAGGGCTTGTGTCACAGTCATAAAGAATTCTTAATATGAGTCAAATGACTCGCATGCTGTTCTTACATTCAGGTAATAAACAGAAATTGTTGCTCACTCAGGGGTTCCTACTATAAATGATTGCAGAGCTAGATAGTGTTCATGACTCTCCTCCACTTGTACAGTATTTGCTTTGTTCTTTTCCCTATTGACATGATTTTACTGACGTGTTCAAATAAATATTGTTTTCTCTTTGCCCATGCACTGTTAAGAGGCCCAACCTTATTTTTGCCTCTTGGAGAAGCATACGTCCTTGTGCCAGCCACAAAACTCCTAAGTTACTACTGGTGTAAGGGCTGGCACCATATGGGCTGAGAAGACTTCAAAATATCACCTCCCTTCACACTTGCTTAAAGCCTGAGCAAAATAAAGAGTTAAATAAATCTTTAATAAGAGTGTGTTATATCAGAATTGCTTGAGGTATAGATCAAGACATTATACCACACATCAGACAATTAATGTTGATGCTCTGAAGTGCTAATATGCAAAACCCAGTAACAATATCTTTCCTAGCAGCCCTCATGGTCAATAAAGAGAGTCTGAGGATTGCATACTGAGTCCACAAGTGATAGTACTTCATACTCTACTTCAATACTCCGTGAATGTTATTTTCCTCTGAATATTAATGTTCTATTAATTAATATTCTATTTTCTGATATGTCCATATAGAAAGTTTATGGTTTTCAAGGTTAATTAAAATGGTCTATGACAAGGGTTAAAGAATTGATAGAGTGTCTTTTCATCTTCACTCAAGGACTGTTGATGATATTTCATCAAATCAGATTGTTATGTGAGAAACACAATCAGAAGAAACCATGCTATAAAAATGACTAAGTCTTTAAACACTTCATTTCAACAACTGCCTTGCGATTTGGCATTGAATCCTGAAGATTACCTTCCCATAGTAAAGGCCACTGTAATTTTCTAGCAGGTGCAACATCTATGAAATGGAATTTTTGGGTACAACAATGCACTGTCAGATTTTGGCCTCAGTGGATAATTTTGTATTTCTGGACACTCTGCAATTTAGTACTCTCAGAAATTAGGCTATTAAGCTTTGACCAGCCAGCTGGTTGTACCGAGCTGTTGAACTGTATATCCTGAAAAGGGAAACTACAAGATCGTACTGAACTGTGAAGCAGTAGACCAACAGAGACAACACAGTGGGAGAAAGGAAACAATATTAATTTGAGAAATTACTTTATTTCCACAACAAAACTAATCTCAGGAGAACTGTCAGAACAATCAAAACTATGTTCATGCTGTGAAGGTGTTAGGATGGATTTAAGTAATCCTGAACTACTCTGCAGCGGTTCACACAAAGTGGTACAAAGACAGAATTCAGAGCATAGCTGCACAATAATAAATGTAATGGAAAATATAAAGATCTAAAGCAGGGGGAGAGTATAAAAAAAAAAAAAGAGAGAGAGAACCAGAGAGGTTATTATGAGAGAAACATGTCTAGAGAGGACACAATAATATTCTGCAAACAATTGTGCTAATATGAAGAGGGCAGAACTCAATTATTCATATTGACTACAGTACTAAATAAAGGACAAATACAACATAGAAATATTTGGCTGTAAGTAAAATAAAAGGAAAACTGTTCAGAAAAAAAATGAAACACTATAATTAGCACTAAAATTAAGATTACAATGAAAAATAAAACTATTCTAAGGGTTTTCTTAGCAGTATTTTTTTTTTTCTTATCATGGAAGGAATAAAAAGAGTTAAAACCAGTACTGTCATTAGAGAATGAGACTTGATGAACATTACAGTATTTTTTTTTCTCTCCTAATGGATTGCATGATAAATTCAGGGTGCAGCTAAGAAAACTATTTGCAATATCATAGAATTCAGGGACTTATGACAAAGTGAAAAAAAAGCCAGTTGATTTCAATCGTTCTGTGGTGGCCATGTGCCCTTTTAAAATGTTACAATATCTAGATTATGTATTTAGAATAAGCATCTAGATTATAATCTACATTATTCTTCACTTTCTTTGAGGTAAGTAAATCACTATCATCATGAGAACATAAGAAGAATAGTCATACTGGCTCTGAGGAAAGATAAATCTTATAAAAGGTAATGGTAGAGGCACTGAGAAAGAATGTCTAATCTGCAGTTTCAGTAATATTTGGCACAAAGTCTTCTTGAGGTGGTGATTGTATTTGCACCTTTATGTTTAATAGCCCATGCATTCAGAAGATTTTTTTAATACCATCTCTTATAGAAACTGCCAACTGTTCTAAACTCCCTTTTCTCATGAGAGCTCTCTCTTGTCAGAACTGATCTATAGAACCTGACTCAGGTCCATTTTGTTTTGTTGTTTTTTAAAAAATTCATTACCATTATTCTGGTGCTGTTTCTTTTCTTTAGTTTGCCTCCTGGAGAAGCATACTTCTTTGTGCCAGCCATGAATGCTATCATTTCATTATCACTTTCACACAGATTTATTTCTCCAGTTTCCAATTTTCAGTCAGTCATTGGGAATCAAATCTTAAAGAGCTGATTTTCATTACCAACCCTTAGTATTTTTTTTTATTACTTCTGCACTTTACAAGAAATTTGGAAGTATCTCTTAAGAAAAATATGATCTGGTGTAATGTTTCTCCAACAAGCAATCAAGTAATGGAAGTTTATTGTTACTACCAATCCCACTTTGTGATATTCATCCTGTGTTCAAAGAAAAACATAATCTACATACTAGGATAGACTATCCCACAACACCCCTCCATCCCCTTCCTTTTGTATTTCACTGAGCAAATCTCACTGTGCTTCCTCTTTCATCTCTCTGGAGCACCCTATATACATTTTCTTCTTGACAATCTTTCCTGATCAGACTCTAGACAAATATTCCAGTCCTGACCTTATCTCACTAAATCTAAGTGATGCCAGAGGGCTGTTTTATTTGTTTACAGTTTGTGTACACTAACATCAAGATTTCTCTTTTTTTTTGTTTCCTATAACAATGCACAGATAACTAAGATTTCAACAAGTTATGTTGCTATGTCCCCTTGTATCTTGTTGATAAACTTGAAGCCATTTCTATTTTTTTTTTTTCTCAGTGAGATTTCAGCCTATGGGCCAAACTTTTTCTTTTTAAAATATGACTTTTTAACATGCTTTGTCAAAAATGTCCTACCCATACTTCAAACTTTAAACTGATTTATAAGTAAACGAACTTCCCCTGCTCAACAGATAAATCACCATGTTTCCTGGCAGTCATCTTTCATGGAATATCATGCCGTGCAATATATGAAAGAATTATGAAGAAAATATCAGGAAAAACTGATTTTGGAGGATCCTTAAGAATTTCTCTTCATTAGGGAAAGTAGAGACCCTCAAAAAGTTACTTTTATTGTTGAGCATATGATGACAACCTCACCTTTTCTAAAAGCTCATTTGCTAAAAGTGTCCAAAAAGTGGAGCTTTCCTACTAGTTCTTCAGGTATTCTTAGCTGACCTTCAAAAAGTTCTGCTCAGGAACTGTATGAAGGTTTTTACATGAATAACAATTTGGAAAGGACCCCCAGTTCATATAAAAAAGGTAATAAATAAATGAATATGTTTAAAACTGCTCTGGGCCTCTGCTGGTCATTTCAATAAACAGCAGTATTTGTCTTGGGAACTGTGAAAACCTGTACTAAATGTTACATAAAACATCCTACCAGACAGTTATAAATAAGCTGAATAGCTATGAGCTGCTGAAATTTGGTGGAACCGTGAAAAATTCATTCAGTTTCTAGACTTATCTTTGCACTTCATATGGAATAGCCTACATAAAAAATGAACACTAGAAAACAGAGGAACCAATAAAACTACAATGTTCCTAGTGTTAATGTAAGAGAGCAAGAAGTAAAGCTCTCCCATACAGAGAGGAATTTGAAACTGAGAGAAGTAACTTCTGTCAGACTGTGAAATGGCTGCCACCATCCTAAAGATGACAGAATAATAGTGGAATTGTGCGGTTACAGAAAAAAAGCCACAGAAAATGTACAACAAACTCCTAGGAAGGACCAGAGCACAGCTGCAACATTCTGCACACTATATGTATGTATCACATGTACTGAAAGCTATGGATTGTGAAAAATTTTGTTTGGGAAATTACTGAGCCTCTACTACTGCTCAACATAGCATAATTACAGTGATAATGATGGCAGTTTTGCAAATCTATATGTCCAGATCTTCCTCTTATTTCTTATATCCCTGGAGAGTTAATGCTCGGCAGGGTTAGGAGTACACAGACTTTATACCAAAAAATCAAAACTGTAAATAGGCAGCCCATTTTAAACAAGAAGACAGAGCTTGATTTTCAGAAGTCCTATACAAGTTTAATTCCATATAAACGTGATGAGTGACTAAATAAATCTGAAAAAATCCAACTCATTGTCATCTCAAGATTAAGACTTATTTAGTGACAATATATTTATACTCATTTTTTCATACATTCTCAAAAGAGTGTGGGAAAGTTTTTTCTAGTCATAATATTAATGAATGAATTTTGGTCAGATATTAAAAAAACTAGACATGAAAAACATATTTTTGCAACTATTACCAAAGGTACTAATTTAAGCAAAATAATTCAAAACAGACTCAAGTCATCATCTTCTAGATCTAATAGGGTGAAACCTTCAGAAAGGTAGAAATTTTATGACATGCAGATATTATTTTAACTTTCCAAGCAGGGTTTTTTTTGGTATTATTTTTGAATATGAGATCAGATACTTTTTTTTAGAGAAATAATTGTGGTAGAAGTCATGCAACACACACCTAGATTAGACAAAAATAAATGTTTCTATTACATCTCTTACTTAAGGGACTCATTCTCTCCTTTCACACCAGATGTGTGTAAAGAATACACTGCTTAGCTCCTTTCTCTAATGAATACTACCTCCATTAATCTGACATCATTTAGTCATCTAGCAGCCATGCAAAGAGAGAAAGAAGAAAAAAAAAATATCTCCTGCAAAATGCTAGACAGCTCTGGGTCATTCTGCAACTACATTATAGTCCACAAGTCCAGGATCAATTCTTACAGGAAGAAAAACACATGAGGAAGGCTGATGAAGAGGAGAGACTGGATGATTTTCAGGTACAGTTTCAGTTTCCAGACATATGTTTACACTTCACTTGGAATAGCTCCACTGTAGGATTGGAAGGGGCCAGAATACTGATCAAGAAATAGGTATTTAGAAGTGCTCCAGACCCACCAGTTCACAGTACATCCCAGGCAGTTGAGCCTGAGGTGCCAGCTGGTCTCTGAGACTCCATGAAAGCAAAAAAGAAAGAAACCAAAAAAAGTGGTCATTTTGCCTCTGTCTGGTCATGATTATGCCCCCAAAATCATCCCAGTATTTCTGTCCAAAAGATAACTCCACTAAAAAAGTGCAAAAGCCCACCGGGTCTTCTAGATCAGCCAATAAACTGAAACAAAGGCAGTCTGTTTAGGTGTTCATGTAAAGATCCTGGAGGGAACAAATCCTGTTATTATCAGAACCTTTTAACAACCTGTGCCAAACAAAAGGGATGCAAAATGTAAATTGCTCTGACAACAAAGAGTGTTTCTCAGGAGCATGTCCCTTTCCATCCTGTTATTCATTTAACAGAATTGAGATTCTGTTTACAAACGGGGCCTCTGTCATGTTTGATCTCACAAATCATTTAATATTCTCTGAATAACAGATTTGCATGTAGTGAGTGAATTTATCAACTTCTTCACTGAAACTGATTTCTGATAATTTTTGCATAGCACTTAGCAAAATAAGATACTAATTTCTGCTATGGTTTTTGAAGTTTTTCTGAATTACAAATCATTACTATTAATGTTGTACAGTATACATTTACTTGCTTATCGTAAAAGTCAAGCTTGGAAGGGTTCTAGAAAAAAATGTCTTATACAATCTTTATATGCATGTATATATATGCGAAATAAGATAATCTCTCTAGAGAGCACCTGAGCATGAAACTTGTGGAAGTGTTGATCCAGTTATCTTCAGTACAAACAAGTACATGAAGTGGAATAGTTTGTTATTGAATACTCTTATTCAAGTTTCACCTTGTTTTGTTTTTTTAAAAAATATAATTATTTACAGTTACACTCTTGCTCAAAATTAAAGTAAGTGTAACAGATGGAGTACAAATAAAAAGCTGAAAATCTTTAAATTGTTAAAATATGCACAGAAATTTTTTGCTTTCAACCCATTCATCTCTCTGTTGCTGGAAGTGATGTTTTTGAGGCAGTGGGGCAGTGATGAGTAATGCACAATGATAACTGAAGAAACTATCAAATCAGGGTCAGGGAATTAAAGACACACTGTAATGACAGTCCTACAACAAATGTCTGTCCAAACCAATAAGCTGGGGGCTTGTTCTGATGACAGACTGAAAAGCACCGAGCTTATGGGAACCATATGCTTTCAGACACTTATTTGCTATCATATACAAACCTAGGGGTTCTTTCTAGTCATCAGTTCATGTTTGAGGGTTTTTCATTTTCTCTATGTAATTCTACCTTTTCTCCTCTTCTGTTCAGATCTGATAATATGCTTTTCACTTGCATGCAGCTATCAGAGGCTTCTAGGCACACCCGAATCTTTAGGACAACCAGGGGGTCAGACCAGAGGATTGCTGGCTTTGCAGGCATTATGTTTGGTACTCACATTTGAGAGTTTTCAGAGCTGAGGTTTGTGAGAGCGGGCCATCAGCTGACACAGTGTTCCTGCTAGGTGTACCTGAGCATATTGTTACCTATCTCTTTTACATTCTTCTCTGTGGCCAGGTTCACTCATGTGATGCATTATGTCTTAAAACAGAAAGCAAAAGACATCAAACTTTAGCCATGTAGAATTTAGTTACCAGATTTGAAGCCAGTCACCCTAAGCTCCCTTTATAGTGATTGTGGAGGTACTTCTCCAGAGGACAATTCATCTTATGTATCTGAAATATATAACTGAGATATCTGGTTTCAATATTATGAAGTTTATCATATAAAGTGACAGTCAGAGACACTCCCAATGATGATTTCAACAAACCACTGTCTGTTTTGAACATTATAGCCCAGTGTTCCTTTTCCCCGAACTCCAGTGTTCTGACTCCAGGAGCAAAATACCTGAGCAAACTTCTTCAGTTTGAATCATTTGTGAATCCTTCACTTGAAGGATTCACATCTCCCAGATTATGTATGGATCCAAAGAAGTCAAAGGTGAGGAAAAGGGTGACATGCCTTTTGTGCTAAAGCTGGGCTATGACGCAGCTGGCAGCATCAGAAGATGCAGGTGGAGAGAAAGTAAATTACAACACAACTGTTGCTTAAGTTTTAAACATGCTACCCTAGTGTAACACTTCAGATGGATGAACTCTCAAAAGCACTGCCATTATTATATTTCTATTTACAGATGGTGTCTTAGACAAAATGTAGACAAGGACACTGCCAAAATGCAAAGTCCAGGGGTTCCAACATTAGAGGTTAGGTAGAAGCTCTGAATCTGGAGGTACCAAAGGTCTCCCCTGCTACATCATGAAGTGCTGCGATCAGTCACAGCTGAATTCTGGTAAAACTGCACTGGGTATGGACATTTTCTCCAGAGAAGCTTTTTTCCCTGAGGTGACTAGGTAGGGACTGGTCTAGTTGGTTGTTAGGTGATCCTATGACTGTGTAAGCAAGTGCAAACCCAAATGAAAGTCCTTGAGTTTAATGTAACAGATTGAAAAATATTTGAAAGACTCTTGTTTTTTGGTTTCTTTTTGACTGAGGCATGCAAGCATTTAAAATCCCAACACATGAATGAAACTTCCACATGTCGTACTGCAGTTGGGTGTCAAAGTCCTCCACTCCCAGCACTGAGGACCTACATTGCAGCACTGTAGTGCTAAATATCATAATGCTTAAGTATTTTTGAGAACCAGTATTATAAACATGCTCTTATTAAAGCACAAAGTTTAGGAATTTAGCAAGTGATGCAACCTACAAAACCTCATATTAATCTGAAATGTGAATCATCTGTCTGGCCAGTTTTGTAGCCAAAACATAGGACATGATTCTTGATAAATGAGTTCTAAAACAGTGTATATTACTGAAGAAGATAAAGTGACTTACAGTTAATTCAGTTGCATCCATGTCTCACCATGTTTCAGCAGAAACAGCTAAGCAACCTTTCACAAGCTCATTTTACAGAAACAGAAACTAGTTTGTAGGGAAGTGACTCCTGAAGGTGTCAGAACAAACCAGCAGATGGGTCAGAGGCAGACATGACCATGACATTCTATTCCCATTAGTCAGGAGCAAAATTTCTGTTGATTTCAGTGAAGACCGAACTTCATCCTGAAAATCATTACTCCCAAATATTGAAAGACATACATTTTCTGTAAATATGCTATTTGATTTTAAAAACCCCTATTTTGCAGTCTGTACTTTCAGATATAGAATCATAATGAATAAGTTTGACTCAATATGAACAGCCAAGGAAGCAGTTTTTCTTGTACATAATTTTAATATATTAGTCAGCAAGTTTTGTCATTAATGCCAAAAAGAGATAAGCTTGGGATTTCATCTTCACATGAAGGCAGCATTGTACTCTTCCAATGGCATGTACAGGAAGTTAATCGGAAACTAGTAACATATTTCATTTGTGCCTGTCCTGCTGTAAATTGAAATGTATAACATAAATGAAAACAGTACCAAAGGTAAGGCAGCAAAATGCACATTATTCCATTGAGGAAAGCAAAGATCAAAGTTCACTGGTTTCCTTTTTTTTTTTCCTGCCTACCCAGAGAAAGACAGTAGAGCTCCAAAATACAGTTATTAATTCTTCAGCATAAAGCAACAGGTCCCAAACAGTGAGGCAACACGAAAACACAGTCTGTTGTAGAAAACTCAGCATCATATAAAGACTGGGGAAAAATATTCCACTAGTAAGTAATCTCCTTTTCAGCTGAGAACAATTCTTGTAACACTTAAAAGACTGTTAATAATTTTACCTATAGCTGTATTGAGAATGCATATTTTTGCAAAATGAACACCGATCAGATAATGTAACAAATGACAGAGCCTTTTGAACAGAATTAATATACTGTGACTAGTCTTGCTCCAGATTTCCTGTCCTTTTTTATTTCAAATATCAGATATTTCCATTTTAGAGCATTTTATTTTTCCTTATAAATCATTTGACCCTCCTCTGATTTAAACAAAACCCAGAAGGAAATAAGTGTGGAAGTTTCCCTGTAGTTCCTACCCACTGTTTTAAGCATTTAATTCCAGTGGCTCACTACAGAGATTTTTAGAAATTTCATGAGTGTAATTGAGCAAATTATCAGGTAAAATGTATTTTTTTACATTTATGGAGTGATGAGGACTGTGGAATTAATCTATAAGAAAATCACCTATACAATTTTGACTGGAGGTTTGTGTTTCATGTCATGTTGTGATAAAAATGCCTATTTTTTATCTCCTACCTATAAAGTTATCCGCTTGACTATGAGAACATTGTACTGGAGGAACAATTTTTTGCCTCACTTTGCATGCAATTGCAAACTCAGGCACTAGAGTACTTCGAAACTAACCCTTCGATTAATCTCACATTTCACAAAGTTATCATAATAATAAATCAACTCTCATCTACCATATCAGTTTTCAGTCCAATCATTCAGAGAATTTTACATAGCTAACAGATACGCCAGTGACTTAATCTGCACCAAAACTGTTACAACACATTCTGAAGTGATAACTAAGAGTAGATCTGGATTTCCTGGGTTGATGGAGAGTATGAGAGGTTAGAGTATTTCTGATAGTAGTGTGCAGAACAGTAAAAGTGTTTGGTAGTATACTACTGTACTGGGTTTGCATGACAAGGTTTTGAGAGTGGTGGGGGGCTACAGGTGTGACTTTTGTGAGAAGTTACCAGAAGGTTCCCCCATGTCTAACAGAGCCAATGCAGCTGGCTCCAAGATAGACACATCATTGGCCAAGGCCAAGCCCATCAGCGATGGTGGTAGTGCCTCTGAGATAATGTACTCAAGAAGAGGAAAAAACCTGATCAATTGCAGCTGAAGAGAGAGAATATGTGAGAGCAACAACCCTGCAGACACCCAGGTCAGTGAAGAATGAGGGGGAGGAGGTACTCCAGGAGCTGGAGCAGAGATTCCCTTGCAGCCCATGGTGAAGACCATGGTGGGGCAGGCTGTGTCCCTGCAGACCATGGAGGTCCACAGTGGAGCAGACACCCACCTGTAGCCCATGGAGGACCCCATACAGGAGCAGGTGGATGCCCGAAGGAAGCTGTGAGCCTGTGGGAACCTCTTGCTGGAGCAGGCTGCTGTCAGGACCTGTGGCCCCATGGATAGAGGAGCCCATGCTGAAGCAGGTTTGCTGTTAAGACTTTGTGACCCCGTGAGGGAACCCACACTGGAGCAGTTCATGAAGAACTGCAGCCCATGAGAAGGACCAACTTTGGAGAAGTTTGTGGAGAACTGTCTCCCATGGGAGAGACCCCACACTGGAACAGGGAAAGAGTGTGAGGAGTCCTTCCCTTGAGGAGGAAGGAGTGGCAGAGACAACACCTGATGAACTGACAAAAACCCCCTTTCCCCATCCCCTTGTGCTGCTGCTGGGGAGGAGGTAAAAAAAATTGGGAGTGAAGTTGAGCCTGGGAAGAAGGGAGGGATTGTGGGAAGGGTTTTTAAGATTTAGTTTTTACTTCTCATTATCCTACTCTGATCTGATTGGTAATACTTTAATTTTTCCACAAGTTGAATCTGTCTTGCCAATGATGGTTATTGCTGAGTGATCTCCCTGTCCTTACCTCGACCCAAGAGCCTTTTGTTATATTTTCTCTCCCCTGTTCAGCTGAGGAAGGGAGTGATAGAGCGGCTCTAGTGGGCACCTGGTGTCCAGCCAGGGTCAACCCACCACAACTACATGTCTGAATAATTAATTCTGCTAAAAATGGTACAGTATTCAGTGAAGTAAAATGTATTTGAGTCTGATTCCAACAATTTATTGAGACACAAGTAAAGGAAAGTCTAAAGGAATGTAAGGATCTGCACAGGGGGTTGTGATCACATTCGATTGAAAGCAAGGAATTTATTTACAAATGAAACAGCAAAGATTAATAAGGAGGAAACTCAAGGTTTTCAAGAACAAAGGGAGGGCCATAAAAAAGTGTACATCTACAACCATCTATATGAAATTAATTAAATGAGATGTGTCAGTTGTACAGAAGCATCTCACACATATCTCAATAAATATTACTTTGTATTTAGGCTTTTAGACTGGAAAACCTCTATCCAATAATCTTACTACAGCATTTCTGTTAAGTCATGCAGCCTGAATACAAGTCAGGCAATTGTGTGCAAATACAATTTTTTTTGTATTTTTAATTTTTTTTGTATTTTTAGCTTTTTAATTTTAACATTCAGATGCAGATTTACATGTATCCCTTGCTAGTTATGAATACATTAAACCTGAACATGTTCAGATTTTTTTTTTATATTACTGGATATTTTTTTCGGCCTGTTAAAATGTACTCTGAATACAGCAAAGGCTTCTGCCAAAAATATATGTACACTTCATTTTGGTAACAGAGTATATATATAGTAACTATATTTAATTATTCTTTTCCCCCTAGCAATTTTTGGGTGTGCTTTTAAATCAAATTGGCTATTTTTAAAATTCTTATTGTTCATGGATAAATTTGGCTGCTATTTTCATATATAGATGGAGTAGGAGATGAACTGCTAGGGCAATCAATAAATTTAATGTTAATATAAAATATTGTTTAAAATTTTTTTTCCTCATTCCTTTCTTGTGGGTCGGGAGGAGAGACATCTCAGAGAAAAGCTTAACATTAGGCACTGTCAGCCTAAGATTACTGTCAGTTTAACAGATTATTAATATTACAAGTCCATATCAGTGACAAGTTTTACAGTATGCTTTACTAATGTCACTTTGCCCTGATATATAATTGCAATAGAGGTACTCTACTCTATCCTTGATAAGTTAAAGCAGTGAAAACTGCAATCTGTGCTGCTTTTAGCACTGAAGCCAGCTAGTTAATCATAGGAGGATCTTTTCTCCTAAAGGCTCATCATGCAAATAGAATGCAAGGGAGAGAACAGCAGTCCTACCATATTATGCGCAAAAAGTGAGCACTTCTACTTGCTAAGAGTAGTGCTGTCTACCTCTACCAGTAGGCTGAGTTTGAAGGAAAATGCACTATGAGATTACTAATTAATTATAGCTGCTATATGGTACTTAATTAAATTAACTTAACTTGACCAAGATCAGCCTTCTGGAAGACTGCTAGAGTGATTAAAAAACAGCCCTATTTCCAGTCTTATAGTTTTAGTTCTTCCATTTTCTTTATCAAAGGACTCCTGTAATTAATTAGATCTTGAACCATCACTGACTTTATACAGGGGCAGCTTTTGATCCAAAGTCTCACAGTACACAGCTCACATGTATGTTAGAGATCACTCTAACATACATGAGAAAAGGAGAGGAGAAGAGGGCTTCTACTATTTGACTGATAGGCAGTGGTTTTTCTTTCCTATACCCTTCAAGCTTAAGCTTTACCTTTGAATCTTGAAAAAGAGTGGAGCTGAGAGCTGAAGCCCATTGCAAAGCCATTATCCTTGATGCTTCCATTTCCTGCAGTTCCTTTCAAGGGAATGACATTGTACAGAACTATGAATCAAGTATCACTTACCTTGAAGCCAGACATTCATCTATTTAGATGAGTTAAAAATCAACATTTGAGAAAACTGGTCTAGCTGCAAATGGCAATAAAACCTAAACTCTGTTTTCAAAGCACTCAAAATTAACTGCAGTTAAGCAAGCTGATGAACTGATGACCCATCACTGAAATGTCAGGGATCAGCAACTGAGAAAAGCTATGCTATTTGATGGAGTTCACTCTTGAAGCATGTGAAGGATGGAAGGGTCTTAATTCTAGCTGATACATGTGCACAGGCAAGTGTGTTCCTGCACCCCAGGGATTTTAAGCAATTTTTTTTTATACCTTGATAAACTACTAGGATTTAAGTACTGAAATCTATTACAATACAATTGTCCTGTCTTCTGGATCCTTTACTGTTCTTCTGCTTGGGCACTGAGCTACCTACACAAAACATTATATTAGCCATTAGGATGGTTCTTCTCTTGAGTAGATTTATTTAGACAAAACCAACTCAAAGCCTTGAATATTCATGGCATTCTCATTTCAGGATCCAATGATACATATTAAAGTGAGAGAATTTAAATAACCTATATATCCTCCCAAAAGACTCTGATTGAAAGAGGTATCACACATTACTTACAATTCATCATTGACATTGCAACTCCCTGTTTATACCTAGAACACTATCAAAGCAATATATGCATACAAAGTTTTGAAAAAGGATATGAAATTGCCAAAGATTTGTCCAGAGATCCATAAAGACAGAAAGGAGAAAGCAGGAGTAAGAAAAAAAGATTTTTTTTATTTTTAATTAATACAGTATGATTTGTAAAAAAAAAATAGCTGAACTGGTTTATTACTTTAAAAAAAAAATTTAAATGAGGCAGAAAAGTAGATTCAGAAAAGAACACATCATAAAAATGAGGAAAAGGAGGATATATAACTAACATTCCTTGATAATAAACATCATTTAGAAGAACTGAAATGTACAGAGTGTACACTGTAATGCCATTGTTTTTTCCTTCCTATGCTCTGCTGTGTTTTGCCAATTGACGGGGTTAACACAAAGGACACAGACACCAAGCTAAAGAAATAGGCTTATTTTACTTTAGTAGAAATAGAAATTTTACTATAGTAGAAATAGCAGAAAGAATAAGCAAGGTAATGCACCTAGACATTACTATTTAAAGCTAGCTATAGTGATTAAGAAAGATACATCACCAATTGCCCTCATACTTTACCATCATCCAGACCCGTGCATCAGCTGGGGAGCCCCGTCACAGCGAAGGGTCGGAGAGCCTTTCCCGGCAATTGGGAAGTCCTACGCAGTGCGTCCACTCATAGGTGAGGTCTCCGTCTGTGCTGTGAGAGGGTCCAGCTTTTATACAGTTTAACAAACAAGTCTAAACAAAACGCACAGGAGATATCTGGTAGATTGATATGCCTCACTCAGGCATGTCCGGATCTGGCCAGGATCCGGGCATGTCTGAGGAGTTTCTGTTTTTCTTTACATTTGGGATTTATAGTTACTTCCTATTGTTTACTTATAGTTCCCAAGGATTGTTCCCAGGGTTACATTTTCATGCTGTTAAGATACTGGTTGCTTCAGTCTGCTGATAAGATGCTGATTGCTGGTCGGGGAATTCACTCAGAAGTCAACTTTGGTTTGAGGCCTATTGTTTGGGCCCCTTTTTGTTTCATGCTGATACTCCTGTTATATTATCATAAGGTGCATTTAAGTAAAATTACTTAGGATTTTAAATCCTAAGTGAGGGCAAGTTGCACCTCTTGATTAAAAACACACCATTTTAAATAGTAAGATGTCTAAAAGTTATGAAGATGAGCTTATCATTAGACATTAACCAGATCCTTGTAATAATAAGAATAATATATTGACCTTCTGTAAGTTTTTTTGTCCACAGATCACACATGCAATCATCAAATGTCTAGATCTTGTCATTGTTAGACTTGTGTGTACTTATGATTCACATGGAATTTCAATATGTTCAGTTGAACTTCCTGTCTAAATGAGTACAGGTCACAGAATAAACTAGCTTAACTAAGACTTCCAAAATGCTTTTTTTAGGTAACTGTAGTTGCACAGTTTTGAGAGAGCCAAAAAGTAGTTATCTGTTGGGTGGAATATGCAGTTTAAAAGAAGTAGCATGTCTGGAAATCAAATACAGGTATTTTTCCTAGATTTCAGATTTTACCTTTTTTTTTTTCAAGTATTGATGAAGACATTCAGCTAGATGCTATAAACTGCTTAAAAAAAAATGTCAGTGAATCAACTATCTTTTAAATGTGTTTGAGGTAGGATAAAGCAAAGTATTCAGGCAGGCATATATTTGCAGAGTCTCTGTAATGATGAAAGGAATAGGCACATGCAAGGACAGAGCCAATAAGAATGTGGTAGAAATATCTTCCTAACTAAATAATAACCTAGCATGTTCTATGTGCGTTTATTTTTTTCCTTTTCATTTTTTTTTCTTCCTTCTGGATTTGCTCCTTCAGGAGATTGATACCTACTTAAGGATAGCAGGTCACCTTGCTTAAACCTCACATACAAGTGGAAAAAAGGATGATTTGATTAATATTGTCTGATGCATAGGTTAAGTTAGAGACATATATTCAATGGTAATGGTTATGAAAAGGTCACAGGAATCTTTTTTTTTTTTTTTTTAAGTAAAGAAAATCCTTAAATGATCATGTCTGCATTTTTTTTTTTTTAATTAAACTTGATTTCTTCTGAAATACCTGCTTTATGGTTACAAGTAAGCCTCATTCTTTACTGTGGAACTAAAATGCTGCATCACTCTTCTGACTCTTTTATAGCTCCGAAGTACTTACAATGCTAACTAAAAGTATCAAGGGAAAATATGTCTCAAGGAACATGCAAGAACACTAGGGTAGAAGCAGCACGAAGGAAGGTTTTACGTTGTCCAATTGTAAATACAGAAGAGTGAATAGCGCCAGAGTTTAGAAGGGGATTGTTTACAGTCTTACGTGATCATTTTCTGTAATAGATTCTAATAACTAGGAGTTACCAAAGCACTATGACTATGTATTTTCCAATGGACTAATATATCTGTACATTGAAATATCCAATGACCTTAGGACAAGGGCCATGAATGTTTATGCTGTGCTAGCTATAACCCCCAAATGTCCCAAACATATACACAAATGCTGACTCACTAAAAAGATGTAACCTTTAGAGATGCATAAAACCTCTTTTGGGATATAAGATGTCTAGGATTTTGTGAAAGACTATTACAGTTTCCCATGATTGCAAGCATAAGCAAGGACATCCTTTGACTGTATTTAAGATCATAAGAAATCACACAAGTGCACTGGCATTTACTTCAAAACTGGAGATGTAGAATTAATTACTCTGGCATCCTCTTTGTGTGTGCATGTGTGTTTACACTTTATTTTATTATCATAAAAAAGGAAAAACACATCTATTGCTGTTTGGTCTTGTAGCCTTTTCCTTATTACTTATTCTATTGGTCATGTTTCATCTAGTACTCCACCCCTGAGCTTTTATTATAACTTGAATGTCAAACCACTCTTTCTGAGCTCAGGGGTACACAAACGTAACATAATAACATTAATGCTTTATTGTCTACATAAATAATGGATTTCTTTTGAAGAGCTTGCAGAAATTTGGAGGAATGCTCTCCTTCCTTTTAATGCATGCAAAGCCAAATGATGCCACAACTCTTTTATACTACTGGAAGTGAGTGCAACTGTATTTTCCAAGGGCCATTTACATGTCTAGAGTAGAGAAGTATGTGGACTGCTTCGGGAAACATTCACACTTGAAGTTCCCGATGAAAACAGCAGTGTTCCAGACTACGAGTGCTTGGTCATAAAATGTATTTCTGTGACAACAGCCGTATAGCACAAGGAACTGATGTGAGAAGGAAAACAGAGAATTGGTTCTATAATGGAACTGCTTTTCATAGACAGAAAAATGTATATTTTTAAGTGAAAATGAGCATTATGTTGACCAAGACCACATCAGCTATCTGTAATGCTGTGGGAAAAACTTGTTCCAAGGATGCAGGAAATATTTGTTCTGCCAAAAAAAAAGATTAAATCAGTTTTCAAAAATATAACAATGTAAAAAATTCTCTTTCCTCTTTACAGACTGGTGCATAAGTTTATAAACCAAGAAATTCAGGTGTGATTCACATCTTGTTCTGACAATTTATTATTACTGATGAAGAGCAAGGGTTTCTGCTGCCTTTGACAACCGGGGATAAAGGGATAATAATGCTTATGAGACCAGAAAAAAAAAAAATGTCAGCAAAAAGCAACATATGCTATTTCACTTTTTCTAGTCGAGTTTTTTTGTGCTGAAAACTCATTTGCACATGACTGCTGTAACAATATCTTTCTAGTGTAAATATCATGCCATAATGCTACTGTTTCTTTCTACAATAGGCATTCACTCCTTCATAACGTAGTGTGTGCATTTTAACCCTCAAAAGTCCATTGAGATGGAAAGTTTCTAGAAACTATTTGTTTCCTAATTAATGTATATTGTTGTCTTGTTTTATGTTTGTGCATAAATATACAGATATTCAATATAGTTTATCATAACATATATAAAACATAACAGTATAAGCTTAGAAGTCCAATTGTATTGAAAGACATTTAAAAATAATTTAAAACATATCAATAAATAGGGAATAACTTTAGAATCACAGTCTTTTCTGAAAATAGTGTACCTGTAGTAGCTGAAGAAGCTAGAAAGAATTCATTTTGTTGGCTTAGTGTATTTGAAGCACTTTACATCTGGACAATTTCACACTTTTTCTTGCATAGTCAGTTTTGATGAAATGTGCCCTGGTTAGACCCCCTGAATGCTATCTTCCCAGGAGTTCCTGATTCAAGCATTTTGTATGGCTCAATTTATGCAATTTCTGTGTGTTCAAGGTTCAGGATATTTGATGTTCTTAAAGACCTAGCTTCTGCAACCTTTTCTTCATATTCAAGTCTTCTTAAAATAAAGACATACTTTAACCTTTCTGGCTCTTGCAGAAAGCTTGAAAATATGAACATGAAAAAATTATGCAGCCAATTAAAAAGACACTGATCTTTACTAAAAAAGATCTCTTCACTCAGGGCCCAAATCATAATTTTCATAGGCAAAGCTTTCCTTGGTATTGCTGTGCAGGTGAGATAATAACACTTGATTTTTGTGGAAGCAAAACCAATTCTTTTTCTTATGTGATGGATAATGCTTTTAGGGATATTTTTCATGTTTCTATTTCAGATGTGTCAGCAGAAGCATTTTAAGAACTATTCAGGTCCACCAGATTATCCATATACTATCTAAAGTAAAATCAGTATTATAGGAAAAGTGCTCAGTTTTTAAATATGGTGTGCAAGTAGAAGTGGTCATTAAAACAAAGTTTGTGTGACATTTTCATAACACTCAGTGTTTCTTCATATAAGGACTTATGTTTTCTGTTATCAGGAAAAGTAGCAAAAATATTTATCAAATGCAGGTTAGGTTTTTGTGTTACATAGATCAACATGGTGATTTACATCATAGAAATGAAACTGTAAATATCTTGGTACTCATGAGTATTGAGAAAACAGCCCCTGTACACATGTACTATGCCTTCTGAGCATTAAAACATGATTGATTAATTTGATACAAAAATTAAGCAATTTGACATTAAAAACAATCCCCAGTTGTCATTGTCACTTCCAATGCATGTGTATTAAAAATAAACAAATTACTAGCTTGTTAGATAAATTAATGGAAATGTTTAAAATTTCTTCCAAACATCCTTCTAATTGCTTTTGAGAATTTCCCTGTGTAGTTGAATACAGTCTGAATAATTTACGATGAAACTCCCCAAATATTCCAGAGATATTTCCAGTTCCCACCCTGATACAGACAATGTAGATGAAAAAAACCTGCAAATAATTATGGTTTTCAGTTTTTAAAAAAATTAGTTACTCAACATTTTCAAAACCATGTTGGTTTTTTTAGTCAATTTTTAAACTTCAGATAAGCAATGTATAATTTTTAAAGGATTTACTTGTGTCTGTTTACTATACAGGGAAGATGGGCTTTTATCTATCTTCCTCAGGAGTGCTGTTTCATCAAACAGCTAAAATTATGAGGTAGACTGAAACCAAACATCAATATTTTTTCCAGAGAAAATAAGTGATAAGAAAAACAAGATAAACTTTTAATAGTTTCCAGATATTAAGATGCAGATTTCAAACCAACTGACACGAACAATTGCTGTCAGGTTTTTAGAAGATCTTGGGTGTAATTTAAGAAATCTTGACCTAAACTGAATTCTTAATTTAAAGAAAAGTTACCCAGGTTTTCAAACCCCCAAATATGGCAAAAACAGTGGGAGTTGTAGTGAGTTGAACCCTAGGATACCTTATCCATGTCACGTAGGTGCTGAAAGAAGAAACCTAATATGAAAAACTGTTTCCGAAATATAACATGAAAATTTTATTTTCCAACCAACTTCATTTCATAAAGATTCCCTTGCTGCCATGTCTTGATCAGAGATGCAGAGTCCCAGTTTATCTAACAGGGAATTGAACCTGCATGCGAATTTTTGGCACTGAGAGAATAGGTGGTATCTGTGGGAAGGCCTATGCCATGTGTGTATGACCACATCATATATGACCCCACACACATATGTAAAGACAAATGAGGAGAAGTGGATACCTGTGAAGGCCTCCACAGGAAGTTCCTGTCTGCAAACTTCAGTGGCAGAAATGGAACAGACATCACCTCTGCTCTGAGACCTCTTTGTGGTGTCTTACCTAATTCCATCAAGAGTATATGAAATACTCTTAACCAGCTCTGACTAGATACCTAAAATTTAGGAATAGCTACTTCCTTGATTCAAGCTTCAACCCTTTCTCACTGAGAAAGCAAAGTTCTTGTATCCTTAACCCTTTATTTAAGGTACTGTAGAGACAATCACCAAACCAGAAAATGTATGAATGAAGCATCTGCTCAAAAATGAATAACAAGTTGTGTGCCCATTTGTATGTGTATATACAGTTACAAAAACCAAGTCATAATTATCTGGGTCACATTGCTGTGGACATTTATGTACATATTTATGTCTGTCACAATGCTTGTGCTAATTTTATATTGAGTGTGGGTACATGTTTGTAGGCTTAAGTGCCTTGTGTTGAGAAGAGCTGAATGAGGAAAAAGAAGACAGAAATTTGTCTTTTCCAGTACAAGCCTAACAGGTCTGCCAGTGATAAGTGGCTCTGAAATGTGTAAGTATACAAAAATATGATAAAAAGATGTGTAACATAAAAAGTGTCATTATATGAACTAAAACTGAATTCTGACTTTTAAGAATCTTTACTCAGATATGAAGATAGAAGTAATATCCTCAGCTTTTCATAACAGATTGAGCTTCATCTTCTGGTTAAGTTAGTGTCAAAGAAGCCCAATAAATTTTATGATGCTTTAATTAGCACTCTCACAAGCTGTTAACATTTTTACTTGCAGTCAAGTGGCATTCAGAGAAGTGGGAAATTCTTCTGCCTTTGAAAATATTATGGTAATCAGTTCTCCTGAAATGGAGAAGTCCACCTTAAAAGCCTGTAAATACATCAATGGAAACTGGATCTGATTCTCAGCAAGGCACATTGGAAACCTACTGTTGAATGAATTCAATGAATAATACTCCCTAAAAATGTAACTTTCCTGTATACTTGCTTCTTATATAAACTGTTAGTTTATTTACACTGTTTTCAGTCATTAAAAATATAATGTCAATCACATGTTCTTCAGTTGTAATCACATTAAATTATAAATTAATGTAACAATTTCCTATGAATTTATGTCTCTTAGTCGATTGACCTT
The DNA here is from genome assembly GCF_018691265.1 of Tyto alba. Lineage (NCBI taxonomy): Eukaryota > Metazoa > Chordata > Aves > Strigiformes > Tytonidae > Tyto > Tyto alba. The sequence goes on along the minus strand of NW_024881316.1, from coordinate 36,869,265 downwards.
TAAATCAAATGATGTTGATCTTTTCTGCTTTCTGTGCCTGTATCTAAAAGCCTTTCTCACTGAGAATTTTGGAAGTAAGACAAGATGATATAGTTGATTTGAAATACTGTATTCTTCAAACAGGATCAAAAATTATTGGGAGCAAACTTATGAATTTTCAATTCTGATTTCTCTTTCACCCAGTTTATGATTTTTAGGTGATGCTCAATGGGAGCTCTAGTCTTGATTGATACTAGACAGCAGGTTCAGAAGTTACCAGAGGGATATACAGACATACACAAAGACTGTGTGATTACATACACTGTTTTCATCAGAAACAAATGAAAAAAAGATACACAAACTATTCCTTTCAGTATTGTTCAAAGTGATGTGAGAATAGCTGGGGATAAGATGATCTGTTCTCAAGAGAGTAACTTAGAGAGATTGCTAAATGAGGACACATGCACACACAAAAAATTCTTCAGACTTGTTTAAAGCAGAAACACTTTTGGAGGTCAAACCAAAGAAATAATATAGATAACAGCAGAACCTGATCTACTCCAACACTTTTCTTCCTCCAACATGAGAAGGCTGCTAAAACCCACTTCCACCACTGCATTGTAGGTTTCCTGGTTTATCTAAGGCCCTGACAGTAGAGACCTTTTACAGTGACTCTTGTTCAATACTGGTTTCTAGAGGCAGAAGAGATAAGTAATGAGGGGTCATCTCCTTCTATCAGCTTCTGTCCTCCTCTCTTTAGTCCATACTGCAGTCACTCATTAGGTGCCCTCATTTGGGCTGTTAACCACTATAATCAAAAGCACCCAACTGATCAGTCATTGAGCTGAATATTTTAAGTTGAATCACTGCCTAGGGTCCACTGATTAGATCTGCATTGATTATAATGGAGACTTAAACACTTGCTACATATGTGTCATGGTTTGAGCTCAGCGGGCAACTGAGCATCAGGCATCCATTCACTCACCCCTTCCCCCCGAGGTGTGGGAATTAGAAAATAAAGCATAAGGCTCAGGTATTGAGATAAGGACAGGTAGGGGTGACTCACCCATTATAGTCATGGGCAAACAACAGACTCGTTAGGGGAAGAAAAAAAGAACATAAATTTAATTCAGACACTAACAACAGCAACACTTAACAGACAGAGTAGGACAGTGAGAAGCATTACCACATCTTAAAAACACCTTTCCCCCACCCCTCCCTTCTTCCCAGGCTCAGCTTTGCTGGTGATATCTCTACCTCCTCCCCCCAGTGGCGCAGGAGGGCAGGTGATAGGGGTGTGTGTTCAGTGCTGCCGCTTATTCTTCCTCAGGAAGAAGGGGGACGGTGGAACTCCTCCTGTTCTTCCCCTGCTCCACATGGTCCCACTCTCATGAGTGACAGTCCTCCACAAACTTTCTCTGATGTGAGTCCTTCCCACTGAATGCAGCTGTTCCCATGTTGCTCTAGTGTGGGAAACCACAGCATGTTGCAATTCTCTCAGTACTGAACTACAACAGCAGGGGTTGCTTCTCCCCTCAGAGTCCTGGCCTTCTTTGGGTGCAGACACCTTCTCTGGCACAGGCTCCTCCACAGGCTGCAAGTGGGCCTCTGCTCCACTGTGGACCTCTGCTCCCCTGTGGACCTCTGCTCCGATGTGGACCTCCATGAGCAACAGTGAGGCAGCCCTGAACTCTCACCACAGGTTACAGTGGGAGCACCCACACCCCTGCTTCCTCCTTTTTTCTTCCACTGACCTTGGTGTTCACATATGTGTCCTCCTCATAACTCCTCCTCACAACTCCCACTCCCTTTCTTAAATACATTATTACAGAGGTGTAGCCACCACTGATAATTGGCTTGGCCTTGGCCAGAAGTGGGTCCAAGTTGGAGCTGGGAGAGCTTTGAGAAGCTTATCACAGAGGTCACTGCTGTAGCCCCCTCCACCACTACTAAAGCCCCCCACCACACACACAAACCCAGCACAGGATGTTGGCATCTGCATGTGGAAAATTACATTATATGTGGAAAATTGCAGTATTTTAACAGATGCCACCATTAGGGGTCTGATTCAGTTCCCTAAACTCAGGTCATAGGGTAGAACACAGAAAAAAAATGTCTAGTGACATTTGAGTTTACCTAGGCTATCTGAGATATCTTCAATAAGTTGGTAGATCTGGTGCAGGACCTATGGAGAATATATTTTGTTTCTGGAAAGGCAGCTAGAGCCTAGGAATGATACCTTATGACATATGATATGGCACTTTTGTTTATGCAAAAAATTTCCCCCCTTATGCCTGTGAACATCTGCCACTGTGCAAGTGCAGAAATAAATCTGGATATTTTACACAGAGCAGAAGCCTAGATCTTTACTCTGACTAAGGTGTTGTCTCACAGCTCTCACTGCACCACTTCTGAATGTTATTTTACGCAGAGAGCAGGCTGTGATTTTTGAAGGCAACAAAGGGTGTTGTGGACATCCGTTAGTCCAGGATGAAAGTACTGGAGACTTGTGTGTGAAACATCTTGCCCTTCTCCTTGCAATGTCTGATCAGAACTAAGAACTCAAGCTTACTTCTTTCTCCTGCACAAGTCTTTACAAGGGCCCAGATTAGCTATCAGGCAAGTAGTTTTGTCTCTTTTCCTATGGGTATTTAATTTTGTATAAAAAAGTGAAAATTAACTGCAGCAAAAACTTGTATTAAATTCTTTTGCTGCCCATCTGATAAGTCTGCCTCCTAGACTATCTCAGTGAGGCTTTTTCTTATTTTGATTTTATATAGAAAAAATATTGTCCCATTTTAGATATTAAAGTACTGTTGAGAGTCTGGATCAGATCCATCTTTCCAAATAGATATATCTACAGTGCAGGCATTTACATATGAATAAATTATTCAAGGCTGTCTTTATAGTCAATGATAAATAAATGACTGTGTGACAGTGTGAATAATATTATTCTAAAACAGATTTTTCATAGCAGTCTGATGAAGTGCTTTTCCTTCTCCTTTACTCGACTATATCAGTTGCAGCCATCTCAACTAGGTAAGATATGCCTCACTGTTTGGAAATACTAGGAAGAAGGCAGATATTCCTTTCAAGTTTATGACGGCTAGGACTTAATCCTCTAGCCTGTATTCTCAGCAGTTTCCTGAGCCAGAAGTTTTGACTTAAGTGATTCAAAGTATCTAAAATTTTGTGTGAAACATGGAACACATGATTTCTTTTGTAAGGAAATCTTAACATGAGATCACTTTTTTCCCCTCTAGATGCTTCTTTTAGAGGATCAGTTATCAAAGACTCTAGGTTACATTTTCTGTATATTTCATTTTTAGAGAAAATTTATAGTATTATAGTCATGGTGCAAACAGAACAATTTGCTGTGTTGTGTAACTCTGTGATTGTATTTAGTGGTGTCACAGCTCCCCAACACTTCAAGGTTGATTGAAAGTACATTGACATGAAAAATGTCAAAGTTCAGACTCAGAAAACCAGTCATTCATGACATTATAACTGAAACCTCTATTGGTGAAGTAATGAGAGAAAATTCTGCAAAATTACAGTGGGCTTCAAAAAAACTGTGTGAATATTTTCAAATTCAGTGTGAAGGGTAATCAGGAAGCAGTTGTTATCCTGAGCACATTTTTAAGGTGTATGTTGTTTTACATCACTGTTTCTAATACTTTGTACTTGAGTTGCAGTTTTCAACAGAGAGCTTAAAATACCTTATTTCCTTGAAGCAGTCCTTCTGACTCAGATGTAATCACATTTGCAGGCAGTAGGGGAAGCTAACACAGGTGGTGCTCCTGTTAAACTCATTCTGGACAAAACCAAAGAGGTTTGGGGTTTGTTTCTTGTTTTCAAAGTCTCAATGTTTTTAAGAATTCATGCCTTACTATTTTAATGGAATAGTGTTTAGCTTCCGAGGATGTTAAATTTTGTTATGATAAACCTCAGGTACTAATGAATGCTGACATCAATTAATTAGGGATCTAACTAATGTTGTGAATTAAATCAGTTTGACATTGATTTTAGCCAGCCATGAGAGTTTATATAGAGGGGAGGGGTTTTTTAACACTTCTAAGGAGAAAGTGAGAGATAAGAAAAGAGAAGTCAGTAGGACTTTAAATAGACACTTTTCATCTGTTAAATAGTCAGATTGACTTGTTAATTAGCAGTTACAGAAGGAATGTAGGATTCTGTGACAGTAATTAAACAAAAATAGGAGAAGAGATATGTTGCTATGAACAAGGGAAGTAAAAACAGCAATAGAAAGATAGCAGAAGAAAATCAAGCTGACATTTTTGAGTACCTCCTTCATGTGGACCAGAAACAGGGTAATGAATCAACAGATCATTGTCATCTTGGTAGCAGAAGACCTCCCAAGATGAGTGAGTGAACAAAGCAAGCATTACCGACAGAGGTGACAAAAATGGAATACATAGATTTTGGGCTGAAAGCAACTTGGCTAAAGATTTTCAGAGGCACATGGGGAACACAGGCACAGAAATAAACTGTGAAGCTCTACTGCACCCCAGATATCTAGTTAATGTGCTAATAGAGAAGCTACTCGGTTGTATGCGCATACTTTTCTCTTTTCTGTAGTTTCTACCAAAGACTGGGAGTCAGTGTACCCTCCAGTCCACACCCCAGGCCTCTGTTTATTGGTTTCAAGAAGGAAAAAACTGTTTAATTTACTTACTGTAATAGCAGCAGCAGAAGACAACACTTACTGATATAGAATGAAGACAAGAAAACAGGATTAGTTTTGAGATCTGATATCTTTCAGCTCCTCGGGCCTGGCTTGAATTCTAAGAGCCATGACAGGCAATGAGATACCAGAACTTAAAACTACATTATCCTGATTTATCAGATACTTTCCTCTCGGCACTTTGTTCCACTTAAGGACCCCTGAAGCCAGAGATTATTCCTGTATACACCAACAAAAAGTTGGGATCACAGTTTTGAAGTGTTACATATCAGTTCCTAATTCAGGCAGTATCAGACTTATAACTTTCATTAGTTCCTCACACTTACAGCACATTAGTGTTTTTTTTTTCTTGCTACTATGCTGTAAGCAGAAAATATGCTTCTGAAAAGCAATAGCTTTTGAGTGGAAGGCTACACCAAAAACCATGAGAAAGGGACTGATAAAAATAGGAGTTCAAAACTACCCCAATGCTAGATAACCTTGAACATCTTATTAATGTCTCTGTTTCTATGACCTACAAGACCCTTATAGTTTCTGAATTTCTTTCTGGAGGAACACATTTCTTCCAACTGGCAATGCAAGTCTCATAGAGGCTGTTTCTGCTGTATGCATCCTGCAGCTGCCCAGATCTATAGAGTGAAAACACTTCCCCAAATGCCAGAAGATCATGCCTGAGGCTGGATAAGCACATATCTTTTACAAATTCACATTAGCAATGACTTAATCATGGAAAAGCCTGAAAGAGGATTTTTAACTCATAGAGAAATGACAACTGAATGTATAAAAATAGTTAGAAACCTGGAGGAAAATAAAAATGCAAATTTACTGTTGCCTTTTGTTGGTTTAAATCTATTAAAGTAAAAGGAACACTTTTTTCCATGTACGATACAAATTTGTTTCCAAGTATTTAATACTTTGATCACTGCAATGACTTGAGTCAACTCTAACAAAAAGACAAGTGTGCTGAAGGAGGAATTAGGTATGTATATTCCACCAATTCAAATAGGAATCCTAATAGAAATTTGGGGATGTTGCAAAGAAATGCTGCCTGACTAAAAAAACCTCTGCTAGACATACAATGTTCTCAGGACACTGTAGAGCATAATAAAAATTGATGGGAAATGCACAGCTTATTGACTCATCTGTAAAGAAATACTAATAAAATTATTGCTTTCATTTCACTTTTCAGTGTTGGTGTTAACTTCTATGAGTGAATGACGTCTGATCCTCATTTATATGAATTAGTTTTATGAGTTAAATGAAGTATTAAATTAACTTCCCTTGCAATTATTTAATCTCTTACAACATAAATAAACAACTTGGAAAGAACAGAAATGAAACTACTTAGATGACTGGAAAAAACATATGCCTTATTATGCATAATTTCTGAAGAGAGAGCCTAAAGACAATCTATTAAAAAGTTTTAGATGTTTATTGACATGTTTTCTGTTCTAGGTTTCATTGTCATCTTTGGATTGTATCTGTGTGTGCAATTACATTTGTACAGTTGGCACGTGGTGTGTAATAAAAAACTCTTCTCATAATATCAAAAGGATGGGAAGAAGACTGATTCTGTGAATTATTATGCATTGTGTCTTCCTGCCTTTCATTTCCAACTTGATTATGAGGCTGTTTCTGTACATGCCGAAGAATCAGTGTTTGGTCTTTGAGGGCTTCCTGACGTAATTTATAAATAAATCTTTCCTTCATGGAGAACCTATAGTTTGCTAGGCAAAACTGAAGTTAGCATACATCATGTAACTTCATTACTGTCAGGTAGTTTTAAAAACAGAGGGTTCTTTAACTTCCAGTAGAGCAGTCATGATCTGGGGTCTTTTGTTCTTTACAGCGCTTTAAGTAAAAGGCCTTTTTGAACCACCGCACTTCATCTTTTAACTATAAAGAAAATTGCATTACGGATAGGCTAAGTAGAATCAGAGCAAGGCAGATATTATTTCTTCCAGAAGTACCTCAGTTACTCCCCTAGAAATGATGGTACATTTAAAAAATGTCTTTTTAAATAGTCCTTTACTATGAGATGCAATCTATCCCTCTTATGAGGTACCAAGAGACAACAGTAATTAAATCAGTCAGAGGTTACACATTTGTCAGCAAATGGGAAACTGACATGGGCAACAGAGTGGAGGGATAAACAGCACAAACAAAAAGGGGAACTAGAAGTATTTAGTTGATTTAGAACTAGACAAATTAAGCAAAATAGAGGGTTTGATAACAGATGTTTTTTTCAGGGAATGGAGTCCTGTGAGATACAAGCCAGACAGGCTGAGTGTGTGGAAAGAAAGGAGACAGTTCAGTTTCCAGTTCTGTTGCAGGGCATACATAAGGATTTATAGAAGTTCATAAGCTTGTTCACTGTGATTTTTTTTTATCAGAGCTCTATTTTTTTCCTTAATTTCAGGCAGCTGTCTGCTGTATGCTGCTGCTTTCCCTCCTTGACCACCCTTTTTTTAGGAGGGCTGATTGTAAGTTTCAATAATCATCAATTAGTCATTTTAGGGAATGAGAGCAAATGGAGTTTTAAAGGAAATGGAAACAGATATTTTTAGGACCTACTGGTGTATGAGTTGGTTTGCATCAGAAAATGTCTATTTTTCTGCATTTACTGTTGGCCACACAACACATGTGACTATCTGATTTAGCCAGAGGTATCCAAATCTTACTGGTAAATTCCTACATAAGACCATAAGGGCTGAACAAGGAAAATGTGAGTCCTTTGCCAAATGTGGTAGGTATTTTGGTCACAGCAGACACAGATAAGGCCTTCTTAATCTTAGTCTTCACTGCTTCAGTTTCCCAGGGGTCTGTTCTTGAAAGCATGGTTCAAGGAGGAGAAGAGGATAAGAACTGAGCCAGGGATTATGTGAGAGAACTTGTCCCATTCAAGTTCATAGAACACAATGGTCCGCACCTGAGGGTGTTGAGAGAATTGACAATGTCTTTGCAGGGCCACTCTTTACCATCTTTTAAGGGTTGTGAAGACTAGGGGAGGACCCCTGTGACTGGAGAAATGCAGGTGGTGTAGTCATCTTCACAAAAGGCTAGAAGAATGCTCCAGAAAACTGTAGGCCTGAAAGTCTCAGTTCAATCCCTCAGAATATCATAGAGAAAATCCTCTTGGAAGCCATTTTTGGTCATTTGATGAAGAAGGAGGTTACTGAGAACAGGCAGCATGGATTTACCAAAGATACATCATGCTTGACCAACCTTATTGCTGTGGACAAGGGGAGAGCAAAATGGATAAAAATTACCCAGGCCATTACATGGGAGAATTATTAATGGTTTAAGGTTCTGATTGTATAAAATTCTGTTCTCATGGTTCTGGAAGTGTCATTAAATCCCACTGATTTGTGTAGCTTTAGAACTAAGCTATCATTAAAGCTGTCTAAAAGTCTTCTGTGCAGTTCCAGCAAAGGAGATTAAACTCTGTGTTGCACTATGTTGGTTCTGTGATGGGTACCATTGCAATGCAAATTCACTTAAGCAGCTCTCCATAAACCATATACTCCATAGGAACCATGAAATATCAGCATGACATTTATTAGGAAAATAAATGTGTTTTAAAATCTTCTGAACTGGCACAGATGTGTAACACTCCATCTTGTTGTATCGTAAAATATTCACTTTTAATACTTTATTATTCCCAAGGCTCATAGATTATAAGTGAAATTTTACACAGCTATACTGATATTAGTCACAAACATGAATCTCATTAATATTTTTTCTCCAGTTAATTATGTACTGAAATAATATGAAATTGTAAAAGCTTGAGACAAGGTCAATCTAATTTCTTAGTGATGTAGAAAATATTCATTTGTCATATGGAGTTCTGGGTTTGAGATCTAGGAGTTTGATCATTTAGCTAATTATGCCATTAATTTACATGCAACAGTTCCTTGTCAAGGCCTGTCTGATGTTAGATGTTTTTCACTGATATTTCATGTATTACATTTATTCCTACTGAAGCTCTATTTAAAATTAGTATCAAATTTTGGCAACCCGTGACAGTGAAAAAGAGACATTTTGCAGCCCTTGAACCAAGTACCATTCTGTGAGCTCACCTTAAATACTTCTTTTTCCTTCCATATCCACAGATACTACAACAGATTATTTATAGTTCTAAGTACTGCTTTTTTGCATGCCTACTCAGAGGATTTGAAGAACTCTTTTATTCCTGTTGTGTTAATAAAAGAGATTTTTGAGATAAGAGATTAATAACATCTTTACTCAGTGTTGCAATATTAAAATGTGAGATTTAGTTTGGGATATCATGTTAAGACACTTGTGGAAAATTTCACTGTAACAGCTACCAGTGCACATTCTTTAAGTCTTTCATGGAGATAGGAGTGTGAGGGGGAAAAGGAAAGAAAACAGGTTAAGTATTTACAATTAAAAGAGGTGAGCAGTGCTTTTTTTGGAGAGGGATTTATTAACTGTATCCATTATTTACTTTCACTTCAGCAGGAATGAAAATTTATCTGGTGGTCTTCATTTCATATTGACCTTCTTTTTCTTGGGATGAAGACAAAGCTAGGTTAGACAATCTCGATCTATTGTTGAATTTACCTCTACAAGAAAGCAGGATAATCTTAAATAAAGTGCTAGGAGGAACAGTATCAGAGACATAAAATGGAAACGGTCTTCTTTTACTTGAACCTTACTGATGGATATTACTAACACAGCATAAGTTCTTAGCAGACAGTTTGATGCCTGAAAGACTTCTTCCAGTGTCAATCTATTTAAGTCATTGGTTTTTGTTTGCTCTTCTAGTCATACATTCTCAACAGTAATAGAAGAAATAGAATTGATTTGGCAGTCTGAGACAGGCTATTAGTCAGGAATCAGAAAGAAAAAGAATAGGAAAGAAAAAGAATAAACTGAGAGGAAAATGATGCATCAGGGAGGGGAAAATAGCAGAGCACTGAGCGTCATATCCTAAATGAAATTTAGGATTTAACCAAACCTATTTTCCACCCTCTAAAAACCACATTCTATAATAAGACCTAAAAGAGCGAGTAGGGAGCTAATTCTTTTTTAAGAAGTCTTTTAATGATTAAACATTTAGTTTAGTTGCTATTTAAAGAATAAAGCTCAAATCCCAAAACTCACTAGAAAAAAGGGAGTTTAACCCTGATTAGGGGGCAGTTCACACATCTGCCACCTCAGTCCAATGGGTGGTGATGGTCCCCCCTCCTGAAGCTTCCCAAATGCCAGGACTGGAGTCAGAGGGGTCTTTGAGATCACATTTTTGAGGAGCTGTGGGGGAACCTAAGGCTCCTGATTCCTTGCTAGCCAATGAGGCAGGCAGCCAATTGGAGACAAACTTAACATTACTGCTCTTCCATCAGTTTCTTGGACAGGCGGCTTGAAGAGAAGAGTGAATGGGAAGAAGAAATCTGGGTAAGCTGTGATGCATATGTTTTATGTGAGCACTGTTGGAACATGATTAAAATTAAATTATCTCACCTCTTGATTTTGAAGGTAACAAAAAGGATAGATATTTCACTGTTGATTTCAACAGGCATGATGAAGCTCTCTAATATTAGAATAGACCACTAAACCAGGAACCCGAGATACTGCAGCACAAAAGCAGCAGTGTCCCAGATCTCATGTTCCTAACACATTGCCTTGTTCTTAAAAAGACTCACAAAAATGGGCATATCCAGGTTTTTATAACCAAACATACTTACTGTTTATTGTTATTAATTAGTCTTATTTTTTAAACTTCGCGTAGGTGTAGAAACACATAATGTTCCAAAATTCTAATTGTTTATTCTAACATAGAGGAGTAATTACTGAAATAAAATATACTGAATGGACTCTGGGAAGTCAGACATTCCTAAAAATATTCTCCATGTAACTATTAGCAATTATCACAAGCACCATCATGTGATGTTTCACATGGGCAGTGGATAACTGTGACAAGATATTTCTGAAAGAATGAAACACTCTGTAAGAAAGACTCAGCATGACCTGTGCATGAAAGCCAATTGACAGAATTGCTCCTAAAAAGACCAGAGAGGAAGGATGATGCTGATTGCTCAGAGCTCTGGAATTTTAATCCTACATTCCTCAGGTAGAGGGTTCTGCTCCAGAAGACCAGATTCAAACCCTGTCTTTAAACAGTCTATGTTTAAAAATTTATTTTTACACTTAGTGCATATAAATGAAAATCCTATATATCCTTGATTTCTGCTATAGTTAAGACAGAAATATATCTAAAAAGACAATTCAGATCTTTGGTAAGATAACTTCCTCTGAATATACTTTTTTACTGTACTGCCTGTAGAAGAAACCTGGAGCAATAGTGCTTCTGACATAGGTGTCTGGATTAATTAATTAAATCTAGCTGTGATGAGCATATGTCTGAGAATACAGGTCTGTAACATGTGCATGAGTTTGAGCAGGCTGAAAAAAAAATAAGCTCATCCACCCATTAACATTTCCCACTGTGACTCTGTGTAAGAAGCTACTCCATTGTCTTGGGTTTATGTATGTCAGGGGTTTTGGTAGTGGGGAAGGGGTTTACAGCAGTGGCACCTGTGAGAAGCTTCTCAGAGCTCCCTTGGCTCCAAGTCAGACCTGCCTCTGGCCAAGGCCAAGACAATTAGCAATGGTGGCTGCACATCTGTGATAAAATATTTAAGAAGGGGGAACATGGGAGTAGGAGGAGTTGTGAGTGAGTGTCCTGGGTTGAGTGACTGGTGGAGTTTTTTTGGTAGCAGGGGAGGGGGCTATAGGGGCGGACCTCTGTAAGAAGCTTCTCAAAGCTCCCCCAGCTCCAAGTCAGCTCCACCTCTGCTTGAAAACTGACCCAATCATCTGTGGCTCTGAGATAATGTATTTAAGAAGGGACGTGGTGACTGGCAGTCAGACTTGTGAGGAGGAGTTGCATCACCTGCATGAACACCAAGGTCAGTGGAGGAACGGGGGAAGAAAGGAGGGGGGAGGTGTGCCAAAGCAGAGACCTCCCTGTATCCTGTGATGAGATGGCAGGGCGGCCCGCCCCCGCCACCCATGAAGATCTACGATGGAGCAAACATTGATTTATGGCCTGTGGATTTCACCTGGATGATCAAGGTTCTGTGCCCGAAGAAGGCTGGGGTCTCGTGGGAAAAGATAGCCCCACTGCTGTAATTCAGTGCTGGGAGGATTGCAGCATGCAGGGGAGTCCCACCCCGGAGCAGCTCGGGAAGGGCTGCAGCCATGGGAGAGAATCCAGTTGGAGAAAGTTGGTGACCCATGACGGAGCAGTGTGGGGAACGTTGTGGCCCATGGGAGGGACTCATGTCAGAGAAAGTTTGTGGAGAACTGTCTGCTGTGAGAGGGGGAACCACAATTGAGCAGGGGGAACAAGTTCCAGAAGCTTCCCCCACCGAAGATGGAAGAAGCGGCATCACTGACTGCACCCCCCCATTCCCTGCCCCTGCGCCCCTGGGGGAGGAGGTAGAGATATCGGGAGCAGAACTGAGCCCGGGAAGAAGGGAGGGGTGGGGGGAAAGGTGCTCTCAAGATGTGGCAATGTTTCTCACTGTCCTACTCTGTATCGTGGTGTTAGTGTCTGTAATAAATGTATGTTCTTTTTTTCTTCCCCTAAAGAGTCTGCCTTTTACTTGTGAACATAAAAGGGAATTTTCTCCCCATCCCCGTCCTATCTCTAACCCCAAGCCTGACTCTCTGCCTGAAGAGAAGGGAGAGAGAGTGGCTACGTAGTGGTTGGCTGCCGACCAGGCTCAAACCACGACAGGTGGTCTCCTGGTCAAGATCATTGCATTTCACCCCTTGATCCACATACAGTTCACTGCTCTCAAAGATATTTTAAAGGTATATTATGTTATATATATATAAATCAGATCATATTAGTAAACTGTTCAGCTAAGAGAAAGTTTATTGACAGATTGGACTGTTACATCTGTTAAAACACCCACATATGTGCAGCACAGCCTGGCAGAGGGCACTCCAGCAGGTTCCCATAAAGCAGCTACTCAAGCTAACAAATGGGCTTCTCAAGCCCTAAGAAGGCCCAATAGAGCAGACCTAACCTGCTCAAAATCATTAACTCCTCAAATACGGTATCTTCTGCAAGGTTCCCAATGTAGCTTCTAACTTTCTTTAGACAGTTAGAAGCTACATTTTTAGACATAAAAAATTTTATGAAAAAGAATGTCATGGTAAAATAATCATGATCAGACAAATCCCATCTCACATAATCTCTGCCATTGTGGAAGGCCTGTAACACAGCAGAACCAATGTGAGCAACAAAGCAGGGCGCACAGCATGGTGTCAATGATCCATAACCACTATATATCACCAAAATGTAACATTTATTCTACTGTGTTAATGGCAGGGGGAAGGCTATGGAATATGGATCTTCAACTATATGGATCAGTTGGCTGATCTTTTCAGTCTTTCAGAAGGATTGCACAAAATCCTGGGTAACTATGGCAACCTTGAAACTACTTAGGTCATGATTTGAGGAGTAGGATCCTAAATGTCTTGAGTGCTTCCAGCAGAAAGTAGTGTCAGCAGAATAAGCGCTTGAGTGAAATGTTAAATCCACATGATCATTAATGTATATAGTAGAAGATGTAAAAAAAAAAAAAAAATTTGGAAAGTAAAATACAGATTTAGATGTTATAAATAACTCAAAGTCTAAAAGCTTTATGAGAATGGATGCTGTGAAAGGCTACCACTTGTGTGTTCAGTCTATAAACTTAATTTACTTTCTACTTTCCAATCTCCTCCCCATTCTTGGAAGTGCTTCACCATGAGTACATCCCATTTGTTGGAGCTCCCAGAAGGAATAGTTTTTCTAGTCATCAGGGATTTTCTCTGGTTTACACAATCTTGTCATGAAGGTCTGGGAGGTGAGGGAAGACTGAGGCAAAATACCTCTCAGTGTTTTCTGTCCTTTGTCACTACATTACCCAACCCACTTGGGAGCAAGTATCAAGTCAGCATTTTCCTTGATAATTTTGCTGCTGATGATATAACTGTAGGTAGCCTTTATCTTGCACTTCCTATTCATCTCTAGCTTCAACTGCAGCCAGTCTTTGTTCTTCATGATTCCATCCTTACATGTCCAGGGATTCTCCTGGATAGCCCCTCCTCACTTTCACTTTCCAAATACACCTTGTTTGTATTTGTGCTCAGACTATTTTCTACTCTACTTTCTGCAATCAAAACAGACTATTCTTGTGCTATCAGGAGACTGCCCCTGAAGAACAACTGTCTCTCCTGAGGTCCCTCAGGGCAGCCTCGCATGAGTTCCTGTCCATCATCTCTGATGAAAAGAAAACCTTCTTTCCTGAAGTTCAAGTTCTACAGCTTCTCTTCTTTCAGGATCTGGAACCTCCATCTAACAGTCACTACAACCAAAGCTATTATTGACTATCACACTCCAAAGAATTCTTTATCTGTGTGTTACAGCTCCAGCAGAGCACATCCCCTGGGGTCTGAAGCAGATGTCCACCATGATATCTCCCTTACTGTCCTTCTCTTTAAAATCTTGAGCAGTCATTTTCCCATTCCATAATATATCTCCATGTACTTAAACCATTCCTTTTGTAGAGAGCACCCTCATCCCCTTGACTTCCCTGCCTGTCTTTTCCTAATATTCTTCATCCATGGGAACAATCTAGCTGTACAAACTATCCCACCACATACGTGTAATCCCACTGGTGTCAGGTCTGTGGCTGCACATGGACTTCCAGTTCCTCCCATGTGTTTCCCAGCTTGCCTTCATTTGTGTACAGGCAGTTCAAACGGACCCTCTATTTCCTCACTTTCTCTAAGAAACTGTGAAATCCTCCTTTGCCATTCACCATCTATTCTTCTCCCTTACTCCCTCTTTCTCTAATTTTCTTTGGGTTTTGTCCTTCATTCCCTGAAAAACAGAATTTAAAACTTTCCTAAAGCCTGGACAAATTTACTGGCAAAGATGTTCCTGGCCCACTTTGTCAGGTAAATCATGTCTCTCACTAGCAGTTGGTCACTGGAGTTAAAGTCTTGCTGGTGAAAGCAGCCATGTGGACAGGTGTTGATCTGCAGTATGTATCTTCTCCTGCCCTAGTCAATCTGCTTGACTAAGAGGATGAGGAAGAACCATACCTGGACTCCTGCTCCTTTCAACCTAGACCCCAGAGTCATACTGGGTTCACTCAAGGTCTTCTTCAGCAGAATCATTAGTGCACCCACAGATGAACAACAAAAGGTAATAATCGAGGGTTGGAGGAGCCACAACACTCTCTTCATGATGTCCTTGGTTATAGACCTGGAAATAGCAGCTCTGATTTGCAGAGAAGTGCCTCCATTGTGTGCAGAGGGAATACCGCATCTCCATTATCTGGTGTGTTCTGTTGGTGGCACTATTGTGAATCTGTTGATCAATCATGATCAACTCAGATGATTGTTCTTGCCTTCTGTATGGGGCTTTGTACCTATTCTCCAACTGAATGTTTGCTGATGGAGAACAAATATTCTTGTCTGCAAGTCACAAGCTTCTGTCCCCAGCGTCAAAGCAGACCCTATCTTCACTCTGCTCAAGTGTTATCTCAGGGCATCCCTCCTTATGTGCAACGTAAGACTTGCATTTTTGTCCCCGCAGAGTATTCATGGAGATCCTGTTACCATGCCTTTTCCTCTTTGCTTCCTTGTCTGGTCTTCCTGCTCAGCAACTCCACAGTTGCTGCAGGGTGGTCTCTGTCATCCCCAGTTCCTGTCAAAGGAGGGAGCACTGGGCATAATCTGTAGACTACAAAATGGATGGAGTTGTTCTGCTACCATAGTTCAGTCTGGTTTGTAGGCTCTGCTGCATCAGAAGTGGTCACATCAGGTAGGGCACCATGTCTTGTCATGTGTTCTCACTGCTGCTGCACTAAATATGGCAGCCTCACTCAGTGTCCAGCAGTGCCTCTGGACCCCTTCCACCAGCTGCCACATTAACTGCCTGGTTTCTCTCTGCACATCCTCCCCACTGATGTTCCCTTAGATATTTAACCAAGGAGTCAAACATGAGTTTGTTCTTCTCCTGGTGAGACTTCCCGCTCACCAGCAACTGCTCACACTGTCTCGGTTCTTGTCTGCTGTGCCTCACTCATGTGTGGGGTTTGCCACATGCACTTTCCTACAATGCTGTGTCCCCTACAGGTATCACAAGCCAGACATCAAATTGCTCCTTTGTAATGCTAGGCACCAGAGCCAAGAAGATTGTTTTGGTGATACACAATAATTGGCCAACTCAGTCTCCAACATAATTTCATTCACACTCACTTGAGTACTTATTCTGTAGTTAATAGTTCATGTTGCTACCAGTTGTTTCACTCTCAAAATCTAACTTAAATCAAAGTCTGTGGAGAAAGGTTTACTTACTTGTTGAAGAAATCTGTTTCAACAGAAATTAACTGAAGTATCCTTAGCATTGAATCATTATTGTTTAATGTTTAAAGCTATATTTCAGGAATTACAACCACTTATCCATATGAAAGCAATTTCAGGTGTGATCCAACTTCCTCTGAAGCTGACAAGACACTTTCTTTTTCTTACTAAGTAGAAAACAGAATTTTGTGAGCAGTTTAACAACTTCTTCCCTAAAGAGAAAAAAGTTCTCAAACATTTTCCATAACATTTAACACATATGCAGATACAATGTCTCCATTGAGTCTACTAATTTGCACAAAATACTTACCTCCAGTTTCATTAGACAGCTGAAGTCATTCAGGAAACCTTAGGATCAACATAAATAATTTAATTTTAAAATAAGAAAAAAACATTTTTTTTTCCCAAAGACAATAGTATAAATTGAGGTACAGTGATTAAAAGCAGCAGAAATATATGTCTTCAAACTACAGCATGAGTTTTTATTTTCCAGTTTATATTGCTTAAAATTGGTCAAATTACTGATTACCAAATGGTAATGAAACAATAGAAATTAAAATGTAAGCAAGCAGAAAAACCCTGAACACCCATAACTAAATACATTCTTCTATGCAGAAAAAAAAAATGTAGGACCAGAACCACTGCTGTGCTAGTAATATTTTGGTTTATTGACAGAATTAATAAATTGTGCACATTTAAAATTCAAACTGTTGATAATTTTTTTTCTCACCTAAGCAGCCTTTCCCTCTAGGAATCCCTCCACTGCAAAACAAATCAAAACAAACCAGAGCAAATCAGGAAAAAGTGATGAACAAAACTCAAGAGCTTTTGGGAAAAAAAGAAACTTTGTTCTTGTTATTTTTGTTCAACTCTAAATTAGAACTTTATGCATTTAAAGGAACTTCCTCCAGATTGACATGTTCCATTTGGAAATTGTAGGAGCAAAATACTTTGGTTTTCTCCAGTGCTTTATTCTAATTTTTTCCTTATCACAACTATCCTTTAGTTTGGTGTGAATTTATGAAGCATTTCATTATATCCTAAAATTGTGTTGCTGGAAAATAAATTATTTTCTTGAAAACTGGCTTAACTTTCCTCACAACAATGATGACATATAAATTATATCATTGATAGTCATTAAAAGATTCATCTTCACAAGGAACTGAGGAAACAGTTTCCTTATTTTGCTTTCCATTGTAATTTTACTTCAATATATTTATGAGTTTCTGTGTAGAAGAGAGGAAAGGGGGTGCATACATCTGTGCATGTGGTTAGTCTGGATCCTGTCATATAGGTTTTATGCACAATAAGTAATCCAGGATGGGCTACTGCCACTGGCAGTGCAAATAAAATCTGTGATCCAATATTTCAATTGAAAGTAGTTAAGTAATTAGTATAAACTGGAAAAGCTGTTTTTATTTCTGATTATGCTTCTTTACAAACACAAAGACATCTAGAATTTTTTAAAAGCATGTAATTGATATAACTAAAAGTACTTTTCATAAATTATCCTGTCTGACTATTCTTAAATATCATATACAGGAGCTTTTTGGGGGTTTTCTTTGATTGATTGGTTTGTTTTATTATTTTTGTAACTTGCAAAGTCAGTTCTCCAAAAAATATCTGAGGAAGGCATTCAGATGATTTTAATGGCCAGGTGATTTAAAAACATGTTTTTCATGGCTTGTAAAGGTCTGGTTACAACAATAAAAATACCAGCCTACCTTCTATTTCAACATCGCCATCTATGCCTGGGGGGTGTGGTGGTCTGTGTATCTGAATAGCACTCTGAGTTGTATTTAGGCTGTCTGATATAAATTTGGTGCTGTAACTGTGGTGAGAGGTTCTGGCTGCCTTTTAGGTAGATCTCCCTGAGAATGACTTCTTTTACACTCAGTGGAAAAATTTACATTTAAATTAGGCAGACTGCTGCCGACAGGGCACATCTATAGTAGTAAATTAAGTATTGGTTGTCCTGCTCTTGGCCCTGAGGTCAAGTGGCATGGTCTGGCCCCTTCAGTATTTTCTATGCTCTTAACTTCCAGATCAGGATGGTCACAACCGTGCTGCATATTGGGAACTTTTCATGACCCGTTCTAGACCCTGAACAGTGCCTGGGAGTAGTCTGGAAAAAAAGTGCTAGTGAATATAGGCTGAAACCATGCCAAGTACACTTCTGACTTTATAAGTGTAGATGATAGCGTGCTGGAGCTCAGGAACATTCTCAGGCATGGTTTAATTTATGTAACATACACATAGCCACATTTGATAAGTTAGGAGTTATGACTTCTCTTCAACGACTTTAAATGTCAGGCAGCATTAAATAGTAGGCAATCTAAATTGCCCATAATTCTGGCTTTAAGTACTATCAGAGTTAAAACGCCTAGGTAGCCACTTATAATAGATAGCATGAGTATATCCTTACCTGACTTTCTAGTGAGTGCCTGGGAAGTATGCATTTCCATACTGTGCTCTGATCACTCAGCAAATCACTAAAGGAGATGCCGTGGGCCAGATACTCACCTGCCTGAGAAAACTCAGAAGGGCAGGATTCACTCTCCTTGTTAAGCAAAGAGCAGGTAGAGTCGATCCACACCTGTGGAGTGCAGAGTAGCTGTCCACTGCTCTCAGGGTCCCCTGAGTAGCTGTTTTGTCATATAATGCCTTGGAGGAGTGGTAATCTCGTACTCTGCAACATTATGAATGCAGGAGGGGAGGTATTCCTGGGCAGCTCAGGGTCACTCAGATTTTCATATGGAAACCTACCTCAACAGAAAATACACTATGAAGTGTGGCTTATCCACAGTTAAAAAGGATCTACTACAACTAAGAATTAGAACAGCAAACTTTATTCCAAATATTGACGTCATTGTTCTGTGCAGAGGGAGAGCCCAAATCTTCCATCTTTTTTAATCTTTCACACTGGGTATTAGAGGGTACCTTAAATAGTCTCTTAATGCTCAGCTGACTGATTGAATGAGTAATCATTTAGCAAACAGGCAGTATATTGTTCCTGCTCTCACAGAGAAAAGAAAATGAAAACCCCCAAATATCGCCACACTGGCTTTTTCAAAACAAAACAGCAGTGGAAAACATTGTCAGTAATTTAATTATCTTCTAGGCTGACAGCTTTAGCTGTATTTAAAAATTACCAACCGAGGGCTTTACATTAAGCCTGCCAAAAAAGGAACAGCAACTAACAGATGTGCTTTACTCTTCTTGGGCTCATCACCAGTGAGGTGCAGCTGCTGCTTTGACTTTGTCTTTTGTGGCTTGCTTTGAAATGTTGTCTTTTTTTTTTTTTTTTTTTTTTTACCATTATACACTAGTTTTATTATCTTGCTTTTTTCTGAAACCTAACATTTTTTTTGACAACATCATGCTGATGAGCTGCAAGAAGGATGCTCTGTGGATCTTGTGGTATGTTCAAATTGTGCTAGTAGTGCAGGTTTAGAAAATATGCATGTGTCTACAGGATGCAGAAGAGTGATGTTCACTTTTAATTAATGGGACACTTCTCAATGAAAAGATGGCAGTTGTTTTATAATCAAGGCAGGAATATCAGCTGGAACACACTGAGTGTGTTTGTTCACCTTGGAAGAGAAATTAGGGTATCGCATTTGTTTTATTTGAACTGAATTTAGGAGTATAAAGAGATGGCAACACTGGGAATGTGATTTGGCTGGCAAAATTATTAAAGTGAACATTCCTCAGCTTGACTTTATTCATATTTGAATAGAGTAGATTAGACATAGAGAATTTTCACCGTTCTACCTCTTAGCACATCTGGTAATTACAACAGCACAAAGTATAGGAGTGAAGATGGAATAAAATCTTAACATTAAAACATTTCTTATTTTTTTTCTAGGAAAACAAAGTAGTATGGAAACATGCTGGAGGACAACTACTTAGGGAATAAATAAGATATTGGAGAATTTTTGCAAAGGACTCAACAGTTCCTTTTTTTTGTTCTGTAGAATTAATTTTATGTATTTTTTTTTAACACTGTCAGAGATCTATACACGTAATGGCTTCAGAATAAGCGAGGTATTTTTATCTGGAAAGAAAAACGTTTTGTGGGTAATGAAAGGAGTAATTACAATTAGCTGAGATGCTGACATCCAATGGAGTAGAATTGTTATTTCATTTTATATCCTTAGCAAAAATGTACTTACTCGATTCTTAGCCAAAAAATGAGTGTCATGCTGAGAACTAAGTGTGAGATTGAATATTGGCCACAGCTTTGAGTTAGGGAGTGGGTAGTAAGAATGAACAAGGAGGGTCCGAGGGAGCTAGGAGCATGAAGAAGGGGGAAAGTGTTGATACGAATACTGAGAGCTGTGAGCACATTCGTCCTCTCCCATATTCAGTGTCTGACCCTATCTGTGTTGTAGGAGTAGTGCCAAGCTCTGTTTTCCAGCCTTTTTTAATATGTAGGAGGCTCCTAATAGGAGCTGATCCTGAGTAGCAGACTAGGATGGGGGAAGAGGTGGGGAGAAAGGCAGAATTAGAAGAATAGGCTGACAGCACACAATCCATCATCTTACTTCTTTCCCACCCACAGTATAACCATTTAGACACAGCTCAGTACTGTGTGTTTTTGTTAGAACAGCACCTTCCAGCTTACCCTTAGCTGCCTTTTTTGCGTATCCAAGTTGCCATGTAGTTCCGCACACATAGGTGACTTATAATCCCAGGTTTATAACCCTGGAGTCTGTAAAACCTCAGGTTTGTCAGCCTCTGGTAAGAGGGGAACAGGAGGGGAACCCTTCCATACTCTGGATGCAGGAGAGAAATGTAAAGTCTGGCTTGAGAGGCTGTACCTTTTATTTAGTTTTCAGTGGGCCTGGGTTCTCATTATCGTGATAGAGTATGGTATTTGTCATTGACCCAAGAATTAACCTATGAAAGATGAAAAAGACATATTAGGTCATACAGTCTGTCCTCAGTGTTACTTCCTCTGTACTGATCACTTCTGTCCTTAGTCCAGTCCACTTGACAAAATCTAAATAACCCATCTTTCTAGTTCTGCCTCTCCAAAGTTAGTCCAAAATCTTCATAGCTTTGAGAAGCTACCCATGAAATTTAAATTTTCTTTTGTTTTAACAAATAACTGGTCTTGATTACAGGTCATTACCTTTCATAAAAACTTTAAACATAATTCTAATGGAAATAAGAGGTAAGTGCAAATTTGAAAGCCAGATGTTACAAATCCATGTTCATAAAAATAGGTTTTTATGAACTCTGTTTCAATGGCAATATTCACCTCATTAAGAGGCACAGCATGAGTATGAGATCTGAATATTGATGTGTTCAATATTTAGATAGACAGGAATCTAGTAGAATACTTAGCCTTAAATACAATGCAGAAGATGCCTTGATACAGTACAGAATAATAATCTCTAGAATCACCTCACTGAACTTTGGGACATCATGAGTGAATAACAGAAAATGCAGCTGGCAGGAACAGTGAGGGGGAATGAGGGGGAAATGCCTAATTCTTGCCACTTCTAGGCAAAAAGCCCTACAGTCTCTTCTTTTAGCTGTATGCTTTAAATGTGTGAACCTGCTGGGATATTTTCATATTCTGACCCACTATCTCATAGGTGTTTAACCTAGGACTAGGTGGAACCAATTTTAGATTGTCTTATACTGCTTTCTTCAATAGCTCCTAATGACTGCCTACCCATAGTTTATTGCAATAGCTACTGTAAATTCCCATTTCAGGTGTCTAACTCTCCATTCATCAGGCAGAAAATGCAAGTACTTGGCAATGTCTAATTCCAGGACTACAGGAATACAAATTAATTTCCAGCATTGCAATATTAAGTGTTACTACCCTGACAATCCTCTTTAGACCACCAAGATTTTAATTTGCCTTGTATAACTTTATTGCAATAAAGTTTTATTCTACTGTGGAGATAATTAATAGTGAAAATCCATCTTTTTCAGTTCTGTTGTATGATGACAACACTGCTTTGAACAAGGAAGTGTACAAGAACATCTACCATATGTAGCTAACCATTTTTTATCTCAAATTAAATACTACATCATTAATTTGTTAGTCTAAATGAAGAACGATTACTTAATAATTTAGTTGACCTATTTTGTCACATTTTCTGCCTGTCAAAATACCACAAGCAGATTTCAGTTTTACTATAAATAATTCATGAATAGAATTTGATATGTAGCAGATGTATACACCTATAAAGTGTATAGATTCATTGTGATTTATTTATTATGGCTACTCAGCATTTGATCTTTGATTTTTGAAACTTGAGCTAGCATGCTTTTGACTGTACCTTGATATTTCACATAATGACTAGGTGAGATTAAGAGTGACAGTTTAATCACTAAAGATGGTACATGCAAATTGTCATCTTCAAAACAATATAGTTAAGGGAAGAATTAGGGAAAGGGATGTCAAAATTGGCAAACATTGAAATCCTGTTCTGAAAATTAAAAATAAAAATAATCTGATGTTGCTTTTCTCTTTTTTTTTTTAATGAACAGTGCAACATTAGTGTTAAACACAAACATTTTCACTTGGTTATCACTCTCAAAGGATTGTTTTTTCTCTCTGGATGAACTGTAATAAAATCCATGACAATTGTATTTTTACATAGGTGTACTCAGTGTATAAAGAAAAGGGGTTAAACAGAAACTTATTGGGCTTGTTTTATTGCTTCTGTGTCAGGACCTTGGTTAGTGTGTTTCCATCCAACATGTCATTCAAGTGCCTTCTTTTAAAAATAACATCTCTTTTAAGCTTACACAATTCAATCCTGGAAAGCATGTGTGCCTCAAGAATATGAATAACAGATAGAGAAAGGAAAGGATTTGAGCCTATCTAAACTATTTGCTTTAAAATCTAGCTGTCTGATTTTGCAAAACATCTCACCAAAAGAGGTATAGTTATGAGCATTTAATTGCAATGCAAATAGATCATGGACAATCCATGATAGTTTCTCAAATACTTACCTTTTCAAGTAACACCTTTGGTTTTCACCTTTTGCTGTTTCCTCATATGTTCCTTTACACCTTTCCTAGCTTTCCTCCCCGACCTGAGGTTCCAGTGAGACAGGAGCTCTTCATGAGCTCTCTCCAAGCCATGTCCCACCTGGTCACCCATGCCACCAAGAGGACAAAACTCCTGGGGTGGGCTGCCTTGGCTGCCTTGACAGCTGGTGTCATCACCATGAGCAGAGCATCACCATGAGCAGAGCATCACCACGGGATGCCGTTTATACACTAGCCTAGCTCTAGGGGAAAAAAGACAATAATCAAGGCCATTTCTCCCTACCACAGTCATAATCCTGGACCTCTCCTCATTCCCCTCCTAGCAATGCTACCACTAGCCTTTTCTAGTCTCAGTTGCCTTCATCTGTTTAACCCTTAACTATTTTCATCACAAATCTGAAACATAGCACCATACAGGCTACTATGAAGAAAATTAACTCTATCCCAGCCAAAAGCAGTACAGTCATCTTCAGGTCTAACAAACATTTTTCCTTCTCCCAGCTTGCTGGGATCACCACGCACCCACTGAAGCTCCACTTTGATTTTTATTTTCTCACAGCCCTTTCTACCTCTCTCCATTTCTCCTGTAGGCACACGTCAAGGAATTGGTATATAACCTCATGTGAATAGGGCCTGGAAAGGATCTACATAATTTTTTCCTAACTAATATTTATTAACCACTTGATATAAATTAGCTTGGAGATGACTTTTCAATATAAAAAGAAAATCCCCTGAACCAGGATGAAGGAGAAAAAAAAAAAAAAAAAAAAAAAAAGCAAACATGAGATTCACCTAGCAGGAATAGTTTATAAACTGTAGAAGTGGGGCTTTTCTAGAAGACTCATTCTACCTCATTTTAGATAGTACAACTGCGATGTGACATGTACTACAGATGGATAACATCATAACAGCAGTACACTTTTATAACTGGGAAACAGGTGTCTCAGTTTATTTAACAATCTAGCTATCATAAACCAGATTTCTATTTATTATTTAATAGTTGGTGTATACTCTGTTGTTTCAAGGAAACAGGGAAGCCAAATCTCTATGAAGCATTTGCAGATTTAATGTGTTCCTGCCGATATTGTTTCATCTTCCAGAAATTTTTAAAAGTGCTATTTTCATCTCTTATTAATATACAGCATCCATTCACTCCCTATACTAATACCCTAAGCCTATGATGGCTACATCCCTGAGATATGAACAGGATTTGACCTTTTGCCTGTGTCATGTGTGTATTGTGTACATATGAGAGAAAGACAAAACATACACTTTTTTTTTTTTTTTCTAAATATAATATGGAGTTAACTTTTGTTTGTGTACAAACCATATTTAGTACTCACACAGATAATTCTGCTCTCCAGGTAAGCCTTTCATGATTATATGCTACACTGCTGTTAGACATGTAAACAGCTGTTTGTTGTGCCAGAGTGACTAACTGCTGAGGTTTTACACGTATCTTGAAAAACCCTATTAATCCCTGTTGGAAGTTGAATGTGATGGAGATGATAAAGCTCAGGACACCTGGCACTGGCAATGTAAGCACTTAGAAACATTATTCAAAGAAATGAGGTCTACATCTATAGTAACAAGCTAAACAGGAGCAGGTATGGTTTTGCTGACCAGCCAGCAGCAGGCTGCAATGAATAATTGTTAACATGTTCCCTGTTATGGCTTTGGTTCAGGGCAAAGAGCACTCTCCCAAGAAATGCCTAATTTAGGTCAGCATTGACCAGGCATGGCTCCAGTAGGCAATACAGATGAAGCTACTCTATGTTGGGCAGGAAGAAAATAGAGTTCCACAGTTTGTGTGTAACTCAGGTCCAGGAAACCATCTCAGGGTATAGATGGAGCCAAAGGCACCAGACATCTAAGCTCATTTGAGTATTGGATTAAGTACCTAAATGGACAAAGGAGTGCCTCAGAAATCCTGCAGCTCTGATCATAAGTGCCAAAGTAGGGAGAAAACATTCTGATTATCGATAACCCCATTGACATGCAGTCTTATGGAAAAAAACAGAACATACTCCAGTGACTAATTGCTGAAAACAGATACGCTTAGCTAATATGTGAGGATGTTTATAGCCACTGGAGCAAATAATTAAGAGAAATCATAGGTTTTTCACTTTCTAATGTCTCCAGATTAAGGCATTTATGGAAAATCTGTGTTAGTCAAAAACAAATTGTGGGGCTGAGAAAAAAAATAACTGGTTGAAAATGAAGGATCTGTGGTGCACTATGGCTAAGTCTACAGGTCAGAATAGTGCTATAACTAAACCTTATAAATACACCAGTGAAAAAAGAATAAAATTATTATTCTTAATTTACCTATGGGGAAAATGAGCTGTGTTGAATGTTGAAGTTGTGTATCTGGCATGACACGAGGCAGTGGCAGAGTTTAAAGCAATGTGAAGGGGTCTATGAAGTTTAGTATCAGGTGTCCTCTTCCAAAATTCATTGCTTGTCTTACTGGAAAAGAGCTGCAGAGCACAAACAACTTAGGCATTAAAGGCATTTTGATTTATTCCAATAAAAAAAAGGGATTTTTCCCCATGCACCTCCTGAAGATTACAGACTGTGTTATTCCCTTTAGCAGTACACAGGTTCATGAATGATTAATGAAGTTTTAGGTCCAAAATCACTGAGTAGTGGTATATTGCAAGTTTTACAGTGTGATCTGTTACCAGCAAATGTATCTTTTGGTATTTCATTTGTTGGATATACTGTGCTATGAACTGATTAATCCTTCTTATTTCCCCCCCTTCCAGAAATTACCAGTTAGGTGGGAGTGAGAAAAAAATTTCACTGCATAAAATGGATATTGCTGTTAAGCACCTTGTTCCTTGTTTGTATGCTTGGTAGGTGAGGAGTGGGAGGAGACGATTTACCTCTCCTTTCCTGGCATTTTTCTTCTAGTAGTAAGGTATAATTTGCATAGCTTATCACTTCAGCTTTTTCAGCTGCTTTATTAATTTCATTTTAAGGAAACCAGCAATACTCATCTAAGTAGCTTTGTTTGGAAACCCTTGTCACAATTGAGTTTTAGAAGCTGATAGAAAAGGATGAGTCACAGCAAGCTTCAGGATGTGAGTGATGAATGGAAGAGTACAGGAGTTAATAATTTTGTTTTCCTTTTTTTTGTTTTTGTTTTTGTTTTTTTTTTTTTTTGTTTTGTTTTGTTTTGTTTTGTTTTGTTTTTCGACTATAACCCCTGCCTATGAGTGTGAGAAGTTAAAGAAATCATAGAATCATAGAATACCAGGTTGGAAGGTACCTCAATGACCATCTGGTCCAACATTTCTTTCAAAAGTACGATCTAGACAAGATGGCTCAGCACCCTGTCTAGCTGAATCTTAAAAGCGTCCAATGTTGGGGAATCCACCACTTCCCTGGGGAGAATATTCCAAAGGCTGATTATTCTCATTGCGAAAAATTTTCCTCTTGGGTCCAGTGAGAATCTCCCCAGGAATAACTTGTGCCCATTACCCCTTGTCTTTTCCATATGACTCCTTGTAAAAGGGGAGTCTCTAAATACTGGGACATGGTGATAAAGCGTCCCCTAAGCCTTCTCTTCTCAAGGCTGAACAAACCCTGTTCTCTCAGCCTTTCCTCATATGGCAAGTTTTCCAGCCCTTTGATCATCTCTGTGGCCTTTCTCTGGACTCTCTCCAGCCTGCCCACATCTTTTTTGTATAGTAGGGACCAAAACTGAACACAGTATTTCAGGTGTAGCCTGGCAAGAGCTGAGAAGAGTGGGATAATGACTTCTTTATCTCTGCTAGTGATGTCCTTGCTGATGCAACCCAGGATCCTGTTGGGTTTCCTTGCCACTGCAATGTTCTGTTTACTTGTCCTGAGCTTCTTGTCCACCACAACCCCCATGTTCCTTTCCACAGAGCTGCTCCCCAACCAGGTAGATCCCAGCCTGTGCTGCACTCCTAGATTATGCTTTTCCAGGTTCAAGACCTTATTTACACTTGTCCTTGTTGAACTTCATAAGATTCTTTTTAGCCCACTCTTTCAGTCTATCCAAGTCTTCCTGCAGGGTGGTTCTCCCTTCTGAAGAGTCCACTTCCCTACTCAGTTCAGTATCGTCAGCAAACTTCAGCAGGGTACACTTGATCCCCTTATCCAGATCACTTATGAAGATATTAAACAGCATTGTGCACAATATCGATCCCCAGGGGACCCCACTTGTGACAGATTGCCAGTTTGAAAAGGAGCTATTTCCCCCCACCTTCTGGGTGCAGCATGGAAGACAATTCCCCACCCACCGCACACTCCACTTGTCTAGGCTGTAACACATTAGTTTCTCTAGGAGGAGTCTGTGGGGAACCATACTAAAAGTCTTGGAGAAATCCAGGTAGACAGTGTCCACTCCATCCCACATCAGCTGAGCAGGTTACTTTGTTGTAGAAGGAGATCAGGTTTGTCAAGCATGATTTGCCCTTGGTGAATCCATGATGGTTTTCCCAAATGTGCTTCATTTGACTTGTGATACCCCCAGGAGGATTCTTTATATAACTTTCCCAGAAACTGAACTAAGACCAATGGACCTATAATTTCCTGGATCGTCCTTTAATTCTTTCTTGTAGATGGGGGTGATATTAGCCTTCCTACAGTCTTCTGGGAAGTCTCCTGATTTCCACAACTTCTCAAATATTGTGGAGAGCAGCCTCACAACAACATCGGGCAGCTCTCTTGTCATCCTTGGGTGGATGATGTCACGGCCCATTGATTTGTAGGGGTCAAGCTCCTGTAACAGTTTGCATACCAACTCTTCCTTCACTGACAGTGGGTCTGTGTTTGCATCAACCTGAATTTTTGTTCCCAAGGCCTGGGACCCAACAGTGTTGGCAGAGACAGAGGTGAAGAAAGTGTTGAGAACCACTGCCTTTTCAGTGGTTTTGGTAACTAATTCACCTCTCTTTCTGTTTCTGCTTGTTGTTTACATACCTGAAGAACCCATTCTTCTGTATTTTGACATCTCTGGCCAATTTCAATTCAAGCTGAGATTTTGCTTTTCTAACTGTATCTCTGCACACACTGGCAATGCCCTTACAGTTCTCAACAAGTATACATTCACTTTTTCATCTCTGGTACTCTTCACTTTTGGTTTTGAGCAGATTCAGAAGCTCACAGTTAAGACAAGAGGGTATCTTGCTCCACCTACATCCCTTACTTTTAAAAAGCATAAACTGTTTTTCTGCTTCCAGGAGAAAGTTATTAAAAAACTCCTAGCACTTACTGGCTCCTTTATCCTCCATAGAAGCTTCCTACAGAATTTCTCTCAAGTGACATCTGAGCGAGCTGAAATTTGCTCTTCTAAAATGAAAGAACAGTCTTGTATTTAAGTTTTTAGTTATGCAACATACTTTCCTTGAGTGGTTTTATTCACAATTGGAATAAACACCACTGCAAAGTCAATTAAAAAGATGCTGCTTAACTCACTAATTTTAAAATTAGAAAATGTCAATGTTATTTCCATCCAAAGAATGTCAAAAGTCTGAAGCAAATATTGGAAGCACTCGCAAGAAGGTAAAAAAATACCCTCCAGAGGAAGTGTCTGGCTATCTGAATATAAAGGTGAATGTGACATACAGGTAATGAGAAATGTAAAAGAAGGGGGAAAAATCAGTAAACAAACTATAAAATTCTAAATATATCCAACTGAGGCTGGCTTGACTTGCAAGTTCAAGCAGAAATGATCAGACTTGACTTCCCAGAGGTCCACAATTTTGTTTCTTGGACACCTACTCTGCCCTATAATGACCGTAATAGTCTGCAGAAGAGTTTGTTCTTTAAACAAGCAGTCAGAATAATAGTCTGTACCATCTACATGTAATTATTCTTATGAATATTTTTTCCCTAATCAATAAGACAAATGATGCATCTCAACTTTCAGCAAGACACTTTTCTCTGATTTTTCTGTATATTAGCTGTAGTCTACCACAGTTGTTACTAATTTTGAGTAACAATGTTTGGAATAAAGATATGATAGCAATTCAGATGGAATGAGGTTAAAGTGTCTTTAAAGTAATGATTTTCTTTGATTAGATTAAACAATATATATTATATTTAGTTTTGAACTATACCACTCATGGGTGAAAACTACATACTTCTGCTTCAGCTCCTGTAACTGCTTGTGCCACTGTGCATTGCTTTTTGCAGATAAGAGAGACAAGAGGGCAGGAGAGAAGTTCAAGAATAGCAACATAGCAAAGTCTGGTGTGAGAAAGATTTGAAAAATGAATTCACTGCAAATTAAAGCGATAAAATTGGCCAAGTTCAAGGGGTCAATAACAACTAAAGTACAACAGAAGTTAATTATAATCTTTAACTGAATTAGTACAAAATAAGTGATTTCTAAACTAGAGAAATTGATTAAATAATGTTTTTACAAAACATGTACAGCATATCTTGACAAGAAATGAATGCCTGTTTTAAACATATTCTACAGTGTTCATCATCTTAGCCCCATTACAACACAACTGAAAAATACTTGGCAATCTTTTATGAAAAGAATTTGACAAAACCCACAAAAACCCCCCACTTAATGAATATGAGACAAGTTTCTTGTGTTTAATAAACAAATATGGTACTACATGAAAGATAAAATGGGAAAAGGGGGACTCTTAAGCACTATTCTGATATTTTAGATAGTTCTAATGGTAAAAATAGGGTGGAGGGAAGAGAAAAGAACTGCTAAAATTCTAATTCAAGATGTTACATGTTATCTATAAAACCAGGACCAGGACTGAACTTTTATATGTACGTTTGGACTTTAATGTTGCAAACTCCAGCACCCTGGAAGAACATTTATTCCTGTGAGCAAACCCATTGTCATCAAATTCCATAAATAATGGTTTGATTTTTTCTTCAGGATACTTTCTGGGGAAAGAATCTTACCTAAAACCCATGTAATGATGAATTGAAAGTTTTTCAATAAAATCCTTATGTGCGTTCTAGATAATATTTTCTTAGTAAGCAAAAAAATAAATAGAATATTTTTGATTAGTGAAGAACTAAGGTATTTTAGATTTGCAAAAATAAACTAAATTAATTTTTGTTTTGAATGTGACAGTCTAGCTTAAACAATATTAGATGTCCTTCCTGCCTCACATTTGTGATTTGGAGATATCAAAATAGAATCAGTCTTCAGCCTTGAATAGCTGAATCCTTTTCCTGAATTTTTTCACAGTCAGGTAGATGCAGAAGTTGCAGCAAATTGACTGAAAAGATATGGAGCTATAAGTACTCAGCTAGCCCATAAGTGGTTTGGATCAGGCCCTTATGTAGTTTAATGAAAAATATGTAGCACATTTCAAGGTGAGATTTAGAAATGCTTGTTCCTCATTAAATTAAAAAAAAAAAAAAAGGCAAAACCAAACTAAACTAAAATCTAAACCAGTGTCTGTCAAGGAAAGGTCATTCAGAGGTTATTGTTGAGAGTTATTCTGTACAGAATACTAGCTTTCAAATTGTGTGATTCTTGACTCTACACCTGTTTAAAAAAAGTCACTGTTATTTTATTCTGTTGCCACAGTAATGGATAAATTGTATTTTCTTACTTTCATCTCCCCCCCAAACAATCACAGTATTTTATTTAGTCTTCTCCAAAATAAACTTTATACTTTGGCAAACTTCAGTGTTGGAGAACACTAATATAAAGATTAAAAAAAAAAGCAACACAACAACCCCCCCAAACAAACACATGACCCAAAATGAGTGATTATCATGGGCAGTTACTTTTTTTTTTTTTTTCTTTTAAATACAAGATTGTGTTTTAACTAGGTCATGAGATCATGGCAACGTTAAGAAACTATTGAACTGTTATCATAAATCCTGCCTTAAATGAAGATGTGGAACCCAAATTCCACTTACAATGTCATCACATATTTTCCCACACTGTACATATGGATATATACACAATCTTTGTTTTTCTGGATGGTCCAAAGTTTCCCTTCATGCTTCACTACAGATATGAAAGTATATGTAGAAGTGCACTGATTTGGAAAGACAGCTATCACCATAATTTCCATGGTAATTCAGGTTTGAGAAAAAAAGCTGCCTCTGAAAGCCTAAACATTTGTGGTCTTCATCACAATCTTGAATGTGACTATAAGAACCAGTACAAGAGATGTGAGGCTTGTGATGAATTACTTAAGAGCTTGTTATATCACATATTTAACCAAGAAGAAAGAGATGCTTGATCGGGTAGGAATTAAATCCATATCATTAAAAAGAGTTCTTTTTGAACCCACTGTCAAACTTGCTGAGGGTGCACTTAATCCCACTGTCCATCCTGCCAACAAAGATGTTAAACAGCACTGGTGCCAATACCTGATGAACACCATTTGTAACTGCTCTCCACTTGGACATTGAGTCATTGATTATAACTCCTTGAGTGCGACCATCCAGGCAATTCCTTATCCACTGAGGGGTCCACCCATCAAATCCATATCTCTCCAATTTAGAGGCAATGATGTCTTGTGCCAAATGCTTTGCAAAAGTCCAGGTAGATGATGTCAGTTGCTCTTCCATTATCCACCAACACCGTAACCCCATCGTAGAAGGCCACCAAATTTGTCAGTCATGATTTGCCCTTGGTGAAGCCATGTTGTCTGTCACCAGTCATCTCCTTATTTTCCATTTGCCTTAGCAGAGTTTCCAGAAGTATCCACACCATGAACTTGATGGGCACAGACTGACTGGCCTGTAGTTCCTCAGGTCTTCCTTTTTTCCCCTTTTCAAAAATGGGGGTTATGTTATGTTTCCCCTTTTCCAGTCAGTGGGAGCTTCACTCGACTGCCACAACTTCTCAAATATGATGGATAGTAGCTTAGCTAGTTCATCTGTCAGTTCCCTCAGGGTCCACCAATGCATCTCACCAGGTGCCATGGACTCATGCACCTTCGGGTTCCTCAGATGGTCTCAAACCTGATCTTCTCCTACAGTAGTCAGTACTTCAATCTCCCAGTTCCTGTCTTTGCCTTATGCATCTTGGGTAGTGTGGCTAGGGCACTTGCTGGTGAAGACTGAGGCAAAAAGTCAATGAGTTCCTCAGCCTTCTCCATATCCCAGGTAACCAGGTCTCTTGTTTCCTTACAGAGTGTCGTGGTTTAGGCCTGATTGGCAGCCAATCACAATGCAGCAGCTCTCTCTCCCTTCCCATCCGACAATGAGAAGGGACAGAGAGCCAGGCTTGGGGTTCAAGATAGGACTGGAATGGGGAAAAATCCCCCTTTTATGATCACAAGCAAAAGGCAGACTCGTTAGGGAAAAAAAAAAACCCATACATTTATTACAGACACTAACAACACGTAACAGAGTAGGACAGTGAGAAGCATTGCCACATCTTGAGAACACCTTCCCCCCACCCCTCCCTTCTTCCCAGGCTCAGCTCTGCTCCCGATATCTCTACCTCCTCCCCTAGTGGTGCAGGGACAGGGAATGGGGGGTGCAGTCAGCTCTGCCACTTCCTTCATCTTCGGTGAGGGGAGTGTCTGAAACTTGTTCCTCCTGTTCCATCGTGGTCCCCCTCTCACAGGAGACAGTCCTCCACAAACTTTCTCCTACTTGAATTCCTCCCACGGGCCGCAGCATTCCCCACACTGCTCTGTCATGGGTCACTAACTTCCTCTGAGTGGATTCTCTCCTACAGCTGCAGCCCTTCCTGAGCTGCTCCGGCGTGGGACTCCCCCGCATGCTGCAATCCTCCCAGCCCTGAATTACAGCAGCGGGAATACCTTTTCCCATGAGACCCCAGCCTTCTTTGGGCACAGAACCTTGATCAGACGAGCAGGAGCAACAGGCCATAAATCAATGTCTGCTCCACCGTAGATCTTCATGGGTGGCAGGGGGGGGCCGCCCTGCCGTCTCACCACAGGATACAGGGGGTCTCTGCTCCGGCACACCTCCCCCCTCCTTTCTTCCTCTGTTCCTCCACTGACCTTGGTGTTCATGCAGCTGCAGCAACTCCTCCTCACAAGTCCAACTGCCCGTCACCACGTCCCTTCTTAAACACGTTATCGCAGAGGTGCAGCTGATTGGCTCAATTTCCCAAACAGAAGTGGAGCTGACGTGGAGCTGGGGGAGCTTCGAGAAGCTTCTCACAGGGGGCCACCCCGATAGCCCCCTGCCCTGCTACCAAAAAACTCCACCACTCACTCAGCCCAGGACACAGAGATGGCCCATATTTTCCCTAATCTTCCTTTTATCACCAACGTACCTATAGAAGCTTTTCTTGTTGCCTCTGATGTCCCTGGCCAGGTTTAATTCTATCAGGGCTTTGGCTTTCCTAACCTGATGATCCCTGGGACTATTTGTGTGATTTCCTGGAGGAAATGAATTAGATACGATGGCTGGGTTTCACCATATCTCATTCCTGATGTGCAGCATGTAAACTTCCATGGCCGAACTATATCACCTTAAATCCACTTTATGATCAGTGGAAATAATTTTTTCTGGGTCTTGATTCATCAGGTCTGCTTTGCATATCCATTTCAGAAAATACTGAATTGTACCTAAAATTGTCTTTTTTTCTTCATTGACTATAAAGTGAGTCCAAGGTGACTTGGTCAGATTTTTAGTAGACATCTGTCATCATCTGTACTTCATGTAGACATGAATATTTAGGTAGATGAATCCTTTCCTACTTACCTTTGAAGTTACGAATGCTGTTTTTGGGCAAGTAGCTAACATTGCATTCTTAATGCACATTTTTCATTCTCTTTGCACTAAAATTTTAACACACTTTCCTGTTAATTAATTTTGATATTTACACTTCAGTAAAAGGAGTGCTTTTCCTATCTATTATCTATTTAAAAAATGTCAGATTACTCTATATTCTAACAGGATAGTCAGGGATGTGGGATCTGGTTTAATCATTCAGTTTGGAATGCACATCAGAAGGTCATCTAATCCATCATCCTGTTCAAACCACTTCAATATTGATTTCAGACGAGGATGCTCAAGGCTTTATCCAGTCAGGTCTTCAAGACCTCTGAGGACAGAGAATTTTCAGACTCTTTGGATAACTTGTTCCACAGTTTGACTATCCTTATGGTGAAAGTTTTCTTCTTACCTCCACATGGAGTCTCTCCTGATTCAGTTTGCTCACCTTTCCACCAAGCACAGCTATGAAGGCCACAGCTCTATCTTCTTGATGACTTCCTCATAGATATTGACATGCTGCTGCTAAGTACCCTGAAAGCCACCTCTTCTCCAGACTGAACGAGCCCCATTTTCTCAGCCCCTCTCATGGGGCAGTGCTCCAGCCCTCCAACCATCCAATGTTCTTTAATAGGCCATCCAATGACTTGTTAATAGAGATCAATATACTAGGATGCACTGATGACTCCTGTTTACTCTGCTGTCCATCTCTGCAGTAATGCTGCTCACCAGCCAGTCCATCCCTAGATTATAGCATTACAAGAGTTTCTTCCTTTCTAGGTGGAGGACTTTGCCTGAATCCTTGCTGAATTTCATTAACCCATTCCTCCAACCTGTCTTGGTCTCTCTGAATGGGATCTTTGCCCTCAAGCATATTGATTGCCTAATCTTCAAGCTACTGTATGCTTTTAATTATATTATCATAAACTACATTCATTTATTTTAATTCATCTCTCATAAGAAAGGAAGTTAGGAAAGAAGCAAGCAAGACAGTAAAGACCTCAATACTAAGAAAAGTAGCATTTCAAGCTACTGAAGTTTTGATCCATTTTTTTCTTTGTAGTGGTGTGACCATAGTCTTTCAGTTTAGTAACACAGTGAGTCTGACCTAAAGACACAAGTTGCTGTTTATCTTTCTGTTCCTGATTACTATCTTTTCAATAATATTTAATAAAAACCCCCCTCGTAGTGTCTAGTAAAGATTCCTAGCATCAACTTTAGGAAAAAAAAAAAAAAAAAAACAAACCACAAAACAATCTCCTGGTGGTTAAAAATCTAATCTGAAACATCAAAATCCAGGTTTAAATTCCAAGACTGAGAGTAGATTGACCCTATAGACTGTAGCATGGTGTTTGAGTATTTGTGCCTGTTTAGACAACAAAATAATTAATATGTAAGTGTACAAAATTGCAAATAATCTAGATATTCTAGGCCACACAGATTTCCAAGCTCATTGCAGATTTTTGATGTCTAAATTTTCTCTGACGTCTCTACTGTGTAGCTATATCATCAGCTGGGCAAACCAGGGATTCAGAAGAGGTTTACTAATCCTACCATGAAAGCTCTAAGTATTATTTGTTCAGAAATCTATAATTTTCTTTCTTATTTTTTTTTTCCTTTTAGGAAAAAGTCCTTCAACATATGCAGAACAAAAGCACATTTCACAATGCAACTATTTTAGTGAAGCAGATTTTCTGCTCTGTAGCCAGATCTACCTATAAATATTGCCACATAGCTTCCAGTAGTTCAGCTCCTCAAATTATTCTGTTTCCTAGATTGCCTGCCAAAGTGATATGGTGTGTATAACAGAGAACCTCAAATAATTGATATAATTTAACTGATATTTTTTAGCTGATTTTGCAATTCAGCACAAATTAATTTACTGTGATTATTTCTAGTAAAATAGATTAAATCGATTAATCTCTTTTTCCCTAAAGCTTAATATCCCTGAAGAGACCAGCTGAGACAGAGAAAATAATTTAACTTTTATAAAAAAAATGTCCAAGATGATTGTATTATTTGCTTCTCCTCCAAAAGACTAATGAACTGTTTCTGATATAAATTTAAGATGCTGGAGATATATTTGAAAGCCTCGAAAACTTTGGCCTTCCTTTGGATGTTGGGAATGAGGGACTGACTTTGCTATTTCTTCAGAGACTTGGTTCATGGATTTCTTGCAATGTGATCTTTCCTGACAATAATATGAACTTTGGTGAAAATGCACAGATTTCTTGACAAAGCTTAATAAGGCATTGCTGTCCAATGGTTCTACTATTTGTAAGCTACTGGACTTGAGGGTGAAAGAGAAGTTCTGATGGAAACTTGCATGAGAGGTTAAATTTTGTACTAATCATGAGTCCTGCATAGAAATATAGCAGCACTTTTTATCCAGCAAAATGTAGAGCCACTTATACGGGCAAACCCATGGGTTTGAGATAAGCTACCAGGAAAGGTTTAATAAATACCCTCAGACAGGTGTTTGGAGATTATGATTGTGATTTGAATTTACAGTGTGGTCAATAGCTGCAACACTATGCTTTTCACTTGCTGGAGGTACCTGATCAAACCATAGCCATAACTCTTTTTCACCCATCTTAGCCAGAGATAGCACATGTTGTAGCTAGCTTAAACATATGGCTTCACTTATAATTGTTCTCACTGGCCATCTAGCTGCTGACAAAACAAATGTGAAGTGGCTGATCTCTACCTGAGCTGCCCTCAGAAGGCACAGCCCAAGCATTGCAAAAATCAATGAAATTACACTAATTACAACAGGTAACAGAGACAAGTAGGTCGAGTAGTGTTCGGTTTCCTGAGAACAGAACTATTTCTCCAGTAGCTCTCAGAAAAGCTACTTCAAGTTTTCAAAGCAGTGTAGGTAAAACTGAATTTTGCCACCTCAAGGATGAAGAGGTGCTGTAGAACAAAGGAAGGGCCTGAAGAGGAATAAAACATCCTGGTAGTGGGCAGAGAGCTGCTAGGAAGGAAAGCTCTGAAGATTCATGTTGTTCTATCAGTAGCTGCTGCCACCTCTGTGAGGCAGAAACCCTTTCTGTGATTACCTCTGCACTTTTTGGTTTACCACATTTTCTGATTTCATCCTCAGCTGTGGGGAATCAGTGTTGTAAGGCACGATGGGCCACAGATATCAGCTGGTTTGTCTCTAGGTATTTGGTTTCTTACAATGCTACTGCTTAGTACCAGGTTTGATTCCCAGTAAAATTGCATTGTCTTATAAAAGCTAGATCTTTGTTCACTAAAATTGAGCTTTGCATGTCTGGAGGACAAAAGAGATTAGAGAAGTCACGGTGTGATTGGTATGGTTTTGCCCTTTGCTGCAGTGCTTTCACACTGCTTGTTGTGTCATGCTCCTTTCTAATTGAAATTAGATATAATTTTTGAGGAAAGTATTTGTTTAATTGCAGCTTTTCAAACTCTTCTTGGACTCTGTCTATTTTTTTTTTTTTTTTTAATACAACTAGATAAATGGCATTGCAATGATGACCCTAACTTCACACCATGATCATCATGATACACTGTGTCAGCTTCAGTGGTACAATTAATGCCACATGACCTTATCCCACACTGAATGTCACAGCAACATTTTGTTTTTCCCCCTTCATTCCAGCAATAACTGTCAGAAATAATTTTTTATTGTGTCCACTACTCAAACACTTATATCCACAATGGTATGTGTTATAAAACACCTTATCTTCAAACAGTCTGGCAGTTAACCCCTGGAATATTTTCTCTAACCTTTAGACACTCACAGAGTTTTCCCAAATGACTGTATTTTATTTACCTCATGAAGTTGCAGTTTAGTGCCAGTAATGAGCTCTTCTGATTATTTAACCAATCTATACCACACTCTAGGCTTCTATGTTTTGATTTCATTTTTTACAGGCCAGTCCAAAAGATTTGGAATATTCTTTATTGACAGATCATGATTTCCGGATGCTTGTTTTCCAGATAAAGCTGATGTTTAAAAACAAATTTATTTTTCAGTATCCATATGACTGTCTGTCTTTGGTATGTGGGAAATTGTTGTTGGCAACTCTGAGAGGTCCTGAGTGGATAAGCAGAGCAGTGCATGGACTCAAGAGCCATCCTGCAGGTCTCTAAGAATTTGAATGAAAAACTGATCAAAGCTGTGGAGGAAAAAAGCCTGCCATTTTAATTCAACCTTCCATTGGAAGAGGGTAAGATTTTTTTGGTCAGATATTAGTAGAAATTATTATAGTCAAAGAATATTTGGTGTTTTGCATTCCCTGAACATCTCTTTTGGCTAAGTTCAGGCAAATTGCTCACATGAATATTAGCAAGCTGATGATTTTCTTATTTCTGTGCTACAACAATTTTATTTTCTGCAAACTGATGATAGTTCAAGTACTTACTGCAAATATTTGGCTTTCATTACTCCCCTGAAATAATACCCCCCACTCTAATAATATTCCTATTTTGGGACCCAGTACAACTCCCATAAGAGCTATTTATTGAATTAGAGGACAACTGAGGTAATAATCTCATGGTGACCTTTTGCTCTGTAGTACAGTGAACTGGTGTCTGTCACTCTTCAATTCATTTATTGCTAAAATGCTTCTGTTGAGTTTGCTTTACTGTTGCTAGTATAAAGTAGCTCCCAGATTATACAGAAATTGGTTCTTCTAATGTATAAGGAATTTATTCCTTCACTGCATAAGTGAAATAATATGGAAAATTTAAGATAATACATTTTGTTAATTTTTTAACTAGGAAAGAAAACAATTCAGTTTTCCTTAGTTAAAATGTTAAAAATTTATGTTAACAAATTTATATTTGATACAAAGAAAAATAAAGGGATTTCACCATACTGTCCAACTTTGGAAACTGACTTATTTGCCTTAGTTAAAACAAAAGTCCTCCCAGGCTGTCTGTACAGTCACAGGATAAAGATGGACTCTCTCATAAGCATGAATCCTTGTAAATTATTACTTTCTGTGTTTTCGATCAGCCTTTGAATGAACCACTCATGTTTTCTCCTTTGACTTTGCTAATGACCCCACAGAAAAAAAAAAAAAAAGAGAGAAAAATTGTAAGAAATAGCGAAAGTAGCTTGATCCTTACCCAATACACACTTCAGCTCATAGCAGTAGTGTTTTAGGTAGCTGCTGAACTGGATTTTTAATCTGGACTACCACTAGACTCTGAAATAGTTTTATGCATTGGTTTGGTTGTTTGGGTTTTTTTTTGGTAGTTTTTTAGTGCTGGTCTATCCTGTAAGAAAAATTGTATACAGGGTTCAGGATGCTCATGAACACAGTAGAAATACCAAGTTTTCTATTCGCTCATTCTTTCTTATTTGCTCTCAATTTCTTTGCTAATAATTTTGTAACTTTGTGTTTCCTGTTTGACTTCTGTTAAGCAGGCATTTCCTCAGGAGTACCTACAATGACTCCAAAAATCTGTCCTATAAGTAATAATAGTTCATATAGAACCTATCATTTTATACAAAGTTTTTCTCATGTTTATTACTTTGCATTTGTCAACACTGAAACTTTTATATATTTTATGACCCATTCACTTCTGTAACTCTGTAATCAGCATTAACATTGACTTTCTTGAATAACTGTCTATTATCAGCAAACTTTGTCACCCCACTGTTTGTGTCCTTCATTGAATTATTTTTATTGATACAATGAACCCATATCTTAATTTAAGCAACCTTCTTACTTTGAGATTATTGGTATTTTTTCTTTTAGTCTTGAACTTATTTTTTTATTTTAATCAGTTACTAATCCATAAGTGAAACTGGTTTCTTACCAGTGATAACTAATTTTTCTAAGAGCCTTCTGAGAAGAATGTTTTGAAAAGCTTGTAAGAGCCTTGTATATGCAAGTCTGCTCACTTTTCCTCTGTAAGAATTGTTTAATTATCAATATTGAATTCTGTATGACATATTTAACTATGTATTTCTTCCTGCTTATTCAATTGTCTATCCCTGCATTATCCCCCAAGTCTTATCTTAAAGGTCATTTTCTTATTCTATTATCAAATCCGTCTACCTTACGTGTATAAATATGAAGTATTTAATCATAATTAAGTTAATTTAGAACTCTTGAGTGATTCCATGTGGTCCTTGAAATTTGTTTATCTTTATTTTATTAATTGATTCTGAATCCAGCTCTACTACTGAGTTTTCACTTGCAGGCAGTTACTCATTTCTGCCCCCATACAAACAAATGCCAGTTTGTCAAATTCCCTTAGCTATATGTAGTGTATACTGATCTAAAAATATCTATATATCTAATTTTACCAACAGGTCCAGCAAATGTTTTTTCTATTCTTGATTCCCTATTTGTGCTACAGGCTCTGTATCAGGCTTCATATTTTTGGGAAACCTTTGTTATTAAATTCTAAGTCATTTTCATCTTGCATCTCAGAATCTTTGGGACACTACTTTATTGTGATTTTGCACTTAGGTTTCCTAATTATAGTTTGGTTGGTTTTAAATAAAAAAATCAGACCCTAATTTAAGTATTTATCTTCAGTGTTCTACACTGGGCTGCATAACTGTCACCTGTAAAGCAATTAGTAGACAGGTCTAGTTGGAGTAGAACCAAGTGCTTTGGATCATCCCACCAGAAGTAACTTTCTGTTTGTTCAAGGTAATCAAGAATATTGTTCAGTGCATAAAAACTTACACATTAGTGTTATAAACACTAAGTTTGGATTCAGCTACAACTGTATATGTTATTAATTTGATCAAAAATACAGTTTCTGTGTGTTTTTTTTACAATAAAAATGTATAAAAATAGAGTTGTTTCTGAACTCAAACTCATCCAGTAAAAGCAGGAAGCAAACACTCTGAAATCTTTCAGTGATGCTTCATAAGCTTGTTTTGAGGCCTCAGTGATCATAGCCTTGATCTATGAAATGTAATATTGACAGTGTCAAGATAAATTTTCAGACTATGGAATTCATTTACATCTTTGTTTAGTAAGGTAAGGAAAAGTAATTTGAAGAAAAATAGCTGAGACAAAGACAAATCTATACTAACTGAGCAATCATAAGTCAAAAATGAGAAGGGTGTACTCCAAGTTTAAAGACATCATATGTGTGAATTATAATGCATTTATAACCAAATATATGTACCTTCATGTGTACATAGCAGAGCAAAATGGATTCCCAAAGGTTCTTTACAATTCTGAGTATTATCCTTATTTGGTTAAGAAACACTATCCAGTTGCAGAATGTTATTATTTTTAACTGAACTCCAAACCCAAGAATGTCTATTATCCCCCTCTGTCAACAACAACTTATTCTTTAAAAGGTTTTAAATAATCCTATTTTAGGTTTAGACAAGAATTTAAAAGTGAGACAATAATTTTGAGTATGGATTGCTAACATGTATCAGCAAATAAGGATGAGGCTGCTATCGTTGTTCTGTCATCAACACTTCTGATGTTTACTCAGGCAGTATAATTTGTGATTTATTGTCTTGTTATTTCTGTCACGTCATCTCTTAAAAAATGAAAATAAAGTAAGTGCTTGGTGACAGAAGTTGGCAGTGAATGACCATAAACAGAGAATTACAATGCTCCTCAAAAATATAACTTTGACACAAAATCAAACCTGTTACCAGAATACAAACATGACATTTTTCAACCTACAGAATCAGGAGCGGTAGCTGTTAAACAAACAAGTAGTAAATATGTGAATTATCATTTATCACTAATCAGAAGGCATTCACAGAACAATGAATTTAAACTATTAGCAACCAGCTATGGCTGAACATTTTTTTTTTTTTTTTAAAAAAAAGGAAGAGATGGAGAGAAAAATAAAAGGAAAGAATGAGAGAGAATAAGAGAGAGAACAATGTACTGCTTTCCAGGAAAAATATATAACTATATCAAAGGACAGACATGGGGACATTGTCTACATTCATTTTCATTTATTTTCTTTAGGAAAAAAAAAAAAAAAAAACAAAACAAAAAACTATAGCTCATTGCCAGTGTTATTTTCCCCACTTGCAGGTGTACTTTTGTATTTTTCTATGTTGTCTTGCTCCCCTTCTTGTTGTTATGATTTGTAATCCTCCATTCAGAGACTGCCACAGACTGCTGTTGGTTAGCTACACAGCAACCTGTTGCTTCTTGTCTGAAATGAGACTGTAAATTCCTCAGGATGCTTCCTTATGCTTCATATTTTGTGTCAGCACAGAATGGCCCTGTGCCATTTGCGAATGCTAACATAACAGAGGCAATGAATAATAATAAAGGTTTCAGGTAGTTAGAAAGAGAAAATTAGGGGAGGGATATATCATCCTCTTCTTGAAGACTTCTCTCCATAGCTTGATGGATAAGGCAGGAGAAATAGATTAATCTGTACTTGCTGGAGCAGGCTTCTGACCCATCTGACGGTAGAGGCACTGTGGATCAAGAGCATGTTGACTCAGGCTTACGAGATCTGCTGTTCCTCAGATTGGTGTCTACATGAAGCATATATTTCATTATAGCTCATGTTTTTATTGTCTGTCAAGACAAACTAGTTACTTTCCTGCTCTTGCTCTCTGTTAATAAACAGCTTCTAAAATGATTCTAAAAATAGACCTGTAGGGAGAATCCTAATGTGAATAAACTTGAACTGTAGCTTTCAGAGAAAAAAGAAAAAAAAAAAATAGTTTTCCAGAAGATTCTTGTTATCTTTGTATATTCTTTTACGTATGCTTTTCTATTTTCACCCATCTCTAAAAGAGTTAAGAGAAACATTCAAAACACAGCATACAATTCACTCAGGTAGATCCCAAGGGCCTTAAAAATATAGTGACCCTTAAAAATATAGTGACCCTTTACTGTGCCATTTTGTTAGGAACAGATATTGAAATTTCATTCCCCCTCTGATTCATTGGCTGAAGCAAAAATTAAATGCAAGGCCAAAAATCATATGTTGACTAATAGCTTATTCTGTAGCTAATTTAAAGTCAGCATGCTTACTGGTGGCTGTCATTTAGCTTTCCATCAGTGAGGGTAAAAATATA
This sequence comes from Tyto alba, assembly GCF_018691265.1. Classification (NCBI taxonomy): domain Eukaryota; kingdom Metazoa; phylum Chordata; class Aves; order Strigiformes; family Tytonidae; genus Tyto; species Tyto alba. The sequence goes on along the minus strand of NW_024881316.1, from coordinate 36,826,477 downwards.
ATCCTAAGAAAGGGGACTGTAATTTGTTGGTTTTGAGATGTGACTATTTTAAAACTCTTACTTGGGTTCTTTTTCCTTTCACAAAACACGGTGCATAGAGCCTCGTATAGTCTTTTGGGGCAGAAAATTACCATAGAGCACAGTATCACAGGGATTTTTATCTTCCTATATCATTAAAGAACACAGTTTTACTTTCTCTACTTTGTGTTTGCAAGCTTTTGTGTGATAGCTGAACTCTTGGTTAATATGACAGTGACTGAGCCAGGAACCTCAAGAGCTAGAACACTAAATGCAACAGCTTGAGTTAAAAAACCAACCCACTGTAGCTGGGAGCTGGTACACTCGTATCATCTGTGAATAACTCACTAGTACATTGCAGTTGTTCTGACTGCTTAACTCTGATTTACTTTGCATAACTTCAGACTAAACTTTCTGATCACATATTTACACTCAAAAATTCATTTTTTTTTTTCCCGGGAGTTTAGCTCTTTGTAAATGACACACAAGCTTTTCAGATAAAAATGGCAGACACTCCTAAATTATTTTTCTCTGATTTCCGGTAATATTTACTCCAAGGATATGAGACATCACACTGTGGTTCCACCTGGAAATTCTGCTAGGACAAATGGAAAATGAGGAGGTGATTGGTGACAACCAACATGGCTTCACCGAGGGCAAACTGCCTGATAAATCTGATGACCTTCTACGATGGGGTAAGAGTGCTGGTGGTAAAAGGGAGAGCAACTGACGTTGTCTACCTGGACTTGTGTAAAGCTTCTGACACTGTCCCACATGACATCCTTTTCTCTAAATTGGAGAGACATAGGTTTAATGGATGGACCACTCAGTGGATAAGGAATTGGCTGGATGGTTACACTCAGAGAGCTTCAGTCAACAGCTCAATGTCCAAGTAGAGACCAGTGATGAGTGGTGTTCCTTAGGGATAGGTGTTGGAGTCAGTGCCATCTTTGTTGGTGACATGGAGAGTGAGATTGAGTGCACCCTCAGCAAGCTTGACAGCAACACGGAGCTGTGTTGTGTGGTTGACACACTGGAGGGAAGGAATGCCATCCAGAGGGACCTGGACAGGCTTGGGAGTTGGGCCCATGCAAACTTCATGACGTTTAACAAGGCCAAGTGCAAGGTCCTGCACACGGGTTGAGGCAATCCCAAGCACAAATACAGGCTGGGTGGATTGAGAGCAGACCTGAGGAGAAGGACTTGGGTGTATCAGTGGATGCAAAACTGACTATGAACTATCAATGTGCACTTGCAGCCTGGAAAGCCAACTGTATAATGGGCTGCATAAAGAGCAGTGTGGCCAGCAGGTCGAGGTAGGTGATTCTTTCCCTCTGCTTTTCTCTCATGACACCCTGCCTGCAGTGCTGTGTCCAGCTCTGGGGCCCCATCATAAGAAGGACATGGGCCTGCTTGAACAAGTCCACAGGAGGCCATGAAGATGATCAGGGAGATGGAGCACCTCCGCTATGAGGATGGGCTGATAGAGTTGTGATTGTTCATCCTAAAGAAGAGAAGACTCCAGGAAGACCTTATAGCAGCCTTCCAGTACTTAAAGGGGGCCTATAGGAAAGATGGGGAGAGACTCTTTATCAGGAAGTATAAGGACAGGACAAGGGGTAATGTTTTTAAACTGAAAGAGGATAGATTTAGATTAGATATAAGGCGGAAGTTTTTTACTGTGAAGGTGGTGAGGCTCTGGCACAGGTTGCCCAGAGAAGCTGTGGCTGCCCCCTCCCTGGAAGTGTTCAAGGCCAGGTTGGACGGGGCTTTGAGCAACCTGTTTTAGTGGAAGGTGTCCCTGCCCATGGCCGGAGGGTTGGATCCATATGATCTTTAAGGTCCCTTCCAACCCAAACCATTCTATGATTCTAAGATGATTTAACTGCAGCTATGTAGCATAAAATGTCTAACTGAAAATAGTCAGCTAAGCTACCTTTATATTCAATGGAGAGAGTCAATTAAAATTGTTCACTTCACTGTTTTATATACCTGTTCTAGTGAAATGGATAAAATCTAGAGACACCACTCCCTCCTTAGGGTGACAGTCCTTCCCAACTGCAATGAGTATCAGGTTCCAAAATACGGATGTTCAGTGCTGTTTGAAATACCATTTCCACTTGTCTTCCAGCCATCACTTCAGAATGGAGTGGATTTTTTGCATAGCTTTTTTTGTTATGTCTGCCAACTCTTGGCTAATACCTCAGATACCCTACAACATCTGGAATAGCAATGAACAACTATGCTTTGGTACCTGAATTGTTCCCCTGACTACAGGCAATGAAGAGTGGTAAGGGAATTAGCTATATTTTAAATCCTAATTTCATTGACATCACTAGCAAAACTGATTTAATTGTGATTGTGCAGGTGCAGACCATTACCTCCCATGAGCCTCAGATTAACAAAAAATACACCTGAGCAGACCGTCTAGGTAGATAACAGAAAGTATTTGTAAATAATTTTAATCTCTGCTAGAAAATGATAAGTATAAAAGATATTTATGCATGATTGTTTTTCAGCAGAGTAAAGGACTTCTGAGTAAGTTTACCAGCTGGGCTTGAGCATTTTGTCTGTTAAATAAACAAGAAAAGACAACAAAACAAAAAAAAAAAAAGACAAAACAGTTGGCTCAGAACATGAACAAGTAGAGAATTGTGCAGTTTTCACATTTCAAGTTTCACTTTTAGGAATACTTTTATTTCTAATGAACAGAACAAAACCATATAGTTTTAAAAAGATATGTTCATGATTGCATTATACAGTCATACAATCTATGCCTGTGAAGTTTTATTATAGAAAGTTGTTTATTCAAAAACTGTATAATGTCTGATTCAAATGAAATTAATAATAGTCTGACAAATAGTGAAGGCACTGAAATCTCAGAGCTGTCCTCTACTTTGAAGTTTAAGTCCCTTTAAAAAGAGATCATGTCTTCACAGATTTTTGGGTTTTTTTTTTACATTCCCCATAATATGCTTTTCACTACTCAATGCAAAAATACTTCAAAGCTAAAGAAAGAAAAAAGCATCTATGCAATGTACACATTATTGCAAAACCAAAAGAATTTATGTGTTTGTAAGAATTATGAAAATATTTTAACTGTTTGTAATGCTGGTGGTTTTCTGACAACTTTAAGAACATAATCATAAGCCTTTCAGAGGCTGAAGACTGACTTAAGCAGCATCTTAGCTGAGTGATAAAAATGGAGCAAGACACAGTCATTTACACACTTCAGTGGCAGATGAAAGCCATAAATAAATGGAATTCCTTTGAAAAATTGTTCTTTAAATATTAATAATGTATAATTATAAACACCAGTTCTCCAAAGTCTTGATAGATTTATCTCCCTTGTCCTAACAAAAATAAAAGACAGAGTAGTTTACATCTAAGTTCAACTGATTTCAGGAAAAAAAAAAAAAAAAAAAAAAAAAAAGCTAAAGCAGTCTTCTCTGTAGATTAATATGCCATTTCATTGAAAAACAAAATTGGTGTAGCACAAAGGCTAGAAACATCCACTAGATTCATACAGAAAAACAGCACATTTGCAGAACAGCCTTGGAGCTTTCAAGCATTTAATTTAAACAGGCAATGTGTGTGTTGCTTTTCCTGTCACTAAAAGCTGTTGGTTTTATGATGATATTTTCCATATTCAAATGCTTTTAAAATATTGGATATTCATCTTTTCCCTTCCACTGAATTTTTATGTTTTTGTTATGTAGGTTATGTAGAGAGGATACTTTCTGAACATGCAGTAATGATACTAAATCTTCATAAATGCATAGAAGAAGAAACAGGACAGCAGTAAAAAGTACCCGAAGTGGAAAGAGTTTTGACAATAAACAAATTTTTAAAAATTGAAACTAAAACAGCAATCTCCAGTCAGACAGTAACATGAATTGTTGATCAGACATATAACTCACCATATAATTGTTTCCCCCTTAAATCCTGCAGACATAATTCAAGTCTGGAAGGAAATACACTAAGATGTCATTCCCTCCTGGGCTACCTAGGATATTTCAAAGTATTGGAGGGTCTAAACTGAGTCATGCATGTTGAATTATTGTCATGTGAGAAGTAGAAACCCTCTTGGCAACTGAGATGAAGACTCAAGTCTCTGAAAGCCGTGGATCTCAGGAGCTTTCCACACTCAGAGCCACTGTGTGGTGGCCAATGTAAACTACTTCCTCCAGGTCTAGAAGTTTGTGGCTGTCACCCCAAGTCTGCCTTCTTTCAAGAGAGTATGAGGGATGATGAGTGAAAGAACTAAAATAATGCTGTTATGGTCATTAATATATTACTGATCCCATATGGATTTGCAGAAGATATAGATTTTCCATTTTCTTCACAGTCCTGCAATAGATATTTAACACCTTCATAGGCTCAATACTAAAATTCTGCACCAAATACTATTTCTTCCTAATTCTTACTTCATGAGTTGGAAACCTCTGGCAACTCCTCCCTTTCTGAGATGTTTAGCCCTCTAAACACTTTAACAGAAGAACAAAGTAAACACTTGCCTGGAAAAGCAAAAACCGTGTAACTCCCAAAATGGGCAGCTGTTTGAGCACAGATGGATGAACAAAGTATAAAGTGAGTCAATGTGGAATGTTACAAACTTCCATAGCCTGGAATATTCTTCAGTGAAAACAAAAGCTAATTCCTTTGCTGAAGGGGAAAAAAATTACCTACACCAGATTCAACGACTGGAGACAGGAATGTCACATTTTACTGATGTTCAGTCTGTAAGTAAAGCAGCTCACATACTCTCCTAATGGCTTTTTAGCCACTATCTATGACAGCATCACTCTTACTAAAACATAAAAGTAAGCTGTCAGCTTCTGCATATTGTAGGCCAAACTCTTTCAGTTCTCTAGGCATTAGTACTGACACTAGTACATTTTGAAAAACTTACTGTGTGATTGTGGATACTGCTGATCACAACAAATCTTCAGAAATTGTAGCCCCACATCTATTTACTTCCCTAATGACTGAATTTCACATAATTCTTATGCTGTCAATTTAGTCTTTAGAAAATTAGGGGTTTATTTATTTATGTATTATTTTTTATGTGTGCTTAAGACAGCCTGACTCAAATGACACTCAGTTTAGGGATAATTACACACTAGATGCTATAAAAGGACACAAAAATATATTTCCCTAAGAATACAGAAGAATAGGAAAGAGAATAACAAAAAGCAGGCTTTAGAAACACTTGTAAGCCACTTGTCTATCCACACCAGCTGTTTGACACCAGCACTCTCCTTGAAATCATTTTTAGACTGAAATCAGACAGTGATGCTGCTTCTGAAATGCTAATGTTTTCATGTCTAAGGCAAGACTAGATTATTCTCCCCTGAAGTTTTTTAGCAGGCAGTTAGGTCCTTGGCAGCACCAACAATATTTTGGACCCCTACTGATGACAGAGTAAAAGAACTGCCTTCTGTCTTTCAGGGAATAAATGCTCCTCGTGACTCACACTGCCTTACTCCTCTTGAATGCAGCTGTCTTTTTCTCATCAGAGTTCAAGTAAATTTACAAGGGTGCTTTAGTGAGAGAAAACTGAAAAGTCTGCTTATTCTTCGAGCTCACTATGTTGTCTTTTTTCTGAGAAACACTCATTGTTCAATAATGATATTCCCTGCCGAACTCACAAATTGAATCTGGGGGAGAGACAGAGAGGATGTTTTGAAGGTTAAATTAAATGACAAGTTTTATCAGTGTGGTCCATAAAGATTATAATGTGTTATTTATTTAGGGATTTTGCTAGGACTGGAACTGTACAATGTGCAATGTTCTCTCTGGAATACTTTCAAGATTTGTCCCATGTGATTGGAGCCTAACAACTCCAGAAATCTGCCATAGAGAGCCTGAGGCTTTCTGTTGGTCCATTAATGTAATGAAAAAGTGGTTATATACTTTCTATACTTCTGGGCACGATGGGTCATAGAGACTTCTCACCACTGAGGCTGACCTAAGCAAGCAAGGAGTCTTATCCTCTCTTTATTTGATGTCACATTTCTGGCATTGTCTGACAAAGAAAGCTGAATTTAATTATAGCTCTGTGTGCATTCCTGGTAGTGGGATTGCTGAAGGTATCCTGCACTGGTGTCTGGAGAGGTGACTGTATGGATCCTCAAGGGAAGAGCAAAGGCAAGAAGGCAAGAAAAATAAGAAAGAACAAAACACCAACTCTGTTACTCCCTTACCAGCACTGCAGTCTCGGGGTTTTTTTGTAAGCTTACACAAGAAGCACTAGCCAGGATTTTGCTTTTTGTGCTTTGGCAACATCCTACATGCCCCATTGTGTCAGTCAGTATCATTTGTCACTGTTAGAGAAGTAGTGAAGTAGCACCTTTGCTCCATCTTTCTTAGCAAACCTGCTTAATGATAGCTCAAAACCTATACTACATTTTTCTCATAGCTATCCTGTTCCCTCAGAGCACCAAAGGACAGCCCACCTTTGTCTCTTAGGCACTGTATGAGTACTTTGAAATAAGAAAACAAAAGCTCATCAGCCTGGGTGAACGTGTTGAAACTCAAGCTAGATCAAAAGAAGCAGCAAACCAAACTTTTGGATGCACTCTTGGGAGGAAGGGAAATGTGGGAGGAGGTGACAGCAGATATTAAAATACTGTATGTAGTGTTTTGCAAATGAAAAACTGACATTTCAGATGGTTTTGCAGTAGACCTGGTTGAGTATTACATAGGTGATCACAGAAAATGTTTCTAATTAATGTCACAAGTTTTCTAATATCTTATTTATGAATTGTAACTATTTTAATTTCTCTGTAATGCTGAATTTTTTCAACTATTTTAGGTTGAGGTCTAACAGTTTCTTTAAACCTTTAATAATTGAAAACGTGCAGTTCATTTATTGCTTTCCTCTGAGAATGGAACTTTAAAATATTTTAAACTACTGTGGGAGAAAAAAAATCCTTATCAGAAAGGATTTGATATTTCATATGTATTTTGCCAAGTTCTTGAGTACAGTTCTTTATAACATGGTCTGACAGTTGGACTCTGAGGATAAAGAAACAATTTGCTTACAGAAACTGTGTAAATTACCTCTCCGAACCACTTAATCTGTCCTTTTCCTTCTGGCTCTAAATTTGTGTCAGATAATGTGAAAGGCCTGCCAGCTTTCTTTATAATCTGTAGGAGAAAAATAAAACTAGGGAAGAAGCTTAATAATTATCTTAAGAATTTAAGAATTGTGTAAAAATTTGCTTTAAGAAAGCTTTTTAAGCAAGAAAGATGTTAAGGTGTATAAAAAGATATCATAGTGTACATAGGGAGCTTTACAATGTATTTATACAAAACCATGATGCAAATTAGCAAAAATTTTTGGAGCCTTGTTGCAGGTATCTAGCAGTCTCAAGAAAAGCATTAATAAAGTGGAAGGACTCCAAAGACAGTCACAAAAATGAGGTCTAGAAAAACTCATAATAAAAACACAATATGTTTCCCTTTCTTATAATGGTGAAAAACTAAGGATAGAAAATCATTAGTAATATATCAAAAGTAGCTTGGGAACTTCTTGTATCATGGAACAAGAATTGATTTTACATGAGAAATAGAGGTAGGATATTAAGACACAGAAAATGCTGAGACTAGAACTTAATTGAAAACAAAGAGTGAGTAGACATTTGCAAGTTCTCTAGTTCAGAATTATAGTCATTTATAATGAATGCTGTGAAAAGGATATTGTGCCTTTTTTTTTAATTAGAGAAGAAGATAAATATCTACATATTCTCTTACAGCCTCTGGTGTTAGTCACTGTAAAAAGATGGGTTAGTGAGATAAAAAATCACATGGATTGATCTAGTGAGACAAAAATGCTTTTAATATTAAATGTAAATAATATAAAATTTGTCTGTTAATGTTTGAAATTGTAAACTTAGTTTAGACACTCAACAGTTCATTGATCAATGGGAGAGGAAGACCAGTTTAGGGGATACAGTAGAACAAAACACAAAACTAATAACCTAGGGAACTGCCTAGTGCTTTTTTGTTGATTTGTTTTGTGCACCTACAGAGGGAAACTGAAAAGACAAATTCTTGAGACCTTTTTTCCCTGCACTGAATAGTATCTACCTTTTGGATACATAGATACAAAAAATTTAGATCAAGCGGCTGGTGTCACCAAAACATGGATATTCTCTATGGTCAAGCTAAGAATCTAATGCTCAGTAGTCTAAAGTAGCTGATGCAGTCATGCTCAAATTTTCAGCTGACATTAATGATAAAATGGCCATGAATGAGTACACTGTTTTATTTCTGCATCAGAGGATAGATTTTTTCTTCCTTCTTATTTTATCTTAATGGCCATTTCACCCATTGCTGCCTGATTCCCATCTGCTGTCAATGTCTGAGAGAGCCCATGAGAGCTGAGGACAGGCAAGGCCTCCTGAACAGAAATTGTATTCCAAATTCCTTAGTTTGGCCACTAGATGACTCTCTGATCTATTGAAATTTAGCAGGAAAAGCAGTAGACCCTGAGAACACAAAAATGGATGCCCAGGGTTTTTGGGGGGTTTGGTTTGTTTTACATTTGTTGTCGATATCAGTAGTTTGGTATGTTAAGACAGTGTGGGATAAACTACCCAGAGATCATGACAAAATTCAAGCTTATGTATTTTTCCAGCTGAACGCCTTTTTATTGTGTTTGGTTTTTTGTTTTGTTTTTGTTTTGTTTTGTTTTGTTTTGTTTTGTTTTTTCCCTTTAAACATCTCCCAAGACTTAAGTAATCATACACACACACAAAAGGATAAAATAAGAAGCCATGACAAACCTGACAGGCAAAAGTGAGACTCCAGTGTTGGTATCATCACATGAAAAATAGGTGATGGTAGGAAACGGTGTCTGATGGTCATTCCACTGATGTATTTTTGTTGCCAAAGCTCCATATAGTTCCAATGAATTCCTTCAGCAATTTCAGTCTTTTCACAATAATTGTTATTGTTATTCCTCCACTTCTACCAGAAAAGATTCAGGAAGTTGGTGTAGCATAAACGTTACTCTGCTTCCCACTTCTCTCCATCCTGCCTCCCTCTTTCCCCCAGTAGAGACATAGTATGGTTTCTAATAATAGGGACCTGAACACAGGTGTACGGAAACAAAAAATGCAGCTCTAATTCAGCATTCAACACCTGAACGATGTCTTGATGAAGCTCATTCTGAATCTTGAATTGTAAGACTGTCCACAGAACTGACATCTGCAGCATTTTAGAGCATGAGAAGCCTAGTAAACTAGGTAGATTATGCAGTTCTCTGAAGAGAATTAGTGGATGAGGACTTAAAAGATGCAGTCTTCTCTGTTTTCTGCTAAATTGAAGAGCAGATGATATGTTATTTGGTCTTCAGAATCTTAAGCAGACTGCTATGCTGTGAGTAGGAGGCTATTCACTGTTATCTACTAAACTGGATGGCAATAGGCAACTCAACAAACCAAGTTTTGGTAGGAGTACTTCTATTTGTTTGTGAAAAGTCCTGGAACTAGCACTCCTACAGCAGATTTTTTTTTTTTTTTTTTTTTTTTAATATTTATAATCCCTCTCAATGTAAATTACTGTCATGTGGTGTAAAAAAATCCAACATGCCCTAAAATCCAAATACATTCAACTGTGTCATTGGTTGCTGCTTATAACTGATGGACTAAATGGGACAAATTTGAAGATCTTGTGAATTGAATATGTACCTAGTTTAGTTTTTGGTACTATAAACAGAATCACCAGCGAACCCAAACCATTATTTGTCCAGCTCTAGAGATGATCATATTTTCAGAAGTAATTATGAAAATAAAATTTGATCAGCAGAAGTTTAGTGTGATATCTGAAAGTAGGAGAAAAAAGATTTATTTTGGTTCTCTATTAAAATGTTCTAATCCTCAAATGTAAGCGGGAAATAAAACTAATTATATCTATTCCTTGCAACTGAAGAAATGTTTTCATCAAAGTGATGAGGATTTCAGAAGTATTTCAATTCTCATATGCATTTTCAAAAGTTATTCTAAAGTGCACTCAAGAATGAGTGAATGAATGACTAGTTCAATTAAATAAAACAAATTTTAACTATTACATCTTTACAAGGATAGATCCTATCCATTTTTTTAAAAGATGGGATTATTTAAATGTATTCATAAATTCTTCCAGTAATGAAAAAAAAATTAGCAAAGGTCAAACCTTAGAATAAAAACCTGGTGCCAATTATGTTATTGTCAACAATATTTCAGTTTCATTTCCTGCTTTATCTCTGATCTACTTTTTATGTTTCATGAGGAATGACTTAAGCAGGGACCACAGAGTGGCACTGGAATTTCTCAGTCTCTTTATCATTAGATAATTGTCAGTCAAGTGTGAAATTCACCAAGAGAGCATTTAAGATTTCTGCATCTCATTTTTTAATCTGTGTATCCTTTATTCATCTGCCTTTCTAGATAAGAAATGTCATCATTTGATGGCATTTGATAGAGTGATTTATGGCATCTGATCAATCAGAACTTATACCATCACAGAAAACTTGAAGAAGTATAGATGAGGAGTGAAATAAAGATATACGAGTGCTTCCTGTCATTGTTTTGCATTGTAAAATTTGTCAGCTAGGATGTAAAATTCAATACTTGAAAATCGAGAGGTCAAGAAGAGAACCTGCAGAAAGCTAGATAGAATTTCTTATTACATAAATTCACCTTTGATACTAGAGAACTGTGCAAGATTAGCACTTCAGTGTCTTCCTCATTTTAAGTAGTTTCTTTCATATTCTGTGCCATGGCAGCTACAGACAGACTATAGCCATGGACAAATTGAGTCTAGAGGGAGCTTCAGAAGCAAGTCTGGCCCTCATTCAAACCCTTTGAAATGGATGAAAGGGTGTCTATTGACTTTGATGGACCTTGGCTTGAACTCTTCCAGCTTCTACAGTCAGTCTCGGGTTCTGATCATCATCCAGATGATGTTCATGTATTTTATTCAATTGCTGCTTATTTATATGTATTGAACAGCACTTGAAATAGGTCCAGGAATACAGGACTTTTGCCTTTCAGGGTGATGCTTTAACAGCAAATGTAAGAAAATAATAATTTCCTTTTATGCCTCTGAATTTTCTGTGATTTCCTGCACAGTGACACAGATTTTGCATTAGGGATATCTTCCATCACTGCAGAATTAGGTCAGAGGTGACTGGACGGGTAAGGTAATATGGAATGATCATGGACAAAGAGGAAAGGAATTACTATTCACATCAAAATTACTTTTGTAACCATTCGGGCCAGTGTCAAAATTGCACATATCAAGTTGTAGAAAACATTTGTCATTCCATTTCAGTGGATTCCAAAGCTGTCTGAATGGGAAAAGGCAGGACTGCAAGCTTTATAAAGAACTGTCAGACCAAGAGCAAGGTACCTGGGAAATAACAGCTTTTCTCCTTTTAGAGAAGCTGAAGATATATGACTAAGTGTTCTGTGATTTTAGAAAGTGAGACTAAGTCTTTGAAATTTTGTGGCCTTTATCTCCACTTCTGTGAGTGGGATATGCTGATCTAAGAACATGACTAGGGGGGAAAAATGGTCTACCACCTGCTGCCTGAATAGAGCACTCACCTGCAGGTCACCAGCCTTGCCAAAGAGATTTGCATTGACAGAACATGAAATGGCATTACCATCAAAACATATAAGATTATCTTTCCTTTGAAGAAAAGCAACAGCTACACTAACTTTGATGTTAGAGGACAGGGAGGCAATTAGTTCAAAAGTACTAGACACAAATGGGAAAATAAATTCAATGGTGCCACTAATAGAAACTGACAGTTTCAAATGTTGAAAGATGGGCTTCTTACAACACTTTTCAATGGCAAGTTCCCAGCTAGTGAACAGATTTTGGACCATTAGAATGGAATCACTTGAATAACCATGTCCAATCCTCAAAAAAAGCTAATCTTTCTGCTATACATAAATAGATTTCACAGAACATCTACTCTGTGTGCCATCATACCCTCATGAGCCACAGACTATGTTCCAATAATCCACATGTTACAGGAATAAAGCAGAGGAGATTGTGGGAATTGCACGAATTCCGTTAAACAAAACTTTGCAGATAGTGTTAGAAAGTGGACTACACTATATGCTACAGAAAAGCAAACTCCCTCCTCTGCTTGCCAAAGACTAAACCAGAATCTGGTTAATGAAGAAGTCCTTGAACATATGAACAAAATATAGCAATTAAGCATTTGAGAAATTACAGTGCTTTTAAGGGTATCAAACTCGGGAATTCTGCCTGACTTTAGCTCTGTCTTAACTTCACCTTTCTTTAGTTTACATTAGCTTAACATCAGGACCTCAACTTCAGAATATATTTTGAGATTTCTCAGAGCTCTGTCACAATCTCTTGCATTACTTTCAAATAATTATTTTTGCATTGTTTTGAATAACAGTTAACCTGGGCTGTTAATCTTAAACTATGTTAACTCAATCACAAATGATTACATTTTGTTCTTACACTTAATTCTCCTGAAATGCAGTCTGCTGTCTTGTTGCTGTACTGATCATCACCAACACTAACTAAATGAGTTTTGATGAAGACAAGTGAATAAATCTCTGGCTGATTGGACATCCTGTCATTTACAAAAATACAAACAATAATAAGTCTTAAAGCTTTTACTAGTAAGGTTACCCAGCTGATATCCTAGAGGATCTATTACTGTCTAAGTATTCATAATTTAATGATATTTATTTTTCTCACTAAAACAAGACATCCTTTCAAATTTAATCTATATTAGTTATCCATGTCTTCTCTGCCTGTCTGCAGCTATGCTACTCAAGATTAAGGTAAAATTAAGGTCAACAATCACCTGAGACTTTTCAGCAAATACAGAATGTATCTGTTCTTTTTTTTTAACAGAATGTGCTATAACTAGCATAAACATGAATTCATAAATAAGTGGTGATCATTTATTTTTGTTAAGACAAACTTCCAGATTTCATTAACAATATTTAAAACTTTGAGTGGTATGCAAATCAGTTTTACATTAGAATACCTCTCACACTATTTGCCCTCATAAAAGTTAAAATCAGTTGCTGGTCTCCTAAAATAAGCAATCAGATTAACATTTTCTAAGATATCAGTGGTGGGTTCTCACACTGGAAATCTATTCCTCTGGCAGACCACCAGAATTTAAATTTGGCAGGCTGTAGTTTAGTGTAAGGTTTACTTGTTCAATCAAGCATTCAATTAACTAACATGTCAGTACATTGGTCCTTTGTGAGGCACATAAAAAGCAGCTAAAGTGCACTGAGCCATCTGAATGGATAGTTGTGTAATTATTATTTGATTTTAATTTATTGTAAATGTCCATTTGCTCTGGCAATCAGTTCCTGGGAAATCCTTAAAATAATTGATTGAGATCTGTAAACCTACTAGAGGGCAGCAGATTTTCCTCTGTGCGTGATTAGAATTGGGCAAATGATTCAGGTGACCTTTTCAAAATTATTAGTTTTTTACCTTTTTTGTGATTAATACATTGTTTACAGTTATGGCATAATTTCTATGTAACTGCCTATTTGTTAAGTATTAGGGTTTATACAGTCTATGACTGTCATTGTTTTGGGATCACACATCATTCTCCAGCTCAGTAAACCAAGCTTTACTAGTCTGGGAGAGAAGAAAAAATGTAATTTCAGGACTTTTTTTTTCTCAGTTAGTCTCATTTTTGTTAGCTACTCCAGCAGTAGGTTAATCCTAGTTGTGTAAACTCTAAACTGGGAGAGAGAAAGGCATTTTAAGTGTGTGGTTTTATTACATATGTGTTGAGGGAGGATGAGTTGTTCTCTGAAAACATGGTGCTCTCTACTGCTTAGATGAGTAATTTAGACTATATATAAATATATATATATATAATCTTTAGGTGAAAAGAATTGGACAGAGGAAATCAGTCTCTTTCATTCCAGTTTTGTCCCACTTAACTACAGTATGTAAACTAAGAGCATTGCCATGCTAGACACCTCCTATAACCAATGGAAACTCAGGCATCTTCAGAGAAAGATGTAGCTTAGACACCCCCATTCCCATTAAGCACTTAAAAAGCTTAAGTCTATATGGATAACTGAAATCAGATTAATCAGATCTTTATGTAACAAAACTTTGCATTTTGCCAAGGTCTCAGAATAAATGGGATGCTTCTCAGCTAAGCAAGAGGGATAAGAAGATAGACTGATTTGCTATATTGCATCTTTTATACTTACATTACCTGATGACATTAACACGATGAGAATTACAAGTACATTTCTAAACATCATTTCATTGGTGAATGTTTGTCAGGCTCATATGGTACTACAGTCCCTAGTGGGAGGACCATTATGTGTTCCACTGTGCCATCTCCAACACAGTATTTTGTATGTCTGGTAAGTCCTAGAATTGATTTTAATCTCCATTCCCTGTTGCATTTGTGTCTTTCAGTTACGTATTCCCCCCATTCATACACTGGATGAAATGTCATTTGCAGAAGGATCATTCCCACTACTATCACCCCTGGCTTATTCTTCCTCTGACCAGAGTTGCATTGATTTTTTTACTGCTTTCTTCCTGGTTAACAGTTAATGATCACAGTCAATGTACAGATAATAGAGGTGCCAGTAGCCTTGTAGCAGTTAGCTGTGATCACAGAGAACTATTCTCACACACAAATACTCACAAACAAAAGTAATAACAGAAATCCCATAAGCATTCGTATACAAGGACACATTTATCTGAATGATAATGGAAGCCTCACCAAGAAGGGGTAGATTAGCTCATAAATCAGATTTAAGGAATACCTTTTCAACCTCTACATCTTGCATTCAAGATATAATGGGCTCATTTTTAAGATAAACTGCTTAGCAGCTACCTTTTTTACATGTAATACACTAGTGTTAACCTGTATGTTTAAAAATCCTAATATATTTAATGTTTAGTATGATACAATATTGAATTCTATGTTTTGTAAGATTTATTTTACAGCTATGAAAGCTTTTTAAAATATGTGAGTAATATTTCCAAGCTCCACTTCAGCTGTTTTCAGTGTTCAGTTTCTGACTGGAATCTGCTTGGGGGCTTCATTTTCAGGTGGCAGAAATTTGATGTTGTTTGGAAAAAATAACCAATTTGAGAGGTCTTCAGTGAAGTACTGAGAAGATGAGGCACCACAAATGACTAGTCACATTTGTAAAACACTGACCATTATGAACACAACTAATACAAAACTGTTTCATGTTTTGTGCTATTCAGTCTGAAACTAGTTCATATAAGATTTGAAATGGTTAAAAAATATGACTTGAGTTTTCCTGACACTATGGCAAATCTATTAAGCTCAAAATGGTACATTTTCCTTTTCCTTAGCATTGTTTGTTTCACTAAAGCACATCTAAATTTTGAATAAAGGTCTATGGACCTTGCAAACCAAATAGCTCCCTAAATATTGATACAAATCTTATTTCTGTTTCAAGGAAATAAGAAATATATGACATTCCTCAGCTGAACATGAAACAAATTCTTCCTCTGACATTTTGTTCCTGCTTCATTTCCATTCACACTATCTTGGACATTATTCTTAGGAAGGTCATTAAGAGCTCAAAGGTATGTATGAGATTAAGGATTTCAGGAGAGTGAAATTGAAGATAAGTTTTCAGTACTGATATCACTTGCAGTATGCAAACATTTGACATTTCTATTGCTCTTGGGGTGCATTATCAGCAAACAGTGAACTCAACTTTGGGTTCCTATGGATTAAGAAAAGTTACTAGCATGCTGTGAAATGGAAAGGCAAAAGATTATCCTCTTTATTTGGCATATGTGTGCAAGCTTCTAGCATGCCAAAACATACAGGCAAAATGTCTATAATTGGTGCTCCTAACACAGTGAAAGTTTTATCTGTATGTTTCTGAGTTTATCTGTATACAAAACATAAATATAAAAGAACAGCTCAATATTTCTGCCGAGCATTGCATTTTTTTTAACCTTTTTCTTCTGCTAATCTTTTTTTCCTGTATTCCTTCAACTTGAAAGAAAGATAAAGAAGTAGGAAACTCTTTTACAGCTCTTAGCTAGAGCTAATGGGGCCCAGGCAATATTACTGCCAGGATGAATCTGCATATTAACTGACCCTTTGAGTAGGGGTCTAGCACCTGACATTCTTTTATATTGCCATAATTAAATTGAGTTGATGGGTCAATTAAAGTGAACTTTTCAATATTAATGACCTTTGATTACACCTAACTGAAGAATCAATAGTATAAAGTCAGCACAGGCTGGAAACACTAATCCAGAAAGCCTGTCAAGGTAGGCAGACATACCATGCAACAAGGTTTGAATTTAAAGCTAAAGTAGGGCTGTGTCATATCAGCAAATAAACAGAGTTGTAATGTGTAGTTCTATGATAAACATTAAGAGGTCCTTGCATTCATCTAAGGTACCTATGTTCAATGAAGTTGTGAGTTGTACCTTAACACACAATCTAAATTTCTTAAAAGTAACTGTTGCGGTTGCTCAATCAGATGTTTTAATTGCCAACAGTATTATGGTGGTCCATGATTTGTTATACTGAAACTACTTGCAGTAGTAATACATTTATTTATTTATTTCAATAAAAGTATTTTATTGAAGGACTTTAG
Organism: Tyto alba; assembly: GCF_018691265.1. NCBI lineage: Eukaryota > Metazoa > Chordata > Aves > Strigiformes > Tytonidae > Tyto > Tyto alba. The sequence continues at coordinate 36,809,822 of NW_024881316.1, read as the reverse complement.
CAGGATAGGTGAATGAATTATTTTTCTTCCACAGCCTCTGGAAATTACAGTATTCTCTGGCAAGGATTCAGTTCTGACAGTCTCTGTAACAGTGATTCCTACTGATTAGCTTGTTCTTGGAAATGGGCCTTATATCACCCACAGGTGGCTTCACGAGGAAGAATTTGGGATAAGTCAAAAGATCCGTGATCTTTTATCAGGTGAGACAAAAAACTTAATGCATCAGGATGTGGAATAACTGGGCTATTCTACTTCTTGAAATTAAATTTAAACTTTCAAGGACTCAGAAATGTAACTCCCATCAATCCAGTCCACACGAAGCACTCTCACAGGTCTTGACAGGGCTGATTTTCACTCTGTATCCATTAGGTAAGATTTGTAAAAGCCATCAGCGCTAGCCTAACTGTGGCCCAAACAACTTTGGTGAAAGTTCACCAATGAGTTAGTTCAATGGGGAGGGTCAAATCAATAGAAAGTGCTTTTCAGAGTCTCACCATTTAGCTCTTGAAATAAACATATCAGTTCAAAGAAAGATAAGATTAAAAAAGTTAAGATATATCAGTGCCAGCCACCTCTCTACTTAGGAAAAACTATACAATAGTTGAGCATGTCTGAACAAGAGAACACAGCTAATTTCAGTGTTATGTTTTGAAAATATTACAGTGAGGAGAAAAACATTCAAATTACGAAAAAAACCCTTTGTGGCACTATCCATTAAAATATGCCAAAGAGAAAGATGGATGGATACTTCACTGGAGCATTCTTTTATTTATAAATACACAAGTCAGTAGCAGCACAGTTCATTCTAAAAGAGTACTTCATTATTGCAATGTGTAGTGCTCCTTGATATTTTTCCTCCAGTAAGTAGCAATATGTCAAAACTCACATATTTAACTCACTTCTCTTGATGTCAGAAGACCATGGCATACCCTAAAGAACAAATATTTGAATAGTGTTAAAAACCTGTCAGTGAAGTCTTGGGTATCCATCTGTTGCACAGATAATATACATACTGAAATGACTGCCATTTATTACCAATACTAACAAAATAGTCAAGACTTCTGGTGTGTGTGTATTCATAATATATACACCCACAGTATGTATATGTATATACAAGTATATATATTAGTTATATATCAATATGCATATAAATTTCTGCTTAAATATTTACAAACAATTAGTATATTTTTCAGGCTCAGTTTTTATATTGCTTTCAGATGACTGAAAGGGCATATGGAAACAATAGGAACATATGGGAAAAAAAGATGTTTTAAGACCAGATTGTGATATGTTTACTCATGTTGAATAGCATACAAGGAATATTCCTTCTGTGGCATAAAGTACTCTCCTGTGAAGAAGTGTCACAATGCAGCAGTTTGTATTTACTCATGCTATTAGATATCTGCTGTTTATTTACCCGCACCAGTGTCGTGTCAGAACTAAATCTGGGATTTGATTGCTTCAGTTATTAACAAGTTCTACCTCGTGATAATTTTCTTAAATCAGGATTACTCTTTTATTTACACAAACTGGGAACAAGTTCTTACCTCTAATGTATAGGAATTACCAAGAAGGATTATTGAGGTCTCCCATTCATAAGCATTATGCTGCTTAGTTTATGAGCTTAAAAATACAACTTTTCAAAATAGATTGCCAATGTCACTTGGTATTCAAATAGTGTTTAACCTGTGAAAAAATATTTGCTACTTAAGGCTGATGAGATACTGCATATTTTACTCACCCTATTTTGCCTAGGCAGTAGCATGGATCTCCAAAGAGTGTGAATGGTTTTATGTATGAGGGGTGCACGGTTACTCACCCTTATGCACCTTGGAGAAGAGAAAGAAAGAATAGAATTTCAAGCTTAGCTCTCAACACCTTCCTTGAACAGCGTAAGTTTAACTGCAAATTCTCCCACCCTTTTCTGTTGCACCCATGTTGGTTCCAAATACCACCTGAGTTCCTATCAAAATAGCTGGAATATTGGCTCTACAGCACTTCAGAGACTCAAGCCCTTAGACTAAATGCCAGTTTTCTATTTGTGCCCAACACATGCAACCACACAGCCACACAAGAGGAAGTCAAAGGGATGTTTGAAAAGCATTAACCCACTTTAACTAGGAAAATGCCAATTTGCATAGGTGATTACTATATGTACAATTAAGAATATGCAATTAAGGCCCTTCTGGTAGACATCACACACATGAGCCTTCCATTGAATTCTATAGGAGGTTGATGCTGAGGTCTTGATCCTGGCTAGTCCTACTCCTCGATTTTAATCCAAAGTAAACGTCACAAGTGGATAGATCTTTTATTTTAAAGATACTGATCCTGCAAACACTTGAAGAGGCAAGCAGTTTTACTTACAAGGATCATCTGCAGAATCAGAAATGCCTCAAAGCCCAAAAATAAAAATATGAAGGAAAAAAAAAAATAAAAAAACAAGAGAAAATGTGTCACCGTATAAAGTCTGAATGGCTTCTGCTAATGGAAGTACTATGATTCCTCCAGACACATCCTACTGAATATGTTTGTGTTTGATGTAAAATATTTAAAATTAAGAAATGGAAGTGTATATTACTAGCTACTCAATTATAAATCCTATCATGCAAATTCTAGTTTATTTCTCAAAGGTAGATATAGTTAAAATAACCGTTAATGTCAATGGCATGGTAGCATTACAATATACAAACAAATAGAACTTCACAGGTGATTTGTATTATTTAGAAAAGATAATACTACTTTGCAAAAGCGATAATGTAAAGTGACACAACCTCTTTAAAAAAAAAAAAAAAACACTGCACTGGTAGTTTATATCTGTTTAGATTATATTATATAATCTGGAGTAAATCCATTGATATGACAAGTAACAGAAGATTCTTAGTTCATTGCCTTTTTCCAATCTAACATCTACACTACCCTCTTTTTGCTTTACAAGCAGTTCAGTAAAGTATCTGATCCTGGTATTCATTAATTTTCTTTACAATAAAACTGTAAAAAAATCTGACAGATTAAACTAACATTGTGTCAGAGGATCCATGAGTATAGAGCAGTTTTACATGTCAAATTTGAACTCAAAGTACAGAGAAGTTAAATATTTCATAATAATAAAGTAAGCAAATAAATTCCAGACCTGCCATGGAAACACTGACACTCATGAACTAACAGCAGCACTTGATCACACTTTAGTTATATATTATTATCCTTTAGAACCTAATTCTGCAGTGAAACTGCCCTCAGCATGGTAGTCCAATCATACCTCCTTATGTATTTCTGGATTAGTTTTTTAGGACCCGGACTTTCATCCTTCTCCTGGGTTAAAAAGCGGAAAGCACACTATTTGCACAGCATAAGCAGCAACACATATAGCTTTTTAGTCACAGCCAAGTATAATTATGGACAGAACACTGTTAAGGTACTCTAGTAGATATCTTTCATAAAAATAACTAAATCTTAATACTAGCAGTAGCTATCCCAGCCCACTACTTCCTCTGTAGCTGCAGACAGAGGGTTGGGAACCAGCAAGGCTGAAGTACATGGTTCCACAAGATGATGCGTGTCTTGAGCGAGATTCAGCCCTCCCTCAACTCCAGCGAACATCGGTTGGAGTTACAGATGTTCAACACATTGCATAAACAGGTCTATAAACTCTGACAGATTTTTGCACATCACTTACCTTAATATGAAAGACACTAAAATGAAATGAGGCAGGATAATTAAGACTGTGCACACTCCAGCACAGACCAAGGGCCATTTCTTGTCACACCGTGAAGGCCGTGTCTTGTTACATCCTGCTTTTAATCAGAAATCCACATATGGATCAATAGCATATTGCCCTAAAAAAAATACACTATGAGGGGTTTGTTATTTTTTTTTTTTTTTTTTTTTTGGTCATTTTATACAACTATAATGATTTGAGAGGGGGAAAATATCCTAACAAATGAAAACAAAGTAACCTGGAAACATAAAATGGAGATGGAGGCAAAATTTGAGAGTGACAAAACGTATTTTGCTACCTGTTCTTACAATCCCCTACCTATCTGTACAGCCAATAAACAGTAAACATTTTGGTCATGACAGTGTAACATTTCACAAAGGCTCTCTATGTTACAAGAGGACATGAATTGAATTTTTAATAAAATGTTAGCCTCAAAGCAATTCAAAAGATTGCATTTTGAAAAGACAATCGTATCCAAGCAGAAGACATTCTATAAAACTGCTACCCAAATAGGTAACAGAAAGCTTGAAACGTGACACAAAAGAAAGATGTGCAAAGTATCCTAACACTGCAGTCATATTACAAGTCACTACTTCAAAAGCAATGAATAAGATATTTATATTTACCCTAGGTAGCTAGACTGAAGAATGCAAACAGATTCCATGGATATAATACAATTTGTCAATATCTTTACTGCTGGAAATGGAAATGTTAACTCAGGCAGGTCACTGATCCTGAAAGATGAGTATAATCAATTACATTTTTTACCTGCCAGTCATTCACTTCATTGCCTTTCTCTCAGCTGACTGCTCCTCTACCTTCCTTTCCTTTTTTCAAGGGACTGAACAACTTTTTATATGCACTTTTCACTCAGTCTTTTTCACCATTTCCCTACTGCCATCTCAGATTAACACTGCTTGTTTCAGAACTAGTCTGTTTTCTTCTCTTATTTTCACAGTATTGCCTATTTCCACTGTCTGCCAAGTCAGAAAGGTGGTCCTTCTGGTCTCTGAAATGCCATCTTAAATCTCACTTCTTCTCAAGGTCCACAAATTTTAACCACCTCCTAAACAATAAAATCTGATCCAAAGCTCACTGAAGTCACCGAGAGCTTTTCTGTTAGCTTCAGTGGACTATGAATCAGAACCAGATTGCTGTCAGTAATTCTGGACTGAAATCCAGCAAAAAAACCCACAAAAGGATCTCTATGGGTATGTTTGTTGTTACTAACAGACTTCTACTTGAACATAGTCATGGCAATACTATACCCTGAGTTAATACTATCTGTATTTCCCATACATTTTCTCCAGATGTTATGCAAAGGACTAAGGCCTTGATTTTGTTGTTACCTTTATCTGTACAAATTTGGAGCGATGCCAAAGGCTTCTGAGAGAGCTTGAATAAATAATCAGACTAGTTCTTATCACTTCCTTTATATACTATAAAATACCATTCTACATCTAGCTAGGTAAAACAAGGAAAATTGTTGTGTTTATGAACCAGGTCAGTAAATCATTACAAAAAAACCCTACAGTTAAAATGGCTGTTTAGATAAAGTGATTGAGTATTTGGAAATCACAGTGAAAACTTTAAAGCCAGTGGGTTTTAAATTCTCACTAGTGAGGACATACAATGATGTTCTGGCAAAGATCCTCTCTAAAACTGTATCATTCATCTAGGAGCAATTTGAAGAAAAAGCATTCCAGAAATCAAAAATAACAATGTGACTTTACTTCATTCTTTCCATCGTCACAAGCATTTTGTTATTTATTCCCTCCTCATGCAATTCTCCCTGCCTTTTTCAACCTCAGTTTTCTAATGTGTATTTTTTTATAAGGGGAAATTAAAATAAATTAGTTTTCCCCTCCCTACCTTCTCCTACCACTTAAGTTTTAATTTTTTGTGTCTTGGGTGTAAAGTCAGTGCCTTTCTGCAATCCCACAGTGCTCCCACTAAGTGATACAGGGAAATCAGTTCTAACACACAATTTGGGAGATCTAACACAGTGTAATAATTAAGATACACGAATACTATGTAGAGGACTGTTCACATTATGAAAAGAGCTATCATTATCAGACAGCAACTACTGCCAATATAAAGCTAAAATATTACACACTTATTAAAAGGTATGTTGTAATTTGAGACTATTTCAGCAGTAATTTGACAGCATTGACAATTCACATTTTTTACATCTTTACCCTATATTCTACTAACCAAGGTACTTTAGGGGATGGGATAAAAGTAACACTGCCTATTACCACATAACTTTGCCAAGTGTATCAGCAAACACAAAGCCAGTTAGCTGATGTTCACTGAAGGAGTGCAGTTTGCGGGGGTTTTTGGTTTATTTTTTAGTTTTGTTTAGGGTTTTCTGTGCTTTGGATTTTGAAGTTGTTTTTGTGGGTTTTTTTTTGTTTGTTTGGTTTTGTTTTTTTGTTTTTTTTTTTTTTTTAAGATATTTATGCCAACACTTTTATCATAGTGAAGTACACTCCACCCTCACAGCTTCAGCTATGGGAAGCAAATAATTTTTAGAAATTAAGTTACTGTTTGCAACAAGGTTGCTTACAACATTGTTTAATATAAAAAGGAGCCAGGACACAGAACATTGATAGGGGGTGGAGTGTATTGTATATACAGAAGAGGGGTATTGCTTCTGTTCTGCAATCTGACATTGATGTGGGAAGAGGGGACAAAAACAAATGCATTTTCTTTCCAATATTTAAACATGCAAAGACAAAAAGCTTATTACAAGTTGTATGCAGCTCTGAATAATAATTAAAAAAAAAAAAAAGACAGCTCTAGAAATGCCTCAGTAGACTTAATTTGTTAAGATTTTTTAAAATATATATATATTTAATACTCTGATCTTTCACTTCAAAACTTAGAATTAAGCAATGAGTGAATGGGATCTGAAATACAGTCAAGGCATTGCTCACATCACATTAAAAGGCATCTTTTAAATGCAGCTGTAGATTTCTAAACTTAGGCTGAACAGGATTTTTAGTTGCTTGGAATTTGAAATGAAAAATGAACTTGGTCACATTACATTTATTTCCTTTAAGTGGAATTGTAAATATGCAATAAATTGCTGTTTCAAAGAGGCAACATACAGAATTCAAACCTATTTGTTTCTTGCATGATTCTGTTGACCTGTGCACGAAGAGGTACTGAAGCAGTGGTGCAGTGAGAATCACTACAGTGATACAAATCCACAGCTCAAGCATGAGATCCTAGAGGCTGGATCTCTGAGGAGCAATGCTGAGTATACTGTTCTCCAAAATACACCACCTCCTTTAACCAATTAATTTAGTTTCAGGAAAACTGCTGATCACCAACTTTTTTCCAAAAGAAAAAAAAAAAAGAAAAAACAAAACAAAAAAAGCAGGCAGAGAGGGTGGGAGGAGGGAAGAGGTGGAAAGAGTTTATGCATTATCATGACATTTAGCCGAGAGCTGCAAACAGAAAGCAAAGACGACAAATACCTTAAATGTGATAGGTTTCAACCAGAAATGTGAAAGCATTTTCCCCTGTTAATATCTTGTCAGAGTTGGCTGGGACAAAATTTGGGTTGCAGCTACAGGCTGAAGCAACAGTGTTGAGAAACAAAACAAACAGGCATTTATCATCACCAGCCCCCCCTCCCCACCCCCCAGCCCCCGCTTCTCCTCCCAGTTAGCAAAGTATGACTGATGCTTTTGGTTGGCTGCAAGGCAAGTATTAGCTAGAAATTCATTTAGCTAGATCCACATCCATGGCCCCAGATGTTTAAAACTTATCATGGATTAAAGCCATGAAATAAAAATTTAAAAAAAAATTTCAATTTGAAATTTTATTGGCGTGTTGCTAGAATGGTCAGCATCGATTGACAGGAGAGACTTTGTCCACATACTCAGAGACCAGCCTTCCTGCACCTCCCCCCTCTTTTCTTCCTCTCTCTTGCTCTTTCATCATTAATGCTATTAAAAGCCAAACAAAATACTGGCTATGGGTGTAAAGAATGCTGGTTTTTTGGAATGTTGCCATGGATCCTGCTTCCAGTCGCGTCCCACGGAAAGAGGGTGCAGCCTCCCGTCTCTGTGGCAGGCTGGTCTCCCCAGGCAGTGCAGGGCAGAAGACAGACACGTACCCCTGCTACTCCCTATTCTTTCCCATCCACGATAGCCAGGTCTTTGATCACCCTCAGTTTGCCACTGGCATCGATCCTGCGCTTCTCGCGTATTAGATCCTCCAGGCTGTGGAACCTCACCGTGTGCACCTTGTTCTCCGCCAAGTGGATCTTGAGATGGTACTGCTGCTGGTGCTGGGTGCCGGCAGCAGCCTGCAGCTCCCCCCCGGCTTTGAACTCCCTTTTCCCGAAGCGGCACCAGGCGGCGAAGCTCTCGGAGTTAGTCCAGCAGATCTCGTCGCTTTTTAAGCCCAGGTGCCCGCAGGCGTTTTGCACCACCAGCTCCGCCACCAGCGGGCGAAAGCGGTACCAGCTATTCACCACCCGGCCCACGTTGCCCGCGGCCGCCTCGTACAAGCTGTCCTGGCGGATCTGCCCCTGGTGCAGGTGGATGATCTGCCCGCTGCCCACGTACACGGCCCAGTGCGGCGGCGGGTGCTCCGACGGCCCCAGGTAGAGCAGCTCCAGCAGGTCCCCCGGCTTGCAGAGGGCAGGCAGGGCCGACACCGAGTAGACGCTGAGGTCCCCAGCCTGGGGGCCGCTGCTGACCTTGGAGAAGATGCATTCCTGGCCGCGGAAAGCGGAGAACTGGGTCTCGTTCAGCACCAGCTGGTGGTGGAGGTGGTGGGTGGGCGTCTCCTGGCCAGGGCTGCCGGAGCCCTTCACGCTGTACTTGTCTGGCTGGCCTCGCTCGTCCAGGTCCTCCTCCTCATCCGAAAAGAAGTAAGCCACCCCGACGCGCAGCTCGTCTTTCTCGATCCCCGAGGGGTCCCCGGTCGGCAGCTCGCTGTAATTAAGGTGGGTGATGCGATCCAGTTGATTTCCCATCAATGACAGGGCGAGGCGAGGGCAGGAATCGCCGGATCTGAAGGGAGGGTGGGGTGGGCAGGGACAGAGAGAACGAGAGAAGCGGAGTGCAAGCGGAGGGAAGGAAAGAAAGAAAGAAAAAAAAAAAAAAAAACAAAAAACCAAGGCACATACAAAAGACTTCAGCGATTCCGCCCTAAGTCCCCATCCCTCCCCCCACTCCTTCCTTCCCCTCCGTGCAAAGAAGAAACTCCCAGTGGGGGCCCTTCCCCTTGCCCTCGTGGTGCGGGACAGGGCAGAGCCGCCTTTCCCCGGCGCTCGCCGGGCGGGGCTGCCCCAGCCCCCCGGTCCCGGAACGCCCGGCTCCCGCCGCCGCGGGAGAAGGCGGCTCCCCGCCGCCTGCCAGCTCTGCGCGGGGGGACGGAGTTGCCCCGGGAGCCTCCGCTCCCCGCTCTGCCAGAGGAGAGGGCTCCCGGGACGCGGGAGAGGGGCTGGCCCGGAAGGTCCCGAGCCCTCCCCTCCGCCTGCGCGCAGCCGAGCCGCGCCGGGAAGCGCTGCATGCGGGAAGCCGGCTGGAGGAGCAAACGGCCTCGGAGCCGGTACCCCTGTCCGCCCGCTAGCCCGGCCGGGACCCCGCAAGGCACGGGCTAAGAGCGGGCGGGCGGCCAGCATCCCCCCCCCCCAAAGGGATCCCTCTCGCCCCTCTCCGTACCCGTGGTCGCCCAGCGCCAGAAACCCCCCCCAAACTCCTTTAAAGTCGTCCTGTCCCCATGGGCGCTGCAGAGGAGGTGAGCTCCGTCCTCCCCGCCGCACGACCGGCTCCTCCGCCCCGCTCCGCTCTGGGCTGCCCGGCCCCTCCGGCGAGCCTAAGTACCGGCGGCGCCGCTCCCGAGCCCGCCCCGGCCCCGCTCATTGGCCGCGCCGCGCCGCGCTGCGCCGCGCTGCGCCCGCCGGTGGCGGCGGGGATCGGTGGCGGGGATCGGCGGCGGCGGCGGGGATTCGCGGCATCGCTGCGCGGCCGGGCCCCGCCGCCCGCCCCCCGCTGGGCCCCGGCAGCCCCCCGGCCAGACCCGGGGCTGCGGCAGGGCCGGCGGCTCGCTACGGGCAGGCGGGGCTTCCCCGGGGGAAGGGGGATGAAAGAGCGTACCCACCGCGGTGTGCCGCTGCCAAGGGATCCCCGCACCGGGAAAAAAAAAAAAAAAAAAAAAAAGTAATTTCCATAAAAAAAAAAACCAACCAAACAAAAAAAAAAAAAAAAAAAAAAAAAAAACAAACACCAACACAAAAACAAAACTGCCCAGCTGGAGGGTTGCATGTGTCCAAGAGTTGCTCAAGGCTGGAGGTGGGATGCCCCTCGCCTGACTCTAGCAACCTCAGGCTGTGCCTGTGCAGCCTAAACTGACCCCCCGGGTTTCCCTGGGGTCAGGAGAGGCGGGCATGTCCAGGGGGCTGCTCCTCACGACTCTTGCACGGCCTGTTTTAGGAAGGCACGAACTGCCCCAAGGAAGTGCCTGTCTCTTGCCATCGACTAGATGGGACGTTAAAATTAACCTTAGATGTTGACGGTAGGTGAGATGACTCTGTGTTTGTCTTTCCACATCTGGCCGAAGCAGCGGTCGTGGGTTGTCCTCAGATGTGACTAGAAGACATGCTATGATTGTCTTAAGTAAAAAATGAGACTGCCTGACAGTAGCAGTCCCTTCCTTCCTAAGACACATGAAATCTAACATCTGTCATCAGTAGTAGCTAATACCAATACACACTTTTACACCTTGTTTTGCATATTATGGAAATAAAACTCAGAAGTTAGTAGCTCATTTGAACACCATTTATTTTCCTGTGAGGCAGTGTCAATGATGGGATTGTAACCTAGTTCTTCTGAGTTCTTAGTCCTGTTCTCTAATCATCCAAACTGCTGAGAAGTGAGAATGTAAATATTTTAAGACATTTAATGAAAAAAATTTAATGGTATTCTTTTGTTCATATGCGAATCATATTAAAGTACCATTTTTATCTAGAAGTAAATTTACTACTTGCTTCACAGTGGAAATAGTTTTGTCATCTAGACATCTGTATTTCTGTTTTCAGTGTTTGTGGGTAATATCTCACTTTATTGCTGTCCATTTTACAGTCTTCAGGTTTAATTAACTGAGAAAAATAATGCCATCACTTTGTTCTCATGATAGAGAGACATAGATCCTTAAATAAATATAGTGAATTTCAGTTTCTCAAGGTACAAGGTCTATACTTAAGTTCATATGGGTCAAGTAGTGTTTCTTAGATAGATGTGTTTGCTTTGAATGGCCCTTTTCTTGTTCCATTCAAACATTTATATGGCTGTCTTTCTAGAACAGCATTTTTTTGTTCTCATTACTTTTTTAAAATATGCAAAGGCATCACAGCATAAATGGAACAGAAAAAAGAGTGTGTTTAGTGATATGACATTCAAAGACTGACATCAGTTATTTTTCAATGTGGCAATTATACTAATCTGTTGATGGTTACAGACTTCCCATGTCTCATAAACCCTGGGACTACAGCCTGAGACTCCAAGGAATTAAGCTGATTTGCAGCAGTTAAGGATGTAGCATTCAAGGTTTGTAGAACAAGAAAGTGGATTTGAAAAAAGATTATATAAAAAAATGATTCTATTCTAATATATGCATTTAAAAGTTTCACAGTACTAAGCATAACGGATGAATATTATTAATCTCTGGAATTGTGTAAATGCTTTTCTAATGATTGTCAGAAATTATATGTTCTTTTATGGCATGACCTTCACCAACTGCAACGTTTTAAATTAAATTATGAAAACACTCTAATAGGTTTAGAGTTAAGGCTGTAAAACAGTGTTTAAATATCTCATTTTTTTTTTTTTTTATGACTGTTAATATGCTTCATTGTTAAAACTAGTCCAAGTTGAAGGCCACTTTCCATAGGCCTTCAGCAACAATTTCTGTTTTCTAAACATTTTACATTTTTCCCGTTTAAAGTCTGAATCTTTTTAGGTTGCACTCGCACAGTTCACACTTCCCACATTTGCCAATCATCAAGGCTACGTGGAGTAATTTTTAGATAGTTCTAAACAAACAAAACATTATTTAATCTTTTCCATGCAAAATAGTGGAGAACAGACTGTTTCAGTAAACTGCAGGTGCAGAAGGAAGGAGTCTGGGTCTAAGAAAGGCTCTGCAATTCTAACTAGGTGGATATCTCCTGCCAAATTTTAACCATTTTCTCTCTGTCTTCCATGCTTTTGCAAGTCTTCTCAGTGAGAGTATTCTGCCTCTTGCCAAAGCACTTGCAATCCCTTACAATCCACATCTCTCTATGACCTCTATTCAATGTATTTCCAACACCCATTTTCTCATTTAATTTCAGTTCTCTTGGCTTTACAATGCTTCATCAGTCCTTCATGCTCTACCTCCATCCCTCAGGAAGAACTTTATCCTTCAGTTTCTCTTCAATCCCAGTTTTAAATTATGAAGTGTCAATAAATTGCCTTAAAACAAACAAACCAAACAAACCAAGAAACCCACAAATTTATAAGCATTGTTATATATTACTGTGATTAAAGGACACTACAGAAAAAAATTATAGAGATTATGTAAAATGCTTGAAATAGACCCCTCAGTTTGAAGGCTTCTGTTGATGTTAGAGGATGTTTCAAAAACAGGACACAGTGTCCACAGAAGAGTATTGCCATGGCCTACTGGAGATGCTTGTTTTGCATGAGCTGTTTTGATTAATATGTTTATAATTTCTTCTAGATGTGTTACTTCTGGGAGCTCACAGAGACTTATTTAGCAAGGCAGTGAGTGCAGGCTTGGCTGCTCTCAGACCATGGCACCGATCATTCTGTTCACATGCCCGTTGACCAGCTTCAGCCTTATTAACCAGGGTCATAATCTCTCCTTGCACGAGGACGTGGGAATTTACCATGTTACTAACCCTAGCCCATTGTAAATAACCCTAACATTTTTTTTCCTCATTCTGAGCATAGGAAAGAATAACATAACATCAAATGATAACATCATAATTTCTGGTTCTGTCGTGGTCTACTCCAATGGAGTGAACTTGCATTTTTGCTTTGCTATTTTTTGCTTTTGTGTCTTTTTCCATCCTTGCCATTTTGTCACTATTGCATTTATGTTTAATTTAATACAGTGAAAACTCTTAAAATATGCAACAAAATAGATACCCAGAAGCTTACTCTTTAAACCTTATTTTTTAAATGTTCTTATCATCTTGCCTTGAGCTGAGCTTTGGAGCTTTGGACCCCTGTTGCTAAAAGTAGAGCTGAAACCTCTGTTAATTTGAGTGAGTGGAGAACATTTGTGCAGAAATTTTAGGAATGCATGTTTCAATAAACAACCAGAGATAAAAAAAAGTGTTAAGTGTGGGAACTTTCCTATATATTATAAACTTTCTCTCGATTGTAGAAATCTGTCCATTACAATTCTGTTAACATTGAATCTCACATGCCTGAAAATTCACCTCTATTTCAGATTGCAATCTGTTCTACCTACTGGCACCTAGACATAAAGGTACCAGGAAGGATCTTTTTCACCTCAAGTTCTCTAAAGTGGCATAGACCATGTGTACTTCTCTTGTGCCTATATTCATTACAGTATCAATGTACCTAAGGTCTCAGAGGCATATGACATTAGTCTTTTGAGAAACCTGTGATCTGGACCACAATGGATGTAGATGGTAGAGTTGCTCACTTTTTGCAAACAGCTTTGCATACATATTGTCCATGTACCAGGGCAAGGCCATAATGCCCAGATCTGGAATATTCTGGGTAAACGTGTGTTTTGCCAGCCCTGTAGAAGCAGACACACTACATAACTAAGTGCAGTTTCTACATCTAGCTAGTCTTGGAAAGTCCCGAGATTTGATTCTTGAACTTTGGACAGATTCTGTCATATTTATGCAGTGATGGTGAAATATAAAATGTGAAAACTCAAGAAGATAGTTGTGGCCACGTTTTTGTCCTTTGCCTTCTTTCTGCTCTTCTGCCGGCTTCTGGTGGCTTCATGATTCTTGCATTCATAGGGTCACTTGTAAGTAAAATTGGCCAGAGTCTGTTCTGTGGCCCTGAGGTACAGTATAACAATATAATTGTCCAGCCGCTCTCTTTGAACTCCAAAATTGTGTGGCTGCATCCAAACTGCCTATTAGGAATTATTCCTAATCCATTTTAATCCCCAACCGCTATGGAAGAATAGCAGCTGGCCTGTGCCAAAGCATTGCAAAAGGCAGTGCTATCAGTTAATAGTATGACTAATACTGTGCTGGTCCTTGGACCTGTGAACTGCTGCTGTGTAGTCAATGGTTTAGACTTAACCCAGCTCCTGAAGGAGAAGTGAAGAGTGAACAAGTATCTTTTTTTCATGTAAACTTAATTTCTGCTTCCTGATCAGGTGATACAACCAAAAAGATAATGTAGTAGAAAAGATTTTGAGGAGATGTGCAAAGAAACTACCTTCTTTTAAAATATGTTTATCTTTGGAAGACTGTTACATATACAGAATCCCAGATGGGGAAGCCTCATCGCTTTTCAGCTGACAGTGAGCAACTGCACAGGGTGCTGATCAGGGGCAGGGTTTGGGGAGCTGCGGGTGCCCTCACCCCCACGTGCAGTCCCCCCAGTGCCCTAGCAAAGGGAGCAGAGCAGGGGTGGGGAACTGGGGCCAACTGAGGCCCAGCCAGGAGGTCACAGCACCCATACAAGGCCATCCCAACACAGGCAACCCAGCCCAGGCACGGGCAGGAGCTCCAATGCAGCTCCCAAGTCCTGTAGCCCCATGCAAGCCTCCTCAAAGCTTTTCATCATTAATTTTGCTTTTCTCCTAGACATCTTATCTGAGGTTCATCTTATCTGAGCTGATCTTGACCACAGGCAGCAAACTCCAAGGAAGCGAGGGAAGAGCTTGTAGATCTTACTGGTACACTCAGGGCTCTGACAGTAGCATCATATTCATTCACCAGAGTATGAAAGAAAAATAGCTGAAGGACTAGATTTTAATTTAGATGTCTGTCTCTCTACACTAAATGGAAACTAAACTGAATACTTGGGCCTTTTTTTTGGGGGGGTGGGGGTGGTGATAATCTTAAATTGCTTACTATGATATGCAAAGAAACCTTCCCCAGGATTTCAACAATATGCTTTATGAACTTTAAAGGAATTGGATGTTGATAAGCATGAAGTTAGAACAATTAACAGTGAATGTTACTTCTTGATCCTTTTATTTCCAAAGTTATGTCCTTCTCAATATTACTTTGAACATTCCAAAATGCTCTGACATGCCACCATTTTCGTATAGAGACAGAAGAAACAAACCAAGAAAATCCTCTAAGCAGACATGACCACAGACAAATGCAAAAAAATTTTTTATTCATAGTAGAATATTTACACTTATGATGGCTGTTGTTTGGTTCAGGAACATAGGCTAAAAGTTCATACTATTTACATAAATTTGATTGTAATTTTAATTTCTCTTAGGAAACAAAATAAAATATTGTCTAGCCTTGTGGTCAGCCTAACTAAGTGATTGTAGCCACAGAAACTGTTTTTCAGTGGGAATATATTTGAAAGCTTTTGGTAAAGTAAGCTTGATCTTAAATTTGCTAATTTAATCACATATTGGCCCAAGTAGGTTCAATATAATAAAATTATTTTTCTTTTTTTGTCTTTTTTTCTTTCTTTTTTTTTTTTTTTTTTTTTTTTTTTTTTTTTAGTAAAGGTGCAGTTTCACATTATATTTAATCATGAATAGGAGGACTCCAATTGATAGTGAACTTTAACTCCAACTATCTACTCCTTCAACTTCTTTTATAGCTGATCTTGTGATCGCGTACTTACAGGGTGAGTTTAAATTTACAGCACTGCTGTAACATGAAGTTGAATATGTGCCAGATGAGAAACATCTTTTTTAAAGGTGTTGGCACTCTGTAGCTGGTACTCTGAAACTGAAACAGTTATGAGTATTGGTCCCTTCTGAATATATGATTTTGTCACGGCTTTAATAAAGGTAGTTACATTGTTCCTTCTGTAAAACAAGAATGATAATGGCAGCCTAGTAGGAAAATTCCTGGAGTCTCTTCTAGCTCTAGCTACAAATAAATCTAAAATAAAAATGACATCATAATGTTTGTACAGGGAAAAATATCTCCAGAAACTAGTGCAGCTTCAGAAAATAAGCTGACAGGAAAAAAACCAAACCAAATCAAAGCAAAAAATAATATTTGTCTTCTGATACAATATTATTAGGTAGAATATTGTCACATGGCAAATCAACTTGTGATGTCTTTCTTTAACTAACATTTTACAACTGCAGGAAGTTCTTTTTTAATCATTTTTGTAGATTGGAAACATTTTTAGATGTATCTGACCATAAGGAGTAAAGTAGTGATTCTTCACAAAAATGACATTTGCAGTGTATGACTATCCACTAATGATGTAAGTCTGCCCCTAAATGACTTAATAAGAAATACATAATAAATACTTAGCTAAGTGCACATTGGTTGCTTTATCATTATTATCTGTCTTCCAAGATCCTGAAAGAGAAAAGGCAAAATTATTTCTCCAGTATAACACATTAAGTTTTCTTGCATTTCCCCTATAAAACTAGAGGGATTGTCCATTATACATTTTATTTTTTTTTTTAATTGAAAAGCTGTCGGCAACCCAAGATTTGCCTGCATGTATTATAACAGGGTTATTTGCTTGGTCCTTTCCTTTTTCATATGTGCTTTGGGATCCTTCATTAATTCATTGTTCTGTAACTGCATTCTATTATAATTCTGCTCATTTGTAATAATATGTATGACATTTCTGCTGCCTCGAAGGATTCCCATGAAAATTAAATGTCTAAATAAAATGAGCACCCAATTCTTCTTTCTATTAGGCTAGTTAATATTTTAGAAAATATTTTTATCTGTGAGGCTTTCAATACCTCAACTCCAAAATTACTTTCTAAATATTATAAGCAATAACAAATACCTATTGACTGAATAGCAAAGAAGAAATTCAATCTCTGTGACAGTTACTATTCATAAACTGTTGGAGCTTCACTCTCATGGTTTATGATGTTAGCTGAACACTTTTGACTGAGTTACAGAACTACATTCAGTAGGGGAATCATACCTTGATATATATAAATACTTTTTCGTGTTAGCCTCTGTACAGAGCCCAGTCCCAGAGACCTAAGTCATTCAAAATTCATATCAATTTTACCGCCAGGCCAGTGTCATCCTGACTATAATATAGAAAAGGCTGTCACCAGATACATGCATACAATTTCCTTTGAAGTCAGTGAGATCTCTGTGCACATTCAAAGAAAGAATACAGCCTTAAATGCTTAGAAATGAAAAATTTATACAATTAGAATTAATTCAGTTTGCTAAGGTGTATGTTTTGAATAAAATCACTAAGACTGCACTGTGTTGCTTTTGAAAATAAGTTTCTGCTCAAGAAAAATTAATTTGAGTAGTCCAAATTTGTAAATTCAATACTATTTCCAGAAAAATAATTATAAACAACATTTCCCAGCCTCTAAGCTCAACCTTGGGTCTCAAATACAAGTAGTGCCTGTTCAAGTATATCAGTCCTTCAGCTTAAAGTCTGGCTGACCTAATTAGACTTGCAGGTTAACCCTATTATCTTCATACTTCTTTTTGTGATCATGTCCATACAAACCTATTGTTAACAAAAGTTACTTTAGAGATGTAGTGTACTAAACGTTAACCAACTACTTTATATATAATGCATAAATGAGTGTACACTACAGCTCATTTTACTTAGCTGTGTTGTTCTTTCAGTAATAACGGAGGTAAAAAGCCATGCAAAATTCATGTTTATCCCTAAATTCAGAAGATGCAGCATGACTTGAATATACTCAAGATAAGTTGCATAAGGTATGACAGCATTTTACCTTAACTTCCTCCTCTCCCCCCCAAAAAAAGAAAAAAAAAAAAAAAAAGCAGAAATTAATGTGAATTTGGTAGAGAAAGAAATGTACTGAAAAATGAAGAGAAAAAGATTTTTTATTTGAGGCAAGACTGGTTCTGTACCTCTTTGTTTTCTTCTCAGCTATGCTACAAACTCTCTCAGTGACTCTGGTCATGTCACTGAGAGCTAGGCTGGTGCCTTCAATTACTATTTAAAGTGAAAAAAAAACAAAAGCACTTTTCTGTTTTAAAACATGGGCAAAAGTTGAATTATATCCTGTTACTCATCTTAGGTGTGAAAAATCTGGGCTGACTTGTTTAAATCTCTGTCATTCAGTTTAAGCGTATCTACTAGTTAGACTCACTACAGGCTATCTTGCTATTCTCCAGTCATCATGTTGCAACCTTGCCCTTGTTAAGAAAATAACAAACAAAACTTTTAACTAAGTGATTAGAGTACTCACCTGAAGGCAAAGAAACCTGGGTTGATATTTTTGTTCCCATAGTTCAAAGACTATTTAATATAAAAATGGAAATAGCCCTGAGATTAAAATGTTCTTGCAAAAATAGGTGCTTCATTCTTTCCTGCAAAGCAAAAAAAAATAACTGGATCCTACTTTCCTGATAACTGGTTTCTGATTTGACTGATGATTACAAAATGGATGGTCAAGTGCATCACCATTTGTGGCAGGTGTGTCTTAAAAAAATATGATTCTGTGTTGTGCTCAGGCCTGCTGTGGATGGTTGGTGTTGCAGAGCACAGCACAGAGCCCCAGGGAGGACCCCCGGGGGTTTAGCATGAGTTCACAGCAGGCCACTGTGGGTAGGTGGTGTGTCACTAAGGCTCAGGAAACTTCAGGCATGCCTATAATGAGAAACGTTAACCTCTTGTAAACTCAAATCTACAGGCTCTTTTGGGTTTAAGTGCCTCCAAGTTTAGGCAGCAGCTGTTGCTTTGCTTCTCAGATCACAGTTTTCTACCTAAACATCTCAATTTTCTCCAAATCCTGCTTTAGATATTTAAATCGTTATTGGCTCTATCTCTTAATCTCCATACTGCTTACCTTCCCCTATGTAAATGGGAATAGTCATACTTCTTTCCCCTTCCTTTACCTTCTGTTGCCTGATAGCAGTTATACAGGATGAGGGCTGTCTATTTGGTCACAGTAATTCTCACAAGTCCTTTTCTTTGCAGAACTGTTCAGACCTTTACTGGGAAACAAATTAATACTAAAAGACTTAGGTGCTAAATAATATAGTGAACATCGCTGTTCCTTATTAGGAAAAAAAGAAATAAAAAAATCTGTGGCAATGTGAGATGGTATTTTAGGACATGAAGAATGATAGAGCTACAATGTCAGTGCTGGTCTGGGGAGACAATGTAACACTGTTAATGAAACAAATTATGTTAATACATCTCTGCAGGGGACATGAAAGTGAAATGCAACAAATATGAAATATGGAGGTACTATCAAACAGAAATTAAATTAAATAATATAATTGCATGCTCGTTTCATTTCACTTACCTATCCCCTGGACCATCACTGAGGTTTCACATAGAGTGCTGTAAGAATTATATTATTTGGTTGTCATCAAGTTTGGAGGAGTAATAATCCACAATATGGATGAAATTTTGGATGTGAAAGCATGGTGCATACAGTGCCTGTGTTGTGTTTGCAGAGTATGAGAGAATTGCTAATGATAAAAGGCCTTTGAAAACTGATCCCTGGGATAAACTTGTAGAGATTGCTGTTCTGTGACCATTTCACAGAGAGGTATTCACCTGAATCTGAGACAGTAAACCCATGTCCAGGAGATGATGCAATTCACAACTATGGAGCCCTGATACGGTCAGTGATTCTTCTAGCTCAGCCAAAAAAAGCTGCCTCTGAGTTGTGCTGCATTCAAAACTTTATCGGACATTGAAAAACACACACGAACAAAAATATAGCCTATGAAAAAAAGTAATTTTATACTGAGTGAAACATTTTTGACCTGAAGAATGGGGGGTTTTAAACATGCATTTTCTTACTTGAAAGAAATAGATAGGTAATTAAATATGAAGCAAAAGTAGGTGGAAAGTGAAATTTCCTTTTGAAAGATGAGGGTCTTTTTCTCCCTTAATTAAAAAGACTAAATGCCAATGTCAAAACAAAATATTTAGAATCTTGAAAAAATGCTGAATATTTTTGGGCTGAAAGGTTTTGCTGAATTTAACTTGGACATGAAAAATATTTCTGATGACTGAATAATATAATTATTGGAACACAGAGTATCTTCCAAAAGGAAAAAAAATGTGGCTGTTCTAATAAACCATCCTGACAGCATCATGCGATCTGGGTTTATGACTACAATCATACATGGTATGGACATAGGAAATGCTTTTCCAGGGCCAGAAACAGATAATTCCTTGTAACCCCAGAGATACCTGTACAGGAGAACTGGGCTTTGATAACCTTCCACCAACAAATATGATTATGCCTTAGTATGTGACTAGTTGAAGATTACAGAAATAAATGAAGCTAACAAAGAGGAAAGAGTCTGCAAAGAAACTACTGTAGTAAATTAAACTGGAAATGGTGTAAGTCACATATGTTCATCTCAGCTTTAACTAGATTTATGAGTCTTATGAGTCTTAGTGAATCATTGATTTGAAACATTGTTTTCTTTTCTTTTGCTTTTGTTTTTCCTTTTTTTTTTTTTTTTCTTTCTTTCTTTGTTCACAAATATCTTATGAAAAAATAACAATTTAATCAAATGTATTTCTTGGGCAAAAATATTTTATTTAATAATTTCCATGAACAGAACTTGCTTGTTTTCATATTAAATTTCTTGACTATTACTTCTTCTCATGAGCAAAAGCTTGTAAAAACTATGGTGTGAAGATGTTTGGGGCACACAATTCAAACTCCTCTCTTAAGTCCTCTGCGTAAATGAAATAGTGGGAATTTCCATGGTTCCAGGATAAAGTCTCATCAGTATAAGATAGCTGGAAGAAAGATAAACCCAAACAGGTCAAAAGGAGAATTAAAACACTATGTTTTTAAGAGAAAACTATTAACCCTTAGAAAAAAAAAAGAATAATACAATGCTTGTAATAACTAATGTTCAAAACTGAGTGTATTTTATGGAACAGTCAAATAAATTATTTGGTTTCCATATAATAAAAATAAAAATAAAAATAAACACTCCATAGATTCATTATCTAATCTGCCTTTTTCCTCAGCAATACCTCTGTGAGTATGGGTTTCTCACTTACATTGTTTTGAAGATCTCTACACTTCAAGAGTCCCTAATGTCCCAGATCTATTTCAGCACTTCACTATTACTACCATTTTATTACTATTTTCTAATATTCTAATCCTAATTTCAAATTTTGTTCCAGTTTAAACCCATAATTTCTTGTTCGATCTCTTAGGTCATGGAGAATAATTTATTCCTCCTCTCCTACTTGCAGCCTTTTATATACTTGAAGAAATTATCCTCTTAGTATTCTCTTTTTTTTTTTTTTTTTTTTTTTTTTTCTTTCTTCTTCTTTTTTTTCCCTAGGTTAAAGAATCGTAATTCATTCAAGCTTTTTTTCTCCAGTTACTTCTTCTAGAATTACAGCTGTTCTTATTAATCTACTGAGCTTTCTTAAATTTTACATATTTCACAAATTGAGTTGTCCAAAATTGGAAGAAGAAACCCAGCTGAGCCTCAACAGAGCACAGTAGAACAGAATTGTTTACAGGCTGTCTGTCTATTTATGCCTTTTGTTATGGTCTATGTCTTTTTGCAACAGTGTGGCATTGTTGAGTCACATTTAGATTGTCATCCAGCTACACCTTTTTTCTGTGAAATTGTTACATTGTCAGGTTATTTCCCACATTCCTGTTTCTGACCTTAAAATTTTGGAATCTGTGGGTCTCATAAATCACTACAACTTACTTATTGCCCTGGTGATTATATTCACAAATATTTTCATCTTAGCAGAACTCTGTATCAATAAATCTCTTGCTGACAGAGCAGTCCATCTGTATAAACTGAAAGACCCTAAAGAGAAGTCAAACTGTAGAGAATTTTAATAAGATTTAAGTAGTAGATGGTCTTCTGCAGAGGAAAAATTTACTTGCCATAGATGATGTACAGTGTTAGAATTCACTGAGTCTTGCTCTAGGTAAAATTAATTTGTGGAAATGGAATGACAAAGAACTTGTGAATATAATTGGTGTAAAAGTTTTTAAAAATGGAATATATATTAATGGAAATTATTAGTAATGGTTGCTCAATGTATTCTTATTCAATTCAGATTTCCTGAAGTACACTATTTGGAAGGACTAAGGTTTAGCAGCATGGGTTTGGTTTGGTTTGGTTTGGTTTGGTTTGGTTTTTTTCTGTCCTAGACTCATAGAAGTAGTAGTTGCAAGGATTATTTGGTAGTCCATCTAATGCACCTCCTGCTCAAAGTGAGGCTGATATCAGTCCTGGATCTACATCAGCTGTGGATTTTTCTAACCATGTCTTAGAAAGTAGAAAGGATAGAGATTTCACCACTTTGCAGACTGCTTAAGTGCTGTGCTATCTGTATAATGAGAAAGTTTTTTGAAATGTCCAATTTGAATTTCTCAAGCCGCAACTTGTCGCAGCTGCTTCTTGTTAATTTGTCTGCCACTACAAATAGTTTGGTCGTGTCATCTTTATAACTGCTGTTCTTCTGGTAGTAGACTGCTTTTGGATTGTCCCTTAGCCTCCTCTTTGCCAGACTAAACATTTACAGGACCCTCCATTTCTTGTAGGCTCTAGGCTCCTGAACAGCTTCTTTACTTTCTGATGGACCCTTTCCAGTTTCCCAACACTCATTTTGAGCTGTGGAGCCCAAAACTGGATATGGTACTCCAGTTGCATCCTTGTCAATGCTGTGTAGAATGACATGCTAAGTTCTGGCTTCACTTCTACTAGTGTTGTCCAATATGCAATTTGTCTTATTCATGTTGGCAGTGCACTTTTGCTCATGTTCAGCTTGATACCCACTGTAACTCCCAAGTCCTTTTAGGGAGGTGCCACTCAGGCAGTACTGCTGCATGAGATTGTCCCACTCTACATGCAGAATTTAGCACTTCTCCCTCCTGAGCTTCACAAAGCTTCCGTTGTCCCAGTCTACAGTTTTCTAAAGGCCTCTAGAGTTGAATTTGTATGATCTGGTGTGTTAAACACTTCAGAAATTTCCTGAGGGAGTGTTCTGCCTCATCATCCAGGAGAAGATATTGAACTGCACTGTCACTGTTTTCAAAACCTAGAGTACTTGTATTATTATCAATCTTTAGACCTCAAGCCATTGAATACTGCCTTGGATCCCAGTAGTGCAGATAGTTTTCAGTCCATTTAAAAAACTATTTATCCCACCACACTTTCTCAACCTCCAAACAAGAATGTGGTAGAAGGTGTTGCTAAATGCCTTAGTGGAGTGAAGGTTACAGAAACTGTCACCCTTTATCTTCCCAGTCAGTCATTTTGTCATAGAAGGCAATCAGGCTGGTCAGGTATGATTTGCCTTTGTAAATCTGTGCTGACTGTTCTTGATTGCCTTCTTGTCCTTTGCATGCTTATAAATGGATGCTAGGAGGATTCGCATCCTCAATCTCACCAGGGACTGTGTTTAGTGTGTCTACCTGATCATTCCTCAGGTTGTCCTTCTTACCTTTCTTAATTATGGGCCTGATATGTCATTGCCATGGCTTTTAATAATTAGTAAACAGCTTTATAATTACATTGGCCAACTCTTCTACAGACTTGTGTATCTTTTCAGGCTCTATAGATTGAATAATCCAGTTTTTCTAAGTAATCCCTTGCCTGTTGCTACCCAATCTTACTTCTTTCCAAGCCATGCTGGTATGAGCAGAGGGCTGGGAGCAGGTTTGCCTGGTAAGGATGAGGCAAAACAAAGTATTTCAGTTTTCCTTGTCATTCATTGCCAGGTTATCATCCCCCATACATCAGCATTCATTCATTTGTTTGCTGACTTAATTTTTCGCTATTAATCTCTCACCAAAATAGATACATAGGTCATCAAACACATTGAATGCTACACTACTACTTACCTTAGTAATATTGTGGGATCTCCTTATCAGCAGTGGTCTCACTATTCTCTAAAAACAACCCTGTTATTGTGTTGTACTGTGGGAGAGACCTAATATCAGTAAGCTTTATGATACTCAGCATTCCAGAAATAAAGAAGGGGGTTGGTATTTCAGATTGGATGAATAGCTTTAGTGGATACTTTTGACACTGATCTCTCAGCCTCTTTTTGCCAGTAGGATATTCATTAAACACAGAGGAGATTCTGATTCTTTGCCTTCTAGTTTGGTGTCTGGTTAATATCATCCTGGAGCATCCTTTCCCTCTTAGCCATGGACAAGCTATAGAAAATGTTGTGCAGACCTGTGATGTGCAGGAACCATGAGGGATAAAATGTGCTCATTCATTCATTTGGGCTGACATATACATGGTCGAATGATGTGCAATAACCTCAGTCACTCTGAGGCCAAGAACATGTGCAATTCTGTGCACAGCACTGAGAACTGTGTTAGATCAAAACAAGTTCTAGCAAGCTTTTTTCCAGAGTATGCAGACATGAGTTTATAATTTTCTTTTCAAGTGTTTAGAACAGGTCAAATTTTCTATATATTTTTTAAAATGTGCTAAAAAGCATCCTGACTGCAGTTGCGGTATCTGGGCTTCAAAGCATGGTTCGGCTTTACAAAATCAGGTAGATAACACTTTTATATGTTAATTTTCCCCTAATTGAATTCCCCCAAATAGTTGAGTTGCTTGATTGAATGTTGCCCACCAAAGAAACAGCCTCAGGCAGGCATCTGTCATAGAAAATTACCGTCCAAATCTTTAATATTTTGCAAAATTGTAAGCTATGAAAACAGGCATTTGTAATATGAAGTGTCAGGGAGGCTCAGTAGTACGTTATGCTACTATCTTCCTGCACTAGTAAGTTACTGGTATGTGACTGGGTATTTAATAAACTTCTTGAACTACTTTTTTTTTTTTTTCATAAATGGGTGCAAGAATTTGGTTCAAAAGTGCTTTGTATTTGTGTTGTTCTTTGTTACAACACCTAGGCACAAAAGATCTGTAATAAAAGTGAAAAGGCATTCTGAATTCAAAATGCCCATGCTTTTGTGTTTTGATGTCTCAGCAGTCATGCTATTTTTATGTTGTTTCATCTTTAATTTTACCAAGAGATTCATATTAGATGCATTATTAATCCCTGTAACACTACCTTCACTTTTTGTGCACAGTATGAGAGATTTCTGACTTCAATAGAAATAATAATGTGTGAGATTATTTTCTACATTTAATACATGAATAAACAAATAACCAATGTGGATTTTCTAAAATCTCCATGCATTTCACTGATGCATTAGGACTGAGAGGCATGAGCAATCACCGAAAGCTTTTAAGCAATGATTTTGGTTGTGTACTTTATAATCTGAGAATTCTCAGCATGTGGCACATTATAACACATACTTCACTGGAAAATAAACAGAAAAGTGAAGTATAGTAACTGGACTTTCTCTAGGGGTTTGACGTAGATTAAATGAAACACAATTCCAACATGTTGATGAACTGTGGAAGAAGCAATTAAATGTCCTACTGATGACGATTAATGGGAGCAATTAGAGAATATGTTTTGAAATGTGATTTACACAGTTATGATGACTGCGACTGAGAGGGAGAGGCAGGAAAAAGGGAAATAAGCGGTTGTGAATGGCTAGTGGAAAGACTGTTAGTTTGGGAACTGGGCTGGTTTTTTTTGTTTGTTGGATAAAGAAGCAGCTGATTACAAATGCTGTTCCACTTTGAATTAAAATGTGTATCATATTCTTTTGATGTTTTTATTTATTCTGTAGACAGTATTGCAGCTGCACAAACTGGTCAAAGAAAAAGGAGCAGCATGTAGTAATGAAAGTCTGTCCACAGTATTTCTACATAACTACAATAAAAAAGGAACTCATAGAGCTTCTACAGTGTTGATCACAGTTAGTAAAAACACCTAATGAACATCAGGCTTCCATTCAAGCCAGAGAGGAACAGCAATAGTTGATTGAAACAGAAAATTAATACTGGTGGAGTATTTTAGGACCCAGCTATCAGCTGGAAAAAGGTAGTGTGTTTCTATGTAAGGTAATGTAGCACCTTTGAAGCTGACCTCTTTTTTTCTATTAGAAACAATGATCATTGCAAGGGTTAATGTTTCGTAAAATCTGTAAGAAATTTGAAATCTAAGTCTCATTTGCAATAGTGCTGCAGGACTTCTCCCACTGGTCTTCCACATAGACAGAGACGTGATGCTGCTGTAGGTGTAAAGGTAATACCTTGTTCCCGTGTGTGTCAGCCCTGAAGCTGGAACTACTGGAAGGTATGGTGGAACCCCTGTGAACAACCCCTTTCCACACAACCCAATTAGTATCTGGAAGCAGAATTTCCATGTCCTCAGAGCACTCTTCCCACATCAACAGTAACAGACCCTCTGTGGTTCTGGTTCCATTTTTCTGGTTACCAACATTCAGTTCAGATCTCTCTCCTATTTGTGTTCATAGCTAGAAATGAGAAAGGCCTATGTTATCAGTGTAGCCCCTCTCTTCTCAGCGTGGCTCACATCCTAACGTCTGTAAAGTCAGCTGGAGTGGGCTCATGTGCCCAGCTTGCTCTCCAGAGAAGACCAGTCACTAGTGCTTCAGAGCACAGTGCAGAACTCTAGAATGCGTTCCATGTTCCAAAAATATAATGAGAACTAACTTATATTATACTCTTAGTAAACATGTGCATTCATCTAAGCCACAAGAATTGCTGGGTTTTCTTTAGCAATGCTAAGGCATACAGAAATTAAAGTGTGCAATGTTTCATTTGCTGTATACATCTAATGTATTACCACAAATATTTGACTGGTTTTGTGTTGATTTTTTTTTTGTTTGTTTGTTTGTTTGTTTTCTCCAGTAAAAGTGCCAGGAAGATTTGGAACACTCATGGAAGTGGTAATTCTTCCAGATTGATTAGAAATTCGCTACTAGTAGTTCAAACAGAGAAGACAGAATAAATGATAGTTATTTTTAAATAACATAGTTTAAACAACACAGTTTCAAACAACATAAAGGTAAGCATTGAAGTGTGAAACTAGATTCTTATTTCAGTCACCAGTTATCCCTCCCTCCCTCCCTCCCTCCCTCCCTCCCTCCCTCCCTCCCTCCCTCCCTCCCTCCCTCCCTCCCTCCCTCCCTCCCTCCCTCCCTCCCTCCCTCCCTCCCTCCCTCCCTCCCTCCCTCCCTCCCTCCCTCCCTCCCTCCCTCCCTCCCTCCCTCCCTCCCTCCCTCCCTCCCTCCCTCCCTCCCTCCCTCCCTCCCTCCCTCCCTCCCTCCCTCCCTCCCTCCCTCCCTCCCTCCCTCCCTCCCTCCCTCCCTCCCTCCCTCCCTCCCTCCCTCCCTCCCTCCCTCCCTCCCTCCCTCCCTCCCTCCCTCCCTCCCTCCCTCCCTCCCTCCCTCCCTCCCTTCCTTCCTTCCTTCCTTCCTTCCTTCCTTCCTTCCTTCCTTCCTTCCTTCCTTCCTTCCTTCCTTCCTTCCTTCCTTCCTTCCTTCCTTCCTTCCTTCCTTCCTTCCTTCCTTCCTTCCTTCCTTCCTTCCTTCCTTCCTTCCTTCCTTCCTTCCTTCCTTCCTTCCTTCCTTCCTTCCTTCCTTCCTTCCTTCCTTCCTTCCTTCCTTCCTTCCTTCCTTCCTTCCTTCCTTCCTTCCTTCCTTCCTTCCTTCCTTCCTTCCTTCCTTCCTTCCTTCCTTCCTTCCTTCCTTCCTTCCTTCCTTCCTTCCTTCCTTCCTTCCTTCCTTCCTTCCTTCCTTCCTTCCTTCCTTCCTTCCTTCCTTCCTTCCTTCCTTCCTTCCTTCCTTCCTTCCTTCCTTCCTTCCTTCCTTCCTTCCTTCCTTCCTTCCTTCCTTCCTTCCTTCCTTCCTTCCTTCCTTCCTTCCTTCCTTCCTTCCTTCCTTCCTTCCTTCCTTCCTTCCTTCCTTCCTTCCTTCCTTCCTTCCTTCCTTCCTTCCTTCCTTCCTTCCTTCCTTCCTTCCTTCCTTCCTTCCTTCCTTCCTTCCTTCCTTCCTTCCTTCCTTCCTTCCTTCCTTCCTTCCTTCCTTCCTTCCTTCCTTCCTTCCTTCCTTCCTTCCTTCCTTCCTTCCTTCCTTCCTTCCTTCCTTCCTTCCTTCCTTCCTTCCTTCCTTCCTTCCTTCCTTCCTTCCTTCCTTCCTTCCTTCCTTCCTTCCTTCCTTCCTTCCTTCCTTCCTTCCTTCCTTCCCTCCTTCCTCCTTCCTTCCTTCCTTCCTTCCCTCCTTCCTTCCTTCCCTCCTTCCCTCCTTCCTTCCTTCCTTCCTTCCTTCCTTCCTTCCTTCCTTCCTTCCTTCCTTCCTTCCTTCCTTCCTTCCTTCCTTCCTTCCTTCCTTCCTTCCTTCCTTCCTTCCTTCCTTCCTTCCTTCCTTCCTTCCTTCCTTCCTTCCTTCCTTCCTTCCTTCCTTCCTTCCTTCCTTCCCTCCTTCCTTCCTTCCTTCCTTCCCTCCTTCCCTCCTTCCCTCCTTCCTTCCTTCCTTCCTTCCTTCCTTCCTTCCTTCCTTCCTTCCTTCCTTCCTTCCTTCCTCCTTCCCTCCTTCCTTCCTTCCTTCCTTCCTTCCTTCCTTCCTTCCTTCCTTCCTTCCTTCCTTCCTTCCTTCCTTCCTTCCTTCCTTCCTTCCTTCCTTCCTTCCTTCCTTCCTTCCTTCCTTCCTTCCTTCCTTCCTTCCTTCCTTCCTTCCTTCCTTCCTTCCTTCCTTCCTTCCTTCCTTCCTTCCTTCCTTCCTTCCTTCCTTCCTTCCTTCCTTCCTTCCTTCCTGAGTTATAAAAGCTTTAATGAGAAATACAACTATGTGGCGGCTGGAGCTGGTGCATTCTGCTCTTCATTTTGTCATTGTGGCTGGTATTTCTCATACAATAAACAAGCACTGTTAGAAATATCCTCTTCTTAAAGTTTTAATAGAATTTAATCCATAAATACTTCTCTACCTCTGTTTTACTAATCATAATGGAACATATTCACTGCAAGAGTCATAAAGTAGATGAGACAGTGAAAATGTTTAGGGAATGTTAGAGCTAATAATGATAACGATGCTACTAGAACAGTTGGAGCATAGCACACAAAGACACAGCAAAATATTACAGTAACCTCCATGCACTCTATGCAGAATCAGTGGTAATCCAGGATTGTATAACTGGTATTACAGGCTGCGCTGGGGTTGGTGTCTACCTCTGGGATTGCTTTGTGTTAGCAGAGCCAGAAATAACATAAATGTTCGTTTGATGCTTAGAGTACTTCCTCTCTCTCAGCATTCATTCTATTTTCTGACTCTACAGTGTTTAGACTGAACCTTTTTGTTTTACCGTTATCTTCTTCTTTGGTCTTTAGATTCAGTTTGTGAAAAAAAGAAGGTTCAGTTTTTCTATTCCATTTGGAGGTGCAATACTCAGTAGATCAGCAGTGTTATACCACATCAGGTCTGAATATATCACCCAGAGCTGCAGAGCTGTGCTGCTGACTCACCCGGCTGTTAGGTGCTTTTACAGAAAGGTACACTTAATATGCTGATTCTTTTGGCAGGCCACCGAGAAATATAAGCAAATGTAAGTTTTTAAGAGTGCAAGAACTGAAGAATAAAGAAAAAATAAAATGGGATAAATTCTTGGCATGACAGACACAAAACTGGTGTTCAAGAGAATATATTTCTTATTTCAGAGTGGGTCATTTAGGATGACTGACTGTGTACGTTGTATGCATGAGTGTGAATGTTCATGTGCATGCAGGTTAGGAGCTCAGTTGGTGGCTTTACTGCCACCAACAGAGAATACATTTTAGCTTGGACTACCTCCAGAAGAAGAATGTACACACTAAGCTTTGTTGGAATTTATTGATAATAGCAACATTAATAAAATTATCAGCAAGACCAGTTACGCTGCAATATGGAAGATTGTTGAAGAACCTAAATAGAGTAAATCATAAATAGGGTAACTTAATTAAAAACACAGAACTACAAAGGAGGTGTTTGATGTGAATTAGGTGTGTTCCTAGTCCAGGGTGGATATCTTCCAAAATCACCATCCCTAGAGTGCCGCAAGTACCCATATTTACTTTAAGCTCAAAGACATTTGTGCATCTGCTGTGAAGGCTTTTTTTTGCTAGGTAGAAATTAATCATAGCTTTGATAATGTATAATTAACTAATCATGACCTATACTTCAGAAGATTATCAATGTTAATATTGTCATAAATAACTGATGATCTGACAAATAATGTAGTAAAAAGTTAATTAGTGCACAGCACTATATGCCTCAGGAAGAAAACAATGAGTTTCAAAGACCCTGTTTTCCTAACCTTAATTGATGATTCCCTTTGAGCTTAATAACACTTCAAAACTGGGTTCAAAAATTGTATCCTTTCTAATGTCTTGAAGGTATTGAGTTATTGTGTAGAGTATTGTAACTACTTTAAAATAATATTTGGCTATGGGTTTGCTGCCTTTTGGTGTTCTGTTTTATTTTTTTCCTCTCAGTGACATTTTTCATCCATGCCACATGACAAAATGCTTTGGAGAACTAAACTTATCAATTACAGTATTTAATATAACAGTGATTCAAAGAAATTGAGAGATTCTGGCAAGGGAGACAGCGTACATGTTCAAAAGAGAACTGGAAATAAATGAAAAGTCAGTGAAGACAAGGGATGCAGGGAAATGAAAATATAAGTAATAATGCAAAACAAAGCAAAACAGGAAAACGCACATGAAGTAGCAAAACCTAACTACAGAATACACCATTTTCCATACTGTAGTGGTAGCATTCTGTATTTACTTGTCTTCAACTCTCAGAAATTACTAGATTTACTGCAAGTTTCTGTTCTAATTATTTAAAATATGTAAAACTACCAAGTTTCCTTTTGAGTTGAATGGATGTATGCATTATTTTTTTACCTAAGGCTCTCTTCTGCTCATATTGCAATCATGGATACAATTCTCAAATAGCAAATCTTGGTATGCAGTTGGGACTTGAAAAAAGAGTACTAAATAAAGGTAAATTGAATATCATTCAAGAGTTTATATTTTTAGCAGCACTTATTCATGTATGATGGGAAAAGGAGGAAAGGCTTCAATGTAAGAAGATAAATAAAATTAACCAAAACATAAACATTTTATCTTGTGTTTGCTATGATTTTTTTCCCCTCCATCCTTAAAAACACCCCAAAGACTGAAATTTGTATTGACTTTGACTGTGAATGAGTTGAAAAGCGGTCACTGCAGCCACGGCTGTCCTTGAGCTTCACATTCCCCAGAAGCCCCTCCTTGTTAGTAAGAACAAGATCCAGCATAATATGTCTCCTTGTTGGCTCCTCTAACACTTGAAGAAGGAAATTATCATCAGTGCATTCCAGGAACCTTCTGGATTGCTTGTGCCCTGCTGTGTTGTCCCTCCAGCATATATTGGGGTGATTGAAGTCCCTCATAAGGGACCAGGGCTTGTGAATGTGAAGCTGCCTCTATCTGTCTATAGAGGGCCTCATTCACTCGGTCTTCCTGGTCGGGTGACCTGTAGCAGACCCCTAGCATAATACCTCCTCCTTGGTCTGCTCCTCATTCATCTCCAGGCAGAGCTCCAGGCACTCCATCTGGTCACTGACACAGAGGGAGACACCCTCTTCTCCTCTCCCCTGCCCATTCTTCCTAAAGAGCCTGTATCCTTCCATTCCAACACTCCAGTCATAGGAGCCATCTTGCCACATCTCCATGATGGCAATAAGATCGTAGCCCTGCAGGCATGTGCACACCCTTAGTTCCTCTTGTTTATTCCCCATGTTATGTGTTCTTGCATAGAGGCATTTAAGTTGGGCCCCTGATGAAGCTGACTTACTGGCTGGAATTCCTTTGTGCTGCTCTTCAGGTGCTCTCCTGATGACCTGTGATCCCTGTCCAGGCTCTGGGCACCTGTTGCTGGCACTGGCATCAAACTGGTAGGAGTGGGATGGATTTACATTCCCTGACTCTGGAAACTTTAGTTTAAAGCCATCTTCCCCAGCTTGGCAAGCTTATGACCAAAGATGCTTTTCCCCTTTTCTGACAGATGGACCCCATCAGCCCCCAGCAGACTGGGTTTCTCAAAGCAACTCCCATGGTCTCACTAGCCAAACCCCTGGCAGTAGTACCAGTCCTGTAACCATTTGTTGATTTGCCAGATTCAACTGGCCCTTTCAATCCCCCTGACTAGCCCTTTCAAACCACTTCCCCTTGACTGGGAAGACTGGTGAGAAAACTACTTGTGCTCCAGAGTCCATTACCACGACTCCCAGGGCTCCATAACCTTTCATGTTACTCCTCAGACTGCTCCTGGCTGTATCCTTGGTGCCCATGTGAAACAACAGCACAGGATAACAGTCAGTGGACCGTACAGGGCTTGGTGGTCTCTCAGTGACATCTCTGACATGACATCCTGGTAAGAAGCACACCTCTCTAGAGAGTTTATCAGGTCAGCAGATGATGCCTCCGTGCTTCTCAGAAGTCGCCTACTGCTGCCACCCATCACCTTTTCTTAGTTGTACTGGTTGTTCTGCGGGAAGCAGGTGAGGCTGCCTTACGCATCTCCATGTCTCTCCTGATGCAATGAGTCTCCTCTTCAGCCTGCAGAGTGATGAAGCAGTTCTGCAAGAGCACCTCAGGCTTTGGGGTAATCCTCTTCCTCCTGCAGGCCCTTGTCATTGCAAACTTCCATTCTTCTGTATTATTGTCCCCTCTCCCTTCCATGTGTTTCAGTGAGGGTTTTTGGCTGTTTGACTGTGGGCTGTGGTTCCGCTGCAGACTGTACTTGGAACCAGATATCCAACTACTCCTCACCCTCCCTGAGGCTATGTAGCCTTCTCACCTCTTCCTGCAGCTCAGCCCCTGGCTACAGGATCTCCTCCCCCTGGGCACACCTTTTGCAGGCAGCTCTGCTACTTTTCCCTGCCCCAGGAGAAGGGTCTGCCCACTCCCTGCAGCCTAAGATCTGCACTTAGACCTCTCCCTTCAGCAGCTCTGTCTGGGTGGAGGCATCAGCCACTGCTGGGGCAGATGGTGCCGACTCCCCAGCTGGAGCTGCAGCCTTTGCTCTCAGAGTGCCCGCCATCCTTCCTTGATGATCAGGAGGCTGAGAGCCCTTAGCCTATGGGGATGGTCACAGCACGGTGCCCCTTTGCTGGGTTATGTGAGCTATAAGTGTTTCCATTCAGCCAGTGGAACATCCTTCCTTCGAAGAGGTGGCCTCCCTGCCCGCTGTCCCACTGAAACTGCCGTGCCATGCCCTGCTTGCCCGTCCTGGTGGCTAGTGCTCCCCGGGGATGCCTGCTGTGGTTGTGAGGCATGGCTGCTGGCTTCTGGCCCTGCTCCTGGCGGGTCTCTGCGCTCCCCTGGGGTTTTCCCAGCTCAGGAAACCCACCTTGAACACCACTATCCCCTGCTCCGCTGTGGAACATGCCTGCACTGGACTTGATTGCCTCAGCATATATATGTGTATACACATAAGTATATAGATATGTGTGCATATATATATCTGTATGATAACCCTATTTCCTGTTCCAAGCAAGATTGCTTTCACCTGCTAGGAAAAGTCCCTTTCCTATGCTACCGTCCCTCTTAAATTTGTCCAGATTTGCCTAAGGGCATGTTAGGTGGCAGGGACAAAAGCTGTACTAGCGAGAGTGCTGACAATTAATATGGATTGCAGTAATCCAGTACCCATCTTTGTCCTCCCTTTGTTTTATCCAGTCATATAAGCATAATCCTTGAGGTCACCTTTCTGCTGCGCAGGAAAGTGGTGAGACAGAGAGACTTTCCCAGCTGCTAACCAGCACGCTGGAAGACTACACTGCAGAGAAAAGAGAGTAACTGCCTCTGAAAAGGGGACTAAACAGCAGAGGAAGATCTGAGAGACAATGTTCAAGACATCCTTCAGTCAGCCTTCTGTCTGGTGGCTTATCAGGTGGCAGTGAAGCATGTCTTAGAGTAATTTATGGAGATGCCTCAAAGATGCTCTGGAAGGCCATGACCCAGCACGCTATCACCTATGCCAGCTAGACTTTCACTGATTAAGAGATAATGGGCGGCTCTGGGTACAGCCTCTCCCCTGCAGCACCAGTACCACAGCTTACGTAGGTCACAAAGGATACGTATGCCGTTATGATGGCATGAAGAGGAGGATGAAGGGAGGAAGAAGGGAGAGGTGGTAATCAGACACTTTGGGAGACACAGATGTAATTCCAGCAGGAAAAAATAATTAGCTCTGCTATACACAATGCTATTGTACATTCTGCTTATATCTGTTAATAGGTTGTTTGATTTTTTGTCTTAGTAGTTGAGCTGAAAAATTGGTTAGAGAAATAGTTTAATATTGACCTGTTGTTTAAGGGTTATTAAGATGTTTTTTGCTATTCATTAATTGTTTCTGACTCAACATGATTTTAAAATGAAAAAATAAAGCATTTAACATAACAAGTTTTAGAAAAACTCTTTCATTAAAGAGTAACTTTTCATTCTGAAGTTTTAAATTTATCAGGTGAAATTATTTGCTGTAATTTAACTAAATTGATAAATACATTCTTTTCTCTTAAAATTACAATTTCTGAAAAATTTTGTAAGAACAAAAATCATGCGCTGGGACTTTAGAAAGATTATGCCATGCCAGCGAAGCCTAACAGTTACATGGCCTGTAGGCACTCAAAGTAATAGATATAATGTGAAAGCTATTACCAAAGTTAATTTGATTCTGGTACATTAAAAATTGACTGTTGTACAGATTTCAAATATCATTCCACTTCCCACCCTGTGCAGCATGTGGCTACTGAACCCTTCTACATGCAGATGCAGAAGAGTGACTGCTTGCAGTTTTGCTTCTGCTGTGTCTTGAAGTAAGGAATGAGTTTGAGCTTGGGCTTACAAGGGCTACAAATTTTTCTTTCAGGCACCTTGTGAAAGTGGTTTATTACACCTGGCAGGCAATCCAGATAGGTCAACACAGCCAGAATATCCTGTAATCAATTCTGTATTTTATATTTTCATGCAACTTTTATGTGAGGACATCCTCACATGACACGGTTAGATCTGTAACATGTAACTAGTATTTGTATAATAACCTGTAACTATTATTTGAAGAATATGTAACTAGTATTTGAATAATATGAATATTGGCTATTTTTATAAACAATAAAAAAGTAGTTTATTGTAGATCAAGAGAAATTTTATTTAAAATTTTGCTGATCATAACAGAAGGAGATTTGTAAAAATATTTTTCCCCCTAGTATCCAGCTTGAAAACCAGTTTCCGTCCCAGACAGAGTATAATGTATGATTTTGTCCAAAAAGTAGAAAGATTACATTTATTTCTTTTTCTTAGACATGTGATAGAAGAGGTTGAAAACTCTGAAAAGCCTAAGGGAAAAATGTATATTTTTTCTTAACTCATATTCCATTCTGTATTCTAAAAACCTCCTAGGTCCATTTTTATTAATTTACTTACAGAAAATTTTTCCTCTCCTCAGTCTTTGATACCTCATGTGTAAGCAGAACATATGCATGCAAAAGTTGACAGTAGTGGTTTATTAATTTTTTCATGCAGGCAGAATGTTCATGGCAATTAAAGATATTTCAGCACTCAAATATGAACAAAGGAAATGTTAATATGTCTGTCAGGAACACAGCTCAAAGATACAAAAACAACAAAAAAAAAATGAAATACTGAAGTAATTTCCAACAATTTTAAAAATATACTACAAAATTTTTAACAGAAGTGCCAGACATTACATGTCAACTTTCCCTTTTAAAACTTTCTTTCATAGTTTTTACTTGTTTGTGAAAATTCACTGGAGCCAGACGTTTGGTTTTGAAGAGCTTATTTAGGAAAAGATATTGTTTGTTGCTAGATAAATTTTCAGAAAAAAACCCCACACTACTGAGATCAACATTTCTTTTTACAGCTACAAAGAATTGAACAATATTCAATTTTTGAGTTTTGTATGACTCTTAGATACATGGAGAATTTCTGGAGGTTTTTTTCCTATTTTATTTCAGTAATAATGCAACTACAGATGCATTTTAAAGGTCATAATTTTTTCACTTTTTACTATTTGTGTAAATCAAACAATAGGGCTGCATAGCTCAAAACATTGTAATAGTCATGCCTTGCACTGTGAACACCAAGTAGTCATTAAAGTGTAATCTCTACCTGAATTAATGCAAGACGGCTAGAATAAGACATGGAGTTCTGAAATATTTTGTATTTTAACATGCCATCAAAAAAATTGAAGAGAACAACCCTCAAGTAATGCACAAGGACTACATAAGAAAGAAAATGTACAGCAAGGTCAGCAAACCAAGCCTTGTTTACTGGACATGGATCTCATTATCACATGATATTAGTTGTTTACAGAAACACCTACATTTCAGGAAATAGCCTTAGCCTCCTGGTGTAGTCTATGGGGAGAAACAGGCACTGAAAATACACAGCTTTTCATGTATTTTTTATAAATTTACATTAGGAAATAATGAATGGAACCTAGAAATGCCTGTTTCTCTTCACTATCAGGGGAGTCTAGACCAGTAGTTCAGATGACAACTCCTACTCTAAATGCTTGCAGTTACTCAGGTGTATTTGACTTAGATTCACTTATAGGTGAGATTTTCATTTTCCTGGGTAACTTTCTATGGTTGTCTTAAGTTATAAGGATGTAAGCCAGAAAATACTAGGGTAGCTTCCAAGCTTTATGGATGTTTATTGAAAGTTAGAAACTAAGTTAGATCAGGAACTGTGGGTGGTCATTGTGTATTATATTAGATATATTTCCTACCCCCAAATCAAGAAGTTGGCTGAGCAGTATGAAAAGTGTGTATTTGCTTATTACCTCAGTAAGATATCCATCTTGTTTGAAAATTTCCCTAATCTTGAGCCTACTGTTCACATCCTCACAGGCAGAAGTTGAAATGACCACCAAAAAGTCAGCTCCAATGGCAGTTCCTTCTCAAATTTCAGTGTGAAGGAAGTGCCCAGGATGTTCCTAACCCTGCAGTTGCTGACTGCAGAGGACCTGAGGCAATAGGTAGCAAGGAGAAAGAACCACTCCTCACCTGACCTGCACAAGCCTGCCACTGATTTATTCCTTACAGCTTGGGAAGTTCAAGCTACCTGCACAGTTCCCTTCTGAAATGCATCAGTCTCCTTTTGGATCAGTCACATTTGCACACAGAAGTCTACGGGATGTGTGTGGTCCCCAGTGTTACTGATGCCACTAAGTGAGGAATTATATACAGGTAGGCTTCTAAGTATTTTTATTCTCATTTTTTTCACATAATGTTTTTCCTTCATCTCTCTCTCCCCCGCAAGGGAACAGAGTTTCTGAGATTTCTTTTGATGAGTTCAAATCATTATGCTTTCTAAATTTGTTCTTATGCAATGATTAGCAAAAGGTAATTTGCTCATTGGGCTTTCATTTCTTGCTTGGGCATGCCTTGTGCTCTTGTGTTTTCCCAGGGGCAGTTACGCAACATTGCAAAGGCAGATTAGTGATGGACAAGGGCATGGTTACTCTGTGTTAAGCAACAGCTAACTTATGTTATTTGTCAAGATTCCTGTTAAGACATGTAGCTCAGCTTTCTTTTTGAAAAGATATGGACACATTTGGTAGTGGTAGTGTAGGTTACTGTCAATCAACAATTTTTAATGAAAAAAATGTATAATTCAAAAACCTACTTCAATCAATAAGTTTGATTTTTATTGTTTTCACTGTAATTGAATGGAGTCCAAGTTGCTTACAAGTTTGATTTTCCTGTATTTCTAGTAATTTTAAGTAATAAAACAAAACTGCAAATGAAAACTATTCCAGGTTTTCTCTATACCTAAGTGACCTGAGACATTCATACTACCTCCAAAATTATTGTCTGCCCATTTTTGTTAATTTTAAATCTTATTTTAAAAACACACAGGGGATTTAGAAGAAAACCCACCACCACTCCCCAAAGCCCCCACACTAGAATTTTATTCTGCCAAATGAATCTCAAAGGAAGATGACTTAAATCACAGTTTTCTCCTGAGGTTAACAAGAACTGAAGGTATTTTGAGTATTATATGAACAATAGCATTAATGAGAAAAGTAGTAGCTGCTATGATAACTACCTGTCTTGGGTGAAGACCAAAAAATTAGCATAGAAAATTTACCTCACTCTGGCATGTTAACCAAAGATTTCAAATCAATTTTACACTTTTATAGTTTTCCCTTGGCATTTTCTTTGAGAGTGTATTTTAGAATGGAGCCTTCTAAGATTTCTTATGGTGCCCAAAATCTGGAAGCTTCACTTGATTGTTGAATGAGGATGATAGGTCAAAATTATGTAGTTGCAGCAATTACAGATGCCCAAACAACTGAGAACATACATTGGCACAGACAGTGTTCCTGTAGTGCAAGCCCCAGCAGGAATGTGCTTCTGACTCAGAGGAACAGCAACATGTTTGCTGCAAAGTTTGGAGCACTGTGGAGGCAATGCACTTTAGCAGATAAACATGGTTCATAGGTGAAGAGCTGTGAATCTCTGGAAGGTGCACAGGCTGTGGAAGCCCCAGAAGGGATCTGTCAGATCCCCCCCAAACTCTCCAAGCTGGGTGTCAGGGAAGAGTGAATTATGATCTTGTATCACATGTAATTAGTGCGTCTAAAGACATTCCAGCTGGGTAAGCTGCATTCCACATGCTTAATGGGGAAGGAGACCTTTTTGCTCCCCTGCAAGATCAGATCAGCTATGCAGTGCCTACAAAATGAGTGTGACGTGCAAAGAAGAGGGACTTCAGAAAGGTGATAACTAGAAATGGACCTACATAAAGCCCACAAGCTGGTTCCCAGAAGTACTTTGTCCACTTATGGACCACTGGAAATCAGCAGCTGAGAGCCCACTACAGGGATGCTGGTGGGAGGGAGGTGAGTGCAAACAGTTTAACTGTTTTTTTACTTTGTCGTGTCTCAGGTATTTCCTGTCACTCCTCCTGTGGAAATTAACTTTAAGGGCAAGTTTATATTGTCAGAAACAGTGTTTGGAGGGGGAGAACAGGTGCTTCTCATACATGTGCATCTCCTTGAGCAGCAGTAAGTAGATGGCAGTTCCCAGAAGCCTTTTTTTTCCCTGATTTTCTTTCCCTGTGTTTGGCAACACAGACTTTATCTGATGGTCTTATGCAGACATCAGCAACAGTCTCATTGCATTAGAATATTTTTACTGTCGTTTGGGAAGTGAAAGGCAATTTGACACGATGAGTTTGATCTCATGGTCAATTTGTGTCATAATTTACATATAGAAATGCAATATTATTGCGATACTATCATGTTAATAAAATTGTGTATGTTAATTAAGACTCTGCAAGTTCCAATGTATGACAAAGACCAAAATCAGAATTGTAATTTGTTCCTAAAATGAACTAAAGACCTTACAGAGGCTATATGTCTTTTCATCCACTTGTGTGCATGTCTTCTGTGCCTGCTTACTCATTAATTCACAGGCCAATAATTTGGACTGGAAGCTGAGCTGTAACATTCAGAGTAACCTATGCAAACATAGAGTTAATACAGTAGTTTAGGAAGGATGCATACAAAATAAGCATGCTATGCTTCCTAAGCACAACTGACACTCTGAAATGCCCCTACAGTCTGGTCTGCACATCATATAAGACCTCAGAAGTATCTAATCCTTTCACTCCACCACCTACCATGAGCTTTTAGCCTCTACCAGATCATGTTTCTTTTTCTGCTACATAGAGAGGCTTGGATTATAAATTTTACTGGTTAAGAAAAAACAAAACAAACAAACAAACAAACAAAAATACAAAAAAACCCCAACAAAACAAACAAAAAATCAAATGAAAACAAAACCAGACCAAACCCTTTAAATGATATTATGCTAAGATTATAAAGTAGTTATCTCAACACGTCCATTCTGAAATAGTGACAGCATCAGACTGTAGGCTAATAGAAAATATACTATTTGTTGTCATAAGCATATTCTTTACAAAGTATAATGGTAGTTAAATAATAATTTTATATAGCTTCCAAAATATATATTCATATATGAAAAAAAAATATCTTTCAGTGTCTAAAGAGGTAAGTAGTTCAGACAGAACAAAAAGGTGTATAGTAAGTATAGTAATACATCAAAGTGCAAAATTCATAATTCTTTGAAAATTAAAAGGTCTCAGAGGCCTTCCCATTTGTCCTTGTCTTTGGGCAGGTACTTCAGTCACAGCTGTAGGGTTGGCCAATTATCCATAGAATCCAGACTACTGACAGAGGTGTTGCTTAGTGGAAAAGCTGACAGACCCAACAGAAGCCCAATTCACACCATCCTCCAGTTCTGCACCAGTGTAGCTAACTTAAACCACTGGAATTCAGGTGAAGTAATTCATAGATAAATTAATTTCAAATAGTTATAAGGAAAAGGAGAAATCTATAACACTGAAAGATTTCTGCAGCTGTGAAAAATGTACCAACAGATTTATTTTTTTAAAAATATAAGCCCATATCTGATGAGAGAACTAATGCATTTCCATGTTTGACACCCCATGAAAATGTTCTATTATGCTTCAAATTAAAACCAGGAAATAGTTCATTTATATGTTCTTAAGAGCACTGAAAACCTTTGGACTTTTAATTTTTTCATCAGGAAATATGGGCAGTAGGAAGCTGAGCTCCTCATTAAATTCTGCTAACTAATTCATGATACATCATTAAAAATTTTAAATCCACAATTTTTGTCAAGTACTTTCCTTATATTAATTATCTAATCACAACAGACTCAATTGATTAGTAGTCCTTGTAAAATGTGGTTTCAGCCTATTGGAAAGGTCCATCTGGTTAGAAAATTAGTCCTTATTATGGGAATTGCTGTAAGAAGGTCTATTTCTACTAAATTGGAGTAGAATATTTAAAACAGGGGATATATAGAGTTGTGGAGAATGACAAGAAAACCATGAAGAAAATGAGAAGATCTTTCTGCTTTATTTGCATGCATTGCATCTCCAAGACTCCATGTACAGTACATATCACAGAATAAACATTTTGAATTAAGTAAATTTGAATTCTCTGTCAGAATGACTACATTTTAAAAATGACCTGTGCCAGATGTTCTTATGTGTCTTTTTGAGGATTCTGGTAGTCTGATGGCATGCTCTGCAAAACATCCACACTTAGAAACATGTGTTTAATTTAATTTAATTAAAAGTCTTGATAAAAATATGTTTCATGATGCATCATCAGAAATTCTGAAATAAACTCTGGCTCACAGGACCCATGTATCCAGTAACCGCTGAGTTAAATAACTGTTTCAGAAACTAAACAAACATTTTTAATAATAATAGTGATACTCCTGGGCATGAAATAGATTGTTTTTCACTCATGTTCTAATAGTTATCATGCATTTGATAAGACACGACATTGATAAGATGTGAGTGCATGTCTCCATAGCTATGAAGGTAGCTAGATATAGGTTATGCATGTATAAATATTTATGTATTTATTCACATATATATAATCTATAATCTATAATTTGACAATGATATATCCGTATCATGTATTAAGATACGTGCAATTGTGTATCCATAGATGTGATTCATGTA
Organism: Tyto alba; assembly: GCF_018691265.1. NCBI lineage: Eukaryota > Metazoa > Chordata > Aves > Strigiformes > Tytonidae > Tyto > Tyto alba. The sequence goes on along the minus strand of NW_024881316.1, from coordinate 36,768,458 downwards.
ACACCATTATAATCTGTTTTTTATGAGATAGTGATGGAGCCACAAAACTTGAAGCAGTATGAAGACTTAAAGTGTCATGATTTTTGAGAAGTTGAATTCAGAATACAGGTCTTTCTCTTTGCACCAATGTAAAATAGAATCAATCAAGTGACATTCATTAAGATTTCCAAAACCACGATTAGCATTGAATAAAACAAAAACAAAGGCAAAAAATATCTATAAATATAATTTCAGTGATGTTAGACAAATACTACCAACCCAAATGTACCATGACAAGTGTTCCCTTTTCTAGAAAAAAAACACATGGGTTTGATTTGAAACATATGAAAGGAATAATGCCTCCTCAACTCCCTCCACCCTGATTCGTATTTCCTGTTTTGTTTTTTTTTTTTTTTTTTTATTTCACTGGTTTGCAAACTCTTGTTTGACAACATGAGGAACAGAAACTTACTTTAAGAAGTAAAAGATGATTTGATTCCAGCAGCTGTGACTTGATTTAAGACACCATACGTTGTGAGACTCACAGTAAAATGAGCTAACAATACTGTAGAGACAAGTACAGACAATTCCAAACTGTATCAAAAGTAAGGATTCATTAAATTAATAGTGTAACTTCAGTGCTTATTCTCAAAAAGCACTTTGCTTTCCATCCGTACACATAACACAATAAACAGAAATTGGTGCACTATGACTCAAATTTAGGGAACAATTCATTATCATCCTATATTCATAACACTTTGAGTTTAAAATTAATTTTAAAATATCTGATTTTTTCATAAAGCGAGAATATGCTGATTTTAAATAACATTTTCTTCAAAAAATATTAGAAAAGTTTATCCTGATCAACACAGAGAGGACATTGAGGTGATTTCTGACATGCCCAATGAGACACTCTTGATGCTGAACACAGCTTCATGGAAAAAAGTCTATACAGTATGTGAAGTGGCATCCTAATTGAGTGTTAATGAGGAATTAATTAGAATTAAGTGCTTCAATAGCAGTTGATGATTATTAGCTTTTATAGGATGGGGCAATTTAATTCTGAAACAGTTCCCTCACATTTTCAAAATGTATATAAAACAAATAGAAAGGCCATTAGTTCCCCCTTCTTCCCTCAAGCCTTGAATTTACATTCCTTCATACAGTGACATTTTTAGGTGATTTTTAGTGACAGCACTAGAAACCTGCCTATCCAAAGGAAAAGGACTATCCAAGTTTTCAGTAAGCTTTTATATCTAGTTTCTGTCACCATATTTCACCTCTGCTGTGAAGAAGCCATTTCTAACAGAGCAAAGGTGTTCAGTGTCCATGCTCACACAATTCTCAACCTGTCTACTTAGCTGACAATCCTTCCATCCAGGCTATAGATACATAGGAAATCTAGCATCTTATAGGAGATGGAGTTTGAAAACAAAACTGGTTTCCCATAGGTCAGAAGACACCTGCCAGGCCATAATGACTTAAGGTAACTGTGGAACTAAGCTAGATACGACCCAGAGACAACAATGGAGAGATTTTGTATTTCTTCAGCCTAACAAAGATTAGACTTTCTGTCAGTAGCACCTCTATATATTTTCAAAAATCAGTGAGACTTGCTATTTTAATTTATTCTATATTGATCTGATATGAGAAAATAAGAGGAAACACCTTCTTAAAAAATTAATCTATTCATGTTCTGTCAAGTACAATAAAAAGTAACAATGTATAACTCAAAAGCAGCAGAAATTCAAAAACAGAGAAAGTTCCATATTCTCACTTTCGCTTTTTTTGTTTGTTTGTTTTTTCTTTTTTTTTTTTTTTTGTTAATGGCTATCATTTCTCTTGAGAAGTTTGCAGCTGGATACAAGGTCTGATATTTTTCTTTCTTCAAAGTATTTTATGTATATTAATGTTAGGGAAGAGGGGAACACAATGAATCTGTGATGTGAAAACAAGCTGAGAGAAAAATAAGATACTGTGGTTGTATATTACTTTTCTAGTTCCTCAGTTTCCCTAGCGATGCTGCTGCTGGAGCTTTCCATGTCAAGCCAGAGCTACCTGCACACTGCTCTGATTGGTACTGGTGGGGAGACCACAGCTCTGTTCAGAACTGCTGTTAAATCTGCACCTGCATATGTAAATGATAACTTAAAAAAATGGCATTTTTAAGTCAGCCAAGTTGAAAACTTAACCCTAAAAGCTAATCTGAATTTCAGTAATTTAATATCACTAAGTGAAAAAAAAAAATCTACAACAATATTTAAATTATTAAAATGGAATATCCATGTAAGTATAAATTGGTTTGCTTAACCTCACTCCCAAGCAAAATAAAATGAACATGTAATGCACATACAATGAAAGGAAGATAGGCCAAAACGGGCTTATGAAAGATGACACGATAAGCATGGTTAATAAAAGCAACAAGATTTAAATAATGTATTTAGAATTTTGTGAGGTATGCACCTTGGTCAGGTACTGGACTCTAACACAAAATTAACATCATCTTCATAATGTTAAAATCTGGCTAATTAACAACTCCAGATTTGAGCTGGACTAGGTGATCTCCAGAGATCTCTTCCAACCTCAGCGATTCTTTGTGATTGTGTGATTCTGTATTAAAAGGGAATATTTTATCTAGGACATAATAATGACTAGCTAGCATGGAGTGGAGTATCAGTCTGCTCATTCTGAAGTATTAAAGACAGAGATCAATCCAGCAAGTTTCTTATAGAAGTGCCTCCTTTTTTTAACCGAGGCATTTCTACCTGTACTGGTGCAACATGCTATTCAAGCTTAACATGGAAGACCCAGCGATGTCATGTTGTTTCTTGTATCTACATAGGGTTCAAGATTATTGCTAACAATATCACTTCTTATTTTTTCCGATTAGTGCATGTCAGCAGGAGTAAGAGATCAAAGTTTTCTACTAATATCTGTAGATCTACATGGTAATTACCACTCATTTTGCTAGCTTTTAAGAATATGCGAGTTACTTAAAATTTAAAAGATTTCTTTATGAAATAAGAAATGTTGGCAGAACTGAATGAAGACAGCATGGCCATGTTGACTCAGGCTTAAAAAGAAAGGAACAAAGTATGTTGAATACTAATAAGCATATACAGTTTCTAACACAGAGCTTGAATTTAGTCAAAGAGGATGAAAAGTCTTGTGTACACAATTTTTTAAGTTCTACCCTAAATCTTATCCATCTTAGTAAACCAGAATGTTTAGGAATCATTGGAAAAATTACTGTTGCAGAGTTTATAACTTCATAACAATTTCATGCACACAAAAAGTATACGTTTATTTGTATATATATATTAATATGTATATAAAGATATATGTAAAGTTTTTATTGATGGATAATCTAAATGAACAACTGGAAAATATTTATTTCTAACTAATCTTCTTGCTGAAATAGAAAAGATCTCTGTGTGTGTATGAAAGGTCCTTTAGCTCAGAAGGGCCCAGCTGGAGGAGTACCAACTTTATAAGGTTATCTTCACTAATCAGATTAATAGTGAAATTACTATTGAATTAAGAGAATTTTTGGAAATTCTTAACCCAAGCAGGAATTGAACTCAGAGAACACCACAGTAGTTTTAATTAAAGGAGGAAAGTAAAAAAAAAAAAAAAAAAAAAGCTAATCTGGAAAGATGGCACACAGTTATGCAGAATTGTCTCAGAGATACAACAGTAAGTATTTTAAATAATGAACAATGTCAATCTGAGGCCGACAAGGATTATTACAAGCAGACAAAATAACAAATAAACAGTAAGCCTTTTAGGGACAAACTGTCAAAGCAATATGCATCTGAAGCCAGGGAAAATGAAGGAAAGTTTGCTGAAAGTCCATGATCATGTGGGAATATGTTCCGGTGGCAAGGACATCGGTGGGAAAAAAAGGGCAAGTCCCATAGTTGCATGAAATAACATTTAACTACACCTGTTACATGGCTGAATCAATCACATAATGATTAAAGCCACAAAGGAAGAGAGATCATCCTTGTTTGAAGACCTACCTAAAAGCAAGGGTCTGGTTTCCAAGAACTGAAATGTAAGGCACGACTATGAAACGTTTGTCCCATGTTGAGACAGCCCATGGGGAGCCCAGGCACTGAGTAATGCATATTTATTATGTGCTGGTTTTGTGTGTGTGGGGGGAGAGGTTTGGTATCAGAGGAGTGGGTTACAGCGGTGGCTTCTGTGAGAAGCTTCTTGAAACTCCCTCAAGTCCAGGTAAGACCAAGCTCTTCACCAAGGTGGAGCCAATTAGTGATGGTGGCTGTGGCTGTGCCTCTGCAAAAACTTATTTAAGAAGGGACCTGGGAGGAGGTGTTGGAGTTGTTAGGAGGAGTTGTGACATCTAGGTGAACATCAAGGTCAGTGCAGAAATGAAGGAGGAAGAGGGGGGAGGTGCATCAGTGCAGAGACATTGTGGTAAAGATGTCAGGCCACCCCTCCTTCCACCCATCGAGGGCTACAGTGGAGCAGAGGCTCACCTGCAGCCTGTGGAGGACCCCACACCGGAAGAGGTAATTGCACCCGAAGGAGGCTGGGATCCCATGGGAAGAAGCAGGCCACACTGTTTTGTTTCAGTGCTGGGAGGATTGCAACATGAGGGGGTGTCCCACACTGGAGCAGCTTGGGAAGGGCTGCATTCTGTGTGAGGGACTCAAGTTGGAGAAAGTTTGTGGAGGACTGTCTTCTGTGAGAGGGGGACCATGCTGGAGCAGGGGGAGAAAGCCTGAAGTTCCTGCTGCACCAAGGTGGAAAAGCAGCAGGACTAACTGCACCTCCCCATTCCCTGCCCCCTGTAACACTGGTGGGAGAAGGAAGAGAAATCAGAAGCCAAACTGAGCCCAGGAAGAAGGGAGGGATGGGAGAAGGTGTTTTTATGATGTGGTAATGCTTCTCACTGTCCTACTCTGTCTGTTAATTGTTGTTATTAGCATCTGTATTAAATTTATGTTCTTTTTTTCTTCCCCTAACGAGTCTGTCTTTTTCCCATGACTGTAATGGGTGAGTCATCCCTCCCCATCCTTATCTTGATTCATGAGCCTTTTACTTAATTTTCTCCTTCTCAGCACTGAGGGGAAGGAGGAAGTGAGCAGCTGCATGGTGTTCAGTTGCCCTCTGACCTCAAACCATGACAATTACTATAAAAGAAGACCTTCCTTTGAGGTATTAAAAATAAAAATTATTTCCATGAAAATGTAAGAACAACAGTGTGGAGTCGAACTCGGTATCTACCAATATCCTGTCTTTGAGAGCATACAGAAGCAGATGCTCAGTAAAAGATTATAAGAATAGAGTGAGCACACAGTAATGGTTTCTTGTAATCTTCTCTCACCTTCCAGAATTCTGTACTCCAGCCACTTTCTGTGCCCTAGACTGAAACTTTATTGTTATATCAGTGTGAAATATTCAGAAACACACATAACGCCAATTAATACAGATATACATTCATATACATGTCTACATAAGTACATGGGCAATTATGTATATATGTAGGTATATAAACATGCATATAAAGGCAGTTTTATATTACTATCTGTACATATATATGTCTAGCATAGATCCAGTTACATTTTGTTCCCCTTTTTTCACAAATTTGATGTTACTTTAATAAATACCAGAAGTGTTCCATTGTGCAAAATAGTGGGTCAGCAGGTCAATTTACTTCAATATATTAGCTTGTTCTTGCCTTCCCCCCTCTTTCTGTGTTCATGAGAACATATTTTACTTAATGTTATAATGTCCTCGATTTTCACTAGGCTTTCTGTTGAGGGGATTTTACAGCTGCTTAAAGCCCAGTAAGTGGGATGAAATTATGATCTGAACTTAGCTCTTACTGTTTTCAATTGTTGGTTTTGCAAATTTTGTTTTTTACATTAAATTTATATTTCATTTTTTCCATGGGAGAAAAAAAAGACAAATTTTAAAGTTATTAATTTTAATTCTCTGGAGAATAAGAACAAATATTTTAAATTTGTAAATTAGAACTTTATCTAAAATGAACTCTTTAGTTTATAAAAAATGAATCATGCAGTGATAAAATATCTCCATGCCAAATATTCATAGCTACAAGGGTCAGCCTTGGCTATGCATGTGGGTATATGTGTGGGAGTGCATACAAAAGCAGTGCTTTATAAAGCTAAAAACTGGAGCATGTATAAAATCATTCACCATGCTAATAGCTATGCAATCAGAAAAAAGGATTTTCACTGAAATCTATTATCAAATCTTATAACCCCCATGTCAACAAAACTAAGCATTTCACTTTTACGAGAATACAGTCTGACATACTAAAAGCAGTACAAAATGTGCTTAACAAATTACTATTTAAGATCAACTATATATATGCCTTTTTTTCAAATGGTTTCTATTAATTTATCAATAGACCTTCTATTGACTTCATGGCTCAATGGCTGACACAGTTCAATCTATGTAGATAGGCCTCCTACAGCAAGATTTTTCAATAACGCTTAGTGAACAATGGAAAACAAACTAGTTACTGAATGTTTTTCATTTATAAGGAAAGGTATTTGTCCTAATCCAGCCAATGCTGAAGGGAGGCAAATGATGGCATCAATACCAAAGCAGATGCCAGAACCTCCTAGCAGACCTCAGAAAAAGAAAATTCACTATCTTTAAGAACTCCATGTATCTATGAGACTTCATTGGTAATGCTTTGCTGTTGGGATGGACTTAGTAATATTTGCAGCTAAATGAAGCAAAAACAGAAACCAAAAAATGATAACTGCCAACCTAGCCACATAAGAGGGCTTCTGAGCTCATTCTTTAGTAGAGCCAGTAAGTGAACGATTCTTTTAAAAGTTTATTTCTTTCTTCCATTTCAGAGAGATATGGTTAACTGAGTCCGCCCTGACACTAGAATAGAATAAGAGGGGGGTGGGGGGAAGGGAAATAAATAAATTAAAGGAAATATTTTTGTAGATATTTTCAAGTTTTGAAAAATTTCAGTTCATGTCTGGACTCTTTTTGTAGAAAAGCTGCGCAGCTCAATAAACAACTGTCTACTCAAACTATCACATGCAAGAACATACTGCTTTTTTTAACTACAGCACAGATTGTGTGTAGGAAAACTCCTACAGATTAAAGAAATAAAGGAAAGGTGGAGCATAACTTTATCCCCTGACACTGCTGACATCTGTAATAATGACCATCCTGCTATAATTTCACTACACAACATCCAAATAATTTCAGAGTAGAAACACATTTATTCTAATAAGCTTCAATTTTGTGTTTTAACTTACAGTGCATTCTTTTTTTTTTTTTTTTTTTGTCAGATGCAGATGACAAAGGCCTTTTTTCATTAGCATATGAACTAAACAAAGGAGTTGAAATGTCCCAAGGAATTCAGAATGAATGTTTACTTACTCTGATTTGTATTAGATAAAATGTATGGCTGGGATCTACAAACCACAAAAAATCCTTCAGGAATAGAAATACCTCAATTCTAATTATTGATTTTTTGTTTCCTTCACTGTGATAAAAATTGTATTTATTGGTATGTAAACGTGCGCAGACACACTGGAGTAGAATTTCCAAAAGTTCATGAACAACTCAGGAGTACATAACTTTCAATTTTGCCCGGATTAGTGGTGCTAAGCATGGTGCTTTCTGAAACCTTAATTTACATTTTCTTCCCTCTTACAGTGTTGGGCCATCCTCGTAACACCTCTCTAAGCATCTCTCTTCTAATTGTGTCTCTTTCATCTAATTAATACAGTATACAGTGCACCTCATATATTCCTTATCTCAATATATTTAATATCTATGAATGAATTTGTTTCAGTGTTGTAGCATGCCAAATATGAGTTTACAGACATATCAGTTTTAAATGAGCACTTCCTCAGCATTTTCACAGTGTCATAAACAGTGGGTGGAAGGCAGGTTTCCAGAAGATTCTTGACATCTAGGAGTCATTTTCGACAGTATGGAGCCAGGAGAGTTTAATTCATAAAGAAACTCTGCTCTACTGAATAATCACTCCCAGGGGCTGAATTTGCAGTCAGCAATTTCCCTTTTTAAAGATTTTTGTTGCCACAGGGGAACACCAGCAACAATGCACACAGAGGGGTGTGAGGAAGGGAAGAGTGCACCTTCTCTTCTCTGACACCTACTCTGCTCCTCCAAATACACTAGCCTTTCTAAAATATTCTTTAATGCATTTTTTCTAACTTCTCTTACAGAATACCTCAAATTTCCCCATTTCCTTTCCAGCTAACAAAACTTCCCCCAGGACTTTTCTCTGTATCCCCTCCTGACCTAAGCAGCCAGTTGAGGCTTGTTTGTAACTGCAGGTGAGTTTCTGGCTGTTAACTTCCTTACCTCCCAGACAAAAGAAATAAGAAATTGAATACTAGCTATTTTACACTTCATCCCCGTGAGCTGGCGCAAAGTCAAAACAGAATTACCGAGAAGGCTGCCAGGAAGCACTAAGGAGTTGTACATATCAAAATATCTCATTATGTATGTTGCTTGGACCTGGTTTTGGATCAGTCATTTGTTATTACAACTACATTGCATAATCTTGCTCATTATTTAACCAACTCCATTTTAGCTATTAATTAATGTTTCTAATTGCAAACAAATGTGATGTCTCCTGAACGCTGACCAAATTGTGAGTTAGAGTTGTGAAATCCACTCTAGGTCCAGACAATAAGGTAGTCTACCTGCTGCACATCAGTGCTAGACCCTGTAGGCACCATCACTAATTGGGTGGCTTTTACTAAGCTTAAAAATCCTTTTTGAGAAAAACTTCAGTTATTTGTCCTGTGCTGGAGGTCATCCCTTGAGTAGTTACCTACCTGCTAGCCATACCAGTTCCTAGGGAAGAGAGCAAACCCAACTCTAGGTTTCATCCTTAATGGAACAGATGTTTGCATAGCGATCCAGTTTCAAGGGAAGGGCTGCAAGGTGCTCTGGCACAGATACTTCATGACGGGCTGCAGTGCATGATATGGATTTGGTCTTCTGTAGTCTTAGTTTGCTGCTTGGACAAATGGTCTTATTATTACTATTATTTAATCTGGAATTTGACTAAGAGGCCAAACATCCCAAATATGTGGAGCAGCCTCATATTTCCTATTGGATCCCCTTACTCTCCAAATGAAGGAGTGGATGTATATTTAAGTATGTACAGAGATATCTGGTATAGAGAAGAAAGAACACAAAATGGAATGGGAGAGCTCTCTCCTGGACATTTTCAGCAGTTTGTCTCTCAGTCCATTAAGTATATGATAGGGAGACTGGATTATCAAATACAACTCACCTTCAAGATGGGCACATAGGAGTTTTGTAAGACTGCATGCTGGGTCAGGTGTCTGAAATACCTGGTCTGAATTCTACACAAAGTCACATCTGCTTTTTAGTTCAGTAGACGTTAATATAAATAGGTTTCTATTATCTGTGGTATTTGCTTTTACTTCTTTCACCCTTGAAAATCTGTTTATTTGCTGTTGTTTTCATTTACTGTGACAATCAACAGTATTTTAACATGTATTTGAAATATTTCTCCTTGACGGTCCCAAACTCTGAAGCTAACAGTGTTGTTAAGTGCTGAAAATTCCTCTGTTTTATTAATGTTCGCTAGAGTTAGATAATCCCTGTGATCCTCCTTCCTAAAACTGCTTTGGAACAGATACCTGATGAATTTCAAACAATGAAAAGGCCAGAACCTCAGCTAAGCTCCTGGTCTATCTCATGTTTAAAATTCATGAATTGCGCATTTGCAAGTTCCTGATTTAAGATCAGGGGAAAAAAAGAGGCAAGACTGAAAACTCCATGTTCATATATCATGAGATTCTAAGATAAATTGAAATTAAAAAATAAAGCACAGTAGAATGTCTTTTCTACTGATTTCTGTAATTTTGTAATTCAAATTCTAGATGAAAAAACCCAAAACATTTAAGTTCCTTCATTATGCACTGTTTAGAATACTTTCATCCAAATATACTTAAGGTACAATATTTAATTACACTTATTATTTAGATCTCCATTAACGAAGCAATTAGACATGTTAGTTTTAACTAGATGAAAAGGAACTGTTGTTCATATCCTTAGTTTGTAATGATGATTGATCTGTCTCAAGTATCACTGCATACCAAATGGCTACATCTAATATATCAAAATATCAGATGCAGTTCTAACACTTAAAAATTAAATTAAATTGAATTTCAAGATTTCTAAATGTGGGACTCCAGTTGTTAATTTTGTCAAGCTTGAATTATCTGGGCTAAAATAATCCACAGGTGTTTGTAGCAGCCTGGTTTTGTTTCACTAGGAAAAAGAAAGAGAATTTTTCTTTTTTTTTTTTTTTTTTTTTTTTTTTTTTAGTTTTTTTTTAGGTTTTTTTTTTTTTTTTTTTTTTTTTTAAAAAAAAAACAGAGTCATTTGCTCAGGAGAGCTGCCCATAAAGCACTCAAAGAAATGGCAGTGCTATCTTAATTTGTCTTTCTAGTGCCTAGGCTTTTTGATATACTTACATAATTACATACTATTTTTTTCCACTGAGCATTGCTTCATTCAGGGTAGAGGCAAGGTGCACCTCAGGGAATAGATGGGGACTGTGCAGTTACACAAAACCCTCCTTGTCATTGTCATAAGCCCTCCAGAATCATTTGCTGCAGAAGATGTCAGGTGTACATTGAGTAAAGCAGGAGGCCATGAGGTGGGGTGAGAAGGTCTTGGGAGGAAAGCAGCAAAATGATGCAGCAGGCTTGAAATATCCTGCTTCTCAGAGCTAAATATTTAAGTCAGAATGTCATATTATCACAACTATACTGCTTCTTGTCTCCAATTTGTTAATTCCTGGCCCAGATATCTCTTACAGATCTGCAATGTACCATGTAGACACACGTAATAGTGTGATCCTTATTTATCTAACTGCCTGCATTGAGGCTCTAGGGTCTGATTTGCAGAAATTGTGTACACTCACAGCTGCCATGGTTATGTGGGACACTGCTTTGAACATCTAATCTGCTGTGTAATTCTTAGTACTCCACAAAATCAGGTGCTGTGTATCTTTGATTGAATGAGAAAATTAGTGGGCACTTTGGATGTTTGTATCTTTGTGTCTCAGTTCTCAATCTGTAGAATGGGGATGATCATTTCATCAGATGGTTGTGGAAGTAAAGTCATTAGTCTAAGCAGAGCATTCAGATACTACAGTGATGAGTACCAGAAGAAAAGCCACAGGAAATGAATAACTATTCAGAGCAGGGTTTAAATAACATGCAGTAAGTAATGTGTTGAACAACTCATTGAGCATAAGCGAGAAAACAGCTATTGAATAGTTGCTCATTACATGGACAGTTGCCATTCTCCGCACTGAAAGCAACAGTAAATAAAAAAATACTATGTGAACCTGTAATTAAAGACTGCACCTAATTCCAAACACAAAAAAGGCATCTCACTATATCTGCTTTGAAAAATGTAATATTGACATTCCCTTAATTCTGACTGCTTTACTCTGTGCCCTTCCTCCTTCTGTTTCTTTTTCTATGTTAGGAATTTGGGCTATAATAACCACTATGATTTTTCAGCTGAATTTTATTTCTCCATAAGCAGCTGGAAAATAACATTTGAAATTATGTAATGTTTACCTGGTCTCTGGACTGCTTTGCTTAACTTGGTAGAGTGATATGAGCAAAATGCGGACAAAATCTGTTTCTGATTCACCAAGTCCCATGCACATTTTTTCATAAGCCATTTAACATGGGAGATCGATTTAATTTCCCATGATCCTAATTTTGCTTGTGCAATCCAGTGTAGGCTTCCTATCCATCTCTTTCCTGAGACTAAAACAGAATTAAAGGTAAAGGACTCTGTGACTGTTGATATACAGTATGGATATCTTAGTGAATATACCTATGCACGCCAAATATAATTCTGCTTTCACTCTGAACTTTATTTAAGTGTTGTTGATATAGCATTCAGGAATATAATCAACAAATCTCTATAGAAACATTTTGTTGGTATAGTTACAACAGTTATAGACTGCAGAACTGTTCTCACTGAAATGTGAGGTGAGACCATAAACTACCCTTTTGACAGTGACATGCCACTGCAAATGTGGTATACCTCAGTCAAATGGAAAAGAAGGGATGCACCTTACAAATCACTGACAAACACCTCTTAAAATACAACAATGCTTTTTCCTAAGCTGTTGCCATTTTCTTTCACTCTATCACATGTGATAGAATAAAATGATACCTTTCACATTGATTTATTCCCAACAGACACCTTATCTAAATTCATCAAGGCATTAAACGATGTAAATAAGCAAAGCTTTTGACTCAAATTTCCCAGAATTAGCAACAAATGTTCATGATCTCATGCAGTTTCCTTCTTACTCTGAATAAACTGAAATGTGTGTGATATTATATGTAAGTAGCCATAATAGGATTAATTTTATTGAAGTTTAGAAATGTGATGTGTATACTTTGACATCTCTGACAATCAACTTCATCTCCATTCATAGTCACTGAAAACCTTTTAGAACCAAATCTGTCTGGCATGTTAGGATGTCTATTTCCAGATGAGACAGACAACACCCAGAAATTCTTTTTTGTTGCTTCACTCAGGGAAACTCAGGGAATCTGGACAACTAATTCAGACAGAATAATGCACATTTGGTCATAATGTCCCAATTTGTTGTTAAATTGATTGCTATGGACACTTAAATATAATCTGTATATTAGAACTATTAGTAAATTAAGGCAGTGATCTGTATGGGCAGTGGAATATCCACATCTAGACTGTTAAACTGTTCAAACAGTCCCTACTAAGGGTAGGACTGGGGCCACCTGGCATTTACCCAACCAGTTCTTTGGTACAAAGTGGCAGTAAACACCTGGCCTGACCTAAGGGTGAGACAGCAAGTCCAACATTATTTAGTTTACAAGTATGGATATGGTTTATATATATTGTATCCCAGTAAGTGAAAGTCATCCATTCTGCACTTGAAAGGAACTTTGTTAGCTGGAGCCAAGTAGAAACATGGCAATAACAAATGCACAATATTAAATCTCTGGAGTTATAAACAACTTTGAATATTTGTCTCTGTCTTCTAGTAGCAGTCAAACTATTTTTCTCTTCTTAAATAAGATTTGAGGCTTTAAATATATTTTTAATGAGATTTGATCTTGTAAGTAAATGTTTACATTTAGGCATAGTAAGTAAATATCCTTGAGGTCAGGATGTCATCTACTCTATCCATAAGACTTATATATGCCTTCCTATGTGGTAGATATTACTCGGATAGGTACATGTCCTAATTTATCTTTCTTTCATTTCTATGCATGTGATAATCTGAGATTAGCAGTAAACGCACCAGGAAAGTAAATTTCCCTCTAATCTGATTAAGTCTCAAGTAAGTGGAGATATATCCTGGGAATGCGTTTGGAACATTTCAACTACCAAAACAAAATGAGATCAAAGTAAAGAAAATGTGTGTAGTGCCTGCTAGAATTTGTAATATTTCAGCTATTTGAACAGTAACATCCTAAATCTCATCTCATGTATATTCTGTGAACACCATTAAGGTTCCAGACAGTACTGATAATGGTGTCTCAGATATTTCAGGCTCTGAAATATGCATACTAAATTCAGAATGGGCAGGTAATGATAAAGCCCAGTAACTATATATACTTTCTTAGGTACAGCAATATATACTGACATATCTGATAGGTGGGAAAAGATGAAAAAGAAGGTAGAGGGTCACATTAAGTGAGACAAAGCTAGATCAACCAAAGGCAAAGTTTTTGAATTAAAGGGTAATAAAATAGGCAGGCAGATAGTGGATTAAAAAAGAGTGATGATAATAGAGACAGAAGGGAAATGTACTGCAATTCTGAGTTCTGCAGCTGTAAAGATTAGAATGCAAAGGTGATAACAGTAAGCAGTTTCCATTCAATGCTTTATATTCTTCTTTTCTAGTTAGGTGCTATTATTTATCATCTATTTGAAGTTTCATATTCCTTTCCCTTTCTGTGTGTCAAATCCTTCCCCTCCACCATCACCTTAATCCCCCTTTTTTTTAACTTCTTCAATTTGAATCTTCACTTTTTATCATATTATCATTCCCTTCTTCCTTTTCTTGTAAACTGACTCTCTTGGTCTTCTGGTTGGTGCTTATCAGTTTGGTGTATGTTATGGATATGACTCTAACTCTGAGGGCAATTATGTTGAAAATAAGGACAATTCATCAGGAATTTTTATCTGTTCATGTCTACAGTCTTCCTTTCCAAAAGAACTTCTGGTCTCTGCCTTCCTGTGACGTGGGTTTCTCCAAAGGAATCATCATGGATTTGCACCTGGAAGCATGAGATCTGGAAGACTGATCCAAACCTTTACTCCAAACAGGACAAACTTTAAAGTTAAAATAAGTTGCTTAGGGCTGTGTTTTAAATATCTCCAAGGATGAATGTTCTTCTGCCTTTCTGGGCAGCCTATTTCAGTGTTTGACTACTTCAACCTTGCAAGGCTGAGAGCAGACTTTGCCAGTAAAGACCAAGGCAAAGAAGGAATTGGGTACATTCATTTGACCTCAAAATCCTAATGATCACATAGGGCAACATGTAAATAATTTGGGAAGCTAATACCAGCTAGTGTTCACCATCGCGTGCACTAACTCATCACTTGGGAGAATTGGATTGTATCAGATTGTGAAACTGAGTAGATTTTCTAAATTCATGCTGTAATAAGTTTCCCAGAAAGTATTTTCCCCCCTCAAAGATATGACAGAATTTGTACTCAATTTGCACATGGCAAAACTGACACATGATGAGGTTAGCATAATATAATTGTCAGTGCCCTAAGCCTGTAACTATAAGAGGAGATCAAATATGGGAAGTTGAAAGATGGTTCAAAATTCTCTTTATTAATGTGTCTTAGGTCTTCAAAAAAGGGGCAACATCTGATATGATAACATTATTTTCCTTTAATTTGTTTTGAATTTTAACTTATCCAAAAAATTATCTAAGTTTTAAGATTTAGATCAGAAATTACAAAGGAAAATTTAAACCCTGGGAAGTCATCAGAAAGAAATGCGTCTAAGTTTTTACATGGCATATGTAATACATACTTCAGTATTTTTAGTACATTTTAAGTAGGGGTGCAAAGCATTTTGCCAACAGACTGCCAATGCTTATATCAAGTTAGGCCTTTCACTAAGAAAATCTTCCAGAAATAACCAGAGAGAGAAACATATGTGTTAATAAGTATTATTCTACCTATTACAGGCAGCATTTGCTTGTGCTTAAAGCTTATGATTGTGAGTTAATTGATCCATAATTTTGTTTCTGACAGGAAAAATAACTGTACAAAAAATATATATAGTATGGTTCTTAATCTTAGATTTAAAAAATAAAAAGATAAAATATTTCCAGAAAATGAAATGAGACAGAAATAGACAGAAAAATGGTCAAAGTACCAATCATTTGGTAGAACTATTAAGGGTAAAGCAGTCAAATGAAATTCTACCTATTAAATACCTGCCATACCTTATACTAACTGCTGAAAAGTTGAGGTCTATGAAAGCAAAGGTCATTTCTGTAGTTTTAACAGCAAAAAGCTTTCAGTTAACCTACATCTTAAAATTACTGAATAAATAAAACTTTCAAAGTTAGAAAGTTTGTGAAATATATTACATCAATACAATTTATTCATAAAAAAGCTTAAATGTACAATCTTACAAAGGTGAAACATGTTGATGTCACCATTATTCTGTGATAACTCAGTTCTTAATGCATTCAGCTGTGAACTGCCTACTGAATAGAAACAATGCCTCATAATAGCAAAATCTATTTTCAGATCAAGTGAAAAAAAAGACAATTTACATGTCACCTTTACTCTGCTGCCTGGCACTGTCATTAAAGAAACACTCTCAATCAATATTTCTCGTTTGTGCATTAAGTATTTGAATATATAAAAAGCATTAACATTTGTCAAACTCTACCTCTTTCAGTACATTTGGGGGTTTGACATTGTTCTTACGTTTTCAAAAACCTTGTGAAATCTTAATGATTAAAAGCATTTCTCTATTTTCTCAAACTTTTAATTACAAGTCATAGTACTACACAGACCTTGGATACTACAGGACACTTTGCTTCATAGACTGAAGATAGTCAGAGATTAATTGCAAATCCAACATATTTATTGAGCAACTCATACAGAAAATTCAAAACAGCTAAATTTTGCTGTGTAGCCATGAGAGGGCTGATCTTGGTGCTATTTAGGTGAGGTCTAAAGGGA
The DNA here is from genome assembly GCF_018691265.1 of Tyto alba. NCBI lineage: Eukaryota > Metazoa > Chordata > Aves > Strigiformes > Tytonidae > Tyto > Tyto alba. The sequence continues at coordinate 36,752,195 of NW_024881316.1, read as the reverse complement.
GTCTGAAGGCCTCTTGGATTCCTGGATGCAGTGCTGAAAGCCCATAGGGAGAATTTATTTGAAATATATGCTATTTGCAATGCTAGCAATTCAGCAGCTTAAAATATAATAAAACTGATGTATGAGGGACTACTGTAAATCCAGGATATTCTTGGAGAGAAAACAGTCAGTCCTTCTAATTGTGACATTGCAGATGGTGTTATTTTGACTTTATCCTATTCTAACTCTGTTAAACCTTTCCAGCATGCATTTTTGTGAGGGTAGGTCTGCAATTTAGCTCATATATTTAACTACAATTATCAATCATCATTATTTAGACAAGGAAGAGAAGTACTGTACACTATCTATAAATACCTTGGAGGAATTTTTGGTTGGTTGTTTGCTTGTTTTTGATTTGCAGTGTGGATTTTGTTTTTTTTGTTTGTTTGTTTGTTTGATAGGTTGTTTTTTTTTTTTTTTTTTTTTTTTCTCCCAATCATCCGACTACATACAGGGCTAAATTTGTAAATATTAATTTTCTGGTTGCAAAACCAATGCTTGTTGAATCAATGCTACTACACTCTGTTAAGACCAAAAATACAAGATGGTTGCATTCAGTGTAGGTGTTTGCTGATAGTCAAATGAAATAGCAGATGTCCCTAACTCAGGCTAAATTTCAGATTACTCAAAGGACTTGTTTAGAACAGTGCTAGATGTCCTAGGTCAAAAACTTATCAGGCAATATGCTAACATTTTAACAGTAGACAACTAAGTTATAGTGACCTGGAATTCACTAGCATAAAGTCAAGGCTGAAGGGTAGGAAAGGATGCAAAGGTACAGCCATTCCCAATACAGATCTGTAACTTCAAATACAGGTGTTAAAGTGTGAAACATATCAATAATATTTTTAGTAATGAAGAATAATCTTAGACCCACTTTCCCAGTCAACAAACCCTACCAAATGTCAAGAATGTCTAATATCTGAAAACACAAGTTGGGCAAATCAAATTTGTGTGTTAAAATAGGAGCATTTCATAATACTAGGGATGTGCTGAGAAATTTTAAGTGTTTATTTTTCTTTTTTAAATAAATTACATAGATTAGCTAGAAATTATTTATATAAGGCTTAGTAGATGAAATTCTATGCCCTGTGTTATAAAGGAAGGTATAATAATCTCAGCAATTCCTTCTTCTGTGGCCAAATAAAACTTCTTAAAGAAAGGTACTAAAAATAAGGCATAATATAAAATTTATTTCTAGCTTTGCTTAACTTAATTTTAATGGAATTCTGGCGTTTCTTTTGAAAAAAGCAATCCTGAAGACTCCTTCTTGAGCAGCTGCAAAACCCATTAGGGGTAATATTAGACAGAAACTATAAATAATCCAAGACATTTTCTTCCTGAGAGAATACTACACTCCTCTGCAACACTTAAGTATTTCATAAGAAGTGGCCAACATCACCTTTTGAGTTTTTCCCTTTACTATGTTTCAACAAATGAGTCATGCCATGTGATATATCTTCTATCAGAATGGAACTCCAGTTATGGACGTCTTGTGTATAAACACCTAACTCATGTAGTCTGGGTGCCAGTGGACTGTTTTGTGCTGTTTACAGAATGTCTTATTCATCATGTACATTTTAGAGAGCCTGGATGTCTGACTGCATTAATTGAACCACCCATGACGCTAATTTTAGATATGAAATCTAAATTGGAATCACCTAAAGGGCCTATTTGGGTCTTGTTTCTATTCCCTGAAATAAATATTTAAATCTTCAGAACATCTCTATAAGAATACAAAGAATTAGAAACACATCTTAATTCCAATACATAAATACTATCATAATTCTATCTCAAACATTATTTTCTCTGCTCTAGAAGTCTTTATAGTCTGTTTGAATGATTACTTTAATAGTGATATTTTGCAAAGCAATTTATCGTATTTACTCTGAAAGAAAGTAAAAGCTAATATACTGATTTTTAAAAGCTCTAGTTTCCTCCTCATGTAACCTTCACTGATGACTGCAAAGACCAAGCAGTTCCCACATTTTTCACTTGCCAACTCAGTTCTGATTGTGTGCTCTCCATCACTTTTTCCTTCACCAACCCTGCAGACTATCTTATTTCCTTGGTAGTCCCACACAGAGTCTTAGACTACTTTGTAACAGGAAAATGCTTTCACCCTCAGGATTAATTCATACATGCCAGATCTGTTCTAGAGTAGTTTACCTGTACACTGCTAAAGTCGATTGCCTGGTACAGTGGATCACTGTGTATGGATGACTGTAGCATTTAGATTCATAGAACTGTTTAGCATGGAAGTCATCTCTGAAGATCATTTAGTCTTATCCTCCATCAAAGTAGTGCCAACCTAGATTACATTACACAGGGCCTTGCCCATTCAGTTTTCAAGGGTACCCAAGGGTGGAGAACTCACAGCCTCTCTGAGCAACCTGTTGCAGTGTTTGTCTGCCCTTGGGGTGAAAAATAAATCCTACTGAATAATTGGAATTCATCTTGTTGCACTTTTGACAGATGCCATTCATTCTTTCTCTGTCCTCCTCCAAGAAATGTCTGGCTCCATCTTCTCTATATTCTTTCCACTAGGTAGTTTCCATATCTCCCCTCATCTATTTCTTCTTAAGGCTGAGCAAACCCATCTCTTTTATCTTCTCCTTTGTCATGATTTGAGCTCAGGGCACAACTGAGCACCACACAGCTGCTCACTCCTCTCTCCCCCCCAGTGATGAGGAGGAGAAAATAAACCAGGCTTGGGATTTGAGAGAGGACCAGGAAGGGCAAATCACCCATTATGGTCACAGGCAAAAGGCAGACTCGTTAGGGGAAGAAAACAAAGAACATAGATTTATTACAGACATTAACAGTGACACTTAACTTAGTAGGACAGTGAAAAGCATTGTCACATCTCGAGAACACCTTCCCCCCACCCCTCCCTTCTTCCCAGGCTCAGCTCTGCTCCTGATATGTCTAACTCCTCCACACAGTGGTGCAGGGGGCAGGGATTGGGGGGTGCAGTCAGTGCTGCCGCTTCTTCCACCTTTCATGGGGGAAGCTTCCAGAACTTCTCCCTGCTCCACCGTGGTCCGCCTCTCACAGGAGACAGTCCTCCACAACTTTCCTCCAACTTGAGTCCGTCCCACGGACTGCAGTGTTCCCAACGCTGCTCTGGCATGGGACACCAACTTACTCCAACTGGAGTCCCTCCCACATGCTGCAATCCTCCCAGCACTGAACTACAACAGTGGGGTCTGCTTCTTCCCACAAGAACTCGGACTCCTTCGGGTGCAGTCACTTTAGTAGTCCATGAGAAACACCTCACAGGCCATAAATCAGCATCTGCTCCACCATAGATCTTCATGGGTGGTAGGGGGTGGGGGGAGGCACCCTGACATCTCACCACAGGATATAGGGGTGTCTCTTCTCTGGCACACCTCCATCATCCTTTCTTCCTCCGTTCCTCCACTGACCTTGGTGTTCATGCAGCTGCAGCAACTCCTCCTCACAAGTCCGGCTCCTCTTCACCATGTCCATTCTTAAATATGCTATCACAGAGGCGCAGCTGATTGGCTCAGCCCTGGTGCAGAGGTGGGGTTGACTTGGAGCCGGGGGAGCTTTGAGAAGTTTCTCACAGGGTGCCACTGCTGTATCCCCCTCCCTTTGTTTCCAAAAATAAAACTCCACCACTCACTTAAACCCAGGACATCCTTGTACATTATGTGCTCAAGTCCCCTGACAATCTTGGTGTGCCTCCCCTGGACCCACTTATATGTTTTTCTTTATTGTGTTGGGACATAACTGAACACAGTATTCAAATGTCATCCCACAAGTGTGAATAGAAGGAAAGAATCAAGCTCAATTTGCTGTCTTCATGTATGCAGTTTACATTCTTTGCTGCAAGGGAACCCTGTTGATTCTAGTTCATCTTGTTCAGCAAGGCTCCCAGTCCCTTTTCTGCAAAACTGAGCCAGCTTTCTGTCCTGTTGACCAGCAGCCCCTCCTGTTCCATGGATTTATTTCATTACAGGTGCAGGACTCTGCACTTTCTCTTGATGAGTTTCATGATGTTGCTGGCAGTCCATTTTTCGCAATCTGTCAAGGTCTCTGAATGGCAGTCCACCCACCAGTGTGTTGATTAGTTTTCACATCAGTTCTGTGTCCTCTTAAAACTGGGTCATTCATGAAGTTATTAAACAGTATTGTCCTTAACATTGTCCTTATGGAATCACACTGGTAATTAGTTGCAAGTTAGACTTTTTCCTGATGTTCACAACACTTCGAGCCCTGCTATTAGACAGTTTTTAACTCACCTTGTAAGTCACTCATCCAGTCCAGCTCTCTTCAGTTTGGTTACAAGGATATAAGGTCAAAATCATGCTCATGGATGCTATGACTGTGTTAAAAGCATTGATAAGGTAAACAACATTGTCCTGGGTTGAGTGAGTGGTGGAGTTTTTTGGTGTCAGGGGAGGGGGATATCGGGGTGGCCCGCTGTGAGAAGCTTCTCGAAGCTCCCCCAGCTCCAAGCCAGCTCCACTTCTGTTTGGGAAATTGAACCCATCAGCTGCGCCTCTGCAATAACATATTTAAGAAGGGACGTGGTGACGAGCAGTCGGACTTGTGAGGAGGAGTTGCTGCAGCTGCATGAACACCAAGGTCAGTGGAGGAATGGAGGAAGAAAGGAGGGGGGAGGTGTGCCGGAGCAGAGACCCCCCTGTATCTTGTGGTGAGACGGCAGGGCGGCCCCCACTGCCACCCATGAAGATCTACGGTGGAGCAGACATTGATTTATGGCCTGTGGCTCCTGCTCAGATGATCAAGGTTCTGTGCCCAAAGAAGGCTGGGGTCTCATGGGAAAAGGTAGCCCTGCTGCTGTAATTCAGCGCTGGGAGGATTGCAGCATGCGGGGGAGTCCCACGCCGGAGCAGCTTGGGAAGGGCTGCAGCCCGTGGGAGGGAATCCAGTCGGAGGAAGTTAGTGACCCATGACGGAGCAGTGTGGGGAACGCTGCAGTCCATGGGAGGAACTCATGTTTGAGAAAGTTTGTGGAGGACTGTCTCCTGTGAGAGGGGGACCACGATGGAGCAGGAGGAACAAGTTTCGGACACTCCCCTCACCAAAGATAAGGGAAGTGGCGGCACTGACTGCACCCCCCATTCCCTGTCCCTGTGCCACTGGGGGAGGAGGTAGAGGTATCGGGAGCAGAGCTGAGCCTGGGAAGAAGGGAGGGGTGGGGGGAAGGTGTTCTCAAGATGTGGCAATGCTTCTCACTGTCCTACTCTGTTATGTGTTGTTAGTGTCTGTAATAAATGTATATTCTTTTTTTTCTTCCCCTAACGAGTCTGCCTCTTGCTCGTGATCATAAAGGGGAAATTTTCCCCATCCCAGTCCTATCTCAAACCCCAAGCCTGGGTCTCTGTCCCTTCTCATTGTCGGAGGGAAAGGGAGAGAGAGCTGCTGCATTGTGGTTGGCTGCCAACCAGGCCTAAACCACGACAAACTTCGACTGCACTTTTCTCATTGATGAAAACACTCGTCTTAACATAGAATGCCAAAGTCTCCTTTGGGCCATATGTTGTACCACTTGGTGTGTGAGGAGCAATTATTAGCTTATATATTTTCTTCATTTCAAAAGGTCTGAAATCCTTATAGTTTGAAACTAAGATCAGCTGATGTGTTCTCTGGAGGTGCACAAAGGCATACATGACCACTAGAAGGTACAAAAGTCACTGCAATAGTAAGGGAGGTAATCAGATTGTCAATCGGGAATGGCCTTGGGGTGAATTATCCTCTGAAGTACACCTAAATTTCATTTCAGGAAGGACTAGTTGATTCACTACATAAGAGTCTGAGAGTGAATAGACAATTAAGTAAATGGGTTTCTGAGAATAAACCAGGGAACAAAGTTCTCTGACAGTATAAATGTACTTTTAGCTTAAAAACTGAACTCTTTATCACTTTGCTATCTGGTATTTTCTCTGACAGGATTATTGGCTAGAGGAGACCAGGGGGGAAAGCACAAGGATTCCTAGTGCAGCTCTAAACTTTTCAACGTAATTTAGAACATGTATTTTCAGGCATGTTGCATGTCACATGGTGGGTACTTGGTAGTGTCAGAACCAAAGTTCCTTTCTTTACAGCTAAAGAAGGGTTTCAAACTTCTTTAAGCTATACCATGGAAAAACCTGGAAACCACTGATCTAGAGGAAGACAAACACAAAAGCATTAGAATCTGACTTAAGGGTTACACTGATTTTATAAAGGGACATTTTTAATAGTGTGATTATTAATTGTTTGATCCAAAATAATTCTGCAAAAAGTATAAAGATGGACAAGAAGCATGAAATCTACAGAGTAGAGCAGGTGGAAAATCAAGTATGAAATTGGCAATTGTTTGAGTTACATGTGAGTCTAGAGCGTTATTGTTAGACACTGTGTGACTGGAACCAAGCTGCTGAGGTTATGTTATCTAAACAATGGCTATTTATCATGTTAGAGTAACAGGATCTTTAAGCCAGATTTGAAAAATGTGCAAAATTATGACTTAATTGAACCAAGCTACACAAGGCATGACCAACAAACGGCTTAGATATGTGTAATGGGAATTTTACGAAGAAAGGAGATAGAATGGAACACCTCATTTCCTAAGCAACCCATGGATTTCTCTCCTGCCACATCTGCACAGAATAAAGGGGACAGGGGTATGGAATGATACAAGGACAGTTAGGAAGACAGGTTTATTCCCATTTCTTGGGTTTACTTTGTCATGTTGTGACAGTATTAACTTATAAACATCAAGACTGGATGATATCATATCTGAATGGAAGGTGTTGAATTAGGAAGTGGTTGTTATATATCATCACTGAACCAGAAGATATCTATCATTTGTGTTAAATTTATTATACTTATTCTGCCTTCAGATTGTATTTTGTGCAGACACGTTTCTGGCTGAGGAGAGACTACTACCTGCATTACAGTAAAAACACAAAAAATATGGAATGAAAAAGATATTTTTAATTAATTACTGTTAAATAACATCTGCCTTTTTAGATTTTGCTGTTGTTGCTCTTGTCATGCTGTACAATGGGAAGATCATATTCAGAGAGATCATGGCTTTGGTTTGCTCATTTCAGAGGCATACACTGAACAAGCTTAACTTTTTTGCTGTTTTGCTTATAAATCCAGAAGTTAGTCATTGATTGGTTTGAATTTGAAGGAACCTTAAAGATCATTTAGTTCCAACCCCCCTGCAACAGGCTCAAAGCCCCATCCAATGTTGGACAGTTCCAGGAAGGGGGCATCCACAGGTTCTCTGGGCAACCTGTTCCAGTGTCTCACCACCCTCACATTGACAACTTCCTTACTTCTAATCTAAAACTATCCCTCTTTCAGTTTAAAGTCATTTTTCCTTGTCCTAGCACTGAAAGTCCTTGTAAAAAGTCCCTCTCTGGCTTTGCTGCAGGCCCCTTTTAAGTACTGGAAGGCCACTATAAGCTATCCCTGGAGCTTTCTCTTCTCCAGTGTAAACGACCTCAACTCTCTCAACCTGTCTTCATAAGTAAGATACTTCAGCCCTCTTATCTTTGTGGCCCTCCTCTGGACTCACTTCAACAGGTCCACATCTTTGTTATGTTGGGGACCCCACAGCTGGACACAGGACTCCAGGTGGAGTCTCATGATGGCAGAGTAGAAGGGGACAATCACTTCCCTCAACATGCTGGCCACACTTCGCTTGATATAGCCCCAGAATATGTAAGTGAACGTTGTTGAGTCACGTTGAGCTTCTCATCAACCAACATCTCAAGTCCTTCTCTGCAGGGTTGCTCTTGATCCACTCTTCGTCCAGCCTGTGATTATACTTGGGATTGCCCCAACTCAGGTGAAGGACCTTGTATGATATCAACTCACACAGCAACTTTTAAGCATATGGAACTGATCAGATTTAAAAGCAAAAAAGTAATGATAAGAATCAACTACAAAATCTCAAGTCTGCAGTGTTTCTGACTTCAGTTGTGACAGAATTGTAACCATACAGTTCGTATAAACTAATTAAATAAAAATAACAGTTGAAGCATAGAAGAAACAATGCTTTGTGTGGCACTGCAATTTTTGTCTCCTAATTGTTCTTTTCTTGAATGTGCAAAGTGCTTATTCACCTAGGGTGGAAGTTGCAAAACTGCACCTTGTATGCTTTACTTTATATAGATGGTTTATAGGATAAAAGAACAGCTAACAACTAAACAATGACATTACGTAGCAAGAGTGCCTGAAAATATATTTGTGCATTTTTAAAGAAGAAGAATCAATATGTGCTTCTGAGAGTATATCATGCCAGTGTGCAGCACCCATCATTCTCTCCCTTTAGATTACAAGGTTATCAATGAAGCTGTCAGTCACAACAGTGCAGTTCATTTGCAGGAGCCAAAGCCGCATCACCAAACTGTCCACAAATCTGGGAAACTGCTAAGGGAGAAAGGAAAATGACTGTGAGTCTTAATGCCACCAAGCTAAAGTGTGAGACCTTGATCCATGCTCATGGATATCTCTGGCAGACTTCCTGTGTTCCCCAGAGAAAGCAGATTTTTCTCAGATTTCCTTCAATAAAAAATGGGGATAACACTGTTGCTGAAGTCAGGGGTTTTGAGCAGATTATTAAGTGCATAGACATTACAGTGATGGGGAATGTCACAGTTAAAGTCTTTGATGGAGTTTTCTCTCCAGTATGAAAAGAAAAATAAACCAAACAAAACTCACCTTTTTCCAGCTCAAAAAGAAATGCTCTCCCCATGTCACTGCAAACTCAAGATAGCTATGTCCAGATAGGTATGCTTCAGAATTATGTTACATCCTCAGATATCTCTGTGATGAAAACCATTGCAAAATCCATTTGAAAAGGGCTATATAGGATATACATCATATGCACTACTGCCTCGATAAGTGTTTTCTATTTATACTGCACTTTTTAGGTTGTTTTCAAGCACCAAGCATCATTTGAGAGGCTGGTTATTAATAAAGAAGGCTTCATAATTTAGCACTGCTATACTATTAGTTTCTACTGCTTAGTCTCATATCTATATAAAAAGAACTGAAAAGTCCTGATGAGGACTTGGATGTTATTTGAAGGCTGGAATTTAGTTACATCATTAACCAAATTGTAAATGATAGTAAACTGTAAAAAAAAGTGTTATAGCCATGTTTGAAAAAGCTAGGTTTTCCTTTCTGTTAAGCTGTGACTGGTTTTGTCCTCACAATCTGTGAGTGTTCACAACATAGAAACACATTCTACAACTACCTCTTTGACTGTGAAGCTTTATTTTCTGGTAGAAATCAATAGCTTTTGCTTTATAACACAGAAAGGAATCTGAACAGCATTTGTGGCAGTTTAAGCATGTAATTTCTATTAATGTTAAGGGGAACTGCATGTCTAATCTACCATGCACAGCCCTAAAAAAGTTACTTCAGTACATCTTTTTTTCCAGAAGAACCAATTGTGGTATTGCTTGTCACAGTAAGTTGATAGGCAATTTTACTCTTTTTTGTTACAAGCAACAGCCATTGACATTTCTCTACCTAATTCATGTCATCATTACAGATACATTTATAACTATTACATGAACATACTATTTATACAAGAGAAGATGGGGAATCAAAGCCAATGTTTGTCTGTGAAGGATACAAAACCAGAAGCACATTTTCTCTTAAACAGATGGGATCAACCAGTATAGGTTAATGTGTATTTTCAGTAATGTTTGTCCTTATTCTACCCTGTGGAAGCCTCTTGTAGCTGATTTCAACAACATGAAGTACGTTTTGAGGGCACCTGGAAAGTAAACAGACAGCCTTATAGAAGCCAGATATTCCTTGTTTCAAGTTATCAGGGATCCATGGATTTGCACCTTTTCCGCACAGAATTCTTCATTTTCAAAGTCTGTAGCTAAAATTTTCTGCTCTTCCATTTGCAGAATGCCCTTTCACTACAGTTTTACTGGTAGGTCACCAATTTAAAGAGAGCTTGGGCTGTTCCTAACAGATCTTCCAATATGTTGGAGAAATTAAATTATTTTTGAGCCTGACTTTAGTTCCCAGGAAATGAGGTGCAGATCCCAAAGGATATCCTCAGTAAAAATTGTCATAATTGACACTATGGTATATTGGCAGTCTTCCTTAAAGAGGACAAGCACTATCTGACCTGAGTCATATTCTCACCCCGAAGAATACTACTCTAGAAAATAATATTATGTAGTATGGGATACTTCTAAATCTCCCTTTCATTTTTTTCCCCTCCAATTTATTCATCCCTATTAAAAATTCATTAGGATAGATGTTGAGTGATTATTCATTCAGAAAGAAATAGCACTGACTTTTCAGATGCAAGTGTAGCCATTATAAGGGCAAGAAACTGTTTTATATTCAAAAGATATTTGCAGTTACGTACACAGCTTAATCTAATTTAGGTAGCTAAGCATTAGCTGTTACAGTTCAAACTAATTACCTTAGACTCCTAAACATGTGTGTTGAATCATCCTTGGGAATTACCTATTTTTCTCCACTACCAAAATAAATTTTTAGGTGCCCAAATTAGATGAGGTAAATCCTATGCAGTTTGTTCAGTCTGTTAAGTGCTGATAGTCATAGGTCAGTCCCCTTGTGTCCCAAAACACTGGGGCATAAGACAACTCTGGAGCTGATACCATTTAGATAAATTCATATGCACTGACATGACATGATTGTGCAGTGTTAGTGCATTCTGCCTCTCAGGTGGCTTACTAGCCTGTAGGCATATTCTGGCACTTCTAACATTTACTTTGGGACCAGGACTGGTTCGCACTATCTTGGTTTGGATGGTAGATAGCGTTAGTTGTATTGAAAAAACTGTACAATTTGAATCCATCTGGGCAGTGAACTAGGTGTAAAGGCAGCTTCATTTCAGCATACAGACAGATATTAAACTATCCAGCCTTTATTTGACTGCATACATGGACTTGTGGGAGCCCATTTAAGACTATATTCAATGTATACATTACAATTTTCCTTTATTGATGGCATCCAGATCTTTCTTTCAAGGATTCTAGTGGAAGCTTTCTATAATGGTGAAAGAATATTCTTGCCCATGTCAGGAGAAAGCTTGTCAGGAGATTACGGATTGGGTTCTTCTATATCCAGCTGGAAAATAACTTTTGTAGCCAAGCATTTCAAATTGATTTGGCTGTTTCACTATTCCCCCTGTTTTTATATACTAACATTTGCCAGCAATGAAAATAATATTATTTATAATTTTTTATTATGTTCCTTTTTCTCCTGGACATAAAATATTTTTGTTTTGTTTTGCTTTAAAAATCCTCCTAGATCCCCCCAAAACAGAAGGGGAGGATCAGACTAATGAAAATACAGTTTTCTCCTTACCTGTCCTCAAAGTATCATCCAGACCCTCAGCTGAACCTTCTCTCATCTATGTTGAAAGCATGGAGGTTATCAGGCTGGTCAGTCTGTCTATATAGAATATTACTGGCAGGAAAGTTGTCACCATTTGAGCCTGCTCAGCAGCTGAACACCCTGCAGTCGCTCAACCACCCTCCCCCCACTTAGGAATGGGGAGGGAATCAGAGGGGCAAAGGGAGACTCACAGGTTGAGATAAAAACAGTTTAATAACAGTAACAGAATAATACACTGACAGCAGTATCAACGGGTAATGTACAATACAGCTGCTCACCACCCACTGACCAACACCCACCTGCTCCCAGCCAGCAGTCCCAAACACAAAGTCACAGCACCTCACTCCTGCCTTTATATAGTGAGCACAATGTCACATGACATGGCATATCGGCCAATCGGGGCCCAGCCCTCCAGCTGTGCTCCCCCCGCCCCCGCACACAGGTGAGGGCACTGGGACCTGGGGAGCCCCTCCCACTGCCAGACCAACGGGAACTCTAGGCCAGCCCCAACCAGGACAAAAGTATTTGGGGATCCTCTATTTACCCTAGAGGTCTGGGCTCCTAACAAGAAGAAATTTCAATCAGTGGGAGAGGTCTTTTATATAATGAATTATTTGAAGAAGGTTTAAACACGCTAACATCTTTCCTCACTACCCTAAATTCTTAATTTTCCTCTTTTATCCTTATACAAGACTTCTGACTGTGTCTCAGTGACACCTTAACTGTCCAAATCTCAAATACTTATATTAGCTCCTCAGTCTTAAAGTCTGTTCTATCTTAACTGATCCCTTAGTTTTTCAGGATCTCTCCCATTTTATCAACTCCTGTTTTTCTTGTATTCCCAAAGATACTCCTCAGTTTCAGGTCCCCCAAAGAACCATTGACCTCTCACTACAATCTTTCAATCTTGGCTTCAGCTACTACTGAATACTGTTCACATGCAGGCTGAGTTTTTCTGTCCTTCCCTTACAGCCAACTGTGAGAGCCAAAAATCAAATAAGCAACAGTAATGGCTCAGTACAGTAAACATTTTCCCTTTCCATAAGAGGCAGCTCCCGTCCTTTGTCCCTGTCATGGTCTCAGCTCAGAGGGCAACTCAGCATCATGCAGCTGCTCACTCCCCCTTTCCTTCCAGCGCTGAGAAGGAGAAATAAAGCAAAAGGCTCAAGAATAGAGATAAGGACAAGAAAGGATGACTCATTAGGGAAGGAAAAAAGGAACATACATTTAATTCAGACACTAACAACATCAACACTTAACAGACAGAGTAGTACAGTGAGAAGCATTACCACACCTTAAAAACACCTTCCCCCCACTCATCCCTTCTTCCTGGGCTCAGCTTTTCTCCTGATATCTCTTCCTCCTCCCCACAGAATGCAGGGGGCAGGGAATGGTGGTTGCAGTCAATGCTGACACGTATTCCATCTTGAGGGGAGGGGCAAAACTTCTGGAAGTTCTTCCCCCTGCACCAGTGTGGTCCCCCTCTCACAAGAGACAGTCCTCCACAAACTTTCTTCAACTTGAATCCCTCCCACAGAATGCAGCCCTTCCTAAGGTGCTGTGGTGTGGGACACCACCTCATGAAAATATTCAGTATTTTCCTATGCATTTATCCAACAATTTAACATTGCATCTGGTGCAATTTATGTTCATATTTACAGGTGAGGTGAACAAAAGCTGCGTCTTATGCATCCTCCTTAAAGGGAAACAGTTTTAATGAAATTATGAAGTGTCTTATAGCAACTCTGTTTTATTTCTATTATAGCTGCTTATAGAATGATCCTTATTATCATGTGATTCATAATGGCAAAAATAATTTAAGCAATGTAAACATTTTTTTCTCCAAACCATGTCACTGATAATTGCTTTTTGCACTGGAAACTGATACCCCTCATGGTATTTCTGTGTATACATGTATGTGTATATTGTGTGTGTGTGGGCACATGTGTGTCTGAGAGGAAAATGTTGCTCAAAAAGGTTGACTGTCATTGTAAACATAATGTGTCATCTTGAAAATGCTAACCTTTTGATATTTATGAGAAAGTTCTATCTTTTTATCCTTTTGGAACATATTCTACTTGTGATGAAAAGTATTGTATTACTCCTTGTAAAGCTGCTATATCTTGTCTTCTGCTTTTATGTTTTAATCTATCCATATTGACTCATTCTTGGTCAGGTCAAAAGTGGAATTCCACTTTGACCTGGAGGACAAATTTTGTGTAAAACTGATTGCACAACAGCCTTCTAACATTGTAGAAAAATACATACAGATATGTAGCTAATATAGAAAACAGGGAAATGTTATTTTTATTTCAATTTTGTGATACGTTTTAATAAAAAATCCAAACAGATTAGTAACAATAATTCTAATTAAAAAAAAAAATAAAATCCTAATCGATTATTACCAAGAATTCACAATTCCTAGAGTAAAACCTAAACCCTGTTAAAGTCTTTGGGAATTTTAGTTTTAACTTTGATAGCAGAAGAATTTTATCCAGCAGTTACATGGAGAAACAACAAGAATGAAGTAGCTGAGAAACTATCATAATTTTGAAGGAAAACAACAGAGATAGCACTGTGTTAATACAGACTGACTTTCAGTAATCAGACTGTATTAAATTGTGCTATATCTCCTAAGTGTTATCTTCCATCTTTGGTGAAAAAGCCCACTACTCAGTCTCGGAGAACATATCAGAATTTGTCTTGTGTTCTACAGAAAGCTCATAAGCAAATGGAACATCTCTGTTCAGCATGTATTTCTTTATTTGTTAAATAGTAAAACTATTGCATGGTGTTACTCTTGTATATCAGATTTTAGATCCTCTTTACTTTTTACAATTAAGAAGTTTAAATTGAAGCAATTAATGATTAATTTTCATGACAAATCACTTAATTGTACTCTTCCTTTACCAAAATACAAAAAGATGCCATTTCTTAAGAACATACATTATAGACAAAAACTGCATTGAAAGAACTGTATTCAAACCCACAAAAGCATGAAAAATCAAAATTAAAGACCTGACTTCAAACCTCTAGGCACATCAGGGAGCATGTTAAAGAATATAACTGGACCCTTGCTGTGCTTAGACTGCGAGCTTTACTTATGTTACAGTTTAAGCCACAATTTTAAGCCACACTTTTAATATCCTTATATCAGATGGTTGCCTGATACATTTATTTGAATCTTGGGGTGTTTTTTTTTAGAATAGACTGGGATTTGTCTATTTACCTCTGTACTTGTTAACATTGATTAATTCACAACAATATTTGGTAGGGTAGACTCCTAATGAATTTGATGATATTAACACACAATTAAAACAATTATTCTGTCCAGAACTGAAAAACAAATTCATAACTGAATGAAAAATAGACAAAAGAGAAACACCAGAAAAATAATTCTGGAATTCAATTAATATACTACTCAAAAATTACATACTTCTTTGAAGAGTCAGATCTCATTGATTAAAAGCCTTTCATATTACTGTATATTCAAGTCAAGTTTACTGTGTATTTATCTTTTCTTGTCTTCTTCACTATTACAAACAAGCAGTACCTAAAAAAGTAGTATACTAAAAAAATTCCTATTGGTTTCTGTTGGCCTACTTACAAAGAAATACCTATTCATATTAGTACAGATGCTTAAATTGGACAATTGTGATCTACATTGTAAATATGAGAACCATACTTGTTACTGTTAATGGTCTATGTTGTCATAAGAAGATTGTCCTGGTTTGGGCTGAAATAAAGTTAATATTCCTTTTTTGGGAACTAGAAGAGTGCTGTGTTTTGGATTTAGCATTGGGTTTGGTATGAGAAGAATGCTGATAGCACACTGATGTTTTCAGCTGCTACTGAGACTTCAAGGACTCTCCGACTCCCCATGTTCTGCCCGTGCACAAGGGCACAGGGAGCAGGGAGGGAGCATGGACAGAACACCAGACCCAAACTGGCCAATGAAATATTCCATATCATGGCACGTCATGCTCACTGTATAGAGGAGGGGTGCTCAGGAAGAAGTTCTTTCTCACTTCCAGGACTGCGATTGCAGGATCTTGGTATTTCGGGATCGCTAGCTGGGAATGGGCTGGGTATTGGTCAGCGGGTGGTGAGCAATTGAATTGTGCATTGCCCGTTTATATTTTCTATTACTGTCATTGTTCTTGTTTTATTACCATTATTAAACTGTTCCTACCTCAACCTGCGAGTCTCCCTTTACCCCTCCAATTCCCTCCCCCATTCCCAGGTGTGTGTGGGGAAGGGTGGGTGATCGGCTGCAGGGTGGTTGGCTGCCAACCAGGCTCAAACCACAACAAATATTCTGGATTTATGTCTCTGAATTTTTACTGTATGTACTACTGGATGTATTTCATATTATATTATGAAAGAAATATTGGATATGCACATCATTTCCACTTGACTTTTCTTTCTTACAGGGTATTTCCATATTGTACTTTCCCCTAGAATAGCTGCTGTGGACTGGCTCACTTTTCTCCCCTTCCAAACCATGCTCTCTCTTGCAGAGTGATCACATGTGGAAAACCAGTTCTGCTGGCCCACATGGATTTCTTCAAGGCTTTGCCCCATAAATCCTATTGTTTTATTGGTCTGGTTCATATTCATGTACCAAACACATGTCCCCAACTTGAAAAGCAGTCTTGGACACAAAAAGACAAACACCTTATTAGTTTTATGCACCTGCAGCCCAGAACTAGGACTTTCAGAGTCAGTTGTCACCTTCTATAGACCCATTCACATAAAGATGATGTTCTTCCTTTCAGTAACCACATTACACATGATTACAAACCCAGACTACTATCAGCCAGCAAGTTGTTTTGAGCAGGTAAATATACAGTGGGCATGCCAGTTACTGACAATTTCTTGTGGATCCCATCAAGGTCTGTATCATCCAAATCATTAAAATCACAGAGAATCTCACCGAAAGAGGGAGATTTCATAAGATTCCTGTGTCATATAAGTTCTGGAACATAGTTTCTGTCATCATATGGATTGCAAAGGCCAGTATTCAATTATTTTTCAGTCTCTCTTAAACCAGTACAGATGAACTATGGATACCAGCAAGAACACAAGCCTGGGTTTAAATGTTTTGAAGTTATTACAGTGGGGACAACTATCTTCTCCCTTTTTAGTGAGTGTCACCATTAAAAGACATCAGTGCTTACAGTGCACTATCCTGGTTCATACAGCTGAACCTCAACAGTAAAGAAACAAATATAGCCGTAAAAAAAGCAAAAATGAACCCAAACAAAAAATCCTCTGCATTCTTGCAAGGCAACAGCTGAACTACTGAATGTGAAAGCAGACATCAAACTGACATTCAGAAAACCACTATCCAGGCACCACCACTGAGAATACTGCCAGGATCATTGTGACATGCTGCATTCCATCATCAAGGTTTTGAGCTTTGTATAAGGATGTTCAGACTTGCTTTATGCCTTGAAGACTGAATCCTAAAAGAGAGTTTGGAGACACACTCCAGAAATTTAGTTTTCCCACTGCTGGTCCTTTAAACTAGGAGTTATGCCTTTACCCAAGGCTTTAGTGATCTGCAGCAGCCTGTGACACCTCAGGGAAAAGGGAACGAAGGCAACAGCAGGCTCTGCATGTATGCTGTGTGATGATCATGTTATGTTACTTCCCTGCTGTGTCTTTGCTATGTGTACAAAATGGCAGATGAATCCAGAACCTCATGGTTTGAGGTGTAGATAGTCATTCTTATTTGCCCTGCAGCTCTTGTATGGCATGCTATTGCCTCTTCTGAAGGAGAAAGGGTTTGGAGGGGAGTGCTACTGCAGCTGCTCTGTTCACTTCACACTTGCCTCATCCCTCCTACATAGTTAGAGCTGCGGAGCATGTCTGGCAGTTTTCTGGGTTCATGTAAAAACAGCTGAAGCAACTCACTGTACAGTGTACACACGGAGAAAGAACCACTGCAAAGACTTGTATCCTGGATTTGTTCTCTTAAATTAAATCTGTACTGCTAAGTATTGCAGTCAGAAGGAGCAGTATGGACTTGCTAAGCTACTTCCACATACACTTAGAGGAGTCTTCTTCACAATAGAACTATGGCTCCCCTTCACTTTACACACACAACACCATGAAGATTTGTGTCTTCCCATATGTATAACAAGTATTTAATATTCTCCATCCCTCTACTTTGTAAACTCTTGAGACCATAGTGTTTATGAATCTTTTGACCATGGAAGATCCAAACAAAACCAAAAGTCACTAGACCAAATACTGAAGATTGCTTGTATTCCATCATAATTATGTTTCTACAGCTTGTCAAGTGAAGATATTTGATGCATGCCTTGGGTGCTAGGGAAGGCACAAGATCTGCTGGTATTATACAGGGGGACTACCCTAACAGAATGAGTGAATGCTGCTGCAGACCATCTATCCAAGAAGATGTGGACTGGATCCTGCCTGAAGCAATCTTCTTTTGACTTTACCCAGGCTTGTTGCTGGGAAAACTTAGTTGTTTCACACCAAATGGAAACCTGAGAAGCTGCTAATGATCATCGAACATAAATGAGGTGAAAGGAGGAGGGACTAAACTGACAATCTACAGACTGCTCATGCCTGAAATTATTCTAACAAGAAGTCAAAACCCTCAGCTCAGAAATGCCAGTCATTGTCACTGAAAAAAATGTCACTTGACAGAAAAAAATACAAGTCAACTTATCTTCTGAAAGTCACACAAGTGTGTGCCTATAAAAAAATGCAACTGAGTAAATATCAAACATGTTGAACAAAAAAGTGTTCTATTCCAAAACTCTATTCCCAGAACAGTGGGTGATGTGGGATTAATTAGCAGAACAAATAGTTTTAGTATGTACACAATTGAGCAGGTGGGTCAAGTTACTGCTTTGGACAGCTGAAGTACTATAGAACTGCAACAGAAAACAACCTAATCTTAACTCCAGAAGAACAAGCATGTATATATACTGGTTAAGTCATCAGTGCTTTGGACATGTGCTTGAATGGTAAATTAAACCACATTGGATAAATCTAGTAAATTGTGCTGGTACAAATCTTTACTAATTTTTTAGAAGTCATGGAAAAAATATCATATTATGTATGAAAAATGTTTTGTTCTTATTGGAAATGTTATCTTGTTCCTTATTTGTATGTTCTAGACACTTTGTTTCTAAGGTTAAGACCTCAGGAGCCATGTTTTCCAGTTTTTCTGGCAACCCATTCATTTATTAATGAAAACTGAGATTCTCACAGTCATATGAACCCAGGCTTCAGAAAAACACTGAATGGTGAACAGCTCTACATACAGTTCTATAACTTACAACTATGGCACTAGTGGAACTCCCCTGGACATCAGTAGAACCATATTGGTATACATACACAGAACATTTGGGCATCGCATATGTTAAGTGCAAAGATATCATTGGACTAATTTTAGAAGAGAACTAGAACAGAGAAGGTGAAGAATTTTGACTGTATCTGTAATAGTAAAGAAAATAATGTTAGGGCCAAAACAACTGGCACAGCTTGGTTTCATCCATTCTGTGAAACTCTCTTAGCCCCCTCCCTAGCAACCTGGATGCATTCAGACTCTGTACTTAATCTATGCTAAACCCCTGAATCACACATGGGAAATAATTTAGTGAGTGTTAGTTTGCCAAGGTGAAAACCAAACTAGGGACTACGGCAACAATCAAATAAGGAGCATAAGCAACAGATTTCTAGTGCCCACATAAGAGGAATATTACTACAATTCTACTCTGGAAAAGATCTGCAGATAATGCTATTGTAGACTGTATGTCTTTTGTCAATTATGTTGTAATCATCTGTTGAGCAAAGCAAAGAAAGGAAATAAAACTGCAGTGCAGAGAAGGTGAAGGAGGAATGTCTTGAGTTTGAGTCAGTGGTGGGGTTTTTGGGTAGCAGGGGAGGGGGCTACAGCAACGGCCCCTGTGAGAATCTTCTCGAAGCTCTCCCAGCCATTGAGATATGTATATGAGGGACAGAGAGCACTATAAACTTCAAGTATCTAACAGGATATAGATCTCATGCCTTGGCTCTGTTTCCCCAATGGGAAACAGAAACTCCTAGCTTAGTTATCTCTGAGGATAGTTCTTAAGATGATGTATAAATTAGATGGAGGAAAGCTAAGATGTTTTCTAAGATGAGTAGGGTAAAATGACCTCTGGAGACACCTTGGTGTTGTGGTTTGAGCTCAGAGGGTCACTGAGCACCATACAGAAATTCACTCCCCACTTCCTCCCCAGTGCTGAGAAGGAGAAAACAAGTCAAAGATCATGATTAGAGAAAGGATAGGGAGGGATGAATCACACATTACAGTTACAGGCAAAAGACAGACTTCCGAGATGAAGAAAAAACCATAAATTGAATAGAGACACTAACAACAACAGCACGTGACAGACAGAGTAAGACAGTGAGGAGCATTACCACATCTTGAGAACACCTCCCCTTAAACCTCCCTTCTTCCTGGGCTCAGCTTTGCTTCCAATATCTCTACTTGCTCCTCGCCAGTGGAACAGGATGCAGGGAATGGCGGCTGCGGCCAGTGCTGCCATGTGTTCCACATTGGGGGCGGTGTGGAGGTGGAACTTCTGGAATTACTTCCTCCTGCTCCATCATGGTCCCCCTGTCACAGGAGACAGTCCTCCACAAACTTTCTCCAATTTGAGTCCTGCTCACAGAATGCAGCCCTTCCCAAGATGCTCTGGTGTGGGACCCACTCATGTTGCAGTCCTCTTAGTGCTGAACCACAACAGTGGGGGCTGCCTTTTCCCACTGAGTCTTGGCTGCCTTCAGGTGCAATCACCTTGGATGGTAAAGTGGGGCCCCCACCGATCTCATGTTGGCATCTGCTCCACCATACACCTCCATGGGTGGAGGGGAGGGGGGTGTCCTGCCATCTCACTAGAGGATACAGGGGGGGTATCTACTCCAGCACACCTCCCCCCCTTTCATCCTCTGTTCCTCTACTGACCTTGGTGTTCAAATAGATGTCGCAACTGCTCCTCACAACTCCAGCTCCTCTTCCCAGGTCTCTTTTATAAATAAGTTATTGCAGAGGTGCAGCTAATTGGCTTAGCCTTGGTGCAGAGGTGGGTCTGACCTGGAGCTGGGGGAGCTTCAAGAAGCTTCTCACAGGGGCCACTGCTGTAGCCCCCTCCCCTGATACCCAAAACCACCACCACTCACTCAAACCCAGGACACTCAGTCTAACATGGTCTCAATAATCTTCTAAGTTCTCTATGCAAAGATTAGAAACAGATAACTTACAAGTTTATTTAGACAGGAAACTTAATTTTTAGATGACTAGTTTGGTGATTCTCAACTCATTCATCCTACCTGTCTCAGTGTCTTTTGCAAAATATCCTGAGGCTATATATATGTATATGATACATCTGTCAGGGACTTATTCAAGCATCAGCACAATCATTTTCAAAGCAATCTTATACTACTTCTCTATAGATAGCAGTGTAGAGAAATTGTGATCAGATTAAGAATAGTGTTGAATATTTTCAACTTGCATTCATTTCCCTTATGCAATATATCTCATTTTCCTGGGATACTGCATCCTCTAAATGAGTCTTACGCTACTGAGATCTCCCAGATAATCAAGATAGAAGGATGATTTCCCATGCTTTCCTTAGTTGTTCTAGAAAATACTTTTTCTACTCTCTGTTTAGCAGAACTGAAAGGGATTCATGATGGTAACGGTCACAGTGAGAAATGGGTCAGATGCATCCTGAGTTCTGATATTCTTAGAAAGGAATAATGCTGTTCAGATAGGGGTAGCTCAGAAAGAGCCTGGAACAATGTATGGTAACATAACTACTTAATGATAATTGTACAAAAATCTGATGCATAGAAACATGGATTTGCTTTTACAAAACCCAGAGCACCTCAGTTCAGTAACATTTGTGGCTGCCTAAGAGAAGAATTTAAACCATCAAAATCAGACTCTACCACCAGATGGTTTAGAGCACCTACTTCCTCTGAAATGGAAAGAGTTAGGCCCAGGGAAATATATCAGAACCAACTTAGAATAGTTACTGTTGGCATCTAGCACAGCTGGAAATAACTTACACTTTCCAGATAGCAGTACAGAGATAAGTTTAAATGAACTATACTCTTTGCAGCAGAGAAGCTGATTTTCCAAGCTAAGAGGATCACCATATTGCCAAGGCCAGACTGCTTCCAGTACCTGACCTAGTTCTTTTAAAGCAGGCTCTATTCTCATGAGTGGTATTCCTGGGAGAACCGATCTGCGGCCAAGTGAGAGGATCCAGTGACATATTTGCTAACTGAAAACATATGGATTAGAAGTATTTCCTTCTGTTGCCAAACAGTGCCTCAGTCAGATGTGCTCAGATCTATTGGGAAAATATAAAACCCTTTGGCTATGTCACCACAACAGTTTAACTTGTGCTCTCAGACTCCAGGAAATATGATTCATGGTTCCCTGTGTCCATACATAAAAGAGTATACAGGCCTGTGTCTGGTGCTTGATATCTGGTCTTCAGGGAAAACTGTGGTAGTACTCGGATTAGACTTCTGGCATTCCACCTAGCATGGAATTTATCACGGAGTCTAATCCTGAATAGGACCATTTCCAAATCTTTCTTTGTTCACATGAAAGCCAGTCATACAGTCAATACCTTTGTTTTTCTTAAAGAGAGCAAGTCAAGCTGCTTGAAAATAACCTCCCCATCACCCATCCTTCCCTCCTGAAATAACCCAGTAGTGAATGAAAGTTCTTAAAAGCAGTATAATTTCATACCAACTGAATCAATATTTTCGGACAAAGTCACATGATAATTTTTGAATAGCTTGTTACTTTAAAATACTTTGTATACAGTTGTGTGAGTTTGATCTTTTCTACTTCTGAAAGGCTGTCAAGGAGACCTGACAGTGATCTAATGTAGAGTTGGAAAGGGGAGAAGTGAATTGTTAATAGTACAATATCCTTTGCTGTTTGGCTGGGCTGAGCACTCTGTAAAATATAAGATTTTTTTGATGCTTGAAGAAGAGCCCTACCAGGTGCTCAATGTAGCATTTTGATCTTTGAAGAGGTAGGTAGGGCAATCAGATCTGCCACTTCATTGTAATAGTGAAACACAGAAAGAAGTTACTAAAACTGTACATCCCTTGTAAAAAGACTAGACTTTAGCTTTTAAAATGACTGAGAGAATTATGCCCATATAATTGTTTATGAATAATGGCAATACATTTAACTTCAAGCTGCAACCCTGAAGTCATTAACAGATTTTTTCTTGCCAATGGCTTTCTTGAAAAAAATGCTTAATTTAGGAAGAAATGGAAGAGGAAGGGGGAAAAGAGAGGAAATCTCTATTTCTGTTAGGAAAAAGGAAAAAAAACAAAAACAAAAACAAAAACCCCCCAAGCAACAATATAGGAATGGTATGAAATTTCAAGAGCTATTAATGAAAAGTACTAATGACACATACACAGACCTATCAAACTACCAAAAAAGTTGCTCTGAGAAACTACATGGGCTAGAATATTGTCTGTTCAAGATTTGCCTTGTCAGACATCACTTTTAACATATGCTACCTGAAATCACAAAATAGAGATTCTTAATACAAGTTTAGGGTGACTGTAAGTCCTGGCTTTGCAATAAGCAGTATATCCAGTGAAAAGATTTGCCTGTTGTTATGTAACTTTATTCTCCCTTTTGTGTTGCCTGGGCTGTCAGACAAAATCACTTGCCTTCAGTTAGAGTCTTCTAGATCATAGTGAGGTGTGTGCAAAAAATTTCAACAGTAAGATTTTTTTTACCACCCCAATATGTTTTTGTTTGACTGAAATAATCTATGACCTTGTATTGAATTCACTGTATTGTTAGATACTCTCATATGTAACAAAAGAAAATGATGCAACAACCCAGAAAAAAATAATCCTTCCTACCAGAACCAAAACATTTGCTCTGACAATTTCTAATTGAAAAATATCTTACAAGTAATTTTTTTCAATTCACTTGCATTTTATTTATTTGAAAAATATAAATTTCATAAATAAAATATTCTTTTAGTGGAAACGAGACTTTTATTCAGTTTTAAGCACTGTTTTTACTATTCAGTAATTTTCAAGAGCTACCATTATTTAACTGTTCTAGTAACCTACCTCAATTCTTTCAGTTACCTTCTTCACCCTACTAACAAAACTACTTGTATAACTCTCTACAACTCACCAACTTCACTCTAGCCCTAAATAGCTACAGAAGGCTGAGTCAGCACCCAGCTTTGCTGATGTGAGCTCATTGGGTTTGTCATGTTCCTCCCCCACATCTCCTAGCTTTGGATTTTGTTACCTCTTGAAATAAGTTGGAGTTTTGCTGTTGACTTATATTTTAAGTGTCTTCACCTGATGAGCTATGAGCACAGTGATCTAGGGGTTTCTGAAGGAGCAACATTGCAAATATTTCTGCATTACAAAGAGTACTGTCCCATTTTTGATTTTTATTTTTTCATATGGCTTCGTACCTTTCTCTCCAGGAGGTGAGAACAGTCACAGACTCCATTGGAGAGGCCACAGTCTACACTGTCTGCTGCTTCTCCTCTGCCTGACAAGGTGAGTTAAAATGTCTGTGGTGGGTTGACCCTGGCTGGATGCCAGGTGCCCACCAAAGCTGATCTATCACTCCCCCTTCTCCACTGGACATGGGAGAGAAAATACAACAAAAGGTTTATGGGTCAAGATAAGGACAGGAAGATCATTCACCAATTACAATCACGGGCAAAACAGACTCAAGTTGGGGAAATTAGTTTAGTTTATTACCAATCACATCAGAGTAAAATAATGAGAAATAAAACCAAATCTTAAAATCACCTTGCCCCTACTCTTCCCTTCTTCCTGGGCTTAACTTCACTCTACCTTTTCTCTACCTTCTCTCCCTGAGCAGCACAGGGGGGGGATGGGGAATGAAGGTTGTGGTCCCTTCATCACACGGTGTATCTGTTGCTCCTTCTTCCTCAGGGGTAGGACTCTGCACACTCTTCCCCTGCCCCACCGTGGGGTCCCTCCCATGGGAGACAACATTCCATGAACTTCTCCAATGTGAGTCCTCCTCACTGGCTACAGTTCTTCACAAACTGCTTGTCACATCCCACTCAGACAAAGGAGACAAGTGACTTAGATTTCTAAACCACCAACAGAGTGGACAACAGTGAGATAAGTCTCAAAGTCCATGAACAGACATTTATTAATTTCCCACAAGATACTAATTGGACATGTGATAATTGGCTAAGTACATAACAAATTATGGCAAGTGATATAGTATGCCATGCATTACTTTAATGGTAATAAGGGAAAAGGGGAAAAAGAAAAGAAGAGAGACAGAGTAGAGAAATACAGATCACCAGTCTGGGGTCCTGCATTGGTCCCATTCGAGTTTGTCAGAAACGCATCAATCTTTTTCACTTCTTCATATCTTCTTTTTAATTTCTATCTTTTGCATGTTTGTTTGCTTTTTCTTTTCTATCTTTCACTCTTCCCCCCCCTTAATTTATACACACTTTCCTTGATTCTGTCCCCTAGGTCGAACCACATGTCTATGTATCACATGTATGGGGAGGAGTAGGGTGCTTTACGGGATGATCTTGTTAATATTCATTAATATATAAAAGGATGTCAATTTTAATATGCATTTTGTGGATAATGAAGCAAAGGTCATTCACTGGACAGATGGCCCCTGAAACTTTAGAAGATGCACCAGAGCAGAAATGTCCTGCCTTCATAAGACCCCCTCTTCCAGCTGCAGCTTGTGCTATTCAGGCCACCTCGTAAGATCCAGCCTCCACATTATTCACCCTATAACTATAGTTTTGTTACTGGCAAGTGTTAGAGGCATTCCTCAGCTCGGAGGGCCTCCATTCCTCCCCCATCCCTTATCCCTTTCTCAGGCTGTTTTCTCAGTCCCTGTTTTGGTGAGTTACAAGTTGTCTCTCACACTACTCCAGCATGGGTCCCCCACAGCGTCACAAATCCTGCCAGAAAACCTGCTCCAGCCTGGGCTCCTCTCTCCATGGGGCCTCAGGTCCTGCCAGGAGCCTGCTCCAGAGTGGATTTCTTGCAGGGTCATGGTCTCCTTTGGGCACATCCACCTGCTCTGGTGTGGGGGCCTCCATGTGACGCAGGTGGGTGTCTGCTCCACCATGGACCTCCATGGGCTGCAGGGGCACAACCTGCCTCACCATGGTCTTCATTGTGGGCTGCAGGGGAATCTCTATTTTAGTGCCTCAAGCACCTCCTTCCCCTCCTTCTTCACTAACCTGCGTGTCTGCAGGGTTGTTGCTCTCACATATTCTCACTACTCTCTCTGTCCTTCAGTTCCACAGGTTTTTTTCCACCGGCTTAAATATGTGTCATGGTTTGAGCCTGGCTGGCAACCAATCACCCTGCAGCCGATCACCCACCCTTCCCCACACACACCTGGGAATGGGAGGGGTAAAGGGAGACTCGCAGGTTGAGGTAGGAACAGTTTAATAATGGTAATAAAACAAGAACAATGACAGTAATAGAAAATATAAACGGGTGATGCACAATTCAATTGCTCACCACCCGCTGACCAATACCCAGCCCATTCCCAGCTAGCGATCCCGAAATACCAAGATCCTGCAATCGCAGTCCTGGAAGTGAGAAAGAACTTCTTCCTGAGCACCCCTCCTCTATAAAGTGAGCATGACGTGCCATGATATGGAATATTTCATTGGCCAGTTTGGGTCTGGTGCTCTATCTGTGCTCCCTCCCTGCTCCCTGTGCCCTTGTGCACGGGCAGGATATGGGGAGTTGGAGTGTCTTTGAAGTCTTGGTAGCAGCTGAAAACACCAGTGTGCTATCAGCATTCTTCTCATACCAAACCCAATGCTAAATCCAAAACACAGCACTCTTCTAGTTCCCAAAAAGGAATATTAACTTTATTTCAGCCCAAACTATGACAATATGTTATCTCAGTGGCTCTACCACTGTTGCTGATGGGCTCAGCATTGGCCAGTGACTGGTCCATCTTGGAGTCAGCTGTCATTGGCTCTGTTAGACATGGGGGAAGCTTCTAGCAGCTTCTCACAGAAGTCACCCCTGTATCCCCCCTTCTACCAAAACCTTGTCATGCAAACCCAATTCAATATCAGAAACAAATTGAGATTGGTGTTTCAGCATAGTACAATAGAGTTTTTCTATAAAAGAAGGTGGAAATTGTATGCCCTGGTGTGTGGCCTGAGGACATGTGGGAGTGTCTCAGGGTGCAAAGCCTTATGGGACATTATAAGGGGACTATATATGGTGCAACATGCACAGGCTAACCTGTAGTGGGATATCAGTTGCACTTAAGTACTATGGATAACTGCAGGGAACCCGTGCTTGCACCTGTGCCCAGGACTTGGTTAATATACTAGCATAACTACACACCACAAGCTACATGTTTCTTGTTATTAAGAATTGAGGATCACTGTATCAAAGACATTTCACATCGATCTGGGCTAAAAGAACAACTCCTTTTTTGAATTCTCTTTTCCAAACCTTTTTCTTCTGACGGAACGTTGGTTACCTTCTTGTCCTCTGGCCTGACACTACTACCATATGTCCTGGAGAAGTTTCTCTCAATTTACACAAACCAAGAAAAAAGGTAGGCATATTTCATTTTAGAGGAAGATGAATTTTAATAATGTCTGTGTTTTCTACAAAGTTCAACTGTAAAATCTGTGCTTCTATTTAGTATCACAAAATATCTAATTTTTTGTATTGACCCAGAATATTAAATGTTGTGATGTATAAACCTGGATTTCAGTGTCGTACTTTATGTCAGCCCAGCTGTTTTGGTAGAAGAGACAGGAAAGTTTCCTGACCTCCTTTACAGCCTCTACGAGCTTGTATTTACCTCTGACATGTAAAACAGAAGTTAATAAAATGATCTTGCTATGATGGTCTTGCAACTTCTTAAGAAAACAAAGAGGTTTTGAAGATTTCCAAGTGACTCTATGCTATCATAGAAGATGTGCAAAATAGGTCTAAATAATTGTTCCACAATCTTTTAATATTAATTTTTTAGTTTATTTATGTATTTATACATTTATTCTAATTCTTGCTACTTTTTGTTGTTGTTGTTGGCTTATATGGAAATTATTTTACTCACACTCAGTCTTTTATTAGCAACACAGGATTCTAGTTTTCCTCTTCTTGCAATTTTTGTCAGTAAGTTCAGAAGAGACCAATGAATGGAATGATTGCTTGGCTGATTGTTGCACTGCAGCTCACATATACTGAAGCGTGAATAATTTAAACTGTGCTGGCTTGTCAGTATTGGATTTGTATGTGGTGTGAGGAGAGCACAGAGGGAGGCGTCAGATAAATCATACAGCAGAAAAAAAGAAAAAAATATTCTCCCAAAGGGTGGATCAAGGGTGAAGAGAAAAGGGCTCTATTGTACGTACAGAGAAAAGAGAGAGGGAGGGTAAATCCTATCCTTCTTGTCAAGGAACTGTTTTGGATACTCAGTAACTTTAAAACAAATTGCATCAGCCTACACTATTGTTCAGATCTTCTGGGAAGAAAATGTCTTCTGAATTCAGTGGGAGTGAAACCATTTTGAAAGATGTCTTTCAAAAAGTTGTTAGTTTCTTTTCTTTTGAAATCATTGCTTTATATAGTAACAGTTTAATAGGACATGGTAACAAAAAGAAAAAAATAAAATTCCAGATCAGCATTAGGAAAACAACACTCAAGGTTAAGTGTCACTAATCTGTCTGATGTTATCACTACAGATTGGGGAGAAAAAGAAATTTGTACCCATTTCTAACCTTCTCTTTTTTAAAATATGCTGTGAAATCTTCCCCTTACAGAAGAATCAAGCAGAGGAAAAGGATTTCTGTGTAAGCGTTTTGCTGTAATATTTTTTATTATTTATACTCTGGGGAATCCATAAAAAGTCTTCGTCCACAGAGCCAGGCATCAGTGCTCTGCTTCCCATGATGGGCAGTTGCTCCTGTGTGGAAGCATATTGACTGAAACCCATGTGCACATTTTACTGACAGCTTAAGTGATCAACAGTATCCCACAGAGTCATTCCAAAGGTTCCTCTGTGTACTGCAGGTAGCACAACTGAAAATAACCCCCCCCAAAAAAAACATTTTTTATTAGCCCAAGATGTTGTTTCGGCTGTTACACTTTGCCTCACCCATATATTCTTATATTTCTTTTCTCTGTTTTGTCAAAGCCTGGCATGTCCTTTACTCTGTGCCTCAGACTTAAAATAGAGACAGCAGACCTGTTCTTGCCTGTTCTATCACAAGGTTTCAGTTATTTCTAGTCCTTTTTATCTCAGAGCATCTGATTAACCTCAGTGAGGAGTCAAACGAGATTTGCAGGTTTGGCTATGGACTGGACATGATACCTTTACAGAAAAAAAATACTAGGAGATGCAAAATGTTAGGTCCCTCTAGCAATCAGTGATGATTAAATGCTGTTTTTCCCCAGTGGAAGCTACATTGCTATGCTGATGCACAGCTGATAAAAAAATATGTGGGGATTAAAAAAAAAAAGAAAAATAAAGAAACTATATATTTCTTCATGTCCAATATTAAGTTCTGTTTACTTAAAACTGTGCAGTTTAAATAAGCATATGTAAGGAGTTTGGTTTTAGAACTTTAGAAATCTCAATGTTATGAAAACTGGAAAAGACACCAGGGGAGAGAAATTAAGCAGCTTACATTTTTCAATGTAGTACCATAAAATAATGTCCCCAACCCCTATTACAAGTATGTAATGGAGTAATAGTTAAATGGAAGTCTCTTCAGATAAATTTTCCTTTTTATCAACTCATATCATACCAGGCATATTTGTGAAGAAGGGTCATTTCTAGTTGCCTACAATTCATACCAATTCAGTTCTCAGCATTTTTAGACATTACCTAAGACTTACCCTTAAAATCAAGGTACCACTGTACCAAGAATACACTTTAAATGTTTTCTTCTTTCACTTTTGACAGGGACAGGAAAAAGGGGCTGTTAATATTTATTGATAGCTATATTTATATGAAATTGAGCAGTGCCAGCGTATTTATCCACTTCTGAGTCCAGCTGGCAGAATTTTAGTACATCCATACTATAAAATTATCTTAGCCTGCATCCAGCATGTTTCTGATAACTTCCGAACCATGCCTGGAAATTTTTTTAGGAAGCAACTGGCCTAGGCCAAAAAGTACACCAAAGACTTCTCTGAAAATTTAGCATTATAAGCATTTAGGTTTTATTCCACTAACCTATTTGCAGCCTGACACTCTTTAATATACTGGTAACCCATAAATCCAGTGTATAGAATTGTGCATAAGATTAATACTTTAGGTATTGCAGAGATGGAGAGATTGCCCTGATTCAGGTTGTAACATCTGATAAAACTAGATTACAGGATCTGTGCCACCTGTCACATATATCTAATATATATTAGGCTATTTGATTTAGAAATAAAGGGAAGCTTGTTAGAATTACAAAGTTTTAATGATCTTAACAGTGGAATAAATCATAGTTTTAAGTCATATAGCGGTAGATATAAACACTGCTATTTATATGTGATGAGCCACACTGGAGGAGATAGTTTGGAATTACTGTTGTTCTTCACATGCAAAATACAATTTTTGTTTATATCAAAGAACAACATTATGATACAAAATTTTATTAAAAAATATTTTTTAAAAAAGAGTTCTACCTCCCCTAACCTTTATTGAATGAAAACCAAAAGTGACCAATTAAGTGATCATTTTGGAAAAAAGCAAACTCCTCTCAATTTTGTAGGACTAAATAGTCCCAGTCTCTTCACAGTGCTGGTGGTTATCATTTTTCCTGAAAGCTACTTGTGACTTAATTTTGATAAATGTGATATGACAGACATTTAAAAGAAGCAATTGTTCCTGAATTTCTCTGAAATAATGAGAAAAAATATTGTGAAGAATACTAAACATTTACTTCCTAACATTTCCTATTACAAGAAATCTAATGAACTGGGAATGTAGAAAGAAGAGTCAAACAGTACATAAATGTGACTATAGGCTTACATGGAAATAAGGGTGCAGGAGAAAGATTTATTCTGTCAGGTTAATCATAGGGGGAATCCAAGATATTTATCCAGTTACTTATTCTGTTCCAATTAAACAAAGTCATTTGGAGCCCATCTGCTTTGGCTGCAAAGCTCTATTTTTTCATGATGTCCCAAGAAACATAAAGTAGGAAGAACGTACAAATTAATATATTACAGCAGTTTGATTACTTTTACAAATTTAAATTTCATGGTTAATATCTTAATATGCTAAACTGTACAAATGCAGTTAAGCCAATTAAAAGCCTCACCTCTCCTTTGTAGTTAAACTATGCATGTTAAAATATGCATTTTATAAATATAAAATTTATAAGTTAAAAAAGATTCTATAATCTTAACAGTTTACATTTGAAACTTAAAATATTTAGATTTTTTGTAATACAACATTACTTTGATGGTAGTATTGTAGTCACATTTCTTTTCAGCTTTAGCTTTTGCTTGCAAACATACCTGGATGATATTATTTACATGGAATAATTTTCTTCACAATAGATGAGAGCGTGAAGCATGTACAAAGTGAATACAGAAGAAATTGGTTTCTTTGTTGTCCTTAGTTTCAGTGCTTAGTTACAAGGTTTAGTTACATTATCAGACTGTATATGAGTTTAACATCCTCTTAATGGTCTGGCTCTTCTTCAATTCATACGATATTAAAATTTTGCTGCATTTATCATTGAGAAGTATGTTCATTACATTAGCATGAAGTAAAGAAATAAAAGAAATACTAATTTGTTTTCTGTGCCCAGGCAAGTCAGGCTACCAGACAGATTGGAGAATGAGATACCAGAAAAAACATATGCCTTAACTAAGACTGAAAAATAATTATTCACAACTAATTTTTCTCTTTTGTTCTCTGATGCAGTGTTTCATAAATCTGTTGGATGTTTTTAGGAAAGTAAGTCATGGATTCAGTACATATACTCAGACCCTGAGAATCTTTCCACCGATCCCACTGAGCTGTGGTTTATGATATAGTTAAACTAGTTATAACTTGAATTAACTTTCTGGCTCAGTGGATCAATTAGTGTGGTTTCTACACAGTGAGAGTAGGAAGGGATTGCACCACTACTGTGTTAGATACTCCCCATTACTCTTCTGAAAGAAGTGGAATACCATGTACTTATATTAAAGCATATATATTTGGACTGTTTTTTCTTGTATGGTCTTTGCACCTGCACTGTCTATGGACTCATTGCTTCTGTGAAGCTGACCATGGCAGAAGAGAGGAGAAGAAATAAGAGAAAAGAATGGAATTGATTGGTTTGAAAAGAGAAAATGGGTATTTTCCACTAAGAATGACTAATAAGTCAAAATCAGAACTTCCTCCACTTTTACTGTACCCATTTTACTGTACTGACCATTCCTAAGGGCATTTTGGATGCTTGTAGCCCCCTCATATATGCTGCTTTTCTCAATTTTGTAGTCCCTCCAGTACTCCAAGAGCACAATCACCTCATCTGATCTAAAAGGAAAACAGGCATGTTCCACTCCAGCAGGCATCTGAGCTGCAGGAGTTTCACTCAAAGTGCAGCTCCATCCAAGGTAAAACACTAAGCCATTGGGCCCAAAGCAATCCTCAGTGTCCCACAAGAACAGTCAGAAGCACAAAATGATTACAGTCTGTAGAGAACAATAGAAGCTAAAAACCATCTGGTGTCAGGTGGAATTTTTTTTTTAGGAATTCTGGTTTTATATGAGATAGGAAATCTTGTCCTTCATGATGGGAAGTAAAAACTTCTTCAGTAAAGAAAAAAAGAAAAAGAGAGGAAAAAGGGCCATGTTCACTACATTCAGTCATTCTATTATTCTATTAGACACATGAGGTGGTATTGATTATGGATTTGTGAGTGCAGATATAGTTCACAAAGATGGGACATAAGTGCATACGTTTGAATTTCAGACAACAAGTTGAAAATTTATAATGGTTTACCTTTTTTTTCTTTCTTTTTTTTTTTTTACATATATCTTTTCCTTGTGGTTTAAAATTAAACGCTATTTCTTACTTTTCTGAACTTTCTGACTCGAAGGACTTTAAAAACACTATGTACTTGAAATCGATTTTAAGAATAAACAGGTTTGGAGACAGGAGAAAAAAAGTGTCAGTTTTCAGCCTGTCTTGCGTGTCATTTGAGATATCAATAATAGTTTAATGACAGAGGTAGGAAAGCAGCTGCGTGGGCTTTCTACCAGCAGTACTTAGGCCTCATCAGTGAACTCATCTTAACATCTACAATTCCAGAAACAGGTGAATAAATTTACTTTAAACTTACTTATCATGCAGAAAACTGGAGGTTCGTTACTCCCCAGTTTACTTGTATTGTTATGTTTATTTGTCTGTCACAAAATATCTCTACTTCTT
Organism: Tyto alba; assembly: GCF_018691265.1. NCBI lineage: Eukaryota > Metazoa > Chordata > Aves > Strigiformes > Tytonidae > Tyto > Tyto alba. The sequence goes on along the minus strand of NW_024881316.1, from coordinate 36,719,290 downwards.
TAATAACCAGTTATCCACCTGCAATTAAAATTTTAAAATATGTACTTTTAGTAAATTGTTTAAAGGTTAATGTGATTTTACCATACTTCTCTTTTCATATGGAAAATATTTTTCCTCTGTTACTAATATGCTAATATAATAATTGCCATTCAACTTTCAAAATACTTATTTTTTTGGCATGCATGACCACAGAGAGGCAATTGAGCATTTTCACTTCTAATGAAACCATACACTTTGCTTCCATGTTTCATGTAATTTCATTAAAATTAACAGCAGTTAAAAATTTTGCTCTGCCAAAGACAATGTGAGTTTCTGATCACAGATCTGAAAACTGCATCTGTAAAACACTTTTAGGTGATTATATAAAACTGCCAATCTCAGGGGCCATAACCATGGGTTGGGTAGCCTTAGTGGTTAAAAGTATCTGAATTACTCAAAATATAATCTGTATAAAATGCACCTGATTGATAGCCTTTGTCACCTCTCCTTTGCATGGCTGCAGAAATAACCCACTCGGAAGGCTCTTGCACACTTTTACCACAGCTGGTTGAAGGTGGAAGTTGGGCAATTTCTCATCTAATATTAACTGATTGTTTTTATCACTTAAGCTTTCTTTAAAAAAAATGGTACCAGCATATTATAAAAAAGGTATAGCCTGAGCATTAGCATCTGCTTTAGTTTTAAATATCCTACTGAAGATGCAGAAGTTTGAATTATCAATCAAGAGAAAGTGGTTTATTGTGGACTGCTACTTTTTTACATATTGATACTTGAAGATGCGTAATTGTGAAATATATTGAGTAAAGCTTTTATTTTCTTAATTTAGAAACTGGTAAGTGCCAGTTTATTTTTAAAACCAGAAATATCTGAAGACCCAAGTACATATGTATATCCATGGAATATGCAATCACACTGACAAAAAACTGAGTGTAAAGTAACAAAGAGCTAAGCATAAGTAGAGCTGCTTTCCTGAACTAGGACTGTCACCCTTTATTCAGTTTAAGTAGGAGGAATGTTTATTACAACAACACAAGGTAAACACAGAGTGGCTAAAGAATACAGTGAGACATTTGCAGTCAGTCTGCATGACTGTTGACTAGCTAGTTGGAAATACAGACTGTTATCTAAAGCAGAGGAAAATAATAATAAAAAAAAATAAATAATCCTGCCTGATAGTTAAAATATGATTATGATCATTATATATATGTGATCAGGGGGTTATCACTGCTCACTTTTGATTCTAAAACAAATGCACACTTAGAGTCAAACAAGAGTATTAATAGAGTGAAATAAAATGTGAAAAAAATTACTTGTTTTATTAGTCTTTCCCTTCATGCAATCTAATACTTTTCATTTACGCATCTCTGTGATACCCCTATGCCATATTTATCTTGTGCAATCTGACTGAACAACACTTTCTGATTAATCTTCACCTTCAAAGATATGATTCAGGGTGGACGTGCAAGGACACTCTAATGTTATAATAGTAAAATAATAACTTGGAAATGGTATTTTTATTTACATTTGTCCCCATTTCATTTTCTAGTTAATACTAATTCCAGTATTGTGTTGAGAAATTTGAGATCAGTATTGTTTATTCCATGTTGAGCAAACACACATCAGGGTTTTAATTATGCAGTAATTGTAATTTGTAAAAAATATTATAGATAACCCTTATAAATTTAATACAAAATTATTTTTAATTTCTATAGGCATCTCACTGGGTTTCTGAAATACCAAAGTGCATTACCAAAACTCCTTTACTGCTGATTTCTAAAGATCATGAAAAAGAACAACTTCAGCTTATTAAGAGACATTAAGAAAAGTATATGGAGTTGAAAAGGACCCTGTGAGGTAACTGAAGCAATATCTGTGCTCTGACACAGGTGTGCCAAAAAAATGCCTCTTAGCTGTTTGCCTACTAATCTTCCTGTGGAGCTCAGTGAAAAGATTCCACATCTTCATAGTATCAGAACTGTAGATCGATTTAGGTTGGAAGGACCCTTAAAGATCATCTAGTCCCAACCCCCCTGCCACGAGCAGGGATACCTTCCACTAGCATATGTGTTTTTATCTCCTTAAGTACATTCTTACCTGTAAAAGTAATACATTTAAACATGCTTTCTGGTCTGTGTTACATAACATTTCTTTCCAAGAGCTACAATTTTTGTTCTAAAAATAACAATACTAATGAAACATTTGCATATTTAAGGAGTTTGAGCACTTTTTATAAATGCAAATTATACATATATACACACACACACATATATATGTGGAGAAGAATATACATTGATATCAATAATGATAGATATATAAAGCACTCTTTCCAAACAAATTTTTTAATCTAATAAGCTATAGTTGTTATCAAATACTCCCACTGAGTCATAAAAATAAATAATGCTATACATCCCAGTTTGTTAATTGACACCATATTCAATGATTCTCTTTTGATTTTCAACAGTGAATTGCTTTGGATCAAATAACAATTTTATTCAGGCTGCATTTTAACTATCAGAAAAAAATTAAGAGAAAATCCTTCTTAAATACTGTAGGTATAAATTACATGTATCTTCTATATATGTGTGAACTTATGAAGGGTATAAATAAATATATATCTGAGTAGATCTTCCAGTCCTGTCCTAGATGCCATGGAAAAGTCTGGATATTGCTATGCACACTAAATCTAAGACTAATATTTCTTCTCATGATATTTCAACTTTAAATGTATGGATATTCCCAATAAAAAACAAGACAAAGGTAATGTAACAGTTTAACCCAGAGGCAATTTAGTGAGAACTTCTGTAGAAATATGTACCAGCTATAAATTATTTCAGAGGCAATTTATAAGAGTGACAGGAGAATATACATATGTAGATTCTCCAGGTGTTTGTTAGTCTTTGCTGAAAAATAAGTTAAAGTACATTCTTTAATCTGGGATTCATAATTAAAATATTTTAAAAAATAGTCTCTATACCACAATACAAGGTTAAGATAGCTACAGAAAATGGTGGCTTATCTTTTTCTGATGACTAAAGAATTCAAATTTTTCATTTGAAGAATTAAACTGAGTTTTTGGTTTTGTTTGTTTAGCTGTCTGGTATTCTTCCAGAGCTATGTCTTTTTGCAAGTCTTGAAGGCCTACACTCTGGATTAGCTTTGAATAATATACCATATAAGAACATGGTCTTTCAAGGCTTTTATTTTCCTGAATCACAGTTTTCAAAGATAGTCCAGAGTCCTGGGTTAATTACCTGCATGATATCTGAATAAGAACACTTTAATTGTTTCAGTATGTATCTTCTTATCTATTTTAACTCATATTAGAAATGGTATTGACTTTGAGCTTATTGAAAACCAAACCAATAGTACAAACCTTTACAGATCTGTCCTGGTTGGAGCTGGCCTAGAGTTCCCGTTGGTTGGGCAGCGGGAGGAGCTGCAGCACCCTGAGACCCCAGGGGCTCCCCAGGTCCCAGTGCCCTCACCTGTGTGCGGGGGCGGGGGGAGCACAGCTGGGGGGCTGGGCCCCGATTGGCCGATAGCCCATGTCACATGACATTGTGCTCACTATATAAAGGCAGGAGTGAGGTGGGAGGGGCTCTCACTTCTGGGGGTGTGGCTGCTGTGACTTTGTGTTTGGGATTGCCAGCTGGGAGCAGGAGGGTGTCAGTCAGCGGGTGGTGAGCAGCTGTATTGTACGTTACCTGTTGATACTGCTGTCAGTGTATTATTCTGTTACTGCTATTAAACTGTTTTTATCTCAACCCGTGAGTCTCCCTTTGCCCCTCTGATTCCCTCTCTGTTCCCAAGTGGGGGGAGGGTGGTTGAGCAACTGCGTGGCGTTTAGCTGCTGAGTAAGCTCAAACCACAACAAGATCTGAGTTTACTTTATAATTCAGATTAACTGAAATTACTTGCACAGCCTGGAAGAGACAACAGAAATTGCTAGCTGAACACAAACCTGTAAAAATCAATAGTCCCTTAAAATAGATTATTTTCAACCACAATCCTTAAAATTATATTTAAAAGTAACCCTTTTTTTTTTTTTTTTCTTCATGTTGACCAGTTTCACTTTTCTATATCATACCTTGAAAAAAAACCCAAACCTTCTCCAGTTAGAAGTGTTTCCTTTGTCTCCATCCTTCAATCTAAACAACAGTGTTAGAAGGAAATGGTCTTTAGAGATTTTCTTTGAATAACTTCAATAGAGGTGGGCATCTGGACTTTTTCCAAGAGTCAGGAAGAATAATAATCTGAAGAGCATCACCATGCAATTTGTCCTGTATTGACAATGACAAAAGAAGTTTAGTTCAATTTCAGCTCTGCATGTGTCTGAAGTGAGCTATATGTAACACACATCATATTTTACTTTTCAACCTGGGAAGAGGAGATGCTTCTTCCTATCTTGACAAACCATACACATCTTGCTCAGGTTTCTCATTATGTTGAATTCAAATGTTGTCTTAACCATAAACATTCATGTTTATACCCAAATTGTTCTTGTCAATGATCTAGTTTGGACATTTCTGTAGAAGATGAATAAATATTACTGAAAAAAACCCCAAGGGCTTTTTAATTACTTTTATTTAAACAATTGTTTTAAATAATAACTACTTATTGAGTTATTTTAGATGTCTTATGTTTTCACATCCATTTTTATACTAGCTATTTTTAACTAACACATAAATAAAAAATATGTTAAACCTACAAAAACTGTATATGTACCTGTTTTTATATGCAAAACAATTTATGTCCAGACAAAACGTCTAAATCCAGATAACATTTACAGTTATAGCTGACTATGACAGTTTCTTCTGTTGTTACGGGATTTAGTCATAAGCTAAATTTGTAATCTTTATTCTTTAAGACCTGTCATTTTTCCTAGTTAATGGTCCATTATTTGCAATAAATATTTTAAAAATGTACCAATTTGATTAACCAATCCCAAAAGGTTCATGTGGTCAGAGTTTGTTGAGAAAGAAAGACAATCATAAGCAGAAGAGGCAGAGAACTGAAACTTAGTGTGTTTGGCCATATTTGTATGAACAGTATTTCACAAACCATAATCTTCATTCATTTTTGCATTTAAAAAAATAAAACAGTAATGAAAATTAGAAAAACTTTTCCTGCTCAGATTTCCACTGTCCCTTCCTTTTCCATCCTATTGCTCAAAGACAACAATGTAGCTGTATATTCTATTCATAAATAGAAGATATATTTTTTATTTTTAAAGGAAAAAGTGACTGAAGACATGAAGTTCAAGCCATGAAAGAGGAGAATCATGTAATGGCAGCCATGTATAAACATACTTTGAATGACAAGAGTTTCAAAGTGTGAAAAAGTTTTCCTTGATTCAGTCATTTAGAATAGGTGCCACAGGATAGGACAAATTACTTTTGTGTGTGCTGTAGTGAGTTCTCAGCTTTATTACTATGGTAGGTTAACTTACCTAGTTTTACCAGATTTTATCTCCATATAATAAGTGTTAGATATTGGAGACAAAGTAGGCTTTCCTGTAGAAAAGAGTGTCATTTCTGAGATGTTACCATGCTGAAACTAAATCCATTAAATACTAGTGAACTGTAGTTGCTTCCATAATTGGAGCAAAGTGTGAGATGAACGTTCATTCTATGCAATTTTCCTATTGATCAAACCCTGGATTTTAAGAAGTTGTATGAAAGATTGCTTTCTAACTACAGGCCACTAAAAATAATTGATACCCATAGAAGAAATTGAGTCTATGGTTCCAACTTATATAATTTGTGATTCTTGGCCTACCAAACCATTTTGTGTGACATAAGATCACCCTAGAAATCAGCTTTGGCTGATAAACAATTTTACATTTTGGTGTAAATTTTAAAATATGAGGAAATTCTTCCTGGTTTCTAAACAAAGCTGAGAACAAATATATGTAATTGCTGCTAGGAATATGGTTACAAAGAACAAAAGAAATATTTCTATGAGAAGAAAACATGATTTTATAGGTATTACAGAAACAATATATTTTTTAAGAAGAACATTAGTATTTTATATTTTGTATGGATATGAAAGGGAAGCTTGAAAAGAACTAGCCCACAGTCTATACTAAATGTATAGTCCTTATATAATCAGATACAGCTGTATAAGGAGCATAGTACTGAATACTGAAGCTTATTGGACAAAGTTAAGAGAAATTAAAAACATCAAGATAACAAGTTATAGAAAAAAGAGAAAAAAACCCCACAACCACGCACACACAAAAAACAACCACCACAAACCACTGGTAATATGTAAAATACCTGCAATGTTTCAAAGTCACAAAATCAGATACCATTCCTGGGAGAGTTTAATTACTCAATTTTATGCTGGAGAAACATTAAAAAAAGAAGAAGCAGCTGTGTATGGGGAAGGGGGGTAGTAACAATTCTAATTTTCTACTTTAAAGAGTGGAAAAAGATGAGTAGAGATATACTTGGATTAATTTATGAATAATAGAAAGAGCTATGGACTTGGGAATTTTGTGATTATTATGAAGGACTAGAAATAAATATACTGAGTTAGAATTTTGGCAGCGGGAAGTAGGATATGGATGTCTAGCAGTACAAAAAGAAAAGCAAAATCTCAACCTAATACATTTGTTAATTTTTTCTTCACCATCAGTAAATAAAGCTAGTAGAAGTCTGTAATATAGTTGGAGGGAGAAGTTTTGGGCAGTGAGCAGTTCAAATTTGGAGAAAACCTGCCCTCCTTCCCTGTACAAGGGAGGATAGGAGCAGCACAAAATTAATCTGGGAAAGACAGGAAGGTCAGAATATCAGATGCTTCTTGATTATTCTTCTCTCTATTCAGCCTTTAAGAAGATAAATAATTAGAAATGCAAAAGCTTCTGTGGCTCTACAGGGAATGTGTAGGATGGGAGTCTGTGAGCCCAAATCCATAAAGCATTATGAGGCAGATATTAGTCACTGTAGTTAATGTGGTGTTTACAATACTTTCACTGAAATGTGTACACACTTCCATTATGTTAAAAGACCCAAGTACCCTGATCAGAGGTGTTAAGGAATAAATACATAAATTCAGAGTAGACAATATCACAACAAAAGCAGAAAAGTAAAGCAAACCACTAAGAATATACAACAAAGAAAGAATGTGAGAACTAGAGAGAGGGTTAATCAAAGAATTGAAACATGACAGTGGATCATACACGGTATAGTACAGAAGAGTATAGAAAGAGGAAAAGAGATCCCAATAAACCATCAAGGGAGCAATCAAAACATGTGGTAACAGATATAGGAAGGAAATGAGAGCATTAGGAAACTCACAGAGTTTCATACTGACTTAATACATTGTTGACATTAAGCTGCTAAAAAAGTGAATGAGAGTTGAAAATATTTTTAAATGAATTATCGGAACTGATGGAATCAACTGTAGACTGTGTTATTCCATGGTTAAACGAATGTAGTAAAGACAAATCATACAAGAGGGGCACCAGTTCTTAACCACTGATATTAATATTTGAAGTGACAAGTAAGATGGTAAACAAAACAGTGTAAGAAAAGTAATGTCACTTTCTAGTGACTTTTAGGAGTAAAATAGTGCTTTCTGTTTATGAACTAGCAGTTAAAAAATAGAAGCTGCTTTTTTTCAGAAAAAAGCCTTAATTTCACTAGTCATTTTCTGCCTTGTTGCATATGTGAAAGTTTACTTCCATACAGTCATACTGAAATACTTACGCTATGATAAAGAATGGCATAAATTACCTTTAATATTAATTTTAAAGGAAGGTAAGTTACGTTCCTTATTCCTATTTTAAAATAATCATATCCTAGTTCTACTTGAGAAACTCAAGCAACTAAAACCAGGAATTATTAAAGAAGAGGACTATAATATGGGTACAATAAGAAACTATACATGTTGATCATCATCAGCAAACTAAATTTGTCTTATCCATTACTTTGGAGGGTCATGGTCCAATTCTGTTATTGATTGCATCTAAAGTGTCAAATTTCTATATTTGCTTCCAAAGTAAAATTCAGTTTCTTGGTTGACATAACTTTTAGTAACAGCAGTTGACAAAGTCCTGTACGCCTTCCTGTTCCTTTGTGCTGGAAAATATATAGACAAGTTGAAATTATATTGTCTAGGCATCTGAAAGATAGTTTATTTATAGAGAAGACCACAATTATAGGGAAAGTGTTAGGACTCAGTACTGTCCTACATCCTTCTGCTGGTTGCATCAGAAATTACTGAGCACTGATGCAAGCAAGTGCTGGCAAATTTCATACCTGGTAGGGTGACAAAGCACTATGTAGGTTAACCTTTAACCTGCAGCTGTATTATTTTGAGCAGTGATGTCAGCAGATCACACAAGTCAAACAACCTTGCAATTGCCTGGGAGTTGCCTCACGGAGGAGAGATTCTTGTGGTTTCTTTTTTCTGCTAAAATTTTCTGGGAGTATTTTCTCAGTATCTCAGGGGATTGTTTGCTTCCTTGTTCTTTTCAAGTGCAATACTGCTTTTGCTATCTGCCAAACTCTAAACCACTCTATCCAATCTCACAGTAATATTGTAAACAAAAGAAGAGAGTTTATAAGGATAATTGTGTTTTTCCTGTTATTAACATTATTTTTGGACAGGCATGTAATGGTGCCAGAAAACAAGTTTTGGACTCTAAGTTTCTTCAACAAACTAGAAAAAGTTAAAGAAAAAGTATATATGTAGATATGTAGATCACGCTTGCAAATAATTTTTATACTTTTCAGGGACAAGGATGATAATTTTCAGGAGAAATAAAAATCTCTGTGCACAAGAATGGATTTAGATGGAATTTATATAAAAACCCAGTGGGTTTATGCCAGTGAGAATGATTACCTAATTTTGTAACTCTGCCCGATCAGAGAAGGGCAAGAAAGATCAGAAAATAATCACAGACTCTTGTGGCTAGCAGCTAAGATTTTAATAACCAGTGTGTTTTTCCAACAAAGTGTTACTCTCTTTTTTCAGTGCATTTAAATGAGACCGAACATGTGATCATTTGTAGGTCTTAGTAAACTGTAGCCTGTTGCTGTTACTGAACTTTGAATCTTCTCTGAATATACTCAGTATAGAAAGAATATTTTATAAATTTAACAAAAAAATAATCCAGAGAGAAGGATTAGAGACTTTGACATATGAGGATAGATTAAGACAATTTAGTATAATATGCTACTGTTTGAAGGAAACACTATAAAGAATGACTACTTACAAATACTTCAGAGGTAAAGCATGAGAGTTATAGGGGTTGCTATAATTTTATTTACTGTAGTGTCTCTTCTATTATCAACATAGACTATTAATTCTCTGAAGAATATAAATTGAGCACAATGAAGCCTACTATGCAGGGACATTTAAAAAAAATCTAGAAACTGAAGACACTGTACAAGAATATTATATTTTAGGAAATATTTGTAAGGAGTAAGGTTTTTAGTTCTTCATCTTGCACCATTAATATATTTGAGGATTTAAAAAGTGACTTGAATAAAAAAATTAAGATGGGGCCCTTTAGGCAATAGTATAAGCAAACCAAGGAAGCAGTTAATATGTGAAATTCACTTCCAACAAAAATATTTTTAAAGACCTGTGTATGAGGGAATATCAGAGAAAGGAATATAATGGGAAATCCTGTTTTTTCTGTAGAGGTCCGTGCTAGCTGACCTCAAAGGTTTCCAAACTGTCTTTCATCTAATATTTTAGAAGTGTCAAATGAGGGTGTTCTGGAGACTGAGCAGATCAGTTACTCATTATATGCTACACGTTATTTATACTACAAGATGTTGATGCCATCTCCTGTCAGATATGCCAGAAGTGAAGGGGGCTTCTTTTCAAAACTTAATTGTAGCTAATGCAGACCAAGAATAAAGTTAATAATATATTAAATTCTACATAGTTGCAAAATGGCTTGTTTCTGTAAATCTTACTGTGTGACAGACTATTTTCTTATAGGTATTTTCACAATCCTAGGTGTTTTCGCAATCCTAAGTATTTCCACACCTAAGTGCCCATTATAGAACAATAAAGCTGTTGTACAAAGGTACAGTATCAAGATATGGGTGAAAATATACACAATTTCAATAGGATGTTTTCCATGTGACAGCTATTTTTTTTGAAACATTTGACTATTTTGGATTCTAAACTATTCTCAATGTCATAATTTCAGAGCATAGCCTGTAATGTTATTGAAATAATTCTAGCTCTAATATTTATGGTAGAAAACTGGTTTAAATAACAGCCAAACTACAGTAAGACTTAGTTTTTCAATCATATTAAACACTGACCCTTCTTGTGATTCAGTGCAAGTTTTGGGTGGCACAGGATGCATTGGAAGTTTTTAATATAAGGCACAGCTGATCTGTGGAAACAATTGTCTCTAGGTGCTGTGGTTGCTAAAAGCTTACACATTTCATAACGAGACTGGAAAAAAATCATGGAATAGAAATCTGCTGTGGGTTATTAAATACTGACAAACCACTTCTGGTAGAGGAAATTCCTAAACCACACATGATTCAAGGCTATCATAGTACTTGGTAGAAAAGTCCTTGCCTTCTTCTTACACTTAACTCTGAGCATTCATTTTGGTCACTGTGTGAGAAAATATTTCATGCGGGGTGCATTGAGTAGGGCTGCTGTCAGGAGTGAAGAATTTTAATCAATAAAAGCTACTCACTTTTTTGTTTGTGTATGCCTGCACTTCACAGGTAATTATCTGACTGTCTCTAGGTATGATTCTGTTTCAGTCCTTACATTGTGCTGTGGTGTCTGAGAGCTCTTTTGTTAACAAGTGGGAGACTGATTTCATAGTATATGCACAAACAGAATCTGATGGATGACCCATTTGGCATGGCAGGGTGTTGAAATGTACTGAATGTTTTCATTCTGTGACAAAAATAATTCTGTGTAATCAAGTCTTATTTTTATCTGTATACAATTTTGATGTACATTCAAATGCTTCTGTCACAGAATCTGTACTGTAATGTTTTCTGTGGCCATTACTACTGTAAAAGCAGTGTTACTTATATTTTTGTTTGCATTCTTTGTAGGACAATAGTTAGCATTCATGAAAAGGTTAGCATCAGAGAATCTAGTCGGATGTTGGTCAGATTAGATAAAACAATATATGTGCTTTTTGAAAGTTACAGAAATAAAAATGGAAAGAAATAATGCTGAAAAATAATTTCCTGGCAATGGTCCATGAAGAGTTTGCATATAATTAGGTGACATTGTAAAAAGTAGTATAAGAAAAAGCAACTGCTTCGTCAGATTTCTTCATCTGAAACAATTTGGCTGTCAACTGACCAGCATTATCCCTTAGACATACCACTTTACATTTCTATGGGAAGAACGTATCCTCTCTTTGCCTTTCATGCACTTATATCTACCTTAGTGATTTCCTCAGAGTTTTGTCAAGGTACATACATTGCTTCTGCATTTGAAATTAAATAGAAAAATTACCATTTTCTCTTTAATATTATTTCTTAATTCTTACACATCTTTATGCATTTTTTTTCCAAACACCTTCAGAATGAAGTCCATCTTAAAATAGACCTTTGTTCTGTTTATGCTTTCTCAGAATTACATAACCATTCTGGAAACTATTTGATATCATGTAAGACCAGGTTTGAAAAGAGATTCCTATGAATAGTTCCTTCAGCTGCAAAATAAAGCCCTCTCAAGTTGGTACCACAGTGGAAAAGCTCTCAGACTGAAGGCTAGTTCTGCTGTTCTTACACTGAGCAACACCTTACTCTATGAGCAAATCCATATGATTTCTTTGCACTTTGTGTTCTCTATTTTATAATTATTAAATTAACCTAGCTCAGTCCATAATGATGAAAGCATTTTCTCAGAGAAAGGTTTGTTGTAGGTTCTTTTGTAGAGATAATTTTAATTGACCTGCAAATACCTGAAAAGGAAATAGAATATGTTTAGTAGGCTATGTTATAAATTTAAATATAACTTGCCTATATAAAGTTATAATACTTCAATTAGGTAGAATCACAGAATTATAGGATGGGGAAACACCTGTAGTATATTTCCTAGTTCATCTTTAGGCCTAAGAATCATACACTTATATACATATATATGTATTTCATTATTAGTAGACATTTGATTTGAATTATCTTCAAGATGCTAATTTTCTGAAGTTCCCATTATCTCCTAAGGCAACCTATTACCAGTCTTATCAGTAAAAGTGTTTTCCCACTGTATGAATTATTATTCCATATATTGGTTTAAATCCATTTATTCTTGTCCAAAATGTCAAGAGCAGAAGGGTGTGAGAATACACTTTGAAACACTTCTAATGTGTTTTTGAGGACTATTACTTCCCCTCTCCCTGCCTCATTTTACCAGATGTCCTCTACTTCCTGACTTCCTGACTTCTCTTTAAACTGAAAAAAGGCAAAGCTTTCAGTTTTCCTCATTGCTCATATTCTCCAGACCTCTGATCTTTCTTCTGAAGTCTATTCTATTAATTCCAACCTTTATTGACATAGAAAGCCAAAACTAGAGGTTAATGCAGTGCTGAATAATGGAGCAGGATTACCTACAAGATATACTCTGCTCATACAGCCCAATATGGAATTTCTGCATTTCAGAAAAGCATGTCATTTCGGACTGTCACATTTTATATGTGTATTTTATACTTTTTGAGGAAAAGCATAGAATAATAAAGGAATTGGGTGAATTTTATATTAAATTTATATGAAATTATCTTTAGTGCTAAGTAGGTTACTGTGCCCAGTCCTATGGATATTCTGACCAATTTATACTATCAACCCCTTCCATTGTGGTCCTACTTAAGGTAGTAATGGAAGAATCAGAGTGATTATTTTGTCAGTTATGAGCACTTGAGGACCACAGAGGTAATAAAAGGATGTACAGAGATCAATTTATGGACAAGAAACAGATGGACTGAAGTTCAGCCCCACAAAAGACAGGTCTAAAGTGGAAAGTGAAGAATACTGAAGAGTTTGCATGGCACTCACTCCTTTTTTTAAAGATATATAACAATCACAACATTATTTATGAATGTTCTCATGTTTCTTGCTGTTTTTAAAGGTGGTTTTAATGTCATCTGATTTCAGACATCTGTAAATTGGACATCTACTTGGCTTCTTTACTAGCAATGGGTGGATCAAAGTATCTGTCAGTGTCAATTTAATTATTCTACACCACTATCTTAAGGGAACTTGACTTGCTATCTGAAAATACCTATTTCTCTGCATAGTCTAAACACACAGCAATCTCATACAACTTATATTGGTGTTAGAAAACATAATTTGAGATACCTATGTGAAATTAAGCCAATTCAAAATTTGGGCAATATTAGGTGTAGTAGAGTTTCAACCAAGGCACAGTGTCAACAAGTGGCAAGTTAGAGGGCAGTTTTTACTTACAGTCTTGACCTGAAGTAATTAAATGACATTTAGCATTCTGTTGTATACAGTCGTTTTGATACAGTGTCATATCAGATGACTAACCATGTTAACGTCCTGGTCTTTTAAATTTGGATGGGCATTCTGAGACAAATAGTGAACAACAATTTAACTCCTTTGTGTTAAGAGACCAATCTACCAAAATATCACATATATTTGTCATGGCACTTTAATGACCTTTGGTGGATTTGAAGTACCAGTAGAATTAGATATTATTTGAGATGGGGCCATGTTTGAACTTCAGTAAGTGAAAAAGCAGTTCTTTGAGTACTAGCATGCTGTTTGTAGATTTCACTGTGACAGCATGATTGGAAATGTATCATCTTTGCTGCTTTGAAGCTTTAATGTCATCCTCTTTCATTTATGTCATGAAATAAAAATGTTGTTGAAGGTTAAAGTCTTTTGTGATATCTTATCTGGAAAAGTGTTTCACAGCTGGGCAACAGTTTATGAATATACTTGAGCAATACATTTACATTTTATTTTGTGGTAAGATTAACAATGATATATAATTATACTAAAAAGACTAAAACCTGATAATTTGTAGTGGAGAAAAAAGGGATAAAAGATGGTATCAAAGGAACTGTAATTCAAACTCTATTATCAGATTTAACAATTCCTTTGCTCCTTTGAGAGAGGAAAGTGTGAGACTTTTGGCATATTTTATTACTAAATCTGGAAAGTACTTAACAATCAGATCAGAAAGGAGATTTCTGAATTCAGTTTGTGAGAAGGGTTTTGGAAAAAATCCCAAGAATTAAACAACAGGAAAAAAAATCCACAAAATATATGGAAAGAAAATCTGAAAGTGCTATTTTACAAATGTTTCATGTTGTTTTTTTTTATTTTTAATGTACATTTTATTCAGAATAGAATGATAATTAAAATTAAAGACTGATTGCCAGTCGTAAATCCATTGTAAAAGCTCTAGGTCATAGGAAGCAAGCTAAGGATAGTAATATGACTAAACTTTATAACTATGAAATAGGCAGTTTAATTTCTACCAGGTAGTTTTATCAATGTAAGTTTTGCTTTTGTCTATAAACTTATTTATGTATGATGATTTCAGCTATTGACTTTGATTGGTAAATATTCTTAATTTATTCTTTGAGGGAAAGAAGAGGAAGCTGTCCCCTAATATTATTTTTCCATTATTCCATATCTGTGAAATACAGCCTAAGTTTACCTACTCAGAAATTCATGTATTCCTTACCTAGAGAACCCAATCACTCTTATGGTTTTAGTTTATTTTCTTTCAGAGAACAGAATTAAAACCAGGATCTCTGCCTGATAATCCCCAAACTGTGATTTGTGTCATGACATGAAAATATAAATGGAAAATCCTTATAATTTTGTATTAAAAAAATTATACCATTTATTTTAGTTTAAATTAACATTAGCCAACACTGATGCTCAAGCTCTCAAAGAGAACCAAAATTTTTCAGGAAGAGAAAACTTCATGTATTTAGGCATGCTATTGCTCATTGCATTTAACCAACAATTTACAATATGCTTTAATTTCATTAAACTGCTGTCAGCCCAAACCTCTGATGATATCCATTTATGTCTCTTCTAAGCTGATTCTGACCAGCCTCCATGGAAACTGTCCATGCACTAATATTTTGATTTCATAGATTTTGAATTTGTAAAAGTTACTGGCTATCCCCCTGAGAATTTATTCCAGGTTACAAATGTGAAGATAGGAAGCTTCTAGCAGTTTTCTGTGCACTGTTGACATGACAGCCGTGGGGAATGGACTCTTTAGGAGAGAAGATACCACTATGAGATATTTTGTTTTTAACCTAGAAGTTTCAGTTCAGCAGTTTTGAAGGCTTTTTATTTTTTTCAATTCTCTTATGCACAGCTTTAAAATATTCCCCATTCTTCCTCTTCTTATTGCCCGCATAATCATTCACCTCCCTCAAACAAATGTAATTTGACAGAACGACATTGGATGACCAATGCCATTGAAGGCACAGCTAGATTTTAGCAGCACCAGTGAGTACCATGGCTATGTCTCTACCACTCTGAAAAAGAGTACTCAAGATGAGCTATCAGCTCTTGGCTCCACTTGTTTCCTGTCTGAAGATATTTACTAGATATCTCTGATGATAAGATAGTGTATCATCTACCAGTGAGCCAGGCCCAGCCCCAGGGCTGACATCTTGCCTGGCCTCGGTCTGTCCCCGTCCCCAGGGAGGTGCCTGATGCCCAGGGCTGGGGCTGCCCCCAGCTGTTCACCAGCTGCCCTGGAGCTCGCTGCCTAGTGGGATGGGTCCTGGCTGACAGAACCTGCCCTGACAACCCTGGGGAGCCCCTGCTGCTCCTGACTCCAGGGAGCTACTGGCCTGTGCTACACCATGACACAATTTATTTTGTTTTATAAAATAAAAATTCAGCCAAGATTCTGTCTTGATCAACTGTCTGTCTCTGAGGTCAAAGATTAAAAGTGCATTGAAGACACTCAGAGAGGGATGGGCAGCCTACTGAAGTCTACATGCATATATAGGATCTACAAAGGGTGCATGAAGCATGTAGATGTAGATGGGAATATCAATGAGAGCCATGCAGGCTTCTCTGACTGCAGTTGCACTCTTCAAGTACACAGTCCTTTGTACTCACTATTTTCATATTGCAAATCCATGAGGATTTTCAGAGTAAATCTGTTTGTATTTCAAATATTTACTCCATTATCTTTATGAAAACTGTGTATTTTTTTAAAGAGATTTGTTAGCTCTAAACATCTATGGAGTCTGAAGGCTTTACCAGTGAGAAGTAAATATTGTGTTGCTTAAGGTATTACTTTTAATGTTTACATGTTTAAAAAAAGATGAATAACTGTTAAGTCCTCTAAATTATTTTTTGCTCTCTGACAATATCCAGCTTTGTGAAGATTTGGTCAACGTTGTTAAAGGGATCATATATTTTATACTTTTCTTTATTTCTTAAGTGTTACTGCTTTGTGGAAATACCTTCTGAATGTCATGCAAAGTTTCAACTTTTTGGCATAATTATCATCAACTTTCTAAAGAGTATTTCCAAGAAGTTCACAATTAGCTCCAAATTCTAAAATCCTTTATGCAAGATTTCCAAAGAGCAGAGGCTAAACTCCAAAAACATTTTCTCTGTAGAGTGAGATGTAATATTGGCCTCCAACACATCAGAAAAAAGGTCACAAATTGAAATAAAGTTTTGATATGTTTCAGTTATAAAAAGCTGTGTGTATTTTTTTTCATTAACACAGCTTTTCATTCTGTCTCACAATGAGTAAGGGATCAAAATGAAGTCATGTTACAGAAGCAAGGTGAGTGTTAACATAAATGCCATTATGGAATAATAGAGATTTTTTTGTTTGGTTAGCGACAAAGGTATTTCAGCATGGACTCACAAAATGTAGTTCAGCGTATAACCGTTTCATCTGTTTCCTTCTTCCTAAACAGCTTTTCTTCTGCACTGATAACAAGAGGCAAAATCATTAGCATATTTTCAGCTATTTCCACAATTACCTGTTATAAGTCAGGGAAACAATTCTGTTTTATTAAGTCAGTTTGAAGAGATCATTCCAACCTGAAGTAGAAAGGAAATGGTGCTTCTCTCCCCCCAAATATAATAGAGGACTCTGATTTTATTGAAAATTAAAGAGAGACATCACTGGTAAAATTTGAACTAATTTAGGGATAACATTTCAGTGAACTTCATATAAACCATGATTGTTCTGTACAAAGTTTCACTTGGAGAATCAAATAAACTTATTGTGTGCCTCATGTCTCAAATTCAGTTGATACGAATAGATGCAAACTAGTGTCATCAATTTACCTAAACTGAATATCATGTTTTTCTGTACTTAATACAGATACATTCCTTACTGTACTTCAGTCAAAAAATGCTTCATATTTTTCTATATGTAGGTCAAAACCAGCTTATGGTTAAGCTTAATGTCTTGAAGAGACTGACCTGATAATTCTCACCTGAGCAAACCTCTCACTGAATAAAGACTTGCCTTTTAATGATTTTGTTGTGCTTTTGCTGCTGCTACACACTCTCAGTCTTGCTCAAGTGGCAATTCAAATCAGGTTTGTTCCTAGGCACAATAGAAACTTTATACCCAACTACTGTACATTTTCTTTAAGTATTTAAGACTGAGTACTCTATGATACAGTCCTCTTAATTACAGCCTACATGAGTTCATGATTAACATAAAGGATCATCTATTTCAGTATCTGGCAAGAAGCAAAAAATGTACTATGTTTCAGTCTAATATGTTTTCTTTCATGGTTACCATAAATCAAGAGGTAACCTTTGGTTAGTGCTTGTCATTAGATTCCCAAATTGGAAAAAAGGGATCCTAACAGAATCAGGCAAATTTTGTATTTGCCATTTGATGTCTTTTAAATCTAGTTGAATTCTCTAGATTATTTGTACAGCTAATAAATATAAAAGTCAAATGTTTTTTGACCTCTACTGTACTGTGATAGAAGACAGCCTGTAGCATGGATCATATGAAAAACTTTGCCTGTATGTAACTAGCAGTGGAATGAAATCTTGGTAGCAAATCTGCATGGGACTTTTTAAAATTGTGACCATCCTTAGCAGCTCTAGATAAGCACTGTGCCTCCGTGGCCTACATAATTTTTGTGAATTTTGTTTTTAGTTGATCAAGGTGATTTTAAAGTTCTACAGTTGAACAAACCAGGATGCAACAGCTCCAATTAACCCTTCCTAGTACCAAACCCCTTCTGCTGGGTTTGTTTCAGTCCCTTTCTTTCCAGTGCCACAGATTACTTTGGTGCCAAAGATGTCACTTTATGTCCTACTCTTTATCTGGTCCCCTCTGAGAAAAATTTGGCAGACTTGTCCAACAATTGGGCACTGCTTTCTTTACATATCCACTATTCCTACAGCTGAATGCAGAAACTTTTTCTTTAGATATCAAAATTTTTACTGTATCCAAAGCAAAAAAGCCCTTAGCTTTTATTTCTAAAACTATTTTTCAAGGCATAGGAAGAAAAAACCTCTTTTGCAGTTCTTGGCAATCAGCATTTCTTTGAAGTTTCTGATTTAGAGTGTGACATTGCAAGGATTTTTCTGTAAGATTGACAGCAGATTAAATCACAGATTAGACAGTTGCTTTCTTTGAAGTTTGCATGAGTGGGTGATTTATTTGTGAATGTCTAACAGGTAACAGACTGATAGCTCAAGTTTTATGTCATATGTCACCTAAAGAGGTTCTGTGGTGACCAACTATTTATTGAGAATAGGCTTGGCAGAACATACCAGGCTGGAATTAATCACAAAAATCTGCTTACAAAATAACGGTATATGTACCGCTATCACCTTCCTACAAACTCACCCAAAGTTAAAGATTATAGTGGTGTGTTTATGCAAAAGATACATCACAGAGTTCACAGGCACTGCGGTATTGTCCTCCTGTACCTTTCCTAGTATTTGGTCTGAAACCTTGACTATACACTTAGTAAAACATACGGCTAAAAAGACAAGCAATATGGATTTCCCCCCTCCCTCCCCCCCCTTTGTAGAGGATTTATGGTTTCTGCAAAACATACCAGTTCTAGAAAGAATTGTGGGTTTGGCTGTGGAGGAGCTTTACACTTTCAAAGCAAGTGTGTATTTAGTTTCTTTCAGCAGATCTTGTCCTGCTCTGTAATAGATGAAGCAGAAGTTGCAATAGTATCATGGCCTGTTTTGTCACTTTGTCTTTATATCTTTAATTTGATTTTAACACTTCCGAGTCTTAAAATAATAAATTTAGTTGACTTTATTATATTGCTTTTTTTTCTATGTTGTGTTTTGCTCCCTAGGGTAGAATAATAATAATAAAAAAAATACTGAATTCTATATACAAAACAAATTCTGTATCAATTAATTTGACAGAAAGAATAACTTACAGCTAAATGGCATTTTTATTCTCAGACATTCCCAGAGCAGACCAGAACTCTAACAACTGTTTAATTAACTTAGAAAGAAACTATGAAAGCTGACTGCATTCTGGTCTGAAGCTGAGCAGCTTTTCAAAAGTACAAAAAAGTTTCATTAAACAACTGCCATTTTCAAAAAGAGATACAAGGAAAATAGGTGGGTTGTCAGACTGCAGCTTTATGCAAATGTACATAAGTAAGCAAATAAAAAATAAATAAAGAAGATTAGGTCAGTGTATCTCAAGTTTCAAAACTGAAAAATTAATATTTTTCTGAATCTACATGAGATGTAGGAACATAATTGGAACATCAGGTTTATGCAGCATTTTATTCTTTACAAAATAAGCATCTTTAATGTTTGAGACATACAACTGATTGGAAAATGTGGCATCTCCAATGATTATTTCAGTCTGGCGTGATGGATTGGGCCTAAATCAGATGGAGGTGTGCCACTGATGAATTGCCACATCCACACTGTACAGTTTGGCCTTCAGAGGAAATTCAAGTATGGATCAGCTTGGATTGAGGTGTATCACTGAATGGCAGCACACGGTGGAACAACTTACACTACGCATCCACCTGTTGCTTGATTTCTCCTGTTTTCAGGCTCTGTATTCATTTGTGTGCCAATAATACTAATAAAAAACAGTGATCTGATTCTAATGATCTTTGGAATTTCTAATAGGTATACACTGTAGGAGTGAAAGATTCTAAGAAGCAGGAAGATAATTATGAGAGAGTTCAAAAGGGTCTTATGCCTAAGTAGTCTTGCTTCTGTACTGGAAGAGACAAATTATTATCCAATGCCAGGATTCTTAACTACTATAGTTATTTTAGGTCACCCCGTTATTATTATTTCTTTAGAGCTGAGAGTAGCTATGTGTTTGATCACTAAATATAATGCTACAATGCATATATTGATGTGTTAACAATTTATTTTTTCAGAGATGTCAATGCATTCTTTAAAGTATTGTTTTATGGACAATAATTTTTCAGCATCTTCATTGTGATTACTTTCTATCTGAAAAAAATAGATAAAATCCTAACTTTTCAGAAAAAAGCTCACAGTCAACATTTCTTTTTTTTCTCACAGAGCCAGTGAATTAGAATCAAGAAAACAGAATAATAAAAAATCTAACATTCCTACCGAAGTACACCTCACTAGGGGTTGAACTCATATTAAGACACATAAATTAAATATCCAAATATACATCAAAAGATATGAATAATTAGCTGGTATGTAAAGGGCATTTAATGATGGTGGACATGAACAATTCAAATGATTTCTGATGAAATTTGGAGGCAGTAAACAAGCCTGAAAACTAGAAAAATATTTTAAAGGCATGAGTATGTATCTTGTCTCCAAAAGAGGGCTTGATTAGTATGTAATAATAAAATATGGAACCACACAGATAACAATGAAAAGAAACAAAATCTTGAACAGCTGTTCCTAAATAAACATAATAAAATCTACACATTTAATGAGTCATGGGTCTTGAGAATAAAAATAATATTTTGATTATAACATTGAACATCAAGTACACATAAAAGAAAATTAATACATTATTTTTTTACCTAACTTCTGACTTTCACTTTTCAACTTCAGAAAGATACATCCTAAATAAGTTTTAGGGTATACTACTGTGATTTAGATTTCTCCCACAAATACCGTGGCATTATTGCTAGCATATAAAATCACCTCCAACATTCTATTTCTACACAGACCCATGAGATTGTCAACATTTACTTTCTCATTGTATATTGAACTGATGAATATTAAGTTTGAGGAATATTTTTTTGGATCATCATGAGATTTTTTAAAATTAATTTATTCTGATGTATTTACCACAATTTGTTTTTTGCTATTCTCAGATATTAATCTGGCTGATTTTACAAGATTATTCAAAAAGAAAATGAGTTTTAAAAGTTCATAGACACCATTAAAAATCTTTACCCTGTTTTTCACTCAGAATTTTGAGCCTTAGGTCAGATATCACTTTCAACCAGATGTGGATCTAAATTAATAGGATTGCATCCAACTAAAGAACATGACTTATACTTGAAATAATAAGCCACTGAGTGAAATATATTTGTAAAGACAGCAAAATGACTGAATAAAAATATATGTTTGAGATACTCCATGCATTTACATATATGTGAATAAAAGAAGCATGAGCAATTTTTAATCTCTCTACTGAGAAGTCTATTTATACAAGTTTACAGTAAGTAAAATAATCATGGTAGAAAAATCAAAATAAATTAGTATATCTCAAATACTTGAAATTAATTTTGTTTTATTTACTTGTGTGAATTTCAAATACTTTTTAAATACTGTTGATTTTTTTTTTTTTTTTAACATGCCATGATTGTGGCAAAGTTAGTAGAACTGACAGAAAAGGCTTTCAAAGTACTCAGTATTATTAAAAAAAAAAAACAACAAAAAAAACAAAACAAAACAAAACAAAACAAAAACAAACAAACAAAAAAAAAAAAAACCAAAACCCCTGTCTGTTTCTGTTCCATGTATATGGTATTTTCATTTTCTTGGAAACAATATGTGAACTGTGAACAATTTTCCATATGGACACAAATCTGTGCTGCTTTGTTTAAGCTGTGTATTACAGGAGTCATTTGACTGAAAGGAAAGATGTTTGAAATCACACTTAACTTTTTTTTTGTTCCTTTATTTTTTCCCCAAAGCACCATCTTTTTTTTACATATTTATTTATTTATTCATTGCTTGTGCCAACACACACAAATTGTCAGCCAGAAGATTTTTATAATACATGCCTGCACATGTTTTCAAATTAAACTGTCATTCTCATAAAGAAGTCAATGACAGCAAAGAAATTAACTGATAATTAACAATATTTTGATAATCTAGCCTTCGTTTATCTGTTTTTTGAAAATCTGTGTCTGTTTACAGTCAAGCAAACATATTTAGAAAATCTTCGTATGTACAAGTAATTATATAACAAGTACACTTCTAGCTCTTCAGTCTACAGATGTCCCTCTGAAGTTTAAAGCCATTTGTCAGCATGAATTTACCACGTATTGATAAACCTCCCTCCTGTCATTCTAAGATCTATCTCTCTATAGAGATCTGAAGAATATGATGTCTAATTTCAGAATGAAATGAGGATAACTTAACCATAAACCTCTCCAGACAGTTTGACTTGAATGAACAAAACAGAAAATACCCATCAGTATCAACAATATCCATCTCTTCAACAGTGGGGTGAGGCAGGGGCATTAATAAAATTCCAAGGATTTTTATTGGATTTTTATTTTACCCATGACATTTTGCCTATTCCTTCCTCATCTAATAGAGAATTGGAGAACTGATAAAGAAGAGGAATAAATATTTATTTTTGAAAAGACTTTTCCAATTCCTTCTTTAGTACATAACTTACCTTGGAAATCCTTACTTTTTCTATGTCAATACATTCCCATAACTTCAATGTCTTTCCCTGTCTTTGGCTTTTTTGCACCAGGAAATGTATCTAGAGCTGTAAGTGGAAATGTTATATACTTATGTAAATATATACTACTTAAATCACATAAACAAATATATTTTCCACTTGTATTTATGTATATTGTATATATAAATATATATGTGTTGTATTTTGGACAACATACTCATACAGTGTAACTATAAAAAATTCAAAACAAGGAAATTCCATCAAGTGATATCTGCTGTATATATTTTGGTTTCTTTCTCTTGAGTAGGTAAAGGTGGACATAACATATTTTCTTATTAACTTGATACAGTTTTGCAGGGATTATCTGCAGTTTTATAGTCACACAAATAGGAGATACTAGGGGTTACTACATTTGCAGTAATTTCTATGGAAAGTACAAGTCCTTTGGGCTCTCTGACACACTCATTGATCTTTACTACCAACAGCAACTTTGAACTCAGATGTGAGGGCTCAAGCAGATAGAGAGGATCCTGTTTTCCACTTCCAGGAGATAAGTAACTTTTTCTGAAAGTAACAGGAGTTACTCACTCATGAGTGTAGGAGAAGAGTGCCTACGTGCTGCTTTAAAATAAGAAAAGCATATTGCTCTTTAATATAAAACATGTCTAGGGTGACATAATATATTGACAGTTCTTATGAAAGACCTGATTAAAGTAGTTGGACCTGAAATATTTCCTGGCACACTAGAAATGTCAACTAGAAATCACCTTGAAATATGAATTTGAGTCACATTTCCTGCTGGTTTACACTGAGGGTAACCTTCTGAGTGTCAACATAATTAGGGGTGTTTTTCAACTTTAGACAGCACAGACTTTGGTTTATTATTGTTTTCTAAACAAGATGCTTCCACAGATATTGTTATGTTCCTAGCCAGAGTTAATTAGTCTATCAAAGACTCTTTGGTACTTCCGAGGATGGAATCTGACCTCTCTCTATGCATTTATGTGCATATTTGTATGCTGGTGGGTATTTGCACAACACATATACATATATACATAGATACTGAATAAATTATATATACAAGAATCTTGTTTTATTTAATTTTATCATACAAATTTAATGAAATGTTAATATGACTAGATCTTCATACAAAGAAACTATGAGAATTTAAAGATTATTTTAAACCCAACCCTATATTTCAGAACTCTTGCTACTTTGGAGGCTGTAACAGAAAATATTTTAAAAGAAATTAGTGGATTTTTGCCTTAAGAAAAATAAAGCCCTAGAAAATCCTTTAGAAATAAAAGAAACCCCTAGTAAAACTGGCACAGAGCTATCAGTACTACTCAAAATTTTAAAAATTAAATCTGCAATTAACTACATGTTTGATAGATTCGGGATTTTAAACGAAGAGAAAAAAAAAAAATCCCAAAAATATTATTTTATGAACAAAGAAGCAAAAGGAGTTGAGCAAGATATTAAAACAAGAATCAGAAAACAAGACATACTCACTGCATGCACACAGCCCACGTTATTGTGAATGGCATATGCACTGCAGCTGAAGAAACACAAGGAAACATCAGTGATCAGAAAAATAATACTTCATGGGCCTTCCTTACTATAATGAAGGTGGGAGAAATGACCATTATTCTCCCTTGTGATAACCCAAGGTTCTGTCTTATATAGTGATATGGATATTAACACATCAAGAACTTTCTGGGTTGCTTTGCATTTGAAGACAGTAAGTGAGGTCTGGTCATGCCTGTGATAGTAGATGCTCTTGCCATCTAAAAGAAGCTTTCAAAATATCAGCTGAAATTGAATCACTTGTGTGGCAGGTTGTCCTTGGATGGATGTCAGGTCTATCACTCCCCATGTCAGCTGGACAGGGGAGAGAGAATATGATGAAAGTCTCATGGGTCAAGGTAAGGATGGGGATATCACTCACCGACTACTTCAATGGGCAAAACAAACTCAAGTTGAGGAAGTTAATCTAATATATTGGCAATCAAAAGTCATAGCAGGATAATGAGGAACAAAACCAGACACCTCCCTTCCTTCTTCACTCCCGATTTTCTCTTCCTCCTCCTTCCGAGTGGCACAGGGGGATGGGGAATGGTGGTTGTGGTCAGTTCATCACATGTTGTCTCTGACACTTCTTCCTCCTCAGGGTGAGGACTCCCCACACTCTTCCTCTGCTCCAGTCTGGGGTCCCTCCCATGGGAGTCAGTCCTCCACAAACTTCTCCAATGTGGGTCCTTCCCACGGGCTGCAGTTCTTCACAAACTGCTCCAGTGTGGGTCCCTCCCACGGAGTGCTGATCTTGGTGTCTGCCAGGTTGTCGCTCTCACATATTCTCACTCCTCTCTCTGGCTACAATTTCTGTTGCTCAGAAACTTTTCCTCCTTCTTAAATATGCTATAGCAGAGGCGCTACCACCATCGCTGATGGGCTCGGACTTGGCCAGTGGTGGGTCTGTCTTGAAGCTGGCTAGCATTGGCTTCACTGGACATGAAGGAAGTTTCTAGTAAGTTCTCACAGAAGCAATTCTAGTAACCCCCTGCTACCAAAATCTTGCCACACAAAGCCAATATAGTCCTGCTAGTAATATCTTCAGAGACATATCCATGTATTCCCTGGAAGCTTAGTTGCTGGCCTGGGCCAAAAATGTGCCAAAACCACTTCAAGGGATGACAGAATCATAGTGTTTGGGCTCTGACAGTGTTTAACTTAATTTAATTCTCCCATTACTGTTTGAAACAGTTTGTCATTTTTGAGAAACATATATCCTGTTGCAGTGACACTCAAAGTCCTTCCCAATTATCTAGTGTTTATCCTGCTATTTCACCTGAAAGATCTCTGAAAAGAAAGTAAGAGAAGTTAGCAGTAAAAATATCTGCAAAAAGGATACTGTAGAAAGAATAATCTGATATATTTCATTTACTGCAGTTTGATGGGTCAGAGGTCCCACTAGAAAATTATATGTTCAGGATAATAGAGTTAAATTGATTGTGAGTATCACAGGACCCTGAGTTGGCTAAAGCTGTGAAGTAGAGCTGCCTTCCTTATTGAAACTTTTTAAAATGGGAATGCAGGTTGAGTGCAGCCCATATATGGTTAGGGAAAGTTTGCAGCATTATTTCAAGTATTATCTGTGACAAGATTTGCCAAGGAGATTAAAATCTCAAAAATCTGTGCAGAAGATCAGGAAGTAAAGAAAGAAAAAAAATAATTTCAGTGTTGAGAAGTGTTCACAATGCTGTCTTCAAATTTTCACAGAAGTGACAGATTTTTAAATGAATGCAATAATTAGAAATTCAAAATACATAATATGTCTGATGGATAAAAGAAGCATGGCTATGTTGGTATCATTATATGCATAGAAACATTGATGAGGATGTAGTAGTGACAGATTATCAGGAGACAGTAATTAATAAGAAGCTTGCAAACAGAGTAAGGGGTAGGTTGGTACCATGGAAAGAGATGATAAGCAGGAGCCTTCTGGTGGGAAAAGAGGGAGAGAGGGAAGAAGGGAGGAAGGAAGGGAAGAAGGAAAGAAGGAAGGAAGGGAGGAAGGAAGGAAGGGAAGTCCCTTCCAGTCTGAGTTGTCTTATGAACCTAAGATCCCAGATCCCAGCATTAGAAAGAATAACTTGGATGCAAAAGTAGCGGAGGTGCAGTTCCACTGATACAGAAGTGACTTATAAATAACGTATCCTTTATGGAAATAGCTATGTCTGCATTAATCATCTTCCTGCACCCATACCCACACTGGGGCAGCTACACAGTCTTTCCACGTTTCTCATTTAAAGAAGCCCTATTTTGCCAAGTAAAAAAAAAACAGCATCGTCACTCCACTGTAAAGAAGTAATTTACTAAAATACCATCATCATCCATCAGCTACTAATCTTTAAATAGCAATAATTACTAAATGTTCTTATGTATACTAAACTAGAAAAAGGATATAAACACATTGCTAAACCACATAAGCATTAAGTTACAATGTATGTCATGCAGCTTGGGTAAATACTGTTGACTTGGAGTTCACAGTAAGAACACAGAGTGGCAGGAATTTACATTGCCTTAAGTAGGAAAACAGGTACCTCCTATTAGGGCATTTTTCTTCATCTTTAAGGGAAAGAAGTCTCTGTTTATAAATTTATCTGAACAGTCACATACTTTATGAATCAGGTGCATCTTCCAAACTTAACTGATCACAGTGAATCATGTTCAAATGCTGAACCTTTTTTTAAATGCTCTCTAATGTCCAGAAAAGTTGCATGAGAATGTTCTTTAGACTTATATGCTATGTCAAGTAACATAGTTTCTCAATAAACTCCTTTGAAAATATAAGCTTATGTGGAAAAATTTGTCTGTCTAGCTGTCACTAAAGTTCCCAAATCATTCAGTCTTTCTACCTAATATAAAAAAATATAGCTGATACAACCTGAGATAGCTTCAAGAACATAAGTGTAGACACATCATTTTAAAACAAGTTATGTCTGGAATAATTAAAAAAAGAATTTTTAGGCCTGGGAATTAATGAGTAAGAATGCTCTACCCAGTATGAAAATCCAGTATTATACCACTAGTTTATGGGTTTCGATTTAATTTTGTTTCCCTGATAAATTTAGATTCATGAAATGAAGGTGTTACAAAGCAATAGTAACTGTTGTCAGGCCCTCCGTTATACAGTTAAAGCTCTCATGTTGGGACTTAATAAACAAGAAAAGAAAAAAGGAAGGTAAAAAAAAAAGCATTTGAGTGAACTTTCATATAAGCAGTGACTGGGGAACAGCTCTATGTGTTTTAAATCAGCATTTTAAAACACATACAGATGCATATCATCAGGCTCATTTAGGTTACAAAGTACTTCAGGGGGGTCCCTAGTCTAAGCTTTTGCACAAAACCTGACCAACAGTATGGTCAGACCAGATTTCTCACGGCTTTATCCCTTAGGTCTTGAAAACTTTCAAGGATGGGAACTACACAGTCTCTGAGCAATATGACAAATGGACAAGCAGTCCATTGCTTGATCATCCTCTTGGGGAGAAAGGTTGTAATTTGTATCTGATATGAACTTTTCTTGTTTCAATTTTTGTCCTTTGCCTCTTTGACCATGCACCACTGTGAACATCCTAGCTCCATCTCCTCAATCACCTCTCTGAAAGTACTGGCAAGCAGCTACTAGGTCCCCCAGAAGCTGCCTCTTCTCCAGGTTGAACAAGACCCTGTCCATCAGTCTCTAATTGGTTTGCTTTGTTCCCTGATCATCTTGGTGTCCATCTGCTGAACTCACTTCAGTTTAGCTATGTCTTCTGCGGAACCCAGAACTCAGCATAATATTCCAGTTGTGAGTTCTGAGAGAAATAATCTCCTCCCTCAGTCTCCTTACTGTGCTCCTGTTCATACAGCACAGGAAGCTGTTGACTATCCTGCCTTGCCAGGGTGCACTGATGGCTTCTGTGGAGCTTTCTGTACCAGTTTTTCAGCAGTTACTCCCCAGCCAGTCAGTCCCCAGCCTCTGCAGTTGCAAAGGATTCTTCTTTCCCAGGTGGAGGACTTCATATTTGACCTTACTGAATTTTATAAAGTTCCTGTCATTCTGTTTTTCCAACCTGTGTAGGTCCCTCAGTATGGCAGCCCTGCTCTCCAGTGTATCAAGTCATCCCTCCAATTTGGCATCTGAAACTTTGGTGATACCTGCCCTAGGGCATACCTTAAGCAGGACAGGTCCAGGATAGATCCCTGTGATACTCCACTAGTCTTGAAGTCCAAACATCTGACCAGATTTTATGCAGTAAAATGTTATCATACCCAGTATAAGCAGGTATGGGTGGCCTCTAGGAAATCCCCCATATATCAACTCCTATCCCTGAACTCCTTTTTATCTTGACCCATAAGGTCTTGGTCAGGTCCTCATCCATTCCCAGGTAGAGCTCCAATCACTCCATCTGGTCACTGACACAGAGGGAGACACACTCTCCTTGTCTCTCCTGCCCATCCTTCCTAAAGAGCCTGTATCCTTCCATTCCAACACTCCAGTCATGGGAACCATCCCACCACATCTCCATGATGCCAACAAGATCATAGCCCTGCAGGTATGTGAATGTATCTAGTTCCTCTTGTTTATTCCCCATGTTATGTGTTCTTGCATAGAGGCATTTAAGTTGGGCCCCTGATGAAGCTGACTTACTGGCTGGAATTCCTTTGTGCTGCTCTTCAGGTGCTCTCCTGATGATCTGTGATACCTGTCCAGGCTCTGGGCACCTGTTTCTGGCACTGGCATCAAACTGGTAGGAGTGGGATGGATTTACATTCCCTGACTCCGGAAACTTTAGTTTAAAGCCATCTTCCCCAGATTGGCAAGCCTATGACCAAAGATGCTTTTCCCCTTTTCTGACAGATGGACCCCATCAGCCCCCAGCAGACTGGGTTTCTCAAAGCAACTCCCATGGTCTCACTAGCCAAACCCCTGGCAGTAGTACCAGTCCTGTAACCATTTGTTGATTTGCCAGATTCAACTGGCCCTTTCAACCCCCCTGACTAGCCCTTTCAAACCGCTTCCCCTTGACTGGGAAGACTAGTGAAAAAACTGCTTGTGCTCCAGAGTCCATTACCATGACTCCCAGGGCTCCATAACCTTTCATGTTACTCCTCAGACTGCTCCTGGCTGTATCCTTGGTGCCCATGTGAAACAACAGCACAGGATAACAGTGGACTGTAAGAGGTTTGGTGATTTCTTGGTGACTTCCCTGAAACAATACCCCAGTAAAAGCAACACACCTCTCTAGAGAGTCTGTCAGGCCATCAGATGGTACCTCTGTACGTCTCAGGATAGTTGCCTACTGCTGCCTAACCCGTCACCTTTTCTTAGTTGCCCTGGTTATTATATGGGGAGCAGACTGGGCTGCCTTACTCAACTCCTTCATCTCTCCTGATGTGATGTGTCTTTCCTCTTCCGTCTGAAGAGGAGTGAAGCAGTTCTGCAAGGGCACCTCAGTCTCAGGGATAAGTCTCTTCCTCCTGCAGGTTATTGCCATTGTAAGCTTCCATTCTTCTGCATTACTGGCCCCTCTGCCTTCGGTGTGTGCCAATGCAGGATATTTTGTCTGTTTGGCAATGGGCTGTGGGCCCACTGCAGACTGTGTTTGGAATCAGCTATCTAAATCCTCCTCAGCCTCCCTGAGGCTATGCAGCCTTATCATCACCTCCTGTAGCTCAGCCACTGGTTGCAAGAGATCCTCCCCCTGGTCACACATTTTGCAGGCAGCTCTGTTGCCCGTTCCTGCCCCAGGAGAAAGGTCTGAGCACTCCTTGCAGCCTGAGCCCTGCACTGCAGCTTCTGTTTTCAGCAGATCTCCCTGGGTAGAGGCATTGACCACTGTTGCACTGTTGGAGTGGATAGTGCCTGCCATCCTGCCTTGTGGGTCAAGTAGGATGAGTGCCCTTGGCCTGTTCAGATGGTTACAGAACGGTGTCTGGTTGCTGGGTTATATGAACTTCAAGCCTCTCTACTAAGACAGTGACAACATAAACATAGTCATAAAATATATGACAACAACAGCATATGACAGCTTAAAAAAGTGCAGGCAAATCTGAGCTCCTCTCATGTAGTCAGGATGTGATCTAGCATCAGTTCAGACCTATATCAGCATTAGCATTATCAGCTCAGACTAACACAGTCTTTAAAAAGCAGCATATATGAGCTTGAAATCAGTGTCTGCTAGGTTGTCTTGAGTCTAAGCTGGGTTGTGGTTAGCCAGCCCTGGATATAATATGTGTGCTTGAATATGCCCATCTTGCAGTCTGTAGTGAATGCAAAATCCTATATATGCATGAGAATGCCCAGGTATTAGGCAACCCATTATAGAAAATCACTGAGTGATTCCTAGTCCTGGATACAAGAGTCACCCTAATTTAAGGCATTTATAAGCTTTACTTTGATCTGTGCTTTGCTTCTTCCTTAGCTGGAATCCCTGAATCATCAGAGCTGGCAGAACCATGTTTTTCCCAGGAAGGGCAAAAAGTGGTGGCAGGCTCCCGGTCTCATCCAGACGTAATTTCTGATCAATCCTTTGACAATTCTAGCAATATATTTTTTTTTGGTTTTGGGTTTCAGTCAGATCAACAAGTCTTGACCATTGCATCAAATGCAAACAAAGGGGTGTAATGTTTTTTACTGAAGAGAGTTAGATGGAAATAAACCAGTCGTGAAAACACTTGGGAGACTAACTGGAGAGCCCTAGTCTTCCACATTTCCTGAAAATATTAAGATTGATAAAAGAAAATAAATAAATTAACATCAGCACCAAAAAAAAACCCACAAAACACCAACCCCAAAACCTAAACCCTACCACAATTCTGATGTAAACAGGAGGCTCTAATGTAAACAGTGTCCAGGCCTGGGCTCCAAAACTTGATAATTCATGAACGTCCCTTACCTCATGTTTGACCAGTCTGA
Source organism: Tyto alba (assembly GCF_018691265.1). Classification (NCBI taxonomy): domain Eukaryota; kingdom Metazoa; phylum Chordata; class Aves; order Strigiformes; family Tytonidae; genus Tyto; species Tyto alba. Next base: position 36,688,017 of record NW_024881316.1, on the reverse strand, counting down.
AGTAGCACTGTCCCAGTCTCCTAGAACAGAAAACACTTTTAAAAAGTAGCCCGGGTATGACCACACTGTTCTGGAGGTAAGGGATTTTAATGGCATGGAACAGTCACCTCTCTGCCAGGGAACATTTCCTGCCCTCTTTTATTTACAGGTATAGCTGTGAGTTCAATGAGCTAATAATGAGTAATGATGCAATTTTGTGCTGGGAAGAGAAACAAAAGGAAATATTGGATGATGAAAAAAGAAAACTCTAAGCTGAAAGCCATGGGAACTGGCTGGAAAGTGGTAAATTAAGCTCATAAAATTATTTCTCTATTTAGACTAGAAAGTTTTTGAAGCATGATCTGAGAAATAAATAACAATAATGAATGTTTTAAAGGAAAGCCTTTTTTAAAAGAAATCAAGAAAAAAATGTTTTAAAGGCCCAGGACTTTCCATGTAAACAGAGTTCTGGAGGACTGGAGCAGCAGAACCAAACGCAGTATAAGGTCACTTCTGAAAGCCAGGAATAAAAATAGGACCTGCAGGGTCTCAGTCTGTTGCCTGGATTTAAGACAAAAAGGCTTCTCACAGTAGGGAATATGATCTGTAGTGTACTGTGTCCAGGGTCCTGTTTCCATATTTCATGTACTATTGAGAATTTCTTCTCTGAGGTGAATTCTGTGGGAAGTCTTACTACCCAAAAATCAAGAAAATACGCTGTTCCAAACAAGTGGAACTAACCTGTGTTCTTTAAGGTGTTAAAGAAGAAAATAAACAAAACAGTAAATAATAGTAAATAAAAGCTTCATGAGTGATGAACAGAACTGATGATTATCTAGTACATTGCCCATGTGTTTCACACATCATTATACCATTATTCAGCCATTTTCTGAGAAAAAACGTCTCCAGTCACCAGCATCTGTCCCTTGCTTTACTCTCTTCTTTAAGATAAATGCTATTGATCATCAGCAGTCTTTCCTGAAATAGACAGAAAGGTATGAGCCTATTAAAGCTCCGTTATTAAGGTTGAATCAGATTGGAAAGGAGAATTAATTCCTCCTAGATTTATATCCATTAGCTTTTCATTGTAATCCCCTATTTGTAACATTTCATTGCACCCTTTCAGAAGCTATTTTTTTTTCTTTTTATTTCATTCTGTGGATTTTGCTTCTAGTATCCTGAAAGAGTGGTCATTATTTTTCCTATGTTTATTATAAACATTATTTTGTAGATATGAATTTTGAGCCAACTAAATCTTGCAAATTTTTTTTTTATCTGGAGGAACCTGACTCAGCCATGTCCAGATTGTTTTGCTAGTTATGTTTAAAATTACTGCAGAACACATAAGTTTGTGAATTTATGTGTCTTGATATCAGCATATAAATCTTCAGTCAGATGAGATTTCTTTGAATATGAAAACTGGCAGTCTGTTTAAAAGATTAAAAAAAATTTGGAAGGAGAACCTTTTGAAAAAATATTTCTAAACAAGTGCCACTGCTAAAGGGAATAGTCTGAAATGAATCAGAACTTCTGACTGTCCAGTCTGCCAGTGTTCTCTAATGGTTGCCATTTAAGAGCCCAAACAATATGGTTCAGTGCAGGAGAAAAAAGAAAGTTTTGAATTTGAAGCCAGCTATTCAAGTAGTTCTGTTCTCTCCAGTGCCACGTATACCTTTATGTCACCTAAGATATGTCAACTGGCATATACATTCAGAGTTTCATTTTAAAAAGGGGATTTCTACAATACCACTTTGAAAAGAGTTAACTACAAAGTTTCTGTTGCCTTCAATGAGAACAAAGGTAGTAAATCTCTTAATGAGAACAAGGTTAGAATAGTAACCATTAATATATATTTTGATGTTTCTCTAACAGCAGAAGTGGTTTACTAAGTGATTTACTAATGTTGTCTGTGTTTCTTGCATTATCTTCAGCTCCGTTTGAACCCTGAGGGCTCAGTATTATGTCTGAACAATTATTTTACAATATCCATTTTCTAAAACAAATGTATCTTTGGGTTGCCTGAATCGAAGTTGAGTTAGAAGAAAGAAAAGTATTTGGAAACATGAAAACAAGACAACTCAGGCTAGACTCATGAGCAGATGAGGCATAATTTGTAAAAAGTAAGGAAAATGTTATTTGCTTCTGTACATCTCTGAAGACTTTCTTCACTAATGGGCTGAAGATTCTCATTTTGACAAAAGAAATTATTAATTTAGAAGTTTTGAACTGGTCATGTGTACCTAGAACTTTCCTCATTTCTCCTGTTGAAAAAAGTTCTAGAAAATTTTAAAAAATAAAAGTTCATGACCCATAATGATTTTTTTCATTTCTTAGTTCACCCATGAAATTAAACCACCTTTAGAAGTCAACAGAAAAACAAATAAACAAACAAGACCTATGTACACTGCTTTTTATATTTAAATAGAATGAAATGTAAGCATTTCTCCCAATGTTATTTCATGAATATATTATTTGGACTATGTATATATGCATTGCTGAATTGGAGTTTATTTGAACAATTTTTTGATTTTAAAAAAATGTACTGTAAGCACTTTATTTCAAAAGTGAGATAGATATTTAATAACTGTGAGGGCTTGGGGTATTTTTTTTGTTTTGTTTTGTTTTGGTTTTTTTATAAATTATTCTGACTCCAAGTCTAAAAACCAGTTATAAAACAGTTTATCAAAAAGATGTTTGATACATCATGCACAATGAAGTGGAGATGTTTTCCAGTGCAACTTCTGAGTTTCTGAATCTGTTCTAATTCTCCTTCTAACAATTTTTTGCTTCTTTGTTCCTGTTATTTTGCATCAAAATAAAACCAGGTTCTTAGAACTTTCCTCTTAATTTCATAAAAATGTTAATGAGAAGGGTTTTAGAGAAAATTGAGCTTCTTCTTGAGGAAAAATCTAAAAAGGAGATGGACATATATTTCTCATACTTTTGAAGTTCAATATAGTTTCTCTAAAAATATGTTAGAGCAAACAATGTAGAATCTTTTTTGCCTGATGTTTAAAAAATAATAATAATAAAAAAATAATAAGAATTAACACAAGAGCATTTAATTTATTTGATGTCTATGATTAAATGTGAATGTCAAACTTGACAAGGTTCAGAGACATGCCAGAGAAGCAAGCTTGTTTTGTTGTAGGTTTATGTTCCTATGGAGAGTTTGATTAATATCTTTTTTTTTTATTGAATCACACACCTTCTATGATGATCAAAGAAAAAAGAAAGAAAAAGGAAATAAAAAAAAAATATCCAAAAATACATGCACATCTGGAGAAATTTTTTAGCATTTTCAGTAAAGGCAGAAGAGGTTGCTTTTAGTCCATAATCTTAGCAACCATATGATGCTATTCCTTACTGAGCTCTGGGTTCATAAAGGCAATTATGTTCAGTGCTATAAACCCTGGTCATGAGCTTGTACTGTGATCTTCTGGGGCAAGTACAGAAAGTTAAGGACTCAGGAAATAATCTTCTGCTGGTGGACACTAGTTACAGGTGACCAGACTATAGTTGGGCAGAATGATCAACTGAACTGAGTGGCAAAGATTCACTTACTGTTCCATGACCTATAAACACAGGAAAGATACAATAATTGCATTAAAATAATGTTATACATCGCAGCCTTCTCAAGCACAGCTGTGAGGAATGCACAGTGGAGGCTGAAAATACCTTAATCAAACAAAACTAGACTGGTGTTGGAATAAGTGTGTTACTTAGCAGTGAGGACAATAAAAGTCAGAGAGATTACAAAGGGAAGGTATATGCTCACTGTCACGTAATCGCACTGTAGATGTCTGTAAACCAGATGTCTCTTTCTATGCCCCTCTAAAGTAACCTTATGTAAAGTCTATAAATGATGCAGGTGAATAAGAATTTTTAGGGTATGTTCCACTGAACTGTTTAAGGTGCTTAAATTGCAATGATATAAAGCATGACCTAAAACAGCTATTTCGTGGTTACTAACATGTCAGTTGGCCAACTGTTCATCTCTGGAGTCTTTCAGAGAAATATATTTATATATATATATATACATATATATATATGTATATATATGTGTTTTTTTTCTTTTTACCTGTGGAAATGTGTTTTAATCCATGTTTGAAATAATAAAAAAAAATATTATTGGTAGAGAAGACAATGAAATAGGAATGAATGGTATTGCTGAAAGTTTTAGATCGAAATTTTTTTTCCTAATTAAGATGTTCCATTTGCATAAACAGCACAATGTGCATAAGCACATGCACAAGAGGCACCAAGCTCCCAATAATTTCTTTGTCTCTGGCCTAGAGTGTACTTAATTATTCTATACACAGAAGAATATTTTTTGTGGGAGAGACTGGGAAAAAAAAAATGGGTAATCCATAGGGAAAAAAAGAAGTATTAAAAATTTATTTAAAAAACTCAACAACACAATCCCCCCCAACCTTCCCCCCAGAAACTCCTGAATGAGTGTACTACCCAGTAGTTGGCAGATTTAACAGCCTACACTGCTCTGGAAAAGTAGCTTCTGCAGGTATTCAGGTATGATCCCACCACTTGTCTCTTAACTGCCTCCTGGGTTGTCCTGTAGGTGTGTCAGCTCTGGACAGCTTGTGTGCCATGGGAGGGACATGCATGCCAGTAGCCAGCCCTGGGTCTCAGGAAGGAACCCAGCAACCTGCCCTTGAGGCATCTTCAGAAGTCAGTCTCAGAGACAAGTCTTTAAAAGTTGATGCTTGAGTATTTTCTTTTAAATTATTATTTTATTTTAAACATTCTCAAACAATCCATTTCATTTTAAACATTATTATAAATAAAAATGAATGTTCTGTTTGATATACACAACATTTTCTTTCAATTTCACCAATCATTCAATTGTTTTCCAGGTTTGACTCATTGCAGATATACATGGGGTATTTTGTTTGTTTTTGTTTGTTTTGTTTGTTTGTTTGTTTGTTGTTTTGTTTGTTTGGGTTTTTTATTCACTATCAAGCCAAAATCCCAGTTATATATACAATTTTAAAATAACTGGTCTGTATGGAAATTACTTCTTAATACTTGTCAGCTAATGATATATTTCTGTATAAAACATTGAAGATTTATTCCTATTCTGAACAAAATCATTATTTTCTTTCTAATATAACAGTAGGTGTTCCCATTATCCATGTAAATAGTTGTTTTAAAGCTTACTAAGCTCTTGAACTCAGTAACATTATGGCAATGAGTTTTACCAGTTAAGCAGATTTCTAAAAAACAGATGTCTTTTCATCAGTTGTAAATCTGTTCCTATCAATTTACTTTAATTTAACTTTTAAAAGGGTAAAAAAGAGTCTTTGAATTTGATGTTTCACTTATTATTTCTACAGCTTTATGTACATCTCTACTGGAATGTATCACTATCTTTTCAATCCTCCTTTCTTTGTGATAAAAAGTAAATCCTTTACATCTGCTATCACTTCTAACAAAAGTGATTACTAAAGCAGATTAGTCACAAGTAGATTTTAGGATGAAACCAGATAGAAAAGTGCTGTAGGAGCTTTCATGAATATTAAGAATTATCAAGGACAAGCCCTCAGGTAGAGATGAAATGCCTGAATTCATAACTTCTTTAGCTAGGATTCAGGTAAGTTGGAAGAATATGAAAAATATCAGAACTTTCAGTAACACTTGTGCTGTTTTTTAGCCCTTGATGATGTGGCCCTCTGTGGTCCATTTTACAAGAAAGGTAAGAGTTGTTTTATTCTCCCGTGAATCTGACTGTATGTATGAAGCATCAAAATGAACAGGTTGAAAAGCTTTCAAGAGCAGAGGCACCTCTAGACCCACTGTGCTGTGTCAAAGTGGTTGAAATGAATTTGCTTATAGCTAAGTGAATTGAGTTCTGATTTCCTGACCTCTTTTGGTTTCACGTCTAATGTCAAGCCCTGACAATACTGCTGCTGGTAAGGCTATTTTCTTGGTATTTCTCAATAACATGAGTTTCTTCAAAGCACTTCTAAAATGACAGTTTTCATAACCTGACAGGAAAGAATTTGCAACTACAGCAATATCTGTGATTGCTAGTATTCATTCAGAACTCACCTTTTTTTGGCAGAAGACATTAAAAGATAACATCCACGGGGAAGAAAAGAGGTTTGTACAGTTTTATGATTACTCCCAGAAGTAGAAAATGAGGGACTCCATTCCCATCTTATTCTCATGGATACTCAGTATATTATTAAACATGCTTCTGCAAATATGCTTATAATAGTAAAATAAACAGTGCCAGAGCCCATTTTCTGTCTCTGAAGCTAACTTTTAGTCTGTCTCTGTGCCTATGAATAGTTGGGAGATTTGACCTGAGGTAGAAACAGCTAAGGGTTGTTCTGACAGTGGCTAGTCCCTTGCACTGCTTAATTTGCTAGTCCATGCATACAGAACAGGGATGCTAGTGCAAGTGCCCATAAGCAATTTATTGACATTTGTGTAGTAATACTTCCAGGCTAATTTATCTGTGTAGACATCATGCTGATAGAGCTGGATTGCTATTCTTGGTATAGGCTTATTTCCTCTATTTCAGTCCTTCATTAATAAATGGAATAGGAAGGAAGGGGGATAGTGATTTCTTTGTGAATGCTAGCTGTTTAAATCATAAGCCATGGTAGAAATTGCTTTTTCTTTCTTTGCACTTGAGAGATGTTAGGATTTAGATCACAGCTGGGTGATTTAAGACACTCTGGTGCTGTAGTAGTCTGGCTGTTTTTAAATAAGAAGGACAATTGAATAGTTTTTAGTTTCACCTTAGAAAAGCAACACCTTTTTCTTCAAATAAAAGACCGTGTAACCTGGCTGTAATAAAAAAGCAGCTCATTTCCAAGTTTCAGATGTATCTAACTGACTTAATTTCTGAATACTTTGAAGCTATTCATCATGCTCAGCAGGAAATAACCAACTTGGAGGAAGTGCATAATGTTCTGACACAGATGGTATTTCAGGTGAACTTAGTTTTCTTGTCATGGAGCTGTGTGACATCAAGATGAGAAAAAATTGCTCATATTGGACTGATAGAATAATTAGCTCAGTCACACAATTAGTGCTAGTGCTATGTGATATCCCTGCCACCAGGTGCTTTGCCCTGCTCTCAAACCAACTAAAACCTAATACAGATCAAATGATCTCAGCAGGTCATCTGCTTGATGTCCCCACTACAATCGCTTTTGAAGACAGACTAAGCACATTAACATATTTTCATTTGTTATAATTGTCTGTAGTACCTCAACAGAATTGGAGACAAACAACCATACCTTGGCTTCAGAAGAAAAATGACACTGCAGTTCTAAGCTGAGAATAGTGATTGTAGCTCATAATTATATTTATTTTCACAATTGTAGTTAAATCACTAGAATAACAGTAACAACACAAACCTCAAAATCATACCTTAAGAAATCTTACACAAACAATAAAAATTACAGTCAATATTAATAATCTTTGTGTAATGTTGTGTTTCATATGCTGAAATTCCATGCTATTTATAGTTCATACTGTGAGAGCTGAAGCAATATATTGCTTTGACAGACTTGTACTTCAAGTATATTTATGAAGTAGGTTTCTATTAATATGAGAAGTCAGACAGAAGTGTACATTTCACAACAGGTGAAGCCAAGATGAAAAAGAGGTTAGAAAACCCTTATTTTTTAAGAATACATCTTGAATCACCAAGGTGATTCTTCTTCCACCATTTATTGATAGAATACCACAAGGTTCCCACTGCATATTGAATTGCAGCATATTCACTTCTATAGAGGAGACCTTGAGAGTTTTCAGGAACCAAAGTGACCATTCAAATAACCATGTATCCTGTATAAGCTAACATTTGTAAAGACTGTATAACAAAATAGGTCTCAGCTTTATACTTAATATCTCAAATTCTCTGATTAATAATATCTTTAATTTAGTGACATTTACCTCATCAATCAGGAATATTATACAATTTCTTTTGAATGAGAATCAAGTTTTATTCAATTTCTGCAGTAAATTGACAGACCCAGGTAGGCTTATGCTTTGCCCTCTCCCCGGTTCTTCCTAGAGCAACCATCTATTCTATAAACAGAACAGTGAAAGGATCTTTCACTGCTTAAATAATTAAATGCTGTAAAATAGCACACATGAAAGAAATTAGGCAAATAAAGAACTTGCTTTTGTGTCTGTGGCTCTAAACATCTCTCCAGAATCTGATAGTCAGAAAAGATTTATCTTTTAAAGGTATGCCTATACCAGGATTTTATTTTAATGTGAACATTTAACATTCTGGATATGTTATACAAATTACACTACCTTAAAATCTAGTTTCATAGTGTGGGTGGCCAGACTTGAAAATTATCTGTATTTATTTATTCACTGAAAAGCAACATGAAATGAATGAAAATAGTAATTTCTGAATATCTGTTAAAGCATCTGTCAGTTACTGAATCTCATCTATGAAGGAGGGTAAGCTGTGGGTCTTACAACAGAAACATATTGATGGAAAGGCAAAAATGTGTTGAGGAAAGAGGAAACCTGGTTTAGGAGAACTCTTACATGGATAAACCGACCTCAGAAGTACAGTACACCATTCCTGCCTGTAATCTTTTAACCAAACAATCCTTAATGTGTGATTTATCAAATGCATTGACAACTACCACTAGACTAGCCATACGTCCCAACAAGACATGAGACCCAGGATGCTGAGTAATGTACAAATTCATAGGGTAGCTCTGTATCCCAAAGGGTTTGTATTCTGGTTCATATGATACATAACTGTAAAAGGAATGAGTTAATGGAGTATGAAAGAACCATTATAGGATAATACACTCAGGATGGATATTGGTATAAAATTCTCAATGGACTTTTGAAAAGCAGTCTTGAAAACTATCTCTTATAGATAAGCTTCCTATCTCTTTCCCTAATGAATATATCCTTTTGGCTGCTTGCATCTTTCCCCAATAATAAATATGGGAGGATACTATACAAGTCACTATCTGAGGTATTGTGGAAGTATCAGTTAAATTCTGAAAATAGGAATAAGAATTATTCTGAATAAGAAAATTACCCTACTGTTATGAACAACTGGCTTGAAACTACTGAAAGTAGCAGCAATGACAAATGGCAACATCTCTATTCTTGGTAAAAGGATATAACTTTGGAAATACGAGACTGACTACCATTCTGATACAAGGCATATGAGTTTCTCTCAGCCATGAAAATTTACTCAAACTAAACAAAAGTTGTAAACATTTAGAATACATTATTTTGAAAATACATCTGAGCCATTCTGTTGGAAACTTCAAGATATAATTTCATTTTTCATTTGTTACTATGTGTAATTGAGCAAGAAAAACCTGAATTTCAGTTATTTTTATTCTAAGTTAATTATGAAAAGCAAATAATAATGTTCTGCCATTTAGTGAAATGTTTTGTTGTTTTAATGCTATTTCAACATACTTGTTTAGTTTTACCATTAGTGTCAATGTTTTCTAAATAGATAAAACTATTTACATTTTTTTGAACATCATAATCAATGAGTGTATCTTTTAAATATAACCCAATTCTAATCTTTTTTATTTTCATTCTTCAAAACTACAAAAATTCACTACTGAGTTCTAAAATTCAAAATGACAGAATGGTCATAGATAACAAACATTCCAAATGTATTGTGCATAATTATTAGATCCTTTCTCCATTTGTCCTTCTGCTTCCTGCTGTCTCTGTTGCCCACCAGTGAGTTATACATTTAAGAGGAGGAAAGAAATCTATTGACTGCAGAGCTGAATTCAGCTAATATGCCACACACTAGCAGGACAATGCATGTAACACAGCAGGCCTAATTTTCAGTCCATGTCTAGCTATGAATATTACTACCAAATGTCTGCAGTCAAGTGGTTTCATTACACTGAAGCTCTGTGGTGTCGGATTCTCTGCAAAATTTAATGACTAAAATTCTTTATTTGAAAAAGTACTCTTTTACAGTGGCATTCTACTTGAGTACCACAATCAAGTGAAATACATAAAAAAGTAGATCCACTAAAAAACATGAAAATGCAGCCTGTCATAGTATATGAAACAGAATGTAACCAATGAAACTCTCTTCTAAAGGAGCAGCAAAGGAGCCACTTGGTAGCTTATGTATGTGTATATATATATATTCCCTGGGAATGAGCTCTTCTAATTGATTGCAAAGTCCATGAGAACACTTCAGTACATTATTTTTTGGAAGCAGAAAGCATGGCTGTGGCTTTGAAAGGCACATTCTGCTGAATGTGCAAGGTTACCATTACATTTAAAGCCAAAAGAGAAATTCAGCAGGGGAACTTCTTTCTTCAAATAGTTGTTACAGTAATCAGAACCCTGGTTTATATCTGGGTTATCAAAGGTGCTGCACACAAAAAAACTTTCTGCTGTATTCAATGCCTTGCTCTCATTATGCTTGTTGCTAGTAGCACTAATCATTCCTCTATTTTTACACTGAGCATTGACATTGTGAATTCACTATGGAGAGAAGGGAAGAAAAGAAAAAAAAAAAAAAAGTAATCTAACAATTTTTCAGTTGTATGTATAAATCTTTTGGGATCATTTATTAAGAGAGAATTATTTCAGTACATCCACACACACCTGTAATTGTCCTAATTCTCTACAATATTCTTCAAGTTAAAGCTCTTTCCTGTGAGCATGTTAAGTTCCTTTGCTGGTTTAATAAGGGCCAGGCAGAGGAGGATGTGTTCTGATCTATGCTGCAATTTAAAATGTACATAAAAGTAGTTGCCTTTTGGGTTTGAGAAGAGCTACTCAGAGAGTAGGTAGATTAGGCTTATCCAGGATGTTGCAGAACGACTCAGCCTTCTTTAAAGCACATGGGTATAGGAGCAGAAAATAGACAACTATATTTTCAGAAGATAGTTGATGGAGTGGAGCCATTTTAGAGAATATCATTATATAATGTGCTGCTGATATTAATAAATTGCAAGTAAATCAGTATCCAGTTCCCATGTCTGAAAAGGTCGAAAAAAACCTCTACCAGATATTTGTGTTTCTGATACAAAAAAACTATAGTTGTAATGGTAAACTGAAGGATGCCTGGACTTGTGGCAAACTAAAAAAAAAAGTGTTTAACATCTGAAAGAAAGTGCTAGCTTTTAAATCACAAGCTGGAAAAAATATTTGACCTGTTTGAACTCCTGACCCTTACATGGAGCTATTAGCTAAAGTGCTGGCTGGCCTAAGCCAAAATCATGGCAAACACCTATAGACAGCCCAGTTCCCATACTTATGTCTGTGCCCTGGCATTGCTGAGGCTACCAGGGATGTTGTAGCCTGTTCCTTCTCAGGACTATCTCTGAAATGGCCTGGGGAAACCACTGTAAACTAAAGTCTGCAGGAGTTTACTCTTAGAGCAAACTTAAAGTTCTCTATGGAAGGAAAGAATCCACTTGGAAGAAAGTAGTTTTCTCAAAAAATCTCATCTTGTAATATACACACCAATTTTAAGTGTGTTCTGATTTAAATGTGTGTAATTTTGCATTTTTAATTCAGCTAGCAACTGGACCAGAAACATAAAAGAAAATGTAAGTGATTTTAACAAATTCTGAGACTGTTATTATGCACAAACTGGGAGCATGCCTAATCCTTTCCAAATCCAGCCAATCCAAATGAAAAGCAATACATATAATGATAGGAAAGAAAGACCCCTTTAAGGACACTGGTTTTGACAAAAGAATTATCTAACATCTGCAAATCATAATTGAAGATGATGCTGATGATAATGAAGAAGAAAATAATAATAAAAGGAAATCTCATTATGTAGAAAGCTTCTCAGTATCCTGGGATGTTCAAGTGAATAAAATGCCAGCACCAAGAAGAAATAACTGCAATGCATTCAAGAAGAAAAATCAAGACCTGATTGTCTTCTAGTTTATTGCATATAACAGTAAAACGGTGACCAACACAGTTATATTCCTTTTACTCTTCATTCAGATGGCATGACCTATGAAAAATGTAGCATTTAACAAAACTATCTGCATTACTGCAATCTAATGATGGTGTTCCTGATAGTACCAGCAGTGTGAATAATATAATTAAAAACTGTTTATTTCCTATGGTCATTGTTCCTACAGTTATGTGAGCTGTATGAGGCCTGAGGTCAAATTTTAACTGTGAGTTTAGAGACAAACCTCCTGAGCTAAAACATGAATTCAATCTGTCTTGCATTTATTCAAGAAAGACAAATGGAGAGACACCTTCTCTTTTATTTTTAAGTCATTACATAAAAAGTAAATACCCTGGAAGGGAAAGAAAGAAGAGGGAAAATTTGGCTGATGATTGTGAACAATTTAATAGTGAGTTCCATTAAACGCTGAGAACATATGCATAGAACTGTTAAGCCAAAAGCAAGATTATTGGTAGCTGAATTTTTAAACTCTAGTGGCTAAATTACAATGTATGATTATTAACTAGTACAAGACATAAATCTAGCAGCTGCTACTCAATTTTACCTGACAGCATTCAGTATTAAATAACATGCTTTTCTATATTATTTTTTAATATCATCAGAAAAAAAAATGTTGTTAGCAAATAATTGAAAAGGATTAGAAAAACACTTTGTTTTCCAGTTCCTCAGTTAAGTCTGCATCACGAAAGAGAAATTAAAAAAAAAGGAATATTACACATGGTTCAACACCTGTAAGAAATAATTTAAATGAAGACAAAATTAATCAATTTATGAATAGCCATTTTTACATATCAAAATTTCTATTATACAGAAGGAAAAACAACCCTTACAATAATTAAAGTGACAATATTTTCTTCATAAATTAGGTATTGTTTATTTTACATATAATTCACAAAGTTGAACTCAGCCTCACACAAAGCACTAAGTATGAATTCAGTGGTCTACTGTGAGGCTGAGTTTAACTCTGCAGGATATAGTGAAGTAATCACAAACCACTAATTAATAATTTTATGAACATAATTTTTCCATGTATGTGAAGACTTTTGCAGAAGTAGATGTCTTTCTCCATTTTTTAAGGATAGATTTAAATAGCTGTTTCTAGCTACAGTTTTGTGCCCTTGTGGGACTAGAACATTTCTAATCAGGTTTATATAGCCCTTAGCCAAATTAGTAATCTTTTCACTGTTTTCTATGCAAAAATGTAGGCCAGTCAGCATTACACAAATTTCTGTCTCAAATAAAGCATACTCCACTCCACTTCTGACAGCAGTGCATGTGCTCCATTAACTGGCTGCTTGCTCAAGCAACTCTGTATTAAGTAGGAGCACTGTTATATATAACAGCAGACTATATTGTTAAAAGGATGCTGGTAATTCTAGAAAAGCACTGAAATGAATTTGAAAAAATAACACTATATGTAGCTGTTGGTAGGATCCTGAGACTTAGGATCCTAGGATCTTATCAGACCACTTCTGACTCTACTCAGAACAGTTTGGAAAGGACAGTTATGGTCATATGGTCTTATACTACATTAAGGTTAAGTTAATTCCAATATTTTAATAGAATTAAGGGAAAAAGGTGAGTAAAATCTGGCATGTAGTCAGTGTGCAGTGGAATAATTAGTCACAACTTCATTTGTTATCTGTTGCCAAAGTATCCATATGCAGACATTGTAATAAGCACTGTAAAAGTTAATAGGAGAGAAAGATGCCCTACGGCATATTCCTAGGGCAGGGAAGGGAATCCCAGGTCCATAAATACTTCACTGAACATAGGTGGATGTTGTTCCTGCTCCCTGCCTGGACACAGCACGCACAGTACTGAGTCATTCAAAAGGTGCATGTAAGCCAGGTCTTGGCAGTGGATGATGTTTTTTTCCTCTTTGTGTGGATTTCTCCAATGGAGTAACTAGTACTACTCTTTCCTGCTTTTTTAAATGGGTCATGTAATCCATACAATTCATCTCCTTCTTGTACCACCACTCTCCTGAACCTCATCTTCTGCATCCTTTCAGCTTAACCACCCTCACAGTGTCCATTCCTGCTCTCATTGATAACCTCATTTTCATTCACAGCATCACCTGTTAGTGCCAACACTACTCTGATCTCCAATTCCATGCACAAAACACCCTCCTCTACTGCAAACGAACTTGATGTTCTCTGCTAGCTCTGTAGCTCTGTGCTCACTATAACAGCATTGCTAGATTTTTGGAGTCAACATGCATCAACATTCACACACTGGCTCATTAGTCTAGTGTCTTATTAATGGGGGGTCCATGGCAGATACAGAACAGAAGGTTCAAGACTGCATCAGGGCGGTGTGGGATAATATTTAGTGGGGAAAACCTCTCCCTAATTCATATTAATTAGAAGACAGTGAAAATCAGAATTTCCCCACAGCTTTTCTTTTACAAAGATGTATTAAAATCACTCTGGCTGTTTAGGTTAGCTATGGAAAAATCAGTGGTTGACTGGATCCTGCATAGATAGCTTTTAGCCTCAGCAACAAACTCTGAATGGATAAATTCCAGAAAGCTAAGTATGCATTGTGTAAAAATAGAAAGGTACCCATTTATGAGGTTTGCATTTACTAATTATGAGAATCCTAAAGCGTCTCTCTGCTCTTGCAGAATGAAGTAGAGACTAGAAATTCCTGATTTTTGTAAGGCATTCATCATAACAAATACAGAAAGAACACAGAGAAAACGGTAGAATATATAAAGATAGGGCTGATAAAAACAGGAACATAAACTTACTTTTATATGTACATTTTTTTCATTACAGAGAAGTAGTGGGACCATAGAAAAGAATAAACCAAACAAACCACTGAACACCTGAGCTGTAGTGCATCACTCAACGTCTGACAATGTCAGTCATGGGACTGTCTCTATGAGTCCTTACCACTGAATATTGGGAGCTAAATGAATTTCATGAGTTGAATAAAGTTATAGTCACTTATTGACAGACAGATTAAACAGGTTGTCAGATGCCAGAGCTAAGAAAGACTGCCTAGATAAGGAATGGGTTGACACTCTGACTACCAACAAAGCCTTTAAATAGGGAGAGCTTGTAGCAGGATAATAGCTCTAAAAACAGCAGTTTATATTGTCCTCCTAAGTGAAAGATGATGTATCAAAGACTGTTTGTTTTTGTTTGGTGTTTTTTTTTGTTGTGGTTTTTTTTTTTTTTTTTTTTTGGTATTACTGTCTTTGCATGTCTTTGTTGTTGTTGCTATTGTTTGAATGGCATAGATATACTATATATATGACTATACTAGATAGGTAATAATAGATAATTCTAGCATTATCAACATATTAAAGTGACACAAGTATTTAAGTGCATTTTAGTCCAAACATTCCATCTTAGTAATTGACAACAAGTAGAATGACAATGAACTCTTAGAAATGTAAATCTCAGACTATATAAGGTTGTAAAAATCATCATTAATATTCTGAGTTGTACCTGAAAGCACATTCAAAGCCAGAAAAGTAATTTAGTACAAGTGTCAGCAGGATTGACGAAGATTTTTGTTCTGCATCCAGAGTAAAAAAATTTAGCAGAGATGGTGATCTTAACTTATTCAGTAATACTGTCAAGGAGATATCATTTAAAATTAAAATTATGTCTAATTGTGAAGACCTTGGCAAGTAAGGTCATCTGTTTCATGAAAGACCCTTGCAATATTTTTACTACAGCTCCCTTGCAATATTTCTAGTTCTTTTTTTCAGACCCAAAGAGCTACTTCATGATTTTTCCCGGAAGCCACAAGAAGAGGAGTATTCCACTGGACTTAGTTTCAGTAGGTAGTGGCTATTATTATGAAATGTTTGTACCACATTGCACCACAATATTTAAATCAAGCTAAGGATCCTAATATTTTAAGGCACTACATAAAAAAAAAAAAAAAAAAAAAAAAAAAAGCCTTTTCTAGCTGAGAAAATTGCAGTTTGGTATTGACTGTTGTTAGTGCCCTGCTCCAAATAAGATGGCCCTAGCCTGACAATGACATGGCAACAGAAACTAACAGTAGCATCCTATTTACTTTCTGTCTTAGAGTAGCATAGTACTCTATGCATTAGACTCTAGCACACCGTTGTATTCTGACAAAATGTGTCTGAGATGCAGAATACTTGTGTTTTCCGTGAATAAAATGTAGTAAAGCAGAAGAAAAAATGAAAATGCTATTTATTTTTTGCTGATATTATTTCATCTAAACAAAAGTTGGGAGCCACCTGATGTTTTAAGTTTGCAGTAAATCATTTCCCAGATGTTTTTACTGGCTGAATCTCTATCATTTTTTATTTGTAGATTGAAAATCTCTCAGATGAGCTCTCACCTTCTATTATGAATTAAAATATGAAGAGCTCTGTCAGAAGCACTTCTCCCTTTAAACTTGACAATGAATGCAGGCTATACTTCCATACTGAGATTTGATTCCTTTAACTGGATATTCTGGTAAGAAGATCTAAACTAAACTAAAATCAATATGCATATGGCCTCATTCCACTGCCCTAGGCTTGCTCTTACAGCTTCATATAACTTTTAGAATATAACTATTTTGCCTTTGAAATTTCTTTCTCCAGTCCATACATGCTAGCCAATAAAACAGTAGAAATGGTAGAAGCAGACACCTTATAAGCTGCCACCCGTAGCTGCAATTAAGCTGTCTTTAGTAACTTCAAGGATGAGTTCAAAACTGTTTATCATGGTGTCTGAAAGCTATGCACCATCAGTCATCTCTCCTAATTTAATGCTGAGAGTTATCCAATTTTCTAATGTGAGAGGAGCACATTACCACTACCTTGGCATTAGGATGCGACAAAAATGTATGTCTTTAGATATTTGTAGTTGATTATAGCTTAACAAAAAATAATCTGATTGACATTTGCAATGCATGTTATCTCAGTCTATTAAAAACCACAAAATTTCCTTCCTCTCCAGAGAGCCTAAGCGGCACAGCTGATTCAAAGAATAAGTCAATGAAACAAATATATCCCTCTACTAACATGTAAAACAAGGTTGCTGATGTTTCTTTTTAAACAAAACCTGTTTTGATTGAGAAATTGAAGGGATGAAATCTCTTTAAATCCCCATGAAAATCTGCTCAAATTTGAAAATTATTCAGTTTGCACAGAATCCTCCTTAGATATATGCTTAATCCCTAAGAGGTTTTGTCCATTTTTAGCACAGAAATTCCTTCCCTATAAGCAAATACCTGTGAAATTCATTAAGTAATGTGTCTATATCTCATCTGTCTGGCATACTGAATTTCACAAAGGATGACAACTCACAGGTGTCACAAGTTATTTTATATTATTTAATATGATCCACAGAATGGATCTAAATTTCCACCTTTAAAAGACTGCATAAAATGAAAGAAGGATCTTCTAGTTAAAGCACTTACTTGATGACCCGGATAGCAGAGTACTTACATAGGAATATAATTCTCTGATTGTAGATAAGTCACTGAAATGCAATTTTTTCATATGAGAGTACTAGCTGCACATTTCTTATTTTCTAGGTGTTTAACTTGAAACTGTAAGGCCTGATTTATAGAATTGCAAATGCAGCCAATTGAGATTGTGTTTTTAATGTATAAAATACAATATAAACACTACACAAAATCAGATCCTGCATTTCTTATACTGGACACCTAGAATTTCTAGATACTCTTGAATTTAATCGATCAAGGGCAACAAACCTTACTTAGTATAATAAGGATAATAGTCTGTTCATTTTACAGGATCTTATGGAAATAAATTCTCAGCTTTATGTGAAACAGACGAATATGATTGTGGGGGCAAATAAGAGAGATGGGAGAAAATGAATAACATTGTCTTAAGAAAAGTAAATGTAGGTCCACATATCACAAAATGAGAAGAGGTTATAATATAAAACATATTCAGTCAGACTGAGGAAAAGTAGATTAGAAACATATAATAAATATTATAATAAAACTGGATTAATAATTTCATTTTTAATTATTTCCTTTAACATTCTTTTATAAATACCTTTTTTTTTTTTTTTTTAATTAAACTGTCCAAGTTATACTGTGAATCACATTGAAATAAAAAAAAAATGTTTTCTGTGTAACTGGTATTAAAGACCAAGTTTAGAATATCTTCTTCAGATACCTAACCCAGTAAGTAAGGCATGAATATCTATACATGGAAAGAATTAGGTAGCCCTGCAGGGGAGGGATATATGTCTACACAGTTGTGAAGAAATGCAACAAGACGTTTCTGTAATACTATTTTTAGAAGGGGTATTATAGTAATTTTGGTGCAGTTAATTCACATACATCACAGCAGAAATTTGCTAAATCTACAAATCAGAAAAAAGTAAAAAAAAAAGAAAAATATTGCCCTTTATTTATACTGGATAATCCTTAATTCAAGGTTTTTCTGTTGTTCTGTGGTTTCTGATGTTTGTTGCATTGTTCCTAGAAAATTTAGTTTTTACATTATTTGTAGCCTCTAGACAGCACAGAATACAAAATAAAATAAAGTATGATAGAATAAAATCCCTGTGTAACATTGTATCAGTTAGATGTAATACACTACAGTGTATTCACCTTCCTCTGAATTAATGGGTATTTACTACCAACATTAAAAACAAGGTACTCACACACTTGCATGTTTAATATTTTGAAAGTTTTTTACTGTTTTTTTCCTTCAACAAATGATCCAATTTACATAGCTCCATTTACAAATATAAATTATGTGGATATCTATATAGAAATCTAATATGAAGAAAACTGTAAATGTAGATTCCAAATTTATTCACAGAGGATAATATTTCAGATCACAGCTAGATCCATGTTTCCTAGTGAAAACAATTGTATTTATGAAATCAGCTGATTTTTAACATACAGTATAAATATCTAATTCTCCACAATTTTTACTTTTTTTTTTTTTTTTTAATTAATTAATATGGTAGTATTGAATATCAGTCTTAGCTGCTTGTTCAGAAAGTTTATATGGCTGCTTTGCCCATGGTGTAAACATTCTTAGTTTGCCCTTGAGGGTCCAATTCAACTCAGCTGAAGACAATGTCTGTCTTTTGATGGACTTCAGTGTATACTTGAATTGGACCTTAAGGGAAAGTCTGACTAAAAAATGAGTTATATCAAACTCTAAAAGAAAAATCTCATCTCAGCCACAATCCAAATCACGTCAGCTTTAATAGCAGCTGAACCTTCCCTCAGCCCTTGGTCATTCTGTGAAACATACCAGCAAAGTGATGCTTAATGCAACATCAGTAAGGAGCATTTAAAGAAGACAAAAACCACAGTAAAATTTAGTGCAAAGAATAAATAAATTCTTTTACCTGCAAAAGCATTGATTTCTAAAAACAAAGAGTAGAAATCCTTATGATTTTCAGTGATGAAAATATTACAAATATAAAGTCAGACACATAATTAGAGAAATCAACATGCAGATTTCAGAATATGCAGACAAATAAAGTTCCAAATTTAATGTGATTTTTAATACATAACATTTAACATAGTTGCTAAAGGAAAAGAATATCTGCATGGGGTACTGAAGGCTGAATTCATTAGTTCAATTAAAACAACTAGTTCTACACAGCTCCACTCAAAGATCTGGAAGTTCTGCACAGTCATTTCAAATATGCTAATATTGTTCTCATGAAAGTCTTTAAAGCAAAAATGCAAAATAATAAAAGAAATTACTCTTTCAATAGGATGCAAAGAGGAGAGAATGGTCTAAAATATAAGAGAACAATTAATAAGCAAATATAATGATAGTATTGTTATGCTGATTAGGATGCCATAAATGCATCTTGTGACTGAAATTAATCAGAAAGATACACTATTTTCTTTTTATAAGTGTCTGTGGAATGTGGTAAATTTAGGTTATAGATACAAAAGAATGTTTTTTTTTTTTTTGTTTTGTTTTTTGCTTTTTTTTTTTAATTTATGAAGGGCTAAACAGCTAATATATTTCTTTTACTAATCAGTAGAGGGAAAATACTTCTGTTTTCCCTAAAGCAACTGTGGTATCATCAGTTGAATTAATCAACAATAACTCATGGAATAATACCAGTTTAACCAGGTTTGCAGATGTTTTATGTCAGGAAAGCAATGCAAACCAGATGGGTGGGTCTGACACATGACTTCTAATGAAGTTGACAACAAATGGAACCAATCATTGAGTCACGGTTGAAGATATAATCCTTTCATAATGCTTCAATTTTTACCTTTTCTTGAATATGCATAAAATCTTTTCAAACTTTCAGAAGAAGTTCAGAAAACTTTGCTTTTCTGTTGTAAGCATGAGGAACATATAACGTTGCACGATCCACTCCCTGAAATGAAACGCTCAAGTATAGTCTCCAAGAGGAAAGTTTTACCTTTCAGTACAGAATTTTGCCAGAATTAATCCCTTGGGCTATAATTCCCACTATTTAATATCATGTAAGATGTGATGCTTTTTACTGGTTCACATTAAGTAAATACAATTTTATAACAATAAAGCAGGTTCAGCCAAAGTAATAAATGAGCTTCCTCAAGGAAGAGACACTGTTCCAATAAAAGACACCAAGCAGGGTATCCAATAGTGCTCTGTGTGTGCTGGAAAATAGTAATGCTCCAAAGACTGAAATTCAGCCTTATGCGAGTTGGTGTTCTACTTGAAGGTCTCTAAATTGTCATCAATTTTGCAATGGTAATTTTCTCTATAAAAGGCATATTTCAGTATGGATACTACGGCGGGGTATCATGTGCTGTAGGGCGCTGGGTCAGCTGAGGTTGGAAAAGGCTCCCTCTGGTCTCACAGATGTCAGTAAACTCTCCCTGAATCATGGTAGCTTCAGGGATAAACAACAGAGACTTCAGCTTATTCTGCTATTCTGAACTGGCCTGCTGCAAGTTTTCCAACTTCAGATATGAGTGAGTAGCAGAGATTACAATGACTTATCAGAAGTACTGGAGCATAGTGCTAGAAGGTGAGACAAGCATTTTCCATTGTCAGTGATGTTCAGGTAAGTGGGATAATATTGAGTAGTTTTAGTGGTAAATTCTACTGGGAGTAATTTAAATTATAACTCCTGTCCAACAAAAACTAAAACAAGCAAGCATGTACTGTTAAAAATTCAGTTCAACAAGGTTGTCTTTTTGTCCAGTACACAAAAACATGACAAAATTTCTCTTGAAGTCGCTCGGTACATAAACTGTTCATCAAGACTGTGGCAGTTCAAACCAAACCATCCTTCGCTGAGAACTGTGTTCTGTGAATTGTTAAGCCTATGAGTAATATCTGAGTGCCTGAGAGGTATCTTGCTGACACCTTTCGGTCTATTTCTGTGCCTGAAGAGAAATAAATGTTTAACGTTTTACCAAAGCCAGCTCAGATTGGGTCACTGCTGCACTTGCACAGCTTCATGTAAGGCTCGTCCTCTATTGGTTCATATGGTTCCTGCTACAGTAAATCCTACAACATGCTACTCTAATCATGGGTTACAAAAATTAAATGTATTTCCATTGCAGTGTCTACCCCTGGTCCCTTTGGACCAGACCATCAGGTTTAACACTGCACTGAACTCCTCCCCTTGCCCCTGCTTCATCTTGGACTTATCTGCAGACTGCAGTTCCTTAGGGGTGTACCTGCTCCAAGTGGGGCCTTATCTATGAGCCTGTGCTGGTTTTGGCTCGAATTGAGTCAATTTTCTTCACAGTAGCTCATTATTGCTGAGCACCACTTACTCAGCACCAAGGACTTTTATGTTTCTCACCCCACCCCACCAGCGAGCGGGCTGGGGATGCACAAGGAGATGGGAGGACACACAGCCAGAACAACTGACCCCAGATGACCCAAGGGATACCTCACACCATATGGCATCATGCTCAGCATATAAAGCTGGGGGGAAGAACAAAGGAGAGGAGGACGTTCAGAGTTATGGTGTTTCTCTTCCCAAGTAACAGTTACACATGATAACAGGAGCCCTGTTTTCCTGGAGATGGCTGAGCACCAGCCTGCCGATGGGAAGTGGTGAATGAATTCCTTGTTTTGCTTTGTTTGCATGTGTAGATTTTGCTTTACCTATTAAACTGTCTTGATTTCAACCCATCCATGGAAAAGTAGAAAAAGCCTTGACTTTGTGCAAGCTGGTCAGCAGTAACTAAAACATCATTGTATCATCAACAGCGTTTTCAGCACAAATCCAAAACATAGCCCCATACTAGATACTTTGAAGAAAATTAACTCTACCCCAGCCAAAACCAGCACATAGAACAAAATCAAGATACTCTTCATCTTGACGGGGTAATTTTTAAAAGAAAAATAAGTACACATGCAGAAAGGATCAGAATGTAAATAGATATTTGTGCTGGCCCAGAACAGGGCTCTAATATATGCAGTAACCCAGACTGCAGCCCAGGGACCCCACATTGCCTCTGTATTTCACCTTATTTAATCAATTGGCAAAATACAAAACTAATCCCGGCAGCAAGGACTGGGTCTGAAGACTTTCAATGACCTAAGCAGTAAATGTCAGATAATGCCATGTTCTTTCTGACTTAGTGAACTGTAGTGGCTCAGCTTCATTGCTAAGGCTGAGGGTACTTTGGCTCAGCACAATCACAAGTTTCTTATTTAAGACAATTTTAGCAAGCAATATTTGATCCAGAGAGTACAAACTTTCAACAGGTTATTAAACTTGACCTATATATAAATAAATATAGATGAGGGTTTTTTAGTTGTATAATTTAAATCACAGAAAGGAAAATTACCAATTATTTGAATATTATACACTGGATACACTTTCTTTAAAAGAAAAAAAAATGAATATTTTGAATTATCTAAGCATATATCCCTGTGGATACTGTTCTTTGAAATTATTTTATTGTATAGTTTCATAAGGTTTTAGATGTTTCAAAACTTCTGAAGAAAAAACAACTTTGTCTAGCTAAAGCAAGAGGATGCAGAAAACGATGTTCCTGTATGTTTCAGGATTCCAGCCCCACAAGTAAGCAAGAACAGGCCAGTGGTTTAGTGTTGAAGAAACCATTTTAGGAAAGCTCCTGAAGCTGGCTGTAATTGCCATCTCATCAAAATTCAGCACATTACAGAAACTTACACGAGACTTCGCATTTCTCTTCCTTCTTCTTCCCACAATACACAAGTCACAAAGGGCATGAAAAGTGAATGGTGATAAGCAGTTTTGCTTCATAGTTGTCATAAGAATTTCTCAGAAGTCAAATCAATGTCTGCAAATATTGGACTGTACATGTTTGAAATGTAACAGTCTCTCTCTTTGTTAGTTGTCAGGTTTTTTGCTCTTCTTTCATTGATGAAGAGAGGAAGAAGACAAATGGAAGAAAATCACAGTGAGAAGAACAATGGTCTCCACAAACACAGCTTTCCACATTAAAGACTCTGCCTTCCTAGATTAAAATAAAAGGTATGTGAAATTATGATTGTGAATGCATCAGTATATAACAGTAGTGCAACTGTACTCAGAGAATCTGACTCAGTTTCTGACTTGACATTGGCCTAAGCACAATTGAAGAAACAGTCTGTGTTGTGACTTTTCAAACAGCAATAACCTGCAAAAAATGCTTTTTCTGCATCCTCTGAGATTTCTGTCTTGTCATCACATCTGCAAAAGAAAGCAGCCCTTGACTTGAAAAGTATGTCAGTGTTCACCACCTTGAGAAGTATCCAACTAGTTAAGATAAATGTGGCAGTCTGGCAGGTGGCAGCACAAGATGGCAGAATAAAAAATACCACAGCCTAGTGCTTTATTGCAAGGCACTGTTATATTAACTACAAAAACATTTGTGCTCCATACACAAGGTTCGTTGACTTCTGGCTTCCCACATTTCTGCAAGCTTATTTTGCTTAGTTTGTTGCTGAAGTTCCTGATTCAGCAGATCATAAGAGTGTGTAACAGCATGAAGTCTTTTGATTTTTTTTGCCTGCCAAGTGGCCAGCTAATAACGACCTTCACAGTAATATGGATGGAAATGCAACACGTGGAAACATGACAACATAATTTGAACCATCTGGCCTTGGTACTGCAGGTAAATATCCCTGCCTTGTGCATCTCTTTCTCCTCTACCTCCAGTACATCTGTATCTGCAGAAGTATGTGACTGAATACTTCTAGGTTCAAATAGTTCCAAGAAAAGTCCCAATTTCAAAGCAATTGAAAAACTATGAATAAAGCCAAATAATGTTATATTGTGTCTATTTCAGAGGGAAAATACCACTGGAAGCAATCAGAACATTAAAGTACAAACCAAGAAAATTAATTTGGGTTCTACTCTTCTGCTTTTCATCTGTGTTGCAGACTTAAAATTTGTGCAAAATAATCTAAAATGATATGGTAAATTTGAAAAATAATCCTAGTGTCATTCCCATGAATCAGTTAATCATTTACACCAGCCAGTTTCTACCCAGTATTTGAAGACATTAAGAATCCAGATTCTTAACATTAGTTAACATCAGTTAAGAATCTGATGGATAATGTTCCTATTCACATGAATTGACTTAGCATTCTTCTCAATAGTGCAGTTGACTATAGAAAAAGCATCACAGAAAGGATAAATTTAGTAGCATAACTCTAATGAGGAAAAAAGGTGTAAGATCTATATTTTATGGACTGAAATCCCCAATATACACCATTTTTAAAAATATTAATGATTATAAACATTAAAATTTCACATAAAGTATAACCTATACTTGAAGACATGAATAGGATAAAACTGCAAACACCTGCTGGACTGGATTTGATTTAACTTTCTTACTAACACTTGGTCAGTTATTGTCATGTCTAGGTAGTGATTAAATTATACAAAGAAAATTCTTCAAGCACATAGAATTCTATAATTGAAATTGAGTTGTTGGCAGAAATAATGTCAGTGTATTTTGCCCTTTCCTAGTAGTATGCTAACACTATTACAAAATAATCCTGGTTCATATTTCTTTGAGTGTTACACTGCAGTCATTGGAGATGAGCAGATTTACACTGGACAGAGACATTACCCTTGTACAGTCCTCTACTGCAGAGAGTTATTTTGAATACACATGCCCTAGTTCAGTTGTGAATTTATAGAGGGAGGTATTTCCAAATAAGGATGAAGTAGGAACTTGTACAGAGCTCTCTGAATACATGAATGTCCCACACCAAGCACACTGTCAAAATGAGGTCTGATTTGTCATTTGTGCTTTTGTTAGCCAAAACGATTGCAAACCTTCTGTTTCAATATGAAAGATTGAAAGCTATATAGGAAAGGTGCAGGAGCTACGGGAGGAAGTACTCAGAGATTGAAATCCCCTCAGTTGGTAGTAGTCTAGAATAGGATCATTTGGTCAGTAAGGTGAAAAGGGGTATAAGGCTGAAAATAGCGGGGAAAAATAGGGCATAAAATTGACCTGAGAAAGGTTGTGACTAAACTTGTCTATTAAGAGCACTTATTATACTTTACTATTCTCCTATTAGGAAAGTTTAACAAAACATAGCTGATAACATGCATCAGTTAGTTCAGCACAAACTTAGAAGTTCATTAGGAATTGATAACTAGGCAAAATTAAACTATGAGGTACATAGAGGGAATGAGTGCAGAGCTGTATCTACAAATACAGTCAGAAGGAAAAAGAAAGAGGGAGAATCTTGCCTAGCAATCCAAGATGTTCCTGGTAAGTAGGAAAACATGTCAAGTCTATTAATCAGGAAGGGCCAGGTCACATCTGCATTTACAGTGTGCATCCAGAGATGGCTGAGGTCAATGTTAAAGATTTTAATGACCTAATTTGACTTCTGACAATGCCCACAATTTGATGATGGCTAGTGCTTGGAGTAGTCAGCACAGGCACCAGAAGAAAGAGGAGGGCAGGAGATCACACAGAACTTCGTTCACTGATGCTGTTCTGTGGCATTGCTATTTTCATAAATGACTTTGAGGCACACAATATCAAGAAACATACAGTCTCATACTGATTTCACACATAATGTTGTGATGCTTGGTGGATTCCCCGCGAGTGATATATTCATGCCATATCGCACAGGAAGTCTTTTGTCATCTGTTTGTAAGTATAACATTTTCTGAACAGAATAATTCATGCTGCTTTTTCACCCCTTCCATCCCTTCCAAGCTTTCTGAGGTCTCCGTCTCTAAGATTTTTAGTTCAGAGAGATCTATTAAAGAAGTTCTTGTTCTCAGTCATGTGCTGGGAACATACTGCATCACCTGGAGGATGGTATATATCAATCCTCCAGATCCTTAAGCAAGATCGCATTTGTAAAGTATGGATGTTACATTATTTTCCCTTAAAACATTCTGGGTTTTTTTTTAGTGTGTTTGGTCTCATCTCTGAGCAATTGGGAGGCCTCTATACATGCTGCAGGCTGCTGCTGATTCACCCCCAACTGTGGCATTCCCAATACTGGCAGCTATTACATTGCCACAGAAGGACTTTATAAGCTAGGATTTAGACTGAACTTTTATACAGAGGCATCTATTATTCCAGCAGCTTTAATCAAGCCTTGCTCAAAATGCATAAGCGCTTTCTAAATACATTATTATGTGTGCAGATGTTGTAGGAGCAGTATACCTCTTCAAAAGGACAAAACAGAAATGATTTCTTTTGAAGTAATTAAGTTTGCAGTAAGGTGATTAGCTATAATAATATCCTTGAAATCGTACAAACTGCTTGGATGGTGAGCTTCCTGTAGGACTGGTAAAGTATTTCAGACTTTACAACTGTGTATTTCTCCATCTACACTTCAAAGGCAGGTTATTGATGGGGAGGGTTATATTTTAAAAAGGAGATTGTTCCCTGAACCCATCTACTCTGCCTTGCTCTTATCATTGCCTAGAGGAAATTACAACAATTACTTAGCTGTGAAACTAATATTAAAAGAAATATTTATGTTTCCTTTAATAATATTCAGCAGGAAGAAAGAGACAGCCAGTATCATCTGTATGGTATCTTTCCTTTCACCCTTGAAATCAGCAGCACCACAAAGGGGTCTGTCAATCAGGTGTCTGGAACTGCTCAGTTCTGAGCTAGCTCTGCCTGTACTTTGCAATAAAGCTTGTCAGAATTCATAGTCTGTTAATGACACAACCTGACCAAAAACCTTTTCTGGAACTTTAGAGTTGGACAAAGTGATATAGTCAGATGTTCTGAAAAAAAAATGAATATGTTTTTAGTCATTTGAAGTTGAACATCTAGAAATTTGCTGTCTTACCAACTTGCAGTGTAGTTCTGAGCCAACAGTGGAACAATTACATATGCTGATTAGTTGTTACTCTGGCAAACAGTTATGTTGCTGTTGATACATATATTCATATGCCTAAGTAACTATCAGCAAGAGCAAAGTTTTCGTATTTGGAGCTTTATCCACAGTTTAAGTCCCTTATTATGCCTAAGGGAAAATATGTCCAACAGAGTAACAAAGTAGGGCTCTATTAAGCTTCAGAACCCATGTGAGAAGACATATATGCCAGGCCAAGGAAATACATTATTACACCATTAAAAGATAGCACTTTACCTGAGAACTATTCCTAGATTTACAAATATTATTCTTAAGTCATAAATCAGGGGTCTGTATTTTTTTATGAAAAGCCATTACTTTTTATGTCTTAGACTAAAGGAGAACAATGACTAATAAACTGGAAAATACAGTAATCCTTTGGACTCCAAATTTACATTTTATATCAATAAGGCATCCTAGTTATTAAGTGGGATTTAAAAGCCAGCATGTGTACACAAATACTTGGCAATGACTTACTGATACAAGGAAAGCATAATAGCTCTCCTTAAAAAGCCTTAATGAATGCTGTGAGGTTTTTGTAAATTAAACAAGACTTGACTTAGTACAATTCTAATATATTGTATCCTTGCAATTAGTCTATTGTAACAATCAGATCTTAGTTTTGCTGAAAACTTGGCATCTAATAACCCCAAATATTAGCACATAGGATAGGATTGGAAAGAAATAAGGTGTTCTGATGATGACTTCAGTGCAAGAAAGTAATTAGAATCCATGTTATATAGCCCCAAACCATCTCTATTGTAAATCAAGTGAATCAGTTAATTATTAGTACTATCACAGAGCCTAGAGGCACAGGAAATCAGGGTCCATTATGCTTGGTACTACATGAACACAGGAGACAGACTCTGCCCTGAAGAGCCTTCCATCTAAATAGACAACCAAAGTACAGCAAAGGAAATCATTGCCGCAGAGGAAATGAAGCACAAAGACATTGCATCATTTGCTCACAGTATCTAGGAAGTTTTTGGAGGTGTTATGCACTACATCTATATATGTTATTTTTATATTATTTATATATATATATATATATATATATATATATATATATATATATATATATATATATATATAAAAATCCATTTGATGTAGCATAATGTAATTCTTAATACATTCTGATCTGCATACATTTTAATGACCTTAATAGTGTGCCAGGAGGTACTGGGCAATCCATGATGGTGTTAACTCAAGACTTTATACTTTAAATCATCATTATTATGACCTTATGAAGTGTCAAATTTTACTTCAGTAAAAGTTGGATCTTTCAACCTTCTAATGAGAACACCCTTTTTGCAGTTATGCTTAATGGATTACATGTGTAAATATTAATAATAAAAATTCATAACCATTCATTACAGAATATGGTTCACATTTTTTTGAATGGGAAAAAAAAAAAGACAAAAATGCAAATACTTGACTTCCCTGTTGCAATCTATTACTTTTCTCTGCCCAGGAAATGTACATACATACAGACAAATGTAAGTTGGCTACAGGTTTGATTTAACACTACTTGTTTTTTCCATATTGATTGGGAACTGATATATGGCTAAGTTGGCTAGTTCTGCCACCAGATATCTCCTTAGGATCTCATTATGAGAGGTCAAGGTACACTAATGGCTTGACAGGTCAGTTCAATGTTGCCTAGAAACCAGTGATCCTGACCTAGTTGTGTTTAAAATGGACAAACAAAGAAACATCCTCATCAGCAGTAAACGTGCCCACTGCTTAGAAATGGAAAATTTCTTAAAGCTTGAGATAATTCAACCAAAGAAGAAAGATAGAAAAAAATATGGGTTAGAATTTGCAGTTCTTTAAGAAGATTTCATTGAATGTCTGAACAGCTAAAATTTCATAGAGAAATGATGACATTAGATAAAAATTCATTGAGCAAAAGCAGCAATAAGAAATCATAGTACTTTGTAAATGTAAGAGGAGACGTGTTCAGCAACATATATAAATTCAAAGTTAAGGTTTTTAGTAAGTTCATAAGGGAAGATAGTGAACAAAGAAAGAAATCCATGGATAATGGAGGCAATGACAATAAGAAAAATACCTGCTATTTTTTTTATTTCATTAAAATGAAGAACAGTCTGAGTCCATTAATAGATGGACGTAGATTGCTAAAAATAAAGCAGAAAAGTCAGAAATCTTGAACAGTATTTATTTTCTGTATTTAAGAAATAACAGAATGATTGATTACAACACATAAGCATGATGAAACACTTTCCAGACCATTAGTAATACTGCAGGATGTTAAATAACATCTACTAGGTATAAACATTTTTTAAACCATCAGGCTTAGTTAGATTGCAAACAGTATTACTAAATGAACTAACTGTGGAGTTTTCTGGTTTAGTAATGTTAATTTTTATTAAATCTTGAAATTCTGGAAAAATCCCAGAGGTTAAAAGACTTAGTATTCAAAAAAAAGGCAAGTAGATAGCTCATTGACCCAAGCTTCATTTGCTGTGTTATTAAGTTATTTGGGAAAAAAAAAAAATGTCCAAAGAATTCTGATAGGTTTTAAATACACATCTTCATTTTAGGGCACACATCTTCATTTTAGGGTGTGGGAAACACCTGAACTAACTCTCCTAGATCCTTACAAATGAAGGGTTCCTTTATTGCTGACCAATGTAGAACAATTTTGGCTTCTCTAGTGATTTCAAAGGACCTGACACATAATATTTTGACTTGGAAAATGTTATATTAGTTTTCAGTATGATCAAACTCAGCCTCTTTCTTAGACCTTTTGAAAATAAAGGTTTCTCTTATAAGGCTCTTGCAAACCTTGAATATCTATTAATTTTGGATACATATTAGAAACTCCTTTAGCAAAATTTTTAAAAACATGCCAAAATCAGAATCTCACAAAACCTGGTGCCAGTAAAATTTCAGATGCTAAGTTTTATTTTAATAAAAGTTAAATTTAATGCATGAAAAGTAAAATGAGGTAAAAATAGCTCATCTTAGCAATACTAATAATAACAAATAATAGTAACTTAGTTTTTACTGAGTTTCATTCAGATCTGTGGGACTAGTTCCATTTTCATGATCATTTTTCTTGATAACTTTTCCTATAAGAATTCATTATTTCTGAAACAGGCAACACATTGGTCTTACAATAATCTTTCTTTAAAAAAACCCACTGATTTTCAAAAAGCATTGTTACTATCCTGATAGAGGCTCTCCTTTTTAGAATGTGTTTTCCCTAAAACTTTCTGTTTGTCTTTTGCTAGCCAGATACTATCTTCAATTTAATTTTACAGTACTCTTATAATAACAGTACTCCTACTTCTTGAAGTAGGGAATTGTCTGTCTTTGTATCCCCCAATACAATGAGCTTCTGCTCTTATGTCTTTCTCTCATGACCCAACTAAGATACAACCAAGTCACAGATCAATGAACTGTGAAATCCATCAAAGTGATAGTTTAATATACATGCTTTCCAGAGCCTTGCCCATCTGCAGACAGATTCTCTGTATGCTGCAAGAGTATAATGTCTTTTGTCAACCCCAAGCAATCTGCTCTTCCATCTGTGGTCTCTCTCTATCTTCTTTCTGTTCAATAGCCTTGGGGAATAACTGATCACTCTTTAAGACTATGCCTTCCATAGGAACAATACATCTCCAGATGCTTGCTGCCACCTCAGTTCTTTAACTGGAAGGCTAAACCTTGTATGCCTACAGTTAGCTCATCCATGGTTTATCATGGCTTTCCATCTGCCCTGCTTTCATACTGTAAGTTCCTCCAGTAACTTCTGAAGAACTTTTTTTTTTTTTTTTTCCTCAATTAGTGCCTCAAAGGCAGTTTAAGTGTGTGATTTCTATATCCTCCAAAGTTGATCAGTTTTAGAAGCATAAGCATGGGTAAGAGTTATTATCACATTGTGTTTGAGCTACCTGTGTTCTTATTAAAAGATATGTTGGTCATCACTGCTCTTCAGTATCTTCTACCTCAGCATGCAATTATTCTTCTTCTTTAATGAGCCATCCTCCTTCAAGTTGTGATTCACTCTTTTTGATCAGTTTTTGATAACATCTTCATCAGATGTTAGATGTTCAAATAGATCAAATTTCTTCATAATTTTACCTACCAACATTGATCAGCCTTTCACCTTTGCCCCAGAAAAGTCTATTTTTTCTGCATACTCATTCTGACTAACAAAACAGCAGCCTATATTCCTTTTGGATCACTTTCAGGTTGAAGAACCTTAGTATCTGCCCATATACTGTTGTTATCAAATCATATATAGGTTGGAAGACATCTCTGTTGGTCATCTGGTCTGATCTTCCTCCCATGTGTAACTCTGCAGATGTGTCTATATTCCTGGTTCTTGACCCTGAGTTGCTGCTTTGCAGTCCAACATAGCTAGCCAAAGTGTATTTTCAGCATTAAGAATCTCCAGTGGCGAGAGATATTTCTTGTTCTCCTTCTCTTTTGATGGATCATCTCCTGTTCTTTCTCTACAGGTTGTGGTACAGTTTTGTGAGGTGCCATGCAGCATACATCACTGCAGATTTGGAGAACTTCTTTATCCCAGCAACCCAAGCTATCTGCTACCACTGTGCAGTGTTATGCTGCTTCTCAGTCTATAAGGGAAAAAGGACAGCAGAAACTTTACTTGATACCTACTACACTATAGAATTGCTTATAGTTTTGTAAAATTGTTGTAAGTTATGCTACTACATCAGATAAGATGGCATTTTCCATCCATGAAGCACAGTGTAAATGACTACACAAAGTCATACATAAGGCAACTAATTTGACAGAAAGATACTAACTACAGTAAAGCAAATAAACTGTGGCATTAGCATGATATACCTGGGAGTAGAACTGGCTCTAGTAAATAAAATTTTTCCTTTGTTCTCTTATTTTCTTTGTTTCCTTTGTTCCATTGTCCCTGGCTGAACAGCAGTAGTAGATTATTAACTTCTACTGTTTCATAAGAGCACATCTCACTTTTTGTGGGGAACCCTGTGTTGCAGCCATTACTGACAGTTACTGACACGTATTGTTTGCATGGTCTAATGTTAGCGCAATTCAACAGGAGATGCGTAAGACCAACTTAACGTAGCAGGCAAAGCAAGCTGTTACCAGTTTATTCTGACAAAAAATAATAAATTAAAAGGTTCTTAAACCCGAGACAACTCCAAAGGCTGTTTCAGTGGGACAGTTTTATTATCATAACCTGATTCCAGTTAACTGAGATTGCCTTCCACTGTCAGCTTTGTCTCTAGACATCTTGAAATGAACTGACTGTGCTGAGGAAGGGGAAGGTCAGCTGTCTGTGCTGGTTAAAAGCAGAACTTGCAGACTGATGCCAAATTAGAGACACACTTCAGCAATATGTCAACCAATGATGTCAAATTTGCTAGAACAAAGTCAAAAGAAACAACTGTTAAAATCAAAGTAATTATTTCAAAATTTGCAAAAGAATACAATAATAGTGTATTATATTATTTTTCCTGTAATTTAGCACCCACTCAGAAGAACCTAATACAAAATCCTCATAACTGTGAATGTGTGATTGTGTAGCAGTACCTAGTACTTACCTAAATCTCAAATCTAATTTTCAAATACAAACTAAGTCTCAAAAAATGTTTTGGTTGGCTGTGATCATCTTTGAGCATGATGGGATATTCTTGTGGGACAACTCCATCCTATTTTAACATTACCAGACAATGATCTAATTATAAGCATCATGTACCAAGGAGTAGTAAAAGCTGGATGGATTTGTGTTTGGTCCTGAAAAAGATTTGCTGTTTGATACCATATGTAATGCAGTATTTAGTGTATAGTGACTGCTAGGGACTGCCCAGAAAAG
The DNA here is from genome assembly GCF_018691265.1 of Tyto alba. NCBI lineage: Eukaryota > Metazoa > Chordata > Aves > Strigiformes > Tytonidae > Tyto > Tyto alba. The sequence goes on along the minus strand of NW_024881316.1, from coordinate 36,654,966 downwards.
TGAATGTTTTGAGGTCTTGATTCAATGTTTTTTTCTAAAAGGAAATAAATGTCTAATTTTGAGAAGTATGATTAAAATTTATATGAAAGCCCTGAATCCTATCACCTGGGAGATTACAAGCAGCAAGATGCAAGCCACCATTGAGTAATTTCACATTCTTTAGGATGGTAAGAAATATTTAATTCACTTTTTGTCTGGTCAATCAATATAGCACTTTCCACTATGACCTTACCAGAAGAAAATATAATCTAGATTCATCAAATAGAAATATGAAATATGGCTTTAGCCAAATACAAAGCTACATTATTTAAAACTGTAGTGAACTACTTGCAGACATTATCAGGGCAATTTTAAACATTAATAAGTCAGTTTCAGTAAACAGGGAGCTAAATCAAAATCACAGTGGTTGTCTTGGACATTTTGGAAGTTTGTCTTTTCTCTTCAATTCTTTATACATGTCTCTTACTTTTCTCTCTGACAGAGAAGAAGAATGGTTTACACTTAGATAAAAGATATAGATTCAGATTTTGTTCCCTGCTATAACACTGTCTACCCAGGGTAACATCCAGAACACACCGTTCCTATCACATCATTTTCACAATGATGTTGAAGGAACTCCAGATTAAGACTGACAGGAAAATAAACTCATTTATTATTGGTAGCTGTATTTTACTTGGTACAGGATGAGATAACTGCAATCTGGTTGACTTTTTTAAGACAGGATTGATAAGATTAGGGAAGTAATCTGTTGAGAATAAGACAGTATAGTGACATATTATTTACCATAATTATCATATCTTCAGAAAGGAAGAAGGAAATCCAGTTCCACTATAACATGTATGGCTGCTACAAGAATCAGGAAATTCTCTGGCCTGTAGGATGCAGGAGGTTAACCTCAAGACTCCTGGCTTTTATTCCTAGATATATCAAAGTTCAGTGATTGTTCTAAACTGGTGAATAAGTAAAGGTAGGAATCAAAACCCACAGAAGCAAGATGGATCAAAGAACAAAGAGTATGAGGGTAGCAAATGAAACTGCTGATGTGACAGGTGAAAGCACAAAGAGATGCACAGTCATGTCACATAATGTGGAAATGTAGGTGTGGTGACTTGACCTTGGCTGGATGACAGATGTCCACCAAAGCGGCTCTATCACTCTCCTCTTCAGCGGGAAATGGGAGATAATATAACAAAAGACTTGTGGGTTGTGGTAAGGAAGGGGAGAGATCATTCATTCATCAATTAATATCACGGGCAAAACAGACTCAATTTGGGAAAGCTAGTTTAACTTATTACCAAGCAAATCAGAGCAGGATAATGAGAAATAAAAATTAAATCTTAAAACACCCTCCCTGCACCCCTTCCTTCTTCCTGGGCTCAACTTCACTCCTGATTTCTTCTCCACCTCTTCTCCCCGAGTGGCGCAGGGAGGGATGGGAAATGGGGATTTTGGTCAGTTCATAACACATTGTCTCTGTTGCTCCCTGTTCCTCATGGAGTGTACTCCTCAAACTCTTCCTCCGATCTATTGTGGGATCCCTCCCACAGGAGACAGCCCTCCACAAACTTCTCCAATGTGGGTCCCTCTTACAGGCTGCAGCTCTTCACAAAATGCTCCAGTATGGGTGTCTCCCACTGGGTGCAGTCCTTCAGAAACAGACTGTTCCAGTGTGGGTCCCCATGAGGTCACAAGTCCTGCCAGCAAACCTGCTCCAGTGTGGACTCGTTTCTCTACAGGTCCACAGGTCCTGACAGGAACATGATCCAAGATGGGCTTCCCATAGGGTCACAGTCTCCTTTGGGCATATTCACCTGCTCTAATGTGTGGTCCTCCAAAGGCTGCAGGTGGGTGTCTACTCCACCATGGACATCCACGGGCTGCAGGGGCACAGCCTGCTTCACCATGGTCTTCACCACAGGCTGCAGGGGAATCTCTGCTCTGGTGCCTGGAGCACCTCCTCCTTCTCCTTCTTCAATGACCTGGGTGTCTACACAGTTGTTGCAGTCACATATCCTCATTCATCTCTCTGGCTGCAATTGCTGTTGCTCAGAAACTTTTCCTCCTTCTTAAACATGTTATCCCAGAGGTGCTTCCACTGTCTCTGATAAGCTTGGCCTTGGCCAGCAGTGGGTCTGTCCTGGTGCTAGCTGCATTGGCTCTGACGGACATGGAGGAAGCTCCTGGCATCTTCTCATAGAAACCACCCCTATGGACCCTCTGCTAACAAAACATTGCCATGTAAACCCCATATAGTAGATGTTCTATTTGTACATGCCAATGGCAATGCTAAACACAGTGTCCTTAACACTGTCTGTCATTTTTCCTCTGTGATTCATAAATCTACTTTTAACAGCAGGAATTGCTTCTTATCTCTGCAGTAATGAAATCCATCTGTCATTTTGTAAATCCATCTACTAAGTCAGATTACTTTCCCTCTAATCCAGTTAAGCTAAATCTTTCAACTAAAGTTTGCAAAATAGTGACTAATTGTGCTTAGTGTTTTCATGGTGTTTGTCATGTTCAAAACATTAAAAAATTATTAAGTAAGTAACAAATATACAGTGCTACAATCTGCAAATTATTCATCAAGGCTGTGTGTAATAGTTTATTAATTAAGGTTTTATCATTTGGATTTTATCATAGGTCTTAGTGTAAATGAAGTTTTCATTCATTTTTTGAAGGAGAATTGCAAATGTAATCATAAAGACGGGAAATAGTTTCAGAATATTATAATGTTGACTGAAATAATATAATCTAAAAATGTTGAGAGGTTCCTACTATATCTGGTTGTTCTATTTTTTTTACTGATGGCTCCTTCCATGCTCCTTCACCATACAATAATCCTAGCAATAAATACTGCTGCATGTACAACTGTCATGCTACAACATCCAGCAGCTAAGCATCATGTAACCACTTGCTTCTCATCCCCTACAGTGATATGGAATATCCCTTTGGCTAGTTGGGGTCATCTGTCCTGGCCGTGCTCTCTCCTAGCTCCTTGTGCACTTCCCCTCTGGCAGAGCATGGGAAACTGAAAGCTCCTTGACTTAGAGTAAGCACTACTCAGCAACAACTAAAACATCAGTGTGTTATCAACAGCATTCTCACACTAAATCCAAAACATATCACTGTACCGGCTACTAGGAAGAAATTTAACTCTATCCCATATGAAACCAGGACAAGTCACGTGCTACATATTTATCTCTGCAAGAACTTTTGGAAGTGAGGAAATACCAGTTTTTCACCTGTAAAATATCACTGAGGAATACTGAAACTAAGAACGCATGCCATATCACTTAAGAGTTTACTCTGCCATCTAAGAAAAATTTATGTGTCTTTAAACAAATATATCCATATCAAAACCTGTGTAATTTTTGGGTAGTTCAGATGTAATCTTGGGAGAAGCAGTTTGCCAAGCAACATGACGGTGTTCAGTCTTTCACAAAACAAAAAATGTGTGACTATGTCTTAGGAGTCTGATTTTGGATATTCCTTCTAGTCCGAAGGAATTTTCATAGACAGGAACTGTACATGTACCTGCAAGGTACTGTTGTAAAAGAAAGCTCATATAACTTTTGCTACAGCAGTGCATCTCTGCACAGAATAAGTGAAAAGCCCTCCAAGCTAGGTCAGATACAGGAGTCGCTAAGATCCTTGTCAAGTATGATCTAAGATTAAGTTTTCCTATTTTATGCTTTGCTTTGGTGACATTGCTTCCAGCTTTGTAATCAAGATAGTAACCATATGCTGGAAGAAAATGTATGACTTTTATTTTAAGCTATAGGTCTTAAAGTGGACTCAAGTAATTTTGACAGGCACCAAGTTCACTTCTTTTCTAGATACAGCAAATAAATAATAGACTCATAGATTTACAGAAAGATTTGGGTTGAAAGGGATCTTTAAAGATCATCTAGTCCACCACCTCCCGACATGAACAGGGACAACTTTCACTAGATCATATTGCTCAAAGCCCCATTCACCCTAACTTTGAACAATTCCAGGGATGGGGCATCCACAGATAAACTACTTTGTAAAAATAGCTTTTGCAATATTTACATAAACGGACTAAAGAATTTTAGATATGCTTCTGAGTAAGCTGTAACAGCCAGGGCAGGGACAATGTTATCAAGTGCCAGATGAAGGGGAGTTTGTCATCTGGAATGGGTAAGGAAGAAAGCTGATGGGAAAAGCTCACAGCCAGAGGAACAATTCTTGGTAAAGTAATACAACAGAAGACGACTATGTTTAATATATTGTAAACTTAAAATTAATAAAATGTATCATATAAAACACAGTGATGAACAGACTACCAAGACAGCCATGCACTGGGTCTGTCTCAAAAGAGCAAGAGTCATCCCCGAGTGATATTAGTATATTTCCATTTACTTGAATTTCACTGGATTATCATGAAAGCTTAATAGTGGCAGTGCAATTGTTAAGTAGTTCGTCTTTCATTAGCTGTCTATCCTCACAGTTTTTGGTTGACATTGTTGGCAGCTTTTATTTCCAAGATACATAAAATTACCTCCTTGGTCTGGAGAATGAATTGATACTTATATTTGGGTTTTCTTCATACTCTGGAAACTTCAAAATCATTCTTGTTGCTTATTATCATTACAACAAGAAGTAAGTACTGAATCAGAAATGACAAGTTGCTTTTCTTTCCTGTGAAATGTGACTTACATTTCTCTATATATTTTAATCTGTTGTTGTCTCCTTGTGAGTAAATAGTAGCTATAAATCCTTTTAAAATACTGCTCCATCTAATCATGTGATGGGTGACATGATCTTGGAAACTCTGTGTTCTTCAGAAGTGTCAGACACCTTCATCTCCTACTTAGTGTGACAGGATTTTCAAACATGCAGCATTTCCTCAGAATTCCCATATTGAATCCTGCCAATACAACTCTGTCCAAAGAAAATCCATGAAATTGAGTCAATGCCAAATGGCTACAAGACTTCATTCAAAACCTTACTGAGCTTACTAGTTTAACTTGGAGGACTACAAAACAAGCTTTTCAGGAGATTTCTGGAGTTTCTTGCTTTTAGTTGAATGAGAGGAAGAATATTATTTTTTTTTATAGATATGACAAAATTTGTATTTGTAGTTCTTACCAAAATTTGAATTTTCCTACTGGAGAATAAACAAAAATCAAGCCAGAATTTATTGAATTTCTTACTTAATCCCTAAACCTAATAAATTTCACAACAGTTTCTCATATAACATGGTCACAGTTGTCTTCCTCTGTGTTTGAGAAAGCCAAGAAGATTATGTGATTTTGTCATCTCAAAATCACAGGATGTGCAATTATAAATAAATCAAGATTAGAGCTGTGTAAGGTCATGACTCCCAGAATTCCAAAACTGGAATTCAGCAAAACAGAAGACATAGAGTTGGACTGCATTTCCTGAAGCATTTATGTTTCACATAAGTAGAAGTTTCATAAGCATAAATGGTTTTATATCCATGAGGCAGAGAACTAGAAACTCAGGGTCAGACATCCACAAGACACATCACCATGTGTGATATAGATATTTTTGAAAATGGTAGCCTTGAAGAATTATTTCAGGCCCTGGTTACTAAGCAGAGAAAACCAATAACACTGCATGCAAAGTGTATTTTTACTTCTTTATATGCATTCTTCCACCCATTCCTCCTCTTCTCAAACACATTGTTGAAGATTTAAAACAAAAAATATAAGTTCTGAAAATGGAAGAATGTGCAGCAAGTGTTCTTCTCCAAATAAACTTCCCCCCCCTAGTTCAGAGAAATCATATTTTGATGATACATGAACACAACCTGCTTACACAAACTTAAATTTTTTAGCTTTATATCTAATTCTGTTTTGTCAAAGAGACTTCTACAGCTTGTTAAGGTAAATGATCTGTAATATGTTTATCAGTCCTACCCAATATTGCACTAGCTAACCAGATCTTTGTAGTGGGTTCCTTAGAATAAACATTGTACTGGAAGAGTTGGTGGTCTTGGGCAAAACACACCTGATCTATCGGGCCTTGGACTTGAGAAGCCTTAATTACTCTCAGTATGAGTAGCTGACATATAACCAACCCCCTAGCATGCAACACTAAAAGGAGGTGCTGGCCAGTGATGTGCTCCGGTGGACCTCATCCTGCCCTGTCAGGAGAAGAGAAATTATTTTGTTTACTACCAAAGATAAAAGGTACCGCAGTATGGGAGGGAGACTGAACCTCCCTGCAGGTGGGATCTACTCAGCGTACTGTGGGAATTTACCTGAAATTACTCCGATGCTGCATGGAGGTGGGGCTCCCAGCATCTGAAGGGATGTAAGATTGAATTTCTAATAATATTTCTCTTCCTATTACTATCTTATTGCTAAAGTAGTTTTATTACACTATTTTCTATTGTGCTTTTCTGATTGAGATCCAGAAAGAGCCCTGCACCCTCCATCCCCCCTATGCAGAGCACCCTCTGAGTCTTCATTTTGATTTCCGTGATACAGATAACTACAGCATAGGTAGAAAAGTGGCAATTGTTAATCACTGCAGCTTGCAAAAGAGTTGGCAATAACATGTAGCTAGGCAAGCCACAGACAGACAGGTATAACTACACCCCATATTGATACAAACTGGTAGAGCTTCAATCAGTTTATTCTGTCTAGTGATACTGATCATGAATATTTAATCCTTCAGGATATCTTCAAACATGATCTAGTAAATCTTTCCTGGTTTTCATCCTGTGTTTTCCACTATTCTATTTGTTTTTGTCAAAGCTGAAATTTTGCAGTGACCTGGCATTGGGTTTATGACAAAAATGTTTTATGCTCAAAATCAGAAGAAAATGTTTATTTCTATCAATTGTATTTTCTTTCACATAATGATTCTATAATGAGGTGTGACGTTGTTAAACTCTTTCTAACTATAGTCATGAAAAGGTTGCCATTGTTTGGAGAGCTGTGTGAATGGAAATTATTGACCTTAATTCATTTCAGACAAGTCAGTATTATAAAAGCCAGAATCATAGCTGACAGTAATTAATACTTACTTTTGCTCTTTCCCCAGAGAGTCAACATAATGAATGACTGTAGCCTACCATTTGTTATTTTATAAATTGTACTTCACTTACCTCCATAAAGAACAATATAAGATTGTGATAAGACGTGCCCTCTAAAAAAAGGTAATAAATACAAACAAGTTGAGTTTAACATCCTAAAAATCCTAAAATCTGTTATTAACAAGCAAATTTCAAAGTGCTCCAAGGTCCATATTTTGATAGTTTGACATAAAGTGTTCCTCCCAAGAAATGATCCCTTCTATAACAAGGATTAAAGTAGCCTTGCAATTCAACGAACCTTTGACTCTATGGAGAATCTCAAGTCTCCAGTCCAACAACTCCAGTATCTTTCTTTAAGGTCACTGAAATCCAAAATCAGAGAGAGGTGGAGGGTTCCTTTACATTTGCAAGCCTCAGAAATTCCACAAATAATTGAGTGTTCAGCTCTTCCTGCCTGCTCCCTGAAATGCACCTTTCACAGAACAACTAACTACACTAGTTTAACGTGAACATTTCACTTCGGTTCAATTATTTCCCGCACAGAGAACTGTGATTTCATAATAGCAAGCTAGTGTAGGAAAGTATATTGGAAAGCCCTTATTATATACCATGTATCAAGATTAATTATTGCACTTAGCCTAAAGCACATCAGGTTAGTCTGTTATCATTTAATTATCTTCCTAGTTATCTTTTCATTATCCTGTTTCTCTACTACTGCTAATATATCTGTGGCTACCATCCTGCATCTTTCTTTTTCCTTTACACGGGAGAACACACACAGGTTTTGAACTGCAGCACAACTTCTGTCAATGTTTTGTAAATGTTACCTACATTAGAAAATCTTTTATTTAAAACCAGATTACATCATGATAGAATAACTTCAGCACATTAACAGATCAGAGCAAACAGAGTGTTTAATTATTTTATGAGAATTGTTATAATCTGAAATGTTATCCTGATAATTTCTTTCCCTTCCATATATATCTTTGCATGTATTATGTAGAATATTGGTATGTGAAGCAGTGGGGATTGACCTTTCACTATCCACTCATTCCATCCCCATTGAATAAATGATCTTATGGGATAGTTTCCATAAGAGCAACCCACACATGCTTTGGGTTGTTACTGAGGAGGATGTTTTACCTTAGCACTTTTTAATTGTTTTCAACAAAAATATTAACAGTCAACAAACCAAAAAAGTCTTCTTTCATAGCAAACTGCACAGGATGGTTTCTTCAGCAGTGCATTTTAAATTTTACCATTTTTTACTAAGAAGGTGGATAAATTAGCAGAAACGGGAAAGCTAGATAATGTTACAAATGCTTAAACATTGGTGACTGCAGTGTGAGTTATGCTAAAATACCCATTGCAAGGAAACTGAATGTCATGCTTTATTAGACAACCTGATAATGGTGATAGTGTAGTGTACTGTCTGTTTATTGTTAATTCATCAAGAATGGTATGCTTCAAATAACAGAGGGAATAAAATTAAAAAAAAAAAACAACCCACAAACAAAAGAGGTACCTCTCATAGAAAGCTTTCATAAGGCTCAGTTAGAGATAGGAGCTTTGTTGAAGGTACATGTGCACAAAATGTTCTAGCCTGATAAGTGTTAACTGTCAACAATCTGTCAAATATCAACAATCAAATATCAGCAATAACCTGATTACTAACCCCAGCTTAAACTGTCAACATCTACCAAACCTGAAGGCTTTTAAGGAGACCTAAGGCTGAATGAACTCAAAACATCATGGAAGAAGGGCTGCTATATTTCTGTTTTCCAAGATGTATACTTTTTGTGGGTTTGGCAAGCCCATCAAATATAACACATGGAAAAGAGATATTTGTTCATTTGTCCAGAGTTTCTGAATGCTTGGTACCTTGCTGAGAAGAGAAGTACTAGTGCCAGCAAGGTAGCTACATAAATTCCCAGATGGCTATGATGATGTCTGTGACACACATAAACACAAACTGCTTTGTTGAGTATTCACATAGTGTATAGAAGCAGCAGCACAATTTCATCCTTTTCTTGACTTAGAAAAGTGATTTGAACTGAGTTCTTCTTACCAAAAAGTGCCAGGAGTTCTAAGGAAAAGTTTGTCATTGGGGGTCTCTTCACCTTGTCAGTTAAAGCAATGCCAATCTACTTAAAAAAATTAAATGCTCATTTTGGTTACAGACAGCCCCATGCACAGCTTTCCTCCCTCTCCCTCTCCCTGTCTTTGACTATTTAATTACTTGTTCAGCACAGAACATCTTCAGAGCATCCTCTTATTGGAGAGCCCTCAACCACCTCTGGAAGAGGATGTCTTTCCCCACTACCCACAGAGAGAGCCTGGAGCAGACAGCATTGGCCTCAGGGCCACGTGTCCTCTGTTGCTACTTTGTTCTGTGGTACTGAGCCTAGTGCACTGCAGCCTGCATGCCCCGTGCTGCACGCATTCCACATTCCCTCCCGAGAAACATTTTTACTCTTTTTCTGCACAACCCCCCAGAGCTATGCAGGGAAAGGATCTCATTTAACCTTTTGCTCTAAAAAGGGGAAGGTGCTGCTAAAGGGTATACTGTACAGTATTAGAAATAGAAAACTCTACTTACTTGAGACATTAGTTTGGGTACCACTTGACATCAAAACATGAGAAGAAAATTGTAGTTCAGAATATTTTCTCTTGTCCCTCTAATAATAATTGCGTGTGAAAATGTGTACTGCAGTGTCACTGATTTTTGTCAATTAATACAAGATGAAAATGCCTGTTGAATCCAATACTGTGTGGATCTATGCTAATTTCATGGTATGTTTCCAGATTATATCCTTCAGTTTGAGAGATTTTGTGAAATGTTATATGGCAACATCTGATTTATTTAGTTAGAGATGCTGTCTAATGAGAAAAGTAATCAGTCTCACTAGCATTTGCGTTCAAATATCAGTTCCCATTAGAGACATTTCTGCAAACCCTTAGTGCTCTTCAGTCTATTAAGTGGAGATTTTCTGACTGAGAAAACTTTCCAAATCCACACATCATAATTTAACTGAAATATAGTTACTTTCCCCAATGTATGCATTTCCATTTCTACATTTTGCTAATAGCTTCTTTTTGCTGTTAGGTATTAAGCAAAGATTTTCTCTCCCACTAGCCAATTATTCTAATTTGGCTGATGTGGCAGTGGAGGTACAATTAATCCAGAATCTGTGATCATGCAGCCATTGCCATGACAATACCTTGCCACACTTGTTTTATGAAATGAGATCATTTATTGTAAGCCATAAAAATCTTCACTAATATTTAACACTTTTATGTTTAACAGAAATTTACAGATATTAAATAACAAATCATTATAACAGTCATGACCGATAGACTGGTATTAGGTTTCTTATCCTACAGGTAAGTACTATGGTATGTTTTACAGTGTCATCATTCAGACAGCTGGAGAACTGTGTCAAAAAACAGATTTCTACCTCCTAAATTTTTGTTAAAAACATTATTTTCATCATTCTTTCACCATTTGCACAGTATTTATGGATGTAAACCAATTGGTAGCTTAGTCTAAAGTTACAAGAACAAATTAGTGTGCTAGTTTTCAAAGAAAGAGGAAGATAAAGGACTACTTTTACTCCTACTGCTACTACTACTAGGATTTTAATTCTTGATATTGTATTTTACCAAAAGTGAGAGATTAGCTATAAAAAAAGAAAATATCAAAGCTCACCATGCTTAAGTCTCAGAGTGGCTGAATACTAAGAAATTTGAACAACTACTTTTATATGAAGAGAAAATGTAAAAACACTCTAAAGCAAAATGTATGATCTTACCTAGGTGCTTCATAAAGTCCAGATTACTAATTATTATATACCTACTGATAATTACAATGAATCACTTTATTGTATAGAAATAAACTTTTTAGTATGGATTATTTGCAGAAATGTCACTATTATATAAAGTGTTATATCGTTTTAAAAAAGTTTCTTCTCAGTTCCTTGATGGAGTTAGTAACATCTCCTAAAAATAGATTATTTATTTATCTGACATTTTTAATAAACTTTTGTAAATAGTCTGAAGTGTTGTTTTCTTTTACACAAAGCTGTTCGGTAGCTCACAAATTTAATTACCATTGCTTCATAAAACGTCAAAAGGACCAAATGCACTGAACCTGTTATAATGTACATGACATACATAGCGCTATTAATAACAAGTTTCTGTAAGAAAATGAGACCATTTATCTTCGTTCAAATCAGATACGCATGCCCAGACTCAAGAGAAAAGCTGGCTTCCTGAGTGTACTCTTGTGTATTGAATCATTAAATTTTGTGTTAAAGATGACATTCAGAAAACAATATTGTATAAAAAAGCTATATTAAGAGAACAATAAAAAATTACTTGTAAGGTTTAAAAGAGTTTTAATCATTTTATATTCTGATATTATGCAGATTAATAAAAGCTATAAAATCTAATTCATCAGCCCAAACATTCAGCATATTCAGATTCACAATTCTTCATTTTTTTTCCTCTCTTCCTGTAGTCTCTTCTCCTTTTTAAATGAGGTTTGTTTGTTTTTTTGTGAGAAGCTGAACACACCAAACAGTTTCTTCTAGAGCCCCTCCAGCATGTGCACTCTGCAGACAGGTAAACCCAATCCACAGGGGCTTTTCTCTGAGAATTGCAGCTGCTTATTCTGCAGGAGGTTTACTCTCACTTTTCCTTTAGAAATAAAGCACAGAGGAAATTGAATTTTCAGAACCTCGGGCTCTTGGCTAGCCATGAGCACCATAGACTCTCTAAACTCCTACCATGATGATTATCTAATCATGTAAGGAACGAGCTATCTAACCTGCTGTATTTTAAGCACTTACCTGAGGTGCCTGATTTAGGAATCTCATTAGAAGGTATCCCATCATCCCTGAAGTGCTCTTCATGACTGGTCTAGTGCGATTTTAAGACACAGTCACTCTCTGAAGAAGACTTTCTTCCTCTATTATTATAGAAAAAGTGCAGACATATGACTTAAGTGCTCAGTATGAGTACTGTGTGGTGTACTTGAAGATATACTCAGGAAGTAGCACCTCCCTTTTTTTACTTGTAAGGCTTACTCTGCAAACACATACTCGTTCTGCAAAATTTATCATGTGAATACATAGTGAAAAAGGTGTCAATACATCCTTATAGTCTTATTTTTGACAACCTCTCTCAATTACTGGGCTTGACAGAACTTCAGCTTAACATACACAACTGTTTATATGCTCTTATATACCTAGTGGCTAATTTCTCAGTGTGATAATACAGAATTCAAGGAAGGAAACATTAAATATGAGACTTAAGTGAAAATTTCATCAATCCTGAGCAATTTGAAATTCACATGCTAGTAAACGCGTTCCTAGGAAGTGATAGTGTCACAGCATTAAAATCCAAGACATCATGATTTAGAAGCAAAGAATAAAATGCAAGTGGGAGCAACACAATTTAATAGTAAGGAAAGGAATCTTAAAGTGTCTTAATAAAGGCACAACAAAAAAATAGTGTATAAGAGACAATGCATCTTCATAACTAAGAGATATTGAAAGATCTTATGGGTGGAAGAGCAGCTGATATTACAAACCTTGAGATATGGTATAAAACATTATATTGTAGTATGACATTAGTTAAAGATTTCAAATAGAGAAAAAAATAAGACATTTTTCATCTTCAAATCAATGTGGGAACATTTATTACCAGCACAAGATACTGTAGGCAAAAAACAGCCGATTACAATACTGTTTCTTTCATAAATGGATAACCTGCTAGAAAGGCAGATTAAGCAAAGGACACTCAATTAGCCAATGAGAAGTTTTGAGACAATGCCACTTTTTACTAAGTGTGTCATTAAACTGTATGGTATAGAGCTCCATCAAACAAATGAATGAACAAAATGGGACAGAAAATATTAATGAATAAATACCCTATCTCTTTTAAACTTTCCCCTTCTCTCCTTCAGAATCTTCCACCAAGTGTAATTTGCATTTAGGTAAAGAAAGCTAAGAAACTGAAGCACATGCAGGAAAATTACTTATTATTTTGGAACAAGTATTTTTCAATGACTATTCCATATTCTGTCCCTCTATGGAGAATTTAATTCTGAAATAAACTGAAAGATGCCATTCAAAAAGGCAAGTATGACTATGAAATTTCTCTGGAATATAAATGTTTTGGACAAGTCAAATGATGGCAGATAAATTATTATAGAAAAATGATCATTTTTCTTCTTGTAGACTAACACATCCCTCTTGTAGAAGTGGTCTTGCTGCGGGATCCCAAGTGAGAAGTCAAAGTTAATGGTTAACAGTGCTATAGATGAGAAGTTAAGAAAAAAGCCAAAGAAACAAAAAAATGTAATAAAATGTGTCTACATGCTCCTGATTCCCGTTATAGTTTCTTACAACAGTGAAAGCAGCTTCAAAAGGAGTTGACCCTGTGAGTAAATGAGAACCAAGTATGAAAATCACAGAAACATCAGAGATTAAGACACTGTTACATGGATGAGACAAGGAAGAGTCATGGAAAATAATGAGAACATTAGAAAAATTAATGAGACCAAGTACACAAACTTATTCCACCATTGTTAGTGGAAAACTTCCTAACAGAAAATTTTGCTGCTTTGTAGAATATTTACCTTGGAAAAGTAGATGAAAGTAAAAACTGCATTGAAAAATATTAAAAAAAAAAAAAAAAATATCAGTGAGTTTTTTATTTATTTCCATTTTCAGTATCCTATTAAATGAACGGAACAGTCAGACTTGATTCAACTCTTGGTGATTTCTTTTTTTTTTTTTTTTGCTTGCACATTGAGTATGTAAGTAGGCCATAAATGTAACTTCAGGTATGTTTCTGGTTAACCAACTGTGTCAGCAGTTTGCTATTGGAGAGCGCCATATAACAAATTCTGTAGTTAGGTAGCAACATTTGTCTAGTGCATTACTGTGCATAAGTAGCAGTGATTCAGTCCCAAGATATAAGGCAGTACTCACTTATAAAGAGCATTGTGGGGATGCTAACAGATAAATACACTGTCATTAGACTGAATATATCCTTAGAATGCAAGGGGAAAAAAAAAAAAAATCAAACACAGATACTGCTTTAGAAAACAAGGTTTTATGGAACTAATACAAGGGCTGATCCCCACCAATACAAATGCTGATCCAGCAGGCACCGTTATAGTTGAGGTTAGAAATAATTCCAAAGCTAAACTTTTTAGTTTACTTCTGAAAACACTGAAAAGAGCAGATTATACCTTTATGATTTATCAGGAGTAACATTTCAGCTCACAACAGTTCCACTAACTATACTGGAATTATGTTACTAAGGTAGAGTGGTGAAACCAACTCTAGAGAAACTTTCCCTGCTGCCTTTGCCCCAGCTCCTTGCCCAAGAGAGGGAGGAAGCACCTTGCTGAGTCTCACATCTATCTGTGGGTGTATGATGGACAGCAGCTGTGTAAGCAGTCAGCACATGTAGAGTGCTAGAGGGACCTCGTACGGAAGGGCGAGACCAGAGTGACGACCTCACGCCGATGCGATGAAAGTCGTTCTCCTTTATTTACCCGAGTAGCGCCAAGATATACAGAGCCAGATGGTCACGTGCTCTATGCTTTACGGTCTATTGGCTAAAGGCACTTATCATGCCCCCAGGAGTGCTGTGATAGGTCTGCATCGTTAATACACGTGTACAAACTAAATCTACTTTGTGGTTAGTGTATCCAGGCATTCAAACAGGAAGGAAGCACTAGTTTGACTTCCTCATTCTTGCCCTTCCAGGTGACCTCAAGGGCAGGATTACCATGTGTCAGTTTTCTGCTCAGAGAACCAGCCTGGATTGTCCAAACCCTGTAGGATCAGTGCATGACCCTGATCCCCAAAAAATCCTACCACAGCAGAGTACCAAATTAACTGGACAGAGTGAAAATATTCCTTCTCTTCTGTCAGATCAAGACCTAAAAAAGTGAAAGTGTAATCCAGAGTCTGTTCAGTGCTGTGCTCTTGGAAGCTCATAGTGGAGCTGAAATAGGCTCATATATGCTTATGCCAGCAATTTTCAATTATCATTGAAAACATTTTTCTGAATAGTATAGCAAGGAATTTATGCTACTCACAAGGACTTTCATTTTACCATACAGACCACCAAGGAAGAATAACACCTGGTGATCTGCTGAAAGGAATGCAACCCAGTCCAGGGAGGGAGGACAGATCTCATGTAAGTCACTGAAAGTCATTAAAACCTTTCTTCTGCTCAAACACACTTAAAAAACGTGAAGTAATCACAAATACTTTCTGATGCAGGCATTCTTAAATATAAACTCTACTTCAGTCTTATCTCAACAAGTTCTGCTACCCAAGTCTGGGTTTTAAAGATGCTTAACTATATCTTAAAAGAAGCGTTACTGTTGGGTCTAACTGATAATTGAACTTCATCTTCTAGGTCATGTTAAGTATGGATTTTCAAAACAATACATTTCTTCCCTGTCAGCTGCTGAGGCTGTTTTTTGATAGAAATCATAATGCAAGCTGCCTAGATATCTGGAGAAATTAAGACCACTGACTTGAATTCCAGATCTGACCTGGCATGTATTTCTACTTCAAGTACAAATTAAACTTTTTCAGCTAAAAGAGATCTATTGGCAAGGCAGCATAATGGGTATTTTTAAGAGACAATGGGATATGTATAAGTACTAGAGATTCAGCAAAAGACTAAAAAATGTCCTGAGATATGAAGACCCTTCTGCAAGGTTTCTGTGTTTACCACAGGTAAATTAGTAAATTATTTAGAAAATTAGTAAAATATTTAGAAAAGGTGTGCTGTCATCCTGACACCTCAAGAGAGACGCAGATCATTGCAACATGTTGGGGCCTGGCCCATGCCTACTTAACCCTGCTTGCCACTATGCAGTATCCTCAAAAGGAAGACATCTCAGCATCTGCAAGCAAAACAACCGGCACTGCAAACACTCTGACACCCCCACCAGGCACTGCAGCCACTCCAACTCAGGCGACTGATGCTGCAGCCAATCCGACCCCTACGATAAGTACTGCGGGTGAACTGGAGCATCAATCCACAACAGTATCAGTTGCTCCCATACAGAAGAAGAAATACACTAAAAAATCCCCTCGCATTGTAAAAGATGATGATGAACCAGGGCCCTCACAAGAACAGGAGGAGGAGGCAGAGCCAGTGGTAATCACCCGATCTCTATCCCTGAGTGAACTACGAGACATGAAAAAGGATTTCAGCCGCCATCCAGGTGAACACCTCCTTACCTGGCTGCTCCGATGCTGGGAAAGCGGGGCCAACAGTGTGGAATTAGAAGGTAGAGAAGCCAGGCAACTGGGATCCCTGTCCAGGGACGCAGGCATTGACAAGATTATTGGAAGAAAGACACAAATGCTCAGCCTTTGGAGACGACCACGGTCAGGCGTGAGGGACAGATATCCCTTCAAGGAAGATCTTACATGTCATCTAAGTAAGTGGACTGCCATGGAGAGAGGTATCCAATACCTGAGGGAACTGGCTGTGAGGGAGATAGTTTATTATGATCCAGATGATGAGCGGCTACCCACAGACCCAGATGAAGTCCAATGCACCCGGCCCATGTGGAGAAGTTTATACAGAGTGCTCCATCATCACATTTGAATGCACTAGCAGTATTTGACTGGAGAGACGAAGAGGGACCAATTATGGATGATTTGGCTCGCCAACTCCGGCACTACGAAGAAAGTCTCTCTTCTTCCATCGTCGCGGCTGTGGAGAAACTGTCACAAGAAGTCTGACAACTCAAAGAGGACATGTCCTACTCTCCACCTCCACAGACTAAGGTCTCGGCTATCAGGAGCAAACGACTCCCTACTCAAGCGAGATGGTATACACCACGGGGGAACCTATGGTATTACCTGCACGACCATGGAGAAGATATGAGGAAATGGGATGGGAAACCCACCTACGTTCTAAGAGAGTGGGTTCAAGAGTTGGAAGGAAGAATGGCTACAAATCAAGGTTCTTCCAGGATAAGTGCTGCTCCAGTCTCAGCTAATCAGTTACCCAAACAACGTAGAAGAATTGAGTTTGCTCCTGATCCTGTGAGAACTTCTGAGTCGTACTTACAAGAAGTGAGTAACCAGGATGAGACCGAAGTTTGCACAGACCGCACTAACCCCTTCATCAACAATGGATACTATGAGCAGAATTAGAGAGGCCCTGCCTCCAGCCAGGTGGAGGAGAGGGACAATCGTGTTTACTGGACTGTGTGGATTCGATGGCCTGGCACATCGGAACCCCAGGAGTATAAGGCTTTGGTGGACACTGGTGCCCAGTGCACCCTGATGCTGTCAAATTTCCAAGGAAAAGAGGTTATCTGTATCTCAGGAGTGACAGGAGGTTCTCAACAGCTGACTGTGTTGGAGTCTGAGGTGAGCCTAACTGGAAATGAGTGGCAAAAGCACCCTGTTGTAACTGGCCTGGAAGCTCCCTGTATTCTTGGAATAGGTTATCCCCGGAGAGGGTATTTTAAGGACCCAAAAGGCTACCAGTGGGCTTTTGGTATAGCTGCCTTGGAGACAGAAGAAATTAAACAGCTGTCCACTCTGCCAGGGCTCTCAGAGGATCCTTCTGCTGTGGGACTACTGAAGGTTGAAGAGCAACAGGTGCCGATCGCTACCACGACTGTGCACCGACGGTAATATCGCACCAACAGAGACTCTGTAGTTCCCATCCACCAACTGATTCATCAACTTGAGAGCCAAGGGGTGATTAGCAAGACTCGCTCACCCTTCAACAGCCCTATATGGCCAGTGCGGAAGTCTAATGGAGAGTGGAGACTGACAGTGGACTATCGGGGCCTGAATGAAGTCACACCACCGTTAAGTGCTGCTGTGCCAGACATGCTACAGCTTCAGTATGAATCGGAGTCAAAGGCAGCCAAGTGGTACGCCACAATTGATATCGCCAGTGCCTTTTTCTCCATCCCTCTGGCAGCAGAATGCAGGCCACAGTTTGCTTTCACCTGGAGGGGTGTCCAATACACCTGGAACAGACTGCCCCAGGGGTGGAAACACAGTCCCACTATTTGCCATGGACTGATCCATACTGCACTGGAACAGGGTGAAGCTCCAGAACATTTACAATACATTGATGACGTCATTATATGGGGGAATACAGCAGAAGAGGTTTTTGAGAAGGGAGAGAAAATAGTTAAAATTCTTTTGAGAGCTGGCTTCACCATAAAACAGGGTAAAGTCAAGGGCCCTGCACAGGAGATTCAGTTTTTAGGAATCAAATGGCAAGATGGACATTGTCAGATTCCAATGGATGTGATTAATAAAATAACGGCTATGTCTCCACCAACCAGCAGAAAGGAAGTACAAGCTTTCTTAGGTGCGATAGGCTTCTGGAGAATGCATATTCCAAATTACAGTCAGATCGCAAGCCCTCTTTATCAAGTGACCCGAAAGAAAAATGACTTTTTATGGGGCCCTGAACAAAAGCAAGCTTTTGAACAAATTAAACAAGAAATCGTTCATGCTGTAGCCCTGGGGCCAGTTCGGGCAGGACATGATGTTAAAATGCTCTACACTGCGGCCGGGGAGAATGGCCCTACCTGGAGTCTTTGGCAGAGGGCACCAGGGGAGACCTGGGGTCAACCCCTGGGATTCTGGAGTCGAGGATATAGAGGATCTGAAGCCCATTATACTCCAACTGAAAAAGAGATACTGGCAGCATATGAAGGGGTCTGAGCTGCTTCAGAAGTGATTGGTACAGAAGCATAGCTCCTCTTGGCACCCCGACTGCCAGTACTGGGCTGGATGTTCAAAGGGAAGGTCCACTCAACACATCATGTAACTGACGCTACATGGAGTAAGTGGGTCACGCTCATCACACAGCAGGCTCGAATAGGAAACACCAACCGCCCAGGAATACTAGAAGTAATTACAAATTGGCCAGAGAACAAAGACTTTGGAATGTCACCAGAGGAAGAGGTGACCCGAGCTGAAGAGGCACCGCCATATAATGAGCTACCGGATAATGAGAAGCGATATGCCTTATTTACCGATGAGTCTTGTCGCATTGTAGGGAAACATTGGAAGTGGAAGGCTGCTGTGTGGAGCCCCACACATTGGGTCGCAGAAGCTGTTGAAGGAGAGGGTGAATCCAGTCAATTTGCAGAAGTGAAAGCCATCCATCTGGCCTTAAGTATCGCCGAGCAAGAAAAATGGCCAGTCCTTTATCTCTACACTGATTCATGGATGGTGGAAAATGCCCTGTGGGGGTGGTTGCGGCAGTGGAAACAGAGTGGCTGGCAGCGTAGAGGCAAGCCCATCTGGGCTGCTGATTTGTGGAAAGATATTGCTGTTCGAATAGAGAACTTGGTTGTGAAAGTACACCACGTAGATGCTCATATACCAAAAAATCGAGCAACGGAAGAACATCAAAACAACCACCAGGTGGACCAGGCTGCAAAGATTAAGGTGGCCCAAGTAGATCTGGACTGGCAGCATAAGGGTGAAAAATTTATGGCTCGTTGGGCCCATGACTCCTCGGGCCATCAAGGAAGAGACGCAACGTATAGATGGGCTCGTGACCGAGGGGTGGACCTAACTATGGACATTATATCACAGGTTATCCATGAATGTGAGACATGTGCTGCAATCAGGCAGGCCAAGCGGTTAAAATCTCTTTGGTATGGGAGGAGGTGGTTAAAGTATAGATATGGGAAAGCCTGGCAGATTGATTACATCACGCTCCCACAAACTCGGCATGGTAAGCATTATGTGCTCACAATGGTAGAAGCAACTACCGGATGGCTGGAAACATATGCTGTGCCCCATGCCACTGCTTGGAACACTATTCTGGGACTTGAAAAACAAGTCCTGTGGCGGCATGGCACCCCAGATAGAATTGAGTCAGATAATGGTACTCATTTTCGAAATAATCTTATAAACACCTGGGGAAAAGAACATGGCATTGAGTGGATATATCATATCCCCTATCATGCCCCGGCCTCTGGGAAAATTGAGCGGTATAATGGGCTACTAAAGACCATGCTGAGAGCAATGGGAGGCGGAACTTTTAAGCATTAGGACACACATTTAGCAAAGGCCACCTGGTTAGTCAATACTAGAGGATCTGCCAACCAGGCTGGCCCTGCGCAGTCAAACAGTCTGCATATTGTAGATGGAGACAGAGTCCCGGTAGTGCACTCTAAAAACATGCTGGGGAAGACCGTCTGGGTTATACCTCCTTCAGGTAAAGGTAAGCCCATACGTGGGATTACCTTTGCCCAAGGACCCGGGTGCACTTGGTGGGTAATGCAGAAAGATGGGGAAGTCCGATGTGTACCTCAAGGGGATTTAATGTTAGGTGAAAATAGCCAATAAACTGTATTAGATTAGTCACCACACCACCCTACCAATGTTTTGTTATGGCAAAAATGAACTTGGATGAAAATAGGATTGGTTCCAGCAACTGATGCCCAGCGACTGCCGCAGACTGTGAATACAGACAGCATCAGATGCATCAGCCACCAGCTCCAGCTGCAACAGAGACTGCATGCCATCATCCTGTCAAGTCCAAGGACACCTCTGCCCTACTGACTGAGCATTGCTCCTCCCGCCTGAAGGGACTGTTATGACAGATGGAACCTGAAGCTATGGACCAAGTCAACTCATGATACATCCTGCAATGATGGACCATGGACTGAGGGAATGACATCTGTATGAGTATGTCTTTGACCAAGGAAGAGGATTGTAAATAACAATAATGTATTAGAAATATGGAACATGAGCATAATGTAAAATGATATGGAATAAGCGGTGGATACTGTCCTGGTTCAGGCTGGAATAGAGTTCCTGTTCATTTCAGTAGCTGGAGGAGTGCTGCAGCACCCTGAGACCCCAGGGGCTCCCCAGGTCCCAGTGCCCTCACCTGTGTGTGGGGGCGGGGGGAGCACAGCTGGAGGGCTGAACTGGGATTGGCTGATATTCCATGTCATGTGACATTATGCTCACTATATAAAGGCAGGAGTGGACTGTGAGGGGCTGCCACTTCTGGGAGTGTGGCTGTGGTGGTGTTGTAGTTGGGATTGCTGGTCAGGAGCAGGTGGGTGTTGGTCGGCGGGTGGTGAGCAGCTGTATTGTACATTACCTGTTGATACTGCTGTCAGTGTATTGTTCTGTTACTGTTAAACTGTTTTTATCTTAACCCGTGAGTCTCCCTTTGCCCCTCTGATTCCCTCCCCATTCCCAAGTGGAGGGAGGGTGGGTGAGCAACTGTGTGGCATTTAGTTGCTGAGTAGGCTCAAACCACAACATATTGATACTGCTACTGGGTGTAATTTTTGATGACTTAGTCTTATTTATTTATGTGACAGAATAAACCAATTTAATTCACTTGCATAAATGTTAAGGTGTTATCAAGAGCTGACAAACTCAACAATACCAAAAAAAAAGGAAGAGAAGGTGTTTTTTTAAAAAATTGAATTAAGCCACAGGACCCTCAGAAGAAGGATTTGCAGGATAAACTCTTAATTGCTTCCAACTTTATTTCTTCAGTTTTATTTGGGTGTTTTTGTTTAATTTAACACTCCAGTGAACTATCCAATGAAAAACTAGTCATGTCAGATATCAACTTTCACATTTTCACTTAAAGCAACAAATTAAGACAGTCAATATAAATCAATTTATTCTTCTTGTAATGATTCCCAGATGTAGGCTCCAATATTTCATGCATCACTAAATCTACCAAGTAACAATTGTTTTCTTGGAGCTAATAGATAGAACCATTCATTTTTTTAGTGTCTTTTTCCTATGCTGATGTTAAGCTTTGCCTTCACTGTTTCAGACAGAAATGAATGGCTCCCCCAAGGCAGAAAGAATTTGTAAATTTAGCTTTGCATTCCACCCCAAATACAATTATTATAACAACCCTGTTACAACTGTTATAGTTAAATGCCTGTCAGTGTTTCTATTACAACCCTTTCTGTGGGAGTTTATAACTCAACCATTAAAAATAAAATTTGCTCTAAGTTAAACCTTGCCATATAAGGTTTCAGCCCAGAATACCTTAAAAGAACAAATCAAAACAATAAACCTGCAAAGCCTCCTACACCGCCCCAACTTTTTAAAACATCTCTTTGGCTGGTTTTAATTTTTTAGAAGGGCAAAAGCAAAAATTTTCAAAAAATCAAAAACTGAAAAAGAACATTCAAGCCCTCACTCATCTAATTTGAATGTCAACAGCAAAAATCGAGCAACAGTTGGATCAAAAATATGTGAGCAATCCACCTCTATGTAAAACTTTGTTGATTTCAGAATGTGCCTGGATGCTGCCACAGCTGCAGACTGCCTGATGTCTCACTGTCTTGTGAAGTGGGCTTCTGCATGGGACAGTTAATACCTATCTGTTATAGTTACCTGATCTAAATATTGATGCAAGCTAAAGAGTCAAGGGACAATAGAAATATAATCAAAATACTTATTTTAAGAAGACATTTGAAAAAGTCCTAATATGAAGCTATAGAGAGTAGATTTGTAGGGAGAACTACAGTGGTAACAACATTAATGACACATCCAGTTAGCATCCTTACCTATTGATACCTGATATTTTTCAAAATCAGTAACACTATAAGATATCAAACTATGCCTCTGCTTATTAACTCTAAATTAAGTCCATGCATCTTCGTTTCTTATAGTGTTATAAACTGTGAAAACAACATTCATCAAGCAACTCAGAAGAGCAATTTTGGACATGGAGAATTCAATACCTAGGATGGGGATAAGAATGGTCACAGATTTGGTTTTAAAATATAGCCAGGAGCAACCTGTTCTAATATATATTGTTTAGTGAAATAGTGCACTGGGGAACATTAGAATGAACTATGCTACCTTAGGAGGCTGGAGAAAATATTTTCAGAGAACTTAGATTTTCAGGTTGTTTTTTTTTTTTTGTACTTGGTTGATTGTACTTGTTCCTTTGCAGAGCATTATTCATTCTTTATTTTGTTGACTTTTTCTAAATTACTTCAGAAAGTTATTAGAGGGCTTACAGTTACAGAGGCTCCCCCAGGTTTGCTTGAGTAGCTCAGTAGCTTCTATCCAATTTGCCTTACTTTGAAGTTATAAGAATTCCTGTGCCATTGTTCTGTGGCTTTAGAATTCCTCATAATCTCACTACAGATTAGATTTAACTAAATAAACGTGTCATCAGAAGGCTGTCACCCCAGTGTGACCTCTTACAGATCCTCAATTAATACATTAAAATCTGCTAGCTTGATTACAATACTTGTTATCCCCCACTTAATCTTTTGGATTCTTGAAACAAATCATTTAAATCTCTGGTTTTGTTTTTTTTTGTTTGTTTGTTTTCTTCTTTTGTGTTTTATTTTTAATTCTGATTTTACTTCCCTTGACAGGGCTTGTTAAATTCCTTGAAAGTATTTTACTTTTTCTTTTATCTTTTATGAGGTGTATTTCAGCTGTCTTGCAGTAAGTGAACTTACTATTTTATACATGTGGATGAAGTTGACTGGACTGAGTTGTCATAGATCCTTTCGGTTCTAGGAATCATACCAATTTTTGCCAAGTGAGGATTTGACTCCATGTGTTCTTTACAACACATATATGGCACTCTGAGATGGAGATAGCATTTGTCCATGCTTCAGATTTCTTATATTTTGTTGGACTTCAGTATTCTGCTTTATTGTCAGAGCCTGTATTTTATGATTTAATTTAAGCACAATTCAGTTTTATAATGTAATCTATTCAGTCTACTCATTATTTCCTGAGGCTGCTACAGGGTATATAGTATGACCTTGATGTGAGATGCAAATGTATTAACATGTAATATTTCAATGATTTAATTTACAATGCTAAATTTTTGCTCTGTGTAAATGCAATCTAAGTGGCATGAGATACTCTTAGAAATGTATGGAAACTGTTTTTTTATTTGTACTGCTTTGATAGGCTGTTGCAATACAGAGGCTAAATATGCTTGTAATATCCTGGGTTCATATTTGTTTGCACTTCATTTTATAAGGAACTCCAACAAAGAATGGGAGTTCCCTGATATCATGTTATCTTGTTTTAACCCCAGCTGGCAACTAAGCCCCACACAGGTGCCTGCTCGTTCACTCCCAACCCAGCGGGATGGGGAAGAGAATCAAAAGGGTGAAAGTGAGAAAACTTGTGAGTTGAGATCAAGACAGTTTAATAGGTAAAACAAAAACCATGTGCATGAGTAAAACAAACCAAGGAATTCATTCACCACTTCCCATCAGCAGGTGGGTGCTCAGCGATCTTCAGGACAGCTGGGCTCCATCATGTATAACGGTGACTTGGGAAGACAAACACCATCACTCCATAACTTCTTCCCCCCAGATATATGTGATGAGCATGATGTCATATGGTACGGAATATCCCTTTGGTCAGTTGGGGTCAGCTGTCTTGGATGTGTCACCTCTCAATTTCTTGTTCACCCCCATCCCACTTGCTGGTGGGGTGGTGTGAAGAGCTATCAACACTGCTTTCAGCACATATCCAAAACATAGCCCCATACTAGCTACTGTGAAGAAAATTAACTCTATCCTAGCCAAAACCAGCACACATGCCGGCTCATTTTGCCAGCCATATGAATGTAAGGCTTAAAACTTTAGGAAGACATTCTGAAAAGTGCATAGCAGTGACTGACCTCTTTAACTATTTAAATCAGTGCAACAGGTTTTAGTATTGTCTTCTATGTGAATAGAGTTTGGTTAATGTGGACTCATTTTCAAAAGTTCTAGCTGACATTCAAACTTGTTAATCCGATGAAATGAGGTCTGGAGTGATATCTGAAGCTCCCCAATGCTGAGGACTGCTCTTGTGCACTGGTCAGACAGGTCCAGCCTTCTTCTTACATAACTAAAAGTACTCAAAATACAACTTCTTAAAACATCCTTCAAAACGTGAACCAATTGGGCTGAGTGACTGGGATCAGGTTGTTGTGTAGCATTACAGGTGGAGGGAAGAGGATGAGCTTCCTAATGAGGAAATTTGCTTGAAAGGACTTTTCTATAAGGAATGACTCGGATCTGTCAGCAAGCACCATATACTGGCCCCACCATGAGACCCCAAATGTTGATATCATTGCAGATACCTAAGCACATGCTATAAGGAAGGCTCGATAAGTAAAATTAAAGTTTTCAATATAACTCCTGAGACTAGATAAAATGAAGATCTACTTGTAACTCAAGAAAGTAATCTGCCCTGAAATAGATAGCTAGACTTCCTATATAATGTATGGAGCTTATTAAACTTTTCATAATGGATTTGCATTTTTAACAAGAAACTCTGTGAGGCAGCCAATAGAAAATCCAATATAAAAAAAGCATGCATTAAATCTTATTTCTTTCTAGTACTGAAATGTCTTGCTCTCTCTATTCAGCATGCATAGCCTTGTATCTTCTCCAAGAAAAAATATTTAAAGCCTGTTTTTTAAAACATTTGGAGCCACTAAACTGGAGCTATTGCATTATCCTAGGAAACAGGTAGATCTGATAGTGACTTTCATACACCTACCAACAGAAGGTTTTCAACAGCCTTCCAGGACTTGAGAAAAATTAATTATCCATAGGAATGTGAATTTTTTAATTTTCTTTGTGAATGGAGACTTTACTCTATACTTTCCAGGGAAGAAGCCAAACCATAATAGTTTTGCCCCATCACTCTCTTGGGAAAAATGTTTCATTTACATTAAATAATGATAACTTCTGTTGCCTAAAAAGGGAGATTTATCTCCCTTTTTAAATAAAAAGTCCAGATTTATGGTCTTTCAGTACAATACTTAGTGTACCAAACAGGAAATATGGATTCCAATAGCCATTAAATTAAAATGTACAATTTTATGCCACTACTGTACAGATTATGGCCTAGTGGCCCCGGGGTCTCTTTTTAGTATTCTCATGTACAGAACACTAAAGAAGAGCTTGGGCATTGTTGTACTGAAATTACCAGTTTACAGACAAAAGTCTGTGAAATTTTTTGCACTGTAAAGTTTAACTTTTTTAAAGACTCCTATTGAAAAGCAAGGTCAAATTGAAATTTTAGGAGGAGAATAGGCTTTGTGAACTCTGTCATTGCTTCATTTTGCCTCTAAGCAAAGAAAATTTTATCTTATGTTCCAAGTCACAGTACATTTATTCTCAGATATTTTTACACTGCATTCACCACCAAATATTTTCTGTCAAAATGTTCATATCAACCATGGAACTGTTACAGAAAGTAACTGAGCTTCTATGGCTTGGAAGGAACAGATTTCATCTAGGGTTGGCACATCTTTTGTCTCACAGCATAACTGAAATACATTTCCAAAGATTTAAGTACACTATAATGATCAATAAAGCAGGAGAACGGCTATTTCTGTACTATTTGAATAAAGGTTATAACCTCCATCATTCATTATATTAATTGACTCCTGATAACACCTAAACAGATTTTTCTATGGATTTGAATATCATGAAACTAAAGCTCTTCAGACATGCTAAGGAAAATATTTTCAAAACATCATCGTAAACTGCATAAAAATTATTACTTCGAAATTATAAACTAGGAATTAATGAAGATTAATGTTATGGGCAAAATGTAATGTTCACTGAAAAGTTTCAGATTTACTTTTGCATTTATATATTCAAAACTTCAGATTTTAAATACAAATCTTTCCAAGAAAAAGCTTATTCATGAATTCTAAAACATGGTAGAGTTACACAAAGCCCAAATGTGTCACTGTGGGCTGGCTGGGTATGTTGTACACTATTGAGGCTGGCCAGAGAGGATAGGCAAACTAATTTATGGAATGGCTTTACAGTAAATCATGGCCTGAGTGGTCACCTGTCTGTGACCTATGATTTGATTTTGTGCATCCTATCTCTGTTGCCTTCACTCATTCTTATAAGAAAAAATGTTGTTGAGGAGTGTAAGTGTATTTAACCTGAAGCCATACATGATAAGAAAAGTTACAACATAGAAAGACAAACTGTTGAGATGTTAATAATGACTCAAGGATTCATGAGGAAAATACTGACCTTCACAAAATGTTATACACCCCCAAAAATCCTCACAAACTGAGGATGACAACTCAGTACATCTGTTTAAGGCCAGTTTAAAACAACAGAGGATGATGTTGATTGTGTGAAAAGGTAAGTTGGTCAGTCCTAGCTATTGTGTACTAGCTAATGGATAATTGGTGTGTACTGTTGGCTGTGCATATCCTGCTTGCACAGTCTCTTCACACAGTAAAATAACACCTGAAGAAAGGTGTTCATGAGGGAGGTTACATTATCACCCCATAAGAAAACACAATTAAAACTCTACAAAACAAATGGACATGCCATTTTGTCAGTAACATGAAACACAAAGCAGGGTCAGGAAGCACAACTTTTATCGCATCTCCTTCTCCTGCAGACCATACAGATCCAGTCTAGGTAACAGCCCCAAGTAAGAAAGCTTACAACAGACCTAGAATTAAGCTGACATCCCTTGATTTCTTCATAATGTTGTAGTATCCAGCTTCCACCTTGGGAAGTCTTTATGATTTTTGATCCGACCATGAAGCTTTTCACTTAAAATTGAAATCTATGCCATTCTAGTATCTCATTTATACCTTCATAGGGGATAAAGAATATCTATCAGTTGATGGTGTCATTCATATATGATATTCCCCAGAAGACCGATTTAAATCTTCATGAGGCTTGAAGGGCCACTTGTATGTTCATTGCTTTTCACCTGCAGAGGGTGATTTATAAAGGACAGGTTTATGACTGAGTAGCTTTTGCTTGTCCTGGTTTAAATAAGTGACAATGAACAACTGCTGTACTTATAAACATGACTGGAGGTTATTTTTGATCAATTTTTTATCTTCTGTTCAACCTTTCTGAGGGAGCATAGACTATATCAGGACTCATTTAATCAATCAAAAAATAAAAATTGAATACTTCTTTTATTTAGCATGTAGGCAATTTTTTGTATATTCAACAGCCTTCATCACCATCAGTATCACTAGATTTTGGCATGCAAATAGGTAGAATTGTTGTTGTGTAATTGTAGAATTCAAATTCAACGATCTCAAAGCCTTAGAATTGAAGTAGATATACCATTAAATTCTCTCTGCCTCAATTCATTAAGAATCAAGATTGACCTTGGAAAGGGCCAATCTATACTCACCTCAATTGTTAATGTATAAATGAATGTTATTAATGTTGATCCATCACATATTTTATTCAGCTCCTGCCCTTAATGCTATGAAACCCATCAGAGTGTTTTAAAGATTCTTGCATTCCTACTCCTTCTTCCCCCCTCCCACCTCATGAACACATTCTTAATAATCTTTTCACTTCCATTTTGTAGTATTGTTATAGAGGTGACAGGGGGGAGATGATACTTGCAATAGAATCAATGTAGAGACAGAATTTCTACTCAAACACCTCTACGCTGCCCAGAAAGATGTTTTGACTGTAGTTGCTTTTATGTGGGAATTTGTTGTTACATCCAATGTATTATAATTTTACATATTAAGTAAAGCTATTTGACTTAGTCCACATGTGGTACCCAAACTCTCAGATCTCTGGCTAAGGCCTGTAGGTTTACTTTCTCTCCCATGCACAGCTGAACCTTTGTCCAAACAACAATTTTTCCTATTATGTGTCATCAATAGTATGCAGGGCATCTTGTTTGTTTTTATGTTGGAATGACAATCTGACAGGAAACCTGATGGAAGTTTTTAATTTAAAATATTGTAATATGCTTTGATATATTATTATTATTTTGGTAAAGCAGGTAGATCTATACTTGGAGGATGTTTCTGGAATAGACCAAATCCTGTTTGAGCTCCAGCACTGATCATGAGAAACATGTATCCTAAACAGAGTATTATAAGAAAGTAAGATCTTAAGGATCAAAAGCGTTTATTCTGTACTTAGTTGTATGCACTTCATCTAAAAGTTATGTACTCAGTTTGAAACAGTTATCTGTGGGAAAATAACAGAAGATTGGTGAGGAAAACTGTAAACACAGTCAATTGACTTGTAGCTGGAGTGTAGAAAAATACATATATCATTCTAATTGTTGTCTATCCTTGTGTGTTTGACAAGTAGAACACCTGTGTTCAGATAACATAGGCTTGTGATAGCCTTAGAGGTACCCTATTGAACTTACTTGACATTACTGATCCACTGTGGTAAACTATGCCTGTGCGAATCCCTGAAAAACAGGCACAAACAGTAGGTCTGGCCATCCCCTAGCATGGACTGGACTCTGTGGTTGCCTGCATCCCCACTTGTGTGCCTCTGCCCAGATGCTGCTTCGAGCATCCCCTGGTTGACAAGGTAATGAAAATAAATTTATTTTTTCTTGTCATCTATGGTTTTGTGGTTGTTCCTGCATCCTGCCTGTGCTGGCTCACACATTTGGTGTAGTTTGCAAGATCCAGGAACAGGCGTGCAATGGGTGACCATGATGGTAATTCTTAGTATTCTGGGCTGATCCAGTTCTGAGCACTGGACCCCTGTGTCCACTGTCCTGGCTACACTGGATCTGCTGGAGGTAGCATGGCCTGAAATAGATATTGAGGCAGTGGTTACCACCCAAACAACTGCAACGGCTATGCACAGATTTCCATGGAAAGCGGCATAGAATTCTTCTTGCAAGTTAGCAGGGAGATTAGGATGGTTTTAGTTACCAGTATTAGAGCTCTTGACAGTGATGTTGTAGCATTATGGAGTAAAATGAGAGAATTTGAAAAGGAAGTTGGGACTTCACAAGATAAAAAGGCAATTGTTCAAGAAATATTTACTACTCAAGCAGAGAAGTGCCATGAGTTGCAAGATACTGTAGAATGATAGATAGTACATATTGCTAATAAATGGGAGGGGGAAGTGAGTGAGCAGCTGTGTGGGACAGTTGCTGGCTGGGGTTAAACCGTCACAGTCCCTTTTGGTTCCCAACATGGGCATGAAGGGTTCAAGATAATGACAGATTTGATTAGAATGTGCTAGATCAAATTTATAGTTGTTATTTCTGTTCAGCTATTAATTGACAGGCTTCTGTGCTTGCCATGGGGCTTGCTTGCCTTACTGTATATTGAAGTCTAGCACTTGTTAGTGGTTACTTTTTGCTTTTGCTGCTTGCTCTACTGCTGTACAACTAATCATCTTACTCAGCTGTGCCTGGGAACATTTTGATAACTGCAGTAGTTTATGTGTTGATTACAGGATTCAGTCCGGATAGGATAGCAGTAATAAGTATCAAAAAGCAGCTTTTGAGAGGAGTGTCTCCCTCACTAAACACCTTGATCAAACAAGTAGTCACAAATGCTACAGGTAATGTAAGCACACTAGCAAATACCTTGAAGGAAATTGGGGCTGTAACTTCAGGACCATCTGTGTAGGTAGTGAATAAAATAAAGCCAGTATAATCTAGGGGAATTATATCACTGGTGATGAGGAAACAAATGCGGAATGATCTTGTACAAGTCTATGTGACATGATCAGAAATAAATGGGATTACAACATCAGAAATGTTTTGCTGATGGTAAAAGTTAACACCTGTGTAAAAAAGCCAACTGCCTCTGGTCCCACCACCAACTCTGTGCCCATCTTCCACCCTCACTTGCCACCTCAAGGCAAGGCACTAGCTGAAAAATGCCAAAACAGCAGAAAGGAAGGTTTGGCAGGTCTCCCAAAATTGTCACCACTATAACCTCTTACTGTGAGGGGGACTGACAAACCTATGTTCCATTAACTATAAAGTGGTGGTCTTGGGGAAATTTTACATGTGTTAGCTCTTGTGGATACTGGGGCTCAGATTACTGTATTACCTAGTAATATTAATAATAAAGAAGCCACGTCACAGATCTGGGGGCTGGGTGGGAATCTGATGCCTGCCTTCCAAACTAAGATTACCTTAACAATAGCAAATGACACTCCATTTACTGTGACGGTGTTAATTGCCCCACTTAAAGAATATATCTTGGGTATTGATGTGTTGGCAGGATGAACAGTTGAAACTTTAAATGGTTGCTTCTGTTCCAGGACTTCGCAGGCAGGATTTGCTATTTGATCTACAGTCATCTTGTGTGGATTTCCAAAGCAGGATCCTGTTGTGCTACCTGTATCTGACAAGGTGGTAACTGTAAAATAATATCGTGTTCCGGGAGGGGAGAAGGAAATTAGTCAAACCATTCAGGCACTTCAACAAGTGGGAATCGTTAAGGAAACCATGACTGCTTTCAGCAGTTCTATTTGGCCTGTTTTGAAAACCAGAGAGAATTTAGAGAATGACTGTAGATTATAGAGAATTGAACAAAATCACACCCACAAACTTGCAGTTACAGTACCAGACATGTTTACTCTTATCGAAAAAATCATGAAAAATTTACAGCCCTGGAAGGTGGTGGTAGATCTTGTTAATGTTTTCTTTTTGATAGCCATTACATATTTATAAAGCACGTGCACATAACTGTACTATTTTTATACAGCTACATTTAAGGGCATTATATAGGCCATGGGGAAAGATAAAATGGAATCAATGGGCCTTGAATACCTGGCAGGTCAATTACATGGGCTTCCTGCCCCTGTTGAGAGGGTGGCAATATGTATTCACTGCTGTGGATATAATGTGAGGACAGTTTGTTGTTAAACCCACAAAATATGTTAATCAACATAGTACAATTAGAGCATTAGAACAACTCATTCATCAATACAGACCTCCTCACCAAATACAAAGTGACCAAGGAGCACACTTTAGTGGACATAATGTCCAAGACTGGGCTCAAGGGCTAGAGATAGATTGAATATCCCTCATTGCTTACCATCTCCAAGATAATGGCTTGATTGAGAGAATTAATGGAATATTGAAGGAACAATTAAATAAGCTAGCCAGTACTAAAACTTTATAACATTGAAATTCACATCTTATTAAAGCAGCTTTTTGTTAAATGGCCAGATTATTCTTAATCAAACTCCTTATGATTGTATTACAACACCTCCAGAACAAAACATGATGAGGATGGAAATGATGTTATCTCTTCTAAAATATTAACTACAGGAAAAACGTAACTGTTTACACTGACAGATTGCATGGTGGGACCGCAACCTATTAGCCTAGATGTGAAAATTCATATAACAAGCTCTGAGAATGCCATATGGCTCTATACCCCAACTTCTGCTCTTATTTTACATCCTCTGTTGATATCAGATTCGTGAGTTTTGTACTTCAGGTATCTTTGACAAATACATGTTCCTTATCCTGAGGAAAGAGCATTGGGTTGTAAACCCAATATGGAATTAAAGTTCAATGTGAAAAAGAACAAGCCATATTACTTCAATCTGTGTGGGCAATTGCCCCACATCAGGTTATCAAACCTGGAGTAATATTAGCTGAAGGAGCTGTAGCAATGGCATATATATTACTGGAGGGAGATAACACTCCTGGTTTTCTTCTTTATCACAGGTTGGCTTGTCGTGCTGTGTGGTCTTGTCCTACAAGGACATGCCTTGGATACATTTTCATGAGATCAACATGTAAATACTTGGATTTGGCTGACCTCTGCTGTAGCTAACTCATCTGCCTTTTGTATTTAGGGAAGATTAACAGCTTCAGATCTCTTGACAGTGTGTTTCATTGTCGTGCCAATACCAGTAGCTGTATTACAGAATTATACTGCTTCCTGGTTTTTATATTAATGTTCCTCATTGTTATTTTTTCTGAGTAGGTAATGGCTGTACGCCAGGGAACATTACAAAGTTGGTTGCAGTGGACTATCTCCTTCGGCAACATAAATGTTGCTCCAATTTTGAAGGCATGTGTTGCTTCAACAGAACTGATGATCAACCAGCATAGATGACAATATTCAACATCTCCAGGACTCAGTGCATGAAATTAAACAATCTACTGGTGGTACCTGGTGGGATGAGTGGTTCAATTCCCTGACAGGATGAGTGGGAAACCAGATTCAAAGCATTATTGTAGGGATATGTTTATTCCTTTTTCTGTATGTGTTTTTTATGTGCCTCTAAATTACCCTGTTCTACACTCCACAAGCCTGAATGAACACCTTCATCTTTACCCGTCCCAGGGGAAGTGATCCCTTGACTGAGAGGGTGGAATGAGAGAAAATAACAGAAGATTGGCAAGGAAGATTGTAGACACACTCAAGTGACTTGCAGCTGGGTTGTATAAAAATGCATATATCAAGTTAATTTTTGTCTACCTTTGTGTGTTTGACAAGTAGACATCTGTGTTTGGTTAACATAGGCCTGTGATAAACTTAAAGGCACTCTATTGAACATGCTTGAGATTCCTGATCTGCTGTGGAAAAAAAAACAAAACAAAACAAAACAAAAACAAACTGTGAGGAACACCTTGCTAAGGGAAAAAATCCATCAAGAAAAACTTGATATAAGATGCCTGATAGGGAGTCTGCAGACTCAATAAACCATGAAAGAATGAAGGAAGTGCCTAAAAATTTAGTAGAAGGAAAAGTAGTTTATTCTTTCACATCTATGTCTTTTGCCAGAGATCTTAGGCATTCCCACACTAGAACCTTTCCTCACAGAAGGCTCATCAGACAATGTGTCTGAAATTGAAGTGTGAACAGAAGAGATTTCAGCACAACTCAACAAAATGAACAGTAACAAATTGATACAACCAGTTGGTATTCCCCCAAGAGTTGTACAGGAACTTGAGTATGAAATAGCTAAACCATCAAAAATGAATGTAGTAATGACTTCTCATTTATAACTTCCCTAGTACAATAGAATGAAAGGTAACATATGTTTCTTCTGTTGTATTTAGAGAGGAAGAGGAGGATGATTTTTTATTTTCTTTTTCAGAACTCTTTAAGGAGGACCTGTTGAAATGCTAATCAGAAACACAAATCAAAGTAATACAAAATGAAAGAATGAGATTTCTGGTCCTAAGGATAAATAATAATATTATGGAAAAGTCAGGACTGTTCTTATAAAAGAAGGTCTGAATATAAAACATTTTTAAAGGAGTCAAAGAGTGTGTGGACAAGAGAGATGGAGTCAAAAAAGTCTAATCATCTTTCTCAAGGGTATTTGACAACATTCTTCAATAAAAGGTTTTAGAGAAACAAAAGCATAAAGGGAGAAACCATTAAACTTGTAAGTTAATTACTGGTTAGAAGATAGAAAACCAAGGAGAGAAATAATTAGCTTTCTCAGTGTAGAGAGGTCACCAGTGGAGATCTACAAGTACCTGTTATAAGTAAGTCTTTTGCTCTTGAAAATCCTAATAAGTTTTTTCTCAAATTGGTAAAAAATGGAAGATGATGAATGTGTCATTGTTCATTTATTACTGTTTATTACCTTTTCAAAAGTTTTACTTTGAGATGCTTTTTAGAGAGCATTAAAAAAACAACAAAATCCCTAAATTGATTTTAAGTCAAAAATGTAGTGTTACAGTGAAAATATTAACTTGAAAAGAACAACATGTGTGTTTTAAGACATTTACATTTAGGGTACTTTTACATAATCCATGCCTTGGTAGGATTTAGGCTGTAATAAAAACCAGCTTTAATACATTAACTTGTCTTAGCAATTCTTCAAAATGGTAAGTCTTTTAGGTTAGAATTTGATTTAGTTTGGGTCACTGCACTTTTTCCCCAAAAAATTGAAAGTTCCAGTTGAAAAAAAAAAAAAAAAAACAAATGCAATATCTATATTGCTGACTTGCAAGAAACAAACAAATTATGATAAACAGTGGAAGTGACCATCTAAATAATATTTTAGCAAACCTTTACTAACTGTAGCAATGAAATCTCCAGTCCACAGGCCAAGAGATATAGATAGGCCACATCAACTCTTCATAATACTGAGCACAGAGATGTCCTCTGAGCCCAGTTTTGCACTTCTGTGGCCCTAAAACCTAAAACTGCCTCATGAATATTATTCAGTAGCATTAGAGGAGTTTGGGACTAGGGGTTGTATAAGTTGTGTCCATGCCATATTTCAGTCAGAGTATGTTCAGACTTGTTCACTTTTTCACAAATCATTCTGTCCGAATATTATAGACTCTTCTAATTGGCCTTCTGTCCCTAGCAAAGATGCTTTACTCAAACCATAATACAGTCCCCAAACCACAGCTGAATTAAAAGTTAGGCGATATACATATATACATATATGTGTATATATATATACTTTTTTTTTTTTTTTCCTTCAATGGAGACAATACATATCTATCCTACAGGAGCCCATGAACCCTCAAATAAACAACAGGCATCGTCTTACTGCAGAGAGTATGAGACAGGACAGGACTAAAGCTCACTGAATGATTTTACCAGGCATCTGTAAACAGTTTTTGCTGTTGCAGATTGCTGGATCCATTGAAATTTCAGACAGCACCATAACTCTAAATGTAAGATGACTTTTTGTAAGAGTTTCTTCAGTTCCTTTCAAGCTTCCAAACTCCATGGTACAATGAAAAAGAACAGGGTAAGAAAATAATTAGAGAAAATATAATTTGGAAAATATCCTAAAATTTTAATAATGCAATAAATTTAAGATAAATGTGTAGTTATTTGGGTTAGAGCTATTGGGGTTAGAAACTTCAAAGACTCTGGGTGAATCGAATCAACAGCACTTAAAGAAAGCAACTGGCAGTATATTCACA
The DNA here is from genome assembly GCF_018691265.1 of Tyto alba. Classification (NCBI taxonomy): domain Eukaryota; kingdom Metazoa; phylum Chordata; class Aves; order Strigiformes; family Tytonidae; genus Tyto; species Tyto alba. The sequence continues at coordinate 36,619,260 of NW_024881316.1, read as the reverse complement.
ATCCTAAAAAAAACTAAAAAAAAAAAAATTTTGAATGCAGCTAGACAAAATTGCATTATAAACAGTGGATTTGCTTTAGAGTACTATGTAATTTATATATTTTGTCTGGTGCACCTTGTTCTACCCCACTTAAAATGGCATAAATGACTTAACTGTATTTTCTAAAATGGATTCCAAGACAAAAATGTTAGCTGAGCTATGCGCTGACAGAAAATTACTCTTTGTTGAAGGGCTTGTAGAGCATTCATCTTTAAGGCAGATAATATAAAAGTGAATAAATAAATACTGACATTAAGTGGAAGGAGGATGGGAAAGAAGTATTTGTAATAAAAAGATTTGTACAGCCAAGGGGCAAGATGGGTCAAAACAAAACTATCAACACTACAATAAAAATAATCCTGATATATTCTCCTAATACAGCATTAATATCTTTCCATAGTGGTGATCTTTGTGACCTTAGCAAGATCTACTGCAATTTCTCATGAGAACTCTGTGTTGACTTATAACCTTGCTGATACACACAGGAACATAAATGACACAGATGCGCTATCAGTTAGAAACATAAGCCTCTTCTGGACCTTTTCAAATCCCATAGTTCATTGCTAAGGAACAGGAATAAAATAAATACATTTTGTATGATACAGAAATGTCTTGGTTATAAGAATGAAAACATCAGAAAATGTCATGAGCTGAATGTAAGGGAACACCACGTAGAGTGTGCACATTATTACATGAAACATATCATGCGTATCATCAGCTACACTTCTGAGCATTACATCTGCAAAGCCATGAAGCACTGTTTTAGAATGAAGAAGTCATGAGCCATTGCACAGACTTTGGCCTTTGAATACTCAACTCCTTGGGAAAAATTTATCTGATTTTTAAATATTTCCTGCATCATTCAGGAATCAGACAGATTTCATTTAAAGACACTTTATCTTTTCTGTAGTCTGTTACATTTTAAGGGTTGACAGTGTCATTCCTACTGTGAAGATAATAGTATATACATTTACATGAATTGCATATGAGAAGGTGCATAGGAAGCTCTTATTTAGAGAGTTTAATAGATAAGTGTAAAAAAAAAAGTCCAGTATATATTAAAGCATAATGATCTCCCTAGAGTGTGACTAAAAGCTTAAGATATCAAAATTGGCCGATTAAGAAATCATATGTTTTCCCCTCTTGTTGGCAAGATACATATAATAATTTCCATGAAGCAGAGGCATGAAAATCAAACATGACATATAACTTCTTAGTAAGACACAAAGTTATAGGTGAGTTAAAAAAAAAGAACAGTAAAGGTGATGAAAGTGAAAGACGGGTTCCTGCTGCTGCTTCACTAGCCAACTTTATCCTTTTCTTAAAGCAAAGTTTCATAGGTAGAGAGGGCTTTTTTTTTTTTTTTTTTAATTGTATGTAAATACAATCCATATTGTACAACTGCTCTCTCTAAATATATGAAAATACATTTTCAAAGGCCCTTGAAGTTTTCACCCTCTAGCAATATCAAGTGGCTATTCCCCAAACTATTAACCAGCTTCTAAATTGCTTGTATAATTCACATTTTTAAAGGGGAAAAAAAAAGTCAGAAAACTTTAATGCATATGACAGCACTAAAAATAAGCATACACAATATATATTTTTACATGTAAAACCTATTCATTACACAGTGACAATAAGATACTTCAGGATTCTGAATTTGTTGTGATTAATGTACTTCTTGCTTGCATCAGCTTCACTTCATGCCTCACTACGCACCCAAGGTGTCCATTAATCAGCGCTGCCGCATAGTCTGTCATATCTTGTTGCATAAATAACACAATCACTCATGGTGGGAGGTATCTAGAACTACACCACATTTTTCCACTTTGAGCTTTGGAACTTCTTAAGTGTTTTTTTGCAAGACATTTTGTCATCATTCTAGCTGTTTCACAGACACATGAATGCCTCATGTAGGAGTAGTACAAATGAAATCTTTTTAATGTATAGATATCATTGTTCTCCATTTGAGGAATTTTATTCAGCGTACTATGCAGTGAGTTATAGTAGCTTCATTTGAGACTTTCAGATGCAGTAGGATGGTACTGGAATTATGTGGTGTTTGTAATTTAAAATAAAGTGTGATCTCTGTCACAATGAATCCTCCAAAGATAACAGTAACATGATGATGACTTTAATGAAAAACGGAAGATACCCATATTTTGAAGAAAACATAAAACATCTGAAAAGAGAAAATGAAATCTCGAATGCACCCTGTCAAATATTATTTGGGAAAAAAAAAATATTCCTTTTTAATGACAGTCACAATTTTGTGCAAAACATCATAAGAACCCAAAATTTCTTATTCCATTGATTTCTCACTTTTCTAGGGGACCATCTCACATGTTGTAGTGTCAAAAGAACTGATGTTTCTCCCCAAAAAGGATTTCAAATGAAAATAAAACATTTTTTTTCAATGTGGGGAAAGCAGTGTTTTTATCAAAGCATAGAAATATATTGGTAAAAACATGGGAAAATAATAGAATAGCTTCAGTTGAAACAGAATAGAATATTTCAGTTGGAAGGGACCTACAATGATCATCTAGTCCAACTGCCTGACAACTTCAGGCCTGACCAAAAGTTAGAGCATGTTATTAAGGGCATTGTCCAAATGCCTCTTAAACACGGTCAGGCTTGGGTCATTGACCAGCTTTCTAGGACTTCCATTCCAGTGTTTGACCACCCTCTCAGTGGTCAAAAAATGCTTCCTAATGGTCAGACTAAACCTCCTCTGATACAGCTTTGAGCCATTCCCACATGTCCTGGCACTGGTAGAAGAGCTCAGGGAGAAGAGCTCAGCACCTTGCTCTCCACATCCCCTCCTCAGGAATCTGTAGAGAGCAATGAGGTCTTCCTTCAACCTCTCTTTCTCCAGACTAGACAAACCCAAAGTCCTCAGTCATTCCTCACAGGACATGCCTCCCAGCCATTTCTCCAGGTTTGTTGCCCTCCTCTGGATGCATTCAAGGACCTTCACATCCTTCTCAAATTGTGGGGCCCAGAACTGCACGCAGGGCTCGAGGTGAGGCCACACCAATGCTGGATACAGGGGATAATCACCTCTTTTGACCAGCTAAATCTAGAATTTAATCCTTATTCTAAGTTAAAAAATTGGAGAGTGTTCTATCTCTTTGAATGCAGAGAGGGTGAAATGCTAGTATCTGGATTTATGCTACTGGTTTAAGAAAAGGTTTGTTTATCTCAAACATATAAAAATCAAGAAAAGATGTTCCATAGCTTTTAAGAAGACAATGAATTTATGTAATGATTTCTGTTTCTAGACTATTTAAAATTATGTAATAGTGTGTCTGTGGAAATTGCAAGTCTTAGTGTGAGTGGCAATATAAGATAGGAAGAGTTGTAATACAGGTTAAAAAATTCCCACCAAACCCTATGTGAGAACAATGAAACTGTATTTAAGACTAAATATCACATTTTTTTTCTTTTTTTTTTTTTTTTCTATTTCAGAGTCTAAACACAAGAATTCTTAGTCTCTTGCAGTTGATCTCAATCAGTTATTGATTTATATAAAATAGGAAAGTAGGCAGACATCAACATTTGTCAGAACCACCACTTCAACAAGAACCAGAACAATTGAGCAAAAGAGAAAGGAAGATATTAATTTCCCAGCCATAAGCCAAAGCAGTGAAAAAAAAGAGTTTTTTAAAGTGGAGAATGATTAACTGTAATTGTGCTCTACTTGGATTCAGAAGAAGCACTTCACCTTTATTATTTATTTCCCAAAACTGAATTGAGATTAATAAATTGGACATATGCTTCACACCAATGACATCTAATAAATTCCCAGATCTTGTGTATGTTTGTCACTGGGAGGTAACTTAGAAGACAGAATTTACATATTGAAAGGTGTTTGACTACAGTTTTAATGCAAAAAACATGTCTTTGCTGTTTTGTATATGGAAACACAAAAAAACCCACACTAGCTGACTTCAGACAGTTGAGCTCCAGATGGGCCATTAACACTTTATACTCAGAAGATCTTTCCATCAAGACAGACTCATGGTAATGTGTTCTGTTGCTTGGTGGTGTTTTAAAGATGAGGAACTGAAGCAGAAAAAAATGTAAGCCCATATTGTACTTGTATTATGCTCTGTATCACTGGTTTCTTCTGACCTCAGTAAAGTAAGTAAATCAGAGAAAAATTATAATGCAAAATTTGATCAAGATCCCTTGAAAATTTGGTGAGATTTGAAACAGACCTTATTACCAGCCTTCTAAATGAATTCTAAACCTAAAGATTACCAAGCAGGATTTTAGTATCTTCTCTTTTCCTAAACTGATATAAATTCCATTGTTTAGCTTTTAAATTAAATTAATCTTATAAAAATTGGTTTCTCGAGATTAAGCTATTAAAATAAATACATATTTTATGTATTAACAGAATGTTAGCATGCCCAAGGTTTAGATGGATATTTCTCCAGGATTTTGTACAAAATTTATCTGAACATTAATAGGTTTAAATAACTTGGAAATCTAACTAAAAAAAAAACAACCCTAAAAAATCTATCATTAATTAAAATTTATTTATTTAGTATTTAGACTTCAGAAAACATTTGGGTATCACTGTGATAGCATGAGGTTTATGTGCACAGCATGCAAACAATTTTCTTAACACATGGACCATGACAGATATGTAGCATGAAATTTCTATAAAGATTTTTCATCAAAAAAGAAAAATACATGTGTATGGTTTATGCTGTAAAGCACAGAAAACAGAATACATTTTGAGTAACTAAAAACAACCACTTTGTGAACAGTCAACAGACACGAAATATCCTATTCAAAGCAATCTGTTTAATACTTATGATCAAAAAATACTTTTGCAAGATGAACAGTTTATGCACAAAGTGTTCACAGATTATTCATCCAGTTTGCATAGTAAGTATCCTCTTTAAGGAACCTCTTTACCTTTTAGGATATACTTTTTTCCTCAATTAGTGGGAGCTGTGAGTCATGGGGTGTTTATAGCACCTATACTCCCATCAAATATGAAATTCTTTAGTTGGGTTGCTAAGGCAGAGAAAATAAAAAGCATGACATTTCAAACCTATGTCTTTCTTGTGGGTGGATATAAACACAGCAAAAATACAAAAAAGTAGGATATACAGTAAGTAATAAAATAGGTTTATGACTAAGAATATATTTTACAGAATTATTTCACAAGAGCTTTATTTCACATTCTTGGCTTGGTTGGTTTTTTGTTTGTTTGTTTGTTTGTTTGTTTTTTTCAGAGTAAAAACAAAAAGAAATCATAGATATATTTGCAGAAAAACATACAAGTTTAACAGTTACCAGAGGGAGTGAATGAGAGAGATTTTCTGTGCTCCGATGGTGAGGTCATCTATCTGAGATCTAAGCTCCCAAGTTAACAAAGGGAAAAAGCATTCATTAAAAAAAAAAAAAAAAAAAAGCCTTAGTTAAGGTGTGCAGGATTATACCAAATCTGTACAAACCAGTTTGTGTATACCTCTTTCCTCTCTGCTCACTATAACAAGCAAAATGAATGTTTGACTTCTTTAATTACAAAAGTCTGTATAGACTATAATGGCTAAAAGTAGGGAAATGCCAATATTTGATAAAGCTCCCTTGCACATAATCTTTATAATACTTGATGTCTTTGCTCTCTTTAAGCCAAAGCACTCATGACATATTCAGCATGCTGGAAGAGTGGGCTAAGGGTAAAGAAGTAAAGATGAATTATAAATAGTGTTAGTGGAAGGAAGAATACTTAATTTTCTTTAGATATTGGGAAATACATAAAGAGCAAAGCATAACTGCAGAAGTAAAAGTTTAGATCTCCTGGTTTAAGTGAATAACACCAAAAATAAAATTAAATTTAAAAAAAAAAAATCAATCAAATTCCTGCCCCATATACAAGTTTTCTATGATATTCTTATGAAGTTACATGACAAGCCTCTTGTCACTAGTTTTTGGCAATGGTTTAATTCACATTTTTGGTGTCTTACAGAAGCTCAAAACTTGATATCCATAGTGGTAAGCATCCATGCCTATATCTGATGTGAATGGGAGAGTGGGTACCTAGTAAATGAAACAGCCCATGTTATCATATAGCTGGATGCCAGCAGATCTAAGATGTGCTTCACAACAACCATGACCACAGAAGAAAATACTGGTTCAAGTTTATTCTTATTTGTGACATGTTGTCCTACACCAGAGAAGGCAACCATAACTGACATGGCAGGGCTACCACAGTTTGAAATTCCAGAAAGGAAAATAACTACTGTATTGTACAGTATTTCAGTGAATATCAGTAGATACAGTAGGATTGTCTTGAAAATATGTAGGACAAGGATGTACTAGACTCAGTTCTGGGTTGCTACCTACTCGTTACACTGAAGTTATCATGGGTCCTATGGGATTCAGAAAATGACAGGCTATCATAAAACACATTCAAAAGTATTGGGTGATGTTGCCTGGGTAACTTAAATTCTAGCATCCTCTAATTAAAGTGCTTAACTTTCTTAAGAAAGGCTTTTTTAAGAATCTTGTTGGCATAATCATCTACCTCATTAAACTGGTTTCATGCCAGTGTGACTGAACTCTTCTCAATGGAGTCAAAACAAAGGAAAACTAGTTCAGTGAGGTGAAGAATCAGGAAGAACATGAATAAAAGAGCCAAGTTGAACTTTCACCTTGTCAGACTTTTTTCTTGTTCATATTTATATAATTATGCTTAGCTAGACACACAAGTGGGAATTAAGATTTGAAAGGAATGGTCTGAAGCTGCTAGGGTTTTCTTTGGATTTTTTTGGGGGAGAAAGATTGGGGGTATTTGTTTAGGTTTTTTTTCCCTCTTTAAAATAACCTGTCAATTTCTGGAACTCACTGTATCCAAGTAATATTTCTAAGCACACAGTGCCAAGTAAGTATTATAAAATGGGATTTACTCCTAAAAATATGATGATTAGGAAATTACATCAGGTATTTCCCATGCTGTGCCATGAAAAGACCTAAATTTTGGTCTCCTCAAGATCTCACAGCTGAATAAAATTAAGAGGTTATTTATTACTGAGTAATATTTATCATCTTGATCAAACTAACTTCTAAAGTTAGGAGTGCATATTATTCCTTACTTTAAAAAATCCAGAAGTCAGTCCTTGAAAACATAGCACATTTCTCTCTGTTTCTCTAAACAGATTATTTAACATACTGAAAACTAAAGGACCAAAGTACATTTTTCCACAGCCTTGTCCAAAGTCACATTAGTTTAAACATCAGACCGACAGTACTCTGAAGCAGGCTGTCCAGTTTCACATGTTGGAGCCCTTCCTTTTTTCCTGGAAATATTTCAATATGCTTCCTGTCAGAAAAGGAGTGAGTGTAGCTACAGATGTACTAAATGCACTCAGGCTGTTGCGTGCACTGAGGCCAAATAAGCTGGAAGGGCCTGCATATAGAATTACAGCTCTCATCCTCCAAAGGGGAGCAGCTGCATGACAACAGTCCTCTGGAAATGGCACCTTCTCCATGACAACTATCATACTTTACTAAGGAATTGTTTAGGAAAGGATTTGTTGGCCTGGACCAAAACAGCACCAAGCACATTTTGAACAGTTTAATATTCTAAATAATCAGATTCCGGTACCTAGCAAGTTCCCTTGATGACTTTTTTTGACTAGTATAACCATAACCTCTCTGTACGATACTACAGTTTATAGGTTTGGGTACATACAGGAAGGTGAAGAAGATACTAACACAAGTAAATATTTAAAACAGCTATATTATAATATTGATTATAGATACATAATCTTACATTATGACTTCCAACAGATCAGACATCTAAACACTTTATTGTAAAGAGAAAAGTCACAGTAGAAGGAAGAGAGATGCCGTCTGGACATATGACCACATGCAGCATTGGTTAAGCACAACCCATATAATGTTACTATACAGACCATAGTCCCTTTTGTTGTTTTCCTCCTTCATTTTCTGCAGGGTAATGAAATTGCCTAAACGTCTTAGATATTATAATAAGGAATCTAGGTAAATATCATCTTATTCTCTTAAAGAGACTTCTCAAGGGTGTTGTGGGATAGAATAGTCTATACTGAATGGAGGAATACCATCAGGAATTCAAGTGTTATACACAGGCACAGAAGCAGACAGAAGTGAGACAAAGAGGTCATGATTCCTGGGCAAGGCAATATCGTCTTCATGTGAAACAACCTTATGATGAAAAACTACACATGGATATTTATCTACAATACAGCAAAGCACTTGAATGTATGCTTGGCTTGGACTGGTTTATGGCTTCCATTGATCCAAACACTTCAAAACTAGAAAAGGAGACAGGATTCTTGCCTTGAAGAGTTTTAAGTTTATTTTGTAAACATTAAATGTATCTGAATTTAATATAGTCCCCACATGACTAGCACAAATTCTCACTTTAGATTTTGTAATCTCAGTTGGAAATATATCCCAGACCTATTAAGATAACTGTGTCTTTTAACCTTTCTACAGTTTTGTAGGTGATTCAAAGATGACAACTCTATAACACCTAAATCCATTTACTGGATTTATATAATACTTCAAACTCCTTTGCATAGTAGGAGAAAATTTGGAAGATGAAAAATCTTGTAATTTTAATGTACAAAATTTCAGGCTTGCAGATCTACCAGAAACTCAAGAGTGACAGACTGCCATCAGTGTGTGAAAGATTCTATGAAAGCAAAATGCAAAGAGGAATTAATCAGAATGTGCAAAAGAAAAAGGGTACTTAAACCCTATTGTAATTCTTCTGGTAAAGTTAAAATGTGTAAGATGAAAGTAGACATGGAGAAGAAGAAGAAAATAAATATACAGAATAATTGGGCTACATCAGATAATAGATATTAGTGCAAAGTGCATTTGTATCAGTAAAAGACACGCATAACACAAATACTACTAAAAATAAAAGCTAATTTTATGATCATTTTATTCCCTTGTCCTTCAGCTAGTTCACGTTCAAACATAAAAGAAAGAAAACTAATGCAGACATATACAGAAGTACTTTCATGATTCTAACTATTATCATAATTGTATTCCTGTCAGAAGTTATTGGTAAGCAAGCTAATATTTTTATTGTTTTTCTTCACTCTTTTACTGTATTACTCCCACACTGCATTACTCCCACAGTTTTTTTCTTGCACTTACTGAAGTTCCTATGAAATAGTCATTATTGATCATTTTCTTTTCATTGGATGGGTGGGTAGATGTGATAGCATTCCTGAGTTGCTGTGTTAAACATGGTATATTTAATTTGGACCTGTACTAAATATAGAATGTCAGTAAAAGCATAGCATGGCTTTCATCAAAGCTGCCTGCAAAACTAAATCAAAATACTCTGTTTCAAAAAAAGACATAGAAAGGGAGAAGGGGGAAGTGAGAGAGAAAGAGATCATGAAAAGATTTAGTTGTCTTAACACGCAGTTTAATGCCGTCAAGGTCATAAGAGACAGAAATGCAAGTTCTGTATGTTTCCCAGCTAAAGCTTAGTGCAGCAAAGAGTCCTTGGTATTTTTCAATCAGAAACTGATAAGAAAATATAAAACATTCTGAGTCTTTGACTAGGGCTCCTTGGTTATTATTATCTACATTTCAGGGAAGTACCTTCACGGCAGCAGCTGAACAGGGGTGTGGTAAATAGATGAGAATACACATCTATTAAAGCACCAAAGCCAGCATGTGATCAATTCTAGGCTGCACCAGACCAGAGTCTTATCTTGATTAAACCACTATAAATCTAGAGTAGCTCTACAGAAGTTACACTTCACTGCAACTAAAATGAAAATCTGACTTCCCACATATAATCCTTGATTCCCACCTCACGACAGCAGTGTCACATTAGGAATGGTTTGTTGTTTTTTTTTTGTTTTTTTTTTTTTTTTTTTTAAATCACTGCAACATGATACAATCACCCAGAATGTGGAGCTTGACACAGTCACTCTCTTTGCTTAACCCCCCTGAATTGCTTGACCTGGTACTTCTGGAAAATATATCCTAGGAGATTATGCAAATTTCAAATCAAGAAATTTTTGTGTGAACAACAGATTTAAGAACTTTATTTCCTATAAAGTTATTTTTTTAGTCCTGCCTCTGAAATAAACCAGGCTCTGTTCCTTTTTATTTCTTTCTTTTCCATGATCTTTCTCTATTTTGCACTAAATATCAGAATTTCACCCCAAAACACAGGTCTCTGTAATGTACTCTGAATACTGTCAGAATGGGAGTCAGCACATGCTCTACCAGTCTCCAAGCTCTATGTGTGTTGCTGGACAGCCAACAGATCAAACAGAAAATATAATATTAAGTCCACTTTGCAGCCTTCTTTCACCAGGAGTGAGAATTTCTGTTCTAACTAGTGACTCTTAATAAGATGTTGGAAGTTCAAACTTTTGAATCCTCTAGTCTTCAGCTACATTTGTTGAAACTCAAGGCTTTTCTAGATTATTCAAAGTAACTGACAATGAACAGTAATTTCTGCCTTCTCTTAGTGTGTTCCTGGCTTAGGAAGTCATAATAAAAGAAGAGTTGATGAGATTCCTTCTGTGTGAGATTGTATGCTAATTCATTAGTGAATTTTTCTGTTCCTGGGTCTGTATAACACCTTGCCAATCCATTAAAGGAGGTGTGAGATGGTACTTGTAGGAGACCACTTCTTCATACTACAGCACCATCCTATGGCCACACACCATTTATTAGCTTCCTCCCATTCTGTAAATGTCAAAAAAGTGTTTAAAGTCAATTCTACCTTCTTTTTCCTGGACTTATTAACAGCTCACAAAGAATATGAAAATCATTCCACCAAAAATACAGATCTATCCAGTAATGCCTCCAAATGAAATCAGGAGAAAGTATAAAGTCAATATAAAGTATTAAATCTGTAAAATGTTGAAGTTTTACCCTGGCAGGCCAATTTTCAAACACTCATTTCCTCATTGCCTCCTATTTCTTCCAGTTTTAGATACCTAAACTTCCTGTCTATAAAATAGAAGAATCTTACAAAAAAATTTCTATCAAGCTCCCCCCTCCCCTATACAAACCTGTAAAAATTTCCACTTTCCTTTCTGCTTTGGAAATTTGTGATATTTCTTCTTCAGTGGTCTCCTTTCAATTTTCTGAACCGTTTCTTTAGGACAACATCATATTTACTGTGAATGTCATCCTCTTACAGTTGTGGTTAGTCACTCAGCCTGGCCCATTCAAAGGAAATTAGGAGTCTATCGTTTAATATTTTCTGATTGTCAGAGATTGAGGTTAAGAAAAAAAAAAAAGGAACTTCACAAGGGAGACATAAGTCCCCTTCAAAACAAAATAGTGAGCTATGTTACTGTCTTATTTATGATCTTCTCACAAATCTGAAAATTGACTGACTTCAGAAGGCTTTACTCTAATTCTCACTTCTTCACTTACATAAGTCTAAGTGAGAATTAAGCTCTTTATGTCAGTAGCCATGAGTGATTTTGTTCTCTTAGGTTTTCTAAGCATTCAAGTCTGGAGAATTTCAAAATACAAAAAAAAAAAAAACAAAACAAAACATTCCTAGCAAACATATACACACAGTAAGTGCAAGCAAGGAAACAAGAGTAAAAAATGAATTACAGATGCTTAAAGGAAATTTCAATGGATTTATCTTTCTTCACCTCTTCAGTATTCAGAAATAATCAGCTTCCCTGAGAGGGATGTATGTTTTTATAGAAGAAACACAGTTACAATAGGGATCTTGTTTCATCTAATGTACAAATGTAACTTAAGGTTATCATGTTTTATATATTTCACTTCTGAACTATGTTATGTTTGTAAGGCTGTCAGTTCCTTTATCATAAACAGCAAATACAATTTTTCTCATCCAAGTAGCAACATTTATGAGAACTGAAGCCTCCATCTTGCTCACTCACAACTAATCTTTCATAAAAAGTTCTCTATCCATCATTCTCAAGTACAGACAAAATTTGATTTCATTTAAGAATACACTAGTCTGCATTTCCTCCTATGCATGCACACAAAAACAGACTTTTGCTGACACTTTGGTCTATGCCATCCAGGCTGAAAATATATCCTGTGCTTTGTAGAACAGAAAATAAGAGCATGTTTATTGTCTGCACATTCTTTAAATTAGTGGTATAGGTCTATATACAGGACATAAAACAAAGACTAACTTAATGTGTTTTGATTTAATGTAAGAAAAAATATTAAAGATTAAAAAGCAAAAGCATTTTGAGATTCCACATAGTGGATTCCAAAACTTTCCCCTTCAACAGTTTTAATTTGCCTATATTAACTGTGGAAAGAATAATTCAGTCTCCTTTATTCATTAGATACAAACCTTGTCCAAAAATGTCTGTCTTACATAAACTATTCTGAGGGACCTCTATCCTGAATATAGTTTTGAATGAGTTTTAAATATGATTTTAGAATAAACAAACAATAGGTAATCCCAATGGTTAAGCTAAGAATGTACGCTGTGCTCCTCTTCAGCCTCTTCAGAATTTACAAAATTCATAGATAATAGTACTTTCTTCCCTATGTTTTGTAGGATAAAGTGAAAACTTTTCACTATTGGTGCATTTGAGTCTTGACCTGTCTGGTTTTTCTATTAAATAATATTATATCTTAGGAAAGAGGACACAAACAACTAATAAAGGTATTTCTGAAAGTACACTTTAAAATTAATATAAAGCATTATTCATCTGTTAAATAATAGCTAATAGATGATCATGAATGATTCCAAAGACTGTATGTCATTCCTGTGTCAGTGAACAATTTCAAATGAGAAGCATGTGTGTCCACTGAGTGATGTGATAATGAATTTTACACAGCTTATAAGAATTTCTTTAAGGTCTAAGGTTCTGGAATAGTGTGAACTTTGGGTATCCCACTTTTCATTTCAGAAGTTTTCAGTTTGCATAGATATGAAGAAAAGCTTTACTAATTAAAAAACAAAACAAAACAAGGAAACAAAAACCAAATAAGCACAAAACCCAACCAACCAACCAACTAAAAATAATGAAAAAAAACCACCCAGAAAATTAGTAAAATGATAAAAAAATCAGAATTCGAGATTTACTAGAAATGCTGATTTTAATTTTGGGATACTTTTACATAGCTGCTAGGCTCATGAGATCATTTTTCTGTAAAGTCTCAATTTTCATTAAGCTCATAAATTTAACTTTTCTTGAAATGAGTATTGACACTGTTGAATACCATAGAACCATATCTGATCTCTGTCAAGGTGGCTTGATTTGCATTTGAAACACATACTCTTCCTTGGAAAGACTGTTTCTTTCCAGGTTTGTGTTTTGGTTTCTTTTTCCAATAAGTCAAGCAGGATAGACTGTTATATTTTCTCATATACTATATTAGAAAAAATTTAAAGAAATAGAAAAGTATGGATATTATGAAAATAAAAGATGGATCAGGGATATTGAAGGGATGCAGAAGATAGAGTGGTGTGTGAAAAAATGATAAAATATTTTGAATGTACAGAAAACTGAGGGGAAGCAGAGATTTAATTGTCAGAATAACTAAAAATATGAAAGGCATGAAGGGTTGTAAAAAGTTAGCGATAGAATAACGCAGGTGGGACAAGACTTGTCCCTTCTGAACCTTTAGAAGTCTACTCTTCTGTGTTTACAGAAACACAGACTTGGAGATGAACCTGAAATAATCAGTAAAAGGTGTTTTTTTCCTGAAATCTCAGAAGTTAAAAGGCTCATTTTTGGTTCCACAATTTAAACCACTCTCATTTTTTTCCAGGGAAAATGGAAGGAAAAGCTGTCAAGTTGTTTGACTGCTTGACTTTGGTAGTATTGCCCTTTACACAGGGATGAATTTCACCCTAAACAAACTCAACATGATCTGCAATAAATTTTTTTATGTATTCATTTATGCACTAGAATGCAGGGAATGATATTCTGCTGTAAACCATGCCAGAACACACAATTGTGTAAAAGGGAGAAAAGAGAAAAAAACCAAGACATATATTTATGTATGTATTTTTAAGCAAGGTAGAAAACAGTGAATTCTAATCTATTTTTAAACTGTGCAATGTAAAAAGACAGTACCTCCACCTTACAAAAATCAATGTGGGCATCTGAATGAACACCACCAAATTTTACTTGTAGATAGTCTTGTAAGAGAGTGGCTATTCTACTTTACAGTAGACTTTTTTTCATTGTCTTGGTTTCAGCTAGAAAACAGTTGATTTTCTTCCTAGTAGCTGGTACAGTGCTGTGTTCTGGATTTCAGATGGGAATACTGTTGATAGCATGATGGTGGTTTAATTGTTGCTGTGCAGTGCTTACACTAAGTCAGGGACTTTTCAGCTTCTCACACTGTCCTGCCAGTGAGTGGGCTGGGGTGCACAAGAAGCTGGGAGGGGACACAGCCAGGACAGCTGACCCCAACTGGCCAAGGGGATATCCCATAACATGTGATGTCACACTGAACAGAAAAACTGAGGGGAGCTGGCCCGGGGGGTGGTAGCCAATGCTTGGGGACAGGCTGGGCATTGGTCAGCAGGTGGTGATCAATTGCATTGTGCATCACTTGCTTTGTATATTCTTTTATCATTATTTTCCATTCCTTTTCTGTCCTATTAAAATTTCTTCATCTCAACCAACTAGTTTTACCTTTTTTCCAGTTCTCTTCCCCATCCCACTGAGGGGCAGCGGGCGAGCAGCTCTGTGGTGCTGAGCTGCCTGCAGGGTTAAACCACAACATTGGTCCATAATATCTGGCGGTCTTTCCTCTTGCTATTTTTGGGGTTGGTTTTTAGTTTGTGTTTTTTTTTTTTTTTTTTGTTTTTTTTTTTTTTTTTTTTTTTTTTTTACTATTGTCTTACATTTAGTCTACCTTCATCACAAAACCTATTTTATTATTTCTTCTATCTCTCTCTCTCTCTCTCTCTCTCTGAGAGATTGGTTTAGCTTTTGGATGTCATTTGGCTAAACTCATCTTGAAGCTGTCTGATTTTCAAATGTTTTAATCAGTATCTTGATCTAGAGGGCACTCTTCATGACTTGATGTAAGTTTTGGTGGTGATGAAGGCGTGGAAGACAAAATTTAAAAGTATTTAAAATAATTTCAGTCTGAATAAATTATATATATTTATATTTTAAATTAATACTTTAAAGCATAATGTAGTAGAGATTATATTGATAAATTTCAACATATAGCTTTACTTTCTAATACACAGTTATTAAATAACTGTGAGTAAAAAATAGTGAGAAAATAAGATCCTGCTTTGTACAGTGAAATAATAGAACAAAGGTTTATTACTGTCTTTTAAACTAGTGAAATACAGGAGGTAACATAACGGGGTAATTGACTCCTGAGAGATTACTTTTGGAACTTTATTATTAGATATACTTCATGCACTATTTATTTTAATAACTGAGCTTTAAATTTATGAACTGTATATTTTATTTTATGTTTTTTAGGATCTAACATTTAAAATCAGTTTGTGTTCTGTTATGAGCACAGGAATATTCATTTCACTCATCAAAACAGAAAGCATGACAATACTCTCTTCTGCAAAAAGGATGGAAAGGGTTTCCATTGCATCATAAGTTTTCCTTTTGATTATCATAATATGTAAAGTTTTTATACTGTTAAATTAAAAGCTTGGCCAAATTCTGCTCCATGAAAGCCTGGTAGTAGGTTTTAATATGCTTTAGATCATATTTATTATTGGCAAAGAGGAGAATGTGACCTATAGCATACAAAAGACAAAGCAACTTCTCTAAACAGCCCTTTTTATTCTTAAATTGAAAGTGAATATTCACAGCTACTACAAAAGACATGAAGATTCTAATGCTGGTTTTGTTGCTTTTCTGGACTTTTATGCATTAAATTCTCCTTAGTACCACGCTTCAGAGATGACTGTATAGATCAACTGAAAAAAAATTGACAGTAGTACCTTCAAAATAAACAGCAGAGATATTTCCTCTCTTAAACCAGTTTCATAAGACTAAACAACTTATTTCTTGTCTTCTATCATAATAGAAGTGATGCTATTATAGATATATTTGATATCAGATTTATTCATCTAATTTTGGGGTCATCTTGTATATAGTTTAGTGTGGATCTGGGTAAAACTAGATTACTTCATCATGACATGGTTATCTGGAGAGGATACGTTATATTTCATAAATTTTAGAGTTAATAGTGGATATCATTCATATATATTTCAGTGTACTGAGGAAATTTTAAGCTTCAATTTTTAAATTATTTTTGTTTTTTTACTGCCCGACAAGAATTTACACATTAAGGATGACAGTCATTACTTTAAAATTGAGGGGATAATTATGTAAATAATATCTACTTAATAACTACTTCTTGCTATTGACAAACTTTTCACTTTCCCTTCTTGTTAGATTAAAATAACTTAAAACAGGTGCCCAAGGTAACTCCTAACCATGCAGAGACAGAGGCACTTAAAAGGGAAATTCAGTGCTCAGATAAACTAAATTGTGCTCTGGATGTTTACACCTCTGTCCACACTTTTAAAAAAAGCTCATACAGCTGTTAAGGCAGCTTCATAAAGTGTCTAGCTATAGATAGTTTAAAACCAGGAATTGTCAACCATAAAGTTAAATAAACTAGAAAAAATTCAGAGAAGAACAAAACAAAATATAAGATATTAGAGAATCTGTTCCATGAAAACCTTGAGCAAATGGTAAATATAAGCTTGGGAACAGTAAGAGTTTTACAGTATTCAGAAGGAGTATAGCTACTGAGGAAGAAGCATCATTCAGCCTGAAGACCATATAATCATGAAAAAGGACATTCCATGTCCATGATTAATAAAAAGGAGAGGGAATTCCCTATGTGTAATGCATCAGGTTGTAAAAAAGTTTCTCCAGGAAAATAATAGAAGACTTACAGATTGTTTTGTTGTGGGTTTGGTTTTTTTTTTTTTTTGGTTGTTGCTTTTTTTTTTTTTTTTTTCTTGGGGGGCAAGGGGTGGGCGAGGGGGAAACACAACACAACAAAGCAACCCTAACACTCTGAACAGCTAACACCAGAACAGGAAGAGAGAATCATCAGGTTAATTTCCAGTTTTTCTTTTCTTTTCAGAAGGTCACTAAGTGTAATATTCCTTCTGTTCAATTTTTGGTTCATTTTTGGCAATATTAATGAAATTATCACTTTTTATTAACAGACACTGTATTTTTGTGAAAACTGCAAAACGGTTATGAATGAATCTCATCTTCAATCTCAGACAAGGTGTAGTTTGTGCCATAACATTAAGTTTCTCTCTAACCAAAGGATTTAAACCACAAAATATTAGTCATAGGGTTGTTTACTGTATGCATATTTGTTAACTTCTCCTGAACATTATTGTAAGAATATTTACAGATTCCCAATTTATTGTGAGTTGTCATGTTTCAGCCCAGAGAGCACCTGAGCACCACACAGCCACTCACTCTTCTTTTCCCCACCAGCACTGAGAAGGACAAAATGAAGCCAAAAAGGCTCAGGAATAGAAATAAGGACAGTAAAGGGTGTCTCACACATTGCAGTCATGGGCAAAAGACAGACTTGATTGGGGAATTAAAAAAGAACATACATTTAACGCAGATACTAACAACAACAACACTTAACAGACAAAGTAGGACAGTGAGAAGCATTACCATGTCTTGAAAGCATCTTCCCCCAACCCTCCCTTCTTCCCGGGCTCAGCTTTATTCCCAATATCTCTATCTCCTCCCCCCACAGAGGCTTAGGGGACAGGGAATGGAGGGTGCAGCCAGTGCTGCCACTTCTTCCACCTTGGAGAAGGGAATTTCTGGAACTTCTTCCCCCTGCTCCAGCATGGTCCCCCTCTCACAGGTACAGTCCTCCACAAACTTTCTCCAACTGGAGTCCCTCCCACAGGATGGAGCCCTTCCAGAGCAGCTACAGCATGGGACACCTCTGCATGTTGCAATCCTCCCAGTGCTGAACTACAATAGCAAGAGCTTCTTCTCCCCACAGAGTCCTAACCTCCTTTGTTTGCAATCACCTGAGACAGTGTGGGGCCCCCCACAGACATAATGTTGGCATCTCCTCCACCATAGACCTCCATGGGCAGGGGGGTCGCCCTGCTGTCTTACCACAGGATACAGGGGCATCTCTGCTCTCTCGCACCTCCCCCCTTCTCTTACTCCATTCTTCTAATGACCTTGGTGTTCCCATAGATGTTTCAACCCCTCCTCATAACTTCGCCTCCCAGGTTCCCCTTCTTAAATATGTTATTGTAGAGGGGCAGCTGACTGTCTTGGCCTTGGTGCAGAAGTGGGTCTGACTTGGAGCTGGGGGAGCTTTGAGAACCGTCTCACAGGGGGCCACCACCATAGCCCCCTCCCCTGCTACCAAAAATCCCCCACCATTCACTCAAACTCAGGACACAGTCTACTTTATAGGACTGCATTTCAGTCACTAAAAGTTTGCCATGAGCCAAATGTACTTTAAATTGATGAATTAAAGGAAAGAAAAAGTCCCTTCTTAATCACCCAGATTTTTTTCTGATTCTTTCTTTGGAAGAACCACATTAAAAGATATTTTTTTTTTTCTTTGTATGTCTGCTTCTTCTCCCTAGATGTGGAGATATTCTAAAGTACAGGTCTTGATTTAGTTTAATTTAAGGAAGATGCACCACTTTTCAAGAAATGTTGTAAATATCATGAAGGCTGCTTTATATGCTTCAAGTTATTATGTTCACATAATATCAATCTTATATTCAACTAAATCTTGATTCAAGAACTTCATTTCTTATTGCAACCCATCAGACATTTTACAGTGTGAACAACAGAACTGCTGGACATGGTAAATATGTCAAAGTCAGTGAAGGATTATGATCTGGTATAAATATTACAACTGTCTCACATATCAACAATACAGTCAGAACTGTTTGTTGACACTTTGTTTTAAATTACATCTCTTGGGGATTACAGTAGTATACCTATGTATATGGTTCCTCAGGGCCAAAACTGTAACTCAAAAGCTTTCTAGAATAAGCTTTCTTCTCTAGCATTTCATATTTCTTCTCCACATTGTCCTTCCTCAAAATTTTTAGAAGCAGGGATGATCTGACAACTGCCAAATGTATACAAAATGGTATTTGAACTTCATGAGGTTTCCACAAGCCCATCTCTCAAGCCTGTCAAGGTCCCTCTGGATGGCATCCCTTCCCTCCAGCGTGTTGACTGCACCACATGGCTTGATGTTGTCAACAAACTTACTGAAGGTGCACTCACTCCCCCCATCCATGACACCAACAAAGATGTTAAATAGTACTGGTACCAAAACACCATTTGTCATTGATATCCACTTGGACATTAAGTCATTGACCACAAAACTTTGAGTGCAACCGTCCAGCCAATTTCTTACCCAGCAAGGAGTCCATCCTTCCAATCTATGTCTCTCCAATTTGAAGGCAAGTATGTCATGTGGGACAGTGTCAAATGCATTACACAATTCCAGGTAGACGATGTCAGTTGCTCTTCCCTTATCTAACAATGCTATATCCCCATCATAGAATCCACCAAATTTGTCAGGCACAATTTGCCCTTAGTAAAGCCATGTTGACCTCCTTATTTTCCATGTGCCCTAGCATGGTTTCCTGAGGGATCTGCTTCATGATCTTATCTGACACAGAGGTGAAGCTGACTGGTCTGTAGTTCCCCAGGTCCTCTTCATTTCCCTTTTTTAAAACTGGGGGTTATGTTTCCCCTTTCCCAATCAATAAGGATTTCACCGGGCTGCCACAACTTCTCCAACATAATCGATAGTGGCTTAGCCACTTCATCCGCTAGTTCCCTCAGGAGCCATAGATAGATCTCATGAGGTCCCACGGACTTGTCCACTTTTGGGTTCCTTACATGGTCTCAAACCTGATCTTCTCCTACAGTGGGTAGTTCTTAATTCTCTCAGTCTCTTCATTTGCCTTTTGCATCATGGGTGATGTGGATGGAGCACTTGCCAGGGAAGACTGAGGTAAAAAAGTTGAATACCTCAGTCTTCTCCATATCCCAGATAATCACGTGTCCTGTTTCCTTCTGGATACAGCCCACATTTTCCCTAGTCTTCTTTTTATCACTGATGTACTATAGAAGATTTTCTTGTTGCCCTTGACATCCCTGGTCACAGGGCTTTGGCTTTCCTAACATGATCCCTGACTGCTCAGACAATTTCTCTGTATTACCACAGCCAAGGCTGCCCTTGAGCTTCACATCCCCCACCAGCCCCTCCTTGTTGGTGAGAACGAGCTCCAGCATAACACCCCTTCTCATTGGCTTCCCTATCACTTGGAGAAGGAAGTTATCAAAGTTATTGGGATTTTATTTTGCTTTCTGTCAAATACTTAATTGCAATAAAAACACAAACAGCATATTTAGTAGTATACTTGCTAATAAAAATGTATCAACCTATTTTAATAAAAGCAATAATGTGTTCATATTAACAAACTTCAATTAATTTCACTTTGATTTGAACACTTTTTGTGTGAGTTTATAAGCTAACAAACAAATGTCTTGTTAATAAAAATATCACGCAATATTAAATAAAAATGTTAAACAGCTATTCATTAAGAAACACTAATGTAAATCACAAATGACTTGGTAAAATTATGTTTTATTCTCTACCATAGAGAAGTCTCACTTATACAAATATCAAATTAGAAATTCTGTTTAAGATACCACCAACATATTTAGCTCTGTACATGAAAGGTGTTGCAAGATATTGGCCTGAGAAAGACTAAATAATTAATTAACGTAATAAATAAATAAATAATTTAATTGTCAGTATGTAGTCACTGGAACTGTCAAATACAATGGGAGTGATTCTGTTTCATCTTTGACCTCCTGGATTTCAATTATGATCAAACACTTCATTATTATACTTCCTTTTTCTTTAGAGCTCAGTCATTATTTTAGAATCCTCATCTTACCATTGTGTTATACACATTTAATAGTTCAGGACACTTTTGAAAACTTTTAATGGAAATGCTGTTATTAAAATGTTCCTTAACCTCACAACAAGCACTTTTACCACAAGAAAACAACCTTTACCATGCCCCAGTTCACATGAGGAAGACCTAGGTCCTTCAGTGGTCAGCTGCAACTGGTAACTGATTCATCTCTACTTTAGAATAATTTTCTTTATTGTCAAAAAAAAGGAATTTCCAATTATTTTTTTCTTTGTCTCAGTGGTTCTTTATTCTATTTCTTGTTTGTGCCATAATCAACCAAAAATCAAACTTTGAGTTCCTAAAAGTAATAGGAATTGAAATTAGCCTGCAGTGGCTTATGAAGTTGTTGATAATGTAAGCATGGAAGTAATTTGGAAGAATATTAAGATATCATGCATGAAGAGTCACATAAACATGATGATCAAAGTAATAGAAAATCAGACAAATTATAGAGGGCAAGATCATGCCCTTGGGGGCTAAAAAGAACTTGTGCTACAAGCTTATTAATTGGAACTGATTAGTGTAAAAATATTCTGTTTTTTCATCACCTTACGATAGTTTATAAACTTCCAAATAATTCAGTAATGAAACAGGTAAATATTATCTCAGAATATATAGAGTAGCCTACCAGCTATAACTTGTGACATAAGATACCAGTAAAGCAGGAAAGTGTTAAATTTATCTTAAAAATTACCAATGAGATTTTATCCATACAATAAATAATAAAGCAAAAAAAAAAAGTTTGTCCTGTACATGCCTGTGGCCTAAGAGAAGTTGTTATGATAGAGGAATAAAATTATGTCTTAGCTAAGAAGGCAAAATTTTTTGTTTTATATATTCAAAGGATAGCGTTAATAAATAAGGAGTGAAAGGAAAGGACTAAACACAGTCTGATCTTGAAGGATAAATTGCTGGCCATTAGTACATTCAAACTAGAAATTAGAGGAAGAATCTAAAAAAATAAAGCACTGAGTCTCTATAACAGCATTTTGGTAGGAACAGAAGGACAAAACAATAACAAATAAATTATTTTTAATATTAATCTTAATCAGTGTATAAAAGAGGTCTGATAACTGAACCTGAGAACAGTTGAGGTCTTTTAAAGTCCTATTTGAAAAAAAAAAAAAAAAAACAAAAAAAAAAAAACAAACAAAAAAACAACAAAACTTATTTGGCTACAGGACCAAATATGAAGTTCTGGAAGGAAATTAAAAAAAAAAATAGGAAATACTGTGATTGATAATTTTAAAGCAAAGAGGAAGCCACCTCATAAACATCATGAATAGAAGTTCTGCCATCCCATGACATTCCTGTGCCATTCACATGTTACTTTTGTCTTTCACAATAACAGTATGGGTCATCATGTTTCTAGAGTCATCTTGTTTTCTTCAACTTGGGTTTAGACAAATCCTGATGTATAAACCATTGGCTTCAGTTGACTCTTACTTCTGTATGTCTCTTTATCTCTTCTTTTTTGTCATGTAAGTCTGAGTGACGTAATCAAGAAAATCTCTCAGAAGTGGAAAACAACATGACCAAACATTTACAGAAACATCTGATGCACCTTGCTGCTGCAAGAGTGCCACATTTTTTATCTGATTAAAAGACCAGATACTGCTCTACTCTTCTCCAGCAATTAGATCGTCCAATACCAAAAATAGAAATCTTGCACATCTTCATTATTCTTCCTCTTTCAGGTGCACAAATTTATTGTTGACTCTTCTATGATGTTTAAAAATGAATTTGTTTCTCCCTGCATGAGAAAAAGTAGGCAACAGCTATCATCATCAAGAAGATCATGATGCACTCTGCTTTTGTAAAACATATAGCTGAAGGAAAAGAGAACTATAAATCTTGGAATGTGCAGTATTAACAATTTTGTTTTTCTAAGTATTTTAACTTCTTCAATACTTTTTGTATTTTTACAAGCAAAGTAAATGGGATTGTCACAATAACATCACCAGAAGTAATAGGATATGAAATCCCAAACCACATTAGTTGTTCAATATTATAGCAATTAACAAGTACTTAAGTTTTCTCAGCTTTGTTAGGCCCAGAAGACTCCTCAGAACATGGTCTTTCTCATCAAAACAAAACAACATTGTTTATTAATTATGTAGGCTCTAGGCCAAATTATCAAAGAACTTTCAGTAATACTTCTGTCTTTATTTGCAAAAATCAGTTGGATATTTACACTTCAGGAATACCTGTGAGCATGCCCAAATACTGCTATGTGCAGACAGATATACATAATAAAAATATGGGCACAGGTTATACAAGTGACTGTTTTTCAGGTGGAAATGAGCTAAGATTGCTGTCTTTATAAAGAGAGCAAGAGCAAAATGTCCTACATGTAACTTAAAACCTCACCCTGTAAAAAAAAAAAAAATTTCTGTTTTCACTTAATTGTATAGGCCTACAAATGACATAGTGTATGAAAACATAGTCAGAATCACGTGTAGGAAAGCAATAACATTAGTGCGTCAGGGTCCTGAGCACATCTCACCTTATAGGAGTTCGGCTGGCTGAATCCAAGCTGAACCTAGATGAGCTCCTTAACTGGTAAGAGCTGTCATGAACAAAGCTAGAAATTAAGGCTGCCCCTCATTTTCTTGGGTGCTGCTCTTAATTAAACTGAGGGTGATAACACAGCAGGCATGATCAATGCCCTCACTAGCAAGAAGCTATGCTGTTGGCTTAGAAAGTTAGAGACAGGATCCAGTGTGTAGGCAGTGATCAGGGTTAGTCCTAGTGTGGAGCTGGTCCATCATGATGACACATGTCCAAGATCAAACTAACCAGTGTGAAAACAATAAAATTGAGGAGGTATAACCAAATGCAGACATACCTGCAGCACAGGGGCTCAGTAGGAGAGATTTAGCATAAAATTACTTTCCAAGAACGGGAGAGGAATTCCAGATGTCTTCACAACAGCTCTTATAAGTGAGGAAGCTGACCTCTGACTCAACTAGTTGAACTTCTTAACTCAGGCAAACTCCTGGAAGAAGGATTAGGAACTTTATGTTGGACAGCAATTTGGAGACAGAAACAAAGACCAGGTGATGAAAGAAGAAGATAAGTAGAAATTAGTGTGTAGCCTAAAACAGGAAAGTCGGAAAATGCCTTCAGTGTGCTCTACATTCAGATTCTTTTTTCTTGCTGGGGACAGTCAAGACTGTCCTCTGATATTTAGCTATTCTGATTACCTACTGCTGTGTCAATGAGAATTCACTGGGCAGATTCCTGCTAGTATCAGTGACAACATCAACATCAATATACATAAAATGGCTAGCAGGACAATTTCAGATAAAATAAATATAATTGTATCTTACCTCATCAACTACTAATTCATAGGTAGGAGTGAGGTCAGTGAGATCAGGCAGAAACAAACTCAATATCATTAGCACAAGGCAAAAACCTTTTTTTTTTTTTTTTTTTTTAGTTTTTGAGCAGTTTTGACAAGGTTAATGAGATAACAGAAATAAGAAAATTAGTCTGGACTATGTGAAAAGGTATAATTTATCTTTAAGTCCTGTCATCAGCCTTGTACATAAACAGCTGCCATTTAAGATTATAGAGTTTAAAGGCTTTTCACCCAGTTATCAGTTCTAGACTTCTCTTGTGAATTATGTATGCTTCCCTCTTCAGGCTCTTACTGCAGCAGGTTAGTACCTGGAATTCTTCATAGAATACCAGATAGGAAGGGACGTCAAGGATCACCTAGTTTAACCTTTCCGTCAAAAGCACAAGCAAACAAATATAAATGTTAATAAAAGTATAAATGTTAGATAATAGCTACTAGGTTAATTTCAACAGGGAGTGCTGCTACAGCCAACACTTAGCTAACTTGATGTGATCCTTTTAGTGCACAGCATCTTTAAAAGCTCAGTTTTGTCATGGTGAGAAGAGTGATGGGTAAGATATACAAGGTCTGTGAGATTCTGTTCTCTTAAAAATTCAGTAACTTATTTATTCAGGTCATTAAATATGAAAAGTAATTTCTTCCCCACATCAAGTTCAGGGTTTTTCAATTTTATGATTTTTTTTTCTGTGTAATATGGAGTATTGGATCCGTTGCTAATAATCTGAGGTCATATCCTGACCAGTTAAGTCTTCCATTGTATAAATTGTAAGAGCAAATAATATATTGGCGGTACTCTTTGTCAACTTGACTTCCCAAAGATTGAGGTCAATGCATTTGTTATGTTTAAAATATCCATAGACAACTTTGTAGACAATGGAAAGAGATGAATTGTTCTGATATCTTCTGAAGATGCCTATAATATGCATTGAGGTAGTAAGGGCAGGTAGGTTTGTAACTTAACTATTTCAGCTAAAGTCCTAGCATTAGACTAGAAAATGTGGACAGCAGATACCTGTCCCTAAAAAGGTAACTTAGAGGATAAAATTCTTAAAGTAAAGAACCCTTAATTGTCCAGTATCCCTTATTCTAAACTGGAATAATTAGGAAATTTTAAAGCATGGATTAATATTTGCACATGTAGAGTTGGACAGCCAGAAATAACACAGTAGGAATAAACACAAAACTTACAAAAAAAGGCCTTCCTGAAGTTTTGCTCCTGTAAAAAAACCCCAACCAAATATAACTGAATAATAATATAATAATATTATATCACTATATAATAATGATATGTCTGTATAATAATACCTATGGGGATTCAAAGAGTAAATCCTTTTTAGGATAGACAACAAATTGACTACATCTTTGGTGGGTTTTTTTTGTTGTTATAATTTGTTTTATTGTTGTTGTTGATTTTACAGAGGTAATGAAATTGCTGATTTTTTTAAGTAATTCCAGAAATTGTGTCCACAATGTCGTGGTTTAGGCCTGGTTGGCAGCTAACCACAATGCAGCAGCTCTCTCTCCCTTCCCCTCCGGCAATGAGAAGGGACAGAGAGCCAGGCTTGGGGTACGAGATAGGACTGGGATGGGGAGAAAATTCCCCTTTATGTTCATGAGCAAAAGGCAGACTCGTTAGGGGAAGAAAAAAAAGAACATACATTTATTACAGACACTAACAACACATAACAGAGTAGGACAGTAAGAAGCATTGCCACATCTTGAGAACACCTTCCCCCCACCCCTCCCTTCTTCCTGGGCTCAGTTCTGCTCCCGATATCTCTACCTCCTTCCTGCAACAGCACAGGGGAAGGGAATGGGGGGTGCAGTTAGTGCTGACACTTCTTCCATCTTCAGTGGGGGAAGCTTCTGGAACTTTTCTGCCCTGCTCCATCGTGGTCCCCCTCTCACAGGAGACAGTCCTCCACAAACTTTCTCCAACATGAGTTCCTCCCATGGGCCGCAGCGTTCCCCACACTGCTCCGTCATAGGTCACTAACTTCCTCCAACTGGATTCCCTCCCACAGGCTGCAGCCCTTCATGAGCTGCTCCGGCGTGGGACACCCCCACATGCTGCAATCCTCCCAGCACTGAATTACAGCAGTGGGGCTACCTTTTCCCATGAGACCCCAGCCTTCTTTGGGCACAGAACCTTGATGAATCAGGCAGAAGCCACAGGCCATAAATCAATGTCTGCTCCACCATAGATCTTCATAGGTGGCAGGGGGGGATGCCCTTCCATCTCACCACAGGATACAGGGGGGTCTCTGCTTCGGCACACCTCCCCCCTCCTTTCTTCCTCCATTCCTCCACTGACCTTGGTGTTCACGCAGCTGCAGCAACTCCTCCTCACAAGTCCGACTGCCCGTCACCACGTCCCTTCTTAAATACGTTATTGCAGAGGCGCAGCTGATGGGCTCAATTTTCCAAACAGAAGTGGAGCTGACTTGGAGCTGGGGGAGCTTCGAGAAGCTTCTCACAGGGGGCCGCCCCTATAGCCCCCTCCCCTTCCACCAAAAAACTCCACCATTCACTCAACGCAGGACACACAATTATTCCGGTAACTGGAATTCACATCATCCTCTTTACCAATAACACTCAGGTCAATACGTCATTATTCAGTGACTGCTAGTATTTCTTCTGAAAAGTTCTTTTCCCAGTGAAAGGGATAATGGTCACAGCAATTTCTGTCAAGCATGGTATTATACCTGTGCAATATAATTGTTTCAGCTACTCATCCAACATGCTGCTCCATACTTACCTTCCACTTTATCTGGCTTTGGTTCAGATATGCAAACATGCTCATGTTCTGTTAAATAACCATAAATGCCCATGAGGTTGTGTTATGAGTATGTCTAAATCCATCTCAGATGCCTAAAGTAAGTAGAGTGAATAGCTAGGATCACTAGAATTAATGTAGGACTATTCAACAGCCTATGATATACAAGACCTTAAATCTCACTCAGAGTTTATATTACTGTGCTGTCTGGACTTATGAAAAGCATAAATCTCAGTTAAAGGACTTTAATTCCTTACTCAAAAAAAAAAAAAACAAAAAACCAAAAACCCTCTTAAAATACCATTTTCCTTTTCAACATGTTCAAAACAAGGCTCACAATCACATTTATCCATTTCCCAAGTAAACACTGAGTTTTATTGTCACATGACCATAAAGCAGTTTACAAACAAACTAGCTCTTCTCTGTATTGATCATCAGCCAAAGAAACGTAGGATCAAACGACAGACTAGATAATTATCTGAAGGGCAGAAAAAGATTCTTGTTGGAGATCAGCTTGAAGTTTACACAGGTACCACAGAAAAAATATCACCATTTTTCAAATCAAAGGAACATGATATATTTGCTATTAAAAAAAAAAAAATGTTGCTTAATTCATAATACTATAATTAATTTCACTGTTTGATATGATGTTTGGGTTATATTTGTTCTGTCTGGCAGAATGAAGCCTATTTCACAGAATGAACAAATACATTTTTATCTTTATTTTTTGTTGATTTCAGAGTAAGATAACTATAAATGTGTGGAAACATGGTTTCTTTTATCTTTTTAAATAATTAAATGGAAGTATTCAACAAGCTTATTACTGTTCTTACATCTATCACCATTTCATATTAAGAAATGCTTTCTTTTCTTAATCAAGTACAAAACCACCCCAAATATATCATTTGGGTTATTTACTTACCAGTCTAATGTAACCAGACAGATCAATTTCACACCTAAATCTGTTACCCAATGTTGTACACAGTCTATTCTTTACAAGTGTGATAAGGAAAATCCAGTTTCCCAAATCTGACATGTTTGGGCTCTCAAAGTTTTACTAACATCATTCCTGCTATATTGAATTTGATTTTTTAGAGCTAACATAAGTAGAAATGCTGAAGCAGAAATCTAGTTGTGGAACAAAAGTAGTCTTTCCAATTCCAAGTATATTTTCGTAGCCCATATATTAACTAAGACTTGAAAATCACCAAAGCATACAATAAATTGTTCAACCTGTATGCATTGGCTACAAGCTTTCATGATACTCCTTGAACATTTTGCTTAGTGTCTCAAGTACTTTACATCCCTATACTTTACAATTTAATATTTATCCCTACTTTTTCCACACAGACCTTGGAAAAGAATTAAATAAAATCCCCCAGAAGACAAACAGCAATAAACAAGATAACAATGAACATTTTCTGATGTGCGGCATATCAATATTGTAAGTAGATTTTTTAAACACTGCTGATACTATATTGGCAGAAATCAGTCACTAGCCCCAAATTTTGGCAGCCAATAGGACAAAAATGACTGACTTTCTCTCAATTGGATCTTTTGACTATTTTTCCAGTATGTGTGCTAAAAGATAAGGAAAAGAGTTCAGAGAAAACTCTCCCACCTGCTGATATCAGAATCTAAAGAACTTGCTCTCTGTGGTTTCTCTGACAAACCAATCTGCAGTAACCACCATGTTTGAAACCAAAAGTTTTCTTCTTTGCAAAGTACATGTCTCTCTATCCCCTCCCCACCTGCACTCTGCTATTGAAAAAATACTTTTACTATCTGCACAAATGTAATAAAGCTACAAGGTTTTGATCTCATTTGCCATTAAAAGAAGAACATAACTCCCTTGTGGGCACTACAATTTTGGGAAGTGTTTACATTACTGGTAATGACTTTATTTTATTATTTAATATTATTCTCCTGTTACCACTCTTTATAAACTGATTGTTCAGATCAAGACTGTGTCCCAACATAGCTAGAGCCCTCAATTATCAGAAGAACAAAGTAAAAAATCAGAAACTAGATATGATAAGAAATTAGGTCTTGTTTAGATCTTTCTTAGAAATTAGGTCTGTTGGAACAGGTGAACATGAACTGAGAAATAAAAAATAATAATAAAAAAATCATTTAGTAGTTCCCTTACATTGATTTGCTCATGTTTGCCCTTTTGTTCCTACTTGTTCTGAAAGACATTTCCTTTCAGAATTTGGTGTTGCTTTGGGTGCGAATGACAAAGGTTTTGTAGCAGAAGGGTTCAAGTGTGGCTTCTGAGACAAGAGGCTGAGAGCTGCTCCATGCCAGACACAGCTGGTTCCAGCTGGCTCTACAACCAACCCCACACAGGACACAGCTCAGCCAATCCACAAAATTTGTGGTGTCT
The DNA here is from genome assembly GCF_018691265.1 of Tyto alba. Lineage (NCBI taxonomy): Eukaryota > Metazoa > Chordata > Aves > Strigiformes > Tytonidae > Tyto > Tyto alba. The sequence continues at coordinate 36,589,721 of NW_024881316.1, read as the reverse complement.
CTGTGAAAAGACAGGAAAAAATGAGGGGGAAGAAACACAGAGAGAATGAGGATTTGGAGGAAGAGGGAACCATGAAGGGAATGAGGGAATAACAAGGTGGTACTCCTTAGCAGAGCAGGAACACTTCTGAAGGAACTGCAGCCCACAGAGGACCATGTAGGGGCATAGGAAAAAAAGTGAGACAGAAGGAGCAGCATATAGGAGCCAACTATATCTGATCTCAGGCCCCTGTGCCACTCATTACCTCATTGAAAGGAAAGAGCATAACCCACAATAATAGCAAGGTGGGGATGAGAGGTATCTGGCATGAAGCAAGCCTAGGAAATGGGGAGGATGGGTGATCTTAAATGTTTGTCTTTTTCTGTTTCCAAATAACTGAATCAATAATTAATTATTTATGTTAATATGCATTAAATTCAGTTAAATTCCCCAAGTTGTTCTTCTTATTTTCTCCCCTATTTTGCTGAGGGTGGGGGGAGTGAGACTCTGTGTGGGAATTTGGTCGTTAGCCTGGACCAACCCACCATGGCTATGTTCACCAGCTATTAGTTTAGTTTGTTCTGTATACACACCACACTGTAGTATTAATTTATACAATAAGATTTTATTTCTCCATGTATACTCCTGTAGTGTGCAACATGAAAAGTTCTTTCTGAAATCACATGGTTCCATCCTCTGTGAAAGGCATAATACTCTCATTTTCCAGCTACCATATCTAGAACTATAAATCCATGGAATTTTTTCAGACGTTTTATCTTCAAGTGGTATTAACTATCACTGTGTATATGGAGGCATCTCTAAATATTGACGAATAGCAACCTCAGCCCCACAGGATCTAAAAAACCTTAAAATTGTTAATGAGGAACAGAGAAGTATCATACAAGAAAAAAGATCTATAAAACAGTTGTATTTTTACATGTTATTTAATATATAATAATATGCGATCATATGTAATATTATTAGTTTAAGAAAAATTATGAATGACAGAAGATTTGGAGTTCCAAGCACCTCATCTTAGATGTTTTTGAATATTTTAGTCTAGCCAGTTGAACTTGAAGTTGAAAACCATCAAGGTTCTGATGAAAATGAGAATCACAGCAGTAAAACAATAAAATCTTTGGATGTTTATAAATATTTCTGGACAGAATATCAAGTTCTTTTATCACTATGCTAAACAGTGTTACTTGTCACAAGTCCCATGCATGTTATCAGGGAAACAATCAGCTAGAGTGAAGAGTAAACAGTGTAGAGTGGTATAGTGTTGTGGCAATAGTAAAAGTACTTAAGAGGATGAGGTACTTGCACTGTTTAAAGCCTTAAATTTGGCACAGTGCAGCACCACTTTGACCTCACTGTATTGCCAATTGCAGCATTATGCAAATATACTTCAACTATTAAACTCTCCATCATGTGCATTAGAAATAAGGTTTATAATGGCCCCTCATTCCCCAGAAACATAAGGTTTATTCCTGGATGCTGTGAGTAAATAAAAACCAGAAACTACTGAGAAAAACAAGAAGTCAGCTGTGCATACCAAGATCCAGTGAACTGCACAAACTCCTACCAAACCAAAGAGCAAAAGCTGATAATTAAGATCTCTCATCTCACAGTGAAAACAACTGCACCTGGTAAGTGGTGGGTTCTGGCTTGGTTGATTCTGCAGGTGGGAGCTGTGGCAAGAACTATGGATAATTTATAAATAAGATATAAGGATGAATTCAGTTTCATCCTATATTTGTAAATGTAACTGGGTATTAGGGCTGTGCACACCTAGTGTACTTAAATCATTATTTCCTCATCTGACCCAGGAACTTCCTGTCTTAGTCTCTGCAAGGCTGAGACAATGGACTGATAGGAAACAGATCAAATTGGAACAAGGGGATTGACTTGCCTCCTAGTGCTTTCACAACAAAGCATTTGATTACAGAAGCTCTCCTGGTGAGAATTTCCACAGTCCCTTGGATTCCATCAGGCAGCTCCTGCTCCCTAGACAATTGGTAGGGACATATGTAGTTTCATCTGTTACTTAGCATCCTGGATGGAGAATCTAACCATCCCAGAGATTCTCCCAGGTGATCCTTGCTGCAGAATCAAACAGTATAAATACTGGTAAATAATCAGTAGATTTTTTTCCTGCAGATAAAAGAAATTCACACATTGTACATTGAAAAGATAGCTAGAGGATGTTTTCTAGGTAGCTTAAGAAAATCACTAATGGTAGATTTTGCATCAATAGAGTTGTCATATAGGACTGTGGAACATCTGGAATTGAAAACAACAGTGGTTTTGGCAGTCTCGTTTGATTAAATTAAAGATGTTTCTGTGAGGACCCTTTCAACGTAGATACCCATCACAGTCTGGACAGTGATCAGGCAACATGCTTGGGAGATTTGATTCCCCAGGTGAGGATTAATCTAAAAGGTCTGGGGAAGTTTTGGAAAAATACTCCTGTCCACAAAATCCTTGTTGGCTAAGGTGCAGCTGTGTATTCACCCTGCTTATATATGTGAACATCATTTTCAGTATTCAGTGTTTGTTCTCCATGTCTTCTAAGGGGTGGTGATTTCAGTAGGTAGTTTAACATTTAAAACTTAAACTCAGCATGGAAGAGCCTTAGGGATCCAATCTTTTATTTGAGACAACAGAAGGGACGTACTCTTTGTCTCATTTTCCTAGCAGTTCCCATACCTCTGGGCAACCAGTCTTTCAGTACCTCAATTTGAATCTAAACACTTTGATAAGGAAATAAGGACTTTGTAATAGCTTTCATGATGAGACTAAACTCAAAGACCCATCTTCAAAATGTCACCTCTGCTTAATTCTTCACTGAAAAATAATTTTTCTAGCCATCATTTTCCATTCACATGTAGCATCAGGTAGCATTCAGGAAGACGGGCAATCAGTTATTTCTAATATTTCTGTTTAGTAGTTTATAAACTATAATACACTGAAGTCATACAGAAGATCTCTAGGAAGACTCCTGTATTTGGAAATTTTTCATACCCCCCAAGAAATAATGAAGTTATGTTTTGATTTCCTAATATATAAAAGTCTAGAAGCTCCCTAAAAACCCTGGCATGAACCTGGAATGGGTAAAATCTTCAAAGGATTTTGAGCTGCATGATCATTCTTTTATTAAGCAAGACTTGGTAACACCACAGAGTACTCCCCACTTCCTAACAAAACCTCACTTTCGTTGGGAACTGCGAAGGATGAATTCTTGATCTAACACTTATGTACTAGTAGAAAATTTCTTTTTAACAAGAGAATTCTCTGAGGGCCACTTCCTGATTTTCCTTTCTCTACTTGGAGGTTCAAAGGTCTGTAAAACTGACTGAAGATCCCTACTTTGAATCTTTGAAAAGATTTCTTGCTGTTACGTTTAGAAGACAAATGCATTACCTAGCATTGCCAACTCTGCATGTTCAGAATTCATGAGCTGGATCCAACTAGGCATAGCAGAATTATTAACAATCATAAGAATTTAGTTAAGTACAAGTAGCCCAGCGCATTTGATGCTGAATGTAGACTTAACTGTTCACATTGTTATTTTCTCCAATGCAACAGTTAGAAAATGTTACTTTAGCTGGAACACTGAATTTGTCACATATTTTGAGATATGGATATCTAAGACAAAAACTTAACATGGGTTCCATATGAGGGTGTCAGTCATCACTGAATGGTAAATACATTTTTTTCCATAGAAAATTAAAAAAAGATTATTCTCTTTTCAATTGTTGTACCAAAATTGATTTTTAGTTTCGGTCTCTGTGAGTCTTACTTTCTGAAAACCACTTCATAATAGTCTGTCCCTCACTTAGCCAATAACCTCAGTGATCCATAGTAAGATTCACAATTTGAAAAGCAATGAAGAATATGGTTCGCTTTAATTGCTTCTTGACTGCAAGTAGGTTATTGAATAGGTAAAATCAATTTTACTATATAGTGAGCAGTCAGGGAATTAAGGCAGTCTTATTGAAGAGCTGGTCAAAAGTAGTTTCCAATTGAAGAGTTTTCCATCACAAAATGCTAATTTACCCATTACACCTTTACTGCCAGACAGGACTGCCCAGTTTCCTGATAACCTACCCAAAAAGGGTATATAAGCTGCAGAGCAAGGCTAAACGGCACTCTATGTAAAGGGTTAGGGAGAATTTAAATTTTTATTATTTCAATGTATTCACTACTGCATTATCTTCTGGTGGATAAGAAGAAGGGAAGAGAAATGTTTGTGAACCATTAGGTCTTTGCCAGTAGTACTTCCCTTCCTACTATATTATTATTGCAAAGCATCATATTATATAATGGTTTTGATATTTGTCTTCAGAGTATCCATCCCAGAAAATTTATTGTTAGTTACAGGTTTTCTCTATATGGCTTCTCATAGAAGTGTTAACCTTTTTTTTCTTTCTTATTTTATTTTTTTTTCAAAAATCCCAACTCCCTAACCACAAGTCAGACAGAACAGAATTTTGGAATGAGATTCATATTGATAGATTAATATCCTGCTTTATAAAATTCTCTCCTCGATTCTTCATCTCATTGCTTGTTCTTTTCTAATCCATTCCTCTTAGCCTAACAGGAATACAAGTCTGAATATGGAATATATCATTCCATATTGGACAAATTAAATTATTTTTGAGGGATTCAAACAAGTATTTGAAATTCCAATAACATTTTAATAACAACTATGTTCAAGAAATTCACCTTCAGGGTTTTTTACTGAATGTTAAGCGATTATCCTATTCCTAATGTTTAAACCATATGTCTCCCATGTATATGACTGTCTAAAAGATTTTATAATCTGAGGTATACAGGTAGAGTACTAATGGAGTTTACTTCTATGCCATAATTATGAAAATAATTTTCTTTAGCTTTCTGAAGATTTTACTTGTGCCATTTCATGGAATCATAGGATCATAGAATACCAGGTTGGAAGGAAACTCAAGGATCATATGGTCCAAACTTTCTTGGAAAAAGCACATTCTAGACAAGACGTCCAGCAGAATCTTAAAAGTGTCCAGTATTGGAGAATCCACTGCTTCCCTGAGGAGATTATTCCAATGGCTGATTATTCACATTGCAAAAAATTTTCTTCTTGTGTCCAGTCAGAATCTCTTCAGGAGTAACCTGTACCCATTAACCCTCATCTTTTCCATGTGACTCCTTGTAGAAAGGGAGTCTCCATCTTCTTTGTAGCCACCCTCTAAATACTGGAACATGGTGATAAAGCCTCCCTTAAGCCTTCTCTTCTCAAGGCTGAACAAACCCTGTTCTCACAGCCTTTCCTCATATGGCAAATTTTCCAGCCCTTTGATCATCTTTGTGGCCTTCTCTGGACTCTGTCTAGCCTGTCCACATCATTTTTTCATAGCAGGGACCAAAACTGAACACAGAATTCCAGGTGTGGCCTGACAAGCACTGAGTAGAGTGGGATGATTCTTTATATCTGCTGGTGATGCCTTTGTTGATGTAACCCATCATCCTGTTGGCTTTCTTTGCTGATTCAGCATGCTGTTTACTCATGCTGAGCTTCTTGTCCATCACGACCCCTATATCCCTTTCCACAGAGCTGCTCCCCAACCAGGTAGATCGCAGCTTGTGCTGCACTCCTAGATTATGTTTTCCCAGGTGCAAGACCTTATTTACGCTTGTCCTTGTTGAACTTCATAAGGTTCTTGTTAGCCCACTGTCGTGGTTTGAGCCTGGTCAGCAACCAACCACCTCAGCTGGTCACCCACCCTTCCCCCTCCCCACCTGGGAATGGGCGAGGGAATTAGAGGGGTAAAGGGAGACTCGCAGGCTGAGATAGGAACAGTTTAATAATAGTAATACAACATGAACAATTACAATAATAAGAAAAAAATATGAACGGGCAATGCACAATGCAATTGATCACTACCCGCTAACCAATATCCAGCCCATTCCTGGATAGCAATCCCAAAATACCAAGATCCCGCAATCACAATCCAGGAAGCGAGAGACAGCTTCCCGACCACCCCTCCTCTATACAGTGAGCATGACGTTCCATGATATGGAATATTTCATTGGCCAGTTTGGGTCTGGTGCTCTATCTGTGCTCCCTCCCTGCTTCCTGTGCCCTTGAGCACAGGCAGAACATGGGGAGTCGGAGAGTCCTTGAAGTCTCGGTAGCAGCTGAAAACATCGGTGTGCTATCAGCATTCTTCTCATACCAAACCCAAAGCTAAATCCAAAACACAGCACTCATCTAGTCCCTGAAAAGGAGTATTAACTCTATTTTAGGCCAAACCAGGACACTCACTTTTCCAGACTATCCAGGTCTTTCTGCAGGGTGGCTCTGCCTTCTGAAGTGTCCACTTCCCCACTCAATTTGGTTTTGTCAGCAAACATCATCAGGATACACTTGATCCCACTAACCAGGTCACTTGTAAAGATATTAAACAGCATTAGGCCCAACATTGATCTCTGGGGAACCCCACTTGTGACAGATTGTCAGTTTGAAAAGGAGCTATTTCCTACCACCCTCCGGGTGAGACCTGGCAGCCAGTTCCCCACCCACCACACACACCACTTGTCTAGGCCATAATGCATCAGTTTCTCTAGGAGGAGTCTGTGGGGAACTGTATCAAAAGCCTTGGAGAAACCCAGGTAGACGGTGTATCACTGCACATCAACCGAGAAGGTTACTTTGTCATAGAAGGCAATCACGTTTGTCAAGAACAATATGCCCTTGGTAAATCGACCTTTTTCATAGCCTTTACCAATTTTTTTTTGTGTCTGTCAGTTTACAAAAGAAAAATGTGTCTGTGGTAGTTACTATCTGATACAGTTTAATTTATGTTGCAACATGCAAATATTCAAGATAGTTTGGAGTTGGTAGGATTATCAAAACTGCTTAAACTGCATTAAAAAAAAAAAATCTTATTTTCAGGCCATTTTCTCCAAGAAAAGTAGTTTAACAGAGCTCATAGCTCACGGCTGGAACTATCAATCCACATCTGCCCAGTACAGATGGCATAACCATTCGACATGAATGAAAGTTAACCTTCATGCATCAACATAGTTAGACAGATTCTATATTGCATGTACTAAGAAGTCATTCTGTACATCATAAACAGGGATTCCCCAGCCTGAAGGGGTGGGCTTGTTCATACTTTAGTGTACCAGTACTGTAACATATGACCAACACATTTGTAAATAGAGTCCTGCTGTGAACCAAGGTGAATTAGGTTCATATAATAAATATGGCTGCTGCAAAGTGTAGGAAGACAAAATCATGTTTTCCCTACTTTCGTAAAGGATAGTAAAAATTCAAAATTTTAAACCACGAAAAATAGGAGAAATTCATTCTCATATCAGACAAGACACAAAAAAAAAAAAAAAAAAAAAAAAAAAACCAAAACAAGCAATTATTTTAATAAATTGATTTTCTGGCATTTATATAACTACCTGGAAGATATACTCTAATGAATTCTAATGATATGAAACATATTAAGAAGTGTGAGCTGTATTCAGAAAATCTCAATTTTTATCAAGAGCATCATTTTTAATGTTGCTTCTCATGAACTAAGCCCAATTGAATATTCTGAAACAAACCTTTGAAAGGATTTCTCAAGACAGATATTTTCAGGGTTATTTGTCAAGCCATTAAAATCTGTTATAAAAAAATACATTTCATTAAGGCTTATGGTGAGCTTCATATATTTTCTTATTCTATCCTTTCATTTTTAACTAACATAGTAGATGTCAATGGTTTCTTCCAGAATGAGTATGGTACAGTGAACCAATAATTAACCTATCAAAGTCCCCAAGTAGTTATTCATGAGATACACTGCCATTATTAGAGAATAATTAATTATCTGGTGGTAGAACAGGGGAAAATCAAACCTGCAATAACTCAAAATGAGTCATTGCTCTCTACTGGAAAAACTACATTTTAAGGAAGCGCTTCATGTGTTTATCTAAGGAGATGGGTATTCCAGAGAGAAGTCCTCCTCATTTTCTGACAGTCACACTTAGTATGATTCATACTTTACTTTTTCCGTCTTTCCAGTGGGGTTACTGCCACAGGAAGGTTATCATTAAGACTAAAAGAGAAAGATATAGCTGTAAACTATTCAAACATATATTTAAGTGTGTTTATGCTTTCTACCAGATTCTTAACCAAAACTTAATTTAAACTGTAGCAGTAGCAGCACTTTTTTCAAATATAATTTCCTACTAGCTTTCTTTTTGCTTTGAAGAGATAATAAATCCTAATATGAATCTGGATGAGTATTCAATGTGATGAAGTGAAAGATTCTAATGAAATATTGTATTGGCTGCTCTTTACAGGAATTTTGGATGTACTGAAAAATTAAGCAGTGACATTTTTATAAATGTTGATACATCTTCCGTATGCAAAGTATTTGAAGTCAATCTGCTAGGTTCTACGGTATTGTTTTAATTTCACTGTAGTGCCCATGTCATGGTTAATCATTTGACCCCTAGTTTTGAGAAACCCACCATATAAACTATCCTCACATAAACAGAAACTTGTTGACACTTTCCAGTACTGCAATAAACAGAAAAGTGAACATTCCTCAACACTGTATGTCTTGAATTATAAGAACTGATGATTACAGGAAGCTGCTAACTGTATTTTTGACCTTCTTTCTGTAACCCAATCTTAACAGTCTTCAGTGAACTAAGTGCCATACAATTCTACAGAATTTTTCAAAATGAAAATGCTTTAGTGATAATAATTAAGGGTAGTTTTATAAGCAGCATCTAAAATAGAAACAACTTATATGTGCCAATCTGACTAATGATCAGCAAATGAATGCTGTCCCTGTTCGGGCTGGCCTAGATTTCCCGTTGGTCGGGCAGCGGGAGCTGTGCTGCAGCACCCTGAGACCCCAGGGGCTCCCCAGCTCCCAGTGCCCTCACCTGTGTGCGGGGGCGGGGGGAGCACAGCTGGAGGGCTGGGCCCCGATTGGCCGATAGTCCATGTCACGTGACATTGTGCTCACTATATAAAGGCAGGAGTGGGCTAGGAAGGGCTGCTGCTTCTGGGAGTGTGGTTGCTGTGACTTTGTGTTTGGGATTGCTGGCTGGGAGCAGGTGGGTGTTGGTCAGCGGGTGGTGAGCAGCTGTATTGTACATTACCCGTTGATACTGCTGTCAGTGTATTATTCTGTTACTGTTATTAAACTGTTTTTATCTCAACCCGTGAGTCTCCCTTTGCCCCTCCGATTCCCTCCCCATTCCCAAGTGGGGGGTGGGTGGGTGAGCAACTGCGTGGCATTTAGCTGCTGAGTAGGCTCAAAGAATGACAAATTCAAAAATTAAAAAGTGTAAAATTATATAATTATATTTGACTTGTAGCATCTTCTTCTTTCAGAACTACATTGCTGTTCATTAAATTCAGGAAAATGATATTAGTATATTTATCATGGTTAGGATAATGTTTTTTATCTTTAATTGTTTTTGAATTGCTTAACTTGGAATCATTGAGGTTAGGGAGTATTTAACTACAAAAATGAAACAAATTAACCAATTTTATTGCAAATCTGTGGAAAGAGTGAAACTCAAGTTTAAGACCTATTTTTAGGTCAATGACAGGTACTCTTTCATCTGAGACTCCAGGTTTTGATCACCTTTCCACTTGGCAAGTATTTAGAGTACACTGTGTTCCTTTTACTTAGCAGCAGAATAGACCATGTCCTTTAAACAACTTGGTGTTGGGTCTATAACAAAGCATTTCTGAAATGAAGATGGAATTCTTTATCTCACTGTTTTCAGTTCTGCTTTTAGGAATAAAAGAAGACATAAATATAACACAGCATCACAATTCTGTCAATTGAAAGCTTTTAAGCTTTCAGGGAATAGACACTGTCAGTGTCCAGAGTACTCCTTCCTAAGAATTTAGCACTTTGCACTTAAGTCTAGATTGCTGATAAGAGAGAGCTGTAGGGGAAGCCTTCATGACCTTGGAGCTCCTTGAGAAAAATGCTGGAAGAAGGCTCAGAAAAGCCTTTTCCCTAACAACTCTGCTAAAAAAACCTCAGTGTCCCACCTTCTTCTGTTTGGGAGCTGCCTTTAAGCTGAGGCTCTGGAACTTAGCCCCTGCATGAACTTCAGTGCAATAACATTACAGTTATGTTTGTGCCTGACCATGGATCCTATTAGCCTAGATCATGACCTTGACCAGTAGAGTTGATTTCCTTACTTGAACTCAGATCTGTCTTGTCAGTCTGGACTTGTCTGGTGACCATTAGACTCTTGGCTGATCCTGGTTACCACTACTGGATCTTCTTTCTCAGGTATTATAGCACTGTGCTATAGCTGTCCATGAGGCCACTGCCTCTGCCTATCTTGCCATGACTTTTGGCTCTCGTTGACCTTTCTTTACAAAGAAGCCTGCTCTCATTGCTCCATGTTAGGACCACATTTTACGAATATATGGATTGTTATTGACTTTCAGCTGACAGTGTATGGCACTACATCACTCCATCCCCCTGCCAGATTGCATTTAGGAAAGAGTTTGGAAGAAGGTTTGTTTTCTCAGTCTGAACTTCTTGTTTAATTGTTGAATCCATTGACTGTTGCTTTCTTTGCTACTTTTTAACTGGAAGTCTTCCAGGAGCAAAGGATCAGAGACATGAGTATTGGCATAACTAAACTGTATAGATCATGTGTTTACTGAGGTTATAGGGCATCTGATCATATAACAAGGTCTCTGCACTGGATGGTATTTCATTAATCATTGATTCTAGGATGAGCTGACATTATTATTTGTCCATAAACATGATTTTCACTTGAACCATCTTTTTCTCCACATAAAGAGAAATGTTAGGGTAAGAGAAATGGATAAAGAAAACGAAAAGTGTCAACACAAAAGCCAGTAATTTTAATGAAATTGTCACAATTATCCATGCCTTACATTTTCAAGGGTTTTTTTCTGCTTAATCAATAACACACATAATTAATCTTTGCAAGAATCAGAGTTTAACACCATTTCAATATCTTGAAATAAAAAAGTAAAATTACTTTGAATATTTTAATTAATTTAGTTTAGCATTTCTAGTATCACAGTCTGAATGGATCTGAGTAGCAAAAAGCAGGAAAAAACTAAAGAACTGCAAGTGCAACCTACAGTAGCTTTCGTGTAATTTGTGTAATTTTTGAATAGATTTATGTTCTGTGGTGTCTAGTGAAAGCAATGAAAACCATGAAGTCAGTCTAAAAGAAATTTATTTTAAAAGAAGGTAATACACAATATCAAATTAGGCAATAATAAAAATTCAGCATATTTTTGAAAAGAAAACCATGGTTGATTTAATCCTGAATACTGTAGGTGTTCCACTTAATCATTTGCATAAATGGAAAAAAAGGAAAGAAAAGAAAAAAATTGCAAAGAAGTCTTTTTTGGTCCTTTTCTGTTGTAGCAAAATTATTCTCTAAGTGAACTATATAAAAATATTGCCTTGTATCTTCAATACACATGTTAGATGATACCAAAGTCAACATTAGGAATGGTTTAAGAACCACCATGCTTAACAGGTCAAGATATCTATGCTTTTGGAAGAAGACATCTATGCTTTGGAAGAACTTTTTTTTTTTTTTTTTAAAATGAAGGTAGAAAGTAAAATTGTTAATGTTTTATGTTCAGCTATTTTTGTGTCATACTCATCAACATCAAAACAAGAAAATATCTGCTTTGTTCATGTTCTTGATTCAGCATCTGGATGGCCCATCAGAAAATAAATCATCATTTCACTTATTTAGCTCTGTCCTTTTTTATGGAAAAACCTGTCTGTCAATTGTAAAAATTACTACGCCATAGGAGTGTGGTATCACAGGAGCTTAAAATCACTTTCTGCTGAAAACATGGAGCAGTTTTGTGTAAGATTCAATATTTGCAGTTGTGATCATGGCCATGGTAATTTGATTTGTGGAAAGTACCCGTAAATGCTTAAGGGAGCCACATAACTCTTTAAAATATTGATAGAGAAATAACCAAGACAGCTATTAGAAAATCAGATTTTAAAATGGCCTTTATAAAAATGCAAATATTATTAATCAAACATGAAAAAAAAAAAAAAAAAAAAACCAAACAACAAAAAAACCAAAACAATCAAAACCATATATGTTAACTTCCATACTCTTAACATCTTTCCTATCAGTTGGTGCCAACTCTAATAATGAACTACTGCTGACTCTGAAGATTGGATTATTTTCTGCCCAAGCATGGAATAATAAGGTAATATAACTTCCAAGTGGTTTAGCTTTACATTGAAATCTAACACTGCTATTGGAAACAAAAATTAGGATTTTTTGTCAGTTCAATGTGCTATGAGACATCCTGTAAATTTTGTCATTAGAGAAACAATTTTTGCCCATCAGTTGCTGAGAAGGAAAGAGTTCTATCTGGAGTTTGAGGACTAAACAAACCACTACTAATCTGATCCAAAGTGACATTTCTTTAGCATTCTAATTCAGATTTCTGTTATGTCCTTTGAAGGAAATGTTATACATGCACAAAATACCTCAGTCTTTCTCCAGATCATCTTTACCAACCAGAACTCACTGTGCCATGTTTAATACCAACAGACCAGGGTGACAAATCATTACCTAATAAGATTCAGAGCTTTGAAATCTCCTAGCAATCTCTCAGAAAGAAGAAATGCTATAGGACATAACAAATTATACAACTGGATTTATCGATACTTTCCTGACCTCACGTATACACAGTCATGTCTGAAATTCAAGCAGCAGAAACATGTCAGCAAAGGCTGTTGCCTTTAAAAGTACTTGCTAATTATTTAAAATAGATCAGCATCTTGAAATGCCAGGTCCTAAAATAGAAAACAAATGGCACTGAAAACTTATTTTTTCTGTTGTTTTTTTTTTTTTTTGTGGGGTGTTTTTACCAACAGCCATCCTTATAGCAGCAGAAATTCATCCTTATCCAGAGCAGTTTAGATTTTTTAATTCACTTGACAGAAAATTCATTATAGTTTCTGAATAATCTGAATATAATCTGAAGAAAACTTGAACAGTCAATGAATAAATGCCAGAAGTGACACCTAACAATAAAATGGAGAAATCCTGCTCCTTCAGAAGGAAGGAATAACTAAGGAAGTTATTCATGACTTTGCCATCCATCAGTTCACTGCTACCTCCTTATATTTGGACTCATGCTACGTCAACACAACATTTCCAAGGGCATAAAATGATTTAAAATTTGAGTTAGAACAGATTATATTTAATTAAAGATGATTAAGACTGGACTCCAGATAGAAACACCCCAAAAAGACTTTCTTATCATTTGGCTTAATGTAAAAATATGAAAGTGTGTCAGAATTCCTACAGGTTTCATCATGGCCAGAATTTACATACAGTATGTATGTGAGACAGTTACTTGCACCACAAAACATGGGAGGCTCACTGGTTTGTTAATGAAAGTTTTGTAGGTGTAAACAGTGGTTTGAACTGTGATGTAAAGAGTAATCTTGTGAATATCCTAACCATCTAAATGATATTTCCAAGGTTGGAAGATCTTTTTGACAAAGAACACTTAAAGAGCATTTTTGAGAGTGGTATCAAAGACCATAATCTTTTATTCTCCAGAAATAATTTTTCTCAGTCTTAGACATCAGGTCAGAACTTTTGTCTGTTTATTCCCATGTTAAGTGTCCAAAATGGAGATACAAAAAATGGTTGCTCCTGGAAATGTTGATTGGTTTATTCCTCACAGTTACTGTCATGTAAATAATCCTGGGGCAAGTGGAGTTGTTTTTCTTGGTGGGTTTTTTTAACAGATAAGGTTATGTTACAGACAAAGGACATGTATGTTCTTATCATTTAAAAAGCAGTGAAAACTTACATTTCATACAAATCAAGTTATGAGCAGATCAGTGTATAAATGGACAACCTATTCATTCTTGAGCCGTTGCAGTTCATCATGTGGTATATTACTCTAAATCACCATCTGTTTCATTTTGTATTAGTATATTGAACTGAAGTATAGCATTTCAGGTCTCTGATGCACAATTCTTGTCAGAATTAACTTTAGTGGCTGAAAAGGTCAATGTTTTCACAGCTGGAAGCGGCAACCTGCTCAGACATCACAATGAAAGCTGACAGAAACCATGCATCATGGTCCTCACATGCCAACCTTGTTTGATTTTTTTTTTTTTTTTTTTTTTTCTGAAATGGCCTGGAGGCATTCTCAGAATACAACATAGCAAAGATGTTGCCTTCTAGATGAATCTGTTAAAGCAAAGTCCAACTCCTAGTTTGTATCACTGGTGAAGGTGATCTCAACAGGACAACTTTGTCTTGAAACTCTCTGATAGAATTCATTTACTTCCAGATGCAACAGGTTTACAATTTAAGAAGCCTCACCAGCTTGTCTTGTGATGACAGTTGCACCTTTTAGCTGAGATGCAGTAGCTTTTCTTGTGTTTTGTTGAAGTATAGCCCAAATGGGATAGAGAGTAGTTAAAAGTGATTCAGGTACAGCTAGAAAATCATTAAACCAGAGGCACTGGATGCTTCAAAATACTGTTCTCAATGAACCCTGTATATGAACACTACTCCAGATTTTTGTATCTGGTCCTACCAATCTGAGCAGTCATTTTTCATCAGTGAGATTTTCAAGTCCTTAAGTCTTCAAAACTCTCACTAGCTGAGAAAAAATGAATTTCAAAATTAATTTGACCATAGTACAAGTTACTCATTTAGTATTTTGTCTTGATTTGGTACATTTCAGATTGATAAATCAGTGTGTGTATCCATACGGAAGTGAAGGCAATGATATAACTTGTAAAAATGGAATAAAAAAATCCAAGGATTTTCCTTTCAACTGCTTGTTGTGGTTTGTTTTTGTTTTGTTTTGTTTTTTTTTCTCTCTGAGGACAAGGAAACAATTTAATTATAAAATATGGTTCCAAACAAACTGTTATAAAAACTGAAATTTTGATGTTTGGTCCTCCAGAATGCTGTTCTTTGTCCTTTAATGATACAACACTTTGGCTGTTAACATGTAATTTAATGCCCTAAAATAAAAACTATGGAAATTATTTTTAAAGTAGTATCTCAAACAGAGATGAAAAGAAGAAAGACAAATATGCACCACTCAGGATATAATCTCTGGGTATAATCAGGATATAATCCCTGGGGCTTCATCCTGCAAGGTACTGAGAATTTCCTTTCCTGTTCAGAGACCTTTCCAGTTCCATCTTGGAGTTGAGATCCTTTGCAAGATATTAAGAGCCTTGAGAACCCTAGCGGATTAAGCTTCC
Source organism: Tyto alba (assembly GCF_018691265.1). Classification (NCBI taxonomy): domain Eukaryota; kingdom Metazoa; phylum Chordata; class Aves; order Strigiformes; family Tytonidae; genus Tyto; species Tyto alba. The sequence goes on along the minus strand of NW_024881316.1, from coordinate 36,574,449 downwards.
AATACTCTCCTTACAGCCTTTTGAGGTTGTTGAAATGCAGTCAAATTTCACAAAAGCTTTTTCTGTGATTATAAGAAGCTACATAACACATAGGATTGAAGGAAACGGGAGGGACAAAATACATATTAAATAGAAAGAAGAAAATAAATAAATAAAATTATGTTCACAATGGTAATGCTTGAATGAATAGAAAAACTTATTAATATCACCAAGGAGAACTGAATCATGTCAAAGAGATACTACTCAGCTATATCAAATCGTTTAGGTTGGAAATGACCTTTAAGGTCATCGAGTCCAACCATAAACCTAACACTGCCAAGCCCACTGCTAAACCATGTCCCTAAGTACATCATCTATGCATCTTTTAAATACCTCCAGGGGTGATGACTCAACCACTTCCCTGGGCAGCCTGTTCCAATGCTTGACAACCCTTTCAGTGAAGAAACATTTCCTAATATCCAATCTAAACCTCCCCTGGTTCAACTTGAAACCTTTTCCTTTCTTCCTATCACCTGTGACCCAGGAAAATAAACCAACACCCACCATGCTACAACCTCCTGTCAGTAGTTGTAGAGTGATAAGGTCTCCCCTCAGCCTCCTTTCTCTGGACTAAACAACTCCAGTTCTCAGTCACTTCTCATAAGACTTTTATCACCAGCTTTGCTGTTCTTTGGACATGCTCCAGCACCTCACAATATTTTTGTAATGAGGGACCCAAAATAGAGCCATAAAATCAAATCACACAGGCTTTTAAAATGAAATCAGTATTTTGAAAGAGGGAGAAAATAAAGTTGAATAATACACTTGTTATAATTTATGGTTTTCTACCCTATGTTAAAGTCTTTAAACAAATATATGTGATATATAAATATATATTTTTTTTTTTTTTCTGGAAAGAATTCTACCAATTTAATTATTAGTCAGTTGTTTTAAGACAAGAGACATTACAGTTTATACATGAGAAAGAGGAGAAATATTATACACTTGAAAGCCATTATTGAATCCTTTAGTTTCTGTTAATATGCTATCCTGAGACATACAATAACATTTTAATGGTGGGTGAGGAGTGGACTGAATGTCCAGAGAGAGATTTTGGTAACCCTGTTTCAGATTTCTTGAATTATATTTGGCAAAAGACCTAAGCTTCTGTTTTGTGGACCCTTAACTTTTTGTTAACCTAACCATAACACCTCATAGGTAAAGGTATACAGTTTCTCTTATTTTAAGCCCCTCAGCACTCTTGAATCATAGAGATCGTAGAGTGCAATCAAACCCTCAATCCATTGAATGTTGATTGACATGTTCCACTGTATGCCCTTTGGGTGCCTCTCTGTGGAGTAAGAGCAACTACGTTCACCAGGCTTATGGTAGTAATGTGTCCCCATGTTTCACTCCTTGGCAGAAATATCACTGTTTATTGCCTTCTTAGCTTGTGAATGCTGCAGAATTTAGGAACTGTAAACAAGTCACTGTCTTTACTGTGTTTTTTTCCAACACCTCACTAATAACCCACCTGGAGCAGCTTGTGTAGAAGGCCAATTTTCATGTAATGATTTCTATCTGCTTCCTAACTTTTTCACTGATACAATTTTCCAGGTCTGGCTCTGTGCGAATTGGCTATTTCAGAGATGCTGCTTCCTATGACTGATAGTCAAGACTCATGGCTTCAAGGATTGTCAATGTATAGAATGAATGGAAGAGACAGAGCTAGAAATGTGGCACAAAATTGCTGTGGTACCAATATTCATTACCTTGTTTATTTGTTTCTATTATTAATAATAAGGAATATCAGTCTCCATCTTTTGTCTGTACGTGGATAAAGTAGACGTGCTGTGACATAGAGAGTGAACAGGAGGGTTAGATCTCTCATTTCTCCTATTCTGTGTGGAGCACCCATGATAAAGTAAAATCTCCTCAACCCCAAGGTTCAGCAAACATGACTCTAAGCTGAAAAAATTTATAGTTTTGGTGTATAATGAAAGTCAACAAACTGTTTATCTGAGAATAAAGGGAATTTATTTTTTAAAATCAACATTCTCCTGTGGTGAATGGCTTATTGTTCTTCCTTTATAAATGACAAAGGGTCAAGGTGAGGTACCACTTATGACAACAACTAAGTTAGCAACGAGCTAAAGAATGGCTTCTGAAAAAAATGAGTTTCCAATAGGCTTCAACAAAACTGTACATGAAATGACATACAAAGTCTAGAAGCTGATGAAGTTCATAGCATTGTGAACTAGCAGAATTCTATATTCCTGGTGAGATGTTTTACTTGATAAGGAAGCTGCTAAACTGCATTATGAGCTTCTGAAATGTAGAGTATTACATTAACAGTAACACAATATTTGAATAACAAGAACTTGGATCATACTGATAAAGTTACTATCTTGGACAAAAGGTTCTGATCTGTGGAAAAAAGAAAAATAAAATCCACAACTGTCACTGAAGTCTTCATTCAATCTTATGGCTAATTGTTGTCTCTCTCTGAAATGATGCCTGTGAATGAGGTGGTGTGGTGGGTTGACCCCAGCCAGTAGCTGATCATTACACAGCCTTTTGCTCACTCCAGCCCCTACAGTAAATGGGGGCAAAAATAAGAAGAGCAAAAGTGAGAAAATTCTTCCATTGAGATAAACATATTTCAATAAATGAAGGGAAGAGTAAAAAAAAAAAAAAAAACAAACCCAAAACAAAAGATGTAAAGGTAGTCATCACTTTCAACAAGAAGACTGATGGCCAGCCAGTCTCCAAGCAAAGGTTACTTCCCCAAAACCCCAGTCCCCTCAGTTTTTATCGATGAGTGTGATGTTAATGATACAGAATAAGGGGTGAAGATTGTCTTGGGTCTGTCTGGGATGGAGTTAATTTTCTTCATAGCAGCTTAGATGGTGTTGTGTTTTGGATTTGTGACTTAAACAGTCTTGATAGCACACTAGAGTTTTGGGTATTGATGAACAATGGGTGGGCAAGAAGTTGGGAGGGGATGAATCTGGGACAGTTGACCCCAAGTGATCTAAGCAATATTCCATACCATATGACTTCATGCTCAGCAATAAAATCATAGAGTTCTAGAATTATAGAATCATAGAATCACAGAATCATAAAATGTCTTGGGTTTGAAGGGACCTTAAAGACCATTTAGTTCTAAACACCTGCCATGGACAGGGACACCCTCCACTAGACCAGGTTGCTCAAAACTCTGTCCAACCTGGCCTTGAACCCTTCCAGGGAGGGGGCAGCCACAGCTTCTCTGGGCAACCTGTGCCAGTGTCTCACCACTCTCAGAGTAAAGAATTTCTTCCTTATATCTAAACTAAATCTACCCTCTTTCAGTTTAAAACCATTGCCCCTCATCCTATCCCTACACTCCCTGATAAGGAGTCCCTCCTCATCTTTCCTGTAGGCCCCCTTTAAGTACTGGAAGGCCACTATAAGGTGTCCCCAGAACCTTGTCTTCTCCAGGCTGAGCAACCCCAAATGTATCAGCCTGTCCTCATAGAAGAAGTGCTCCAGGCCCCTGGTCATCTTTGTGGCTGCCTCTGGACCTGCTTGAGCAGGTCTATGTCTTTCTTATGTTGGGATCACCAGAGAAGGTGAAACAAAAAATGCCCAAACAATAGGCCTCAAACCAAAGTTGACTTCTGAGTAAATTCCCCGACCAGCAACCAGCATCTTATCAGCAGCATGAAGCAACCAGCATCTTATCAGCATGAAATGCAACCCTGGAAACAATCCCTGAAAACTATAAGTAAACAACAGGAAGTAACTATAAATCCCAAATGCAAAGAAAAACAGAAACTCCTCAGATGTGCCCGGATCCTGGCCAGATCCGGACATGCCTGAGTGAGGCATGTCAGTCTACCAGATGTCTCCCATGCATTATGTATAGTTTTGTTTGTTAAACTGTATAAAAGCTGGACCCTCTCACAGCACAGACGGAGACCTCACCTACGAGTGGACGCACTGTGTAGGACTTCCCAATTGCCGGGAAAGGCTCTCCGACCCTTCGCTGTGACGGGGCTCCCCAGCTGATGCATGGGTCGGGGTGATGGTAAAGTATGAGAGCAATTGGTGATGTATCTTTCTTAATCACTACAGCTAGCTTTATGTAGTAATGACTAGGTGCATTACCTTGCTTATTCTTTCTGCTGCTTTAAACTAAAGTAAAATAAGCCTATTTCTTTAGCTTGGTGTCTGTGTCCTTTGTGTTAACCTCGTCAACTGGCAAAACAGAAGGACACAGTGCTACAGGTGGAGTGTCACCAGAGCAGAGCAGAATTACCTCCCTTGACCTGCTGGCTTCCTGAGGGAAGAAGGAGGAAGGGGCGATGTTAAGAGTTAGGACATGAGTCTTCCCAAGTAACTGCTACACAAGATGAAGCTCTGCTTTCCAGGAAGTGGTTAAACATTTGCTTGCTGATATGAAGTAGTGATTTTTTTTTTTTTTATTTTGCTTTGCTTGTGCACACATTTATTCTTCACCTATTAAACTCTCTTTATCTCAGCTAACAGGGTTTCTTGCTTTTTCATTTCTGATTATCTCCCCTATTCAGAAGGTACAGAATGAGTGAGCAGCTGGGTGGAGTTTTAACTGCCAGCCAAGGTCAACCTACCACAAGAGTCTTGTGACTTGTTTTAATATCCTGAAAAGTGTTAATTCATTTGTCTCTTCAACTGATCTATCTTTCTGTTTCCATTTCCTTGTTTTGTTTTTTACTTGTTTTGAGAATATAAATACTGAAATGCAATCATGCACATAAACCTGTTCATATTCACCTAGTACTTCAAGCAGCATTGCTTTTATGGCAGTGCTGTTACCATAACTTTTCCCTTAGATTTTTTTTTTTTTTATGTAATATTTTGTTAATCACAAATGGATTAATAAGTAAATGTATCTATCACAAAACCATTTTTAGAATTTGTCAAAAGTATTTTTTAGATAATCATCTTTCCATTCACTACTTCCTTAAATTCTTTGCTCTGTATTATCAGACTCCTGCATCATAGGAATCTATCGTTTGGTCTGCCACTCAGTCACTTTGGCACAGATCTTGACAGTTTAGACTTGAATTAGCTTTAGTTTTCTCAACTTTTCTTACTTTTCCATAATTTTCATTCATTATTCCACAGAACTTTTGTTATTAATATATCATTCCACTAATTTTGACACTGTGCTCAGAATCTCATAGACTTTCTGATTTTATACCTGCTCTATATCTCTGTTTAAATTGAACACAATATACTTATTTCTTCATGTTTTGTAGTGTTATATGGTTTATTCATATCACTCCTTCTATACCTGGTACAGACTTTCATAAATATGGTGCGTATATTTTGAGTCACCAATATATTCAAAAACATGTATCAATCTGTCATCTTGAATCTTATCAAAATCAATAAACATAGATTACTTTCTTTCTAATTACTTAATTAGCAGAGATATTGTGAAAGCAGTTTGATATATAGTTAGGAGGGCATATGAGGCTCAGGCACATACAGTCTACTTTCCTTGTAAATGATACTTTAGATCATCAGTGTGGAAAATATCATTTCACACTTGATTTGCTACTTTGGGGAAAAGAACATTAAGATTCACATTTCCTTCCCAACCTTCATCTTCCAGGGCTCATCTGACATGTTACCATAAGTGTGTTATGTACTACATACTGCAATATTGCTTCACAGGTATGCTAAAAGGCCTCAGTTTCTCATCTGTCTACCTATCTATCTATCTAGCCTGTCACGTTGTCTTTTCTTTTGAGAACGAGAATGCCAACAATTTCTACTTCCTTATTCCTTTAATGCTTTCATAATTTTTCATCTCATTTGCTGAACATTGCTTTAGGATGAGCTCAGCCTGAAGCAGAAGTGTGGGTGGTAGGCAGCATAAGGATAAATTTTACTTTGATGTGAAGAACTTGTGGGGTGAAACTTTCAGAAAGAGACGCCCATAAATTAATCATGAGATTAACTCTTTTAAAAAATACAACTCTCTTGTGAGAGAAAATCTAATGAGAATTACTCCTTTCTCTGAGGTGTGGAATTGCCGTTTCCTTGTGTAAAATGAATTCATCTGACAAGACTTCACTGTAGACCTAAATGTTCTACAGCTGCAGAACTGTGTACAGAAGATGTGAAGCACTACCATCTCCACTGGGTGAATTCTGACAGCTGTTACAAACTTGCTACTAACTGTCAAGTGACACTGTCAATCCCATTACTTACCTCTTTATATGCCAAGGGAATGTTACAAGCTTCAAGCAAAATAAAAGACAAAGTTTGAAGACCTATCACATAATACTTGTAATACTGGTTTTATAGAGTTCATATCAAAACCTCATTTGTAGAAGTAAATCAGATACGGAAAAATCCAACACATTAATCAAAACAATCAAGACTCATCTATGTAAGTGGCAAATGATATTTCAAAATCCTTGTAACCAATCTGTTACGCATCAGCCATAACTGATCACAGTTCAGTTAATACAGAATCATTTAGCCTGCTCTAGGATTAAGTAGTGAACCTAACTGAGAAACATCTGAAATTATGTAAATTTAAGCATTGTTAGAACAGAGGCTTGAGCTGTGTCAAAGTTAATTTACTAAGTTAAAGGAATAACAAATGTCAACATTGCAGAGCCTTGGTTTTAAGCAATAGGAAAGGAACATGAACAGATAGGCCATTCTAAAGCTCTGAATTCCAGCAGTATATTTAAACCAGATTATGTCTATAGGAAACTCCTGCTCTGAATTTTAAAAAGTCACAATGGACACAAAATGGAAAATATCCTCATATATTATTCAGTCTGCCGTATCTTGACATTATAAACCACTATCATGTTCTTTGCAAGCTGTGATCCACATCCCAGTAGAAATATGAAAAATTATCTGTTATAGCCAAATATTGATCAAAAAGGGCATTTTGATGTGGTCTGAATATATGTATTTTGTCTATTAACAAAGAAAGTAAAGGTTAATGAAAATATGTGAACAATGGATAATGCTGAATAATAAGGAGGTCACACAGTATTTTCCATTTCTGCTTGAGGCCAAAAGTAACATTTAAGAATTCAGACTGTTTTCAAGCTTTATAAATGTTATAGCATTAGCTATTCTCTGCCTGGAGAAATAAGAACTGATAGGCTTCAGGAGTGTATATAGAGATAGTATAATATTAAATAATGTTTGACTTCAGAAGTTATTTTATATTCAGTTAGTTCTGAAATTACATATTTTCTGATAAATATGCTATATACAGTAAAAAAAAAAAAAAAAAAGAAAAAAGTGATACAGAGGACAGGAAATCAAGCTATAATATTTTTATATTTTTATATTAGGTTCTGGGAAGGGTTTACCACTACCAACTGTAGTACAATATAGATTTTTTAATGATAAATGAACAAAAAAAACCCAAACAAACAAACAAACAAAAAAAAAGAGCTGGCATCCCTACTGAGAGTAAATTGAATTATCTGAAGTTCTATCTCATCACATAATCATAAGTACTGTATTTGAGGAAGAAATGGAAAATGTGAGGTTAAATAAAAACTGGTTCATTCGCTTTCTTGTCATGCAAGAGTCAGCTGAGAGTGGATGGATAAATGAGGCAAAATGCACCATTAAACCTGAAAGGCTAACTGAGGTTTAAGAACGTTAAAAGGAGTCATGTCTGCAAAGATTTCTTCAAAATATGATGCATTATTTTCTTTCAAGTACTTATCAAGGAAATACTGGCCCTGGAGAAAAATTTCAATTAAAAGAAAGGAACTGTTGTATAGATTACTGTAGGATAATATATGCAGTTTATTGCAAGTCAGTTTATTCTCAGTCATCAGTTTTTCTTGCAAAAGATAAATTACGATCATATGGTAAATGTACTGAAAATAAATTTTATATTCCTTATAAAAATTCCATATTTTATCTTCCTTATTTCTAGGTAAGCATATGATCAAGTAATCACAGAATCACACAACCACGGAATCAGACAATAGTTGAGGTCAGCCTCTGGAAGAAGGGACCTCCAGAGGTCTTCCAATCCAATCTCCCTGCTCAAGCAGGGACACCTAGAGCCAGTTACTCAGGTCTGTGTCCAGATGGCTTTTGAGTCTCTCCATGGTGGGAGATTCCACCAACTCTCTGGGCAGCCTGTGCCAGATGTCAGCCACCCTCAGAGTAAAAGTGTTTTCTGATGTTCAGACAGTACTTTTCTGTTTGTGCCCATTGCCTCCTCTCGTTACTGGGCACTGAAAAGAGTCTGCCTTGCTCATATTTAGTTTCTCCATTGAAATATTTATACAAATTGATAAGATCAGCCCTGAGCCTTCTCTTCTCCAGGCTAAAAAGCCCCAGCTCTCTTTTCATGGAGGAAATGTTCCAGTCCCCTAATCATCTTTTTCCTTTCACTGGACTCTCTTCAGTATGTCCATACCTCTCTTTCACTCAGGAGCCCAGAACTGGACCCAATGCTCCAAGTGTGGCCTCACCACTGTTGAGTAGAGGGGAAGGATCACCTTCCTCAACCTGCTAGCAACACTTTATTTAATTCTGCTGAGGATACCCTCTGACTTCTTTGTAGCAAGAGCACATTGTTGTCTCACATTCAACTTGGTATCTTCTAGGACCCCTAAGTCATTTTCTGCTGAATTGCATTCCAGTTGAGTAGACCGCAGCATATATTTGGGCATGGGGTTGTTCCTCTTCAGTTGCAGGCTTCCACATTTCTCCTTGTTGAATATCAGCCAACTTTATTGGATCCCTCTCCCTGTCAGGGACTTATCCCATGGGACTCTTATAAGCAGATCCCTGAAGAGGCCAATATCTGCTCTCCTGAAGTCCAGGGTTATGAACTTGTTTTGTTTTTTTTTTTTTTTTGCCCTGCTGGCTACTCTCAGGATACTGAACTCTGCCATCTCATGGTCACTGCAGACAATGCTGCTTTCAACTTTCAGCTCCCCAATTAGCTCTTCCTTATTAGTGAGCATGAGGTCCAGCAGAACACCTCTCTTTATTAGCTCCTCAATCACTAATAGTGGACATAGTATTATATAGTCTTTCAATTTTCCTATAGAAAAGACTTAAAAGACATTATGTTTAAAAATGTAGATTATCTTTTTTGCCATGCTGCCACATGCACCGACACAACACTTTCTGAGACTAAGCTTTTTATCAGATAGGTTTGGAAGAATGTTTTCCATGTCAAGAGATTATCACACTTGGTTAGAACCTTATGAATGTTATGCTTAATTTTAAAAATATATGAAATATTTCTGTTGTTTTCCTTCTTTCCCCACCCTGCTTCTGTGGTTAAAAAAAAAAAAAAAAAAAAAAAAAAAAAAAAGGAACTAGTTTATTTTTATTTACTTATATATCTACTTATATACACCTTTGCCATTTTTAATTCTCCCAAACACCCTGTGTTTGGAGTTTGAAAAAAAAAAACAACTTTTAATTCCTAGTCAAAGTTAAAGAACTCAGCAAAAACCAAAAACATTCCTTTGTTTTTGGCTTGATGTAAAACTCTTGAAATCAATAGATGTTGTTCCACTGGCTTCTCTGGAACACAGGTCAAGTCCTTAGGGGGCAACTGTGGAGAATACTTGTTTATAAAACACTTTGGAGCTGTACAAATTTTTTTCTGAGCTTGTCATGGGTAATTTGAGCAAAACTAAAATGCACTTGATCTTGTGAAAGACTATTTCTTCTTCTCTAATGGCAGAGATAAGAAAAGAGGCTGAGGGAGCTGGGATTTCTTAGCCTGGAAGAGGAAAGTCTTGAAGGGGACTTAACAGCAATCTTTTAAAACTGAAGACGAGGTTGCCAAGAAAACAGAGCAAGGTCCTTTATTAAGGTATGCAGTAAGAAAATTAGAAACTGGTCATAATTTGGAATGCATGAGGATTTACTATGAGAATAGTCAATTATTGGAAAGAGTTGCACTTATAGACTATATAGTCTTGGTCCTTGGAGATCCTCAAATTCCAGTTAGACAAAACCCTCAAAGACTGGTCTGAACTCAGTGTTCATCCTCCTTTGAGCTGGTGGTTGGACTAGAGACCCCCTGAGATCTTTTTCAACCTAAGTGACTTCATGACTCAGATTTCTCCTGAGAGCACTGGATCTTTATAGCCCTTCCCATTACCATATATTTATGTGAAAATTAAGCTGTTCACACACACATAAACATATATATATATATCTGTATATTAGTTCTTACTGATATCTTAATGGTGAGTTCAGTAATAATTTACCAAAAGTATATCTCAAAAAATGAAAGCTACAAAAATATTAAGATTTCCGAAGTAAACTTTCTCACTGTTTGCACAGAACTCTTCATGATAAAACACAACCCCCCTCCTGGTATTGCCAAGTTGTTCATATATTTCTTATCAAATGACCAGAATTTCCTCTGAAAATCAAAGATTGCTAAATAAAATTATTCTAGTGACTAATGGGGTAGATTAAGGGTATCTTAATTTTGGTTTGTATTAAATTTAATCTGAATCTTGAATTTTCCTTGTTGAGGATAGGATGCAAAAAACTTTTCATACTTCTAACTCCAGAATATAAGGCAAAATTAACATTACTGAACATACATGCAACCTATATTTTCACAAACACTGCCTTCCTCAAACATAATTTAACTAATAACTGCTGCTTTTGTAGTCACCTGCTTTTTCACTTTCACCCTCTGAAGATGTGGTTGATGAAATTACAATTTTTCATTTGGTATGTTTGTTAAGTGTAGGACCCTATGATATTTAACTGAATAAATTAAATTATTTTTTCTGGGAAAATACAAAAGAAACCCAAATGTTTGAATCTGTGAATTGTCTTAGTTGTGGCCTTATATAATAAAATGCAGAAAAAGTTATGATATTTTACATTTTAAAGATTTATTAATAAAATCTAAAATTGTTTAGGACTTCTATCATGGAACCAGGAATAAATGTGAGTTTCTTTTGGGTTATATTCTGAGAGACACCACTGGATAATCTTGCTCTGAGTGGTCAATCATACTAAGGACTCAGTAAAACTCAGATGCGATGTTGGTCCCATAAGTCTCTTTTATGCCATAAGCTTAAAAATCTAGTACATTTCTATTTGTTGTTGTGCTGAACTAATTGAGAAGACCTTAATAATTTAGCTAACAAAGAAAACAAATTGAGACAGGCTACATTTTCTTTCATGATGGAATTTTAGATACAAGTCTAATGCTAGAGTTTTTCTCAATTAATAAGCTTGGACATTTTTCTTACATTGCATAATGATAGATCTAATGACACAGTTTAAAGCTTTACATCATAAATTATAATACTTTATAATGTTTTTAATGTAAGTGGGAGTAATTATAGAAAGAGGAGTAAATCCATGTAGGAAAAGGTGTCAGTATATCTCTCTTAAACCCATGGAAATTATTAGAAAATATTTTTGAAAGATCTGGCCCTTAGTTCTCAGCACTCTAAAATGTGAATAACCCTCAATTCCTACTATGTTTCTAATATTTCATCCTAAGAATGAAATATGTTTCATGAAATAGTTGTCAGGATAAAATTTAAAAATTTCTCAAAGGGTATTTCAGTGCATAGTTTAGAAAGGCTTTCCCTCTTTCTTTATTGCTTGCTTGCTTGCTTATTTATTTGTTTAGAAAAGCAAATTCAGTTATTTTCTGACTCTTAGCAGAATTTTTTTTTTTTCCTTCTAGATATTCACAAGCCCATTGATAGCTAGTGGCTTATTAAATCTTTAATAAATAACATTATAACTTATCTCTATAAACTCAAATCAATACAATGCTGCAGAGATAACGTCATCTGCGACCTTTTTGTTTCATATCTTTTTTATTAAACTTAGATAACTCAGTAGCTCTTCATTCAGAGTTTGAAAAGCAGCTTATAAAATGAACATTTGAAACTTTCTCTTGGAGTAGAAATTGCAGTCAACACTGACATAGAAAGCCACAGTGTCAGTCTGGCACTTCATGCTCTTACAAGATAGCTAAACTGGGCATATGAAACTATAAAAACCCCATATTCTAAAAACGATGTGTATATGTAGCTTAATTCTATACATATGTTAATCCCTTGCCAGCACTTCTCTAACATGCATGATTTGACTTTTACATTAATTGTTTTCACAATATAAGAATAAGCACCAACTATTCAAAGTCTTATGAATTTTAGAAATCTTGTTACTGTACATATTAAACTTAAATATAGTTATGGTCCTTCCACTCAGATAAGAGCTTGATGCTACAGAAAGGTTGATAACTGTAAGGAGTAAAGCAAATTTTTAAGGAGATAAATATAAAACCCCACATTTTTGCTAGAAAATAAAATCCCTTTTTTTGTTTAACATGGAATTAATTATCTTTTTTTTTTTTTTTTTTTTTTTTTTGTAAAATTACAATAATTTCAGATAAGCAGTATGGTTTATTAAGTCAGTCTACTTATTACAGCATTACTATATATGGAATTCACTGTTGTTTATCATTGTATAGAACAAGATACCATATAAATTATTTTACAATATCAATGCCCACATACATCAGGGAACTATCATTTCTAGAGAAGAAAGAGCAGCTAAAAGACCCAGTTTGCTTCCAAAAGTGTTCAAGTTTTCCCATTCAAAGAAAGGTGTTTTAGGCTACTTTAAATTCATACCAACAATAGAAAGTTCTACAATACCAAAGGACAGAGAATTGGAGCATTAATCAATTTAAATCTCTGTATAGGGTTTATGTGGCAAGGTTTTGGTAGTGGCTGGGGGCTACAGGGGTGGCTTCTGTGAGAATCTGCTAGAAGATTCCCCCATGTCCAACAGAACCAATGCAACCAGCTCCAAGACAGACCTGCTGCTGGCCAAGGCCAAGCCCATCAACGATGGTGGTAGTACCTCTGGGATAACGTATTTAAGAAGGAAAAAAAAAAAGAACCTGCACAATTTCAGCTGAAGAGAGGAGTGAGAATATTTGAGAGAGACACCTCTGTAGACATTTCAGTGAAGAAGAGGGGGTAGGAGGTGCTCCAGGTGAGAGATCAGAGATTGCCCTGCAGGCTGTGGTGAACACCATGGTGAGGCAGGCTGTGCCCCTGCAGCCCATGGAGGTCCACAGTGGAGCAGACACCCACCTGCAGCCTGTAGAGGACCTTGAGTGGGAGCAGGTGGATGCCTGAAGGACACTGACCCCTTGGGAAGCCCATTCTGGAGCAGGGTACTGGAAGGACCTGTGGCTCTGTTGGAAACCCACACTGAAGCGGTCTGTTCCTGAAGGACTGCACTCCGTGGAAAGAGACCCACACTGGAGCAGTCTGGAGAACTGCAGCCTGTGGGAAGTACTCAAATTGGAGAAGTTCATGGAAAACTGTCTCCCATGGGAGCGATCCGACACTGGAACAAGGGAAGAGTGTGAGGAGTCCTTCCCCTGAGGAGGAAGGAGTGGTAGAGACAGTGTGTGATGACCTGACCACAACCACCATTCCCTGTCCCCCTCTGCCACTCAGGGAAAGGAGATAGAGAAATAGGGAGTGAAGTTAAGCCCAGGAAGTAGGGAGGAGGGTGGGGAGGGTGTTTTAAGATTTAGTTTTTATTTCTCATTATCCTACTCTGACTTGATTGGTAATAAATTAAACTATTTTTTTCCCCAATTCAAGTCTATTTTGCCTGTGACAGTGGTTGGTGAATGATCTGTCCCTGTCCTTACCTTGTCCCATTTGCCTTTCGTTATATTTTCTCTCCCCTGTCTGGCTGAGGAGGGGAGTGATAGAGAGGCACCTAGTGTCCATCCAGGGTCAACCCATCACAGCCTCAAAAAACTGCTAGGGTCCAGTTCATTTTGAAAGACTATGCCAAAACCTTACGTTGTGAAATTTAGACAGAGGGCCAAGAGTAGTAGTTCCTAAAAAGGAAATCTTTGTGTGCTTTACCATGAGAAAAATCTCATGAAAACAGACTTGTTAATGTGTCTAGTCACAGATAGTTTTTTACCTCAAAATGTAATCATAAAAATAACAGTCTATTAAATGAATCTTAAGAAAATACTCTACAAACTGTCTGTAATATTAGGGTAGTATAAATATAAAAATGAGAGAGAAAGGGATAATTCATCTCCAGCATTGCAGATGGACCATAAAAAGTGCTAAATGTGGTTTGATTTATTCCTTTAGAATAGCTGATTTCTTGTGTGGGCCATCTACCCCACTCCCTCTATGCTTGATAAAATGAAGTAAGAAAATGGAGATTTTATAGACTTTTCAGCCGTCTATGCAAAGACAGTAATCTGGACTGAATTTTTTTCTACCTTATAGTTTGTGCAACCTGTGGTTCCCACATAGGTCAACATTAAAACTCCTCTTGGATTTCTGAATCATGCTTTGAATGACTTTTCGGGCATAATTTTATACAAAATCTGCTAAAAATATGAATAATATATGTTTACTACTTCAAGTCTGCAGGCTACATTTGAGATACATAAATACTATTACATTTCTTAGAGCTATGAACAGTTACTCGTGAGCATATTTTAAGACTGGTTGAATTTTTATATGCTCAACAGTAGTACTTCTGAAGAGATTTAACGAAGATTTCAGTCCTCATGCCTTAAATCTTTATTTTACACATTTTTAGGAGTTTTATAGTCTAGAATATTTCATTGTTCAGTAGGGGCTTGAAGGCAGCTGGCATATTTGCAGTGATTTTAATGAGCTTTGGGTTAACTTTATTATGTTCTGGGAAAACAGAGTATTTCTGGGTGACAATACTAATTCAAATTTTGAGTAAATGTAGACATTCAAACAAGTTAAGGCCAAAAAAGACTATTATTGTAATTTCATATTCCATCCCATATAACACAGACTATAATATCACACACAAATGACTACATTAAACCATGTGGGAAATATTGAACTGGTGAAAAAATAAGATTATAAAAGGGATTGTGGAGCAAATAAAGATCATGGACAGAGAGGGAAATTAAGTTGTTATGAGGTAATAGAAGTGAAACTCCTCAGGTGGTCTTCCTCAAGGATAGACCTTACAATAGGTTCCAGGTAATATTTTTGTTAGCTACTGTGGCAGTATCTAGACTATGCACTTATATGTTCCAAGTTCTACTCTCATCTGCCACTACTCAATATGAAATTAGAAATCATCAGCAACAGCAGCTTCGGAGAAGGTTCCATGACAGTAGTCCAGATTTGTCTGGATGGGAAAATTCAGGGGCTTTTGCCTCTTACAGCATCTCAGATGTTAACCTGTGAGGCTGAAGTGATGACCTGACACTTTAGAGCACCTCCACTACCTGAATACTGGCCAGTTTCTTTCAGCATGAGATGTAGTGTTGAGGATCCTGAGAAAAGACAAGGATGCAAATAGCAAGATCACCATCCTGCTTTTCAGAAGATCAGACTTGGACCTTTTCAGGATCTGCTTGGAAGAGGCCCATGAGATATAGTCCTGGAGATGAGTCCAGGAGAGCTGGTTGATTTTAACTGAACAATTTTGAAACACAGAAAACAAAGCAAAGGCAACAGGAGGCCTGCATGGATGAACAAGCTGATCCCAACCAAGCTGAAGCATAGATAAGACACATATAAGTGGAAGACGGGTCAGATCACCCAGTAACAATCAAGAACAGTGTATGGTGATACAGGGATGAAGATAGGACAGACAAAGTCCACCAGGAGTTTAATCTCCTGAATGATATAAAGGGCAACAAGGAGAGCTTCCACGGGTATATCAGCAACAAAAGGAGGACTAGGAAAAATGTGAACTTGATATTAAATGTGTCAGGGAACCTGGTAAAAAGAGCACAGACAAGACCAAGATAGTTGACTATATACAAGCCCATGGGAAAGCATTACCAATAGGATGAAGGGAGTTGTCCTTCCCCTCTACTCAGCACTGGTGAGGCCACATCCAGAGTGTTGGGTCCAGTTCTGGGCTCCCTAGTGCAAGAGAGACATGGACATACTGGAGAGAATCCAGCAAAGGTCTGCAAAGATGATAAAGAGATTAGAACATCCATCGTTAACAAGAGCCTGGGAGAGCTAGGATTGTCCACATTGAAGAAAAGGCTCAGGAGGATCTTAGCAAAGTGTATAAAGACCCAATTCAGGGCAGTAAAAAAGGTGGAGTCAGACTCTCTTAAGTGGTGTTGAGTGACAGGATGAGAGGTACTGGGCACATATTGAAATAGAGGTAATTCCATTTAAACATAAAAAAATTATCTTTCCTATGAGGGTGGTCATCCACTGCAACAAGTTGATCAGAGAAGTTGTGGAGTCTCCATCCTGGAAATACTCACAACCCAACTGGTCAAGGTCCTGGGCAACCTGCAGTAGTTGAGCCTGCTTTGGGCAGGCATGTTGTACTAGGTGATCTCCAGAAGTACCTTCAAACCTCCACAGTTTAGCAAATCTGTGAAGATAAAGTGGCAGAGTCATCATCAGTGTGTCATATATCACCTTAAAGACATCGTGTGCCTTCACAAAAATTCCGCAATACAGCCACCCAGCCATGAGACAGCATTTTTTTCTTTTTGTTTTTTTTTTTTTTCTTGTTTACTATCTTATGCTTTAAAGTCATAACTCTTCAAAATCTTTGCAAAGAATACAATCACCAGAGCTAGTACCACTGCAATATTTACAAGCAGAAAGTAATTTAGGTGGATCAATGTCACAATAAACATTCTTTACCTCTATTCCTGACATTTTAGCTTTCTCATGAATTTCTAGATCTGGCATTTATGAATAAGCCTGAGGATATTAAATGACTCAAATCTGCCTACTAACAACTTGTATCAACTTTTGTAGCAGTCAGCAACACTACAGCTGATTGGCTAGCAATATGCATCTACAAGATTTTGTTTCTTCACAGGTAATGTGTAATCATTGACATTTGGGCTGAATTAACTGCCTTTTTTTTTTTTTTTTTTTTTTTTTTTTTCAGTTAACAGAGAAAGGGAAAACAGATAGAGTTGATCACTGTCATGAAAAAAGTCTTTCCATGTGCAGCTCGGTCCCTTCCACATCCTCCTTCCCTGTAGTAGCCTGTCCATCCCCTGTGTCTTTCCTCCCTCTGACATGATTTTACAGGAACTTGTGAGATAACTGCCAACCTCAGGACAAGCATTTGTGATTAGCAGTGATGCTAATGGGAAAAAAACAGGCATACTAATTTTTGTCCTGGAAATATTTCCTGTCACTGTATGTGCAGGGTGGGGAAAGTGAAGTTTTCATTTATTTCCTAGCTTATCCTTGTCATAGAGGACAACTGCTGAAACTCAAGTAGCTTTTCAAATATCCAAGAACATTCTGATTTTCAGATCAATTATCTCATTTTAACGCAGTTAGATTTTATGAAATTTTTATATAGCATCACAAACTGGAGGATCTTTACTTAGACTAGAATGCAGGGTTTTTTTATTAAAGAGAACAGATCATTTCTTTTGCATCTAGCTGGACATCTAAACTGTGACTGCCAGTTGGGGTACACGAAGGAGTTACCGGGAAGTGACACCACACAACCTATCAACTGAGCCTTGAGAACTGGCTATGTACGCTTTCTCAGCCTGTAATTGGAATGACGTACTGTGACTTCGCCTAGACATGAAGACAGAACAAACTAACTGAACTTACTTAATGGTTCCTATAATTTAAGAACATGCACTCAGCTATGGTGGATCAGCTGGCATCCATTACAGTTTTTACTTTGGTGGTTCATTCCTGTCTTTCAGGCTGGGATTAAAGAAAGTTTGGAATTTTTTGCAGGATGGGATGAAAGGAACACCACCTGCTTTTTTGCTGTTATGTGTGACAGAATAGTTGGTCCATGCTGTAGGGAAATGTTTCAAGATTGTGTGATATTATTCTAATCTGCTGGAAAAGAAACAGTAAATAACAATTACAGCAAAAGCTTACCTTTTAGTGTTAGAGAGAAGACAGACTATAGAAGAGGAGTGATATTCGCTCTGATAATACTGTTGCATATACTAACACAAATGGATTATATTGCTATTTAACGCTGGATGGCCTTTTCAGATGTGGTTTGATATTACATAATTAAATGAAAGGACATCAAGTTTTTCAGAGAGTTTAACTAAAGGGCAACACAATGACAGATGGCCTGAAAGCAGAACAGAAAATGGCAGAATGGTAAAAGTTATCAGAAAGTATCATTAGTCTGCTACAGTCCAGATTCCAACAAAAGAGGTGAGAAAAGCTGAACACATGCATGAAAGAAATTCACTTACCCTCAGTCCTTCCCTACTTCAGAATCAGTCTGGGTGCTGGTGTCTGTTATGGAGGGGCTGAATCCAGTGGCCCCAGTGAGCTGAGAATGCTGAAGCTGTGTGCAGAGGTCCAACCTGTAGAAAGGCTGAGCATGTATTACCAGTAGCCACATGCACACAGAGCACACATATACACCATGTATATACATCTCTGGCTGCACAGAAAACACAAGCAGACACAGAACACTCAAATGAACACAAACAGAACCAATGACCACATCCTTCTCCCCTCTCTGGCTGGTCCATTGATGAGGAAAAAAAAAAAAAAAAAAAAATGTGTATTGCTTCAGTAGCTGGACTCGGACACTCTTCCCAGTATCTGACTATTGGACCCTAGTCTCTCCAGTTTCTGGCACACAGACATACAAACTCTGAGGCTGCAGTCCTGCTCCAGTAATTGGTATGGACTGTCTTGCTCACAAATACACACACACTCACATAGAGAGCTAGCCAGGAAAGCCCTGGTCCCTTTGCCCTCTCCAGCTCCTCCCATGGTATCACACACATCTGGCTCCCAGGCTCTCACCTACTCACCAGCTAGTCTGGTTTGAGCTTCATGAGCACTCACACTCACTCACACACCCGCGCTTGCTCCAGTTGCTGACTCCATGAACACAGGGATCCTTATGACCTGATGTCCCACTCCAGGTGCTGGCACTTAAATCCAGTAACTGGCATCTGGGCACCCAGACCATCTGGTCTGTGGTCCGACTCCAGTTGCTGCACTCACACCTGTGTAGACACACATACACAGACACACACACAGAGAATAGTCTCTGAGCCAGGAAAAGGAGTTACAGACTAATTTAATAGGATGATAGGGTAGATTGCATGTCCAGACAAGAGAATTTATCAGCACATTATTTACACACAACAGGCCCTTTCTTACCCGCTTACACTACTATTTTCCATTCTTGTTTCTCCCCAAATCACCTACATCACTCCTCTTCCCTGCCTTTGTTTCCAGCCATAAGCATACCATAAGGCTTGGGCAATCCCAAAATTTTCTTCTCTTGCATCCCACACTGTGTCCCATCCCCCTAGGCAGCAACCTCCCTCAGTCCAAAAAGTGCTGTCCCATTAACTCCTCTTGATGGGTTTCATGCACAGAGAATGATGATGATGGCTGTCTTGGGACAGCCCTGGGAAGGGACCAGACAATGTGTCCCCTTCCTCTGAGTCTTTAATGTGGGCTCCCACCTGGCTTTGTGCCTCTGTGCTCCTCTGGGCTGTGGACATACTCTCCTATATTTGAGTGTGGTGAAAATGAAGTGCAGTCTGTGCACAGATCTTTTTTACAGTTTCTTCATCTCAACCCAAGGTAAAAGGTTTGCCAAGTTACAGCCTTTATTTGTTCTGTGTTCACACTCCCACGGTGTAAGAAATTGTGAAACAACTATGGGATTAAGAATTAACTGATAAGAAGAAATATTGGGTCCTATTTATCCGTCTTTGCAAATAAAGCACAAGAATATGAGTCAATTTTTATGACATAGACTGTTAACTATCTGGAAATTTTCTTTCCTCCTTCTTTACAGAGTATCCAATGTATGTCAGGATACATAGGACATGTATCCTCCAAGTGAGTTTTTGCACTGACTTCTGTGAACTTCGGATGAAATTCTAAGTCTCTTGGTCTTTCTATCTAGATAACACTTCAAAATCATGTTAGTCCTATCCATAATATGGTATCTAATTCAACCTGGGATGCTGCTTCATCCTTTAAGTACAACTGTTACTAAATGCTATTGTGTTAAAACAACAATTTAACGGCATTTAAAGGTATGCCAGTTAGGAACTATTTTCTTCATACAACTGAAATTCAGTAATTCAGAGTAATGCAGAGTTATGTCCCTGTCTGTGTTGTGAAATCAATATTCTGCCACCCATGAAATCACATGCTGCTCAATGGCTCTTCTGGTTGTGCAAAGGGAGGAGCATAACTTTTCAAGAAGTCAGGGAACCTGTAAAGCACAGTGGAATTTATGCACAGTGTAAAATTATATGCTTTACTTAACTGGGGATAACAAACCAATCACATTAGAAAAATATGGAATATGATCTAAACTAACCTGAAATTGGTAAAATGTATATTTAAGCGTCCTGTGACTGTACTTATCAGAAAGCCATAGTAGTCCAGGTAATTCATATTAAATGTGATGGAATAACAACTATTTCTATAAAGACTAAAATTACAAATAAATAAATGGTTCCAGACATATCAAAGAAGGTTATTAGACCTTAACATCAGGACTATAAAGTTCTCTTGAAAACAATAGTAAGGCATTTATTTTCCAAGTCCAGAACATTATTTGCCTTTATTTAACATAAGTAAGTTTAATTTGATTTTGTCCCAGAAAAACGTTTTGATTTGTGTAGAGGAAAATAACATCTGGTAGTGTATTTTTTTTTTTTTTTTTTTTATTGGAAACTATTAGAAGACTTTAGATATTGGACAATTAAGAAGATTTACAAGACAACAAAATTTTGAAAATATAATTATACAATCATTGTAACCTAAAATTATTTTAATAAAATATTTCTAAGGTCATTTTGTCTCTACTGATGTTGCAAATATAGAAATTTTGTACTTATGAGTATATAAAACAGATTATCTACATTATGTAGGAGAACAGATTTAAGAACTATTTTTTTGAAACTTTCTGTAGTTTAGTGTGAGGTTTTTTTAAGCAAGAAAGAATGTAAACTCTTTAACTAATTCTTTATTTCTGCTTAAGTCAAACTGTGACTTCCTATTACAATTTTCATATTACTAGTCAAAACTGAACCTAGTAGAATCAATAAGAAATTACAAACTAAGCTCTGTATAATCTAACTGTAATTTGATGGCCAATGTCTTTAAGATGCATGTGTGAGCTGAAAGTTAAGATTGGTGAGAAGATGAAAGGAGAGAATTATTCTATTACTTAAAAAATGAGTGACCACAAAGGCCTGTTGACATTTTCTTTTTTTTTCAGGATGTTGAAGCTGATGAAGACCCTGATATTCTAAAATAAATTGAAGTGACAATTCACTTTGTACAAACACACATATGTCTACATCAGGAAAATGTGTTTTACTCTTTTCTTCTTTTGTTTGCAACTTCTACTGTAGTCACGTTTGGAGAAAATGGTTTTTCTGCTGCATTTAGAACGGATGTTTATATTATTTTAAAATATTAATGAAATTAAAACTGTGCTATAATTGAGTCTAAACATGGATTCTGGGTCAGGGACCCTAAAGACAAGGTGGAGAGGAAGATAACCACAAGTGACAATACATCAGAAAGGGTAACAGACAAAACAGCATAAAAATTGCTGTGGTGATAGGCATGCAGGGGAACAGGACATTGCAGGTGAGTTTCAAATTATGAAGCAGGGACCATGGGACAGAAAATAGAAATAGAGAGGCATGAAAGGATTTTTGTTTTTACTAATAAGAATTGTTTAATGTTTAAAAATTGGAAGGATTTTAAAGGGTAATAATTAAGGAAGAAATATGAGTAATTTTTTGAAAATGTGCTCAAGTTTTACCTCTTCAGCTTCTAACTTCTTGAGAAG
Organism: Tyto alba; assembly: GCF_018691265.1. Taxonomy (NCBI): domain Eukaryota; kingdom Metazoa; phylum Chordata; class Aves; order Strigiformes; family Tytonidae; genus Tyto; species Tyto alba. The sequence goes on along the minus strand of NW_024881316.1, from coordinate 36,552,603 downwards.
GGGGAGAAATAAAAAAAAAAAAAGATCCTCCAAATATTCTTCTTGTAATTTTGCCTAGAGCAATCTGGAACTTACTTTGTATCTTTGTTAAAATCCACTTAGAAGTTGCAAGTTAATCTGTTCTTGTGGGAAAGGAAAGGGAAAATATCGAGGCATGCTTCATATAGATTCTTGTTATACATTCTTTGCATGATTTTTTAAAAAATGTATTTCTAGAAATGATTACAAATTTGCTGAGTTTGTATTTTCTACTGATATATCAACAGAAGTAAAAAAATAATAAAAATTTGCTTCAATTACCTCTCTGTACTATACACATTTTGATATTACAAATCATTCATGTAATTGCTCTTACAAAAACAGAAATTTCTATAATGAACTGAAATAATTTTCATTGTTGTTAGCATTGTGAAGAAACTTCTAAGTGTGTCCAACTAAACTGTACACTCATTCTAAGTAATTTTTAGCTTATTTAAAAAAGAATATGCAATATTCATTGGTTAAGAAGAATAAAATCATCTTGGAAATGCATGACTTACTGTTTTCCTCAAAGCATCTAAATCTTCATTAAACATTGATACCCTTCCTGTTGGTCTAAATAGTCTTTTATCTTATGTCCTCTCTGTGTTAGATCACTTTATAATGACATATGGATTCATCAAGGAAATGTAAATGATTATGAGATACTTCAGTCTGTACCACCTTATATCCAACAACATTTGACCCTAGCTCTTCTCTAAGAAACGGTATCTTGAGCAACAGAGTGGATTTAATATATTCTAGATCAGAGTTTTATTGCAGTCTGAGGCAGCATTGTCACCTACTAAATAAGTGATATATCTTCCTGCACTGTTTACATTTTTGTTGCCAACAGAGCTCTGACCCATGGACCTTCTGCTGAACAGTCTCTAACAGCTGCTTCCGAGAGTCAGTTGCCACTACTTGGCACAAACTTGCTACATAAACTAATCAGACACAGTTCAAACACTAGATGAGCAGTTCTTGCTTTTGAAGAATTGCTGGACAACATATCTATTAAACTCATAAAAAACTAATGAATGTGAGGAAAATAGCATTCTGTTGAGTTGCTAAGGGTAAGAGGATTTTTTTTTTTTCACGGCACAGAATCACTCTTACCATTGCAATGAAAACTTGCTTCCCACAAACAGGCTTTTTTTTTTTCTTTTTTTTTTTTTTTCTTCCGTTTAATTCCAGCTGTTTTGTTATTGGCAATGATACTAGTCTTTCACATATAACTGATAAAAACTTGTTTGCAATAATTAACCTGATGATCTTGGTGCTTTGGATAGACAGCATGTCAGCAAACGTGCTGTGTTTACCACATAGAAGCAAGATGGTAACGCAGCTGCTGTCCTAAATCTTCTGGAGATGCCCAGCATCTTTCTTCCTTTTCTGGCTCCTCCACACATCCAGGTAAGTCAGTGTTCTTTTCTCTAAAAGACTTCTTGCCCAGTCTTATAACATGCTCTATGATTAGGTTGGATAAGGAAAGGGTTTCAATATTTCTCTTTTTTCTATCATTGTTAGACAAACGTATTTTAAAATCTCTTTGAAAGGGGAGGTTTTCAGTTCTTCACAGTTAAAATTAACTTAATCAAAGGTTTTGGACTGACACTTCTGGAAACTGATGCCTTCAGTTCCACTAAATAATACATAGAATACTTTGGTTTGTATTCTCCCTGTCAGTATGAAACATCCATGTCCAGGTGAGAATGACTTTGTCAGGAACAGAAATGTTAGTCTGAAAAGAATTCTGGAGGAGTTTTGCGGAGCCGCGGACGAACGACACGCCGAGACGGGTTCAGTGTGGGTGATAGAGCATCAATCAACGTGTGTCCTTATTGGTCCAGGGTACATATATTTATACAGACAATGATAATTATTATGCCTACTAGTCACTAGCTGATTGGCTTAAGCTCTAAAGGTCGTATTCGCACGGTCCACCTACTTGCAGTTAGCTTACAGCACAAGCTTCTCATAACACTAAGTTTCTCATGCTACTATTTCTGATTCCTGTTGACTTGTTTTCGATACACGACAGTACCGTAACACAATGTTTCTCAGACCACCGTTATCATAACACTGGGTTTCTCAGACCACTATTCCTAATTCCCCTTAACCTGCTTTCGACACACCACGGTACACAGGGCTGAAGCGTCCTTGACATTCCTCCTGTATCAGCAGCTGTGAGCAGCTGCAGGCAAACCCTAGTGAGGCTCAGCATCAGCAGCTAGAGCAGGCTCTGATCATACAATTGCTCGGTGGGGTCAGGACCCTTGTCTCTGAGCCATTCTCCAACAGAGTTTCAGCTTACTTGAAATGATTGCTAGTGCTAGATAAAGTCTGTCTGTGTTTTCTCTAGCCAAGGTTTGCAAACTTCCAAGGGTGGAGGTAACCTATTCCAGGGAGGCATTAACCTAGTGATTTTTATTTAATTGAGAAGTCTGTCTAAAAATAGAAAGTTTAATTATAGAAAAAACAGCAGGACCAGAACTTCTTTGTGGTTATGGTTTTGTAATATCTATCTGTGTCAAACTGTTTCATATAAACTACACATCTCCAATATAGCCAGTGTATTCTGTATTTAAAACTAATAACAGGGGAAGAGAAATTTGTATATTGCTTTATAAAACCTCGATGGTTAGACGACACAATTTTATTTGCCCCCAACAGAAAAATGTTTAATTTATGAATTTAACAAGACTGAATATTTGTACCAAGTTTGTAATAATAGTTATTCAACTTACTACAAATGTCCCACACTGACAACTGTGTAATAATGAACTTTGGGACTTAGCTGGTGTCTATACCTTTCTACTCACCTGTCTCTCTGTTGAATTCTATTTCTTATTCAAGAAACAGATGGGATGCCAATAGGAATTGGGGATCAAAATCCTACATTTAACACTTCCTTAATGTCTGTAGGTAGCATACTGAACTCTGATGCTGTTTTAGGACTATTGAATGATAAAGTCTCAGTCTCTGAAAAATATAGTCCTCTAGTACTGATATATGTTTTTAGAATATTTAACTTACAAAATTTCATAGGAAAAAACTTACATGGTAAAATATAATATAATCACTTTATCTCTGAAGTCCATTCATGTCATTAGGGTCTGAAACATGACATTTATTGATTTTATGAAGTACTGAAGACAATTTAAATTCAGTACCCCATAAGAAAATACTTTTTTAAAAAAATTGGAAACTTTCTTCACCTCTTTTTCTGCCATGATAAGGAAAATCACTAACACAGGCACAATAGCTTACCTGCTTTATATATCCATTTTGTCTGTTCTATGAAAAGGCCTAGATTATACAGTGATGGATAAAACAACTAACAGGAGAAAAACAAGGAATCTATAACACAAAATTCTAATAAGATTGAAGAAAGAGAAGCTCTCTGAATAAGTGGCTTTCTTCTGAAATTTCTAGTGAGCAAACTGATATTTCTGTAGATGTGGAAGACACCAGAAGTATTCTGGTTAAAGAACGGAAGAAGTTACAATAGATTTACTAAAACATTATATTTTCATTCAAAAGAGATTACTACAGCAAAATAGTGGTTTGAATAATTTTCAGTTGTATGTATCACTCCTGAAACACTTTTAAAAATTTCCATTACTCTTGAGAGACTTATGAACCACCTAATAACTTATAATGATTATATATTTTAACAATAAATTGAAAGTGATTTAAAAATAATTTCAGGGCAAGATTGATATCAAAAATAAAGCCAAACATGTGAAGTTGTTATTTTAAAAGCAGAAAATGGCTGTCCTACATGTTCCTTTGTTTGATTTGACAGCACTAATTTTTGATAGAATTGATTGAACATGGAAATTATTGACAGTATGTATAAATTTTATCTCATTAATTTGGTCTGTGAGTCACTGGTTTATTGGAAATTGATTGAATGGAAAATATTTCTGTACTACAGAAAAAATCAATACAATCATTTCTGTGACTTGATAGTCAGGAAAGTCCATTGAAAAAAAAAGGTCTCATTTTATACATTTAGTATAGGGTGAGTTTTCTGCCCTGCCCCAGATCATGAATTAGATTTTTTGACCTTGATTCAGCAAAGTACATAAGCCTATATATAACTTAAGTAGCATTTTAAATTACGTTCAAAGTGAATGTTTTGATGACTGGAATAGGACATTTAAAGGCCAATGTATAAAAAATGCTCCACAAACCTGCATTCCAGGCTACCCTTGGGCATACACAGGGGAGGACTTACATGAAATGCCTGAGTCACTCTAAGCGCTCTTTGGTACAAGGTAAACATCTTTTTTCTCTACCTTGCCCTTTCCACCCCTATTCCTGGCCCTGCAGTCCCATGTGTGCCTTTTTACTGATTCCAACATTCATTTTGCAATTGAATCCATTAAATAAAATAAACAAACAGAATTTTTTCTTCTTTTTTTTTTTTTTTTTTTTTTTTTTTTTTTTTTTTTATACTGGGTTAGTTCTCTGCCTGCTTAGGCCCACACAAGTTGAAGTGCCAGCATAAGGGACTGGAGGGCAAGTATGCAGTCCATGGAAGAGGTAAAAAGAAGTGCAAATTTAGACTGGTAATGCCATTGGTTCTAATTCTATTCTGAAATTCACTTGCAGTTCAACTTGAAATAACCTTTAGTAACTGAATGTCATCTTCTAAAGATGCACAGATGCTGTTCCGTGGTTTGATAGGAAGAAGCAAAATCAGAGAGAAGTAAGCTATCTGACATGTTTCAATTAAAAGGGAAAAAAAAAAAAAAAGCTTTTGAAGTACCTGAAGTACTACCTGTGGAGCAGCTGAATTGTTTACTTCCAGAAGTCCCAGTCAAAGACACCTAAAAACAATCTTTGGAAATTTAAAAAACCCCAAATATGTTAACAGGGCAGACTTCCCACAGCATGATCACCTGCAAGCTTGCTAAATTAAGTCTATTTTGTTGAGGGAAAAGAACATATTTTTCAATACAGGTATCCAAAGAATCAAATGGGATGTGTTTATACTGCAGTTACTGTAATGAGAATACTGTTGATGCTGTGTCGTGGTTTGGGCCTGGTTGACAGCCAACCACCATGCAGTGGCTCTCTCTCCCTTTTCTTCTGGCAATAAGAAGGGACAGAGAGCCAGGCTTGGGGTTTGAGATAGGACTGGGATGGGGAAAAATCTCCCTTTATGGTCACGAGCAAAAGGCAGACTTGTTAGGGGAATTAAAAAAAGAACATACATTTATTACAGACACTAAAAACACATAACAGAGTAAGACAGTGAGAAGCATTGTCACATCTTGAGAACACCTTCCCCCCACCCCTCCCTTCTTCCCGGGCTCAGTTCTGCTCCCGATATCTCTACCTCATCCCATCAGCGATGCAGGGGCAGAGAATGGGGGGTGCAGTCAGTGCTGCCACTTCTTTTATCTTTGGTGAGGGCAGTTTCTGGAACCAATTCCTCCTGCTCCATCGTGGTCCCCCTCTCACAGAAGATAGTCTTCCACAAACTTTATCCAACATGAGTTCCTCCCATGGGCCGCAGCGTTCCCCACACTGCTCCATCATGAGTCACTAACTTACTCTGACTGGATTCCCTCCCATGGCTGCAGCCCTGCCCGAGCTGCTCCGGCGTCGGACACACCTGCATGCTGCAATCCTCCCAGCACTGAATTACAGTAACAGGGCTACCTTTTCCCATGAGACCCCGGCCTTCTTTGGGCACAGAACCTTGATGAATCAGGCAGAAGCCACAGGCCATAAATCAATGTCTGCTCCACCGTAAATCTTCATGGGTGGCGGGGGGGGGGCACCCTGCCGTCTCACCACAGGATACAGGGGGGTCTCTGCTTCAGCACACCTCCCCCCCTCCTTTCTTCCTCCATTCTTCCACTGACCTTGGTGTTCACGCAGCTGCAGCAACTCCTCCTCACAAGTCCCACTGCTCATCACCGCGTCCCTTCTTAAATACGTTATTGCAGAGGCGCAGCTGATTGGCTCAGTTTTCCAAACAGAAGTGGAGCTGACGTGGAGCTGGGGGAGCTTTGAGAAACTTCTCACAGGGGGCCTCCCCTATAGCCCCCTCCCCTTCCACCAAAAAAACTCCACCACTCACTCAACCCACGACAGCTGTCAGCAGGCCTTTGATCAAATTCAGAGATTATATTTATATTTATATTAATAAAGGCAGAGTGATGTACAAAACCACAATCAATAAGGAATAGTCTGGGATAGCAGAAGGGGAGAATCAGACTGATGCTGGAGAGAATGGTGAGGTGAGGAGAGGAAGGAGATGGGAGAACAAAAAGGGAGGTGAAGGAAATAGATGTTCTGGGGGGAATACATTTGTCTTCTGTCCACCACAGCTTGAGCTATTGATATTCTGTTAGTCATGCTAGTTCTGTTAAACGTGCAAGCTAGTCATATTTTGTTGTGGTGGGTTCACCCTGGATGGACAGCAGGTCCCCACCAAAGCCACTCTATCACTCCTCTCCTCAGCTGGACAGTGGAGAGAAAATATAATGAAAGGCTCATGGATCAAGGTAAGCACAGGGAGAGATAATTCACTGATTACTGTCATGGGCAAAACCAGCCTCCACTTAGGGAAAAAATGAATTTAAATTATTACCAATCAAGTCAGAGTAGGATAATGAGAAATAAAACCAAATCTTTAAACACCTTCCCCCCATGCTTCCTTTCTTCCTGGGCTCAAGTTTACTCCTGGTTTCTCTACCTCCTTCCTTCCAAGTGACACAGGGGGATGGGGAATGGGGGTTCTGGTCATTTCATCACACATTGCTCTTCCACTCCTTCTTCTTCAGGGAAAGGACTCCTCAAACTCTTACACTGCTCCAGTGTGGAATCCCTCCCATGGGAAACAGTTCTCTATGAACTTCTCCAATTTGAGTACTTGAGTTGCAGTTCTTTAAGTACTGCTCCAGCATGGGTCCCTTCTACAGGGTTCAGTCCTTCAGGAACAGACTGCCCCAGCATGGGCTCCAATCTCTACAGCATTACAGCCTCCTTCGGGTGCATTCACCTGCTCCAGCGTAGGGTCCTCTATGGGATGCAGGTGGGTGTCTGCTCTACTGTGGACCTCCATGGGCTGCAGGGGCACAGCCTGCCTCACCATGGTGTTCACCACAGGCTGCAGGGGAATCTCTGATCTGTCACCTGGAACACCTCCTCCCCCTCTTCTTCACTGAAATGTCTACAGAGATGTCTCACATATTCTCACTCCTCTCTTCAGCTGCAATTGTGCAGGTGTTGTGTTTTTTTTTTTTTTTTTTCTTCTTAAATATGTTATCCCAGAGGCACTACCACCGCTGTTGATGGGCTTGGCCTTGGCCAGTGGAGGGTCCATCTTGTAGCTGGCTGCATTGGTTCTGTTGGACATGGGGGAAGCTTCTGTCAGCTTCTCACAGAAGCCACTCCTGTAGCCCCTCTTCTAGTAAAACCTTGCCATGCAAAGTCAATACATCTGTCATCAAGTATTAGATTATTTTTCTCATATAACATGATGAAGATAGCCTTGATTCACTCCTCCTGAGCCCTGCCTTCATCAGTAGTCATAATATGAGGAAGGGTAATGATGCATCCAACAAAGAACATGACTCTCACATATCTTTTGCTGGTTTGGTCTGGTGAAGTCAGACCACGTGGCCAGGGACAAAGATGTAAGATAAATCAGAGAAAATATTCATTAAAAGTTTTTTATTTCCTATTTTTTTTGCTTTCCCATTAAATATAAAGGAATTTGTGGTGTTGAACTCAGATATGGACACCTACAGAGAGGAAACATGAATCTGCCTAAGAATTTGTTGTGTTTTAATCCTGGTAGATAGCTTTTCCCCACACAACATTTCATTCACTCTACCTCAGCAGGATGGGGTTGAGAATTGGGAAGATAAAAGTGAGAAAACTTCTGGGTTGAGATAAAGGCAGTTCAATTGATAAAGTAAAAGCTGCACACACAAGCAAAGAAAACCAAGGAATTAATTCACCACTTCCCATTGGCAAGCAGGTGCTCAGCCATCTCCAGGAAAGTATGGCTCCACCACATGTAACAGTTACTTGGGAAGACAAAGACCATGACTGAACATTTCCCCTTCTTTTTTCCCTCCAGCTGTATATGCTGAGCCTGGTGTCATATAAGGTACCCCTTTGGTCAGTCGGGGTTAGCTTTCCCAGCCGTGCCCCCTCCCAATTTCTTGTGCACACCCAGCCTCCTCACTAGTAGAATGTGAGAAATGAAGACTTTGTGTGTAATCAATGCTCAGCAATAGTTAAAACATCAGTGTGTTATCAACAGTTTGGCTCACAAATCCAGAACAGCCCCATACAAGATACTATGAAGAAAAATAAAACTCTCACAGCCAAAACCAGTACAGAAGGGCATGAAATAAATGAGTAAGAATCTAGCAGGTTTTGTAAAAGTTCTGGGAACACTAAATGCAGTCCTGCTCTGGTGGGAGCTTCAAGTTATTACCTCAAAAGGGCCTTAAAGAAGAGCATCATTTTTATTTCACCTAGCCGAAGTTCATAGGCTGTCCATAAACCCACAAAGATATTATGGTGGTGTCCTGGTCAACTAGAATCCAGTCTTTATTTGTATTTGAAAGATCTTTATCTACTGATAGTTACTGCTGTTGCCAGAGAAGCCAGCTCAGTAATCCACAGGAGTGGTTCCTAAAAATATTTCAGTCAAAATGTAGTGGACTGAGAAGAAAATACATATCATTAAAGTGTTTAAAATAAGTCAGTTTAATTTAAATAAACAGTTTAGGGAGCCATTGAAGAGGTCATGCAGAAGATTTTAAGGCTGGTGTATTTCTGACAAGTGAAAAGCAACAGGTCACAGTAATTTCTTTTACAGCATTATAACAGTTCCAGAAGAGATCCTATTGTTTGCCTAGAAGAGAATGTGGTGACAAAGATCTGGGGTTCGTTCAGTCATTGTTTCTTCCAGGTGGGCTACTTCACACCCTGTTTTAGCCATGTTGTTAGGATCAGTCATAGCAGTTTCCTTTACACTTGCACATGTTCTGTATTATGGATATTAAAAAAAAAAAAAAAAAAAAAAGTCTAATCATTAAAGTGTTTACTCTTATGACATCCAGAGATATTTCAATCCATTTGTGGAAAAAAAAAAAAAAAAAAGTTATTTTCTGGAAATATGGGTTCATATTTGAATAGGTATATTACATGGTGGAGAAAAAGGGGAATTTTCATGACAATGATAACATCCCCTTAGAAAAATAATACAATAGTTCTTTCCTTTTTAGATGACCAAGCTTCTAGATTCAAACATTTTTTCAATTAATCTATTCCAAACCAGTGGAAAAAACTCAACATGTTTTTCTTTAGATTTCTATTGCATTTGGGAAAAAAAAAAAAAAAAAAAAGAATGTCCAATAATGCATGCTTCATTCAGAACAACTTGTCATTTACAGTGACTGCTTCTGAAAAATATTTTTCTTTTCATGTCAAACTTTGCAAGAAAAAATATTCTAAATTGCAACAGACTAAGAAAATTGAAATAACCCAAATAATTGAAAAGGGTCTTAAGCAATCCCTCTAGTTTGTGAAGGATCATTATATCATTTATGACTTCCATGCTTTTTTTGTACCAAATAACATACACCAGATCTTGTTCTGTTCCTGTATCAGCAAAGCTCTCACTGGATTTGGTAAATATAGAAATAATATCTGCATTATTCTTCCAATCACAATTAACATTTGTGTTGCTTTCCCACTCAGTAAGAGTCTTGACATGATGACATAGAAAATAGAAATTATTATTTATTAAGAAAACACCACTGCCAACTCAGTTCATTTTTATAGTACTAATATTTTAATATTTTAGTGCTTCTTATTGCTATACATGCACTCATTTAAATATTTGTTTTCACTGAAAGGTTCAAAGCAGAATCTTTATAAAGCCCTTATGGGATAGCTTATTTGATTTAATTTCTAAATTAGAATAAAACCAACTTTCAGTAAGAAAAAGATGAAGTATGAAGAAAAATAGAATTTCAATAAATTCTATTTTTTGAAATTTATGAAATGCATTAGAATAAATGTGGTTAAATGTTCGTGTCTTGATGTTCTTATGAGGCACAAAATTTCTGACAGGACTTGTGTAACATTTTAAGTTTATGTACATGACTATATAAATAACAGTATGCTTTATTATAAAATTATATATATTATTTATTAAAACTATATTATGTATCAACTTATACTATATATTATAAATTTACATATTTTATTTATTTACATGTCTATTTATAAATAGGGAAAACAACTTTAGTCAGAATAAATTAATTTTAATATAAAACAAGACATGAGAACAAGAAATTCCATGAGTGATCATGGAAGAAGGAGAAAGTGTATTTGTGACAAGTTAGCTTCACTGTCTTATAGAAAAAGATTTAGCTTTAAATATATGGGAACATCTGTATTGTACTGTGGTCTGTAAAGTACAGCTGGTCTACGCAGAGAAAAGCTCTGCTGCCAGATTTTACAGAGTTGTCCTGCCTAGGAAAGATCACTTATATCACTTTCATGCTGCTTCCAAATACGTGCCAAGAGCAAAGTGGCTTTAATGGACTGAGAAATCCTGGCCAACATTTGCTGAATTTTACAAACAAGAAGTTATTTTGGCAATAAGCAACCAAAGAAGGATAATAGACACAACATCTACAGCAAAGGTATTACTGAAAATTGAGAGTGGGATAATAACTCATATTTTCTATTTGTTTGTTATCCTGTTTCTAAGAACAAAGAATGGATGAAAAATATTTTGGAAGAAATGCAGGTTATGCTTCTAGGAAGCATGTTTCAGTATTTTTGTTTTACTCTGAGGAAAAGACTAAATAGAAAAGGTTGGGTTAGAAAGCTCAAAAAATGAAACAGCATTTCAGTCCTACTTCTACTCCTGTGCTCATTTCAAAAATAGTTTGCCTGTTCAAGTAATATAACACACATCAGATCTGCAGTTCACAGCAGTCAGTGTGCACAGGTTCACAACTGGAGGTTTTCCATCTTTTATTTTTTGATTCAACTTATTACAGAAATAAAAGCTACTTAAATGTTTTCTCCTGGGGTTCAAGCATAAGTCTGCTTCATTTTTCCTTACAATCACAGAGCTTGTGCTCACCTTCAGGATAACAAAATGTATGAGCCTGTACAGAAACTTTCTGTGCAGATTGATTCATTGCCACACCTTGAAGAAACTGAATTGCTAACAGTGAGATGACCACTATAGCTTATCATTATCTTTTAATTGTGAAAACTGAAGGTATGTAATTAAGTTCAAGCATAGCAAGACAATGACAGTAGGCTTTTACAAGACTTCTCATGTTATACATCACAAGTCTCTTAAGATTTAGAAATTTTCTTTGTGTTTATTATATAGCTGAAAGTTAAAATGTTCTGCAGAAGTCTGTATTTCACTCCTTCACAATCCACCAGGAAAATTTAGAGACATAGTTCAGTATTAAAATTCAGATATAACAACATTCAGATGCATTGCTCAGAGCACAATACAGCTGCAGAGTCTAAACTATGGTTTTCCAAAAGAGAAGGACACTCTTTCAAGAAGCAAGTTATCTACTAACACAAGAAGATAGTGGGATACAGTATTGTGCTGTTATTATTGCAATATTTATGTGAATGAATTCCACAGGAATATCCAATTCAAAAGTAACATGAGGAAAAATTTCAGTTCATAGTTAGAAAAGAAAAAAGGGCTTTTGCATTTCAGAAAAAAACAGTTTCCATATTCTTTCAACTGACTGACCAGGTCTGTTCTCTCTTGAACCAGTCTCTTAAATCTTACTGAGTGACCCATGGGAAGTAAAACATCACAGTGCAAAGAAACATAATACTGCTACATTGTCCTACTAGCCTCCAGCATGTTTCTTCTCCTTTCATTCTTGCATAACAGCTAGGTTACTCTGAGAATCAAGAATTTAGTCCCAAGATACTGATGTTATCTGTCTTTTTCTCTTCTTTTTTTTTTTTGTTTTGTTTTTTTTTTTTTAAAAATCCAGACTATATCTAACACTTAGGAGGATTTTACCAATATTTTGAAAAAAATTATTTCCTCAGTTATAAAAATTAATAAAATAATCCCATAGAAAAAGGTTACATACCTGAAAAAAACTCCTTTTACTCTAGGGCCATGAGATAAACAGTTGATATTCCTTTGTCACCAGCTAAAATAGTGAATAACACAGTTAAAATTCCACGTATTTATGTTTCAGCTGTGAAACAATATAATTGTGTAGTAACTTAACCTGTTTTGCAAAGCTGGAGTGAAAAAAATTAATGGGACAGAGAATACAGTCTGACATAATGAAGAGCAGGAGAGGTCCAAAGAGGAGGCACACATTGCAGGAAGCCTGTGAGCAGTACATAGAAATCTGGAGTAGTCTCGAAGTTTGAGAAGCTAGTGGCAGGGATTAGAAGAGAAGTGACTTGGGTCTGACTAGGACTTGGGGACAACACTTCAGGGGCTCTGGGACAGCCACAGAGAGGTGGGAATGAAATAAGGAATCAGTAGCCAAGAGTGGAGGATCAAAGAAAAGAGATAAGTGAGGAATGAGACATCCAGACTAGAAGGGGGTATCAAGAAAGAGAGGTCTATGGCAGGGAGACACCAGTTGTACACAGTGGCAACTGCTTCTCTCGGGAAACAGAACAGCTCCATGAAATGCATTAAAGGATTCTCATCGACTTTGGCAGTCTTTAAGTAAAGTGAAGGTCTCTGAAATAAAGTACTGTAAGCATTATTACTTCCAAATTCAGGGAATGTAGGCTGGATTCAATTCCAGAATGCTAAAGACTTTCTTCTTTATCTGGAGTGGATTCTCCATGCTGATACCACATGATGAAATCAGCTTCCAAAAATGGTCAAAAGACAGTCAAGGAATAGCTGCCTGACAAAACATCCTTCTAACAGACATGAAGGTCACTACATGCATGTTTGGGAAATTCAAAGTAGAGAGTGCCTAGCAGGAACATTACATACAATGAATTTAATAGCATACCTTATACTCTCTCAGCTACTAAAATTAACTAATTTTCTTGGTAGATGAAATTTTCCATTGTAAGGTTTTGTGGCCTTGCTAGCTTCTCCACTCTTTTGTAAGGATAAGCAAATCCTTCAACTACACTGTGGCTGCAAATAACTCTTTGCTACAAAATTGGTTTAGATCTAGTTAGAGAGACTGTGTGCAGATGATGGCTCAGGTGTGCTCATATTGTGCAGCCCAGAAATCCACTTCGCTCCATCCAACTAAATGTAAATATCATCTGGGGTTTTTTTGTTTGTTTGGTGGTGTTTTGTTTTGTTTTTTTCCCCTCAGATATGGCTTACAAGAGATGGAGTCATAGGATAAAAAGTCAGCTTCAGAGAAGCCACTAGGATTCTTTACTGATAATAAGATTTTGCCTGTACTCCTTGTAGTGATCTTCCATGATTTCTTTTTTTTTTTGAGTCTAAGAAAATTCTTAAAGTCACACTATTCAGAATGAAAAAATATAAGTTGTTTCAACCATCACATAATAATTCTGCAAATTTCTCTATCTTAAGGTTTCAAAGGAAAGATGAAAGCCAAGATATCAGATTATGATTTTGTATATATATATTCTTTTTATCAAATTGCATTTTGAACAACCTCCTGTTCTGAACCCCAAGGTTCAAAATGCAGGTTCAAACTTGAATCAAGCTATTTCATACTACAGTTTCACTTAATTAAGTAATACCAATTCTTAAAAATACCATCAAGTTCATTTTCTCAGTATTATTTATCAGTTGCTTCCTGAAATTTTCCGAAATACTTTCAGAGCATATACAGAAACATTTCTGTAGAGGTCTGCAAGAGTTCTGTCCTCTAAGTTTCTTTTCCATAATCAAAGCCTAAGTCTAAGCAGATAAGAGGCAAATAGTATCAGAATAGAAAGCATGAGTGTAATGAGGTCAGTATATATTGTCATAGAATCTATTAATAGTTTATTCTATGCAAAAATTGTGTTTAGTATTTTAAAGTAACATTTTCTCCCCAAACTGTTAAAATGTGATTTTTTTGTTTTGGAGTTAACTATAACTTGTTGCTGCTGTGGTTGTAGCTCTTGCATTTTTTTCTCTTCACATACAGCTAGTTACTTGTCTGACAGATGCCTGCTGAGGATACACAGCAAGGGTGCTAATGGCTCATTTGCAAACCGTTGTATGAAGTTAGAGACTTTTTTCAAACATTTGAATTTAGGCAACATATATTAGCCGTATATACCTGTTGAGTGTTGTCAAGTACATGATATATTTGATATACTATACCTGTACTTTCACTGATGTCAGCTATAACCATATAAGTCATTTACTAATATAGGTACTTTGGACTTTATTATTTTTTACTATGAAAAAAAATCAATGCAGTCATTATTTTCAGTTCTCTCTTGCATAAAGAAAAAAAAATGATAGGAACTCAATACTAATCAGTATTCTTCAGCTCATGTTATTCCTTCTGAAGAAAAATAACTTGAAATGATGCTGTAGTGTCTCATTAACATATTTAAGAAGTCACCGCTAGTGGCCTTTTGAATGAGAAATGAGCAATGATCTGGTATTTTTTAACACTTCAGATCATGCACTTCCTGACTATAATCTTTTCCATTTTTCCTCCTCAGTAGGTACCTCTCAAACATTAACCTTAAGAATAAATAGAAAAGAAATAACCCGAGTACATTACTCCATGCTATTACAAGTGAAAATATGAAATCCTAAAAAATGATTAAAACATAATATTTGCCAAAAAAAAAAAAAAAAACAACCCAACAAAAATATAAAGAATCTGGTTGTGGTGGTTTTGTTCTTTCTTGGTCCTAGCATATGAAAAAGAATCAATTTGAAGTAAATATTTGACAGTGTATCTCAAAGAGATTCTTATTTGTCACTGCCTTATACTAATTCAGGACTTGGTCAGTTACATGTGTGAATATATAAGACATTCTTCAGTTTTCTCTGAATCCAGGGAATTGAGAGCTCTACCTTTCTTTAGAAGTATGGTAATATTGGGCTCCTAAGGGGAAATAATATTGCCTTAAGTTTTTGAAATTTAAACCATATCACCTTTAAGTGCCTTTTACTTTATCATCCAGCAATATTTGTTGTGATGACTGCTTCCACACACTTCTTTAAAGAAACTTTCTAGTTGTTACAGAGAATTTTTAAGACATGATACCTAAATACTCATAATCAAATAAAATACAAAAGAAAATAGAAAGAAGAAAATGCATTATTATTTTAGTATCAGTTAAATATAAGGAGGGCTCTTAGTCCTCCAACAGGACTACATTAACTACTAATGAAGTAAATAAGGGTCCATTTGGGGAAATAAACCCTAAAAATGTGTTGATAAAACAAACTTTATACTCTTTAACATATAATCATATAATTCAGTAAGTCCTCATAGATGAAAAAAAAAAAAAAAAAAATTATTTTTGCCCCTTGTCCATCTTTGGCCTCCTGTTAATGTCCATGCTTGCAGATTCTCATTCTTACAACATAAGATGCAGAAATGTGTCTGGATACAGCCATATAAAGACCAGGTGACACTAATTATAATTATATTAAACTAAATTATTGAAATCTCTTAGCTAAGAAAGTGTAATTAAGACTAGAAATGAAAAGATCCTGGAAAATCTGAAAATAATCAGCTGAAAAGTAAACAGAAGACCTGCTACATCTCCCAGAAGCAGATAGTGAACAAAGACACATTTATTTAAAACTACATAATATACATCAGTGTACAGTTATCAGCTTACCATGACAGTCACAGTTTCAGAGTTTAATTTGGATAAATAGATTGGGAAAGAAATGTTATTTTCAACTGTCATGTAAGTCTGTTTTCAGTTAAGATAAATTATTCCACCAAATAACTTATATTGAAGGCTTACAAGGAAAGAAAATATGTTTGTGAGCTGAGGGTACAATTGGGAATGGATTTTATTTATTTAGATATTTTCATATCAGGTGGCAAAGCCATAAATTCTGAGCATTCATTCTGCTGCTAACAGAAACCTAGATTATAGCATGTTTGAGTTGCCTAGGCTGCAGTATATATTTTTTTCAAAGGTATGAATTGTACAAATAATAAAAAATACCTTGTTTCTTTTAAGCTACTGCACAAGGTTTTATAAGATTGTGGTAATACTCACCCAATCATTTTCCAGACAAACGAAAATAGTAGCATTGTTGCTCACTCATTTCTTTTTGCTCTCTTCCCCTCTCCATTTATCTATATAAACCACACTTATCTACCATGTTTATCAGCTAGAAAATCACAATAAAAATGTAAATATTTAAAATTTTAAAAATAGAAAATGCTGGAATTAATATTTTATGGTTACTCTTAATTAAATCTTATTATTTACATATTATGCTATAGCCTGTAATTGTCTCATTGCATGTTTTTAATGGGAATATTGCCTGACTTGGTAAAGTAAGTATTTTAAAATTTTTTGATACTATTTTAAAAAGGAAATTGAAAATCAGAATTCTGTCATTGACATCTACTGTTAGTTGCAAGCAAGATTATTATTCTCTGTGTAAACTGGCATGTAAGGGAGCTAAAATACAATGGAGGTTGTTTTCAAAGCCAGACACCAAGAGCTGCAGCTAGATAAAGCTCTCAGAATCATTTCAAGATTATGATAAGATAGATAGGTTCGAGGACTTAACCTCATCAGCCTCTTTTTCTGATATATAAGGGTTTTCCTATGTCATTTTCAGTGTCAGTATTTCTGATATTTTCCATGTTTAGGGTAGCTCCTCAGGAACAATAATGACACATTAGATTACTTAGCCCGCACTCCCAGCCAGGTCTCAGTGATCTCCTCCTGGCTCCTAGTCCTAAATCTTTTTAACCATTTAATAGTTATATGTCTGTTCTAAGTTTCTCCTTACCCACCTTGCTCTGATTGCAGTTGAATCTCCCTTTCCAGGCTATAATTTTTTTTTTTGCCATATTTGCTCTTCTCCTTACTCTCTCTATTTGTTAGGACCTGCAATGGGATTAGACTGTTTTTTCAATCATTTTCAATTCACTGCCGAGCCATATCCCAGAGCTGCACTTGAAATAAAAGTCTTGTGATTTCAGGAACAGCATCTATGAAGCACTTGACTGCTCAGTCCCTCTCAAGAAGATATGAGAGCTGTGGTCTCTCCATGCTTTACATTAAGGGCAGTGCTGCCCCCGTTATGGAAAAAAGAAAATAGAAAGGTCCTCACAATATTCCAGACAGACGTCAGGATCTGTATGGGACGAAAAGCCACTAAATACTTTTTAACACTGTGAAAAATATTTTCCGTACTGTACTTGGCAAAAAAAAGACATAGTGAAACAGCTGAAATTTTCCAATGGTATTCAGACTGAGTTTTATGACCAGTAGGGATGTTTTTGCTGAGATAATTAAATATTGGAAAAGCTATAATTAACTGAAAATTTCCTTTCTTTATGTGTGTGTTTGTGTAAATGTGATGTACATTTTATAATGGCCATGGTTCTAACACTGATTTGGCATTAATTTAATTTAAAGTAATTATTTTAGATATATGTCTACCTATCTATCTATTTCACGTGTATGTTATATATATTCTTAATATGCTGAATAGAATTATTTCCTGTTCCCCTTTTCCTGAAAGTTCATATAATTCATTCTTACAAGTTCATATTCTTTATTTATCATTTTTGTGGAAAGATTAAGAACAAAAAGACCACAAAATCCCATTAAAATTAATTTTACATTCTGAATATGTCTATAGGTGATGCTGATCACATAATTAATAAAATAAATAAGACAAATCTAACCAATCCTCTTTGCTATAAATAAGGAATAGATTAATTTTTAGATTACCCTTTTACTCAAGCAATAGTCAAAGGAGAATGTTACTAAGAAAATATTGGCTTTTGAGAAGTCCACTAACACTGAAGCAAAATTTGTAAATGTAGTGTCAGAACAATAATTATACATAAGAGAGAAAAATAATGTAGATCAGATTTGTACCACACAGTTTTTGAAAATTTACAGCTATCTTCAGTGTGATCATTCAACTTTCAGGTGTATGTGAAATACAATATTGGAAAGCAGAAAGCAGTGACCAGTGGGAAGGGACTTTGGTAACTGCTAAATCCTTTAGAAATCCCTGACATGTGATGGCCTAGTCCTTGAAAAGCATATACTGAAAGTTCCACATTCAGGTCTTCAAGATTAATCCCCTAGCCTATAAACAGGCCTTTGGCCTGCCAAGTGCTACAGGCAGTTAATGTTTTACTGACAAACATTTCCTGGTACCTTTAAGAATCATCAGTCAGGAATCATAAATAGATAATCATAAAAATAATCTTTCTCACAGAAGCATAGAATAATTCAGGTCAAAAGCGAATTTTGGAGGTCATCTGATTCTAGTAGTACTAAACCAGGATGAAATCTGATATTAGATCAGGTTTCTCAGTGTTAGAAATTCAAGATTTCTCTGTGCCCACTGTTCCAGTGATCATCCTCACTGTGAAAAATTTCTTCCTTATGTCTCATTAGGATTTCCCTCATTGCAACTTATCTTTGTGGCCTGTCTTGCTGTGCACTTCTTAAAGGAAGCTGGATGTGCTGCTTAGTCTCCATATTGTAGCCCTGTACACCACTGACCTTCACTGCTGCACACGTTGCTGACACATAAAATAGTTTGGGTTGGAAGGGACCTTTAACAGTCATCTAGTCCAAACATCCTGCAATGATCAGGGACACCTGCAATTAGATCAGGTTGCTCAGAGCCCCATCCCACCTGACCTTGAATGTTTCCAAGGGTGAGGCATCTACCACCTCTCCGGGCAACCTGATCCAGTGGTTCACCACTCTCATTGTAAAAAATGTCTTACTTATATATAGTCTGAATCTACCCTCTTTTAGTTGAAGACCATTACCCTTTGTCCTATCTCAACAAGTCCTACTGAAAAATCTGTCCCCATCTTTCTTATAAGCTCCCTTTAAGTACTGAAAGTCTTCAGTAAGGTCTCCCTAGCCTCCTCTTTTCCAGGCTGAACAATCCCAACTCTCTCAGCCTGTCCTCACAGAAGAGATACTCCAGATCCCTGATCATCTTTGCAGACCTACTCTGGACCTTCTCCAAAAGGTCCATGTCTTTCTTGTGCTGAGGACTCCAGAACTGGATGCTGTACTCTAGGTGGGGTCTCACGAGAGCAGAGTAGAGGGGAAGAATCACCTCCCTCGTCTGCTGCACTTCTGTTGATGCAGCCCAGGATACAGTTGGCTTTCTGGGCTGCAAGTGCACATTGCCAGCTCATGTCCAGCTTTTCATCCACCAGTACCCGCCAAGTCCTTCTGAGCAGGGCTGCCCTCAATCCCTTCGTCCCCCCAGCCTGTACTGGTACCAGGAGTTGCCTCAACCCAGGTGCAGGACCTTGCACTTGGCCTTGTTGAACCTTATGAGGTTCACATGGACCCACTTCTCAAGCTTGTGAAGATGCCTCTGGATGGCATTCCATCCCTCAGGTGCATCAACCACACCACTCAGCTTGGTGTCAGCTGCAAATTTGCTGAGGGTGCACTTGATTAAATAGTACTTATCTCAATACACTTATGCTCAGGATTTACAAATCTTTCCCTACAAAACAGCTTTCTATTCCATTACTTCTAGACCATACTGTTTCATGGGGTCATACCACCCCAATCGCTGAACTTCACATATGCCTTTCTTGAATTTCATGTTTCTGTCAGTCCATTTCTCCGGCCTGCCAGGGTGGCTCTGAATAACAGTCCTGTGGTCTGCAAATTTGCAGACAAGAGTTTCTGTACCATCATCACAATTGTTAATGAAGATGTTAAACTGTGTCATCCCTTTTACTAACACATAATTATTACCACAGGTTGTAGGAGCTAACTGACCTTCAAACTTGTTTTAGAAGTTATCTTAACCTTCAAAGCCTGTAGTATAAATTTCATTCTAGACACATCATCATAGAAACTAATGTTACTGTGCCCTATTTGCATACCCTTATTTGTGTTGCTCTGGATCTCCACATCACCAAGGTTATAAACTACAGTAAGTCTTGTGAATGGGAAGCAGCAAAATTTGTAACTTTATGGCTGAGATAGGATAGCATTCATTTATGTTTCTTCTCACTCTTCCACGGACAAATTAGGGTCAATAAAATTAAAATTGCCTGAAAGCTATCTAAGGATTTAGCTTAACTGGAATTTGCCTTTAAGTAAAATGGTGTTCTCTATAACACCACACACAAAGATCTGAATTATCTGTCCCATTTATTAAAATTTCTGAAATTTTGTCTCCTTTAATGATACTGCTGAGAAAACCATACTGAAAAAAAAAAATCTATATCTTGGAAACAGAAACAATTCCAAATTTCACTAACTATTCTCCAATTTTTAATGAAAAACTTTTAAGGAACCATTTGTGTCAGCATGCTTGTTATCCAAACATAAAAAAGAAAACAGATAGTATAATATAAAGGTTTCAGAGTCCTCAGAAAACAAAAAGCTTATTATGTTTTTTTTTTAAAAGGTAGATCTAGTCGACTTGTCTGTGTAGAACAGTCCGACATACATAACACTGGTAATACATATATGGTTAGAAAATTGACCTGAAAGCCAGCGGAACCAGACAGATTTGACCCAGAAAGTATATGTAATAACTTAAGGTCACTGGAATGTTCTAGAACTGGACAAAAATACATTAAAAAAGCACCTTAAAAGCACAGTTTGTCAACATCTCTATGAAAAGCACAAGCGTGTTGATTTTGACAAAATTTATAACTGTAAACTTTCAAAACAACATGTTCAGAGATTTTGATTTGATAGCATAAAATGCTACAGCTATACTTGAACATATTGAATCATCTAGGATTAGTATCATAATATTAATTGAACAGAATATAAAAATATCAGTTCTTTTAATGCACTGTTTCCCATTTTATAAAAAGTATGGCTTTGTGTTACCAGTTGGAAATTTTTCAGAAATTTCAGATACATTTCAAAATTCTAATTTTTAATAAAAATAACTTTTAGAGTATTAGTTTCTTACAAAATTAAATTTCAATCAATTTCCACAACTGCAGGTTGTGATGACACCAATAAGACCATGCGAGGAAAAAAAAAGTAGTAGATATTATTTTAATTACTTCCTCTCATATCCACAAGTAAATGAATTGCCTTTCCTGCATGAAATCTTAACACTGAAACATTTCTAGATCTTACAAATCTGCTTTGTCGCTTAACCAATTTTTCACCTAACTATAAACTTGTCAAGAACTAGTACAGTTTCCATGGCAGATCTCCAAAGTAGTTTTCTAGGAAGAAAGTAACTTCTAATAAATAACCAGACCTTCAAGACACATGTAAGCATATTCTGAAACAAGGTCTTGACTAATTTTTTTCTCATTTCCTTCATTACATAAAAAAGACCGTCAGTAACAAAATATGGACAATAAGAACTAAGGGTGGAAACCTTTCAGAAGCCTTTCACACAATAAATGGAAAAATATTAAAAATAAATTGGAAAACCAAGCAGATCTGACATACTTATTGGGATAAAATAGAAGTAAAAAGAAGCAAAGAGAAGCATGTCTGGAAAGTGCAGCAATAAGGCAAGCACCTCATGGACCCTGGAAGAGGATTTGACAGGAGTATTTGACAATGCTTTCTATGTGAGAGTAGGGGTTTTTAGCAGTGTACTGAGTGGAAGAAGTATTCAGAAATCATCTCTTCATCTTAAGAATCTGTTGTGTGTAACTGTCACTCTAGATTATTTCTGTTTGCTCCACATGGAGCAAATAGAAGATAACAAGTACATATTGGGACATAGGATGTTTCTGAACTTGATTTTAAGCTCATTTTAACTCATGGGACTACCATTCAGTGGAGGAGTCCTCTCATCCTACTACTGTTGTTCTATCCACCATGGTCTGCAAATATAGACGAGGGAAGATGTTTAGGGAGAGAGGTAGCATCTTTTAACTGATTAATTGTTCTTATAAAAGATATTTTTCCACACAAACTGCTTAGCTTTATTCTTAAGCTCATTGTGGTTAATATATTCTTTTACCAAATCTCTGTTCTGTTATTTTCTGACATTTTATTCCTGAAAGGATTGTATTAGTAAGAGGTAAACAATAGTTCTAGAGGTGCAACTCTGAAAGGGCATGTTTAAGTGAATGCACCTGAAATTTCAGGAAGAATAGCACTCTCATCAGCTACTATGGCATTTGCAGCATAAAATAGAATGCAGACAAGGAGATCAAAGCTCACAAATATACCCTGACATCCTAGAGTTGTAAAAGTGGTTCAATTCTGAAAAGTGTTTAACACGGGAAATTTGTTAATCCATATCATCTCGATGAACAAACACAGTGAGTTATTACGTGGCTTTGTAATAATTTTATATATGTATACATACATACATCTACACATATGCATGTGTGTGCATGTGCATATTTATACACACACGCACATAAACACAGACATATCTGCATAAGTTTTCTCCAGAATATCTTTAAAATATGGTACCCTGTGTCAGGCATGGCCAGCTATGCATAATTTGTTATTCCTTTTCTATAAATAAAAGGTCACAGCCATTTAAATTAATTCCATTGATTGATCTTCAAAAGCATATAGCCTCTTGAAGAGCAGAATGTCATAAATATTTATACATGCTAGAATTATGACTTAAGATATTTAAGAATGAAAGAGAAGGTCAAAATATAACATCTTAAAAACTGTGAGAAAAGTTGGCCTAGATCAGCTATAATGGAAAAAATGAAAAAGAAATTAATCTTGATGCAATATCATTATTTACCACCAGCGCTGGGATACCATATTATGGTATACTATATTAAATTCAGAGAATTTAAACGTATGGACATCAGAATTAAGCTCTTCTAAACTTCTCTGCTATTTTCTTTCTCTTTTTTTTTTTTTTTTTTTTGGTGTGAATTACATTTTTTCTAAAGGCTGATGTAAGCAGTTACAAAATGGAGAAAAAGTACATTTAAGAATCTGGCCAGAATGAACAAAAGAATTTTAGATTATATTTTAATAAAATTTATGTGGGTCTGCTGTACAAGATAATGGCAAGAAACTACAGAGAACTGAGAGGATATGGAGATTAATTATCTACCTACTAGAAACAGGAATGATATGCAGAGTAACAGTGAAAATACAGCATGGGTATTGTCTCCATTTGCTTTGTTCAGATGCAGCTTTATTGGGATCATTGTTCCCAGTATGAACACAGAACTTATCTGACATGTCCACAGTGATATTAAAATTGCTGTCACAACTGAAAAAGTATTGAGAAGCCAAAGGAACAGACAAGTCAAATTAAGAAACTTAAAGTTTATGAAACAGTACGATAGAAGCTAGCTTACTCAGATAATATAAGAAATTTGAAGAGATATCCATGTTTTGTTTTCTAAGTGACTCTGATTTTAGATCTGCATCATGGTTTGAGCCTGGATGGCAGCTAAACGCCACACAGTCGCTCACCCATCCTCCCCCCACTTGGGAACGGGGAAGGAATCAGAGGGGCAAAGGGAGACTCCTGGGTTGAGATAAAAACAGTTTAATAACAGTAACAGAACAATACACTGACAGCAGTATCAACAGGTAACGTACCATACAGCTACTCACCACCCACCTGCTCCCAGCTGGCAATCCCAAACACAAAGTCACAGCTGCCACACTTCAAGAAGTAAGAGCCCCTCCTGGACCACTCCTGCCTTTATATAGTGAGCACAAGGTCACATGACATGGACTATCGGCCAATCCAGGCCCAGCCCTCCAGCTGTGCTCCCCCCGCCCCCGCACACAGGTGAGGGCACTGGGACCTGGGGAGCCCCTGGGGTCTCAGGGTGCTGCAACACTCCTCCCGCTGCCAGACCAACGGGAGCTCTAGGCCAGCCCCAACCAGGACAAAATCTGAAATAATATGAAGCTCATTTGTACACTGGAAAAACAATATGTAAAGTTTGTTAGCCTTTAAATTTCTTAATCCTTTCAAGCTATCTTTTTCTAACTTCCTCATTTGAAAAACAAACTCTGCCCAGCTGACTGTACTTAAATAACCCACCTACTCACTGCATCATTTATATGAATTGAATATATCCTACAACAATTTATACTGTAAGGAAAGCAAATAAATTTTGAAACTCTTTGCCTTTGAAAGTTCCAGTATTTCCCCACTAGATTCAGTCCAGAATTGGAATAAATTATGCCAAAATGAAGAAACCTTTCTCAGAACATTAACCAATAAAAATTATTGATTTAGGATTATCCAAATGTTTTACTTGGAGATGGCTCAGCATTAAAGTAAAATTACCTTTTGTCTCCAGTTCTTTCTGAGAATGGTATCTTCATGGTCTTTGCTTTGCAGAAAGAAACTTGCTGACCATATTGTTGCTACCTTTACTTTTCTGCAACCTTTCTTCTCAAACACTGTGTATTGATAAGTCATTACCTCGTTCATAGGCACAAAGGAAGTTTTGGCTGTCCCGTGCTATAAAATCTAGGTCAGTTAGACGTACTGACCCAAACCACTTTGATTAGAGTCTGCCAAAATAAAATCTGAATGTTTTGTCAATTAAAAAAAAAATATTTTTTTCTTTAAACAGAAGTAGTAGGGGTTGGAAAAAAC
Source organism: Tyto alba (assembly GCF_018691265.1). NCBI lineage: Eukaryota > Metazoa > Chordata > Aves > Strigiformes > Tytonidae > Tyto > Tyto alba. Next base: position 36,527,867 of record NW_024881316.1, on the reverse strand, counting down.
ACATTTTACAGAAGGCATGTTTTCTGTTAATCATCTTTGTTTTGTTTTGTTTGTTTGTTTTTGTTTTTTTTTTTTTTTTTAATAAGATTTCAATGCTCCAGTTATAATAATCAATAGAACAAGATCTTTAGTATTATCATTTGGGTTTGTATATGAGTACTATAGCTTTTGTTTTGTTAAAAAGTAATTTTACTACAAGGTTTTAAAAGATAGTATATTAGAAAACAAATAGTTATCCCAAATGAGTCTTTTCTGTGATTTCCTCTCGTTTTGTGTCCCCAAGTTCAGTTATCACATCTGTTTTACATGCTGAATCTCTTTAGATCTCTTTAGACCATGAAGCACTGACACATCATTGCCATTGGACCTATCAAACATGGAAATATATATTTGTGTCTAGAGTCAGCTTGTTCCCATATGTATTACTAAGGAATTCCCTCCATTATCAACTGTAGTCATGTGCCTGCAGTTGAAACCGTGTCTGAAGTTTAAATCAAATTGTAAAGTCCAGGCTTCAAGAGGATTTCTGAAATTTTGATAGTTTAGTGAACATCTAAAATTTCCTTCATATATGGTATTCATATCTGTATGAGTACTCTTCCTCTAGCATTCCTGAATTCCCTTTAATAGAAACATAACACTTATGACATTTTTTCCTTTTTGTATGTCAACCATATCAGTAAGGTCATTAAGCTTTAAGTTGGTTGGCTTTCTAAATTTTAATTTTATCCTTAACGTTCCTATGCTCTTAAACATTGAGACTATAGAATGTTTCTATCTTGTGTTTCTTTCTGTATTTCCTTTGTTTAAACACAATATCATTCAAATTTTGCTTTTATAACTATTCTTTAGAAAGTTTTGAAAATACCAGAATTAAGATTTCATCTTTTGTTTATGTTTTCTTTCATGGAACCTTATGTGTGTAATATGTTGAACTAGGTAGTGTCATCAAAATACTGATTTTTCTATATTAAATTATTTTGCAGTCACTGAGCCAATGTTCATCCTTATTTTAATTCTGTTTAGATATGGAAGTTAATCCTTACACCAAGATGTTTAAAGATAATTGCAGTAAATAAGGTTTGCAGAGTTTGAGTGCAGACTGTTCACAGCAAACAGCTTTCAGAGATTAGGACATGTAGAGTGAGGAAGAGGTAATAACTGTTAAAAGAAAGTTTTGATTTACCTGTGCTTGCATTTCTAAATGGCAAATAAGAGAACTTGTACTTGATATTACTTTTTTTAAAGCATTGGATTCTGATGGTCCTTCCAGTTTGCATCTCTCTGTGACCCTCTCATTTGGCTTCTGGAACAGACAGCACAGCAATTATTAACAGTAAAACACAGAAGTACTAGTGTTCTTTGGACAATATTTTTTCACTTAATTATTGTGATACTCTGGAAAAAGTTAAAAAGGTCCATTAGTCCAAATAATTCTGCAAACTTTACAGATATTACCTTCCCTTAAAACTTGAAATTTGACTACAGTATATTTAAATATTATAATATTTTAAAATTTGTCTGTTTACTAGCCATGTTATTACACTTGCAATGAATATAGACTGTTCTCAGTATCTTTCTTCCATCCTAATTATTCTTTCTTGGTATCTTGCTGACATTAACAATTTTATTTATTTTTTCTTTACAATGCATGGAGTCACAGACACAGAGCTGAAAGTAAACACAGATCATTTTGATAAAGAAGAAAGAGAGAAGAAAAAAAAGAGAGAACAGATGTAGAATGAATGAGGAGAGAAAAAATGTTGAAGTATAGAAGACAATTATTTTTTCTCTCATAAAATAAAAAAGTATAACATTTACATTCCCTACAATGTCCACTTAAAACAAAGAAACAAAACAAAACAGTAATCCCAATAAGCAAACTCCAAACTAGAAGTTTGTTGTTTTTTTTTTTTTTTCTAACATATCTCCAATACCATTAAAAATAGTCTATGAGGTTGATAAGCCCTATCCTACAAGGAACTGAGCATCCTCAAATGGTTAACTGAACTGTCACATGAATAATAATTCATCTGACTTAATGTAGATATTTATGATAGACTTTTATATTTGAGCTAGCCACTCTGGAGTCTCTGTGTTAACAGAGAAATTGTTTGTGCCAGTAACTGATCTTGCATGATACTAATGTGGCTCAGCATTAAATCCTTTTGCTCTGCCAGTGAATATACTTTGTACCTGGTTTACAATCAGAATCACTTAGAACTGAGAATTTTGTATGGTTCTTTCTCTTCATCCATTTTAAGCGATCCTGAACTGCGTGACCGTCTGTGATCTACAAATGAAGTCATTAACTATGAAAGTGAACATTTTAATGGGACCTAATTATTTAGAGAGCTCATTGAATTTCTACACCTGTTAGCCTGTGAGAATGTTTCCTTTTTTTAAATTTAACCTTTCTATTGATGATATTTGCTGTAGTGACTGCGTTATTATGGGCTATAATCATGTAATTTCATTATGTCCTTTTTAACGCCCATTGGAAAATTTAGGCACAAAGAGCAGGGTTTATATAGGTATATGCTGACTTTCTTCTGCACTGATGGAGACAGATTGTTTAGGATTGTCTTCAGATAAGACCTGAACCTTTTCTATTTTATTGCTGTCCTGTCTCTTATTTAAGGCTGTTAAAGCTTACACTTGACTTTCTGATCTTTTTAATTTTATTGTAATATATCAGTTTTATTTAGTGGAAGAAATCCTCCTATGTGTCTTTTAAACATAGGAGAACCATTTTCCAACATTTTCAATTGTGATAGCATTAAGAGAAAGTCACACCAATTTGAGTCTCCTAATTCCATTCACAGAGTAAAGGTCAACTCTTTCAGATTTGAGTGCCTATCATTAGAGCTTCAGAGTGCGAAGCATTTCTTCCTGGTTTTACCTCATAATAAGAAAAGAGCTTGTTCCAATTAGACCAGAGAATCCAGCTGCAAAAACTCCCAGCCAAATAAGTAATTATTTTGCTCTCATGATTCATTCTCCTGAAAATTTCATATTGTTTCCTGTCTCCAGCCCAGATTTTTATTAAAAAAAAAAAAAAAAAGTTGAATATAGTTCAACGATAGATAGCAAAATTTTCAAAGAGAAATACCAATGTCAGTGTTTATTTTTGAAAATATATTAACGTTCAGATAAACAATATAAAATATCTGAATATTATGCAATTTATTCAGATTTAATTCCATTTAGGCATACTTGTATTTGCATTGGCTGAAATAGTGGGCTGATGTGCAGATTTTTTGCAATAATCAGACAACTATTTAATGTGACTGTTTTACATTAACATAATCAAAAAGCTATGAAATTGGCTCTAAATTGAGTAAGCATCTGTGTTTGATTACAATTTGTCATAATAAGCTGTCAGGTGTTTCACTAAGTGCTAAGTATTCTTTCACCATAGAAAATATATTTCTATCATGTTGCCAGTTTTCCTTAGCAAAAGAAGTCTACCTAACACAGAGTCATGATATACAAACTGTTCTCATAGTGAAACCAGAGCAAATAAAATAAAGTGTTGTAGAATCATTTCAATATTCATAGTACATCATCTAGGAGAGTCACAGATGAAGTCCAGGCTTACTATGTCCAGTCTTACACAAAAAAACATAAATGCAGCACAGGAAACCAGTGAGTACAAAAAGTAAGAAAAAAGAGCAAGAAACCAAGTTCATATCTCATAATATAACTCATCCTACTCATATTTTTTCAGTATATTTTTTCCTATTTCTGTTCTTCTTGTAAGGTAATACATTCTCAGCACATCAAGAAAGTTGGGATGCTATTTAGACTGAATTTTTCACACCTACTTATAAAAGTGTAGCTCATCAGTCATATCCAAAGGTTGTGTTTCTTGTCCATTTCTGGTTTTCATTTGTACCAGTGGTCAATCGAAGATACAGTTTTAAAATCAGAGCCCATTAATGAAATGGTGATTTTGAGATATTTTTTTCCTCAAGCAGATTCCTGATTCTTTTGGGACATTACTGCTGATAGTATCAACCCCATAAGAACTTAAGTCATTCACACGAGGGATCATCTACCGTGTACCATCATAGGTCAAACTGATTTGGGGCCTATTTGTTTATTTGAGACAGCTTCATAAGATTGGGGAGGAAGGATCTTGCTTGTGAATGTTTTGGGATTTTATTAAAATCTTACAGTAATAATAGGAAACAAGTTAAAAATAAAAGGAGTAAAACTAAATCAATTATACACAGTAAGCAGAAGCTGTTAACGCAAAGGAAATAAAGATCAGACTCATTGGTCCATTCTCTGCAAGAGCCTCAGTATTATGTTCAACCAATCTCTTGGCTGAATAGACTTCAAAGCACAGGTTGTAGCAATGTCTGAACTGAGCAATAATACTCTGAATTTGTAGAGTGTGAAAGAAGCGGGGGAAAAAATGGCATGTTTGACAGAACATCAAAAAGTATCTTGCATAAATTCTGCCTAAATTCAGACAGGTAGTTCAAAGCAAAGAACAAAGTTTATGGAGACAAAACCCTCTAAATGACTATATAGTCAGGCTGGGATCTGGTCTTCCCTAGGGAGGTAATGTGTCTCCCTCTGTAAATTGCACCGTGAGTTTAAGGCACCTGTGCTCTCAATACAGGTGAGCGCACTCAGTCAGACCATCTAGATATGATAATAACTGTAAAAGGAGAGAGTAGTGATCCAGAGAGAAGTACAGAACTAAACTCTGTGCTAGAAATTTCCAGCATTTGCAGGAGTGATACTGTAAATAATTCTACCTTCAAATTCCTAATACTCTCTTACAAAAATTTGAAAATAAATAATACTATGAAGTGGACCTGACAGTTTTCTTTTAAACCAGTGCATATAATTGACTGTTCTCTATAATGCTGATGAAGTATTTACTGAGTACATTCTAACAAAAAAAGTCAATTATGCATAAATTGCATATTTTGAAATGCTTACATTATTGTTAAGGTTTAAATAAATGCGCTTTAAGCAGGAAACTTTGCACAACAAATCTTATTCCTCAACTTACTATTCTTTGAGATCTATTAAAGTAGGACTAGTCACCCATGAGATACAGTGGTGCTAGAAATTCATAATTCTATTTTGGCCAATAATGAATCTACAGTTTCTAACTATGTTTTCCACATATCTAATTTCATTAGTCATGAATGCACACACATGCACAGGGCAATCTTTGAATATAAAGTTCTGCATGCTGTAGTTATGTGTATAGAGGTAACAGGTCTCAGTGTAAGCTGCTATTATTCACTGTTGATATTAATTGTTTAGAATTAGTATATTTAGTAAAACAGAGGGTTTCCTTTTTTTTTTTTTTTTTTTTTTTTTCAGTTTTTACATTTAGATATACAAATGCAAAAAACCTACAAAGTTCCACTAATTGAAAACAAGGACATTTTGCACCTATGTTGAGAAAGCAAAATTTGCTATAGAATAAAACAGTAAATCTTGCTTAGTGCCCCCCCCCCCCCCCCAAAAAAAAAAAAAAATAGTGTGAAGTGTTTCTTTATAGCTTTTTAGAAACTTGGGATCTCAGTCCCACAAGTACCTAGGGTCACTATACCTCTGCAGTTATTCCAGGGGGTTCAATTGGCTTATCTTAAATCTTAAAAGGCAGATTACAGAATTGAAAGCTTACTGTGTGACTCAAGGCAATCCTTTAATTTTTCTCTGCCTGATGTTATAATACCTTTTGCAGCTCACAAGGTTTCATTTGTTACTGCTGAAAAAGTTTTACATTACTTTTCTTTGGAAGATGGTCAGGGAAAGAAAAAGCTAATAATTCAAATTCTGTATTCACTATACAGGGTGCAGCATTTATCATGTAATAGATGCTGCTGCAACCACAACAAACTGCCTGTCATAAACAGTTCATAAGCTGAAAGACAGAAAAACACATGAATGTTTTATGTATCTACCTTACCCACCATTGAAGCGTATGATTAGGACAACTCAGGTCAATTGTGCTACAGAACAATTTTTGGTTAGTTGAGTTCTGTGTACTTCACACCGAAAGTAGATCTTGAGGGTGGATTGGATCAATGGCATAGCATTGAATAGGAAAGAGGAAGAAATCAAAGGGAAAAAAGAAATCCTTTAAAAATTTCTCATAAAGTGTTGTGGATTAACCCCAGCAGGCAGCTCAGCCCCACAGAGCTGCTCCCTCATTTCCCCCATGATGGGGTAGGGGAGAGAATCAGGAGGGTAGAAGTGAGAAAACTCATGGATTGTGATGAAGACAGTTTAATAGGTAAAGCAAAAGCTATATGGAAGCAAAGCAAAATAAGAAATTCATTCACTAGTTCCAATCAACAGGCAATATCAGCCATATCCAGGAGAACACCAGGAAAATACCAGGACTGCCATGCATAATGGTTACTTGGGAAGACAAATGCCTAAACTCCAAACATCATCCCTTCTTTCTTTTTCCCACAGCTTTTACTGTTGAGCATGATGTCATATGGTCTGGGATGTCCCTTTGGTCAGTTGGGGTCAGCTGTCCTGTCTGTGTCCCCTCCTAACTCCATGTGCACCCCCAGCCACCTCACAGGTGGGGTGGGGTGAGAACCAGAAAAGGCCATGACACTTTGTAAGCACTGCTCAGCAACAGTTAAAATATTGCTGTATTATCAACACTGTTTTCTTACAAACCCAAAACATAAGACCATAAAAGATACTATGAAGAAAATTACCTCCATGCAATCCAAGATCAGTACAATCTCCACCCCTTATTCCATACTATTTGTGTCATGCTCAGATCCCACACTATCTGATACATACTAATTATCCCCCCTCTTCCTGTCCTTTGATATATCCATAGATATCATTCCCTTCATCTATGGACCACCTCTTCAAAATGTCCAGAAAATGTCTAGAAAATTTCTATTGAGTTAATTTATTTGATGACTTGGGTTCTGTCTCTTCTGCTGGTTGCTCAGGACAGGAGAGGCAGTGTGCCGTCTGGAGTTACTGGGCAGTAAAACCAGTTCAGGTCAGGTCACTGTTGCACTTGCACTGTTTCTCGTGAGGCTCATTCTCTGTTGGTTCAAGTGGTTGGTGCTATAGTACTTACTCTAATGCACCACTCAAACTGTCATTACAACTATGTAACGTATACCCACTAGTATCACCAACCCTTGTGCTTTTGGACCAGGTCATAGAGTTTATCATTGCGATGAACTTCTCCACTTGCCCCTTACATGTCTGTGGCAAGGGGTTCATGCTATCGCTCCTGTAGCATACAACTCAAACCGTGGCTTGCAACAATTTCAGGGTGTATCCATTATATACACAGCCATGGTTTCATTAAGTTTTGACCACAATAGAGATGGAGGATGTATTCCCAGATACTGTAAACAGTGACAGGTCTATCAAATTAAATGGAGAAAAACTGAAGTGCAATTCCCAGAGTCTCCATAAAATTGAAATCCTCAATCCTCCTGTGTCCTGGTTTGGGCTGAAATAAAGTTAATATTCCTTTTAGGGGACTAGATGAGTGCTGTGTTTTGGATTTAGCTTTGGATTTGGTATGAGAAGAATGCTGATAGCATGCTGATGTTTTCAGCTGTTACTGAGACTTCAAGGACTCTCCGACTCCTCATATTCTGCCTGTGTGCAAGGGCACAGGGATCAGGGAGGGAGCACAGATAGAGCACCAGACCCAAATTGGCCAAGGAAATATTCTATATCATGGAACGTCATGCTCACTGTATAGAGGAGGGGTGGGCAGGAAGGAGCTCTCTTGCTTCCAGGATTGCGATTGCGGGATCTTGGTATTTCAGGGTCACTAGCTGGGAACTGGCTGGATATTGGTTAGTGGGTGATGAGCAATTACATTGTGGATTGCCTATTTATATATATATATATTTTTTTTTTCCTATTATCGTAATTGTTCTAATTTTATTACCATTATTAAACTGTTCTTATCTCAGCCTGCGAGTCTCCCTTCACCTCTCTAATTCCCTCTCCCATTCCCAGGTGGGGAGGGGAAAGGGTGACCAGCTGCGGTGGTTGGTTGCCAACAAGGGTCAAACCATGACATCTTGTCCTACCAAACTGTAAATGATCTATGTGACAGGACGAGAAATATGTTCCATGTGGTCAGCATGATGCCACATAGCATTACTCTGTCAGCAAAAATAACGAGCATTGCTACACAATATTTGCCAGTCAACCAATTAAGAGTTTTGTTTTGTTTTGTTTTGTTTTGTTTTGTTTTGTTTTGTTTTGTTTTGTTTTGTTTTGTTTTGTTTTGTTTTGTTTTGTTTTGTTTTGTTTTGTTTTGTTTTGTTTTGTTTTGTTTTGTTTTGTTTTGTTTTGTTTTTTTCCCAAACTTAAAATAAGTATTTTTGGTTAAATAGTTTTTGTAGTATTTCTAAATGCCTTGTTTCAATAAACTTCTGTCCTCATTTTTTCATCAGTATGTTACGTAGTTGTTTATTTAATAGATTGTACATTTTGGATGCAGATTACTTTTTATAGAATGTTAGACAATTCAGTAAAATAAGATGTCACTTGTAGAGAGATATGTTATCTGTTATTTTCAGCAGATCAAAAATGTGAAATTGTTACAGCTCTATGCACATGAATAGTGTCAGTGATTATGACTTTATAGTGTCTGTTCTCACAAATATGATGCTGAATAGATAAAAAAAATAATTATATTTAAAATAGCTTTTAAATTTTGCTCACAATTTTTTTTTCTTCACTAACTGATGAGAACAACTGGTTAAGATATATATGACAAAAATATTTATGCATCTCTTCATTTCATTCTGAATTCAGAAAAAGGAAAAAAAAGTGAGGTAACCTTATAAACTCTGGGTGAAATGTTTCACTGCATGGATGGGAATTATAATCAAATTACATTTGAATCTCAGAATTCAGAATTTGAATCAAAAAATCATTCTTCATTTTAGAGGAGTTATATTTACATTTATAAACAAGTTCTCTTTCTGAGAACAAGACAAGTAGTTTTTAGCACCATAATTTTGAACATTTTCAAATGACTTTGGACAAGAGCAGATTAGTATTAACATGACATGAAGATCATGTAACAAGATCACTTGCCCCTTTTGTTTCATATTCTCAGTGACCCAGAATAGTGACATCTGAGATTATGCAGACTTGCAAAAAATAAAGGTCTTAACTTTCTGCCTGAAAATCTCAAAGAAATTAAAGCAGTGTATGTTTGATTCCATTCATTTCGAGTTACTCGAGTGGCAATAGGGCTGCTGCAATTAATTAATTAATGTAATACATTTGTAAAGTATCTGTTAACTTGTTTAATGTCTACAGCTCTCCTAGGAGGCCACATAGCCATATTTCCTATTCATCCATTTCTATCTCCTGCAGAAAATTTCCACTGTTTCTTCTGTACAAAAGTGAAGGGAAACTTATGATAATAAAACATTTAATAATGCTAAGCGAGTTTTATCCACATCCCCTTGAGAGCTACATCTCTAACTGGCTGAAGCAGAAAAGTCACATTTGAATATACTAAGTTTGACTTTTAAGAACGTGAGTAGTTCTGCATTCACTTGCAACTGGAAAATTGATTGTTCTTATGTATTAAGAATAGACACATGATCTTTCTTTCTACACTTGATCTCAAGCTTAGTATCAGGCTAGCTTAAATCTAACTTCAGAGAACAAAAATAGCTTTTGATTAGATAGATCCTATGATGCTTCAAAGCATATATGGCTTCCACAGCAGCTTAATTAGTTTCCTTATCTGTGGTTAATGTGTGAACCTGTCAGAGAAATCTGAATCAGGTCTGACCTAGAAGTGAGCATATCTAGGACTCATGTCTATACCATAAAAGAAGATTTGGGATACTGTTAGCACTGAATTAACAGAAAGGGGATGAAATATAATAGATCAGAAGATCATCAATATAGGAAATATTAGGAAAAAAAGACCTGTTGTAAACTGGGAGACTGTCATCTAGAAACAACAAGGAAGGAGAAAGATCTAGATGTACTAAATTAAAACATATTTTTATGATCTATCATGTTTGGATGTTGTCGGGAGAGATCAGAAGTATTAAGGCTGTTGTTCAGGACTCTCTAAGCTATTCTGGAACTCAATATTCAGAAAAAAAAAGTCAGTGGAATTTACCATCATGAACCAAAATATTGTAAGAGAAAATTTGGTTTATTTAGCTTAGCAGAATCTATGCTGAAAGGAAATGTGCTTGCTTTCTCTAAATATAGCACAAAGGTAAAACATAATACTTATCTAACATGTAGGTAGGCAAGTGTAGATACAAAATTTTATCACTCTTGATTTTTAGATCTTGCTTGACATGATCTGCTTTTCCTTTATTTTCTGCAAAATTATCATGGAATGTTGCAGCAGAAAATAAAAAGGCACAGCAAATGAGTAAACACTAAAGATCTGAATTTTCTCTATTGTAAAATATCCCAAATAGATGAAAATACTAGAAAATAAATCTTAAAATATTATTATTTTAATTAAATATTTGAAAACATATGTATTAAACAGTTCATTTCCATTGTGACTTTGTATCCATCCTTCTTGTGTGTGTGAAGGGTTGTTTGTGTTTTTAAGAGTTCTTTATTCTTCCAAGGAATTCTACACACTGTCATTCATAAGAGCTCATGTAGCTCAGTTTTGGAAGATGGTTGGGATAAACAAGGGCAAGGATCTAGCTGAATTTTATGGAATAGTCTGTGATGTAGCAAAATTTAAAGATTTCAAGGTGTTCCATTTTCCCTCAATCTTTGAAATTTCAAAATTTCAGAGATATTTTTTGATAATTGGAGCTATCCAAACAATCACTTTTAGCAGCAATATTCTTCAGGCAACATCAAAATCTCACAGTTTCAATAGTATAACCTACAGGAGCAAAAGATCTTGTCAGCTATTTGTTTCACTATCTGAAGATGAAAAATAATGGGATCATGTTTATTTCTATGACATTTAATGGCAAAATGGTTTCTGTCCACTAACCTGTATTGCTCAGAATTGAAGAAAATGGCAGTTATACCTTTTAGCATTTCTGACTTCCTTTTTTAGGTCCATTGTGCACAGTTATCCTAAGCAGTAAAAAATTCCTTTGATGGTTTCAGGATAGTGTCCCTTGTTTGTTAAGTGCCCTCAAGAGAATGGTACAAATGATGATCCATTAGAAGAGCATAATGAAATTGCCACTTTCACCACATAGGATTTGCTGGTACCATGGATATTCTTAGCCCTGAAAATTAGAGATAAAAATTCATTTACAAAATTGTTCCCTACAGTCTGTGCTTTGCATAATTTACTTTAACGTAGTCATGCAATGATTCTTGAAACATTTCACTTGAGAGTAAACTCTAGTTTTATGCTCTAGTTTAAGTATAAATTTCCTGACACGCAGTCCACCATTTCTTTTGCTTTATAGCATCATCTTACCTTTAATCCAACCTTACAGCCAACTATCTAGCCCATACATCTTGAGTAATCTGTTTCAATTAAAGTTTTAACTCTGATGGATTTTTGTGAGAGTATTACAAGCTTTCATTAAGCAGCCAAAGTGGATGTCAAGCCAGCAGACACTCTTTAGAAGGGTTTTCATTTTGTATTCACTATCAAGAAAACACAACCCCAAAATTAAGATGGAAATGGAAGAGTTGGGAACCCCGTGTTTGTAATGAAGAAGCAACATGTGAGATCAAAATATCTAACAGTTTCTCCATCTGTCACTGAAGGTGTCAAGCAAGGTGAGTTTACTTGGAACACAGCTATTTTTGCTTATGCAGACTGTATGCTTTCAGTCTGTCCAGCAGAAACTGATAGACATGCTGGTACTGTCCACTAGAAAATGTGTTAAACAAAAAATAACCCCTTCATTTCTGCTCAAAGTACTCTTTCAGAAGGAAATAATGTGCAACAACAACTGCTTCTTCCTACATTAATAGTAAAAAGTTCTGTATGTCAGAAATAAAAATGGCTCCCTTTGATCACTAAGCTATTTTTATTATGAAACACAACAATGGTGAAGAATATTCTGCTGGGAGGAAATAACAAGATTTGCTATGATCAAAAGACTGTTAGAAGTCGGGATTCACTGCAATAGAGTATGGCTGCTGATCAAGCACAATTTTCCTATGCATACCAGTTTATATAGGATAAGCTTTGGGAAAAATTTCCTCTTACCTTTTCTTTTCTCTTGATGAACTGTTTCCTGATGGCCATGGTGGTCTAGAAATAATGTCAGAATTAATGTTTGATGATTATGTCATAAAGCAAGTACATGTTTTAAAGCAATGAGTCAAAGTAAAAGAAAATATTATTTATCTTATGCCCTGTCTTCTTTCTTTATAGAGAGTCTGCTATACGTAGCAGCAGGAATAGAAGACATGAATCTAAAGTAGAAAAGTGAAACCAAGCAATGGCCAAGCAGTGGAAAGTAGAGAAAATATGCCTCCAAGACCAAAAAAGATGTTCTTTGCTAACCCAGTCAGTGGGAATGCCAGGCCCATTGTTTTCTGTAGATTACAAAAGGACATTTAATTTTCTTGAAGTCTTGTCATCTTAGGGACAAATATACAGCTGCAATGAAGAAAAAGAAAATAATAATCTTCTTAAACCTCCCTTTCTTCACCCTTTTCTCACACAGACACTTCTTGGACACTATACTTGCTCAAGAGGAGCTGTAAATTGACTCTTAATAGGCACAGTTCTTACAGAGCATAATGTGTCATTTGTATATTACATTCTTTACTATAAAATATTTGTCTCATCAGAAAAAACATTCATTCATTCATTATTAATGACTACTTTAGTCAATATCTAATATATCGCTATACTTCTGAAATATAAAATTATCTATATAAAATATTAATTAACAGTCAACATGCTGGAACTGTATCTCATTTAATTACACTTAAAACTAAACAGTATAAGTCAAGAATACATTTCAATAAGTCTTGAGACCAGGATCAGTGTAAGTGAAAATACCGTAGAGTACACACATCTTGATTGCAGACATATCTTAGCTGCAGCATCTGAGATGGTCAAGATGGAATGTTTAAGATGTTAGTACAGAGGTCATTATTCTAACAACAACATAAAAAAGGTAGATTATGAATGTGTATAAGTCTTCAGAAAAAGAGTGTATGACATATTGAGACTTAATTTTATTTCTATTTTGTCTTCTATCAATTATGCCATTCAATTAAAGAAAATGCATAAATACTGAAAAAAATGACAGCAGGATATATAAGTAATTATTAACTTTACAAGAATCCTTGGAATAAAAATATTCCATGTGCTCATTAAAACATACCAATTTTAAATTTCCTGGCTCCATCATTGGTATCACAGCCTGTCTGTAGTCACTTTTGTTCTGGTAGGCATTTATATTTCTTTAAACTATGACAGCTTACACATATATAAGCACGTTAAGTTATGATAATAATGTTGAAATGTTAAGACAGAAGAGCCTGTCAGCCAAACCTTTTCCAGGACAGCACCTGTCTATTTTTAACAAGACATTAAAATATAAAATGTGGTATAAACAGAACTGATGATGACATTTAGACACAAAAATATAGGTTGCTTCCCTAACAAAAAATACGTGTTTATTACACTTCAGCTACTTGATGTATTTATATATTTGCATATCTACTGTATGTTTCATTCGTTATTAATGAGCAATAGGCTTTAAAATTTTATGAAGCATCGAAACATATGGGAAAAATGTAACCCTCCAGTATTTTTACTGTTTTTTTGTGTGCTTTATGACCAAATTGATTCTATGTATCTTTAGGCATCCAACAGAGGAGTTGGAAGCTTAGCTATGCCGCACTTCTTTCCTAAAGAGGATAGGATGACTAGATTTTTAACCAGGAGATCTGCCTGTCATCCAGGGGGAAGAAAGGAAAGGACTTCACAGAGCTAGCTTTGGTTGAGAGAGGTTGAGTTCATTCATCTTTCTCAACAGGCTTTTCCCAAGGTGATTAATTGCACTGAAATTGTGATCCTGTTCTGAATCAACCACAATGTACCTATTTTTCTTCAGAGACTGTAGAAGGGCCTATGAGCTTAGCTTTCCTAGTGTAAGGTCTGATTTATCTCACTGTAGATAAAGAAAAGAGAAGAAAAGGAAACAAAACAAACCCATAAAGAAACAAAAAAGAAGAGACAGATATCATCTGACTGACCAAAATATTATTTTCTAAAAAAGAATTGTGAGATCAGACCCTGTCCTTTTTTAAAAGGACACTGTTATCTTATAAAGTAAGACCAGAAAGGAAAACTGAATTTGTTTCAAACCCAAATAAGGAACATAGGATCACCTTTTAGAACATGCCGACACACGATCTGTATGAATCATGGAAGAGCTTCCATACAAATTCTTGTTTCCCTCTTCTCTTTCTTACTCTTCCTTGCATTAATGCAAGTTATATGCATCTCCACGGACCCAATTGAAACACATAGAATCATGGAATTACAGAACAGTCCAGGTTGGAAGGGACCATAAAGGATCACCTGGTCCAATCTTTCTTGGGAAAGGGATTCTAGATTAGATTATCTAGCACCCTATTCAATCACACCTTGAAATCAGTTATGGGGAGTCTACTATGTCCTCAGAGAGGTTGTTGCAATGAATTATTGTTCTCACTGTAAAAAAATTTTCTTATACCAAGATGAAAGATAGTGTAGTTGATATCCCATGCCTGTTGGTGTTTAAGAGGCATTTAGACAATATTCTTAATAATATGCTTTAACTTCTGGTCAGCCCTGATGTAGTCAGGCAGTTGGACTAGGTGATCACTGTAGGTCACTTCCAACTCAACTATTCTTTCTATTCTATTCTATTCTATTCTATTCTATTCTATTCTATTCTATTCTATTCTATTCTATTCTATTCTATTCTATTCTATTCTATTCTATTCTATTCTATTCTATTCTATTCTATTCTATTCTATTCTATTCTATTCTATTCTATCCTATTCGATTCGATTCTTATTCTATTCTATTCTATTCTATTCTATTCTATTCTATGCTATGCTATTCTATGCTATGCTATTCTATGCTATGCTATTCTATGCTATGCTATGATGTGCTGTGCTGTGCTATTCTAATCTGTATGAAAGCTATGCTGATTAACAGTATAGACTGCTGTCTAAGAGTCTCACAGTTCTTGGTGAAGAAAGAAAAAGATGGATCAGCTGAGCTGATTCAGTAGCAAATTCACATGGACTTTTGTTCATCAGGTTCATGAACTGGTATCAAGAAAGTACTTGTAGGTCAGTTTGGAAGTTTTTGGATTCATATCTGCAAATGGTGGATGCTGAGATTCTACAACACAAAAGTATTATATGTGAGTTTTGAATTATGATTCATCAGGGGAAATCTTTTATTATTCACTATCTTTCAGCATTTAAATCTCACCAACTGCTTAATGCCTTACATGGCACCTTAACAGTTAAGGTTTTCTTTGCAGCCAAAAATTGAAGCTATTGCCACACGAACTATAGGGTTCTTCAATCCCTACATTTTCTAACCCTCTCTTTTGAGGTGTTCATTTAAATAGAAAAATACAACAAAAATGCTTCTAGCTTTTAACACCATGTCCATTATGCAAGTCTCAACTTCTGGGGAGCAAAGAATGAAATCTCTTCCATATTGTGGTAATTCTCATAGCTTTCATAAAAAGATAATGAGATACTAAATTCTTAAATAGGCAAAATACCAGGTCATTAGTTCTAGACATGAGTGCCTAAACCTGACTTCCCAAAATACAGACTGAAGGAAGACTAGATAGAAATTAACAGAGGTCAGTTCCAGAATATCTCAAAATAAAGTAAATGATTACTTGCCAGTTGACAGATAATAGTAATCCTATTCAGAGCAGTTGTCCTGAATTACCTCAGTGATTAGTGGCAGTGGAGCAGTCTTGTCTGTTAACTAACACTGCATCAGTTTAATGAATAAAAATTGTAAAATCTAAGTGGAGAGGTGAGTTTGTTCTGGCAAAGGGGTAGCAAGCCTCTACTGACTGATCTCTTCAATCTCTAGATAGAATAAAATGAAAAAAAAACCCACAAATTTTAATGCATTATTGTAAATGTAGGATAGAATGGGAAATATGTTAATCATTTTAGATGCAAGAATTATGTCTGTATTTTGACTACATTAGCAACATGTCTGAGGTGTGTACTAATTCCCCAAACACCACCATTTAAAATGAGATAAAGGGCTCTGTCATGTTTAATAACTACATCCAAAATCCCCCTCATGCACCACCAAAAAAAAAAAAAAAAAAAAAGATATAATTGAATGCAAAACCAACAGAGAACATTATAATCCTGTAAATACAGTATGGAGAAGGTTTACATGATTATTGTCTTGGTACTAAGGGAAACTATCTGTGCTAATATCCTCTGTAACAGAAAATGAATAGACCTTCTGTGAGCGTTTGTTGTTTTAAATGGTTTGACATCTTACTAAGAAAAAGCAATTACTTCTCCTGTTCCACCTAGTTTAGCTGATCTCTTGGTCTGGGATAAATGCCACAAGTTTTTTTGTTCATACCTTTCCATATAAATTAGAGGAATTTAATTTGTAGAGGCTGCTTCTACAGTATCTAACCTCACAATCAGACAGAGAATGAAGCAAGCTTTAAATACATTAATATTTCCATTGTACTTACAACCCTCTGTGAAAACGAATGTTTAAAATGTACTATGCAGCGATCAAATAACTGTAGAAAATAAATGTCTCTAAGCTAAAGACATACAAGCAAAAAGTACTGTTTCATTATTAGAAGCTGCAGTTATAAGTGTGCATTTCTGCAAGAAATTAATAGATTTTTGAGACACGATAGTATTCTTAGATTATCTGATCCAATATTTTGTCTTTTTCAGGCTACTTCATTCTCCATATTCACTTCTTTTGACAAGCCCCCATGGCCTGGTTTGACATGAAGAAATACATGAGACTCATCACTGTTCTTTTAAAAGTATTGCCCTCACTTTTAAAAGTGATGTATTTGATTTCTGGTTTGAATGAGGCCAGCTTTGCCATCATCATACTGGTTCTTGGTATGCCTTTCTCTGTTCAATTCAGGACTCAGTCAATACTTGTATTTTCTTTCTGTGAAGACATTGAATCATTGTAACCTAGTCACATTTCAGTATAGTTTCCACTAAGATAAACAAATAGAATGGTCTGATTTCTGTAGCATTTCCTGCTAATATTGTATGCTTTAGTGGTGTTTTATTTATACTTTTCAATATTTCTAATATTTTAATGTCTTTTCACAAATGTGACAGGAAGAGTGCAGAGAGTGTTTCAGGAATCCAGGGGATAAAACAAAAAAAAAAAGTAAAAGACATTTCTTGTATCTTGTGTACTACTCTACTGTTCAGACAGCCAAGAATCATGATGATTCTCCTCTTTTTCACAGTTATTATAAGTTATTGTTTACATTTTATTATGGTCTGATGTATTATTATGGCCCTTTACAAGTTATGGTTGCTCAATCCATGATTATGGTCTACATTTCTTGTTCACAGATGTAGGATACAGAATTTGATTATTAAATTCTTTTTGTCTGAACTGGCTCAGTGCTCCAAGACTCATGCCTACTCATCATCAGTCAGTCTTTTCATCTGCACATTTTACTGGCAGTGATTTTATGTTTATTTCTGGTTCAGTGATTAAACACTGAACAACTTTGGAAGTTACCATGCCTATGGGATGCCAGCAGAAATTCACATTAGAAGATGTATTTCAACTGTCATCAGCTTCCTGAAATGTCATCTGGTTTATATTCCATTTATGTTTACATTACTGATTTCAAATACTGCTAATTTTTATTCCAAATAATATATAGTACTTTGCCACAAATACCTTACAAGGAGCTGTTTCATCAGTGCAGTTATCAAATACATTTATAATATGAAAGAAAGGAATCAAGTTTGTTTAACAAGACCTATTTTCTGCAAAACTGTGATGATTGATTTGTATTAACTTTACTTTAATCCTTTAATTCTTTACTAATTAAATCTCCTAGCACTGTTTTCATTATTTTTGCTGGGACTCAAACCAGGTTACATGGTCTTGAATCATGTGGTTGTCCTGATAACTTTAACACTGAGAAACAATATTACTTTTTCAAGGCCTGGACTTTTTAATTTGTTTTTATCTTCAGGATTAAAAACTGGAAAAAAGAATAACAATAATTTTCTCATCCAACTCCTATATGACCTTGTGATGTAAATTGTCCAGATCATACAATTGTAAATGTTTATCTTGACTGTATATGATATAGTGTTTTCTTTTCTATTACTTACTCACTAGTGGCCTGCAGTCTACTTCAGTAATTCTCATATAATAGGAGAATTATAATGCTGATTTGCAAAACACAACCCAAAAAAACAGAAGACTTTATTAAACATTACTTTAACTCTTCTCATTAATAGACCTAGTGTAGTAATTAACAGATTTTTATTATTTCTATTATGATTTTATGAAATGTGTATGTGTTGGAGAATGGCTCAGAGACAAGGGTCCTGTGCCTTTAGCCAGTAGATTGTAAGCCTGCATGCCTAAGTTGTGCCTTGTCATGTATTAAGAAAATCTTTGAACGAACGTTAGCGCAGGCTCTGCTCATACAAAAAGAAAAAGGGGGAATTGTTGGAGAATGGCTCAGAGACAAGGGTCCTGAGCCCACCGAGCAATTGTATGATCAGAGCCTGCTCTAGCTGCTGATGCTGAGCCTCACTAGGGTTTGCCTGCAGCTGCTCGCAGCTGCTGATACAGGAGGAATGTCAAGGACGCTTCAGCCCTGTGTACCGTGGTGTGTCGAAAACAGGTTAAGGGGAATTAGGAATAGTGGTCTGAGAAACCCAGTGTTATGGTAACGGTGGTCTGAGAAACACTGTGTTATGGTACTGTTGTGTATTGAAAACAAGTCAATAGGAATCAGAAATAGTAGCATGAGAAACTTAGTGTTATGAGAAGCTTGTGCTGTAAGCTAACTGCAAGTAGGTGGACCGTGCAAATACGACCTTTAGAGCTTAAGCCAATCAGCTAGTGACTAGTAGGCATAATAATTATCATTGTCTGTATAAATATATGTACCTTGGACCAATAAAGTGAGACACATTGATTGATGCTCTATCACCCACACTGAACCCGTCTCGGCGTGTCGTTCGTCCGCGGCTCCGCATGTATGTACATATATTTTTTAAAGATTTATACATATATATCTATATGTATGACAAGATGTCATGAGTTATTCCCCAAATAGCTGAATTTTCCTGTTTTTTTAGATTTTTCTCCAACTACTCCATTTGAGACAATAATTTCCATAATACATTTAGAATATGTCCTCTTTTTATTTATTATAATTACATTTAGCTTATGATTACTGGTTGCTGGACAACACACAGTTTAATTTATTTTTAGTACAAGATATTAAGCAAACTTTTCTCAATCACTAGGTTCAACACCATGTGTGTTAAAGAACTTATCAGCTATATGTACTTTAGAAACATCAGTATCTGATCAGGACCTCCAAGGTGTGTATCTCAAACTAAAATTCCCAATAACAGTGTAATTCTCCCTACTAAGCATTTCAGATGAATGCTTAAAGTCTCTCATTCTTCAAGATGTAACTGACTGGCTAATAAGGAACCCACCACTAATGGACTTTGTAATCAGTATGTTGACCAGAATCCTGTGGCATTCATAGTTCTTGGTTCTGCCAGGCTGTTTGCCAAAGTGTTGGTTGGCTGAGTTGGCATATCTTTCTGTTGGAGATTTTATTCTGCGAGAGCTTCACATACTTTTTTTTTTCCCCTCAAATACTACAGTTACACAGTGTATATTTTACATGCCAGAAAATTCCAACAGAAAGTATTTAGTGGTTTTTTACTCATCAGTTCTAGGTAAGACTAGTATTATCAAAGTTCTTCAATTATGGGTATCCAGTTCATTCTAACTCTTACTCAGAATATTAATGTCAGGTCCACATGAATTTTTAAAAATCCATCCGCTACTTTCAAGTAGATAATGTGGAGTTTCCTCTCTTTCAGAACCTTTTTACGGTCCTGGCTGCCCTCTCTAATCTAAGCTTTATTTCTGCTTTACTGTGGGACAGTTATAATTGTGTGAACATTTAGAAAAGGTATTAGAAAGCCCTATTAAGATTTCAGTATGGAAACAGTTCTTGATCTATAATGATAACGTGACCTAAAGACAATGAACCTGAACCTGAATTGGTTGATCAAAGGGACAAGTGTAGGGAGCAAAGAGGTGTTATTCATTGAACTCAGGACTGAAAAGGAAAATTTAAGCCTTCTGATGCTTTTTGTTTTCTAGAAAGCTGAGATTTTAAGCAGTTACTGTGATGCACTTGTACTTTAGTTTCAAATGTAAGGGATTTTTAAACATCCACAAAATCCTAATCAGTATGACAGATGACAGAACTTGATCCAGCTAAACAGATTTGAAACTGATATGCTTGCTAGTCTGGGTCTGTAAATACAACATGAATTTTATATAATTATTTTAGTGAATCTTTACAAAGAACATTTGAATTCCTTGGGCTTTTTCTCATATAGTAGAAATGACTTGAGAACTTATATAATAAAAATACATTCTCTAATACAGATAAGATCTGTCCTCTTAATATTTTCAAACATATCTGCTTTCGATCTTATTTTTTTTTTCTTTTATCTTCAGTAACACAAATATAACACTTATATACTTAATGAACAAGAAAGTACAACAAAAGGTTTCTCTGAAGATGTTATATTTGCATGTTACAGACATTGCATGAACTATTTTAACCCGGTTGAGTGTGTAAGAAAAGAGAAGGTCCCCCTGTTCCAATATGTAGAATTAGAGAACCCCTTTGGTCTTCACTGTACAATTCTCACAGAAACTGAGATTTGCACATATTTATGACAAAAACAAAAGGAAAACCCTGGCTTTGATGAAGCAGCATAAAGATTCTATTAATTTAGGGGAACCAGCTTTTAGCCTGACATCTGCACAGGGCTACATCTGCACAAGCAAATGAAAAGGAGTAGAAACAGTTCCTTGGCTCTGTGTCTAACTGTTATAACTCTGCTCATGCTTACAGCCTAAATATGTTTTTTCACCATACCCAATGCTGACAGGTCCAAAATACCTATTGGGAACAATTCCTAACTAGTGCTATGTGGTTTCTGTACAGGGAAATGTTGGCATATGTTCAAGCAGTGACAAAAAGCACATTAAGAATTCAGCTGTATGGACAGTGTGAGCCAATGCTCAAGCTGTGCTTTGTTTTAGTAGGATAAGCATCTCTTAAGTGCCTATTTTATTTTGGTAGCAGGTAAGTCAATTTCCAACATGAGAATTCATTAATTTAATTCAAAGATTATGATGTTTCAAAAGTTATACTGTTTCATGAGCCTTACAATGAATAAAGAAACCTTATGAAGCATCAACAATGAACCTGGATTTGAAGCTAGTTTTGACCAGGAAAGAATCTCATAGAGCAGATTAATCTAGCCTAATTTAGATAAAATATCACCTACATCTTACCTAGTTTTCTTTAATAAAAATACAAAGAAACAAGCACACTTACTGTGCAGTTTTTCTGGTACATTTTAGACATCTATATTAGTATTAGAAAAAAATTAGGAAGTGTCTATTTGTTTCTGAGGTAACAGGAAACTCAGGTGATTATCCAGGATGTAGACATTTACATTTTGTCAGATGGATTCCACTCAGAGTGACCTGATTTTATGTATTTTCTTCTAGTGTGAGTCCCACTTCAAGATAAACTATACTTCAGATAATCAAAAACGCTACTGTGTCACTTGTATCAGAACTTTTATTACTGTATGAAGAACAAAATTTTCCTTCAGTGAAAAATCGTGGACTAAACAGAAAACTAAATATTATGTTCTGAGACAGAATCAGTGGCTTGAAACAACTACCTCAAGGAAGTCTTGCAGTTTCCTTATCAACTTGTCTTAACATAACAAAAGTAAAGAATTATTAGTACTTCCTTTATCAGTTATGTGCTAACTGGTAGTAAAATCAATTTCAAGAGGAACAATATCTAATGAAGGCTTTGCAGAACAGGTGCAACATAGCCTCCCATTTCAGCACAAGTTACTGATCATATTTTATTGCATGGAAATTAACTGTACATCTTATTCTTTAGCAATATTTACAAACAAAAACTTGTGAGGACTTTTACCTTGTGTGAGCAGTTGTCAGAGGAACTAAATATTCATCTCATGTTTATCAATAAATGAATGCTTTTTTTCAAGAAGGAATCAAACAGGATGCCCACAAGAAATCTTTGTATAGGTGAAAAAACACAATGGGAACTTGGTTTTCTTTGCAACATATTGGAGCTATATTTTCACCTCTGACTAATAAAATAAGGGTAAGAAGAAAGAGTGTATCTCAGACATTTTTTCAGCTGTCTAAAATTTGCTATATAATTTTCTAGTAGGTATTACAGAAATACAGGTCTTTGAGAAGGGTTTAAGTGAAGACAGACAAGTAGAGATTAAAGGCCGACATAAGGATTGTATTCAGTATGTAAAGGATGACATCAAAGTCAAAAAGTAGATATTGATTCATAATGGATTATAAACTGAGAATATTGGTGGACTAGGCAGTCATAATAATAAAAATGAAGAAAATGGTGTGAGAGAATTGGAGCCGTGCAAAAGCAAGGAGAAAGATGGGAAGATTACTGTGGCTGTTATATTAATAGATATCTTGAGCTGTGGGGTTGACACATGATCTCAAAAGGTATCTTCCAACCTGAACAATTCTTTGTTTCTGCCTTTCTGTATTCTCCATCTTTTCTTGGTAGGTCTAATGTCAATAAAGATTTAGAATATATAAGTAGATTTAACTGTATATTTATTAAAATATTCTTAAACTAAAGGAAAGTTTTTAACATGAACTCTTTTTACCTAATTAAATATCTTCTTAATGAAACACTGATAAACACACAGGCTGTATGCTTAGGTGCTGATAACATCCAACACATTCCCCTTTTACGCTGTAAAATGATGCGAAAGTTCTACTTAGAGGAAGATTCTCCTTTGTTTCATACTGCAAGATACAGAAAAAGCTGAGGATAACTACTGTCCCTGTGGGTTAGTGCCTATAAAATTTGAACAAGCCTTTTTGACATGAACTTGTTCATCACTGATCTGAGTACTTCTGCCCTATTGCAGCACCATATTTTTGAATCCATCATCTAAAGCACAGAGGCAATATGTTATCTCTGGTCTGTAGGTACTTGACATTCCAAAAGAAGATTTTATTTTAAAGTATATTTCTATCATATTGCCCTGTATAACCTCATATTCAATGAAGAAAATGCAAATTTAACTAATGGATTTTGGCAGTTCTTGTAGACATATGATTCAAGTATGCTAAATTACTTGTGGGTAATTTGAGAACTTTGGATAGTGTAATATAGTATATGAATGTGATTAGTTTAACCTGGAGAACCCCATTAATAATACACAATAAATGATTTTCCTGTGTTTATGATTTCATGACATGTTTGAGGGGTTTGTTAATGTTGCTCTAAGTGTAATTTTGAATATGGTTAAGCTTTCTCAATGATCTAAACTAGATATAAAGAAAGATTTTAACAAATCTGAAAGATACATGTGTTTTGACAATTTTATTGTGCATCCGTCAAAGTTCATGAATAAGTCTGGATATTAAAACTAAATATTTCAAAATAACTACTCAGATTATTTTAGATATCTTCAGGTTCATTGCACAGAAGTAAGAGTCTCTGAAGGGTCTTATCAGGCAGTCATTTTCTGATTCTTCTACAAATGATAATTGAAAAATCCTTCTTTCTGTGAAAAATTATTCAAGATAAAAATATGTTGTTTAAGAATTGTCATTCTTTGAGCTCAGAGGGCAGCTGAGCACCACACAGCCACTCACTCCCCTCTTCATCCCCAGTGCTCGGAAGGAGAAAATAAAGAAAAAGGCTAGGGATTCAAGATAAGGACAGGGATGGCTGACTGACCCATTATGGTCATGGGAAAAAGACAGATTTGTTACGGGAAGAAATAAAACCCCTAAATTTAATTCAGACACTAACAACAGCAACACTTAACAGAGTAGGACAGTGAGAAGTATAACCATATCTTAAAAACACCTTCCCCTCACCCCTCCCTTCTTTCTGGGTTCAGCTTTGCTCCTGATTTCTCTACCTCCTCCCCTCAGCAGCACAGGGGCAGAGAATGGGAGGTGTGCTCAGTCCTGCTGCTTCTTCCTCTTTGCAGGGGTGGAACTCCTCCCATTCTTCCCCTTCTCCCACATGGTCCCCCTTTCACAAGAGACAGTCTCCATGAACTTTCTCCAACTGGAGTCCCTCCCATAGGTTGCAGCCCTTCCTGAGCTGCTCCAGGGTGAGTCACCCCTACATCTTGCAATCCTCCCAGTTCTGAACTACAACAGTGAGGGCTTCTTCTTCCCACAGGGTCCTGGTCTCTTTCAGCTACAGCTGTCTGCTCTGGTGTGAGCTCCTCCACAGGCTGCAAGTGGTCATCTGCTCCACTGTGGACCTTCATGGGTGGCAGGGGGCTGTCTGTGCCATCTCACCATGGGATGGAGGGGAGGTCTCTCGCAGGCACATCTCTCCATGTTCCTCCTCCTTTCTTCCACTGACTTCATGTGAGACACAACTTGTAACTCCTTGAAACAGAAACTGAGAAAAACAGCCTGAGAAAAAGATAAGGGATGGGGGGAAAATGGAGACCCTCTGAGACAAGGGCAGTCTCAAACACTCGCAAGTAACAAAACTATGGTCACAGGGTGAATAGTGTGGAGCCTGGAGCTGATAAGGCGGCCTGAATATCACAGGACGCCATGGGGAAGGGAGTCTTGTGAAGACAGAATGGTTCTGCCCTGGTTCATCTTGTAAAGTTTCCAGGCCTATCTGTCCAGTTAATGACTTCTGCTTCATGATCCATGAAATGCATATTAAAGTTGACATCCCTGAATATGCTAACAAAAATTAGCAAGATCATGCTAGTTACATCATCCCATGAAGCACCTTACCCCTCCCATACATGTGATACACAGGTAGGTTGACGTAAGGGAGGGACCCAAGGAGAGTGTGTCTAAATTGAGGGGGAGATAAGAATGAAAGAGAAGCAAGAAAGAAGCAAGGAAGAAGTGAAGAAGTGAAGAAGATGGAAGCATCCCTGACAAACTCGAACAGGACCAACACAGGAAATTGGATTGATGATCTCTATTTCTTTTTCTCTCTCTCTCCCTGTTTTCTATGTTCCTTTTTCTTTATTAACATTAAGTATCACAAGGCATATTATATTGCTTGACATAATTTGTTTTATACTTAGCCAATTATTGTGTACCCGATTATCCAATTAGTACATTGTGAGAAATAAATAAATGTTTGGTGTCATGGATTGAACTCAGAGGGAAACTTAGCACCACACAGCCACTCACTCTCCCCTTTTCCCCAGCACCAAGAAGGAGAAAATGAAGCCAAAAAGGCTCAAGAATTAAGATAAGGACAGGGAGGGATGACTAACTTATTATGGTTATGGCAAAAGACAGACTTGTTAGGGGAAGAAAAAAAGAACACAAATTTAATACAGACACTAATAACAACAACACTTAACAGAGAGGACAGCGAGAAGCTTTACCACATCTCAAAAACACTTCTTCCGCTGCTCTTCTTCCCAGGCTCAGCTTTGCTCCCAATATCTCTACCTCATCCCCTCAAGTGACACAGGGGGCAGGGAATAGGAGTGCCACCAGTTTTCCATCTTCAGGGGGGAAAGAACTTCCGAACTTCTCCCCCCTGCTCCAGAGTGGTCCCCCTCTCACAGGAGACAGTCTTCCACAAACTTTCTCCAACCTGAGTCCCTCCCACGGGATGCAGCATTTCCCAAGCTGCTCTGGCGTGGGACACCCCCACATGTTGCAGTCCTCTCAGCACTGAACTACAAAAGCCATGGCTGCTTCTTCCCACAAGATCCTGGCCTTCTTTGATCACATCACCTGAGACAGTATGGAGCCCCCCACAGGCTGCAGGTTGGCAACTGCTCCACCGTAGATCTCCAGGAGTGGTAGGTGGGGGGCTGCCCTGCTGCCTCACCACAGGATACAGCGGCATCTCTTCTCTGGCACACCTCCCTCTGTTTTCCTCCTATATTATTCCACTGACCTTCGTGTTTGCATAGATGTCTCAACTCTTCCTCACAACTCCAACTCCTCCTTCCAGGTTCCCCTTCTTAAATGCGTTATTGCAGAGGCACAGCTAATTATCTTGGCCTTGGTGCAGAGGTGGGTTTGACTTGGAGCTGGGGGAGCTTTGAGAAGCTTCTCACAGGGGGCCACCACTGTAACCCCCTCCCCTACTACCAAAAACACCATCACTCATTTTAACCCAGGACATCTGGACTTTGAGACTTGTCTCACTGTTGTCTACTCTATTGGGAATTTACAAATCTAAGTCACTTGTCTCCCTCTTCTGAGCCTGAGGTGAAACCTCAGTGTTCTCATAGGTGTCACAACTCCTCACAACTTCCACTCTTCCCAGGTTCCCCTTCTTAATTATATTACCACAGAGGTACAGCTATTATTGCTAATTGGCTTGTCCTTGACCAGAAGCAGGTCCAACTCGGAGCTGGAGGAGCTTTGTGAAGCTTCTCACAGGGACCACCTCTATAGCCCCCTCCCCCACTACCAAAAACTTAAATTCACACAAACTCAGCACAAGAAACTCAAAACTTATCGACATATGCTGTGACTTCTAAATATTTGTGATTTCCAGCAGGGCTGTGAATCAAATATTCTAGCACAAAAAGTGATGAGAAGATTATATAAAGAAACTTTAGGAAATCACTGTAGTAGTTTGAGAAAAATCAGTTCTGCTGTTTCAGAGGTTGAAATTTCAGCAGAAGTTATATTTTTTGCTCTTTGAACTGCCTTCAGTGGAAGTCTCCATAGAGTCATGGATTTTAATATATGAAGTAACCATTATAGCAATGTAGCCTGCTGAATTCAGACAGAATTCAGGCTATAATATTTTAACAAGTCCTTTCTGCAGTTGAGGGAATTACTCTTATCTGATCCACATGTGAATATCACCAAGACAAAAAACTTGTGCTTATGTCTGACCTCACTCTAGGTTTGCAGTGTTGTTTTTTATTTTTTAAAATCACATTATGAAGTAAAGAATGCTTAAGTTGAATTAGAATGCATTAATAAAATAAAAATACTGTATTTTTGCCTTAAAATGCTGAATACTTTAGAAAAATAAAATGAAGGATGGAAACAGTGTACCATGCAAGTAATTATATTCAATAGAATATTTACATAACATAGACTCTAGTGGACTCTGGACAGTCTGTGACCACATGTGACCCTTCACGATGAAGCAAATATTATGAACTCACAACAGAGGGACAAACATGATCAAAAGCATGACACGGTCATGCAAATGGGAGACTGGAAGGAAAAGCTGAGGAACAAGTCTGAAGAAATGGAGACAGATGGGTCTGAGCAAAAGGGAAATCAGGTAAGTAATATCCTCAAAGCAAGACAATGAAGAATTCTTCAAAATTTTTTTTTCCACAGAGACAAGCCAATGGTTTCAGTCATCATAAGAAAGACACTAGGAATAAAGGAAGGTTATCAAGCAACATAGTTTCAGTGAAGATATGAATATTTCAAAACACATCTCACTGGATAATTAATAGTACTTAGATCACAGAACCACAGAACTGTTATGTTGGAAAGGACTTTCTGAGATCAACTAGTCCAAACCCTCTGCTTAAATCAAGTGGCCCAGGACCAAGTCTAGTCAGATTTTACATCTTTTTCAGAAATGGAGCCTCCATTGCTTCTCTGGACAACCTGTCCCAGTGATCGACTGCCCTCACAGTAAAAAAATCATTTTCCTGTGCTCAGAGGGAATTTCATGTTAATTTGTGACAAGTGTCTCCTGTCCTGTCACTTGGCACCACTGAAAAGAGTCTGGCTCTATCTTCTTCATCTCTTCCTGTCAGATATTCATACACACTGATGAGATCCTCCTTGAGCCATCTTTTCACCAGCTCTTTCAGACTCTCCTCACATAAGAGAAGTTTCAGTCCCATAATCTTTTTTGTGGTCCTTCACTAGTCTTGCTCCAGTAAGTCCATATCTTTCTTATATTGGGAAGCTCATAACTGGACCCAGCAGTCCAGATGTGGCCTCACCACATTTGGGGTGAAGATCACCTCCCTTGATCTGCTGGAAATGTTCTTCCTGATGCAGCTCAGGACACTGTTGGCCTTAATTGCCACAATGGTGCATTGCTGTTTCATGGTCACCTTGCTATAGTGCTACAGTACTTAACACTAGTAAGGGATAAAGATTACCTGATGTAATGATTGAAGTCCTGAATGTTTGTCCAAGTCACAATTTTGTAATTTCTTCAGTCTGAACTTAAAATAGAGGACAACCTTATAAAAGTCTGAAACATTTGTGATTTGTCTAATTTAATTTGGACCAAACCTTCCAAATAGATATGATGTAGCTACAACATGCCAGGAACAATTTAGGATTGATTTCCCCCCAAAACACAGTGTCAGATATTCAGATTTCTCTGGATGCAATGGGATTATTTCAGATGTGCTCACAAATGGTTTTTAACTATGCAACCTGTTACATCAAGGAGTTAGAATGAAGTAGCCGAGGAATGAAAAATCTGTCCCACTCAGTTATGGGTGCAGGACTGGCATCACTTGTAGTTCCAGTGCAGCACAGCAGTTTTTCTCAGTCTCTGGGAGACACCAAACGGCATATGTTGCCAGCACAGTATGAGGGGTGTTTATAAAAATGAAAGATAACAGCAGGGGATTTCAAGCTTCTTCCCACAGCAGCTAAGGTGGCCTCTGTTATTTTTATCTTTTTGTTCAGAGTCATGGCCTATATTGCAGAGATCAGACATTGTAGTACTCGTCCCCATGGTATGAGTTCTGAGTTTCAAATAGTGTTGTCCTTGCCAGGTATGGGATTCACAAAGCATGCTATCTGCAACCAACATAGGTGGAATAAATGTGAGATTGTAGGGGTTATTCCTTTACACACACTGATACTGGATCTGCTTCCATCCCTGGTTTGTCTTTCAACAGAAAAATATAAAATATAATTCCTAGCTCTGCTTTTCTGTCTGTACTGATTTAGGAGAAACTGCTGGATAGAAAATATATCATTCTGCAAATGTTGCATTGTCCTGCATATTTTTTTTGTATTATTATTATTTATTATAATTACTAGGTCATCAGACATATGAAGGAGTAACGGGAACATAAAGGCAGCAAGTATTAGACAAAAGGCATATATTCAGAAAACAAAGAGTAATGAAGCACCTGAACCTCCAAAATGTGATAGATTATTATTCCCTTGAAATCTTTTCATCAGTGCTTGATGCCTTTCTGGGATTGTGGTAGTGCCAAAGAAGCTATGTGTCTCAAAATAGGAATAATTGGAATAAGCTATATGTACTACATAAAAGCAGACATTATGTTATTTGATCTAATAATAGTTTTTGTTTATAAAATCTATTAATTTCTTTGTACTATTTAAACAACGTAAAAATTAATGAGAAAAAATATGAAAATATAATTGAACTAAAAATAAAAGCAGCATTAAAGATCCCTGACGTAGTATTAAGGATAAATTAGAAAAATAGCTACAAAGAAGTGTTAAATCTGTGCTTTTTCAGATTTCATTAGTACAGTTAATTGTGGGGAAAAACTGACTAGTTTTAACCCATGTAGAACACTGAATGGCTAAAAGCAATTTTCTAAGCATAGAGCTTTATTTTTTTTTTCATGTTTATCATACCAAATAGCTTGGGAATGCTTCTAAAAATACTTGAACATTTGTATGACTATACAGCTAAACAACCTGATGCAAAAAGAGAAATGTAAGGCAAAAAGTATGTCTCAAAAATTCTAAAGGCTATGAGCAAACCCCCTGTGAAGTAAAGATACAAAGAACGACAAAGACTATCATCTTCCATCCAGGCTTGTGGAAATGTAGAGGAGAAGTCAAGAACCCATGGGAAATTAAAAAAAAAAATCACAACGGCCTTACAAAGCCAGACTGATGGTCCATCTACCTCGATATTCTACAGTAAATAGTAATATATTGAAATAGAAAAGGGCAAGAGTAA
This sequence comes from Tyto alba, assembly GCF_018691265.1. Classification (NCBI taxonomy): domain Eukaryota; kingdom Metazoa; phylum Chordata; class Aves; order Strigiformes; family Tytonidae; genus Tyto; species Tyto alba. Next base: position 36,497,637 of record NW_024881316.1, on the reverse strand, counting down.
GTGTGAAATGCTGTTTTCCTCTCCCAGTTTCCATCAATTTATGTTTCAGGGACTTTCTGAGCCAAAGACAATGTTTTATATTTAGCAGCTCTGAAAAAGGTTTAAGTTTTTTAATTTATCTATCTGGTTTTTGAGCTCACATATATGTTGAGAAAACACAACATTCCCATCAGTTATCTTTAGTTATATTCTGATTGGATCAAAGATAAGGTATATACTACAGTCATTACAGACAGCATAAAGATTAAATACAACTGTGTATGCTTGGTGTACCATCACCATGCTGTCCTTATTTCTGCAATCTCAAGCTCATTTTCTGTTTAAGAATGTGTAGAGCTTGCAAGCAGAGCATGGTTATCATGGACATACAGATCAGTTATCCTATTACAGATGTAATCTGCTTACTAGCAAAGGCTGATATTAGATGGATAGGTAGATTATCAGTCGGCTGGAAAACTGGGTCTCAGTGTTCAAATGTTTGTGATTAGTGATATGAAGTCTAACTGGTAACTTTTAGCTGCTCATTAGTGGTGTTCCTCAGGGGTTGACACCAGAACCAATAATGTTTAAAAGTTTAATAATGGCCTAGATAATGAAACCAAATGCACTATTAACATGTTCATAGATGACATCAGTTTTGTGAAGGAGGCCATTCTGGAAAGCTCATCTGTAGTATCTTGACAGACTGGAGAAATGGGCTGACAGGAGCTTTATGACATTCAGTAAAGACAAATGGATAGCCCTGCACCTGGGGTGGGATAACCCCACACAAATGTTGGGGGACAGCTGAACGGATAACAGCTCTGCAGAACAGGACCTGGAAGTTCTAAGAAACTACATGTTAAACATAAGGCAGCAACTCCCCTTCTAGCAAAGGTAGTCAGTCACAGTCAAATCCTCTACGGTATTAGCAGGAGTGTAGCCAGCAAGTCCAGGGCAATGATGCTTTTACCTGTTCCCTTCTGGGATGATGGAACATTCCCTGGCTTCAAGGGCCTTCCCTGTTGCCCTGGGAACTCCCCATGGCTCCCAGCTCGTGGTCCCAGATCCCAGCTTTACTGCATGGCACCCTGACAAACCTGACCAAAATACATCCAAAATAATTAGCACAATTCTTTCTGCTGTTCTTGTTGTTCATAAATGTAATAGCAATAACTAAAGAGCACCCCATTTACATCATCTGGAGCTCAGAATTTCAGCTATTTGGGCTGAGATAACAATCCAGTTGCTTTTTTCATCCTTTCTTGATTTTTCCCTTCATTGTTTTTGCCCTGTGTTTTTGACAAGTTGAAACTAAATTGATCAAGCAAATTTTAAATTGTTCACTGTAATACATTATATTGAAAATCCACAATGCATGAATTTCTAGATGCAAAGCCTATTTGTAAAAATAAATTCTATGTTTATGCTAATAAAAGTCCTGTATCTAATTTTCTGTTCTGAAAATTTATTCCTAAAATCTTAAAATGTGAACTAGCTGTCCAACTGAGGCATACACAAGAATGAGCTGCTAAACACAATGAATTATTCAGTAAAAAAAACAGATTAGACAAAAAGTTACTCTATTGTCTAAAACTGAATTGAATTATATTAAAAATACTTAAATAATTCATTTTATCTTCAAAGTGTTTTGTCGATGTTACTTAAATCTATGCACTGTACGAGTTTTGCTGTAATTCTTTTTATACAGAAAGTGAAACCAAGACAGAGTCACTTAAAAGGACAGGTGCCCAAAGACAGTGTGTCTAAACCAGGATTAAACTCAGAATTCCTGAGTCATCACATTTGTCAAACTTGAAAATTAAGTTTGCTGAGTGCTGGTCAAGTGCAGTGTCTTCTAGTCACTGGTTTTGATCATTTCAATGTTAAGGAAAAAATTAGATGTATGGCTATAGTACAGTTGTACAGAACTCAGCTGTTCTAGTAGTGTTGCTCACATTATTCCTGAAGATAAGGATCTGAAACTTAAAACATTATTTGAAGCTTATCAGATGATTTATCTTATGATAAACTCTAGTGATGTGAATCAGACAAATGTGAATCAGACAATTATCTAACTAGGTTGTACTATTATGATAACCATTTTATCATTGAAGCATCAAATTTATTACATCAATAAAGGTCTAATATACCTTTCACTGAAATCAAAGTTTTGCATCAATTTCATGCATTATGGATCATTAAGCTATTGCCATTGTTGACATTTGAGGGCACACTACGTTGCCACTGTTGAACTACAGATATTCAAGACAAGTCCATTAAAATGTTCACTCAAAAGTGAAAGGTGAGATAAGCATAAATATTTTTGAAGGATACATTAGATCTATTTTCAGAGAACAGAAAGTCACACTGAGACCAATCACCACCTCCCCACACCCTCATACCCCACTGACACCACCTTTGCTAAAATCTGTAGGCTTTGCCACTGACAAAGTTCACAAACTCAAAACTAACCTAAAACTAGATCTTACATCATGGGTTTAAGCAAAAGCTTGAACTCATCCAAAAAGAGCAGTCTTGATCCTTGAATTTTCCTGTGCATGTATTATTCTCCATTTGTAAAATTCAACTACTAAATCAAAGACTATCAAACTTTTTGATCATTATTTAGAAAGCCTTAGTTTTATAAAACTAAGTCCAAGGGCAAATATTTTCTGAATAGCTCCAAAGATAGATCCCTTTCTAAAGTCAATAACAGTTCTGAGGTATACTGTGAAAATCTCAGAACAATATTCGGAAAACACATAGCAAAAAACAAAGGATATAATATTGTAGAAATAAAAACAAATCCATTGCTTAAGTTTCATCTTTTATTTTATCAGTTTTAAATAATATTTTAAATTACTTTTTAAGTATTTTTCAGATACTTTCATTTATCAGCTTCAGTTTGAATTATGAATAACTGATATTTTTTCTAATAAATATTTTTATTTTTTGTTGATTTCTTCCATTAATTTCCATTAACTTTTTTTTTTTTTTTCTCTTAAGAGAACTGTACTAGATTCATCAAAGTTTTCATTAGGTAGTGCCTGGTCAATACAAATGAAGCTGAGAATCTTTATATATTCGAAGGGAGGTTTGGTGTGTCCCTTCTTGTATCACTGAATACAGCTTGAGCTATTTATTGAGGTGAGGTATGGAGAGCTGCACAAATATATCTAACTAGAGACAAGTTTTTGAACTTCAGTTTTCCATATCTCAGGTCCTAGCAAATTCACTATTAGCTATCCTGTCAAGGCTTTTTTTTTTCTAACTAAATGGAACATTTGATGTGATGCCAAATGAACTTGTTATTTATTTATTTAGTCAACTGTAGCATTTAATTAATCTTATGGTATTGACAAGTAATCTACAGAAGACGTGGAACATTTTTGTGAAATCTAGGAAACCAAAATCAATATTTATTTTTCTAATTAAAGTTTTAGTTTAGAGAAAAGATCATTATTCAGTCAAAACTTGTATTTATGTGAAAAATGCTGTCTGATTTTAAACCATATCAAAATCTTCAGTTCTTCTGACAATACAGTCAATTACATATGTGAAATGTTAAATAATGTAAAAATATGTATTCAGAGGTAGTGGGTATACTGTCACAAATAATTTAGCTTTATCTCTGACCTGTTGCTCATTTAACTATTATTTAATATCATTTATGAATGTTAGATAACAAAGAATCTTCCACAGATCCCTCTGGGACTCCTTCCTCCACTAAGGAAACTGATCATTTATTTATTCCTACACTTCATTTCTGAACAAGTTACCAGCGCACAAGAGGACCTTCCTTCTTATCTCACAGCACTTTTGTTTCTTTAAAAGCTTTTGGTGAGTAAATTTGATGAATATCTGCTAGACATCCAAGTAAATTGCTGTCTTTGTAGCTGTCTCTGTAATCTAAAGAATTGCTAAGACTTGCCCATTATACAATATTTATCCACTGACTCATTCTGTTTTTATTATACTTATTTACATTTACCTATCACTTAAAAAGACTAACTTATTGATTTATAGTTCCCTGGATCTTTATTGATTCTTGTTTAAAAAGAAACGTGAAACAAAAATATTAGGTACTAGGCTAAACATTATCAGGGTCACCATCCACGATAAATCCCTAGTTAAGTGTTGCTGTTGGGTGGCAGTTGTCTATCGGGGGGAAGTCTTGGCCTTTGTTGCTCCCTGGAGTGGGATGATTCTTAAGTTGCCGTCTTCCAAGTCCCCCTTTTTTCCCCTTATGTTTTTATAAATTGTCATGTTAATGTTTTCCTCTTAAAAACTTGAGTTGCTAGCTGCCTTGTCTTCAGCTCTTAACTCTAACTATAGTCTTACCTTCCTTAACTTGCATGAGCCTAATCTATATACCTAAAACATGAAGCTTACCACTTAGCTATTTTCTCAGAAATCTGAACCAAAATTAGCCAGTGATGCAGTATCCGAAGTAGGCCTTGGATCACAGACAGCTGAGAAGACAGCTAGGACAATAGTCACCCAAGGGAAAGAATGATAATGTGTACAGCAGAACAGGCAGCTGTGGAGTAGAATAGGGACACTGAAGCAGGGAGGTCACAAGCTGGCATTGCAACATACATCTTTTCTAAGCTTCTGACATGAATCTTTTTTCTTCCTATTTCTCATATAGGGAATTTATAGTCTTCAAACGTTTTCACTGCAGACATCCAGAAGAGCTACTTCTCCTTTTGACAACTCTCTTCATAACGCTAACTGCTTGGTAGAAGTGCTATATCAAATTGAACATCTCTCCACCACATCCTTTCTAATGGATGGAGGTTGTTAGAGTCCCTGTCAGTAAAGCTGGATGTGTAGACACCCCCGTTAAATAGACTTGCCCAAAGACAACTTCATATTATCAGACAGAATCTGTGCACCGAATGGAAATGGACACACAGATCATAGATCCCTGCCTCTAAACAAGGTGGGGAAACAGGATATAGATAGTAATTTGTGACAAGGTCAGAGTAAAAAAGAATGGAAAAGAAATATCAACTCAATCCTGAGAGGAAGATATTAAAATAAACAGAAGTTTGTTATTAGCTAGAAAGTCATACCAACTCAACGTTTAATTCAGCTATTACAAGTGATAGCGGTAAATAACTTATTCAAATCAGAAAATCTCTGTGTGATGTAAATAACATCATACTAGAATAAGTGTACTTTAAAAATAAACACAAATAAAACAACTATGCTAACTGAAACTTTTAATTTTGCTATTTTATTGGTACAAATCTGATCTTTGAGTCCCAATTCTAAAAAAGGAAGAGCTTTCTCAGAGTCCCAACTATTTGCTCTGTGGCTTCACTACTACTTCACTGCTGATGAGAAACTGATGAGGTTACCTGTACTGATGGTAATCCCATCCCATACAATAATGGATAACCTGACATCATGTATCTGGGCAAACAGTTCTAGATATCAAAACATAAAGAAATAGGTGTAACAATAGCTCAATATTTTTAACAATATGACCTTGACCTTCATCCTCAACATTTATAATAAGAAAACAACATTTAATAATTCAGATCAAGAAAACAGCGTGCCTTCTAAATTCAAGGGAAGAGGGCTTCCAGTATGTTTTTCTGTATTCAGCAATGGATCAGACTTACATGACCAATTCCCAGAACAGCAGAAACAGTGCACTAAAATCAAGAACTTTTCCTAGTCAATCAACAAAAGGACATCAAATAAAATAATCTGTCTGAAGTGCTTAAAATAAAAATGTCATATTTGTATGCCTGGTGTTGCACTAAAGTGAACACACTTCTCCATTACTACAAAAATAAATAAATTTCTAGAAGATAAGAAAAGGATTACATGTATGTATTCTGAATGTGCCTTGTTGAATATCCAAAGGACATATAATACATGACTTAAAGTCTTTTGAAAATGGAGAAAGTCAAAAGCTTTTTTCTTTCTTGAAGTCTAAGAGATACATATTTGGTACTTCCAATGTATTTAGAGAATATACAGGGAGAGACTGAGACATGACTTAATTTCAGCCCTGGTGTGGGTGAAGTACATTTGCTACTTGATAGAGCATTAATGTCACCACACATAAGCAAGAAATACTCCTATTTATCTGAAATTATACAGGGGGCTTAGCTTGTTAAGAAAGTCATACTGATGATGTAGATCCAAAGTAATGAGTAACACATCTACTTAAAAGATAATGGTAATGTATATTGCCCATATCCCTCTTTGAGGCTCCGTATCGTATGTCCTATTGAAGAGGCCTCCATGATGTCAGGGTACAATATTTGTTCAGTTCAAACATTAAGGAAAGTGTCTAACAAACTATCTACACCTTGAAAAGAGTTATGATTATTTTGAAGAAAATAATAAATTAAGTATGATTTTGACTACTGTTAAAATATTAATGAATTCTGATCAAATTTACATACAATGTTGCTTTAAAAAATATTTTTAGGATCAGATACACAGACACTAGTGAAGACATTCAACAAGCAGTCTTTCTTTTTCCCACATGGTGAAATATCTGATCTCACTAAAACTTTGAGAAGTAGTTTCATGTACAGGAATTTTTAGGCTGGGACCTTCCTGATAAACCAAGACAGCATGACTGGGATTTACATGTGTACATTTTTATACTACAGAAAGTATAATTAACATAATTTACATGTTTATCACATGAATGTCTCAAAATAATAATTTTCATTATATTAAGATTCATATATTAATACAGAAATACTTTTTAAATAATGTTGATTCTTTTTTTTGTTTTATTCGTGAAAGAAACAAAACAATAAATGAACTAATTTTTCAATGGCTGTTCTAAGATCAAGATCTATACATGTCTCTTTAAAACAAAACAATAATTGAAAACATTTTATCTAGCAAAGAAAGTTTGGAAGGATGCCATATTGCAAAAAAATACTTTTAGAAAAGGCAGTCTTTTAGATGTCTCAAATTTATTTTAGATTAAAAAATGTAATAAAAATCCATTTTAATATTTTAACACAGATGCTGATGTTTTTATGGAGAATGAAGGAAAAACTGTGCTCATTTTTGTTAATGAGGCAGATATACTAAATCACAGTGCTGTAGTAAGTCTATGTATTCAGACAATGGCAGTGAATTAGCTCACTTGAATTAAAAAGCATACAAGTCCTCCAGGATGGCAGAGCAATATAATGTTGGATAGGATTAGCTTTCTGAGAGCACACTGTGGAGGTCCTGAGGGTCTCATAGCTCACTTATTCTAAACTTTTAATATCCTCATTTAAATTTTCTCAGACTTAATAATAGGCCCTAAAGTCAGAATTTGCTATTTAGGGAAAATATAAATACAACAATTATCAGCTCAATACTACCCTTGAAGACAATGAACATACATACAATCATCCTGCTGGGTCTTCTAAGAATTGCCAAGAAAACTTGAGGAGTTTTCACACGTCCTTGTACTGCTTTGTGGACAGATGCTGTTAGATATGAGTAAACTGTCCAGATGAGTATCCTCTTCAGGTCAGGCACCAAAAGAGCTGCATATTTCAGACACTGAAACTGACTCCCATCCAGGCAGCATTAAGCACAACTATAGGAATGACACCCATTCTAACAGAAACACCTCTAACCTAAAAGTGTATAGAGTACACTGGAATTAAAATAAAGCAAAACAAAATAAACAAAACAAAACAAAACAAAACAAAACACAAAAACCAAACCTGGTCTTGGATAATATATGCCTTAATATCACTTCCTCTAAAAAGTATCCAAAATACTATATGTCCATTTTAAATCAATGTAAGCACATAGTGAGATTACAAGGTAATGGAAAAAGATTGAAATATTTCAGCTTTTAGTGACCTAGTATAACACTTCTTGGGGACAAATATTTTAAGCTAGACACAAGTTTTGGGTCTTTTTTGACCCACATCTACATTTTAAATGGAAAAATACCATTCAAAACCAGAGTCCAAAGATCTGCTAACAAGAAGAAAATACTTTGCTTTGTTGAATTATTTAGACCTAGAACACCTGCACCTCCATAACTAGTGTTTTGGGGTAACCCGAGAGCCAGAAGAGTTATTTAATCATCCATTCAGAGCAAAAACTCTATAAGTGCAATCAATGCTTTTGACCAGATAGAGATCAGTGACGAATAGTGTCCCTCAGGAATCCATACTGGGACCAGTACTGTTTAATATCTTCATCAGACACAGAGAGTGGGATTGAGTGCACCCTCAGCAAGTCTGCAGATAACACCAAATTGAATGCTGTGGTTGATGCACCTGAGGGATGGAATACCATCCAGAGGCATCTTCACAAGCTTGAGAAGGGGGTCCATGTGAACCTCATGAGGTTCAACAAGGCCAAGTGCAAGGTCCTGCACCTGGGTTGTGGCAACTCCTGGTATCAGTACAGGCTGGGGGATGAAGGGATTTAGAGAAGCCCTGATGAGAAGGATTTGGGGGTACTGGTGGATGAAAAACTGGACATGAGCTGGCAACATGCACTTGCAGCCCAGAAAACCAACTGTATCCTGGGCTGCCTCAACAGAACTGTGGCCAGAAGGTCAAGGGAGGTCCTTCTACTCTCCTCTCATGAGGCCCACCTGGAGTACTGCATTCAGTTCTGAGTCCTTAGTTCAGGTCCCTGAAGGTGTCTCTGCTCATTGTAGGGTGTTTGGACTGGATGACCCTTAAAGGTCCCTTCCAATACATACTATTCTATGATTCGCTTTAGAAGAGCATTCACTTACATTGTGATTGAAGCACTCAGTGCAGCCTTCAGTCTGTCGTGGTTTGAGCCTGGTTGGCAGCCAACCACCCCGCAGGTGATTACCCACCCTTCCCCCCACACACCTGGGAATGGGAGAGGGAATTTCAGGGATAAAGGGAGACTTGCAGGTTGAGATAGGAACAGTTTAATAATGGTAATAAGCCAAGAACAATGACAGTAATAGAAAAATATAAACAGGTAATGCACAGTGTAATTGCTCATCACCCGCTGACCAACACCCAGCCTGTTCCCAGCTAGCGGCCCCGAAATACCAAGATCCCGCAATCGCAATCCTGGAAGCGAGAGAGCTCCTTCCCAACCACCCCTCCTCTATATAGCGAGCATGACGTTCCATGATATGGAATATTTCATTGGCCAGTTTGGGTCTGGTGCTCTATCTGTGCTCCCTCCCTGCTTCCTGTGCCCTGGAGCATGGGCAGGACATGGGGAGTCAGAGAGTCCTTGAAGTCTCAGTAGAAGTTGAAAACGTCAGTGTGCTATCAGCATTCTTCTCATACCAAACCCAATGCTAAATCCAAAACACAGCACTCTTCTAGTTCCCAAAAAGGAATATTAACTCTATTTTAGCCCAAACCAGGACACAGTCTCATCTACATAAGAGCCTTGGGGTCATTTCTAAAAGCTTCTGACATTAACTGATCCAAGGGTGAATGGGATTTGTGGCAAACTTCCTCTAGGCTAAGAACAGGATGTTCATGAGAGACTGTACAGACCAGATACCAGATTCTGGACTGGAATGTTTCATCTCAAAACACTCTTGAGTTGGCTCTAATAATCATGTGTACAAGCAGCAAAAGGGGCTCAGACCCTTATATCTTACTAATTTGAGTGACCCTTCATCTTTCCAATAATAAAGTTTACTTATCTGAGAAGGACTGTCTCAAAAGGACACACGAAACAACCCTTGAATACAAATAAATGTAGGGAAAGTGTGTGGGATACAGTGAGTCTGATGGGTAGTGGACAAAGTTGGTATAGAAGATCATTGTAGGTCTCTTCCAAATGAAATATTCTCTCCTCAAGAATATGAGAGGTAAAGAGGTGAGGAGATATGGCAAACAGGATACAGGCCTTAAAAGTTGGTACAAATCTAGTTGTTAGTATGCTTATAATCATTATATTGATCTGATATCATGATTTTTATTTGATATTAGGTAATGTACCTGACTGTGCCATTAGTGAATTTTAAGAAATACTTATAATCATTTCATAACCAAAAATTATTTACTAGGAGTCTGTAATCCATTAATAAAATAGAATAACATAATTTCTATAATCTTTATCATAAATACCACAATCTCTACAACTTTATACCTCTATCCTCATACTTTCCTGTTGTTTGGAGATCATAGTATGATTTGGTTCGTTTAGTTTAGGAAATTAGATAATCTGGTGATTCATATGACTGATTTTAGGCATATGTATCACTCAGCATTCACTAGAGTATCCCTCCTAACTTCCATCTGCTGCTTCTAACAGGAATTGGTCTCCTGTAATTCCACGTCATATCTACCAGCCTCTTGTAACATCTCCCAGTCCTAGACACTGTTTCATGTGCTGCATGGCATCTAATATTGCTTAAAATATCTACAGGTAAGCAACAAATTCCAATTCATTGGAATTTTATGACTAGTTGAAATGCTCTTAAGCTTACATGGACTTCATTCACTGGGTCTCCATGGAATATTATCTCAGTTCAGATACTTAGCTCACATTTGAGGCAACTGCATGTTGATAAAAATATCCAAACTGAAGTTCACCCTCAGTCTTTAACAATGTGTAACTACAAACTTTCTTTATCAAAGTCAATGTCATTTGTTATACTTCTGATTTTTTCAGATGAAAACTGTGAACGACCAATACTTTACAATATTAACAGATTGTTCCATAATTTTAGGTTTTTATTGCATTGTTAAAAATACTATGTACTTCAACCTTTGTGTGCATATTAACACTATTCAAATACCTGTCTCAAATTAATATTAAGAATGATTACACAATATAAGAATGTCCCTTGACGTTACAAGAAAGGTAACTAATACAAAAAAGTAGAAGAGAGTTTTCGCTGAGGAATTCTCTGAGGAATTATTTACCTGAGAATATTTGACCCACTCGAAAGCTTCAGAAAAGCCACCTCTCCTAAGATTATTAGGAAGAAAAGAGAATAATTTTGTTAATGACCAATTAAATTTAAAAATGAGCTTTAAAAGTTTCAGTACTACTCAAAGTTTAAATGAACATTTTGAGACCTTAAAGGCTTTTATATATACTCTATGACTCTTTTGACATTTTGAAACAGAATTTTGAATCCTATTAAATCTTGATGGAAATTAAAATGTATCTCAGAAAACAGACTTACTTAAATATTAAATAAGAAAGCTTAATTTAAAGAAGTTCTGTTCTACCATGAGAACAAAGAAAGTTATAAATATACTGCATATTTATTAAAAAGATTAGACGTTCAAGAACTGAAATTGAAATTAAGAGCAACCCATGACCGATACACAGAAGGAAACAATAGAAGGGTGGAAAGCGTTATGTTCAGTACCAGACAAATCTGTAAAAGATGTGGTAAACAAAGCTTTGGTTTGATAATTGGTGCTGGATATAAGCACTAGAGATCATCAGTCTTTGGAAAATTGAGACTGTAAACAGCATGGGTACACATCAGTGTTACAAGTAGGAAGCAGTGGACTGGCAAGAAGGTAGAGGAGTTCATTTTGTGAGTATGCACCACAGATGATGTTGCCTTGCATCTCATATTGCATTGTAATCAGCTGTTTTTGCTTGTCCTGTGGGATTTGGTATGACAAACATTTTATATCACCATTTTAAGAATGTCCTTTTCCTGCTCTGATTCTCAGATCAAGCCCTGTGAAACGAGTGCTCTACGCCAAAGCGGGATTAATCCACAGCTGCATTGCAGCACAGTAATGGCAATACGATATTTTTATCTTCTGCCTTGGGCAACCATGTCAGCAGCAGTAGCAACAAGAAGCATCTACCAGTGGCACTGCTGTAAGAGGAATCTCTGCACTATGCCTGAATTTATCTGTTCAGACCTGGGGGCACAGATGCAGATTATTTTATGGTAGCCCAGAAGGGCTGGCCTGTATTTGTTAAAAACAGGAGGAAAAAAACTAGTGAAATTAAACTGAACTACTACTCTTTTTCTCCAGTGTCTGGTTTATTAGAATAATGATGCCTCATGGCACACAGTTACTATGCAAAATATGAAGAAACTGTAAGCAGAAGAAAAACTGCAGGATAAGAATAATTTTATTCTGTGAAAGGAAAAATGGAAAATGACCAGTATAGCAATAAGAGTGGTTTTCAAGAAGACTTAAATGGTGCATTTGGAAGCCTGTAAACCTCAACTTTCATTGTTTTACTCATAGTCAGTTCAAGGACTGAAAAATTATTTGGAAAGTAACATCTCCTGTTCCAGATTCATGTTACCTTCCAGTAGTGGTGTGTGATATCATAGCAGGCATTGCCCAAGTGAATGTTCCAGCTGTGTTGACAATACTGATGATACACACATCTACATATCCAGACTCCCCAGCAGACATGCTTCAGCAATTAAAAGGGATGGCACTCTGCAATTTTATAGGACATTCTTTGTCTCTGGATAGCTACCACCATTGCCAGATGGCCTTGCAAAATACATGGTGGCCCAGTTCACATTTCCTTCCTAGAGTATGACAGACAAACAGATCTGTGTATTTGTGGTGCTGGGCCAGACAAGATTAATGGAGTCATTGTGCCACTGTTACTTCACAGAGCACTTATATTCTTATTACCATGGCTCATAAAGTTCACAAACGCTACCTCATCTATCACCAGAACATCTTTAGTTACCACCTAAGGAGACGCCAGATGGCCAGGGAATAAGTTTTTCATGGAGGAATAGATTTAAATCACTTTGCTTTACTTGGAGTCTAATTCTTGTTTGGTATTTGCAAAAGGCAAAGGGACACATTGAAAAAGAATGAGAGCAGAAGTCCAAGTAAAGCCATGGCTACTACCTGTGCCAGCTGAGACTAGTTCACTCATCTGTGTGAACCAGAAGTGCAAAATCACAAGGGATATCCTGGCTAAATATTTGATGTAAATTTTTGACAGCTGTTTGCCTGTACTAGGAAATTTCACAGATAGCAGATGCAAGTCATTAAAAAAGTGTTCCTAACATTTTTTTCCCCATTTACTTCTTTCCCCTGGTGTCACTGAAATCTCACACTGCAGCCCCTGGCAGCCACTGGCCTGAAGCTTCTGCCTGTAGGTGGGAATCCAGATTCAGCTGTATTTTAAATTCCAGCCCTGTAGCTTTTAGGATCCAAAAACTCCATCTGGCAGCTCTGGAGTATGTTCTTCCAGCTCTGGTCTTTGTGTCATTGATACTACCTTACTCTGAAGGGCCAAAAAATATGATTACACTTCTACAGTGTGCAATGAACCGTATAAGGTTCTATTAAAAATAAAATGCACAGTGCATAATGGATATCAAAACAGATCAAATTCATTTGGTACAATTTATGGTTTAAAATGTAGAGGATGGAGATATGCTGGTTAGCTACCAGTTACTGTTTTGGATTTTATAATAACAGGTGCCCTATTGATGAACTGGTATCAGTCAAGAGCATGAGTCTTTCAAGCTACCATTGTCCTAACAGGAGAGGTAATTTGGGACCTGATGGACATGAAGTGACCTTTTTTATAGAAGTAGTGATGTGTGGGATGCAAAAGGATGGGGTTGCAAAAGTACTGGAGGAGCAGCAGTGGAATAGAGTCTGCAGTCAAATTGACATTATGTAATAGATTCATTTATGAAAAAAATATGAATAACCCTTCAAGTCAACAACAACCTTATGAGCTCAACAGAGAGGGTACATGTTGCCTGGATACGAAAAAGTTATTCTGATGTGTCCTAATGACTGCCTACTCGATGTGAACCCAAGTGTACTGGAACTGAAAAAATAATTCTTTTTTTTCTGCAGCCACCTCCTCTCCCCATTCTCCTTATTTTTGACTGTGATATACTCGCTATCTTCTCTGTTGAGCTGAAATGCCATATCGTTGACTATCTGGCTTCATCTTTTTTTTTGTTGTTGTTGTTTTTAATAAACAAGAAAAAAAAATGGTCACTTTCTCTCCCTATCAAGATAGAGAATTACCTTTTCCATATCTCTATAAAACATCTTCAGCTTTTCTGGAGATGTTAAAGGCATGTGTTCTGTTGGTGGAAGCAGAAACAATAAGAAAAATGTGGAGAAAGAGGGAAGGTAGATGAGGGCGTCTTGGTAGAAGTACATTGGGACAGTGTCTAGTTGAAAGTGTTAATATATCTAGGATGCTGAATCCCTTTCCAGCTATTCTGAACTAGCAGCTTTTGGAAAAACTAAATCAGTGTTTGCAATCATTTCTTGGTGATATTTTTTGTTTGGTAATAGAAGCCCCAAGACTGTAAGGAGAAGCACATCATGCATTACCACTGAGAGACTGGAGAGAGAACATCAGCAACAGCAGCTGCAAGCAAATGGTGGATCAGCAAAAGTTAGTAATGCAGCAACTGGATTCTCAGGTAGCTAGAGCCTGATGAAGCTTAGCAGGTGAAAATATTATCTGTTGAAAAATGAAATTTTGAGTTAATGTAAATTATTTTTAGATTTGGATTTCAATTCTTTGTGATTCCTGTTGGAAAAATCTCAAATTATTGCTTAAAAATATTAATTTCTCTGTTCGGAATCTTTCTTCTTGAGCAATTATTTCTTCTTTGGTTCATTATAGTTTTTTACTCTAGACAATGATCAGGGACTACGCTGAAAAAAGAAACTTAAAATATTGAATATGGGATACAGTTTTTATGCATTTTTAATGGTTGTGTCAAAGCTGAAATATTTGTGGAATAGTGTCTATTGAAAATCTATTAAATTTCAGGTTGTACTTTTTAGTTATTTTTGAGTGAAGCCCAATTGAAAACCTGATCCTTTGGGCAAACTTAATTCTGAAAAAAAAGTATTTCAAATGGCTTCACTTGTTTCATTTCAGTATGAAGCAGCAACAGCAAGAGAACAAGGGAATTAGAATCCTACAAAATTAAATTATTCTTCATACAGCTTTAATAAAACAAAAATATAAACCACAAAATCATTCAACTCAGTCTGAAAAGATTTTCAGGAACACTGATTAGTTCTTAATAAGTTTATCACAGTTCTTCTGTAATTACTCCCATATTAACATTACTTAATTTCCTTGGCATAGCCACTGTCATTTTAGTAAAGCAATGACTGTTCTTAACAGTTTTAATTTTTAAATTTGCTTTTTAATTAAATTCATTTATGAGAAATAGATTTCTCTGTTCTCAACTCATACGATAGTCCTTTGTGACTGGTGCCTGAAGATATAAATAATAGACAGTATTGAACAGATATAAAAAGCCCTCTTCCTTTGACTTTCTTGAATCAAGAGACTTGTAAACAATATGCATTTCCTGAAAAATAAATGCTTAGATTCAATATAAAAGATAATAATAACTAAGTATATACATGAGTAGAAATAAAAGTTTCCAATAATTATTATGATTTTTGATTTCATGTCAAAATTAAGGTTTAAAGAAAACTGGAAAAAAAAATTCTATAAATTCATTTACTGATTAAAACAACTGTAATTCATAATTAGTTACATATAGTAGTGGAAAAGAAAGTTAGTTTGAATTATTTTTTCAAATTTCATATAAAACACTAAAGGAAAAATTTATAAAACATCATCTTTTACACCAAATTTCCAAATAAACTATTTCCAATCACAATTTACAAACACAGCTATCTGGATTATGATTCACCTTGGAGAAACAATTGAAACTCCATTTTCTTATTTCTGCTTTTACCTGATTCACAATACATGACAAGGAAAATTCAAGTATCTTCTCAAATCACAAAATACAGATTATGATCTCTACTTTAAATTGGGATTATTATAATCCACTGTATAAAAGCCTTCTCTCCTGATGGATTATTTTCAGTGTAAGCCTCTTTAGCTTCTCAACTTGTTAGGGAGCAGATGGTGAATATGACCAGGTGGTTATAATTGGGCTCTTTCAGTAGAGAAATTCACCATTTCAGTAAAGGATAACTAAACAAATTATCTGCTGGCATTTCCAGCTCTTTAAATAGCATTCATACACATACATGATTGAGCACAGAACACTATAATGTCCTTGGTAATGATCTACGGTATTCTTGACATCACCTTAAAGGAATACAGCATATTTTTCTAATAAGATTAAATTCAAGTAAAATATATTTTGAATATGGTAAATGGCAACATGCTACTCATTGCTTATTGGATTCACATCCACATATTAATTTCTTGAAATATTTCTAAAAGCACTATTTTTTGAGTTAGATTAAATCTCCATGGAGTCCAATGAAAAAGGCATGACTTTCTGTTAGTTTCAAATGATGTTCAGAGTAGATGCATGCATGCTCCGCCTATTCAGATTCACATATGATTGTTAAGTTCTTCAAGATTAGATATATAAGATATTTCTAGTAAAGCTGAAAGGCTCAGGTTTGCAATTCTCATTTAATCCAGCTAGTGTGAACTAATTTCTGAACAAGTATGTAGTTTTAAAAAAACAAACAGATTTTCTACCTGTAGCTAGTTATGATCACGAATGGAAAACAGCTGATTCACTTTCATCTGTTTTAAAGAAAGACAGAAACTTGATTTTTTAAAATTATTTTAATGAAGAAGAGTTTTAAGGGGAAACATCAAGAATGAGATATATTCCTTCCCTGGATTAATTCTGTTTTTTTTTCATCTAATACCTGCTTAATGTAAGAAACGTGAATACAACTGCGAGCAGAATAAAGCTTCATTCCTATCCTTTATAGATATGATAATTTTTAAGCTACTGTTAGCATGACAACTGAAACTGAAAGAGATTTTCTGAAGTCTGATTTATTAGTCATTGCTGGCATAAAAAATCTGAATGCCTGATCATCTGATATTATATTGTCTTCCATGATGTGAAAAGATCTTTGTTTATATTTCACTGACTGCTTATATATCTGAAAACTGATAAATGTTTATGGATGTTTTAATTGTCTATTTAAATGTTAAGACATCCAAAGGTAAGATTTACAGCTTTTTCACATTCAGTTTAGAATGTGTCAGGTGTAATAGGCTTAGGCACAACATAGCTTTAAATCTTTTAAATTCCTACTTGACCATCAATTGTGAGTCTCCCCAGTCACCTGTAAATTACATTAAATTGGATTTTTTTTCATTGCTGGGATAATCTTTTGCTTATCGCCATCAACAGGATCTTTCTTCGACTTTAGAGGCTCCATAACAAAATAATTGCAGACCGTGATTATTTAAGCACTTTATTATCCCTGATTCATGATTTATAGTATCAAAGCTAACAAGGCTATTCCCATATGTAATATCAAGGATGGCAATGTTTGTACAATAAGGCCTAACTGACACTAACAAGTACAACTATTAAATTTGTAGCTATCCTTGTTCTTTCCATAGTCTCACTCTGTCCCATATTACCATTTATTTTCTAAGTTCAAGTTTGGGATTTTAGGTAAAGACTGACTTAGTGGAAAAAAGATTTTTTTCTCACTTCTTTCCATGGAGAAAGGAAACTTCAAAGGACCTCTGAAGATCATGTTTATACCATTCTACTTTGTGGATCTTCTGATTTGAAAGACCAAGGAGTGCATTGACCAAGTTAAAAATGTTCTCAGTGCATAAACAAAGAAATCAGATTTCCTAAAGAAAACCTAATTTGGAAAATTGTATTATTTCCTCTTTTTGGATCAGTTATACTGGCACCAATGTTTACTAGAGTGGAAAATTTTTCAAGTTAGCCTGCCAAATTATTTTATCAGATCAGTATACAATTTAGCTTTCACCAGGAAGTTGATAGGTTGTATTTTCTATTGACTACAACTAGACATTAATGTTATTGTATACCCTCTGTATGGTATGTCTTGCAGTTTGGCTGCAGGAGAATGCCCAAGACAAATAAATTGGATCTGGAAAAACAGTCTTCAAATTTAATGTACTCTTAGCCCACAGTAGTCTAATTCAGAAACTAAAGATTATTTTATTCATCAATATGAGAGTCTGTATAAGTGAGTAATTAACTTTAAACTGATTATTAATTTTTCTTATATCTCTATTTATGGAATTATCCATGTTTTTTCTCACATAGTAAATGATATGCTGGCTGACTGTAAGCCAGCAGTGTGTCCAGGTTGCCAAGAAAGCCAGTAGCATCCTGGTTTGTATCAGAAATAGTGTGGCCAGCAGGACTAAGGAAGTTATTGTGTCCCTGTACTCAACACTGGTGAGGCCGCACCTCCAATACTGTGTTCATTTTTGGGCCCTTCACTGCAAGAAAGACTTTGAGGTGCTAGAGTGTGTCTAAAAGGCAATGGAGCTGGTGAAGGGTCTAGAGCACAAGCCCTGTGGGGAGCAGCTGAGGGAACTGGGGCTGTTTAGCCTGCATAAAAGGAGGCTGAGGGGAGACATAATCATTCTCTACAACTACCTGCAAGGAGGTTGTAGCGAGCTGGGTTTTGGTCTCTTCTCCCAAGTAACAAGCAATACAATGAGAGGAAACAGCCTTAAATTGCACCATGGGAGTTTAGATTGGATATTAGGAAAAACTTCTTCACTGAAAAGGTTGTCAAGCACTGGAAAAAGCTTCTCATAGAAGTGATTGAGTCACCATCCCTGTAGGTATTTAAAAGATTTGTAGATGTGACTCTTAAGGACATGGTGTAGTGGTGACTTTGACAGTGCTAGGTTTACATTTGGACTCAATGATCTTAAAGATCTTTTCCAGCCTAAACATTTCTATGATCCTATGACTGTATTCTATGATTTTATGATATTAAAAGGTAGAATCTTTGTATTCTAAAATATATATCTTATTTTAAATGCAGCATGTTTCCATCCAATGGAAACAATACTTTCACCATTAAGTATGTAAAATTTTGCTTATAATTTCACTGAAAGCAGGATGAAATCCTGCATCAATTAAAGATGACTAGTCACTGTTTTAATTGCAATGTGACACTTTTTCCTGATAGAGGCAAACACAAAATTATGAAGCTTAAGAATTAAGGAACATTAAAAAAAATATATATTTCCATCATTTTTTCTGATTTAAAAAAAAATAATTTATCTTCACAGTCACAAGTTATAAACACAATCCATTAATATAGTAATATTACAGTTGTTCAGCTGCTAAATTATGATTCATTTTGAATAGCTTAAAAGCCTCTGGGATTCTTTTTATATAGTTTTCTCTAGTGTTTATTTTTTACTTTGTAACATGTATCACAGAAATATGTTATAGTGATGAATTTCTGTTTTGTGATTATTTGTTTTTTAGATTAAGCATTTTATCTTGCCTACTGCAGCCAAATAAATATATTTACACACAGAGCAGTCTATTATACTCATTCAGTGCATGGGGTTTCAATTTTTTCAATCCAAGTGCAATACCAGTGGCTAGCTAACAATACCACGTAGTGATCAGAAGCTGCAGAGCAATTATTAGCACATACATCCAATTACCATATAGGGAGAGATGAGTGATGGACCTTAAAGGAAGGACTGTTCCGATGGTTTAGCGTTTATTTTCCTCCATGATTTCAGAATAACTATATAATATTTAGGTTATTATTATGCATTTATTGTAATTATATGCAATTATTATTGGCTTAATATTTTCAGTATCCAGTTTATTCATTGCAAATTATTTGTATAATCCAATGACAGTGAGAGGCCACAACTATAGAAATGCTGATGATGTTCTGCAACAGATCTATTCCTTTGACTGTCCTTTTCCATCTTTGCCTTTAATGCCACCACTTTCTGTGTTAATCTCACAAGATCTGGATAAAGGCTAAGTATTTTTCTTAAAATGCGTGCAGCACATTCATCTGTACTGCACCATCAACAGCACCACGTCTTCAATTCCTCCCTACCCACTCAGAGAACAGTCAAGTTAACTTTATTCTGAAAGTGTATTCCCCAAATGTGACCATATCAGAGACCAAATTACCATTTTCTTGTCAGCCTTTTTATGTTTACAACTTATATTGTTCTTATAGCTAAATGTATGTTAGTGACCAGACAGCATAGCCAAGATTACACTGATTTGTACAATTGCTGCCCAAGATTATCATGGTTTGGAGCAGTTATTGAGCCACGCTACATATTACACAAGTGCACTCTGGAGAATGTGTATGCCAGAAGCTCGACAAATTTTCTGAGGCTTCCAATGCCTTCCACCATCCCATACTGCCCTACATAAAACCCCCAACGACTGACACCAAGCAAGTCCATGGTAGCATGTTGCAAAAAACTACAACTTACAGCTTTGGAGAAGGTTGAGGAGAAAAGCAGGCCATAAAAGCAATTCCATTAAGGTCTTGAAGAACAGCAGCATGCTGATACCCATGGAGCCTGCCACACACTGCCCATGCATTGTATATCTCAAAACACATATACCTTCTTTTTGGCATATGCTTTTAGTAGATATGCTGTTTCAAAATGTTAAGAAATTAGACATTCCTGTTTACTGACACTATATGGAATCCTTTGAAATCTTAAATATTAAATAGACTCAGAAGTTCTCAGGCTATGGTCTTGACAGTACTCAGGAAAAGCAAGAGCAAACACAGGACATACTCTGATTTAACCTTTCAAGACAGGTGCAAATCAAGAATGCTGCTGTAGCTGCCATATGTGACTGCAATAACAAGATAAACAAAAACTAGGCTCTACAACTCCAGGTCTTCAGGCTCAACTTTGGACTACTATCTCATATAGTTGTTAAAAATTATCTATTTATTTGCCACAGTCTTTCTAAAGTCTTTAAAAAACCCTCTTAAAGACAAAATACAAAAGAGAAACAGAAATGAAAAATTTCTGTATGTTCCAGTAGATACTACCTGCCATTGTCTGATACTCTTCTAAAAGATGGTGAGCTCCTCGTCAATCACTAGAACAACAAGTCTGTGGAAAGACATATATATAAGGTTACCATCATCATCATTGTTCTCGTTTTATTGCCATTATTAAACTGTTCCTATCTCAGCCTGTGAGTCTCCCTTCACCCCTCTAATTCCTTCCCCCATTCCCAGGTGGGGAGGGGGAAGGAAGGGTGACCAGCTGTGGTGGTTGGTTGCCGACCAGGATCAAACCATGACAGCATTTCCATTCTCCCTCACTGATCCCTGTGCCCTTGCACACAGGCAGAACATGAGGAGTTGTAAAGTCCTTGAAGTCGCGGTAGCAGCTGAAAACATCAGTGTGCTATCAGCATTCTTCTCATACCAAACCCAAAGCTAAATCCAAAACACAGCACTCATCTAGTCCCTGAAAAGGAATATTAACTCTATTTCAGCCCAAACCAGGACAGTTAGTCCTGCCTGGAGCAGTGTGCTGCAGGTAAGGACTCTCCCCTTGGGTTGGGACGCCACCCAAGGAGACTCCTCAGGGTTCCTAAGGGTTGGGACGCTGCCCTAAGATCGTCCTCGAGGTTGAAAGTCCTTACTTTTTATTAGGTGAGTGACTGAACATTCTGGTTTGTTGTTAGACCCCTCTTTAGTTGGTTTGTCATTAAACCCCAGAAGTTTGTGTGGTGATAGTTTGTTCTCCTCTTACAGACATTTGAACCTGCTGTTTGTATGTTTGAAGAATGTTGTTTAATTGTGTATAAAATATATTTTTTTTAATTGTCTATTTGTTCACTTGGGAGTTTCTACGACACTTGCTCACATAGCAAACTTAACTAGAATAGCATGATAGTTACACATAGTTTTAAGGCAAATTCATCTTGCCTGTGTGACCTGAAGTCAAGTATGTAGTGCTCTACTGGAAGCTATGTTATACAAACATACTGAAACTTTCAGTCAAGGTCCCAAATTGAATAAGGATATTAGTGCAAAGCTTTTGTTTGGGCCTGATCCCAGAAGGAGAGACCACCTTAGTACCTCTTTGTCTTTGGGTCATTAGTGCTGTTTTCTGTAGCTATCTTTCTGTATTCTTCATCTGAATCCTATTGCCTTTTCCCACTCTCCGTACAGTGAGTGATCCAGAAATAACTTAACCATAGATCTTCTCCTATTTCTCAGATGATGACGGTCAAGGTTTTTGTGGGCCTCAGTACAGTCTGGATAATTCTGTGTGCGACAGTCTGACAAAAATCACAGTTAATGCCTCAAACATCTGATGGGGAACTTTGACAAATGAGACAGTCTCTATGGAAACACCAGTCGTGCAGGTAACAACAGGGAGATGTGGTGAGAGGAGGGACAACACTCTTCTGAGGCTGGACTTCTGTGACTTGAGCGACTCTATGAAGAATCAATGGAGAAGCTATTTTCATGAAGCGTGCACCAACAGGAACGGTCAGACAGTGATCATGCCTGTAGGGAGGGAGAAGTAGCTCCCCAATGACCTCCAAGCCCACCGAACTATTTCCAGAGAGTTCTGAGGGTACAAACTGCACATACACTGGGGACCAGAGGGTTCTAGATGTATGAACAGCACGTGACACCTAATTAGCCTAATGAATCCAAGTACCTGCCTGAAGGAGGGGCAAGGGATTATAAACGGATGCAAATCAAAGGTCCACATGTCACCCCTCTGGAACTGGACTTCTAGGCTGGCTGTATCATGCTAGAATGAAACTAGTGAAATTTCTTTCTCTCTCCCCCCTTACTTTCTCTGTCTCTCTTTCTCTTTCTCCTCTTCTCTCCCACCCTCCATTTTCCGCATACATGGCTCATTGGTATATATATGTTACAAGATTTAAGGCTTGTTGGCATATGTTTCATGTTGTACGGTTTGTTGGTATATTTATGGTTTGTTGGTATATGCTGTAAATTTTGCCTCAGCCACTATTTTCATCATATTTGCAAACTTTGATTGTTATTCAAGTTTTTGCCTAGCCACTATTCATTGTGTCACTGTCAAATTTCAAGTAAAAACTTGATAGTTGGAGAAACCTTTTGGGTGATAGTTGTCACTGCTTGTACAGAACAGAGAATTAAGAAACAACCTCACCCTAGCCCACAGAGTGGGACGGGACACCATGTTTCATCTGAATGGGACAAGTCCCAGATGTTGCATGATTGTTGAACAGGCATTGACCTGCTTGTAGCTAGTAGCCACTGTTGACTGAATAAGTCCTAACTGTTTCATGAATCATGAAAATTTCTGTAGGATGACTTGAATGGTTCCAGGTCCAATGTATGTTGATGATGAAGCAGGATATGTCAGTAATGAACAAGCAGAGAAGTAACCATGCCAAAACTGCTTCTTGGCATAGTTCATCACTGACCTAGTCATGTGTCTGTACCAAGAAGAGACATTCATAGGTTGTGCCAGATATTTCACCTCTTTCCAGAAGTGTCCTTGATGTAAGAGTCAAAAATACTTTTTGTTTCTCAGTAGTTCACCTGGTAAAGTCCATTTAATTTCCTTCTGGGTGTGGCTGAGAACAATCACAATCTGTAATGCCCTTCCTGCTGAGAACTTTCTGTAAGATCTCACAGCATCATTCTTCTATTTTTTACCTAAGTACTTCTCTGGTCTTTTTCTATACCTTTCCTGGAATATCCAGTCAGTGAACTGTCACTTATTAAGGTGTTTGCTGATAACAGTCTTGTCATGATGTAAAACTATAAATAGTCTGGAGGAAAAAGTACAAGATGTCTCCATGGATGACACATGAAACATTGCTAAAATATGTGCTTAAGGTGTGAACATCACCCAGATGGAGTATAGGAATGCCTGAAGACATCGATAAGGGCCCAGATGTGTCTCCCCTTGAAGTGCTACTTGGCATGTTCAAGACACCATAGGAGAAAGATTAAGGAAAATCAGTGTGGGCAGCCAGGGAATTTGACGTTAAGAGAAATACTTGGAACTTTGTCAGTGTGGACAATGTTTCAAGCATGAGCAAGGTTTGTGTTCTATCATCATTAATTTTACTCTTTAGAAAAGTCATGGCTGTTTTCAGTTAGCATTTGATTTCTGTCCTGCTACTTTAATCAGCTACTTTTAAATTTCTGCAGTGACAAGAATATGGAAGAAAACTAATACACCTGGAATTGCCTGTTCTTTTACATTCACAATAATAAAATTAAATTGTTCATGTGGCTTTTCAGAGGTTGGGTGTTATAAAGTGTTTTACAAAGAAATGAATTAAATGTTGGTAGTGCTGTGCCCTGTAGGCAAACAGGGCTTCTATTATGCTACAATAATTGTTCACACACAGACATAGAATTGCAACCTGATTTTACATTGAGAGCATTCATTGAGAGGACACCAAGATTATTTTCTACTCATCTTGTATAGTTCCAAAAGCTCTGAAAATTTTAAACCGAATAGACAAAGGCATACAAGGCAGAAACAACAGCTATAGATGAAGAAACGATCAACAGCTACATTTTGCTGATTTAAACTACAAGAAGTAGATAACCTAAAGCCTTTGTTGGCATTGTGATTTGTTAATATGCAGAAAGGGTGTAGTCACAGAAAAAAATATTCAACAGTATTCACATTTTGTTTGCAAATCACCATATCCAACTTTACCAGCAATATAAAGAAACTATTGTGAGCGAAGCTTATGAATTCTGTTAAGTGCTAATGATGATCTGAATAAATTATAATAATTTATGTATTGCCCCCTTTGGCCAGACTCCTAAGACTAATTCCATCTGATACCTTCCCGATTTTGCCCCAGGTTTTCATTTTTTCCTTTTGCTGTGAACAGAAATATTTATCCTGCTACATCACCTCCTAGAAAAGAGATTTACATAAGAATGTAAACTTATTATTTTTTATTAAACCGGAAATTTAAAGGAAAAGCACTGCATACAGGGGAAGCTGTCGTTATTTGAAAGTCTCTTCATCTAGTTTACTACAGAAAGGATTTTGTAATTATGTTTATCTGCCTGATTCTTCTTTCTTCCTAATATTATAATTTTGAACTAGTTAGCCAGTCACAGGCTAGCTTTACTGTCTTGGCAATATGAGTTTTTGCTAAAATTGGTGTCTACAGAGACATGAGAGAAGGGAATGAATTAAAAACACATCTAATTTTCCTATTTCTCTGTCCCACTGTCCCTCCCTGAAGGAGCTCTGAACCTGCCCCAGGATAAGATGATCTTTATTCAAGCATGCAAAATGTTTGGGGAAGGTATAGGATATTTACAGAATCACAAAACATGAGGTGAGAAGGGACCACTGGAGATTACTTCATTACCCCTGCTCAGAGCAGGGCCAACTCAAGCAGGTTGCTCAGGACCATTTCCTGTCAGGTTTTGAAAATGTCCATGGATGGAGAGACCAGAGGCTCTTCCACTGTTCAGTCACCCGCACAGTACATTTTTTTTTCTTAAATTTGTGTAATGAAGGACACTGGAGAAGACAGGAAACAGTGGAGAATCTACAAATAGCCTGCTGTGTGACAAAATTAATATAAGGGAGAATTAATTGTTGAAATGGAGATGTGGAAGCCTAGTAGCCATGGGGTGAAACTGGCAATACTACAGTAAAGTACTACTTAGTAGAAGAATATTAAAAAAGAAATCAGCTTTAAATTCTTAATATTCCTGACCATCGTGGAAAACTTATTTTCTTCCTCAAAATCCATTTCAAAAATATTAGGTCTGGAAAATTTTCAAGACATGTAGGTGTTACAAAACTAACTGTAATGAAAAAGAATTGATTTTTCTTTTTTTTCTGTTTCATTTATATCCCCAGATTGTGTTGCTATCAAAGCAACATTTCCTAGTGTGAGAGGGTTAACCTTATGACTTCTAACCTAGTTATCTGTTGTTAACATGTGTGGAAAAGATAGAAACTTATTTTCTATTCAGCTGGGTCACTGTCACTACAGTGATAGTATGGGAAGATTAATAAATAGAGGACTAAGAAGTTATGGCAGTCTGGTGAAGTTCTTAATGACTGGAAAAGGGGAAATATAACTTCCTTTTTAAAAAGGGTAAAAAGGAAGATCCAGGGAACTATGGTCCAGTCAGTCTTACCTCTGTGCCTGGTAAGACCATGGAGCAGATTCTCCCAGAAACTGTGCTAGGGCACATGGAAAATAAGGACGTGACTGGTAACAGCCAACACGGTTTTACTAAGTGTTGCGGAAACTCCCAAACCACTTAATAAAAAAAAAAAAAAAAAAAAAAAAAAAAAAGCAAAATTTATTTTTATACACAATTAATCCACATTCTGCAAACATACAAACAACAGGTCCAAATGTCCACGAGAGGAGAGCAAACTATCACCACACAAATTTCTGGGGTTTAACAACAACCTAAAACACCAACCAGGGGTTTAACAACAACCCAAAATGCTCAATCACTCACCTAATAAAAAGTGAGGACTCTCAACCTCGAGGAACATCTCAGGGGAGTGTCCCAACATGTAGGAACCCCAAGGAGTCTCCTTGGGTGGCGTCCCAACCCAAGGGGAGAGTCCTTACCTGAAACACACTGCTCTGGGCGGGACTAGCTCAAAATTGCTCCCCTCAGGACTCCATTTATACCCGAGCCGAATCTGACCTGTGGTCAATATCAGACCCTATTGGCCAAAGACCCCAACTACCGTAAATCCCTGAGAACAAGGGCACGGGAAAGATTCAACAGCCAGGGAGCCACAATTTCATTGGGTGGGTGCACCTGCCACACTAAGGGCAAGTCATGCCTGACAAATTTGGTGGCCTGCTATGGTGGGATACAGTGTTGGTGGATAGGGGAAGAGCAACTGACGTCTACCTCGACCTGTGCAAAGCATTCGACACTGTGCCACATGACATACTTGTCTCTAAATTGGAGAGACATGGAATTCATGGATGGATCCCTCAGTGGATAAGGAATTGGCTGGATGGTTCCACTCAAATTGTTGCGCTCAACAGTGTGATGTCCAAGTGGAGAGCAGTGACAAGTGGCATTCCTCAGGAGTTGGTATAGGGACCAGTGCTGTTTAACATCTTGGTTGGTGACATGGACAGTGGGATTGAGTGCACCCTCAGCAAGATTGATGATGACACCAAGATGTGTGGTGCGGTTGACACACTGGAGGGAAGACATGCCACTCAAAGGGACCTTGACAGGCTTGAGAGGTGGGCCTATGCAAACCTCAAGGTCCTGCACATGGGTCGGGGCAAGCCCAAGCACAAATACAGGCTGGGCAATGAATGGATTAAGAGCAGACTTATGGAGAAGAACTTGGGAGTATTAGTGGATGGAAAACTGACTGTGAGCCACCAATGTGCGCTCCCAGCCCAGAAATCCAACTGTATTCTTGTCTGCATCAAAAGCAGTGTGGCCAGCAGTTCAAGGGAGATGTTTCTTCACCTCTACTCCACTCTCATAAGACCCCACCTGGAGGACATTCTGAGAGAGTTGGCGTTGTTCAGCCTGGAGAAGAAAAGGTTCTAGGGAGACCTTGTTTTGGCCTTCCAGTATTTAAAAGGGGGTGTTGTAGTTTGAGCCCAGAGGGCAACTGAACACACAGCCATTCACTCACCCCTTCCCCCTATCAGGAACGGGAAGGAGAAAATGAAGCAAAATGACTCAGGGGTGCTCACTCATTATGGTCATGGGCAAGACAGGCTAGTTTGTGGAAGTAAAGAAAACATCACTTTAATTCAAATGCTAAAAGAGATAACACTTAATAGACAAGGTGGGAGAGTGAGAGGTACCACCACATCCAAAAACACATCCCCTCACTCCTCTCTTCTTCCCAGGTTCAGCTCTGCTCCCCGTCTCTCTACCTCCTCCCCCAGTGGCACAGGGGGCAGGGGATAGGGGTTACAGTCATCTCACTGCTCCTTCTTTCTCGGGAGATAGGGTGAATGCCACACCATCCTCCCCTGTTCCACATGGCTCCCTTCTCACTGGAGACAGGTCTCCATGAACTTTCTCCACAGTGAGTCCTCCACACGGGTGCAGCCATTCCCGTGTTGATCTGATGTGGGTCTCCCCTGCATGTTGCAGTCCTCCCAGCACTGAAACTACAGCAGGGGCCTCTTCTCCCCTCAGATTCCAGCCTTCTTTTAAGTGCAACTGCCTGTACCAGGGTGGGCTTCTCCATAGACTTCAGGTTGGCTTCTGCTCCACGGTGGACATCCATGGGTGGCAGGGGGTCAGCCCTGCCATCTCACCACGGGATACAGGGGTCTCTGTTCCAGCGCACCTCCCCCCCTTTCCTCCTTGTTCTTTCCACTGACCTGGGTGTTCGTTCTCCTTGAAACTCCTCCTCACAAGTCCCAACACTCCCTCAGGTTCCCCTTCTTAAATATGTTATCACAGAGGCACAACTACTGTCAGTGATTGGCTCAGCCCTGGCCAGAGGCGGGTCAAACCTGGAACTAGGGGAGCTTTTGAGAAGCTTCTCACAGGGGATCACTGCTGTAGACCCAACCCTGCTACCAAAATGCACACCACAGAAATCCAGCACAGGGGGCAATAAGAGAGATGGGAAAGGACTCTTTATCAGGAAGTGTAGGGCTAGGACAAGGGGTTACAGTTTTAAACTTACAGAGGGTAGGTTTTGATTGGATATGAGGAAGAAATCTTTACTGTGAGGGTGTTGAGACACTGGAAGAGGTTTCCCAGAGAAGCACTGGATGACCCCCTCCCTGAAAGTGTTCAACGCCAGGTTGGACAGCACTTTGAGCAACCTGATCTGGTGGAAGGTGTCCCTGCCTATGGCAGGGTGGTTGAAACTATATGATCTTCAAGGTCCCTTCCAACCCAAACTATTTTATGATGATTCTATGGATGTATTTCAATTTTGGAATATACAAGTGTGTGAATGCAGAGACATGTGTCCTCTCAATGTCTCTAATACAGCTACAACAAACATTAAGAGCTCCTCCTTGGCACCAAACATGCATTTATATTTTAAAGGCTCAAAAGCAATTAACGATTATCTACTTCCTTGAGGAATCAAAGAACAATTTAGGTTGGAAGAGACCTCCATAGGTCATCTATTTGAATTTCCTGTTCAAAGTAGGTTCACATAGATAAGATTGCCCAGGGACTTGTCTAGCTGCATCTTGAAAATCTCTAAGGATGGAAATTCTACAATCTCTCTGGGAAAGTGGCCTCAATATTTGATTGCCCTCATTGTTTTATTTTTCTCTTGTTATATACTCAGAATACCTCATGTTCCAGCTTGTGCATGATGCCTCTCATCCTTGCATCTCCTGGAAGAAACTAGCTTCATCTTCTCTATTCCCTCCTATTAGATAGACACAGATAGCTAAAAGATCTCCTTTCAGCCTTTTCTTAAAGATGAACAAAAGCAGTTCTCTCAGCCTTTCCTCGTATGTTATCTGCTCCAGCCCCTTAGTGACCTCCTGGTCATTGTTCAGTGGACTTGCTCTACTGTGTCAAGGTCTTTTTTTCCTGGAGAATCCCAAATTGGACACAACAGTCACGATGCAGTCTCTTACCTTCAGGCTGAAGAAGAATCCCTTCCTTCAACATGCTGACCATAGGCTTGTGTAGCTAAAAGAGAGTCGTATAACACCTAGAAATAGGTGTACTTATCAGAATATAATGAAAACTGGTTTGTCTTGAACCTCATTATAAGCATATTAATGTAGAGTAATCAACAACAGTACATAATTATTCTGAAACACAGTGATGACATAGGCAGGTATAATCTATGTGAGCAATATGACTATGTATTGGGTTTGTGTGTGTGACAGGGGATTTTGGTAGCAGGGGAGGGGGATATGGTGGTGACCTCTGTGAGAAGCTTTTTGAGGCTCCCCCAGCTCCAAGTCTGAACCATCTCTGGCCAAGGCCAAGCCAATTAGAGATGGTGGGTGTGCTTCTGTGATAAAGTATTTAAGAAGGGGAATCTGGGAGGAGAAGTGGGTTTTGTGAGGAGGAGTTGCAAGGAGGACACCTATACAAACACCAAGGTCAGTGGAAGAAAAAGAGGGGTGTGGGGGCAGGGGAGGTTGGGAAGGTGAGCCAGAGCAGATACTCCTCTGCAGCCTGTGGTGAGAGGGCAGGTTGTCTGTCTGCAGCCCATGGAGGTCACTGATGGAACAGATGCCCACCTGCACCCTGTGAATGACCTCATGCTCGAGCAGGTGATGGTGCCTGAAGAAAGCTGGGAGACTGAGGGAAGGCCTTGCTTGTAGTTTGTAGCTGAGAGGACTGCAACATGTGGGAGGGACTCACGCCGGAGCAGCTTGGGAAGGAAAGAAGGAAATTTGCATTCCATGGGAAAGATTCACATCAGAAAAAGTTAATGGAGGGCTGTCTCTTGTTAGAGACACATCACGCTGGAGCAGGGGAAGAGTTTGAGGATTCTTCTCCCTGAGGAGGAAGAAGCAGTGAATGGACTGTAACCCTGTTCCCTGCCCCTCTGTGCTGCTGGAGGGGGGGAGGTAGAGAAATCAGGAGTAAAACTGAGCCTGAGAAGAAGGTAGGGGCAGGGGGAAGGTATTTTCAAGATGTGGTAATACTTCTCACTGTCCTACTTTGTTAAGTGCTGTTGTCTGTGTCTGAATTAAATTTATGTTCTTTTTTCTTCCCCTAGTAAGTCTATCTTTTGCCTGTGAAAATAATGGATGAGTCATCCCTCTCTGTCCTTATCTCTATTCCAGACCCTTTTGCTTTATTTTCTCCTTCCATTCCTGAGGGACAGGGTGAGTGAGCAGCTGTGTGGTTCTCAGTTGTCCTCTGGGCTCTAACCACAAGAGATCACCAGAGGAGCAAAGAAAGATATGTGTAGTTGCATGTAGGAGGCATCTAAGTAACAGAAGGTTGTTAGACAAAGAACATGATAAGCACAAAGGACTGCAAATAAGAAGGACATCCAACTGAATATAGAAGAAAGATGACTGGCAAAATTGAAAACGCAATACACAGTATCAGGAGCAGATAAGATCATTTATTATTCTTGAGAGGAGTATTAGAGTAAAATAGTATAAAAACATAAAAAACCAAGCAGAAAATAAAGAAGAAAAGCACTCTTTATTAACAAGAATTACCTTGACCATAGCCAGCAATGTTTGCTGTATGTCATCATCTTCATGGTATTGTACACTCACATTAGGATATAAGTATTAAAGACTAATAGTTTTGTACATTTAGTAATATTGATTAAAAACGTATAAGCATTAAAAGTAAGTATAAAATGTGTTGTTAACAAATTAATTCAGTAAAGTTTAGATTTAAAGTTTGGTTTTGAAATTTAAAGCTGACATGATTTTTCAGTCTTCTAAACACTCCCAGTACAGCAGTCTGATTCTCTAAAAACTGCCACATGTGTATTCATGTTTTTCAGTTGCTAATACAGCCTAGAATATGCTTGATCTTCTGTGCTTCAGTAACACATTGTCAATTCATGCTCAACTTGTTGCCCACCAGGACACCCAAGTCTTTCTTTATTTTCTTGATGGTTGCCCCCAGCCTGCAACAGGCCATAGCATTATCCCATCCCTGGTGCTGGACCTCGTACTTGAATTTGTTGAATTACATGAAATTCCTGCTAGGTAATTTTTCCAGCCTGACCAGGTCATACTGAATAACAACCCTGTCTTCCAGTGTATCATCCACAATTCTGGATCATCTGTAAACCTGCTGAGAGTACCATACATCTCATTCTCCAGGTACTATTAAGCAGTGCTGACTGCAGGTTGCAAGACGGGAGTTTGTAGAGCTGATCACAACCCTTTAAGCTCAACAGTCCAGCCTATTTTCCGCTCGTCTTTTAGTCCATCAGTTTTCTTGTTCCTTCTTTCTGGCATTTTGCCACCCCTATTTGACCCCTCTGTGCTTAAATATGTGCTGTAACTATTTTTGATTCCAAGGACATAATTCCTGTAGACCAACCATCACTCAGTCCCCTTTGTCCTCCAGGGCCACCTTTCATAGCAATCTGACATGCATATCCCTGAACTAGACAAAATCTACTTTCATGAATAAGAGATGCAATTCCACTATTAATTTTCCTACTTTTCCCAGTATTTTAAAAGCCATGATCTCATGGCTGTTGAAGCCAAATTAAAGTGCATGAGAATAAACATCTGACCAGAGGGAGTAAGAAAAAAAAAAAAAAAAAAAGAATACAATTTGCATGAAAATCTTTGGACCTATTCAGATCAAAGTTCTAAAAAGCCACATCATAATAACAAGACACTTGAAGTAAAAACCTTTCTAGTGTTCCTATGTTCCTAAACCAGCTTATTTAATTATCAGGGAGGAAGAAAATAGGACACCCTTCCCTTCACACACATTTCCAAGCAAAAATAAGTCTTTGTAATGAAATAATTCTTTATGGAAAAGATGAAAAATATGATCTTCACTTTTACATGAGGCCTCAGAATAAACTTATTGGCTGAATCTGTACTAGAAAGCCAACTAATGTGAAGCTGCAGCTTTCTTTGTTAACAGACTATGAGTGTGACTTCCAGACTAAATATTGAAACTGTCTGGCCTATACTGAATTTTAAACCATGCCCAGAAACTGTCTAGAAGAGTTGGAACTGATTAGACTGAAATTATACCATAGATGTTTTAACAATTTAGCTGTACAGATAAATGGATCTCCAGTGCCTGAGAATGTTACCTAGTAAAGAAATGTTCCATAGTATAGATGATCTCAGTTTCCTCATACTTGTGTTGCTTAGGCTCTATGCTAAATATCTACATAACGATATATTTTTCCCAGTTAAATTCCTTGGTGCTTTGTAATCACAATTTAAAAAATTCAGGTTTCAATTACGTGGAAAACTCAGTTTTTTCATTTTTCTTCACACTTATTTTTTTTTCTGAATACCAATGACATTTCAGAAGCTTATATTTGTTTCAGATCAGCATTACAGAAATTGTTCATGCTGTCAAGGAAAAAATTTTTCTTTTGACATTTCAAAGTTAAGGTTTATTTTATATTTTATTATTTATATAAATTTTATTATTTGTTTATTTATATTTATTATAATTCTTATAGGAAATTAGAATATTTTTTATCCTACTGAAATTAAATTTTTTATTTTTTGAGATAATCTTCCCTCTTTGTATCAGATTTGTATGTCTTTCTACCATCTGTCTGTCTAGTTTATCATTATTTGTTTATTTTCAAATCTAATAATGATAAATAAGACCCCTTGCTCTTAGTCAATAAAATATTTTCATTATGTTTTTGTCCTGGTCCTGTAGCTCTATGTATGATAGTAATTCAAGTGCTCACATTCATTTCTACACTGAAAGGGTTGTCAAGCATCTGAACAGGCTGCCCAGGGAAATGAGTCACCATCCCTGAAGGTATTTAAAAGACCTGTAGGTGTGGCTCTCAGGGATATGGTTTAGTGGTGGACTTGGCAGTGTTAGGTTAACAGTTGGACTCAATGGTCTTAAAGGTCTTTTACAACCTGAATTATTCTGATTCTATATTTGCTTTGTCTGTTTTTCCATGGATAAGCAGCTTGACCATGTTAATACTTGAACACTTTTAAATAAAAAAAAAAGAAGATAAGCATCCCAGTGAAAAAGGTGTTTTAATTAAATCCTGTGCTGTACCTTAATGCATAAACAGCTATGTATGTGCACACACAAGCACTGTTACTTGAAATGTACTTTAGGATTTTTTAAGACATTCATGAGAATGAATTTCCACACATTTTCCATCTGTATCACCATCCATTTTCAGCTGAGGCTTATCTGAACATCTGAGTGCCAGGCTGAGACCAGAAATGAGACAGTTTTATATCTTATGATTACATATTTAAATCTTATCTTAAAAATAAACAAAAAAAAAAAAAAATCCAGGGATAACAGTAAAGAACGGATGAGCAGGAACATCTGTTTTTCCAGTATTAGCTCAAGTTATCCCTTCTTAGTATTGTACTGTTGCACCATACTATTCTATACTTAAATTTTCATAGAGATTTTTACTTGTCTGTACACATGTAGATGTTAGAGAACCCTACTTTTATCTAACTGTTGAGCTTTACATGCTTAAGATATGAAAAATTATTTAACATTATTTATTTAATCACTTCATCATCATAAAAGGATGAAGACTGTCTAGCTTATTTTCCTTCACACAGCAGAGTTCACCTGCAGATGTTGGAGTATTAAAGAATTGTCTGTTGGCCTGTAAGATCCCTGAGAATTGTCCTCTTTAGCACACAGTCTCCTTCATGAAATAATTTACAGTATATCTTATCCTTTTCCTCTTTGGCCCTCATCATTATTGGTTATTAATTGCCAGGTCACTTAGGAATTGAATTATAGTGCTTATGTATTTTCCTTAGGGTATTGATTATCCACTTCTATTTCCTCTGACAGCAATAAAAGGCTCTCATGACATTGCTGACTGTCAGCACTGTGTTGTTACTGCAGTTGAACAAACTAATTTTTGTCAGGATATCACACAAAAAAATTTACTTCTGCATAATTCATGTAATGATTGCATACGAAATAGAGATGAAAGTCTACTAGAAGAGTTTCTTTACCTTCAAAGAAGCAAAACAAGTATATATATAATTGTATTAAAAGCAAAATTACTGAAAGGTAGATAAAGCACATTTTCATATAATATATAAATGGAGTCTAAAATTGTGACAGGAATAATCTTTTACTGAAAAGGTATACAGTGCAACCTCTGGGTTTGTGTCTCTACTATGACAAACAGGCCAAATGATCCCTTTTAGAAACTTTTTTTTTTTTTTTAAAGTAGTTGAGTTCATACCTCTTCAAACCTTAGTAAAATGTTGTCACAGAACCTTGCTGTTGGATAGAAATCTTTTCATTTGTAGACTGAACTCATCAGGCCCACGTAGAATCTACAGGTTTTGGCATTACCATAGATACTTGGTTCATGTGGGCTTTTTTCCCATTTTTCCCTATATGCACTAATGGTATGTTACCAGATGTTTGTGATATCATTCTAGGAAGTATTTTTGCTAGACAAATTGAATACACAGCTTTTATTCTCTTCCAAGATAGTAGCAGCACAAGATGGTAATGCCTTAAGATATATTATATTTAATAAGAGATGCTATTAAGTGTATTAGGATGCTGAGAGACAAAATATTGGCCTTGTATAACTTCTGACTGTTGGATTAAGTTTGCCCAAAAAGCATGTGACATTTTAATTTTGTTCAAATACTTACGTTCGTTCAGCTATAGCACATTTAAACTTTGGTGGATCTCATCACAGGCTCATAGAATTTTTCCAATCTTTTTTTGTTCTCTTCTTAAGGCACTTCTGCCACTTTCCATTTTGGCAAACTGGGACACAGTCCTTTTATTTTGATCAGGAAGCATCCTCCCTTGCTTCAGATTTCTGTGTAAGATCTTTATCTCAGAATTTAACATTGTCTTAACATGCAACACGTAGAGCAGCACTATGGATGTTTTTTGCTTTTATGGTGCCAGTGCTTTCCATTCCAAATGTGATTTTTGCAACTAGGTCCAGACTGACTAACCAGTAGTAGGTTGTATCCATGGTGTAATGTGTTACTATGTAATTAATAATGTGAAAAAACAAATTCAGAATTACAAGTATTTTATACTGTCAGGACCTTCTGTAATGTTATTAATGATACCTTTACTGAAAAGGTATTTTTATCACAATCTAGTTTGCCTTTTCACAACTCCTTAACACTGATCTGAAACAATGATCCTGCATTTGATGAGCCTACACAGGATTTTCTTTATTGCAGTGATTTCCAACAATGGCTTCTCAGCAGACAAAAAAACAGGAACGT
Source organism: Tyto alba (assembly GCF_018691265.1). Classification (NCBI taxonomy): domain Eukaryota; kingdom Metazoa; phylum Chordata; class Aves; order Strigiformes; family Tytonidae; genus Tyto; species Tyto alba. The sequence goes on along the minus strand of NW_024881316.1, from coordinate 36,462,065 downwards.
ATGTAAGAAATACACTCTGCTTAAGTCTGACTAATTACCTCTTTATAACTGTGTAGCAAATGCTTTACAGAAATCCCAGTAATTTTTTTATGACTTATGTCATGCTTACAGAACAAAGATAGCATGTTAATCTACTATGATCTGTCTTTAGTAAGCTCCATTAAATTTTATCCAAATTTTATTTTGATTCATGTATGTAATGATCCTTCTTTTCAAAATGTTTTTAGATGTTACCTATTAGTAAAGTCAGATTTTTTAGTCTGACTGAACTCATACTATTAAGAAAAGCAACATGTTTCTACTCATAGCCCATGTCTTGAATCAGCCTTTGAGACACTTACATATAACCTTGTACATTTTTCTGGAGAACACAAGGATTGGTTAATGCTACATTAAATATTTTCTGTATAAACTGTCCTATGCCTATCACAACCCGGAAGAGAAAGTTAAAATAATCTATTGGCCAGAGAGGGAACAGTTTTAAGGGAACAGGGGTGAAGCCAATTTCAACAGCTACTACCACCTTCTAGCCTTTACATGCAGACAAAAGCAGTGTCCAGGTTGATAACTGTATTAGGAACAAACTTTTTTTTGTTATACTAACTAAACTGACTATTCTCACAAAGTTAAAGCTTTCCTTGACTTTGATTCCTGTTATTTCTTTATGCATCCTAGTCCATCTGACTCATCTCATTCATTAGAAGTTGCTATATTCTATAGATTACTAGACTGTAAAGAGGAATAGTTATTTAAAAGTGGGTCATATCTTTTTAACTCTGTATAACAATCAACACAGAAGAAATCATGCTCTGAAAGGAATCATAGAAGGTCCTCAGCAAGCACCTTATGTGTATGAATGACATTCCTCTCTTCCTGTTCAGGAGCCCATATCCTCACCTTAGAACATGGAAAACTAAAGGAGTTTTTTATCTTTTTATCTTAATATTTATATTTTTTTTTGCCATCCCATATGAATTTTATAGTTTTTTTTTTTTTAATTATAAGATATATGCAGGTTGTAGAGCTCTTCTGATAATAGGGAGCTCAGGGTATATGTACTTGAGAATTATTTTATTTTTCTTTATGATCTAGGTTTCTTGGATCACACATTCCCTATCTGAATTGTACATCATCAGCCATTTATTTCAATACTTGGCTAGTGACAAGTGAACATAATAGGATTTATCAGAAACAGCAATCAACCACCCCTTTGTGCAAATCCCATTAATCACAATGTCAATCTGGATAACCATTGGGTCAAATGATAACTTCTGACCTGTAATTATCTTTATCTCTGGGTACATGAATAGCCCATAAATATTAACACTTGGACAGTTTCATTATACATGCATGAAAATTCTACCTATGTATTAACTGTTAAATATACATCAGAACAATCAAAATGTATGTCCTCACCCAATTCAAGTATTAGAAACTGACACACACATTTCTTCTTTGGAATAAGGTGAAAAATGTTGAAGGGTCTTCAGAAATATTTTTTCCTAGAAATATTAATTGCACAGTTCTAGAAAAAACAGGCACCATTTCACCCCTATTGAGTTATTGCAGTTTAAGTTCCAACACCTTCCACTATGGATACATTATTTATTTACATATTCAAAATAATCACTTTTAAATTATTTCATATAGTTTCATGAAAGCTTTTTCTCAGATATAATGGATTACTTTGTCTTCTAGTTTATTGCTGCATATGTTCCCTTTGGAGCATATATTTGATTGAAATGGCAGTGTGGCAGACCCTTTAAGGCAGAGTCAGTGCAATAATTTTCTTAGGTCAACCTAGTGAACAAAAAAAACCCTAAATGGATCAGATGTCTAATAATAAAGATCTGATTCCCAGTTGCTATGTTTTCTCAGAAGGGGAACAAGTCCTTGAAGTCCTTCTTGTAGATGGGCATCACATTTGCTAACTTCCAGTCAACTGGGACATCCCCAGCTATCTAGGACTGTTGATAAATGATTGAAAGTGGCTCGGTAAGCACTTCCACCAGCTCCCTCAGTGCCCCTGGGGGGATCCCATCTGGCCCCAGAGACTTGTGTGTGTCTAAGTGGTGTAGCAGGTTGCTAACCATTTCCCTTTGGATTATGGGGGCTTCATTTTGTTCCTCATCTGTGTCTTCCAGCTCAGGGGGCTGGGTACCTGCAGAACCACTGGTCTTACTATTAAAGACTGAGGCAAAGAAGGCATTAATTACTTCAGCTTTTTCCTCAGCCTTTGTCACTATGTTTCCTCCCCAGATCCAATAAAGCCTGGAGATTGTCATTAGCCATCTCTTTGTTGCTAAAATATTTATAAAAACATTTTTTTATTGTCTTTTACGGTAGTAGCTAGATTAAGTTCTAGCTGGGCTTTGTCCCTTCTAATTTTCTCCCTGCATAACCTCACAACATCCTTGTAGTCCTCCTGAGTTGCCTGCCCCTTCTTCAAAAGGTCATAAATTCTCTTTTTTTTTCCTGAGTTCCAGCCAAAGCTCTTTTTTCAGCCAGGCTGTACTTCTTCCCCAACAGCTCATCTTTCAGCACACGGGGACATAAGTGGGGTGGGGGGGGTGGGGGTGGGGTGGGGTGTGGCAGGGCATCTTGGCCAGTGTTTCTTCCCGGGCCCTGTCAGCCACTGCTGTGAGAGCTGTGGGCTCCTGGCGAGTCTCCTGGCTCCTCCTGAGGTTCCTCTGGATTGCAACTCAATGGAGTGCTACGCTGCAGATCCTGCTGGCAGAATTTACAGTATGTTTATGTTACTATATCTCAGTATTTATAAGAAAATCTGCATGTTTAATCTGCATAGTGAAATCATTGTATCATCATTCCCTGAATTTTCCAGTTTGTGGTATATAATACATAGCAGTGATCACTATACGAGGATCACATAGTGAATAAAAAAAGTTGAAATTAGAAAGGGGGGATCTACCTGCACTAAGTAACAAATCTTTTGGAAAACAGAAATAAATCTGACTCTATCCTCTCACTTCTGACCAAACTTTGTTCTTAAAATGTGTGCTAGATAACCAAATCTACTTAAACTTGCCTGTATACCTGAGGGATATGCTGATCAGGATTGGAAGGTAAGAAAAAGAGATTTACCTGTAGTAAGGAAGGAATATGAGAATTAGACCCCATGGATGTTCCATTTATAGTTTTTTTTTCTGCAGGACTCAGGGCACAGGGGATTTATAAAGCACTGCCGTGGGAAGCTGATGTGCAGGCATGATAGCCACAGCCTTTTTAATGTTTAAAAACACGATTCTCTTTCTTAAAAACATAAATATATTGGGATTTGTAAAGAATTCTCTAGTATGAATGTTTTACTATCTATACTTGACCCACAATCCAAACAGCAAGTGCCCAGTGAGAAGCACTGAGAAACCACATTAAATTATTGTTTTGTCAGCTTAAAAGGGCCTATGCAAAGCATTCATCTTTTATGTATGCCATTTCTTCTCAGGTCTCTACATATTTTACTAAGTGCTGTGTTTTAACCCTGATAGGCAGCTCAGCCCCACACAGCCACTCACTCATTCCCCCATCAGTGAGATGAGGGAGATAATCAAAGTGTAAAAGGGAGAAAACTCATGGATTGAGACAAAGACATAGGTAAAATAGAAGTTGTGCATACAAGGAAATCAAGATAAGGAATTCGTTCACCACTTCACATCAGCAGACCGATACTCAGCCATCTCCAGGAAAGCAGGACTCCACGTACAACAGTTACTTGGGAAGACAACCACCATCACTCCAGACATTCCCCCTTCCTCCTTCTTCCCCCAGCTTTTACTACTGAACATGATGTCATACGGTATGGAATATCCCTTTGGTCAGTTGGGATCAGTTGTCCTGGCTGTCTCCCCTCCCGGCTTCTTATGCACCCACAGCCTACTTGCTGGTGGGGTGGGGTGAGAAACATCAAACACCCTGACACTGTGTAAGCACTGCTCAGCAACAGTTAAAGCTTCCCTGTGTTATCAACACTGTTCTGGTTACAAATACAAACTATACAAGCTATTATGAAGAAAATTAAATCTGTCCCAGCCAAAACTGGTATACTAAATCACTAAAATACAGCGAGTCTTCAATACATAAATGTATAATTTATCTGACTGACAAAAAAATACAAGTGAACACTAGAAAAGAAACAAAGGAGATGGAAAGAAAAGAATAGGTGGCAATGCATGGTAGTATCTGGGGAGGATAACGGGTTAGAGACAATACTATCCTCTAAAGAGAATCAAGTGGAGGAGCCTAAAAGTCTCTTTCAAACAGATCTCAGTCCACATCCTTAGTAGCCATCAAGTTATCTGAAAGTCACAGCTTATTCATTCATTCAATTACACACCTCTTCCACCTTCCACTTAATCTTTTTCGCTCCAGGACTCCACCTGTGGCTCTCAGCATTGCCACATCTTGTTAGTACCTGTCATCAGACCCCTGTTGCCAACTACAAGTTGCCAAAGCAATCCTAAGAAATCGAAGGGAAAATTCAAATTGTAACTTCTCAGCAGTGGTGATTTGTGACCAAGGAATGATCTGGCATGGAGGGCAAGAAGGCCCAATTGAAGAAGGGGTTAAACATGAATGCCAGAGACAGAAAAAAACTACCTGTAAGGGAGTGAAGTTTCCCTTGGTGATGAGAAAATAAACAGCCTCAGCATTGTCTTGTGACCATCCTGGATTGAGAGCGCTCAGAAGCTGCCTCTGGGCAGAGGAACTGGTCTGGGGAATGAACCCAAGGCTGGACTGAGTCACCTCATGCTGACACTCACAGGATTGGTGCTGGTGCAAGTGTGTATGAGGAATCAGTTTGTGAGTCACGTTTGCATAGTCCCTGTAGAACCGCTTATGGAGATAGGACTCTGTCCAGTGCACAGTCCATTATGTTATTTTTTCATATTTAAGCACAAATGTCTGTTTAATTGACCTCAAGGAGGTACAATAAAAAATACTCAGCAAAATGAAACCCCAAACCCATATCTCAGAAGAATTTTAAGGCACAGACACAGCCAACACTTGCCTGAAGCTTTTGCAGAATTCTGAAAAAGAGGGTATTTTCAGCAAGAACTTGACATAGGTTAGTCCTTTCCATAAATCATACAGATGAAGCCACAGTTTAGGTAAAAATTCTACTTTCCTTCCAAACTGCAACAGATTGATATCAAAGTTCATATCTTCAGGAACAAAGAAAAGACCAAAACAAGTCAGAATTATATTGTGGTTTGTGTGTGTGTGTTTTTTTTTGTTTTTTTTTTTTTTTTTTTTGTTTGTTTGTTTGTTTTTTTTTTTTAATGTTTTGTTTTGTTTTGTTTGTTTTTTAATTTATTTTTTTCTTTACTTTTCTTTTTTCTTTTTTTTTTTTTTTTTTTTAATTCATCTTTGTTTTGTGCTAGAAACAAGAGAAGGATCTTGCCTCCAGTCCCTCCACAGCAACCTGGTTGCACTGGGGAATGTGAGGTTGAGAGCCTTCACCCATGCTGTTTATACAACCTTTTATGGTCTGAAGAGGAGGAAGCCATTCTTCATACAAGATGCACTCCTTGATCTTAGTGCTAAATTTAATATATTGTCTTGGGTGAAGAAATAAAGAAGAAGTAAAGAGATTCTTATCCAGCATTATATTCTGAGCTAGTGTCCTCCACAGTCCCATGCTTGTGCTTTGTGCTATATATAGCACAAAAAATCAACAGGGACATCAGGGAAGATTTAACTCTTTGTTTGTATTCAGTCATCATTGTCAGAAAAAAAGTTGTCATTATAGTTGCCTTTTTGAAACCTGTGTTAAGTAAAATTAATTTTGATAGACACATTTTCATCACCTGATGATCATTTGTTCTGCTATTAAGACTATGATCAGTTGTCAAATTATACCTTTCTTAAAAATTGTTAAGGAATTGTAAAATATATTTTTTCTTTTTTTTTTTTTTTCTTTTATGCTTTAGAATCCTTTGCTATTAACCTCACCTTCTCTGAAGATGAATCTCTGGTGCACAGAGAATAAGCAATTTCTAGATGAAGATTAGATAGGACAATTGTGAACAACATATGGAAAGAATAACAGTAGCATGTATGAGAGCGAGCTCTAGATCAAAGAGATAAAATTGCTGTAGGTAACACATGTTCACATCAGATAAAGAGCTTTTGTTCCAACAATAATTTTTACATTATGCTAAACTTTAGGCATATGCAAGTCCAAAAAGCATGATTTTTTCCCGATTTGTTCTGTATGATTTGAATACAGCCTTAACATTATTAGAATGATCAGAATGTCAACCTTCAACATTGCAAGCCACCTGAGATGTTTGTGGTTTATTCCTACCAGTAAAACAGCTGCACCAAAACCAGGACCATACTTTGCTTATTCATGTTTTGTTATCTATGTTTACAGTCTGATTATTTTCATATTTTTCATAGTCTAATTTTGACTTCTTTCAGCACAAGGTAGGCATAGGCAAAAAATTGTGAAAGAATGAATCCTACAATGTGTGTTACCTCACTAATGGTCTGGGTCAATATCAAACTGTTGGATGATATATCTGGACATCAAGTATGATAGAAATAAGTAAGTAGTACACAGAAAGCAAAAACTAAGCAGAATATAAGGGACAGTATACACTAGTTTTACTACAATGAAAATAGGATTAGAATAGTCTGATATAATGAATTTAAAAAAAAAATAAACAATTTCAGAAAACAGTAATTGTGAAGAAGGTTAAGAAGCAGTAGTTACATTTTTTTCACATAAATTAAATTAGTTAGCTATGGTTCTATCAGATCTTATAAATTTGGGCTACATGATGGATGACATCTTGAAAGAATGTTAAGCATTGGACATAGTGATAATAATACAGCAGTAAGAATATAGTTGAAGTGTTTTATACTGAGCTAGAGTATGAGTTTAAAATTCTCAGGTGCTCTGTGGTAACTGCCAGTGTGTCTGCTCTTGCTCTACACTCACTTCAAGGTTATTGATCCCTTTTTTTACACAGGGGTAAAAGCATGCAGTAGCTATTGCAAAGCTAAATTATGGTAACTGGTTTGTCTCAGATAGACACTATCTTATCGAGCAATTTAATCTCTGACATGGAAGCAGAGAAGATTTGGCTCTTAGCTTCATGCATATCAATGAATGGACATCAGAAAAGCATTTCTAAGAGTAATTTAATTATAACATTTAAAATAAAACTGATCTAAATATCAAAATATCAGCTTTTAGACTACAGTGGTAGTAAAGGTAGAATCTCGCCTCAAGATTAACTTCCTATCCTAAAAGAAATTTCTTTTCCTGGAACATACCCAGTCTTAAAATTCACTCTAAATGTTCCACCTCTGTATTACTTACCACTGATCAGATTGCATTATGCTATCTACTTCTTCCCCTAAACTGTTCATCTGACTCTATTGTGTTCATGCTTTTCAGAAAGCTTTCATACTTATATTTCCCTGCCACAGCTCTAGTTGCCTGTTTGGCAGCTCTTGATTCATTTGAGTGAATCTACAACTACATATGTCCTTGAGGCATTCCTGTCCTCTGAGAAGGTCTTAATCCCTCCTTACCATTTTCTGCTTGCCTCCCCTCTTGATTTTACCTGGAACCCATTTTTTCATTGGCACAAACTAAATTTTTCCCTGGCCAGTGATGAGAACTACATTGTAGCTCACCTTCAGGGCAGCAAAATTCAATTTTGCCTGCACCATTGCAATGACCACTCTTATCTGGTCCAGGTTTTCTTTTCTCTCCAGAGTGCTCTTAAGCAGATTCTTATGATTTAACCTACTTTTAATCTTCTTCCATAATATCAGTTTTTAATTTTTTCTAATAATTTTCCAGAGGTCTTTTTTATTTGCCTTTAAGTAATGAAGACTCTAAAATTAAGCAATCATCTTGAGAGTGTTTAGAAACATACTGTGCTGAATTTGTGGAGGGAAATAATTTGCATACCCAAAGCAAATCACCTGGACAGCCGTGTTAAAACAGAAACTGCTTATTTGAATCTTCTACTTTTATTGCATTACCTTTATCTAGTTACATATTTCAAATTTTTTTTTCTCTACATTTTTAATTTCTTTTGGCGTTATTTTACCAATGTGTTTTATTTAAAGAATTTTAAGATAAAATCACATTGGTTTATTTCTCTATTTTAAGTTTCAACTGATTCTTCTTGTTTATTTAAGTATTATTGCATCAAATTTTTCATATAAATTACCCAGTAGAACTACAGATGTGTGATTTTTAAGAAAACACATTGGTAAGACATTAGAGTTCAAAAATTCATCATTTCAAATATTTTTGAAGAAAATAACAAGAATTATGTATGTTAAGTACATATACAACATACTTATGAGAGTGATTTTCTATGTCATTGTCAAGGCCAGGGATTTAGTATTAGTTGTTAAATGCATGTAAAAATGAAAATTAGACCATCTTAATCTACAGTCTGTCTTAAGTAACTACTTAATCAGCTGGTAAACATAATTTAGAGTTAACTTGTACATTTCAAAGTACTGGAAAAAGCTCACTGGAGGCAAACTAATTCACCTGAGGCTTTCATTTCGTTCATATACAGCATGATAAAAGGTAATCTAGAAAATAAAAATAACAAATTATATAGACCAATGTTTTAAAAACAGGTATTGATTCTTTCCTTTTAATCTTTATAGTCATCAACACAGCTGACTTATTCAATGCTACATTCTTTAAATCTTTTCAAAACCGGATCAGTAATGACGCTTCATAAACAAACACAATCGGACCACATCCTCGTTGCTATGTGCAACTGTAACAGATTGCTCTCAAGCAACTGCTGATCAAGCAGTCCAGTATGTATTCCGACCTAGTAAGCAGGTCCTGTTTTCTCTGAAATCCTGAGTATCTTACCAGAAGATATAATTGAGTATAATTCTGGACTACAAATAAAATACTGATTATTTTGTAAACAGAATCTCTTTACTTTTCACATCAAGAAAATATTAGCAGTAAAATATGGGTTACACTGCTGGATCAATTACCAAAGCAAAGAATGGGGAGCAAACAAGATATGTGACATTTAATAAGAAATAAGTTCCATGTGTCTTTGTTTCTAAAACTTCTCTGTGCTACTCAGACAGCTCAAATGACATTCAGTTATTCACCTCCCATATGTCTGTGATTTAATTGTAATCAAAACTGTCAAGGGGGTATTTTAAATCACAAGGGTTTGTCAATGTTTGCTGGCACAAGCATGGAAATTTTCTGGTTAATCTTTTCTCTGACTTCAAATTTATATTAATGGCCATCATTCTTCTGGCTGCCTTCCTAAGAAGTGATGGGGAGCATGATTGAAAGAGAAATAAAATATATATTGCCTCCAGCAGTGAGCAGCTGGTGTTTTAACTTTGTGAATACAAACTTAAGATGTACAATTCTGGCTTTATATGACAAGGGCTTTTATGGCTCAGACACTAACAGCACGTAACTTGTCCAAGTCAACCATAACGATTGACATGAAGAGATTATTGTAAGGTTAACTGCATTAGAAAAAAGTTGTCATTAAGTGGAAAAGTGCAAAAAAGTTAAGGACATTCAAAATGCTTCACTGAAATCATTATTTTCTCAAGCAGAGAAATAAAACAATAGAATGTCATCTGTCTTAATGCCTATGTATTTTCAAAATGTATTTGTTAAAACAAACAAAAGAAAACCAACCCTGCAATTTATACCTTGACGATTTTAAAACGTGTACTTCTGATTAAAAAAAGAAAGAAAAAGGAAAAAGTACTTCTCTTATCACTGTTGTGTTTTTTTTTTTTTTTTTTCTTTTATATTGGTGTAGATGATGTCTTGAGAGATACCTCTTTCAAAAAAAATGGCAAAATTGTAACAGATTATCTCACCCTTTGTACTTGAATTGTAATGAAATGGCTTTGAACTTCTGGAATGATAAATTTCTCAGCTTTTACAAAATAGAAGATATAGGTGGAAAAATCTGGAAAAACTGAAATGTACACTGTTTTCAGAGGTTCAGTTAAATTCAGCCATTGTAGGACTTTCTTTTCTTCTCTTTCCAAAAAAAGAGCAGTTGCATTATATTTGTCTTTAAATGTCATAAAAATTATGCTGTCTCACTTAAATTTTGGTCCAATTTTTTGTTATTATGACCAGTTAATTATGACCAGATATTAAGATTCTCTTATCTGACTTCTACAAGTATACGTTTTTCCATGATTAAAAGCAAGCATCTTCAATTGCATTATAATCCCTGATATAAATCTGTCAAGTTTCCATGTTATATAATATGGATCGATTGAGTATAAATATAGCAGAGTACCAGAAGTTGAATGAATTTAATGCCTTATTCCAATGTGTGGCCTATAATACTGTTACTGATAATTTCACAAAATTATTTAATTAACACAGCATGTTATAATTTAAAAAAAAATATTTAATTAACACAGTATATTGGTATTTAACTAATCACGTTACCTTTGAAAGTATTATTTTAGTTAACATGGATTATTTCCCAATAACAATGAGCAAAAGGACAAAACTAATTGTTAAATTTAACTGGATTGGTGATAAATCACAATTTTTACTTCCAAAATACTGATAACAGGTTGAGTGCTATAAAAACAGAAAAGAACTTCTAGGAGGATCAAGGAAGAAACCTGTAATACATGTCAAAAAGAAATAAATTTTGGTTGATCTGTGCCATGCCTTAGTTTTTACACCCATCCAGGTGAGCGTAAAATAATGTTATTTTCATATATATTTTCAAACTCATTTAAAGAACTACACAGATTTCTTGACAATGTATAACTGGGATCAAATTAAAAATCATATCATTACTCAGATTAATCAACTGTAAATTAGAGGAAGTTAGAGGTAACTTAAAATTATATAAAGTAAAGGTTTACAGAAAAAATGTCTATCATTAAATTTGTATTTATTGATAATGTTTAAATCAGTGTACCATTAACACTTCTCTTAATAAGTTTTTTTCTGTTAAGAAAGATAGAGATTAAAGAAGGTCAGTAGATAAGTAATGATCAAATTTTATAATCATCTATTATACCTTTCTCCATATCTGTAGTATGTAATATTTTTTAACCCTTAGTAAACAACTCTAACATAGGGGTGCTTTACAAATTAATGGCTTTTTTATTTCTGTGTGGTTAGTAGCACATGCAATCATCATATATTAATTGGAATATAAAGCAAATTTAATCAATTTGTCTGTATAGGTAATCAATCAGTATGATTCATCTGAAATTCCATCTAAATAATAAATTTATCTTTAATTTATAACACTTTTTAAATAATTTCAGTAGAATGATTCAGCCTTGACTTTAATAGTGGGCTTTTGTTCAAGGTAAGAAATCTAAACGCGTTGGACACCAGTTCAACAGTTAGCTCTGAAATTGATCATCTCATTGGTTTCTCCTTTCAAGACAGGCACAAATGTCCATAAGGTTGAGGCGCAAACAAAATTCTTAGTTTCTCATTTCTCCCAATATCTCTGTGATTTGAATGTGTGCATAAATGTGTCTCTGAGCACTTAGGCAAGGTCTGAACTCTAGACTTTTGGTACCTCAAAGATTAAGCATCGGATTAAAGGGTTTTTTTGAGGTGTTTAATCTTTTTTGAGCATTTAACATGATGCAGCCTGAAACAGTTGAATTTGATTTACATTTTCTCTTCCATTCAGTGTACCGATTAAAATTACTATTTTTGGCTAAGCTAATTACAGACCCTCAGCGCTCTTTCTTCTTTAATTGTAACATAGATTTCAAGGCTTTTACTTCTGTCATGTATTGCATTTGTCATATGATACCAGCAATGACAGTGACACAAATATTTCTTCTCAGAGTTAGAAACTTAAACATAGTTATTTGTATCTCCCTGTCTTTGTAGAATCATACAATCATAGAATGCTCTGAGTTGGAAGGGACCTTAAAGATCATCTAGCTCCAAGCCTTCTGACACAGTCAGGGACACCTTCCACTAGACCAGGTTGCTCAAAGTCCCATCCAACCTGGCCTTGAACACTTCCAGTGAGGGACCATCCACAACTTCTCTGGGCAACACTCTTCCAGTTTAAAACCATTATCACTCGTCCTATCACTGAACTCCCTAATAAACGGTCTCTACCCATATTTCTTGTAGGCCCCCTTCAAGTACTGGAAGGTCTCTATAAGGTCTCCTCAGAGCCTTCTCTTCTCCAGGCTGAACATTCTCAATTCTCTCAGCCAGTCCTCATAGGGGAGGTGCTCCAGCTCCCCGATCATCTTCTTGGCCTCCTCTGGACCTGATTGAACAGGTCTGTGTTCTTCTTATGTTGGGGCTTCCAAAGCTGAATGCAATAATCCAGGAGAGGTCTCATGAGACTGGAGCGAAGGGGGAGAATTACCTCCCTCGACCTCTTACATACTTTTCTCTTGATGCAGCCCAGGACACAGTTGGCTTTCCGGGCTGTGAGCGCACTTTGCTGGCTCATAGTCAGTTTTCCATCCACCAATACCCCCAAGTCCTTCTCCACAAAATTGCTCTCAATCCATTCATTACCCAGCCCGTATTTGTGCTTGGGCTTGCCCCGACCCATATGCAGGATTTTGCACTTAGCCTTGTTGAATTTCATAAAGTTTGCACAGGACCACCTCTCAAGCCATTCAAGATCCCTCTGAGTGGCATTTCTTCCCTCCAGTGTTTCAATCACACCCACAGGTTGGTGTTGTCAGCAAACTTGCTGAGGGTGCGCTTAATCCCACTGTCCATGTCACCAACAAAGATGTTAAACAGCTCTGGTCCCAGTACTGAGGAATGCCATTCATCACTGCTCTCCACTTTGACATTGAGTCATTGATTGCAACTCTGAGTGCGACCTTCCAGTCAATTCCTTATCCACTGGTGGGCCCATCCTCCCAATTCATGTCTCTCTAATTTAGAGACAAGGATTTTGTTTTGGACAGTGTCAAATGCTTTGTACAAGTCCAGGTAGACAATGTCAGTTGCTCTTCCCCTATCCACCAACAGTGTATCCCTGTCATAGGAGGCTATGTCAGGCACAATTTTCCCTTAATGAAGCCATGTTGGTTGTCACCAATCACCTCCCTAGTTTCCATGTGCTCTAGCATAGTTTCTGGGAGGATCTGCTCCATGATCTTGCCAGACACAGAGGTGATACTGACTGGCCTGTTGTTCCCTTGCTCTTCCTTTTTTCCCTTTTCTAAAATGGGGGTTATATTTCCCCTTTTCCAGTCTGCAGGATCTCCTCCAGACTTCCACGACTTCCTAAATATGATAGATAATGCCTCAAATACTTCATCTACGAGTTCCCTCAGGACCCTCGGATGCATCTTATGAGGTGCCATGGACTTGTGCACCTTCATGTTCCTTAGATGTTCTCTAACTGTTCATACAGTGGGTGGTTCTTCATTCTCAAAGTCCCTGTCTTTGCCTTCTGTATCTTGGATGGTGTGGCTGGGACACTTGCCATTGAAGACTTCTATCTAAAGTAATTCTTTGAATTAGTCCCAAATGTTCAATCAACAAATCAGACCTGTTATCCTGATTCTCACAGATGTTACATTTCCTCCTCTGGTCAACAGTGAATTTCTATAGTGTTGCAATACCTACAAGGCCTGTAGTTACAAGGACTGGTATTTAGTTACATTGCAGAATCTTTGTTCTCTGTTGTTGGCAAGACTTAATTTAACCGTGCCCCTTACCTATAAATAAGAATAGAGATAAGAGTACATTTTATAATGTACCTGCCATTCATATGAATTGTGACCTTTGCTGATGCATTGCAAAAGAAATATAATCTTATAATGAATAGGTCAACAGGATAGTCATGGCATTACATTAGTGTTCAATACTTGCCTAAAGTATATATATTCTAACTAATGAATGCATATTTATGGAGTAGATGTATTAGGGCCCAAACTGTGGTTAAATACCAATAAAAAAGAGATGACACAGAATAGTCACAGAAGGTCAATTCTCAGAAGGATGAGTCATATTAATTTGACAGATTTATTTTATTCTTCAGGTTCTTGGTGATACTTTTTTTCTATTCTCTATTTTAATATTACTTATTGTTCATGAAAACAAGACCTGTTCATCACAGTCAATGAAATCTTTCATCCAAAATGTTGAATTTTAGAAAGATAGTCTCAGGCTGTTGAGAATTCTGAGCATCCTCATTCTAATTATTTTTGTAAGAACTAAAGCCATTTGAGAAAGAAAAGTTCAAAATAATTTTCAGAAATAATTATGGAAAGGTAGATTATACTAATCCTATTTTCCAAGTCATGTATACACATGCCCTCAGACCTAGACTTTTTATTTATACCTCCTAGAAAATAGTATATCATCTCCACAAAACGTCTGTATGGAGGTGTAATTTTTTCATTGTTTTCTACAAAACTACTTCTTTAAAAGATGGACAACTCACTAATCATCATCTAATTGTAGAGCTGGTGCTGTAAAATGCCCATGAGTGCAAAATAATAGGAATAACTACATGCAGGAGGCACATGGTAACGTCCAGTCCTGCAAGATAGAAGCAGCTTTTGTTCTTTTGAAAAAAGAAAGCATTTTTAATTCAAAGGAAAACTATAAACCAGTTGTACTTCATGCTTTCTGGGTGTCTTAGATACTAGGTTCCATTTATGCATTTAAGAATAAGATTGACTTTTAAAATTTTTTCATCAGAGGGCAAAACACATGCAAGAAAGTGTATTATTCTAACATTTGAAGTAATATATTCATACATTTTAATACAAATACTATTTCTGCTGTCATATGTAATATATTATACATTGATTCCACATTTGAGGAGGTGAAGTAGGAGGAATATGTCTTCCATATTTTGCAGTTTGAGATGAGCATCATACACTTTGAAACTCTTCGGTCAGCCATAAGATAATGTATTCCTTGTAGACAAACAAGCAGAAAATTCCAAAGTGCCAGTACAACTAGACATGGCCTTTATTCCAAACACACAAATATTTTTTTTTTTTAAATAACTTTCACCCAAGTAAGCAAAATGTTTTGAGGATATAAACTGGAAGCCTCATCATAATTCAGAGAAAGCTTGTGTCAGTTTCCTATTTAACTAACACCTGTTTAATAATTTCATGTTTAACTAGTGACCAGAATTGATAAATGGGGATTTGGCAGTTGATGTGGAAGGGACCACACAGGAGGGCTTGAGAGGATTTTCAGAGCTTGATGGGATTGCAGGACACAGCATGGTGGTGGTGGCAACATTGCAGAGTTATCTCCAGTGCCAGTAGGATTGACTGTCCTGGTCAGAGACCTTGTCCTTGGTAGAGCTCCTGAAGGCTGAGGTTTTGGTGACATTATTTATGGAGCATGCACACAAATGGTGAAGCCACTAAGCTGAGAGAAGTGATGAGCAGAAGGTGTAGCATCAAGAAGGATGACTGGGGGATCCACAGCTTATTTGCAGAGGCTCTGGGAGTGGGGGAGATCTGTGCAAGCTCATGTTGCACAGAATGAGGGACAGCCAGAGGATATGCTTGAGTGTGTGGAGGGTGTTATGGGGACTCCCATGACAGTGGAAGCTGGAAGCTTTTGATTTCTAGCATCAGGAAGTTTATTTCTCTACTTGTAGGTGTCATTGATGAAGTATAGGACCATGGTAACTAGACAAGATAAACAAACTCTGCCAAGGAGGCACCTAGGTCAGCTGTCCTTGATTTACAGGCTGGAAACAGTGCCACCAGGAGAAGGTAATAGGTGGTTGTGATCAGAGCCTCCCTCCTTCTTCCAGCTGAGGCACTCACCTGTAAAATTCTCTTGCCAACTTTACCTGCCAGAGGCCAAGATCTGCTATGTTTTGTAGAGACTACTAAGAGCCATCCAGCTCATCAACAATTACCCCTCACTGTTGATCAATACAGGCTCCAATAGTACTGTCCAGAGAGACCTTGAGTATGGTAGGAGTAACAGGGTTCCAGAGGCCAAGATGAAAGGCATGGAAACCCAACCTGTGTATTCCCTGGGCCTGCAAGTGAAAGGAAAAGGTTGAGTAGGAGCAGATGTACCTTGTATGTCACCATAGTGTTGTGTGGATGATGTGGCAGGCAGGATATGGACTTTTATGACCACAAAGAATTATTTGAGAAACAAGGATTGTTGGGGTGAGACAGGATCCATTTGACAAAAACAGGGTACTCTTCAGCAATGTCCTGGTTCAGGCTGGAATAGAGTTCATATTCGTTTTGGTAGCTGGAGGAGTGCTGATGCACACTGAGGTTCCAGGGGCTCCCCAGGTCCTAGTGCCCTCACCTGTGTGCAGGGGTGGGGGGAGCACAGCTGGAGGGCTGGGCCGGGATTGGCTGATAGTCCATGTCACGTGACATTGTGCTCACTATATAAAGGCAGGAGTGGGCTGGGAGGGGCTGCCACTTCTGGGGAGTGTTGCTGTAGCACCTTTGTGTTTGGGATTGCCAGCTGAGAGCGGGTGGGTGGTGAGCAGCTGTATTGTACATTACCCATTGATACTGCTGTCAGTGTATTGTTCTGTTACTGTTATTAAACTGTTTTTATCTCAACCCACGAGTCTCCCTTTGCCCCTCTGATTCCCTCCCCATTCCCAAGTGAGGGGAGGGTGGGTGAGCAACTGTGTGGCGTTTAGCTGCTGACCAGGCTCAAATGATGACAAGTGAGTAAACCATTCACTGTGGAAGGAGCCTAGATCACTGCTGTAGGCTAGACACCGCACTTTACGTTGCTAAGATATGGAGAGACAAATCCTATGTAAGCAGTTAAACTTGAAACAAAGCTTTATCGTTAATCCATGAGGTTTGATGTCCTCTGAATGGCATTTGATAAACCAAAATTCTATACAGAAAAGATGTGGACAGGCTGAAGAATTTCCAGAGAAGGGCCACAAAGGTGATCAAATGTCTGGGAAACCTGCTGTATGAGGAAAGACTGAGAGAATTGGGTTTGTTCAGCCCTGAGAAGAGAAGGCTTAAGGGAGACCTTATCACCATATTTCAGTATTTAAAGGGTGGCTCTAAAGAAAGTGGAGACTCCCCTTTTACAAGGAGTCACATGGAAAAGACAAGTGTTAATGGGTACAAGTTACTCATGAAGAGATTCTGACTGGACACAAGAGGAAAATTTGTCACAATTAGAATAATCAGCCATTGGAATAATCTCCTCAGGAAAGCAGTGGATTTCCCAACACTGGATGTTTTTCAGATTCATCTGGACATGGTGCTGGACCATCTTATCCAGACTAAGCTTTTGCCAAGAAAATTTTGCCAGATCATCCTTGAGGTCCCTTTCAACCTGGTATTCTATGATTCTATGAAAACTGGTACGTACTTTACAGTTTCATCATCAGTTTGATATTCTAAGCTCTGCTTATGATTTCAAGCATTGAAAAAGCAGGCTAAGGAAGTTAGTGCCCTAGATTTCATTTGTAATATTTCCAGACTAGATATTTCACCTTCATTGTACCCTTATCTACTGAGCACATATAATCTGACGGCTGACTCTTTTACAGTTGCTACAAAGAAACAATAAACACTCCTCTGACTAACCAGGACACCTAATCATCCTTGGAAATCAGAGGATTTGTAAATGTCACTGAACTTTGTCACATCCTTCCAGCTTCCAGTACAACACTGATGATTTCATTCAAGTGCTAAATTCCCTTGTCTGACCTCCAAACACAGAACACATGAAGAATTAAGGAAATTGAAAGCTGGTATTTTCACTCAGAAAAACCTTAATCAAAATTGACAAATGCATTTATGTTCAAGAGAGATAGAACCTCCAATACTTTTTAATTAAAATATTTGACATAACTTATTTTTTTCTACTTCACATGATTCTACCTGAATAGGAGTTTAGGTCAAAAGTTAACACTTTCCTCTGTATTATTAATGGACTTTGTAAATTGTAAACTGTATCATATTTAGAGACAGACAGAATTATTTTCATCAAGAGTGTTTACAGGACATAACCCTTATAAAGGGAAGGTGAGCTGTATAATTTGAAAAGACTGCTTAACATTTAATTATTTTTAGCATTTGGGTCTTTTTTTTTAAATACTACTTCTCCTACTTTTTGTGACCATAATGTGTTATGACAAAAGAAATTTAAAATATTATTTCTTGTGTTGCTGCCAGCATTCTATTAATTTTCTGCTTCTTAGAAATTATGGATAAGCAAGCAAACATACATATACTACCATGATACTTTCTCAACAAAAAATAATATGGAATTTTGCTGCATTGTTAACTACAGAAAGCAACAATTAAGTCTAGATTTGCAGAAATTCAGTAAAGTGAGAGTTTGAGGCCCAGAATAAACAAACTAGAAACTTCAGGGGAAAAAACAACGAAACAAAAATCAAAATTACATTTCTAGTGCTGAACTTCGCAGTGAGATTTGTCATCAGATGTGTCTAACTAAAGCAGATGTTGTCACAGACCCTCTTAAAATAGACGGGGCAGGTACTTGAAATAAGATTTATTCTAATAAAAATTATTTAGCACTCTGACAGCATTAGTAAACTGTAGGTTTGGACGTCTGTCAATTGGAACTAATACTACACAAGTGACTTAAAGATTCTTAAGCTTTAGAGTGATAAGCTAAAATACTCAATCACTTACCTAAAAGATGAGGGCTCTACACCTTGAGGAGTTTCCTTAGGTGGCGTCCCAACCACAGGGGAGAGTCCTCAACTACTGACATGCTGCTCAGAGGAGAGCTGGCTCAAATGATATAAATTGAGTCCCTCCAGCAGGACTCAATTTATATCATAGTTGAAAGTGATCTGTGGTCATATATGGTCATGTCATCTCTTTCTGGATGAGGGCCCCAGTTACCATAAAAGCATGAAAATAAGGGTGTGAAAAGAATCAATAACCTCTATATTTGAGTGGCTGGAAAGCCCTGGTCTTTGTCAGGGTGGGGGCACCTGCCACAGGTGTCTACTTCAGAGCTGACTGTCCAGAATCCCTGTGCTACTTATACAGGGACAAATGGATATAGCCTGGGCAGGATTCTTGTTATCATAAAGTCTATGTCTAAGTAGATCAGATCAACCTTGCCCCAGCAAAGTCTACTTTTTTAATTTAAAAGCAGTCTGAGGCAATGATATCAAATGTATATATGTACATTGTGGTCCAGTTTAATACCTTCCACACAGTTGAGATTCTCTAATTTATAGAAAATATTATAGGAGGGTTTTGTTTGATTTATGGACAATAGTGATGTTTTCACTTAAAATGTATCAAAACATTGTGTTGGTATTCCATAGTGGTCAAGAAAGCAAACTAGATGTCACTATTGACTAGGAAGGAAAAAGAAACAATATATTTTTGCATGAATCTACTGTCTGCCTGTCTCTTGCATATTTTTAGACTCTATCTGTACCTTCTACTTAAAAAGTACAGTAAAATCAGAAAGACAGAAAAGGGCAACAAGAATGATCAACGTAATAGAATAGCTTCAGTATGATGAATGAGTAAATAGACTGGGACACTATAACCTTGAAAAGACAAAACTGAGATTCTATAAAAGACTTTAAAATTACGAGTGACACAGTGAAGGTGAATAGATATGATTATTCACTTTTCATGATATAGAACCCAGGCAATTTCACATGAAAATAACACTGACAGGTTTATGAATGAAAAAAAGAGTTTAGACAAGAGACATATTAGTTATTAGACAAAAAAAAGATTAAATTCACAGGAAAAAAAAAAGTGATTTATGACACAAATAGAAAAATTAGTGTTGTCTTTGTTTTAAAGAGTTCATTTACAAATAGAAAATTAAAAGTTTCTGACAGGAAAAAAAGCAGGAAACAAAATCAACAATTGGTTCAAGTCTGTCCTGTAGGGTCTCTGAATAACAGTCTTTTGATTAGAGCCTTTGAAAAGATATGAGGAGAAAAAAGGTGCTGTTCTGAAAGTCTACTTAGGTCTTTTCCTAAGCCCTGTGCATGTTTTGATGCATGGGTGGATTGCAGCACAGCTGGAAAACTCAAACTCAAGAGTCATGTGTAAAGCTCTAAATTCTGCCGCATCAGGAGAGATACTAGTCTTTAGAGGCACTGTTCTAAAAAACAAGTGAGATGCACATGTTCGGTGTTTTTACCTACAAATAAGGAGAAACATTTCTGTTTTCAAGATTGAAAAAATTATCTAATACACTAAATCACACTGACTATTGCACTGTGTTCTTGAAGAAACCAGTAACTTTTTTAGTTTTCAATGCAGAGACCATACATTACTTGAGAGCAAGCCAAGTGGCTTTATCTTCAGAGAAAGACCAGAGACTCTCATTGACATCCCCAGGATATGGCTTTATTTTATTTTTTTTAAATTGAACTATTTAAAGACTTCATTATGAATTTAAGATCCCCATTTCAATCATATCTGTTGGAAAATCTTGGTTTTCTTTAGCAGTTTTTCAGCAAGCAGTAGTGTGAAACCTTGTCAAGAAGAAAGGGTGAAGCCTGTGTGATATTTTTTTCCTTTATTAGTAGCAGAAAATAATTTCAATGGAACACATCTTACTATAGAGTTTTTGACAGTGCAGAAATGTGAGCTCTGCTGTTTCCATATGAGTATAATCAAGCCACAAACCTGCAAACACTTTATAGATAAATAGCTTTAGATAGAATTAATATACCTTAATTTTAGCAGTTAAAAGATTAGCATTTAGTTTAAGTTAATTATCCAGCCTCACTATATAGTGGCCAAGGAGTGACAGAGGCTCCTCCTAAAAGAGGTATCTGGGATTAGTCACCTGTAGGATTTTGTCTCTCTCATTGACTGACAATGGAGAGAAATTATTTAGAAGAACATCCAGACCAATAATTAGGTTTTCACCATCTCTAAGTCTCATCTAGTTGTGTAGGCTACTTTCATTATTAATGAAGTAGTATTGCCAAAACACAATTTCTCAAAATTACAAATGGAAGGTAGTTCAAATGAATTAACATCTGCAGATGCCTATTTTTCTGTTTTGACTGTATAAAAAGTGACTAGTTCGGAATTAGTGATCTACATTTTACTGCTAAAATTAGTCAAGTGAATGCCACACACCCTTACTTATTTATTGCTAAAGTTAAACATATTAAAGCATTTCTGAAAAATCTTAGTGTGTTTCTCTGCATTTGGAGCTGTCTAAATACATTGAAATACTTGACTTCCTAAAACTCAACCTCTCATATAAAAATATTTTAATGTAATCATGTAAAGGCATTAGTAGTTTTCTACCTTACAAATTTAAAATTCACTGAAGATTGTGAGAAATCCACTTCTACAAAAAAAAAAAAAAAAAAAAAAAAAAAAAGGACAAGAATCAACATGATATATCCTCAGAATTAAGGTTTTATCATTATATTCAGTATAACACTGGTGGACACAGTAGTTTGTTACTGTATGGAAAAGTCATTGTATTGCCTTAGTTTTTTTCTGTCCCTTCAAAATTCAGGCAACACCTTCCAGAAAATAAATGAGGGCTGGCTGTACTTTTAGATGTATACTGAAACTCTATTAAAGTCTCTTCCACATATGAAAAATCATTCGATTGATACAGAATGACAGTGATATTACACTGCAATAGACATAATAAAAATAATGCTCAGTCCTATTTTGATAGATGTTCCACCATTCTAAATTACACATTTCTACAGATCTGTCATCACAGGGGAAAAAAAAAAAATCATTTAAAAAAAAAACCACAAACAAAATCATCATCCCCTGTTTGAAACAAAGAGAAGCTGTTTTACTGGGTAGCAAAAAAGAATATAGACCTTCATTATTTTGCGCTAATGCCACATTTGTGCATTTGCTGTAACATGAACTAGATATCTGGGTGTAGGAAATAATAACATGTAAACTAAGGGTATTCCTCAGAAAGCTATATTGTGCAATAGTATCTGTAAAAGCATTTAAAAAGGGAGTACAAAGCAAGTAAAAATACAGTAGTACCTGACCAGCTTCAAATATGTTAAACAACAAAGCATAATTTAATGCAGAAAATAAACACAACTTTCTTAACTGATTTTTTTAAAACTTATTTACTTATTTTAGAGGGTATCCAATGAAATCTCACCATGAACAGACCCTTCTGTTGATTGCATTCTGCTCTCTGCTGGTTCTTCATATCTCCTGCTTTTGAGCAGAGACTATGTCTAACAAGTCACGAGAAGTATAGTGGAAACCAAAGGAATAATGGTAACGCTTAAAGGTATAAAGGGACTCATCAAATGAATTTTAATCTTTTAATCTCTGACGAAAGTGAACATGAGATTTAGCTAAATGACGGGAAAGTAGAGAAGTTGCTCATACCTTTCCACTTCCTTTAAAATAATGATGGGTTTAATACTTATTTATTTGCAGGGGTTTATCTTTTACATCCTGTTGCCACCGAACCACCTTTTCCCTTTTTTTTTTTTTTTTTTTTTTTTTTTTTGTGATCAGTCCAGGGTTTTTCTGAGGGGGGAAAGAGTCTGTATCTGTATTTCAGGCTGTTGCCCTGACTTGACAGCAAAATATACATATTAATCTATCAACAAAAGTTTGAATGGTTATCCCCTTTTTTTATTCTTAGAACTTATTAAAACTCCTTATAATGCACTGAATCCAATGAAAAGACTCTTAACTATCCAACAAGCAAATTGTTAAAACACTTCAGTAAATATTTTCTTCTGACTGAGCTAAAAAAACACTTTTAACACTATTATTGTGACCTGTCTGGTTGCAGATGCCTTTAATCTCTGTCATGTTACATAATATATTGGTTTTGGCTGGGATAAAGTTAATTTTCTTCATAGCAGCTCATATGTTGTTGTTTTTTTCCATTTGTGATGAAAACAATGTTTACAACACACTGATGTTTTAGTTATTGTTGAATAGTGCTTACACAGTTTCAAGGTATTTCTCTCACCAGCCCACCAGAGAGCAGGCTGGGGGTGCTCAAGAAGGTGGGAGGGGAGACATCCAGGACAGCTGACCCCAACTGACCAAAGGGATATTCCATACCATATGACATCATGTTGAGCATATAAAGCTGGGGGAAGAAGGAGGAAGGGGGGTACTTTCAGAGCGATGACATTTGTCTTCCTAAGTAACTGTTATGCATGATGGAGCCTGGCTGTCCTGGAAATGGCTGAGCACCTGCATGCCCATGGGGAGTGGTGAATGAATTCCTTATCTTGCTTTGCTTGTGCACATGGCTTTTGCTTTGCCTGTTAAACTGTCTTTGTCTCAACCCATGATTTTTTGCCTTTTTACCCTTCTGATTCTCTTCCCCATCCTGCCAGAGGTGAGTGTGCAAGTGGCCATGTGGGGCTGAGCTGCCTACCAGGGTTAAAACATAATATATAGATTCCTAACCTTTTCTTTGGAGAATAGTCTTTCACTCTTGAGAATGGCTATCCATGGCTATCCATTCTGTAAGTGGAATGTGTGGGAACCATCTGACATCTTTGAGGCTGAAAAAACAGGTGTGATGTATTTCTGGGAATATTACTTCACAGTCTTGTCAAGTAGTGTGAACTCAGAGACAGGACAGGCTATTGAACTGGGACTCTACACACAGATTTTGTTCAATCACTTTCCCATTTGTCTGTAGGTAGCTGTTAACAACTTGTTTTGAACTTGAAATGCCTCAGTCCCTGTGTAAGAATGGACATAATGATAATTGCTAAAAGAATGAACTCTTACAAATCACTGATATAAAGTATGGAAAACATAATTGTGTTCACTAACAATAATAATCAGTACTAATAGCTAGAAGTTGTTAGCAGGTAGATGTATCTTAGGTGAAATAATTTAGATAATTTCAAAAGATAAGGAACAAAGACAACCACATCTTTAAAATTAACACTACGTTAACATTTTCCAGGAGTCTTCCCAGAGAGATTGAAATCAATAGAATGAGTCCTGTGCTGAAAGTAAGGCATATGCTTAAATTATTTCCTATCTGGAATGTCATTATGCATTCTTTCACATCTAAATGTACATCTTTTTTCTTACAAAAAGACAATATAAAGAAGATTTAATGCACTGTGAGGATATGAATATGGACATGAAACTAGGTTTGGTTATTTTTCTATGGAAAACAAAACTAAAATCTACACAAGAAGGTTAAGCTACTTGCTTTCAAACAGAATTTGCACAGGATCTTTGACAAATTTTATGTTCTTATTACTGCATTCTGTGAAAATTTGACATGATAGGTCTTTCATAACTAACAAGTTAAAAGGAACAGTACATTTAGCAAGAGTTACAAATAACTTCAGATAAATTGCTTTGCTTATAGTGACTTGACAAATTTGGGTCTTGACATCAAGAAAATAAATGAGCAAGATAAGCTTTGATGAGAAGGGAGGCTCTTGGTGAGAGCACTGGCATTTGATATGAATGTTAGCAAATGATAAAACTCCATTAAGTTCCAGTGAGATTCCATTAAGTTCAATAGCACTGGCTTAAGTATCAAACAATTAATCATTGCAAGTGGATAGCAGGAATTGCTTTTCTGATAATAAAAAACCATCATGCACATTTTTATGTGCGTTTATTAATTTACCTTTTTACTTTTTGACTTGACAACAAAAAACAAACCTGGACTTTTGTGTATGGAATGCCATTGTTAGCTAACATGGAATTGACCAGTTCTTATCTCTGCTTAATTTTATGCCAGTTCACTGCTTATGGTAGGTATTTTTTTCCCCCTATAGAAACATGTACATGTTAAATCTGCAAAAAGATGTTGCAATAGCTAAAATAATTTTAACTCTGTAACTTTTTAGCTGCTAAGTTAAAAAGCCAGTTGGTATTTAATACTTTTTTTCAGTATGGAACTTGTTTACTCTCTGCAGAAATTCTGTTTTATTGGTCAATAATGTATTTCACTCCCTACAGATCTTAATCAACTGCCATAGAATCTCTAGGCAGATTATCCTTTTGTGAATTTGTTTCCTATTTTGTTGGGTTTGTGTGTCAGAGTTTTGGTAGTGAGGGAGCTGCAGAGGTGGCTCCTGTGAGAAGTTTCTTGATGCTCCTCTGGCTCCAAGTTGGACCTGTTTCTGACCAAGACCAAGCCAATTGGTGATGGTGGTTGTGCCTCTGTGGTAACATATTTAAGAAGGGGAACCTGAGAGTAGGAGGGATTGTGAGGGAAATACCTATGTAAACACTGAGGTCAGAGGAAGAAAGAAGGAGGAAGAAGCAGGGGAGATGTGCCAAAGGAGAGACTCCACCTGCAGATCATGATGAGAAGGCAGGGCTGTCCCCTTGTAGATCATGGAGGTCCACAGTGGAGCCTGCAGCCTGCGGCAGGGACCCACAATGGAGCAGTATGAAGAATGCTGCAGCCTGTAGGAAGGACACACATCAGAGATATTTCATGGAGGATTGTCTCCCATGAGAGGGACCCACACACACTGAAGCAGGCAAAAAGTGTAAGGATTCCTCCCTCTGAGGAGGAAGGAGCAGCAGAAACAATGAGTGATGAACTGACCAAAGCCCTCATTCCCTGTCCCCCTATGCCCTCATTCCCTGTCCTCCTGTGCCACTGGAGGGAAGGAGGTAGACAAATCGGGAGCAAAGCTGAACTCGGAAAGAAGGGAGGGATGGGGGGAAGGTGTTTTTAAGATGTGGTTGTATTTCATATTGTCTTACTCTGTTTGACTGGTAAATTAAGTGGTGGTGCCGGTGTTCAAATTAAATTGATGTTCTTTTTCTTCCTCTAAGGTGTTTGTCTTTTGTCTGTGACCATAATGGGTGAGTCACCCCTCCCTGTCCTTGTCTCAATCCCTGAGCTTTTTGTTTTATTGTCTTGTCCCTATTCCTCAGGGTGAAGGAGTGAGCAAACTCTGTCATTTTAATTCAAACTGAAGAATGTAAATGTCTTCTTCTCAACTGGTGTTGTTTTTTTTTTTTTTTTTTCCTTTGTTTCTTTATTTTTCTCTGGATGACAACCTTGGTTAGAAACTTGAAATATTCTCATATAGACACATTCAATAGTTAGGCATGCCATGTATGTACCTAAATATCAATCATAATCAATCTTCATTGGTAGAAGCTGACTGGATAATGCCAAATAATTTTAAACTTTTCCATACTTCTGAATGAAAGCTTGTGTTAATCTAACCACATCACGCTTCTGAGGACTCAGTCACTTATCTGAAGAAAACATTGTGCATCAGGAAAGTATAATCAGACATATTAATCTTTTCATTAGGTTCTGAACTAATTACTGACAGGAGGAGAAATATTTCTCTTTGATTAAGAAAGCAGAAGTAGGATGATGTCCTCCAGTCATAGATGATGACACAGGATAAACCTTTTGATAATTTGTGGAAAAATGATCACATTGTGAATGGAAAGGATGAAAGAAGAGTGTGTTCTTCTATGCTCAGACACATTGTACAAGAAAAGAAGGAGTTAAAGAACTATTATTTTCCTCATGTAATGTAGCTGCATTCATATCAGGATACTGTAGGCTTTGTACCCCTGAGACTAGAGTGTGAATTCTATCTTTGAGCCTTGGTTGAATCAATATGAGTTATGGGTGTGCTTATTCTAACTGTCCCCAAAATATTGTTTCTGGCAATTGTAAAGGTCAATAGACTTTCAACACTTTCCTTTATCTTGCATTCATTCCCATGTCTGTAGCACAATTCCTTACTTTACAGTTCTTTAAAGTTAACAAAACTCTCTCTCTTCACTTAGCATCTTCCTGACAGTAGCACAGTAAGAGAAGAGACAATTTTCTTCATGAGTTTTTCTTGCACTCACTGCAATGGAAACTAAGAGGAAGGGACCCTCTGGAAGCTCCAATTAATCCTACATGCAAAAGCAAGACCTATTTCTATCTTCAGCACATAATCTATCCACATATACCTACAGAATTATACAATCTCCCTGTACCAGTCTTTATTCCTATATATGTCTAACATTACTCCTTAATATTTCCTCAGCCAACCCTAAAACTCATTTCAGATAAAAATTTAACCATCCCTCTATGCATTACTCTTAAATTCTGTCAGCACTCTATCAAGTCAGCCAAATTACACTAAGTTAACATAAAAATCATTGATGGCCATGACGAATGACTGCCAGAACTACACAGCCCATTTCCTACTACTGAAGGGCAGTGGAAGGAAATCTGGCATCTCATTCAAAATTAGAATGTAATAAAAGGCTTACCTGTCTTTCTGTAGATTAAAGCCTGTTGTATAGCACAATTTCTGTTTGAGCTGTGACAGTACATGGACTGGAAAAAAGAACATGTTTGATTCCTAGTTTGTTTTCTGCAGTTTCTAAAACATCTTTTCCCAAAGCCTGTTGTCTATGTTTGGCTTTTATTCTCTTCTCAGGTTCTGTTTTGAAGCAAGGCTTCAACATCACTATGCAGACTCACATTGTTCAAATTATTTGACTATACTGGTTTAAGAGTATGCCAAAGTTTGCATCCCCAGAACAACCAGTACGTATTTTGGGAGGTAGGATGTGCTATCCCCAAACCATTCTCTTCAACAGCTTGGATGAAGCTATTCTTTTTGTGGGGTAGAAGATTTTACCTGTATGAACGCATACTATATTGTACTGCTTGGCTTAAAATCTTGACTAGGATAGATGCAGCCTCGTTGTTTCCTTCATTTTACTCCAGTTCCTGGAATCTCAGTGTTGAACTTTCTATCACAGCTATCCAAGAAGACTGGAGAAGACTTCTTAGTTGCTTAAACACAGCTAAATTTTTATGACCCAGGAATGAAAGAAAAAAAAATTCTTCTGATGGCATTGTTTGGAATTTCCAACAGCAGCACAAAAATTCTTACTGGTCATTTTCTGTAAGATGAGTGCTGTTGTGGTTTAGGCCATGAATCTTCATGGGTGGCAGGGGGGGCCACCCTGCCGTCTTACCACAGGATACAGGGGGGTCTCTGCTCTGGCACACCTCCCCCCTCCTTTCTTCCTCCGTTCCTCCACTGACCTTGGTGTTCACGCAGCTGCAGCAACTCCTCCTCACAAGTCCGACTGCCCGTCACCACGTCCCTTCTTAAATACGTTATCGCAGAGGCGCAGCTGATTGGCTCAATTTTCCAAACAGAAGTGGAGCTGACTTGGAGCTGGGGGAGCTTTGAGAAGCTTCTCATAGGGGGCTGCCCCGATAGCCCCCTCCCCTGCCACCAAAAAACTCCACCACTCACTCAACCCAGAACAAGTGCCCAGACAAAACAAGCTAAAGGGACTCCATGATTTATGCATTTTGCACCATTTTTATTCTCCTCCTCAAACACTCCTGGTCTGACATGCCAGGCCCTGCTGAAACAAAATGACCAGACTGATGAGGTAAAGTAGACATCAACAGGAACAATGCTACTATTTCCTCTAATTCCCAGTCGTTTTTGTAGGGTTCATAGAATCATAGAATGGTTTGGATTAGAAAGGACCTTAAAGATCATCTAGTTCCAGCCCTGCTGCCATGGGCAGGGACACCTTCCACTAGACCAAGTTGCTCAAAGCCCTGTCCAACCTGATCTTGAACAGTTCCAGGGAGGGAAAATTTTGGCTACATGATCATCTTCATGGTCCTCCTCTGGACCAGATCGAGCAAGTCCATATGTTTCTTACAGTGTTTTAAGTTTTAAAATGTCTGATATTTTTCTGTCTTTCTCTTCTCAAGTTTTATTTGCTTGATTTTTATAGGTTAGCCTCAATAGCTAAGAGAACAAGGCAACAATAAGATAAGCAGATAAACATCAGTGACTTAATTTTAGCATTTGAAAATAATCCCTTTTAGAACAACAAAAGGTGATCTGATTGGAACCATAAATTGTGTAAAGTGGTAGTGATGCCTTTACATGACACTACATTAGAAGCAACAACTACTGGCCAATACAGGTCTGTTAAACAATGTGTAACATACAAACATAACAAAACCTACTATGTCATGTCTTGTAGGTTAACAAAAATTGAAGACAGAAAAAAACCTCTATTATTTCTTCCCTCCTGTTAAAGTGAGATTGTTCCCCACAGTATAATTTTCTAGTGGTTTGCTCAATCTCATTTTAAATTATTCTAACAATGGGGCTTCCCCTACTTCCCTTAGGAAGTGTAACTATAGATGACAATTTGACATTCACATTACAATCTAGTCCCTAGACAACACAGTTCAGTGTAATGTGACATAAGATTTATTGTGATGGACTACAATATTTGACAGGCTCCAGTACAATGTAATGCGCTGTGAATGGGTGATTTAAACAATGTTTAATAAAACTGCAATAGGTATAAAGTAAAGGTGGTTGAAAATATTTGGAAAATAAAATAAAATTAAAATAAAATAACTCTCTGAGCATCCATTTTACATACAATACATTGATGGACATTGGCAAACACTCCTGTTACCACATAAATTTTGTCTGCTAGGCTCTAGACAGGATTAACAGAAAAGGCAAAATGTAAAGCTTAAACTCTGAATATTAAGAGACTAAGGGCTGGATTGTGAAACATGGTTAATCTCAGAGAGATGAAAAGAAGAATCTAACAGCATTTTCAAAAGATGCTTACACATCTAATTGAATATTCAGGTGGTCACTGACTTTAAAAATCCAGGATTTAGATTTTAATATCAGGAATTTTTACAAATTTTAATGCCTGGCTGTACAAATCTTTGTGTCAGTACTAGGAAGAAGATGCAGTGATGGAGGAAGAAAAGTCACTTACCTGCTGACAGTAGTGCTGGTAGACCATTAGCACTGATCGGTGGGTTTAGATATGATCATATTGTAAACAAACACTACAAGCAAACAATAAATAGGCAAGCAAGGGAACTGAGCAGTCAGGAAACCATTGGAGAGAAAATGGAGAAATGTGGTTAGCAGAAGTGTATTAGTGTAACAAGTATACTAGTTAAAACGAGTAAGTTTTGCAGGAGCCATCAAGTCTACCTCATATAGGGTCTAAAGAAGACACAACTATGCTCAAGCACACAGCTAATGAGCTACAACTTGGAAGGTGTGGATCACAGAATACTATTTTTGACATGGGACTGATTTTATAATATATGACCACTCTTGCAGTAATCTAATCTAATCTAATTTAATCTAATCTCTACAAAAGCATGCTTTCCTTTCCACTCTTCTCTGCAGTTTTGTCTCTCTTGTACCTTGGTAACCAATCCTTAACTGTGTCTGAGAGGTTTGTACTCATTACCCAAGAAGTCGTTGGAGTCTCAGACTATGAATAAGATCTCTTTTGTCCTTATGGTCTGTGAATCACTTCTTCTACTCAATCAATTTATTCATCTTCACCTGGAAGAAATCATTTTGACTTCTTCAAGAAAATGAAACATATGACATTCTTTACAGGTCACAGCCACTATATGATAAAGTACAGATGCCGGTGGTTCAATAATTTATCAAAATATGTATTCTTACCATGTTATTCTATTGCAACTAGACTCTTCCTCAGTTGCCAGAAGGTGAAAGGCCCTCCTGATTTTATGCTGCCCCTTTAGACTAAGACAGTGGAGAAGTGACAGTCCCAACAACCAAAGACACAAAAGAGAATAAGGCTGCAGAGCAACATGCCCTCAGGGCTTTATCCCCCAAGACTAGGAGGTGAGATCAATTTAAAACAAAGTTGAAAGGGAGACTTTTTTGTCACAAGAAAAAAGCAAGGTCCAAACCTGAATCAATATGCTCATGAAAGATCTCTTTGCTCAGTCTGTTTCTGCACCTCTTGTTTATGAATTCTAGGTGATATTTGGATCATTTTAGTTGTGCTTAAAGTGACAATATATAACATTCTTTTTTTGAGTTGCAAATACACAAAGTATTCCCACTGAGAAGAGTTCTAAGAGACCTGTCTTTTGTAGACTACAAATTATATAAGGTTTACAGGGAATTTGAAACTCAACAAATTTTTGCATTTAAATTTTATATCATTGCTCTTTACATTTTGTTTTGAAAGATATGCCTAAGGATTAGTTATTGTAAGTGTCTGAGTAAAATATTGAATGGGTGATTTTCAAAGTGAGTAGTAAGCCCTATAAATGTCAGACTGTAAATCTGAAGTACACTGATTCAAAAAGCATTATGCAACCCAATTATTTTATCAAAACCGAGAATGCTTTACATTTCTGTAAAACATCTTTAGTTAAAGGGTGCACTACAACTCAAGCAGCATATTATGAAACACCTGTTTTAAGAAGGAATTATGTCTTAAAAACTGTGAAGATGTTCTGCTCAGGAGTAAGAAGGAATCTAGAAATGTTCTATCAGAGTCAAACTCTAAAACAAGGTTCCTTTGCCTTACTTCCCTTTGCAAAGAAAAAGAATCTTACTTTTCTAAAGCTTACAATTGCCTGAAAGGTGCTGTTGGCTTGTTTGTTTTTGTTATTTTTTTTTTTTTTAATTGAGAATACTATCTTTTATAAATGCTTAAATGTCCTAAAAATTGAAAGTTTAAGAAACATACTAAGGACTAAAATAGTTTTCGGGAGCATTTTATTCACATTACTTCAGTTTTTCTCACTATTACAAACATTTGCTTAGGTCTAACATAGACAGATATTTTCTGGCAATCATTTCCAAATATTGTTTCAAAATAAGCCTTACATAAATTAATATAATAGTTATATGCATTATTTATGACAATACCTAGATATTTTTATATCAAACCTGAGTACTAATGTAAAGAAGCAATATGACTAGTAAAATAAAACACAGTGGAGATTTAGTTCATTTACATTTCCTAAGGAATTACATCATCAAATGTAGTAAATGAAAAACATTTTTGGACATAGACAATAAGAGAAGATAAGAGATTATGTAATGATTTTTAATATTTAAAAGTTCTCCTTAAAATTATGTTTAAATATTCATTCAAAGACTAAATTTGTCTTTTTAGTAGAAATCTATGGTTTCAGAACCCATTTATAACCAAATTTTAATGCTTTTTAAGTCTGGCTGGAAAAAAGACAGATCCCAGCAAATCCTCAGTTTTCATGTATCCACTGACAATTTTTGTCAATTAGAAAAAAGGTAATGAGTCATGTAATGCATATCAATTAATAAATTGTGTATTAATAGGTAGAGATACTATTACAAAGACTATCTCACCAAAGCACTGAATTCAGGAAAGACCAATACTCTGAATTCAACTAGTCTTGGAATATATAGCCTTTTTCTTTGGCAAGAAAATAAGATAGAAATAAAATATAACTAACTTGAGCACCACCAAAACCTTTTCACCATCTGACCACTTCAGTGCTTTCATTTCAGGAAAAAAATTAAAATAGAGAACAAATCAATGAACTGAATGTAATGAAGAAGAAGAAGTTTTCCGACTTAGAACTGCTTCTTCAGCATGAGTGGAACAAATCTTGCAGCCTGTGTTGCTGGAGGCTAAGATGTATGTTAGAAAAAAAGATCATTTGATACTTATTACAAAAGTTGACATACTTGAACCTTGGTCAGACACAGCTCAGTCACTTCTATGTTCCTATATAACATATAGGAATATATGTCATACCGTTTAATATTCTACCTCAATATTAAAAAGGCACTGTAACCTGAAAAAAATAATTCCTTCCTTCAAACACTGAATAAATCCTTGAAGAGGCAAAATATGATATTTTTGATAAACAGAGAGGAAGAGCACAGTTGAAGTATTTTGGAAACTTCTCATTAATTTTTCTGTCTCCAAATAGTCTCCCTGGCTGTATAGAAAAATATTCTGTGTTGTCATATGGTTTGCTTAAGATTGCTCACTCCAGTAAATTTCTGAAGTGTTAATATAATTTATATTCACTGTTTCTGGAAATGCAGGCTTTCATTTTTAGTGCTAAGAAACACCTTGACAGATAAATTTTACGATTTACCCTAATAGACTTATGTAGAAAATCACTTTACATTGTAATTTAAAAAAATAAGTTAACTGAAAACCATTAGCTGGACAATTATTTTTCCCTACCAGTTCTATTACAATTAAAACAAGTGTAGAGCTATACCTATAACGTGAGTTTTTCTAATTTCTTCTACAAATTCCAGTGTTGTGTCATGGTGTTTCTTTTCTAAACCTCAATATATAAACCAAAGAAGTTCAGAATAAAACTTAAGAACAATGATGCAATGGACATTTGAGCATTCAAAGTCTGAGTATTTGAAGGTATGAAATTTATTAATCTATGTATACTAAATAATTTCATTCAGACTTTTTTGAAAGCTGGGCATATAGACTGCAGCTAAATTACTGTGTAAGAAAATGACCAAAGCTTATTCCTAAGAAGTTACTTGTCCAGTTACTCACAGCTTGGCCTTCTAAACTTCATTGAGGTTATTCGAGATCGAAGAATATAAAATTAAAGTAATGCATCAAGTGATCTTTTTTTAATAGTTACATGAATAGTGGGTTAAAATTCAACAAGTAAATCTCTCATTATAAGGTTGTCCAATGTGAGACATGTTGAACAGGTATCCTAACTGTAGCTATTCTACAGAGTATTGTCTGAATTTCAGTTCCTTATTCACTGGGGCAGAAACTGAAGGTTCTCTGTATTATGCACTAACACAATAATAGGAGGTTTATGAAAAATACACCAGTACATATCTGACAATGCAAGCCCTGCATAAAAGGCAAACATCTATAAATTGGATGCAAGGTAAAGGAGGAGTTTAAAACTTATTTTCAAATTGGTCTAAAGGTAATAGAATATTATATGAATAGCTCATAGTTCTTGGATATCCATTCCTCTCTGTATAGAATCATAGAATAGTTTGGGTTCCAAGGGACATTTAAAGGTCATCTAGTCCAAACACCCTACAGTGAGCAGGGACACTTTCAACTAGGTTAGGTTGCTCAGAGCCCCATCCAACTTGACCTTAGATGTTTCCAGGGGTGGGGCATCTACCACCTCTCTGGGCAGCATGTGCCAGTGTTTCACTACCCTCATTGTAAAAAATATCTTTCTTATATCTAGTCAGAATAGAATGTACCTTCTTTTGTTTGAAACCATTATCCCTTTTCCTATCTCAACCAGGCCCTGCTAAAATATTCATCCCTACCTTTCTTATAAGCCCCCTTTAAGTACTGAAAGTCTGCTATAAGGTCTCCCCAGAACCTTCTCTTCTCCAGACTTAACAAACCCAGGTCTATCAGCCTTTTTTCATAGGAGAGGTGTTCCATCTCTCTGATCATCTTTGTGGCCCTCCTCTGGACCTGCTCCAAGAGGTCCATGTCTTTCCTGTGCTGAAGGACTCCAGAACTGAATGCTAAACTCTAGGTAGAGTCTCATGAGAGCAGAGTAGAGGGGCATAATCACCTCCCTTGATCTGATGGCCATGCTTTTGTTGATGTAGCCCAGGATACGGTTGTCTCTCTGGGCTGTGAGCACACATGGCCATCTCATGTCCAGTTATTCAACCATCAGTATCCCCAAGTCCTTCTCTACAAGTCTGCTCTTAATCCCTTCTTCCCCCAGCCTGTATTGACACCGTGGGTTGCTGTGACCCAGGTGAAGGACCTTTCAGTTGGCCTTGTTGAACCTCATGAGGTTCACAGGAGCCCACTTCTTGAGATTTTCCAGGTGCCTCTGGATGAAATCCTATCCCTCAGGCATGTCAACAACACCACTCAGCTTGGTGTCATCCACAAACTTGATGAGGGTGCACTCAATCCCACTATGTCATTGATGAAGATATTAAGCAGTACTGGTCCCAATACAGACCCCTGAGGGACACCATTTATCACTGTTCTCCATCCGGACATTGAGCTGTTGACCACTGCCCTCTGGATGTGACCATTCAACCAGTTCCTCATCCACCAAACAGTCCAGTTGTTCTATAGTCAGTTTTCTTTGTTCTAGTACTTACTGCTGAAAACATTACTGATTATCTGCATTAGGACAAATGGGGAATCGTAATGCTTTTTTTCAATCAACTGCCTTTTCTCAGTATTGCTTAATTACTGACTTGAAAAGGAACAGAATATTGTATTTCACTCACCTCCCCCCCATCTCTCTTTTGAAAATTGTCTTTGTTACACCCTTTTGCACTCCTGGAAATTACTGCATACAGATTTATTTCCTTTGTTAATCATATTTCTGACTGTTCGTGCCTCGTTTAGAACTTTTTTTTTTTTTTTTTCTGAATAATTATATGAAGACGGAATTGTTGCTTGGAGCTTGCCTAAGGCATCACATCTCAACAGAGAGTATTGTCTGAGCCCTAGTTTTACAGCAGTATGCACTCTCACTGCAGAACAGTGCATTCGCTCAGCCAATTTCCTCCATTCAGCTATTATAGTGTTCAAAAATCCAGAGGGTATTTTCTTTGCTTTCACTCACTTTCTTCCCCTTGTCTATGAGTTGTTCTTTCACACTTTCTTTCATTTCACTTTGCTTTTGCTTTTGAGCAATGCCTTGATCAAACCATTCATTAGATGTTAGAGTTCATTAGATGATAAATCTAATTATTGTTTATAATAACATTTTCTATTTTACTTCAGCTCTGTTTAGAACAATGATCCAAAGAGGCCCTGAGCACTCTCAACTTCGAGTCATGACTCAGTAGCTTTCAGTGTTATCAGCCCTCTACTTTGAGTCAGAGATTCATTGAACATCAAAATAGAATGTATAGAGAAGAGTCTGACTCAATTTGGATTCAAAAATAGATGCATTTATGACCACTTACTGCCCATCTTTTTCTCTTATTTTACTTTTTACCTAAGAGTATACATGCATGAAAACTCACCTGAACCAACGTTGGTAAAGAAATTAACTAGGACAAAAGAAGAAAGCTAAAAAATATAGTATTTCTTGCTCAATGAATAAATTCAAACATAGTAATTATCAGTTATTCCTTGGATAATGGTTCTATTATTTGCCGCATACCCCTTAGAAGACCATTTAATTGTCAAATAGTTGTCAGAAGTTATTTTGTTGAGATAATGTCAAATACATGTGAAAGTCAAATTGTATGTGTTTTACTGTGTGGGTAACATTAACAGTCAGAGATGTAGCACAAAACCCTTTGATTCTCCTAGTAAGATATATTTGCTGCTGATGGCAGTGATGCTATTTGTACAGTATTGTTTTCTCATGGAAGCACTGCAAATATGCCACAAATGAGCATTCAACTTCATGGCCTTTTCATCTGTGAATAATCACACTAAGTTTAACTGGAACAACTCTTAACTACATCTGTCTCTGAGAAGCAATTAATGAGTTCATGACTGTACTCTTGACTACAGGAAAAGATAGTAAGGTAATCTACGCAGATCAACTTTGGGATAAAAGCTGCATCAACGACTGGCTACATGATTCAAATACAGTTAGAAACAGTATCCAGAAATGCCTCAGAATGTCAACTTAAGGTAAGACAAGGCACCAAATAAAGGACTTTTTAAAATAGAGCTCATACAATCTTTCAGCAAGACTGGATGCTGCCTCGCTTTCTTCTTCCCTGGAGCCTCATCCAAGATTCTTAGTATCCCTGTTGATGTGCATTTATTAAAAGAAGACGTAACTCAAATTTTGATGTAAACCTGGGTCTTTCCATAACCATAAACAAGACAAAATTTGTAGATAAAGGAAATATTTTATCAAGTGACTGAAATAGATTAATTTTCCTTTACAGCAAGAATTACTTCAAGTCTGAAAGAAGAGCAATAAACTTCAGATTTAAATGCCAGTTTCTGATATTTTAACAAAGTATATCAGTTTGATCATTGAGAGAAAAAAGTAGGTTGCACACTTGAAGTGGGGAGAATTTAAATAATGGAAGAGATGTGGCCATTATTTTCTATAAAATACCATAACTTTATCAAGACCATGATTTGGTATCCATAGGAGTGATGTGTTTTAGTTCTTAAGTTTACCTTCCCAAGGCTTTTGTAGCTCTGAGTTAGAAATCAGTGGTTCGGCAGTTATTTTTCAAGATGTAATTTTCTACTGATAAACAACCAATCCTTTGATCAGGATCGCTTGTTTGAGCATGTCAGGTCTGGACTGTGGCCCCAATACCATCATCCCTAGGGTTTGACAGCCAGGACCATCCCTCAGTTGCATGTCTGAGTTTTGGCTCTGGCCCTCACCACCATGCCTGACCATGCCTCTCTCCTGCTTACTTTTCCTACTGAGCCTTGGACTTGCATGCCATGTCAGGGGCGTCTGGCCTTGCAAGGTTTTGACTGACCCTGGTCCACCAACCTGAGCCTGCTTTACTCCTTGCATGGGGCTGGGAAGCTCCCTGGGGTAATTGTGCCCTCAGCTCCCCACACCCTGCCCTGAAGCTCACTGGCAGGTTGTATCTGATTGTCATAAGGTGATAGGGTGTGTTCCAGTAGAAAATTTGTCTTTTTTTCCCCACCACAGTAGCTATCTTAACAAATAATATCAACTCTGGGCAGACCGTGCCTTGTTGAGATTCCTAGATAATCAGGATCATAACATCACTGTCATACAAAGTAATTCCTTTAGATCTTACTATCATGGCTGCATCATATAAATAAGTCAGTGCTGAGGCATTTCAATACCTTCCTTTTTTATTCAGCTTCAGCCATCAGCCTTTGTCTTGAGGCTATTATAGACAGTCTGTTCTCTCACTCTGAGTCCAAACCACTTTAATTTCTCTTCAGGTCCCTGAATTTCTTTACCCTGGAATCAGAAACTGAAGTCATTGTTGTCTTTTTGTTCCCCAGAACCATAGGTGTCAAGGGAGGCCATCAAAGCTTAACCTGAGAGACCTCCTCATGGTCATTCCTAGGTCTGTGTCTCTGTCTCTGAATGTAACAAACTTCTCAGCCTCTAGACACCCGTCACATTTTTGCCTGATCACTGACCTAACCACAAACTCCATCATAATGGACATCACCTAAAGAACAGAGCAAAAACTTGTTAATAGGAATGAGATCTGTCAGAATACTTTGGACCAAATGAATTTCCATATCTAGTTGCACTGAATTCACTGAATTTGTTTCTATCATTTATTGATTAATTAAAATGACAGCTTTTGCCTCCCCTGAGATGTCATGACATAAAAGGGTGCCCAAGAATCCTCCTGGAAGTTTTTTCAACATGTCATTGATACCCTTCCTCAGGGATGATGCAAGGTAATTTTTTTAACCCCAAACTGCTATTACTATTCTGTTAAAATTGACACCCATGAAGCATATTTTACAAGACTTGCTAAACTCTGAAAGCATGACAGGAAATAAACCAAACAAACCAGAAATAGTATATATTAGGAAAAAGAATAGAGCTCATAGGAAATGGGTCATAAAGTTAAAGATTTGAGACTTGATGTAAATACCCCAAAAATACACAATGTACTTAAGTACATGAAAAAGTGGTCTGTGTCAGCAAGCATTTTGTTTCAGGAAATGACAGAAGGGAGTCATAAAGTTTTCAAAGTCCTACTGAAAAGAAAAGCAGCCCCCGGTGCCAAACAGATAACTGACGCTTAAACAGCTGTTAAATGTTATGTTATAGACTGCAGACTTAAGAGAGAGTTTGCCAACTAGACAGTATTAATAATAAAAAAAAATATTTGCATGTTTATACATTCTTTCAGCTAAGGATCTCTATGTTCGATGTGCACTATTCAGTGAAGCTTCAAAATGCATTAGTTATACAGATACATAATTGAATGCTCTTCATGTAGACTGAGAAATAATTTTTATACAAAATAGTCAAACTCAAGGTTACATAGCAAATACTAAAAAAAATCAGGATTAAACTATTTGATTTTCTATGTTTCATTCATATGCAACAAACAAAGAATTGTTATAATATATTACCCAAACAAGAAGACCAGTGGGATAGAACGTGGTGGTCAATTTATTCTTACAAGTGCGGCATTTACTCCCTAGGTGTAAGTTTCTCAGCTTCATGTGTACTCAGAATCACAATATTTTTATAAAGCGTCTTGTTTTAATTTTATATACTCTTTGCCAAATTATTTTAAAGATGATTCTTCTAATTGTCTCTCTATATATTTGTTACATTTGTATTTTATTGGTAGCAATAACAGTGATCATAACACAAAGGGTACATTTAAGTACTTTTGCTTTTTTCCTAACTGAACTCTATGAATGCCTTTCTGAAAATATTGAAATCCTGGTTGAGATACTGTGTTAACTGCTTTAAGGACAAGAAAGTGTGATATGTCATTTATGTTGCTGGTCCTTTCAGTCACAAATTCTCTTTCCCTGTAAAAGAGATCCATCAGACATGACCTTAGCTGAAAATGAGTTAAGTTAATCATAAACTCTTCCCAGTCAAGAAGGAGAATGAAGCATTTCCTCAAGAGAAGTCATCCCACTTATCTAAGCATC
Source organism: Tyto alba (assembly GCF_018691265.1). Lineage (NCBI taxonomy): Eukaryota > Metazoa > Chordata > Aves > Strigiformes > Tytonidae > Tyto > Tyto alba. Next base: position 36,422,726 of record NW_024881316.1, on the reverse strand, counting down.
CACCTCTCAGGCCCAAGTCTTTATGTGATTGCAGAGAAGTCTTAAGCAGCTGCTGTAAGTAAAATTTTTAGATGATTATGGAAAGTGACTGTCGTGGTTTGGGCCTGGTTGACAGCCAACCACCACGCAGCCACTCTCTCTCCCTTCTCTTCCAGCAGTAAGAAGGGACAGAGAGACAGGCTTGGGGTTCGAGATAGGACTGGGATGGGGAAAAATTCCCCTTTATGATCACAAGCAAAAGGCAGACTCGTTAGGGGAAGAAAAAAAAGAACATACATTTATTACAGACACTAAAAACACATAACAGAGTAGGACAGTGAGAAGCACTGTCACATCTTGAGAACACCTTCCCCCCACCCCTCCCTTCTTCCCAGGCTCAGCTTTGCTCCCAGTATCTCTACCTCCTCCCCGCAACAGCGCAGGGGCAGAGAATGGAGGGTGGAGTCAGTGCTGCCACTCCCTTTATCTTCGGTGAGGGGAGTTTCTGGAACTTCTCCCCCCTGCTCCATCGTGGTCCCCCTCTCACAGCAGACAGTCCTCCACAAACTTTATCCAACATGAGTTCCTCCCATGGGCCGCAGCGTTCCCCACACTGCTCCGTCATGGGTCACTAACTTTCTCCGACTGGGTTCTCTCCCACAGCTGCAGCCCTTTCTGAGCTGCTCCGTCATGGGACACCCCCGCATGCTGAAATCCTCCCAGTGCTGAATTACAGCAATGGGGCTACCTTTTCCCACGAGACCCTGGACTTCTTCAGGCACAGAACCTTGATCTATCAGGCAGAAGCCACAGGCCATAAATCAATGTCTGCTCCACCGTAGATCTTCATGGGTGGCAGGGGGGGGCCGCCCTGCCGTCTCACCACAGGATACAGGGGGGTCTCTTCTCCGGCACACCTCCCCCCTCCTTTCTTCCTTCATTATTCCACTGACCTTGGTGTTCACGCAGATGCCGCAACTCCTCCTCACAAGTCTGACTGCCCATCACCACGTCCCTTCTTAAATACGTTATCGCAGAGGCGCAGCTGATTTACTCAGCTTTCCAAACAGAAGTGGAGCTGACTTGGAGCTGAGGGAGCTTCAAGAAGCTTCTCACAGGGGGGCACCCCTATATCCCCCTCCCCTTCCACCAAAAATCCTCCACCACTCACTCAACCCAGGACAGTGACATGAGTCTTACCTTTTCCAGTTAATCTGTAACAAAATGAGACAGTCACTTTTTCCATACAAATGACATCACAAGATATGATAATATAAATAATGACAAAACCAATTTGGAATGGAACTATGGAATGTAGAATTATATTATGGCTTGTAGGGCTATTGTATTAGAAAATTTAGTTGACTAAGATTTTGCCCAAAGAAATGAGCCATTATAAAACCACTTACAATGATCATATTACAAGGCACTACTGCTAACATCTTGATCTTTGGTTGTGTACAGGGAAGATTTTGAAGATTCATGGAGCTGCCACATAGACCCAAAGTATTTGATTTTAACAGCTGCAGAAGTGACTTTATTTTGCCTCTGTCTCTGTTATTCCTAAGGGACTGCCTTTGACACACCAAGACCTCATATTTGGCAAAGAAAGGATTCTGTACAGAATTAATTCAAAGTCAAGCTCAGACTTTCTAATCCTTCAAGTTATGCTACTCTGTTATGGACACGGTAGACTATTGCAACAGGTGTTGGTGTAAGCAAAATCGTCTGTCCATCAAATTTCAAGAAAATGAGCTTAACAATTTCCTTTTTCACTGTAGAAATAGATGCTACAGATGCAATTTTTAGGTCAGGAAATCTACCGTGTTCTGTAGTTTTTTCTCAGATTTCTTTAGACTTATATTGCATATTGTGTCTTATGAACTGTCTGATCGTATAAAATATTATTTACTGGACAAATGACAATTTTATATATAATACAACTTACAACTACATGTTTATACTAGAGGGACCAATGTTAACAGTTAATCCACATGAACAGAATATTAGGGTATGTTTTTCAAACCTCTTTGAGATTCAGTACAACTTCTTTCTAATTAGATGTGTTCTGTGTATGTACATATAAATTTTGTAAATGGCTTGAGCATGCCAAATATTCTTGTTTTAATTATAATAAATAAGAGTGATGTTCTAAAGAGAGAAACTTTAATGTTAACTTCAATTTAATGTTAAAATGAAATCAGCAAGAGACAGTGGCTCTTTCTTAGTAAAAAACAAATTAAATACTGTGTACCGTAAAAGTGCACAGAGTAACAAGAGAATTCTAAAATCTGTCCAGGACATCAGAAGAAAACAAAAGTTTGAATAAAAACAGAGCACAGTTTAACAGGAATATTTAATGATGAAGGTTTTATTTTATTTTCCTAATTTCTTTGAATAAAAATTAATTACTGCTGCTGAAATATCAATCTTGAGAAATATGCGTTGCATTATGAGACGGAGAATTTGTTCCAAGTAAGAAAACAAAACAAAACAAGAAAAAATCTCTTGCCACAACAGAGACTAGTACAGTTTTACACATTAGAAATAGGGACAAATTTAAAATTTTTGTGACTTTTTTTCCTTAATACACAAACCTATTTCTCCTGAAGGATATTAAATAATGTCTAAACTTTTAACACAAAGACTATATATACTTTTTAATTAAGAGTTTTTTCAGTTTTTTTTTATATGTTTTAAATGTCTTTTCTGCTTTTAAAGGAGTTCTGCAACAATGTCTGGAACAAACTTACTATTAAGCTAGAAAGTCTGAAAAAATCCCATTTTTAATGAAATGAGAAAAGCCACTTTTCTGGAAACAAGAACACATCTGTTTTGTTATTTCTAGGTTTATTTTATAGTTATGACAGTCTACTGGGATGTTCCATTTTATTGTACCCTGCTTGTTAACTGCAGTAAAAAAATTGAACAGATTAATGACCATAGTCATTACAGAGAACTGGGGGAGGTAGATAGGTGGCGAGATGGATAGATAGATATGTCAGTTATACCCAGTTATCATTATCTGATGTGTGTCAACACTGGAACTAAGTCAAGTATAAAAATGAATTATCATAAGCAATAGCAAAATGTAGATGTGCATCTGTAAGTTTATGTATCTATGCATGTCTTTTTGTACGTTCTTTATATATGTTATGTATATGTTTATAACCAGAGAATTATATTTACACTATATATGTGAACATATGTACATATATTTATACATTTATAAAACAACTTCTCTACATATAGAAAATATATGTGTTCTGTGTATATATACACATACACACACAAAATATAGTAAATGTATAAAATTTTATAAAAATATGTACATTCTCTTTTCTTACATAAAACCTCAAGTCCAGCAAAACACCAAGCCCATTGTCCTTTACTCAGTGCATAATTAAAACTATTTGTAAACCTCATAAACATCACCAAATCAAATGGACATTTCATGTGCATTGCTAGATAGTGGTGTAAACAGTAAGTGTGAGTTCAAAGTGTTCCCCAAATGGTCCAAAGATTTATTAACTTCAAATAACTTCAAAAGTCCATAATTTTATGTTGTTTTTTTGGTGAGGTTTTTTTTTTTTTTTTTTCCAAAAAAGACCTCTTTTTGCTGAGAAAGCATCTAAACTACAGGATGCTTTCATTTTACAACAGATGTTTAAGGGTCTTATTAACACCTATCTCTAGGACAAAATTAAGTTCAGCTGTTTTGATCTACCAAAGAGAAGAAACTAACTTTGTAAGTGGAAAGCAGCTTGATTTTTATGAAATTTGTTTAAAAATTAAATCTGTTCATTAGTTTTAATGATGCAACATACACTGCTATTGATCTGAAATTTTCATCAAGTGATTTGTCATAGTGGATCACAGTGCTTAGGGGAAGGGAGTAACTTACTGGGGATTCTGACCTCAAAATCACATTGGTCTGAACATACTGAGAACCATTCATAAGAGAAGCAATGACATCTACTGTCTACTCCTCTGGTTTTATATTCTTTTCTTAGAAAGAAAGAGGGAATTCTTTACCTGACAAAATGTTAGGAATGACCTAGAGCATCTCAACCACCATCTGCAGCCTTTCAGATGCACAGTTATTCAGGAGGAAAGGGAGGCCCTTGAGAGGTTAATGAATGAGGATAATGAGGGGAAAATACTGCAATAAGATAAGAGTTGTGACTAGCCTTCATAAAAATGACAGAGAAAACAAAGGAGTAAAAAAAGAAATTTTCAAAGAAAAACAACTGCCTGTCCAGGACGTGGAGGTTTTAAGACAGACAAACAAAATGGTGGAGAATATAACTCCAAGGCCAGTGAGGTTGAAGAAGGAAAACCAGGTAAAAATCACATGACTTAGGGTGTCCTGTTTCAGTTCAGTGTCATTAAGAGACTATTGTTCTGTTAGTGCAGGTATATGGAGACATATTGGGTATATCTGTACTGGTAAATAGTGAATGGGTCCAGCACTGAAACATAGATGTCTGCACTGTTAGATACTTATAACAGACTCAGACAGTATTTTAGCTCAGGCAGATCTGTGATGCCTCCAAAATTCCCAAGCATGCTCAGGAGTTAGCACAGGCTAGGTACTATTTCTGTAGGCAGTTTGGATGTAGCTAATGCATTTTGGAGGTTAACGGTATTAGTGTGAGTGGATCCTGTCCACTGACTTCAAGGCCAATGTATATGTCTTCGCACTACTGAGTTTACCGTTGTGTAGCTACAGTCATTCAGTCAAACTCTAAAGTGTTTTTTCAGGAGGTGAGAGCTGGTTGTCTTCTGCTGTCCTGGTAGCACCTAAATGAGAGAAAAGAAGTCTAAGAACAGCAGTTATCTGTCCACTAAGCCCATCTGATAAATGAAAAAAACTATAATGCATTTCACACTAAATAGTTTGCCAACAGCAAGAGTGAAAAAACAATATTTTAACTCTATAATACATTATATTATAATGACAAACTCAACAAATATAATGTTTGACACAGTCAAATATAAGTAGTGATCACTGCTGTATAGATGATCTGGTGCTCTTTAAGGTCAGTGGAAAGTCTACTGTGAAGTTCATGTGTATTAAGCTTAAATCTAGTAATCTGATATAGAATCAGTGAAAGAAGGACTAGAATATTTTCAAAAAATCTCAGCTTTATATCATGTGATGAGATTTTTTTACAGTCTGGTTGCTTAGTTTTGTGCTTCAGTATCAGCAATGTTCTTCTGAAAATTCAGGACCCTAAAACATTTGTCAATAGTTGAAAAAATATAGGAGAAATATTGGTCCTATAAAGTTTTATGGTTGTCTTAATTTGGACTAGAATTTTAAATATGCTTTATCGCCTCTATTGCTTCCAGGTTTGTTCTTTCTTTTGCGTTCACTTTTTCTTCCAGATACTTTACATTTAGGATTAAAAATATAAAGCAAGTTAACCCTGTTCTGACCTGATTATCTCATAGCTGTGAATCTTTATTCAGGGAATTCCAAAAAGTATGGTTTCTAACACAGTATTTAATTTATTCTGTTGTATGTTTTCCAAGCATATTAATTTAAATGTAAATGTTAATGTCATAGATTACTACATACATATATATATATATATATATCAATAGCATTGAGCTATGGTTGTATAACCACTTCCATGTAAAGGTCTTTTTTCAGTATTAACCTTAAACTATATATAGTTCTGAAGAACTATCACTTTCCCAGGCTTTAGTTTTCTATGTGTGATCTCAGATTGTAATGAACTTTTAACCTTTTTATGTGTATGCTCTTTATTTATTGTTTTGTTTTGTTTTGTCTTTTTAGGTTGAGCAAAATTTTTTATACTTTTCTGAAAAGAAGATGAAGAAATAATTCCCCTTCACATGAAAAACCTCTTACAGTGTTTCTTTTAAATAATTTTAATACTGATTTTAAAGAGGCTTAGAGGAAAACATACTAAACTAAACAAAAAAAATCAGGAAAACTATTGCCACTGATCAACAATAACATTTTTTTGTTCCAGAGAAAATAATCTTTTTTTCATGGCATTCTGAGATTTAGCAAATAAGTTTGTTCATCCAATTATTTCTAGCATATCTTTGGAAGGCAACAACATGATTTTCTTAGCTGCCTTTGTCAGCATTTTTTAGTACAGAAATTTTCCACCAATGTTTAAACTGTAAAGTTTTGTTTTCTTCCATATTTTTTGTTACAAAATGTTACTTTATCCTATTAATATTCTCCACAGGAATACATTTTCTAATCTGGGCAAAAGCTTTTAATTCTAAATTTCTAAATAGTTTTGTCTTGTGTTTAGTGCATATAACCACAGCAGAAGGTATAACTACAAACCAGAAGATATAATTGAATTTGAGGAAGATATTTTTTCTTAGAGTCCTTCACAGTTTCTTGGATATGGATATGTTCTTTCCTTTTTTGTTTTCTTTGACAGAAGATTTCCTTTGATTAATAAGTTGTTTCATTTTTGAAACTTTGATTAATGGTTGTTTCATAAGAAGTAATAGTTAATTTTAAATTCAATAAAGTTGAAGTTTGTAATAGTACATAGTACAAGTATATCTTTAATTTCTAGCAATAAAAGTCCTGAACTTTTTCTGCTGTGTCCTGAAAATTAGAAAAGGTGGTAGATGCCCACTCTTGACTGATTTATAAAAAAGTGTAGTGGCCCATTGTGTTAAGTCTGTACAATAGGCCCTGGAATGATTTTACAAGTACTAGTATTTGGTGCACACCTCATCCATGCTGTGGATTTGTCCTGAGATGCAGCCGAACTGCGTTATCGCTCCCTGCCCTCAACCCATGTCCTCACATATCTCACATAGGCTCAGGCACTGAGATTAGAAGGGAACTATGGCCCATGTTAATCAGAGTCTGTCCTAGTTCGGATGATCACAACTATGGAATGGATGTTGAAAATCACTTGCTGTACATAGAGAAACAACGCTGGAAAGCAAACAGCTGTTTTACTTATTTGTCTACAGAAGCTATTTTTAAAATGCAAGAAACAGTACAGTGAATGAGATCTTACATGCAAGGTATTTAAATCATTCTCTAGAGCTGCATAATGTGGACATATTGAATTCCAGAGTAGAGTTAAAAATGCTTTTAAATTCTCCAGGTGCATTCCCTCAGGATTTATAAGCAATCTCCTTTGCAATTCTGCAAATGCAATGTTCCCAAATGCATTGCAAATGATGATTGTTCATGGCTTTTCTATGGGAGAGATCTCACATTTATCTTTTCCTTCACCATTACTCCAGAGTCCACTGAAGCCCTAAATGGGAGAATAGCCAAGGTTTGCAAGCCACAAAGTGACAGATTTTACTGGTAGAGAACAAAATGTGCAAAGATCTTTTCTGTATCTGTCACAACTATAGTGAGTGTCATTCAATTAGGCGTAGCTTTTAATTACTCCAGCATTAAAATAAACACAGATTTGCTGTGACATGGTGCTCCTCCCCTTATGTTCTGGTGAAGGGACTGTATGAGGTGGACACAGCAGGGAAGAGAGCAGAGAAAGGCTGTTATCCCTCAACAACATTAGTCTAAAGGCAGGGGTGAGACCTGAGAATTTGAAAGCAAAGGATGCCCCCTTGTGCAATGGTATCACTGAGCCTAAAACTTCTAATTCTGAAATAATGTAGATTATTGGAAACATAGGCTTTCTACTGAAATGTTATGTAATGAATAAAATTATTTCCTTATCTGTATTTTAAATGCTAATCTCTTAAATTTAACATAATTGGGATATAATACATGAATGGAAAAAATGTTACAGAGTATTTTTATGAACTGTGTTTCAAATTTGCACAGAGCAAACAGAGTTTGGAATACTTTTTGTTAATGAACAGGTACTAAACTTTTTCTTTTTTGCTTTTTATGGGATTGCATTGGTTATTACCATATTCTGCAAACCAAAATCAAATTCAGAAGTTCAGTTAAAATCTTGGCAACACTTCAAGAACATTAAAAATAAATTAAATCAATTTTGGAGAGGCAAGCTGTTATATTTTAAATTTCTTTTTACATAAATGCTAGAAGAATATTCTGTTTTTGGAATCTATCTATAGCACATGACCAAGACCCTCCTAGAGTAATCAGTTAACTGCCCCACTTGTTATTTAAAATATAGTCAAGAAAAATGTATTTTAGAGGTATCTTAGGACATACACCAACTACTGTATGGTTGTTTGGTTGTTACCTTCCCATTTGCTAAAGACACATTTTTACAGACAACTAAAACAGCCCTGCAACCCTTCTCTTGCTTTTGGACTAGATGGTACACCATATCTAGAGCTACACACCATGGTATCCAAAAGAGGTTGCTGACATCCAAGATACTTGTTGGCTAAGGTCCCTTAGCTCATGGATGACCCCAAAACAAAACTGGGAACCAGTAGCCAGAGTGGCAGCTGGCCCATGCCTGTTGGCTTTGGCCAGAACAATTTAGCAAAACTGAGATAACATACCTATGATCATGCTCTCTGTAGTTACTAGTACAGACAGTTTGTCCTTGGTGAACTCTAGGGACATTTCCCCATTAATATAAAATATGTTTTTAAACTAATACAAAATAACCTTGTTATTTATGGAAAACCTGCTGTTGATTTCCAAAGGAGCTGAATCATTCTCTTAAGTATTTATAAGGGAATAATCCTGAAGGATTTCTGGCAATATCCAAGGTATTTATAAGAGCGACTCAATATAAGTAAAAGCAGTTGCTGCTGAATCTTCCCTTGAACTGATGTATAGCTCAGTTAAGAAAATTTATTACAATGAAGAATATAAAGATTTGCTTAATACTGCAGAGCAGAGAGTGACCTTATTATGCCAAATGTACATTGCAGACTAAGTAAAAATAAAAATAAATATGTGATGGAAGAACTTTTGAAAGATGCTGATATACACAGTTTCAGTGATAAATTAAATATGTCTCTATTTAATAAGGTTAGTTACTTCTGTGAAAGTTTAAAAGTCTTGGCACATTGGAGTTGTAGGCCAGTTTGTATTTCTATCATTCTACACCAGGTGAGACTGATTTAATACAGAGATTTGGAGTAAATGTTTTTCACAGCTCCTTTATTGGTTGGTTGTTCTCTAGAGTTACTGAGTATATTTATTTTAAGTAAAAACATTCACATTAATAAACTGCAGCTATGCCAGGTGCACAGTTTTAATTGTCCTCTAAGTGTCAGAGCACCCTGTTGCACTACTTCTGTAGTTTAAGTATGCCAAAACTCTGAACTGCAAAGATACAGAGCAAAACAATATCAATATACACACAAATTCAAGGGGTTTTTCTTGACTTCAGGATTATAGCTTCCATTTCCTTTGGAAAGGACTTAGCACATTGCTCCTAACTACACCTCTTAAAATGTTCTAGTGAAAACAGTCAAGTGACAACGTTATTTTATTGCTTGAAAATCTTTCTTCAGGGTGCTTTACCATGAAGCATAGCAGCTCTGTCAGCACTAGCCCAGAGGTCCTTCATAGAGCATTGTGTCCACAGAGTTGCACCTAAAATGGAAATGAGACAGAATGCTGATGTCTAAATACAAAAAATTCCTCCAAAAAATGCAGATTAATGTATAGTATTTATTCAGGGTTCGTAATGCTGTCCTCAAAAATTTTTAAGTCGTAGTTTCACAGTAATATAGATCTCACTCTCTATTATATTCCAAAGATTAAGTGTAATTGTTTGCAAGCACAAATTCAACATGTAACCCTGGTAGAAGCCTTTGTGTGCTGACAAGTGGTTTCATCTGAAGCAGTGATGATGCCTCTAAGAGATGCTTTAAAGAGTCCTGGTGGTGTGAGAGCCAAGTTGTAACTCCCCTAAACAGAGGCTGAGGAAACGAGCCTAATAAAGATAAGAGATTGGGGGAGATTGGAGGCCCTCTGAGCCGAGGAATGCCTACAACACTCACAAGTAACAAAACTACATTCAGCGGTTGAATAATGTAGAGTCTGGAGCTGACAAGGCGGCCTGATTTGCACAAGATGCAGCTGGAAGAGACAGTCTTGTGAAGGCAGGACAGCCCTGCTCTGGTGCATCTTGCAAAGTTTCAAGGGCCATCTGTCCAGTGAATGACCTTTGCTTCATTATCCACAAAACTCATATTAAAGCTGACACCCCTGAATATGCTACATCATCCCATGAAGCACTTTATTCCTCCCCATACTTGTGATACGTAGGTATGTGGGTTGACCTAGGGGATGGACCCAAGAAGTGTGTATAAACTGGGGAGAAGGCGAGGAGTGAAGCAAGCAAGTGAGCAATCAAGCAAGTGAGTAAGCAATAGATAGAAAGAAGCAAACAAGCAAGCAAGACGGATGCATCCTTGATGAACTCGGCTGGGACCAACTCAGGACCCCAGACCAGTCACCTCTATTTCTCTATTCTCTGTCTCTCTTCTTTTCTTTTCCCCTTTTCACTTATTACCCTTAAGTAATTGCAAGGCGTACTATATTGCTTGCCATAATACATCACATACTTAGCCAATTATTGTGTATCCAACTAGTACACTGTAGGAAATTAATAAATGTTTGTGCATGGACATTGAGACTTGCCTCACTGTTGTCCACTCTGTTGGGGATTTATGAATCTAAGTCACTTGTCTCCCTCGTCTGAGCAGGACATGACACTTACAGTATGAGCTAAGAAAATAAAGCTAGCGTACTGTTTAGTTTTCCTGCAACATTTGTCTGACAACTTATTTATTTCTTATATTCTTATTTTCATACTGAAATGTGGATGTTGATGAAAAACTCATTTTGGTGTAGTAGCTGATGCAAGAGCATAGTTATCACTTACATTTATAACATTATTTGCCTTTGACATTATGGCTGTTATTGGAACTGCCCTTTTTACCCACAGGGGCTAATTAGCATTTGCTACTTCATTGAAGCTGATAATGGAACCCAATGTCCAGAAGATAACTGAAGGGTCCTTTTTAATAATCATTTGTCATGACACTTCCTTTCATGTGCTGAATTTGCTTATTCATCTAGTTGCTTTGTAAGATTTAATGCTGTTTTCACTATGTTGAAATGAATATTCCCGTCCTCAGTGTAAAATCAGCAAAACATTTTAAAAGGTAGCAATCAATGATCTTATATTAATTTTCAAATATTCATATTCAGGTGGAGTAAAACTGAGAAAAATAATCTTTATGATATTATAATCAGGGAATGAAAATCATGTTCTAGTCTGGGATGTCATAGGTTTCCTGTATGCAATACTCATACACCTACAAAGTTACCTAATGGTGTCCATGGATCATATCTAGCATAACTACTTCTCTATCAATACTATCCTAATCAATTTCCTGATCTTTATGACATTTTTTCTGGTTACCAGAATCCTAGTTTAATCATAATTTCTTGACTTTGTTTTCTAGATTCTTTATGGTGATTTCACTCCCCTATATTCAGCTCAGGAATTTTATTCTGTCTGTTTTACTTAAAAATTTCATATACTGCTAAGTGTGAAGTATAAAGTAACTAGTAGGTGACTGCTTTCCTCCCAGTCAGTGAAGTGTCATAGATATTATTGGAGTCTTCTAGAAAAACATGTTTTCTAAATCTAAGCACCAAAACTCTAAATTAATTTAGAGTAATTGATCCAAATTTAAAAGTTTTCTTGCTCATATTTAAAGTATATCATGTGCTTGTATATTTTTTTGGAAGCAGCTGTTACTATGTATAATGTATTTTCTTCATTCATCTTTAGTCAATCTACATTCATATCTTTTGTTTGGTTTTTTTTTTTCTTTGCTCATATCTTTCATTAAACTGGTAAATTTTCTGCCTTTTAATTAAGACTTCTAAACATTCAAACAGGTTTTTAATATCTGTTTTTAGGTGAAGGGAATTTTAGATTCCAGATGCACTAGGTACTTTGTGTTTACCTTCTTCAAACTTTGGGGATAGGATTATTATTTTTAATGTTTTTAGTTTTGGGATACTTAATACTAGGGACCTAGAGACCAAATTTCAGACATATCTGTACACCTAAAAATCTTAAAAAATTTCTTTCCAAATTGACCTCAAAGCTTAAAAATTTTTACCTTAGTATGCATGCTGTTTAAAGAATCTATTCTGGAAAGCAATACATAACATAATATTCTTGGGATTTGTTTATATCATAGAGAGCATTTGAACAGAATTTTAGCTAATAAATTTTTCAGGAATAAGACACCCCTGAGTTCATTAAGTCCCTGGATAAATAAAGGAGACTCTTTTTTGACATTTCATGTTCAGAATATTGCCATCTTCTAGTCTATAGGCAAGTAAGAAATTGTGACCTGAGCTTTCTTACACCAATGTATTTTACTTGTGTTAAACTAACTCCTTATCATTCCTACCACATTTATTTTTCTTCCCCAGTATTTGTTATTTTTTGCCCTTCTGACCGCAATCCCTTGCAGGCAAGGACTGACGTTTATTCCTGTACGATGTAGTTTCTGTTGGGCACACCTTTATGTTCTATTGAAAACTGACCAACAACATTAAGAAGAATTGATTTATGTGGCATAATTAATATACATATATAATGAGCAGATTTTAATTATGGACTATTATGACAGCACTGAGTCCAGAAGCATAGCATTTTTAGTGGACATAAGACCAGCAGAGATAGTATTTGCTGAAAGTTATGATTTTTTTTTCTTTTTAAAGCTGTCTCTATAGATCAATTTTAATGTTGTTTATGCTCCTTTGGCAATTTGTTTTGCAGTAAATGAATTCCTGCAGGCTTATTGCATGCATAGTGCAATTTTTAGTATTATGTAATCTGTCTTAGTAGGGCAAAAGGCTTGTTGAACAACAAGTTATACAAAGCAGGTTCTAACTGTCAAATAACAAGCTTCCCTATGGATGGCAGTTAAGACTCTAGACTGAGACATAGATTCCAGAAAACAGTGGTGCTCAAATCTGTGAGGGGACCCAGAGCAGAATTAAGAAATGTCTTCACTGAAGCATTGTTGATTTTGACCAAGAATCTTGCTTTCCATGTTTACTGTGACAAATCCATCAGTATTATATTTTCTAAGGAAGTAAATATGTGGAAGAGAAATGAATGCACTCTAATCAAAGGATGTTATAAAACAACCTCCACTTTTTCATTCTGCAAGTGCTTCTCATAAAAATTTCATAATGGATTGGAAAAGAGACATAAAGAAAGAACAGATACATTTTGCATAATAGAATTAAATTTTGTGCTAGTAGTTTCTCTTTGTTTAAGAAAAAAAGGCCTTTAAAAGTATTCATCATTGCTTTGTGCTTTATTTTTACATACAGGATTACTAATGATTTTGATCCAAAGAAGTGCTGAGTTCAGAAACCTAATCAGTTTTTACCAGTGAGCCTAAACATAGTTCAATCAGTTTATTTTAGACAGTTTAGTCAGCACAGTTTACCTTTGTTTTTAAAACTTAAGGACTTTTAAAACTTAACAGCTTTAAAACTTTCAAAACTTAAAGAAAGATGGGGAGTCCTCTTTTTCTCCCACTTTTGTCTAAAAGTACGTGCTACTTTGTGAAAACTTATTGCCTGCCACTTTCAAAGGACCTTTTCCCCTGACAGATAAAAATGATGGGAAAGGTAATGAGGTAGTTGGTCATCAATTAAATGGAAGGCTGTGATGTCAGTGCATTCAATGTGTCTCAGAAGGACTTGCAAGCTAAAGGAAACACAAAAAAAAAACCAAAATAATATAGCCATATATCTAGTGACCTTATAGCACATGTTTACAGCACAGCCAGAATAATCTCATGACTAATTATCATCAGGAGAGAAAGTGGGGACCTCTTCCATGTATGCCCCTGTTCCCTATTTATAGCATCTTTGTGCTGCGATGATAGATATTTTTTTTTTGGTAAGCAAGTTCTGGGAGCTAAGATAACACAAAGATATTAACTACTTCTTTCTGCAGGCTTAGTCTTCAGCCATGGTAGCAGTACTGTGAAAACACCAGTAAAAATCGGAGGCTGAGGGACCAAGTGATTAATTAGGAGAGATTGGATCAAGTTGAGAAGTGATGTCTAGATTAAGCTCTTTTCTTGTTAAAAATACTTAGAGTCTTCATACTCATAAAAATATCACAAAGACCATCAACTTTAACATAGGAAAGACTCTAATCCAAACCAAGAGGCAGATAAAAAAAGCAGTGCTTCCTGTGAATATGTACATTTATGCATACACACATACAGTATATTCCCTGTGAATAACTAAACATTGCTACTTTTTTTTTTTTTTTTTTTACCCCTCAGTTTGTAGCAGATAACAGAAAGCTCTTTATATGTCTGAAGACTACCATGTAAAGTCATTGTGTAGGTAGTCAGGGCCTGGCGACCGGAAGATATCGCGCCCCTTTTTCAGATAGCCCCATAGCCAATAGTAATGTAGCTGTGATGTAAGCAGAAAGAAGTGACATCATAAACCCAAGCTAAATAAGGTCTGCATATTGCTCAATAAATGCCATTTGCCATCCACCACATTGGTGTCTGTGAGCTGATGGCCCGAGCGGCCTGGGTTTGGTCGCCGTGCCGTTCCTGAACCAGGTCGCCACGCCTTCTGAAGGCAACATATTGTTTCTGTTTATTTCAAAAAGATAACAAAATTAGTATTCAACACAAAGTCTGTTCCATTTTAGAATAGCATAACTCTCATAAAGAAGGCACAAGAAACATATATTCCACTGAATATCTGTATGGTGAAGCTCTGTACCTCCTTCTACATATACGAGCAGAAAGAAGGCACTTTCTTCTGCTTCTTCAGATAGTTCTGAGGAGCTCAGAGCAAGCCCTTAGCTTTTGTGCTTGTAAGAAGCATGGGAGCACTGGCGTATCAGAGGAGAAGGCTGTGGAAGTTCAGAAATGTAATATGATTATATGAGCAGGTCTGCAGTGCTGAATCTTTTGAAATTTATCTGGCTAGAAAATATAAATCTTTACCTCAATTCTCAAGTCCTTTTGTGTGCACTAATATGTTGTTAAAACAACAGAAAGTCAGTAGAGCAGAAATACATCTTGAGAGAGAATAATAGCAGTGAGAATGTTAAAACTTTTATGTGTTATGCTATTTCTTTTGTGCAATACAATGATATGAGAGACTGAATCAGCTTGTAATTCTCTGTGCTTAAGACTTATGTGTAACACTTGAAACCACTGCTTCTCTTGTCAAGTTTCTCCATTAAAACCTGAATATTTTTAAACTGTAAGAAGAGAACACTGCAGAGTTTTTCTGCTAAATTGTAAATGCGGGTAAAGTGTGTGTGAGATCATTAATATTTTTTTTTTCCCTCTAACGTTTAAAGGGCCTAGAAAAACCTGAAGATACTTTGAATATCTTTAAATTAGATTTCACAGCACATGAAAAAGTAGCTAGCTCCAGAAGAATGACACAAAGAAAGGAAGTTGGAGATTTAGGCTCCTGTACATTCAGGTGTGTTTCCTCATAGCAGAGTATTCAGTTATAGAACAATTTTTTGATGGACCGTCAGTAAAAAAGTGAGAATCCAGATAATTCCAGTCATATGAGACATATTCATTTTTCACCAGAATAAATTAAAAACCTGAATAAAATACTAAGTGGCACATCTGGGATGAGTGGCCTCCTGATCACAACACTGTGGGCCAGGACTCCTGTTGCAAGACAAAGGGGGTTTCTGTAACCAGAATGATGGTGCATGAAGTCTTGCTTGTGCATCAATCTCTCTTTTCTCCAGGACTTTTCTTCCAAATTATGCTATTACTCAGATCTAATTGATTACCAAAATTTCTATTGTGGGAGAAAGTAAATAAAATTGTTTTCTGTTTACTTTTTAACTAATAGTTGTGAAACTCCACATCACAGTGCATTGTTCTCATACATATTTTTATTTTATACTGTTTTACACAATTTCTCCCATCAGCATCATACTTTAACATGGATCTGAATTAATTTTCATCATCTTCTATCGAAAAGGGAGGGGCATAAAAGTCAAACATAAATATATCACAGAGCCTACACATAAAAAATGGCATTATTTGGTTATTTCCTTACATTTCTAACCAATATCACACAGAACTTCTTTCCTGTGGATGACAAGAGATCTATACTGTGTTCTGCATATCTTCAGCAGGGGCGGCGGGGAAGGTGAGACCGCAGCAGACCAAGCTCTAGCTTGTGTTGTTTTGTGCAATGGGCAGTGTTGACATAAGTTCTGTGAGGAGGAAGAAACAACAAACCCACCCTTCCAGCTTCCCAGGCTTGCAGTCCTGCCACCTGTCATGTCCTGCTCAGACGAGGGAGACAAGTGACTTAGATTCATAAATCCCCAACAGAGTGGACAACAGTGAGGCAAGTCTCAATGTCCATGCACAAACATTTATTAATTTCCTACAGTGTACTAGTTGGATACACAATAATTGGCTAAGTATGTGATGTATTATGGCAAGCAATATAGTACGCCTTGCAATTACTTAAGGGTAATAAGTGAAAAGGGGAAAAGAAAAGAAGAGAGACAGAGAATAGAGAAATAGAGGTGACTGGTCTGGGGTCCTGAGTTGGTCCCAGCCGAGTTCATCAAGGATGCATCCGTCTTGCTTGCTTGTTTGCTTCTTTCTATCTATTGCTTACTCACTTGCTTGATTGCTCACTTGCTTGCTTCACTCCTCGCCTTCTCCCCAGTTTATACACACTTCTTGGGTCCATCCCCTAGGTCAACCCACATACCTACGTATCACAAGTATGGGGAGGAATAAAGTGCTTCATGGGATGATGTAGCATATTCAGGGGTGTCAGCTTTAATATGAGTTTTGTGGATAATGAAGCAAAGGTCATTCACTGGACAGATGGCCCTTGAAACTTTGCAAGATGCACCAGAGCAGGGCTGTCCTGCCTTCACAAGACTGTCTCTTCCAGCTGCATCTTGTGCAAATCAGGCCGCCTTGTCAGCTCCAGACTCTACATTATTCAACCGCTGAATGTAGTTTTGTTACTTGTGAGTGTTGTAGGCATTCCTCGGCTCAGAGGGTCTCTGCTCCCTTATCCCTTTCTTAGGCTTTTTTCTCAGTCCCTGTTTTTATTAGGCTGTTTTTCTTGGACCCTGTTTTGGTTAGTTACAACTCGGCTCTCACAACAACAACAAAAAAAGATTTTTGTCTAAATGTTACTGAGATGTCAGAAATTCTTGTGTTTCCATATATTTTAGTTTTTATTCATTAAAGCTAAGAGAATTATATTCCGATTGTTGATTTTCCTCAACACACTTTCCTTTGAGTTGCTCAGATATACAGTTTTTTACATGTGTGTATGTTTCTGAAAAACACTTAGAAAACTATTTGTATCTTATGCAATCCAAGGCGACATTTCAACATCCCAGAAGTTTCTTTATATTTTATATATTTTCTATATATTCAATCATTAACAACAGGTTTATGAAAGCATAAAGAAAATATGAAGAATATTAAACATTTTTTCCTTTTAATCTCTTCTCCAAACTCATATTTTATATTATTAATTGATACTCACACATCTTCCATCATTCCTTTACCCAATTCTCACACAATACCAATGACAAAAAATATTAGTTTATTAAATAAACCATTGGAAAATATCTGTGAACAAAACCCACCATGTTGCTTGAATTGTAACTTCCTTCTTTTCCTTCTGTTAATCAATCCTAATATTTTCCCAATTACCTGTCCTTCTCTGTTGTCTGCCCTGTACTGAAGAAGGCTATGTCATATCAACTTCATTCCAAAGTGTTACATACTAAACCAATTCAGCTTTTGTCAGCAGCTCTCTTATTGGAATATTCTTTCAGAACCTCATTCCTCTGGTAAATAGAATCTTTCTTCTAATTTCCAGCCTAAATATATTAATGGACAGTTCATATATATTCTAGTATCAATGTTATAAATTCAATTTTTTCCTTACCTCCTTGTTTGCACTTGTTGACAGTATTTCTCTCATTTCCTTTATGTCTCCACTCTTCAGATAGGCAATCCAATTTGCTGGTCACTCTGGTATCTTCTAGTTTGTCTAAGGCATCAGCCCAGATTTGCTGAATGTGAATGATCATGAAAGTAATTTTTATTAGGTTTATATCAGGGTGGCTTGTATCTACCAGCTTTGATGATGATCATTATTCTTTGTCTATTTGTTTGAGACATGGACTGAAACTGTGGAAGATTAGATATGTTGTATGATACGTTAACAATCAAAAATATTCT
Source organism: Tyto alba (assembly GCF_018691265.1). Classification (NCBI taxonomy): domain Eukaryota; kingdom Metazoa; phylum Chordata; class Aves; order Strigiformes; family Tytonidae; genus Tyto; species Tyto alba. Next base: position 36,404,525 of record NW_024881316.1, on the reverse strand, counting down.
GATTAACTAAATTAACTTCTGGATGCATCTTCCATTTCATGACAGACATAGTGCATGATCTTGAGTAAACCACCGAATACAAGGCTGAGGAACGGAAGTACAACTAGAATCTACTCATTCAGTTGTGGCTGAACAGATTATAAAAAATTAGCAGTCAATACCTTGACACATTGCTGTAGTAATTCTTCACTACAGCTATAAGAAAACTTAGATAAAGACCATCCTCACAAGCTAGCTCCCATGTTTAGAATTGGTAATTTATTAGAGCTTAGAAAAGACCCTATAAAATGCCAACATTTTATTATTTTCCACACTGAACTTTAGATGAAAAAACAATGGAAGAAGAAAATATATTTTCTACTTATTTGACAAAGGATGAAGAAGATGAAGAAATGATGGCTCAGATTCTGATCAATCAACATTTTTCTGGTCCCACTTTATTTGCTAGTACAGTGGTACTGCATAATTCATTCCCACTGTTTTTTCAAAAATCTGGTGATTTTTTTAAGTTACGATGAAAATTCCAGTATTTAAATTGTTTGACTGTAAACTTGAAAATATAAATGGGATTCTTCTGTCCAAAGCAAAATAGAGAGTACTGTGATCCTGGGTCAGATTATCTGTTGTATCAGAACAAAATTATTTTATTGCATACAAGAGGAAAACAATTTAATTGTTGGCTTACATAACTGATTAAATACTTTATGAATCTTTCATGTGTTTAGGATTCGTTTCTATAGTGATAGACTGTATGTTCTGGAGGATGGAGACAAACCAGAACATGTAGCAAGTTTCCTGCGACTTTCCCCAAACACACTGAGCAGCAAATAGTAAGATGTTCTGAAAAAATCAACACAGGACACACTTTGTCATTCTTCTCGCCCAATTACTTTTATACAGCTAAGATCAGAAAACTATATTCTTTTTCCTGAAGTGTTTTTTTTTTTTTTTTTTTGAAGTAACACTTACTCTTGGTTTATGCCAGTGAATGAGAATGATATGGCCTTTAGTCATTTTTTTTTTCAACTGCAATTCTTATTCTATTCAACAGCTGTGTAAGAAAATACCTTTCCTCTAAACTTGAACTTTTCTGATAACAGGATGTTTAGTTTGTTACCAGTTATTGTACACATTAAAAGAGTGTGACATTGGGTCAACAGGCATGTGCTTATGACTGAAGTTCTTTTCAATTACTTGCAAAACTGATTTTATCTACAGATTTATCATTCCCTGCTTAGGAAAACAGATCACCTGAAGTGGCAAATGAGTCTGATATTTAAATATTCCGAATTCAGTAGTGGTTTAACATGCGGAAATATAGTAGTCTCCTCTGTAAGTGAAGGGATAAAGGCAACACAAAGCCTACATATTTGTATGTGAAAATATGGTCTGTTTTGTGACTATTTATTATCAAATGCTTTATAACCTTATCTCCATCTTTGTGCTTCAATGCTGCCATACCGTGCTACTTACTTCTAATGAAATAATTTTTAAAAAGTTACAGAAGAAAGTATCAGAAGAGTCTTTTGTTTTTTGTGAGAATTAGTAAAAGTATCATACACTCATATATGTGCTGAACAGATTTATCTCAACATAGTGCCTCTGCTGGAAAGAGAAGCACAGAGAGTTATATATGAGAAAATCACTCCGGACTTGGAATATACACAGTTCTAATTATGAAAATGTTCTGACAAAGTCTTACTTACTGTAATAGTCACAGGTAGTCACATGATTTGGAATGTAATTGATGATCTACTGCATTTGGGAACTTCAATCTGCAAAACACATTTGTCTCTCCCAAAGCACCCAAAGATTCCATTAAACTAGAGTAAACATTTTGTTCTTAATATTCCTATCTTACAGTTTGTTTTTTATCTCCATATTTCTGAGAATCTTTCTCTTACTATCTTGTATTTTGCTTAGTAGTTTTCTGTGACAGAAGATGTGTCTCTGTTTTGTGTCCGGAAGCTGAGTAGCAAAATGGGATTGTGGACTGTGATAATTCCACATCATAAACTAAACAAAATTAAAAACCTAAACCACTCCTATTTAAAAACAAACAAACAAACAAACAAACAAACAAACAAACAAACAAACAAAAATCAACATTCAAATTAGTCTTTTTTTTTGTACCAAAGCTTTCATTATATCTTTCTAGGTGGTACAAGTCAAATCACCTTGACAGCTTTTCAGTAATACAAAATGCTCCACACTTCCTACTCAGCCCCTTTCCAAACCAGTTCTGTAATGAATTTGTTCAGCTCCCAAGTCAACACAACATTATGTAGGTAAGAATTAAATAGATGAATCAGCCAGAAAATCCTTTGGATGTAATCATGGCACAGCCATGGAGAAAAGCATTAGTAGGGAAGTGCTTGATAGTTTACAGGCCTCTGCAACAGATTAGAAATTGATGTTCATGAAAATAGTTTCTAATAAAGAAACGTAAAGGAATAAAAGATGCAACAGAAAAATGCTTAGAGAGATTCTAAAACACTGGAAAAATAGAGGAAAAAAGATGGTTAAAAGAGCTACAAATAAAATCTTCATGCAATCACTGATCCTTTGGTGTTAAAATAAGATTTAAAATGCTACCTGTGTATTATTTTACCTCACTTGTTATTAAAATGTTGTGAAAATCCATTCTTTCCCCAGAGTCTTCCCAATCTGCAGGTAGAACTGAACCCACTACTTCCATTGACAGAGAAAATATAGGTTTGTCCCTGTAAAATAATTGTCAACATCAGTGTACAAGAGGTAGGAGTACTCTACATTAACTAAAGGTAAGAGCAGAAATGTGGGTTGTTTTAATGGGCTATTTACGACTCTCAGAACAAAGGTTTTATGCTCCTAAGAGTCTGTTGCCAGTTATGGAAATAGTTGAAAACACCTCAGAAGTAAATTAATTTTATCCAGGGGTGTGAAAAACAATTAATTCTTCCATCATTAATAGTGCATAAATGTTCCTCTAATAGGTGACTGGTAATATAAATGGTTGAATAATGACCCTTGATTTTAGTCTTGTTATTTTTTTAAAGTTTTTGTCCTAAATCAGTCTCTAGGAATATTTTCTTGCACCACAGTACAAGAAACTATTTTCATTTGACTCCTATGTAGATTCAAATATAATTAGAGGACGTAAAAAAGACAAGCCTTATTTTGATATGTTATATTTGTATTTAATTTTGTAACATAAATAGTAAAATATAAATGAAATGTCTCTATAAAATTGCATAGGGAAAAGTTAACATGAAGGAAAAGCTGACTCAAAATGAAAATAAAGAACTAAAAAACTGGATATAAACTGGATGATATCAACAACCTGTAGAGAATAAAAGAACAAAACCAGGTTTGTATTTAAAAGAAAAATAATGAGAGTTTCAAATGAGTACTGAAAATCTTTTTAACTTGGCCTGGAGGTAAGACAACTATTAGGACTTTTAAGTTGACTTCTTCCATACTGATGTACCTTAATAATATTTTATTTGCCAAACCTCTTCTGCAGCTACTATCCCATAATAGTTAGAGCATATAATCTTTGAAAATAAGCCCAAATTTTATAATGGAACTCCAGTAAAACCTATGGATTTTTGCCATTAGGCAATCGAATTTGAAACTTTGGGCAGGTGTGAAGGTTTTTTTTTTTTATAAAAATCATTACAATTCTACAAAGATTGGCGGAAGTAGCTAAATTAATTCATAATGTCAAAATTTCAAGTTTGTGCAATTAACTGCATATTTTGACAAAATATGCATGTAATAAGTCATGAATTTTCCTTAACATACACAAGGAACAGTGTAGTTCAATCTCTTCAATCACATTGACTACCCTAATACAGTTTTGAATGCTCACTTTTGGAATAAGTGATATCTTTCAGCTAGATACTGTATGGTTCTGTTTTGTGAAGTGACTGAGGCAGACTTTTGTGCAAATGAAGGACTGAAGTTCTCACCATAATTTTCAAAAGTATTTCAAAGTATCCTATTTCACAGCCTGAAAGCTTCACTTTAATTTTCAATTTAAACTGAATACAAGAAGTTATGTCAACAGTTAAAATTTCTCTTACATAGCTCTCATTGCTTATATTGAAATAATAACATATGATTTAGATTGTTGCTGAAGTGTCTTCAGTTTCAGGGTTGCTCCACACAGCTGTAATGATACCATAATTATGGCAGAACACAAAAATTTAGAGACAGGAGCAATGACAATCTAGTTGACACAAAAAAGAGAAACATCCATGTTCACAGTAAGAGAGCAGTAATTCAGAAATGCTTCTATTATGTCTCTTCTCTGGTGGAACTTGAGCAAATCATGAATATCAGATGGCCTCCTTTGGTAAAGAAACAGATACACATTTGCTACCACATACTTACAGACTAATTTAAAACTCCTGTGGTCATTTAGGGGGAAGTACTCATAAAGCTTAACTCAAACATAGCCTAATCTTCCTCCATAATCACTGTTAATCAATGGAGAGGAGTCTAATTTAAGGTAATTTTCTTTCTTACTAACTTTTAGGTATCTAGATTTGATGGTGTGTTTAATATAGCAGGACAGGTGTCTTCACAGGTTTACACAACACATCACAAGCAAGCTATCTAAAGTGGGTGAGCTGGATTGCCCCAAGGTTATCATGAATGAGTGAATTGCTGTCCCAGCACATAATAAGACTTTGGAAATCTTTGTCTTGCCAGAGGCATATTCTGGCTGCCCAACTCTTAAATGTCCAAATTGAACTGCTTTCAAGACCATCCATAACTGTTCCATTTGTTTCTGGAAGAAAGTGCCTCTTCTAATGAGCGTAATGGTAGCCTAGCCTCATTAGGCTGAATTTATAAATACCTGCCTGACACTCTTTGTTTGCACCAGTTGCTTTAGAACAGTGTAGTGTAAGGCTATAACTCTAAGGGCTCCACTAACTTCTCTCTCCCCGACCCACCCCTTCCTCTCTTTTTGAGCATAAAAAAGTTAATATTAAAAAGTGACCATTTTTGATAATTATCTATTCCCCAAGAAAACACCTAATAAGTGACAGTAAAAGTAAGAAACATAACAAGACAATCATGAAATTAGAAGAGTTCATTTCAGGAAAGTTTTATAACTTTTTCACTATTTCACAGGTTGACTTCATCATAGTGATACAATGCATTAGACATAAAGCTCCCTTTAAAATAGGGCAACAATAAATACCTGTAAACCACTTAGAATAAATAGAAGAAAACATTATTATTTCCTTTTATATTTACCGTATGTTTATTAATGAAGGTAAATGAATTTGATTTTAATATTTGGCGTGCTCATGGTTAATAGAAGTTGAACAATTATGAATTGCAATTAAATGTTTTGGGGAAGTGGAGAAGCACAAATAAAGGCTGGATGGGACACTGCCATCTAACAATGTGATAAAAATTTAATCAGATCATACATCAAAATATATTTTGGTGGTGTTATAGAGAAATAAACACAAATCTCAAAGAAGAGCTAATACATGAAAGAGCAACATATCCTTAAATTGGGAGGCTGATTTTCTGATCCACTTAAAAAATAATCCTACCAATAATATTATGCTTCAGTATGAGATAGATCTGCTTATAAAGAGACATATATATATATATCTAAGACAGTGAGACATTCTCTTAGAAAAAAAAATGTATTACTTATGTTTTTTACAATAAAATCAGATTAATATAAAATAAAATTAATCAGGCTAAACTAATATCAATTAAATGTAATTGTTTCACTGCTGACTCTGAACTCCAACATCTGCATTGTTGTGTTTTGTTGTTATTACATTATTCCACGCAAACAATGTTAAAATGTTCATCAGGATATACCTGATTTGACTCCACTTCAGGATAAATTTTTTCTGCTATGCTGTAAAAAGAAAGCATGGATGAGCTGTTAACCAGAGCTCTTGTTTTCACAAAAATAAACTTTCAGGAATGTCAGGTAATATATCTGGTTCTATCAAGTATTTCCTGTTTAAAGGCAAGACCTGTGCCTCAACTGATCTAGTACAACATTTTAAATGGGTTCTGTATCTCAATAATAATGATTTATTTTTTTAGTTTTGATTTGCTTCACTAATTGTAAATACATATCCATTGTATGTATCAATGGTATTCACCATTAGTGAATCTATTAATACTCAAAAAATATTATAGTTCTTAGATCACTCTGATGAATTAAGATACAGAACTCATCAGAAATGTTGTATTAGATCAACTGAGAATTCATTCAATGAAAGTAATTTCACTAATCAAAGGGTTAAATACAATTGACATGAGAAGGGAAAGGATTTAAGATCAAAATTAACAGGGAAAAAACAAGGATGTCTAGAGCAAAAAGAAACACGTTGCAAGAAGGTTTTTTTTAGATATTATTCTATGCTTGATAGAAAAAGAAGAACAAAAATAAAACAAGATACAAGGAACGAGGGAATAAATATTGATATTGCAGCAGCAATTGACTTGACATCATAATCTCGTGTCAAGCTGCACAGCATCTCTTACTCTTGCATTGACATACAGCAGCTCCAAATGTCATCCTAATTATACTGGCAGAGTAAAGTGTCCTTAGGGAAATACGAAGTAGAAACAAACAAACAATCTTTCCATGCTGTGGGAATGGAACTTACACTTCCATTTTAGTGTTGAGGAATATCATGTGCCATTTGTACCTAAAACATTAGCCATCATTTTTTTTTATTATTATTTGTCTGCTTTTGTCTTTATGATACACTATAGATAGTTACATCCTGTGATGATGGTGTTTCCTGCAAAAAGTTTTGTTATTTTTTTCAAATCTGTGTTCTAAGCAAAATATATGTCCTATTATTGTCCAGATGAATTACTAAAAACAATAGTATACTTCATAATTCTCAGATTTACTTTTTCTCTTATTCATTTTCTTTATATATAGAGAGCCCTGTTGCCACATGGCCAATATTTTAATATTCTTTTTCTCATAGGATGCTTGTGAAGCAGGAACATACCATCAATCTCTTTAAACAGGTAAAGAACAGTAAGAAAAAGTCCAGATCTTCAGCAAACACAGCCATTTTGATTGTTACCAACAGGAGAAAAGCTCTACCTAATTCTTCTTTGAATGAGGGTAGACATATACAAAGATAAAATTCCTTGAAGAGGTCTAAAAAGACACATTTTCAGACAGGAGTAATGATATAAAACCAAGACACATTTCACCTTTAGAGAAAAGAAAATGCAATAGCCAGACAAATAGAAATACAGTGTAGCAGTAGTAGTAGTAGTAGTTGTAGTCGTAGTAGTAGTTGTAGTAGTAACAGCAGCAGTAATACTAGACACTTGTGACTTTAGATATCTCCTGGAGTGGCTCTTCCTCAGTTGGAAAGAGTTGCTGTGCTATAGCACAGTCCACAGATCAGAAATTTGCTGGAAGGGACGGCAATACATGGCATTGACCAGCATGCAGAGCAAGTTGACACATTTCCTTTCCTAAATTCTTGCAGAGGGCGTTTCTATACCCAGGACTCACCGATGCTCTTTTTCATATGTTCAGCAACCACAGAAGCTTTTATCTTTATTCTAGCAGGGCATTTATTTTTGATTATGAGGGAAGTTGTCCACAGAATATTACTCTCCTCTCCATAATATGTACAACCTATAACATTTCATAGAGTAGTTCACATTCACTTTCATCATAAATATTTCAAAGGACCACATCACAAATAAAGGAAGGTTGTTCTCCAAAGTGAAACAAGGTGGTTACTTCAAAAAGTACTAGCTCTGTATGTCAAAATTATTTCCTTAGTGGAAAAAGTTGAGAATAAATTAAAGGTTTGGGCTGGAGCCAGGGGATGCACGTCATCCTTCTCTCACAGAAATTGTATAAAATGGCTTGGATTAACAATAATTTTCCTACATAGTCTCCTAAACAATAAGAAATATTTATACATGATTGCAGTAACTTCACAGATATGCAGATCTGGGCTTTTTGAATTTGTTTTGTTAGTGGGCTCTGTTTGGCCCTTATGAGTTACACCTTCACTCTCCTCTGAGGGTTTATCAGAACAGGGACAGCATGAAAAGAATTTTCATTTTGCTTTGACTTCTCTGACATAGCCTCAAACCAAAGTTTGTGCTTTTCAGTTCTGCTGTTTTCTTCCACTATTGGGCTAGTGTTAACACAATAACCTAAACCAGGAGAAATGTTATAGAACTAAGAGAGGTTTATTGCTAAACTGATCTTTAACTTGCGTGCTGAAAAATACAAGCCAAATATAAACCTTAAAAACGTTATCACATAACAGAGATTATTAGTTTAGAAACAGTTAAGTATATTCTACATGATTGTTATTTTACCCCAGTTAAAGTTTTCAGATAGATCTAAGAAAAATATTGGTACAATATTATATTAAAAGAATAATATTGAAAGTAGCAAATAACTTCAAACACTGCCTGGCATTCACTGGTAACAAACAATGGACAGTGATATATAATAACTTGATATATTACAATATATGTTATTGTATATGTACTGTCACATATGCACACTATATGATATTTTATATAATGTATTCTAGAACACATAAGTCATAACATGTACTGTTCAGTATAAACTTATTGGCTTCTATAATGTTTTTATTTAATTCTGAACTATTTTTCCTTAATATATCAATAAATTAATTGAAGCAAAATATAGATAAATGAAATCTACCACAAACTAAATATTTAGACACCACAGCTAATTAATTTAGTGTAAAGCTTCTTTTAATGGATAAAATGCTTGTTTGAAATTTAGAACTAAAAAAAGAAAACAAAAAAACAAAACAAAACAAAACAAAACAAAAAAACAACAACAAAAATAAACAAACAAACCAACAACAAAATCAAACACCTTTCTGACATAGTTGTTCTGGAAAAAATATTTCCTTGGTTTTTAGGCAGCTCCAAAATTCTGAACTCTCTTATGTGTCATTTACAAGACTTGTCTTCTCATCTTTCCATTTTCTTTTTGTTGTTTTTTTTTTTTTTTTTTTTTTTTTTTTTTGTTTTGTTTTCTTTTAGTATCACCACTGCAGTGTTAGAAAAGCAGAAACACTAAACCTCCAGGTCCAGATGGCATGGCAGGTGAACGACTTTTGGACACAGCAACTTTTTTTTTTTTTTTTTTTATCCCTTTCTTGGAAAACCATCTCTTTTGGAAGATAAGACTGAAAGGTAAGATGGAATCTTTGATCATTTGATTTGCAGAGGTGGAAAAAAAAAAATATATATAAGAGGCAGCAATATGGGTAAGAAATTGGCTAACAGGCCACACTCAGAGTGGTGATTAATTGTTTTTACTTAGATTGTCAGGACAGACACTGGTCATACCTGCAGGGAACGGGGAGTAACTCCCCAGTAACCCCCAAGCCCACTGACCCATTTCCAGAACACTCTGAAGGTACAAACTACTCTTACACTAAAGCCAATAGACCTTTAGAAGCAGAGACTGCTTAATTAGCCTAATGAGTCTGAGTACCTGCCTGGAGGATGGTCAAGGAATAATAAAAGGATGCGTGTCGAAGCCCCGAGCTGTGACGCCCCTCCAGAACTGGACCGTTAAGTTGGATGGACCACACTGGAACCAGGAGTGGTGAAATCTTTCCTTTTGGTCTCTCTCTTTTACCCTCTTTCCCTCTTTCTGTCTCATTTTCTCTCCCAGTCTCTATCCTTATATCCCTGCATAGAAGGCAAGGCTTGTTGGGGCATGTTTAAGGTTTGTCGGTGTAAGGTGTGGGGTTTACAGCTTGTTTCAGAGGTTGCAAGGCTTATTGAGAAAGTTTCATACCAATATCTGTTGTGAACAAATAAAAATCAAGGTTTTTGAATTGAAGAATCCCTGGTGGTGTTTCACTTTAATCCTGACCTGGGAATCAGCAAATCTGAGTCACCACCCTGAGAAACTGGGATGTGACACTGGAGAGCAGCCTTGTTGAACCAGACATCAGTTCCTGGTGGACAAGCTGAACATGAGTCAGCAGTGCTGTGCTGCAGCAACAAAGGCAAATTGGATCCTGGGCTGCATCCACAGGGGCATTACTAGCAAAGATAGATGCATGATCATCCCACTCTACTCAGCACTTGTCATGCTGCACCTGGAGTACCATGTCCAGTTCTGGTTCCCACAGTTCAAAAAAGACATGAGTGGTTGGGAAAGGGTCTAGAGCAGGGCCATGAAGATGATCAAAGGGCTGGAGAACTTGCCCCATGAAGAAAGACTGCAAGGGTTGGGTCTTTTTTCCCCAGAGAAAAGAAGGCTCAGAGAGGGATCTCATCACAGTATTCCAGTACTTAGAGGGTGGCTACAAAGAGGACAGTCTCTCTCTTCACAAGGAGCCACATGGAGAAGATAAGGGGCAAGAGGTACAAGTTATATGGGGAGAGGTTTTGTCTCAATATAAGATAATTTTTAGAGTAAGAACAATCATTCACTGGAACAACCTCCCCAGAGATGTGGTAGAGTTTCCATCACTGGAGGTTTTCATGGTGTGATTGGACAGGGTGCTAAATAATCTCATCTGTGCTCTCTTTCCCACAAAAGGCTGGATCTGATATTTTGAGATCCCTTCCAACTTAAACTGTTCTATAATTTCATGAGAAGACAGGAACTGTAACTGGAATGATCAGATAGATGATTTGCAGAGATCCCATACAATGTTAATGAAGAGGATAGCACTACTACAGAACAGTGGTTTTATGGCTTTATCATGTAGCAGTGATGAAATGTGAAAAACATTTCAACTAAAAATTAATTTTGCAAAATTTAAACAGCTCCTAAACATTAGCTCATATCACTCTAAGCAGTCATTTCTAAACCAGCCCTCATTCCTGTTTCTCATTCCAACTGTAAAGTTTATTTTTAAATGGAAATACTATATTATGGAAGTCAAAAGTCTGACATGTCAGAATTTGCTGCGGAGTGCACAGCTGCTCTCCTTCCCTGAGTCAAGACAGATACTGGAATAAAGAAAGCCACCAGGACACCATCTCAACAAGGTTGCTAAATGCTTCTTATGGCCTTATTGCTTCTTTAATGCCTTATTGAGAGGTAATATCTTACAGAATGTACATATGTAGGATAATCTGCATATTTAATATTCACAAAATTATGTCCCTGTGGAGCTAATGATTTAAAATAATGATCCCATTTATGACAGAGAAAAGGTATTTAAATAAAATATAGTTATCATTTATTTCGCAGTTAATTTAAAACACGTTGAAATGAATGCTTTGGGAAGTCTGGAAAAAAAATACTAAATGAATGAAAAATCAGTCAAAACTCTCAACCTTTCTAATGGTGTATATTTGAGACAAAGGAAAGAGAGAGGTCATGAATGAAATCTGTATTACCATAGTGATTTCATGTTTTCTGCTCTCATGTCTACCATACCACTAGAAATGCTTTAAAGAATATAACGAAAATAATATCCCTTCAGGTAATTACAGCAGGAAATGCTGCAGTCAACTGACTACACCTCCTGTCGTGTAACAGAGAGGTAATATTTCCCCCTTCTTTCCTGTCAGATAACTGAGAACAAAAATAAGGACCAGTTTTTTTCAGCATACCTGTATGTCATTGCTCTCAGTAGAACAGCTAAATTCAGCAAATTGACATTAATTTTAAAACATTTTCAACATTTACTTCTGAGTCCTGTACATATGTCTTATTTGAGTGGATCTGTAGAAGTCAACTGGATTACTTACTGACTCAGCTAAAATCAGTGGGAACAAAGGTGACTCCAAAGTAACCAAGTTCTATTCTTATATGTAAGAATGTGAAACTACCTTTATTGAATAAACAGCCCTGAATTCTTTTTATACATTTTTTAAATGTGACTTTACCTGGAGAGATATCACCTTCCTTTCACTGTAACTCTTACAACTTCATATACTTTGAACCTGGCAAAATATACTTTCAGAGAATCTGTGTGTTGACAAGATTACAGATGTTATATGCAACTTAATCAAGTACATTATGATTCTTTCAGGCATGCACACTTTGAGAAAGAATAACTTTCAATAATTCAGACTGAATTTTATATATTCTGCATAAACAAAAAACACATAAGAAGCATTTTCCAATCCGGAATTATAGACAAATATGTGTTGCCTTAGTCTAAAACTTGGAGTGGAAAAAATATGATTTTTTTAAAAAACAACAACAAATATTTTTCTTGGCAAGTACAATTGTGTGTGTGATTTCTGAAAAGTCAGAAAATACCTGAGAAAGTCAGGATGAAATGATGAGAGGTATAAGGGGCTGAAATGGAGACAGAATACCACAGATGAAATACAATAGTTAAAATATCTTGAGAGATGAATTTTGGATTAGACAAATCAAAGGGTCTGATACTGAAGTATCTAATATGCATTAATTATATGTTTTAGCATTTGTGCTTTTTAAATTGCTTTTAGTCTTATTTGTCACTTGTCGAGGAAAAGGGAAAGCTTTCAGATAACCCACTGCTTCATGCACACACACACACACATGCTAAAACAGAGAGAAAGAAAGAGAGAGGAAAAAAAAAGGTCATCACTGGTCAATAGACAGGATATTTCTGGAATGAATTCTTTTACAATGAATGAAATAAAAAAATAGTCTCTCTGATGTCATTATATACTAACTTCTGATGAACAGTCATTTTGAAATGGCTTTTCACTACCATCTTTAAAGGATGTGTTTTCTGTACAAGTTCAGATATATTATTTCCTTGGTAAAAACCACAAATTATGAGGGAAGAAACATGAAATAACACTATGTGGGTTTCTATGTTGGGTTTTCAGTTATCTTTTTCTGGAGTTTCACTCAAATCAAGAGTGGCCCTGAACATTTTTCTAAAAGATATCCATAGTGTCTCTTCCAAGACATTATGCAGCATCTGTTCTTTTGGTTTTGAGTATAACTTGAACACTGAGATATTGCAGCTTGTGAGAATATTCTCTTACCTGGAGTAATGCTGGTGCTTTTATTTTCTTTGCAATGTAAGATCAGGTCACTTGGCTTGAGGAAACTTTTTTTTTACACTTATCCCCCTTCTTGGAAGAGCTCCGTAGTGCCAAAATTAATTCAGGTAGGAAGAAATAAAAGGTCAACATCTCCAATCTCCCCATTAAGTTTCTGCTCAATAGTGGTTCAGGGTTTTGTATATAGTTTTGAGACCTTCCTTGTAGTCCCTTTCCTTTCCCAGCTACCTGTCATGAATATCCTTACAGCATTTCCATGTGGAAAATGGGATTGAATTTGCTTAAGCTGAGAGTTGACCTGAGGGTGAGCGAGTATTGTTACAATGCCACCACCAGCTTTAAAAAAAAAGCAGACTAATTTTTCTGATTAGAACTTGCTGTTTATTGCTTGAAAATGCATGTAGGTGAAAAGAATGAGGCGGTTGACTATGTTAGGAGCAGGCAAGACACACCACCACTTGGCCTGGCAAGGGCTGAAGCTCTGAATGAGCTCAGAGGCAAAACTTTATATCCCTGAAAACTTGCAGTTTAAAAATGCAATGTACACAGAGAGTTAGATGACAGCTGAGTGTGTATTTTAACAATCATCATTTTGGACTTATGTTTTTTAATTTCATTTAAATCCCACTTCTAAGAGCCTTAATATCATCCTGTCCATAATAAGTGACATATAAGTAGGACTAATGAGTTTAAACTGAGAAAAAGAAATGTCATTTCCATAATATAGTCCAAATAAATATTCTCTTCTCCCAACATGTCAAGAGTTGTCAAGTGCTGACAATAAGTGTTCCAGAGAAAACTATATTTGCTTCTTGTTTTTTTAGGTATTTAATTACACTTTCTCACAAATAAAACGTTAACTATTAACAAAGTCATCAAAACAAAGCACTACAAAGCAAAACAAAGCCCAAAATATCCATCAATTCAACAAAGGAAGCAAAGGAATTCAGACACAACAGGAAAATGAAAATGATGTGAAGGTAGAAGCAGAAAAACTTTATTAAAACATAAAATATGTGTGAGTTCTGTCACCTGTTTACTAGGACTCCTTACTCATGCATATAGTTGTGTTAAAAAAGTTTATAGTAAGTCTTCTGTGATAAATCTCTTCCTTTAAAAATGTTTAATTCATTTCTGTTCACCATATGAATACAGGAAATTATCCAGTCATTTTACTATGTTGGATCTTCTCTTGAACATGAGCCAACTATGTGCTGCTGCAGCAAAGAAGGGTAATGGTGTCCTGGGCTGAATTAGGCATTGCTGTCAGGTCAAGGGAGGTGATCGTTCACTTTGACTGAGCAGTGGTGAGCCCACACCTGGAGTACTGGGTCCAGTTCTGAAAACATGTACAAGAGACATATAGACATACTGGAGAGAGTCCAATGAAGAGTGACAAAAAGAAGGCTCAGGGGGATCTTATCCATGTGTATAAATACATGAAGTGAGAGAGCAAAAAAGACAGATATAGGTTCTTTACAGTGGTGTCCAGTGACAGGACCGGAGGCAACGGGTAGAAACTGAAACACAGAAGGTGTTGTCTGAACATCAGGAAACACTTTTTCACTGTGAAGGTGCCTGAACACTGGCACAGGATATCAGGAAAAGTCATGGAATCTCCAACCTTTAAGATATTCAAAAGCCACCTGGACACAGTCCTGGGCAACCAGCTCAAGGTGGCCTTGCTTAAGCAGAGGAGTTTGACTAGATGACATCCAGAGGTCCCTTCCAACCTCAACCTTTCTGTGATTCTCTAATTTTGGATAGAAGTCTTAAAAATAACAATAAAAACTATACATTTTCTCCCACAGATACTTAAGTTACAATTGTGAAAGCCAGAATTATATCTCCAGCCAATGGATTAAATATGATAAATTAATTGCTTAGGAAAAGGAACATATCTTTTCTGTTCTTGTAACTTATCAAGGAGGATGATATTCTTCTTGAGTTTTTTAGACACTGTATGCAAAATTTTGGAAAATAAAAAAAATGTATATATGTGTATGTGTTTGAACATTTACACAATACATGCATATCATCCATCAGTGGGCCAGCTAATTCAAATAGCACATTTTATTGTACATTACTAGTATGCAATTATACAATAAGAAAAAAAATGGCGTTTCTTTTCTATACTTGTTTAGAAATTAAGTTCAGTAGATCCTTTGAAATGAAGAAAGATTGAGGTTTTTTTAGAGGACATTGAATTTTCTTTTGTATGTTTCTAAATGAATGGTATAGATCATTTATATGATGAATCTCCTGTTCCCTAGTTATATAGAGAAACAAAGACAATTTCAACACGTGCAACTTGGTTTCAACTAAGTCTATGTGTACATAGCAGTTACAACTGGGGTATTTTAGGACTGAAACCCCCACAGAATCTTTAAATAACTACAATGTATTAAAAGCATGAAAGTGACCATACAAAAGTAAAGATTTCATCTTAGGAGCTATCATATATACTTTTACTAGTGTGCTACTGCATATCTTCATTTTAAACATTTTCTGCTTCTGTTAACTAGACTAAAACAGTATGTGCCTGTACCAGTAATGACTGAAACTCACCATAAATATATTTTCACTCTGTGTTGAAGACTGCAGTGGCCTATGAGGCCATGATGACAGGCAGAGTCATAACTTCATGCTCTTCTACAAGTGCAACAGAGCATCCTTTCTAGCTCCAGCAAAGGGGTTATGCATGTCTGGCACCCTGAAACTGAACCATGTTCAACTGGCATGCCTGAAACTGGACTTTCTAATATATCACTGTGTTGTTGAATTTCTATATCATTGGTATTACACTTGATGCTAAAAGGTATTTGAAACACAATAAAAAGTTCTAAGCAGATACAATAAAGAGAGCAACATTGCAGTCTATCTTTCTATAAGTTTTGGTTGTTTTTTTTTTTTGTTTTTTTTTTTGTTTTTTTTTTAATGTATTTTTAGTGTATTTTTTAAAGGAATTGTGAAGAACAAAGAGAGAAAACAGGTGCTTTTTTTCCACAATTATTCCCCCTTAAAAAATAACAGTTTCCCCCTGGAGTGCTATAAAGGTGTTAAGTTCTACCTCTGCAAATCTGCGGAGGAAATACAGCTGTTGGGGGTGTAGACTTAAATCCTATTTATGGCAAAGAAATCCAACAACTGGCTGTTATCAAAATGAGGAGGTCATACCCTCTTGTTCCATCTATTTATCTCCTCTGCTCTTAGCTGCACCCATTCATTTTCCTGGACCCCTCAAGTGAGACAGTGAAACTTACATGGCCAGAGTAAAATAAATCAGGAAAAATGTGAGAAGCTTTCTTTCCAGTTAGAATGCAACTGAAGTCTTCAGCAAAAGGGAGTTGTTAGGATTTCAACTTTGAGCTGATGAAAAGAGGTGAGGTGCCAAACCAGTGGGCTGTTAGCTTGGGTCACCTGCTCCTAGGAGCAGCTCCCTTAAGACTGCAGCATATCAAGACCTATATTATTTTGCTTAATGTTAAGGGCTTAATTAATTTTCTGTATTACATCAAATGAATCACATTCACGAAGGGGTCAATGTGTCTCAAATCCTGCCTCACTCTCAGACCTAAATGTCCAATTTTGAGATGTAGAGACATGTCTCTTCCTATTCAGAAAGCACAATCCCAAGTTTATTCTCTCTCTGCCATCCGTATCAAGAATTAAAAGGTGCCAAAACCTCTGACAAAGCATGTCCTAGAAAAGATCTTTCTTTACTATAAAGCATCACCTAAAAAGTGGATGCCAGAATTTGAGTTTCTTTTGCTACTTTTGGGGATGTCAATTCCAATCTACTGGCAGCAAACCATTCCTAGTATTCTGTAGAGAAGTCTCATTTCATTTAACTGAAGTTCTGTTACATTATGTAGCATAATGGGTAGTCCTTTTGTGTTGGGTTGGGTTGCAGAACAGTATCTATGCCTGGTTGTTAGTATACATTTCCTGTGGATTCTAGTGTCTAGGAAACCTACAGAGGGTAGAAACAAGGACAGATAGACTGGGAGAAATACAGAGAAATTGTCTGAGCAGCCAGTGATCAGGTTAGGAAAGCCAAAGCCCTGATAGAATAAATCTGGCCAGGGACATCAAGGGCAAAAAGAAAAGCGTCTACAGGTAGGTCAGTGACAAAAGAAAGACTAGGGAAAATGTGGGTCCTCTCTGGAAGGTGGTTACCCAGGTAATGGATAAGGCTGAGGTTCTCAATGAATTTTTTGCCTTAGCCTTCACCAGTAAGTGCTCCAACTACACCACCCAAGATGCAGAAGACAAAGGCAGGGAGTGAGATAATGAACCACCAACTGTAAGAGAAGATCAGGTTCAAGACCATCTAAGGAACCTGAAGGTGTGCAAGTCCATGGCATGTGATGAGATACACCCATGGACCCTGAGGGAACTGGCAGATTAAGTGGCTAAGACACTATCCATCATAGCTGAGAAGCTGTGGCAGCCCGGTGGAGTTCCCACTGACTGGAAAATGGGAAGCAAAACTCCCATTTATAAAAAGGGAGTAAAGGAAGACATGGGAAACTACAGGCCAGTCAATCTCACCTTTGTGTCTGGCAAGATGATGGAGTGAAACCTCCTGGAAACTCTGCTAGGGCATGAGAAAATAAGGAGGTGATTGGTGACAACCAACCCTCACCAAGGACAAATCATGCCTGACAAATTTGGTGGCCTTCTATGACAAGGATACAGTGTTGGTGGATAAGGGAAGAGCAGCTGACTTCATCTACCTGGAATTGTGCAAAGCATTCAACACTGTCCTGCATGACATCCTTGTCTCTAAATTGGAGAGACATGGATTTGATGGATGGATCTCTTGGTGAATAAGGAATTGGCTGAATGGTTGTACTCAAAGATTTGCAGTCAACAGTTTTATGTCCAGGTGGAGAACAGCGACAAATGGCATTCATCAGGTGTTGGTGTTGGGTCTCATTCTGATTAACATCTTTGTTGGTGAGATGTACAGTGGGAGTGAGTGTACTCTCAGCATGTTTGCTGACAACACTAAGCTGTGTGGTGCAGTAGACATACTGGAGGGAAGGGATGACATCCACAGGGACTTTGACAGGCTGGAGAGGTGGGCCTGTGCAAGTCTCATGAAGTTCAATGAGGCCAAATGCAAGGTCCTGCACATGGGCTGAGGCAATTCCAAGCACAAATACAGGCTGGCAGATGTACTGATTGAGAGAAACCCTGTGGAGAAGGACTTAGGAGTATTAGTGGATTAAAATGTGACTAAGAGCAAGAAATGTGTTCTTGCAATCCAGAAAGCCAACTGTATCCTGGGCTGCATCAAGAGAGATGTGGCCAGCAGGTTGAGGGAGGTGGTTCTTTCCCTCTACTCTGCTCTCATGAGACCCCACCTGGAGTCCTGTGTCCAGCTCTGGGACTCCCAACATCGGAGGGACATTGACTTTCTAGAGTAGGTCCAGAGGAGGCCACAAAGATAATCAGAGGGCTGGAGCACCTCCCTTATGAAGACAGGCTGAGAGAGTTGGGGTTGTTCAGCCTGAAGAAGAGAAGACTTTGTGGAGACCTTATAGCAGGCTTCCAATACTTAAAGAGGGCCTACAGGAAAGATGGGGAGGGGCTCTTTATCAGGGATTGTAGTGATAGGATGAGGGGTAATGGTTTTAAACTGAGAGTAGATTTATATTAGATATAAGGAAGAAATTATTTACTTTGAGGGTGGTGAGACACTGAAACAGGTTGGCCAGAGATTGTGGATGACTCCTTCCTGGAAGTGTTCAAGGCCAGTGTTACAACTTGCACTGGAAGCCCAGGAAGTCATAAAGGTTCTGTGATCCCCTCAGTTTAAATTAAGGTGAAACGGCACCAAACGTCCGTTATAATGTTTTACTTGAGGTAGAAAGAATGTAAACTTGGAAAAGGATAGTAAGCAATGTGATCTCTTTTTGAGGGAAGGGAAGGGAAGGGAAGGGAAGGGAAGGGAAGGGAAGGGAAGGGAAGGGAAGGGAAGGGAAGGGAAGGGAAGGGAAGGGAAGGGAAGGGAAGGGAAGGGAAGGGAAGGGAAGGGAAGGGAAGGGAAGGGAAGGGAAGGGAAGGGAAGGGAAGGGAAGGGAAGGGAAGGGAAGGGAAGGGAAGGGAAGGGAAGGGAAGGGAAGGGAAGGGTCCAAACTGTGGCTTAAAATGTATAGGCATTTTATATATAAACATTGTTTATAACCTGGATTTTTTTTTGATAAAATTAAAAAAACATGGATATTTAATCAACAATAAAAAAAGAAAACAGGGATTTCAGGTATGAGTGTTCCTGTGGGACCTTGATAGCAATCACAAATTGATATCTGGGAAGAATGAGAAAGAAAATATCACATAATCTTTTTTATGTTTAATACAAAAAAAAAAAAAAAAAAAAAAAAAAAGAGAGGTTTCTTTTTTTTTTGTAGATAGTATTCCCTTTGAAGTTTTTAAAGAATTTTATAAATGTATATTGTCAACAACATTGGAATTAGGTAAAGCTCATTAGCTCACCTACCTCAGGAAAGTCAAAGTGACTCTAAACCAAGAAATGAACTAATGTCTACCATTTGTTTGTTACTTGTAAGCAACTATAGTCTTGTACTGAAGTGTTATTTGAAGGGAGAGAGAAGTATGGTATTTTTATGCCAAATGGCAATTGAAAAAAGACAAACTTGCAGGGTTTCAAACCCTTCTTCAGGATTTTGTATTCTCAGTGTCTTCTTGTAAAAGACCTGCACATATTCAGACACTGAATAGCCTTAAATACATGAATATTAGTGAATAGTGTCACTCTTTCCATACATAAGCATTTGCCCGACTGGCAGTTAAATTCAGTATGACAAGGGTCAGATTCTTTTTCAGATCCTGTCAACTGCAATTTAAAATCAGTGGAGATGATTAACATTTTTATTTCCTGAGGTAGCCAAAAATGTGTCTATCATCTAGAATATCTTTAACCTTCAAGGCTTACAAATAAATCCCTGCACTCTTGATGGCCTAATTAGCAACCCATTCAAAATGCCTGAAGTGACACTTAGGGCAATAAGTTAACATGATGATTGCTGTCCTTCAGCCTTTTTGGGTAGACTTTAGGAAATCTTCAGTTTATCAGCTCTGTTTACATTCTCAATTAAACATATACTTTGGTATTGTGATTTAAAATATCACCCAAATGGTCTGAAAATTATATTTGGAAATACTAAAGAGCAACCAGTTATTGAATTAGCTGAAAGGTCAGGAAGCAGTACCTGTTTTTTTTTTGTTTGTTTGTTTGTTTTTTTTTTTATTAATGAATACCTAGACAGTGTTAGAACCACAGACAGGTAGCAAGCAAAGTACTTTGCAGAAATGAATAAATAGATAGATTACAACCAGGTAAATAGGAACTGGGGGACATGCTTATGTTTTTTAATTTATAACTAATGAATAAGGGACTTATTATGTGGAGTGGCTGGAAGAAAATGGGCATATTATGAGTGATCCAGACCGAGGGGCCTTACAACTGCAGCTGTTGTGAAGGACATATGCAAGTTTGAAAGAGATAATGAAGTTGGGGTTTTGAGAAACTGCCTATGTTGCAAAGACGTAAGGAGGCTGGAATGTAAAAAACAAGATAACAAGATGTAGAAACAGAATGTAGGTACGGCAGAACAAGGCATGTGAACAAGCAGCTTTAACCTTTTAGCAACCAAAACGTAATGCGTGCGCTTTGTGCTAGTGTATAAATTGTTGTGTATCCTTTAATAAAGTGGCATTAACTTGATCACATTGATCGTGTATGTTGTGTCCAAGACTTCTGCCTCAATATTATGTACTACATACAGGAGATAAGGTGATCTTCATGAGTTACTGTCTAAATATGTGGCAATTACAGTACAGCTGTAATATCTCCTGTATATATTGTATCTATTGTGAACAGTAGGGAAAGAAACATGTAAATATAAGCTGCAGAGAAGAGAAAAAAGAAGACAGGAAAAATAAAAGGGTAGGAAAGAAATTTCAAACAGAGGAGGAATAAGGTTTTACTATCAACTGCCACTGAATATAACTTATAAAACTACAGAGCTGCAGAGTTATATCTATAGCTCTAACGGTCTGAACTCACTATGGTTTTGTCCATACAAATCAGGTGAGGAGTTTAGTGGAGAAGATCAAAAAATAATTAAGCGTATTTACATTAGTATGACCCAGGAAAAACTCCATTGCAGTCAGAAAAATTACTCTCTGTTGTGGTGTGAGCCTGGTTGGCAGCTAAATGCCACGCAGCGGCTCACCCACCCTCCCTTCACTTGGGAATGGGGAGGAAATCGGAGGGGCAAAGGGAAACTCGCGGGTTGAGATAAAAACAGTTTAATAACAGTAATAGAATAATACGGTGACAGTATAAACAGGTAATGTACAATACAGTTGCTCACCACCCGCCAACAGACACCCACCTGCTCCCAGATAACGATCCCAAACACAAAGACACTGCAGCAACACTCCCAGAAGTGAAAGCCCCTCCTGGCTCACTCCTTTCTTTATATAGTGAGCACAATGTCACATGACATGGAATATCAGCCAATCCAGGCCCAGGACTCCAGCTGTGCTCCCCCCGCCCCCCACGCGCCCGCACATAGGCAAGGGCACAGGGAGCTGGAGAGCCCCTGGAACCTCAGTGTGCATCAGCACTCCTCCAGCTACCAAAACGAACATCAACTCTATTCCAGCCCGAACCAGGACACTTTCTTACTGGTGAGGTAGTATGAATATAGAATTATACCCTCATAATTAATTCCATAAGCATAACAAGGAGAATAAATTTAGCTTGAGATTGGGTTGTGATACCACATGTGAGAAATGATGCACATGAATGTGAGGAGAATGTTTCAGGTAAACGGAAGTGTCAGATATACAGAAATCTCAGCTGCAGAAAGAGGAAAGTCATGCTGAGAAAACTGAAGAAGACAGGGCAGATATGAGTACATATAAAATGGGAAGAAAACACTGAAAGTGAGCAGAATAGACAAACCAACATAGCTATAGTACAGGTAAATGTCCTGAGTTAGCAGTAGAGGGATCATGCTGTGTCTGATGCTATTCCTCTCCCCTTTCTATTCAGAAATAAGATTAATTTAGAACATAGGCAAGTAGAGCTATTCCAGCAGCAGGCTGTATAAGCATAAGTAGTATTGTTCCACTGAACTTAATGGATCTATCTGAGTCTTTAATCTGGGTCAATGAATAGAGTTGTGAAGACTTTGATTGTAGGAGACAGTGGATAGAATTAGTCTGTTTTTAGAAGGAAAATATTAGAAATCTTAATGAGTTTGAACTCCGAATGCATATCTGATACAAAGAAATATGACCATTTCTTGATTGACAGTCTTCAGAAATAGACTGCAAGAACACAGTAAATGATACATCTGTATTGTCAAGTTACTGGTTTAGTGACTGGTTACTAAAAATCTTTCAAAAATTGTAAAGTAGTGTCTGTCACCATCCCCCCCCCCACCTTGTGTCAGCCTAAAAACTTGTGTGTAAATTTAAAAATCTTAAAATAACAATGACAACAATAACAGTAATATAAATTATATAGAGAATATTTTAAATTTCATCTATATTAAATTTTCCAATTGCTAGATTATTTTAGTTTCTCTATATATATATATATATATTTTTTTTTTCCCTGTATGCTAAAGAGTCTATCGTTTCAGAAGTCATGTCTTATCAATGGAATAGCTTACTTATGTCAGTAACAGGGACAATTCTGGACATATCTTAGTGTGGTTTAGAAAAAAAAAAAACCATCTAATTTCTGCATGGCCTAACATCTCCTCTTCTACCTATTTTCGGTAATTGCATGACCAGCCTCACCACAGTTCTTTCCTCTTCTCTTTCTACAATGAATGCTTGGACATAGAAATCCAAGTCCTCCTAGAAGATGCAAAAAACCATTTATTTCTCAAAACTGATTTTGACCATCAGACTGCCCCAGACGTGCTCCCAAATTTCCCAAGATTTCCTGCATCAATTTCTACACAAATGACAGTACACTCAGAAAGAAAAGAGATTTCATTTTCACTTAATAGACCTATCCAATACAAGTCCTCTTGAAAGAAGAAATGCACCAGGTTATGATTTCAAGGAGAGAACATCTCAAACATTAAACTGCATAAACCAAATCCATCCCTGTAATAATTCTAATTAAGGCAGACCTCAGTTCAGCTTCATATGTGGAGTTTTTAGGCCATACAAAATGTGATAATCTTTAGTAATGCATTTCAGGTGAATATTGTTTTTAGTAATGCATACCATGTGAATACTGTCTAAAGATTTTTAAGAGGTGAATGTTCATAGAAACATAGTCTTTTTATCCCCATTTTAACCCCATTCATAGTCTTTTTATCACAATTTCCACTGCTTATGTTTAGTGTAAACTGTTCACTCATTCTGCAAAATGGTAGTTAAAATGATATATCCTAGAAATATGATATCCATTTTTTCACACTATCTTCACAGATCATGCATATGAAAAAAGAAGCAGGCAGCGAGCTAGTTACTAAATAAGCAATTCACAAATAAACATTACTGCTTCCAGTCCTTTTACTCATAACAATTGTCTCCAGCATGTTTTCTTTCAGCTTTGTGGTGAAAAATATCCAGGATATTGTTTGGAACAAATTACGTGTAGTTTCATGTGATTCAGTCTGACTTTTATTGTGCTGCACATACTCACAGTCTTTATAATTCAAGTACAACACAATCTGTCATTAATCTTACATCACAAGATAAGAAGTAGAAGCATTAAGAATACTGGATGAGTAAGACACCTTAGAAGGAAACTCTAATAGATGTGATAACATGCATACAAAACCATCTGCAAGGCAAAATTCTGTAAGATACAGAAGTGATGAAATGGCAAGATAAAAAAAGACAAGCGACATTAGAATGGAATGATTAATGAAGTACTATTCCATAAGATCATGGCAGGAGTATAATGTTACATGAAAAATCAAATAAAATCTTTGAGGTAGGAAAGAAAATGAGCTTGATAGCATCACTGGATTGTCAGTATGGACACAGAATACAAATAATTATCTGTAATATAAGTATGTTAAATAGATAATTAGTAGATGTTAACCAAACTAGACAGATCTTTGTAAGTCTAGATTCTTATCCTGCAAAAGAACTAGATTTTTTCCTACTTTCTAGAAAGACACTGAGTGGACTTTAATCATTCCAGAGTACAATAAGCTGATTTTATTGCATAAACTATTTTCTCCAGCAATGGAACAGGGAAGATAAAAGTTTTCAAAATGCAGGAGGAACAACATATTTCTTTATTCAGAATCAGATAAATCTGGCTGAACATTTGGCTCTGAATAATAATTATAAATCCATTCCTTCCATCAATTACTGAACTACTTTCAAGCAAATTCCAGATTATAACTGTGAATCTCTGCAAATCTTAAATATATGTCAAATGGATCTATAGAAAAATGGGTGGATATTTAACAAAATAATAAGGCCTTGGTTATCTGGACCAAAACAATTTTGGATCAGACATTTCATAGAATCCTATCATGAAATGCAAAAAAACTGTGACTCATCTATCATGATGTCAGACTGTTTTGCTGTGCTAGAATTGTGCCAGCATAAAAGTTAGCCTTGCTGATTCTCCTAGGGGTATTCTTATAAGTTACTATTTCCTTATGAGGAATGAGATACAAAAGGCAGCAAGAGATTTTAAGGTACGGAAAATCTATTATGATTCTAAATCAAAGTCAAAAATCCATATAATGTCAAGACACTCTTCTAAATTAGACATCACAGATGGAAGCACTCATAATTGATTGTCTGTCAGAGTTGAAATGAAGATACAGTTTAATTATATCCTTACAGCAAATATGAGGACAGGAAATGTTACAAAAATCTATAATTCTGAAGAAAAGGTTGCTATCCGAAAACACACCAAAAAAAAAAAAAATGGGAGTACTTATTGTCTGTACTAGTGAGGATCATTTCACTTCAGCTATGTAGGTAGCCATAAAGTAACCCTATGTACACAGGCTGCAATGTAATTTTCAGGTTGGCATTTTTGTGGTGTGCTAACTGCCTCCGATCAAGGGGTGCCAACAGAGCTGAGCATTTACCTTTTGGTAGGCACTAGAAATTTTTAGGGTTAAAATGGACTAGATCTTACAGCAATTTTAAAGAGAAATATTACATGATCAAAAATGAACAAATAACTCTTGGTTTTGAATGCACTGATTTTTTTTTTTTTTTTTACAGATCTGAATAATCATAATTAATCCTTCATTAAATTTAATGTCACTGATATCTCCTCCATTATTGATAAGTGCCTATATTTCAAGCAATGTAGCTGAGCAGCTTGAGGTAGATTAAATTCATTGGGTTTTGGCTTTTAGCTGCAAGATGAACACATAGCTTTTAAGCACTGAAAACAAAATAGAGGCAGTAGCCTCTAGGAGCTTGTTTCAGTGTTTTCTGCCTAGTTTTAGAAACATTTTAACCCCATTTTGACAGTGGTTCTGTAAGGTTCTGAGAATTTAGGGGACCAATAAAAAAATCTATTGAAGTCAACAGAGAAATCCTTGGCAATATTTTCATCACCAAGTGAAGACAAAATCTGAAGACTGAGCAGGATGAGGGCCAGGACCCTCCACATTCTCTGTCTACAGTATTGGCTGCAGCCCAGACTTAAATCAGACTTTGTGGGTGAAGTGAATGCTGGAATCCAGAAACATGATATTGATGATGTCTGAGCATTTCTTTGTTAAATCCATACTGGAAAACAACAGTACACTGGGTTTCCAAATAAAGGGTTTTTGGTAATGGAACTACTCTCCTCACTCTGTAAACCATGCAGACCTGTTTCAAGCTGCCTGTTGGGAAAGGCTGTTTGCTAACACTAATCATGATTGGACATAGGGTGAGAGGGAATTTGTTTGTCCAAGCCAACGCCCAGGATTTTTTTGTTCAGGGTATTCAGTGATAAGGAAAATCACATACCAGTCCTTGGCCCTGTATCTGGCCTTCTCTTTACTAGTGTAGATGCAGTCCAAGTCCCTGAACAACCTCAGAATATACTCTGAGGAAGCCTTTTAATGTGAACGTGGATGTTTACAGTATGAATATTAGGAGAGTTTTGGTGTCGAGGGATGACTTGGACTCCAGTTTAACAGATGGTACATCCTAGTGAATTCAGCAGGTGGTTGAATAAACCTGTGGAGAAGTATAAAGTAAATCATTTCACATGTTTAAATTGCACAGCAAAGGTTTGATCCAGCTAGATGCAGAAGCCTTTAATGAGATGTTTTAAAACTACTGAACTGTGGTATAATAGCAAATGTCAGTTTGTGTGCCAATACAGATATATATACACTTGAAATATATATATATGTTCACATTTTTTTTTTAATATTCCATAAGATCAGTATTATTAGAAAGCACTCAGTGTGTTTGGTGTTGGTCTATACATTTTCAATCATAATGTTTTGTCTAAATACAGAATTTGGCATTTTACCAAATAAAAAAATCCTTTCTTCTATAGGTATCCTGTCATGGCTTATAATGTGAGAAATTAACATAACTGTAAAGTTGATTAGTACTGATTCATCCAATTTTCTGCAATACTTGCTGTTTCTCTCTAGGCATCTGTTATTGCATCACAGTTATTTAATTTTTTTAAGCAGCAGTGTTTTTAATTTAAATATAAATCAATTAATGTGTACTTGTTTGGTAAAGAAACCTACAGTCACCTTGAAAGACAGTCAGTGGATATATTTTTTTAGTTGAGATTGTAATAGCCATAACAACCTTAATGTACATTGCAACTATAAAACAAATGAATCAAGTTTTTAAGGCTAATATTAAAATCCATCTAGGAAAAGTGTATATAGCAATTTTTGTTTCCAAAATATATGTAGATGGAATGAATTATTGCAAATAAAAAAAATAATAATTTCTTTGATGATTTATATCTTAAAAGATGCAGATTTTATTAGTGGCAAAGAAATGTAATTAACCTGAGAGGACAGACCCTGATGCTGCCTTATTCATTGATGTATCTGTAGCTATAATTTGTCAGCAGATATTTCCGCATGTTAGTAGATATTTTTGTCTGTTCTTTGCGAACAATTCACAGTGAAATTCTGTAGAACTATCTGACAATGATGTGCAGATAAATAAAGAAGTCCAACAACTGTACACTTGGAATGTGTTTAATCAAATAAATAACTACTTTATAGTCACCTGTTAAGCAAATTGAAAGCAGATGTTATATCAGTAGTTCATAGCAATTATAGTTATAGTCCATATTTGACAATTTGTCCTACTAGTAAAAAAGACATGAAAGTCACTTGAATAGCTAGCTAAAGTATTTCTATAAAGTGGACTGTTCAAGTCAAACTTTGATGTTTCTATTTAAGGTGCGTCACTTATCATGGAGTGATAAAGAATCATTTTGGTACCAAAGATACCTTTCCTCTTTTCCTTCAGTCTCTTTTAGCTGTTCTGTCACCTTGCTGTGATTGGAAACTTGAAAACCCTCTTCCAAGGCACTAGCAGCAACAGAGCTTGGAGATTTGTCTTCTTTAAGCAACTCTTACAAAGTGTCAGTTTTTCCAGGCACAAGCTATGATCATAATAAATGGGATGTAATCTGATCTCTTAACTAGGTTATCGACACTGCAGAGAGGGATGATTTTTTCACCCAAACGAGTTATGAACATGTAAACTGCTTGCGAGGTTGCTAAAACTGATGGTAAACGTTATGTGCAATGAACACTGGTCTCCAGCTAAAATGGATTTAGAAAAGATAGACAGTGAAGAACTGGGAAAAGGATTTAAATATACAATTATAATTTTCAGAAATATGAAAAGCTTTATTTCAAAATTAATAGCAAAAGTAGTTCTTTATATCTACCAAAGGTAGACATGCATATTAGTAAAAAATATTTAATAAAAAATAATGAGCCTATATTAATTCAAATTATACTTGATATAGTCTAGAAAATCATAGTTAAGCAAATTAGCTAGGGAGACTGGGTAATTCACAACATTAAATCTTATTTAAAACAGACATATTCAGACAATAACAGACAATAATGTTCTCTTACCTGGTCTAGACCCATTTGTTTATGCCTCTGAGCAGTGATCTAGACCAAAACAACTCCTGAAGACACTTTCAAACCTATGTTTCTATGATTGCATTATGAAGCTCGTTGTTTCTATTCTGAAAAATGGCAGCTTGTGTATAAACTGTGAAGAGTACTGGAACATCTATTAATATTTCCTAAAGGAATATTCTGGAGATAGAAATATGATCTGAAGCTCTGTCTGCTACTTTTATAAGACTAAAACAAAAGATATGTTCAGAGAAGGTGATTCTGAGCACTGTTAATTATCTGTGTTGGAGGCTCTCACTTCAGCAACATTCAGTATGGCACCGAGACTGTTTTTTTTCCCCTTCAGAACTGGTTCTTGTCATGCTAACAGGGTTTTGGATTTTTTACTCTTTTTTTTTTCTCTTGGTTCTAGTGAGCCTGAAATTACTTTTTACATAGCATTACTATCCTACTGATTGTATTTTTAGATACAATAAAGAATTCTGAGCCTTTTCTTTTCATATGCCTCCATAATATGATGTATTGAATGTTTTATGCTTTTACATACAAAACATAATGATAGAACTAGTCATGTTATTGGCAATGTAAAAAGCAAAAAAAAAAAAAAAAAACCAAACAAACAAATGTTAATCATTCTAGAAAGGTGATTTTCTTTTGAACTGAGTAACACTAATTATTTCTGCCTGAGATACATTCAAAGCAGCTGTGCATGGGTTGGACTGTTTAGACTTACTGCTTGTCTTTGTTTCTCTTCTGCATCCTATATTTGTTTTGTTTCTTTCTTTCTTTTTAAGTCAATTGCTTACAATGTAGCCATAAGCTTATGCCTATCATTATAAAGATACACAAACAGATATGATGAAATGAAAATATACACAACCTACTTTATCATAGTGGAAGGAATAGTGTGTGCAGAACTAGCTCATGAATAAGTTTAATAAAGCTAGAGGGCTCTCTGAAATACAACAAAATTGAGTTTAAAATTTCATCAATGAGGAAAAGTAAGAAGTCTAGATTTCTCTGGTAATTTATTAGAAAAAAAAAAGAAAAAAAAACCAAACAAAAAACAACCTACTATCTCTGCACAGCCATAGTTCATCTTTTTCAAGAAGTACTATTAGTATCTTTATTAGTAATAGCTTGACTGATCTAAAAAAACATGAGGTTTTTTCATGATATGCCAGTGTGCTGTATCATTGTAATCTGGAATCCTTAGCTCTGCAAATTAAATTCTAAAATGCTTTACATCATTATGGCTTCATCTAATACTTCTGTCAGACCAGTGCTGTATTTTATCAGTGCAATGCTGTGCAGAGATAACTGGTTGTAAGTAAGTGAGCTTTAGTAGAAGACTGTGATGCTGAACTGAACTAGATTTTCTTCCTTCTTCTAGTCCTTTAGGTTACACCAACACAGCATATGCATCAGGAAGACATACTTGACCCTCAGGTCAACAGCCAGAGTGAGAAAAAGTTCAAGATCAGTCCCTCTAGTCCAAAATAAAGTGTACAAAGAAATAGATGCCCATGTAAGTAATTTTTTATGAAATAAAGTTGAGGGTATCAAAGCTATGAAGTGTATTGTGAGAGTGTGCAAGGGCATTTGAAGATGCAGAGCCTGTTATGGTAGGTTAGGAAGGTGTTACAAAGTACAGAAAGAGTTGGAGCTGGTTCAGTGTTTTCTGTGATGTGAGTTGGTACGTGTTCCTCTTGGCATGAACCGAGCAGGTAGGCAGGAAATCAGAACCTGGGACTGACCTCTGAATTTAGCCAGCAGCTGTAGAGAAGAACACTAAGAATGAATATATGTCGTGGTTTAGGCCTGATTGGCAGCCAACCACAATGCAGCACCTCTCTCTCCCTTCCCCTCCGGCAATGAGAAGGGACAGAGAGCCAGGCTTGGGGTTCAAGATAGGATTGGGATGGGGGAAAATCCCCCTTTTATGATCACGAGCAAAAGGCAGACTCGTTAGCGGAAGAAAAAAAAGAACACACATTTATTACAGACACTAACAACACATAACAGAGTAAGACAGTGAGAAGCATTGCCACATCTTGAGAACACCTTCCCCCCACCCCTCCCTTCTTCCTGGGCTCAGCTCTGCTCCCGATATCTCTACCTCCTCCCCCAGTGGCGCAGGGGCAGGGAATGGGGGGTGCAGTCAGTGCTGCCACTTCCTTCATGTTCGGTGAGGGGAGTGTCCAAAACTTGTTACCCCCTGTTCCATCGTGGTCCCCCTCTCACAGGAGACAGTCCTCCACAAACTTTCTCTGACTTGAATTCCTCCCATGGGCCGCAGCGTTCCCCACGCTGCTCCGTCATGTGTCACTAACTTCCTCCGACTGGATTCTCTCCCACGGCTGCAGCCCTTCCCGAGCTGCTCCAGCGTGGGACTCCCCCGCATGCTGCAATCCTCCCAGCACTTAATTACAGCAGCGGGGCTACCTTTTCCCATGAGACCCTGGCCTTCTTTGGGCACAGACCTTGATCAGCTGAGCAGGAACAACAGGCTGTAAATCAATGTCTGCTCCACCGTAGATCTTCATGGGTGGCAGGGGCGGGGCCGCCCTGCCGTCTCCCCACAGGATACAGGGGGGTCTCTGCTCCAGCACACCTCCCCCCTCCTTTCTTCCTCCGTTCCTCCACTGACCTTGGTGTTCACTCAGCTGCAGCGACTCCTCCTCACAAGTCCCACTGCCCGTCACCACGTCCCTTCTTAAATACGTTATCGCAGAGGCGCAGCTGATTGGCTCAATTTCCCAAACAGAAGTGGAGCTGACGTGGAGCTGGGGGAGCTTCGAGAAGCTTCTCACAGGGGGCTGCCCCGATAGCCCCCTCCCCTGCCACCAAAAATCTCCACCACTCACTCAACCCAGGACAATATATCAGTTCTACCTACTGCTTCTGTGATTATCTCAAGAATTTCCATGTAGCTCTGAATTATGTAAAAAAAAAAA
Organism: Tyto alba; assembly: GCF_018691265.1. Taxonomy (NCBI): domain Eukaryota; kingdom Metazoa; phylum Chordata; class Aves; order Strigiformes; family Tytonidae; genus Tyto; species Tyto alba. The sequence goes on along the minus strand of NW_024881316.1, from coordinate 36,373,450 downwards.
AAATCAGCCACTTATTTTGTCATTGAAGAATTCTATTTTTCTAAACCTGGAGTGTTAGGTTTATGTACAGATTTGAAAGGCATATACGGATGTGCAAGAAAATAAGAGTTGTTCAGATTCTGATATCTGGTTTTCTCTATCCTTGGGGAACCAAGATGGATCCTTTTGGAAACTTTAAGAAAAGAGAAACACACCTGTAGACTCAAATTCAAAGATCGGTGGTAGAATCATAGAATGTCTCAAGTTGGAAGGGACCTATACGATTCATTGAGTCCAACTCCCTGCACCTTGCAGGGTACCTAAAACTAAACCATATGACTAAGAGCATCATCCAGAAGCTCGTTGAACTTTGACAGGCTTGGTGCCATGACCACTTCCCTGGGGATCCCATTCCAGTGAGTGACCACTCTCCCACTGAAGAATCTAGAACCTTTTCCTCATGTCCAATCTGAACTTCCCCTGATGCAGCTTCATTCCATTTCCTCATGTCTTATCGCTGGTCACCAGAGAGGAGATCAGCACCCCTCTGTCTGCTGCCCACCTCGAGCAAGTTGTAGACGGTGATGAGATCACCCCTCAGCCTTCTCTTTTCCAAGCTGCACAAGCCAAGTGGCTTCAGCCACTCCTAAGTCTTGCCCTTGAATGGTATGGGAGTTCCTGTTTTAAATCCCTGCTCTTTTTCATGGAATATTTAATTGCAAAATAGGCTGATCTGTTGTAAGCACAAAACAACAGTTTTCCTTAAACAAAATATACTTCATTCATTAATGAAGTTTATACCTTAATAGAGTCATTATTAACATTTAGTTTAAAAATCTCATACTTTCCTTTATTTCATATTGTAATTTTCCCAAATATAGGACTTCATATATTTTGTAATTGGGAAAAAAAAAAAAAAAAAAAAGGAATTTCTTCTTAGATTTGATTGTAAGTATGTCCATCTCTCAGGGTATGAAAAGTAAGTGACGATAAATTTTAACTGATAGTTCTAACAGAAAAATAGTCAAAACTGGATCAAAAAAAAAAAAAACCCAAACTTCATATTGTACATTTTTCTAAGAAAATAAATTATTAATTCCATAAAATTATGGGGTCCTGATATTGTTGTTTCCATCCATAGGTTTTCCTGTTTATTATTAAATTATCTTTAATGAAAAACAATATATGTAGTTTTAGAATCATCAGTCTCAATTTTTAAATTTCATTTATGCTACTGTTTAAATTAGGGACTGCATATTTTTCTGAGCATACTCATTAGATTCCCCACATCCTTAATTCTTTGTGTTGCAGTTACCTTAACAAAATAGCTTGAATCCTAGAATATTATTTTGATTTTAGTTTAAAATATGGCTTTGATTTAAAATGGAGTTATAGCAGCTATGAGAATATAAAGCACACTAAGGCCCTTAGGAATAGGTAGCTAGTATGGCGTGTGTCTTGAACACTGTATGAACCGTTATGGACTCTGAATTAAAATAATGGGTACTGGTTATGGATCTTGAGTCAAAACAATAGGTACCAGAAGATACTGGGTTTGGTTTGGAAGATCAGCCAAAGAAGAAATGAGCATCAACCAAAGGTGAATTGAGCATGTGCAAGGATGGAGTTCAATCAGTGGACACAGTGAGGAAGACTATTAACGACCACCAGAGGACCCCTGTCCAACATAACCACGCATGCGTTAGATACATATGCATATGATAATGATTTCCAGGAAATAACATGAATATGCTGATCATTACCCTCCCCTCATTCTATTCAAATCAATCAATAAAGATGGATCAATGATTTCTGTAGAATAGGAATATAGGTAAGGTGAGGTAACTGAAAGCCAATCATTATTAAGGTCAAACTAAACTATGAATTTTGTTGATCTTATGTAACCATGGCTCAGCTGAAATAGTGTATATATATGTCATGCTTTGTATCTGTTGGTGAACATGTTTTTTGGCGGAGCTGTCCCCCGTGTTCCCCAGCTCTGGAATAAAGAAGTGTCTGATTATCTGCTTTGTGTAGATAAGTTCTAATCGCAATTGCGACCACTAACAATTGGACTATTTTAATGTAATTTTTTAAAAACGTTTTTGTTTCAAGTGCAGTATTAGGATAATGTTGTCTGTTTCCCACAGCAATCTCTAGTGGGGTGGTGTGAGAAGTAGAAAAGGCCTTGGCTCTGTGTAAGCACTGCTCAGCAGTAATGAAAACATACCTGCATTATCAACACTGTTTCCAGCACAAATACAGGATATAACCCCGTACTAGTTACTGTGAAGAAAACAGCTCTATCCCAGCCAAAATCAATACATCACAAAAGAACAAATGAATTTTCATATGACAAACAATCTTTAAGATATTGAACTTAATTATTAGCACAAATGATAGCTTTTTTAAACCTTCCTATACAGTGCAGATCTTAGGTATGACATAAATAAATATTACCTTCTGGAAACAATATTTGTGTCCAATCAGAATCTATCTAGACAGGGACACTGATGTTGCACACTAGACACTTTACTGGAGTTGTACAGAATCAAAGGATCATTTAGGCAGGAAAAGGATTTAAAATCAGGTCCAACTTTAAAGCTAACACTGCCAAATCTGCCACTGAAACATGTCCTTAAGAGCCACATCTACATGTCTTTTAAATACCTACAGGGATGGTGACTCAACCACTTCCCTGGGCAGCCTGTTCCCGTGCTTGATAACCTTTTCAGTGAAGAAATTTTTCCCAAAACCCAATCCAAACCTCCCCTGTCACAACTTGAGGTCCATTTCCTCTCATCCCGTCACTTTTTACTAGGGAGAAGAGACATACACCCACCTCACAACAACACCCTTTCAGGTAGTTGTAGAGAGTGAAAAGGTCTCCCCTCAGCCTTCTTTTCTCCAGGCTAAACAACTCCAGTTCCATCAGCCACTCCTCATAAGACTTGTGCTCTAGGCACTTTATGTCTAAAATCCTTCAATAGCTAGTGAAATTATATGGATTTTTCAGAGAATAATGGCTTGCACACTAAAAAACCTACCCAAAATAGGTAGGATGTACCATCCATTGGTATAAGTGGAGATCTTTCTACTGGGACTAGAAAAACCTTTATAAAAAACTTATCTTTCAGATGGCTCAATATAGAGATGAATGACTCAGTACTATGAAGTTCTTCTGCAATTCTTTACTAACAGCACCACTGATGCATATTCAGATTTATTTTATACCACATAGAACTTTTATCATCTCCCTGTTTTCCTGTATTATTTCTGAATAGTTTGACCATTGTAGGTTCCAGAAAAAAAAAATATTCTTGTAGGATCCTTGAAAAGAGGTTACTTCCATTGTGAAAACCAACAATTTCCAACACCACGATGCCTGTATTTTGACTATTTCTTGATAAATTTGTGATCTCCCATTCCCTAAGCACTTCATTTAAGAGTTTTCTTTATGTATCTTGTACAAAACTGTTTTCTGAATCAATGTATTTTGTGCTAGATGTAGTTCTTTGGTTCAAATATTTAACCATTATTTCAAATTATTCTAATACTCTGCAAGATACAATATCCTAGTGCAAAGGGTATATTGACTTACCTTGTGTTTATCCATGTGTTGAATAATAGATTTCCACTTACCACTTCCATAGATTTGCACGGTTTATGTGTTAGAACTATTACCTGGCAATTTCTGGACCACTGGTGAAGATCTTTTTAAAAACTGGTGCCACTCTTGCAAAAATGTGTTCCTCTAATTCTAGACAGATTGGACAGATGGATTACACACTAATTATTTTTTCAGCAGTTTTATATGTGAATTCCTTTAGAACTTGTGGAAGATTACCATCTACTCCTGATGTTTTATTATTCCTTTTTTTTTTTTTTTTTTTTTTTTTTAATAGAACATTTTATACTGATACTAAAATTTCCTCAGACTTTTCTTAGGAATCCTCTCTCACAGAAAGCAACTCTGGTGAAGGAATCTCCCTGAAGACATTTGTCATGAGAACACTGGTGCAAAAAAAAAAAAAAAAAAAAAATAAATTATTTGGCTTTTGTACAATATATAGATCTTTTATGCTCATTTTAAACTTTTTTACAGTCAAGTCATTTTGCATCCATTTTCTGACCAAAGTTTTACATTCCTCTTCACTTTTTACTTCTAATAGGACCTATTATTGCACATTATCAAAAATTATATGTGCAATATACTGTTGAATCTTGTAATTTTTGCCCATTAAATTAATTGGAACAACAGTAATAGATTTTATGGTGTGTCTAGGAAGGAATAAGGTCTTCTTATCCAGCACAGCTCACTTTACATATTGGAAAGAAAACAAAGTAGAGCCTGATATTAGCATTACAACTTGAAAACATATTTTAGTTCTTTCATCTTATCCTTTCTGATCTTAGTGAAACTGTACATATATATTGTGATAGAGAGACAAGATAATAAGTCAAAGCCACATGTCTAGAAGATGAATTCCAGACTTCCTTCAGACTGTGGTCTGGTCTTTCCTATTCTGTGGATTAGAAATATTTCTGCTGTGCACTTATGTTTGCAAGATCATAACAAGTCAAATCTGCAACTGCTACTCATTACAAAATTACAAAGAACAAAACAGAATGCAGGCTTTAATTATAAATGGATTTGGGAGTTATATTAAAATCATTTATCTGGATTTCTCCTTTTGATGTCACAGTTCTTTCAAAAGACTATATAGAAATTTATGTTCTGACAATACTAGATAGAAATCTTTTGAAATTACTCATAAATTTTTATATGAAGATGTTTTAGCAGGGACATGGTTTAATGGTGGACTTGTCAGTGTTAGGTTAATGGTTGGACTCAATGATCTTAAAGGTCTTTTCTAACCTAAATTATTCTGATTCTGTGATTCTGTGTACTGCTAAGTGATTTGAAAAATCAAGTTATAATCCTTTCATACTGGACACCTAGAGATAACATTTCTGTTAAAAGTTAAAATTTTAATTGCTCATCCGCATATGAAGGAAAATGTTCCCAAGGCCACCTTAAGGCTTTATCTTCCTATCCCCTTGAGAGGAAGTTATCTTCTCTATTAATAACAGTGACATGTAAATATATATGTTCATATGCATGAGGAAGGAAATAGTTATGCTGGTATTCCTAAGGATGGGCTTTGTAATTCTATATTCGAAGCATGATTTGAATAAGGTGTCTCAAATAAGGCATTTGGGCTATGCATAAAACAGTGGATACCTTAATTTAAAGGATAAATCAAGGGTAGGAATGGTCCACAAGGGAAAGGAGCCAGGAGCTGAGAGTGACAAGCAGGGCGGTTACCTGGACACAGTTCTGAAGGATCTGAGCAGAATCAGGTTGATGACAGTGAGAAGTTCTACATGCAGTTCCAGAGAAGACAAGGAAATGAGTGACATCTTGGGTCCATTCAGTCATGAACAGCAGAAGACAGGTCCAGAGACCAGAGACAATGTGATTTAGGGTCTAGGAAGGTCAGTTGGGACAGCAGGAACCGTATCTGGGTATAGCCCAGATTACTATACAGATTTTGTTTCCTAATTTTAGGGTTTCCTATAATTTCATTAAAGAAAAATGAAAGTTCCAGGGAGCTGGTCAGGGCCAGTAAGGACTGGAAGGGCCTTCAGGTTCCTGACAAATGGTTGTCCCTTGAGTGGTTATTATGTGTGGCAAACCTCTGGCTCACAAGTGACTCTACTATTTGGCCAGATGAGAAAGTGGTCTTCTTGAAATATGTCCAGTTATTAAAGATTCTTTCAAAACTTATGAAACATTGGAATTGAGCTAAAGATGAATAGTGACATTAATTCTGAATACTAAACCTACATTAGCAACTTTTATTTCCTCGTATTAATTCCTTAGGATAATATCTAAATGAAGTTAAGTTTTTTTCTTCCTTTCTCTTTTTTTTTCTACCCCATTCCTCTGCCTGCCTTCCCCTGCCCCCCTTGAGTTCTGTATGCAATTAAGTTTTGAAACTGAAAAAAACAAGGGAAAGGAAATTACAGACTCTAGGAATCAGGTGTGATCTTCACATCATCTGAAAATAGAACTGATGAGAAATGTGTCAAATAAAGAGGCGTTTGATTTTATACAACCTCTGATTCTTGTCTTTAAAGAAATAAGTAAAAATACTAAGACAACACTTCACACCTTTATTTTGTTTTATGTGTCCCTTTACATGGGGTTGAGGAGTATCAGATGAGAGGAAAAGAACTTATTTAATCTTTAATATAAGAAAGAAGATTCAGAGAGTTTGACCTTTGCTGGCAGACAGGTACCCACAAAGTCACTCTATCACTACCCCACCTCAACAGGAGGGAGGAAAAAAGTATAATCAAAAGCTCGTGGGTTGAGATAAGGACAGGGAGATAACTTTGCAAATACTGTCACATGCAAAACAAACTTGACTTGGGGAAATTAACTTAATTTATTACCAATCAAACAGAACAAGTTAATGAGAAATAAGAGCAAATCTAAAAAACATCTTCCCCACCATCTCTCCCTTCTTCCTGGGTTCAACTTCACTCTTGACTTCTCTACCTCATTCCCTCAAGCAGCACAGGGGGATGGGGAATGGGGGCTGCGGTTGTCTCTTCCACTCCTCCCTCCTCATATTCTTCCCCTGCTCTAGCATGGGGTCCCACCCATGGAAGACAGTCCTTCATGACCTTCTCCAGCATAGATCCTTCCCATGGGCTTCAGTCTTCAGAAGCAGCTCCAGCATTGGTTTCCCGCTGGGTCACAGATCCTGTCAGAAGACCTGCTTCAGCATGGCCTCTTCTCCATGGGGCCACAGGTGCTGCCAGGAGCCTGCTCTCATGTGGGCTTTCTGTAGGGTCACAGCTTCCTTCAGGGTGCAACCACTTGCTCCAACATGGAGTCCTCCATGGGCTGCAGGTGTGTATCTGCTCTTCCGTTAACCTCCATGGGCTGCAAGGGCACAGTCTGCCTCACCATGGTCTTGATCACAGGCTGAAGGAATCTGCTCCTCTGCCTGCGACACCTCCTTCCCCTCCTTCTTCACTGACCTTGGTGTCTGCACAGTTATTTCTCTTATGTGTTCTCACGCTTTCTCAGCTGTTGTAAAGTTATTTAACCCTTTATTAAATATGTAATCACAGAGGCACTACCAGTCACTGACTGGCTCAGCTTTGACCAGCAGCAGGTCTATCCTGTAGCTAGTTGGAACTGACTCTGTCCAATATGGAGACAGCTTTTGTCATCTTCCCAAAGAAGCCACCTCTGCAGCCCCCCCACTACCAAAACCTTGTCACTTAAAGTCAGCAGATATATTGTCTCAAGAAAAATATTAATTCTGGATGACTCATACTACTTGTGGGGAACCTTTCATACCTCTAAAAAATTGCAATTAACAATTATTTCACCTTCTTAAAATTAATGCTAACATTTATGCTTCTGTCCTGGTTGGTGCTGGCCTAGAGTTCCCATTGGTTGGGCAGTGGGAGGAGTGCTGCAGCACCCTGAGACCCCAGGGGCTCCCCAGGTCCCAGTGCCCTCACCTGTGTGCGGGGGCGGGGGGAGCACAGCTGGAGGGCTGGGCCCCGATTGGCCGATATGCCATGTCATGTGACATTGTGCTCATTATATAAAGGCAGGAGTGGGCTGGGAGGGGCTCTCACTTCTGGGAGTGTGGCTGTGGGGCCTTTGTGTTTGGGATTGCTGGCCGGGGGTGGGCGGGTGGTGAGCAGCTGTATAGTACATTACCTGTTGATATTGCTGTCAGTGTATTATTCTGTTACTCTTATTAAACTGTTTTTATCTCAACCCACGAATTTCACTTTTCCCCTCCGATTCCCTCCCCATTCCCAAGTGGGAGGAGGGTGTGTGAGCGACTGCGTGGTGTTTAGCTGCTGAGTAAGCTCAGATGATAACAGCCTCATTATAGTCTTTATTTTCCTGCTATATCATCTGATAGTGGAATTAATTTATGAACCTTGCTTCTCTGTTATTTTTTTCAGCTTTTTCTTACTTCAACCTTTTCTCATATAGAGCATTCTAAGTGGCTATTCAAATTGTGTTAGACAAAGAGCATTACCGTTGATTATGGTCTACACAGAACCTAAACTGTCAAAAACACTGGAACTGTAACCTTGCAGTCATTTATATTTGAATTAGGGAAGGAGGAGGCTTATTTGGGTGTGCACAAACCATACCACTTTATCATCTGTAATAAATGATTTTGATTGATTTTGGTTTTTTTTTTTTTTTTTTTTTGTATGGATAAAATAAACAGTGGATGTTTTCTAGAAGAAAAGATCAAGATTCCAAGAGAACAACAACAGAAAAAGAACATGATGTCAAATTACAAGAAACTTCAAAAGAGCAGTAAAAAGTAAAATCTCAATATGTGTTCACACAATAGTTACAGAAATGCCTCAGGAAAGTACACCAGCCTCCATTATTCTGGCTAAACTAAGACCAATACCCAGAATAGCAACACTAAAACTAGTTCAGATTTTTTTTCAAGGCTTTGCTTAGCCCTATTAAACATTGAGCAGTGCCATCTGTTACAAGGTAGAGTCCCATTACTGCCTCGGCTCATGACAAAGAGGAAGACATATCTTGCAAGGTAAAGTGCATTCATATGGTCTTTCACTAGTTTGGCCAACTTCAGAGTAATGGATTTCCTGATATTGATACTCCACACAAACATGTACATTTACAGAAATATATCATATTAAAATAAAATGTTGCATATACCTCCTCAGACTTATCAGGATGAAGAATGGTGGTTCTCATTCCTCTTCTGTGGCACTTCTGTGGCTGTGGCTACAATTCTGTAGACATACTTCAAGACTGATAAATTTAATTTTAGTTTTACAGTTCTTAAATTCTTTTGGCACTGACTGAAGTTCTTATAGAGTATAACAATACATAATTTAATCTTCCTTTTCTCCCTGTGAATTATGATATATAGTTTATCATCAAATGTTATTTTTTTCCATGATTGACATGCCAGATAGACCTACTTGGGAATTAATCTTTTTTTTTTTTTCCTAAAGATATTAATTTTGAGGCAACCAAATATCAACCTAGAGACTTAAATTATTGGAAAAGCTATAGCAACTGACAATGGAACCTTTTATTGCTAAATACTAAGTAGGCCTCATAGGCAGAATGTGATAAACATGAATCCTTCAGGATATACAAAGCAAAGCTGAGAGACAAATTGACAAGAGTGAGTTTGATAAAGAGTAAGTAATAAAACTGATAAAGAGTGAGTCAAGCTACAAGAATTTTATACCATCCTCCTAACTACCTTCAAATCATAACTAAGTATCAAAAATTTGAAGTAGAAATGAGAAATTTTTTAGCGTAATGCTTTAAGGAAAACACAATAATCCTCTGCAAAAAGACCTGAAATAAAATAACTATACTGGAAAGTAATTTTATGTATATATGGGATGAAAGATTATAAGGATTCAGGATGATTTGTGGGTTTAAGCACTTAACAGAATCTTAGGATTACTTTAAAGAAAGTATGGAGAGATGACATAAAAATACGTTACTGAAAATAATTTCAGTATTAAATAGGATTCTTAGAAATTAATAAGATTTTTAATTGACTTTCTCAGTGGAAAATTTAATAAGATCACTGCTTTTACTACAAAGTTATAAATCATCTGACATCCAGATATTTGTAGAGCTGAAGGTCCTTAGGCCCTTAGCATTTGCTTGACTGTTTTTCATGGGTGCTGTGATACTAGGACATATGATTGCAAAGTTTATGGGACAAAAGTAGGTGGTAGTGCATCGGTCTCTGAACCATACTTGCTTTAGAGTAATATTGTTCACAAAAAAAGTGTCCTCCTATCTTGTTTACTCTAAAATCTCAAGGCCTTTTACAGCTCATCAGTAGACTAAGTGGAGACTTGCTCAAAGCTTCACTTCTATGGACAACTGGATTCATAAATCTTCAGAAACACATGACAGTTGAAGAAAACTTCTGTACGTTTCAGGTTTTTTTCCGTAGTTTAAACAAACCTTCTTGACTCCATATCAATCTCTTGTTATGCTGATGGTCCCAACCTGAAGGTCTGGCATTTCCCTCTCCGAAACTGAAGCCTTTTCCATTTCTCTAGTATGCTTTCTGCTCCTGATAACATATCTTTTCTCTCTTCTCCATTAATACTCAGTAATTTTTTTAAAATCAGATGCTTTTTTTTTTAAATAAAAATAATCACCTGCTTTATCAAGCATGCATTTCTGCTACCCATTAAAGGATAAATGTGGAAACTGATGTGTGAATGAATAGTCATCAGTTTGTATAAGGGTATTAATTTAAAATAAGCAAGGGCTCTCAAATTTGGTTAAGCACTAGGTACAAGAATTTTGCCAACGTGCCTATGAACTCTACTTTGATATAGAGGTAAAAGCAGGTAACTGTGCCCACATTTAAAATGCAATTTATAGTCTAAAGTATAAAAAGAGAATTCCCATTCTCAAATACAACTTATGCATCTGAAACTATTCCCAAAATCATGTCAACGCAGACCGCTTTTTTTTTTTTTTTTTTTTTTTTTTTCCTGTAAAACAGATTAGATTTTAATATTTAATGCCCTGTAGATCTTTCAGGTTCATAAACTTCTGTTTCATCAGCTGGTTAAAGGTGAGAATATTACATACCTCCTACTCATCATGGATTTACCGGTGAAATGTATCAAAGAACTTCTGTTTTCAAAATGCCATTAAGGATGGTAGAAATTAAATGAGTTCTGAGGAAGGGCTATCTCAGAACCTTTAATGTTATCTCTCCGCATTTGAATAAAATTATTATGGTCTTTCTGTCCTCACTGATAAAGTAGAGAAACATTTCTTCTAGCAGGTTCACCTAATCATGTAATTTTTGTTTATCTCAACCAAGTCTTTATTCTTTTCTACACCTACTGAACTAAATAGGTTGCTTGAAATAACCCTCTCGCTCTTTTACGTTACGTTTTATTATTTTGATGTTTGATTTTGCAGACCCTAAAAAATGTTCCTTTCTTGCTTTTGAGGCCAGTAATGAGTTAGTCCATGTTTTAATGATTTAATTTAAATGTAAATGAAAAGTTTGAGTATAGATATTTTTTCCTAGGCATAATCAGGTTCACATATAAGAAAAGGTGAAAGGGAGGACATTCATCTTTGGGAAAGTAACATCTACAAAACTAAAAAGTAAATATCCTAACAGTTTTTATACCCCCGGAAAGTTAATTAAGAAAATAAGTGAAAATAGGTTAGTAAAATAGTTCATAAGAACAGACACTAGTTATTCTTTCTGGCAGCTTTAGAAACATTTCCAGTTCAAATTATTTGAAATCCATTAGCAGTATGGCTTTAATTCCACAAATATGAGTATTTCAAACTTCTGGTGAGCCATTCAAAACACATAGAAAAGTGCTGGAGGGCATGGACTAAGGTTTAATGACAGTATTAAAGGCTTACTTTTTGTTATTGTGAATTTGTACATTTGGTACCTCAGTTTGGACTGTTGTTTTGTGCTGCTAAGCATTCAAGCATTATACCAATGTCAGATCCCACTATGCTTTTTCCAAAAAAGCTACTGAATTTTGGATAAACAATAGAATGAAAAAAAAAAAAAAAAATTGTAATCATGACCACCTAAATACTTTGGCCATTCTAATAAAAACTGTTAGCTAGATAATGTGAAAACAGCCAGAAAAGCAAAATGCACAATTTACAACCCTTTAAATTTATACTGATGAAAGCAAATATCTTGCTATGTTAACTATTAAAGCAGAAACAAAGCATCTGAGGGAATACTGTCATAGATAACAGTATAGCTAGAAGGGGATTTTTTTTTCTTGGAATATCTGATCTTGTCAGATGACTAAATAGTGATTAAAGTGCATTCTGTTTTTTTTAATCCTTTTCATATCTGAAATAGTTGTTCCTGGATGTTTCAGTTTCATTAGAAACTCCTTGGGAAATCAGTGTTGCGATGCTGGTGAGAGTGACATTATAATCTGGAAAGTGACTGTCCCCTTTTTAATCAATAAATCTACACTTCAACTCTTATCTGTTTAGTGACAAAAATGAATTTTTAAAACTGTTTTAGCCCTGTTGTGCTAACAAACTTTGTGTGCTGGATTTTATTTTTGTCTCCTGGTGTCTGTCAACTGATTTCCTGAGTTTTAGCTCCAAAAACAAGCTCTAGTTGATTATATCTGTGCAACCCCAACTACTTCAGTTACTGGATTTGTAGATGGAGTCTGACAGAATTCTAAAAAAAAAATGAAATTTTCATAGTGTATCCCACTTTTCCAAATGGGAAATTTGGAGCTGGGTGTAGTCCACACATCAAAACCATATCTCTCTAATTTAGAGAGAAGGATGTTGTGGGACACTGTCAAAGACCTTACAGAAGTCCAGATAGATGACATCTGTAGCTCTTCCTTTTTCCACTGATGTAGTCACTCCATCATAGAAGTCCACTAGGTTGGCCAGGTAGAACCTGCCCTTGATGAAGACATGCTGGCTGTCTCAATCCCTTTCCTCCACATTACTTAACATAGCTTCTAGGAGGATATGTTCCATGATCTTCAGAGTCACAGAGGTGAGGCTGATAGGTCAATAGTTCCCAGGGTCCTCTCTTCTACCCTTTTTTGAAAATGGGTGCAGTTTTTCTCTTTTTCCAGTCACCAGAGACTTCACCTGACTTCCATGACTTTTCAAATATCATGAAGAGTGGCTTGGCACCTACATCAGCCAATTCCCTTATGACTCTGGGATGCATCTCATCAGGTCCCATAGATTTATCTATGTTCAGGTTCCTCAGATGGTCAGAAACCCGGTCTTCTCTTACAGTGAGAAGGACTCTTCTCCCCCAATCCCGATCTTGCTGTCCATCCACTCAAGAGGTATGAGAAGTTGTCAGTGAAGACTGAGGCAAAATGTTGTTAAGTACCTCAGCCTTCTCCTTACCAGTTGTTACCAGTTTGCTAGTCTTGCTCATTAGGGGTGTACGCTTTCTTTGACCTTCCTTTTCTGTCTGACATACCTCTAGAAGCTTCTACTATTATTCTTTGCATTTCTTTCCAAGTTCAGATCCAGCTGCACCTTGGCCTTCGTGACCCCATCCCTATGCAACTGGGCAGCATCCCTATACTCTTCCCAGGATACCTATCCCTGATTCCTCTGTCTGTGCATTTCCTTCTTGACTTTTAGATTCACCAGCAGGTCTTGACTCAGCCATATTTGTCTCTTGCCTTCCTTTCCTGATTTCTTACACTTGCGAATTGAGAGGTCTTGTGCTCTATCAAAAGTGTCCTTAAAGATATGCCAGCATTGTTCTGTTCCCTTGTCCCTGAGGGCAGTTTTCCAGGGGGTCCTATTGACTAGTTATTATTGACTATTAAAAGAAGCTAGCTTGGATGATAACAATCAATATTCTTTTTGACTTTATAAACATAAAAGAATGTATGAATGGTAAGAATAAAAATATATTTATCATTGGAAAAGAGGTTTATAATACTCCCATTTGCACTACAAAGCGCAACAAATATATTTTGAGTCGCATAACAGGAAGGTAATTGTAGAAGTCTTTTGTTTATTTCATAGCTATGCGTGGTTCTGACTGAGAAAACTCCTTCTATTACAAGAAATAGCAGTCATAAAAGTATGAAGCTTTGCAGGCATTTGGATGCATACACAGGATGTATGAATGCATTTTTTTAAATTTGGCACTCTGTAATTGTGAAATTTGGGAAATAACATCTTAAAACGATCCAGAATCTTGCATTAAAATTGATCTTAAGATTTTTGTTTGTTTGTTTGATTAGTTATTGCTCCTTTTCATTTAGAGCTAGATGTTAGAGAACCAAAAGGTATGCATCAATTTTCATCCACTGGCTTTGGTAAATTACACTTAATACTATTTATTGTGAACTCAGTATAAGACTGTCATTCAATTCAGGATTTTAATGTTGTGTGTGGTTTGAGTTTGTTTGTTTTGGTTTGGTTTGTTTTTTTTTTTTTTTTGTGTGTGTGTGTGTATGTGTCTGTTTGTATTTGATTGTTTGTTTTGGTTTTAGATAAAAGCTCATTAAAAGGTACTCTTTTAATCTCTTTGTTGTTAGTTGCTTCCTATGTTCAATTTTTTGCATCCTTTTTCTTACAATCATTCCTCTTCCTCAAATGGTGTTTTCTTTTCATTTTCTGCTGCCACAGGTGAGTCTTAGGCAAAAACCCCCAAGAAATAACATTTGTTTGGAGTAAAATTTTGATGCTCTGACCATTTTCCTTTCTGTGGATTCTCAGCTGTGTCCAAATGTGTCCAAGATTTACTAGTTTCCTAGTTTTACTAATAGTATTTGTACATGTAAGGTGAATATGTTAACATCTGGTTAATAAAATTATCTGGCTAGGGGGTTTTCAATATAAAAGAAATTGCCAATAACAAGGAAAATGATAAATTAAACAGAGAAACTCAAACGTTAAGGAGCAGGTGATAATGAGGCAGTAGGTAAGATGTGTGTGGGTTTGTGTGACTCTCTGCCTGTCTGGGTTACACACTCAGCCTTGCTACTGGATGAACATGGAAACAGGAACATCAGACAAGACAACAAGCATGCCCAGATGGGCTCCAACAGCCAGGTAGGAGGAATTCCCATGTCGAGGGGTCAAGGGAATTTGGCAGCAACACATAGTATCCTTCATGGTGTAAGGTTCTCTCTAACTCAATGATAAGAATTTTGGAAGAGAGTTTAAATTAAGCTCTCTGATAGAGTCAGAACTATGAAGGAAGCAGGAACACCAGGTGAACACTGGAACATTGAAGGTCTTTGCTTGGGTTCATAAAAATGTCAAATATCAACCAGAAATAAAACACATCATTTTTTTGCTATGATAACATTACTTTTGAGAAGTCTGTGATATTGACTCACGCTCAGAAATTGTTACACATAACTTATAGATGAAAAAAAAGTAACTTTCAAAGTCTTTTTATTTTCAGTTGTTTTGCAAGGTTTTAAAAATTATCTGTTGTTTCATAGTTACAGTACTGTTTGATGTTTTTTATTGCATGTTTTCAAGAGTGTAGGAGGTCTGCTTTAAGACCACTAATTCCAGTGTTGAGAGTGACTTACTGTAGCCTTTTGTTTATAGGATAAAACTACATGAAGGATCTTGAATTCTTTGGTTCAAAGTCAGTGCCTTATTTTGGTGATCAAAACATTATTTTCCTCTCTAATTCAAGATTTACTTCATGAAATATTTTAAAGTTTCTTTAAGAATAATCTGTAAATATTCATATGAAAAAAGAGGAAGAAGAAAGCAAAGTATACAGGCACAAAGATATATGGTAACATCAGGGGAATGATCTAAAAATAATTTAAGTTGATAATGGAGCTCCATTTTCAGCTTGCATCTTGACTGTATGCACTGTCTTCATCTAGAAAAGGAAATAGACCTGAGAGACACTGAGCAGAATATAAAAATAAAATCCAGTGTTCAGCAGGTACCTGAAAATAATAATAAAAAAAAATGCTAATTTAGATAGAATATAGATCGTAAAAAAAAGATGTTAAGGAGTCTTTCAGGCTAATGAGATCACATTTACCTACTGGTTCTCTGCTACAAGGCCACTGAAGAGCAAGAAATGGCACATAGGACAACACTGACCATATGGATGAGAAAACATTTACATTGAAATCAACTTCAACCTGAGACTCATAAAATTACAATCTTTCCACAGATGAAAAACTGTTGCCCAACGATGATATGGGACCTGGACTGCTATGAGGGAAACAGAATCTAATACAGGCAATAAATTTTTCAGGACAGAAGTCTTCATCAGATAAAAGTTTGTTAATTTGACTTTTTTATTTAATTAGTAGTAGTTGGTAGAGTAAATTTCTGCTTTCATTTCCCTGTAACAATGTTAGTTTCAAAATCTAACAGAGAACACAGAGGCAAATTTAGACATTACTGCAAATTTACCTCTGAAATGTAGCTAACAGGAAGACCTTTGCAGTCATAGTGATAATGTAGATACAACAGAGTTTCTTAGTGTGATATTATTTGGAAAAACTGTATCTAAGACACATTTTCTTGCAACTGAAGCCACATCTTTATATGTGTCAAGGGGGTCTGTTGCATCTTTGAAATATAGACAATATATTCTGGTTTATCCTTAGAGTGAGATTGGCTGAAATATGTCTGAGGGCATGATAACTGCATATAAATCTAAAGGTCTAAGAAATACTGACTTATGCCATCCTGTTTTCAACAAAATTTAAGTATGCGTACGAGTACAAGCACCAAATAAATGTTGGTTCAGTATCTGGCAATATTCTAAATGGAAGCAAGAAATGCCAAACTTATAAATGCATATGACAACTTTAACAAAGATTCTGACTTACATCCTTTAGTTTCTCTAACAAAAAACAAATAATCAGTTTAATATTTATAAGTATTTCTGCACACCTATGATCAACTCTTCATTCCCCTTTTCAATACATTGGCTGATACAGTCTCGCATTTTTGCAAAAGAGCCATTTTTATTATAGGAAATATCAATATTTCTCAGAAACTAGAATAATAAAGTCAACCTATTGTTTCTTGCTCTGCAAATAATGCATTCAAATCCGACATAGACTAGCACAATCAAAACTAATTTTTGGTAGATGTTTTCAGCTGTTACTGTTTGAATTCTACTTAATCTAAGACTGCTCTTTTTTTGACACCAATCCTTGGCTCTGAATTTCAGCAGCTAGTTTCATAATAGGTAGAATTCCTTTTTTTCCAAAATGGAAGTATAAAGAGTTTAGAATGTAAAGGTCAGAGAAGACATGGATACATTCACTTTTTTCCCTGGCTAATATATCCTACAAAGAAAATCAGTTATTGCAACCAGTTATCAAGTTTTTGTTTATCTACAGGTTAGTTGGAAATATAGAGAATGAAAAGCACTACTTCATTCCTTCTTGTCAGGATCCATGAAAAGTAGGCTGCAACTCTGATAGTAACCATGTTTACTACAGCACACTTATGTAATCTATTTAGCTTGTTTCCATGTGCCCAAGACTATATGAGTTACTGTCCAGAATAAAGGTCTCTTTCTTTGGACTAAGAAGGGAATCTGTATTAAATATCTAGGGATAAATTTAGGTATAACAAATCCTAATTCAAGACTTTTGACAAAATCCATGTGGCAAAATTGTTTTAGAAACCGAAACAGCCCAAAATGTTCTGTCCTACAATCAGTATGTTTGAAGTTAAAAATTAGAATTCGTTGCACACTCCTTCTGTAATTATTTCAAAGTCACTGTTGCAATGCATTCTTTTATAAAGACTTTTTATCCTCACAAAAGTAAAGAAAATGGATGCACAATTTTGTGAGTAGTATCTACAACTTAATATAAAACAATGGGGTTTTGTCTTAATACAGTTTATTTTAATTTGGACAAAGATGTACAGTAGTGTTGAAAAATTTTAAACGCTTCTGTAGCATGTTATTAACTTTGTCTGAACAATAGTCCCATCAGAGAGAAAAATAAAATCAATTTCTTTCATAGAGTCAACCCATCTTGAATCTGCAAATGCTTAGCCAGCCAGCTGCCTTGCAGTTTTACAGTTGAAATTAGAGAAGAAATCAATATATCATCCTTCAACTGTCAAGAGTATTGTAGACATTTATAATGAACATATACATAAAAGGAAAATATTATTCTACTTGATTTCTGTTAATGACAATTACTTTGACAATAAAATAAGAATTGCAAAGCTTTTGACAATGACAAAAATAAAGGATTGTTGTATACAATGAAAACATATTAGACAAAGACCAGAACACATACCTTTGACCTTCTGAATTATCATGCCTGTAACTCCCAACATCCAAAAAGAGTCTTGAAATCAATCTCTATCAGACTTACTGCCAAGACCCAAAATCAATCCACCCAAGGGATAAGCATTGCTCTTTGCAAGTGATACTGTGATACTTTAAGCCATGGCACGTCATAAAAGTCTCACAACTTAGAGAAAATAGGTCAGTTCGGAATCACAGACAGGGTCAACCTGTGAGAAAACAGTATTCCTTTAATAAATAAATGAATAAATCCAGTCAGAGTTTTGGCGATGCATTTTGGACAATTTTGGCACATTTTTTGTTTGGGGATTTTGGTTGTTTTTTTTTTAATATTACCTGGGGTAGGGCAGGTAATTTAAAGGTGGGTAACTTACCTGGGACTATTCTACGAAATGCATCATACATTTTATGTGCACATGATAGGGTACATCATGTGCAAATATATAGCTGGGGAAAGTGGGGTTTGGGTGGGTTTTTTTGGAAGGGTGAGTGTTGATTTGGCTGCATCCATGGAGCATTTCATTGATATAATTCCAATATTCTTCTCATAGAAGAGAGTGAAGTAACCTTCAAATGCCCTCTCAAACACAGATTTTTCTGCTTCTTAGGGACCTTGAAAGAAAGTAAGGAGGGATTGTGTAAGCAGTTATATGGAATATCAAAGAAAAAACTGATGTGGTTTTTTTTGTTTTTTGTTTGTTTGTTTGTTTTTTATCGAGTGTTTGTTTATTCTTGCTGTCATTAAAAGCACTACTGCAAGAATCACCAGGAGGAGGATTCCACAGTACCTACTTTGCTAAAGATCTACAAGAATTTCCTCTGCAATTGGTGTAACTAGAAACACAACAAGGAAGCTGTGTTGCTTGGGCTCTGACAAACTACACCTTTGTTCTGATGGAGGATTGCCTCTTTACCATTTTGTAATCAAGGCAAATAGTCAAGTCTGTATCACCACTAGCTTATTTCTTTGTTGAAATACCCAAACTCTTAGAAATCTCAGTTATGAATGAAGAATTATGTTGTTCTCTGAAATTGCATAAATCTGTCAATATATAAAGAAACAAACAGGTACAATGCTCAAGAGGGCTTAATCTCTCTTCAGTTGTCAGTGTCATGTCTTCACATGCCAGACAATCTCCTTGGTTGTGTAGGTTAAATACAAATTTGAATGGTTAATTGTTTTCTCTTATATATTACAGGCAGCTGACTGAGGCTGTGCTTTGAAGAAATGTTACCACTGGTGACAAGCGTAGTGCTTGAAATCCATGAGCTAGTTTGAAGACATACAACAAATGGTAGAAGAAAAAAATATTGGGAATGAATAAACAACCTTTCAAGATGTAGAACAATGGGTGTAAATGTAAAAAGAGCCTATATAACTCACCACAAAGGTAGAAATGCTCAGCCCTGCAGTGGCTGCGAAGAACTCGGAGAGATTAGCATGTCCTGACTGCAGGAAGACAATGGATGCTAAAGTATGAAACTACTAGTAACCTTACTGATACACTGCTGAACTACTCTCCACCTCTGGAACTTGTGTAGCCATTCATTCACACATATATAGAGATAGATATAGATAAACAAACACACACATTGTGTTTGGGTTACTGTCCACTGCATGGTAAGTGAAGCTACTATGCTTGTATTAAAACCTATGTGCCATTTTTCCATAACATTTTTTCTTTTCATCATGGAGAGCATATGAGCTTCTTAAGACTGGTAAAAGATTGTTTTCCAGAAATATTAGAGAATGGAAATATTTTCTCAAATGATACCAGTAAGTAATCCGAAAGCAAAAAAGAAACCATTTGACTCAGACTGTAGGTAGAATTTATCAGATTTGTTTAACAGTAATGAAATTATTATCAATTAGTGCTTTGTTTAGTATAAACCAATCTGCTCCAGCTTCCAGACACATTGATGAGGAATTCTGACTGACTGTCATTTTTCTGAGGGTTCAGAATGTATTTTGGTAAACATTGGCTTGGCTCCCATTTGCTTTTCTAGCATGTATAAAATAGAAGATAAGCTTTGGGTGCATTTGAAAAAACAGGAGAAACCAGAAGTTGACAGAGACAAAAATAAATGAAAAAATTGAAAGCATAGAGCTAACAAAGCATCCAACACCAGAAACCTGAAAGAATTAAACAAAGTAATAATAAGAAGAAATAGAGAACAACCTCAGATGATTGCATTTTGAGGGCTCACTTATATAATTTAATGGCTACTAAAATTTGAGAGACAAGGGTGTTGGTGCAAAATTTCAGAAGTATCAAGGTCACCCATTTGGTAGTATACATGCTTGTTACGCAAAAGGAAAAGGGGGAATAAAATGGCAAAGAAATTACAAAGCCAAGACACGCATTATGTCTTTTTTCCATGGTCAACGAAATAATCAAGCTATCACTAGGTCTTCAAATATGGAATTCAGTTAATATTTTATTTGTTAACATTTTCAGCATCTCAGGCTTTATTTCTATTTAAAAATGAAAAAGAAAACTATTTCTTATTAGGTATTTTTTTAAAAAAATATATTTAAAATCTTGATGTATAAATTCATCCATTTATCTTTCCTCTTCAGGCATGTGTTTTAACATTACATGAAATGTTTAGACTATCACTTGAAAAAAACATGTATTACAATACATTTCTATACTTTATTGTGCAATCAGCATATATGATAAACAGCTAATACTGATAATGATGAATAAAATGTAAAAATTTTTCAATTAAATTGATAGTTTCAGAGTCTGAAGTAGTTCCTTTTTGCCCTTACAGCAAATAATAAATCTCGAGCTGACAGAAGTGTTAGGAAATCAGATTTTATGTTTTCTGTTTTTTTTCTTTTTTTTTTTTTTTTCAAGAAAAACATATCACATATTGTAAAGCAAGCTTTTTCTTCCAATTAAAGACACACTTATATCTTTGAAGGCTTGTATCTACCCTTCCTCTGGCAGACTCTTTTTTTTTTTTTTTTTTTTTTGGTCACTATGTAATTCATCTTTAGCTATGTTAGTTTAATTTTAAAGAAGTGTCCTTTCTCTGTTCTTATGAATTTGTTGTACTACTTAAATAATCTAATTTGTCAGTATTTGGAAATTTCTTCAGCAGAAAGGCTTTACTTAATTTGATTCAGTACTTCTATGTCAACTTTAATTTTAATTCTGCTTCTCAAAGTTGATAAGATGTGAAAACTCCTGAATAACCCCAGGTACTTAGCTCATCTTAGTGAAACCTCTCCTCCTTCCCTGTAGGGACAGTTTAATACTTATTATTTTAGTGACGCTATCAAGTGCAGTAAGTATGTCCACTTTTTCTGAGACATGATAGAGTTCAATAGCAGTTCAGAGAATTTCCAGTGTCACATTACTTGTCATCACAATTATTTTATTTGCATTACCAATATTTTCTCAATTCAAAGTGCAGAAATTAATGCAGGCTGAATATAAATGATTAAACTTGAAGTAATACCTCTATTTAAATTGTAGATTGTAAATTAACAATCTTCTTTCTCCCCAGACCGTTGCAGTTTAAGAGATTACTATAAAGTTTCCCCCAAAATTAAGTAATATGTAGTGAATTTACAAGTATAACACTTAGCACCACATGCTAATACGTTATCCATTATTTCCTGTCCTAGGTTTGAGTGAGTGGTGGGGTTTTTTGGTAGTGGGGGAGAGGGACATAGAGGCAGCCCCCCGTAAGAAGCTTCTGGAAGTTCCCCTGGCTCCAAGTCAGCTCCACCTCTGCACCAAAACTGAGCCAATCAGCTGCGCCTCTATGATAATGTATTTAAGAAGGGATGTGGTGAGGAGGAGTAGGACTTGGGAGGAGGAGTTGTGACAGTGGAATGAACACCAAGGTCAGTGGAGGAATGGAGGAAGAAAGGAGGGGGAGGTGTGCTGGAGCAGAGACCCCCCTGTATCCTGTGGTGAGACGGCAGGGTGGCCCCCCCGCCACTCATGAAGGTCTATGGTGGAGCAGACACTGATTCGTGGTCTGTGAGGGGTCTCATAAGACAAGTTAAGGTGTCTGCACCTGAAGGCAGCCAGGACCCTGTGGGAAGAAGCAGCTCCTGTTGTTGTAATTCAGTGCTGGAAGGATTGCAGCATGCAGGGTTGTCCCATGCTGGAGCAGCTCAGGAAGGGCTGCAGCCTGTGGGAGGAACTCCAGTTGGAGAAAGCCAGTGTCTCACACTGGAGCATCAAGGGAAATGCTGTGGCCCATGAGAGGGATTCAGGTCACAGAAACATTGAGGATGACTGTAAACTGTGAGAGGGGGACCACGCTGGAGCAGGGGAAAGAGGTTCTAGAAATTCCCTGCCCCTTGAAGGTGGAGAAAGCGAAAGCACTGACTGCATCCCTCATTCCCTGCCCCTTGTGCCACCAGAGGGGAGGAGGTAGCGATATCAGGAGCAGAGCTGAGCTCAGGAAGAAGGGAGGGGTGATGGGAAGGTGTTCTCAAGATGTGATAGTGCTTCTCACTGTCGTACTCTGTCTGTTAAATGTTGTTGTTATTAGTACCTGTAATAAATTTATGTTCTTTTTTTCTTCTCCCAACGAGTCTGCTTTTTGCCCATGACTATAATGAGTGATTTATCACTCCCTGTCCTATCTCAAATCCCAATCCTTGTCTTATTTTCTCCTTCTCATTGCTGTGGGGGAAGGGGAGAATGAGCAGCTGCATGTTGCTCAGATGCCCTCTAATCTCAAACCATGACATTTCCAATGAATAATCTCCTTTATGAGTTTTTATTAAATTTTCCAAGCTAAACCACCTGGTTCAAACTTTCAATTCCTACAATGCATCTCAGAATGAGATTTTTGAAGGTTGTCAGTGTTCTGTATGTGTGCATGCATGTGTAAAACCCAAACCCAGGCATCTTAAAAAGATCATGGTGAAGATTGTTTCTGTAAACAGTTAGATTTCTCACTTGTAATAGGAAGGACTTGCATTTTGGCATTGTGGTGTTCTTTAAAAATCTGTAAAAGTGCTTACATTTTCATGCTGTGGTGTTCCTTAAAGGGGGTTATGTGGTTTTGTTTTGGATTTTTTTCTTTTCCCATGAAAAACTTTTAATATCTGGTCAAGTTACACTTGGTATTTTTTCATTAAAATTAGAAATCATGTGTTGCATATGCTCTGTATACATTCATTAAAATGGATTAAGTCTCCAAAGACTTTTTTTTCTTCTATAAGTATTCATGCCATGCCTGAGGCATGCTCGGGTGCTATCTGGGAGAAAGTTAGTTAGCAGAAGTCAAAGCTATGTTAACAGTTTAACAGTCTGGATGGCTGCAGACCAGTAATGTACCCGTGCCATAGCTCTATTACATCTACTAGTATAGATATCACATGATATACAGATGTCCTGATGGTACTCCTGAAATAATACATCTGATACAAATACAGAGTAGAGAAGAGTTGGAATATAAGAGGGAAAGAAACAAATGGTATGAATGAGACTAACTATATGGTATGAATTGTGTGAAGGAAAATGGAAATATCATAAAGGAAAATAGAAGCTAGTAAAAGGATGCAGGGAAACCCCCACCATATATAGACTAGAGAATACTCATCTAGAAGACAGAGAAAAGGGGAAATAGAGTAAGCAAACTTAGGACCTGCATTATACGTTACATTTTTGACATGAAGTTTCTGTCTATGTGCAAGCACATTTCTGCAATGATTTCAAGATGGCTAGTTAAAACTTAGGAACAAAAAAGAACAATAGGTTTCATCTTAGCTAATTGTAGCTGTCAACATGAGGTGTTTAATGCAAATAATATTTCCTGGGTTTCCACAACACTTGATTTGAGGAAAACATTGTAAGCAATCACTGTCTTCTTAAGATAGTTAGCTGAGCTAGTGTAGTATGAAACACTCCGGAAATGTCAGTCCTGACCACATAGGAAGCTTGACTATCAGTCTTCTAGGTGGCTAAAATTTGATGAGATGAATCATAACTATCCAGGGAAATGTTTGAACAGAACACAGACACACAAATGGGTATATTATAGAATAAGATATATGGGACACATCAATTATCTAATTTTTCCTATTTCTATAAACCTTTATTTTATTGTATTATCTGAAAAACTAAAAAATAAATTGGTGCCTGAGTTCATTTTCCTAAGGCTTGTCACTTCAATAGCTGACATTTTTAAGTGCGGTATTTTGAAATATTTGGAAACTTTAGTTAATTGATACTGGTTTCTTTTTCATAAAGAAATGTCCAGTGCTGTTCTTATGTTAATCTTAGAATACAATTATCTTTGAAGACAATTAGCCAACTATATAGATTTGCATTTTATGTTAGCATTCTTGCTCCCAATTTTCTTTTCAATAAACAGGTTTTCATTGACATACAGTGTTTTATAACTGCAATTCAGATCACATCATTTAAATCAAAACCAAAGAAGAATGCAAATAATATGAGTTCCAAAGAGGGCTGAGATGAGATGCAAAGAAATCTTTATCAATTTATGTGGTCAGAGGTGAGATCAGGAAATCATCCCTAAGCATTTCTGAAGACCACAAAAGCAGTAAAGTACCAAAACAAATTCCAGAACTTGATTTTGAACCTCAGATCAAGGTATAATACTCTTGATGTTTCAGTACTATCCTAAAAGTTTGATCTTTGTATTATTAGCTTAAATTTCTCACAAATTCAACAGAAGTATTGCACTTCCTCCAAAGACACAAAGAAACACCTATTTCATCAAAATACCAACAAGAGCTCCACTGCTGTGAGTCCACATAAACATTACTGATGCCAGCTAGCTCTACCAGTCCTGATGCACTGTTTGCTGAGATCCTGTTGTGGACAATCCTGTCTCCTGGTGTGTGGGTAGGAGAAGACACTGAAGCTTATCTCTTGTGATCAGCTTCCTGCCTTCTGTTCCACAGGGAGGAGCACTGAGAGGAGTGAGATTGTTTAAAGGTATTTTCTAGCTTGAGTGAGGCTACTTAGCTGATCTAAGAGGTTTGCAGAGCAAGAGACTAGAACAGGCCTGAGGAATGGGCTTTCTCTATTCCCTGTAAATATCTTATTCTATTTTATATGTAGCTTTTATACACTTTCCTTTGCATCTATACTATACCAAAAAAGGCCATTCTACAGATTGTGTCACAGACTGACCACACTTCACACCTTGTCCTCAGGCTTTATACAGAGTCACCATGGCCCCAAGACATAACTGTTGCTATGTTTAAATTCATTAAATTGCACTTTAAATTCTACAATACTGTCTAAAATAATGAAAAGATTGTTTGCAACCCATCAGTGAAGTATTTTCATGGCCTAAAATGGTATGTGTGTTATGTTTTCCATGCTCTGAGATATGGCATGACTGTAGAAAAAGAAGCATGCAAGGGCAGCACTGGAGGAACATAAAAGAAATTATCTTTGAGTCATCTTGTTCTACTGAGAATAACCCATGGCCTTTGCGATTTCCAGTCTTTGTCAGCTAGAGCCAAAACCATGAAAATAAACTGTCAACAATATGATACAGATGTCCAGTGTTCCAGTGCTTAAACTCACACGTTAACCATGTTTCATTTGGCAGTATGGCAAAGTCTTTGTGTTTTAAGGGTGCAAGATCTTTGTGCTTCTGAACAGAATAAAGCACGTTCATGTAATAAAAGTCTGACCTCAATAACTCCGTGTTCATCCTCCCTTTATATATCTCCTATTTCATCAAACTTTTCACCGGTGCTCTGAGACACCTTTACATTCTTTACAAGGGAAGGGGGAGAATAGTGACTCCTAGAACTGGAGCAGACAGGAACAAAAACAAAGGGGAAGGTGCAGGTGCAATGATCATAAAAAGGTGGTGGTAGGAGTGCTAAATTCCCATTTAACAGGGAAAGGGAATGAAAGACTAATCTGTTATGTGTATTTGTGTGTTACAGACTTGGAGTAAGTTGCTATCTATCAGCAAGTGCACTGTGTGATTCCCAATTTTGTGGAATGGGGATCTGATTTGTGTAAGACAACAAAAAGATATTTGGAGGCAGCTGCGACAAGTGCTTTCTTCCCTTTTGTGCAGAAAGTGAAGAAAGTCCTGACAGGAATTTTATTCTCGAATTTTTCATCAGCATGTGTAAACCGCTCTGTTTTAAAAGGATAGCATATGATTCATATCTAAGGAGTTACGCTCTGTAAGTTTAAAAAAAAAAAGAGTTTTGCAACTCTTCTCCATTTTTGTCTTAACTAATTTTGGATTGTATGTCTGTTTTACTCATGCTGGAAGAACACCCTTGCATCTATTTCCAGTGCTTAAGCCCAAAGCTATTATCTATGTTACAGAAACTTTAGTGTCCCACAGTGCTGCTCATTGTCATACGTTCATATGAGTCACACATTGGCATAGGAAGTGTGTTTGTAATTCCTATAGTATTTATCCTGTTATGGAGTGCCTGTCAGTTAATAGTAACCATAGTCCTGACCTTGCTCCATAGTTTGTTAATTACTTTTTCAGTTTCTGGCTTTCCAAAATGCACAAAAAATCCTTCTCAGTACTGACTGACATTCACCAGGTCAAAGTGTAATATATTATCTGAAAAAGTACAGTTAAGATTTTATCATTGACACTGGGCATCTATCAATAT
This sequence comes from Tyto alba, assembly GCF_018691265.1. NCBI lineage: Eukaryota > Metazoa > Chordata > Aves > Strigiformes > Tytonidae > Tyto > Tyto alba. The sequence goes on along the minus strand of NW_024881316.1, from coordinate 36,346,996 downwards.
TTATATCTTGCTTCTAGAAGATCATCCTCTCCTTAGTCCTAATTCACTAGAGAGATTTTTAAATAATAACACAATTATTAAAGCAGAAGCATTTAAGCATTGTTTCTGACTGCAGAATAGAAGTGGTGTACCCCAGGGATCAGAACTGGGTCCAATACTGTTTAACATCTTCATTGACAATCTGGATAATAGGGCAGAATATACCCTTAGCAAGTTTACAGATGACATAAAACTGAGAGGAGTGGCTGATATGTCAGGGGGTCATGCTGACATCTGAAGGGACCTCAACAGGCTGGAGAAATGGATTAACAGGAACCTGATGTAATTCAGAAACTAAAAGTGCAAAGTCTTGCACCTGGGGAGGAACAACAACATGCACCATTTTGTGCTGGTTGCCACCTAGCTGGAAAGTCCCCCAGGTCTCCAGAAAAAGGCTGAGAGTCTTGGTGGACACCAAGCTGAACAAGAGCCAAAAGTGTACCCTTGTAAAAAAGGCTAATGGTATCCTGGGCTGCATTAGGAAGGGTGTTGTCAGAAGGTTGAGGGAGGTGAGCCTTCCTCTCTACTCAGCACTGGTGAGGCCACAACTGGACTACTGTGTCCAGTTCTGGGGTCCTCAGTGCAGGAGATACTGGAGTGTTCAGTGAAGGGCCACAGAATAATTAAGGGACTGGAACACTTCACATATGAGGAAAGGCTGAGAGCTGGGACTGTTCAGCTTGAAGAAGAGAAGGTACATGGGGGATCTCATCAATGTCTGTAAATACTTGAAGGGAGGGAATGAAGAAGGCAGATCCAGGCTCTTTTCAGTGGTGCCCAGTGACAGTACCAGAGGCAATGGGCACACACTGAAACACATGAGATTCCATCTGAACATCAGGAAACTGTTCTTTACTTTAAGAGTAACTGAACACTGACACAGGTTGTCCAGAGTCATGGTGGAGTCTCCCACCTTGGAGATATTGAAAAGCCATCTGGACATAGTCCTGGGCAACCAGCTCTAGAAGGTTGTGCTTGAGCAAGGGATTTGGATGAGATCACCTGCAGATATTCCTTCTGATCTTCATCATTCTATGATTTGGTAAAGCATCAGAAAGCAAAATAAAACACTTCCTTATGGAAGAGTCAGAGGGTTTTGTGGAAGCAGGGGTGGAAGTTTCACCATTTAGCATTAATGAAACCAAAGTTCTGAGGTCTTACATGGGAAGATTGCTGGCTACAGAAATTGCTCTGTGGCTCAGTAGATGGAACAATCCCCTTTTTTGTTGTTTCTTGAAAACAAATAATATGAAAAAGCAGCAAACAGTAAATATTTAACACAGAAGACAACACCATTATTTTGGAAGCAGCATTTCCAATTCTGTGTCTTGAACTGTGCTACATAGCAATATTTACCCAGTAAAACTATCCTGGAGAAGAGCATATTCATATCCAAACCTGGTACACCATCAGACAGAATTTACTGCAGAACAGCAATGTGTTCCCACTTCTGAACCTCTTTGATAGCATACCATCTTGATTTCCTCTTAAATAAAACCAAGAGAAAAGGAAGAGACAAGTTTTATACTGTGGAAGAGAAATAGGTTGGTAGAAGAAATAGATCAGGTGTCATAGCCCATGCACACACCAAATACAAGTACTATTCCTATTAACACTTGTTTCTTGTAGGAACACAGGCTGCATATGTAGGATATTGGTAGAAGCATATGACCTTACTGTTAGTCAAAAGTTATGATGATGGAATATAATGCATAATTATACAGTTTTTGTCATTCTTATGAATTAGAGTGAATATAAACATTCCTATACAAGAATCAGCTTCTTAATCATGATCAATCACTGAACAATATTGTTATGCCTGTAGTGAAATAATTTAGACCGTGGAAAGCTGAAACTTTTGTAACAGCTCAGCCAGTCTCATTGTTTGGGGTTTTTTGTGTTTGTTTGGTTGTTTTGTTTTTTTTTTTTTTTTTTTTTGTTTGTTTGTTTGTTTGTTTTTTGTTAGTTTGGTTTTTAGTTATGGAACTATCATCTTATAATTAACTTTGTTTCAAACCTTAGGTTTCAAACCAAATCACCATCAGAGCTCAAGTTTTACAGATCATGTGCAAGGACAGAACACTTAAAAAACATGATACATGTGGTTAATAGATATTAAGACTTCTGGTTTTAATCTGTTAAGAAGGAAAATAACAAGATTAAGATGTTTTTTAATTTAAATAGACCTCCTTAAAAAAAACTGATATAAAACTCCAGGGGAATAAAAAAAAAAAAAAAAAAAAAAAAAAAAAGAGAGAGAAGAAACAGAGAACCAGAGTCAATTTCACAGTTGAAAACCACTTTCTGTGTTTCCGCTTACACAAAATTTGCTGCTTGTTGAAGACAGAGTTTGCTTTTTTCTAATTTTCTTTGTGTTAACTCATATCCAATGCTAGTTTACCTATTGTGCTCGCTGGTTTAGCTTTTTGTGAGCAGCTCTAAACAGTATTCAAGAAAAATCTAAAATGTTCTTTCTATTCACAAATTAGGGTAAATTCCACTTACTGGAGAAGTTTCCTGATTTTCCTGAGGCATATCTTTTCTAAGCAGATTTGTTGTAGAGGAATTCAGTAGCAAAACTGTAGTAGCAAACACAAAACACAAGAAAATTGTGATGTGCTTAGGAATTTTCAGTGAGTTGAAGAAAAGAGAAAATAAGAACAGAGGATAAACTAACAGTCGTGAGTGATTTGAATCTCAGCACTGTTAATAATGAAAAATACAATATATGGTTACCATCCTCAAATGGGACTCTGCAGAATAAGCTATAAAACTATAAATGTGTCCAGTTGTTAACAAGGATACATTCCAAGGCTTTGCTTGTTTTTCTCCCTTCACTTTTCCAGGTTATTTAATCCTTTGGTCTATAGAGATTCAGAATTTGTTCTTCAGCAGGGTGTTAATTCAAAATAAGATTATCAGAGACTAAAGCAGTATAGTATCGCAGCCACTGCAACAGTACAGAGCAAAAGTGAGGAGAATCATGGACTCTGGCAACTCTGTAAGAGTCAGAAATCGAAATCCGTTTATTGCCGATACAAGTGTGTTTATAAATCTTCCTAGCAACTAATCACACATAAACAGAAGGCTTGATTGGTTACATGCATTCTTCACACACTGTTCACACGCATAAGACTAACATTTGATTGGTTATTACCCCCTGTCCATAATACACCAGACAATTCATTGGGTACAAGTTAGTTACTGCTATCCTAAAGCTTATTGGTTAATTAAATCTTACAAGTACAAACACAATGTTCTATACACTTTTAGCTCAAGGTAGAAAACTTTCAACTGTTTAAGAAATGACCAGATGTTTCCCATCAACCGTAGCCTAACATGTTTTCTTCAGGCAGATCTCAGCATCCTTATCTTGTTTTTCTTCATTCCCGCTTGCTACTTCCAAGGCTTCTGGACGACGAAGGTCAACATGTTCTCATCATTCACCAGCTGTACAGCACTCTCAGTTCTTCCTCCTCTTTTCACATCCCTTCTGCGATGCAGCCAAAGTCTTGCTCTTGTTTGACGTAGCCACTGTCCTCCAAAAATGATCCCACACAGAAGTATTAATGAATTAGATTGTGGATTTAAGAAAATACATGGCAGTTTGGACAGTAGGACCTAAATTAATTTCACTGACTATGAAAGCAACAACTTCTAGCCAACAGTCTGGGTTCCCTCTGTAAAAAGTAAGGAAGAACAGGTACTGCAAAACCTGGATTCTTCCCATCTGTCAGAAATGGCCAAAGACAACATGAAGAATGTTCTTCTGATTAAAATCAAATCAATGTTTTATTTACTTTCAAATCATACATATGAAGCCTTACTTCCTGAACAGTCGACAAGTAAAATATTCTAATCCAGCCTTTATTACCAAATTTAGTCAAAAATTTAATAACATTTAAAAATGCCCTTCACTAAATGCTTGAAAAAGTGTGTTACTCTATCTCTGGCTAAACTTCTGAAAGGTAATCCCTTAAAATTTATTCTTTTTGATCTTTTTTGCTATCAGTTGGTCAGACATGTTTTGCCTACGATAAACCCATGAGACATGTTCCCAGTTACCTTCTTATCTTTCATCACTGGTACTCACTATATTCTCTCTTCTTTATTATTTAGGCCAACTATCATGTATTTGTTCAGCCAATAAACAGACATTTCTAAACTGTTCCCCAAAACTTCACTACTGTATTTGTTTCTCACCCTTATGGGATAAGGGCAATTCATCAGTTTAGGTTAAATCCCTTGCACTTGTTTTCAAAATCTCTTTATAAGTATGATTAAAAAAAAAAAAAAAAATCCACAGACCCTAATTAATTGAGTGGAAAATTTGAATAACAAGCAAAATATGTGAGAAAAAGACTCACTCTATATGAGTCCAAAATAGTCCTTTGGATTCATAAATAAATTTTGTCCAAATTGTATTTGTATTTCCCATAATAAAAATCTGAAATAAATCTGATTAATAAGGAAGACACTTTAGAAAACCAAAGATATTACTAAGAACAACTTTAAGTGCTCTGAATGTGGATTGCTGATAAACTACGCATAAGGCAGAGAACAACCCATTAAGCAAGATTAAATTAAATTTAGCTCATCTACTTAATTCACAATTTTCTGTGCACAGTGAATAAGGCAGTAATCTTGTGAAAATAAATACATGATAATGCAATTAAATACATCATAGTAAATATAAATTAGGGATAAAAGTATGGTCATACATGTATACTGATATTCCTTGATAATGTCTTCTTGTTTATTTATGCATAGTAAATTGCTACATTCCAGTGCTAGTGCCTATTCAAGTCACTATTCTTTCTCTCTCTCATTTCTGTCTTTTCTATAGTTCCTGTTCTTGCAACTGGATTCATAAATAGATCTCTGCACCTTGCAGGGCCCTACTCACCAGGACTATAAAACAGATTCATAAAGTGAAAGGACAATAAGGAACATTCAGTAATTCTGTCTGACCTCCTCTATATATCACAGGCCATAGAATTTGCCCTTTTATTTGTCTGAAGCATATCATTTGGAAATGCATTCAGTTCTTGGGACATCAAAGTACGTCAGGAACTAACACTTTTCTGGGTATTTTATTATAATTATTTATTATTCCAGTTTTTAAAAAATCATCCTTTACCTCAATATTTAAACAAATTCAGTTTAAACTTCCATTACTCACTTCCTCTTTCTGGATTTTATATTCTGTGTAAGGATATTTATATAATGTTATGAAGTTACCTTGGTGTAGGTAGAGGTCATCATGATACCCACTGTAGCAGGTTTATCCCTCAAAGCTCTTTTTGTATTTTTCACAGTTTTAACATCCTGACATTTCTCTTAGAAAATGAAATGCAGAATATCCAAATCTTTATATCATGTGGCACAATGAATTTCAGAATTTTTGGTGCACAACAGCATTCATTATGCTCTTGCTGTGTCTATTCTTATATTTTTATTTCATTTCTTTAAAACAACTTTTGTAATCTGTTTCTCTGGAGACCATTTGATTTATAAACTAATTAACAAGCAGAAAAGTATATTATTTCCATATCTGAACTTGTTATTGAATATGAGTTTGCTAGTTGAGTCACACTGCATCTCACTAATTATTTCCAGAATTTTGTTAATTTAAACCAAAGAGGTAAAATAAGAAGATATTGATAATGACACTAATTTTCTTCCTTAAGAAGGTTTTAATACAATTTATTTCTAACTTGGGAATAAATATACCCTGGACACACCTCAGAATGTTTATTTAACTTCTATTAAAGGAAACAGAACCGTAATATTTGCTGATGTGGTATTTCTACCAGATGTAGTGGGAATAGTTTCAAAGCAAACAAAGAGTTACTAGAAGCAGCAGAAGAGAGTTCAACAGATAGAGAATATTTTTTCTTATACTATTCTATTTTAGGGTCTGTGGGTTAGAATTTGTTAACTCACTGGAGTGTAGAATACATCTCTGTAGATAACTATTATTAGAGTGCTTTGTCACTGAGGCATAAGAGCTGACATTGCAAGGCATTATCCTTGTGATGTTTTCATATATATGGTCCATCAGTAACATTTTCATTTGCATTTCTGACAGGCTTAATTTCAGTTCTACATAGACAGCATCATACAATATGGTATTTGTGTTTGTCCTAAACAGTAGTGAAATGGAGGAGCAAAAGCCTTCAGGGAACATATATGGACAAGTTAAAACTAGGAAGAAAAAAAAAAACAAAAAAAAAAAACCAAAAACAAAAACAAAAAAACACTTTGAAAATGAAAAATAAAATTGCAAAGTTGTAGCCAGGAAAAATTGGTATTTTTTTTGTGTTCCATTTGTTAGGCAGACATACAATGTACGTTGCTAGCTGATGTAACACCGGGGAAAACTAGAAAACATCAGTGAAAATAGGTGATAACAACAGCAGTGAGAGCTTATTAGATCATTAACAGAAATGGGGCTGGAGGGATTAAATTCACCAAACACAAACCACAAGCTTGAGAGTCCATCAGTGAAAGGTGTGGGGCCCTGACCCATGAGGCTTTGGCTGCCTGTGTCCCCGGCTGGGACGGCAGGGTGCTGCCCCATAGTTGGGGTCAGGATGAAGTGGGATGAACTGTGTGAGCCAGGGTGGTAAGATGCCCACTAGGCCCACCCTCCAGCTGGGGGCTGTATTTGAGCTCTGGCCCTCATCCCTGCATCTGGCCATGCCCTTCATTCATCCATGGCCGTGGACTCCTAGCTATGTGATGATAACTCCAGTTCTAGGGTTGAATTTCAGATCTGGTTTTAGAGAGATGTGCTTGGTGTCTGCAGATTGGCAGCAAGAATGACTTGGAAGGGAGCTCATCAAGGGAAACAGGGAGGAGAGGAGTAGGTTTCATCTGATAATGTCAGTCTTTACTGTTAAAGTTAATATTACAGCCAACAATTCCTTAACATGCAGTGCGGAAAAAAAATGGTCACACTAGAGAGATTGATCCTATCTGAAAAGAGACTCTAAAGCACAATTCAGATGAATGGCTGCCTGAAAGGGCTTATTTGTCTCTGAGGACAACTTGAATAGAGAGAGATGAACTGAGTAAAAAGAAAACACTCCAGATTAACCTAATGTGAGTTTGCACCAATACAGGACCTTGTGAGAAGCCTAGAACAGAAAACTTAAATTTTAGAATGAGGTATTGACACAGCAATACAGGAAGCTATGCATAGAAAATTAATTTTCACCTGATTAATCATAAGATCAGGAAAAAGAACTTCTGTTCTTCTAAGAAGTAGAATTACATAAGAGAGATTGTCTCTTCATTGTATTACATTATCAGTAACTGGCATAACCTAATGGACAAAGAAATTTGGGTAAGCAAGTCAAAATGGATGATACAACATAGTAAAGCCGGTAAAAATCAATATTTTCTAGAATTTAGATAACACAAAACAGAAACACTTCCTTTAAAAAATAATTAAATTAAATACATCAAAGGAAGTTTATTAGGGGTTATTGCAGAAATGTTAATTGCTGTTTGAGTGCAGTGCTGTAATTTAATAGCAAATTAAGGAAGTGATAAGTAAATCTTTTACGAGCATCCATCTGAACTTCAGAGAATTTTTTTTTTTTTTTTTTTAATAAAAATGTTAAAAATCATTTTTGGCCATCTCTTCTGAGTTTATAAGGTTTTTGGCTTCATCTGGACTAAAAATACCCCAAATAACTTATGCTTCATATGTTCAGAAGGCTAAAGAGCAGGGCAAATGAAAGTCATTACCTTGATTTTATTCATGTCTTAGACAAAAATTCCACTGAGGTCAGTAAGGGAATTTTAAAAAGGACAAAAAAAATGAGATGTAAAAATACTTTATTGCTTGACAGCTTGTGTAATAACAGGGAAGCAATAAGAGAGAAGAAAAGATGATTAAAGTAAAATGTCTATAAAGTAGCTTTTCTTTTTTCTCCAGGCTAAACAGCCCTGTTACCCTCAGACACTCCTCATAAGAGTTGTGCTCTAGGCCCTTCACCAGCTTCATTGCCCTTTTTTTGGACAAGCTCCAGCACCTCAAAGCCTTTCTCACAGTAAGGGGCCCAAAACTGAACACAGAATTCTCAAGGTGTGGCCTCACCAGTGCCAAATACAGGGACACAATCACTTCCCTAGTCCTGCTGGCCATGCTAATTCTGATACAAGCCAGGATGTTATTGGCCTTCTGATGGCTCATATTCAGTCAGCTGTCAGTCAAAACCCCCAGATCCTTTTCTGACAGCCAGCTTTCCAGCCACTCTTCCCAAAGCCTGTAGCATTGTATGGGTTTGTTGTGACCCAAGTGCAGGACCCAGCACTTGGTCTTGTTGAATGTCATACAATTGGCCTCAGCCCATTGATCCAGCCCGTCCAGATCCCTCTGTAGAGCCTTCCTATCCTCAAGCAGATCAATACTCATGACCAACTTCATGTCATCTGTAAACTTACTGAGGGTGCACTTGATCCCCTCATCCAGATTACTGATAAAGATATTAAACAGAACTGGCCCCGATACTGATCCCTGGGGAACACCACTTGTGACGGCCCACCAACTGGATTTTACTCCATTCACCACAACTCTTTAGGCCCAGCCATACAGACAGTTTTTTACCCAGAGAACAGTACACCTGTCCAAGCAAGTTTTTTAGGAGAATGCTGTGGGAAACGGTGTCCAAGGCTTTAACAAAGTCTAGGTAGACAACATCCACAGCCTTTCTCTCATCCACCAAGCAGATCACCATGTCATAGATGCATATCAGGTTAGTCAAACAGGACCTGCCTTTCATAAACCCTACTAACTCCTGTGCAAAGATCCTTTCTCCCTTTTTGCCCAAACGTACGCTGTCTGTCATCAGTAGGCTTGGTGTTGTGTAAACCAATTAATGATCAAAAGTGACAAAATTCTGCCAGTGACACCAGTTTTTGTGCCAGATATTGATCTGCTGGCTCTTCCTGTTTCTTCCCTCATCATTCCCTGCAACTGGAAGGATAGAGAAGAACACCACTTGTGCTCCTGATCCCTTTACCAGTTGTCCCAAGATCCTCAAGACTCTTGACTGCAACTTCATTTATGCCTATCTGAAAAACCAATAATGGATAATAATCTGAGGGCCGTACCAGGGTAGGAAGCTCTCTCTTCACATCTTTAACCCAGGCCCCACGGAGTCAGCAGAATTCCCTAAGAAGTGGGCCTGGTCTGCATATCGCGCCTTCTGTTCCCTTCAGAAAGCAGTCTATGACAATGACCCATTTCTTTTTCTTTATGGAAGCAGTTTTAATTCAGGCAATAAGCTGATTTAACCTTGGTGACACCTGCAGTCTAGATGGACCATAGTTGTCGTCATTGTTCGGTTCTGCTTGCAGAACAAGCTTATCTAGATAAGCAGCTCATTAAATCTACCATCAGTCAAAAAAAAAAAAAAAATCTAGCTTTTAGAACTTTAGAAATAGTATGATTTAACCAAATACAATTATAAGAATTTTAAAAATACATTTTTGTTGTAAAACGTCTTACCTTCCTATCCCAGATAACGGAGGAATGATTAATGTTTAGCTATTGATAATTTACAGTCCATCTTCTCATCAGTGCAGTGCTTTATACAATGAAATTAAGTCCTCCCAGTAATAATGTTCAATATGCTGAAGTGTTGAAACCACAAATGTTATTAGCATTGTTATCTTATAAAAATTATATGAATTCACTTGTTAAGATTATTCTCTTCCAGTTTTGGTCTAAATGTTAGATATTCTGACTGATCTTCCTGTGTAGCAAATGTAAATATACAAGTACTTCCAGAGTGGAATTAATCTCATCTGCCTTATATCTATCCTTTATATTTACATTAATTACCTTTGGGAGATAACTATCTAAGCCTTAGAGACCAACCGTTAATATACCTTATCAGTTATTCCTATTTGCTAATTCTTTGTATTCCCACAGTATTCATCTTCTTCCTCTGCCATCTCTTCTTTTTATTGTACATGGTTTCAAGACAACATAAACAAAATAATCATTTTTTTTTCAGAAGACTAGCTGTATATTCTCATTATATAATCTATACCATCATTGTACACATTAGAGAATTTCAAACATCTTAATAATTGGAACAAACTGCCTGATGGAATAGTGGATTGAAGTCATCATAATCAGAAGTCTTTGCACAGCAACAAGTTTGGTCAAACAAATTTTTGGGTATAGTACAGGTGTAAATGGATGAAGGTCTATTGCATGGAATGTCAGACTACATGATTAATTTTCCCTTTCAGCTTTAAAATGATGAATCTTTCTTCATATATTTTCACTTCCTCCTTGATACTTAAACTACTAGACTGTGAAATGTTCTTCCATCGTTTAAAATCCTTTTAAATCTTACTTCCTTTTAAATCTTCTTTATGAGAGAGAGCAGAGAGATGGAAAAAGGTGCGAGATTTCCAAGATTCTTTTTAATAGATTGTCACTGAAAGAAACCTGTAGGTGAAGCCCCTCACACTGCTTCCACAAAAGCTTCAAGTGAGATTTATTTCATCTAACATAATTAGTTTTAGAAGTGATAACTGGTCCAAATCTAGTTCTTCAGAATCCCTTTGTCAATAAACTTTAGGTCTGTCATGAAGGTGATGTCTCTCAAAAGCTAGCTGAAATATGTGTTATACCATTCTACCTTTGTCTTATTTCTTATTCTAAATGTAGGAATACCAGGCAAATGGCTATTTTAAACAGTGGCTAGTATTTTTAAAACCCCTGCACATAAATCTCTGATCAGATCAAAATTGTTGTTTTTCACCTGTTTTATAACAACCAATTGTTAGTTATCATGTGTTATCATGATTTCAATTATAATTGTAAATAATTAGAACTGTAAACTGTCTTATACACCACAATATATTTCTGTTAATGATGTAACATTTTGATTGGGTAACCTGAGAAGTATATATTATTCCTTATTTTCTAATGAACTGAAAGAATAAATCCTTTAAATATTCATCCCTGTGGTCCAGAACTTCAGTGACTTTCCTTTAAGGGCTATTGTGATGACTGCCATGCACCTATGTCCTAGGTTTGAGTGAGTGGTGGGGTTTTTTGGTAGCAGGGGAGGGGGCTATAGGGACAGCCCCCTGTGAGAAGCTTCTCAAAGCTGCCCCAGCTCCAAGTCAGCTCCACTTCTGTTTGGAAACTGAGCCAATCAGCTGCGCCTCTACGATAACATATTTAAGAAGGGACGTGGTAACAAGCAGTGGGACTTGTGAAGAGGAGTTGTGGTAGCTGCATAAACACCAAGGTCAGTGGAGGAACGGATTAAGAAAGGAGGGGGGAGGTGTGCCAGAACAGAGACCACCTGTATCCTGTGGTGAGATGGCAGGGCAGCCCCCACCTGCCACCCATGAAGATTTACTGTGGAGCAGACATTGATTTATGGCCTGTGTTTCATTTCTCCTGAATGATCAAGGTGCTGTGCCTGAAGAAGGCCGGGGTCTTGTGGGAAAAGGTAGCCCCTGCTGTTGTAATTCAGGGCTGGGAGGATTGCAGCATGCGGGAGTGTCCCACACCAGAGCAGCTTGGGAAGGGCTGCAGCCATAGGAGGGACTCCAGTTGGAGAAGGTTGGTGACCCACAACAGAGCAGTGTGGGGAACGCTGCGGCCCATAGGAGGGACTCACGTCGGAGAAAGTTTGTGGAGGACTGTCTCTTGTGAGAGAGGAACCACGATGGAGCAGGGAGGAAAAGTTCCAGAAGCTCCCCCTGCAGCAGATGGAAGAGAAGCAGCACTGACTGCACCCCCCATTCCCTGACCCTGCGCTGCTGAGGGGAGGAGGTAGAGATATCTGGAGCAGAGCTGAGCCTGGGAAGAAGGGAGGGGTGGGCAGAAGGTGTTCACAAGATGTGGCAATGCTTCTCACTGTCCTCCTCTGTTAAGTGCTGTTAGTGTCTGTAATAAATGTATGTTCTTTTTTTCTTCCCCTAACGAGTCTGTCTTTTGCTCATGACCAAAAAGGGTGATTTTTTTCCCCCATTCCAGTCCTATCTCAAGCCTGGCTCTCTGTCCCTTCTTATTGCCAGAAGAGAAGGGGGAGATAGCGGCTGCATGGTGTTAGGCTGCTGACCAGGGTCAAACCACGACAAGTATAATCAAGATGAGCTTTCCCAAAATAAACTTCCAAAGGAGTTACTGGGAGAATTTAGGTCTCTTTTACATTTTTTTAGAGTTTGTACTATATAAAACATACAGCACAGCATAAAAATCTTAAAATGTAGACAAAGATTTATTTCAGATACACAAACTGACTCCTTTTCATTCCTTCCCAAAATCTTTAGCACAAGATTTTGACAGTGTCCACAGTTCATGCTGCTGTTCCTAATTGTTAGATTATTTGATACTTTGAAGAGATGGAAAAAATGAAGCTAAATGACTACATGAAGTCTATGCCTGCAAGACAAAGTCATTAGGAAATAAAAACAGCCTCAAGATTTATTCCTTGTCAATCATATCTTTGTATTAGCCAGAAAGTGCACTCTCCCCTTCATAAATTACTTTTGTAAGTGCATGTATTGTAGTTTCAGAGCTCAATTTGGATGTCACTGTGAGTTTTAGTTCCACTTTCCCTAAATATAAGCCATGAAACATAGACTGATGTAGTAAAGTAATTTTCTTATGTGGGTAAGGTGAGACAACCAAGCTGGATCTCCTAATTTAAGAAGTGCAAAACAGCTCTGATAAAATAATTAAGGAAAGATAATTATTACTTTAATTTCAATAGAGACGAATTTTACACTATAATATTTTTAAACATACTATTTATTAGGAAGATATTCTTTTTGAGACTTAATGATAGATAATAAGCTGCATTTAGAGTGCAATAAACATTTTATAGAGTGTAAATAGCACTACATACCTGCTTTAAATAACTAGGTAAACCCATACTGGACTTTTAATTTAATTTCATAACTGAATAAGGCTTATATAGTAGCTGTTTTTTTCTCCATCTGTTTCTCTGTAGATCTGTCAGTCTCTTTTAATAATTTTCAATCTCTGTGGGCATTTTCAATCAAATCTGACAAGTGGGTTAAGGTCTCAAAGATACTAAATTTCTATGAAATATTAAGTTTTGTGAAGTGTGGTCGTTGGTGGGGAGAGGGGATGCAAAATAACACTTTCACCAAGAAAATAACATGGGTGCAATATTTACATGGGCTTTTAGCCTGCCAACCAGTGTATCACCATATTAACTTCTAGCCAGCTGCAAGATTTCCTCTTGCTTCAGGTAAGCAGGGTATAAAGAGAATCGAAAGGGACAAAGGGAAGGTAGGAAACTTGAGGGAGATGGAGATACTTGTAAATTTTTCTTTTCTTTTTTTTTTTTTTTTTTTTTTTAAATAAGATGGAATAACACCAGGAAGAGAAGAATTTAAGAATATATGTTGAGGAACTGGGGTTCTTTGCAGAGGGGAAATAGATAAGACCCCTGGAAGAAACAGTTTTCTTTCTTTTTACTCTTCACATATGTTACACATAATGGTTTGTTTTCTTATGCTGTGTAGAACAGATATAATGTCATTTGACTTTGACTGTACAAAGTGGTTTTATGTAGTTATATTTGTAAAACCTCCACAGGATGTGCAAAAGGGTACATATTTTTCCTCTTTGAAGAATGTGCAATAACCAATTTTGGTTACTACCAAGCACTCTTTTTAAATGGAAAACATCTCTCCTGAAGTATAGGTAGCAGAGAAAACAAACAGTATCTCACCAAGCCTGTTTTATTCTTTGAGTATATCACTGCAAACAATTACAAAAATGCTGTGGAAAAAAAAAAAACAAAAACAAAAACAAAAACAAAAAAAAACAAAAACAAAAACAAAAAAAAAAAAAAGAAAAAAGAGAAAGAGATAGAAGCATGAAGATATTATTTTAAGATTTTTTTTTTTGTATTATTTTGGTTTCAAATGATCATTACATTGTTCTGGTGTTTTATTATCTTTGAAAGTACAGTCTTTATTCAGAATTACATATTTTTTTTATTACAATATAAGACCATTATTACAATTTAAGACTATTTCCAGTATATATAGATAAATCCAGTTTGACATTTGAAAACTCATAAACTTTTAGATAATTTCATCTATTACAGAATGAGCACCACTCCATTCAGTAATTGGTTTATTCACCAGTGGTGGAACAACCAATTCCAGACTGGGCTGGACACTGCTAGCTTCTCTGATAGCTGAAGATCAAAACCTAAGCAACTGTGACAGCACTTTTTGAACCGAACAGGAACCCTCTCACATTTAACTGTGATTCTACCTAAATACATCACTAACCAAGAAAATCACATATTGATTTAATGAAGAATATTTCTTTGGGTGGTTTTAAATTCCAGTGAAGTGCTTCTTGGGTATGACACACATATCTGAAGATGATATACACTGCACACAGAACATATACAGATGAGATACAATACATTACAGAAATGGCTTCACTTCAGTGCCAGAGCTCTTCAGGTTTATGCTTCTCACTGATCTTACTGTACTTTGTCTTTCATCTGTCTTTATAATAAAATTGTTTTAACAAATAGACAAGATAAGCAATAAAAAAAAAAAGAGGAATTTTTTTTTTTAACCTCCTCCACTCTAGTGTTTTTTCTGACTGATTTTGTTCTGCATTCTGGTTTATAACCTACGGAAAAATTTAGTACTTTCAACAATTCAGGGGCAATCAACAGAACAGAAAAGTTAGAAAACTACAATTAAAATGGTATAAGTTTTCTTAATCCTTAACGTTCAAAAGTAAAGGGTCAGATCCAAAAAATAATGAGAGAGTTAAATTATTTAAAAAAAAAAAAAAATATAAAGGAGGTTTTGGATTACATATTTATAGGATTACATTATGTCAAATTTAAGTTTTTCACTAAATTCATGAGACCTATTACTTCCTTCTAAAGAAACAGATATTTATGCCCCAGATAACTAGAGATCTAGGGCTTTAAAAGGAACACAAATCAGATTCTGTGAGATTTAAGATATATGTTAGGCAGGAAGGTCACAATGCACATTGCAAATTTTTTTTTTTCAGTAGGAAATATTCTATGTTTGAACAGAGAAATTCACATTTTACACCAGCACAACTCATGGATGTTTTTGACAGAATTAGTCACAATGGGAGCTGTGCAAATTTCTGATTTGTGTGTTAGTGTTATCATGTTCAGTTTCAATATAAGTGGCATCTAATTTTAATTAACTAAAGAGTAAGCATATAGTCTAAGTTTATCTTTAAAAATTTCTGTCTAGATAGATTTATATAAGGAGTTATATAAATTTTAGAATGCTTGAACTTTAACCTCTAATCAGCAACAGAAGTGATAAAGAATTTTTTATTCCTTCCCAAGGCCCTTTCTTAGGATATCTGAAGAAGAAAGTTCTTTCAGAGCTAAACAAAGAAAGAGATTTAGGTAGATGCAAATTTAGCAACATAATGTATGCTTTTTAAGCTCCTAATTTCTGAAATAAGTACCCAAACCACCTCTGTTAGGCAAAAAAAAAAAAAAAAAAACAAAAAAACAAAAATTAAAACTCACAACATCCAGAATGACTATTCAATCAGTAGGGGAAAGAAAGTAGTGACCATAATTATGCACCCCTGATGCCCTTACATCTCAGATGCCTAATCTTAAACTGAGGAGGAGGATTGGCATCTGAAGGATTGATGGAAGATAAATATCACACATTCATTCTTTTTTTTTTCCCTCCTCCCCCTGCCCTAGATAGCAAGGAATAATCTAAATATGTGCAATTAGTAGTTAAGTGTAAAAACAAACAGAACTGTTGTGCTAACAAAACTTTCTTTGTGAAAATGTGGACATCTGTGGGATGATACAGTGCTTCTGAAGTCTTTAAAGTCTTTAACCTTGGCATCTATATCTGCCCAAATTTTACTTCAGTCTCATAAATCCTTTTGTGGATGTCAGTTCTTTCTCACTGCTGTTTTGAAAACACTAGACACTGTTCTTTTCTGGCCACTTTAAACTATGCTGGAGATGGTGAAGTGCCTTCATCAGCTGTCACATAACGGCACATGTACAATAAGTTTACTTATATAACAAATATATATATATGTATATCTGAAGTTAAGATTTTCTGGAGGAGCTAGGGTAATTCTGTGGGGTATGTTGTGCCAGAAAGGGGCCAAGACAGAGATAGATACATGCTGTATGAGAGGGAAGTCAGAGCGTAAGAACAACCTGACTGCTGGATTCTCCTACTCAGAAGCACCTTCTGTAAATTAATGAGCTCATCAATATTGACTCCATAATTGTTCTAGGTGACTCTGCAGTTGACTGCCTTAGAAAAGCAGTCTTTTCACCTACATCTCTAAAACATGTAGCCTGGTCTATAACAACCTGTGTCTCATTGCTGGCCCAGGGGACAAGTGACATGGAATGACATGGTTTGCTTCCCCAGTGGCAAAATCATATTTTTTCCCCATTATAGAATGACTTTCTCCAAACTGTCTAGTAAGAATGGTCTCTAGCACATGCTGTTCCCTCAACTATCCTAGGGAGTGCCAACTGATTTGGCCAAAGCCATGACAAGGAGCACACTAATATCTACAGAGTGTTTACATCAGACAGTGGCCAAATCCATGTCTTGGCCCTGTGCAGATAAATCCAGTAAGACACTTTCTCCATCACTTCAGGTCCAAGGTTAGAGGTTGTTCTGGGTCTCTTTTTCTGGTGTCTCCTGGCAAGCTTCCTAATCAAGGTTACCATGGAAGCCTTCCAAATTCTGTAAATCTAAAAAACAAGACAAACAGTGTTTGTAAATTTAAATTATATTATTATTGTTGTTGTTGTTGTTGTTGTTATTGTTATGCAGACACTTGTCGTACACTTCAATCCCAACATAGCTACTGCTAGGCAAGTCACATGTTTTGCAAGCACAGCAAAACCTCTACAACATAACAGTTTTTGTATTAGACTCTTAAACTTGCTCTAACATCCCAGTGATGTTTAAACTGTTTATGTCAGTTTGAATAGGTTAATTAGTAGTTACTGATTAGCAAGGGTAATTACTGTGTCAGATGTAACTAATTTACTAATATATGTATTAGAATGTTTAAAAAGGTATTTTTCATAGAGTTGAATATGATTTTATATAATTATATTAAAATATGGGTTTAATTTTCTGGTTATCATCATAATAACAATTTTTCCCCACAAGATAAAGATATGTCAAAAATATGCCTCTGTGAACTGAACAGCCATTTAAATTACATACATATATATATATATATAAACAGAGAGTATCCTGCAGGCAATACTTTTGGTTTGGAGGTATGAGGCCAAGAAGCAACTTGTTATCATGTCCAGTGATTTATCTGTTGGCGCTCTAACAATGTCTGCCAAAGAAAATGCCACAGTATTCAGAGATTGTTCTGGCTTCTGCTACTAACAGTAGTTTACTTCTACTTTCTTTTACCACAGGTGTAACAGCTTTAAAGATAACCTCTAGTCAGATGTACAGACACTTTCTGGAAATCCTTAAATATTTTTTTTTTTGCATTTATGATGGAACTAATTTGAAAATTAATTATAGAATGCCTATATATGGATTTAAACCTGATAGGAGACAAACAATATTACAACATTTTATTGGTATTTCTTTTTTCTTTATTGTATGAATGAACCGAAAACCTGTACTATCTACAAGCTTTAGCATCTGTGGATCTAGAGTGGAATATTATTTATGCTCTGTCAAAAATCCTGCTCCTGTTAGCTTCTTTTTATCCAATTCATACTTAAAGCTGCACCTTTAAAGCTGCAAATGACATTCAAGGTTGTGCCAAAGTCAGATTTTATGGATGACTCCAGCTAACTGTTAAAGTTCAGACAGTGCAAAGAGCTAAATTCACAGGGGGTGTTCAGGGCGCTTCCTTTCATCTCTCTCCAGAATGGGCATTCATACAAGAAAGAAGCTAGCAGATAACACATAACTTATATTTGCCAAGCTCTCCTACTAAATGCCAGTATGTAGAAAAATGACTATTCAGTCATAGATAAGACAATGATCTTATTAAAACAAAGCCACAAAGAACTAGACTAACGGACAGAAAAGCAGAAGAACCTCTGTGTTTTGAAATACTGATTACAGTACAGCCCAGAGTGAGGTCAAATATGTTGACACATGAGCTCAGGCTGCCTGATTTAAAAAGTGTCTGCCTTAAGCAGTATGGGCATGATCATTCTGCAACACTCGAGCAGTTACCCTTAATGGTACAATACAACCAGAGTAATTGTATTTTTTTTCATATTTTCTCAATCTTTTTATATATAATACATGACTGTGTTGAGACCAAAAGAAATAATGATTGGATTTTCTATGATTATTCAGGCCCAAGGCTTGAAAACACATGTGAGCTGTCAAACTACTAGAATGACATTTTTATATTACAGTAAAAATAATACAAGTTAGATGTGTTAGGAAATATCATAAGGGTATGTGAGCATTGCAAAAGACCTGCTGGAATAGTGTGATAAAATATATAGGTGAATGGCATCACTCTAGGTGTGAGAACTTCCATATCACCCTTAGGAGCAGTGTCAGGAGTGAACTATCACCAAAATAGCACCTGTTCCATGGGAAATAGCTCACTCAAAAATAAAGCCCGGGGGTTAATATCATGTAACAGGGAAGAGAGAAAGACATGGGAAGAAATGGAGGAGACAAGTTATTTGACATTGCAGTTTATATATTGACACCTCAAGATAGCAAACCGTGGAAGACACGGAAAAAAATAATAATAAAAAAAAGTATAGAAGGATCAATCCAATATAATTTTTTTGTAAGTAGCTTAATTTAAGAGTGAACATCATAGTCTAATTGAACCTCACTAAAAAACAGATTAATTCAAAAACATCAGGGTACCACATCCAAAATTTTGAAGTAAACTCATATTTGAACCAGAAAATGAACCATCGTGCTAAACAACCTATCTTGGAAGTAAGGGAAAACTTGAAGGAAATCAGGTATGGAAATATTCAGGTTTGTAATCCCTTATTAGCAGACGGAAAATTTTTACAGGAGGGAAAAGTCATTAGTCAATTGTTCTTAAAGGACTGAGGAAGGAAGAGAAGGATAAAGCAAATGGAACTATTAAAGTTTTTTAATTATGTCATTTGATTATTAATTGTAATTTATTCTTTAGTGTGATAGCATTTAATGTATCTGAGCATTTTGACTGATTGCAGTTTTTAACACATATTTTAGATGGGGCAATTTAAATTAATCTCTCCTGGGAATCCATTGCATTAAGACTATTAAGGTTGTTTCTAATTTACTTATTTTTCCTTTTGAAATACTTGTACTATGCTTCAGTACACATCCATGTTCCATGCTGAAGATGTAGATATTGCCAGACTGTCTAATGAAAAAGATTACTGCATTGTTACTGAAGCAAAACTCCCATCAGGAAAACTAATCTTAGCTTTGCTGTCTGGGCCAAATTCAGATTAGCATAATTGTATTCCACCTACCTAAATATGTCCTGCAGGGGATAAAGCAGGTAATTTAGCCTTCATAGTCATTCAGGCTACAACCTCATTGAGAAAGGCAGCAAAGGTGCCAGCAGAGCTAGTTATGAGCAAATCTGAAACTATCACATGTAATTTTGTTTATCTGAGTGTCTGTACATGCCCGTGCAATTAATTTACCAAAAAATGTTTACAATGCTATTAAAAAATGACTTGTCTGTAAAAGTCTAATGGAATGATGTCTGGAGAGTCATAATGGTCATTCAGTAATTGTACTGAACTTGAATTGTATCTCTGTGCTCCTTCATTTTTTCTGTTACTTACACAAATTTCCATTATATTCCTAGGACATAGAAATTCTGATTATCTTTCCTAACTGGAGGAATCAACATACAGTGTTCAGGAGAGCACATTTCCTCAGGGAAGCCTGTGGCCCTACTGAGATGGGGATCTAGATTATGATCCTCGCCAGAAGGGTGTGGGCCTTGCAGATATATATCCACTTTTAAACTAGCAAAAGGGTTTGTTCTCTGTTTCTGAGGTGACCTACATGGTCTGCTCAAATCTGTAGCCCAGAACATTCCCTAATCCTCCAATACAGTGAAACTGCATCCATACTGCCTATGGGTCATGGCGTATGGACAGTGCTAAATCCAAAGCTGTGTGTGGGAATTTTGTGAGTGAATGTTGGATATCTCAAGCCAAAATTGAACCAGGTACCATTTTAACAATTTCGCAGAACAGAGAATAAAATTCATAGCCTGAGTCACTGGCCTAGAACTGTATAATTTACTACAACTAGCATAACCTAAGAGATTAGGGAAAAGAAAAACCCTGAAATAACTGCTCAAGCATTCGGTCACCTATTTCACAAGAATGTAGAGAAATCTGAAATACTCATATTCAGATATTTTCTATTTCCTATTACAGGTTACATAATTTGTAGTAGCTTTACTTCAAAAGAAACATAAAATTTATCACTTCTGATTTGTACTTGGGAATCCTGCAAGATCAAAAAAGTATCAGTGGGGGTAGAAAAGATATCTAAAGTGTCACTAGAATAATTCAGAAAGCATTAATACACTTCATACTAAACATCAGAAATATTAGTCCTCTATTAACTACTTTTATTCAAGACTGTTCTAATCAGTACATCAAGATTATCACACTTTTTTGAAATTAAAGTTATGTCCTTGACACTGAGCAATTGAATACTTACAAAAAATTAAATCACACTCACACTCATATAATATATATAGAAACTATAAAGGGAATAACCACTACCTGTAAATCCCAGCTACCAGGACTGTTTATGTGAAGTGCTCCACCTCCTTTTTCTCTCTCCTTTGTGCAATCAGCTAGGAATAACTTTAATATGTTACAAAAAGATGTAGTGCAAGAGAGTTAACTGTCTACCTTGAAGAGAAATATCTGACATTTCAATTATTTCTTAATTATATTTTTAAAATTAGAAATATTATCTGGTACCTAGAATTTGAATTTAAAAGTTTTACAATAGTATTACATAGAATCCTTCAGAATAATATATGCTCTAAATAGCTCTTATTTTGATAAATGTTAAATTATTTTAAAATATTAAAATTATTTTAAAATAATTTAAGCTCAGAAGTAGAATAACAAAGTTGCTCTCTAGTGTGAAATTCCCGTAAGGTGGATAAATTCTCAGAAAAAAACTTATTTGACACACATTATTGGCAAAAAATATTTTGCTTTACTGCAAAAAGAATACATATTATTGTTTGTTAGTTTTTCCGGCTCTCATTTTTCCTGGTGTAAACTTGGAGAAACTCCAATAAAGTCAATGGACTTGAACTTGTATAAAACCCTGACATAAAACTGGGATGAGTCACAACAGTGTCTCCTGTGAAATATATAAATTTTATAATCCATGAAAACCTTATGCTTCAGTGATTACGGTTAATACATATTCTTGTGACAATGTGACAATTTGCAAAGATCATGAACTGGATATTTTATGTTCATATTTATTTCAAGATTCATTTGTGGCAAAGGATCATTAAGATTGGAGATGATTAAAAAAAAAAAAATGTAATAAAAGAGGATTACTCTGATTTTACACAAAACTCTCAGTTAACTTTTACCAACGTATTTTGTGAAAGTGGATTGGATTCAGTGAAAATTTCATCAGGAATGTTTCTTACATCCAAAGTAGAATTTTTCTTTAAGGAAAAAAAAAAACAAAAACAAAAACCAAAACACAAATAACAAGATATGTAGGATTCCTGTTTAAGATCCTTACTCTGTGTGTGTTTTTATCATCAAATTGATCATTTGGGGGAGTGGAGTTTTTCTTTTCTGACCTTTGTTCTACAAAGGCCTCTCTGAAATATTTGGAAATGTCTCACTATTACCCTGCTAGCAGGGACAGGAGGATCAAAAAACATCACAGTTGTGAGAAATGGTGCTCCTATTTTCCATCTTGCCTCATTGAGGATTACTACTTACCTGTTCTCATTCAGAAATATGTATTTATTGTTATTTTATTAACACTTGCAATGCCCAAGTGGTGAGGTTTTGTTGATAGCAAATAACTGTCTCTAGATTAACTATCTACTCATTACAAGGATATAATTTATGTTCTCTGAGGCTTATTCATTCATATGTCTGTCTGTTTAGCTTCATCTTGCTAATTCTTTATCTCATGATTAAATTTACTTTTTAAAAGGAACAAATTTGTTCACAATAGCACAAGTTTATATTGCCAAGAAATACTTATTCAAACATTGCCTGTTAGTGCTCCTCACAAAGCAAAGTAAAAGTGGAATACTGTCTGGGGAACAAATATCTTAAATGTGTGGCAAATGTGAAAAGATCATATTAATACTTTGTGTATGTCCTAGGTTGAGTGAGTGGTGGAGTTTTTTGGTGGCAGGGGAGGGGGCTATAGGGACAGCCCCCTGTGAGAAGATTCTCAAAGTTCCCCCAGCTCCAAGTCAGCTCCACTTCTGTTTGGAAACTGAGCCAATCAGATGTGCCTCTGCGATATCGTATTTGAGAAGGGACGGGGTGACAAGCACTGGGACTTGTGAGGAGGAGTTGCTGCAGCTGTGTGAACACCAAGGTCAGTGGAGGAACGGAGGAAGAAAGAAGCGGGGAGGTGTGCCGGAGCAGAGACTCCCCTGTATCCTGTGGTGAGATGGCAGAGCAGCCCCCACCTGCCACCCATGAAGATTTACTGTGGAGCAGACACTGATTTATGGCCTGTGGCTTCCGCCTCACTGATCAAGGTGCTGTGCCTGAAGAAGGCCGGGGTCTTGTGGGAAAAGGTAGCCCCACTGCTGTGATTCAGTGCTCGGAAGATTGCAGCATGCGAGGGTGTCCCACGCCAGAGCAGCTTGGGAAGGGCTGCAGCTGTAGGAGGGACTCTAGTTGGAGAAAGTTGGTGACCCATGACGGAGCAGTGTGGGGAACACTGTGGCCCATGGGAGAAACTCATGTTGGATAAAGTTTGTGGAGGACTGTCTCCTGTGAGAGGGGGACCACAATGGAGCAGGGGGGAAAAGTTCCAGAAGCTCCCCCTGCAGCAGATGGAAGAGCAGCAGCACTGACTGCACCCCCCATTCCCTGCCCCTGCACCGCTGGGGGAGGAGGTAGAGATCGGGAGCAGAGCTGAGCCCGGGAAGAAGGGAGGGGTGGGGGGAAGGTGTTCTCAAGATGTGGCAACGCTTCTCACTGTCCTACTCTTCTAAGTGCTTTTAGTGTCTGTAATAAATGTATGTTCTTTTTGATTCCCCTAACGAGTCTGTCTTTTGCTCGTGACCATAAAGGGTGATTTTTCCCCATCCCAGTCCTATCTCTGTCCCTTCTTACTGCCAGAAGAGAAGGGAGAGAGAGCCGCTGCGTGGTGGTTGGCTGCCAACCAGGCCCAAACCACAAGAGTGTAATTTGATCAGCATTACATCATTTTAAAAATTGCTCAGTAAGGAATTTTCAGTAGCAGATATCACAAGCCCAGTTATTGAATATATAAAAATAAAATATTTGCCTCCTTAGAATCAGTGGGAGCATTTCTGTGACTGAAGAGCAAATAGAGTTTTAGACAGAGTCATGAAATAGCTTATTTCTGTCATGAAGCATGAGAGCTGTAGCATCTTTTACTTCTATTATAGGTAGTAAAAGTATTCATTACACCTGTAAGCATTTAGACTTTTTTGAACATGGCTAAAATTTTGTCCCGGACAGTAATTATGGCATTGCTTTCAAGCAGATTGTTGTGTGCTTTATGTAATCTATTGTCTTTTAGCATTGTTGTGTTCCTTGTGCATCAATTTTAACAGACATGTCTTTGCTCTTGCAGTATGAAAAGGAATAGAAGAGCATCAGTTTATAGATTCTAGAGCATTTGTTAGCTCATAAAACTCTGTCATATCCAATTTTACTGCAGTCACTCTAACATGAACAACGCTACAATTTTTAAAGATACACCTTTGGTAGATTTTCATTAGACATTTTGGAGT
Source organism: Tyto alba (assembly GCF_018691265.1). Lineage (NCBI taxonomy): Eukaryota > Metazoa > Chordata > Aves > Strigiformes > Tytonidae > Tyto > Tyto alba. The sequence goes on along the minus strand of NW_024881316.1, from coordinate 36,322,929 downwards.
GCATCAATTAAAAACCTCCTGCTATCAATTTGTTTAGCAAGGAATCACCTTTAGCTTGTTTTAAACCATGCTTTTTCTACAAGTAATGTATAATCAGGTCTAGATATCTGCTTTAGAGCAACTATATGGAAAAAATATATTTTGCTATTTGCAGTTCAGAAGTCCATTCTTTCAACCTTCATATATTTCTGAAAAACTTCAAGATAATTCATGACTATACGGCAATACAATGGTGTATTGATTTCCTGAAATGTATTCAATCACTTGATAAAGCTACTTGTCTGGGATTGTCTGTAGTCACTATTAATCCTTTTAATGGAAATTATAAACTTGTTTCTTCTGGTTATCCTCTGAAAATTATGACCTGCAAGACTGGTTTCTTTTAGATGTATTTACAACTCTATAGATTCCATACTATAACATTTTGACAATTTTAGACGTATTTTACCACATTAGATCTAAAAGTTTGCTTCTCTTAAATCAGTTGAATTAACTTTATTACTGAAAAGTTTGCATTTATGCATTTGTCATAGCAAACAGCTAACTGAGAAGATTTGACTTACCCTATTAGGTAAATAACAAAGCAATTTTCCTTTGCTCTGTTAATCAAGGTGTATTAATACATGCCATATAAATGACACCAAAAATCAGACATGTTTATCATCATTTTTCTGATATTAGTTGCAGGACATACTGATTTCCTAAAATGGGCCTTTGTATTTTCTCATTGAAGTTTCATTTCAATGCTGTAATATACCAAGATTTAGGTTATAATATCCGAGTATGTGTTTCAGAAACCACTTGAAGTTTTACTTACTAGCCTCTGGAATATTTTGACTGTATTTTGTGTTAAAATTTAGAGTTCTTTACAAAAAAAAATCATTAAAAGGCACAAGTTCCAAGATATACTTGCCTTGATAGATTCTTAGAGAGGGAGATATATCCAGAGCTAGTGATTTGTCTGTAACAACTCTGAGGTAGCTAATTTTAATGGTCTTTTTACCTCCTTCTTGTCCATTCAACAGTGATACTAGGCAAATTATTTTATTAATTAGATCTATACACATTAAAACAAGGGAAAGTTTTTTTAATCAATTAAAGCTGGCCCAGGCATGCAGGTTGGGACAAAAGAGTAGAACATGCTTAGTTAGGCACCATATGTACACTTAGGGCAGTTTCTAGTGAAAAAAAATGTTATTGGTTAAGTACAAAAAATGCAAGAAGGAATATTGTCCTCATAGCTGAGAAAAGGAGAGCAAATTACTTATGCAGCAAATGACTTGCACATACAGGGTTTTTCTTGTTAATCTGGAAACTGGGTATTTCTAATGTTCCCCTTTACAAGACTGTGATTTTCATCAGAACTCTAATTTACTGATTTCAGTTGAATAAAAATAGCATAAGAATCTGCTATACTGAGGTAAAAATGTAAATTATATGTAACATCTGCAGGTCCATAAAATAATTTGATTACAATAATTTCTTTTCAAACATTGTTCATTTGATGAATGCAAAGTACATTCAGATATAATTTAAAAAAAAATCATTTAGATTTTAGCATTTCAACCATGTATTTACAGAGCTGATATTAGATCTTAATACTAAATTCTCAATATACCCTGAAGACAGAAAAAGCAAACCAACCAAAACTGGTTTAGTAGGACACATTAGTTTCTGATCTAACATTTATAGTTCAGTATCCTTTATAAGGTATTAATGTTTAAACTGTTATTATTATTAGATGAAAGAAAGGGTTTGAGCTACAGGGTTCATACATCATGTTGAAAATCTGCCTCTACTGTATACTATGTATTTTCCAATTGGACAAAGATAAACTATACTGTCTATATTTCCCATATATGTAGACATAATCTACATGCATTTACAGCTGTTGACAGACACACAATCCTGTCTGGGAGCTGAATCAGACCTAGTAAGTACTGTATCAAGTCCTAGCTTTCCTATGCTTTGAACTTCTCTTACTTATTCCAGTCTGATAACCATTTTATTTTCCCCCCAAATTAAGGAATCCAGTTTTGAGGCAGGGAAAGATTAAAAGTAAAGTATACACTCAAAATGTATCAAAGCAAATCAAATGGGAAATTGTATCAGCTTCTTTTTGAACACTTGGAATTGGTTTTACTCCATGGTCATGTCTGTTTGCACCAATGTGATGCCAGTATAGAGATGCTAGACAAGACTGCATAGTAGAACAAGGTGTTGGAGCAACTTCGTAATTTTAAGTTTTTCAGGATTTCTGTCGTGGTTTAGGCCTGATTGGCAGCCAACCACAATGCAGCACCTCTCTCTCCCTTCCCCTCCGGCAATGAGAAGGGACAGAGAGCCAGGCTTGGGGTTCGAGATAGGACTGGGATGGGGGAAAATCCCCCTCTTATGATCACGAGCAAAAGGCAGACTCGTTAGGGGAAGGAAAAAAGAACATACATTTATTACAGACACTAACAACACATAACAGAGTAGGACAGTGAGAAGCATTGCCACATCTTGAGAACACCTTCCCCCCACCCCTTCCTTCTTCCCGGGCTCAGCTCTGCTCCCGATATCTCTACCTCCTCCCCCAGTGGCGCAGGGACAGGGAATGGGGGGTGCAGTCAGTGCTGCCACTTCCTTCATGTTCGGTGAGGGGAGTGTCTGAAACTTGTTCCTCCTGTTCCATCGTGGTCTCCCTCTCACAGGAGACAGTCCTCCACAAACTTCCTCCGACTTGAATTCCTCCCATGGGCCGCAGCGTTCCCCACACTGCTCCGTCATGGGTCACTAACTTCCTCCGACTGAATTCCCTCCCATGGCTGCAGCCCTTCCCGAGCTGCTCTGGCGTGGGACTCCCCCGCATGCTGCAATCCTCCCAGCACTTAATTACAGCAGCGGGGCTACCTTTTCCCATGAGACCCTGGCCTTCTTCGGGCACAGAACCTTGATCATCCGAGCAGGAACAACAGGCTGTAAATCAATGTCTGCTCCACCGTAGATCTTCGTGGGTGGCGGGGGGGGGCGCCCTGCCGTCTCACCACAGGATACAGGGGGATCTCTGCCCCGGCACACCTCCCCCCCCCCCTTTCTTCCTCCGTTCCTCCACTGACCTTGGTGTTCACGCAGCTGCAGCAACTCCTCCTCACAAGTCCCCCTGCATGTCACCACATCCCTTCTTAAATACATTATCACAGAGGCGCAGCTGATTGGCTCAATTTCCCAAACAGAAGTGGAGCTGACGTGGAGCTGGGGGAGCTTCGAGAAGCTTCTCACAGGGGGCCGCCCCAATAGCCCCCTCCCCTGCCACCAAAACACTCCACTACTCACTCAACCCAGGACAATTTCCATCCCCTTTGCCCTTTTTATTGTGTTCACTTGCTAATAAACGTTCACCTTCTTCAAGTGGCTTAGACTGTCAGCATGGAAGAGAACTTACTTTCAACCTCACATTTATTGAGAAATTAGGGAGGGAAAATACAATAAATAAAATGTCTGAAGGCTAATTTTGATCCAATGAGATATGTACCAATGTAGAAGATCTCTTTCAGTTTGTTCATTGGAAAACAGTAACATCCTCCTAAAACACTATCCAGTTTATCTGTTCATCTAATATCTAAAAATATATATCTAATAAATCTAAAATATATATCTAAAAATATATATCTAGAATTTTAAAATAGATTTAAATGGGATCTGGGAATGTTTTTTGAGTGAGCTGAGCCTACACAACGCTGACCTTCATGTAGATGTGGGAGGGAGACATTTCCTGTGTACTGAGAGTATAAGAATGTATGTATTGAGATACAGCAACAGATGAGTCCAACATCCTGCCTTTACCCATGACTAATAGGAAGTATTTAGGTAAAAAAGCACATGGCAAGTGATAATTTTGCTACATATTCCAAATATACATCTACCCATTTTGCACAATCTGAATCTTAAAGGGACCTCCTGAACCAGACCTTGCACTGAAATTTGAACAGATCTTTATGGATTTCTTCTTTCTTAATTAGTTTTTAAAAACAATCTATTTAAACTTCTGAAATCCACAGCATCATGTGGCAGTTATTTCTACAATTTAATTATGTATTGGGAAAGAAAACCTTCAGGATTTTTGTAAAACTGTTTGATTGTTTCTTCTGATGTCTATGGTAGTGTTTTAGTTGAAGTTATAGACAGGTCACTCAGTGTCTCCAAGCAACCAAATTTTGATCTTCCTTTGCCACAAGTTCTTCTCATTCTCTTCTTCTTTCACAAAAGTTGTTTTTGTCATTCAAGTAGTCTCCTATGTAGGTATATGGTATGCTTTGTGAGGACAATCAATTTGGCTAGGTACAACAGTCCATTCCTTTGGCAGCTGGGGACTTCTCGGGACTTCTCAATTTTAATTTTTTTTTTTTTTTTTCCCCTGGTGGATGTTATGGTAAATATAGCAGAACTGAACAGCACCCTGAAAATAAAAGTAACTTCAGAACCATCCAGAGTAGAAGGAGGAAACAAAACAGACAATCGGTAAAGGAGAGTCATTATCATATAGACTGTTTCATGGACATGATGACTGGTGACCCTGGTCAAGTGTGTGTCCTGAAAACCAGTTTCCTGTTAATTAGGTCAGTGCTTGTCTGATGGTCACAAGGCTTGCTGAGGTACCTTAATAAGACTGTGAGTGAAAGAGACATCACAAATTGCTTGTGTTTGTCCTTATGCCCACAAGAAACAGGGAAAAACTTAGTGTACGGCCGATACTGTCACCTCCTTCATCCTCCTTCTTATCTCAGTTTCTCCATGAATAGGAGGACAACAGCAAACAAATATTGTAGATTAGTGGTATGGACTGCTGGACCATGATAAAATAGCATAGATGCATTCATAAAGGTCAAATACAAAATGAATAGAACTAGAGATAACAGAGTGATAAGTTGGTTTCTGAGTGATACTTATTCATGGAGCACCTCTATTCCTCCAGTATACAGAGGGCTGTTTATCAGCCCTTTGCTCTGCACAGCTATAACACATGCCAGGCAGTACCCTTTATGGCATATAACTATAGACTTACAGTTATAATCTATCACTTGATCCACAGAACATCTATTTCCTTGTGGAAAATTACATTCCATCATGGAAGTCAGAGTGCATACCTGCTCCTGAGGGACAAGTAACATGCAGTGAATTAACAAAACCTTTGGATCCCTGACAAGGTCCCCCCAACAGCTGGTGGCCCTAAGAACCACAACTACACTTCTCTTAAATACATCCAGGAAGGGTGACTACTACTTCCCTGAGCAACTTGTTCTAATTCTTGACAACCCTGAAAAAATTTTTCCTAATATCCCATCTAAATCTTTGCTGTTGCAATTTGAAGCTATTTCCTCTCATCCTATTGCTTGTTACTTGGGAGAAAAGACTGACATCCACCTCACTATAACCTTCTTGCAGGTAGCTGTAGAGAGTAATAAGATCTCCTCTTCAGCCTCCTTTTCTCCAGACTAAAAAACCCCATTTCCCTCACCCACTCCTCATAAGACTTGTGCTCTAGGCCCTTCACTAGCTTTGTTGACCATTTTTTGAACAAGCCTCAGCACCTCAATGTCTTTCTTACAGTTAGAGGCCCAAATCTGAACACAGTGTTTGAGGTGCAGCCTCACCACTGCTGAGAACAGGGGGATGATCACTTCCCTAATCCTTCTGGCTATATCATTTCTGATACAAGCCAGGATGCTACTAGCCTTCTTGGCCACCTGGGCACACTGTTGTCTCATATTCTTCTGTTTGTGGACCAACACACACTATGAATTCAACCCTATATATCCTATGATCAAGATTTTATAAATATTGAAATTTAACTTTTTTTTATATCTCAGAGATATGAGAGCTATATCTCTGAGAGAAATGAGAGAACAGAAATAAATTCTGCAGAGAAGTCGCACAAAAGTAGCTCACATCAATATCTGTTATATATACACATCATATATAATTTTTTTTTCAAGCATGAATGGTAATAATTTATAATTCTTTTAAATTGTTGGCTTTTCTTCCACCACCTGGCTAGTTTCCACTAGCACTCTTACAAGGCTAGCAAACCCCTTTTTCCAACACAACAATACTATTCCTTCAAAATGACTCTTGTAGGTAGAAATTATAGCCCAGTTTCTGTCATTTCCAAGCTTTGCTGTCATCCAAAGGGTGTGTAGGTGCATACTACTTTATTTGGACTTGTTATCTCTGTTGAAATAAAAGAACTACATGTTTGTTACAAACCTTTGAATCCAATTTAGACTTGAGACAGGCTTACAATGAAAACAGCTAGCTTTATCTAAGCAAAGCCAAGGTACCTACTCAAGAGTTTTTAATTTCAAAAGTATTGTTTTTTGAGAAGTCCCCAAATAAACCTGGAGGTTAACAAGTCATTATTGAGTACAAATCAAATGTCTAAACAGGTTCTAGGACTTTTCCCTCAACTCCATCTTTTACTTTTCAATTTAAGGGGATTAGCTATATTCTAGTTTTGACTGGTTGTTTATGAGAATGCTAATGAAATACTATTTAAACATGTCAGGTTTAAAGAGCTGTCAGTATAGTCTGCTTCTCTCTCAGTAAATCAATTTAAATAAAATTTCACCTACATCGTCCCTTCCTGGGCAACAGATCTGCCATTATGAAATGTTTTAAGCTTAGATAAGCATTTTAGGCATATTTTAATTTACAAATTACATACCAGAAAATGACTAAACTGTATAAAAGTTCTTACAGTCTTACAATTCTCAGTAAGCTACTGTATTTTTATAGACATCATACATAGTATGTTCATATCTGTATTTCTTACCATCTTGTAATTTGTGTCAAAAAGATTTATCTAAGGTCTGTCTTAAGAAATTCATAGCTCTCAGTGCCATTTAAGCACTGAAAATGCATCCAGTAGCCTAGACTTTGTAAACATCAATCAGGAATCTGTGTGTGAGATACACAACCTGAATTAAAGAAACTGAAGAATGGAAAAGCCATTTCAAGGGAAAGAAGTATATTGTTCTCTACCATAGTTTTTCTACAAGTCTATGCAGTTCAGTGTTAAATGTTTGTGTGAGCTACTGAAGAGTACACTGTACTGCATAAGTCAATATAGATGTACATCATCTCAAAGCCAAAGCAAACAGCTTTTGATAGTTTTTCCCAATCAGTCCCACTGATAATCTTCAAAAACAATATGATGGTGGATATCGAAACCACAGGAGAGAGAAAATGGAAAAGGTCTCAAAATAAGATTCAGGGAAACAATGTAAATATTTGTTACATTTTTAGAAGCTAAACACATTCCCAAAAAAAAACTTTAATGAATTACCTCTGATTTTATCATTTTTTTTTTTAACATTTAATATGTTTTTTGTATTAAAGAAACTTTTTTACTGGTTCAAATTCAATAAGAAAAAAGTCCTTTTACTATAGAGCTATCAAACCACAGTTAAGAAATGTTCTGGCTGTCCATCACAACGATGAAACAAACACAGCAACTGGAATTCTGTGATGGGTTTAATGGCCCATACTATAAACATCATGTTATTAACAATAAGGTCATAACAGGGTTTCAGGTTGACATTTTCACATTCTATGATACACCACATTTAAGCATTGTCACTTACAAGTGAATTATCCTTTATTTTCCCCCTGAAGGTAAGAGTTACCATGTGATGACATTACTAGGCTTAGACACTTGGGGAGAGATGACCAATCTTGTCCATATGTTTGACTTGCACCATTGAAGGAAGAGCCCCATCGCTCACCAGACAGCACTTGAATTGCTGCAATTACAAACCCAGGGTTATAAATAATTGGCACCAATTTTCCTTAACATATTGTGCCAGGTTTGTAATGTGTGGCAGTTTAGCAGCTACTAATGGAGCAACAGAATTGTCTCTGCAGTAGAGGTGCAGAGAACTGGGTCTTGTGGAGATGGTCTACTCGTATGCAAGAGAGAGTATGCATCAGAACTGTCTAGTACCCTTTAGAAATCCCAAGAATAGTGGGGACTGGAAAAAGAAAGAGAAGGGAAGAAGAAAAAAAAAAAAAAAGGTTTGTTTCAGGTGTCCAGGAAGACACAGGATGTTTAGATTCATAAAACAAAATACAAAGGTAAAATAAAATAAAACAAAGCAAAACAAAAGTCAGAACACATCTCCTCCCACCTCCAATTCCAATTTTCTTGAGTTATGATTAAGCATGTCTAGCCACTTTCAGGAGCAGACAATTATGAGGAGGCATAATTGGGATGGAATTAAACTGAATCAAGTAGTAAATGGTGGCATCTCTGAATCACATATTCTGAGATACATTTTTGAAATCCAGTCTAGATAATCTTTCCTGTCAACCTGCAACTTATCACTACAAGAGACTAAGTGGCTGGGTTTTGGAAGGGAACTTCTCTGACAGATGCATAGCATTGATTCTCTTGTGGGAGCACAGAGAGATGTTTTGGATATGTATATGTTAGGAAATTACACAGTGCCAGGGCAGGTCTCCAAGCACTGGAATTGCACCAGCCAGACAATTGAATTGGGAGAATGGTCCTTGGCAGGCACTTGGCTAGCCCAAGTAGCGCTCCCCCATTAAATGGCTTGACATCAATAGTCAGTCTATACGAAGCCACCTTCTTTAAAAAGTCAAGACTTGACACTTTTCCACTTTTCAGGTTGTTGGTCCTTATTGGACTACACAAAATCTTCCTGGTGCAGGGAAAACCCTTATTTCTCCTGTTTTCTTACTTGAAAAATTAGATTAAGCTTTTTTTTTTGTTTGTTTGTTAATTATTCTTCATCTATTCTTTCCCTATCTATAACTTCTGCTGTGTTTCAAGATGATATTAATGTACATTTGTAATGCTGAAGTCACAAAGCTCAAGAAATAAAATTAGAATTCACAAAGCAGTAGTATTGTGCATAATTGTTGTCGTTTGAGCCTATTCAGCAGCTAAATGCCACGCAGTCACTCACCCACCCTCCCCCCCACTTGGGAATGGGGAGGGAATCGGAGGGGCAAAGGGAGACTCAACTCATGGGTTGAGATAAAAACAGTTTAATAACAGTAACAGAATAACACGCTGACAGCAGTAGCAATAGGCAATGTACAATACAGCTGCTCACCACCCACCAACCAACACCCACCTGCACCCGGCCAGCAATCCCAAACACAAAGGCCCCACAGCCACACTCCCAGAAGTGGCAGCCCCTCCCAGCCCACTTCTGCCTTTATATAGTGAAGCACAATGTCACATGACATGGACTATCGGCCAATTGGGGCCCAGCCCTCCAGCTGTGCTCCCCCCGCCCCCGCACACAGGTGAGGGCACTGGGACCTGGGGAGCCCCTGGGGTCTCAGGGTGCTGCAGCACTCCTCCTGCTGCCCAACCAACGGGAGCTCTAGGCCAGCCCCAACCAGGACAATAATGCAGAAGATACAGTCTGTCAAAGCTATCATTCATACAGCCACAAATTTATCTTAAAAACTTCTAATATGAAGTTTTCAAAGGGAATTTCTTAGCTTTCTATAGTTCTTCTGTGAATGTATTAAGGATAGGAAGAAAAGAAACAACACTCTGTCCATTTAGACCTACTGGGATTTCTTATTTATAGTAATAAAATATATATTAATTAATGAGAGAAGGAAGGAATTAATCAGTTCATGTTTAAAAGTAGGGGGTTCCTTTGTTCATCATAATGATGATCATGATCATGTTCATTATGATAAGTATTTTGCAGTGTTTCATCAGCAAAACTAATAAGGGTTTTTAGACAACCTGGAGTAAAAAATAGTGTTTTGATTTTAAATGGATAACAGTTTGGATAATTTCAATTTCAGTATGTCTATGCATTACTCTTCAAGGTGCTTTATTAATAAAACCCTACAAAATGAACACTTATAAAAAGAAATGATAAATCAAATCACATCTTCCATGTATTCCTTTGAATGTTCTGAAAAAGTTATCATTGAAGTTTCAAAGCTCAGATGAAACCTCAGAGGCACAACTGAGAACAAACCCAGAGATTTTTAATAATGTTTCAGAATGATTGGTGCCTGTGACACTTCTGTTTTAAAGATGCAATCCATTCCAGATAAAATACAAGTTTCATAAAAAAATATTTGCTGCACCGTTCTTATAACAAGCACTTTTTCTTTCACTGGATTTTCCTGTATAAAAAAGAAAAAAACCCCATGTATGAGAGATTAAAGTATTGCACAGAGACAAAAAAATCACTATGAGCCTTGTTTGAAGCTTTGTGCGCTACACCTTGCAGCAGAGAATCATGGGCATACACTTTTTTTTAATGGAACACTTACTAAATTACTTGAGGGATGAATGGCTCAGAGAAGCAGCAATGGGATGTGGAGGCTGCTTTGTTACTTGCTGCTTGTCTCTGCAGTTATTGCTGCTGCTGGACCCCCTGGGCTCACAGGGATGGCACACAAACCTGCATGTCTCACTGCTCCAGTTTGTCTCATTGCGGGCCCTTTCCCACTATTCCCGCCATACTGTGTCTCTGCAGTTTGGAATATTTTCCTGTTCTTGACTATCTCTCAAGAGTTTCTTCCTCTTTCTAGAGTGACAGCTTGGACAGGGGAACTTGGCTTACATGTAAGTCCAGGACATCTACAAGTACACTTAAGGCTTTTTATTCCTTACTGTGAAGTGAGGTTATATTCAATATATAGGTACCATCCTATCTTGTGAACGTTATGCCATTTCTGTTGAAGGCAGATGTTAATGTACTACTAGCATTTCAAAAATATACAGAAAGTGTAAGTGTGCAAAAGAAATGTGGAATATATAGAATGTGTAAATGGAATATATTTTCTTCATCAACAACAACAAAAAAAGGGAAAACTGCAATATATGAGCTCTGTAAGAAGGAACGTGCAATAATGAAAAAAGCAGACTAAAGACCAATAGAAAAGTCATGAGAGAGCTACATAGCTCTTTACTTAGTAAAAGGAATTAATATACATTATTCATTTTAAAATTGGCTATTTTGGCATAAACATACTTAAAGATTAAGAATGTTTATTTACTGTACAAATATATCATTCCTTTTCACACACTTCAAAATTAAATTCATATGGGTTAAATGATCTGTCTGATAAGACAGGTAGGGTCCTTTGTCATTTTTTCATATATAATTCCCTGTGCCTGTGGAATTTTTGAAGGATTCTTTAAATTATGCTAGACAGCTAAGCTAGGATTGACATAACTGAAGGTAGATATATGCCTGTGAGCTAATCACAATATATTTTTTTTATGGTTAATTGAGAGAAATTGGCTCTTCCAAAGCAAGATTTATATCTTCTTGAAATAAGGATTTGTCAAGGTCAAATGAACCACCTTTTGAGCTGCCTGTATTCCCCATTTATTTTAAAAGGAGTCTAAGGTGATTATGTGTAGACTGGGATGACCAAAATTTAAACATCCAACAATAAAAGAGGCAAAACTCGCATGCTTGCAATTATTTCAGAGAATATAGCCATGTAGTACTTAAGAGCTTAAAAAATGCTCACAATATATTTAATATCTGTTGTGATGTCTTCTCTGGGGAAATGAAGTAAATTCAGTTCTGAATAAATCACAAAGGCAACCTAAAATCTTAAAAAGCAGTGAACATAAATTACCAGACCCATGGAACAAAGGAGAGATGTTGTTTTACAAATAGTGCACGGGGGATGTGGGATCCTCTTTACATTTACAGATGCTGCTAAGGTGAATTTAGGAAAATTAATTTATATTCATATATGTATCAGAAAATAGGTGAAGATTGGGGCCTGATGTGCACTATTTTCTAGATAAGGAAGTATGATATCAGAGATGTTTTCAATGAATCATGAAACTATTTTTAAGCATAACATTAATTCTGAAAACAATAAATGCAGGCAATATATTTTAGGCACCATATTTTGTAATATACAGTTTAGACCACATGGATCTTTACATTCTATTTTTTTATTAAAAAATAAAAGAAAGGCTAAGGCTTATGACAGGACTGTGGATTATGCTGCGGCACCTTTCAAGAGCTCTTCCAGCATAAACTGATTCTACATGGGTTTAGTTAGCCAGAGGATGGTACTACTGAATGCAGCAGTGTGCATGAAATGCCTTCTTATAACAGTACAGAGAGCATGAGCAGTGCGAGGATGCAGATCATCCATTCTCTGCATGTTCTCATACCCCAAATCCTTGGTAGAATTCAGAACTCATATTTATTCAGTAGTTTCCAGTTGTGGCTTCAAATCTCTACCAATCAATTACTTCTTTGTATCTGCACCTGTAATTTAGTCTAAGACCTTAAGCCTGAAATGAGTCATAACAAACCAATGAAATTATTCATCTGCATATATTTTTTCTTTCAATGAATATGCTCACCCAAGAGAATATAAACTTGGAAGAGGAAAGACATTAGGAGATTATTTTTGTGTGTTCAGTAAAAATTACACTTGGAAATTACATCCAGAATCACACAACTATGCATAAATGCTATTAAAAATAATGAGATTTAAAGGCATGATTCAAATTAGACATTTTTTGAAGATTTTCATGAGCTGAAATTGAATTAATCTTCCTTCAGCTGGACCCTAAATTTGCATTAAAATCAAATGAAGGTCTAAAAATGAGCCCCTAATTATTTAAGATATATCTTTAAAATGTGTTACGAGACATAACTAATTTAAAAAAAGTGAGCATAGGTCACTTTTATAACCTATAAAGCATAGTGAATCTTGAAAATTTTTCTAAGAAAAAATAAATAACCAGATTAATCTTGACAAACCCATTCAAAAGAGGAGCTAAGGGAAAGGCAAATGATAGATTACTGAAATTGCATCTATTTAAACAAAGTTGAAAAACTCCCTTTTATTCAGTCTCCTTATGTACTCTCATTTGAAAGGAATACATTGATCTTTGTAGACTTTAATACATTCAGATAGCTCAGATGTTTCATCTAGATTTGTTCAGACAATCTGATACTTCAGAACTGAGGGGAACAAAGAAGAAAGGATAAATGCAGAACAGTGCAGATCATCTCACCAAACTTCAGACAATGGTGGTGGGATTCAGTTCAAGGTAAACGCACCCAAATAGAGATGTTTATATGTAAACATCTATACCTGTGCAAAGTGCATGTGAGTCTACATAGGACTGGCAGGTACAGCTCAAGACCTATGGGATATGGATGCACTGTTGGAGAGGCAGACCGAAGCCAGGAGCTGTAGAATATTTTAAATGACATTTTATGCCTTTGGATTAACAACTAAATTGAACTTTGAATCAAAAGTCAGTCATGTCCTAGAATGGATAATCAGCTGTTCTCCATCAGAGCTATTATGTAGTTTCCTAAACATAAGTATTTAGTGTAATTTTATTTGGTCTTGGACACCCAATGTTATCTCTAACTGACATTCCTAGAAGATTTTGGTCTCCTATGATTTTTTGTTACATCTGCAAGCCCTATGTGAATATCCTGGAAAACTCACAGAATCTTAAGCAGCACTAAATAATACCTTATAAACAAACTAATTACTCTGTCACAGTTTGCTTTATAATAAGATTAATTATTTTCCAAGATCCATTCACTGTACTAGCAATATCTTCATAGCTGAGAGTAGGAGACATATACTATACCCCTGTGCAGATATACAAAGCTGAGCTTCTTAACCTGAAGCTGACTCCCACTTTACAGTGCACTTCATAGCTGTTAAGCACACTTTACAGAAACATACATTAAATGGAGCATATTCACCATATGGTTTAGAAGTTTCTCTGAAATAACCTGAGCAATACAAAATATGGTCCTAATAATTACTGTCTGAAGAGATAAAAGCATCAAGTCTGCAGTCTATTTTATTTCTATAAATCACATAAACTTTCTTTTTTATGGGATTGCTTGAGCTTCTTGACATTAATCAATATGATTTTAAGGTTAATATTATACTATCCAAGAATTAATTTATTTTAAGAAGTTTGCATAACCATATACCATACTTTTCTGCTGTATACCTTTCCCTCTCTCACAATTTGGCTTGATGGCAACTGGTCATACTCAGGAAATGAGAAAATATGTTGGACTTAAAGTTATTGTTTTATTGTTGTTCTTTCTAAAACAGGTTTAGTTATAAATTAAGGTTTAAGAAGTACACAAAGATGCTGTAAACCCTTCTACTAAACAAATAGTGATTATTTATATAAGCAGTTGCAAAATCAATTTGTGTATACAGGGCCAGCTAAGTAAATGCCAAAGACAGCATAAAATGCATTTTCCAATTAAATGGTACATACATATACGTGCAATATAACTTTTTAATATGTGTTATGGGAAATTTTACTTTGCAGACTTATTAATTGTATAAATGGTTTATAAGTATACTTTCCATTATTCTGAACACTTTCTTACCATTAAGTAGAAACAGAGAGCACTGGAATTGGTAGAGCTGCAAAGGTATAAGAGAAGGAAGCATCCAAAAGATAATTACTGACACTTTGAAAAGGAAATTAATTCCATCTTTATCAGGTGTTTAAGATAAGTGGGATGAGTAGTTCTCCAGCTTTTTGTCTTTCATTATTAACTTTGAAGAGATCCAAGACCACTAACATAGATCATTTTTCTAACTTTTAGTTTGCTAAAGTCAGTGTCAAGAATCCTAGCCTCCAGGTAGAAAATATAACATTTTTTTTCAGGAGTTCAAGAAAAAAAGTTTAAAAAACGTTCTAGTGTCACTCATTGCAAACGGTAGCAGCCATTCCTTTTGCTCTTTTTTAAAGCATCCCCCCCATTTGTTCTGACTTAAAAATTACTTTGAATTCCAGACCTGAAGGACAACAGACAACTTCTAAGACAAATGAGTCTCCTTGAAATAAGACTGAGGAGTATATTAGTTAACTGTGTTAAGTTCCTCACATGAAGTCTTCTTTTCTTCACTTTTTACAGTCTTTCTAAGTTTTCCTAAAACATTGTCATGTCTACAATTGAATATATTTCAACTGACAGCTCATAAAAAGATCGCTGCCTAGCTAGTACTTAAATAATACATTAAAGACATATTTCTATGTTATTGAAAAATGTTTGAACTTTGCCTGATTGCTCTTTTTCAAAAAGTGTTTTTTTTCTCAGTTTGAAAATGCTCAAACTAAATAGTCCTTTCTCTTTACTGTGTGCAACTGTCACAGCTGCAATAAAATTGACTCCAGTTTAGTGTTATAAAGACAGTTTTCCCAGTGAGTTCAGCTATTTCTAGACTTGTATTACAATATCATTTCTTCTGAGTGAAATCTATTTTTCTGAATTTATTTTGAATTCAGTCACTAACTTTGAAATCATTTAAGTATAGAGGGTAAGCTGTCTAAGGAGAATGAAGTATTTTTTTCATGTTTTTACATTGCCAACTTGAAAGGCCTGATTATAACAGCACAATAAGAAATAGGATTGACTATTCTTCCTAGTCAATTAAACCAGTCTGAATGGTAAGATATGAAAATGAAAAAATACCAGATGTCAAAGGGACTGACTAAGCACTGCCCCCTTCATTAATTTTTTTAAAGATAGAATATATTTACAATATAAAGTAAAATATTTCAGAATTTCAAGAACTCTGATTCTTTCCTGTTTAGCCAGGTTCAGGAATCAGATGGAAAACATTTTTACCATTCATGTGGTATAATAGTAATATAGCCAGTGGAAATGTGCAGCATAACGAAATGAGCATCCTCTCACTGGCAACATATCCATATTTGATTTTGACAATGTGGATCCTAAATTCTCAGATTGCCCTTACCTGGATCTGTCTCTCTCCTGAACCAGGAGTTTGTTGCCCTTTCTTCAACATTTCAAAATAATAATTATAACAAGTCTGGATTGTCCCAAGACAGCAAAATTGCTCATGGGGTCAGAGAGTAAACCACATTTACATGATTTCCAAAGCAAGCTTCACCCTATTAGAAACTAATCTGGTATCTGTCACAGGCTGGCTTACCTCCACTTCAGCCTGAGTTTCATATGTGTCTGTATCTCTGTAAATCCAGTTTCCCAGGGTAACCAGGGATATGAAGCAATTTTAGGACTAGGATATTGATATGTACATCAGATAATTGAAGAGTGAAAGTACAGAGCAGACATTTTAGTAAGAAATTACTAATTATCAAGTAGTTGGGACTCTCCTTTTTGTTACATCAAATTTTTCAGCCCCATTTTTTATCTTTATTTTAAAGAAATAGTCCAAGAGCCACTAAGCAAAGCTCCCTGTTCCTTAAATATTCGTTATAGACTATAATTATATCTTCACTTTTATCATCTTTTCCTGGATGCATCTTGTCCTTAAATAAGTATACATTGTAAAAGTTACATATAAAGTGCACAAAATTTAGTAACACCAACTTTCACTGTAAAGACCTGTGATGAGCTGAGGTTTCATGACTAGCCAAGCCATTTTAAGAGTTGATGATTGCTAAAGAAAGCATGTTGCTCCTTCTTTTCTCCTCTACATCTCCCTCTTCTCTTTCACCTTTTCTGTTCTTACTTCCTTCTATGCTGCCAGGAACATTTTTCTGGTTCTTTGGATTGACTCAGATAGTTAAACTCATTAATCCCTCAAACCACATCTTTCATAGAGGTTATATACATTAGTAAATTGAAGCAAGGCAGGGTCCGTGAAGCCCAGTTGGAATGACTTGGCAACATTCACATTATTAAACACTCTTACTAGCCAAAGCAAAGTGGTACATCCAAGCCACTTTTATGGAATAGTCCCTGCCTAATTACCTATACTAACTCTCAAACTGGGCCTGGTAACTGCTTCTATAGTTCTACTTCACCTCAGCCAAACCTATGCCAGGGACCTCTCTAACAAAGTAACAGGATAGGTAATCCAATTTCTCATTCTGTGTAATTTACTGTTGCATATAGTTTTCATTTAGCCCTAGTTTGTCTGACTGTAGAGTTCAGTAGTTCAGACAACATCTAGTAAAGAATCAAATAAGTACAAATATGCTGAACAAAGCTTAGTTTAGATAAAGACCAAAATGGTAACTGATTTGAGAAGACATCTGGAGGATACTTCTTTTCAGATGTGTATTTTGCCACTATTTTCCACAAATCTGTTACCTTAAGCTTAATGTTGTATGCCTATAGATGATGTGTTGTTGGAGAATGGCTCAGAGACAAGGGTCATGAGCCCACCGAGTAGTTGCACGATCAGAGCCTGTTCTAGGGGCTGATGCTGAGCCTCACTAGGGTTTGCCTGCAGCTGCTCGCAGCTGCTGATACATGAGGAATGTCAAGGATGCTTCAGCCTTGTGTACCGTGGTGTGTCGAAAACAGGTTAAGAGGAATTAGAAATAGTGGCATGAGAAACTTAGTGTTATGAGAAGCTTGTGCTGTTAGCTAACCGCAAGTAGGTGGACCATGCGAATACGACCTTTAGAGCTTAAGCCAATCAGCTAGTGACTAGTAGGCATAATAATTATCGTTGTCTGTATAAATATATGTACCCTGGACCAATAAAGATGTACGATATATGATGCTCTATCACCCACATTGAGTCCATCTCGACGTGTCATTCCTCCGTGGCTCCGCAATGTGTTATCAAGGTATATGACATCATCTGTAACGGATGTTTGCTGGATTTCTATATTGTAGCTCTATATTGCCTAAAAAACTTTCCAAATTCCTTCTAACTCTAAAAACACAACTAGATCTGATAAGCTACATGCATATTCCTCAAAAATGGATGGTTTAAAACATGTTATTCAGAGCTCTGAGACTGATTGTCCACTTGTGTCCAAAAGTAACCTAAAATTGTTGACTGACCACTCATAATGTAGCCAATATTTGACAACCTTTTGGAGAAGATTAAAATCTTTCCTCCTAAAATTATGAAGGAATTGAAAGAATAAATTCTTGTTGAAAGAATTCTTTTAATGCTGCTGGAATAACTCTGTATCATATAGCAAATGTGTATAAATACTGTCACTGCAGATATGGAAAGAATTTTATAATTTTAAAATTATATAAATTAGCATATTTTTTTTTTCTTTGAGAAAAATCTTTCATCATAAAAATGACAATTTGCACAAAGTGAAGAGATTTACTGAGCTTTGTAATATGGTCAACATCATCTAAGATAGTAGGTTAAATACATTTTTTCTCTTATAAAGCACCAGTTGCTTTTCTAAACTTAAAATTTTGAACCACAGGTATATTTAAAAAAAAAAAAAAAGTATGCCCTAAACTCAGTATAATTACATTTATATTTTGGAAGCATTTTTTTAGAAGTTTAACTCAATTATTTTATTTCTATTAAGGTGCATTTTTTCTTACAATTTTCACCACTTAGAGACCAAACTAAGTTCTGCTCTATTTTAAATATTTTTTTTTCTAATTGGACATGGTTTTTGTCATGATTCTTTGATACTTTTTCAATGTGAAGATTACTATAAATTCAGTTATGTATGAAGAACTGGATATTTTATATTTTTTAATTACCAATTAATTTATAGTTGGAAGTACTGGAAGATATTAGTGTTCATTATTCATCAAATTTAGGTAAGCAACAGAAGAAATCCTGAAGAATTTATTTGAAACAACACTTGAAAATTATGTGTTTAGACACAAAATAACAAGTGCAGAAAAGCCAGAAACAACCTTCACGTAGTAAATTTTTTAATGATAGTTTGTATAAAGTCTTGAAACACTATTAAACAATCATGGAAATGGATTTCAAATAGACAGTAATTAAGAAAAATAGAAAAGTAAACATTAAATTTTGAACGAATAAGATTCATCTCCCTTAACAACCACCTGAAATTGTAAAGCTGTGTTCAGCTGTTTGTCTAGATTCCCTCAGATAACAGCAATAAATGGTGGCTTTCAGATGACAATTTAGCAATATATCCTGCCCTTAAAGAAGTGTCAATGATCTCTGAGATTAATTGCCTTAGGGTGGTTCTGACTTCCCTCTACTGACTATAGAGGAAACCTCAACTGCTGGTGACATTAAAACTCATATATTTTTATTGATAGGGTAGGATTCTTTTACTGAACTTTATGACATAAATGCCTATATCTCAGCTAGTCATCTTAGATTTTATTACTGATGAAGATAAATAAGCACTTCTGGAATTCTTCCATTTAATCTGTTTTACTTGTCTACCTTAGGACATAAATAAATAATGAGGTTTCTATGTAATAAATAGAAGGCATTCTTAGAAATGCTTACTTCTCTTCATTGTCCATAAACAAAGTGAAATGACAAACTTAAATATAGACATCCACACTGTAGAAAGCTAAATTTTGCCTGATGAGTTACTCTAAGGGTTCTCCAGCAGAAAAAATTTCATTTTGTTGAGGTATGTTAGAAATTTGATATAAATTAAACAGAAACATGCCCTCCAGAGGGACCTTGACAGGCTTGAGAAGGGGGCCTGTGCAAATATCATGAAGTTCAGCAAGACCACTACAGAGTCCTGACCATGGGTCAGAGAAATCCCAAGCACAAGTAGAGGCTGTGTGATGAGTGGATTGAGAGCAGTCCTGCAGAGGACTTGGGTCTATCAGTGGATGAAAAACTGACTAAGAGCCAGCAACATGCACTCACAGCCCAGAAAGCCAGCCGTGTCCTGGACTTCATCAAGAGAAGTGTGGCCAGTACGTTGAGGAAGGTGATTCTGTCCCTCTATTCTGCTCTCGTGAGAGCCCACCTGCAGTGTTTTGTCCCATTCAGGGGCCCCCAATATAAGAAGGACATGGACATGCTCAAGCGGGTCCAGAAGAAGCCACAAATATGATCAGGGGGCTGGAGCACCTCCCTTATGAAGTCAGACTGAGAAAGCTGGAGTTGTTCAGCCTGAAGAAGACAATGGTTACAGGGAGACATTATAGCAGTCTTCTAGTACTTAAAGGGGGCTACAGGAAAGATGGGGAGGGACTTTTTATCAGTGTCGTCATTTGAGCCTATTCAGCAGCTAAACGCCCCACAGTCGCTCACCTGCCCGCCCCCCACTTGGGAATGGGGAGGGAATCGGAGGGGCAAAGGGAGACTCATGGGTTGAGATAAAAACAGTTTAATAACAGTAACAGAATAATACATTGACAGCAGTATCAACGGGTAATGTACAATACAGCTGCTCACCACCCACCTGCTCCCAGCTGGAAATCCCAAACACAGAAATATTGCAGCAACACTCCGCAGAAGTAGCAGCCCCTCCCAGCCCACTCCTGCCTTTATATAGTGAGCACAATGTCACATGACATGGGATATCAGCCAATCGGGGCCCAGCCCTCCAGCTGTGCTCCCCCCGCCCCCGCACACAGGTGAGGGCACTGGGACCTGGGGAGCCCCTGGGGTCTCAGGGTGCTGCAGCTCCTCCCGCTGCCAGATCAACGGGAACTCTAGGCCAGCCCGAACCAGGACAATCAGGAAGAGTAGTGATAGAATGAGGGGCAATGGTTTTAAACTGAAAGAGGGTAGATTTGGATTAGATAATAGGAAGAAATTCTTTCCTGTGAGGGTGGTGAGGAGCTGGCACAGGTTACCCAGAGAAGCTGTGGCTGCCCCCTCCCTGGAAGGGTTCAAGGCCAGGTTGGACGGGGCTTTGAGCAACCTGGTCTAGTGGAAGGTGTCCCTGCCCACGGCAGGGAGAGTGGAGCTAGATGATCTTTAAGGTATCTTCCAAACCAAACGGTTCTATGTTTCTGTAACCTCTACAGTTCATCTGAAAACCAAGAATCTAGTCATCCACAAAGAACATATACATATTTGTCTTATCCAACTTCTTTTTGATACAAAAGGAAAAATTTCTGGGTTTTAGATCTGACATTAGATGAAGAATAGATGAATGAATGTCAGCTCATATTAAATGGACTTTAAGGAGCCTTTATTTTTTTATAACTGAAATTGTATCAATGTCTGTGTAGAGCATCTTTACAATTTAATGGGATCTTAGGTATGAAATTAGTGAATACATATCTGAAATATATGAAGTTCATATTAGGTGATCAGAACTCACAACATAGGATTACTCAACCAGAAGATGTCTAATGCCAGAATATGTGCAACAAAAAAGGTTATTTTCTGAGTGGGCATCTACAAGAAGAATGCTCCACCAACATTTTGTTCCATTCAGAGGTCTAAAAGCAGATGGCAGCAGATGGAAATCAGATAGCTAGATTTGTTAACACCCTAAACATCTCTGTCTTTCATTCACAGATGTTATTACCCAAAGATACACGTCTGAGTTATTTGTGTAGCAGCTCTTGCATTGCTAAAGTTTTCACTCTCATAAACAGAAAGTATGATTAGTTCAATTTAGTATGTTAGGTTAGAGATTTATTTCTTCTTTAACATGCTGGGTTAGAAACTTGCTTCCCAAGACATCAGTCATTCTGCTCCGAGTGGCAGTATCTATCAGAAGGGCAAAGTGGAAGACTGACTGGTGGTTGTAGCTGCTCCGCCTGTCTGATTTTAATCCTCTGTCACATGTCTGCTGGAGTCTTTAGTGAGATAAAGCACTGCCAAGGATTAGACAGGTTATTAGTGAAATAGATATTAATTAAGAATATTGATTTATTGTGAATTTAGGTCTATAGCTTTTTCTCCTGCGTCACCTTGAAAATCCAAGGGCAAAGTGTTTCTGAGAGGGGATGTTAGCTGACTTAGGTAAAACAAAATCCAAGTACAATTGTTATTTAACTTCCACAAAAATTTACTGCTAGTTTCTACTCAGTACATCATCTTAAATTGCACTAAATTACTTGATGAACTAAAAGATCTTAAGTAACTTCCCTGAATATCTTCTCTAAGTTAATCAATCTTTCCTATAATCTAAACATATTTAATGTTTGCATTAAGATTATTGCTATTGAAGCTCCACAGAATGAGAGGTTCATTGTTTTACACACTGTCCTGTTACAAGAGCCTTCTAGTCTATATATTAAAGTCAGGCTGAGAAAAAAATAGAGGTGATGTGAGCTAGTACGAAAAATGTGGCAGACTCACTTCTCCCCCAGTTCATAGTTCAAAGCATATCTTCCGGATCACCCAATTCAACAAATTCAATTTTGTATAATTAAATATCCATTGACCATCCAATAACTTTATGATAGCTAGAGAAAATAATATACATGTTATACACCATTTATTTTCTATCTAATCCAGATATGCTTTGTCCCTAAAAATACCTATTCCTACTTCTACAGAAGCATAATTTCTGTAAAAAATCATCTGTGGAAGCTCCATACAAAACGAATTTATGTGAGAAATGTTTGGCCTAGAAACACTATCTGCTTTGGTGCTATGGAGATAAGAATATACTTACTACAGCATAAACCAATATAGGGAAACAGCTCTTTGATACTCCTGGTATGTAATAGACACTGTCACATGGAGAAAAATGAGGAAAGCAAGTCTTTGCATAGAATACAATATTATATGCAGTTATTCAGTTTGTCACAGGCACTGGAAATGTCATTAAGAAAAATATAGACAATGACTGTAATGGTATTTCTTTGGAAAAGATATTCAAAAATTGGAAAGAATTGTGTAAGATAAATTGGTAAAAGCCTGTTTTGTTCACAGTATTAGAAACATAGTTTCCAATGATCATGTTTGAATGTGATATTTAATCTATTCTAATGAATTCGTAGTTCACTGGGGAAATGTAGGAAAAGGTAGATAAGCTGTTTTCTCCCATTTTATTCTCACAATATCTCTCCAAGCCTTTGTTAAATTCTTCTTGCTAGGTAATTGAGACATGGCAGTATGTTTTTTTATATGACTTTTGAATATTGAAAGATAACATTATGGTAATTCTCCATAATACAGTTGACTTTGCCTGTTGGGTAGATCTACTTTGGCAAAAAGTCATATTTACTATTGCACAGTTTTGGTAAGTACATTCTTACAGCTGTGTTACAGTCATGGATGAATACAGTTTACTTGCTTCTTAATTTGGACAATACAGAATTTATCTTTATACTTCCTGGCCTGGAGAGTTATTTGCTCCTTTATGCATACCATAGCAGTTCTGCTTTATTAACTCGCTCTTTATCAGTTTTTATCCTCTAGTGCAAAGGCCACTAATCAGCCATGTGAACCCACACATGAAGGTAGTTGTATGGATGGCTGAGGACATAAATACCCACTGCATAACTAGACCTAAAGGGAAGAGGTTCTGAGAGCATTTCACAAACGGAAAATTATAAAGGTTTCTGCATCTTCCACTGCACTATGGGGTTAGACTGCCTTTGTACCAGGGAGGGGACGAGATCATCTATCATCCTTTATACAACCTCACTAGTGGCATGATGTAGCTCTGAAAAGTCCAATTTTGACCCTTGTTCAGTGGCCAACATGTGGCTCAAGATCCAGACATTGGTGTCTTCTACCGTAAGTAGGAAGCATTACAGTCTAGGTTGTCTATTTAGTTGATATAAAAAATGAAACACAGCTGGAATAAAACCCAGTAAAAGAAGAAACTGACTCAGAAAAAGGGACAGATGTTTTGCCTAGGCCCAAAGTATTTGTCATATATTTTCCATATATATGGACCTGAATTCTTTCTGATGGACTCAGGCTGTACAGAACAAATGTTATAAATGGAGATGAGTGGTTTTCTCCCCAAGGCATACTGTCAAGTCAACTACTTCTGCACATGTAACCAGAAGATGAAGGAAGCATGCCATTACATCATCATATACACATCTGTAGTTTATAATGTTGGTCTTCAGAGATCCAGACTCTCACTTAAAGTTCTGTGGGGGAAGGCATAAGCATCCAAACTCATTTTTTGGAAGGAGCCCTAACAGTATGAAAATTATCCCTCTCAATGAGCCAGAACAAGCCCAACTCATCAAACATAATTTTGATAATGAACATCACCATTTTACATTCAAATACCTCTCAAAATGGTGGCAATTTATTAACGTCAGATTAAAGGATTCAATTCATTATTCCCTTTCAGTAAAGAGGCAGTTAATGAGTGATGCATGCACATGGACAAGCTTCTAATTAGAGCTTCTGTATGTGTTGAAAGCTTGGTGCTGGGATACTGAGTGGCTGCCAGCAGACTATTGACTTTTTTCCCTCTTTGCTGAACATGCCTATTTATACAGCTTATTGCTAATGAGATGATAATTGAGTCTGCCATATCTAAATAAAAAACCCCTTGTGTTTATTGCTGAATCCTCTAAATGGAGCTCCATTTCAGAATGTTCTCCCCTGACTCATTTTCCTCTGCACTCTCTGTGCTCTGATTGAAAAATAATTTTGAACAATAGGAACAGGATGCCAATTTAAAAGAAAACCATGTTACTTCTAGTATTAGTTTAGAAAAGAACTGAGTAAATTTATGCCAGGGTATTTACATGTAGTTTTACTTAAAAAAATGCCAAACTGCACTCAAATATGTGGTGAATGCTCTGTGGAAAATGTATAAATGAAAGTTTCTATGCCCTGGAAAAGTTCCAATATAATCATTCTGTATGGAATGCAAGCAGCCTAAATGATCACCACAAAACCAGCAGCAAAACATATTAAGAAAAATAAAATGAAGGCAAGAGTAAGGATTAGAGCAATTAAATCATCCAGTTAGATAGTTAAGTTTTGCATAGGAGTGAAAGCAACCTAAATGTGAAGATAAAGCACTGTTTTCATGATCTTCATCTTATTGTGCAGCTGGCAGTAAATTCAGTTGAGTGCATTCCTTTTCTGTATAATGTTGTATATTTTAGGACAAATTTTGGAAATATTTTTAGCACTAATGTTGGAAATATTTCTTCAAAAATGTTTGTTGCTTCTTCAGGTATCATAGAGTGGCTGAAATGTTCGTTGGATTAGGAGTTTTTTCAATTTACTTATGCTCTTTTTATTTTTTTTTTTTTATTTTTTTTTTTTATTTTTTTTTTTTTCTTCACTTCTGTTTTCCAATTCATGAACAATACCTTTGGGATAAAATCTTTTCCAGGCATGCCATCTAAAACAAGTCTGCGAAACTCTCAGTGCATCATTCATCATCATTTTTTGTACTGACAGCTGTTCACTATGATGTGTTTCATGATGTCGTTAGCATGCTTCTCCATAGTTTGTGAATTCTCTTAGTTTATGTGAGTAAAGGTTAATCACAGTGAACACAAAGATCTGGTAAAGATCAAAAGACAACAGGTGGAGAAACTATAGTAACCTAATCAGGAGCACATTGAATACACTACTCCAAAAAACATTGGAGGAGAATAATTAGATCATTGCCCCTGCTGTGAAACCCACCAAGGTGCATCAAGAAAAGAACTTACCTGGAAAACCATCAAAACTAAAGGAGCTGTTGCCTAAAGAGGTGTAAGACTTATCTTGGAGTGCTGTGGGAAGAGAATATGCAAACTGTCTAAAACTTATTATGAGCTGTTTTAAGGGAATTATGGGAACATGTGATATATGTTTAGGGGAAAGACCAAAAATGGGAAAGTGAGGTCTCACCGTGAGGAAAAATAGATGAAAAATAGATGAAAAAATGTGATAAAAGTGTGTAATTACCTGTAAGCAGGTGACTGGTCAGTGTGCTCATCTGGGAAGCCCTGCACCTGATCTCTACAGTCTGTTCTATCTTATTAAATCTTTTTTCTAACTATCTTTGGGGTGGGTGCATTTCCTATCTGGAGCTCTGTGTATACATGATACAAAACTTAAAGCTAAACAAGCTGAGTACTAGGAGAAGAGATCTATGTGACAACCTCCTGGAGTGGGAATCAGATACCTGAGGGGCCCCAAATCTGGATCACAGCAGCTGGAGGAGACCAGGGTCTGGGAACCAGCAGCTGGGTAGACTGAATAGGAAAGAGCCTATATGTGTGTGTGTGTTCATGTATACCACTAGCAAGCTTTAACTCTGTTCTGCAGGATTGAGCCATTCATGTTGTTGACAGTTTGTGTTTGAGTGGGTGGCAGCAAGGGCACGGCTCTGTGTACTGCACTTGTGGACTGCTGCTGGCTGGAGCTGGAGGCATGAAAATGCAGCAGCCCTGAGACTATGGGGCTGTGACAGGAAAAAATCCCCTGGGCCCCGAAATCTACCAAATTTGGTTCTCTCTAACAAATTCTACTAGAACTCTCAGTTTGTCTCCAAACCAAAGAAGCTAGAAAGCCTCCATCATTGGAAATGTTTAGATTAGAGAAATAATCTGTCAGGAATGGTATAGATGCAATTGATCTTGTTTGAGGCAGAATGAACAAGCTAAATGAGGTCACTTCCAGCCTTATGATCTCATTAATCTCCATCATTTGAACCATTATTCACACTCTTTGAAATAAAAACAGCCATTGACAGAGCTGAGCTTGTTCTGTCTGACAACAAGGAGACTAAAGGACAAGTTTGCAGCATGGGGCAGGCTTAAAAAGTGAGCTGCATTTACCTGAAAGGCAGTTACAGACAAGAGAGTCAATCTCTGCTCAGTAAATAACTGATGGTAAAAAAAAAAAAGGTGAATGAGGACAAATTGTGAATTGGACGGTTCAGATTAGACATTTAGGAAAATTTTCATCATTTGGAGGGTAAAGCACTGAAGCAGCTTTGCAAGAACAACTGAAGGAAAACTTCCATCATCAGTGGTATTTAAGGCTCAGGAGGATAAAGCTACAGATGATCTGATCTAGTATTATCAACGGTCCTGTTTCAAGTGGGAGATGAACTGCATGACCTGCAGCAGTCTCTTATAACCAGTAGTTTTATAACTCTGTGACCCCTGCAACAGCTGCTCTGAACAGCAATGTTTAGAGCAGGTCACCTTCCAACAGTTTGTTAACAGGACTGACACAGGCTGTCATGACTTAGCTAGGTATCTAATATGAGTATGACTAGATTTTTAGTACTCGTGTGATCGGTGTTACACTTCTCTGTTTCTTCTTGAAGATGACACCTTTCACAGCACTAAAAATGGTGTGATACTACTTCAGAGCTGTTACATCTGAATCAACAACACCACGTTTTCCTTAGGATGTTATTATTGAAAGGAACAGATTATATAGTGGACTATTCATGACTTGTAACAAACCATCAATTCAATTCAATTTTTTAATACTAAAGTGTTGCTTGTAATAGAAGTGTAATAGTATTTCTAATAAATATGTTTGTGCAAAGGATGTCCGTGGCAGTTCAAAGCAATTTAATGCATGGACAAAATGCCGGTTTAGAGTCTTCAGGTACCAAAATTAAAAAAATATTTTTAAAAAATTGACTTCCTATACTGGTTACAGGATTCATCATATAACATGCAGATGTGTATAATCAAACAAGCTCCCTTCACAGACAGTAAAGAGACATTGGCACTGGGAAGGTATAATTTATCTCACCCTAAAGTTTATATTTAAAATAAAAGAGAAGAATTATATCCACTCTTTTCAGTTCCCATAAAGGAACTCTAGGGCTGGTAGCTTAGATGCATTTGTCTATATTGTAGGTGTATTTGTATGTATAGATGTGAGATGAAGTAGTAGTCTTTGGAGCGTTACAAAGTAGATGAAATTATAGCGGAGTGTCTACAATAAGATGAATTTTATGATGGGCTTCAGAATCTTGCCCTCTTAAAAACTGAGCAACAGAATAAAAACCTTCCAGGCATTTTTTTCTCACTCTTTTATAGCCTGAGAGCTAATAGACAAGTTTCACAGAGGATTTTTGTTACTCGCTGGTGCTGCAGAGTTTCTTAATCTATGATGCATGAAGCTTTCTTTAGCTGATGGTGAGAATTAAAAAATGTTAGGCATTTCCCTAGACATTTTTTCTGGTCTGAGAATGTTTTTGGACAGAAAAATGATGCAATTCCATTATTACACATCTATCTTGCCAGGTCATCTAACTTCTTGAAAAAGAAAAAATCTGAGGCTTATTTCCAAAGATCTGCCTATTGAAATGAGATGGCCATGCAGGGAGGATACCAAGTAAATAAGTGTTTCAGAGTTTCAATAACATCTATGCACAGCATCCCAAATGAGTCTTTCATTGCCTTTTGCATAGCACTTTCCTCCAATTGCACCCTCACTAGCCCATCAGTCAAAATGAGGAAAGGGTTGCGTAGTTTGTAGATTCTGATAATGTGTAAGTTGGGTGCGGTCAAGACTGAGTCCTTTCTCAACATGTCCAGAAGCTGAAGCTTAGATGCATGGGAAATTTTGACATCAAAAGCTTAAGCTCTTCCTGAAAGTGATTTAATGTATCTTTGTTTATGTAACAGTCTGGCACATACTTTGAACTAGTCATCTGCTTTCAATAGAAAGAGACAGATGGCAATTTGTTGCACCTATCTTAGACACTCACATTTAGACAGGATGAAAAACCTTCTGGAGGTGCTTTGCTCTTCACTGGATCTAATTTCTATTTATGTTCTTAATTCTAATTGTGAAATTTGTCATTGAAATTGAGGCTGATATAATGATGTATCTATACCATCAAATGCACTATGTTTTAACATGGTATGCCTTCCTGATGTGGATATATCGTATTATGTAGTGTTCTTCCATGGAGGCTGAAAGCTGCAGAACACAAAATACACAACCTGTTCAAACTGTTTGCTCATACATAACAATTCTACTTCTTGATGTTTGATACCACATTTCTATAATACATCATTGCTCTGCGGTGTGAATACTAATCAGCTGGACCCATATGTTAGGGAACTTTGCTTCACACCTCCCGGTGCTTCCGATTCTTAGAGTCATCCACACAAAAGTTTTGCTTAAACCTTTTGGGGTTGGCTTGCCATAGAAGTCACTGAAAATAACTAGAATTTAGATTTTCAAGCCTTTCATGTTCTTTTTAAAAAGCTGTTTTATAGTGGAGTCTTCTGACTGCGTGTAATATCTGCTATATCTACTATCTTCACACAATAGCCTGAGCTCCCTTTGGAATCAGTGAGATACGCCTTTGGAAATAAGGAAGAAAAGATCAACAACAAGTCAGATAAATTACCCCAAAAGTTGCACCCAAACATCTAAATTTAGTTGAAAAAAATCCCATCTTCACAGTTTTGTCAATAGTAGCCAAATAGTTTTTACATTTAAAAGTGGCAAAAACACCATCACAAGATAGTAGCAACTAATTCATATGTTGTATTATTTCTTGTCCATGCCTTCCTATCTTTCTTTGCAGAAAGACATCTAATTAACTATCAGCCATAGCATGACATCATCACCAGAATGATACCAAAGTAAAAAATACAAGCTTAATCATGTATCACATGATACACATACTACAAAGATCTCTCCAGGCACAGTATGTAAGTAATAATGCAGCTGCAGAAGTTGCTGGTGAGAACTCATCTGAATTGCTATACATTTTTCATCATTTATCATCAAAACCAATGAATCTGCACTGGAAGAGGAAGAGAAAAGTATTATCAGGATGATAAGCAGAACAGAAAGGCTGATTGTGAGAGGACAGAGGAAACACATGAAAGTGGAAATGAATGCTAATGCTTACACCAGGAAAATTTATCTCAGCAAGCTGCTTACACCTCTGCATAACAACACATGCTGAAAGGGACAAAGTGTTACTAAATTCCTCAGCTTCTACGAGAGCTTCTGTCTCAGGGACAGCCACAGCTACAGTGCACATGAACAACATCTCAGGTTCCCGTTGGCCTGGAGCATACATGTTGAACCAGAACTCACTGCAGGGAGTGTTGCAACCTTCATTACCTCCTCCTCTGATGCTTCTCAGTCTGGCTATGTAAATAGATCTCATTAGTGATGCTTAGGCCAGGTTGAATAAGCCATTCTTTGCTTGGATGTCTGGGGAGGGGCAGAACAGTTAATCACTGAAAAGATACTGAGTTAGTCTGAAGGTAGGTACCCTTCTAGGTGTCCTTAGCTGTAGTGTGAGAGGAAATAAATTTCAGTTCATTGATCCCGATTTGATGCTACAAATATAAAATACTGTAAAGAAACAGCAAAGCAAGTTTTCTATTGACTGTGACAAACCAAACAGATTTTAAGAGTAATAGTGCAATCTTAAATGTTGGAAATACAATAAATATGATTATAAAAAAATTGATTTTGCGAAGGATCTGGGTATATTAGTCAGTCAGTCTTAAAATCGACTTCTATTAGATAAGTTTATCAGCTTTTGCTGTGTTATCTAACCCTTCCTCTTCTTTCTACTGGGAATACCTGCAAAAATTGAGATAATGCACTAGGAATCTAGTTAATTTTTATCTCCTGAAAACACACTACTTCTGAGAGGCAAACACTTTATGTAACAGTCTATGCATATGTGGGATGTGTGTGTGTGTACATATATAAACATGGGGTTTCATATGTTTCTGTACTTTTATACACAGGAAGAAAATATATAATAGCTAATAGAATGTATTTTTATATGTATTTAATTGTTACATTAATATTTCCAACCTTTTTTTCACCTTGTTTTTCACAGCTGCTAACTCCACATGAGTTTGCCACTATGAGGTCCTATATTAGAATACATTTGGAAATTTTTCCAGACAGAAGTCCGCACAAAACCACTCTCCCAATAGTTGATGATTTAAATACAAATAATCTTGAAATATAGTAATCCTAATCTTAAACCTTTTTTTGGTTTTAAAGTACTTTATATAAATTAGTCAAAACCAGGGGGAAATAAGGGGGCTTCCACCATTATGACTAGTATATCTCCCAGTTGGAGGTAATTAGCTGTGTGACCTGTATTCTGTTCCCTGTTACCCCTCATATCAATGTCCATCTTTCACCCTCTGCATCACCCTCGACCCTTATTAAAGGTTATGTCTTTTTCAGTCCTTTTTTTTTCTAAATATATTATAACAGCATAAAGTAGTCCAGTCTCTGCTGAAGTAAAAAAAAAAAATGCCCATTAGAAACTGGAATGAACAAGAAACCTAATAAATATAGCATGTATTTGGAAGACTGAGATTGAAAATTTACTAATACTGAAAAAATATTAATAAACTTGGTTTTATTACATAGAGATACATACTTCAGAAAGAGATACTCATAGTTCCCAAACTTAAAATAATGTGCAGATCAAGACACACTGGTAGGAAATATCAGTTCTAATCTCAGTCCAGATGAATTAAAATAGGTGTTGGAAGCTATATTTCCCCACACTTAATTTAAATGTCTCACCAATGAGCTATTTCTGTATTTTGATGAGGCTTATATGATAACTGTGCTCTGAGAACTGCTGCTCCACAGGTAGTATCAACTTTCTGACACTGAGCATATTAGTGCTGTTAGAAGTCTACTTAGAGGCATAAATTTAGGCTACATCTATACTAATAAATTACAAAGTGACAGGGACCATTCCCAGCACCATGATTCAATCATCTGAAGTGTTCAGTTGTTAGAATTGTCCCTAACACAGTTTTGACTTGAACCGATTCCTATTTCTAATAATATTTTTTTTTTAATACCCTCTTTCAAAGTCCAAGAGACTTTAATAGCATGGAATTAGGCCATTTAGTACCTAAGTCCAATTATGGGCACAAGTAATTGACTCATATATACCATACTCTGTAAATTAATGGCTAATGCTGCAGCTCAGAGGCCTGGGGAGCTTTAAAAAAGAGAATTAAGATAACTATAGAGTTATGCAGTTTCACAAATAGATTGAAGTTTGAGGAACCAACACATCTAGACTTATACCATCAAAGTCTTATTTTCCTCAGGGAACTAGATAATTAGACTCCTGAATTTAGGATCTGGATATGAGTAATCTTAAATTGTTGTGTTTGTTTTTTTTTTCCTCCAGTACAATAAGTAACTAGAATTTGAAGGTTAAACATAAAAGTCTCCTTTTGGTAGATGGAAGAATTCTAGATCTGTTTCCCTTCAAGACCACTTCCAACAGTAAATTCCCTATTAAACTTCCTCTTACATGGATTACAAATCTGAAAAGATTGATCTAATCTCACATATAATTTCCATTCATGACTTCTAATTGAACTTTATTTTTGCATTTGCCTCCAGAGTATTACTTCCATCAATCAGTCATCTACAGCTTTAAGACTATTTCCCTTGTTGTTTGCTTCTTTGCAGCTATATATTTTGTATGTTTCTAGCATATTCCTTCTACCACCCTAGGAAGTCGGGTTATTGTTATTTCACTACCATATTTTAGTGTTATCAAAAAGCTAAATACGCAGTTATAAACCAAAAGACCCTATGTATATGACAAAACTAATGTATCACACTTCTATTCTGTTTAGGACACAAAGCTCATAATGTAGCATTTCCCACAGGGACTGAAATCACTTGTAAGCAGATACTAGAGTAAAACACAGAGGATCTCTGGGATCTAGAAGTTCTGCTGTGCTTGTAACTGTAATTTCCAGGTTTCTGAGCTCACATGCAAATTACACTTTTCAAATAAATAAACAGTATCAGCTTTCATCATTATTATCTTTATCATGTTGTTTTCCTTGTCATTGGGCATGGGATGCAATTTTAAAAACACTGAAAAGAAATCTCAGTTTTGTTAATTTGTTCATCTTGTGGAGGTTTCTTAGTTGAGCAATTTTACATTTCACTCTCTTTTTAAGCAATAAAATTGTCATTAATTTGATCTTATATTTTGTGCTAAGCATGAATAGTTTTACTTTGCAAAGAACAGTTATAAACAGAGACTTAGAAACCATGTTCTTCGCTTTGAATATTTTCTAACTATTGAAAAAAGAAAAATGTTTCTGTGAGGGGCTGGGGGATTTTTACATGTATATTTAAAGCAACAAAATAGTACTTGGGAGAACTACATTCATAAACTAATTCTTATGCAGAGTTTTTTCATGAAACTGGACAAGTTTGTTTAATTTCTTTTAAAACGCACTCAAACTGTAGTGCTGAGATATCTTGTGTACTGGTCAGACCTGGTTATTAAATGGGTGAAGGCTGAACAAAAAAGTCAACTTTTTACTAGACAAATTGTTAAATTACAGATTCCTGCTTGCCATGAAAAAAATGTAAGAAATCCTTAGAAGAATGAAAGGACATCAATACCTTCCCAATAAAACTAAAAAAACCAAAACCTCGTATGAACTGTAGCTCAGTTCAGTATATTGAACTTCCACCTAAAACTACAGCCCAAGTCTCTTCCATACAACACCTTCACTTACAAAAAGGTATGAGAAAGATGGGAAAACAATGTGTATCAGAGAAAAGGCAAATCGGTCATGACTTATAAAACATACATCTGGAAAGAAGCTTCCCCTCTGCATAAGGAAGCATGTTGGGTCATGTTATTAACTGTTATCAGGACTCTCGTAACACTAGTTTAAGTTCTTGTCTTGGCTACTTTTTTTTCTGAGAGGTTGTTCTACAATCTCTCTTCTCTTTCCAAACTCTAAGGTAAGTATACCAATTAACAGTTTTCCTGAATTACCCAATTGTTACTAAGCCAGTATTGGCTTTCAGCTTAAAAAAAAAAAAAATTACTTTTCCCTTTCATCAGATGTCTCACTTCAGATACATATGTATGTATCAAGATTAGTCCTAAAAACCTGAAAACATGAACAGCATTCTCCAGCTGCCATAAGACATTCTGACAGCTATAAGGCATTCTCCCAATCAACAATTTTATATTTGTCTTTTGCATAAAGAGCAAACATTTTTATATAAAACAAAATACTTCTCAAAGCATATCTAATAATTACATATACAAAAACAAGAAAACCAGTACTGAAGTTTTGATGATCTCAACTATTTTGCATAGAGCTTTTAAATTTCTGTAGAAGTTCCTGTCAAAAACATGACAAGTAATGTTTTTTTCATAAATATGTCTTAAAAAAATAGTTTTGCTTTGTTTTGGTTTTCTAGATATACTATTAATTAACAGGATTACATTACATATAACAATTATTGCCTCTGTGTTTCAGATCCAATTGAATTTCTCTAAAAATCTTACTCTATTCTATAATATGCTAATGTAAATTATGCTATGCTATGATATTCTTTCTGGCTTTTTTCTACTGAGAAAAAAGAACTTTAAAAAATTGTTTTCATAAGTTTCACTATATTTTAACAGATGCATATCACAGCTAGTTTTCATTTTTATTAAATGAGAGACACGTAGGGATTAAGAAGGAACTCTGAAGCATGTAAACAGCCTGACAAATCTTCTGAGAAAAGCTTGGCCTGTGATTAATGATCCCCCTGCAAGAGTGTTTGTTTTGTTCAGATACATGGTATATCTAAAGTTTAATACTGAATTAAAAAAAAAAAAAAAAAAGTGTTTACTTTTAGGAGATCTTTGGGAACAAAAGCAACTTTCAAAACCATCCCTGAATTATTTTATTATCACCTGTAATAACCTTTATTTCTGGTTTACTTGTCAAGCTAATGCAAGATGTTATAAATATTATTTCAGTCTTACTTGTCCAAACTAATTTCCTGTATAAATGTTTTTAATAGTTGCATTTTATACTTTGATTTTTATCTCATAGTGCTATGGTAAGGTAGAAAGTGATTATTCAGAACTTTGGAGGTCAAGTTCTGCCTTTAACCTAAACCTGAGAGAGACAAATACCTCAGAAAAATACATCGTCTTTCAGATTATTTGTTGTTCCTTGGTAAATATAACTTCATATAGAGTATCTGTCTCAGATAAGTGACAGTGGGCAAGGGTAAGGCACCTTCATAAAGAGAATACACAATCCTCTTATCTACAGATAGGAGGCATGCTATACCTCTGTACCATGAACAGAAACAGTGTAGTGT
Source organism: Tyto alba (assembly GCF_018691265.1). Lineage (NCBI taxonomy): Eukaryota > Metazoa > Chordata > Aves > Strigiformes > Tytonidae > Tyto > Tyto alba. The sequence continues at coordinate 36,288,213 of NW_024881316.1, read as the reverse complement.
AGACACAGACAATAGGTACTTTGGTAGATATTTACTCATAATCTCAAAATTTCTTGTGTAGAAATCAGTATTTCCTAGATCTTGTGCTTATGGTTCAGCTGGAACACAGATGGTTGTATAACTGAGAATAAGTATAAGCGTTCACCTTTCATACAGTTGGAGATTTTGACCTTGAGTAATGAACTAAACAACGTTTCCATCTAGAATTTTTATTATTCAATTTATGTCTTTAAAAGTATAATTAATATTGGAACATCCCTGACTTTTTCCTTCTGCATATGTAAAGCTAATGGAAATGGAATTTTGCATATTCAAAATGAAAGGGGAATGGTTTTCCTGATTACATGAAGAAAATGTTTATATGCTGCTAGTCTTACATTTATTTTAAGAAAAAGAAGTTTAATTTTCTATATGGAAAAAATTCTATCTGTGAGAATGTTTTGGTTTATAGGAAAGGAAAATAAACCCTTTTATAAGATGCACTTGAGGGAATAGTCTAATTATCACTTAGGGAGGCCAAAAGTGCTTTATGTCTTCTGGTAATTGTTTTCATCCTGATACCCAGGATGACTTTTAGCAGAGAGAGCAGTCAGTGAATTTATCTATAAACTCTGCTATTTTTAGTGAGGTGTCTATGAATTAATTTTAGCTGATGTAGAATCATATTTGGGGATCATACAGTCTAAATGATACAGTTTTGTAGCAGGTTGAAATAGGTGAGAACTCTATTTTGAGATACATGTTCAAATGTTGAAATTAATTTCTTTGTAGAATTAAAACTAGATCTTTAAAAATAGTGAAAAATGCTCCAAACAAATCTACAGATGCCCAGAATGGCCCAGACCACTCACTTGAGCATTCATCTGAGGTGCGGAAGAACCAGAATCAAGGTTCAGTTTTGCACAGTGATCTGCCTCTGGCATTGAAAAACACCATGTCAGTGTTCTGTACACTCCAACTTACATTATTTCTGTTTGATCTCTTCTACTTCCTGGTAGTGACATTCTATTGGCTAGTCTGGAACTTCATTATTCATTATCCAGGGCTTTCACCCATGACATGTGAAAACCTTGGTTTAATCTTTTACCTGAATCAAACATGACAAATTTTCTGTCAAATAAAATTTTCAAGGGAGTGAGTTAAGCACCGAATAAATAACAAAGTTAGGATGGATTTCTCTCTTACTCTAGTCAGAACTCACAAACTGAATTAAAAAAAAAAAAAATCTGAAATAATTGAGAACACAAGTTTGATTTTAAAACTGGTGTTCTTCAAGTACAGAGCTTTTTTTCTTCCAAAATTTTCTCAGTCAGTTCTAATAATCAATATGAGACAGTTTTTTTCAAGGAAGAGCTTAAGGGACTGAGTCATAAAATGACTCGATTTAAAACAGGACAAAACAAAACAAAATGTAACAAAACATAGTATTTTGGTTGGTGAAAAAGAATTATCTGAGATTTTGTAAACTACTCTACGTTTCCATTCATAATAACTAATCATTTCTTTCTTTTTTATTACATCCTTACCTAGCAAACAGATTTACATCTCACTTACTCTTCACTGAAACATTTTTCACCTCTTCAGTCCTGCAAAGATAATTCCAAGAGAAGGGGTCTAAGCTGAATACGTCCTTTATTTATTTTCTTTCACCACACTTTATCATATTTGTGATTATTTTATATATATAGATGTATAATTTAATACCAAGTATGCCAACTGTTATGTCATTTCAGTTGTTTTATAATTATCCAATTTCTTCAAAAAAATATATCTTATTAATAATCAAAAGTTTCCTTCGAGAGAACATTGCACTCTAGAATATTTTTAAGGACGTATGTCATTAGAAGGCTCTGTGGTTTTCTTTTCCCCCTACACTGAAATGTGAATTTTAAAGCTTCTTTAAATGGGCTATCTAATTCTCATTTTAATTTTGCATGGGTTACTCTTGTACAAATGATATAAGAACAGGATCTGACTATGATCCAGTGTTCATTGACTTCTTGTGAGTCCATTCTCCCTGTTTTACCACTGATATCAACTATATGCAGCATTTAAGATTGGTTAGCTTTGATAATATCTTAAATGAATGTTTAATTTCTGTATAATATCATCAGGGGTCTTCTAGGATAGTTAATGTCTATTTGTAAACAAAGTGGTAATCCATTATCAAAACTAACAGAAATCTCATCATGCAGTAATGAAGTCCAAAGTAATCTGGTTTTATTACTGTTCACCAAGGACTACTTTTCTGGCAGCAGTTACAGTGAAAACCCAGCCAAAAAGTCTTTGAGCTTTAATTAATAGTTGAGTTATGAATCTGAAAGACAGTGAAAGTCTAAAAGCCAGTCCTCTATTCTGTAAATTAGCAACCTGTCTTTTTTTTTTTTTTTTATACTTTCTGCAACTTAATGTAAGCCAGAAAAAATCTATTAGCACACTCAAAAAAAGAACTATTATTAATCTAATCTATTAACAAAGTACCTCTGACTGAGCATGTGAATTATTCTGTGGTTCAGTCTTTTATACACGTGTGGAGTTGCCTTAGAGGATTGAGAGCCTCCTCTTTACCTACTATCCCACATGCAGAAAAACCTCTGAGAGCAGAAGGCTCAAGTGGGTAAGGGTTAACACTATTAGCGGAGACACACAGAAAGTCTAAAAAGTATTATTATATTTATTGAAGGAAATCATGTCCAAAAAACACTGTTCTTCTACATCCTTCTCTTTATACAAAAAAAAAAACCTATATGGAACGGACAAAGACTGAGCAGAGACAAATTATGAGTCTGAGTAATTTCACTTTTCAAATTTCTTTAGTTAGGTTTTAAAAGACATGTTTACTAAGACAAATAGAAAAAATTTTCATTTAATTATTGCAATGTCTAATCATGGTCTTATTTAATATATTTGCCCAAGAACATTTTCTGTTCCAATTTGGTATACTGGTTTGTTGAAAAGATAGGACATATTTGAAATTGTACAAATGATACTGATTAAAGGAATTTAAAGTTCGGGAATAATTAAAGCCTAACACTAGAAGTCAAATCAGAAAAGAGAAGTACAGTAAGGGGAGAAGTACAATGTAGGAAATAGCGGTTCATTAGGGGAGGAGATCGACAAAAGAACAAAGGAAGAAAGTGTTTTATGCAAAGAGAAAACTATAAATCAAAATTTAGATGTCTTGAAACATTTTGTATTATAGTTTTTATGTGTTAAAGACACTTTTTTTCCTTATATTAGATTCACTAAAAGGCTTCGGTAGCTAGAACATTTTTCTTCTTTGAATGTATGGGTCACTAGTATGAATACATTGTATTTGAAAAATATAGAACCAAAATAACTTTGAGAGCTTAAATGACCAGACAACCTCAGTTTGGGTTTGTAGGATTTATTTATTTATTTATTTATTAAGACCCTTAATTCTATTTTATGCCAGATACCAGGCTCTGTGGATGTAGAATATTACATGAAACTTTCACTTTTTTTAATCAATAAAGGAAAAAAAAAAAAAAAAAAAAAAGAAAGAAAATTGATCAAAATAATTTATTCTTTGCTAATATTATTAGATTCTATCATGTGTCTAGATAGACACTACAGTCTATTAATACTAGCAAAGAATACATTTCCTTGCTATGTGGAAATGCTGTTGTGGTCAACAAGTGCAATCACCTCCTAATTGCTTACTTATCTCTTAGAAAACAAAGGAAGGTGTATGGCTTTAGCAAATAACTGAGTTATATTTGTGAGAAAGACTTTTTTCCAGAAAGTTGAAACAGCATCTGGGATAACAGCTTAGTATTAATGAATATTATTAATTTTGGACCTCAGAGATATACCTGAAAATAATTTTGAAATGTGGAGGGCATTAAACTATATTAGTACAAAAATATAAGAAAATAAATTTGATTAAGATAGGCTTGAAAAAAGGAAGTATGAAACAAACAGTGTAAACATGTATTATCCTAGAAATAGGAGAAGTTGAGGAAAGAAACAGAAGGGTAATTCTAGTTTTATAATAGTCTAGATAATATAGAAGACATTCTCAGTGCTAAAAAGTATTAAAAAAAATAAATTGCCATTACATCAAGGGACATGGATATGAAAAAAAAAAAAAAAATACAGGTGGCTAGTTGTTTTGCCGATTGACAGGGTTAGCACAAAGGACACAGACACCAAGCTAAAGAAATAGGCTCATTTTACTTTAGTTTAAAGCAGCAGAAATAATAAGCAAGGTAATGCACCTAGTCGTTACTACATAAAGCTAGCTGTAGTGATTAAGAAAGATACATCACCAATTGCCCTCATACTTTACCATCACCCAGCTGGGGAGCCCCATCACAGCGAAGGGTCGGAGAGCCTTTCCCGGCAGTTGGGAAGTCCTACACAGTGCGTCCACTCGTAGGTGAGGTCTCCGTCTGTGCTGTGAGAGGGCCTGGCTTTTATACGGTTTAACAAACAAATCTATACAAAATGCACGGGAGATATCTGGTAGACTGACATGCCTCACTCAGGCATGTCCGGATCTGGCCAGGATCCGGGCACATCTGAGGAGTTTCTGTTTTTCTTTACATTTGTGATTTGTAGTTACTTCCTGTTGTTTACTTAGAGTTTTCAGGGATTGTTTCCAGGGTTGCATTTCATGCTGATAAGATGCTGGCTGCTTCAGTCTGCTGATAAGATGCTGATTGCTGGTCGGGGAATTTACTCAGAAGTCAACTTTGGTTTGAGGCCTATTGTTTGGGCCTTTTTTGTTTCACTAGTATAAAAAGATAGAGCAGATTTGCAAAGTCAGAGTTTGAAAGCTGAAGCCTCAAAATGAGATACTATTAGCAGATTGAAAAGGAGAAATAATTTTTTAAGTAGGAGATGATAAAACCAGTGCAGGTCAGGACAGCTGATGTTTCATTCTATTTTGACCAAAAAGAAAATAGTAAATAAATGTTTAATGAATTAAGAGAATAAGGAAATGGGGATGTGAAAAGGCAGGGTAAGGACTGAAGAGAATTAGGGGTAACCTGATGGTACCCACTGGGAAGTTGTAAAATGAATTTGCATAAATCTGGTAGTTTATGGAGTCCAATGACCATCTGATAATGCATGGAGAACAAAGGAAGTCCTAGAGGATTGACACAGAGAAAGGATAACATAAAATCTGTCTCAGTAGAAACAAAAAAAAAAAAAAAAAAAAAAAAAAAAGAGGCGGTTGTTCCCGAAACCAAAAGCTACTTATATCAACCATATTAGATGAAAATGAAGAGTGATATAATGTGTTGGATTTTCACAAGCATTCTTCATAAAAACAAATTCTAATACCTGCTCTTTGCAAACCAATATTGTCAAAATTACTTGGTAAAAATTAACACAGAATTAAAATGTCAGTTTTGTAAGGGAAATCACCAGAAACAAATCATGCTTAGATAGACTTTCCATTGTGGACAAGAATATGTCTATGGAATACAGATGTCATGGTCATAGGACATGCGGTTTATGCTAAGTAATAAAGAAATCACAGCACTGCAAATCTAATAGCTCCCCTGAGTTTCTTGGTATTAATTTAGTCTTATGTTGGTGAAATGATCAAAATCACTAAACCTCATAGAAAATATTCTAAGAAGGATCTACAAATAATTTAAAATTCACAGTCCAATTCTTAACTTTTTTTATTGGTCATGTGAATTGCACAATGGGATGAAGGATAGTTCAGATCGAATCCATGTGAGATTGAATACTATTCAATACTGTCATTTATGAGCTAAAAGTTGAAGAGAAAAGTCACCTAATCAAACCATAAATGTGAAAGATGCAAATTTGAGAGTCATCTCAGATATTTTTTGCAAAAGGATTAAGCAAAACATTCTTAATCTACAGAAACAGGCCAAAAATCAATGAAGTAAGCATCACGACAGACAAAAGTAGTTTGTAAAGTATAATCATATAAAGAAATAAACCATACAGAAAATCTTAGTAGATAATATTACCTATAGGAATAATCTGGGAATTCTATTCATGATAAAAATGAATATGAATTAATATAAGGCTATTTCAAAAGTTTGTAATACTTTCATTAATACTGCTTATTAAAAGTAACAGTTCAAGATAAATTCTACAGTTATTTTGTTGTGTTTTACATTCATTTAGTTTTAATGACAGTCCTCCTTTAAGATGTTCAAAATAGAGGCAAACTACTGAGAGGCACTCTTAGGGCAAACAAAAAAGTTAAATGGTTCAGATAATGATTTCAAAGATTTTGAAAAAGTACAGATCACATTTCTCATGTAGGGAAAAAAAAAAAAAAGGACTCAGGAAAATAGAAAAAAAAAATTCATTATAAAAAGGTAAAACTAAATTATTTTAGAAGGCAGACAAACAACAGCCAGGAAGTACTCTAGCAAAAGAAAAAGTAATATTAAATATTACTGAAAAGTGTCTTAACTGTTATAAGAACAGAAGGGAAAAAATATATTTATCCAGAATAACAGTTCCCAAGGTCCCTGAAAATAGACCTGAAGCTTAGCATAAGTCATCACTATCATCCAAGAAAATACTACACTGTACGTATTTAAACAAGAATGCAGCCTGCAAAGGTAAAGTCATAAACACTGACTTATTCTGGATTAATAAGGCACCACTGCCTGTGTCTGAATTTGGATAAGCACATAAAAATAATACTGACAGTTTGAAGATAGTTAAGAAGAAATCCATCAAAATTATTAAAAGTTTGGAAAACATGCACTTCAGTAAAACGTTTAAAAATGTTGAACTTCAGCCTAGTATTTTATTATAAACAAGACTGTATTTATAAGATAACTCCTTAAATTCAGAAAAGGCAGTTGCAAATAAAAAGAAAAAACACCAATGTTGACATTGATGACCGACAAGACAGGAACAAAAGGGTTCATTTTGGACAAGAAACATTCAGTATGAAAAAATTTCTAATATGAAGAATATCGATGTGCTGGAAGACCGCTTAGATCATTTAATCATAAGCTTCCAATAATAGACTAAGTGAACATTAGATATAAAGCAAATTGTGCTTTGGTTCAGGGCCATGAGCATGATGACCTCTGAAGAATTTCTCAGATCAATAACTTTGCATCTAGAGATATTTTTATGTTTATATAATTTTTCCAAGAGTCTGACCAAGACCCCTACACGAATTCATGTAATTACAGAAACAAAAGTGACCTCATGGCATAGTTTGAAGAGCAAAACTATTCTTCACATATGTATGCTCACTGTCTTGTGACACTTCATATCTCAATAGGTGTCCAAAGCCTATTTGCAATTTAGATGTCTAAGTCAGGCAGATCAGCTCTATCTAGTGTACCCTTTTTAAGATAAATTTTCTGTATACATATATAACATCCTCAAAGTTCTTTTTTGTATTTATAAATTCCACGTTGTTATAGTCTTTCTTGAATACGAGTGACCCAAACTGTAGACAAAGTGAATGGATCTTACCAGTGATGTTTCTATTGAAAACACCCCATCTCACACTTCTATAACTATAGCAATTACACTGATAAAAGCAACTTCACTTCAAAATTTCACTTCAAAAGAAGTAAAATTTATAGAACCACCCAAAAAAAGTAGAAATATTAGTAAAATAAAACAATAGGTAATATGAAAATCTCTTACTATCTTCACGTTCCTTGAAACATACAAAATTGGTATAAAAGAAGTGGAATATCAGAAATAAACCATACCTTGATACTTAAAAAAAATCCAGACATGAAAGTAGATTGCCTGAAAAAAAAAAAAATCAAAATGCAAAGGATCTCAAAAGAGATTTGAGTGAGGTTTATATATGTGCAAATATGTACGAATGTAATAGGAATATATGTAATTTGAAAATGTAAGAATGGTAGATACAGATAAGATTAAAGTTCATTGAGTCCACCACACTGTTTCTGGAAGCAGTCAATAAGTGATGTTGAACAACACTGTAAAAATAAAAATAAAGATAAAAATAAAAGTAAAATAAATGTTATAACTTCTATCTAAACTTTAACTTAGAGTCACCATTGCTAAATAGACCTTCATCATTCAACTGAAAAAATACTTATAGAATTGCCAATCTTTTATCAGTGAATTTCCTCAGCTTCAATACATCATTAAATCTTGCTTACTGTTCACTTCAAAGAGCTAAAATTGAAGCATCCTCATTAAGAAGATTGCTAATTGCCTTTGAAGAAAAAAAAAAAAAGGGGGGGGGGGGGGGGGGGAGGAATCAATATAAACATTGCAAAGGAAAGATTCCAAAGAGTAGTTTCACATTCAGGATGAGGAAAAAGAAGTCAGTTTCAATTTTGAAATATTACAGATCAAAGTCTTATGAACTACCATTGTACTGAGAACAAAATAACCCTTGAAACTAATTCTTCAATAATTTGTCATGAGTATTTTAACTGCCTGTAGTGGTTTGAGCCAGGTTAACAGCCAACCACCACAGATGGTCACAAGCAAAAGGCAGACTCGTTAGGGGAATTAAAAAAGAACTTACATTTTTTACAGACACTAACAACACGTGACAGAGTAGGATAGTGAGAAGCATTGCCACATGTTGAGAACACCTTCCCCCCACCCCTCCCTTCTTCCCAGGCTCAGTTCTGCTCCCGATATCTCTACCTCCTTCCTGCAACAGCACAGGGGCAGGGAATGGGGGGTGCAGTCAGTGCTGCCACTTCTTCCATCTTCAGTGGGGGAAGCTTCTGGAACTTTTCCCCCCTGCTCCATCGTGGTCCCCCTCTCACAGGAGACAGTCCTCCACAGGAGTCTCTCTCCTATGGCTGCAGCCCTTCCCGAGCTGCTCCGGCGTGGGCATCCCTGCATGGTGCAATCCTCCCAGCGCTGAGTTGCAGCAGTGGGGTCTACTCTTTCCCACAAGACCCCGGCCTTCTTCAGGCACAGCACTTTGCTCATCCAGGTGAAAACAAACACAGGCCACAAATCAATGTCTGCTCCACAGTAGATCTTCATGGGTGGCCTTGGGGGGGCCGCCCTGCCGTGTCACCACAGGATACAGGGGAGTCTTTGCTTCCGCGCACCCTTCCCCCCCCCCCCGCCATTTCTTCCTCCGTTCTTCCACTGACCTTGGTGCCCACGCAGTTGCCGCAGCTCCTCCTCACAAGTCCCACTGCTATTCACCACGTCCTTTCTTAAATACGTTATCACAGAGGCACAGCTGATTAGCTCCATTTCCAAACAGATGTGGAGCTGATTTGGAGCTGGAGGAGCTTCAAGAAGCTTCTCACAGGAGGCCGCCCCTGCAGCCTCCCTCCCCCACCACCAAACAAAAACCCCACCACTCACTCAACCCAGGACACTGGCAAATAATTTTAATCATGGATACTCAAGGGTAAGTTATATGGAAAAAGAAACAAAAAAAATCAGAATCACCACAATCCTTTTTTGGTGATATATCAAAAAAACAGAGGGATAATGGAACATAAGAGTAATCTAGATGATAAATCAATAAAAATACAGTGTTTTTCAAATGCAAATACACTGTGTGCATAGAAGACAGATCACACACTTTACAGAATACACAGTTCTGAAGATTCAGGGGTAGATTTATGGAAAAAAGCATATTTTCAGCATTATTAAACACACAGGACTCTACTACCTGCCAAAAATTTTACCGTTAATCTCAATCTCTAATACCTGTTGGGACCAGTGAATTCTTCCTCATACACTCTAGACGAATCTCAATGGGATGTGATGGCTATTCATAATTGCACACTGTGATGCTACAGTCATTCCCAGTGTCGTGTTAGCACCCTGAGCCTTTTGCAGCAGCATTCAGACACCTGTTCATGAAGCAGGTTAACATTAGTTCCAACCCCCTGAGTGGTAATCATAAATATGAGCCCTGCTTGTATGCCCGTCTGTAGGGAAATCAGGTTTGAAAGATGAGTGACCAGTTGCCAAAAGTATATTCAGATTCACAGAGAAGTTTTACTCATGTCAACCACTGGTGAGGTTTTGTTTTTTAACACCAATAAGAAGACATAGGCAAATGTTCTAAAAAATCATTTAATGAACTGATCATATACCTCATGGCCAAAGCTGTTGCTCTTTTGTCTTCACTGAAAATAGGATCAATTAAATTAGCTGTGGTATGCAAATTAAATTGACAGGTTTTTTATCTAATTTTGTTGTTTGTTTGATTGTTCTGTTCTGTTTTAAATTTTCTCCCTAATGATAGTTTTAAAGCAATACTAAGATAAATGAAAGATACATATGCACAAATATGTAGGTAGGTAGGTCTGTATGTGCATATAGATAAATACGGTAACCTGCAAAAAAAAAAAAAAAAGTTTTCCACAGGTTCCTAAAATTAATTTTAATCACTGTTTGTTAGCTATTTTTACCATACCAAAAATACAATGGATCTTTTGGACAGGCAGAAAGATTTCAAGCGAACTTTAGCCTCAGACATTTTATTTTTGCTTTGGTGAAACTGAAAAAGGAGCTTTGGTGACATTAACAAGCTTCAAAACAAAACATTATGTTCAAAATCTTGTTTATGGGCAAAGAGGAAACACACCTTACATGTTATGACAGGAATGTATTGAAATATTAATGGTCAAATCCAAGCATCTTTATTAGTCCAGATGTAATTATCACAGAAAAAGAAAGGATGATTCTATACAGAAAAAGTTTCAGTAGCAGTAATAATGCAATTAAAATTCTTATACACACTTATTTTCTACCTGTCTTCCTGATGTTGTCCTCACCCTTCCACTGCTTCCCTGTGTCCAGAAGTAATTTTTTTTTCTCACAATGGTGATGAGAAGTATCACAGGAGAACATCAACATCTGTGGTCTTTTTCTGAGAGTAAGATGATGTTGTTGTTGATTATTTCTTCACTTTATGTTTAGATCCACTTGTGGTCATTTTTAAATGTTTGCTAGCATGCTTCTACACATTTGTTCACTCCTCATTGGCCTTCAGCCCCATGTTACATCAGAATTTATATATTTGGTGCTTTTTGTATGTTTTCTTTCTAACCCCTAAAACTAGTTTTGTCTAGCTCCAGGTCTCCATCTCTTTAATTGACCATTAGGATGCAGCTTATAGCCATGGGGTTGCCAGTGATAAGCCTGGGCTGCCTCTCTTACCGTTCCATGCCTGTACTCTTCTAAGTCACCTTCTGGATCTCCACTTCTTATTGTCTGTCCTGGGTTGAGTGAGTGGTGGAGATTTTTGGTGGCAGGGGAGGGCGCTATAGGGGCGGCCCCCAGTTAGAAGCTTCTCGAAGCTCCCCCAGCTCCACGTCAGCTCCACTTCTGTTTGGAAACTGAGCCAATCAGCTGCGCCTCTGCGATAACGTATTTAAGAAGGGACGTGATGATGAGCAGTGGGACTTGTGAGGAGGAGTTGCTGCAGCTGTGTGAACACCAAGGTCAGTAGAGGAACGGAGGAAGAAAGGAGGGGGGAGGTGTGCCAGAGAAGAGACCCCCCTGTATCCTGTGGTGAGACGGCAGGGCGGCCCCCCCCCAGCCACGCATGAAGATCTACGATGGAGCAGACACTGATTTATGGCCTGTGGCTTCTGCCTCATAGATCAAGGTGCTGTGCCTGAAGAAGGCCAGGGTCTTGTGGGAAAAGGTAGCTCCACTGCTCTAATTCAGCACTGGGAGGATTGCAGCATGCGGGGATGTCCCATGCCGGAGCAGCTCGGGAAGGGCTGTAGCTGTAGGAAGGACTCCAGTTGGAGAAAGTTGGTGACCCACAACAGAGCATTGTGGGGAATGCTGCGGCCTGTAGGAGGGACTCATGTTGGAGAAAATTTATGGAGGATTGTCTCCTGTGAGAGGGGGACCACGATGGAGCAGGGGGGAAAAGTTCCAGAAGCTTCCCCCACTGAAGATGGAAAAAGTGTCAGCACTAACTGCACCCCCCATTCCCTGCCCCTGTGCTGTTGCAGGAAGGAGGTAGAGATATCGGGAGCAGAACTGAGCCTGGGAAGAAGGGAGGGGTGGGGGGAAGGTGTTCTCAACATGTGGCAATGCTTCTCACTATCCTACTCTGTCACGTGTTGTTAGTGTCTGTAAAAAATGTATGTTCTTTTTTAATTCTCCTAACGAGTCTGCCTTTTGCTCGTGACCATAAAGGGGGATTTTTTCCCCATCCCAGTCCTATCTCGAAACCCAAGCCTGGCTCTCTGTCCCTTCTTATTGCCAGAAGAGAAGGGAGAGAGAGTGGCTGTGTGGTGGTTGGCTGCTGACCAGGCTCAAACCACGACATTGTCTCTGTTACCACACCAGAGCTATATTTCTTTATACTACATCTTTAAGGTGCCATTATGGTGATACCATAGATATAAATAAAACTAGAGCCAAGTAGCCACAGCTACCTGGTTACTTTGAAAAACTGTTGCCACAGCTAAGTCAAATAAAACAGTGTTTTAGGGAGGTCAAAACCAGTTCAGATACAACAAGCCTAGCAAACCTCTATTTTGAGGCACTGCAAACTTGACAAAAAACTTGCACCATGTTACTAGCAATTACAATACTATATCACAGACCTAAATGGTTCCCCAAGTGAAAAATGCAGGAGGGAGAGCAGCAGTGAAAAAAAAAAAAAAAAAAAAAAAAAAAAAAAAAAAAAAAAGGTACATTTTTGAATATTTAAAAATCACGATTGAGTTTTTAGTAATTTTCCAATATAGAACCATAGAATCATGGAATGATTTGGTTTGGAAGGGACCCAAAAGATTCCAACCTCCCTGCCATGGGCAGGGACACCTTCCACTAGACCAGGTTGCTCAAAGACCCATCCAACCTGGCCTTGAACACTTCTAGGGAGGGGACAGCCACAGCTTCCCTGGGAAACCTGCTCCAGTGCCCCACTACACTCATAGTAAAGAGTTTCTTCCCTATAACTAATGTAAACCTACCCTCTTTCAGTTTAAAATTGTTACCCTTTGTCCTATCACTACATTCACTGATAAAGAGTCCCTCTCCATCTTTCCTGTAGCCCCCTTTAAGTGCTGGAAGGCTGCTATAAGGTCTCCCCAGAACTTTCTCTTCTCCAGGCTGAACAATCCCAACTCTCTCAGCCTGTCCTCATAAGGGAGGTGCTCCAGACTCATGATATCTTTGTGGCTTCCTCTGGACCCACTTGAGCAGGTCCATATCTGGATCATATCACCAATATGATTGCTGATTATGTGACTTGAATGTAAGGAAGCAAAGGAACAAAGGGAAAGAGAAGCCTAAAGGAAGCAGGCAACAAAGAGGTCAAGAAGAGCCACAGAGAAACTCTAATTTTTAGGACACAGTTCATCACATGGCAAAACAGATGTTGGATATACACAAAGTGAAACATACCTTAAAGTTCGTAGTACATTATGTTAAATATAGAGAGAATATAGATGAGCTTTTATCTGTTAGCAGCTGTGCTGAAGATGTCTAAAGGAAAATATATGCCAATACAAAATGTTTTAAATTTCATTAAGTAGATTAATGAATTACATAAGTAACACAATACATACAATACATGATTGAAATATATGATATATCAGTGGGAGAGGTTCAAACAGAGTATAAGGGAAAATACTTTTATGGTAATGTTTTACATGGCCCGAAGCTGGCAAATGCATCATTATGATTCTTCTGCAAGAAATAAAACCCATATGAACTATCAAGGAAGTCTCTTTGCCATTCTTCCACTTCTATTTCATATAGGTATTATTTTTCACCACAAAGAATTTGAATCACAGTTGCCTCCTAGTCAATATGTAGAGCATAAAGCATTTACATTTCTCTCTTTAGTTCTATCATCAACACATTTATTACATTCTTTGTTTTAGTAATGTCTAAAAATAAGATGTTATTAGAAATCGGATCTTGCTGCTTACTATGTAAGCCTTCATACAGTTACAGGACAATATTCTTGATTTGACTACAAGAGATTCTTATAATTACTTTGAAATAACAATAACCAAGACAGTCTGGTGATCTCTTACAGTTTTTCTTCAGTGAATGGCAGCAGTCTTATCTGAATCTTTTTGGCTAGTAGTATTTCCAACCTCCTGTTTTGTATACAATTTAGTAACATTTAGATGATATTTGAATAAGAACTTCTGCCACCAATGCTCAGAAATGTTAACACACTTATGAATCAATGAAAATTTCAAGTGGCAATGACTGATTTTGAGTACCATATCCTACAGATAGGTTTTAAAAACATTATCTGTTGAATAAATAGGGTTACTTACTGATTAAAAAAAATCATTCTTTGGAAGCAATTACTCTTTGAAAGCACAAAAATATGGCCATGAACGAATAGCTATACATCTCATAAAAGCTCTTCTGATGACAGTATGTGACATCATGAAAGACCTACTTCTTCAAAAAAAAGCTATTCCACAGAGACAGGAAGCAGGCAGCCATTCCACAGACAGGGAGGAGATTGTACCTGAGTGATAGTAGGCTCTGAAGGTCTGTTTTAGAAAGTGTAACCTTCTTTTCTGTTTCCTGATGTTAAGTCCTATAATTGAGGTACAAAGTCTTTCCAAAAGAAAAAAATACCAGACCGATCTTCTTAATTTAAGTTTGAATTTTCTTATTACTTCACACAAACTTATATCTCTTAACTTCTGGATGTCTTATGTATATGTAACATATTTGTTACATATTTGTTTAAAGATGAGGAATTTTTATTGTACATGCATACATTATTGAATATATTATTTTCAGACAGTTGACTGATTTATGAAAGAGCACATTTTCCTTTTATCCCTTTAATTCTGTGTGTTTTCTCTATATTGTCATAATGTGAGGTTTCACATTAAGTTCTGGAATCCTATACTACAACATATTTTTAATGCATATAGAATATATCAATAAACATTTCAAATATGAGACCAGGCTGGGCTCATTTAAGACACAATGTATATCAGAACAGATTTTTTTTTACAAATATCCTAAATGTAAGTAGAGTAAGAATAACCTAACTGGATAAGTTTCTTAGAATCATAAAATTATGGAACGGGTTTGGTTGGGTTGGAAGAGACCTTTAAATGTCATCTAGTTCCAAAACCCCCGCCATGGACAGGGATATCTTCCACTAGATTAAATTGTTGTAATCTCCATCCAACCTGGCCTGGAACATTCCCAAGGATGGTGCATCCACAACTTCTCTGGGCAACCTGTTTCAGTGTCTCATCACTTTCGTTGTAAAAAAATTCTATCTTCTGTCCAATCTAAATCTACCCTCTTTCAGTTTAAAATCATTGCCACTTGTCTTGTCACTACAGGCCCTGGTAAAAAGTCTCTATCTCTCTCATAAGTCCCCTTTAAGTATTGAAAGACCACAATAAGGTCTCCCCAGAAGACTTGTCTTCTCTAGGCTGAACAATCCCAACTCTATCAGCTTTTCTTCATAGCCCTCTGATCATTTTCATGGCCCTCTTCTGGACCCACTCTAACAGGTCTATGTCTTTATTGTACTGGAGACCCCAGAGCTGGACACAGTAGTCCAGATGGGGTCTCACAAGAGCAGAGTAAAAGGGGAGAATTACCTCCCTTGCTCACATTTCTTTTAACACAGCCCAGGATATAAGTGGCTTTCTATGCTGCAAGTGCACATTACTGGCTAATGTCCAATTTTTCATCTACCAATATCCCCAAGTCTGTCTCTGCAGTATTGTTCTCAATCCATTAATCACCTAGTCTGTACTGTTACTGGTGATTTATCTGAACCAGGTGAAGGACCTTGTGCTAGGTGTTGAACTTCATAAGGGTTGCATGGGCCCACCTGTCAAACCTGTCAAAGTCCCTTTGGATGACATCCCTTCCCTCAAGCATATTGACTACACCACTCGTCTTGCTGTCCTCTGCAGACTTGCAGAGGGTGCACTCAATTCCACCATCCTTAATAAAGATAGTAAAAAGTACCAGTCCCAGTATGGACTCCTGAGGGATACCACTTGTTACTGATCTCCATTTGGACATTGAGCCCTTAACTGCAACTCTTTGGATTCGAACAGTCCAACCATCAAGTCTGTATCTCTCAAACTTAAAGACAAGGCTGTTGTATGAGACCATGTCAAAGGCCTTTTAGAAGTAAACATAGATGATATCACTTGCTCTTCACTTATCCCCTAATGTAGTCAATCAATTGTAAAAGGCCACTAGATTAGTCAAGCATTCTCATCTCATCTCAACTAAGACATAAACATGTACAAAGCTTATGCCATAGGGTTTAAATGCCTAAATTCCTTCTAAAGTTAATGTCTACAGAAAATAGGAAAGGTTATAACATTCTTGGAGCTGATTTTTTTTTTTTTTCCTCTACCAAATGATTTTTTCAATCAGTTTCAGATCTAACTCACTTATGCATCAAGACAAGGCCAGATTTTTCAGGAGTTCCGGAGACTAGTTACTTATTTTTTTTTCTGAAACTCTGGGGCTAAAATGAAGGGTTTAGACTTCTGAAAAATATGGCTTTAAAAAAATTCTGAATCAAGGTTCAAAGTAGATCATATCATGTAGATCATATTAACAATATACATGGAAGTACAAAAGTTTGTTTGATTTTTTTCCTATGCTAAATCTAAAACCAATCAAATTTTGAAAAAAAAACAAAACAAAACAAAACAAAACAAAACAACACACAAACCAACAGAATTAACAGAATTGATTCAAAGTCAATATTTAAGTTCTTTGGAACTTCCTGAATGACTGCTCTGCAGAAAATTCACAACATTTTTTAACATTAGAGTTAATGGATTTCATTATCTGATATACTTCCTCACTGTGGTTGGTGTTCTGCCTTGTTGATTGTGATTATACTGTCAAAACAAATTTTTATCTGCTTTTTCCTTGGAATAGAAAGTTGTTAAATATATAAATACATGGTATTTTATCTATATATAGTGTACATATAGATATATTTAGTTTCCATTTTCTATCTCCCTTTATCTGTAATGGCACACTAAAAGGTAACCAGCTGTGAAGACATCAGTGGGAAGGAAATCAGTGATTTGGTGCTCAGCAGTTCCCTATCAATTGTTGAACTATTGACTGACTACCAATCAATTGCTACACTGCTCCTACTGAGTCACATGGCTCAGCAGAATAGAAAGATAAAGCACATGGCTCAGCAGAAGAGGCAGCAGGATTCATAGAAGTGGAATGGAACCTCAAAGAACATAAAGAAAAGGGAGGGTAGATAGTAACGAAAGAACAAAACAAAATGGGCAAAGTGAAAAAACAAGACCAGAAATGAGAGTGGTTTTCTTCAAATGTGTAGGTGGAATTACATGAAAATCAAAATTGATGTTTAAAGTTGGGGAATTGAAAACAGGTAGAAAGATTCTGAACTAATCTTAGGTAACAGCTATTCTCCCCTACCTCCTGCTCCTCAATGAAATGCTAAAATTTTTAGGAAATCTTAGACACTCTGTTTCTCATGACACACATTAACAGAGAAATGGAATAACATGGAATAACCACGTATGAAAATTATGAAAAAGAAAATATGAAACAGATCTAAATTAGTCATAAGAATGTACCGCATCCACTGTAATTGCTGTCAGAAAAAAAAATAAGAGATCTAGAACGAATCTGTAAGAGAAAAGAATTGTGCTTCTTGAGGGTTTTGTTTTTCACTTTAATAAGGCACTGGCAGTTTACAATCCATACTAATAGACAGTTGTAGAGTCAGTCTACAATCTAAACCTATGTCTTAGGTCTTTGCCTATCTCTGCTGAGCCTTGAGTAGGACAGAGAAAAATCAGGAATTAATAAGATTAAAACACTGGCAAGTTTATCAAACATCAGCGCTATATGAATCACCAATAAAAAAGCAAAATACCATACTAAAACTGAGATGAATTAACTACCATAAAAAATAAATTTATCAAGACATAAAGCAATCTTATTATAATAGATTAAAAGAATCAAGGCACATAATAGAAGATTGTTTAGTTGAGAACTGTCCTGAAAATCTGAAAGTTAAGCATTGTTGTAGTGATATTTTGATGTCTTTTCATTTAGGAACACATATGCAGTTTCAAACAATTGGAAGAAGATGAAGGAAATAACTGATCACATGGGAAAATAATGCTGCAAAAAATGTTAATCTCAAATCTGCATAGCATAATTCCTTGCTCCACCGCTGATTTGTACTCTAATGTTGGATTTAGGTCTGTGTGTGCCTCAGTTCACTATCTTTCATGTAGTGATAACAGCACTTTCATACTTCTTGGGAGAGTTATAAAGTTTAATAAATGCAATTAATGGCTGTGAAGCCCTTAAACAATATGTTATTAGGATCATATTAATCCCTTATATAGATGTTAATAAGTAGGTGAAGTTAAACTACTTAGAGGTTTTCCAATCTGTTAAATAAATAGTGTCTGATTCTGAAAGGTAGAAAGTGCAGGTAGC
Source organism: Tyto alba (assembly GCF_018691265.1). Taxonomy (NCBI): domain Eukaryota; kingdom Metazoa; phylum Chordata; class Aves; order Strigiformes; family Tytonidae; genus Tyto; species Tyto alba. The sequence goes on along the minus strand of NW_024881316.1, from coordinate 36,269,808 downwards.
TTTTATTGACTTCAGACACAGTTGCTGAAGGTCTGTACCTCTGAAAATCAAACTGTTCCTATTAACTGCTGTCTGACTTCTGGTTAGATGTGGTTTGTAACCCAAACCCCTGTCAAGGCCTCATCTATTCCTGTCAAGCTTTCACTTTAAAATACTGTCCGTATTATTTACTTTCATTGTTAAAAGACAGCGGTATGTGATCAATAAAAGAAGGGTCTCCATGTTAATCACCATCACTTTTCCTATAAATATGTAAATTTTCAGACTCATAATCTCACTGATTACCATTTATTGACAATTTGGGAAATTGGAATGAAATAGATTTACCCTACTTTTAAAATCAGTAAAACAGGAGATGGGACACATTATTAAAACTAGTACTTGTTATGCCTTGGTGATCAATTCAAAGATAAACATTGAATCTTTGGTACAATGTGTGTGAGATAAGGCCCTTTGCCTTACTCCTAATTGTTGCCAGTAGTTTTATAAAGTTATCTCATGACTAAGCATAACAGAGATGGCTTCTGTCTTTTTCATCTGTTTCTAATTTCACTAGTGCATCAGCTCATCCATGGAAGGGACTCATGTTGGAGAAAGTTTATGGAGGACTGTCTCCAGTGAGAGGGGAACCATGCTGGAGCATGACAGAATGTGAGGAGTCCTCCCCTTGAGGAGGAAGGAGCGGTGGGACTGTAACTCCCATTCCCTGCCCCCTGCACCGCTGGCAGGGGGAGGAGGTAGAGAGATTGGGAATAAAACTGATTTTTGGAAGAAGGGAGGGGTGGGGGAGGTGTTTCTAGGGCATGGTTATACTTCTCACTGTCCTACTCTGTCTGCTAAGTGTTGTTATTATTAGTGTTTGAACTAAAATGATGTTATTTTTTCAGTTCTCCTAACGAGTCTGTCTTTTTCCCCTGACCCATAATGGGTGAGTCATCTCTCCCTGTCCTTATCTCAATTCCTGACACTTTTGCTTTATTTTCTCCTTACCGTTCTGGAAGGAAAAAGGCTGAGTGAGTGACTGCATGGTGCTCAGTTACCCTCTGGGATCAAGCCATGGCACTCACATTTACCCTTTTTTTGATTTTATTTTTTTCATCATATTGAACAGTTTAGAGAGCTATTCACAAGAGGAGATTATAAGATTTTCCTTCCTATGAAAAAGTTAATTATAGGATCACAGGATCATCCAGTTTGGGAGTGATCTCAGCAGGTCTTAAGTCCGAACTCCTGCTCAAAACCTGGCCAATGCTAAAGTCAGACCAAGTTGATCAAAGATTTTCAGTTGATCTTGAAAAACTCCAAGGAGGAAGTCTGCACAGCCTTTCTGGTCAACCTCTTCTAAAGATTGACTGTCCTCACAGGGGAAAATTTCTCTTATATCCAATCTGAGATCCCGAGCACCTGCCTTCCTGCCTTGGGTGCACTGATGGCTCATGATGCTTGCTGCCCACTAAAATCCCATGGGCCTTTTCCACAGAGCTGCTTACCAGCCAGTCAGTCTCCAGCCTGTGCTGTTGCAAAGGGTTTCCTCTTTCTCGGGTGCAGGACCCCGCATTTGTCCTTGTTAAATTTCATTAGATTTCTGTCAGCCCATTTCTCTAGCTTGTCTAGTTTGAATGGCACAACAACTCTCCAGTGTATTGACTGTTCTTCTCTTGTCATCTGCAAACTGGATGAGACCACACTGCACCACCTCCTCCAGACCCCTGGTATTAGACAGTGTCCATCTTCACTATATCATCTGTCCCACTCGGCAACAGGCTCATATTTTGCTTGTTCAGCTTTTGGCTACTAATGTAGTAATAGAAGATCTTGTCCTTGATGCAACTCAAACTGAAAATGTCAACCTTACATGAGCTCTGGCTTTCCCAGCAACAATTTCTCATGCCCAGACAGTTTTTCTGAATTCCTCCATTGCAGCCTGTCACTGTTTCTATGACTTTTTCTTTGTATTGAACACTGCTAACCCCTATGTAGATAAAATAGTTTTTCTAGGTTTACTTGTTTTTCTGACTATCAGGATGGATCATTCATGTCCTGTTTGCAACTCTTATCTCACAAATCCCAGAACAATACTTTTTGGCTGGAAAATTTCCACTTACCTTTTACACCATAAAAATCAAGCATGTAGTTTATACTGTCTTTAATCAGTAAAAAGAGAGAAGGATGTTTAAATGAAGATTTAATCCTCTGTTAGATAGCTTTCTGAAATTAATAGGATCAAGGACAGATCTTAGGTAAGTAAGTACTGTGTTAAGCTCCAGGGTCCTCAGCATACGAAAGACATGAATGGATCCAGAGGAGGCCATGAAGATGATCATGGGGTTGGAGCACCTCTCAGGACAGACTGAGAGAGTTGAGGTTGTTCAACATGGAGAAGAGAAAGCTCTGGGGAGACCTTATAATGGCCTTCCAGGATTTTTAAGTACTTTTAAGTACCTTTAGGGGACCTACAGGAAAGATGTGGAAGGACTCTTTATCAGGAAGGATAGTGATAGGATGTGGGATAATGGTTTCAAACTGAAAGAGGGTAGATTTAGATTATATATTAAGAAGAAATTCTTCACTGTGAGAGTGGTGAGGCACTGGCACAGATTGCCCAGAGAAGCTGTGGCTTCCCTCCTCCCTCAAAGTGTTCAAGATCAGGTTAGACAGGGCTTTGAGCAACCTGGTCTAGTGGAAGGTGTCCCTGCCCATGGCAGGGGGGTTAGAACAAGATCATCTTTAAGGTCCTTTCCAACACATACCATTCTATGAATCTATGATTCTATGAACTTAGAACAGACTCTTTACTTTTAAGTAGCTAGAGTGATTAAACTGGATGAGCTCTTGATCATCTTTATCATAAGCTAAACTTTTTTTTTTTTTTCTCTGACTCAGTTGAATGACTAGTGAATCTGACAGAAGTAGATGACATACTCTTTATTTGTCCATTTAGAAGAGTATAGTGCAGGAGAGGCTGATGAAGACTAGGTTCCTTTTAGGTCTGGCACTTTTGTATGTAGCACCTAATATTTGTGATGAAGGTAATATGGCAACAACACAGAACACTATGACCAGATAATATTTTTTCAAGTGTCCCAGCTGTTTTAGATCCCAAAACCTCTCCGTCTCTTATTCGGTGCCATTAAGAGTTTCACAGGTATTTGCCTGTTCCCTGTCAGGATCAGCAAGCTACATATAATTCTCTATTAAGAACAGTTGAGTACTGCTCAGAAAAGGGAATTTCTCCCCTGACTGAGATAGACAGTGACAAAATTGCTCATTTCTTTGGTGGAAATCTTCCCTTCAGATGTGGATATTCACAGAGCATATGATTACATGTGAATCAGTTTACTCTATAAACGAATCTTTACTACATATTGACAGTGGAATTTAGGACGTGAAATGAATTTCATTTTACTAAAGATGTTGAAAATAGGTCACATGCAGCATTCCATAAAATGTGTCTGACTCTCTCCATTGACTAAAAAGTGATTCTAGGGTGACAGGGTTAGATTGCATAGAAACACATAGAAGAAATCTTATAGTAGGCAAGATGAATCCAATCCTTGTTGATGGTTTTTCCATTCCACAGCATCAATAGACATTACTAATCTCAACCTTTGTGCAAATGAAGCACTTATGTAGACAATCATTCTAAGATGAACATGGAAATTAACTGTTAGTAAATTGAGTGACAATTACAGATATTTATTAATAAATAACCTATTTACATATTTTCTCAATAAACAGAGAAGTCTGATAGCATGATTCTCATCAAGCAAATTCAAATTAAATTATCTCTATAGATGTCAACTGAGTTATCCATGAAGTAACAGAAGAAAAACTCAAAGAACAGATTGCACTATTAGGAAATATAGTGAAGTGTGCTGTGGTTTCAGAGTGAGTAATAGATATGAGCATTGGCTATTTGGAAGAATTAATACTTACCTGACAGATGAAAAACTGTTTATTTGAAAATTTTATTTCCTCTTCAAACACATTCCTGTAATCTCATTTATTTTTAAAAGCCCCTGGAGTCTAATTGGTTTATTAATAATAAATTATTTTAATATCAATAGTAATCCTTCTTATAATTTTTTTTTACTGTGTTATTGCACACACTGTATTTAATGCAGTTCAAATGTATTGGTGAATCAGGAAAACATGTAAGTATTTGGTCTGAATTATCTTCACTTCTTTAAAAACTTTGCCAGTATCTGGTTCAAAAATCTGTAGCATACATCTGTAGCATACTGACTGTTTTTAACTATTATAACTTTGCTATGATGTAGCATATGATCTGTTATTCTAACTCTCCTTATTTTCTAGGCCATAGGATAACATATGTATTCTTGGTGTAATCATACACTTAGTGGGAAGCAAAGAGCAGTTGCAATATAGAAACATTGTTTCAGAATGAACAGTGAATTATGTCATTACAGAGACACTTTACTGTTGAATAAACACCAAATATTTGGATAGTTGAATGAAAACAGAAGAAGCAAGCACAAGCTCAACGTGGAACTACTCTAAGATAAAATAGAATATTTTTTTTCCAAAATCAGAATTTATTCTACCAAATCAAAACCACATAAGCCTAGAATGCAGAGGTGGGTGAAAGAAGAAACTCTGCTTTTGGATTCCCCTGTATGTAAAAACAAAGAATGAAAGGCTATCTGCTAGAAGCAAACATTCTATTTGCAGTAGCCTGTGAGTCCATTTTAGCTGAAAAGAACTGTCATTTAGTTAGCTCTCCTGATGAATGCTCCAACAGATGGAAATGGAATTGAGCAAACAGCATTTACTCCAATGCAGAAGCTGTGCAGTCTTACCACCTTCAACTGTGTTACTGGCATTTAATCAGTTTGGTACCAAACATCACTACAAATTTTGCACTTTGTAGTGCAAAATGAGATTGTGATATATTATGAAAGAGCCATTCACTGTTATAAGCACAAGAGAATATTTGTCAGAGCTGTGCTACACTCTTAAATCAGGTCTGAACTTGACCCAAAGGCAGGACAAAACAGGTGGAAATAAGAACACTCTTGTGCTTATCCTTTATGCAATAAGAATACATATTATTTTCAGAATATAATAATAAAAAAATCCTTTAAAATACATAAAATTCTATTAAGTACATTCAGAAAGAAAGAAATAATTTTGTACTACAACTAGGTTACAGGTACCAATATTAGAGAGAAGCAAATACATGGCTGCATAAAGTCTTTGGCTGTCAATATCATTAGTGATGCTTTCATAATGTGAATTTATTCAGTAAATTAGAAGCTGGAAAAAACTAGGATTCACTGAAGGCTATCTGCTCTTTGGCTGGAAACAGAGCACAGCTGGTTTGATCACAGAGGATGGTGCCATGACTCTACTTGGCAAGGATTCTTTTGTCCCAGCCAAAGTAGATGAAAGCAAAATTCTCAGTGGATCAGTGTAGAAGTCAGATGCTGTTGCACACATATGAGTATCAATTTTCAAACACACAGGTATTTTATCAAAGTCTAAGTGGCAAGGCAGTATTTACACCTCTGTCTATATCTCCAAAACCAACCAACCAATACTTAGCAAGCTCATTTTCTTAGATGAATAAAATAAAACTCAGAATTCCTAAAACATATTGATAAACTGCTGCCAAAAAAAGTTTAGAAGAATGGTAAAATAATATTATTCTAATAATTAATGTTCATCAACATTAATTCTGTAAACAGAATTCAACAAAAAAATATTTTATACAGAACAAGAATGAGAAAGATTATTCAGAACATAGTGGTGTAAAAATATATGTTCTATCAGATTATCTAAAGAGAAATAGTCCAGATTAGAATGCATATTTCCCTTTGTACAATTTTGGGAAAAATTGTCACAAAAAATTTCTAGATATTTACTGTTAGAGATTTAACTTATAACCACAATATGAATTAATTTCCTCTCAGAATGAAAAATCTATGACTGAAGAGAAAATTAGAAGGTGAGATGGAGGTAATAGTAATTTAAATTTTAATGGAATTAATTGCAAAAAACTTAAATAAATCTTCATATAATACCTATACATTAAAAGCAAGTAAGACAAGAAAAATTTAGACAGACATAAATGTTTCTGCATACAGTGTAGAAATGTGAAGCAACAATTCCTTTGTTTTAATTTGTCCTCTAAAGATGGTCACCTGTCTTGCTTTGGGCAAGTCACTTTATTTTTCTGCTTGTAAGAGAGAGATAACATTATGCTCAATTCTTGTCTAACTCATAGGGTTATTTTAGATTCAAAGATCTAATATAGACACTTCTGCTCAACCTTATAATTAAAATACCTTTTAAAAAAAACTTTTTAGTGTATTGTAGTTAAAGTTTAAAGGCTCAGTCTTGCAGGACTTACTGAATAATTCATAGTCCTCTGTTCCTCCTTTGAAATCAGCATGACCACCTGAATGAGTAATAGCAGTGGAACAATTCCTAAAGGCTAATTTTGTTGGTTATTCTTAGTTACATGAATCAAATAACAGTTTTACCTACAAGGCACTAAGAGTGACTCAGTCATTAGTAAAAAGAATTTCAACCATTTTGTTCAAAGAAGTGGACAGTCAGCCTGCAGAACTGTAATCCATTATTGACGATTATTGTTCTCTCTCAGAAAGTACTCCCATCCTATTGCTGTAAAGAAAAATGAGTCTGGTAGAAAAGCTAATGGATATGTGATAATATCTCTGATATCTTTTTTGGCTTCAAGGAAAGTCATTTAATATTTGCTGGTGAACAACATAACATCTCTTTTCCATACAAAGATATAAACTGTGAAGAAAGGGCAACTATTAACTCATATTGAATCACTCAGATTAAATTTTTTCTGCCTTGTTCGATAGCAGTGACTTTGTCTTTCAGTAACATCAGTGAACCAATACATTCTAAGAAAACTAAGCTTGTTTAACCAACATTTTGCTGACCTCCTTAGATCATGGAAACACCAAGTGTCAAAAGCAGGATATTAATAAAAACATATATGTATTTCTGGTAGGGAAGAAAACTCACCCATCACCCAAACTATCCAAAACAAAGATGTAAAAGCAAATAAATGTTTGGGTACAATGAGAAAACTTTTGGAAGGAGAATTTGTCAGATCTCAAAAATACATAACAGAAGATAGATACAGGGGTCAACAAGATTTTGCAAATCCATTTGCAAGCATAAGTATGGGGACTTTCAAGGAGATCTAGTATTTTGTCAGTCTGTTAAGATTTCCAAGATTAATTCAACAGCTAGTGCCTGTTCCATGGAACATTTTTTTGTTCTTTGTGAGGAAGGGCAGAAATGTAACTGTGAGGGGGTAGAAGATGGCACAGGTGTTTTAGGGATTACATAGTTGTGTTTGTTATCTGAGAATATTTCAGAGCCAAAAAATTAGTTCTCCAAATTCAATCAATGATGCAAAGTTAATTTTGAAACAAGTCAAAGAGAATTCTCTGAAGAACATCTAGTGGAGTTTTGTTACTTGTACAAATTTTCCAGTTTATAGACATTTAAGCCTGCAAGCAGACACCTAAATTTGCACTCCCAGACAAAAGGAATTTCATTTAGCCCGATGAAGTGATCACAACAATGCTAAGCAATTGTTAAAACCAAAGTTTTGAGTAGAAGTGGAGTGTAAAAGGATTTAACTGAAATATAAGGGGATATGAAAATCAATACAGACAAGTGTTGAAGGATATATCATCCTATAGAAAAGATTGTTTGGGAGTAAAAAGAATGGAGTAATATCTTTATAGTTCAAAGAAGGTAAATCAGTAAGACAAGAACCCCTAGATAAACCACAAATGAAGGGTCCCTAATGATTATTCATGGGTGAAGGTATATCTAAATTGTATAATCTGTCATGCTAAGGATTAGCTGTAGGCCGAAATAACCCAAAGGAGAAGCATAACTGTATAATAAAATATATATTGCAGAAGAAAAAGAAAATATAAAACCCAGTTTAATCAACTAGTCATAATTCAATATACAGTGAAATACATAAGATGAGTGATATAGTGCTATTTGTAGTCCTAGTAACAAAATGAGTTACAATTTATCCTACATATAGGAGAAAAAAGAGAACAAAGATTACTCCAAATTCAAGAGCATAGATGTAGAAGCAAAGAATCACTAAAACAATCTGGATGTGCTTGAAATGCAGATGAGAAACATACTCTAGATGAATAAAGAAATTGTCTACACTAAATAAAACAATATATATATCAGGTAACAAACAGTTCTCATTAACATATAAACTAAAGGAAAACAAATATGACAAAAATAATAGTATTCGAATAAATACATCATGATAGAAAAGATGACATTGTAGAAACCTACTTAAAAGAAAAAAGTAGGTAAAGTGAAGAAGGAAGTCTGAGACATGAATATAATTTTACTGTCAGAAATATGAAATGCAAGAAGAAAAGACAGTGTCTGAGGGTTATTCAGTACTAGCCTACTTTAGCACAAGAGCTGGAAGTCAAAGAATGTGTCATGGTTTGAGCGCAGAGGGCAACTGAGCACTACACAGCCACTCATTCTGCCTTTCTGTTCCAGCGATGAGAAGGGAAAAATAAGCCAGACTTGGAATTCAAGATAGGACCAGGAGGGGCAAATCAACCATTACAGTCATGGGCAAAAGGCAGTCTCAATAGGGGAAGAAAAAAAGAACATATATTTATTACAGTTACTAACAACAACACTACTTAATGGAGCAGGACAGTGAGAAGCATTACCACATCTTGAGAACACCACCCCTCCCTTCTTCCCGGGATCAGCTCTGCTCCCGATATCTCTACCTCCTTCCCACAGTGGCGCAGGGGCAAGGAATGGGGGGGTGCAGTCAGCGTTGCTGCTTCTTCCATCTTGGGTGGGGGGTGAGTGTCTGGAACTTCTTCCCCCTGCTCCATCGTGGTTCCCCTCTCACAGGAGACAGTCCTCCACAAACTTTCTCCAACTTGAGTCCTTCCCATGAACTGAAGTATTCCCTACACTGCTCGGGCATGGGACACCAACTTTCTCCAACTGGAGTCCCTTCCATAGGCTGCAGCCCTTCCCAAGCTGCTCCAGCTTGGGGAATACCCCCACATGCTGCAATCCTCCAAGTGTTGAACTACAACAGTGGGGGTTGTGAGATCCCAGCCTCCTTAAGGCACAATCACCTTAGTCGTTCATGCAAAATCCCTCACAAGCCAGAAATCAGTGTCTGCTCTGCTGTAGATCTTCATGGGTGGCAGGGGAGGGCCACCCTGCCATCTCACCACAGGATACAGGGGGGTCTCTGCTCTGGCACACCTCCCCTCTTCTTTCTTCTTCCATTTCTCCACTAACCTTGGTGTTCACGCAGCTGCTGTAACTCCTCACAAGTATGTCTCCTCCTCACTAGGTACCTTCTTAAATACATTATCACAGAGGCGCAGCCACCATTGCTAATTGGCTTGGCCTTGGTGCAGAAGTGAGTCTGACTTGGAGCTGAGGAAGCTTCAAGAAGTTTCTTACAGGGGAACACTCCTGTAGCCCCCTCCCACCAAAAAAAAAAAATAAAAAAATCACTGACTCAAACTCAGGACAGGATGTCAGCAAAGAACTGTCAACAGGAAGCAAAATAACTTTAGTAAACAATATAGAAAATAATTATAAATAAGAGCCTTAAACAAGACTTTAACAACCAGTCAGCAACTGAACACACCATGAACTCAACATTGTTTCCCAAGCTCCATGCAAACACACTGCCCTAAATTGCCATATGTTACAGAAGAGAATATATACAGCTATAGCCAGTAGAAACCATAAACCAGATGGTTTAATCAGTTTCCTGGTGTCAGTAGGGACACAACTTCACAGCTGTATAATGCACCAAATGAGAAATGCCAGTTAGGAATAAGTAGCATGATACATCTCTGAAGTACCTGCCAGTTTTGCCAGGAGAATAAAATAATAAAGGAAATTTGCAGATCTCTGCACACAATCCCACATCTTTTGGCCTCTATTTTATATGTTTCACAGAACATATTGCAAATGGTCAGTTTTACGATAGACTAAATGTTTACTGAAAAACATATCCTTCTCACCATTGTTACAATTGTGAGTGTAATACATGGTTTTTTTCTCTTTCTTAAGGTGAAATGCAAGACATCCATTATATTCCCTTTAAATTTATCAAGATGGTGGGCATATGCATACAGTTCACAATACTGTTATTCATATATGATATGGTGGCATTGCATCTTGAAATACACAAAGATTTATAAGACTTGTTCTTAAAGCTCTGTCGTTCCACAATTTCTGTAGCCATCTCTCTCCATACAACCCTATGTTCACCTTGATTAAATGACAGGTGCTGGTTTATTTCATTTATTCCTTTACCAAGGAAACCTGCAATTCCTTTTATATTTCCAATATATGTTAACCTGTGGATTTTTAATGTCAAGTTGTTTTTTGTTTTTTGAGTTTTTTTTTAATCTTATTTTTAAGTTGGTTTATAATCATTTTCAGCTCAGAACTCTAAGTTTTTGTTTCTTGCCATAAGACAATTTCAAATGAGTGGCTGGAGTTTGATTGTATAAACCACTTAAGCCAAGCCTCATCTCTAGACTTATAAAACATTATTATGACACTTAGCATTTCTGCAATGAGTAAATTTTTGCCAAGGTATTTATAACAGCATTATTAAGCAAGTTTTTGAATACTTATAGCCCAGAATATTGCATCAATCCAACTCAAGACAAAATTGGATGCATATATTATATATAAAATATATAAAAGTATATGAAATCAAGAAATCCTTAAGCATAACGTTATTCCATTATCAAAGAGAAAATATGCTGAGGATAGTCTGCATCAATATTCAACAAAACAAATCAACTTTTCCAACCTGCAAGATGAAAAAAAGTTTCAAAGTAATAAGAATTTAAAAATTGTGTTAAAACAGTTACCTAAAAAAAAAAATAAATATTTTCCAACATACTCAAATGAAGGAATATCAGCTTTATTGCGCCTTGCCCAGTGAAACATACTAATTCAGTGCATTTATACCTTTGAGGTATTTGAAGTTGGGAAGAATACAGATATTTGCATATATTATCTTTCACTTCTTTGATGTGGTTTCTCACAGGCATAAATAACAGCTCATCTGAGAGCCTGAAATAAGGTGGTTAATAATCAATGCTCTCTAAGAATTTAAACGTCAAATTATTTTTTATGAATACCATTTGAGTTAACTTTAGGAAGTCCCTTAAGAATTAGTTGGTACATTCAGGTAGAACAAAATGCAGCTAAATACCAGGAATACCTTCAGTGGATACAAATGGCAACAGACCTGAAACTTTAGGTTATTGGGAATTACTTGAATGAGTTAGCTTTTAGGCTAAGAAATGTTGTTAAATTAACTATTTTAATAAGATAAAACACACAAGTTTATCCATGCAAATACAGTATCTAAACCTAAAAGTTCACTCTTTATCTGAACATAAAAAAAAAAAAAAAAAAAAAAAAAAAAAAAAAAAAAAAAAAAAGAAACAAGGGATTTTTTTTTAATTAAGGATATGTCATGAATTTCAGTAAGAAAAAGGGGACAGATCCTCTATTCATGGACCTAACTCCACGCTGAAAGGTACATGTGATATAAAATGGTTATATGCCATTTGCAAATCTACATCCAGAAACAGAAAGCATGGAACCACCTCACACCCATTATGGCCCAGGCAGAATAAATCAATGAAAACCAAAGTATTTCTTTGGCAAAATAAAATAATTTTGAGTAACCTCTTCTGTGATTTAGAATCCAAGAGCCCACTAAGCGATTTAGGAACATAATTGTGTTTGAAAATGTCCTCATGATTTTTGGTGGCCTTCTTCATAGACAACTTTGACTTCTCAGGGTTTATTAGGTGTTAAAAGCTCCTTTCCTCCTAAAACGTTGATAGCAAAATACTTAATTTTCATTTAGAAGTGTAATTTATCCTCTGTGATATCATGCAGCTGTAGTTCTCCAAAACAACTAAACAATACACAATAGAGAATTATTGCGACGAGATCTAACTCTCAGTAGCTCTTATATGGCTGTACAAGTTTGAGAGGGCTCCCTCTTCCACCTTTCTTAAAGACAATCAGAACTACTGAAAAATTTAACATTTTGTCTAGAAGAAAAAGAATATTTGATGGAGGGCTAACAAATCTGGTCATGAAGATCTCTTTTACCAGAAGATTGCTATCATATTATTTCAAGCTACTGTCTAAAGAGTTTCCATACACCTGTCAGCACAGGACAGTGGATATTTGAAAGCACTATACAGCACTGGTCATGGTGCATGTGCAAAGCAGGTCTCCTGACAGTGCAAAGCAGAGCTGATCTGCACTCATAAATAAGTCTATCAGGAACGGGAAGTGTCTGCTTTGTTGTGCCATTTTTGGATCTGCCAATGTTGGCAGGACTGATGTCATCATTTGTAAAACCATCAGCTTCAAATTTGGCAGCAATTTTAAAAATAAACAGAATGTCAGAAAGGACTGCAGCAAAGATGGAAGAGGAAAACACATATCTGATGAGATCATCTCAGATATTGGCACTGTGTACACAAAAGTAATGAGAACTTACCTGGACTATTATACATAAATCTGAGTACCTTGTTAAATCAAACAGACTAAATACCAGGAAATTGTACAAAATAATGAAAAAAAGCTGATGAAGTAATTTGCAGGATAAACCTACTCTTTGAAGATAGGCTAGAAAATTCAGATTTATTGTCATTACAAAGAGTTAAGATAAGATGATTAAGCTGTATAACATTTTGAAGGGCATAGAGACAGTCTGCATCATCATCTATTGGAAAGGTAAAAATTCCTTCAAAATAAAAATGAAAACTGAGAAGCTGAAAGGGCCATGAGTACTGACAGAGTTCAAGAGACAATTGCACACAAAGCAAAAGCAACATTCAGAATGGGCTAGAAACTGCATTAGTAGAAGAAATGAAATAAGATTCTGTAAGCAACTGGGTTGTGGGGAAGAAAGAAAGAGAGAAAATTATACTCCTGTCCCCAAAGACATAGACTTGAATGGGCTTGGAAGCTCAATTACACTCTTAGCCCTTGAAATGTTCCCTTAGATCAGTACTGAATAAATAAACCATTCTGCTGGAGAGAAATGGACAAAAGTGTCTCTTCACGACCTGAGTCAACAGAAAAGTTGCCTTTGCAGTTTACTTTAAAAAAAATCAGTTCAAAAGAGGTGTGAAACTTCACAATGAGAGTTTAGTTCAAATGACCCTCCACTATCTCCTAAATTTTTATTTAGATTTTCACATTCTTGATGAAAATTATACAAGCACAGAACAGTAGTGATTAAGGCTGTCCACAAATGATTAAGACTATCTCATTTCACACAGGCCTTCAAAGAACACATGAACAGTAATAACTTTTGGTTACTGCTTTCCTAGGTGAGTCTCAAAGTAATTATTAGGAGGTGAAAAACTTCATAGACATTTCCTTTCCTTAAGTTTTCCAAATCCTTAATTTGGTTCATTTCAGAAACAGCAAACTATTCCTTAAATTGGATTTCAACAGTATGAAGGGATGGGAAAAAAACTGTGGTACAAAACCTCAATCCTCAAAATACCAACACTCATAGATTTCACTGCATACATTCAGAACATCCTCAGCATTGAAGGGCTGTGCTCTGGCACACATTTACCTCCCTGTGTATGGAGCAGGATGGTGTGGATGGAGCTGTGGATGCAGTGTGGTGCAGTGGTACTTTCTGATGTACCTGAGATCCTAACCCAAATCTCAAAACCTAGGAGGGTAGCCTTACATATAAAATAGAATTGCAGAAATCTGAGAAGCAAGAGATACGTGACTTCATTAGAGTACTCAGAATTACAGATTAATTTCTTCAGCTATTAGAGATTGTTTAAGCAATAGCCACTCCTCTTGTCCTGCCCAGTCACCCATTTCCACATCTTCTCCATCCAATTCCTGTGTTACACATGCACAGGTATTTTTCTAGCTGTGCCAAAGAACTAAATAAGCAAACTAATTACAAGAAATAACTAATTTAATTCTGCCAATTTGTTTTTCTGCAACCTTTCACAGAGCAACTACACAAACACTTCTGTTAGCATAATGTAGAGGGAGGAGAGAAGTGAAACAAAACATCTGGGGAGAAAACAAAGTCAAATAACTCTCAATTGCTGGGCTATGATTTTTTGATTGCCTTTTTATCAGTTTTTGCAAAACTCTACTTCAAAGGGATGCACGTCATAACTCATTATACCTCAGCAGAGAAAAAGAATCCCTTTTATTTTCAAAGTATTTCAGTCACTGTGTGAGCTTGCAGCTCAGAGTTCTAGAGTTTAAGGCTTCACATGCAATAGACTGGTGAGGAGACAGAGGTGTTTTAGGAATTTTATATAATCATCCAAATCTCTATATAATCTGTATAGATTATCTATCTCTGTATCTATATATATATGTCTATATCTGTATCCTTCTATTGTGATGAAGAATAAGGGTTAGATCTGAGCCACTCCAATAAACAGCGCAGTTTAACACAGTAAAAAGACTTTGCTAGATTTTGCACATTATGTAAACTCAAAGAACAAGAAAGTCTGTCTTTATGGTGCACAAATAATTTAATTTATATTATTATGTTGTAATAGTGTAATTGTTATAAGGGAGAATGTGAGCCATAAAATCTTACAATTATGGAATTATTTATGTCCTACAAATGCTATTGCAATCATACTACAAGTTAAAGTACCATGAATCACCTATCTTAATTGCCTCTTGATTTGTATGGCTAGCTCAAAAATGAGGTCCCTCTTCACCATAAGCATAGATATAAAGACATTGTAGCAACGTACATAATGTTTAATAGTTAAGTACATATAACTAAACAAGTAGAGCAAATCAAATTATTAATGACAGATTATATACAAATGTAACCTCTTTATGATGTCCAGCAGTTTGTTCATTGCTCTGACTAACAAATACTTTTTGTAAACACATTTAGAATCATTGCTTCCTCATAAATTATTGTCAGCATTAGCTTAGCTATTCAATAGAGATAACTCTAATCAAGTCTGATTGGTGAACCTATATACACAGTGCAATATATGAAATATCTGTTTCCTGACTGGTTCTCCCGTGGAGAGGCAACAGATATGTTTTATGAATACAGAGGATCTGAGGGTCCTCACCAGCAGTATGCAAAGTTTCCACTCAGGTAGGTAAGATATGATAGCCACATTTTTTAGGCCTAAACTCTGTAAGTGGTGAGGCAGACACCTACTTTTCTTTCTGCTCATCCTAATCCTTGGCAAGCTGTTGCAAAGGTTTTATGTTGAGCTCTCACTTTTCCAGGCTTGCTTCTGCCAAACATCTTCTGCAGTTAAATGAATGAACTATCTTCTGCTTTTCTCTTAAGGTTGCCTCTAAAGTGAGTTTTAACCTCTATCTGTGATGTGCTACTAAAGGCAACATTGGGGTTCACACTACGACCCACAGCTGCTCTTTTATAACATCTGCACAACAGACATCTGTATTCCTTCTCTCCTGAACAATGCTGTTGTTTTCTGTTCCAGTGTCACTTAGCCTAGGGGTTGCAGGCAGGACATCCTGCTCCCATAGTCCTAGACTCATAGTGGCTACAGACTGGTGATGGGCAGTAGCATTTAACAGCAGTAGCAACATGATTAAATGTGCTACTTTGCATTAACAAACTGTGGAATCAAGCCACAATGTCAGTGTCAAGTGCTGATGTTATCAAGATCTAAGATGGGATCATGGTAATTTTATGGTTGGCTTTATTACACCGCAGAACCCAGAGGTGACCAGGCCCACTTCAGTCTGACACTACCCATTAGTACTGTGCCCTAGCAAACGCCTTTCTCAGCCATTTCACAGAATAGGGATAAAACTATCTTCAAAGTCTCTCCAGTGTTGTGATGGATAATGGAAGACGCTGAGGTAGGTAACTTTGACCTCTTCTCGTCCTTGGTTAAGAATCCTGTTACTGACTCAGCAAGGTACCAAAGGGAGAGAGAAGTGGTTTATGGGTTTCCAGAAGGTGTTCAAATTGCTTAAGGGGCTTTCCCAGCTGGTGGTGTCTTCTGAAAAAGAGGGGATTCCATCACTACAGTTCATTTACATTTTCCAGTGATTTGATGTTACTTACACAGAGTGAGAGATCCTAGTCCCTAGTAATGCCATTCATTCAAGGATAAACAGACTGAGAAAAGAAATAGGGATAGCAGCCACAGATGGGCAGTTGTCATCAAAGCTGTGTTGAAAAGACTGAGCAGTATTACAAAACTTCAAGGTATTGTGCCCCAATTTTGTTATCACTCCTGGGAAATTCATATGTTATTGCTTTTCTCTGTTACATCTTTCCAACCACAGGAGAACAAACACATGACTCAGACATTCCTGAGTTGATTCCCAGACCTGGATCTTCCTCCACCCAAATGCACACATCACTAACTAGAGTATGTGCAAAGGCTACCTAGAGGAAGGGCTACTGCATAACTGAACTGTCTCAAATATCCCATCAAAACACTGTTTCTTAGCATTACTCTTTACTGGGTTCAGTTGTTTCTGAAGTTTTCTGTTCCTTGTGATCCATGTTTATGGTTTGGCAAGCAGTCATAACACACATGGGTACAGACTTAACTAGATATGGGTATTTGAACAAATAAAATTTCCCTTTCACAGGAAAGTAATAACAAAGCACATCCACAAATAACAGGTTAGATGTAGTGAAAAGGATTTAAGATTTATGTTAAAATGCAATTATAGAAATCTCCTCTTCTGATTTTATTGCAAACTTGATTTATAGCTGTTTCTGAATCAAGTGCTTCATAGGTATTTTTTAAAATAAAACTATGTGAAATAATTTTGTTACAGGTTTTTCTTTATACCTTACTGTTGCTGAAGGTCAGTCCTGAAAATTAGAGCTCCAGTGTGATTGTTTGTAAGGATGACCAATATGGAAATATATTTTTGGGATCTGCCCCATGAAACCGGATTGTCAAACGCCAGATAGAGCTACACAGACTGAGAGGAGAAGGGAGGATTTTGGAACAGCGGTTTGGCATTCAGATGTCTTGCTTAGTCTGAAAAGAGAATGTGGAATGATGTTAATTTTGTATGTAAGAGTTAATCATTGCATCTTACTTTTACTTACAATATTTTGAACTGCTACATGAGTGCTGTCCAAGAGGGCTGCAAATCTGGCTGCCTAGCAGCTGTATTACAGATTTAATTAACACACGTTGAGAACTGCTGCAAATCAGCTGTGCAACCATTCCCTTGCTATTGATGATAACAAAGACTGCAGTGCAGTAAGCATTATTCTATTGATCAGCTTTGTCTCAGATCTTATGTAGCAAAAACATGGTAATCAGGATGATAGACTTAAAAGATGTCAGCTATTCACAGAGCTACTGAGGAAAGAGAGACTGCAAGCACTTAGTGGCACTAAGTGGATCTCTTGAAAGAAAATACAGTCTTTTGAATAAAGCAGAATGCCAGAAACAAAAATGTGGCCAATCACAAAAGCATGGTAGAAAATAAGTACTGAAAACAGCCATCCAGGAAAATTCAGCACTTGCAGAGATGGCAAGAACAGATGTTTACTTCTTTTGGTCTCTGTATGGGAATGGTGGCCTTTTACAGTTTTCTTGCACAGTTGTTAATGACATCACAAGAATGAAAAGACAGAAAAGAAGTGCAAAAGAAAAAGGAATTGTTACTAAATGGTGTTGAGGCAATGAAAATGGTGTTTAGAAATAATACTAGGGAAAAAGTGCCCCAGTGCATTACCATTAAAGGAAGATGAGAAAATATTTTGACCTTAGAAAGTCTCAGTTCTGCTCTGTTCAGATTCATAAATATTCCCATGGATGAACAGTTGAGAACCAGAATTGCTCCCCTAGGCTAATATGCCATCCTTGAGGTAGAGTTACATCAGCATGGAAGAACTGAGTTAATAATAATGCCACACTTGGGAAAACACACACTTTGAATCATGTATTTTGAAATTTTGTTAAGAAGTATTTGAGAGAGGCATATCAGTTGATGAAACCAAACATGCAACCATTGACTCAGAGACAATTAGCAAGTGTCCTGCAATTAAATCAGAAATCATATGAAAGGGTAACTCTAGTTAAGAGATCTGGAGGAGGTGATAAATTATTTGTGGAATATATATTTGCAGAAATCAGCAATTAAATACAAATGAGTCTAAGAAATCATGTACTATACCAAACAATGAAGAAAGAGGAGCTTTAAGTAGGGAGTAACTGGTTTACTGAATACCGACTAAGAAAGAGCATTGAGAATTGCTATAGCCCCAAGGCCCTTAGCAAATTGTGCAGATGAGAAAAAGAACTAATACAGAGAGTACTAATGCTCATCTGCTTTACGAGAAGTATAGGGTTTAAATAAGATTCTTGTAATTTACTAACTGATGCTGTAAAATATTGTCATATGCCTAGACATCAAAGCAAGTGCCATTCCAATAAATCCAGTGTGCTTTTTTAGAATAGCATCCCGTGACAAAATCATACCAGCCACAGAATTTTAAGGTTGAAAAGCCTTATATCCAGCTCTCCTGACCATTGATATGGTAACTTATATGTAGTCATATTAACAGTCTGAGGTGTGAACTCTTTACTTATTTATGAGAGTGCTACTCTTGTTCATTCACATCATTATTATCTTTCCACTGCTTAGATATGAACAGCCTTTCTTTTGATCCCACCACACTGTGAGCAGCTCCCTGAATAGTAAAACATACAGTATGTAAAGGAGAATCTTCATAAGTTATTAACAAGATTTCCGTTATAATTTTCATAGGGAAAATGGATTTGCTCTTGCATTCTTCATGTGTCCTAAGAGCTAAAGAAACCAGACAAATAAACAAAGCTCTAATCCTCCATACCATTTTTTGTGTCCTCAAACAAAATTGATGTGTAGCTTCAAAATAAGACCTTTGATCAACAAATAACTACATTCACTGACCTCAAGTGCAGGATGTAGTGCCAGTCCCATTTCTCAGGATCCCTGAGACAAGTTAACTATGCCATAGCTAGGGAAAATGAGTTTCTCTGAAAGTGATTTTAGATTCAGTTAGACAGAGGCTATGAATGCACCACTTCTACACAATATCATCAAAGAAACCCTTGATACTGGCTTTTTGTTAGTCAATTGGTCCAAATTAGTTTTATCTGAGAAGTTGAGTGTAATCCTTGAAAAAATCATGACTGCCAAAGATTTTCTGAGAATGACCTTTAGAGGATAAAAAAGAGGAAATAACTTTATTAGCCTAACCTAGGACACTGATGTCCTGGTTTTTACTATCTCTGGTAAAAGAACACTAAATGTTGTATACTGGCAGTGGACACATGCAAAATGTAGGGACGTGTGAGTCAAGATGGCTTGAAGAACCACAAGACAAACATTCAACTAGCAGAAATAAAATGGTTATACATTGTCATATACACTTCTACTACCCATCAAGAAACTCAAGTGGTAAGAACCCATGAACACTGAACTAACTTCAGCCTGATTACATGTAAATTTACAGGTTATTTGTGATCTGACTTCCTTCTGCAAGCATTTTCAGCAATGCAGAGTCATGCTAATGTTCAATTTTATGGTCTTTAAGAAGCATCTGGATCCCGATACTAAAAGGAAATTTCATGTTTTGTCCCATTCCACAGATGGTGGTTCACACTGAACCATTTCATAAATCTGCACTGCAACTATGGTTAACTCTTTAGCCTCAGGTAGGTGACTGACAACACACAGAATACACAAATCACAAACAGCAAGGCACACTGTAAATTAAAGTCTTCCTCAGTCATTAGCAAAGTGCATTTCATATATTCACAAGACCACATAGCCTTCTTCTATGTTGGTGAACTGAATGGCTCCTGGGTCCTTTCTCTGGCCTGAAGGATAACTGTTTCAGAACAGCTTGCATGCACTGTAACTGATCTTCATCTCTAAAAAAGTATCCAAACTGCCTGCTGGGAATTGGTCTTTGGACCAAGGAAATGTTTCTCCAAGGAAATGTTTGGATGCTCAGGAACTGTTTATTTGGCTTACATTAAAAGTATACTAAATATAGTTCTAGCAGTATAACAGCATAGGCAACTGGAAGGCATTAACAATATAGAGGACTGATCTACATGTTAGGTCCAGCAATATTGTCTGGCACTGTTTAATTTACCAGTATGTACTGGTTTCTGCTGGAATAGAGTTAATTTTCTTCATAGTAACTTGTATAGGGGTATGGTTTGGATTTATGAGCAAAACAGTGTTGATAGCACATGAATGATTTAACTGTTGCTGAGCAGTGTTACATAACATCAAGGCAGCCTTTTCTGTCTCTTACCCCACCCCACCAGTGAGTGGGCTGATCGTGTACAAGTTGGGAGGGGACACAGCCGGGACAGCTGACCCCAATTGACCAAAGGGATATTCCATACCATATGATATCATACTCAACATATAAAGCTGGAGGAAGAAGAAGAAAGTGGGGGACATGTGGAATGATGGTGTCTTCCCAAGTCATTGTTACACATGATGGAGCCCGGCTGTCCTGGAGATGGCTGAGCCCCTGCCTGCCCATAGGGAGTGGTGAATGAATTCCTAGTTTTGCTTTACTTGAACACATGGCTTTGCTTTATTTATTAAACTGACTTTATCTCAACCCATGAGTTTCCTCACTTTTACCCTTCCAATTCTCTCCTCCATCCCACTGGTGGTAGAGTGAACGAGCGGCTGTGTGGGGCTTAGTTGCTGGCTGGGGTTTAAAACACGACATAGTAAAGACACAACTTTACAAAAAACATTTATAGATTTTACTCAAGTATAAAACTCCATGATTTAAAGAGAGATTTTCTGAGTAAAATTGAGCATGTGTACACAGTTTGCAACATCAGAATTTTGTCTTTTAGGCTCCAAGTCTGTTGCTGCCATAGTAATTTTAAAAACTGGTTTATGGTGATGACTTTTTACATAGTTTTGCACAATATATCCTGACCTCAGGATGTATGATGTTCTATTAATATCCTAGTATAAAAAAGAAGAAATTAGAGAAATTATTGGCTGGTAGAAGTAATGAATATCAAGGTTTTTTTTGAGAAAATAAGTATATCTTTCAGGACATACAACAGTGTTTTCAGAATAGAAAGCCTACAGATTTCATTTGGTCTGAGCTATATTAACAGCCACTTGGACTACTACAGCTCATGAGCTGCTAGATTGGTCTATAAAAAATAATTATTTTTTTACTATATTTTATCAGAAAATTTTCAATTAAATTCTTGTCTTCTGGATATTATTCTACTGTCATTGCATTGCTACTGTTCAAGGAAAGCAACATAGTCTCCAAAGCAAAGCATTCCATTTCATTTAAGTGTTTGTGCTGCTTTTAAAATTCTGCTCTTTCTCTGCTACTTCTGATGCAGCTATTCTATCTCAGTCTTCTTGAGAATGCAGTGTTACTCCCCTTCCTGCTGGCTGGGGAAAGGAGACATAATTTAAGCAATCATGAGTCTTGAACATTGGTGTGCAAAAGGTCCTCGACTTTCAGCCCACTGGGACATAGCAAGCAAGACAGGGTAATTAAGCATAAGTGAAGGGCGGACAAGGAAAGCTGGAGCTGAATGTTTCAGTTTCAATATTTTGTCAGAGGTCAGCTGAAGGTTGCTAACATCAGCGAAGGTACAGAATATAAAATGTATTGTCAGAAACTAAGCAGTAAAAAGGGACAATATGCTATCTTTCCACCTTTAATTTGTTGACAGACAAGTACGCTCACTAATCTGTCTACAAAGCCAGTGAAATTACTTGAGCAGCATGGTTACCTTTGCTGGCATTGCCTGCAGCTATCAGAAGAGGGATTGCACAGCTGTCTAAATCCATTATTAGAGTAGACAAAGGCTAGTTCACCTTCCTTTGAGCCATAAGGAACTGGCCACAGCTGGAAATGGGATACCTGACTTAAAGCACCAAAAAACCCGCTTGAAAATCAATGCTACTGTGATACATTGCAACTTCAAAAAATTGGATAAAGGCATTGCAAAATGATTGCCTAATCAGTAATATCGCCTGCCAAGATTGAAAGAGACCAGTGACTCTGATGTTCCTCTGCTTTGCTATAATTTACACAGCTCTGGTATCTCTCTCTTGTCTGAAAAACAACATGGCTTCAGAAATTATTAGGAATATTAGAATAAGAATAACTCACTTAAAATTCATTCAGTAGTTGTGACATTTGCACTTAAAAGACTCCTAAAGTTTTGTCACTCTTCAATGTATAACGGAAGCAGTAAGGTCAGCAGCAAAAATATCATTCTCATTTTCTATCAGTTGCATGGGTCTTCCAATTTACGCTATTTTAGCTGAGAATACCTGTTGAAAATCTGAACAAAAAGATATGATATAAAAACACTTACTTGTCTTAAATCAGCCATAATTGAGCATGCTGTAGAGATATTTGGATCTATGTAAAGCAAGTGATGACAGATATCACAAGAGTCAATGCAAGCATGAATTGGACTTACTCAAGACACATATTTACCATTTCAGGTTTCCATTTATTTTATTTTTAGATTTTCCTTTTTAACTATTCCTCAGCTACAAGAAAATCTATACTTTTAGAATAGAATAGAATAGAATAGAATAGAACAGAACAGAACAGAACAGAACAGAACAGAACAGAATATTTTAATTGGAAGGGATCTACAATGACCATCTAGTCCAACTGCCTGACCACTTCAGGGCTGAACAAAAGTTAGAGTATGTTATTAAGGGCATTGTCCAAATGCTTCTTCAATACTGACAGGCTTGGAGCACCAACCATGTCTCTAGGAAGCTTGTTCCAGTGTTTGAACAACCTCTTGGTAAAGAAATGTTTCCTAATATTCAGTCTAAACCTTTCCTGGTGCAGCTTTGAACCATTCCCATGCTTCTTATCACTGGATCCCAGGCAGAAGAGCTCAGCACCTCCCTCTCCACATCAGGAAGCTGTAGAGAGCAACGAGATGGTCCTCAGCCTCTTTTTCTCCAGAGTAGACAAACCCAAAGTCCTCAGTCATTCCCCACAGAACATGCTTTCCAGCCATTCTGCCAGCTTTTCTGCCTTCCTCTGGATGCATTCAAGGACTTCCACATCCTTCTTAAATTGTGGTGCCCAGAACTGCACACAGTACTCAAGGTGAGGCCGCACCAATATGAAATACAGTGGGATAATCACTTTTTTTGACCAGCTGTTAATGTTGTGCTTGGTGCACCCCTGGATGTGGTTTGCATTCTGGGCTGCCAGGGCATATTGCTGGCTCATGTTGAGCCTGCTGTTGACCAGCACCCCCAGACCCCTTTCTGCAGTGCTGCTCTCCAGTTACTGTTCTCCCAATTTATACTGGTGCCTGGTGTTACTCCATCCCAGATGCAGAATTTCGCATTTGTTATTGTATATCTTGCATATCTTCCTACAACATTTAAATTCTTGATCTTCCTTGTCAGAAAACATTTATTTTATTTTAAATATTTTTTAGATCATAATATAGGGGTATAGGGGTTTTTAACTAGTGTATTAAGCCACCTCCATTATTGCCAAGGTGTTCATGTGTGAAGAGGATCTTAGCACGTAATTGTGTGACACATAGTGTATTCATCCATATAACTAACACATGAGAATGATAAGTCACCTTGCTCAAGTTACAGGCAAGGATGTATTCACAGTCTGATTAGATTTGTCCCACTGTAATCAGTAAATCACGATTTCTTTTAAATAACAATTGGCATGCAAATGACTATTTACCTTTTATACATCGTAGTTATCATAACAAATCAAGCAAAATCCTGAAATCAAAAATCCTCTTATGACAATACTTGCAGAGGATCCAAAAGTGATTAACAAGATTTCCTTAGAACTTGAACTAAGTTTTGAAATGCACCCTTGAGTACAGAAAAAGCGGTGTCAATTTCCCAGGTTAAATATCAAGATTGAAAATGTGAGGTTTATCACTGATCTCTGTATAAAAGACATACTTCTGAACACTGCCACTCAATCACAAAAAAATGTGGATTACAATGCCAATCAGCTACTGCATGCTTAATGCATCTATAAAAATAAGAATCTCTGTGACAGTAGACCTGAGGGACTCTTAGAGGATTTTACATGGAAACAATGCAGAGAAACTAATTACAGAAAGCTGTCTGCAGGAAAAAAAACTCAGAAAGAGATACACATTTTAGAACTTTGTTCTTGTTACTTAATTGTAAAAAACACGCACAAGTTCAACTTTACTATCAGCACTGCAGGCAGACTCTTTTGTCCAGAAAAAACGTAAAAAATTATTTGTTTTGTTAGACAAATACACAGAGCCAAAGCCAATATTTCCAGAAACTAGGAAGATATACCAGGGAGAGATTCACTTTATCTTCTCATGTTGTGGAACATTTTCCCTAGCATCACAGGTCACATCCTGGGTTGCTGTTCTGGATGGTTAACCTGTCATACAGACTTATACTAAACACATAAGGTATTGTTGGTTATGAAAATTTAAGACTTAATAGTTGCATTTGAAGTCCAAATACTATTGGGTAGTTTTGACTGAACTCAGTAAGAAGTATCTGTAGTCTGAAGGAGGACAGAATCACCTTTTTTTGTCCAGAATTTCCTTTTCTAATCTACATACTGGGGAGAGAAGAACACACCATTTTTAAGCCTGAGGCTTTTAGTATTTAGATTTGCTTCTGCTTCTCATTATCTGTGTTGTTTTCTTTATTTCTCTTCTGTACATCCCCAAATTTTGTTCTGCTAACAGAATTGAGAGAAGAAGCAAGAATAACAAAATTTCTATACACAGACAATCTGGAGCAAGTGGGAAAGACTGGGGAAAAATATGGCTCTCACTTCCAAAGAGTACTAAGTGCTTTTAAGGATTCTCTAAATATATATTTGTATAATCATCAAAGTACAACATCATGAAGCTCACACTTGACTCACTGCTTGTCTGTCTTATATTCAGTGCCTGACCAGTATGGCAGTATCATGAGTGCTAGATAGTCTATGTGCCTTGGTAACATCAAGGATCAAAGCCTAGTTACTCTGGAAACAGTATAGTCAATGTAACAGAAAGTTACCTTCATTTTGAGGATCCTGAAGTGAAAAAGTCAAATTTCAATTTCATGTATATCTAAAAAGAAACGTCTCATATTTTCATCATTAGTCCTTTGTTGAATTATTTGGAAGGTACTAAAATAGAAAGAAAATTTACAGTTAAGCAAAGCTGTGACCAACTGTTGACCATGAGCACATATATTGGGGAAGACATGAGCTAAACACAACAAATCTACTGTAAAAATTATGTCCTTTGTTGAGTATTGCACATAAGGAACATAATTCAAACTCCTTTTTTCTGCTAGGTGATTAAGTAATTAGACTTTTACATACCATCAGTTATATCAACAGTAAATCCCTGGGTAAAGTTGTGCCATGTTAATCATCATTTAGATGTCACACATCATTATAAAACATGTAAAAACCACAATGAAAAACATTTTAGTAGTAAGAGTAAAATTCAATGTGAATTTGTTATAGTAAAACACATAACACATGGCTGTAAAGGGATCACTTTACAAATCTCATCGCAGAATATTTCAGGTAGAAAACAGTACTTGACACTGTATTAAAAACTTATGCAATCACTGAACAGTTTTGTTATAGGTACAGGTCAGAAAATATTTTAAAACTTCATAAGTAAATAATTTGTCAATGTAGAAAAGCTAATGAATAAGTAACAGAGGCATGTATTTGAATATTCCTTGATATTTTGCATGATAAAAAATTATCTTCAGAAAAACCATAAACTGTTCAAACAGTTATTTATTCTCAGTCTGACTGCTTAAAAAAGGAAGGTGAAGCTAATCAAAAAGAACAGGAATTCTTAACTCAGAAAATTATTTCAGGCTTAAAAGGTGACACAATAAAGACTGACAGGAACCTCCAGGCATTACTTCATAAAAAGCTTATATTTAACCAAGTTTTTGTAAAAAGTTAAAAAATAAGAACATTGGGATGTGAATTGTCCTTTAAATGAATGGTGTCGTACAAGTATATCCCAGGGCAAAATTTGCTGGATGATGCACACTTTATACAGAAAGTCGCCGGTACCCTTTGCAACCAGTGTCTGTTTTAGTTGGGGTGAAATACTGATCACCTCAATAAAACAGCCACGTTTACTTGAAGGCAAGATGTGAATGTCTATGGAAAGCACAAGGGAAATTGAAAATCAACACCTGGAGCATCAGGCCAGTATTGGTGTCTCGGATAAAAATGGAATGACTATAAAACATTTTCCCCTCTATGCAATGCTTTACACATTAATTGAAAATTATGTGGATAAAGTGTAACTAAGACATTAGTACGTCATTTATATACTAACAACTGTTCAGACATCTACACACAAACAGAATAAACTACCTTCATTATGTGGAACTTTCAGCAAATTCTTCCAGCATATTTCCAGTTAAAATGGATAAACATACAATCTTATAGTAATTTCATGGATAGAATAGCAGTGATTCCATTCTGAGAGAGAATATTATATCTTTAGTAAAATATCAGTCTTCTAGGAAGAAAAATATATGCATCAAAGTCTCTTGGTAAAACAGAATAAATCTTCTTTCCATAGGCTAAATAAGTATTAAAAACAAAATAATGCCTCCACAAGGTTGTTCTGTTAAAAAATAGGTTTGATATTTATGTAGAATTAATTGGAAAGCAAAAACAATCATTTGCTGCTGAGGGTGATATATGTTTCAGTATTAGTAAACTGGTTGTTGTCACCAGCACAACAAAACAAGTGCAGAATTTCTACTTATCTATCTATCTATCTATCTATCTATCTATCTATCTATCTATCTATCTATCTATCTATCTATCTATCTATCTATCTCAATCTATCTATCTATCTATCTATCTCAATCTATCTATCTATCTATCTATCTATCTATCTATCTATCTATCTATCTATCTCAATCTATCTATCTATCTATCTATCTATCTATCTATCTATCTATCTATCTATCTATCTATCTATCTATCTATCTATCTATCTATCTATTTAAAATAGGACTCCTTTAAAGACTTGGAAATCTGATTTCTTATAGGTCTAGAAACGTTTTCTTTTTTCATCTATATTTTAATAAAAATGAAATAAATAAATAAATAAACACATATCCTTTGGGATGCAAAAGACAGCAAAAGCCGTGTAGATGTGAAGTTGAACATAAATGAAAATGTATGTGTTAAATTGCTACCATGGCACTTTCTGTACCTTTGAACACGCTGTACAGTGTCACAGTTTTAAACATAGTTCCATGATCCCATGGTAGTTTGGTATGATGGTATGAATCAGGTAGGATGGTATGATAGTATGAAAAAGGTAGTGATACCCTGCCAAGAATGGCTTATGCTTCTACCAAACAGTGAATACATAACTGCCAGAGCCATGCTGGTTACTCAACTTCTTTGTTGGCCCATGCAGTACTATACATTGTCTCTCCTCCTCTGCTGAATGCACCATCTCCAATCTAATAATTGAACTGATTTTAGTGGCAAAATCGGCTGAGTATCAGGGAGTTCTTGAAATCTTCTGTCACTTACAGTTTAAAACACCCAAGAGTTGATAATCTTTAATTTTTTATAGACTTTTGTTTGTTTGCTTGTATAGCCAAAATCAGAGATATAATCAATGGCTTTTGAATTCTTTAAGTATAAATAATTTGAATTAATTTATTTTTCCCTGTCAAATTAGACTGAAAATTACTGCTTTGAAAACTGATGACAGATGACATCACATCCTCATGGTAGGATGGTTAAATTGTTTTCCTGACAGAAAAGGAGAAATTACTACTTTAGGCAGTTGTAAAGTATGGTCATAAAGAAACATAAAACTCCTCCCAGCCAATTCATCAGCTTTATACAGTAATACTTGTGTCAGAATGAACAAATCACTTGGGCTATGTTCACATCATAGATTTTAGCAAGATTATGCACAATCTAAGAACTTAAAAAGTTTCATTGAAGTTCCCTCAGTACTTAAATTCTGTTTCTACTAATGTCTAAAAGCATTTCAGTCCTCTGTGGGCTGGCTGCTCAGCTGATCTCTCACACCTAGGACCATTCTGAATCCACAAATCTCATGTTTTCAAAAGGACTCCCATGAGTGGCAACACTCTGAACTCCACCTGACAAAACAAGATTTACTTAAAATCCTGTGGCATTAGTGACTCGAATGGGAGTTGCTGCATTGTTTCATACAAGTCTGGTGGTTGGAGCCAGGAGACGGTAAACTGAAGTTTTATTTTCAACTCTGCCTAAGACTTTCAATTCCCCATCTCACACCTTCCAAAAGTGCCTCAAACCCTAGTTTACAGACTAAGGGGAAAAGGAGAGACAAGTTTCCCTGCATCATTTCTACCAAAGCTGTTTCCTTCTGATTAGAAAAACAGAAGAATTAGATCAAAGAAATAGGAGACTATGTTTCTCAAGTCTATTGATTATATCACATGATAGGAATACAGAGATGTGAGGCTGTTCTCAGGCTGTTTTAATCATTAGCAATAAACAATTATGTGATTGAATGAAATAAATATTGAAGGAATACAGGAAGGCAAGAGTCACTGAATCCAGTCCTCTTCTACTGCAGGTAATCCCATCATATATCTCTGTTTGTATAATATCCAGATATTTACCAATACAAGATGTCAGTCAAAATCATAACCAAGCTTGGACAGTACAGTCATTAAACTTTTCAGAGTTCATCTTAGAAGTTACATAAAAAGAAATAAGCAGCACCAGATGAACTGTGTGCATGTAGAAACAGAACAGAAAAGTTTAAACCAAAGTCACTTATTTCTTCTGATGTGGATAAATCATCTGATACCACTGTATAGTTCAGAAAAAGTCCCATACTCACGCTGCTGGCAGGAATCAATTCAAACTGCAATAAAAAAAAATCTGTGCGGCCATAATAAATCTATGTGGTGTATTCCTCTTCAATAAGATTTTACACATTTCAGTCTCTGAGAGGCAATGAAAAGTTCAGGCAAAAATCCAGCTATATGAAACAAAGTCCACTGAATTGGGTATACAAGGACATAATTAATTGTTTCCCGTGTAGAAATAAACCGCGATATATTTCTTCTTGCACTGGCATTTCAAACAGCATTTATGTATACAAGCTTTTATATGCACATAAAATATACTATCATCGAATAAATAAACATGAAATAAACATCCCTTATATACAGTGGTATTTAAACAACATGTGGAACTTTCATTGCCATATGGATTTTCTGAGATGCCTTATGTCTTTTCAGGTAATATTCTAGATCAGCATATTCCACTATTTCTCCAGTCATTTCTTCAGTGAGTACATCCTGTGTGTGGTTCTGCCTGGTGGAAACAAAAATTTTATTTTTGTATCTATTTAAAACTGCTTTAAGTATACAAGAAAGCTGCCCTATGGGCTGTCCTGTGAATTGATAATCTTGTCTCCTTACATACTAATTAATTAGGCATTTTATGTGTGAAGTGTGAATATAGACAGGTGGTATATTGTTAACCAATGAATGGGATATAGGTTGATGCCACTGATTTCACAATCTGATTGACAACAAAAGTAAGTGGTCAATCTAACAGGAACAGAAAGGATGCTTTTTGACAAGAAATATAGTAGCATTTCTTTTTTGATTTTGAATTTGATAAAGTTTATGGTTAATTTTTAGTGTGTTTACAAACTTTGCTTTCCAGTCTTCATTTATCTGCCAACTGTGTGCATGGCATGAAATAGTTTTATAATTCTTTGGAAACCCTGTACGAAGCTTTTATTCCAACTCCACGTGTAGTATTAATCACTTTAGTAGAATGCAGATATGAGGAATGCTAGTCTCTGGACTAAAAATATGCCCTCTTGAAATGCCATATTGAAATGCCACTCTTAGTATACTTTAACAACAGTAGCCATTATTTCCATAGAAGTAGGTTTTCCTCTGGAGGACTTGAAAACCACTTGCCTCTGCTAATTAGACAGGGAATCTTGACACTTAATCTAGGGTTACTGCTCCTCTAGATCCCTAAAATTAAGAGAAAAATTAGGATCTTAAATTAAAAGGGATTTCTTCTGTCTCCTACTCTGAAAAATTTTGAGAGAGCAAAAAAGTAGTGGCAGAGCATCAGCTACATTTTGCTACACCCAAGAGTGATTCAAAAATCAAAGAAGGAGATTAATAAAACCATATTTTAGCCTATCAGCAATGAACATATTTGAGGACATGACTAAGAATATCTCAGTGCAGGCTAAATTTAAGTACTTCATACAGATACTTTTATTATACTTTTACTTTTGCATGTGGGACAAGGTGTGGTGTGACTAACACAACACAGTAAAACATTTTTATTTTGAAATATGAATAATAAATTCTATTATCCATGGTTCCTTGTCTCTTTTCCACCAGATTATGTCTCTTCTGCTCAGATTTGTTTGAAGGACAAGAAATGTGCAGCAGTAAATTTCTTATAAGTTTTTCCCTTGGACAAAAGAATCCTTTTGCACCAAAAAAATTCTGTCAACTGAATCAACAGAAACTGTACCTGTACACTTAGAACACTCCATATTTTATAGCCTATTTGATACAAAAGGAGCAGAGAATTATAATGTTCTATTATAGTGTCTATTCACCGTAAATTTCACATAAGAATATGGAAATTAAGATTTTCAGGTTCTTATGTTTTCTGAAAGAATGCATTCACTGAAGATATGAGCTGATAACATGAAGGCTTGATAAGCAAACTTGCTTTCTTTAAATTACTTCAGACATGAGACATTGCAATTAACTTTGGCATAATTCTAGAGGGGAAAGATTGTTATTTATTTTGTTGGTTAGCATTCTCTTCTCTTTTTTGCCAAAACTAGAACCTTTATAAAATTGTTAGTTTCTTTAATACTCAGACAAGTTAATTCATTTGCAGCAGTTGAATTTGATAAGGACAGAGATATAATTATATTATATAATATTCCAGTGCAAGCTTTTTCACTTTAGAACTAAATATGTTTCAAGACTTGAAGGGGAAAATTAAATACTGTGCACTTATTACCATTTTTTCACTATTTTGACACAAATGTTGACAAATTTCTCACAAATTTATAATTAGAAAGCCCTAAGCACTAATCCTGAATGATCCTGAAGAAATAGAACAGAAGGTTTTCCCTAGAACTGGTATTCCTCAGAAACGTGCCCTGACCTTCAGTATACCTGCAGATATCCATGTATACTTATTTACAAAAAATCATTAGCACTGCAGTTAAACACAAACACTGTTTCAAAGTTATCTATTTGATTGGTAATTTACCTCAATTGGCTTCACAATCAGCACTGAATCAATGACTAACAGTAAGTGGACAAAAATGACTTGCATAAAGCAATTTAACTGCCATCATCACTTTGTGAATGCAATCATTCTTATTTTGTCCTAATGATAGTCTACAGAAAAAAGAATTAAGTGATATTATCACTGAGATATTGCATGGCAATGTAATAAAGTGAGTCCTTGATGTATTTTTGATTTTTATTGAAACATATTAGTAAAAAAGAAAAGACACATTCTGAAAAGAAGTTAAATAATTTAAATGTCAATATGGTAGCTATCTTTACTGAACATCAGAGTTAACACTTCCTCAATGTGAGAAGAAGCTGCTCAGAGATCTCACTGTCACTGAAGAAATGGACATTTCTTCATTTTACAATCTCAGGGTTCTCCTTTGTAAGAATGAGAGGTGGCAGCTAGAGAGGATGTCAGCATGTGTCCCAGAATTCTTTAGTCTCGAGCATTGTGCGTCTTTATTAGATTCAAGATACCAAATCACACCCTGATTAGGCACATCACCTCTTGGGAAATCCCCCACCAATTCATAAAATTATTTCTGTGTTAATTAGTGCAAAATCCTTATGTTGTATTATTCAAGTTATAAAATATATACAGTGTTGATGGCATTCTGCAATAAGTCCCATTACAGTGAAAATCTGCCTCTCTGAACTGAGACAGAAAACTATTTTAAAATCTCATTGGTGTGTTACAGAGAAGCTATGGTCTAAAGAGTTCACTACTGGTAATATCTGGGAGTAGTAAAAAGTCCTATTCTTTTCAAAATGTTTACTTAATAAGGATAGTTTTATTCATAAAATGATATCAGAATAGTTAGTGGTTTGGTTTTATTTTTTTGTAGTATATTTTAAAATAAAAACTAACATAGTGACAGTCTCTCATGACTTCTGTGCCTTGGTCAAACTTCTCTGCTAAAGTAAGAGAAAATGGTCATAAAGTTTTATGCTTCAATCTTTTAATGTAGTGACACATGGCTAATACATCACAGTTATATTCTACTTTATAAAGAGTTTATCTATCTATTATTTTATTTCATTGTGAGGGAATATATTTAGTGTTATGTCTTGGTTGCCATTTGGTTTCTAAATGAAATATTACACATTCCAAGCCTCTCCAAGATGAAATGGAGGACATACTGCTCCAAGGATCAGGATGCACACACTACATGAAACTTCAGTGTATAAAAAAGGACACACTTTCTTAAAGGTCTCTTTGCTTTCCAATATCCAATATTCACTTAATGAGGTTAGGCATGAGTAACAATAATAACTGTAATAATAATAATAGTGAAGATGAAGACACTAATAATGATAGTGTTTCTTCAAATGCAACTGTCAGTATAAATTTTTCTTGTACATTCTTCTGAAGATGTTGGGATCAGAAAACTTGTCAGTGGTGATGAACATCAGATGTGAGAGTAACTTCAACTAAGTAAACTTTTTTTTTTTTATGTTACCAGTTTTTTACTTCATTGCACAGTATAATTAAGGGTTACAGCTATTAAAAGAAGTTGACCTAAATTTTTTTTAATTCTTTTTGGCTTTTTTGGATTTTGGGGATTTTTTTCTTTCATAACATAATATGGCTTCAAGTGCAACAGGGCCAGGAAGAATCACCCTTCAAACCTTAAGTAGTTATGCCAAGAGCTTGAAAACATACAACTGTTAACTGTTCATGCAAATAGCACAGTTTCCTCTAACTGTGAAAGCCCTTAAATATAAACATGTAGATATGTGTTTTCAGAATTAATGCCCAGTTTAAGAAAGATGTAAATAGACTATATGATATACAATGACTGGAGGACATAATCCATGTGAACTGATGGGAGCAATAGTTCACAAACCAGTTATCCACCCAATGCATAGGCATGTGTTTATTTTTTTAAAGTTTAAGGAAATTATAGTTATAAATGATATCCATCATTCTTGATGCAGCACAAGTGATGCATACTCATGGAAAATATAAAAAATAAGAATGTTCTTCCTAGGGGGCTAATTTATATAGGATACTGTGCCTATTATTACATTAAGGCAGAACATATCCTTTCTAACAGCCTGTTATACAAGTGCATGCATAATGCCTGAGATCATAGATGGAGTCAAAGATTAAAGAATGTACTAACACAGTTTCATTATACTGAACATCAAAATATTAACAACAAAAATAAACAGCTGGAGAAGAAGGAATGCCAAAGTTATAAAACCCAGCGCGGTAAACACTCAGTTTTGAGATTAATCTTTTAAAAAAGAGATGGCAATAAAAAGCATCATTAGAACTCAGCCCCATTAGCTGTTGTCATCTGTCCTTTGTTCCGAAACTGAGCTGGTCCCAGAGTCCCCAGAAAACAAGAGAAAATTTATGGTGAGGCCCTGAATGACATGGGTTGATGAATAACATAATTCACTCCAAACTTTTTATTCTCATCATCACCACAATTCCCATGCAGTACTCATAACAAAAACACTTTACTGGGTCTCTCCTGAGGGCTTATAGAAAAAGTCATCTTACCTGACAATCAGCAGCTTTTAGAATGGCAAAACTTTCTAATTAACTGCAATTTTGTTTGCAGGAGTCATGCATGTTTTCATGCAAGAGTTACAATATTTCAGAAAAAAATGTGCTGATTTCACCAGAGTTTTCTTCCTGAGGTGATTTTATAGGGATCCAAGAAAGAATGGAAGGCAAATAACAAGACAAAAACTTTTAGCCTTTTTCTTAAATCACTGGGGGACTTTGTTGAATTTTTTTGTTCATGCCAAAACACTCTGAAGAAAAGCTACACTTCATCAAACAGAAGAAAAGACCTAACGCATGCACATTGCTTATTAGCAGGTTATATGTATACTCACTACAAACTGTCAAGAATTTTTTAAAGATGTTTAAAAACAACTAACTTAACCTTTTTGTAGTAAAGAGAATAAAATCTATGCCTTAGAAACCACTGCAAAATAAATTTGTCCTCAGTGAAAATGAAATTAAAATTAACACTAAGCACCATTTCTAGTGTCTCCTTCTCCAACTACTTTCCACTTTGAATGTTGACCTTTCCAAAGCTTTTCTCTGTAAACATGACAGGTTTGTAACCATTATTCTTCAACCTAGACTATTTATTATTATTTTTATCGCTGATAGAAAAAATAATTACAAGTAATATTTGTTGTTTTTACTTTTTTTTTGCATAATAAATAATTTCAAACAGACCCTGTGGCTTTGTTTTTGTTTGTGTTTTTTTTTGTGTTTTTTTGTTTTTTTTTGTTTTTTTCCATTTGTAGTTTGCTAGCACTAGATGAAGGGTTACATAAATAACTTTAAGATTATGTTTTATTAGTAAATTATTTATTCTAACCATTCTATTTTCTTTTTTGCAATTTCT
Source organism: Tyto alba (assembly GCF_018691265.1). Taxonomy (NCBI): domain Eukaryota; kingdom Metazoa; phylum Chordata; class Aves; order Strigiformes; family Tytonidae; genus Tyto; species Tyto alba. The sequence goes on along the minus strand of NW_024881316.1, from coordinate 36,234,967 downwards.
GCTGTTTGGTTGTTCACCTGAATCAGATAGTATATGAATAACTGAAATTTTTAAATTAGGAAAATGATGAAAAACAAATGCCAAATAATGCACCTGTGGGATGACTTTTTATGTTAAATTTTATTAAATGTTTTGATTCACTATATTTTTAATGAATTCTCAGTTGCAAAACTAACAAATGTTTGTAAAACAAACAAATAAATACAAAACTAAATCCACCTTCACATCAGGGAATGAAATTCAGTGCTGTATTCCATCAACATCTTTCAAAGCATGTAATCAGTTCTGTGCAAATTTAACCTATAGTCAAATTTGTTACATATGTGTAAACCAGAGATGTTCTACTGATAGAATAAGACTACAAAAGTGTGTAATAATAAAAACCAAAAAGCTATTATAGAAAGCTTTATAATGTTAAGGGGAAGACAATCTTCTCTATCTAAATGGAAGCAAAACCAACTGTTCTTAGAGAAAAGGTTAGATAAAACAGAATTCATTATTATTTATCAGTTACCACAGAACTCTTTATGGATAGAAGTCTGTTAGCCCTTCAAGAATCTAACACATTTCTATATATGTTCCTATGAATAATAATCCACATAATATCATTTATCTTTTACCATCAGTGGACAAAAAAGAAATAAAACTATTTAGTCCAAATTCAAAAATATGTAAATACTATCTTTTTAAAATCTGTATGCTTTAAGGATTTTTATTTTATTTTTATATATTTATTTCTGTACAGCCATGAGTTTGACTAACAACCCCAAAAATCTAGAAACTAGAAGAAAAATATGGATTTGAACCAAGCCTCATCTAAATCTCACAGCTAGGCCTGATATATATAATGAACATAACAATATCTACAAGTATTAATGGATAGTCCCAAGTTATCTGATAATTACATGGCATACCTGGGTTCTGATTTTGCAGTGCATATCTATTTCTTATTAATAGCACAATAGTGATTGATTCATGCCTGAGTCATTATATCCTATATGCTTGGAGTTTTTTAATACTTATCTACCAGAATAATAAAAGTCTGCCTGTGCGACTCAAGTAGGAAGAAAGGTGTCAAGTCTCCTGTTTTATCAACAGGATCCCTCCATGGCCTCAAAATTCACAGTCCTTGCCTATGGTCACATTATTAGGAAGAAGAGGGAGGTTTGCCCTTCAGAGAGAAACCCTTTCCATGATTCTTAGGATAACCCTATCTGACTCATGATACCATTAAGCACAAACCCAGAACTTTTCCCCTTACCACAACTGAGCTGCTTTCATTTGTTTCTGTGTTTCTGTATAGAAGGAGACCTCCCTTGTGTTTATATCCTAAAGTCCTTTGATCCTGGCTCTGAAAGCTTATGTTATTGTTCTTCCTCATGGCATCCCCAGGATGAGCACATTACAGAAACTAGATTTATTTTTAAGCTTTTCCTCTTTGTTATTTAGTGCCTTGTTATCTTTCAGTAACACATTTTGTGTTTTATCTGCTTAGCTTAATTTCTACCTCCATACAGTTATTTATGTGTCATGTTTAATCAGTTGTGTTTCTATCCCATCAGTACATTGGTTTAGAGTGTTTATTAGGGCATTAGATTATTTATCCTTCTACTATGTATGGTACTGACACAGCAGTACCTTGCAGCTCTTTTAAACTAATGTTAACATATTCTGTGAGGGCTCTTAAGAATTCTTTAGTTGATTCCTCTAGTATTTTTTTTCTCCAGAGGGACAAGCGTAATTTTAATTCATTCTTTTTGACAAACTGCTGCAGGAAACCTCTCAGATTTAGGAAATACAGATTAATTTGGCTTGTTCTACTTTTCGGGTTTGACTTTTAGATGCTAGAGTAATTTTGTAATCTTCCTAACCTTCCTAATTCTAAGAAAAGAGTAATGCTGACTCCAAAGTCAGTCCAAAAAGGAAAAGCAGCAATTGCAACTATATTAAGTCCCTTTTCCCCATATATAAAAAAAAAAAAAAAAAAAAAAAAAAAAAAAAAGAAACCATTGAAAACCCTGAAGTCCTGAAGTCAGGAATGAAGACTACAAAGTGAGAGGTGAAACATAAGGAACCTCATAGCGGGGCCGACTTTGCCTCCAAGAAGTCCAAAGTCTACATTCTCATGAAAGGGTGTTAGACCTTGCACATCCCTATAATTTCAGCAGATTTTGACACAGGGATGGTGATATACAGATCTAATTTACTTCTGTTAATAAGGAATAATATGTTGATTACAATCATAGTTCAAAAAATCATTCTTCTCGGAGGGAGACGGATTTGTTGGGTACAGCAATAAAGCATCATAATGTCTAGTTTGTAAGATGTCAAAGTGAACCTTATAGAAAGTAGGCTTTATGACAGAGAATCGATAAAAGAAATTCACTGGTGCTTAGTAAGAGCTAAGCAGCAGTATTCCATTTTCGTCTGCCAAATGTCCTGTCAGGTCACCTTGAGCAAGGCATGTTCCTGAGCTGGGATTTCTAAATTTCATAGGAATGGTACTTGAGTCTCCTACATCTATGAAAAAAGATGACTTTTGAAAAAAAAAAAAAAATCAACATCCCTTTAGGAAACCCTAGGTAAGACACCAGAGTTTTGGAAGTTGTCAAAATACAGCAATCCTCATTCAACATCTAAATTGATTCATTATTTTAAAAAGCTGTTGCACTTTTTTATCTAAACTGATTGTTTCTGAATATCAGGCCTTCTTTATATATTTTTTCATCCTGAAAACTGACAATCAGATGTTTTCTGAATATATACCTATTCACCTCACAATATATTTATCCTGCAGACTTTCTGCCAAGTAGCAACTGATAGGAAAAATTACTAGGTCAAATTCTAGACTTCCTTAGAAAAATCATTACAAAAAAATATTGTAGTGAAAAAACAAATGTCACAGTGGAATGGACGAACAAGTGTGTCATCTCCAAGACATATAAAATAAACTTTACACTCTTCACAGCCACTATAGCCTCAACTGGCATTGTTGATGTCTCTCTCTCTCTCAGAAAGAATTATTTCTATTCACTTTGTTGACTACTTTTTATTTCCCTCTTAATTTGAGTACATTTTGAGTATGTGAAAATTCAGATTTCCAGAAGCTGGTTTAACCTACTTATCAGCTACTCCAGCCTGAAGTTTTCTAACAAATATTACACACTCACATACAGACTAGGTGGTAGCATTGCACAGCAAATAGTTTGGAATAGGATTTAATAAGAAGAGAGGACAGACTGTAAGAGATTGAGATGCAGGGCTTGGACAGACAAGCATGTTGACCAGCTGTTGGTTTATACCCAACTGACCCCTTCAATACTCATTCTCTCCAGCCTTTCAGTCTTGTTTATCCCTTTCATTTTCTTTGGTCCTTCCACTAAACATCCCATAATAAATTTTGCACAAGTCCACAAGCCCATAATAAATGGATGTTTTCCCGTGAGACACATGAATATCTTGCTTCCCCGGCCTTATCAGCTGCAAAGTGTAAGTTGAACCACACCAAGCCTATTCACAAATATGTTCCCCAATAGCCCAAAAATCAGCAACACAAAACATTTAATCTTTCTTACCCTCTGTGTTATCTCTAGTCATTAGGGATTAATTTATTACCTGTTTTGTCTGTTTTTATTGTCTTGGGGGTTTTGTATTTTTTTTGTTGTTAGCATAAATAATATTTTTAAAAAGTTTCTGCTGCATATATGTCTGATATAACATCCTTTATCAATCTCTACGTTTCAGTAATGCATGTATCCAAACCCCACAAACACATTCTGCATTCCAGTGAGTTTTTAGTCCATCTGACATACTCTTGAGATTAATTTTCCTTCAGTAGATGGAAATATATATGTATGCATAGGCACAGAGAGCTGTTACCAATCTCTTGTGGGACTCCATATTGCCTTCTAGCATCATATAATCCCTTCCAGCATACTCAATTTGCCTATGTGCAACACTTGGTATTATGGCCATGGTGTTTCTAAGCCAAGAGCTAATACATCTTCTTTGTATAAAACTGTATCAGGTGGACAAATCAGTTGACTAATTCACTGGTGATTTACAAGTGTAACTTGGTATTTATTATATATTCCTACTGAAGCCTGTAAAACATTGGGGTTATAAGCATATATATATAAATGATACGGTGCCAATGAACTTGATTGCCTATGCTATTAAGTAGTTAGAAAGGTCCCTTTTTTATTTGTTAATCCACAAAAGACCATTTCCCAATAATAAATGAACACACCAACACTCTGATTTAGAGGTGAAGAGACTTTAGCTGTATGGATTTCACAATTAAATAAATAATCATTAGCATATTTATTGTATTAGTACAGATGTAGTTTTGACTGCTCAATACTAACTCATCTGTCTTCAGCTAAAGGTGCATATAATTATGTCAACAGTCTGAATAATGACTGATAAAGATGCACAACTGTTTTCACCTAATGCTCATGCTGGAAAACAGCATTGCAGAAGAACACCTGGGAATCCTAGTAGTTAAAAAGATGACCATGAAACAGCAATGCGACATTGCAGCCAAGGACAACAGCATGCTGGGCTGCCTTAGAGCATTGCTAGAAGTTCAAGGGAAGTGATCCTTGCCCTCTACTCAGGCTCAGGGAAGGTCTTATCAATGTGTATAAATACCTGAAGGGGAAGTGTTTCAACCAGACTGGTCAGACCAGGGGTCCTAGCAGTTTCAAAATTCTCTCAGGCTAAATTAAGGTGAAATGACACCAAACAATTGATTAAATGTTTTATTTAATGTAGAAGCAACCTGAAATTTGAAGGTGTAGTCATTGTGGGTTCTACTGGAACTTTTATAAGAAGAAAGGAAAAGCGAGGAAAAGGAAAAGAAAAGAGAGAGAGAGACATCACCACCCTTGGATCATGCAATGACGGTGACTGATGTGGTAATCCTCCAGTGGTGGGCAGGTGCCTGGGTCCCTGAGTTTGTGCCTTTTATAGTCTAGTCCCTGCCTCTCAACCGCACCAGTCATGCCCCTTGAGGTTTTATATAACTCTTGAACACCTTGCAGGTTTTTTATCTTTCAATCTTCTGTGCAGGCACCATTGTGGGAGTGACTACAAGGGGTCTTCTGGGTGGTTGTAAGCCCCTTCCTCAAATAAACCTTGTGATTCACTTTGCCCAGCAACACGGAACTGTGCATCCTCCAGCATGACCCCCATGTCTCACCATTACAATGTCACCAAGGTGTTTGAGACATACATTAACTCTTTCAGTCTTTCACTGGAAGTTAAGAAGATGGATCCAGGCTCTCAGTGGTATATAGTGATAGGACAAAAGGCAGTGGACACAAACCAGAATACATAAAATTCTACTTAAACATGAGAAAAAATCTTTTTCTTGTAAGGATGGTCAGACACTGGAACAGGTTGCCCAAAGAGGTTTGAGAGTGTCTATCATTGGTAATAATCAAAGATCAGCTGATATGCCCTTGAGCAACTTGCTGTAGTTGACCCTAATCGGAGCAGCAGGATTGGACCAGATGGTCTCCAGGATCTTTTCTGACCTCAACTGTTCTGCAAGTCTAATATTCAAACAACATATGCACAAGCATATATGAACTGTTTACATGTTCTGTATATAAATAATAAAATAATATAATACTGATCTCTCAGTATGTTTATAATATAGACGAACGATTTAAACATTTATTTTATATTATTTATATATAAAGTGCATATAATATTTGTCTAGACAGTGTTCTGACAAACACAGAATTAGGCACACACCAAGGAAAACCACTTTCCAGTAGTATTGGCTACCAGTGCTTTCAAATAAACAAAACCCATTGTCTGCTTGCAGCATAGATAGAGGAGACAATCGGAGTCCTAAATTTACCTTAGAGCTTTTAAATCTCCATAAAAATGCACAAGTAGTACAGTTCACTGAAAAAACTCAAGTGGCAAATTCATTCTTTCATAACAAAAAAATTAAACTGGATATCTTTGTTCAGTCTTAGAAGTGGCCCCTGACACAGCCAGCAGCAAACACAACTAAATACCATCTTCTCTCTCCTGCATTGATCTTTATTTCACTTCAAGGACTAAGGAAAATGAAATAAAATAGAGCTAGATGTTTTCAGCTCCTGACACTGCTGTTACAGTTTTCCTTTGCCTCCTAAGCCATACTCTTTTTTCTTTTGTTAGGCAAGATACTGCTGCAAGAAGGTTGTTGTTTACTATACATATTTCTTAATTTTGTAGGAAAGAGTAAATATCCTGTTGTGCTCAGAACCTATGGTCATTTATCTGCACTTCTCTTCCCTTGCTTACATCACATTAAAGACATGTGGGCAGATGAAGGATTTTATTTCTCTTTATTTCCAGCTCTTCCTCCTGCAAGGGTTTTCCTTCAAAAAGTCTCTTTACACACTGCAACAAAAGATAAATTACTATAATTAAGAAACTCCTCTGCAGATTTTCTGCTCCTCTTTAATATATAGCATGATTTTTATTCATTGTAAGAATTTTCTTCATCAGTAAAATCCAATTCCATGAGGAAAAAATCCAGAGCACACCCTTAAGCGCTGCTGTTTTCGCTTTCTCCAGAACAGTCCTTTCCTTAGGATGAAGATATAGTTGAGGTGGTTTTGTTCTTTTCAAAACAGCAACAGCTCATTAAAGCTCAATGGTTAAGAATTGCCCTCAGAAAACAGAAGATCTGGTTTAACTCAGTGGTGAAATCTTACCTCTCATTTGTCAAAAGTATACTTTAACCTGTAAACTACAGAAGGGGTAAGAAAAACTGATACCTGCTGTGTCTCATTTCTCCAACTACAACTGAATTATTTTAGAATTAAGAATGAGTCAGAGGGTCAGAGACATGGAACAAACAAGAGCAATTCCTATAGCTTAGTGAGCAAAACATTCAACAGGGACATGACAGATCACAGCTCTAGTTCGGGTTCCCTGTATTACTGCTAGTATGCATTTCATTACTTATATTTATTATTATTTATTGACAGATCTGTTCCATGACAAAACTAATGGCTTATTCCACACAGTCCTGTGGAAATTTCTTTCATGTTTCAAGTTCAAGGACTGTGTGAGGAAACTGCTTCTAAAGATCAGATGTTAACAGTTTACCCCTTCTGTTTGTTTGCCTGCTCATACAAATTCTGCTGGGTCATTCCTTCTATTCAGCTTTGTTTTGTTTTATTAAACTCCGCTTTCACTGAAAATTGTATTAAATCTAGCTGGGTTGGTTTGTTGTCTGTTTGTTAAAGTATAGAATTGTTCCTTTAAATATATTTTATAAATGCTGTATATTTGCCCATCTAGACTTTCACAGAATTGCTGAGGTTGAAGTGGACTTGAGGAGACCTTCTAGTCTAACTCCCTTACTCCAGCAGGTTACCCCCTGGACTGTGTCTAGTAGATTTTGAATATCTCCAAAGACAGAGACTCCACAGGCTCTCTGGGCAACCTGTTCCAGTGCTCAGTTACTCCCACAGGAAAAGTTATTTTCTTATGATTGGATGAAATGTCATGTTTTTTAATTTGTGACAATGGTGTCTTGTCTTGTCAATGGGTGCCTCTAAGAAGAAATTGGCTCCTGTATCTTCTTTCCCTCCCATTGGGTATTTTCTTTAGCTTTCTCTTCTCCAGGCTAAACAATCCCAGTTGTCTCGGCCTTTCCTCATAGGAGAGATACTCCAATCCCCTCATGATCTTCATGGCCTGCACTGGACTCACTCCAGCAAGTCCATATCTTTTTTGTACTGAGGAGACAACAACTGTATCCAGCATTCCATGTGTGTCTCACCAGTTCCGAGCAAAGAGGAACTATCACATTACTCAACCTGATGGCAGCACTCCTCCTAATTCATCCCAGAATACTGTTAGCCAACTTTGCAATGAGGGTGTTTCATTGGCTTATATCCACCAGGACCACAAAGTCTTTCTCTGCAGAGCTGCTTTCCACATAGTCACACCCCCCAGCAGGTAATAGTGGGTGGGGTTATTCCTCCCCAGTGGAAAAACTTAGCATTTCCCTCTGTTGAACTTCATAAGTTTCTCTAAGCCTATTTCTCCAGCCTGTTCCACACTTTCTAAATAACAGTACAACCATGTGGTATATCAGCCACTCTTCCCAGTTATGTGTTATCTCCAAACTTGCTGAATGTGTACTCTGTCCCAACATTAATGAAGATGTTTAACAGTATTGGCCCAGTATTGACCCTGGAGTACACCACCTGTGACTGATCTCCAAATGTACTTTCTGCCACTAATCAAAACTCTCTAGGCCCCACTATGCATCCAGTTTTCAGTCTACACCTTTGACTCCATATCTAAACTATACTTTGTCATCTTGCCTGTGAGGATGTTATGGGAGAGAGTCAAAAGCCTTACTAAAGCCCATGTAAATAACACCCACTGCTCTCTCCTCCTCCAGCAAGCTAGTCATCTCATTGTAGAAGACTATCAGGTTTGTTATATATGATTTTCCATTTGTAAATCCATGCTAACTACACCAAATCACCTTCTTGTTCTTGCCTTCAGAAATTATTTCCAGGGTTTTTTCCATCACCTTCTGAGGGACTGAGGTGAGACTGACCAACCTGTAGTTTCCCAGATCATCCTTCTTGTCCTTCTTGAAGATAACACTTACAACTTCTTTTATATATAACATAGTATCTCATATGATTTTCTCTATACTAAAATTCAGCAGTAGCAATCCAGACAGAAAAAAACATTATGAAAATATTTGTCTGTTTATATGAACTCCTGAACTTTCTTATTTGCCTGAGGAGCCAGACCTTGTCACTTAGCTTCAGTGATTATGTCTGTACTATTATTTCAACAGTGCCAGGGTATGTACACAGGCAATGGAAAATTCAGGTTATACTGTTAGTTTTTCAGGATGGATATAACAATGTCTAAGCCACCTTGTACTCTTCCAAACATTTCATAGGAAGAATTCAAGAGGAAACACCTCTTTTGGGGCTAAGGGAATTTAATAGCAGAGTCAGATCATGCCAGCTGACTTTAATGCCAGAGAATGGTCTATTCATATTTAATTTATTAGTATATCCATAACCAATGCTTTTTCTCTTCAAATAAGGTTTTTTAAAACAAAATCCTACAGGTGATTATGAAAGAATAAAAACAGCATATTCTTATCAATAGATAGATATGTTACAGGACTGGATAAAGTTTGGCATAATCCAAAGGTCTTGGCTGTTGCATGCAAGGTCAGAGATTTGGCAACCAGTCTGAATATGGACATACCAGAAACCGTGGATGACTGGTGTTTTTTGCATATGCTTCGCCTGTAATAAATTTTTCTTCAAAGAAACACAGTTAAAATATACCAGATCAAAGCACAAGTAAGAAATTCAAATTTTAAACCAAAATAATCACTGTGACTTTTTTTTTTGTGCTCGCTCTATATCCTTTGAGTGTTTTTGTAGAGAAGATTTAATACCAAGTATATCTTTGAATATTATGGAGATCAACTAACTATTTAGGGATTGTTTATATACAGCAAAAGAGAAACATATAGTCTGCAGTAATTATTATCATGTAAATTCTTCAGGAAGGGAATGTGAAGTATCTGTGTTTTGAAAAGTGGTGAATACCCTACAAAGGTGCTGCAGATCAATAACAGAATTGAGTTGTTGATCAGCTTGCTCTTGAATGTTTTCTGATGCCTCAGTGATTAACAATGATTCTTCTTAATCACTTAGAAAAGCTGAGAATGGAATGTTTACTGCTTCTAGTAAAAAAAAAAAAGCATGCAAAATTTTCAGCTGTCTGCCTTAGGCATAAAGATTTCTTCAGTCCATTAGAAAATTACTGGTTTTGTGAATTTGTTCCTTTCCATATTTCTCTCTGCTATGTCAGAGAGAAGTTATGAAATTATATAGCACTTTTCTGAATCCATGATGTAGACTCTTTCTGACAATGCAGTCACTGGAGGACACTCCCCAGGGTTGTAAAGCAATGCGAACTACAGGTTTCTTTAAGAAATGGAAAGCATTCAATAGCTTTATTTGCCAAATACAACACATGCTTTTGCATGGATCACAGAGTAAATCATATAATGGACTGAGATAAAAAGCAGCTCTGTCACATATAAAGATTTGAGTTTGCTCTTTTGCCACTTGTTCTTTGCATATATATCAAAGAGTACTTAAATTACTGTCAAATCTAGGAAACTATGATTACAGATGTGTGAGCTGTGCAACATCCTTCTAATGGAAAATGGCAAACACACTTGTCCAGAGACAGCAGTTTTCTTGTCCTGAAGTGATTTATTTCTGCAGAGTTTGCATCCATACAACTAAATTCTTACTCTTCAAAATATCATGGCATCATCCAGTCCAAGTACTGGCAATTTTTCCTGGCCCATACTAACCCTCAAGCCATTCTAGAGTCCGCCTGTGAAAGTAATAGTTGTCCCGAGACAAAAAAACAAACAAACAAAAAAAAACAAACAAACAAAAAAAAAAAAAAAACAAAAAACAAACAAACAAAAAACCTTAAAAGTGCAATTTATCAGTATAGACAATTAACTTCAGAATCTGAGAAACCATTAATTTAAAAACAAAGTCTCTGTTGTAAAAGCAGATTTTGCTATGACATGTTCTCAGACAGTGCTGGAGACTATCAGGCCATTACTTCTTACCAGATTATGGGAATCATAGATCAACGTTCAAGTAACCTCCCCTCTTCAGACATATATTTTATTCCTATGGTACAGCAAAATCTGTTTTCCAATGAGAAAGAAATTGGTGTCTACTGAATTCTGCTGAGTTCATAAATAGATGGCATAAGGATCAATTGAGCATCAAGGGTAAGTCCAAGTACATATTTAAGCCTACCATCCAAAACGTTTCGCTAGGACAGTACAGACTGGTATAGTAATTATCTAAGGAACAAGCAGTTAATTCCAGGAGACAAGGAACAGTTCCCAAAATAATTTCTCTAAGGTGTCCTCTATCAAACTGAACAAGACATGGTGACTTTGTCTCAAATTCCATCTAGGTGGGCAAATCAGTTTTTATGTTTCCCTTCCATATTAAAGTAATGAAATCAAAACTAGGTTTATTTTTTTGTTTATTTTTTTTTTTTTTTTTAATGTTCGATAGCAATAATAGCCTTTGATGATCCTTGTCATCCTGCAGTGAAGTGTAAAAAGTGTAAACACAATAAATTTAGCTGTGGTGTGAAGATCATCTAAACAAAAAGCAGAATAATACTCTCTTCTTTCATGTCATCAGAAATTGAACTGTTGCATGAAACAGGAATACAATAACATCCCATACAATATTAAATGTATATATTTTAATACCTCTCAGAAGTTCACATAAATTACAATTTTTAGTGATAGAAAACATAAACAATTTGAGACAATATCCATATTATTGAGATAAGTGGTATCAGGTGTGAATTTTCTGCAAAAATATTTTGCATGATAAAGCATAAAACAATAAAAAAATGCAGGGATAATGAGTATTCTTTATTTTGTCCTATGAACCTCATGATACATTCCAAAGTTCCAATGAAAGTGAATGGATGACTTTAGAATTATAAAGCAGTGTCTAATGTCATAATCTGTGAACATTTGGAGCAGAAATCTATAAAAATGTAAAACATGGCAAAGGAAAGGAATAAGGAGGAAGATACATATATGTATGTGGGGAAAAAAGGAAAAATCAACTAATTCAGCAATTCTAATCTGCTTATTTTAACATTTGACAACTCCTCCTAGATAATTTATTTCTTTGTACATGTATGTTCTGGAAGCTTTCTTTCCAACAACGGGGTATCCAGTGTTCAGTGTGTTGTATATCTGTCATTTGAAAGACATTTAGAAGGATGAAATGATATATCTGTTAAGTCAGATGTTCATTCTTTCTGCAAGTCCTCCTTTTTCTATGTGTTGACACAAAATAGTTTTTCTTTCAGTTTCTTCAAAACTACTTTTTGGCTGCTGGGACTTTATATTGTAATTTAATCATACCTTCTTAAAGAAATGTTTGACCATGGCATGGAAAAATGTCAAATAAGATTTTCATTGCTTTCATATCACCAGGTGTTGAGAGAGGATTAGTTCAATTTCTAGGGAGTGTCTACTGTTAAGTGGGAACTAACAGTAAATCTACCTGCTACAGATCCTTTGAATGTGCCGGGATCTGCTGTTGCATTAGCAGGAGTATGTAGTTTGCTTATTAGAATTAGAGACACATTCTATCTGCTGTATATTATGGGATTAAAAAAAAAAACCAAAACATTCCATTGCTTGAGGGATTATTCATAGTGTGAATAAGTAGAAGAAAAATTTGTAAAAACTACGATAATTTGAAACCTTCATCAATCTAAATATAGGGATGACTGTCAGCTTCTTTTTATAAGCCCTGAAAGAGCAATGCAACACTGACAGTAACAAAAAAGGAGACTTAGTCTTCAACTGATAACCATAAAGATGAGTCTGATGCAACATCAGACCTCCAGGAGAATCAGGGATGTGGAATCAGTGTAGTGAGGAAACAACAATGATCATGAGAAATATCAGTGAGTTTCTTGCTAAATTGTCTCTGAGTATTACTAACAGCTGTTCCGATGCTTACTGTTAGGATCACTCTGCAGCAAAATTGTTCCAATGATATATAAAATCAAAAATATAATCAGCCATTCTTCCTAAAGGAGGAGAGGGGATTACATAGACTTCATCACTAATTCATAGTATCTTGTTCATGGCCATAGAAAATCTTTCAAGTACGTTATTGCAAGAATTATGTACTATCACATAAGTAACTATTATTCTCATACTAATTAATATTTTCAGCTCGTTCTGCCCCTACGTTAGCAACTTGCCTCTTTGTATTCTTTTTCTTACTTTATTTCCCCCATCTTTAAACTATTTTATTAATCTAAGTAGCCACCATCATGTAATTTTGTTGATTTGGATAGAGGATATTTCCTTTCTCTCCAGTAAACCCATCTTCTGAAATAGCTGCACTACACAGTTTATAGAATTTTGTTGGGATTGTGGTTGCCTAAAAAACTTAAAAAGTGAGTTATATTATCTTTCTGTCATTGTACATAACTTTGTATTTTTTGCTCTCTGAAAACTAATGAGTTCAAGGAAAGAACAGCATTATTTGGATTTGTAGATATTTAATTTAAATTTGATTTATATAGTTTTACAACATAAAAAAAAGTGCACCAGAGCATGCAGTGCTGGCCATTAGTTTCACCTTGGGTATGTGAGATTATCTTTCTGGAATTCTAATTATTTCATTTCAGTAAGATACTCACTATCAATGATCATGTTTCATTCAGGTATTTTGCTGAGGGTTCTTCTGTAGGTTTTGCTTCAGGATTACAAAGAAAAAAATCAGTTTTACAACTGTGAGGTGAATGGGGAATGAAGCATGATTTCTTTGAATCATCAAAAAATTGTTTTGCAAATCAAAACAAGGAATTCATTCACCAATTCCCATGGGCAGGCAGGCATTCAACCATCTCCAGGACAGCCGGGCTCCATCACATGTTACGGTGACTTGAGAAGGCCATCCTTCTGAATGTCCCCCCGTTCCTTCTGCTTCCCCCAGATTTATATGCTGAGCATGATGTCATATGGTACAGGATATCCCTTTAGTCAATTGGGATCGGCTGTCCCAGCTGTGTCTCCTCCCAAATTCTCATGCACTCCCAGCCTACTCACTGGTGGGGTGGTGCAAGAAGCAGAAAACGCCTTGACTCTGTGCTCAGCAGTAACTGTATTATCAACACTGTTTTCAGAACAAATCCAAAACATAACCCCCCACTAGCTACTATGAAGAAAATTAACTCTAACCCAGCCAAAACCAGCACAAGGGTATTGATATTCTGTAGTTCTTGTGTCATGTTGTCATATTTGTCAGCTTCACATAGATACCAGATTTTTTATGACATCTCAGCTAACATTAGATACCTAAACTTAGGCAAGTCAGTAGAGCTTTTCTGATTGATCAAGACAGGCAATTGACCCTAGAATATGGGTCTGCAATCAGTCACTAGGAATGGGACTCAATTGCCTAAATAGAAGCATTTATGCCCTAAAGTATCTAAGGTACCCACATGGGCCTGATAGATATGACACAGGACTTAAACCAGACTCAGGTTCTTGTGGCAGCTAGAGGCCTGGTAAATTGCTACAGGATATCACAAGCGTCACTGAATAACTATAGTTAGGTGTCCTGGTTTTGGCTGGGATATAGCTAATTTTTTCTTCTAAGTACCTAGAATAGTTCTGTGTTATGGATTCAGTATGGGTTTTGGGATGAGAATAGTGTTGATAGTATACTGATGTTTTTAGCTGTTGTTAAGAAATCAAGGACTTATTAACTTCTCATGTCCTGCTACTGCACAGGTACACAAGAAGCTGGGAGGGATCATAGCCAGAGCAATAGACTCAAACTGGGCAATGAAATATTCCATATCATACAACATCATTCTCGGTATATAGATGAGGGTAGACCAGGAAGGTTGCTCTTGCTTCCAGGATTGCAGTTTTGGGATTCTCTCTTATCTGGTATTGCTAGCCAGGACTCGGCTGGACATCATTCAGCAGGTGGTGAGGAATTACATTCTGCATTACTCCTTTGTATTTTCCATTATTACTATTACTATCATCATTATTATTTTTATTTTATTTCAATTATTAAATTTCTTTTATCACAACCTCCTTATTTTTACCTCTCCAATTATCTCCCCCGTTCCCTGGGTTGGTGTCCTGTGTTGAGTGAGTGGTGGGGTTTTTTGTTTGGTGGCAGGGGATGCAGGGGTGGCCCCCTGTGAGAAGCTTCTCGAAGCTCCCCCAGCTCCAAGTCAGCTCCACCTCTGTTTGGAAACTGAACAAATCAGCTGCACCTATGCAATAATGTATTTAAGAAGGGACATGATGATGAGCAGGGGGCCTTGTGAGGAGGAGTCGTGGCAGCTGCATGAACACCAAGGTCAGTGGAGGAATGGAGGAAGAAAGGAGGGGGGAGGTGTGCCGGAGCAGAGACCCCCCTGTATCCTATGGTGAGACGGCAAGGTGGCCCCCCCCTCACCCATGAAGATCTATGGTGGAGCAGACATTGATTTGTGGCCTGTTTTTCTTTTCACCTGGATGAGTGAAGTGCTGGTGCCCGAAGAAGGCCAGGGTCTTGTGGGAAAAAGGTAGACCCCGCTGCTGCAATTTAACACTGGGAGGATTGCAGCATGCGGGGATGCCCATGCCGGAGCAGCTCGGGAAGGGCTGCAGCTGTGGGAGAGAGACTCCTGTGGAAGACTGTCTTCTGGGAGAAGGGGACCATGACGGAGTAGGGGGGGCAAGTTCCAGAACCCTTCCCCCCCCCAAAGATGGAAGAAGTGGCAGCACTGATTGCACACACCCTCCCCCCCATTCCCTGCCCCTGCGCTGCTGGGGGGAGGAGGTAGAGATATCAGGAGCAGATCTGAGCCTGGGAAGAAGGGAGGGGTGGGGAGAAGGTGTTCTCAACATGTGGAAATACGTCTCACTGTCCTACTTTGTTACGTGTTGTAGGTGTCTGTAATAAATGTATGGCTTTTGTTCTTCCCCTAACGAGTCTGCCTTTTGCTCATGACCATCTACGGTGGTCAGTTGCTAACCCGGCTCAAACCACTACAGATGGGGAAGGTGAGTGAGCAGCTGAATGGTGTTTGACTGCCACCTGGGTTTAAACCAGAACATAAGGCAATGGAGTTGTGCTGCATGTTGGACTAGACTGAATTCCCTTGTAGTGGTATTGTTCTCACTTCACTAACTACAGTAGGCTCTTAATTCACTATTTTGATCATGATTAGCAGCATGAAGTTGGATGTGATGAATCACACATTATGGAGCGTCCCTGGTCTCAATTCGGTTTTCTACACACAACTTTCCAGTGCTATTTGACTCCTCATGCCTAGTGTGCCTAAGACATATGCACAGGGATGGTAAGTATGACATGAAAAATACAGGTGGAAATGTGCCCTCTGTACACAGAGAGAATAGTCTAGGAAATCTTAAATGGCACTAGATTCCTTTGCATGGACAAGTGAATGGAGCCTTCTATACCTTCAATACCAGAAAAATAGTTCTATTACAGCATAACTTTACATAGAGGAGAAAAAAATCTTATCATAAAATGAATCACAGAATAATGGAATGGTTTGTATTCAAAGGGACCTGAAAGATCATCTAGTTCCATCCCCTCTGCCATGGGCAGGAACACCTTCCATTAGACCAGGTTGCTCAAAGCCCCATCCAACATGGCCTTGAACCCTTCCAGGGAGGGAGCAGCCACAGCTTCTCTGGGCAACCTGTTCCAGTGTTTCACCACCCTCACAGTGAAGAACTTCATAACATCTGATCTAAATCTACCCTCTTTCAGTTTAAAACCATTACCCCTTGTCCTATCCCTACACTCCCTGAAAGAGTCCTTCCTCACCCTTCCTGTAGGCCTTCTTTAAGTACTGGAAAGCCACTATAAGGTTTCCCCAGAGCCTTCTCTTTTCCAGGCTGAACAACCCCAGCTCTCTCAGCCTGTCTTCATAGGAAAGGTCCTCCAGCCATCCGATCATCTTTGTGACCCTCAGAATTCATGGATATTTGGAATAAATGCAGAATTCCAGGTATGAATAAGACAGTGTATTGCACTGTGATTTAATAACCTTGCACAAAATAGACATTATAAATAAGGCAACAGGTACACAATTACAATAGCTATCAAAGTCACAGAGAGTAGTTTGTGATATCCTGTACTAATAACAATATCAGGTAAAATTAGAATTTAATGTGGATTGATTTTCATTCAAATTGATGAATCAAGTGGCAGAATTCTGAGAAGTGTCTGGGCACCTTTCTGAAAATATGTATTAGCTCTGGCAGCTAAAAAAAAAACATTAAGACCCATTGTTTAAAATTAAAACCAGCTTGTTTGTTCAGAATTTCATTATGTTTTTTGGGAAAGCACACATAGAGCATGTCCCATGACAGAATGTGTAGATTAATTTTTTATAAATTATATACGTACATCCTCATCACTGAAATTCTTGATCAAAAATCTGCTTGAAATGTTACCAGATTTCCAGATTATTAGTTGAAATTTAGGTCAGACTCTATGGTCTGTTCTGCAAAACTGTTAGGGTAGTCTCACCCTTTTCATTTGGAACACCTGCCTACATGCACAAGCAACCTGATATGTTTGTTATTAGACATCTTGGCTGGCATTTCTAGGACTAAGAATGTCCTAAGTTTCTGAGCATACTCTTAAGGAGTCACCACACCTACGTTCTCAGCATTTTTATTCATATGCCTGTCTTCCTGCAGGTTTCATACTACAGTAATGAGGGCCCAGAAGAGCTCAGAGTTGATGGCTAATCACAGTTTGAAGAAAAACTGCCTATATCATTCCTCTGTAAATAAAGGAATTAATTCTCCATGACTAATACCACCTGTAACTAGAACTTTCATAAACATTCTTTCCTTTCAAATAAAAATAATTTAAAAAGATAAAGTTACTATCTAAAATCTGTGTGAACAAAGTTTTAGAAATATGCTTTGACCTACTATCCTTCATATAAGAAAAAGAAGTGAACATCACGATAGTTCTCAGTGAGGACATAGAGAAGTAAGACAGTTTGGAGAACTAGGCCTACTCATCAAACTGAATGCAACTCCACAGTCTAACTCTTTCAAGATGTTGGCAGAGGCATGAAATACATTATAAGAAGTAAAATTTAATTTCCAAGGAAAAAGATTTAAGTTTATTTGCTGATTAATATAAATCAGACAACATATCTGGGGCACTAAGTGAAAATTAAACACAAAATAAACATATCTGGAACATAAGAAACATACTTATAAAGCAATTAATTTATCTTCAAATAGCTACCACAGAGAATTATTTTTCCATTAAAATATTTAGAAAGTGTTTTTGACAAAACTTTACTGACTACCATTTTTGGAAGACCTCACAGTTTAGTATTTCTAGGTTTGGTCTCATCTATCCTTTATCTGGTGATTTTATGTCAACTGACTTTCTTTTGGAGTGCCTGACCTTTGTTTTTTTGTAAAGTAAGGCACAAGATTTTCAGATTCTGAAGAAAAAAGTAGTTTAATGAAACCGTAGAAGTGAGGTTTTTATTAAAAGACATCCTTATCATCACAGAAAACTAGAGGTTCTTGGAGTTTCCTCTCAGCACTGTATTACCTGTTAAGGACCTCATGGATCTTTGAGGAGATCAGCCCTAAGTGGAGTATTCACATAGGTTCCACAGGAAGCAAAATTTCTCACTTCTCACTCTGGTTGAAACACACAATTCTCTGACCTCACTTTCAGTGGCCTAGACATGTCAGAGAATGAACATCTAGGAAAGTAATACCCCAAGCTGGACCAAAACATTGCAATGTAGATATAACTCCTATATTCCCAGACAGAAAATGAGAGAGGACATCTTTAATATCTCTTTCATTCACTTCTTTGTTTTCCCGATGCACTTCTGAGAACATCTGTGAGTATTTATCTGGTTTTATTCCTAATATAAAGCTCATCAGCTATCCCTCAACAACTTCCATATCTGCTTATTTACAGTGAAATTCTGAAAATAATATAATCTTATATTCTTTATTCAAAACTTTTAGGGGGACATGCACTGAATGAAAGAGCAGTTGCAGATTTGTGTCCACATTATTTTCTAAATACAGCATGGTGACTTCTCCACCATCAAACACAGAATGTTATACAACACATGGAATTTTAGGACTCAAATCATCAGCATTGTGGAGCAGGAAATTGTTCTGTCTCATTTCAGAGAAATATAATCTATTTATTATATTTATGCCATGAGGTTTTTCTGCTACGTGTCAATGTACTCTGTCTTCTTCCTTGTCTTTAGTCATCAATAGCACAAATAGAATCAAAAGCAAATATACTTATCATAAAGTTTCATATTATTATGTACTCAAACAAACAAACAAAAAAATTCAAATGATCTATTGTTCTGAAAGAAGAGTCTCAAAGAACTGTAGGAATTGGTGCCAACAGCTGCATTGAATAATCTGAAAGATGTTTCTGTTTGTTTTTTTTTTTTTTTTTTATTTTTTTTAAAATATTTAGTACTAAACAAGCTGTGATGACAGTAGAGAACAACAAATGTATTAAATAACAGAGCATCTATTCAGGAAAATACAGCATTTATTAACACTTGAGCATGTAGACATTTATTTTTCAAACTTACTGCAAGCTATATTCATAAGAAAAAGTATATCCATTTTAAACATTTTATTTGAGTGAATAGACATATTGGAGCAAAAGACATTTGGAGGAAAAGTCTTTCAAATGTTACTGGTACTTCAGTCAACTACAAATCCCTCCCATAAGTCTTGCAGCTTATGACTGCAACAAGAAGCAAAAAGTAAGGTCAGAGCCATCCTCAGCCCTCCACATCACTGGAGTGAACCCAGGAGTAGCTCACATGGAGATAAGGAAGAACTGAAGCCAGGTTGCACCTTTCCCCATTTGGACTCACTCCATGCAGACCAAATGTGCATGAGTCCATGTGAAAACACAAAACTTGCTGTACCTTTCCCTGTCAGCAGTGACCTGGATTTTGACCTACATCTACATGTTTGTAAAAAGTCCCTTATAAACCATGGGATGTCTTACACCAAACATGTTTTGTTGCATTTTGTTTATAAAAAAGTAAAGACTGCATTAGCTTGTGGTTAAAGGACAAGCTCAAACACAAAAGACAAGGGCACAAGCCTGAGTCCTTCCTCTGCAACCTCAGATAATCTAATTTCCTTCTCAGTTCCTGAAAAAATAGAACAGGAATGATAATCAATAATGTTTCATGACCTTACAGAGATAGTGTGTGCATCAATGCATAGCAATATGATGGGAATCAAGTCTGTGAAGAAACTCCTAATATTCTTATTTCTGAACTCTGCAGGAGTTTCACAGTCATAACTACCCTGAAAATTTCCATATCAAAATTACCATAAAGTTGTGGCTGTTCCTGCTGTAGGCAGAAAAAGAGAGAGAAACTAAGAAAAAAATCCTTAAAAGGCAATTTTCTGAGCCACTATCTCCTATTGCTATGCACTTAAGAAAGGTTTCAAAAGCCCTGTGAATGAAGCACTCCATCCTCATGTTTTTGTGAGACAAGGCTCAGTGCCTACTAGGTCTGAGCTTGCTCCACATGATGGTAACATAGCTGAAATGGCAGTTCCACAACTTTTATTGTGTTATACAACCTCCTGAGCAAACAGGATGAATGAGGAAAGAAGGGGGGCTGAAGAGACAATGGGTTCTGTATCCTCTTTATAACATCCATAAATGCAGACTTATCCAGCTGAGAAAAAGGTGAAGACCCTTGAACTGGTTCAACTACTGGCTGTTCCCTGACTAGCACTGCACTAGTAGTGACTGGAGCATGTTAAAGTATAAATTATATGAAGTCTGCTGGATGCTAATCAATTCCTTTCTGCTTTGAGATGTTCTGAAGTAGTTGTGTTAGCAAAAACTATTCTTTGGGAAATGACTGGTATCATTTCTCTCATGCAGACTTTATGAAAGAGACAGAGGCCGAAAAAATGGGTATACCTGCTGCTGTGTTCACTATATCCACAGACAGGCAAAGTGAATAGGCACTGCAGAATTTGTCAATGTATTCTTAAAATTATAAGTAAAGTTGATTTCGAATTATAAATCTGTGGTGCACAGAGTTCTTAAACTCAGAGAGGCAACAATGACTATTTACATTCTGAAATAATATAATTTTAGGACTTCCCAAAACAGAACATTTTCACACTGCCACTCCTAGATATGTCCTGTAAATAAGTACAGATAATGTAATCCAAATTTTGGCAACTTTCCAGGAAAGCTATACAGTTCATTGCTGAAGAACATAAAATATAAATTGAATAGGATATCCTGTTTTGTGGAGTTTATTGCTTTCCACTGCTGCTAGATGTATTCATGCATTCCAGCTGACCTTTCTTAGCTTTCACAGCAGGAGGGATTAGCTTGAATTTGCCACCCGCATTGCCCCTTTTACCCATCTCACCAGAAATTTAGATAGCTGAAAATTAGAGCAACATGAAGCTCCAGGGAATCAATTCACAAAGAGTGATATTAAATTTTCCTTCAATCTGGAGGCACATGCAGCTGTGACACTTGAATTTCAGATAAAACCACGTGCAAATGCCCTCACCAGGGGGCTGGTCCAGGGATGAGGCAGAACAGAAGGCTGGTATCTGCTAACTCTTTCCTTATTCCCTCTACAAGTAGCCTCCTATGAGAGAGCAATGTTTTTTGGGGAAGAAGAAGGACTTATTAATTAGGACACAAATACACAAGGTAGCCTGAGTTGCAGAGCCATTACCAGTTCTAGAAGAAACTTGGATGGCTCAAGGTTTTGAGCTGAGGATTTCCAGATCATACAAATAGTCTTATAATCCATTAAGTGGGAAAGGACAGACACTTTAGGGTAAACCTGGTCATTAAAGTTTGCCCTATCACCCACATGCCTTATATCAAGCCAAATTTCTTTGCAAATCTTGATCTAATTTTCTATTCACAGCATGCAGAACAGCAGATAGATTGTTTTCATTTGAACCCTTGGCAACCTAATCTACAGCTGAATTCCCTAATACCTATAAATATTCCAGCTTCTAGTTTCTGAACAACAGTGTCTGAACCAAACCAAAATATCAACCTAGTCACTCAAAAAAAATCTAGTTTCAGACTTGCTTGAGGCCTCTACATAAAGAGGTAGGTTTATAACTAAAGGTCAAGCAAGTTTGTGTTTGTGGTTTTATTACAGATATATCACTGTTCTGTTAATGACATAACAATTGTGATGGCATTTATTTGATGGCTCCATAATTGATAACAGTATTGAGAGAAAATGAAGTGCATGAATTCTCACAATACCATCTACCAAAGAGAAATATCTTTACAAAAGAGGCAAGAGCAACCACATTTTTACACTCCTGCCCCAGAGGAGTTTTTCATTAAATACATATTTACTTACAGAGATAAAGTTCAATGGTAATAGCTATTTCACAAATAGTGCCGTGCAGTTTATGATTATTACAGTCAGTTAGACAGCAGAGGGCACTGAAGGGAACATTATAATAGATTCCTTTGATATAATCACCACTGCCACCAACTCCTGATGGCTTGAGGCTCAGTATGAATGAGTGTCTGCAGCCCTTGTATTTTATTAATATTGTTGTTTGTCTAATAAGAAAGCCATTTACCTGCTGTGTGCAATAAGGTTCCTTGATAGATGTTATTGCTTACTTTCCTCTTATTCAGTGTATTGGCTCTTGTAGAAATATGGGATAATGACTCTTTTTCTTTTTTTAACTTTTTTTTAACTTTTTTTGAGGTATCATTATGTACAGCATCATCCTTCACTATTTCTGTCTGAATAATTACTATTGCTTATTCCTAACTGTACACCTACCCACATTGCTTTTTAAATATTGGAATGCTTCATCAGAAACCTATTTGGTTTTTAATCATTGCTTGAACCCAGACAATGAATAGCAGGTTTTTTCCTTAGAGAAATTGTTATATCAGTTCAGACCAATGGTATGAAAGTGTTTTCACTTTTCTATCTTCCTTTTGATCTCTAATGGATTTAGACTGGTATTCCATCTAAAGAACAAGATCTGATATTCCGATATTTATGTTGTTTTCAACTGTAACAATTCTTGGTAATTCAAATGAATAGTCAATCCCTTTTGGTGTTTTCCATTTTGAGAGCATAAATTTCTTCCTGTAGTAATGAGCTTCACCATCTAGACAGGCAGTTAATTTCATTTCCCATCAGTCCTGACAACTGCATGTTAAGTCTTGTGAGGATACTTCCTATGACATTGCATGTATCACAACTGGTGCTTTTAGTGATGGGTTTATTGGGAATGAAATAACTCATCCTCAGTGATGTTGCAATTGTTATTCTTAATAGTACAATTGCACATGAATATTTCTGCAGCACTGATTTTATCCTTTGTCTGACTGTATTAGAAAAGACAGATTCATGAAAAGCAAGTTTTGTTTTTCTTTGCTAGTAGTAAACTCCCCACAATGGAAAAGATATCACAGTTCTATAGATTTTTAACCTTCTGTAGAATTACTTATCACAAATACATATATGTATTACATATACATGTTCAATATTACATATCATCCTGTGGTGATACACCCTGGGCACTGCCTGGTGGCGGAGCAGTTCTGCCAAAAAGGCCCCTCAGATCCTTTGTGCATAATCTGGAGCATTAAACCCATGTAGCACAAGAGGATAACTGCATCTGAGGATGTACTACCATGAGCATGGCTAGGAGACTAAAGAAAGTAACTATCCCCATCTCTGTCCAGCACTTGTTAGGCTACACCTGGAATATTGTCACAGTTTTTGGTTCCCCAAATACAAGAAATATGTTGATAAGTTTGGAGATGTTCAGAAGACTGAAGCTGATGATTTATAAACAGAGCTCAAGGCGTCAGAAGTGAAAATGGGACTGGAAGAGTGCACTGAATAAAATCCCCATGGCCATGAAATCACTGAATTCTCTTGACAAGTGAAACTGCTCAGTTTTCCACAGCTCTAATACCATTCTACTCTGATTTTGAGGCATTTGCAAAAGTCTAAACACAGTTTGCTTATATTTTTTGATTAGTTATTTAAGAAAGTCTTTAATGATAAATTAACATTTTCTTGAGCATCCAAGAAAAAATGTCTGTAAAAAATATGTAATTCTGAAAGTGTTGAAGTGCAAGGTGAGTGGCAAAGTATGTTTCAAAACACCTAGAAGTGTCTATGATGATTTAAAATTATATCCCTCATTTATCAGTCAAATTTATCACTGTATGCTGCAAAGATATCTTCAGTAAACAAAACAAATAGAATCATAAAATCATATAATGGTTTGTGTTTGAAGGAACCTTAAATATCATCTAGTTCCAACCCTCCCTGCCATGGGCAGGGACACCTTCCACTAGACCAGGTTGCTCAAAGCCCCGTCCAACCTGGCCTTGAACCCTGCCAGGGAGGGGGCAGCCACAGCTTCTCTGGGCAACCTGTTCTGGTATCTTACCACCCTCATAGTGAAGAACTTTCTTATATCTAATCTAAACATACCTTATTTAAGTTTAAAGCCATTACACCTTGTCCTATCACTACATGACCTTGTAAAATGTCCCTCTCCAGGTTTCTTGTAGGCCCCATTTAAGCACGGGAAGACTGTTATAAGGTCTCCCCAGAACGTTCTCTTTTCTACACTGAACTCCATCTCTCTCAGCCTGTCCTCATAAGAGAGGTGGTCTAGCCCTGATCATCTTCATGGCCTCCTCTAGACCCGCTCAAACATTTCTATGTCCTTCTTATGTTGGGGGCCTCAGACTTGATTGCAGTACTCCAGGTGGTGTCTCACAGGAGAGGAGTAGAGGGGAAGAATCACCTCCCTCAAACCTCTGGTCATGTTTCTCTTGTTGCAGCCCAGAATATGGTTGGCTTTCTGGACTGCAAGCTCACATTACAGAGTCATGTTGAGTTTTTCATCACACAACACCCTCAAGTCCTTCTCCTTGGGAGAAGGACTGATTTATGATATTCTGCAGTTACCTTCTGTAATGATCTATATATTTCCAGTACTTGATCATTGGTCAGGGTAAGACTATTTAGTTAATCTGCTTAAAGAATAATTCTAATATATAGGGGCTATGGTTATATATTGATATAGTTTTGAATCAAGGCCTAAAATTATCAACGTTCACTTTGTCCAAGTGAGGCAGCATATAGACTTCACACTCCAAAACCACATCAAAGTGTCAGGAGTTTTACTAACCCTCAATATGTGTCAAAGCCCTAGGAAAGACAAACTTTTTGTGTCAAAATCAAGAAAGAGGATGTCTGTAAGAGAAACAAAGCCACTCACTGAAAAAATGTCACTTCTGAGCACCTGCCTGTTGTAATTTCTCTTGTTAACCCCATACTCACATGATCCCTTATGGAGACAGCAGCTTCTTTTGACAAATTCCAGAATATTTGGCCAGAGATTTGTGGATGGAATATGTAGATAAGGCTTTAAATGATCTTGGAAGAAGAGATAAGGTACGAGGATAACTTTGGAAATGGGAAGTGGCACTTTAAAATTGATTACTGGGATCCCTTTTTCAGAGTTTAATTGGGGATAAAAACCTAAATATTGTTTTTCCTACATCAAAATGCAATCAGAGTTGTACTGTATGATTTTTCCAGTCTGTATTCTTAGTTAAAAGTGGCATACAGCTTTTCAAATCGAGCATCTGATTTACAAATGTCATTTAAATGTCTTCTGCATACATGCTAAAATACTTAATTTCTTTGCATAATAATTTTGGTAAGCAGACAACACTTTCAAATAAAGCATCATTTACAATATTAAATAAAAGAAATACTGGCATAAAAAACTGCAAATGCAATTTGTTTTGAAGCCCATTGACTTGCCATTTATATTAAAATCAGTTTAACATAAGCACTGTGGAACTTTAAACAGTGCAATTAAACCTTATTATGTATGACAAATAAGTCCATTATTAATGAGTTTTTTCAAAGAAAAAAGATTATTTGGTTGAATTAAAATCTAAATTGCTCCAGATATAATAAAAGCTACTGTCAAGCTCTGCACAGAAGACTCAATTATGTATGACACATGAACATGGCAAATAGAAGACCGAGGGCGGGGACCCTGCTGCCCTGCCTTTCACACAAAACACAGGTACAGCCCAGCTCTGAACCTCTGTGTCTGCAACAGCTCTGCTAAATGAGCTCTGTAGTGTGGTGCTTAATATTTGGTTATGGTGAGGAATCCATGCCCTAAAACAGTCTGATGAAAATTATTTACACAAAGGGATGCCTATCCTATGCACTGAATGTCAGTGCCAGAAATTTTGAGGTTTTTTATCTTCATGGTAGAGCAGAGTCATGCAAAGAAATATCTAAGGACTATTTTAGAGCTATTTCACAGTAGCTCATAAGCTCCATTTAGGAATACTGCCTCCTATATGCCTTGATTGTCCCTCTGATCCCAAAGCAAAAGGGGCGTGTGGTTGGAAGTTGTCCTGTGTAAACCAAACATCAGAGAACCATGTGTCCACATGGCTGTAAGTGTCCACATCTGCTATGAGAGGGATGTGCAAGTAGGGGACAAGGATGAGGGTGTGTGCCTTTCTAACCCCCATGGTCTGCGTGTGTACAGGCTGTGCACATAACTGTCCATGTGTCCATGTGTCTGTGCATGTGTGTGTGTGTGTGTGTGTGTGTGTGTATGTGCGCGTGTGTGTCTGCAGTGTGTGATGGTGGAGGTGATTAGAACTTTCTGGTATTAGTCTTACAAGGGTGTTCGGAGATTTGTAATTGTTTATAGTTTTAAAGCATCCAGTATAGTAGTTTATCTGCTGTAGTATTGATTTTGATCCTGAATGTATAATTCAGCTACTTCCAGATAACTATCTGTCATTAATAAATCAATTTTGATGCTAATTTGATTTAAACCATGTAACTTGAGTAGTTTTTCCTCATGACAAATTGTAATCTGGATCTTCCATTTCCAAATGATGAAATAACTAACAAGACTTGTGGGTAAGACTACACTACACACAGTTTTCTAGTTTCATATGCAGTTTAATGAGGGAGTTTTGCAGAGCTAATTTCCTCCTCAGACTAATTTAAGATATATGTGCCTTCCTGGTTCTTATCTAGACTCTAGTAAAGCCAGCAAAAGGGCCACTAACTTTCTATGAAATTGATTAAATCTGGTTTAAGAGTAGTCAATCCTGCATCCTACCACAGAAAGCCTGGAACCCTCTCTGAGAACACAAAGTTATCAACATCTGAAAAATAAATAGTCATGTCACTATGAAAAAAATATAAGTAAAATGGAAAAATATATATTTACAGATTCTTGTTTTTTTTTTTCCTGATGCCAAGATATTCTAGTTCTGTTGTACACCTCTGGTGTTTTAAGACCATTAAGCAGAGAAGTTTCCACAGATGTATTTACTTGTTTTGATCACATAATGAGAGCCAAGGTATACTTCAGGAGAGAACAAAACAATTGAGGGAGGAAATACACCTTTTCTGAACAACTGGAGTCATACTGATTTTTCTAGGGCTGTTTGGGAAGGGAAAGAGCTCCCTCATGATGGATGTACTGGAGCAAGCTCATTATGGCAAGCCTCATTTTCATCAGGAGAAGCATCATACTTCTCAAGGACACAATGCTTTCTGGTGTCTGTGGTTTAGTGTATATATTAAGGTCCACTCTCTCCTCTTTCCTTAAAAACATTTAGAAATTTCTTAGTATCTCCACAGGGCTTTAGGATGTGGACATTTGGATTTACATTTCCATTTCATTTACCTGTCACTTGATCAATGATATTTTCTTAAATGAGTTTATGGGTTGCTTAGACTTGTTTGCAAACATTTCTATATGAAAGTGCATGTATTCATACTGTAGGAATTTCATCATAATCTTAAAAATATATTCCAGGAATCACAAGAGCATCCATTCTGTTAATGGACTGTTTAAAACAAACAAGACATTCACAAAGTTGTTGGAAGTTGAAGCACAATATTTTGAGGGTTTTTAAAAAGAATTCTCAGGATTAGTGTATAATATCCATCCAAGTGATTTTAGCTGGAATTTTGAGACCATAATCACAGCCTTGTTTGAACTGGAAATACTGAACAAAAACAAAAGATGAATATCAAAATATATCTGATAAAGACATCCCAATTTAATAAGGACAATTCTACCTACCTTTTTGAATTATGTATCAGAAGAGTGAATTCTTATTCCCTTTCTTGCAATAAGTTTATCTGAGAATCTATGGTGGCAGAATTTGTCCTTAGACCATGTTAGACTATTTGGAAGGAATAGACCTGTGTAGAGGTGAAGTGGTATTTGTGGGCTTCTATAGGCAGAGAGTGTATAAAAACACACAACTGAGCAGTTAAATGCAGTAGTTTAGACCATTTGATTCTATTTAGTGATGGAGTGCCTAAGATGTGAAAATAATAATTCCAGTTATTTAGGACATCAAAACATATCTTTAGAGATGGACCTGATAGATTTTCTATTTAAGCCAATCAAATTAAGAATTTAGGCAATAATTTGCATTATAGCCTCATTTGTTGTTTCAAATAATTTATTTGTTTTCTCTTCCATCTCTTTCCCCACTTCCAGAAGTAGCAGAAAACCAGAGGTGATTATTTTGTTAGTAGTATAATTTCCAGTGAATAAACTGGCCTGCATTATAGTCATCCTTACTTGAGTCCTATCCCCAGATTCATATACTGTGACCAGGGTAGTAATTAAGTGGTTCTCTAAGATAAGAAGTTTTTTTTAAAGTCATGATAAGAGAAACATCACCAGGACTAGTTAGCTTAAGTGGAGTTTTAAAACCCATCTGTGCTTTACTAGAACCCCTAAATGGGTCCAAATGTCTGCAACTTGTTTTTGTTAGAAACAGTTACAGGAATCACAAGTATATCCTAAATAAAAGGAAAAATGATTTGGAATATGTTTGGTCAATATATTTCTGCTCTGTCAGCAGGAGAATAACCCAAACATGAAAAAAATCCAAAACATGAAAAGTCTCCTGGCCACTCTGAAGTCAGGGCAACACTTTTAAAATGATCATTTATGCTCAGGTTTCAAATCAGTATTTTTGCACATTACTGCCAATCTCAGATATGGTAATTCTAAATTTCTCATTCCTTTAATGAATGAATTATAGTTCTAGAATTTATTTCATTATGCTTTTGACTAAGACACTACTTCATGAGTATTCCAGAAGATAATTACATCAGAACAAAGTGTTCCCCAGGTAAATAGTCTATAACTAGTGCAAATTATCTTGTGCATGTATTTTATTTTAGGATTCCTTGTCTGGGTTCCTCAACAGGTAAAGACGTACTGAATAATTGCCAATGCTATCTGCATGATGCACTATAATTTTCTTCTAGAGACTGAATGTATATTTATACTGGTACATCTGATCTTCTAAGGAACTTCTATCAAGGCATAGTAATCAGTCTTGGTGTTAACAGAAAAATGCTCTGCTCTGCCATATTTAGGAGATAAAGAAGCTAAATTAACCCTACAATATACTGCCTTTATAATCTGACTAAAGACTAAAGAATCTGATCATATATGTATACATGATATATGAACTCAATCATCCTTAATGAAGCATATTTTCATATATTACACTACATCATAAAGTATAAAATATGTTTATTCATGAAGAGCTCAAATAGTGAAGTCCAAAACCTTTAGTTCTCATTTAATATGATTCCACAGAAAAATAGAATTAATTAAATGATCCTGCACACACTCAGTTAACTGATTTTTCCTGTAAACTCCTTGATATCATACATTAATTTTTACAGATAGCTGGCTGATAGATTTTCCAACTCTAATAACTCTGATATTTTTGATTTGTGGAGAATAGGAGGTTCACCATTTTAAAGTTTCAGAAAGATGTATTCTTTCATTAAATGATCTTTTATTTATTTATTAAAAACTCAAGACAAAATTCCAAAACTTTTCTTTGAAAACTGTAGCTTTTTTTTGCCAATGGCTTAAAACCCACAAAATTTAACCCTATTATTATGAATGTAAGTTATCATTGGTTTATAAAGTAGTTTATGGCCCTTACAATGGGTTAAGAGTGCAAAATTTGGTACATAAAGTAAGTATAAGGAAACAAATAGAAAGTGTATGTAATAAACCAATTTATACAGCATTCTCCATTAAAAATCGAGTATAAATCTAGGCTAGAACAAATTATCTCATTTGAAAATTTTTTTCTTTAATAATCTCTTCCTTTGAAAAAAGCAATGAAACTTAAATATCCCCACAACCTTTCCTCCTTGAATTCCATATTCTTCAAATACATTTTAAAAACTTTACAATGATCTGGAAAGTGAAATGTTGATAGCATTGCTTATCTGGCTACCTGGTAAAGGCTTTCTGAATTTTTGCATTTCCCTTCCCCTTACTGCAAACATTTGTTATTTCAGTACTGAAACCTGTAATATACTCATAGCAGAAAATATGACTTTTGCTATATGAATGTGATTTGTATTCTTGGTACACAGTGGTGACATCTCCCTTAGTGTTTCAGTTCAGAACAGGAGTGTGCTTTTGAAGTGGATCTCCTGGTCACTCCGTGTCAGCTTTGGTTCTCATCACACAATGACCCTTCAGTTCTATGAGCTGGATGAAATGAGATGGAAGTAAACTAGAAGTTGCACTCCAGAATTGCATGTGATGTGTTCCACCAGCTCATGGAGCATTCAGTCTACATGAATGGGTTAGAATTAGTCAGAAGCAAAGTCTTTATGAAATATGAAACAGTGACTGGGATTACAGCATCAACTGAACACTATAAATTCACTCCTATTAGTCTACACCACCTGCAAATTCAGACATATTGGAGTTCTGTTACATGATTAACACTTTTAACTGTTACTGAATTAGAAATAAATAACTTTTGAGGTAATTAAGTTATGTACACACAAGTGAGTGCATGGCGACATCAAGCAACAGTAAGAGTTAATACAAGTACCTTGGTTGTACATCAGGGATACCTGAACTACATTCAGTCCATTGGATATGGACTGATTTTGAAACATTTTGATATTGCTACATTCACTCACCCCTTCTTCACATCCTCTCATATCAATTTTACTCTCCCTTGAGTTAATCTATTTCATTTACAAAAATGCTTCATCAGCTATTCATTTCCCACTTGCATGATACACAGATTTCATTACTGTGTATGAGCCCAAAACAGTGTTTCAGAATTTAAAAGGACCACTGCTGTAGCATGGAAGTATTTTTCAGGTTCAGCTGAAAAGCTGCTACATAACAGCATTATCACATTGTTCTTCAGAGAGCCTTCCCACAGGAATTTTCTCCCAGACCAGTTCTGCTGAATCATCTCAAGACTGATCACCTTGAGGACAGCATCACTGGTGAGTCTCAGGAGGCTGAGCTGGCAGCACCTACAGAAACTTTGGGATGTGAGCAAGATACATTTTCTCTTTCCTAGTCTATATTTTATTTTGAGGTTATAACAGGTTTATTAGGAACCAGGAGGAAATGAGGAGGAGAAACTGAGTGACAACGTAATAAAAATTATGACTAAGTGTGGCAGGCTGAGAGACTGAAAGATGGGATGGGAGGAAAACAAAATCTACTAACTTAAAGAGAAAGAGGAAGTTGGGACTAAAGAAAGGTGGTATTTATCCCTTCTTTTCAAGACCATGTAATAAATACATATCTTATGAATATATTTCACCTCCAAAAATATATTCCCTTCCTGGTTTTGTCTCATTTGAAGCAAACTTTTACACTTCAGCATAAACTCTGTCTCATATAATTAGAGCATTTTAGGCATTTATAGCAGCTGGAACTTTCAGAGGGACCATTCTGATCTCCTTGCGTATGAATTTATCTATCATGATGCCAAGCACAGGGTTTTTTGATAGCCCCTTTTCTATCATCACATATTCTGAAAGTGAATCTTAAATTGGTAAAGACTTCCAGACTTCATTTTTAATTCTTAAAAAAAAGAAATAAGTAAACAATCAAACCCCACTGGCTAGAGCAGTAGCCATAGATTTGTTAAGCCGAAACAAAATATACAGTAGACAACACTTATGGGTAAATCAGTTGTCTATTTTTACAGTGAAATTCAGCTTTTCTAAAGATAAAATTCTGTTTATAATCATTCCAGCATGTTCTGGTGGCTCCTTTGGCAATTCCTAACTCAATTAAGAAAGAGATATTTGTTCATCTATTACTATTTGGTTTATCTTCTGAACCATTTATAATGGTTAATAATCCTTTCCTGAGGTACAGTTACCAAAGATGAACATTAGACAACTAATGATTTCTACAGTCCATACAAAGGTACAATGTCCTTCCAATTTATGTTTGACATTTCCCAATTTATCCACAAAATAATAGAAGCACACATGCACATGCTGGAAATACATATTCCATACATTATCTCACATGGCTCCTTCATCCCTCTTGAAGTCACATGAGAAGGCTACCACTATGGAAAGAAAGTCACATGACTTCTCATTACTTCCTCCGCCACCTTTTTTTGTCACATTTGTGAACTTTGTCAGCAGTATCATTATGCTCTGTTCATAAAGATATGAAAGAACAAAAGACTGAGGATTTATCCTTAGGGACCATACAAGAAATAGCCACAGTAGTGGAAGATTTCCTTTTTATTTTTTTTTTCTCTTGATTGACTCTTTCTATTAATCAATCACTTTCTTCACCAGCCCAGATTTTTTTCTAGATTTGTACTTTGTCTAGATTCCTGATACAAATTTCAGATATCTTTCCTTCTTTGCCAGTAGGAAGTATGTCATTTACACAAACCAGAAAAACAAGAAAGTTAATGTCTTCTGTCTAATATCCTGTTCTTTCATTCAAAATCATTCTTTGATAAACTAATGAACAATTCACAAAGCAACAGTTTCTTACAGGAGCTGAACCGTATTTTTTATAAACTGACAAAAACACTGAAAAACAGGTGATTGGGTTCTTATCCAGATCACTATTTTTTTCAGAAAGATATGTATAAAACACAAAGGAATATTAAGTCAGCCTCATTGACTCTTAGAGAATAAGAAGAAAAGGGACTAAGTTACAAACATCGAGGCTTTAGTACTGTTTGATTTGTATTGCTTTCCTCTAACTTCTGCTTTTCATCTAGCATTGATTGTCAAAAGAGAATAAAAAGGATTAGGAAGTATTTGGCTTACTTTTACTAGGAGGTAAGATTTTATTCCATAAGAGGATTATAAAAATCTGTAAAGGAATAGAAATGTCGCATCATCTTTGATTAAGCTGAATGACATACCAACAGAAAAAAGAATAAAAAGAATTATATACCTTAGTCAGGAAATACAATTGTATGGACTGAATATTCATTTATCCATGAAATACTGTTCTATATATTAATATTTTACTTTGTATTTTACAGCAAAACCTCTTGTCATGGTTTGAGCCCAGAGGGCAACTGTGCACCACACAGCCCTTCACTGCCCCTCTTCCACTCCAGGTCCAGGAAGGAGAAAATGAAGCAAAAGACTCAGGAATCAATATAAGGACAAGGAGGGGTGTCTCACCCACTACTGGTCAAGGGCAAAAGACAGACTTTTTAGGGGAAGAAAAAGATCACTTTAATTCAAACACTAACAAAACCAACACTTAACAGAGTATAACAGTGAGAAGCACTACCATATCTTTAAAACACCTCCCCCCACCCCTCTCTTCTTCCAAGGCTCAGCTTTTCTCCTCATCTCTCTACCTCCTTCCCCCTAGCAGCACAAGGGACAGGGAGGGTGGGTTGCAAACAGTCCACCACTTCTTTCTTCCTGGGAAGGGGAGGGGGGAACACTGCATATTCTTCCCCTACTCCCACATGGTTTCCCTCTCACTGGAGACAGTCCTCCATGAACTTTATCTGACATGAGTCCTTCCCATGGGATGCAGCTATTTCCATGCTGCCTTGGCATGGGTCACCCCTGAGTGTTGCAGTCCACCCAGTGCTGAACTACAACAGCAGGGGCAGCTTCTTCCCATAGAGTCCTGGCATCCTTTCAGCACACATGCCTGTCCTGGTGTGGGATCCTCCACAGGCTGCAGGTTGGCCTCTGCTCCACTGTGGATGTCCATGGGTGGTGGTGGTGGGGCAGCCCTGCTGTCTCACCACAGGATACAGGGGGGCTCTCTACTACAGCGTACATCCCCCCCTTCGTCCTCCTTTCTTCCCCTGACTGTTTGCATAGATGTTCTCCTCACAACTCCTCCTCACAGTCCCCACTCCTTCTCCCACATTCTCCTTCTTACAAACATTATCGCAGAAGTGCATTCCTCGTCATTAATTGGTTTGCCCTTGGCCAGAGGTGAGTCCAACTTGGAGCCAGAGAAGCTTCGAGAATCTTTTCACAGGGATGACTGCTGTAGCTCCCTCCCCCACTATTTAAACCCTGCCACACAAACCCAGCACACCTCCTGATTAAATTTGTTCAGTTCCTGATCTCAAAATATACTTTGCTTAAATTGCATAATAGATAAGATGAGAGCAGAATGATCAGAACAGTCAACAGATAATTTTAATGATAAAGAGTTTCTACAGCTTTATGATGCCTCAATAAATGTGGTGTATCCTGGGTTTGGTTGAGTTTATAGATTTGCCTATACATATCTTTGAGTACACAAATTAACAAAAAGACAAAAGCATTTTTATATACGTATGTCCTTCTAAATATTCAAAATAGAACTGTTTATAAAACAAAATTTACCATCTGGTCTTTATTATGAACAGAAGTAACTATGCTACATGGGAACAGTTCATTTATAATACTTCAAAAAGTAGTCCAGAGATAAATTAAGAGCTGTTTTTTTTTCAAGGTGGAATAGAAGATTAGTCAGGATCACAGTATCATAGCTCTAAGTACTGTACAAGCACACAAAAACTGTATGATAGAACCAAAAAGATGAGCACAAAGAACTGCAGTCACAGACTTGTACCAGCTGCTGGCACAGTGGAAGCTGAAGGATAAAACCATATTTTATTTAATTTCATATGATTTTATATAAATGCATAACAGTAATTCTCTCTTTAAATGACATAACCAGAAAAGGAATTTAATAAAAAAATATAATATTATTACAATCTAGGCCTGGAAAACAAATACATCCAAATGAAAAGGCATGAAGAAAGAGAATAGTCAATATCATTTGCAAGTGTTTGCATTTAACACAGCAGTATTTAATTTACATTTAACTTTAACCCAGATTTTATGATGTTTGTTTTCTGAACTATTAAAGCATGTTTTGGAAATTATTACAATCCCTTTATAGCTGTATTTACACTGCAGTATAGATGTATAGTATCAGCTACAATTCTATATCGATGTATTTCAGATGAAAGGATAAATACAGTTTTACTGTAACTTTCTGGACTAATTTGAACTCAGGCTACATTTTGTCTTAAAACTTTATAAAATTATTAGAACTATTACACTATTAAACTATTAGACAAAACTAATAGGATTGTTAGAATTTTTTAAAACTTAATTTTAGGTAAAAATTTGAATTTTGATGCTCCTTCGATCCTCTAAGGTAAAAAAGTACATAAGTGTGTTTTGCAGGAAATCCAAAGTCAGTTTCCTGGAAAACTAAAAGCATATTCTATAGACTATTTACAGCCGCAGCCCATAATATTCAAATATAATGAACCAAAGAAAAAGACCACCAGACAGGGAAACTGATACTTGTATAGGAAACAAATGAATTTTTCTTCTCTGGGCTTGAGATTGACTAGACCAGCATAAATTGCATCACATCAAAGACAGATAATTTCTTTTACCTCTTATGAGAGGATGGTGACATCCAAGGTATGTGATAGAAATGGTTCCTTGCCCATGCTAAGCTCTTAAACTATACTCATGCTACCTTGTCCAAACCAAAGGTACAACAGGAATTCTTATGAGAAATTAATAATACGGTCAGTCATGTGCCCATGCTCAGCCTTGCTCCCTCACCCTTTTGATTCTACCACTGTAAGTGTAGCCTGTAAGGCACAAGGCAATTTGTCTCAGCCATACACACACATCTGTAACTTAAAGAAAACAGTAAAGCCTTTTATCTCCTCAGACCATGAGAGCAGCTGTCAGATGCTTGGATTAACCAAAAAGATACTGGGTCAGTCTATAGTAATTTGAAACACTACAGAATAATTTCAGGAGTCTGGAAGAAATAGAAATAGTCTCTATCAGAATTTGATTTAGTGGTGTGCACTGTTTTCTAACCCATCTATTAATCTTTTTTCACTACTTTGGAGCCAGTTACACTTTCTGTACTTTACCTTCTCCAGAAGAGCTTCTCAGTGGTCAGATGAGTTTCTAGTTCTTGGCTGTCTTGAAATGAAATATTTTGAATTTTTTATGTTCAGCCAGAATGGTGCCTACATGTCAGCAGCTTGCCACCTTGCTTCTGGGTTACAGGCAGCTACATCTCTATTTTTAGGAGCAAAGACAAATGAACTTCATGAAAGTTCTTTGAAAATGTCATGTTTAATTCAGCAGCTGTAATAAAGATCTACTATAAAAAAATTGTTTAAAAGCAATCACCCAGCCAAAAGCTTCGTGGTACATTTAGTCTCACTTAAGTCTATATTTCAGTCCAAGCTAAATTGGATAAAATTTCTTCCCAAGTTTCAGGAACAAGTCTTGTACACAACAGGGTCTTTCTAGATGTGTATGGCTTTCTCACTATACTTCTTTGTCTTAATACAATCATGGATTTTCATTTCAAACCCTGAAGGGATTATTTCACCTCCATAGGCGGGATTAATCAGGATAAATATAGACATATACGTCTGAACTAGTTGTCTAGACTTTTGATAATGTCAACGGAAAGAAATAAATACTTTTTGCTTGTGAGTCATCTCAGACCAAAATACATGTCTAAAATAAGTCAAATGAATCATGTTCTAAGACAACCTATTTCTCTCCATTACCTATAAAAGGAGATCAGTCAACTAGTTCAGATGAAGAGAGCTACATCTTCCCTAATGAATCTTATTCCAAGCATTTTCTGGGTCGGTTCCCTGTCAGTCAATTAAGTTCTTCACACTGGAGCAGGTATAGGAGCAGAAGATTAAAACCCTTGACTGCATCTGTCTAAGGGGCAGCTGATAGCTATGTCTGATGGTGGCTACTCAGCCTTGTTATCCCAAAAGATGTCATATACAGCACTTTTTAAAAAGTAGTCCTATGATTATTACAGAAAGCTACAGTACCATTAAAGGAAATTCAGAGTATTCTAATGTCTTCATAGATATTTTCTTTATTATGTGTTGGGCTGGGACATCACAATTCAGAAGCTGTTAGGAGTTCTAAGATTTCCTGGTCATATTTGTGAGGAGGAGGTAAAAATTAAGGATCTGTAACAGCTGCAAATGAGAGACAATGCAAACTAGGGATACAAGGCTCTCAGAGCAAAACCCACGGGTCATATGCAAAAGCAAACGTGGCCCTTGACAGTTTCCTAAAATTTTTTACTAGTTTTCACAGTTGCAATATTTATAATGCCATAATGAAATCCCAAACATAATTGTGAAAGAAAGTCTGCTGCTAAATTTTTATGGTTAGAATTTCAGCCCTGGTTTTCAGACACATGAATAGACTTTCATTGTTGTATTTATTTTTTTCTTCTATAGTGGAATAATTGGAGAGTGATGGGTAATTAGATCTTATTTGCCTCAAAATGTGCCATTGTAGTTTAATATCAACCTGTCAGATAAGCAATCACTACTCACAAAATAAGGACTGCAATGATTTCTTAGGTATTGTTTTGTTCTTTTCAGGGTCTAGCTTTCAGAAGTGCTGAGCAGTTTCTGTTCTTGGAGGAGCTAGGCCTTTATGAGAATACATGCTACAAAAAGCCAGATCATGCTATCAAAAGGGTACTGAAACAGCAAGATGATATTCAGAGGAAAGGAGCTACCTTTGTACTAAAATTCCTGTTGATTTTCCAGAAAGATTTTCATGCCCTAAGAGAAAGCTTTCTAATGTATCTGACAACAGGCAAGTCTAATGTAACTAGTATAATAGTTTAATAAGTATCTGAGAAGTAAAATCAGCTCTTCAAAACTTGTACATACATAGTTAAACACTTTATCTTGTGTTATAAATTGCACACTTATGACTATTTTAATTAATTTTTCTGTGACAGCATATATAAGTGGATGGAGTGGATAGTTAATCTTTATCATTCCTTTAAAAAATACTTTGGGCAGTTTTAAGATAATTTATATATTATTAATACCCTGTGATGACAATTGGGAAAAGTAATTTCCATCAAAGCCAATGGGTGTTTTCTCTTTGACTTCATTCAGGGAAGTTTTTCACGTGTGAAGGTAGAGCACTAGAGTCTGTCAGGCCACTCATTCTAAGTTAATTATATCCTAAAGTACTTTGCTTTTTCAGAGTTCCTGTGATAAGCTCAGTGCAGACCAGGTCCTTGGTTCACAAGAATAAGCCAGTTATTTTTTGTCTTTTTCAAAATAATAGTCATAATATCATGCACATAACAGAAAAAGGATGTAATTTGAGGCAGAAATTTTCTGTGTGACCTCGACTATGAACTTTATTCTCCCTTATCTCATATCCATTTTAATTAACAAGATAATGCAGCTAGCCTCATTTGCTTAACTGAATAAATACACACTGTGAGACAAGCTATGAAGCCTTAATCTCAGGAAAACAAATAAAATCTTCTGTATGCAGAAGTTGAAGTTATAAGAGGTGCTAAAATATGTCCTAGGATGATCACCTAACCTATGTCTAAATCATCTGAATGATCATGGGAGGATGAAACCCTTCAATACCTGTGACAACTCCACAGCCACTTTTTTTCCCTCTGTGCCCAGTATCTCAGTTTTCCTGGGGTAAATATAGATGTTGCCTGCTCCTTGTAACCTTCTGAAGACTTACAAACTCAAAGAAGTTCAGATGCTTTCGCTAGTTAGTTTAGAGCTTGTCCAAACAAATAACCTTTTATTCTCTATATTAATGGCTGTGGCTCATAGGTTAACACTTTTTGTTTTGTTTTGTTTTGTTTTTTTTCCCCAGATATAATATCAATAGGTACAAGCAGTTCCTGTTTCTATCAACTTATTCCTGTTTCTAGGTTTGATGTAAAAATTATCACTTTTCCTCAGCATATCTTTCTGCACTTCTCTCAGAAATCTCTGTGGTCCTTTAACCAATTGAAAATTTATTTTCTTCAAGTAGTGATTCAATTTTCCAAGTCTGCTTCTAATATACCTCTGACAACGTTCTTATTATGTTGTGTTTTTTTTTTTTTTTAATCCTGCTGATAGCTATCTGTCATACTTAGAATTATGAATTCCAATGTATCTTTAAATTTTAAAGAGGGCTAGAAATAAAACCTCTACTCACTCAAGAAGTCCAG
This sequence comes from Tyto alba, assembly GCF_018691265.1. Taxonomy (NCBI): domain Eukaryota; kingdom Metazoa; phylum Chordata; class Aves; order Strigiformes; family Tytonidae; genus Tyto; species Tyto alba. The sequence goes on along the minus strand of NW_024881316.1, from coordinate 36,195,873 downwards.
TTTTCAGTGATGGGTTTCAAGCATCACAGTTCTTTAAACTCATACTGAAATAAATTAGAAAATATATAGACCTATTAGAAGGCCATATTTGTTCCTGTAAACTGACAAATCTATGAACATACAGAAATCACTCACTGCAAGTTTTAAGGCATATTCTTTATAAAAGTCTAAAAGTATCTTCTTTTTATATTTATTGTGCCATTTCTAATGGAAATATTTTAAAGCATTTTTTCTCATCTTCTAGTTCTAAGGACTGCTGGTGCTGCTTCTAGTCAGGTGTGGCTGGATGACATAAAGAGATTACCTCCAGATCGTGAGTTGTCAGTAAAAAAAACTTCAGTTCATCATATCATCTTTTATCATTTATCTTTCCTATAAGCTTTCCCTTGTGTAGCTGTTTTTGTTTTTCCTTATTCTGCTGAATAATGTTGTAATTTCATCCTTAAATTTGTTAATCTAACGCCTTAAGACTCAACTTGGATCATACTTAGAATTAATTTTCAGTCAATATACACTGGAATTTTCTATTTTCTTCTTTTTTTTTTTTTTTTTTTTTTTTCCCCTTCAGTATACTAATAAGCTAAGAAATCATGCATGTTGGTCCCCTTAGAGACCAGAAATATCATTAAGGTGTGCAGTTAGGCACTGTAATATTATGTATGTAAATTAAGTTCAACCATGTTGAGATGGAATTGTCCAGGCCTTGAAATAACAATATTTTGATGATTTATTTTAAAGTAACTGTAAAATAGATTCTGTGGGAAGAGTAAAGATTTTGAAAATTGAATGAATATAAATTAAAGTGTTTCCAGGTAGACTATATTTGAACAAATGTTTGATGGTAACTAGGATATATCATTACTTAGCTACTATAAAGTAAAACATGAGGTATGGTAGAAATGCATTCAGACAGGAAAAAATATAAAAAAGCTAATGACTATTTAGCTAAATAGCTTAGCCAGCATGTAAACAATTTAACTTGAAACTAAATAGGAAATACTGTGGTAATTGTTATGTTGCTTCATACTATTTGGTGATTTAGGTGTTCCATTGCAAGAGAGCATCCATTAGATTAGAACATATGCTATAAAAAATACAAGATTTTACAGATGAAAAAGTAACAGTTATTAAGATGACCAAGAGGCAAAACAACCATAAACTTCTGAGCTGTTTATGGGACTTTTTTCAAAACATGAGATTAACCAAAGCCACATGTTGTTCTACTTTTTATCTCTTTGTGAAGAGAACTAGTTGACACTTGCAACAAGAGACTATTCCACTTACCCAAGAATTTAAAAATAGTTCCCAAGACATTTGCTAGTGGGAAGCCTAACAGAAAACAGCTTTAGCTCCTCAAATTTCTAAAGTTGCTCCATACTGAAGGCACCCAAAAGATTTATCGATGCACATAATATTTTTTTTTTAGGTGTTGACCCTGGCAAATTAAATCTACTTCACATTCTTCTGAATTAATTTCAAACTCTCAAGAGAACATAAGATTGAAAGAAAAGTTATAAAACAGAATAACTACTAAAATGTGATTCTAGATTCAAATTAAGTTAATTTTTTCCTCCTCACCTGTTTCTCTACTTTGGATATTTTTTAGGAAAGCAGCCTAGATCTTTTTTGTCATTAATGACTACTGCAGTTGAACTTTTGTGTCCCCCTCTTTTCAGTGTCAAATCCTTCCAAGTCAGTTATTCCTAGGCTGACTCCCAAAACCTGAGTCACATGCTGCCATTCAATGAAAAGCTAATTACCATTCCCTGGGGACTTCTTTAGTGCTTTTTGTTTTGTTTCCTTACTAGCACCATCTTTTTAACTTTCATAAGCTTATTGCACTTTGCAGTATTTTTGAGGCTGTTGCAACATCTTTTAAGTGATTTATTTTTAGATGTAACTAACATTCATCTCTCTATCTTGACTCACTGCTTGCTCTTGACAGAAACCATGCATGGCATTTGTAATGCTGTTGACAGAGGGAGTATTCATGTTTTTTTCTGCCTCATTTTTTTTCAGTTTTAGGGTTCTGTTCTTGTAGTCATAAGCCACAGCTACCAAATTCAGCTATAATCTTGAGTAATTTTTGCATCATTAATATTATATTACCTATATAGTGTGGCTTGTAATTATTAGATGTAATAAATGTAGAAAGCATAATCTGATTTTGTATGACAATGAACTTTAATTGGATTTGAACTGTAAAAAGAGAAAAATAATTAACTGATGGTAAATAGCCACTTATTTTATTTTTTGCTATGGATGTGCATTTATTTTCATGTTTTGCTGTTCAATTCTGTTTAGAGGCAAAAAGACTAAACCAGCAGAGAACATACCCTAATCTCTGGCCCTGATGCTAATTTACTATCATGTAGATGTAGCCCTGACCTTCTGAAGCTATACTTAAGCTGGCAAATGTTTCTAAGAAGGAAAATAATGCAAAAATAACAGGCTAATGAAACTTGCTGGATTCCAGGTCAGAGTGGCCTCTTATCTGGTCATCTTGGCAGGAGAGGAGAGTGAGGTACAATCTGTCTACCACATCCACGTAACCCTAACCCAGGCATAACTAATTTCAAAGTGAGGGTAACTGAGCTTCTCCAGTTGGCAGGAATGTGACACTATACCTTCAAAACCTATGATGTCACTGAGATAGATGTATTTGACACAAATCAAATGATTCAACACTTCAGATTATATGCTTTCTTGATTAAAAAAACAAGTTAAAAATTACTCTAATTGTATTTAATTCACCATTTACTTAAACAAAAAATACATAAAAGCTGATGCCAGACTTCAGGGTTCAACATGTAGCGATTCACATTGTTTTGTATTTACTCATACAACTCATAAAATTAATTTCTATTGACAATTTTGACAACTTTGGCAATTTTTATCTGTTAAAGAAGCACCTGACTTAACAGGTGAAACTTCAGTTTCAGAATGAAGCAGGTAGAAAAGACTGATTAAAGATAATAAAAGTAAAATGGAGAGTATGTGGGATAGAGAAGATAACTATGAAATAAAAGTTTTAAAATATCTGTTTTGCATCTTACATGTCACAGTAAAAAGAAACAAGCTCACCTTACAGTAAAAAAGAGAAGCTAACATTTAAAATGTAGTCCCCTTTCTCCTTATAAGTCGTATTCTTACACCAGTGACCTACCACAGGGCAATGAAGCACACAGAAAACATGACTTGGATATAATAAAAAATGAAGAGGCAACACTGTCCAAATTCTGTCCTATTCTTATCTTCTGTAAAGTTTGGCATTTAGCATAAATTTATAATCACTCCAAATAAACAACCAACCTCTAAAAAAATTTTGGAAAAAATAACACAAGAGTAGAAATGACCAAACCTAACAATCACCAGAAACTATGCTAAGGAGAAAAGCAACAGTAAGTTTATGGAAGAGCCAGACTCAAAATATAGCTTACAGCAGCAGAAAAATGTCATGTCAGAAATAGAAAATAAAATCTCATGCTGCCTTCCAGAAATGTCAGCATATACACAGAGAATTTCCTGAAGACAACCATCACATTTTCTATTCTATCTATGCAATCACCACCAACATGGTTCACATGAACGTAAAGATGTTTTGATCTCAGGGATATCAAGGGAATCAAGATGAAGTCGTTCAGATGCCTAACTCCCAGAGTGCCATTATGAAACCTGAGTTAGGCACCAAAGTATTAATACATGTTGCAGGCAGATGGAGAATCTCACCTAGGACTTCGGGTAGCCAGCACACCAAGAATCAGTCACATACATTAAATAATGAAAAACACTAAAAAGAAAGAAGTTCCTAAAATCCTGCTTCTCTCAGGGTGTATGTGCTTCATTAAGGTAAGGTTTCAGACCAATAATCTTTCCATAGGGAGATGCCACCCACTTCTCTTATTGAAGCTGTGCATGATGGAGCAAAGTAGAATCCAAAAAGGAGGATGACTGTAACACAACAGTTTAAAAGGAGAGTATTGGGTTAATTTCCTACACTGAGGAGTGTTTCTGTCTTTCAGACAGTGTCTACTGTAGCTGATATATTAAGTGTTCATATTCTTCATATGACTACAAACAACAAATCTTCAGCCTTGCATTTGGTCTTTCAGAAACGTTTCCATGATAAACTTTCTCTCTTCAGAGGACACAACTGGAAAGATTTCCTCTTCCTGCATCTAAGTCTAAGGTGGCACTTTCTAGCTTTTTTAAAGAGCAAAATATAGTCAGCTTGAAAAATAAGAAAATTTTGCTTTCATGGAAAAATCCCTGTCTATCATTCATAATTTAAGGTGTGAATTTAAACAAATACTGCAAAGACAGATGAATAAGATCTTATTTCACTGTAGTTTACCTTGATTAGGAAGAAAATTAACTTATCTGAAGTAAAAATGTAGTTCAAAGTCCAATATAATTTCAAAGGCAGAAAATTGTATTAGACAGGCTCTAAAACAGCCTTCAGTCACAGAACTGACTGACTGAAGTCCTTCAAGAAAAATGTTCCTACAAATTTCCTTTCCTTTTTCTCCTTTAGGATGCTCTTAACTCTTGTTTTATTGGTCTTTTTTGATATGTTCCAAGTGAGTGATAGCCCAGTGATAACGTGATTAAGCAGCTCTAAAACTTTATGGATCACTGCAATTTCAGCTACTGAAAAATGCAGCTTTTGGAGAATGTTCCAAATGACTTCAATAATACAATTGATAAATGGAGATTTACAAAGTCTAATATATGCATCTTAATTAATCTTACTGTAGGGAAAGAAAGAAGGCAGGCAGGCAGGCAGGCAGGCAGGCAGGCAGGCAGGCAGGCAGGCAGGCAGGAAGGAAGGAAGGAAGGAAGGAAGGAAGGAAGGAAGGAAGGAAGGAAGGAAGGAAGGAAGGAAGGAAGGAAGGAAGGAAGGAAGGAAGGAAGGAAGGAAGGAAGGAAGGAAGGAAGGAAGGAAGGAAGGAAGGAAGGAAGGAAGGAAGGAAGGAAGGAAGGAAGGAAGGAAGGAAGGAAGGAAGGAAGGAAGGAAGGAAGGAAGGAAGGAAGGAAGGAAGGAAGGAAGGAAGGAAGGAAGGAAGGAAGGAAGGAAGGAAGGAAGGAAGGAAGGAAGGAAGGAAGGAAGGAAGGAAGGAAGGAAGGAAGGAAGGAAGGAAGGAAGGAAGGAATAGATAAATTGAGAAAGAGAGAGAGAAAGAAAGAAAGAGAGGAAGGAGAAGAAAGGAAGAAATAATTAAGATCTGAAAGGTTTATGTTATTGTTTAAATAAAAGAAGATGAATGAGCAGCAATTAGCAATTTAAATGCTTGGGAGTTAAAAATATGAATGATGACATTGAAATTGAAGTGGACTGAATAATTTACAATCTGTAAAAAAATATTTAGGTTTCCAAAAATAAAAATAATAAAAGAATAAACTCCATAAGCCATTATGGAGAAAAACAAAAATCAAGAAGAAACTATAAAGGTAATTAAGAATTTTGACAGCTTGTCATGTGGTAAGAAAGACTAAAAATCAAGGTTTTAATTTCCATAGAGGAAATACATTAAACTTACTTACATGGTGAGAACATGAATATAGAGAACAGATTTAAATTACAAAACTAGATTTATCTTTGAAGGGTTTTTTTGGTTTGTTTGTTTTGTTCATTTTTTCAATTATAAGGTGGCATGCTGTAAACAGAATACTCAGTGAATTATGTGAACAATTTTGGCAGTATTAGAAAAAAGTGTTTAGGTTAAAAAATGTCTTGGGAGCCATAACAGATAAACAGTATTGGAAAATGTCCATAGACACAAGCTCAACATCCTTAAAAACTGTCAGTAGTAAACTGTAGTCGAACATTCTGTTCAGTAATATTTATTTGCCAGGAGTAAGACTTAATAAGAACATTTTCTTTACTAATCATTTTAACAGTGATTGAAATATACTTAAACTCATACATTATACAAGCATAAAATTAATGTTAAACTGTTTGCCTATTTTCTCTGAAATTTTGCTAGATATTCCCAAACTGATGACATCTAGGTTTATTGTGACAGTAATACTGGCAGTGATTCTTTTTCATATAAAACATTTGTGCTTGCCTAAAGTATTCTCTTTAGAATATATAACACATTTTTTTCTCTGGATGCAGGAGCCTGATGTGAAGATGAATATAAACATCCAGTTCCCAGACACCAACTCCACTAGGCAAAAAAACACAAAAGGAGAATAAAGGTGAATGTTGAACTGTTGCAAAGATTTCTGAAGCTTGTAGTGACTCATGGTGTTCTTTATCATTTTGACGAAGCCAAATGATACATTTAGGATTTAGGTTTCAGGAAAAATTTCAGGTTAATCAAAGTTTATCAGAATAGTCTAAGTGGTTGTCACTCTGTGGGACAATTGAACTGCATCAGAACTGGTGTCAATCATCATCAGGAAGAAGATATAAACCATCCTGTATTCTAGTAATTTCTAGCCAATGAGATTATTTTGAACTATTGAAATTTAACTCAGATATATGGCGACCAGACAATCAAAAAGTTCAAAGTGCACAGATAATGTTGTTTTCACAGACTCTCTTACTCTATATGTTTGTCTGCTAGTACTAGACAGATATAAGCTTTCAGCTGACAATTTGATGTTGTTTAGAACCAATTTCCCATTACTGTGAGTAGCTTTGACTCCAAATGTTATTACATTTTCTTCATAAAACCTCAGTCAGTAGTGGGGAAATATGTATACTCTCACATAAAACAAGTCACTCTATAATTCTGATTTTTTTTTAAAAAATCAAGGATATACTAACAAAGATTGGGATTTTTTTTTTTTTTTTCGGAGAAAAATATGAAACCATATTTTTTGAAAGTATACTTTAGAAGGAATAAAAGATTTAATTTAGAAAGATCTGGTGGAATGTTGCACCATAACAACATTTATGCAATTCCAGCAAATGTGATTAACCTTTGGGTTAGTATTCTTTGGCTAATTCTGGTGTGACTAATGAGTTTGTTTCTTCCCAAAATCTAGAATCACCATTAAACATCTAAACCTTCAGTACCAGGATGATTTCTACACCATAAAACCTAAGCTGAAAGTCTTCTTGTGCCACTATGTACTCATAAAACGGGTACCTACCCCCATAAGCTATACCAACAGACACTTTATCTGTGCATAAAACAGATAAGGGCTTGTTTTTTTGGTCTTTCAGCCAGTTGGTAAAGCCGTGAAGGTGTGCACACAGCTGATCTCTCGCACCACAATGAAGCAGTTACATCAGGCTGTCTGCTGACCTCCAACTACTCCTGGATGTTGCCTGAGAGCGAGAAACACCATGGACAAAGCCATGCTCCAATGCTCAGATCCATGCCCTAGTCTTGTTTAGTTGACTAGTAGACACAGCTACGAGCCACAGTAAAATGTAAACAAGTCAAGTGAATAATACAATGAATAAGAGCTGATAGAGGACAGATGTTCCTCCCAATCCAGTCCCTGAGAAAATGCATTCTGTTCACTAATGAACTACATATGGTGCACATAAAAATCTGCAGTGGCATTGAAATTATTTGAGTTGTGTCACCCTGCCTTTGATATCGAAATAAAAAATTTATGTTCAAGGAAGGGCAGAATGCCTGAATTTACCTTTTGTTAACTTAGCTTATGATCCCTATTTATCAGGGTAGGCAGGTGCCAGGCATCTGGCTCACAACTGCACGTTGAAGCCAGTCAGACACATCTGTATATCCTTGGTCTTTGAAAAGTACATATTGTTAAGAAGTGAATTGTTAATCTGATGCTATTGTGTCTACAAAATCCTTGAAGAACAATTAGTTTTTAGACAAAGAAAAAAAGTTTGTTTTCCACCATTAGTATCTTTAGATAAAATTAATTCTTGGGAAGTCAGCTTTGTCTAAGATTCTAAATTGTTTACATGCTTCTTAATCACTTCTGTTCAAGACCTGATGAATAAAAAAATAAATTACACTTAATGCATAATCAGATTCTAAGTTGAGTGTTGTTTCCTGTAATGGGAAACTGCTCTTTAATATTTTCAATTTTGCTATTACTTTGCAAATCCATCCCACAGGGAAATAAGTTGAAGAAAACAAATAATCATTTCTCTCATGTCCCTCTATACATTGAAAAGCTGCTCATTAAAAAAGATTATGGACTATAAATTTGATGATTTTGTAGTTCTACAAGACAGAGTAGGGAAGAGAGTAATAAAATGTTTTTAAGGAAAGTACTTCTGTCCTTCTTTGATGTAAATACATTTTGTTGTGATAATTATCTTTTAAGAACTACAGTCTCTGATGTGATAATGACTTTTTCTAGTCTTGGAAAGATTTCACAGTAATTCTAACAAGACCTTTATATCTTAAAGGTAATAGATTTCCCAGTACATTTCAGAATAAATAATTTTTGAGTTAAAATGATATAGCCAAATGAGAATTTTTCATTTTTCTATTTGACATTTATTTTGACCTTTCACATTTACACTGAATCTTTCTTTCTTGCTACTCTGTCATGAAGCACCTTTCTTGTGAACACTAGAAATTGTTCTACTCATTACCAGTTCAAATTAGGGATATTTTTTGAAAACATCTAGCTGGAGGATAATGTTAGTTCAATTATTATATTGGAATACATTTTGATTGAAAGATGCAATGTAACCAGTCTCATAGTAATTTCTGTTGGCACCTTTCCTGTTGCCAATAAATCTTGAAAAAGACTTCAAAATTTAAAAGTCAATAACAACAAGAGAGCTTTTGTGGGATGAGATGTTTCTCAAAGTGTCTCAATGGTTGTTTTATTCTTCTACACCATGTATAGTAATTTTCACTACTTCTTATATTACCTCTGAAATCTATATTTATTCTGTATAGAATACATATGCCATGATAATACACTCTGGAATAACATTTTGGTTTGCACTCTGTTTTGTTTTATTATCTTCTGTAAGGAAAAAAATGCATGCGTTGTTTTCAAAACTTTACTACAAGGAAAAGCTTCTTGAGATGCTCTTTTTGCACCAATGGAGAAAAACATGAGCTTTAGAAGATGAATATATTTTGCAAAACAGATGAGTGCATGTTTTCTAAATCTTGTTCCATTTCATTGGCCTTCAGTCACTTATCTTTCAATCTCACTTGTACTTCTGTAGAGACACTATTAGAGAGATTCATGATGACTAATAGATACAGTGTGGTCCTTTCTGTTACTTAGTGTAATGTTTAGTATCATGTGTTTGGATCATGTTTGCTTTATATGCAACTAGATAATTTACTTATGTAACTAATTAAAATACCACATGTACATCACACACCTGGCTACTCTGGAGTAACACTTCACAGTTATCCCCTTTTTACCCATTTAGAACATGATATCCCTTACTTAAACAGTAATTGAACCGTTTAGAAAATCTCCAATATGAAAAATCTGTATGTGTTGGCTGACATTTAAAACTTGAAAGGCCTCACTTTCTATGACTGGGTGACAATAATAAAGGGAACTGGGAGATTCTTACCTGACACAACTGGAAGTATTCCCATCTGCCTTTGACAGCTCCGTAGGTCAGGCACTGGCTTGAGACTTGTAATTATTTTGTCACAGTCTTTCAGTATGACCTTAGGAAGGCTATTTTTCCCTCTCTCTGACTTAGTTTCCCCTCTGTCTTTTCTATTAAGCTTCTCAGTTTTGAGGGTTGGAATTATCTCTTACATTTATACAGTACCTTAGGGACTTTGATATACTCCCACAACATTGGTAATAGTAGTAGATAATAGAATCAAGAAGTTCTGAAATAAGGTAGGGAAAGATTTATGAATGGCATCCTGTAGTCTGTGGTTTCTTGTTCAACAGCAAATATTCATACCAGCATAAATAATCATGTACTCCCATTTTCATGGACTTCATGCCATGTTATGCCATGCCAGCACAGGTATTGATAAAGTCATATTATGGACCAGATTAGAAACTATGTCAGTTAGTATTTTTGGAGCTTTTTTCCTGACAGAGCCATATGAATTTGTCAAAGAGATGGACAGTGGGATTGAGTTTACTCTCAGCAGGTTTGCCAACAACACCGAGTTGTGGAGTGTGATTGATACTCCAAAGGGAAAAGATACAATCCAGAAGGACCTTGATTGGCTGAAAAGGTGGGCCGATGTGAGCCTCATGATGTTCAACAAGGCCACGTGCAAGGTCCCGCACATGGGTCAGGGCAATCCCAAGCACAAAAACAGGCTGGACAATGAGTCAATTGAGACCAGTCCTGAAGACAGGGTCTTGGGGGTAGTAGTGAATGGAAATCTGAATATGAGCCAGCAGTGTGCACTCACAGCCCAGGAAGCCAACTGTATCTTGGGCTGCATCAAGAAAAATGTGGCCAGCAGATTGAGGGAGGTGATTCTCCTCCTCTATTCCACTCTGGTAAGACCCCACCTGTAGTGCTGTGTCCAACTCCAGGGCCCCCAACATAAGAAGGACGTGGACCAGCTCAAGCAAGTCCACAGGAGGCCATGAAGATAGTCAGAGGGCTAGAGCACCTCTCCTATGAGGACAGGCTGAGAGAGATGAGGTTGTTCAGCCTGGAGTAGAGAAGACTCTGGAGAGACCTTATAGTGGCCTTCCAGTACTTAAAGGTGGCTACAGGAAAGATGGGGAGGGACTCTTTATCAGGCAGTGTAGTGATAGGATGAAGGGTGATGGTTTTAAACTGAAATAAAGTAGGTTTAGTTTAGATATAAGAAATAAATTATTTACTGTGAGGGTGGTGAGAGACTGGAACAAGTTGCCCGGAGAAGCTGTGGCTGCCCCCTCCCTTCAAGTGTTCAAGGTCAGGTTGTACTGGTCTTTGAGCAACCTGGTCTAGTGGAAGGTGTCCCTCTCCATGGCAAGGGGTTAGAACTAGATGATCTTTCTGGTCCCTTTCAACCAAAACCATTCTATGATTCTATGATTTTATGAAACCTTTAAATGGGAAAAACAGAGAGGATAGTCCAGCACAAGGAAAGAGTAGATTAAAAGGAAAGAGAAGGAGATTACTCAAGAAACATTCACAAAACTGAAGTCTCAGTTGTGGCAAGTAGAATAAAGAGGGTGGAAAAAAAAAAAAAAAAAAAAAACACTTTATTGAAATGAGACGAAGTGAACCTCAAATGCACAATGAGAGGATCCCAAGATTGTGTCTCCAGGCCTTAGTAGGCATGTAACTTCTCCATCAGTGAAAAGTTGAGCTAAGTTAAACTGGCTGCTTCCTGAAAGTGGAGGAAAGTCAGGAAATTCTTCCCATCCAGACCATTCAATGTCAGTAGGAAGAAGAAATATAATTAAAATCTCTGCTTCAGTCAGGAAAGAGAGTGATGCAAGTGAATTTTTATGCGAGACTATGTCTCTCGCAGAATTCATTGTGGCATGTATATTTTCTATATATACTTATGATACTGCTCAAAACAGTATCATCCTAGGAGTGTACAGCATTATATATGAATCTGACAGTCCACATGTAATCCAAGTTTTTTAAAATACTTTCTTTTCAGTGTAAATTTTCTCCATCTTGTTTGCATAATCTAAACCATATGTTACTGATTCTGAATGGATGATATTCTACTGGCTACACACACATATATATACACATGCATATAGAGTTTTATATGCATGTGTATATATATTTTTTGTGTATATATATATTTATATATATATTTATGTATACAAGCAGTTTTTTCATTCAGTTACTTAAAATGTAACTAGTAGACATTTTAATAACACAAGTAATTTAAAAGTAACAGAAATACTGATATGTTTCTGTCACCCAGAAACAAATACACAGAAACAAAGCCAGATGTGGTGAATCATATCTCAGCTTGGACCTTGAATATCATAGAACCATCTGAAGCTGTTGTCAGGTGCCTCTGGCAACCTGCATGCTCTATGACTGGCCATGCTGTAAGAACTCACTGCCAACCTGCAGGGTGCACAGGATGTGTAGTGCTCAGTAGTTCAACTTTTCAAGAATAGCATCATCTTCATCTGACATGTCTCTTAGTTATTATTTATATGGACATCAAAGCAATGAGTCTGGTTTCTTTTCATCTCCTTCAACCTCCGTGAAAATGCATCAGAGACATTAATTTGTTATAAACTGAAGTTCAATCTCAATCCATCATCAGAAAATCAACTCAGGTAATTATAACACTGCAGTGGCATGATTTTTAAATCTGCATTTAATGTTTCTGTTTATTTAATTTATTGGAGCAAACCAGGTATCAGGCTTTAATACAGATCCCATAACACACAAACATTTCCTTCTTATTACAATAATAGATATAATGTGCTATATATTACACAGCACATTTAACATAAAGTGCAAATGTCAGCTCTACTACTGCAAATAGTATTTTGCACTCCTAAAATGATGCATTTGCTTTTGTTCTGCTTTATTAGTTATGTTTAGTGAGTAGGACCTGACAAGGCATTTTATAATCTTCTTTTGCATTATGTGCAATATTATGAATATTAAATTCATGACATTGGGCATTACAGGATGGCATGTGCTATAATTGTGTAATTAATTGCTATTTAACAAAGTGCTTATGTACATACTTTGTGTATGTAAGATTTTTTAGACACTATTTTCTATATTAAAGGTTTTCTAATTTTATTTTAAAACAAAATAAAACAAGAGGTTTTTCAGAGCAATTTGGCATTAGTTGACCAATAATTTTTGTTGCAAAAGGCAAATAAAAATGCATTGCCTAAACAAACCTTTCTTAAAGCAGCATGACTATTTTGAAGCTAACACAGAAATGATTTCATATGCTACTGAAATACATTATCCCTTTGACTTATGTGAAGTAGTTGCTTAATAGTCCGTAGAAGCAATGTGCAGCATTTTAGAGTAAAAAGTAATAAATAATTTTGTTAGTTGAATTTCAAGTAGTATTTGAGGTAAAATGACTATAGAGAAGTAGATTAATATTTTGTCAAAAGATTGTAGCTAACACAACCATAATTCCAAAGTTGAGATATTATTTCATAAATTCATAAAAGATCAGAACCTTCACCTTAAGGTTCTTATAGATTAACTAGTCCTAATTTTATTTTACCTTCACCTTCTCCATCACCCCTAAGAATATGCTCAATGTATACGTCTACTCACAAGTGCTGACAAAATGTTGAAAGCATATTCCAGACAAGCCAGAATTAAATTTACTTTTTTTTCTTCTCAAGGATATTTTTTTCTTTGTGGAATTAACTGCAGAAGTCTTGGCATTTGTTATTTTGATTTATTTATATTTATTTTATTTAAATTATTACTTTATACTTATTGCCTGCTCTTTATCAGAATTTAACACCACAAAAAGCCTCTTTTTGCTTTTATTCCAACCATCAAAAGCCAGATTTAGGCAAAAAAGTCAACACAGAGTGATTATCTGAGGAAAAAGAAAGTTAAAAATGAAGGTGAAATTATAACTCCTTTCAAGTCAATGGCAGAGTTCTCATTGACTTCAATGGGGCTGGAATTTCATGCAGAGTGTGGAATTAAAGATTTATTTTCCTGAAAATTAAAATATACCTCCCCTCCCAATGTCATTTCACTGTGTAAAGACAGTACCTCTATAGATTAAAGGCAAACTGCTCTTATCCTTCAAATACCTAATGAAAATACATTTCAGTGACAGAAAAGCAATCTCATCAAATCAGTACTGTATAATATTATAAGCTGTGCATTTAGTAATATGTGAGTTAAATTGCAGAGAATAATAGTTTTATTAAAGAACAGAATAGTAAAAGATGGTGGTTTTGCTTCTAACTTCTGACAATGAAGGTTATAAGGCTTTTTAAACATTAAAAATTTCAGTTTTATGATTTCCATGTAAACTGGCTGATAAAAGGCATTCATCATAGCTTTTTTTTCCTGGTGATATACATAACCTCCAAGGCTCCCCACATCTCATTATGGGGAGCTGATCATTACTGGCTTCAATATTTTCAATGACTTGGCAAAGTTAATCATCTTTCCTGGGATGCTGTCAAAATTCCCTGATATCTAAGACTTTAGACCACAGGAGGTGACACAGAGACAGAATGTTTTATTTTGGAGAGTTAAGAGAGAGAAGATTTTAGTCATAACCTTATGAGTGTGAGAAGTGGTAGTTATGTTTGCACATTGCATTTGCTTTTCCACGGTGCTCAAAAATGATATACATCTGATGTTTACAGTGTGAGTTCCAATTAAAAATAGTGAATTCTGAAGCTATATAAGAACGGACTTTTGTGATAGTGTCATTAGCATTTAGTAGTGCTGTATGGCAATCTGGAAGAACCCTTACACAGAATTTTGTGGAAAGATGCTCTACTGAAATGAAAGTTTAAAAGCAAAAAACAGGAAAAGGTAAAAAAATGTTGTCAAAACTAGAAAACATCCTCCTATGCAAATCATGCCAAGCAAACTTAGTAAGGCACCTCTAAAAATCAGATGGTTCATAAAACAGAAGTGAAGATAAAAATGAAATTAGACAAAAAAGTACTTATTGTAGGTGGAAAACAAGAACAATTTTAAAGTGCGTATCTTATTCAAGTGCCAGGAAAATTGTGGAAGGATCTGAAAAAAATAGAAAAATAAACTGTAGAAAATTCTACTTACCTATGCTAGGAAGCAGCTGATGTTTTTATACAAGTGCTTGAAGGAATTAAGTTTTCATATACAGCCATATATTTTACAAAAAATACCTAATTTAATAAAAAATTTGTCATGCAGCCTTTAAAAACTCCACTTTACAGAGTATAACTTTGCTGTTTAAGCAGAACAGGTGTGTGCCCTACCATGTCTGCACAAATGACACAAGTAAATTGGGCTAGTTAGGGAGCAGCTGTTCCACTTATCACGGTATGTTGAGGGCTTTGAGTTTCCCTCTTCTTTATTCTCTCATGCTACCAATACCTAAACAGAAAACCTATTTAAAATAATAATTATGGTCAGTGACGCCTAGCAACAAGAAAAGAAACAATGAGCAAAATCTGAAATATCAGAAATTTACTTTAAACATACAGGAAAAAAATATTTCTAACTGTAAAGGTTATTATACATTGGAACATGTTGTCCAGAAAGTTTGTGGAGTCTCCATCCTTGGAATTATTAAAAAAACAACTGAACACTGGACAACCTGTTTTAGCCAACCTTGTTTTCAACAGAAGGATTGGCCCAGACGAGGTGAGGTGTCTTCCAACTTCAGCTGTTGTGTAGTTCGGTGGCTGTGGATATGATAACATGTCAAATCTTTAGAACAGGTGATATTTTTGGAGGCTTAGCCTAAAGAAGCATCTAGTTTAACTCTGAAAATAAAAACCATATTGTTGGGTAAGAACCGCAAAATCCATGGGGACGCACACTCTGGCGAAGAATGCCCCATGAACTTTTTTTCTGTGGTTCCCTGAGCTGCTTCAAGTGTTAACCCTAGTAAATATAGGGTCAGTTTGTTTCTCCAGGACAAGGGTGAAATTGTGAGAAGGCAGAGTAGTACTATTCAATCCTGTTCGTTTAGCAGGTTTCCTTGTTGCAAAGCAGTACTAGTCAAGTAAAAAGGCAGCCTGGTTCTTACCTAACTCCATCCTATGGCAGTTAGTCAAGACTGAAAGCATTGTGAGACTCCACAGCAATTTTATTTATTTTTTTTTCACATATAGGTCTAGAAGAGGAAGCATCTGAATAAGAGTTCATGTTAACTGCAAGAATAATATAACTGAAATGCTAAAAGGAACTGATGTGTCTTTGTCTATTTATGTGTTTCTTGAGGGTGAGGGATCTTAATTTGCATTTTCAGATATCCACTAGGTTTTTTTTTTTCTTTTCAATTGGAATAGTAATCCGCTAGCCTTGTGACTACCACCTGCAGAGCCTCAGGGTGTGTGTATATATTGTACTGCTCTGATAGGAGAAGAGCAGTTCACACATGCTGAAAGCTCTGGCATTCTAGTCCTTGTCCTTACTGATCCTATTTAGCCATTCTGATTTAGCAGATCAAAATCAGTTTCTTCTAAACTTCTTGGGCAACAAAAAGTCTCCCTCTTTATCACACAACTTCTCAAAAGAATAGCGTTTCAAATGCACCTGGAAATTCAAGTGACCTATCCATTCCATTCCATTTATTTTTCAAGGCATTTACCTAGCTCACTTTTAAGATATTGAGGCAGGAGAGCTTTCTTTGCTTTCATCTGGTGAATATTCCAGTGCTCAGACCGACCTCACTGTATTTGCTTGGTGGAATTACCTTAGGTAGATCGGATTTGGTAGGTATTGCTCAGAACCTCACGGCTGAAGAAAAAGTAAATTCTGTTCTCACAGAATTAATATGAGGTATGAATTTCATCACACTGAAGGGTAAGGCCATATTTCAGACTTGTGAGCCTAAAGACCATCTCGTAAATCTGTTTATTATAACTGTCAAGAGAAGTTAAATCCAGGACCACAGGGTTTTGCTTCCTAGTCTGTTTTCTGCTCAGTTTCCATGTGCAGGCTGGGTCTGTAGGAAGGCTGACTATGTATTCATAAGATACAGATATACACCCACAAAACACACATCTGACCACACTGCCCAGAACAGGAAGAGAGGAGTTCACCCCCCCCAAAAAAAAAAAAAAAACAAAAGCAAACACATAAACATAAACGTTGAGGGCCTTATATTGCCCTTTCTTTGATCTTTGATTAGGTTTCGAGGTTACGTGCGCACAGATGTATTCTCTTGATTCACCCGTATATCCTTACTCAGTCATTCCTTGAACATACCCTTGAAACTCGCTTGAAATCTTCTCAAATCCTAGCTGTAACTGGGACCTTGGGCTTTTTACCCAAGCACTGGCTTAGACCATGGGTCTTTCCAGACCTGGGTTTCATGCTACTCACCATCTATTTCAGCTTTAATGTTGCTAATGAATCACACATGTAGATACAGAATAGAGACTGTGGATACATAGATAATATTTAGAAATAAGATTTAGGAAGACAGGGCAGACTGCAGTAATGGAGCACAGCTCTTGGCTAAACATGCTGACCAGCTACTGGTTTATGCCCAGTCAGCCCCTTTTGTCCCCATTCTCTCTAATCTTCCATGCTCGTTCCTCCCTGATTCACCCTAGTCCCTCTCTTTCCTTTTATTTTGCTTTTATATATTTCTTTGTCTTTAAATCTTATAACAACATCTCATTTCAGCATCCTATAATAAATTTTGCAAAAGCCCACATGCTGTCTTAAATATCCTGTCATAAGTGCTTTCCCATGAGACCCATGACAAAGTTGTTCCTACTGTCTTATCAGCTGCAAGGTCAGGCTGAACCTTGAAAATGCTACATGTGAACAGGTTTTTCAATGGCTCAGGCATCAGTGACTTGAGAGGTCTCATCTTCATTGCCATCTCTATTATTTCTATTTACTAAGGTTTGTGTATCTGGGAGTTTATTATTTTTTCTTGCCTTCTGTTCTTGATTTGTTCTTTGTTTTTATGTGAAACAGCTTCTAACCAGATATCCTTACATTCTTATATTCCAGCCTAAAACAGAAAGACTGCAAAATATCTATATTTGTATTATATTTTGCTTATGTAAGACAAATTTCATTTATGTAAATTATTCAGTATATATATTTTAAAATATTTGACTTAGAATCCGGTATGAATTTAGAGAAACATCACTGGAAAAAAAAACAACAGCTGTGAACCACACAGTTGAATAGATGGGAGATGAGTAATTTTTTCCACTCATCAAGTAGGGGAACATGTGCTTCTGAACACTCCATATAGGAAAAACCTAGGCACCCTGTAATGGAAAGAGAGTTTTCTGACTTTCTGGGGTATATCCCTTAATCTATTTTCAAAAATAAAGGTGGTTGCTTTATATTTAACTCTTATTAACTTTCAGTTGGTAGAACAGGGCTAATTGAAATTTTGCAATCCCATAATACATTACAGGGCTAAATTAGTTTTTTTTTTTTTTAAAAAAATGTTCCCCAAAATGACATAATAAAAAGCATACAAAAGCTCTTATTGTGAAATGCATACTCTGAAAATGGAATATTGTTATACATTTCAACAATGCTTCCTAATGTCCCACATAAAATTTATTGATATCATTGATCTTCTATAAATCTTTGGCCAAGAAAATAAAGGGAGTCCAAAGGAAAGGAAATGAAACATACAGCTATACTTTTCTTTTAAAAAAAATAATTAAAAAAAAAGTATTTATCAGGCTTGACAGAATCCTTTTGTACACAAATTGAATGAGAATTTAAAATAAAATTATAATTTTCAATCCCACACCAGATAGCAATAAATTTCCAATCTGAAGCAATATTAATAAAAGGATATATGTAGCTTGAAATTATATTTTTCTGGTGAAGATAAGTAGTACTGCAGTCTATAATATAGTAAAAAGTGAGCTTTTTGCTATAACATTTGTATGTGGATCATTCAAAAGAGAAGCCAGTTGTTGTAATTTGAGCTCAGAGTTCAACTGAGCACCACACAACAGCTCACTTCCCTTTTCTCCCCCCATCACTGAGAAGGAGAGAATAAGCAAAAGCTTGGGATTCAAGATAGGACAGGGAGGGGCAAATCACTCATTACAGTCATGGTCAAAAGACAGACTTGTTAGGGGAACAAAAAAATCTATAAGTTTAATACAGACACTAACAACAACGACATTTCAGAGACAGGGTAGAACAGTTAGAAGCATCAGCACAACTTGAGAACACCTTCCCCCCACCCCTCCCTTCTTCCCGGGCTCAGCTCTGCTCCCGATATCTCTACCTCCTCACACCAGTGGCACAGGGGGCAGGGAAAGGGGGGTGCACTCAGTACTGCTGCTTCTTCCATCTTTGGTGGGAAGAGCTTCTGGAATTTCTTTCCCAAGGTCCAGCATGGACCCTCTCTCACAGAAGAAAGTCCTCCACAAAATTTCTCCAACTGGAGTCCTTCCCACAGGATGTAGTCTCCACCGAGCTGCTCCAGCGTGGGACACCTCCACATGTTGCTGTCTTCCTAGTGCCAAACTACAGCAGTGGGGGCTGCTTCTTCCCACAGGGTCCTCACAGCCTTTGGTCACAATCACCTTAAATGGCATGGGAGCCCCCACAAACTGCAGCTCAGCATCTCTGCACTGCAGAGCTCCATGGGTGGCAGGGGTGGGGGAGGCTGCCCTGCTGTCTCACCATGGGCTGCAGAGGGTCCTCTGCTCCAGTACACTTCCCCCCTCTTTCCTCCTCTGTTTCTCCACTGACCTTGGTGTTCATGTAAATGTTACAACTCCTCCTCATACTCCTCCTCCCAGGTGCCTTCTTAAATATGTTATCGCAGAGGTGTAGCTGATTGGCTCGGCCTTGGTGCAGAGGTGGGTCTGACTTGGAGCCAGCAGAGTTTCGAGAACCTTCTCAAAAGGGGCAACCACTGTTACCCCCTCCCCTGTTATCAAAAACCCCACCACTCACTCAAAGCCAGGACACCACCTTAGTACTGGATAACAATTTGGGCAGTCTAAATGTCTAAATTTCTAGTAAAAATCTGTCTAGCTGATTCATTTTTCTGCCCATATTAGCTAGCCAAGGAACATTTTACAACACAAGAAATAAATATGGAACTCTAAAAACAGTAAGCAAGTAATTTTATTTGCAGACAACTACAGACATAAGGGCAGTTATATCTAGCAAACAGGAAGATATAATAGCATATTAATTCAAGATATTTTAAATTATCAGTGAAATCTATGTATCAATATAGTGTTTATTTCTTCTAATCCTCTTTTACTTGCTGTTTGTTTCAATGAAAGCTTATTCATTGGAAAAAGAAATGAAGCAGAAATCAAGTTCCTATCTTCCTGTGTGCTTTTTGTAACATAAACCTAAGAGACTGAGAATTGCACATCTGAAAAGGAAACAAGGAAAGGAGAGGGGGTGAAGAAATTTATACAAGATGATACTACAGTTACTGTTACCAAGGGAATGAACATAACTGATTTAATCAGATCATAAAGTGGGGCTCTGGGAAATCTGGTTCTATTCCCAATTCTGCTTCAAGTCTACTTGGTGACTTTGAACAAGTCATTTTCCTCTGAGCATTGGTTTCTCTATATACAGACTGCAGATGCTCTCTTGTGTGCAATGTGTTGAGATTCACAGATGGAAGAAGTATTACTATAATATCAATAATCTTTTTTCACAAGACCCTTATTGCAGCCATGTGACTGTTGGTGCCAATTGACTGACTGATGGGCTATAACTATTTAACACTCACACTAGGACATAGAAACATCCAAACAACCACATGAAAGAAATATTTATTGCCAAGATTATAAATAATTTCTGCAAAATATTTAGAAATACGTTGCATGAAATTTACCCTGGAAATATCTTGTTCTAAGAGAGCCACCTTAGTACCACTTGTATAACACAGAAATGAGTGAGGAAAAAAATGGTTATTACTGAATTCTTTTTCATACTCAGAAATCATAGACAGATGGGGCAGACATGACCCCCACCAGATGCTGGAGAGCTGAAGAATTCCCCAGCTCCTTGGAATGAATTTCCCATGCAGCACTATTGCAGGATTCTGTTCTACAGGCAAAGAAAGAAAGAAGATCTAGAAATTTTTTTTTTTTTTTTGTCATCCAATACCTAAATTCTTCCATGCATTATATTCCTATTAAGAAATAGTTCACGTACATATGCAGTGTCAACAGTTTTGACATAGTTCATGCATGGAGCAGTCCCAGTCACATATAAAATAGACTCATTGCCTGGAAGCGACCTCAAGAGGTTATATGATTATTCCTCTAGTTCAGGGCAGGATCAGTACGTGACAGATGTTTGCTGAACTTGTTCTTAAAGACCACACATGATGGAGATTTCAAAAGCTCCTATACATTTCAGTGCCCATTTGTTATAATAAAAATCTCTTTATGAAGAATTTATATGGAAAAAGGATGGGATGTTTAGTCAAAATGGGATTGTAAAGTTAATATGTGGAGAATAATTTAAGGTAAGACAGAATTAATTTCAACAATATGTTTTGTGAGGTTCTTAGGTAAACTTGTCCAAAAATGTGATGTATTAAATATACATATGCACAACCTGTACATGGTGAAGACATTATTTGTATTTATTAATTTACAGTGGACCGTTTTCACTAGAAGAAAAGCAAGGACAAATTTTTTCAAAAAAAAAACAAACTTGCTTTTATTATCCCTAGAGGAAATAAGTGTGTTTTACATTATATAAGCTGAAAAATATATTAAAATATTTACTTTTACTGTAAACAAAATACACCTCACTACATTTTGATTTCATAAACTCACTCCAATTTATAAGACTTTTTAAAGTATGAAAAATTATTTTTTCTATCAAG
Source organism: Tyto alba (assembly GCF_018691265.1). NCBI lineage: Eukaryota > Metazoa > Chordata > Aves > Strigiformes > Tytonidae > Tyto > Tyto alba. The sequence goes on along the minus strand of NW_024881316.1, from coordinate 36,174,514 downwards.
AATTTAGTCTTACCTTTGACATGAAATTTTATGGAGTGGAAATATGAGAAGCATTACATAAAATAGGCAAAATGTACAGAAGACAATGAGATGAGGAAAAGGACCATCCTTCATTTTTAACTTTGCAGATTAAGCATAAGATACCAGGCATATTAATCTTTCAAAGTAGTTCCTCACTCATCTCCAGGAATGATTTATGTCATCAAATCTCAAAGACATGATTTATGATTTAATGCATTTCATTTAGCACAAGAAGGGTCTTCTCTATCTGCCCACAAGCAAGTTATGAGAACTAGAGATGAGGCATGTTGGGATTCACACCAGCTACCCCCTACCTTAGTAGTGAAACCTTGCCAGTCTTGCCACTATGCGAAAGAGAACAGACACCTGGACCCAGGGAGCAGTGAGCAAGTGAATATGAACAGCCCAGAGATTCGGGATCTGAAAAGTGGAGTCTGTAAGTTTGGCCCTAGGACTATTTCCTGAGTTGCAATTCACAGGGTTTGCAGTGCAAAAGAAGCTATGGAACAGAAAGCAGAACCCTGAGCCCACCTCAACCCGAAATGCCACATTATCAGGTTTCCTTTCTCTTGCTTTCCTTTTAGCCCTCATAATCTTGTTAACCCCATGAGTTCTTTGTTGGAACCCCAATAGACTGCATGGAGAATGCTTTCAGCCTGCATAGCCTTTCAGCTGGAACATGCTTCCAAAGGGGTTTTTTTAATTCACTCAGATCAAGCAAAATATATGACCTATCTGTTCTTCTCAGTAATTTCTCTAGTGAGCATCAGGGAGAATTATGTATTGCTCTGACTCATGCAACCAAGTTATCAAGATCTAAGAGATCAGATGTCCCTATAATTTGTTCATTTTATCAGTTGCTATCCACGTAGATTGCAGATTTCTTGTGTACCAGACTTCCAAAGACTTTTTCTAAATGTCTTATTTTCTCAGTCTGAATCACAGTCCTGAAGGTAAGACAATGCTGTGAAGCCTGAGAGACCCAAGGGTTTTCTCAGATGCATCTCAAATGCACCTAACTTGATCTAGGTGATTAAAATTAAGGTAAAAAGATAGTGTCTAGATGTGTTCTGTATTGTGTCCCAGAGTCTGCAGGGTACCCTGTAGCACTGACCTGCCCCAGCATACCCACCATGGTTAGCCCTCTTCTCCCATCATCCTTCTGTCAGTTATAATTGTGTATTGATTCTTCAAGTCAATGATGTTTGTTCTGATCTGGTATTGTTATGCTGGTCGAACAGGGTAAAAAATGTTTGTCAATTCAAGGTGGGAAGTACCATGCGTAGATAGTGTCAGATATTTACCAGTTCACCTCAGACAGAAAATTCAGCCTCTACATATTGCAATTACTTGTGCAAGAAAAAATAGATTGTTTTTCTTGTGCTTGTATAATCCTTTTATCTTGTTCTTGTTCAACCTCTTCTTTAGTGTCTTTTTTTTTTTTTATTATTATTCCTTCCATGATCATCCGGTTAGGCCCCAAGGGAGGGTTGCTCATAAATATTTAGAAATCTATTTGTTTGCTAGAAATTAATTTCTTTCCAGCTACAACACTGAACAACATGCAACTGTAACAACCTGAACCTCCTACACTCTGTAATGCTGTTCTGCCATAGCCATTATTGTACCTTGTATTCCTATACTATGTTACATATGTCAGAAACCTAAGATGTAGGTGATTTCATGTGGTATAAACTTCTATATACGTTAGCAATTTTTAAATATATGTTTTAGATAATCTGGTAGAATTAGTCTCTGAAAGGACTTAAAGGGGAAAAAAAGGATGTATGTTTTGCTAAAACCAACATCCTAATAAAGCCCCAAAATAACATATAAAAAAATCAACCAAACAAACAAACAACAGTGAGGATTTATATAACCCACACTTCTTATTATGTATAGAAGCTAGTGGAAGCTCTTCAGGTACAGCAGTTAATGATTTCTGCAATATATTTACCTGTCATAAAATGTTTATAGCACATAAATGACATAAATGAAAGACATATTTTCATCAGAATTAAAATTAGACAAAATAAACTGATGTCTTTCTCTCCTCCAGCTGCAAGTTTAACTTCAAGAAATACAATAATCCAATGACTAATATTTTAAAAAACAACAAAAAAATTAGTATTTTCCCATTCTTATCCCCTTTATAAACTATATTCACAGTGAGGGAAAACCTACTGAAATTTTCCACTGAGCCAACTCATTTTAGATTCAATCTTTTTTTCCATGTAGTGTAGTGGATAAGTTTTGTACTGGATACCAAAACAAGAATGAGTTTCAAAAGTATACTTAGAAACAGTGTTCATTGAGGAACTCTTATTCCTGCTTTTGAAACAGATGTAATTTTATTTTTCTTACTTAGTGAGATTTAAGTTTCAAGTATGCCACACTCACTATTATTTTGTCTATTTAGAAATCTCAGTGAGATAATTTTCTTTGCTTATTTTTTCCACTTACAATGGAATTCAGTTTGCAGTAAACACTTACTTAGGTGAGTAAACTCTAGCAGTTTTCTAGTCTTTCTTTCTAAAGATGCTGTAGAGAAAAAGTTTGGTTTATTTGATTTCATCTTAACATGTTTGTGATGGATCTGATGGGTACCTGTGATGTACACACACACACAGTCAAAGATGACACTGGCTTAGATGCCTAATTTCAATATGGCTACAATTAGGTGGCACGCATCTCATTTTGTGTGAGACTCTGAGACAGGGTTTCTCTATGACTAAACACAGGAGACAAACGGACATACAGAAAATAAAACTTTTCCTTGAAAATCCTTCCCAGTCCTCCCTTTGGATAAGTATGGCAATACAACACTACCTGACTTAGATCTCAAGTGAACAATCTCTACCACTTTTCATGTCTTTACTACTGGCTTTCTCTATGATAATGCTGACTGGGAAAGGGCTGATTTATAGGAAGAAGTCTTTCCAGTGCTTTTGTTCACCATTTGGAGAAGAATAATGCCATAAAATGCCTCTTCTTTCCATAAAACTACAAAAATCCCAGTTAAAAAGTGGTTTATTTTCAAAAACAAAACAAGTCTTTGACCCACTTTTGCAAAAACCTAAATGAAATTATATCATGGGTAAGAGTTTAAGGGGAAGTAGAGTTTAGGGGGATCAGAGACAGGAAATGAATAGTAGCAAGGGCTCTGGGGTAGGTCTCACTATTTATCATCCAAATAGATATATCAAGAAGTAATGACACTGAAAGTTGGCATGGTTTGCTGCATTTTAAAACAGAAGCTACAGGATACACATGAAGACAGTAAGCTTTTAGTTCCTTTACTAGCTGTTTTTCATACCTTTATGTAATATTTATTTTTCATCTGTATCAATTTTACCCACGTACATCTCATCTTTGCTAATTGTGGCAGATACAGAGCAGACCAATGCAGTACGCTGTTATTTTTACCTGTTACTGGGCCATAAATAATGCAACCACTGAGCAAAGAAACTCAAGTTTCAGACGCTATGTAAGAAGTACACATGCCTAAAACACAGTGACAATACTAAAATGTGTTATTATGAACTTAATAGACACTTAAAAAAAAAAAAATAATAATAATTAGGCTACCACATTGTCCAAAGGCAGGAACTATTTTATAAAAGTATCTAAACACTGAAGTGACATGAAGTAGAATGTGAAAGCTTGTGGAAAGGAATGTTCATTGAACAAGTATAGTCAAGTTTCCCTGAAATATAGTGGAGTACTTGTCGATGTGCAGCTCACAGTTAAAGGCACTGCAAAAGTTAAAGGCACTGTACAGTTAAAAAAGTTAAAAAGTTAAAAGGCACTGCACAGGTAAAGGTATCTAGAAAACTTTAAAAAGTCCCACAAGAGGAAACACTGTTGATCATCCTAATCTATGCTGCTGTGAAATTGATCTCCAGAAGAGCTTCCAGCTAGTAGATAAAATTTGCAGGAACTGATACCAGTTGTTTTTTCCAGATGTCCCTGAGTTGATGCACTTGTATTTACAGTTTTGCCAGTGCTAAACATCCCATGTGTAACACTGTGGAAAGTCAGTACGCTCTTCTGCAAACATCAGCTGTGCTTAGCCAAAACCAATGTAAGCCTTCTTTTTGGGGAACAAGGGGATAAATGTAGACTACTCCACTATCTCTGCTATGCCTATCAAGTAAGTGGTCTTAGAGAAGTTATACCTTGCACTGGAATAGGGAACAAGAAATACCCTGTGCTGAAAGCCCCACTGTGGCTGTTTTCTTCACATGCATTCACATTGACACATACATTAGAGAGAATAAATCTGTTCCTGACCCCAGCAGATTTTGGCCCACAGTCCATGAAGTGGGGAAGACATATCGGGCTGTGCTGCTCAGCCAAAGGAGGGAGCTGACCACCTTCACCTGCCAGGGCTCTCCAGCTGGCCCCAAAAAGATGTCTTTCACATAAATGTCAAAGATCCACCACAGATATATCACTTTCAGGATACAACAGACAGGATATTTTTCTCAGAACTAACTGACTGTCTTACCTGAGGAATAGAGACTTCCCTTCACAAATAATACAGGTGACCAGGAGTCCTCAAAGTCAAATCTTTCTGGGTGCCTAGTAAAAAGGAATGTCAAATCTTGTTACTGACCAACAGCAATCCTACAATGATAAAGAGATAGACAGAGGTGTATATGTAAACTGTATTATTGTCTCCCTTTTTCTTCCCACTCAGTATTAAAAACTCCATGAAAGAACATTAAGCAGTGTTTTTTTTCTGCATCCTGCTGCCATTATTTGCCAGCCATCACTCCAAACACTCCATCCTCAGTCTGAGCAAATCAAAAGCTTCTCCCTTGATCATAGCAGAATGAACTCAACCTGATGAGGAAGCTGAAGGAAAGCTTTCTATAACACTACCCCTTCAGAATAATAAATGTTAGAATCCTTTTTGAATAAATAGCTGCTCGACTTCTGTTGGGAGATGATATGGTGAATGTCAGTGAGTCATTATGAAGCTTAAATGAATTGAGATTGTGCTACTGTAAAGATTCCTATTTCTGCTCCTAGCAAAATTATTAAGAGTAAACACATCATGAACTGTGTCAGACATGCAAAATTGCTTAAATGACTCAAAGGGACAGAAATAGAGAAAATCTTAATCTAAACCTTCCTTCTTTTTATTATTCTACCTCATTAATTAATTTTATTAGTGCTTCTAAAACCTGCAATGTTTACTAGTCCATGAATTGTCAGTTAAACAACTAATTTCAAATAAATAATGTGAGTTTTCAAATTGGCATTTTGCATCCCAGTGGAGCTCTTTAATTAACAATATATATCTTATATTTCGGGAAATATGCCAGCATGATGTACAGTCAGTAAACCAAAAGACACTCAATAATAATCAGTGAGAATAATATGTGCAGTGCAGATCTATTTCACAGTATTGCATATCTTAAAAAACTAAGAATCAACAGATAGCTATGACTGAATACATTACAACAATAACAACAAAATACATTACAATAATAACAACAAGACTATACTAGTAGGGAAATGGAGAAAAAAAAAAAAAGAAAAGAAAAATATTATTGGACTGGGAACTGTCTTCTCTTCTTCCCACTACCTGTTCAGATGTAGGACTGATATTTGGAAACTGTCAATTCCTAATGTTCTGCTCAATCTATCTATACTAAATTAGGAACACATCTATTCCTCTAATTTTGATTTGGTTTTATTTTTAAATATGCATAATACTTTAAATTTCTTGGAAGCTGATGATAAAGTTCATTCTATATAAAATGTGATATAACATAAACTGACTTTTAAGGCCAAATTCTGTTTCTGTTATTAATGTGGCTTAGTATTGCAGTTGTCTCAATGGCTCTATCTACCACATATGAAGCTATATACGCTATGATCTAAAGAACTGTGTAATGTATTAAATAATTGCATCAGACTGTATTTTTTTATTATTATTAAACTAATTTGCTTCGGAAAATTATGTTTTTCAGTGGAAAGTATCCATTACACAATATCCATTATTTCAAAGCTTCAGAGACTCCTGAAGTTATAGACTATTAAAAGTAACTTCAAACAGGAAATTATAACCTCTTATCCATGCTTGTTGTAGAAAGCTTAAATTACAAAGAAGATTTACATTAGAAGTTAGGAAAAATGTCTAATGGTAATAATAGTGAAGGTCTGATGTGACCTGCCTGAAAACCCTGTCTAGTTTTTGTCATCACAGGTCATTAAAAGAAACTGGAAAAGCATTTGTTAAGAACACTTCTATCTTTGGGTAGGGGATAGACTGGATGATTCACCAAAATCCCCATCAGCTCCTTTATGAGTATTTTATAAGAGAAAAGGGGAGTAACAAGTTACCCAACTTGAAGAACAATGAAAATGAAGACCCTTTTTATACTCTGAGGGAGAAAAAGTCTCTTGGGGAAACAACCATCCTGGTGCTTACATGGCCACTCACACATCAGCCCCTTAGTACAAGTGAGCATTTGCACTTAGGAACAATGTACCTCAGATATGTCCACCAGCTTTTAGACCAGATACTCAATGTGGTATGAAGGCACATGTGAAATTACCATAGTACATCATGTAGCATAGAGCTTGGAATGGCCAGTGTCAGTGGTGTCATTTACCCTTACATCTGTTGCTTCAGAGTGGTACTCAATTAAAAAGTTTCATTGTGGTTTTGACATTTTCTGGACTTGCTTATATATGATTTCAAATGTATGTGCACATATAAAACAAAAACAAAACAGAAACATTATTATGTTTTTTGTTTAATTCCTTATAATTTTCATGAAATGCAGAAAAAAACAATGGTCACCTAGCTTTCAAAACGTTCAACTGTAGATTGGTCATTGATTTCCTGGGCATAAGACAATGAAGCACCTGTCAGAATCAAAGAATAATGTTAACAGCTGGAATAAAAGTAGAGTTATTAAGTTCATTAGGACTTTTATAATTATATTCAAAAATGAAATTACATTAATTGTTGTGAAAAAAGAATCTTTATTTTACATTATTTATTTGCTGACATTAGCCACTTTAAAAAACACAAGGAGTAAAGTAAAAAAAGATAAACTCTTTCAGAATAATACTGCTGAAAATATTTTTTAGTGCAGAAGCCCACTCAACCTTAAAGGGAAGGATGGGCTAATAAAAAATAAAAAGAATCAGCATGAAATTTGATCACAGTGGGATGGTTGGATAGATTAACTATCATGAAGTGCAATTAAAACATAATAAATTGTTATAAACAGGAACTTTATGCTAGAAAAATATATTAAATTTCACCTGCTTTATCCAAGCATAAACAGATTTTGGTGACCTGACCTCCTGCATTTCTTTTATGTCTAATATAAAACTTTGAAGTGTGTCAGCAATTAGGGTCATGAAGAAAGATAAAAATAATAAAAGTGTGGGAGGACAAGTTCTCTCAAGAATGCATTTTCACATCTCTAAACACAGAAAGTAATTGCTTGTTGAGCATGGCCTTGTATTTTTAACTTTAGAATGAAAAAAAGAAACAGAAAAAGGTATTTCACCTGTGATGAACTCCTATTTATTTCCAATTTAGAACTCTTACAAGTAGAAGCAAAGCCAAAACAATAATTTGTATGAACAACTTTCTTTAGTTGAGAAAACTTTATAATAATCTCCCTTGTCTTTTCACAAGATTTTTTTTTTTTTGGTTACTCTTTTATTTATTTTTAGCAAACCTATATCACAGTAGCTTTCCTTTTTTTTTTTTCTGCAGAAAGGCAGATGTTCACTCATGGAATATGTGTTAATAGCCTTGCTGAAATGATTTTAGATCTTCTGTATGAGAGGAGATTTACTTTGCAGACGTCATCTTGGTCAGATCCATCAGCCAGAGAAAATAATCATGTCTATTTTTAACTCTGATGGAGTCATGCTGTTACACATTCAGGATTTGTTTCTTTACCACTGTAGAGGTGCTGTGTAGGTACTCCCTCTGAAAGAAATTATAAAGTTCCTGTGATTTTAACATCATAGATTGAATGTCTGACGATCTAACCTTATATGCCAGGTCACAGAAATGTGTATCAGATAAACAGGTAATCAGGTATGAGAAGTATTTCTTGAATACAGAAATTTTTTCACATTTCATATATTGATTTATATATTGACTAATGTAAATTGATGAATAAGATGGAAAATTATTGATATCAATGCTGAAAACCAAAGACGTTATCATAATCAAATCCAGCCACAGGAAATCGGGGAAAAAAAATGGCCTTACGCTAAGGTTTGAAAAAGTAGTACTCTTAGTAAACAAACATACACATGTACTCATAAGAGTGCAATTTCAAAGCAATTGAATAACTTTTAGCCATCAAAGAATACAAAGGCAATTTCATCCTTCAAAGTCTCCTTTCCTGAATCAATTTGTAATTTAGAATAAGCCTGCTTCATTATAATCAGAGACCTAGAAGTATACCATACTTCTTCTGCTATCCCCAAGTCCCTCATAATTGCTACCTACTCTTTCCCCTCAGTATTAATCTGCTGCTTCTGTCCTTTGGCTCTCAGCTGGAATCTGACAAACAGACAACCTAACCTTTAAGAAAACACTGCTAAAAACTGTTCCAAATAAATCACTGGCTTGTGTGACATAACATTTGGAAAGCTGGACAAAGTTCTACACATTGCATTTTGAAAGCTAAATCTGCCTTGGTGAAGGAAACATCTGCACCACCTACTATGTTTTTTCTATCCTTAACCTTGCAGATTCCCTAATAACTTATAATCGTTGAAAAGAGATATGGGTAACTGAGTCATTCAAAAAGTCTGGGATGCATAATAATCTGCATGCAAAGCAGATTAGAAATTATTTATTTAAAACTAAGTGGTGAACCTGGAAAAATGGCCTGTCGTTTCTGGAAGAACAGTCTTGTCAATTCCTACAAGGAGAAATTTCACATTCTTACTGCTGACAACTGTTGTAGAGTATATTTTGGAGATGACCTGTATGTGGGACTGGACAGGAAAATACAGATATACTCTGTCATCCACTTTATCTTAGGTTATAGACTGTGCTTTGTGCACAAAACTGTGTAAAGAGGTGAGGTTTTTGCCCACAGAAAAAAACAGAAACTACAATTCATTGAGGCTTTATTTCTTCTTTAGCTTACACTATTTACATTTCTTTCTATATATACACTGCAAGTGGCTTGTTCCTCAGTCAGATTATTCAGATTTCTTCTGGTTTTTGTTTGTTTGTTTGTTTGTTTTTTCTTTATACCTCATCAACTGACCCCTGGCTGCTGTTCTTCCAAATGAAGTTGAGCAGAAAAAATTATTTCACAAACTTCCATCACTCAGTGGTACACAACAGTGTTCAATGCATAATCCTATCCATTGTAATATTTTCTGGATGAGGACTTACTCCATAAAGCTAATCCTATGGGTATGATTTGTTTCTAGACGAAGATCTTGGAGGTGCTAGTACTTGCTCATCTACCTTTGGCAGCTCTTTGTCTTGCCATGTGCTGTGGTTTTTGGCCTCTGCATATTCTTCCACCTTGGACCAGGGTACAAACTGGTCATCAAACTCTGTAGTGGAGTATTCTGAGACTCTCCAGCTGGAGCATGTTTCATTTATGAACAGCTTTGTTTTAAAGCCCTTTTCAAGGAAACAGCATAGCTAGAGCTTTCTAATTTGCATTTATCTTTTTTCTACTGGCAATGCTGAGCCTCATACAGAAACTGACAAGTAGTTTTTGAAGGAGGAAGGGCCTAAGGCCCATTTCACAGCACTATAAAGTATGAATAATCCTTCATTTACATTGTAATACTTCCATATGGTAAGGGATATTTCGTCACTACCTGTTATAATAGTAACACTCCAGGGTAATGCTATACACATTTCATTTTTAAAACATCTGTGGAGTATTGATTTACAACATATTTGTGAAGCTTCTGACACATTTTGGGATCAGTTATCTTAATAGACTGCAAAGAGTATTCTCAACATTTGTAAATAGATAATCTCAAAAGCCTCTATCAGGTAATTGCTTGCCTTATACAGTATTACTACCTTTGGAAATAAACATTAATTATGTAAATGTATTTGCCTTATGAGTTAATATTTTTGTATTATAAATGCTTAGTAGTGGGCACTTCTTAGTATTCAAGTTGCCTAAATTTAAGTAAACATAGCTACACTGGTTTCTTAAAGACTATCTTGCTGTTCATCCAACCTGAGGACTCTGACTTGAACAGTGTTCTTTAACAGTTTTCTTCATTATTTGCTTTTTTTTTTTGGCCATTTTTTTTTGCTGCTTTAGTTCTCTGAACACTTCAGGAAAGGTGTTGTAGTTGCTGAAGCATTGCATCCTTCTCTAGATATAACATGGCTGGAGGGTGTCACAGTCCTTCAGTTGAATACTACAGAAGTTTTGCTGGCAGACTACCACAGCACATTGGCTATACTTAATGCTTTTGTTCTGCCTCAGTGCCTATGTGAATCCTTTGTCCTAAACTTAGTGTCAATAGTTCATTAATTCACTCATTTTAGCTGAAAGGCAAGTCCTTCGCTTTCCACAGCACCTGAAATTTCAGGCTGTACATTTTCCTTGCTCTGCTACATCTTATGCACATCCTTCTATGGGTAATGTGTTCTTAGTTAAATTATAATTTGGCTTTGCTTAGTTGTGTTGTGCTTCTTGAAAAAAAGTGAGAAAGCTGTTTCAGGATACAGTAACCATCCATACACCACTCTCTACTTGGCCTTCAATTACCTGTTTGTTTTTTATTCTGCTAACTTGTCCTTATATGTTGTGCTACTGCACACTCTACAAACCTTTTATTTTTCTGCACTAGTTACATTTATGCAAAATCTCATCCTTCAACTAATTGCTTGTGTCCCCAGTGTGATGAATTGCTTTCCTTCTCTTTTCTTGTCTTTGTGCTCTGACATAATGGGTTTTAGGTTATAATTAACCTAGAGCTAGGGCATTTTCCATTACAGTTTCTCCATACCTTCACAGGTTTGCCTTTGCATACTGTCATCACTGCTTTATACTTTTAAATTTTCTTCTGCACAGATTTTGATGTCTTTCCCCCTTTATCTTCATAATTTTTTGTGCCTGTGTATGAATTATATTTGTGTCTATTCCCTTTGTGCTTTATATACAGATAGAATTTCTTCTCTGCTTTGTCCTGTTTCAGTAACTTTTGGATAAGCTACTATGGGAGCTGAACATTCATATGCATGATCTCATTATTAATTTATGCTAAATTGTTTGCTCTTTTTAACACTAGTCAGTCATTTCCATATAGTCTGTCCTTATACAGTATTTTTTTCCCCCAGGTACTTGCTTATTCTTTTCAAAAAGCTATCTGCTTCACACACATCTTATTGTGGTCTAAAAATGCTCTCACAGTTCTGGGCAGAATCAGCCATCTCTACATAGACTGCTGACACAAGAGGCACCTTTGACTGTCGGGGCTAATAGTAGAGTTCATTATGCTTTCTTCTGATTAGGCAGACAAGACATGCAGAGATACCATTAGTATGTTGCAAAAACAGTGGTTCATATTCCTTCACTCACTCCCCCAAAATTTTCTGCGTCTACAGAAATTCAGAAGATGAGGAAGGCAAGAGAGAGTGCACGTAAAGGTCTCCACAGGACAGATAGACACATGGACAAAACCAGAGACCTAGAAAACAATTATCCAAAAAATACCCTGTGCAATTCCTTCAATACATAGGAGTGAAGATGCTAAAGTGTTGGTAAATGTCATTCTAGCATAAAAAGTGTAAGAAACAGTTAAGAGAACTCAGTTCATCACCTGGCAACTGGATTTCTCACCTTCCTGGGAAGAAAACATCTGTCAATGTCATGAGTATAATGCTTGTGCTGCCTCAGGCCAGCACATTGGTTACCAATGACAGGTACCAAGGCTGAAAATGCAGCAGTGAGGAACAAATCAAAATTACACAAGGTTAACATCTGCTTCAATTTCTGTGATGAAAGTGGGTCTTCCTGCAGATTTGGATCTGACTTAGAATCAGCAATAAAAATAGGGTTCCTTACTTTTTCTTCTAAATAATTCAAAAAATGTAGTAATATTTTGGCCCAGTTTTATTTGCCTGTGCTTACATTTCCTACTTTTGGACTGAATGTAACAATGTTTTCAGATGGTACACTGCCAGTGTTTCCTTTAGAAAGATTATCTCACTTTGCCAAGAACTTTGATGACTGTTAGCCAGTCAGACAATTCTGTGGCCTATAAAAACAATAGAAAAAGAGAGAGATGTATTAACTTCCTTCTCAATGTTTATTTTTTCCTGTCAGGAGTAAGTAAGGGAGGGAACCAAAGAGATTGGAACCATTCCAGAAACGTTCCTTTGCTTTGTTTTTCCATTATTTTAGTTTGTAGCCAACATGCTGTCTTTATGATTTAAAATCGCTGTATCATCCTTAAAGACAAGCAAATAACAGCTGAAGTTGGCCAATGGAGGGTTAGATGTTAAAAGGAGAAATAGCTGTATGCTATATATGGAAGCAATGCCTGTTTTATTAAAACATGCAGAACCCTCTGGGTCATTGCCTTCAGAGATACCAGATGCAAGTCCAGGTGGCAGTGAACTTGAAAGCTCATTCTCATTAATACCTTTGCCAATAGCACAGTGATCTTAAGCAGCATAGATCACATTAAAGGCCCTGCTGAATTGCAGTTTGTTCCAGCTTCCAAGGGTCATCATTCTATTCAGTGAAAAGAGAAGATCTGAGCCAGTGTTAACTTCATTCAAGTCACATTGCCATTTTCACATGTTTAGGTAACACATTTGTCCTATGAGGTAAGTTTGAGGGCTAAGCAGTACCTTTATACAGGTGACTAAATTTTTCAAGGCCCAAGTGATATTCAGACATTACTGATTGTTACTAAAAATTACAGAACAGAGATATAGACAGACAGGAGCTTCTAGTGAATACTCTGTAGACCTGTTTTTACAAAAGGCCACACTTGCATATAACATTTCTATATTCTTTTTCAAGCAGGGGTCCAAGCGAGTGAGGACAGAACCACCCAGAGACATCACAGTAAGTAATTCAGTTCCTCTAAGAGTCACCACTTCCCAAACTCTCCTCCTCTGTGAGCCTAATGCAGCCTCTCCAAGGAAGCCAAAATAGATTTCTAGATCTGGAATTTAATGACATTTGGAAGGACAGAAGAGAAGTGATTTTGAAAGAAGGGTGAAAACCTAACTTCTTTCCTGTTTTTCAGACTGTTTTACAGAAAATATTTATATTACAGTCCCTACCATAGAAATCACTTTAAATCTGTTTGTGCTGCATTTTACTATGTCCTACTATGTTTAAGCAGTTTGTACTTATCTTTGAACATTCACATTGTAAAAGCAAGTGAAGATTCATACACTTTATTTATACAAAAACCTAGTTAAAAATCTTAAATACAAAAGTACTTTTTATAATGAAAAGGACAAGCTGACCTTGATTTGTTCTTTGTCTTGTGTGGGTTCTAATTTTGTGGAAACAATTTTGTACTCGCAATTAAGGTTACTTTAAGATGCCTGACAAATCATAAAGCAAGATGACTAAGTCAATTAAATTGCAGGCAGAAATAATTATGGGCAGCAATGTCAACAGTAGCCCTGAAAGAAGAAAGTAAATCCAAAAAATTGTTTTACTTTAATTCTTTTAAAACTCCTGGGGTTTTTCTTGCAGTCTCTAGAATAATTTGGCAGCCCTACAGGTATAATTAGTTGGAATAGTTTTTCTTTGAAGAAAAAAAAAATCTTTCTTAATAAGAAATTAGTTAAACCACATTGAAATGGGGCCTAATTCTTCAACCTAAAGAGAACCAAATTCTGAAATGGGTTTGTGGTTACTGGGGTTCTGCCACTTGTGTCCTTTCAGAAGGTTTTTAAAGTATTCTTGGAAAGTGAAAGGAAGTTTTCTTTTAATTTATCTGAAGCTCAAAAGAATCAGAGAGCACTGAATGTTCACTACAATGTTAGCTCCTATAGATCAAATGACAATTAGTTACTAGTTACTGGTGGCTGGTGATGAGCAGGGTACCACATAAACCAATACTGACTCCTGTACTCTTTGATATCTTCATCAGTGATTTGGATAATAAGACACAGGACAAATTTTAGATAGGGTGTACTAAATGAAAGGGAAGAGATTGTCAACACATGGCTGAACTTCTACTCAGAATAACATGGACAAACATGAAGACTAGGCCAACAGGAGCGTCATAGGGTTCAATAAGGAGGTGTTACCTCTTCTGCACCCAGTGGGGGGTAACCCCACACATCAGTGCAGGCTGAGGGGAGAATGCTGCTGACACCACTGTGGACACAATGTTGAATATAAGGCAACAAGAAGTGCATTCTCATTCCATAAGGCAAACCTCCTACTGAACTGCATTAGAAAAAGAGTAGCAAGGAGACCAAAAGAAGATACCATCCTACTTCCATTCAGGAGGGGTATGGAGAAGCTGGAGAAGGTCCAGTGGAAGGCACTACATAAGGAATCTAGACCATGAGGAGAGAGGTCCTAGGCTAGCATAATGTGAAAATAAGAAGGACTAAAGTTCCTCCTAATAACAACCTACATCTACTTGAAAGGAATCACAAAGATTCTGGAGTGGCAGACACAACACTGTGTCTGTCCAGCCACACACTGCAGATTGGATTTGAGGAAAAACTTCACCAGGATTTTGGTGTGACACTTTGATTTAGAAGGATCAGGATCTTTATCCTTGCAGGTTTATAAGGCCCAGCTAATCAAATACATGGCTGACTTAGTGTTCATGATAGTTCTGCTTCAAGAGGAAAGATAGACTAGATGACTTTCAGAGGTTCTTTTCATCCAACATGATTATGTAAAAATAGAATACTTACTGCTGTGTGAGAAGAGATACATTACAAGAACTCTGAAAAGCTCCTTTAATTTGTGATGTTGAACTATATGTATTAAAATATCATAACCATTGGGAAATATCATTTAAATATGAAAGTCTGAGTTAATCACAATTCATACATATAGTAGAAGCTATGACTTTTGATAGTTGTCCAAGAAATACTTGCTTACTAGATAATAATTATACAGTGTCAATAAATAAGCTAACAAAATAAAGCATTTCTGACAATATTCTGAAAACTATTCAACAAGGCTTTAAGAGTGTATTTTTGTAATGCCATTTTGTGGCTTGGTTTCTGCTTGAGGCTTGATTGTGTGATAAATGACAGCTTGACAGAGATGCATAGCTACCAGTGATTTTGAAAGCTCCATTTAGTTCTCATTATATACTGTGCGCATCACTTTGGTTTTATTGGACTTTTCAGGAAAGGGCTACACCATCATTCTTTAATTCTAAATAGAAATGGAAAGCCGTAAATCTCTATACAGAATGACAACTTACAAAACGTGTTCACTTCTTCAATTCACTTGGCAAGCACACATTTCAAAGTTGAAAAAGTAAGAAAAGCAGCAGGTCAGATCCCTAGCACTTTTGAATATTTTTCATCCTGGAGAGGTAGGCAAAGAGAGGATTTAAATCCTAAACAAGAAGTACTTCAGCACACTTGTGCAGCTTCATTACCATAAGTTTATATTGGTAGCCTCAACAAGAAAAGCTTATTTAGGCTCATATAATTTAATGCTGAAGGAAATAAAGCCCAGTCCTTTCAGAACTTGTAAATTATATGAAATGCAAATGCAGCAATAAGAAAATGTCATTGCTTCTCTGACCTAAGTCCATTGGTAGTAATTTGGAGCCTTGAAAGGTTATTTCAATTGGAATGAGAAAATTGCAGACATCAGTCAAACACATAGTTTCATGTAACTTTACTTTTAAAAATATAGCAAGTACTATTTCCCCAAACACAGCATGAATAGAGGGAAGCAGTTCTATAGCTCTGAATTCCCCACATCTGCTCCTCAAACTACCACCTATCTGTAAAACTCCATCTCTTTTCGTCCTTGTTGATCATTCCCAGATTTCTATGTCCAGTGCATGCATATCCACCATTCCCAGCTAGCAAGCTAATCCCTCGATAGCAAGCAGAGACATAGTCATGTTTCCCTGCAACATTGTGCCTCAGGGAAAGCTCCTTTTTCCCCACTACCATCACCAGATGCTTTTACGGTATAAAGAGGCTTCATTATTTGGGGTTTTTTAAGCCTTCAAGGAACTACTTGGAATAACTAAGGTTTAATGAGGGCTGTGATTGTCTTTACAGTCAAGATATAATAGCTGGTAGCCATCAACCTCTTTTAGCAAAAAAACACTTTAAATGAAATTATTGCTGTTGAAAATTGTTACTATAGAGTGGTGAGGTCTTTGCATGGTGTGATATGCTGTTACAAGTCATGGTTAATTGAGACATGGCCATAAAAACAAGATACATCTTTTAATGACTTTAGAATTTTAAAAATCCCAGTGTACCTTTAAAGGAACCTTCTTTGTTAAAGATTGACCTGGAAAAACTGTTATAAGAGCAGCCTGCCAGTGCTTTATTCTATTCGTTTTCACTTTGTCATTTCATTTTCTGTTCATATTCTATGCCGGTGCTTGGACCCTTTCCTTTAGTCTCATGTAATTTCCTCTGATCAGTCATAATACCTATCATCATTTACTGCTATTACTATTATTGCATTTTATTTATTACACCTTGATCATTTTTCTGATAAAACCTTCTTTTGATTTCCTGATATGAGACTCTTTATTGTAAATAACCATTTACTTCATAGTATTCATTGGAAGATAATAATTCTGTTGAGAAAAAATATAAACTGGATAGTCCAAAGTTAGAATCTTGGTTTTATAGAACTGGCAAAACAACCTTAGAAATACTTATTCTTTTGTGTGTGTGAACTATCTTCAGTTAACTAAATGGAGTGCAGCAGCAGAGCTTTGCTAATACAATACATATACATTCAAGGACAAAATTTAAATTAATTCTAAAATTTTGATTTATTTTGTTCAGAACCCATAAGATATTTTGTAAGCAATGGAGACCAGGAGATGGTGACATTTTAACAGGTTGTTACTAAGAGCCAGCTCCTAACTTCAGGACCTATTCAGAGTAGCTATTGAGTTTGCTCAGGAAGAGCACAGGAGGAAAGAAAAACATCATCCTTTGATCACATATTGAGGAAATTATTAAAGAAATGGTTCTTCTTCCACCCTCAGACCAGGATCCACAGTTGATTTCTGGTGATGAAAGGGAGTGCTGAGCCCTGTATTAGACCACTGTCATCTGTTTCTTCTAGAATGCCTTGAAAAAAATACTTCATTCATTACCCTCATCATCTTATTTGAATTCCTCAAAATCAAGTTAGGTTCCTGGCCTGCAACAGTTTACATCTACTGGAAATCGATAAATATTTTGATGGATTTGGCAATCTCTGTAAATTTCACATTACATAAACCTGCTGAAGCATGTCTAGCAAAACTCAAGAATGCCAATCCATGGAAAGTCATTTAAATCTCTCAGTGTAAGACATACATTCTGTACAATCAGATAAAAAAAAAAAAAAAAAAAAAAGTCTGTAATTTCTTTGGATTTTGCTTTAAAGAACCACTAGGGAAAGAAAATAAAACATGATTGTCACTCAAGAGGAAATTCAAGAGATATTTCAATCAAA
Source organism: Tyto alba (assembly GCF_018691265.1). NCBI lineage: Eukaryota > Metazoa > Chordata > Aves > Strigiformes > Tytonidae > Tyto > Tyto alba. The sequence goes on along the minus strand of NW_024881316.1, from coordinate 36,156,845 downwards.
AAGAGAAGGGCATAATGTCTTCATAAATTGATTTTGACAGACCTAAATCAGGCCCTGGAGTGAATGAAATAATAAAACATGATATAATTACTTCCTTCCTTCCCTCACTCTCTTTTCTGAACATAGTTACATTTTTTTAAACCATTTATATCTCCTGACATATTTTTAATTCTCAAGAAAATTAGACTTAGAGCAAAGTTTAGTTGGTTAATTTATCTGCCATTCTCAAATTTAACTGCTATTTGTCAATACATTGTAAAGTTATTAAGTGGAAATATCTTTTAAACTCCATTCGTAATTTCCTGCAATTCCTATAAAAATAGAGATCTGGGTAATACAAACCTGGTCTTCTCCCTCACGTTAACTTTGTACATTGAAGGAGAAGATGACAATCAATCTCATAGATAAAAACAAGAGAAAATGAGGCAGCAAAATTTCTGCTTACAGAACAACACCTTACTATGCTACTACTGCAAGAACACAAACCATTAATTTCTCAAGAAACCAGACAAATAGATGTGGAAACATCAAAGTGGAAACCAGGAGGAATATCTTCTCTTAAATTGCTTTCGCAGAATAATTTTAGGGTTTTTGTTTCACAAGATCTTTTTTGACAAAGTCTTCCAACAACTGACTCCGGAATTCTCAAGATTCCTGCCCAATACACTATTTTGAACTTAGTAAAAATAACTAGAATAACCCCATTTACAACCTAGGGATTTTTCCTAGAGAACTGATAGTTAATTGTTGACATATGATATCTAGGAGCCTTTAGGACTCTGGGCTTCTTACTTGTGTTTCCAGTGAAGAAATGCAAATGTTTTTTAGGATTTTTCACAAAATTTTCTCCAGAACAACCACTGACAGACAATATCACATTAGTGATATTAGTGTGCTCCTGAAATAGCACCCAGGAGAGAAGAGAATATCTGCTCACCAATTTCTTTTATTGTTGACCTTGTACAGAGGAAATAGTAAAGCTTTCTTTCAAAACACTTATTTCTGCTTTCTCAATATTATTAATCTTTCCCAGTCCATGATTTATAGACCTTAAAAATAGTTGCCAATAAACCAAATCCCTCAACACATTCCTCTAGGACTAAAGCCTTCACTTAGACAGAAAAACAAATAAACAAACAAACAAACAAACAAAAACAAACAAAAAAACACCCACTCAAACCGACCCTCTATCCCTTAATTTCACAAAGCATTTGACTTCCTTTCCTTCTAAAAGACACATAACAAGGCAAATTTGAAAAGAAACAAACCTGCAGAATTCATAGGGGAACTGCTATTTCTCAGTGAGGCAGCTTGGCAACCTGGACTGAAAGAAATAGCTATTAGCTATTGAATTCTATACACCAAAGACAGACTAGTAGGGGCTGGTGTTTTCACAGTCTTGCTTGATTAACTCTCTCTTTTCCAGAAAGAGTATCAACCTAGACCTAAAGAGTTTTTCCAGGTTGGCATTTCAGGGATTTCTGAGGTTCATTCAACTGCACCGTCCTCTAACTTAGATAGATGATTGATCTTGATCTAACCTTATAAAGACGGAATCTTTTTAATACTTGATTTTTGTCAACATATACATGTCTAGTGCCCTAGAATATGCCAATCTAGTCCCAATACCATGGTTTGGCTTTAACTTATTTATGTAGCAGTTCAGGGGGAAAATGCATTATCAAGTATTATTACTTTCCTCTGGCATGACAAGAGGCTCTAAATTCAACAACAGGCCAAGGTAAATACAGACCTCAATGTTCGTAATCAAGCAGTGTTTTTCCATTTCACCTGACACTGATTCCATTGTGATAAAATTGATTGTGACAGTCTAGTTTAGTAGCCCTGGGATGCTTGTTTATATCTCGTTTATGTGAAATATTTCACAAAGTACACTACTGATTTGCTTACACTTACATTATAAATGTATAATTTCTTGTGTTTTCCCTCAAATATTTAAGTCTGATGGCAGAAGACAACACAGTATTACACAGATATCAAAAGTCTCCTCTATGAGAGAATAACATGAAAGGAATCAGGTTTTTATTTGTTTTGTAACAATTGACATTCATAAATTCAAAAATATTTGATGTTAATAGAAATTAGTGAATGGACATCAATTCAAAAGCAAGTTTAGTCCTTTTCAGAATATACTCCAAAATGAAAAGTTGCATTCATTTCCAGCATGCATACATCTTTAAAAATAACATTTTACAATTACTGGTTTTGATATTCAATTTGTTAAAAATCATTTTATAGTCTGAGAATAAACTAGAAATATAAATAAGATGATAAAAATGTGTAAAAATAAATATAAATTCTTAAACCTTCATCCAAATGTTATACATATGCAAAGATCAGAAGGTCCAATTAAGAGTGATAACGATGAGGGTAGTTGCTACAAATTGACTGACTGGCAAAAAAAAAGTTTGGTAATAATCACCTTTATGTTTCCTTGTCCCATAGTGAATTTCACATTATATGTAATTTATGGGAGCAGGCAATCACAATAGGAGTCATGCTAGCTGACAAGCTAAATATGAATGGGATTGGGATAGAAACTAAATTCAGTCCCAAAATATTATTCTAGTGCTGAAAGCTTTCCCCACTCTGTATAATGGACAAACTTTCTTCTTGTCAATCTGAGAGATGCTTCCCATAATTTAGTTAACAAAGGAAAACTGACTTCAGGAAATTACCAAAACCCAAACCAACCAAAAAAACCCCACCTCTTGTAAAGTCCAGATACACTTCCCTTCGAAGCAGTCATCACATCAAGCCTTTTAACTCAGGAATAAGACTGGGTTCTTCCACTATGGAACAGAGAGGGGCACGTCCAAATTGCAGTGCTGCTCACTTAACCTCTGAATCACCCTTGGCAAAAGCTTCTTTGTCTCTCTCTCTATACCTACTGTGGGAGCAAATTACAGGGGTTATGCTCTCACCTTTAGAATCTCATGCTGCCTTCTCAAGACAAAGAATCTTTAGTACTTCTACTCAGCCACTTTCTACCCTTATTTAATATATGTATGTGAATCATACATATAATTTGGGGGAAATAAAACACAAAAATACAGCTCAAAACCACAGCTGTCCTGCGCTACAATCCACAACACCTTAATTATTATATTACACTGAGTACACAGCTTTATTGCAGTAAATCCTCTGGCATGGGAAGAGTAAAGCTATTTAGAACTCCTATATTATTATGCAATTCAGCAATGTGTCAATTCTGTCAAAAAACTGTAAGACTCTTTAGAGCATGTTTGTGTTAATTCAGTTTCTGTAACAATTTATTTTGTTTTTTAGATTGCTTGCACTGGCATAAATAGTTTCAAATCCCTTTGGGGGCCAGAGACATGCAGTAATTAAGGCCTTGTGTATTAATGAGTGGAACACAACACTGAAGTTAAAGCTCAAAGTCCAAAACACTGAGTCAAACCCTGTGTTGGTGTTATTCATTGTTTTCTACAGAGATGTTCCTGTTAACAAGAAGACTGAATGTTCCTATGTGTTTTGCATAATTTCCCACTGAGAATATTCAAAATTTGTTTTTCCAAACATACCAATTAACAGCAAGTGTCTCCTACTGTTGCTGTCATATAAAACATTCCAAGGATTCTCCCTCTGCATCCCAAGCAAAAGTTTATTCTTGGCAACAGATACTGGAAGTTTTTATTTGCTTTGGTTGTGCTAGTGAAAGTGAGAAGCTGTGACATGTTGAAGGAAGATTTATTCTTTATTTAAATTTATCTACACACAATTTGAGGTTACTTTACTTTCTGGGAATGTGTCACAGAATAGAGGGTAGGAGTTCTGAAACATGCTTGTGACTGTTCCAGAATGAGTTCACATGAGTGCAACTAAGGAAAGCAAACTGCATCCAGACTGCACTCAAACATCCTGCCATTGATGCCTCTGGGAAACCAAGCTGTACAGCAAAGAGCATCTGCTAACCCTGAGCAGAAGGCCAGCTATAGAGAGTCATGTCATTATTTATTTAAAACAAAGCAAGTCATTGATGTAAACTTTGTTTCAGTGAAATGCTTAAGAAAGTGACAGCTTCATATGACCTTGGCCTAATCAAACCATACATAGAAAATACAACATTGCATAAACTTTCATAAGTGTTTAGCAAAAAGAATATGTGAATATCAAGAAGGATGAAGAATTGTCAAACAAGTACAAGGCAGTATTTTAAAGAATAATGATATGAAACTATCAGTGCAGACTTAGACTGAACATTAGCAAAATTTTCTTACTAGCAAAACCTTGAGATTGTTTAGTCCAGCATAAAAATCTAAAGGGACCTTACCATTCTCTGATATTAATTAATGGACATTAAAATAAGATTTTCCATTCCAACATTGATGGATAAAGCATACTTTAAAGAATGAATAGCTAAAACATCTCATGTATTAATTTATAACCATTCATTTTTGCCTGTGACTGATGTAGGAAGTGCACTGGCACATATGCACACTTTGTCCTTTTTTCTCATTGCCTAATAAGAACCCTGTCCCTTTCCCCATTTGAAAACATGCTGTGATGTCTCAGTGAGATGTGTATTGTTTCTGAAGAACACTATATTAACATGCTCATCATCAAGAATACTAACCAGCTGAAGTGTGCTCTATAGATTAAAGCACATCATGCAGATTACTTCCATCCTGGCAGAGGCTATGGGGCACATCTTGGAAGACTATTATACTGATTAAATGCTTGTCTAGACTAGGATAAAAGGTGTATTTTAAAAACATGTGCCTGACAAATTGAAGTTATGTCAACAATAAGTAGTAAAAATGCTAATAGATAAAGCAACAGCTAAGGATCTTGAGATTTATATTACCTTTTTTGTAATGTGAATGCTCCCCTTTTGTGGGAAATTTAATTAAAATACTATTTGGGGAATTAGGGGACAGCTTTTCTTTGTTTCTATTCTTTGCTTATGATTATGACTGTTCAACATTTTAAGTGATGCAGAACAAATGTTAATGGTAAATTGATGGAGTGTGATAATTGATTTCTTTATTAATAAAGAAGATTTAATGCTCCATGGAAAGCTTGATCTAACTCAGCATTAGAGATTTTGTTGTAAGAGTCATCTGCAAAGTGCAGTTCTTCACCTTGAAGGGTCCTTATTCCTCTTACTAAGCATAACTGCCTTTGCACAACTGCTTATCATATGTCTAAGTGCTTAACACTGTCATTAACTTCCTGTGGGATTGGGCTCAGCACTTCTAAGGGCCAGTTCTGTGGAAAATGAATCTGTTCTGCCATTAAACATGTGGATGATTAAAGTACAAGGAGACCCACAGGAGGCTTATGATGAAGAAAAACAGGGTACAGGTTTGTTTTAATTTGAATGTGCATGCAGTAAGCTCTTGTGGCAGGTATCCCACAGAGCACGAGCAGAGTGCACAGCAGGGGCCTCCAGAGGATGGGCATGGGGTAACACCGGAGACCCAATGGTACAGGCACAGATCACCAACCATCAGTTATTGGCCAATAAAAGACCCAGAGAGATTCATAAACTCTATCCTATCCTGTTGTAAGATATTTTGAAGAATGCATATCCCATGTATATAAAATGTTACACATTTGGAAAAAGCATGGAAGAAGCAACAAGCACCTATAAAAAAAAGCAGCCACAGCCTCCAGAAGAAGAAGAAAGAAAGGGCTTGATCCACCACTTCCCCCTCTGATGCAGGACACCAGACCTGACCGTTCTAAGGGTTATCCACAGAACCTTACCTTCACTGGACAAAAAACACTGTTGTCTGATTTACCCTTCATCACATTTTGCCTCTGCATGCTCAGCAATTATCAGCATTATTTTTTACTATATCTTGTAGTAAATGCAATAGAATTTTAAAGAGCTGTCTGTGTGCCTGTGTGTGTGTCCAAAGGACAAGTTGATCGGTGCTGAAGGGGAAATCTGGAGAAAACACCCTATCCTTACATGCCAGCACAAGCAGTTGCTACACTTTGGGCAATACCATTACAGAAGATATGGCAATAGAAATACTAGAAAACAAGCATCTGTGCCTTCCAAACAAAACAAAACAAAAAATTGAGAGCATCTTTAATTCAGATAATTACAAATGCCAGCAAAGCAACCTTTCTTGGTTAAAGGTGTATTTCCAAGATGACAGTTCAAGCCAAGCTTTCATTCTGACAGACGTTATCACTGCCCCAGATGAGCTGTGTGCACATTCTCTGAGGCTGTTTGTTTAAATCACCTCCAGCTAACAAGTGGTGATACTAGAGTGAATTGAGAAGTGTGTGAAAATTGCCTGAGGGCAATTATGAAGGTTATTTAAGCAATGTTTTTTCTAGAATACACCAAAGGACTTCTATAAGGATGTCACAGAGCTACTCCAGAGGCATATGTAGGATGCCAAAATGTTTTTAGTTTGTGTTACAATAAGAAATATTTATTCCCTGCTATGTTATTACTAGTGTGAGAAATATTAAATCTCATTTTAGAGTTACTAATGACTCATGTCAAACAGACACAAAATGTTAAGAACTAAAAATCCAGCTATTGATATTCAACATATTCTGAATAAATGGAGCCTCAAGTGCCATCTAGCGTAGACCTGACTTTACAGTTCTAGCATGAGATAACTCCTCTCATATTACTTAATTCCTTAACATGTCTATCAAAGGAGAAGGCGAGTTGCTACTTTCAGTTTCTACAGACACTTAAGAATATAGTTAGTACCTCAGGAATTTTATTTAACATCAGATTCTGCTATCATTAAGACAGCAATTTCAGCAAGATATTATTTTGGTTAAATTTTTAAATCAGAAGAAGGAAATTTTCTTTAAAACTCACATATTCTGTTGTTCAAGGAGAGGAATTTGTAGCACAGGCAGGTACATTAATTTGATATGATTAAAAGCCAAGAACTAATATAAAACTGAGAGTCCTTATCTCTTGTGAATCTCTGTCCTATGGATTCTGATGTCCAGTATTATGCTAAGTGAAAGCAGCAACCTCTGCTTAGCAGTATTACTCATTTGGGTCTCCTTTTTCTATCCACAGAGGAGTTTTCTCTCTTTAAGATCACTTCATACTTTGTTAAATGTGATTAAAATTTTTCCACAAGCTGAAAAAAATGCTAAAGAGAGCTTAACAGAGAGTACAGTTGAAAAAAAAAAAAAAAAAAAAAAAAAAAAAAAAAAAGGAAACTAAGTCAATCACATAATGCCCTTGAAGAAAAGGCCAAAAATCTAAACTAATTTAAAAAAAACCACCTCAGATTTGATTGTGCTGTGTCAAAAGTGTGGTCTGGAACTACAGCTCAAACAGATTCAAATGTTATCAACATTATTATACCGTACATGGTAGCAGGTATAATTTTAAAGAAATAGTGGCAGCTTGCTAAACTCCTTTGAGGGAAAAAGCTATTTGATATTTGGGTATTTTACTGACAACATCTGATATTCACAGTCTTATATCCATTGAGAGTAGTTTGGGCACTTTGAAATTACATTTCATAATTGATACATCTAGGTTTTACACCTTGGTTTCTCCTTACTTTACAAATGAGTGTAAAACATATAGTATATAGGTCCATATATAGCATTAAAGATAACTCAAATTACACACATGCAGAGAAAAAACTGATGAGAAAATTTACTGCTTGTTATTTAATTTCAGTATGTACAGACGTGCTTTTCTGCAATGAAAAGTATTTTACTTAAAATTAACTAGGGATAGAAAATATTTCTCAAAAAATTGATCTTTAGTCAAAATCAGAGAAGCAGACAGGGAATGAAAACAGAACAGGAACCAAGTACAGTATTACCTACACAATCTTCATCCCAATTTTCAAGACAGTTTTTTGTCTTCATTTTATCTTGCCATATTTGTGCATTCCTGCCCTCACAAGAAGGCTCTCTTTGGCCTTCACCAGACAGACAAAAAAGGGAGAAAGTGTACAAGGTAGAAGGAAATTCTGGGATCTAACAGTTCATCCTGAGAACTGTATTCCTGCAGACCTTCAAATTTACACAGTGGTTTTTTGTCTGATTTCTCCTATTTCATATTACACAGCTCAAACCACATCAAGAATTTAAAATTACAGGTTACCATTTGAAGTGTTCTCTGAAACAAAGTAGAAGGAAGTAAAGAAGAAGAAATGTCAGTTCAATGAGCTGTGAAAGCCATGAAAAGTGTTCTACTTCAACCCCATGATTCATCAAACAGTATATATAGATGCCACACTCCAGAAAATTTCAGTGACAGTCCTGTACTTGAAAATGCAGAGGAATCCAAATATTTTTTCTGTCTTAATTAGATTTCTTCCCTTCTTATTCTCTAAAGATGTGTAAAAAATCAGATTTTCTTCTAGATTTCTTCACTGGGCAGCCATTCCTTGCTAGTGATAGAATAGAAAGTTCTAAATCAACCAGATGAGTGGACAAAAGCAGATTCTAACTTAAAATCACCAGGAAGCTGCTGAAGTTTCTAAAGAGAATTGAGACATATCTACAGGTAGAATAATTATGATAATATTTCATCTCTCCATGATACCAGTAACATAGGACTGGATTCTGAAACAGAACTACAAATTCACGTCATATATGGACTAAAGTCTATGTTGGATAACTGATGCTTTCAGCATCTTCAGGCCAGCATTCATCCATAGCCCTAAATGTTATACTAGTTAATAAAGATACTATTTATTCCAAATGCCAGAAGAAAAAAACATGTCATATGCTCCATGGTAAGTATTAACAGAGATTTTCTGCAGCAACCAGATATACTGCATGCAACCCAGTTTGCTTATAACTCTTCAGCTCTCCAAAACTGTCCTTATTGCTTACAGTGCAAAAACAGATGGCAAATTAAATAATAATAATTTAAAAAAACAAAACAAAACAAAACAAAACAAAACAAAACCAAAAAACAATGGGGTGATATGATTCTTTGTTTTATTTATACAAATGAACAAACCAAACAAGCTAAGGTCATGCTATTCATAGCTTTAATTTTACTCCTGCAGAACATGGTGTTTTCTGGTAAACAGAAAATACAACATTGTAAGTTAAAAGTTTTCCTCATTATTTTACCTATGGCTTCTTTACAGCAGTTTTCATATCTGATTTAGGGAGCTAATAATTTGAAATCGTCTCCTCATTAACACTATTCCTTTATGCGGCCCCTAAAGTGCTCTACCATAGTGTCACATAACACAAATAGCCCATTCCCCATGGAAGGAGCAGCCATGGCTGCTGTCTGAAGTAGCTCACTGATCATTTTCTATGCATTACAAGAAACTTCATTATCACCTTATTTAAGTGAAGTTGTACACTTCTGCACTGATCTATTTCAGTACTTGAAGGTGTCAAAATGCTATTTGGTTATTGGCATATTATGTGAATATATAGAATTAATAAAATAACTTTATTATCATCACTACAGTGTGCATAGCATTTTTATATATGTGTATACATATATGTGCTTCATACCAGTTGGAGATTAATGACATTTTCTGAGCTATATAAGAAGGGAAAGTACAATATGGTATTTTATTCTCTGCAGAATGACTTTTTCTCTGAAAGTAGGCCCAAGAGCCTTGCTAGATATCCTATTTCTGTGAACTCTGTTATTACGAAGACCTATTAATTGGTCATATCTTCTTGAATCAGCCATATATACCATCTCTTATTGCAGCAATAGTATATATTTTTTATGCTTAAGGCTCATTACAACGTGCTGCTTTTCCTCACACCATTCCTCTTCATTATTATGGCTTGTATGCACACTGTAATTTGCTAATATTAATATTCCACTCCAGAACTCTAAACTGATAGAGTAAAATCATCATTATTGGGATATTTTGCCAACCAGAACAAGCAGATGTCCCTATGAAGAGTAGAGTTTATTTAAAAACAAAATTTAGAATGGCTAAACAGGAAATTAAAAAAAAAAAAAAAAAAAAACAACAACAACAAGAACAAAAAACAAACAAACAACAAAACAAAACCAAACCAAACCAAACCAAACCAAAAAAAAAAAAACAAAAACAAAAACACACTGTGCTGAATGAAAATAACTGCACTGCAAGCCAAATTAATTGCAGGCACAACTTCATTGACTTCAGTGGAATTGTATCTAATAACACCAAGGATTAACTAGTCAACTATTGTCTGTATTGCTTCATTTAATCTTTATTTTAAAATATGAGAATGAAGAGAAAAGAACACAGTAATCATCTGTTTAATATCTGGTTAAATCCTATTTGAATAGTTAACACTATTTAACCTCATTTATATGGTTTGGGGTTTTTGTGTTGGGTTTTGTTTGTTTGGGGTCTTTTTTGTGGTTAAAACTAGACCAGCTCAACATTCCTTATGTTTATGAGTTTCAGATTAAACTGATTTTGAAAAAACAGTCATCAAAAAAATGTAATGCAGATATCCAAGAGGATCCATCGCATTCCATTTTTACCTTACCAGATCACTGTATTCGTATCTTCTTGAGATTTCCTAGACCATACTGTGCTTTTTTGTCATATAATTTAATCTCCTCTTGAAACCCTAAATGTTCCACATTAATAAAGGTTCCAAAATGGAAGAAGATGGATAAAGGTTTATTTCCTTAGACCATCATGGTATAAGGAATTAAAGTGAAATTTAATGCTGCATTTAATCAGATCTGATATCTGTTGCCAAAAGAGCAACTGTAGTGCCTTTCCCTGTGTTAGGTCATTCATCTGCCCTCAGTGTAACCCACTTCAAAAAGCCACACCCAGCCAGAACTAATGCTACAGAAAGAGGATAGATTTCTACTGGTAACAGCTAGACATAAGATTAATTTGTCTCTAACATCAGACTACAGCTGTTGACTGTGTGGTGTGATGTTTCCATCTGCAGATGAATGTGCCCATCTTTTCAGGTAGCCACCCAGGAAATTGTGGCCTGATGATAGAAAGGCTAAGCTAAGCCAAGAGACATTTTCAATAGCATGGTCAGCTTAAACCAAACCTCTCTCTGAAAATCCAGTGAAAAGCTGTTTCTGAGGTTCTAAAACTAGAGATCACAATTCAAAAAGGGATTTAAAATTTAGAAAGTGGAGTAGTGATTTTTAAGATGTTGTTTTAAGATATTTTTGAGATATTGTATGCCTAAATCAAGAAATTCTAATATATCACTTTGGTGGCTCAAGTTCAAAATGAAATCGAATATATCAGAGAGTTCATTGAATATTATGCTTTGAATCAAGATTATATCCTGAACAAAATATTTATTGGCCAGGCATGTCAAAAATAGATACACTGCTTGTGGGTTTTTCCTAGTTATTGGTTGATGAAAGCCATTCTGTTTCCTTTTACTATGTATTCTACATTTAGTGTAGTTTTACTAATTTTGTACAGTAGTTGCAGCTCAAAATTCCCTGAGGAATACCTGTCAAGAAATACCATTTATTTTTACATATCTGAGCATCTGTATGAGTGAAGAGAAACCATGGTAGTTTGCTTTTAAAGTCAGTGTAATGTGGATTGTGGGGAGGGATGGGAAGGGACATGGGTTTTTTTAATGCTTACATTGTATAATTAGTTATGCTATATTCTGTTTCACACTGCACTAATTTTAAAACAGCAATTTCAGATGAACAAATTGGTGTTTCCTGTAACTTTTTTTTCTTAATTTCTAAAGTTGCCTTTCATTGCTGTTAATTTAAAGTAGTATTTAGCCTAGGAGGTCAGATCTCATGCTACACCCAGAAGATTTCCTGCCAGACTTCAGCAGGAGATGTACATTCACCTACATATCGTAAAATATTTAATTTACATTAAATTAAGTATCCTAATGGAAGAAGAAGCAATCCCTTAAGTATGCTGTGAAATACTGCAGGAAGTTTTAATATTTTAGGTCAGCATATCCACAGGCTCCCATTCAAGCACATGCATAGATCACTGTAATACAAATTTAAAGGCACGAATCTAAGCACACTAGGCTGTGGAAATAGCTTATCAATGCTATGGACACTCATATTTTATTATTTTTCGTCTTATCATTAACAGTATTTAACACATTAATCATAGGCTTTGTTTTGTAAGTGAGTTAGTGTAGTATTGGAACTTATTTTTCCCCTCTTTCCCCTTTTTCCCCAGATCAACATCAGAGGCTCACAGTGGGATTCATTTCACTGATTTTGTACCTTAGTCATAAATACCTTTTGTAGTCAATACAAGGTAAAATGTATCTCCACATTACAATTCATCTGATCTATTAAAGCTAAGGAATCTTACTTATTTTAGAAGGGGGTGTTTCACCCTCTGGAGGTGTTAGGCCACATTTGGACTTTTTGTTGCCTAAAGTAAGTGATTCTCACCACCCTTTGCTTGCATGGCACATTCCTAGATTAAGTTAAAAATGGAGATATTTCAATAGATTGACTGAATCTGAGCTATGAACTCAAACCCCTAATACAAACCATTCATAAACCCCAAACCCACAAAAGGAATGTAAAACCTAATACCTCTTTAAATGTCTATCCTCAGCAAAGTCACCTTCAGCCTGGAGTACCTCTGTAGATTGGGACTTCTACAGACTAAAAGCATAAATAACTTCCAAGTATGCAGGTATGGAAAGTTTTGACTCATATTTAAGTATAATGTTGAGTAATGGGAGAAGCATTGATCAGTAAAGTTTAGTGACCCAATTCATACGTTTAAAGCTCAGTTTATGTTTCGCAGGGTAGTCCAAGAGGGTACAAAGCAGCATGTTCTTCTGATTCACAAATCAAGGTGAAGTCACACAGCAGTCTTTGCAACACAGCAATTCATCTGCTGTGAGGAAAGGGGGTCAGCTGCTTATCCTATATATTGTCATGGATTTGTAGTCCTGCCACCCTTTAGTATGATTAGAGGTTGTTAAAATCAAAACCAGCTTTTCTCACAGTACTTACTATAACATACAGCAAATACGTTGGATTTTTTTAATAGGAGCATTGTTAGTATAGCTGTATGTATTGTCCATCTGCATGTCAATAAAGTTACAGGTTTCCAACAGGATCAGAGTGCCTATGAGACTGCAGTAAGTATAGAACAAAGTCACAATGAGGAGTTCTGGCAAATGTAATAAAACAACTTGTGTTTAGTTGCAATATTGTCTATGTGCATATATCAGTGTGCACTGTTGATCTCTTCTTCATGGACCAGGTTTACTATCTAGAGCAGCTACAGAAACTGTAGCAAAGGAAGTCATACCATTTTTTATTTTTAGAGGTGGGTGGTGAGAATTTTGGCCTTAGATCCCCCGAAACGTGAGATGAATATATAATACCTACCTCTTTTGAAAATAGTAAGAACTTTTACAAGACATGAATATCAATATCACATAAACAGATCCATCTTATCTGAAGGTAAATCACATCTTTGCTATTTACTCTAATGCAGACGACAAGCAGGGAATGTTAATAAGTGAATATGAGTATTACCAATGACACAAGGGAGAGTAGCAGTTCTGAAATAGATGTGAAATACCGTGCACATGCTAATGCCTGTTCATACTGTTGGAAGAACACTGTGCTGTTTACACTAAACACACAATTTTCAGTCAAAAAACCTGCCAAGTAGGTATGCAATGTGACATAAATGCAAAAAAAAAGCACAATGCCAAATTTTACTCATAAAATCAATGACAATCTGCTTTGCGAGTCCTTTATGTGGCATGTGGCAGTACAAATATACAAAGCCTCTTTTCCCAATCAGTTAAGGAAATCCACATTCTCTAACTATTTTCATTTCAAACTTCTGCATTAGTAAATGTGACTTAAGAGCAGATAAATAGTTAGATCACTTCTGCAAAGATTTGCTTTAATCACAGTCAAAATCACAAAACTCCAGGTGATGTATCCCCATTTTCCTCACAAACATTGTTCTTTGCCCCTTGTACTTTGCAATTTTGAAGAAATGTTACTTTCCTCCTTTCATGGATGTGTGTGAGGAGAAATGGTTGGAATAAGTAGGTAAAGTCAAGAGACTGTAACAGAACTGATCTAACAGTACATGCAGTCTATTCTATCTAGTCATCCTTAGCTGCTTGTACCAGAGGAAAGAGGTTAGCCTTATTATCAAGCCCAATGGCCTGGTATTGAGAAATGGCACAAGGTCATAGACAGTGCAGGCTAAAGTGGTTTTCTAGAAGTGCCCATTAGAGAACATGCTGATATTTTATGGGGATTATTAGAGATGATTGAATTGTGAACAGTAAATGTCAATGGAGTCAATAAAGAAGACCTCCTACATTGTCTTTGGAGAAGTAAGCTAGGAAGTCATTGCTTTTATTGTTCCTTGATCTCAAGATTGGTCATCTTCTAAACAGGCATGCCAGATACAGATTATCTATGTATTTAACTGGGAAAAAAATAAAAAAAGGTTAAGCAACTTTCAAAGATTCTTAGCCAACTTCATGAGTTCTAATACATTAGAAACATAGTTTGCAAATTCTACTTAATCTACCAAGGTCATACATTGTGAATGTTAAGCAAACTATATATCAACCCAAAATCATTCTAGGAAAATGACATCTTCATTCAGTTTGTGAATTGCTCCCAAAGTAATTTCTGACTTCAGGATTCCAGGTGAAAAATTATATGCAGATTCTTAGGAGAAAACACTTCCATTTTAACTTTCCTGGGGAACTGTTAGAATTACCTTCATGATTAAACTGAACTTCTATTCATGCTTTTTAAACTATGAACAGACTAAAAAAATGTCGATAAGTAAATAGTGAAATACATAAAACCAGGTTTTTACCAAAAAAATAAATTATTTTACTACATCTGTGTCTCACATAGAATAATAGTATTTAAAATATCATTACAGAGTCAAATGCAAAGAGCTACCAGGGACAGACTTTACACTAACCTAACCTTAACTCTGCTACTTAAACAAATCATTTGTGTTATTAAGTAACATCTTTTAAATTTTACCTGTGACCTAATGTCATTCTCAAAAGTCACTTCATTAGGAATCATAAGATTAATAGGAAATTATTGATTTGTGTATTTGTAACTCACTTGTGAAGCTGTATTTCTCAGGGATTTGAACTATGTTATTGTCAGCCAACAAAGTCCTCTAAATTCAAGCTGAAGTTCTGCTTAAACTAGATATCGAAGTTATTTACACATATCTGCTAATGCTTTTTTATTGGCCATAACTTTCTTCCCAGAGAAAATGATTGAGAACATGATTTTATCTGGGATGCATTCTTCCTCAAGCCACGGAAGAACTAATAATCTTGTGAGCTAAATTTGATTTAGTGGCAGAACTTGTTACTTCCTGAGAGTTCAGTTAAAATCTGCATTGAAGGAAACATGGCACAGAAGGTACCAAAACCTCACAAACATAAAATGTTAACTCACATGAGCAGGTGTGTTGCAAGTTTGCAGAAGAAAAAGGCAGGAAGTAGCAGTGGGAGAACACTCTGGCCAGAAATATGCTGAGACTACAACTGTGTCACACATGTAAAAAGGATTTACATAGGAAAGTATGGAACTATACATTGAAGGTATGTTGAAGAAAGCAGCCATTCAACAGTGGGAAGAGGCCCAACTTCAGCTGTAGCATACCAAAAAAAAAACAAACCAAACCAAAACAAAACAAAAACCCCACCAAATTAAAAAGCATTGGTATTCCTTTTAAAGCAAAAAATGGACAGAAGTACATCAAAAGTTTTCAATCAAACTCTGATTTGAACGTCAGTGTAGTGCCAACAGAAGCTTAGGTGCATTCAGAACACGCTGCTCCCAATCATCACTTCTTAGCAAAGCACCGAGCTAATTTTATCATTGCATGCAATTTACCTCTCTTTTGTAAGGTATGTAGGAAGTTACTGAGTAAAGCTGAATTCCAAAAGCAAAGTTGTCATGAGTAGCATTTTATTTTAAATATGTAGAAGTTATGGCCTGAGCAAATAAAAAAGGAACAATTTGATAATGTTATAAGTTGTGATCTGAAAGGTGCACATGGAAGTATAGGTAATGAAGAGCACAGCTGTTTTATTATATGAGTTATACTCAGATGTTGCTTCTTCAGTTGGATTACAAGTTTAAACTGTATACAACCATTAGACTGAGATTTGGTGTGTTTTGTAGGTTAGTGTGACTGTAAACAAAGGAATTTACAAGTTCATTAGCTTCAAAAAAAATAATTTACAAGACCTGGGCAGGCCATATTTTTCTGGATTATTGCTCTTCTCTTCCAAAAACACAGCCTAGAAAAATGGTATGCAAAGCATCTAAAGTTAATGAACCAATATCAACCATTAATAGCAATGACAGAAATCAAAATCAGTAATGCCAGAAATTTCCAAAGTCACACTTTCTCCCACAGTTTCGACTTAACATCATGATCCATCTGTGGAGTTCCTATTTTAGTTTCTGCGTTAACCATTCACTTGTTTAATGCCTTATTATTAATAAATTCTAAGAGAAACAGTGCAGCCAGTGTTTAGTGCACTTGAAATACTAGCATAACTTCAGCTTCTAGAAATTCTTATTGCAGACTCTTCAACAGTCATAATCTTTTGAAGTTTGCGTTCATTTAACTACAATTTATGCATAGAGTTTGGGAGGAAGGGAGGCTATATTGTGGGAAAGCTATACCTATATTTCTTCTACTTATATATAAACACTGTAACACTATACAGCCTTTCCCTGAAAGATGGAGGTCCACAGGGAAGATCAGATTAACATTCTACTTTTGAAAAGAGAAGGAAGCAAAATAGGGGAGGATGTAAGAATGTATGTAGGGAATAGGTGGAATGAGCTTCCTGCCTTGCTAAATATGTCAGTGCTGAAGGCAATGAGATGTAGTGACCATGTTTATATCTCTGCTGCAAGAATTGCCAAGCAGGGCATATCCAAGTGACTTTTAACCGCACTGTGCAGTGAAGTGGATCTAGATAATCCGATTTTAGTTCTTCTCCCATAGACAAAATTTTCCCAATGCTAAAAGTAAGAAAGTTAAAAGAAATAAATGCAAAATGCACAAGACCAGGGGAAGACTAGACAGAATGGAGTGCCCAGTTTAGAAGAGTGAGTGGGCTGCTGAATACTCCAACACAGAAATGTCAGGGTATAACTTCCACCAATTTTTTGCATAGAGATATGGTCACTCATGCCACATACTTCTTTAGTGCAATGAACTATATATCTACCTTAAGGTTGTCTCCCTCTCTAGACTAGTTGCCATCTCAAAGATTGAGAGAAGATTGCTCCAGAAATAGATTAATATCACAGAACCACTTCATCTATAAAAGCAATTTAAAGTACTTCAGATGCAGTCAAGTAGAGCTCACACATCCCCAGGCCATCAGGTGGCCAATCAGCACACATTTAACTTTAATAGAGAGGCACTGTCCGCTTGGTGTAAGGAACTGAAGGAATTAATGCCTCAAACATTCATCGACACAGAAAGCCTCAAGGACAAGCTTTTGTGATTAGTCTAAGGAACGCTGCCCAAGGAGGTGTGAAGCATATCAAAAGATGCATGTCCCTGCTCCCTTGAAGTTGTCTTGTCAAATTCCTTAGATAAACCTCAAATGGGGGAAACATGGACTACATGAAACCATATCTACGGGTTAAAAGACTGACAAGAGAGATAAACAATCATCACCAGATGGACCTAAACAAAAAATGAGGAAAAAATAAAGGGGGGGGGGGGGGGGTGTGGGGGTGTGGGGGGGTGTGGAACACCGCCACTTATTCAATTGGATGGCGGGATTGGTGCACCCTATTTTCCCCTCAGTGCATGCACAGAACCCATGCTCTACCTTTTCCTCTTCTCTCATGCAAATGAGTTTGTGGAATACCTGCCTCTCTTGGTCTAGTATGCTAATCAGCCGATAAGATGAATTTAAAAGATGACAGGAAACTTTGCTGGGTGTGCACCACCACCTAAGATTATCAGATCTGAGACAACGCTAGAACCTGAGGTGGTGGTCTGGATACCTTGACTCTCTTCCTCTCCTTTCTTTCTCTTTTCTTTCCTTTCTTTTCTTATAGATTTATAAGAGACCACATTGCTTACCATCTTTTTCCAAGTTTAAGTTGCTTCTACCACAAGTAAAACATTTTAACCAGTCATTTGGTGTCATTTCACCTTCATTTAGCCCAAGGGGATCACGGAATCTTTATGGCTCTCTGGGCTCTCAGTCTGGGTTGTAACACTTGGCCAGGCCACCATGAGCAGCATGCCAGCCCTGAAGGAGTCTGCTCGAACTTCACAGTCATGAGTTTCACCTACTGACTGATTTGGCCAGGACTGAAAGAAAACGTGGACTGTTTGTAAAGGCAATCAAGACAGCTGTGAACAGTTCTGCTGAAATAGTTGTCTTTATAAGTAGAAAAATAGCCTCTAAAAGTAATAAGACAACCGGTAGTATTTGAAAACCTCTATAAATAATGCATACAAATAATCTCCCATAAATGTAAATTACATTGCTTCTTGGAATGAAACTGAAGTTGATTTTACTCATTACTCGTCAACTGCTAACTCCAATGTTTCTGAGAAATTCTGAATGTGAATATGTAAAATATACATTTATTATAGTATGCATTGAATGACATTTACAGACATCTACTTCTGATTTTTGATTCAAGAAGATAAGTTTTCTCAATTTGAGTTTACTTTAATACTTGCAAGATTAAAATTCAATGCAATTGGGTATTTTTGCAGTTTTATTATTCTGTATTTCTGCCAGCCAAGAAGTCTGTCTTCTGTAACAAAGTCTGAGTGGAGGAGGAGTGTACAAAAATGTCATAGTAAGTTTTAGAAAACATAAAGACAAGATTAAATATCAAGGCCCAACTCACAAGCAAGGGACAAATGTTATGTATGAATGTATGAATTAAGTCTCTCCAGAGTTTCTCTCATGCATCTATTTTTGTCATGAATGCTGTCAGTAATCTAACAAACATTTTCAAGAATTCTCTGAGGTGGTTTCAGCCATTCCTGTCTGATCACTTCTAGGCAGTAATGATACAAAATTGCTTTCCTTCCTTTAAGTGTCATTGCCTCTAATCTCTCCCTCACCATATTGTCTATGTTTAGCTGCTGAGGAATAACTAAGAATCAGGGATTCGAGTTTTGATACTGAACAGTTTATCTGAATTTTGTGTTTACTTCCAACATTATAAGCAATACTTTACAGTTTTTATCAGCATCTCTCAGTTATTGGGGTTTAGATGAAAAGGAGACACCTTAAACTGAGCGTGTCTCAGCTGCGCTATTTATTATGAGAAAGGATAATAATATATGCCTCATTAATAGCTCTCAATTTCTAGAGAGGAAATTATAAAAATGCAAAATAGATTATCTTAATTTTAATTAATTTTAATTTATTAAAATTGTTCCATTTACTAAACCTCTACAATATTGTATAATCTGTTATATAAGTGTAAATATAGTGATTGAATCACATCCTCATCATGAACATTCATTCTTAAAATGCATCACTCAGCTGCCACAAAAATATGCACTATTACATGTGCAATGCAAGCCATGCACTGTTGAATTGATTTGTTACAATAAAGGCCCTCAAGACTGAAATCTAAAAAAAAATCCAACATCAAAAGGTATGACAGAATGAAAAGCCAGCTGGTATCAGTCATTATATTTGACTTTTGCCATGAATACATCTGTGAGGGACAGACCTTGTTTTGAGAACTCATCTGTACTTGTTGTGCATAAATATTATTGGTGTTGATTCATAAAACAAATGCTAATTAAAACAGCTGATTTTTTTTTTTTTAAAAAAAAGGATATGGGGAATCTATTCTGCTTAATCTGCATGGTTAATTTTGTGACTAAATCTTAGACACTTCATGAGAGAGTTCTTTAAAATAAGTACTTAAAGCCACAGTCAATGAAAAGAGGTAACTTTGAAGATCATTAGAAGAATATGTCTGCCTATATAGTTCATCTGCTGTTAATAGAGAAATGGACAGCTTGCCCCCCATATATTAAATACCATCTATCTCTGCTTAAGATTAATCATTCCCTGAAAGAAAATGTTTCTCTTCAATGTATATAACAGAGCGTTGATTATTAGCTTAGACTAGACCCTTTACCTTAAATGCCTATAAACAGTCGAGATGGGTTACATCCCAGGTGTCAAAACTTGGTCAGATAGGACCTCTTTTGGGAATCATCTACCTCTCTCCATTTATTATGAAGGGAATGAGATCTACTGTATTAGGGCAACTGCTTCATTTGGCACCTAACAACGTTTCTCAGGTAAGGAAGCCAAATCTCGAGCAATATTTTTAGAGCTGCCAAGCTATATTCAAATGCACACTGGTTGTACTGCATTTCTTATGCTTTGGTGAACATAGCTCCATTTCAGTTTTGTTGATAATTCCAGCAAGACTCTTCCCCTCTGAAGCTGTTGAAAAACAGACAAATTCACTGGTTATTTTTCTTAGTATTTTCTCTTCAAACTTATTTGCTGTAGTTTTAGATTCCAAAGGAAAAAAAAAAAAAATATTATCCCAGCACATCAGTGACAGACTATCTGATTTAACAGCTTTTAAAGTATATTATTAAAGCTATATCATCCAGGACTGTGTTCCTTACAAAAGCTCCCTGACAGAATGTATATAGTCATTTCTAGCACAGAATGTAACTTGTCATATAAGCAGCATATTATCTCCTTTGGCCTATACTAAGTCAAGCATGTTTACTTCTCCCTATCCCTTCCTCTTTCTATTTCCAGCATTCAATATTATTTTTTCCATTTATACAGTGAAGGATGCACACCCATTTCATGCTTCAATTTACCCCTGTACGTGGCAAGTGTTCAATTCATCTGATTAGATGTAGACATCTACACTTTAACTAATCACTTCAAATTCTTCTTCTGTTCAAGAAAAAAGAATAGATACAGTTAGTGCACAATTGTTCTCAAAATGCCTAATTCTCTCCGTTGACTGTAATGAGGATGTAGGGTGACTAGCTCAAAGGCAGACAACTACTCTGTAAATCAGTGCATTTGCTGAAGTGGACTTCACACACAAAGTCTCTTGAGAGGAAATAAATGTTTTTCCCATCTCTCAGTATCACACAGATTTCAAAATAATATTAATCCTAGTGGTGTGGGTTAACCCCAGCCAACCGCCCAGCCCCACACAGCCACCCAGTTATCTTTATTATGCTAAACTCTTCTAATCACTCTACCAGACACACTAATCAGGAGTGATTTCTTTTATTTTTTTCTTAATACATAATAAGCAAAGGGGCTGTTAATCTAAAAAGTCAGCAAAGATACTAATTTGCACATTTCAAGAAAAATAAACAGCAAATTTGCATTCTCTTGCATCCTTTGTCTTTTGCCACTCTTTTTTTTTTTTTTTTTTCCATTTCCCTTTTTTAGAGATGATAGAGGAAGAAAAATACATAAAGAACATGGAGAGAGGAAAAGTGGAAAAAAATCCACTCCTAGAAAATACCAAAATAAAGTGCTGATCTTCTTCCATTAGAACTGCCATATTTTCTCCAGTTCAGTTTTAAATTCATCTTTTCTTGCTTTCCCTTATCTTCACTTAAAGTTAGCTCCCCAAATGTTTGCTTAATGATTGATGTTCCTAATAAATTAAAAAGCATGAGAGTGAAGTAAGACAGATGAACAGATTGAACGTTATACCCATTTTCATCAAGAACAACACTAAAAAACTTAAACCTCATGTGAATGTTCTTCTAGTTTCTGTTCTGAATTTCATTTTGTGGCTATAAGTTAATGTGCTTTTACTGAATACACTGAATTCTTAATTAGATGAGGACTGGTAAACTACATGACTTAACTGTGAATAAATCCAGAATAATCAACAATTATTTTCAGCAATGTTTATACATTTTCTGTTCCAAGGAAAAAAACCTCAACTATGTCTATATATTAATTTATGCAACAATTCATATGTCCACTAGTAAAAGCAATTAAAAATTATATTTATTTGAAAGATATGTATTACAGTGAGATACTGTTCACTCTATAATTTTCCCTCTGAAATAATACTTTGGAAAACAGACTAAGAATTATTTTATCTATTGATTTATATTTGCTTATTATACTGATATACCACACATATCAGTTTCAGGCACCAAACAGGTGCTAAGTACTTTTTACTTTTATTTTTAAAGCTGCATGTAAAAGAAATCAATAGATGATCTAATCTCTGTCATCTGGCTATTCTTCTGTCCATGCCTAAATGTGCTGGTTGTGGATTCTCAAATTTACTTGGTACGACTTAAGCACAGACCTTTCATTGCTTCGCTTACAAATCCATTACACAGTCAGAGATACTATAATTCCTGCATAGTTAGTCTAAAATCTCAAGTAGTCCACTTCAGTCCAACTTCAATGTCAGACCATTTACAGCTTTACTGTGATTATTACTCCTCTTGTGCCGTATCATACTTTTATTCTCCTGAAATTTGTGGTCAAGTGTATTCATCCTCTAAAGGCTATAGAGAAGTTCAAAACTAAAGGTGCAAAAATCCCCAGGTTTTAAAATTATTTTAGCATCATATGTATAAAAACTCATGTTACATTTGCATACTTTATTTTTTTAGGCCTTTACTTAAATAATTCTCTGTCTGTCTTTTTAAGTCTACATATTGAGCCATTGGCTGTTAAAATAAGCATGTGCATCATGTTTCATCATGCATTAAATAAGATTTGTTATGAATGAAGAAAGCAGTAGACTTTACTTTTAGAGCATCAGTACCAGCTGACTTTAATAAATTCCTTCAGCAATAAGAAATCAATAGCATCTCAAATTATTTTTATCTAAAAAGCAAAAGAAAACTTTTGACATAAGAAAATTTTATGTTACCTTCACAGATACCTAATTGTTACTGTATTGTAACTTCATATGAAATTATGATTACTTCTGTCAGATATGTAGCAGCTCACTACTCTGGCATTACTACCTTCCCTTCGACAGGCCTAGCAGGCAGACAGGATGCACAATACGGAGGATTCCTTGTCTGCAGTGACTTAAGGGACAGGGAGCAATGGTGACAAGGTCCTGCCCGGCGCAGCAGGCGCGTCTCCTCTGTGACTGCCCCACCTTCCCAAGTGTGCCTGCACAAGAGCTATGAGGCTCTGCAAGCGGAACCAAACAATAAGGACGGCAGTTCATCTAGCTTGGAGGTGCTCCCAATGTTAAGTCGGCCTATACCCTGCATTAAAACTGCTTCCATAAAGAAAAAAAGACGGGTTATTGTCATAGGAGACTCCCTTCTGAAGGGAACATAAGGCCCAATATGCAGACCAGACCCTCTTTTTAGGGAATTCTTCTGCCTTCCTGAGGTGTGGGTTAAAGGTGTGAAGAGAGAGCTTCCTACCTTGGTATGGCCCTCAGATTAATATCTATTATTGGTTTTTCAGGTAGACAGCAATGAATTTTCAACAAGAAGTCTGAAGGCAATCAAGAGAGTCTTGCAGACCTTGGGACAACTGGTAAAGGGATCAGGAGCACAAGTGATGTTCTTCTCTATCCTTCCAGTTGCAGGGAATGATGAGGGAAGAAACAGGAAGAACCAGCAGATCAATATCTGGCCCCAACACTGGTGTCACTGACATAATTCTGGGGTTTTTGATCATGGGTCAGTTTACACAACACCAGGCCTGCCAATAACAGATAGGGTACACCTGTCTGAAATGGGAGAAAGGAACTTTTCCATGGAGTTATCAGGGCTCGTGAAAAGATCTTTAAACTAAATCTGAGGGGGGAAAGGGATAAAACCAGGTTTGCTAGAGGTAAGCCTAGGGGAGCACACCAAAGTTTGAGGAATGGTGCGCTAGTGAGGTCCTTCCATCTGCCATCTCAATGGAGGTAAGGGATGGAGATCTATGTGGCAGCAAAGACTCGAGAGTTATTGATGTGTTAGAAACCATGGAAGTACCTGAGAATGATCACATAAGAATTAGGGCTTCTCTCCCCAAAAGGTACAGGAACAATAGCCCAAATGAAGCGTCCCTACACCAGTGCACACAGCTTGGGCAACAGGAGGAGCTGGAAGCTGTTGTGCAGCAGGGAAACTATGATATCATTGACGTCATGGAAATATGGTGGGATGACTCACACAACTGGAGTGCTGCAATGGATGGCTGTAAACTCTTTAAAAGGGATAGGAAAGGAAGGAGAGACAGTGGGATAACCCTGTATGTTAGGGAGTGTTTTGACTGTCTAGAGCTTAATGATGGTGATGATAGGTTTGAGTGTTTATGGGTAAGAATCAGGGGGAAGGACAACAAAGCAGATATCATGGTGGGAGTTTGTTATAGAACACTCAACCAGAATGAAGAGGGAGATTAAATATTCTACATACAGCTGGGAGAAGTATCACAATCACTAGCTCTTTTTCTTGTGAGGGACTTCAACTTACCAAATGTCTGCTGGAAATAAAATACAGTAGAGAAGAAACAGTCTAGGAGGTTCCTGGAGTATGTGGTTCAAGACACAGCTGGTGTGTGAGCCAACTAGGAAAGGTGTCCCACTGGACCTGTTTTTTGTGAACAGAGAAAGTCTTGTGGGTGATATGGTTGTCGGAGGCTGCCTTGGGCACAGTAATCACAAAATGACAGTTTTCAATTCTTGGAAAAGTAAGGATGGGGGGTCAGTAGAGCTGTTACCTTGGAATTCTGGAGGGCACACATTGGCCTGTTTAGGAGACTGGTTGATGAGTCCATTGGGAGGCAGTCTTGAAGGAGAAAGGAATCCAGGAAGGCTGGACAGTCTTCAAGAAGAAAATCTTAAAAGTGCAGGAGCAGGCTGTTCTGGTGTGCCAAAAAATGAGACAGTGGATAAGACCAGTCTGTCTGAACAGAGAGCTTTGACTGGAACACAGGAAAAAAAGGAGGGTTCTTGGCCTTTGGAAGAAAGGACAGGTAACTCAGGAGAACTACAAGGATGTCATGCAGTTATGCATGGAGAAAATTAGAAGGGCCAAATCCCAACTAGAACTTAATTTGGCTACTACCATAAAAGACAATTAAAAATGTTTCTATAAAAACATTAACAACAAAAGGAAGGCTAAGGCCAATATATATCTTTTGTTGGTTGAGGGAGGAAACATAGTGACAAAGGATGAGGAAAAGGCTAAGGTACTTAATGCCTGTTTGCCTCAGTCTTTAGTAGTTAGACAAGGTGTTCTGTGGGTACCCAGCCCCCTGAGCTGGAAGACAGGGACAGAATGCAGAATGAAGCCCCCATAATCCAAGGGGAAATAGTTAGCAACCTGCTCACCACTTAGACACACATAGATCTATGGAGCCAGATGGGATCCACCGAAGGGTACTGAGGGATCTGGTGAAAGTGCTTTCTAAGCCACTCTTAATCATTTATCTGCAGTTCTGGCTAACAAGGGAGGTCCCAGTTGACTGGAAGGTAGCAAATATTACAGTCGTCTACAAGAAGGCCCAGATGGAAGATCCAGGGAACTACAGGCCTCTCAGTCTGACCTTGGTGCTGGGGGAGGTTATGGAGCAGATCATCTCAAGTGCCATTACATGTCATGTACAGGTCAAGCAGGTGATCAGGCCCAGTCAGCATACGTTTATGAAAGGCAGGTCCTGCTTGACAAACCTGATCTCCATCTGTGACAAGGTGACCCACTTAGTGGATGAGGAAAAAGCTGTGGATGTTGTCTACCTAGACTTTAATAAAGCTTTTGACACCATTTGCCACAGCATTCTCTTGGAGAAACTGGCTTGAACAGGCATACTGTTCGCTGGATAAAAAACTGTCTGGATGGCCAGACCTAAAGAGTTGTGGTGAATGGACTTGAATCCAGTTGGTGGCCCGTCACAAGTGGTTTTCCCCAGGGCTCAGTATTGGGGCCAGTTCTGTTTAATATCTTTATCAGTGATCTGGATGAAGGGATCGAGTGCACCCTCAGTAAGTTTACAGATGACATGAAGTTGGTCATGAGTATTGATCTGCTTGAGGGTAGGAAGGTTCTACAGAGGGATCTGGACAGGCTGTATCAATAGGCCAAGGTCAATTATATGAGGTTCAACAAGACTCAGTGCTGGGTCCTGCACTTGTGTCACAACAACCCCATGTAACACTACGGGCTTCAGGAAGAGTGGCTGGAAATCTGCCTGTCAGAAAAGGATCTGGGTGTGGTGATCAACAGTCAGTTGAATATGAGATGGCAGCATGCCCAGGTGGCCAAGAAAGCCAATAGTATCCTGGCTTGTATCAAAAATAATGTGGCCAGCAGTACTAGGGAAGTGATCGTCTGCCTGTACTCAGAATTGGTGAGGCTGCACTTCAAATACTGTGTTCAAGTTTGGGCACCTCACCTCAAGAAAGACTTTGAGGTGCTGGAGCATGTCCAAAGATGAGCAACAGAGCTGGTGAAGGGCCTAGAGCACAAGTCTTATGAGGAGCGACTCAGGGAACTGAAGTTGTTTAGCCTGGAGAAAGGGAGACTGAAGGGAGACCTTATCGCTCTCTAGAAATACCTGCAAGGAGGTTGTAGCGAGGTGGGTGTCGGTCTCTTCTCCCAAGTAACAAGTGATAGGGACAAGAGGAAATGGCCTCAAGTTGCACCAGGGGTGGTTTAGATTGGATATTGGGAAAAATTTCTTCAGTGAAAGGGTTGTCAAACATCAGAACAAGTGATTCTATGATTCTATGTTAGTGAGGTGCTCGAAACCAACCACTGGGTTTTAGAGCAAAGGTACAAAAACTGGGTTGTCAGTGATAAAGCAGACCATAGTTATGCCAGTGATGGTATTTATATGTGTGTAGTGTAATGTGTATACACTCTCATGGTTACTTTACTTTTACTTCTCTGTTCATGTCGCTGATGCAGACTGACAGATTACACAGCTATTGCACTTTGCCATCCCAGTGAACAGTGCATTTTTTTCTGACTATTACATCTTGTGGATTAATTCTTAATAATCATTTTGCAGAAAACAAATTCTTTCCTTTTGAAAAAAAAGAGGCTACAGCTTCTCTTGCTATGAAGACATTTTCATTAGAGAAAAGTTGAGTGCAAATCGTCTTTTCCACAAATAGAAGACCATTACTATCTCCTAGTGCAAATAACAGGAACTTTTAAAATCTTTTATCCTCCAATGTAATTAGGTAGTGAGATCTACAAGCTCTGTGTGTGTGTGTGTTTTTTATTTTAAACTGTATATATACCAATGTTTCACGGCATATGTTTTCTCCTTCTGATGACAGGATGAAATAACAAAGAACATGGAAGAATTTTTTTTTAATTATCAGCTCACATATTAATGAGAAAATGAGTACAATGGTATAGGATTCTATGAAGAATATTACAGAGCCCAAAAGGGGAAAACAATTTAATTCCACTCAGCAGTCCGAATACTGTGTGAATTTTTTTCCATATATTCATTAATTTTTATGTTTCTTCAATTTGTATCTTTATAATAGCTTTCCATATTATTCAGTGCTCTGTACAGATTAATAAATAGAGCAGTATGTTAATCAGAATTCAAACTCTCTGATACTCAAGAAGTTTATTAGTATATGAAGCCTATTGTGCTACTGAAATTAACTTTAAAGATAGTGCAAATATTTGAACAAAAATTTTGAATTTAAATTGCACTTAGTAAGTAACAGTTCAGTGTTACTGAAAAAAAAAAAAAAAAAAAAGAAAAAAAAAGTGTTTTCCTATTAGTTTCAAATACTGACAGGACTTTAACCACTGTACTGCACTGACATATGTATAATGATAGGAAGGATTCATAAGTAGTGAATGACATAGCCACAGATTAATTTTGGTATTTCTACTCATTACATTTAGCTCAAGGATGACAAAAAGGCAGGAAAACAACTATGGAGTTCTATGCTAACCTATAATTACACTTCAATAAAACTGTTTTTAGGTTGTTTAGTGTTATAAACTTGAAGCAAGAGAATGAATGTGGTTTAAGTGTGTCAAAATACATTTTGAAAAAATTGGAAGTCTCATAAGACTGTGATTTATTTTGCTTGAGTTGTGATTTAAAGCACGCCATTCAGCCAAATATGAAGAATATGAAGAATGGCACAATTTGGGCATATATAAATCAGGCAGCATTCAGTACCTCTATGCTGTAAATTTAAATAGATTTTCCTCTGCAAACTTTTAATCTACATTAATTTCTATGAGAGATGAGCCTAAGTGATGCATTTTGGATGTGGACTTGGACATAATTTCCCCTAAATCTTTACTGACATCTGTGCGTGAGAATGGTCTGATTTTTCATGCTAGTTCTGAACTTCCCACTTTTACAATGTCTTTGTTTATTCCTTTGCTTCTGTATAACCCCACTTACAAAATGTTACTATTCTTTTAACATTTTATAGAGTCTCTATTGTGCCTTTGAGAGTATTTTGGGTTGTTTTCTTTCCTCCCTACTCCAATCTCTGAACTATAGGAGGTTTGTTTGCTATGCCTTATCAAGAAGTTCTTTAGTAATGAATGTTTCCTATTTTGCCTGAATATTTACGTTTGCACAAGGGCTTTTTACACTTGCAATATATTTCTTGTATAATAAGACTAAAAAGTATTATGGAAAACTCTTCAAATTCTACTGCTTCCGATGTCTTCTGACTGGCTTCTCTCCTACCTGTCAGAGTTTATAATTTCATCAGTCTGTAGTAAGTAGCTTTAACATTGTTGTAGTGTTATAGGTTGCTTACCTCATCTATTGATATTTTCTCTGTTTTACTATTAGGGTGAAGTCATTCCTTTTCAGAATTATTTCATCATGATTGATAGAAGACAAATAAGGAGTCAGTGATTCTCAGATAGTTTAAACCCTTGATAATGACAAAGTCCTAAAGACCTATTTTCAGACAAAGAGGTCAGCATATGTCTGAAACATATGACTGAACTTAATAGTTTTAAAGACTTATTTCAGGAAAGGCCAGAAGTGCAAAAAGTCCTGAAATAATGAAAATTATGTTCTCTTTGATGAGCACTTTTTCTAAATAACACAACCAAAAGAAACTTATCTGTATATAACTTGGATGTGTTTAGAAATAAAGTTAATATCAAGTAACTATTTCTTCTTAAGCTTAGATGGTAATATTTTCAGAGTGTTAAAGTGGGTCTTCTTGTCTACAATGTGAATTAGATGAATTTGAGGTACATAAATTCAGCCCTGAAATTCTGAAAAATCCTTCCCCTTTGTTGTCTAACACAAAATATTTGCTAATAATTTTCTTAGACACCTGCTCTGTGTCTATTTTACAGCATATTAATCTTGTCAACACATGGCTTATGTGGTAATGTTTTAGTAGTAGGGGAGATGCAGGGGTGGCTTCTATAAGACTCTAGAAGCTGTTGCCATGTTGGACAGAGGCATTTCCAGAAGGCTCCAAAATGGACCAGACTGGCCAAAGCAATGTCCACCAGCAACATGATAACACATTTAAGAAAAATTTAAAAAGGATGCACAGCAACTGTGAGAGAGAGCAGTAAGAAGCTCTGAGAGAAACAACCCTGCAGACACCACGGTCAGAGAACAAGGAGGGGGAGGAGGTGCTCCAGGCACAGAAGCAGAGGTTCCCCTGCATCCTGTGGTGAAGCCCACAGCAAGGCAGGCTGTGCCCTGCAGCCCATGGAAAACCACAGTAGAGCACATACCCACACTGCAGCCCATGGAGAATCCTATGCCAGAGCAGTTGGGCACACCTTGAAGGAAACTTAGTTTGGGGCCTGGACATTAGTAGTATGGTATATTAAATGGTATCACAGACCTCTGTGAAGCCTAAAAAAAGTGTGCAGTGTAGTGCTGAATCACTTTAGAAGGCAAAACTTTAAACTGTACTCAGAATATATGGGAAAACCAGGCCAGTTTTCTGACTGAATACTAAGAGAAAGGTACCTGTAAAGGAATGTACAAGTACAGCAAAGTTCAAGGAGGAAATTTTGCCAGAGGCTTATATTGTAGTTATTTTTTTACATTGAGTAATCTTAGCATCTCTATGAGGTGTACTGAGGGTGTGTAAGTTTTTACATATAAATATTGTGGAATGTAAATAACTTTGGATCTCTAGAAACTATGGTAACTGTATGTTTAAACCTAGATTTACTCTTATGTTATAAATGTGGATATAATTACTATGCTGATAGCTAATAGTCTTTTACAGTTGCTCAAAAAATGTACAAATAATTATTAGCCATAAATAAATTCAAGAGTGACAGTGAGGATACCAAACAAAACCTACCTTCCTTTCATCACTTTCTTTATTACAAAAAAATCCAACTTATTTTAAAAAACAAGAAAAAAATATTTGAGAATCTGATATTACAAGGTGGTAACTGTGAGAGGTGCTTCCTACTGTGCACTTTCAGGATGCTCTGCTGAACAAAACAGATAGCGTTTGTTTCAGAGTAAATGAGTGTATCATAATTGCCTGAGACTTTAATTTGGTCTTAGATTAAGTGCTCGATAGAAACTCTAAATATTCCAAAAGACACTTAAAATTGACATATATTATTAAGATTTGGTGGAAAACAATGTTATAACTGGTGTTTGTTCTCATTTTATGTATTTTAGTCAATCAGATAGATAGAGATTATCCATGTTACTCAAAGCTCATCAGCTCTGCTCACATACAGATTTCTTCTAGCTGAAACCTAATATAAGACAGTAGTGAAACATTAGACAGAAAGAAAATGTTTATGGACTGTGTTCTGATTTCTAACTTGCAATTTGAGAACAAAAAATAAATTGGCATAAAGATAGAGATTAGCTGTACGTATTCTAGAAGCAAAACATTTTACAACCATTAAAAAAAAAGTTATTGAACTAATGGTAGATTAATCTATATTCTGTTTAGCCATCTGTTATATTATAAAATATGAGCAAATGTTTAATTATGCTTAGAAAAATCTCCTATGCAATATTTAAAATACGTTATTGTGGGTATAGATTGAGTCAAATAACAAGACAAGGGCATCTAGAAAGATAACATAGTCCTGAATCTTTCTTTTTCACACACTAAATTTATTCATCTTAGATCTCAAAAACATCATACAATGAATCTACAAATGTTTTGCCCAGTAAGATCAGAGAAAGATTTTCTTTGGCCTTTAGGCAACAGGAATATGGAAAAGACAGGAATAAAGAGATAGGACCTTAAAAAAAATGTGATCATGGATAACATTCACCAAAAGATAACTCACCTCTCCTGGCAATTGGTAAAGAAATGTAAGCACATAACAGAAAAGGTGTTTTTCTGATGTACTATTTTAAATCAATGATTTTGTATAAAAAGCTCTTCACTACTGCATTATGTACAAAATCCTTAATATCTTCTTTGGTCTCTTTACATGTTATTATAAAGCATAAGGGAAATGAGGGCAGAATTTTGATTGTGAAATACAGTTTAAAAGAATAAATTGTTACAATGAAAAATATTGAAAAATTTTTATATGTACAAGAGTCCTCAAAATGTTGTCTAAGTTGTATAAATGAACCAAAGAAATTCTGAAGTCTTTTGAACATTCCTAAATTGAACAAGCCTCAGAGTAACCCTAGAGGCTTTACGTTTTAAGCTCTTCAATTTCTTTTGGTTTAGAGAAAGAGAGGGAAGGTTATCTTCTATTGATATTAATCAGCAATAAGTTAGCTCACCATCTAGGCCATTTTGACCCATCTCTGTTCCATTCAAAAAGAAAGTAGTGGTTAGTTTTCCCACTCTGCATAGATGGACGGATATTATTCCAAAGTCCAAGGAAAATACTCTTAACAAGAGATTCCTACTGTCTTTGCTATTCTTCCATCCTTTTACAGTCCTTACAGTCCAAGCCCCATCCTTGCAGTGAGCAGGAATACTCTTCTTTGTGGCTAATACATTTATTATCCCAATAATAAGCAATTATATAGATACAACTGTTTGATTCATTTTTGCAGAACTTGTGTATTTAATGCTGTTGTCAGCATAAAAGTGAAAAAATAATATTAATAGGAGCACACTCACTGGAATTAGAAAGTAAGTGGTGTCACATCTATTATTCAGTAGAATTACTCAGTGCAAATATTAAGTGCTCAGCTATTGCTGACTCTATATAAAGGCAGGAAATCAAAGTTGAAATAAATAAGTACAACTGAGTGTAAATATATAGATAATATGTACTATATTCTAAAATTTGTTGACACAACCATAGTCAATATCCTTATTTCAACTTTCCTGATTTGGGACATTACAGTTCTCATCTGCATCCAACTTCCTATCCCAAACTCTGACAAAGGGCTCAATAAGAGAATAATAATCTTCTCTTCCTCTTTACTTATATATACTTATAGACCACTTACACTTTGGCTGTACTGTGTCTCAAACTGCTGGAAGCATCTTTCTGATACTTGCTGTTTCTCTCCTTTTACAAAACAGTAACTGTAAAATAGAACTGATATAACACCACTGATGGATAACAATGTTGAAAAATATAATCAAAACACCCCACATCTATTAGTCATGGAAAAGGTAAATGAAAAAAATCTCATTAAATAGAAGCATGATGTTTGACATTCCTGAAATCCATGTTTTATTTTTGTTTTATCTTCTTACATTGTATTAATGTAAACATAGCTTATTCATTGAGACTTGGACTTTTTATTATAGGTAAATAACCATTTTATCTTCCTAATTTCAAAATAAGATTTTGTTGTAAAGTGAAACTATGAAGATAAATAGTAGCTTTATGAAATAGGAGATTCTTTGATTGACCAAAATACACCTGTTTCTCACTGTCACATCCTTCTGCATCATTCTAAAAATTGTCTAATCATCTTACTCTTCTTCCAACATCTATACAGGAATCCTTTGCTTGAATATATACTACCAATATGAAAACAAAATCAGATATATCCTTCTCTATGAACTATTCAAAACAAAAATGCTTGCAAGGTGTCAATATCTACAAACTCCATGTAATTGGAATTAAGTTTTGATTGACCTCTTGGACTGAGATTAAGGCACACAAAGTACTTTGTGATTCAGTTATCCAGGACTGAAAATGTTATTGTAGACCTTCAGCATTTAGTTAATTGAAACAAGTTGGGTGAATACTTTTTTTTCCTTTATATCCAGTGTTCAATCTTGACTTTTCACAGAATGTGAAAGTATCTGACTGTTAGATTTGACTTAATTACTCTTCATTCTGCAAAAGATCAGGAAATCAAGCAAGAATGCTAGGAAACCTGCATGGATGAACAAGGAGTTCCTCACAAAACGCAAACACAAAAAGGAAGTATAGAGAAGGTGGAAGCAAGGACAGGTAACCTTGAAGGAATATAGAGACACCATCTGAGCTTGTGATGTTAGGAAAACAAAAGCCTACACCTGGAGTTGAATGTGGCAAAGAATGTCAAAGTCTACAACAAGGGCTTCTGCAAGTACACGATTGACTGAAGGAAGACTAGGGCATATGTGAGCTCACTTCTGAATTTGGCAAGGGACCTGGTTACACAGGACATGGAGCTGAGGTATTGAGTGTCTTGTTTGCCTCTACTAGCAAGACTAGCTTTAAGGAATACCAGGTCCCACAGAGGAGAGGGAAAGGCTGAAGCAAGGAAGAATTACCATTTTTGGAAGAGGATCGGGTCAGGGAATATTGAAGTAAATTGGACATACACAAGTCTATGGGACCTGATGGGGTCCAACCATAAGTGTTGAGGGAGCTGGCTGATGTCACTGTGAGGCCACTCTCAATTATATCTGAATGATCACAGTGTCTGGAAAGAGGTGCCTGAGGACTGGAGGAATGTGCATGTCACTCCTATCTTCACAAAGCACAAGAGGAAGATGCAGGGAACTATAGTCTGTTCATCCTCCCTTGATGCCTGGAATGGTCTTGGAGCATGTAATCCTAGAAACCATTTCCAGGCACATGAACAACAAGAAATTCATCAGGAGTAGTCAGCATGGGTTCACCAAGAAGTCATGCTTCACCAACTTGATAAACTTTTACAATTAAACGACTGGCCTGGTACATGAGGATATTGTCTGCCTGCCCAGCAAACACTCTCTGCCTTGATGTCAGTAAGGCATTCAACACTGTCTCCCATGAGATCCTCACAGAGAAGTATGGGTTGGATGAGCAGACAGGTGGATTGAAAACTAGCTGAACATATGGGCCCAGAGGGTGGTGATGAGTGGCACAAAGTTTAGTTGGAGTTCAGCAACTATCAGTGTACCCCAGAGTACTCGGTCCAGTCTTGTTCAACATCTTCATTAATGAGCTGGATGATAGGGCAGACTGTACCATCAGAAAGTTTGCAAATGACACCAAACTGATGGCTGATATGTCAGAGGGGCGTGATGCCAGGCAAAGGGACCTCAACGGGCTGGAGAAATGGTCCAACAGGAATCTCATGGAATTCAACAAAAGGAAGTGCAAAGTCTTGCACCTGGGAAGGAATAATCCTATGCACTAATTCATGTTGGGGGCCACCCTACTGGAAAGCATCTTGGCAGAAAGGGACCTGGGAATCCTGGTGGACAACAAAGTGAACATAAGCCAGCAATGTACCCTTGCGGCAAAAGGGGCTACTGGTATGCTAGGCTGCATTACGCAAAAGATTACCAGCAAGCTGAGGGAGGTTATCCTTCCCCTCTACTCAGCACTGGTGAGACCACACATGGAATACTGTGTCCAGTTCTATGATCTCCTGTACAAGAGAGATAAGAACACACCGGAGAAAGTTCAAACACTAAGGCGACAAAAGGACTGGAACACCTCTCATGAGGAAAGGCTGAGAAAGCTTGTACTGCTCATCCTCAAGGAGATGGTTCAGGGGGATCTTATCCACATCTATAAGTACCTGTTTCAGGGGAAGGAAAGCAAATGGAGCCAGGATGCCTTTCATGGTGCCCAGTGACAGGACAATAGGCAATGGGCACAAACTGAAACACAGAAGGCTCCATCTGAATATCAAGAAACACTTTTTTACTGTGAGGGTGACTGAGCACTGGTACAGGTTTCCCAGAGAGGTGGTGAAGTGTCCCTCCTTAGCAATATTCAAAAGCCATCTGGACATGGTCCTGGACAATCAGCTCATTGTGGTCCTGCTTGAGAAGGGGAGTTGGACAAGATGATCTCCAGAAGTCCCTTCCAACCTGAACCATTCTGTGATTCTGTGATCTGACCTACCCGTCTCCTTTCATACCTCATAAATGCTGAGCTTCTATTAACAACATAAAACAATCTGTTTATCACACTTATTTAGGGGATTCCAGACATTCCTCATTTGAATGTGATAAGTAAAAGCAGGAATTGTTTGGAAAAAATTGATGACAAATAGAAGTCAGCTGCATAGTTACACATACGTAGCTTCCATTATTTGCCTCAAAGGATTCAACTTCTTCAAATTATAGCACTATAGTACTGCATTCCATCTGGTCTGTATGAATACAGGGTCATTGACTTCAAACAAATTTTACCAGTTTACAACCACAAAAATTTTTTCTGTCAAGTTAAAAGCATCCATCTGGCTAATGTGCATTGTATGGATACTACTGAAAGAACAAGAGTTCATGGAGGTATGCTACAGAGATGCAGTACACATAACATTGCTTTGGTAAGCTCCCAGTTAATATTACAATGTCAGCAATTATTGTTTCTGAAATGGTGTAATTATTGCAGAAAGTACTAATTCTCTATCTTGAGGTTATAGTTCCACAAGAGTCATTCAAATGTCTTATATCCACCATGGTTCACAGAGAAGGTATAAAGCAGAATTATCTCTGAACCCTAAAATGTCATTGGTGGTTATTTTCTGAACAGATTCAGTATTGCTTGCCTTAGTAAAATGTAATAGCCAAGTAGAACATTTTGGACTGTGAGATTTGATACACTTGAGATGAAAGAATATTTTTTCTTCACTTTGAATTTTCTGCCTCTGTGGTATTTATGGATTGTGCAGCATAGGTGAATGAAAACTCCCAACTGGTGTGAAATGAGAAAGTAGACTGCAGGAAAGAAAAATGTCTAATTGTGAATAAGCACAGTCCCCCAGAATGGACTAAACAGTTTGTGCAGCAGACAGGACCCTGCAGAATAGACGGAATTCCTACACTGTTCAAAACCTAATATTATCTTAACAGTGCAGAAGCCAGCTAATTATAAGCAAGTCTCAGAGACTTTTCTTTGGTTTTTAAAATAGTTTTTAAGCATATGTAGAAATGTACATTGCAAAAAATGCAGACCATAAATTCTCTGTTCCACTGGCTGCAGAACTCATACACCGCCTAAATTTGTATAGCACCTAAATTTTGGTCCTGAGTTTTCTATAGGATCCTTGTAGGTATTTAGATTTCTGTCATGACCAAAAAGCTTCAGGGAGAGGGCCTAACTCCTGTCCAAGTTGCTTTATGAAGCTTCCAGATTGCTGATCTTGGAGCTGTATTGGGAGCTATGTCTAATACATGGCAACTGCAGTGAATTCAGGAAAATTAGACCCACTACACTCACTCACAGTCAACAACCTCCTTTTGCACAATAGCAAAAGTGTTTAAGACTTGGGCTTAATTTTCTCCTCAGATCAAAGACTACAATTTAGTAGGAAGGTTAAACAATTAATTTAACAGTGGTCTTTACTTGTAAGGGTCTTACTAAGATAAATATGGAAACTTTTATTTGCTCCTGTTACAGAAATTGAATTCATGAATAACATGTTGCTCTTTATGACTTTCAATAAAATATAAATTTTGTCATAAATGTGTCATGGTTTAAACCCCACCTGGTAATTAAGACCCACACAGCCACTCACTCACTCCCCTCTGGTGGGATGGGGGAGAGAATTGGAAGAGTAAAAGTGAGAAAACCTGTGGGTTGAGATAAAGACAGTTTAATAGGTAAAGTAAAAGTTGTACATGCCAGTAAAGCAAAACAAGGAATGAATTCACCACTTCCCATGGGCAGGCAGGGGCTTGTCCATCTCCAGGCCAGCCGGGCTCCATTGTGTGTAACAGTGACTTAGGAAGACAAACACCATCACTCCAAACGTCCCCTCCTTCCTCCTTCTTCTCCCAGCTTTATACGCCAAGTATGATGCCATAGGGTATGGAATATGCCTCTGGTAAATTGGGGCCAGCTGTCCTGGCTGTGAAAAAACATGGGTTTTTACTTATCCCCTGCATTATAAGGTTAATATAGACATCATTTTGTGCCTCAAGGATATCTTGTAGTACCAAACCATACTGCAATGTGACATGAAAAATGTACAGCACATAGGAATTAATTTCACATATTCTGATAAAAAGAATATATAAAAAAAGGGCACACTTAAATATCCAGTTCATTAAGATGTTCCTCTGAGTATTTTATCTTCCTATATTTTTGGTATTTTTCTCCCTCTCATCTAGGTTTTGTCACATATCTGGGAAGTTTATTTGTGTTCTCTGCTGAAGATTATACTGTCCCCTCTCATAAAAATCCCTAAATCCTTTATTTTGGTTCACTTTTGATGACATAATACCTTTTTCAGGTGCATTTTTTTTGCAGGTGTATTTTTCCTTACTTACTTTTTATTGCCTTCTTTTTTTTACACTAAATTAAATAAACTAGTTATTTGCTTATGCTGTTAGTCTGTTTTCATCCTTCTGACTTTGGTTGCCCTACTTTGTGGTGACCTTATCTGCCCTTCAAATATTTTGCTTTCCTTTAAATTTAATTATTTTATAGCTTAATTTTTTTTGAAGCACAAACAGCTTCAGTTATAATCTTTGAACTTAATTTGATTTTATCTCCAATAAAGACTTTTTCTTTTATGCTTTTAGAACACGTCTTGTTTATTTAAGATAGATCAGTGCATATTACATTCTTAGTGGTCTATTAGATAAGTTTTGTATGGTAGAGAAAAACAAAACCAAATGTTGTCTTTTGCAAATTCCTCTAATTTCATAAATACTTCAGTATTTTACTACTAATAGGTAACAAATTATTTTTTCCTAGAATTTCCCTTTTCTATTCCATTCATACCCTAGGGATGATACCTGTTCATTATTATAGTCTTCATGAAGAGTACTTAACTCTTTTGTTTGCTTAGTGTTATTTCAGAAGTCCTTAATGCATAGAAAGAGTGGTCCAGTTGAGAGTCAAGCATATGAATAAGCTGTGAGAACTAAATATGGCAGAAATCATCTGTCAATACATCTTGTATTTATGAAAAAGGGTATTAAACACTTCAAAAATTATTGTTTTCTCAAGGTGGCCCAGGAAAATTCAAGTGAAAACAGTTATATGAAGGTGAGAAAGATTCATGTATTCTGTCTCCTCAGTACTTTCCATATTGAGGCATTTAAAAATATTTAAATTTATCATACTTTGACAATTTTTACCTTGGTAAGTCTACAGGCTGTTTTTCTTTTTATTTTTTATTATGTACATAATAATCTTATTGTATCCTTTTAAAAGTGTCTATTTATACTGACACTGTTTATCACGGGACTAACCATGTAGAAGTACCTTGATGAACAGAAAGAAAAAATGCTATGCGAAGAGTTTCTGCCATCCTTGCTATAACAGTAAGGTAGAAAGTCCTTGTAGCAAGATAAAAGTATTGTAATGCAGATTACATTAATTTTCTCCTGTTTGCTACTAGAGAACAGAAAATCCTGACAGATCTTCCCACATACATTTCTCAAAACATGTAGCTTGTTATTAATTCAGCTAAATGATAACATTTGCAAGCAAAAAATATGGGATAATGCTTCTGCTTCATAAACTGGTGTCACACCTGCAAAACTATTAATATTACTCTACCGTCCCCTTGAAAATCTTCATGCCACCAGGTAGTAATAAAGACAATTCCCACTACCTTGCATCTTGTGAAATTGTCCTCCCAGTCCACTGAATGTTGTGATAGCTCTTAGTCACAGCTTCTCCTCCTTAACTTCACAGGACCAGATGGCACCGGATCAGTCTGTCTCTATTTCACTTCAGCAGGGTCACTCCCTTTTATGTCAGTAAAAGATTTCTTCTACCATATGCATTGCTTGGAGCTAAATAACTTCATCCCTGAAGTCTGTGTTTGGTTAAATGTGAGAAAAGTGAAAAATTAGCTGAAAACAAATGGGGTTTTAATTTATTCCAATAACCTCAGCCAAATTATTTCAGTAACCTCTGTCATTAACTCTGTCTTTGGTCAATAAACATGTACCAGTTTTGGCTGGGATAGAGTTAATTTGCTTCATAGGAACTTGTACAGGGCTACGTTTTGGATTTATGCTGAAAACAATGTTGATAACATAGGAATGTTTTAGTTACTGACAAGCAGTGCTTACACAGTGCCAAGGCTTTTGTTGTTCCTCACCCCACCCCACTCATGAGTGGGCTGGGGGTGCATGAGGAGTTGGGAGGGGACACATCCTGGACAGCTGACCCCAACTGACCCAAGGGGTACGCCACACCGTATGGCATCATGCTGAGCACATAAAGCTGCACAGAAGGAGAAGGAAAGGAGGGGATGTTCAGAGTGATGGTGTTTGTCCTCCCAAGTATCTGATATGTGTGATGGAACCTGGCTGTCCTGGAGATGGCTGAGCACCTGCCTTCCCATGCCAGTGGAAGTGGTGAACGAATTCCTTATTTTGCTGTGCTTGCATATAGCTTTTGCTTCACCTGTTAAACTATCTTTATCTCAACCCACAAGTTTTCTTACTTTTACCTTTTCAATTCTCTTTCCCATCCCACTGATGGGGGGATTGAGGGAGTGACTGTGTGAGACTGAGCTGCCAGCCAAGGTTGTCCTACAGTAAACCCTGAACTCAGGGGCAAAACCTTGTGTCTCTCAACACATCCCTCACACTGTTGTTAGGTATATTATTCACAGCAATGGGACAGCTCTTAGCAAAGAGAACTACATGAAACTGAGACGTCACCTTCCTCTTCTGTGATGTTATCATTGCTTCTAGAAGGTCCTAGGGCTCAAATCATAATTTTTATACTTTGACAGAGATATTGTGATCCTGACAAGCAGGTTTACTTAAGCTTTTTAGAGAATGTACTGTATTACCCTTATAATTTGCATCAGCACAGAAAAAATCATTACTTAAATGCATATCTGTTTTCCAATGCACGAGTGGACTTAGGTAGTCAACTCACAAGTGCAGATTTGCATTACTACTTTGAAATTCTTTTCAGTCAATAAGCCAAACAAGGAAGGCTACATTATTTTTTATGTCAAAGTTTAAATCTTGACTATTTGTGTAAAAATAAGACCGAATTTTGATTGAAGTATAATTTCTTAGATAAGCAGTGACCTATTTTTCTGTTCTCTGTGTACAGCACGTGATTCACCACTCAGCTGCACTTACTGTGAAACATCATAGCAGATCATCTGAAAGAGGTGGGAATGGGAGAAGCAGAAAGAATTGGAGAGGGTGCAGGGTTCTTTTCTAGGGTTATCTTTTTTTTTTAGTTTAAGGCAAAAGAAATTTTTTGTTTATAGAGAAAAAAAAAAATGTGGGGAAAAAAAAAAAAAAAGATCACGCTAAAATTGAAGCTCTTCCTGTAACATCAACAATGCATCAAAACCAGAAATCAAGATCTTCTGCACCTCAGTTTCTTCTAGTGGAAATACAAATTAATTTAATTAATCTTATGTGTGTTTCAAATACCAGATTGCAGAAACATTTATTTAAAGTGATAAAACAGACTTTTACTGGGTTTGTTAAATAATCATTTTGTCCCTGAAATAAGCAACACATTCCTGATACAGATGTATGTAGACATTGAAAATTACAGAAAATGAGTTGTTCACAAATTGATTGTTCACACTGCTTTGCCCCTGTGAGGACATGTAAAAAAATTTTAGTTCTCAATGTCTGCATTATGCAGGCTCTGGAGCATGTACAGCATCATTTTCTGTTATGATCTTTTTTTTTTTGGCTGAAAAGAGTTGTCATATGCAATTGGAAATGTAGTGGAAAGGAGGTCAGGGGAGAACATGTACAGCCAAACAGGAGCTAAAATCAGATTCTTTTCCACCCAGCATCAGCTGAGCAGTAGATTAGAAGTAGATATGCAGTACCCTGAATCCCTTATTTTCTTTTTAACTAGTTACTGTGATTTTCCAGATATTGATTTTTTTTTTTTTTTTTTTTTTTTGTAAGAGTGATTGAGACTTCAGGTACTCCCCCAATTAAAAATTATTTATAATTAGCACCTCGGTGAGAAAAGTGTTGAGAGGTTTAATTCTTGGCATTTGTGAAGCAGTTAAAGATCTTCTGTAAGGAATAGTGTTTTGTGAGTGTTGTAATTATTAAGTTAGCGTACATACATGTACACATGCCTTTCAACACATTAAGACATATTTTAATAAGATTGTAAGCAAGTATATTTGGAGCATTGTTGTACAGAACATAGAAATAATACCTTACTAAAAATGGCTTAATATTTTATGATAATGGCCCACTGAATCTTGTATGCAAGAAAGAAATAATTAAAAATAATAATGAAAAACAGCTAAACAAGGAGATGGATTAGTACTGGAATGGCTATATGGAGATAACAGAAAGAGCATTTGTCCTTAATCTCTAGGGGTAAGGCTAGGAATAGTGATTCATGGTTAGAGAACATGAAAAGCAAACCATGCAAAATTTACACAAAAAGAAATCAGAATTATATTACTGTAACCCAGAAATGCAGGCTTTTTCTTTTTTTTTCATTAAATATATTTAGACTGAAGAACACCAATAGTAAAAAATGCAGTGAGACTTTTTTCTAACGACACATTAACATGTTAAATATTTCTTCACTGTGTGTCTCACTAAGTTTTAAAACCAGGTCCTCTGCACCTGTTAATCTGTGAGACACTTGCAACACACTCCTACAACAGCTCTTTTTCTCCTCCATGTAAAGCACAGCCTTGGCATACCCATTTCCAGGTTCTCTGACTATAGTTGTGCTGTGGGACATCCTAGCTCATGGTTTCATCCAGCCTTTCCCATATTTTCACCATAGAAAAAAGCCAGGACAAGGAGTTTAGAGGAAATTATTCATGAGCCTGACACAGCTCTAATAAAAGTCCCTGATTTATTTATCAGGAAAAAAAGACTGCAGCAAGGTTTATACTGATGAAAAGTATCAATGAAATTCAGCAGAGTACT
The DNA here is from genome assembly GCF_018691265.1 of Tyto alba. NCBI lineage: Eukaryota > Metazoa > Chordata > Aves > Strigiformes > Tytonidae > Tyto > Tyto alba. The sequence goes on along the minus strand of NW_024881316.1, from coordinate 36,114,724 downwards.
AGACATCAAGAAGACAATAGCTCTGCCAGTGATCTGCAGTGTCACTGCTGAGGGAAAGATGATAAAAACTTTACCATTATCCCTTTGTTTAGTAGCAACTAACTGTATTACAATGTATGGTGTAATTTAGATATGCCCAGTAAAAAGCACAACCTGGGTTGTTTTGTGAGGAGAGCTACAGCCCAACCTACCTGAACAGGTTTTGTCACCATCTGCGGGACGATAGACCTTTACCAGCAGAATTGTAGGTAATTTCTGTCCTTGGCAGCTTCCACCAAAGCCTGGCTGAACTAACCTGTGCCGAGTTCCATATTGTCACTGAGAAGTCCTCTGAAAAAGAAGGGATAGAAACATATTAAGAAAGGGCAAAGAAAGAAATTACTTCTTGGCAAAAGGATGAATCAGCTGAAGAGGGGAAATAAAACCAGAAAGTTATGGTAACTTTCTGGGTTAAGCAACAAGTTACTTTTTTCTCATCTTGTTCCTGAAAGTCACTATGCTTTCCTGATTTTTATGTTTTTGTAGGGATTCATTAATAGAAATATCACTGTGATGCAACCAGTAATATAGTGGTAGATCTAGAATGCTAATAGAAATATTGATGTTAGTTACTGAGACTGCACAGAATGACCCACAGGTTTCACAAAAGACTTGACCAAAACTAACCTCATGTCAGAGATTTTGTGTCTTTGATCTGTTGTGCTCTCAGTGCTGTGACTCTGCAGTGTTTCAAAACTGAACTGTAACATCAAATAAAAGAAAAAAAAAAAAAAAAAAAAGAAAAAAGTGCTTTAAAGTAAGAGGTTTCTGTCATTTGTTCATTTGTTTAGCAAAACCCTACAATTGTAGTAGTTTCCATTTTTAGTTTTTACAAGCTTGTTTAAAAAGAAAATATCTATGATTCCTGATAGTGACAATGGAATTAAATTCTGATTGTGTCCTGGAGTCATCATCAATTTAGGGAATTTTCTTACTAAAATAGTTGCCTGTTCCTCAGAAGTGCAATACCTTAATCCTTATTTCTTTAAGTAGAAGTAGACTTACAGACAGTGCAGGGACACTTGATCAATGAGTTGAGCAATTTCTTTCTGTAATATTTTAGTGAATGAGCTTTTGTATAGGACTTCAATTTAGTGAGATAAATGGAAGCTGTTTCATCTTGTTTCATCATGGAAGAGAAGATAAAGTACTGAACGAACTCATGAAATATTGGCTAGTCTATGACAGGCCATGATGGAGAAGCTCTGAACAGGTACTGGAACACAAATCTACAATGAAACCTAATTATTTTTAACTGTTCTTCTCTCAGGTTTACAGCCTCTTTACATTCAAATTCTTTGGATTAGACTTCATTCAGTGAGTATAGCTTGTAATATTTTCTTCCAAAACTAGTGGATTAGACATACTCCTAGATAAGGTCTAAAGAGTTTTCAGGAGGGGATAACCATGTTCTCTGGTGCCAGATATTAGGTGATAATACAATTTGAGGAAAATATTTAGTGCATATAAGAGTAATAGTATGGTTAGTGCAGTGCCTTTTCCATGATGATGGGTCAAATATTAATCTAGAGACTAGACTGGCTGTTATTTTTCTCTTTTTGGCAATGACAGGGATTATGTCTAATATTTTAATTTCAATGACAGATAACAGTCTTTCAGACATCAATTTAACTGAATTCTACTAAATAATAAGAAAGCTTTTGCACATTTTTTGATCATTTAAATAGGAACTAAAATGTTACTCACCAGTGTTCCAGTTCAAGAAAGTGCTAAAAAGGGTTAATATTTTCATGTACATATTTAAGAGTTTTCCTGAATAGGGATTCTAACAGGGCTTCATTCATATCATCAGAAAAAACAGTTCAGATTCCAAAAATCTAAAATCAACAGATAAACCTGCAAAATGCATGTTTCGTATACCAACTCAGTGCCCCAGGCCACAGTGAGTCAAATTATTTTCTCAGAGGGAGTTTTGCCCACGATGTAGCTCCAAGTTAGGAAACCTGTTGGCAAACTGTTTAAAAAAAAATGCCTTTGATCTGTAGAAAGCAAAATGCTACAGCCCAAAAACTAAGACCCCAGTTCTAAATCATAAAAAGAGACACTAACTACAAAATTATGAGCAAAGTTGTCAAAAATATAACTAAATACTTAATAATAACATGATAACACAGTGAGAAAGTATTTTTGTAGACAGTGAAAGAAGGCTTGCTTTATATTGATTATGGTGAATTGTGTTGTGAAGATATGAAAAACACCCGCTTCCACTTTGGGAATATCAGTAACAGTAAATTAAGTATTATTACTACCAGTAAGTTAAAGATATTAAGAAATAAAATATTATCATTACTTTATCAAAGACACCAAATTGGATAATTGCATACCTTTTGACATTGACTTCAATACAAGGTCTTTGTCTTTCCATCAGTGGAGTTGAAACATTAAAGGTCAACATTTTCCATATAATTTCTCAAGTAGTTATACCATGCATCATACTGACAGAAAGAAAAGATTCGAAAGAGAATATGAATGTTCAAAGTTTTAGTCAAATACAATATTATTAACCAGTTACGGCAAAGCAGCAAATAGAAAACATTCTTTTCAGCAAGGCAGCAAGAAAAGTTTCAGTTGCGAATATTCATGAATCAAGAATATTATATATCACACACTTGAAGTTATCTGAAGTTATCTCTTCTTTTGCCAGAGGATTTTTACCATCTGTCTGTTTTTAGGTGAGAATTAAAAATAATCTTTTCCCTTCATATTAGCTTCCTAACTTATATGTCTCTTTTTTTTTTTTTTTCATTCTCACTTCCAAATTGTCACTCTAACAATGTAATACTAAAAATATTTTAAATACAGGTCACAGAAAAGAGTCAAAATAAAGATTCATTGTGTTGTATTGTCCATTTGGATTTGTTATTACTAGACAATTCAAAATTTTTAAAAATTATTAAACAATTAAAAAGACGCAATCACATATGATGTACCTATTCTCTAATGGATCTCATTAGTTATACTGGAGTGCTGGATAGCATTTAAACATATGACTAGTGTCACTGACTTTTCCAGAACTACTGTTTGATTAAGGACTGCAAAATTTATCCCTTAAGAAGCACTGTTTCCAAAACAACAAAATATGATTCCACATTGTTTTAATAAAAGCAGGAGTTGAGCCAAATAATGTATTTCTTAGGTTACAGTGGTGCTGGCCCTTATGGGTAAAAATTTAATCTCAGAACCAGTTAAAGGTAATCCAGTTTGTCATCCTGCCCTAAATGTGTTGATCATAATGATGCAACATAAGGAAAGCATGCCTTCTGGTCTGTCACATCACTTTGAGGGCACGAACAGTGTCCTGCTTCACAAAGGGCATTATTATCCTGGTTCAAATAGTCTATAAAATGAGTATCGATTTCTACTATGTGCACAGAAAGATGACTACCTTGATAGAAAACCTATGAGAAATTGGACACCTTCTTCATAAACTCAAGGATTACTCTATAGAAATTAAATATATAGATGCACAAAGTAGCAATTAAACAATTTTAATCTATGCAAACCATACTCTAATTAAAGACTCACCATCTCATTACAAAAAAAAATGAAAGACCTTTAGATACAGTGATTTATCATATCAGGATAATTCCACACCATATATAGCCATTGATGCATGTCTAAAATCTGATTCCCTGATGACTTGGAAGAAATTTAAGCTACTGTCTTCTATTTTCCTTGCACAGGAAACTGGCTTAAAGAGCTCTTTGATGCTGTAGGAAAGAACAAAAGCTATATCCCATATTTAACAACACAGCATGAGCTGAGAGGACAAATAAACCATTCAATTAGAACTTAAGTAAATGAAACTGATGGCTCACAAGTCACACTACTTCAAACACCATCATGTTCTTCCATCTCTGTGCTTTTTCACAACAATAAAAAAAAAATATTTACTGCTTTACAGTGATATTGTAATAATTGATTCATTAAGGCAATAATTGCAGCCCACCTACCAGACCCCCACCCAGTCTTTGTCTCACTCCCCCTCCTCAACAGGACAGGAGGAGAAAGTAAGATGGACAAGCTCATGAGTGGGGATGGACACAGTAAAATAAGAAAAGCAAAAGCTGCACAGAGAAGCAAAACAAAAAGAGCAATTCATTCACTACTTCCCATCAACAGATGTCCAGCCACTTCCTGGGAAGCAGGGCCTCAGTACGCACAGTGGTTCATAGAAGGAAGCATAGTGCATAGAAATCGACATAATCACGAATGTTCCCTCATCCTCCTCCTTTCCCTGTGGTTTTATTACTGTGCACAACATCATATGGTATGAAAAATCCCTTTGACCAGTTGGGGTCAGCTGTCCTGGTCTTGTCCCTCTCAACCTCTTGCCCACTCCCAGCCTACTGGTCTTTGGGTTGGGGGGCGGGGGGCAGGTTGGAGAGAAGACCTTGAAACTGTGACTGCTCTACTCAGCAATAGCCAAAACATGGGTGTGTTATGAACACTTTTCTAGCCACAAACCCAAAGCATAGCACTGTATGGCTTGCTATGAGGACAGTTAACCCTATCCCAGCCAAACCCAGTACAATAAGCAAGGAGAGACAACTCAGGAGTGAAAGACATGTGACTGCTGGGGAAGCAAACAGGAACTTAATGATCATTATGATTTTCTACTATTCTACTCTTTCTAAATAGATTTGATGGAAAATAATGTGTGAATATTTGCTCCAAAACAACTCTTGTAGGTTTATTTGTTTAGATCTAAACAGGAAAATAAAAATATTTCTTCTTAATGCGAGATGAGAAGTTACTGGTGCTCCAATCAAAGTGTATCCACAGTCCCAACTAGGTATGTGACTACATGGGCAGGTCAAATCCCCAAATATCTGAATCCCTGTTTTTATCACCAGGTCTTATCACACTCAATGAGAATGTAGATCTGGAAACCCTCTAAGAGGGGGCTGTTAGGGCTGCAGGATCTTCAACTCTTCTTTTAATTGCCTGTATCAAAACAGCTTGTATTTTGTGAACTTCTGTGAAGAATTAAAAACGTATTTGTTTTAAATTATTTTGAAGGGGGCAGAGGTTATACTTCTCATCATGACAATATTGGAATGAGGTCCTGGCTGGCATCATTACTTCAGAAATGTTAACTTTAACTCTGATAAGTATTACCAGTTTTAGTTACTTATTGGATGCTTAACCTGTGAGGTTTTGTTTTATTTTTAATAACTAAAACCTATGAAAAATATTTGTATCTTTAACACACATTTACAATTTAAGCAGTACATATGAGTACGTGTGTAACTTCATATTTTATATGTATTTTGAATAGTATTATGAATTAATTTTTTAACCAGTGAAATCAGCCAACTGACAATTACCCACCTCACTAAGTCATTCCAAACACAACTTCCTGGTCAGAACAGGTACTTCAAAAACAGGTCTAATTAGAGAGGGAACAGCTCTGTATTCAACAATATTGCCTTAGAAAATTACATCAATAAGAAGTCACAGGGGAAAAAAAAAAAATAATCAAAATCCAAGGTTCTGAGTTTGGATCCATCCTGGGATTTGCATACATCCATGTACAAGGGGCAGGAAAAGATAACTGCAAATATAGGGGAGAAAAAACCTCACCCTCTTCTGTACACACCTTCCCTCATCTTACAGCCTCCAAGACAAATCAGTGAAACTCCTGGACACCAGTTTTCCCAAAGCTCATCCCATTGGCGTATCGTGTATGTACAGCAGACATAGGTCTGGTTTTATTATATTTTAGATAAAATAGATCCCATAATCCTAGGGGTTTGGAAAAGGAAAAGGTGAATGCGTGTCCTATGTTGTTAGCGGTGCCTAAGCCTGCAGACGGTTTTCCTCTAAGGATGAAGAACAGCTACAACAGTCAGCTCTGAAGACATCCATCTGCACATCTACCATTAAAAAGCCCGGTGAAGAGCAGCTGTCTTCTCTCACTCAAGACAGTGTTCCATGGAGATGAGAAGCTCCACTAAGTGCCTCACTTAGTGCCCAGGGCCTGCACCCAACCCTTGGACCATTGAAGAGAGATCTCCAGTCAGTGCAGCCTGTAGCAAAACTGATGTTGAGAGTTGGAGGGGAAACAGCAATAGAAGAAAAAACTGAGACATTACAACAGATAAAAACAACACCTACATGCATCGTGAGTAAGAGAATTAGATGGACCTTGCTTTGAAATTCTGAAAATATGTGAAATAAACTCTAACTTGAATATATGCATATGGTCTGTGTCTATAAAACCTTATTTAAGAGAAGCTTTTTTCTGAATGCTGAGTCTTGTGTTCTGTTCTCTGCCCTATTACCACAGAGACAGAATTCTAAATTCCCTTTGTTTCACTACAATCTAGGAAGTCATTTAAATCCTTGGGAGTGGTTATTCCTGCCTGAAGGAACGACATGCAGAGTGGATCAGTATCTCCTCAGCCTTTAGCGCATGGACTGCAGCTTCTGCACTCACCTGGCACATCGGGATATCTGAACTGAGTTCTCTGACTGCAGGCCATAAATCACATTATAAAAAAGCCAGACTGAATAATGATGTGGTATTCTTTTAAAAGCACCTCACAGATTAAGACAACGTTTCGGATCTACGTCAAAAGCACCAATTCACTCTTTGCAGTGCTTTACAGTGTCTCTAATGTGGTCAGCCTAAGAAGTAGCTTGAATCTAGTGCCTGAGTAGAGTCAGAAAAAAATCAGTTGTTGAATATTTTGGCATATATTTATAAGAACTGTTGTTAAAATATCAGACTCAAATACCTTATTCCAACTCTAACTGCTGATGTGTTATTATACAGCCACAGAAATGGTCATATATTTAAAGCAGTGTACAGAAGTGTATACATTACAAAGCAAGAATAGAAGGGGATATTTTAAGGCAGGGAGGGGTCTAGTTTGTATAGTACAAAAATGGGTTTGTATTACCCATCTACATCAGTATTTATTTTTTAATATCAACTCAAAGGAAATCCTTTTCTGTGAAGCTAAGAGACTACACTGTCCTTTAAAAAAGTCCTCTCACGTGACCATACATTAAGTGATCTAGCAAGAAACCTATATAAAAAGGCTCTAGCAAAGCTTGTACAAACACCAGAGCTGTGAGTAAAATCTCCCTTATCTAGCAGATGTAGCCAGATCATTGAGTATAGAGAACTTTGCTTTGTTTTCCCTTTAAATATCACTATATAATAGACGCATTGTATCATGTTGTAGGAAAAAATAAAACCTTTTTAGAGGCAATGGAGAAAAAAGAACATTTCTTCACAATGGATGTTATAAAAAGTGTATGTACAACTTCCCACACAGAGTTTAACTACAAGATCATAGTTAATATTGTGTAGTTAGGACCCTGGGGAATAAATACATTCCTCAGAAGGAGGACAAAGGTGAAATGTTTTTCATTGTAAAGAATCTTACCATGTCTCTTTAAGCAGGATTTGTGGAGTAAAATAAAAAAAAAAAAATACCCCCCACTTGGGGAGAGAAGCAGAGAGAGCTGACTTACTGTAAAAAGCTCATTTAATGGCTTTTGCATTGTAAAGAAGATGGCAATTCCCAGGGAGAAGGAGCAGCCTTTGGCTTGTCAGCCTTAATGAAGTGCACTCAGTACATAGCTTCAATGAAGATAGATATCAATAATAAGGTAGGTAAAACTGATGAGTTTGGGACCTATTTGCATAAACCGGTACTTATGCTTCTGAAATGTTCACATTACAAATACTGAAACCACACAGATTTCGCTCTAACAGATCTACCACATTAAAGGCGTGCTATTTATCTACATAAATAAAATTTCTGTGCTGGGTACTAAATGGTGCTACAGGGATTTCCCAGTTTATCATCTCTCCTACTTGTAACAACACAACCAGAAATTTTATGAATACAGGAATATCTATCACTGGCTATAGCTGTACATTTGTTCTTTTTATCTTGCTTGTTCTGGATAGGAAAGAATGGGAGATACATGACTTTTCATGATAAAACACATTGAAAAAAATCAAGCTAAAATATAGGAGGGGGTTGGGTTGTTTTGGGGGGGCCAGTGTGGGGGGGAAGGGGTTAGACTCTCAAAGCACTATATTCTTATCTCTTAGTATATGGCAACAAAGTACCAATTTGAATCACAAATGGATCTTTTCTTCCCCCATGCATCCTCTGCAAGGATTCATCTGCAGCGTCATTAAGCTACTCTGCCTGGGTGCACACAGTGACATCCACTGGTGCAGAGCATTTTTGCTACAAGAATCACAGAAATACCATGTGTCATGATTAATTCAGGCTTTGAAAGCAATTTCATTCACTTCTACATCATCTAATACAGCACAGTGTTTAATACTACTTAACTTTAAGCATGAAAGTATTCCCACATGGAAATGAGTTTAAGTGATTTGCTCACTGGAGTCAGGGCATCTTGCAAGACTCAGTCTTGAAGAATAGGTGAAGCTCTCAGTTGGAAGGATTCCCATCTCTTCTATATGGTTTGTCCCTCAACTTGCCAAGAGATCACAGTGCACAGTTTATTATTATCTGCAGCCTCAACATCTGTTTCTTTTTCTTTTTTTTTTCCTTCTCTTCACCTTCCCCAAAAGGCCTAGAGTTCATGCAGCTGAGGAAGATGATGAGATGCAGGATGAAACATATTGCATTTCACAGTCTTGTGTCACTTTCTGCCAACATGACAAAGCCCAGCAATCTGAAGAGTGGAAATCACCCTCCCCAGGACTCAGCATGTCTGGGTTTTATGAACCCAAGAAGATGAACAGCAACAGATATACCAAAGCCCTTCTGGACTGCACTTATTGTGGAGCCTCCTGGAAAAAGCACAGTTTAACAACACAGCTCAGTGCATCTCAGATGCATTGGAGTCATTGCATGCAACCAGCACAGCATCTGCACAAATTTCATAAAAATGCAGGAAGAAGTATGGATGCTCTGCATATAACAAACTAAACTCTCTCTATCACTTGATGTTATAGTGATGTGCAAAGCTCTATTGTTTGAGGGAAGCAGAATGCTTGATGAGTGGATCTAAGGGGAACTAGGAATCATATGTTATATCTCTACATCTAATAGAAGGCAGCTAAACAGGATTTCTTTTTGTACTACTGTAAGATGAGGAACAGATTCTTGATGGATGTATTTACAATTTAATTACTATGTTTCCTCAAAAAATGAGTGAATAAAAAATGTGATTTTGTTTTCAGCTAGTGAGCTCAAACTAATTTTTCTTGGTTCCCCTCATGATTCAAAGATTACAATGTTAAATACTGCAAAATCTTTCAAATTATGATACATTTTTAACAGAACATGTAAAAAATGTGGTTTTTTTTTGTATCTTTGGAGTTCAAAAAATTATGTTTTTCCTAATTGTATTTTAAATTTAGAATTTTCTGAAATTATTTTTTTTAACTCATCAGCAACTGTGATACTAACATATCTGAAGTATCACTAAGCTCTAGATTCTGCTTCAGTTTCCAAGTCCAAATGATTGCAGTAATTTTAAATCTGCTTTGAATAAGATTAATTTTTTTAAAAAAGTCTTCTCCAAAACCCCAGACCTGTCAAAAATTGCCAGAATACCTCTAGCTGGCTGCTCTGTAAAGTCAGTGTGTTACTACTACAGAGAGCCTTCTTTTCCTTTATTTCATGTTATGCACCATTAGCAAACCTGTCAGCTGAATTCCAATTCTGTAATCTCTGGTTCTGGTGACAGCTTGCAAAGTAAAAAAGAGCAAAGCCTTGCTCTTCAGACAATAGATTTTATCTCCCGTTCAGTGCATACAGTTTAGAAAAAATCTTTTTTTGACTTTTAAACTGGGCAAATTTGATGCAGAAAAAAACAATTAACATGTGTCGAAAATTGATTTTTTAAACTGACTATGGGTTTTTAAAGTTCAGTTTATACTTTCCTGATCACATACTTCCAAACAAACATACAGTGATTTTTTTAAAAACCTTCCAACTAAAAAAAAACACTTAAAAAATCAGCAAATACAGATCCTGTGAAATCCAAGCAGTTGCAACTAAAATAAACAATCTGACCTAAAAAAAAAAAAAAAAAAAAAAAAATGTGTGTGTAAGGGTTAATTCCTAAAGTAAGGGGAAATCTACATTACTCTCACAACTTTTTTCCTCCAAAAAACAAGATTCAATCTGATTATTTAGCTAACTATCACAATGATCTTCATTCCACCTCATTGTGGGGTTTTGTTCCATTTAGAATAAAAATAAATACTGGTATAATGCAGAGAGTTTATAATTAATTTACATATTCTACGGGACATGTTAGTTTTGCTCTTTGAATATTTTTGTCTTTTAATTCACAAAGTTGCTATTTATATCTTTTCTAACAACACAAAATATGACGGAAAACAGCATTTTAATACACCAAATGCTCAGTTCCCTGGTGCAGCTCCGTGTCTATTCCAACAAACCTGTGCAGCTGCAGTTCCTCAATGGGTTCAGAAAAGCAGCTGCTCATTCTCTAGCAGATTTCCAATGCCATGAAAGTCATAGTGGGTGTAAAGCTCTTGCCCCATTTTTCCCTGAAGCCCATAAACGAAATACAACCAAGTACTGATGCTGGGTCAAAACTAAAGGACCAGCAAAGGTCACACTTGAAAACAAGGGAAACAGAAATACTTTCCACACACCCCCCTTCATACTATTCAGCCCACTCAATCATCCAGCAATTGTTAATTTACTGCCCATCCTAGTATTTTAACAACCCGGGTAAAGGCTCGTTTTATCAGAGAAGATCTTGCTAAGAAGTGAAACTAACCTCTGCCTTTATTCATCTCCCTCCCTCCCCCAGCTGTAATTTTATTCTTTTTCTCACATCACTCTTCAGTCTCATTTTTAAATACTGACTTTACTGTAACATCCTTACAAGTTTCATAATATTTTCAGTGATTATATTATAGGCAGGTATTTATAATCTCTCATAAGAAAGAATATATAGCAATTCTTCTTTTCTGCTTAAAATTTATGTGTAATGTTGCATCCTGGAGAGACTTCTTTTGTTCAGCTTTCTCTGAGATGCATTCCCCTTGAATTAGAGGCACATATGAAAAGAAGCAAAAAAAAAAAAAGGTGATTTTAAATAACTTTTGGCTTGGTTTTCCTGCATTTAGTATCTATGTAGATTGATTAATGTTTCAAAAAGCCTCTTGAAAAAAAAAAAAAAAAAAACAAAAAAAAACAGCTTTAAAGTTGGGCTATATAATTCCACAGGTCTATAACATATTGCCATCTGTTGGTAAAAGGGAGAAAACACCAACTTTTCTGAGCTGAACATTAATCTTGGAAATAGAAATACCTCTCTTTCAGGCATTTATACATAACTAATTTTATGTGTTTACAGAGTTGCTATATAATATAATATAATAAAGTTCTCTATATTGCCTGTGCAAGATCCATGTCATGAGCCCAGTTCTTCGTAGGTGAAAAGGACAATATTCAAGGTAATGCATAGAAAGGTTGTCTGTAAAACAGATGTCTCCTCAGTTGAAAGAACAGACATATACCATATTTATGCACCATACTCATAACTATTGAAGGCTGAAAGATCATGTTGTAGATGGCATGTTCCTGTGTCACAGATCTTAAACCATAAATTAATAACTGCTGACAACACAAAACCCCAAAACAGATGACCTCTAGCTGTCCCATAGGATTATCTCTGCTGTACTACACTTGTAATTAAAATCTTCCCTAGCTGCTACTTGCCCCTTCCTCCCCATGGAGGTACAAGTGATCAAATGCCTCTCTGCCAGAAGAGGGCCAGCTGGTGAAAGCCCAGAGGGAAATGCATTGATCCATCATGAGGAGTCCCTACATCAGGGAACTACCACAGTGTCTGGCCCCCTTGACAGGACATAAATACTTTAAGGATGAATTTTCAGTCATGTAGACAACTAAATACGCAGAGAACATGTAATATTTTTGAAAATACCCACGCAACTCAGGGAATTAAAATTAAAACAAACAAACAAAAAAAAAAACTATTCCTCCAGGTATTTTGGAGTGATTACTTCCATGGGGGTAAAAGCTTCTGTGTTGTTTTTCTGCCAGTTTCTCCCTTGAAAGTTAACTTAATTATTTGACTTACATGTCCAGTAATTTCAAAAGACCTGTTGTGATTTAACTGCATGGACTGTAAAATGTCACACAAACTAATAATATACTGAAACATTAACTGAATGTTACAAAAATCAATAAGAGCCAAAGGTAGTAGAAGAGAAGGAATAAATGAAAATTAAATAATGGGTGTACCACATAGATCTAGAGGATGATAGATAGGCTGAGTGTTAAGATTAAAAAATAAAATTCTAGAATATGTTGAAAATGAAAGAAAAACAACAGCCAGATAATTATTGTACCTAAACCTACAAAGACATGCAGCAGGGGAACAAATGGCACTGCTCAAAACTTAATTCACTGTGCCTTTTTTTCCCTTGGGGCAGGCCACCTTCTGATCTGATCTATATACCTGGATGGGAATGTTAGAAGATTTAAGATATTTCTCACTCTCGCTTTGTTGCTTGCTAGTGCCACGTAGAGGACAGCAGGGGAAGGACAATTTCCTTCCTTCGTGTGGAAGGGAAGGAACAGGGAAAGGTCACAGCCCAACTTTCTTCCACTTATAACCTCAGCAGACAGCTGTGCCAGGGATGTGTGTGGAGCTTTCTGACGGACTCTTCATCCTCAGATGAGAGAATCTGGGACACAGATCAACTCCAGTGCAATCCAGCTGCTTCCTCAGTGCCTCCTGAAGCACTTTCCTGTGCTCAGCAAAGCCACATTTCAGTTGTTCCTATTCCAGGAAATCAAAACAAAACAAAACAAAAAACACAGCAGTTTCTGACAGGCAACTTAGAATAGAAAAAGTCAAATAATAATTAAACCCAATTCCTGTTATGAACTAGTTATATACTTTTTTTTTTTTTATATATAATGCCAATATGAGTGTGTTCCCACCCCAGAATGATCAGCCCTAGGAAAAATAAAGTGGAACTGGAAACTTGTTTTCCTGCTCTGGAGATTGTGCTGAGGTCACAAAAACTTCTTCTGTTTTGGGCTGGAGAAAAACCAAAACTTGTGACTTCTTTTAATGAGATAAAGAGAGAAAAGTATTTGTGAAACTCATCTGGAATGGTCTGACTTTTTCTGAATTGGAGCACAACTAACAAACCAAGCTCTCCCACCTCCCAGGTCCATGATCTGACCACCAACAGACTTCCCTGTGTGCATCTCTCTTAGGGAAACTCTCCCCATGAAAGTTTTACTGCAGCTAGTATAGTACCACAGAAAACTTTATTCCATAAAAACTTTCGCTATTGTCAGCTGGGAATAAAGTTATAAGCTGTGAGGCTAAAGATAGTGTCATATTCTTAAATCTGTCCCCCTGCTCAAACTGTGACCTCCTGTTAAGTTATTTAAAGATGTCTGAAAAGCACATGAATACTTCAGGAGGCTAATTCTCTTCAAGCTTTCTTTCAATCAAGTACATTTAAAATTTCATTTCCTTTCTTACATTTATGCTCTGTTTTCCCCTCTGATCAGTAGTGAATTGTCATTTCTGCATGTACTTTAAAGAGAGTTATGAGTATGACAAATAATGTTAATAAGCTATTATCAAAAGCTGGTCACCTCCCTGCAACTTTTTCAACCTTCTGCCAGAGTCTGTCAAAACTACTCTTAATATATGCATACTCTGAATGCATTGAGAAGTACATAACTCACCCAAGCCTTTTCTTCTTGAGGGCAACGGTTCCCCTTAATCCATCACTGTAGCCCAATGAGGGTAATGCAATATTCTACTGAAAACCGTTATGAACATACTTTTCATTTTTATAATGCCTTTCATTCAAGAGAGATGGACCCCAAGGTGCTTTAGAGATTTCATTGTATGGTGTGATAATAACAGTATATGGATCACTGCACTCTTGTTGAAATATAGACCCCTCTGGGTTGGAAAGCAGCACACATCTACCATTTCCAGGAATACTTTGCAATATATTAAGTCAGAAATGAAGCCTACTTTATCCTCTTGTACCCACAGGTGAACACAGGTAGGCCAGACTGTATTTTCTTGTGCTATAATTTAGCCAGGGATCTAGAACCAACAGTGTCAGAAATACTGCCTGAATTTTAATCACTTCCAAGAACATACTGGTTCTTTACATTAGTGTTAAAAGAGTGTTAAAACTACACAAATCCAAGGCCAGCTCTGCATTAATCCTGACCTCAAAGGAGATTAGGACAACCTGGAGATCCTCTGCACCCTGCCAGGTCAACATCCTACTCTTAGAAATATCAATGTATTTCTTCCCTGGTCGTGCCAGAAGCTGCTGGAAGGGAAAGGGTCATGACACAGCATCCAGCTCTTCTCTCTGAATAGAGGCAGACAATTTCCATTCCCCCCAATGTGGTCCCATTATTTCATGTGTTCACAAGCACTCTTTGTTTGCATTGTTAGGCTATTATTCTACATTTCGGATGTATAAACCTCAAGTAGGTATCATCTTTGTATATGCAGTGCACGCTAGCACTGATCTGATTGGAGTTCTTACCTGATATACCCTATATAAAGTATAGAACCTAAAAGCTGGAAAAAAGTAGAGGGGGAAAATAGACTCAGCATATGTATTTTCTTAATTATTCAGTTTTATTGATTTTTTAAAATAAGCACTGAAGTTTAAAAAAGCCATTTTACAGTTATCATACCACTATCTCATGACACTTTTATGCTGAAAACAGGATTCTGTTCTGTTGTAGAATTTAACATTAATTTGGAGGTAAAGGAAATGCTGTTGCTGACCAAAGATGTCAGCTCAGTCATCAGTTAGTAAGTATGCATGCTCAAAATATCCCTGTGCTGTTTCCTAAAGAGCTCACCTTTACTTTAGCAGACATGCAGAAACATCAGACAAGACTTTCCTCACTGTATTTCTGTCCCAACTGTGAAACAGTAACTTCTATAAACCTCACAGGAATGGAGAAACTATTACTTTGCTTTAATACAGAGGCCAATCCACACTCACTAGATCCAGATTTTTCTAAAAATTATGAAAGACCACTGCACTGTTTTTATGAAAGTAACATACAACATACTGTAAAGATTTTTAAATCCTTCTGATCCTTCTGGAATTTTTTTTTAAAATACCTGCTAATTCTGCTTTAACTCCAAGCAAAGATAATTTTTCATAATTTCAGAACACAAAACATTGAATTCCACTTTGCTCTTTATCTTCTTTTCACTGAATACTGCATCAGTACAGTACTCTGAGGTATACTGTGAAAATATTCACAGAACTCATAAACTTTGTATGCAGATAACCACTTCTATAATAACAGTTCTCTTTTAGTTATTTTTCTAGTCTATTCTAGCATTCCCAGTTAAGTTTAGAAAAGAGAAATGTTGATATACAGAACACAGAATTAATTTATTAGCATCTAGTTACAAATTCTATAAGAAAATTATTCTACACAAATTAATTCAGCTGTGTAATTTGAAATAAGATAGTTTGAGATCAACATTAAACAGTACAAATAACATCTCTGTCATCACAAAAAGAAGTAGAACAATAAAGACTTAAAAAAACCCAAGAACTTTAAAAACTCCATTTACAGAGACACAAATCTCTCCAAGACTTGAAACACTGGTAAGTAGCTGCAGATCAACAGTTCACACCTCTCTGAAGCCTGGACTCTGTTTAATGACCTTCTAGACAGAACAATGCAAATAAATGGTAATTTAACATCTTGATAAGGTACTAAACTACAAACTGAAGGACAAAGCCTGGCCCTTTCAGGTTGTAGTTCTGTAGTTTCCTTGAATTAATAGATTCTCTGATTATTATTTCTAGTTATACTATTGGAAATTACAATGATTATACTTCTTTTGTTGAGTAATAAGTGACCCAAATTATTCTGTCCTGCAGAAGCAAGTAGCAGTCTGTGCTTTTGAAAGACTCTTGGGCCTTGACCTTTGCAAATATTTGCATTTTTGTTTACCTTTAAGCACCCCAGTAATCCTGCTGATCTCAGGGACTAAACAAATGAGAATGATCGACAGCTGGAGGCTACCACAACGCTGATCAGAGGCCGTGCAGCTCTACGTGTGTTCCCCCTTGCTGAGAAGTGAGGAATCCTCCTCACCCAAGTTTTTAATCAGAGCCTGTGCTGTAACGAGAAAGGATTCCTGCACTGGGGAATTGAAGCAGACAGGGAGGAAAGGAAGTGAAGAATGAAACACACTCAAATTTCTTCTGGGGCAATGTTGAAAAATTCATGTGCTTTATTTTACAATCCTCCCTCTTGTTTTCTCTAATTTACTATGAAGTTCATAAACTTCAGCTTGCTCTGTGGGGGCTCATATACCTGTAGTGATGAGGGCAGTGCCATAAACATGTTTATAGTGTGATATCTGAAGGAAATCTTGAAATTTTCTGTTCTATCATATTCCCTTTGATTTCTACCCCAATTCTTTTGTCCTTCAGTTCTTAGATAACCAGACAGTACTGTAAAAATTTATATACTATGAACAGAATAAATTATACTACCAGGCCTGGATTTACCTTTTCTTACTAATTTGTAAATTACAACAGCAAACCAATTAGGCAGTTTGGCAAATCTTGTCCTAAAGTATTTTAGATAGAAAAACTCTACCGAACAGATATCACCACACCTGTGAGCCTGTAGCAGAGGTGACAGGGGCAGCACACAAAGAATTTCCACTTTTGTGCTGCACACCTGGGGGCTGGAAGTGACACTGCCCCTTCTTATTTTGGCTTTATGTGGTAGCTACAGCTGCAGACAGCAGTGGGAGACTGCTCCAGAGATGAACAGCACCTTGTTCCCATACAGAGGTATCAGTACTATCCAGGATCCCATTGGCAACTGGGAGACCCTGCTTTGCATGAGACAACTACCCAAACAGCTGCACATCCTGTCTCCGAAAAGTGGCATCTCCAAACTGTGACCAAGTTGCTACTGGAACCATTAACTTTAAGCTTTTCTTTCCCTAGCTCCATGGCAAATCACTCTTGAGGGTTGCCAACCCTGCTGTAGAAGGTAGAACATATATCTTGAAATATGCCCTGTTTGTCACTGTATGTATTTTTATTTTAGGAAATGCATTCATATATAACATTTAAGACATTGTAACATCAGCATATAGATACCTCAGAGGTGGTACATCAAAGAGTGGTTACTTTTTGCAAGAGCTGAAAGCCCATAGAGAGAGAATACAATGGAAATATGGACCTGGACAAGAAGATGCCATGTCACTACTTCTGTGTGGCAAAATAGCTTTTTCACCCAGCAAAGTTATAACAGTGCTGCACAGAAAGAAATATGGACTTAAAGAGAAGGAGATCTTCAGACTCTGTGTAGGCTAAATTCTGCCATGCAGACCACAAATCACCAAACATCACAATCAACAGTATTCAAAATGATCTGTAGCCATTTGGACACTGACAATTGTCAAGGTCAAAAGTAGAACAAGACTGACATTCAAAAGGGGTCCTTGTGTCTTTTCTCAGCAAATACATAATGGGAACAGAGGGGGTGGAGAGGAAAGGGAAGAAAGTTATTTTAGCTCTCTGGTACAGTTAATCTGGGGACCTGAATAACAAACAACAAATACATATTTATTCAGCATGGGACTCTTCTAACTTTGGAACCGTTTAATTTATCTAACATATATTGAGATGAATCATTCTCAGGAAGTGTTTCTGAAGGGAATGTAGCCCAACTAACCCCAAGTTAGATAGTTAATTTATAGATACCTGTGCTGAAATGTAAGAATTTCCTACCCTTTATACTTACTGTCTCCTACAGTTATTTTAAATGTAGCATCAGCTCCTCAGAGCTGATAAAAATTCTTGCCTTAACCAAGCACCTTGGAAGCCACCATTCTATATACATGTGTAAAAAATGCAGACAAAGGAAAAATCCATCAGACAACTGACTGTTCAGATAAAGCATTTGCTTATTTGTGGTGAAAGAATCCCACCTTCCTTGTCTGGATACCTCCCACCATTTTATAATATCTCTATGTTTACTTCAACAGCATCATGCATGTATAGCAATTCAAGACTTCTAGCAAAAAAAAATTATTACCTTTGTGCTGTGCTTTGTTATATCCCTGAAATGTCTGTAGAAGCAGTTAATTTGATGCATACTTTCTATAAATGATGTACTACCATTTTTTAAGTCTCTCACAGATTTTAACATCTATTGAGGATTGCTGCCAGCAGTGTTAGGCAGAGCCTGGGGGTACAGACTAGGAAGGTGGACAACAGGGGCTCACTCCAAGACAGAGCATCTGAATAGTACAGTGTTTATGCTTTTAGCTCCATCCAGGGTTAACCCAAAACTCAGAACTGAAGCACTTGTACACAAGTACATTCAGCTAAGCTACCGCACTGCTTCTTGTTTAGTTTAACTAGTATTTGAAACTATACCCAGTGCAAAAATATTTACTCAGTAGTTAGATTAATAAATAAAACATGGATTAATAATCAGTAGAAATCACGTTTCAGAAGAATACACTTAAAACTTTATTATGGATTGATGGCTCTACATATTTTGGAAAAGGCCAAATACAGTCACATATGCAAGTGAACTGACTGGAGTTCCAGCTTCTTTCCCACTTATTTAATAAATTATAATATATAAAAATCTTCTTCAGTGTGTACAGCCAGCCCTTTTGCTTAATTCTATAAGAACGCGGTGGTCATGGAACATAAGTCTTAGAGGCAGTCAGAAACAATCCACATGAGCTTGAAATGTACTCAAACCCTTTTAAGCATCAGTCTGGGAACGTCAGTCTTACCCCAGATCAGCAAAACCTCATGATCAGTCATGCTGCTTTAATGCAAATAATTGCAGCCCTTGTTTACATTTTCCATGGCAATGTCCATCTTTTGTGAGATAATGCCTTTAAACACTGCCCAGCACAAGCTTCCCTGAGCTTTAACTGACTCCTTCAATCCCAGCAGTGTTAATTCATGATTAACGCCTAGATCTGTTCGCAAATCTGTTTTTTTAAACCTTAGCAAATGTAATTCCCTTGACTGGTCCTTAGTAACTTTTTCTCCTGCTCCCCTTCCTTCACAGTTTTCGACATTTCTCTGCTCTCACCCCTTGCTGGCCCATGGATACACCAGCAAACTAGCATCCAACACAAAAGAAGGAACATCATCCCTATGCTGCTGTCAGTCAAAAAGTGGCCCAAGCTTTTTGAGACCCCCAGTTTATAATCCACCAGAAAGAGGATATAAGAGTGTATAGTGTTGTACCTTAGTCAGGGTAATGGAAAGACTATAAAATTTTAGAACAAAAAAGATGTTTTTATGGTGAATTAAGTGGTCTTATCACAATGAGTTTTTAATCCACTACCAGAACTTCTGCACCACCACAGTAACAACTAATATCAGTAACTGTCAAGAAAATTCAGTGGCAAAGACATATTTTTGGAATGAACAGATTTGAGATAATATGTACATATACGAAATATCTAGAATTTTAATAAGTATCACAGAGCTGAGGGGGAACAAAAGAACAGATGAGTCTGAATAGAAACTAGATATACTTGATGATCCTGATTCTTAGTGAGGTTGATAGGTTTGAAAACATTCTCAAATGTTGTAATAACATTGTAATATAAAAAAGAATCTTATTGTGATTTTTCACTTTCAAAATAATAAATTAGTTAATGAAAAAGACAATTTTTTTTAAAAATAGACTCTCATAAATGTAAGATATCAGATACATATTGGGGAAAAACCCTACACTTAACAATGCCATATAGAGAAAGAAAAAAGCACCTGCAAATACTGCACCAGCTTTCACATAATATAGTCATGTACAAATTGAGTAATCTCACACTGTTAGGGAGAAGCTGAGAAAACACAGATGTATTTCAACACTTGTTCTAAAATTCTCTGATATAGCATAAAAAAAATTTGGTATGTTCATTGGCTCCTTCATTACACATAAATGTCAGGTACTTTTTCCTTTTAAATTTACCCCAAAGTAAAGTTATTTATGCATGAAGATCACATTTGAATAGAAGAAAGTTCTTTTCATGTAGACAGTTCTGAAAAAAAATAATAAAAAAAAAAAGTCTCAGTTCTTATCACAATGAGCAACAGGGAAAAATAGAGCAGTACAAAAAAAAACAGGGAGACATAAAAATCAGGGAAACAATAGAAACAGAGAGTGAAGTAGGGGGAAAGAGAATAAATAAGTCCTGAGAGGAAGAGTTCACACAAATCAATATGAAAAGTTCCAGCCCAGGTCTCATTACACAGGATGGTTGACTGAGGAACTGAATTAAGGTTTGCAAAGGTGACTAGGGATACAAAAAAGAATCGCTCTGCTGTGTTAGGAGCCTTCTCTTTTGACTTTTCTGATGAGCACCATCTTCAGCAATGTTAGATTTTGCTGTAGTAAATTCAGTGTGTGCCCCAAATAAAGCAACTGGGAGTAACAAAAGAAATTCAGGTGTAGTTTTCATTTTAAGTGCTGCTATCTTGTTGAAATAAAATACAGGGAGAAGAATGCTGAATCTCACTTTCTTCTGTCAAAATATTTCTTCCTCATAGTATTGTATCTGTAATCTATCTGTATAAGATACAATAAAGCTGCATCCAGTTTAACAAGAAGAAATCAAGGGTAGAAAAATATATTAAAAAAGCATGTGTCATACATTGGAAAAAGTTGAAAATAAAAAGACAGAAGTAGAGGTTATGATTAATATGGGAGAAAATTAAAACCATGTGCGAGTTCAATGAAAAAAAAAAACAAAACTAACAAAAGATAAGTGCGATCATACATTGAATAAGGGTACTAAACATTCCTATTTGTCTTAAAAATAGATCTCCACTTCCATCACTTGTTAATCTTGGCATAACTGCAGAATTTTGTTCCCATTGCATATTTAGACCTGACAACATGTGTGTTAGTTTTTCTTCCTGGAAAATTCAAGTTAATTATTGATGCAATGACTCTCTTTACCTGAGCATGGGCTGCTCTGGGAATAAAGAGTTGGCAGAACAGTATGCACATCATTCCAACAGTCTCTGTCATTTCTTTATCTAACCCAGAAGGCCACCAAAAGTCAAATGTGATCTTGAAGTGCAGACAAATGTTAAGTTCTTGGAAACATGGTTAAAATCCTTCATCAGGGCTAATTCCTCCATGATTAAATAGTAGTTTAACCAAAAAAATTCCTCCAGATGTTACTGTGTTGCAGATTTCTTTGCATGTTCCCCTTTGTATTGGGTTTGTGTGGCAAGGTTTTGGCAGCAGGGGGGTTACAGGGATGGCTTCTGTGTGAAGCTGCCAGAAGTTTCCCCCATGTCCATCAGAGCCAGTGCAGCCAGCTCCGAGACAGACCCACCGCTGGCCAAGGCTGAGTCCATCAACAATGGTGGTAGCACCTCTATGAGAACATATTTAAAAAGGGGGAGAAAAAACCTGTTGTATAACAACAGCTAGCAGAGGGGAGTAAGAATATGTGAGAGAAACAACTCTGCAGACACCAAGGTCAGTGAAGGAGGAGGAGGAGGTGCTCTAAGCACCAGAGCAGAGATTTCCCTGCAGCCTGTGGTGAAGATCATGGTGGGGCAGGCTGTGCCCCTGCAGCCCATGGAGGTCCACAGTGGAGCAGACACCCACCTGCAGCTCAGGGAGGACCCCAAGCAGGAGCAGGTGGATGCCCAAAGGGGACTGTGACCCTGTGGGAAGCCCACGCTGGAGCAGGCTCCTGGTAGGACCTGTGGCCCCGTGGAGAGAGGAGCCCAGGCTGGAGCAGTCTGTTCCTGAAGTACTGCACCCTGAGGAAAGAATCCATGCTGGAGCAGTTCATGAAGAACTGCAGCCTGTGGGAAGGACCCACATTGAAGAAGTTCTTGAAAGACTGTCTCTCATGGAAGGGACCCCACACTGGACCAGGGAAAGAGTGTGAGGAAGAAGGAGCAGCAGAGTCAACAGGTGATGAACTGACCAAAACCCCCATTCCCTGTCCCCCTGTACTGCTCGGATGGAGGATGTAGAGAAAATCACAAGTGAAGGTGAACCCAACAAAAAGGGAGGGGTGGGGGAAAGGTGGGGCGTGGTATCATGGATGTCACAGAGAGCCTTGTACAGTCCACTGACTGTTATGACCTGCTGTTGTTTCACATGGGAACCAGTGATACAACCAGGAGCAGCCTAAGGAGTAACATGAAGGATTCCAGAGCCCTGGGAACAGCATCAAGGGACTCTGGAGCACAAGCAGTTTTTTCATCAATCCTCCCGGTCAAAGGGAAGTGCTTCAAAAGGACCAGTTGAATCTGTTGAATCAACAAATGGCTAGAGGACTGGTACCACAGCCAGGGGTTCAGCTACTGAGATCATGGGAGTCACTCTGAGAAACCTGGTCTACTGGGGGTTGATGGGGTCCATCTATCAGAAAATAGGAAGAACATCTTTGGTCATACGCTTGCCAAGCCGGGGAATAGGGCTTTAAATTAAAGTTGCCAGAAGAGGACACCCTCAATCGATCCCACTCCTACTTTTGATCCAGTGCCAGTAATAGATGTCCAGAGCCTGGACAGGGATCAGAGGTCAGCAGGAGAGCACCTGAGGAGCAGTACAAAGGAATTCCAGCCAGTAATTCAGCTTCATCAGGGGCCCAACTTAAACACGGCTATGCAAACACACATAGCATGGGGAATAAACAAGAGGAGCTAGAGACATGCACACGCCTACAGGGTTATGATCTTATTGTCATCACAGAGACATGATGGGGTGGATCCTATGACTGCAGTGTGGGAATAGAAGGATACAGGCTCTTTAGGAAGAATGGACAGGGGAGATGAGGAGAGGGTGTCTCCCTCTGTGTTGGTGACCAGCTGGATTGCACGGAGCTCTGGCTGAGGATGGATGAGGAGCTGACCAAAAGCTTATGTATCAGGATTAAAGGGAGAGCAGGGACAGGAGACATTATAGTGAGGGTCTGCTACAGGCCACCCAACCAGGAAGACCGAGTGGATGAGGCCCTCTAGAGACAAATAGGAGCTGCCTGCTGCCTCATGTTCACAAGCCCTGGTCCTCATAGGGGACTTCAACCACCCCAATATCTGTTGGAAGGACAACACAGCAGAACATAAGCAATCCACAGAGGTTCCTGGAATGCACTGATGATAAAACTTCCTTCTACACGTGATAGAGGAGCCAATGAGGAGACCTGCTATGCTGGACCTTGTTCTCACCCACAAGTAGGGGCTGGTGGGGAATGTGAAGCTCAAGGACAGTCTTGGCTACAGTGACCATGGAGTGGAGTGGTGGAGTTTAAGATCCTTAGGGCAGTGATGAGTGAGCACAGCCAGTTCACTACCCTGGATTTCGGGAGAACAAATTTTGGCCTCTTCAGGGATCTGCTTGGTAGAGTAGCATGGGATAAAGCCCTGGAGGGAAGAGAGGCCCAAGAAAGCTGGTTAATATTCACAGCAATTGGGGCTATAACTAAGTGATCTTTAACATCCCTTCCAACACAAACTGTTCTATGATAATGAAAACAATGTACACAGACAAATACGGTAAAGTGTCAGAAGTCTTGCACCTGTTTTGTCACAATGTCTGGTAATTATACTACCATTTATCAAAAAAATTGAAACAGGATACAAGGTATTGGAAGCCAACATCAGGTGTGTTGTTCAAGCAGTCATTATATTAATTTTCTTTTCTCTGTTTTGTAGTTTAAACATAATCGCTGACAGAGCATTCACAGCCAAGCTAGGATTTCCCTTGTCTCAGGTTCAGGTTCATATGAGAATCAATGTCAGGAGATAATTTATTTGTTTCCAAAATTTTGCAATAAATCACATCGGAAAGGTCAGATCTGTGATTGTATGAACAATCTTCATTATTTCAACTCTTGATTTTTGTAGTTAGTGATATAAGTTCAGAACACGTAATAGCAACAGTTGAAAGGGATGGCACGTATTTGATTTTTATCAGCTATAAGCAGCTTTCACATTAACTTTAGTTATCAGTGGACTTCCTCATATCTCCATAGGATACTCACCTATAATTTGTCTTCCACAAATGCTCTTAATCACTTCTCTGACATTCCTGTCATTCTTGTATTTCCTCTCCTGGTTTACACATTAATTTCCAAATTATATAGCTAATCGTTCCTATATTTTTTGACCTTTACACTAAGTTTTAGCCAGCTAGATATCTTCTTCTCCACCCCATCCCCCCACGATGTTCCTCAACTATTTTCTGCCTCTGACAGGACTAAGAACTTTTTGTACTGCTGACACTTAGAGCACTGCCTTTTTTGTATGGGTAAATAGTTTCTCAGGAAGATTAAAGTAGGAAAATAAAAAAGGAAAGAAAGCAGGCTTATAGTAAAGATGAGTAACAAGGGCAATCATGATCAAAAGGTATGTGCCCCATGAGGAGAGAGAAGAGACACAAGCAATTCTCAGAAGAGAGCAGGGTGAAGACCAGAGAAGATATATTTGCAAGCAAATCCATTCCTTCCAAAGACAAATCACCATTAGTGTTTCTATTATTTAGGACATTAATAAGGACAATACATAAACCTGGAAAAATACTAGGACTTGGGAGTTGATTTTGCTTGTTTGATACAAAACTTCATGTCCTTCTGTCCTCCCAGGATTCACCCGAACTTCACTGAAATTGTGCCAGGCTATTTTAGTGCAAATTGAAATAAAGTTCTCTCAGTTTTGTATCAGTGATTTTCTCTGACAATAATAGCATGGGGTACTGCAATTCCTGTTGGTCATCATTATGAATGGAGTCTAAACATGTTGCTTCTAATTTTCTTACACCTCTGGAAAGTCTCAGCCAATGTCTCTGGATTAGCCCTGGTAGTTACAACTGACAGAACTGTACCACAGCCTATCAACTGGTACTAAAAGGCAGAAGGATTGTTTTGCTGGAACATTTTTTCCAATTAAATATTAATAATTCATCTCAGTTTTCAAAAAAATTATAGAAGTTTTTGCAACATTCCCAGCTCAGATAATTCCCAAATGGTAGATTCAAGGCAACAGAGAGCTCTGCCCAGTAAGAAGGGAAGATCAGGCTAGGCGATAGGAGCTCTCCTCTCCCACTGTTCCCTCACTATGTTTGTCATGGATTCTCTCAATGCACTCCCTTATCCTCACTTCTTTCTTCATTTTTAGAGGTGGCAAAGTCAACATCAATATTTTTCTTTCTCATATACTACATTCAAAAAGTGGTGATGGAAACAAAGAATATTATCTTCTCCACCTTCTGTAATATGAACTAGGAATTCTAGTCACCTATATCAAGTGACTTTATGCATCCATTTCTGTCCTACATGAAACTCTTCCCAGTTTATACAGAGGTTATATAAAACAGCAACCATAACTTCAAAATACTGTAAAGCAATTGGAATTGAAGGGGTGTGACCTGAAAATAATAACCAAGCAATGTCATATCCTTATAATTTTGCAGAGTTTACCTGCTCTTGCAAAGTGCATTCATTCATTTATCTGCCATAATATGTTTCAAAATTTTGTGGTATCTGCTGTCTTACTAAAGTGGTCAGGATTAAGAAGGTACTTAGAACCTGCCAAGGTATTTCTAACAGGCATTCCTAGTCTCTTTCCAGTTAGATTCAGTCCAGGAAACACAGAAGAACAAAGCCAGTAACACTTTACCAAAGAAGCAATTTCTTCTGCTAATAGATTTTTTTCCTACTGGATCTTGTTTACTTCATTTATCCCATTTCTTAATTTAGTCACATGAACCCAGATGGTAGGAGTCTTTGTATCATAGGTTGCAAAGTAGCAGCAAACATCAGCCAATGAACTTGTCTAACGTAAACTAAAGGACTGCTGAAAATTACCACCTCTGCTTTGCTCCTCGCTGTTCCCCAGGTCTGCCCCTGGCCCCTGCCAGCAATCCAGCGCAGGCACTACCCAACGCTGCAGCACCCCTCCTGCCTTGCCCAAAGCCTGTTTGATTTATAGACGGAGTTTCAGTTGCCTCTGTCTTCATTTGCACTTCATTTTCTTACCAAACTGTCAGTTAGCTAACTCAGTTTCTGCTTTCCTGCGGAGAAATAGGTGCACTCCAGTAGAGCGGACTACAGATTTATCCTGACTGGCAACTTCGCAACCACAGCGGCTTCTCTAAAGCTAAAGGCTTGTTAAGGAGAGAAATAGCCTGCCACAAAAGCGTCGCAGGGAGCCCTTATTTAAGCCGGCCCGCGCCGCTCGGCACCGCGAGGTGGCAGGACGAGCCCACGCTCAGGCCATCCCCCGCGGGCGGAGGCAATGCCATCCGAGCAGAGTTTCAGGCAGATGAACAACAGAGCTACAGGACTAGAACAAACCCCCAGTTTTCCACTGACATTTCATGAGTTCACTTTGAAATAATTTACACATCTCTCATCACCCAAATTGACAGACCGGTTTCCAGAAGAACAATCCTGCTTCCCACATTTCTTCAATGTCTTCCAGCAAGGTCCATCTCTACTCCTATTGGGCTGAATATATTTAAAACACCAACTAATACTCTACACCTGCATGCTTTCCTCCAACAGCGCAGACACAGCTGTTTTCTCATGTTTTTAAAGTACCCATATGCTTTGTTACAATGTTATAACCCTGCTGGTAAATATTCTTCAATCACTCAACATTGCTGCAATGTAAGACTAGGATGGCGAAATAACCTTATCAAAGGGAACAGCTGGATTGTCTAAAGCTGTCTGTGGTCAGTTTGCAACCCCCTCCCTTGAGAAGGACTCAGTGGGAGTCTCCTCTGAATGACAGAATTCCTTCATTTACACCATTGCCCAAAAGAGGATTTCCTGCTGGAAGTTTCCACTGCAGAAGATCATCATTCCAACACTGTTGATTTCTTTTATCTGACCTATTGTGGTCTGTCAACAACGTAAACCCAGTGACCTACTCTTAGTGCAGGAGACATCTTGTTTTTTTCTTAGTTTATAGATCATATATAGAAACAAAATTTGCTAAATTATTTCCAGAGAATAATAAAGTTTAAGTGTTGTATAAACAAAGGACAAGCACAGTTAGTTATGAAGGCAGAATAATTTAGCATTATTTAATATGTCTCCAAGTGATTTCACAATTTTAATTTCCCCAGTTATCCTTTAAGAAACATCTTTTGGTGAACTAAGCCCTTTTCTTATGAGACACATTACCCAGGAGAGCACTCAGTTGCATTTAAGTGGAAGAAGACTCTAGCACAAGTACAGGAGAAGATCACAAAACAGGCAGGTAAGTCATTTAGCTTTCCTGTATTAGAGAGGATAATTAGAGGTCAGAAATCTCAAGAAATCATTTGGTGCAGAAGGCTATGTGTGTCAGGTTTAGCTACCTAGCTGCTTCATTCAAGCAGAGTAGGAACGGCATACAGGATCCAAGGTGCAGACTGATTAAGCAATCAGTTGCAAATCTGACTTATGTGCAGTCAATAGTAGCACAAGGGTTTTCAAGCAGTCTGTAAATTGTTTAGCTGGACAGTCATTTTACCATTATGGATCAGAAATGACAGATTGCAGGTGACTAATTTACAGGGTGACATCCCTTTCTGGAGTACAAGGAAGCTGTTCACAAAAGGGGAAATATATGACTAATTATTTCCCCCATCTGCATTTTGCTAAATGTAAAGGATAATTTGTCCAGTCTCATTTTGTTAGGGGCTAATTGTGATTTGAATGATGTCATCAGATTGAGTAAATGGCCAAACAGTGATACAGAACTTGTGGGAAGCTGCAGATTTTCTGTATGTGGCCTTTGTAAATTGAAGCCATAACAAATTTTGAGTTACTGAGTAATGATGGAGGTAGTAAATGTATGCTCACACTTTTTGTTTAGCACCCCAGTTTCCAGTTGCTTTTTAGTTTCATTCCTTAAATTTAGACCTTCACAAAATGCATATTTATCCCATACTGAGAGCTTTCTCCTTCCCTCAGAAAGAGCACAGGAAAAATAAGTAGTTTATCCCTGCTTTTAAAAAAGAAGCAAGTCCCATTTTATTAACATTCTCCAACAGTCCAAGCTTTCCAGCTGACAGAAGTGTAAGTGAGCAACCACATACCTTTTGCTATCCTTTGGGAAAGTGATCAAAATGTGAGGAAAATACTTGAAATTTTCAGTTTGCAGACACTGAAAGAAACATAGATAAGTTAATTTAGCAGCAAGTGGGAATGATTTCTTTCTCTGCAAAGGACACACTTCACTTTGGTGGCCAAATGAGTTGCTTGCTCTTCTTTCTCCTGTGCCACTCGACAAGGGAACTGAGACTATGGATACCATTATCAGTAAATCATTGCTTAATTAGAAATTCATAGATGTGAATAGTGAGTGTAAGTGACATTATGTCTGAGCCGGAAGGTTGTGGGAAGGAACAGGAATGGATAGACACAAATAAGGACATCACACATGATTGGGTTGGAGTAGAGAGGAAGCGCAGGAAACTGGATGAATAAGAAAAGAACTGTCTGCACAAAACTGTCTACAGATCACTACAAGACACATTTTTCTCTGGACCTTGGTACTCTGAACATTCTTATCCTTCCACTGTCATGAAATATCTGGAACACTGAAAGCATAAAGATTTTTTCCTCTAGAGGGAAGAACTACCTACTAATGCCAACAGTTAGTCTGTTTACTCAAGTGAAGAGTTCAGTTACTGAACTCTATTTGCTCAAGTGACACCATACCACGCTGTCAGAATAACTTCAACTAAGCAGTTCTCTAACAGAAAATACAATTCTGTCAGAATCAAAATACTTCAAAATTCAATCACTTTGGTCTATGCTTCATTCCCAAGGAAAAAGAGCTCACCAATGTCAAAGCACCCAATCATTCAATTTAAAACCAGTTTCTAACACCAATATGTATTTTTTTTCTTGAACTAAAATAGGACCATTTCAGTCGTGCAGAATTGAAATGTCATGTACATCTGCAACGAATTTATTAGACATCTATTTCAGGAATAATATTTTGTATTTTGGTTGAAACTGAAAAGAAAATAAGCTTTAGCATTGTGGTGAAAAAAAAAAAAAAAAAAAAAACAACAAAACAAACAAACAAAAAAAAAACCTGCTCTTTCCCTAGCTCTGTGTTGTATGTTATTTGATGTGTGGTTTCTCTTTTTTCCAGAGGATCATCACTCATTTCAATATATAGAACATGCTAGAAAATAAATCATGGTCTTTTCTCTGTGTTTTAGATTTGTGCCTTATTCACCAGGCTGTTATGCAGAAGTGGTGGCAAAGGTGGAAAATACTTTCTCCTCCTTTCAGTAGGGCCTACACAGGAATCAAGCAAGATTATAGCTTCATCCCCCTGTGAGAGCAGTGAAGAGAGGTGGCCATGATTCAGTTCTGTCCACTGTCATTTCTACATCAGCAGATGGTCTACATCTTCAAAAAATTGCTTTTAGAAGACATATCTACTGCGTTCTTAGCAGCTCACAGAGAAAGAGTGTTTCTGTGCTTCTTCTCAAGCTTGTCCACAAACCATGCCACAGACTCTGCCAACATGGCCCCATCATCTTTTGTTCACTGTTCCCCTGAAACCTCAGCAAAAGCCCTTAAAGTAAAAGGTCACATGCTGCCATCTAAAAGCTGTCCCTGGTCTGCACAGCATGTGTTAGTTCACATGGTGGTAACTTTCCTGGTTCCACCTTCTAAATCATATTAAGAGGCAGGTAAAAATATGTGACTTTTATTCAGGATATTACTTTTCAATCTGAACAATGCCAGCAGCTACCACAGAGAGTTTTCTCAGTCTCAGGATGGACTGACAAAGAAAAAAGCAATGGTCCAAGAAACTGCTAATAGGAAGAAGATGGGCAAACTTCTTTATCAAGATATAGAAAAAACTCAAGGACTCCAATCTGGAAAATGTATATTTTCCCTTCACAGGAATAGCCAGTGAGGCAGAAGACAGCAACTTCCTTCATTTGAGTGAGTTCATCTGTTGTTGAACTCTGCTTTCAAGCACGTAATTTTTTCTCCTAGGAACACAAGTGTAAGTCTAAGCAGCATTTCCCTTCTCTGAAGGGTAGCTAGGGGCAGGCATTTCCAATTAATTTTTCTATCTAATCCTGTGCTATTCTGTGCTCTCTCTTCTTAACACCTTGAAACTCATGTTTGCTCTGCTCTGTACTATGAAAACTTACAAAACAGATAGATCAAGGTAAAAGCATAAACTTTTCCAGACACTTGAACCTGATAGAAGTTTGTTTGCCAAGAGCAATGTCATCCTTCTCAATTATATTTATGAGTGTTTGTGTGAAACAACAAAGTAAACACATTATTCCTGCTGTTACTCCATGTATTTTCTCTGCAAATACAGTTTGCCTTCCCTAAGGGTACTGGAAAGGGCCTTCCTTCTGCTTCCTTCTAGTGTAAGCTGAAACCCATTTCACTGAAGAAATATGAAGCGATGCCAAAATAAGAGAAGAGAAATCTCAGGCAACAGTGTGCTGTGGTGGAGGAACTTGTAGAAGCTTTATATGAAACAGGAAAAATGACAATGTTAGTACTTCTCTCAGTTAAGTAGATTACCAAATGTTCTGAATTTACAATTTAAGTGAATCAATCATTTTGGCTATTACTCTAGATTTAGACTAGTGACGCTAAGAACAAAATCAGTCCATTGTTTTTAAGGCAGCTGTTAAATATGTGAAGCATACAACAGCCTTTCTAATGTAAAAAAAAAAAACCTCCAACAACCAAATAAAAAAAAAAAAAAACAACAAAAAAAAAAAAAACCAAAAAACACCCACAAATACATCCCACAACTGCTAGCAAAAGTACAACTAGAAAAGCTCAAGATTATTACAGAGGCAAAAATTGTCATCTACAGACCTCTACCAACTTGACTACTTTGCAACTAATTTCTCAGATTGTTTGATAAAACTTCCTTGGAAAGGCAACAGAAGAAGGGTTTAGACAAAGCCTTTAAAAAACACAAAAGGGAGGTAGGCATCTAAATCTCATCATCTTCTGTGCACATGGTGTCCTTAGTTTCCATTTATCTTCTTTGGAATCACCAACACACTTAGATTTACTTTTCACACTATATTATTTCTTAGTTCTTTAGTTCCCCTGCAACAAGTCTGATAGGAACTTAAATTGAGTGAATAAACAATCAGATCCTTATCCTGGTCAAGATGAGTGGCCTTCCAGTTGCTTTTGTGAGATGTTTTTCCCTGGATGAAAAATGCTGTCCTTTCACTTAAAGAAAGGTGGGTGAACTGTACTTTTGTTAACAAACAAACTGCAGACTTGTAAAAGAAAGTGTACAAGTGTCATCTGGGAACCATTATGCATTAATTAAATTCCAAGTAAGTTCAACCTAAGACTTACTATTTTTTCTTGTTTGTTTGAGTTGGCTACTAAGATTAATCACCTTGGAGAAATTAATCACAACAATGGCAAATCCTAAAACAGACGATTTAATTAGACCTGTTGATCTTATTAAGAGTTAGTTTTACCTTACAAGAGAGGACAGTGAACTATTTAGTATAGCCAAACACTAGCAGATTGGAAAATACAAGGCATCTGTAAGGTAAATCAAGTTACTGATCTATACAGAAAGAAATCACCAGCAAGCCTCTTGTTATGCCTGTAGCACATTAATGACCCAGTTGAATGTGAACCATGAGGACTCTCTCTTCAGAGCCCTTCTTCCCACTGCTCATTTTTCACCTTCTATCATGCACCTCCATATGACTCATTCCTCATTTTTCATTGTCCTACACTCCAAGTTTCACTTATCTCCACACTCCCCACTTCTCTGACCCCTCTTTTCCTCGCAGTGCTCAGACCTGGGAGAAGAGCTTTCTCTTTGCCTTTTGTTGGTTATCATTTTTCCTTTGAAGGTTCCTGACTCTGTATAGCTTTAATAAATGTCCTCAGTTACTGTGCTTTGTAGTGGGCATCAGAGTTTACACCCATCTCCACCAATCCAAAGACAACCGTGTAGGCGCAAGTTCCCTGTAAAGGCAACTTGTAGGTGGCCCTGTCAACCTCCGGAGGGCACTGTAAGGACACCTAAAAAAGGCTCTGTCTTTTTCTGGTGAATGTCTAAGGAACCAACAGACATCACTGAGCACCTCCATCCTGCTAGGACCCAGACCACCGCACAGGTAACTCACAGAGAACAGATGGCCCTTTATAAAGAGAAAGGTGTGTGTGGTGGGGATTTCTGTCCCCTCCTGTTAGTCACTATCTTGTATAATTGCCTTACTTTTGCTCATTTAACCAAGAAACAGATTTGGGCTCATTGATCTCCTCCACGTAGCCACACAAGGATTGCAGAAGAGTGCCCCAACCCCAGCTCAGGTCCCTGGCTACCCTTGCTGTTGAAGAGGGAATACTGTATAACCATGAGTCCTGAGGCAGACCAAAGAAAAGTCTGCTACAAGTAGTGTTTCGGATCCCACTCCTAGCAATATATGTAGGCATTGTCTATTAGACCATGGTTCCATTTTTTTGTACAGTCCTGGGAATATGAATCTAAACATGAGAGCACTATTCATCAAATGCGTGCCCTGACTGCTAGAATCTGGACTATGCCTAGGCTACAATCAGACTGGGTTTCCAGGCCTGTGACTCCTGCATTGCTGTCTGCACAATGGACCAAATGTCATAGGCAGACAGAGCAGAATACCCAATACTGGCGATTATAGCACTCCAGAGGTGCAAAATCATCTTTGATACAATGCAGGAGACAGGGGAATCCCTTCATTTTTTCTGAGTAAGAGTTTACCCTGTAGGCTATGATGAAAAAGGATAAAGGTTCCCCCACACCCTTCCTCAGAGAAAGGCAGTCAGAACTGTCGTCTGGGTACCCAGCTCGAGGCATCCAGTCCAACCAGCATGGCACATACCAGATAAGGCAGGGATAGTAAACAGATGGTCTGGCTGCTGGCTGAGAATTAGGTGGAACCTAGGGGCCAAAATATCAATATAAGCAAGGCTTAAGAAAGCTTGTTCTGTCACTTTTTACATTAACTGTTTTACAGTCCAGACTCTGAAAGTGAAACCCTGATTGTTATTACATTGGTGATCTTTTCCCTATCTTCTACCTCTGTCTAATATAAGATTATTTACTCACTACAGATTTGCTAAGCCTACATTGCCACATCTTCCTGGCTACTACAACACAACTGCTAGATGATAAAATGAAAAATCTGGACAGTGGTGTATCATACAAAGGTTTTCTGTATCAAATCAAGGTTTGGGTTAATCAACTTCTCTCAAGGTACTTTTTAATGCTTGATATTCAAGCTTGGTTGAGTATCAATAGCAGTGTAACCATGCTCACCACTTAAGATAAGTTAATTAGCCCTCCTTAACTCTAATTTTAATAAACATGGACATGCCATATTGGTTTACCCATAATAACAAGAACTAGAATTATCAGATTCTTTCTGATGGAGCAAGAAAGTAATTTAAAGCAGCCCAGCAAATTAATCCTGAATGTAACTCTGTTGAACTGTTGTACCCAGTAAAAATACTGCCTGAAATTAAGCCATCTGAAGATCTACATCTGAAAGAGACGCCACTGAGACAATCCACAAGTTAATGTAATCCTATAATATCTGATCTGGAAGCATTTGATCAGAAGTTAATTTTCCATGTGATAGTTTCAGTGGCTAGTACATCATGACATAACCACTCCTTTAACTGCACATTAGAAAAAACATTACCTCAGTACATTTAAATCATCCTGTTTTTTTTTTTTTTTTTACATTGTCTTAATCTATGTTTCTTAATTTGTTGGCTGAACAAAGTGAAGCCCTATAGACAGCTGGATGTCATATTCCAGTCTGCAAAACTATAACTTTGCAAACCACATTTGATTCATTCCAAAGCTTCAGGAAGAATCTAACCCCAGCTGGCACAACTCACCACATATTTACATATGTAAGAAAGTATATTTAAAGGAAATGATGGATCATCTGATGTCACAACAAGCAAAAGCTATGATGTCTCCTATAAAACTCTGGTAGCAGTTTCTCTCTTTTCTTTTTTTTTTACTGGATATATAGCCATGCAAGCACAGAAGTCCTCATGCTGCAATAATCCATTTCAGATGGAATGGAGAATTTTTGTTCTGCCCATGGTTTTTGTTTTAGAAAAACAATTAGTATTACCATTAGTATTTATACTGCAAAACTGTATGAAGCTTCAGGCACCAGTGAGTGCCTTGTGCTAAGGCAGTCGAGAAACACAGTAGAAAAGTGGTCTCTCTTCCAAGCAGTTCACAACACATGTGAATCATCTGAAGGCAACAGATTTTTGAAATCTGTTTTACTGCTAGATATTATTGTTACTTCTAAATCTATTATCTCACAGGTCTGCTTCATTGACAGTGAAAGCAACGGTTTGGAAATTATATGATTTTCTCTGTATAAGTAACCCTGTAGATTCTTGCCTACTTATAAAAAGTCGTGATATCATAAATAGCTTTTTAAGATTTTACAACATACATTTTACATCTTTCAAACTTCTTCCAACATTTTATATCTTTCAAAATGTCTCTTAGAACAGTCTAGAATCAGTAGCACCCTAAAGCTGACAGGAAAATCACTGGGTTTTACTAAAATGACTAATAAACAAGTCCACCTACCTTTAAAGTGAATGGAAAGTCTGACTTTGTCTTCTGTGGGTGTTAAATATAACTCAGAAAACTCTACAAAATCATGCAGTCAAAGTTAGAAAATAATAAAAAGAATATATAACATTTAGATTCTTTTTATTTAACTGTCCATTTGTTAGCTCCACATTAGAAAGCAGTATCAGCTATAACTTGTGCCTAATTGTATATATTTTTACCATAGTAGTTAAGCTCATAAATTTCTTTAGCTGATTGAATCTTGTAACAAATATTTAGCTCTTACATGGCTTGCTGTAGTTTGAAACTGCAGCCATTTACTTGTTGCTCACCATGTATCTGAAAACCTCATAACAACTGCAGATATTTCAAATATAGCAATTAAGCATCAGAATAACTCTGTGGGATACATTATTGTTATGTTGATTTGTCAAAATGATTAACGTTTTTGTTTTGTTTTGTTTTGTTTTATTTTTAACCAGGCAAGGGTAACAGGCTTATTTTTGTGGTTTGGTGTTTTCAAGAAAACATGGTCACAGAACAACACATTTTTCAAACAGTTAATGTTATCACTGCTATCACTGCAAGTGGAAATTGAGATTTAGGACTAAGCTTAAAAGAAAAAGAAAAGTAATAAGAAAAAGTAGAGACAAACCCATTGAAAACTGAGCCTCTGTTTCTCTTTTGCCTAACTCTGAAGATGTAGTAAGTCCACATATACCTAAGGAAGGTTTTTCTATACTTGTTCAGAGACTCACAAGCACTGAGGTCATTGCAATGTCTCACCTTGATCTAGTTTAATCAGGCTGCATCCAAAGCACAACACTAACCAATATTTTATTTGAAATTATATTAGTATTGGCAACAGCTACAGTCCCCCTTTAACAGAGAAGTTTAGCAACAGCTTGAGCACTCATGCAGAAAGCAGGAGAGCATGTTTCAGGCCTTCCCACTGCCTGAGAGCACTCAAAAATTACACCTCACAATGAGGGAGGCTAGGAAAGAAGTCCAAGATAAAAATCCCATGTGGGGATGTCTTCCTAAGGCATGCAGGGCCCAGGGAGTTTCGCATTTTGTGATCTTCACCTGTCTAGTTTAGGTCTTACTCAGCTTGCTGGTATTTGAGCATTCATTGTCAGGAGCCCAGCTTTCTAAATTTCTTGCATAGGGGCTCTGTGGAGAAATCTGGATTTCAAATGAGGACCAACTGCCTGGATGTTAGGAACTGCAGTCCCCAACACTTTAAAATCTGAATCTTCCTCTATCCCAACAACAAGGTAAAACAATTGGAGCTGAGAAGTTTCTGTATGCCTGTGGATGTTATCTATTTAAAACCTCATTCCACCTGTACTGTGCCACAGCATCTGATGTTACCACTAGAACCAATAAGCAGAACTCCCACAAGCCAATAATAGATATTAGTGACATATGCATTGTACAAACCACCAGCTATTAGTAATAGAGATAAAAGCAAAAGTGTTAACAAATATTGACCATCTCTTATCCCTATTACTTAATCTAAGTTTCACATTTTTTGTATAGATGATTTATGGTAACAGATTTCAGGTAAGCAAAAAAGTGATGTCACTACATAACAAGTTATGCTGGTGGCGTGTTATTGCTAGTACATTTAAGAAAATCTTTTGCTGAGTTGCTACAGATCCAAGATTACTAAAAAACATTCAATCTTGTATTAAATATAACCAAACCCTTTGTAATATTCAGTCCAATATGCAATTATATCCCATTTGAATCATTTATAGTGATTTAAATGTCTTGAGATTCAGCAAATCAGTACAAAGGACATACAACAAGCTTCTCCTTCTTGTATATTTCCATATCCATTAAAGAATGTGTTAATAATCTAATGC
The DNA here is from genome assembly GCF_018691265.1 of Tyto alba. Lineage (NCBI taxonomy): Eukaryota > Metazoa > Chordata > Aves > Strigiformes > Tytonidae > Tyto > Tyto alba. The sequence goes on along the minus strand of NW_024881316.1, from coordinate 36,078,145 downwards.
CAAAAATTCAAAAATATTATAAAAATATCTGCTATCATAAGATTAGTGGATTTGACACTGATCTTTTACTCCTCCGTATATACCAAGTGTAATAGCAGCTGTGGTAGTTTAGCCATGGATTTGAAAGGAAAAATTCTAGCATGTGGCTTATCTTTTCCTACCTTTCTTCTCATATACATAAACAATGTGCCAGTTATTACACTGTTTTTATTCTAAGTGGAAGTAACTAAATTTTCTATTTGAAATGAATACTACACAGCATGAAGAAAAGAGAAATCAATCTAAATAGCACAACTGATTAAATAAAAGACATTGCTTTTCCCTATAATATTGTTCCTTTTATCTTCTCCGGTGACAGAGTAAGAACTGAATAAGCCAGTTAGTCATCACATCAACCACAGATGGTAAAGGGTAGCTAGATCAGGTACAGAGTCCTCCTTCTTCTCACCAGGCAGACACATGACACAATGCTGCTAACTGACATGGAAACCAGCCAAAGCTATCAAAACCTTCTCCACACCCAGAGACTGCTGACCTTCATATTTACAAAAGGAATAAATCAAAATGTGGGATAAGAAACTGAAAAGAAATACGACTTATTTAGAGAGAGAAAGAGTTTGTGCAGGAACCTGACCCTGAGAGTATTGAGGCTGCAAGTATTCAAATGTGAAGCAGGGAAAAGAGTACACACAGGTGCACATACCAGCATATGGGTGCATGCAGACAGGCAGGGTGGAGAAAGGCCACAGGGACCTACACATCCGCTTTTCTCCCAGATTACAGAGGAACATGTGGAAGAAGCCTTGTATCCTACACAAAACAGCACTTACTGAGTCTGCTGTGCACGCAAGAGAAGCAGAAGGTTTTCAGTTGCTCTTCTACTGCCTTCTAAATCAAGTTACTATTAACAATTAACTTAAGCTGACATAAGTAAAGACCATTGCCAAAAGAAGTACCTTTCCCTTTTTCCTGTCTCTTTCCCCAGATCCTGTCACAAGGGAAGACCAAACAGACTAAAATTTAATCTGACAATAACAAAATAGCACTAATTTCCACCTGTATAATTTTCTTGACAAACACAACCATAGGCCCATAGCTAATTGCTACCACAGACACAAGGCAGACAGCAGGACACATGGGCAGAGACTGGGAATAGAATAACACCTAATGCTTTTGTCAGTTTAAAATGTTCCTCAAACCACCAATAATTCTCTTTCAAAAGAGAAACAATAGCAGAAAGTGAGTGCCATGTTCCAACTCTTTTATTCAGTCTGCTTTTACTCAGCACGTCCTTGAGAAAATGGCATGCCTAGAGGACTTTTGCCAGGAGCATGAAAAAATGTCAAGTACATTTATTCTATTAGCATTTTATATGGTGATTAGTGTCTAATTACAAATCATTATAGTAATAGTGCATTTAGCAAGTATATCCCAACAGCACTATACCTCCAGACTCATTATTAGTTGAGTAAGTCATCACCTGCAGGAACTGAACCTGGAAATTCAAGTTAAACTGTGGACTTCTGTTACTACAGCTGAAAATTGTCTCAGACTCCACAGCACCAAAACGTGTGCACATGAGTTGTAACCTCTGCTTTTCCCTTGCAAAAGCCTATACAAAGTTCACAGTGCTCTTTGACCCATGTATCACTGGGAATTACGCTTGCATCATTAATTCTTTTGATGAACCAGCACCTGCAGACATTTAGATCTCAGGATCCCAAAGCACTAACTTACATACCTTCAGCCAAAAAATCTTGATAAGCCTTAGGTCAGGCTAGAGTTTTGAGTGGGATTTTTCATTATTGTGTTACCCCAAAATAACAAAAAGGGCTCTTGGATGGAACTTCCCCACCCACTGCTTGCTTGCAGGTGAGCTCTTCCACCAGGCTTGACCTGAAATCTGTACCTCAACAGCTTTCTGTGTTGCAACAAAGTCAATATAGTCTCTTTAAAGGTCCTTGAAAGCATCTCTGTCTTGTCAGAAGTCTAGCTGCATGCAGACATGCTTCATGATTTTCTCCAAAGTCTCCCAGACTCTGCTGTGGTCCATGTCCCTGCTCACTGCATTTTCACATAACCCCTTCTTTCCCTACAGCTTCCTTTGCATGTGCAATGGCTTTCAGGGAGCCCATCTTCTCACAAAATCTGTTTGTACCAGACAAAGCAAACAACAGCCATCTTCTCAGAGGCCAACCACTTTTATAAAGGGAAGAGGTAGACAAACTGTTGATAAAATGGTTATTGTCCATCACACCCTACAAACTAAAACTGTTTGTGCTAATCTTTCAAATTCACACAGTGCCATCTCAGTGTCAGAAACAGAGATGACCTCAGCTGGTATGAAAAAAGCTTGACCAGAATGTGAAAATTAATCAGAAATCTGTTTGCTGCTTTAATAATACACAGACATCCATGCTTTTTATCATGGCAAATGTTTACCAATAGGAAACTTTTAAAGGAAACAATTCCTTTTTAAATTAAAAAATAGAGAAATGATAGTTAGTATATCACTGCTAGCAACCCAAACACTGTGATTTGCAAGACTAAATACAAGATAAGTACATTAAATACCAGATAAAAATGAAATTGCTTTTCTCCTAGAATGTTTCCAGTTAACTTGGTAGGTCTTCATGCAGTAATGTACTGAGCTGTTACAAACTCTGAGGGCAAAGGGCAACAGCAGCAACATTAGGCTGACTGGACTGACATAAACAGCATGATCCACACAGCCATGATAGGGGAAAAGCTGTAGTGCTATATTGTGTGACTAAGAACAGCAGGATCTCTATAAATTCAGCTGTATCAGTATCTAAGGCCATTCTCAAATGTCATTTCTGTTCGTCATTTCATGCCACAGACATTTGTTATACTTTTATAGACATCTTATTCTTTGTGCTTTGCCATAAGCTTCCATTTCTCATTACTGCAAGATGCTGAGCTAGCTCATCATAGATAATCTTTTTTACCTATGCTTATAGGTGAGCATATGTTAAAAATTTTTGCATGACTGAGGCTTTAAATGGTAGCCAATCAGTCACTAATTCTCAGGAACTGTTTAGAACTGCCTGTGTAAGGGATATAAGAAATTACTTTGCCAAACATGGCCTTTATTTATTCTATGAAAAATAAACTCTATATTAATATATAGATCACAATAATAAATTTAATTGAAACCTTACATTTTCAACGTAAGACAGACTTATTAAAAAAAAAACCTTAATAAAAATTTATTTTTTCATAGTGAAATATTTAGTCAGTCCTACATTTTCATTCAGTTCTGTAGGAAGTGGGTTCCTTTATATATTACCATACTGGTAAAAAATGATTGATTCCTATCATTTAATTTCACTTTTATTATCCATTTTCTTAAGAAAAGTTAATGTCTGAGTTAATGGAAGACAGAAACTCCTGAATCTCGAATCACTGGTCACTCCAAAGTAAAGATCAATCCTATTAAATGCCTCGAACAATGTTTCACAAAAGATTCATATGACATATGTGCTCACTTTGGGGAACATCAAGCAGTAAAATTGTTATCTATACTTTAAACCACTCATTTTCCAGTCTAGAATATTAATATCAGTAGATATGAATCTTTTTTAGAAATATATAAGCCTCTTTATAATACAGTGCTCTGTACATACATCTCACATGTTTCCCAAAGAATCACTGTCCAAAGGTTACACTGGTACACTGACTCTAAATTAGAAGAATTGAGGAAGGGCTGTAAGATAAGGATATATAAATTATAATAAGAACAGGTTGCTTTTATATCCTTTCCAATTTAATTACAATCACTGTCATAAAAATGGATTAGATACTGCTGTTTTCTCTTCCCATTACCATCCTTGTCATAAGAATGAGAAATCCAAACTTCAATGCTTGTCAGCTTTAGTTCAACACTGCATAGTTCTTTAACCTTTATACAGCTATGTCATTTTATTGGCTGGCTTTTCCACTTCTTTCATGTTTAAACCAAAGTAGCTTGCAGTAATGAACTGGAATAGATAACCAATCCCATAACAGCATATCGAAAAGGCCAAAGCAGTTCATCACTGTGTAATCAATATAATAAATTAGACAACACAAATCTTATTCTCATGAAAAAGTCTAACAAAACATGCTAACATGAATTTGTAGTGATAAAGATAACTTCTATGGTAAAAACAGGCAAACAGGCTCCTCATCTTACAGTTTTACTATTTTATATACTGAAGTTTTATACTTTGGCATTGCACAGATATTACTAAAATTCACAATAGAGAGTACTATAATATATGTGCACACATTCCATATACCATTTTTAACATCTGTATCTTCCTTATTTCGTTTCAGTGCTAATATATGAATTTACCAGTTTGTATTCTCTTTCAGGAAATGGACTAAGGTATATTTATAAAAAATAAAATTCAGTAAATACTGGCATTATTTTCAATCTGGAATGCCCAAAGTTTCTGTTTTATGTCCTGATACAAGAAAACTGTTGAATGCGTGCACACGAAAAGACTTGGCATCCACCATGGGCGTGTGTTTGCCTGCAGAGCCCTGGGGGGCGAGGGTGTCCGCTGCCAGGATTGTGCGTCCTGGGCACAGCCAGCTGCCACCCTCCCCCAGGAACCTGCAGAAGTGGGTACCAATGAACAGGCAAGGTGACATCTCCTGAGGGCCTCTCTCTGACCTACTAATTCAGCAACCCCACTCAACGTTAAAAGGGTTTTAAGAATGCATAGAAAGCACTCATGAAATAGCAAACATGAGCCTAGCTTGGCAATGAGCATTAATCTTCACAATGAAATGTATCACAATACTATCACACTGCAAAATCCTATTTTTCCCCTGTCCACAGAATAATGAGATATCCACTATTTCCTGGTACTTAGTTATTTGCTTAGGTTGGTTTTAGCATAGTTAATCTGAAGTCTGCAATATAGACAAATTTATTAATTATATCCTGGATATGTCCTTGCCCTTAAGTGTCGGTATATCATAGATACTTATATCCACTTATTTTTAAAGTATCAATTGAAAATTAGGTGGCAGTATTATTCCCATTTTATAGATAGAGAACTGAGAAGACAAAGATTGAGACATAATTATTTCTTATCTTTTTTAATAACCTGTGAGGGCCAGAAGAATCTTCAGTAGAGATGAAATATTTGAAGATATTAGCTGCCAATTACTTGAGGCTAAATCTAAGTGTATGGAGAGCCTGGATTATTTTTTTCTATCTTCATTATGCATTTTACTGAAGTGGCTGTAGATTTTACATTCATATTCACATGTTATGTCCTACTGTACCACAGCCAAGTGTTTCTCACTTTACAGTAGAGTAGGAAGGATGGAAAACATCTATATTATTTATGAGAGGAGTTGATACTAACTTGAATAGTTAATCATTTCTACTGTACAAGTCCCAAATTAGATGAGAAATATGCCTGCTGAAGGAAGAAAAAACATCAATGGCTTTCTAACTGCTATTTATTTTGGTCAAGATAATACCCTAATTTCAGATTCCAAGTGTAGGGATTACCATGATAAATATGCAAACTTGCACAGCTAAGGTTAAGATGCAGTCCACAGTAAATGTTTTATCAGCAGCAAAGTGATGGTCCTGTGTACTGCAAGTGACAGCTTTACTGGAAGTAGGAAGGGAACCCAGGTAGAAAAGAGTTTCAAATTGGCAGTAAAAAATAATATATATTATATTTTAACAAAGATTTAATGAGTCTGTTTTAATATAAATACCGCCTTAGTAAAACAGATTTCTAAACTGGAAGTTTGTTTTTCTAGGCTCCTAGGTGAAGAATAGAGATAAACAAGCTCCTTGGATAACATTTAAAAACAATATTTTTGTTAGATTGCTGTTGCCAAGAGCTGGGAATGAATATTGAAAAATAAGTACCTTATATTTCTCTGGATCATGTTCCTTTGTGAATATTTACATTATGAAATATACAATGAAATGAGAATTAGTCACCAGCCATCAGAGTCTAATCCAGCACCCACTAAAGTCAGAGGAAAAACTTCCACTGACTTCAATGGAAATTGGATCAGGCCCATGATACTCTTGTCCAAACTCTGTATGCTTTGTGCCAGACATGTTGATATTGGAACAAGGTTTCTGACAGCAAAAGACACTGTCACAGACATGACCTGCCACATTGCCTTCTCCCCACTGCAAGCACCTGGGAGGAGCAGTGGAGACACGTAGGACTGGAGGAGAAGAGCTGTTTGCAGAGCAAAGGACATCTACCCCAGGCAAAGGGAAGGAGCCAGGCGAGACAGCGGAGTGAGAAGAGCCAAAGAGGAGTGATTGCTGAGGAAGATGTTGGTCTGGGTTGTAAATTAGAAGTGGGAAATCTGGGGCAGGTTCTAAGGAAAGCTTGATGGGACCTACTGGCAAACAACACTGCAAGGTCAGAGGGAAGTTTCCATGGGGAAGGCTGGAGTGGCTGGAAAAACGCAGGCAAGAAGCTACTGAGTCAGGCATCAAAAGAGGTAAAGAAGACCAAGTTCAGCAAAAGCAAGAGACATCAGCTGCTATGGGAACAATCATCTCCGGAAACAGAGAGGAGTTTGCTGGCCTGCAGCAGTTCAGCAGTGCAGTGCTGTGGACTGTATGCTCAGCGAGACAGAAGAACAGAGCGATGGGCCACAAGACTCAACAATGTGGGAGGAAGGTGGTATTAAGAGGAATGGACTGTATAGGCTCATACACAAGTCTACTTACCTTCAAATGTGGCTTAACCTGGCCACAGTGGGACTCATCAGGTGGTTCTAGTCAAGGCTTTTGGAGATCTGGGAGCTAAATCATTATTAGACAACGTGGAAAAATACTTGAAGCTGTTAAAATAACCGCATAAAAATAAAGTAAGCACGTAACATCAAGAGACAACTCTGCTAGATTATATACTTTATTGCTTCTATTCTCTCAAAACTTCCAGAACAGAATAGCTGCATTTCATTCCTTTATTTGAATTAAACTAAAACAGATAAAACCTGGAGTCATTGTACAAAATTAATAGAATATGAAGATATAACCTTAGGATAGCTTTAATGGTTCACATTCTATATTGTTTTCCTGAATATTTGAATAAATATTTCTGAGTACAATAAATTTTAAATTAGATTATATCCAAGAGGCTGATGAGATTACAGAACTGCTCAATTGTATTGTTCTTCCAACACAAAAAAAAAATTATGGCTGAGTGGATTTCTGACAAATTTCAGATGCTTCTGTTCCACCGGCCTGTGTAACATTTGCAATATGTAAACTTGTCAGAGAATTCCAGTTCTCAGTTACTTTTTCCTATGACAGAAAAATATTCAAAAATATTTGGAATGCAAAACTACCAGAGTCAAATTATTACTTATTTTAATTATTCACATCAGTGATATTGTAGCAATACTTAAGTGCCTCAAACAGGATCGGGATTCTGTCTCAATAGGAACTACTCTTACACATAATGAAACAGTCTTCACAGACTGGAGAAAGAAATTGTTGAAAATTAGGTGAAAAGAAAAAGTAGTACCCTTTCTTTTTTCAGCTAGGAAACAACACACAAGAAGTCTGTGAGAAAGCAGAGGTTTAAAACCAATCTGGTAACTTGTCCAGAAGCTTAAACAACCTTTCCTCTCAAATTATTTGCCAAAGGGAATAGCACTATATCTATGAATAAAAGTTATAGATTGTCATCCTTCAATATTTAACACAGATTAAATCAGTATCTTTATCAGTAAACATACCCTTTATCTTCAGGTCATAAGCCATTTTGTCCACTTGATAAAAAAAAAAAATAGTTTTAAATGATATTGTAAATGGTACAAAAGGATGAGGCCTTGAAAAAATTAGGTAACAGCTTTGCATAAGATGAATGGCTGATGTATTCTGTTAATGTCACCTGCCACTACTGAGATTTGATGAGACACCTTCAGAACTGAAAACATTTGCCAGAAAAAGAATGCGATAGTAGTCAGTAGCTCACATTTTTTTTAAAAGCCTACATTAGGAATTACTTTTTTTTTTTTCCACAACAATAAAACTTGACACCTTCTGGTGCTCTGTATCTCTTCATATTAGGTCTTACTATCCTTAATCTAAAGGAAAAAAAAAAGCAAAATAGAGGGATGATATGTAAAATCCATGGCACATATACCAGAAGTGAAATATATTACTGTAGTAGACACCAGAACTGTCATTCTGGGCTACCATGAAAAAAAGTTTGGCCTACTAGTAGTCCTTGTGGGGGAAATCTGGGCAAGCACACAGCAGTGTTTCACTGGCACCTTCAGGGCTGCAGCAACCTGATGCACAGAGACTTGCTGCACCTGAGCTGTCATCTACAATGGGTATTTTTGTTTTTGAAGACAGGTAAAGTTTGATAATCTCAGTGTTTCAGAAAAATGTGTCCCACGATTTAATACATGTAGTGTGAATAAAAGCCTTTTCCAGATTGTTTTATTCCTGCCACCTGGTAATCTTGTAGAGTTCTTTCTACTTTTGGTACAGTAAGAATCATGAATAACTTTTCTTCATGCAATTTATAGACAACTATTATATCCCTCTTCAGTCATCCATTTTCTGGCTATACAATCATAATCTATTTAGGACTTGTATGAGAGTTGACCAATATTCTTCTCACTACTTTTTGTAATTTGTTTCTTCTCATTTGTCTATAACCTATAAGAGAAGGGGAGAGGAGGGCAAGGGAAAGCAGGAGAGAGAATGGAAGGGGAGAATAGAAGAGAGGATAGGAGAGACAAATTTTTTTTGGTTTGTTCCTAACATTTTTGGTTTTGTTCCTAGTATTTGTTTCATGTAGCTTGTTTCTGAGTACTGGTGATGACTGAGTTTTAAAAAAAGAAAAAAGGAACCCCAGGGAACTACAGGCCAGTCTATATCACCTCTATGCCTGCCAAGAACATTGAGGACATTTCCCATGTGACATCCTTGTCTCTAAATTGGAGAGGGATGGATTTGATGGATAGACCCCTTTGAGGATAAGGAATTGTCTGGAAGGTCTCACTGAAAGAGTTGTGGACAACAGCTCGATGTCCAAGTGGAGAGCAGCGATTGGTGGCATTCCTCAGGGGTCAGTATTGGGACCAGTGTTGTTTAACATCTTTGTAGATGTCAGGGACAGTGGGATTAAGTGCACCCTCAGCAATTTGCTGACAACATCGAGATGTGTGGTGTGGTCAAGATGTTGGACAGAAGGGATGTCATCCAGAGGGACCTTGACAGGCTGGAGATATGGGACCATGTAAGCCTCATGAAGTTCAACAAAGCCAAGTGCAAGGTCCTGCACACAGGTCAAGGCAATTCCAAACACAGCACAAAAACAGTCTGGGCAACACGTAGGTTGGCAGCAGCACTGTGGAGGACTTGGGGGAAAGCCAAATGTATCCTGGGCTGCTTCAAGAGAAGCATGGCCAGCAGGTCGAGGGAGGGGATTCTGCTCCTCTACTCTGCTCTTGTGAAACCCCATCTGGAGTCCTGTGTCCAGCTCAGGGCACCCCACCATAAGAAGGACATGGGCCTGTTGTAATGAGTCTAGAGGAGGCCACGAAGATGATCAGGGAGCTGGAGCATCTCTACTATGAGGACAGGCTGAGACAGTTGGGATTGTTCAGCCTGGAGAAGAGTAGGCTCCGGGGAGACATTATAGCGGCCTTCCAGTGCTTAAATGGGGCCTATAGGAAAGATGGGGAGAGACTCGTTATCAGGGAGTATAGGGATAGGATGAGGGGTAATGGTTTTAAACTGGAAGAGGGTAGATTTAGATCAAATATAACGAAGAAATTCTTTACTGTGAGGGTGGTGAGACACTGCCACAGGTTGCCCAGAGAAGCTGTGGCTGCCCCCTCCCTGGGAGGGTTCAAGGCCAGGTTGGACGGGGCTTTGAGCAATCTGGCCTAGTAGAAAGTGTCCCTGCCCATGGCAGGGGGGTTGGAACTAGATGGTCTTTAATGTCCCTTCCAACTCATACCATTCTATGATTCTATGATCTAAGGTTTGCATTTCTGACTAGAGACAATCCAAGATTTTTTTCTTGGTAGTAACTGCTACCTCAGATCTTATATACTAATTATGTATAGTAGAGGAATTTTCTTTCCAATGTACCTTACATTTAATTACATTATCAATATTCTTCAGTGTTTAAAATTACATTTTATCTGCTGCTATGATTCATTATCATCACATAATTCTGTAGTATTTCACAGTCAGATTTCATACTTACCACACTGTCATTTTCACTACTTCATCAGCAAAATCCTTCCCCAGCTGCAGTGCTGGGAACACATGTTGCTGGTTCTTCAGCCTTACAGACCGCATGTAAGGGAACTGCAGTCAAACCTTAGGGCTGTCCTAGCCCAGCACTGATGCTGATGAGCAAGAAATGAGACTTAACAGGACTCAACCCCTTGTTGAAGGGATTGAGGTGGGGGGATGTCTTCATCATGTAACAGAGCACCTACTGAAGATATGTTGTCTATAGTTTGGGAAAAAAAAAAAAAAAAAAAAAAAAAAAAAAAAAAAAAAGATTAAAAAGGTCATGTTGCTATCAGCAAAGACTGAAAAAATGCAAATCTGAAAACTATAAATCTTAGAAATATTTATTTTCTAGTGAATGAGGTTCTAAAGGAAATCAAGCCTTATCAGGCTTCAAGAGTGTAGATAAATAATTGCAGGCTTGGGCTTCCCTCTCTTCAAAGTGGACAGTATGATCAACTTTGAGCAACGCAAGTAATGAGGCCTCAGATAACCAAGACATGGCATACTTTATCTGACATGCCCCTTAATGGCACTGTTTTAATTGCCAGAAATCTCTAAAGCCTCATGCTGTGATGCAGATGAAAAGTGACATCTGAAGGCATTTAGATGGCTGCTAAGGAACTAGTTCCTTCCATTGCATTGCTGGGATTTTTGCAGTCTATTGGGAACCTCTTAGAGCCTAGAATGATAAAACAAAAGTGGAGTAACACTCTCAGCATGAAATTAAATACTCAGCATAGGAACAGGTTGAGACCAGCTGCTTTTGCAAATGAAGATAAAACCACATTGACTCTTTTTGTTGTAGCATGTGGGTGGTTCAGAGTAGGGTAGGAAATTAAGATGTTGCGGTGGCAAGGGTTAACCATGGATGAACAAAATTATTTCAAACTTAATTAAATACCGCAGGTGATATGAAAGCAGGGAGAAGTGCTTCTATAATGAAAGAGGGCATCCAGTACACACTAATTAGTTACAAAATAAAAAAGAAAGGAAACATCAAGAAATAACTGACTTATTGATCTACACCTGCTCAGACCCAGAGATCAACTCTTAACACTTATTTTCTATCAAAATGAATGAAATTAGAGTCTTCACAATAAACCAAAAAAATATAGTAGGCCAAACCAGCAGCTCCAACTAGAGGAAAATCATTTGACAGTGTTTCATCATGAGAGCCTGTTCTCATTCATTTTACACTTATCAAATTCAGCAGTTCAAGCTCAACTTTTTAGGCCAGAAATCTGCCTCTGAATTCTTGGAGGAATATATGGCTAAAATAGTTCATCTGTTGTCATAAATGACACTGGGAAAAGAATATTTCAGAAAACACGTTGGTCTGTGAGCTGCGGAAAAGTAACTGAGAAAAGATATACTGTTGGCTCTAGGACCCTAACCTTGTTCCTGTGGAAAGCTGGAAATTTAGAGAAAATGAAGCAGAGCATTGAGAGTAGAGAACAATCTGTATTTAATTAAGCACTGAGGACTGGGTTCAATAGCTACTTTTGCCTGTCAGGTTTCTGTGCAACACTGAGAAGATGGATTCACACGGTGCAATCAGTGGCATGAGGGGATGCTCAAGCCAGGTCTTTTGCTAGCACTTCTCCCCAGTGCTGTGCTGTGGTTTGCTAGTCTGAGTTCTAGAAACAACAGGTCTGTGGTAGCATGGAGCTTCACAGGCACTAACCTTTCTATCCTTGACCAATCTCAGGGCAAAGAGAAAGACAGATTACGTTAAGAAAATGTGTTGTCTCCAGCATCAGATATGTTTTGAGTATCCCTAGGTCTACTATATTTGTTCTCACAACATAGAATGGTAGGTCAGCTCACTAAACCATTTGACATGGAAAAACCTGCATAATTTTTAATAAATTTTACGTAATCCCAGTTTAAATTGATTGGGGCTGGAGTTGCACCATGGATAGATGACATGCTACCTTCCTTGTACTCCTTAGACACCAACTCAGGTGGACTAGACAACCTCCTAGAATTGCCTGTATTCCATAGGGAACAAGTCTCATTTAGCTGAACTGCATGACAGCTCTTCAGATGAAAGCCTTCCACTTGTTTCCACTGATATTATTTAATTAAGAAAAGTGGACTGCCACTGTCCCCTCTTTAAGTTAGGCAAGGACTTGGTGAGGCACAGCCTGCGTTAGTCGAACTAGCCCACATCTTAAATATCTGGTTTTAATTTCAGTAGTTGGGTATTTCAGAAAGATTTCAGAAGTGTAATATCTTATCACATGAAAACTGAAAACATATGTGCTTCTGTGGATTGATATTTAGTAAATTCTGGTAAGATATTAAATTATATTCTTTGTAAAATATAGTTAATATAAAGACTCCTTAAACTGGCAAGTATTATATTACATCTCTTTTTGTCCCTGTCTTCAGTTGCCTTCATAGCTAAGTCTGTCTGGGTTGCTTTTGGATAAATACGTTCCCTCAGAAATTATTCATTCTCTGTTCCATGCAAAGTACATGCATATGCATGGTTAAAAGCAAGCACAAAACCATCGCAAATATGAATGGCTCATTGTTCTTAATGATTCTTTGCAGTGTTGCATGCACCCCAGCCTTTGAGATAAGTTCAGAATTTTATAGGGTTTAAGATCAGAAAGTATCTTTCATAGTAGTAAGGCACTAAGATGATTGATAAACTTTGTAAAATTCAGTAATTATTCATTCTTCATCATCAATTTCTGTCTTTATGTGTGTAAAAGTTACAGTACAAACCCAGAATCGACCAGATGCCTTGCCCAAATTCTGTTTGTTTTTCCAAAGCTGAAGATACTGTGTGAAAGTCATCTTCCCTAACTTCTAAAGTTCAGCATCCCAGTTAGTTACTGAGCTAGGTAGGAGTTCCTTACACAGAATCCAGAGAGTAAGTTATATTCATTGGATGCCCAACTTAAACACCTCTATGCACACACACACAGCATGGGGAACAAACAAGAGGAGCTAGAGACATGCGCATGCCTGCAGGTCTACAGTATTATTGGCATCATGGACACGTGGTGGGATGGTTCCTATGGCTGGAGTGTTGGAAAGATACAGGCTCTTTAGGAAGGACAGGCAGGGGAGAGAAGAAGGGGATGTCTCCCTCTCTGTCAGTGACCAGTTGGAGTGTGTGAAGTTCTGCCTAGGGATGGATGAGGAGCTGACCAATAGTGTACGTGTCAGGATTAAAGGGAGGGCAGGGACAGGAGACGTTACAGTGGGGGTCTGCTACAAGCCACCCAACCAGAAAGACCAAGTGGATGAGGCGCTTTATAGACCGGTAGGAGTAGCCTCATGTTCACAAGGCCTGGTCCTCATGGGGGACTTCAACCACCCCAATATCTGTTGGAGGGACAACACAGCAGAGAATAAGCAATCCAGAAGGTTCCTGGAATGCGTTGATGATAATTTCCTTCTCCAAGTGATAGAGGAGCCAATGAGGAGACCTGCTATGCTGGACCTTGTTCTCACCTACAAGGAGGGGCTGGTGGGGAATGTGAAGCTCAAGGGCAGCCTTGGCTACAGTGATCATGAAATGGTGGAGTTCAAGATCCTTAGGGCAGTGAGAAGGGTACACAAGAAGCTCACTACCCTGGATTTCAGGAGAACAAATTTTGGCCTCTTCAGGGATCTGCTTGGTAGAGTAACATGGGTTAAAGCCCTGAAGGGAAGATGGGCTCAAGAGTGCTGGTTAATATGCAAGGATCACCTCCTTCATTCTCAAGAGCAATGCATCCCAACAAAAAGAAAGTCAGATAAGAATGTCAGGAGGCCTGCATGGATGAACAGGGAGTTCCTAGATAAGATCAAAAAAAAAAAAACCCAGAAGCCTATGGATGGTGGAAACAAGGACAGATAACCTTTGAGGAATACTGCAAAACTGTCTGAGCAGCCAGTGATCAGGTTAGGAAAGCCAAAGCCCTGATAGAATTAAATATGTCCAGGGATGTCATAGGCACCAAGAAAAGCTTCTACAAGTATATCTGTCACCCAAAATGCAGAAGGCAAAGGCAGGGATTGGGAGAATGAAGAAGCACTCGCTGTAGGAGAAGATCAGGTTTGAGACCATGTAAGGAACCTGAAGGTGCACAAGTCCATGGGACCTGATGAGATGCATCTGTGGGTCCTGAGGGAACTGACAGATGAAGTGGCTAATCCTCTATCTGTCATATTTGAGAAGTTATGGCAGTCCAGTAAACTTCTCACTGACTGGAAAAATGGAAACTTAAACCCCATTTTTAAAAGGGAAAAAAAGTAGATCAGGGGAACTACGGGCCCATCAGTCTCACCTCTGTGCTCTGCAAGATCATGGAGTGAATCCTCCTGGAAACTATGCGAAGACACATGTAATCTAAGGAGATGACTGGTGACATCCAACATAGTTTCACTAAGGGCAAATCGTGCCTGACAAATTCAGTGAAAAGAAACTGACATCTTCTACCTAGACATGCACAAAACATTTAACACTGACCCTCATGACATCCTTGTCTCTAAATTGGAGAGACATGGATTTGATAGATGGACCCCCTCAGTGGATAAGGAATTGACTGATGGTCACACTGAAAAAGTCACAGTAAATGTCCCAATTTTCAAGTGGACAGCAGTGATGAGTGACATTTCTTAGGGGTCAGTATTGGTACCAGCGTTGTTTAACAACGCTGTTTAATGTTATCGGCGGCATGGACAGTGGGATTGAGTACACCATCAGCAAGTTTGTTGGTGACACCAAGCTTTGTGGTGTGGTGGCACACAGGAGGGAAGGGATGCCACTCAGAGGGACCTGAACAAATTTGAGAGGTGGGCCTGTGCAAACCTCATGAAGTTCAAAAAAGCCAAGTGCAAGGTCCTGCACATGGGTCAAGGCAATCCCAAGCCCAAACACAGGCTGGGTGATGAGTGGATTGAGAGCAGACCTGTGGAGAAAGACTTGAGAGTGTTAGTGGATACAAAACTGACTATGAGCTAGCAGTGTGTACTCACAGCCCAGAAAGCCAACTGTGTCCTGGGCTGCAGCAAGAGCAGTGTGGCCAGCAGGTTGAGGGAGGGAATTCTCCCCCTCTACTCCACTCTCTTGAGACCCCACCTGGAGTCCTGTGTTCAGCTCTGGAGACCCCAAAATATGAAGAACATCTTTGTGGCCCTTCTCTGGACTCACTCCAAAAGTTCCACATCCTTGCTGTTGTTGGGCTTCTTCACCAGAAGGGCAAATTGTTCATCTTGTTTTCCCTCAAAACCCCCGTGTCATTCTCTGCAAAGCTGCTTTCCAACTTGTCAGTCCCCAGCATGTACTGGTGAATGAGGTTGTTCTTCCTTAGGTGCAGGACTTGACATTTCCTTTCTTGAACCTCATGGGGTTCTTTTCTGCCCATTTGTTTAAACTTTCTACATCCCTCTGGATGGCAGCACACACATGTGGTGTAACAGCCACTGTCAAAAGAAAGATACAGGCATCTACAAACATCAGGTCCTTTTCCCAGCCTTAAATATTTTCTTGCCTATTACCTGTAGAGGCAAACTAGAAACCAGATTAGACCAGTCCTTAATACCTAGGTGGCTGCAGTTAAATCCTATTCAGTTTGCCACTTCAACAGACTTTCTTGGTTATTCTCTACCAAGTAATGTTTTTCATGAAGATACGAACACAGCATAGATGTTTAGTACGTGTCAACTACAGTTATATGATTGTGGAATAAAAGTATTTCCTTTTTCAGGCACAAAAAGCTTAGTTCCTTCTGAGACATCTGCCTGTTAACTAAGCATTAATAACCCTGCTGTTACAGAATAAATCAAAAAGGTCCTTATCAAGTTCTATATAAAGGAATCCATATAACAATTGAATAGATACACAATGGCTTTTGTGTCGCCCATGAGTTTCACACTCATCTGTAAACTGGTGATACTAAAATCTCCCATCATTACCCCTACATCACAGTGACTATGCTTTTTGTATTGACCTGCACATCTTCTAAGAGCCCTAACTCCTTGAAGACTTCATGTTTATCACAGAATTGACAGAAGTTAATATAATGAGATTATTTCCCAAAACATAAACACTCAACCTTTGACAGGGCTCCAAGCTGTGCTTTTTGTTTGACCTCCAGTGGTCTCCCACACAGATTTCACAGTTATTGCAGCAGTAACATCTTTAGTATCATTCTCTTACTAAACCCATTTGTGCTCAGTTTGAAGAAAAAGTGGATGGAGGAAAAATCTTCACTCACTGGTAGCATTAAAATGTGATTATTCTGTATACTTTTTGAAATCCCAGGAAATGCTTCATGTGCTGATTAACGGGAGATAGTTGTTGTATATTTTACCCTCATAATTATCAGTGGCTATTAGATACTGTCTTACAAAGCAATGGGCCAGACTTGGAACAAAACACAAAGTTCTGCTGAACAGCCAGGCTCTAATGCTTTTTTCCCCTGCTAAGCATACATTACAGTCCTATTGCTGCAGGCTGCAGCTGTAATTTCACTTCCACTAGGTCTCCAAGGACACTCACTGTATTCCTGGTTCATGGGCTCCCCGTCATCCCTGACTGTTGTGTCTTTCCTCTCTCAGCAAGTAAGCTTAAGGGGAAACTAGACAGATACAGTTAGATAATTGTCTTTATCAGTCACATAAAGTTTAGCTACTTAGTGCCCCACAGCTTCAGTCAGGCTCCAATGGCTTCTTCAGTAACAATGGGAGGACTGCTAGAGGACTTCAGAACTGTTTTGAGGAATAATATCAAATTTCTACAGATTATTTCTTTTATTCCTGGAAAAAGGTCTGTTTTGAAAACTCTTTCTGCTAGCAGTCATGTATACCCAGTGCTGGACAAACCATGGAGGCTTGTTTTTTATCCCAAAATGCAGGCTTAATCTGTAGTGATTTACAGAGTGAAAAATTAAAATTCAGCCTCAGAGTTAATTTTTTGGCCGAGAGATGGGATTTTTTTAAACAAACATGGCTGAAAGATTTACATAAATACCTTTAAAGGATGTTACAAAAAGGTATGGTTTGTTTTTTTTTTTTTTTTTTTTTCACAGAATTTTACTTTAGACCTTTGTACAAAGGTTACATGGGCTATTTTTGGAGTTGATGTTAACAACTTTTGGCTCAACCAGTGGAGAAAACAGAGGCTTAAAATTGTTATAGTGAGAGAAGAGCTGCCTAATGCTTGTCTAATGCACTATGAAATATTGCTGCATTAGAAATCAAAGAGCTTTCAAAATGCTGAATTCCCTGTATACTTGGGAGCCTAAACCTACTTGGAGCAAGAAGGAAATGGACTTTGTGATATCATTGTAGTATTTCTAGGAAAGATGAGTCATGGAGCTTGACCAAATATAGTGTTGCTGTAGGGAAGTTGGTTTTTAATTGACCTTTTTTTTTTTTTTTTTTTTTTTTTTCTTTTCACTCTGGGAAAACAGGCTCAGGTTTCTCTTGTAGAAAATCTGGAAAAACAACTTTCTTTTTTAAATGAATTCAGAAAATATAATTAAATATTCTAGTTGTAGATATAGAGTATAGGATACAAAATCTGCATTTCAAACCTCAGATTTTAAAAACACTAAGTCATGCATGTTTTTTAACATACAAGTTGCCCCATTGGAAATGTACTAGCATTCAGGAAATCATATTCCTCAAATCAGGGTAACTGCTCATGTACTCATATACTTCAGCACTTTGCTGGTGCAAAGGTCACATACAGTTCTATTAACTGGGGTTTTTTTTCAGTGCTTGAGATGAGGTGATTTGACAAAACTGAGATGGCAAGAATAGAATTTAACAAAGTCCTACACATATTTAATTCTTTCATGTATCAACAGTCAGTATTAAATTTCTACTCCTTTGAGAAACATACAAGGAACAAAGAAATCCATTAAATTTCTACATTAGGAAAAAGATAACATTTCTACCTACAGTATATGTACTCAACAAAAGTATTCCCCCTCAAAAATCCCACAATATTACTATGATTACATTCTCATTTAAGCAATTTTTACACCTCTGCAGCACATTATTCTTGATTTATACCAATATAAATCAGGGAAAAATTGAGACTCAAAAGTCCGTGGGAGTAGACGAAAAGTCCATTCATATTATCTCGGTAGATGCATTTAAAAACAACATTTAATAATATGTGACTCATCAAAACAAGCTTGTTTATAAAAGAGTTTGGTTTTGAACACTGGATTGCCACTAGGTCACAAAGACCAAGATGTTAAAGAACAAGCTGTAGATACCTTGGCCAAGCCAGCACAGATTTATTTAAAAAGAAGGTTTTGACCCAGTCATTTATTCTAATTTTTTTTTTTCCCTAAAAGCGTCTTATACTTACATTTTGGGATTGTATGGAGAAAAGTTTTCCCACAAAATAAGTTTTGTCGTATTAGTGTTAGTTTAAAATATAGTATTTTCAACTGATGTAAATTGCTGTAGCTCCTTATACTTGCATGGATCATCATTAATTCACGTGTAAGTTAGATATCACAATCATTGAAGATGTAAAACCTTACAAAAGTGTTAACTCATGTGTTTTATTACTGTAATTAATCCTACAGGAACTCTCTCCATTAAAACCAATTGCTATAGGAATATTGACAACACTAACTTATCTGACAAGTATATTCTTTCATTCCATTGGAACTAAAACATCCTTAAAGCAAAGTTACCATCAGCTTTAAAAATAATACATGATTTTGGAAAGGAAGCAGTTAATTACACACATTTCATAAACACCTGACAAATTTACATGGTATAGCATTCACATTTTAAGAAAACTAAAGGAAAACACTGCTGAAAAAATGTATTTTTGTTGAAGTACTATGTCCTTGCAGAGTCCTGCCAAATGTTTAGAATAACAAGACTTTTGGTTTGTCTTGTCATTGGTAAAAAAAGGCAAGTGAAAAAAGAATTATGCTATGTTTCAAAGATTAGTTTTGCACAAGATGAAACTCCAGAAACATATTCACTTCTGAAAGGATGATTGCTTACCTAGTCGTAATCTTCAAAGGCATGCTATGAGGTGGTATTTGCCACACACAGCTGATTTTTTAATTATTTTGCTATCCAGAGGAAGGGACTTTTCATATGGTCTACCTCTTTCCTTAAAAAAAAACTCAGTAATCTCAGATATGTGCAACACTGAGGTTGCAGCCAAAGTGCTATATCAATATTAGAGGGTGTTTAATATCCTGCAAGTGGTGTCTTTTTATCAACTGAAGGCAGAAGAAAGTGTCAGTCTACGGGCAGAAGTCTTAGAATTCTTCTGATTTGTGGACTGTTATATTTAGCCCAATATGGTCCATTTGAAAGCAGGATGACTGCTGAAATCTGTAAGTTTTCCCAGCCTCTTTATCACTAGAGTCTTTCAGAAGAAGAAAAGGACTATGCAGTGAAAATGTAGAAAATGTGATTCTGTGAACAGAGCAGGACATTTCACTGGATATGGTATTGACCTGTCCCATCTGATTTTAAAATGTGTTTGTGCTATCCCCACTGTTTTCCTAATGGCTAAAAGAAAAGCAGAATTCTCTTCACTCCTCTCCAACATAATGATGTAAATCACACTGTTTTAGGGAGATGTGCGGTGTTTATTCTGCAAGTTCCTTTTAAAGGAGAATTGTGTCTAACTTATATAGTGAATGCTTCTTGTTTTAATCTTCTAAGCATACAAAAAGGTAAAAACTGGAGCTTTCTGTTGATTTCAGAAAGACACCATAATTCTCTGAAGACAGGACTCAGCTGTTTGTCTTTGAAAAGCTGAAGCTTTGGAAAGTGCTTAACAATTCTAGTCCTCCTATTTTCTGGCCAGCTTTATTGCTGTTACCAAAAGACTCTTGCTGTGGTCTGATAATGTCTAGTACAGGTGCTTGAATAGAGGGTGTATCAGAGCTCAGAGCACCAAGTGACATCCTACCGAGGCATTATTTCTAGACTGTCAATGAAGCTGAAAGCTCCTGAGGAATTCAGAAGTGGGCCACTACTGAAGGCTGATCAAAAGGAGTTGGAAATCAAGGAATTGCCTCTAATTGGATCCTTACAGCACTTACAGAGAGAATTCTTTCAGAAACCTACTTTTAGAAAGCAACATGTAGAAAATTTCAAATGCTCTATAGCTAGAGTAGCAGTAATTAAAATTGGACTACCATTCATTGTATACTTTAGAAATGACTGATTCCCTGAATGCCCAGAAAAGCCCTTTTCATCCTTACCAAATAATATCTGAGCCTAGGACATCCTACCCTCTCTATTTTCAGATTCTGTTCTACTATTATCATCTTCTCTGTGTTAGCAAACCCTGCTCATGTGCTTGGGAATAGTATGAAGTATTTAGTTCATGTTTAGATCAGTGTAGTTCTTCGAAGGGCTGCAAGGCAAAAAAGGGATCCCTTGAATTTGAAACTCCCTCAACACTGTGCTGAAACTGGTGGCAGGTTAGAGCACGGCTGTGCATTTACAATGTTACTTTTGGATGACACCGCAATATTGAAGGTGTCTGCCCTGCCACAGAGAATATTGACATGATGGTTAGAGGCACATATCAATTAGCTGAAATCAGAGTGCTTATTCTCATGAAAATTATGGATTATGAAGAAAGTAAACAAACTCAAACTAACATCTGTCATATAGCACCTACAAAAGATTTCTCTTTTCATGTCTCAGAGCTGTCTTGGGTTAGACATAAATCATATTTTGGCAGGGTTTAATAAAATACAAATTATGGAACTAGTGAGCCATGATCAGTACTTCCATCAGACAAATTCAAATGGGTGTACCTTTTAACTAAACTGTAAATAGATTAAATTACAAACATAATACTCTGAACTTTTGTAACTTTACAGATTTTGGAGGAATGTGAGCTTTCATTCAGAACTCATTCCTAAAGTAATGCTGAGCATGACTGTTTAAAATGTTTGTTATGAGGAAGGATTAGAGGGATTTACCCAACATTATATCAGATGCTGTATGTGTTCTAGATGGGTACATAATCATTTTTTGTCGCTTTAATTTGCCAGCAAAGCCCTATTAAAAAAAGGAGCAAAAATGATCCTTAAACACTTTGCAGCATACTGCTAGGCTCAGATTTATCCTGCTGAACAACAAGAGCATAGACAAGGTGTTTAAATTAGGAGAGGAGCTGCTGTAAGCTTTCTCTGTAGTCAGGACAGGCAGCTCCAGCCCATGACTCACCCTGACCTGACTTGCCCTTGGGAGGCTGCTACCCTGGAGATAGCTGCATCTCCCTGCTGTGCCTGCTTTTAGAAGAAAGTCTCAAAGCACCTACACTCCTCCATTTGGCACCTCATCTAAATGCGTTATTTTTGACTGAGGTGCTGTGATTCTCCTCTCCTTTCTATCTTGTAGAATTGATATTGCTGTCAAAAACACGATCACATTTCTGCAGCAAAATATTAGAGAAATAAAGTGTGAAATCTTAAGGGGAAAAAATAAAAGTTGAAAAGGAAAAAAATAGTTCCTATGGGTAAACATTTTGATCAAAACACTTGCAAGAAAAAGCACAAAATGGAAACTTTTTGTGAAATGTCATTCAGTTTTGAGTGAATCTGGAGGGAACCTTATCTTTACTTGCTCTTTCTCTCTTTTGCCTTTTTCTCTTTTGTTCTTTCAATTGTCTCTTGGAGTAACTATTGCATATTGCTCATGCAGTTTAAGTATTAAAGAACTAAGGGGGGGAAAATACTAAAATGAAGGCTAGTTCAACTAAATGGCCTGTGTGGTTTACTTTCATCAGAAATCACCTTCACATCATGAACTACCACCTGAAAACTGTAGAAATGCTCAGGTAGCCAAGCACCTTAATAGAGCAATGTACATATGTAGTTGTACATATGAATGATGTTAAATTGCTCCAACGCTTCCTTGCTTACACTTTTCTATAGCCTAATCTTTGAAGGTTAACCTAATTCCTTTTACACCTCATTTTCAGACAACTTCTCTAGATATGCAGAAAGGTGAAAAAAAATATATAACGGTTTTACCGGTGAAGTCCTAGAACAAGTAGTATGCATGATTTGTCACATATTTCCAGAAATAAGAGGTATGTCTGGGCTGCAGTTTACACATACATGTCCCATATTCAGCCTGACAACTCTTAATGGAAAATGGCCTCCATTTCACAGATTCCTCATAAGTGATATTTTGCCTGTTTTTACCACCCCACTTCACTAATTCTGAGGAGCTTATTAGCAGACTGAATGTGTAACATTGTTTTTAACCCACAGAATGAAAACTGTATGTTTGCAGAAGACTAAGCTTCTTTAAATCTAGAGTTCTCAGTAATAAATGAACCCTTAATAAGATTAATCCACAAAATGGTAAAGCAAATGCAAACTAACATTTTATGATTTAAAACTGACACATATTTTAGTGTTTCGTTCTCATTTAATTAAAAACAAACAAACAAACAAACAAACAAAAAAACCCAAAAACATTTCAGATGATAATTTGTTAAACAATGAGCAAAAATATGTCCATAAAGCTTTTACTTATATTTTGGAACTTGTTGCCATTGTATTTATTTCATTTTACAATGCAGAGAGAGATAATAAAAAAATATATTAGAAAAAGCTGTTGCAGAACGTAAGTTTGCTGCTTTGGGATAAATGAGTAATAGCTACATAACTGTCATCACACATCACTTTTAAGCCTTCTTTCTTGGTATACAGCTGTGGTTTTGGGCAATGCAATTAATTAGAGAGTGAAATCAAAGCCATGTATCTTTCTTCTCATGTGTGATTTTTACTCCCTGTCTTTATATGGCTATCATGCCCTTCTAATTATATTAGATGCAATTAAATTGCATCTTTCCAACCAACATTTCCATCTTCCTGTCAAATTATATATGTATGGTCAAAGAAAAACATATCAATAAGTGAAAGGCACTAGTGTCACTTGTAGATAAGAGGAAAGAAGACCTTAAGAAATTGCTGCTCTTTATGATCCACAGAGCAACCAGGAACACTGTTGTCATTCTAGGAAAAGGAGAGATATAGTCAGACAATTCTTTGACATTTAGGATCAGATTTTCAAAAGTTTCTAATGATCAGCAGAGTCTTCATTTAGGGGTGCTGAGTTCAAAATAGCTTAATTTAAATCCACAAAAATGTGAAAATATTCGTAGTTATAATATTTACATTTAAAAAATAAATACATAATTATTTTTGCTCTTCCAGTGTTTTTATGATAGTGTAGTTTTATTGAATTTGCAGAGTTATTCTTAACTGTTCCTTCGAAGCCCAAAGTGAAATTGTACACTAGATACCCTATCTCTGAAATGAACTTCTGCATGTTTTGTGAATATGACCAAGAGTCAAAGATGTTATTCCAGGAACAGGTTGAACAAAGGATAATTAATGATCCTCTGGATAGATCTGCTGATACATACTTTGCCACAAATGCAACAAGAGCCCTGAGAAAGACTGAAGGACAAAAGGCAGCTCTTGTAGGAATATCTGCCCCTTGTTCAAACCAGTTTTGATTGCCACAGTTTTTACAGATGTCTACAAGCCCAACTACAAATTTTTGTCTCAGCCAAAACTCCACACTGAGGAAAGAAAATTCATATAAACCTAATATATTTTTTTTCTGCATTTCACAAAATACTGCTAGACTTACAAAGATTATGTGAATTATGTTTTGTCTATCCTACCTAGTCAAAAAAAGAAATCTGTGGGAAAGACATACATTTCCAAGGAAAAATTATTTTAGTCATGAAATAATTCTTTGTGTATTCAGCCCAACTAGAAGTATTAGACAATGTGTTCTCAGGAATATCAGAGAACCCAATTTCTTTAAGAGTGTATTTCCTTCTTGTGCAGCTAATAATTTTGTGATAGTCTTACATCTAATCCAGAAAGATTTCTCAAAGCTTTTCCATCAGTATCAAGACCTTCATCATCATAAGATCAGAAGCTGATACTCAAAACCTTATTGAAATCTCTATCAGAGACATCAGCCACATAGTAGTATCTCATTTCTCCTAGAGACCTGCCTTCCACATGTAAACAACATGAGTTTAGTGAGGCAGAAACCCCTGAAGTCATCTGTGTTCCATCACAACAAAGTTCCTCTTGTTCCCTTGGAGGGTGTGATGCATCTCATCCTAAAACAGATCAGAATTTTGCCCATAAGTGTCTCTTTTTCCAATAAATATAAAGAGAACTTCAATAAATAGCTTAAATGCAGACATCTGTGTAGCAAACAATTACATTTACATGAAATGAAATTTCACCCTAAGGGTCTATAATTAAAGTGTGATTATATTCCTAAATTACATGGACAGGATCCCACCCACTGTCTTTAAACTACTGTTGTTGCTATTATTTATTTGCAGTGAGCTAGAACAAGCAGATTTGGATCAAGGTTGACATCTCATTATACTTAGTCTCATACAATGATTATCTCAAAGCATGAGACTTTCATTTTAAAACTGAATATGAATGAGTAGAACACACAGAAGGGGGAAAGTGAAGAAACACAACAGTAACATTATGTGGCTATACACATTAACCATGAATTCATGTATTTAAGTGCAAGTCATCATTTATTTGCTCCATGATGAATCATCGCAAACCATAAATCCATAAATTGGATTGTGATACTCACAATCTCTCCTGACTCCTATCTGGACAAGATGTCCTGGCATGTAATTCAAGTAGCCTTTGGAAGAAGAAGATACAAGCTTTACACAAGAATAACACAAGCCACATTTTGCAAAGAACCAAAATATAGTGGGCAAAACTCTTTCAAAATCCTTCTTTTAGATAGTGCTTTTTTCTTTTTTCCTGGTTTGCTTTTGCCACTTGTGATATCAAATAACAATAATAAAAAAAATCTAGAATTGTACCTCTTTTTGTCACAACGTATCATGGTAAAATATTCTCTGTTGTTACAGCTAGACCACTAGTAGCAACCAAAGTATGCAGGTTAAGGTCAGCTAGTTTTGCTGTGTCTGCAAATTGTTTTGACTTGTCCTTGTGGGAAATTTGGGTAATTTGTTAAAATGGAACCCAGATGAATATGGAGAGAGAAAGGTGGAGTAACCCAGAGATGAGGACATACTCCCTTCTGTCTGTTCTCACAACACCTATTTCAATTTTTAAAACCATGAATGAAAACAATAAAAAATTAAGAAAACAGACATCTAAATAGGAATGGATGAAAGCAAAACATATTACAGATTGATCAAAAAAGAGGAGGCCCCCAAGCAGCCTTCTGGGTATGCTGTGAAAAAAACCTATCAGGAAATATGTGATAGCATATGGAGAGGTGGATGATAAAACCTTTCAAACACAAAATCTGCAAAGGGCGAGATACCAAAATCTGCTGGAAGAAACTGGTGAAATGCAGACACAGACCATGTTTGGAAAAGCACCGGATGTACCTTACAAGCTTCCAAGCTTTTTTAAGTAATGAACTCGTGTGGTTTTCCTTTTGTCTTTTTTTTTCTTCCAAAGGATGATTAGTTTCCAGGCATTAACAAAGTGTGCAAAAGTATTATGTGCATGCAAAGACATTGCTAAATGTTGCACATGAAGAAGTCTGTCATCAATATTTCAAGCAATTACTCTGATATCATCTTTCTTTTGTTTACAGTAGGCTACCATGAACAAGGATGTCCCTCAGGAAAAAGGGTTTGGGGAGGGGAGAGGATGTAGGAAGAAAAAGCTCTGAAAACAATATTTGGCTTGAAGCTTTTTCTAAGAAAAAAAATGAATCATGCACAAAGTTTTCAGTGCAACAAAAGAAATCTTGTTTGCTCGCCAAAAAGGTTTGTTATAGCAATGACAGGAAGCAGGAGAAAAAGAGGTGGGATCCAAGGGATTTTAAGAATAAAAAAAAAAAATAAAAAAGTTGTCTACAGATTATGAGGAAGCTTAGCATAGTATGTATGTGTGTCTTTTTTCCTTGGTAGATAAGTTTTCCTTGGGTAGCTGATAAAGTAAATATTGGTTCCATGTTCAGCAATGCTTTAGTTTTAGCTTAATTTCTTGAATAAAAGGAAAAAGGAATGTAGTTCAGTCATGCTTTTTTTTTTTTTTTTTTTTGGTAACAGTCTGAAGAATGAAAGCATGATTCATTTCATAACAAGGAAATGATGCTGCAGCTACATGTAGAGCAGGAGTTCTTGATCTGCACTTGTTTGTATCCCACCATACATCAAGGAGGAGCATGCCTGCACTGGGAGATCTGGGCTGTTTGCGCCACGCCGGGAGATGAGCAAAGCTGAGACTGGGGTCTGGATTGCAGCTCTGTCTCTGACCTCAGGTTTCTGAGCAAATTAGACCATGGAGAGAACTGTAATGTGTGATGTAAAGACAAGTGAGTAATGCTGCAAGATCCAGCCTGGGACCAGACTGGCACCTCTTAGATGTGAGGGCATCTCAGTAGGCTGTGTGATGGCAGCAGCACTTTCTCCCAGCTATACCGTGTGCTTCACCAGCCCTCCCCTGCAGATGTGGCAGTGGCTGGCTGTACTGTGTTAAACCAGGAAAAAGCTTCCAACTTTCTAGGATAGCGTTAAGTGGTATACAGCCTTAATACAATCTCTATTGACCAGAACAGACACAGGAGCTGCTGTCCTTATCAAGATACAGAACAGCCTAGCACCATTCTAGCACATCTAAGGCACTGCTAGTGATGCATCTTGAAGATAATTCATCCGATCCAGCAAAGATTGCAAGTTTTAATATCAATCTTTAAAATTATAAAACATGGGTTGATTCTGCAGCTGTTACGTGAATAATCTTTATGAATTGGCCCACCCAGCCATCCACAGTACAATATTAATCATATTCGATCCATCTAAACCAAATCTGCCTAGTCATAAACCATCTTTCATGAGGTGATTTTTGTCAGACAGTGATATTTCCATGAGAGTTAGAACCTAAGGATATGACTAGGGTCTCAGGGTTTCCTCCTGTCAGAAGCAGACCTCTACTTTCTAGCCCAACTGTGATGGCAGCATGCAAAAAATCCTCAGGAAACTGGAAAATACATCTCCTTGTTTAACGTAAACATATGAATGTGTGAATAGAAAATTATATTAGAGGCCTGCAGAAGGAGCTTGCAAGCTAAAACCATCCATCTCACTGAAATAAGATTTTAATACCCTTTAACAGAAGATTGTCCTTATATAGCACTATCAAAATCCTTTTATATAACCCTTTTTTTTTGTCTCTCTAGTCATAGGAAATATGGTTTTCATCATCTAACTGCACTTTCTTACCTTAATTATGAAATCACAATTTAGGAAAACAATATTCTTTGTGTTTTGTAGGTCTCCCCTATGAGGAATGCAGGCTGCTGCAGTATGTTTGTTTAAGTACCATGCTACACTAGACTGTAGTTCCCACGTGACTCGCTAGCTCAGTTTTTATTGCCCCTGGCACTCTTTTATTATTTATCTTGTTTCTGAAGTTCCTTGCAAGGAGATTAGAAGCTTTTACCAAAAAATACAACAGGTTCGGGGCTCATTTTAAATGCAGTTATTCACCCCACAAAGGAAGGATGAATAACTTTGTGACTGAGTCACAAAACTGGCTTTAATGCCTGCCTCCTGACTCTGGTCAGGCTGGTATGGGGTCACAATGTTGGCCATCTTAACATGCGGTGTTAAGAGCAAAGGTAAAATAAGAAGGCAAAGGAGGAGATGGGGAAAGAAGTGTGGTGAGTAAGAAAGCATTCAAGGCATTTGAACTTGTCTGTGGAGGGATTAAAAGATGAATCTGTAGCTTTGAACAGGATCCCAAAATTACTGAAGAATCTGAGACACGACTGAGGGTAGGAATGAAAATCTGTCTTTCAGCCACTGACGTGACATGAGGGGACATCTGCCAGCTCAGGAGGGAGTCCAAAGCCCAGGAAGATAATCAAAGCAGTAATAAAATTTCATTCAGGAACTCATTTTAAGTTAACGCTTTCCACTATGGCTACATTTTAGAGCAAAAGGTGTCTTTCCCACATTTTAGTATGCAAATATGCTCCCCCAGCCCCCTTTACATCATACTAAGCAAAGTAAGCAGGTGGAGTCTTTTGAGCTAATGTTAGACCAAAATCATCATCTAGCAATCAGTGGTGCCTAATAGATGCCTGCAGATGCCTAATTAACATTCATAGAACACTTGAATCCCCTAGATGAAGTCAGTATACAGTAAAAGCATAAATTATTATTATTATTGTTGTTATTATTTATTATTGCTATTATTTATTATTATTATTGTGTAGCAACTTATTCAGAGAATAATTTTGACTATTCTAAAAAAAATGTTTTATTATTCCTTTTGCTAAAAGAGAATCAAGTAAAGACCAATTGAGAAAGCTTTCTTCCTACACATTAATTATTGTACTCCTGTATAAATAGTTACAAACCCATATTAAAAGGTTCTCAGGAATCTCAGGAGTTTGGATTTCTAACAAAATCTAAGATTTTGCTTAAATTTGACAGAAAGTTGGACAATCAACAATCATTAATGTGTTTGAAATTTTAAAGCAGACTATTCAATCATGTTACAGAGCTGCTAAAAGCATTCTGAGTCCTTTCCTTGTCCCTGACCCTTAAACTGATTTGCATCTGGATATTTAAATACTTTGCACAGCTGTGTCTTCCAGACTTCGCCTTCTCCATCTGCTTGTTTGTTTTCCTGGTTTTATTTTTCAGGCTGTTATTTTGTATAAGCAAAATTATCCTTTTATGTCTCCTTTGTCTCTGTTGTTTCTTCTAGATATTGTAATCTACAGCATCTGTGGTACTTCTCCCATTATAGATTTATATTCTACTAGGTAGTGTGGGATAAAGATAATAAGCCTCAATAGAACATGAGACTGATGCCTTAGTTCAACACATAAATCCCCAAAGCTTTTTGCTGAATTTTTCTACATAGTATCCTTTTAGAGTATAAATGACTTCTGTTGAATTTTTACATGTATCACAGGTCAACTGGCCATTTGACAGAACAAAGATACTCTTTAAATTATCAAGTGACGCTTTTTTTGTCAGATAATCTGAATACTCTGACAGTAAATCTTCCTACAAACTGGGTGCCTGACCCTAAGAAAAGTAACAATTCAGATTTGATTTTTAAAGCATTTTTCTGATTTTGGATCAACATGTTTGCAGAACGAAAGGATGTGTCCTGACCTTTTTATCTCTGAAGGGTGGGAAGGAACCTCAGATTCAGAAACTTATCTCTTATATCCTAGAAACAAACTGGGCCAAGTTTTCAAGTTCTGTCTTCCGGTTATTTCTAGATTACTGAGCTTTACTTACTCTGAACCATTCCATAAAGGAAGTTAAAAAATAATGCCACTGCTTAGCTATATACTTAAATATGAGCTCAGCTTTCAGCACAAACAGATGTTCTTTCCTTAGTTGGGATGGGCTGAAAAAAAAAAAATACAAAATTGGTTTGATGTGTTCAGTTCTAAGAATCTGTTAATGACTTATGAATGGGACACACAGATGCCTCTGTTAGGTCAGGATCATGGCTTTCTTACAAGATATCAGAAGTAGATATAATAGGATGAAAGATAGCGGTCTCATACTGAAGAGCAGTGGTGTTTATAATACCTGACAGATTTCATATTCATTAATGCATCACTAATCCTTAGTTCCCCATGAGTGTTATCCTGTACAGAACCCTCTCTATGTGAAACAAATAGCAAGATCAGAATCTTACCTGCTTAAAGAAATCTCTCAGATTACCTTAAAATTTAATTTGTCAAGTTTTGTAATAGCTGTTATATCCTGTTGAATTGTTGTGAAATGTCAAGAGCAAGGCAGCAAAACATGCCCTACTGAACAGAAGATTAGGAAACAGGAATCACAGAAATCCAATTCTGGATGACCTTAGGGAGAGGGAGTGGAAAGAAGGTAATGCCAAATTTTCATAGTAGTTTCTGATCATGAGCTTTGCTCTTTGACACAGTTTGCATTCAATTTGCGGGTGGTTCATGGTATTTCTAGTTCCCCTTGGCTCCATGGAAGTCTTTAAAATGTCAGGAATTGCTGTCTGAGCCTCACAGGGAAATCTAACTATATCCAGGTAATTTCCCAGTAGTACTATAAATAATGAGCACACATCACCTTGAAAAAGAAACCTTAAAGGAAAAAAAACAGCACCAAGCTTAAGGTGAGTGTTTACACTTCAGGGTATCCAATTCACATCGTATTTATTCATCAGTTCTTTTGGATTAACAGACTTTAGAGGAAAGACCATTAAATTACCTAATCTTCATCTCCTGTTTATCACAGATGCCTAACAATTCCCCAAGTTATCCCTGAATTGAGTTCAGTAATTTGTGTTTGATGGAAGGTGATTTGTTCATACACCACCATTCATCAGCTCCTCCAACGTCTGTACTGAAGCCTACTGTGTACTAATTTTAATTAGGTCATGGCTGTATTAAAAGTTGTTGCTGATTTATAATTTTGCAGTTGTGTTCAGGAATCCCAGTTGTAGACCATTTTGCTTTCAGCATTCAAAAGTGCAATAGGAATTTATTCCCTGCCTCCCACAGATTACAGTCTAAAATAATTCACTTGGGAACAGTAAACTCCCCTTGCTTTCTTATAGTTCTCCAAAGGCTAAAGCTTTGGTTAGATAAGTGCTAACGGTTTATTATTGCTAATGCTAATTAAAGAAAAATTAATGATTCAACACAATTTTTTAGAGAAAGCTTACCAAAATGAAGAGCTAAGGTCTCATTCTTACCATTTAGGTTTTAAGCTCTACTTCCAACAGTGAAAAGAAGGAAAATATAATAGACTCACTGACCACCCTAGGGACTGAGACACCTGAAGGATTTCATATTCCCATTAAACAAGTGTCAATAGCAACCCTGAGGGTGACTCTTGCTGTATTTACCTGTCAAGTTTGACAGTTATTCTGAAGTGCACTGATTTATGTACCTGTAATAATGGCACTTTAGGAGCTGTATGTGTTTTATTACTTGATGCCATAGGTGTATAAGACAGCAAATGTTGGCTTTAAGGCTCCTGATACTGGTTGAAAAAGCCAAACCCATATGATATAAAAGGCTGATTCTATATTATCTTGTTCAACTGGCTCAAATTTGGTCAAAAATAGTTGAAGAGTTAACTTTGTACTAACAGTAGGTACAACTTTGTACCGCAATAGGTATTGTTCATCTTCACCATTCCATCTTATTACAAGAACTGATATAATTTGTTCTTCTGTCTTTGAGGAAAAAACAAACAAACAAACAAACAAACAAACAAACAAACAAAAAAAAAAACACAACAAAAAACACAAAACAAAACAAAACAAAAAACATAATACCAAAATAAACTCTGGCATGTGTACTCTGGCTAATGTGACAGAAGTACAGCCAACTGATCACATCCAAGCTGGATCACACTTGTTTTATAGAGGAGTGATTTTACTATTTATCACTAGCAAACATAGTATTGGTGACAATGGAACTACAGTGTAACATACCACACTTGAAGGAAAGCTTTATGAATAGTCTTCTATACCATTTCCTGACACAGCATCTTTTGTCCCAATCAGTATTGATAGGAACAACTCTAAGGTGTGGAGAAATCCTCCATGCCCCAACTGAAATACCCTCTCCTTCAAAACTGACTGCAGCTGTTAGTGTCCTCCACCCAAACGACCAAGGCATACACTTAACCTCAAACTGACAAAAGGAAATAGTTTCATACCTGACAAGGGGGTAGTTTTTCATTTCCCCCACCCAAATACCACATGGGAAATATGTTAGGTGGGTAGATCTAAAACACACCCCAAATAATCCCATGGTTGTTCTAGCAGCCAAAACATCCTACGGTGTGTTTACACCATGTCCTCCTGATGAACACGTCCTGGGTGAGGCTCTGCGGCTGGCTTTATTTTCCACATTCTACAGCTATCTGTGTGTCATTTTCATAGAATTATATGAAAATGCTTTCCAGTTTTTACAGACTTCTTTGGAAGTAACTGCTTTTACCTACAACAAAAGAACAGTTTTGTTTCTTAACAGCACTGAGGATAAGCCAAAATGCACTAATTTCTCCTCACTTGTAAAACATTTAACATATCGCTACCCACACCCTGTAATTTCAAGACTCCTAGGATTTATATTTTAAAAGCATAATTGAAACTTCTTGGCAACGGCCTTATGACTTCCAGTCAAAATGGTTATAGAAGAAAAATTTTCTGTCTTCATGTAAAAGAAATCCTGCCTAAATTAAAAGCAGTTGATATTAGCTCTTTTTCTCCTATAATAATATCTACCATTAAGATGACAGCTAAAATATAAGGTGTTCTTGCATTTCAAGGGACTATGTGAAGAAAAAGGGTTGGTGGGGTTATTTTAGAGATGATAAGCTGAACTCATAATATATATTGTCAAAACAACTGCTCGTCTACATATGGAAATGTATTTTTAATTTAGAGTTTATTCAAGATCTTAACTCATCATACCATAATAATTCAATACCTAATCTAGCATAGGAAAGAAAGTCCAAATGTTCATATTGTGTGTGTTATACTGCAACCATAGTTTTCTTAAAATTCTAAAATCATTTAGATTAAATAATTTAATCTATATTATCTCATTGTTATTTCAAGAAAAGTGGGTGCAGTAGTGTAGTTGAGGTTCAGCACTTTCTTCTGCTCTATCCAAAAGTATATGTAAAAGCTCTGGAGGGAAGCAGGTCTCCAAATCATACCAATGTAGAGGGCACTCAGTCTCCTAGCAAATGCAGATACTTACATAGTGTCAGTAAAGAACAATAACCTAAAATAAAATTTCAGCAAAATGGGTCTGATGACATCAAGACGACAAACATTCTCAGGAACCATAAAACACCATAACCCGAGCTCAAAGGTATGTCTTTGCTTTCTGGACTGTTAACCTTGTGTCTGTCTAAAGAGCTCCTAAAAACTCCTGCTACCTGTATTGCACCATCTATTTTTTCCCCAGTTTCTGCCAGGCAGAAGACTACACACTAGTCCAGCATCCTTGGCTTCCAGTGCCATGGACCTGGGGCAGCAGCAATCCTCTTTCCTCTTCAGAATAGAGTCACAGGGTTCTACAGCCACTGCCTGGCACAACATTTAGCTGCTGTCCAGAGCAACAAGCATGCATCTGCCTGCCCTTCTCTGCTGGTGAATGTCCCCCTGTAATAACACTTGACCTATAGTAATCCCCACTTAATACTACACAGGCAAAAAATTGTTCTGATTTTTCTTGCAAACCAGTATTTTGTTTTCTACATGTTTCATTAGCTTACAGGGAGAAAAAAAAAAGGTTTAATGTTGACTATAGTTCATTTCCTGCTCAGTTCTATTGCCTGTAGGCCAGAGACTGATGGCAGGCCTACAATAATAAATCAAAATTAAAGGCCAGACCTGAATTTCAATTATTCAAAGTAGTGTTGAAAAAATGGGCTCTCACTGCTGGGATCTAAGTTAACAATTATACAATTACATTGATGAAATGGTAGTTATCAAAGAAAAATGTGAGATTTGTGAAGGGGACAAAATTTACTCAGCAGTTTACCTGAAGTTATAAAATTCTATTGCAAAGGAGATGAGAATGATAACTAATTTTTCTATATTTGTAATATTTCTCTTATATTATCACTTATAGTGGGTAAATCAGAGATGGCCTTAGAGGACATAAGAAAAAAATGTTAAAGTTATGCTTGTGAAAAGCCAGATGGAGTGCCATGATTGTAATTTTGAACTTTTTTTATGCCTTCTTCATCTGTGTAGTCTTGTCTGTAGTTGAACTCTAAGACCCTTAGGGAAGGGAAACTTAATTCATCAGAGAAAGAGTTCCCTTTGTTCTAGATCCTGTATAATGCTCAGCAAAAGCAGTCTTAATCCCCTTAACACAAATAAAAACAAATAAAGGTATCATAGTAATGTAGCATTGGAAGAGACTTCAAAGATCAAGTAGGCTATCTGCTTGCTTTGAGGAAGAATTAAATGTGCCTAGGCTATCCATGACAAGTCTGTCTAGCCCATTCCTAAGATAGACTTCTCTTTTTGGGAGAGAAATTGGATTCTTCTGTTATTTTCTGAAGCCTGCCTCACTGCTTAGCTCTTCTTAAGAACACTTTAGAAAGTGTTTCCAGTATCCATGTGGGTGGGAGAAACAAGGGGAAATTTAAATTATGATAAAATGTTAGTTTGGTTTTTTGGTCAGGTACCTAAATATGACACATGCTGGTAAGAGAAGGAGAACCCTAAATCTCAGCATTATAGCTTTAGAGAAAAAGCATATTTTATCTGTATCATCAGAATACTTCTGATGTAAGTGCTTAGTTTTCAGATATTGAATTGCTCTTAAGTAGCTCCAAAGTAAAAATCCATGAAACCTATGTTTCTCAACAACACAATAAAAAGTTATGAGTATTGCCTCTCCTAACCTTCCCCGAAGTTTTCATGTATAAAATGCTCCCTTGTTTTCTGAGGACATCATCTGCATGATTTTCACAGTAAAGACAACCTTGTATCTTACTAACATGGATAGTGTGTTCTATTCCATCATTTCATGGCTGCTAACATATACCCTTGAAATTATAACATGGAAAATATATCACAATGTAAAATTTTCTTTATGATATTTTCTTCCCACTTTTTTTATATGTATGTATATTGGAAAACATTCTGTGAAATAATCTACTGTGGAATAATATCTTGCTTTTCTCTTTGGGGTTCATTGAACATAAACATATATGTCCTACTGTTACAGTTTGGAGGATATTCTATGTAAATTTAGGTTAGTAAAACCCAACATTGTGTGTTGACAGACAGGGAAAGTACATTTATGATGCAATTAAGACATAGGTTTGGTGCACATATAGACATAACTGGATTATTTCTTATCTTCTAATCACCTGCTTTGTTCCTGTACTGATGGCAGAAAACCCACCAGAATATTGGTTTTGCTGTGAGCAAAGAATGCTTGCACATAAACCTGAATACTTGCTTGGCAGCTGTATCCTATAGTATTCAGTTTTAGATTAAAACTAGCTTGGTATGTGCTACATGTGTTACAATCACACTTCAATCCGAAGCCTCCATATACCCTAAATTGAAGCAGCAATGCATACTTCACACTCAGAAATGGTCTTCCAGCTCTGGCCATCTGTGGGGCAGATGTGCAACACTTTTCTCACAGCTCTAGATAAAACGGTTTCAGACCAACCTTCCTGTTGTGTTTCTTCTCATCAACCCATTTCCAGATCTCACTGCTGGCAGCACTCATATTGCATGTTTGGTTTAATAGCTTTGCACCCCTGATTTAATCTATCCCTTATGTGTGCACACATGCCCCCAGGCTCTCTTGGTAAAGTCCCTGAGGTGCTCACAAGTGAAGAGGGAGGAAGATGACAATGGTGGCACTGAAATGAAAGTTCACCTACCAAAATGAGAAAGTATTGCAAACCGTGAGAATGTGAGGTAAATTTAGGCACAGAAGCTGTCAAAGCAGGAATCCTGGACTGCCAACATATTTTAGGAGCATGTGGGCAGATTTTATCAAAAACAACCCTGTAGTCTCTCCACCACTATGACAACACAAACACATACCTCATTGCACCTATAATCTAGAACTGACTACATGTTAATTACAAGTAAAACATAAGGGTCTTTGGTGCGCTTCACTGTATGCATTTGCTTAACCACTTTCTTTCTCAAAAAACTACTATTCTATAATATGATGGAAGTGCTTTAGAGCAGAAAACACAACAGGGTGCTCTACCATCATATAAAATGTCAGCTTTAAATAAAAAACTTTTTTATCTTTTTTCACAATCTCATCAAAAAAAGTCAATCATTCCTCCACGTAGTTGTCAGACTTCACTTTCACACATGGCACTACTGAACGGAGATGACTCGCCACACAAACCCGTGGCCCTTCCAGCAAGCAATACCTGTCACACAGTGCCCAGTGACAGCATGGACTAAAAAGGAGAGGAGGGCACAGGTGGGATGAAGCAGGAGACTCTCAATGTGTTACCTTTTAACAGCAGAAAATGTACTTCTTTTGTCTGGTAACATTTGAATCAGAGCACTGCACATCATTGCCCTACAAACTACCCTGCTGCTCTTTCTGTGTCTGTAAAAGGAAATGGGAAACCATGAAGGAGTCTAATTTATCTCACCCTGGTTAAGTGCATTTCACCTGACAGATGTCCTCAGATTGTATGGTGAAAGTAATTATAAAACTGAAATATATAGCAATAAATGATAACAACTGCTTATTTTCTAGATCAGTATAGTATAGCTCTAGTCTGGGGATATCTGGTGCCATTTTCATAGAAATATTTTGTTGCTTTGTTTTTGCTGCTGCTGCTGCTGCTGCTGCTGCTGCTGCTGCTGCTGCTGCTGCTGCTGCTGCTGCTGCTAATAATAATAATAATAATAATAATAATAATAATAATAATAATAATAATAATAAATATCTGTTGTTAATACTAATAAAACTATTTAAGAGTTTACAGTTTGTTTTGTGAAGAAATAATAATGAAAAATAAATGTCTTTATGGTAACCTTTTGCTAACCTGACTTGTAAATCTTGTTATTTGAAATACACTTTTCGTCCCAGTTTGAATAAATAATTTTTTTCATTTATTGTACCATGAAGGACAAGTCTAGCAACTGTAGATACGCTAAATGAGAGTAATTACTGGTATTGCACAGATATCCATTACAGCCCAGCTAGCATTAGCATGTTGTATCCTGTTTGATGACAACTCAGCACAGTGGTATTTGCTAATGTTATTACTTCTACATTCAAAAGAAAGTGAAATGGGTCAAGATTCAGGAACTGTAACCATAGTAATGGGTAGCAGGATTCCAGCATTTAAAGGAGAACTGTCAAATTTTGAAGGAGATTAAAAATAGGAAAGTAAGATATAGAAAGAACATAAAAGACCATGACAAAGGCCCCAAACCTGCTCCTGGGGAAATTAACTAAGTTCCTGTCAACTTATTGGAAAGAAAAGCAGAGATTAGTCTAGTAATTAATCACCTTTCCTTATGAATTAAAATTGCTGGAGAGGATGCTTCTGCGCTTGGCGATCCAAGGAGGCCCAGCCAGGATGTGAAGCTCCATTCCCCAGTTCTGGCCTTTCCATATGCCAGAACAGAAGGATGCACGTTCCATTTTAAACAGTTAAAGACAGACTTTGCCAAATGCAACAAAGCTGTTTGCAGACTGAAACTTTGTTAATTTCAGCATGTATTTTTTCTCTTTTACCAATAAGCAAATATTTCACAACTCCTGAAGAAAAGCCATGTTCTAGATTCTCCTAAAATTTTAAGAGTCACATATTTAAACTGTATTTTATTGCCATTATGTCAATTTCCAGGTAATGAAAGTGTATGATCTCACACCACACTACATGACATTCAAATTATGTCATCACACCTAGGAAGTATTCATAACTTAAGTAATGTTTTATGAATACAGTTCAAAGCAGAATTTGGTCTAAGATGCTGAGATTTTAGTCACCTCCCCTTTGACATTTAGTAGATTCTAAATTTTAGATAATCAGAAAGTCAGTCTCAATTTTTTTCTGCTGTCTATAATTATTTTTACCTCTTAGATTATTTGTTTACGTAGTAATTGAATTGTTTTGATTTTTTAATATCCCTTAGAAAATAACAGATAAGATATTTTTTAACTTGAACAATGGTATCTGTGTTCTCCAATCTTATTTTCAGCATGCTTTCTTACCTTCCCTTTCAGCTTCTTATGCTTCATCAATTACTAAGGGTGCAATTTCTTTCAGTGAATTTTCTGCATCTGAAAGTTAGAGAGTTAGTCAAAATTATTCATCTAAACTTTCCCTATCAGTGGAGAGATTGACCTGTCTTTCCTCACTGAATACAGGAGAAGTCTAGATAAAGAGCTTAAAATAGTCAGCTAACTTTTAAATAGGCAATGCTGGATGAGATAGTTAACAAATAATGAAAATAAATGGTTGCTAGCCTCCCAGGATATTTCAGGTGTTAACTGAAGAACAAAAGTGTTTTGAGAATGCTGAAATATTTGGATAATACTACTTGGTTGCTTCTATTTCTTCTGGCTCTTATAAATACATATCCCATTTTAAAGTCAGTTCGCTTTTGTTAGAAAATAAATATGACTATGTGGTGGCTATCTTCCACTTGCTTTATTGCTTATAGGTAAAACCCTACAACTAGGAAATTTGTTGATAAAATTCAGGCTTCTGCCAGAGACATCACGTTTCTAGTCTTCCAAGGGAAACTATGGTGTCAGAGTACTGGTAGTCTGTCCATCTATGCCTTACCTTAATATCTTCAACTCTCTTAATATCTAAACTCTCTTTTGCTGATTTTATTCTTAAGCAGCCCCCCTAGCTGGCCTCTGGGTACATGTTTATTTTTCTCAGAGAGACACATTAAAATTACTTTTACCTTTCTTTGCCCATGCTTGTAGTTCCTTGAGCCTTTTCCTCTGTATGACCGTGTGCCTGCACAAGCCTGGCACCATCCTTTCTGCCCTGAGGTGCTTCAGAATCTCATCACCTCTTTATAATATTTTCTGTATCATATGCAGTCTCCAAAAATCAGTAACACCCACATCTCTACGGCTCCCTCTATATCCATTATACCCTCTTCCATATTCAGTTTCTCCTCCAGTGCTGCAGAAGGACATAAGCATGAGGAATAAAAGGGGAACTGTTCAGAAGAGAAGGAATTATGCTTCTGTAGAGAAAGATGAGGTTTACTGGCCTTAAAGCTTCTCACAGCTGAAGTGAGAGAGCTGATGTTTTATGATATGACAAAACAACATGAACCCCCAATCAACCAGATGTGATTAGTGGATGCAGCTTGCTGAGGTGCTTCTTATGCCAAATGCTTTTGCTCACATAGTAGCATAACAAATAATGTTAGAATGTTCTTTCAAAGTTTCATCTACTACTAAAATTTATCTCTGTAACCCCTTAGAGTCAATCAACAATCGGTTTGGGTGAAGGAGGTAAAACTGGAATGAGAAAGCAGACAGTCAGACCCAATATGCGCTTGTATGCACACACACACACAGACACACTGTGGCAAGCATTGCAGAAGCATATAATCAGACGTTTGTTTTTAAGGAGGACATAGAGTGATAGCTATAAAATATTTTGGATTTCCTTAGAGCTCCCCTTTGTAAATCATAATTGACTGAAATAAACCGTCAACTGCAATTTGTTAATTTTATATGATTTACTCCCAATGTCTGAATGTGAAAACCTGACAGAAAAAAGTGCTTTATAAAACATTAGTGATTTTTATCACAATTAGTGTTCTAGAAATGGATTTTTTTCAGTACTTAAGCCTCCTGAAAGTTTGTGATGAGCAGCCAGGGAAATGACTGCCACATGCCATTCAGTAACAAGGACAGCAAATAAATTACTAATAAACTGTTAGCCTGTTTGAGACTCAGAACATTTTCTAAAGGGGAAAAAAGATTCTTTATAATCATTACCATACTGGAGTTTAAAAAAAAAAATCACAATTTGAAACTGTATTTACTGATTCTTTAAAGAGGACTGCATTTAAAATAGCTGCAACAATTTGTACAATGTTTAGTATCACAAGAGGTTCCTGTCTTAGAATGAATATTTCTCTTTAATGCAAATGCACTATAGAACACAACACTGCTTGAAAATAACATCACCAATTTAAGAGGAAGTGAAAAGAGCTATATCTGCCTGAAACTACTAAGTTCAAATCTGAATCATGTGATTTGAGATTTGAGCAGAAATATGTGATTTGACCTCCTCTTGAAGAACAAAACAAATTGAGATGTATTCATTAAAAAGGTTAATATACTTTAGAGGGAATATAAGTGTATACTGAGAGCATCAAGAGGCTTTCAGTGGGAATGGAATGATATCTCCACTGTAAGCAGTAGTATCAGCGTTGGGGTGTATAATGCACTAATATTTGTTTCTGATGATATGAGCCTCGGCAAACCTCCTGCAATAAAATATGTGGTAACACAAAATTCAGTCTTAAACACTGTCTCCACATCAGTTAGAAAGTGCATAGGTCTTTAATCAGATAAAGAATGTCATGATAACACGTTATGTTTAGCCAGCACCTAATGTCATGAAATATCACCTAAATACTTGTCAAAATTTTTTTTGAGAAAGAGACTGGATCTTACTAGTGACACATTTGACAGGAATGTTGGTTTGAATCTTCCCTATGATCCCAACTCAGAGATATTCAGATTTACTAATGGACTCCTGGGAATAACTATGAAAATAACTGTTGCTCTCTTGAAGAGAATAAGGAGAAAGAGCATTCCTTGCACTTATTTTGAAACTACAGGTCTGCAATTGTCTGTACTGGCAGCTTCAACTTAAAATTCAAAAAGGTGACACTGGTTGTAGCAGATCTGAAGAATATCTGTCCCACTTATATCTGGCTCAGAATTAGCCATGAGATGAGCTGTACACTAGGTCAACAGTAGCAGAAGGTCAAGCAAAATGGGAGGGGGAAATTTTACTGGAATTTAGGATTCCATACTAATGAGTTTGGAGAATTTTCAGGCTGATACTCTCTGCAAAGGAAGCCATATAGATGCAGAGCATAGCCATCAATTTAGATTTATTTTTGTATTTCCTGCTGGCTGGTTATTAGAGTTCTTAATTCATTTTTTCCCATGTTTTCCACGAAGAATGAATTTACAAGAATGAATGATAAAGTCCCCATCTTGACAAACCTTTTTTCTTAGGATTCATGGAGTATTGTACTGTATATTGCAGTGACAAATCTATATTAGAAGTTTAGGGTGGGGTAGTTTTTTAAAAATTTTTTTGTTACTATAATTAAATGCAAGGTTGCTAACAGAAGGCTGTCTTCTCAATGGTAACAAAATGTAGTAACAGTTCAACAATTCCACTCTAAAGGCTGTTTTACCTTTACTCTTGATCAACCATTTTCACTGAAGTCTGTGTGATTCATTGGATGTATGATTTTGAGGATTTATGTATCTTTTCAACCAAAAAAATACGTGAGTGCCCTTCCGAAAGTTATGGTGGACAGAATATGACATTTGACCTACACAGTAAAATTTCTGGTTATCTTTTCTTTGATAAAATCCAGTTCCCTATTTTTTGGAGCATAGGTTTTAAATAGGATGGAAAAGAACCTTTTTGTAAAATATGTCTCCTCTGTTGTTCCCGTTAAAACAAGCCACAGCATGTTGTAAGTCATGTCAGTCTTTGAGAAAAGTAAAGGATCTCTCCAAAAACCAGGGCAGGTGCTTCTCCTGTGCCTTCAGCACCATCCCCTGCTGGAGCCAAACGCTGAGGGGGGAGGAAACTACTGCATGGGAAGGGATGAGCGGATTAGGGAGGGAGATATGAACAAGAGACAAGCACATTCAGAAAGAGGACCAGAGGGGAGTCTGGAGCCAGAGTTTTACACAAAACCACAACAGAAAAATCAATTGATCGTCATTAGCCATATACAGGGGTAGCTTTCCTGTAATAATTTATGTTTAAGTCAGATATGGAGGTGCTACACAGAAGGTGAGAACACAATTTCTTCTCTATCATAATCCTATCCTTGTCCTTTTTTACTGAGACAGAAGAAAAGTTAATGGTGGTGATAATGGTGATGTTTTTGCTGTTTGTTTGATGTGGTCACTGCTTCCTAGGAACGGATCTGAGAGCATAACATACAATTTACACAAGCCAATGAACTCACCACATTTACAATAAGTTCTTAGGGGGCTGAAGATGAAATACCAGAAGCATCTCCCTCTGTGGTTTGCATATACTGAAATTTAAATGGATGCTGATTTGTGCTGACATTCCTCCTTACTTTCCAAGGCTGTAATGACTAATAAGTCTGTAGAAGTATAATCTCAAACTTTACTAAAAGCTTCCACTTTTCTCAACAATAAAATTTAAGGATTCATTTAAATTAGGAACCTCCTCTGGCCTTGTCATTTTCATACATAAGTATATTGTAAAATAAACATTACAGAAAAATAGTTTCAAATGGTTATTTTCATTTGATTTTTCCTTCTAAAACAGACATCCATAGCTGTTGATAGATGGTAAATTTTCATTAGTGGTAAAAGAACAAGCAAGCAAAACAAAGTGCTTTTTACTGGCAATTTAAGTTTCATCCTAGGACACAAAATTGTAAATTGAATCCCCATGCTTAGTAACTGGAACTTTAACACCTTGGAAATGATTTTCGGGTTTGTGTTGTTGGGTTTTTTTCTTTTTCTCAGAAGAAAGAAAAAAGATTTCCAGGATCATCTGGAAAATATTCCACCCTTTGATCCAATACACATCAATTTTAAACTTACCTTAACAGCTTTAAGGGTGGAATTCCTTGTTTCCAGTCTTCCCTCTGTTATCAGGACAACACAGAGTGTTCTGTTTACCAGCACTTAAATGATTTGCAGATGACAGTCAAGAAGGAATTTGCAAAGTGTCTGTTCCAAGGAAAGCCATGATCCACTTAGCTTAAAAAAAATCTCCAAACTGCCATTTCCAATATTTTCAAGAATGTCTAAAAATCTAAAGCTCTTTTTTTTTTCTTCTCTCTTTTTCTTCCACCATAGGTTCAAAACACTCCTAGCCCTTGATTCTACTATAAAAATACAGAGCCAGAGCTCTTTACAATTTAAGGTTATTTTTATTTACTTGTTGTTTAGAGAAAACTTCTTTCTTCCCTTTAAACTACTCTTAAAGAACATAGCCAGGCATGAATACTAAGCTCTTAGCCTCTGCAATACTCCTCTTTGTTTATGTGTTTTTATGTCCTGCTCTTGCAAACCTTGCTTGCTTTGGATAATCTTCACTTACATCAGCATCTAAACTGAAGTGAATGGAACTTCTTACATAAGACACTACTTGACATGAGCAGTGGATGGTACAACCAGGCTCTTTGTAGGTATTGCAGGATGTGATTTTTCCCTTGTAACAATAGCACGCTTCAAAAGAAAGGGCAAGAAAGGAAATCTCCTCTGGGCACCAGCCCTTTTGAAGCCACGCACTGAAGTCTTAAGTCCTAAATCAGCACGCACACCCTTCACCCTTCATGCAGAGCATAGGCCACATTTTACCATCCTGAAACTTTGTATTCGTTTCTCAGTCTTTACTGACAATCATATTGGTGAATACAGATTTCTTCTGAATGCTATTTGTCAGCATTCATTTGCAAAAGAAACTGGCCAGAGTTATTAGTGCAAAGTGGTATAAATCTATATACATCAAAAGACCACAGGTGTCTGATATTACACCCACAAAATCTCAACCAGTATATTGAAAGAGTATTGGTCTGTGCAGCCTGAAAATTTCAGCATACAGTACAGTAACAATGTCCAGACTTGCCAATTTATAGGCATTATGTATGCAAAAAAATCATATGAAAAGCAGACAGGACATAGGATCTTTTCAGTATTGCTTGTCCTTGAGAAGTACTAAACACAAAGAAGTGTGAAACTGTAAGGAAGTTTCTTAAGCTACCAACCATAGTAGAGACTGAAGATCATTGTTGTCCCAAAACTGTAAAGAGCACAGAGACTGATGCTTCCACAAACTTTACATATATCCAGAAAAAAAAAAAAAAAAAAAAAGAAGAGGGCATATTCCTCCTCTTCATGTTTTGTATGTTCACCCAAGGAATCAAGGAGGCATCAGTGGTTTTGGTGACCAAGAACTCCATAAAACGTGAAGGACAACTATCACATACCTAACAAAATAAACATCTTAAGAAAAGGTGATAATCCTTCACATCTTCTTCTTCCTGCCCA
The DNA here is from genome assembly GCF_018691265.1 of Tyto alba. NCBI lineage: Eukaryota > Metazoa > Chordata > Aves > Strigiformes > Tytonidae > Tyto > Tyto alba. The sequence goes on along the minus strand of NW_024881316.1, from coordinate 36,034,074 downwards.
TTAGCACCAGTATCCTTTGTCACTTATATTTCAAAACAAAAAAGGTTGCTGTGTTTTTCCCTATGGATAAACATGTGAATTTTATACATAAACTTGTCCCAGAAATCAAGTTTTCAGTGTGTACCAGAAACGTGCAGAAATGACCTAGGGATTGCCCTATAAGTAGGAGTACACTTTCCAGAGGTGCTTGTTTCTAACTGGCATGGCCAAGAAGGTGCAGTAGGAAGTGTGGCATCCAGCCAAATAGGTGTGAGACAGCTTTCAGCAGAGAATGGATGTTGTGTGATATAAACCTGCTTGTCTTCATGAGCCTCGAGGGCAAGTGAACTCAAGGCTCTGATTGTAGAACTTTTCATTGACGCAACTCAGCAGTCCTCATATACGTGCTGAGGTCTGCCAGGTCCCCTTGGAGAGTCATCCAGCCCTTTCTGTGCTGCATAAGTGAGAAGATGAGCAACTAAGACTCCATCCTGTCATTTTATTTGTATGACTCTCTGAATCAGTCTGCAATGATTAGAAAATGTTTCAAACCAGAAAAAAAATCTAGGCAAGTGCCTTTGATTGCCACAGTAGTTTGCAAATCATGACAGGCTAACACAAGAGAACCCATAACCTTACAACACTTATGCAAGTGTTCCAGGACAGCTAAATGGAAGACTTCACTTGCACAATTTGAGAAAAGTTCAGCTCTGAATTATGACAAGAAAACTCTTGCTCAATACCATTGTTTTAATTTTAACTCAAACTGAATAAACAGATCCAAAGGCTTTAGGACAGATTTCCTACATACGTATTCAGGTGATATATGTAACTCCGTAATGGAATGAAACCTGGTCAACTACTTTAGAGTACAGCATTCGTTGTTCTGATACCTATAGAAAAAAAGATTCCCGAAACTATTCCTTGTGATGATGTGTTTTGTTCTCTTCTTAAGGTAAGAAGGTGCTCTGCACATCACTAACTCCCAGGCCTGACTTCAAAGTTGCAGCAATATGGAGTCATTACACTATGACAACAGAATGGACCAGATAATATTACAAGACTACTCAGTGATGTACATTCCTGTAAAATTATGCTATCTCTAAGCAACAAAGAGGTCTTTATTCTTCTGTTAATAGAAGTCTTTTCTTAACATTTTATCCTACACCTTATTCAAGGAAAATATTATATATTCTACTCCTAGGTCATAGTTCTCTTATGTTCGATAGTCCTTCAGTTTTGATATAAAATTTTTCCCAGCCTTCCAAAATGTCTGTTATCCTTTGAACTTCCAAATGAAATACCAGTTCAGATAACTAAGGATAACACTGTAATTAATGGAGTCAAGCAACGAGATACTGACTAGTAGACATAACACTGTAAAGCAGAGGACACTACTTATGCTTTTCTTCCTACATCACAAAACACTTTTCAAAGTGGGAAATGTTATTCTCAGGGATTTTTTTTTTTAGCATAATCTACAGAAACTTTGATTAAAAATGCCAATATTTTATTATTTCTCATTTAAAAATACTGAATTAAATGTGCAACAGCTAAACGATCTCTGTATTTCAATGCAACTCTTTCTCATTGAAACACTTTGCACAAAACAATGTTTTGTCGGAATTCCTAAATGTTAAACTACTGTCAGCCTAACAACTTGTGCTTCATTTGCAATAATGTGAGGTAGCTTAGCTTCATTTCAGAGCTTGTCAACAGGGGCATGGAAATCAGAGGCAAACAGAAACCCAGATATAGTACAAGGTGGAATGATGGAAGACTTCTTTGAATTTGGTAGCTGCATCTCAGTCCTTCATGCCCTGAATCTGCTGTCTTTTGAATTGAATAACGTATGTTAACAATCTGTGCTATGAGTTATGCCCTTAATACAGTACTTTTGTAAGCCAGTCAGAAAAAATATTTATGCAGCATATCTGGTAGCATATGCAGAACCTAGTAAAAAATAGATAAAATCTGAATTATCACCTTAAAGGGAAAATTTTATTCCAGATATTTATCTCTTTTTTTTTTTTTCTAAAAAAAAAAAAAAAAATAAAGAGGATGGGACTAGGAGCTGTGGGAGGGGATTTATACTAAAAATAAAAACGTGTTTGGATTAGTTTAGGGCTCAATCCAGCAAGTTGCCAAGTTTTCTGGTCCCAGTTCAGTAAATTACTTAGGCATGTGCTTAAGTTTTAAGCACATCATCAATTCCAAAGAAATAGTCTGACTCACACATGCCTAGTACATGTCTGGACTAGAGCCAGGGATCTCAACACTTACCAGTATTAAGACCTTTGCTTCCTAACTGAACTAATAGTAAGAGGTAGATTGCACAGAGAATAAAGCCTCCCACAAATCTCTATGTTGACCATGCAAGCTGGGAATCTCTGCTGGATCTGCTGTAACCCACATGCCTCACAATGTGACTCGACCATCCCTACCATGATACAAAACTGGCCACAATGTTCCTGACATTCTCCCTGTCAAGGGTGAGTCATATTCAGTGTTGCTGAAATTCCTAGTTATCCAAACAAGCAATAATAAAAGCATTTGAACAGAAAGGAGTTTTGAGTCATATAGGTGGTTTTCTTGTGTGGGAAACTACCCGCTTTGTATCTATGTGATTAGGAAAGTCAGCTTCATTTGCCTCTGGCGGTCTGAGGCAATCAACAAAAAGCACACTAATTCTCCTATTTTTTCCTTCTCCCAGCAACACAGAAAGAGGAAAAACATTATTAATGCCCTTGTCATAGTCAGGTTAAGAGTACACATTCCCTGTCAGTAAGGCATCACTTCTATCAATGGGAATTTTTTGTAGCATTTTACATTGCCTACACTGAACCCACCTCCAGCTAGATAGAGAAAGTGCTATATGAATACATGCTGACTAGTACACAAAGAATTATGCTGGGATACCAGCAGTATCTTTACAGTGGTGTCCAGCAATATACCAAACACTAGCTGGAAGTTGTACCTACTCAAAACTGACTAGATCTGACTTGAAGAGGCAAATGCTGAATAAAGATGTAGAAGATAGTGCAATAAGACAGTACAGTTCTCCATGTGTGGCCTTGTGGTCTCTGGCAAACTCTGATATAAATCTTAAAACAGAAGAGTTTTTATGGAAGACCTGAAAAGAATAAATAAGCTTTGGAGAGCTTTATAAAGAAAGCATGAGGAGCAGCATGGGCAGTAGTTCAAAAAGGTTTCTCTGAAAAATTAAGAAGCAGATTTTACAAAAAATTAAGACAAGAGACCTGGGTACCACAGACAGAGAAAAGACAGCAGACAGTAGCTTCTCACAGCAGCATTAAAATGATGTGACTAGGAAAAAAGGCTGGGATGAGACTTTAGTTGAGGCAGATCTGGAGTGCAACATCGGATCTGGAACCTATCAAGAAACAAGGAGAGAGAATGAGGACAGCAATCCCTCAGACATGATGAAAGCCTAGGGAGGACACGATTTCAAAAACAGCAGGCTGTGAACATGAGTGTGCTGAAGATGGCTGATGAGCCAAAACCCCAGTCAGAGGCATGTTGGCTGAGCCTGAGGGGAGCAGAGAGAGGCAACTCGCCTGGGAGAGAGGAGCTCTGCAGCTCAACATGAGCAGTACCTGCCATGAAGCCAGGAACGGCAGGGAAATGCTTCTCCTGAGAAGTCTGTGTACAGGAAGCATTAGAATGTAAAAAAAAAAAAATAGTCCCATGAGCGGACAGATGCGCTGGTTATTAGGACCTAGAATTTAAACCTTTCCCAGCCCTGCTCAGCTCTGACACCGTGCTGACAACTGCACTTTCCAACTTGAAACAGGTATTTCAGGGGAACTTTGCCCATCACCAAAGAGATTTTATTAAAATGGATATGACAAACTGTGACATCTTTCCAGAAGAGAGCTTAACAACAGGTTTGCATCAGGTTTGCTAGCAGTCTTTGGGCTGCATTTTCAATCTAAGTATACAGCACGATGTCTGTTGAAAGTGCTAAGCTGAAACTGGTGACATCAGTAGTGACAAAGTATAAGAATTGCTTTCATGGTCCTCTCAGCAGCCTTAATAGAAAAATGATTAATCATAAGTGCAAGAAAAAGCTGTCATAATGCCTCAGCTGTTTTACCATTAAATTATACTGTCTATGTTACTTATTAGTTCTGGACTGACTTTTCTATTTTTAATATAAACAAAGGGTACGTAATCATAAGCAACATCTGCATATATGCTCCCAAAGTATGGATAAAACCTTTCAACACACTGAAATATATTTGTTAATGTATGTACTTAGCTCCTGTCACATAGTAAGAGGTAAATTTATAGAGAAAGATGAAAAAGGAAATAATCGGAGGTACTTCTGGTCACCTCTTTATTGGCAATTTAAGTAAGAGATAATTAGCCCAAGGAAATCTGTTTATATTGTTATGTACATAGACAATCTGCTTGTATAAATACACAAATAGATCTATAGGTTACCATGTCATCAATGAGAGAGACAGACAGTTGTGAAAAATTCAGAAAGACTATGAGAAAACTGAAGGGCAGAAACACTATAAACTTTCATTTCTAAGTAAATCTCTATGAAGATCAGGAAGGAATGCTCACAAATGATTTTTGGGGGTCAAATCTGAACAGAACAGTCTGCAGATTAAATGGGCATGAAAATAGAAATGTTCTCATAAATAATGTAAAATTTACATCAAGAAAAGTCAACATTGAAAAAATAAGCACTGAAGAAAAATAAATGTTTGTTTGAGTTGTACAGCCAGTTACCCCCTTCCTTCCTTCCTTCCTTCCTTCCTTCCTTCCTTCCTTCCTTCCTTCCTTCCTTCCTTCCTTCCGCCCTTCCTTCCGCCCTTCCTTCCGCCCTTCCTTCCGCCCTTCCTTCCGCCCTTCCTTCCGCCCTTCCTTCCTTCCTTCCTTCCGCCCTTCCGCCCTTCCGCCCTTCCGCCCTTCCGCCCTTCCTTCCGCCCTTCCTTCCTTCCTTCCTTCCTTCCTTCCTTCCTTCCTTCCTTCCTTCCTTCCTTCCTTCCTTCCTTCCTTCCTTCCTTCCTTCCTTCCTTCCTTCCTTCCTTCCTTCCTTCCTTCCTTCCTTCCTTCCTTCCTTCCTTCCTTCCTTCCTTCCTTCCTTCCTTCCTTCCTTCCTTCCTTCCTTCCTTCCTTCCTTCCTTCCTTCCTTCCTTCCTTCCTTCCTTCCTTCCTTCCTTCCTTCCTTCCTTCCTTCCTTCCTTCCTTCCTTCCTTCCTTCCTTCCTTCCTTCCTTCCTTCCTTCCTTCCTTCCTTCCTTCCTTCCTTCCTTCCTTCCTTCCTTCCTTCCTTCCTTCCTTCCTTCCTTCCTTCCTTCCTTCCTTCCTTCCTTCCTTCCTTCCTTCCTTCCTTCCTTCCTTCCTTCCTTCCTTCCTTCCTTCCTTCCTTCCTTCCTTCCTTCCTTCCTTCCTTCCTTCCTTCCTTCCTTCCTTCCTTCCTTCCTTCCTTCCTTCCTTCCTTCCGCCCTTCCTTCCTTCCGCCCTTCCTTCCGCCCTTCCTTCCTTCCGCCCTTCCTTCCGCCCTTCCTTCCGCCCTTCCTTCCGCCCTTCCTTCCGCCCTTCCTTCCGCCCTTCCTTCCTTCCGCCCTTCCTTCCGCCCTTCCTTCCTTCCGCCCTTCCTTCCTTCCGCCCTTCCTTCCTTCCGCCCTTCCGCCCTTCCGCCCTTCCGCCCTTCCTTCCTTCCTTCCGCCCTTCCTTCCGCCCTTCCTTCCGCCCTTCCGCCCTTCCTTCCGCCCTTCCTTCCTTCCTTCCGCCCTTCCTTCCGCCCTTCCTTCCGCCCTTCCTTCCGCCCTTCCTTCCGCCCTTCCTTCCTTCCTTCCTTCCGCCCTTCCGCCCTTCCGCCCTTCCGCCCTTCCGCCCTTCCTTCCGCCCTTCCTTCCGCCCTTCCTTCCTTCCTTCCTTCCTTCCTTCCTTCCTTCCTTCCTTCCTTCCTTCCTTCCTTCCTTCCTTCCTTCCTTCCTTCCTTCCTTCCTTCCTTCCTTCCTTCCTTCCTTCCTTCCTTCCTTCCTTCCTTCCTTCCTTCCTTCCTTCCTTCCTTCCTTCCTTCCTTCCTTCCTTCCTTCCTTCCTTCCTTCCTTCCTTCCTTCCTTCCTTCCTTCCTTCCTTCCTTCCTTCCTTCCTTCCTTCCTTCCTTCCTTCCTTCCTTCCTTCCTTCCTTCCTTCCTTCCTTCCTTCCTTCCTTCCTTCCTTCCTTCCTTCCTTCCTTCCTTCCTTCCTTCCTTCCTTCCTTCCTTCCTTCCTTCCTTCCTTCCGCCCTTCCTTCCTTCCTTCCTTCCGCCCTTCCTTCCTTCCGCCCTTCCGCCCTTCCTTCCTTCCTTCCGCCCTTCCTTCCTTCCGCCCTTCCTTCCTTCCGCCCTTCCTTCCTTCCTTCCTTCCTTCCTTCCTTCCTTCCTTCCTTCCTTCCTTCCTTCCTTCCTTCCTTCCTTCCTTCCTTCCTTCCTTCCTTCCTTCCTTCCTTCCTTCCTTCCTTCCTTCCTTCCTTCCTTCCTTCCTTCCTTCCTTCCTTCCTTCCTTCCTTCCTTCCTTCCGCCCTTCCTTCCTTCCGCCCTTCCTTCCTTCCGCCCTTCCTTCCTTCCGCCCTTCCTTCCTTCCGCCCTTCCTTCCGCCCTTCCTTCCGCCCTTCCTTCCTTCCGCCCTTCCTTCCTTCCGCCCTTCCTTCCTTCCGCCCTTCCTTCCGCCCTTCCGCCCTTCCTTCTGCCCTTCCGCCCTTCCTTCCGCCCTTCCGCCCTTCCGCCCTTCCTTCCGCCCTTCCTTCCTTCCTTCCGCCCTTCCTTCTGCCCTGCCTTCCGCCCTGCCTTCCCTTCCTGCCCTTCCTTCCCTTCCTGCCCTCCCTTCCTTCCCTTCCTTCCTTCCCTTTAATGATGTGGAAATACAGATCTGGAAATCCTTCCTGAAAAACATGTTTTCTCTAAAGAGCCTTTAAGGTTTTCCTTGTTTGAGTCTAAACTGGTTTTGTGTGTATTTTTTCTAAGAGAATAGTCTGCTCTTTGCAGCCAAATTTTACATATCTGGACTAAAAACTATTGATTTCTTCAGTGTTTCCTCAAAAAAAAGGTCATGTTTTCTCGATCTCTGATCAATTCCTGCTTATTTCCTCTGGAATATCTCCAATTGTGCATATTTTTCTTGAACATCTATTCATACCCTTATTTCTCAGCATTTTTACTAGCTTTTTCTGAAGCAATCTCTTATTTTTGAAAAAGCTATTTAGTAGAGAAAAATTGATGTGGAAAAATACAATGTAATGTAAGAAGGACTCTGTCCCTACCTTAGAGCTTTTAGAAGAAAAGTTTTGCACTACATGCAGAGAAAATAACTATGAAAAAAACAAAAAATCACACTTCTCACATCACAATTATATACATTTACATGGTTACAATCACCATGAAAGTCCCTCACAATTTTTAATAAATTCTTCAGACCCTTGTGAGATACATAAGTACTATTATTGCTTTGCTACCAAGCATTGACACATCAACAATTACATATATATCAACACACTCATCAACAATTATAGATACACATCAACACACAATTATATGTATTTATTTTTATATATTTATATAAACAATATATTTATTTATATTTATATTTCTTGTTCTCATGCTGCAATGTGGAAATACCTAAATCATCTCTGAAGGAGCTAACCATAGTACCAGAAGCAAAATAGCTACATTTAATCTGAGCTCTGCCCACCCAGGCAAATTTTTCAGCAAAGAAGTAAGATTTATTAGCTTGTTTTAATATGGTTATTCTCTTTCTGATGCACAATCATTTTAGGATACTCCAGACAACCCAGGTTCCTGTCCTGACAAAGTGCTTGAGAGATGTATTACCAGAGCAGTGGTAAATGAACGTGTCTCCCAAATTCCACAATTCATGCCCAAATCACTCACCGTTCTTCCTCTTCACTTAACTTGGGTGTTTTGTTTTGTTTTGTTTCGATTTTTTTTTTTTTAGGAAGCTTAACAACTTGAGGGTTAAAGCAGAGATACAGGCAAAAGACATGTCACCTCAAGTTGAGGTTCTTTCCACACTCCAAGTACAGCTCTTTCAGCAACAGAGGAGGGACCCACCCTCTCTTCTAGGTAAGAAATAACATGACTCAAAGACAACTAGCTGAGACTCGTGGTACACAAAAGTGCATCAAATACTCCATATAAGCCTAACAATTATCTGTAGCAGAAATAAACAAACTGCTCCTTTTGAGGACAGGAGTTGAGTCTAATGACCTTTGATGTAGGAAAGCAACCCAGGTAACCGTGTCCTCGCACATCCACATACCTCCATATTTCTACCACAGGGCTTCAGCTGCCCGTGTGTTGACTGAACTCCTGAAATGGTCAACAAAACACATGGAGACCCTGCAAGAGGTGACCAGGATCACTAACATGCAGTGACTGCCTGACCCATCTCTGCTGCCTCTCCAGCTGGCACCAAGTCTCTGCCTTGCTCTCCGAATTATTCCAAGTATACAGTTGAGCCACAAAACAATCAGAAATGGAGTATGCTCTTAATCTTGTCACACGCTGCCTTTTAGATTTAAACTGTGAAAGGAAGGAAAAGCATATCCTATTCACAAAAAGTCTGTGGGAAGTGCAGTCTAATGATTTTGATACCCAGGAAAATCTGAGAATTCTGGATGTGCAATATTGCAACTAATTCATTTTGGAAAAGAGACTTTCATCTCATATCTGGACAATATTCAGAGTTTATTCTTTCATAATTTTTGAGTGAATTAAAACTGTGTCTGAGTGAAAATTTACTAAGAAGCTGAACATGGTCAAAGGCCAAGGCCTGGAACCTGCATGTGGTATGAATGTCAAGATTAAATTAAGAAGTTTATTGCAAGATAATCTATATCCACTTTAAATTCTGTATAAAGGAACTTTTCAGTGGCCTCTCTCTTTAATGTTGGGTTACATGACAGAGCTAAAATGTCTCAAGCACTAAATATATGTATTTCCTCATTTATAAAATAATGTGTATGTTCAATAGGTATACACAAAACCCTTGCAGTAAAGGTCTAGATAATCACAGTGGGTAAATCAGAGTTTATTTACACATTTTACATTAATACCATAAAACCAGTTCTCACTTTTCATTTTGCCAAGGCCTTCAGTCACATCATAGATAGCAGAGCTGATCTGAATTGATGTGTATGAAATTAAAACTTTAAATTGCTGTCTTTTCCCTGCAGCTTCCAGAATACTATGGGTTAATTCTGTACAAAAGATATGACCATTCAGGCTGTATGGTGCTAGGAAAACACCTCAGAATTTGAAGAATGAATCTGTGGCATTTTGGGTTGACTTGGGTCCACAGATCAGAAGACTTATAAATGCATTTTTAACAATATTGCCAGGTTAACTCTATGTACATTCATCTAAGTCTAAACCTCATGGTCAAGCACTTCCCTCATAGACAAATGGCATCTTGCAAGCCAAGGTTTCTCATTTACATTGAAGACATGACTTTTGCAAAGACTCCTCACTAGTAGTTTGGTTTGGGCTTTTTTGGTTGTGTTTTTTTTTTTTTGTTTGGGGTTTTTTTTTTTTTTTTTTGTTTTTTTTTTTTTTTTTTCAACTAGGTAGATGGAGACAAAGATGGAAAAGAAACAACAGCAGCTGGAGCATCATTCTGTCCAAACAATAGTAGTGGCTACCCATCCAGACTGTTTCAAAGTTGGCAGATCTTTAGCTCAGTCAGATCAAATACATGAGCTCTGTTCTTAGAAACTGTAGGTGAAACTAAGAAAGCCAAGGAGTGAGAGAGTCAGAAAAGAAAAGGAGAGATACTGAAGGAAAGAAGGAATAAAGGAGGTCTAAGGTTAGAAAATAAGAGGTAATGGAAAGAAGAATAACCAAAATTTGAGGACTCTGATTTCTCTAATCTTTGTGAATTATTCTTTTGTTGGCTTATCATCAAGTAGACTGCCGGTGCCTAGACCAGAACTTTGGTTAGGTTATTCAGTTAGTATTCACATTAAAATAAAAATTTGCAAACTGCTAAACAGCACATTTTAAAGCCTGTTGCTCTTGGCAGTAAATTGCATTTTCATGACTCTTGATATGTGGAAGGTTGGTCACCCTGTTGGTTTGCACACTGTCCACTACATGAAGGGAGACTGATGAGTCATCAGAAAGGGAAATTGGGAATAAAAAAGCAGGAATGACTAAGATGTGAATTCTGCCCCACTGTATTAGAACATGCAGCTAAAACCATGTAGAGCTGTTGGAAGCTCAAGGCTATGTTTGGGGCATTACCTAAACACACTTAGCAAATTTACCTCTTAACTGTCATTTGTTGTTACTAAGCTATGTATTATCAATATTTTTCATTGTTATTCTTTATAGTTACTGTGTTCTTACACTTGAGTGGCAAATATTAAGATATATTCTATGGTTTTCCTTTTTTTTTCTCCATAAAAGAACTAGATGGTCTTTCTTTGATTTTTACTCATGGTTTAGAAAGTTTCTAAATAAATCAATTATTCTATCAGCCCCCCCAGGTACTTTAGATGTTTAAACAACTTAGCTCAAATCCTCTAAATTTGCATGCAAAAAGACAGACAGGAATAGAATTTATCTCACCTAATCTAAGAGATAGGAATCCAGTCTACACAGTTGTCTAGGCTACACTTCTGCTGTCAATTGAGAGAGGCAGAAGTCTAAAATATGAGGTATGAATCACCCCTCCGGAGGCGAATATCTCTCCATTGACTGAAGAAGGAACCTCGGAAAGTTGGTTAGACTAGACATCTAACATTAAAATTATCAAAACTAAGTGAGCTAAATCACATCTGAAGTGCATGAAGAGTATGTTGAAACCAATACAACTATTCCTCTGAAGGAAGTTATACAAGTGTTAAAATATTTGTATAAGGGTTTTACACTATCAAGTTTTGAATGGGAAAGCCTATTTGCTGTGTGTTTAGAGGAATTCAGCTTTGATCCCTGACTGGTATTTTTTGGTCAAAATTAAGAGATACAAGTCAGAAAGCTCAAATGTAGACAGAAAACTATTTAGAGGTACATTACGAAGTATTTTAAAAGATAACTTTTGCTACCTTACCTGATCCTTCATTCATTGCTAGAGCTGGCCAATCTGCTTCTGAATGGTAGCCTTCACAAATATCAGTGGAAAATCTATTAAAAACTACAATATAGAGGTGTTTGGGAATATAAAAATTAAGAAGAACTTGTTATTCTTATATATGAACAAAAATGAATAATGATATGTCTGGACCCTTGAAACTTCAGGCAGGAACAGCTGTGATGTTGCCTGACTGCTGGAATACCGTTCAAATAGTTGGTTATTGACAGTAACCTGTACTGAGTACATAAGGAGGTAAAAGAGCTTCCTTGAGAATACTTTGGTAAACTTTATCAATAGAAGATAAGGACTTGTTAGTCTCATATGCCCAAAGACCATTTTGTGGCCTGGTTAACATGGATACTAGAATAAATATTCAGAGGTATATTTTTCTCTACACTACTAAATCTCAGAATATTTTCTTCCTTTGTGGAAAAAAAATAGCTTTAATTTTCCAGGGACGGAAGGAAGTAAATCCCACCCACCTTGAGGCATCTGATTTCAAGGGACTTCTCTTCATGTAGCATGTGTTTGTGGGGAGCAGAGGCTTTGTGTCTGCACAGCTATAAGCAACTTGTCAAAACCCACTCGGCGACTGCTGCCACCCCACTGACGCAGCTGAGGGGGTGACTGCCGTGCAGAGGTACTGAGTCAAACTGGAATCTGTTCCCGCGCGCAGCCCAAAAACTTGGAAACATCAGTGCCAGATGAAGAGTGGTTAGGAAATCCACCCCCATAACCCAGAGAGAGGGTGCACAGCTGGAGCACAGCCGCATCCAGACCCCCCCCGTAGCAGCTGTGGGACGTGCTGGGATCAGCAAATTGCTACGACACGGCATGTCCCAAAAGGCTGCGATATGCCCCTTTTTCACAGCAGGTAAGAGATGTGTAGCCAGACATGAACCGTTCAGCCAAGGGGATCTCTGCATGCCACTCAGCTGTCAGCTTTGTACCGACTGCCTGAAATCAGGTGGATTTCACTCGGTGTTCTGGGGAGACAGACTTTACCATTTTGTGACTCACACTCAATTGGGGGGAGTGGGAACAGTAATCATTTATGACTCACTATATTGTATAAGGCTTTGGAAAATCATTTGCCTGCATGCTGTACAAATACATATTGGAAGTATATTAAATATGTTGAAGTAATTGGAACACAATTAAAATGTTCTGAAGCAAAAGAAAAAGAGAAAGGTTACTCATTACCAGTCTCTTCCTTTTCACAGAGATAACCTATTAGCAGAAATTTACAGTATTTTCCTTTTGAGGTAGTCAAGACTTTAAAATTCTGTCTAGAAATAGAACTGTGTGAATAATTTGGGGTGGGGGTTATATTCAAAGAAAAACTAGCAAAGTTTTTGGCTTCCTGACAGTGTTTTTTTCTTCTTTTTTAAGCAACTATTCCTAGCATAAGAAAAATGCAAGTTCTTCTGAAATAGTAGGAACAAATATATTTTGAAACTTTCTCTCTAAAAGCAAAGTTGTGCAAAGGCCTACTGCTCTAACCAGTGTTCTCCGAATAAAACAGACTGCAAAGAACATATTACACAAGAGGGAAGGGAACCATTGGGGTGCTGGTCAATGCAGTCATTTGCTTTGTTAAAACTTAAATGAGGACCTTAGTAAAAATCTCTTTGGCCTGGATCTGCAAAAAATCTGAGGTGCCTGAATCCTGTAGAATTTATAACCTGGGGTCAGAAGCCCAGATCCTTTGATGGGGCAAGTGATGACAATACCAAGGAGAGAGCTGTACTTGAACACCCAACTTTCCTTGAGACCAAAGCCTTGAGCAGCAATACTATTTAAGCTGTTTGTAGCTGGAAAGGAAAAAATCCTGTCAAAAAAATGTCTATTTTTGAGACAATTAATTCACCGCGTGATCAGACAAACTCTCTCAGAGCACGACAGATGGTGGGAGGATGAGATCGGGAACCAACGCTCTTCCACACCACACTTCAGTCTGGAGTCACAGGCAGGTCAATCCACAGAGAAAAACTATTTGTTATCACCAAAAACTAAAGCTAAACTAAAACAAATGCAGGCAATAGTTAGCTGATTGATAGGCAATGGCTATTACAGCAAAAACAAGCTAAAAACAGCTCAGGTCAAGGCAAGTCCAGGCACATTTTTAATCTCTGCACTGTCAGGTCAACAGAAAGCCCTTGACCTTTTCCTTGTAGTGGCAAAAAAATCATATGTACTGGGTTACGAAACAAGGTATCGGGAGTCAGAGGGGAAGGGTGGTCCTTTCTCCACCATCAAAAACAGATCTATTTGGGATGATCTTAAATACGTGTAGTGTAGCTGAGATACTCTGTATCCTGAGTCTTGGCATCAAAATATGTCCTTTTGAGATAAGTCCTTGTGAAGATAGAGAAATTACCTTGTTCTGGCTGAATGAAGCCAAGACACTTGGGACAAACTCTCTCCCAAACTACAGCCTGAAGGTCAGCATCCAGTATGAAAACCCTCATACTTTCTTATCTCAGCCATGAGGACCAAACCCTCCCATCTCTCCAAAGTGTCAGGCTTGTGTGAATTGCCTTTTTCCCTGTTTTTGAAGTCTTTTTGTCCCTCCTGTGCAGCCAGAAATGCAGAATTCACCAGGCCAGAAGGGAAAGCAAAAAGCAGCAAAGCAGCATCATGGGGGTCACAGTACTCACCTGGGAGGGCAAAATCTGAGTTTACATTTAAATCTAGGCAAAACAATAAAATTGTTGGGTTCTTACTCTCTTGCTCATTGGCTTCTCCTACAAAACATGCCTCCTCTCTGCACATTGCAGCTGGCACCCCTTCAATAGCTTCTGTCCCCCATGTCACATGGCCCCTTAACTTACAGGAGATATCTCCCTCTCTCCTTTGTACAGCACCCTGCCCATGTAGAAGAAGGTATCTCTCAGTGCAGCCTCTTTGGGGCATTTCTGATGTAACATCTTGTGAGGTCCATGGGACTTCTTTGACATCCCAATGTCACCCAGCCCAGTGTAACTCCATTCACTCAAATTAGTCCAGTGCTGACTTACTCCTACTCCCAGCCAGAGAAGGGTGGCCCTCAGTCAACTAGGTGGCAAGGCAGAGCTTAGAAGACACGATGAGTCCCACATAAAAATTATGATACAGCTTCTTCATATTTTCCATGAATTCTCCATTTGTCTGTGTTCTTTTTACATCTCCTAGGCAAGGGCCCAAATGATATCTCAGCAAAGCTGATGATAAGTCTTTAAATGTTGGAATATTGTAAGGAACTTATTCTGCTAATGTGTAGAAACAAATCTAGTGTAAACCAGAAGCTAAAAAAACCCTCCTAATACCACAGACACAGCCATGTACTTACAGCTCAGTAAAGCGCCCAGAGCAATACTGAGACAGATCAAAATGCAGCATTTTAAAGGAGACAGAAAATCTTTCTGAATGTCTCAGATGTAAAATGTGACTTGTGTACTACCTGAGCGGGGGAAATAAAGGAGAATTAATGGCCTTAATCTTATAGGAAACAATCCTGAAATGGCTAATATAACCAGCTACATTAAATTAAATACTGGATAAAATTTTAAAAATCAATCTCATCATGCTGCTTCTGAATAGACAGAAAATGGCAAAGACATTTCCCCTTCCTCAGTATTTTCTAGTGGTTTTAAAGATTTTAGCAGACAAATAACCTAGATGTTATTGTCAAGATCACTGTGATTACTGCAGAACAGGTCTATAGGAGACCAAAGACCAGTACAATAATAACAAAATTGCATCAAATAAAATAATAAGGAAAGGAAAATGGTGATTATGAGCTCTGTGGATTTCAGGCAAAACGACAATGTTGATTGTGGCCCATAGGGCAGAGTAACAAAATATCATGAGAAAAACATACTTATTTTCCTTGATTTGGGGCAAACAGTCTAGTCCCAAAGTAGTCTTTCTATTTTTTCTAAAATAATAAATATGTGAAGAAAGAGTATGTGTTAGTTTAAAGAAATAATCTTTGCACCTGGGAAAGTGACATATAAATTATTTTTTGGATACATAAAAACATGTAAATGAGTTGCAGGGGGAAAGAGAAGTGAAAATTTCCAGTGCTGGATTTTTCATAACAAGATGTCTAGAAATGTAATTTAGCAGGTGGGCAAGGAACACCCTTCAATTTTATTTTGGGGGGGGGAGGTGGGTGTGGGTGTGTGTGTGCAGGGAGAAGGTAGAGATTATCTACCACATAAACTAACTCCTCATTAAGTTAGCAGGATAATTTTACAGGATAGGTGGGTATTTGAGCTGACCCACATGTATGTGGAAGGGCTGAGAACAGAGACTTATCTGTCCAGATTCTGGAGTAACATGTAAAAAATGTAAATTTTTTGTCTTCAACACCAAATCTATTCCCTTATAGACTGTAAATGGAGCACAAAATAGTTTTCAAAGAAAGAGATTAAAAATGTTACTGGTTGTTTTTCAAACAGATGAACAAATACCACTCTGTTCTATTATCAATGCTCATATCTGTTCCAGTACAGGATGTGTCATTGCTCTCTGTACTAAAATGTTACTACGTATTGTAACATTCATTGAGAAAAATAATTAAAAGGAAAGCTCAGGATGTGGTTAAACCCTAACAGTGTTACTCTGGGATCTACATGCACAAATCATGTAAAGTGTTACTGAATGAACTCAAGAGACCAAATTAATATTCTGTTATGTCCCTGGATACTTCTAGAGACTTGGGCAAATTCTTACTGATTTTATGCAAGTATTGGCTTAATATCCAAATTCATAAAGCACCTGAAGATGCCCTGGGTTTACTAAAACTTGTTTGTACTCAACAGCTTCAAAAATCAGGTCACTACATCCCTATATATAAAGAACGTCAGTAGGCTGGCCTGATTTTTGGAAATGCCAAACTGCTACAGTTTTTATTAAAGTCAGTGAAAATTCTAAGTGCTCAGTAACTGAAAATCCAGCTGCTTTTTGTTCATTTTTTTTTTTTTTTTTTGCTGTATATGAAAGAATTTGGCTACCTAAAGCTGAAAATCTTAAACTGAGGTTTGGTCTTGTAGCAACATAATGGAACAGAAATTTGGGTCATTATTTTAAAAGTGGGAAACAGTAATTGTGTCACTGAGGTTGAGGTAGAAAAACCAGTTCAGACTTGGTTTGCTGAATTCATCTAAGGTTTTTAACATTAAGAAAATACCTTATCATGCTTTCAGAATTTTTCCTGAGGTTTCACTCATAATGTAATTAAAAAGAATGCATTCTCTCCAATGGGTATTTCAGACAGCGGTGAGATCTTGCCAGAATAGAAAGTTTGGGGGTGGTGTGAGAATATAGGGTGAAAATTTCACTTGGGAAACGCTCTTATTTCCACTGGAGTCAGTGGCAGAATTCCCACTGACTTTTAAGGGCAACAAAAGCAAGTCAGCACAAAAAATAGCATAAACAGAAGAATCCAAAGCCTGCTGAGACTTCATTACATAATTTTAAAAATGTGAAGGATAAATCCAGGCATCTAAATGACATATACATGTGTTATGCACCATTAATAAGTGATGAGAAATAAATAAATGAAACCAAACATGCCCAGCGCACCACTGCTCTTCACAGGATGTGTCAGAGAACCTAAAAATAGATAAGATGACTTTGTGTGCAAATGCCATGAAGGAGTAGTGGCTCAGCAGACTAAGATGTAAACAGAGAACCAACACGGTCCCAGTGGGGGTGTATGAGTGTGAGGGAGGGCACAGCTTCTCTCACTGTGCATCACATTGAGAAACAGGTAAGGCACAAACAGCACAAATTGAAAACATATCAGTAGATGACTTCCTAGGGTGACTTATATCTGAATTATTCCTTCAATTTTGACTTGTCCCTGATAAATTGTTGCTGGCTACTGACTATTTAAATGTCTTGTACATGTCTGGTTTGTTTCTTATTTTTTGTGCCTTGCATGTCTGCTGAATAATTTATGCTATGAAAAACAAGATAAACAAGTAAGCTTCTTCTGTGCTTCATTCATGAAGCAGTGATGTTAGTGGTCACTGGCTAGGGAAGGAAAGATGGTCCCAGAAACAGTTTGAGCCAACCACTTTGAAGGTTTTGAAGATCAAGACCAGATTCTTAACTTAATTACATAATAATAAAGGCCAGTTGTTAACTTCCTCCATTTGAAGAATGATATGTTCATTCTGTTTCTAATTGGCAGCTGCTGTAGGAACCCATGGCTCACTGCAATGATGTCAGTATGACAGATCTAAGCAAGAACCAACAAAACATCAAGAAATAGCCACAGAACACAACTGTTTCCTCTTAGTCGATGATTTGCCTACAAAAATAAATCCCACCTGTTCCAAAACTCTGACACAATAATGAAACATAACGGGTACCAAGCACCTTGATCAATTCTAGAGTAGCCATGGGAGCCTCTCAACAACTCCCTGTAACTGACTGGTAGGTGACAAAAGCAGATATGGGGATGAGTGTGTGGTAGCTGTGGTTCTTCACTATGTGCTGTCTGTGTAGATTCTGTTCTTTACAGACACAACTATCACAAAAAGAAAATCAGATTATCCTCAACAGCATTATCCATTGTGATTTTGCCCTTACTTTCTTTTAGACTTCCACATCTCAGGGTATGGAAGGTCCCCTATCCAAACCCCGTGAAGAACCTTTGCTCCAATAACCACCACTGCTGGGAGCTGCTGGAGGCAGGATATGCAATCCAGACTCTTCACAGCAGAAACCAAAGTAGTTACATATTAAACAGAAAATGGTAGAAGTTATTGCTTAATAACAAAGCTTAACAACACTGATTTCCTTACAGGTCTTATGTGTAGTTGGATTCTTCCTCTGAAGAAACATCTGAATTTAGATCAATGGTGTGCCCTCAGGAGGTCTTCTCATTCACTTAATTTGCAAGGTGTCATGTGGAATAAACATGGATCTCGGGTCAGTATTTCATCAGTGTGCTCTGGTGAAAAGCTGAAAAAACAGAGTGTCCTCAACAAGTCAAAGTTAACTGTGAGAGCTAACAAGAAATATGACTAGAACTAGAGTTCGGCAGATATGAAGAAGATGGTGGTGTGAAAACATGGACCCCACTTGTTCCAGGCTACACCATCAAAGATAAGAAGGTTCTCAGTGGTGGATGTGGTTATCCCTTACATCTTTAGTTGTGGCATCCTGAAAATCATGAAGGGCACAGCAGATGCCAAGTCTCACACCGAAGGGCTGCAGTGAAGGACCCAGAATCCAATGAATGGGCCTTTGAAGAAAAACTGTTTAAAATGAAAAACAACATTTCTATTATAGGAAATATAACAGTAGAAATCTTGAGCCATAACCCAACTATAGAATACACATCTTCCCCAGTGCATACCAAGAAATCCAAGGCCTAAACTCTGCACATGATAACCTTATATCAGAAAATGTTGGGGACTGTAATATTAAAACACATGACTGAGAGTATATTCAGCATTGAATCTTAACAGCCATACTTGCAATATCCTGCATCTGGGTAAAGCTTACTGATGAACCTGGCTTTAAAGACATCAGGACTATCTTGATTATGAAGCTCAACAGATCATTACATGAATGGACTGTACTGTGTAATGTGGATTTACTGACATAGACTTTCCCCTTTTCAGTGATTTCTGCACCATACTTCACTTTGCAGCATTGAAGTGTCCTCAGAATGCATAAAACAACAGATCTCTGTTTTGAGTTGAGGCAGCTATGCAGATTTATACCAGCTGAAGATCTGGACTACAGTATCACCACATTCCTTTCCTGCATGCAACATAAGACTGCTGGGCTGCAAACAGCTGTTGGAGCTGCCATATGGCAGCTAAGGGCAACCAGCTTCCTTCTAACAAAATAAAACCTTGTCACATGAAATGGGCAGTGAATTGTGATTCTGCCCTGTCTCCTCTGGAAAAACAGATAACATTCATATGAGGAAGCTGGGATGTATCAGAAAGATCCATTTTAAACCTATAGTCCTTTGCTGGTAATCGTTGCTGGTAATTGGTGCATTGTCATATCAAACAGCCAGTATCAACAAAAATGGTCCACTCCTTGATTCTATAATTAAAAGAACCCACTGATGTCTATTAATGGAAATGCAGATAGGAGCCATCATATGCTCCCATGCTACACTACACAAATGTTGCAGCCAATTGTCCTTTCCCCATAAAGCTATTAGGTAATGACAGCTCATGTTTATGAGGCAACCTAGCCCAGAAGTTCACTTTCAATGCAGAATATTCCTGAAGTCTGGAATAGGTACAATATCTGAACCTCTCCTCATCACTAATGTTTTAATTCTTTTGTTTTACAGTGTGGTTTTTAAGTGATAAAAACCTTCCAGCCTGCCCAGCTGAGTTGCTCAAGCTTTTCAACAGCAGGACACCTTGGTTCATGAGCAGGATTACTTTGCTCAGGCTAGAAAGTAGGAAAGTCTGTATTAAATAATGTAGGAAGAGTGAAATAATTGCAGTCTTGATACTTCATGACTCCACATTGAAAACATCTGTTCCATGGGAAAGGAGTTGAGTGGAGAAAATATCTGTCTACTCTTAGCTTGTAATGATCTGACTTTACTGAAATTCTGTGTTGGCCTGGTCCAAACCCCGTAAAGCCAATGGAAAACTTAAGGTGGAAAATATATTATGATAGAAAATAATTTGCATCAGGGAAGAAGCTTGTCCACCTGAATGGGCACAGAGATCAGAGTATGAACTATTTACCTGGTCATCTAAGACTACCACCTTCATCATAGCACTGGAGTGAGATCTTGCAAACAGTTTTGGAGCATATTAGAAGTTCAGTGAAAGACAATGACAGATAAATGCCATCAGTGAGGGATTCAGTAGGCAGACTGATAAGAAATAAAAAGCAGCAAATCAAAAACAACAGTTAGCATTTCCTGCTTTTAGAGCCTTTCAAAACATGCAAGGTGCTTCAGAGAAGGAGACTATAATCTAATACTAATCTGAGTAGTAAGTGATGTTAACAAGTCATAAAAAGTGGGAACTGAAGGTCAACAAGGTCAGATAGTCACCATCCTTAGAAAAACTACACTTATTGGCTAAGATTTTCTTGGCAGTCCTCAAAAACACTTATTAACAGCTCTCTAGATATCTCATCATAAAGCAGAGGAGTGTTTTGATAGATCAGGTTTAAGAAGGTAATTCTAGTAAAGATAAAGAGTCTGGCAGTAAAGGCAGCAGCTAAACTGAGAATCTCAGGTTGGCTCTACGGGCAGAGCACTGTGTGCAGTGACTATTCACTCATTATTGTGATGATCTGAAAAGTATTTCATTTGAAGAAAAAAAATGTGAAAGAAGCCCTGGAGGTACCAACCTTCCCAAGAAGCAGGGCTGATGATAGGCCTTAACAAGTAGACTTGCTTTAAAATCTCTATTAAATCATAAGATAAGCAACAAAGTAAACTAGAGAAGCAGTATCTCTGCAATCACAAGATAGCTTGAGATCAGCACAAGTTTTCCTTGAATTCATTACAGCATTCTAGCAGAACTACTGTTGCAACAGATGTCAACAAGAGATGCTGTTACATACTGTCTTTCTAAATTGCAGGAACAATCCTAGCATGTGGAGTAAGATTTAGTTTGGAAAACAAACTGTGGAGTTAGTTTGGGTTACGTAAACTCTGGGAAAGAAGCAGCAAGACCTTTTTTCCTCGGTTTTAATCTCTAATAAGAGTTCTAGAGAATTGTAGTGGGAGAATCACTCTCTGACAACTGGACATTTTGATGGATTGGGATTTCATATATATATATATATATATATATATATTTCCTGTACTTTATTTGACAGCTTGCACCAAAATGATGATAAACAACAGAATTTCAGAGGCTTTCTCTGGCACCTCTACAGTGTTCCTATTTGCTGTATTTCCCTATGTATACTGCATGTTTGAAGTCCCATTCTGTGCCTTAGCTGGTCAAGACATTCTCTGACCTCTTTCAAGATGGATCATATGTTAGCATATGCACCAGTGAAAGAGTTTCAATTTTGTAATACTGCTCTGTTGAGTAAAGCTCTGAGAACTTGTATACTGAATTTCTTATGGAACATAAAAAATGCAAGAGTTTCATTCTATATCTGGAAAAAACAGGTGCCTTTAAAAATGCATTGGCTCAATTTAACTGAAGTGAGGAAAAAGCCTGGATAGTGTCAGTAACTAACTTAGTTTCTGCAAGTTAAAGTCTCTGCACACTAAAAGTACAACAGGTCTAGTGTCAAATACCTTCTCTGACTGTATTCTAGATTATTCTTTCTGGTGATGTTTCTAATTTCTAGATCTGTTTCACTGTATCTAAATAGTTAACCCATTCATTATTATTAACTATTATCTTTTTTCTAACACAATATAGTGTCCAATTATTTTCTTTATTCTCTTGACCCAGTAGAAATTTTTCTGGGGCTACAAACTGCCTATTCAGACAGAGAAGATGTATGTATCAAGTCTTCCCAAAATGTTTAGATTTCATAAAGTTGACATGGGTACTGAAATACATAATAAATAAATGTAGAATGCAAGAAGGAAAGCTTAAGCTGCAGCTGAATATGAAAGGTGTGACCCTTTGAAGAGAGTTTTGTTTGGGCATACAAATAAAGGCTTTAAAACATATCAGCATCTACTGGGTATTTGTTCCAAAAGACCAGATTTCCTGAGCTGAGCTTACAACTTATGCTATTTTAGTATACAGGGGTCAAATCCACTTGACCATTTCTATTTTTTAATTCTGAATATGAATGGTTGGGAAGCAAAGGACATTACATACAGGGGATGGTATGCTACACAAGCAGGGAGTTTGTGAAACAACCCCTAATCAAATCTTTAAATTCAAAGTAGACAGGGGTTGAAACAAGAGCATAGCTCAGTTTTCTATAACCCTTACAGCATGCTTAGGGACAAGATCTATTTTATGATTATGCTTTCTTCTCATTACAACTTTTTTCAAATTTCTTCAAGAGCTGGAAGGTGAGAAAGTAGCAAAGTATAATAGACTAAATATCACACCAAATCTTTACTCTGTTCTTGTGAATGCCATTTCTAATACCGCTCCCAACACCACACTGCCTCAGTGCCTTCCAGCAATGCAGTAAGCAATGTGACCAACATCTGTCAAACGTCTGTCCTCTATGTTTCTCTCATGAGGGGAAGATGTGTGTTCAGCAGAGTGTTTTCTTTTGGAATTTATTTTTAATAAAATCTAAATGTATGTGCTATTTGTTTATTAGAGAAGTCAAAGAAATATGCCTTGCATTGAGGACAGTAGGTACACAGGATGTTGCAGTCCAGGGCTGTCTCTGGGAGAAGGAGGATTGCAGATTTCTGCCCAGGAGTGTGTAAAAAAGCAGTGGGCATGTGGGAAGGTGGGGAGTGCTTAAGGGGAGCCGTGGCAGAGGGGGTACTCACACAAGCTGGGAGTTCAGGAAGGAGGGGATGCGACTTTAGTTTTGCATCTTTGACTGCTTGCATTCAAATCTTATGTCGCAAATACAAAAAAAAAAAAAAAAGTTCAGTCTAATTCCCACATACCATCATCAGAGCCACTGCTCAGTTTGCTGCTTCTGCTCCTGAGTATCCAGGATTTGGAACAAGAGGGCTATGACAGTGAAGCATGTGGGAGAATTAGGAGAGTATGTTTAGATATTTACTGCCTATGTCTTTTTAATGTCCAGCTCAGGACAACCTTAACCAATGTTTCTTGCACACATATTTTAGAAAGAGGGAGAGACACAGAAAGGGGAAAAAAATTTTCAGGCATTTTCAGCTAGTGAGAATATGGTTGAAAAGTTCTGTATGTTGGGAATTAAACAATTTCCAGTTAGAAGGTAAGCTTAGAGGGTTTTGAGCGCACAATGGAGAAGCAGAACTGATGTGCTCTTTTTCTTTTCAGTCATTAAGAGGTATTCCAAGAGTCTCCTATGAAAAGCCAGGAGAAGTCAGCTCCATCCTCCTCCCAGCATTAGCAAGTGAATTTTGCTTTTGACTGGTGTAGATGTGTTAATGTTAAATAATTGTGGGGGATTTATTCAGTGGGACCTATTCTTCTGAAAGAATCACTTTGTGTGCCTGTTTCTCATTTAAGCACAGCCTTAAGAATAGACTCCTATACTAGTCTTCACATAAATAATATATCTAGCAAATTGTCCTTCCTCTGTTGTAAAAAGAATTGAACTACAGCCCCGCAGCTAAACCAACCCTATTTCCGAGGAATATGCTTAAAATAAATACTACAGATAAAACATTGAGTTGTCTCCAAGTGAGATTTTATTATCTTTTCTATCACCATCGTCACTTTTCTTCATTTCATTGTTAACTTTTTTTTAACAGCTAAAACCTGGAGTGCTCAGCATGATTTAGAAAGTGAAACTTCCCTTGAGTTGGAGAGAAGCAAACAAAGCTTTAAAAATATCATTGTTCTGATTGCAGAGACACATGTGCATTTGCATTGATGCAGACAAATGCTGTCTGTAAGGGAGGATTATTTTACTTTTCTCTATCCCAAGACATAAATTCAGTGTCAGTGCTCTAGCCCCCAAAACTCCCATACATTTCATTGGAAAATATACCTGAGCAAAGACTGCAAGTTCTGTCCTTGGGGAGGCAGAGAGTAGATTTTTGTCTTAGATTTATGCCAGCAGTATGTGGAGACAGAAAATATGCAATAAATCAAAGAGATTTTACTTATCAGAGCTTTGGACAACCATTTGTCAGTACTTAACTGTATTGCTGGATGACTCATTCCCATTTCTAGTACCTAGGAATACAGGGCATGTATGGGAACACAATGTCTGCATTGATTTTAATCTGGTCTCTTTTTGTACTGTCTACAAATAGCTGAAAACAGACCCAATCAGATAAGCAGAACATAAAATGATTGCAAAAACACATACAGTAAACCACTCACGGGGGCTTTGGAAAGGCCAAGGAACACACAAAACAGAAGACGCCAAGGTAGCAAAGAACAGCTCATAAAAGGGTACAGTTCCTCTATGTCGTGGCTAAATAATTCAGCTAGGCAAAGTTAATTCCTGTAAAGGAAGAGAATTATTTTCCTTTCAGGTGAAAGACCAGCAGTTACCCTACTTGAAGTCTAATGTTAGCAGTACATCCTTCTTTAATCATTTCAATTTTGGACCCCTTTCATGCAAATCCAAGCTCCATGTAAAAGTGGGAATGGGCAATCCATCGCTTACACTAGACAGGATGGAGAAGACAGGTTTGCTATTGTACTATCAGTGCTTAAAACATTGTACATGCTCCAGGTCTTACTGAACTCCCTTTCAAAGATGCCTGCTGCAATCTTTGACTCCAAAAGGCTGGAAGAATGAGTGTGTTAGATTTTTGGGAAAGATTTTTCCCATTATGGGAGAATTTTAAAGTTTTTGAAGTTATTTCCGATCCAAAATGAAATGAAAAATTGAAATTTTGTTACTGTTTTGCAAGCAGTTATTCTGAAAATGACTTGACTCAGGTCAATTCGGATTTATTTTTCAATAAAAACAGGCTGTTTGCTTTCAGTTTTGACATTTGCTTTGTTCTTCACCTTTTAATGAAGATCAAAATTTCAAACAAAAACTCAGTTAAAACAACCAACCGAACCAATCTTTCTGTTTCAAAATTTTGCAAATAGGCTCTTTCAACAATTTCAAAAGCTTTTGATACAGGAATATTCATCATAGAGATATATCTCCAGAGTATTGACATGGCCTTGACAAGACAAGAATTTCCAACAAAAATGTCTTTCTGGTCTAGCTCCTTAACACATATTTCTTCTGCCATCCTGAAGGTAACCCGTTGGGAGCCATGGTAGAAGGGAAGAAACAAGGGATGCAGAGTAACAGACTCACCCTTAATGCAAAAGCAACGATAGGAGCAAGAAACAGTGATAGAGGAAGCTTATGCAAGATAGAGATAACAACCTATTTGATTTTTAAAATAGTCACATAGTCAGAGTAGCTTCTTTGACTACCCATTTAAAGCATAAATTCCCTTTTCCACACCAGAACAAACTGTAAGTCCCCTACAGGTACTGCAATTACACTGATTTTACATTAGAATAAGTCAGAGAACTGTCAAAATTGTTATAAAGGCAAGGATCAGAATTTCATCTTGCCTACTCTGTGTGACCACGCATCTGCTTTTCATGATTTCTGATAGGCATCTTTTCCTTGTGAACCACTTCTCTGAACACAATTATGTGGAAAATGGAGAGGCTCACCAAAGTTCTTAAGGCAGTGCCAACTGAAAGAGGCATACATCCACATGGCTCAGAGGAGTCCTTAGCTACAACAGACAGCCAGAGCTAGTGCATCTCCCTTTCCTGGTCCTGAAGCTAGTTCTGCTGACAACAGACCAGAGCCTTCACCACCACATCCCAGGGTAGAGCACGAGTATGCAGCTTGCCATGCTGGGACAAGCCTGCTGTAAGTCATGTGTAGTGCACACCAGGAGAGAGTGCAGTCTGCAGAGAACAGCCATATAACTAATATTTACAGAGGCCCCCTACATACATTTCCTGAGATCATCTTAGCAGAAAGCTATCTTTCCTCCAATTTGCCAGACCAGATATGCAATATGTTCAGAACTGGGAAGAGCAGTGTTGTAGTGTTGTATCATAAATACCTTCCCCCCCAAAAATACAGAGAAAGAAATATGAGGTCTCCAAAAGCAAGTGGGAGAGCAATTATGTATTTGAAACTGCAGCAAGCCCAAGTAATACCTATATTTTACATGTAGGCTGGAATCAGGTTTTTAAGAAGCAATTCTGAAGAGTGTAGGGTTTCACAGCTTGGAGGTTTCATGTCGCTTCTGTGTCCTGTTATGATGGCTACCTACCAGTTTACTTCTGAACTGAATGGAGAGGTACTTATGTAGATCCCACATTTTTGTTAACATCTTGATCCTTGTCTTCCAGCAGCCTCAGGGAAAGCTTATGAGAGATAACAAGCACTCACAAAGAGAAGCAGAGGGCCCCATAATCCTATTCCTTGGAATAACCTGCTCTACAAGGGCAACATATTTCCTTGATGTCAGAAAAGTGTTGTGGAACCTCTATGAGGAAATGGTTTTAAAGCTGTACTCCAAATCCACTGAAGATATTCCAAAGTTTCATGTGACACCAAGAAAGGTCAGGAATTCCATAGTGCATCTCGGTGTTACTGGCAATCTTACATCTTTATCTACCAAGCCTGAATTTGTTGAAGCCATGCTGATGGAGAAACCCCCTAGTCTTCTCCATATAGGGTAGCCACTGAATGGAAATATTAGTATCCCCTTGGACCACATTATATTCCCCTCATTAATTTATCCAGTTTGTGTAGGTAACAACAAGCTTTCCCTTGCTTACTGCAAAGTACAAGGCAGTGAAGACAGTGAAGGTCATCAAGATCTCATCTTCTGTACAAAGGTGTTCATTTGTACCTGTGGAAGACCTGTTGTACCCAGATCTCAGGGACAGGAAGGCCTGAGGGTCAGTAGGCTGTCACAGGAAGAAATTCAATAAGCATCCACTTAAAATCCAATAACTCCAGAGGATTATCACCTTAGAAATCAACTAAATGGAGCATGTTGCTTGCCAAATAAAGGAAAACTGGGTTATTTATTGTTTTAAGAAGGATTTTTTATTAAAGCAAACACAAAGTTTACTTTATTCAAGTAATAAAGATAAGCAACAAGGAAACTTCTGAGATTAAATAATCACCTTTTCCAAGAACTAAATTGTTATTTTACTGATTTTTTTTTCATTGTTAAAATGAAAGTTTAATTTTAATTAAACAATTAAATATTAAGTCCCACATTTTTGGAACAGTCTGATAGAAGTCTTAGATCTGGGGGCTTTTTGCCTGTAGCTGTCATCTTGAATCCTAAAATTACCAAAGATATAAATGCCCCTGACTTCAATTTGTACAATTTGAAATCAGTTTAGATAACTGCAAATGTAAGGTTTATATTCCCCATCTCTGCACACACATTCAAGTTTACTAAAAATAAGAAATTTCCTCTGATTTACATCTGTTTTATTTTTTTTCTGTTGAGCTAAGAGTTGATTCTCCACCCACACATGCAACAGCAGCTAACTCTCAATTAATTTTCAAATGTCTCTAATAAAAAAAAAACACATGCTGGAGAGGGAGTTAAGTTACTGGAAATTAAGCATCTGGAGTTCTATAAAGTAAGGTTTTTCCATTTTTCTGGAAGGTAATTTGACTTAAGGAAAAAATATACAATACTTGTTATATACAAGACTGGTTGATAGACTCTGGTGATTAATTTTTCATGTTGAAACATGCCCACTCCCATCACTTGAATCAAACACTACCTTGTTTTGTTTCTTAAACAGTGTGAAATGGCAGGATTTATAAATCTATCATAGTTACCAAAACTAGATTAAGACCAACCTAGAGCTGATGTAATATTACTTTCCTTGGATATACGATCTTCAAACAGCAGGAGACCTTCTTTATAAGTGCTGAAATATCAGAAACTGAAAAATTAAGAAAAGGTGGAGAAGGGATATGAGATCTGTCTGTATAACACTATGTTAAATCATGGAGAGACTAAATGAGCGGACCCACCTCCCACAAAGCCCCACAACAGAGACATTCGTGCAGGGTATGATGGGTGTCTCACCCGGATTTCTCAGAGGTCACTTCACCAGATGCATCCCTGTCTCTGAGTGCACAGTGCACCCATCTCCCAGGGACTTTCCTCAGCTGTACAACAATGAAAGAGAGACTTGAAGTCATTCTAAAAGGAAGTGGTAGTTAAAAAAAATACCCCCGAGGGAGAGATGTCATAGCCTGCATCAAAATTCAAAAGAAGGCTTCAAGGAGATGATCCTGAAGCATTTGCACTGGGCTCAGCCTCAGTACAGAAGAAAAGTGTTACTTCATGCCCCTGTGTCGCACCTAAACAGCTGAGGTGAAGCACATCTTCTTTAGGTCTAAGCATCTAAAAGTTAAGTGTCTACATTAAACCAGTTATAGGAAAAAGAGAGGCATAGTCTGGGGACCCCTTCTCTCACCCCAAATCAGGGTACCAAACAAGTTACATGTCTTGCACTGACTGCAGCCTGGCTCCTCTTCCAGCACCTCACATGCTTACCATCACATACTTGCATGGGATAAAGGCGTATAATCCTAATACTCATACTTTGGCTGCCATGTCTTTGTATCAGAAAGAAAAAATAGTTCTATTCTATGCATTCATTTTTAAACCATGTCACTTTTAACATACAAATGAAAAATTGAGAGATCAAAACAATTTGTGAGGGCTGTGTTCATCCAAGACAGCATCCGTGGTGCTGCAACGAAACAAAGGGAAACACAGAGAGTCAGTGCAGAGAAAAGCATCAGAAAACCTGCAGTGCAGCAGGATGAGTAAACTAGCTAACAAAACACTTGATATCTTTGTACAGCAAGCCACGTTAAATGAGGCATGAAAGAGTAATCTGGACAGGCACTTAGTGAAAGGAACAGACTGAAAAAGAAAGAATCAGACATACAGGTTCAAGCTGTGATATTGAAAAAGAAATAATAAATGAACTGTTTCAGGGTTAAAGACAAAATTAAGTATATTTGGAAACTGTTAAAAAAAAGCTGAGGGATGACTTGTCATTTCTTTATTTCACAGAGCTTAAAGACAGGAGAGACCTTTGTATCATCTATTTTGACTTCCTGAATAATACAAACTATTACATTTCTCTCCTCTTTTAATACTTAGGTTACCTTTTCAGGTACAGTTAAACCAATGCAGTGCTTAGCTGCATGAAAACAGGTACCCCTGATTAACTGTGTCATTGAACTACACTGTTAGGCTAAAGGACAGAAGGATTATTTCTGTCCTCAGGGGAATAAACAGTTCTGCTCCACAGGCAGGGGACAGGGAAGACAATTCAACTCATAACTAAGGGCATGTCCAGAAGATACTAATCCACACCACTGATGGAAGAACAAAAAAACATCATAACAGCTGTTCTTCCCAGGTGCAAAATCTGTATTTTCCTCCAAAGCTGGTGTTTGGCTAGATTTTAAGTGTGCGATAAAAGCCCAGCAGCATCTTCATCTCCAGAACAGGTTTCCTGTTGCTACCCTGACTTCTGCTTGCTCTTGCACCATTTTCATCCTCAACAACTGGCCCTTCTCATCAGTTTTGGAAAGGAAGGCAGGAGACAAGCTAAGCAAAATCCTGAAATAAAAATAGTCAATTGTTTTTAAGGAAACAGAAAAGGGGAAAAAAAAAAAAAAAGATAAGATTTTTCTCCATTCTTATAGGCACTCATAAAAGCCCTGAAGCATAAGATTTGATTATAACCATACCTTTATTTTTTGCTGCAAGTACTGTGGGCATACCTAAGGCAATGCTTAACCCCTTGTCCCCTAAATAAGACTCAATGATTTCCACGGGGCTGCTTGAGAGTAGCAGCAGAGAAGGTTCAGGTGTGAAATATTACTGTGGAGGAAGAGCTGCATCCCCTGTAGTTACAAAGTGAGAAAACAGAAAAAAAAAAAAAAAAAAAAAAAAAAAAGTAAAGATTTCAAAGTAAAAGAAGGAAAGAGCAGGGGAATTTAGGGCATCTAAATACACAAACGGCTATCCAGTCTAATACTTAGCATAACAGATTACATAATTTGCTTAGAGTTGAATTCAAAGATAGAAATGTATGGAAATCTCATTTTATCAATGCCAAACAGAGAATCCAACACTGCCTCAGATCAGTTTTTCCTCTATTTATTTACCTTCACCTGACACCTGGATTGAACACCAGCATCTTTTTGCGCTGTCCCCCTGACACACACAATGCTAAGTACAGAGACAAGATAATTTTCTTCTTACTTAATACTCTCTTGTCCATACATCCCAAGACAACATTAGTCTTTAATGATAAGCCTTGAAAACAAAGCTCAGAGAGGTGGTTATCCATGAAAGCATCACTCTCCTGACTAAATAAATAAATAAATACATGAATACAAAGTATATAAATCTCTATCTGTGAATACAGTCTGCTGATACAATCTTCAGTCTGTGCTCCCAGTTGTACTACTCTGGCTGTCATCCTGCAAACATCTATGTAGGTAACTCACACTACTGTGTACCATTAGACTATCCTCATGATTTACCACAACTTGTTATGCCATCTGCAGACTTGTTATTAATGATTTAAGTAGGAATAGAGAAGTATATCACAATGGATTTCTTTCCTGGTATGTTTTTGTCATTGACTTCAAGCACATCAGTGTTTTCATTTCTCTTTTAAATGGCTTATAGTAAAGCCACTAATTTTCCGGATTTTAAGGAGTAATCGCTTTTCAGATTCTTGGAAGGAAGGCTGTAAACAATTCCCCCCATCATTTTTTAGTAGTGTCTACATGAAGATGATGCTTTCACTACACCAACAATCATCTAAATTTTGGGGAAAATGACAATTCTTAAAGGTTTAGATACATTAAGTATGGTTTGTGTTATAATTTGCTCACACAAATTAACACACGGGAGAAAATGTTGACTTGTACATAGGCAAATATCATGTCTTTAGGCCAGAGAGTACACTTTTTTTGTCCTTCAGAATTAAGTCCAATATTTATTATCTTGTACGAAGTGACAGACATCTTGCATTAAGGAAATACCATATATTAGTATAAAGTTTGCTCCTGTTCACACTGAATCTGCAGCAACCTGGGTTGAAGTTATCATATGAAGTTCTCGTGTCTACATGTTTGTAGCTGCTACATGATAGCAAAAGCCACTTTTATGTTGATTTTTAATTTGTATCATACCACTGCACCAATATCTGCATTGTTCTGCCCTGGCACAGGTTCACTGCCTTTACCTGAAACACTCCGGGATTATACAAGGGTAAGTGGAGGGGAATCAGATTTACCAGGTTGCTGATAAAAGGAAGTGATACAGCACTTGGCACCAAGTAAATAAACTGGAGAAAGAACTGACCTGAAATGCTGCAGTAGATACAAGGGAAGAGCAAAAGTTGATTGCAGTGACAAACATGCACAAAGAAAAGGAATCAGGATTAAGCGGTGGTTTCCCAGCAAAAATAAGCAAGGGGTGTAAACTGTTTAACCTAATCCCATGACATAAAATGGAAACAAAGGCCAACTGACAGAGAACAAAAAAAAAAGGAAAGAGAAAACAAGGGTTTCTTTCTTTGCTGTAATGTCTGTGGTTTATCAGATAATACACACCTTGCAGAGCAATTTAGTTGGATGATGAGCTCTGTATTATTATCCAACCACATAATCACATTAAAGTTTGACTTATTCACTTCAACCAGAACAAGTAGGTAGCCAAGGGTCAGGAAATTATGTAAACGGAAGCATGCATTTCTCCATGAACCCTGAAAGACTCAGACATGTTTTAATGATAAGAAATGTTTTTTATCTTCTTAAAAATGACTTTACAAGAGTAAAACTCCAAAACAGATAAAACCAAACCTGTGTTGTTGACCTGGACTGTCTTAAACAAATCATTGGGTGATGTATGTCACCACAGAGCATGTTAGATATTTTCAGCAGCTTTTCAAGTGCGTTATGAGCTGATCTGTGGCTTATTTTAACTATATATAACAGCAGCTGTGGGGTAAAGAATTTGAGATGTCAACACTCAACAGAAAATTGTCTCTTGTGGCTTTAGAGTATGCCATGCGATGGCTGCTCTGGACTGTATTTCTTCCCAATAAACATCTAACCTCCTCACCCCCTCCAGTCTGTGCAAGGACAGAAGGCGGATGCAGCGATGGTGAGAAGGGAAGATACGTGCTTCCCTGCAAAGTGGTAGAGAAGGGGAAGGAGGCAGGAGGATAATGACTATGAAGCAAGATGTGCAGCAGGGCCCCTACTTCTCTCCATTGGATCTACCTGGGCCCTAGACTGTGCTCTATTCACATTCAGCATTTAGTTTCTGTGCTTCTTCTATGTTATTTTTGTAACTGAACCCACATTCTAGTCAAGGTGCTACTTTTCAAGGTACTATCACCCTTTGCCATCTTTACTTACGTAGCTACCAATTGCATTGGTCACTGCTGTTATGTGCTGACCAGTGATCCTGGTCAAGCATGCTTTGTCACCGTCTTGACTTATTCCATGCAATTTAGAAGTTCCTAAACCATCAGAGTAGTGTGAGAACTTTTTGTTGTTCCAGTGTGCAGTAACTGAAACTAGATATACAGTAGTGAAAAGTGGAACATAAATACAGTTGAAATTTATGATCCTCTCCCTGTATTACTAAACCACCGGACTCCCTTACTAAAATTGAAAGATTTATTAAGCATGAATTTGTCTTTCTTCTATTGTTTTGGTATCAGCTGCAAGAGTTATATATGAAGAGCTTACCCAGCCTGGTGAGATAGAAATTTTTTTTTCATTTTATTTTAAACTGCCTGCAATTCACCATTAAGATATACCTGCTATTTAAGAATAGGATATTATCAAAGGGTCTGGGAATTCCCTCTCTGCTGGGCAAAGTGCTGAATCTTCATGCACACTAGAAATACCAAGTAACACTTCCATAAGAGTAGAGAAAGGACTGAAGTTAGAGATGACTCACACTAAAGGGCTCTCACTGTCTCTCTCTCTCCCCCCTCCTTTCTCTCCTCCCCTCTCCAGTTTGGCAGACAAGAAGGTAGGCAAGCTGGAAGCTTTTAGTTCTGCCTGATAGTCTAACAAAATACCTAGTGCAGATGCAGGGAGCCAGCATAAAAGCATGGTGTCTGATTAGATGAGATACCAGGAGCCAAGAAAAAGATTGCTGTGCCTGCTGAGTTGAAACGGAAGTCAGGTTGAAAGGAGGTGTTCCTCACTCAGACAGATAGCATGGGGACTGAGGGAAGAGTATGAAGTAAAAGATGAAATAATGTACGAAATGATAATGTTTTAGAAGAAAAACTGGAGAAGCTGGCAATTAAAAAAAAAAAAAAAAAAAAAAAAGACCAAAAATCCCATCAATCACACACTCTAATCTTATCACAAGGAGCATCAGTATCACTAAAAGGCACTTAGGCATGTTCGGAAGTAACAAGCTCCATTGAAGGCCATGGAGAAATTACAGATACTCACTGCCCTCCACAAGGCTGTACACATGCTTTAAAATATACATACCTATGCAGAAATCCCTTCCTGAACAGAGTTATTACATTATTAAGTCCAGGTTTCCCATTCAGCTGCAGTAGAATAGAATGAAATAGAATAGAATAAAATAGTCCAGTTGGAAGAGACCTACAACAATCATCTAATCCAACTGTAATAAACATGTTTCTTTGTGAGTTATAACTATATCAAAGGTATTAGTAAGTCTAGAATTTCACACAGCTCGCTGTAGTATCTTCCTTCCTGTTTGGCCCACACAAATAGGTGGGGATACTAAAAACAGCAAATGGGTGAGGAAGAAAGGTAGGACTGAAAATGTCACCAGGGTCAGCAGAGATAGCTAGTCCTTTAAAGCAAAAAGAGGTGTGCACATTCAAGAAATTCTTAATCAAAAGAGTACTAAGCAGCCTACACCCACTTAACTGATTTGTCTTCACTCCTTAATGTTATTACTTGCACTGGCTGCTCCATTTAATTACTGTTAGCACTTGTGGGAGCCCTCAGTGGCTGATGGGCAGAAAGGCACAGGAGTGTCCTTAATGCAGAAAGTGACTGATCATTTCAGGATCCTCCATAAACTCCTCTATCCCTGTTAAGTGGGAGGGTGAGAGGAAGCAATAAAAGAACAAGTAAATTTTTCCCCTTTTTATTATTAAGCATTCCACACTCCTAGAATTGCTTTAACTCCCACTAGAAATTTTTAAAATATCATGATCTTAAATACCAGTCTTTAAAAATTTTTAATTTAATTTTCATTAAAAATAAATATTTGAAAAATAATTTTAAAGTGTTTGCAATCATGCAGATGAATCTTGATCACATCACTGTTCAAATTCCTAGTCCCTGTGCAATTACTTGCGTAAAATACCTCTTGTGAATAGCAAGTAAATCATTAGTGATTAGACTTTTTGGGATTGTTTTGAAGAGATCCAGCTGCTGTCTTTATGTCAGAGAACATCCATAAGGCACCAGTGATTAAACAACATGGTATTTTTGCATGTCAGACATCACGTGCTCGGATATTAATCACACTTAGTGCTTTTCAGATGCGAATCTCAGAGCATCTCACTGAAAAGCAGTTACAGCCCCTGTTTACAGACTGGGAAGCTGAGGCATGGTCCAAGTGACTTGTCTCATTTCATGCAGCAGATCTGAGGTCACAGCTCGAGTTCCAGCAAGGGAGAATTTCACTTGGTCTCTTGTCTTTTAATCCACCTTTCATTTTCCAGTTGAAATGCTGAGACAAAGAAAAACTCTGGATTATTTGACGATAATAAAGCAAAAAAAAAAAAAAATCCAAACAAAAAAACCCCAAAACCCTAAGAACAGGACAAGCATATTGTCAAATTCAGAATCTCTGAATTTAAATTAGAAAAAAAAATCCTATTCTTGTGTAATCTCACTTTTTTTCTAAAAGGAAATATAGCAAAGCATTTTCCAAAATAAACAGGCCTTCATAGGGCCTAAATCAGCCACTGAAAAATAGCTCTCCTGTCCAAAAATTTTCATCCTGAATCATAGTTCTGTCCTCATTACTGTGATATATATACATAGAAAGAGAAAGGGAAGAATGAGAATTGCTCTGCTTGATTGTGATAGCAGCAAGAACTGTGTAGTATATCTGCAAGACATGCTTTTTGCATAAAATATGGTGGTTTTGCAAATGACTCTCAGAAGTAATTTTTCACTGTTTATATATAAATATATACATATGAAACATTCATTGAAGTATATATATTATGTTTCGTAAGCCCAATGGAACAACAGCTGTAAATCATCATCAAAATGAGAAATTAAAACCTTCTTTTGTGTCAGCTGTTTAGAGGGCAGGGAGTTATTTATAAGATACCCTAAATATATAGCTGAGTTTCCTACTGAACTCAAAAAAGGTACACCATCTACTCATAAAGCTTAGTCAGTGACTGTAAAAAGATGAGTTTGCGGAGCAGTGCTGAGCTGGACCAGAGAGATGACTGTGACATTTAGTGGTTACAATACCACTGGAACAGCAACCAACTCCTCCAGAGGAAGTGGTAATGTGCTTACTCAAATTTTCTGCCCTCCCTCAGGTTCCTGAATTCACAATCTGAAAGTCTTCAGCAGGCTTAAATCCGGAGACAATAATGCTCCTCCACTTCCTTACGCAGGAAGCTTTAAATTACAAGGATGGATTATTTTAATTGCTACTCTTTGGGTTCTCTGCTTGATCTATTGGTAAACATCTATGGCAAAACATATGGATGTTGAAGTAATAGCTGTGTCAGACCATAGTGCTTGCAGCTACTGCATTATAAACTTTGCACCTAGTGTATTGGGTAAAGACTATTAGAAGTGGAAATATTCATAAAGAACTTGTAGGCAGTAGCTTTATGTCCTGACATTAGCAAACTACCCACTAAATTAACCAGCATGTGTTGTCAGTAAGAAAGCCTTGAAGATAGGGAGCAAGCTCTGAATTGCTGCAAGAGAAAGTCAGGGAACCCATAGTGATAAAAGCCTGTTTAAACAATTCTTATTTCTACCTCCTTCTGTTAGTAAAATCCTAATGTGAGTGCTTCTATAGAGTAATAAATAAAGAAAAGTTCAAGCTCAAATTATGGATCCAAATGTGTTTGGATTATGATTTTTTGGGGCTCCTTACATGAGAATTTGGATCAACACTGCCATTTGTTAGCAAGAAATATTTATATTATACAAGAATTTAAAGGCAACATTCCTCACTGTGGGGATGACTAATCAAATCCTGCAGTGCAGGAACAGATGTGTGTAATAGGGAATAAAGTGTCCTGTGATCAACTCTGAGTCTTGTAGTGACCATTGCCAATGACAGCCCTTTTCCAGGTTACTGTCTGTCACACAAAGCACAGAAGGGGACAGGGCATTCACTCCATTCCTGTTTTCACCAGCAACTAACCTGGCTGCCTGCTGGCACTCTTCACATGTCAAAATACTTGCTGCTACCACATCAGATGCCATACAGCTTGTTTTTCCTTTTTGATCTTAAGCTACTGCAGCATCCACAGGCAAGCCTGAGTACGGAGAAAGGACAAGGGAGAAAAGAGAAGGAGGCAAGAGCTCCCATTACCCAAGGAGAGGTCAAAATCACTAAAAGAATTCCCATCTTTTTCAGCAGAAGATGCAGCTAACTCTTCCTTCCTCTTCTTTGCTGAGGGCTTGCACCTCAGCTTCTCAGCCCCTCAGCACCCAGATCCCTTTCAGCACTGGGCTCCCCATGCCTTCTTGCCTTTGGGGGTGAGGAGTCTGGCCTACCGCTGAGTGCATGCATGTTCCTGAGTGATAGCTTACAATTGTAAACAGCATTGAGATCTTACATAAATTGTCTTATCCCCTTAGAGCTGGAAAGAAGGGCAGGTTTTGCCATCTCTGTGTTATGGATAGAAAAACTTAGGTTCAAAGGTCAGCTTGACTTGCCAAAGGTCATCCAGCAAACAGGAACAGAGAGTTTCTTGGGGTCTTACTGACCATAACTGAGGTGTCTTAGGGTCCTATTTCACTTTCAAACAGATTGCCTTTACAGCAAGAAGGCAACACATGCAGCATATAGCTAAAGGTATGAGTGAACAGTTACTTGTTCAACATCATGATTCTATTTCAGTTACATTTCAAACAATGTCATGTTGTGCACAGGGATGTTGATTAAGGGCTGTATAAATTGTGATGCTATTCTATCTACCTTAACATGCAAACTGCCAGCCCTTAACATGAAAACTGCTATGTGAAGCCAAGAGGATTGTACCGTGGACGTGAACAAGTCCCAGCTGACAACTGAGTGCAAACACAGCAGATGGTGACAAGGCAGTAGCAGCAAAGAGATAAAGCTGTCAAATTTAAAGCTAAACCTAAAGGCTGCTCTACCAAGCCTTTATTATCAGTGGTGCTGAGTTCCCCGAGTTCTAATATATAGTTATAAAGAGAGGGTAAAAAAGAAAATGCTGTCTTTTTTGGTACACTGCAGGGTTGTCTGTGCTGTTCAGAGTTTTCTCTAGCTTCTGTCAGGCAGCAGCTGTCTCCTCTGAACCAGCCAGCAGTGGGTATGCCCATACCACGGGCAAACAGGGACCACAGGCTTGCAGGGAGGAAGGGGTTTGCTGTGCTTCCTCCTCCTCAGCCTCTACTCAGGCCAGAAGCTGGACAGACCTAGTGCTTCACAAGGGAGTCAGACATACTTGATATACGTGTAAAACAAGGCTGTTATCCCCGTTGCCCAGAACAGTGGGCAACCAGCTACTCAGATAGTGGTTTACAGCAGCTATGAAATGCCAGATGGAAAATCAGGGTACTCCAAATAGGTTTGTATTAATAAAATAAGCCAAGGTAAAAGAAACAAGGGAACATGTATAAATTCAGCTATCTTCATCCATTCTCCATCTAACCATTTAATCACAAAGCCAAATAGTTGATTTGTATGGCTTCCTTATAAGGGGAGTCAGTCAGAGACAAATTCTCTTTAGCTTTATTACCAAATATTCTGGAAAAGGCAGGAAGCAAAGTCCTAATCTAATTGTGCTATAGTCTGATGCCAATAATTACGTATCCAATATGATAGCTAAATTACCGGGATTTATCTGTCTTATCCAAAAAGATTAGATTAGCTTGTGTTTTCAGCTAAGCAACAGTGCTTTTAATTTTCATAGTCTTGTTCTATCCCTCTGGTAATTTTACAAAGGATTGAGACACTTTGGTTGGCTAAACTAGTTCTGGTTACAGTGCTAGTTCAAAGGAGCAGATTTCCTTCTCATTCTGGTCCTGTTACCTGCTCAGGGGTAACAGAGCTTGCTCACGGGACCTCCTGGGTAAAAAGCCAATATGTCCAAACCATCCATTCCCCAGAGAGTATATATGCAGGAGGATTTAACAGTTTTTTCTATTCCTTTCTTCTTTACAAGGCCTGTCAATGAGCTTGAGTTTGAACAGCATATGACCCCAGTTGCACCCATACTGCCTGTAAGGGCTGGGTTTGATCTCAGACCAAAAGTTTTCCCAATCTATGCCTGAAGGATCAGTTACCTCACCCCAGCACCGAGCCAGGGTGAAAGGCAACATACAGGCTGTGGAAACACAAAGTTTCTAACATAACAGCATAAGCATTCCCTCTGAGATTATAATACACTTCCTTCTAGCTATTAACACAGGACACAGATCATGAGTCAGTCCATTTTTGCCCCTGATCTCCTTCTCTAAAGCAATGAGTCTCAATTAAAGGTGTAAATACATACATATGTACACACATGTATATATATACAATTTTTGAGATAATACAGTTGGTATTCTCTTTATCTACTACTTTTAGAAACGTCAAGATTTTCCTTGTGTTTTCTTAAATAAAGTAGGTTTATTCATCTTTGTAAAAAACAAATGAGCATTTTTGCATAACTGCCTGAATACAGGAAGTGGAGAAAGCAGCTAACTTGAGCAAAATGCATATGCTACAATAAAAACAATGCTATGTATGGGCTTACGTGCTTTGTTTGACAGGTGCTTAGGCTGGTATACATGCAAACAATAAGTGTCATGCCTTCAAAAAATAGGGAAAACATAGGGGCAAATCATACACAGTATATTAAATGAAAATTTTTTGCACCACAAGCTGGGTTAAAACAAATTCCAAGGAAGAAATCCTGGCCGTAGAGAAATCAGTGAGGAGTCTGCCATCACCTGTCCAGCCAGGACTTCACTTTTGTGGTTACATGTCGTCATCTTGTTATATTTTATTATTACTCTTATTATCTTTATCAGTTAAGAAAGTAAACTTTTGCACTGCTAGCTCATTCATCTAAGGTAAGAATAAAAGGTTTTCAGTAAAGGGAAGTAAAAGTGTTAAAAACATTTTAAATCATTAAAGAAAAACATTTAAAATTATGTTAAAACATAGTTAAAATTAAAAATAAAATCTCGTAAATATTTAGCATTCTGAAGCTCCCTCATTAGAAGGAGCCAGAAAAGAACTACACTATCCTTCTTGTTTATAACTTCAGTTATGCCTTTTCATTTTCATGGCTCAATTCACTTTGTAACACATTTTTCCTCTAGTGACCCAACTAATTTAGAGTATTTAGTAGTCATTATTTTCTAAAAACAGAGCAGCAATTTTAATCCTCCAGATATGTAAGGCTTCAAATAAAAGAACGGAAATGTCCTACAGAAAGCAAACGAGTCACTTACATATAAAAGCAGCCCTGACTAGATTAAATCTCTGGCACAAGAAGCTGAGTATATAACTATTCAAGTCAACACCCATTTAGTCTATATATTAAGCCTTTTTATCACTTGTTGTATTATAAGAAAGAATTATACTGTGATTGCTACAGTCCTGTTCTCTGGGCAGTCGTTTAAGTTTGCTTTCCTCCCTGCACCTCTCCCCACATGCTATTTTAAACCCAGTGACAGAGTCATTTCCTCAATGGTTGGCTTCTTGTGTAAAATTCAATAAACAAATTTGTAATTCAATGTGTAATTCAAAAATCATTTTTATGCATATGTTTCAGTGTGAATTTATGAGTAGTACACATGTATGGAATTTCTGAAAATATTTAGCTTGATAGGTATCAGGAACTTCTCTGACTTTTTAATTAATGTATAATGAAGGGCCTTCATACTCTATGTAATTCTTTATAACTGGACTTCTGTGTTTTATACAGTCCTAAAATTTCAAAGACAGAATTCTGGAGGAAAATATATTTTATTTCCAGACACTCATGTTGACTGGTGGTGTTAGTCAAAATTTGGAAAGGCTATATCTTTAGCTAACATACAGACCTGCTGATCTTTCTGGAATCACTCAGCCTCCAAAGAAACATGCAGAAGTGTTTGTCTGAAATTCCAGACTTATAAGAATTCACATTTGATGCATTGCCCCAGTTCTCATAGTAATGAATTTAAGGATGAGAATGTGCATAAGCATTCACAGCAGCAAGTTCTGTAAGATCAAAAGTGAAAGTTCCTTTGACTTTACTGGAGACGACAGGCATTTGCACCATTTTGGGGAGAAAAAAGGTGCAAAAAAAGAGCACACAACCTCCATCATGTTTTATCGGTGCTTAAGCCTGCCACAATTCACACTGGCAACTGGAGCAATTTTTATACGGCAGCATCATTGGTCATTGTTAAAACTTTGCTGAACTAACTGATGCCTTCACTCACCACATTTTCTTCACTTTAAAGTTATAGACAAGCCCCAAGTTTCTGCCTTTATATTGCCATGATGTTCCAAACACAGTGATTCCTCAGTGCTCCAAGTATACACAGACGGAAGTGTTGTCACAGGAAATGGCAGGACAGCTCAACCCTTTTTCTCTGTGAAGTTAACTAATAGAAGATTCAAACATATACCTTCCAAAGAGCCCAATACACATAAAGTGAGCTCAAGCCATACTACTTGCATTCCCAGAGCTTGCGTATCATCTGTTCTGAATCAGAAGGCAACCCTCTTAACTTTTGTTGCCAGCTGGAGAAAATGAAGTGTTTCTTGCAGATAGACCATTCTCCTTTACCTAAGGGCATATAATGTATTTCCATTACAACACTGTCAGCTTGCCTGTGTGGTGTGGATTTTCAGTTTGGCGATCACAGATCAAGCATGAAAACCCAAAGAACAAACTTTGAAGGAATAAAAACTTACTTTTCCTGAAGAAGGAACTAAATGGCCCTGAGAGGCTCTAGCCTTTTCCTATGATGGCTGCTTCCAAGATACAAATCATGTTAACAGCCAGCGTGGGAGATGTAGGACTGAATCCCCAGCAAAAAACAGGGACTGTGAGGAGCTGCAGAAGACCATGCTCTGGTGGTGACTCTTCCCTTGCACCCTACTGACCCGGGTCAGCTTCACTTACTTCACACACTGAACTGAGACAAGGAGGTATCTCAGTTCAGCTTTCCTCTGGAGCCAACAGGAAGAAATAAGAAACTCCCCAAGGCAACTCAAAACTTTGGAGCTCCTAAGCCTCTTGCTCCTTTCTATGAGGGTATACTATTTAGGTTTATCAAGGAATTACAGGGTACAATAACCTCTACCAGCACTACTGTATATAATGTGTGCACTCACCATCACAGCATGTGAATGCCCCCCTTTTTGTAGTAAGAGGCATCCACCTCTAAAAGCTTTTGATTTACACTTTCTTTCTGACACGCTGTAAATCAAAATCTTTTGGGGGAGTGCTGCCTCAGAAGACATATACTGTTTAATTGTAGTGTTATGCCCACATCCCTCTTGAATCACATCTTCTTTATTACAGACTGTCTCCACTTTTTACAAGATGACAAAAGCCACACTACGTGTCATTGATGAGACAGCATTTGCCTCATCATGGCTTATTCCATAACATGCAGGTGGAACGGGTGATGTGTCTATTTTAAGGAAAAGGGAGTTCAGTGCTGGCTCCTGCCCTGCTCCATTACAGATTCCCCATAAAGAAACATAGCTCAGAGAAGCAGAAGAGACACCAGAGAATTAATCACACTGATCCTTCCTGATGAGAATACAAAACTCAGCTATTATCTGACTTAAGGTAGAAAACCCTGGGATTTGCTGCAGAAGAGTCTGGGGGTGAAGAGAATAGCTCAGGGATAGAGAGTCTTGAGTTATAGAAAGGAGATTATATTGTTTGAAAGCTTCAGCAGGAGCAAGGCAAAAGCCCCTGCAGCAAAGACTGAGCCAGTTACTGGTATCTCAGGCAACATTTTAATGTGCTCAAATCTCAGGAAAGAGAATTCTGTAAGAAATAGTTTGAGGTTCATTTCAGTTCTGGAAGAACCTGAAGGAAAATTTAATGGGAGACCTCCATGGGAACCTTCTTTCCAAAACCATATGCTTTCTACAGAGAAGTATGACCCTCCAATGCTCCTGCCACAGGGACCTCTCTTAGTGAACCTCTTTCCTGAAGAGAAGGAAGGTGCTGGCACAGATCAGATAGAAGAAAGATACATCTGGCATGGTGAGTAATATGTCAGAAGAATGACACAGTTGAGTCATTTGGTGGGGAAAGGTTATGGATGTCTTTTCATGACAAGAGTTTGAGCCATAGTTTCACACGTTGTGACTGTACACAGGCTGAAGTGATTGCAACATATAGCAGATCAAGGAGACCAGCTGGGCCACCACATGGGATCAGAGACCAACAGAGAGGTCTTGGCTACTAAAAGCTTGCTGGGTGGTAGAAGAACATGAGGAGGGAGAAAACTGTGGGAGTGGAAGACTGAAATGAGTTGACAGGTCTGTCTGGTGAGAACCAAGGGACAGTGTCCTTATGGGACTTTCAGAGTTATTGCACAGCCAGCTATGGTGTTAGAGTTAATGTCCCAACCACTCAAAGAGGTTGAACTCAAGCAGATGTCCAGCTCCAAGTGATTCCTGAATGCATACCTGAATGACTATTTTCTGCAGGGCTCTTCCAACAGCTGAAACAAATTCTGGAGTGTTCACTCACACTGAGTGCTGGGAATCACATGAACCCATCACAGCCTACCTTTGTCAAAACCCACAGGACAGATTCTTATCTGTCTCAGATGAGGCTGTTGTGTTGAAAAACTTTCTAAATCCCAACCTCCCTATCCACCTCCTGGTCCCTGTAACTGCATGTAATCAGAATTGTAAATTAACAAGTGTACCTAAACAGAAAATTCAAAACAGACTTTCCACATATTCTTAAAACTAGGTATTGGGGGGGGGTGGGGTGGGGTGGGGTGTGTGTTTTATCCTGCTAAAGAAGCTATTATTAGCTGCTCTTATCACCTCACATTACCTCCTCCTCAATTCTGTTTGTTGTTCCTTCAAAGAGGGCTCTAGCTCATGTTATTCCTTTATGAAAGCAAATTTACCTCTTACAAGAGGATATAAGTATGTAGTTGTGTCCCCAGAGAAAGAAGAGACAGATGGAAAGAATGATATTCTAAGAAACCCAGAAGAAGTTGAACAGTTAATGACTTAAATTAAATATAAACACTACATGTATGTATCTCACTTGGAAACAACAGTGTTTGTCACAAAGGGGCTGACCCCTTCTTTGCTCTCATTCTGACACCCTGAAAAAAAATCAGAATCGTATGGATACGCTGAGAACACAAGGACATGACCTGCAGTCCTGCAGTTCCAAACAGCCATGACTCAACTTCCTGCACTTGAAGGAGAATCAGAACAAAAGCATCTTGGAGTCATTTTTCTGAAGTTAGAGAGAAACAGTTGTAAGTTCTTTGCAAATCCCTGAGGTGAATGAGATGTATATGGCTCCAGGTCTGACCTGATTAGGTGAATTCTCAGGAAC
Organism: Tyto alba; assembly: GCF_018691265.1. Classification (NCBI taxonomy): domain Eukaryota; kingdom Metazoa; phylum Chordata; class Aves; order Strigiformes; family Tytonidae; genus Tyto; species Tyto alba. The sequence continues at coordinate 35,990,588 of NW_024881316.1, read as the reverse complement.
TTGAACACTCCAAGTGCCAGTGAAGAGGCAGCAAATGCTCTGAGCACATGTTGCCAGGAAGCTCTGAACACACACTTATGTGTGTATTCACCTTGTCTCCTTACAATATAAAACCATGATGCTGGGATACTGTGTCTTAATGGCACACAAAACAGAACTTGTGACCTGACATCAGAATAATAGAAATGTTTAGCAAATCTGATGCAAAAATTATTTGGGAAACTTACCACAGAACTTATTCAGCCCAACTTCGCTTTTCTCTCCCCTCCAGTCCCTAAGCATATTTCTCTCCTTTTTTTCCTTCTATTTTTTTCCTTTTTTTTTTTTCCCCTGCTTTTCATTTCTAATTTAAAACAGGAAACAATTGCTTGACAAAGTATTTCTTGGTGCGTTATGAAAAATATTATTTACAATTCTAGTCAGGGAAGTGCTCCTTTGAGTGACTGCCTTATTGAAAATAAGTCAATGAGAAAGAAAAGATTTACCCCACACATACATGCCTCTTTCTTACCTAGAAGACAAAAATGTCATAGCTAGAAACTTCCTGCAGTCCAGAAAATCATATTATGTACTGCATGGAAAGCTAACCTGAGGCTACCAACCTCAATTTCTGATCTAGATCAATCCTTCAGGTTACATGGGGTGATCTTGGAGTGGTCACAGGTAATAAGCACTATCCTGTGACAAAAAAGGAGAGCTAGAGAAAAATGGGCAATTTTCAGATTTGTGGAAACATTTTATTTATCATCCAGTTAAGTCAATTGCTGTGATCTACTAGATACCATGAATGACACTAGGTCATTCACGGACTGACTTAAGATCTCTCAAAATCAGAGACTCCCCTTCTGTTCACTTCACATGGCTTTCAGGCCCATAGATGTTGTGCATTGAGATACACTAAGGCCCCTATCCAGTCAAGAAAGCACATATTTAATTTGCACCATTATAATAGTCCCATTGAACTCTCAGGATTACCCCCACTGTTTAAACACTTGCTTACGTGCTTTGTTTGGCTCATTGACCAGAATTTCAACAGTGTTGCTCCAGAAATTAATTTGGCTCAACCACTAATGAAATGCTGCAGATATCTGAAGATGTTTGGTACAGAATTTAGAACCCATTTCACTGCAACAGTAGACATAGAATAGAAAGCAGTAATTATTTTTCTTTAACATTTTCTGGTGAATAAGGCTGGAAAAAAGTTAGTTTCTACCCAGAGCATTAAAGTTAATTATTATGGTCAAGTCTGAAATAATGTGAATTTCAAAGCCGGACTTAAAGTGGCATGTTCATATCTATTGCTTCCTAAGTACCTTGCATAAATTCTTACCTAGAAGGGTTTCAATCATTGTACAGAAAAATTTTCAGTGGAATAGTCTTTTTCTTTCTTTTTTCTTTTTAATAATTCCCATGGAAACACTTCTTTAGGATGACCATTATTTTTTCATGAATAGGATTGTAAATATGTAATGAAACATAAATATTTTGTATTTAGACTAATAAAAAATTTAGATCTATAAAAGATTTATCCCCACTAAAAATAATTTGGCCTCAAATAGGAATCAGTGGCACTAACACGAGGTAAATGTTCCTCCTGTAAAGAAAAACAGAGAAGCTAAGCAAATACTCCCAAACATGTTTGACAGGGATTTGCACAACTGTAAAAATGAATTTGTGTCAGATGCACCTTCATTTGAGACAACAGGGAAGAGTCCCTAAAACTGTTGTAACCCTAGCTTAAGGGCAGTTAAACTCAGATGATCTGACAGCATCCTACAAAATCATCCATTAGGAAGAATAAGACCTCTCATATAAAAATATTTTTTTTTATGGAAACATAGCTACAGAAAACTGAATTTGCACTCTATATGTAGTCAATGTATTTTGCAATCGTCTGGTCTGGTTCTCATTTTACACTAGGTAAAGCTTACATATCTTAGATGATCTTTAAAGGTCCCTCACACCCCAAACTACTCTATGGTTCTATGATTCCTACAGATCAAACCATTTTTAGGAAATCTAAAATAATTCCATGTATGTAGCTCATAAACCCATCCCAGAGAGAATTCATCCCAAGGCGATCTTTTCCGGTTCTCATCTGCTTTCACTGCTGTTGAACTCCTGCCATCTCATGTAACTACATATGAGCAACCACACTTAACTAACACAGCTCTGATTTTCAGTTCAAGTACTTGAAGCAAATTCTGTGTGATACCTCCTACAGAGTAAAAATAAATTCTCAGGAGAATATCAGGAAAACCAAAGTCATAAATAAATGTTCAGAAATCACGACCAGCCTGCAGACTTTCCATGAACAGAGAAACAGACCAGTTTTGGCAGGTCCATCTTTCATTGTGAATTATTCACCCCCCTCTTAACATTTCTACTTTAATTGTTTTTAATTTCATTGCTGTTGGGCAGAGGTGTGAAACCACAATAGTAAAATGAAAGCAGCCTGAGGAATTTCTCTATATGGATCAAAGTCAAGGAAAATGCCTTGAAGAGTACTGAGCTGCATGTTTTAAGTGTATTTTATCTTCGCTAAGATGAAGCAGGGTGCTTCATCCACACATGCATGACCAGTTTATGTGCAGTGGAAGTAGCTATATGGCAGAAAGCCTAGACAGGCAGGTCAGGGACTGGAAAAAGTATCAGGCCTCCAGCCGCTGCTGGAGCACAGTACTTTCCTGCAGTCCTCACTGGGTAGTCCTCAGCTAACCATTAACAGCTGATGCACATTACAGAGTTGCTTCATATCCTTAAGGAGTGATAAACTCCAGAGGAGATCTGTAGCTAGAGCACCTCACTCTTTGGAAAGCATCTGGGATTTTAGCCCTGTGTTAACTTCAAAGCTTCTTCTGAAGACTAACTAGCTAATTTACAAGTCATGTATATTCTGCTCCAAACATCCTGGCAGACCCGAGGTGAATTGCTTGGGTCAAGCTCCTCAAAAGCACATGGGCTGAAGGTGCTTGATACGCTTACAGTACCCATTGGTAAAATGAGAGCAATAATCCAAGTAGTTCTTGCACCACCAGCAGACCATAAGAATCAGAACCATGTTAGTCCCTTACAGCTCTGTAACACTCCTGTCCCCAGGAGGCTTTGTTTGAGAAGGTCTGAAGTTCCCTGTGTCAGAAGAGACTTATTGAAATGGCAAGTATTTTTTAAAAGATACTCTGCACACAGTCTATTCTTTAGGTTTTGCCCAGCATTGTTTTGATCTACTGGAAGGAAAACTATAGTATTAGGTGAGACCAAGACATTCTTTCAGCTTTAATGTAACCAATAGGGATGTTTGCAAAATAAACCTAAAATTTGTTAATTCTTAGTACATTTTTGTGATAAATAAAAACTGAGGGAGCACTGGCATGGAACTTATGGAAATTCTGTGTTAAAAGTTAATCAAATACTTACATGAACTAATTCCTATACACCCACACTGGATTTTCGCATGTTGTTCAGAATGCAAGACAGTGTGATGTGAGAGGTCTCTGATAAGCATGCTAAAAAAACTTCCTACAGACTTTTTCTTCATTATGTTTACAGGTGGAAGTGTTATTGTCCTCTGGAAGATCATAAGAATACGTGCCTTTTTAGTACTAGGGCTCATACACTTTTGAAAGTAAAATGTAGAATTTTCCATTGGAGACTCCATCCCTGTTATCCAAAATCCCATCAAGTACAATCCAAAGCAATGGAAATGGTTATAACACTGTAGTTAATACAAAGAATCTGAAGAAATTAATTGTAAAAATGTTGCTGAAAATAGGGATTAATTCCTGTATCTTAATAAGACATCTAAAAAGACACAGATTAAATAGTTATTTCTTGTTTATATCCTACATATTTGAAGCCTAAAGCAGAATACTAATATTCCAGTCACATAAACTACAGCAGTTCTGAATTACATTCCCTTAATATTCAGAGACTACTTGGACACATCTACTTACATAAATCCAAGAATTTACTGATACCTACAGATCATCAGTACCATATGCAAACTTATAAGACTGAGAACAACATCTGTCTAGCACATGCTTTTGGGTCTGTAAAGAAACAGCTTGAAAGCACAAGCTGCAAAACTATTTTAACTATTCTTTTGCATCCTGAGAAAAGGTTGTGCCAGAAAGTTTAAGAGATGCTGTCTGGTTTTATTGGTTTCATGAGTGGCTAGTGGCTCTCCATGAGTGTGAGGTTCTCACCATGATGCCATTAGCAAGTTTCTGTTCTCAGAGATAATTTCTGGATCCCAGGTGCTCTGGCCTGGAACTTTACAACAGAATTAAGAATTAAGAGATTAGTGCATGGTAGGTTTGAGAATGGGTAGCCAGGAAAGCAATGAATTTCACTGTCATCCCTTTAATAAGTGCTAGGTAAAATACATGAAATATTAATATCTCTCTGAAAACAGCATGTACAGAGGAAGGCATCTGATTGCTTAGTGAGGACTTAAGCACTATCTGTACTTTGCTAGAACTGCATGTGCCCAACTTTATGCTTATGCTGCTAATGGAATTTCATACTTTTGTCAATGTAGTAAGGATGGTCAACTGCAATATTTTCCATTTCCTTTAAGTCTACATGTTCCTGAAGAAGTACAAAGCCAGGAAGAAAAAAATGGGGATAGGCAAAAGGCACATTCAGGTTTCTTAAATTTTCTTCCTAATAGGTCAAATTAACTAACTTCCCGGTTGGAGCTTGAAAGAATTAGAGGAAGAAGTAGGTTCCCTTTCCAATTGAGTTTAGAATAAATGAAGATTCAAGCCAGTGAGTCACTGACCACTGACAACTCCAACCAGCTTTAATCAGAAGTTAGTAGTACCACAAAGGATCAGTCTACCGCTGAAGAAAGCATACCAGATCATTTTTGATAAAACATGTGTTCTAATGAACAATTTAAAATAATCTAAGTCAATAATCAAACCGGTAGACATTCAAGTTCCTGCCAAAACCAATGTTTTATTATAAATGAGGAGATGCAAAAGATGTACAAAATTCTCTATGGGTACAGGAAGGAGCTGGAAGGGGATGTTCAGGAAACAGTCCCTTTGGAAATAAGCACATTTTTTTTTTTATTTTCTCTTCTTGAGCCTTGCTCAAACAGTATTTTAAGGCTAGAAGTAAGAAACATATAATATAAATGAAGTATCCTTTTCTAGAAGAATCCTGTAGTATTTCACACTAAGAATCAGACCTGTGAAAGTCCATGTTAAGGTGTGACTCCAGTTGTGGTGGTTTCTTAAAAGAAAGAAGATGTTGTAGCCCAGATCTATAAAGGGTAAAACACAGTCCAGTCTAGAATTCATTCAGTGGTCACTGCCAGAAGGCAGTTATTCCAAAGACATTATGAGACTGAAACAGTTATCTATCTGTGCTTTGTTAGTAGTCACATTTTAATATTGAGACACAAAGCTTTCTAGTTTTCTGCTATCTAATGTGGTTCAAGGCTATATTGTTACTGAAAGCAGAAACTAGGTTCTTCATATAGTTTTACCAGTGTATTTCTGTACTGCCTTATAATACCTCTTTTGTGTTTCTAACAGTCTTTTTAGGAGATGGGACTGTTTTGCAACTTGGACAACTCAGACTCAATTTATTCACAGTTTAATCTAGATATGGCCATATCAAGACAGTACAAAAGATGTCTATTTTGATGTATTTTTTTTTGAGTGTGAATTACTTCATCATACATGGACAATCAAGAGGGAAATAGAACTACTCAGAGATCACTTATTAATATCTTTCCAGTGTTTTCCAACTACAAAAAAATAATTGCTACCTCAGCCAAGCAGAAATTCCACGCAAAACAACTGGCAAATGCCCTGAAGCACCCCTAAATTTCAGTGAGCAATTCAAGGGATCATGTGTGCCCATGTCTATTACCTCATCTACACACTCTCATTCTTTTAATACTTTTTATACTTCTGTATTATGTCCTCTGGGTCAAAACTATGCTTGGAACCAAGCAGAGCAGATCCCAAGGAAGCTAAACCCGTTTAGCTATGATCATCAAGTAACCTGGTCAGGTGGTATCATCTGACTTTCTTGACCTCCCATAGCAAATGTAATCATAAGTCTCTTCTGCCAAGAACGGAAGTTGCAGAAAGTTATTATTCCCCAGTTGCAGAAGAACTTCTAACCTTTAGTATTTCCGTCACATATCTTGTTAGTATTCCAGTGTATGTTCTATTTTACTTTTGGGATTGCACCACCCCATTCCTGATTATTTTGTTTTTCCTAACATGTTAACTACTAAGCTATGTATTTAAGTAGTAAGGAAAATATTAGCTGGTTTCCTCTGTGATAAGGACAGAACCCCCAATAAAACACTGTCAACTCCAGAGTGCTACCTAAGCTTGCATCATATTGCTGAAAAATTAATGTGAAATATTGGAGACATTTTCTCCATGTGGTCTTTGCATACACACTACAGTAGACTCTTCATTTGTGTAAACTAATTATAACAGTTGCCTTTGAAAAACTTTCCAGTTGTAACTTAAATTTACCTTAATATCTATAATTGCCATACTTATTGTACTTTTGTACTATTGTTAAATTCAGCCAACAGAGCAGACTGTTAAAGTTTACAGAGGCTGATAGCGATAAAGATATTTTACAAGGGATGTACAATTTCAAAAATTAGACTTGTCTCCCAGCTGGTGACCATCTGGCATCTGTTACTGTACGTTTGAGTATTAGTTTAAGTCATTATTGTGTCAGTCTTACACACATACAGACCACCCAGCACCTTACTGACCCTACTGCTCAAAGCCATAACGGCACCTTTGTTTCTCCCTCAGGAGTGTCATTTGTGCATTGCAGACTACGTAAGGGCTGTTTCCTGTCCACGTGTTCTTTGGCCTTCTGCAAAAACACAGTTCCTCCAGGGGGAAGAATGAGGTTTAATATTGCTGCAACAAAACTTTAGGAAATATATCCAGAGTTATAATTAATTACATCAATATACATTTCCAGTCCCTTTTGGAATCTAATTATATTCTTGCCCTTGACTCTCTGTAGCTATGACTTCTACAGGCTAATTACAGGTTGGCTGAGAAAGTATTTCCTCCTATCTCTATCTCAGTTGTTGCTTTGCACATTTTTATCATGTCTATCTCCTGCTATGAGTGGTCTGTTTCCAAGTTTCTTGAGCACTGTCAATTTGCTTTGAATAGCTACTCAAAATACTTTCTTCAGAAAGCAATAATCTTTATTGCATATAAATTGCATATGAGGACAATTCTGACTTATGGAAGAGTACTTGAGTCATCTCCATGTGGATTGTGTAAAAAATGGTCTGGATACCTTTGTGTTTCTGATCTTGACTTCAAACTGAGCTGAAAAGTCTTGGCTGAGCTATCTGTGAACCGGTCCAGTTTATTCTCTTGAGTCATATTGATTCAGCATCATTCCTAGATGACATATTTTTATGGTACAGAAATTTTATTTGTCAATAATCAAAACACAGTTCTGAGTAAGTGTTAGAGATCTACAACTTTAATTCAGACACAGGCAGTCCTTGGTCACTGATAGGACTCTTGCTGGCCTATAAATAGAAGGAATCTTCTCAAGCAGATCTAATAGCTCCTAAAAGTCAAGGCCAAAATGCCTAACCTCTATTGTGTGCATGCTTGTGTAGCTATAGCTCTTTATCTTTCCAAGCGTGTACTCTCTCCATTCTGGTGTAAATTCCTTTCTTACAGAAGTTGACAGATAAAACATTTATTTAAAAATGTATTCCCATATCCAAGTACATTAAGGATACAATTGCTCTCCATATTCAGGCATGTTTTTCCATACAGACTTATAAAAGGACCTGGCATCACCCACATCTTCATATATTTGATTTATTTTGAGAACTTACTCATTTCTCTCTAGTCCCCACCACCAAATACTATGTGAGACTTCAGTGCATGAAAAACAAAGAGAAGCTAAAAGCAGAGGAAAGGAGTGGTTTATGTGCCTACAAATTAAAGTAAAAAGGTTCACTTAGGACCACATTTAAAAATGCATTGGCAACATTAGATCTATATAATAAAAATAGGTAGGCATATACACCCTATCTTCATTGTGCCTCATTTATACCTTCTCATTTACTGTGCATGATACTAATGACATTTGAATTTCTAGCATCAGTGATTGAGACCACAGATTTAAACACCATGCTGAAGAAAGTTACTTTTGACTGAAGCCTCCATCCAGCCACACACCCACCAGTGCTGGCCAATATACCAGTGAATTGTCTTTGAAAGCATATGGAAGTCAATGTCCCCAATTTGAGTGATAGGATCTGCTCTGTAAGATTTGAACAAGGATCCCTTCTGATCACCATCCAAATCTCAAATAGAAGGGAAACAAACAAACAATGACATCCATCTCACATTAGGTATGGAAATGAATTGTAACAAAATAAACCACTGCTCAGCAGGAGGAAGAAAAAGAATGATTCAAACCTGGCCACAAAGGCCTTGGGCAATCATTGTGCAAATAGCAAACTTGTAAATAATAAACACATCTTTTTCATTCTGAGGCCAGTTAGATATCTAATGGCATGTTGGTGCCTTTTTATCCAGCAACATGTGTGGTCGTTGTCTTCCTTTCTTTGGTAGAAGGTCAGTCAGACTCAGCCACATGCCCTTTTTCCTGGTGCAAGTAAAAAATCACATCAAGTTCTCTAGAGCAGAAAATCAGACTAAAGAGCCTAGGGTCCCAAAAAATGTAGTAGAGGTGAATCATAAGCAGATATCACTTTACAGATTTTCCCTTTCCTTTGTTTTCTGTAGTAAACCTACAACCTCTCTGCCTGTGCATTTGACCCTCACTACTGGTTCCTCCAAAATCCCAGCAAGACTGTTTTATTTAAGGAAAACAACTGCAGAGCTATCAGCTGCAGAAGCTCAAGGCTTGCCTGATTCCAAAGCCTCATGAGGTTTTTTTTCCACCCCAAACTATCTGTACACCCAATCCTCAAAAATACAATGATAAAACATGCTAAAGAACATGCATCTGTCTGTGCAACATCACAGCTTACTCTTTTAGAGATGAGAGGGCCTGAGGCCAGTCAGTTCCACACACTTATGAGGGTCAGCTGTTGTTTACTGAAAGATGTATTAGAAAAAAGATTGCAAAAGAGAAATGGGCTCCTACCACAGGCCCTGAAGCAGGGGGCTCTAAGGGAGGCACTCATAATAAATAGTAGAGTTTCATTTGAGAACTTCCCTAATTTTCATGAGTCAGAAAAATTCCCTTTGAAAGAGATATGATAGCAAGTGCTCCCGGCACTGAATAAACAAACTGATTGCTGCAAATGTAGGAGGAAGAGCCCTTCATTCAGTGAAGGGCATAAATGCATACTGGGTCCCAGATGAGAGGGAAGGGCTTCAACTGGAGCCTGACCACTCTAGCCAAGACACTCTGTGCAAACCCAGGCAATGTTTTATCTGCTCTTATCCTCATTTCAAAGTAACGTTTGTGTTGTTAAATTCTGCACACTTACAGAGCAGCAGTTTTGAACCTTATTCCTCTATACTGTGTACATTTTTTTTTTTTTTTTTTGCACAGACATCCTATATTCTCTCCATCCTCCAGCTTTCTTACTCCTCTGAAGTAGATAATGGGGAATTTTTGGTCATCTTTAGCTCCTCTGTTGTGTGAAGTGTCATAGGAAAGGAGAAAGATGCTAGTGTGTCTGTGTAAGAAGCCAAGAAAGAGTGCTTCAAAATGGTCACTACCTCTTATCATACACTTCCATAATCCTCCAAAAGGTCAGCAACTTGTGTCAGTACACTGAAGTATTTTGGATGACTCCCTGGTACTTTCTGCATGAGGTGGGAAAGGCAGGCACAATGATGGGATTTTCTCACAACACTTTTTAAATCCAAGGAATGATATAGCCTTTTCCTGTTGGGGGAATTTCCAAGAGCAGGAGTCAAAATCTCATTTCTGGTATATATAATCTCTTGATTCAGTAATATCTTACTCAAGCAGACAGAAAATTGTCTTTGTTTCTTTTCTGGCCGTATTTAGAGTCTCCGGTTTCCCTTTGTTAGCGTATTCAGTGGCCATCTCCCATAGCTCCCAGGCATTTCAAGGCAGGTTAATACACTTTGGGGTTGACCCAAAAACAAGGCCTGAGAAGTCCTTTGAGTCTCAATGGACCAACTTGGCCTACAGTAGATCAAGTTACTCACTATGCACAAATACTTATGTTGAGTTTGTTTATTAAGCATATCTGCTCTTTTTTGCAGCATTATTTTGCTAGAGATGGATGGATATTATATAGTAGACACCACAAATGGGAATCTCTGGGGAATGACATGTTGCAGAAGCAAAATGAGGTTGCATAAATTCACACCCTCTCAATTCTTTCCACCAGAAATGGAGAATTAGTAGTATCAGCATATCAAACAAGAAAGGTGGTGGCCTGCAGGACTCAGCAAATCAGACTAATTCAGCTCCAAGATGAATTTGATTTTAGTATTGTAATAAAAAAATAATCCTCCTTTTATGTGACAGTTTTGGGTTGTGTATCTAATATAAGCAAAGTACCAGTTCTCATCTTCTCAGGTGCTATAATTGCAGAGCTGAGCTAATTCATAGGTGCTGAGATCTTTTCCAACCTTCTATTCTAGGGATGAGAGGCATAACAGATTGAATATAGCTACAAATAGCTATAGGCTTCGTCCTCTTTTCATGCATTTATGATTTAATCTTAAAGTCAATGCTGTTATAATATTGTTTACTGAATGTTTAATTTGCTGAGCACACAGAATTCCAGCTGAAGCTAATGTGAATTGCAGGTGCTCAAACTGCTGAAAAATAAACTGCCCCTTTTGTATTTAAATGTATGTTAATAGAGATCCATCAGGTTGCTCTGCTTCCACAATGATTAAAACATCAAAGCAGTCAATAAATATATTCATAAATAAATAATTTGGAAAAAAAGGCAAACATTAAATTGTACTTCCTGTCCTTCATTCCATGTCTTCCCGAAGGGCTTGATCAAAACTTCCTGACGTCAGTTAAAACCTTTCTTTTGCATTTACTGGACTTTGAACAAGGCTCTAAATGCCCGCAAATAGACATGAGTCTATATGACCTGAACGCATGTCATGGTGTGGGCCACCATGCTCCAGCTCAGAGAAAGTCAGCACCAGAAGATAAGAGAAGAGACACTGCCCATGGCTTTCCCAGCCCACTGTTGGAGCAGCAAGCCCAGAGACCCTGCCATGTAGCAAAAGGTTCAGTGCACAGCAAACCAGGACAGGGCTGCAAAAACACGTTTGTAGACAGGGGCTTGTTCACCCTGCCAGCTCTCCAAGGCAAGGCTCATGGGCTAAGCATGAGTCTGCGTTAACAGGATGTCAGGGGAGATTATGTATCATTTCTGCCATTCATTTCCTTTCCTGGACTTCAGCCTAACTCTTCAGTTCTTTTCAGGACATTTCAGAAAACATTACATAAAGTGAAAACCTCAGGCTTGCAACTAAAATCCAAAATTAAGCTGTTATTCATATCTTCTGGTCACCTTCAGAGAGATAAAGAACAAAAGACACCACTGCCCAATACACTCACCAACTTTTGGGGTGTTATCTGGCCTTGGCTATGTCACTGAGAAGCTGATCAGGCATTAGGACCACAAGCAAGGGAGGACTGAGAAAGGAAAAAAAATCTCCCCTACCCATCACTGTTTAGTGTAGCAATACTATGGAGTAAATCTGTAGTTTACACAGTAACTCTACTTTTACAGCCTTGTCTGTGGCAATACATCCTTCAGCCATCCTCTTTACCTCCCTCCCCACACATCATGGAGAGACCTACAAGATATGGGGGCAAGGAGGTGTTTGCTTTTGGGCATAGCTTGGTTGTTTTAAGATTTATAGTTGTGGGACTAGGATCAACTATTGCCCTTTAATATTTTTTAAAAATAGTTATCTCTGCATCTGTGAAGGAAACAGAATATTAATGTAAATTGTAGCCTTTCTCACAAACTTCCAGCATGTTAATTTCTTGGCCCTTCCTAGAATGAAAACCCACCTGGTGCGTTGTATATATCCTAGGACCAAGTGTTCACCATACCTTTCTACTGATTCAGAACTGTAGACTTCTGAGATGAAATTTTATTTATTGTAGGGGCAAGAAGGTATTGTGAGTCATCGTGTTTTTCTGCTGTCTGCATTAAACTGGAGTGAAATTGAAATCATACTTCAGTCCCTGTTTAAATGCCTTTTCTTGGCAGGAATAATGAAAGTTGGCCTCCAAACTGACTGGCAGCATGCTGCTTGGTTGGTAGCGAACTCTCAGACTTATTGGGTCCTCCCTGTTGTTAACAGGACGGATCTTGTCCAACAAAAGCAACATCCTGTCAGCTACTCCTTCTTCCAGGAACCTGCCTTTTCCTCCCCCGCAACTGCTCTCTTTCTCCAGGTTCAGGCAAGAAAACAGTGATGCATGGAAGGGATAGAGCTACAGAAGCAATAGCCATCAGACCTTAAATTCATGCTTCCTATGGGCCATATAATATTCTTCCCCATTTATAAAATCATTGTGAGTGAATGAAATGCAGCCTCTTTCTTTAGCTGGCAAGGAGAATTAGATAAAGGGGAAAAAAAATGCTTTCATGTGAGGAAGTCATAAGGAAGAAGGGGAGATATTCTTAGGCCTCTCTCCAAATATCTCAGCAATATGGTCTTGGGGGGTGCAGCTATAGGAATCCCAGCAAGGAAAACTGAGCTATTTGGGACAGGAAGTGCAGCCAACCAGGTTATACAAAGACAATGTTCAGCTTCTTGCCAGCATCCTGGCACTGAGACAACAAGATCCTATACTTTAAGGCTCTTCTTAAGGGCATATGATAATTTATTTCCAGAAGTTAGAAAACAGATGTGTAGAAGTGGAGCATGCTGGGAAGACTGAGAAAAGGAGGAGGGAATGAGGAGGGTTGCAGAGGAGGTTTCAGTTTCTCATTGCAGACTGGACAGGAGATAACCCTTTCTTTGATGCTCTCATCTCTGGGATTCAGTATTCCCCCCTCTTTATCCCAGCAGATTGTGAGAGAGAAGGCAGAGAGACCCAAGCCATCAAAAAGAAGGGGGAAGCAGAGCTGTTCATTGGGATGCAACTATCAGAGTGACACAAAAGCCCTTCCATTACAGCTGAGAGAGACTCATGATCTCAGATCATATGGTAGAGGGAGAAGATCAGGTCTTGCCAGCTGAGGAACTTAACCATCTCTCTTCATAAAGGAAATATATGGCAGAGAGATTGCTTTCTTTCACAAGGGGAAAGGAAAAGGCTGAAAAGCTGACCTAGAAACAGGGGATAGTACACACAATGGGGAACACGCAAGAGAACTGATGACAGCCTTAGGCATGACTTCAATATAGCCTAATAATTTACAGGAATGGATTAGCTGAGAACATCCCATAAAGAGTGCACAGTGTTTTCAATTAATACTTAGGTATATACCATGATTATAAAATACCTTAGGGCTATCCATTTTTCAGTGACGTGTCTATATTAATCCTGTATTTTTTTTCACTGAGTGATAGCTGCTACTGACTGCTAAGAACGTTCTGCTTCAGTAAACTTTGATTTCACTTGCAGTTGTGCATTTATTAGGCAAGATTATCATCATCCAAGTTTCCAGGGTTGGGAATTCGTTTGAAAAATATGGTCTATTTGCATTTAATTATCACATATTTACTGAGGAAAAGTATAAACACGCCTGTTTTAGGCAAGGAATGGAGCCAGTAATGTACTGCAGACTTGGGATTGTGCTTTTTAATATAATCAAACTACTGTTATAAATAATTCACCATTTCCACTGTGGAAAAAAACTGAATATGGTATTCCTGATAGGTTTGTGTTTTTGGGGTTTTTTTTTTTTTGTTTTTTAATGTAAAAACCAAAGATATTTTACAAAATACTAAAATTACTGAGACAAATTTTTCATACTATGAGATAGATTATTAAAATTCACCTTGAAAGAGGATGTAAAGGGGAAAAAAAAGATCCCTTTTATGAGAAGTAGCTACCAGTTCTAGCTGTTAGAATAAGAGAAAAAAAAAGAAATACATTCTTATAAGACACCAAAGCTAACAAACAAGATGACAAGATGAGGAAATATCAAGTTAACTTTTGGGAAACAAATCCTCAGTTCAAAGTCCACATAGTTCCAGTCACTGCACAGGTCTCTAACACTGTCCCCAGTATAATTGACTCACAGAATGGAGATGAGGGATTCTGACTTTACATCAGAAAGACAGAATTATTGAACTGATATTAGGCAAGAGGAACAAATCTCATGGTATTTCAAAATTCTTGCATGAGTGATTTTCTTATCCATCTGCTGTGGTGTCCTCTGTGCAGATTTTGGTGGGCTGAAACAAAAAGAACAATTAGCTTCTTTTCAACAAAGGACTTTCATCCTTCCACAGTGAGCAGGAGGGACTGTCATTGACAGTTATCAAGATATTTGTCAACACCTAGACAAAAATCCTGTCCCTCTATAGAACATGTTGCACTTAGATTGCACTAGGCTAGAAAAGAAACCTGTAGGGTACTGGTGGGCTGATGGGTTGGTGCTGGCAGCTGAGCCAGGGTGCAAGTAGCCTGGGGGCAAGTACGTAGGACTGAAGTGAGGGGTTATATGCTGGTAAAAATTAAAATTGAAGACGTCGGTAGGATCTGTGAGGCATTTCATGGGGCCTCATGGAGTTGGCCAGAACAAGATAAGCAGCTCTTTGAACACCACTGGTAGCCTGGACACCTAGCTCGCATGTAAACACCCACATTGTCAGAGACCTCAGCAAGTGTCTTATGATATCTGAGATGCACAAGATAGACTGGTGTGACAGACATGACACACACCTTACAAAAGACCTGCATTTTCTCAACCAACAGCTGAAGGCTCAGCAGGCTAGCCCAAGGTATCCCAAACAGTGCCAGACACCTATGTAAAGGTAATTGAATCCTACCTTGAATGAGGAATATAGGTGTTGCCTAGTGCCTCCAGAAAGGGAACCTGCAACCAAGGGGTGTTCATATTACTGAGGAGAAAGGAAACATGCCATATCAAACAAGATGGGGAAGCATCCAATGTGATGACAGCTATGAAAGGGGCAGATCATTCTTCATGACAGTAAATTCAGGAGCCAGCACATGAGACTTCCCCAGATACCAGTCATTTCATGCCAAAAATTCCCCTGCTGTGATCTTGTTGCATTACAAAAATAAACATTATTGCCTAAAAATTCAATATTAAGCAATTTCAAAGTGGGTTTACCTTTCTTTAGTTTGATTTTATTTTGAGACTCCTAGAATGTTTGTTTGAAAAGCATTGTAAATATATTTATTATTACTAGTTTTATTTATCATTGTTGAACTAATGAATACTAATGTCCGTTCCTGTTACTACAATAAGCATAATATTCCCTTTCATTATATTTCTCTGTAATTAGTAGTTTTTACTTTTTAGCATCCTTCCTTACCTTTAGATGGTGTGAACATTGTCAGTTTCATCATGTTTGTCTTCCATAGTCTTGAACTTAGGGTTTGGCGTATCAAGTAGGATAACAAATTCTCTACACTGGTATGTTCTTCCAAATAAATCAACACTTAGTGATATGTTAATAGCATGAGACTGATCCAATTTTATATTTTTACTAAACATTTCAAGAGCCTCTGTCTTTGCCCTAACTACCTCATTCCTTGCTTTTAAAATTACTTGCATAACAGTTTTCTACTTCTGAATTTGATTTCTTCTTTCTGTCTTTTTAAAAATTAAAAATAGCATCAGGGTGTACGCGTTCCCAGAAGCAAGTGAATTTATACTGTCAGCTAAAGATTTGTGACAACTAGAACTTCAGTCCTAGGTTTAAAATACATTGTTGCACAACCCTTGGTTTTTTGTTTTTTTGTTTTTTTTTATTAATTTCACCACTGTTGTCAATAGGTCTACTTAGGTGTGTAAGACTCATTCATATGAATAAGTACTTGCAGTTATGTCCCATGAAGAAAACAAAAAAGGCTTCAGGCATTTGGCCAGTTGATTGTTGATGACTTGACATTTATACAACTCATTCTCCCCATGAACAATAACATTTATTGTGCTGAGAGTTCAGGAACTAAGTATAACAGGAACCAGCAAAAGATGGCTAAAATTAAAGCAAGGCAGAAAGGAAGAGCCATGGCTGTTATTTAACTTCCCTTCAAAAATGTGGGGGAAAAACAGGACCATTCTTTCATCCATTCTTCTCCTCAAAAAAAAGAAACCCACAAAAACTACGCAGATACAGACCACAGAAACTCCAGACCCAAGATGCTGGTTTGCAGAGATTCAGCTTCTGCCCAATGGGTATAATTAAGAATGTGGAATGACTCTAAATGAAAGCAAGACTTAAGCTAAATACGAAGTATCTCATCCCAAAATCCACTGGGACTAAAGAGAATGGCATCCTGAGGACTGAAACACACACTGATCTGTGTACATACCACAGTATTCAAAGGGACTGAGATATGGCAGCCCCACAGAGAGACAACAAAGGAAAAAAAATATCACTGACCTTTTTCTATTTTTTTTTTTCACTATTCATGAAAAAACACCTAAAAAAATATTTCTAATCATTTTTCTCAATGAGGAAAGAAATTTGAAGAGAGCAGTTGGTCGTTACTTTTTATGAACAGTAAGTAGTTTTTAAATTTTTGCAAATCTTTAGATTTCATTTAGGAATTGGAAAGAAAAGTCATTCCATGGACCTATGTAACATCTAAAATAAAATTCGCATGCCAGTGAGGTCAATGAGTGGACTTTAATTCCTTTCAGCAGGTCCACCACAGAACTTTCTAAAAGTCCATGTAGAACCTAAATGGCAGATTCAGCCTTAGTTTTTCTCAGTATTGGTTAATTCACTTATGATATTCAACCAAAAGTCTTTAGTTCTCAGAAAATACATAACCGATTAGAATTAACTAGGAGTAAGAAGCAGAACATATGCCTATGGTTTATGTTATTAAGTTGATTTTGGTGATGCCATAGTACTGTATGTAAAACATCAAATTTCAAATCATGGAGAATACTCCTAAACATAGAGGAATCACCCTTATTTTAATGTGGAATAGCTGGTATATCCTAATGCTTCTTTAAGAATGAGCTTTGTGCCAAAGACAGTTTCTCCTTTAAAATGTATAGTCTCTTACAGCATCTGGTTCGTAATTTCTTGAAGAGAGACAAGACTAAGAAAATCAAGATAGAAAAGGTTAATGTCAGCAAACCAATCCCTCCACCTGAAAAGCGTCTTGGATATGTTTGGCTTCATATTTTATTCCTCTTCTAGTGGTGATTAGTAATTAGCAACATCCTATTCAGATGACCACTTAAAGAAGTTAGTACTTAAATATATTGGCTGGGAAAGATGAAAACAATCTGTCTTGTGAGCTTTCTGGCTCATGCTCAGGTAGAAAAATAGCAGAAGAAGTCTCTGTCATACAACATTTGACAGTCCTGCTTTCATTCAGATGGTCTTCAAAACAAAAACTAAACAGCTATGAAACAATAAGCTACAAAAACAAAAAAAAAAAAAAAAAAAAAGCAAAAATTTTCTGCTGTGTTTTGATCTTAATAGACTGAGGTTGAGTAGTTTGAGTCAACTCTTCTTTTATCTGTGTAGTTCACATGTTTCTACCAAACATGCAAACTATTGCTACAAAGAACAGAAAAGCAAAGCAAAACTGTTAGAATGAGCTTATTCTTACTGCATGTGCACCAGTCCTATTTCAGCAAAGAAAAGTCTTATTGTTTAACAGATTGAGACATACTAAAGCAAAATCAAGTGATTTGCTGTCTGCTGGACAAACTATTGACTGGAACATTATAATTTATGCTGATTTCAAAAGGCCAAATCTTACAAAATCTAAATGAAAATCTACTACAGCACATTCAAGTTTGATTGAATGTAATAAGAGCTGGGGATACCGGTTGTGCTATAATATAAAGCCTTAAGTGTCTTGAGGCAAAATTAAAAATTACCCTCCTTTCTCAGTTTCTTTGTGAGTCTCCGAACACGGGGACTAGAAGCAGGGCATATATCCCTTTCAGACTGTGGATTTTGAAAGGGATCAACTGTGCAATAGTGGCTTTTCTATAGCAATATTTTCCTTCTTCAGAACACTGCACTCCTCAATTCATGGTTCGGGAGCCACAGCACCATTCACAGGACAGCAGGGAACAAATGTGCAGTAGAAACAGGATAGGAAGAGAAGAGCAACATAATTAGATTCAGATCAGGAAGATGCCGGATCACTATGGAGACTGAAGTACTTTTTATCAGTTTGGTGCATTCTTTACACCCAAATTTTTATCTTTTTTTCCTGTTGGCATTAATACCATCAGTAACCTGAGTCATTCTGCCCTGGACGTTCCTCAGTGTGAAAGGAAAATCTGTGTGATGAGGCATTTGTAACCTGCTTCTTTCTCTCTAGTGCCTCTGCTTAGCCCTGTTTATATGAAAGGACTACACGGAGCAGGCTAATGAAATAGCCCTGTGTCATGCAGCATGAGACCAACCTGTTCCTCACCTAGCTGAACAGAAGAGACCACAGAATGGACTCTGGTTTTGTCTCTACATGAATGCATTTATATAAAGACAAGTAATTTCAAATTATACTCATCTATAAACATATGTTTTTAATATATAGTATATATCATATGCTATTCATTATATGTAATATTTACAGAGATTAATATATTTTAATAATACCATATTTATAAATTTAAACAATAATACAAAATACTTACAAATGAGATTAAATATTAAACAATGATGTGGTGAATTGTTCAGTACCACAGCCCAAATTATAGCGAAACTCAGCATCAGGCACAGTTATTTTCAAACACAGGTATGGAATTTGACAGACAGCTATCTCCAACAGATCATGGGCCAGAAACAGGATCACAAGTTCTGGGGAGTGAAATACCATTAACCCTGAAGGTTCCCAGTGTGAAATGGCCAAATAAGTGTTTTTCAGATTGCCCTGATAATGTGTAACATTTTTATTATCTTTTGTTTCTGATGTTTGGGATATTTTTCAGAGGAATACTGAGTTGCTAAGCAATAATGTATATTATTAAAACCACTAAACCACAAAGCTTTTAAAAAACAATGCTCTTCAAGGATATAATTTTTGAGAGGTCTAGAAAATACATGGAAGTTTAGTCTCCTGTTCTGTCCTTCTGTACCTCACCTGGAGTGACCACTGAAAGATAACCTTGGAGATAGATACTCCATAAAAATGGTGATGGCATGGAACAAATTAACATTTTTTCAGAGGAAAAGTACCCAGCCAGGGCTGTATTCCTTTCAGTGTCACATAAGCCCTCGGCATTTGAACAAAATAAGGTTACAACACAGTAGTTAGAGAGTTGTGCTTACAGCATTTCTTGGCTTTTGTAGTTCAGTTCAGCTTCAGCACTAAAAATAAACAAATCAGGCCTCCAAAACACACACAGGTTGTTTAAAAACTATGAACTTTTAAAAAAATAACACATCTGAAGATACTTTATGCATTTCTGTCACTGTAGCTTTACTGTGCAATCACAAGAGACATAAACACAAAGTTTAAACCAAGGACGAAAGAAAAAGCTCCAGAAGATGAGGTCTTAAGAAAAATACTAAAACTACAAAACTTTTGTTTAAAGAAGAGAGGAGACAGCACTACAATACAAGCTGGAAAGATGTCATGTGTGAATCTATGAAACTTGTATGTGTTGAGTACTGCCTGGGAATTGTGGATTGCTATGGGAGGTGGGAAAAGTGACACAGTAACAACAAAAATAAAAGGGACCATGGAATATATCCAGTTGAAAGGGGAGGAAAGTGCTCTGCATTCCTCCTTCTCTAATTTCACATTTTAATTTATTTTTTTTTAAATATAAATTAACCTCTACTCTTCCTATCTTAATTCACAACCTCACCTACATGAAGGCTGTTCATTTTGAGTAGAAGCATGAAGTGAAAGAAACCCCAGAAGGAAGGGGGATTGGTTGTAATTAACCTGCTGTAATTAATAGATCGGTAAATGTGTATTGCATTAACCTCCAGCAAGTGCTAAGTACAGGCAGTATGCAATGGTATCCCCTTACAATAGCATTTCCTACTGCAAGAAACACCATACTGGTTTATAAAAGAGGCGACTAGAAGAAGATACTTAGTTTGCTCTTGCACCACTTTTTTTTCACATGACACTGTGTAAAGGTGGGGTGGGGTGGGTGTAGGCAAACTGAGCCATGCCACAGAGCTGCCCCTCTGGTCTCTCCCAAACTGCACATACCTGCACACCCTGGCTGCTGCAGAATCCCCGTGCAGGCGTGGAGCCCCCGCGCAGCGCCAGCCTGATGCCCACCCATATCTGCCAGTGCTGGCTTTGGGTGAGAAGATGCTTTGAGACCCCGAGCAGGGGCTTTGCAGGCTGCCTGCAGCCCGCATGACACCCCAGCAGAATTCCTGCTGAGGTCTGTTTGAAATTGGGTCCAAAAGCTGGAGATGAATCAATGTGGGCAGCTCATTAGGGCGGCACAGGCACCTTGCAGCCAGACCTTTGTGACCATGACTATCATGACAAAAGCCTCGTTCCTGACAGTATTTCCACTAGTCAGGACTGAGTATAAATAAACATATTCATGAAAACCCAACAGAGTTCCACAAAACATCAGTGTGTATCAGGAAGGATAACTGTTGACAATGTCACACCTTGGTTTTATAAACAGAATAAACCATGCTTATCAAACCAGTAAATTTAAACTTTTCAAAAATCAGTTATTTCTTTTTTCTCATAAATCTGAAGAAAGGCATTGCTTGCTTTTAAGTATAATAGTATAATATGTACTGTAAAATAACATTGGATATAATTAAAAATACTATTTCTTTCAAAAAATCCCAGAACCTTCAGAAAATATACTGGGTAGTTTCTTTGGACTGATATTCCAAGGCATAGTGGGAGCATTTAAAATGACAAACAATACCTCAGTTTATGAGATATTTATGTGACCTTTTTTCAGAGCAAGACTATAAAAAGAAAATTATTCCATTGTTTTCATCTACCCTTAATAGATTATCTTCTAAGTACAGTTGCTGAAGTAGATTATTATATTTTGCTTTCCTTTCAAAAGCTGGGTTAAAACCTGCTTAGGTTCTGTGAGAAATGAGTTTTACAATATTAGGTCAGTTGCAGCTAAAGTTCATAGATAAAATTTGTTCCCTTCATACAGAAAAATCCCAAAGAATTCAATTAGAACAGAGCAGATGTCTTGTCTGAAGAATAGGAGGCTGCTGATCTCATAAGTTAGGACATACTGTACTTGATCCTAGAACTATTCAACCATTCTTATATATTAGTTTTACTTCAGTAGTCAGAAGGACCCCCTGTCCCAGGCATATTCAGAATTTATCATGCTGCTAGATGCAAACATAGAGAAAAAAAACTGTCCTTGTCCCAAACAACTTGCAAACCAAATACACATTTTAATAGGATTAGCATATGAACAGTTATACTCCACCTTATTACCTATAAATACATACTTGTGTATAAGACTAACTGTTAGTACACATAATTCTTTTATTTTCTATGCTTAATGTTCTTAATCAGGGCACATGGAAACCAATGGAAATGTAAATTATTACATTGATTTTCTTAGACCCTGTGTCAGGCTAGAAGTAGGATACAGATCTCCTGATTTCTGGTAACTACAAGGCCCCCATCTCTATTTTATCTAGATGTTTTAGCTTCTGTTTTAAAAAACAAGAGTTCCCAGGCAGTGGGTGCAGGGTGCCACTCATCTGATCACATATCAGAGTCTACTTTGGGATGAGATTAATCACTTTCTAGTCTTCATAGGCTGTGCTGATCGGGTCTCCATGAACTGTACAGGACTGAGACATCCTTCCTGCAGAAACTTAAAGCTCAGGGGGCTGAAACCCACCGGAGGGTATTTAAAGAATCCAAGGACTGAACTAGTTCCCCTGCTATTTTTATATATATGCACAAGGCAACACAAATTTTCAATTACAAAACTTGTATATTTGCATGGGCAAGAGTTTTCTGAAAAGGTGAAGGAAAGGGTCCTGCCACCTCCCATCAGTGTCCCTTTCAAATAGCAGTCACAGCATGTTGCAAACCTCCAGCCTACAGAAGTGCCAAACCTTTCCCCAGCTCTTTGTGATGAAGAAATAAGCTGTGATGCTCTGAAGCAACTAGGGAATACGTCACTATTTCCTATTTCAGCTTCTTATCCATCTTGGTTCAGAGATATGTGAGAAGCAGAATGGTACTGTCCCCACTCCCTTGCTCATTGAGGATTGTTCATTTATGCATGTGCACATACACCCTTATGCACACAGGCAGGCACGCAAACTCATCCATCTCCACCTTTACATAAGAACCCATTTGCTGAAGAAAGACAGAGAAAAAGTTCCAAGCCTTTATTTATTCAGAGTAAAATTTTGCAAGAGTTACGTGTGTAATTCGCCATGGGTGATGGGGTTGCAACATCAGGCATGAACCAGTCGCTCTATAGAGAGCTGTCTTGAAGCAATTCATGTACTGCAATACAATTGGCTAAAGATGAACAGACTGCCAGGATTTTGTTGCTATTTTTGTGGGAGGAGGGAGTGAAATACGTCACTGCTCAGACATCATATCTGTGTCAAGGCCGAATGTTACAGATGTAGTCTTTGATACTCTGCTGATAACTGTTAGTTATGCCAGGGTAATACAGAGATGGGCATACACTAAACGCCTGAGCTGCACTGGTACTAAATGGATCTTTTTAGATGTCATTTTAAATCTACCATTAGACTTTTCTCCATTGTTTATAAACATGCAGTTCTATAACAACACTGAAAAAAAAAGAAAGAAAGAAAAAAAGACCTGTCCCAAAGCCCACACATTCTTGCGATAGATATGCTATGGCTTGAGCTGCAGACCCAGCTCTGGTCATCAGCTGGGAGCCACACTTACATTTGTTTAAATCCCAGGAAGCATACACATTTCAAACTACTATCATGACACTATTTTCATCTTTACTTTGCAGACTAAAAAATTAGTGTTAGATCCTCAGCAAAATTATTACACTAAGTAAATATTATGTAAGAGCAGTACATAAATAGGTTATAGAAGGGCAGAAAAACATCATAAAGGGAAAGTATTTGTGACTCATGTTTTCTAATTTTTTTAGGAGCTTTTCTAATGTGCAGTGTACAATTGAAATAAATGGAAACTGTAAGAAATATTCTACATAAGGCAGAGTCCAAAAATGCAGAAGGTTATGCAAGGCTAACTGTAAAAATAAGCAGATGAGTCCTCTAAAATAATATTTCAACATTTTTTGGCTTCCATTTATTGGTTGCCATAGGATTTTTACTCGGTGAGCAACTGCTAAACATAAGACTGCCTCATACCATAGCTTGGCTTTGAAGAGAAGAAAAACATTAACATTGTTTAATGAACACACTTGTCTGGAGAAGTATTAGCAAATGCTAGGAACTCATTTTCCTACTGCCTAAAACCAGAGAGATTTGCAAGTGTTGTGTTTATTGTGCTGTGCCTGATTTGAATCTTGCTCTCTGACAACATGCAAATCTCTCTCCCAAATAAAAAGCGACTTGTTTTTGTGAGAAGCTATGGGGGTAGAAAGTCAAAGAGCAAACAGGTTAAAGTGCCATGTACACAACAGAAGGGATCACAAGGCATCTGTAATGAATTATTTGAGTTACACCAGCTGCTTCTGGAGCCAGAGAGCACATCCTCTGGTGGACACTAAAGGAAAGAAATAATAAATGCTTTGCTAAAGCATTTAATTTCTCTACTTAACAAACAGGTGGTAGTTTTGGATTTCACTAGGTGCACACCCTACATGGAGGTGTAACAAGAGGAAAATAAAATAGTGACATACTATAAATAGTAAATAAATGCATTTGCTCTTCATTTTTTATTCAGTCTCCCATTATATCTCAATATATCAACATTCATCATTACTATTTTTTATTATGATTATTTATGCTGTCTCTGTAGTCAGGTTTATTTCTGGGTTTTGTCCAGTGACTGCTTGATGCAAAAGGCTTAAAGCAGCCCACGTGTGCCGTGTACTATGTGTAAGGCTCGGTCCTCCTTTAGCCTGAAACCCTCTAGGCCAACAACTACGCAAGCTTGTTTCACAAGTGGCCATTTCTGAAGAGGGAAGGAGAGCATTTTCTCACATTAAATACACCTGTATTTACATTTTTAAAGGTACCCAAGTATTGATCACCTGGGAAACTCTCAAGATAATGAGAGAATAGTGTTCTGAACCTTAGGTTTTCAAAAATTAAGGTCTTCTGGACTGCTCTTCATGGATGCCCATATAGACATGCCCACCCACTGCCATCTGAGATGCTCAAGAGCATCCCACCATATCTCCAGTTGTCTCTTCACAAGAGAGTGTTCTTCCAAAGCTCCCATGTCACATCTGCAAGTCTCATGTAGATGTCTTGGACACCTGGTGTATCTCAAAAGTAACAATACATTCCTGTGTATGCAAATGAATTGAGGCTCTGGCAAACAGGGAGGATTAATCCCATCTAACTTTAAACATCTATGACTGAGGTAGTCACACTGAGCTCCTGTTATAGTCAGCAGAGAGAAATACAGCTGTCAACATTCAGCCAGACAAATCCCACCCCCAGATTCCACTTGTGTAAGCCATAACTCCCAGCTTCAACAGCATTAGATGGTCTGAATCTTGTCCTTGTCTCCCTTGTACATGTAAAACTAACAGTGGCTTTCTGTGAGGAACTTGATTTAAGAGATGAGAGGCAGAAAAAAGCTTGGGTTTGTCTATACTGACTCCAGAAGTGCAGTCAGCCTCCCCTGCTGTGCTCTGACAGGGTAACCTTTTGTTGTGAAAACAATCTTGGAACAAGCTTTGAAATTGCCCTAAATATCACAGTCTTCGGTCTAGTTCTGCAGCAAAAACATGAAGATTCCACCACAGACAATGAAGCCTACATTCTGTCTACTAACCTCCTGAGAGAAGGTCTTTCCTAGGTCTCTAGGGATTATATCTGTTACTGATTCAGCTGACTGGAACTCACAGTAAATTGGTGGTGTCAAGAAGTTGCAAAGAAATCATGAAAGATGTGGTTTAGACACTTTTTTCCACTTCTCTGAACAATTGGCATCCAGCAGCTACAATGTTAGGGACATTACTTATGGATGGGAGCAGCGATATTTAGAGTCTCTTAATCCCATCTATCATTAGAAAGAAGATGAGAAACCTACCCTTTAGAAAAGTCTGGTGCTTCTGATACAGATAGATTTTGGATACAATACACACATTTCTTCTTTACTTTTATTGTGTTTTCACCATGGTGACCTCCAAATGTGGTCTGAGTGACAGCAGCACAAACCCCAAGGTAGCAAGCATCACTTACACTTGCAGTTGTCCTAAATAAAAGCAAAGTGTATTGGAAGAACAGAAAAAGTCAGAACATAAAACTGTTTAAACACAATGACTGAGGGATTTTGATCTTTTTTCTGCAATTGAGGAAAAGAGATTACCAAAAGTCTATGATGGCTTGCATAAAATACCCGAAATCTGCTAAATTTGTTACCCTTGTGACTTATTTGTAGGCAAGAATATCTGAAATCCAAAAACTTAATTTCTCTAAGTTTTACTAACTATAGAAAAAGGTGATGATGTTGTTGAAGGAGAACTGTAGGAGAACAAGATGTTTATTAAGTCATGGAGGTATGTTATCAATAGACTTCAAGGCATTTTGCAAAATCAGTTGTACAAACCCAGTTTACTTGATGGAAAACATAAGGCACAGTCTTCCCCTTACTCAACTAGCAAATAAGTAGAACTCAAAATACCACTTGGTCCTTGACAGGTCATCATGTAGAGTTATTCTGGAACTCCTCAGCAATGTTTCTCCTACACAAGGGGCAAAGGGTATTGTCTTCCATACCTGTACCTATGCAGACTACTCCAAAATGAGGGAAAAAAAAAAAAAAAAAAAGAGGAAGGGCACAATCTCTCTGCATGTCCTGTGTTCTGAGGACATAAATGCAACCCTGACCTTGTCCTGGCATCCTACACACAGCTAAATGTATCCTGAAAAAACTTCATCCTGCAGTAAAATATGGGTCATACTCATAGCCTGAACAATCAGTAGGGATGAAATCAGATGATTTTGACTACTCCAGTTTTATCAGCTGGAGTCAATAGCAAAATGACAGTGGATTTCTCTGAATCACGCATTTCATGCTGCCTGATGTTCCTTTTTAAATTAAAGACAGCACATTCCTAACTTTCTGACGAATCTCGCTGCTATCCTGAGGTTACATGAGATCACTGGTTATTCATGTTAGCAGCTCCTCAGAAGAGCAAAGACTTGATATTCTACACAGTACCAAGAAAATGGATTTGTCAACATTTCTCATCATGTTTTAAAAAAAAAAAAAAAAAGTTTTTTCCTTTTCTGCCATAAAGTCTCTGTTGCAATCATGTTACTGCTCTTCCAAGATATGTTCTTTTGAATGAATTATAGAGTTCGTAAAAAAGTAACAATTGGTAAAATATGCATGTACTTACTCATCTTGAACATGTTGATTTGATTGGCCTTGATTTGAGCTACCAAAAGTAGGCATGTTATGTAATTTTTGAAGCAACATTTATTCTAATAAAAAGTTTGTATGTAGTAAAATCTTTTTACCCTAATGCAGCTGGAGCCCTGTCAGAAACTCAGTACCCAGAAGAGCTGCAATTCTTACCCACAGATACACTCCATCTTACAGCTGCTCTAAACACTGTTCATATGGATCAGGTGCGTTTCTTGCTAATGTGAAAACTAAAACGCTTAATTAGCAATTACAAACACTGAGAAATTACAAATAATCTGCAGTTATGGTGATTACACATAGGAGGGAGTAGAGTACAACAAAATATGAAGTAATAAAATGCCCATCAGTGACCAGTAAGCATGAACTCTTCTATTCTAGCAGGCTGATATAGAGCTTTTAAAATTAAACCAGAACTGCGTGGAATTTAACTTTTCTTTCAATCCATGATATTCTAATTCTGACTAAAATGCATGCCTAAATTTTATCCTTCTTTTCAGTGACTGAATTAAATCAAATTTTAACCATAAACTGTTATGAGAGAAACAATGAACTAATTTGGAAGAAAAAAAAAAAACAAAACATGAAGACTGAAATAAAGACTGAATTGCATCAGACAAGCGGTTGCTACTTGGGACCAGTGGTCTTTATGGAGCAATGAGACTCCTCTTGTGGAAGCACACACAAACAGCCAAACCAGGTACTGGGAGCAAACACCGAAACTGTCCTTTGAAGGGTAACTATAGATCATAAGTGCACGCTTAACTACATCTTTGCACAGCACAACACGTGGGTTGTTGAGTCAGGTCTCAGTATGAGCAGAAATCAGACATTATCCACCTCTGCCCCATACCTGGAAGAACTTGGCTTGACCCATAGAGCACACTATTCCTAGGTGTCCTCTTAGCATAGATATTTAGTTACAGGTGGAAGTGTCTGCTTTTAAAGGTACATTTGGCCATAGATAAAGGGAGGAAGATACCTGTTTTCTGTTACTGCCCTTCACATCTCCAGCATGCTGCTGCAGATGGAGGAAACCAAGTCAGCGTAACTTGGACTCCCATGGCAGCAGCTGGTCCTGACAGCAAGCGCTGGGCAGCACAGGGGCGGCACAGGGACAGCAGGCAGGGGTGGCACAGGGGTGACACGGGTGGCACAGGGGTGGCACAGGGGCAGGAGGCAGGGGTGACACAGGGGTGACACGGGTGGCACAGGGGTGGCACAGGGGCAGCAGGCAGGGGTGACACAGGGGCAGCAGGCTCCCTCCTGCCTTGCTACTCACCAGCCAGCAGCAGCTCTCCTGCCTTCCTCGCTGTCCAATTACACACGCTTAGATGAGCATGCAGAAGAGATCAGCATTTGCACTGCTGTGTCACAACGTTCTTTTTCACTTTGACTGGCTTTGTGGAGGCCAAAAGTTCAGATTTGGACTTCCCTGCAAGGAGGGGCTGCCCAACACCCACTTCAAACAAACTGTGTGCTTAATACTGACGTTTGGAGATTAAGATGGGAAAAAGTCAAGCCCAATGGTAGCTCCACAGATTTTTACAGGGGCCTTATCGAGCACAGTGTTTCAGTCTTTCTAGGACCAATTCTGGTGTCAGAAGGCGAGTGGGAAGCACAGACAAACACACGGTTTCCGTCTTTGTGTGCTGCCTTTGCAGTATGCATTTTGCTAACCTAATCAGATGAAGATAAACACCTTGCAATATATTGTATAACTTACGTCAGCTTTTTGTGTGCTTGGAATGATGTCAGCACCAGCTTTGCAACTACGCTTTAATCTCTTGAGCAGAAAGAAATGCAGCAGCTAACCTATTACTTTCCACAAGCTGCCACACCAAGATTATTTTATTTTTCCCCTGCAGGCTATGGTGGTTGTGTGAAGGAGGCAGAAGAACCAGAACAATGTGATCCACTCCTGTATTAAGCCATTTTTTGTGAGGAGTCTAAATGAATTTAAATTGAATAACTAGAATAAATGATGCCCCTCAGCACACCAGTGAGGCTCATTTAGGCCCTTAAGAAATGGATTCCACTCATTTACATCAGCGCAAATAATATCAAAATAATTTCTCAGGATTTACACTACCATTACTGTAAATACATTTTCCTCACATTTACATACACTCACCAATATACTTAAAAGTTTCCAAGACAAATATGGCCTAGTTTCAAACTTGTATAGAGGCCTCTGGGGATGCACGTCAGGAGAATCAAAATTTCAAGCAAATAGCCTAAATTGGCTTAATTCAGAAGTCAGAAAAACAGAAATGGAGGGATAGAAACTGGTACCAAGCATGTAACTGTCAGGAACACTGGGAAAAGCAAAAGTCAGTGCCAGAACAGGCCTGATTCAAGGATTTAAGTTGTTTTTTTTTCTTCTTTTGAAATAAATTTTCCTCAGTCATTTTTCATGTTGCAGTGGAATTACACGATATTACAGGTAATTTATACCTTGCTTTACTTACACTTTGATTTCAATTTGTTTCATTGTGTTACCAATTTTCAACATTTGCTTCTACTGAAAGAATAGGAAAGTTACAAGCTAGTTGTTAGCTATACTGTCACTTATTAAATTAGCAAGTTTTTCATAGAAACCTTAGACAAAACTTTAAGAATAAAGAACTGATCATTACTAATTCTTTTGGTATTCATTATGCTATTAGTCACAGAGCTCACTCATACATTTCTAAATTTCAACATAATCATTTCAGGATGAGGAGTATTATTTTTTCCCTTTCCCAATAATATTTCCTTGGCATTACATTTCATTCCCTTCCTCCCTGACTGCCAGGAAAGTGCAATTTGGGGTTTTAGAGACTTGGGTTGGGCTTTAAATTTTTTTTTTTTCTTTTCAGAAACACAGGTTTACCAAGGTTCTTTCATCTCTAAGAGAATGCATTTTTAATTGACTTGTTTATCCCCTAACATGCACACCTCAGTAAGGCTAAGGTATCAGGTTATATGACATCATGGTGCCAAAGGAATAATTGTCACTTGTTTGTGCAGCCCTGAAAAAAAGCCTGTAGCTTGAAATCACAGACAGTGCTGCATTGACAAAATAAACGTTGTGGTAAATATATATATATATTTTTTTTTTTTAAATTGGGAGGAGGAGAGGAGACAGAGGGGCTGGGGTGGCCTCTGCTCCCAAAGTCTGCCATAGGGTCACATTTTGTGAAATGGTTTTGTTTATAGAAATGGCTTTTCACCCTGCACAGCTGTGAGAGGATCATCCCTTTCCCCAGGACCAAGAGACAGCTAAGCCCATCCGACAGTCTCTGCTCAGTTAAATCCTTCATCCCACCGCAGTTGCTAGCCAAATCAAAGGGTTGAGCAGCGCTAAGAAAGCTGTTGAGGCATTTCTGCAGCAAGCAGTTCTATAACCATAAGCTACTAACAGCACCCATGAAGCAAGGAAAAAAAAAAAAAAAAGCCAGAAATCATCTGTTTGAATCATAGACACACACACACCCCCCCTCACGTTTCACTTTAGGGACAAGGAAGCTCCAAAAACAAGGCACCCCTTCAGCATTTTATAAAGCTGACTTCAGCTGCCAAAGATTCCTCCGCAGCAACACCGAGACAGCTTTTGCCTCGAATAAAAAAATTCACTGCAAACGAGCAATCATTAGTCAGCCACATTTTTCATATAATTACTGGCAGTGAAAAAGCAAGCATGCAGGTTGCTGTAAAGTAAGGTCTAACTACTTCCACCCAAACAGAACAGAAGCCGTTCACATAAGTTTTAGTGGGGGAGAGGGAAATCCTCAGTGATTGCCCCTCCCCTTCTCCCTATGACTGATTACAATCTGCTTTTTTCTAAAAAGCACATTTATTGTGGGAGTCTGATTTGAAAGCGTTTCAAGTAATTTAAACTTTGGCTGCAGGCATACAGATCATTTTAAAACTGATCTTCAAGTGTTTCTACATGTTAATAACATTTCTGGTTGGTGCTATAATCAACGGTTTTAATTCTCAACCTACCAACTGAAATATTCAACACATGCCAGGAATTAACTAGGATGAAATCACATAGTACAAAGTTAGCCAGCCCAACGGTAATCCCCGTGCTAGCAGTTATGGTGCATTACTCTTATTTCGAAGGGGAGAGGTTTGGGGCTGGACAGTTTCTTCTGGGGTGATCTTCAGCTTTTTCAAACCATACAAATGCTGAAAACAGATTGTATCCTGGTTCAAATCAAAGCCCAATTCAAATGGCCTTTTCTTAATGGACCAGGATTCATCTGTCCTGCCTGATGTTTGCTAAGCACTTTATTACTCCACATGCACTTCTACGTGATCTCACTACCTGCATCTATTAATTATTATCCAAGATGAATGACAGAAACAGAACCTTAAGTAAAAGACAGTAAATTAGGAGGTGCTATTTCAGATCCATCCTTCTGGGATTGAGGTGCAAGTGCAAGCTGCACGTTTCTTTAGGATTTTGGAAAGTGCAGGTTCCAGTTTACTCCATCTTGGTATCTCTCTTCTTCAGCTAAAGAGTCTCCCATCACCAAAAAAACATAGTTCTCACTGCATTTCAATACCCTCCTTGAAAAAGGTAAATGGTTTTGATAAGTGGTAGAGACAAGCCATATGAAAAACAAAATAAAAGCCAGTTTCATTCATAGCAAACTGTAAAATTTTTGATGAAAAGGCTTACAGTGTTACCTTGTAAATGTAAGTGCTAAGCTTTCTCAACTCACAGGTCTGGCAAGAGCTTGTTAGCAGCACAAAAAACTAGCTAAATGATCCTAACGGAACAAAACTCCTGCAGCACCTCAGACATTCTTTAAGAACATCGTTCACCACTGAAGTTTAGTTAAATATGCACAATTTTATTTATTGAAGAGATTAGGACAAAAACATTAAACCAAATACATGACAAAGCACCAGAGGCAGTAAAACCCCACCATGCACATCACCAATCTTTCCTCCTATAAGGTACTTATAAAATAAAAAAAAGTCCTTCTTGACACAGCACCATCTTCAGAGTGTAAAAACATTACTCCTTTATATTCTTAGTTACCAAAATAGAACCAAGGCAGGTCAGCTGCAGCTAGCTTTGTCTCTTGATAAAGAACTGTGAAACATCCTCTTGAGAGTGGGACCATAACTTTCCTGCAAGGCAGGCAAATAGCATCCATACGTCAAATGCCAAGTAGCTGTACGCACATGCCACATACTATAATTAAGCACAAATTCAAGTAACATTTACATACTACAGAGTCCACATGTACCTACCCAAAAAACATGACCACTTCACAAAACGTATACAGGCAGTAATATCAGAACAACTGAGGTACTGGAAACACAAATATTTATGCCAAGAGATTTCAATATCATACAGCAATATAAAAGCAGTAATAAAAACATTTGCCAGTCTAAATCAAATAAAGCTATCTAGAAAAAAGAAGCTAAATAAAAAGTTATTTAGGGACAGAAATACCTGAACAGAAAAGAAGTGTGTTAACTACAGCATGTAACATGTCATCCCAAGTCAACCCGTAATTGAAGTACTGGCTTAATACATCACTACTGTGACATTTTCTTCAATAAATAGAATAAGTCTTGACAATACAAAAGGTGCATATTACTGTGTATGTTTCAAGAGGAATATCTGTAATATAAATGTTCAGCTTATTAATACCCTCTTATTTCTTATTCTGGACATAAACAAAAAATCAAACCCAAACAATTCTTTTCCCAAGTTGAGAGGAATTAAAAAAAAAAAAAAAAAAACAACACAATACTCTTCTTCAATAATAAAGAGCCCTCTATTTACACATGGGCCAGTCGGTTAAAGAAGAGATTGGTTCTCAGATAAAGACACGATTAAGGGCTTTCTGCCCCCTCTAGTCATATACGTGCAGCATGGCAGATATGGAAGCCAGTATCTCATATCTTTAAAAAAAATTATACAGTTTTCTTCTTTTTTTTCTCTATTATAGCAGTAATGCATCTGGAAGTTCGAGTTATAATAGCTTCCTGCAACAAACCATTTGACACAAAACAGAACAGCTTGTTAAATGACAGTTACTTCCCCTTAAGGGAACAAAGCATTAAAATGTCATTTCCTGACAAGAATATTAAGTAGTTTATTTAGAAGAAATGAGTTGAAAATAGCTATCAAGAGACATGAACTGAAATTTTGTTTGTTTTTAGCACCCACTTTTCATGTCCGTCTTTGTGCACCTAATTTTTTTCTTAAATGAACCCCATTAATTATTAGACATCCGATTAAAAAAAGTTAGCCAATTGTACTTTCCCTGAATAATGGCTGAAGTTAAATATCTAACAGTGCGATGCCAAGATGTGAGCTGAGGCAAAAAAGTTTCTATTTGTCGTGAGTTACCACTATTTAATGGAACAGAAACAGGAGTGATACAGCTGCACCAGAATTGGCATGTGCAGTCTCCTTGGCTCCAAAAAGGTGAGAAGCTACAATTGCTCCATGCTGCCTTTTCTCCTCCAAATCAATCTAACCTGATAGCAAGCTCCCCCCGCCCCCCCAATCTGTCCCCATGCTACATTTGTTATATTAGCTCCTTGTGGAGGGTCCTTCTCAATCTGAGGACCTCTGAGTGTCTTTTGCTACCAAGCTAGGCTGATGCAGGATGTGATTTAACACGGTCAGGAAGGGCTCCTTCATGTGTCCATCTCCAGGTTGTGTACCTTCTGAACACCAGTCTTTGTGCTCAGTTAAAGAATGGGTCCAAGTCTTCTTCCATGTTGACATCAGGCACCAGCTGATCTGATACTTCCTTAGCACCATATCCTGAATTTGATACATTAAAATCTGTAGAAAACCATGGATGGTCCAGAATTTCCTGTGAAGTCAGCCTTTCTGATGGCTCCCGACGCAGGATGCTACGTATGAGGCATTTTGCCTTGGGGGATAGAGTTTCTGGAATGTTAAACTGCCCACGACGGATCTTGCTGAAGAGGGAACTAGGCTCAATGTCATGGAAAGGATAGCGTCCAACTAGCATGGTATAAAGCATTACACCTAGACTCCATACGTCCGCTGCTTTGCCAGAGTAGCTGCCATTTGTGTTCAAGATCTCTGGACTCACATAGGCTGGGCATCCATGCTTATCAGAAAGAGAGTCATCATTTCCTCTTAAAATATATGCATCTTCTAGGCTTTCCAATTTCACTCTAGTCCTGCAAGAAAAAAAAACAGTACCATCAAGGTAAGCAAACTTCAAAACACAAATTCCTGCCCATTACAATTACATGGTTATAACAGTAATACTCTACAAAATTCAAGAACCACAGAAGTGCATCAATTTAAAATCCCACTCACAGCACTTGTTACAGATAATTGATACTGTCTCTTCTGTACTGGTCAGAGATATTAGAGACATGCAGGGAATATCGCCATACACACAACTACAAGATTTTTAAATACAGTTAAGTCCAGTAAGCTCATTAATAAGGTCTTAAAAAGATAAAAATAATTGCCATAATCGTGTGTTTGGTAATTCTTACATTGATATGATTTCCAAATGGAGACATAAACCTCAAAATTCTTTCTGTGTTGGCTGCACTCTAATGTACCTGTGTAGGACTCATGCCCAAATAGAAGCTTAGCCCTGACTAGACAAAGTCATTCTGACACATTCACGCTGGTGTGGCAGTTACTTGCACCTGTAATTCCACAAGGTTCAACAGGAATAAGATGGTTCCTTTGACCCTACATGATCCCTCTGACCCAACATTTTTCTTTATCCTGGCATTAAGGAAGAGCAATTTTAAAAGATTTCAGTCTTCCTAAATAGACCTTTGGGCAAAGGGAGATCAGGTGAGCTGGATGCTGCCAAGATTAACTGCAAGCTTATCTCCTCAGATGAACAAGAGGAGGTCCTCACATTGGCATGAACAGAGAGGCTAGCAAAGGGCTTGCAGGGAGATGACAGGGATGCCTTATCTAGACTGCAAACTCCTTCCGCCTGCCAAGCACTGTGAACTTGTCACTGTGCTGTGGTAATTATCTCTGCAAGAGAATTTTATTCCCTTATGGATATCACACAGGAGCAAAAAAAAATGATGCCGAATTGCTTGTCAAAGCACTAGATGAACATAACTTTTCTTCCCTTTGAGCTCTCATTGGTAGCATCTGTAACTATATTTAAAAATCTGTCCCTGTTAAAGGTATCCAAAAGGATTACCAATTACCCTTTACACTATCTGCCAGCAATGGCGGTTGGTTTTGAGAACAGAATTCCTACAACGTGACAGGACTTGTCTAGTGCATCTGGGTGGAATAGTGACCCACCAGTAGCGCATGCTTTCTTTTCAACATCTCAGGATTATAACTCAACTTTGCGTATTACTGTCCTCATGTCCCAACCTCACTGGTCAGTACGATCACTCTCAGCTCTGAGTCATGGCTATGTTCTCATACCAGAGACATTCACAGGCAGGGACTGAACTTCATCCCAGAAAGCAGAACTCGTGTCTCTTGACCAAAGGACATCATTTAAACAGGCACTAAAACAGACAAGGAGAGCCCTGTTTCTTAAATGTTTACTGAAGACAACATTGCTCAGGCTTGAGTTGCAAAAGACAGCTGGGCCAGCTTTGGCTTAGACTTGGTTCCAGGGCAGTTCAGCGCTATCTTCTTTGAACCAACAGAAGAGCATTTTACTCCGTGGAGTACTCTAGAGGCAACAGTGCCATAAACTCTCATAATGACACTTGGACCTTTTCAACAGCTAGAGACGTTTACTAGCAGAGGTGAAAGCCCCTTTGGCAATGTGCCTCAAATCAGGAAGTCATAAATACAGAATTCAGAATACCTGGCTCCCAAACACAGTGTGTCAAGGCAGCTCCTTCTCTCCTTAAATAGGCCAGTGTTTTCTCCTCCAGTGCGGATGCTGATGGGGTTTGCGCAACACCTGCTTCCTGATTTATTACCCATTGCCAGCCCAGCAGCACTTCTCCTGGACATGGACAACCCTCTCATTAGCACTCAAACAATACTTTACAGCAGCAATACCTCACACAGGAAGCTGGCCGCAAGGAGAAACTATACCACAATTATCAAGCCCATAGCAATTTCCCTTTGTACACAGGTCAGAGGCTCCAAAACACGAGGGTGACTAGAGAAGAGTCCTTTCACGATGCTCAGCTTAGACATGGTCCTGGCGCCTGCACAGCATAGGAAGAGCAGCAAGGAGAAACACCCAGGGGAAAAACAACACACCAAGGAGGGCAGAGAACAGAGAGGAGGAAATGAAAAGGGAAGGCAGGAACATGAGTTGTGGTTCCATTTGCATTGCCCACCTCAGTTTTTCCATAGAGAAGTATGTGTAGCAATAAAACGGTGAGGCCAGCTACTCAAACATGCATTAAGTCACTGAACTGCCAGACAGGAAAGCACCAACTCACTCCTGCTAGCTAACAGAAGCAGAACACACACACACAGAGCGGGGCAGATCATGCTATTTATAAACAACTTACAGGAGGAAATTCACCCCCCACACACGCTCTCCTGCCATCCCAGTGTCAACCGAGCAGGGACACACTGTTTACTCTCCCATTCTATTTTACATTTCTGAGAGTTGCCAAAGAATTCAGAGAAACAGTTCAATGAGAAGCTTTTATATTACAGAAAATTAATGGAATTCCCTAATCTCTTATTTTCTACAATGGATGTGGTACAAAACAACAAAGAGCAGACTGCAAGGTGTATCAAAAAATTAATCTTTTTCTCCAACAGGAAAAATAATTTCTTGATAATAAAACAGAAGCAGTACACAAAAGCCTTATCCCTGTCTTGCTTTCCTTGCAAGGTGCTGCAGGCTGCAGCCCTCCGCGCATGCTACAGCGGGTTTTGTTTAAGCCAGCAAATGGAACAACAGCTGGCCCTTATCTGCCTGTTCCTCCATAAGCTGTGGCCAAATGAAGCAAACACTCAAACCAGGTTTTTCATCCTGCTGAGTTGACAGGCTTTGAGGAAACAAAAGATCCCAAATTAAACAAAAACACAACCTTCAGTCCTCCTCCTCCCTCCTCGCCGGCCCTCAAACCCTCAACCAGTAACACCCTCATGCATAAGGTGCAAGTGGTGAAATGGCTGCTCTGCAACAAGGCAGTGCTCCAGCGCAGGTATAGCACTGGACACGCCACTCCACACAGGTACTCATTTCCCTCGCAAACTGCATCTCTTGAGCACGTACCGCCAGGTACACAGCCTCAGCGCGACCTTCTCTCCCTCTCAGTTACCACCAGAAGCAACTCGGATATTCCCATTTTCATCATGACAATGCAGGTTTTCCATCCTTACAGCAAGAAGAGCGCAGGAGTAAGGGAAGGGTTTGCTGGCACAGCCGGTGCACAGAAGCGCTCACGAGCTTTTGCTGCCAAGGGCCCTGGCTCGGCTCTGCCAGCGCCCCTCACTGCGAGCCAGCACCGGGGCTGGGGACACCCACTCCAGCCTGTTTTCACCAGTGATGGATGACTTCATGTCCCTCAGCCTCATGCAAAGAACGCAGTCTGTAACCCTACTACATACAGTTGGGTAATACGCAGGTGTAAACTGCAAGCCTCACTCCCCTTTTTACAGTCATTTCACGTTTTTTCAGGCAATCAAAAAGGAGCAGCCTGGCTCAGGAGCTGCTATTTCCCAGCGCACAACACCCCATCTCTGTGAGAAACAGTTTCCAGCTCTGCCTTGCCTTCCCCTCCTCCACATTTCAAGCATTCTCTGAGAGAGCTCTGTTTTCTGCAAGCAAGAGAGTTTTTTTGGGGGGGTGGGTGGAGGGGAACAGGAAAGAGGGGAGTCTAAATACACAGAAATGCAGAGACATGCTGGACGAGAAGCAATCTCTCTCTCCCCCACACACCCGTTCTCAGAGGAAGCACTGAAATCAAATATCCAGGAAAAAGAGTAAAAGCCAACAACAACAAACAGACCCTCAAGATCGCAAGTAGTTTCTGAGAATACAGAACCTCCACAGAAAAGGGTGGAGAGTGCATCCAATTGCAGCGTAACTGGACAACTCTATATTTGACACTTGGCAGGCAAGGGAGAGACTCAGAACCAAACACTGAGATGTGAAATCACAATCAGCTTTGAAGTGCCTCCCATCACAGAGCAGAAAAAGGACAAATAAAATTTCTTTTTTTTTAAAGTCACATTGCTAAAACATGCTCATTCTCTAAATAATTAACTCACATCAGTCAACTGAAGGGCCTCCACAAGAGAAAACAAGTTTTCCAGAAGCATCAGCATTTGAGTTTGACCATTCAAATGGCTGCATAAAAATTAATCCGTAAAGTTCAAATGTAAGCTACTGTCAAAGCCGGATGAGAATCACTTTGTACACATACTGTAGGCAACAAAGACTTTTGTCAAGGCTTACGTAATTACAGTACATAATTTCAAGTTTTAATGCAGACCCTGAATAAGCACTTGGAAAAAGAGCATTATGCATCTATCAGATCATTGATAAAACACTGCATTAGTCTAATGCATTAAAAAAAAATACAACCCTGAATCATGGCTATTTAAAAAGGGGAAGCTATTCTGCCTATGAATGCTTTCCCATTACTGGTGAATGAAACCACAGAAGTGCAATCAGAGGGCAGCAGCAGCACTCAGACGGGAAATGCGTCTTTGTCCCCATAGAAACCATCAGGGAAACCCATGAAAAACAATACCACTCTGAATTTCTTATCAATATGCCATTCATTACTTGACTGCATTCAGACTTTGCTCTTCAGTAATGTAACAAAACCTAATCAATTAAATGTCTTCCAGAAGATTCTTCAGTGCAACCTCCTGAGTTAACACACATCTCTGCAGACCGATTTGTTGCACATCCCACACTTTTTTTCAGAGGGATTTGCATTATTCCTCCCTGCAGAGCTTAAGGGCTACTGGCAAACTGCTCTCCTGCCTTTTGACACCGAAGCCAGGGCTGTAAGAACCTGGCATTCACACTTGCTCTCCAAAAGCAAACACAATTTCCATACCAAAATCAGTGGAATTATTCAGAGGGCTCTAAGCTCATAAAGGAGGAGAAAAAAAAAAAAAAAAACAAAAAAAAAAAACAAAAAAAAAAAAAAAAAAAAAAAAAACACAAAACAAACTGGAACATTTAAAGCAGAAATACTGACTGAAAGTCTGAGTGTTTCAAAGGAAAGTATCTCCACTGCAGTGAATAAACAGTCAGTAGTAAAGGAGCCCATGCCTGAATCTTGCTTCTAGTCTGTCCCTGAAGCCATCTGTATGGGAAAAAACACCTGAACCACAGCTGAGCCACTGTTACCATTTTGGAAACACTAATTGCAGACCAGACCCACAATTTTACTGCAGCATCATCCCCCAGATGACAGCCAGATCAGGTGCTTTGGGAGAAGATGGAAGGAGCTATCCTGCTATGGACACTCCAGGTACACCATACGCTTGCTATTCAGGCTGGGCCAAAATCAGATGATCCAGATTTACAGATTCGCATAGCTGCCTCATGCTTCCAGAGATGAGAAAATAACCATCATCGCAATCTGAAATGCCACTTCATTAATATAACTGCAGGCAAATATAAAATGGCAACTTCTAAAGGGAAGCGGTGCCTCACAATATTCCCTCCTACACATAAAAAATGAAGGCACCCAAGCAGTGCTATCTCATATTTCAACATTACTCTGACTGAGGCCAGGAAAGCCTTTCCCTAGGTAGAAGTACTCAAGCCATCAACTGCCCAGTAGATCAGGGATTGCTCCTATGTGGCCAATAATTTACAGGTCATTTAATCAAGGTCAGTTGCTAGCACCCCATCATAAAGATGAGATGAGCATGAATATAATCATGCCATTAGAGTCACAAGGGGGGTGGGGAATAAAAAGGAAGCTCAACACTGGAAACAGTTAGCTTTTGCTAATTGATTTTTTTAACTAAGGGAATCTCTCCTAAATAATGCAGAAGTAGGCTGCTGTCGTGAAGACAGTGAGATGGGGAAGCCAGCTAACGAAACCCAGTGCAGATGATTTGCAGCTTGGTGCAAAGACTCATTCTGAACTCAGAACTAGCCGATCTCCTCCAGGGGCGGCGAGGCACACAGGATCAGAGGGGAAATGTTATGCCATCAATTTAAATCCTGCTCCTTTCAATGTAAGATCCCTTCCAGTGTGTAACAGCACACAGCCTGGGAGTTCACTGCAGAACATCCTACACAACTTCAGGGGAAAAAAAAAAAAAAAACAAAAAAAAAACAAAACAAACCCTGCACAAAGGCTGTCAGACAAACAGTCTCTTGCATAATGAAACAGGCTCAAGGATATGTTTCGAAAGACAACTGGGACTTGCAAGCAGCACAGGTTTACAGAATGAACCTTATTCCTAAGGGAGGATTCCCTCACTGGTACTTCCGAAGAATGAGGAAGCCTCTAAAAATTACATATCCCCCACCCTTCCTCCAAAGGGATGCTACCATCACACTCAGCCCTGCCCCACATCCCCTTCCTGACGTGCAGGACACAGCAACTTAGGGCTTTTAACTTTTTTTTTTTTTCGGTTGTGGTGGTTTTGGGTTTTTTTTTTGTTTTTTTTTTTTGTTTTTTTTTTTTTCCTACAGAATTCCACTTTAAAAAAATGCTCTGAGACCACCCTCTTCCACACCTCCAGGAAGGGCTGGGGCCCCAAAGACCTCAGCTTTACAACAGTCACATAGGATTGCTGAGAACAACCTGTCCTGTACACCATACACTGTTTCTTCCATGCCCTTATTGCTTAAGGAAACAACCCATGCCCCAAAAAGTAAAGTAGCGATATATCTGTTGGGGTGCAGACCCTTCCACGGAGGGGCTCAGTGACAATACTGCAAGGAGTCCATTATTTGATAAGCATCTGGCCCAGGGCTGCTACTTCACCTCACTTTTATCTTTTCAGATCACACTGAAGGTCAGAGTTTCAAAAGGCTCTCCGGTCAACTGAATACTGTGTTGATCATCTTTCCTAGGCCTTTTCATATGACATGTGGTGAAGCTCCACAGGTAAAGGAGACCAAAATTTTATCTGTTAACATATGAAAAAAGCCTTACACTTTATGAGCCTGCAATGAGTACTCAGCACCTCTAAGATAAAGCAGGCTTATTATTTCACAATCCAACTGGAAACCTTCTGCTTTGATGTATGTAAACCTGTTTCCAAGCAATATACATCTACCAGAAAGCAGGTGCTTAAGACTAAATACGCCCCTGGTTGGCTCCTGTTTACAATCTCAACCTTTCCTCTCCCTCCCAAGCCTTAAGTAATCTCACAGTGTGATAATAAGGACACTTAGAAGAAAAGGCAGAATTTCACCATGACAGTCCATTGCAGCTGCTGCTAGCTGGGCTCCCTGCCTCCCCTCCTGAGCTCCAGCACAGACATCCACAGAAATCCTCAATCTCCACTCAATAGTCAACATGGAGTATTTTGCACCCAGCCTATGAATGGAGGTTTTCAAGTCTTCAAAACAACCAGCTGTTGAATTCTCAATGCAAGATGTCTCAAGAGACATCTACTTCCAGGGATTGCAAAGCACCTGTCATCAGGGAGACCAATCCTGTGATGGGCACCCAACCATGCCAACCTAGCCTGGCATCACAGCCAACACGTAACACAGCATTCAGCCAGAGGCACCACTCAAAGTCAGACCTCCCGGCTGGGGAGGTTGGGCACCATGTGGGGACAACCTGTAGCAGTAGAGCCCAGCCCAAAGGCAACCCCCCAGTCAGGGCTCCCCTCCTTCTCCAAGTATGGCATGGGGCTGCACCTCAACACCACCCCTCAGCAGAGCTAGTACATGAGGCTGCAAAGGGGAAAAGACTGAATAAAGAAGAAAAGATACAGGTCCAACTACAAGCCAAATACCAACACATAGCACAGTCCCAGGGTAAAACCTTCTGCAAACTCCTGAGTTGGGGACTACAGCAAAGGCCCTCACTGCTCACGGTCTCACTGAAGGGCCTTGAGCTGACTCAAGGTGCACTGGAGGTCCTGCTCTCATCCCAGGGCCTGCCAGCAGCCAACTTTTTCCCTGGTTTTTGCTTTTGTTTATGACCTTAGGTGCAGCACTTAACCTCTATGACCATCTATGCCCTCAGGGAGATTTAAGCACTTCACAGGGCTGGTGTGATGTTTGACATCTGCAGATAGACTCCCAAACCCCGCTGGGAAGGGCAAGCATACCCAACAAGTGCAAAGTGCATTGCTCCCGGGAACACTGGGAGAAAACAGAGGCTTAGTAACCAAACCACATGAAGGCAAAAGGGAGCAGGAATCCTTCTGTGGAAAACAGTTGTGCAACTGCTTCATCCTCTATGCTAAGTACGACAGCAGAGATTTGCAGCCTGTGAAGAAACGTGCCTTCCTCCCCATATTCTAGGAATAATTATTTCTGGGCTGAAATCTGACCTATGATTCTCCACTACTGAAGAAGTTACGCTCTTTGGTCCTGTGGCCCCGTTCAGGGTAATGTGAAGTGCTTAAATGTTAAAACAGATGAACCTGGTTTTACTTCTAAATTTTCTGGTATTTAAGGAGCACTCCTATTTTGTTTGATTTTCTTCCACTTTAGGACTCTCTTTCTAGGATTTAGGGAAAGCATTAACTTACCTGTTCTCTATGGAATTGTAAGTAAAACAGCAAGTTCTAACACCATGGGGAGAAGGCATGTGACCGCATTATAATTTGTCAAATGTTGAAGAGGAAACTTACTACTAACTACAAGAAAATAAAAGATCTACTTGGAAAAGCATTCTGTATTTGTGAAATCAGGTGTGTATCACTAGGATTGCAAACAACGTAACTAGGTCATCTTAAAGCATCATCCAGTTAAAGCTGGGAAATTCTAGAGGAAAAAGAGAAAAAAAAAAAAAACAACAAAAACATTCTATGAGCACCAAATAAATATGTTATGCTAACACAGGCTTTCTAAATTAGTGTATTGTTCTGGCTGCATTCCCCTGGCACAGAGTAAAAAGTGTCAAATTGTATTTATTTTTATTGAATCCCACCTGCCTCATATTTACTCAAAGAATACAGGAAAATTACAATATCTAAACACCAAAATTATTTTAATTTTCCCTTCAACAAGTATGATGAATGTACAAGGTCTTTAAGCTTCAAATATTACGACAGCTAATATTTTAATATAATTAAAGGCTTAAAAATGTACTAAAGAAATTAACAATTCCCTGACAGCAGAAATGTTCTTGTATTAAGAAAACCATTGGAACAACCAACACAGGAATGCTTGATTTAATTCTGAGATCTTTGAGGTGACTCTTTCTCCAAGCGTCTGCTATATATCAGACCTATTAGCTGCTTTATTACTTATATACTGTGTATGGTGCTATTTTTAGCACAATCTAAAAAGCCCTGCCCATTTTGCAACATTCTTATGGGACACCAGATAGGAGAAGGGCACAATCGCTCTGCCGAAGGGCCTACTACAAGGACAGGCTGTACAAGAAAAACTGTAAATACCATGACATGAACACAGCAAAAATAATCAAAAGCAAGAGCCCCACATCAACATCGACCTGGCTTAATATCCAGGACAAGAAAAAAATACCAACATAGATGGAAGCAGAAAACGTACAAAACCACGTTTTTATCTTAGCTCATCTCCACTGTTTTAGATGCAAGTTTTATTTAGAAGCTTAGGGACACAATTTTTAAAGTATTCAAGAATCGTATAGGTACTTTAGAAAGTTCAGTGAGACCCGGCATGGCAAGTCAGTGTTGTTTTCCATATTTTCAGTGCTCTCAAAGTCACTGCCCTCACTTAATGGCTGTGCTGCTGCTTGCTGACCCAGTCTTACAAAACGTTTCCAGCCATGCTGTAATGTCTTAGAAGTTCTGCTTCATCGAGATGAGCTGCATGTTTTAAGGAACTTAAATCTGAATTTTCAATGCCACAAGACTGGCTATTTCACCTATAGTTTACAAATGGAACCACAGACACACCTCCCCCCCAAAAAAAACACAACCTACCCTAACCTTCTTTTATACAAAACAAAAAAACACCATAAAAGACCCAAGGGGCTTGGCAACAGCACGCATCGTTTTCATGGAATGCAATTTACAGTATCTTCAAAATTTCTGCGGTTCAGGATTAAAAGAAGCTATAGATAAAAGTACCCTGAAACACAGACTAATTGTTTTTGTTTGTTTCCACACTGTGGAATTTTGGATTTCATTTTCAGTGCTGATGTATTTACAAACACACAGCAGTAATACACAATCACAGACTACCTTTGATTTAGCACATCAAGAGAACATCACTAGTAAGATTAGGACCCCTACAAAATGCTCAGCACTACCAGCCTCCAACATTACTTTTTCTACCTTCTTACCTCCTGGTTCAATACAGACATCCCAAGGCACTGCAATTTGCAACACCCAAATAACGTGTTCTTAGAAGTGACATCAGTAGGAACAAAGAGCACTCATGACACTGATAGATTAGGAGTCTGAATATTTGCAAATTCAAGCTGTAATTTCAGTAACAGGAATGAGGCTGAAAGAGTTTCAATGCTGTATGCACCAGTCTGCAATACTCCAGGAGCTCTGATTTCATATCAAACTACCAGGATATCATTAGGATCAATGGAACGAGTATGTACTAAGAAATGCTTTAATTGATTTCATTTTTTAGACAAATGGAACTGCTTCTATATTTGCTTCACATTTTCTCTGGCTCCTCCAGTCTGGCAGCTCTCAGCTAAGAGCAGACAAGTATTTTAAAAAAAAAAAAAAAAAAAAAAAAAAAAAAAAGGCAAGTTTTCCATTCATGTGTTGCCTGCATGCTGGATTTCCCATCTTTTCTCCTATCAAAATAAAAGCTGTGAGAGTCTTCAATAGGAGAAAGTTTCAAAGCAGTAGGTACTAAAGGTGAACTGCAGAAAAACAGAC
Organism: Tyto alba; assembly: GCF_018691265.1. Lineage (NCBI taxonomy): Eukaryota > Metazoa > Chordata > Aves > Strigiformes > Tytonidae > Tyto > Tyto alba. The sequence goes on along the minus strand of NW_024881316.1, from coordinate 35,946,010 downwards.
TTAAAGAAATAGTTAAGAAAAGCACTGCTAAGAAAGAGCTCCACTGAAGAACAGGGGACACAGCAGCAGAGTTCTGACACGTTTTTCAAAACATCATTTTCACCTCTTTTCTTCCTCCTTGGTTCATTACCGGCATCAAAGAGCAACAGATCGTGCAGCACTGGTCTCCCAGGCACTGCTGCCGACGGCAGCTCCTGCAAGACTGGCTGCTCAGCACACAGGCGCCCGTACCAGCACCAGCAGCCTCGGGGAGATGTGAGCTTGGAGGGGTACAAGCAACACGCAAACACCTTCATGAACCCAGAAGGACCAGGAAGATTTTTCAGCCTAAATATAGCAGCAGATTGAAAGTGATGACTGATTACGGTCTGATGATCAGAGCATGTGAAAAAAAGACAGTCGCTGTTTGGTTCTATTTCTATCTCACACTATTTCATGTCTGTTTATCTAGCAGAGAAAGGATTACAATACCTTTCTACTTACAAATCAACATTACATCCAGAAGAAAACCGCATTATGATTATCTTAAAAATAACCAGCAAGTCCTATTTGACCTTTAAAGTGAATTATTGTATCATTACAAGACACTGTTCAAAAGTGAGTAATTGTGATTTTGCAGACGACAGTTACATTGAAAACATTCATAAAAGCAAACACTGCTATTATAGTACACACCACTCTTCTTGGGTGGCTAAAGGATTTGGCCCTGTGCCTCGTGTTGCATTCAGTTCCTAGCAAGCGGCAGGGTAGGAGTTCAAAAGTATTCAGCATGGGCCCACGTCTGCTCCCAGTGCACTGCTCTGAGCTCATGCTGCCTCGCTTGGAGAAGCTTTTCCAAGTCCTGTCCTTCATGCAAAACCACACAAGTTTACATATATCCCCAGAAAAAAAAAAAAAAAAAGTCCATTTTAATGCTAAGATGTTATCAGCTACAACATAAAACAATCCCTCCCTCAACTATTTTGTACAAGTTTCCTTCTTATCTGCGTAAGAGGTACTATAATGGCGTTTAATTACTGAACTCAGAGTAAAAGTTGAGGAAGTGCAGTTTATATCTATCTGCTTTGCACTTTTCTCTGAATGGACATTAGGCTAGTTTCATTTTACGCTTTCTTATTTGAAGAGGAGGAAAGGGTAATCATATATATTGGGGCTGTGGTAGAAAAATAAGGAATAGCTATTTATTTTGCAGAGAATTGCCTGAACTAAGTGGTGAAAATATGTCTTTTTGTGTTTGTAAAGAGATTAAGAGAAGTTTATTTTGCAAAACTCAGATTGTAACAAAATTTAAGTAGAGAACATTGAAACAGGATAGATGGTTGGCATTTTCATTTTAAGGCCAGGAACTTCTCTTTCTGGATTGAATTGTGTATTAGTTTTTTTTCTTTTTCTAATTCTCAGATCATGGACTTACTGAGCTTGTAGAACACTTATGTGCCTTGGCTGTTGCTTGTAACTTCCCCAAACAGCTCCAAATGGAATTGATATGCACTGGTTATTTTTAACAAACCTCTCCAGAACATCCATTTCACTCTGCAACAGTTTGAACAAGCTTTCAGACAATTTATGGGATTTAACTGAAAGGGAGAAACATCTCCCCATCCTCTACCAAGATATGAAGACGTACAAGGGCAGGCTCTTCCCCCATTTAGTTTCATTTTTTTTCATAATGGCCATCCTCCAATTTAATTCCTCTGTGAAAGCCTGACATTACTCTAGCAGTGTTTATTACTCTGGTGCCTTACCTGGAAGTTGCAAGCAAATACAGGGTGTAAGGTGACAAAAAACTGGTAACCACAAGGAAAGAGATACAAAGTTTCCACAGGTACAACTGTATAGCTGTAACTCAGCATCAGAAATAGCACTTCCAACAATATAAATAGAGCATGCAGCGTCTCTCCCTGTCTTCCCGTATTCCTTACCCAAATCATTTACTACCCAATTATTGATAGGAGGGTGTGCAGGGAGGAGATATTACAAAAAAAAAAAAACAAAACAGGTAGTTCCCCCAGTACCACAACAGCTGATACTAAAAACAGGCACCCACACAACAAGGCAGTTTTAGTCCTAGTATGATTATTGACCACATAATACTCTCAGAAGCAGCCTCCAGACCCTTCCAGCACAGAAAACAAGCTGTCTTCAAAGCAGCCCTTCAAAGCACTGGTGGCCCTTCCCTCCAACCTGTCAGTACTAACCACTTGGCTGTTCTTCATGTTTCCTCACTGAAATGAGCCATTTCAGTGCCCAACCCTCTTAAACATACTGGATCTTTTGCTCCTTTCCTCTTTAAAGACCAGCAGCATTTACGATACTGGATTTCTTACACCATACATCTATGCAGAGCCTTCCTCCAGGAGATGTCCCTCCCTCAGGAATGAGGGTGCTCCTCCAGGTGGAGATGCAAAGGCCAAGCACAGATGCAAACAGCACTCTTATACTTACTTTATTCAAAGCCTAAGCCAGAAGGTAAAATGGCACATCCATCCTATGATCGGGTTGCAGAGGAAAATAAAGGAAGTGTAACACCTTGGGTACCACAAACAAATGGCAGAGTGACAACAAAGGGCACAGCATCCTCTAACCCTGAGCATCTGACCTCCAGCACTCCCACCTGTAAAGTAAGGGGAGACTCTTACCTTTCTTCATCCTTGAAAATAAACTTTCGCAGCTTGAGATCTCGCAGTACCAGTCCACCATCATGGCAGTGTGCAACAGCGGAAGCTATTTGATAGAAGAGTTTGGCTGCCTCCTCCTCTTTAAGCTTCTTGCAGGTACGAACAAACGAATGCATGTCCCCATAGCTCCTTTCAAAGAACACATAGGCTTTTGTCTCCCCAAGAATTATTTCAGTAATTTGGTTGATATTTTTATGTGCAGGCAGACAAAAACATGGTGCTAATAACTCCTGGTAGCAGCCAATATCAAACACCTGCAGGAACAATGACAGTAAAGCCAGAGTTAGCGACATAAAGGACAGTGAAGTTATGGTACATCTAATTCTGTTAACAGAATCATCTCTAAGTACAATTTATGCTGCTGCTGAAGCTGCACCGATGTAAACAGGATGTTACAAGCTCACGGCACTGAGGACAAGACAAAAAAAGACTACATAACCCCACACAGAACATACATGTAACCTTGAGAGGAAAGGCCAGCCTTCAAAACTTGTAACAAGAATAGCTTCATTAGCTAATAGCTGCTCAAATTTAGAATGTAATCTGAATTAAGCTCTGAAAGCTAGCAACATACAGGAGCAGTACTGAGAAGGGAATGTGTTTATCTTCTATTTTCCATCCAAATAAACTCACAGAGAATATGGCCAGTAGCCTCGTATTAAGAGAAGCTGTCATATTAAATTCACCCTGATCCACATTCCCTTCTCTCTTGATTTTATTAACCCATTAGAGTTTTAAGGATTTTCAGGTTGAAAATATCATCTAGCACTATTCATATTTACTTCCTGCCTTTCTTTCATCTCTGACAAACAGCAAAGTCACTTTCACTTTCAAAGTTTCAGTTTTACAATGGCTGTTTATAAGATCAGAAGGACAACCCAGGAAATAGCCCTGCCTGTTGGAGTGTAGACAAATATCCTTCAAAAAGCAAAGACAAAACCACCCTGAACTCTCTGCATCTCAACCAAGTGCTCCATTAAAAGCAAAGTGTCCCTTTACTAGTAAGTATGTTATCACTGATCTTATGAATGAGCTGTAAGAATTAAAAAGGCTGCTGGGAAACCCAAATATAAAAAGTTACTATAATCTAGTGATGACGAATGAATCAGTATTTGAGTCAGTTGAGAAATGCCCACATTACAAGAAAGACTTCATTGAGAATAACAGAAGTCAGTGCGCTAAAAGAGAATATTGATAGGAGTGATTTTTATTTTTAATTATAACTGCTCCAAAGGTACTATAAAGCAAGGGGTAAGCATTTCCACCAGCATAAAAATTTGATTAATATGTAACTTACTCTTAGGTGTTTTGTTACTTTGGTAAAAAGAATTTAAGGTAGTCATGTGTCATTCTAACTGAACATAAAGATGAAGAACTGGTATTGGTCTCTAACCACCTGGTTTAAACTTCACTTGTTTTTTTCTTCTTTTTGTATTCTAGTATTTGTATTCCAAATACTAGAATTTGTATCTCTCCTTTCTGTTTTTGTAATCTCTCCTTGAAGCAGATCTCCTCGCTTTCTTTGAAGCTTTAAAAAGCTTTCAAAACTGAGTGAGAGAGATACATTTCAATCAAAATTTACCTGAGGCTTCAAAACCCAAGTCATTTAACTCTTCAGAGCGCAATCCTAACAAACTCCTTCTGCAGAAAAGGACCCAAACCCCAAGAAACTGACACACTCCCTCCTCACACACCTCTTTCTCCCCCCACTCCATACCTGTGCTGCTACAAATCCCGCACAGGCAAAAACAACCTTAAAGGCAGGCTGCCAAACAGATCCAACACATTTTAGGGGGTGGGGGGGGGGTGGGGGCACATTCTGGCAACATGGTGTGCCAGGAAAGCAGAACCGGGGTGGGGAGGGGGTACTGCTAAAATCCCTGGTGTGCAATTCATTCCAGAGGAGAATTCATTGACATTTGGATCTCAGAACTTGTAACTACTACACTGTAAGTGAATGGCTCTTCTACAAAGAGGCTGCTATAAAATAAAATTTAAGCAGGAACATTCACATAGCTCAAAGCCTCACGTGAAAAAAAGCCTTTCCAGAATTCTCTCCTATCCAGATTTACACTTTGTGCATTACATTTTGCAGTTCTCGAACTACGTTAGATAAGTAGGTGTGGATATGTACTGGTAGTACGTTTGAAATGGGAGAGATGGGAAGCGCTATCACACTGCTAGTCTAGAATACCTTTTATAAAGGGCTTCTTTGTATCCCAGCTTTTAAGATCCCTGGCCGCAATTCAGCAAATGTCCAAAAAGCTTCAATTTGATTTAGTTCTTGCTGGGAATTGGAAGTGAGAAGTTACCATTGTTTGGATGCCACAGAGCCTTGAAGCAAATAACGGCATCTGCACAGTCAGTGGGTGCAGCCAAATGAATCTTGAAGAACCATCACTATGTGTCTGTTATCCAAACCAATGTTTCTGCAAGCAGTCTCTAACAGCATCTTCAATAAGATACCAGATAGCAGGTCTCTTAGCCGGAAGGCTACTTGACAAATAGTAGTCATGATACCGCAGGCATTTTAAAGCATGCATTAAATTAAGATGAGTTCAGGACTGACAACTGCGTATTCACAAACTAGCGATTCAGGCTAGGATCATATTTTTGGAGCACAGCTAGAAGTAGTGCCTTGCACATATGGAAAAACTGATACTATTCAAATGTCAAGATCAGCTCAAAAACATACAGCTTAAAGTGAAGGGGAAAAAAAAAAAAAGTCCACTCTTTGTGAGCTGCAGTTATGCTGTTCATACTGTTATCAAAACAGTGCCTTAATCCTGCAAAGCAAACAGGAAACAAAGAGCATAGCCCCCGCTTTACTACTTGCAATGCAAGTTCACCTATAATTTCATGCAGAGCAGCAGCTCTGTGGGCTGTTTATTTCATGAAAAGATGCCAATGTCCTAGAGTGCAGCACTGTACTACTGCACCAAGCTGGGCTTTCATTCTATAAATTCTCATGTTCTGTTTCAGTTTAGTAACAAAGCATTCAGTTCAGCATGCAATACTAGTCCTTTGCAAAGTCACAGGCCCTTTTTTCCCCTAAATAATCACACAAAGTCCTAGGTTGCCTCAACATCAGGTTTTATAACTCAAACACTAAGCATATTTAAACTGCCCTCTGAACTCCAGTCTTTACAAACAGCAAACAGGAGCAATTATTTTCACTTCCCTGATACAAGCTAGTCCATAACTTCTTATGAATCAAGTATGAAACATTGAGCAATATTATCATTAATCCATGGAATATAAATAAGCTATAATATGTCTACTTTTTCCATTTTGCAGTTAGTTTGACAGTAGAAATTTGACCAAAATAGCCAAATGGCACAATTCCGTATTTTGGGAACAATACAAACACTGCAGCATGTGTTGCAAGGTCGCAATTTCCTATGTAGTTATAAAAACTACTACTGGGTACTGCCTCAGCTTGCTGGGCATAAGTCTGGCTCTCTACAAACAATGAGAATCATAATTTTGGAACAAAGGAAAATATTCCCACAGCCTGAAAAGAGAAATATATCCCTCCACAGATGTGCACGCATGTGGGTTTCTCTTTCCCACAGCTCACCTTTGAATAGTAAGGAACAAACTGGGAGAGGAGGCAGAGAAAAGCAGGCAGGCTACAAAGAGTGGGATAGTTATTTTGTCTGTTCTTCTAAAAACCGTAGGTGTGCAGGTTTTATTCTTGCTCAGTTGTGCAATGGGGGAGGATGCTGTTTGCAAACAACCTCCACGGTGAGGGAGCTCAGGGTGATTAATTCGATGTGGATTTTTTTTTTTTTTTACTCACTTTTAAGACAAAGCTGGTGGCACTTCCCCCTGCCGTGCACCCTCCCCCCTCCTCCCCCCGGCTTCTTTATTCTCTTCCGTACCCCAACTCACAGAACAAGGGACAGGAAAAATCGAGGAAGCCAGCAGGTCCCAACACCTTAAAATTAGCTGGGGATTCCCTACTCCATTTTGAAAAGTGAGAGTGGGGAAGATGAGGCTTTCTCCTGATCTGAACTCACGTTAAGACCTACTTAAAAAGACGGGGCTCTTTCCAGAACAATATCCTCCGGCTAAGAGGCAGAACTGGCTCCGGGCCACCGCTATAACGTGGCCATTGTCTAGAGAGAGGGAAAAGTTACAGGATGCGCCTTTAATCCCGTCTCCCTGCCTTTTGTTTCTCAAGTGTTCAATAATTGAGCTACACGACCGAGCTCGGCCCTCCTGCAAGACACACGGGAAACCCACGCGCGACAGCGGGCTAGCCCAGGGGGAGAACAAGGAGGAGAGGTATTACCTTGCAGACCAGCTCCTCGCCACTGTGCAGATGTACGGCTCGGAAAACGTGGTCTCCCTCGAGAGGCTCCAACAATAAGTATTTCCCGATGCAAGAAACGCAATGCGACAAGTTCGGGGTCTCCGGCGGGCTCGGCGAGCCTAGATTCGGGCTAAAACTCTGGCTTGGCTCGATGGACCGTATGGACGAGAGCTCCTCAAAATCCTGGGTTTTATTCCGCGGTCTCCCATATCGTGCTATCGTGATAGGGGTTGACCTTTGTATGTTCATGAGTATGGAGAAGACCAGCCGAGACGCTGCACCGGAGCCCTGGCGTGGAGCGCGGTCCCTCGCCCGTCCAGCTGCGGCTGCCTTTGTGTGCCGGGGGGGGCGGGAGCGGGAGCGCGGCGGCGGCGGGCGCCCAGCCTCAGCGCCGCGTCCTGGGCACAGGGAGAGAGAGCGCTCAGCCCGCGGCCCTTTGTTCCCGCCGGCGGCCGGGCGCGGAGCGGCGCGGATCAGCAGAGGTGGCAGGGGATGGGGGGGGGGGGGGGAAGGGGAGGGGAGGAAAGCGGGGGGTGGCGGCGGTACGGAGCGGAGCGGCCGGGCCTGGGCGGCCGGCGCTCCCGCGGGGCGCGCAGCGCGGGCGAAAACAAAAGGTTAGGTAACGCGCTGCGCGCAGCGGGGATCGTCCTTTCTCCTACGGCGAGGCAGAGCCGCGCTGCCGCCGGCGGGCTGTAGATGGCGCGGAAGCCTCGCCGCTGGCGCCCGGGGCGCTCCGAAAATACCCCGCGAAATAGCGAGGGAGCATTTAACTTGGAGCGGAGCGGGCAGCGGCCGGGCCGACAAAAGAGCGCTCGGCGCGGCGGGAGGCTCGGCAGAGCCGCCCCGGCGGAGCGGGGCCGCGCAGCGGGGCGCGGGGCTGAGCAGAGGAACGCGCACCGCTCCGCGCCGGCGAGGAGAAACGTGCTGTCGCGGCCACCTCGACAGAACAAAAAAGTGCAACCGCGGGCGAGGGAAAGAGGGAACGCTTCCACCGTTCCGCTGCGCAGCGGGATTTTCCTTCGGGGGCTCGCTGCCTCCGCGGCGTTTTGACGGGGTTCCCGCACAAAGAAAAGAAAAAGCAGCACGGCGAGGAGGGGGCTGGGGGCTGACTTCTTACTGCGGGGGCTGGAAGGGCAATAAGCGAAAGGCCAGCGGTGGGGAATAAATTGGAATCGTTTAAAGAGAAAATAGTAAAATTCCAAGGAGCAAATTTTTTTGTCTTTTTTTTTTTTTTTTTTTTTTTTCCTTGGGGGTAGGAAACGGATGGCCGCGCCGCTCGCCCTCAGCAAGGCATCGTCCCCCCCCAGCGTAATTAATCGCTACTTACGTGGCGGGGACGCTGGCTGCCTCCGTGCCTCGCTGCCGGCCGCCGCACGCCCGCACGGTGCCCAGCGCGCAGGCTGACTGCCCCGCCGCCGCCGCCCGCCCCGGCCCGGCCCGGCCCGGCCCGGCCCCGCCGCCCACCGCGCCGCGCCCCGCCCCGCCCCGCCGGGCCCCGCCCCGCCCCGCCGGCTGCCGCGATCGGGGTAAACAAGGTGAGGCGTCCTTCCGCAGCCCGGCCGAGCCCTGCGGGTGGGCCGCGGGGGGGGAGGCCCGCCGAGCCGCGGGCCCCGGTCTGCGCCGCCGGTGCGCCCCAGCGCGATGCTGGCCGCGGTGCTGCGGCGGGAGCCAAGCTCTCGGGGAGATCGTCCTTGAGGCTGGGGGTGAGGCGTTAACTCGTCGGTTTGACTATAATAACAAGTTAGTAAGTGATAGCAGCAGTGACACAAATTAATATTGGTATAATAAGCCCCTAAAAGCAGCGTCCGGCCCCAGCGCCCGGGCGCGGATGCCGGCTGCATTATGACATGTGCTGGCGCCCGAGCCAAAGGCGGGCGGGATTTTTTTCTCAATGAAGAATTTTTTTTTTTTTTTTTTTTTTTTTTTTTTTTCCGAGCAGCGTGGGTCCCCGCGTACTTACGGGAGCAAAAGCGGTTGCTTCCCGGTGCAGTCGGGTAGGAGGAGTTCTCCTGATTCCAGGTTTGTTAAATTAAAACGAAAGGAGGGGGGGCTGAGCGAAAACGTAAACCCTTTCGCCCTGCTCAGAGAAAGCCATGAATGAGGTCGGTCTGTCCCCGCCCAGCACCACTGCGGTCTGCTATGTTTTTTCACTCACTCCCCCTTTATTGTTTAAATAACAGGAGTTTGGCTATATATTAAAGTTTGATGAGCGGTTCCCTGAACTCCTAACGAGCCTGGCATTTACTCCCTAGTCTTTGCCTGGGTATTGGTTGTGAATCCCTTTAAAACAAGTACAGAAAAAAATAAAAACCCCAGACACAATACTCACCACCACCACTCGCCCCCCCCCCCCCCCAAAAAAAAAAAAAAAAAAAAAAAAAAAAAAACAGACAAAAAAAATAACCCAAGAAAACAACAAACCAAACCCAAGAGCAGTAAGAAGAGCACAGGATGGTGGGGAGAGCAGGGCTGTGTCTCAGAGCTGAAGCCTGTGCAGGGCGATGCCAAGGGGCTGGCCGTGCCTTGGCTCCCCTTTTCCCACATCAACACTGGGGACGGTCAGCAATGGGAGAAGGGTTGTTTTGGGGTGAGGATCTGCAGGTCTGGATGATGCTTGTTTTCCAGGGGTAGTGAGAAATGAGCATGCTGCTAAGGAAATAACCCTGATCAATAGATAAGGCTGTCCCAGAGGTGCCTGCTTTGGGGTAGAGAGATATACCTCAGAACAGGGCTCCAAAGAGGCTGTAGGGATTCTTCCATAAGGGGCTAGACTTGGCAGGGGAGACCAGAAATGGCTATGGGTCACTCTCCCTCCACAGCATTGCACCTGCCTCATCGTTTGTCCTCCACACTCAGAGCTCTATGTGCCCTGGTATGCAGTTATAAGATTAATACCACTGAGAAAGTACTGTCATGATCTTCAGCATGGAGATGAGCCTCTGGCAACAGAGGGGATTTGACTCAATGAACATCCCTTGGATAGAGCGAAAGGACACAAACAGAGATCTGCAACAACCTGTAGGATGACGTGCAGACCTGGTCTTTACTATTTGCCGTAAAATGAAAAGGTGTTTTCCTCCCATTCCTCACTTATTCCCATCACCTCTGAATACTCTGTAACTTTTCAATACCATTTTTAGAAATGGGATGAGCAGTGCCGGATACTGAATCATTGCAAATAAGGACAAGCCATAAAGTTATGCAATACATTCTCCAGTCTCACATCCTGTGATCCAAATCAAACATTCTTTTCTTAGTAGATGGCTTTTTACACAATTCCTCCCTTCCTCTGCCCCTGTGTACTCCTTCTGACTATGACAAAGCGTGAGAGACCTAGGGTCTTGCATCAACCTTTGTTCTCTAGACCAATGTTTTTTGTTTAACTGTCTTAGTTACTCAGCATCAGCTGGAGTCACAGTCCCTAGCAACTCTGGAAAGGCTACCCAGAGCCTCCAAGCCCAACAGGAGAAGAGAGTGAAAGGAGAAAGGGGTGAAAAATTTAGTTCATTCTAAGCCTCTAGTTGGAAACTCCTGATTTTTAATAAAATCTGAAGAAGTGATTGAGGGTGGAATGGGATACACTTGCCATAAATATTCAAGTTTGGAAGGAAGAGGTTATAAATTCTGGTTTCTGGATTTAATTCTACCCTAAGAGGCATGGAAGGATACACGTAGTGGGAATGACACAGTTATCTATCCATGGGATGAATTTTGCTCTTCCAGTATATTTTAATAATTTTACTTTCATTTTCTCTTGCATCCTACCCTAAACCTAACACTTTGTAAGCACTGCTTCTGCTCTCAGGTATGTCGATGAAAATATTGCTATTTCAGTACAATGTTAAAGGAATAAGCTATGAATGAACAAATCTTTATATGCCTCAGAGACACTAGGTGTACATAATCCCATGCCTGTTTTTATTGATCTAAGTCTACATCAGTCAGTTGAGACTGTAGAGCAAGGTCAGCGTAGAACATGTGAGATATGAAAAGGAACCAGGTCTGAAAAGTCAGATCAAAGTCTGAAGACCAAGTCAGCAGTGAAGTTTTGTCTAACAGCTTGCCTGCCTTGCATAGCTGTGGTGCTTACGTAGGAGGCATTAGCCAAATGAGAAAGAGATGCTTGACTTGAAACGCGTTGTCCAGAATGTCTGGGCTAAAGGGATGCTGTTGGCTGGTCCAAGCCTGAATGTTATGTTCACAGTACTTGAAGACTCTTGTTTGAAATAAACTGTGCTGGTAGTGACAAATATTGTTTCATTATATTTTCTCACTCTATTGGATAAGATAAATTTTCTGAATATGTAATATAAAACAGTTATTTAATCAATGGTACCAAAGAAGTAGCTAGCAGAATGACATATGACAAAACTGTCACGATCTCCCCATGACCTTTCTGAAGGTACTGATACATGTCAGAATTAAGGTTGCCTTCTTTTCCCCAGGTGAGCTGGGGAGGATTCCTTTTAGGACTGTTTACTAACTGACTTTTCATCTCTGGACTTCATTGTGCTGATCTACCTTGTCTGGAAACTGTCACCAAAAGAGACAATCCCATTAGAAGTTTCTTTATCTTTTAAACAGACTCTGCAATTATCCAATTCTTTGATGACTGTGTCCATTACTGTAGTGCTGAGTTCCCTCTCTGGAATGACTCTTCCAGCGGGAAATGCAGCAGGGAGGGCAGTTTCCCTGGAGCCTTATTTTCCCTTTTCTGATTTTTCAGTGGCCCAAGAGAGGCTGTGGAGGAGGCCTTCCATTTTCATGCTGTGGAAAGTATCCACCAAGCACTCCTCTTTTCTATATCCAAGGTTTATCTGCAGGTAGACAGCAACAGTAGATGTAGAAATTGGAGTTTCCCAAGTCAGGAACTAAGAAAAAAATATTAAGTGAAAAGTGTGTTATAAATCTAACCCTGTGCAAAGAAAAGTATCTTTTCTGTATCACCGACTTTCAATATGTTTTATCTTTTAGCAACTGCTTTTGCGTATACGGACTCTGTGTGGACAGGAGCCAACCCTCCCCTCCAAGTCAATAGCAGTCTTTCTTCCATTGATGTCAACGAGCTTAGATCAGAGCACAAGTCTTGTGAGTGATCAAAGACAGTTCTACATAAAAAAAGCTTCCTTTTCCAGGTCAGTCTGCTCCTTGTCCCTTTACAGAAAATATATTATCAGCGTACAAACACAAGCCAGAACAAAAAGGATGATCATTTTTGAAGTGGTAAAATAAAGACCTTCATTTTATTTTTTTGCTGATTTACAAAGTGCAGGGCTGATCCTATTTGGAACATTAAACAACTATTAAGTGTTGAGAACTGTCATATTGAGAAGACAGTCTCATTCCAGCAAACTTAATCCAAGTAGCTAGCTCAAAATATGCTTGCAAGTACCTCCCCACCAGTTGTCAAGGCTGGATCCCCGTGCCAACTTGGATATGTTTTTCTATTTTTTGTAATCGTTTTTTTTTTTTTAATCATTTACACTAAAACTTTAGTATGTTAGTAAGTAAGGCTAAGCAAAATGACAGATCATGAGACAGTAAAGGGACAAATCTTTTCTCCATACATCAAAAAGGGCAATTCAAAGACATGGAGACAAGCATCTGTTCTTTAAAAAGAGGTGTGATTTTGACTTTTGGTATGTGAGTTCCTTTTTTATTAAATGAGATGCTGTCAAGAGGTAACTTGAAAAGAAATTTACCCATTTGCATAAACTGCACGTGTGGGGTTTACATGCGTGTGCAATAAGGATACAACAAAGTATGTGAGGATAAATACCTATGTGCTATATCTGTAGTCAGAATCAAGCCTTAGGCTTCATTCTTCACTCAAACAATAAAATGAAAAAAAAAAAAAAAAAAAAGGTGCTATTGAATAACACAGTGCAAGATTTATAACTGACTACAGTAAGTCTACAAAGTAATTTATGTACAGAAGCCAGTTAAATGAGGTAGAGAGCAGCAGGTCCAACATTTCTGCAAGTTGCCTTCTTGTTACATTGCACAGAAATTGTAAAGAAAAAAAGCTGTTAACTGAAGTGCTGTGAGGTTTGCCTTCATACATCTATTCATCCAGGACCTAAGAAGTATCTTAGCTGTCTGCAGGACAAATCTCTGCGTATGGGAGAGTGTTCTGCCTAGGAGGCAAAGCAGTCCTTGGCTCAAGAATCACTGATCTTTGTCTCTGGTTCGAGATCCCAGTAATGTATTGGGTTTTTTCAAAGTGATAGTATTACATAGTCAGGTTTTAGCTGTGGCTATGACCACAGTATGTTCCAATCCTAGCCATTCCTAGTCGTTTAGAAGTCTCCGTCTGTATGTTGGATGTGTTGCTGGTGGGTCTAAGATAGCATGGGCAAAAGCAAATTGGCCCTTCTAAATCACAACACTGCCCTCCAAATCAGAATGTCAAGACTGTGGTCTGTTGGCTACCTCAGTTAGACCTTACATTTCTGTTACCATTAGCTCTCATTATTCACAGATGACACCAGTCCCAGAAGCTAAAAAGGGGTTGTGTTATGTATATCCATATCAACGTTATCCCTCACTAATTGAAATCAGTCTTACATCGTGGAATTCTCTTCTGAACAACCTCCTCTTTTAGCTTTATGAAATTACCTGAGGAAAAGCATTCCCTTAGTGGTCAGATATAAGTGGCATGTTGTTTATATTTCCCACATTTTAAGTTATATAGTATTGTTAAGGGAAGAAAAAGGGTGGGTTTATTTGTTTTGTAATGGACCAGGGGATTAGAGCACACCCATGGATCAGGAAGAGAAGTGCTATGTTTGCACATTCCAGGGAAAGCCTTAAATGAAAAAGAAGCTGTGAAATCATAGAACATGACTACATTGTGGTCTCTATTTATATGATATTGGGAAGTTATTTTCCAGACAAGTACATAACCTGAACCAGATCTCTCTTAGGCAGGTTTTGCTACCTCAGTTGCACCCAGTTGCATGATGCTGGTGGAGGCGAATGTGAGATGGAAACATGACATCTGGATGTGCTTCTAGAAGTTGTTCTTCAAAACCTCATTTCAATCTTGCATTGCCAGCTTTTTGGGTAGCACTTTAAAATGAGCAGGTTCCCAAAGCAGAGCTAGAAAGAAACACCACCCCCAACATTCACAAAGCACCTCTTGATGTACACAAGAAACTCCCATTAACTAAATTTGGATCCCATTCTTCACTCAGAAACATCTTTATTTTATTTATTGAAAAATGTATGTTGATACAGTTTGCACATTTGCATTCACAGATGTTAAGGGTGTAAACCATCTGAAGAACATTTGTGAATCTTCAACATGGGTCATTAGCTTACCTGGAATTAATTCCTGTTGAAGAAGAGCAGGACTTGAGAAGGATTAGGGAGAAAAGACATCCAACTCTATCAAAGTGAATTGTAAATGGTTGCAATAGTTGCCTGTCCTTAATCTAACTGAAATTATGTGCCTTCAGCTTTACATTAAATTTCCTTGTATATTTTCTACTAGAGTGAAAACTCCTCTCTTAGACAGTGTCTGTTCCACATGAAAGCACTTACAAACCATAATCAAGTTATTCCTTAGCTTTTACTTTGATACACTAAATCTAAATAGACTTACCCTGTGGAGTCACTCCATTTTACAGCCTTTTTTTCTTTTTCATTCATATTCTTGTGGTCTTCTCTGAACTACCTCCAACTTGCCAATATCCTTGAGTTGCTGACAGCAGGACCAACATTATTCCAACAGCTTTTACCAATGCCAAATGCAGAAGTAATACAACCTCTTTACTCCTCTTTAATGCTATCCTCTGGACACAGAAAAAGATTGCTTTGACTCTTTTGGCAACACGATTTCAGAGATCTCTGGGGCTCAACTGGTTGTCTGCCAGGACCCCCAGTTCATTCTTCAGTCTCAGCTTCCCAAAAGAGAACTCTTCTTACATAAGGCCTGAGATGTTTGTTCTTAAATAGATCCTTTATGTTGGGTTACATGTGAAACACCTGTTACTGCTTTTGCACCTGCTCCTCAAGCAATACTGGAAAGGCATTGCCCGCTTCCAAATTTTGGTTGATTGAAAAGTATTATTAGCAAAGGCACTTCTTTCTCCTGCATTGCCAATAGCATTATTAATAAGCACAAAGCTCATGAGCAGTCTCTGCAGAACGCACTCTCTGATAGCCCCATGTAACATTAGGCTGTTAGACCTAGTGCTAGCCAAGTTCAAAACAAGTTGGTTGGCCAAGTGTGTTCATCATATTAGTTCTGATTTCTGTCAGAATCTCTTGAAATACTGTATGGCAAATGCATCCAAAGTCAAAGTATACAATATTACCACAATTGCTTTTATCCACCAAATTTGTAGTCTTATAAAAATAGCACATTAATTTGATAAGATCTTTCTTCCATTAATCTGTGTTGATTGCCATTAATTAAATTGCACTGTTTTAATACTTTATTAATTGACACTCCTATCAGCAACTCCATCACTCTGCCTGGAATAGACGTCAAACTGACAGGCCTATAATTACCTGGTTGCCTTATTTTGTCTGCAGAAGCATTGGCAAAATACTAACTTTCTTCCAGTCCTTCCTCAGAAAGATGTTGGTTTGAGCCAGTGTGCACGTCTTTCTTAACTGTGGCTTTTTGAAGATCTAATGAATTTTTTCTGAGTTGCTGTAAATTATTATTCACATTTTTGTTGGTTTAAATCTTCTCCTCCAGACTGGATGATGCATCTCTTAATTTTTTTCAGCTTTGTGGAACAGGATCTTTTAAGGCAATGAGTATAAATTTTACTGGTTGGGACTTTATCGTGCTTACATGTAAAACATGTAAAATGCATTTTAAAAGCACATAAAACATAAACCCAAGTCATTATCACTTCCACCTAAGCAAACTCTAAATTTTGTGATTAATATTTCCCTGTCAGGATGAGGTCTAATGTAGAAGTTTCCCATGCGAGATACAGCTCTTTTTGAGTCAGGAAGTTGTTTTGTGTATTTTTTCTTGAAAATCCAAGAATGTTTTAGTACTTGCATCATGAGACATCCCTTTGCTCTCCCTTCAGATTTATCTTGCCGAGACTGAAAGTGCCATATATAGTGAAAGGCTTTTAAAAGGCTAATGAGGAAGGTCACCCTACACCCAGAGGTAGGGCTGGTTAGATGAGCCGGTTCTGGGTTGTTTGGCACAAAGCCTTTCTTCATGCTACACTGTCAGTGTTACCATGCTGCTGGCACTGAAGACTGAAGTCCGTGAGAACACTAAAACTGGAGAGTTTTCCTTGAGTGCTGGCCTGGGTTTCATCAGAACATATTAGCCAGGGGGAGTTACAGTCTGCCATGATTCTGGCTTAGCACTGTGCTGCTACTGCCCAGGTGTGCCCTAGCTTTCAAATGATAAGCATCAAATCTGCCATAGTCTGGAGAAGGAAAACAAACAAACAAAAAAGAACCAGATCGTTTCATTGTCCTTCTGCATCCGTGCTCTGGCTGCAGGTAGCGGAGGTCTCTTTCAGGTCCCATGGAGCATGAAGAGTAGCAGCTCTGCAGGCACCAGCCTGTGCCTCTTTGTTTGCAGAGTGCTTCCTGTTCGTATTTCCATGAGCATTTTTTTACCCTCCATTTGCTTAAGTGATGACATCAACCAGACAGAAAGGTATATAATCTTACTTGGAATGATCTTTTCTCATCTTCAAACATAGGAGTTTTGGAGGAACACTAAAAACATAACAATGACCATACAGAGTCAGACCAGTGGTCCATATAGAGCAGTATCTTCTCTCTGACACAGGGTAACAGCAAATGTCTGTGGGAGAGGACAAGAACAGTGCAAGGGTATAATGTCACACCCTCATAGCAGTCTTTCAGACCCCTCTCCCAGTGATTTGCAGCACATTTTCTCGTTGAACCAGCAGCAGTGCCTTCCTATTTGATATCTATCAGCAGATTTTTCTTCAGTGAATTCTTCTGATTTGCTTTTGAGCCCTCGTGCTCTTAGCAACTGCAGCATCCTGTGGCCAGGCATTCCATAACTTAATTGTATATATGAAAAAGTAACTCTTTGTTTGAACTTGTGTCATTCAAGCCTCCTAATTTCATTTGATACCCCCTTGTTACTGCGTTAGAGGAGACAGCAAACAGTAATTCTGTACTTACTTTCTCCCTGCCATTCATTTTATAGACCCTGTATTATGTCTCTCATCTCTTTTCCTGGCTGAAGAATCTCAGTCTATTTAGTAATTCCTTTTCTAAAAGATCTCATTTCACTGTTCCTTTTCTTCTTCTGCTATACCATTTGGGATTGGAAACCGGAATCCCACTCAATATTCAGGACATAGCAGAAGTATGGATTTATAGTGACACACTGTTGGCTTCTTGTTTGTTCTGTATTTCTTTCTAATAGTTGTTGATACGGACTTGCTTTTCTGAACACTACTAATTGCTATGCTGCATGTGACAGTCTGTGACTATGGCTATATTAATGACTCTCAAGATTTCTGTGTCCCTTTTAGTGATTAAGACCAGATCAGAGCCCATTTCTGGGTCATGCAGTTGAGGCTATTTTTCCCCTTTGTGAACTGCTTTGCATTTATCAACATTGGATTTCCTCTGCCATTTTATTACCCAGTCATTCTGTAGCATAAGGATCCTCTGCAGCTCCTGAGAGTCAGCTTTCATTTTTATTACCCCACATGAGCAAACATTGCAGACATTACTTGCTCCCATTTTCTGATCATTTGGAATATAGCCTACAGGACGATATACATACTAGGTGTTCGATATCGGGAGCATCTGGCACCACAGAGTAATGACAGAGCCAACCTACAATACAACATATGGATGCAGTCCGTGGAAAGAGGACAGACTGGAAAGAGAGAGCTCAGTCTTCCTGTAAGCTTTCTGGAGCTTCCGAGATAGCCTAAGCTCCCTTTCTTCTCCCTGAAAATGAAGTATGTAACTGAGGCACCTAAGTTGAAATCGGGGTCACCTTGGACTCCATCAGTAGCCAGCAGTGACCCTCCTTAAGGACAAGTTAAAAGCTAGGTGAGCTAACAGGAAGTTTTGTGTCTCTTCCCATCAGCCATAGAAGGAAATTCTCCATTCTTAAGCACCCAATTTAAGTATCTCCAATGAGACGGGATAATTTCAGACTTCAGTTTATAAGGTTTTTTGGTGAATTGTAGACTGTGCAATTTAACAAGCACAGGGTGAGCAGTTATATGATATCACCTAGGCTGAAACACTGGCTATTTGAAGCATGTTATAGCTGATCTATAATTCACATGCTTATTTTGACAGGCTGGCTCTTGTTAGTTTTCAATGGGTGTGGGAGGAAATAGCAGTGCATAAAACTTGCACATTACTAATACCATTGCCATATAAAACAAATATTTGAATAGGAAGTTTCAGAAATGATTCAGTGCTCTAGCTGCAGAATATCCTACAGGAATTTTTTATAGTAACAGAATTAATGAAAAGCAAATCCTATTTCTCCACCATGGGCATAGGGTGGTCCCAGTGCAGCAGAGCCAATGTGATAGTCTATCTCAGGCATAGGAAAAGCAGCCTCTACAGATTGCTGGCCCCCTGAGTGACTGAAGCTTGCTTTGAAAGGACTCCTTGAGCTGAGAGGTTGCTATATGCTTTTTAAGTGACTGCACCAGATCGTGTGTGGGTGCAGCAGACAGGGGCTAAAAGCCCTGAGCTGCAATACAGAAGCAATTGAAAAGCCACTCTGTTGTTGCCACTCTACCAACTGCAAAGGCAAACTCTCTTCCCACCCCTGCAGACTATTCTAACCACATCCTTTGAAGGTACTGAAGTTATTTCACTCACTTAGCCCACAGTTTTCTCAACATTAAGTCATAACTTGAAAGCTACAGGGTGAGGAGATAATTGTTACGTCAGTAACAACATTTCATTCAGACACTGTCATAAGCGGAGGATTTCTAGGTGCTGAAAATGTGATATGACCACCAAACAAAGAAGCCAAAATATCACTTTAAAAATAACCACCTTCACACTGTGGCTTTTTAGTGCACTGGGAACAATTTTCAGGAAGTTTAGTCTCAGATCTCTTTCTAATCTGAAGTATGGCTCTTCCACTATACTTAGGATCACCCTGCAAACAGTTTGGAGCAGATATTATGTCTTCTCATGTCTTGTGCCCACTTTATCACAAAATATCTTTGAGCTTTCTCAGTTTGTGTCTCAGATCCCTATTGAAAAATGTGGAAAAAACACTTCATTAACTCCTGGAGAACTGTGGTTGTTTCAGCTGCAACAGTAAAAGGGGACACATGAATTTGTGAAGCTGAGACAAATTTGATGCATCCGTGGCACCACTTTGGCAACCCCTACTATGTGCAGTAGCACAACATTGTCTGTGAACTTCAACAGCTTGGCTAAGGAAAAATTATATTTTTTCAATTTGCAATAACTTTTACAATTCTGATGAGTGTATAGTAGGTTTTTGACACTGGAAAATCCACCTCAGACTGGAGAATCCCCTTTATCTGTTCAAAATAGGAAAAGCCCGTGTCTCATTCATATCTGTGCTTTGTTCCTAGAATCATTTTTAGATTGAAATGTAGTATACTACTATTTTTTCTTGCATCTATTTTAATGATCACTTATATATGATACTGCAACAGGTGGGGTTATTTATACACATGGAAAAAGATGTTAGATCTGAAAGTTGTTCAAGATCTTAAAATAACTTTTGTGCTACAGGAATCTTTTCTGTTAACCTTAGAAAAGGGTGGAGGTGTGGGGAGGAAATGAACATAAAGTCATTTTATTTCTGTCTCACAAGGCATGAATGAATAACTGTTGTCATCTAATCTTTCAATGTGGGGTCCCCAGTCCAATACTTAAAGGCATTTCACGTTACTTTTTTTCCTGGCTTCCTCAGCTAAGATGGGCAAAGGAATATTGAACAGAGAAATTTTATGTTCTCAAAGTGCAATGGACTTGAGAAGTGTGTATTTTTTCTACATTTTAAGTGTGTGGAAATTAATGGAATTGATCCTAAGACTAAAGTAAAGGGCTATCCCGTAAACTCAAAAGCTTGTAACATCCTGCAGTGGTGATGCAACAGTTTGGAAGACTGACTGAATAGCCAAGTGTAATTCTGATGCCTCTACTTTGCCAGCCTGTGACACTGGCATATTTCCAGAATAAGCCAATTTCAGAATTGTGGAGCCTCCAAATATGATCTTCTGTCAGTCACAGAGATTTCAGCTCCAGGAAAGGAAAGATTGATCTGGCAGATTATCATCACCACTGTACGAGACAGTGAAAGAAGTGATCTTTCCTATAGAGGGATGCCAGCTACTCTGGGACTAGTCATCACCTTGAACTGTGCTGAGAAGTGGTGGTGACTTAGCTCTAGTATCACTATGTCTCATCCTGCTCTTGTGATGCAAAACACTGTTTTTTCAATAGGTGCTACAGTGGCAACTCCCAACCTGTGCTGAAACAATCAAAATGCTTCATAGTTTCCAGAGTCATCCTAGTTCTGGGCTTCCACTTCCTTAAAAAAATAGAGAAATAAACGGTGAAGCTGATGCTCACACCTGATTTTCAGGCTCTTACTGCAGGACAGACCAGCTGTCCCCAGACCAGTTCCTGGGGAACGCTCTGCCCTCCCCGTCCCTTCGCGGGGTAACAGCTACGTGCCTCCGTGGCTCAGCCCAGGCAGTGTGTTGCAGTAATCGAGCCTCCAGCTCACAAAGCTGCGGTCCGGGGGAAAGTTCATACCTGAGAGATGCAGTAGCATCTCGCAGCTCCCATGGGGTTGCCATCTCGCATGGGACCCAGTGCCAGCATGCAGAGAGAGGGGAGTTCGGGCAAAGGCTGACCATAAATTACTAAGGGAAGTTTGTCAATGCAACACATGGGACCCAGCACCAGGATGGCTGCATGAAATTAAATAACCCTGATAAATGAACAAATAGACCTGTATGTTAAAAGACTGTTCAATTCAGTTAAAATCCCGGAGTATGATCTTCATAACTTTTTTCTAGCCTGACTAATCAACACCCCAAATTATTTTTCCTTTCTAATCCTAGAAAATCATATAAAGGACTATACTGTGTCTGTGACAAACCTGGATCTCTTGGGTGGTCCTGATAATGGGATACTTGGTTAGACACGAGCTTTGTTTTTGGTGAATTTTATGGCTCCTGACAACATCTTAAAAAGATTACCATTTCTGGTAAGGGCTCAAAACATTAAGGGAAAACCTAAAAGAGAGCAAGTTCTTTCAAGAGAATAAAGCTGATGCTGTGGGCAATTGGAATGATCTACATCAGCTTTCAGAGATTAAACAGGAAAAACTGCAAAGAAGATTTACCAGTTGAAACTCTGTGTCATTAGAAATCACTTTTTTTTTGCCATGAAAATGAAATGAATTTTAAAAATTAAACTGTATATGTGTTTGCTTAGGAGTAGGAACAAACAACTATTCCTCCACCTACCGCTCAGCTGCTGCTTTATATAATGAATGACTACTCATTTTTAACATTTTTGGTGTCTTATCTAAATGAAAAAAAAATGAAAGGACAATTCTAATTCAGAGAAACAGCTGCCCATCTTGATACCTACAATTATCTTTTATAACTTAATATTATGGGCAAAAAGGTAATAGTCTGGAATTCAGTAGTTCCTTATTACAATTATGAGCAAAGTTAGTTGACTGTCTGTTGTTAAGGTTGACTAACTGTGTTAGTCAAGAGGAACATTGTTTTTCCTTGTTTATAACCTTATCAGACTCCAACCAACTGAATGGAAAACACCCCTGCCAGACATCTGTCTCAACCTCTTTTTCTGTGTTTGCTTTTGGAAAATTTCAGCTACAATGATGTTTTGAAAAAAAACAAACTAAAACAAAACAAAAAACTCAATGGAGTCTACATTTGGCCCTATGTGTGTCATTTATAGTCTCTTTCAGCCCTATCCATAAACATCAAAAGCTAGAGGAAAAGAGTTTTGTTTTTTGTCCTACCACCAGAGAAATGTTTTCGGTGGCCCCATGAAACAATCTTACCTGGCCAAATCCTATGACCAAAATATTCTCCTTTTGCATATGCTTAATAGAGATGAGACCTGAGTTCACTGAAGAGGCCTCTGCAATGACCATGTTCTGCCAAGAGCTACTGAGGCCAAGCAGGATTTTCTGTGTGTTACAGAGGATGCTATAGAAGTGCCAGACAGGAATCAGTCCAGTTCCTTCTCCCTTCTGGACTCCTCAGTCATTCTACATTATTAGATGCATATAAAATGACAGAATAGGCGCATATTTCTCTTGCTTTAATGAAGTGCCCAAGTTGCTGAGCTGTTGGCCTTCCTCTGCACCTTTCTCAATGTCTCTTGCATTTGGTGTTTCCCAGTGGCTTGGCTTCAAGAGAAGGTCGAGGATGGGCCTCTGCTGGGTATGATCTGGGTATGGTACTGTCCTGACCGATGGAACCTTTGGGTCTGCATGTGTTCGGACTGAATGCAGGTCCTTCCCTTCCCAAGTACGTATCCAGACCAGTAGATTGCTATAGAAACCATAACTAACAGCACCATTTCTGTCTGTCTAAGATCTTGTCTGAAGTAAAGCCTGAAAGATGCAAAACTTGCTGAGTTACACACAAATGCCTGATGTACGCCTAGCTCCAGTGACTATGTGCCCGAGGGTGACGATAGGTGAGGGTTCCTGTTGACTCACTCCGGACAGCCTCCTTCAGCATGTTGGGTTCTGTGGGTCAGATTTCGGAGATGCAACACTCTTTCTATTGCCTGAATTACTTAATTGGAGAAAAAGGATCAAATTTAGACATTATCAGGTGTCTCTGCATCTGTTGCCAGATAGTAGTATCAGAGAATCTCTCAGGAGCCTTATGTGGACAAGCTCTGTAATGATTATCTATGGAGAGAGAACCACAAGGAGGCCAAAAAGAGTTTAGTATGTATTTTATATGAAATACAGATTTAAGGTGATTTTTTAATAAAACTGGAGTCTGTACTTTGAACAAAAATGCTGAAAAAAATGTAAACTGTACAGCTAGCACTCTGTACAAAATGGAATTGCTGAGGGAGGAAAAATCTAAAAAATAGTAGAATTAATACTAAAATTGCTAACATTTATATATGATATAACGGTATTCTTAAAAGGTTTACCTTGGGAATTTTAGTGAGTAGCACAGTTGTCAACTGGGGTGACTAGCCTGGCTCACTGTGAATAATGTTCAACTTCTTGCTTTTAAAGAATAGGTCACTGTCTCAGTGACAGAGAAAAAGAAGCCATGCTATGTAATATATGTTCAAAATACTGATTGTGTTTACCAGCAGGTAGGAGGAAAATAGTACATATAGCAGTTAGATGCAAAATGTCCCCTTCAAATGATAATTTTCTCTCTCTCTCAAATTAAAGGGTCAGATACTGGAATACATGCTGGGAAAAGTTTAGATAGAAGATCAAATATGGGACAGATTGATCAATAGTAGCAAGGAATTGCAGTGAAAATTGCAGTGCTTTAACAACTCACAGGATACTTGGGGAATAAAGTAAGTATTCTGAGAGGGTGTTTTTGTTAGGAGGGAATAAAAGAGATTTCAAAAGTTAAATCTCTCAGCTTTCTTATTACATCGTGTTTACATAATCATATCCAGATGCTTTAGGCAATATTCGCTTCCTGTGCTTACAGTTTGCTGTTGTCTCATCATTCCTTTATTAATCTTTGTGAGGATTAGCAAAACAAACAAGATAACTGCAAAGCTGAAAACAACTTCTTGCTACTTCCTATGAGAAGTTGTTTTCCAAGGAGCAATTTTATCTTTTTGCATATGATGGATTTCCTCACAAAATGCATTGGGAATTTTTTGCTATACGTATACTTTCAGTGTTGGAGGTAGCAAGATGCTGAACTCCTCTCTCATCAGTGTCATGCACAGGTAGGATTCTGCATGCCCACAACTCATTGCAGGAACAAGGCATTGGGTTTTTTAAGTTCCATCTAGCCTTTGTATGGAAGACCATTCACAACTACAGTGGCCTATAAACAACAGCACCTTTCACATTATTGTCTAGCTAAAAATAGACTATGCACTTTCTATAACGTGACATTTACCAAGCAGCTATTTCCTCTGCATGTCAGCAGGATAAAATATACATAAATAAAATATCTTCTATACACTGAAAATAGCACTCTATAATAATCCCAGAACACAGTACAGAGTTATTGTGCAATGACAGCACACCTTGTTGAGTGATAGTGCAGAGCTGTTGCCCTTTGCCTAGCAACATACCAAAGCATGGGATAAGAGTCTACACCCTGTCTTATTGCTCAATTAGGATCTGGCAAACATCCCTTGATGTTACTCTGGCCCGTATCCACATACTTTACTCACATATGTAACTTCAAATTGATGTTATTAAGGGTAGACCTGGTTACATGTCTGCAGGGTCTAGGGCTGTTTGTATCTCAGATTCGCTTGCAGGAATCAGACCCACTGAAGAAGAGAGAGGCTTTCCCGGTCAACGTGGCACAGATAGCATTTAAGAGAAAATCATGCTCCTGAAAGTTGAAGAATCCAGATAAATAGAGTTGACTATTGACATGGAAGAGTTGCAAAGTAAGGAAGAAGTTAAAATAAACCCTGAAATATATATATTGCATATATAAAATTATATTTAAAATGGAAAATATGTATTCACATGCATAATGGTTACATTTTTAGAAAATCCTGGGGTTTTCTGTTTTGTTTTCAGTGTATTTTAAGTGTATGGAAATGAAAGGCAGCGGTTTTAAAGCACTGTCATCCCAAGACTATCATTATTCAGGACTGGGTTGATCACTTGGAGTCCCAGGGAGGAAGGGATCACTGCCTTTCTTCTTGTCCTGGGAGCTACCCTCTTGTTTCATTTGAGTCAGAAGAGCCACCACCCTGAATTCAACCTCTGTGTTAAACACAGCTACTGGGAAGTTCCTCTGCTTAAAGAGCAATTCAACTGCAAAGAGTGTCTCATTTTCATTAAATAGTAGCTGCACATAGTGAGGAATGGTAAAATATCTAAAAGCACTATAAGGCCTAAGAATAAGTTCCCACTTCTTCTAGGTTTATCCTTAATCTTCTGTAACTTTTAGTATTTCTGATATTGGCTTGAAATAATTTTAAGAGTTTCCTGGTAAAATTTGACCAGGAATTAAGGTGACACTTCCTTCATCTTAAGTCAGAAGTACCTCACTGTATAGTCAGGGTTTTGAAGTGGATTGGATGAAATTTGGAAAAGCATAACTCCCATCTGGCCCCTGCTTCTCTCCAAATTGAGATGTTGTCTCTCCTGATACAAGTATCATGAAAATGTCTCCATAGATATTCTGTTGGATTTTAGAAGGTCTATTTGTAAAGGATCTTATAAGTGCCTTTTTTATAGCTTCCACTGAATGGTGGAAGTGAGTGGTGATCACAGAACCATCACCCGACATCTCAGTTCAGGCATACCCTTCACCTGGACAGAGCTCAAAGCTAAAGTGGTGCCTATGTCCCCTTATCCTACATGACTATTGAAAAACTTGGGGTTTAACTAGCACATGCAGTTGCAGGGTAGCCCCAAAGCCCTGAAACTATGTCCGTCATGCTCATGAGACAGAAATGTATCATAGACAAAGTTGTAGACAATCAACATTGATCTGAAATTAACATCTTTACAAAATTACGGTATATTTTCTGACAATAAGGAGGAAATGGAAGTAAAATTTTTGTGTTCCACTAAAATTGCAGGACCAGCTCAGCCCTTGCTACAACTCAGTGAAACCACACCAGTGAGACACTATAACTGAAAAGTAGATTCTCCAGCATTGATTAAGTCACAAACTCACAGTGAAATTTTTGTAATGGTTGGGACACTTCTGTTTTGTGTGTGGAAGATCTAATGTGTAATCAGGATTGAGCTCACATTGCATCCTTACTCCCACTGGGGACAGCTAACATCATATCGCTGTTCTATGTAGTTCCATATTTTCAAAACACTTTAGCAATATTATAACTTTAAAATTTCTATTTCTCTGAAATATTTCAAGAGGTCCAAAACCTATCTGTGAATCCAGGCAGATAGAATGATAGTGAGACTAAGGGACAGGTAAGTGTGTCATGGTTATGTTGGTTCCTATTCCTTAGAAAACTAGATTAAAAAGTAAAAAAAAAAGTTCTGAAATAATGAAAAATATTTTTTGTCAACTGTATAGCTTTAATGAAGAGCAGAATTATGCCTTCCTGTGAAACTGTAATACTTAGTAATTCCTTAAGGTTGTTCCTAAAGGAAACCTAGATTTTTTAAAAATTTAAAAAGATGCTGTTTAAGAGCCTATTCCTACAATCCTGTATAAACAGACTGTACTCACACCAGTGCAATCATTATGTCTTATATGTTTGAATGAAAGTTTATCTTGCAAATGAGCACTCAGTGTTTCCTTAAAAAAAGTAAACATTAAACACACGGGAGGTTTTGAGTGCTTCTGTGTTTATATTCTACAAGACCATCACTGCCATGTATGTACCTTTACTTAAGCTTGTGGAAGATGGAACTTGTTTACTCTTGTGGATCTGTCCCTTTTTCTGTCCCTGTCTCATTAAAGTTATTGTAAGAAGTTGGTGATGTACAGAGAAGGAAATTGTAGTTGCATTCAAAACATTGGAACCATAAAAATTACCTTCCTCCGTTTCAATTAAATTGTTTGTTGCTTAAGACCAGGAAAAAAAAAAAAAATACAGGCTTACACATACCCTCATTAGAGCTGAACATGACAGTCAAAAACCTGTCATTAGAGTACAACAGTGAGAGATGAGGCCAAACCTTTCAAAGCAAGGTTTTCAAATACAGATTACCCAAGTTGTACATGATACCTCACTGCGAAACCTGTTCCTCAGAAGCTGAGCACCTCTGACTCCCATCAAAACATTGAAACTGTCAGATATTGAGATTTTAAGTCTTTACAGTATAGGACTTTCCATCAAATCTAAGAAACAATTTCAGAGGCAGCATTGGTTGCTGTCACCACCATTACCACTGTTTCCACCAATGCACTGCTGGTGAAGCCTCTTACACAGGAGTAGACATAATAGCACTGTTTGAAAACCTTCAGAAAAAGAAGAGAGAAGAGAAAGACCAGCATCTTAGGAGAGAGAACACGCCTTGCAAATAGCTGTATCACTTCTGCTGTGTGCTAGGGAATACATGGCTGCACCATAGCCCTAGAAACCAGGCACACACCCTCTAAATGTGCATGTTTGCTTAAGTAGCAAGGCTCACCTGTCCTCATGCTGAGTGCATGAGTGCCAATTCAAGATGCATAAGTGTGGACTATCATAATCTTCTAGAAAGAAGCTATGATGTGATCTCTGGTTTTACAGACCCATATATAATATTACCAAAAAGGAATCTATTCCCCAGAGGTAAAATTCTCATCCACATTATAGGCATAAAGAAGCCACGTGAGGGCTGTCATTTGCCCCTATGAGGAGGAGGAACTGATATTACCTACCTAGATTTGTGCAAAGCATTTACACTGTCCCACACAACATCCTTGTCTCTAAATCAGAGACATGGATTTGGTGGATGGACCCCTCAGTGGATAAGGAATTGGCTGGATGGACACACACAAAAAATTGATGTCAAGGGCTTGATGTTGAAGTGGAGAGCAGTGCTGAGTGGTGTTCCTAAGGGGTCAGTATTGAGACTGGTGCTATTTAACATCTTTGTTGGTGACATGGACAGTGGGAGTGAGTGCACCCTCAGCAAGTTTGCCAATGACACCAAGCTCTGTGGTGGTCAACATTCTGGAGGGAAGGGATGCCATCCAGAGGGACCTTGACAGGCTTGAGAGGTGAGCCTGTTCAAACCTCATGAAATTCAACCAGGCCAAGTGCAAGGTCCTGCACATGGGTTGAGGCAATCCTAAGCACAAATACAGGCTGGGAGAAGAGTGAATTGAGAGCAGCCCTGTGGAGAAGGACTTGGAAGTAGTACTGGATGGAAAAATTGCTATGAGCCAGCAATGTGCACTTGCAGCCCAGAAAGCCAACCATATCCTGGGATACATCAGGAGAAGTATGGCCAGCAGGTCAAGGGAGGGGATTCTCCCCCTCTATTCTGTTCTTGTGAGAGCCCTCTGCAGTGCTGTGTTCAGCTCTGGGGCTCCCAACATAAGAAGGACATGAACCTGCTCAAGCAGGTCCAGAGGAGGCCATGAAGATGGTCAGTGGGCTGAAGAACCTCCCTTATGAGGACAGGCTGAGAGAGTTGGGGTTTTCAGCCCAGAGAAGAGAAAGCTCTGGGGAGGCCTCATAGCAGCCTTCCAGTACTTAAAGGGGACTACAGGAAAGATGAGCAGGGACTCTTTATCAGGGAGTGTAGTGATAGGATGAAAGGTAGTGGTTTTAAACTGAAAGAGGGTAGATTTAGATTAGATGTAAGGAAGAAAATCTTTCCTATGAGGGTGGTGAGACACTGGCACAGGCTGCCCAGAGAAGCTGTGGCTGCCCCCTCCCTGGAAGGGTTCAAGACCAGGTTGGACGGGGCTTTGAGCAACCTGGTCTGGTGGAAGATGTCCCTGCCCATGGCAGGGGGGCTGGAACTAGATGGTCTTTAAGGTATTTCCAATCCAAACCATTCTGTGATTCTATGCTTCTATGTTTGCTCTGTGTGTCAGAGCAAAGGGTAGAACCAGTTTATGCATCTTATTAATAAAAGGAATCTCACTCTAGCAAGGAATACTCCATGTTCAAACAATTTGTTCTTATGATAGCCTTAGTTTCAGTATCATCCTTTAGAGAGGTGTGCATTTATCTGGAAGATCACTGTGTGCAGTTAAGCCCTTCATTGGCATTACATGTATCTGCATCAAGTTTTGTGATGGTTTCACAGTTCTCACCTTCCCTCTTTAAGTCTACATGTGTCTTCTAAGAAATATTGAATATTTACAATACCAGTAATTTCTTAAGGAAATATTTGGCCACCTGTATGATTTATAATGGCTGGGCCCAAATTCTGTAGCCAGTTGAACATAGAAGTTACCGCAATTGTGAGTCATCTCCATGTGTTCAGTGCTACTATTCACTTTTGTGCAAATCCCCTTAATGTGTATTCATTTACAGTATCATGGATTTAAATAGCATATTTGTCACATATAAAAGAGAGCAAACCCTTTCAACCTACATACTTAAGTTCAATCTTACATGTATATAGTGCTGTAAAGGAAAAATTTACTCAATACCAGACATTCAAGACTTCCAGGATTGCTGAATGCTGCTAAAGTGCAGAAATGGATGAAGGGATAAGTGTTGGTGTTTTTCCATTTCATTGTAAGCACAAACTCATTTTGAAAGCGTGTTGCAGTTGTTTATGCTCTGAAGAGAGCAATATTTTTAGCTTTACCACTTACAGTACTGGGATGTATTGCAAACTTTTTGATTAAGCATCATAGTCTACAAGAAAAGCTTAGAGATTTAATGCCTCTAGCACATTTTTAGGCAGTTACCATGCCAACCGTAAAAATTATGAGCAGAATGAATACAAGAAGTTTTTTGGAAAATAAAATAGTGCAAAGTTAATGTAGGGTCCAAAGTTTTGGAACACTGTATTCTGTTGTTGGAAGATGTATCATGATCCATATATAAACCTACTGGTTATATCAGGAGTTCATCAGCTGTCACCAACCTGGTCTGAAGACCTGCAGAGATCTCACTTAAAGACTGAAGCATCTGTTTTAGCCTTTGCAGAGCTTGGAATTACTGTAGAACCAGAAGCAAATATTTAAGCAAAAGATCACTCCAGATTTCATGCTTGAAAAGTGTTTATTAGGTGCATATTAAGTAGTGAAAGAGGATCATGGGTTTCTGTAGGAATTCCTAGATAAGATCTCCATGATGCTAGAAAGAAAGTTCAGTTTACATTGAGAAAGACAAATGCAAACAAGTAACAAGTATTCCAGAAGCAAACCTTACAACATTTGAAAATCAGAGGTGAGGTTAACATAAAAGACATCTAACCAAGTTAAGACTGGCAGTCTGCCCACATACCCTGGGCTTTGTATTACAGTGATTTGTATTGTGGGTCCTCCACAGGCTGCAGGCGGGCACCTGCTCCACCTTTAACCCCCATGGGCTGCAGGGGCACAGCCCACCTCACCATGGTCTTCACCACGGGCTGCAGGGGAATCTCTGCTCCGGTGCTTGCAGCACCTCCTTCCTCTCCTTCTTCCCTGACCTTGGTGTCTGCAGTGTTGTTGCTCTCACATGTTTTCACTCATTTCATGCGGCTGTTATTTCCACAGTTTTTTCCCCCCTTCTTAATTACATTATCCCAGAGGCACTACCACCATTACTGATGGGCTTGTCCCTGACCAACAGTGGGTCCGTCTTGTTGCTGGCTGCATTGGCTCTGTCAGACATGGGGGATTCTTCTGGCAGCTTCAAACAGAAGTCACCCCTGCAGCCCCCTCACAACCAAAACTTTGCCACACAAACCCAATACATTTATCTACTATATTTTCCAAATGTGAGTTGTTTTCAGAGATTAGGGATAGGGATATGAAGAAAAAATCCTTTTCAAAGAATAAAGTTTGCTAGCATTAGCTTTGCAACCTCATTTCCCTAGAAGACAGTGAGTTTTGAACATCTAATTTGAAAAAAGGAAGTTATTTGTGGAATTCTCTGTGAAAGAACTGTCAACTCCAAGTATGGAGTTTAGGAACACAAATATATATATACAAAGGAGACACTGATATATTTATTAGTCATTAATAATAATAACAAAGTAATTCAGTTCCTCCTTCTTCCTCATCCATCAGTTATAATGCAGTTGAGAGAAAATCTCAGTGAGTTTTGACTGTGTTAGTGGTTCAGAGTGGTTGGGTGTCCACCTTTCTGGTCAGTGGAATCCACATGCCTTCATCTGGAGACTAGAAATTAATTTCTCAGACTATCAAATTAAGATAATAAGAATGGTAGTACTGGGTCACACCAGAGTTCAGTATTGGCCAAGAGCAGAAGAAACTATTTTGATATTTTGCCTAGTTTCCTGCATTGACATTTCAGGGGCTTGTTCAGCCAGAGATGATGCCTTTGTGTTTACTAAGGGCCTGACTCTAAGGTTCTGGTTGGAAAGGGACCGTTGGGAATGGGATGTACCTGGTGAATTGCTTTGGCAGACTAGACCCAACCTGCAGGCTCAAGTTTGATATCTGTCTTACAAATCCCTCTTACAAATGTACTTAAACCAGGAAATATACAAAGTCCACAGTTCTTTAAAAGCTGTGTTTGAAAATTAATCTAATCTTATACATGTACTAATATAACTGTATATTCTCAGGCATTTCAGTCTGAGTCAAAGACAAAAGTGGAAATGCTGCATTTTTCATATATTTTCATATTATATTGTTTAACAAGTCTGTTATATTCATGCTTGAAGACCAATCTTTATGAAACATCCAAAGGAACTCCTATGATGTAGAAAACTGTATATTGGATAAAATTATTTTTATAGATTTTTTCCCCCCCAACATCCTATTCCAAAGATGTAATTTTCTACTAAATTTATGGGATAACCCTCCCCCAAGATGATAGGAAACAGGAACTTCAGGTTTTCTGCAGTGTTTAGTTCAAAACAAGGGCTTCAGCTCCTATTCAACAGAAAGGCTCCTTTAATATTTGTTTATCTTCTAAATTTTGCTATGGGATATTTGATATTGGATACTGGTCAATGGGATTGCTTACATTTCCTTCTGTGGGAACAGGGACAGGCCACTGGTGAGGTGTGGTCTCGGGTGGGTGGGTGGGTTTGGAGTGAATTCATATAGTTGTTAAATATGTAAAGTGGCAGAAAATCCAGCTGCCTTTCTTTATTCATAGCTTGAGGTGGAACAGGAGGCAGAGGAGGCAGTGGTGGTAAGTGGAGGACACTAGATTTTGCAATACATTTAGGAAGACAGCCAACATAAAGAGGAAGAAAAAATGTGAGCAGCAGCCAGCACACAGGCTACTTTTACACAAGTTAGATGAATGTCCATCTGTGTCTTGCATCAGGTCATGAAAAACAAGAACAAGGGTGACATT
Organism: Tyto alba; assembly: GCF_018691265.1. Classification (NCBI taxonomy): domain Eukaryota; kingdom Metazoa; phylum Chordata; class Aves; order Strigiformes; family Tytonidae; genus Tyto; species Tyto alba. The sequence continues at coordinate 35,913,922 of NW_024881316.1, read as the reverse complement.
TCCAGCTATACCCTAGCGTGAAAGTAATTGTGGTTTAACAATTCACACAACATATGTGACAATAATTAATTAACAGTTATTCCTTTGTAGTGCCCACAAACCAGTGCTTCTAAGTGTGCGCTCGAAGCCCTCTGTGCATTCATTTACCAAAGCCTCTGCACTTGAAATTCAAAAGAATCAGTTTACCCTTTGATGAGTTAATCCTCCTGCTCCCTTCCACCTCCTCTCTCCCAGACCCCACAAAGCCTCAGAAATTTTGGTTATGGAAAATTGCCAAATTGAATCAATTTAGGCCCAAATTACCAAAGTCATTGTATCCTAGGATTAGCGTGGAATATGAGACGCTGCCCCCTTCTTACACCACGTTGCCACTACCTTGAATCTGCATCTCCATTGGTCTAAGTTAAATTTTACTCTCTGACATAGCCCTGTAGAAATGAGAGAAGATTCTGTCCCTGGTTTTAAATATTTGACCAGGGTAAAAGCCAAGAAAGGTTGGAAATTATTTAGCCTGCTATTGGGGGATATAATTAGACATACTTGGGTATAATTAGACTTGGATTAAATAAAGGGGAAAGAAAAAGTAGCATGAAAAACAGCCCTGCTAACAGTGAGATCCCTTATACATGGGAATAAGGCAAAAACGTGTGAAAACCACTGGGGAAATTAAGTAGGTGACAGTATACATTTTTTATCTCCAATATTATAGAGAGCTAGCTTATACCCTTTGTTTGCTGAGCGAGAAAGAAGGGGTGTCCCTGGGAACCCACAAGCACAGTCCACAGTTTGTGATCGGGGGGGCCATCGTACCGGAGGTATACCCAGGGGCTGTTGAACAGGATGTGTCATCTCTCTCCAGACCCTTGTGGGTTTCCTTGTATAAGGCACAGTGTTATATTAGGTAGGATCTACAATGAGCCTTTTTCACTCCTCCAGCAAAAGTGAGGCTGTTTCTCAGGAGGCTCTGTTAGGAGAATGGCGTAGGAGAGAATGATACTGATGCATCAGGCAGTGACCCAGCAGAGAAAGTTCTGAGGCTTTTCTGGGGATACGCTGAGAATTAAGGCTTTTTAGCTCCACACAGCAAACCATTCACAACTTAGGCCACAACTTTGCAGTTCTAGTAACTGAGGCTTACAAAGGTCTACCGCAGAATTTTCCTCAGAAGATTAGAAAAAATAAAAACAAAACTACTGAAAGAAAATTATTAAGGTGGAAAAATCAAGCACTCAAAATGTAAGGAATTAAACTAACTTAGATTCAACTGTATGCAGTCCTAATTCTACCCTTTTGTGTGTTTTGATACAGACTTTAATTGCATAATCACATACTATTTGGTGAATAATTCCAGACCCAGGGCCGATTTGGGATTGTGTGAACTAAATAAGGCATGAGACCACACACAGTGAATAAAGTGGATAAAAAGGAATATTGAGCAGCTGCCTTGTTTACTGAGTACCACCCACTAAATGAGGCAGTGATTCTGCAGAAATAATTAAAAAAAAATAGTATATGATCAATATAATTAAATACTCAATCATAATGCTTAAGTACAAGGAAGAGCAGAGAGGCTGTATGGGCAAATCAAGCCCCCTTCCCTAAATCTGACATTTAATCAAATCACACTTGTTTTGCCATTTCTCACAGGTGCCAAGAATTCCTTTTCTCACTCTCCCCTCCTGGTGACTGCAGTGCACTTCTGATTCAGTTAAACTTAATCCAGCCAACCCTCATTATAACAGCTGGAATCGCTTTCTCAGCCCGTTTTCCTTTCATACAGTGTTATAGCGAGAGTGAAGTTCCATGACTGCATGACAAAGGGTATATATATACCATATGTAGAACAAAGTGCATTTGATCTGTCATTCAGATAGTGTATGTCACTCAGTACAAGTAGTATTTGTGTTAAGATATCAGTATGTCATTGATTGTCAAACCATTTATTTTTCTATCCTCTGAAATACAGAAATCTTATGATGCATCATCTCCATAGATATCATGACGCATCAGCCAGAAGTATCATAGGAAAGTTTCATAAATCCATTTGGCCAGGAATGTTTTGGGAGGATCTGGAATAGTTAGCAAACTTTCTACCAAAGATGTGGGTTCTCTGAAAGCCTTCCATTAAATATCTGTTTTAAAAAACAAAGAAACAAATACACAAAAAAATCACTCCTGAATAATCAAGAGAAAAATATGTTTGAATCTACATGCTTAAAATCAATAGAGATCTTTGCTTAGATTCAAAAGGGAGCATGTAAGTGTCTCTAAAAAGTATATGAGAGGAAGTACAATCCAATGTGAAATGTAGGGGCCACGAAGACAGCAGGGTGTTCCTGTTTGTATCATGATAGCTTTCTGTCAGCTTTTGGAAATCATGGCATCTGTTTGTGCATAGCTTCCTCCTTTGAAAAACAGAGATAATATGCTTCATAAATTTTATAATGCATATTGAACTCTGATGGAATTAATTGCAGAATTGCAAAGTATCTTTCTTAAAATTTGTCCATAGCTGAAAACCTATCCATGTCAGCTGGTATTTTCTTCAGTCTCACTGAGACTTCAGAATCAATTGATCCTGATTTCCTAAAGTGTTTGGTTCTTTGAGGTGTAGAAGTGAAACTTTTAATCACCTTATATTTTAAGAATGAGTAGCTCCAACAGAGCTACGTATCCAATTTAAGCACAAGTATTGAATATTTTTCTCGACTGAGGATCTGTCGTGCAGCACCTTGCAGGACTAGATCAATGTAATATACTGTTTAAGATTAATCTTGAGATACATTGCTTCTCAGAATAGTTATTAACCTCCACTTCAGCGATACATACACCTTATGGTAGGTGAAAAAAATCTCTGGGTACCTCTTTCCTTCTTCACAGAGATGTTGTGAGCCTTAATGTGGTATTCTTTGAGCTGCTTGAATGAAAGATGCTTGGTGAAGTAAAAGTATTTTTATGACTCATTATACATGAAAAGAAGGATAAAGAGAGAAAAGGAAACAAACAAACAAACAAAAGTATGGTTCTAAAGGGGATATGAGTCAATAGTGTCAGCCATGCCCATTTGTTGGGGTAACAGAAGGTCTCTTCATGTTCTGCAACTTTGCTGCACAGCAATGAGATAAACAGATAATGTATTACCATGAGAGTACAACATAGTGTTTGAAATACCCTGTCTTTTCTCACTACCCTCACACACAATATATCTTTGAACTGTTGCTGAATGGATAATCTATATTTCATAATTCAGACTGTCAGTATTTCCTTTACATAATTATAACAGCAGGAAATATATAAGACCTTTGTAGAACTTGAAAACTCTATTGCCTTGGGCCATATTTAATGTGTAATAAATTATTCAGCAACAAGGCACTCTTCATTCTATTTACAGTAAGTTAGAGCTAAGTGTGTGAGGTATACATAACTAACATGAAACAGTATTTACTATCGCTGCCAAGGCTGAAGTGTTTTCTGAAGCCATTAATCTCATATTCAGTGAGCCAAATCCCCATCAGGTGAAAACTGGTATAGCCTCATTGAATTTACCTTGAAAGAAACAGAAATGGGAAAGGTCACCTCTATGATCTCCAGTTAAGAATCAGAAAGTTCAAGGGAGAAGTGTTGTGGTATCTCATGTTTAAGTAAGTTATAGGACATTCCCTGCATTTACTTTTCTGTCCAGCTGCAAACAGTGCTCTTGAATGGCAGTCCGTCAACAACAGTGTTGGAAAAATAATACTTCAGCTTCTCTGATTGGATCCACCAGCCTGCTTCAACATATGTCTCAGCTCTGTCCACTGATGGCAACCAGACAGATGATGCACCATGTCTAGCCTTTGCTCCTGACAAAAAGGTATTTTTGTTACATGGAGCTTGTTCATTGAGATTTAGATTTCAGACACCCATTTGATCCACTTAAGTATTCAGATGCTCAGAATGGACCTCAAACAGTTCAGAGAGATACAAATATATATATAAAATAATTTTCTACTAATGAACAAGACATCCACACCAACTATTTAATATTACTCTGGATACAGGTAGCAAGGCACATATGCTACAAAATAGTCACATAACAGGTGAAAGTTAGCTTTATTGAGTAGTGAGACTTCAGGTTAAAATAATAGAAATCAGAATTAGAATAAGGTGCATGAGTTGGTAAATTTTAAGAAGGGCAAAGTTTTTGTGACAGATCAAAGGAAAAAGAAGACATCTTGTTATTTGTAGTTTTATACTAAATATACCAAATGTTTGCTTTTTACTTTGTTCCCTGAGTGTCAGAGAAGAAAAAAAAAATCAAACTCCTCCTTATATATCTTTCTAGATTCACAGTTCCATCAATTCTCTGATAACACCCAGCATTCTCTCTGTGTAGGCAGTCTTTGAGTTTCTACAGAAACAAAAAGGGTCTATTTCACTTCTCATTGCTGCCAAAGAGTAGGGTAAATCTTTCTTAGCAGCAATTACATTTCCTGTACAGTTTCAGCATATTATTGTACCTGGCTGTTCTCGTTACTGGGCATGGGAAGAACTCAGCCTTGCCAGGAGAGTTCCTGCAGGCGTTCAACAAACCCTCGTGCTTTATGAGGTAATTTGATGTTCCTAATAGTTAAAAATATTTGAGTTATAAGCAAAACTGTTGGATTGTGAAAAGGAGAGGGGGAAAGTTTAATGTTTGAAGTGGTCAATTCCTAGAGGTTTTAATGGACCATGAAGTAACCTGATCATTGCCTGACCATGAAAAAGAAAAGATGGAAGACAGCTTAGGTGAAAAAAAAAATATTATCTAGTCATGTTCTGTGAGGACAACTTCTCCAAGTGTATGGTGACTAGCCTGGGTTCCTGAGAAAACTGGGACAGCCTAAGTTGTACTCCTTACTCCAATAATAGTTTATTTCATATTTTCAGAATAAGAACTAAGTTCATGTCTTCACACGGGTGAGTAACTTTACTCAATTATCTTTCATGGATACAGGCCCAGTGGAGTATCAAACTGATGAGGAGAGAGGTGTCTGCTATGCACCCACACTACTGCAGTCTACAGTTGGGTGGTGAGTGTCCTCTCCTTGTAAGGAGTGGTGTGGGTTTTAATTCCTTCCTGTGAGCAAAGGAACTCTGCTTGTTTAGTTGAACTCTAAGCTGCTGAGGAAAAGCAAAGGCTTTGCCTTTGCTAGAGGGAAAGTACAATCCCTTGGGAGACAGCGAAGAGTTTGTCTAGGTTGTATATCATTGTTGACTGAGTCATGAACCAGATATTGAGTTGCTTAGCACTGGAAGAAAGAGATGTGGCTGAGCGTGGATAGAAACAGAGTTGACCACAGCTGAACTGATCACTGTCTCATACCTCAGGGAGTACAGTATTAGATTTTCTGCTTAAGTTAAACTTCTGGATCTTTCTCTCTGATGCAGCCTAAAGCAGCTTTCCAAAATTAGCCTCATTAACCCTTTTCTCAGACAGACCATCTGATTTCTCAGATCTTATGTGGCACAAAGTGGAGAGTTTTGGGCCATGTTCTCTCCTTAAAGCTTACCTTGTAAAACTCCAAATGAAACAGTTTCTTTTTTCCATGGAATGCTGATGGCATGCAACCCGACTGTCAGCAGAAAGGAACCATTCAGTGTACACTTAGCTCTGCATCTGTAATTCAAATTCTTGCAAAACTATTATTTAAGAAGGATTTGCTAGTGTAATATGTGTAGGAGCAGATCCGCTAAAATAATAATAGTAAAAAGCATATATTTTGTTTTTATTTGCTCTTACAGATGTGTGTAAACTTTGTGGAATCAGCTCAGCAAAGTTTAAATGTACTTACGGAAAGAAAAATTCTCTGCCTACCAAATTAATGGTGGAAATTAAGAATCTTTTGCAGCTGCTGCTGTGTTATTTACAATACAAGTTTAGATCAAAAGATGGGCTTTAAAGAATTCCTAATGCTTTACTCTGTTGCCAAATATATTCAGCTTTTAACAATGTTGAAACAGGCATTCCTACAGTGGCAGTTCCTCTAGGGTGATAAATCCCAGTTTATGTTCCACAGACGGAAGGTCTCCATGATCATTCTGCCTGTGTTCATAAGCCAGGATTCAAAAAAGTCACACAAAAGGAAAGTCTAAAGTCATATGTAGTTTTTGTCCTGATTCCCTTCCACTCTCTTTAATTAAAGAACAGGCATTCTTTCATTAAATGTCTTCTATTAAACATTTCATTTTCATTACTAAATGCTCCTTTCTTCTCACATGCTTGACATTACTGATAGCTGTAGCCACTCAATATGATCCATGTTTTTTTGTGATTTATTACATGCCGAATCCTTTATTGCACTTCTAAATTGCTCAGAGTTTGCTTCTGTCTGACTTCGACAATATTTTGCAAGAAGTTCAAGTGTTGGACAGTGTGATTGCTAAGCTGAGATTTTATATGCAGTTCTCTGAGCTGTTAAAGTGCCACTTTCTAATTCAAATAGAAATACATCAAAGAGCCATGTGTACTACTGTTTTTCTTCTCTACAGCTAATCCCTGTGTCTCAGTGGTGCCTTTCTATTACACTGATTACAAAACACATTTTTAAGTCAAACAAGATTAAAAAACATAGTACTGTGACTCCCAAACTAATTCCTGACAAATCTGTGATGCACCAGATGCTCCTTCCCTCGGGATGAAATGATACATGGCTTTCTTTGTATTATTACTGCACAGACATGTTTACTCCACCTTACTTGCTCACATGGGGTAGAAGAAAAGACTGTTAAAGGGAGGCACACTTTAAAATGCATTTAGGAATAGAAAGAGTAGCAGGCAGATTTCTTGCTTCCTCACCTTTTGGTGCCCTTATTCACATCTATTTTATTTCAGTACTACTCTGGAGGAAGGAAGTTAGTGGGTATGTTGAGCCTTTAGCTGTTAAATTGTGGGAGTTAATGCTCATTCTGTGAGACAGTTGGGATATTCTTCCCTGTATATAAAAGAAGACCAAGAGCTGTCAAATATCATGATCTAAAAGCACAATAAAAACTTCAGATTTTCACTGCAATGTTCTTTAAGAAGCCAGGAAGAAAGCAAGTATACTTTCAAAACAAAAGAAAAATCCCTTCCAAGTCACCTTTTCAATTACAAGAGCAAGAAATTATTTAAATAATTATTTAAAGACTTCATTCACTTAAAGTCTGTGAAGACCCTTAACCGCTGGTAAGCTAAAGCAAATCAGGAGTGCCAGAGTGATTTCTTTTCAATATAAACAACTCCTGGAGGGACAGGGATTAGCAGGGACACTGTGTGGCATTCTGCAACCCATGGTCTAGCTAATATTTCAGGAAACAAGATGCATGTGAGCTACAGGCCCAGTCCTGCACCTATCAATGTTAGTGGCAGCATTTCTAATGATTTCATTAGGAGCAGGACCAAGCCTGCTTTCAGAATTAGGTACTCTCAGTGTTTCAAAGGTGCGCAGAGGAATTGCCAGGAAAATTGTGAATCAAGAGGCCTTGTCTTAATCTATGCCAACAGGAAGAGAGATCCAGTTTGGGTCTCCGTCCGTGTTTGTATGAGGGGGTTGTCATTTGTCTCTGTGTCTGTGGGCACATAAACCCAGACAGACCCATTATATACAAGCAGTGATTTGCTCTTTCTGCCTGCAGCCAGTGTGAGCAACTTTGTTCACACTCCAGCCCTGTCTGTCGAGCCCGAGGACAGTGTTGGTGCAGCAGCTCCATGGGATGGTTACCAACAACTGCAAAAAGAACAAATCCCCACTGTAGATATCGCCTGAGGCTATTTGTGTGACCTGCCAGGATGATCTTTAATATTTATTGCTGACTGTAAACTATGTAGGCACCAGAAACCAAGCAGAGGTATGTTCACCTAATCTACCTGTTACAGCTCCACAGCCTGGGGCTTTTTTAATAAAAGCCTGGACCCGAACATCACTAAGTGGATTTATCATACAGATGAGCTCTCTTACCCCATTAATAGGAACAAAATAAGCTGCAGCAAAATTTTCTTCTGTGCAGTCTCCTCCACAACCTAAGGTTTTATTCAGTCAACACTGATTATAGGAAAAATATTTAATAATGGGATTCATGTTTACTAAGACTTTAAACGCCATCATGGTTTCCTCAGTAAAATGATCTTCAAGGCAAAGTATTAAAACTAAGAGCATTTTAGGCTGAATTTTGTTATTCGACAGAATAGGCTATTGTCAAAACCTAAGTATTATCAATGAATGTCAAAATGCCAGTACTGAGCTTTTATCCTCCTTGGGTAACTATTTACTCTTTTCCTTTTTTGTCTATGTATGGTTATGCTATGTGTTTTAAGTTACAGTTGAAAGAATCCCTTTGTTTAAAAGGAATTTTTATTTTATACTTAGGAGGAAAAAAAAAATCACTAAAATTATATACCTCTCTTTGTGGTAATTGCCCTTTTCTGATTTAATTTCGGGTCCTAATCTCAATCTATAAACAGTTTCCTGGACCTTCACTGCAATGTGGCTGAAAATTCAAGTTTCCCTGAATCAGCATCAATGTAAGGGTTCTTCAGTTAGTTTAGCCAACATAATTTCTTCAGTGAAGGTCATTAAATGTGTGGCTCTGGAACATTAGATTGAGGCCAAACTTAACTGTATTCATGTGTTCAAATACTAGTGAATGAAAAAAAACTTTACACGGTAAGGACATCTTCCCAGGACTAAACAGCAACTGCATCATTGTGAATCAGCAAAATAGAAGTAAGGGAGAAATAAAACTTAATTGTGCTCTATAGAAAGAAAAGTTACAATTTAATATAAATTAATGTCGTGTTGCACAGAATAATATGATGACAACAAGCTAGAAAGGGAGAGAAACTGAAAGAAAGCAATACTTTTACACCACTGTTCTGTATTCCTTCTATATCCTTCCTTAACATAAGTGTTAACATTAAATATAATGAGACATGGTGCCAAATGCTTCAGAGTTGATATGGACTGTGAGTAGGCTCTGTATGTAAATGTATCATTGCAAGGGTATGTGAGAACAAACCACTCCGCCTACATAGAGAGGTGTAAATAGATGCATATACTCCACATAGGACTTGATGATATCATGATTCTCATCTATAATCATTAAATGCTCTCAGACCTGATTTCAAATGTATTTGTCCATCCTTTCTGAATTTTTAGTAAAGATGTTGGAAATACCTGTATAAACTGAAACAATTCTGCAGAATGCTAACACATGCTTTAAAACTTCCCAGTATGAAATGGATGGGGGAGTATAGCAGAGTTTGAATAAACGTTCAGATTCACTGATGACACATAATGGTAGGAAGGGATGGATTGCACTATAGGTTAAACAAGTGTATTTCAATTGGAAAAAACCCAGCAATTAGAAAACACTTTCCTTCACATTATTGAAAATGTGTGTCTGCCTGCCTTTTAATTACAGTGTGTGGAGACACTGTGCTGAATCACCCAAGTTGGTATGTTCTAGAGAGCTTATTGTCATCATCTCCCTCCATGGACTCCATCTCTCGCCTGATAAGAGAGAACAAAAACAAGAGCTACAATCTGGGTCTGATTCATTAAAAATTTCACAGGCAGACAATGCATTATAGATTTTCAAATCATTAACCTAAACAAATACTAGATTACACACCAAAACAAATACCAAAATAGGCCTACCGTCAGATGATTTGTCTCAGCTTTAAGTCAAGCACTTGGCAATCTTATTCAACCAAAACTCTGTCCCCATTGTGGAAGAGCTATAATTCTGTCCCCTTGTATAAGAGTTTAAAATAGGATTTCATTTGCTATGGATTTGTCTTTAATACATGCAAAATTGAGTGGTTTTGGAACATGACCTTCTGTGTACAAAGTCACAGACCAACTTTTCTGTTCATGAAAGACAGCAAGTGTGATGTTCAACTAGGTTAACACCAATGATTTGGAGAGTGTAATGTGACAGTGTTGTGTCTACGCTGGAAGATGAATGGTGCTTTACACATGGAAAAATAGTTCTGGTACTTTTACCAAAAAAAAAAAGTAAGTGTGTAACAACTATGTTGATTGAGTTTATCTTTAAAATTCTGTCTGTTTAGGATCTGTTCTCTATCTGTCTTTTAAATTTCATATTTCTGTGCTCATGCTTGCTTGTGGCCATCTCTAAAATTTCAATGGCAAATGAATGAGTTGTTAATAATACATCTAGAACTGTAAAATTCATAGAAAGAAATGTAGACTCCCTAATCTCTTTTATTTCTCAATACTGAAAAAATTTTAAACACGGAAAAATTCCAGTGGACTCTAAGAAGTCTGAAAGGCATGTGCCAAAATGAAGGTGAACTGAGACTAAATTTATAGATGACTGGAAGTGAACAGCAGAAGTTAAGTAGCAACATGCTACTCAAAACTGTGGGTATCTCATTTTCAAAAGCCGATGCATATTCTTCTGTGTGAAATTGCAAGTGATATGGGATTGATCCTCTTGAAGAACTGGGAAATTACCCATACCCTGACACTTTTCCTTTCAGGTGAAGATTTTAAAATTCATACAGAGCATTATTTTTGCAAATTTTCTTTTTGAAGTTGAATCATTTGCCTAGAGGATTTGAGAGTTTCTTGTGCTACTTAGGAGCTTCTTGACTGACTTTTCACTGTTCTACTTTAAAAATACACAGTTGGATTTTTTATTTTTTTGAAACAAAATGGTTTCTGTACTTGGACGTTCTGGATCACTTACAGTGGAAGTGGTCTCTACAATGTATGGTGTGTATTTGTGCTACAGTGGAGGTGTATACTTATGCTACCTTGTTACTATTACTTTAGTTTGGAAGTGATCCAGTACTTCATTCAGATACATTTTTGAGGGCTGAAAGAGCATGACCATGCCTGCTGACTCTGTTGAATTTCCTAGCAACCACTGTTCCTTGTTTTTCCCTTGTATTTTTTTACATACGTTGTTTCCCCATTTTCCAGTAAGCTGAAAAACATTCCTTTCTTGGGAACTAATGGTATCTCAAAGCATTAACTCAGGGCGGTGGCACAGATGCTTCTCTCCTGGCTTGTATCTGTGAGATGCAAGTCACAGGACAATTACAGATAGGAAGTGAGGAGGAACTAGTCAACTGCGTCACATGGGATCACTAGATCAAAGCACATTAGTTTGCTATGTTGCCCCTTCACATGATATAATCCTGATTTTAATATTATGGTATACTGACCTTTAAGTTTACTGACTAAAGAGAACACTTATGTAACTGGGGTCAGCTAAGCCAAACAGAACAAAAAAATGAAGAGATGGAATCCAGACCTAGGAAAGTACTATTACAGAACTACAAACTACTGCTGACAAATTTTTCTGACTGACCAGTTTTGTTACAGTGTTAAAAAAGTTTTCCTTTAAAAGAGATCCTCTGAGTATGATCCAGTTCCTTTTAATCTTCTGTCCTAACAAGATACCTTCTTGTTATTTCAGAAAGGGATGCTAAATGGTCCATGAGTCCATGTGGAGGTGAGAACAGATGGGCAGAGGCATGTACTAGTGATTTGTTTCCTTTTTTAAAGTTACTTTAAATACTAGCAGGTGTAATATGCTTTTAAGTAGAGCAGGCCCTGATTAGCTGAAAATAGCTAATGCTATTTAAAAACATGGCCCTCCTAAGAGCAGGTAGTTATGGAAGGACTCCCAGAGTAGAGTGAGAGAGGGCTAGGGACATCTGAATAGCCAAAAACAGGGTTCTGAAACCAGCTAAAATTAGTCTGGGCTGGGTCCTGGATTTTCTAAGGGTTGAGTATATCCTTAAAACGTTCAGTATACAATGAGTGCAAGAGGAATAGGACTGAGGACAAGAAAGAATTATGGTTGTGATTATAAGATCTAGCTGAGCATAGATATAACTGAGGTCCTTTTAACAGGTGAAGCTGAGAAAAGGAGCAGTGTAGAAGCAGAGAGAAGGTAACCCATCTCACTTGAGAGCAGCCCATCCTGTCATTGGCAGTCTGCATGGTCCTTCTCTCCTGACCAAGCTTGTTTTCATCTTCCAAAGGCTCGATATCTCCAATTCTGATACCCTGAACTCTCAAAGACTTACCCTTTCTTCCTATACTTTTACCCTATTTTAAACTACCTGCTATTTTTTTCCCTGCCGTGCAGCATTTGTTGGTTGAAAGCCTTAAGGTAAGCATGGCTTGAGCCTTAGTGGGCTGAATGACCACTATCAGTTAGGCCTTACTGGGAGAGCAAGTGTTACCGTGGGAACTCGGGACTGTCTCCACAACCTGTGGAGGTAGCTACACACATACTGCACAGTCTGGTCCAGGACATCACCCTGAAAAGCTGCTACCCAGCAAGTTGTAGAGCTTAGCTTAGCTAGCTCTGCTATAGCAATTGGCCTTTGGGTTCCCAGTTTTGCTGTAAAGGGCAAGCTGCAGAGCTGTAGGCACCTGGAACAACTCTGTGCTGCAGCTGGAGCTCAGAGTAGAGGCTGCCCATTGAACGAGGAAGGTTCCAGACTTCACCTAGAAGGATTTTTACTACTGTATGCAACTACGTAGAATTTACTTTGACTGTAGCAGAACGTACAGGTACTTGAAGCGTACTCTCTGCTAGAGAGCCTTACACTATGGCAGATGAGCTTCTCTAGGAAGCTCCATAAGCAGTCCAGACTGTGAAGAACTCTTAGGCTTTTGTTTTGTCATATGAGTTATCATAAAGGTCAGGCCATGGAAAAGAGGGAAATCTGGAATGAACACATGGTGTATCTTCTGCCTGGAGAAGGATGGGAATAGACTTGTTTACATCTTTTCTCCCCAGCTTCCTTTTGAATCGTAAGCAGCATGCCTCAGAGACCGTGTCTTGGACTTCTTCAGTAGGGATTTTACTCTCTGGCAACAGGGCAGACATGTAAAAGCCATTTGTTGTTTTGTTTTGTGTTTTATATATATACAGAATTCAAATATATCACTGGACTATGCACAAGAACTGGGGAAGCAATAAGCCCTGAAACAAGCTTGAAAACCAGACAGAAATGGTATTAAATGGAATCATTTTGTTTTGTATTATAGAATCAAATTTCTACCATTCAGCATCAATATAAGTAGTGTGTGTGACAGATGTTTGTCACCCTCTACTCCAAAGACTTTCCCACCCCCAACAATGCTCTTCTCCCCAAGTCCTCATTTCCAGTGCAGTTTGTGTTATTTAAATATGCCAACACTTTTAAAACAGACTGAAACAACACTGTAATGTTGTACCTACATTATTTTGGCTTCATATCACTTCTACATGGTATTTTGAGCCATTTTCATTGTTCTGTATTTGCTGTTCTATCGACTGCCTTGACTTGCAGATATGCTCCACTACCCATTGATTGTATCTAATGTTTTCCCTGTTCTTTTCCAATGTTGCTGGTTTTCCACTTCATATTCTTCTCCTCCATTTACTTGATTCTTGTCTACAGACCTTACGTCCTTCCTGATATCATCAGACTGCATTTCCATTGAAGGATGGGAGCTGTCAGGACCTTATAGATTATCTCACTACTTAAAAAAAAAAAAAAAAAAAAAATGGGATTTGCTTGTAGTTCTAGCTCAGTTCTTGTGCCTATACATCAGTTATGGATGAACAAAGTCACCCATTAAGAACTAGTAGTTTTATTTTCTTTTTTAACCCTAGTTCCTGCAGAGTTTCCATCTCTAACATTGTCTCTAGCACTATTGCTTGTTATGACTCCTTCTGTAGACATTTATAACAGTTTAAACACACTATTTTTTTCCTGAAGCAAAAACTCACTTGCATGCCAAGGAAAATAACCTTTAAGACTATGTGTAACAATGCCATCTGGTGACTCCTGCCATAACAAGCTTTTTCCTCTGCCTTTGTGTCCCACTGCTTCTCCCCTCCCTTTACCATTCATGTCATCACTCATCTCCCTAACTCTTCTCTTCCTCATCAATCCCAGTATTTGTCAGAGCTGTAACATTCCCTTTGCTGTAATGTCTCCATTTTGTTCACTGTATCTTTCTCTGCTGATGCCCTTCCACCACTACAGTATAGGTTAAATGCTGAATCGTCCCTCTCGTTTTAGTCTGGAGTGTTCTCTCCATCTGAAACTTCCTCAAGGTTTTGAGGAAGTTTCATCTCTAATGTAGATGGGCTGTGTATCACCTTTTAACCCTGTCTACCAACAGGACAATCCTATATATTGCCTTTTCTTTCTGTTTATAACAGCAACCACTTTCTACTGCTTCTCCTTTCTCATCACTCATGTTCTCTGGAGTCCAATGCAGAAGATGCCTCATTACCAGGAAATAACAATAACAAGGAAATGTTATTTGTGCAATACTGCAGAAAGTGATTCATCAACTTTTCAAAACTAATGCTTAACCAGAAAGAGTTGAGAAGAGCTGTAATTTTTTTATATATATATATATATGCATATATATATGAAAGATGTCTACAATGGAAGATTTATATCTCTTGCTTCCCTGATTTAAAAAAAAAAAAAAAAAGTTACTTCATTGTGTCTTATAAGGACCTAATATGGAAGAGATTTCTGGTAGTAGATGACTGTGAAAAAAAAAAAAAAAGACAAGTTCAGACTACAAAAGTACAGCAAAATTTTATTCATGAGGGGTAGTAGCTAATGGAGTAACTTAAGTTAGGGACTTGAGGGCTTTTATTATCACTTCTGAAAAATATGATACAGCTGAGAATTCAGACCTGTTGTGCTGAGAATGTGTTGCTGACAGAAGTCAGACATGAAGATCTACATAGTCCCCTCTAGCCCTGAACTTGACCTTGAACTTGGTCATGGCATGTGTAGACAAAAGCTGCAACTCAATGGAAATACAATTGCAGAAATGGATCTTGCAAGCAGACAAGTAAGAGAAACAAAAATGTGAAAATATGACTGAAGTCTTTAGTTTAAAAAGTTTGGATGTCAGAGAACTCATGTCCTGGGATTCCTCTGTACACTGTGGTGTGATTTCTACCTCATTAACTGTTTTTCCTCAGTGACATCCTGAGTGAATCTGCCTGTTGGTGTCTTCTAAGGGGTGTGCCAGATGACAGTACTTCTGCCTCAGCACCTTTGTGACTCTTTCATATTCCAATCTTTCCCGTTCATGTGATTCAACTCTGCCGTGATGCCTTTGAAACAGGATTTTCCATGTCTTTGCCATTTTCTGGATTTTTTTTATTCAAGCTCTTTATTTAACATACTATCCATCAACTCTGTCATTATAACAAGGTGAAATGGATGGGCCCAAAACCTAGTTTCTTTCACCTTTCCTTCCAAAGCTTTCTGGATGAGATCCTCAGCTGGTGAAAGTCATTGTAGTTTCAAAACTGTAATTTCAGAGTTGTAATACATGTTAGCACCAAAAATCTAATGATTTCCTCACTCTGTCTTCCATTTCCTGCCTGTTTGACTCTGTGCCTGAAAATACCGCCATTCTTTTCATTGCTCAGCCATTTCCCTTGTTGGAAGAGAAATGCAATGAAAACAGTCTATGGCAATGTTAAAGAGGGGAAAGTGAATTTATCAAAGAAATAAAAAAATGTAAACATGCAAATTAACTCAAAGGAGATTTATAAAAAAGAGGACCCAGTCAACTACGTATGAAAGAAATGTGGAGAAGTCAGATGAATGGGCAGTGGCAAATATTGGAAGATGTTGTGAACTTGTATTCTAGAAACCTCCACCTCTTTAAAAAGTTTCCTCAGAATTATGATTTCTTTCTTATACGGGTCAGCACATTTATGACACTGTGGGTAATATCAGTCCCTGTGTTCCCATGGAGAAACCATAGCTTTTGTTCTAGTTCCATATAGCATTCTTTAACATGTATAGTCCATTAGCAAATAGCTACACAACTGTCTCAAAAACTCACAACTTCCTAGGAACAAGTCTGCTTTCTTTTCACCCAGGGTAGCTGAATGCCTTACATGGCAGCAGATTGCCAATAAGATTAAATATTTCTGTGATGTGCAGATCAGACCAGCTTTTTTCCATTTTGTATGAAGATTAATTTTTATATGTTAGATCGTATCCTATGATTGCAACTCATTCATAATATTCAGCTCTGGCCAAGCAAGCATTTTTTTTTTTTCCCCAAACTGTTCCAAATCAGCACAACAGTGGTGAAATAGAGCTCCTTGTGAAGGATGACCACCCACCCACTTTGCAGAATGATAACAATTTAGTGTGCTTGGCTTTGTTTTGCAATTTGATTCAACTGCTCTGCATCATAAATGCTTAAAAAGCATAAAAGACAAGAGGATATTACAAGTATCTAATGTTATACATTACATTTGTATGCATACCAGGGTATAAATATGTGGGACATGTGCCTGGGATATTAATCAAATTCTTTATTAAGCTTTTGAAACAGTATGAATCTATGAATAATGTATTATTCCATAGTGTACTGTTCACTTTATTTAAAAACATGGAGCTATCTCCTATATGTAGAATTTTATCCCCTATATGTAGAATTTTAGGGGGCGGTTTTCACAGGAGATTTATTGGAGCATCTGAAAAAATTCTAATAAGCAGTGAGCTCTTGAATCTGCTACTTCATGAATAGAGCTGGTAGTAAAGCATCCACACAGCTGCAGGATCTATCTACAGCAATAATTTTAGATCAAGTGTTTTGTATTTGCTTACAAAGCACCCTCTGCTGTTTGAGCTGCTACATGCTTTGTAGATAAAGCTGCTTTTTGGAAAGATCAAAAACCTTTCTGTGGGGCTCTGTAAGAGCCACAAAAATATCCAGAGACAATCTTATCAATCTTGAATCTATAATGCATGTTGTGTGACTTGCATTTAGAAGTGTCATGGGGTTAGGACTTGTGTTGTCACATCAGTAGCTTGTTTTCTTATCCAAGAACAAAGTTGAGATACAGCTAACAGTAAAAGTAACAAATTCAGTAGATGGGACAAAAGCTTCCATGTTTGACTGCTAGACTGGCAGAAGAGCAATGGAACTTCCCCCACTGCAAATGCATTTCCTCTCTTGAAACTTGTATTTCACAAGAGAGGACAATATTGAATGGGCACCAGCTGCTCAACATAATCATTATTTCATGGTTATGACTTGAGGGTTTAAGTTTTTGATGGATCTTGCATTGAATTGGAAGTCTGGTGATGAACTAAAAGAGAGGTTTTTCTGTACCTTATAAAGAGATGTGAATGCTGATGTGTATGGTTTTTTTTTTTTTTTTTCAAAGCCCCTATGAAGTATTGTGCAGTGCACCTTGCTTCATTTATGTATCTATTTCTGTGACTGACAGAAGTCAGTGGGACTCTGCACTAGAGCACAGAATCCAAATGAGAACAATAAACAAGGTATTTTACACATAAGAAGTCATGGTTTGATTAGTCCATTTATGCTGGCTGAGAATGCAGTGCAAAGTCAAACTGAGAGTTCTTTTGAAAATTGAAAGGGTAAGTCTGAAGAAACTGCGAGGGGGAGATCTGCTATGTCTGGATAACATATAGGGAAGGAATCATATCTGCCTCTGAAATTAGTGACTGTCAGGTATATATATTGTAAGTTGCTGCAATGAAAGGAATAAAACATTGACTTGCTTTTAAAAATAACTTACTCTCCATGTTGTCTTCAAGGGCACTTGTAATGCATGTTGATATTCCTTGGTGTGATTGAGCATATCTAATTAATAGAGCTGTTTGGGAATTTTTCTAAGAAAAATCACTTCAAAAGGAAAAGCAATTTCTGCAGAAATTGTAGTTTTCCATGAGATAAATGAAAGAATCAAAACAAAATACATTGTTGAAGGCTATTGAAAATCAAAGCACTTTAGTTCCTTGAACTGAACACAAATATAATTTCAAATATACAACAAATATCATTTCAGTTTATCTCGGATACTAGGAGACACTATAACAAATATTTTGCTAACATTTAACTGTTTAAATTTGAATTGTGATTTTTGGTTACCAGACTTCTACTGATTCAGTTGATCTTAATGCTGAACACCTGTCTCAGAGGGAGGACCTTATTATGGTGCTTTATGTTGGGCACACAAAACCACAAATGATTCTTGATAATTTGGGCCAATGTGTATTAAAGATTGGGTTGTCAGAAATAGTCAGTACTGATCTAGCTCAGCTCCCATTGACGTCACTGCAAACAAGTCAATTTGACTTCAATCAGAATAAAGTCAGCCTGATGCTGAGTTGTTTTGAGATCTCCACCCTATATCTTCCGCATTGCATTAATTAATTATTGCTCAAGTTGCAGCTTAATTTAATAATGTCTCCCAAAACATGATGAGCTTTGCTATATTTCCCTCTTTACCATCCCCTGTCTGTTTACCAACAATGTGGAAATATAAGATGTCTCAATAACATAATTTCCCATATTTTTCCCCTAGAGTTCACTTTTACATAACACAATGTCAGCTGTGCATATGAGAAACCTTGAAATAACCTTTTGTATATCTTATTAACTCTACAGGTAGTTCCATGTAGGTCACTTTCTATGTATTTTGAGCAACTTGAATAATCACATAATTTGAGTGCTAACAATTTTGTGTTCCTAATTCAAGCAGTGTTCTATATATAGAATAAATCAGCAAGGGGAGCAAGGTAAAGAAAAGATCGGATAGGACAATATTTATAGAGACTCTCTTACCAATGCATATCTACTTGCTTAAAAGAACAAAACCACACACAGACACACAACCAATTACCAGGAATGCCTGTGTCAGTTTTGTGTGGTGAGTGAACTTGTTTTTTACTTAGCACTGTTTACAGTAGATGTCTCTCTCTTTCAAGCAGTAAAATGGACAGCTCATCCTCCTTTGCACATCAACCTAGAGAAGTCCAGTTTTTAAAAACTGACACTGTTTGTTGTACAGGTGGTGGTACTCAGTTGTCTGCATTATTGTTAACTCAGGCCCTTGCACAGTTTTGGCCCTCACCAGCTTGCACTCAGCCAAACAACTCCCAGGCACAACTCAGGAGCCAGCATAGACCAAAAACTGCCAAAGGCAAATATGGGTGTCATCAGCTGGGCCTGGTGGCTAAGAGAGCTTAGAGTCTGGCTGGGGACCCAATGCAGCATCTGGACTCAGGGACAGAGCATGGCCTGCAACTGCTCAGTTACCTAGTGCAGATGTGGACTGAGATATGCAAATTACTGTAAGGATAGAAAGTATAATGTAGTCTGTGTGGGAGACAGTGTTACATAGCCTTGTGAAAGTCTATGTGTTATAAAAAAAATTTTGTGATGAAAAAGGAACATATCAACATTACAACAAAACAGAACAATGTATGTGGCAGTCTCAGCATTGTGTAGGTTGGAAGAGAGGGATCCTGGAGGGACCCCCATTCTCACCTCCTTCTCATACCAATTCCAGTACAGCAGGGTGCTCAGGGCTTTGTATTGTCAAGGTGTGAGTATCTCCAGGAATGGAGTTCCCACAGCCTCTCTGGGCAGCTTGCTCCAGTATTTGACTACTCTCATCCTAATTTTCCCCTTTGTCGGATTGGAGTTTCCTGTGTTCCAGCTACTGACTGTTGCCTCTCCTTCCAGTCTTCACCTCTAGCTCTGTCTTTTCTACATGTTCCTAATAGATAGTTGCAGACATTAAAAGGATACCCCTTAGCTACCTCTTATTAAGGCTGAGAAAACCCAGTTCCCTAAGCCATTCCTTGTACTCTGTGTGCTCCAGCTTGGTGGCCTTTCACTGAACTTGCTACAGTATGGTGACACTTTTCTTTTGCTGAAGAGCTGCAAACAGGACAAAATATCCAAATGTAGTCTCAGAAGTGCTAAACAGAGGTGCAGGATCACTGCGCTGGAGCTGCTGGCTACACTTTGCCTATACTGATGCAGCCCAGGATATAGATGTCCACCTCTGCTACAAGGACACCCTGATGACTCCTGCTCAGCTTGCTGATGACCAGGACTCCCAGGTCTTTTTCTGCAAATCTGCTCTCTAGCTTTCCATGACTTTCCCAGGGACTGTGAGGCTGACATAAAAAAACAACAAAAAGTCTTGGGACATAAGAATCACAGCTTATACTAGTGACACTGAAATCCACATTCCCTAATGTCTGGACAGTGCCACTAGTTTCCCTCAATTATATGAGTATTAGTGACCACATTCTGTTTCATTGGGATAACCAGTACACAGAAATACCACACCAGTGAGACTGAAAATTAAAATACACAAAATCTCTCTGATATATGACCAACTGTCTTACCATTTTTTTCCCTTCACTCAAGCAGTCCTTGAATGAATGAGGTGAATCATCCCTGTGGTACAACATATGGAGCAATTCTCAGAGTAAGCGTTCATTGATGTGGTCCATCATTCATAAAGCTTCCCAGTAGAGAAGACGCTTGGTCAGTGAAATAAAAATTGATGATCTGTGTTCTGCAGCAGAGTTTAGATTGATCTCAGCCTCAGCATAATCAAATTATCATTGCACTGGGTTTAAAATGGGTAGACTAGAGCCTAGTATAATAAGGCATTTCTTGTACACTTCAGCTATTGATCATTCTAGAGCAAAGAGAGAAGACTGGTGTAAAATGGTAGTAAATCAGAATAGCAGTATTTTCTGTGACTTTTTTTCCTGACATAAGTGATAGCACAGGATTCTCTACAACTAAGTCTGGACTCCTTACATTTTATTTATTAAAGTGAAAACAGAAGCAATTGACAGAGGAACAGATCTTCCATTTTCTCACAAAACTAAGTAATTAAATCCTTACAAAAAGGTTTCCAGTAAAGGGTGATTATTATATGTGTGGGGAAAGGCTAGTCTTGAAATTGCATGAATATGCATATACTGTGACCTAAACATCACCTTTTTTTTCCTTTCCTCACAAAAAAAGAAACCCAAACTTCCACCAAAAAAGTGTTTTACCCATACATCTTGAAGATGCTTTGTTTGCTTCCTGTCTCCCTGGGAACAGCTGGTTTCTCTGGGACACCCAACTAAAAATAATGCTAAGACTTTTTATTTCAAGGATAATAATATATAGGCTTCCTGAATTTTACATTGCTGTCTTACGAAACGATGAATTAAATTCCTTAGAACTGTGGGTGTTTGGACTATGGGAAAGTTTGGTGAACCAGCTAGAAAATAATAAACTTTAATCACAACCCACAACGCTAACTACAACCCACAGAAAGCAGATTCTCTGCCATAAGGCCAAATTTTGAGAACCTTATTTAGATCATAGTTGGACTAAGTCCCATTTTTTTTCCCTAAAACTTACAAGCTTAAGGGCATCAGGATTTATTCCCTTGATTCAAAGGAGATATTGTCAATAAAATGGACAAGAAAATCTTTAAAATTTTCTCCGTAGGATCTATGACCTTCGGCTGGCAAAATGAATCTTACATTCACATTAGCATACCCTAAACATACAGCAATTTTTTTTATCTGACTCTATAAACAATTCTATTTTATTCCAAAAATAAAGAGATGGCTTGTACATAGGTTGGATATAAAGTAAATCTTTTTGCTCTTGAACAGGAACCAGAAATAACCTCAGGCTGGATCAGCAGGTGATGGGGTGGCAACACAGTGGCTAAACAAGGACAGATATGCCTAAAATTGCTGACTGTTGCTGTCCTGAGAAAAGAGGATTTGGATCTGCAATGAGACTTGTAAGGATCTACAAAAGAGGGAAGATGCTAGAGGGACCAAAATGTCTTTTTGCAGTTCTGACACACTCAGAGAAGAGAAGATGGAGGTCTCTTCCCCCACAGGGTCAGGACCACCCGACACAGCTGCCCAGAGATGGAGGGGCAGCATGGTGGTCCTGTCCAAAAGGCAGTATTCTTCCCAACTGTCACGCTCTTCCTGTTAACTGGTGATGTAAAAATAAGGCCATTCTGGTATTTCTACTTTCATTTCTATTATTGGATCTCTAACAGCTGAAAGAGGGAGGGGGAGAGATTCTGGTCTTAAGCATGCTATGGTATAAAAAGCTGCCAAAAGACATCATGGTTACACTGAGTTTGATTGAACAATCCAAAATATTTGCAGTTTAGCATTGCCAATTAAAAATACTTGCCAATTATCAACTGCTTGTAGCAGGGAAAATGTTCATTAGCTTACAAATTGTGTGTTATGTCCAAATAAGTTTGTATTAAGAGCTTAAAATCAAATTATTATCTTTCCTACCTTCGTGATAGTTTGCTTAAAATACTATTAATGACAATAAGAAATCATAATAATCTGCAAATAACGGACATGCATTAAGTAGAAATAATTATGTGTTCTCCTACTTGTCAAAACCTCCAGGGTGAGTGCTTACCAATAAACAATAAAAGGATACATTCATAGACAAGGTGCAATGATTTAATTTCATTAGTTTAGACTCAGGGGGGTTTGTTACAGTGGTAAAATCTGCGATGAGATGATGAATTCCTGTTACTCCATATTTGCACAAACACCAAGAGTGAAATTTTGTTCACTGTTCTGTGTTTTTAAATTAATTTTTAAATCTATAGATTCCTGTTGAAATTGAAACAGGAAGGAATACAGCAAAACTATCAAACAGAACAACAAGCCATTATCACCACAAATAGATCATTTTAGTTGCCATGGGTAACCAGTGCCAGAAAGGTATTCAGGCACTGCAACCACCAGCACTGATACCCTGCTTTGAAAGTGCTGACTGTGCGTCACATTGCAAACTTCAGTAATTATTATGTGTAGGAGTGTGGTGGCACCAACAGGATATATACTTGTAATGAGTCATTCTTTAAATAGCTTAATTTATCATCCTCAAATAAAGGGGGAGGGATTTATCCAGTATGAGGCAGTTCGAAAAGCCTGAATTATTAATAAACTGAAATAACAGCAAGGCAGGAAAAGCTGGACAAATACGCGCACGCACACACAAACACACATATATATAAAAGCTTAATGACAATAAGAGTGAAGGAGTGTGCTTCTGCAAAAATATAAAGCATAAACCGAGAAACATACAGATGCAGCATCACAAGTCTGCAGCCACACTCCATTTATTCATGCTAATGCATGAATGTAAATAGCTAGCAGATAAGGTGTCCGTAAATGCGACTCAAGGACATCCAGGCTTTCACGGACCGCTGACACTGAATGTGCTTGGCACTGTAGTTTCAATTAGGCAGTGCTTTTTTTTCTTTCATAGAAAGAAACACAAGATCACAAAAACTAAGGAGTGTCATAGCTTGAAGAGAAAGAACCCTGAGGAAACTTTTATCTTGTAACAGGAAATATTGATAACTCAATATGTAGCACTCTTTCTTCTGAGGCAAAATTAAATAACGTATGCTGTTCTCCCCACCACACAAGCATACATGATAGCATAAAAATGGATGCATACTGTGAGACATGATCAATCATTCATTGAGGTGATTGCACATTTCTTGTCGATTTGGTTTCAAAGCAGACTTGTAACAAGAATCATAGAGATTCAGGCTGAAAGGCTCCTTCCAAACTGGGGACCCCAAGACATCAAGCAAGGACAGAAACCAGGTGACTAACAGCCCCCCATCCTCTGCTTAGGTGCAGGGGAGGAGAATCAAAAGCACAAAGACAAGGGAACAGCAGAGACCTTGGTCCAGGTTCCCAGCTGAAGTGATAAAGGACTGAAGGCCTTGGGCTACAGTGTGCTTCAGATGCGTGTCTATGATTAGATGCAGGTATCTACATCTTTAAAAAAAAAAAAAAAAAAAAAATCACCTGGTTCATTTTCCCACATTGAAGTACGACAACATAGAAAGACAAGAAAAGACAAATAATTTTTGACAAATGTTTGTCTCCAGTGATGGAGAGTCTATAGACCCACTTGGTTACCAGGGCCTCTCTTTCAATTACCAAGAAGCAAATTTTTTTTCCCTCAGCATACCTCAACCCTCCCCCTAGGGCCATGCAAAACAAGAGCTCACTATCCCCTTGCCAGCCCCCTTTACGGCTGAAGTCTCTCCTGCCATGTTGCACATCAGCTTCTCGAGACTCAGCAACCTCTCCTGCCAACCTTGCTTTGTGTGTCACATTTTCTAAGTTCTTGTTTGCTGCTGTTCTTTCAGAGATCTCTACATTGCACTTTCATGCATTTATGAAAGTCCAATGCTGGATGTGCTATTTCAGTGGCTGCACCCCTGGCTGCATCAAATAGAACAGCTCTCTCGTATCTGACATTCAGCATTTCTCTTAATGCATTCAAGGAGGAGATTCACTTTTTTTTACCATGACATTGTGTTGACTTATATTTAGTTTGTGAACTGTTACAAGTTTCAGATCCTTCTGCTACACTGCTAACAGTACAAAGTTTTAAGTACAAGTTCTTTATACTTAACTAAATTTCAAATTGCTATTTGTTGAGGTAATTTCAATTTTTTTGCCTTCTTAATACTTCTGTCTTTTCACCTCATGTTTGTTTTTGGTTTTTTTTTTTTGTTTGTTTGTTTGTTTTTGTTTTTTTGTTTTTGTTTTGTTGTTGTTGTTGTTGTTGTTGTTGTTGCTGTTTTTTTAAAGGGGTGTCACACAAATTTTATATGTGAATTATTTTTTTTCCAAAATCTAGCTGGCAGCATTGACTAGAACTGACATACAATAGATTATCTGGTGACTTCACACACACATACACACACCATCCCAGGCTATTTTATGGTCAATTATAAATGCACCTGATAGAGATTAAGTGTAGAATTTAATTCTTTAGCTTGCATATAGGGAAGACAAATAAGACAATGTCAAAAGCCTTCTTAAATTGAGATATATCCCATCTATGCCTTCCATCATACCACTTAGACCAGTTAACTTATTAAAAAAAAAAAAAAAAAAAAAAGATCTACTTGTATGATCTTCTCTTGCTAAATCTACATTGGCTGCTTTAATCACCTTGCTGCCTTCTAGGTCACTTGCTAATAGTTTTCAACAATTTGTTCCAAAATTCTCAAGGGCTTTAATTGTACCAGTCTATAATCCCTGAGGCCTACCATGATCATGTTTTAAAAGACAATTATGTTGCTTACCTTTTTTTGGGACTTTCCCTGCTTTATACTCTCCTTGAAAGGTAATGGTCAACATCTCAGAGACTGCATCAAGGCCTTGCTGAAATTCTCTCCAGTGACCCTTTAGGGCCTCATGTGTTTAACACAACTATCTTGTCTAAAATCTCTTAATTTTGGTTGTCTCAAGCCCATAATATCAACGTTGAAGAAGTAATGTGCTGTGGCAACACAATCATTTGTTCTCATTTCATCTATGTTCAAAATCACCATGGATGGAATATATTGTAGGCAATAATTTTACCACAAGCTATGGAGTGGATAGAAGTGATTTCACCTTTTCTTGTTGAAATCTTACTGCACTTCTCTCTTCTGAGCTGACAGTAAGTCTATTACTTATCTAATTAAGATTTAACCTGATTTTCAGTTCCTGTTCGTTTTTTAAAAATTATGCAAATAAGGAGTGGAGTGCTGTAGCTTTCTCTGCATCACCCAGTGTTATCATTTTCCATGTAGAACTAGATAGTTACTTCATTTTTGTTTTCCTCTTATTTCTGGTACAGTTTTACTCTTACTCTTCTATCAATTTCGTGCTTTCTTCTTTTCTTCTTTCTGTTTTTAGCTTGGCATGTGTTCCCCATTTTACGTTTGTCCTTCATTTGATTTGTTTCTACTTTTTAGATGATGTTTTAAGACCACCAAAGAGTAACTAATGCAGCAATATAAGTCTGCGTGTATGATTACTCTCATTTGTTTATTTTGGGGCAGTTCACCATTGTATGGTAATAGCCTGATCTCACATGGTGCACAGATTTTCACAATACGTTATCAAGTAGCCCTACCTACAAGTCTTGATGTTCATGGGTTTTTTTTAATATACTATAAATCTTCTGTCCTTCCAACAATTAAGTTTCCTGAGCACAATGATTTCATTTCTCTATGATAATTTTCAGCAAAACTATTTTTCCTCACTTTCTATTTCTGACCAATCATCACAAGCCTGTATCTAGTCTTTTGTAGCTAAGTGAAGGACAAGTCTGCAGACTCATAAGTGCTACTGAGAGGTAAACCATATAGGTGGCAGGATAGTTTTAGGGTTAGGACCCTGTCATTTAAAATAGTCACACTGTCCAGGCATCTTTTTTCCTGAATAAAATTCTTGAACTGAAATTATATATACACATATATATACATATGTATATTTTTCAGTGAAGAGCACACAGAGTATAAAAATACCACAAAAGCTTTCCTGTTTAAACACAGCAACTACTTTACTGAGGCTACTGATTGACTGCTATCTATTGCAATATTTACCTTTGATATCTACAAATGTTTTTGAGATGCAACCTATACAAAAGTCAAGTGTTGAAGTTTAGTACATTTTCTTTTCAATATAATTTGAGAACCATGCACTGTCTGTACACACAAGCAAGAAAAATGTAGCTTATTCCTATCTTGAGACATATATTAAATGGGAATGCAGCCTAATATCCACTGGGGCAGTTGCAAGTCCTACTTGCCCTATTGGCCAGTACCTCTATTTTTTTTCTGCATAAGGAGGAGAGTATCATAACGTTCCACCCCGGTTTTCAGGGTGTTACTGTTAGCCTGATAAAATATTACGACTCTGAAATAGAATTTACCTCTGTTTTGTTTGGTTCATTGGTTGTTTTTTTCCACCTAAGAATCTGAAGGATGGTTTATCTCATGCTATACTGCCTTTCCTATAGAACAGTGTTAGCACAGCTTCCCATTACTTCCAGCTACTACCTTTAATATGCTTTCCACAGCTGCTTAGAAAAGAAAAGCTTTTTGATTAGGTGATCCATGATGGACATTTACTTGATAACTCTTTTGTTTTAACCATCTGTCTTTACTGAGAGATTTTCAACAAGTCTGCTTCTTGTACCTTCTTGAACTTCATAATGACTATATATAATCTTAATTAGATGACATAGTGTTTCCTCCCATTTATTCTATCTGTATTTATTAAGCAAGCCATGATTTCCTGTAACAGCTCTATTGTTCTGTATCACCAAGTCTTGGTATTATGTATATCATAGCTTTATAGATGCTCTAAAGCTTGTAGTTTTTCTGTTACCTTTATACTCCCGTCATTTGTGCATAAACATACTAGTTTTCCACACTATTCTTCTTGTCTCAATTATGACTGCTGTAGTTTCCTACTTCCTCCTTCCCACTCCATGTCTGTATGTAGGAATCTACCTTTTGGTTCCTGTGGACATTTATACCCAGTCCTCTCTGAATCAAATTTAAAGCTTTCCTCCATTTGATTAGAAATTCTGTCTAAATATGCTACAATCCACCTGTGACAGGTGGACTCACCTTTCCTCTTCCTTCTTCTGAACCTTTGAACTTACGGTTTAAGTTACAGCATCATAAGATACACGCTTACTGTTTAGAGAACTCAGAAGTCTGAATCCTCAGCAGGCAGAGGTTCCTTATGGGAAATCCTGAGCTTACTGCTACTTACTGTATAGGAGCTTTGAACTGACTCATGGAGATACCAAGGCTTCTTGACTTTGAGACCTTCAAACATGATCTCTGGCTACCGCTTTTACAAAAGATACTTTCCCTCTGAAGACCTGCAAAGTCATCTACCTCTACTAGTAAGCAGAAAGCTTAGAAAGATTGATTCTGAGTTAACTAACATTTAAGATTAGGCTAGGTAATCATTTGAAAGGTCTGAGTCCCACATCATCTTTCATAAGGCTGACATATACTTAAAAGTTCTTAAGAAGCAAAGGTTTAGTTGCTTTTGGTTAAGTGCTCAGGAACTGTTGTTCTGTGTTGAACTTATTCCTGTTTTTTTACTTTCTTTATGTCCATTTCTTACTCTCTTTATGGCAATATTCAGTTCAAATCACTCTCAGTGTTTGCTTGATTGTATTTATAATTAAGGAAGACTGGAAACTTGTTGAGTGAGTTTGAGAAAGCAGACTTTAAAGGGCAAAGAATAGAAGAATTTTTATATAGAATGGCAGTTGCCATTTAACACAAAACAAATTAACAATATCAAGGAAGAAAAAAAAAATTATTAGCTTCACAGCTGACAATTGAAACAAAAATAATTGTTTCAATGCATTTAACAAATGAAAAAATTGCAAGGCTCTGGACTGGTAAATTGTGGAAACTAGCTATTGAGGTAAAATGGTAAATAGCTTCATAGACTCTTGGTAAATAATTTGTTTTAATTGTGTGCAGTCATATTCAAATCAATATCTAAAAAATCCATTGGGATGCAGAGAACTGGAATAAATCAGAATTTCAGAACAACTCAGATAATAAATTGTTTAAAGCTGTCAGGAGATAAGACTTACACATTTACATACCTTTTTGGTTCTTCTATTATGAAATTTGCTCATATTAAATCAGTTTTGTTTACTATAAGGATGAAAAGGCACTTAATATTTAAAAGAGATATAAGGAAAGACTACTATTATTGATGCTTGTGCTTGGTCCAAGTAATTGTTACTATTGCCATGGGTAAAGGTCCATCAGAATTTCTTTTTAACCTACTCTTTATATCTTAGCAATTGAAATTCTCTACAAAACATTGTTGTCTGGGCAATTATGGACCTAGAGTAGAATATCTTTCAGGGCCTAAGGTAGAATATCACTCATTTACTCACACAGTCAGCCTGAAGACCAGTGAGGACACTGGAAAAATCTTCTTGTACTTTGACAGACGTACCAGTTAGATAAAGAGCTAGTAAACATATCCTGAAAGTGGGCACCTCACTAGCAGCACCAGGAGGAAGAATTTTAGTAGCATCTTTACATTTAACCTCAAGCATGTAGCAGCCAGAAAGCTCCAATTAACTGGTGTGGTATATGTTTGATGTGTTTTATAAATCAGGTATGTGTGGGAGAGATGGCTAAACTTGCCTTTCATGGCTAATCAACTTGCAGAGCATATTAATGAAATATGCTAATTAAGCTTCTTATTAAGGAATTTATTCAGGTAATGGTATAATATTTTTCATAGGCCACTTGACTTATCCAATAAAAAGTTTTACAAAACTGAAAGCATTATTTGTGAATTATTTTCCTGAGATTTATTTTTCAGTATTTTACCTACTTCATGTAGGCATGACTGAGATTCAAATTTGTCATGAAAGATGGGCTTGGCAATCACAATTGTGTGTCTTGATTTCAAAGATAAGTTGCTTGTGCTATCTACACATTAAATACTTATCTTCCAGATAGGGACAAGGAAATATATACTACCTTGTAGGACTATTTCTAGGCTTAATTAAATGTTTATAAAGTAACCTATAATTAACAGGTATCATTAAGGCCAGACAGAAGATGGGGGAATGAAATGCAGTCCTTTGGGTTTTCATCAAGGAGGATCTGTTTGTAGATAGACAAATGTTTTCAGACATTCTATCTAATTTCAGTCACCATTGTAATTTAATTCACACATATTTGATTTAATTATTCTTATGTATACAACACCTTAGTTGGGTTGGCTGTTACAGCTGCCTTCAGACTGGTTTGTTAGACCTTCCTGATACCACATCTGTGAAGAACTTCCCATTATGTGAACATGTTGCCCAGAACCCCTTGCCTACTTTGAATATTAAGAGGTCAGGCTAATGAAAGCCTTATGCTAAAGGCTAACAGATGGAAAAGACTGTGAATGATAAAATATGTTCTAGTACTCTTAAATTATGGGGGGGAAAAAAAAAAAAGGTGGAGATGCTGATGTATCTATTTACATTTCATAAATTTATTTTTATTGTGTCTGCCATTAGAGCAACTGAGTGTGTAACTTAACAAAAATATGCCCTAGTCTTCTGACTGTTCTTTATCAGAGATGAGCTATTTCCTCAAGTTTCTATCAACCAAATCAATGTACTGTCAATTAAAAAATGCACAAAAATTTTATATATAAATTCTAGGCACACGATTTGCCATTCAGTTGGAACTGAAACAATGGCATGATAATAAAATGACATTTCATTATAAACAGAGAAGCATCTAAATTCTCCCTAGACTGTCAAGTGATGAGTGCAGTATCATGAATGCCAACGCTTTTTTTTCTGCTGATTTCATTACATGTCTTCACTTGGGTATTATCAGCCCAAATAAAGATCAGGTCCTCAATTCATAGAATCCCAAAAGCTCCTTCAAAATATTTTCTCACTGTCTTACTGAAATAAAGCAACCTTTTACAGGACTGGTGCAAGTTGTTTAAGGGCAACTGCATGTCAAAATACCTTTTAAAAACCTGCCTTTTATTGCTTCCAAATTTTTAAGGAATAAATAGCTTTTAAAATAATTTTGTAACACTCCTAGTTAGGAATGTTGCTTTCTGAGGTCTTTTTGGTTGGATTTTTTTTTATTTTAAGAGGCAGTGACAAATCATAAGCAGAAATATGGGTCCAAGAAGTAGCTGAACATCCTATTAGTCTCAAGAGACTAATTATAAAATCTTTATCCTAGTTGCCTGTTAATGAAAGTATGATAATTTGCATATCAATACCTTTGTGTTTTCAGATACATTTTTCTAAGGCTTTATTTTTTTTCTGATTATAATGTAACTCTATTTTCTCTTTTTGACATTTAGTTGCTTTTAATATTTTAATAAAATAAACATAGGTGTAACATTCCACCTTTTTCAGTGTGAGTCCCTCAGCTGGCCAGGTATTATTCAACATATACTGGAGTCACTAAGTTTTATCATTATTCATTGAACAGATTGTTTGAAGAAGGGTCTTTTGACCTCCCTGTTTTGCATAGTTCAAACTCAACCTCAAGTACAGCCAGCTTTCCAGAAAAACCAAATGCACACACATTTCTTCATTATCATTTAAAAGGGAATAGACCTCTCATTTTACATCTAGATGAATCTTTTCTGACATGCACTTTTTAAAATGTGCTTACATTTTTTTTTAAAACTGTTCACATCACCACTGTGGCAATGTGAAACTCTGGCTATCAATGTGGTATGTGTTGCAGTAATTAATCTCTGGTCTTTCACAGCTTCTCTCACTGCAAGTTTTCTGAAACCCTCATTTTGTCTCTGGGTTCCCCATTGTAAGTATTTATCTATAGGGGTATTTACACCATGGCCAACATTACCATGGTATCTCAGCACTTGCATCCCACATTGGTCTACAAGCCATAGGTCAAACATTGAAACTCATCCTTTAAAAGAGCATGAGGGAGTAATGATTTCATATGAAAGTAAGAGAAAATAGACATTCCTTTTAGAATATTTTTATTTTTGATTATGGAAACTAACCATCAAGGCGAGGAGACAAAACACATGGAATTTGATCTGTGAATAAATGAGTACCACCTGCCTCTTGTGCTGTAATTTCAGCACCTTTCAAGAACTCTAGATTCTATCTATGGCTCATGTTCTCTCCCCTTAACTTTGTCAACACGCAGCACTTTTTCTCAGGGCTGTAGACAGGCTTTTTGGAACATGGATGCATTATTATAGTGTAAGAAAACCTTAGTGTAAGAAAAGTTTGAAAAGGTCACAGGATTATACTTGGTGACACTATCATTGGTTTTATCTTGTTAATTGACAGTGCTGATTAAAAAAATACTACTGGAAGAAATTTACTTAGGCAAGCAATGTTCTTTAGTGCTGTTTTTTGGGACCTGTGCCATACCCAGTGATTGCAATTTTATTCCCCAGGTGACTGAGGGGGTTTATCTGCTGCCTTACATTTCCTTGCTGGCAGCTCATGAACTCTCTGTGCAGTATCATGGCTCTTCTCACGCACTTTTACACCTCTTGTCTGGTGCAGGGATCCTCTGAGTAACACTGGATGCTTGCTCTCTATTGGTAACATTGAACACAGCTGTGCAAAAATGGTTTGGGAGTGTTGTGTGCTAAAGACTAGACTGATCTGCTCTCCTGCATTCAATAAAGATCATGTAACTCTTCCCAGTGATATCAACCAAAAAAACAGAATATAGCAGGGTTTAGCAAATGCTTAACCAGGTGGACCAGGCAGTTTCTCTGACAGTCAAGAAAACAAGTCTGAGAAGTGTAAATACAAGATAGAGAAGCACATTAAGTACACTGAGGACTCCCAGAGCAATAAGCAAAGAAAGTGTACTCCCCTGGTCTGCCTGTGTTCAGAGGTGGAGAGCTTTGCACATCAAAAATATCAGGCTTCACATCCTGTTTTTCTTTCTAAGGCAGAGAAGACTACTGGCTGCAGATTCTCACTAGTCAAGTGGTTCAAGAAAGGGTAGTAGTGTTTTAGGGGATATTTAGAAAGGAGCAAGTTAACATGCTGTTGCCTCACTTGAATATCTACATTATATCCATTGTGAAAGCAGAACTAACATATAAATCCCTTTAGAGTATGTTTGTTTGCTTTTTCCACAAAGTGAGAGAGGAGTCTTGGGAACAACGAGTTCCTTTATAGAGCTTTGACAAACAAAATTATTGAAATTAAATGGGAAAAAAACAGCTTCTGAAAAAGAATACTATATTATTCCTTCTTATTCATGTAGGATCACTCATGCTTTTCTCAACCTGTCTAATAAATGCATAAAAATAAATAAGTTCTTTAGAGTTCAGGTTTGCTACAGATTTGTTCAAATGTTGCTTTCAGCTCATGAGCAATTTCGAGGCTGTAATGGAAAAGCTGAATCAGCTGTGAAATGTAACTTTTAACTCAATTATATTAATTGACATACCTATGTATAATTTTTTTGAGTATTTGGTGTAATCGCTTTAAATGACATTTAATTTGTCACTTGAAGTACAATAATTAGAAACAGTTCATGAAAGAAAGTCATTGCAACTTCAAATGAAGTATTTCAAAGGTATAATTATTTTGAATGTTATAATACTGAATAGCTACACTCACGGGGATGGGGAGCCGACACTGCCAATGTTAAAGTCTATGGACTGGCTGGTCTTCTTTGCTATGCAGGCCACATACGCACTTATTTAAAAGATTTGAGGGAATAGCACTATGAGAAAAGGAAAAACCACATCCTCTTTTCTCCTCCCCGGAGTCTAGAGACTAGCCTTCTGTGCAGAAATGTTAGCCAAATCTCATTAAAATCAATTGAAAACATTCCATCAAACTCAGTGGGAGCTGAATTGATCCATAAGTATATTTTTGGCTCCACTGGAGATGTTTGAGAGACGTGTAGCTGGCTGATGGAGCAGCTGCTTGATGTGCATAGTCCTCACTGAAACACTCCGGTGCAGTGCTAAGGTGGCTCCCGTGGCTCTGCACAGCACCAGCGCCTGTTCCTTGGGGAAATCCTCCAGCCCCACCTCACCTCAGAAAGAGACAGGAATGCATGACAGAGGGAAGAAATTAGCAGCAGCCTTAATAATGTTAACTAGCAAGAACAGTGACATAGCTAAGAAGGTATTGCCCAACATTGCACAATATCTCTCACATAAGAATAAATAAATCAAAACCACAGAAAATTAAAGCAAGAAAAAGGAAGGTGATTTTCCTCTACCACTCCAGACAGAAGGGCATGCAACCATTCAAAAGCTGGAGGCCCCATTCATTTGCAAGAAAAGCGACTGTAGTCCGTGTCATGTTAGTTGGGAACCACTTTGCTGGGCACCAGCATGGAACCATCTTGTTAACACACTTGGGCCAGATCTTTGAGTGGATCCTGTCCCTTGGAAATCTGAGCAATGAGTGGCTTTCTCAGCCTCAAGTGCCAAGAAGCTCAGGTGCTAAAATGTGATGGGAAGCCCAAGGTGCAGGACCAAGGTGGGTCCTCATTCTGCCTGATCACTGCCCACTCCTGAGAACCTAACCTGCACTGACAACAGTGAATGTCAGGGTCACAACTGGATGAACTGAGGGATTTCAGCACTGGGAACAGACAAACAATTTTAGGTCCATTTGATTGCTGAGCACAACATTTTTGCGAAGTTTATGCTTTAACCCCAGGTACTAGAGTGAGCTCTTAAAAAAAAATATGTATAATCAGGGATATCTGTGTTTTAACATTATCAATCTGAATGTTGGCCTAAAAGTTTTAAAGAAACTCCAAGTATTTAAATCATACTTAGACACTTAAATAACCTGAATATACCTAGGATGGATTTTAAAACTATACGCTTGGCTTCAGAGAGGGATTTTCCTTTGGATGACAAATTAAGTCAGAAGCTGTGCTGCAGGCAGGAGAGTTAAGTTTCAGGAGCCAGAAAACATAGTTTTTGGGCTTCTGCATTTTAAGTTACCCTTTTTCTCTGTCACTTAGCCATTGCCATCTTCAGTTCTGTATAATATGAGGTGTTGTCACAGGGAAGGAGGAATGAAGGGGTTGTCTGGAGCTCCTCTTACTAATGCTGCACTCTAAAGGAGTGCGTTAGTTCCCTCACCTCTTGTCAGCTCTGGTTACAGCCACCGATATCTCATTAGGACCATAACAGGTCCAGACTGACATGTAAATACAGTTCTGTGACCACACACACTTACGTTTTGTTTCCTTCAGTGAATTCATAATAAGAATCTAGGCTAATGTTTTATGCCACATGCAGTCCACTACATACCTTTTGCATAGCAAGTATTTGACAATAATATTTTGGTTTTAGCATCCACACCAAACTTAGCCTATTAATCTTGTTTCCAGAGGAGCAGGATCCTTCTGGGTGAGGAAAAGGGGACAGCAACAGGAAATTTTAGTTTTTTTCTTCAGAATAGCCTAGTAATCTCTGAAAAGCCTAGTAACCGAGCCTTCATCAGAGTGCTTACATAAAAGCCAGCATTGATCTGGAAATGCAAAGTGCAATTCAGTTATAGCTAAGGTCCAAAGTAACCAGGCAGGCTCAGATTTACATCACTACATTGTGCCAACAGCACAGCTGCATCAAATTACTATCTTCAAAACAGGAAGGACTGGAAGCTTGATTACAAGTGCTACAGAGACGACGAAACACAATCTCATCTGTACATTGTGTATGAGATCTTTTTTTTCCCTCAGAGAAATGATTAGTAGAATGAACTAGTCCACATAGGAGATGTCCTAGTCTTCTGCAAACAGGTCTGGCTGTTTGTCGATATGAATGTGTAAAACAAACTGTTTTGCAAAAATGGTGAACTGAAAGCAAAACAGTTTTATTTTTGTTCATGAATGTTGAAGTGTGTCACTCAGCTTTCAGTTAACAAATGCTAACAACCTATGCCCATAGGTATTGGTATGTTAAT
Source organism: Tyto alba (assembly GCF_018691265.1). Lineage (NCBI taxonomy): Eukaryota > Metazoa > Chordata > Aves > Strigiformes > Tytonidae > Tyto > Tyto alba. The sequence goes on along the minus strand of NW_024881316.1, from coordinate 35,878,772 downwards.
AACCTATACCCCTTTGTCCCTCCAGCATCTGACCTGCCTGAGCCTATTCATCTACTTGCATATTGATGCAATAACTTTAATTGGTCCTTGTGCAGGTGGATGTCATGGCCTGTAGAACAGCAGGTTCAGGGCCTTTGTGTTTTTCTTTTCTAATAAATTAAACCTTTACCTGAGCCCTCACATACAATTAATCTTCATTTTAAGAGTGTATCCCAAAGGATTTTCAAAAGTACTGAGCCAATTATTGCTTAGCTATATTAGCATAAATGCAAAATATTGCACTAGCATAACCAAACTGAATTTGGCCAGTTGAATCTGAATTAATTTTTATTAGCCATTGTTTGTTTGGGTTGTTATTATATTTTTGTTAGTCTTTTGAGTAGTTGCCTAAGATTTCATTGTCTGTGCACCATCGGAGCTTGAATAAGAATGGAAGGCTAAAAATGAACTTTGGAAAATAAAACATCATAGAAGCACATTAAAATGGACAGTATCAGAAATGCTTTTTCCTTTGTACACTTACCATATATCTGACGATTTCAAATGTGTATGTCTGATTTATTGTCTTTCTTTCTCTTGTCTTCCTTCTTCTGAAAATGAACAATCAGTTTGTACCTCACAGCTTCCTTCGTCCTATGGGAGCTGTGCGACTTGAGAAAGCACCTGAATCTTTCTACTGCATCTATTTAAGTCTGCTGATTTTTCTCCCAGGGTTTCTACATCTCTGCATCCCTCATGACTTTGCGATGATACTATACCAGTAGGAATCATCATTTTCTGCTGATATACCCGTGCTTGCTAGTTAACTGTTTTACAAGATTAAATGGGATACAAGAATGCGAGACTAGCACAACCTATGGAGCTTTGCTACCTGGCACAGTCATTACTGCAAAGCCTGCCAGAGAAAGTTGCGACATCAGTTAACAGGGAGGCCCACACTGCTCCAGCTATATCATGACTAAGACTAAGCCAGCAGAGATATTGCCAGTTTTGTGATTGGAGTGGGGACATAAGCAAAGTGCCATGCCTGAGCACCATGACTAGTGTCTCATTTCATTCAGTATGGGTCTTAAAGGCTTTGATATTTGCTCTTATAAGATTGCCTACATACAGAAAAAAAATATGTAAATTAACTGACTTTTTAACACTTCAGGTTGCATGTATTTTGTTAGCATTCAACACTCTCCCTCTCTGACAATCTTTTTTTTTTTTTTTTTTTTTTTTTTAAGCCAGCGCCTTTTACTAGGTCCTGATAATATTTCTCCTACAAGGATGCAGAATTTGCCAAAGCAAAAGAGATTATTGTTGTGAGTTGGCTATATTCAGCAAAGGTCTGCACAGTATGCTACTGAAATTCATGTACTATAAACCTTTTAGAGTGGAAATTTACTGTTGTGTTTCACCTTGAAGAAAGAACCAAGACAAACTCACCAGAACAGTAATTTAAAGACTGAACTTTAAAGAGAGGTGGGAGAAATAATCCACCTACCACTCCTTCTCCTAAATGGTCAGGATCATGTGAAAATCAATAGGCTGACCTCTTTCTTCCTTTTTCTCTTAACACTGTGAAAAGTCCAGCTGTAACTTTGAGCCATTACTTTTAACCAGAAACTGTTTCAAGGAGAGCAAGCATGTATGTGATGTGATGGGGTCCATGGCCAGATCCCACCCCAGAGGGTGGTGGGATTTCACCCAACCTGCTGCAGATCAGCTCTGGACTGCACCACTGCATCCATTGCAGGATTTTAGAGGCCATCAGCTCCATTCTGCTCTCCCAGGGTGCCTAACCACTTGTACGCTCCTTGCTTACCTGAAACCTGGGCAGGTGTAGCCAGAGCTCCCTCACTGGCTCTGCAGAGGAGCTCTGAGCAAGGGAAACATGATCTGTGAGGTGGAATTTCCTGACTGCTACACTGCCTTGCTTTACACATAGGTTTTAATGTAATGCTGAGTAGCATTTCCTAAAGCCTTCATTTTCTGATCTCTTCTTTAAAAAATGTATATACAAGAAAAAATCCAAGATATCCAAGAATTCCAGAGCCAAGTTTTGGAGCTCCTCTCTATTACATTAAGTACCAGTAGTCTATCCAAAAAACATAATGTGGAGCTGCAAAGTTTATAAATTCTGGAGGACTTGTCAAAGAATAGATCACAACTGGCCCAGCTACAAAGTTAACAGAAATGTGTTGTCCTGACAAAAGATGTTGAAATGGGGTGTGAGAAGCAGAGGCTTAGGGTTTAGGTAAGGAAACTGCAGAGCCCAGGAGCAGCCTGGACAACTGAGAAGACCTAGAATCATCCAGCTGGAAGAGGGAATGCATTGGCAGATCCCTGGGTGGAAAAAGGGGTTGTCCTGAGCTTGGATGATCTTAAACAAGGTTATTCATTCATGGCTGAGTGTGTATGACCAGACCAGTAGATTTGCCAGAAACCTTTTTTAAACCAATTTTCTTAATAAATAATTCACTGACATTGAAACACTCCTCAAGAATGTAGAAATAGTGATGCAAGTCATCGGGAGATGTATGCCAGGTTTGGGAAAGTGTTTCTGGATGAAATTTTAGGATGTGAGACTCATGAATATGATTAACCAGCATAAGGAGCATTTCCTAGCATATGTAAGAACAAGATTGCTGAAACCAAAGGTAAGTTTGAAGTTGGGTTCCTGTGTCACAGACAATACTTTACCCATTAGAATATTTGCCAGTCCAAGAACTCCTCCTTTGAGGAAAAAACATGCAGAACTGGTTTTTTTGGTCCAGTCTAAAACAGGGCTTTAAAAAAAATAGTTTTAAGTTTGGGACAGGTAGGGAGTTGTTTTTCTACTCAGTTCCACTGCATGTAGATATTACTGATACACACCCTGTTCATCTTATGGATGCTGAAAATTAAAAGCATTCTTCTACAGGTCTTACTAAATAAACAGAAGCAATGTTTGAGACTTTGCATTTTAGAAATACACAAGGGCTGTTTCCTTATTCTTCTCTACCAGCTACAAGTCATTAAAGTCTAAAGTAATATATCTGGGCAGAGAACTGTGGCTCAGTCCAGTGAGCGCTTTCTTGATATGGTCCAACTTCTAGATGAGGCTGGCAGAAGTACTTCCTGATTTACTCTGTAGCTTCTATAGTACCCAAGTGCTTTGTTTTTCACTGAAAGACTGATATAAACTCTTTTGATCAAATAAACACTTGTGCAAGAAAAAAACTGGAAAGCTGCTATTTAAGATGAAAATGACTGTCTTATAAAAGTTTCTATTGAAATGCACATTACTATTGCGCTGCATGTTACTTTTTTAAAAGGAAAAGTAAAATAAAATTTTACACATATTTTTAGCTGTTCCCATGAATTAATGTCCAAGTGTAAAACCAAGGTGTTAACAGCCACAAAACAGCCAAGATGTTCGCACTTTCGGGAAGCTGGTGTGTGCCATGGTACCTTCATAAGAACAATAACAAAGGTGTGGGTTTGGTTTTTCACTTTTATTCAGAAACTGAAATGAGTGAACCTTTAAAAGAAAACCACTGACCAGCATAGTAAACTAACTTTCCTCCCAGGGCACCAGAAAAATGGCTACTTTAATAAGAAGCAAACATAAACCACTTATTATGTTCATTCATGTCTGTATATTGTTTCTGAATGTCAAAAATTACTTAAAAAACATTTCCTGAAGTAAAAAAAATAACATCAGAAGCATCATTCTAATTTCTGCTGAATGCAGCAGCTGCTGGCACGCTATTGGCACTTACTTAAATTTATGTTGAGTTCTGTTGATAGCACTGAGGAGAAGGATGTATTTTCAAATAGTAAAGGAGGAGATGTTAGTGCTACTGTTGTTTATGAGTTGTACAGACAGTGGTTAGTGGAAGTAATGTGTATGTTGCCTTGGCTTGTTATTGACACTGGGAGGCTGTGGTATAACTGTGTGTTGGCAGAAGGATTACCCCAAACCATAATGGATCCCTGGTGGAAAGTTGGACATTGTGTAAGGAATGAGAATCTGTCTCCAAATATGTAACAGAGAGAGCTTAGATCATAAACAGTGTATAAGCAGTGCAAACATTAGAAGTGCAAGAATATATTAAAAAAAAAAAAAAAAAAAAAGGAAAAAAGATTATTCAGTTTATATAAAGCTGAGCTCAATAATAGCAGTAATAAAATGGTGTTCTTTCTTAGAGTACTTTATACACTGGTTGTACGAAAGATTTACTTGTTTGTTCTCTGTTTCTTTCCTCTGGAGGTTTGGTTTGTTTAGATTAACACTTTAGGACAGAGATTGTGTGGTTTACTGTCTCAGAAGCTGGATTCTCTGGAGGTAATAGAAGGGACACACTGAAACTTCCCCATCAGACCTGGGAGGCTTGTTAATACTGTTCACTTCCTATTGGTATTCTTCTGCCTTCAGTAAAGGGGCTCCTCTAAGTCATGCCTTTGGATAGGCAGCAAAAAGAGAGAGAGAAATAAAAAAGTTTTGCAAAGGAGCTGAGGAGCTGGGAGTGATGCTATGCTGTTGTGTTCCCCAGGGAGCTGCTACGGAACAGGGTGATGCTGTGCATCTACCATCTTCCACCACTGTGCAAGGACTGCCCACTTCCAAACCATTAGGAATTGCTTTTTCCTCAGCTTATTTCCTTAGTAAATTAAATTGTAATTGTGGTTTACAGATGGATCACTTACATTTGCCTGCTTACATTCATTATTATCTGTTGGCTCATCTATAAGGCTGCGACTGGGCAGCAGGAGGGAAAGCTGACTTCTTGCTCTGGCCTGGGTACTTATTCTGGTCCAGGTGAGACATCTGCAACCAGGACTGGGTCAGTCAGCAGGGAGAAGCCTGAAGTGATGGTGTATGTCCCTGTCTTTGTACCTGCTTGCAACACAAGAAGAGATCCTGAGAAGAGCCAGAAGCAAAGTCTATGCTGCAGAGGTGACAGAGAGATCCCATTCCAATGGGCCAGGAAAGGACTGGGTAGTTTATTGCAACTTTGGAAACTACTGGAAATTGGTGGATGGAGTAAAGACTGCAGAGAAGGAGCTCTCCCCAAGAGACCCAGAAAGGACACTTCTTTTGTTTCATGCAGATGAATTTCCCATGTTGTTTGTGGTCTCATAACACATATCTGTAGTAACTGGACATCCTTTTGGGTGCTTTCTTGAGGACAAGACTTCTGGCAAGTCCAGCTGGAGTACCCACGACAGCATCACTAACACATGGACCACTTCCACCAGGTCAGCTTGTTAGAGCAAGGCATCATCTTTTAGCCAGATGTAGGACCCATAATGGAGAAGTATGTTTTGAGATTTTTTTTTTAGCATCAACAAGCCTTCTCTGAAGTCCCTTTAAATGTAGGTGTAGACCACGTCTGAGTAGATTAACACACAACCACAAGGTCAGATGATTATAAGAATCTGCTGTTCATCTGGAGAAAGCTCATGGGGAAAAAATGTGAGGGAAGTGAGCTGTTAGATGTGAGCTGATATTTCTCTCACTTAATAAAACTGTGCGTAGAAAAAGTGGGAACTAACTACTAGAAACAAGAAGACCTGGTGATGAATGAAATCACCTGGCCCTTGGGAGAGATAGCTGTTAGCTTCTTCATTGTGTTTTATTTTGGACCTTGTTGATTCAACTTTTATGTAGTGTTTGGATGAAAGACCCTGAAAGAATTTGAGCAGTGATGTTTAACCTTTCTAGGGAGATTTAGAGAAGCCAGAAATCTGTAGAAACTGTTCCTGCAGTATCAGGAACAGTGTTACCCTTCAGAAACAGAATTTATGCCCAGAAAGAACTGAAAACTTTGACTTGGAGGGATCAATAGAAAATAAGGTCACAGCTGAATGAAGTTCTCAGAAGTTTCCAGTTCTTGCTTGAACCTCTCTCTTGCCTGAGGCCAACTCCATCAGCATTTTCTCTGGATGGTGAAGCTATAAGCAGCATACTGTAAGACAGTTCTGCTGTGATTAGATGTAAGGAAATACAGGGCTGTCGGTTGTCAAGGCACTGCTGGTATTTTAATTTGAAGTGTCACTCAGTCTCCTTGAGCTGCTTTGCATTGATATTGAATAAAATAGGAGAGGAATGAGTTTTGAGAACTGAGAGGAATTGCTCAGTTGGCTGTAAGAGGGGGGATCTCAGAAGGAGGCACTGGATGTAGAGGACCCAGCCTAGCCTCGCTACCCAGAACAGATTTGTCCATGTGTGATGTCCCTCTACCCTCATCTCTAAACTCTCCTCATTGGACCAAAGCAAATGTCTGTGCAAGGGCTGGTACAGTTTGATTCCCAATGAATCACATAAAAATTGATTTAATGAAGTGTCCCTTGATCTTATGTGCATTACTGAGGCAGGGTTTTTCCACTTGCCTGGGGCTTTCTGAAAAGACTCAATTGCTTTTTCACCTGAGTTCTTTTCTAGTTTATTCTCCTAGTATTGGTTCCTAATGAACCTGTGACATTTATTCCCATATTTTTCCACCCTCCCATCCCTAACTTCCTCCATTTCCTGAAGTGAAATTTTATAATTTTCTTTACTAGGTAAAAGATAAAAAAAAATACAGAAGACTTAACTCTTCCCAGAGCTGGTGGATTCTCTTAATTCTTTCTATTATGACAGTATGACAGATTCTTGAACTTCCCTGGCTCCCAGTGGAAATACCAGGCTCTGAGTAGACAGAAAGAAGAGTATAAAGGCGGAAGGCATTTACTCTTAGCAATGATTTTTCTAATGAGAGTTTTTAGTGGTGACATTAACAAACTGTTCTCTTGAAGAATTTCCTGGGGGCTTCAGTGTCACTACATGCAGCATCAGCTAGGTGACAAGCTCTCACTGCCACTCTAGTTGCTGCAGAAATGGCATCCTCAGGAGAAGTGGATCTGCACTCTCATTTTTGGCAGAGTGATGGTGAATGTCGAGTGACACATGCAGCAGAGCAGCTTTCTTCTAGGTGTTTGTTTCTAAGAGTTCACATCTTTTACTTATTTTTTTGGTGCAGAGGACATTAGAAAAGAAAGCAAAAAAAAAAAAAAAAAAAAAAAAAGAGCAGCCTCCTATTGAGGGATTTAAACATTTTTGGAAATCTTAATTAAACTTCTAAATCTGCACTCTAGACAGCGAAGCATTGCAATAGGTAAGATAAAGCATGGAGAAGTCAAGGGACTAATCCAAGGTCAGTGGCAGAGTCAGGAATAGCCCCGAGGGGCTTCACTCTGTTCCTTTGCTGGTAGTAAATCATTGACTGTAATTCCAGTCTGGTCAGCAGATTTCCCCCAGTCTGAGACCGGTGAGAGCAGGAAACTTGCTTTGAATCTGAGCCATCTTTGTCTGGCCAGCAGGCAGTCATTAGCTCCTGATGATAGTTGTTTTATGTATTTAATTATCTTATCATAACCCTTTGTTATCACAACAACTTGGATAGTGCTGATTTGGTTGAGGAAAGACAAAGACAAGCAAGAAAAGTTAATGCAGAAGAAGAAAACGCAGATGTGGAAGGGGGCCAACACGGTGTCAATCTATCTGTCTGAAATCTCTTTTTAGGAGCCACATCAGGAAAACAAATGTTTAAATAAAAAGGTTCCAGATTCAGATACTTGGAAAAACAGTTTGTAGAAACCAAGCACACAGTGAGTTTGTTAGAAATCCTCTCACAACAGTCTGTTGTCAGTCCATTACCAAAATCAACAAAACAGTCTGCATCGTTATGCAGATGCATAGATCTGGTGCATATCCACAGGTGGAGGAACCCCTAAAGCAGTGTCCCGGCTTGCTCAGGGGACTGGGGCACAGGCACCCATTGGAGTTATGGTTACCCCTTGACACTTGGATTTTGAGAGCTGCCTGCCATTTGAATTGTGGTATCATTTTTTTGAAAGAGATTTCAAGTTCTATTTTGCTTTCTACTCCAGTCTTGGAAGCATCAGACCATCACAGTCTGAGAGAGCCATTTTCCAGCTAGCTTTACTCATGGTGCTTATCATGAACCATAGATTAAGTAGTGATTAAAATTACACTACAGCAAGTATGTAAGTGTAAATCTGAATGATGCATGATTACTCTGAGCCAGCAGACATGTACAAATAATTGGCCTTTAAAGTTCATTAGTCAGTTTTATTACAAATAGTGTATTTGCATGATGTTTGTAAATTTATGCACCAGCGGGCATAAGTGATGACAGCATTCCACTGACTAGGCAAAGCAATTGCAAAAAGCACATCCGCTATGTGAAATGACAACACAAAACACTTGTTTTAATAATTGGTCATAGTGTTTTAGTCCAGGGAGTGAGAGCTGTTAAACTCTTTAGTTACAGCAAGTGGCATGGACAGGCAAAGTGTCCCAACATGCTGAACAATTGCTTCCAAATTGTTTTCACCATTGATTCACCCTCACTTTCAGTATGTCTGAATTAGAAGTAGAAGGCTTTTGAATTGGATGCTGTTAGATTTACCTTTTCCTTTGGATGCTGAAGAGCCTCTCTGTGACTGTCACAGAGGATTTAGCTTTATAGTGCTATTCTCTATATGTGAATCCAATAAGAACTGAAAGATAATTGAGGAGATTGTAGAGGTTATAGTGTTATTAGTACTGATCTGTTCCTCTCTGGGCTTGATGAGAAGATTAGTGGTGAAGGTAAAGAGGAAAACACTCAATTTGAAGAAGAACATGTATTAATCTGTTAGGTAGTAAGTGAAGATAAACCCCATCTCCCAGCTATTTTCCTAGCTATTGCTGGTATTTTTAATCTATACACATCTACTTTTGCACTTGTAGAAAGTGACCAGAAATGTCTTAGTCAATTAAAAATTAAATAAGAGATAAGATCTATGTGTGATTTCACTGAAGTGTTGCATGCTCATGCTTCCTCTAGATAAAGACTGCTGCAGTATGTTTTCCATTTCCAGGTTATCCATGATTCCCAGCTAAGAAGCCATATACTTTGGGATACCAGAACCAGTACAGTACTGTCAGATTGAATCTGTTTCCTCATTGCTTGCTCATCTCAGCTCCAATGTGAGACAATTAGCATACCATATGTTGCACTCTTCATTAGCCAATACATCTGACAGTTCTCCTAAATGCTGTGCATGACATACATAGCTTTTTATGTGCTTGCACACAGCTGCATTAATAAAATCTGAGGAGGCAGGTGTGTGTATACGCATATATATAGATGCATGCAGGCATGCATGGCAGTTCAGTTATAGGAATGGTAAACATTCACAGCAGGAACAAACCGATGACGAGTGAACCATAAAAGGTTCAGCTGAGAGAAACTTATAAAGACTTGAAGGGTTCTTTGAAAGCTGATTATATACTCCTAAGATTTCCATTATTTCACTATAATGGAAAAAATTCTCACATTAAGTTAAAGATCTAGTAGCATTCTGCACTGTGCAGAAAATATCTCACATTATCGAACCAAATACAGCCCTTCCAGTTAAATTGCTTCATTGCTTATATTCATTACAATTTGAACTTTAGTGCAGAAAACTTCAAACAACTGGAAACATATGAGCTTCAAACATAAATTCCTTAACTCGTGATAATAGCAAAAACCTGAGAGCCACCAGCCTGTGCTAGATTTTGTTCCTTTCTTGTCATGCACCCCACTGGCTTAATTGTCAGATAGACTGTAGCAGGCAGTAGTGGTGCAAGGCATAAATGCCACCTCACTGCACTGCAAAGCACTTATCAAACCAAGTAGCTAGAATGGTGTTGACCACACAGTACCCAAAGAGCTTCCTCTGTCACTTAAAGTGATCACCTTTAAGATAGTTTCTTGTCCATTGGTTCCTTGACTAATGAAGGCACCCTGCAGTGCACACTGCATGCTGCAGTGGCTCTTCCAGTATCATGGGCACTTCTCTGTCTGTGTCACCTTCTGAGTGGTGTTTAATGTTTCCATATGCCCTATAAAGAACTAGTAGGAGTTTTCCCTTTCTGAGCAAAAGTGTTAAGAGTATCTGATGTCAGAATTGATTTTAACTTTTGAAAGTGACCCAAACTGAGTTCACTCAAGGTTAAGGATTGGAATTTTTTTAAAAAAACTAAACAGAAACTCACTTCAGGATAGCCCACAGGAAGTCACCTTTTAGTACAAAGGTGAACTTTTCAGCCTAAGTCTCCTGATCTTCTCAAGTCTTCTTCCTAGTCAAACTACTGCTTAGTTACATGTGCTTCAAGTGACAAATGGAGTCTCGGTACCCTTAATGTAGAAGTGATGGAAATATCCTGTGCTGAGTGATGTAGTACTGATGGGTCACAGTGTGGACAGACGCACTGCATTGCCTGTAGTGCTTCTGGATAAAGAGGGTTGATAAACTGGTGCTTAAACCAGACAGCCATTCAATTCCAATAGCAAAATGGGATATAGAAAATGAATGCCACCTCTTTTACAAAAAGAAATGCTTTACATGATCCATGACTGTTGTGGCTAAAGGATGACATTACATAATATTGTACATTTTGTGTTTTCACCACAAGGGAACAGATGAGTATCTGAACAGATACAAACACAGCTGAAAAATGCAGTCTCTCATTTCAGTTGCTTTGAGTGTAATCACTGAGTAATCATCACAAGCAAGAAGAATCTGCCTATTTTACCTTACAAGGCTTTTCAGAAGCACGGAGTTGTTTTAATTGCATGGGAGCTCTTATCATAGGGAAAAATTGGTATAGATACAGTGAATCATTTCAAGCTGATGTTGAAGTTATCAACTCTTAAGTTATTAACAAAATTCCCCTTGTAAAGTTGTTATTTCTGTTTGTGTTTTGTCTTGCTTTTACAGTAGGCTGCTTTTCTCAGTTAATTCTCTCATGCAGTAGGTTTTTTCTAATCTTAGCTTTTCAGTAAAATTCTCTTTTCTCCTCTCCAGGTGAAAGATTTTGTCTTATGAAAGCACAATGTACATCATAAACTCACTTGTCGCATAGATAAATTTTTATCAGGGTAGAACTGAATTTCTGCAGTGTAGATGATTGTTTGGGCGTTCTTTGCTTTTCTTTCTTTTTTTTGTTAAAGGAAAATGTTCTCTAAAAAATATCTTCAAGGAAGACAGCAGCTATAGGAATCAAAAAAGAGATTAAAGGGATGCGCTTTGACTATCCAAAGGTTAGACTGCATTTAGGACAGCTTGTGAAGGCTGCATTTCATCGTGGAAACCTTTTATATACACTGATCGGTTTAAGAAGGTTTTTCATTAAATGGGTCATACACTGTGGCTGTATATAGCTTACCAAATTTTGTTAGGATGTCTGGAAGGCAAAGACAGTATTTCTTAATAGAATTATGAACAATGAACTAGTTTATTAAATCCTAATTTCTGTGAAATATTTTGACCACTAGCTGTAGCATTCCTGAAAGATTTGGATACTGCATTTGTTGTTCAGGAGAAAAGCTTTTTCTCTTCATTCAGTCTGCAGCACATTATTTCCTGTCATGTAATAATGACACCCTAAACCACCTTGTTAATCTGAAAGGATACTTATTGTCCTCAGGGAACCAGCTCTTTTCCATACAACGCTCTTAAAATATCCAGTGCTAGCAAAGAAAAGACCTTCATTTACTGTTATCATCCCAGTTTTAAGCAGCTTTTAATGTCTTTATAGTTGTCCTACAAAGACTGTCAGGGATTTTCAAAGATGTAAGCTGTTTTACTTTTAACTGTCAAAATAAAAACAAACAAAAAAATCATTTTTTAGTGACTTTACAGGCTCTTTCTTTTTCATATAAAACCCTGGTATGTGCTACATTTCCAATTGCCTTAATCATGACTGTAGGACAGTCGGTCACTCTGTGTCACTTGTACTCCAGCCTTTTCAGAGCAACAGGCTGTGTCAGTTCACTGTGCCCTGGCCAAGGCGGCTAGGGCAATTGATGGGTCTGCCAGACTGAAAATAAAACAACTGCCCTGCAACTTGGCTTTCAGAGAGAAAAACAGAGCAAAGGCAGTTTGGTTTTCTTTTCTTTAAGGACTTGGAATCCGAGGCAGGAGACTGGGGAGAGGAGGAAAGGATGGAAGGAGGAAGTGGGGAATATGTCCAAACACAGTGCCTGGACCTTACGTGCATCCTGAAGCAGGGAGAGCTCTCTCAGCAGATCCATCCTTGATCTTACTACAGCCAAAGCCCTACAACATTTCAGGCTTGCATCATACAACTTCATTCTAATGTTATGCATATTTTTTTTTTTTTATTGTAAGTGAACTTTATTTATAGTGACTGCACACACACAAAAACCTCAGTATTGTTTCAGATTTTTTTTAAACTGCCCACACTGTTCAGAACACCCTGTAGGAATAGAATGGGAACCACTGGGCCATGGTCCAGACTTTGGCAGCCTGGTTATTAAGGGGTGAAGGAAAGGGTTTTTACAAACTTCAATAAACAGATACTTTAGTCAATAGTCTGAGTCTTGATTATTCACCCCATTGTGACTTACACTGATTTCAGGGAGGGTTGTATTATATCCAGACTGAAGGCAGGAGGTTATGTTTCTGCTGAACTCAACAAAAGGCGGATTGTGCGCTTGTAGTACAGTTGCTTTGAATAGAACCTGGACCCATATGTTGAAACTGTTCTGGTCTCTAATTAAAGACTAGTATCTCTGCACTGCACACTGAGTTATTTTGAGACAGTGAGAATGCCACAGCAGGGAGTGTACTTGGAGAGTTGGTACTAAAGGCCTTCTTACACCCTGCATTAAAGATATGTGAGTAACTGTGAAAGCTTCAACTTCACCTGAAGCTATACCTTTTTTTTAAGGACAAAAACCCCCCCAAACCTTTTCAGTAATTAAATCTTGTGTTGGGTTGAATTGAACAGAGGAAGTTTTGAAGCATATTTAACTCCTTTTTGAAATAAAATAAATAAAATGTAGGAACAGGGTAAGAGTCTCAAGGAGATTTAGGTGCTGCTAGCAGAAAAGAAGAGCAGCTGACTGTGCTGATGCTTTTGTCTAGATCAGCAGGAGTCATTGGTCCATGTTTTCTGTTCTTACAGAAAATTTGTTACCCTTCCTGCTTTCTCTATCCCTGCAGTAATATGCACAGTCTTTCATGTGGGTCATTTGTAAATGGAGTCAATGTCATGGATTCTGTCTATTTGTAGAAATGGTAAAGATCTTTTAGTCTGACTTCCTGACTGTAACAGGCTACTTCAAGCCATTAGGACTCTACAGGGCCCAGGAAAGCAAGACTTTCCTAAGTACACCCTCCAGAATACATTTAGTTTGGAACTAAAGCTGTCAAGTGAAAATTCATCTTGTCTAGCTCTAGTCACCAAAAGGGAGTCCAGTCAAAGCTGCAATAAAATGCAGAGGGTGCAAAGAGTACTTCATCTCATGTATCTCTAAACTCGACAAAGTTTTCAGGACTACCTTTTATGATGTCTGTATCAGATGGCTAATGCTACTTGAGCTAAATACCAAGGGATCAAATTGTTTGTTTTAACAATGAAGATGGTTAAAAACGACTGCATTTAATTTTAAGTTTGAATTCAACAGGATTAACTAAGAATTTTTTGATATAATCAAGCCTTTTGCTGAATAGATTCAAGAATATTTCAGTACTTAGGTTTATAGAAGCAAAATTATCACTTTTACAGTATGTCCAGACTTCTTTCAGTCTTCATTTTGAGAAACTAATTAAACATTTTTACAAAAGAAAAGTTACTCAGTACTTGAAATATGCTGGCTGTGCAGGTTAGGATGATGTGGAGTAATGTGCTATTTTGAAGACAGCCCCTTGATCAACAACACTTGTTATGTAGGTTCACAGAGTAGTGGTGGAGTGGGCAAACCAGATTGTTCATGGAGAAATCAGCGTGGAAGATCTGCTCCAGTTGCATATGAATTATATTCTACCTCCTTATGGGGACATCAGGTTCAAACTGGTCCTTCAGACACCTTCATATCACATGAATGTTAAGGATGCTTTAGGAAATCTTCTTAAATCTAGTCCCAAATAAAACCCAGGAAGGTTACCACAGAAGTAGGGACATCAGCAAGAACTACTTTAATCTACTGACCCAGAACTGTTGTGCTGAATTACTCATCACTGTAGTCACTGACTTTGTGGCTCTCCCGTATATCTTAAGTTTTCGGCATCCTTTTTAGTCCTAGAAAACAGGGCCAGGTGAGACATAAGAAAGTGATATATAGTCTCATTTCATACCTGAAACCAGAATCAGTTACAGCTGTACAAATGTCCCAGTGGTTGTTTAATCATTGTTTTGGCATGTATTTTTTTGACTTTTTTTTCCAACTTGAACAGTGAGGAAATTTCCACAATTTCATACAGATAAGAAGGAATTACACTAGAATTGTGCTGTGAATTCTTGTACTTACCCTTCTAATCCTAGTTCATTCTCCTTCTTTCATATGCTGCACAGTCCTATTAATTATACTTGTCACTGTATTGTACTAAGAGCTTGTGTTGAATTTTTATCCATTGCCTCACTGGGCTTCACTTTGTTTATCCTGATCTGCAGGTTGAGCCTGAATAAAGGATATTTTATTAGAAGGGACCCAAGATACCCCACAGCCCATTCCCACATTTTCACTCTGCCCTTATTCCTATTCTACACCTGACACTGTGCCATCAATACACTTTTCCTGAAACAACTGTTTTTACCAACCACCAGATGCTTGATAAAAAAAATAAAAATTATGTGACAGAGGACCATTCCATATGGTTTACCTTAAAGACACACAGTCAAGGAGTGTCTACTCATTACAGTTGTTAAGTTTCTTGTTTTAGAAAATTGCATTTCTTATGAAATAAGTAGTAAAAGATCACTTATTTGTATATTTTTTTGCTGTATACTGAAATTTGAAAATTATTCTTGGTAGGCTACTAGAAATCTGCTTCTTCTTAAAAAACAGCACACAATGAGAAAGCTATCATCTTTAGGTAACCCAAGTAACCTGTTTACATATGGATTAAAACTAATGTAAAGGATAAATTGCATTTAAAATTAAAGTGCACAGATAACATTTTCTTTCTTATTATTAGCAAGGCTAAAACATAATCACCAATCTTTGTGAGGGTATTTTATCACACTGATCTTAATACTGCCCTTGTGAAGTGGAAGTCTGAACTCTGCAATGGTAAAAGTGCTATATCTTTACCATTGCCTCTCTAGGTACTGTAATCTGCCAGGAATTATTTTATATATATTTTTTTTTTATTATTATTTTTTTTTTTTAAATTTTAGATTTTGTAGTTTACCAGTGTTTTGCACTTCAGTGTTTTGCCAGGGCTACCTTGTATGTCTCAATCTGTTGATAGCAAGAAATTAAGAAGATTCTACATCCAGGGATGCAATTTTTTTTGTCCCTGTATTTTCACCAGAATAATTCCATTTTGAATGCTATGTTTCTTGGGCAGTTGCAAGATTAATTTAGATAGACAGATAGATATAAAATATGTATATATTTAGACATAGATATAGATATATAAAATATAACTGAAGCCCATGATATTTTCTTGATTTACTTTTTCCTTCTCTCTCTTGTCACGTGAATCAAAACTCCTGGAAATAATTGATCTGTAATACTTCGATTAAGTTGTGTTTGTTTTTGTTTTTTTTTTCACAGAAGCCTTCTGGTTTTACATGAACTTACAGCAATTACTGGAAGTGATACTGAATCATCTCTGCCCAAGTCTATAATAGGGGAATGACTTTTAATTACAGGCAGTCATTCATAAACATGTGGCTTCTTAACTCTATGCTTTCCTAC
The DNA here is from genome assembly GCF_018691265.1 of Tyto alba. Classification (NCBI taxonomy): domain Eukaryota; kingdom Metazoa; phylum Chordata; class Aves; order Strigiformes; family Tytonidae; genus Tyto; species Tyto alba. Next base: position 35,863,035 of record NW_024881316.1, on the reverse strand, counting down.
AATAACAAATTACAAATTTCATGACCGTATACTGTCGTATATGGTTCTATTTTCACTTGGCTTGAAAATATTACTTTTGTACACAAAAAGTACTATGGTTCCATTTCAGCAAGCTGCTTGTACTAGGTGTGTAACAGTCATCAAAGAAATTGATAGCATTTCACTGAACAAGTCTGCATGCTGACGCATACTTAAATATGTTGTTGAATTAAGGCCTCAGGACACAAGGTCATGCTTAAAGGATTTTCCGTTGTAACCTAAATAGTTGATAAACACAATGGTGAGGGAGGAATGTGACTCACTGAACAGTCATTTGGGCAGATGACTTGAATGCTTAGAAAGAGGAAGTATGGAACTAATAATCTCATTTTCTTAAAACTCTTATATCTCTTCTGTTTGTGACTCATGTGCAGGGATCTGAGCTTTGAAAAGGTACGTCAGAAGAGAGGGTAGACTTGGTGTATACCCCAATAAACTCCCTGAACATGAGTAAAGTCCCCATCCATGGATACTCTAGGTTGTAGGTCTGTTCATGAAGAGCATGGTTAAGCAGTAGACTGACACCTATTGTAATGAGATTTGTGGAAAGAATACAGTTTATTACAGAAAGAAGGGAGGAAAAAGAGGGCCAAGATCAAAAAATAAAAAATACTGAACCATAGGAATCAAATGTTGAATGACATAAACCAGAAAGCAACACTGAGCAGCACACCCTTCAAAGCACTTCTCTGAAGTCATCCCAGGAGCCAGTGGATACTGCCCAGTGGGGCTCAACACAGATGGCACAAGAGAAGGCAACAGAAACGAGCCATGAAGTGGCTGGGATTCTGTCTGGAAAGATTTCTTCTCCTTGTACTGCCCCAACCAGCTTGGCTGCAGTCAGGGACAGGTCAACCAGGAACCTCCACCACCTGGGACCAGCTGCTGAGCTAGAGGACACTTAGGTCTGAGCCACTGTAAGTATCCCTTTTTTTGTACCCTGAGCAGCCCTGAGAGAGCATCATCTGATCTGCCATGGGCACAGGATGCCAGTGCACAGACAGCAGCTTTCAAAGACCCTCCACAAAATAAGCCATGTTCTCCCTGGTGCTAGTAAGGAGACCACAACATATAACTTTGTAGGACCCCAGGGGTTATTTTCACTACTTCAATATATGCCTTGAATAGAAGAGTAAAGTCTTCTTTGGGTTGCACAAGCATGAGTTTTTACCTCATTCACATGCTAAAAAGCTAACCCAGCCACAGATGGAGTATCTGAATACAAAGCAACAAAGTGAAGGCAGATGATATGAGCTCCATATAATACTCTTGTGGGCACAGACATTACTGTGCTAGCCTTAGGAAATTGAGGTGTTCAAGTCTAAATTTACTGAAGACATCAAAAACATGAGGAAGTACTAAACTGATGCTACAGTTAGTAGCAACACGAGTAATCTTTTTTATAATACTGAAAAAAATGTAAATATAATAATATAAAAATATTCTAGTCTTTTTTTTCATCTACCCTGCCACATCTAATCTTCACCAAAAATTGAATATCTAAAAGGAAAGCTAAAAAAGACAGAATTTTTGCAAACATTACTAATGCAGAACAACATAGCTTTTAGGGACGATCAGATCCAGCATTGCTTCCTTAAAGGCACAGTAATAAAAGCTGCTCTTCTGTTTTCTTTAACTATGCTAGTAAAATAATGATTCAGATCTACTTGTATATGTATAAATTTTTATGTACATAAACTACACAGACCTTTACTGGAAAAAAATTGGAAATGAGATTCTAGATGTTACGTATGAGAAACAAAGTTGAAATGCAGTTTGCCTTTATTAGATTTTGTTGGAAGTAGCTGGGACCTCCCAGAGCGAAACAGTTAGTTAAACATTAGCCATTCAGGTACTAAGGGCAGTTTAAAAATATCCTGACTGTAATAACCGATGAAGCAAGAACATGTTTCAACTGTACTAGTTGACATGTTGCATAACATGCACATAAACTGAGTATAAAGCCAGTACTTCGTTTTCACAGATAACTGGAATCACCACTTTTTAATTAGAGGCTTATCTGTTAAACTACTTACTCTGAATACTTTTCTCAGTTTCAGGGTATCTTGGTTCTCACATGGTAAATGCATTATACATTATTTTCCTCTTTTTCTATATCGGTTCTATTTGAAAATATAATTTCAAGTTCTTGTCAAAAAACTAGACTCTTCCTCTTAAAGAGCTATAGATTCTTCTCCTGTGTTGTTCCATCAAGTGTGCTGAAAATCTTGGAAGTTTATGTTTTTTCTGTAAAAGGTAGTTCAATATATGCAGACAATTAAATACATTCATGGTCATAATCTCCTCCTCCCTCTCTTCAAGTACAGCAGATTCCAGTGTATGACTAAGTTAAACAGAGAGCAAAATTTTACTGGTATCTTTCCTGTCTCCCCTTGTAGAACATTCCTCAACCTTATTCTTTCTTTGAGCAAGAAACCACCTTCCACCTAGACACAAAGAAGAAGAATAGTCATCTCTGAAAACTTGCCATAAGTTTGTAGGTAAGGAATTGAAATTTAGTCTTATGTAAATTATCTTCATAAAAAGATCAACAAGTACCAAATGGCTGGGCTGGGGGAGAATTGGTTTGAGGAGGAGAGAAGTTATGTCCCTGAAAACTTATACTACCTTGTAAGGACTCCAGACATTTTTAGCTTCTTTGTTGTTTTCTTTCCAGGGAAAAACATCTGTGAAGGGAACTTATATATTATGCTATATACTATGAGGATTTGAATGAGCTACTCCTAATAAACACTTCTATGGGACATCATATGTTATTTAACCTGAGTTGCAACATTTCTCATCAGAAGCAGCTTTATTTTAGAGGTGGAAAGAGTGACTCCATTTATGTAAGACCCTTGGGGAAGGGCACGTCCTATCTGGATCAAATGTGTGTAATTTTGGATTCTGTATGCGTAGTACTAGACTTCTTTTACTATGTGAATCATTTTTCTAAAAAAGGCATAAAATAGGGTATTTCAGAGGACTGACAGTAAAAATAAGGTGTAAATTACTTTGTGTGTCTTCAACACAATTCTATACTTGAAGTCTACTTCTTTCTTTGTAATACTACAAAAACTCTATTGAAATAATTGTAAAAGCCTCCATTTCAGGGTTGTTTTCAAGTGGGATAGGTTTGGGGGTTTTTCAGAGCAAATGCTTCCAAGCATACTGCTTCTCTCTGCATGCTGATGCTAGTTCCACAGAAAAAAAAAAACTTACTGTCTTTCTACTTCACTTTTGATCTGAAGAAAGAGTTATTTTACACTGAAAGATGCTGACTTCCTTTCTCAGTAATCACGGTGGTGCAGGTGTTCCTTCTTCGAACAAATTGCAGGTGTTCTCCTGGGTAGCTTTCTAAAATAATTTTGATGTGTCCCTGACTGATGTTCAGACAGCCAAAGTGAGAAATTTTGCAGTAGACTCTGTTTTAACTGATCTGGACTATACTGCTCTTGGTTAAGCCTGTGTGGATGAAATTATCAATACTGTTACCAGGCTTAATATTTTTTTTAATATTGCCAAAGACCCTGTCATGGTTTGAGCCCAGAGGGCAACTGAGCACCATGCAGTCAGTCACTCACCCCTTCCCCTTTCAGGAATGGGAAGGAAAAAATTAAGCAAAAAGGCTCAGAAATCCAGACAAGAACAGGGAGGGGGGAGGCCTGGATCACCCATTGCATTCACGGGAGAGCGTCCTTAGGGGGAGAAAAAGAACATCACTTTAAATCACACACTAACAAAACCAACACTTAACAGACAAGGTGGGAGTGAGAAGCGCCACCACACCCAACAAAAACACCTTCCCCCCACTCCCCCCTTCTTCCTAGGCTCGGGTCTGCTCCCCATCTCTCTACCTCCTCCCCCAGTGGCTCAGGGGGACAGGGGATGGCATTTACCGTCAGCTCGCCGCTGCTTCCTTATTGGCAAGTGGTGGGAATGCTGCACATTCCTCCCCTGCTCCACGTGGCTCCCCTCTCACAGGAGACAGCCCTCCACAAACATTCTCTGCAGTGAGTCCTCCCCACATGATGCAGATGTTCCCAAGCTGCTCCAGTGTGGGTCACACCCCATGTGTTGCAGTCCTCCCAATGCCAAACTAAACAGCATGGGCTTCTCCCCACAGACTCCTGGCTTCCTTTAAGTGCAGCTGCCTGTCCTGCTGTGGGCTCCTCCAGAAACTTCAGGTCAGCCTCTGCTCCACCATGGACCTCCATGGGTGGCAGTGTGGTGGCCCTGCCATCTCACCACGGGATACAGAGGTCTCTGCTCCAGCACACCTTCCCCCCTTCCTTCTATTTCCTTCTACTGACCTTGGCATTTGTTCTTCTCATAACTCCTCCTCACAAGTCCCTGTCCCCCTCTCAGGTTCCCCTTCTTAAATACATTATCAGAGACGTGCAGCCACCATCACTAATTGGTTTGGCCTTAGAGACAGGTCTGACGACACCAAGCTGTGTGGTGTGGTCCACATGCTGGAGGGAATGGATGCCACCCATAGGGACCTGGAGACGCTTGAGATGTGGGCCTATGCAAACTTCATGAAGTTCAAGGCCAAGTGTAAGGTCCTGCACATGGGTTGAGGCAATCCCATGCACAAATACAGGCTAGGAAGTGAGTGGTTTAAGAGAAGCCCTGTGGAGAAGGACTTGATGGTAGCAGTTTATGGAAAACTGACTATGAGCCAGCAATGTGCGCTCCAGCCCAGAAAGCCAACCGTATCCTGGTCTGCATCAAGAGCAGCGTAGCCAGCAGAACAAGGGAGGGGATTCTCCCCCTCTATTCCATTCTCATGAGACCTCACCTGGAGTACTGCACCCAGCTCTGGGACCTCCAATGTAAGAACTGAATGGACCTGCTTGAGCAGGTCCAGAGGAGGCCATGAAGATGATCAGGGGGCTGAAGCACCTCCCTTATGAGGACAGGCTGAGAGAGTTGGGGTTTTCAGCCTAGAGAAGAAAAAGCTCTGGGGAGACCTCATAGCAGCCTTCCAGTACTTAAGAGGGGTACAGGAAAGATGGGGAGGGACTTTTTATCAGTAAGTGAAGTGATAGGACAAGGTGTAATGGTTTTAAACTGGAAGAGGATAGATTTAGATTAGATATGAGGAAGAAATAGTTTACTGTGAGAGTGGTGAGGCACTGACACAGGGTGCCCAGAGAAGCTGTGGCTGCCCCCTCCCTGGAAGGGTTCAAGGCCAGGTTGGACGGGGCTTTGAGCAACCTGGTCTAGTGGAAGGTGTCCCTGCCCATGGCAGCAGGGTTGGAAGCAGATGATCTTTCAGTTCTTTCCATCCCAAACTATTCTGATTCTGTGATTAATAAAAATTGTAAGGACAGTCGTTTTCTTTCTTATTTCTCAACTTCTTTACTGTTTCACATATCTTTAAAGGGATAGACATTTACCACACACTGAGTATTGTTTCATAGGGTACACTATGGAGCATACATCTAAACACACAAAAAAAACATTAAAGGTCTTACAAAAGAGCAAGCTAACATCATTTACCTTGTGCAGATCTCCCCTGGGTAGTAAATCTTTATGAGAACAGGTGTACATCCATGCTGTTAATAAAGTGTTTTTTATCTGGCAACATACATTAAAGAAAGAATATGTGACTCTATATGGTGCAATGGGGAACGTAGCTTTATTTTGGGGGATTACTACAAATAGTTATAAAATCTGGAGCCATGAAGGAGGTTAAGCAAATTGTAAAAAGATACTAATAGATCTTTAAAAATAAATTCTTATATTCTTTTGGGATGACATGCTTTGTTGTAAGATATTTTAACAATGTTTGTGCAAAATAATTAAAACTCTATTTGGATTATTTGTTGAAATTGAATAATTTCCTTGTGCATGTAGTATTTACAATTTAAAATATCTCATACAATGATTAAAGGTTTTAGAAGAAATAATAAAATGCAGTTCATACTTCAGTAAATGTAACCAAATAATAAAAAACTCAGCAAAACAGAAATGTATATGCAAATCTAATACTGATTTTTTTTTTTTTTACTTCAGAGCATTGCATTTGAGAAGTTTGTGGTTGCATAACAGATTATGTTACATGGTCTGGTCAGCTGACTTCCCCATTCCTCTTCTTTCCTCTTCGTAGCAATCCAAACTGCAGAAGATCTCATCTTAAATCTCAATTTTAACCTGTTTCTCACTTCCTCCAAAATTCTAACACCTTTGAGGCTAACTGCAGCTGAGGCCTACTGGAGATCCACGAACTAGGGTGTTTGTAGCTTATTTTGCTTCCTGACCTAGTTGGGTAAGTGTTCTCCGATCATACATTCCAAGCTAGTCTCTATGAACTCACGAGGAAGAGGAAGTGGTGTTAGCTCCTCTTTAACTACAAGGTGAGGAAAAATAGGGCAGTCATGTGAAATGCTGGACATACAGAATAGGATACAGAAAAGCTTAGAGAGCTCTTCAATTGACCAGGATAGGCGTCTGATTCACAATGACAGAAATTTCTCTCTAGACATTATTAAATATCTAGGAAGCTTAGAAAAGTGTTCATGTATAGTCATTTGGGCCACCAGAATTTGGAACTGAATTATCCTCCCAGCCTTTATATGTTTGGTAGGGTCCAGAGCAGAGCTGAGTGTCAGCCTTTGCCCTGCTGTGGCTGTCCTAATGAGGTAGTTTTTGAGTCCTCTTTGTTACTATCCAGTCTCTTTTGCTGCAGTGAATATTTAGCTATTCAACCTGAGGTGAAAGAACTTCAAAAGGACCTACTGAGAGAAGTGTTCGCCTCACCCAGACTCCCTATTCTTCTTGAATAAAAATGTAGTCGTCCATGAGAGCCTGTGGGTTAGATAATTGCCTCTAAGGCAGAAAGAACCTTAATCTAGACCCTTCGCACAATAGAGGTAAAAAAGGGGATCATCTTTCCTTTAGGAAATGTTCTATGTGGAGTCTGATCTACTTGGCATTATCTAAATTTACTTGTTGGACTGGACTTAACAGGGACAACTCGTAGAGAATAAGTGATATACTGCTAAAATCTTGAGCAATCCCAGCCACAGAAACAGATTTTAAGATATATTAGATGCAATAGCACAAATGCACTTCCTACCCTTCATTTTTAAAATGGCAAAAGCCATTATTTGGGCAGATTAGCAGGGAGTTCGGTGGGTGAAGAAGGGTTCACTTTTTGTTGGTTTTGAAGGCTTTTTTAGTTTAAATTTGGTAGCTACTACAGTGAAGGTCTTGGGGTTTCATCCTTTTTTTTTTTTTTTTTTTTTTTTCTGACAAGAGGTTTCCTTTTTCTCTATTAGTCAATGAAAGTTTAAAGTTGTCAACAGCTGCCAAACCACATATACAACTACCATCATGGAAGAATCTATTATCAATTAAGATAATGCTTTTCAAAGTGCTCTGAACAGAAGTAGAGTTAATGCACAAGAAACATGCAGACTTTCCTTTTATTTTGAAGTTAAATCTATCGTTTCAGTGCTGAGTTTCTTCACAGCACACCGGCTTAAGGTCAATGATAATGCCACTCATTCTGTCCTGTGTCTGCCACATGTTGGAATACATCTTTTCTGGTCAGACCTTCAGGTTCTGTAAATAGCGATTTACCATCACTGGTTTTCTTAAATGAAGTCAACATGCCTATAAAGCAAGTGGCTAGCTGTTTATACTCAACTTATCAGTCAGTCTTCAGTAGAAAAATAAATACTTTTTTTTAATAGGTCTTTTCTGTGCAAATGCTATCTGGAGGCAGAGCTACTTAGCTGTCAAGGCATGCACATGGATTCTGCCATCAACATCTTTACTTCTGTTGCCCTCCACAGTGATATTGTGTGTAGTGTGGAAAGTCATAAGTTTCTTCCAGAGTTCATAAGAAACATGCATTAGTGATAGAGGAGTATAGAAAACCCAACTTTGATCTGCTAGTCCTATCACAGCCGAAGTACCAGAGTCATTTTTATGTTTCTGTACTCCATAGGGTTATTTTGGGTTTCCACTGGTATAGAGAGAATCTGGGTCACAGCTCAGCCATCTGTCTGTAGATGACTTTTCCTCAGAAATGCTTTCTGTCTCATTTTAGTCTGTACCTATGATCTGAAAAGCAGCTAGAGCTGGGTAGGATATTTCCACTAAGTATGGTCACATTTGAAAATGCTGATGAGTTGAAACTGAAATTTTCTGTGGCTGCTTTTTTTTTTTTTTTTTTTTTTTTTTTTTTTTTTTTTTTAGACAAGTGTTTATTGAGATTATTTCTTTGCTTTAAGGTGAGATTTCTTGAAGTTTCTTCTCAAATTTGGCTAGTCCACAGCAACCTGGTGGTTCAAATGCTTCCCTGAAGCCAGGGTCAGATCCCTGCTTGTTATGATTTGAAGCACAGGTGTGAGCTCAGGTTATATGAGGAGGCTTCATAAGCTACTTTCAAATCCTTGGAAGAGGTACATCTTGATAGAAGGAGTTATGTTCATGAGTGTGTCATTTTGTTCAACCAGTACCCCAAGCAGCCTTGTACTATGGTGGTAAATTCCCACTGTTGAGAACCTAGCAGCAAGGAGATGGAGCAAACTCAAAAAAAATATAGATCCTTCCACTCTACCCTTATGACAGAGTAGTGTATGGGTGTTGCTTCATGCTCATTGCAATTTAAGGCTAAAGGTTAAATATCTTGGTTTCTTCTACTAAGATAAAGGTCAAACAACAGGTTACAGAATTTGGAAGTAGGTTTACAGAGTAAAATCAATAGACTCATAACTCCATTCCAAGCTGTTGTTTCACTCTGAGGAGTGTTGATCACATTTAAAGTTGAAGTTGTCTGTGTTGTTCTGGCAATTCTCCCCAGATGGACAGGGCTTCTCAGAGATTAATTTTGCTTTTGTCTGAGGCTCCAAGTTATGCTTCTGCTTTGACAACACAGTCCTAAGTTGTAAACAGAGGGTCTCTATGAGGGCTTTGTGTTTGTCATGGAGTTTTTTTAGACATGCTTTGAAATTTCTTTTTTCCCTACTAACAAAGAGATCTTCTGTTCCAATGGATGTGACTTTGACCATTTGACATCTATGACTATTACTGGGATTCTCATAAGTTTATTCAGGAAGGGGTCTTTGAGTCCAGAAGTTCTCTAAAGTATTGCTTCCACATTTCTGTTAAGTGCTTTTCCTAGAAGTAGATATAAATACAGTCTTAAACTTGCCCAATATAATTTTGCATACCAAACGCTCTAAAGAGTTTTTTTGTTTTCCTGCAGCAGTTTATATTTTAGTTCAGCCCTCCAAGATTACATGATTTGTAATTTGAACCTCTTCATACTTTCATAATAACATGTAATTTTCCATACAATAAAAACCATTCTCTGCAGATCATCTCCAACCTGTTTCACAGTTGAAGTTATGTTAAAGACTTTCCACAGGGCCTCCACATAGCCTGTGCAGATGACATACATGACTGCTCTGACACTTAGAATGCCTCTGTTTTCCCTTTCACATATAAATAATATCAGGAATAACATGCAGTTAACCTCAGTAATGGACAGCTATTCTTACAATATTTCCTTGGTCTTGTCTGCTTGAGGTGAGTTAGTGCTCCTCTCCAAGCCAGTCTGAAGATTGCCTGGCAGTTTGGCATAAGCGACATAGCTTTTGCATTGCCTGTCTTAAAATTACAACTCATTTTATATAGTAGGATTTTATTTTCTATTTATGTCTCTTGAGACATTTGGCAAGCTTATCTTTTAATCCTTGGAAAATCAGGATTTTTCAATATATCCTTTTTTGATGTTAATTCCTGGTAGTTTGGAAGGAAGTGTCAGAATTCCTGCAAAGGGACAATTATTTTGTAACTTGTCCAAAAGAAAGTTCCTTTATAATATCGGGCATTAATTCCTTGACATGTGTCCCAAAACATGAGGATTATATCTTTTACAAGCATGGTAATATCTAAAATCACCATAGATATAACTCCTGGATCATATGAACATGTAATCCTCTATGTAAGATTTTAGTTTTGGGTAAGGTCATAAGAAGATGACTGTGATAGCCTGAAAAAAAAAGACCAAAATCATCCAAGATGATTCTGGAACAGTGGGCCATATTTTGATCTTTTTTTTTTTGTCTCCTCACTATTTCTATTTCAAAATATTCTAGTTTCAGCTGATGACAGAAAGTATAATAACTTCCCTAGCAAGTATAAACATCCTTAAGACATATCAGATACTGAGTACTCATCAGTCTTTTCTGGTAGGAGATTTTTCTGATGTAGTTCTTGCAGTTCTTGATCTTTTTATTTTGAGATTTATGCAGTTCTAAATGTAAGTTTTGGAGTATGTGAATATTGCAGTCATATCTGAAAATATCCATACTACTTACCAACAAGGGTTAAAACCATCCTACTAAGACAATTTTGCCTGAAAAGCAGAGTTTGAAGTAAGATAAACACCTGCTTAGCTAGCAGGGATATTTTTTTCTGTTTTGTAATTTGTGTTGTTGCCACAAATATTCAAGCTAGCTGGAAATATCCTGTGCTGTCTGGGCAGTGCACTACAACGCCGTACTGAGGCTGTGACTGTGCAATGTGGCTCTTCCCATATTATGTCCTAGATGCTCCTATAGAGGAATCAGGATGAGCAAATTTCCCCTGTAGTCTTGCCTGGGGTCCAAGTTCTGTGACATGAATATTAAAAACAAATAAACAAACAAAACCAAACAATTTTTTTTTTATTTTTTTTTTTTTTTAAGAAGACATAGTTTGGCCCCACTTTCAAGATAAACCTGTTTCAATGAATTAGAGCAGTTTCTAGTCTGGGCTAATATGAAAAGATTTTAGGCTGGACCACAAATTGGTACTTCAATCCATCAGACTCAGCAGAGGGTGGGGAAGGCTCTTTCTATCACACTGCTAATAACATTTTTTCTTGATTGTTTTCCCTCTGGTGCAATTTGAGGCTTAGAGTGTTATGCTGTGCCCGTGCTGCTGTCAGCTCTGGACACAGCACCCTGAAAGCAGGCGGTCTCATGCTGAGGGCTATCCGGATGAGCGCAGCCATAACCTCATCCAAGAGGAAGGGGTGTAGTCGGATGTACGTGTCCCATTGCCTGCAAATGGCTCTGCCACCCCATTGTTTCCAGTGTCTCAGTGGAAGTGGATCAGGAAGCTTATCTAAGGCCATCCCCACCCTTTCATTGGCAGCCCTTGTTTGAAAGAAATGCAACCACATTTCCCTCCCTCTTCCCTCCTCCCCTCCACTTTGATTTAGAGCTAGCAAACCCAGTTGTTCCTACAGCACTCCTCTTACAGTGTTTGACATTTGGTGTAAAGAAATCTCATTTTAATTCCTCAAGCACTATCTGTTTCCTTCGCTTGGGGCTCATGACAGGTGCCCCTTTGTTCTTTGATTTGATATTATCTCAAATAGCCTTGGAGCTTCAGCCAGGCTAAAAAACTTGCACCAGCAGCAAACTGCCCAAATTAGCATTTTTGCTAATTTCAGAGAAACGCAAAGTTGCTGAAGCCCTGCCAGGAACCTGTCAAACTAATTTGCAGTGGGAGAAGTGGATCTGGGGTGAGGAAAAGGTTCAATTGAATATGGCACAGAAAACGGCCTTTATAGACTTTCTTGTTCCTCCTTTTAAAGACAGAATCATGAATCTGAAAGTCAGGTGAAATAATTTAAGATAGATGTTTTTTTTCTAATATGGTTGAAAAACTTACATTTTTCTGACATCACTTAGAAGTGTCATTTCCCTTCTATAGGTTATTAAAACATTAATATTTTGTCTGTAAAGCATTTAAAAATGCTCAATATTTGGGGCATTTTTATTTCATGAATTCGGTATTTTTTCCTACAGTTTTATATTTTCTCACTCTTCAAAAACATGGTTCTCCTATATTAAATTGTCTGTGCTCTGAAGCTCAGAGTTGGTATTTTTTTCTATCTGCCTGTTAAATATATAGTTAAATATGATTTCTTTGCTCTTCCCTCGCTCCCTGCCCCTGCTTAATTTGAGTTTCATTTCTTGCCTTGTCTGAAAAATGTGTGCCAAGCTCTTATCTAGGTAACTACCTGGCTATTGTTCTAGGCAGGGGGAAGTAAGTGGAGTCCTTGGTTTTACTTTCCTGTCCTTTGCCTTTGCAAGACAACTGGAAAACACAGACAAAGCAAAGGGTTATATAAACAGTAGATGAGCCATTGCAGGGTGGGTCATATTTTACAAGTGGAGTAGCTCAGGAGTGAACTACTATGTGCCAGGAGCAAGGAGGAACTGAGAAAAGAACTGTACATCTGAATCAGAGTCACTCCCAAGGTAGTATTATTCAAGCCCCACCTTTGCTGGAGGCATAAAGTTTCAACCAAATTCTTTGTAATTTTCATTAGCAATACTGTTGAATGTTCATTGCTCATTTTGAGTAGTGAACAACATTATGCAAGTTTTGGTTACCAATATCTTGTCCTGATATTGAAGAAGGCAGAAGCAAATTGTCACATAAACAAGATTGAACATTTTTAGCAAGGCAAAAATCAAAGAAGGGGATATAGTTTCTGTTAATAAAACTGCTTCCTCTTTGTACATTGCCAGACTTCTGTTACACTTCATGTATTACTGTGATGTGTGTGAAAGATAAGCTATCAAATCACTGTATTATAGATAGGGAAAATGTTTAAAATAGGGGACTGGGGAGGGGTGAAGTGAGAGAACTACAAACTGTGGTGATTTCCAAATTGAGCGTTTGTGTTCTGTCTAGGGCTTGTTTCTAGCTGCAGTAGACTGCTAGGACCATTCAGTGAACAGTGATAAAACCAGGTCTGAGCTCAGGTTTCCAGTTCTCAATCTTCTCCTTGCTTTGTTTGTCACCTTCACTGACAGAAGAAAGGTTGAAGAAGCAAAGGATGAAGCTATAGATGATGATAAGCTGTGTGTCACAGGAAGAACTTTTACTTTTAAAATGAGTTTTGAAATGAAAAATAAAAAAATAAGAACCTAAGATTCAATTATGGGTTTTAGCTGAATATGTGTTACTGCTATCTGTTATTTCTATTATATGGTAGTATAAAGGCTGGGCAGTCTCTCCCTGTCTGATGTCAGTGTATTAAGCAACCTGGTCTATCTTTGAAGTTAATTTTGCTTTGAGCAGGAGATTGGACTGGTTGACCTCCAAAAGTCCATTGTAATCTATTTTTTTTTCTATGACTATCAACCCATACCATCTGACACCCTGACACACTAATGCGAACATCCCTCTGTCCTCCTACCCTCACCTCTCAGCAGAAAATCAGCTTTCTTTTTTTCAGCTGTGCCTCTGTTCTGACTCTGTGCAGGCTGGAGTTCAGGTGGTGTAGGTAGGTGGCAGAGTCACAGAGACTGTTGTGGTCTCTCAGTATCCTGTGCCTGGTACCTGGACAACACAGGGTGGCTTATGTCTCTCGCTGTCAAAGTGCTCAGTAACATGGCTCTTGCAGTATTACCTGCATACTCAAAAATCTGTGCATCAGCGCTTTGTTGAACTGAGATTTAGGATAAAGGATAAATAAGCTATGTCCCTCTTTTCTAGTGCATCAGTGAAGATGACACAGGTAAAAGAGCAAGCAGGATGAAAGCTTACCTTATGGGCATGCTAAGATCTTTGGTAGGCATTGAGGACATCTCTTTTAAATAGGATAAATAGTCCATGTTTTGGAGACAACACTGTTAAGTGATGCTAAACCTGTATTTGAGATTCAAATTTTAGCAGATTAATATTTTTGGTGTCTTCCCAGAGCCCTGATGCATTCTTCTGCTTGTTTCCTAAAAGTACCATGCTTCTGTGAGCTGACCCTATCCTGACCGTATCCTGGGCTGCATCAAAATAAGTGTGACCAGCAGATTCTCCCCTTCTACTCTGCTCTCATCAGACCTCACCTGGAGTACTGCATCTAGCTCTAGGGCCCCCAACATAAGAAGGACATGGATCTGTTGGAGTGAGTCCAGAGGAGGCCACAAAGGTTATCAGGGGGCTGGAGCACCTCCCCTGTGAGAACAGGATGAGAGAGTTGGAGTTGTTCAGCCTGGAGAAGAGAAGGCTCTAGTGAGACCTCATAGCGGCCTTCCAGTATTTAAAGTGGGCTACAGGAAAGATGGAGAGGGACTCCTTACCAGGGAGAGTAGGGATTGGATGGGGGGGGTAACAGTTTTAAAGTGAAAGAGGGTAGATTTCAGTTAGATATAAGGAAGAATTCTTTCCTGTGAGGGTGGTGAGACACTGGCACAGGTTGCCCAGAGGAGCTGTGGCTGCCCCCTCCCTGGAAGGGTTCAAGGCCAGGTTGGATGGGTCTTTGAACAACCTGGTCTGGTGGAAGGTGTCCCTGCCCATGGCAGCACAGTTGGAAATAGATTAACGTCCCTTCCAACCAAAACCATTCTATGATTCTATGACCCCCTAAATCTGGCAGCTGGCATCACTAGCATCTACAGTGGATGGTTTGTCCCTAAGCCATATTTTGGGACATGAACTCTCTGTGATGCTCATAGTCCCTGCTTTATTTATTGGAGTCATACCTGGGTTGAGACAGTGCACTAAATAAGTTAACCCAGAAAAAACGCTAGAAAAGATGAAGGGAAAAAAAGACACTTATCTTTTATAAGACTTAAGACTAGTTAAGAAAATAATAGCTAGAACCTGAAGTGTAATTCTGTGCTTCAGTATTTCTCAGCTAGAATTTATCTGCTCTATTATTATTACAAAAACTGGGCTTCAGTGTTCTTTGAATGACCCTGGCCAGCAGAGTGAATTCCTCAGCGCTAGATGTGATGCTGACCTGGGGAGCAGGCAGCCCGGACTTTGCTATTCCTGTCAGCTATTGCCTTTAGCAGCTACTACTGAGATTTCTGCCTGTTGTAAGAGCTTGGGCTCACTCTTGCCTTCCATTCACTGATTTACCTGCCTTTATCTTAAAGCTGATTTCCTCCTTCTTATTCAGTATCAGTGCAGTTAGGAGATGTCTGAGGTCCAGTATCCTGTGCCTTACTTTTTAGATATAAATGCAGATGCAGTTTGTAGGATCCCTCATTTTTAAATGTTGATTACCTGCCTGTTTTTTTTTCCCTCTCTTAGACTAAATAACTTTTATGTTTATCATAGACTATAACACACACAAACTTTTACAGTGTTCATAGAAATGAGGATTGCAGTAACAGTGATTAGTAATATTCTGTGCATATACACTCCTGCACTTTTAATGTGTTCTTGGTATTTGTTGACAACTGTATGTGATGTCTTTAGACCCACTGTTAGTTTAGGTGACAAATTCATAGAGGAAAAATATACTCTGCTTGAATGGCTTCTGGAGGTGAAATGTTTTCATTTCTCTAAGCAGCTGTTGCCTTTTGGGGTTTTCTTTATCATGGGGATGTTATGAATTTTAAGTCAGTCTCTTCTCACCTCCCCCATGCTCCCAGCTAAAAAAAAATAAATCAGTTAGAGAAGAGGCAATTAGCTAGCACTCAATCTGCTGCAATACCATAACAGTAATAATAATGGTGTTTGGTCTGGATGCCCATAGGAACACAAGAAATTCCTTATCTTGTGCAGTTACAGGAGTTTTAATTTTATTGTTTTCATTTCATTTTCTTTTGCACGAAAAGGAAAAACAGAAAAGCCAAGCACGCCTTGGACATTTTTGCAGCCTAATAATAAATATGTGTTGGTGGTGAAGTTCTGTTTGGAATTCTGTAGAATGAAAAATATTTAGAATTTTTGTACCTCAAAAGCAACAGAAAAACTGTTAATAAGAATTATTTGCAGAATTTAATTAGCAGAATTTAATTAGAATAAGTTACTGGTGAGGCAATTGCCCCTCTCATCCTTTACTCTCAAAGGGTCCAAGCATTATGATCTGGACACAGAGATGATCAGACTAGCTGCTAGCAATCGGCTTATACAGGTGACAGTGGAGAAAACATTAGTTTAAGACTCTTAAAATTAATAAGATTTTTCACTAACTGCTTGATACCAAGAAAAAAAAAAAAAAAAAGAGCTAATTCACTTAATTATCAGCACAGTGTTCAAACTCAAAATATTCAGTTATACTGGTTAGAATAGCAGTTGGTGAAGTACCTTGAGATGGTCTAGGTTATCTTTTCAAAAATGTACCCGTGGTGGCAAACTTACTGAACTGGCAAAACTGAACCAAGTGAAAATTTCCATTTCATCAACAATTTGAATCATGGCCTGCCCTAATAAAGTGTGAAGTTTAAAAATAAAGAGTGGCTTGTGTCTGTAACAACTCCCTGCTATGATGCCACTTCTGCTTTTGTTTTCAGCATAGTCAGCTTGTGTAGCTTGGAGTTCTTCTGCCTTTGTGCAGTACAGTTAATTTCTTTCTTAAAACATGCATAGCAGAAATCAGAGATTTAAATCTCCTCTTTCCTGCTGTGGCTAAACCATTCACACAAATCGAAATGGGAGTACCATGTGCAAATAAGGAGAATAAAATCCTACAATGAATTATTAACATTAACTGGGTCATCACCTGTTGAGGTGATCCAGAGATGTGGGTTTCTTTTCATGGACAGATCTTATAGAACATCCCATTCCATTTCCCACTCTGTCCAGTCTCTATTAAGAACATGACTAAGCCTGGAAAGACTGAGAAAAATGCTGCTTTTTTTGAGAATCACAATAGAGTACAGAGGGAGTCAATTATCCTCGGACAGGCACCATTCAAATTCCCAGTAGCACTAGAAGTGCCAAAAAACCCCCAGAAAGTTCAGCGGCTTTGTTTGGCTTGGAAAAAAACACTCAGACATTTGGCTTTCCATTTATCCCTGATCCCTACAGAATGCTTCATCCTAGATAGAGCCTGACTGAAGTCACATCATGTTTCCTTGATCAAGTACACCACTGGAGCCATATGCAGGCATGGGACTTCTAAATGCATTTCAGGCTTGGGCTTCAGGCATGGGGAGCTTTTCTACTGACTTCAAGGTTTTAGGCTGAAGTCTGTTTGGGCTATGATTATCTGCCAAGTTAGAGTACAGTTCTTATAAGGTTTCCAGATTACCCTGTTACTAGGTGGGAAAAAAAAAAAAAAAAAAAAAAAAAAAAACACCAAACAATAGAATTTGACTGATCTACACTGGAAACAGAAGCAATCAAACAGAAAGAAAGGCTTGGAGAGGAGACGGTATATACATTTCAAGGCTGTGAACAGAGCCAGTTTCAGCTGACTATTGGCAGAATTCCATGTGTCCTTCTTTTCTATAGAC
The DNA here is from genome assembly GCF_018691265.1 of Tyto alba. Taxonomy (NCBI): domain Eukaryota; kingdom Metazoa; phylum Chordata; class Aves; order Strigiformes; family Tytonidae; genus Tyto; species Tyto alba. Next base: position 35,845,780 of record NW_024881316.1, on the reverse strand, counting down.
AGGTTTATCTGTTCCCATATGTTAGGCCCTGCTTCAGTTCCAGATTCGTCAGCTTTCATTCTTTTAAATGCATCTGTCCTGTTAGTGTTCTGACTTGGGAATTAAAAGGGATTAAAACTGCAGCCATTTTTTTCCATGATTTCTCACTCCTAGAACACAACAAACTCACTACAAAGCTTTTTCTGTGCCTTGCATGTACATATCAAATATGTGGAATTCAAAGTATAGAGGTGGTCCAAAAAGGACTTCTTGGATTCCACAAGTGCTTATGACTTTTCAGAATGAAAGATTATTGAATGTTTCCCAAAGCAGCAGCTGTACAAATGGTTTCCGCACTGGGAGTAAGAAATATATGCACTAATCCTTGCATTGGTGATCCATGCCAAAATGACCTGGGGACGAATTGAAACCCCAGAGAGAAATACCTGTTAGCTTTCAGGACCACTGACATGCTAAAATCTCAGGATGTTCAAAGTTTCTTTATTTTCCTATCAGTTCGGTTTGTGAAATCCATTTGTTGCTCCCAAGCAAGTATGTTCCTAACACTTTACTGACCTTTAGTAAGCATACATTGACCTTTGATTTTAGTAGTACACTACCAAATTGATGGATCAGCAAACCCTAAGGTTAATATACATTTGTATGTTAAGATTCTTTATCTTCCCCCCCACCTTGTAATGTTAAACTATTCTTGAAAATTCACAGCCTTGGGGAAGCATATAATAAAACTTGTAAAGAAATGGGGAAGGAGAGAGATTAAGTACAGTTTCTTCATTGTCAGCATTATATCAGCTGATATTTCAAGCATTGTCAGCTCAGGTTTGGTGCTCTTGTATATCTGCCAATTGGTTTTTCATCCCTGACTCAAGGGAATCCTAGTGCACCTTCTCAGATTTGCCTTTGCATCACGTGCATAACCTTTTATCCAGTTCTATGGAGGAGTGTGTGCAGCTATCTAATCCCCTTTCATTTAGGTTGGAACAATATAGCATCTGGTCACATGGCCTTTAGGTCTATAACCTGCCATCCAAACTAGGGTCTATAAATAGGTCCTAATCTTGTACCGTCATTCCTATAGCAGATTCTGTTGAAGTGCAGAACTGCTATTGGATGTTTATAGTTGATTTATCATCAAGTGGTCTGACATATTGGTACTCTTGAATTATGAATGAAACTTAATTTCTCAGAATTTAAATATATCATTAGAAAATTACTAAGAGCAATTTTCTCCCCTTCACATCTGCATAATGAAATTCACTTCAGTGTTGTACTCTCCCTGTGTATATAGATACCATGGAAAAGTCAGGTGTCCAAAAGCTGTATAAAAGGAGTAGGGTGCACATGCAGATTTACAGGAGGGGGACAGAGCAGCTGCACTTTTCCATCCAGATTAGCACTTCTGAGTGTTGAGTGTGCATTCCAGCTTTCAAATATCTGTGTAAAAACCCACATGACTCTCATTAAGAAACTGTTCTGAAGAATCTGATACAATTCTTATTTGAAGTCCATAGAAATTGTCCATGAACACCAGCAAAAATTGGACTGAACTATAAACACAAGGTCTCGTGTTTGTTTTTCGCTTTGAAATACTCATCTGAGTAAAGGCTCTAAAAAACAATAGCAAGACATTAATTTCTGTAATCTACAGAAATTGTTCTGTCCATTAGCCTTTCATTTCTGCCCTGATTTTGGCATTGTGACTGCAAGCATCACTAACATGTAAACTGAGCTGATAGAAGATCTTAAACCATTAGCACTAACGCCTTCCTTTTGCAATTTAATTCCTCTTTCTAAAGGTATGTGTCTCTACCTCTGCTACCCTTTTCACTTCCATCTCTGAGCTCTTTGTGTCATTTCCTTCCCTGTCTACTCACTCAGAATATCTGGAATAGAATACCTGGATGGCTGGGACATCTCCCTCAGTGATGATAAAGAAGCGTTTCTGAGGGCTTATGCAGGAGCAGATGATCTTAGCTGTGGACTAGGTGAATTGCTGAGGTTCCTTCTAATCCTATTTCTCTGGGTGTCCTGGTTTGGGCTGGACTAGAGTTCCCGTTGGTCGGGCAGCGGGAGGAGCTGCAGCACCCTGAGACCCCAGGGGCTCCCCAGGTCCCAGTGTCCTCACCTGTGTGCGGGGGCGGGGGGAGCACAGCTGGAGGGCTCAGCCCGGATTGGCCGATAGTCCGTGTCATGTGACATTGTGCTCACTATATAAAGGCAGGAGGGAGGTGGGAGGGGCTCTCACTTCTGGGAGTGTGGCTGCTGTGACTTTGAGATCGCTGGCTGGGAGCAGGTGGGTGTTGGTTGGCGGGTGGTGAGCAGCTGTATTGTACATTACCTGTTGATACTGCTGTCAGCGTGTTATTCTGTTACTGCTATTAAACTGTTTTTATCTCAACCCGCGAGTCTCCCTTTTCCCCTCCGATTCCCTCCCCATTCCCAAGTGGGGGGAGGGTGGGTGAGTGACTGCGTGGCGTTTAGCTGCTGACCAGGCTCAAACCACGGCACTGGGTTTCATTGAAGCTTAGAATTCAGTGAATGCTCAGAGGATCAAGCTGATTTATCTAACCTCTTTCTATGAAAGAAAAGTGAACACATCTGTTAAAGGTGATCAAATATGCCAAATGTAAAATATTAAGTATCACTTTCGACTGTTAAGTTTGTTAACACAGCAGAAAAGCTGTATTATATGAATCAGGGGCATAGCAGTTGTTTCTTCCTATTTAAATTAAGTACTAGGGATTATATAGGTAATATCAGCATTGGTTGAGAAGTTTTGTAGTTGCTGTCCTGTATAAATTGAACTATAAATTATTACATAGCATTAACAGTCACAAGTGAATCCTCTGACTTGCAAGATTTTCAGTCAGGCTGTTATTCAGATGTGGACTGAATGTTTTAACTACAAGCACTGTACCTATGTAATTTTAAAAAGTTGTTTTATGATTCTTATCAAAGAACTATAATGGCAACATTTGATATTATTTTCTATTATTTGATATTATCATTATAAACAGACTTTGAAATCAGATGGAGAGTATAAAGTATTTCTGGTGTGAATATAGCCAACTATTTATTTTTGTTCTGCCATTCTATTGTTCTTTATATCTCTAAAAATTAACTGTGATGGGTTAACCTTGGCTAGTTGATCTCCCACTCCTCCTCCTCAGCAAGACAGGGGGAGAAAATAAGATGAAAAAAGCTAGTGGGTTGAGATAAGGGCAGGGCAATCATTCACCAACTACTGTTATGGGAAAACATACTTGACCCTGGAAGATTAATTTAATTTCTGATTTGAAATAGGCTAGTATGGCGATTGACAGAATCAAAATTAAAACCATCTTCCCTCACATACCGCTTTATTTCCAGGCTCAACTTCATTCCTTTGTTCCTGACTCTTCTACATCTTCCTTCCCTGCCATGAGTGCCACAGGGGAATAGGAATGGCAGATTGTGGCCAGTTCATAACTATTCATCTCTGTCACTCCTTTCTCATGCTGTTCCCCTGCTCCAGTGTGGGGTACCTCCCATGGGAGACAGTCCTTCATGAATGGCTCGAATGTAGGTCCTTCCCATAGGATATAGTTTTTCATGAACTGCTCCAGTGTGGGCCCTCCCCATGGGGTATAGTCCTTCAGGAACAAACTCTTCCAGTGTAGGTGCCCTGTGGGGTCACAGGTCCTTCCAGAAGACCTGCTCCTCTCCACAGGCTGCAGCTCCTTGCAGGAGCATGCTCCAGCATGGAATCTCCATGCACTGCAGCTTTCTTCAGGACATATCCACTGATGTGGTGTGTGTCATCCTCCATGGGCTGCAGGTGGATATCTGTTCCATCATGGACCTCCATGGGCTGCAGGGGCACAGCCTGCCTTATCATGGTCTTCCACAGGGGCTGCAGGAGAATCTCTGCTCTGGCACCTGGAAAACCTCCTTCCCCTCCTTCACTGACCTTGGTGTCAGCAGGATTGCTTCTCTCACATTTTTTCTCTTCTCTCTCACAGCGTTTTTACCCTTTCTTCAATATGTTATCACAGAGGTGCTACCAACATCACTGGTGGGCTCAGCTTTGCCCAATGATGGGTCCATTTTGGACCTGTCTGGAACTGGCTCTAGCCAAATCAGGGGCAGGTCCTGGTATCTTCTCACAAAAAACACTCCTGACAAAACCTTGCCACATAAATGCAATAAATAAACACATATGAAATTTACATTGCTTCCATTATTTTCTGCAGATTCATCAAGAAAGTATGAAATTTTAAATATGTTTATCTGTTTCCAGGCAACTTACTGTTCTATAAGTGGCTTTCATTACTGATGTTGGCATTCATTTTATTTGTGGTGAAAATACTGCAGAGCATTTGTCTTGTATGTTATATGATACTTTGTATATTGCCTACTTAGACTATTTTTTGTGTTCTAAAAAGACATTATAAGTTTTAGTACTTTCCTTGTCTTCAAAAATTCATGTTGTCCTTGAGCCCATCACTTGTCCTATAGATTACAACATGATTGTATTGCTAGTCTGTTTTTGCAGTGATCAGAAAGGATTTCTCAAACAAAAGATCATTGAACGTTTTAGACTTTAATAATTCCCATTCCTTCTGACTGATGAAATAAAGGGTGAACTGTGTAACTGTTAGGGTTGAGTGTAAAAAAGGCCCCCGTGGATGAATGAACTTCAAGGACCTAGTGGTAATGAATCTGAGTCATGTTATTTTTTGCTGTGTCTGGATTTCTTTGATCCCATTCTCGCTTGAAGAGAGATATCTGTGGTGTGTGCACGTTCTCTCTTTTTTTTTCCCTCAAAATAGTATATATTAACACTGATGACAATAATGGTGGAAGATGGAGTTCTTTTGGAGGAAAGCCAGCATCCTCTGAATTTCCTCCTGCCAGGAAGCTGGAGTGTAGAATACAAACATGATGTTCTGCTCATCTTCTTCAGCACAACCATCAAAGAAAATTCCTCCCGCTGTGTCAGAAGATTATATTAATGCTTGCTAGTACGGCAGGAAGATCTGATAACCGTTTCTGTTCATGTCAAAAAAACGATTTTGAATTTACACTTTTCTTCAAAGATATTTATTTCTATTTCAAGGGGTCTGCTTCATTACATAACTTGTTGTTTTGTTTTATCCCCAGATGGAAACTAAGACCCACCCAGCTGCTAGTTCATTCCCCCCCACAGTGGAACAGGGAAGAGAATCCAAAGAGTAAAAGTGAGAAAAATTGTGGGTTGAGATAAAGACAGTTTAGTAAGTAAAGCAAAAGCCACTGACACAAACAAAGCAAAACAAGGAATTAATTCACCACGTCCCACCGGCAGACAGGAGTTCAGCCATCTCCAGGACAGCTGGGCTCCATCACAAGTAACAATGACTTGATAACACCATCACTAGAAATGTCCCCCCCTTCCTTCTTCCCCCAGTTTAATATGCTGAGCATGACGCCATATGGTGTGAGGTATCCCTTTGGTTAGTTGGGATCCACTGTCCCTGTTCTGTCCCCTCCCAACTTCTTGTGCACCCCCAGGCCACTCACTGGTGGGGTGAGAGTCCGAAAAGGCCTTGGTGCTGTGTAAGCACTGCTCAGCAGTAATGAAAACATCCTTGAGTTATCAATGCTGTCTTCAGCACAAATCCAAAACATAGACCCATACTAGCTACTGTGAAGAAAATTAATTCTGTCCCAGTCAAAACCATCACACTTGTAGTCTCAGATAGAAATATTGTGGGGTTTCTGGGATTTTTTAAGCTTTCTGTCTTTATCAGACTTGAGAAATTACAATCACTATAGGTGCAAGTTTTTAAGTCTGGAATTTCATTAAAAAACACAATTTCAAGATTACTGTAATGAAATAACGTATATTCTTATATATTTATTAGTATAGAAGACGTTTAAATGGAAATACAGTATTGATGTAAAACAAATATTGTGATCCCACAGGTATCATGAGATCTTATGTGAACAAGATGCTCATGAGAGGCTTTCTCTTTCAGTTAGTTAGTCCTACACCGCATCCTGAGGATAATATGTACTCTTTGTATAGAATGGAATAGAGGGACAGATTCCTCCACTTGTTGTTTTTTATCCAATTAAATTGCACTGAGGAAGTTAATACTTTACATGCCAATAAGGTAAGGATCTTTAGTTGAACAGGAGTCCAGCACTTCCAGGACATAACTATATCTTGTGTAAAGTTCTCTTCAGCTCCTCTGCTTTCTCCCTGAGCAAATACCTGAGGGCCCTTACAATGATAAGCCACTCTTGGCTCTTTCCATCCTGACTCTGGCGTCTAGGAAGGAACAATGTTGGATCAGATAAAATAGTATCAAAATCAACCAACCAATCAAACCCCCATTAATATTTCTCCATACTGTTTTTCACCTCACTATTGGTTTCTTACTATCTCTGTAGACTTTTTTGAATCATGATGAGGTAAGTGCTAGATCAAAGATAAGCACGCTGAATATCAGGAAAGAGAAAGTCCTGAGGAGGAGGAATGAGGCAGTACCATGTAGACAAGAGGGCAGAGATGAACAGGTACTCACTGTTGATGGAGAAGGGAAAGAGGAACAGAAGTGTAAGAAAAACTTGGAGATGGGAGAGGACTAAGAGCACTTTCTAGAGATTTATTACACAACCTACCCAATTTGCCCTTGTTTGTTTCCTTCACCCCATCTCTTTTTCAGTAGGTAAAATAAAAATCAAAACCAGTTGCTTGATTTGAAAGGTTGCCTTGTTTGTTAATCATGATTCTATTATGTCTGAATCAGTATATACTTGTAACTTTAATCTTTCCAAGGACTGTAAAATATCAGAAATATCTTTATTGATATCAGCAGCATTTTCCTGGCAATAAAGTGCTATTTCAAATGAGTAATTATATTACTATCTTCTACATTTCTTGCATTATTTCATGGGACTTATTTCACAAGACTGTCTGCTGTCTTACAAGCTTGATTATAGTACATATCTCTATTAGAATCTCATTGTGACTCCCTATTTATAATGATCTAAGTTTAGAAATATTTGATCACATATTAACGGTTGTACAATGTGAGAAGCTGTTTGTATTTCTGTATCAGCAGATTAGGCATCATCTATTTTCTCTCATACATGGTACGGTGAGCTGCAGTGCTGCACTACTTTGTCAGGAAGTAGAGAAGATATATTGGGTATACAACCATAACTGCATCCAGTGAAGAGGTAAGAGTGCTGTTTTAGGCTGTTGTACAGTGCATTTTCTGCTGGCAAACAGGTGTCCCTTTATATTCCAACAGAACTTGGAAATTATTTTTCAAGTTCTCTTCCTCATAAGAAGTATTATGTAAGTTTAAGGAGGATCATGTAAAATATTTATTATATTTATTTATTATAATTAGCATAAGATAACAAGTAAATGTAGTATTTAAGGCTCACTCCTCTCAGCAAAGATATCCGAGCATAATTCCCAATTTATGTTCCCAATTCTTTACTCTCATGGTATTATGGGAAGAATTTAGATTGCAAGATGTAAAGGGAGAAAAGCTTTTGGGCTGCATATATAGCTATTGCTCTCATTAGGTTTCAGTGTGGAATCACTGGGCTTTGTTTGGCTGAATACATCTGACATTTTCCCTTTCATTTGAATGGAGATATGGTCAGACTTCAGTGATTACGTACACTGCAGTAGAGGCGAAATAATTTAGTCTTCGATCTGCAGATTTCCGGAGGCAGCAAGGCAAGTAGAAACATTTTTTTTTTTTTCCTATTCTTGATCAGGCTTTTTATCAGCCATGTGGAACCACTTTTGTTTGCTCAGTCACAGTTAGACTGAGGTACAGTTTAATAAGATCCATGTGTTAGAAGGGTTTTTAAGCCAAATACTGAAGACTCTTCTCATTCCATGTTGGAACACAATATAAATCCTGCACACATATATATGCATATGCATACATGTGTGTATGTGCATACATGTCTATAGATACACATATATTTTTCAGTTGTTTAGAGATTGTTCCACACAAGCTTCAACACTTCAAAATTCCAGAAATATTGCAGCTAAATTCCACTGCAGTTTCTGTTTCCCTTCTTGAAGGTTACAAAGTTAGATACTTAATCTAAACTGTGGTATGGATAGGATTAAAACATTTTCTGTTTAATGAGGAGATACTCAAGGACATATCATTATTGTATTTAGAGGTGGTTTGGATACAGCAGTGCTGTGACAGTGCAAGGCAATGGGTGTTTCAAGACTGGATGTGGCTTCAAAACATGAAATATGAATCCACTTTGCTGAATTTATCCTAGGGAAAAGAAGTCAAGACCTGTAACTATTTTTCCATGTCTCAGCAGTTCAGACAACAAGATGAAATATGATAAGAACAGAATCCTAAAAAGAATAAAATGGATTTTGTTACGAACAAGAATCCTCTCAGTATTATTTCCAGGATTTTCCAGGACTGATTCTATGTATGGGACTAGCTTTGCGGTGGTGTAACAGCCTCTCAGTGGCATCAATCCAGAAAAGGACTGTATAACGAAGAGAAGAACAAGACCCATTGTTCCCAACAGGAAGACAGCTTTCTGAGTTAAATGAACAAAATAACTGAGTGATTGCGTTGTTTCTTCTCTGCAAGAGAAGACACAGCTAGAGATAGAGGTGCATATTCACAGCACATGGCTAGCTTGCTACCAAATCTAAGAATGGCTTTGCTAACAGGAATAGCATAAACAATATCCCCAAAAAATGTCAGCTGCTGTGGAAATGTTGCAAGTCAATCCACAGTGAGGAAGTTCATCAGTGCTCACTGCAGTCACCACCAAGTGTGAAAAAGTAGCTTTGAAAGCTAAGCCAATCCATAATTTTCTGAACAAGAAGCTATTTCATAGTAGAAGGAGGAATAAGTACCCAGGAAAACTGAATGGAAGTGGAGACAATTTACTGCCGTAGGCATAGAGCTAGTGGAATTGCTATTTGTCAGAAAGTGACCTTTTCCTCTTCAGTGGATCTACTATCATATTGACCTATCTTAAAATCAAAGTAATTGCTATCCACTGTGTGCTACCTTGGGATTAGAATGTATTCTGTCTGACTTTTATGTATCTCAACTGCTATTCACAGACTAGCAAGTAAACAAATTCAGTTTTAGACTAGTTGACTCAGTTGTTTCACTGAAGGAAGCTGATGGATAAGACTTTCCTTGACTCTACTCTCCTTTTTACTTACTGCAGAGTCTTTCTTGGTCACTTCTCTGTAAATGAGATCATCAACCAAATTAGAATTTAATAGTGTTTTTCAATTAAAGTTTGGAAAATTGGAGGGGGGATAATGCTTCTGGGAGGGTGGAGTGGCGTTTTTCTTCTGTGAGACTGAAGGAACTTAATTTCTAGATAAAATTTATTTTCAAAAATTTGTTTCTTTCTACAGCCATGGGCAAGATTGTACATTTATGTTGTGTGTTCCCTGGATTGATTCCTACAATACAAAAGAGTTTCAAATGACACCTCATGCAGAGTAATGCAAATCCTACTTGAATAGGGTCCTCAATATGCTTGAAAGCAGCCAATTTACATCAACAATGGTGTAAGCTTCTTTTGGCTGATATTTCAGAGTTGAAAATAAGGTCTTCACAAATATTTTGTTTGCAACACAGTATCTCCCCACACTGAACTGCCATGGTGACTGAAACGGGTTGCATTTCTGTTTCTGTCTAGAAGAACATTTAGCAATCTCAAAGTCCAAGATCTGTAATTCAAGGCCATCCTGTGCTATGAGTCAGGAAACTTTGGGCAGCCCTCACACTACTAAATTTGAATCTTCTTAAATTATAAGACTTTCAATCTTAACTTTCCCAGTCCTCTTACCATGCAGTTGGAAATGCAACAGAGCCCTGCTGGTGTCAAGGGATTCTGGTCTTTCTTCACAACATATTGAATATTTCAGACTATATTTGATTTTCTGAAATTAGATGATCTCATGGTCCCCAATTTCCAGGGACCACCCAGGTTGTTGCTCAGAATCAGTCTCCAACAGTTCATTCTTCCTGAAGCAGTTTTTACCCCCTGGAATCTTCCTCTACACAGAGTTCAGAAAATTATTAGTTTTCAATTTTAATTGGAGCTTGCCTTTTTTCCTCCCTCCCCAAATGTTAGCATTTCCTGTGAAAATAAAATTTTGAGTTTCAACCAGGTTTTAACAAAGAATCTAACTGCCATAAAACTTGGTCATAGTAAACTGCAAGCCAAACTGTGGAAACTCTTCATGCCAGTGCTCAAAGCAGCCCAAACCACAGTCATCCTGCCTAGAAATTAATCAAAACAGCAAAGACAACACTGAATATGGCTTTCAGCTAGATTTTTACCAGCCTTCTGGAAATGAAACACACATTGGAACCAAATGTTGTTTAAATCAAATGAGTGATTATAGCAGGCGGTAAGACATGAGACATGTTCACTCATTAGTGATCTACTGGAATGTATTTGTGGCTTGGACATCCTCTTGACTCCTGAGAATCTTTCTCCTGTTGCATTTCCCACTATCATTTCTTTTTCCCTTCTTGGCAGAAGAGCCACAGCCATTTTAATTAGCTGTCTTTAAATGGATTAAAATTATTTTCTCTGGTCAAAATGGATAAAGTGCTAAAACAAATTAATTACTAAGAATTTTCTCTGTCAGTTCCTTCTGACTGAGAAGAAAGGATTTAAATCACATCAAGAGGGTCTATTTTAGAATATTCTTTCTACTGATTACTTGACATGAGGGAAAAGCCTGTTAGATATAAGGTACTCCCAAAAACATTGAAAGCCATTTTCTTTTGCACATATTTTGTCCTGTACGTAAGGTTTTCTTCTTGGGAAGTCATTCTGCTATTTCCCAAATTCTAGCTAATTTTAATTTTCATTTCACAGAGAATGATATTCTGTGTGATCAGTTAAGATGAAATCTCATCACTGTGGTCTGGAATTCTCTTTAAAAGATGACAGGTAGCCCCATATCTTGCAACAAGAATCCTACTGCAAACTAGGCAAAATTGGATAGTGCTTTCATATAACATTCATTAAGCAAATCAGCAGTGGATATAGCACTATATGGGAAGAGTTTTATGGTCCTGAAGTTGGGAATGATACCTTTTAGTTCTGATTACCACCTTGTAATCTTATGGAAAGGTAGTTCAAATATCTGCTTGTAATTTGAGAACATCAGTGGCCACTCACAATATATTATGAAAGTTTCCTAAGATATCTATAGCTTTTTGTTTCTGTCTGCATATTTCCATATAGTCATATCAGTTAAGAATGTGTTTTACTTAAAAAAAAATAATCTTCACCCTGTCTTGTAACACAAGTTGAATAACCCTGAAATGTTTTGCTGAAAAGTGAATTCATTCAAAAAACCCCAAATCTCAAAAATATTAATGCTTACATTTTTCCATATGTAATTAACCTTTTTATTTTCCTCGGAATTTCAATAAACAAATCAAATCATCCAGCTAATCTGGGGTAAAATCAAATCTTTTCATTACAGGCTAAAATAAATTTACACATGTGTAAAAACATTTATTATAAACATCTGCTGACAGAATAACCATTTGGTTGATGTTGTTGTACTCAAAAAACATAGAGAGCAACCAAGAATTGAGTCCAGTGAATATTTGGTCATCAGCAGCTTAACACACTTTTAGTAAAAGGATCTTCACTGGTGTTATCTCACTTTCTATATTTTTGTATAAATGAAACACAGAAGAGCTCTGTTGTTTGCCATACTTTTTCTCTAAATGAGTCAAACATGGATTTCCGTTTCCATAAATCCATATATATACATAAGAATATAATTCACATATGACTTCATTTTACCACTGTCCCAAATCCAATCCCAAAATTTAATATAAGTAAATGTTCAATGTGCAACTCTTTTAGAGATATCTTTTCTCATTTGTTTCTCATTGAAGCCAGTAATGTAAATTTAACATTCATAAATTCTATAAAGTTATTTTTATCAAGAATGCTTCACAGAAAATTAATAAAATGAAAGAGACTGCCTGTCCTCAAATAGACAAAGTTTTGTTTTCATATAAATTTTGAAAGTTAAGGAACAAAGTGCTGTCTGTACTTTTTCTCATCCATTCTGCCACGAGGGACAAATTTTGAAACTTCATAAATAGAAAAAGTTGGGAAAGGGATAAAGAGTTTCTAATGCCTTTCTGTCTATAAGATGATTTTTTTTTTTTTTTTAAGAGAAAAAAAAGACATAATCCTGAAATATAAACACTAAAAAAAAAAAAAAAATTTGGATTATTTTAAATCTCAATTGAAATTTTTGTAATTAAAAAAAAATCACAATTAGTTTATTATTTTGTTAAAAATAAATAATACTTTCTGATCAAATAACAGTTTGTGCTATTTTGGGAGTTTTTACAGTTGTAATATGATAACGACATTCCAATAAGGTCTTTTGGTGTCCTTAACTCTTGAGAAAAGCTACAGGATATTTCATTACATCAAATGTCCTCAACTGCTGCATCGCCAAGAAATGAAAATCAGTATCGAATGTGCAACTAAATAATCAGAATGGTGTATGCAACTTTTTGACTGACTATGCGGCCCCATCCATAGGAAGCAAATGTATGTGTTAGTCAATGCGGTCCTGACTCCAAAAAGCTTGTTCAGGGTGGGCACCATGTTATTCAATCACTCTTGGAGATCTCTGATGTCTTGCTGGTACTTCGGATCTAGACAAGTTAAAGAAACTCTCCTAATCACCCACCAAACCCAGAAATGTCCTCCATAGGTTCAAAGGGTTCTAGGAAAACTATATCTGAAACACGTACTTGAAAACTAATTATGTATCCCTTTGTTAGTAATTCTTGTTAGTGGTACTACTGTGGTAAAGGCTCCCTTACCAGATAGTTACCTCAAAATGTTCTCGATCCATCTATTTCTTCAAGAATTGGACTTTTCTACTGAAATTTGTTCTGTGTGGTCTTTTTTTTCCCTTTTTATAGAGCAGCATCAGCTTGCAGAGTGGTTCCCATTGCATGTATTTCAATGTGCTATAGAAGAACAGTGCCCTTATTAACTACTTAAGCTGAACTCATATTTCACATGGCAGCAGTTACACTGCTAAAAGCAAATTCTGCCAAGATCAAATCATGTACAGCTGGTTTTGATGTGAACACCAGCACCCTCTCTTCCCCCTTTGCGTGCCTGACCTTGGGTGTGATTGTTGCTGACATGGTCACTTAGCAGGAACTTATAGCAGGTAGAATGAAAAGACTTACAAGAGTGTTAAGGTAACTTAATAACATACTGTTTTACCAGAGGGAAAAAAAAATAGTTTAATGGTTGCAGCAAATATCTCCTATTCATTCAAAATTGTTGTGAACATTTGTATCTTTCTATAGCCAGTATTTGAAGGGGAAATACTTGCAGTAACCTAGCTAGCAACAGTGGCTGATTGAAATCATTACAGTAATTCCATAAAACTTCATTGAAGTTCTTCTGTCTTGGCCAGTTGTCAGATATGCTTTTCATATTTTGGGATATAATTTGATGAATGCAAAAAACAGTACTTAAAAGAATGACCAAAATTACAGATAAGGCCAGAAACAAGGTAGAAACCTATGTAAACAATGTTCTAACCCTTGTGAGAAGGCACAGCATTAGGCTTTTATGTTTTAACTTTTTGATGTGAATTGTTGCTGACCTAAGTGATTATTTAAAACTTGGGACGGCACCAGTTGTAGCTAGGATGAGAAACTGATGGTAGATGGTCTCTAGTTTATTTGCAAAAGACATACAAAATTCCACTTCCCTTATATCAAGAATCCAGCAGCAGATAGTTTATTTGCTCACAGCTTCAAGTCCCTATAACAGAACCAGAGAAAAGCATATCCATATCTGTCTCCTGGTTTTTCTTATGGCTATGCTCCCAGTCCTTAATCTGGTGGTATATTTGGCATTCTGCTCTTCTCCAGCTTCCTTCATCTTTCATCTCTTCACATAAACATACAAACCTCCATTAAAAGAATAAAAAGTCTATAAAGCTCTTTCATTCAGATATAAATTGTACAAGCTTTTTTTTTTTTACACTGCATGGCAATGTATTTCAATGTTTGGGATATGTGTCTAGGACAATTTGAAGAATTCCTAATTCTTTTTTCTTGTTACTCATTACACTCATCAAGTTTTCTGTGATTTGATATCAAGCATAGCAGATGTTCCATGTGGTTCTTCTTAACTAGCTGTATGCAAACATAAGTGCACACTGCTTCTGAGTGCTCATGGGGTAGACTGGGTAGACTATTACTTGCCACTAGCAATAAGCAGCAATTAAACTGAGGTAGAAATACTTTATCAAAACTTGTGATCAGGACAACAGTATGCTCTTTCATCTGATGCACAAAGATACTTATTTCCCTTCATGCAGTACTGCACTTTTGCATCTAATGTGCTGAATTTGCTGTCAGTTCATCTGAACTGGTTTATCAGTTGGAGAAAAATCCTTACTCAGCAGATGCCTCTTCTGGTTTTAATTTGCAAATCTAGTGTTGTCTTGAAAGAAGACAAACTGAGGAAAAAAACTTCCTGGGCAATAGCATCTAGCTTGGACAACATCTAGCTATACTGAATAGGGAACTGAACTTAAGGGTTTATGAATTTGCACCAAGATACAAGTCAGCCTTTTTTCTTTTGGGGGCGGGAGGAGACTTGTGTGGGTTAGCTGAGGACTTGAAATGGCTTTATTCTGACTGAGATGTTGAGTTGGTTTGACATTTTTTAAAAACCCAAAACAATTTATCATGAGCTCTTCATAAGATTTTATAACCATCATTGGATGTGGTTATGTACACACAGAAGAAATATTGTATTAATTCTGTTGTTTTACCATGTCCAGTTCTGATTTAAAGGATGCAGACTTCAAGCCAACTGGCAATGTTATTTTCTCATTGTCAGAAATGATCTCTACTTTTACATCTGTACACATCTAAGTTTTAACTCAACCCAGAGTGTATCACTTTCCAACTTAAATGCCTTCTTTGGTGGTAATGTATTCTTTAGCCTTAAATATATAGTATTTATGTCTATATATAGAGACACACACATGTTGAGAACAATTACATGTGTGTGTATGTATATGTAGATTTCAATGTACATTTTTCAAGAGCACACAGCACAGAGAACACTTTAATTATTAGTAACCAATTCTAGTATCTAAATTAAGCTGTAAATGAAAGAAAGTAGACATAATTCTCTTTCACTGGCAGTTTATGCTCACATATGCACCAGAATCTCTGTGTAAGGTCACTGTCATTGGTTCCATAATAATTTTCCACTGCCTTGAGTCCCTTTGAGGCCATCAAGTCCAATCTCCTGCTCAGAGCAGGCCTCACTAGATCATTAACAAAGTAGTAAAAGAAAAAATAACATTTCCAAGACTTGAAATTGATGACAGTGTTTAAAACTCTGAGCTATGTGTTCTGTTGATAGAAATTGCTACCACAGGAACTGTTCTTTTAACAGGAATTATAACTTAATCTCTTTAGTACTCTAAATCACAAAGTAAAAAGGCTAGTGACCAATGAAAATACTTCAGTCAGATTATTCTAATCAAGAAATACTTATCGAAGTTTTATTACAAGCTACATTTAAAAACCCATGTTAATAGCAACTCTAGGACACTTTTCAAAACCTTAATTTATTCAACTGCATCATAAGAAAATAAATAACATTTTCTGCTTTAGATTTATCTTGTTTGGCCTGTAATAATGGAGAGAGGCATGAGATTCTAACAACGGATTAAAGAAATCAGGGGACAAAATATTCAGAATAATATGCTGTAGCTTGTTATTTATCTTTTTCTAGAACAATCCAGTTTATTCTTTTACTTATGCAGGAAGCAACTTTGGAAATAACAGCCAGTGTGGAAAATATTCTAGCTCAGCCAGAAGTTTACACACACAGACAATGTTCAGTTGCAGTGTTACCTGTGTCTTCTTGCTGCTGTTATCTTGATCACTTATGTTGTTTTCAAAGGGCATATCTATTTCCAAGAACCAAATAAACATTTCAGACCATGCTAAGATATTAAAAAAATATATTAAAAAAAAAAAAAAATAAAGAGAAAGAAAAACTAGTGCTCCTACTTTTTTCTTCTGGCTATGCTCTCAGCACTTAATCTGGTCATATCTTTGACACTCTGTTGCTCTAGCCTCTCAGTTCTGTCAGTCTTTGAAGACATGGAAATCTGCATAGGATACAGGAAAAACCCACTGAATGCTTTTGTTCATAATGAGAACACTGCTATACAGCTGATGAACATACAGACCTCAGTGGTTCCAGAGAACAAGGGTAGATTTTTAGATGCTATCCTATTTGTTTGCTTCAACAGTGGGTGTTCCTTTCAAGATTCCTTGAAGAGATTTGATCTTCAAAAAACATGTTCCTTGACAACAAGGCTTTCTTTGAACTGAACATTTATACTAGCCATCACCAATTATCTTTCTCAATGGATGCTTGAAGTAAGGACCTCATATAAAAATAGATTTTTTTTATTGAAAGTTCTCCTTTCCTGGTTGTTGGATCACAAAACTAGAAATGTCAAATTGTTGGCTAATAGACTTCAGGAGTTGTCCTATAGTTTGGGAGCAGAATGTGATACATTTTCTATCCCCTTTAATCACTTAAAATAACTGTCCTTTTCCAGAACAGTTGAAATCCTGGAAGATATTCTTACAAAAGAAACATGAGCCACCTAGCTGAACATACTTTTTTGCACTTCATAATTACTTGAAGAAAGAGCCATTGGCCCAGATTATCCTGCCTAAATCTACAAACAAAGAAAACATTCAGTGTGACACCTCTTTCTGAAAGGAGCAATGAAGGGATGGAGACTTGAAGCTGTCTATATTATTTGTTAGTACAGCATCTTGCATTTCTGCTTCAAGGATTGTCAGAAACCTGCAGTGGGTGTCTAGAATTTAATGCAGGGTATGGAGGACAACAGAGAAGGATGGAGAGAGAGTGACCTAAATGTGCTCATAGGGAAGATCTTTGGTGTGTCCAAAGAAGGGCAATGAGTCTTATGAGGAATGGTTGAGGGAACTGGGGTTGTTTAGTCTGGAGAAAAGGAGGCTGATGGGAGACCTTATCGCTCTCTACAACAACCTGCAAGAAGGTTGTAGCAAGGTGGGTGTTGGTCTCTTCTCCCAAGTAACAAGCAATAGAACAAGAGAAAATGTCCTCAAGTTGCACCAGGGAGATTTAGATTGGATATTGGGAAAAATTTCTTCACCAAAAGGGTTGTCAACTATTGGAACAGGCTGCCAAGGAAAGTGATTGAGTCACCATCCCTGGAGATATTTAAAAGACGTGGAGATGTGACACTTAGGAACATGGTTTAGTGGTGGCCTTGGGAGCATTAGGTTAACAATTGGACTCAATGATCTTAAAGGATTCTATGATTGTGTCTTCCTCATGTCCCTCCACCATCATGAAATATGACAGGAAAAAGGTCTCAGATACTAATTTGGTTTCCATTTCTGTAGAATATATTAAAGGTTGTGAAGGAACTATATTTATCCTTGCTAAAGCCCTGTGAGACTGACTAGTCTGTAATCACATAGGAAGCCTGTGGCAAAACATAATTTGAACTTGTGCCTTCTGCTTCCTAGTTCAACCATTGGCTTTTCCTTTTTTTTTTTTTTTTTTTTTTTTTTTTTTTCTTGTGGGGCTCCTTGAGGGCAAGGACAAGGGATCAGTTGGTGGTATGGAGCTGTAAAAGGACAAGACAGAGTCAGTTCAGAGGCAATATGTGTGAATCAGCTTTGCATTTGATAAAATCTCAGATCTATTAAAACTTCAAATCTTTTTGTCAGGGCAAGCCTACTTCTCCACATTAGACCAACACTGAAAATGGGGATAGCTGGTTCACAAAGAAGACATTCTAGGCTAATATATTTAGAGCATGTTTTGTGAAACTCAGTCTGTTTTGTTCTCCTCCAGGACCAGTGTATAGTCTTCAGTTGTTTTTGTTTAAGTTAACAACTGGAAGAAACGCCCTTCCTCTGAGATCATTGATGGCTTACAAACTTTGCCATAATGTTCTAACTTTCCCCTTTAGAGCAGCATTTACTGTGCCAGCAGTTAAGCTGAGCATAGTAATTTAATTTTAACTTTATCAAATATGAATCATCACAATCCAAACTTAAAAAGGATTTGTTATCCTTTTTAACAAAATATCAGTTCTAAATAACTACAATAAAATTCATAGGGAACATAAAAATTATTAAATCTTTTGGTATGTTTTTTATGCCAGAATAAAGGTCCTCCTTTTGATAATCTCAAGCATAAACAGTCAATAAGGGCATTGTGCAAAATGTCTTATTTATAGTGGCTAGAATCCTTTTTATTTCATCAGTAATACCATACATCATCTTGACATTTATCATTCATTTAATCTAGGTAAACTTATTATGTCTGATGTAATTCCACTGAGATAAATCTGTTGTATGCTTTTTGTTTTATTTCTAGCATTGATGGGAGTTTAGAACCATGTTAATTGGAAGAAGGAACACTTTTTTTGCTACTAATTAACTCACTATTATTTTGAAACAATAAACTGTATTCTCATTACACAACTTCTTAAGGAGATTATTCTATTTTTTTACAGGAAAAAAGTTATAAGAAACTACTTATGGGTCATAAATCTCTTACCTTTCAGTGTGATCTATGGCTCATGCTAATATTACTTCCTCAGTTTCAGCAAAAAATATCCTTCAGATTTTTTCACTTGTCTGCTCCTAAATGTCAGAATCCCATGAAATTTCAGAATGAGATGGCAAACACAGAGTGTACTCCTGAATTTTTTAAAATACTACCCAGTCATTCACGTCTGATGTAGCAAGTATTCCTCCAGGTGAGCTATTCTCTGTGAAGTTCAGTTAATAAATACAGTGATGGCAGACTCAGGAAATGTTACTATACTTTTAGTTTTCCTGGTGCCTGGCTCACATAACCAATCTCACTCAGTCACACAGAATTATAGAATGATCTAGGCTAGAAGAGACCTCTGGAGGTCATCTGATCTAGTACCCTGCTTAAAACAGGGCCAACTTTGAAGTTAGGTTCAAATATTGATCAGGGTCATATGCAGTCGAGTTTGGAATATCATTATGGATGGTGAACCTAAAACTTCTCCAAGTAAATGGTTCCAGCATTTAATTGCTCTCAGGGTGAAAAGATTTTCCCAGGAAGGTGTGGCTGAAGATTCAGAATTTGCTTGAAAATTTTCATCACAATATCAGTTGTTTCAGAGAGGGAGAGAGACTGAGACAGACTTTGTGCGGTGATTTATGGCTTGTTTTTTTTTTGCAGTTATTCTGAAGTATTCTACCACTGGATGCTTAGCAATAAAAAGTGGAAAGCTCAATTTTCATGGGGTAGCTATTTAAAACTTGACCTACACTGCCTGAAACAACTGCCCAGAACTCCCCCCTCCAGCACACACACACAAAACAAAACCACATTTTATAAGCACTTGGGATAAGAAAACAGTTCTCCCTCCAACATCTGAATCAAAGTGTGGAAAGGTGTCTCTGAGCAGAAAAGTAATACCAGATTGAAAAGAAGTAAAAGCTGGGGCTTGGATGTAGCTGAGTCCGCCGTCCAGAGCAGCAGCCTAGACAGAGGATTTGAGTGAGACCCCTTTCTTCCCATATCTGTATATTTTTCTTGCTGCTCTAGGTACTGAGTTTCTGTTTTATTCACCTGGGGCTGACCCCATTCCTGTGCTACATTATGAAGGTTGTGGACATCAAAATAAAACTAACACTTTCTTTTGTTTGCTATGGTGCTCTTGCTGTCATTCCTATCTCCCTGTTGACATGCAGGAACTGATTGCAGGTCCATGTCCCTGCCTGTGTAGAGTTAGTCAGCTGCGTTGGACACTTCTTCCCCTCTCCTGTGGGAAAGACATGATCCAGCAGGTTTTCATATACTTTATGCTGAGTAATCACATATAGTGTTAATACACTCATGGCCAATCTGGCTTTTTCTGAGACACAATTTACAGAGAGGTAAGAGGTTCTAGCCTTAGGCACTCATATTAACTTTCTGGTGACAATTTAAGATTTCTTTCCTTCTGTTCTATAAGGCTACCCCTACTATTCAGAGGAAGAAGTAGACATGCAGGCAAGACATATGCGGTTCATCCTTCTCCCATCCCAGAAGAGCTTACCAGGACAGACCCCAGAGTCTGTCTTATCTTCAGAGAACTTCCTTGGCATCCATAGATGCTTTCTTCCTATCCCGATAGTATTTACTGGGGGTGGATAATAACCCCAGTTATCATACACTTTTTTTTTTTTTTTTCTGTTTTAGAGCAGTCCCTAAATCTGTATTATCCCTTATGCTATAAATTAATGAGTAGAACACTATTTACCTATCTCTGCTAATAATGTTGGTTTATGTTACAATGGACATACTAAAGAAAACATTGTAATATTGCTATTTAAACATTCAGCTGTACCCACAGCAAAATCATAAAGTACAGTATCAGACTGTCTTTCAAGATGAAGATCATCTGTCTAAAAAAGAAGCAGAAATTGTAAGGAAAAACAGAAAAGGAAAGAGGAATCTCTTTTGGGATTTGAGTCAGTAAAGCACGGGGTTAATATTTTGGCTTTCAGGTACTGAATGTGCTCCTTGAATACTTCCTCTGATGACCTAAACATGGCCTGCAATAGTCCTCATAGTTTCCTATCTTAAATAACTAGAAGGTTGATTGTGATTTTATCTTCTTTTTTACTGAGACAGTTATATGAGAATGCTGACCTTCAGTTAACTGCCTGTTTCCTCTTCACAGGGTACACAGGACGTGAGAGCTTGGTTCAATTAGACACGTTGAGTTGCATGTAAGTGGAGGCCTTGATCTCCACAGGAGATAGAATTGTTTTAGTTCACATGTTATGGTACCTTTGTGGTCTGCTTGTTATAAAAGGGCAATCCCTGACTCATTTCTACCTTGCTAGTGTACATACAATGACTGGTACAGTAAAAATACTGCCATGCTTGCCAGTGTGGCTAGTAACAGCCACAATTTAAATGTGTTAACAGATCTTCAGCATCTCAGGCTGTACTGCTGTGTAGCTATTTAAATCAATTTGTACACAACTTGAACTGTTAAAAATGCCATGACAGTTTATTTCCTTTGGGAGAAGAAAGGGTTAGACCCTACTGAGATCATTGCTTTCTAGCTGAGGGTCCATCAGGAGATTCTGCACAGGATGAAATGAGCATAGCTGTTATGTAGTACTGGGAGATAATATGGAATAGGAATTTTTTTAAGTACTAGTATACACATAGCTGAGCCAGCATAAGGCAAGCAATATAAGGAAGATAAGAGTTTGGATGAACTGTGAACTCAAGACTTAACATTGTCTTATCTATCAAACAGATAGCTGGACTTGGAGGTTCATATCCACAGCAGGGCTTTAGGTTTTGATGGGTTGTATTTTGGAATATCTAACTTCCCCCAAAGACTGTGTAGGGGCACAGGTTCCTAAGCTAGAATAATAGATCCCACCAGACAGCTGCCTAAAAGTTAGCTAATAGAGTGCTTGAAGTTTCAGTACTTACTTTGCTTTTGCATCTGGACTGCAAGAACTACTATACCTGTCAGGCTGGAAGGGCAATTGCTAAATAAGTTCATCTCTGCTTTGTGCTTCTGGAGAGAAACACAGACCTTGGAACGTTCACCAGATGGTGAAGCAGAGAACAAATTTGGCCCACAGCTCTGATCATTAAATCACTTCTGAAGGGTGGAGCATGCATTATAAAGAAAAAAATTTTTTAACTGTTTTCCAATTTGCCTCCTAATTCTGTTTCATGGATTTCTTAAGGTTGTTTCACCAATGTTTTAGATTGTTGACACAATGCTTTATGATAGGTTTATGGGGAATGAGACAAAACAACAAAAGCTACATAAGCAGCTATTCATTAATTCTGTCATTATGGCATAAATCGATCAGTCTGTCTCACTGAGAGGGAATGGTCATTCCTTACTGAATAACACATTTTTGCTTTCATTGGTTCCATGATCATTTTTAATTACAATAAAACATTCTTCAAAGACACTTTTAAACATGATATTCTATAGCTTTCTAGTGTGTCTTAAAATGAGACTTGACACATTTTGTTAGTGGATTGTGTGATGTGGCAGTTAAGGTAAGAAGAGACTCATCTAGTCCCATTTTACAGCAATGTAGACACACAGATGCTACTGTAACTCCAGCAATCACTGCCCACTCTGTCCTAGAGGACTTAATAGATCAGTAAGAAGAAACTCATATCTGTTCTGAAGAACTGTTGAATGGATGGAAAAGGACAAAAATGATGGCAAGTCCTTTTAGCATAGGTTTTAATGGTAAAAACTGCTTAATTTATAGGGGTTAGGTGAAAAATTAACTGACATCTACAAATTACTTTGAACTTCTTTAAAACAAAATATTCCAGGGCCACCATGTCCTAATATTATTTAGTTGCTGGAAAAAGGCAAGCACAGTGTTTCATTGTTGTTTTGTTCCTTTTTTCACTCTTTTCCTAATTCCTCAGGCTAAGAGTATTCCTCAGTAGCATCAGATATTAATATCTTTCAATATCACTTATTAGCACTAAAATGGTTTTACCTAGAAGGTTTTTCCTGGACTGAGGTTTCCATTTACTACCATTGCAATGACACAGAAAAAGCTGACGATCCATGATTTACAGAGCTCAGGACTGGAATCATGTTGTTTAATTTTAATTTGCCTGTTCCGTCCCATAATCAACGGAGAGGAATAATTACTTCCAGGGGGCAATGATCCCATTTACAGTCTGAATAATGTTCTGCAAATGACCATCTTTTTTGACAATGCAGAAACCTGGGGTGATTAGGCTTCTATTTTATGTTACTAACTAAATGCTTATACTGGGAAGGAATGAATATATGAAGCCTTATCAATAAGTGCTAGACAGGCCTAGATACAGGAGATTAATCAGAAGGTCTTGGAAGAAGTAGCAGTAAAACAATATTGTGAATGTATTCAGACGCATTTTTGTGCTGTTTATAATCATTGATCATATGGTAGTGACCCATTGCAGGAAAACTTTTTTTGCCTTATCTTGCTGTTAATTCTGTTTCTGCCCTTTCAGATCAGTAAATGGCTGGCACATATTTCCGTTTCTCTCTATCAAATCTTCCAGACTGAGTTGTTGTGCTTTATATGAATGCTGTTGTTCTGAGAGTTGGGATTTAGTCATAACTTCACAAGCTAATGATAAATGCATCACGGAATATTGATGGAAATCTTGCATTTGCTAGCACAAAGAACTAATAATAAGTAAAAAGTCTATTTTAGCTTCTTTCAGGTCAACATCAGATCAGCTGAAACTGAACTGTGCCTTTTAAGCTTTCCTTGGTTGCAATGTGTCATCTTAATTATTGTACAGTGTGCATCATGCACTTTTGCAACAGCATTTTACCTTATACTTCTTTACACTGGCAAAAAGTGCTAATATAATAAATCATAACTTGTCAAATGCAGGAAATTAGAGGATTCAAGTGGTATATTCTTATCTTTCAAGGACTATCATTATCTAACTAGTTTATCTTTCACTCATGAGAACTGTAGTTGAATTATTTGGTGATATGATTTTTCCCCATACTACTATGCACATGTTATGCTTTCCTTTTAACTCTGCTTAGATATATCCAAAAGAAAATATGAAAGGAAGACAATAATTTAATAGAGAGGAAGAAGGAGAATATGTGAGAAACAGAAGCAACAGAAAGACTAGTTGATTTCATTCATTCAACTTACTTGAGTGTATCTGTAAGCAAACACTCTTTCTGTATCCCCAGATTGTATACTGGTAATCTTGCCAGCATATATATATATGGCTGCAATGTCACTAGCAGGGATATTGTAATATGTTTATTCCTTTAATTTCTATATGCTATAGATCATATTCACTTAGTTCCAGCTGCCTAGAAAAGGTGGCAGGAGATCTCATTCAACTAAGAGATATAATTAGACTAGTGAAATGTATGTGTAAGCTTGGGGCTTCAATTGGACAGTGATTTTCAGAAGAGAATGAGCAGCAGTGCTGTTTGGTTGTGTGGCTTCACCTTTATGTGTTTTGTAACATACCACATCACATTGCATTATAGAAGGATGGGGTGAGAGGGCCACTGGGAGCTCCTATAGATAGCACAGTGCAGAATTTGCCATAGGGCACACCAGTGCTCCCAGAAATGGTATTAAATCAGCTGGTAACCAGTAACAGGTCAGCTCTGAATAGCTACCAACATAAATCTCACCGTGTTAATATCCTGTCAAGAACATGAGGTGTAGGTTGGGTTTTTCTTGGGTTTTGGGTCTTTTTTTTCTTCTCTGTAGGATTACCCTTTGGTTTAAATTCCATTTGGCATATTGTCGGCTCACAGGTTTCCCAGAAATTCATTCTAGCACTGGTGAATGAATTATCACATACCTAATGTGATTAATGTGTATATGAAAATAAGCTTTCCTATAAGTGAAGAGATATAAAAATAAGCTTCCCATGGCCATTTGTGATTACAAAGACTACATCCATCTTATTCTGGAAATTCGTGTAATTTCACATTCAAATAAAGTTAGTGTGTGTGTGCACCACATTTAATAAAGGTAATATGAAAATCACTTTGTCATATCTACAGTGAACCAGTGTTACTATATATGTGACTGTCAAAATCAATATGCATGCTAAATATTGTAGTATAGCTTTAAGTACCCACATTTTTCATATTCCATTGAAGAAATCATATTTTCAAAATGCATTTGCCAGTCATCATAAAGATATGTATATATATAAAAAAGATTGTTGGATTGTTTCCAGCTGAGATTATTGTCTTACTGTGCTAGGTGCTGCACGCATTTAGGAGATAAAATAAAACTGTTGTCATGAAGTACTGGTAATACAGGGACATAAGGAATATTTTCTTTCCTTGATCTTTGTGTTAAATAGTCTTACCCATATATTTGGATGGTGACCAGAGAACGTGGGCAAAATCTTTACAGCTGTAGAGTTCACTGTAACTTTTAACTTTAGGAGCCCTCTCACCTACTGCAGCCATCCCAAAAACCCCTAAAATGCATCTTCAGAAGCTGGCTAAGCTAGCCAGGAGGGAAAGATAGAATATATTTGTCTGATAGGGCCAAATAAAGTAGGATCCTTCTGCTCAGTGTTGTGAATGACTTCTGAATGCCCTCTTAAACTGGACACCTAAGCTTCATTGCAGAAAGAACAGAAGAGGCTGATCCCATGATACTCACTAGTCTAGGGGCTAGACACTGGCCTACAGGAGGCACAAAATCAGAATTAATGACTAAATCAGGTCAGGGGCCCAAACTCACATCCTACATGTGTATTGGAAGTAGCTTCTGGAATGCAGCTACAGACAAACTTTATCACCCCTCCAGGGAGCCACCCCTTCCTCTGGGAGGTGGCTGCAGGGCTGCCCTCAACACTGTGAACTGTGGGACTACAGGGATGACTCTGTCTACCCTCAGCTTCCTGCTCTAAAGTTCCTGTTATTAATTTGTCTGCTTTCAGGTAATTCTGCTACACCTAAGTACCCTATATACAAATGACCAAGTTGATTTTCCTTCTCTCAGCCTTTGAGGAGCTGAGTTGATTGAACTCCTTGTAAGCCTCTGAAAAAAAATTGTGACTCCCCCAAAACTTCCTGAAGATTCTCAGACTTTTTCAGACAGTAGTACTGGGTACAATATTCTGATAAGAGTCTTACCAGCTCTCTGTGCAGAGGGAAGGTCATTTCCCTAATTTCTAGATATCACTATTTATGCATCCAAAAATTGCATTAGGCTTTCTACTTCAACACAGTACTCAAGAGCCCATGCTGGGGTGATTATCTGTGATGATGATCTCTGCTTTAGCTGGAGATCTTGCAGTGATATGATGCACTAGTGTGTTTTCCTATCATTATTTCTAGTTTATGTTCCTTGGGTTTTTTAAATAAAAAAGTTCTGTCTACATTGAATTTGCTTCTATTCCTTACACTTTCTGAATCTGGTATCAGATGAAACAAATATATCATATACAATTGAACATTTTGCATTATCTTAAATACCCAGTCCATTATTTTTTGTACAAGCCTTGTTCTATAAGAATTTTTCCAGATTTTTTCAGAAAGTCAGTGGGGTCAGTATGTTCAAAAAGGATTTTAAGTTACTTATGCACCAATGTGTGAATCAAGACAGATCAGATTTAATTCAAACCTCTCTCACTAATTTACACAGGCTTTAGATATAGGGTGAAATAGCCAGATTTTTGAGAACTCCAAACACACAAAACATATCTGCAGCAGTACTTGGGATGAACAAAATTGTATATTACCCATTGAATTATCACAGTCCACTTGGCAGACTTCACCCAAATTTCTGCATGGTATGGTTGGTATGGTTGGTTATTCACAGTTGAATATGTCATTTTCTTAGGATTAATTTTAGCTGTTAGCCTTGCTCAAAATACTAGGACCTGATTTTCAGATCCACTAGAAAACAGCTTGTTAGGTTTTTATGGATTAAAACATACCTCACCTTTGGCAGATTTAACAAGTACATGATCTCTTCCTCTGTTAAGAAGTCCTCAGAAGACAACAACTGTGAGAATTAAACCCTGTGTGCTCTCACTTTTTCTTAACTCTATTCAAAAGAGAGACACAGAACAGATCTAGCATATTACTGTGTTGTTTTAAATGCACATTAGAGAAACCAAGGGCTATTGCTGTTTAAAATAGCCATAAAATTGTTTTAATCTGCCTCAGAGAGAAAAAGGTTGGTTCTACGTTTGGGGTGAAGTAAGGATTCTTTATCCTGTCTTTTTACAAAGCTCTATGTGACAGCCTTGCATCTCCTACATACAGCAATGTGTTTAGGTTAGCAGATGTGTTTTGAGGTTATTCAAGGGCACATGGGTTTTTATGTGTAAGTATGACAAATGATTGAATTAGCTCAATCTAATCAGAATTATCTAATTACAGTAACAACTGGTACAAATTCTGTATACCTATCAGAAACAGAGTAATCACATTCCATACACAGATCTTAATAATTTATAACTAGTTGAAAAAGGGAAGTTGAACCACTTGCACCAGAAAAGAGTTCTGCAGTTTTATCTGTTTCAGCCTAACATATCAAGACAAGATTTGGAACTAAACAAGTAATTTGGTTTTACATACTCAGAAAACACTATGGATAAAAGAACAGTTCAATCCTGTAATGTAATACCAGTAATAAAGGGCTGTGTTAAGAAAAAGTAGGTAACTTTAAATAGACAGTCTAAGCAAAAGGGTAATTTTTGCCTCCTATTAAATTTCAGAAACCAACACATGGAACCCTGTTTTGGAAAGTGTTGGTCAACTTAAGTTGAATTAGTTTCAGTTCTTAATAGTATCATGTCAGCAGACCAAATCCCTGGCAAGTTCATACTTGCTTAGGCAAAAAAAAAATAGCATCACTGAAAGCACATACTTGAATGACAGTGCTGAGTCCCAGCTCTCAGTCTTTTGACACAACAGCAAATTCCTTACCAGAACTGAAACTGTTAAGTGACATGTTGCTGACTGATTAATGCTCTAGCACTGTCTCCAGTTGCACCACAGAGGTGTTATTTTCTGAAGAGGTGCAACAGCATTGCACATCAATACCCAAGAAAATACAGTTATATAAAGTTGGTCTATAGAAGTTGTGTTTGCAGTAATGTGGTCACAGGTTTTGGTGTGCATTTGTCTTTTGTCAAAAACAATAATAGGCCCATTTTGCATATATAGCCCTTAAAACAGTTAAAATATAAGTAAAAAATTATTCCACTTTTATACATAGGAATGCTGAGGGACTGAGCTTTTCAGTAGGTTTCAGAAGATGTTAAAACAGAGATTGGACCCCAAGTCTCCTACCATAAGCTGTTCTCCAGCCACTCTGCCATGAAAATGTTATTTCTGATTTCCAGAAGTGAAACTGCATTTTGCATTCTTATTTCAATTTTATCAGTAGACTAGGAGTCTAAATGATATTTTTTTCAGTAATTTTAGTGGTTGCCTTCTTTTTCTTTGTCTGTATTTGTTTTCCCATCTCCATGAAAATCTAATTTAACTTGTAAACCCTTGAGGACTTCATGTTTATTTTTACCTTATTAATATTTAATAATAATAATGGACTGATACTAAATATAGCAGATATAGACACTCTGGCAGCATAAGAATCCCTCCTTTCATTTTTGTTTACACTTTGTTTCACTTTGTTAAAAAGGTAGAATTCTATTTTTGTGATTCCAGTGTGTAACCTTCTTGGAGCTTCTGAAATCTTCTTTCAGACATAAAAAAATGTAAGTTTTCCAGCATGTAGTGTGATATGCTGTTCTGCTGTTCTGAATATTCTTAAAAATATCATGCAATATTGAGGTGCATTTCAAGGGGTGCTACCAAAATCATACAATATTCAGGTGCATTTCAGGGGGTGTTACCAAAGCTCATGATCAACTTTATTTAAAAATCTGAATTTAATCTTGATGAGTGGTAAGACCTCCCTATGTCACTATGGGACAGGATCCATCTGTTAGAAGTGAACATCCTACCATTCCTGACTTACCACTTTAAAGTCCTGCCAGTTCTCTTAGCACTTTTATCTAAAAGTCTTAGATCATATGTGTAAAAACTTCCTCTGGAAAGGCAAAAAGTTCCCTAGTACTATGACTAAAACATAACCGTGAGAGAGATAAAGGTAAATTTGGCACTTAGTAGATGGAAAATGTAGAATCTGCCTGTTTTGTTAAAATATTCCATGTCACATGAATACACCCTGTGGGTAATAATAACAGAAAGTCTTACCATACAAGAATCCTAGGACTCCAAAGATGAAAGAATTACATAACCATGAAATGGGCAACTCTCTGTTATATCTCCTTCCTTTTTTTACTTTATTCATTCTAGAAGTTTCATATCAAACACTGCTCTCAGGTTTGTAACTGGCACAACTATGCAATTAACAGAAAAAACATTTTGCATGGTTACCTGGGTACCCATCCTTAGTCGGGTCCACCAGCATTATCTTCCCAGTCTAGTCCTATCACACCATATAAGTAAAAGTGAGAATGGATCAAGACTAACAGGAGACTGAAGCCTGAGATTGTTTGAGCTCTTAGTTAGGCTGGTGATAAGTAATAGGAATACAAAGGTAGGGCAGATACTGGAAGTGAGGATATGGATTACCGTGCTTAAGTGGCAGCAGAATGTGGATGTCTGCTGAAGTCAAGGTAACAGCTCTCCCTGACGTAACACAGAAAAAAATCAGTCTTACACAAAATCACAGGCATGGCAACAAGTTTATAATTTGGCTGTCCTAAGAGATGTTTTGCTCACTCTTTTCACAACTGTAGAAAAGAATAATGTCACTTCTATTTACACCAACTAGGATAAATATTTATGAAATATTTTGCCCCTCAAGTTTCATGACATAAAGCATGCAAAACTAATCCCATGTTCGGAAAAGCTGACACCTTCCTCTGGAACATGTAGCACAGATTTCTGTTATTGCACAGCAGTGAATAACAATTACCATTGATCTGATTCACAGCAAACATTTTTGTGGCTTCAGTAGATCATGTGAATACAAAGCAAGACTGAAGTTCAGAACCTTAAAAACTGCATTATTACAGCAGAAAAAGAGAAAAAATCTCCATCCTGAGTACTGAAAATCAAGTCTGTACAATGATTTCTTTTTCCTCTTTGTTTTTAAAATATATCTAGCTTTAAATTCAAGTACACATCACCATGTCTACTGTTGCCAGTGTAGCTGATGAGGAAGCGTTGTGTGATTTCTGACAACATCCGAGTAGAATAACAATCATTTCAGAGCTGGACTTGAAGCCTCCTTTTGAAATCAAGTGCAGCAGAGGACATCCTGCAAGAATTTTCCCCCCTCTTCTCCTTGTGTGGAAGTATTCCTAAAGACATCATGCATATTCACAAGGGCTGACTACCATCAGCCACACTGGGTTCCAGCTGGAGGTCTTTTAATAACCAAGTGATACTTAAGATTTCTTCCTCCTGTGTTAGAAAAGGTGTTGCCAGTAGCAGATAGGATCTGGCTCTCAGAAAAAAAACAGTTGTGATTTTGCATCTGCCACTTGTTGAGTGATTGTGTGCAACTTCTTTATGTGTCTTTTTGCCTGCATAGATTGAGCTCTTTTGAACAGGAATTGTCTTAATACTGTAGTACAGTATGGATCTTTTCTAAGTTGAGACATTGCTAAAAAATAATAAAAAGATACAATTCTGCCTTATGTGACATGGCTGGATGTCTATTATTGTTTTGTTCCTTTACAATGTTTTTCCTTTGTTCTTCACTCTGGACCCTTATACTATGTCCTGAACTCACTGCAATACAAAACCAACATGATATTTGCAGCAATCCAAGATAAATATTCATTGTTTCAATTACTTTGGTGCAGAAATAGTAAATAGAATAGTGAATAGGAACATCTGGAGCAGTATTTGGACCAATTTTCCAAATTACTGCAGAAATTTGACCTGTGTATTCTAAACTTGCCTGTGTCCCTTGTATTTTAAACAGTACTTATGCCAGATCTCTATCAAGGTGAGACAATTCATCTCAACAGGACTGACCCACTGGTAAATAAAAGATCACTTTAATCACTTTAAGTTATCACAAGACTTTATAATAAAAGATGCACTTTCCTGATTATACATCCTTGTCAGAAATACCAGGAGAGTGACTGAGTTTTGTGTGGCTTGCGTATCTGCTTTAAGGCTGCTGTAACAGCAAATCTTGGCAGAATTAAATATGAATCTTTGCATGTGGTTTCTATAAATCCAACATTTTCCACTTTACAATCCAGAAAAGATGATTGAGCAGATGGTAATGCAAGCCACTGGATTTATGCAATTTTTTGCTAAAACTGGGAGTTTTCACTCTCAAGAGCAGCTTATACATGAAGGGACTGAAAAGGCTGAATACTGATTTTTTGGCAAAGCACCATGCTCACATAACTTAGGTATACAAATACTAGTTATAAATAAGCTGACTGTAGGAGGTACAGAAAACAAATTCTTTCTGTGTCAATGAATTATCTCTCAAGTCAACTTCATTATGCATATATGTGTGTATATATATATATATATATATTTCTGTGCAATCTTTTAATCCATTTATAAAACAATGAACTAATGCCTGTCTGAATTTAGGTAATTTAGATAAAATATGTTAAGACCAAAAAATCTAAGGACCAGAATGCATGAAACATGAGCTGGGACATAATAACAAATGCATTTTTATTTTAGGAATTCTTCTCAGGAGCTGCTGTAATCAGTGACTCACTGCATAACTTATTAATAATGCTTCATGAGATGCTCTTTCAGCAGGTTTTCAACTTTCCTATTGGGGCCCCATGCAAACTAAAAAAAAATCCCTGCATTTTATTATTTCTCTGTTAGTCTTCCAAGTTTTCCCTGAAGGCTGAAGTCTCTCTGCTTTGCCTGGGAACTGTGTGCAGAACGAGGAGGTCCCACGATACTTTCAATGACTGTGCTTTCATGTTTGTCACTGGATGATTCTTTTTGTCACAGGATCTTTCCAGGGTATCTATCTGTCATCCTTATCCAAGATTTCCAGTCAAAAACACTGTATTAACCTTACCATAAGGTCATGGAAGGAAAATCCACCTCTTCTACTATCAGGCACAGCAACACTGATGTTGAGCATGTGCTCATTCTCAGGCATCTCTGTAGTCAGTAGGAAGCAAGGGGATTTTTCAGGAAATAATTCAGCCAATTTAAGACCAGAGTGACCTTCCAGCAGTGCCTTTCACTTGCTCTTTAACACAGAGATTCCTTGGGCCATCGAGTGTCCCACCAGGACCTATGTTTTTACCATGTCTGTCACCAATGTACTTGTGTTGACAGTCTTGCTGTGGATGGACTTCCGTGCCCTGTGAGAGTTAACCAGCCTTCACATAGACACTGTGCGGGCTGTGAAGAGCAGTGTTTAGGACCAGCATCCTAGACTGAAAAATCCTCCAGTGGGGATTGTCTTTATTTGCAACTCATACAGAGTTGAGCACATTTTTTGGCTCTTTACACTGAGCAATAATTCTTAATAACAGCACTGTCTGCAGGCCAGAAATGCTCTGATTCATCTCAGCTTGTAATTCTGAAGCCTGTATTAATGTTTCTTCATCAGCATTTTTTTCTGAATGGATCCTACATACTTTCATACTAATTGGGGTGTGATTTTTATTCTTTTTTAATTGTGGCTTCCAGCCTCCCCTACCCTTTATAAATGCCTTTTAGATTTTCCATTGCCTGCTTGATGCTGCAAAACCCCAATACATTAAAATGCCCACTAGCCTTGGAATGTATCCTGGTAGTGCTTCACAGCATAAATCATTGCAGAACACTCTCAGGACTCCAGCAGTCTCCTGAAGTCTGTTGACCAATTGCAAGAGCTTTGTGATTCACCGCTGCCATTCTTGTGAATTTCCCCAAAGAATCATTAAGGATGTTGTATGGTTAGAATATTATAACTTCATAATCATATGCAGGTAATTTAAATGAAGGGCACAGCTCTTTCTCTTGCTGTCAAAAACATGTCTGTTGCCTATTACCTCTGAAAGTCCCCCCCTCCCATTCAGCCTTTGCTCAGAGTCCACATTTCTGATCAGTAGCAGATGGAAGAAAATGATTAAACTTACACATAAGGACCAGATCCCGCAGTCCTAGCTTCTTTCTTATTTTGGCAGTTTTCCTACTGACTTCAGTGCCAGAGTAATAAATGTAGAAGGACAGCTGGATCTGCAGCAAAGATATTATTGTCAACTTCCTCTATGTTTCTCAGAATATTTTTCACAGACTGATTATTGAAACATAGGAAAGAATATTTTCCCTACCCAATTTCTTGGTTGTATTCACTATGTCTAATGAGATTCCACTGTGCCAAAGTAATGCATTTTAAATTTAACATTAAATTGTAATTCACAATAGCTATGTTGCAAAAGGAGTGATAGCATTCAAAAGACTTGACATTGGTCTGGTACATGTGAATCCTCTTTCCTGAGGACTATCTGTGGGATCATGGGTAAATCCTTCAACTATTTTGTCCTTCTGTTCCAAGATAATAATTAATCCTTTTTAAATACTTTTTGAATATCTGGGTAAAATAACATTGCAGGTAGTAAGTACCATTGTGAATACCATAAAGCATATATAGATCACAGTGGCCACCCAATGCAATGTAGTTTACATCAAAGATCACTCACAGTGAATCATTCCACATGGACTTGTCTACTTTAAAAGGAGCTGATTTGTTTCCAGGGTCTAACAAACAATTGAAGTGAGTCATTATTTTAACATTGTATACCTTTCCGGTTTATAAGCAGTAGTGAGAACAATCTGGAAATTAGATCAGAAGGTATTTTCATTTTTACAAATCATAGTCCCAGACTTTGTCTTCTACATTGTGTTGTCTCCTTATACTGCAGATATTTTGGGGATTTGGGTTTTATTTACATTTAATTCTAAATCTCTAACACAGAAATCTTGTTAAAAATCTGCATGTAAATAAGGAATGACAGCACATCCATTAACAAATATGCATTTGGTAAGTATAAATCATCACAGTTCCAGTAAATTCAGTAGAAGAAGGATGATCCCATGGTTAGATTATTCAGGCAGAATTTCCTTCTCTGTCCATATGTTTCCTGCATGACTTTGAATGTCTAAGCCTCATCCTATTTTCCTTTTACTTATTTAATTGAAACATCAAATTTTCTAGGCTCTCTCTGTTACAGATGGAGAAAAAAAGGCACCTCCAATGTGCCTGCCCATTATCTATATACACCCTTGGGATGGGACTGAGCAGAACTTAGGTGTTTGATTCTGATAGGTGCTTAACCACCTTTGTGAACCTGGTCCTTATTCTTTCTGTGTCTCTTCTTCATTTTTAAAATAGAAATAATTTTAATACTCTCCTAAGATTATTTTGCTGTTGTTGTTGACACCTAAAGAAATTATTAATAATGTATCAGTGAACCGAAACCAGTGAAGTGTGGGAAGACCAGTCAACAGCTTCTTAACACAGCTCTTAATACTGGTAAACAAGACAGAGGATTTCAACACATATATAGTAGCAGCAAGAATTTAGCATCCACAGTTTGAGATCATGGGAAAGATCTAGCAATATAAAATGTACTGTGCCTTGCTGGTTTGGGCATAACTAGTGTAGATTGGATGTAAATGAAATAGTGTAAGTAAGTTTGACTGAGGTCCAAGCATTTCTCCAAGAGGCAAAATTAAAGGATTAGGTCACTGTAATATTCTCAGTGCTCTTGTGTAGATTACCCCAGACCTATTCACAAGTATGTTATTTTATTCTGCTCTAAAGCCAAAGTTTATCTCATAGGCTTTTCTGTAAATTCATTGAACTGATTTCACAATCAGAAGTACATGAAGTTTTTCTGAGTGCTCATGGTATTATTCATTGTTACGATTCGCCGTTTGTATATAGTGTCATGTGTACTCATGATTTCCATCTTGGTATGTACAGATGCACTCATTGCTCTGCAGTTTTTAAATTACAGCCCCCCTGAAATCCATAGGAGTTTCAATTCCTGAAGAGTAGAAATGCTTGTGAGAGGCAGAAATAAGAGGGAATAACAAAAAGAAAGTTGGCTTAATAATAGTGTAAAGAGGAACAATCAGATAGTAGGCAAATACAGAGGAGGTAAAGGCAATTTAACATGGGTCAATAGGTTGTAATAAAACAGTGAGATGAAACTAAGCAAAAGAAAATTTAGGTTGAAAACCTGGGAACTTCTAGTAGAGAGCTTTACTATGCTAAAAATAGTCTTCTGGAGAGGTCAGTGGAAACATTATCAGGTGAATCAATTTCTTACAGAATGGAAAGGCTTTGAGTACAGGGGAAAATATACCACTAGAAATGGACAAGTGGGTTTACCTAGTGTTTCCTTTCTTCACTGTGCAACTGAGGGATGTTTGAGAATTAGGAAAAAATATAAATTAAGAGGGAGAGATACAGGTTTGATTCCCAGACTTGATACAGATTTTCTGTGAGAACTTGATTAAATCACTGAGATTCTCATTTAGAGCTGACTGGGAAATGAATTTCTCTATGTAGAATGTCAAGGTTCAGGGAGAAAAAAAAAATGTCCTTAACCAGGATGAACTTTGGCATATTGCACCGCAATGAAATTCTGTGGGAATAAGAAAGGCAATGACCTCCCATTCCCTTGGTACGACTCAGCTCCCTGGCTGTTCACTTGGCAACCATCTGGAGTCAGAGCACTGAGGTATCCTTCCAGCAGGTGTAACTTGTGCTTACAGTGTTTCCTCTATGGCAGTCTGAGTAAAGCACAAATAACAACATGTGCCCACAAGGTTAGATGTTCAGCCTACTCTCTCCTTGCTCCGCAACAGCTTCTCTGCTTTTCTTATATACTGAGCTGAAACAGAACAAGCTCTTCCTTGTTACTGCCTCTGGGAGGGCTACTTCAGATCTCACAGTGGAGGCTGCTTGGGGTTTTGTTGGCTACTAGGAGAGGAGAGAGAGCAGCAGCGTTTATATTTGCAGCTTTGCTCCCTTCTGACTTTGTGCCACTGGGAACTCTGTATCTACAGCAGCTGCCAGGACAAGGATAACTGCAGTATTGGATCTCTCCCTGAGCTCCTTTGTGGAACAATGTACAGTTGTCATATAGAAAACCCACGCCGTGATCTGCTTCTTTGGTAAATGAATATCCAACACATTTCCCCATTACTTGCACTGTCACAGTTGCTGAGTTTTCGCTGCCTTATGGGCAATCTGTGAAATGAATGCTCCTCACAACCCACAGTCACTTGCACAACAAACAGCCACTAAACATTTTGCTGCCTTAGGCAACCAAGGATTGACTGATATGTGTGAACTGTCTCTGGCTGCTTGTTCCTCCATTTGCTGTTCCAAGCTATACGGGTTCCTGTTCACTGCTCTGTTTGCTGTCTGAGTTGTCTCTTAGCAGAGAGCCCAGAATGCAGCAGGTGTGAGGAAGGGGAACAAAGAAACTGATAGTTCTTAGAATTCAACTAACCCTACATCCTCCTGCTAGGTAATGGCATTTTTGAACATACAATTTTAATTTTTCTTCCCAAAGATTAGTCTCTAACTGCCTGCCTGCACACACTGCATTTTCTTTCCCCATCAGTGATGGCCCTCAATCAACTGCTTTAACTAGTCTGTGCTGTGGTTGCAGGCAACTCACCATGGGAGCATCGCTATCAGTGACTGTGCCTCTGTAACACATATTATTTTATAACCTGGAAATGACACAGACCTGTTCAGCTGTCAATACTAAGTCCTACAGCTTATTTGGCTTAATATAAATATATTGTTAGAGTGCAAATTTTCTCTAAGATGATCACCTACAGCTGGAAATTAGTAAAATATGAAGAGACCCATAGTTAGCTATATAATGTAATCTCCTGTTTATTACCCATGAGATTTCAATAATAGTTGTGCCCAGAACTCTCATGTGCAAACAGCTGATATTGTATTAGGGGATGTATTCAGATGACATGAGAGACAGTCTTTGTCTCAGTCTAAATAGGCAGGACAAAGACTGGAAGAAATGTTTGCTGTTGCAAAGGTGAGTGACAACACAATAAGTGACAGCATATTTGACATGGGAAACAGTTAAATCTTATCTCAGTGCTTTTACAAGTCCTTCTTCCTCTTCAGTCTCATTCTAATATTTCATTCAGCTGTGTTCAAGCAGGATTTATACATGCATAATATATATAGCTGCCAGCAACAGAGGTGACCTGCAAGAAGAATTCTTAATATCATACTCTAGTGAGTTATATGTGTAAAATAACCCTGAAATTAAATCTCTAAATGACTACCTAAAGCTCTCTGTTACCTTCTGGTTTGGCTGATACTTGGCAAAGAAGCTTTTATTCATGTATACTAATTTTTGGACTGCAGATAATGCTGATGAAAGAAGCAGATGTTAGGAGATGACTGGACATTCATGTTAAAAATTTCAATCTGCTGCATTGACATCTTGTATATGGGCCTGTTTTTTATTGATGAATCACAGCACCATTAGTCAGTCACTACAAGGGGCTACAAGCCAGTCTCCTTTTAGTACTAGAGGCAGATGCTTGACTCCTTGTGTATAAAAAGTGTCTTCAACCACTGCTACAAACAGGATCTCAGTATACCAAAGTACTCCTGTCTTAAGCATCTGCAGAAACAGACTCCAGCAGAAAACATCAAGGAGCAGTGTTATGTGCCTTGAATGTGTCCCCTGCAACTCCAGGGCTATTAAATAACAGACTGAGGCAGGAACTGCGGTTAGCTAAAGCAGAACTTGGTGCATTGCCATAACATAATAAAGGTCACTTCCATGTAGTAAGAAGGATTGCTTTTGCTCTGAGTCAGTATATCTCACCAGGATACATGGTAAATGGGGTGTGCAGTGTCAAACAGAATCCTCTTTTCAGACCACTGAATAGCAACAGTGTCAACGCACTATGCCAAACATACTACCTCCAGGATTTCTGTAGGGAATGTACTACCCAATCTAATTTGGTTGGCAAAGCCATATATTTTGAGTCTACTAAGCCATCTTCCTGTTCAACATATCCTAGTGTGCTGAATATTTCAATTAATTTTTACTGCAAGCAGACTGAAGCAAAATACAACCTTAATTCTCCATCCTCAGCACAGATAATCTGTAATTCATTGTTAAACATGCATGTAAACCTCTGCAGAACGGAAGCCAAAATAGAGTTTAATGTAGATACTGCATTCAAACTCCTTAAGCATGAAGTAAAACATGACCAGTTTATTTTCTCTTTTCTTTGGATTTATGCAGATTAGTTTGAATAATTTCCAAATCTCAATTCTCGCCAATAGGTGGCACCAACATTTTCTACTTTCTTCAT
Organism: Tyto alba; assembly: GCF_018691265.1. Lineage (NCBI taxonomy): Eukaryota > Metazoa > Chordata > Aves > Strigiformes > Tytonidae > Tyto > Tyto alba. The sequence goes on along the minus strand of NW_024881316.1, from coordinate 35,807,742 downwards.
GACACATTTCCAGTAGCTAGATTTAAAGTCTATCCCAGTGCTAAATTATCTGTTAAATCATGAAGAGTTCTGTTCTGTTCTTTTTCATGCAGATTGTGGCTGATCATTATGCAGTGGTACATGTTTTGTTCTCTAAACATTTCACAAACTTTGTGTGGGATGTTTTACTAGATACATTACCAATAATTCAGACTGCTGTTCTCTTTCATGTTGTGGGAGTTATTTTAACAATACTTTATTGGAGCCTGTGTTTAGGGTGGGGGTTTTTTTATGTTTGATGGCTTTCTTCAGCCAAAAATGTTACTGTATGTATCAACTTTTTTTAAAAAATGATCTTTCCTTCCCCCCTCTGCAGGTAATAAAAAACTGAAAAGTAGATTTGTAAAGAAAGTCAGCTAGTATTTTTTCCTGCTTCAAGATTGTATTACTGCAGCTTTTACAGCCAGGATTCTACTGAAAGTAATTTAATAGTTATTGCCTGAAATTTTTCAGTCGTGTGAATTTTATAGTTGTTTTGGAGAGTATGATACTAAAACTCTGCCACAGGAAAAGTGACTGGAACCAAAGGCAGGCACAGCTGCAACAAACTCAATTAATTGATTCAGAGAATATTCACTGCCTTTTTTTGGAGGGATCATCTTTATGCCAAACAGACAGATCCACTACAAGTAACCAGTAACTGCATTACAGTCCAATGGTTTTGTTTTCAAATCATAATTTGCCTGTTGAAGTTTAATTCTCAATGGTCAAAAGACTTTAGTTTCCCAATTGAGATTCACAGACAAGATCATTTTCTTAATCTCTCCCTTTGAAGTTACAATCATTGTTACAAGAATTTGTTTGCAGGACAGTAATAGTCATTCTGTGAATCATAATCCCAAGTTTTATAACTGTCATATTTTTAGGGATGAAAGGTTTGATTCACAAACTATTTTCTATTCACCTGAACTCCTGGCACTTCTGGTCAGGAAGCAAGAATGTTGTTCCATCTAAAATGTATAGGTTAGATCCTGCCTGCCTACCTGCCTATGTGCACAAATCATTTCAAAATGTTTATTAATTTTTCTGTTCTGAGGAACATTGTGAAAATGGAACCTATCACATGGATGACTGCCAAGATTAATGAAAGTTTGGGCATCCAAGCGCCAATTACACAGAAGTTAATCTCCTCCTAACATAATTTATACACCTGATTTGTCATATTTATGTCTTACTTTTCCATGAATCAAACCAAACTTCTTTATTGATCCTGTACACCTTGTTACATTCTGAATATTCACTTTCCCTCATATTCACAGACTTGTCAGGTGCTTAGAGCCATTTCTTAAATTAAACGCCACATTTGCATATACAATATGAGCACATAAGCTGAAACAACTCCTAAGACAAAAAATTAACCAACGATATTCTTTACATTTCTCATAACCTTGTGGTCAAGTTTTGTTCATGCCATACTAATCAACAAGTTTATCTAAAATCCATTGGCAACAACTGAAAATGCCCTTTGACTTGAATGTAAAGCTCTTGAATTACTCTAATGACTTCAGTGGTGTGAATATGCCCTCAAATGGAGACATTACCTTAACCAAACTTTTCAGGAAACTCGATGCATTTAAAATAGTCATTATCCCACTTCTTAAATGATTTAACATTTTGCTGGCCTTTATACAGCCTTAATTGACCTCTCCCTTTTTTTTTGCTGAACTTTCTGGAGTTTTCCATTTCTCTACAAGTGAACAATTCCAAAACACACACCTATGGCTGAAACTTGTTTAATTTGGGATTTTAGGTATCCACCCTGTATTGCAAAAGTAGGTTGTGTGATGCAATATTGTTTTCAGCAGCAGACTTTGTAAAACAAGTATTGAGTAATCAGAATATATCTTTATCCTTCTGTGTGCTTAGCAACCTTACAGGTCTGGATGACAAAAAGAATTTGCCCTTGGTCAGCAATTTAGCAAGACACCAGTCAGGAGGAAAAATAAAAGCTTTGCTTATATTTTGCAATGAACAGGGAATGACTATAGAACCTCACAGTCACGTTGTTTTATATTAGAGCAGCATTTGAAATCTTTCACTTTTAGATCTGGGCAGCTCTAGGGAGGTCTGGAAGCAGGAACAAGAAACTTTCTCTTTTTGCATCCTATACAGTAGCTGACAGAACAGCTCTACAAGCACAAGATATTTCTTCACCTTGCTGTTAGCACTAAACAGATATTGTTCAATAATGATTAGATTTAGAAATAAGTAAAATAAAATAAAGAAAATAAGTAAATGCTACTTAATATGCTTCAATATGCTTCTCAAATACATCATAAAAAACAGTGTGATGAATATGTGACAGAAACCTAAGGGGATCAGATTAAGACCTGTGAAAATATTGATGCTTCCCAAAGAAATCCATGAGAAAAGGGCTTATTAACATCACTCAAGTCTCACACTGTACCCCAGAGTCCAACAAGAAGATACCATGTGGTTGATATATAGTCCATATAGGAAGTAGATCAGAGCAGCAGCTACCCGTACCTATCTAATTGTAGTCATGCTACAGCTGGTGTTGAAGTGACTATGTTGAGAGAGTTTATATATTCAGAAGCAGAAGAGCAAGAAGGCACTCTCTTGCACAAGGTTTGTGTGTCCCTTACTGAATAACACAACCTGAGTCCTCCTCTGCTATTGGGCACCCAAAAACAGTTAGTCAAAGGAGTTATGATTATATTTAACTGATCTGACAGGTCTGAGGGGGTACCTGAAGTCGGAATTGTTGCTGACTTTGTACTTGTTAACTGCCTTGCACTTAGCCTCTGTCCAGACTTCAGGCAACTCCCACACTCACAGAAAGCAATGCTGGAATTTAGAATTTCAGTGTTGAATTGTCTGCCTGCTAATTCTGTAGGAACAGAAGGGACACATGAACTCTTCTAGGTCAAGCATAGAGTACAATTTACAGTTCAACATGTACTGGACCAGATACTGCAGAGCAGGGAAACCCTGGTTTCCAAATGCGTATCCCCTGCCCAGTCTCCTGAATACTACAAAAGGCATGGAATAGCAAGGGCAGGCAGCTCCCATCTCAAGGTCATAGTCTGGGTCACTTCTGATTTCCAGGATAAGTGTAACTGTTGGGCACAGGTTTCCAGATTCACCCTGACTCACGCTCCTTTCTGCTCTGAAAGGAGAGAGTTTTTAAAATAATTAAGCAAACATAGATGAAGTTGGCCACTTGGTAGGAAGAAAGTACTGCTGAAATTATAGTCAAACCCAATTTTGGAAGACAAATACCTCTAAAAGTCTGCTGCCTGTGGCTAAATAGAACATGGTTCTAACTCTCACTATCTACAGTCTATATGTCTACACTGGAACTAGTGACTTTAGGCTCAATAGAAGGAAATAGATGCTTTTAAATAATGAGTCATCTGACCTATTTTAGATATCTCTGTCAGGAAGAGACAAATGAAGGTCTTGAAGTGTTTGGTTTTTTTCCACTGACTCTTAAAGAAATCCAGATAACTAGATCAGAAACTATCCATGTAGGTGAATCTGACCTCATGTATCCTGGAGCACCCACTGCTAAGTTGCAATTCACAATATCCAATTTAGGCAGTGGCTGACAATGCTATGCTAACATTTATAGCTTAGCTAAGAATCTGTGTAGAGGTGGTACAGCTGGTTGGCAAGGAACAAACAAGCAATTAAAGGAGTACATTTGCTTCCCCTGAATTCAGACTCTGTGGTTTTGTTTTTATGGCTTTATGAGAGAAGCAGCAGTCTTTGCTAACCTAAGTCTCACAGCAGACAGAAATGTCTGTATGAGGGAAGGCAGAAAAAATTACATCTAAGAACATTAGTTTCTGGGGGGAAGGAGAGGAATAACAGCTTGCTTTTTGACCAATAGTACATTTATTAAAGTAGAAAATGAGTATCTAAATTTGGTTTCTGGAAATCTAGTCATTCACAAGTAAATGCCTAAGTTTTTGATAAATTCAGTGGAGTAAGATAAGCTTGCTGAAGTTGTACATAACTTAGGTACCTCCTCCTCTCCACTGACTGTAGCAACCCCTGAGGGTGATCTGCCTAAATCAGATGTCAATCCACCTGGAAACGAGGAGTTCCTGGGGCCTCCGTCCACGCAGAACGAGTCTCCACCATCACATCTCTTCTAGTGACTGGCAGGGTTAGCTCAATCCTTGCTTAATCTGGATGGCAGTGGCACTCTTGCATGAGAGGTTAGTGCCTATCTCTCCCTGCTTCTAAGCAAGTACAGGTGACAGTTAAGCATCTGTGAAATTTTCAGGCTAAGAAGTCTAAGGCTGAGATGTCACTTCAGGAATACAAAATCCTAAAGCACTAGAAAACAGCAGACTGGACCCTTTTTTAGATCTTCAGACTGTTTTACATGTCTCAGATCTCGCCAGATGTGATCATGATATTCATTACAATACTTCAGTATAGGTCACAACTTGAGCTTTTGTTTCCAAGGGTCTGTTATATCAAGAATTCACAATGATCTCTCAGCTGTATGTATATTATTCTCTCATTTTATGTTGTTTTTAAGCATTTCAGTTGATAATTTTTAAATTATATTGTTCCATTAGCTCATGTGGGCCTGAAATTTCTGTGTTCTCAAAAAAACACAAATATGACTGCTTCAGTTTTTATTAATGTTGCATTAATATATGTGAAGATATTCTTGTAACATTTAATATATGTGAGGATATTCTTGTAACATCAGATCTATCAGTTAACCCATATTTAAGAAACTTCATCTTGGACTATTTTGATACTGCTTTCCCTTGCCCATCTTTGTTTTCATCAATACAGGATGAAATTAAATGTATTCATATCTTAACTTCCTAAAAAATAAAGGCATATTTGTATAGAATCTAAAGTAATAATATCTTGGGCAGCTCCCAAATATTTAATCCATACAAAAGTTTTATTATTGATGCAGCATTGTTGCTAAAGATAGAAAGTCAGCTGCAGTCACAGACATCGTATATACTCTAAAGATGATCTGGCACAAACTTTTACATATCCTAGATTTCTCTAACAAATGTCTCATTGGGTGTCAGGTTGCTGTTATGCTACTTTAAGACATGTAACAGGAAGTAAGGAGTTGGAAACTTGTGAAATCTATCCTCCAATTTCTTCCACTGGAAAGAATATTAAAGAATATTTTAGGTATACTCTGCCTAGTCACATTTACTAAAATCTTCCCTTTTTCATTTATAACATGGTCTTAGTTCTCTACTAAAAAATATCCCAAGGTAATTTTTTTCACCTTCTAGGCTGTTTGTGAATGACTAGAACTCTATCGAGTATTCACTACTCAAATTTTCAGTCTAAGAACTGGTTCAATTCATCGGACTCCCTGAGTTAAACTGCCATCAAATCATTTCCAATTCATCCTGTGCTGAGCATGACACATTGCTTACTGTATTTCAGGCAGGGCACTCAGTCATGACACGAGAAAGTCTTGATAAGAAGGCTCCATCATTTCCCTCTGTAGTCTATCTGAACAACATTCATACCCCTCACTGTTAAAACTGTGTGCTTTATTTATAATTTGTACTGTAAGGCTTTATTTTCCAGTTGTTGGTTCTTAGTATGGCATCTGGGGCTTGTCTGTAAGCTGGTTTACGTGACTTAATGACTTACCCATGTGTGACCGCCACTTGTCTAGTTCCTGCATACTGTCAGCTCTTAACAAAGCATTAGCCTTAGTTGGATGTGGTATGGAGAGCAAGGGTACAGGGAACTGAGATTAATTCCACCTCCTTTTAGCATCGTCTGTGGAAGCTCATCTCCAAGCTGCATTTTCAGTTGGTAGCCCACACATTCAGATCAGGGCTGGATCCACCCCCTATATCTTCCAGGTTCTTTCTCTTTCTTAAGTAAATGCTATCAGTAACCTCTAAACACAGAGGTGGAAGTCAAAATGTATTGCTTTTACACAGCCACTTTCAGTCTGGCCTATGTCTATGGTGGCACACCAAGAGCCTGCTGTATACAGGCACACCTGGATAGTTTGCAGAGCTTTACATCCAAAATGTCACCTGCTCCATTTCCGTAACTCCGACTCCTATGAACTATGACTCATGCCAGTCAGCCTGAGCTAAGGGGTTTAAAATGTAGCACTATTGATCTACCACTGTGTTACTAATAAGTGTGAGAGATTTTTTTTTTTTAAATGACATGTAGCAAATATAAAAATAAATACTCATTGGTCTGGCTGTCTTTGAACCCCCTGATAGGGCACCTCCCTATCATGGAAAGCAGTGGAGGTGAAGTTTCCACTCCACCTACCCTTGTGCAATTCATCTCTTCGGACAAGGGATTTTAGTATTCCTGGAGATATTTTTAATTGCTTATGATAGCAATTTAATTGTTTACAGAGGAAAAATGAAGGAGGGAAAAAAAGGTAAAGATCTTTTGCAAATGTTGATGTATTTGAAATATACATGGGACAATCCAAGGTCAATTTAAGTAGATGAAAGAACATCAGACAGACTTATAGAGCATTAAAATATATTCAAGTAAGGGTTAACATTAGGAATCAAAGTAATGGATAGGACAGCTAGGATGGTGCATTAGATTTATATTAGGCTTATATAGAGAAATCTTATTCTTGAGAAACATAGAGTTTTTTACAGAGAACAACAAATGTTATTATCACCATTATGCTTTGGGGAAACTACAGACTCATAAACTAAGACTGTATAGACTGTGAATTATATGCCAAAGAACAAAGGGAACTTCTAACAGAACTAGGTCTCTTGACTCCCACTCTGCTTTTTTTTTCCATTGGACCTTATTGAATGAAAGATAAATCACAAGAATAAATTTTAAGGAAGCCTTTTCTTGTCTTTATCAGATATTTCATTTTCTAGTGTTTGCATAAACGGAAAAGATAAAGCCCGTCTTTACTGGGTATATCTTTCTTTCACAAAGCTTTAGGAAATTAACTGACAATATTTAGAAGCAGTAAGGGACCTGGTGGAATACTAACATCTGTGAGGTGTTCATACTTCTGGAATATTTTAAAATTTGAGTTCTAAGATTCAACAATAACAATGATATAATAAAAAGGGAATCTAGAATGGGCTGTATGTTAAGAAGAGATGCAGAGCATCTCTAATGTGCACACAGATAGTCTTGCTGCCCTGAGCAACAGGATTACATTACATTAAGATGGCACCTGTCCATTGGCTTGCCTTGATGATTATATCTTTGCTCCTTAGACTGTCAGCTTTTAGTTCAGCTTTTTTTCATGGCTTTTTATTCTGTCTGATTATAGCCTGAGCCTCAGCTGTCCCAGAGCTGCCTCTCCCAAACTTTACATTTATGTCTGAGAGCTGCTATTCCCTCTCACCAGCTGCTTGCCCCACCTAATAGTTCTTCTTTGTTTCATGGTTGTTCCTTCTGTCTATTTATGTATACATTAATGCATGTAATTTTAGAATATACTTGTAATACTTTAGCCCAGAAACAAGGCATTCTAATTCTGAACCTATTCTACCATAACTTGCCTCTTCCTAGGCACTAGCAGAATCTAGCTTAATTTTACGTCATGCTGCAAAGGAAGGACAATTTCTTTAAAGCCTCTGTAGAGCTGTTTCTTTTCTCTGTGGAGGCTTTCATGGTGTATCTATCTCAGCATGGTACAAATTTCAGTGAGGTTCATTTCCCCCCCATCCACTGTTGTGCAATCTTTGTGAGCCAAGGATAGGCATATTTTATAAATTAAAAAGAAATCAGTCAGTACATTGAAGCAATTAGTGTAAATGAGTTCAACAGACAAACAGGCAGACAGAGTTCGCTGTGCTGTTTGTCTTTTCCTGCTCCCACAGCCTTAAGTGTAGTACAAGAGCTAAATGAACAGAGTGAAAAATGACCACATATCATGGGCCAGGTTCTAGCCTCAGTGACAGAGTTGTATATCCAGAATAAGAACATAAAACCTGACATCCTGAGTGAGCGTGAAAGTCCTTTTAGTCCTTTTAGCTCAGTTCTGGACAACAGTGATCAAAAGCAGAGACATAGGACAAGAGTAAGGCAGATAAAGTGATATTTCTCCTGCTGTAGTCTGTGGACTGGAGGCTAATTTAGTGGAGACAGAGATTGTAGTCAGCGTTAGAGTTTAATAGCCACAAATAGACCTCTCCTCAATGATCCAATCCCTTCTTAAATCTGTTCATGTTTTGGGGCCCCACAACACCCCAGTTCAGTGAACCCTGTAACTTCAATATCCTTTAAGTGAAAAAGCTCTTGTTTTCAACCAACTGCCTGATAATTTCACTGGATGCCCATTCTTCTGTTGTTAAAATCAGGGACTGTACTTTCCTGTTTGTTATTTTTGTGCCATTTACAATTTTATAGTAATTTCACTGATGCCACTGGAGGCCCTTTCAACTGATGCTGTAAAGCAAGGTCAGAGACCTATTTTTAAGGAATCTGATTAATTCAAAAGCCCAGATGCTACCTTTGTCAGGATAGTATCCCTAAACATCACTGTTTGCAAGATGAAACCCCCTAGGAGCGTGCAATGTGCTGGGAGAAGGGAAAGGAGGTTAGGGGTATATAACCTGGGAGGTGCCTGGAGACACTGTACATTGCAAACACACCACTCTTTAAGACATTCAGATGGCACAAAGCAAGGAGCCTGTTCCACAGATATAGCCAGGACCAGAGGTGCATGAAGATATGCAGAATTTGCAGCAACTGTTAAGGGACTGGAAAGTTTCTATTTTCCAGAAGCTGGGACTGAAGTCGTGCCTGACTCCTGGAGTTCATGACAACTGCTACCTTGCTGTCTCCACATTAGCCTTTGCAGCCCTCAGAAAGCATGACTATTCACACTGTCCCGGTCCTATGGGATGGTCTAAGTCACTGCCAGTTGTGGTTAGACTAATCTCACATTTCAGACTGCTCCAGACTGAAGAAGCCTGTGTTTTCCAATGCATGTAGTATGACCAGCATCACAGGGCCCCTGTGACTCTATCTCCTCATGTACACAGTTCTTAACATATTATCAAATAGGCTGTGCACAAAGGCAATGTTGCCCAGAGCTCTGACCCCAAGGAAACAAGCCTGTTTCCAGGAGGAGAACCATGAATCTATGGCCATTTTATCAGAGTGCACATGTAATCTTAGATTTGATGTGGCATCTGTGTGATGACCACTAGCTATCTGGTTGTTCTAAGCATTTTGTAAACATTAGATTAGGGCTAGTCAGGGTTAAAATTTAAAAAACAAAACAAAACAAAACAAAACAACAAACAAACAAACAAACAAACAAACAAAAAAAAAACACCAGACCATCGCCACAGAAAAAAACAGTCTTCAAGGCTAAGGTTGACAACTTCTAATTGCAGTCAAGGGAAGAGGATCGCTTTCCAGTCTCCAGTTTTAAGGAAAGATTCAATGTCTGGGGCAGCACACCATTATCATATCAGTTATTGCAGGCTGTCCAGCATTCCAGGAAGGACCTCCAATATTCAAAGCCATATGTACTACTCTGTTGAAGATGACCTCCCATCAGCAGTAAGAGAATTTTCCCTACAGGAAGACCACTGGACTCACCCCTTCATGTTTAGAAACTGGTGCAGTATTGTCAGTTGTGAAATCTTTCTACTAGTAGCATCCAAATGGATCCATCCAACAGCTGGAATTTGCTCTTTCTGTTCCAACACTACTTATCAAGAATATTTGCCAGAAGCCCCAGGGCTGACTTTGTGGTAACCAGATGATCTCATCTTTTGTGGTGTTCCTTGGGCCATCCATTAAGAGATATGTCCCAGATATCTCTTAACGCCTACCCTGTTGTGAATAGATGACTGTTCTGTATAGTTATGCAAATGTTTAGAAGAAATCAGTCTTCTGGGTTATGTGCTGTAGAAGTTGACCCCAGAAGTATCAGCTCCCCTACAACAGCAGGTGGTGATAAAATGAGTCTATGGGTATTCCCAAAAACAAAGATGGAAGGGCTCAAAGACGAGCATATCTTGACAGGATATAGATGGGAACATTGAGGCAGTAAATGTATATACAGGAATACATACACATCCTCAACTTCATACTATTGTCTTTTAGTAGACCTTTGGTTATGAATATGACATGCCTGTGTGACTTAACAACCTTCAATTCACAGCACTTTCAACATATTCACAGGGATTAGAATATACAGGCAAATATATTTAGCCCATCAGCCTACTGTACCCCTTCACTCAGACAGAGAAGATGGACCACTGCACATAGGAGAAATGAGCTCATCTCATGCTTTCTCCATAGAATAATTGCAAAATGGGTTTTTGCATGCTACCAATTGAACACAGTGTTTAATCACAGAATCCGCCACAATTATGAACTGAGGTAGACCCATCAGTATTAAGCAGCATGTCTACAGATTGAAAGGAATCTACTGTGGTATCTTTGAGAGGATGGTATTCTCTTCTGTAAATGAAGTCTTGAAGACAGCAGTACTAATTCTCCAGAACTGTTATTAACTCCCCAAACATGGCTGTGAATGCATCCTTCTGCATCTTGAAGAGCCCCCTATAGGTCACAAAAGCAAAATAACAGCATGGACCTGCAAAGACTGTTCAGAATCATTCTGGTACCTTGAGGACTTTTCATCAATTCAGATGTATTGGAAGCAAAGTGCACATGTGTACGTGTGTGTCTGAGAGACTGCTTTGTCTTTGATTCCTCCTTAACTCCACTAATCCAGTGTCTTCCCCTTTATCTGTCATGAAACCACGTCTCTGAAGAGTTCAGTGCCTGAGAACAGACAGGTCAACAGCTCTTTGGTTTAGTGCTTAATACATACAAATTGAATCATCACACCAGGAAATCCTAATTCCCAGTGAAAAAGTTTCCAAAAAACTGGCAGTTTCTTGTGCCCAAGATAACATAGAGTGACACATCTTCATCAGAGACAATGACTCATAGCTAGGGCTTGAATTGTTGGGGGGGATTATCTTATCTGTTAGCTGTATCAAGCTAAGAAAGATGGAGGTACAACCCTGAATGTCTTATTAACTGCCAAAATAATTACATCATGGGCAAAAAGTGGAGATGAAAAGTACTTACATCAATTTCTACTCTTAGTCAGTTTATGTGTTCTCGGAAAAAATGTCTGTATCTTATATCAAAGGTCTCAGGCAAGTTTCATACTTTACAGTCTGACAGCTTCTGCCCTTTCAATGTAAAATAATTATTTTGATAAAATGTACTGATGCTGTTGTTATTTTCTCACAATCTCATCCAGCTATTTTTGTTGTTTAAAACCCTTCACAATATATTTTATCCTGTGTATTTTTTGTTCGCTTTCAGTTTTACAATGAAAGATGGCACAGTTAATGATGCATTCTCCATGCATTCGGCTTTCTCCAATGCATCAGTCAGTTCTAGCAGTAGACTGCTTGTGTGGCTATGGGTAAACACAGACATCTATGGAATCAGAATCCAACTGAGTGGTAATATTTAAAAGAAAAAAAAAAATAAAAATCAGAAGTAAAGAGTGGAACCATGGCTGTACTCAGTGGAGAAGGTGGACAAAATACATGAGCTTGCACTTAAACCCGGAGGTCAGTAATTTTTTTTTAGTCTTAAACTAAAGAAAAATGCTATTGTCAGAACCACAGTGTAAGTGAGGCAAATCTGTCACTGTGGGAGGTGGTGAGAGCCCCAGCTCCTGGCAATCTTGAAGCCAGGAGGAGACAGGGTGCTAGCATCACCTCCTTGTGGCATCCTGCCTCTGTGCAAGGTACAATGCCCAAGCTCAGGTGTGGTGAGATGCAGGGGCTGGATGCTGCTTTCTCTCAGAGAAGTGTTGCAAGGTGCTGTGGCTCCTCACTGCTCTCTAGACCCCGGCTCTGCTGTGCACCCCTTGAAATCCTCCCGCAAGCTGTCTTTGGTACCACGTGATAGATTAGAAAAGGCCCCACTAAGGAGGTAGGAATCCCACAATTTATGACCCAAAGCAGACACAATTTTCTTATTGCATCAGGTCCATTCAAAAATATTTTCTCCTCTCCTTCACAAATAGTTAGAGCAGATTGTCTGTCTAGTTAGAAGCAATTGTCTGTGATGGGCTAAATTCTTCATTTACAGTCCTCCCAAAAGCCATTAACCCTGCAACAGGGTTTGGACATTGTTTGCAGCCCACCTATTTTCCTCCCATAGGAGTAGTGCTAGGGGCATTACTTAAAAAAACTGGAGGGCAAAAGATTTTTAAAAAAAAGTAGGAAGGAGTATTCTCCTGGGAGAACACGGCATGGGAATTGCTCTTGGCAGGAACATGAGGCCTCTGTGCAGGAGAGGTGATGAAAGAAAGAGTCTGTAAGTCAGCAGATGGGGAAAGCTCAAACTCGAATAAAGCTGTTTGATTGTTTTCAAAAGCAGACATGGTGGGAATTACAGAAAAGAACAGGCAGGTTTGATATTTTGAGAGAAGGGCTGGGGACTCATTGGCTGCCACACTGATTTCCTTGTGAACATCAGAAACAACTGTGTCCGCCTAATGATGTCTGAAATTATTTTTCAAGAGAGGAATGTCTGATTGCCCATTCCAACACTTATTTTGAGCATCAACTGCTGTTGCAGTAAAATATCAGCCATCCCCTTGGCTCCCATATAAAGAGGAGAAAATGGGTTGAAGATTTAACCCTTTATTCTTCAGGAGTCCTCTGCTCTTTGATCATCACAATTTTTTTTTTTTTATGCTTTCCTACTTTCTTTTTTCCTTTCGTTGTTTCTTCTCTTTCACCCAGAAAAATTCATCACACATCTAAATGCATGAAACTCTGTGCATGCTGCTTTAAAGTCTTCTGCTGTATGAAGTTACACTTTTTAAATCAGTGACTGACTGGTGACACGCTTTGCCAGGTGTAGATCTGCACAGTGGGAAGATAAGTTGTCAACTGCGAGTGACAGACATAGAAAGAGGGGAGAAGACCAAAACCACCAGAATATTGCAAAGGGCAAATATCCTCAGGCCATTCTTTCTGTTGGAGCAGCAAGTTTTAGGTCTGAGGGTAGGAATGATTCTTTCCCCGAATGTTTCATAGTTGGATCTTCACTATGCAGTGGTCCAACTCTTGACATTTCACCATCTAAACTCACTTGTCTTCAGTGAGGTTATTTTGTATACAACTGTGCACATATGTATGTATGTGTATATAAATATATGTACTTGTATACATATTTTGTGAATACTGTCCTGTCCAGTATTTTAAAGAAAAAGAAATGTGTTACTGTAAGTACTACACTAAAAATTCTCTCTCACTGGCACTGACCAAGAGTCAGTTAACACTGAAGTGTTAACACCAGAACACTGCTTTGCTGTTGTGACTTGGTGTCTGCCTTCGTCCTGCCACGGCTGGCCAGTACTGGTAGCTGACAGTGAGCAGGAAAACAACCACTTCTCTGCATGTGTGTTTGGTCCACCGCAGGGCTATAAATATTGTTATACACAAGAAAAAATTTACAACAGGAGGGGCCGATTCTGATAATCATTTTACAGTACAGAGGTCAGAAGGCTGGAGACAAGAAAAGATGACAAAGGGGATTATTTTCATTAGATCTGAGAAGAAGAACCAGAATGACTGATACAAGTCAAATTAATTTTAGGATAGACTTTCAGAAAAAGCTTTCTGAGTAGTGGGGTCCATGAAAATATGAAACAGCTGTGTTTTGCGGGTTGTTTGGCTGATGCCATTTGCAATGTAACTGGACAAAAAGCTCAAGTACGTACTCTAGAAAACAATCATTTGGCACTGGGATGAAGTAAATGACTTAATAACATGTCTTTTTCCTTGTCTAATTTCTGTGGTTCCATGATTGATTAACAGTCTACAGCCTGCTAGTTTTACATTCACTGTTATAAAATCCTGTGGCATAAAATTAATCTGACTTCAGTGCAATCAGGATTGTGTGTAAGTAATGGGAGTGATGCAGCAGCAACTGGCCCTGAAATGTGAAAACGAAGCTTTAAAATAGAAAAGTGAAGCAAGGTTTTATAAGAAGCAGTTGGCAAGTTTTTCCTCCTTGCAGTGCAGTCAGTACAGTCAGTACTCTGCACCTCAAATTCTTTAAATGTTGTATCCTAAATCCATGTTACTACGAACATTCAGACATAGATGAAACTTGGCTCCCTTGAGGAGATTCATTGACCTGGTTGGGACTGCTCCTGTGTAATGGTATACCCTTTCTGTTGTAAAGCTGGAAGACCTTGTACAGACATTAACTATGATGCTACAAATCACAGAGATGTGCCTAGTGAGTCATTGGCACAGCATGGCATACAGCTCAGGTCTAGTAAATCAACTCTTTCCCTTCAGGAAGAAAATGCTTTAGGTGTTTTTACACAGTGCATGAGAAGTTCCTTTTATTTCCAATGAAATTACAAAAAATCCCCAAACTTAAACATCCATCCCAGAACCTGACTTTGCAGACACTTGTTAAAATCAATTTTACTGGTGTAGAGAATATATATGTGTTTATGCACATTGAGCCATGAGCTCTAACAGAAACATTTTTATGCAAATACAACATGTATACTAGGAAAGGCACAAGAATGCAAAAACTGAAACTCTGTAGTGCTGGTATTTGAGAGATTTTTGGTAGAAAAGTAGAAAAGTTAGTCTGTCTTCTGATTGTCTAGGTTTGAGATTATTTAAGACCATTATTTCTACCAATTTTAGCACATGGCCAACATACATTGCTGCCCAGATAGCTTCAGAAATGGCTTTAGCTATCACAGCACCAGAAGCAAGCCTGAAATTTTAGTCTAATATTCCTTCATTGTGTCTTGTTTTCATCCTAGTAGGAAAGCAAGCCCCCTCCTGCATGACCTCCTCTCTGATTGCCTGCTTGCTGCAGAACTCTGTTCACACCTATAGATTCACCAGTAAAGCTTCAGGGTTTAACTGGCGGCTTTCCTCAGCGGCCTATGTTCAGTACAAAACATTTCACCTGAAAGAAGAGCTATGCCTAATAAAGCGAAAAAGGTCAGTTTAGCCACTGCCTTCATGCTTTCGGACAGTCTTTGTGCCTGCCAGTCACATGTATGTCCTGTCCTTGCTAGGGGACAGAGTAGTTTTGCAATTAGGGCTGTGAAGTACTGTTGATGAACAACTCCCATTGACATCATGGCAGTTGTTCAATAAACAAAGACAAAAGGAGATTCTTCTCACACTTTGCAAGTATGAGTCTTACCTTTTGAAACCTGGAACGATAAAAGATGTTACAGTCACCCACTGCCCTGGGCAGCAGCAAGTCAGAAATGACAGTGCTCATCCTGCCAGACCTTCTTTGAAAATAGATTGCACAACAGCACCAATAGCAGTTATAATGGTAATAACAACACATATTTCTTTGTGCAACAATAACAATTAAGAAAATCTTAATCATTTTCTGCAGTATCAAAACTCTTTGAGTCAGCAAGAAAAATGAGAATGGCTCCTCTATGGAGGTCTCTGGAGAGAAACAAAAAAAACAACCTGTAAGTGCCACAGCTATCAATACTTCTCTTTTTTTATTCTCTCTTAATGACAGGTTGTAACCCTAAGAGAGAAGGAGGAGAAACTTTTAGTTTCCAGTTTACCTCAGCCTAAATGATTTTTTTTTTTTTTATTGAGATGACTCAAAATGCACTTTTACAATAAAAGGACTCTCCTTGGAAAGTCCCACTTTTAGCCAGTTTCCAATGGTAAATCTGAAATATTTTTTGTGCTCCCCCCTTCAACTGCCCTAATTGCCCAATAAAAGGCCAAGATAATTAGATTCATTGCTCTACCCTATTTATAAATTTTCACAAGAAACAATTACTGTCAGAAATAATGAATGTTTCATATTACAAATTTGTTGTTGGTCCTGTCCTTCCCCACCCTTTTCTTACTAGAGAAGACACATTTGCTTTGCTTATCCACAGAACTGGCTTCCCTTTTGTAAAATCTGGCCAGATCTACAGCAAGCACATTTTCCAGCACAGCAGTATCAACTAAGGTTATTTGCATTTTAACTACTTTCTTATATTGTTAAAAGTTTGGTGTAGATATGGTTACACTAGGATGGAAAGTGTTTTTTGCCAGTATAAGTTATTCCAGTTGTAAACTGGTATTTTCTGTACCAGCAAAATCTCATCCTCTTCTCTTCTCTTCCTCTTCTCTTCTCTTCTCTTCTCTTCTCTTCTCTTCTCTTCTCTTCTCTTCTCTTCTCTTCTCTTCTCTTCTCTTCTCTTCTCTTCTCTTTCTCTTCTCTTTCTCTTCTCTTTCTCTTTCTCTTTCTCTTTCTCTTCTCTCTTTTCTGGACAGTAGAAACTGCACCCACACAAGGATAGTTTGCCAAGACAGTTATATTGGTAAACTTTTCCTCATGCTGACCTGGTCTCCAAAACATCATTGAATAAATAATAGAGGCAGGTGGGAGCAATCATAAGTGAATGCCAAAAAACCTGCAGCTGAGTTCATTCTTATGTCTGAAACACTGTGGTGGTGTGGTTCTGTCAAGAGCCAGTTATTTTGGGCTGGGTGGAGAAAACTACAGAAGGAGATACATCTCTTAAAGTGCTAAAGATGCACTTCAGCATCACTTAAATTTTGCCTTTTGAAATAACTTTACAGTTAAAGCTGTTTTGAAAAAGAGTACAGCCAGATTATGGCTTGACTCCAATTGCCAGGTGGTCAGGACCAGAAGCTCAAAGAGATAAAACAAAAGGAGAAGCTCTCATGGGAGTAGATTAAGAAGAGGAGAATCTTTTTTAGTCCAGCTGGGGAAGAAAAAGAGATAAATGTGGGATTCTGTCAGAGGGAGACAGGAGTTTAGGTGGGCTAGGCCAGTAAGAACACACATCTCTTTGAGCACATGCCTCTGTAGTGGCTCCCAGTGTATGTTGGATGAAAATCAAGGTATTGGCTGTAATTTAAAAGCCATGGCTAGCTCTGTTCCTGGTGACCTCCAGCACTGCATCATCCCCTCTGGTTGTCTTTCACTGCAGCTTCACTGCTACTCCCAAAGGCTGGACTAGAACAAGGAAATAGCATGTGCTCATTTGGGGAGAGGATTTTTTTGTCCAGAATTTTCTAGTTTCCGTAGCATAGTAGCATCCGAAATGGATCAAGTTTTTATTTTTAAATTTTTTCATGTCCTGTTTTGTGTTCATGCTTGCATGTGTTTAATGCATGTGTATTGGCCATGGGAGATAATTTTCAAAGGATTTGTCTGACATAGCCAGGGATGATCTCTGCTCTGAACCAACTGTTTTGAACTACAACAGTTGTTAACAAATGTTTCTCTGAGCAGCTGTAAGGCACCTGGATATTATGATGAATGTCACAGTCTAACCGAACTAAATAATGTCTATATAGCATGTAACAGATAACCTGAGTATCTACTGTTGGTTATGTCATTTGTAAACTTATTCACTGCTTTACATAAACAAGGGACGTTGTAAATATTTAGATATTGTCCTTTTCTGTATGATAGAAAGCAAAGTGTGTACTGGAAATGCCAGACTAGCTTAATATAAAACAAAAATTGGGACCATTTGATTATTTTTTAAGTTTCTTATTTAAATTAAAACACTGGATTTAACCAAGTGTTGCTCACAGGTCTTCCATGATTTTTCTGGATTTATGGATACTTAGACTTCAATGACAGTCAATGAAAAGCTATACAGGGAATTCATTGTGTACCATGTCTTTATATGAGGAGAGATATTATCTTTATTACAGCAATGGAAATTCATTCAGAATGATCTTGAACCCTTTGCTATTAATGACTAGTGCCTGAAAAACATTTCTTGCATTGTGTTTCTACTGCATCCTGTTGAACTCATTTTACAGTTTGACAGTGGCATTATGGATTGCTTAATCTTTTATTTTTGTAAAGAAAAGTCAAGACTTGCCTTCCTACTAGAACAGTGTTCTTTTGTCAACAGAGGGTTAATGAATAAAATTGTTTTCAAGGTCAGATAGGCAAGCCAGGCTTATAAAAATCACCTCATGTTTCAGCAGTGATAAAACAAGAATTGCAACTCAAGTTTTTCTTCTTTATCTTAAAACTATCTGACTAAAAATAATAATAATGACAGAACACTCTGACATGTATCATATGTTTAAAAACTGATTCATGCTCTTTCATGTTATTGCATTAGTGACTAAATTCCTCTATCTGCAAAATAATGTAAGGATACAAAAATCTTTCTGCAACAAATTATAAACTCCTATTCAATATCAGGATCAGTTTAGGTGTTTTAACAAGAGGCTCATGTAATAGAGAAAGATTTTGGCTTGGTATATAATTTCCTGTCTATTTTCTTGCTGTTTGGTCTCAATAACTGGAATTACTATATCCTTTTAACTCCTTATAATTCATATTGAATTTAGAGTTGGTTCTTAGTTCAAAATCCAAATTGGTCAGTTAAATAATACTTGGTAAAGCATCAGTTACTGATGGCTTCTGTAGATAATTTTGCTGTTTGTCCAGCAAGACCCTTAAAAACTTTTTTTTAATGTCATATGAGGATTAAACTGTATGCTGTGAAAATCTAAGGGTTTTTTTTCCCCCCTCCATTGGTATGCTTGAAATAATGTATATCTCAGTAGTACTTCAGCTTGGGCTTAGTGGTAAATTTAGTCAGGAATGTGTTTTTACACATATAGGGCCATTCTTCATTACTGCATTCATGTGTCAAACTGCCTCAGCACAGCAACAAGTAAGCAGCAGTAATGATCCTAGTAATAGCCCTGTTAATAATCTGAGGAACCTGAATGGAGAATCCACTTCTAATTTTGCATATTTTTACCCAAATATGTTCCAAGAAGGTCTGAATTTGTCCCCCAAACTTGTTCCAAGAAGGTCTGAATTTGTTGCTTGGAGTTTTTTCCCTAGCCCTCACCATGTATCACTTCTATTTACACCCCCGTAACAAAGTGCACACAGATAATGGCCATATTTTGATATCTGACTACTTGAGGAACGAAGATTTCACTTTCACCAGTAAAACTGAGAATCAGTCATTTTAAGTTGCTTTATTGTTTTTTAAGCCACATTCACCATTGTGTAGGTTGATCCACATGCTTGTGTGGTGATGCAGCAATACAGTCTAAAATCCAGAATTAACCTGACAGCTAAGCAATAAAAAAAACATGAAGACATGGGGGAAAATCACATTTATTTCAAAAGTTCATGAACTGGAAAACAGGAAAATCTTCGGGAAAATAGTGGGGCAAAATTAACTTTGATATAAATTAAAGTTAGAAGAGCTAAATTAGAAATACATGTAGCACCCTCAGGCCTCTTCCTTCTGTTATTATCCTTCATCAAAAAACTTCTGACTCCAGAATTGCTCCAGACTGAAGGACCTCTATCGCTCTTGCTTGCTACAATGTGTATAGGAAGTCCAGTCTGACTTTTTGGAAGCAAGGTCTCAGATTATGAAGAAATTTAAATAACATTCTTCAAGACATAATTTTCCCCTAGAAGTTAATAGACACTCATCACTTTCCCCTTTCTTCTTTTTATTGTAAAGCTAATGGTATAGAAAAATTATAAACATATTTGAAGCATACCATATAGTTTTGTCTCATTCTGTTCTTTGCATGGTATATTAATATGCATCTGAGGAAAATTACATGCCTTTGGGCAGTTTGAGGTAAATCTGGTCATCTGCCATTTTCTAGCTAAATTTAGATTACAATAAGGATTTGAGAGTACAAGATACTATGTATAGAAAGGGATAAATACTTGAGAATGGTAACTAAATCCTGCATTTTGGAATTATCACTGTGACCAACTGCCCATTAAATGCTTTTCATTTTAATGTATAGTGTGTCTGTATATAATTCTAGATCTGTATTTATATCTGCAGCCATATGCTGCTAGATTTCCATCTCCTGTTCAGACAAATTACTTGAGCTGCAGTTGCCAAAGCAAACAGAGCTCTTTTTTTTTTTCTCAAAAGAACTGAACACATAACACATGACGCACTTCATTCTTTCTTATGTGATAACTTTTAAAATAACAAGCTACTAATACACACGATGTGTAAATGGGCAGAAAAGTTAAAAACAGAGAGGGAAGTAAAAGAGTCATACATTTGTTACTGGCTACTAATCGGAGCAGCTGTTTAGGGAGCACTTCTCAAGGAGAGCAAGAGACACATGAGCATGTTCTGTCATAAATCAGTATATTTTCCTGCACCCCTGATTAGTCCAGATGTCATTGCTCACCCCAGATTGGATAGTGTCAGAGTCTGATAGAAAGTTTTCTGTAAAACACTGATGGTTAATGTCCTGCAATCTGAGGATCACTGGGAGCTAGTTTGCTGGTTTTATTCAGTTTACTGCGGTCTACTCATTGGAATGGGATTCCAGATCTGGAGCCTAACTCTTGAAGAAGAAGTTAGTTACCAGTTTAATTGGGAATGCAACAAGTTCAGGGATCAATGACAAGGCAGAGAATAGAAATAGGCTCATTGATAATACTGTCAATATATCTCTAGACAAAGCTCCAAAAAGGTGTGTGCCATATCTCATTGAAATCTTGTGTTCATCTGCTAATTTGACAGCAAGCCTTTTTCAGTGGAGCAAATCTATACATATTTTCCAGCCAAGAGTTATGAGTGGGAGTTTTGCCTGATTTCAACAACTTAGTAATCTCTCTTTTGGCTGACAATGAAGTAATATGAATATTTTTTTTGCAAATATTTGTCTGGCAGGGTCTCATTTATATTCCACTGTACAAAAATGTTTGAGGATAAATTAATCAGCATTGTCAGCTACACCGCCATCCACATGCTCCTTGTAGACTTACCTAAGTTTTTAAGAAAAAGCATGATCACCTCCTGTTTACCTCTATGCCCTTTCACATCTGATAACTGATTGCATATGTCAGCTAGAATTTAGTATAGAAAGTGACAGTTTGTGCCAAAAAGTAACAAAACCCACTCAGAATTGTAATAACCAATCTGTTTCTAGGGCGGAATTTATCTCCATTAACTTTAATGGTGTAAAAATTAGAAATTTGTTTTAACATAGTTCTCTAGAATCTGTAGGATGGCAGTAGTAATGTAGCAGTTTTTAATATGGACTATAAGAGCTTATACACAGCACTTCCCCCTGCCACAAATCGTTACCACTCTTTTACAGCTTAAGAGCAAACTTAGGAGTTTCTCTTGCTTTTCAAAATATTTGCGGTGGGTAGTTTCCCAGTAAGGAATGAAGCAAAGGACAGTATAGTAAATCTCAAAGGTTGTGTTATTCTATGAATGTTACTGGACTCTAAAAAAAGATGATCAGTATCTTACAAGGCAGATATGGAATTGAAACTTCTAATTTTGGAGTATTCTCACCCTCTTTCACTCTTCACGGGCAATAAGGAAGAATGAGGCCCTCTGTTTGATCCTGTTCCACTGAATGAGGTCCAAGAAAACATCCATTAGAGAGAATGTGTCCCTTACTTCTAGCTATTCCTTATTTGTAGGCCAAAATAACTGAGTTGAGGTGACCAGTGACAGTATGAAAAGTATACTCCACTTTCCTTTTTCCAGGTCTGGACATCAGAGGAAGAGCACTATTTCTGAGGAAAGTTTGTCTCTGCTGTGAGTGCACAGGCTATATTCTCAGAACAAGGTTATCATCTCATCCACTCTCAGTGGTGTAAAAGACAAAGGTCTAATCTTGTGGTCCTGTAGCTCCTTCTATAGTTGCTAAAGAGAGGTGGGCTGTTACAGCTACTTTCCACACTGCCACAATTATTCCATGTCTCTCAGCCACTTACACTACAGTGATCTGATTTACCCTCTGGAGGTGGCTGATTTTTCTTTCCTCCTCTGGCTGTAGACAAAAAACAAGATTCCTGTCTTGGTCCAGACATATTTAAATGATCGAAGTTGGATCAGACACACTCTAGAGTTTGTTAGAGGAACCTGAGTTGTCCAACAAGAAAGAGTCTCCCTATTGAAACTATGTATTATTATTGCATAGTGTAAGGCAATGTCTCTACTTTCTGTTAATTGCACTAAATAAACAGCAGCAAAACTTTTGCCTTGGCAAGCCTATATTTTCTCTATCATGTTGAAGTAAGGTTGCCAGCTGTGTATAAGAAAGTTTGTTAGCCATTCAGATAATTCCAATGTTCACATGCAGGATTTCACAACTAGGTTTATTCTCATTTATTTTCCAGTTGATATAAAGCATAAACGTAACTAAATTAGGTTATAGGCATGGTTAGAGAAACTGCATTGTTCATCCAATACATGTACATGCTTGAAAAAGAAAAGGACATTAACAGAAGTAATTGAAAGAAAAAAAAATCCATGACATTTATTTTTAGCTACTTAGATGTAATTAAGGCTGATGTTTTGATAGTGTTTAATAATGAGTTATGTTGATGTAAGAAGGTTCCATCATTCAAACTTAATCGTGTGTCTCTAGGTTTTTTGTGTGAACTGAGTCCCTGAATTACTTAAGAGTTAGGGGAATGATTGCAGAAGGTGATTCAACTGTTCACTTAAATGCAGTTCTCACAAATTTTATATGGAAAAAGTGATAAGTTCTCAACTTGTTCTTTGTCTTTATGCCAAATCACATGCTTACTGTCACTGAATTTCTTCTGACTGTGAGGTAGTCAAAATTCTTTAATAAGGATGTACGTAAATATATTAATGTTCCCAGATGTGGTGAGTTAAATCCCTAACATGTCTTTCAGTTTGGCCTTTGTAAATCAAACCGCCACCATGTTTCACCAAATCAGAAGAGAGAAAGTGCTGAAGGAAGATAGAGTTTAGTTTGTTGTTGCTGATGGTTAAAAGCATAGTGATAAATATATGTTAGGCATTTACTTATTACTGACAAAAATAGGTTTCTGCTTCATGTGGTACCACAAAATTATTGGTTCTGTTAGACAGCTGGAGTCTATTTTGCCTGATGCAGTATGAAAAAAAAAAAAAAAAGTTAAATTAATTAAAGTAGGTAAGGGCGGAGTTCTCTTCTAAGGATGTTATCTGTTGTAATCAGCACGGTTTGAACAACAAAACCACCACACTGCCCTGAAAACCTCTGCCAGAATCTTAATTATTTGCAACATTATACTGGGGAGACTGTTGAGAAATAAGGAGAGTTTGCAGAGCTGACAGTTAGGAGGAGAAAGGCATCTTTTTTGCTTCTATTATTTGAAAAGTAGCAGAGTCACTGTGTAACCATAATAAAAGCTTCTTCTAGTCACTTCTAGTCCTCTATCAAAACTTTACAAAGTATAGCAGCACCTTCAGTCTGGTTGAAAGGCTGAATTTTAATATTTTCATTCCCTGTTTATTTGGGAATTCTAAGATTTTTGTGAAATGCTATTAGCAATATCTTACTAAAAACAAAGGGAAATCTTTCTCATTTTGCCAGTGATTCCAGTGGTAACAGCAAGGCATATTCTTTACTTTTTATTTTTCATGCCTTTTCTTTAATTCTGTCTTGCTAAAGAACAGATCTTTCAGGAACTGTAATTCTGGGAAGTCTTCTAGCCACCAACTGGGGGCATTGGTTCATTGGAAAAGTGAGAATCATCTCTAAAATTATAGAGTCATAGAAGTAATTGAGGCTGGAAAAAAGGGATCTCTGAAGGTCACGTGGGCCAACCTCTTACTCAGAGCAGAACTAACTTCAAGCCTGATCAAGATGCTTAAGTCATTGTCCATTAAGTTTTGAAAATCTCAACAGAGACTTGACAGATTTTCTGGGCTACCTGTTCCAGTGCTTAACCACTCTCATTGTGAAAAATTTTCCTTGGTTGCAGACAATATTGTGTCTATTGTCTCTTGACATTCCACTGTGCACTTAAGTGTACATCACCACAGTATTGCACAGTTCTTATCCTCCCACCTTCTGGAAAAAGGATCTTCTGAGGTATGTCACACCACCTTTTCTATTCTTACCCATTATAAAAACCTGTATGTGAAGGATGAGGCATACTTCATTCTTATCTTGATGGGGATCTCAACAGTATAAATCTGACCTGTGAATCACTCTAAACTGCATGTCCACCTGGGTTACATACAGGTGTTTTCAGTGTTGGGGTGACACTCCCAGAAGAACACAGAGCGGAAGGATGGAGCATCTGGCTGACACCAATTAGTCTGCTTGGGGGCCACACTGCCAGTTTTGAAGGAGCCTGAGATGAAGTATGTCTGAAAAAGGTTTTTCAAGAATTAACTAGAAAGAGTGTGAGAGACAAGCTGTTGGAAGCAATCACAGGAAGGATTCAGTCAGTGGTGGAGGCTGAAGGTAGGATGCTCAGCCCGAAGCTGGACTGGCCAGAGGGAGATGATAGTGGTGGTGGGAGCTCCTTCAACAGCCAGGGGACCTGGGAAGGGAAATAACCCATGAAGGGGTGAGGGGGACATATAATTTTCTAGGTAAGGCAAACGTATCTTCAGGAATGGTTTCTGATCTAGTAATGATTTTGAGGGAAATAGCCATACTTCTTGTTCTCATTTGGGATTAGAATGAACTTTTCCTGCTCTCCCCAGCAAATCCATTTGATGTGGTAGATTAGAAACACACTGCTAGCTCCAGAGAAACTAGCTTGAACAGGATAAAATTCTCCATGTTGAAAGTTCCTCTGAGTAGTCCCCAAAAGTTTGACCTTACAGTTGCAGGTGTTTAGTGGTACCAAAGTAAATCAACCATCCAGTGACAACATGAATATAATATAATAGCAACAGATATTTATATAGAGAAAATAGTCTTTAATCTTCTGTCCTGCCTGATGCCATACTGACCAACTCATTCTTTTTTGCTACAGTGGCCATAGCTCCAATGAAATACTGCTCTGCCTGTCTCACATGCAATGTAAGAGCTCTTTGCTAATCAGCCTTTTTAAAACAGACCATTTTAAAAGTTACTTCTGTATCTCCAGACCTTATCATTACAGGCCCAGAGAGGAGATTGCATATCTGAAAGGACTGACAGGAAACCTTTAACTTTTCAGGACTATCTAAAACTGGCTCAGTTCAGCTGCCTGTTAATGGTTTGTGTGAAAATGACTAAATAGCCTCAGGTTTTGTTGGAGATTACCGCCCAGATAAAGGAGCCACAACAGGTCTTTAATTGTTGGTCTCAATGCTACTAGTAATTCTCACTGGAATAAGAAGCAACCAGTAGAGTCTGTGGAAAGAAAATTCATCAATCTTATTTAACATGAAAAAATCCAGCAATTCTGGGTCTTTTAATGATGAGAGAAACACATTCTCTCTTCAGGTGGCATTGTAGTGTTAATAGGAGAGTATCTACTTTTCTACCACCTCTAAACATGTCTTTTCAGCTGCCGTTAGTTAATCATAGCACACTTTTACTGCTACAAGTCACTTTGCAGTCCCCACAGGACATTCTCAACTGGAGACCTCTTACTGCATTACTTCACTTATTTTTTTCCTTTTTTTTTTTTTTTTTTAATGTATAATCCTAAATGAATTGTTGCCAACTTGTTTACAAGATCCTTTAAAATGCTTTCCCTAGTGCTGGGAGCACATCTTTCTTTTTCTTTGTTCAGTTTTCCCCCTTGACAACCGAAAACAACAATAATAAAAAGTGCCCAAGAGCTATTTTAATTCTTCATAGTTATTATAATTGCCGTTTTCATGGGATTTCCCTGCTGTTCTTTGGAAGCAGACAGTAGTTTCCATATTGAAGAAAGTCTGTGATACACAGTAAAAGAGCATGAAATAGAATGGTGATGTTTTAGGTATAACCTAGATATTTATCAAAAGATATCGCTTTATTGTGTTAAAATTAATACCCTGCAGTAATGGTTATGGCCTCCTGTTGAGAACTTAATTTCCACTTAAATTCACAGTACCAAGCACAAGGTAATACTGATCCAAAGTATAAAGATGTCAATGCCTACTGAATTTTTTAATAGAAATATCTATTATCCTTTTCAAACCTGTGGTATTTTTTCTTAAATCTAAGTGTTTTTAGAAGATCCTTCTAGAGATCATCCTTCTTGTTTATATGGCTGAATGCCTTGCAAAAGATAGTCAGTAGAAAACACAAGAGTTACAATTTCACAAATGGCCTGTTGTGTAATGTTTTGGTGGAAATATTTGAGAATGGAAGAGAACTCAAATTGTTGTTATATTGGACTAAATGTGACAAAGAATTCAGAACAGTATCTCAATAGATTTATACATATGTCACTTTTGGATTTCTTAGTCATTGAACTATTGAGGCTTAGAGATACATAGCAAAATATATTAGTTCTTATCACTGCAACAAAACCATGTAACAGAAATGTATTATTTCTAGCAACATCCTAATATGACAGTTATTAATAGATAGCTTTCTAAAAAGGTAGAATTTGCCTGAAAAGCAAAATTAAAGCAATGAATAATTCATTCTCTTTTCATTCTGATTGATTTTAAAATAATTTACTTGTCATAAATATTCTGTTATAACTCTCCATCAAATGTCTGCCATTTTTTTATAAAAGCTGTCAGCAAAAAAGACCAAACTGTGATTCTGTTATTTATGAATAGCAGTACTGAGGTTAATAACAAAAAAGAGGTAAATACATCTGTCGGGCAAGCTCACCTGTTTTGCTATAGAACCAGTTATTACCCCTGTTGTCCAAATCAGAAGAGGATGTCCATGTTTACCTTCGGTTATAGCACACTGTAGTATCTTACTTTGCTATTCCATGGTTGCTACTCATGGAAAATTGCTGTTCGCTAAGAATGTCAGCAAAACTTGGCCTCCAGGACGGAAACATTGTTATGAAATGCATTTTCAGAGGAGCCTCTACTAACCTCTAAATTGGCCCTGAGTTATTTACAGGTGTGAAACTGCATTCATCAAAGCCAGGGCTAGCCCCATTTGGTGCATAGGAATGGTTACACATGCTTAATTTGGTTTCATGTTCTGTGAAGTACACAAACACAGAGGTTTTCATCCTTCCCTTTTTTTATAGGCAGTGGGAAAGTCACCTTCATTTCAGTGGTACAACAAGAGCACACTGAGATTACTGGGATTTACTACTCAAAACTGTGGAGTTGGTCATCTTGCTGAACAGTGCATCAGAGTCCCAGTCCCACATCCTGCAAAATTACCTGGGAGTATTCCCACAGACACCGGGGGCATAAAATCAGTCAGTGTTACTATAATTAATGGTAAAAGATGCATTTAATTGTTTAAATTGTTTAAATTGTATAATTGTTTAAATGCTGATTAAGTGCTGCAGGCCAAATACCAAGATGAGGACAATTCCTTTTAAATAACACCTTGAACAAAGGAAAATTTTTGCTCTCCAAACTTTTATATAATTGATATTTTATTTGCTTATGAGTGAGCTTTTATAGCCATCCTGAAAAGAAATCTTAGGCATACATACTTTATGGATTTTTATAGAAATTTTCATACATTTCTGGAAGTCAGATACTTTCAAAGTGGGTGGTGGAAGAGATTTAATGGAGCATGGCAAGAAAATACAAAAAGCAATGAATACCAGATAAGCTGTAAATTATGTGGATAAGAAATGTACATTTATTCCAGATTCACTCAACGGCTGTGCAATTTTAGTTGATATATTGAGTTTGAAGTGAGTATCTCCCAAATGAAAAGAGTAAGCCTCTATGGCTTGAGTTAAAACTGTAGGCTCCTTCACTGGAACAGTAATAAGATCATATCCTTTGTGGTTCAGGCAGCGGTGAGAAGAAGGAAACTGATCTCTACAGATGTTTTTGTTCTGTGCAAGAGATTATTCCACACAGTGTTTGCTGGAAGCAGCCTACAGGCTGGAGCTGCTGGGGAGGTCATGCAGGTTTCTGATTCAGTGTCCCTGCTCCAGATTGCCAAAGTGATTGAGTGACTGAGCTTTAACTTGAATCCATGAATAATAATCTCCAAAGGACATTATATTGCCTGGCAATCCCACAGTCCTTGGCGTGTAGACACTTTTATTCTTCTGTCCCAGTGAACCCTCTGGACATTAGGAGGGGACAGATTTACCATTCATCTGCTAGAGACTCTTTCATATGAGGAACAGAAGTTATCCTTGGAAGATGGAACAATCACTACTAAATACCAAACCGTCTAAAGAGTTACAAAGGAGAGCTTCTCTCACAGATGTATTTTTAGCTGTTCTTTCCAACTGTGGCGAAATTATGCTATGCAGAAGCATTACTTAATCAGGTTTGATTGTAGCCACAGCACAATTTAGTCTCTTTTATATACTGCTGCCTAGTCTAGACTACTAGCTCACACAATATTAATGCAATACAGATTAAAAGAATATTGTTGGAAAATAGTGAAAGTAACCCTTGTTTATGTTCCACTCCTACTAAAACTGAAATTAAAATGTCTATTCTTCATGTACTGAATAGTCACTTCAATAGCATTCATTTAAAATTGCCTAAAAAATCTTAGATTGACATTCTGCAATTGCAGGTTAAAGAGAAAGGATTTGAATTATGTTATTTTCTTGAATTGAGAAACTACTAAATAAAATTTCTGTTTGGATAAAAAGGAAAGAAAATGAGAGATTGCCTTTGTGTTTGTTATGGTTTTTGTTCTATTTCCATGAATTTTTCTAGGAAGCAAGGTAAAAGAAACAGTGAATTTAATATAAACCCAGAGTATATTAATGGGAAATTGATTCTGAATTCTGAACAGTGGATATCCATACAGGGAACATGATTCTGCAAGAACAGAGCCCTCTTTCCAGTGCATTTTATTCTGTGAGACAAATTATGTATTTGTGCTTATCTGAAGGCTGAAGGACTCTTTGCCAGAACAAATTACTCGTTGAAATAGTTGCATTCAGTCTTCCAGGGATTTGGCCTAAGAGAATGATTTTAGTTCCCATATAAATCAATGAGTTTGAATTATGCCCACTGTCTGATGTTCCTGAAACTAATATTGCATGAAAGTGCAAAGGAGCTTCTCTTGGAAAAAACAGAAACCTAAGATAGAATTTTTGGAGGGATACAGAAAAAAATAAAAATCATTCTGTGGGTTTTGTGAGACTTTTTTTTTTGTTTAGTTTATTGTAATTTTTTTAGGGTAGACAATTGCTACATATATCTTTCTAAGGAGTAAAAATCCCCTCCACTAGATATTTTTAAAAATAGGTGTTGTGAATTTTACAAACAGGATCAAACATGTCTCAGCAGCAAATCTGGTCACTCAGGATAAAGAGATAACAAGAGGATTCCATACAGTTCCCTTGAAAGGGGAAATGGAGTTTGGGAAAGCTCACATAACCTCAGTTCCTTTAGGTATCCAGAACACAACACAGTTCTCCAGCCACAAAGATACTGATGATAATGGCATTGGAAAACTGGTCTTGTATTGTCAAAATAAAGAATAAGGTCTTAAAGATATATGAGGTTTGGCTCAGTCATTAGATCATGAGATGTTTTTTCAGGATTACATTTTTTAATTTCTTTTTCTTCTCATAGCTGTTTACTAATATCTTTAAAGCTTTATTTTGCTATGCTGAAGGCTAGAAACTTGCTTCTGGAGAACAGAAAGGAAGAACATATCAAAACACCTAAATCCAAATAAGATGATTTTTTAAAAGATAAAACAGTTGGTGATACTATTCTGATCAGTATAAACAATTTCCTGATCTTCTCTTATATGTCAAAGAAGAGACTGAAGTCAACTTAGTAGTAGCATACATTAAGCAATGATGATAGCAGATGGGGTTTTTTTTAAAAAAAAAAAAAAAAAAAAAAAAAAAAAAAAAAAAAGAGTATAGTTAAATAGCTGGAATCTGGAATTAAGCAAATTCAGACAAGAAATGACCCTACAACGTGTCAATTTCTCTGACATCTGAAAACCTGATAATACCTATGTCTTAAGTAGGTGTGATTAAGTTAAGTTTCAGGGCTTAACTCTTTAACTAGCTGATGATGTACTTTGACCTAAAATTTAAACGCGCAGCTTCCCTCTGATTTTAAAAAGTAAGATGATATGAAAGACATGAACACTTCTGTTTCTGAACTGCTTTGACTACCTACCTCTGTTGTGGCTGTTATCACACATCTTTTATATTATTCTTTGATTTTATTCTTAAAACCACAGTTTCTGGCAGCATGTGCTTATGTAATATTTATTTCTGTTATTAGTTTCTGTTAAAATAATGATTTTTGAGAGAATGTGGTTGATAATAAATAGTCTATGTTATACTATGACACATTTTTAAATACCTTGCTATTTTTCTCTAAGACAGTTTTTATTGCACAGCACAAGACTTGTAAAGGCTGTTAGTTAGAAGCCATTACAAATTAGAACCTAATTTATTAAGTTTATGTAATGCTTTCTAATTTTTTAAGTGAAGTAGATTGAATGGAAAGTAATGAATATTTGAAATTTTTTCCATCTTACTTCTTTTTTTTCTCAATACCACACTATTATTTCTGCACTCAAGCTTTTCTGATATTCAGTTACAGACATTAAATTATAATACATAGGAATTAAAGTATACGGACTTCCATATTTGTAAGAAAAAGGACATTACTGAGAAGGGTGATTTAGGAGAGGTGTGCATCGATCTAGTAGAGATTTTTCACCTATTCCAATAGTTCATTTGCTATCTGTTTATGTTCTATTTTTTACCATTCTGTAATATTCCATGTATGAATGAAGTCACTATTTCCTTCTCTTTAATCCTCTTAGTTCTGCAAATATTGTCTAGCTAGTACAATATTTTCTTCTTACTAGATAGGGTGTTACAATAAACCTTCCAGTTTCCCAGTGTCATTAGAGATTCTAGATTTTTTTCTTAGATTTTTATTAACTCTGTTTCTCCTTTCACTTAATATAAATTAGATCTTCAGCTGATGTTAGCCAGTATAAACTGATGAAGCTTTACAAATTTATGCAGATGAACTTTTAGTTCATCATTTCAATAGGTTACATTTAATAGTAACCTATAAAATCAGTTGCCTGTGCACCTGAAAATTAATCCACTCACAGTGTGCATTGAATGATCCCCACCTATGCTGGTAGAAAAGAAAGGGGCAAGCATGAGTAAATACATGCACAGCTAATCTGCTAGTGAAGACTTATAATGCTGGAATCTCAAATGAACATTTCCATGCGGGACCACTTTATATCAAATGAAATAAGCCCAGTTCTCCTCCAGTGGACATAAACTATAAGGTAGGTCAGATACAGCTACTTGTATGACCATGTCTGATCATACAGCATGATTGTTTAACCATGAAGACCCACTCTACATTTTCTTCTTTTGCTAGTATTCAGTAATAAAAAACCCTGGGTATAAGTTTGTTATGGAAAGTATATAAGTCACTTTCATAGCACACATTGTGTATGAATCTATTCTTAAGGCTTAACACAGTGTTACTTTCTGTTGTTTTCCTGAACCAGATGTTTGGTCATACTTTCTTGTTAGAGGTCTTCAAAACTAGCTGAACACAGACAATGCTCTTTACCCTGATCCAGTCCCTCTTTCAGATTTATAATTTTGTGACAAGTACACAAGGTGTGGATTTTCCCATGGGTTCTACCCATATTTCTTTGCTCCTTTTCTCTTTCCCTGTTCTTGCTGAGATCTGGATAAAATTAAAGTTTATTTTTACTGTCTTATTCACCTGCAAAAAAAAGACATACAGAGGGAACTTCTCAGAACCTGTAGAAATGGGAGCAACAATTAAAGCCTGTGCAGTTGTCTAATTTCATGAGGGCAGGGTATTGTTTGTGTTTCCATTTGCTATCTCCATTTTATAATAGAGAAATCAATAAAGAGATGGCCTGTCACTGAGCTTGCACTAGAACGTGAGGAACTAAGGACAGGACCCAGTTACTCACTAATTTCAGAAACCAGCACATCTCCAAACTTTTTACCCCAGCTATATTTTTCAAGTGATGTTTTCAAAAAGATGATGAGAAATTAAGTTGACTGGTGAAGGCAAGTGCAACATTTACTATTGGTCAGAAGTATTAAAATTAGAATAGAATAGGATAGATAGAAACAGAACAGAACAGTTGGAAAGGATTTACAATGATCATCTAGTCCAATTGCCTGAGCACTTCAGGGCTGAACAAAAGTTAAAGGATGTTATTAAGAGTGTTGCCCAAAAGCCTCTTAAACACTGGCAGGCTTGGGGCATCAGCTACCTCTCTAGGAGACCTGTTCCAGTGTTTGACAGCCTTATTGATAAAGGAATGTTTCCTTATGTCCAGTCCAAACCTCCTCTGGAGTAGTTTTGAACCATTCTCACACGTCCTGTCACTGGATCCCAGGGAGAAGAGCTCAGCATCTCCCTCTCCACATCCCCTCCTCAGGAAGCTGTAGAGAGCAATGAGGTCACCCCTCACCCTCCTTTTCTCCAGACTAGACAAACCCAGAGTCCTCAGCTGCTCCTCATAGGAGCAGCTATTAATATTTAGGGATTATAACTAACCCAGTGTATGTTTGTCTGTTCATACTGAAAGAGAAAATTAAAAAATAAATGTTTCCAATGAATTGAAAGTTAATGTTGAATAAGATCATTATTTGGTACAAAGAGTGAGTGAAGAATATTCACATAGCTTGAGCTCAAAATCTGCTACTTACTGTTGTGATACTGGAACACAGTACATATAATTATATTTAGTGCCTGCTTTTAAAAGAGAGAGAAAGAGACACTACAGTTTTGTGGGCACAATTTATTACAGGCACAAATGCTAACATTTTGATGTTAGTCAACAAAACAAGCAGTCAGGGGTCTAAAAGCTAAAACATTTGAACCTGTAATTTAGTGTAGAAATTTGAATGTGGATTCATAATTATTTTCATTTGAAAGGCTACTTGCCCTCAAACATCAATTTGGTAATTTAGACAGTTTCCCCACAAACTGATGTACGCTTTCATTGTTCTGTGGCCACGGCAACAGAAAATAATACATCATATTATTATAAATGTTACTCTTTAACTTTTTTTCTAAAACAAGATGTTGCCAAAATATTTTCCTTTGGTGAGGTTAAGGCCGAATAAGAATTGTCAGACTACACCAGTTTAGCAGTTGTAGAAATGTATTCATCAAAGTTTGTATTGTTGAAGGGATAGCAGATATTTTCATATGCACATCTGTTCTTTGCTGTATATACATTTCTCAACCTAGATCTGTATTTGTATTCACAGCTGTATAATTATTATCTATTGTACTGAGAAAGGGGACAATTATATCACAAGTGGAAATCACAAATATGTCGGCACAAGGCTTTCTCTTTATTTGGTTAAATACTTCACCTGTCATCACCCTTCCACATCACTGAAGGCACAGGGACCAGTGTGACAACACAGCAGACTTGATCAACAAATGTCACCTGCATCCTTGTATCCTCATGTAGTGTCATGTGGGACAAGGTCAGCACTGAGAATAAGGATTATTCTGTTAGCTTTATAGGAGAATGCTGACAGCATGCAAATGGAGGGATCAGTAAGATGAATGAATTTACAGAGATTAAGCATACTGCCACCTGCACCTCCAGAGAAATGAGGAATTGACTTTTTACATACACACCACCTTGGCATCTGCATGGATTCATGCAGGAGAGGAAGTGAAAGTAGGGAAATAGTGTGCTCCATCGTGTTGTTTTCTTGAATTATTTCACAGAGGCTTATCAAAGGAAGGCATGGCTGGCCTTGTTGGAGGTTATGGTACTGGAGGGAAAGAACAGCTGAGAGGATGACAGCCAAGTGCAGTGGGCTGGTAGAAATTATTTTATAAATATATATATTCAAATGTGTACATATGTATATGTGAATGTGTTACAAAGACCTAGTATAATGAGTTGATTGCATTCACTATTACTCAGCTCTCTCTGATTAAGACCTGTCTTATAAGTAGCCAGATGCTAGTGTAGAATGTGAATAAAGCACACTGATATCCAGGATTTCCTTTGGAATACATGAAGTTGTGTGGCTGCCAGACTATCACTTTTCATACATCAGGATTCTGTATCCAGGGTGAGGCCTGTGTGTGACATGGTGGGAATCTAACACTTGCAAGTGTTTCAGATTATTGGTTCAAACCAGTATTTCCACAAGCTGTTACATTTTTTTGTAACTGCAGCTAATTGGCACTCACAAAGGACAGATATCCTCTCCTGCCTCTGAAACATCAAAGGCGGGCTGGTAATGAGATAGTGGTGAGCAGAGCTGTAACTGATTGCTTAAAATTGAGGGTAGCAATAATGGCAAGGTATAATGAGCTGACTGGTAACCACCCTGAACTACATTCAGTCCCTAGGAGATCTGCAGCATGTACCCCAAACTGACAAACCCCCAACAGGCACCTCGGGAGCTCTCTATTCAGGGAGGCCGTGGGACTGCGTAGGGAAAATGAGTCACGGTTTTTTTTTTTCAGATTAACTCATACCTGGCAACATATCCCCCTCTCAGAGGACCCCCTAAAATCTGTGCGGTAAGGAGCTCAAACTAGTAACTTCTGTCACATGATCAAGAGGGAGAACTTGAAGGACACTGCGGTGTTCAGGCAGTGACATGGGGACACAGAGGACAGTAGTGGCAGAAGCCCAGACAGCAAAACAGCCAGTCCTGGAGGCAAAAGACACATGAAAGTAGAAGGCAAAAAGTAGCTGCAGGAACTAATGAAAAATCAGCTTGGTATTTACTCCAAAAGCATTAGAAGCCACTGCTTTAGCTGTTGGATGGTTCCTTCCAGTATATGAGTTGCAAACAAGATGCTGCGGTCTGCAAAGATTTAACCAGTTCCAATCAGCAATGTAGCTGCTTTAGGGCAGGTGGCAAAAGAAATAGCAGGTGGGCAACAGTAACAAGAGCTTTGTAAGCAACATCATATTGTGTTTTTTAGGTTACTTGCTCTTTATTTTGTGAGCATTAGACAGATAAAGAGCACTTTGGAAAGCAACTTTCATTTATATTTTCCAGATACACAGCATTTTATGAGCTGGCTTTATGTCTCTGTATCCCTAAAGCATAGTTCATCTGTAACTGTGTTTGGTGAATTAATTGAAATTCTTTAAACTATAGGACAGTGGAAAAAATATTAAAACCTGGTTTTGTCGTAGGAAAAAAGCATACACCAATAATCATTATCACCCAAAGTTTTGCATTTCACTTTCTCTAAATAAACACAAAAAGATTCTGTGAAGATAGCTAATCAGATACTGATTCATCCATACATTCACAGGTTCCTCATCCTTCTGAGCATCACTGATTAAAAGACAAGAGATTATCAGTATAATACAGATATGATGGATTGGAGATGTCAGAACAAGGTTCTTTGAAAACTCATTATTTCTTTTGAGCTGTTTAAGAGCATTCTGCAAGCACCCCTGCTGTCTGTTCAATGAAAACAACATATCCATTGCTCAAGTAATAATCAAACTAAGTTTAATGAGCATTGTAGACTCAGGCTTTCTTTTTCAGGATCAATTCAGGACTCTTGGTTAAAGCATATGTGATGCACTGACTTCCATAAGGTTCCCAATATGATTTGTCCTGATCTGCAATGGCAGTAATATTCAGGGTTGTTTCATTGGACCTGACAATGCTAGCAATTGACAACAGTTCTCAGCACAGAGGAAACCTTTATTGTGCAAATTATAAGTTTTAATAACAAGCCCTGCCCTTCAGATAACCAGTCCAGTCTCTTCTAATACTTTTTAATATATCCTTGGCATCTTAAAGTTCCCATTAATTGCTTTAGTTGTTTCTGAATATGCTGAGCATCACTGAAAATGCCAAAATCTGTCACTGTAGTTGCTTTAAACTGAACTTTTCAATTGAAGTAGGCACTCAACTCACAGCAGACTTAGTAACAGTTGGCCCAACTCATTCAGATTTCTTGGAGAAGGTGTGATAGTTAGGAATGTCAGTCCCCTCCCACTCTCAGAGTTGTTTCCTCAGCAGTTACCGAATTGTTTCAGGGACTTCTTACTCTGGTGCCTTTAAGCACTGGGGTGTGGAATCTACAGGGGAAATAGCTGTAGACAGAAGCCTACAAATCATAATTTGGGAAAAAAACTCCAGCTCTGATAAACAAAAAGGGAGATCAACATTATCTCAAATCACACCATATCATTACCATATTATTCATTAGAAATAATGAAGTAAAATTATATATAAACTTGAAAAAAAAAGGAGAAACAGCAATGTGTTATGTAGCAACTTGCCACCGATGCTAGAAAGAGTATTGCTGTCTAATGACCACAGGGCTAAACCCAGGCACGGTGCATAATGTCACATAGGGTTAACCTATAGTAAATACCTGACAGCTTGTCTTTCTTATTCTGGCAACACTTGTATAACTTGCCATGCCAGTGAAGTCATACTGAATTGAGCAAAACTAGTTGAAATCAAATATGCAGAGAAACATATTTGTCATTACACTTAAGATGACAGCTGTAGCAATTTTCTCTGAGCAGACACACACAGCTTGATGACAAAGAGGGAAGCTTGTCTGGATTTCTAATTGCAGAGTTCTGTTGCAAAGGCCACTTATAATGGGCCTCTGGTTTTAAGAAGGATTATGAAACAATCAAAAACAGGTGGTTTGTTTGGATTTAATATGCATGAATCATTAGCAATTTCTAACAGAATTAGGGAACAAGCTTTTTAGATTTTTCAAGAGGAAGTAGAAACTATTAAAAATTTCAGTGTAAGATAGATGTAGTATGATAATAAAAAATGGGTCACTACTTTACAAATAGTATAGGGATAATTCATTAAAATCAGTAGTAACAGTGGAAGAAAATCTTCATTTTCAACAACAATTTAACTGATCACTGTGACATTGACAGCAGTATTACAGGTCACTTACTGATTTAAAAGTTATTCTGAGATACCTGTATGATTTCACACTGAAATCTTACACCATTAAAAACATTGCAAAGAGGTAACTATCCATGTAGGTGTCTCCAAGTCCAGAACAAACGTTAAACAAATCAAATTAACTTGGCATGTGACAAAGTACTGAACTAACTCATATGACTTGCATTTGCTGCTCTAAGAGTGACCCTGGACTATTACCACAGCTCAGATAATGCATGTTGACTGGCTATTCCATAGCAACTTGCGTATGGCTAAACAGTGACATTAAAAAGCTTTGTTGAAAATATTTGTATATAAGCATTACTGAAAGGATAGTGAAAATCCAGACCTAATCTTCACTATCAGCAAAAAGAATTTCTAAAGTATGACTATAATTATAATTAAAACGTTTGTATAGAAATTCACTTTGATAAATCAATAAATAACTTCCTTATATTCCCAATACTTGTATGTGTATGATCTCAATTCCCTTTAAACTGCAGCTATCATGGAGTCCCCTTACTCCTCAGAGATTACTAGTGATTCCCCCGATCCATTACTAGACATTTGTCTTATTTCTCTTCACTTCTAAATTCATCCAAGGATTTAGAGCACTTTCTTTTCTCTCAGTCCTTGCTAAATCTTTCCCATTTTGACTTTTACTGCAGTAACACTGCTGTTCCACTCCTTTTTAGTAAGATTTTTTCTTAGTTGTTTTGCAGAACCTCAGCCTTGTTTTGACAGTGTCACTGATGGTAATTAACTTGCAAAGCCATTTTCTCTTGTAGTTTTTACAGGTCTCTGCTGTCTCCTCTCCCTATTCCTAACTCTCTGGTTGCTGCTTTAGAGGTGTCTACATCATTCTTTCTCTGTTACACAGTGCACTCCCAGTATAGCCTCCCTGGGGAAAATCAACCTATGACACATTTTCACTTTCCATTTTTCTGCTGATGAATGAAAAACCCACCTTTCCAACCTCATACCATGACTTGTCATCATAACATTACCTCTGCTCGTCTACTCTAATGTAAAATTTAGCAAGACAAAACTGAACTCCTATCTCAGGTACTGAGGTTGGATAATTTTGCCCATTTGTGAAACATCTTGGAAGCTACTGGGCTCTTTCCCCCCTTCACGTGACAGCTCTTGGACTGAAAATCCTTCCTTTATGCTTGAAATTGAAAACTGAGAGGATGCCTTGGATACTGTAGGGGATCCTGGGTTGAACTATGCACCTGCTCTTACCACATAGAGGTGTTAAAGATGCAAGAAGTATATCAGCTCATGAGACCTGTAGCCCACCCAGAGAAAAACATTCAGTAACAGGAAAATTAAATACATCTCTTAGCCATTTGAAGGTAAAAGCACAATTTTCTGTCCAGTAATCAGAAGAGGTTTTCTCCCAAGAATTTTATCTTCTGCTGTCTTGGTTACAGAAACCTTTACATCTTCACTTCTCTTTAGAGCACACAGATTACTCTCTCTATTCTCAGTGTCACTCAGTTCTCTTATTTATTATCTTCACCACAGAAACACTAGTTTCACAAATGAATGCCAAGTTATCTGTGAAACATTTAAGGGCCTCATACTTGTGAATTTAGGTTTCTGAATGTCCTCTCAGTTTTGTTAGCCATGCTGTCCTGTGGGCATGGCATGTCCTCCCTACTAGGTCTGTGAACCCACACTCTTGACTCTTCCCCTCAGGACATCCTGCATTACCACATATTCCCTCCAAACTCATGTTGTTTAACAGGAACACAGTCTAAGTGCTGCTGTCTTCTTTTTTTGTTTTGGTTTGGGTTTAATATTTTTTTAATGGGCATAAGATGTAACACTCTTATAAAATAATATTCTATAAAAATTGCCTATCAAATACTGTTTGGATATGAGGGAGGCAGAATGTGACCCAAAGAAGCAGGTGTATAGTCAAAGACAATGTATAAGAAGGTGTTCATATTATATAAGCAGTTTTAACACTCAAACCTCATTTTAATATATTTAATAATAACAAAATTTGAAGATCATTACCAGAATTTATGACGATTGGTTAAGATCTTTCACGAAGTGTGTTTGAACTACAAACTAGCAATGACACAGTAGAATAAGTCCACTACAAGAAATCAATGTACATTTTTTAGGCATCATTACGGTCTTATTTTGTGTGTTTTCTCTTGCATTTTAGGCAAATTAAATTTTTAAAAAATCACTCTAAAAACATTTTTTTTTCCCACAAATACCAAGCTAGAATAGTTTGCAATGAATTGGACAATGCTGGATAAAAACAAAACAGAAAGAAAGACAACACTAAAAGCAAGCTTCAAATGAATAGATCATTAATACAGTATATCCATGTAACATTAGCTTTACACAACCTGTCAGCTTTCAGTTTGATACATCTTCCAGATGCATGAAACTCACAGAACATGAATCTTCTGTAAACCTGAAATTAAGACAGCAATATGTGACAGAACAGCTTTGGTAAATTGTTTCTTGTTCACAGGGTGGTTTCTGGAATTGTGAGGATTAATCCTTCACATCAAACATCAAAGTGGCTGGTACAGACAGAAAAGATAAACTCTGACCCTTGTGAGCTCGTTCACATCACTTCTAGCCATTTAAATTCCAGTTAGGTTGATCAGAAGAGAGAGAGAAAAGCTTTAAATTGCATTATTAACAATAGGTTAAATCTTAGACCACTGATTAAATCAATTTCTCTCAGATAAAATCATAATAGGCATTGGCTGTATTTGTCTGACAGGAAACATGTCATTGGTAATGCTTTGTGTTGCCTTTAATGAGTCTGATTGTCATCTTCCAGCAGGGAGAGCACAAAAGGCACCTGCAGGTCTGGGTGAATAGAATCACTTATCGATCACATTGTCAGGCCTGTCAAACCTTCAGGAACAACTGAACAAGTACATAAAATCAATGTGATGTTGAATTTATATGGAGGCTCCCCAGATTTGTCCGCTGGTTGAGAATTTCAACTTAGTTACACACTAAATATAATTTCCAAAATTGTCTAGCTCACAAATTATGTGTTATAAAAACAATCAAGTTGTTGAATAGAATGTGTGATTTTTTTGGTTTTGAAGAAAACGAGACTTTTTTAAAATCATTTTGTCCAGCTTTATCTCTGGGTAGAACTGCATCCTGACCAATCTTTTTTCTCCCTACAGGAAAATTACTGTTTATCTGTTATTTATTATTTATATTTAGCTCCTGCTCCCCATTCACAGAGAGGCAGCTCCATTTTAGCAATGACTTTTTCTACTGTTCAGCTATGCTTTAAATATTAGTATGTTCTAGAAAGACAATAAACAGACAGGTAGAGCACTTCATTCTCCCTAAGAAAACTGCATACTTGCATGTGAGCTCTTTGTGGTCCAAATCACCTTCCTGGGAACAGGGAAAAGGAGAAAGGAAGGAGAGCAACCCCAGTGAGGAGGTGTAGAAGAAAGGACCTTCTGCTACCTCCAGCTCAGTCTGCTCTGGCAGCTGAGTGAGGGTTCTACATTGACAAACACACAGTCTTTGAGTCTTTGAAAGGCTTTGGAGTTACTGGGAATTAAATAAATAACATTAAAGTAGCAGTTCTGTGTCACACGCTGAAGCAGGCTTCTTTATAATGGACAGTTAACATGGTCATTTTTGTGTGTGATGCAATGCATTTCCATTTCTAGTCTTTTGTTTACTGTTATCTTTTCTGTTTTCCCTCTGTCACTTCACACCCAAATTTTAGAATTCATTCACTGGACTTCCATTCACATCCTACCCTTCCCTCACTCTCTTATTCTCCCTAGTGGGTCTATCTTCTTTCTTCAGTTATTTGCCTTATTTGTAGTCCTTAAACTCAGAGAGGAATAAAACTAATCTAATTCAAGCCTATGTCCAAAAAATTGCTTATTCAATACAAATGTATTCTTTCTGTTGTTTTTGATACATGACATTTTTTCTTTGTGGATGGACAGAACTCATGCTTGGCCATGAAAGGTATAACCAACTTTGAAAAGGACAATCCTTTTTTTTTTTTTAAAAAAAAAAAAAAAATCTTCAAGTTGTTATCAGTGCATCAGTTATTTCTGCACTTTTACTGTACAAGCTTGTTCCACCCTTAGTGTCTTTGGAGTCAGATTAGTTCTCAATCACTTTCAGTAGTAGTTAATCAGTTAAAGCTTTGCCATAGCTGTATGTGGTGGGTTGAGCTTGGCTGGACACCAGGTGCCTACCAAAGCTGTATATCACTCCCTTCCTCAGCTGGACAGGGGAGAGAAATTAAAACTTGTGTGTCGACACAAGGACAGGGAGATCACTCAGCAATTACTGTCACAGACAAAACAGAGTCAACTTGGTTTAATAGTTTAATTTATTATCAATCAAATCAGAGTAGGATAAAGAGAAATAAAAAGTAACTCTTAAAACACCTTCCCCCCACTGCTCCCTTCTTCCTGGGCTTAATTTTATTCCTGATTTCCTCTATCTCTTTCCCTGAGTGGCACAGGGGGACAAGGAATGGGAGTTGTGGTCAGTTCATCACCTGTTGTTTCTGCTGCTCCTTCCTCTTCAGTGGGAGGACTCCTCACACTCTTCCCCTGCTCCAGCATGGGGTATCCCCGACAGGAGACAGCTCTCCACAAACTTCTCTCCACATGAGTCCTTCCCATGGGCTGCAGTTCCTCACAAACTGCTCCAGGTGGGTCCCCCATGGGGTCACAAGTCTTGCCAGCAAACATGCTCCAGTGTGGGCTCCTCTCTCCATGGGTCCACAGGTCCTGCAAGGAACCTGCTCCAGCGTGGGGTTCCCATGGGGTCATAGCTTCCTCTGGGAACCCACCTGTTCCACTGTGGGGTCCTCCACGGGCTGCAGGTGGGCTAACCCCCACAGGATGCAGGGGCACAGCCTGCCTCACCATATTCTTCACCATGGGCTGCAGGGGAATGGGCTTGGCCTTGGCCAGCAACAGGTCCGTCTCGAGCCGGCTGCATTGGCTCTGTTGAACATGGGGGAAGCTTCTGGCATCTTCTCCCAGAAGTCACCCTTGTAGCCCCCCTCCCACTACCAAAACCTTGCCAGGTAAACCCAATACACTGTAACAG
Source organism: Tyto alba (assembly GCF_018691265.1). Classification (NCBI taxonomy): domain Eukaryota; kingdom Metazoa; phylum Chordata; class Aves; order Strigiformes; family Tytonidae; genus Tyto; species Tyto alba. The sequence goes on along the minus strand of NW_024881316.1, from coordinate 35,765,847 downwards.
CATGAACACCACAATGGGCAAGTTCACTGTAATTGAAAGTAATAACATACGATTTTAGCATTTGTTCATGTATCAGGTGAGGACAAGCATACTGCTAGGGGAAATCTCTTTCCAACCCATGTGTTGCTTGCAAAGTCCCTCCCCGGAAACCTCATGGATAATCCCTTCTTCCTCCCAGGTATGAAACATAAGTTCAGGAGATCTTCAACTCACACTGCAAAACCAGAAACCCTAAAATTCTGCTCCCTTCATGCAGGCACATGGCTAATGTTCTGAATCAGGGAGGCATCTTCATGGATATAAGACTGAAGTTGTCCCACATCCTAGATGTCTGAATTTTAGAAGATAGCACAGTATTTAATAGAATGATGTGTGTCTAAAGACTTCAGATATTGTAAATGCTGTTTGAAATTTGGACTGGGTTGATAGTAATGCAACTGTGGCAGATTTAAACTTTTTAAAGTAAATTTGAAGAGTTCACAAGATGTTCTTGGCAATGATGAGGCTGTGACTGTAGAGTTCTTAACTGATGATTAATGAGAACTCTAAATTAAAACTCTTCATTACATGTCTTTATTATAACAGGTAGATGAATGCACAGTAGAAGTAGTTGATGGGGGATGAAGAGTAATCTCTAAGGCTGCTTACATGAACTCTCGGGTGATTACTCAGAATCAAAATGTTCCATGGCATGTTGCTCCACAATCTTTACTGAAAATAGCAAGAGGGGTACATCTGAATCTCCCACAAACAACACATTTCACTTAAATTAGTGAGAATTTTTCTTCTTTGACAAAAGCAGGAATAAGATCTTGGGTTTTAGGTTGCCATGGACAATATAACTGTAGATGTGTAAACAGGTTTCTGATAAAATGTGTGCAATCTAATGTTAGCACAAAGGAAAACACTTGTCATCAGTGTCATTGATTTCCTGAAGTACTGCATGAGTGCTTTTCTTCCTTCCTTGATATTTCCTACCCAGTGGTGTCTGTATCTGTAACATCCTCTTCCCCTGTGTTTTCTGATTATCTCATAAGACTTTTTTGAGAGAGTTTCTGTGCCATCTTACCTGTAATGAGTCTTTTCTAATCTAGACTATTACTGTTTTGAAGCTGAACCTATAGATCGATGTGAAACAACAAGCATCTGAAAATACTGGTGGAAAAAATTCATTGACATTAAGATATATTAATGGCTTTTTAGTTTATTTCATCTTTGTTAGCATCTCAGAGAAGCAAAGTTGTACACAAGCAGAAAGTTCTTGCCCCCAGATCTAGTCTGTGCATTTACACTCAGCACACTACCTTCACTCTCCCTCAGCCTACCTTTAGACATAGCATTTCTGTTCATCAGTTTTTCTTTAACAGTTCCATTAAATGGTGGGACACCATTTAATAACGGAGCTCCATACATAATAGAGCACAGCAGATCTGAAAGGTGATACCCTCTCTGCCCCAGTTTTACATGTAGTGTTACAAGGCTGTGCATAGAGGAACATCATGCCCTAAGCTCCTGTCTAGTTTGCTAACACTTATCCCTCCTGCGGCAGATAGCTATAAATTGGGGAATGGCTGTGTTCTTTATTTCCTCTCGGTAGAAGTCTGTAAATCAAACTCAGCAGGTATCTCCCCCATTTTCATATGACCCCGACAGTTGGATCTGTTAATAGCCCCTAACCACTCCAAATCCTCTTTAAAAGACTGAATAAAATTGGGGAAATATTTTCATTTTCAGGTACTAGAAATAGATTGTAATTACTAGATACACAGATTAGGAACATGACTCTCCTCCACATCCTCTCCCCCCATTTCTTACAGGATGGGGTTTTCACATTAACACTAAGATCCTGTTTGTTATGACTGAGATTCTGGTATTAAAATGCTTTATCTTCCAACTAATTTGTAAATTATTTTTGAATGTATTATAATTATTTCTCTAAGATTACAGTTGTTGTGTACAGGAATCAGAATTTATAACTTTACAGAATTTGAGTTACCATTTGAATTTTAAAACAGCTTTTGATTATCAAGACAGCTTCAAACTAAATGAAAAAATAGACTCTAGCAGACACTGTCATATAGATTGAGAGTTTCTACATGTTTTAAAATGTATGAATTGTGATTCCAGGGAACTTTGAAACCACATCAATTATTTTGCATCTGTCATTGCACACCACCTGCATAATGAGAGTGCAGAGGGCTTGATGATTTCTGAAACTCATTTTGGTGAATAATCACATGAGTGCATTGTATTGTTCTCCAGACAGATGGAAAGCTAGCAATGTCCTAGAATTCAAAAATGACTCGTACTGAATCTTGGCTTATATTTTCCTTTGTTTGTTTGTTTTGTTACTTTGGCATATTCTGTTATATCAAAAAGCTGAGTATTTTTTCTAAAGAACAACTTAAATTATATACAGCTATATCCTTCTTTCTACATGCAGTTGAGCTGCCCGAGGGGAATTGAAAGCAGAATGTGATGTATACTGTCTGAAAGGGCACATTTTAATATCTGCAGTTTCATTGTTTATTAGGCTTCAAAAAGACTGTGTAGCCAAATAAGTTAATGTATGCTAACATTTCATCACTTTCCAAAGACTTTTATTTGCATCAGGGCAGAGTTTCTAAAAATTTGCCCCAGCATGGAAGATCTGTTTAAGAAAAACAACAAGGGCCAGAGCTGGTATAGTGAAGTTAATATTCCTATTGACAAATGGTGATTCACACACTGTAAATAACACAGACTCTTAACAGCAGAGAATCAAAACTCTGCATCACTAAATACACTTATATATAACTTAAAGAAATGTTTCCGCATCGCTTCATAGTTGAAAAATCATCAGAAATAATACAACACTGATTGACAAGGACTACTTTCAAGCAAATTTGTTACAGCCTTCGTTTTCCACTAAGTACTTTGCATGGTCATTTACACCAGTGTGAGGCAGCTGTTACAATCTGACATCCTGCAGCCTTTTAATACTTGTGTGAAAGTGTAATAACCTTTGTGTCAGTGTAAATATTATGTGTAGGCCAAGAAGACACTTGATCCTTAGCTTTTGAAGCAGGACTTTCCCTTCTCTCAAACCAGAAGAGTGCCCAAAGGTAAGTCAACTGGAGACAGTGACTGAAAAGGACTATGCTGCAACTGCCTGCTAAGAGGGAAGGGTAAGGCCTCTCTGACTAAGGGGTCTGTGCCACCTCCTGGCTGTTGTATGTCTGTTAGAGCTACAGACAATTGCCTGCCCTGATGTCTTTTCTCCTGGGTGATTTCCTGGAATGTTTGTACACTTAAAAATATTGATTTAATTATGTTACTGCTATGTTACAGGAGACAATAAACTTAATTTCCTGTGGCATTAGTTTCTGAAAAAGTTTTGGCTCTCCAATGAGGAAGTGAATGACCATTTCAGTGGAGGAGTACATACAAATGTAAATTTTTAAAAGTAGGTAAAAAGTGTGGACTCACAGATTCATGTGGGTTTGAAAGGTTCTCCACAGGTCCTATACTCCAGCCTCTGCCCTGAGCAGGTCCAGTAAGATCCGGTTGCCCAGTCAAATATTGAGTATCTCCAAGGATGGAGTTTGCACAACTCTTCTAGGCAAGCTGAGCTAGTGTTTGACCACCTTCATGCTTAAACAATCTTTCTTATATTGAATCAGAATCTACCATGTTCCATCTTGTTCTCATTGCCTTTTATCTCTCTACTGTGTACCTCCATCTTCTCTATGTTCTCCCAATAGGTAGCTGTAGACAACAGCAAGATCCCCCATCAGTCATTTCTTTGTAGAACTAAGCAAACCCCATTCCTTCAGCCTCTCCTCATACATCCTGTGCTCCAGACCCCTGGCCAGCTTGATGGTCTTTGCCGCACTAACATCATCACAGAAATATCTACCTTTACTAGGGAGCCTCAGACAGACACAGTGTCAAGATGTGGTATCACAGATGACAAATAGATGGGAAGGATCCTTCCCTGAAACTGCAGACTATACTCTTGTTAATATAGGATATGGTGGGGTACCTTTGATGCAAGGTCTCACTGCTGATCCATGCTCAGCTTGTGGATGACAAGGATTTCTAGACTTTTTTCTTCAGAATCGCTCTCCAGCCTGTCTCCTCCCAGCTTGTACAGGTGCATGAAGTTATTCTTTCCCAGGCACAGGACTTGACATTTGTCTATGCTGATTTTCATGAGGTTCCTGTCTGTCCATTTCTCCAAACTGTAAGGATCTCTATGAATGGCAACTTGTCCCTCCAGCACATAGAGCACTCCCCACAATTTGTTAGCATCGACAAACTTGCTGAAAATCTGCTTTGATTAGATATGTTTGAAAATGTTTTACAGAAGAAATCATCTGCAGGGGAGAGTGAGGAACAGAAGTGTGTGTGCATTTGTCAAAGGTCAGTAGTCTACTGGTCAAATCTGGACTAAACTCTAGCTTCCCTGAAGTGAACATCAAAGTTGTCTGGCAAGATCTGTATTGGGGCTATTGAGTTGTACACATGTGTCCAAGAAGACCCTCACCTGATGCAGAAGGAATTTTCTGCTGGAGAAACTTTTGAACTTTCTGACAGACAAAGGTAGTGGGATATATTTCCAAAGACTATTCTTCATTTTTCGGTGTTATATAAAAGTAATATATGGATTTTTTGGGGAGAAATAACTCTTCTTCTGCCCCACAGAAATCTGTCAATTTCCCAAATACAAAGAAATTATTTTTCTTCTTTACCTAGCTGTCTCCTTTTTTTCCCCTTTTAATGTAAAGTAGGTATAGTACAAAAAATGTAATTGAATCAAGTAAATGAGCAGATCTACAAGACGTTCTGTATTTTAAAAATGAGATCTGGTTTTGATTTTCTTTACTTATAAGAAAGAATCTTTTCTCCTTGCCTGAAAAAAGTTGCCTATTTTCTCCACTCAAAATTAATTGTTACAGCCAATTTATAAACCTTGAAAGCAAGGTGTTAATAGAAGTACTGGCTGACCTTTAACTGGAAGCAGAACAAATGGCTTATCTGTAATAATCAAAAAGATTTAAAAGCTCCTCAAATACACATGCAAATGATTTATTTTTGATAAGTACTAATTAGACATGAACTGAATAGATTTAAATTGATTGAACTGAGTTTTACTAGTGGAATTTTTGTTTTAATTATCATCTACAATAAAAATTTATTTAACATCAGATGCTATCCAGTGTTTTGAATAGGATGTAAATAACATCTTCCAAAAGATGCAGATTTCCTAATGACTTTTTATTGTCACTACACTTGCTGTCTTTCACTTTAATGTCTCTCTGTGGCCTGATTCTCTTCTCCCTGTTATAATTTTCATTGTTTTGAGAAAAGAATAAAAATATTTATTAACAAGAAATTAAAAATGAGCTAAGTGAACCCTTTGAGTTCAAGCTTCAAGATTTAGATCCATATGTAAGAACTCCCGCAGGATCAGAGATATTTAGATCTGGGGACTGTGAATAGGATTCCTCTCTCTTTTTGGAGACAGTTCATCCAGAGGATAATCTGTTTAACAGCATATCTGTGATGTATACAATATGGGTCTGGTGACTTATCTCAAATGGAATGACTCTTAAAAGTCTCACATCATGTATGCTGGTGGATGAACATCACAGCACCTAACTTTCATCTGGCTGGCTCTAGGAAGTGCAAGAAGGCCAAATGCAAAGTCCTGTACATGATTTGAGGTAATCCCAAGCACAAATACAGACTGGGCGATGAGTGGATTGAGAGCAGTCCTGTGGAGAAGGACTTGGGAGTAGTAGTGGATGGAAAACTGACTATGAGCAGACAATGTGTGCTCACAGCCCAGAAAGTCAACCACATCCTGGGCTGCATCAAGAGAAACGTGGCCAGCTTGTTGAGAGAGGGGATTCTTGCCCTCTACTCTGCTGTTGTGAGACCCACCTGGAGTCCTGTGTCTAGCTCTGGGGCCCCCAGCATGACAGACATGGAGCGGCTCAAGCAGGTCCGAAGGAGGCCATGAAGATGATCGGGGGGCTAGAGCACCTCTCCTATGAGGACAGGCTAAGAGAGTTGAGGTTGTTCAGCCTAGAGAAGAGAAGGCTTCATGGAGACCTTATAGTGGCCTTCCAGTACTTAAAGGCAGCTATAGGCAAAATGGGGAGCTACTCTTTATCAGGAAGTGTAGTGATAGGATGAGAGGTAATGGTTTTAAAATGAAAGAGGGTAGATTTAGTTTAGATATAAGGAAGAAATTCTTTACTGTGAGGGTGGTGAGGCACTGGCATAGGTTGCCCAGAGAAGCTGTGGCTGCCCCCTCCCTGGAAGGGTTCAAGGCCAGGTTGCACAGGGCTTTGAGCAACCTGGTCTAGTGGAAGGTGCCCCTGCCCTTGGCAGCAGGGTTAGAGCTAGATGATCTTTAAGGTCCCTTCCAACCCAAACAGTTCTGTGATTCTCTGTATCTGCTACAAAATTTTATTCTAACTTCTTGTATTTCCCTTTCTTTTAATTTAAATATTTTACATACCACCTACCACTAAAGCACACTTAGAGAGACATAAAACCAGAGGCTGTCAGCAGTTACATACATAATGCCATTTTTTGTGCAACTGACTACAGAATGAAATGGGATAACAAAATATCCTTCCTTAGTTTCAACCACTCTCACAGCCTAGTATGAAGGGTATGAGATGTGCACAGTGACAAGTCAACAGTTCCTTAATATGGTAGACTCACTGTTAGATATGGCCTTCATTTAGTGTTCAGAATTAAATATAACTCATTTTCTGTCATTGCCTTTTTGTCATTGACATCAGTCATTTTAATAATACCGTCTGGTAAATTTTAATTCAGTGTTTATTAAAACAAATGTAGTAAGTTGAGGTTTTGAGATACCGTGCTGAGACAGATCTGATTTCTGCAAAATCCATTAAACTAGTTAAATCATTATATGTAATTATTAAAGATAATCATTATAATAGAGACTGGTCCACTTGGCTGTCTTAGACTCCTAAGAATGACCTACTACAAAATAATTCTAAATTGCATGCCCTGGCCTCTCAGAATGCAGACATGAACAATTTTCTGTTTCCTAAGCTAAATAATCTTTCCTTAACTCTGTAATGAGCATTCAGATAAATTGCTCTTATATAGCTCTATTCATTTATCTCTAGTGTGTGGGAGAGATGACTTCTGGCTTTCAAATGGGAATTACTTTGCACCCTGAAATACATTTCAAAAGTCTTAGCCTTTTTTTTTTTTTTAAAAAAAAAAAAAAAAAAAATCCTTTAATCAATTTGTTTTAGTATAGGAAAAAGTCTATATAGCCAGGCTGGCATCTGCAATATTCTGCAATGCACAGTGGCAACGGTTTTCTACAGGAAATATGAGTGGTTATTTCTTGGTTTAGATGATCAGCAACAGCAGTATTAAAATGGCAGAACTATTGGTATGATATCTGGCAGCAGGTGCAATTTTCTGTGATTGCAGACATTATAGTCATTTCAAAGCTGGGCCCAATTTTACTTTGCTTTATACTGAATGAGCACAAGGAGCTCCTTACCTCGGTCCTTCCTAGATGCTTATATTCTTTTGGCTTAGAAACTTTTTCAGACAACTTATTTTTAAATTGTGAAGAATGAAGGCAAAGAAATTAGGAAAGGCAAAAGAAAAACTCAAAATAGTTTGTGTAGTGTTGAGACTTTTTTCTACCTATTCATGTCTCTCTCCCTTGCTCTTTTTGTAGCTCTGTCTGCCTTTACTGGAAGTCTTATTCATAAGGTCTGAACTTGCTTGAACTCTGATGAAAACTTGCCATCTTCTGAAGCATTTTCACTGGATAAATCCCACAGTAAGAGCAGAGCCACTTGAGCCTTGTGAGTGGTCTCTAGTGAATATGCTTCTCTTGACATGACCTAATGAATAGCCATCAAAGCTTAGAATAGACTTTTCCTCCTGCGTCATCATGTTAATTGGATTGTGGTAGTAGTCATACTGTAGATCTTTTAGTATGGTGCAAATGTGATTGCTGAAAGCTATTGAATCAGAAATACTTTGGGTTGCTTGGAAATACTTGGTCTTATAATTTCTGAGCTTCAGGGGTTTTGGAATAGAGGTTTATTTTCACTCCACTAGTGAAAGGAAGATAGTCTGTGAAATTCCCCCCTACCTTTGAAACATGTGGAAGAAAACTATCTCATAGAGTTGTGTTATTTCAATCTCCTTTACCTTGTGTCCTGGGTTGAGTGAGTGGTGGAGTTTTTTTGGTGGCAGGGGAGGGGGAGATAGGGGCAGCCCCCTGTGAGAAGCTTCTCGAAGCTCCCCCAGCTCCAAGTCAGCTCCACTTCTGTTTGGAAAACTGAGCCAATCAGCTGCACCTCTGCAATAACATATTTAAGAAGGGACGTGATGACGAGCAGTCAGATTGTGAGTAGGAGTTGCTGCAGCTGCGTGAACACCAAGGTCAGTGGAGGAATGGAGGGAGAGGTGTGCCAGAGCAGAGACTCCCCTGTATCCTGTGGTGAGACAGCAGGGTGGCCCCCCCTGCACCCATGAAAATCTACGGTGGATCAGACATTGATTTATGGCCTGTGGCTTCTGCCTGATGATCAAGGTGCTGTGCCCGAAGAAGGCCGGGGTCTCATGGGAAAAGGTATCCCCGCTGCTGTAATCCAGCACTGGGAGGATTGCAGCATGCGGGGGTGTCCCACGCTGGAGCAGCTCGGGAAGGGCTGCAGCCGTGGGAAGGAATCCAGTCGGAGGAAGTTAGTGACCCATGACGGAGCAGTGTGGGGAACGCTGCGGCCTATGGGAGGAATTCATGTTGGAGAAAGTTTGTGGAGGACTGTCTGCTGTGAGAGGGGGACCACGATGGAGCAGGGGGAAGAGGTTCCAGAAACTCCCCTCACCAAAGATAAAGGAGGTGGCTGCACTGACTGCACCCCCCATTCCCTGCCCCTGCGCCACTGGGGGAGGAGGTAGAGATATTGGGAGCAGAACTGAGCCCGGGAAGAAGGGAGGGGTGGGGGGAAGGTGTTCTCAAGATGTAGCAATGCTGCTCACTGTCCTACTCTGTTATGTGTTGTTAGTGTCTGTAATAAATGTATGTTCTTTTTTTTTCTTCACCTAACGAGTCTGCCTTTTGCTCGTGATCATAAAAGGGGGATTTTTTTCCTCATCCCAGTCCTATCTCAAACCCCAAGCCTGGATCCCTGTCCCTTCTTATTGCCAGAAGAGAAGGGAGAGAGAGTGGCTGCGTGGTGGTTGGCTGCCGACCAGGCCCAAACCACGACACCATGAAAGAAAAAATTTTAAAAATTTTTTTTTTTCCCTTTAAAAGGGATGAAGACAGGTGTAACCTCAGACTATCAAGTACCAGTATTTATAATGAAGCTACGAAGTCAGCTCTATCAAGGCAACTTTAACTACAACAAAATATATCATCTCCCCTACATATGTGAATATACTTCCCATTACAGTCAGTGGGAGTTTTAACTTAAGACAAAATAGATATAACTACCTTTAAAAAAAAATTAATTAGGACTAGAAATGTTTTTCTACCAGAGGTTTAAGAATAAATATAAGATCTATTGTGGTAGAGGAGATGAGAGAAACATTTAAAAATACTTATTAATATATTGTTAGTGGGTTATTCAGCAAATTAAGAATTGGGTGCCAGTCTTCTAGACAAACTTTCTGATCATTTTTCTGGCTTCTTTTTTGATATGATCTCTCTTCCTCTCCACCCTCTTCCTTCCTCCTTCCTCCCCTCCCTCTTTTCCTTTGTTTGACCATATTGAATTTGAGAACAAAATTGGTTTGATTCTAACATATATTGAAATTTTTTTATTTTCACTCATAGTCATTCTCCAATTATAAATGCTTTATCAAAATTATACTGGGCGTATTTTAAATATGATAACACCATATTCTTAGTAAGTTCTTATTCACATTAAAAGGAAGCTTTAAGCAATTGCAAACAACAGAAACTGCCCATTATCAGCAACAATATCAAACTAGGGACTCTACTAGCTTGTTTACAAGACTTATTTTCAAAATAATTACAGTATTCTTAGGGCAAAGAAGGGATTTGCAGTAAAAGTTGCATTTACAAGAATATGCAAATACTGTCCTGGTTGGGGCTGGCCTAGAGTTCCCGTTGGTCTGGCAGCGGGAGGAGCTGCAGCACCCTGAGACCCCAGGGGCTCCCCAGGCCCCAGTGCCCTCACCTGTGTGCGGGGGTGGGGGGAGCACAGCTGGAGGGCTGGGCCTGGATTGGCCAATATGCCATGTCATGTGACATTGTGCTCACTATATAAGGGAAGGAGTGAGGTGGGAGGGGCTCTTATTTTTGGGAGTGTGGCTGTGGGGCCTTGGTGTTTGGGGTTGCCAGCTGGGAGCGGGTGGGTGTCGGTCAGTCGGCGGGTGGTGAGCAGCTGTATTGTACATTACCTGTTGATACTGCTGTCAGCATATTATTCTGTTACTGTTATTAAACTGTTTTTATCTCAACCCGCGAGTCTCCCTTTGCCCCTCCGATTCCCTCCCCATTCCCAAGTGGGGGGAGGGTGGGTGAGCGACTGTGTGGCGTTTAGCTGCTGAGTAGGCTCAAACTACGACACCAACCCTTCTTGTAACCACATGAGAAAAGTTAATTCTGAAAATACTTTCTGAAATTCCTGTTGTTCTCAGTGGAGGGCTAGATGATATTGGCAGGTTTGGGAGCAAAGATTTTTCCAGTTAACCTGTGGATACTCTACCCATCCATGGAAGAAAAAGAACAGAAAATGCTGCAGAACAGTGTTGAATGTGTCCATAGAACCATACTGTTCTGTGAGGTGTAATGCAAAAGACCATCCTGATGCATAAACAGAAAGATTAGAAAATGTGGGGAAAGTTATTTTCCTAGAAAAAGCAAAGTGGGGCTGATATCCCCAAAGCAATGAATCCATGCTATGGGGACGTGTATCATTGGTTCTAATCTAAAATATATACAGGAATTCCTCTGAAACTTTGACAAATGTCATCCTGTGAAGTTGCGGGCACATTTTGAATAAGCGCCATTGGGAAGGTAGTAAACAGGAGTCTTTTGGTCTTAGATTGAGATAGGCTCAAACCGCTGAGAATTTATATGTGTCTTTATAAGCAAACACCTTCAGTTTAACCATGTACTATTCATAAGTGGTCTGCAGTATTCATGGATATTTTAAGACCATTTTAACTACCAAGCAGTACATGAGTTACTCCTTGCACAGGGTTGAATTTCTCATCCTAGGTTCTAAGAGACTTGCCTCCATTTCCTGAATTAACCACAGGGTCATCTTTTCTCCTGACCACAAAATTATTTTTCCAGTCTCATATGGATATTTCAGGTCTTGTTCAATTATGATTTAGATGCATCCTCACTGAAGTAAGCAGCTGGAGCAGTTTGATATTTTACCTCCCATCAACCAGAGAATAACACCTCATCAACTCTGGCAGGAGAAAAGAAGTATAAACCTTTCTCATCTGTTTTAGTACTAAGTCCAGAACTTAGCTTAAGCTAAGGTCCTATGACCTTTTAATTTATGCTACTGGTCTTTACACTGAAGGAGCCTAAGTGTGTTTAGACACTGAAAACTACAGCCAGAGGCAGGGGTCTGTCAGAAAGACTCCTTAAATTGATACAGCCATTTGTGAAGCAAATGTATATCTAATCCCTATACCAGGGCACACATCCCTGTATTTATGTAGATTGTAGGCAGTCTAAATGAGTGTCTGCTTTTGCTTTCCTCTCCCCTGTCCTAACACAGAGGAGCAGTTTGAATTCAGCTCTTGGTGGTTGGCCTAATGGAAGAGAGAGAGAATGGATGTGAAATCTTGTAACTCTCTGCCACGGTCTGTAGATGTGGTGGAAACTGTTGATACATTCTTCTAAAGTCCTTCCAAAGCCATAGAGCAAACAAGGGCACACAGTGCAGATTCTGTGTGTGCATCTGTTGCAGAATCCAGCCTTAATAGCTGTAAAGCTTTCCATGTGTAAATGGTGCCAAACAGAGTAAAATATTAATGTGTGTTATTGTGAATAATCCAGAAATGTCATCCTGTAACCTAAGAAAGTGGCTTCTCAGTTGTTTCCTGGCCTTCTGTAGCATCAGAACAATTGCTGTGCTACATAAAATAGATGAAGTGTTGCTTTGTGATCTGTAACTCCAGGTTTTCTGCCTCACGGCACAAACGTTGCAGGGTGAATTGCTATGCAAAATATTATGATGAAACTTCCTTTATTACATAGTCATTATTGATGTCGTATGATATTTAAAAAATAACTGTGTTATGTTGTCTACGGCTTCTCCAGTTAAAGAGAAGTAATTTCTGTTCATTCCCCATGGTGCAACAACCATGTAATTCATAAGTGCTTCCACTTTCTACCAGAGAAAGGCTGTAAAATCAGAATTTTTAAAAGGATTTCTGAGATATTTTAGAAGCACTTCATTTTAAAAAGTGATGTTACCCAGCTTCAGAATATAGGTCTTATTTCATGTGACTCAGGTTGGAATACACAATCACAGATCAATCTTGATGTTGTTGTCTCAATCAAACCATGTCTGTACTGATCAAAGCCAGTTACCAAAGAGGTCAAAGCCGCCCTTCTCTCATGTAGTGGAGGTGGTGTGTGAGTCAAAGTTCCTCCATGTCCGTGTGTAATAATGAAACAAGGACTTCTGGTTATTACAGCTTTCATGTATGTGGAATGCAGAATCTCCTGTTACACCACATACTGCCACATAAGAAAGATAGTATGTCAACATGACTATTTATGACCTTCTCAGTACAAATCCATATTCAAAGTTGTCTGTCTCTTTATAAAAGGTGCATTGCCTCTGACTTGTCAAATGTTGTCACAATTCCTCTACTTCTCAGCAGAACCAATGTCGTTAGAGAAGAGCTGCTCTCCTGCAGGACAAGGACATGAGAGAAGGACTGTGATCATGCTCCCTTCTTTCTTTGTGCCAGAGATTAGCAGTCCCTGCAGAGGTTTAGGGACATTCTGAAGCTGTTTGGTTTACAAAGCAGCTGCCATCACACTCCTTCCTTGTACAAGAGAAAAATATTTCTATTTCTTCACTAGTGGTGTTCCTATGACTGCAGGAGGATCCTCTGAAGAAGTGAGGAAGGAAGGTCAGTAGCTAAAGCTGGTCAGGCATTTTCCAGAAGAACTTGGAAGTCTTTCTCTGTTCATCAACAAAAGGTCAACGGAAATCAGGAAGTTTCAAAATCTGCCTCATTTCCTGCCACCTTGCTTTCCTTGCTGTTCATCATCCATGTGGCTGGCTGACAGGGAACCAAGATCCTGGTAGAACTGCCTGTCCGGCATGGGAGCTCTCAGATCTGAATAAGTCTAGGGTGAGAAATAACTCCCACTCCCCGCCATACCTTAAAAGCTAAAAATATTAAAAATCCGAACAAACAAACAAACAAACAAAAAAAAAAACCACCTGTTTTTTCTTGATTTTACATGATTTAAAATCCCTTTCCTGATAAACTGTAATTTCATCCACAGATTTGCAGCTACTTTGAGATTTAAAATCATCCCCTATTTTCATTTCCTCTTTCTCTGTTTCCAAAAAACTGCTTCTTCTTCCACAGGTTTCTCATCGAATCAAAGGAAAGACAGCATTTCTCTCTTCTTTGTTCCCTGCTCTTCAGTAACAGTGAGAGCAACTGCCAGCCCCTTTCCACCCCCCAGAGTCTCAGCAGGCAGTTGCACCAAACATTAGGTTCACACACGCACTGTGTTTATGATATGCATTCAAAATATTTTTAGAATTTTGTTAATAGGGGTTCAGATATATAAATTGCATTCCTATGTTTATTTAGTTATGGAAAAATGGGGACAATTCCATTTTGAGAGCACTAAAGGTTGGAAGACTTTGTAAAATGTCTCTATTTTACACCAAAAAGGTAACAAGGTTATATTGACTATTTATATCTGCTTATTTCATTAACATTGTTAGCATGGCTTTGCGAACAGTGTGGGTTCATCACTTGGATATAAAGCTTGAACTCAGTTTATTTTTAAAGTATATTAATGCTCTAGAGATAAATCAGATCAAAGAAAATTCTTCTTGCAAACTATCTGGTTTTGGTAGTTTGTGCCTCAAAAACTTCTTTCAAATAAAGTTATATTATATTAAAACATTCAAACAAAAATTGGTAGAAGATCTGAAAATATTCAGACATTAATACACATTTCTAATGTACCTTAAACAGTCCTCAGATATTCAGGCTACCTTGCCTCTAGGATACCCACTCTTGAAAAAATAAAATGTGACCAGATGCCCTGCCAAATGCATATATTTTAGTAGTAAATAAACAAGTTCCCAGTAGTTCTCTTGCAGTCAGCAAGGGAACTAATTTCCAGCTGCTTGTTTTCTTCTAACAGCTGAATAAATACATTCCTGGTACTATAATACCTTCAGAATAAAAATGATTACACAGTAATTCAAGACTCAGATATACTCTTCCTGCTGTTGTTTATCTGAAAACAGGTGGGATATGGCCCAGGTACATCTCAAGAATTTTATAAGATCCTATAGATGAGGCATCCAAGCCAAGAAAAAACTCTCATGGGAAGCTGTAATTTGGATATTTCCCTTTCAGTTATAATGTATTATCGGTGACTAATTTAATGGGACTGAACTGGAAATAGAAGATGAAATTCAGTATATGAAGATTATAGAAAATAACAAAGACCTTTAAAGTTGGAGTTCTGAGACAGGGTTTCTTTTTGTGATTTCTAAGGGCATCATACTTCCTCAAAATAAACTTTTTGTTGTCATTGTTCTGTTGCCAGTGGTTTGGACCTTTACCTTTGATCATTTTCCAAAGTATATCATTATCTTTACTCTTTAATAACTCTATAATCAGTCCTACTATTAATACTGCAGCATTATACTTCATTTTCTCAACAAAATAATAAGGAATGTATTCTCTCATCTTTATAGAAATTCTGTGCATAGAGACTGCTCTCTTCTTCTGCATATAATAGTAGAGCTGTGCAGAGCCTACATTGCAAATTTTAGTTCTTCTTTTATAATGCAGCTACCAGATTTACAGTTCATACTTTAGAGGCATAACTGAGAGCTGGTCTGGGTTGAGAAATGTACAGTCAAGTCCTTCTTCTAGCACTGCAGCTGATAACACTGCATTCATAATTCTTCTGCTGAACCTGACCTGATATCACCTTGCTGAAATCACAAAACTCTGGTAATAGGATGTCCTTTAGCCTTCACTTGACTCTGATCAAGGGTTTTCTTGCAAAGCCCTTTTCTGGGGTAGTCTTGCTGGACTTGGGAAGATAAGGGGAAGTTTCTTAATCACTTATCTAGAGATCTGGCTTACTGATTTTTTTTTTTCTTGTTTTATTATGCCTTCAATGTGTGACAGCCACAAGTGAAAACCCCCTGCTAAATAAGTGTTACCAAGCTCTGGTGAGTCACATTTTCTTCTCACAGAGTGGGAGAGTACACCTGATGGAAAGTTCTATATTCATGCTGGGGACTGTCAAGCATGGTCAGACTCTAGGGGATACATCATGGACAAAGAAACACTTACCAAACAGCAGATACCTAGAGACTTTCTAAGCAGTACTGTTACCATTAACTGTCCTTACACAGGACTTATTTCAGACATTTCTACTTGTCTTATTGTGGCTTCCTTTTCACATATTTCTTAGCATTTCCCAGAAACAAGAACTGTGACCCTCCAGCCATTTGCCATTACTCATTTTGACTAGAGTAAATGTGTCTGACCAAGGCTCAGTGAAATGAGCCTTAGTGAGACCTAAAATACCTAAGGTGGATCCATCCCATTTAACTTAAGATATCTAATTGTAAGATATTTAAATTTTATCTAATTGTTGAGAAAAAAGCAGCAGCACCAGATGGTGCAACTGATCCTAAAGTGTGTGTCTGTAAATTACTGGGAAAAAATGACCTTCAAGTATCTGTTTCTGTCCATTGACCAGAGAGGAAGTCAAGGTTTAGGTTTATGCAGTTGATTGATAGATGTGTAAAGGTGAGTAAAATGAATCACACTGGTGGTTATATTCAGATTACCTAGTTTTATAGTCCATTGCTTGAAAAGCAAGCACCTACCCTCAGCACAGTGACTCAGCCAGCCTAAGATAGGAATGGGGAAGCTAGTCCTCCTATATAGAGAAGTATATATAGGCATAGTGTGAAAACTCAGCACCTCTGAAGAATGATTCATACAACTAAGTGCATTTTCCTACCTCCATTAATCATGGGCCTTAAATCCTTCTGTAGTCTGGCTCAGTGCACATTAAGCAAGGAGACGCCCTAAGCCAGCCAGTGTGAAAATCTAGATGATGCTGCCCGGATTGACACTGCTAAGCCTTCTTCTGAAGGAAAGTCATCCTTTTGCATAGCAGTCTTACAAAAGGAAATGAGAACACTAAGTTCTAGGCTTTTTCAGTTTGAGCAAGTTTAAACACACAGATCTAGTGTCATAGTCCCTTAATTGTCACTCACAAATAACAAGAGAGTGTCCTCATCAGTAGGTGATAGAGCCATGCATCCTCTTGCTCATTTGCTTTCTCTTCTGGTTGGAAAATAGTACACTGCAAGAGGAAGGTTAGACATTTGTTCAGTCCCAGTCTCCACAGACTTTCCATTTAGGACAACAGACCTTAGAAAAGTTATGACCCAAAACATATATATTGGTTTATTTCTTAAGCTTTGATTAGTGATCAGAATCACTCACTGAGCCATAGTCTGAATCTGGCTCGTGGGCCTTATGTTTCAAGAAGAAATTACGTGAAACATGCAATAAATACTTTTCAAACTGTGCTTTCTGCTCAGAATGGATGATTTGCAAGTATCTTTGTCTGGTGTTCTTATACCACCTCAAAGTGTATAAAATTGGAATGATAAATAAAAACGAAGAAATCTGTTCTGATAAATTCTTAGAGACAGATTGTTGTGTCTCAAAATCAGTACCTCAGAGAATTTGGTTTGTAACATAATGAAACACCTGATTCTTAATTGTGCTTTGATTCTTCTGTTGGACATTAAGGGACAAGTTAAATAGACATGTAAAGGCCATTCAGAAATTTTATATGCCAGCAAAACAGAATACAATGCAGGTCTACATACACATGTTTAAAACTAGACTTCCTGTATCGTGGATATAGCATAGCACATAGTGGATCCAATATCAGATAGGTTTACCTTGGGAAAAAATCAGCTTATTTAATTAGATATTAGAAGTGAATGACTGGGAAATAATAGGCCTGTAACAAGCATAGATGACAATTAACTCAGTTAACTTGTGCAGCATTACCAGAATATGCAAATTATGCTAGATTTACCAAAAAATGTGAACTCTTTGAAATATCTGAGTGGCATATCACTTTCCTATAACTTGTTCTCATACATGCAAATGTGTCTTTCACATGGCAGGCTAATGGATGGCATCAATTTCCCCTTAAATAACTTGATGATCTTGAACACAACAGTTCACCTGCCACAGTGTGAATATAAAGCAAACAAGGTCAGAATGGAAATTATGAATCATTGGTTCCATCATTTGCAAGCCGACTCAAGTTGAAAACCAAATGCATTTAGCATTGACTCAGACTGGAGCTTCCTGACTCAGTGTGTGTAAATGCAGTGAAAGGAAATCCTATTTAAAAGTAAACCTTCTAAAAAGTAGATTAGTCTCAGCAAGATTTCCTGTGACAGAAAGGTGGAAGTAGCTCTCTCAATTTTATTTTTACACTTATTTGTGGAAGGATTGGGGTGCCTTTGAGTAAAAAGATAAAAGGTGATCTCAGGTTGAACAACTGAATTGTTCACAGAGCTACGTGTTTTTTTTTCATGTTCATGTGGGTGAATGGAAAGTGTGCCTCAGCACAACAAAAGGGGGTGTCATTTTTAAGTGCCTTTTCACATTCAAGGAACAAAATGTTAAGTACATTTCTTCATTACCTACTAAAAATAAATGTAGAAGAGCACTTTTTACCAGTGTTCCTCTTACTGAAAGATG
The DNA here is from genome assembly GCF_018691265.1 of Tyto alba. NCBI lineage: Eukaryota > Metazoa > Chordata > Aves > Strigiformes > Tytonidae > Tyto > Tyto alba. Next base: position 35,747,814 of record NW_024881316.1, on the reverse strand, counting down.
TCTATAGATAATTATATCAAACCCTAATATGCTTTAGGTAAGCCCTCTGACTTCATCTCACTCCTTTTGAAAACGATAATATGAATGTATATATCAACCTCATTCACAAGAACAAAAAAAAATTAAAATAATACAATGAAAATTAAATAATAGAAGGATCTGTGCAAAAACATTTGGGTTTAATCCAGAATATCATGTATTCAGTAAGAAAGGTATTATTACAGTACTGCATAATATATATGTAATATTTCATGAATTATTGCCCAAATCCTGCGAGTACTTGCATTCACCAGCAACCTCTCATGAGTGAGCAGTCCTTTTCTGATAAACAATCATATTTATAGTTGTAGAATCTAGGTCAGAATTCATAGCTGTCTGGTGTATCTGTGGATCTCCAGGGTTGTCAGTGCAACTCAGCACACATAAAAACCTTTGACATATTCAGGTATTTTTTTGAAGAGGGGCCTATTTAATTTACTAGAACTGTCCTGTATGTATATAATGTTACAGTTAACAGATAAATATGTCCAATTTCTCAGTAAGCTAGAAATGCAAATTTTACTGCCTTTTAGTACAATATAGACATCAGTAAATCTAAACCTCTTTTGAAACAGCTTTTCACTGTCCTGAATTACCTAGGGTAAGATTCATCTCTTACTTTAGTCACACACAAGTTAAGCAAAACATCTGAGACAGTTGTCTAGGCTCCCTTTATCATCTACAGGGAGAGATAGGCAATCTCCAAAGAGCAATGCCTCCCTCTTGTTTTAGATATCTATTTTAGGATGAGATAAATCACACTCTAGAGGTGCTTGTCTCTCTTCATTGATAATAAAAAGAGCCTAGAGAGTTAGCTTAGATGCCAAACTATTAGCCTGAAAAAGATACTAAGACAAATAAAACACTCCCTTGGACACTCAGGACCACTACCTTTATATTTTAAACTCTCATTCCTTAATACCAAGCTACACTATTTTAAACAAACATTCAAAAAACATCAGCCAGATGTTGAATTGTGGTATATAGGTGTTCAACTCTTAAAAGATTAAACAAAAAACAACCAACCAAAAAAAATAACAATATCCCTCTATATTTTCAGAGTCCTTAATACCAAGCGACACTATTTTAAACAAACATTCAAAAAACATCAGCCAGATGCTGAATTGTGGTATATAGGTGTTCATCCCTTAAAAGATTAAACAAAAAACAACCAACCAAAAAAAATAACAATATCCCTCTATACTTTCAGAGTTCTTGAGTTTTGAAAGAGTATAGTTTTGAGTCAGCGTGATGCAGCTACCCAGAAAAAATGTGTTCCTAAGATGTAACAAGGAATAAAATATCAATAGAGACCAGGAGTGTTAATACTGTTGTGCAAGAGATTGAGGAGATGATTCTGATCATCTGTGTTCAAGAAAGATGAACTCAGCCTGGAGCAGAATTAGAGAAAGACTGCCAGGTTAATAAGGGCGTAGAGGATATGTCTGGCAGGAGGTTAGACTAAGAAAACAAAAGTTGAGAGGAGTTGTGTTTGTTGTATGGGGGCAAAAAGAGATTCCAAAGAGCTATTTTAAGCTAAAGAACAATGCTGGCATTACAAAAGCCTAGTATAAGTTGTGCATGAATAAATTGCTCTGGAAATCAAAATAGTCAAAACAGTGATATTTTAAAACAGCCTTCAAATCAAAATAGAGGCAGAAATTTTAGCTGTTTTTTAGATGAAATTTGGGGCTTTAATGCACGGGATAATAAGACTGGGTGCCTAAAGAGCAAAGGAGATGACTCCATGTCCTGGCACAGACAGCTGTCCAGAAGTCAGTGGTACCAAATCCTGCAGACAGCTCCAAGAATAAGAATATAACCAGAAGATCCTTCCTAGGCATCTGTTTCCAGTGAAGGCTTTCAGACTATACCACAAGACAAAAACATGATAAAGAGAAATATTATTAACTGTCCAACTTAATTTTCCTATTGAATCCAAAAGGCTTTTGTTGAGCCACAAAAGCATTCAAAAATTCGAGTCACTTCCTAACCATCAAAGAAGTGAGATCCTGAAGGACTGCTACTTAATTCCTAGTTTGAAGTTGAAGGCTGCTACCTTCATGATTTTATTGTATTGCAGAGGTTGAGTGTCATAATCCAGGATGTCTCTTCAGGTCTGTGCTCCCTGGCTATTAGAATAACAAAGCCATGTATGGTAGGACTCAATATTGTAATGATAGTTGTGTCATTTTTTTGCCACACATGTGAGAAGCCATAACTAGGAGTGATCTTCTAATCACATCTTTGTTGGACATCATCGTGATTTTAGGAGACAGAAATCTTTAGTTTCTGATCTCTCTTAAGATCAGGGTGTACCTTATTAGAACAGTCTGTTCAGTCATGTGTCTTCAGCCATACATGTGTATGTTGTGGGGCAAACCCAAACCAAAGTCCATATTACCAAATAATGAGGCATGACCATGTGACCACAACTGAAAGCATTCAGTTTAGGATCTCCAATTATTGTCTATAGCTCAATGACTTCCTTCTCTTACTGTTTGTGACTTATTTGTTAGTATGAACAAACAATGCTCTGGAAAGTGGAAAAAGCCATCACTTGTCACCATGCTGCAGCAACATCCTGAAAAAAGGGACTAGAGCAATGCAGTTGCTTTTGTTTGATTTTTTCCCACAGATCTTTGTCACAGTCCTGAGGCAAACATTGCTGTGCCATAGCCAAGAGTACTGCATGTGACAGACATGCTCTGAAGTCTGAACATGTTTAAAAGGTCTAATTTAAAATCTGTGAGGGATATGATATAGGTAGCAGCTTTCAATGATCAGTAATAACTCCAATTTAATTTCTTGTTTACCATGTCTACCATGAGAAGTTGGGCATAAGATGATTATTTTTGAGGCCTTTACCTTAACTGGAATGAAGTTAGTTGCTCATTACACTCAGGATTCCTGAAGACTTTTAGTTCTCTTGAATATTTCCAGATTTGTACTAATGCAGATACAGCACAAGGGCTGAGATCACAGCTACACCCCTGAGAAGAGACCATCTCTACATGCATCAGAAAATTGTTCAGATACTTGTCAGCCTTTGACTAATATTTCAGCAATACTCTGGAGATCCCATGTCATTTTTGTCTCTTTTGGGGAAGCAGCAGTCAAGCTGACGAGCTGTAAAAGCAGGTGCACTTCAATCTAGCATGTTAACATATAGGCAAAGAAGTTGAACCAATTTATATTAGGTTGTTAAGAGTTTACAGCCTACTTAGTACCAATAAAATAAGTATTCTTTTGTTTTTATATCCATACACCTTATTCTTTTTGATGGGAAGAGAAATATTTTATATCAGCATCATTTTTCCATTATAGCATTCTACTAGCCATTACACTATTAATATATAGTACTTCTGGCCAGTAAGGTTCTAGTAATACAGTATTGGTGAGCAGATCAAGTTTTAGTAATATTGAGTCTGAAAACAAAGAGAAAAAGAAAGAAAGGGTGGTTTAATCCTTTCCTGGAAGATCATACATACATACGACAGATGTGTGATCAATAGGGATCACAGTCTCTAGGTGGCAAAGACTGGCATGAGGCTTGTCTTTGCATTGCAGATTTCAAAGCAATGCAGAGGATTAAACATAGGTCCTCCAATAGAACATGTAGATGAAAAAGTTAAGTCTTTGGATACTTGAAGAGCTTGGCCTTCAGGGATGTACTGGATGTGATTTAGTGAGTATCTGTGGCTGTTTTCACTTTGATTTTATCAGTTCACCACTTTCCCAAAGCCCAAATATTTTCTTACCATGGAACCAGGATAGCCACAGCCCTACCAGCCTTTTTCCCATTCAGATTTAAGGGAAGAATTTTTTGCAACAGGGAAGGGGTTAGCTGGCACCAGATGTATGCTTAGAGAACAAGGGACACAAACTTGAGAAACAAGGTTTCACTCTCCACTTTGCTTGTTCTTCCTTGTTCTTCTGAAGAAAATGCACTAAAAATTTTTTCCAAAACCTTGGTGACTTTTTTGTTTGCTTAGCCTTGGATAGCCTACCCTTATTCTTTTCCTTGAATTTTCTGGCAGAGATGGATTAGGTATTTTTATATATAAACACCAGGGACAGATAGGTTGGATGAGTTTACATGCCTAGCGGAAAAACTTTCACTGAAGTAAACAAGTGGAGTTTGCTCAAATGTGGTTTTGGAGATAAACTATACAAGGAGGAGATCTTGGAATGGAGTACATGCAGCTGTTCCAAATTTTTATTAGAATATAGCAAGCTGTTTTCCCCAGGAGCCATTTTGTTATTAAAAGTGAGACCAGGTAAAGCAGAGAAAAATTACATTATCTTGTTTGTTTTTTATGTTAAGTGAGTTAGGGCATCAAGTACAGAATCATGTCTGCAAAAGGCACAAAACTGTATCTTGAAGTCTTGTATGAATAGCAGTATTAGCTGTGTCCTGTCAGCAAAGTTTTAATATCAGTGAAGATAATAGCTGCTGCTTATCTAATGTTTTTCATCTGTATGGCTTGAAGCATGTTTCAAAGGAAATATTATTATCCCCCTTTTATATATAAATGGAGTATCTGAAGCATTAGAGAGATCAATGACTTGTCACGCACAGAAGGTGATGCACAGAAAGGGTTTTAAAATGGTCACAAAAGCTATTACTAACATTTTGGTAAATTTAAGAAAATGTATTTTCTTTGAATAATCTGGATATTTCAATAAGTCACTTGCAGAAACTACTTGATAAATGTCACTGTCTCTTTGTTGAAGGAAAGCAGATTGCCAGGCTGTGGTCTGTCAGACTTTTGTTAAGGAAAAAATAGTGACACAGAATTAAGGGAATTTAAAAAAAAAATCACAATAATTCTGGAACATTATTCACACTATATAGCCTGTTACTCTGCTGGCACAAGTACATCTAAGGAAATCACTGACACCTGAGGAATAATGAAAGGCATTTAACAAAACAAATCACATTGTTTTGTTAAATGCCTTTTTATTTCAAGCAGTAGCATTAAGACAGAAGGAGCAGGAATTCCAGGTCTAGAAACCATAGGTAAGATACTAATTAATGTGACCTGTTGATAAGAAGCAGCTTCCTCCTCTCACTTATAATCTCTGCCTCTTGGTTTCAGCTCATTTTATGTTGTCAGTCTGCCTCCTCCCCTGAAAAACCCTTTAATGCAAAACCAGCTTCCAGGCCACATGGGAGTTTTATATTTTTTGTGTGTGGTGTTTTGTCCCCAGAAAATACAAGTGTGAAATGTCATCTATGGAAATTAAGGAGTCAAAATCTATAGCAGTGCCTAGAGTCTTATAAGGAGAGATTTAACTAAGCAACATCTAAAATTTAGACATTTAATTAAAGATGGATGTATAGGCTCTTTGTGCAGCAAAATGAGGGGAAAGCACTTCCAGGAAGTGTGCTAAGATAAGTATTTACAATAGTTGGGATGTTCTTTTTCCTCTTCCATCTTGTATAAGGGACATATGTAACTAACAATAAAAAAAATGCCCGATGTTTAGACGGCTAAAATCAGGTAATATGAATTTAATCTTTTATCGTAACTACTTCACTACAGTCAAGAAAATAGCTTAAACCAGATATTCTTGAAAGTCTATAACTAAGCAAACTCCAGCATATGCCTGGATTTAAGATCCCAAGAAAGGGCCTTTATTTTTCTGTGTAAGTACAGAGATACACCATTTCATGTATTCCTTTCAGTGCATCGAATGTAATCTGGCCAACATATCATAGGAAAAAAGCATCATCTAGAAACAGCTATTTAACACCATCTCACACCCATGTAAACAGAAATTTGGGGGGACAAACACCAGTCTGGAATGTGCTAAGAAACTGAGTAAGTGTCCTGATGGCCAAAAGAGAACAAAAATCAGGAAGTCTTCAACTTTGCTTTAAGTGCAGCAGCACTACCAGCTACTCAGTGAGACAGATACCAAGCAAGTCCCTGAAGGAACAGAAAGCTACAAAGTCTGTACATGATAATAATCCTGATGGGATGAATCAAGCAGCATCCAAGAGAGTTGTTTCAGCCTCCTTGAGAAAGAGATACACTTGTTCACTGCTGCATACTAAGAAGAATGGAGAATAACAAATGTTGTAAACTTAAGAATACAGGTGATAATTAGACGGTAACTGTCTGAGGACTCATTTTCTGGAATAGTTTCTCAATAGAAGTAGTGAGAGGAGATCAGTCTTTTTTCATTTTCCAGCAAAGTTTGATCAGTTTTAGTGTTATTAGTGAACATAGCTTGGTAACTTTTGAAAGCCCTATTACCTCAGGGTCTTAGGACACAAATCAGCAGAAGTCACATGGATAGTAAGATGCTGCAACATTTCACTGGAATAAAAATAAATCTGTAACAATAAGTTTGTGAAGCTCCTACATCAATTGTGTCGTTCTTTCATAAAGAGATACCACATGGAATTGTGTAAATTACTGTCTTCAGGATGTTAAACAGGACTCAGCTGACTTCCCTGGAGATGAGTTCACAAGTGAGAGTAGTGGACTGTTGAGTATACAAATGATATGAAAGGGAAGATTTGGGATTTGTGGAATTTTCCACAAAAATTCATATAAGCAGAGACTTATAAGGAGTACAGACTAGTGTTCCTGGTCAGTGGCAAATTGAAGTAGTCTAGAAGACTTGGTTAATAGTGATGACCATAATAATAGTTTTATCAACAGTGATGATAAAACCAAAGTATTGGAAATTCTCTTTTTTTTCAGATTTATAGAACAAGGGGAGAAATAAGGTGAAGAAATTATGTTTTTTCACATATTTAGGCTAAAAGCAACAGAAAATTATTGGAAAGCAGATGTGTGTTGTAGTTGGCAAAGTAGGTTATAGTAAGCATGTTTCGAGTGATTGGAATTTTAAAACATTTGGCTACAAGACATAAGCACATGGAGGGAGAAGACATGGAGATGTGGCAAAATATTTGCAGGTATTTGGAACTGGGTAACTTAAGAGATGGTGATCATGAGAGATCTGTAGCAGGTCAAAGAACTACACCAGAAAACTGTCCACCATACATTCTTCTCGCATATAGAAAACTAATTATGATTTGTTTGGGAAGTGTAGGCTGTGGAACACATGCATTACAATTTCTAAAAGTTATAGAACATGATTTCCTATATAAAATATCTGATACTCAACAATGATTTATTTTATCTGCTGTTAAGATGGAGAAATATTAATTGTTACCTGGATCTACAAGTAGGTGATTGCATACAGAGTGATGATCATGATCTGGTTATATTCAACAGCTGCATACATGGTTCTTCTAAACAACTAATTTCCCAAAGCTGAGGATAAATATGAATAATATTGAGTAGGAGGGAAATGAAAACAAAAAGTGAGAGAACTTGAAGAGACCATTATAATCCAAAAAGTGATTTCTCCACAGTCAAGAAAGAAAAACATGGTCAAGAGCCCACCATATTTTGATGATGGCATTACAGGCCTACTGGTGAAATGGAACAAATAACATTGTTAATAACAATTCAGACATACAGTTTTCAGAACATGCTACTTTGTGTCAGAAGTCTTTTGAATACTTTATTTTCCATGAGTGATCAGGGAGGTTAGTAAGCAAAGGTTTGTTAGGACTAGACCTTTAAAACCCAATAAGCCAACATCACTTTTACCCCAGAATTATAGATGAGAGATCTCAGACAACTAGACTCCTGGTGCTCCAATATAATTTTGTTTCCTAAGAAAACAGTGCTTATGTGATCATGCTGTCTGCCTATTGAGCTGTCTGTCTGCTGTCTGCTCAGACTCCTCATTTTTCAAAAAAAAAATATTCTGAACACACTAGCCAATTTCAACTACGTTTGAGAGAGTGGTAAAAGATTCAAATATAAATAAATTCTTAAAACTTTCCATAATAGAAGTGCTATTTGGGAGTTTTAGTTCTAAACTTGTTCAGAAAAAATACTGTCCACATGGTGATTTGAAAGATAGTGTGTATCAGGAAAATTATGCTAGTAAATTTTCCTGTCTAAAAGTCTTTAGAAATGTAACAACCCCCAGTGCTCAGATAGGCTCAGTATTTAACAGTATGCCAAACAATCAATTTTTATATTTGAACATCACAATATCACTGATTTTTAGGCAATAGTTACTCTATTGTTCAATTCCTGCTACTGTGGGTGTTACTTCCTTGAGCAGGGGCAAGACAGCATCTCACCTGTAAAGAAAACAGGGGTCTTGGATCTCTGGAAGCCCAGCTTGGTAGGAAAAAAAGACATCTTTCACATACAGCAATGAAAAAACAGCTTTAGTTAATCAGTCCTCATGTTGGAGACAGTGACTTCCAGTTCCCAGTGATATTTGGGTTAGCAGGGGTTGGGACTAGAGAGCCACTGCTGCAGACAGAAAGAAAAGTCCTTTTCCACCTTGTACAAGGAAACAATTCCTTGACCTGCATAAATTCAGTATCCTAAAAGGAATGAATTCCTCGATTCCTCCTTCCTTATTAAACATTTCCAGTATTTTGAGCCAACAGAAACCAGTGTTCCTGCTCTCCTGAACCCAGCAGAAAGCAAGACCCTTGCCTGCTCTGTGTGTTGCACATCATTAGTTAGTGGTGCACATTTCTGCAGTCTGCTTGGTTGCTTCATCCACACTTGCCAATGTGACAGCAAAAGTTTAAATGACAGAGACCAAGATACATTTTGGGGTTATGTTCTTGGTTTAAGCTGATACAAAACTTCATTTTTTCTCATCCATGTGTAAATGATGTGGAAGTATCAGATTTCTCAAAGGCATGTCAAGAAAATGCAGTTTATGCTGTATGACATAACTCACAAGGGTCAGGGTGATGAGTGGGCAGCACAGGAAAGGAAGCACAGAGCCCTGCATGGTGTGGGAAGTTGTGCGGTCTTACAGAGAGAGCAATTTGATGAAGAAAACAAACTTTCAACACCTTCAGAGCAATAGGCCAAGACAAATTTCTCCCACAAAGGAAGTCTTCAAAAATATTTTTAAAGTATTCTCATGTAGAAATTTTTCTATAATTCTTCATTAACAAAAACTTGACCATCAAAATGTACAGCTATTGTGAAACATTACAAAAATATCAGCAGCTGTAGTTCTGCCCTGAGTATACAATGTCAGAAATTGCTTACACACATATTCAGTTTTCATTCATAGCCTCTCTTCTGGAAAGAGTGTTACAGTACTTTACTGCAGGATTGCTGAAATGTTTCCTTTCATCATCCTCTCCCATGAAATCATCCATGGATTTCATCATCAGAACAGATTTGCACTCTCCGATCTCCAGAGGGGTGGGCCTGCTGTCACACAATGTTCAGTTCTTTGTCTGAGGAAACGGGCATTGCTCCATGTATGCGCCATGCATATGTTCTTGCAATCTAGGATGCCAGCAGGAAATTTGAGCTGTACGAGGACAAACAAATATGAGTCACAGCAGCCAGAACTTAATGCCACTCCATTTCACACTCCGAAGGTGATGGCTCCAGCAGCAGCCTGTTCTTAATATGCAGGGGCATCAGTTCAGAAAAAACACAGAAACCTATTAAAGAGATGGGGAGGGAGGAAGGTTGTCTGAGGGTTTGGGTTTTGTTGGTTGTTTATTTGTTTATTTGTTTTGGTTTGTTTGTGTATTTTTTACTGCAGTCAGTTATCATCCTAGATACCTCTGATCAATGTTAAGCCTGCTTCACATATAAGCACAGACAAAGGGGGAAGGCTGACAGGTTAGGCACTCAGCTTTCAATGAATTTAAAACCTGTTTACCCACATACTTCATGGAAGAGTGCTCTCCCGTCAGCCTTTCATAATCCATGATGTTACCACCAAGCAGGACTAGCAGCTTAATTTGAGAGAGCAGTCCTGAAAAGAAACTTGTTTGTTGAGGTCCATAACATTTGTAAAGGCAGCAGAAATTTCTGTCTGTACAGTTTGGAGACTCTGCAATCAGAATCAGACCCTTGTGGTATTTTTTAGGATCTATACACATTATTAGGAGTTTGTAGTTCTGTGCTACTTTAGGTCCTTAAAGGAGATATTTTCAAACAAGTATCTGTTACATCTAGATCAAAGATCCTGGAAACTCAGTTCAGGTTATTTCTCTTAACGCACTTGCCAAATCTGTTTCATATATAATTGTAAGTCCAGGTGTGGGCAAACCTTTTCCTTGCCAACCTTTCAGCTAAAATACTGCATTTGACTGAATCCTGTGTTCCAAAATATTTCCCCAGCTCTTTGGTGGGAGGTTCCCCTCACCACTGTACCCTGCATGTCATGCTCCTAGGTAGCTCCTGTCCAAATTGTCATGCTTCCAGACAATTTCCCCTTCTCTTATTCTTTCTATTAGTTGGTTTGCCTTATTCTACTATTTATTTGTCTTTTTAATTTATTTTAATTTTTATCTCAATTCAGTCACTACCTGGGATGTTGAAGAACCAGTTGTCAACAACTTGAAAAACGATGATGTTCTCTACCATGTATGCTGATGATAGCCTTTACCCTTTGACTTTGTGAGAAAAGGTACTAGAAGTTACTTGTGTTGCTAGCATAGAGAACTTTGGGCTACAGTGTGCATCCTCCCAAAAGGATATGAATTTTGCTCATATTCATTTTTGGAAGCAAACAAATGAACCATGAATTCCCTTTAGAGAAACAGAAATGCAGGAGGGATTTCCAAGAATGGTAGACTTGGCAAGAATCATATGTAAATCCAGACAATTTCTGTGTTCAACACATTCTTGTTAGATCCAAGAGCTGGCCACATTTTATTTTTATTGCTAAATTACCAGGAGAAATCTTATTTTATGGTACAGTCACTCAATCTGTATGGTTTTCACATTTTCCTCCCTTTCAAAATCTCTTTCATTTCCAGAAATAGCCACATCAATGATTAATTCTGCCTTCAAGTTTTCTTAAATCAGCCGATGTCATGCTGGGCTTTCTCTACCTGTACAGCTGTTGAGTCATACAGAATTTATACACTATTATTCTGAAGTGTTTCTTAATGTTATGTCTCCATACTTCTTCACCACTCTTCACCACATTCCAGTTTATGCTTTTTCAGCATCCCCCAGTGCAGAGTTTCAATGCCTGATAATGTAACTTGTCAGGGAGCCTGCAAAGATTGACCATTGAGTTACAGTACCTTGCTTTATTTTTGATGTCCCATTATATAAAAGGACTGATGGCAGGATTTTCTCAGGAAGAATGTCTTGGGCAAGAATGAACAATACATTGCCAGCTAAGCTTCAAATTCTGCTTTGCTAACAGTCATAGTCTTTCCAAAATATAGCATGCTAGGGTAAGATTGCTGTGTGTGAATAAAGAGTTTTTCCTTAATTTCCCTATTATGTCAGGACAGAGATATTCATTTACCTACTGGAGTCATAACTAAAACAGGCAGTCACAACAAAAAAGTTAACCTGGAAATTCAATAAGAATGAAGCTCTAAATGTATAATTTAATAATCAAAACTAGATTTGCTGCCCAAAACATTGTACATGATTGTGGCTGAGAAGATAAAGTAAAAGTTGCTTTCGAATAAACAAGGGTACCAAAAAATGAATGATCTAATATGTCTGTTATTCCAAAAGTGCAGGCCAAACATTTGATACTCAAAATCATTATTTTAAAAATGACATAGTAGCTTTGGGCTGAATTCTCCATTATTAGTGTTCATTGCAAAGAAGTAAGGAGGGAAAATGAAAAACATGATTAGTATGGGATGAAAGGACAGTCAAGGAAGAAAAATTTTCTATGTCCTTTCTTAGACCTTATTTGTTTGTCCATACCAGTCCATTTGTGCTATTTTCAATATACAAAAACGATGGTGATGCCAGTTTAACTATCTCCTGGAAATGGAGTCTCAAGAACTGCAGTATTTGCTACTTTCTCAAGATGTAGAATAACAGCAGGAAGTGCAGTATCTGATATTTACTTGCTTACTTTGTATTGTTAGTATGTACATGGAGCATCTTGCTGCCACTGTGAAGGCCAGGGTCCAAAACTGAGGTCAGGCAACATCTTAATTGTCTGAAAAGTTAAAAATGATTGGTTGAGTGTGAAAAAGGAAGAAGGTGACAAAATCTAGTATAAGGTAGGAAACACAGCTTAAAGCTTTTCCCAGTTCCATTACTGTCTCACATTCTTAATGAATAGTTTCAAATTATTTTGGTGATAATGTTACTTTTTTTTTTTATCTTTTAATACTGAATTTTAATTTACCAAGCTGTTGATGTTTCAGAAGTGTTCTGGGTTGAGTGAGTGGTGGAGTTTTTTGGTGGCAGGGGAGGGGGCTATTGGGGCGGCCTCCTGTGAGAAGCTTCTCGAAGCTCCCCCAGCTCCAAGTCAGCTCCACTTCTGTTTGGGAAATTGAGCCAATCGGCTGCGCCTCTGCGATAACGTATTTAAGAAGGGATGTGGTGACGTGCAGTGGGACTTATGAGGAGGAGTTGCTGCAGCTGCCTGAACACCAAGGTCAGTGGAGGAACGGAGGAAGAAAGGAGGGGGGAGGTGTGCCGGAGAAGAGACCCCCCTGTATCCTGTGGGGAGATGGCAGGGCAGCCCTCCCCCCCGCCGCCACCCATGGAGATCTACGGTGGAGCAGACATTGATTTGTGGCCTGTTGCTCCTGCTTGGTTGGATCAAGGTGCTGTGCCCGAAGAAGGCCGGGGTCTCATGGGAAAAGGTACCCCTGCTGCTGTAATCCAGCACTGGGAGGATTGCAGCATGCGGGGGAGTCCCATGCCAGAGCAGCTTGGGAAGGGCTGCAGCCCGTGGGAGGGAATCCAGTCGGAGGAAGTTAGTGACCCATGACGGAGCAATGTGGGGAACGCTGCGGCCCGTGGGAGGAATTCATGTCGGAGAAAATTTGTGGAGGACTGTCTCCTGAGAGAGGGGGACCACGATGGAGCAGGAGGAACAATTTCCAGACACTCCCCTCACCGAAGATAAGGTAAGTGGCAGCTCTGAATGCACCCCTCATTCCCTGCCCCTGCACCACTGGGGGAGGAGGTAGAGATATCAGGAGCAGAGCTGAGCCCGGGAAGAAAGGAGGGGTGGGGGGAAGGTGTTCTCAAGATGTAGCAATGCTTCTCACTGTCCTACTCTGTTATGTGTTGTTAGTGTCTGTAATAAATGTATGTTCTTTTTTTTCTTCCCCTAACGAGTCTGCCTTTTGCTCGTGACCATAAAGGGGAATTTTCTCCCCATCCCAGTCCTATCTCGGACCCCAAGCCTGGCTCTCTGTCCCTTCTCATTGCCGGAGGGGAAGGGAGAGAGAACTGCTGCATTGTGGTTGGCTGCCGACCAGGCCCAAACCACGACAAGAAGCCATCAAACTGGCTACTTTTTTTTCTTTTTTTTTATTGCTTAAATATCCAGTCTCAGAAACACAATCTATTGGGCTACTGTGTGCTCACTGGAGTGAAATGGAATGCCTTAAATCTCTGCACCTCTTCTTTCTTAAGAAACATTTTAAAAAAAGACTGTATTAATGTGGAGCCTGTGCATCTTTAAGGATATTTTTCTTATAAAAAGAAAGAAAGAAATGTATAAATACATAAATAAATATTAATTAATTTTCCCTTTCCCCTGGCCAAAGAAATCTGAACCCCAGACAAAGCTAACTTTATAAAGTAGAAATGCTGGTACACATGCCCATATTACCTACCTTACAGGAGGATTTGGTTTCACATGTCTTTCTGTAAAATCAGAAATTAGTTTTCAGTTATTCTAAAAGGTATATTTTGTTATTAATATTTTCTTGGAATAACAAAGAAGATTTTTCTTCTACCTGACATTTTCATTGGAGACTTAGTCCTCCTAAGAGTTTTTTAATATCATTTTAAATATAACTTTTGAATTAGAAAAACATAATGGTTTCAAGATGCCTGCATTTTTCATCATCAATTTAGTTTACTTGAGAAAGTTTTTAACCAAAAAAAACCAAACCAAACCAAACCAAAAAAACCAAAACATTAAGAAGTTTAGTCCCTTAAAATTCCTGAATCTTATTACTGCTCAGATAGGAGATCTGTCAGTAAATTTGTTCTCTTTGTTTGTTAGCACTTCAGATGAAAAAAAAAATAATCATTCTGATCACTTTCATGAAGCTCTTCAGCAGATAATGATTAAAAGTGCTTGTATAAGAGCTACCCATTATTACTGCAGTCAGCCAACCTACCTAAGATGTCAAGTGCTCAGAATGAAAAGCTCATTCAATACATGTGCCTATATGAAATTATCTGTCAAAATGTGAATTTTGTGAAAAATATGGTTTTGTGATAATTGAGACCTTCCCAAGAAATAGCCTTAATTTATGAAACTTTGGTTTGCTTTCTAGTTTGGCCTGGCTTGTTTTCAAATGGGAAGTACACCTTGGTTTCTTTTTGGTGAAAACTGACCATCAGTTTTCTATTTGCATAAAAAGGATTCCCAAAACTAAATCTTCCCCAAAAGAAAGAAAACCTCAAATTTGAACTCTTCTCAAGTCACCCATTCATCTTTCGGCTCTCCTTCCCTCACTAGGACATATTTATCAGGAGATAATACAATTTCCTGAATCATTACACTAGTTGTTGGTGATCTGATGTAGGAAAAAATACTTTTCCAGCATTAATTATGTGCTTAACATTCAGTTATATTCTGTCTAATGAAATTTAATCACATGCTTGAACTATGTGCTTTCAGTAATCAGGCTTGTCCACATGAGCTTTAGAGCACTATTAGGCCTCAGTGTGCTAGTTTCAGTGTAAAACAAAAAAATTACTTTCATAACTAGGGTAGTGCTTGTAACTCTGAAGATATAATTCAAGAGAAAACACTAAAATCCAGCCACATACCCACCAGGTAGTAATAGGTTTCAGTCACTATTCTAATAGGTTGTTTGATATTTTGACTATTGCCTTCATGAGGCTGCTGCTTCATTCATTCTTATTTTCTTTAACATTCAAGTGCCACTAGTTGATAGTCAGAACAATCGCTTCTGATATATTGTCATCAAAATTACTAATTCAGATAAGACATAACCACACTGCATTTAGAAAGGTGTTGACTGGTTAAAACAGTGACTAAATCACCACTGGAGGGAGACTGCACATATTAAAAAATAATAAATTATTAAATTCTGTTTATTAGAATAGATGAAAGGTCAGACATTCTATTATTTGGTTTTGGCCTAATTAATTTATTCTTTCCTAAGCTTTAACCTATATAAGTTTTTTTAATTTAATATGTCTGGAAATGGAGCAACAGAAGAAGACCAAATCCCAAAGGAAACTCTGAGCACCAAATACAGACAAAATTTAGAGTATAAAGTGAATTATTGTGCACCCAATAGGTCAGGATAGTCTAGAAATTCCATTAAATTAATTAATTAATGCCTAGCACTAGAGCATCTTTTCCCTTTGGATCGCCCCCTCAGCTGAGTCACAGTGAAATTCTGTACCCTTTTCTGCAAATTAGACTGTTTTGACTGGAACTAACTGGACACATATGTTGCCACCTGCTGCACATTCTTTAGTCTCAAGTTTTACAACAGCTTGGTTTGTATCTTTGAACAATTTGTTCATTAGAGAAGGTAGAAGCAGGGAAAGGCCAGTGCATCCTTGATAGAGTTTTTCAGGAGTCCTATCTGATTTGGTTTGGTTTATTCCTCAGGTTGGCAATTTTCTATCAAGTTGCTCCTAGGTGGTACCTGAGTATTGAAAGAGTACAGACATTTATGGGTCAGACTTATGTATTTTAATTTCTGAATACATTTGTTGAGTCAGTGCTGGAAAGAGGTTCCTCCACATGGTGATATTTTATTCATGTTTGTAAACCAGAGTCTAAATGTACACATGCAGAATTTTCATATTGATTTGAATACTCTTCTAGGTGTACAAATGGGTTTGTAATTGCACAAAATTGTACATGCATTAAATGAAAAATTTGAATGTGTAGTTGAACATTCAGTTTCTTCCATTTGCTGAAAAGATCACTTCCAGTACCTTGGATGGATTAGAAACAGTCCTTTAGCATATTTTGTCACTTGTGATCCTTCCTGTTATCTTTCTTACACACACATGCTCCCCCCAGACCTCATCCATTCAAGACAAGCAGCAATAATCATAGTCAGATTAATAATATTATATAACCATGGTGGCATTTCTGTGAAATTTCATTCAGTTTAATAGAACAATTTCTCCTACATGGCTTCAGTCAGCATCAGACACACAGTCAAGGAAGCCTAATCCACAATGTCTCCGTGAACAGAGACCATCAGTTTGGTTTGTTATGGTTGTGTGCTCACATTTTTTCACTACCCACGGAGACTCCTCTCGAGTATGTAATACATTTTGTATGCCAAAAAGCTGTAGGGTTTTTTAGCATCCATGACTATTTTTTTTAACCTCCATGATTATTTATAAGGAACGTTTATATCATAGTCTCATGCTCCATTATTAGCTCTACTGTTAAAATGATTCGGTCATCCACTCACAGCATTATCCATCACAAAAAAAGAAATATGGAAAGCTAGGCAGAAAGTTCACAAATGAACAATGCTCTTAAAATGGTTAATCCATAGTTTAAAGTAGATACTTATGAATAATAAATGTACATGTAGGAGGTGATCTGTCTGGACTCTTATGGGATGGGAATAGGTGATGGATTACTTATAAAAATGTATACCTTTAATGTTACATTAAAGAAAGTAGATTGCAGGCCTTTGGTTCTCATCTCTCATTATTGAATTATATATGAGCTTATCTAGACAGTTCTAAACCGATTTTTTATTTGTAGATATTCATTAAGCTTGTTCACTTATGCAAGCTTGATACTCCAGCTTTTAATGACTGTTGCTTTGAAACAGTTTTATCAGCTTTGCAGTCCCTCCAAGAGTCACATGAGAGTTTCTGCTGCGCTCGTAATTGTCCGTGCCTGACAAAGTTATAATCTTGGCAACACCAGACAGTCACAAAACGTCCATCACTTCAGAGAGTGTCCAGGCTGTGAACTGTGCTGTGGGCCACTGCAAGGCATGTTGTGACGAGCCTGGGACTGAATATGAACTTTGGTCTCACATTTCTTGAGGCAGCCTTTAGAAAGGGTAGATGCAGGGGGAGAAGTACTTGCACAACCTGGAGCATGCTTGAGAGGAAGGAAGAAAGTCGGGGAGATGTGAGGGAAGGGAGGGTTGGTGACAGCACCCAAAGCCAAGTAAGTAGAAGCAGTCAAGTAGGTGACAGGGAGTACCAACAGTGGTCTTCATCCTATCGAGTAGGGTATTTCCAGAGGTCTAAATAAGCAAAGCTTGTATAAGAAGGGAGGATTGGAGAAAAGAGTTTGTAAAGAAAGTAAAAGAAGCCTAATATCATAAATATAAAAGACATTCTGCATACCTGTTGGTTTGGCAGTGTTGAGTAATTTAGAAAATATTTTCTCCTTACTAACAAGCATGGAAAAAGCAAATAAACAAAGATAATTCAGATTCCAAAGATACCGGTTTTCTGACTGTGATTTTTTTTTTTAACAGTCGAACACTACTGAATATTAGAATAAAATTAAAAATAAATATATCATAATTTATGTTAACAGTTGTCCACATCACATGAAAGATCCAGCTATCATCCATTCTACAAAAAATAAAAATTATTATAGTAACTGAATCTAATAATTTTGAGATGTTATTTTTTTATTCCCGAGCTTGAAATTCTACTGAAATCAATGGACTTAGATCCATTTATGTTGGTGTTTACTATGTTCACAAGGGTTTACCCTTGAAGATTTTATTCTACTTCTATTATTCATTGATCTAGTTTCATCAATGTTAAGCATAATATTAAAAAAAAAAAAAAAACAAAAAAACAAACAAAAAAAAACAAAAAAACGATTTTTAAAATCATTAAGCTTTATTACATCATCAGAAAAACAAAACTCTTTTCAAATATCATTGCAAGACCGCTGGAATGATCTCTCCCCATCAGTCTAATGGCCAGGTCACCTAATTTTTCGGACAAAAATGTTGTGAAATCTTCTGAAAAACCAAAACATTGTAGTCACCACTGAGTAAATGCTTATTATTAAACATTAATACTGCCCCTGTGAAATAGTTCATGATCTGGTCTCTCCTTACTGAGTGGGAAAGATAAGGTACATTTAGAGTCACTGGTGTCAGGCATCAGCTAAAACACAGCAAAAGAAATAAGTTCTTTTAATGATCTTTCTACATTATCTGAGGATATCTCAGGCATGCTTCATTTCTGAGCTGTCAGGGGTTTAACAACCTTAAATGCTGTAAAGGTTTTGCTTTAGGACTAGAAAAACATGATCATCCCTTAAAAGAAACAAAACAAAACAAACAAAGCAAAACAAACAAACAAACAATCCACTAAAGAATATCAATTAAAAAAAATGGAGACTGTTCTGGGAAACTTAAATTACAAATCCCTAGAGCTCTGAAATGAAGAATAAGGAAATTGCTTTCTCCATTTGGGCATGACCTTTTCCTTTGAATGAATTCCACAGAATAAAAAGAGGAATCATCTTTTATTTAAACAGGAAGCAACTGGAGGCAGTTTGGTGCTCTTGGGAATATTTAAACACATGCTGAGAAAGAAATTGAAAGCCACCACTATTTCAAGGACAGAACTCCAGCAATCTATGCCTTTAATGTGATACCCAGCCCTCCTGACACTGAGAGCAAAAATAGCATTTATCCTTTTATCAATACACAACATTAGCAATGCAACTGCCTGTGATAATGGCTGAAATTAGGGACAAAGCTGTTTTCGAGGCCTTCTGGAAGGAGTGGACACTGCTGGTAAGTCCATTAAAAGTTACATTAGGGTAATTTAATTCCTCCAGCCCAGCTCCATTCACAGCTTCTCCTTTCTTCTGAGTTACTGCTTGTTGAATCAATAGCCATTAGAGCAAATCAACCTCAGTGGGAAAACGCCCTAATAAAACCATAGCCTGACTCATTGAGATCATTGCAGATCCCCGCTTAAGCAAGAAAAAAGTCACATTCGGATTCTCAGACAAGATGTACTCTGTTTTCAAAGCAAAACCAGAGCCTGCAAGCAATGCCATGGAGCTGTGATATCCATAGAGAAAACTCCAGCAAACCAAGGTGTAAAACCTTTGAGACTTCCTTCAGTGTTGCTTCGCATTTGCTTTCATTAAGAGCAACTGCGGTCTCCAAAACGTTGAACTTTTCAGAAATCTGAGGATGTTAATTTAATTCAGTCTTATAGGCTGTTAGAAAGAAAGAGCCATTTCTCTCTGTTCTGTTCCTCCACCCAAGCTCTTGTAATCTCCTGTCTTACATTTGCAGCTAAATGTCTCTTGATGATGTTTTTCATTTGTTTTAATGACAGAGTATCATCACGTGACTTTTTGTGGCCTTCCAAAAGAGATGAGCCCCTTTATGCCATGCTACTCATTTCATCATGTTGTGGTTTGAGCCTGGTCAGCAGCTAAACGCCACGCAGTCACTCACCCACCCTCCCCCTACTTGGGAATGGGGAGGGAATCGGAGGGGAAAAGGGAGACTTGCGGGTTGAGATAAAAACAGTTTAATAACAGAATAACATGCTGACAGCAGTATCAACGGGTAATGCACAATGCAGCTGCTCACCAACCGCTGACCAACACCCACCTGCTCCCAGCCAGCAATCCCAAACACAAAGTCACAGCAACCACACTCCCAGAAGCAGCAGCCCTTCCCAGCCCACTCCTGCCTTTATATAGTGAGCGCAATGTCACATGACATGGACTATCGGCCAATCGGGGCCCAGCCCTCCAGCTGTGCTCCCCCCGCCCCCGCACACAGGTGAGGGCACTGGGACCTGGGGAGCCCCTGGGGTCTCAGGGTGCTGCAGCTCCTCCCGCTGCCAGACCAACGGGAACTCTAGGCCAGCCCCAACCAGGATACATCAACATTATCATACAGGATAGCAGGATCTAAATCCACTTTCATTCCCTCATTCTCTTCAGGTGGTCACAAAAGGGTGTCCAGAGACATGCCAGAGCCTTACACTTGTGTAAGAGGTGCAGGGATCTTTCAGGATCAAGGGTGGATTATCATGTCTTGGGAGGCAAGAGAAAGCAAGCCTTCTAAAGCAGCTTAAGGACCATACTCCCTACAGCACCAGACAGAACTTTGTGTAAAATCTCAATGCACTCTAGGCCATAAATAAATTAAAATGCACTGCATAAAAATTAGTCTGGAAAATTAATATATTTATCTGCATTATTCCCAAAGAGATTTCGTCCACAAAAAAAATGTTTTCTATCACAAACAAGGTAACAGTATAAACTGTATGAATATATTTGTGCATGTGCTTACTATATGGAACTCAGTGCATATAATAGTCACAACTGAAATTGAGCTTTCTTTTGGTGTCTTTCTTTGCCTTTTCTTTTTTTTCCAGCTCTAATGTACTATGGTATTTTATTATTGCTTTCTCACTAATTAACTCAGAGAAGAGCCAAAGTCCTGTGGCTTAAAGTACAGTAATGAGTATGACATGATTTTCAAGCTGTAATATGAAACACTGAAAATGTGTTATTCATGTAGGGAAAAACATTACATACCTATTTATAAATCTCCTGAAATGATGAATCTTTCAATGCTGCTACCTATTTATAAATAGCTCAGGGGTATAAAGTACACTGACAATTTCATGACCTAATAATGCATTATATTTTGACTTTATTTAATACACATGCATTCTGTAATTTGTAACAGCTCATACTGTATTACTTTATGTCATGTCTTGAATATATTAAATTTGAAAAGTTTTGAAGATAAACCACAATAATCACAAACAATTTTCTCTTATTTACTTTTCATTACGAATTATTTGACTACCTCTAATGCTTATATTTTAGTCTTAAAGTAACAGAATAAAAGTTAGGATCCTAGCCACACTTTGATCACACAGTGTGGACTTTTTTCTTGCTAAGAGTGCTTTAAACACAACTAAAAGCTGAGCATGAGACAGATGACAATGGATGGAAAATATGAAAGCTTTGGTTTAATATGGCTCAAGGCTGAGAGGAATAATTGATGACAGGGAAATAAAATTGATGGAGACTCTGCTATATTAAACAAGGATATGAATGGCAATAAGAAACAGAGGAGATGAGCTGGAATAAATTCAGATTAAGAAATTCCAGGTTGGTATGCTTTTTTGAATCATTATGGTAAGACTTAAAGTACAGAGAGCTGTTTTTCCTTGCTACGTATACTGGTATCTTATTAAACTTGGGATGATTACTGGAAATTTTCTAGTTTTGAAGGTAATGCACCAGGATGATGACATGAGATTCACACAGAACAACTGGAAAGTTGCAAAGAGCCATCTCACAAAACCTATTTACTGTTTCTTGTCCTTTCTACACACAGAAGTCCTGAACCTGCTGAGACTGACATACTGCTTTTAGGCTGTAAACATAGGAGGGGGATTATTAGATTCTGGGTGCTTGAAGTTGGTCAAATTAAATCTTACTGATTTCCAGCTAAATGTGTGTCAAACGTGTGCAACTGGATTACAGACTAACTTTTTGGGGGTTTGAAACATGTTTTTCTTTTGAAGTTTCCAAAGCAAGTTTCACTTCTCTTGCTCTCTCTTCAAAAATGAACTGTGATACAAGAAAGCCTTAACAATCAATTAATTGAAGCAGTGGATGGCTTCTCATTTATTTAAATTAACATCAAACCAGGAACATGTTGTACTTCCAGATAAAATGTAACTAATTTTTCTTAAGCACTGATTTCAGCTGAAGGGACAAAAAATTTCCTTCATGCCAATTTGCATGTTTTCTGAAAATACATGTAAGTTGTACGTAATAGCTTTACAAATTCGGGTAACATTGGTTTATAGGCTCCAGGTTTCTGAGACCAAATCACAGCAACAGTTTTCTCACTGTAATAGGTTTGTGTTAAAGTGCTTTTCTTGATTTTAACTGAGCTGCTATTTTTTTAAACATTCTACGATAGCTGAAAAAAGATAAAACCTTTATCATTCATGAAACTTTCATTTTATAGCAACAAATTCAGTCAGAAATAAATACAAATATGAACAGCAATAAATACGAAAGAGTTGATATTAAAAATTCTTATGATACCAACTTCTCCTACCTCCCACCCCATCACTGGAATGTGTTTAAATCAAGATGATCCAATTATCCCCCGAAGAACTGGCAGAGCAGTGTGAGAGGAGAGAGAGGTGCACAGGATGAAATCCTCAGCTGAGGTAAATACAGGGATTCAACACCCCCCTGCTGATTTACTCCAGACAAAGAGCCAACCTGCTCTTTTTAGCATTCATGTTTTATTGTAATTTCTCAACATTTGAGCTACTTTTCAGTGGAGCCTCAGTTCTCCCATCCACAGGCAGAGCACGCACAGGGCCACCAGCTCCACTCCCACGCAGCCTCAGGCTGCTTCTGCCACTCTTCCAACCACCCATCCTTCCAGCTCACTGACAATCCTCTCTAAACTACAATAAGGCATCTGCCCACACATGTGCCGGCTGATTTGCTTCGCGTAGACCAAACATACCACCTCCACAGTCACAGCAGCCTGTTTCAGTGATTAGAAGTGTGAAAGAACAGCAACGAACAGAGCTCATGCACCAAAGCATCTCTGTATCAGTGGTGGAGGTAGAGTGGGCTTTGTAAAGAGATTCTTGTTCTCTTCCCTGCAATACGTCACTTCTTCAGGGACTGCCTTGGCAGAAGGTTAATAAATCACAGTTACAATAGAAGTTGCACCTCCTCCTACAGAATGTATGGTATGCTGCCACCAGAGAGGCTGCTTCAGGAGTTTGTTATCTAGTCAAGTTATACTTAAGTTATGTTGAGTGATTTTGCTGGAAGTTTTAGCACTCAGACATGACACTGCTGAATGAATTTTTTGATTATTTCATTTATTTATTTTTGTAAGCATCCATGTGCCCTATTTCTGACCAGTTTACCATAGTTTTTCACCTGTGTATCAGCTTTCTAGATGCCTGTCAACCTGGAGTGCCTCTGTGTTCATGTTAGGGCTCGTTCCTGGTAAAATGTTGCATTTTTTTCTACAGTAGTGGGATCAGCTGATCAGTAGCCTTTCAGAAGAACCTTAATGAACATGTGTCTTTACAGAACAAAAGGCTTAATTCATTAATAGCTATAACTTTTTTGAGACCCATTAAACGTGTTAGAAGAACCTGAGATGATTAACCCAAAGTGCAGGTTCCACAAGAGGAGCTAAAATCCATGAAACATAGTGGAAATATCCTAACACATGAACTATGTGTGTGTAATAAAAACGTAGAGATCTAGAGTAGGCTAAGTGGGAGTTGCAAAGCTGCTGTCAGCCTAGTGCATCCAGGTGTTTCTCAAAACACCGATTTGCCCTTATTTTTCTTTATTTTCAATGTCAAGCAGTTTCCAACATCTTCAAAATTCAATAATCAAATAACTAAACCTGTTATTTAATATGTTGGTCTTTGTATGTAGTTTGTTTCAGTTTCAGATTTACATCTCCATACGGATTTAATTGTTTCTCACACTCAGGGAAACATCAGTTTACAGACCGGTATATTTTTAATTTTCTTTTGGTTATGAACTTCACAAACAATGCTGCGGATCCCTGCCTTGGGGCAATGAGTCATCAGAAGTAGCTGGAGGAGTGAAATGATTACTCTGAAAACTGTATTTTTAACTACAGGAGGAAATAACTTTCATTATCATCAGATTGGCAAAGTACTTGAAGGTAATAGCTCCATCAGGCAATTTTTTTCCTAGTCCTTATGTCAGAAAAAAAAAAAAAAAAAAAACCAAACAAAACCAAACTCTTTTTCCAAAACACTCTTCACAGCAGCGGAAAGTTAGATAGAAGGGCAAGATGTACACTGACAAAATAAAATAAGTGTTGAAGAAAATAATGGGTGGATAAAAAGAGTAGGAAATAAAAAATCCCTCAGGATACATTCATTTTAAATGGTGCTTTTTTTAAGATCCTTTGGACCAGGAACACAAAGAAATCCATTTAAATCATTCTAATTCATGTCCAAAAAAATATAGTTCAAAAAGATTTCTGATAAAACCTGTACACCTATGGTTCTGGGTAATAAACTGGTTTTAATTATGTGTGTAATCAATAAGGGAACCATTTTTACTGTTTTGTTTGCTATAAGATCTAGAAATACATAAACAAGGACTACCCTTGTGCTGTGTTTCCATCTGCAGTCTGCCATTTTGAGCATCAGTGGCTGTGGTCATCTCTGTCCACGAACTCTATTCAGATCTGGATGAATTTCTGTATTCAGGCAGTTCAGTGAGCAGCAAAAGAGTCCGACGTTAATGTATTACTGCCTGAACAATAATAACAGGACCTGTCTATCTAACAGCTAAAATCCAAAATACCCTGTTTACAGTTGTCTTTATATAGAGTATGTGCAAGTTGCATTTCAAGCTTGTCAACAAGAATGTAGAACATTCACATATCTGATATACAAACATCACTCTAGTGGTACATTTGTCATATATATCCTTGCAATATTTGGAGATAGATTGAGTGACAGGAGATCTTTGAATCAGGTAGCTTACATGTGTATCTGTAATCCGGCTTGACTGAGTTGAATGACAGGCTTTTTTTAACTTGTCAGCATAAATACAAGACAACATAATGCATCCTTACTCAGTATAGTTTAGCAGCCCTGCAGTAGATGGTGGTTCCTCTCCTAATTTTCATGCCTAATGTTTACGACAGTTAGTCCCAAGCCTCTGCCTGGAGGAAGCCCTCTCAGAGAGGCTATAACAAGAGTTGCCGGTAATAAAATAGGCTAAATCCTCCTTATTAATTATAACTACATTGCTCCATTTAGCAGCCATCATCTGCCAAGTTCTGGACAGAATTGGGGTGGTCCCCAGGCAGGGTTTGCCAAAAAGCTGAATTAAGCTTCCTTCAGCTTCTAGATAAAAAAATCCCTAAATAATATAAACTTAAAAACACTTGTATTCCTGTGACCCTTTCTATGTTGGCAAGGATGTAGCCATGAGGAAGTTTGACAAAGCATTGGGTGTTGGTCTTACTGTTTACATCCACGTCTCATTTAAGCTGTTCGATCTAAGAAAAAACCTTACATTTCCAAAACTATTTTATCCATATTTTCCTCACAAGTGGCTTAAAATGAAAGTGTGATTAAGCTGCCTGCAGTATACTGACTCTTGCAACAAATGGTGTCATGCCCTTCCTGGCTGCCCCAAGTACCTGACGGACCAGCACCACCAGGCAGGAAGAAAAGCACCAGACCACGTCCCTCCAGTGGGCAGGCACCATGCCAGGGCACCGTGGCCATCCTGGAGATTCCCATCTTCCTCACTGTGGGCTCATCCCTGTGCATTGCATATAGCATAAGCCAAATTAATGTAATGCACATATTATTATATATTATGATCATATGGCATAACATAAATATGAATGAGTCTGGAGATTACAGAAGGGAATAAGCCTAAATTGTCCCTGACTTGCTTGTGTTCCTCTCAGTCACACCTACTTCCTTGCTCCTGACATATTTTTGTTCACTAGAACAGGTCCACCTGAGGTTTGAAAGGGCTGCTCATCTGTGGCAGTTACTACTTAATCTCCAAAAAACTTTCCCTGCTTTTAATTCCTGTAAAAAGAAAATTTTAATATGGATTAATATCGATGCTATTCTCTATAGAAGCCTGTTCCTAATATAGTGTTCACACTATGTAAGGAAATATTTCTAGATTTTCCAGAATATTTCATTTTCATGACATTTTAACTTAATTACACTGATATAATGAACCAGGCCCATTTGTAGTCACTGCACAGACCAGTATATATCAAACTTCCCACTCAAGCAGAAGGTTTTAAAGCATTTGATTTGCTTCGTGGTTACTAGTGAAATTAATCAATACCTACTAATAACATTTACAGCAGCAGAAATAATATGACTCAAATGTGTTTTAGCTTCAGCAGACCTAATTGTTTTCTCTGGCTCTCAGTACTCCCACTTAGTATCTCGAGGCTGACAAGGTTTAGTTTTTCTGTGAATATCAAACCCAGCAGTCATAGCTCTACATGTGTTATTTATTGAGCACAGAGGTTGTTACTGTGGCAGAAAATGTGTCCTGCAAATTCTATGGGGCAGAACTGAAGGTGGACAGCCTCCCTCTGAAGGTGTTGAACAGCACCTACCTAGTAAGACAAAAAAAGTGGACCCTTACAAGAAGACTGACACATTAACAACTTATATTTAAGCAGGTATATAATGTATTAGATTCTCTGCCTCTTTTAAGCTCATCATCTGAGTAACAGAAATTATATTTTGTAGATATATGTTTAGCTATCCAAAGAGCAAATAACAAGGCTACAAAATATTAGTATGAGATAGACGTTGTATAATGTTTCAGTTCTGAGACACTTGTAGGGTTAATACTCCCAGTACAGATTCCTGGTTGACTGGTTCCTGGTCACAAACTTTTGACCCATTTTCCTGCTTTGTCTTTAAACCAGATTAACTACTCTAACTTTGCCAAACAGGCATCCTGTTGATCACTAGGCTGTCATTCAGTTGCTCTTTTTCTTTCTCCTCACAAAATAAAACACTGTTTTTGCTCTCCTCATTACCTCTGGGGGACTCATATCATCTCTTCACCCTCTTACCAAAGGCAGCAATCTGAGAACTATGTAAGATCTTACCTTGAACTTCTGGGCAACTTTGGCTTACTCTAGGACTTTCCACAGTTTCAGCCTGTGATTTTTGTGAGCCAGGCTGCCTGTTCCTAGGGCCATGCTGGGCAGCTTCAGGTGACCTTGTCTCTCTCTTGGGCAATGTGCCTTCCAGTTCGGTTCTTTTCAGGAGAGCTGACATTTTTACCTCCAGCTGTTACTGTGATGACCAAGTTTTGGTACACTGGACAAGAGAAATCAATAACTAGCAGAATCATAAGAGTCTTGCTGGCTGTTTTTCATGTGGAGGATTAAATTATTTTGTTTTCTTGCACTGTTTAAAACAACCTGTAAAATAAAGCTGGTTGACAAGAACGTATAGTAAGGTTAATTTTACCTTTAAAAATTGTTATTTTTTGTAAATCAGTAAATCTAGTCTATGTATAGGTTGAAGCCTTGGGGTTTTTTTGAAAGAGAAGTCCTTTCTTTTACCTCTTTCTGTCTTTATTTTTTATTATTTTGCTAATTGTGGAATGATTCATCTACCTGCTCACCCAAACTGTCTATTGGCTTCCCCTTCTATTCCCCATGGTCAAATGCATGGCAGGAGAAATATATCTTGTGCTGGACTACAGTTCAGCTCTGGCAAGACAAATCTCCCCATGGGACAAAGTACTGTTATATTTCATTCTTCCCCTTCTACAGTTTGCTTACAGAAATAAGCTGTAGAGATAGGTGTCACACCACTTAACACTAAACACTGAATGCATTCTCTTTCCTAATGCTTTTACCCAAGAGGTGGGAGTAGAGGAATGTATGTTCGTGCATGGTTGGGGTTTTTTGCACAACATGTATTTTGAGATGTGAGATACTTTTTTACAAATCTGAAAAATTAATTATACCACCTTCTACTTCTGTCTTCCAGAAAAATGGAATAACAGCTCCAATAAAATGTTCCTGACAGAAGTTACTGTTCCTAATTTCTTTTAGATTGTTATCTTTATTCCTTAATTTATTCCACCACATCCTGGCTGTTCCCACAAGGCTTCTCTTTGTGGACTTTCAGGCCATGAGGCTGTGGAGGTAAAAACTATGTGTTTCCTTTCATCACTTTGCCGGAAAGTGTAAAATTTCAGTCTCCATTATGTCTGGGTGGGTGTTTGCTAGTTTCATTTTATCCACCCAATGATCTGCCAGTATTTCATAGATTTTTCTGTAGTGTATATTCATTGTAATATTATACAACATTTACTGTTCATCATGTCTGTTTTTGTCATTAAATGATTATACCGTTAGTACATATAAACAGGTTTTTTGCTTACTTATGTCTTTGGATAATACACCTCAAAGGATAAATTTCCTCTGTGCCAATTTCTAGGAAATTATGATTTTTAAGGCTTGGAAAAACAGCTAATTTTAAATAAAAGAAAATAAAAACACCAATTTTCTCAGTTATAATCATATTTCAGAACAATTTTCAAATGGAATAGAATGGGCTTGAAATGTGAAGCTGATCAAAATAGTGTAGAGATACATGTTTTTTCCTGAGCATATGGTTCGTTTTGATTTAATGTTATAAGCTTTTGAAAATTTGTAACACTGATTATGAAAAGAGTTATACTCCCTGCAAGCGTGTCCATACAACTCAGTGGAATTTGTCCACTAATCTCAACAGTCTTTGTGTTGTAAGAAGATTTATTCAGGTGAGATTAATTGAGTCCTGGGTGAGGGGTTTCAAAGTGGGCGATTTTAAAACTGTATTACAAACAATAATGAAGTGGGTGTATTTCAGATAAAACCATGATGTGAAAAATAAAAAAGCTGATTTACTTATTCACTCCACATTGAACAAATTACTTTTGCATAATTTTAGTCAGTAAAAAAAATAAATCACTTAAATTAGGTCCAGATATAATGAACATAATGAACTTCCAAACTTGAATGAACATGGTTCTCATGCTTAAATCTATATTATAATCTTATCTGACTAATATTAAGTCAAGATCTATTCAATGAAGTTTTCTGAAGTCACAGTGGAACCACATAGGTGGAAGAAGGATCAAGTGTTAGCCTCAGGTTTTTCCATGAAACACTAACCTGGAATAGTCTGTGCTTTTCCACCAAGTAGAGAACCTGGTCAACAGTATTTCCTTCATTTATTTGTGCAGAAAGAAAAACTGTAATATACTTCATTTGACAAAATGTATACAGTGAAGATATCAGCATCTGACCTAAGTGTACAGCCAACAGGGAGAACTGGCAATTGCAGAGTGCATCTCATTTCACTTACAGTAAAGGTATAATACAGATGAGATCAGTTTCATGCCAGAAAATTTCTTTCTATCCATTGTCTGTAGAAGAGATCTAGATCCCCAGCTCTGATGTTTGTACTATATATATGTGAAGTTGAGTGAGTTGAACCCTACTGTTTCATTGCTACTTCAATTCAAAAAGTAACATCAGGATACTTTTGATCTATGTGCCCTTTTACATTTTAGCATTTGTTAAAGATTGTTTTATTTTGCATTCTTCATTTTTGACTTAGCCCTTGCCTCAAAATGTATTTTTTTAGTTTCTTTTTATTATTACTGAAGTCTAACTACTTAGTAACACAAATTCTTAGAAAAACTTTGGATAATAGTTATCAGGAAAGATATTATAAAATACATTTTGTTTTACTTTTATGAATTGACTTTTTAAAAATATTCACACAAAAATTGCCGATTTGCAAAATATTAACAATAAGGGAATATATTCTAAAGTAATAGAAACTTATTAAACATTGTCTGTATAAATGGATGGAACCATATCCAAAATATAGGAAAAACCCAAAATCTATTGATTTCATAATGATCTACTGAATGTTCTGTCCTCCTTACTGTAACTGGAAAAAGATACCTACTGTGCTACAATTACAGCAACACAATAGTATTTTTTTCAGGCTCTTCACTATCTAAAGGTTGATTGGCTTTTCAAGCTGTGCCCACTCATTGATCCCAGCTCTGAAACATGCCAGTAAATACAAATTCCTGGTCAAAACATTTATCTTGACAAGTCACTTATTCACTTCAAGGTAAATTATTTTTAAACACTGTGTTCCAAAGTGTACCTTGAACGTGAGCAGACTTCAGAAAAGGAATTAAAGTTTTCTGACTAAAAGGTTCATTGACTTATGCACAGTTATGTCAACTGTGTAAGTTTGTTCCAAAGTTCCACCTACTTAACCCTGTTCTGAAAAACAGTTTCTGAACTGCTTTGAGGATGAACTAAGACAGCTTGTCCTGTGTTATTATTTCTGGCAAAACTATGTGTTGCTTTTCTGCTTGGAGAGGAACATAGGCTGAAAGCAAAGACCATGTTCAATTCCATTCATTAGTAGGAGAGTATTCCCAAACTGGAATCTTGGATAGCAGAAATACGGCATTCAAGAAGTTTCAGACCTAGTCTGATGTAAACAGAAGTGTATGTTGTTTCTGGATGTCTATATGTACATGAATTCTACACAGTCTTATAACAGGAACTTCCAGAAATATGGTCAGTCTTTAACATGCTAAATTCCTGACATAGGTTGAGAATAGCTTGCATGCCAGAGCTTTTTTTCCCTAAATGAGACAGAGGCATTTTTCATTGACAAGCTTCTTTGACACAGACTTCAAAGAACAAATAATGAAACATTTGCTGTGGAGAAATCTGATCAATAGGTTAAAGGAGATGATTTTACTACATTCTTTTGGTGCCCACTTTCAGAGGAGAGATTTTTAAAACATCGAAGTCTTCCTTGTTAGATGTAATGATACGGCTATGCTAACACAAAATAAACAACCCATATGCAAGTAGCAGTACATTCATTCCACTGGACTTTGATGTTATATGGGCCATGTAACTTTAATAAAAGATACTGTGATTTCTCTCTGATGGTTTATTGTGTTTATACATTTGGATATGCAAACTTCATAATTTAATATGCATTTTTGAGCCACCAGGAAGTAAAGTTGAGGATGTCATGTATTTACTGAAAGTACTCAGTATAAATGTCAGGCATTTAAGAGGAGAAGACCAAGGGTCAGTTCCTGAGATATGGGTGGGAAGCTTCCTGTACTCACCAAAGCCACAACAGCACTTGCTTATGTGAGTCAAAGGACATTCTGTCTCCTAATCCAAGAACATCAGCTACACTGGAAACCACTCACTGAAAATAGGAGAGAATAATTTATTTTATCTTGTCTTTTTTTATATTTTATTTTAATCTTGTCTTCACAGTAGTTTTACCTTCTCTTGTTTCTTATCTTTTTGTCAATATGACCAAGAAACTGCTTCATTACACTTTTTTAACATATATTTTTATATTTATACTTTATTCTATGTTTTAATTTCTGTTGTGAGGTATGAAAAAGCTTGATTTATATAATTTCTCACTCTTTATATTATTTTAACTCCATGATATAGATTGATGCTGCTCAGTTTCTGTTTCTATTCTATTAGAGACTTGGTTATGATGGTCATTCATCCAGATTAATATCACCATTAATGAATTAATTATATTGTACAGGTCTCATAAATTTAATAGTAATAAACTGTAGCTGAAGATACTATTCTGTCTGAAATACATCTAGGTCTGTTAGATAATGTCTAGTAGATGTCCCAACAGAGTTCTTTCTTAAGATCCTGACATGCTGTCCGTACTAAAGGAATCTATGTTTAAGTTGACATCTTCTCTACCTTTCTTTCATTTTGGTCCAAGCTCAAGCCACTTGACAAACACTCACTCGGTGTAGTATCCCTCTGATGTTCTCCCTGATACTCCAAGACTGAAAGTTTTATTTCCTAACGATTTCAGGATCAAACACAAAGCTGATACACCCATTAAAGAGTCAAAAGTGTCCAGTTTAAACATTTAGAAGGACCTTCTTTGTAGCACATACATACAGACATTTAGGAACTTCACAAAACAGGAAAATCTGTGCACATTAATTGAGCAACATAAATGCAGGGCAAACACATCTGAAATTCTATCTGCAGGTCTCAGTTTTGCAACCCTTTGACTGCAATGATGTTGCACAAGTATAATGCAAGGCAGAGCATAGTCTTCTGCAATGAATAGTCAAGAGCCAAGAAATGCCTTCTGGTCCATGTATAATGACAGTTTTTGCTAGCCTCATGATCATGAAAGAAACTGTGTGAAAAGTCTCATAATTGTTTTATTATACTGCTTTTAAGGGTGGGATTCACTGCACTAATTTTTGGAAACTGTTTCTAACAACAGTATCTAAAGAGATCTTTACTGCAATGCTTCTGATTATGAAATTATTCTAGGAATTCAGGAAGTATCATCCTTCTCCACTGTATAGGAGAAACCAGATAAAGTCAGTTCATCTCCCTAGAAATCAGTGTTACAGCAGCCAAAATTTGGCCCACTGTGTTATAATGTCTGGAAAGGACACACAAATTTTCCACTTTTCTGCATTAAGGATGAATCATTTTTCTTTGTTTTAGCATTGCTGCAAAAACAAAGAATAGAGAAGGTGTATGCCAGAGGCGGGGGGGAGAAGGAGGACTTGAATCATTTTGAATTGCTGAAGAGCTCAGTTTAATATGCAAAAAAAAATATTTCAACAATCTGCAAATGAATGAGCCATGGAGGAGGGAAAGCCATACTTTTTGTATTAAATTGGTCCATTCATTTAACAGTTGGATACGTTGATAGCTGAATTACCATCTGCCATATAACCAGATGTTTTCCATCCATGTTTTAATGAATCTTATTTTTCTAATCAACTTCATACAGAATAAAAATCTGCTTTTAAGAGGCGCTGCATTTTCCTTACACTGCACTACTTTGGCCTGTCAAAATTACAGACTATCTTATCAAATTAAAGTGTTTATGTGACTGT
Source organism: Tyto alba (assembly GCF_018691265.1). NCBI lineage: Eukaryota > Metazoa > Chordata > Aves > Strigiformes > Tytonidae > Tyto > Tyto alba. Next base: position 35,715,219 of record NW_024881316.1, on the reverse strand, counting down.
GCTTCCTTTTATGGTGTTAAATGCACCCTTTCTTAAGCAAGGATTCTCTCCCATCCTTTTAAAAATGAAGTAGTGACACTGCAGCATTTCCTAGAGCAAGGCTGTGACAATCCATCCGCAATTTGAGTAAGAGCATGCAGATATTGAAATAATTACCTCCCACTGTTACCCATAGGCTCTCAAGTAATTACCTGTTTCCATTAGCGTTTTATTTGATCCACTAATTACCCTCAGAAATGCTTGTTGGATGTCCACTACCTGAAAGGATTACATTCAAATTAACCAACAAAGATTTCGTTAAAGCTGTCAGCATGAAATTGTAAGGCAATGTGATGTATATGAACAGTAGAGCAGTAACACCCTCTATGCAAGTCCTTTAATTTTCATTAATTCAAAGTCACAAAAAGTGGCATGGATTTAGAAAAAGGAGAGAAAAGAGAGTGACATCTGCTCTCACATCGTTGCTGATCATGCAAAAAGTTTACTGTGGAAGAATATGCAAGTCATTTAGGCCTTGTTCATCACACAAAGGGTTATATGAGCATAATGGAACAGAGTTTATTGAAGGATTGACCCCTGAAATGTAGATAGTTTCTTTTTTATTATATACTACATGTATTATACTATGGACTATTGTACTACTATTTTGATAGTTTGATTGATATGAAGAATCTAAATCTAAATTTTGGCAAAATGCTTTTTTTAATTGGTGTTTAGTATCTATATATTTAGGTGTACATTGCCCTTGTTAACAAGCAATAGAAAAGTATTTCTTTTTAAATGCTCCAGAGAGTAGAATCCATTATAGGTTTTCACCAGGGGAATATTTTCCACAAGCAGGCTCAATGTAGTTCATCTGCTTTTTTGATCTTGGTACAGTTATATGTCTACTTACACTTCTGCCCCCTTTTTGTTGCCTGTGAATGGAATCTCCTAATGTTTAGCCTCAGGCACATATTTATATATGGTTATTAATACACAGATAAAATACCAGGCCCCCTGATAGACGCCAGCAGCTTGTTATTTTGCAGAACATTATGTTAGCACCCCCCAGACTCTTCTTTTGGGAAGTGCTCGTTATTGAGATCCACAAACAAAAGCTGTGCAGATTTTGTCTGCAGAAAGGAAAGGTGATTTGAAGCAGGTAAACATATTGGCAAAAATAGTTTGAGTTTGGTGAAAGGTATTGGCCATATTGTCACAAACATGTACAGAATCAACAAAAATATTTAAAAGGTCAGAAAATTCATTACTGTGTTCTTGAAAGATTTTTTTTCTTCTATACAGTCCAAAAAGGACATAAAGCTAAGACAAAAAACTTGAAGCAGTTACGTGGACACTTCTTAGTGATGTGAAATAATTTAATTAATTAAATGAATAGAGCTGCCTCCTGATTTAGATTATGGATTTGAGTTTGGACCTGCCATCCCCCTTCCAGATGAATGCCCTAACTTTACTATAATATACATTGGCATGGCCCTCTGCCCCCTTTAAATAATTCAATATTAATTGGACTAGAAAAAGAGTTTACAGATCAATGGCTATGTCATTATTTGGAGAAGGAGATACCCTAAGATTTGGTTATAAATTAATCTTTGTGCCAAAGAGAAAGCATCAAAGAGAAGACCGAGATCCTGAGTTTTGAACAGCCACTAAGATAGCGAATTAGAGAACTTAGTGCCAAAGCCTGAGATACATGCTGAAGCCCACTGAATGAATTAAAGAGAGGACAAAAAGTACTCCAAGAGGGGGTTTTCCCTTGGGTGAATACCATAACTTTACAGTGTAAGGGAAACATTATTTACTCTTTGATCTTGTGAACCCTGTCCTTGTAAATCTTACTCTTTAAAAGAAGTTTAAGTTTTGAAAGTAAAACAAAACTTATTTGGCTCAAAAACATCACTTTAAGTTGAAATTAACTTTCTGACTTACTAAAGCAATATGAACATATCTTTGACTTCCCACTCTATTTTAAGTTATTTTTCAGTTCAAGTACCAAAACGAAATGATGTTCACAATGCTCTTTGACCAACATCCTTCCATAAAAAACTTATTTCTGTGGAATATTTGGAGCAAGGTGCCAAAACAGGTTTTTAAATCAGCAAGTTACCTACACTTCTGTTTAGTCTCATGTAGTCCTATGCTCAGCTACGCAGGTTTCCTGTCAATTTACAGGAGAGAGCTTAGCATTCATTGAGCCTTGTCGAGATTCATCACAATTCTGCCAATAACTTGCCCCACTAGCCTTTTTTTTAACACCAGTGACCCTTCCTCATCTAATGTTAGCCATCTAAAATATAGGCATCCAGGTTACATTTTAGTCAGTGGAGAGAAACAGACATCTCCACAGCAAGATTCATGCTGATGAATCTTGTTCCCTGATAGTACTACACTCATGTCTTGTATTTGGCCAATTCACCCACTGGAAGTCTCTCCCTCATTGACTGTAGAGGTAGCCAGGTGAGTGTATAAGGCTTGGCGATTAACTTTTAGACAAACAAATTTAAGTAAAAGTGCTCTGGCAATCTTGGCTACATAAACAGTATCCTCACTCTGCAAAGGGAAATGTTAACATGCCTGTTATTGCTCAACCATTTATTTTTCCTGAAAGGTGACCCACAAAGTTTGACCCATAAACAGCTCTTTAGCTTTCAGGTACCTAATAGAAGGTGACCTCAGTGGATTATGTCTATGTGTCTGAAAAACTAGATCTTCCTTGATGATAAATATGATGAAAATATCTCACAGAAGCAAGTCCCTTCTGCCCAAATCGCTTTTCCACAAATATGCAAAAACATGTATGTTAATCCCACCTTGAATCTAAATGTACAGGTGCTGATTGCTGAAACTGTCATGTATGCTGTGAAAAGAAAGATACTTTTGTGACATATGGCAGGTTTTCAGGATTGGGTTAGATCTCTCTGAAATAGTCCTTGTTCTGTTAAATCAATGAGAGTATTTTCTGTCACTTCAGATGACCTATGATTTAATTCCTTCTGAATATGATTATTTTTAAAAATATTACCAGATAGAAATTTGCCAATAGTCTTTACCAGTAGAAATTATGTGAAAGTATTGTTGAAAAGCAGCATAAACTAAAGACAACACAACACATTAATGTATTTTAGTTATCTGAATATTAGTGCTGTTAAATAATTTTCAGGGCTCCGTGAGAGGGTATAGAATGCTTATGTTAGCACTCTGCTGTATTATAAAATAATTTACAGTAACTATAATAAAAGGTTATCAAGAACCTGTTTTCACTTAATTTTTCTCATTGACATATGGCTTGCAACCTTTTCGTTTCTTTGACTCTAACACATACACACTTAGAAGTATACTTACCTCTACAATATAACCACATCATCAGGCACATTGTTGATAGAAAAAGTAATTCCAAAGAAAGTAGTCAGCAAAAACAACATAAAATATCAGATATGACCATGTTTCTGCTATCCCTTCCTTGTACAGCAGCATTATTCCATCTCCATTTTGAATTCTATGTCCCTTTTTCATCTTCTCCTTGCAGGACACCTTTTAAGACATCTAGGGCAAAACTCATCTCACCATGGTTCTGAAAAGCGATAATGCTATTTGAGACACCTGGTTTCAGAGGAAGGTTTCCAATGCTCTAGGTAATTGGTTCATATTCACTGCAGAGGGAAAAACATCAGAACATAGCCTGATGTTTTCCAGCAGCAAAAGAATGAAGTCTGGGTCTAATAATGGCAATTACATTGCATGCTATGTTTCTGGTCTTCTAGAACAGGAAATACCTTTCAGAGATAGAAGCTACCATTTCCAGACTTTTGACATTTTTCTTTCTCTGTTTTGTATTTTTGTTGCTGCTTTGCTCTTCATAATTTTGTATAATCTTAGATGTTTTATGAAGAATCTCTGAAATATAAAATTTAATAACTCATGCTCTGCTTTCAGCAGACAGGAGGGATCTGTACTTAAAGTGTTTGCATTATGAACCCTGTTTGTACTGTTTGGAAACTGGGAGATAATCTAATCTTATCCTATTTATGCAGCATCCCCAAAACAAACTGTAGATAATTCCACCTTATGCCAGTAAAACAAAATTTCTGATGTCCCAGTCCTTGCATGTTCTTCAGGCATGATCTCAGGTAATAATGTCAAAAAATATGATCCTCCTCACATATGGTAGTAAGGATGTCAACATAGCAGATCTACAAAAGGATGTTGGGTGATTACACTAAACAGTGGGATTTCACTTAAAAAGGACTCCTAAGCATGGTGTAGATAGTGTTGAAATTAAATTGTATTTCAACAAGTTTTCAAGCAAAAGAAAAATTACTTTACTAAAGATGCATTTTTATCCCAGACCAAATTTCTATTCAGCACAGGCCAGCTTTGAAGGACTTCCCCTTCAAATTTAACCAACTTTTTTGAATGAGAAGAGGCTCATAATTACACAGCACATTTTCTCCATATGCTGTTATGAAGTTTAGATAATCTTGTCGAAGTATGTGCTAGTGTCCAGGGATGACAACAGTACCAAAAAAAAAGTGTTTCTAAACTAATCAAACTAAGCTATTCCTCTTGTGCCAGAAATAAACTCCCTGCTGAAATGTCAGTAAACAGGTAAGGGTATTGTTTGACACTCCATAAATAATAAAGTATTTCATAGTAAGGATAAAGTATTTTAGACCCCTCTTTCTCACAGAGCAGGATTTTTCTGAATAGCCTATTTTTGAAGTAAAGACTGACTCTGATGTGTCCCTTCTGAGCTGAGGTAGAACCAGATATGTGTCACTTTTAGCACACGGTTATAATATTCACACAATGAAGTGCTTCGTTATATTATATGAAAATATTTTCATTGCAAATACAGTAGTTTTCAAGTAGAAAAAACAAATCTTCATTTAGGAAATCCTTTCATATTTTACATGTCAATCTAACAGTTTTCTCTTATTGGCAGTTTCTTCTAACATAGGTATTTATAATTTACATGTCAATCTAACAGTTTTCTCTTATTGGCAGTTTCTTCTAACATAGGTATTTATAATTTTCTAGCTACCTCATCTCTCTCTGGGGTGTATCTCTACACAGTCAAATTGGATGTCCCACATTTAACATGGTACTTCATCATTTAGAAAACACAAGCAGCTTTTGTTATGCAGACATAACAGGATGTTCAGAATTGTCCCTTCGAGTCATAAAAATCCATGAGAGACCATCTTGCACTTTCCCAAGGATGTGTTGCCCTCCCGCCCCCACTCTCAAATTTATGTTCCATGAGATCACATGCAGGCTACAAAACTACGATGTTTCTTGTGTCTTATGTGGGAAATGGCCATTCACATTATTTCAATTCCCCAGTGCCTGACATGCAGCATGGTCTGTGGAGTACCTGTGAACATGTTCTGAGATATCAAACCAACATAGAAATAGGTCAGTGTCCTTTCTACCCTTCTATCTAGAATGGTTGTTTTCAACATAATATCCCTTCTAAAATTTCTCTTTCTCAGCTATAATTTAGACTGAAAAACATTTGTGAAATATTACCCCACAATCTGTATGTTCTTACAAATCATAGAACTCAGAGTTTGCCATTCTGTGTTGCACAACACCAGAAGAACATTTGAAGTTGAAAAACTGTGAGATCAAATGAGCAAATGAAACTGATTTACCCTTCTGTGGATGCAAAGGAGTTAACAGAAGAATGGAAAGTAGAGTTTTAAGCATTTTAAATATCCTGACCCAGTTTTGGTTCTCATTTTTGAACATCTGCTGCTGTTTAAGTAGAACCTTACACCAAATCTAAAACCAAAGACAGAAAAGAGTCCCTTCATGCAGTCCTCCTGGATTTCTATCAGTATCCACTATATGGATAAATCTCATGAATATGTATCAAACAAATATCTAGGAACTTATTTTTTATTTTCTGATTGAAATTTTGAGTCCTTTAATATAAATTGATGCTGTTAGTTCATTTCCTTTGTATCAAGTTTTCCTATACTTTGCTATATTTGACAGTCCAAAGTAAAGTGAATGATTAGCTGTTAATAATATTCCATCACTGGTAATACAAACTAATAATACTGGAAATAACTTTCTGCAAAAACAAATGGAGATTAGTTATAGATGGCACTGGCCAGATTGTCTGATATGATCTGCTGATTTTGGTGTAAATCAATAAATATTCAGGACACTAGGACCCAAGATGCTAGAAGGCTTTAAAAAAGTAAAGCAAAGCCTTAATGGAAATATATGGCTCTTAAAACACACATCTGTCCTGTTAGTCATCTGAAAAATAATAAGTTTCTCACTTCTCACCAGAAAGATTTATTGATTCTGGTTCTTTTCAGAACAGTAGCTATCCCAAGAAAGTTGACCATGTCTTTCCCATTTTCATATTTAAGTCCACTAGTGGCATTAAAACCATAAGAAAATTCCTTGGAATTTATGACTTTGACTAAAAAACATGGCTGGAGCTTGTGAGTTGTAGCAAAGAAAGAAACAACAGATTATAAGGACAAAAATCTACCACAGTTCACTGTAGCCATTAAATAGGATAGCAACAGATAGCTCTTAGGCATGAGGCCTGTGGAAAAAAATGTAATAATTGTAATTCTTATGAGTTGTGATATCATTTCAATACATATCGGTTGGTGGTCTAGGACTTCATGTAAAATTCTGTGAAAGGCCTGATTTTATTTCCAGTAAAGTTCATTATATTGTATTTATACTTAGAATACTGTGATGATTAAATCTTCCTTGAGACAGACCATAAAATATAAACTTCAGCCTTGTTTCAGACATGTGCTGAAGATCATATCCAGTGGGTCCAGTTGTAAAAATCACTTAATGAAAATACATTCAATTGGTGTGAATGCAACAAAATATTTTTGTGTTATGGTGACTGTTGGCACTGATAATCGCTGAGGGTTCAGGCAGGATGCATGCAATGACCCTACTTATCATGGAGGTAACTGATAGCCTTACAAGTAAATAAGCTTACAGTAATGACTTTATGGAGGCTCTGAGTCTCCTAGTTCCGACTGTGGTAGTTTGTGTTGGTAACTGTTTTCTAATTGTGGGAGATGTATGCATGATCTAAAAGCAGTTTGGGCAAAGTAACATTTACTCAGTGTTAAATACTTAGAGAAGTCAATTTGTCTGGATTCAGGCAAAGGATAGAAGCATCCACCATACTGACAGCCCCCAGCACGATATGGCTTAATTCCATCCCCTTTTGATGTTTTTCTTAAATGCATGTTCTATTCAAGTTACAACTTTTCAGGAGAAGAAGCTTGAATTGATATTTATCTATAAATACTGTGGATGCGACATGACGTACAGTGACGATGATGACTATGGCAGATTGAGCTTTGGGACCGACAAGTAACACCTGACCCACAGGCAGAATGATACTCAGAAGTCTGCAAAGTTCATTACATTGTTTCAGGCAATTTCCAGAGGACACATTTTTTTGTAAGTTAGCTAACACTATTTCCATTATTTCTCAGAGCCTACAGTAAATGTAAAATATATGCTATTACCTTGTTCTACTGACTTAGCATTGCCTGAAAGAAGCCTGTTGATTCATGTTAATCTATTATGGTCGATTCATGACACGAAGAAAGCGCTTTTCCACTAAACATTATGAATAAAACCAAACAAACTTTGTTCTCATTGACCCTAAATGGTAGGTGAGAGATTCTTGGATCAGTTTACTGAGATATCTAAAATTAATAAAGAAGAGCTAGTAATACTGATATGTAAAAATTTGACTTTTAAAAAGAAAAAAAAAAAATGTGTTCATTATGCTGCAAGTTAAAAAAGCATCATTTTCACAGCAGCAGAATGCAACTTCTGTTTCATCTTCACGTAATAGAAAAAGTGTGTTTTGTTTGCCTTATCTAATGCAGCATCTTATTCTTACCTGTATCATAGAAATATCAATCATTAACACAGTAGAAACTGTAGATGAAAGAAAAAGCTGCACTACTGTAAATACTGTTTGCTAAGGAAAAAAACGTGGCATTTTTTTCTGTGTTCAAGAATGCAGTACCACTTACTGGACAATATCGATCAGCTGATGCTTAGTTTAGAACAACTAGTTCTTTCCATTGTATTTTGGTAATGTATGAAGAGTTATTCCCTCAAAGAGACATTTCTAACAACTGAATTATAAATTAATTCTATTTAAATATCATTTTGACTTCCAGGGGCTTTACTGTAATTGCTCATTTCAATTCACAATTACATCATCCTTAGCCTTCTCAATTTCTACTTCAAAGCAGTAGAAAAAGGCACATGCATTCTACTTTCATAAAATTCAGGGAAAGTGGCCTTTGCTTCTACTAGTATATGGAAAATACAGTGCGACTTCAAGGCAATCATAGAATCATAGAATCACTGAATCATAGAATAGTTTGGGCTGGAAGGGACCTCAAAGATCACCTAGTTCCAACCCCACTGCCATGTGGGGCTCAAAGCCCCGTCCAACCTGGCCTTGAACCCTTCCAGGGAGGGGGCAGCCACAGATTCTCTAGGAAACTTGTGCCAGTGCATCACTGCCCTCACAGTGAAGAACTTCTTTCCTACATCTAATCTAAACCTACCCTCTTTCAGTTTAAAACTTTGCACTATTGCTACATGCCCTTGTGAAAACTCCCTCTCCATGTTTCCTGTAGGCCCCCTTTAAGTACTGGAAGGCTATAAGTGCCCCCTTCACTTCTCTAGGTTGAACCACTCCACCTCTGTCAGGCTGTCCTCCTAAGAGAAGTGCTCCAGCCCCCTGATCATCTTCATGGCTCTCCTCTGGACCTGCTCGAACAGGTCTATGTCCTTATGTTGGGGGCCCCATAGCTGGACACAGGTCTCCAGGTGGGGTCTCACAAGAGCAGAGGAGAGGGGGAGAATTACCTCCCTTAACCTGCTGGCCACAATTCTCATGATGCAGCCCAGGATGCAGTTAGCTTTCTGGGTTGCAAGTATAAATTGACATGTCATGCTGAGCTTCTCATCAACCAACAACCTCAAGACCTTCTGCTCAGGGCTGCTCTCAATACATTCATCGCTCAGCCTGTATTTATGTTTGGCATTGCCTCAACCCATGTACAGGAACTTGCACTTGGCCTTGTTGAACTTCATGAGGTTTGCATGGTCCCACTGCTCAAGCCTGTCCAGGTCCCTCTGGATGGCATCCCTTCCCTCCAGCATGTTGACCGCACCACACAGCTTGGTGTCGTTGGCAAACTTGTTGAGGGTGAGCTCACTCCAACTGTCCATGTTACCAACAAAGATGCTGAACAGCACTGGTCCCAATACCAACCTCTGTGGAACGCCACTTGTCACTGCTCTCCACATGGACATTGAGTCCTTGACCGGAGCTCTTTGAGTGCAGCCAACATAATTATTTTTTATTGTAATGGAATAAAATCATCACATCTGGAATGACATTTTTCTGTTATTATGGCAAGAGTTCTTCCCACTTGAATTGAGACATTTAATAGAAGTGGCTAAGGTGGAAGCAAGCTGACCAAGCTTACAGGCTATGACCAATGGGAACAGGCATGTACATTGAAGACATCCTATGTCTCAGGTGCATTTTTGTGTTGCTGGAAAAGGAGACAAGAATCACTGAGTTACACCACAAAATTATAGATACTGAATCAAATTTAAAAATTAACGTCATGGCAAATAATATAGAAAAAATAGGTAGAAACTATTCAAGTAATCAGCAAGAATGTCATGGACTTTAGCTCAACCACATTTCACCTCTAATAGAAAAAATACTTTCTTGAGGAAAGGGATGTTTGGATTACATTATTCTATACTTCAAGGTAGACTAAGGAGCAGAGGAGGTGGAATTTGGAAAACATACTTTGTCTTTGGCAGAAGACATAGTGATTCTAATGGGCATCTGAAAGAGAGCTCCATGAAGAGAATGCACTCTGCTTTATTCATCTGGTCTTTTGTCTCCAAGAAAAAGACCCTTACCAATCTGCCAGAGATTAATTAGTCAAGACACTCTTCTTTCTTTAACTGAAGGTAATGTATCTTTTTTGACAAAATAGATTGCAATTATAAGTAAGGATTTTTTAATTGAAAGGTATGAATGGAAAATGAAGGATAAAGAGAAGGAAAGTCAGCAGCAGTTGTATATATCCTGAAATCAAGCCTGGATGAGTTGGTAAGTTCAAGCTCCTTCACAGATCATTGAGTTTGATGATGAAATCTCTATATAAAGCTTTATGACCTGCAAAATAAGTAGACCAGACACTGCAGAAGCTGTCCTGTGTGTCAAGGATAAGCAGGTATGCAGAGCAGAGTTCAAAAACAAAGAAAAAGAGCTTTCATGTTCTACCCAGTCATAGCACCTAGTGTGATTCAAGTAGTCCTTCATGCTGACAATGTCGTGCAGATATAATAGTTTCTTTAGGATTTTCTCTCTCTCTTCCAACTATACAGGATGTAACCACCCAGAGGGAATCAATTCTTTGCACTTTTTTTTCCTGTATTTTTTTGCCTAATTAGTTTGAAAATTAGAAGTGAGAAAGAATCATGTGAGACACGCAAGGCAAAAAGCAATATAGTTGCTACAATATATTTACAATAGAAACTTCTTGCCAGTGAAAAGGCAATAGATTATTCTATTTCAGAAAGCAACTATGTGCATTAAGAAAAAAAAAATAATTTCTCAAGCTAAAACAAAAACTTCTGCAATGATCTCAATAGAAGCATTACTGCCTAATACTGGCAAAAGTGTTCTAATAATTTCTGTATCTTACAGTGTCACCCAGCACAGTCTGAACTCCCACTGGAGTCTGTCTGAAGTGACAGCACACAAAGGATGCAGCAAGGAATATGCAAAGTATGGAACATAGCCAAATACAACTCAGTAGCTTCCCTCAAAAGGAGTAAGGATTTGTTGAGATTTACCCTTCACTTGCAGTACTAAAGATTCCATACCAAAATTAAGTCAAAGATGTTGCATTTTTCTAACTCTTGTTTTTAAATATCTTCTGAACTAGCCAATACCTTGAAACAGTATTTTGTGCACAAATCTGGACTTTTCTAGAAATGTAAAAAGAAAATAGATTTTAAGCTTGTGATTATAATTATTCTTTTAGAAATTTGAAATAGCTTTCTTGTAGAATTTATCCATGGAAAGAATTCTTAACAGAAATGATTTTCATCCAACTTAGGGAGAGTTATTAATATGACCCACAGTACATTGCTACAGATGTAAAAGCTATCAAATGGTCTGGGAAAGTTTTGCTTTAAATATGGCTTCACAGATGTTCAGTCACTTGGTATTTGCAAGTAGAATAAATGTAGTGCCTATAGTACATATTCCTATTGGCCGTTCATGTCCCAGGTTAGCTTTTCTCCTAGAGAAAACATAAAACATTGATGCATTATTCCCTTCCTTTGCTATGAAATTTAATAAAATGATGACAAAAACATTTGCTACTATATAACCAACAGTAACTTTTTAGGTCTTCACCAGTGTAAGGTCACAGCTGAAAACTGCTTACAGAAAGCTCTCCTATTTTATTTCTCTTATGAGCTACAATTTGGAAAGCCTGTTAGCAATTCAAAGGGAAGGCAGATCTCCATGCTGGAAGAAAAATATGAAATGAAAGTTGCTTTCATAACAAATACTCAGAAACATCTTTAAATGTATGCAAATTTGATTTGTTGTCTATTGTGCATTCAAAAATACTGTCATTTTTTTTTTTTACAATAACTACTAGAATAGAAAAAAAGTCCAAGGTCAATAGCAGCATGATTCTGTGATTACTCTTGAATGTTGTCTTCAAAGAGTTAGTTCTTGTCAAATATTCACTCAGTGGTATCTGAGATACAATGTGGGGGGTTTTTTTCATATTTTCAGTTTGAAAGAAGCATGGTTCTTATGAAAGTTTTTAGTGGTATCTGGCAATATATGACAAGAGAACTTATCTTCATATGGCATCATGAAAGTATAGTTATTCTGTAACAGCTCTTCTTTAATAGTTCTACAAATTTTTACACGGGATTAGACCCTCTTCTGTTTAGTTTCACCTGTGTTTCAGTGTGAGAAGGGTGAGCAACAACACTTTTAAGATCACACTGTACCTTCATATGAATTAACTTCTGTTTGTAGATAACTACCATTACTGCAGGGCAATAAACAAGTGCCTAGTTTGGAAGCTCAGCTGTTGAGTTTGGATAAAATTGTTCACTATCCTGCCATAAATCCAGTAGAATCAGAAAGAATTCTATTTTTTAGAAGGATAAACATATTTAATGATTTCTTCTTTTCTGCAAAGTAGATATACTGTGTTTTAAGATCAGAAGCATATCTGGCTGAGTAACTCAGAGCAACTTGAAAACCCAAGGGAGCAGGGAAATGTTGCTGCAACTATGAAATAACTCCCATCCTTTCCTTTGGAAATGTAGATAAGTTCTGATCGTTCTAACCCAGTTTTACTGCACATACACCTCGGCTGTTTATTATAGAATTGCATTGGTGGCAGGTAGACCATATGGTACATTGTAGGAAATACGTTTTATGATATGAAGGTATATCAGGTGTCTAGTTTTATATCATCATTTTGTTCTCTGGCAACTGCATTAAAAACAAAACAAAAAAAAAAATCCAAACAAACAAAAAAAACCCCACAACTCTTCTTTTTCTTCTTTTTCCAGTGAATTATGGAAATATACAACCCATCTATACTTCATGAGTATCTGAAAGAATCTTAGAGTACATTCTGATCTAGCTTCCTCAATTTCACAACTATAAACAAGGGGTAAAATATAGTCTTTCATTCTTCCATAAAGAAAATACACCAAAATTATATCAAGACAATGACACACTATAAAGTAGGCTGTTTTTTCCTCAGTACATTTACCTGTTTTCCATAGACAGTCTATGCCCTCTAAACCAGTATAAAAATCCTAGGCCGAGCAGCATATTTCCATTAAATGTGACGGACTGAAGATCCAAGAATCCTAAATCTAAATCAGTTGCAGATAAATTTGACCTGTGAAGAAACATGAGGTTAATAAACAAGACTTTTAGTTCATGTAAATCTGAATCATGTGGGTAAGAATAATCTTACTTAGCAGTAACTGAAGATCTAGTCCATAATTGAAAAATTACTAAAATGTCACCAAAAACTTCTTCAACCCTAATCACTTTAAATAAACAGAAAAAAACCCATACCTTCCTTGATCTTTTATTTTCTTTAAGGACTACATTATTTTCTATCAATCCTACTGCTCATTTCTCCATATTTTTTCTCTTTCATATGAAAAATTACAGATAATTTGTCTTGTCAAAGTCTGTGCTTCATAACTGCCACATATATTTTCCAGTTAAAATCAGTAGAGCAAAATCAAGAAAGGAAAATAAGGCATTTCCTTATTCTGCAAAGTGAATTTGAATACGTAAGAAGACACCTATCATTAACAGTAGATGGGAAAAAGTAGGTGATGAAATTGACCTGACCGTTCTTTATATTGAATATATTTGGGCTTTATAATCAGGTTCTGAAATTCCTAGGCACAGAAGTCCAGTAAAGGAAATTGATGTCATTATTTTGTTTGAAGGTCATTAATTGAGCTGATTACTCATCTATGCAACCATATTTTCTTCTTCATGTGACGTGACAATCCTACCCTACAACTTAGCTTTGTTCCCTTGATTACAACCTATATTTAATTCTGTTTTGTCTGAACTTAGAAGGCACTTTCTTTAGGTCATTGTTTATACCATTCTTGCACAATGAGGTTTCTGTGTACTTCTAAAATGAAACCAAAGGGTAATAATTAAGGGAATGTTAAGGTTAATATAAGAAACAGCTTTAACTGAAATTCTATCCTGTTCCTCTTTATGAAGAGTGTTAGAAGCATTGTATTTTTATCACCTTTTTCAAGTTCCATCCCCCTCCAAACTGTGAAAGGTGACTTACACTCTGCTTCCCTCCACCGTCCTTTCTAGTGGCTTTCCAAAACAGAACTCAGCAACAGTTTCTCAGTGTAATGGCTTTTTTGTGTTTAGTGATATTGAAACACCTCCACAGAAGCATCAGTTTCAGTGAAACTTGTACTGGTCAAAGTTAGTGAGGAATTTTATTTGTAACACTCTGAACCTCAGGCAAGTGTATGAAAGACAAAGGTTCAAGTTCTGTTCATCTTGGTTTAAAGCAGGAACTTGAAACATGATGTTTCATAGTCTCTGGGCTATTCTGGAGTGAGTCTGAATTTCAGGCAGGGTAGAGGTGATGGGAAGGGAGGGAATTTGTTTTCTTTTTCCACAGCATTGAAAGGTCTTGGATATTGTAGTGTAATAAAGAAAGAAATAACCATCACTTCTCTGAGTCCTAACAATATTAGTGTTAATTATGTGGGAAGCTATGTGAACTCAGTGATGAGAATAAGAAATAATTTGCATCAGGTATCTGGTCAGTGCCTTAATTTGACTCATGGACTGAATAGAACAGAAGCTTTATCAGGGAGTAAAAAATCACTTAGAATGATCAGACATCCATTTTTTGTACATCCCCCGGTCTCCATAGGGGAAATAATCCTCTATTTCCTGTACATATTACAGACACTTTCTAGACAATAAAAGAATGTGATGTACCATCACCAGCTGTGGAAGACTTTTATTTCAGCAGCGATAGGCTTGTTTGCTCTGCTTCCCTCTGGTTTTCATCCATTCCATTGACAATATCCCTTCCCCCATATCTGTCATTCTTATAACACTCATCTCTGTCTTCCCTAATCTCTTTTACTAGTCCTTAATGTGCCCATCTTTGGTGGCAATGATATCTTCAATGAAATAAGCTAGCAAGTTTTAGGCTTTCACCCCTGAAATTAATTGAACTGCAATTTTTAAAAGTCTGACCAGTTGGTCATATTTAAGCATTTTTCAAGACACGACAGAAGGCAAATATCTGAAATTAAGTTGGTCATGTCCTTCCTCCCTCCCAGACATATCCCAAGTCTGTATTTAATCACACATTAATATGGTAGAGCTTCACAAATAAGCAGCTGTAAAGTTATCTTTAGATGGGCATGACAAGGCATTTTCAGAAAGACTAAAGCTGATTTAGGCAGGAATGATAAAAATACTCAACCTGAATACAAGGTTTCTACCACATAACGAGTATTTTTCATAGTTTTAAGAATCACAACAACACTCTTCATACTGGAAAGTTTTGGGAAATATTAACTACCAGCACAGGTAATAGGTACTGATACATCTTAAATCAAAGCCAAATGTGATCACAGTTCATTCTCTTTAGTGGGATAAGTACAGCTTGTACATTTTAGCAGAACCATTCAGATATGCAATATTAAATCAAGAAATGTGCAGCATCTCCATAAAAATAATCAGGGTAAAACAGTCTAAGAACAGTGTGAGTGATCTGACTTTGTCATTAGATCTGGGAGAATACCTTCAGAAACACAACTCAAAGAGGCTAAATTCAAAAGAAGGCAGAACGTCACATTGAAATAATGAATGCTGTGCATGACAATGTTCAGACAAAGGTGATCTGTGCTATTAGTCTTGTGAAGAAAATAGTGCATGAGATACCAAATACAAGATAAAGGAAGATGGTATAAAATTGTTAGTAGCCACTAGAAAATAGTACAAAATATTTCTCCATGAGAAATATCAATAAAATATGACTGCAAGTTGGGAAATAAGTTTTGTTAAATTATTAATTTTGACTAAAGCACTTCAGCTATCTGTACATTGCACCTGTTACTTGTCAAGCCAGGGGTTATTACCATGGGGTTGCTCTTGTTTTACTCTAGTCTTAAAGGAAAGCAAAAACATATATTCTTCTTCACAGTAGAAACTAATGTAGTAATGAAGCTGTCAGAACCACATTAGAGAAAAATATATGCTAAAGCAATGTTATATTTTAACCTTGGGACTATACCCTCAGCTGCTGTAAATTAACATCTTTTATTTAGCTAAACAGGGTTGTACTCATTTACACCTGATGAAGGTTTCACAAGGTGACATATATTAATACTGGGGGGAAAAGGAGAAAAACAAAATCAAAGTTCACAAAAAGGGAAAAAATATATTTCTTTTCTGTTAAATTTCCTTTTACTTATGTTTTCTGGACCACTAGAAGAAAAATGCAAGCTAGAATATGAATAGAATTATATAAAATATATCTTGGCATAAGAAGAATTTATATTAAGTTGACAAGCAGGTCAATACTGAAGGCAAAAGTTTATGGAAAATGTATACTTTCCCAGCAGTTCAGGAGTCATAAGACAATCATAACCACAAGTGACATGAATGAGAATGGTGTCTAATCTGTAATGCCTGGGGAGAAGGAGCTGGAATTTTAAGAAGTATCAGCAAAAAACAAGGCTCGAAAACTGTGGTGAACCCACACTGAACCTATTTGTCAATTTGAAAAATTCCATGAGCCAGAAATGTTAGATGGGAAGCTACTGACCCTAGTTGCTTGTAACAGCACTGGGTATGAAATAACTGTATCGTGTAACCAAGCAAGAAGTGTATTATGAGACTGAAACATACAGCTGTGTTCAGCGTTCTTGTAAAAATAGCTGGACAATGTTACACATGACAAACACAATTATTATTCTTCAGCTCATACGTGAATTCCAGCTGAAAAGAGATAGCAGGTTTGGGTTGCACTTAAAAATCACAGAGGGCACAGACCAGCATTTTGTCTCCAATTTTATCCTACAGGTAGTAACACTAGAGGGAAGGAAAAAACCTGAATCTTACCTTGGTTTTACTACAAAATGTGTGGCTTTTGCAGTGCCTTTTATCTGAAGATCTCAAAATTTTTATGAACAGTAAACCTGATTCCTCATCACTTTATTCTTGGATGGTAATTGATATTAGTATAAAAATGTATAAAAATACTATTATGATTCTTTGGACAATAATTTATGTTGGGTTTATGTAACTGTTGATAACTTCATAGCTCCCAAAGAAGTCAATGGAGACCAGTACTAAGCTCTGTGAATTCCTTTATTACCTCTCCCTGTCCTAAGTGAGAAGTTATCATTATTCAGTGTGTCCAGGTCTCCTAAGCATCTTAGATTTTACCGCGTACAATCACTGCTCCACCCATAACACCAGTTTCCTTCCATCTAGGAACCTTCTCCCTTACATACAGAATATCTTCATAATCCTTTTTCACCAAATTATTAACACTGCTGCTTCACCTGTAGTTTCCTTACAAGATAATCTTAAGATTCAGACATGGACTCTATTATTTTTTTCTTTACAAGTTACCTTTTGACATCTGAGTAGCCAGTTCAGGATTTGTATATTTTCTTGGCAAATGGGGCTACCATAGCTCTATTTCAGCCTTCCCATTTGCCCATGATTAAGTTGAATGAATCTGTATTTGATGAGTACAGATAGGCAGATACAGCAGCTCAGGTGATCTGCAAATTCTTGATGTGGTAATTCTCTCAGATGGGCAAATGGACCCTTATCTCATTCATCAGTTGAATGTTATTTCAAACAAAGCTTGCTCTGCTACTCCGATAGAGTAAGAAAACGTATGTCCAAGGGAGAACTAGACCCTCCTTAATAGTATGTGTAGAGGCATCATGCTTTTTTACATTTGCTAACTATGTGACCTTGAAAACATAATTGTTGGTCTTTCTTACCCCACTGTGTTTGAGGTGTCTTGTTTCCTTTTACTCATTATACAGTGCCTGCAATTTGTCTTTAAGCTCTTTACATCAAGGAGTCTCTTGTGCAGTTTTATTTGTTGTTTAATACCCATTAAGATGGATTTGTTCTTCCCTTGCCAAAGTTATCCAAGTCACTCTATAAATATTTGAAAATAAACATGCCATCCTATGGGTTTCATTGTTTGTTCGGAACTATTGTAACAGTTATCCAGGATGCTGTCTTAACTGAGGTTGAAAAAAAATCATCAAATCTTGTGGGCTTTATGGAATGCTTACATGATACCTAAATCATCTTGCCACTTAATCTACTTAGGATGAAGGATGTGTTTTTTGATTGTTTATTCTCAGCTGATTGACTTTCTCTCCATTCGTTTTTTCCAAAGCTTTCCTACACTAGTAATAAGCCTCTGATATCTAAACCATAGAGGAGATATTTTGTTTATGCATATTCATAGGTGATTAAAGGAAATTGTACTTGTTTATTTTGCCCATCTGAATTGTAATATCATCCATGTTGATTCCTGCCTTAGAAAAAGCTGCTTAAAACTCATGTGAAAAAAGGGCAGGAATTCCCTGTAGAACTGTTCATGGTTAATTCTATTTTGAAATAAATCTTATGCACAAAAGGCCAGTTTTATTTGATGCCATAAGAATAAAGATTCATACTTGCTATTATTTTACTGAAATGATTTTGTAATGCAAATTGTGCAGCTTTAGTATTCAATTACTTTTGTGCTAATATAAATGGTAGGATTAACATAGCCATACTATAGCTTCAGCAGTTGGTATTATAAAAATTCAGCCAACTTCAACAGCTGCAGCTAAATGATATCCTGTGGTCCAAATACTGAAATCGAGGTACTGGTAATAGAAATGCTTCTTTTGGACACAATTGTGATAATTAGAATACTGCATAATTTCTGAGTCACTGTCATGAATAAACAATAAAAGAAAAAATAGAATAAACATACAGCAGACATAAACCATTGTAATGCTGTGTTCTCACTGCAATAGTGGATCAGGTAGAAGAGATCATAGGCAAAGAGATTCCTCTGCATCACCATGATGCCCATAGAGCTGCAGGTACTTGAACTGTTCTGGCATCACCTTGTGATGAGAAAATCTTTGGTGGAATAGAAATCAGCAAAAGCTCAATCACATCTGGAACAGTTCCCATGGGTGCTGTCCTTAAATACTGTCTAAGCACAAAATAGATGACTCGGATTATCCACAAGCTGTATTGTTTTGTTTTATTTTATATGTAATGCCAGGGGGAAAACAAAGGAGAAGGAGACATGGATTTATATTTGAACACAATATAAATAAACACAGACTGCAGAGCATCTCAGATGGAAAGGTCAAGAAGCACCCAGAATTAATGTGGTAGCTACTGAGACTGCTCCTTACCTCTTTCTAAAGCTGCCCGGGAAAGGTCTATGGTTGAAATAAATGTCCCTCATTCTTCCATTTGCAAGAGTCTGATTGGACTGGGATTAGTGGGAAACAGAATAAGTTAATGAAAATAAGAAAGATGCTCATTATAAAAATAAATTCTGTGTAGTCATTAACTAGTTAAGGTAGCCCTTGTGAGGTGCTGGGTCATAATCCTTTCCCTACTACTGATGTGGATGCATGCTACTTAATGAAACAGCAGACTATCAAACCATATTTTATGGATGCATGATGAATCTAATAGGGAAGCAATAACTGCCCTTATAGCCCCGACAGTCTTATAACATCTGGATTTAGCTGTTAATTCCTATGTTAACCTGAGAAAATGCTTCAATTAAAGAGCTAACAGAGCCAGATCAGAATGAGATTGGCTGAAGATTACACTATGACTCCTTTTAAACCACGAGCTTAGCATGTGGCACTTGGAGTGTCTCATCCCTTGGGTCTGCTCTGAGGATCCTCACGCAATACCGGAAAACGTAGAATTGTAATTTTTCTGTATGTTTCTACCTCATGTTTTTCACCTGTCTTCCCACTTGAAAATGAACATTCACATAAATCAAAAGAGGTTTTTGTAGTTCAAAACAAGAAAAATCTCCATCATGTAATTTGATTGTTGCCAGTACAGTACATCAAATTTATATTGATTTTCAAAACTTGTACATAATTATTGTATATTATAATTTGTAATGGTGTGACTGTTTCTGCTGTTTTAATAATTTACTGAACACCATTGCCATCAAAATTCACAAAACATAAACTCCTTTTGTTTTAATTCTATACATAATTTTGACTAGATTAAATTACAAAGAGTAATATGATATTTTCCATTGTACCTTCTATGGAAATATGTAATATGGAAACTGTTAAGAGCTTTAAAATTCATTCAAAATTAATTTGATTCCATATTATTACATTTAAATGACTCTTCAGCATAAGCTATTTAATTAGGCAGCTTTGGGTTTTTTTCATTTGTTATGTAAAACCTTTGGTAAAACATGGTCCCTACACTTGCCACTTTCTGTGGTACCATCCCATCTCAGTTTGTCTGTGAGGACTAGGAAGTTTTTGTATAGACATGATATATGCTGCCAAGTCATGTAAATGTAATAAAAGTCCTGGTGAGGTTACTGGAATGATGTAAGTAACTGAAACATTGACCAATACGGCAATAACAGTAACAGAAATGGAAAAGGGGTTATCTCAACAACATTGTCATCAAAGATGGAAAGTATGGACCAGATTCTATGTATGCACCATCCTGGACTTTCTCCATTTATCTAGAGAAGCCAGTGAGCTGTGGTTTTGGCTGTTTTACATTATTGAAAGGAAATTGATGTGTCATCTTATTTTTCTGCAAAGTTAGAAGAGCTCTGTCATGAAACAGAAAATTTTATCCCTATTGATGATAAATGCACAGTACAGTTTTGTACATTCCAGGGAGTTCATCAGGTCTGTGGCCTGTCATTACCATTGCTTCCTATCATCAGAGACTGATACATAAACAGGATGAGGCAGCTGCCAGTCCAACTGTTGAGTTCAATACCATTCTGCTTTCATAGTTTGAATACACAACTGAGTTTCCTCATTGCTTCAGTCTGATGGACTACTTTAGCTAGTGTCTCTTGTCATTCCATGGGAAACAGCATACACCTGTCAAATTGTTAGTCTGGATCAAATTAGAGCCTTCATCACAATTATCAAACATCCTCCAAATCTAAATTACAAGTCATCTCAGTTTTTACTTTCATGGAGGAAAATTATCCAATATAAGGATCATTTCAGAGTCAGTGCTGGAGAATGCCCAGGAGATGTGATTATTTGGACAGCAGCTTTTGCCATCATGCTTCATGCCTTTTAATCTCCCTGTCAGCATTATGGCATAAAAATTTTAACAAAGTTGTGGATCTCTCAGATCACTGTAAGAACAGTTTCACTGCATAGACATGAAACATGGACACTGAAGAAGCCTGAAGCTTGAAGGTCTCACATTTTTCTGATTATCCTCAGCAATAGTCCAATCTTCAGAATAAAAATAAGGTCAGTGTTCAAAACATTGGTACTTGCAAAGATCCACTAGTACAATCTGGTTCCATTTTGTCAGTACTTTTGATAGAAGCAGATTACAGGGTTGGAAACAACAGAATTATAAACCAAGTTTACCAAGAAAAGCCACTGCATAGTTAATGGTTGGTTGCTTCAAAACATTAGGTGGCATGGCAACATCACACTGACAGCCTTCATCTAAGAACCAGACAGCTCATTTTAATAATTCAACCAAAATCTTGTCTAGCTGGCATTCAGTCTTCACTGAGGGTCCTTCACTTTAGGATTTGTCTCCTTAATAGAAGGCAATTGGACCAAACCACAAACTCTGCGCCACTGTGTCCTTCTCTGCCTGTGAATTTAGCACCAGCTACCACCTGCTGTGAGATTTATGTACTGACCATGACAAAAGGTCTATAACTAATTAAATTAGCTGCTGATAATAATTTCCTAAACTGGCAGTGCTTCCAGTCCTCTTGATTTATTGCCGACATTCTTGAGGCACACTCCCAATCTACTACTGTTAGTAAATGGCCCTTTCAGAGGAGGGAAATGATTAATTCAGGATAGGGTCCTTCTGAACATCGGTGAGAGGAAGAGCCCCTTTCACTTCATCATGCCCAAATAGGAAGATTTGGTGAAGCAGCCTTCATCTGCCAACAAAGAGAAATCTGTTGCAATGCTGCTGCACATCTTCACCCCATGTCAACATTACTTTCAGGAATGGAAATACCGAAGTAAGGTACTCTGCCTTTCAGCTGACCCCATTTAACCGTCTATACACGTCATTGATAAACACATTACACTTTGCCTGAAGATTCACTATACTTTGTATAATTTAGAAGTATAAAAATAGGATTCAAGCAGCAAGCACATTCTGAGGTAAGAGTCTGTGATCTGGACTGCAGATCACCTTATAGTCCACTATACAGCTCAGAGGTTACCTCTGAGCCCAGGATCTTCCCCCTGACATTACCCTCACAAAACTGTAGACTTATTCTTATCTCAAATCACAAATTTGGGCTTCTTCCATTACAAGAAAAACAACACAATTAGCCTAGTTTCGACTGAAAAATCACAAGTTCTGTTCAGGCTATGAAATGAATTACAAGTGGAGGTTGAAGATTGTGTACATGCAGTTGACATCGATTCACTTTACAGTGAGGTTCATAAGTCTTGGATTTTAATCAAATATATCATATAAGATTTGGATTTTACTCTGATACACAACAGCATCTAAGTATTTCCTTTTTTTGAGTTATCCATATAGCAAAATGGGATTAGCAAAAGAACTAAATACAAAGATGCCAAACTGTCGGAAGAGGTTGTTTATAAGCAAAATGTTGGCTTATAATATCATGAAGCATTTGAGTCTGAATTTCATATCTGGATTCATCATACAGAAAAGTTCTAAGCATTTAAACAATAAACTTTCTATAGAGACATTTTAAATCTCAGTCTAGCTCTGAATGTTGTAATGGTACAAGTGGGCTGTCATGTGGGAGTGTTTTGACTGAGTGTTTTTAATCTGCTTTCCCTGTGAGGAGCACACACGGCTTCTTAGATAGAAGCCATATAGGCCTCACTGGGGTCAGATATGTGTTTGGGGCAAAGTGAAGCTGAGATGCCTCAGAAGGAGCAGTGAAAGCACCATGTGCTACTCAGGACGACCGCTTCGTCTGTGAGCTCTTCCGCCCTGCAGGACTAGTCAAAGGAGATGAATATAAACCAGCTCAGTCTTGTGCTTCTTGTGCTTAACAGTGAATAAAGAGCTTGGAGCTAGCCAGCAGCATCAGATGGAGACCACTTAACAACACAGCTCTCTCAGACAAGCACAAGCCTCTCAAAATCTGGTCTATTGCATATACATCTGCCTCTTGTATCCATAACTACATCATATACATCTAGGTTTCAAGGTTTCATAGATTTCTAGCCCAAATGTGTAAGCAGAACAAAATGAGAGAATTACCATCCAAATAAACAATTCTTGCAAAAAGTGTTGGAATGCTGCTCAGGAAAGTGTTATGAATGCTGCTCAGCATATTGCACCTGCAAGCAAAGAGCATACTACCTGCTGTCCAGTGCCAATAGTAATTACAGGTTTAGTAAGAGATGTGGGAATTCAGTGGACAGAACAAATGTAGTTGAATAAAATTTTGAGCACACGAAGCTATAGAAATATGTGTGTTTACACTCTGGTCTTGGAGTCTGTGTTATGCATTTGTTCATTTCAAGGCAAAATAGGAAAAATAATTATCCTTTCAGCAGAAATATACTAGAGCTGTAAAAATTTCCATTGATTAATCCAGAAATTACCCAAGAACTTGAAGCATTTGTTCACCATAACCTGTAATTTTGCTGACAGGCTGCAGAAAGTCTCTCAGAGCCAAAAGGGTTCAGCTGAGGTGACACAGTAAATGCAGAAACATGCTGCACCGAAGCTGCATAGAATTTCAACTCACATTGTTAGCTTCGAGGATAATAACTGTGAACTCCAGGGCAAACTTTCCTTATAGAGAACTAATAAGGTTTTACAATACTTCAGAACATCCTGTACCTGCTGTTGAGCTCTGAGTTAAACAGGAAGGAAAGTAACTGTCATCATTCCTGTCTTCTTCCAGTCTTGTGGTTATATGCTACTGTATGGTAAATCATTTTATTTCCAGATAACTCTTCACAATTCTAGATCAAATTGTTCTTCTCCACAAATCTAAAAAAGAACAACTGAGTAGAGACATTCTGAAGATTTGAATGTTTTCTATGTCATATATTCCTACTAGTTCATTTCAATTTCATTATGTTTGTAATACGGACAGGAAAAATATTCAAGAGAATGATTTACTATTGACCACAGTTTTATCAGAACCAGAAAAATAAATAACAACATGCTCTTGGTAAAAGTGGATTGAAACCTTTTTATATTTAATTTAAACTTATTATTTGTTTCCTTTTCATTATGAATTCCATATCATAGCTAATTATTAAAGCCAGTGTATCCTACCTAACATGCCAAAATGAGATTAATTAAAATTATGAAACCAAACATTCTGACATAATGAGAGAAAACTGTACCAGTGATTTAACAAAAATGAATTCCTTTTCTGTGGGAAATGTCAAACTTCGACATTTTTTGAAAAAGAAATCTGATCCTGAAACTCTGTAATTACATACCTCAAGGGCTGTTACAGGACATCAGATGTATATGATTTCAAGCTTTTGGTGCTAAATCAAAACCTATACAACCTGATCTGTAGCTTTTCAACTTTGCTTGAGTGAATATATACATGCAGATTGCTATTGCCACAGCTTTAAGTTGATAATTTTTGATACAAATAAAAATACATTGAGCAAGTTGCTTCATGACTGCAGCTCCCATGCAAACAAGGCCTTCTTACTCATGTCAGGTATGTTTAATTAGCAGCACAGGATGCTAACTCATGTCATTTAATCTGCAGATTGAGAGCTATTAACACTCCCCAGGGATCCTGGGAGAGGGTCTCTTTTTCCAGACCCACAACCACATGAGACTGGCAGAAATCCCACAGCTGTAGCTATCTCTGTGCACCTCAATTCTGCAGGTCTCACCACAGCCTTCTTTTCAGATTGCCTGCAGTCCTTCCCTTCCTGAAGGAAACATCAGCAACTCCCACTGGAACCTCTCTGAGTATTGCAAAATCCAGGCAGGATAAACAGAGACTGCATGAACTGCCAGGCCAGAGCAAGTATATGAAGCATCTAATTCACAGTAATGCATAGGACACATTCGAGGTTTCTCCTTGAATGTCTCATCCAGACTGTTCTGACGATACACCTAAGCACCCTGGACAACTTAGGTTATATCTACACTACTAAAGCCATTTGCTCCACACAGTGATATCTGGCACTAATTCCTGGTGGCTCAGGGTGGCTTGGGTGCACATGGCCTCTCTGGATCAGACTGGCTATTTGACCGATGCATCTCACATTGCACCTCTAGATACACTCCAGTAATGTAAACCATCCCAAAGCCCATTCCCTGGCCCCAAGGGATGGCTACATTCTCAATTTTCAAATCTTTCCTGCTATAAAAGAGTGTGGCAGCATCCAGACTACCTATTAGGAACAGAGCCTAGATGTGTTTCTGGACGTTGCTTAGCAGTAGTTTAGGATAACACTAGGTGGCCTAAATAAAAATTGTGCAGGTGACGCTCAAGACAATCAAGGTTCAAAACCTGGACACAGTCCTCTCACTGTTGGTACAATACTTGGACTCATCCCTGCATTATTTGCTTTACTAATAAAGAAGTAAATCTATAGCCCCGAGACAGAATTACTAATTTATTCTCTTATATGTAATTTTGAAATGCCTGCAGTAATGCAATTGTGTGTCATAATTAACCAGAGTTGTTATTATATACTGTGATAGCATCATGCATGTCTTGGGATGGGGCTAGAGAACTTGTGAGGTTGACCACAAGTACATCACGGTCTTGCAGGAATACAGGTGTGCAGGAGGAAGGGTGAAAACATGTGAGCGAGCAAACCTGATGCATAGGTGATATGGACTAGTCATCAGAAACAGCCTCTGAACCAAACCATTGCTGAAACCATATACTAGTTTCATCACAGAATAAATATTCTGATCACTCCCCAAAGAGAACTGAAGTGAACTAACAAACACACAGCAGGGAAGCCATCAGAGTCTGGACCCCAGGAGCAAACAGGAGAAGCAACCTGTTTGCCAATACAGACTCACCTCAGTGCAATTCCAAGATAAATTAAAATGGTGAGTTTGAAAGAATATGTGTCTTTTCCACAGCAGACAATGGAGATTTCTGTTTCCCCTCAGAGCTTTAGAATGGTGATGGTGACATTAAAATGGTGTATTCATCCACAGTGGTTTTGTGTGACCCTTTATGTACAATTTTGCTATACTTTTGTTGTGGTTTAGGCCTGATTGGCAGCCAACCACAATGCAGCACCTCTCTCTCCCTTCCCCTCCGGCAATGAGAAGGGACAGAGAGCCAGGCTTGGGGTTCAAGATAGGACTGGGATGGGGGAAAATCCCCCTCTTATGATCACGAGCAAAAGGCAGACTCGTTAGGGGAAGAAAAAAAGAACATACATTTATTACAGACACTAACAACACATAACAGAGTAGGACAGTGAGAAGCATTGCCACATCTTGAGAACACCTTCCCCCCACCCCTCCCTTCTTCCCGGGATCAGCTCTGCTCCCGATATCTCTACCTCCTCCCCCAGTGGCGCAGGGGCAGGGAATGGGGGGGGTGCAGTCAGTGCTGCCACTTCCTTCATGTTCGGTGAGGGGAGTGTCCAAAACTTGTTACCCCCTGCTCCATCATGGTCCCCCTCTCACAGGAGACAGTCCTCCACAAACTTTCTCTGACTTGAATTCCTCCCATGGGCTGCAGCGTTCCCCACACTGCTCTGTCATGGGTCACTAACTTCCTCCGACTGGATTCCCTCCCACGGCTGCAGCCCTTCTCGAGCTGCTCCGGCATGGGACTCCCCCGCATGCTGCAATCCTCCCAGTGCTGAATTACAGCAGCAGGGCTACCTTTTCCCATGAGACCCCGGCCTTCTTCGGGCACAGCACCTTGATCCAACCAAGCAGGAACAACAGGCTGTAAATCAATGTCTGCTCCACTGTAGATCTTCATGGGTGGCAGGGGGGGGCCGCCCTGCCGTCTCACCACAGGAGACAGGGGGGTCTCTGCTCCGGCACACCTCCCCCCTCCTTTCTTCCTCCGTTCCTCCACTGACCTTGGTGTTCACGCAGCTGCAGCAACTCCTCCTCACAAGTCCCACTGCCCATCACCACATCCCTTCTTAAATACGTTATCGCAGAGGCGCAGCCGATTGGCTCAATTTCCCAAACAGAAGTGGAGCTGACATGGAGCTGGGGGAGCTTTGAGAAGCTTCTCACAGGGGGCCGCCCCGATAGCCCCCTCCCCTGCCACCAAAAAACTCCACCACTCACTCAACCCAGGACAACTTTATAAAACCATTCCTAGATTACACAAGTCTAGAGAAATGATGATTAAGCTGTACAGTAAATCTGAGCCTGAAATATGGATAATTAACCACTGCAGCAGCTGCCAATAACTGCAGGGCAAGAGCTTCTTTTAATTTTCCTCCAAAAACCAAAGGAAGGAATGTTTGATTGTGTGACTTCAGCCAACTACGAACAAAAATAATCTAGTATTCTTTGACTTTGAAATAACATGATGAAAATTACTAGCACCTTCTTTGTGAGACAGACAACTCTAAATCAGGATTCAAAAGATAAAAAACAAATAAGCGTTCTATGCATATGTGTCTTAGAATAAGAAACAATAGTTTGAAGACAAGAAGAAAGAAGTCAGAAATTGAGAGAAGACAGCACTGCTTATGAGGGGGAATTCCAGTTTTGATTTAGGCAAAGGATCACTGCGGAACCTTGGAAAAGTCACATCCCAGACAAGTGCCTCAGTTTCTCCATTATAGATTATTCTGAAAGCTGATGACAACAAAGTTATAGGAAAGAACTATATAATAAGTAAATATATATTATTAAGTGTATCCCCTATTAAATATAGAAACAGTGGAAGACAGCAAGATTTCTTCAGGATATGCTATATTTGAGCATGTAAGAGTCTTACACTCAACAGATAAGCATTCCCCTTTCTGCTTCCTTTCTTGCCAAAAGACCGAAACCAAGAGGTAATTAAAAATCCCAGTGGCCTGCACTCTAGCAGTATCTTGCAGTCAGAGGAGGTGGTGAGGTAGCAAAGGGAGACAGACTTTTCAGAGGCAAATATAGATACTAGTCCAGCTAGCTTTTCCATAGATATATATAATTTTGTTTACCTTCTGGAGTTCACAAAATGGCAATAGATATTTGAGATTTTTGCAACACTGCTTCCAGATTTCTGGAAAGCCTTTCAGGCTTATCTTAACACAAAAATATAGAAAATATATGGATAGAGACCAAAAGCACTGTTATCCTTCCTGTGGAGGGTGAATTTATATGATAAATTCCTATATTGAATATTATGTAAACCAAGATTTGATCTGTTATATGTTCTTATATTAAACAATAATTTTCAGCTACCTTTTCAAATTTCAGCAGCCTTTCCGATTTATTGCCTTTAAATCCCCATTTTAAATGTTGTCTAATATTATATATATACTGAGAATAAGATGTAGTTTCAAGAGTGAAATAGCCCATTCAGTGTCAGATTCATAATTGAGGCATGCTGTAGAACACTAAATAGTTTATTCTCATGCAAAATCCTCTGTTATAATTACATTCAGTTATGTTAAAAATGCATATACAGGGGGGCTGAGTAGACCATGGTGAGATTCTAAGTTATCAGTTCATATTCAGTCCTGGTGGTTAAATGACTGAAAGATGTTAATTGTTCAATATCCCACATGAAATGAGATGCGTGGTCTCAGACTGCTGGAGAAGTGCTTAACATTACAAGAACTCCAACTCACTTGGCTCTAACTGGAAACTTTATTGTCAGCCTCAGTTTATATGCAAAAGCAGGGATGAAGCACACTGACCAGGCAGCTATTAGGATAATGATGGTGTGTACACAGACACCCTGAAAAGGAATAAGCAGATAAGAATTAAATTGTTACTGTTAATTTATACCTAGTTCATGAATTAATAAAGGCTTTTTGGGGCTGAAAATCTACTATCTTTGACTAAAGAATAATTTACTTCTGAAAGAAAATCACATTTAGGACAAAACAAAATGAGATTTTAGAATGTTTAGGGAGACTCAGCTCTGGCATTTGTCACATAATTCAGTGACAAAAATCCCTTTGTAATGACAAGGGAGTTCACTTGGGAAACTAGACTTTATGGGTCACATTTACCCTATAATTAGCTATATAAAATGTTGTGATTTAGTTGTAAACTTATTATGTATGAGCCATCTGTAATCAAGGGAGAAAGAAAGAGAACCAAACCACTCTGTCTATCCTTATCACTTCTGTCTCTGTATCAAGCATAGAAGGAACCCAAATGATGAGTCACTCTAGGTAATAACTGAGTGCTTGAACTAACCACATAAGTTTCCATGGCTAATGTTAGAAGTAATTGATCTCATTCCTTCTTTTCATGAAATATCATTCTTCAAATGGTCTTTGCTCACATTGCCTTTCATAGAATCCTGGAATTGCCTTGCAGCTGTACCCACTGGAAGACACTGAACCTCCCTGTGCCCCTGCCTTCACGAACCCCGAGCGTCTTAGCCATCAGGCTATGGAGGGGGGCAAGACTTCTCCCATCGCAGTGCTAAGGGAAAACTATGGAGAAAAGCTGGGCAAATTTCAGTTTTTCTACAGAACTAGACAAAAGGGAGTAAAAATAATTTAATTTCAAAGTTCTGCTTTATGTGTATATTGTATTTCCTAAAGATTCTGTAAAAATTCAAAGCCATCCCAAAATATCTCCAGTTACAAGACAACACCTTTCATTTTTCCTAGTCACGACCCTCCCCCCTTCTATGGTGGGGTGAAATTCAAAGTCTCTGGCCCATAGTGAATATACAGGAAAAAGTGGAAAAAACAAGACATGTATAAAGTGTCTGACTCTTGGTCTATCCTCTTAGCTCCAGCAGCAATCAGTTTAAATATTTCCTGAGCCAGACATTGCATCTGGGTTACTTATGGATGTATTCCCATGAATTTCTCTAAACCCTGTTTAAATCCGTTTATGGTTTTGGCATCCACAGCTTCTCATGGAAATGACTTCACAGTGCAGTTATGCAACAATACAGAAAAGTATTTCCTTCTGTTTATCTTAAACTCACTACCTGATAACTTTATTGTGTATGTGCTCTCCTGAGTTCCTGTATTGCAAGAAATCCAAGTCTTCCCTGTGCTCCACACTATTCATCAATTCATGCAACAGTCATAGTCCTCTAAGTTGTCCTTTCCAGTGTTAGGAGGTGCATTCAATTTAGTCTCCCTACATATGGAAAACATTCTTCATCTCTATCAACCTTGTTGCCTTTCAGTCTTATTTTATTACTGCTATAGTATGGTATTATTGATAGGTGGTTCTTTTCCCACAAAAACAGCTAATACTCACAAATTTTGTCCTATTTTTACATTAGCACAGCTCAAAAACTTCATATGAATATGTTTCTCTTCTGCCAAAGCATCTACTACCTCCAAGACTGAATGTTCAGTAACTATGTATGACATACAATAAAAGAAAATCTGTTCCTTCATATCTCATGTGGATGCAGTTGTATTTTATTAAGGATTTTACTTATGACTCTCTTTTTAAGTTTCTTACACACTGTGAGAATTGTCTAATAGTTTTAAAGCTTGAGATAGCCTGGCATACTGTTCATTCTAGTGGCATTTCAATACCTTCTGAAGGTGCACTGATTCATCCAGATATCTTTAGGTATAAATATGGGAACAGCAGCAGATGTTTATGCTAATATTTAATATTAGTATAGTGGTTCTACATATTTATTCTGCCTAAGTCATAAGTCATGACAGCCAGTTTTGTCAAACACATCCACTGTCTCATCAGTCTCTATCACTTCATGTGATGCCAGTAATATTTAAAAGTGAATTTGTGAATTCAGAAAAGAAATTAAAAAAAAAAAAAAGAAAAGCACAAAAAAGAAAAAGAAAAAAAAATTGTATTCATGTTATTTTAAAATGAGCCTTTCTCCAGAAGATATATTGCAGTGAGCAAATGTGTATTGGCAAATGGACTAGATATGGGATTTGTACCATTTACTGGAAACCTTCTAGTAGCATAAACAAGAACTTCATCAAACTCACACTCCAGAGTCTAAAGCCTGACCTCACATATGGGTCTGTCTGACTCACACTTGTTCCATGTATGCGGGAAGCGTTATGCCTTAGCAAGCCTGACACCCTGAGGAGCTACAAAAACCAGTCTGTGAGCTGGAATATATGTTTCTTTTTGATGTTTGTTGCAGATGAAAGTAGGAAGTTCATGTGGTTTGGGGGGAATCCTGCTGACAGTATTTCAGACAATGAAGAAGTGATAAGGAGTTCAGGAAACTTCTCTCTCAACATCAAATTTCTCAGACTTTGAGTTTACAGGATGTGTCTGGTGCACCCTTTAGTGTCACCAAATGTTTTCCTAGTGTTTGTTTGTTTTTTGTTTTTTGTTTGTTTTTTTTTTTTTTTAATGTATTTACTAAATTTCAGTAAGTAAATTGCCAAGGGAGATGAAATATCTTATTAGCTTTTTATAGCTTTTCTACAATAAAGATTATTCTATCAGAACTATGTGTTCTGGTATATTTTCTTATGACAGGACCAACAGCAAGTAAAGTGAAATAGAATAAAATAAAATTAAAATCTAGAAAAAAAACATATATCCATGCAATTATGACATTTTAATTCACAACTTGAGTGTATTTGAATACTAGAGAACTTTTATTCTATCACACTCAGTTGTGAGAAGTGATCTTAACACAAATGTTCAACCTGAATCACATAACTTCTGTATAATTGTCAGTCGTGCTAGAGATCGGGAGTCTTTGTTGTTATCCTTGACTGTAGAATAAAATTCTGGGTTAGTGTTTAGAGATTTACTATGAAATGTATATTCAATCTGAGAGGCCATATGGATGATTTGTTAAGATTAAAACTTATTGCATGAGGTCTTAGGTTCTGTTCTTGAGGCAATCCATGACCTTCCATTTAGCTTATTTATAAAATATGATAGTAGTTCATACTTGAATGTCCCCGGCTTAGAAGGCAAGCACGAATTTATTCAGTAGAAGTGTCTAAGTGCATGAAAATAAAAGCCAGTGTCAGTAGATCTGACTAATATAAATCCACGGCCTCCTTTTTTGTAGTTCAAGGAGTTTTACATTCAAGTAGGAGGGAGTAGGTAGTACTGCCTTCTTTCCTGCTGTAGTGAATGAGGATTCCTTAATAAAATACTGTATTGCTCTGGTGAAAGTCCAACATCTCAGCATGCCCATGTAGGGCAGTACAATGCTGTACAGAAGGTCTAAGTTAAATCATGCAAACAACAGGGGTATATGAAAGCAGTGCAGTGTCTGATACCTTCAGCAAGTGCCACTCATTGGAGTGCCTTGGCTTGCTGACATGACTCAGCCCTCTTGAGACTCACAGCAAGTTCAAAGAGGGAAGGATTCTCCACAAACTGCACAGGACATCCTGTTGTCCTACACTGACCTACATATTTATTTTCCTTCCCATGGAAAGAAGTGACTAACTACAATACAAACAAGTTTTACTTATAAAAAGGACTTTTGTAAGTCTTGTTAAGACTTGAAGGGCAGGTGAAGAGTACATGGACAAGGAGAAAATTCCAGAACTTCTATTCCTGAGGAGGGAAATAAAAGAATTAGAGACAGACCAAGGAAAATTCTTTAAAGGAATAGGAAAAAGTAGACAGACCTGGGTTGGGCCTACTCATGTTTAATGAAAAAGTATTCTTCAATTAGGAGCCTACATTTATAATCATAGAATGATAAAGTGGTTTTACTTGGAAGAGACTTCAAGATCATCTAGTTCCAATCCCTCTGCCATGTGCAGGGACACCTTCCATTAGACCAGGTTGCTCAAAGCCCTGTCCAACCTGGCCTTGAACATTTCCAGGGAGGGGGCAGCCACAGCTTCTCTGGGCAACCTGTTTCAGTGTCTCACCACTCTCACAGTAAAGATTTTCTTCCTTACATCTAATCTAAACATACTCTTCTTCAGCTTAAAGCCATTACCTTTTGTCCTATCACAACATGTCCTTGCAAAAAGTCCCTCTCCACCCTTCTTGCAGGCCTCATTTAGGTACTGGAAGGCCACTACAAGGTGTCCCCAGAGACTTCTCTTCTCCAGGCTGAACAACCCCAACTGTCTCAGCCTGTCCTCACAGGGGAAGTGCTCCAGCCCCCTGATCATCTTTGTGGCCCTACTCTGGACTCACTCTAACATGTACATGTCCTTCTTATGTTGGGGGCCCCAGAGCTGAACACAATACTACAAGTGGGGTCTCATGAGAACAGAGTAAAGGGGGGAGAATCATCTCCCTCTACATGCTGGTCATGCTTTTTTTGATGCATCCCACAATACAGCTGGCTTTCTAGGTTGCAAGTGTATGTTGACATGTCATGTTGAGCTTCTCATCAACCAACACCCTCAAGTCCTTCTCCTCAGAGCTGCTCTCAATCCACTCTTTACCCAGCCTGTATTTATGCTTGGGATTGCCTCAACCCATGTACAGGACCCTGCACTTGGCCTCACTGAAATTCATGAGGTTTGCACATGCCCATCTCTCAAGCTGGTCACCAACAAAGATGTTAAACATCACTAGTCCCAGTACCAACCGCTGAGGAATGCTACTTGTCACTGCTCTCCACTTGGACATCACACTGTTGAGCACAACTCTTTGAGTGGAACCATCCAGCCAGCTCCTTATCCACTGAGTGGTCCATCCATGAAATCCATGTCTCTCCAATTTAGAGACAAGGATGTCATGAGGGTCAGTGCCAAATGCTTTGCACAATTCCAGATAGATGAAGTCAGTTACTCTTCTCCTATTCACTAACACTGTATCCTCATCATAGAAGACCAACAAATTTGTCAGGCATGATTTGCCCTTAGTAAAACCATGTTGGCTGTCACCAGTCACCTCCTTGTTTTCCATATGCCCTAGCATAGTTTCCAGGAGGATCTGCTCCATGACCTTTCTGGGCACAGACTGATTGGGCTGTAGTTTCCCAGGTGTTCCTTTTTTTCCTTTTTAAAAATTGGTGTTATTTTTCCCCTTTTCCAGTCAGTGGGAACATCACCAGATTGCCACAATTTCTCAAATATGATGGATAGTGGTTTAGCCACTCAATCCATCAGTTCACTCAGGGCCTATGGATGCATTTCATAAGGAACCTTCAGGTTCCTTAGAGGGTCTCGAACTTGATCTCGTACTACAGTGGACAATTCTTCATTCTCCCTGTCCTTGTCTTTGCCTTCTGAGACTTGGGTGATGTTGGAGCACTTGTTGGTGAAGACTGAGGCAAAAAAGTGATTGAGTACCTCAGCCTTCTATATGTCACTGGCAATCAGGTCTCTGTCTTCCTTCCAGAAGGAAAGGTATCAGATATTTCTTTAAACTTAATAAAGAAAAACAGATACCTCAGGAGACAGGTTCATTCTGCCGATCTTTAAACAGTCTTCCTTGCATATATAACAACTCGGGGATTCGCCTTACAAGCATCGCTTTATGAGGCACTTAAAATTGTGCTCAAGTTAGCTGACAACTTCAAGGGACTACATGCAATTACAACATAGGGGTGAGTGGGGATTATTTTGGTGTATGAACCTGCCATTTTCCAAACCGGGAGAAAAAACAAATAATATTAAAATGTTAATTTCTAGGGTTCTGTGTTTTTTTATTTTATAACAAAAAAATGGATTTCCAGCACCTGTTCAACTGAAAGCTTCTGCCATAACATTGCATGTGGTATCTTAATTACCTCCACCATGATAAATGTGACTTTTAGTCTGAGATAAATCTACCCACAGAGGATAGATTATCCCACTTACTATAGCCAGAATCATCCCCATCAGGACACAGGGTTGACAGAGATTATCTGCTTTAGGACAAACTCATTTTGACTGCTTTATTTTTATCTGTTAACAAACAAGCATATTTTCAACTATGTAGCATTTTCTTTTGACCTCTTTTTTGCTTCATTACTTTAGGTGTTACAGCAGTTTTTAAAGTATACTTTTTACTTCAGAACTTCTTTAACCTCCTATAAAGGGAGTGCAGATTGGACTTGAAATTATGTAGAATGAAGGCAAAACAGGATAAGATTTTAATGGTTTTCTGAATCACTAAATATGTTCATAATATTGAATATCTAGTAGTCTACAAAATTTTCCTCTTTACATAAAAACTGTGCTCATGGTCTCATCAGGTGAGTACTATTGTTTATTCAATGTTAATTTTATATGTTTTTAACTCCTGATAAGATTTGAACCTAGAGGTTCAAATGGCGAAGTTATTAAAGTTTATTTAATGATTCTAAATTTCTAGATTATTGTATTCTCTGTCATTACATTAAGCCAGATGGGTTGGATACAAGACCATTTTAGTAATAACAAATTGGCAGAAGATAGGCATGCTTGCTGAAGAGTTTTGAAATTTCTGCTACTAAAGAGATGGATTGGTACTCTGTGTGTGTGTCTGAATGCACACACGTGTGTTTTAGAAAAGCTGGAACTGAGGTCTTCTTGGCTCTGTCATCTTTTATAAAATATCTCTACACCTTCTCTTATTTAGGAATATTCATAGATATAAACAATGTCTAATCTGGCTGTTCTCACCACAGGTGATGATGTCAAGTCATGCACAGCACTAAATTTACATTCTCTTTGTTTTGTCTCTCCTATCTCCAGCTCCTGTTAGTGACATTAGTTGTTGCTTTTTCCATCATGATAAATCCAAGCAGACCTTTACACACTAGTCTCATATTTTAAAACTTCAGTTAATTAATTAAAACACTTTTCCAGAGGGGAAATAAGACTTACCTTCTTAATCTTCTCTACATGGGACAAAAAACTGAAGCCAACATTTGTCAGACTGAAATTTTAATTTGGAGCCTGAAGAAAAATCTTTTGTAATCAGTGGAAAAGTTTTCATTCACAAGTGATTTTTGGATCAGGTATAAAATTTTTTTTTTTTAATAAAAGTCAAGAATTTCCTCTGGCACAGAGACATTCTGCATCCATTTCAATCAGACATGGTTTGAACAAGTAGCTTTTAAATCTCAAAAGAGTTGTATGTGAGTTAGTTAAAGTAGAATTTGTCCCCTATTGTATAAGCCCAACTTTTACTTCAGCTTCAAGCTTTCAAAAGCCTCCTCTGAGTTAAACCTCCTCTGAACAGCGCCCTTCAACTTTGCTTACACACGACTGCAAGCAGCTTCTACTAAAGTCCATGAAGACACTAAATCTGGCATACAACCTACTGGTCCCTATTTTCAAGGGTGTGCTGCTTTTTCAAAGTACAGTTTCAATCACATTCTATTCAAACTTTTGTTTCTCTTCAACCTAACCGTGATCCAGACAATGCAATGTTCAACTTCTGAATTTGCAGAGGTTGCTTACGTTTTCTGAAAACAAAGCTTTAGGCCAGGGAAAAATATTCTGAGTGTATAATAAAAATAAGTTTACAATCTAAGGGTCCAATATTTAAATTGATGATTTATCTTAATTCGCACCACAGAAAAGCAGATGTTCCTTAAAGCAGTGTAGAAGTCAAAGATGGGTATATTTCAGAAAGGCTGCTTTTGTTTCTAAGGAGTGCCCCTGCTACTTTATAACTAAAAGCAGTATGTGAAGGTGAAACTGCAGACATAAATATTCAGTAGTAGCTAGTCTTTCTCAGTACTTTCTGCATGGTCCTAAGATTGTGGGTTTTTTCGCCTCTGAAAAATAGGGCTATTATTGCCAGCATTGCAATAGGCTTGTAAATATTTTTAAAATCCCTCAAGTTCCATGAACTACTGCAGAGGTGTTCAGCAAGCTAAAGAGATCCTCAGAGAAAACAGGGCCCTCAAGTTCCCAATCATATGGACTTTACTTTGAGCTTATAAACAATTTTAAGAAGGAACTAAAATGAAGACACAAATCAGTGCCTCCAAAATTATGTCATGTCAATGAACAGCATATTAATAATTTTAATAATTTTTACTGATTTACCTACTTGTGCAACTAATCATATTATTCAAGAAGAGATGTTCTAAATAACAAATCAAGAAACTGGTATTCAGAAATTCTGAAAAATTGTGATTTGGTTGAAAAAATACTGAATTTCCACTCCATCAGTCATCCTGACATTTCATAATTTTCTCCATATTGCAAAAGGTGCAAAGTAGTTTATATTTCTGTATATATGTGCAATGGGAATATATATATAGGTATAGATATATATCTATATATATATACAGAAAATTATCACTTTTGAGTTGTCAAAAATATTGTATTTTAATACTTCTGATGAAAAGAAACTTTTAAACTTTCACCAAGTTTTACTTTGTTGAAATAACTGCAAAATCTTTCACAAGTAATTTTAACATTAAGCAGCACTTCTTTACAGTTCAGGAAGCCAATGACTACATTTTCATTAGCTAAACTATTCTTCCCATGTGCAAGCAGGCAACATACATTTCCTATGGACCATGTATCTCAGAGTGAAATTTGTTGCAAAGACTTCTGGAAAATATAATTTCATGTGAAGGCTGTTAGTTAGGAAATATGTGGATCAGAACACTTACTTCTGCTAGGAAAGTGTTACAAGAAGAACATCTAGCTTAGTGTTTTGCAACTGATTTGGACAATTCAGGAACTCTGGTTCACCTTGAATAAAAATGAACAGAATATTTAGTGGAAATTCTCCCCAGTGTGAAAGTAAAAATAAATGAGATCAACCCAAAACTTTCTAGAATATTTTGATTTTGTAGAAAATGAATTTTCTTACAGAAAATATTCTATGAATACTCCAAGAATAGCTGAAATCTGGATGCAATGGCAAGTATTTTGCTGCAAGATAGGCTACAGAGAGCACCACCTACTAAAAGAGCAATTTATTTCAGTCCTGTTCCCACAGCCCCTTTGAAACCACAACCACCTGCAACTCCATCAAAGAGAGAGCCAAGTATGACACTGTACCAGAAACCATAAGAGCAAGTACCTGTCCATCAGCCGTTGCTATGTTTCACTGTTGCAGATCTGCAGTAATCACATACTTTAATCCTTTTTTATCTCCCCCAATAGTCTGCCCTTTTAAAATTAAAATTATGCTTTCTAAAACCAGAATCTCTGTTTGAGGAAACTGAAGCTGAAGCCTCCAAGAAAACATGTAGAAAATTCCTTCTTTGGTGTAGGTACTAATGTGTTAATTAGAGAAGTCAGGATAGAAGGGAGGGGGAAGAACTTTTCATCCTAGAAGAGCAAACAGTGACATCATTAAAGCTGGGAGGGTCTTGATGTTTAATGAAGGTGGCAGTGAAGAATGGCAAAACTTGCCTCCAAAGGAGGATTTTTACATTTCATTTTCCTTCTACCAATTTTTTTTTTTTGTTCATTCCACTAAATTAAAATAGAAAGGGCTGTCACTTGCAGGTAAATCAATAAATGAACTGAAATTAATAAAAGTCACTCATTCATTTCTTAAGATGCTCCTAACAAACAGATTTTACATTAAGCTCTTTTATAAGGTAGATAAACTTCGTCCTAGAATTAGGTCTACCAAAAAGCATGCTTCTTTTATCCCTTTGACAACATACTATAAACTCTCAAAGGAATAAATTCTGGTTCAATGTTATTGTAAAACATCCTTTGCCTGGAGAAAACTGTTCTAGCTACAGCATAACAAAGCCCAATAAATTTGATTTTTTCCTGTCAAGCTGATCAACATAAAGTTTGCAGGTGACACAATACGTTTCAATAATGAATGTCTACAGTCTCCAGAAGATATGAAATTATGATGTGGAAAAGCAAGAAAATAGAGATGTTTTACCAAAGTAATCTCTCTCCTACTGTTACTTTCGTTTCTTACATAGCAAGTACAGTTGTGATTCTGATGCCTATGTGAAACTGATACCATCTATGACTCAAAAGCTCTAATGAATGACTCACTGATGCTGAGAATAGCTACCGAAGGGTCACTCTGGGACTGGAAGGTTCCTTTCAGGAAACAGAGAGAACAGAAAAGTGTATCAGTTCCTGCCTGACAGTAAAATACTCTGAACTGTTAAAGGGGATTCCAAACATCATTTCTACATTAAATTCTACATTTAATTTTGGGCCTGGTCAGCAACCAAGCACCGCAGCTGGTCACCCTCCCTTCCCCCTTCCCACCTGGGAATGGGGGAGGGAATTAGAGGGGTGAAGGGAGACTCGCAGGCTGAGATAGGAACAGTTTAATAATGGCAATAAAATGAAAACAATAACGGTGATGGGGGGAGAACAAAAAGAAATATATAAACAGGCAATGTACAGTGTAATTGCTCACCACCCGCTGACCAATACCCAGCCTGTTCCCGGCCAGCGATCCCGAGATACCAAGATCCTGCAATTGCAATCCTGGAAGCAAGAGAGCTTCCTCCTGACCACCCCTCCTCTATATAGTGAGCATGACGTTCCATGATATGGAATATTTCATTGGCCAGTTTGGGTCTGGTGCTGTGGCCGTGCTCCCTCCCTGCTCCCTGTGCCCTTGTGCATGGGCAGGACATGGGGAGTCGGAGAGTCCTTGAGGTCTCAGTAGCAGCTGAAAACATCAGTGTGCTATCAGCATTCTTCTCATACCAAACCCAATGCTGAATCCAAAACACAGCACTCATCTAGTCCCTGAAAAGGAATATTAACTCTATTTCAGCCCAAACCAGGACATAAATGAATGCCATATTGTTATGAAATAATAACAGTAAATACATACACATAAAAAAGTAAACGTTTAACCAAGCTGTTACAGAAGCATTAGGAAAACGAGGAATGTGATTTTAGATTTTGCTTCTAAAGATATTTTCATTTCACAAAGGAAAATCTTTATTTAATGTAGATCTACTGTGAATTTTATCATTTACATCACATTACTGTCTTTTACACCCAAACACCTTTGAGCTTCTGCACAGTTATTTGTATAATGTATTTTCACATCAATATGATTTTCAGTATAGCTGATCAAATCAAAATGTAGAGACAAGTGGATGGCATAGGTTGTGGATTTGGAACTTGGTGAGGAAGAAGTTAAACTGCTTTGTGACAGAGTAGGTGGTACTGGAGGAAGACAGACTAAATATATTTTCTCTGGAGATGTTCAGGATCAGATAACAGAGGAAACAAATTTCTGACTGTGGTAGATCCTGGAGTAAACAAAAAAGTCCAACTGTTGCAAGAAATTCAGTAAAGGGCAGGAGGAGGGGAGGAGAGGACATGTGAGATGTTAACTCTGGAAGACCTGGGGTGAAAAGAAAGAGAGGACCAAGAGGAAAACAATACAATGAAGTCACAGTTGTCTATCACTTGGAAGCCATGGAAAAGACAAATAGGCAGGCTATATCAGATGAAATGTCATATGATATATATTACGCCATGCTTTGATTATCAAACAAAAGTGACTGTTGTATGTGAGCCTTTCTCAGTAAAGGCTTTCGGTATATAAGAAATCTATCAGTGCTAGATGGGTCTGAAGGTCAGATGAAGCCATGAAAATGACTGAGTGGGAGTCGAAGAGATTAACAATCACCTGAATGAAAGTTGACACCACAAAAGATTAGGTAGAAAGATATATTATCTCAGCACAGCATGGATACAGATTCTCTGAAATAGTAGATATTTCCATCTCAAACATACTCTATAGGGCCTGGTATCTCCCTATTACTCAGAACTGATACCACATCTCTGATAGGTTCTTATTACTATTACAGCTGTGCACCTAAAGTACCTTGCTGTAATATATAATAAAGCAAAGCCTTGGCTTTACCCTTCAACAAATACTAATGTGTTCGTTCATTCATTGTGAGTCTGTGGCTGTAGCAGGCTGTGATCTCTGATCTCTGACAGTAAGCAAGCTCCTCTGACTAGAAGGTCTGAAAAGGCAATGACAGCGTAACAGAATTTTATGATTACATTTTGAACATTTCCACTGTGAGCAGAAGGCTCCTGACTCAGATATTTTTATCCTTTGCTTAAAGAGCAGTAAAACATAATAGGAAGGAATCAACAAGTCATGGTAGAAATAACTCAATACTTCTCCTACATTTCCTTCTGCATTATTTTCACTTGAAATTAACTTGTTGAAATACAGTGAGAGTAATTTGGTAGTTCTGAAATAGAGGCCAGTACCACCCAAACTGAGTGGGTGGTCAGCCTGCATTGCTAGAAAGAGGGTTTTGCTCCGAGTATGTCAGTGCTAAGAATGAATGGATGAACCAAGCAAGGTAAATTGAATGTGACCTTTGAAGGAATATGGGGGACAGAAAATTCTGTGCATTAAATGGTTTTAAGACAAAATAACTTCACAATCAAGACAGAAGGAAATGCCATCAGGAAATATGAACAAAATCTGTAAATCTGTACCCACACTAAAGCAGAGCCACAGCACACATAGAAGTGGTTGGGCTTTGGATCCCTTGGTTTAAAAGACTTGTGATTTATCCATCTAACCTGATAGTGCCTTTTTATCAGGAAAGCTAAAATAAACTTTCATTTGTTTCATCACAGACCTTATTCTTAAAACGCATTCACTAGTGTTTGTAAAGCACTTTGAGATCCTTACTCAGCTGGCACAATATAAGTACAAAATGTTATTAAATCATTCAGTATAAAATGTCCTTTACCTCATTATATTTTACAGCAGTAACTTTTTATTATCATCTGATGGCAGTAAATCATGACACAGCTCATCTAGCATGCAGCGGCAAGGTCTTGACTGAAGTTGATTAGAGTTTTGTCTGAGTGAGGAATGAATAAAACTTGAGTTAAGGACTTCAGAATTTGATTTCTTAATAAGGCATTAAGAACACATACATGAAAAACAAAAATGGCATTCTTCTAATATATAGGTTACTAATCCTTTAAGCTTGATTGATTCCTTTTAATGGGGATATGAGCTCTCCTAAATTTCAAATAAATCTGCTATTTTTCACTTATTCCTATTGCTAACTGTGATTCTCTGAGCACTATTTCTATATGCCTCCCTCATGCTGTCTTTTTTATGGCACAATCATAATTATTTTTACTATATAAGGAAAGTCTTTTTAAAGAATAATGAGGTTGATGAGTATCATTATTGGCCCATTGAATGTAAAATACATGAACATTTGATGAAAACAGCTCTGTGAAGAGGTCTTGTTTCATGAGGATAAGGACATCTCTGTACTTTTCACTGTGTCATTCAACCCCCAAGAACTGACCTGACAATTTCTCCTGTGAAGCAATAGCTCTGAAGGAGTCAAAGAACAGAACAAGTATTGGAAGAGGAATGAGAAAAGAGCTCCACAACACAACTGTCACATGTTGGGTAGGAAATCAGTGACCTGGACATCTCTTCCAGACCCCTGAACGTAGCTAAGTATGTCACCAGCTGGAGAATGTGAGATAAAGCAGGTTCCCTCCCACTCCACATTTCCTCTTTCACTTGCTGTTCTTTCTTTATTTTCCAGCCTTAACCTAAGTAAATTTTGCTTACTCTGTTGTAATGTCATATCATTTAAATAACTTCTCAGCTTTTTGCCTCCACAACATTACTCTGAATGAGTGCCAAAGGATTCCCTGACTTCTACCATGTTTCTGAGTGTGTTTTCCAACCATGGGAGTTTCCCCCAAGTCCTGCTTAATGCTTTTTTAGCATCCATCACTTCTTTCTGTGGTACTGGAATTATATGACTTAGATATGTAATGTACTGACTCAATTAAATTAAAAAGAAATTCTTTATGTAATGAATTGCCTTTTGGCCTCACTTCTCACCAATAATTATTAATTTTATAAAACTCTCAATGAGTTATTTTATTTTGAGGGGAAAAAAAAAAAGAAAAAAAAGGGGCGTGGAAATATTACAATTATCTGACAGCATCACCACAGCAAATGACTTCTATTGAAAACTCAAACCATATAGAAATCTCCTATGTAGGAATAAAGAGAGAGCAATGTATGCTACTGGGAGTAGAGAGATACTAGTCACTACAGAGGAATCACTGCAGAAGAGGACACAGTGAGAACTAATGAACACCTATGTTGCGGAGAAAACTGATGGGAGCAGAGGAGGAAGAGTGGGACCTGGAGAGGGGAGGTCCTTGCTATTGGTCTTTTCCAGAGGTCACAGCTACATCAGTGTAAACAATCTGTGTGCTGATGGCATTGTGTAAATAGACCTACCCAAGACCAGGCATGCTGTTCTTTTAGCCAAGTGTCCCCTGTGTCAGCCCAGCAATTGGATACTGTGGTATGTGAGGATAAAGCACCCATGCTGGCTGAATAGCAGCATTAATCATGGGGTTCCCAAATTGCACTATGAGACAAGCTTGCCTTCTGTTTCAAAATTATATTCGTGACAACAAATCTGTTAAACTCCTCCGCTGACATGTTTTACTTTCCCAGGACGGGAACACTGTGAAGGTTGCTTGTTGGCTCAGCTTCAATTTCCATGACAGATTTCAGGCCATGACCTAACCTACCTCTTGTTTTACAGGAATTAACATGGATATTGAAACTAGCTTTGTCTATAGGAGCTTAGTGATAAAGTGACCAGTCATATTTAAGAAAATAATATATTTTGTGTTTATGAAAGACTATTCACCTCCAAGCCAAGGTTGAAGTGTTGTGCATCTTAAAGGGAAGGAAGCTTCCTTCATGAACTAGAAATCTGCTTCCAAGAAAGAAGACGGACTTGCTGTGGAAGCTACAGAGTTTTACTGCTTCTATTTCCTCCAGGGGCACCTCACAGATAGAGACAGCAAAAGAAGATGGCTTAAGTCACTGACAAATAGGTAACAAACCTTTCATTATACAGCTATTTTGAATACTCATCAGATCAGGATGGGAACAAATGGGACTTTTATCAGGTGGTGGCTTGCTGGTGAACTGTACTAGACTTTACTTACTGAGTTAATGTTCCCAAGTCACTTCTCAAAACAAACATACTTGGTGCTCACAGACAGTCTTCTCAGCTCACCAAGGAGACAAGAAACTTAACTAGGTGAAGAGACAAAATAATCTAGTTTAGTGTTGAGGTCAGAGGAGGGAATTCTACAATATTCAATGCTGTGTCTATTCACTAATTAATGGGTGAATCACATTTGTCAGGTCAGTCAATAATGCACTTGTGACCAGCAGTAGATTTAACAACTTCTTTACCCTTCACCCTGAAAGACCTTCTGTCTGCTCTTGTGAAACTGTCTGGACCACAAGAATCATTTCTTCTGTGGTCTGACCAGGGCTGAAAGATACCCAGCCTGTGAGAGCAGGGGAGGCACACCGCCTCCTGTAGATAAAAACAGAAGAGCCACAAGAAGGTGGAGGAAAGGAGCAGGACTTGTACAGAAAAATCCCCCTGCTCTGTAAGTGCCATGCATGTTT
Organism: Tyto alba; assembly: GCF_018691265.1. NCBI lineage: Eukaryota > Metazoa > Chordata > Aves > Strigiformes > Tytonidae > Tyto > Tyto alba. The sequence goes on along the minus strand of NW_024881316.1, from coordinate 35,670,935 downwards.
CCATATCTCTGAAACACTTATCTCTCAAATTTTAATCTCCCCTCTTCTGCCTCTCTAACCCAGGGCAACAGTTAATTCAAGTAATGGAGGATGGAAAAAACAGGTCTACATCCATGCTGCTTCTTTTTTTCCTCTACTCACTAAACACAATGGCTACACACGAGCTACGCGCTCAATCCAACAGAGTTAGAGTGCATTGCACTAAGACAATTTACCACTTTATTTCTATAAAAAAGTAAATCGGTTTAGTGTTACCTTAATCTTTTTAAGCATTTTTTGACAATAATTGGTAAGGGCATCCAGGCAAACCTCCTTTATATCTAGTTACCAACACAAAATCATACTTTTATGCATCAACACCTAACAGCTCAAATGCTGTCCAGTTTCCCAGTATTAAATTATTGGCAGACACATATCACTTCCAGGCAGTGCTTCAGCACCTTGGAACCTCTTGCTCAAGGGTACTTAAACTGATAGCACTCACTTCAGGCTTGTACCTCAGCTGTATGGGCATGGGATGGGTAAGATGAGAGTAGTTACTGAACAGTTTAACAATCTACTGTCTGTTAAACTTATTTGTTATGTAACATTAGTCTTTTTTGTGCATCTGCTATGCTCTTCCCATGGGAGCAAAGCAGAGCAGACACCAGATTGTCTATTTAATGGGAAGTAGAAAATTGTTTCCCCCCATTTATTTTTCCCCCAAAGAAACAAAAGCAAAAACAAAAGGGAGAAAAAAAGGAAAATTAAGAAGTAAGATATTTAAATAAACTGTTTTGATTGAAAAGAAATTATGACATTTCACTCAGATTTTGATCTTTTTAAATATTAAGAATATTTTAGTAGAAAAAATTATTTTTATATTCAAAAATCATTTTCTAATGGACATAATAAATATTTACTTCTAAGTGTGTCAAAATAAGCCCTAAATGTGGCCCCTAAAGCACTTCTTTTAATGTGGAACCTGAAAAATACAGCTTAGAAGAAATTTCAGAGAAAAAAATATTTCTACTTTTACACTGAGAAAGATTTATAGTAACACTCAACAGAGTAATAAAAAGGAAAAAAAAAAAAAAAAAAAAACAACACAAAATTCTAAGTGGAGCTTTAAAATTACTTTATTTATCCCTGATTTCTATATAAGTAACACTCAGAAGTCCCTATTTTGACTGGGTCATTTTGTCATAAAACCTATATGTAAAATCTATAGGAAAAATCCTATACCTGCAATGCATATATATTTTTTAAAATTGCAAAATGGCAGTGATAATAATCTACCCATTACACCCTATTTTTATACCCCTTCAAACACTAAAATAAGATAATAAAATTAAAAATGACCCTTCAAATACTAAAATAGGATAACAAAAATGACTCTTCCCTACTCCACTGGAGTCTGTGATCTAGAAGATGGAAATGATCTCAAGCACATGAACAGTGAAATCAAACTGTTTAACAAGCTCCACAGAGTCAAGCTCCATGGTAGGAAACAGTAACAGCATCTTAAACAGCTAACGTTGCAGTCTACAGATGCTACCCTGCAGTTATCCTTTTACCTTGAGATAAAAGGCTCATTTTTTTTTCTCAGCTAACATTGAAATTCAGACTTTTTGCTCTTTTGGGGATAAGGAAATTACATATAGAACCAGATGTGCACAGAACAATCACATGGGCAACTGTGTCCCACAATGAAACTGTGTATGCTTCTGAAGGAAATTAAGATAGCCAAAGCCTATCTGAGTTACACAGCTAATTATCCTTCCCTTAGTAAAAGGGAATGATGGATTCCATCCATAATTAAGCCAGGTTATGGGAATTTGTCTGACATTACCTACAGCATACCTTTCTGTATAGATTAATCAGCATGGAAAATGGGTAGAAAGTAATTTCTCTACAAACCTCTCTGTAAAATGAGACTTGAGCAGAATGTGTAGTTTCACAGGGGGTTACCATGTAGCAAAAATTGTGGTGCCTTTCTGCACAAGTCACCTTTCTAATAGAATATGTCTGGGTATAACCACCAGTTGCTATGATGTCATGTTACTTCTCTGATCCACGAATATGAATGTCATGGCTAAAAGTGCAATGTTAGTATTCTAGTATAGGTCAGCTTTCCCATTTTGTCAGTATTGTGAAGATATTTATAGCTGTACCTTACAATAAGATGCACCAAGTGCACCAGGACAAGTCATTCATATCATTCACACACTACAGAAAACTGATGAAAAACAGGAAAGGACCTGTGAATCAAGTGGCCAAACCTCACCAGGTGCACACCTGATCATGTGTAACTATTGACAGTATTATACTGCAGCATAACTAGAGTCCACTATGGCATTAGGATAGAGGATACAGACCCTGTGGTAGCTCTTAAGTGATGGGAGAGGAGACAGAACAGTTCACTTCTGGGATGCCATTTCAGCTTTTAATTTCTTTTCCTGCCTTGTCACAGATTTTCTAGGGACCTTTAGTCATGCCACTATTTGTTCCTCTAATCCTTCCCTCACACCCACATATGTATGTCACCATTAAATAAAGTAAGGTACTAATCTATCTCACAGGGATTTTGAAAAGATAAATATGTTAGACATTATAAAGATAATAACTCATAGCACCAAATACACACTGTAAATAAATGTAAAAAGTATGAGAAAATCTTAGAAAATACCCCCTTTTTCTTCTCCTTGATACAGCTGCTTATATAAAAATTAACTAAGAAAAACTAAAACAAGATTTCAATCACTGTAAAATTTCAGATCCTGCCTTTGCATGCTATAGAAGCGATACTCCTGTAATAAATATTTAGACATCAAGACTAGAATTCAGGAGATGTAAGACCAGATGCATGGCAGGTATAATTTATTTAACACATACAATTTCAACACTTGAAAATAGACGTTTTTTCACAAGTCAAAGATTTGGTGATTGTTTTTTTATTCACTTCTATACGCTGCTTTTGTTCCATAAACCCACAGAGTTTATGATTCCCTCATCTGTAAATTTGGCATAATAATATTTGTCCTTTCTAAAATTGCTTTACCTCCAGTATACAAGGTGCTCTTATTTATATCCTTTGCCATTTAAATCATTATTAATTTCCATATGTCAAGTTTATCCCCCCAAAAATATAGTAATTTTGAGGTGCATAAAGACAACCCCATAACTGGTATCCTGTCTAATCTCAGTGCCAAAGAAAGGACTGTACTAACAGACATCTGATGCCATCTATAGCTGGCAGAGTGGCAGCTTTTTGCTCTTCACTGTGAGCACAGTCCCCACTGGGATCAATTTACTTTTTCATTCACACCACACAAAAGAATGTGTCGATAGTGCTGGAGATGACGTCAGTGCAGTCAGCTGCAGAGAGCCATGGAGAGTGCAAGTGCCGCAAATGAGAATAGCCATCGATAACGTGCTCCTCGCATGAAAACCTTTCTATTGAAAACCAATGGTCACATTTATTAAAGCTTTGTTTTAAAATACAGCCAACAACAAACCAAAACAGCCAAACAAACCAGAACAGAAAATGTATAATGGTGATTTTATCCTGAAATTATTTAAAGAATGTTAAGCAGCAGAAAATCTCCTATTTCTAAGGAATGATTCTTTTGTGTAAGTATCCTAGTGATATAATACACACCAATTTTGGTGCATAACTCATTATCTAGGGAAGAAGCTGCTATTGCTAGGGGACATACTGAGCTTTTTGTCTCACCCACAAAGCAATGCAACCTCTGGTTATAAAGTGAGAGCAAAATTTAGTTTGTTGCTTTGAAAAAATGTTAAAATTACTTTTTTCTAAGTATTCAGCATCATTTGTTAAGTGGTGTTTATAAGATTTTTCACTGTGCAACATTTTGAAGTTCATTTAATACAGAAAAGGAGATATCATTGTGGATGTAATAATGGTATCATCGCAAACCCCCCAAAATTTATGAAGTATCCAGATGTTAGTTTGGAGCAGGTAATAATATTTTCCCTCAGACAACACCCACATCTTAGACTTATTTTATTAATCAATATTTCATCTATATTTAGAGATTGTTAAGACTGTTTTGTCAAAGCAAATCTTAAAGAGTGCCTAAGTAATCCCTTTCCGCATCACTCATGACACTCAGGTGCTTTAAGGGAGGTAAGCATTTAAGCAGGCTGATAAGCTACAAACTAAGCACAGGGAGGTGCTTGCAATGGGGAATCTCTCAACTGACTTCAATGCCCTGTAAATCAAAGCCTAAAAAAGTACAAATTCAGAGCTGCAAGCTGCACCTAGCCTGTAATGGGAGGGTTACAGCAGCACATATAGGTGTATTAACTAGCTACAATTGAGTTAGCTCAGTATTTAACAGCAATAATGATATAGTGTCTGCACAGAGAAGCTTCCTAACCAGACACCCTGCATCTCCCATGGCCTCGTTCAGCCTACACCGAGGCCAGTGACGCTGCAGCTTCCCTGGTAATGACACGTGCTGGTTCCACTGGAGCGAGTGCTTACATTGCACTGCCCGAGAGCTGTGCAGCAATAACCTTAGGGACGGATGTCTTTTATGTAGCTATGAAACAGAGCAAGCTTTCTCTGCTATTTTCTCTCTAATGTACCCTGAGAGGACCAGCTCTCAGAGCATAGCTGAGTCTCTGTGTTTATTTGAGTCTTTGTCTCAGTGCTGACATTTTCTATGAGCAAGTTAATTTGAACCAACTGGGAGGAGCAGCAATGAAGAAAAAGAAGCCAAAACCACATTGGTTGGAAGAAGACTGAGGAAATAAGTAATTATTTTTTTTTTTTAATAGGGAACTACTGGAATGACTACAAGCCCATTAGACTACATAAAAGGCACTTTATTGACATCATTAAGGTTTGGTTCAGGAACAAAATGAGTAAAGTCTGATCCAACAATCTCTAAAATGAATGGAAAAATTCTCATTGCTTTCAGCTGAAGCTAAATCAATCTGCAGACTAAACCACTTGGGGTAATTTAAAGTTTGGGGAAAAATAATGAAGACTAGCCAACTGAGGCTGGTAGACCATTGGCTTGTTTGAGGTTCATTTATTTCTTGGTCTAGAGACTTCTCTGTCGTATCTTTAAGGGCCTTAAGAGATTCCAGATTTCTCAGAGAAGTCAGAGGTTTACCAGATCCTCAGATTCCCTCAGAAAAAGCCTGAAGCTGAAGGAGAGAGGAATTAAGAGACTTAGCATGAAGCTGCTTGTTATAGAGGGTTTCTGACTTATGTATGGTGGCTGTAAATTCAAATATGGCCTTTCTTGTGTGCATACTTACAGGAATTTCTGCCTAGAATATAACTGTAGAGAATTTCATTTTGAATTATTCAGTGGGACAGGGGAAGCCAGCAGAGGTTTGCCTAGTGTTGCAAATGCAATGTTTGTCTTCCCTCTCTGGACACAGAAGAGGGTGACAGAACACAATCCTGGATTCGTGGTTTCACTTGGACAGACAGGTTTCTATTTGAGAAAGACGCTGTGTATTTATTGTCTTACAGACTCAAAGTATTGTGAATTATCACCACCCAAATTTTCACCATTCGGTTATTTTTTTATAGTATAAGATTCCATTGACATATTCATATATGTGAAAATACTGTTAACATGTATATAAAATACATATGGTTTAGATATATATTTATAAATATACAGACACACACGTATATATAAGAAATATGTGTGTAAAGACAATCAGGGAAGGAGGTCTATACACATTTAATTTAGGGATGATTTCTGTTAAAGAGCAATCATGGAGGAAATCACTCTGGCATCTCGGGTTTCCTGAAAGTGTACCTAGATTTGTTTTTCTGAATAAGTATCTGAGAGAGATAAATATATATGTATTCTATGAACATATGCAATATCTATACATATTATAGAAGGCGTACAGCTCATATCAGAGAGAGACTATATAAAAGAAAAACCTGTCACTTTGCTTTTTGACAGGTTCAAACACATTTTGGTTAGCATGTATATTCAAAGTACCAGTGTATAGCACAGTAATAACTGTTGGAAGAAGTCAGCCAGCCAGAGCCCAGTGGCAGCTGGACAATATAAAAGTGTAGTTCCTGGCAGGATGAAACAGTTTTTGGCTGTAGCAACCTCAGAACTGAACTGCTGTAACAGGCAAGTGCTGCTCACATGTGAGTCTGTACAAAGGGGAGCATAGGTTGGGGCTGGCCATCAACTCTGGAGAGTCAGTGGCTGTAACACTGATTTCCTGGAAAACAAAAGCAGGAGGATGAGAGACAACAGTGGTGGCAATAAAATCGATGGCCTGTGTTAGTAGGGTAAGTGACAATGGAAACAGAGCATCTGAATTCAACCACAGTAAATCAAAAATCCAGCCTTTATGTAAGATAAATGTAGTGTGTTGGAGAGGCTCTCCTTTGAGCTTCTGTCATCCCCCCCAGCCGATGCTGAATCCACTCTTATTAGCTAGTGATTTTGCAGCTCTGCCAGCAGTTCATTTTATTTTAATAACACCTGGATCTCTACATCTGAGAATCTCTGAACAGTAGCAACCACCTTGCTATTTCTTCACTGCCCATCCTTCCCAATGCTCCTGGGAAAGATCTAGTTTTCACAGTTGATGCCCTCTGAAAGAAAGAATCTAGCTTTTTTTTTTTTTTTTTTTTTTTTTCTTTTCTACAGAAAAGCTATAGCGGCAGCCTTAGCACAGATTCTCCCCTCTATCTTGGTTGCCTTGCTGCTGCAGAAAGTCCAGTAACATGCTTGGAAAACTTCTTGTCCCCTCTGGGCTTTAAAAGTATATGAATACTAAGTAATATTATGCCATAAAACTGATGTCCACAAAGTTACACAAAAAGGCTGTACCACCCCTGTCCTATTATGAAAAATGCAGTGAATAGGCATCTCCCACAGCTTTTGCTGACACAGGAGTGGTCCAAATTACTTTGGGGCCAGAGAGAGAACCTGCAGAGAATAGGTAAAAATTACTGTAATTTAGATGTGTTAGTATCTGGTTTCCAGGAGCAATCAGGTGCTTAAACACTTAAATAGCTGCAGTTTCATCTGCAGCTAATTACAAGCTTAGAGAAAGACCCTGGTAAGGAAGGACGGAAGGCTGGTTCCTAATTTGTACTTGCTCCCGGAAAGGAGTTCTTGAATGCAAGCAAATGAGGACTTCAAAGGCACAGTTCATGAAGCAGATTATTTGTATCTATATAGGACCCTGCTTATCAATACCCCAAAGCATTTTGTATTCATTATTTGATGGTAAGACTCAGGATCTCACAGTCTTATCAACATTAAAAGCTGTACCAAGGGGCTTAGACTTTAAACAGGACAAGATGCTGAGGTAGTTTTCTATACAATGACAGCAAGAAGAAAGATGGAAAAGAGTGATATAGATGAAACTGCAGAGTTACACAAATCACCTAGGTCTTTACATAGTGAGTCTCAAGTCAGGATGAAATATTTCTTAATCCTTGTCCACAAGTCTCTGCTTACTCTTTCAAAATACTGATGATTCTTATGAGAAAGGAAACAAAGCCACATACCAGCTGCTAAGTTATGGTAGCTACCTGTCTTCCCATTTACTATACATATATATATATATAGTGTTTATATATATATATAGTGTGTGTGTGTGTGTGTATATATAATCCAACATGCATTTTTATTGCAAGTAGCAATAAACATGGACAAAGCTGCGTGTCATTTGTCAAACATTAGCTCTAAGAGATGTGCCAGAGCTCGTACTGGTGCAGCAGGAATGCTGGAACCATGACCTTCCCATGGGTTTGTCCATGACTGTCAACAGAGTATCCTTATGTCATTGATTTTACAACATGCTGCAATGTTAGAATGTTGTTTTTTGCACAGAACTTTTTCCAGGAAGCTGCATATTTGTGAACAAAAGCACACTGAGACATTCAGAAAATATGTGAACAAGAAAAAGAAGATTTTTGGTAGGTTTGGTTTGGTTTTCCCTCCAAAATTGAAGGAAGTGAATAGAAATTTTCATGCTGTGAAAGCAGATGAGACTATCGTTTCTAGAGAAAATTCATTCCCTCTCTCTTTTGGGCATCAGTCCAACACCCATTGAAATCAATGGGAATTATTTCATTAACTCAGTTTCTGCTACACCAGGCCCTGTGTACTACACAAGAACAGTCATGGTTTTAAATGTAGAGGAAGAAGGGAAAATTTAACTTTTTCATCTTCAATGTAACCCTCCTTTGTATCAACCAGCAGTCCTATCCTCCATGCCAAAACCTGCTTCTCTCTGTATCAAAGAAAATTACTTTGATATTTTGCATAAAAAGAGGCACAAAATTACAATTATCCATATTACCATTTCAGATGCCATTGATCTTACTAGTTGTTATCATATTAATTCATTCTCCCAGCCCCCATACTATTTCTTCAGATTGCCTAAGAATCTTAGCAGCTGTCATGAGGTGGGTTACATTCACTTCATATTTTGAACCTTGTGTTCAACCACAAAATAATGGAAGTTTAGTGTTTTCCAGATGACAGCTGAGATTCTGGGGTGTGGTTACACAGAAACATAAATTATAACTGAACAAAGCAGAAACAGCAGTTTACTTTGAAAATACTGTTACTTGTAGGGTGAGCAACTGCCAGGCTGCTTATGGGGCAGGAAGTCAGGAGCAGTAAGATTTTACCCCTTCTTCCCTTTCTATTAGTAACAGCAGGTGCAGCACATTTTTCAGAGATTTCTGGACATCTGAAACATTCAGGTACATGACCACTGCATATTTGGACAAAGCTCTGTGATGTTTGTTCCACTCTAGACCTAAATGATGGGCCAGAACTTGGAACAATGCAGCTGGAATCATGCCCCATCTGCAGATCTCTCTACTACAACCAGTGCAGCATCCTTAAGTCATGAATGGAGGTTACACTGGATGCATTGCATATCTGCTGCCATATTTTTGTTTGAAATTTCCATTTGATTTAAGGATCCATAAGCAAAGGGTGCAAAAAAAATTGTATAGAGCTGAGTTCAAAGCAAGGCATTACACTTACAGGGAGTGGCTGAGCAACTGGAAGGAGCTGTGTGTTGACGATACCGCATACTAGAGGCATCTGAAGTTGGCATTGGCAGCATAGGGTGCCTTTGGCAGCAAATGCTCTATGCATTATCAGCAGAGACATGATGGTTTGGACATTGCCTATGGCTCCATTCCCTAGGAGTGAGCAAAAGAAGCTTCACCATTTCTCATAATAGGAAAGAAGTTAAATTCAAAGAGACCAACTATAAATGGGATTATGCATGTAGTCTGAAATTTTTCATCATCAGGACCTTAACACAGGCTGAAACTGGGCTGTAAACTCAGACTTGAAGTGATCATATGAGAGAAAAGGAGGAGAAATTATTGAGATGTTGAGCACTGTGTCTATGGCACAGTGAATATCACCAGGCTAAGGAGAACCTCTTCAAGCAATTTATTAATAACAATGATGATAATGATAATTCAGGTACACATATTATAATTTTATACTTAAATTACAATTTAAAGAAACTACATCATATTTTATGCAAGTAAATACTGCTAATTAATATAGACTGTACATTAACTTCCCATGTCACTACTTAATCTCAATTTCATCTCTAGAATGTGTATTTTTAGAATCTGGATGCACTAACTATATTGTAATTATATACTGTAATGACTTAAAATTATATATTTAGTTACAACATGTGCCTATAATAAATTCCACAATTAAAATATTTTAAGTATAGGATTGAATTTCTCACATAAGAACTCCAGACTTCAGTACCTGGTGCATCTTGTATCTTGAAAAAGCCAAGAGTGATAAATATGGAATTTCTAAATTTCTAAACTGGGCTCTCACATTTAGATTATTATATAATTTAGATTATTATATAATTATATAACTCAGATTATTCACTTAATGACAGGCCTAATCTTTAAAAAATATTGAATATCAAATACTCTTTCTCACTTCATCTAGCAATGCAACCTACAAAATATAAAGGATTTTTATTGTACAAAAATAATAAATTGCATTATAGATTAAGTGTCAGTGCATGGTAAATGTTAAGTAAAGCATAAGATTGAGATCCAGAAGTCAACATCGTTGATATCCTCTGTATTATAAATATATGAAACTGTATTTGAAAGCTTGTATCCTTATTTCTCCAGTCTTGCTTGAAGTACCCATCTTGGATTTTACTGTTATATTCTATATATGCTATGAGTGTATTTTGTCTAATTTCATAAGAAAAAAATAATTAGTAAGAAAAAGATCGACATCACATAGGGGCTATAGTAAAGTGATAGACCTTTCTACTCAGAAATTCTTCTCTTTGGCTTTCATAAAATGTATAATCACTGACTGAAATTGGTATATGCAAGGATACAATTGATAGGCACTGTCTTGTGATATGCTGGGAATTGAAGAAAGGGTAACATTTTAAGCCCTTTAGAACCTGCAAACAGAACGGTAATTAATGGTTTCCAGAGAAGACGCCCTTTAAATCCACCTCTCTTCTTTCATCTCCTCCATCTCTAAAAACTTGTAGTAGACATGGGACCAAAACTGACTAGTCTTTAAATGTGCTCATTAACAACTACCTCACCTGAATTCTGGTTTCAGGCCATCTCTGTGCAAAATCTTAAAAAGTTATTTCCCTTAAAGGTCTAAATTCAGAAACATTAATGTGCAACCTCTAACACAAAATATCATCTCACTTGCATACAACCAGCCAGATGTGTATACTTACATGACTGATGTACAATTCCAGAGGAGGCTACATTATCCCATATATTGAAACACTGAAGAGAGATCAGGTCAGTGGGAAACACAGTGGGAACCCCTATACAAATATATTCACAGGATAATCCCTTTATCAAAAATTTCAAAGGACATACAGTTAAAATCGGACGACTCCATGTGCAAAATATTTTTTTATATATTTTATACCTTTTAATGGAAATTTGCAAAACATGTACACAACTCTGTAGCTGTACTTCTTTGCAAATCCAGTATGAGCTTTTCAATGAGACAGACGATTTCATCTGACCTGTTTTAGGATGAGCTGAACACTCCATTGACCACATTGACCATTTTTCTCCCTTGCCTATGAGTGACTCATTCAAACATAGCTATCTAACTTTTAGATGTCTCACAAAGGACAGATAAAATCCACAGTTCATCTATTTAATGCAAACAGATGTATTCAAATGGTACTTCTCCTAGCTGACCAAATTAGCCCATTATCAAACAACATGAAGTCTACACAGTTTATCAGCTGCAAGTATTTTAACAGAGAAAAATTTCTGAGCTCTGACAAGTTAATACTGTGAGCAAAGAAATAGGTGTCTTAGTTTTACATGCCAAGTACCGAAACACATAAGAATGTGGAGCTTTAACAAACTTTATTATATAAAGCAATTATTTGAATATTCCACTGTTGCAGAATCTGTGAAGGTGCTGTAATGTACTCCAGAAGTCTATCCACATGTGTCTACTTCACAGAGTATGCTATTCCGTTTGGTTGGGTTTTTGTTTTGGTTTGGGTTTTTTTGGTGGTTTTTTTTTTTTTGTTGGTTTTTTTTTTTTTTTTTTTTTATTTATTAAAAAGATAAATAAGCCAATTTTTGTGGATCAAAAACTATCATCTAACTGCAGGATTCTTTGGGTACAACCCAGAGATGCTTTTGTGCCGCAAACAATTACATCCATCATTATCCTTATGCATCAGAATAGCCACACTTAACAGTTCTACTCAAGTAGATTAAGCTTCATGTGTAAGTAATTGCAGAATTGGAACCTATCACATTTTGCTTCTTGATCTAGGAACTGCCTATTCAATTCACATAGAACTGAGTCAGCAGTCAATGAAATGAGTGTTTAAATTCTGCTCTCACTGAAAGCTTGGCAGCCCAAAGGATGCTGATAACAGAGTTTCAGTCAAAGCATTCTGGCCAAATCTACTGAAGTTTTTCAGCCTGTGCTATTTATCTTTTCCAGTTCTCTACTTAGTGCCATTTCATCTGACTGGCTAACATTCCTTATTGCATTTACCTTCACAACATGCCTCAGTGGTTGGACAAATGTTTGTATTCTCCTTTACAGAGGAGGACAAAGGCAGATGGATGAAAGAATGTAGGCATCTAACTTTGCTTCTTCAAATTATCACTGAGAAAAATATGCAAAATATGTTTTGAAGAGATCTCAGAGGTTACTTAACCTATGCTGTTGTCCCAGGCCAGCATCACTCACACCTCAGACATGCTTATCTGGTAGTTCTTTAACCTGTTTCTCAAAAACTTCCTTTAATTGAAATTCTTCAGGCTGCCATGACAATTACAGTTCATCACTATCTCCTGTGTAGAAAGGTTTCCTAATATCTGACCTAAATATTTCTGCAATTTGAAGCCCTGTCATATCCCCTGTAAAAATCGAGAACAGTTTATAGTCTTATTTCTTGTAGCAATCTCTTCTGTCTTTAAAGGCTCCTCTCCAAGCTCTGTCTTCTGAGTCAATATTTCTACATCTTTTTGGACATCACATTTTCTACATTCCTGCAAATCCTCTCTCAAGTGTGGCAGAACTCAGACTTAGATGGCAGAGGTCCCAAGCTGGTTAACTAGATTTTCCCTTTCAGTTTAAACATGTGAGTATCCCATGTATTTTAATGAGCTGGTTACATACCTAAATTGGGCAGGTATTTGCATGCTCCACTGTATCAGATCAAAGCAATCAGGTTCTTGCAGAATTAAGCCTTGAGTGAGAAACTGAAATCATAACTTGTCACAGTAACAGCAAGAAGATTGAGATGAACTATATAATCAGGTACAAAGATATGTTAGCTACTATTAGGATATTAATAATAGTTGAGTATATTGACATCTGCAAAATCAGTCAGTGAATCTTCTCCTGAAGAAGAACGTATTCAAGAGAATAATATTCTAGACCTATATGATCATGCAGTTCCCATAAAACCTGTATGCAGTCATTCAGCAGAGAGATTCCCTGGAAAACATGAACTCAACAGTGGTGGAGAGGCTTGAACACACTGACTCTTAAACAGAACTGTACTCAACTATATAATGGATATATTGACTAGAAATTGCTAGAGAAGACTGTCTCTGCTTCCAATAAGGTATTATATTACAATACTGCACATAACATCTATTTTGGAAGGTGTGATATAAAATTTAACAGTTAAAAAAAATTCCTTATGTGACTAGTACTTTCAGAGGCCAAAGGTTCTACCAGCAGTGCTTCCCAAAACCCATCTCAAATGCATTATTCAGGACCTGTCCTTGATAACGTTTCTTCCCAGTACAAGAAAATTGTTGCAAGTATGTGCTCTAACTTTCAGCACAGAGTAATCACAGCTTTGGAACTGAAAATGCTCCCGAGGCTGTCTCAGTGGTCAACAGTACTTGTCTGGAAGGACCAGGTATATTATTTATACTTGTGATTGACTCCCTTGCTTTGAGTATTCTGAGTAGCCATACGTACAAACTGAGATCAGACAAAAGCTACAAAGAATTCTATAGAATAATAGAAAGGAAAGGTCAGTTTTAACAGATCTGTTGAGGGGGGAAACAGGTCAAAATAACTTTGAATTGCTGCCAGGGGTGAGTACATACAAAAGGACAATACAGAAGAAATGTATTCTAACTGCAGAAAGGAAGAGTCCAAGCAAGTTGTTTTTAAATAGAGATATGTTTTCTGAAGCAATAATAATTGAAGGCTTATGACTGTCAAAAGTTAGTTTTAAGCATTGTCTCTGGCCTTTGTAATTTCTTTTTCTTGGATTTCCACCTGTCTACTTCTCTCTTATCACCAAGATGACTGGACTGTAGGTGGATGCAGATTTTAGGTTATTTTCCTGCATTACTTTGATAAATACTTAGATGAAAGTTTCACACCCCAAATGATTTGTGGATAATAATAAAAATGTAACAAAGAGCCATATAAGCAAAAATACCAAGGTCAATAAGGTTTGTGGATCTTCAGCAATGTGAACTTTATTGTAAATGGCCCATCCAAAAGTAAGATATGCAGAAATGTTTAAAAAATATGGAATGTTATGTTCAGATTCTCTGCTGGTATAAATTATTACAGCTTCACAAGACTCCATGAAGCTACACCACTGTACATACACCAGCTGAGACTCTGACGCATTGGTCATACCTAACCACAGATTTATTAATGTGGATAACAGACCCTGCAGGGGAATAGTATATCTCTCATCTAACCAGGTTTCTGATGACATCTAACAAATATAGAGATGCCAGAACAGTTTAGAAAAACTGCTCAGAACTGTTATCTACCGCTTATTTCCAGGACTTATCTCAAACACAAGCTTTTTTTTAAGTTCAGAAGGCAACTGAAGCAATTGAAAACCTGCTGTGGTTGAAAAGCAGATGTGATCTTTGACTTTCAAAATGAGATTCTGAAAAGAGTAAACTGAAATTTGATAAATTCAAGAGGAATTACCACCTCCATCTCCTAAACCCACTCTTTTCTGTCGGCACCAGATCTTCTGTCTCCTTGATTTTCCTTGCTATATCTCAAAGTTGCTGAAGAATGATAAAGGATGACCGGGGGTTTTCTCTCTCCTTTTTTGAATTACAAAAATCCATTGTTTTCTTTATTTTTAACTTCAAGAGTTTTTTAGTTTTGAAATATGCCAAGCATGAAATGCTAAGGATACATGACACCAACTCAAAATTCAGCATCTCCTATCTCATTACCATAACCAAACAAATCACTTTATACCTTCTGGTTTAGTAAGTAGGTCTATATAGACATGCCTTCAAGTGATGGATCTTGAATATTTTCCTGGCATGGGGTTAAGTACAAAACACTGTGATCCACACTTTCCATTTCACCGAATATTAAGCCTGCCTAGAATGCAGTCAGTATTTTAATGTTAAGAGCTGTTACTTCCTCCTCTGCCACCACAGTGGACTGCCAACATGTCTTCCTGATGGTCTTAACAGTAGAAGATACTACATAAATACAGAAATACAGAATGCTTTAAAATAATAGGCACTTTAGAAAAAAAAAAAATGCTACCTAGAAATTACTTAGTAAAAATCTTTGGGGAAATTTTATTTTATCATTATGAAATTGTGATTTGCAGGCACTCTAACCTCCTGCCCTGTATTGGACTCAAGCTGAGGCAATATGGGGGAGAAGCAAATGCTAATCTCTGACATCTCAAATCTAACACTTGTGAAAAATAGAACAATAGTAGTTATTTGCTGAGCTACTTTGTTTCTTTCAGGGTTGTACTGTAGGTAATTTAAACAGCCTTTTCCCTGACCTGGTGTCCCTGCTACAGACTGTGACTTCTCCAGACAAGGAGAAAGTCTAGTGCCCACAATAATGAAGTGATGGTTAGATAGTGCCAGGGTATCAGAGTTCCCAGTGGATTATACACAGCTGTAATGCATGTTCCCACATTCATCCTCTACTCTGGCTTTGGTTGTTTTGGTCCTAGGTCCCCACTTTTACCCCACTGGAAGTGATACTGGGAGTTTAAGTAATGTGTAAGACTGGCCAGGTGGAAAAGAGAAGATTTCTTTAAAGATAATTGACTGTTGGATCTGATTTTAATTTATGAGGTTGACATACTTTTCCATCCCTACAACATTATGTGGAGATCCATGACTTTGGTCCTGAATGGGTCCCAATGTTGCCATTCCAGTTTTAGGCGAATGATGGGTGGACATTGGTAATTTTAAAGCATTTATGGAGTCTTGAAAGCAGTTTAAGCAATCCATTTATACAGAGCCAGATCCAATTCCTTTAGGAAATCCTAATATGCTGATGGAAACTAGTATGCATGACCTAGACAGTCTGTAGATAAGGTACTTCTGCAAAATGGGTGAAAGAGGAAGAAATGCCTCAACTCTAAAAACATACTAGCAATGTGAAAATCCTAGATCTTATGTGTAATAGTGCAAGCCAGAGGGAATGTTCTTAAATACAAATTAGGGTTTCAGTGCTTATTTCATTGTGGGGTGTAAGTCAAGAGAAAAGCATAAAATCAGTATTGTTACACTAGTGTGAAAGTTGGATGAGGAGCTTTGAAAATCATGTATCAAATACATAGCAATGTTGATAGGGATGTTTGAGAAACACTAGAGGGATTTTACTGGGCATGGGATGAAGAGACAGATATTCTCACTTTCAAAGAGATTGAAAAAAAGTTGTGGGTTTTCAAAAATTCAGTTCTTATTCAAAACTATTTTTAATGGAAAATTTTCACACTAACTCAAGATCATTGCAATGATCACAGCAGAATTTTAGCTTTTTAATCCCAGACAGTGGGACCGCCAAGGCTGCAATGAAAGATAAATCTGCCTTGACAGCAGAGCTATCAGCCTGCTTGATTTTCTCTTTTGATAGGTTTATGTTTCATGCCAATCAATCCAGCTCTACTGTGCAGCATAGTCACATTACCTTTATAATGTAATCTACTAGCAGCCTAAAAGCTTCAAAGGAATACAGTGCCCTCTAACTACAGCGGGAAAAAAAATTAAGTGTGAGAGAACAGAAAATGATTTTTAAGAAAATTTTTTTCTTCTGTAAATGATTTTATCTAATGGTTCAGAGACTCAAATCTCAGACATTCTGATGATTACACATTTCCCTGGGGGAAACATATGCTCAGTGTGCTCACCTTGGGGTTCCTGTTTTCCACTTAGTCATTGTAAGAATAAAGTGAGATCTCTCTGGGCAGATGTCTCTAAGGAGTGAGGTCTCATGGCAAATGATTCACAACAGAGTACATTCTTATGCTGAAAAAGCAAGTCATAGACAAAAGCAAGTATTAGATCAAATGTTAAAGTAAATTCATATTTACTAAACCAGATTTTCATCTCAGTTAATAGAAATGTAAATTCACACTGTTGATTTGTGTGCTGAAGATGCTTTGGATTTACTCCATTTTAATTAAGATCAGAATCTTACTCTCTTTGTTAATTTAGATTTTTTTTAATAGCTAAATTATGCCTACATACAGTAAATGGATGGATCCATTTCCAGCACTGTTCCTTTAATAAAAGCTTCACCAGCCCTTAGTACCTTCATCTTGCTACTGTCATCAGGACAATTGTTTGGGGGCATACCTAGCATATGCTGCAAATCAAGTTATCTCATTCAAACATAATACTGTAACAGCTCTGACTTCTAATAATCAGTGAACTGTAAAATCTCAGTGCAGGTTATCTCAAATGAAAATTCCAGAGACAAAAACAGTTTGGAGGTTAATGGAATTATCTGAAGTCTCAGTATGGGAGACTACAGTATAATTTTATGCTGGATGTGCAATACTGTGTGGAATAACCAATTTGATTTCTTTTTACTCCTCTCCTTCTCCCACTCTTGCTATTTCCCTGGCTTCTATGAAATAATGTAAGGCTTTTGACAGATACTCTAAAAATGAATCTTGACAGGCCATATGCAGTATAATATAGCTTCTTCCTCCATTTTAAAAACAATTCTTGTTCTGTGAACACTCACAAACATGTCTGGTCCCATTGCATTGTTCCAGCTGTTCTCAGCTATCTGAGTTAAATGGAACTCATTGTGTATCATAAATCTGAGTCACTACATGGTCTTATGGTCCTGAGTTTATTTTAAAGAGTAGAGGATAACAGATGAGAAAAGCAAGCAAGGTTCAGAAGGAAAGGAAGAGCAACTCAGAAGTACTGCCCTATCCTGCTCCTAAATCAGCCACTGAAATTCCACATGGCATTGGGAAAGACAGTCAAGTTGAAATTTTTTTCAAGCATTGCACTGGAGTGTCCAGATTGGTCTACCTGAGACTGTTAGAAATTGAAGGATCCATGAGGATAGTCATGATTTGGGACTATAAAGGCAGGCTAAAACCCGTGCCTAGAAATGGGCTGGAAAGAAAGCTAGAGCTAATTACCATTGTTTAGGAAGGCAAAAATTGAAGTAAGGTTGCTGATTTTCCCTAGTAAACACACCTATGAATTACTTTAAGTGGAAACAGACAAAAAAAAACCCCACAGAAATAAAACAAAACAGTAAAAGATTGATATAATTAGGATAGCAGCTGGTTTGGCAAGAAATATCCTGTGAAGGTGGGAATAAGTGTCTGAAGAAGCAGAAAATCTTCTAGCATGGACCTATTGCCAGCAAATGAAGTTTCTATAACATCAGCATCCAATGCCTTCTTTCTTCTACCCCTCCTTTCCCCACACTCAAGTGCAGATGGTTTCAGTCCCCTTACTTGTGATAAATGCACAAGCATTTGTTTCATGTCTGAATTCTAACTAAAAGAGGGCAGAAACAAGATGTCAGATTATACAGAAACCTTTTAAAATGCAATTAAAATGATGATAAATTATCTGGTCACCATCTTAAATGATTAAAATCAGATAAGGTACAAATTAAGTATTTTGTAAAACTCACAATAAATTTGAAGTGTTGCACTTAAAAGTTTGACACCAGAGACAACAATAGTTTAAACATATTTTTCCCTTCCTTCAGATTACATCTCAGTCAGTCGATTACATCTCTGACAAATAATAGCCACTGGAAAGGTCCAGGGCCAAGACAGAAAACCCAGGATTTAGTACTACAAAGAAGGGTCCCATGGTCCAGCCAGAAGCCAGGACTAAAGAGCTGGTGTCTCAAGCACAGCTGCAACACACTGGCACACTAGGCAATTAGAAAACAACAGGCACATTGGCTTCATCTGCTGCTGGGGGAGATAAGCTGGTCCTTACATCCTGGGTTGATGAGCCAATGTTGTCAGGGAGACAAATTTCAGAGTTCCCAGTATCTTCACTAGAATCACAGTAACTGTACTTTAAGGGTACTTCAAGGGGTTGCAGAATGGAAAATTAGTTGCCTTCTTTGGAAGTACAGACACAAGCCTCTATTTCCCTTATGATCTATAATCCAGATAGGAAAGTGAGGACTAACAAACATCAGTGTGAGAAATTCTGGCAGATAAATCAAATGGCCACATTATGGTAGATGAAAAATATATCATTTTGAAATTAATGTCTGTGATTTAGGTGAGTTGAACTGTGTGCAATAGCCATTTCTGACTCTCTCTTTATACTCCAAAACATAAGTACAGTGCATGTACATGTAAAATTGGGATATGTATAACTTTATTTTCCATGCTGTGCACATTTGCATTTTTGAGTAACAGCCTGTTTGTCCTTATGTCTATGCAATACAACAATATCTCGGATGTCTCCAAATGTCCTCGCTGTGGAACAGGAAGGCATAGCTGCATCAACATGGCAGAACTAATCAGTCTGGGCACCGTGCCCTGCTGACGCAGCTCTCCTCTTTCCAGGACCCCAGCTAGCATCTCTGCGAGGCACTAAGCACATGCTGCTGAAATTCAAATACTGTAGTCATGGGGACAGACAGAGAGCAGCAAGAGATAACCTGACCTTCCAGGCTACTGGGTCAGGCACATAAAGGGGATGGAGAAAAGTTATCAAATATCATGCAATTATTATGTTTTTAATCCAAAGGAAACTGTATGTACTTTACCTGGAACCTTCCCAAGTGATTCTCTGAGATTAAGTTAGTGTGCCATGTGGTTTTTATGCTCTTGGTCATAGACACTACATCTATACTGCTAAATTTAACAGCGTCAGGACCCTTTCTTTGGTGCTGAGACCGGCAGCATGGCCCAGATATGCCCATGCTATGCTTGCAAAGAGGGTAGCTGCCTTCAGGCAGCCTACTGGAAATAGTGCCCAGCCTGTGCTGGCTCCTGGGAATTGTTTGGAGGAACACTAGTTGGCCCAGGTCAAAGTTATGCTGGGAAACATGCTATGGATATACGGATAGTGTCCGGGCCCTGGAACTGGTTAAGTTGCTAGCATAGATATTGCACTGAAAAATGTTAGAAAATACCCAGAGTATTTGAAGGGTGACTGCCTAGCTTCTATACAGTAAGCACATATTCTTGTATATGTTCACATTAATTGCCACAAAACCCAGTGAAATCCAGAATCAAAACAGCAAATGAAAAACTACTGGTGTCAACCTTTTCTTTCTGAAATGCGCTGAGTGCATCTGATGTTCTTTTGAACTCAGGAGACAGTACTTTTCAGGCTTGAAATACTCAGGCTCTGTGAGCCAAGAATGATTCACACTATCAAAGCCCTGGAATAAAGAAGAACACATGATAATAAAACAAAAAAATGAATTTAGAACACTATCACTTTTGGTGATTTCCCAATGGGAAAATGAAAGAGGTTGCCTACACCATAAATATTCCATAGCATAAAAAAAATTAACCTAAAATTTACTTTGCCTCCCAAGTGTCTTTTCTCTTGCTTAATAAAGCATTATTCTTTTTAGTAAATATTATCATTATTATATGAAACCAATCATTAATAGACCAGCCATTCATTTTTCTACAGAATGTATATGAAATTCACAAATAGGGTTGTGGACTAGAGTTAAAATCTCTACCAGCCTTCTCAGTATAGCATAACTACTTCTACATATGCTTTTTCGTTTCATTAGTCTAAGAAATTCTAAATTAAATATTACCATGACTCAGGCTTCTATTTAACCTCATGATCTAGACCACCTTGGTCATTATAGGACCAGCATATTTCATATCAATATTTTAAGGAGGCGCAATATTCATTATTCTAGTGCATCTGGTTAATCCACCTACTACATTGAGTATAAAGCCTTTTTTGAACAACCAGGTGCCTGCACCTTTGTATGAATGCAGCAAAAAAGTAAGAATAGGCTCACAGGAGCAGCACAGGACATACTGACGTGGCATTACTGTGCCTGCTTGCCACAGGGGGAAGAGGAGAAGCAACTGCTGGGAGCTGCATGCTCCCACACTTCAAAGAGCAACAAGGATTCTGGGCTCCCGGAAAACAAACAGATCCTCTGACCAATCTAAATATCTTTTACAACAACTTTGACCTGTGGTAGAGCCAATTTTTCTTCTTCCTCAGTTCAGACTATGGAGTGCAACTATAAGATGCTGTAAAATTATCAAAACTCACTGCATCCTTGACAGGCACATTCTGTGCATTTCTGAACTCTTTAAAGGTGTCTTACACACTCTTTTGACAAAGACATTTTCTCAAAATCTGAGCACAAATTCAGCTGGATGGCAGAAACGTAAGCTACCTGCTTGAAGTGAAGCCATAATGAGAAAGCCAGGTCATGAGGGACTCCAAGACAGAACAAAAAGATGCAAGGTTTCTTCAGTGTGTGTAAGATGGCAGAAAAAAAAAATCTCTTTTTTCTCTGACTCTCTCTCTCACACATATATGCACATCACATCACAGTGACAATAAGTTGTGGCACTAACTGGAATATCAATAAATCCTTCATCAACCTGAGGCTGAAATACAGCCAGCTAAAACTTATTTTTAGACTATCTTGGACACCAGCCAGAATGAAACCAGCAAGAATAAAACACTGCAATAAATGTTGGTAATGCAAAGCTGTGGATGGGAAAAGGGAACCTTAATCCACATGCTATGAAGGTGCCCCTTAGTGAATCCTTTCTGAGAAGATTTTAATAAGTGGAGTCATCCTTATTTTGGTTACTGGTATTGCCTTCTTTTGTCTTGGTCTGGGTGGATTTCAGTTCACTTTATATTGCTTTGAATATGCCAGGCAGCAATACCTTTAGAGAGCAAAGGGTACCCTTTGCCAAAATGGGAATGAAAAATAAACTGCTTTTTGAAAATATGATTATAATAAAACTGTTACCCAAGGTTATATCCAGTTACAAAGTACCAGCATTCCACCCAACCACACACACAGACTTATGTTTGAACAAGGAAGGTCCCTTACAAGAGAAGAGACAGAAAAAGAGATCCATCTGGCCTGGCTCTTGCCTTTCTTGGTCCAGCTTGCTCTGGGTGTTGCTGTACATTCCCTTGGGTGTATCTGCCTGTCGTGGCAGTGGGACTACATAAATTTGCTGTCAAGGCACCTCCATACTTCCATAGAGAAGGAATTTTTTCCCCCTGGAGAGGGATGAGGCACAGGAATTGTCATGAAAGAAGTGCTCTGTGCCAGCTCACAGTATCCAGAAATTGCTCTTATGAAAGTGAGCATTAGGTTTGCTATTCTTTTTCAAATATGAATGTCCAGCTAGTCCAAGATCCTGTCTCTGACAATAACCAGTACCAGATGTTTAGAGGTACTAGACTAACATGGGATAATGAAAATATATCCTAATCCTTCCACATCTCCTCTTCAGCATGAAAACTAAAATTTGGATTAAACTCTGAAGCATAACTTTCTTTTCCAAACTTTGTAGTACTAATTTTTACAACTCTAAAAATTCTTGTGATACTCAGCTCCTCTTCACTGCTTGTGAAATTTTTGGCCTTAAAAATATCCCGAGACAATGAATTCCAAGGAGCACAGTTATTTTATGTCCTAATTTCATCCCTTCCTGTTCTAATTGCTCTTCAGATTTCACTAAATCTATGCTTTGTCTGTCTATAATTTTATGGGGAGACAGAAAGTCCTGATCTGACTTCCTTCAAAATTCATCATTTCATGTAATTTGATAACTTTATTATTCTGCTTTCCAAATAATTCCAAGTTTTTCAATCTCTGTTCATGTAAATCATTGTCATGCAATTTTTCAACTCCTTCCCATCACTCATATTCAGCAATAACCTTTCTGATTGTGTAGTGACACTTCACAGATACTCACTCAGATACCATGAGAGACTATACCATTGATGTGAATGATATATGTTTGTCCTAATACTTTGCAGTGGTTCAAATTCATATGTACAAACAAGATTCACTTAAGGCTACTTTTAATTGTTCTTTTTAAAAAATAAAATTATTAAATCTAAATTTGAAAATAATCTAATTTTACTAACAAAATATCATTACAGGCATAACATACTGTCACCTCTACATAAAGAATAATTTACCATAACAAATCTTTTCAAGGACTGATATAGACCACTAGTAGGGGAAAGTGGAAATAAAGCAGGAAATGTCATGTCATTATTACAAGTCAGGTAATGGTCACTAAACCCTGTTCATTTCAAAACACACATTTTAAGCACAAGACGAGGAAAAGGACAAAGATAATGGGCAGTGCAGGATGATAGCATGGATCGAGCTGAATGATTTTCATCTGGAATGCATTGATCTCAGAAAGCATTAAAGGACTTAAAGTCCATCCTCTTTACTCGTCTGTGTGAGTCATCCTCATTAAATTCAAAGGATCTCTGAACATCTGTGCAACTGTAAATTGAATTTTAACACTCAAATGAGCAGTGACTCAATACAGCTTTCTATGCCTGATACCAAACCTGGCAAGTGAAGAATTGCCTAAAAGCAACAAAGCAGTACAGAAATTTGATTTAGAAGTGTCAGAGTTAGTAGATAGCAGGTTTAAAAATTAATTTCCTGTAGATTATTTAAACACAGCTTTAAATGTATTTCAAATATCATAATTATTGGTATAGCTAATTTCATATAGAGAGGATTAAAATTTTATTTTCTCAAAGATACAAGTAAATAGAAAACTCACTAAATATTTTACAGAAATAGACAGAAAATAAGAATCTGAAAATAAATTTAGTACTAATGAAAGTTGACCAATATTTTCAACAATCAGACCATGACTTTAAATGCATCAGAAGTTTCATTTTAACAGTCATCATATTTCAGAGTTGATTTCTTGCTGAATAAGTGATGTTAGGTAAGTCTTGAATGCAAAAAATATTTGTATTTTTAAGTGTTAATAAGCAATGAAGAAGACATATGGAAGTGTCAAAGGATCAGATTTGTAAAAGTTTTTAGATCTAAACATCAAATTGATGCTTCATGGGCTCTTTCTCAACTTAGTTGAGATCAACATGATCAACAAGTTAAGTACCAAGAACCCTCTGAACATCTCATACATTTTTGTCTGTTTTTTTTCTCCTGAAGACCTTTAACATCTTAACCTTTAGAGACAGAGCCCCACTAGCTTTCAATGATATCTAACTTCTTTTAACTTCTTTTCTTTTTTAATACAGCTGAGCTCCTATTTTATTCATACAGGCCATTGTATATCCAATTAATGTATTATATATATGTCTCTAAAGAAACAAATCAAAAATAAGAATGACCCTGTAAATATTCAGGTTTGTTACTGAACAAAAAAAAAAAAAAAAAAAAAAAAAAAAAAAAAAAAAAAAAAAAAACCAAACAAACAAACAAACAAACAAAAACAAAACAACAACAACAAAAAAAACAGCAAACTTTTTTATTGATCACAAACAGTACTCACTACTTCGAGCTTGGCTATTTGTTTCACCCATGAATGAGGTATACATATTTGCAACTAACAAAGCTGGGCCCCTGCCTATGTGTATGCAAGGAAGTTAAACAGTGGCAGCAGTATGCATGCTGAAATATGGTCATCTGCACTGTTCAGTTGTTAGACCAGTCCTAGGCATGCCATGGCTTTGTTTTCCTATAGTGTCATGGTTTGAGGTCAGGGGGCAACAGAGCACCACACAGTCACTCACTCCTCTTTTTCCCCCCAGCACTGGGAAGGACAGAATAAAGTAACAGAACCTGGAATTGAGATAAGGACAAGGCGGGATGACTCACCCATTATGGTCACGGGCAAAAGACAGACTCATTAAGGGAAGGAAAAAAAAAGAATATAAATTTAATACAGACACTAACAACAGCAACACTTAACAGAGTAGGACAGTGAGAAGCATTATCAGAACACCTTCCCCCATGCCTCCCTTCTTCCCAGGCTCAGCTCTGCTCCTGATATCTCTACCTCCTCCCCACAGGGGCGCAGGTGCAGGGTTTGGGGAGTGCAGTCCCGCCACTGCTTCCTCCTCAGGGTGAGGGAAACTCTTGTCATTCTTCCCCTGTTCCCTCATGGTTCTCCTCTCACAGAAGACAGTCCTCCACAAACTTTCTCTAACATGAGTCCTTCCCACGGGTTTCAGCCCTTCCTGAGCTGCTCTGGCATGGGTCACCTCCATGTGCTGCAATCCTCCCAATGCGGAACTACAACAGCAGGGGCTACTTCTCCCCACAGAGTCCCAGCCTCCTTCAGATAGAATCACCTGCTCCAGCATGGGCTCCTCCCTAGACTGCAGGTCAACATCTGCTTCACTGTAGACCTCCATGGGTGACAGGGCTGTGCTGCCCTGCCATCTCACCACGGGGTACAGGGAGGGGCTCTGCACCAGCACACCTCCCCCCCTTTCTTCCTCCATTCTTCCACTGACCTTGGTGTTCACATAGGTGTCACAACTCCTTTTCACAGCTCCAATTCCTCCTCCCAGGTTCCCCTTAAATACATTATTACAAAGGCACAGCTAATTGTCTTGGACTTTGGTGCAGAGATGGATCTGACTTGGAGCCGGGGGAGCTTCAAGAAGCTTTTCACAGGGGCCACTGCTGTAGCCCCCTCCCCTGATACCAAAAACCCACCACTCACACAAACTCAGTACACGCACATTCTAAACCTGATGTGAGTTCAGACCATGGTCTGTTTCCTTTAGGCATTCTGTGATGATGAATGAATTCGCACATCTCTGAGCAGAGCAGTTGCTGGAATGTGTACCACTGCAACCCCTCTTTGTACTTAGGCACATACTTTTCTGTGAAATCTCATTTTAGGCACTATAGTTTAGACTCTGGCTGTAATGCATCGAAGTCTTATCTTTGTCTGCTGTGATAGTCAGAAATCTCTCAATTTTTGTCTTAAATCTCCTGTGATTGGTTGCCCTTGTGTCACTATTACCCTTTGATTTCACTACTTCCATTACATCAGGACCGAGCCGTTCAGAAAGGACATAGTGACCTTACTCTAAGGTTTAGCCTGAGTAGGATTTCTCTACTTTCAAATGTTCAAGGCCCACCTTGACATGGACCAAGCAAACCATTGCCATAATGGCCACTGCAGGTTACATACAACATATTTTGTAGTGTTTCTTGATGGACTGTCATATGTAAGACAGCATGCAAACAGAATAGTCCATAAAAATAATTCTAGTATGGATTCTAAGAATAGAAATCTTAATTTTTTTTCTTGCTAAAAATCTGAAAATAGTAAAAGTGACAAAGTGATTGTGAAGAACTAACAAAATTGTACCCTGATACAGTCCATATTCAGTCATATTCATCATTCTAACAGGAAATGGAACATTTTTCAGGACTCACCCATCCCTGAAATAATGCAGTTTTGTAGAAGAAAAGCTCCATTTATTGCAAGCAAGATATTTCCTCCTTTCTTAACTGAGAAAAAATGTCGTTTGTTTAAAAAAGGGCACAGTTTTCTCTGTGATCACACATACCTCAAACCATGGAAATAACATTTTTCTGACTTTTTTTTGGTACTACAAAGTCATAAGATGACATAGCCATTTCCTGCATAACAAATTCTATTAGGAATGTTTCAATGTGTGCTGCAATTAAATTGTTTTAGCTTTAACAGTGTAGCATCATTTGCAGTTGCTAATGGTCACACTGAAAGAAACAATTCTGTCCACAGACTAATTGAAAATTGGAATATTTTTCTCCAGCTACTGCATTGGGTCAAATATTGCTTACTTCAGGAAGGTACTCTAGATACATTATCATTAACTCTTTCACTATGCATAATAGATTTTCAGATATTTTGTCACTTGTAAATAATATTTTGGAATTATGAAAGATTTGTTTTGTCAGCGTTGCATTTATGGGAATTGAAGTCTCTCTCCATAGTATTAGTTTGTCTTCAAATACCTTCAAATACCTGACTTCATATTTTGCTTGCTGTATATTTTAGCTAATAAAATTACTCTAGCCTGATTCAGCTACTTTGCAAAATGTTGACATTTCAGAATCCTGAGCACCACTGAAATGGTAAAGCTTTGCAAAAGGCTCGATATAGTTTATCTGCATAAAAAATACTGTACCAAAAGATGCAATGGGTGCACTGAAAAAGATTAAAAATATTTGTAATTGATAAAAGCCTAATCTTCTCTCCCCTAGTCATACGTTTCTCAAGCCCTTAAAAGTCAAAGATATTTTATATCCATTCTTAATTGAAACACAGGAGTGCAAGAAATAATTCCATATTTAAAAAAAAAAAAAAAAAAAAAAACCAACTTTGAATGATTGCAGGAATCTAAATAATATAGATCCTGCTAAAAATTACTTTCAAATGAATTGTAATTGAATGAGTAAAGAGCTTTAAGGTGGGGGTTTTTTACATATTGTTGAATCAAAATGTAAAGAAAATTATGATTGATAGGTAATATTTAAACAGAATGGTGAAACACAATAACCAAATTATACACTGGAATAACCAGAGATATATATTTTAAAATTCAATATCTGCTAAGAAAAGTAGTATTTCCAAATTATGACCATTAAGATAAAATATTGACTATGTTTTTTCATGTGTTTGTTCATTTTTTCCACCCAGGAAAGGTGATTAGTCTAACAAATCTGAATAATAACACATAGGAAACTTCTATAATGTGGGCTCTTCTGTCTGCTTCACAACTTTGAAAAGAAACAAGTCCACTAAAAATAGGTCTATGTCACCTGAAACATTAAGGGAAGGTTAGGCCAACCATTTCTGCCATTAATATTCAATAAAACATCCCCACCTTTATTGCATCTCTACTGACAGTACCTTCAGGCAAAACAAACACAGTGATGTTGCAGTTTTCAGATCTATGTAGCAGGACTGGGTTACAATACTGTAGTCTGAAAGCAATGGGAGATGTAAATTACTATATCTCTATAGTGCTGATTGACATGATTATGTGAGAAAAGAGATAGAAAAGATCTATTAGGTCATCTTGTCCATTCCCCATGATACATTGTAATGCCTCTAAAGGAAATGTTATAAAGTGTTGTGACAAGGGCCTAGCTATTAATAATGCCATTAATAATTTTTATTACATTTTTAATTCTCTTTGGTAGGTCTTTCGGTTTGGTTTGTTTTTTTGTTTTTTTGTTTTTTTTTTTCTGTAATCTAATAATAGATGCCTTGCTCTTTTGAAATATTGCCAATATATGCAATATGGTTGTATTTAATGTAATAGAATGTCTAATTGTCAAAAAAATATAATATATTAAAAAAATAAAATGTTTTTGTGTGATCAGAGTACTAAAATGTTACCACATTAAAAAACAGCAACAGCAAAATAATTCAAAATTTATGTACTTTAGTCTGACTTCGCTTCCCATTATACAAAATACAAACAAACTTCTACTTCTGTCTGTTGTATATTCCCCACTCTATGGAACTAAATTTGCACAGATTTCTGTCTGAGCAGGATTTGGGAATCTGCACCCTCTATGCAGAATGAAAACGTAAACCATTACTTTACACTTTCAACTTCCACCATCGCATACTCAGTCCCCTTTTGGTGGTAAGGAACCTGGGAAGTTCTACAAAAATCACTAGAAAATGTCAGTGAAGCTGCTTTTGAGTTTGACAGAAATTATCTTTACTTATGAAGCACCCAGCGTTCAACCCCTGGCTATATACCCTTGTGGGACTACGATTTGTCCTACTGCCTAGTGTAATGGCAGTAATTCTGCATGGCTCAGGAGATGAGCCACAGGTCTGGGACTTGGGTTCAGGATAGCAGGATAGTAGGTTAGCATATCTATTAATGTCCTACCCTACAGCAGAGAAGTCATTTGCTTCCTTTTGTGCAGCTGTTTCCTCTCTCAGTTTTATATATTCGGTCTATTTACACGACAAAGTCTCCATCTAAACCATGGCCAGTCCCTGGATAAGGTGTGGGCTGGCACTTTCCTGTCTCCTTCCCCCAAACCCTGCTTGCTGTGGTTCTCATGGGGAAGAAACCTGGCCAAACAGGCGGGGATGAGGCTGTTGCGTGCTACAGTTGATATACTTGTACTGGCAACTGAAAGTCTAAGGTGGTGGGACATGCTGCAGAGTACATCTGCCTGCAGTTTAGACTGCTGAGATGATACTCTCTAGGGTTTTATTTGCACTGCGCTTCAGATAACTAACAGGTACTTCAGTAACTGATAGTGTTTCTGTCTTAAATTCTACAACCCATGGAGAAGAGGTACAAGACCACTGGCCAAACTGGGTTATCAAAGGTTCTCCTAATGAGTGAAGTAATATCAGTGCTGGTTTTTTCCTTTGTGACTTGAGTTATTTGTTATTTGGTCCTTTTCAGCCTGTGAAGTAGACTAGATAGATTTTTGCTGTAAATGAAGAACTATTTGTCATAGTTTATGTGAAAAATCGGATGGATTTCTATGACACTTTTAGTGAATGACAATTTTCTAAAATAATTTTTGGTTTATATTCTCATCAAACATAAAAGCTTAATACCCATAAATCTAACTGATAATAGCTTGATAAGGGACCATTAAGTACACAGTATAATTTTATACGAAGCATGTGTGCGCATGTGCATGTGCATGCTCCTTATTAATATTTATGAAATAATTACTAGGTGCAGCTAAATCCATTAATAACTTATTTTAGAACATATTTTACAAAAAACATAGTAATGAATTGTTAACAAGCAATGCTCCAGCTAGCTGTTATAAAGAATTTTGTAATACAGGGATCATTAAAAGCAAGCCCGTGCCTGATTAATATATGAATTCATGTGGTAATATATCATACTTTAAAGTACAATAAGCTTATTAAATAATAACGAATCAGTTGTACAAATGGATATCATAGGCAGTCTGAAAATGGAACATAAAGCCAGCTGTAACAGAGTAATCAAGCCCTCTTGGTCTAAGTTGTTCGGACAACATAACAAAACAAAAACAGAGGAAAATATGAGAGTACAATATGAATACTTTGTTTGAAATTAGTATTAAAAGGTCATGCATATGTGTGATCTTTAAACTGAATTTAGTCAGTTATGTTATGGCCAGTTTCTCCAGCTTTTCTCTGGGCAATGGAGGAGATTCTTCAGAAGGTGGCTGAAGATAGGAGACAAGTTATGATCTCCAAACTGCACTTGGGAGAACTTCTCTCCTTCTATTGATTACCCAGAAAGTCTGTGGGGATTACGTAGCTGAAATACCCAGATAAATTCTGTTGCAAGAGTCAGATGCTGTGATTACTCTTCTAATTGTCAGCTGTCTGCAGAAATTGTACATAAAACCACTATTTACCTAGATGCACATGCTGCTATGGAGCCATCTGGCTTTGAGATGACAATGCAGTGTCTTGCAGACATATTTTCTAAAGCAAGACTAGATGTTGGCTCCAAAGCGTGGTTTTAAAAGCTGAAGAAGTTAATGTCATTGGCTGAATGACAATGGCAATTTTTATGAATGATTCTTTCAAACCCAGGCTGTTAATTTATTATGTGCTGACCAATAATATGAAAGAACTCTGTGTTTTGGAAGTTCAATGGTTCTTAATTATGAGCAAGATTTGAAACACCCAGCCATGCATGATAGATTTCCTAATAGCTTCTTGCCTCTTTCTTCCTGCAGCCTGAGCTCTTTCTTCTATGTCTCATGTTTCCTGGAAGGGTTTGCCTTTATCTTGAAGCCTTTTTTGAATCATCTTACTACTGAAAGATTCTGACTACAGAACTTGACAGATTCACAGTATGATTTAATATGACAAATCATATTCTATGCAATACTGCAAAATTTAAAAATATTGATCAATATTTACATCAGAGCTAAATGAATCTGTATTCTGTGGTCTTATCTTACCTCCAGCATAGCAACTGACAGCAACTCCTGTTCCCCACCCTCCATTAGAAAGACACAATTTCTGATCTTGCAGTATTTGACTAAAAAGCCTCAGCACATATTAGTGATGCACAAAACACTAGTAACTAACCTTCAGACCACAGACTGTGGGGGAATCCTCTCAGAAATATGTATCTGAACAATCCCAGGTTATAAATCATAGAGCAGCAAGCTTCTAGTTTGTTGAACAGTTAATTAATTTTGTTGAACAGTTAATTAATGGGGATGCTGCTAGGACAGAACAAATTTCTCTAGACATCTTATTTCACCTGAAAATCAAATAGAATTTAAATGACACTGAGACTCATTCTCACAAAGTACAACACTTTTAGTTTCTAACTTGCAATCTGGCATTAAAAAATGCCTGAACTCATCTCATTTAACTTTATGCATCTAGTATAAGGCGGTCATCTAAGTTTCATGTGTAGTTAACAGAGAGAGAAACAAAGGCCTAAAAACCACTGGATGAATATCCCTCTGAAAACACTCATCTCTCTACAATGGCTATAGAGGTTGCTTAGATGAAGCACACTACTAGATACCTAAACTGGTTAGATGAAAAGCCTTGTGCCTTCTTGCCTCTTTCTCATTGTTCAGATACATCAGGAAAACCAAAATTCATACAAACTACAATGGGATGGTGCTTTTCGAATAAAAGAATGTGGTCACTGAAAGCAAATTTCAAAAATTAGATGTGATGCCACAACCTCATATTTAGCCAAGCACTGCTTATAGGACTTTTTCTGCTGTCTACCGTGTTACTTTCTCCCTGCAAATTTTTAGCATGTGAGAAGGGTTAGTCCTGCACTAGAGGGCTTGGATCCTACATCTGAGCATTTTCATCTCCTAATTGTTTTCTGACTTAGAAACACTGTAATGTGAGGAATTCAAACATGACCAAGATGAATGCTATGTCACAGTTTGGCTAGATAGATGTTATAATACTTTTTAAAGGAGTCCCTCTGGACAAACACATGCATGAGTTTTTCATTTCTTCATTTCTCTTCCCTATACCTCTGCCTCTAAGCAGTCAACAAAGAAAAGACAGGAATAAACCTTTTCCTCACATATTAAGTTTCTTTTAAAAAATATTTTCCAAAACAATTACATGAATTAATCATGACCTCTCTTTCTTTGTTCCTATTAATATGAGCTTCCAGAGATCTGTTTGTTTGGGATTTTTTATCCAGTCCTTTTTGTGTTTTGCTCATTTTCATTGATGAGATGTTACTTATTTTGCAAATTGAAATGCCTGCAACTAAGCCATTAATCCTAGAAAGGCTCTGATAAAAATATTGCAATTTTCAGAATAGTGGAAATGCAAAAACGTCTTTCACCTCTCTGGAAACGGTTGTAATACATAATCATTTTAACATGCATCAGAGGGACACCTGCAGCCTATTAGCCAACAAAAACCTGTCAATATTTGCTCCAAGTATGGACTAGTCCTAGAAATGCTCAAAGATAATAAAAAATCTGTGTTCAGCCTTTAAACCAAGGCTATGAGACCCATGTTCTTCCACCTCAGTGAGTGCCATAATCCCCAAGCTACAGGGCTTCCATCTCCCTTTCTATCTCTTGGGAGTGGGATTAAGGGGGGAAGCTGAAGAATTACAAATTATTTTTTACAGAGAGGTGTACAGTTTTCCCCCACTCCCAATTTCAGGTCCCACACCATATTCTAATGATTAGGACAGGCTCCTATTTTGAACTGTCTGAAAGAGCAGGGACAGTGAGTCCTGGCCTTCACACTCTCAGTAACTGTCCTTCCAGCTAAGCTGTCATACAGATGGACACTGGAGAACATTGTTCTGCTTTTCTCACCTTTCAAAGAGAAGAGCAGTTCCACTACAACATTTAAAATGAAGATTGTAAGTACCTTCCTTGAAGGAAGGGCTCCAAGATACAATACACTCAATATCAAATTACAGTGTAATGCTTTTTTTTCTCATTATCATAGAATCACAGAATGGTTTGGGTTGGAAGGGAACTTTAAGATCATCTAGTTCCAACTCTCCCTGCCATGGGCAGGGACACCTTTCACTAGACCAGGTTGCTCAAAGCCCCGTCCAACCTGGCCTTGAACATTTCCAGGGAGGGGGCAACCACAACCTCTCTGGACAACCTGTTCTAGTGTCTCACCACTCTCACAGTAAAGAATTTCTTCCTTATATTAGTCTAAATATTTCATTTTAAGACCATTACCTCTCATTCTATCACTACACTCCCTGATAAAGAGTCCCTCCCTATCTTTCCTGTAGGCCCCCTTTAAGTACCGGAAAGCCACTATAATAAGGTCTCCCTGGAGCCTTCTTTTCTTCAGCCTGAACAATTCCAACTCTCTCAGCCTGTCCTCAGAGGGGAGGTGCTCCAGCCTCCTGATCATTTTTGTCTCCTCCTCTGGACCCACTCTGACCGATCTATGTCTTTTGTACACTGGGGGCCCCAGAGCTGAACACAGCACTGCAGAGGGGTCTTATGAGAGCAGAGTAGAGGGGGAGAATCACCTCCCTCGACCTGCTGGCCACATTTCTCTTGATTCAGCTCAGGATACATTTGGCTTTCTGGTCTGGAGCACACATTGTTGGCTCATAGTTAGTTCTCCATCCAATATTACTCCCAAGTCCTTCTGTTCAGGGCTGCCCTCAATACACTCATCACCCAGCCTGTATTTGTGTTTGGGATTGCCTCAACCCATGTACAGGACCTTGCACTTGGCCTTATTGAACTTCATGAGGTTTGTACAGGCTCACCTCTCAAGCCTGTCAAGGCCCCTCTGGATGACATCCCTTCCTTCCAGCATGTTGATCACACCACACAGCTTGGTGTCATCAGCAAACTTGCTGAGGGTGCACTCAGACCCACTGTCCATGTCACCAACAAAGATGTTAAACAGCACTGGTCCCAATACCGACCCCTGAGGAATGCCACTTGTCACTGTTCTCCACTCGGACATTAAGACCTTGACAATAACACTTAGAGTGGAACCATCTAGCCAATTCCTCATCCACTGAGAGGCCCATCTGTCAAACCCATGTGTCTCCAATTTAGAGACAAAGATGTCATTCGGGACAGTGTCAAATGCGTTGCACAAGTCCAGGTAGATGATGTCAGTTTCTCTTCCCTTATCCACCAATGTTATAACCCTGTCATAGAGGGCCACCAAATTTGTCAGGCATGATTCTCCCTTAGTGAAAGCATGTTGGCTGTCTGTCACCAATCACCTCCTTATTTCCCATGTGCCCTAGCATAGTTTCCAGTTTTAAGGCTAAACAGAGCATGAAATGAGTGAATTCAGACACAGCTCTATATAATTTAATTTGTTCAGGATACAGAGACATAGGGGAGAGATGTAGGAGAGCAGAAAGACCCTCTCTGCCTCATAGAAAAGACCAATGTTCCTGTGGCATGAAGACTAGAAGAGCTGTAACAAGGAGGACCATATTCATGAGAACCAGCAGTCATCAGCTTCAGTCCAAAAGGAACTGACATGGTCATTGTCATCAGAGAAATATTTTTAACAGGAGATGCTGTTTACAGTAGACTTCCAGATGTTAGAGTTAAAAGTGATCCTACAGAGGAGCATGCAGTTCTCCAAGCTGATGGGCTCCAAACCCAGTTGTGCATGTCCAAAGCCTTGCCTCATTAGCACACTAAATAAGTAAAACCCTCAGTCAGTCACCACATTTTCTCAGAAGAGTGGATTTAAGGGAACACAATCTCCTACCGCAATGTCAGGAGAGATGAGAGAGTTGCTGGCTTCCTGTTATTGTCATCTGTTCATAAAAACAGACCTCCCTCCCCAGCTCTGGCAACCAGAGCCTGGGACCACTGTGGGGAAGACAATCTGTGATTTCAAAGCCTGAAGCATTTGTAAAATAGACTGAACTACTGTACAAGCTCACTGGACAGTTGTGCCTATAACTTCATTACATATTTTCTCAGTTTCACTGTATGTTACAGCTGTTGTCCTGCCCATCTCACGTAACATTTTTGTTGACTGATAAACCAGGGGGAAGAAATATTCCTAACCCTAGCCCTAACCCTTCCCCAGTCATGAGGTCCATACGTCAGGGAAGGTTCTGCCTATCGTGGCCCCTGGCTAGCACAGGATTTTGTCAAATCCTCACAGTCTGTGTCAGGCCCATCCCAGCCCCATCCAGGAGCAGGCAACCGGGAGGCACTGGGGCAGCCCCAAGCCCGGCCATGAGGTGCCTCCCTGGGGATGGGGACTGGCCAAAGCCAGGCCAGGAAATGGGCCCACGCGTGGCCCCAGCTCAGAGGGGCCCATGGCCAGGCAGGGCAGGGATGTAGGGAGCTGGAGATCAGCCCTGTTGTGGTGTCATTGGGGCAGGGGCTGACAGTCCTGGAGGTTGAGGGGTCATGTTATTGATAAGCTTGAAACAGCTGAACCTTTTATGTGCAACTTTGGAAATATTAAACAGGTGCAAAAAGTAATTTACTTGTGTTACTTCAAGTGAAATAGCCAAATTCTAGTAAACCAAGCCCTTTGAAAATCTGTCTCAAATTTGACAAAGCAATAAAAGTATCATCATTTCTGTCCTGCTATCTTCCCCTCTGTTTTGTTTCTTGATCTTGGTCCAGATGAAAAAAACAATAAGAGTCATGAACATGTTATCATCAAATTTCTCTGATTTTACCTGTTAGAGTAGTATAGCAAAAAAACATCGAGATTTTGAGGCTTGCAAATTTCTAGGACTGGAAGAGGTAAAAGTGTTTCTCATCATCAAAACCACTTAGAAGCTATCATGTCTATGGAGAGGAAAATAGCTATTATCCATCAGTTAGATCTCACAAAACAAAGTGTTTAGAAATTTAGGAAAGGAAATCATAGCCCATATAGTAATAGGAAAAGCATATAACCATTGAGTACAGAAATTCCTGGTTCTGCAGGTGCTTTATAAATGTTTAAGGTTTAGGCATGTTCAGAAGAAATATTAAAGGCATATAAGAAGTACATCACTCCGAATATAAAAATGAGAGCCAAAGATTTTAGGATTAGCATTCAGCCAACTGACATTTAGCTATTAGGGAATAATTTTCAAAATACGATAGTGTCCAATTTTCCTTTAATTGTCAAGGTGTTCTAAACCAGGCACTTAAAGAAGTCATTAATTTGGTGCATCTTCAATTGTTTAATTTTCAGGGATGCTCAGTATCCTGCAATAAAAGCAGTGGCTGCTCAGTGTTAAACTCAGGCCTTGGATCATTGCAAACAATTTGAATTTTCTTACCCTCCACAGTACTGACTTTAGACATCTAGAGAAACCCTAGATCTCAGGTAGTAGAGGGTCTAGGGCCAACATTAGGCAGCCAGTGTGCCTAAACATGGACCTGCATGGCCTTTTGAGATGCCCTGTGTTGTCCCACCCACCCTCCAACCACAGCTCCAGGATGGTACAGGCTTTCTGTAGATCCTCTGTTTTACCTGTAAATCCCATGTGGTGGTCTAAGATACTCTCAGGAC
This sequence comes from Tyto alba, assembly GCF_018691265.1. Lineage (NCBI taxonomy): Eukaryota > Metazoa > Chordata > Aves > Strigiformes > Tytonidae > Tyto > Tyto alba. The sequence goes on along the minus strand of NW_024881316.1, from coordinate 35,634,713 downwards.
ATCTGTTTAGGGAACTGAATTGAGCCTTCACCATCATGAGCAAAACCTCCATCATTCCCTGAAACTCTTCTGGCTGTGAGATGAAGAACAAGCCATTTGCACACAGCTATGAGCTCTGCTAATTGTTAATTTCCTTTTGTTAAAAAAAAAAAAAAAAAATAGGAAAGGAATTAGCAGGATGTTAAAACTGCTCTAGATGATTCTCAATCCAGACATTAATACTGGAAACAAGATGGGATCCTTAATAGAGCACATTTCACTTTCTTCTAACTAAACAAAATGGTAAGAGACAGCAGGTTCATGTCTACTGTTAGCAGCTCCCTGCCTGCTTGTTGTGGTGCTCCCAGAGAGATCATCCTCAGCAGTCATGTGTTATAACCAGCTCTAGAAAATCTCGTGCCCTAGCTAATTTCCTAAATAGGTGACCCATTCATAATGTTTATTCAGAAAACATCATGCTAAATTCTTAATGATTGGGACCAAAATCTGCTTATGAAGTTGCAAAGTTATGGTTCATCACATACAGGAATACTGAAAATCAAGCTCTCACTCCTTCAGTCTCAGTACCTACAGGGCTTCTTCAGAATTTGGTCTTTGGGTTGCAGGGAGCGTTTGAAAACAGAACCACCAGATTAGTGATGCAGTAAATATATTACTTGTGCTTCTAAAGCACTGAATTCTTACAGGCCTCCTAGCAAAATCTAAAATGAATAATGTGCAGAATGTGCTAATCTGCAGAATGTAGCATGAGTGGTAATTTATGTATCTCATAAACAGCTAGTGAACTGTTATTTTACAAGCACTATTTTGAGGTTTCATTATCTCACAGAGATAAGCAAATCTGCAACCTTTCACTCATTCAGCAATCTGCAGTGCTTAGTTGCGCAAAGTTTAGGAGTTTGAATTAGAAGGTGCCACTTAAAACAGCCAATTGTTTGGAAAAGGAGTACAATACACAATTAGCAAGTACAGTGCTCAGCAGCAGTAACTTCAAGAATAGCACAGGATGCCTCATATCAGAAATAGAGTTTAGGCAAGTGCAAACCCCACTAAGATCAGGTTTGTGGAAAATGTTAGCATCCATGGTCTTTTATTTCAACCATCTCAAATAATCTTGAAAGATGTAGGGACCTGTATCATTACTTGTATCATTCAGCACCATAGCTGGCACTAACAATCATCATTGGTAGTCTTGAAACAGCCTGGAGAATGGACGTTCTTTTATCAAATGCTATTGCTTTGGATATTGGTTGAGGCATGTTCATGACAGCGCCTGCATGTTTAAAATGGTCATATTATTTTTTGAAGAGATATGAGAGGTTTTTCTCAGATGTTGGCCATATAATGAGAATTATATTTCTGTATGAGGCTACAGAGACCAGCAAAAAGTCAGAGATAGAATCACATCATCTGGTGGGGTATTATGCCCACTACATTAAATTATGCTATACCAAACTCACAGATGGAGACACCATATTAACTTTTGTTGGATAGTAGTTCAGTGGATCTTCAGGCTTTCACTTCTGTCTTCTGCTGAACCAAAACATTGAACTGTAGAGTGTCCAGCCAAATCCAAAAAAGTTCCCAAGTTATGAAATTTTCATGTGTTTTTCAGTCAAAAGGAATTCTGTGTGACTACATATTTCTTCCTGTATGTGTGGTTTCTTATTACCACTTTGTCTGTAGCAATGCACAGATATACACACACTCATTCATATGTATTCCTCATTAAAAAGCATTTTTTTTAAGTTGTGAAAAATACACTTTATCTAGCAATCTTAAGCTAAATGAGACAAACCATCAACTGCTTATGTGTGTTCTTCCTGGATTTACAGTTATTTATTGGCTCACTGATGGGTGGGAGCACATCTACTGTTTCTATTCAAAGTTGTTCATGAATTGTGTGGTCTAACCCACATAGGTGGTGGTCAGGAAAGCAGAAAACAGTGCTGACTCACTGAGTAAATATTCAGTTTCCTTTTTAAGTCTGGGGTAATTCTGAGTTCTCATCAAAGTGAGAAACTGACAGCACAAGGTAAAATTACTGATAACACAAATTAGTCTTCAGTGTTTTGATTCAGCTTTCTGTGTCACCTCATACCTCCAGCCCTCTCAATTTTTGATTTTCCACATCTACCATGCTGGAAGTGTCTTCATGTTGGATTGTTCAGTGGTTTAATGAAGTAGATTGATGCCTACCATGGCCAAACCATTTAGATACCATTTGTATATCTTCTACATTCACCATGCTCTTCAAACACAACTACTTCTACAGAAAGACCTAGTGTCATCTATCCATCAAAGGGGATACTGCGGCATCAAGATAGGGTTATCACAGACTGTCCTTGGACCTCCATCTCCAACACGAGAGTCTGCCATGTAGGGGCTTTTAATGGGAGGATGAATTCTGTGACTCAGGGTTATGGGACCAGAAAGATGCTAGGAAAGTAAGTCACAGCTCTATTGAGCTGTAACTCCAGGTATTTTGTGTGGCTTTCCCCTTGCTTCTATGATGCCACAAATCAAAGCAGTTATTATCTGGCATGTGGGACCAGGAAAGATTCTCTCTGTAGTGTCTCAGATGAAGGTACATGAAAATCATTGATAATGAGAGTGAGGCAACCAAGCAAGTCTCACACAGACCAGCAGACTCGACAGATTTGGGTATATGAAGAGAGCAAAATACTGAAAATTTGCTTAGATTAGGTTCATGCTTGAAAGGACATGGACAATTCTAGCAAGCATTATTGCTCTTCTGTGCAAGTGTTTTCTAGAAATTGGCCTTGAATGTTTAATACATTAGTCCTGCTACACAAAGGGGTCCCTGGGGAAAATCTGTCATATCTGGAATTTTGCTGAAAAGATTAAATGAGAAATAATAAAATACATAAATAAATGTTTTACTAAATATTCTGGTTCAAACACCTGAATTACTTGTAGCCCTCAGCTTTGGTGTGAAGATGTCACAAAAGTCCAGGCACAGTAAAAATAACCTGGTAGTGCAAATAAAAACCTGTTTTGATGCTGAAAATATCAGTTCCAGGTTGCACTTTCAGAAAGCCTTACCTTCTCTTTGGGTCTGAACTGGTTGCTTTTTGGAGGAGTGCACAGTATCCCAGTCTTTCTCCAGGCAGATTCTCTCAGTATATATTGAAGGCTAGTCTGTTCAAGAGGTGAGTCAGGCTCCACCACTACTTTATTCTTTAATGTATATTTACAAAGTGCTTAACAGGATGCTTTAAAAATATTAAAATGATAAAGATTATCCCACTGCAAACAGCAGGCTCTCTATCTGCTGTTCTGGAAAGCAAATTGGTTTTCCTCTTTCCTTTCAGGGTACCAAATTCAGACCATGAAACAGCAAAGACAGATTTTTTTTAATAAATCAGTGCATAGCTTCATTACCCAGTATACTACCTTAGGGCACAGCAGTTGAGTAAGAGCATATGTCATTTCTGAACTGCAAAATAGTGCACTGTGCCACTGAGCAAAAACAATTCCATTTTTGGGGGGTGGTTTTCCCCTGTATTTTGGTCTAAGTTAAATGTATTGGAAGCATTGCATTTCTGCTCTTAAACCATTTAAAGTATACCTCTTTAGATAACTTGCCAACCTTTCATATGGACTTCACTAGTGTGAGCCCTGTATTTGGTTAAACAACTGCTACAGAGCAACTGTTTTGTGGTCAGGGCAGTTATATTTCTGTCAGGTTCTCTTTCTGTCTTTGAATGATGATTTTCTTTCACTTCTGCATTGAGACATTTACTAAAATCAGAAAGATGGTCATGCAATGACAGTCCTCTTCTGATCTTTTGAGGTTGTGTATTCCCTTTGTTTCTGTAACTACTTTTGAAATACTACATGATAAAAACATTTGCAGTATCAGTATGCAATCACCTAAAAATGCTCAGACACAGGTAGAAGGGTAGGTCTGACAATATAAGAGTTTGTAAAATGGGCCATAAATATGTTCCAAATAAAATTAAATATAAATAACTATCTCCTGATGAAAATTCTGTTTCTTTGTTATATCCTTGCTGTGAATCCCTGTCTGTGAGATAGGGTAAGTGTGGTATAAAAGCTGGTTGAAATTTTTCATTCAAAACATTCTTTTCTGACTATCAATAAGTGATGTATTCATGAAGGGTACATAAGACACATCTAACATCAGTTTTCCTTCTGTGCTCTACAGAATCTGGGGAGATTGTCTCAAACTTCACTGCCTCCAATCCTGGACACTTTCAGCTCTATGGCTCCACCTGATCAAAGTTCCCCTGTCTTCACCTAGCTTTGCAGCTCCATAAAGCACAGAAAATAGACATGTATTAATCTGGAAACACCATTCTCTACTACACCCAGGAGTGTGATTATTCAAAGTGATTTGGACTTTCATTTGAACATTTTGAAATTAAATCAATATTTTATCTTTTTTTTTTCTCTTTTCCAGTTGAAAATACTTTTTTTTTCATTCCAAAAGCCAAAATATCTGGGAAAAAAATATTTATGAATCTAAAGACATATTGCAATTTTAAAGTTTTCCTTTAAAATAATAATTGAACAGCATTCCCAAATGAAAAAATGTTGGTTTTAAGTGGCAATATCTCTTGATTGAAGTATTTCAGTTACTGGTGGAGCTATTCAGGAAGGATGCAGCAGACACACTTGTGACAGTCTGTATTTAAAAAATGTCTGTGTTTTATGACACTTCTGTTGTGTAAAACTCAGCCCTTCAATCATGACCATAATCTACAGAGTATCCTAGAGTCCAGCTATTTTGGGTTCAATTCTTCAGGGACTGGATACAGCTGAGTAATTTAAATCCACAGGACTCATCACATGCAGTAAGTAAAATACCTACATAATTTGCACAGAATCAAGATCAGAATATTGTTCTGTCAAGCTCTCCAAGAAGAGACCACTGTTTTAAAGGTCTTCCAAGTTGTTTTTATGCAAGAAAGCATAACTAAAAAAGAAATCACTCAGAAGCTCTTAACTGCAAATCTAATTGTTACTCCACCTTGTGTGACAGTTAAACTAAATGGAGACCCACTGGAATATCACAAAGAAATCAATTAAATCAGACTTCACTGTAGAACAACAACAAAAATCTGTAAGAAATTCAATACTTGCTGATAGCTAATATGCTTTTCTTCCAAGAGAAAACACCAAACTGTATTTGCAAAATAGAAGAATAGTATGCGGTTTTCTTTCAGGGCTGGCAACTTCTTAAGGGAGCATATTGCAAAGGTAATATTACAGAAGGAACCCGTCTGAGAAACTGAAAGGATAGAGCTGGCTGTCTATGGAATCCATATATTAACATTGAAGGGAGCTCAAGAAGAGCTCTGTAGTTTTCAGAAGAGCTCCCAGTCTTATCTTTAACATTTAACACAGTTAAGAGTGAAGCCACCTTCATAATCCATGGTAATTCAGGCACCTGGAAATTATGCAAAATTAGTCACCATAAACTAATCACTGCTGAGATTTTCTTGAATATTTATCCGTTGCAGTAGAACCAAGTATCTTTATGTACTCCAGAAATAAAAAAAAAAAAAAAAAAAAAAAGACTCAGAGACTCTCAGAATCCATTTCCTTCTCAAAATGGAGATGTGACTAATGATTCAGCCAATCATCCAAATGTGGGAAAGCCCACCTAAATGACACTGTAGTTGCTGATATAATTTATCCTAATGATATCACTACCTTAGGATCATTTTCTCATTTCCTTTTCATGCCTTCTGAAGCCAAAGCTATTCCTAAGGGGAAAAAGGTATAAAAGTAGTTGTTAAAAGAATGAGGATGCCCTACTTTGAAGTAGCCTAAAGCCCTTTAAGATGCATTGCAGGGGCATTTGAGACTGTACCCTGAATGTCCATCAGCATCAAATTCACAGCACCATCCAGAATGCCACAGGGGCTTTCTTTCTCCATTGTTTTGGAGTTAGTAGCTGATGCTACTACCTTTGACTATGTGCTTATAAAACAGTTTCTCGGTCTTCTGTCTGTTTAAATAGTCAAAGTTCCATTTACATTTAGAGCACTGGCCACATTCCATCCTTGTACCTCAATGATTACAGCTTCAAGTAGGATACTTTTTCCGTTTTCATCACTGGCATTATGGTAGTGAGGCTGCTGGTCAGTGCACACACAGTCATACAAGCAAATGTATATGCAGAAAGTCATCATCAAACTCTACAGTAATTTGAGGAAATCTTGAAACCATGTGAAGATTGTCTAGTAATACTCAACAGTAATAAAGTATAGCCCATATCCATTAAATCCATTAAATGCTTGACCATGAGAACTGTGGGACATGATCTTGAAGTTTGTTCTGTAATAGGAAGTAAAACTGCTCTGGTCTCAAAAGTCTGGCAATGTAGGGCTCTTATCTCTCCCTGCTGCACTGAAATCAGTACTAATATATTCTTAGATACTGAGATCAGCATTCACATCTGTGTCACATCATTGAAACAATGACTGACCCATTGTAAGTGCCATATAAATGCTTACAGAAGTAGTACTAAAGTGCAGTGACATGGGTACAAACAGCAGTCATACTCATCATGCTTATTTTCTAAAAAGCACAGAACCAAAATGAATTGTCATTGCTGCTGAGACTTTTACTTCAGTTACACGTGTGGTTAACCTGCAGAATTTCCATCTGGTTTCCTCCTATCACCTCTTTGCCTGATGGGAATCATAGCTCCCAGCTAACTTTCAGAGTCTGCATGTCATATTTCAGCACATCATCTGATTCCAGGGATAAGGACAGAACATACTGCATGTCAACACTGTAAACCATAAGCAAGTTATTGGTATGCAAGGTGTAAATCATTGCCTAAAGGAGATTTTAGTCTTATGTTACAAATCCTCCAGGTCAAAAATAGTTCACAGGTAAAAAAAATAAATAAAATAAATGTGGAAGTGAGATTATCTTCATTTAGCTGGCCTTGTTTTCATCCTTATGGACTTTTAACATATTTTTTGAGGGCTCTGAACTTCAAATCTCTTTCAGTGATTTATTATGTATTTACGTACCTTAAAACTTTGACCTTCAAATAATCCTACTGAATGTCACAGGATGTTGTCCCTTTAAACCAAGATTGAGAACCAATATGCAGGACTGTCTGTTCTTGACCTAGTTAGTGCTGAACTTTCTGTTACACAAGGCAGAAAATAAAGTTGGAGCACTGCATACTCTCCTGCTCACACAAAACTGGCACTCTACCCTCACCACAGATCAGTCAATGATCAGTACTTGTATCAAAGATGTAATTTCCTTACATAAGGGAAACTTGAGAAGAAACTGTCAGAGATTTTTGCTCCTTATGAGCTTTGACCTTTTTGAGGCACAACCACTTTTTCAATTATGTTATGCAGCACCCAATACTACAGGTCCTTCTCTATGGCTGTAACTCTTTGGCCACGGTGCAATATAGCATTTTCTGAAGTGAAAAGCTTGGCATGGCTTCTTAAATTTTAAAATATGTATTCATGTCTTGTCCAAAGAGCTAAGCTGAGACTGAGCTTCTTTCTCCTTGGTATTAATGAGTCATGTAGTAATATAAACCCCTGCTCCTGTAAGTCAGCAATCTAAATGGCCAGATTGATACAGAAGAGGTAACTGAATCTATGTTAGCAATTTCAAGAAACATCATACTTGATGCACTTGTCTGAATTTGCATACATGAATCTACTGTCTGTGAAAAAATTATACTTGTGCAGAAATGTTTGAAAATGAAAAAATCCTGATCTGGACATCCTCTGTATGCAGATCAAGAGCATGCAGTTGGATGGATGTGCTTTTCAAAAAGTATGTTTAATGTCTGTAAAAAGCACAGGCACAGCAGAGCACTTACAGCTCTGCTGCCCCTCTTCTCTTACTACACATGAATAAATTTATATTTTCTATTTCACATTTCTTATCACATGTTCTTACAGCCCCATGGAAGGTACCTTTCCTCACCATGCAAACAAAGAAGCATGAGAGCAGAAAGACATTCCTCTATGTGTCATGTACCTTACCTCGTGCTTGCAAAGGCTATAACAGATCTGCTAGATAAGCTGGAACCTTAGTTTGGGGCTTGATGAAAACATCCATTGGCATTGCTATTACTATGTGAGTTTGTAAGCTGAGAATTGACAGTCACAATCAGGCTTCTGGAACTAATTACAGTGATCTCTTTTCAGGCACTCAAAAATGAGCTTGATACTATGTTGTCAGAGCTGTTCCAAGTATGTTGGTGTGAATGTAAATTTGCCCTCCAGTTTGTTAAATGTCTTGCAGTGATTTTAGTAATGGTCAATGTAGTGGCTAATTCACCATTCCATTCTTATTTTTGCTTCAGGCCATCTTTAGTCTTAAGACTCGACTCTGAAAAACCTCTATAGTTTTTTTTTTAATATTAGGCAGACAGATTAAATATCCCTGTCAGCATGCAGGAGATACATTTTCTCTATTCTGTCTGCAGAGCTCCAGGAACCATATCCTCACAGTATCCTGTGTGTTGAGTCCCCACAAATGTTATAAAATTACATCACTACGTTTAAAGTAGATGATGACAATGAATTGCTATTCTGCCTTCGATACCACTGTTTCCTCTAATACCAGCACTACCCACTTCTCAAGTGATGCTTGATGTTGCAGATCTTACAGTTCTGTTTTCTAGTGGAGAAGAAATCTTTAGTACAGATTTAAGGTACACCCCGAATGCAACTAGTTTTACTCATTTCTGGCACAGAGAAGGACAAAATTCAAGTGGACTGATCTCTCTTCAGAGTTATCATAACTCCATTGACAAGATCACAGCCAACCCTGCAAAAAAATCAACAGCACCCAGGTGACCAAGACTAAAGATTTCCTCACAGCCTGAGAAGAAAGAGAAGACACTATGCAAAAGAAACCTTTGGGAAGGTTATTTTCATTTGATAAGAAAGACATAATTTTATGGAAACTTCCTATGTGTCAAGTTGGCTGTTGGACTAAATGATCATTGCAGGTCCTTTCTAACTGAACCACTCTATCCAAGTTCTTAATGTCCCTGTTTTCCTTCCTTGCTACTCCACCTGAGCCCCACAAATTGGGAATTGACTCATAACCCTTCACCACTCAATAACTTAAACCTGTCCCAGACTCAGATTGAGCACTTGCACCTGATCCATGCTGCTACATGGCTTGTACACTCCCATGTGTAGTCTTCCCCCAAGACCACCTTGCATTCGCACACACAACACACAGACTGGGTTCAGGGTTCAGCATGAACCAGAGACTAGGCCCAGTATGGATGATTCTGATTTTGGCTGAAAAGTGGGTTCCCATGCCACTTGTCCTCCACCCCAGAGGGTGATCCCTAAGTCATCATTATATTATAGACACAGCCTAGTAGGCTCATGATTCAAACTATCTTGTCCTAGCCTAGACTGAAGCAGTCCCCTGCTAGCCATTAGTTCTATTGATCCTCCAATAGTTATTTCTACTTTCAGCCTCAAACCCAAACAGTACATTGTTTAAAATAATGTATTCCTTTCACCTAAGTAGAAAATACTCAGAGTAATACTTCTCTTTTCTTGTGCTGTGGCTGACTGAAATATAATTGGGTTTCCATAAGATTCACTCAGTTGCTTTGAAATAAAATGAGTTTATCTTAGAAGTAAAAGGTCATATTGTGAAATCAAGATGAATCTCCTACTGTTTCTTATCTGAGCAAACAAAGGTTCTGAAAGAAGAAATTCACATGAGTGAGGAACAGTAACTGCAAATAAGGGAACAACTTTATTAATAGGTTTGTGACACTCATACCTCTAGCAGCAAAGAATGGACACATAGATCCTGGGCTGCCTCCCAGATCCATGGCGATGTGTGACAACCCTTTACTTCACCTTAGTATTACACAAAAATTCAGTGATCTCGGAAATATAGGATTTGACTTACTCAGTCGTATATACCAAATACAAGTATCAAATAGGACAAGGATGTGTCCTAATGAGAAATTTATGAACACAGTGATCAAGAGACTAACACTGGGACTTCATCTAGAGTGATATTTAACTCACCTACTCATCACATCTAGAAGTTGTACATCTAGTGTACACTGGTCATTTTAGTTGCTTCAATAATTAGTGGAAAGAGTCAGGTGCCTGCAAATGGTGACTAATTCCATCCATTTTGGACCCCTATTTTGGAGAAGATAAATTGCATCCTGGAGATGGCTGTCTAGATCAAACTAACCCAACATTTAAATAGCGAAGATGAGGAGAAGTGGATGCCTTCTTCTGGTAATTTGCCAATGAAAATCCAGCTGCTTTCCATGACCATCTTTTTTTTTTCATCAAACAACCATTTAAGCAGTACATTGTTTTGTATCAATCTATCAGTGTTTCTTCTTGCTGTCAAATGTCCAGTCTGTATCTCCACTGTGTCCAGGTGTCCTGTCTTTCCTTCCTTTTAATAGTAATGATCCACTAAATCACCATCTTCTAATAGCTTACTCACCTCTGTTGTGAGGCTTACTATGTGCTGCACAAAGGCTAGGCAATTGGGATGTAGAGGACGTGACTTATTACGCTCATCATGTTTGTTTCACTGCTTCCTTATCTTCTCCCCACTTGTTTGTTTAACTCACATACTATATATATGTAAGTTTATGCTTTAATTGTGAATCTTTGGTGCAATTAATCTATTTTTTATCTACATCTGATACCACAGATAACATAACGGTGCTCAGATCCTCAGAGCAGTGCCTAGCTGTTACCATAATTTGGATAAATAGCAATATTAAACTACAGTTGTACACAAAAAGGGTAAAAAAATAACATAAATTAATCATGGATGAATGACTGTTTCCATTAGCATTCATTGAGCCATGAATCAGTGCAGGATTAAGTATTTTTAAATTGATACTCTACATACCTCCATCTATCTCTCCCCGTGAGGAAAAATTAAATATCCTGAAAAAATCTTGTCAATTTTCCAAAGAAAGTTGACTATTAGATGTTACCTACAGGGACAGTTTGCACAGAATAACTCTTGAACAATTTATAGTTGATTTCCTATATGACTGCTCTTATTCAAGGATAAATGTTACTGCTTTTTGCAAATGATCTTTATCCACTATGGATAAAGTCCATTTAAAACACAATACTTGCATTCTGGAGTGAGCATGTCCAATCAGCTATCCTTCCCACCACTGACAATTGATGCTCAGTCTCCTTACCTTTGACACAGACTATCAGATTCAGTTTATAGCAATATATCAACCTTCTTTGCAAGTAAGGCATCAGATCTTGAAAGTCCATCTAGACTTTTTTTTGTATGTTGAACTGGGACTTGACTCATTTTTCCCTGACGTAAATGGGGCACAAGCCTTAATCTTTTCAACATCTCACTTCTGGGAATACAGGAGTTATTCCTGGTTCTATGTGCCCAGTCATTTTCAAAGTACTTAGGAAAATTCATTAGCAAAGATATGAAGTCTATTCACCACTTCTTAAAAAAACAGGACAAAGAAAAAGCTTAATAGCTTGTTTTCTGCTAAAAATAAATTACTTTCCTGCATCAAACAGAGTTTTACAGAGTCTGATTCCAGTAAATAGGTATTGGTTGTGAAAAAGGCTTGAAAATCAAGACTCTCCAGGTTATTGGAATTTCTCATGTCTCTTCATAATCCTTAATGTAGCACGTTCTCAATTTACACACTGCTAAACTGAAGACTGCAATGAAACTTTGTTTTATAATATATGATAATTCTTCAGTTTTCTGTTATTTTTATTAAACGTTTTGAATTTCTTAAATAAGAGCACTACGTAAAGTGCATAGTATTTTTGCTGTAAAACCACAGGACTTCAAGACATATCTGCTTAGAATAAGCCAAGTCAGAACAAAAGTAAGTCTGTACATGTAGCTTCTGAGTATGTTGTGGTTTGGGCCTGATCGGCAACCAACCACCACAGCTAATCACCCTCCCTTCCCCCTCCCCACCTGGGAATGGGGGAGGGAATTAGAGGGGTGAAGGGAGACTCGCAGGCTGAGATAAGAACAGTTTAATAATGGCAATAAAATGAAAACAATAACGGTGATGGGGGGAGAACAAAAAGAAATATATAAACAGGCAATGTACAGTGTAATTGCTCACCACCCGCTGACCAATCCCCAGCCCGTTCCCGGCCAGCGACCCCGAGATACCAAGATCCCACAATCGCAATCCCGGAAGCGAGAGAGCTCCTTCCCAACCACCCCTTCTTTATATAGTGAGCGTGACATTCCATGATATGGAATATTTCACTGGCCAGTTAGGGTGAGGTGCTCTGTCCATGCTCCCTCCCTGCTCCCTGTGCCCTTGCGCACGGGCAGGACATGGAGAGTCAGAGAGTCCTTGAAGTCTCAGCAGCAGCTGAAAACATCAGTGTGCTATCAGCATTTTTCCCATACCAAACCCAAAGCTAAATCCAAAACACAGCACTCATCTAGTCCCTGAAAAGGAATATTAACTCTATTTCAGCCCAAACTAAGACAGTATTTAAGATTGCCAGTGTTGGAGCAGACCAATGAAGAGCTAGCCTTGTTTTAGATGCTGAGGATTCACTCTTTTGACCACTAGAAATATCATCCAACTGAAGACACACAATTCCCAATTTGAAGCTGCATGTAGCTAACATGTGAAGGGTCAGTTTTGGTGCAGTGGGAAGTACTTTACTCCTGTAGGTCACCACCTGCACATGGAACGTTCTTAGATATAAACATTCCCACAGAACATGAGGAACAACTTGTTTATGAGAAGAAACAGCGCACCCGTTTTTCTCAGTCCAGCAATACAGAAGTTCAGAGGTTGATATAAGTGTTCCCCAGCAGAAATAAACTGTGAACTGCCTTTAACAACTTTTTAAAGTGATTCAAGTAAAGGATATCTCAAAGAGGCAGTGATGGACTGTGAAACATTTCTACTGTAGGACAATGGTTTGACTATGAGCCGGTCATATGGTTTAAAAGTCTTTACCATTAGAAGCAGTACAGTGGTCTATATAAAATGGTGTTGTGGAATTAGGCAGTTTCACATCACAAAAAAATGACACCACTGCTACTGGAACTAACTGAACCCCTCTGTTTGCAGTGCTAGCAGTGAGATTAAGCATGAGAGAGCAAATGTTCAGTCAGCTCCCTTCCTGAAGTGGACCATCCGCATCGGGACAGACTAACCAACGCCCTCATCGGGGGCAGAGGCAGGGGCCACTAAGTATTCCCACCCTCTAAACACTTCTGCAAATGTGTTCTGCAATGCATTTTCATAGTGCAGAAAAATAGCACATCGTTGCTGCTGTTTAGTACCTGGGGTACGGATTACATCAAACAGAAATCAGGAGTGAGGTTACCTGATGGGCAAGCAAAACTATTAAGAACCCTCACCATTTCTCATGTAGCATTTCTCCCAAAGCGTGACTGTCTGCGTATTCCTCTGAGCAGAACTTGCATGGCTATCTTTAACAGCACCATCTGGTGATTTCCAGCGCTGTAACAGATTTTGCTTGAACGAACTGGGCATGTAAAAAATTATCACTATAGCACCTGAAGGTTGTGTGAAGGGCTCATCTTCTGAGTAGGAATCAATTATGTAGCTTTTCAGTAACTAATAGTAATGTGTCCTAACTAGAAGCAAATGCATACATTTTTTGCAAACACTATAGCCAGTTCTGTAAAAATCCGCCTCTGGATGATGTTGAGGAAACACAAATTGGGTGCATGCAGCTGCTGCTCTTTTGAAACGCTTCTGTTTTACATTTTGAGACAAGTTTTGTAAGTATCTGTTTCTACATTTGAAACCCTGTATAATATGCATAGTTTCTTTATGAGATGTGATATCCTGTTTAGACTTTTTTGATTTTATGCCAGAAATAATACATTTCAAGCTTACGGTACCAGACCAAAAAAAAAAAAAAAAAAAGAAATTATAGAATTATAGTGCCTTACAGACATAGAAGAGATGTTAATTTTTAAAGGTGTTCATTTAGATATAACTAAGAAATGCCAATATTAGGTTGGAATAATTAGAAAGAATTATGTGGGGAGGAAACAGTCTATAATAGGAAGTTCTGATGAATATTTCAGTGATTGGAATCACTATTTTTTTTATTTGGGTTAGCACTGTACAGTATATCTACCAAGCAAATAAAAATGAATCTAAGGAAGCCAGGAAAAGCTTTAGGAAAGTTAATGCAGTCAAAACAGTTGACCAGTTATTATATTGCCAACTTCTTGTGCTACAGCTCTGAGCTTCATGGCTTAGAGCCCACGTATCTCCCCAGGAGCCCAAGCCCGCAGCCAGGGCGAAGGAGGCTGTGCTGGAGGGGCTTCCACACAACAGGTGTTGCTTTTGTTTTGCTGCTCTCTGGAATGCCCTGGCCTCTGATCTGAGACATTCTGCTTGTTCTTCCCTGCTCTTAAGACCATTCTTGAAGAAACACTCTCTTTACCTAAATATCTGACACTGCAATGTTTTTAGATAATGTGCTATTAGCATTTAAGATATAGTTTATATCAGGGGTTAGCATGCCTTGTTGGAAAGGTGTCTTGCAAATAAAATGTACTTTTGGTTAGCACATAGACCTGATATAAATACCCTGAATCTGATGTTATCTGTGGATATCACATGTACTCAGAAACTTCAGCCCAGGGCATTTTTAAGAATTAATATCCAACATAACATGTGGAATACATCAAAGACTCTGATTCAAGGCATTTTACTTGGAATTTTTTGAAGCCAGAAGTTGAGATCAGCCTGTTCAGATGCATTACTGCTAAGAATACTAGTTGAAAAATAACACTGGACTTACAAAAGCCTAGCTTTACATTTTATACTAACTTCTATTTCCAATTTAAAACGTGATTCAGGTTCTATGTTGAAAAATAATCTGCAAGTGTAGGAAGGCCTGCATGCACAGTCTGTAATTACAGCAATAAAGTAGAAGGAACTGCTTATTTTGTTGGTTTCTTTTTACAGAACCATTTCCACATCCTCTGTTGTGTGGTGGTTTTTCCAAAAAAAAAAAAAAAAATGTGCACATGGTGAGGAGCAGAAAATCCCCCATGGGGTACGTTGATCTTTCCACGATGCAAATGGGAAGTGAAAATAGATTCAATTTTCTTTGAAGCATTAATGGCTGAATGTAAACCACACCAGCATAAATCCCAGTGTAAACATTCGTGAATGACACCCAAGTTAAATAGGAAAAGGGGAAAATAAGTCTGAGTCAATCCAGTAGCAACCGAAGTGCAAAATGCTATTAGAATCATTATTTGCCCATCTTCCTGAGGAGATTTCCCCTATAAAAATGGAGAACTGTACAGGATTAGACCTTAAATGCATCTGTGCAAAAGATGTGGCTATTTAACATGCTATCAATGCAAAGGAGAGGAGCTATGTGCTGTCAAAGGACAGCAGTCCTGGGAGGATGAGGGCAACCTGCAGCTACCTCATAACTCTGGCTCTTTCCCTCTGCATTCAAGTGAATGGCCCAGCAGAGCTACGCTGCGATGACCTGGATTTCACAGCTGGACAGTATCAGTAGTATTTACTAGTACTAGTTAGGTTATGGCAGGGTCCAGATGTTGAGATCCAGGCCACAAGCTGCTGCCTATTATAACTTCACAAAGAAGGCACCAGGCCGTGGGTTAGATGACTTCCTGACAGAGAGATTTTAAGTCACTGGTAGCTGACTCACCTCAGCTGTAGCTGAAGTTGTGTGTCTAAGACCATGAATATTGGAAATCATCCCCATACTACACAAAATAAATTCAAAAAGTGATCTTCGGGAGATACAGCCAGTGGCAAGACATGCCTACACAAAAAGATGTGCTTGCACAAGATGATGGTCAGCGCATATCTAACATATTCAACCATTTTCAATGTTAATGATGCACAAAGAGAGGCCTCTGTGCCTCTGCAAATCAAGGTAAAAGCAACAAACTGTCCAAGAATCAAAGCCAATAATTTTGCCTGTTTTTCTTTTTAGGGACACAGCCATCTCTGTTGCACTGCCTTTACTGCCTAAACTACTTAAACATGTAAGAGGGCAATGAAAAGGGGAATTAACTGTTAAAGGAAAAGAATGTGGTTCAATTTCTCTTGTGATAAAGTTTTATTATGTTACTTCATCTACTTGTTCTAACTCAAATTCACTGTGGTAGTTAAAATTTCAGTTTAAAAATAAATATATTTCACATGGGGAAAAAACATAAAGAAACTAGATAAAGAGTAGTCCAGCCACATTAGAAAGCATACAATCTATAAAAAGACTCCTCCCCATTCCAGAAAAACTCCCAAAGCTGTTTACAATCAAGTCAAACACAATGCAATCTGAACTAAAGATGCTGATTTTGCAAACAATACCATGTAGGTGGAGGTGGACTGATGTTAACTTCAGCAAGATTTTACAAGGAGTTATGAAAATTAAACAGTGTAGACAGGGCAAAAAATCCAAGAATGCTCAAAGATTGGTATGTGAAATTTGCATAATAAATAAAATGCAAGTGAAAAGGGTTTGGGGTTTTTTTTAGATAAAAAGATGGATAGAAGCTCTTTACTAACTAAGACGACAGCACTGTCTTGTAACACTGTGCCTGTGAAAATGGTTTTACTTTGTGATGTTAAATTAATGATTGTTATGTATATAAACACACAGATGTTAAAATGTTTCAGCTGCATCTGGACACTGTATTTATGTTTGAGAAACAGTACCTTTACCATAAATATAGACAGGTTATATTAGGTTGAATAAGTATTAACAGTTGCAATTGCAAACACTCTCCTCACAACGCTGCAGTCACTTAGCTGCAAACAGCCAAATTAGTGTCCCCACTACCAGATAGCCAAGGGCTAATGGAGGTTGATGGGAACTTGCCTTTCCCTGCTGTTGCATTCACAGATGTCCCTGACCCCAGAGCGTAAGCAAAGTGAGGATTCTCTCAGTATCTTTGGTTGAGGTTGCTTCACATTAAATCATTGCTAAACTTTCATGGGTGTGGGAAGAAGTTCCCAGATTATCCACCTGCCTGACAAGTGTCCTCATCATAGGTTAGAGATATTTTTGTCTTAGAGCTGGAGTATGCCACATTCAAGTAGAAGATGTTGTTGGCTGAACATTAGGCCACTCACATGAGTTCAGTTCCCTATCAAAAATCACACAGACAATTTATTAGTGAGCGTACTTCTCAGATGACTTACGCAACCAGCAGCCTCGCAGTACTTTGAGGAACAGCTCCCTCCACCCTGCTTCAGCAGGTCCTTATTCCTGTTGAGCAAAGCAGCTACCAGCAAAATTCGGCCCAGTCTTTCTCTCCACGCCTACATTTCAGTGTTACCTACAAACTTTCTGGTGGATCTCTTCCATCCAAGATACTCAAGCACTAAATATGCAGGAACAAAGGAAAGCAGCAGCCGTTTCTAGCAGCTTTGCAATCTTATCCTTCATTTCTTCTGCATTTCTTGCAATCAAACAAAACATTTAGTCTCAACTTGAATAGAGTGTTTTGTGGCAAAAAAAATGCAATATATTGAGGAGGCTTAGGTGAGAATCCCAAACAGATTTACATTTGGATCCTCCAGCCTGGATTGCCTGTCCTCACCTCTATTTTGACAGCCAAAGAAACAAACAACAGCAACAAAAAATCACTTATGCCTAAAGCTCTAATTGTGATGTTTCTAACTGGCAGAGCAGTAGCTAAAGACACTGTTTAGCCGAGTCCTGAACATATAGTAACACAACACTCTTATTCTAACTTCACTTGAGCAATTATTGTGACTTTCAATATCAATCCTAATTATAAGACTAAAATGCTTTCATAAATAATTTTAAACACTGTTCTAATGACTAATAAATATAATGAAGAGCAAGCATAAAGTAGGATGGATCCAGTTAAATTACTTTTCAGTGTCCAATATCCATGACATGTTTAATGATTAGAATTCTGTCCATCTATAAATAATTATAATTATTTGTATTTATTACTATCAAACCCAGTAATTTGGCTAATTACTACAAACTGTAGTTAACATATTTTCAGTTTGCAGTAATAAGCAATTTCTTATTTTCTAATTATCACCATGTCCTTTAAGTCTCTTATTCCTGATGCCATTTGGCTTTGATAAAGTGTCAGAAATAAGCCTTGCAAAGTTTTTAGCAATATATTCTTCTCTATTGAAAGAATAGATTTTCATCAGTACATGAGTATCTCACTATATATTACCAATATATTACACTATATATTGTGGCCTGTAGTTTTCAGTGGCGATTGGACCATTCAATGGCACTCATATCCTGATAGCCCTCTTTGTCTTCTACATAATGGCATGAAGTCCCCGTGAAAGTCACTCTGAGAGCTGCAGCAGTTTTGAAATCAGAGTTTGAGTCTTACTGTAACAGGTTCCCATTAGTTCAATTCTATAGACTTCACTGGAATTACTCCTCATTTACAGAAGTATCATAATTAGATTGTGACTGTTAGAACTAGCCTTGAAAAATTTGACATATAAACTACCTCAGTTCAAAAGCATTTGAAGAAAGCGATATGACCAGAACTGGTCAGAAATTCTCTAGCAGAATATTTTTATGCAAGGGAATATCGTTTCACAGAAATCAAAATGTTCTGTGAAGGCCTTTCAGTACATCATTGAGCAGGGTTCCTTCAGGACCCAGACTGCCAGGCAGGTTTCCAACCTCACCTACTCTGTCCACCTCACCTACTCCCTCAGCAAGGCACATGAGGGGCTGGTAGACAAGTGAGAAATCCTGGATTTCACCTCCTCAGGTCACCAAGTGCACCACAGCCTGTCTTTGGGGCAATTTTGTAGGCTCCTACAGCTTCCAGGTTCCTAATTAGCAAGGGGACAAAAGTCTGGCTTTCCAACTCATTGCTTCTCAGCAGCCTGAGTTCCCAGGCTACCATCATTTTTGGTTTCAACTCATTGTAGCAAGAAGTCACCAGCCTCATGGCTGGTGACTCTGAGTAGTCTGTTAGAAGGATCACCCTTATAAAACTTAGATTTACTTTAGTTGAAAATATCATAATTCCTGTCATTAATTCCTTCACGAAACAGAACAGCTTTTTCTCATGTAACTCTAATTGGGACTGCCATTGTGCATCAGGATTTTATGAGTGCTGAATTGTAACTTTTTTTCCTTTTGTGCCTGATCACTTTCACACATCCCGATTCACAGTTTGGACAGCTCAGAAGTCTTTCACATTTTGTGAGAATATATAGTTCAGGTCACCATGTATCCACAGGGAAGTTCAGACTACAGGGATGCACTCTTCAGAGTCTTGAGCCTTTCAATATTATTTGTCACCTCACAGAGAGCCTGCAAAGCAATTTTCCATTCTAACTTGTGTTTTATATCTAGCAGTAGATACAGTAGCAGAAGTGGGAGCAATTCAAGGTATTTTCACAGACTGCAAATACCAGACCCATAAAACTATGGGAGATTGTTCAACTTCCAATTCTATTAATGATACAAATAAAGTCTGAAGATTAGCACCGTTCAATCCTCTCCCCTGAAAATGCTCTGAGCTGGGAAAACTTGGTTTTGCTGCTCACTATTTGCGTTTTCAGTGAGATGAAAGAGCTCTTGAAACAGAAAGGGAATGGAAATTTCCTTGTACTGATCAGAATAAAGATGTTTATTTTAAAAAGAGAGGAGCTGGTTCTGACTGATGCTAGGAAAAAGCACGCATGTACATGTTAGATTAGAGGAACCATTCATGATTCATACATTCTTATCCAAATGTTATCCCTGCAGTGCTACCAAAGTCAGTGTCAGCTCATGTTACCAAATACACAAGTGTTGGCCTTGAAACAGACCTGCCCAAGGGCTAGTTTAATTGACACAGCCAGCTTTTCTAAAAATGTGTGTTTTCAGATTCGCAAGCTTGATATATTGTTACAATGCATCCCCTTGTAGTCTTTCTCCACGCCTTGCCATCTCACAAGACCTTCACGGCTCAGTCAGTTTACCCTGTTACCCTCTGAGAAACCCAGTCTGGGTGCCACAGATTCCCTGTGTGATCTTGGCAAGTCATTTGGGGTCAGAATTTTACTCACACTTAATTTGAAAGTTGTTCCCTTGGTTTTAGTGGGATGACTCAAGGGGTGAATTACTGCACAGGGAGAGTGGAGTTGTGAAACTTTAGCCCTTTGGATATTTTTGTAAGGTCCAGCTCAAGAATCCTACATTTGCATCTGGGTACATGAATGAATAGTCCTTTTGATCCTAAATAAATTTGGGAAAGACCACTTCTGAAGAAAAAGTGTTGCAAGAGACAATTTTCTTGCTTTAGTCAATCCAAGGAGCTCCTTTGACACTTTGGGATTGGTATACATTAAGATGCCACTTATTTTACTAAAGGATTTGGATTTTCAAATACTTTAATTAACACCGAGTTCTTCCTTACTACATCAATGACAATTCTTATGAAAGACTTCTTTCCTCCTTGTAGTCATGGTGGTGAAGTTGGTCCTCGATAGCCAAAATGGGGCAGTGGATAGCCGCCCAAGGTACTGTAATGCACAGATTCAGTGTTCCTCCCTGTTGAATGAACTGTATCTTACCAAGTGCTTAAAAGCTGGTCACTTCATTTTGCTTCTTAAAATAGAGAAATGCCACTGATTTTAAGTGCTTCATTCCTTGGTCTCTCCTGAGCACATTTCTGCTTGGTTCACAGAGGAGCAGGAGAAGATGTGGGAAACAGATTTCTAGTTCTTTCTTCCTATTTCCTTAATTTTTTTTGTCACCTTCCTACTAGTCTGGTTAACATAACATGTTTACGAATAGCTTACTTTTCTAAAGTCAGAGAACTCCAGACAAATTAGCACTCGAGTAAATACATTTCTTTCTCTGGGTGGTAGCTCAAAATATGAGATCTGATGAAGAGGTCAGAGACATTTGCACAAAGGTTGTGGATAATGTGGATGACAGTGGAAACCTGAGGGCAAATGTACTTTCCATCAGCTTTCTGAGAAAAAGCACTCTTTCTATGTAATCAGCTTTGGTGTTTAGTGGTTTGAAAACTTTTATATGAATCCCAATGTAGGCAATTAGCTTTGGCCACTCACGATCAGGAATTTGAGCCTAGACCTATACAAAAAAACTCAAAGGCTCTGTAAGCACCTCTTACATGTTTGTGCATTTATTTGCTTCCCACTCTCCAGTCCTGAACTTCTTTGATCATTCCTGTGTTGGAAAATTGCTCAACACAAGACATTTTATAAGATTTGCTCTCATAAATTCAAAACTAGAAAGATTTTCTTATCTGGGTTAGCAAATGTTTCTGAGAGGTGGTACCTGAGGCTGTCAGCCTAATCCAAGGTCAGAGATATCTAACGCAAGACAAAATTCAGCAGTAAGATCAAAAGCCCTACAGATGAGAAAATGCTTATACTCTTTTCATGCCCTGTGCAACTAAACAGGCCAGGTATATTATGCAACTTGCTCTTTACTTGGCTTTTATGCAGAAAGGAAATGGAAAACCAATGTAAAAATTATCTATATCATTCATGCTCATTGATAGTGGTTTTATACTTGCCCAGACTTTTTTTCTGTACCACTGAAAAGTGGATTTTGGCAACTGAGTGGCTGGCTCAGACACATTCTTTGGAGATAGATCTTTGGTTGCTAACATCTCTCATTCCCAAACCATAAACATCTGTGTAAAGTGCCTGTAAGGCATAAAGACTGCATAAATTACAGAATACCAAGGTTTGGTTTCTCAGCTTCTGCCATCTACAGAACAAAAATATTACCATGAAGTTTTGTTTCCTTATATATTCCCTTTGTAAACCAGCAGCCTAACCTAATTACAGCTGTTGGTCATCTGTTACCTCTGGAACAATGCATTCCTTTATTTCAGTTTGGGACCAAATTAATTCATCTCTAATTAAGGTGTCTGACTATACTCAGCTAGAGACCTAGAAAGTCCACCAGGTTGCCAGTAGGTGAGTGACTCTAGAGCCCCATCTTACAGTCCTGCCTCCCTCCACTCCACCTGCATCTCATGCACCAGCCAATCAGGTATCACTGACTCCCTCCAGATTTGCGTGAATGACCCATGCCTGGAGCGCAGGAATTTGAGAGGTCCACATCTGGAGCACAGCATCTTGAATACAATGAAATATATTTCCTTTGGGAGCTTAGAAACTGATCAGTGACAAACAGCCCTAGACCAAGACATTTTCACTCTCCCCTACACAACTAAAACACAGAATTACTGTAACTGGTAAGGATTCAGTCATGTAGAGAACAGTGTGGATCTTTCAGTCTTGACTTAAGATTTTAAAAATCAAAAGGTAGTTCAAAAAGTCTATTGAATGTATTAGAAAGGAACAATTTTTGCAAACCACTACAGAAAGAGAAGGACTGGCTCATGAGAAGGTTTTTAGGAAAAATATTAACATGTTCTTAGCAAAAACAGGGTGGATCAAGCTCCAACAAGTACTGATTTGTTTTCAGAGGCCCTGATTTTTTAGCTGTGTTTTTCTTTCTGAATGCACAGCCTTACACACTAGAAAAGATGCTGGCTTTCTTTTGGAAACACTGTGCTACCTACTCAGGCCACCTCAAAATGAGCAATTAAATTACAGATTAGTTTAAAGCTGTAAATTAAAATTGACTGCAATCTGATTCTATTAATATTTCTCTGACAAAACTACTCTGCTATTTTGCCTTATCTCTGTATACATTTCTAAGAAGACAAAAAATCAGGCAAAATAAAAGGTATTGAACAGAAGAAACTTACAGTTTTTTATGAATAATACTGGAAAATCTACACTCTTCCCACAGGCAAGTCAAACACTTCAAACCAAACGAAAGATGATTTTCAGGAGATATGAGAATTATCTTTTTTTCTTTTTAAATACAGAACTTCTGGATATAAATACATATGGTATCATTCCTAAATTCAGAGCCAAACCTAAATCTTCTGTGGTTCACCCAACCCTGTGTTTCCATATATAAACAGACTGTAAACATGGAAATTCAAAAGGCAGATGAAAACAGGGGAAACAAAATAAATGTACAATATAGTGATACATCACTGTAAAATGTTGCTGGCACCATTAAAAACACAGAAAGGAAAAAGCACATTGGATACTGAAATTACAGTGAAATATTTCGAGTATTTTCCTGAAGTTTTATATAACTGTATTTCCTAACGTTTTAGATTTCTGTTTTTTCTTCTGTTATCTTGAGGAGATTTTCTGAGAAGATTCAGTCTGAGTGCAACAAAAATATTTTCTTTTGAGCTTGTGAACAGAAGAATGCAAGTCTTGTTCCATGCAAATAATTTATAAACAACCTTGCTTACTAGGTTTGTTTAAATAAATGAATTAAATTTAAAAGATTTCAGACACAAGATTTTCAAGCACACCTAAGGATTTTAGACATATCTCCCTTGCCATAAAGAGAAAAAGAATATTGCACTGAAGAAACCAGCAGCTCAGCTCCTTAAAACAGCATTGAAAACCTCCTCCTGTGTATTGCAACATATCTCCTAGAGTTACATCAACACTGAACCAAGTATCCCCTTAAATTATTAAAGAAGATATGTTTTAGATATTTTAAAAAAAAATGAAACACTTCATTGCAAAAAAAAAAAAAAACAAAAAAAAAAAACCAAAAAACCTCTGAAAAATAAAGAAGTCCAAACTAAATTATTTTGATGAATTCCAGCCCGTTTCGTGCAATCATTCATTGTCATGGCTTGTATTTGCCACATACTTGCATATTTTTTCCCGGAATACTGAACAGAACTCATACCATAAGTGCTGGCTGTAAATGGTAACTGTAGGAAACAAATAGAGATATAAGCAGATGGGGATTATGCAGAAGCAGCCCTGTGTCGGTGGAATAAGTTACCATCTTCAGCCTGCCACCAACTGTTTATCATGCCCTCATCTCAAAGGTTATCCAATCTTACAGCAGAGCTGCTGAAGGGGAAACTACTGTACCTGCTGCAGTCAAGATAAAACAAATTATCAAAATCGTAGTCAGCATAACCTCATTTTGACTGCAACAGATTAGGGAGCTTGCATTAGACAGTTATCTCTGTGGGCATGCAAAAGCAATAGCCTCCAAAAGAAAGTCAAGACCAAGACCCAAATGATATGTCTGCTGGCATGGGGGGATCTGGAACAGGACATTTATCTGCAGCCTAAAACACATTCTCCAGACCTTGTCTTCCTAAGACATGCAGTTGATATTCAGGGCGATGAGGACAAACAGAGTAGAAATTGTCTCAGGGAAGTAGTCCTGTACAGGCAATGCTAATATTTCACATACTCTTTTTAAAACCATGAGCATGCTGGTAGATTTTACTGGAGAGGAATATTTAAGAATCCCTGCTATGTTTGGAACTCTTTTGGTATACTGACTATGAACAGATATTATTCTCCATTTCCTCAATCCTTCATTCCTGGTCACTTGTTTTACAACTGTATGTTGCACAATCCAGATCTAAATCCTTGGCACAAATGGCTTTGATATACTTCCAAGTGCTACTCTGTTTTTTTAACTAACTAATGGCTCCCCAGAATCATATAATTTGGAAATCTGGTTTTAGTTAGTCACATATGAATCAATAGATTTGCCCTGTTGCTTTTCTTTTCCCAAAAAATACTGCCTTTCTTATATCATTCTTTCTTCTTAAGAGTAATGCTCCAGACTCAGCCAGAATTTTTTTCAGTTCTTCTTTGTTTGCCTTTCTATATAGCATAAAGCAATCAAAGTCTCTAATTTTTAGACATGGAACCTATAAACTATTTTTGTGTCCATAGAGTGGGAAAAGAGAGCAGGTAACATTTTAAAAAGCCTCAGAAAGAAAAATCAGACTGAATGTCAGAAATTAAATACAACACAGTCTAATCTAAACGTCTATCTACCCAGAGAAGGTATACCCTTTTAATTATAATACTATAGGTAAATCAGCTCAGCTCCTTTGTTCCTAAATGTGCGTATTTCCCTAATGTTCATGTCAGCTGTGCTACTACACTGTTATTATTGTATAGGGAGGCAGACCATTACGCCTTTGAAATTATACTTCCACTTTGAATAGATGAACAAATTAAAGCGCATCTGTATCAGACTAGCAATTGTTGATTCTTTAGGTTCACAAATAACATGAGTTAAGGATGGGGAAAAATAGTATCACATAACGAGGAAAAATACCAGCTCTTCCCAGAGTCAGGGAAGTGTTGCTAAGGCTTAGAGGAGAGAGCTGTTTCAGCAGACCCATATCGAGGACTTTCAGCACTGTAAAAAGAAATTAGATATGTCAGTCTAAAGAAGAAGAAAAAGGCCTGGCTGGAACAGGACTGATCCTACCATAGATTGAAGTAACAGAGTGGGAAGGGACAAGATACAAAGAGAAAGTGAAGCAACCTTGAGAGCAAGGCAGTCTGCTCCCTGCTGCTATGAAGGAGATGCTTTGGATAAAGAAAGAGGAACAAAGAGACTGCTGCTTCTCATAGAGCCAGGCCTCCAGTCACACCATCATATGCCTTCATCAACAACAGCAGCATCAAACCTGGTTTCCCAAGGTTTGGGTATAAGCAAAGCAGGAAGCAAAGCCAGAGCTTTTTTGCTGCTCTTGACAATCTTCTAGACAACTGCCTACTCTGCCCGTACGCAGACACCTGATCAGCTCTTTGGATCTCACCTGAATCCAATTCCCATATGAACTCTTCCTCTGTTGTGGGAGGTATCTGTGTATTTTAGGGGATATTACTTAGATATCTCATTTCTAGGTGAACAAAGTTTTGGGGAACTAGAGTGGCTTAGAATCACTCCCAGATCCTTTGCTCTGAAGATTCAGGGAATGGCTTCCTTTCCTGGTTTCCTCCCTAATGCTGTTATTTTCCCCAACTCTTATACTGCTGTAAGGTTGGACACGATCTGTTGGGAATCTAAATGAGGTCAGGGGCAAAGTCTCTCAACCAAGAATATCACATCAATTTTGATGTTCTACAGGAGATAGTTTAGCTTGAAGCTTTGTCTCTTTAGCCCCAAATTTGCAGAGATTCGATATGCATCAATTTCAAAAGATCCCATATAATTCGAGGGCACTTTTGTTCATCATGTAGTTATGGACAAAACTGTAGTAAAAGAAGAATTTTATCTGGCCCCCAGAGTACAGACATCATCAGTTTTATGTCCCAGAAACCCTTCATGAACATATTTTTAGCCTGTTTGAACTAAAGCCTGTCTGTACCATCCCTGAAAGGCATCCACTTGAGAAGTAGCTAGCAAGAAAAAAAGCACACACTGCTGACATGCAAGGGCCCAGAGCTGTTATTAAAAGAAGTAAATCCCCCTCAATCTCCCTCATCCATTCCTTCCTCTCTCCTTTACATAAGGATGTGAACTCAAGTCAGATTATTGCAAAAATACACACTGTTGGATTGTCAAGGCTGAGGCATAGCAGACTAAGGCTACATCTATACCAACAAAATTAAATGGTATTAAAGTGAATTCTCTGACCCAGACAACAACCAGCACAGTCTGGCCATGTCTGTATCCTCAAAATTCAAAGCAAGGTGTCATATCCAAACTTCCTGTTGGGAAATGGGCTTGCCTCATGCTACCTCCCAGACTATGACTGGGTATTGTTTGGGAGACTATTAGTTGTCCCTTGCTAAAAGTATATCAGGTACCCTGCTAATAAATTAAAAGATTATTAAATTTCAGTGCTTGTGCTTGGACCCTGACACAGTTTAATATACTAAAATACTTGTAATCTGAGTGGCCATTACAGAGATCATTCAAAATCATTCTGAGGCAGAAATCACACTCACTCTGATCACAAATGTCAAATGGGCAACTGCATCATTCTTTCCTCTAAATCAGGCTTCCCAGCTGGGCTTCATCTCCCATAATGGCCTGTGGCAAAGGAGTGAGAAGGGAGGCTGTGATGACACTTGGGAAGTGCTGTCCAGCATGGCAAACACAGAGCCTTGACACACACACATGCTTGACGTACTCAAAATACACCATGCAGCTAAAAGGATGCTCATTAATTACTGCTATATATTGCTTTAATCAATAAAACCAGTGTTATTCTGTAGAGATATTAAGTCTTAAAAAAAGCTTAATTTCCCATTAAAAATATTTTGACAGAAGATTTCCTGTTTGTTTCAATGTGTCATAGTAACTGACTGCCACAGGGCAGAATAATATTGCCTAAAGCCTTTCTCCCTGTGGCATCCATTCTTCATGAAAGGCAGATGAACATTTGCTTCTCACTCTCTCACATTTTCTGCCACATTTCCTTCAAAGCTTTATTTTCCTGATGGTTCTAACTGGTTATATTTTAATCCTTATCTGTCACTATGCAAGAAATTTTGCTAGTTCACCTGGTAGAAGGAAGAATGATTACAGAAGACATAAATTGAGCTAGTTTCTATTGAAGTAGCTATCAAAATATTCTTCTTGCCTCACAATATACACTCCAGTTTTACATTGCTCTCATTTCACTAAAGCAGTTAGACCCATGACTCCAGCCAGCCTTAAGTGCTTGTTTAGAATGGAGCCAGGCCCAGCTTTGCTGAATAGAGATAAACTTCAGTGACACCAAAAGGACTGTAGTTAGTGAGTCACAGAGGAATCTCTTTTTAATAAAGTGATTTCAAAAAAAGGTAATAGAACAATGTGAGTTCATCATGTGCTCTTTTGTTTTGGTGAATTAAGGCTCTAGGGAACTGTTAGCTGCTCTTGTTCCCAGTGAAATGATTCAGTCAACATACAACGAATCCGTGGAACCATGAATATGAAAAATATCTCTTTTCTTCAAGCAAATAGGATGAGACTAATGTGAAACAGAAAAAGAAGTAAGCACTCTGACTTACTGAAGTCAGGAATAACTTTAGTCCTGATTTTAATAGGTTTAGAGCAAAAGTCCCAGAAAATGAAGAAGAAAACCAAAAGCTGAATGGTAATTAATGGTAAAATGTCTAAAATTAAACAGAAAAAGAAGAGGGAGAAAATGGATGGAGGGAAAGTCCCATCAGGATTAAAGAATTAATCTAATCTAGCAACAGTTTGGGCAGACTTCTTAAAAAGAGAGATGGATGATGGAATATAATTAAGTCAGAATGGAATCCAGTGGTTAACAATACCATAGCAAACAAGATCAAAGAATAAATAGCAATTTATTTCTGAAATTTTTATCTTTTGCCCAGAGCAAGAATGCTTAGTGTTATGCCTTATAGTGATTACTTTCTAGAATATATTTTGGAGAGAGAACAGATAAGAAATACAACACAGATAAATTTCTGTTTAACTTAATATCAATGAACGATTTAACTAAATTCTGAAATTGCTTGGACTAAAAGATATAATAGTGAAGTGGCTCTGGGTTTCGACAATTAGATGTTTCCTTTGACAAACAGTGGTTTGAGAGGGGCAGAACACCTTTGCCTGCCCCTACTCTGACAACTCTAAATAAACCAACCTGCAAGTTTTAGAGGAGGATCAGAGGAACTCTGGTCCCACACTGCAGGTGAGATGGAGACAGAAAAGACAATCATGAGAGGTGAGTGAGTGAGCACATGCTGTCCCAGGGGCAGTGGAGGAGACTGTGGTCTCAACAACAGGGTCATGAAGGAGTAAGGAAGATGCTGTGACACTCAAAGATGTCATGGCACTGGAAGTCACATACCTCTATCTTACCTGATAAAATATGACTTTTTTCACCTTGAGTTCCTGGTCTTTCCAGTTTTGGTTCAGCATAGGCTGGTTTACAATGGCAAGGTGAAGTCATTGAAGAAGAGGTATTCCAAATCACAAATCTCTTCTATATTTCTTCAGAACTCCACTAACCTTCCCAAGCCCTTCTTCACCTTTTTCCTTCACACACCACTAAATTTTGCCACTGCCAACACCAAAAGAAGATTCTGAATTGTATATACATAGCAAGGCTTGGGGGCGCTGGAGGATGGACCATGACCCCCACATCAGGGGTGGCCTCTGTGGGAATAGGTTGGGGCTGCCCTGTGCCAGAAACAGCCCCTTTGCAGATCAAAACCAAGCCATCAACAAAGTTAGTGGTGCCTCTGTGAAAACATGGTTATGAAAGGGCAGAAAACACTGGAGACAGAGAAACAGAGAAGAAGGGAACAAAAAAAATAAGAGCAAGAAACAGCAGAGGGAACATGAAGGCCAGAGGATAAGGAGACACTCCACAGTAGAGCAGATAATCCCAAAAGGACTGCAGCTCGTGGAGGACCCATGCCAGAGCAGAGAGAAAGAGTGAGAAGGAATGAGCAGCAGAGAGAAACAGCTGTGTCATGACCATAGACCCCCATGCCACTCATTGTCAGAATGAATGAACTGAGTATTAACTGTGGTGATAACAAGCAAAAAGAAGAGGAGTCAGGAGTGAAGGAGTGAGGCTGAGCCTGGGAATGGAGGGAGGAAGGATATTTCCTTAAGTGTGTAAATGTTTGTTTCTTTTTGGTTTTCTTTCCCAGTACTGTAATCAGTACTCAAATATTTATATTAATTGGCAATAAATTAAGTTATATTCCCCAAAGTTGAGTCTGTTTTGCCTGCATTAGTAACTGGTAAGTGACTTCCCTGTTTTTATCTCGATCCATGAGTCTTCTCACTCTCTCATCTTTGCTGTTTTCCCCCCGACAGGCACCCTGCATTTCACTGAGTGGGGGGGAGGGAGCAAGTAGCTGTGTGGGTGCTTGGCTGTGAGCCAAGGCCAACCCACTACCAATGCATTATCCATCAAGATGACAAAATTCAATTTTGTCTACACTCTGTGGAAGCCTAAGATTGTTTCAGTATACGGTTAAATTACTGCATCTCCCATGTGGTACCAAGGTATTTGGTGATTCAAGTCTTTCTTATAGAGGAAGTGTTTTTAAATTAATGTATTTCAGAAGGAGAAATTGAAAACTGTTCTTATTTTGATTTTCTGTGGTGAGGAAGAGATGAAGGTCATACTTCTGTGTGATTGCACTGGGAGTAATGGGGGTTATGCAAGATCTGACCACAATATTACTCAGTTTGGAATCTGAGTCAAAGTATTCTATGTTAACAAAGACACATTATGAAAAAAATAGCATATTCATGTAAAACACATGAGAAAGTCAATCTGTCCGTCAAGGGCATTAAAGAAAACAAACCTAAGGGGTGAATATCTCCCCATTATAGCTAAAATAGTCTTCAGCATACTTCCCAGGTACTAGAATATATTCAAAATCATGCAAGTATCACCCCCATATCAACAGCAGTATGTGATAGATGCCAAGATTTTAATGATATATGTTGGTAGAAAATATAATGAGTTTATAATATGGGCTAATTAAAGTTTATCAGTAAGGAAGGTGTGAAAATTACAAGATTCTTAGCAAGGAGTTGAAGTATACAGTTATTTTTCTTGCCAAGTAAAGTGTCAATATTAGATTATCTCCCATCATTAGTGTTACATAGAAGTTTTACATTTAAATCTTACACAGTAGCTGATCACAAGAACATGTCAAAATCAAATTGTCTGTCTTGAAGAACTTGTTCTCTATATTAGTCATATATTTAGGGTTAGATGGAAAACAGCATTTAAATTACTTGTCCTTCATCATACAGTAGATCAGTGATGGAAACAGTAATAAAACTTGGATCAATCATCCAGTCGCAAGAAAAAGTTGTGCTTCCATCTTACACAGTGTTAATCTGGTGAGTTTTTATCTGATAAACATACAGTTGCCTCCAGCCCTATTCAATTCTTTCTTCCTTCTAAAAGTAGAAGCAAATCTGCTGACTTTTACTATTGGATTTTTTGATGTGGGCAACTTTTCCCAATAAACTTCACTGTGTCTACCAGTGCATTTTACACAGGCTACTAAACATCCCTCAGATGGAAATGATTCACAGTCTTTACTGATTAGGTCATATTTGAGCCAGTGACCTAGAGTTGAAAAGTAACGACAGTTTAAATTGCTTTTCACCATACTGCAAACAGCCATATGCTGAAATAAAGTTGAAAGATGCAATTTAGCATACTTCAGTTTTATAACAAGCAGTTATCTGTTGCAGCTTTAATTCCAGTCATAGTAAAACCTTTGACAGTTCACTACTTACAAAGCACTAACCAACCAAATATAGTTATGGGGAACTGGGAATGCAGACATTTGCATGCAAAGATCAACAGTGATTTTGGTTTTTTCAACAGCTGCAGAGTTTTGTCGGCATACCAAATGCTTCATTTCATCTTTGCAAAGTTTGTTGATGTTAAGATGCAGAGACGGAAGAAAAATTTGCAAAAGAATTACAAGAAATGTTGTTGCAGTTGCAGCATTCTTAGTATAATCAAGTCTGCTTTGTGTGTTTTGAACTATTCCTAAATCGGGATTTTATGCGGTTAGTTTTTCTTTGGCTGATTCTTTCACGGACTGAAATATTTGATAAATGGCAACAAATGTTATTAACCAAATGATCTTGATTGTTATTAATAGTGACTTTCTAGATGGTATCCATTGTAAAATGAAGTGGAAGGTGATGTGATTACATTAATAAACTTAGGAAATCTTTGTCACTCATTCCATAGTTCAGAAGGAGAAATCCTGGGCCTCACATAAAATATTCTCTAGATCAAAAGGTAATAGATCTGCAAAGAAATAACTACTTTTCTGCCCTTCATTTATAGCATGTATTCAAATCTGATTTGCATTCAAGATAGCATATGAATTTTCCCTTATATTCACTTCCAAGTGTATTGAGGGAAAGTAAATTGTGTTCAGTTTTATGCAGACCTGAATATAAAGCACAGCTGTACTTGACACCTCATTGTTCTCCTACTGAAAATATTCTTATGGTGTTTGTTCAAGAGACTTTTTATGCCAGCTGCAGTTTTCACAATATTTCCAGTAAGATTTAAAAAAAAAAAAAAAAGAAAAAAGAAAAAAAAAAAAAAAAAGAAACCACAGAGAACAGAAGAAACCAAGTTTTAGCCCTCTCCATCAGTGTATTCTGTGAATATAAACTGAACCTCCTGTAGCTGTCTCTCTTCAAATTTTAGCATTGTTAACTCCATTTTCTCTACCAAACCGGACCACAAACAGTACTCCTTATCTAAGGATGTTGGTTATGGTCCCTGGTACACTGTTGATACACCTTCTTTTATGCCTTGAATGTAATGCATAGATAGTACTGGGGGGACATATTTTTCCCCAGAAATCTAAAGCAAAATTTTTTATTTCAGTGAAATCATACATGTTACTAAATGACATGTGGATTAGGCCATCAAGGTCAGTAGTAATTCAGAAGGAAAGTTAATGCAGGGATTAAGGCATTAGTTTGGTGACTACCTTCCTGAATGATCATGTGCAAGCATTAGTATATTTGAAAACAGCTTAAAGTCTGTTTATTCCCACAGTACAGAATAGACAGACTCCTAATTTATAACCTCTGTAGAGAGTATGTTCAGCATCCACATACAGACAGAACCAAGAAAGAATTGAAGGATACATCGGCACTGTGTTGATTTGGTTGCTGTTTTTTCCTCTTTCCCCATGTAAACAGCATACATTTTGGTTTAGAGCCTGTCAAGGTCACTTTGAAAAGCTGATCCACCCTACAGCATATTGACTGCTCTCCCCAGTCGGGTATCATGTGTGAAGTCATTGACAGATGTTGGATTGACCAGCCTAAAGTTCTCAAGATTATCATTGTCTAAGTGTGACAATCATGAGCAACCTCCTCTAATCATCACAGTCTTCCCACAATGATGGAGAGCAACTTTGCAATGACATCAAGTCAGCTCCCTCAACACTCTTGGATATATCCCTTCTTGCTGCATGGACAGGTGTATGTCCAATTTGTTTGCATGCTCCTTATTCAACCTTTCTCTGCTGTGGACAATACTTCATAAGCCCACATTCTGCTATTAAGCTCAGGGACATGGAAGTAATGAGGGCATAAAGCAATAAGCAGTGGTTACCATGGTCTTTTCCATGTCCTTTATCCCATTGAGCAGTGTGCCCATATTTTCTTAGGCTTCCTTTTGCTGTTGATGTATTTAGAGAAGCCCTCAACCATCTGTAAGTCATGATGTCTCCCTGTACTAACTGTTGATCCTGGGAATGAAGCCAGCTGCTTACAGCAAAGACGGTTGCACCAAGATGCCCTAGTAGGACACAGTCATCCTGCTCAATTAGTGGTAGAAGGTGTTTTCCAAGTCCTTGCACAAGTTGTAGAAGGTTCAACAGTATACAAAGATGGGGCCAGACTGGGAATGCTGACTTTGATCCTGTCCATGTTGTGTCATAGTCAAACAAAGACACACTTGAGTTCTCCATGCAAAAATTAATCACCTAAATGAAGTTACCATAGACAGGTCACTGACTAGCTAAACTAGGTGATTCAGGGAGAAAAGGACAGAAGACAGGAGTTCACAGTGTCGAGAGGCACCCTAATAACAACAAGGTTTTGTCCTCTGAAGAACAAGAGTATCAATCTGCCTGTAACAGGTGATAGTGCACTCTGGAGAACAAGAATTTCATATATTTTGCTTGTGAACGCTATTATTATGCCCATACAATGTTCCCTGTGATCATCAAAGGCCTGGCAGATCAGGAATTTATATCCTTTCTAAATGCAATAGTTGTGTATTGTGGTCTCTTCTCCGAAATTTCCTTAAAATCTAAAGGCAAAACTCAAAAAAAACATCATTTTTTCTTCTGTTGACTGACTAGGAAAGTGTGAATCCTACTTACCCTAGCTTTTAACACTGAAGCTTCCCAGGCACTTAACATTCCTCTTCAGAGCAGGCCTGGAAGTGCTTTTGTCTTGACAGACCTCTGCATCATGATGCGGCTGTTGTCACATGCTCTCAAACCCAAAATGGATTCTAGAAATGAGACTATCTTCTCTCAATCACCTTTAAGTGTTTCACAGGCATGATCTGAATGCAACCTGCCAGAGTATGTCACACACAAAACAAATCTCTCTCTTCAAAGTTCTGCTTGTTCAAGACAGCTCCTCCTTCCCATGCAACAATATCATTACACTGACACGAAGTGATGCATGATAAAGGCAAAACTGGAAGACAGAAGGAATGGCAGTTAACACATGCTAGTGACATCTCATGTGGCAATACTGAAAGAGATTATCACACCAAGAAGTTTAAAAGAGTGTTAGGAGTCTGTACTGGTAAGAACAGAGGACCAGTATTATTAATTTTGGACAAAAAAATACAACAGAAATATCTTGGATAAAATCAGTATCTTCAATAAAAGCACACATGTTTAATAAAATGCTTCTCCTGTTTTCCCTGTCCTACTTCCACTGCCATCAGTGGAAAATCTTACCCTTTCCTCTGTATTTCTCTGAATGGTAGCTAATCAGAGAATATCCCTGAAACTGAGCATTCAGTTTGACAGTCTTACTTATGAATATGTTTCTCAGATGCTGAAACCCCACTGAGACTTGTATTTCAGTATGAGTCATATTTCATCACGGTATGTTAATTTAGTTATTCGTTTCCATTGAGATATTGTCTTATAGAACACGTCAATGGAAGTCTTATTGTTTCCAAAAGAATATTATGTCATCTTAATGCAGTTTAGATCTAGTGCCTGCAGCTGCCTTCTGTTTAAGACTTGTTTCATTTAAGTTTATAACATTCTCAGAGACTTAATTCCCATTCATAGCTGCTTGGATCTAGGTCTTTAGTTTTATTATTGATGTGATGCAGCACGAGTTATCCTTCTAAAAGCTGTTCTCAGCTGAATGGTTAAGCAAAACATCAATCCGGCCCCAGGGCTCAAAGCTAATCTTTCAGCTCATTACATTTTAAAGATTGCAAACAGTCAGAAGGCCTGGAATTTATGTAACTTGGGTTATATACAGTAAAAACATGTAAAAGTTATATAACTTAATGTTCATATCAGATGTTGAAAAATAATAGGTATATCAGACACAGGAACATAACAAAAATGTCTCAGAGGAGTACTTAGGGTTATCCTTTGACTAAACACACACAGAGAGCAATGTATTTTCACATATAATTAATTCTCTCACCAATTCAAAATGAAATGCATATTTTTCCACTATTTAACTTTTATAATAGCATTCTCATAAGTACTTTAATAATACTCTTAAATCTTCACAAGTTTAAATTGAGTTTATGAACAGGCTAATTAATTTTACTGTCCTCATTATGGGAACATCAAAGTTCCTATTTACCTGGGCTGTTAATAGCTTGGCTGCAGAAGAGTATTACAACTAACATCAAGATTTTGTCAGAAATATCTAAGGAAGTGCACAGTCAGATTTCTAAGTAGAAAGGCAAAAATTATGCCAATTTAAAAACAAGATCAAGAATCGCATTCCCATGCCTTTGTTTTTACCTCTTAGGACACATTATAAGGCTATGCACTCAGTGAATAGAATTGCTCTATAAAAAATAATCCAGAATTTCTGTATCTAATTAAGAATAGATATCTCCTCTTTAAGGTATGAAATGGATGAAGAAATTGCTGTGTGGTCCTCCAGGCTGTATTATTAAGGAAGCCAAGTGAGAAGTTCCTGGGCATTCTTTCTGACCTTAAACTCTATAAATCCCAGCCTGACACCTTCCATGCTTAAAAAAGTATAGAATTTTAAAAAGCACTTTTTTTTAATTCTTCAGCTAAGTCATTTATAAATTATTTCCTGTCAGGCTGTGCTGTTGCTGTAACACTGTGGTCTTTTTCCCACCAAAACAGCCTACCTAATGCACCAGATGCTGCCAGTCAGTGGAATACACAAGGCACCACTTTCAAAGGAGCCACAGGAGCTGGTGTACACCTCAGATGCAGTACAGCACTGTTCTCTCTCCTATGCTAGGCATGCATGTGGCCTAGGATAGCTCATATCCCTTCAAACAGGCTGTCACACTCATACTTGGATTGCTCCATGCCACCTTAGTCTCAAGCACACAGGGAAAAGCAGCAGGACACAGGGAAACAGAGGAGTATGAAGGACAGTGTATGAGGTGAATGAAGAAATCATGTTATATTTACTCAAGTAAATATAATTGCTCACCTTTTGTTGATTTCTAAGATGACACTAATACAGGAATTCCTTCCACTGAACTTTGAGCTCTTAACAAGAGCTAAATTAAGACTACCAACCCTTCAGGATCTCTACCTTCCCAATGGAAAATAAAAGACTTCCACAGAGACCAATTCAGTCCAGCTAAAATCCAAATCAGTTCCCAGGATCCTGCCACTTTATTAAGATCTATTACCACAGAGCCCCTTCTGCTGGAACAGGTAGTCTTCTGCTTCAGTGAGACCACTCCTAACAATACCCAGTGAAGGATTCAGTAACGGATGTTGTGGCTTTCAAGGCTTCCAGCATTTTACTGGCTGTTTGCCATTATGTTCACCTACTCACAAGCAGAAAGCACACATTTCAAAAACATTTAATTTAAAATATGGTTCTCAAGAAATCCTTTATTCCCCAGGTATCCATGGACAAAATGCATCTCAGTTTTTAAAAGTGTATCAGTAGACCTGCCCACTTAAGTCAGCTTCATGGAAAACAGCTCTCCAACCTCCTACTTACATTAAAATCAGTTTCAAGGGGATTAGAAGCAGTTCTTTAATCATCTAGATCTTTTTAGATACCTGAGGAGAAGAGTTTTGGACTTACGACTTGACTCTATTCCCATTGAAGTTAATGGGAGATTTGCTATTAATTGCCAGAGGAAGAGGATGAGGCCCCAAACTTTTGAGAAAATGATACAGTAGTGCTTAATGGATCGTGCAGACCTCCTCTGTTGAAAATATCTTTGTGGTTCCAAGTTTCCATCTACCTTTCCTGGATAAACATGGACATTTAGTTCTCTATTTCAAATTGTTTCCAACTAACATTTGCAACACAGTCATATTCCCTTTTTGTCTTTTGTTAAAAAAAAAAAAAAAAAAAAAAAAAAAAAAAAAAAATACTTAGCATGTTCCATGATGTTAGGAAATGCCAAGGAATCGTTCCAGAAAGTAAAATTTCATACATCTAGCTGGCTAGGAAGAATAAATAATGACCTTTTCCACATGCCAGCAAATATAAAACGTTCATATTTCCACAGGCACAAGCTTAATGGCCATCTGAGATGTCTGATTCATTTATGATTTAAGCACTGTTTATAGGAGCTGACCAAAGAATTTACTTGATATCACTGAGGAATCCAAAACACATGAGTAAATTATACAGTGCAGATATCCACATGCAACTCACCAAAAGTGAAATAAAGCATATTTACACTAAAAAAGTAAACTTCTGCATGCACACCCATTTCTATGCAATCATGCAGTCCCAGTCTCCATCACTTCAAACCAATTCTGCAGTTTTTCAGTTAGCATATTACAATATCACACTGGAAGCCTGAATCTAACTTATGATGTCTTGTTTTCTTGATATTACTCCTTTTCTGTTACTCTGTCTCTCTGTGTGTTGTACCTATGTTTACTATATGACTGATATCAAGTGCAGACCTCATCTCATGCAGTAATTGCTGTTTATATGACAAGCACTAGTTCCTCATCCAAAATAGGCATCTAGAGCCATTGGAGATTGGTTGGTTGTCTGACAGATGCTGCTGCAGAAGCATGTGGAGCTCCACTGGTCATGTGCCATATTTGTCAAACTTTAGCAGATGGCATTAAATACTCCATCTATGCATGGGAAACAATGGACAGAAATCTATGTTTCTATGTTAGGACATTTAAGCTCCTTCAATGCACCCATAGGAGCTCATTCCAGTCAACACAGGTACCTCCAAGGACAGTTTAATCTCATCTACTGTAGATGGTTATCAATAGGTACAATGAGTTAACATCTGGAAATGCCCATCTCTCTCCAATTCTTATGGTTACATTTAAATAATGAAGTAATTAAAGCTAATGTACATGGTCAACCTCTTGCATGCAATTGTCCATACTGCTTAACTGTTAGCATGGCTCTGCTATAGTTTTGACATTTGTGTTGCAGAAACTCCCAAACCACTTAACAATAAAAAAAAAAAAAAAAAAAAGTCAAAATCTATTTTTATACACAATTAATCAACATTCCGCGCAAACATACAAACATCAGAACATCAGGTCCAAATGTCCGTGAGAGGAGAACAAACTATCACCAATCTTCTGGGGTTTAACAACAAACCAAAACACCAACCAGAGGTTTAACAACAACCCAAAATGCTCAATCACTCACCTAATAAAAGGTGAGGACTCTCAACCTCGAGGAACATCTCAGGGCAGCGTCCCAACCCATAGGAACCCTGAGGAGTCTCCTTGGGCAGCGTCCCAACCCGAGGGGAGAGTCCTTACCTGCAGCACACTGCTCCAGGCAGGACTAGCTCAAAATGACTCCCCTCGGGACTCCATTTATACCGGAGCTGAATCTGACTTGTGGTCAATATCAGCCCCTATTGGCCAAAGACCCCAACTACCATAAAGCCCTGAGAACAAGGGCACAGGAAAGGTTCAACAGCCAGGGAGCCACAATTTCATTGGGCAGGTGCACCTGCCACACCTGGGTCAAATAGAATTCTCCAAAACAAAGTCTGAACATATTTCAGGATCTAGCCAGGGACTCTTCCCAGTGTTGACAAAAGAATGGTCCTGTGTCATTTTATTTACTGGAATAGATGTAGCTTGCATAACTAGCTTAGGTGATGTATTTACGATTACAACATGACTCTAGACTAGGTGAGGTGAATCCCATCCAGTATGACTGTGATGTTCATAGCTTCAGTGACTGTAGACGTTCTACTAAGGACAAGAACTTTGGTCCTGCAGTTCCATATAATGATAAAGCTTACTACTTCAAAATCTTGTCTGACCCTAAAATGGGTGTGATAGCATTTTTCAGTCTTACTTAGAATTGGCCTCATTACACTAGCTGCTTTACAAACAAGACTTGATAGAAAACATCTCAAATACACTGAACAAAACAAAGAACATTAAAAGGTAAGGTGAAGGATGGGATGTATGTAAACTAATACAGTATGTAGCAGCAACAACATGGTCATTTCAGTTAAGTAGTGTGTATTTTACAGAATCACAGAATGGTTTGTGTTGGAAGGGAACTTTAAGATCATCTAGTCAAGCCATGGGCAGGGACATCTTTCTCTAGATGAGGTGGCCCATCCAACCTGGCCTTGACCACTTCCAGGAAAGGAGCAGCCACAGCTTCTCTGGGCAACCTGTGTCAGTGCTTCACTACCCTCCCAGTAAAGAATTTCTTCCTTATATCTAAACTAAATCTACCCTCTTTCAATTTAAAACTGTTATCTCTTGTCCTGTCACTAGAGGCCTCAGTATAAAGACTCCATCTTTCTTATAAGCCCCCTTTATATACTGAAAGGCTGCAATAAGGTATCCCCAGAGCTTTCTCCAGGCCTAACAACCCCAACTCTCTCAGCCTTTCCTCATAAGAGCAGTGTTCCAGCCCTCTAACCATTTCGTTGACCTCCTATGGACCCACTCTAACAAGTACATGTCTTTCTTGTACTGGGGATTATATTTTGAAATGTTTGCCTATTCATTCTTTCATGGTTGTCCAGTACCAATATACACTTTCACCCTAAAACAGATATGCCATGATATACACCAGGTATGCATGAACAGGAATACTATGATTAAGACATTTTATTGAGTACTTCAGCTGGCTGCTGGAAGTTAGACGGGATGAATGAAAGCTGCTCTAACTAAATGAAATTTTTCATATTTGTTCTTATATTAAAGATTGTCATGCAATATGATAGACAGGATGTAAAAGCCACATGAGCAATGTGTTTTCCTTTACAGTCACTCACACTAGCCATAAAGACATTATTTCCTCCGTAGTGACTTCTCAAAGGCATTAAGCAATCTGGATGTAATTCATTTGACTTACATTTTGCAGGGTCGTAGTCTCCCATGTTACTACTTTGCTGTAAAGGGACTGTATAAAGAACATCTCAGAACACAGGCAGACTTCAGAAAGAAATTTTTTCAAAGCAGTCAGTTGG
This sequence comes from Tyto alba, assembly GCF_018691265.1. Classification (NCBI taxonomy): domain Eukaryota; kingdom Metazoa; phylum Chordata; class Aves; order Strigiformes; family Tytonidae; genus Tyto; species Tyto alba. The sequence continues at coordinate 35,594,681 of NW_024881316.1, read as the reverse complement.
CAGCTTATTATGGCCTATTATGTGGAACGTAGTCAAAAGGTACAAACAATGTTAGCGTCTAGTCTCAGTTAAGTGGAGAGTGGTACTTGTTTCATGGTCAAATACCTAGACTCCCTGGAAAAATTTGTTTGATTCCTGGAAGAGCTGACTTGGACAGTGAGATTTCCAAGGTTCCACTGGATGCTGAGGAACTCACTGTGGGAGCAGCTGCAGCCTGCTAGCCAAAACCTTTAAAACCTGAGGTCCTCTTACTTGTGGTAAACTTTACACACTGTGGCAGGTTTCGCATGACTCAAATGAGTCATGACCTATGGCCAAAGCAGTACTTGTAGTCAGTGGTACAAAGTATGTCACTGTGGTTATTTGGCTACTTCTCTCATCCCAGCTGTAGCTGTAGGTAAAAGCTCTTGATGATTAATTACAAAATAAGCTTTAAGATTGCCTGGGATAAAAAAAGTTCTGAAATGAGGCAACATTCACAGGCACTAGTACAAAGTGTCCCATAAACTTCACATGAGTTTTAGCTCAGGCTCTGCAGGGACAGACTTTACTAAGTAGGCAGGGAAAGTCGGCAGTCAGGAGGTGATTATCATCTTTACATAAGCCTCACGTCTGACTGCTGGGAGTAGGAATTCCAGCTGGGAATGTTCAAGCCACTGTCTGTGTTGAAGTTATGTCATCAATAATGTAGCTCTTGGCTGGAGTAATTTCAAATAATAAAAGTTTCTGTAGTTTGTAAAACTGGGTTTTGGATATATAGAAGGCAGCCTAATGTCTCAGTGCTGCTCTCCAAACATCATCTTTCGCTCTAACAGTGTTAAGGGCCAAATTCTCTGTGTGGCTTCAACCCAGACTCTAACTTGGCAGCTGTAAGTTCTGCTCAGGGTGAGTAGCCATCTAAATATATTGGTCTTGAGGAGCATACAGTTTAATTCACACACAGCCCAGCAAGGAATGGCAATGGACCAGCACAGAGACTGAATGTTCATAAGTAAGCCAGAATAGTTTATTTGTTTCTTTAAAAAAAAAAAAAAAATGTCAGGAAGGTTATTGTGGGGGTTTATTAGAAGGGTAGCTGGAAGAAAAAAATGCATCAGGTGAAATTAAAGAGAGAAGAATGAGGCTTCATAAAGCCTCATAATTCACAGTTGAGTTTAAACTAAGCAGAGAACCAACATGTGATAAGTCTCAGAGTCACTTGTGGGAAAAATAGAGAGCCAAAGAAAGTGTAAGAGTGTGCTTTTCCTGCCCTGCAGGAGTAGCAGCAACCTAAAGCTGTCACTTCCTTGGGATTGTTGTGCTCAGCTACCAGTGCAGCTGCAATATATACAATCACTGTTCTAACTTTCTGAGGTTACACACAAATGTAGCACTCTGTGACTCATAATCCATTGCACATTGACTTTGGAAAGGTGAGATTCATTTTGTTAATCTCATGTGGGATATAGTCTTCCTAATTCAAACTATGGAGGTAAACAAAGCAGTGCTAGGGCATGGGTATGAATCCAGCCATCCACACTTCTTGTTTGTTAGCATGACTCTGGCACATTTTCAGGCAGTTATTGGTCTTCTAGGCAAGGTTCTAGCACTGCATGCACCAGGGACCCTTCCAGTAGGCAAGGTGTTATTTCAGTGGAAAGAGGAAAAGTGAGACACTTTATCAACATGGGCATGGCTATTTTGTGCTACGTGGCCTTAGGTCTGGAGAACAGGCCCTTGCTCTGCTCAGTTTATTAGCTTGGTTCTTGTCTTAGATTCCTGAACAAGCTCTCTCTCTCTCAGTGTTTAAAACATCCAGCTCTCTGTATGTGGGGAATTTGCAGTATTCTGTTTGGAATTCAGTATTTCACTGGGCACCTATTTGGATAAGACAGTGAGGTCCACACCTTGATTTGCTAGAGCTGAGGAACACCACAGGGTGTCTGCAATTCCTTCCACCTCTCTACAAGCATGAAATTTCCAGCAGAAACCAACGTAGAGCAATCTGATAGCACCAATGTCTTCTTCATAGCAGTGATATTAATTAATGACTTATTAAGTATTCCCAGCATAGAAAAACATGTTCAACAAAATAATATATTTTTTCTTTGTATTAATTATTATAATAAAGCTGAAGATTTTCTTTACTCAGAGCAAATTACTTAAACAAACTGTATCATGCAGAATAACATTTTAATGGAATAAGTAATTCAAGGCAGCAAAAAACAGCACTGCTTACATTAGGAATGCATGGTGTTACCATTCCTTAAACCTTCAGCGTCAAACTCACTTCTAACATGTTCTGTACTCTGCTTTTGACTTTTAAAAAGATTCTTACAAGTCTGAAGGATTTCTGGGTTTAATATAGGAGGCACAAATGCAAACAACAGTTCTTTTTTAAAAATCATCTGTATGTTCTACCACCCACCATAAACCTCTTGGCACCAAACACACCTCCAAGCTTGTCTCAGCTTTAATCCCACTTGTAGCCATAAGCATCACTTTTGACAGGTCTGCAGCCCCCATTTATTATGAGCAACAACTGAAATCATCTGGCTTAGGACACCACTCTGAGCAGCAGCAGTCCTCTTGGTCAGACCAATAGATTGGAAAGTGTTAACCCCATATGCAAACCATGTAGCGCCCACCTATATAGGAGGCTTTCACTGATCTTAGTGGAATATGAACACCCTGAAGGAAATATCCAGATGACATTGTTCAGTGCCCACTTTGTAATTCAGACAAATTTTCATTAAAGAAGAATGTTGTTAATGCCTGTTTGTAAATCAGTAAATAAGATATTTCAAATCTTGCATCAGAGTATTTCCACGGAGCCATTATGTGATCCAGTTCTTCCTGTGATATGCTTGAATTCAGCCATGGGAATCACTCAGAGCTTGTGAAACACAACACTAAAGACAAGGAAAAGTCTTATGCCACTTCTTTGGCATAAGGCATTTATGGGACTTTATAAGAGGCAGAGACAGTGATGAAAATCTGTTAGCTACTTGCTGCTTCATAAATCTTTGCCCCACCTCTTAAGAATCAAAGTGCTGCCCCTATACCTGCCGGAAAACAGCAGAATTTATGATTCAGAGAGATGAAAGTGGCTGCCCTGGCAGGCAGGCATGCAGTATCCAGCATGTCTATAGCTCTTTGAGAAAATAAAGTATAATAGTAAATATTATGAGGCTGTTTAGTTAGTAAAGTTTAATCACTGATGAGTGCAAAACAAATCAAGCAGAGGGGAAATGAAGTCTATGTGACAGATGTTTGTCACGCTAGTTAATACAGTGATAGATGTTTCAGTGATAAAGACAGATTGATTCTAACTCACATATCCAGAGAAGTGTTGGGCAACCATTCTGTTTCTGGTGTATTAGATTGCCAACCTCTCCCAACCTCTCGGGCTGAGCTTGAGACAGCCATGAGATAGGAAGGGGTAGGCACAAAGTAATACTAGATGCTTTTTCTTGTGTACACAGTAAAAGCCCTTGCTTCACTTCAGTAGCATCATTCAATCCTGAGACCACAATCAGGAGTGAACAAATTCTATATTCAGACACAAAATGGAAGGTAGTTGTAAGTAGGACAGTAACCAGAAATCTCTAACATATTCCACATCTGGGGGAGATTAAAAGAGAATGTGCTGACATGTCTTTTTTATTTCCTCCTTAGGAAAAATACCCTATCACACATAAAAATGTTATTAATTGTCTGCAGATTGGCTAGAAGTCATGTCAATTAAAGTAATAATAGCTTTGGTGTTCAAGCAGTTGTAAACAGGTTCCAAAGTTAACAGCCCATTATAAAAAAGAGAGGAGTTCTCACCTTTCTAGGTCTTCTCATTTGAATCTAACTACAGAGAAGTTAAGGCTATGAAATAACAGTTTGAGCTATGCAAAATGTGTTTACCGTAACAGTTCAGGAGAAAACTCCAAAACTCCGGCTCTACCTAACAATCCTCTGATGTGAGACACAAACCCTCCCCTGGCCCAACTGCTCAGTCTGTCTCACAGGGGAGAGCAAGAAGGAACCTTGTCAGCTATTATTGATTATCAATTTATTATCATATTTTATTGTAGCACTCCTGCTCCATGACAGATAAGTTGTGTCAAGAAATTTATAGGTCTTTTGAACTTCCAGGCTAAAGTGACAGTGGCTATTAAATAGTGAACTGTTATAAAAGAAGCTGAGGTCCTATAAAAGGAGTAAAATGGGATGAAAGGTGTCTCCACAGATCTTCATCTCATCTCCCACAGACTTATACCAGTCCACTGATTTCTGATTAATAGATCCTTAGGGGGTGGGGTAAATTTTTAGGAAGAAAGTAAAACCTTTATTAAAGTGGCACGACTTGCCAAAAACAGCAGACACAATCTCCTTCTTGTAAAGGCAGGTAAACATGCATTTGGTGATGAATCAGTATGGTCATTAAGCATTGACCTTAACTACCTTTATACTGACAATCCACAGTTATGTGAGGTGAAATCTGAGCAGTCTTGAGGTTTCCGTTAAAACTTTCTGGGCCAACTTAAATAAATCACATTTTTTTTTTCCTTTGCACATACATGCCTGGGGGGAAAAAAAATAAAATTGCAGGTACATTTCATGTCACTTGGCTACTTAAATTAACACTATTTAAGGATATTCAGCACATTACATTCCATCAGCTGCGTGGGTGCAAAAGAGATATTGGCAGAATAAGTTTTTTGGGAAAAAAATGTGGTACTTTATTTCATTTTTTAAAGGAAGAGCTAAAGGGTTTTGATTGAGTTGGGTTTTTTTAGTTTGTTTGGTTGTTTTTTTTTTTTTCAGGTGTTAAAATAAAACATCTGGATATTTCTAGTAATTTTCTTTTTTGTGTTTAAAAAAAAAAAAAAAAAAAAAAAAGAGAGACAATGCAGCCACAATTTTTACTTAGTTTAAATCCTTAAATAGTTATAGTTCATATAAGACTGTATCTGAAAAATCTACCATTTGGTCCCTACATTTGTCTTATTGTAATCAAATATATCAGTTCAAAATTACAGTGTCTAGCTGTATGCACTCCTTAAAGATAGCGAATGTGAAATTAAGTTTATAGAATTATAATATAAGAAAGGGAGCCAGAATCAGAGTCCCACACAAAGTCAGACATCTGGAACATTCATAAGACTTACCCATTTTGTGAATTCTACAGCAGATATGTGATCTGGTTCTACATTATATGGCCCACTGGTAAATTTAGCAGAATTCCCAAAGAAGTGTTGGTCAAAACCATACATATTCAAGGAAAAGTGTGGGGGGGAGATACAGAGGATGATTGCATGAACTGGCCCACTCCTGAGGCCATGTTTTAGCCCTCTTTTCAACCATTTCCACAAACTGTGGAGTTGTCAATGAAGACCATTGTGCTTCCTCAAACATAGGTCTTTGGTTTCCCAGGCCCTCCCAAGGGGGCACAGCAGCCCTCTTTGCATGATTTCTTCCCCTCTCCCACTCTCCAGACACACCTGACAATGTTCTTTTACTCATGTGAGTACAAAACCAGTCTCATTTTTCAGTTTCAATAAACATCTTCAGCATGAGCATTTATATGTATTTTGCATTCATTTCTCTTCTGTTAGTTTGTTCAGTCCTCCCTTACACCTATGCCTATTTTCAATATCCAGAATTTTCTCAAATATCTGCTGCATAATGAACCACTTCTTTTTGTTCCTTCTGAACCTGTTTTTGTGTGGCTTCATTTGCTGGCCCTGTTCTTGCATGGGACAAGAACAGAGGTAGATGAAATTCCACCCTACATGACTTGCCTAAGATTGTTCAACAGATTAGGAACAGGTCTGAAGATCAGGTGCTCTCTTTCTGCAAAGTACTTTTCTACTTCTGCAGAAAGGCTTGTTTTACTTTTTTTCTGACTCATTTTTGAAGCTAGAGGAATTTTCTTCCCTATTTTCCATTCAGAAACCTTCATTCGCCCAAAGATGGTCTCCCATCAATTAAAGGACATGTAGCCCTCTTCCTTGCAGATGTTACTCTGGGACAACAAGCTACCCATAGCACTGTTGTCAGAAATTGCAGGCTTGAATTCATCATCTTGATAAAGCAGTAATTGCAGCAATATTCAAAGTGGATCTTGCTTTACATCCTCTTTTGTGCTTTTTCTCCAGTCACTCAGGAGTAGGAGCTGTCCTGATCAGCATCAACACAAGGCCCACTAGTGCTCTGGCTCCTCATCTTGTTTAATGCAGTAAAGGCCAGCAAAGACACTGCCTTTTCATAGAAGTTTCTATCCAAACATCTTATATTGCAGCCCTGCAGTTCACATTTCTATGTATTCATGTTTAAATGAAACCACTCTTCATCTTCTTTGATGGTGTCCTAGCTCTGTGTTGCTCACATCATAGTGCCATATGTGCAGTATGGATGTGTTGTTCCTAGTGTAGCTGTTAAACCCCATATGCTTCAGTCTGTGGGAAAGAAAATATTATATACGCAATCAACAGGCTATTTCCCATGTAAGTTTTCCTTCAATGCATTAAAATGGATTTTCCAGTGAGATTTAATATTCATCATTCTTGACTTATCCAAGAAAATCCAGCAACCATGCTTGAAATGTATTTATTTATTTATTTATTTATTCCCCAAAAGTCAAGGGCAGCATGTGCCACTATGATATGAAAATTCCACATAAATAACAACCAGTGCACAAGAGGAAATGAGGAGAACATGGACTCTACATTTAACATACGTCATCTGATATTTTAAAGTGTTATACATGCATGCCCTCTTTCTGAAGGTTATTCTGCTATTGTATATTGTGGAATTTAGTACAATCAAGTAGCAGATGATGTAACTTAATTCTGCAGTTCTTTACATCTGGAATAATGTTTAAGGTTAATTCCTTATTGTTCCAGAATCAAGCACTATGTAATTCAGAGATAACCTAACACCCTTCCTATGGAAAGAATATAAGCAATGAGACGACATTACAGTAGGGAAGTGATTGATATACATAATAAGTAGACTGTACTCTGTTCAAGTCACTTAATGATGAATTACCACTTTATAAAATGATGCCCTTAAGTAACAGAAGTTCAGGACTCTTAGTTGTCTTTCAGAGTGAGACCTTAGCTGCAGACAGATTTTACAATGAGGTTGTAATTCTAGCGTGTCTAGCATAACTAGTACTCCCTGTATGCCTTGGGAGTACCCAGGCTAATATAAATTGCTTCAATAATATGTAAAAGAACATTTGGGGATTTAAACTGTGACATCCATGTTCTCAGTAAAACCACATGTTTTTTTCTTTGCAAACCTGTTCTTGATTTACAGATTGTAGAAGGTACAATAAAATATTATTATTTAAATGATCACAGTCAGGTGCTTTTTTAAAGTGCCCACTAACTATTCAAAGATACCAGTGTCTATTGTGATCTTCAGAACAACCGAGTTATTCTATTTTTTCTTTATTTGACCGTCTTTGTTTTTTTCCTAACATTCCTCAGATATCTAAAGACAGTTGAAGTCTTCAAAACCATTCAAAGAGAGCCAAGAAGATAGATAATTATCTCAATTTTGTGTCTTGTAAACACTAGTATAACACAATCTTAATGGAAATGATCATTTATTTTAGCATGTCACTTTTGAACATTACTAACTCATGGATGATGGAGTAGATTTTAGGAGCCATACCCAGTCCAATGCTCTTTAACAGATAGTGGTAAGGCACATATATTCAAGCTCCAAAATGGTCAAATTAACTGTCAGTCTGACCAGAAAAAGGAGGCTGAAATACAGGTCTAGCCAAAGTCTGCAGACTGCTTGGGTATGTGTGGAGAACAAATCAGCTGACCACTTCTAGTCATTGTTTTCCTCTGCACAACCTAATGGTGTTAATTAAAACCAAATGAAAAGTAGCAGTGAATGAATCAAAAATTGTTCCTTAGTCTACATCTAGTAAACTTAAAGAGCATCAGAGAGCATTTAACTGCCCACAAGTATGTTCCCTGAAGTGATTTTTGACTCAGGTGAGCCAGGTAGAGTTCAGGAGTTAGCATGGGCCAGGCATCGTTCCTAATGGATAACTGCATATGGCACATCTTGTTTCATACATTAAGACCTTTAAGTAGCATGGTTGTGGCCAGAACAAACCAGTTGGCTTTCAGACTAGGGAACAGGTCCCAGAATTGTTTAGTTTGCATATCTGATTTTCAGTTTACCTCTGAGCCACCTGGAAAGCCTGATACACAGCACTAAGAAGAGAATAATGCAAGACATGATGTGTGAGTGTCTGTGTAAATTCATCTACCATTCCCAGGAAGGGGCAGAAAGGGAAGGGAATAAGAAAACAACACAGTCCTGGGGAGACCATCACTGAAGGGATAACATCAAGAGCACTTGCACAGAAAGGCAGTGATAGAGACTTCTGTCACTTGTTCAGCTTCTCACAGATGAAAAGGTCTGTGCAGCTCTCACAGTCTCTCTTCAGGCACATCAGCCAATATTTGTTCCCAGCACTCTACTGGAAAGAATAAAAATGGCTATTGAAAGTATCTGAATAGCAAGGAAGATAAAGGTGTTGATCTTCTGCCTCTCCGTGACACAGAGGTTTTCCACCAAACAATATGTCAACAGAAAGGCTGAAATTCAAAATGTAGTTTTATTTGGCTCATACTGATGAACTGATGCTTAGCTGTTGGGTTATTGGGGGGGGGGGGGTATTGTTTTTTACTCATCCAATTGCTGAAAACATAGTGGAGATATTTTTGTCAGTTTTTGTTTTTACTATCAGTGATCCAAAAAATCAGCTTAATGATGCAGCACATTCTGGGATTCTCTGGTACTTAGCAAGCTGCAGAACTAGTGAATCATCACAGCAAAAACACTACATTGTCAAAGCAGGTCCACTTGGGCTGATAACTCTGAGATCATAGTTCTGCAGTTAATGAAGGACCTGTTCTCTTTGGATGATGAGGCCAGATGGAGACCACGTGAGCCTGCTTTGGCAGGGACTATGGCCCAGATTCTGAAATCCGCTTGAATATTAGATAATTCTCCAGTGCCAAAGAAAGAAATTAAACCTTCAGTTTCAAATACACTTATCTATCTGTTACTTCTACCAAACTCCTAAATTCCCAAACTGACCTCTTTTTAATTTGGTCCCATAGGTAGAAGGCCTCCTTACTCTAACAGACACAGTGAGGGACTGTGCAAGTGAGAATGTACAGACACAGAGGCACACTCTTTGAAAAACACATTTATAGAAGACAGCATCTCAAGCTGTATGATAATACAGTGCATTAAAATGCACTCCTAATACATTACTTGTTGTGTGACTGAGTAGAAACAGCATATGCAAATTGATTCTAAGCATGCAATGTAATTCCCATGTACATGAGCTGTGCAAATGGGAATTCAAGTTTGTTATGAGCACCAACTGAGACACGATCTTTGGTTGTTTCATTTTTTTCTAACTCTGAGTCATCAGTCTCACTGCCTGATAATGAATTTGAATGTGAGTCTGTATAAGACTTTCTCATTCTCAATCACGTACCCTCCTGTCATCATGTCATTTCCAGGGAAATACAGTTCGAATCACATCTCACAGTGATGAGGCGAGAGATTGCTTTTTCTGGAAGAGGAGGAAATATTTGTCACCTTAATAACTTAAAAATTGATGCTTTCAAGAACTGTCCTCACTGAGCTTGGGAGAATTGTGCCATTTGTGTGGTAAGTTTCATCTTCATGGCAATGGAGAATGTGCCCATCAGGCTCACAGAGGGGGACACGACACAAATGAGTGAAGTGACATTTAATGGTATGCAGCCATGAAAAGCAAATAGAAGATGAATCATCCATTTGCAGGACCCAGTGTTGTCCACTGATGCAATTTGCAGCATGCTCTTCTTAAAATATTATAGTGTCTTGGAGTGGACTGTTCCCGTACCCCTCTCGTTATTCTATTTTTCTCCCACACACATTCTTTCAAGTGGATTTATGAAGTTATAAGCATAAAGACAATGTTTGGCCTGGAGTCACCTGTGGGGGATAGATGGCATCTTTTCTACTAGAAAAAGAATATTCAGGTGGGATGACAGATCTATGGACAGACTGCCTTTTCCCTGGAATAATCCTGAGTCTGCTGTAAAGAGAAAAAGGTGCTCAAGTAACAAATGCAGGATGTACTTCCAAGTCTTTGGAGTCCTAGGTTTGAGAAGCCATGAGAGGACAATAAAGTCTGTATGAACTGAATCCAGCAACTGAGTGACAGCTCTCTTTCTCCCTATATGCATCTCAAGAAATTTTCTTTGAGAACAGCTTAACCCATGACTAATCCCACACAGCCTAATCAGGCCATCAGCACAGTTCATAACATTTCTGATGGGATGTGGTGCTGAACAAAGGAGAGAAAAAAAGAAAAAAAAAATGGCATCCTCAAAGGGAGAAGCCTGATAGCAGCAGATCATGTCCAGCAGAACCAGAGGCACAACTTTCCACTCCTCAGGCACAAACCACTCCTGCCTCCTAATCACAAGTGCACTTCCTGCAGCTGCCTGCACACAGTAGAGAAGACAAATTCCTCCATCTGCCTCTGACACACAACAGTGAACATCTGTATCTGTGTGAACACAGAGCAGCCTCAAGCTGACGGATGGGGAAGGTCCCACGCAAGGTATTCTGATGTCTTCTCTGGAGTTCATGACCCTCAGCTCACTGCCAGTCCAGGACCTGACAGTCTTATCCATGTTCTCCTGGAAGCCCATACAACTTGGTATGGCAACCTGAGCAATTAGGCTGCAAAAGTTCTAGGCTTCGGCCTTTCTCATCCAGAGATCAAGCTGCTTTTAATTGCTTCTTAGATCATCACTGAACCAGTTAAGGACATCCTCCACTCCTGAAGAAGTTATGCTGTGTAACACTGAAGTCTAGTGATTGCAACACTCAGACATGTTGGGGAAAGCCTAGCTAGTGGTATCTATTTATGAATTATTTGTGTGCTGTACCATGGATGGATACTTTAGGCACAAATATCAGGACCCAGGCTTCTTTTTTTCAGTGCCCTAACCACTAGCACAGATGATAAAGTACCTTCTTACCTCTTATTTTCCTATCCCCATGGTTTTGCATTTTCTGAGAGCAGGCCAGGGACAGGATGCAGGAGGGCAGTGATTCTCTGAGAAAGGGGCAAAGTGGGCAGAAAGATGGATGGAGAATAAGTAAGATCAGAGAAAGGCCAGAGGCAAAATCAAGCATGGGAAAAGAGAAAGAAGATTCCTGAGGAGAATACAGTTGATCAGGAGTTGGAAACGGGTTTCAGATCAGATGCAAAAGGGCAGAGCATCAATCTGAAGGGCAGAAGGTAGTAGTATCAGGAAGAAGGAATATGGAGAAATACCACAGGAGTTAGGGGCCTGCAGTTTAATAAGCTGAATCCAGAGAGAAGGTATGAGAAAAGAAGGTAGTGGGGATGGTAGAACAGTAGAACATGCTTCCTTCAAGAACTTGCTAATTAATATCTTACTCCCCTGATTTTGCTTTCTAATAAGTTGCTGAGCCATACTGGCAGAAGTGTATGTCTCCATCGCCCTCTAGTGCCAGGTCCACTTTGGAGATGTGTGACAGCTGTGAGCCGCTTGGCCACGCTAGGAAGCAGGTCTGATGAGCCCCAAATTCTTGATAACCTACATAAAGGGATCAAGAGAAGGAAACTGGGAGATTTTTTTTCCCTCATTGTCAGAAATAAACATAGTAAATTACAGCAAAAATTCTAAAGTAAAAGATAATTGAGCGCAAAGAGGCACACACATGACCACTTAACAAAATGTCAACAGGTAATTGTCATTCAGTGCTGTTTACCTTGCTTCACTTTGTACTTGGTAATATTCATGTTCATTTAGCATTATTTGCATAGACACTGGACAAGAGACATGTGAGAGGTGGTCTCAAATAATAATAAACAATAAAATTTCCCACTTTATTTATTCATTTATTTTTATTGGATATGTAAGTTTATTCTCCTTCCAGGCTTAAAGACCAACTGAAGAAACAGAAGCATGGAAACTGGGCAGTGGAGGGAAAAAGATTTATAGACGGTTTAAAACCCTTTTGATCTTCATTTGGCCATGCTGCTGTGTTGATTTTTTTTATTTGGATTTAGTTTTACTTGTACAACCTTGGTGCTGTCAGAATACTGTGTATTCATGTAAAATGCAGAAATATGTACTTTCAAAATTAATGTTTATGGATTTCAGGTAGTGATGTGGAAACTTTAAGGAAGGTCCTCTATACTCAGGGTTTATTTCAACAGGTACAAATTCCTGGTATTAAACCTACTGCTGAGGTTTGGTTTAGTCTAATTTAGTCAAACCTCTGCTAAATCACAGCAATTCTCAAAATGCCTTTAAAACTTGTAGCACAACCTGTTCCTCAAAGCTGCCTCCTCTCACCCAGCTGTCTTACTGTGATTGCTTAACCCATTGCAGAGTTTTTCCACTTCCCTAAACCAGCTTAAATTCAGCCCCAGAAGTCCTTGGACTCTGAAGGAAGTTGTTGAATAATTTCTGCTCCTTCAAACCAAGAAGTAATTCAAAAATGTGTATCAGCTTGAAGTTCTGACCTACTATGACAGAGGGACTCATCTGGAAACCACAAAGTCTATGTGGCCACTCTGCAGGACCAGAGCTGATACCACTGGGGACAGAGATGGAAACGGACCTTTGTTCAACCCCATGACTCCTGTATTCAAAACAGGAATGAAAACATGTTAGCTGCTCTGGCCACAAAGGACCTTTCAAATGTCCATGGCTGACCACACACCTTACTATTTGTTAATCATCATTTATGAAAAGAAAAGCATGGGATTGATGGCTGGATGAATAACAGCTGTGGGTCATTTCTAGAGCCCAGGGCTCTATGTTCCCACTCATACATTGCAGATTAACTAAATACTATTAATTTCTGATCTCTACCACATCCCCTGGGATGCTGACATTTTTAATCATTCTGAAGCCATAAACCAATCTGGAACAAAACCAGCCTGAAAGCCACTATCCTTCCCTCTTTTTAACATCACAAACCAGAACAACTTAGGTGGAAAGACACCTATAATAATACCAAATTAGTGCTGCTTTTGTGTAAGAATTACCATGTTTTTTACAAGTATTAGGGAGTCATCCAAGCCTCAGTTACATTATGAAAAACAAGAAAAATATTTTTAGAGACGTCTCTCTGAAATCAAAAGACTGACAGGACTTAACTGTCAGAATGGCTGATGCACAGCTCGAAAAATGTGCACACTCCAAGTATGTGTTTTATAAAACTATGTTTAACACTTTATAGAGCTTGAACTGGCCATGCACACTTTATTAAGTATGTGGAAACAGCTGTTCACAATTAAGTTCTTTATTCTTCAAATACCTACTACTGGGCACAGAATAGACTGCCATGTGTAAACCAAGTCAGTGATCTGTATCTCCATATAGACATACTCTACAGTATCTTTAAACTGCTTCTCTTTATAAAAATGTTAGTTTTCCTGAATAGTAAAAAATGGAAACTCAGAGCTTAATTCTCCTCTCATTGTCACCAACATGAATCAAGGCAATGGAGCTGTGTTGATGAAAGCAGATGTAAAACAGAACAATGGTCAGATCCCTAGAGCCCATTTTCATTTTTTGCAAGTTGTATATCTAAAAACTAAAACAAACACCTACTAAGTCTCTACCAGTAAAAAAGGTCAATATTTCAGAGAGCAGAATAGGTTCTCTTTCTGACAGATATCATTTCCACAGCAAGGTGGAATTGTGTCACCACTGTTACACACAAACCATGGGAACGGGCAGCAACAGCCTGGTCAGAAGAAAGCTGCTTTCCTTGACTCTACATACACCTTTTCCCTTGGCATTATTAAAATATGCAGGAATGGAATATTCTGTTACTTCTGCAGAACAAGATACGCAAAGGAAATGGTTTGGCAAGCTTGTTTCCAAGTGTAAAGGGCTTTCTTAGTTCCCAGTAGCCCTGCCAACAAAATTAAAGCTCTTCAAACAACACTCAAGTTGGTCTTTCCTTAGGATGCATTTAAATGTTCCTAAATCCACTAAGGTACTTCCTTTCTTTAGAATTCTTTGTGTCCAAATGTTAAGTAATTACTAAGGATGAACATGTTCCAACAGATGCTTAATACAAAGCTCAGGAAAGTAAAATAACTCCTCATGTGTTGGGAGCCTCAGACATTTGAAGCTGTCTGATACAGCAAGATATTTAAACAGGTGTTCAGTTTGAACAAACACCCAATTCTGTTGGATGCAAAAAAACAGAGTGAAAATCTGAATCTACAGTTTACAGAGGACATGTGTGCTAATGCCCACATTAGTAAGCGAAAGTTCAGTCACTTGTCTGCTTGTTAACTGTGTCCAGCCCTAAGACAGCAGTGACACGGAGCACCAGAAAAGCAGGTTTTGTGGCATGCCTTTCTTTCTGGGACGTGCAATAGGCCCTGCATGCAGCTCTCCTTTGGAACTTAATTTCACCCAGACAGGATAAACACAGCGAAGACCAAAGGAGAGCCAGTATTCAAGCAGTATTCATTGAAAGATATGTTTGGTTGGGGTTTTTATAATGGGATGTGACACATCAAGAAAAGTCATCAGCCAAGAGCATTTGGGATTTTCCATTGCAGCCTGAGCATGTCACTGTAAGGATGAAGATACTTGAAATAATACTGATCACAGATATGTAGAAATCTAGATTAAAGAAGATGTACAGTGGTCATTTTCTTACTATAATATATCACAATCACATATACTTGAATGTGCGATAATAGTTTAATAGGTAAGGGTTTAATACTAGCCATGCGTTAAGCAGCATAGATACAGCTGCTAGGAGACAAGTCTAGGCACAGGGACTGAGTCAGTCAGTGTTTGCCAAACTCATAGAATTTAGCCACGATAATGAAATAACTAGATGTTACCTTGTGTTTTTCATATTAATTTCCTTCATGAAACTATGTTTTAGAATGGTCAGACTAATTCCTCTTTGTTTGCTCTGATGGGCTGAAGTCATGTGAAAACTAGTGTTTCTTTGAAAGCTAGGAAGAAATTGAAGATTAGCTTCAAGGTTCTTGAAAAAGCAACACAAATCTTCATTATGGCAGTAATGAGCATTAATGCACTGTAACTAAAATGGTCTGTTACTTCTTCTTGTTAGAAACAGGATGATAGATGGAGACCATTTCCTTTTTCTGATTACCATTGCAATTCTAATGACTTTGGTGAATAAATACATGATTGAACTGATCTTAGAAAAAAACAAGAGCATAAGGCAGTGATTTGATCATATAACTACCTTTCTCAATCTAGAGACAAAGCTATTTAATTTTAATGGCTAAGGACATGGGTGTTACATAATGGTGAAAATGTTCATATGTCTTACTATGAATTTTGGAGGGAAGTTTTTTGTTGTTTTCATCTCTAACATTACAAGACCTGTTCTAGACAATGGACCTTAAAGGAATAACCTCCACTTCCATGTTTTTGCTCTTCCTCTAACTATTTCTCATTTTCTACTATCTTCCTGGTTTTATTTCAAAATAAGTTTCTAGTTGCATCTTACAAGGATATCTGTTAGTGTCCCAGACCTAGTATCATGCACCACTAGTGTGCAGTGCTTTCATGAGCTTAAGAAAATTATGGGGGTTTGGCACATGACAGTGGTCTTCAAGTTATTGTTCCTTTATAATAACTTTTCCACAACAACTGGAAGAAACGTGAGCTGTGAATTAAGATATAAAGATATACACATATTATCAAGCAAAAAACTACCCTAAGACTGTATGCATATCGGTCCCTTAGGATAAAAAGTGTTCTTCATTTGTTGTAACTATCCCATTGTTGAGTAGTCAAAAAATAAGGAAGTAAAGTTTTCCTGGAAAACAACTGAGGCTCTAAAGCATTAAATTGTATAGCAAAGGCAGTAAACAGTAGCCCCACTATCCAGCTGCACCCTGTGATTAACAAAACAAAACAAAAAATTATTATGATATAGGATTTTTAATATTTATGGTGCTTCTTTAAACCATTTCAAAGATAGATTCAAATTGTTTTAACTATTTTTCTTCTCCAGTACAATTGTAATATCTTAATAACATGTAAAATATATAAGCTAGGTTACCTGCTTTTAAAGGCAGATGATAAAAATGGAAACATTTCTTGCCTCCTTTATGTTTTTTTGTAAATATTTTCTAAATTACCTTCCAAAATATGTGATCAAGATAACATACCTAAGGTTTTCATCAAAACATATTACTGGCATTCCTACGTGAACAGTGGGAAGCTCCATGCATCCCAACACATACACAAAAGTACATAAATCAAATGTATATCAGTTCTTTCCAGTATGATGTCTTCAGTCACTTCCAGCCAAAGCACATTGCAAGTGGACAGGAATTCTGGCTTAGAGGTAAGGTGGAGGAGAAGGACAGCACAAATTAAGTTGTATTACTCAAGTTAGGAAACTTCTAACTCCCAATTTCCTCTCTATCCTATCATCTTGGCTGAATATGAGCCGGCAGTGTGCCCAGGTGGCCAAGAAGGCCAGGACCATTCTGGTTTGTAACAGAAATGATGTGGCCAGCAGAACTAGGGAAGTGCTTGTCCCCCTGTACTTGGCACTGGTGAGGCTGCACCTCAAATACTGTGTTTAGTTTTGGGCCCCTCACTGAAAGAAAGACACTGAGGTGCTCCAGCATGTCCAAAGAAGGGCAACAAATCTGGTGAAGGTTCTGGAACACAAATCATATGAGGAGCAGCTGAAGGAACTGGGGTTATTTAGTCTGGAGAAAAGGAGGCTGAGGGGAGACACTGTTGCTTTCTACGACTACCTGAAAGAAGGTTGTAGCAAGGTGGAGGTTGGTCTCTTCTGCCAAGTGACAAGTGATAGAAGAGGAAATGGCCTCAAGCAGCACCAAGGGAGGTTTAGACTGGATATTGGGAAAAATTTCTTCACCAAAAGGTTTATCAAACATTGGAACAGGCTGCCTAGGGAAGTGGTTGAGGCACCATCCCATGAGATATTTAAAAGACGTGTAGATGTGGTGCTTAGGAACATGCTTCAGTGGTGGACTTGGCAGTGTTAGGTTTACAGTTGGACTCAATGATCTTAAAGGTCTTTTCCAACCTAAATAATTCTATGATGCTATGATCTTTTTTCTGTTTTGTCAAAATACAGTAACATGCGCAAGTGCTTTTAGACTTATCTAATGGTCCATTACCCTACTTTCTAATTCTCAGTCCCGTAGCAGGGTTGCCAAGGGTAGCAATATCAGGAGTGGAAATAACCCCTTACCCAGCCAGACATTGACATTTGTCACATCTCCAGCAATCTCTGTATGCCTAACTGCATTTGATGGTTATGTCCTGGCACTGTCCCTTTAGGCCAGGTAACATACCTGTGGGTTTGTCCTTGAGGAGCCATGTTGAAGCCAGAGTGAAGAAAGAAAGTGACTTCGCACACCTGTATACAGATACCATTTAGGGAACTTTTGTACAGCTCCAGCCAAAGAAGGAAAATAACATCAGCCTTTAGATGTAGAATTTTGTATCAGAAGAGGCATTTAATCCTGAAAGATTTTCACTAAAAATATATATCTTGGTGTATTTTTTGTCCCAGCATCTCACACAAAATATTTAATGGAAAAATCCCTCTACACGTAAATACCTGTTCAGCAATGGAAAATTACATCTCTACAAACAGCCACTGTTGTGGAGTTAGTTCTTGAAGTGATCAAGGAAAGTGTGACCCAAGTGGGACTAATTTGGCCCTTCACATATGGTATATAAACCTATGCATAGGAGACCACTAATTTGGGGAAGAGGCCAGCCTAGCATTAATTGTGTCTCTAGGCTACACATTCTTCAGCTGATGCAAGTGAAAAAGTACAGATGTCATTTTGGCCCATGGACAGATCCCATATTTTTTTACTAATGCCACAGAAAAGCTGATCATGAACAAAGTGGCTAATAAAAAAAAACATATAATATAAAAGCTCTCAAGTTTAAACAATTCACTGTTTCACACCAAAATATCCATACAAATAAAATAAAGAGCAATGGTCAAATTTAACTTGCAGCAAAGAAGTTGCCATATTTTGGCTATAAACTTCTTCATAAAAATGGCACCTATTAATATGAATTTTATATCATATTAAAGTACAAAAAACTCATAAAGAATTATACCATGCAATACAATTTTCCTTTGTGTTGTGTCTTTCCTGTAAACTATGTCCCCAAATCATTTGCAGAATGAAATCATACTATTTAATTTTATGATTTATATTATTAGTTCATATAACTATCAGACCATGTACCTGGGGTTCTCTGTAGAGCTAGTTGCAATGGGCCATGCAGTCACTTTGTCTAGTCTCAACTGGCTAAGCAGACAGAGGCTGGGCCAGCATGAGTGTTCAAGAAAACCTTTTTTGTCCTTTATGTCTCCCCTCTCTCTTCCCCCCAACTTCAGCCAAGAATTAGTCACAGCTGCCTTTCTTCAGGTTTTATAAGCCTATCTTAAGCCCTGCTTCCAAAAGGGAGAAGTCAAGCTCGGGCACTGCAACCCATTTAAATTCCACCAGCACTTACTATTAAGTGCTGTTTAATCATTTATTAAGGGCAGAGTTGTGGAAAGAGGCTGAGCCTTGAAATCCTTCTGCTGCTGTTGCTGCTAGGTAGGGCACTAACAGGGACACATGCTCAGTCTTTAGGACATTTTGCAGAGTGCTCTGTTGCTCTTCTGTGGCTGATTAAAGGAGTCCTGCTGTGACTCCTCTCCTGCATTTGCAGAGCTTTTTGGTGGCATGTATACATGGAGTTCTGAGACTCTCCGTGCTTCAGAATGTATTCCAGTGCTATTGCCCCTCCAAGTATCACAGGAGACAGGAAAAGAGATTTTGCTCAAATTTCATTTTCTCTTGTTTGTCTGACAAAGCCCTTGTTTCAGCTGCAGCACGTAGCAAATGTTTTGCTATATGGGCAATCCAGGACATGCAACACACAACACATCCTTCACCACAAGAAGCAAATTGCAAACTGAGATACTAACTCGAAGAATACCATGCCTGTCCTATCTCTCAGCTTGCTGGCACAGAAGACAAAAGCAAAATTCCCGCTGCTTTCAATGCCAGAAGGCATCATGAACAACTTTTAAGGGCTTTCACCTGGCTGGTTGACCTGATGCTATTTGGAAAAAGAAGACCTTTTATTTCCTAGCTTTGTGCTGCAGAGACAGCTGGATGAATTATTTACTTCCTACCCTAAACCATCCTACGGCGCTGCTGTGCGCTGCCACACAGCTGCCGCTTTCACCCCCAGCGCCGCGGGAAGATGAGAGCAGGATCTTTGGCCGGCAGCCACGTGGTAGCGGACGATGGGCTGTGGCATCAGAGGCAGCAGAGCCAGCAGTGGCACGACGCACGCATGGTCGCACAGCCCCTGCCATCTGCCAAGGGGGCCGAGGCTGGCTCACACCGCTGGAGATCAAAGACTTTGCAGTGGAAGAGTGAGAAAATGGGGCTGGGGGGAAATGCTCCATGGCAGGGGGTTGAAATTTTGGGTTATCTTTGAAATTGTGGCCAGTCTAAAATCTGTTGGGTTGCTCTGATTCCTCCCTTTTAAAAGTATATCTACTTCAGTGGAGTTGAGTCTGAAAAATGTCTCTGCCAGAGAGTACAGACATGAGATGATAATGCCACTACTGAAAAGTAGCCGCCTTACATAAAAGAGAATTATTTTTCAAATCCTCTGCAATCCTGAGCCATTACAATCACGTTATATAAATGTATGCTAATATTGTGATTTATTCAACTGTGCCTCTTTCTCTTTTGCTCTCATTTGCCTGTCACCTGCAAGAGCTTAGTATAAAATTTTGCAGCTATGTTTGTGATTCACAAGCAATAATTTAACATTTTTTTTCTTTTTTTTTTTTTTTTCACTCACACTTCTGGCTCACACAATGATACTGAGTAAGGGTTAGTTTCCCCTGGTGATGTGCAGATCTGCCTAAAGCCCTTGCCACTGCTAACAAATATTCAAGTAATGGTACAGAGATCATCTCTCAGCAACTGCAGCTTGATTTAAATTCACTCACTGCAGCTCCTCATCTCAACTGGTGCCCTGCTGTGTTTAATTGGCCCTCTGAAAGTACATCTTCCTTATATCTTGATTATTTTGAATAGAAGGTGAGAGAGGAGGAGAGAAGTGAGAGGGAGATCTGTGAGGAGTGGAAGAGGACAGAGGAGCAGCAATAGGCAAGTGTTGCAAGCAGTGGTGTGAGTTATTGCAACGTGCTCCTCAGAAATATTATAGGGCATATCCTCAGACAGGGTAAATAAATGTAGACAGGAATCCAGGTAATTGCACTCTTCCTACAAGAAATTGATTAAAAAGTGCTTTGGAATAAATTATTCAGTAAAGTTCATCAATGTTAGTAAATGAAACAGTGCCATGGTGTGTCCTGAAGATATGAACTTCATTGTGTCTGTTGATAAATTTTAAGAATGGCCCTTTGCACAATTTTGTCCTGAACCAGGTAGAATTCATCCAAACAATTCCCAGTTGGGAGCTGACACAGTTCTGGAATTAGAAAAAGCCAGGGTCCATCCCCAACAGTCTGTCTGGATGCAGCCACCTATTCTAGATGGCCACTGAGTTCAATAGGATGAACTCAGCTAATCCAGACCAGGACCTCATGCTCAGAAAAGAGGCTCTAGTGCCATTCTGTTTATAGATGTAAGTGATGGAAACAGTAAATTCCATCTTGAATGGATACTGTGTTATTTAGGACTAGAGATGTCTTTATAGCTCATCAAGTTCACAGACAATTCTCAAAAAGATCAAATTTACAGTCATAGTCTGTTTAAATCTCCCCCAGATTGACAGAGAGCACAAATCTCATTGCACCATTTCCTGGGCAAGTGCTGCAGCCAGGAAACTACTTTTGAAGAGGAAGGGCAGAAATTCTTCCCCCAGAGATGATTGAGGAAAGGTGATCCCTCTGTAAGATAGTGTGGAGGAGTCACAGCCCCAGGAGTTGTTTGGCTGGCTCTCTGCATGGGCTCACCTCTCTGCTCAGCTTGGACTGTTCATGAAGACTCTTCAGTCTGTGCATATCCCTAAACTTCAAGGGCTGGATCCACCTGAGGTACAAACAATACATCTTCCACGGGCTTCAGTGGGAGTACTCACATGCTTCTACACAAGATCTTTAGGTGATCTGTAGAGGTTTGGTGGACTTCTTAACAAAATAAAGCCCCAAGTCCAGCAAAAAATCATATTTCTATGTGCAAAGCCATGTACTGGCACTGTATCTTCATACTACAGGGAAAATCACTACTATAATTAATTTAAGAATGTGTCCTTTCTAAACCACACTTCAATCGGGTTGTATTTTTGAATAATTAAGCTTTAAAAAGAAAGTCTAATGAGACTAATGGCTATCAAATTACTAGATTTTGAAAATCATTGATTATCTCATTTACACTCATATATGGCTGCTAAAATTAATTGATTTCATTTGCATATAGATATTGCATTTTCTTTGACTTTCAGAATGTTTCTCTCCTGAGTTTCTCATCAAACTTTCAATATTCATTTTCACAAAAAGGCAAGTGATCCTTTAACTATGCTCATTTGCATAGGAACTGAGACATTATCCTTCATCTAAATAAGCACTATTTTAATTATCCTTTTTGTTTGAATATGTTCTATCCCAGAGTGCTTAGATATTTCAGCTGTGCTCATCACCATGGTATCTGAATACCTTACCAAAATTATAATAGAAAACTCTAACATCAGATTATTTCAAACCTTTTGCTTTCTCCCTTTTCTCAGAAAAATGTTTCTCTTTTCTACCACATCAGCTAAACCAAGTAATTTTTTCCACCCCTTACCAACTTTCCACTTTTTGCCTCATAACTTTCCCTTCTCCTGCTTCTTCTTTAACTCCCTTGTTGAATGGGAAGGCTGAGCTGTTCATGTATTTGGAAAAGGTTAAGGTGCCAAATGACTCGTCTTTCCCCTACTCTAAAAAGTAGCACTAAGAAAAATAAAAATTCTTTCCAAGAGGACCTATCCCTAACAGCAAAGACAGAAATATAAAAAGAAAACCAGATAACGATATGTCAATATAATACAAATGAAATATGTTGTTGCTAACCATTTATCCAGATATGTCTACTCAGTATCAATAGCGAGCTTCTATCAACAAGAAAGATGCATCATGATCAGTACATTTCTCCCTATCATCTCTTCCTCATACCATATTTCTGATCATCTACTAAACTGCCAGCATGGTTTATTCTCTAATTTTGAAGTTAGAAATTATGCCCATCACTTTACAAAGTATATTAGAACTTTAAATAATAATTAAAGAGAGAATCTCTCTTTTATTGTCAGAATGTCCTCTTCCTTAGCCCTTCCTCCCTTCATCCCTCATTCTGCAAAGAATTGATTTTATTGGTTGGTTGATGTTGGAGTCTTGTCCTTTAATTTTTTTTTTTTTTCCAAATTATAGACAGCAGGCTAGATCAAATAAATAGAGTTAAAATTATGTTCTGAATTTGATGTGTTTGTGGTTATTCCAGTCTCTCCTCGAAGAGGGAGCCACTGCAGAAAAGCCTAATTTCTTGCAGAGTTACACGGACCAAATTGACTGTGCCCTGCGACTGTAGGCTGTAGGTGCCGTGGGAGGCTGTGAGCCCCTGGCTGAAAGAGCTCTACCAGAGAGGACTTTGAAGAGAATTCCTGCAACCAGTCATCAAACCAAGCTGTTCTGCATGAAAGGAATATTTTTCTAATGTTGATAGAGTGACATCTTGAACCAGTAGCTGTTTTTCTTCACCACAGTTTTATTCAAAGATGTAATTTATCAGAAGAAGATGCAGTGATGCCCTGACAATCTTAGTCTCTCCTGACTCCTGGTCCTGTAGTAAAAGAAGGCCTTATTGTTTGGCTATCCACTATTAACAAGGAATAATTCAAGTGTATGTCCATCCAGTCCTTTGCCTCTCTGCCAGGAAGAACGCCACTTTTGCTGGAATAGTATTTGTGATGTGAATACATTTTTCTGAGATCTCAGTGAGCCATGCCATTTTATGAGGTTTTGATCACAAGTAATTTGGATTTAAATCAGGACATGAGTCTATTTTGACTTTCCTGGGTGGTGATGATCTGTGAACTGGATGGCATTACTAGTGCAAATCATATGATAGCTACAAATGATCTACAGCACTGCAAAGTAATGTAAGTCCCAACTTCTAGCATCCTGATACACCTTTCATGTTTTGTTTTCTGTTCTGTCACTACTGGAAGTTACTCTTCTCAAGCAACATGTTAACAGCATGTATATGCTAACCAGGAATACAGCTAAACTAGAAATTAGGAGAATGTTTCAAACCATTAAAAGACTTCAGTTCTTAAAAAATCCATCCATCTGGAGAACTCGGGGTGGGAAACAGCAGGAAACTCAAGATTAAGTTGGTGGGGTTTTCCGGAGATTAGAAAATCCAAATGATTGAACCACTAAGAAAACTGGAGTATATTTAATCCAGTAGATGGTCTGCTGCAGGCTCAGATCAGAAACATATCCAAGTAGAATTACTTTGGGAAAAGTGTTCTGCTGTAGCATGAAGGCCTGAGCATGATTTCAAACATGCTGAATCATGGAATCCTGACTATTTTGACTGACCAACTGTTCATGTGGTTTTTCGGTTTCCAAATTTTAGCTATTATTCCCTTGCCCTTCGTATTAGTTTACCTATGGCTATGCCAGATTTAATGGAACCAGACTGGTCTCATCACAACTAGTTTTGTGTTTCACTGAGAGACTATCTGGGAATCCCTTGTGAGGAATCAGCCAAGGAGTCACGGTCATATATTAGATCCCAGAAATCAAATGACTAGGAATATTTGTTTGGCTGCATCATCTCTACTGAGATAATAGATGTGAACAGAATAAAATAATAAAACCAAAAATGTGTTTGCCTTGCCAAAGGACAACATTCTGAAAATTATTCTCTGTCACTGTCTGCACTGGTTTTGAGTATTATCATCTGTGCTTGCACAGTATTAGAATCGGAGCATGTAAAATCAACTTACCTAAGATGAACAATTATTAGTATCAGATGGTCATCGCATTTTAGATACACAGAGATTAGTTCCTAGAAAACCATGCATGTAAATGATATGCCACAAAGGCAGACTGTATGGACCATAACAACAAATACAATTAGATACCTGACCACTAGTAATTTCACTGGCATTTGGGTCACGTATCATTAGGAGTTGGAGTTGGATAACTTCTTAATATCCATGAGTTCTCCATAGTCTGCAAGAAATATATTTTGGCCTTTTTAGGTAGAGTGCAGAGAATATCAATTTGAGTGGCTATTTATTTCTTTACAGAAAAAAAATGGGGGGAAAAAAGTTTAATCCTATAAATATAAACCCAAAGTCTTCATTCAACCAGACGCATGAACATATGTGTAACCTTAAGCTCATAATTCTTACTATTGACATTTAGTTTAAGAATATTGTTTAAATCAGGCTTTTAATTATTGGTTTTTTTCCCCCCACAACTCTTGTGTATCCTTACAGTGGTCTGATATACCCTAAACTAGATTTCCACTAAATCAGTTATCTCAATAAAGACACTGAAGAGTTATTAGTAATTTTTTTCAGTGGTTTGGGCTGTATTCTTACTCAAAATTCATTTGAAAATCTAGCCACAGAAAATTCTAAATGTACCCCTGAAGAAGAAAGGGGAGGGGGGGGCATTAATCATTTAGCAGACACAAATACACTTTCATGAAAACACTGTATTAGATTTCTCCATAGTGATGATAGTTAAAGGAGCAGAAATATTTTTTGTTGTTGATAATGATTTTCTTTACATAGCTAATAATAAAAGGAGAGGATTACTCCTTTACATGCATGTGTACACATTTATTTGAACAAGGTAATTCACCCTTAAAATAGTTGATTTTCTGTCTGGTTTGTGAGGACATTCCAAAAGAATGAGGACTGACAAAACTCACTGCTCATTTAATGAGAAATGCTGATTATTATAAGTAGTAGAAAATATTTTCATTTTTGTGTGTGAACAGTATGATAGACTGAAATGTATGCAACTTCATCATTTCTAAACAGTAATGCCTCAGATAGGTTTAATGAAGTAAATCATTGGCCAGGAGAGTATCAACAGGCAAAGAAAGGGATGTAGAACAATGAAAAAACTCTGCTTTTTCAGACCAGAATCCTAATCAGAATTTCATCATTACAATTTATAATTTTGATAACATGTGCTGATATCCTAGAGCCAAACAAATTTGGAAAACAGATTATTATCCAATTTACAGTCAAAGTCTAAATATTGCAGATTGATCCCTTTACTTCAAGAACAGCAATATTGTCAAGAAAGCAACCTGAGGCTTCCTGCTTAAAAAGAAAAGACCTGCCTTGGGGTTGCTGGGTTGGTTGTTTTTGTGAATGATAACATTTTCTTATCTTGAAATTGCTCCTTTTCGGAAAGGAAACTGTTAAATCCTGAGAATGTTCATTAGAAGCTCTTGGAGAACTAAATGCAGAGCTAAATGAAGCATGAATACCATCCAGAAATTGCTCTGAGGATGTACTGCGAGCCACAGATTTTAAACAGGCTTTGCTGGTTTGGGTGCAATCCTTGTTTAGGGGTTTGTTTGGGGTTTTTTCAAGTGGAATTACATGAAGGTATCTAGTGGAGTAATGAAGCAAGACATTTTAATAAATATTTCACTGTATGGCATTGATCATCATGGCCAACAAAATTTTTATGTAGACAATGATTTTGGCATGCAGAAATCACCAAAAATGCATGATTTGTCACTGTAAAATGAAGAGGGTGTTTTCTGAGTTCATTTATATGGTCATGTACTCTGCAGTAATAATAATAACATTTAACATGTCTGGGTCATTCCATTACAGAAGTGCAGGCATTATGGACTGTAAATTGTGTCTTTAAAGCACTGGCTCAGCTAAGAGAAAATGTAATGGTCCAGTGTTCCTGCAGGACCTCATAAGGGCGATGTGTCTAAAGGCATCACTGAGGACAGAAGCACAAACCTATAACTGAAGGATTTTGAAAACTGTAGCATGTACTCCCCCTGGCTACTCTATGCTCTGTCATTATTGTATCTAGTGCACAAAAGAAGGAGATTTCTAGCAAGGGCAGCATCATTAAGGACCCTGGCACTGGTTCAGTGCTGCTCAGAAACTTGAGTAGTGTTTTATTGCCACTGAAGGGATGAGGAAGTGCAGACATCTTGAAAAGGTGCAGGAAGAGCTAGGACAACACTTGATTTTTCTTTTCCTTAAGACCTGGATGAAAAGGATAAATGATTTAAATATTTTAAAATATATGACCATTATTTTTTTAATCTGAAACTAAGTGAAAATATTGGAGAAATCCATTTTGGATCATTTATAATATTATTATAATATTATTTATAATATTATTTTTTCCTAAATAAAGATGATTTGTTGCAATTACAATCAAAAAACAATACCTTCTTTCAAATATTTTTAGGTGAGGAAAAGACTAATTTTAGCTGCAAGAGAAAACTTATATTCTGAAAATGTTGAATCAGGCCTAAGAATTAAGGAACAATGTCACAACTACAGAGGCAAAGGGTCTGCCTGTGCCCTCACAGTTGCGAAAAATATAAGAAAAACTTCCTGTACCCTGTAGTCATCATTACTTAATCTGGTCTCAACTATTGAACTAATTGCTAATTAATATTCTGCAGCTACCAAGAGATACCCTGGGTCTCACAAACAGGTCTTTCTAATAATGAATCATTAACCAAAGTGAGACATTTAATCTACTGTAAATTAAATCAGCGCCACTGCTGGTATGGACTCAAAAACTGGTTTCGATCTCTCTTTGGTTCCTAGAAGTGTGTTCTGTTTAATATACAAGCTCACCATGGCTCACATGCTATGGTTGTTCCAATTCATAATAATTAACACTGGGGTTCTCTGAGCATAGGCCTGAAAATAATTTACTATGTGGGATTTTCCATGTTAGAGCAGATTCTGTTCCTGTGCTTGGGACACCAGAAAGATCAAGATACATCCTAAGTAAGAAATAAAGAAATAAAGCCCTTACTTTTCTTAACTCTCGTCATAAAAGGGTCCAGTGTTCAGAGTCCTCTGTGCTCTGCGCAGCAGATGAAGAGAGCTCATGTTTAAAAAAATGCTCCACAGAAAGTTCTCTCTTGATGGGAGCTTCTGCAAACATTTCTGTAGGAAATGCTGAGAAGGATTTGTATTAAAGCCTACTTCCTAGGACTGAGGTTCTGTGTTCTGGGCTGGGACCTGGGAAACCTGGCTACAGTTCTCTCTTCTCCATGTCGGAATTACACTGGGACTCAGCTGTCCAATTCAGCTCTCAAACTAGGACTTGATTACCTGAACACAAACATCTACTGACACTTTATGAGTTTGAGAGTATCTTAAAGCCATAGCTTTAGCCATAGCCATAGCCATAGCCATAGCTCCAGAAGGATGTAGGTCTCCCACAAGTCCTTCATCTCATCTGTGATCCCTGAAGATTCCTGTAATAACAACAGAGATAACAACAGAGCTGACCAGAGTGTGGTAAAACAAATTTGTTATAAGCATTCATTTTATTAGTTTAATAGTCACTGGTCACAATGTTGCACTTGTTCTCACAGTTATGTTATGTTACGGAACACCTTACTTGCTGTATAAATTCCCTGTTTTGCTGTTTATCACCTCTGGGGGATGGATTAAGGTTATTCTTTTGCCATACTGTGTAACACTGGCTTATGATAGGATAAAATTACTGTTCTTGAGACAAATCTGGTATTTGTACTCAACATTGCCGTCATCTTTGTGCTTCGGGAACCATCTATCAGAAACTATTAATAATTACACTCTACTTTTTCTCCTTGGAGAGACAATCTATGAGGGAGGTGAAGGGGACACTTTCCTCCATTCTTTCATCTTCCCTTTCTCCTCCAGGCTTTTGAGAATTTTGAATATCCTTGGGATGTTCAAACCAGTATGTTCCTATTGTTATGTCTCCTGAATATGTTTCATGTCTTTTTTAAAGTTAAACAACTATTTAAGTATACCACCCAAACATCTGCCCCAAGGTGGGATAGTTATAAGTGGCAGTGTGTCGGGGATAGTATGGGCAAGTGCCTAGGACAATAGACACCGTCAGTCTTTTGGAACTTCACCCCTGAACAAGTGTAGAATCATGAAAAACTTGTAAAATGTTTGGAAAAAGTATGCAAAGAGACACAAATCACTGCAATGTGCTGGGACTGGCCCATACCTACTGAGACCTGTACAACACTATTTAGTACTCTCAAAGAGAAGAGAAGGTCTCTGGATCTGATGACAAAATGACAGGCACTGCAGCCATTCCAACCCCAGTGACAGGCACTGCAGCTGAACTTGAGAACTAACCCATGCCAGTATCAGTCATCCCTACACACAAAAAAAAAAATATTGGATGCAAATGTCAGCTCGTTTAGTAAGGGAAGAAAAACCTACTAAGAAGGGGAAGGAGGAAGAAGCGCATGAGGCAAGCTACTCTGAAGCAGGGACATCATGAGAAAAGGAAGAGGAAGAGGCAGAACTCATAAATGAGTCAGTAACCACCTGATCCCTATCCTTGACTGAGTTGTGAGGTATGTGAAAAGATTTCAGCCATTGTCCAGGTGAGTACACTGTCATCTGGCTGCTCTGATGCTGGGATAACAGAGTCAGTAGCCTGGAATCAGAGGATAGGGAAGCCAAGCAGCTGGGATCTCTTTCTAAAGAAGGAGGCACTGACAAAACAATTGGAAAAGGGGTATAAGCCCTCAGCCTCTGGAGGTGACTCTTGTCAGGCATGAAGAAAAGGTAACCCTTCAAGGAAGATGTGATATATGACCTAGGCAAGTGGACCACCACGGAGAGAGGTATCCAGTACCTGAGAGAATTAGCTGTGCTGGAGGTGATTTATGATGACCTGGACAATGAGCAGTTATCCAAAGACCCAGATGAAATCAAGTGCACATGACTCATGTGGCAGAAGTTCGTATGGAGCACACTGTCATCATATGCCAACTCAATGGCAGTAATGACGTGGAAAGACAGAGAAACAGTGGATGAATTGGCTGGTCAACCCTGACAATATGGAGAAAATCTTTATTATTCCCTATGGGACTGCATCTTGGCTGTGCAGAAAATGTCCCAGGGGTTTCAGCAATTCAAAGAGGGTATACCCTACTCCCCACTTGTATGGATCAGTATCTCAGCTATTAGGAGTAAGCATTCCTCTGTTCAAGAGAGAGGATATAGTGGGAACACACCACGGGCCACCCTGTGATTTTACCAGCGTGACCATGGAAAGGACATGAAGAAGTGTGATGGAAAATCTATCTCGACTGTAGAGGCCCGGGTATGTGAGTTGCAGGGAAAATCAAGCACAAAAGGGGGTCCTTCTGGGAAAATTGCTGCTCCAGTTTCCAGTGGGCAGGTCCCTGGACAGAGTAGAAGGGCTGATCTTGTTTCTAATCTTAATAAAGGGACTTCTGATTTATATTTACAACAAGGGGGTAACAAGTACTATGACCAGGACTAGAGGAGCCCTGCCTCCAACCAACTGGAAGAAGGGGACAACCAGATTTACTGGACTGTGTGGATTCAGTGGCCTGGCCCACATGAACATAAGACTCCAGTGGAAACTGGTACACAGTGTACCCTAATGCCACTAAGCTATAAAGTGTCAGAACCCATCTGTATTTCTGGAGTGACAGGGGGATCCCAACAGCTGACTGTATTGGAGGCTGAAGTGAGCCTAACTGGGAATGATTGGGAAAAACACCCCTTGTGTCTGGCCCAGAGACTCCATGAATCCTTGGCATAGACTATCTCAGGAGAGGATACTTCAAGGACCCAGAAGCATACTGGTGGGCTTTTGGTTTAGCTGCCTTGGAGACAGAGGAAATCAAACTGTCTCTCTTGCCTGGTCTCTCAGAGGACCCTTCCATTGTGGGGCTGCTGAGGGACATAGAACAATGGCTGTCGATTGTTACCACAGCAGTGCACCAGCAGTAATATCACACAAACCGAGACTCCCTAATTTCCATCCATAAGATGATTTGTTGTCTGGAGACCCAAAGAGTGATCAGCAAGACTCACTCACCCTTCAATAGTCCTATATGGCCAGTATGAAAATTTAATGGAGAGTGGAGATTAACAGTAGATTATCATGGCCTGAATGAAGTCACACCACCACTGAGTACTGCTGTGCCAGACATGCTAGAACTTCAATAGGAATTGGAGTCAAAGGCAGCCAAGCTGAATGCCATGATATCCTTAATGCATTTTTCTCAATCCCTTTGATAACAGAGTGCAGGCCAAAGTTTTCTTTCACTTGGAGGGGTGTCCAATACACCTGGAATTGACTGCCCCAAGAGTAGAAACACAGTCCCACCATTTGCCATGGACTGATCCAGACTGCACTGAAACAGGGTGAAACTCTGGAACACCTGCAGTACATTGATGACATCATTGTATGGGGTGACACAGCAGAAAAGGTTTTTGAGAAAAGGAAGAAAATAGTCCAAATACTTCTGAAAGCTGGTTTTGCCATAAAACAAAGTAAGGTCAAGAAACCTGCACAGGATGTCCAGTTTTCAGGAATAAAATGGAAGATGGGCATAATCAGACCCCAATGGATGTGATCAACCAAATAGCAGTCATGTTTCCATCAACTAGCCAAAAGGAAACACAAGCTTTTAGGTATTGTGGATTTTTGGAAAATGTATATTCCAAACTACAGTCTGATTGCAAACCCTCTCTATTAAGAGACCTGGAAGAAGAACAATTTCAAGTGGCACACTAAGCAATCGCAAGCCTTTGAAAAAATTAAATGGAAGACAGCTCAGGCAGTAGCCATTGGTCCAGTCCAAGCAGGACAAGAAGTTAAAAATGTGCTCTATACCACAGCCAGGGAGAATGGCCCTACCTGGAGACTCTGGCAGAAAGCACTAGGGGGGACACTGGAGGTCGATCTCTAGGATTCTGGAGTTGGGAATACAGAGGATTCGAGGCTTACCATACTCCAACTGAAAAAGAGATGTTTGCAGCATATGTTTGAGATGCTTTGGAAGTAGTTCGTACTGAAGCACAGCTCCTCTTGGCATCCTGAATGCTGGTGCTGGCCTGGATGTTCAAAGGGAGGGTCCCCTATACACATCATGCAACTGACGGTATGTGGAGTAGCACTGATCACACAGCAGACTCGAATAGGAAACCCCAGTCACCCAGGAATCTTGGAAGTGATCACAGACAGGCCAGAAGGCAAAGATTTCAAAATACCATCATCAGAGGAGGTGATACCTGTTGAAGAGGCCCCACTGCATAATAAACTACCAGAAAATGAGAAGCAATATGCCATGTTCACTGATGGTTCCTGTCATATTGTAGGAAAGCATCGGAGGTGTAAGGCTGCTGTATGGACTCTTATACGACAAGTCACAGAAACTGCTGAAGGAGAAGGTGAATTTACAGAATTGAAGACCATCCAGCTGTCTTTAGACATTGCTGACCAAGAAAAGTGGCCAGTACTCTAGCTCTAAACTGACAAATGCCCTGCAGGGGTGGTTGCATCAATGGAAGTAGAGCAACTGGCAGTGCAGAGGCAAACACATCTGGGCTGCCCCATTGTGACAATATATTGCACTTTTTTTCTTTTATCCTTATTATTCTTTTCCCTTCCTTTTATGTCTGTTAAACTGCCTTTACCTCAACCCACAAGTTTTACCTTTTTTTCCAATTCTCTCCCCCATCCCACTGCGAGGGAGTGAGTGAGTGGCTGCATGGTGCTGAGCTGCCTGCAGAGTTAAACCACAACAGTACTCAAGCTCAAAGAGCAGTTCAGAAGGCTCTTGAGGTAAATAAGGATCATATATTCCTGCCTAAAAGGAAAAAACATTGTCAGGGTTTCTTACTTTAAGATGTAGATCAGTCTGCCACAGCTAAGTGGAATGGTCAAGTAAGAAAATTAAAACAGAGAGATCAGAAACATTAAGATTAGGCAAGCAATGCAAAATACCTTAAGTACTCACTTCTACAAATAATCAGGACCTGCTAATTGTCTCTGCTGTTTTTTAAATGGTGTTTCTGTCTGAAGAAGTAATCCAATTTTAATTGGACAACTTTGTTGTTGGTGGTTTTGTTTATTTGTTTTAAGTTAGGCTACAGATCCTTGTCAGCTGCTCTTAGGAGCAAAAGAGAAATGTTGCCTGCTTAACATCTGCTGTCAGATTATGTTGCCTCTGCTATCAGAAATGAATGCAGAAGACCAATTCAAGTTCCTGTCAGCTGTGATGCCTTTTGGACATGTTTCAATCAAGCAGCAGGCTTTTCTTTACACTTAAAGAATCATTAGAACAGCTAAAGTCTTAGGGAAAACACATTTTGATTGCAATTGTAAACTAATGTCTAATTCATTTAAATTATCATGTATTAAGTAAATATTTGAACTACTTGGAGATCCATCACACATAATTGTAGCTCTATCTTGAGTTTAAATATTTCTCCCTCCTCCAAATTCTAATCAATAGAAAGCAAAACATCTTTTAGAGTTAGTGCTGCAGCAATCCGATATGTTAGTGGATATGCCCACAAATTCTCACTAATGGTTATCTGATATTTTGCATATTAACTATTGATGGTTTCTACATCTCACTGCAAACTTGGTAAATGTTAATGATAAGCCTGAACATACCTCAGACAATTCATTTCCATTTGATGTGTCAGCTAAGTGCAGATTCTGCTGATCCAATATCCAGGCAAATTTTTAAGGTGTGCCTGGACCCCCTGTGTATGGCATAGGGAGTTGCAATGTGACTCTATCTGAACTCTCTTCATGTCAAGCAATTGTAACAACAATCTGAAATCCCTCACAGTGATGAGTAGGGATGAATCAAACTTGATGTTTGAGAAAGGGCTGTATGGGCTCCTGTGTGAATCACCTTTTTCCTATCCAAGAACTCGTCAACAACTGCAGTTCTCTCATTTTCCACACAGAAAGAAACAAAATGTTATGACACCTATTCTAGTAATGTAATTACAACATTTGGTGTTCTCCCAAAGCCTCTATTTCTAGAGCCAAGTGATTAGCCAAGTATCTCAGTTTTCAGTCTCTTTCAGAGAGGCTTCCAGGAGAAAACTTGGAAATGTTTTAGTATGTTACCCCTGCAGGCTCATAAACCGAAGGCAAGTAAAAGTAGTTAATAATCCTTCCTCATTTCTAAAGCTCACTATTTTAAGCCAGTCACATGTCTTCAGATAGCCTGTCTCATTATATGGTTTCAGTGATACTGGTTTCAGCTCTAACGTTGATGTTAATATCCACTTCCCACATCTGCAAAGGGAACCCTCCTACTGTTGGATTTTCTGGGCTAAAAATCTGTAGTGCTGCCTCATTTGAAATCAATTAAGCTGTTAAATCTGAAGTACTCAACCAAATCTGATTTCTGGTTAAGTAGTGTCCAGCTGATCCCAGCACAATAGTGTTGCAATGTTATTTTCTTTTTAGCTAACATCCGAAGTTTTTCATCAGACCTACTTCAGATCTACTACCTTCAGCAGACTGGATGTGTCAGACCTAGTCTACGTGGCTTACCAGGAAAGAATGAAAGAAAATGAGTCATATAGACTGGAGAGTGAGCAGCCTCAGAACACCTGTGTTCAGATGCAGAAAAGCAATTGCGATGAGGAAAGGAGTATTCTTTTCTCTGTGTCTAGGGGAAGAAAAGAAAAAAGCATAATGAACTTAAATGACAGTGCAAAGAAGCAGCAAGAAAGAAATGGTGAGTCTGGCATAATAGATTGCCTGGGAATGTATCTTTAGCAACAGGCTACCCTAATAACTCACAAGAATCAAACACGTTGGTTATCTAGGGCTGGAAGGCTGGAATATGCAATTTCCTAAGATCTTTTCAGCCCTGATTCTCTATGATTTTATACACAGGCTGTCTGTGAACTGCATGCCTGGTAAGTGGGGCATGTTCCAGGTACAGTGGACTAACAGAACAAGTGTTAAGGGTGCATGTGAGGGTTGTGCTGATTGATCAACTCTCAGGTATGAGAACCCTACTCTTTGCAAGCCTAGACTGAGATTTCTGGAGCTAGTAACAAATATTCTAAACTAAATCAAAAGTATTTAAACATTGAACTGAATTTTGATGCTCTGCATTGTTGTTTGGGGCAGAAATCCAGTAAAAAGCCACCTATGTGTTATGTACCACAACACCCAATTTTTATGTACATGACACATAGGATGGAAAATATGTCCTTCCATTAGGCTCCCACCATTTCTACCAAGTTTTTATGTAAAAACTAGTACATCACAAAATAATTTACCTTCTAAACTTCCTGTTAGAGGCAGAGATAGGTGAAAGGAAATATCAAAAACAAAACAAAAAAACAACCAATCAACCAAACAAAAAAATTAAAGAGAGAGAGATTTAAACCTTTCTAAACTCCAGACCTTCCTCAGAACTGACGCAATTCAACTTCTCAGACATAAGTAGCGTTTCCCCTCCGTGTGGGAAGAAGGATGGGGTAGAGGAGGGCAGCATGCCATCCTCACACCTGACAGTGTGGTTCAGTGGAGAGAGCATTAGGATGCTGCCATGAGTATGTTTCGGGAGCAGGCGGGTGCGACGGCGTGTTAGGGGTCCCTGACCAGCAGGCTGGCCCTGTGGGGTGTGGGTGCTGGGTGCTGCTCTGCCCTGTGCCCCCCACCAGCCCCTGCCTGCTCTGGGCAGGGACCTTGTTGGGCACACAGCTGCACAACACATGCAGGGCCACACCGGCTGAACAGAGGGGTCTGCAACTTCAGTGGACTTGGGTTAATAGTTTTTATTTAGTTGGGTCACATTTTTTTTATTTAGGCTTTTCATCTTCACTTAGATCTTAAAAATTATTAATCTAAATCTCTATCGCTGCCTCACAGACATTAAGACCTCAAATCCACAGTCTGTTCAGCTCATTACAAAGAGCTAACAGTGACATGTGTATTCTTTATTGCTTTTTTCTTATTCTAACCACTGTCTGTCCTTAAACTGTGATGAGTAAAACAGGAACTCTCTTTCCAGGATAATGGGGAAACATCTAGAATATCCCATGGATAAATAAAGCATTTCTCTGTAAATTTCTTGAAGAAGATGGACAAAGCAGCAAAACAAAGAGGTCTTTTTTTCTGGTGTGGGAGCACTTTCATTTTCTGAGCGCCATAATCTCACTCCACATATTGGAAAGACACATTATCTTGTTCTCAACTCGGATTACCAGCTCTGAGGTCCTGCTGCAGCAGAGTGGCAGGGTAGGTCATAGGGAGAAGCCAAAACAAACTTCTAAGACAAACTCATTTGTAACCTTAACTATGAAGAATCACTCCTCAATAATGTTAAAAACAAAATCAGTGCCAGTGAGTGGAAAAAGACAGGATAAATACTGTATATGCTGGAGAACGACGTCTCTCTGCTCTGCTGACTCACAACTCAAACATCATAGAAGTCAGGTGACATTACCACAGTGATAAATCTGATCTGTATCTACAGGAGAAGGCTCCTGAGCCAACCCTTTGTTGAATACTGAGGAAATCATTGCCATATGTGAACATTTTTTAGTGGTTCCTTCTGACAAAATACATATTTTCCATTCTTTATTGAGCTGTTTATCTAGACTAGAATTATGATAAACTTCTCAAATGGTTCATTTTCCCAAGATTCATATGGAACAAATTAAGTTTCCATAACAGAAATTACTTAGTAGTAGAGCTATGAGATCCCTCTCTCCTCCTCCTCTCAGACAAGCTTCACAGCCAGACAGATGCAAACGGTCCTGTTTGTGGCTTCCCAGCACTCAGCTCCACGTGCCAGAGAGGCAGCCTCACTCCCCTACGAGGGTGCACAAGGCCGGGTACTGCCATTGAGAGGCTCCGAACCACAACTGCAGTGTGCTGAATCCAGCAGGATCCCATATATTCACTTCTTCCATTCCTTTTAAGGTGGTTTACTCCTCAGTGTACAAAGGAATCTGGATCTGACTCCTAAAAAAGACGCTGAAAGATGGGGAAAGGCATTTGCTTTGTATCTACATGCCTGTATCATTTCAGTCTGAGTACTTGAGTACAAGGACTAGAGATAACACAACTGACTTCTAAGAAAATTTTTGGTTAAATAAGGTATGGATATGAACATACATAGCAGGCCCATTTGTTCTTCAACTTGGTGTCTATCCTTTCATCCCAGATAAGGCTGCCTGACATTTCTTTTTGTATAACCATGTTTTCATTTGAAGCTTGGAGAATCTTTCTGAGATTTCACACTTGTCATCTCTCATGTAACCTTATTTTGTAAAAATTTCTAAGACTTTTTCAAAAACAAAAAGCAGGGAAAAAAAAGTAAAACTGCTAAACAACATTTGAAAAAATGTAGTTGCAAAGCTTTGGAACTCTGTGTTTTGCATGAACCCTATGTGAAGGAAGAGCGTGGCTTTTGTGAAGAATAAACTGTATTTATTCATTTTTATTCCTTGTGAAATACATCCACATCCTAAAAATGTACAAGTCTTTAACAAGTAGTAGTTTATACATACTACATAAAGATTTGCCAGAGTTTCATAGTTGAAATCCCCAGGCAGTCTGTCTTCACTGAGCACGTCCCAGCTCCTTACAAGCTCTGTATGTGGCTGAATCGCATGTGCTTCGCAGCCATTGGAAAAATAAAGTTTTTTAAAAAAAGGTATTGTGCAGCATAGGGCTACAGGAATGAAATCAATTTTCCTCTGCAATGTCTGTCCCCACACGTCCTGAGCTGGAGCAGCCTTGGGCACTGGATGTGGCACCAGAGACCTTGTCTCTCTTGCACCCACAGTCCACCCACTGCTGAAACAGCATCGCAGAGAAGGGGGTTACCTACCTCCTGCTGGACAAGGACAAGAGGTAGATCAGGGCTTTTACAAAAAGGAAGTATATAGAAAAAGGTGGATTTTTTTGGAGAACACTAGGTCTAGATGTTGTCAGGTAATAGAGATGGGGACTAAATCAGGGGAATCATAGAATCACAGAATTACAGAATGATTTGGGTTGGAAGGGACATTTAAAGGTCACCTAGTCCAACCCCCCTGCAATGAACAGGGACATCTGTAACTAGATCAGCTTGCTCAGAGCCCCTTCCAACCTGAGCTTGAATGTTTCCAGGACTGGGACATCTACCATCTCTCTGGTCAACATGTTCCAGTGTTTCACCACCCCTATCATAAAAAATTTCTTCCTTATACCTACTCTGAATCTACTTTCTTTCAGTTTAAAACCACTACCCCTTGTCCTATTGCTACAGGCCCTACTAAAATAGTCTGTCTCCAAGTCTGTCTGGGAAGTACCCAACAAACTGGGAAACCTAGAATAGGAATAGGGGGTAGAGCCTGGGAACAGCAAGGTGTGTCACAGATCCAGCCAGTGGGCATGGCCATGCTGAGAGAAGAGGTGGGGCTCTGTGTGTGCAAATAAACTGTGCTCAGGAGTGAACAAGAAATGGGATGAGAATCCCATGGGCAGAGACTAAGTGTTAGTGCAGAGGAGTGATGCTTACAGAAAGAAATTTGAAGGGTGACTGAAGATTTAGTGAGGGAAAAGGAGCTTTGGGAAAGGAGAGGAGTGAGAATGGGATAAGAATCCCTAAATGGGGCATACTTGGACTTTCTGAGATTTCTGTGATGGTCAGTGAAGAGCTAGGCATGAGACTGAGATAGGACTGAAACAAGAACTGGCAGCCTAAGAGTTCTGCTTAAGGGGCAGAAAAGCTGAACACAACTCTCCTCAGAGCTGCAAACTAAGCCCCAAATCTTTCAGCTCAGTCCTTTCCCTGACTATGTGTTCCATGTCCTGTATATGCATAATCTGCAGCATCCCTATTACATCAAGCTGCCAAGCTCTGCCAGATACAGTACTGCTGATGAGCAATGAGGTATCTCCGTGGGACAGCACAAGGGAATTTCTGGGAAGAGGAGGTCAGCTCCAACCTGTTTAATGTGAATAAAATCTGATATTATTTAGTTCTCAAAACTGAGGAAAACGTCACAAGGTTGGTGAGCTAGGTGATCTTCCATTGGTTGTAGTGCACAGTCTGTACCCCAACCTCTCCTAGGACACTTCTGCCCTATCCTGAGTAATTTTCAGAACCCAAAAGCTTTGGAGGTGTCACAGACCCTGTAAGGTAATTGCCAAGGTCCTGACATGGTCCCTACTGGGTGAGGGGACTCACTCCCTAGTATGCTAGCCAGAGTAAGGAAAAAGCTGGAGGGCCCGAAAGCATTTGGTTATAACAGGGAGATCCATGAAGGAACTGAAATTCATACCTGGGTAATAGGAACATCAGAGTATCATTTCCAGTTGTTCATGACTGGAAATAACAACCCTGGTTTAAATGATTTGCTCAGTTCCTCACTTGATCTTTGTGTCAGAGGCAGGGATAAAATCCAGTTCTACTGAGTGATATTCATCTACTTCAGCCACCATACAACCCGCTTTCTCCCTGCTGTCCCCCGCCTCATTCATTTCACATCTTCCAACTTGTGCAACAAATGAGTCAGGGGACTTAACAGACAACAGATGCTTTCACAGCACAATTCTGATTCATCCCCCTGGCAGAGTGGGAAAAATCATATGTGACTATTTAATTCAAGACTGTAACCTAAGAAAGTGAATGAAAAACCACAGACAACGTTAATTCTGGTATTTTGTTAATTTTGAAATCTTTACATCCACAACCCTAGAAATGCTCTTTTAAGAGTTGTTAGATACTGGGTGGGTTTTTTTGCTTTATTTTGCTGTCTGGTACAACCTAGTTTAGGCTGCACCACATAGAATCAGTTTTATAATCCCAGGGCAACCAGAGCACAGAGATTCACTTGGATTTAACTTTTCTGATTCACTATAGTAAAAAATATGAAAATACTAATTTACTGTGGTGCTATCCAAAAAGAGTCATATCCATACAAAAAGATACCCAAAAGCCCTAGATTAATTTGTACTTCTATATGTACTTAAGATGCTTGTACTTGTTTTGTATATATAATTACATCTTTTTTCTGACACGTGCTTTTACAGGAGCCTTAGTCCTTAAGGAATTTGGAGATCTACAGTCTGGACTGGTGGCAATTGTGATGCACAGCCCATGGAACAGTTCTGATACTACAGATATTCAAAATAGGCTAGATTTGTTATGCAAAGTATACACACACATGCACACACACTAAAATGTCCCAAATGAGTCACATGTTTTCACTATACATTCCAATGGGCTGCAAACATTTGCCATGGAAGATAATAATGCAGTAGATTTCCAGCAGAAAAGTTCTCCGCAAAGGAAGAAAAACAAAGTTCTCAGCAGAGTACATCACACAAAACCTGTCAGTCATGCAAGGGTTCATAGAACTGGAACATTCAGAGCAGATGAGTGTTCATTTTCATACACCTCTAATCCTGTTTTGTTCTCTTGAGTTATTATTTGATGGGGATTCTGCATTCTCATTATCTTCTCTTCCACACTCATGATACACCCCAGAGAGATACAGAGGTTCTGGATAGCAAAGAAAGTAACATCAGCAGACATTTCCTTCCTGACTACAGATATATTCACTGGATTTGATGAACTACAAAGATCTTCCAAGTATCACTGACAGGATTATGACTTCTAAGTAAATCCTTAAAATGCCTCTAATTTAGAGACTCTCTCCCCATACTGCCATTGGTTTTTCAAGGCTATAGAAAATTCTCCATAAAATAAATATGAATAACATTGAAATATTGTGCTCTACATGATATGGCTAGGCTTCTTGAACTGCTAGATGCTGAAGAATTAGAGACAGGGAAAGGACTGTACTGACAAGATCAGCCTCAACCTTAGCTAGTGGTTCCTACCCTGTGACTGACCTACTGAGACAGGGGCTGATTTGGATCCAAAGTCCCATCAGCCAGTTCACAAAGACAGCAAAGATCAGAGCACAGTAAGCAAACGAGTCTTCTCAGACTGTATGATTTTGTCCACTCTTTCATTATGAAAGGAACAGAGGAGTTATTCCTACCATTATTCATCCTAATTTAGCTTGCCAGGTTTATACATTCTTAGTGGTAAACAGAGAAGGAGAGGCATTCATTTAGAAGACCATTCAAAGCAGAAAGCTGACTTACATACTCAGATGAGATCTGTATCACCCTTCATAGAAACGCTTGTGACCAAAGTGCCTGATGCAATGGTACAACCAGCAGGCTCAGAGCTTGGAGAAAGCTCGTGAAAGCTCCTGCCTGAGTTGTGCTGCCTGGAGAACCTGCCAGCTCTCCCCAAACAAGTCAACACAGAAGCCTGTGCAGATTGGACTCAGGTGTCAGCTCACACCCTGAGTTTATCTGACAATACTAAAGGTGGTTTATGAGCATCTGAGTCAGGTTTCACCTCTGATTCACCTTCTGGAAAGATTTTCCTACCACTGAGAAGAAGGAGAGGTTGAGCGATTTCCCAAGTAAATCACACTTGACTTTATGACTACCCTCTCCCTTCCACTCACTCTTATTTACAAGTCAGGCATGCTTTTAGCACAGAAACCAAGCCAGAGAAGTTCAGATTCAGATATCCTCAAGGCTGTTAAACAAAGGTTTGAACTTCAACATCTCTTTAAGTATCATTTGATGGGTCTTCAAACTCAAACAGATTTTTTGCTCTATCATGCAGTGTTTTATTACTTCCAGCAAACTGCTGTATTTGCTATTAGTTGTTTAGTTCTGCTAGAAATATGCATACATTGTCATAAATATGATGCAGTTAAAAAAGGGCCATCTTCTCATACATATTCTCCTCATTATAGAAAATGAAATAACAAGGAAACATCAAGTCAAGAGCAGAAAAGGATTAGGATACAAATTCTTCAGCATGCCTTTCACCAACTCTTACATTTTCACTTTGTAGGCACACAGTGTACATGAAGTACAAATGTCATCAATCTACTGTTTACAGTTTTTCTAACCTGAATGGCTAATAAGTTTAACACATTCATTTTTCAGTACAAATTAAGCCTGTCAGAATGACTCACACTTCTATATAAAGGAAGTTCTAAACATATTTAAGGGGAAATTTAGCTGTCAAAGTCAGTTAGCTTGTCAAAGTTAGAGGAATCCCATGTTTCTTTATGACCTTTCAGAGAACATGGTATTTGGCAGATGCAGACCTGTGCAAGATAAGTCGCT
Source organism: Tyto alba (assembly GCF_018691265.1). Taxonomy (NCBI): domain Eukaryota; kingdom Metazoa; phylum Chordata; class Aves; order Strigiformes; family Tytonidae; genus Tyto; species Tyto alba. Next base: position 35,553,353 of record NW_024881316.1, on the reverse strand, counting down.
TTTAAACTTGTTTTTGTATGTATGTGTGTGTGAAAGAGAGCAATTACAGACTCCGGAGAGCAATTCTGGAGTAGTTGAAGACATACTTCTTTGTCCTTTACTACTAGCTAGGGCCTTTCTGTAAGTTAAGCTAGTGAGGTCTGAGAAAAAGCTTGCATGCCCATTTTCTCCCTCAGTTATATAAGTTGATATACTGAAAAATATTACTCTCCCTACAAATCTTGCTTCACTGGGGTCCTGAACTATAACAGTACTGTTTGTTGCATTTCAAGATCATCTTTCTTCACTAGTTTCTGAAATGTCTTCTATACATATTGATGCTCAGAATGATCTTTTCCTGAAAAAAAGATCTAGCAAAGCAAAGATCTTGTAAGCTAAACAGGGCTGAAAGCCAAACAACTCTACTTTATAATTTTTCCAACCAAAAGGGAGAAAACTTAGAGTAATGCAGAAGTTCACCAATTTCATTGGTCAGCTACCTAAGAGCCTGATTTTCTATTCAGGCATCATTTCAGTGGAAATATTCTGAGCAACACTTAATGAGTCCCCTCTCCTCGTTGGTGAAAGGAGACTTTAGAAAGACAAGACGATGTGCCAAGAATGCAGAGCAAGTTTGTTGCTTCTCCTGCCATTAGTATACCCCATCTTCCACAAAAAGACATGGAGATACTTCCCATGTCTCTCTGAGCTCACTATGCTGCAGTCAGTTCCTCATTTCCCTGTTCAGGCCTGGAGGTTCACACATAGGATGAATTGTTGCCTAAAAGGCATGCCAGTAAATGCCAGTATGTCTGTCTCCAAAACTCAGGCCCCTGTTCAAGACCAAAAATCACAGTTTTAAATCCTGTTAGAAGGTAATAACATAATTTGAACCGTAAATGCAGAAAGCCTGCAAAAGCCCTGGGCCAAAAAGAAAAAGTAGAAAGAGGAAGTCTAAGTCCAGAGCACAGTGATGAAAGCACTCAGCGAGGAGGAGGAGGGTGCTAGTATGGGAAGGATTATATATTTCTGTAGCAATAAAGGAAAAGGGACCAGTATCCTTGCTGATTTTCAGTGGATAATGCTGCTTCATTCTGGAGGGGTTGACAAGGAGAGTCCCCAGCTCCTTCCCCCAAACTCCACTCCTGTACTACAGTCCACATCCCTGAACTGAGGTTATTTAAAAAAAAAAAAAATCTGAAAAATACAAGAAGTCTGATGTATCTGGAAAGAAGTCTGGTCTACTTTCTAAAGACAGGCTGCCCTCACCTCCAAGTTATATACACAAGCTTCTTCAATTCACTGCCCTTAGGAAGCCCAGGCATGCCCCTTAGGCAAGTGGGATCATGTAAAACAGTTGGAGCCTTTCCCTAGATGCCTAGAAAACTTAACCATTGAAGGCATAGTTCATGCAGAGTATGGGCCCTGTGATTTGCATTTTTGGTCTTTAAACACCAATAAGCCACCTGAATCCTTCCTTAGCAGCCTGTGACCTTTTATGGATTCCCACCCTTGTTTAACCATTAACGCAATATGTCTCAGCATACAGCTGGAGCTGCAGAGAGATGTCACTCTTTGACTTTTCTTTCTTCTCAGCACCCCCTTTCAAAGAACAGAATATTTTCAACAAAAAAGTTCTTCACTTCAGGATCATGAGAAGATCACCTTTTAATCCAATAGACGATTACAGTAAGATGCATGATAATGATGAGGCTAATTAACTAAGTTGATAAGGATCAAAGGAAGTTTTAACATGGTGCTGTCCACTTTATCTGTGGGGAGGTAATGCTGAATTTACCCACTACTGGAATTCTTGCATTTTTAATGGCACAGTTGATCACTTCCATTCAGAAGACACTAAATCAGATGGTGTCCTGAGATGGGTGGGCACAACATCCTTTTACAAGGATAATTTTTGGTTAAAATTGAAGCCCACTTTCAAGCCTACCTTTTTTTAAACTCTCTATTTCTTCTGACTGAGAGTGTTAATAAGCCACTATGGCATACAGCAACAGGTTGTGAGAGATTGCCGTTACCTAATCAAAAGAAGAATTGCTTTTCCAAAAGATTAAATTTAGTTCCTTTTTGGGGGAAGGGAAAGGAAGCTCAGAATCAACTGAACTGTTTCGGGTCAGGCCAGTCACCATGGCAACAAATTTTTCTGATATTAGAAAGTATCACTTGGGAAGTGTGGCTAGTATAATAGCATCATGGATCATATTCATATATTCACTTTAGACGTAGGGCTTAAAGGCACTATGTCCTTTTCTTCTGAAAAAGACTGTGACATAATGCACAACATACAGATCATAGGTGCAAAAAATTATGTATAGCAAAGAAACCAGGCAATCTCAGCTAAATATAGACCTTGAAAATTTTGGCTGGCAGAAACCCAGATTTAGCTACCTAGTAACCTGACTGACACACGTATCTGTCCCAGCCCCTTTTTTCCCCATTGACTACAGTATAACAGCATTTGTCTGCTGTTTAGCTATAATTAGATGTACAAATGCAGATTATTTCTGAGCAGCAGACTATTACCTTGAATAGTGACTGTACTTGAATTGTTTCATTTCTTGTCACATTAGATTGAACTGTATTTAAAATATGCTGGTTTTGCTTTTAACAGTAAGGATAAATATGTAATTCAACTACACTTGGGGATTTTCAGTCTGTAATGTCATTCGTTTCAAATTTTCTCTCTGGAGGTAGGTACGTAACTTCTAAAAGTGCTTGAAAAGAGCTGTTTAATGATATGGTGGATTCATAAATTAAGTCTTTTGGAGGATTTGCTCTGATGACATGAGAAGTATTGGATTCAGTGCAGATATTAGCGATGAAATCTGATGTGTATGAGACAGAAGGTCAGACACACCTATAAACTGCAAAAAAAAGTATTGAAGATTCTTCCTTGTGAGGTAAACAAGTCCAAAATCGACTGGACCAAAGAAGCCTGTTACCTTAACTTCACCAGTTCAATCTAAACATTAAACTGCAGGACAAAGCAATGCACTGCAAATACATAATGTCGTGGTTTAGGCCTGGTTGGCAGCCAACCACAATGCAGCAGCTCTCTCTCCCTTCCCCTCAGGCAATGAGAAGGGACAGAGAGCCAGGCTTGGGGTTCAAGATAGGACTGGGATGGGGGAAAATCCCCCTTTTATGGTCACGAGCAAAAGGCAGACTCGTTAGGGGAAGTAAAAAAGGAACATACATTTATTACAGACACTAACAACACATAACAGAGTAAGACAGTGAGAAGCATTGCCACATCTTGAGAACACCTTCCCCCCACCCCTCCTTTCCTCCCGGGCTCAGCTCTGCTCCCGATATCTCTACCTCCTCCCCCAGTGGCGCAGGGGCAGGGAATGGGGGGTGCAGTCAGTGATGCCACTTCCTTTATCTTCGGTGAGGGGAGTTTCTGGAACTTCTTCCCCCTGCTCCATCGTGGTCCCCCTCTCACAGGAGACAGTCCTCCACAAACTTTCTCCGACATGAATTCCTCCCATGGGCCGCAGCGTTCCCCACACTGCTCCGTCATGGGTCACTAACTTCCTCCGACTGGATTCCCTCCCACGGGCTGCAGCCCTTCCCGAGCTGCTCTGGCGTGGGACTCCCCCGCATGCTGCAATCCTCCCAGCGCTGAATTACAGCAACGGGGCTACCTTTTCCCATGAGACCCTGGCCTTCTTCGGGCACAGAACCTTGATCATTCGAGCAGGAACAACAGGCCACAAATCAATGTCTGCTCCACCGTAGATCTTCATGGGTGGCAGGGGGGGCCGCCCTGCCGTCTCACCACAGGATACAGGGGGGTCTCTGCTCTGGCACACCTCCCCCCCTCCTTTCTTCCTCCGTTCCTCCACTGACCTTGGTGTTCATGCAGCTGCAGCAACTCCTCCTCACAAGTCCCACTGCCCGTCACCACGTCCCTTCTTAAATACGTTATCGCAGAGGCGCAGCCGATTGGCTCAATTTCCCAAACAGAAGTGGAGCTGACGTGGAGCTGGGGGAGCTTCGAGAAGCTTCTCACAGGGGGCCGCCCTGATAGCCCCCTCCCCTGCCACCAAAAAACTCCACCACTCACTCAACCCAGGACACATAAATATGTATCTTACAATTTTTTATACAGGGGAGTAAAGCAAACTTTTCACTGGATACCATATTGTGAGGAAAGGTGAGCCAAATTCTTATTTCTCTTTCATCCATGTAAACCCTGATCTGCCAAATGAAACTCCTCAGAATTTACAAGCTAGTAATGTGAGCTCAGGATACGGCCCAGTATATTGCATGAGGTAATGTTCACCCACGTAGCTGGCTGGAGAGTTTCCTTATGGACCAGGGAAGAACTGCTGGGTCTGTGCAGGAATCACCGGGTGAAGCTCCACTGCTTCTGTTCTGCATGAGGTCAGACTAGATAATCTGAGTGCTCCCTGTTGGCCTTGAAATCTATGAATCTATTAAATGAAAACAAATGTTACAATTAATCAAGATGATTTTCCTCTGCTTTAACCCACAGGGTTAGTCATGAAAAACTGACCTCTCAAGGCATAGCTTTTTATGTCTATTTTGACTGTTGTTTGGTGCAACACTGCCATGAATTAAAGCCACAAGAGGTGTCAATCTTTTGGCTTCAGTTTTGCATCAGTTACCTGACATAGCTGAAATCCCGAAATCCTTACTCTCTTCAGGCTTAGCTGAAGCTCAACTCGAGTTAGACCTTTAGAAGGTCTGAATCAGTAATTTCAGGGACTGGATGCAGTGTTGTTAGGCTGGTAGCATACAGCTGTAGTGGAGACATAAAAGTGTCTGTCAGCTGCAGCCTGCAACAGCAGGATGCTGAATAATAACAAAAGGCATACATCACACATGTGGGCAGAGTTTAACTGCCTAAAATGGAAAACCTGTTGCATCATTTTTGTGTAGAGGATTAAATTATAATAATTGTGTAAGTGTAAACAGGATACACATCATATATTTTTACCCGATCATGTACTCATCACATATTTGGCATGACCATAAGCCGTGTCCAATGCGTGCTGCAAAACACAAGACCCATCTGTGGGAACATAAAGTGCACAAAAATAGAGATGCTTCCATCTCACAGTAAAAATATGACATCTTAACAATATTACCCAATGATTAAGCTATCCTGAAAGTAACCATTCTCAATCATATTAGTTGCTCAGTATAATAGTTCAACTTCCTTCTATGAATTTTTTTAAATTGGAATTGTTAGATCTATTTATCATCTGAGATGTTGAATAATTTACCAACAGTTGAAACCAAATAAAACATACAAGCTGCAAGATATACACACTTTGGTTACAAAATGTGATCTTCATTATCACATAAACCCTTGGAAAATGGGATTTTTGGAGCTGAAGTTTTGGTGTATGCAATGTAGGTTGTTTATTGTGCTTGATACAATGATCTGAGTAAAGATCTTTGCTCTGAGGATAATCTTTTCAAATAAATTTTCAGAGCTTATTTTCCAGACGAGATATAAAGTAAAAATACTTTCTTCATCCTTTTTTCCCTTCATACTTTTATATCTACCAGCCTGTACTATTTTGAATCTCTATAATGGAGTAAGAAATTAGAAACTTTCAGTTATTCCGAGAAAAAAGTAAAAAACAACAATTGTAAAATTGGTTGAATATGAAGAAATATGCATTATATCATTTTTAAATATATTATGGTTAGCTTTTGCTGTCATTCTTTGGGCTTAAGCGTGTGAATTACAAAACATGCTGGTAGAATATGATCTGACAATTCACAGGGGTGAGTTTTAAATGGCAACATCTGCTGTGATTATCAAAACTAGAAATGACTGATACAGGCTTTCCTACCAGATTAAATAAAACCTTCTAATATGACTATCAACTAAATGAATGTATCATTACATAAATGATTCAGAGAATTTTAGCATTTGTATCGAAGTGACTTCATGTATTGCAACCTACAATCTGTGAAAAAAGGCTGAGCTTTGGTGCCCACATGTAGCAACCTTGCAATTTTTTTAGGTGTCATAGGATGTCTGAAACATCCACGTTGGGCTGTCAGAGATGACCTGCCTCTTCTGAAGATAGAGCTGGAGGACAGCCAGGATACTCTAGAGCATCTACCATGGCAAAGACATCAAAGTTTAGTCAGGTGAATTGAGTCTGAGGCATCCAAGTTCGCACTGTATTAACAGAGATTTACTCAATACAGTCACCAGAGTCTGGAGGGTGACTCAGCTTGTCTGATTGTAGACAGATAGTGGCTAAGCAGCCAAATCACTCTCTGGGTTTCAGTGACTGCATTAACTAGATCTCCACTATTACAGGAATCTAGGTACCTCGTTTATGAGTAGATGGGTATACATGGGCATGTAGATTCTTAATCTCAAACGGATTTCCAACCATAAGGCTCGGTACAGCTGCCCAAAACATGTAATGTTGTTTCAGATACCCAGGGCATCACTCATGGCATCTAACTACTTTTCAAGAAAGGCAAAGATCTACAGTATGTCCTGCATTACACCAGCCATCATTACGGGGATGTCTCAGACATATTTTCACATATCAGCTGGTATTAAGAACATAAATTCAGGCAACTGACCTAAGTCCATAATGTTTTGTCTTCTTTCCATGACATCTTCAGCAACTGCCAATACATCCCAGATTGCAAAGACTACAGCCTCTAATAAGGACTAAGCATGTTTAAGGTAAAATTATATGCAGAATTGGACAATTAATTAACCGACTGCTCATCCAGTCTAAGTGTTGGGAAGAACTCAACTCACTAGAGCCTGTAGCCAACGGCAATCACCATCCTCCCTGTCTCATCATCCATCACCACACTCATTTAGTGGTATTTTAAATCTTTCCTGTCCATGACTGCACTGACAAAATAGATTATCAGGGGCAACGAACCTCAGACTGCCCATAAGATGGTCAAATTAATAACTGGGAGGGGGTGCTCCAAAATTGTCAAGGGCAATCAGAATTAATGCTTGAGAGGAAATAAAATCAAGCAGATGAAAACCAAGAAACCGGGACCTTCCCTGAGGGATGACGAAAACACTTTAGAATAATGGCTCAATTATTTAATTCTGAATTTCAGTGAAAATCCTATAAAAGTACTTAAAACACCCCCATTAGCACTAAATGAGCTCATCTTGATTAATGTTATTAAAACAATTGCCAAAGGGTTTAGTAATGATTAAGTCTTTTATCTCAGGTGATAAATTCTTAACATTCTACTAGCTACATTAGAATAAAGCATAAAAATAAAAGTTTATTTTAATTTTCATTTTAGTTTTTCTAATTTATTATCTTCTTTCTTCACCCTCCAATCAGGCCCAACAACACATACACATTTCCACTCTAATCTTAGTAAGTGTTGAACAGGAAATTTATGCAATAATTTTCCCACTGCTTCAAATGGGTACTTAGGTGTTCTTCCCACTAAGTTTGGGTACTATTCAAGGCACCATATTAGAGGATTCCTCTCTCTAATGACTTTTAACAGCTAACAGCATGGTATGGGCTCAGTCAGATAGTCTGACCTGCTGTCTGACTGCATCTTTCTCTTTACACTGATCTACATTAGACATCTTCATCAAATACCTACATTTAGGTGGATGAATTCCAGTCTTCAAACCCTGAGTAGGCACACAATTAGAGTAAGAATCCAAGCCCAGCCAAAGCCATTAAAAAGACCCCTGTTGACTTCAGTGCTGAATTTGCCTAGACTTACTGCACTGGTAATTGAGAATCGCATTGGATAGTTTTCACCTCCATCCCACATTGTCCTGGCCTTTCCCTCTCAGGAACCTCAGAACAACAAAACTGAAACAAGGTATGGATTCTGTGTGTGGCACACATGTGAAAGAGCTAGGACACGGGGGTCCTGCACCATCCAGAATCAAGCCTTCTCATGTGTGGAAAAGGTTCATCCTTGCCCACCTTCATCCCCACCAGGACAGCAGGGAGATAAGCCAAGGGACACAACCATGGTGCTGCCTTCCTCTTCCAGCACCAGTTATGGGCCATGGCAGAGAAAACCATGCTGTCTTTCCAAGCTAGCTCTGCTGCCGCTGTGGATCATGACAGCCAGGGTAACTCTAGCTGTGCTGTCTACAGGAGTTGAGGTCTCACTCTCAGATAATATTAAGTGCTCAGAACCTTGGTATGTAAATGCCATTTCCAGAGGACAAAATATGCAGGAAGTTTTTATTTGCATGGGTCAAACTTCAAAGTGCATAGCTACTCACCTTCTTTGAAGAACTTCAGATGTTCTAATTCCTTTTCCTTCTATATGTGTTTGCATATGCTAAATCCCTTCCCATCATCCCAATTATGAGTGCATATTGGTGTCACCCTGCTGATGCTGGGTAACAGTTTTGCTGCCCTTCAGGTTCAAATGGTGTGGTGTGCATGTCAGAACACCTTGAGAAGATCCTTAGAGTCCTTATTTTTCTCAAGTTCCTTTGACATATCATCAGGCATTTTCCTTCAGTCAGGGCTGAGAGCAAACTGTGACTCATGAGTACTCAAGCTGTGTTGCACTGAGAATGATAGCAGGCTGCTTTTCCTTATCTTCTCTGTTACAGGCTCTTCTGGCTGCATCAGGGCACGCTGAGGTTTGCTCTTGAACAGACATAAAAGGGAAATTTGGGAGGCTTTCTTCTCCAGCGCAGTCAGATGAACTGCAGTCCTTATTACTGAGTGATTATACAAGTATCTCTGTGAAAGCCCTTGGAGACAGCATCATTGCCTTTCTTACTGGTCTTTGTATACATGGCATCTCTTCCTCAGGTACTGGGAGCATGGTGCCTATGTGGCAAGGAGATCTGAGAATCTCCCATCCTCAAGTAAACACAACAGACAGAGCTATAGACAACCCATGAAAAGCAGACACAGTGGACTTACAGCCACCAACTGCAAACCCACATCCTGCATGAACATGTACAGCCTCTGGTGAAGCCTGCATGGCCACAGATGGGCTGTTCTACCTGGTTACAACATGTCTGCATGGACCTCTGTCACACCTCTGCAACATGCTGCAAACCTAGCTTCACACCACACAGTGACTTCAGCTCTTCATCCAAAGCCAGGTAGACGTTGGTACTTCCTTGTGTTTTCACAAGTGGCACATACAGGGCAACCCACCATGGATGGATACAACAATACACAGGATGAGGGTCCTGCTAGCAACTCCCTTTAGTGGCACCAAGAAATAATGGAATGGAAATCTAAAGGTGACCTCAATCCTCTTATGTCCCTTGGCCAACCTGCTTCCACATATTGTTATCAGGTTGTTAGAGATGCTGACCAAGACCTCACTTGATCTGAAGTGACCTTTGCTCAAAGAAGGTTTTTGGTGCTATTTGCGGGCCTGTATATGGAACAGCTCTTGGTCTGTACAAGTGGAAGTGACAAAGAAACCTGAGCCTGTAAATGCAGACCTGGGAAATAACACCAAGGAATTTCATGAAATAAAAAAAAAAAAAAAACAAAAAAACAAATAAGTTTTAATTACTTTCTCTGACTTGAGTACTTCTTTAAAAAGTTACTCATAAGTTGTGCAAAACCTCTGGTTTTCCACTTCCTGACATTTCTTCAACAACTTGAAAGATCTGATGAATTTTCTGGAAATGTATAAAGCGTGAAATGTCCTCAAGTTTCACAGATCTTTTCTTTTCATCCCACGTTTTACAACATGTAGCCATTATTGGATAGCAGTTTGCAATTTGCCTGTTTTCACCAAGACTTTTGCAAAATGTCCTTGTTTGTTGCTGCTGAAAAAAAAAAAACATTGAAATTTCAGTAGTTTCTCCCTGTGTGTCAATGAACTGGCAGCAACATGTGCTTTCTTGCAGCTTTCTGGAAAATTTATCCTACTCTAGTTCACAAACTTTAATTCTTAAGTACTCATTTGGCCTCTGAATTTATTTCTCTCTGGCTCTGTTTAGGCTCTTACTGAAGTCCAGACACTTTTCTCTTTCTCACCCATCTCGCCCCTCTCCAGTTTCTCCTGCTTAAGGGTGGTTTTCTTCTATCCAAAATGAAGATTCCCAGTCCTATGGGTGAACCCAATACAGCCCACAGGAGTCTGTCCAGCCACATCCACACTAACAAGTTAAGCAGAGCCAGGACACAAACACAGACGTCCATCATCTGAACTGGAGGATGGTTACAGCAGTGCCAGGACCATTCTGACCTGGGCCAGCCAGCATCCTTCAAGCAGTTCCTGGGCACAGCTGGGGAGGTCACACAGTGCAAGGACTGGACTAGGTCAGGCACTATTCACTAGCCAAGTTAGATGCAGCCATCATGTTTTGAAGGCAAAAAGACTTTAACAGTACGGATGTTGCCAGATGGCTTCAGGGACAGAGACTGAGACCTCAACAGATATACTCTTGGGGTCCCAGTAGTCCCTTCTCAGAATCTCTGCCCTGCTGCATTTGTGCAAACCAAGCAGGCATACTAGAGGCTGTTAGCCTGTCCTGCCCATTGAATGTGTCTCCATCCTTTGGAAGGACATGTGCCCACATGAGCCTGTGAACAGGTCTGTGAACACTGTTTGAAAAATGGAGGTGTTCTTTCAATTCACTCTGGCATGGGTATTCCTGAACCCTCCTCCCCATCCAGACACTCCCCACACCAACAAAATACCCTTCAGTGTGGCTGGCTGGATTGTGTCAAGTGACTACTGTACTCAGGTGCTGGTAAATTCCCATTGAGAAGTAATGCTGAATTTGGCTGTAGGTGGTTTTCCCCAATTAAAACTAGTAGGTCTATGATTTCTGCACAGGGGGAAGGGAGTGTGAAAAAAAATAGAAGAGCCCCATTCAATTGCACAAGCTTCATGAGCAATTAGTAACTCAGAAGGGAAAGAAATCATGAACCAAATCATAGGAAATGGCAATGGAGCTGCAAAGATGACATCATAGTTTATTGGAATTATTTAAACATCTTAGACATATGTGCAAAGCTCAATGGAGAACTCCAGTACTACATGCCAGTGAAAATCGGCTTTTCATTCAGGATCAAGACAAAAATCCTTCTGACTTCATATTAGAGTGATTTACTCATCTTTTTATACATAGCATCTAAATAAAGCCTCTGTCACAATTAGCTGCGCTGAAACAACCTCGAGTATCACATGATGATGCATATACTTGAGCTGATGTGCATCCGGAGAGAAAGCTAACCAGAACCACAGGATATTTCAGACCTTGGGGGGAGGGAAGTGAGCAACTCTGCTGTGGAAAGTAGCTGGAAGTTATCCAGCTTCCCCAGGCCAGTCAGTCATGAATATCCTGCTTTGGCCGCAGAGGGGTTGTGGAGGAAGCAGGCTCACAACAATTGGGAAAGGTTTGTAACCACAGGAGTCAAATGAATGAAGCCAAGAGGCCACCAAGTGATGCAATTCATGGAAAAAAAAAAAAAAAATAAAAAAAAGGAAAAAAAACCCTTCCTCAGCTCCTACACAGGAGCATTCATCATTCACTGTGACCTTCCAGGAATGTGCTGACAGACACAAAGCGTTTTGTGTGACATTGTGCCAGTGAACTGGAATGACTGCTGCTCGCAGCATTGTTTCCTAACAGCAGGGCACCATCTTCTGGAGGCTGCAGAGGCTGTCTCCGCTGCTCCTGCGGCAGCAAGGAGGGGGGACTGATGCACCATCCCTTTGAAAGCTATTTAGGATCTAAAAAAAAACCCCAAACTGTCTTCAGACCTCATATTAAAACCAGCCGCTGCCTCAGTTAGGCACAGGCGCCTGAGTGCCTGAGAGGGGTGTTGGAAGGGAGGGGGGGGTTGGTTCTGTGCTGGAACCGGTTGGAGCCTGGGGGGAGAGACCTCTCAAAAATGTCATATCTGTGGGGGTGGCCAGCAGATACTGTTGTGCTGCTCATTGGCACAGCACAGCCACTACTGGACAGATGAAAAAAGAAAAAATGTGTATTACAAAGAGAACAAAGTACATTTCTTACCTTCATTGGGCTTTCCTTTATTTTCCAGGAATGAAGATACATCTGTGTATTTGTTGGCCTAAAGGAGGATTAATTCGACCCATCACCTCCAGGTTTGCTGTCTTTGCTGCTGCTATGGTACTTGTAGCGCTGGCAGAAATAAACTGGTATCTCCTTAAGCCACCAGGACCTGATATCAATTACTACTTTCTAGAAAATTTCAGAGTAAAATACACTTTAATTTAGGTGTATTTTATGACAGGGAAAAAAAAAAAACGTGTCTTATATACTGGATACAGTCATATCTGGTGACTTACAGTGAAATTTAGAAGAGAAATTAGAGGCATTAGGATACCATTTTCCATTGATGTGTCCATTAGACTCTTTAGGCTGTTTTGTCTTATTTCTGTTTCCAGAGCTGTGCAGTGCTGTGCCCCTACCACTGCAGCATCACCTGAGAAATACTGCAGTCCTCACAAGCCCACAGACACGTCCCACTCCCCACTCATGGTCACCTGTCGGGAAAGAGGGAAACCCAGAGCTGTGACATCCCGCAGGGCTGCGGGGCAAAGGCAGCGAGAGGAGGAGGAGCACCCAGAGTCACCATCTTGACAAGCAGCCACTTCACCAGCTTTTCATATGGATGGAAATGACTGATGAAGGCACAGTGGAGGGACAGGTAGGGTGACCAAAATTCCCCTGAATTTTCATTGTAAGAAGATCCTTAGGGTGGCCCCAACGTGCCTCTATGCCATAAAGACACAAGCGGTGCTGTACAATAGCACTGATACAGGCACTCATGCAAAACCAGTAGCCAAATAAATATGAAAATATCTTCTGTGAGGCAGGGTTGGGGTGGCAGGCATTTTCCCTTCAGCTGTGCCTCTCTTGGGGACTTTGCTGTCCTGGGTGCTGCCAGTGGGGCTGCAGCAGCACAGGTTTTATAGAGACTGCACTGCCAAGACAAGCTCTGCTTCCTTACGAGCAGAAGATGTGGCCTTGGAGGGTTAGAGGTCATATCAAGCCATGTTTAGTGCAGGTAACAGTGTCTCATTCTTCAGAAATACCTCCAGGGCCCTGTTCATTTCCTTATAGATGGGGTAAACTTTATTCTCTGGTGATGAGCCAGGAAACGGATTGCTGGTTTGGATATGCCTCCAGTGTCATCTCTCAGACCCTCTTTGTAAGGTTAAATGCCCTCCTTTTTCTACCCAGTCCAGACACTAGCTCAATATAATGTCCATTTGCCTGTGTACAAGTAGAGTACATTTTTTTCTTCCCTGTGCAGTGCTGTTGTCCTAATTCTTAGATCATTAAAAAAAAATTAAAAATTACCTGCTCCATTTTATACCTGCAAAACTCATCATTCCCAAGCCCTTTGATGTCTGACATACATGTCTTGCTATTCTGCTCTTATTAAAGCGGAAGCCACATATTTTAGCCAAATTACAATGCCATAGGTACCATGAACAGAAGTGTATCTGTGTATGTCCAGGAGCACAAGCTGCTCACGATCAGCTGAAGGGTGGCTGGGCAGCCAGGTTTCCCCACCCTCATTTTCTATTACCTTCCCTGCAACCCTTCCATCACATCAAATTGTGCGAAGAAAGAGGGAGAAGAAGGAGTAATGCCGGGGCACATGGCATTAGGCTGCCCTCAGCACCGTGGTGTCTGCCTTGCTGAGGACTTTACCTGCCAAGCTGGCCATTCAGAGGATGCAGGACAGCAGAAAAGATGCTGACATGCTGCAACTATGGATGGTGCAGCCTTCGCTGCACAGCGGGTCTGGTTGCTCATGGCCAGACCTTGCGCCTGAGCAGACCTGGGGCTCAGCAGCCTCCCAGTTGGTAGGAGAGGAGTAGAGCCTGCCCAACAGGATGAACGGACATGGGTGGCAAGTTCCTGGGGATCCTGGCCAGGGCTGGGGTTGCATACTGTGGGATTCCCATGTGTCTTGCTGGATTTCAATATGGCAGACTGGAATAGGATCATTTGAACATGAAGAAATAAAATAAACAGTTACAATAAGAGGCACAAGGAGCTCCTGGCTCCACTGTGTCCTCCACAGAGACAGTGGGTCACCTGGCCAAAGCCAGGGAGAGGACACGACGAGGTGATATGAAGACAGAGACTGGGAAGGTAAGGAGTCAGTACAGGAATTGAGTGTAGGATTATAGTCCCGGCTCAGAGAGGTAGGATGTGGGGAAACGGAGGAAATAACAGATGCTACAACCCTCTAATAAAAAGAGAGTAGGAGATGCCAAGATAAACTTACTGTTCTGTCCTTGCCTGGAGCTAAATTTTCAGGGCCATCCAGGTGTTGAAATGATCAATCAGGCAGAGGTAAAGGATTTACAGAACCTCTGTGTAGCACTGTCACTGTAAAACTGGGTGCTCCATGATGTCCAGTAAGATTTAAACAAGCATTTGGGTTGTTCACTTCAAAACAACACATGCTGCTTCATTTCTCACAGTCCAGCTGCAGCCCTCAGCCTCCCACCGCTGCCACTGGCTGCGGTCACAAGGCTGTTCCCATGCCCCTTGCTAGCTTGTTTCTTGGCATCCACTTCTGGGAACCTCCATCCCTGTGCCCTGGGTATCTGGAAGCATGTGATCCTGGGCAAGTGCCTTATACCCTGCATGCCATGGATCAGACTTGCTGGGAACAGTTCCCAGGGACTTCCGCAGTAATTGCCCAGTGGTCTCTTACAGTGTTTATTGGAAAATGGGGAGACAATCAAAGCAAACCTGTAGGGAAGCATAAAAAGATCAGATCTAATCTAAGCTGTGGGTAACAGCCTGGATAGACAGAGTAAAAGCTTCCAGTTACAATTCATTTAAGAGACTAACTTCCTCCTATTGTGTTCCTGATGCAATAGCTGATTTTTATGAGATAATCAGCCAGAGCTCTCCAGTTATCTAAGGGAAGGCTTTACCTCCCAGTGAGCAATGAAATACGAAGCCCACCTGGTGTCAAATGGCATAATTTAACTGGTAGTAGTTTGCACCAGTGGGTATCAGAGAAAGATCTGACTCGGTATCTGCCAAGGCAATGTTAGTGAAAGGTGATATCTGTCCACTACGTAACTATGGGTTGTGGTATCACGGCACCAGAAAGTCTATGAAATAATGAGTATTGTCAGCTTGCATAGGACTTTCATCCCCAGGTATCCCAAGCCTTTTGGGCTTGCTACATCCCATGAATCATTCCTCCCTATGTAAAAACAGCAGAGTTGTGTCTATCTTTTCAAAACAAAAACTATATTCCCACAACCACTTCACTGATTTATGCTGAAGATCTAGAAAACTGACAAAATGCTTTTTAAAAACAAGGTTATGGATATTACAATTTATCAGAAAAGCAGAGCACCACTCTGTAGTAAGGGAATGAACTCTATGTTTTCTTTATCATAAAATCAAAGCACATTGCATTCAATAATTGCCAATTTCTTTTTTCTAATTCCACACATGTTGGGACATGGAAAATTGGGTATGGGGAAGCTTTTAAGGAGGAAATTGCATCTTAAATTTTTTAATATATTCCCATAACTTCCAAGCTTTTCAAGAGTTCCTGATGAATTAGAGGATCTCAGTGCTGAGAGCTGAATTTTAACGACCATAAAAGGACTTAAATTTCAGATGATAGGTGCTCAACCATTCTGAAATTCAGGCATTATTACAATGTTTCCAGTTAGGCACCCAAAGTTATTAGTCACTTCTGAAAACCTTGGCATAGAGTAAAAGAGAAAATCTCCAACTGAGCTAACATCCTTCATGTACAGTCTCGTAAAACAAAAACTAGAAAAAATGTCCTAAAACCCATGAGTGAGTCAATCTCATTCATTGTGACTGTGGTGAGCTGTAAATTATTTTCATTTAATAATAGCTAATACCTGGCTTTTATACAGCTTGGTTTTTTGTTTTGTTTTGTGGTTTTGTTTTTTTTTTTATCAGTGGGCTATAAATGTATTATAATCTTTAAATGCAGCATCATGGAGCCATTAGTACAAGAATTTAGTCTGTGTAGACAGACCATCATAGCAAAAGAATCCAGCTAAACAAAATATACACCAAAGTATTTGCTCCTTAGAAGACAATGGGAAATTTTAAGCAGGCAAAAATTCTGATGTCTTTCTCACATATTATTCTTGAGAAATCATTTCTCGGTCAGATCAAAGACAGTTGTGTTATTATTTACTTCTCTGGTTTCTTTTGGTTCCTCCTACCAAGCCAAAGGGAAGGAGGTTGTATCACAGATCCCAGCATCAGGTTTTCTATCCTGACCTCCAGAGCAAAAAGGCAGGAGGTTGCACCACGGTTTCACAGTGCCTCCCAGGATCGCTTGCAGAGCAGTTGTTTAGGCATTTACCCAAGGCTGCATCTGAAACAATCTCCTGGCCCATAAGCCACGGGAATTGACTCAACAATCAAGGGGCCAAGATTATCTTCAGCACCACTCTCAGCCTGGGGTATTTAAATATCCTGGGGTACTTATTGGGGTACCAGTAGTATGGCTTCAGGAGCAGACTCATTCAGGATGTGTCAGCATCGTGTTTCTGCTGGCCAGGCTTGTTTTACCATGAAGCAACGCGTTGCCAGCCGAGCTACCACATGCCTGCATGGACCTGATCCACAAAGAGGAGCCCTTTGGCAGATGGGTCAGGCTTTTTCAAATTCAAACGTTTCAGCTTTGCACAGCCAGCAAGCACCAGCGCTGGGCTGTGATGCAGAAAAGCCAAAGCGGTGGTGGTTGCCCAAGCAAGGCCACCTTTCATCCAGCGCAGTAGGTCTGTGCCAGATCCATCACCCTGTGGCTTAGATAAGCCCCAAACTGAGCCTAAGCTGTGCTGAGCTCTATTTCTCTCACCACAACATTTTTTCTGTCTGGGGCCAAGTTTCCTGAACAGTCTTACACGTGGTTGAAAGTATGCACAAAGCCACGCTAGAGCTGCAAAAGGAGCCAGTCATCTGGCTTCTCTATCAGGGCCTTACAAAGGTCACTTTATAAGTATTTTTGTAAGTGATGCTATACAGATTTTCTGCACAAACCTGTTGCATCGTAGCTCCTAGCTAAAACCGGTTGCTGGACTAGGCAAGCTGAGGGTTGATTTAGGTGGGGCAGCTCTGTCAGTTTTCAAGAGGTTAATAAATAAAGTCCTTGTGAAATCTTTGCAGACAGACTTGGTGCCACAAGCAGTTATCATTTTGTTCCTGCCACAACCTTATGGCCGAGCCTCCTGACAACAGAGGCAGATGAGCATGTAGGCAGGATCAGGCCCAATGCAACGTCATCTCATAGTCCATCTGAAATAAAAACAGATTCTGACACTGGCACACACAACAGGCAGATCTTAAGGAAGGTAAGAATAAAAAATTTAGGAAGGGAACACAATTTGAAATGCAATCCAGGAAAGAAGGAGGGAGAGGTGAATGAGAAAGAGAGAAATACATAATAGGCAATAATCCATCCAAAATGCCGAAGTAAATGTCCTGGATAGATGCAGCAGTCAATATCATTTTCTAGATGATTTTTTTCTAGCCCAATCTTAGAATTCTGTGGTTATGTGTTAGTTTTATATATTCATTTAGCAGTCAAACCAACCCTCATTTTTACCTAGCTTTAGAAGCTGGAGTTTCATTTGCTTTGCAAATAAGATTTTCTTTTAATGTAAAATGATTCCAGATAAAAAAAACAAGCCCACACCTGACAAATTGTCACATAAAAACTTTAAAAAGCATTTTAACGAGTTAAGGACTACAATATACTTGTATAGCCCATCGTTAAAATAAATAATATTTTTTCATCCCTAAGTGCAAAATATGAAATAGTCACGACAAAATATTTCACCAGAAAGGAACATAAAAACAATTATCCCACTCCTGAAAATAGGCAATGGTTATATTTGACTTATGTGCTTATACCTATTGAATTTAATAAGTGTTTGCTTACCACTAGGGAAGGTCATGCATGTGGTTATTACTAATACATATCAATCAGTTTCACAGGTAAATCAGTAGGTAGCTATTTTGACCAGACATCTGATATTCTCCTTTTTTTTTTTTTTTTTTCAAATTAATAATTGCAATCAGAGTATTATTTTCAGGAACGGTTATTGCTACTATCTGCAGTATTCCCCACTGAACACTCTCTCTTCAAAGGCAATGTTTAGAAATTCACATTAGCCAAAACTCTACCCCCGTGTTTGTCACCAGTACATTTTGGAAATGTTATCCCTGGGTCAACACTCATCTTGCTGCATTTTAATGAATGGTGTGAGCCTTTCTGATTTGCATAATAGCCGATGTTTTCAAATCTAGCTGGAGCTAAGACCATATTATCCCCTTTCACAGGAGTACCTGGATAGCAGTAACCTGGACACCTCACCATTGTCATTATTCAGTGGATGTGATAAGTGCTCAGAGCCTCTGAAAACCAGCCTGCATTTAATAGGTAGCTAAAAATACATAGGCACAGGCTTACTTATGAGCCAGAGCCCTTTAGCCTCCCCACCCTGCCTACACGCCAGTGCCCTCAGCTATTTCATTTTCTTCTCGGTGATAGGGGTTTGGAAGTGCTCTGATATAGAACTGCATCGCTGTCACTTAGCAACCTTTGCTATGTTCCCTAAATTAAGTGTTTTATTGATGTATTCATGTAAGTTCGGCATTTATATCCAAATCAAAGGATTTTTCCCTCTGTCACCAGATAATTAAAGTATAATAATTAAAGTCTAAAATAAACCTGTGAGGACTGTTTCTCACTGATAGAAATAGAAACTAGGGAAAACTGATCTAAGGTTCTGCTGCCAGTTACTGAGATTGCATTTACCTAATTTTTAACCTCTTGCCTGCCTGTTGTGAAAGGACATCACCGAGAAGGGGGGCTCACCCAGAACAACCACCTTGGAAATTGCCTCTTGCCAGAGCCTCTGTCAAGTTTTAGCTACACTTACAGTTTAGTACAGTAAGAATGACTTCAGTGGGGCATATGATTCTTTCCTGACTTATTTGTATCAACATAACTTTTAGGTTGGATGAATTTCGGCGTTATGGTTATTCCCTTTTTTAATATAAATAATAATAATAAAGTATTTTCAAGTATACATGAGAAAATTTGAAGTACCATAACTGCATAAGAGGCTTGTACAGCTTTTAAAATACACATATAGGTAATGCAGTAATAATTTTGCATTCACCAATCCAGTGACTATTTAAAAATATGGCTAGTAGCCCTGAGTGGCTGAAAATGGCTAAAGAGCATGCTCCTCTGCTGAGCAGATTGTGGTCGGTGGTCCTCTGTCTGAACCTCTTGACCCGCTCCACCAGCAACCAGCCCACCCTTGGCTGCCTCTACCTTGACTGGTAGAGACAGTTCAGGGTGGGAAGGGAAACTGAGGCAGGGCTGCATGTGGCTGGAGACCCCTTGTCCCATGGGTTGTCGGGCAAGGAGGGCCTCAAGAGGACCACGGGTGCTGGGTGTACGAACCAGGATGTTGGTGCTCAGGTCCATCAGCAAGGGTCAGGCTGCAGCTGGGACTGAAAGCCAAGAGCTGGCTGAGCTGCCTGCATGGGTACAAGTCCTGCTCAGCTCTCCTCTCAGGAGGGGGTCCCCATCCCCATGAGAACTTGCTCCCGAGCGGCCTGGGGGGCACCAAGCAGGAGACACAGGTGTGGCAGGCTCTTTGAGTGATTTTTTTTCCCACAAGACAACTCTAAAAAAGGAAATGAGAAGCGGTCTCCTTCATGGCTGAGATTCACTCTGGAGGGCTGCTTCTTGCCTGCCGCTCTCCTCCTATGTTGCAACACAGGAAATTTGCTTCTGCTAACACCTGGTGTTGTTTCAAACAGCCAGATGGTCCTAACCTCAGTCTCCTGTAATTGATGGCCTACTTGTCTAACCTTGTAACTATCTCTCACTTTAGACACAGATGCTGCATCTCTCTAAATACTGTTCCACATTAAAACATCCTACCTTCCTGTTTCGCATATCAATCAATGCAGCAATTCTTACAGAAACCAGCAATGGCCTGTGTAAACCAGGAGACAGTGGGTGTAAGCAAGCAGAGATAAAATTATGCAGGCTTAAATTACAAATTGGATGTGCAGTTGAAGGATTTAGACTTGCATTGCAAAATTAGCTGGGACACAACCAGCAAGCAAACAAATATTATTCAGTGACCCCAACAGCAGATCTTCTGGCTATTTGGACTTAGCCCACAAGGGCCAGGATGCCCTCGTATATACTACTCTCTGTCACAATGACTAATGTTAATTTGGTGTTTCTACACACCGCCCTAACTCTCTGCCCATTTCTAGACAATCCAAATAGCCTTATACTTGCAATATCAATTTTCTGGGTTCTTCTGGCAGGTGGTTCTCTCCAGGTCTCTTACTGCAGGGATAACGATGAGACATCCTAGAGGCCACCACAGCAACAGTAGCCACTAGAAAAGCTGTGACACTTTGTGAGTTTGAAGGCCAGAAGCTTTTTACTTGACAAATTAAGGTCTGCCCTGATCTCCCCACTTCCTCTCAACCCTTGTTCTGAACAGACCAGAGGCTGACACAGCACCTGGGACCCTCACAGTGGACTCAGGAAAATGAAGCTGAATTTACTGAGGATACCTTTTGTTTTCTGATGTTAAATGGAGTGTTCTTCCCTCTCTCATGGGCCAGCAAGGACAAAACTTGACTGTCAGGTGTTCAGAAGCTGAGCGACTGGTGGTGGTTCAAACATCTTTCTTGCATATCCCCTCAGTTTCACATTGCAGCATCTCATAGACATTAATATCTTATCCTCAGAACACGCCTGGGACAGGGGAACTTCTATCATCCCCATCTTGTGCATGGAGAACTGAGGCACAAAGCACATTGAAAGATTCACCTTCAGAAGATGTCTGTGTCAGGACATGGGCTAGATCCTGTTCCTGAGTTGGGACCAGGTTTTTGCTTCCCAATAAGTCCTTCTGTCTTGGGCAGATGGTTTTGATCCTGCAATTCCTTTACTTGTGGTATGTCACCACTCATGGTCTCATCTGGATGTGGTTATGTTCTCAAGTTCACTGACAGACACCAGACATGTCACTTTATAAGGTCTGCCCACAGTTATATGACAATTACTATGAGAATAAAGAGATCAGGTGTAGGATGAAGATAGACGTAGTAAAATTTAGGTTTCATGGGACATAGACAAAAGCATAAGGACCTGATTCCCTCTGAGCCCATTTAACTCACTAATGCAGAACAAAACTATCCTGGGAGTACAGCAAGGGGGTAGAGTGGAGAATCAGGAGATGCAAAGGAGGAGGCAGGGAGAGTGACTTTTTCCTTTGGGAAGTAACAAACTGGTAGATCAGATCAGCCGCCCATGAAACTACAGCCTTGGTTTACAAGAATTTACTAAGTCAAAAGAAAATGGAAGTGATTCCACACCAATGATACGTGCAGAGGAACAATCCAGAGCGAGAGGAGAAATGAGCCCTGCAGGGAGGTGTAACATTTGTGCAGGCTCTCAGATTGTGCAGAGAGTGCATTAGAAAACAACATGGCTGTGAACAGCTGAACTGCTCCCTCAGTCACTGTATCTCAATACAATCTGTTACTGACACAAAACAAACAACCCCTCAAAAAAAACCACCCCACCCCATCATGCTTTGAGAAATAAAGAAATTTCTCAAATTATTTCCAGTCACACAGTACATGGATCAGAAATTAAGTCCACAAAAAGGGGCATTGCATTTTCACATGATGTCTGGATCCCTACAGGAAAGTGAGTATGATAATATCAGGACTCCCTCTCTTTCCTCTCAAAATTTTCCCAATACAGATGCTTCAGTTTCTGAGCCTCACAATTTTTCCTTCCAATTGTGGTCTCTGCCAGCTTGAACTCGACAGTTGAGATGGGTAACTGAAGGTTCATATTTTTAACATGATCTGTTGAATTTCTGCTTTCCCAACGTGTGTGTTTGCTCTCAAGTATGATTTTCCGTACATCCACATCCACATTTTATTTCTAAGAAGCCTGTGTTAGCAGAGCTTTTAGATTTTTTTTCTGGCCTTTTTTGCAGAACTGCAGAGATGAACTCAGCCTCCCTAACATGCTTTAATATTGCACAGGCTTGCACTAGACAGAGGTGAAAGCAGTTCAGGACCAGATAGTGCCTCCTCTTGGGATCGAACTGAACTACAGAACTGAATCGCCTCCTCAAGCCCCTAGGAAGAGCCCAGCTCACCCCACAGCCTCTGGAAGGAGTGGTCCCCGTAGCTCGTTATCCGGCCAACCGGGATGCACCCGGGGAAGGGAATTACAGCCTGAACCCAAGACCCAGACGCGGCTCTTCCCAGGTCCATCATGGACACATCAGCAAGCCGGCCGGGCGCAAGCCCAGGTTCCAGCACACAATCGCCTCTCTGGTACGCTGCCAGCACGGCGCGCGGCGTGAGCTCGGCCGGGCCAGCCGGCGCTCCCCCGAGCCACGGCTGGGCACAGGGCGAGGGGTGGCAGAGGCCAGCGATCGCTCCGAATTGGCGGGCGGGCAGCTGGACACTCCCCAGAGCCTGCCCGGTGGCGAGGGGGCTGAAGAACAGTCCCTGCCCTTTACTGGGCGGCGATTTATCTGTGCAGACGTAGCCACTGAGCCTGAAATATAAATAGTTGTATCTAGCAATGGGGAATGGAAACTTTCCCGGTCATTGGTTTTGATGTATTTTTGGCTGCTTTTAACGTAAATCTAAGTTTTCAGTGCTAACGGTCCAAGCTTGCAGAGGATTTTCTCCTTCCGCCACCATATTTTTGGCAAAAGTCAGAAACAAATACATCTGCATCTCCTACCTCTTTGCCTCCAGTATCCTAAAGGTGTGAGAAGGATCTGGAATTGCACGGAAAGCTGTGGCACTCGCTCTTCACACTTCAGATTGCAGTTGTAGCTGTGCGCATCTGAGCAGCCATCCAGATGCTAATGGAGCTGCTCCTGTGTTAGTAAAATCAGAGAAAGGCCTCCACTGCTTAGTTTTTGGATATTTATTGGCTATAAATCAAAGGGCCAGCACATATTGAGGTATCAGGGAAAATGTCTTTTTTTTTGCCTGTGTTAACTGCAATGTTCTAAGATAAAGCTGTTATTTTAAAACATGACCTATTTTCACTTTGCACTAGTCTTCTTAACTGTCCTGAAAAGAAGGATGTTTATACAATTTTGCAAAGAAACATGTCTAATCCATTTACATTTCTTTGTTCCAAAATGTATTCCTCTTGTTGAGATTCCAGCAGACAAGGAAAGCAGACACAGCGGTTACTTTCCAACGTGAAACTTAAAACCACAATCTCCCGCTCAGAAAACACAGAATGAGTCACAGGAAGGGGCCACTTGCTTGCAAAAGTCATTAAAAGCAAGGCAAGGCAAAATGGATTTCCTGTATCAATAAATAGATTGCTGGCAGCAGGCAGAACACCTGACAGTGCTGGAGGCTAAAAACTGGTCTGAGGGTGACCATTAGAAAAGCCAGATCAATTCTTCAGCTCAGAAACTTATCTCCCCAGCACACAGTTTTCTTGGCAGTCGTTGGCTTAATCCAGCAAAGTGCTTAAGAATATGCATAAATTTCAGTCCAGGGAGGGGTGACTTAAGCAGGTTGATAAATTAGGTCTGTATTTATTTTCTGAAGCAAGCCTTATTAAAAAGGATGCACACATGGTACCACAGAGGTGTATATACCGCAGGCGAAAGTTTTGTTTCCCAAGTTCATGAAAAAATAAAGAACCCCTAGTCCTTACCTAAGCTCAAAATTTAGCTGTAATCGCTACTTTGCTTTGCTGTTAGCAGGACCCCTTGGACACTTGGGCTTAGATTTCCCTTTGGTCAATGTTATTCTCTCCTGTTTGGAAAATGAAGCCAAAATGGCCTTCCCACCTCTTCTGTGCAATGCAGACATGTGGGATTTCAGGCAAGACCGCTTAAGAGGCAAAAGGCAGAGCTCCACACCTGACCTGGTATCACCTAGGTTCAGCATGGGGGTGGAAACAAGAAGCTGCTTTTTGGACCCTCTGTTTTTGTTCCCTTTCTCTAGGTTCCTCATAAAAGAAATCTCATTTCTCATTTTACCTTTATTTTTCTCCCTCACATCCCAATGGCTGGAAAGGTCTTGGTGAGGATTCTCTTCCCCAAAGCATCCAGCAGCTGCAATTCCTCTGTACCACTGCTGGGTTTTCCATAGAGCCAGTCTTTCATCTCTCACAACTAGCCTTTTCCTTGCGCACCTCCAATATGCTACAAAATAAAATGAGGGGTTGGATTTTAGTGCAAGCAAAAGAGCTAGGATTAGCTGAGGTTGTGACACTGAGTACTTCCTTTACCACCGTACTTTGCTGGACTTTTATGAAAACAAAAAAGAAAACAAAAAAACCAAAAAAAAACAACAACAAAAAAAAAAAACCACAAAGAAAACAAACAAACAAAACAAAACACAAATACACACACCAAGAACAACCTCCAGGTTTCACCCTTTTATGCATTCACAAGAGTTATGTTAGTTACATTTTTAAGCACTAGCTCTTAGCATCAATGGCTTTCTGTCTCTTGCAATGAACTATCCCGAGCTACTTAATTCAATATGCATTGCAGTTGACATCAAGACTATTTATTTATAATGAAAAAAATTAATGTCTTATTCTGGAGATATTCCTCACCTTCCCTATGGCATCAAAAAACCCCCAACAACTTTATTGTCTTCACTCCACGGGAGGCTTGCTCCATCAGATTTTTCTATCTCTAGTGATAATGAGATACTCCAGGAGCAATGAATATGTCCTTATAAAGTTTGGTTTGCTGATGCAAAAGCACCATTTCTCTGACTTTTAATTAAAAAGGCACCTTCATTTCAAAGCCTGTCTCCCGAGCTCCAGTGTAAATGTTTATACAAGCCAGAGACATACAGAAAATAGAGAAGATTGGGCAGCCTGCAGTCACTGATTCTTCAAATACGGCTGCTCTTGTATTTTTAACACAGAATTTGAGCTGCCGCAGAGCCTTATCAACCCCAAACATCTTTGTTTTCATACCAGCTAACACAAACCTGGCAGTATCACTATGCTGCAGTTAGTTTGCTCAGCAAACCCGGCAGAGGGAGCAAAAGGCAGCACTGTGTTCGCACAGGCAGCAGGAAAGGGTGTTTTCTTCTCACCAGCAGAATGGCCAAAGTGAAAGAAGAAAAAAAAAACAAAACAAAAAAAAAAAAACACTATCTTGTCTCATTGCCATGAATGACAACATTCCTATTCACAACAGATAGTTTTTCCTTAGGTCACACTAGGAATTAGTCAAAAGGAAGATTCAAAAAAATTTGGGGTGGGGTAGGATTCCTGACTGGTCCGTGTTGCTCCAGTCCCCATCTGGTTGCTCTTGGCTTTGAGGTGCTGTTCCCACACCCCAAAACAGACAGAGCCCAGATCCTGGCCTCATCTCCTTCAATAAACTCTTCTGATTTGAAAAGGCTCTGGATCAAACACTGTAGCTGAAGAGCAAAAGTGCTGCACCAGATAGCCCCGGTAAGAGACTGGCAGATCAGACTGAAGCTACAAAAGCCACACTTTACAGAGTTTCAGTAGTTGTGCAAAAGAACTCTGCTGTTATCAAAGCATACAGAAAAATAGAAAAGTCAGAAAAAAAATTGTATTTGCCTTTATTACAATATATATTTCTACCCTTGTTGAATTCAGCGGATCAAAATGTGTTAAATGATTTTTATCATTGCAGTAGCACATACATATACAGAGTAAATACTGTATATAAATAGGCTTTGAAATAATAAACCATATCTCCAAATAAAAAATACCAATACACTGTTTCTTCTCCCTCCCCAAATTAGAACAGTAACATTTTATCTTCAACATAACTAATGCAACAAGTATGGTATTCTTTCCCTCACATGACACAGCTGGAACGGTAAGGTCATCGGCTTCAAGAAAATAAACATTAGTCACTCCTCACTGCTGCATATTCTAGTTTATGTGTATTGTATAAATAGAATATACTGTGATTTAATATGTCTGCATATTTATGTTAGCCAAATATTCTTTCTGTAACAGAAACCAGGATTACACTGCAAGCAAGGCTGAATTTTTTTTTCTTTCACAGAAAGAGTAGGAATTTGTTAAACCATCCCTTTTTCTTCTACATGAATTAACAAAGCAGTTTAAATATTATGCATAAAATTGCTCGGCTACCAAATCAGTATGTCTTACACTGAAAAAGTATGGTGATGTTTCTAACAGGTCTAAACTTTGATTTTCACAAGCATCTTTTCTGTGAGCAAATCTGATAAACATAGTTATAGAAACACACATTCGTTCCACTGTTCAGCTATATTTCAACTTTCAGATACAAAGGGGTACACAGTATGTCAGAAGTAAGGCATTTAGCTTCACAGAATCACAGAAATGTTGGTGAGAAGGGACCCCTGGAGGTCATGCAGTCCAACTTCAAGCTTGAAGCAGAGGATTGCCAACACTAGATCATCAGCCATAGCTCTGTTTAACCAAGACTTGAAAAACGCCAGGATGGAAATTCTGCAGTGTCTCAGGGTTACCAGTGCCACCCTACAACTACAAATCTGATGGAATTAAAATGACCACTCACTCAAACTAACATTTTCATATCAAGTACTAATGGAAACAAACCACCCCGGATTAGCTATTTATTAAGTTATAAATAAACACATCACAGGCTTTAATTGTGGAGAACTTTTAGGGACCATCTTTTCTGCTAGAAGCTACTGTGTGGGGTACCCTAGTAAAACAAATTCTAACTATTGTTAACCCACAAAACTGACAGCCTCTTATTGCAGAGAAGCGTTGGTTTGGGTTTATTTTGCATAATAAATGGATTGAAATAGGCTTCTACCAAAACTAAATTAAAATAGGATGCAGTTAGTATATTCACCCATTTATTCAATCATTAATGACAAATATTAATAGATACTTAAAGGAAAGTGCGGCTATATTTAGAGATGCAACCATCTCAGATTGGCAACCTGCAATCTCTACTGATTGTCTTTCAGAAAATACATACCACGTTTCTTCCACCTTTAAGTAAAAAACTTTCAAGAGAGCTTTCAATCTTTCAATCACTCTGGGTTGATAAACATATATTTCTTCCTCTTTGTCTAATCCTGCCACCTCCAAAATGGGCATACACCTTGCCTGAAGCAGCAATGTTCATGCGATAAGAAAGACCTAGAGAGGGCTCACCCCTGCAAATTTCAGCCATATAAAAGGATTGCACTTATATTCATTACTATTGAAGGCACAGAGAAATCATAAATTGGCCCCCTGATATCCCAGATAAAGTCTGCAGCACTAACAGTTAGAAAACCCTTACTACAGAATTACCACCCTACCTACATTGCTATCATTCCTGACATGCAAACCCAGAATTTGTTGAAACGGAACAAATATGACACAGAGCAGCTGTTCCCAATCTTTTGGGTGCTAACTGACCACAACCACATCTTAAAATTTCTCCTGGACCACTCTGCCTCCCTATTATTATTAAACTCTTAACTGAAAATACGTACCACAGCATCACAGGTCACAAGCTGGCAGAGACCACAACTTGTGAACCACTGTTTTAGCCATATTGAAATACAATATACATGGAATCCCATTATGCCATTTTCAGTGTTTCAGAGAACAATTAGACTTTTAAGGTATTTTAAAAGGGAAAAAAAATAAAGAAAATAGTTATTTCCTAGCTACACGCACATTTGAGAATCATTTGGTATACGGTCACTTGATGTCTACATCAAGTATCGCATTGTGTAAAGGCAGACCATTTGGAAAACATTATCAACTGATCTGCAGTATTGCTTTTAGCACACACAGTTGAGTCTTAAGGCTGTCAAAAGCAGGCAGCAAAAACAGTATCTACAGATTGTGTCTGGACACATAAGAAAAAAAAAAAAGATGAAAGAGGAGATTTAATTAATCTCGGAGGACAGTAAATTGCACTAAAAGTATCCATTCTTTATGATACAAAACCAAAGAAAAAAATCCATACAGTAAAAACCTGAGATGCATCATTCACCAACATCAAAGTTCACATTTTAGACAAAATAATGTTTCAAATAGAAATACTCCATTTTGACAAAGTCCTCAGTGTTCCTGGCTCAGTATCAATCTTGAAACTCTGCACATTCTGTGGGCAAGATGTGTTTATTGAAAAATCACTGACTTCAGTGAGATGGGCACTATGTACAGTAGGCTGTATCTTCCACTTGCACACTTACCTTAATTCAAATAGCTACTCTTGAAGCATGGCATGTCTCAAATTGAGAAAGACTGCCAGAATCTGGACGTCTTATTTCATTTGCTTTCTATTTAGATTACATATCATTTATTTCCTCAGAAAAGTGTTACCATGTCAAACCACTAGGCTGGAATAAATCAACACAGCGCAACTGTCTTTGATAGCTACACTGATTTACAACAGCTGAGGATCTAGACCAGTAATTAACTCTTAAACAAACAGTAGTTGATCAAATAACAGGAAAGAGGAAGAATCATTTGCTCCTTCAGAGAAAGGAATTTTGACATATGGATTGCAATCCCTGTCCATGTCACCAGACAGTATCAGGAATGGTGAGCACCTTCGGCTCCCTTACTAGCAGGGTGTTCTGATGAGACGAAAGACGACTTCAGTGATACAGAAAAGATACAGAGCCACTTTACAACCTTATGGCATATTTAACTGCAACTCCAACATCACTTCACTTTTATTTCACCTTAAGTAATGAAACTGTATGGCACAATTTGAGGAGCTGGGTGAAGAGCTAGAAACCTAACTCCTATTCCTATTAAGACTCCTTCTTGACATCTGGAAACGTGACTAAGTATGAAAAAGCATTTCTAAATGTGCTTACAGCAAAGAATACAATGCTCACAACATCACAGATTCCAGTTGAAATGTCAACAGCAAAAGTCAATAGATGTCCTTTCAATATAAGCTAACTCATTCTTCAAGCTGAGGCCAACAGTTTGGAGATGAAGTTAAGATGAGGCTGGATGTACATCCTGAGTTTCAAAAGGCTGTAGAGGTTCTCTCCAATAGGTGAACTGACTGTAGGTATCAGAACAAGGGAAATCTGACGAATGGCTTCTTTTCAGCAAAGGGAAAATGTGATCTACCACTTCACATAGTCTGACATAGCTGGAAAATAAACAAATAAAAAGAATGCTGAGCCATTTCAGATCTTACTTTGAATTTTTCTAAGTCCCCAACCACTAAGGCATGGCTACTCTTACCATGGACAAGCCACCCTCCTCAAGTGAGTAAAACTAAACAATTTTGGTATCTATTTTCCAGAGAGGATTCACAGTTCAGATAAGAAATCCATTTATTCTGAACAACGATACTTACCTAGGAAGAAACAGATGCCATTTTCTGCCCAGATCACCTGCTAAAATATTCAAGTCCCATATTTTGCTTCTCCTTTTCTGTCAAGCTTGGCTCAAGCAGCTCCCTGCTCAATTATTTGTATTTTATACACATATAGCTCCCTTTCAATTAAGGACACTCTGAACATTACTAAAGGCCATTTCCATTCAGTGTTAAGTGCTACAGTGCCTAAGCATCTTGCTGGAATCCCTGATACCTATTTTCAGATTTTGTTTTCTGGCTCTTCTAGATATGAGCTCCAGGAAAAGGAAATTTTTGAAAAGGCCATGAAAAGGCAGATGGTTTCAGGAAACTAGCTAGCCACATTTTTACACAGACTAAATTGTACACTGATAATTCCTTTACATGATTAAAGAAGATGGAATTTATTAAACTAAATACTAAACAATTTCTTTCTGTCAGTTTTTTTTTGTTAGTTTAGCTGAAGGCAAATGGAAAGTATATTTTACTCTGAATTTTTTGTTTTCTTTGAAATATTCTAAGGAACCTTTCATTAGTAAAATCAAATGCATCTTTGGGCAACTTGAGTCATACATTAGAACAGGAAACTAATTTAGTCTGTAACATACTTGGGATAAGAGATTACTTACGATGAGATGTTTGTCTTTGCATGCTCTTGTATAAGTTCTCCTTTAGGGTTAACTGTAAATATCCTGTTTAAAGAAACCCCGACCTGTTTGTATGAATAAACATCCTAAACAGAAGAGGGGGATTAAAAAAAAAAAAAAAAATCATGATTCTGCCTTTGCACAATAATGTTGATTCTTGCTGGAATATACTACACAGAACACCACAATTGCACAGTAATGGTACTAAATTTACCTAGTTATTGTGCATCTTAAATTCTCCATTATGTTACAAACTAGGTCAGTCTAAAAAAAACACTCATGAAACAGACAACTTGCAGCTAGTTAAGGAGTTGCTGCTTCAGTTTAAACTATTGATCAAAATCAAGTTCATTTTTTCAATAACTTCCCTTGACAGAAAAATAACATTAAAAAAAAAAATCTAATTAAATTTGGTGTAAAAGCACTTGCACTTTCATTTTTCTTTCAGAGAATATTTCATTTCCTGAGTGCTTTCTACCAAGTATCTCGCAACAGTGTACAGAGGTCAAAACATAACTGACATGTAAAACAGTGATTAGTTTGTAAGGACAAGGTCACAAAGGAAGTCGTAACAACCATGTCTACATGGAAACATCTCTTAGCTCCTGAGTTCGGATTTGTGCCATATCCATACATTGATGTTATATCAGAGCAAGGGAGAAAGAAGGGAAGAGCAAGGAACATATGCATACATTTTACAATGTAAACAAGCTTACATTTTACTAATATAAATCATTGGATATGGCTTTAAAAGCTGAGGTGGTGAAGGCTTGCATGTTAATGAAGATATAAAGGTTATTTTTATTTCTAATATTGTAAAGACTGTCCCCCCAAAAATTAAGTAATTTAACAAAAGTGAACAGCAGTCACTTCAAGAATTTAGTATCCTGGCAGTCCATGCACTATCTACACCTGAGACATGCACGAGTACAGAAATTTCACCGAGTTTGTTATCAAACAACAAAACAATAAAACACAAGCAGTACATAAAATTGAGAACATGATGATCTTGATATTCACAAAGTCAATGGCACATGTCACACCTGAAGACTGCACTCCAACAGTAATGAGAGGAGTGAGTTACCAGTAATTCCTTTAGAAACATTATGTTACTGATTCACTTGAAATTTTATTGACGTACGCATGAAAATAATGATTTTATTTCCCTGAGATTCAAAAAAAAATGGAAGTAGAAGTAGACATCATCCATAACACAGAATCACAAAAGCGTTTAAAAAGTTATTTCAGAATCATATGTGTAAAGGTACCTTGATAATACAAATTAAGCTGTGTATTATTACATAACAAGTTAATATAGCAATTGAACAGTGAGGAACTCCTGTCCTCTCTGACGTAATGCTTTTAATGTAATTTGCTAAAAGACTAAGCTGAAAAAGTTGCAATTATAAATGTCAGCAACCCTAACAAAAATATGACAACTGTAGAAACTCTCTCTCTGTCAAACAACACATCGCCTTACATGCAAAGTAGAACCTTTTGATTTCAGTGGGACATCCAAGTTCTTCTGAGTGTACTTAGAGTTTGAAGTCTACATCCCACTACTATACATCTATAAGATTTTCTGTCTGTCCAGAGGTATCTCACTGACAATGTATCAGGGTGGAGTAAAAGGAGATCAGTGTTTTCACACAAGCTTAGGGATTCTTTTACGTAGTTAGGATTTCAACCAGTATTTACTGTTATGCTCATTTAGGCAAATATAATGTAGTTATTTTGCTGCTCTTCCATCTCTCTTTATATCCTACATTGTGAGGTCTTTGAGGAAGAACCTTTATATTTTCCTTTGTACAGGGGCTAATAAAATATTTTTAACTCCCATTTAAAGCTTCTAGGTTCCGACGAAACAGAAGTATGAAACAACAGTAAGCTTTCTGTTCTTTGCAACAGAAATAAATACAGCTGTTACTTACAGCAGGTCTGTTTCCAAAAGCAGCATAAAAAGGTTCTGTGTTAGGATAAAACAAATTTTTTATGTCTGTCAAACACTGAACTTTAAATTTTTCTGGCTTCTTTTCTATCACCTCCCTGAAATGATAAAAAAAGGGAGGCTGAATAAGTACACATGATATACAGCAAAAGCCATTTAATTTTCTTTATTCAACACCTGCTAGATGATCTTACAGAGCCCCCACCCACCTCCAATAAATCTTCATTTGGAAATCACAGTGCCCATGAAGACAAAATAGCATTCCCAAGCTTACATAATGGGCACAGTAAATAAATCCTCTGAAATAAGAGAACTTCCATTGAAACTTATGTTGTAAAGATGGCTACTGAGCAAGGATGGTTGATTACAGGGAATGGCTCCTAAATAAAGACTTATGAAACATAAATTG
Organism: Tyto alba; assembly: GCF_018691265.1. Taxonomy (NCBI): domain Eukaryota; kingdom Metazoa; phylum Chordata; class Aves; order Strigiformes; family Tytonidae; genus Tyto; species Tyto alba. Next base: position 35,520,988 of record NW_024881316.1, on the reverse strand, counting down.
TCATCAAGTAAACTGCTTCCTGAGAACTGCAGAATGATTCACAGATTATACTACCCTTCACTGCGTATAGCTGCCCCCCCCCCCTTTTTTTTTTTTTAAGGACTGCAATTACCATATGTGCTAGAAGCACCTCAGCCTGTTAAAATACTTCTACAGTCAGGGTTCTTCATCACTGCTAATTAGCAGAAGTTAAGGAATAAAGGAATCTTCTATTTCTCTTCAGTTGCTCTTACAGAACACAGAATTCATTAATGAACAGAGGAGTTCTCATCTCTGGGCAAAAGCCCTTTCACAACAGCTTCTCTTGGCAAGGAGACTGAACAGGTGGCAGAGTCTGGAGTTCCCGTAACATAGGAAGATGCCAGCTTGACACAAAAGCCCTTAAGAAGCTCAGAATCCCACATCCTAGCACCAACACATATGTCAAGGAAGATGTGAATAGTACAGAAGCTCTATAGGAGTAATACAGCCCTTTAGTACAGCAGCTCCATGTATAAACCAAAGTTTGAGAATGTGCAAAAGAGGAATAAAACCATCTTTCCTCAGTCTTGCATATATCTGATCTAGGAGCCCTCAAAACCGCAGTAATTACATCTATGGATAAAAATTAAGTCATTCATTGCCCACACATCACAGCAGTTACAATAATGTACACTGAAAGATGGGCATTCTTTAGTCTAAAAAAGATACTAAAACAAATATCACTTTAAATATATTTCTAGATACGAGGAGCATAAGATAACAGTAACCACCCTTTCATTGCATTTATTATTTAATCAGCTTAAGAAGTGCACTGTAATACCTCCACAGTCTCTTATATTTAGAACATGACTGGTAAGACAGCCTGTAGCACGTCACTCAATCAGGAGAATATCTGAACAACTTTCCATTAAAAATTCTAATGAAATATATCCTGTCACAGCAGCTTTTAACAGCTTAAAATATTTTCAGTAATCACTTGACATGCTTCACTGAATTAGGGAAGAGGTACAATATTCAAAATCTGTGGTACTGTTATTCATCTATTACAGTTCAACACCTAGAAAGAAAAATATTGTCCACATAGAATACCACACTGCAGTCAGGTGTATAAAAAGTTAATGTAAAGTTAAGTACTTTCTTCAAAACCCACCAAGTAATATTCTTCCACAAAAAAATATTTATGCCAGTTGGAACACCTTACAAATCAAGACAAGAGTGATTGTTATTAGCATGTAAATGTTTTTCCCATAGCTAAATATTAACACCCCATGTTAAATGCATGAAGCCAACAGACAATAGCTACTGGTAAACAGTGAACACAGATGTATAGAGGCATGTCTAAGATAAATTAAGCAACATGACCATCTAGTGAATTTTGGTCTTCCTCTGACAAAATTTTTCTTAGTTAATTTTGCACTGGTATGCAAGACAAAAAAGCATTATGAATGATTCCAAGCCCTCCCATAAAAAAAGCTGAAAATTCAGCCTCTACCAACCTGTGAGTTACTTTCTGCTTAAAAGTGAAATTGCATTACCTGTGAAAAGCTGAGAATAAGCTGCTTGGACTCAGCAACACTGGCCCTTGAGGCAGCACAGTTCCTCGTTCATTGACCCAGTGCAAGTATCCTCTGGTCATGTCTGCCATTCCAATAGCACGTGCTGAGCAATACAAAAATTTATATCCATTTCTGTGAACAGAAATAAAAGAATAAATTACTGTAAAAATAAAGCAGGTATTTTGACATTAATAATTTTGTGGATTTATTTTTACATGAATCAAATTATGACTGTTAAACAGACTTCTGTTTAACTTAGACTTATTTAAAAGGAATAAAAACATTTGTGCCAGAAACTTGGATAATTAAAATCTACCTAGTTCCACTGCAGTTAGTGATTTACACCTAAAGAGGGTTCATTTATCTGTGGTTTTCTCAGGATTTACGATTTCTTATGGTTTTTCTACCCACTCCTGCATAGTAGAACCATACTCCTTCAAATTAACTGCAACGGTATCGCACTTGGCATAAAGCAGGCAGTGGTATATTAGCCTTTGCTGTACTAACAGTGTTATACATCTGCCTCTTGGGCTTCTGAAAAAAAAGACTAGTCTATGTACAACAGTAACATATTCCTTCAAGTCAGAGCAAATTTGAACTTCAAAACACAGTATGAGAATTAATTTTTGACTTGACACTGAAATAAAGTTTCAGCAAAACTCACAGGTCACATTTGGTTCTGTTCACGATAGAACAGAGTCCAGTGATGGTAGTTCAACTTAATAGCAATTTACTCTGCAAGTCCTATAAAGAAATTATTGTTCATAAAATAAAGAAATACTGTATTCAGTGCACGCATGGTCATTAAATCTAACTATTGAACATTGATATGGTGTTCAGCTGTAATATGTAGCCACTACATAATTAACTTGGTAATTTGAAAACCAACATGACTCAAATCCATTTTTTTCCCCTATGATTATGATCACTAAAGCTCTAACAATTGACAGAGCTGGCAGGCATAGAAACAACAACTGCAATTAAAAAAATTAACTAACATTTTCACCACATGTAATGCAGAGGTTATACACAGAACTAAATACTGATCAGTATGTGAATTCCCAGGATGTCCTATCTTTCCTGTGACCACATACGTCTATGCAGAATAAAAGCACAGACAAGTGTCTCTGGCATAATTTAGATTCTATCATCCATAATTTATAATTCATCACCTACGTAAAACTAGAAGTAATAAACAAACCTTAGCATAACTCTAGTACACAAAACAAATCATATTGACTAAGAGGGCAGCTGTGATGTGTACCAAAGGCTCTTCAAATATTTATGGTAATTTGAATATACAAGAACAGCTGAATTTAATATAATAAAGGAAAACCAATTTTATTTTCTGTGTAAAGCATAAATATCAACCTGAACAGACAGCAATCAGTAATCCTCCTTCCAAAAGTTAAGATCAGATACCTTATCTGATCCCATTCAGACATTAATTCATCTCCTCATTTCCTTTTTTCTCTCAATTGCTAATCACAAAATTCACCATACTCTGTCTTTGAGACTCCAGTGTACACAGTGGCATGACTACATTGCAAAATGTATCCAGGGAACCAACATTACACCTGTACTCTTGCACTAGCCTTGCTCACCTAGAAGCACTCCCACACATCACTGCATGTGAGTTGCTACAGTCTGATTGTTTTTCCTGTTCATATTTGGACAAAATATTGCCAGTTTTTTGGAATATATTGTTCTAGGTCATACCACGATACTCTCCCTGCTAGTGACATTAACTGACCTAAATCACAGCTGATCTATTCTTGCCCAATATTTCTTCAATAGCTAGTGGAAAAAAATAGCATTTTCAAAATGTCATTAGATCTCAGGTATATTGAGCTATTTTTTGAAGATGCCTGTCCTTCTCCATGGATTACACACAGTATACAATCCACAAGAAAACATGATGAATCCAGGTCCTTCCACCAACACTGGCACAGAAGGTATTTATTGTGAATGTGAATCAACAGGCAACAGTACAAGTCAACTACTGAGTTATACTATAATAGCTCACACTGGCGTTGCCAAGTAAAAGCCTGTTCTTCATGCTCTTCACATGTCTTACTTTCAGTGCCTTTAAATTGCACTATAAGCAATGTTTACTTATCACCTACTCTAAAAATTAACCAATGACACAAAAATATTAAGACTGATCCTTCCTAACTTTGTAATTTAACAATGGAATAACAATAAATATTTTTATACAGAAATAACAAAATAAATTGTATAACCATCAGTAGTAACGATCATTATCAGTATCTCTGAACTTCATCGTTATTTATACAACAAACAAAACAACAAGAATATTAGCAGTGAGTATTCAAAATGGTTCCATTTCTACTCAAGCTAAGACGTTGTTCTGTGCTTTAAGGGTGAGATTTATCTTGCTTGGCTAGAAGCCTAAGGTTTAAACAGATCAAGTCTAAGCTATTTCACTAAACTCCCCTTCTACTCACTGGAAAGAGAGGAACTCCCCCAGATTCATCCCATTTGTTTTAGATTCCATCCCTACATGACTCCAAGAGTCAAGTTTGGCAAGCACAACTCAACCTACAGCGACCACTGTAAGCTAAGCAGTCATTATGTGTTTCGCAATCTCCTCAATGAGAAGAGAAGGTGTTAGTACCTTATGAATGAATGCTGCTGCAACTACCAGTCTGCAAAAAAGTTCCACTTGCTGCAACTGCACAACTCATTCAAATTACTACAGTTTTTGGAACTAACTGGAGCTATCTGTTTGGGACAGTTGGAAAAGCAAATCAATAATCATTGATAAGGGGCTTTTGCTTTTGATACCATAAAGCAGATTTTGCTCTGGATACCATAGAGCAGATGTTTACACTGTGTAAGCATCACTGAAGTGACAAGATTTTGGTGAAATTGTCACCCTTATAGGTCAAGAGAAGTCTAGAGAAATTTTAATTTTTATGTGCAAATGAATAAAGACAAACAAGCTACAGATGCATGAACAGATTTACTGCATACTCACTGGCTCACTTTGTGGTACAACTTTGCGATCCCTTGGTGTGTCCAGTCTTTGCCAAGAGTTGGTAAAATATGACCTAAGGTATCTGACCTGAAGAAAGTAAAAACAATATAACTGAACTGAAAAAAAACCCAGTACTTATAATAACAGTTGAGGCTAATACAAACCCCACTAACTTATTTGGCCAGCAGCAAAGTAAGGTTTTCTGTAGGGTAGTGATTGCAATCAGGAGAGGATGATTTTATTCCCCTTTCTTTTGAAATAGACTGACATGCCCATCCTTGGCCATGTTGTTCTAATTACTCTTATGCCCCAGGAGTTATCTTCATGGATAAGGTTGTGATCCATAAGGTAACATGGAAGTTACAGCTTATAGGCTATCAATCAGATCTGTATAGTAGACCATCCAGTATTAAGCATACTTTTGAGGTTTACATTAAATGTTTTCTAAATAAACCAAATCTACCCATAACAGAAATTTATGGGAAATTGCAAACATGAGATAAGTCACATTCTAGCTTACTTCAAACTAACTTCTCCACATAAAGCCAGAAGCTGGTCAAGTACAAATTATTATGAAACAGTTATACTGGTTTCAATTTATTTCCTGATTTATACAAGAGAAAATTATTTACACTATAATAACATCTAGCAATTCAAACAAATGAGCACCTCACTTCAGAGAGGAAAACATCACGCAGTGGCTTAGGATGGATTTGAAACGGTATTGTAAGGTGAAGTGATTCAGTAACTCTTTGGGCAACAAAACAGGAGAGAGAAGAATGGATCCCATTCACTTCATTGAAGCTTAAGAAAACAAAGGATGGGGGGCAGAGGGAGGTATTAATTTATGTTGGCATCAAAAAGAGTTTGCCCTACAATGGATAAATCACAATGAAGAAAACCGTTTCAGTTTCAATCAAGGATTTTAATTCACCTCAGACTGCTCTTGGAAATAATTTTTCCTTGTTCTTTTTTCTAGTAAGATATAGCGAAGTTTGATTTGGAAAAAAAAAAAAATATTTTTAAACAAAACTAAGCATTTAATTTTAAAAGGTCAAAAGACAATGCTTATATTTTTATTAAGGATTTCCCTGTTTCACTCACAATTGTTTCCCCCAGTGTTAAATAAATAAATAAATAAAAATCAGCAAGTGAATGAATCATTTTGGTCACTCCAAAATTGTGGCATTTACCCAAAATACTAATCTGAAACTTTCCAGTAAATTCTAATTCTGACATTGATTTTGGAGTCTTGTCTTCTAAAGACTAATGCCTCTCACTGAAATGCCCCAGTAATGCCTTTTAAAACCAAATTCACATGTTTCTGCTTTTTAATGTAGCCAGTATACTTCATAAATGTGATGCAGTTAAAAGGTTATGATTTTGCAGAAGGTCCTCCAATACTACTGTAAATACTAGCATGACACACCAATAGGTGACAAATAATGGGCACATATGGCATGTGTCTTTATTAAATTAAGAATTCAGCTAATGATTCTTGCACTGTTTGAAAGCCAAATAAATAAAAAAAAACAACACCCTCAAACACTAGAATACGATGATCCTGTGACTCGAAATTCCCTAATACTTTTTCCTTTAGTCCAAAGGACAACTTGTCCTTGCAGACAAAGCCTCTGCCTGTGCATGAACTCACCGTGTGATTGTTCCATCAATGTCAGAAATAATAACTTTATCATCCCAATTCCACAGGTAAATGGTACCTTCACAGCGGCAAGTGCCTTGATACTGTGTTGTAACACTAAAGGTCACATCATTGGGGCCATTCTTGAGCTTTAAGCTTTTCTGCAAGACATTATCAGCAAGATAATAGGCAAACTGAGCATGTAAAACTGACACAGTGCAAACACAAAGCCACATATGATCATTGCCTTGGTCACCCTGAATCTTATTGCTTTCAGCAGAGCTACTGTCTAAATAACAATAGCAGAGGTTTGCCTTGTGTGATAGACATCAGGCATTGATTTATAGGGCAGAAAAAAACAACAACAAATTTTTCTTCACAGTCAGGGATATTAATTAAAAAAAAAAAAAAAAAAGTAAGAAAAGAATCCCAAAAAGTTCACATAAACTAACGAATTATGGAATAGGGACTATCTGTGGGGGTTTTCCATTCTGAAATACAGATACATATGCAGAAAGAAATGTGGGAAACAAGTAGTTTCATGAACTCTAACAGCATTCACATGGGGATCTGTGTTCTATGGTATTACATCTCTTTCCTATAATAACCCACCTCTCATACCATATGATCTGTTACCTTTCAGTCTCCATCAAATTTCCTTAATTCTCCCACTTCTCTGTCCTTCCCTCACAGTCTCCTGTGTCACTTAGCAACACATTGGGCACACTACTGATTTGATTCTATTTGTGGATTCAACTAAAACCTGCAGGAGTTTAATACTTTAAGTGTCTCTCTTTCTTTGTTATATTTCACTGCAATTGTTCAGTGAGTTAAGGAGTAAAAAGGAGGTGAGCATGAAGAACCACTAATGTGTAACTGATGAGTCTCACCCATTCACAGTTTCATCAAGAACCCATCTAAAAGTAGTTTTTGCTTCAGCTCATTTCTGCAAGGCTTCTGAAGCTGAGAAGTATCAATATATTTCTGTAACCCTTGCTCTGTTTGCTATAGAAGGTACCAACACATCCCATCTGTCTCTTGGGAAAAAAAATCCACATTTCCTACAAACTATTCAGGCAGTAAGTGATGGGCTGTTTAATGCTGTATGCCTTGTTTCCTTCAGAAAATTAATTGGCTGTAGATAAGACGACAAAAAGTATTTCCCTAAAGTAGCCCATTTTTCCAGATCAAATTGGAAGATACAGTACACAAAACTAACAGTTTTGTCACCATTAGTCAAAACACCTCTGTCACAGAGGAAGAGAATTGGCTCCAAAGAAATTAATAGCCTGGCCTCACAGTAAATTCACAAGCAGCTCTTTCAGAAGCTACTAACAGTATTTATGTAAAATGTGACTCTCTGCCCATGAATGAGGGGAAAGGAGATGAGGAAAAAAGAAAAAAAAAAAAAAGAGCAGAGAGGCCTGTAGGTTAACATATACACATTCTACATAATACAAAAAAGGACATGGTTCTAGTACACTTATTCCGGTGACAAATACATACTTCGGAATTTAATTTTGTTATTTTTCTAAATGGGATCCCACGTCTCCCAATATCTGAACCCCAGCACTTCCTGCAAGGTACAACATTCATGCTTAATACTGAAAAGAGAAGGAAAAATATTTTTTAAAAAAAACATGACGAGAGAGAATGAAATGCAAGCTGTAAGAGCCAATTTAGCTTTGCAAGCCTGAGTAACAGTATTGTTCATGTTGTATTAGAAATTACATTTCAGGTCAAGGATGTAAAATTAACTCACGAGCTGGTCAGAAGTGAGTCGAAGTGTTTTTTTGTAACTGATTCCAGACAATAACGAGAGATGACTTGAGTTGGTTTGTAATGACCCGAGGTTTTGTTTGGCAGCTCTAGGGTCTTCATCACTTGAAGAAGATTCATCTCTTATTCTGAAACATTGCACACACAGAAAATTATGTTATCATGTCAGTAAAAGCATCTCAGTATCCATTAAAAATGCATTAACAGTGAGTCACCAAATAAGTCATTGATTCTCTGCTTCTAAGTACTGCCTCACAGGAGGTTATTCACATTATGGCTTTAAATATATCAATGAAGTGCCAAATTTTCATTCACACATGCTGCCTATTACTCATACTTAGATTGTTCTAGTCATTCACTTGTCTATAAACTAGTTTTCATTTCTTAAATTTAACAGATGTAAATTAATGTGCTGTATTGACTCAAAAATCACATACTGGTAAAAAAAAAATACCCATTAGATAACATAACTACAAAAGTTCCTCAGTTCTCAGAAGAAAGAGGTGTTTGTTATGCTGGTTTCTCCTCCCCACCTTCTCTCCTCCTCCACAGGATTTAGCAATTAATTAAAAAAAAAAAACAACAACATGTGATGGAAATTTTATTATATAAAGTAACTCCTCCTCTTCCAATGAATGACTTCAGATCACTGGATTAGTCTTCTCCAGGATTTGCAGGATTACCCCATTCAGGATATGATGATGAAAAGTCTTAAAACCTGAGCTCATTTACAAAATCATGTTTAAATACACATCAGTATAATCTTTTTTTTCTGCTATAACTATTTTTTTTTTTTTTTTTTTTCAGAAATTTGTTAAGGATATTTCTCTTCAGAGATAAAGTTTTCCTGCAGTAAACACATCCATCACCTTCAGTGGAAAGTAAAACAACCTTTCAGATCCTACAAGTCTCATCTTTAAAACAATCAGTGTTTGGCTTCTTATGTCAATTACACCTGAATGTCGTTTAATGTTAGGAAGTCTTGACCCAATAATCAAGGTACTGTATATCATGACTAGCAACATTTAAAAGCCTATCTTATCCTTAGTAACATTAGATATCAAAAGCTTTACACAACATCCCACTTGTCATATTTTGCTTGCAAGCAAAAAAAAAAAAAAAAAAAAATCTTAATGACAGATTTCTAAGGTCAGTTAAAATTTAAACAAAGAATGCCAATTACAGAATCTAGTCTGCTTGAAGTCTTAATCCCATTTTAAAGCTTAACTTTAAACAACCATGTAAGAAACAGACCTATAACGTCGCTTATCCCTAAACTGAACATCAGCCTTTCCAATCTATTCTGTGGCTCTTACAAACTCAGAGAGGCAACTGAGAGAACAGCTAGTCTCCTACAGAATGAGGAATCCTCCTTTGAGCACATTTGCCTGGACTGCAACTGCTGACCTCTAGAAAGAATGACAGTTAGTGCTTTGTTTCATAAAGGTGATCCTTGAACCTAACTTAATGAACATAAAGCATATTTGAATCTGGCTCTTTCAGCTCTAAGTACAGACAACACACAGATAGGCTGTCTTTACAGTAGAGATCAGTATGTACAGAAAAGGGGAGAGAGGAGAGCTGTCCCTGGCTAACTCATCCTCTCCAAAACAAGTTAAAGCTCATGTTATGGAACCCTCCTTGAAGGAGAGATTCTGCCCGTATAGTCTGGAACACGAAAAAGAGACTTCTGCAATCCTTGAAAGAAGTAACAGAAAACCATGATTATTGCCTGTGGAAAAAAACCCCGGAAAGTCTTAGGCCCCTGAACTTTCAAAAATATGCAGCAACAAATTAAGTTGTCAGGCCATAAGTAAAGCAGAAATTTTAGCAGCTGCGATCCGACAACAGCACGGAGTCATCTATAATGTTCCCTTGAAAACTCTGGAGAGACACATATAGCTTCAGAAAACTGGTCCAATTACTGTTTGTTTTCAAGGGGCTGGAATGTGTGTCACAGAGCTGCCAGCCAAACCACACAAACGCCAGAGCACACTCACAAGGTCTTGCCATGGGTAGGGCCTTCTTATCTGCACTTATTTGGTGCAATGAATATCAAATCAAACGTATTTCACTTGCAGTACCTCTTTGTTCAAATATAGGAGGTAGCTTGCTTTTATTTTTAAACAGTAACTTCTGGTCATTTCAGGTACAGATAATTTTGGGGTACCTGTTTGACATGCTCATCTGTGAAGAGTCTTCTCTTGTAAGTCCACTCCCACTCATACCTTGCTCTGGCTTTGTTTCCTGCAAAAATACAAGCATGAGAAGCTGTGCATCTCCTGTTGGACAGAGAGCAAATGTTTTTAGAAAAATATTTGAAAACCAAATTCTCTCTCATACAGACTTGTTAAAAATCTGTAGCATGCTTGTAGGCAAAGGAAAACTTCATGGTTTTCGTAGAGAATAAAGGCTGATAAAAAACTGAAAATTGCAAATATAACTCAAAAGAGAATTAATCTTAAGTTTTGCATAGAAGAAGTACAGAAATATCAGATTTCACATCTAGTACTGTTGAAGCTCTGGGATCAATCCTGTAACTAATCAGTTCATGCACCTCAAATAGCTAGATTTCACCTGAAAAAGCAAAGTATGACTCTGGAGAAGGAAAAAAAATAATACAATTATCTTTCATAGAATCATTAAAATCTTTAATCTAATAAAATTTTCTAAACTGCTTTTACCTTGCACAGATGCTAAGATTTATCAGTTTCATCTCACAAGATTTTTAAATAGTGAATGATTTTCAGACACACAAACAACAGCAACACCTCCCCTTTCTATTTATAGCTGCCACAGCTCAAGAGATAACCAAATACTTTCACTCAGAAATTCTAAAAACTTCAAACTGTAAAAACTAAAATCTCACACTCTGAAGCCCATACCCACAGATCAGTAGAATGGTTATTTCATGCAAGACCACAAAGTTTTAACTGAGGCACAACCATAAAAACGTAGAAGTAATTTTCTCCCCTCAAGTACTAATGCTTCAGTAGTATAAATTAATATGAAGAGGTTTTATTAGTCAACTTTAAAGATTAAGTATGTCTAGACAGGAGATCAATATTGCATATAAAGCTGTGCTTTTTTCAGTGTTCTTTTATGTTCATCCATGGCTTTAGTAGTGTTACCACAAACTTTTAATGCTCAGAAAAGAAATTCAAAAAGACTTTAAAACTAATATATAGTCAATTTTCCATCTTAGATTTTGTTGAATTTTACAGCTTACACTACTCATAAATATGTCTCTTCAACTATCAAAAGAAAGCTGTAGAAAGGTAGGTAATCTGCACAAAAACATTAAATTAGTGGCAGAGCTCTTCAGTTCTAGGTTCCCAAACACAGATTTAATCCATTAGATAATACTGCCTCAGGTTTGTGTAATGAAAACAAACGCAGAACCAAAATACTGCAGGCAAATGTTTCAGGTAGGGTCTGATCCAAAGCTTTATGAAGTCAACAGAAATCAGACTTTAGACCATTTAAACATTTTTTTAAAGTGTATATCCTCAGTCAAATTGAATATTGAGTTACTGTCAGAAGCAAAATTCTGAGGGATGAATATGGAGGTATCCCACCTTCCCACTGCAACCAGAAGTAAATGCTGCTTGCTTCTTAAACTTACCTCTTTAATAGTGCTGTTCCTCCCACGCCATGAAAACCACCACCTTCCACCTTTTTTAGGCATCTTGTCCCTCATTATAGATTCCACAGTGGCCTGTGATATATGGATGGTAACATAAAAAAAAAACCAAACCAAAGGACAACCTGATATACATAAATGAAATAAAGTGCCAAACACACAATTTTAACTGATAATAAATAGAATAAAAGTAAACATACTGTCTGTGGACCATAAATTCTACTAAAGCAAAATCTAATGGTATCCAGAGCTGCTCTGAAGTAACTTAAGCATGAATACTTATGTTTTTTTAAAACAGAAAATGGAAAGAAAAAAAAAAAAGAGATAAAAATCAAAGAAGAAAAAGAAAGCATAAATAGATATTAGTATAATGTCTAGAATGGAGAACCTACTGTTTGGAAGCTGGAGTTACTTAGTGCAAATTATATTAAAAAAAAAAAAGAAAAATATCACTTTATCAAGGAGCTCTCATGCAAAACAGTAACAAACCCACATGCAAGATTGTTATTCTCATTTGAAAATAACTACGAAGTTCATATTTAATCACTGGTTTGGAAAAAAGCAAAGATGTTACCAGCCTTTATGAGTTTAGTATGATGCTATGAATTTGACTGACAATGTTAGAACTGGTTTTTTTAAACCCTGGCTACTTTTCATTTGTTATATATACTAGACCTCAGTAGAGGAAAGTTTCTTTCAATACCTGTACTGACTGGAGCCTTATGCATCATAACAAGGATTGCTGAATTCTTTCACTCAGAGAGCAAGCAAAAGACAAAAGGGTAAAACATTACAGTAAAGGTCGTCACAGTGTTTAGTACGCCCTAGAGTATCTTAACCACTGGCTTTCTGAGATGATAGCTTCCACCATAAGCAAAGTCAACAAAATAAAACTGTGATGTTGACTAGTGATTTAAAAAACAAATAATATATTATTCCAAGAACTCTTAGCAGTTAAGAGAGATGGCTGAGTTCAGCTAACATATGGGAGAGTACATCCCTTCTCCGCTTTCCAGAGCTTCTCCTCACTATACTATCTAAAGTATATGAGAAAAGAAAGAAATGACAGAGGAATACAGTTGAGCAAATAAGCTGAGAACTTTAACAAAAATAAGGAAAACAAGGAGCAGATGGAGCTACCAAGAACAGAATGCCACTACTGAGAACAATGGCTACAATTTAAGGAGGTTCTCAAACATACGGACAAATTCAAGCAGATGTCCTACTGACTTTTAATGAGCTAATACACATATTTACAATTAGACATGCATTTAAATGTATTTTGCAGAACACAAATGGATTTTTTTTTCAAAACCTCCAGTTTTCAATCAATTCATAAAGCCTGTTTTGATAAAGTATCTTAGTATAAAGTATCAATTCCTTAGTTCCATTATTACAGCAAATCAAAACTCTAATTAACAAGTCATTAAGACAACCAGTAAGATGACTGGTAGCATAAATGAGTCATTTTAGTTTCAAAGGTACAGTTCAGCCAAGTAAATCTTCTCAATTACACCGACTGTTTCAGCTATATATAAACTGGCTTCTCCACTAAAATAAATTTGCACTGCCTAGAAAGTTATCTGATTTAGCCAATAAAAAAATATGAACACGCTGAATTTCACACTCATAGAAGACTTTTCTTAACTGATAACCTATATGAATAATGGCATAAGCATAATGCTGTTGAAAGAATTGCCATTTCTCTTAATGTCAAAAATACTCCATACCAATTCTTTCCATTTACCCATCCGAGGCAAAACTCAAAACATCTGGCTCAGGCATCAAAGTGTTTAATTAAAAATGCAGTTACCTTGCATTATCTTTACTGCCACTGAACACTCAATAGGCCCCTATAAAGGTCTGCATCGCTCTGTGGAATTGCCTGACAAATACTGCGTAGGATAACAACACACCTTTTGTAGGCATTTGAGTTCCATGGGATGAATCCCACCTTTGATGATTCCTAGAATATTTGCAGTAAAGCACAAAGCATCTGGCTCTGACATCCTTGGCATTCAAGCCAGGTTTACCAAATGTTTGGGACTTTTAGGATCAATTACTTTATATTGGGATGCTACAGTGCAGCTACCCATGACTGCATACATAGGTAATGTGGCACCAAGAAAGAAATCAATGGTGGAGAGTATTCTGGGCTCTGAAGAAATTTGTATTCCATGCTAATGGCAATAGAGATATCATTTGAATTCATATAGATTAAACCCAAAGACATGTAAAGTGCTGCATACAGCAGAAAGGAAGTTTAGGTTCTAAAATTTATTAAATCCATGGCTAACCAGGATATAAAATAGTGCTGTTGGTGATACTACTTCATTATATACATTTACAATAGTGTGTATTTCTGTCCTGAGCATCTATGTGGCACCAGGTCACATAGAATTGGACTAAACTCATCAATGCATTTAATATAAGCTGACATATACAGCTGTCACATAGTCATAGCTATCTGCCACTACCTACCTGGATTGGTTATGAACAGAAAACTAGTAAGCTACAGGCCTTCCTTACCTAGTAGTTAAAACTTACTCACTAAGGTTAAAATTCTTGGCTTCTGTTTTTATTTGATAATATATGCTGTACACAGATAAAATAGAAAGCAGTCACCAAGTATTAGTGATTAGCCTAGCAAATAAACGCTATTCACAGACCAAATTTAGTCCTGCTTGTTTAGCCCTTATCATAAACTAGGTGAATGGTTATGCGTGGATAAAAAAAAATACTGATGTGCAGATTCTCTTGTACAACAACTCTCTTCCCTGCCTTCATAAGTGGCAGAATGTCACAACTCCTCCTCTGACTAACCTTCATGTTCAATCTCACCTTTGGAAGAGGTTTCTGGAATGCCTGCATTGCCAGCAGAAGGGGACCAGCTGTTGTCCAGTTGTAGTACCTGGGCATGCAAGAGAGACAATTACTATATTTTGTAATCCCAAGATTCCAATTCACAATCTACCTATTATTTATCACCTAGCAGGTCAAAGCCATGAAGCCACAACAGGTCAAACTCTGGCCTGCACCAGTAATAGCAGACCCACCTTATTCCGCAGTATGTTCACAGGTATTTCCAACATATACTTTTCAATGTATGCAAGAGAAGCTAGGTTCTTAAGTAAAAATGGTATTTGTCATGCATTCCACATGTCCTTACTATACCTCATTATCACAGCATGAGCTACATTTTTCACAGGCTAATTTCACTGTTTTTCCATCAAGGCACTACATCAAAATTAGGAGCCGTAGTCTGTAGGATGTCAAACTTTTGCTATTATGTGCTGAACATGGGTCAACTCATACTACAGACAGGAGGACAAATACAGTATTCATCCATCTGTCTAGGGAAGCTGAAGCTCACATGACATCCAGAGACTATGACAGTAACATCCTTATTAAGTACCACTCTCTTCTCAACATATCAGTAGGCAGGTAAATGTTACTATCAAATTCAGAGAACTGTGGCAGGGAAGCAATAAGTGACTCGCCTCAGACTACAGAGAGGATCAGGTATGAGGTTGTAAAATATGCGATACGAACTATCACATAAGGACGCACCAGCCATGTCAGATCTGTATGAGCTACACCTATGACTAAGGGTAGCCTAACCTCAAAGTGCAGCACAATGCCATGATCCCTCCTCTACTCTGTAACATTGTATGCCAAGTGCAAGGAGCAACCAAGTTAAAACATCCTCCAAAAAGCTGCATCTGGCATAGACTATAGTGCTGCACTGCTGCCAGCAGTATGAGCATATGAAATAATGTCACAGCTTTGCAGAAATAGAAGTCTCATACTCAGTGAGTGAAGTTTAACAAGTCTTGAAAAGCAATGTCTCCACAGAGGCATATTAGCAAAATATTCATTATATAGAGACAAACTGCTAGGTACAGAGTGCTTGCAAGCAGACTGCCATATCCCTGTAAATATTAATTATTCAAACTGGCTCAGGGAAAACCTTAGCAAGTTCACATCCTATTTTATTTTTATTCTGCCAATCGAGTGTGAACACTACTAGCATTTAATACTAGCTTCTTGAAATTCAAACTGTGTCAGTTAGCTGCACAGGTTATCTGAAACTGCTCCTTACTTTCAATTTAAAGGGGGAAACAAAGGTAACTAGAAGACAGTTGACTCTTTCTGGATGACTCTCAGCTATGAACATAAAAAAAAAAAAATCTATTTTTCAGCTACAGTTAAGCTCACCTAATGTGCTAAAGTGCCATAGAAGTTTTTTTGTTACAACAGTGAAATGTTTTTTTCCTGAAATATACTTACTTATTTCCAATCTTAACCACAAGGTTAGGGTCATCAATGATAGCAGGATTGTCCACAAACTGCTGATATGTTACTGCATGTTCTAAGAATTCTTCTGTGGGGGGGAAAAATTGCATATGTAAAGCATGCATTTACAGATGCCTGGAGTAGGCCAACCTAAACCTCTTAGCATCTCTCAGACACATATGTTTCCCATTCAGGGTCAGCCCTTTATTACTAGCTGAGATTAGCAGCAATATGGAAGGAAGATGTTCAGAAACTCTCAATTTCAGAAGATGCTGAGGGTTTCTTTGTTAGCTGCTGGGCATCTTTACTGTTCAAAATAGAAGCTGAGTGAAGGCTCAGGAATGGAACTGTTAGGGAGGGAAATCAGGCTTCTAGGCAAGGCAACAAAGTACTTTGTCATGCCTTTCACTGATTCTTTGTGAACTGATGGGCTCAACGTATATGTAAACTCACAGCCAGAAACTTAATAATCACTTGTAAAGCCTACAGCAAAGTGAAAACATCTACAAATAAATATCCTATCCACTGGCTGTGACCCATTTCACAAAGGCTATGTCATTTACAAGTGATTCAGATAACAACACCACTCCAGTAACTCGGAGTAAATTTGATATGTTTTAATAACTACCTCCTGAACAGCAATCAGCATAGCATCAGGTTCATATGATTTTAAGATACCATATAACTGCAGAAAGTGCAAGTCATAACACATTTTCCTCGCATTATGCAGCTGGAAGTCTAAGGTACAAAGAATTGTAAATGATTTAGATAAAAGTCACAAGAAACTGGAGGTAGAGCAGGAACTCGGGTTAGAGCTTCCAACTCCCTCTCCCAGTGTCCCCATTTACAGACAACTTTTTTCATTCCTGACACTGACAGCTGTGAACTTCCTAGCTATACTCTGTACCAACTAGCAAAACTACCATTAACACTATTGTGATACAAAACATAGTACTATCAGGAAATAAAAATACCAATAAAATACTTTTAAAAATGTAGTATATAGTGGATTATTAAATGTGTTAAAACTCGTAAATCCTATAGAAGTCTATTATTTTAAGTATGAAAAATTCTAGGAAATCTATCATTGCAGAGACAATATTTCTCAACACATTCTTGAGTGCAGCCACAGGAGGGCACTGCTTCCACGGTCCAGGATGCTAAAACTTGAATGACAGCACATACCTGTCATTCAGAAAGTCATTCTGTACCTTTGGTTATTTCTTTGTTGTCAGTAAGGCCTCCGCAGAGAGAAATAGCAATGGAGGGCAAATCTCGAATTCCATCTGAGGTGTTTTCGACTCCACTGTCAACACCTGAGCTCCCAACAGACTGCGGAGACTGGCTGGCAGACCGGCTCCCTGTGTCGTTCACGTTCTTGCTTTGGACATTATCCCCACTGGAAAAGAAAAATCAGGAATTCAGTCTTCATATATTCACTCCCAAATTAGCTTCCTTCAACAAGCACCATTTCCAGCTGACACACACTTAGTAAAAAAGAAACAAACAAACAAAAAATTGCTTGGCTTCACCAGAATATTTTAACAAAGTAGCATAGGCATCCTGTACCTTCAAATATTAGATTGCTTCTACTTACTTGCCTAAACTATGCATGTATAATTACAACTTCACTTATTTACAAGCGATAGGAAAAATAAGGCACTAAACTGTACAGTCTTAGTAGACAAAATAATGCTACTCTAGGCAGAGTTTATACTAGTAGAACTATTTCTATAGGAACCAGAATAAACATATTAGTTTATTATTTAATTTATATTAAATAAACTGATAGCTAAACCCAAAGCAAAGAATGTGTATGTTTGTGTATTTACATGTCATGTACATATAAATAAAATACTCTACATATAAATTATGAGGATTAAAATTTTAAGAAACAATAAACCATTATACCCACTTAAAATCTGTGTATAGACGAGATCATTATTACAAAGGGCAGGCTCATCAAACTCTGCTTTCCATTCCAGATTTATATGAATGTATTTGAGAAAGGAATTTTCAATCCAACTTTTTTCTCCATATTACTAATCTTTCTCAGTTTTATTGAAATGCTAATATTACAACAGCTGAGTTTAAGCAAGCAAGAGAGAAAAATATGTAAGCTACTTCAGTTGTTGCTCAATTACTTTAGTCAAATGACTAGAGTACGATGTGGAAAGAGGACTATAAAATAGAGGCTCTAATAAAGATGGGAACAAGTCGGAAATTGTATATTCAGGATGCAATATTTTCATAAATAAATCTGTCATATGTCTTCCAAAAATTATTTTCTAACATTCGTATTTATAGGCGATCACTCAGAGTAAAACAACACTAGAGCAATAATTTTGTGCTAATACTGTTAATAGTAAGATATGTTCTTCACAGTATTAAGCTAGGACATGAGGACAGATATATCCCAAGGCCAATTGCTCTCCCAGGGTATGTAACACTCAAACATCAGTGTACATTACATAACAATCCAAAAAATCGATATATGATGCTTAATTGACCAAAATAGAAAATCAGTTTCAAGCACACATCTCAGGTCCAAATGCAGAGCCTTCCAAAAGCTCTAATACTCTCTTTACAGTGTTTTATTTTTCCTTCTGCCTTCACCTCTGCTTGGACTCTGAAACAGACGTCTTGGAAATTAAGAGTTTGGTTGGAAATTAAGAGTTTGATCTAAATCTGGAAGATGACAAGAGCTCTTTAAATAGCAAAAATATAAGCAAAGGACTTATACTTCTTGGGGAAATAAAGTGCAGCAACTTCTGGATCCATATCAGTGAGGTCATCTAAATAGACACCATCAGCACCAAGATGTCGGCTTCGTTTGTCTGTAAGGGATGGCACAAATAAGCCTATTAATGAGCATTTTCTGAGTAACAAGGCAGAACTGTTATTAGTCTTTAACTATTCATTTTAAGATTGAGAAACCAGACAAGTTATAACAGTTTGTAAATATATTTGTATAAAACGGTACTGCCAAAAATTTCAAAACAAGTTGCTCATATACATTGTTCAGACTTCGAATACACAAAATGGGACAGCAGAGAACTAGTTTTGAGATATGTTGAAGCCTCCCTAACCCAGACAAAACCGATGAGAATTAGAAGTCAGTGGTAGAAAACAGATGTAGAAAAACAGCAAAATTAAAACTGAGTATTTTCACGGGCCTATTAACACAGTAAGACAATCAGAGCATTTTATCTCTGAGAACTAATCTTCAACCCCCTTGGAAAATGAACATGACACAACAGACTATACTATAGGCACTAATACACTACAACTGGCTTGTTATGGAGACAACTCACTGTTCAACACATAGAACTGATGTGTTGTGTGTGCACATGCACCACTGCAGGAGACAAGACAACCCTCCTAGGTCTTTCACTAGTATCAACATACAGAATCATGGTTGTCTAGATGTACCAGTAACAACAGGACAAGTAACCACTGCAGGGCCAAAACCTAATTTGGAATTCATTCTAAAGCCCACGACTTCTCGCTGTCCCAATTTCCAACGTCAAACAGAAAAGCAATCAGAAAAAGAAGTTATGTAAAGACTGAGTAGTAAGCAGAATAACACTGTCATTTTTGTCTTCAAAGACAGTGGAATGCATGGGAAAGTGGCTAAGAAACTTGTGTGTTTACTGATTAAAAAGCAGCTGCCCAAACTAGGCTTATATATGGCTTACATAATTATAGAATAATCAGAGCTCTAAAACATAACATTTGTAAGCAAATAAATTTCATGTGAAGACTATAACACTTATTATAAAATACCATGGATACGGAGTCCAGAAATTAAGAAGTAGAAAAGCAGACGAAGTTAAATTTCAAATTCAGGACAGAACACGTACCACACAGAACTGAAATTGCTCATGTGAAACAAATGCACCTTATTTTATGGCAAATCTGTTGTTTGTGCAAAAGACTTAATACAACTTTGTACCAGAGCAGAGAGGTTCCACAATCACCAGTGACACGTAACAACTTAGTAATCAGAGAAGGTAAGCCAGCAGACCTACAGTGTGATTGTACCAAAAAGTGAAATCTCTGAATCTGTCAAATATGGATGAATTTGGAGCAATTTTTGCAGTCTTGCTCATACACACAGAGCTGCCAGAAATCCCAGACCAAGGAGAATCTTCTACCTTAATACATGGCTCCTGTGAACAGCCTGCTGCACAGCTCAGGTTTTGAAGATTCTTTCCAAAGATTATTCCTTTCCAGATCTGAAAGTGCCTTCAGAGCACAGATTAATTTATATGGCAATGAGATGCTTTATCACCATGAAATTTAAAGACAAAATCATACATATAAAAGTGCAATGTCAACACCTTTACCTTTCTTTCTGGAAGGGGAATCTGTCTTGCCAGCTGGCTGAGCTGAGCAGGCTGCAGCTTGTTTTATTTCTTCATTGGCAAGCAACTGTGGTACAGCTGCTCCTGGAGACTCTATCTCTGGCTTATTTGTCTCAGCTGGTAAGGGGTCACTTTCATCAGCAGTTGCTGCATCTGCTTGTCCAAGGGCAGGTAGAGGAGACACGGTGTTAAACTCCTCTACAGAAGAGCTCTGGATGACCCGAAAGTGAGTGCTTTCAGAAGGACTGACTTCCACCATGCTGGGTTCCTTTGCTTTGAGCAGAGAACTCGCCTGTGAGGAAAAATAAACAGATTGCTGTAAAGAAAAGCTCCTTAAAAATGCAAGCCAGAGTTTAACCTGTTCTGTTCACTCCAGTGCGATCAAATTCTCAAGGCAACCAACTACAGCACAAAGCCACCACTAACTGAGAAGGAGTCTACAGTGTACAAAAGACCCCTCTACTGTGTATTTGCTTGTGCAGAATTCATCTCTATCTTGGGGCCAGGAAATATTTGTTCTGCAACGTGCTCTACAGACTTCATTTCCCACTCACCTGCCTGGGAGCAGATTACAGCTCCCACCCTGCCCTCCTCCCCTCCTGTGCAAATCTGAGCTTTTCTTCAGAATGTAACCCTGACAAGCATGAGAAGGCAGTGCAAACTGGAGTCCTTACACAATCAGGATGCTCTCAGGGACCAGGACTGGGGTGCACTGTCATACATCTACACTCCAGATTTAGATTTTAAATCACTTTATAGAAACAATCCTAGATCTTCTCTGAGTGTGGGACAGGAGGTGTTCTTACAGCAGGAAGCTGAACTCCTAGAGCAGCAGCTGTATAGCTGCTATAACCTTCACGTCATAAAACAAACAAACTCTTAGACAAAGATCAACAGCATCCAAAGCAAAACTCTTGGTTCTGGTATGGCCAGATCAACTCTGAATGGCTTGGATAGGGTCACAGAGAGGGACTGCAGAGGGAAAAGCCTCCAGGAATAAGATTTGCAATACACACCATGCTGTATGACTAGAATAAAAATGAAACACCCAACTCTACTAACAGGAAACCCTAAATTCTAGACTAGAAATGCCAATTTGAAACTCCTGCCTGGACCTGTGCACTTAAATCAGTTCTCTATGTACAGAAAATAGCTCTCAATTTTCTTGTAATATACATGAAGAGGCGAATAATGCAGATGTGATGGGACAGCTCATCTTTGGCTTACTAGAGAAGAGGTCAGAACTCTTCTAAAAGAATTAAGAATTCTGGATTCCCATCCCTGCTTTTGTCACTAGCTACCAACAGTGACTTAAAGATAAATTATAATAGTGCCATTATAATTCTGGTGTCAGAATTATAATGCAAAAGTCTTCTTTCTGAAAAGGATACCCACTTCCTTGGCCTGCAAAGCAGTAATTTTCTTTCTTTATACTCTTCCTGACCCCATCACTCCTGCAGTCCTTTCTGCAGAGAAGCCAGGCTTCAGCAGAAGGGG
Organism: Tyto alba; assembly: GCF_018691265.1. Taxonomy (NCBI): domain Eukaryota; kingdom Metazoa; phylum Chordata; class Aves; order Strigiformes; family Tytonidae; genus Tyto; species Tyto alba. The sequence continues at coordinate 35,499,225 of NW_024881316.1, read as the reverse complement.
CCAAACCCTGCACCACCCCTGCCCCCCCAGTTGCAGTATGCCACTGGAACCTGACCTTTATTTCTCACACCCTGAGGCAGGTGTAATCACTAAGTCTTCCCTTTCATGTATGAATGCTCTGGCTCCATAGCTGTCACAAGGAGCCGGCTGGTACCGGACTGACCTGCAGCATACGCAGCTGCACATGGCTACTGTGCAGCAGGGAGACAATGCTGCTGGCACGCTACAGATCCTGCCACCTAACTGGGCCAAATGGCTTCAGGGAGGAGACGGGCACCAAGCCAGTCTGCTCAGCCAAGAGAACAGCATGTCTCAGCATGCAGAGATACAGAACTGCAGGTGTTTCTGGATGCTTATGTACTCAAGCAACCGATTTTAGTTTTTGTGAATCACACTGCTAACACCAACCACCTAATTTCCATCTAAGATCATTTACAAATTCCAATGATTTACCAAAGGACATTGGGTTTGATTTTATATGTTATTTAAGCTTCTAACTTTTGCAAGACTAGGTCTCAGGTACTTCTTCATTTTCTACTGTGTATCATCAGTGTTGAGAACATCCATGGCACAAGGTCCTTTCCTGTACCTCCTAAGGAGCAAGATGCAATTCTCTTAAACAAAACATTGCAATCTGATGTAAAAACAGGATCCATTCCTCCTTTAGCAGTTTGCAATAGAATAAGCACATGTGCCCCACTAAAGCGCAATAGATGCTGGCAGGAATTAAACAAATTACACTCTATACCTTTGCAGCCTGGGGTAGCTCTCCCCATGCCCAGTGCATGTGGGGATTACTCTTCAATCCGCTTCTGTCTGTAGGTTTACTGACTAATTCTGAGTCACTTTGAGGGGTAGGAGGGCGTGAACCTGATGGGCTGAAGTAAAACAAACAAAAAATATTACAAAGCAAACAGTAACCACAATGCACTAAACACTTTCCAAACCAATACCCACCAACCCAAAGCATTTGGAAGTGTGTAAGCATGGAAAAAGTTTAAACAGCTCAGGATCATCTTAGACTAGCATTCAGAGATCTCATCCATTTTTTAGTAAGTGCTGTCACAGGAGTAGGATTTGAGAAGCTGAGAGAGATGGAACAAGAGCACTGGACCTGAACATCTCAGGAGGATTTTTGTTTTTCTATGTGGAAAAGAGAATGGGGATGGTACCAGCAGCAGTAGATGAACAGATTTTAGTATTGTTATAACAGACGTGAAGTGCAGAAATTACTCGCTCGCATCAACAAGACACTTTATGCTGACTAAGTAATAAATTAGTCTAAGGAATCCAGCTGATTTCTTCTTTCTACAGACTTGTTCAGTTCTACCCTTTCATGCACATTTATAGGGAAATCAGCTACGCAAAGAATTTGAGCCCTTCCAGTTAAAAATTATTTAACTGTTTGTTTTGCTGACTACTTAATATAAAATATTTAATTGGTAAATTATCAGTTTGTAGCATATTTTTAATGGGGTAAAGTCACTAATGTGATGTCAAGTCAGCCATAAATAAGTAATGATTCACAGATTTCAAGGACAAAAGTAAAAGTTCTGATTATCTGCTCTGCCTTTCTGCATAAATTAAGTCATAGGATTTCACCCCAAACCCCCTGAACAAAGTCCATTAATTTTTGTCTGAGTCATAGCATGTCTTTGGTATATTTGTACAATCCTCATTTAAAAACTACAAGCAACAAAAGAATCCACAACATTCCTTAATCAAAGGTCTGAACTGAGTTACCTTCACTCTCAAAACCAAAAGACTTCCTATATTTAGTATAAACTCTTCATGTTTGATTTATTCTTTACCTTCTTCTGGATAAAATGAATACCCAAACCAGTTCTGCTCTTTCAATGTAAGGCAGTTTTGCAGAGCTAGCTGGTAAGGAATTCATTGGTCACTGGAAAATAATTACTTTGCACTAACACAAAGCAGCTTTCAAATATCTGTAAATTTCACACCTGGAAAAAGAGCAACCTAATTATCTACATTAGTCCTTGTTTTCATCTACGTTGCAGTAAGATATCCTTTGAATATGGACAAACGCTATGACTTTTTAGCTACAGATAATTATGTCATCCAACTAAACTATAAAATTTATAAGCAATACCAGTGTGGCATAACTTTTTTGGTCCTAAGAATTTCAAGTTTTTATTAGTCCTACCATTTTGACAGATGAGGAAATCAATACAAAGTGATTTTTAAAGTCTTTTTAAACTCTAAGGATTCAAGAAATGTCTGGTGGGTTTTTCAGCAACTTCTACATCACACTGACAAGTTTACAGGATTTACAGCATTTTCCATGTATCTAGGGCCCATTGAAACTGTGGAAGTCAGAAAATTTCAGTAAGCAGTAGTGCTTCTACTGCTGCTTTAAGCCAAAAACATCTAGATTTAAGGAAGTGTTGTCACTGCACAAGCTAATCTATGCACTACACACATTTTAACCTTCAAAATACCTACTGTTTACTTAGAAAAATCTCCAGTCTGGGCTCTGGCTTACGTCCAGCCCAGGTGCACTTACCTAGACAGACAACCTGAGAGAATACAGGCACTGCTTCAGTTTGAGCTAGAACCTCTGTTTTGCAGTGAGAACAGGGATCTCAGGTAGGGGGGGAATCCTTCCTTTTCCATAATTTTCCCTGAAAATACAGTTCCCTTGTGCACACAACCAAGTGGGGAAGAAGCCCAGGCTGCTACTCAGCATCAAGACCCATGGTTTATATTCCCAGACACATACATGCAAATGCCAGAAATACAGCACTTGCATAAGTGTGTATGTTAAAACAGGCAGAGTTCTGCTCTGAGAAGGATCTTGCTGTGAAAGGCTGCCTGATGATCCATGCACACGTCTGGGTTATTGGTTCAGAGTAGATATAGCTACAAGTATAACCATGGTAAATCAGGAATGGGGTGAGCATCTAATCCCCAAAATACTACCCACTCTCCCAAAACAACATTCACAAAATACACGCTGTCTGCTGAACATTTGTCACAAGCACAATGGAAACTTCATAATTCTCATTCTATAGACACAACTTTTCTATACAATAAAATACCGATTCAGTATTTACAAAATGTTAGATCTTCAGAATTCTTTTCAGCTGATTTCTCCTCCCTGTAGATTGGTGTATAAATGCTAATAGAGCCTCAGGGTAGACCAGAATTATCACTGCAATGTCATCTTAATTTAAAAGGCCCAAAGACTGAATCAAACTGCAAACATATATCCACAAGGCAAACGGGGTAAACTATTTTGTTTGTATAAAAGGATACCAAAGCATTCCCATTCCTTATATCATCTGGAACATAAGCTGGAATATTCTATGCCACCCACAAACATTAACACAGGGTTGGTGGCCTCCTGACGAGAGCTGATTTTCCATTACCGAGAAATACATTTACTCTTTTCTTCATATGACATATTGTTGTTTAGTACTAAATAGCTACTCTCACCAACTAATATTCCTCTGGAACAGCAACAATAATCTTGTAGTTTACACTACAAGACACAAATGGCAATTATGCCTACTACAGTCCTGTTTGTATAGTTCTGCTTCCATATGTAATGACAAATGTCTTCTGCTTTACCCACACTGGGACTATTGTGGCTGCTATTCACTTCATAGTACTGCCACCAAAGCAAAATGAAGACTAACAAAGCTCACAGTCACATTCCTTTAATTTTTTTTTTAGCCCAGTTAGGTCAAATTAAACCCTGAATTAATGTTACATTTGCACTAGGGGTCAATAAGGCTGAATACCAAAACCATGTAGGATTTTTAACTCAGACAGTATCCTGCAAATGCATCCATGGACCAGACTCAAAATGGGTTCGTTATTCATTATACCACCAAGACATTTGGGCTGACATATGCCCTACAATTGCCCTGTCTGTAAATGAGACACTCACCCAGCCCAATTTAAGTTCTCTTGCCTTACATAGATTGCTGAGATATTGAAGACCAAACTAGAGCCACCCATCCTGTCAACACTGCACAAGAAGGAAGGGAAACTTCACTTCAGGAATTTAGATCAGCATACATGATTCACACCCCATAAACGCTGAGTATTTGTGTCACAGACCTATGTATTCTTAACAGCTATGATTGGCATTGGATTACAGTAAGTAACTTGGTCTGTAGTTGGCAGGTCTGCAATAACAAACCACCATGATCTTTGTAGTGTTTCCCACTGAAAGCAAAGAGCCACCTAAGAAAGCAGCAGTGTGACTTGAGAAGAAGTCCTGTCTTGAATGAGGCCAAATAAACCAGGGAAAGACAGTCAGAAGCAAAGAGTTCTACCTCATGTACATGTCAAATCACTCACTGAGAGCCTCTGAACCTCCTTTGAGGTGGCCATAATAAAAGTTTCTTGTTTCACAGAGGAAAACAGTTGCAGACACAGAGAGGGCCTTACTCAGACAAATTACTACAGCACTTTAGCTGTGTATCTAGACTGCAGGACAGGTAGAGTCCAGACCAAGGTTCATGGAGCCACCCAGAGCATACCACTGCTCCATCTGAACCTGTGTGCCTGCCCTTCTTTCCAGGAAAACACTGAGGAGAACAGCCTTGAATGTCCCAGGATCTCGCCTTGACTTGGTGCTGCAACATGGTCAGGTTAAAGAGGGCAGATGCAGAAGCTGGGAAAACCTCAAGATTATTAGTTTTGATACAGCCTTAGGCATCCAGTATGGCATCTATGTTGAGATAAGCTATGAGCAATTTAGCTTGATTTATTACTCAAAGCTTCCTCAGCATTAATGGAGAATTACAGAGGTCATATTCAGACAACTTCTTTTAATTTTTTAGCTGAATTGCTGTGACTTCTCTCCATTTACTTAATGGAGATAAAGGGCCTAGTTGCAGAACCTTAGACATCTCAAATTTAAGGTATCATTAAAAGTGTCTGTATCTACTTTTAGCTCTGTAGACAAGAGTCCAATCAGAAGAATCCTATACCACAGCAAAGAGTTAAGTCTGGGTCTCCTAAACCTTAGACATTATGCCTTATCTATTGTGTCATCTTTACTGTACAAGATGCTCCCCCACTGCAATCCAGCAGAGTCTTCCCTTCCCCCAAACCAGGGAACAAAGGAAAAAAACCTCTTTTGGTACTGTGCTCCTCCCATTACAAATTTTGCACTCATTGTTCACTTAACCTGAGGCCTTTGCTTTGCTTTTACTTTTGAAACCTATGCACAAGCAAACAACTCAGGAAAACCATGGGATAAAAAGGTCATTGAAATATACACTGACTGTAAAAAGCCACGTGGAAATGTACATCTCCAGAGGAATGTAAGTTTTCACTAGCTAAATTCTTTCTTTCTTTTTTCATCTTAAGCAACTTCAGTTTTAACCCAGATTTCCACTGGCCTGCTTATATACTAGCCATCTTCATTCAATGGACGATTCATCAAGGTAACTTACCTCCAGACAATGCCCACAAAGAAGCAAAGGAAGTGGGTTTCAGTGTCACTTTCTTTCTAAGTGTCTGGGTTAGCGATAAATGGCAGTTAGAAATTCAAGGAAGTTCACATACTATGAATGTGTTAAAAGCGTAGTAATGTGTTAAAAGGATTAAAGAGCAGCCCAGAAAAGAGGGAGGACAACTGTTCTACCTGTCTGGAGGAGAAAAGTGAGAAGATTGTTGAGGACAAGAGTTAGACAGGCCTCCGTCTGCTGGAACAGTGAGGAGAGAGGATTGCCCTGTGCAATCTATAGGTTTACTGGACAGCACAGCATGTTGGTAGAAAGAAAAACAGGGTGTCATTATTCACAAGTGCTGATTAACATAAGATCTTTGTGCATTAGCTACATGAATGCTGAATTTACATCTAGAGTTTTCAAAATCCAGAATACTGCAATCAAGAAACAAACAGAATGTACAGTTCAAACAGCCATCAAAGGGGCAGGGTATTGACAAATGCTGCCACCAGACTGGTGAAGCTAATCGCATTAAGCTTCACAGTCAGTGGAGAAAGATTCTTCCAGAATGCAATTCAAAACATTAAAATTCGGCTGTTGCTATGAAATAACCTCCTTGCTCTCCCTTCTTCTGTCCCTCAACTACAGAGGCAGTATATTGAGATTAGTCTTCTTAGGATAAGGTCTTGTGAATATTGCTCCACTCCAATAGTCTTCACAGAGGATGACAGGCATGTGCACGGGGCCACACATGTAGAGACTTCACTGGAATTATAATGCAATGCACATTAAACAAAAAATTGTGCCTTTTTTTACACTGTTCCATAGACACAAGAAAGGAGGTCCAAACTGATCTGTTTTGACATCAAAAGTATACACATGGACACAAATACACATACAGAAAAAAGTAAGCTATTTACTATATGTGTTGTTTTCACACAATAAATATGTCTATCTAACTGCAGTTCTATAGATTAGCTTTGAAATGGACACAAAAAGCTCATAGTCTCATTCCTTAAAAAAAAATAATCTTATTTTTATACATCAACTCAAATCTTGTAAGTTCTTAAAAGGATTACACCCAAAGTACTACAGATTTATATACCTGCATTCACTGAAGTCCTTACAAGGTGTGTGCATCAGGCAAAGACTCAGATTTCACAAAATGTTCATCCTCTCATACAGTTGTATGCAAACAGTGACATTAACAGATATAAATATTCTTTAGCATTTGTAGGCTTGCATTTGTACGCGTGCATTTGTTGAATCAAGGACAAAGCTAACCTGAAGTTTTTGTACACTAATTTCCAATATAGAAGGCATTCATCTAGTAATTGACAGTGACCACGTTTGATACCAAAATTTTTAGTAAGACTATATAGCACTAGCATATAAGACAGTAATGGAAAGAGGAAAATTATTTAGAACTGTACTACCAGAAAAAGTACCTTTGAAGAGGTGACCATTCTCCTTCTGAATGAGGGTAAGATGCAGACTGAGAAAATGTAGAAACTGCAGCAGCCTTTATGTCAGATACATCATCAACAAACACATCTGGAACAGGGATCCTAGGTATAGGGAAAGATGTGACGTTTAAAACCATACTTGATTACTGAACTGTCACATACTTCAGATAACAAAAAACCCCTACTGCAGAGAATTAGTATAACCTGAACTAAAAAGAGATAAGAGAAACGTTATCTGACTCACAGCTTCTAGTTCACAGCATGATGGAGGACTGCTCTTGTGTTTTCAATGTCATTTTCATTACTTTTGTTGTTAACATTCCCAACAGCTTTTTAGCCTAAAGTTTTTTCTTAAAGAAACATGTTCATCAGCCATGTTGATAGAAATTACTGTTAGAAGGTATGAAATGGAACATTAACCCAACAAGGAGGTTTCCATTACATATCTCAATTCCACTGTGATACCTTGAATTGTCCAATGGTTCTTCTTCTTCCTCTGAGCTAATCTCTATAGGAAACATGTCTTCATCTTCTGATGTGTCTCCAATGTCTTCTCTTTTTAAGCTGTCTATTTTATGTGTAGACTTCCTTCTCTTTTTCCTTCTTTTTTTCACAGAGCTACAGACTGGAGATGTCTCAGTAGAAGGCTGGGATCCATGGGCTTGGGGTGGTACTTGTGAGGATGCACTGGTGTCCAGGTTTCTTATCCTGTCTATGGAGTTTCTCTTCAGCTGAGCTTCCATTAAAGCAGTTCCCTCAGACAGAATGGGAGATGTGGAGAGATGATAAGGAATCACCTCCTGAGAAAGAAAAATTCAAACCATCCAACATATTAGTTCCTCCACCAGTCATAAATATAATTCTAAAAATCTATGCAGAATTGCCAAAATCTAAGTAATTTATTCATCAGCAAAGTAACAAAGATCGGACATCTGGATGCTAAGTATGATCCTATAGCATATAAAAATTGTTCCATAGCTGCATCTCCTTAGAAAAGCCAGGAACAATACTCTTAAAGAGGATCCTCTGCACATCTAGTACTGGCCAGATTATGGCATGAGTCTCTATCCACCTTCTGCTACATACAGGGCAGAAACAAAATCCCAGTTTATAAACTGAACATTTTGTAAAATACAGTTCTCCTTCACAACTCAGCAGATAGCAGTCAGACAGGTTTATAACTAGGTCACACAAACAGTGTCTTATTCAATCATATATATATACATCTCTAGACACTCACACAAGTATTTCTAGCAATTTTCAGTCACCAAATAATTGTTACCACATGGAAGATTTAAACGTAAAGATATACGGATGAATACTGCACATCCACACATCTCTCACCTGAAAGTAGTAATATAAGAATTTGAAAACTCATCCCACGCCGGACAGTGACAAAAACTATTGGGAACATGTGAAGAGAAATGCCTGTAAAAAGCTATTCTTACATTTTATTATGTGTGGAGTGTTCAAAATGATTGTGGCCATAACTTATATAGGCTAGCATTTAATCACACAGCTCAACAGCAGGCATTCTCATTTAAATGTAATCCCACATGAATAATAGTTGCAAGATCACATCTTTGGTGAGTACCAAAATTACTGTGTACACAGACATTTACAGGGCATGTGCACTTTTACTGGCAGTCTGCTGAATGCGTACGTTCAAAGAAAAGATTTCTGAAAAAAACAGGTCCATGGACATACTAACCTCTGTCGTACACACCTTCAGAGCATGTGAACTCTGTACGTGTTATTTCTGTTCACATGTTGGCACGCACATAAGCTAGGATTTATTTTTCAGTTATGCGATTACCTTCTCTGGATTTTTCCGTATCTCAGCAACTCAAAAAACAAAGTAACTGCATAGGATTGAATTTCCATAGCAGAAAATTGTCCAGAAGCTTTCAAAACTATAAAATGGGTAAAGGTATGTTTTTCAACAAAATTCCTAAACTCAAAACTGATTCTGAAGAGCAGGCATTGAATTTTTAACAAATTAAAATTAGTTTTGACTCTTACCCGATCATTATCCATCTCCTGCACAAAAAAGGCCTCTCCATTGTCTCCTAGTTTCATGTGCAAATCTACAGCCTCTCCATTAATTTCTATGTCAACCTGGAAGACAATAAATATATTTTCATATGAAAATAAAGTTATCTTAGGTACACTGTTCAGCTGTCCTTCCACTGACACTGGGCAAATGCTTCTCAGGGAATTGTAGAAAACCTTATAATAAACATAAAATAGTGAACTTCTGTTTCTCTCCTTATCTCTTCACAAGACCATCAACTGACAAAATATTTCTTCTAACTCGTTCAGCTCATTGTTGTCTTGCTCCTCTACTCAGGAAGGTTTATAGACATTGTATAAAGTCCTGAATCTTTTTAAATGCAATTCTGAATGCCTGACAACACAAATCTTTTTGCTCTTTCAATTCATAGCCTAATTTTGAATTGTGCAAGTACTTCTACAAGCAAATTCTTATATGCTGACTTTCAAATTCATTAAACAGACTTCTCTTTACACTGTGAGAAGCACAAATAAGAAAAACTGTTTTACGTTCTCAACATAATTCACGTGTCTATTTCTTCCACACGTTTATCTCACCACTATACAGCCCCAACTATTTCCATTGCTTCTCAGGAGGATCTCTTTCCTTGCCTATAACCATTCTTGCCACCAATTCCATTTTCACTGTAGTTTTGGGGGACACTTTGACAAGTCTACATTTATATTATATTTAAGGACACAGTATACTAATGGCACAGTAACATTTTCAACTTTTATCCATCGTAAATATCGGAATTCCTTTCTGATTTAGGTAAGAATTTAAGTATGTCTGTGATGACATTAAGATTTTCTGCTGAACAATTATAGCTACATTAGAACCTAGACTGTATGTAGTTACAAATTATTTCATAAAATAATCTGTCATACATTACTCACTGGCAGCTTTGCATCTGGTATCATACTGCCAGGTCATTCAGCCTGGTCACATTTATCTCAAGGTCCTCACTGATTTTTCTAGCTTTAATTAACCTCAACATTCTGTTAGCTGAATATATTACTTCATTATTACCTTCCTCTTTGTAACTATCATTGAACATGTTGAACAAAGAGATCTCAATACACAGACATTAAGGAAATCTAGTATAGGCCCAAATTAGCACATCCAAAATTTTGCTTTATTGAAAACAAACATTATAAATGTCATAACTTGTTTTGGCTTTATTATAGTCAAGCAAAATGGAAAAATCAGTAACAACCATTTTAATTGAACCTTGCCTCAGTTTAGGCACTTTATAAAGAACGTCTAAAGAAAACTTTGACCAGGACACCACAGGACATCCAGTAACTTTCATGTTATTAGAGTTAACCCACAGACAGCACATAGCAAAATTGTGAATTTTCTTACCACTTTCTCCCTAGAACGTAGAACTCCCATTTTCCCAAAGCGTACGTGAAAAGGGGAACACTGAAGATTTCCATCTGGCTGACGTACAACAATTATATCTATACATCCTGACAATGTGGCTGGGTTTAGTCCCTTATAGAGCTCCTTCACAGTTACAAACACTTGCCCTGCTAACTGTCCAACGTAATTCATGGTTTGGACCTGAAAGGTAAAAGATAAATAAGATTTTGATCTCCACTTTGTATTTTAGAGACATTTGAGAGATAGACTACAGCAGCGGGGTATTCTCCTGTTTCACAATTTAACAACTTCACATAGAATCAGGATTTCTCACCTAATTTATTTACAGATGATGCATGTTTGTAGAGAGTTATTAAAAGACAAAAGCGAAAGAGACCTTTTAAGTCAGAGAATTGTAACAACTTTCAAAAGTTCATAAAATCAACTGCATTCAAATCCACTGTCAGACTTTTAGACTGCAGTTCATAAATGTCTCCAATTATCTCTGAAGACAAAAGCATTCATTTCAAAATAACATGTCCTCCTATAATTTATTGTGCCCTCAACATCAAATACACTTTTTCTCATGTATTTCTACAGGCTTTTAAGGACAGTGCAACTGAATGGTTTTAGGCAGATCTAATTTTCCACTACACTGAAGTCAAAGACTATTTTCCCCCCTTTAAAAGGATTTCTCCCATTAAAAAATTATTATAATGCACACGCAGAATAGATAAGCATTGAGGTTCAACAAGCAACCTTCAAACCAGTGTGTCTGAACTTCAGAGTGCTTCTTAATGCAACTTTACCATTCTTGTTTTAAAACAGCCTCTTAGTATCAGCAGGTTTATTAAAAATTAGGCATGTGTTGATGATTGAAGTGATTGGCTTTCCTCCCCCTGCTTCTGGATTTATTTAGTACTTAGCATTCAGTGTCCTGATTCTACTCCATTAAAGCTGTTTATGATCCATTAATATATTTAGTCCCCTGGACGGGACAGCATGCATACTTAGACATACTTAAAAGTTCAAAAAGCCTTTTAAGGGCTCTCAAAACATAAATTAATGTAAGCAGATACCTTCCTGAACAGTACAGATTCTAGGGACTTCCAATGTCTATTGTTTTAATTATTTTTCCAACACCTCTTGCAGATTCTAAAATACTGATTTCAGCAAAGTCCTTGTGCACTCAGTAAAAAGCATATGCCTCACATACAAGTTTTTGCTAGGCTTTACTACATCACCTGGACATCAATAAGAGACACTTGAAGGGTAGGAAATGCTAAAACTCCCACTGATGGTGATGAGAACAGAACTGAGCTCAGAGACAGTCACTTCACTGAGCAGCACAGCATGTGTTAACCAGCATCAGCTGCTACAGTACTCTTTCACCTGTGTTCTTTCATAACCAACAAAAAGATGTGAGAAATGCTGTAAAAATAGCTCCAATTTTTAACTGTGATTTATACTTAGAAACAAAAATCTATTAAAAGAATACAATGAAAGAATTACAATAAAAAAATGGAAAATTAGGAAATGCTATCATTAAGGCCAGTCTCTTCACGTGTAGCTGTTCTAATGAATTAATCATCACCTGTGTTTTCTTCCAAAAGCCTCTCCACCTAGAATGGACTGCAGCTTTGCTTTCTTCTGTTTCTATTGCAATACATGGGTATCAAGACACAAACCATGCTCTGAAGAAAGAATTATATACGTTCCTTTGGACTTTATGATAGTCATCACTACATTGCCTCTGAAAAGTGATGGTGGTCTCCCCACATGACAACTGGGGAGCTGAATTGCAAAAAGATTAAGATTCAAACTAGGCACTAACTTCAGAAACCAAAGAGACTTTTTTGAAGTATTTAGTATACAAGACATTAACTAATGAAAGAAAAATCCCTAAATACTGTTTGGAGAATCATTTCTGCAGAGCCCTCAATTCAAGCATCTAGAAAGTACCACCTACTGAAAAGTCAACACACAAAAACTTCATGGCAGAAAGAGCCATGATTATATTCAGTTCTTCAGCATTAAACTGGTATTGGCACTTCTGGGCTCCAACTATACATTAGGAACATGCCTCTCTCAATGCAAATCTAGTGCTGAATGGTTTCATAGGGAACTGCACTTGAAACTCATGCTGCACCCAATGCTCTGTCATGGAACAAGAGGTTGAAACTGACCTGTAGAGGTCACCTAGTCCAAAAAGTCTGCCTGAAGTGGGGTCAACTTGGACCAGGATGCCCACAACCCTGGTCCTGATGAGTTCTCAATGTCTTCAAGGATGGAGATTTCTCAGTCTTCCTGCACTCCTGTTATGTTTGCCAGTTCTCACAGCAAAAGTTTTCTTCCCAATATCTAAACTGAATTTCCCTTGTTGCAACTTGTGCCTGTGGCCTCTTGTGCTATTACTGTGCACCTCTAAAATTGCAGCTGTGTTTCCTCTATACACCCCAACAGCTAATTGAATACCCTAAAGACTGAATAAAATGAGCTCTCCCAGACTCTCCTTTTAAGTCATAAATTCTTAGCATCCTAATTGTCTTGGTGGCCACCATATGAACTCTTTAAAAAGCTGGCACCAGACAGACACAGAGTTAAGTTCAGAAGTGAGCCTCCAGCTTGACAAAGGTAAGCAAACTTTCAAAATTACCCCTCTGCTTTGGAAAACCACTTCATTTTCTACTGGGCATTTTTCTAACCTAAAGCACAATAAGAAACAATATTCTTATTAAGCAAAGATTAAAATTAAAGATTGCTACAATTAGACTCAAAATTACATGGTGTAGTTCACCCCAGTTAACACTTGGTCTGCTGAAGCAACAAAATTTCTAAGTGCAAAATTGCCACAACTTCCTTGGTGGGGAAGGAGTTGCTGGGACAGTACATAGACCTCGCTGTTTGGGAGAATTATGGGCAAACAATCCAAATATGAGGACTCACACATCCTCTTAACAAGTTACACCAGCAGGTCTCCTAAGCAGAAACTTTTGCAACTATTCTTGTTCACAACAGATCTTAGTCACACTGCCTGCCCTGTCTTAGGACACAGATTATTTTTATACTCATGAATTAAAATTAAGTTAGACACCATCCTCAAACTCTGAGGCCAACTGGCACAGCACAGCTTGCTTCCATACAGTGAAAAACTCTTATTCTTTAAAAATAAAGTGCCTCATTCTGTCAGCTGGTGATGGACACTGCTTTCAAGATAGCCTGAACCTGACCTGTGCAACAAAATCACTGCAGAATTAAAAGACAAACTGGAAGACTAATCACATGAAACCAGACAAAAATGGTTTTATATTTCAAACGTAGCAAACAAAAGATGCTGTAGTTAAAATGGGGGAGAGTTCAGAAATTGGACTCCAATGGATGCAGGCCCTTTATCCTAACTTTTATACATGCCAACCAAAGCTGAGAGTGGAGTCTGAAGTTTGTTAGTTTATACCCCGAATCTAAAGTCAGTCCATTCTATGTCAGTACTCCAGGAAACCGACATTCCTCAAACCCCAAAGAGATTGCATGTGGTTCTGGAGCAACATTTCACTCTGGCCACTCCAAGAAGTCTTTCACTTACTCACCAGACAGCAGCAACTTCAGCAGTAAACATGAGTTTACGTCATGGGTTAAACCCCTAGTGCCTTCCTGTTAATTATACTGACTTTAGTAAACCTTTTGTTCTTATACCATACTAGTGGACATAGAATACAATATTTTCTGATGCTGGAAAAATTCAAAATCCTCTTGATCTAATATTGCAGCAAGTGAGAACAGTCTGTACTGCTTCTGTCAGGATTTTCAAATGGCTTCAGTATTGTTCTTTGCCAGGAAGCACTCCACAGCTCTACATTATGCATCTACTGTGAAATTAAAAGTATTTTCTAGTATAATTTTTAATGTCAGTTTAACTATCATCACCTGCCAGATGGCTCGTAAAATGTCCAACTCTTTTGATTGTTAAAGACAGCAGTAATTTTTCAGAATTGATCATCCTGTGGAAAAATAAGTGAAAAATGAATAGCTAGGTGTTCTCTTATTACTTACGTGGTTTATTAACTTAGCAAAAATTGACCTAACAATATTAATTATTTAAAGTCTCACTCTACTGGATGCCACAGTAAGACCAAATGCACTATCATCCAGATAATCCACTTCTTTCATACGTGTACACTATGTCCTAATTCCACTGAAAAACCTAGTAATTGTACCCTTCGTGGCCCATTTTTTTCAGACCAGCTCTTCCCCACACCATTTCATCTTTCTTTACTATATTTTGTAAAATAAAATACTGAAAGTCATAGGAATTAAAAGGTTCCTTTTTTCCTTTCACAAGATTCAGTGTCTCTTCAGCCATCACAACACAACAAATAACACACCAGATATCCACACACATCTGAATTACTTTGGGATACAAGTGCTATTCAACATGCTCTAAAGACAGAAAGTTTTCAAAGAAAAAACCCCATGATTTAGGTAGCATGCTGTAAGAGTAACTAAAAACTGGAACACATTTCCTTCAGAAGACACAAAATCTCCAGTACAGAAAGTTCTGAAGACCAGTACAAACATCTGTTGGGACTGGTTTAGGAACAGGCAATTGTAATCTTTGGGACTGAGGCTGTCACTGTGCCTGAGTCCAAAGCAGTAAACCAAAGCATATCACATCACAGACCCAACCATTACAGTTTGGTCATCTATACTGAATCTATTTAAATTACAAAATCTGCTTTTGGTATATTTTAGTCACAGGCCAACAAGCACTCTCCCAACATTCCCAGGCACTGCTAATGAGATAAGATGGACTGGGGACTACTCCCATGGCCAGTTTAGAAGTAGTTGCCTTCTTTTAAAGGTTAAGAGAGCTTTGCAGAATAGACATGAACAGATGATGCTAGCTGGTCAGGCCACCAAGAATGGACTTTGGCACCATTTCATTCACTAGCAGAGATGTGACATATAGGTCCTTTTCAGTCCCTTTTCTATGGTTGTACAGTTATGACTCTGCAATGATTCTGTAGCCCATGAGAGGAAGATTTGCAGCAATGGCAAACATAACACAAACCAAATGCTTAGCACAAAGAAAAACAACACATACAGACACCTCCTTCGATTATGCTTTTAATACCTGATGCCATGATAAGACCCTGGTCCACGACTGAAGTGATGGGCATAAGCACAAAACAAATTGACTTTCCCAAGAACTTCTCCATACAACTTGTGAAATGGTGAAAGGGAGCCAAAAATCGATGGGCTCTGCTGCTGACACTGAAACTATGACGATTTTACAAACCTGATCCATCTGGTCTCCTGATCTGCCCTCAGCTTGTTTTGTATATGTAAGCTTGAGAGAGACCGGACTATATTTGGGAATCAGACTGTGGCCCCTTCAAGAGAATTACTCCTCATTTACAGAAAAGTAAATGACAATATTTCAGAGACTCATAGGTAAGTGCTTACTGCCACTCTTTTATTACATATCAAACATTTATTTTCTTGACTCTGAAGCAATTCAGTTTTGTTTGCAGTACTGAACACCAACTCCCTCTACAGCAACTAATGGAATTTTACTACCAATATATTCTTTACCATGAAAAACAGTATCAGAGGTTATGTTCCAAAAAAGATTTATGATAAAAATGTAGTGAAGGAAATACTTCAGATGAAGATTCCCTAGATGGATTTTTTTCAAAATTAGGCTTAGCCTTCATGTCTGTACCACAACCACAGTAATGATGACTTCTTAGCTGCAAAAGCACATAATAAATATCATTCTATTATTTTTAAGAGGTACTTCTGTTTATTAGTAAATTGTCAACACACTGTGAAGTCACTAATGTTGTGTGATAATCACATTCAAACCTCTTAATGTTCTAACTCATTTAAGGTTGAAAACTGGAAATCATTAAGAACTTCCAAAAGCCTTTTTCTTAACTCCCATATCAGTCCAAACCAAGGTCAACATCATGAATTCCTATCTCACTTTTCGGAGTCAATTACCAGTCAGAAACCCAAAGCTGTACATTTCTCAGAGCAAAATCAGAGCCTGGATTTACTTTCTTTAGAGAGGCAGTGAAAGCACTGCACAGGACTTTAGGAGACCTCAGTTTAGGTCCATGCTTTCCAACAAGATTCCCACACAGTCTTAGGGAAGTTACTAAGGCTTAGATCTTAGAGGATGTTTAACTCCCTCCCACTGGCTTCAAGCAGGGTCTATCACTGTGGCTATATCTCAACTGCAGCATGCCAAGCTCATCAGAGTGAGACACAGACAGCACTCTCCTTGCATATTCATTTTTCCTGGGAAAGAAAACCTGGACACATGACCCGGAAGGGAGCCAGAAGCAGACATGACCCTGATTTGGACAAATTGTTGAGGGAGAACTCCAGAGCACTCTGCTGAGCAGCGTGATTCTTGTTGTTATGTAAACAGGAAGGTAAATTCTGTCCAAACCCGATTATGTTCCCATTTTTTCCAGACTTCCCCACAGTCACAGCAGCATGGCACAGGCTGTATTCCTGCAGGTGATTTGACAATACATCTGGTCAGGCAGGAGATGGATGGAATTCACTTGCATGTCCCAAATCAGAAAGCAACATGCAGCGTGTAGCTGGCTCTACACCAGACTAAGAGTATTTTGCTTCCTGCCACATATATCTCCAGAAATATTTTAGGGTTGGGACTATTCTGGGCTTAATTCTATTAGGAACTGTTTGACTCCTATTCCAAGTTAGCCAGGACTAGTGCCAAAAACTATGACTTCTTATAATGGCCAGAGAGTCAAATGGATCAAATGTCAAACATCTTCCAAGCTGCCAGTCCCTCCCAGAACCCACCCACTCACAGCCACTCACCCATGAGGACTGTGACTATGAGATGATCATTCAATTGGTTCTGGTGTTGCACTACCTTTCAAACAGTTGAAACGTTACTTGGTCCAATACTTCATAAAGTCCCCATAAAGGACAGAATATTTTCTTGAGAGCAGCTGAAACCAAAAATTCAAACTGAAGACTCAAAACCTGCTTGTAATGAATCCTCATGTTCAAATGCAGAGAGAACTAGCATAGTCAGGGCTGGCACTCAAGAGTCTAAGAGAATTATTTCACAGCCAATTGAAGTGTACGACCATGGTCCTCACATCAACCTCCCCATCGTACATTCCTAACCTTCCCAAATCTTGCCCTTGTGTCAGCACCGAAAACTAACACCACTAAAGCCATACAAAAATAATTTCCAGCTGGATCAAAAGGATGGTCTGATTCACCACATAGCCATACAATTGGCTAGCATCAACTAAAGAGGAAAGCTGAGAAAGAGTTGGTGGTGGGTAGTACCAGGGACACCTGTTTTGGCATTTCAGACAATCTTGAAATCATACCTCAAGACCTGTCTCCTCCTTTCCCAGAGATCTCCTGGGAGACCTTCCACATTTCCCTTGATCTCTCTCTTCCTCAGTTTCCCAACTGTACAGTGCTTCCCTCCTCATGGAGACACTTTGAGGGAACATATACAAGGACTGACAACCCTTTGGACTGATGCTACATAAATAGGATCAAACTTTATAACAAATTGAAACATACAAACTGATGCCTGAAACTCAGAACTTTTGAAATCACTGGAGAATATATGGTAGACCATGTACAGTGCTGGCCCGTGCTACTGTTCTGATGTCAGAGGAGGAACGTAAGTCAGACTGGATGAATAGCAATAGCTCTACACTGTGCTGATGCCTCATGTGACTTGGCATCTTTTCTTTCAGTGGGATTGGAAAACAAATCTGTTTGTTAGGCTGTAACTTTAAATTTTCCAAGTTTAAAGTAAGCTCTTACTGTATTTCAGCTGGTTTTGACTATTGCTCTGTGTGTGTGTGTTAATAAACAAATGTGTGCACCTGCACATCCTCATGGATGGAAAAGGGCCAAAGACTAAAACTTGCCAAACTCTCTTACAAATAGACCACACTGCCTCAGATAACTAGATATTATCGGGTAGTCTATAATCCTGATTAATGAATTGGACTTATCAGAAAGTACCTAAAACCATCAGAAGCTTTCTTCATGGCTTTATGTTTATAATCATACCATAATTACGTTCAGGGTTTCCCATCTTATCTCCTTCACTGTCTCCCCACTTTTTCTCCAGTTCTGTTTGTGGAATTAGGCTCCTTTTACTCTAACATGAGTACAGCCATTTGAATTCTAACTGGGTGCACTGATGACAGCAACACCTTACCTATGTACACTAAACATTTGCAGGTACTTGTTTCCTAAAACAGCAGAGACACGGATAAAGCCACCCAGAAAATAAAATAAACAAACCACCCTAAAATACCCTCCAGACTGTGAACCAAATCAGAAGTCAACAGATCTACTGAGGTCAATGACTTTACATGTTAAAGGAGAAATGATCTGGTAGTTAGTCTAAAACATCAATGCTGAAATCCTGTTATTACTACAGGCCTCTACATAATTCCACTTTCTGACAGAGATAACAAAAACACTGCACAGTTTTGCCTCCTCCCCACTCTCCACAAGATACATTCCCTTTTACTTTCTCTTGCTGAAGGCAGAGAAGGCACAATGGAAAAACTAATAGCTGTTCTGAGGCAGGGGGAGAATCATATAAAAGAAACCCAAAATATCTGAAAGCTTATCTTCATATGTAGCAATTGCACTTCTGCCAGCCAGGCTCTGCTATGACACCAAATCTCTCTGGCCTGTTACCGCTTTCATTATTGCGTCCGAGGGAAGGCACTAGCGAAGCAGTGGTACCAATGCAGCAATCCGCATCAGCCGTTGCCAGCCAAAGGGAAGCAAAATTTTATCTCGTGTAAAAGGGGAAGTAGCGCACTGAAGGGCACAGGACTGCACCAGCTCACACAGCTCGGCAGGAGCCGGGGCCCCAGACCGACCCCTCCCCGCAGCTGCCCCGCGCTCGCACCTCCCTCTGAAGTTGAACTAGGAACGCCTCAGATTTCCCCTTTCCCTCTAACCCCCTGCACAAAGCGCTGTCAAGCCCAGAACGAACCCAAGAGCTCCCCCACTCACCGCCGCTCCCAACAGCCAGACACCCCGGCAAGGACAAGAGCTCCCTCCTTTCCTTCCTCCCTCCCCCCCCGCGGGGGCTGCCCGGACCCCCGATACCCACCTCTGCCTCCAGCCGCCTCCCCGCGGGCTCCGCTCGCCGCCGCCGCCGCCTTTGTGCGCGCCGCCCGCCGCCGCGAGAAGAGGCGCGGGGGGAACGCAGCTGGGCGGCCGGTGGTGCCGCCCCGGAGGAGGGGCCGTAGCACCCGGGGAGGGCGCGGCGGGCGGGGAGAGGGCCCGGAGCCGGCCCCTGCCTGACCCTCTTCGGCCAGCGGCCCCGCGGGGAGGCCCGGGCAGCCCCCGCCCCACCGGGACCGAGGGCCGGACCCCGGCGGCGGGGCGGCGGTTGGGCACCTCGCGCGGCGGCCGTTGGTGGCGGTGCTGCGTCAGCGCGGGGCGGCGGCGCGCTGAGGGGACCGGCGGGTTGCTTCGGCAGCTCAGGGGAGTATTGTTTTCTTATTTAAGCCATTACCTCAACCTCGAAGTGATAATCGCAGAAAAAAACTTTTTTTTTTTTTTTTTTTTTTATACCAGCTCATTTCAGTCGATGTCAATAATGTTTAACAAAGGAGGGCATCTCCCCTCGGGTTTGTAGGCGGGAAAGCCAGAGCGCGGAGAAGAGACGCGTTCAGCCCGGGCGGGTGGGCAGGTCCCTGCGAGGCACCGGGTTCCCGGAGCACAGCACTCGTGCCCATAGGAAGCGCTTCTTTCAGTGTCATACGCTTAATCGCTGTAAATAAATGCGATGGAATAGGTTTTCCACCCGATCGATAGAAGCTCTCTTCCATTTAAGCCATAGTACAACCTTTAACACTGAGTGCCTTAGGCAGAGATGGGGAAGTGGATGTCCGTGATAAAAATTAACTGACACACGAACCTTCCAGGATTTTTTCAAGTCTGTTCACAGAAGGCAGAAGAGGGTGGTGCCAAATGCAAGACAAATGAGCAGGAAACAGAGTAATGTGAAAAAAAGGACAAAGAATATACACACACACAACAACAACAAAAAAAAAGGGATCAAATTTCATCAGCTGAAGAAGAATTTTAGAGCTGGATTTTGTGCATCTACATGTTCTAGTCCCCAAAATGTACACTCAGCTGAAGCCTGGAAAGCCTACCCTGTCAAGTAACTTGGCACTTAAGCCTTCTCTTTTCTGTTAACTTTCTAGATATACTGTAAAACAATCTAAATGCAATCTCCTCTAGATCATCACCTGATCGTAATCGTTCAGACTGTTTTTCTCCAGCACATCTTCCTTCTCTGGTTCTGTTATCTCTGTCCCCATGTTGGCTAGTCGGTATAGCACAGAACTACAACAGAACCGCTGGGTGACAGAGCCTGCTGCACGCTCACAGACTCGAATCCCTGCTTCTTGTTCTCCTCCATTCCCAGTTACACAGCTACACCAATGAGTTCACCTCGATTTTAGAATAAAAAAGTCAGTGAAGAAAGTTTCTGCCCAGGCACAACAAACAAGGGTGTTGACTTAATCCCAACATGAAAACAATATGCAACTGAGCCCAGAAATACCTACAGGTTTGTTTCCCAGGCATATTGTATCTAATCCCTTGTCAGTGGGCAGTCAGCAGACAGTGAGACACACTGGTAAATAATCCAATCCCTGATGTAAATACAAGAAGTTGCGTCTGTGCTGGCTGTGGATCCTGACCAGTGCTCTGCCCACCACATTCCTGTGGAATACGATCCTGTACTGTGTTCCGTCGAAGGGGGTGGTATCCTCCAGTCATCACCGTTCAGGACTCTTCTTGTTCCACCATGGTCTTTCACTACTATACTAAAATAAAAAGATGATCATAACACACTGAATCAAAACTATGGTCTTCCCACAGCCTCAACAATACCCATCCTTCTCTGCTTCTTTCAGAAGTCCAGAAGCTAGAGCCTCAGCTTTGAAAGTACTGTATTGTGTTTCATTATTCTTCATATCCAACCATCTGCTGCTTGACATAACCCACAAAATAATGCCCTACATTTTCAGTGGTTCCATGTGCAAGATCATATTTTCTCTTCCTATGGAGCAGTGTAAATATAGCCATGATATACACAAGATGCTGTGGAAAGTGCCAAATGCTGGCACAGCAACAGTAAGCTTCCATTAACAGCAGGGCACCATCTCCGTCCTGTGCTTTTTTACTCTGTTCTTACTGATGGTGTGACCATGGTGCAGGGCAGTGTTCCTCAGATTACTTCTCTGGAACAGCCTCTGGCAACTGATTCTGAAATCCTTGCTTATCTTGTGCTGCACCTCACCTCATAACTATTATCACCAGTTACGTCTATATGAAGGATCAAGCACTAGTACATAATCATCCATACACCCAAGCCTTAGTGTGGTTGTGGCTGTGGTTTTGGCTCAGCCCAGTGCAGAGTTTGGAGGACAGCATGGTCAGGGACAGTTCCTAAAATGTAATCTGGAGTTACCCACAAAACTATATGGCCAAGGGGATACGGTCAGGAGGCATACTCGACCCTTTCAAGAGAATAGTTCCTGGCAGTGTCATTTCCAAAACACACTCAGGAATGATGAAGTTCTGAACTATTACCATTTTCTTCCTGTAGCATTTCTCCCCTTGACAGGTTTCTTTCTGGAGGCATTGTGTCGGGCAACACAAGTTTGTTTCTCAAGGTTTGAATTAAAACTGTCCACAAACTTTTGAAGGACTTCCTCATGAAAGTTTTTCTTTCCACTCCTTTGCTGGTCTGTTATATCCATCCATTATTACCTAAATCTTGATTCCTGCCCCAAAGAGCTTATAGTTTACAGATTTACTCTGTGTTTGTACAGTTCTGGAACAGTGGAGTTCTCGCCTATGATCTGGACTCATAGTTACTATGAAAATACAAGTAAGAAAAAAGTTGAGCTGTGTAATCTTCTGTGAATTAATAAAAGTGGGTTAAAAAAAAGAGGTTTACAAGCACAGAAGAGTTTAATAAAACTCAAGAACATATTCCTAGAGAGCATTACATAAGATCATGTGGGGCGGGGGGGGGGGGGGGGGGAAAGGAGCCTTCAGTTCTAGCTTGGGACACTAGATTTTCCTGGCAAGTATGTTGCCAGTGAGCAAAATAACCACTCAAACCAAAATGTTCATTATTTAATGCATTATCAGTAATGTCTGGCATTTCCCCCACTAAAACTGGAGTTCATGTTCAGGCACTTAGTACCTGGGTTATGAATGACTGCAATTGTTAATGCATGCACACTGTGCATGTGAAAATTATTCAGCAAAAAGAAAAGTTGAGCTTTTAGCTTTTAATTTATAATGAACTCATAAGCAAAGGTGGCTCTTAAGTCTGGTGCTGACATTCTCTGTATTAGTATTAAACTCAGAGCAGCTCAGGCAATATAAACTACAAGTTGATCTAGTTTTATTCCAGTGTAAACATCAGAAAGTAGCTGGACTCTGATTCTGTAATTACCTGATTAAATGTCCCACCATCTTAACAAAGGAATAGTTCTCCTAACATAAGTAGGAATCTTTATACAATACTTACGGTTACCTGTGACAATCTACTGAATTCTCTGTCTGGTTCACATTAATTTTTCCCTTTCTTTTTCTTTTCCCTTCAGGTCTAGTTATCCAATGCTTCATTTTGTCCTTCATTTGAAGGCACAATAGTGCTGGCTATTGTAGCATCTAAATCCTGTCATTTAATCTGCTTCTTACTGCTTGATTTATTTGAGATTTTTTTTTAAAAAGTGTGAGTAGATGTTACATAGTTGCAGTCATTTCTAAAACGTTTGCCCCCCCCATGATTTTAACATCTTGACAATTCTGTCTGTCCTGCTGGTTTTGCTTTGTCTCTGTTCCTGAGATCAGCTGTTCCTGCTGTTTCAGAATCGGGTGCTTGAAGATCTGAGTAGTAAACAACTTTGAAAAGAGAAAGAATGCCATCCTTGTCCAACATAAAGCCATACAGGACAGACTTTATTCCATATGAAACCATCTTGCTTTTGGCAGTGTGTTCAATCTGTCGCATTTAGGCAGATGCCTCTGGCCTGCACCAGCCATCAAGTCTTCCCCCCCTGAGCTCCTTGCACTTTGCCAACTTCAGCTTTTGCGTTTTGCTTTCCATATGGTCACAGTTCCCGAGTATTGTAATTGTCTGCTGACACACACACACTAGCCAATACACTTCTGACATCATTTCTTATCTTCCTTCTTTGGCCTCTCTGTTAACAGGTGAGATGATGACGTCATCCTCAGGAGGACTGTGATGTCATCAGAAGTACTATAAAGTTTAAGTCATCAATGAGGCAGGGGAGTGACAGGTGAGAAGAGAAACTGAGAGGATTCTTTTATAAAATGATCAAATGTAGGATTGAAATTTTCCAGGAACTCTTGCAGCTGGAATTAGAGGCAGGATAGGAGGCAGTGGTCATGTGCCAAAATGCTCATCTGTAACATGAACATGCTTATCAGCTCCCATGCCATCAGCACTTGCATTACATAACCAAACTTGATTTTGAACCAAGTACTTTTGGACTTGGTTTTGTGACAGATACACTGTTTCCCCCCGCTCACTGAAAATATAGTCTCTGAAAGGGGATCTGTAGCTGACGAACTACTCGACAAGTTTTTTTTATATTCTTAAAATATAACAAGTCTTGATGATGATGGTTCTCCAAAGAGCCTTTATTTTTTCCTCTAGATCCACATCCAGCCTTACAAAATCAAGAAAACCTCAATGCTTCCTTTATATCTTAGCAACTCTTTCCACAGTCAGAACTCAGTTCTCTGCTACAAAATACTTGGCTACTGAGAAACAGAGGCATCTATTGACTGCTATGATCCAAACAAGGCCAAAGCAAAATAATGTAGGAATATTTAAATTAGGAACAAGAGAGGCTAAATATATCAGCCCTGCTGGAGGTCTACTTGAACCAGTCCAATCTCATCGGAAAGTAATTTAGCTCCAAATCTGTAAATAACCAAGCTTGAGCTCTCTAAATAAGCTTAGAAAATCTCGAGACCTGATAAAGCAAAGCAATCAGTGTATGAGATTAAGGATGTAACTGAAACCATCAACGTGTTCTTTTTTCAGCCAAAGCCCGGAATTCCTGCACAGGCGTGTTCAAACACAGACCTGTACTCTGCTCAGGCAAAATACATATTGATGCTTAAATGCACACACATATAAAAATGAGAGATTGTACTCAACTCCGTGGAAAACCCCTCCATCCTGTTTTGGACTGAAATGCTTTCCAGCCCAAAACATAGCTTTTCATCAGTCCAGTAAATCTATGCATGACCAGCAAAGCTTTTTCCCAGAATACTGTTTTCAGAGCACAGCAAATCAAAAGCAAGACAATCAGTATTATTTGTTTAGAACAAAATAGTACAAAATACACTTTGAGAACTTCAAACAAAGCTGTTCTACTTCCCACGGTATAATCTTTTCTTTATTATTCCTGCAACCTTTGCAAACTAAAATAGCAATTTTAATCCTGAAGAGGCAAATATACTTGGAAACCAACTCCTTCTGTTGAGACAATTGTTGCTTTCCTCTTAGCCTCATGTCTGAAATTTCTACATCAGACTGCCTACCGATATTGAATTACCCTCACAAACAGGTTCTGAAAGTTATTGCTTGGGGGTTGCAAAGTAGCACATCTCGATTAGTTCACTGTACTGTTACCTCCTTGCTATGCAAACTAGTCCCTCCTTCCTGTAGCTAGAAAAGATGTAACAGCTATAGCCAACTTAAGATAATAGGAAGATAAAGAAATATTTTGTATAAAGCTTTTTCTTATGGTAGTCTCAACATGAAGTGCTAGTAGATCTCAGCTTGAAGTTCATTCTGTAACTCCACTGAGAGAGTGAAGCATCTAAAATCAGTTTTATAATAAAAGTAACAATATTTGGTGCTTTTCACGGTGACAGAAAAATTCTTCACTTTTGTGCAGACCAGGATACAAAAGTGTTTTTTCTGTGTGTGGCTCCTGGCGAATGAAGGGTCACTCTGTCCCTTGCTTGTAGTTACAAGAAGCAGGTTTACTTGGCTTTGAAGTCAGAAAATTCTGCTCTATGTCAGGTACTGTCATTGATTTAGGCTGTCATATAAAATGAATGGAAAGGGGTTTAATCTCCCCTCAAGAAAGAGGCAGATGGAGGATTGTGAGGAGGCTGTCAGGAAGAGGGGTAGACCCTGGTTGCTTTCTTTCCCACCAGTGAACTGATGGGGGAGGCATCTGCAATCTTTGCCCAAAATTTCCCCCTCTTCAGCCCTGTTTTACTAATTTTCCGAAAAAAAAGATAATTCAAATCCTTGCTACATTTTTTTTTTTTTCTCTCACTAACACTCAACTTTCATGAATATTTGAAGTGGTAGAATGCAACCAAGTTAGGGCATTTTTTTAAACATCTCTGTGTATCATTTAAAAGGGCACTTTTCCATTTTTCCCAATTCAGCCTGTGCAGTAGGTGTGGATCCTGTGCCTCTGCCTGAAGGATGCCTGCTTTCCCTCCCAAGGCTTTCTGTAATGGTGAGACAGGTATAAGGGTTCAAGACCTTTGGCCCTCAGGTCTTTCCACTCTGTCTTCTCATTTATTCTCGTGTGCCATGCTGTGAGGACACTTTAATATGGCAGCACGGATTTCAGATCTCTCTGATCTTTAACCTCTAGGCTCAGTATCGTGATTCAGGGGGAGGGTGAGATATTGTTTTTGGGATAACCTGTCTCAGAGTCATTTTCTTTACAATTCCATTCTTGGGGATTTTAGTGATTACAGTTTATGCCAAGGACTGGGCTGGTTCTAGACTTAAAGTACAGTTGTGATGATTTCTCCAGGCAAAATTTGAGCTGTATGGGACAATGATAATGTTTAAAAATATATTTGGCTTTAGCAAATGATCTTTTCAGTCTTGCCTGCTGTCAGAGCTGACTTAATCTTACTGTTATGGGCTGATTTGGTCTCAAAAATATGTTGTTACTGATAAAGTTAGTGGTCAAGATTGTGTTGAAATCCTAGAAACAAGTTGAGGCACAGAATTAAATCCTGCATATTCAGTCACAGGACAATAAGTTCTCTTTAATTACTTGCATCAAGCCTGAGCAAAAAATCAGTAAATGTGATTGTTTACGACAGTCGTTCTTATTTAAGCAGTTCACTCTCCTGGTTTAGACTGAGAACTTGTATAAAACTGGTACTTCCAAGTCAGGTATGTTAAATCAGGAACATTGTCATTTATTTCAGTTTCGTAACTGCTATCTTTCTTTACATCTTCTGTAAGGATATGCATATCTATATGACATTATTTGAGGAACTGGCTTCATTTCTATGATTTCTACATGTGGAGTGCTAATAAAATTATTAGATGTGATTGGCTTTGCAAAATCATTAAAATTCATGTTCAGATTTCTGTGAGCAGGAGAGGTATCCCGGGTAACTCAGTAGTAAATCCTTCCCTCAGAATATTCTTGGTGTCAAAATGGTCTCTCCAGAAGTGTTATAGCACTACAATCCCTGAATATAGTAGTGAATGTTATTTTAGAACTGCAATTAAACAGCATTTCATCTCCATCAGTCTAAAAATAATTATTTGGAAAGCTAAACTTAGTTTTGCTGTGACAAAGAGTATATCAGCCAATTTGGAATTGGAAATTTAAGTATTTAATGGAGGAACTACACTCTGTGGATTGAAAGGAAGTATTTCCTTTTTCTGATTCTTGTAGTTGTGTTGAAAGCTGAGGAAAAATTATAACTTTACCCTAACAGAAGGGTTTGGTATTCAAATATTAATATTTGAACAAAGACTCTGAAATATAAAAGTTTTGAAGTATAAAATGCACAAAAGTTTTTGCAAGTGAAACACCTGTCTTAAAGGGGGGGTTATTATGGCTGTCTGGCTGGAAAGAATGATGTATTTGAATGGCTCTTAGAAGGCAATGATCCATTGTAAGGAAATCAAATTCAATATTCACCTGAGGAAGTTGAAACAATTTTAATCAGTCCAGTATTAAATTACTGTAAATGAACGTGTTAATCAAATCTACCAGCCCTGCATATCTCTAGATCCTGCCCTTACATAAAAGCCACTGAGGATCAACTCTGTGTCCATGTATTTCTGTTCACAATTTGAAAAAGCTTACAAGCATTTGCATATACATACACAATTTTTTTTAAACTCATGTTTCAGCGTTATCTTGAGAAAATGGCTGCACTGAAGAATTAACACAGTGAAAATCATTTATCCCTGTTTCATAAATTTGGCAGAGATGTTTCTTAAAACAAGCATTTTGCATAAATCTATGGAAATCATTTACTTCAGTGAAATTAGTGGAATCCATTTCATTAGGTCTAGCGTATTCGGGGGTAGAAAACCTTTGTTCTGACAGTCTGTATGCTTTACATATTCTGTTATGCAAATCTGAGAATTCATCACTTTGCTTCATTCCTGCTACCCTCATTACAGTTTACTGCACAGTTTATCTGCTGTAGACAAATCTACATACCATGAACACTCTCTCAAACCTAGCAGCTTCTGCCCACAAAAGCAACATAAGCTTGTTTTACTATTATTTGCATGTCAGTGACATTGTGTTCCGCGTATCATGCTCAAAGAGAATTCCCATCACAGTGAGTTTAGAGTCTGAAAAGTATCAGGCCACACAAAGCAACATAATCCCATTCAAGCCAGTGAACTCTGTATTATAAAAGCAAAGGATCTTGCTCATTGTCTCAAACAGGTGGAAATTTTTTTAAAAAAAGCAAGACTAGGAACGGGCAAGCAGATAGTGTTTTGTATCAAGCTCTGCCATAGTACAAGAAGAGACAAAGGCCTGGGCAGAAAATACAGAAAATTATTCTATTTAATAGAATAAAAATCAAAGTCATACCCACAGGTAGCTCAGAGTCATGTCAAGGTACATGGCTGCTTCTGATCTGAACTCTTCGAACACCCTGTTTTTCCCCATGCCCACCCCCACACAGCAATTTGGACACAAACAAAAAAGCCTCCCTGTGCAGTCATCCTGGTGATATCAGATGCCCCTCCCCTGCCGCCCTAGGTGACAGCCCAGCTCATTCACCCCGCATGTTTTGCATGTTGCCTGCATGGGGTTGGGATCATGCTTATTGCTCATCTACCTTGTCCAGGTCAGAAGTAATTTATCCTGTGTAATTCTACTTCCTGTGGCAGATTCCATTTGATATGGGTTCCCCACTTTCTGTTTCAGACTGCTAAGGTGTCTGTACAGACATAGGCACAGCTTAGCGCGAACATGTCTTTTGTCTGCAACATCTTCGGGATTTTTTTTATCATTAGTGGTTTGCTAGTTTTCCATGATCTTCCTTTTGTGTAGCATGATTTAAATATAGCGCATCCACATTACAAAATTATTCCTTCTCTTCTTCATGCATTTCTGTACTACATTATGAGAAATCTAGGACAAACAATGTAATAATGATATATAAAAACAAATTCAAAATTTTGCCCAAATAAAACATAACCAGATTCTTCTTAAAGTATAATCTTACTGCAAGAATGAATTATCCTCAGTTCTTTCAAAGTTGCAGTACAAGTTCATGTGACATATTTTGGTAACCCAGGAGATGTTCTTGTAAAGTTCAGAATCTCACCTGAATGCAGTTAAAAATGTTCCCAAAGTTTGGAGAGGAAATATCACATCTGTAGTATTGCTTTACATGTGTTTAATTTTCAGATTTTATGCTGTCCTTTGCTAATTGGAGTTCCTTCCCTGTTTATTTCACTGGCATTTTGAATTCCTGGGTACCTTTCTGTCTGCATAGCTCAGCTACTGAATTGGATGTCCAAACCCAACCCCTGACAACAGCAACCAACCTCAGCCTCATTTCAGACTGCCTTTTTGACTTACCCACCTGTCCAGTTTACATGGCATTACTAATATCAAATTCATCATAAAGGTTAGATCCTCAATTTGTAAAAGTTGACATACCATCAGGGGAATCTTGACCTACATCTCCAGACCCAAGCTGAAAAGCTGCCAGGCTCTGCCAACCAGCTGGCACACCGAGGAGCTATATATAAGTTACCATAGACTCCTGGATCGGGAAGGTTCCTCCATAAACCATGGAGTAAATCCTACACTGCATTGTGTAGGTTGTACGGAAACACCTGAGTGGGATCTACATGAGTATAGATAGCTATGCTAACATTATACTCCACCCAGGATAATACGTCTCCTGTGAGACCTATGCAGGGCTATACAGTGACTCCAGCAGTTCAGCTGAGCAGATGTGACTGCATGGATCTGCTCGGTGCTGGGTAGAAAAGCTGTGGTGCTACCTGTGATTTCAAACCCATCAGCTTCTAAATATTCTGCCCCACCATCACCATAAGAGTAGATCACTCTCAGGAATACAGTCCAGAGTCACTTAAGAATTCATCAGGTCGTTTCCTGGATGTGCCTCTTTTCCTTTCTTCACCAGTCATTTGGCAGTGGGAGTTCTATAAAACTGGGGTGGGAACTGCCATTTTCTCTCTCTCGTTACTTCTCCTGAGTGGTTCTTCTGTCCAATTCATGGCTGCGTCCCAAGACCACCACTTCACTTATGTGCTCTCTGCCTTCCAGGAGAGCAGCGGCAAGGGTGTCTGGGCATATTTTTCCTGGCTTGGGACCTGTCTCACCTCTCGCATTTGCCACATGTTTGCTGATTCTGTGCTCATTTCCTAGGTCAAGCACCAAATTTCCAAAATTTTGTGCTGTTTCCATCCTTATCCTGATAGGACTGTCCACAGGTGAGGGCCACCAGTCTCACAGAGACACCCAACCTTTCACAGCAATAATAAAACCACAGTGGACATATAATAACACAGTGTCCAAAGAGTGACACTTGAACATTTTGCACTGGGTACCAGAAGGTGGACAAGAATTAACCACTGCCTTATCCTGTTTTCCCAAAGACCCACCAGGCTTCAAGCTAGGCCTGTCCTAAGGCACTGGAGTTAAAAAGCAAATAAACAGTTAAATTCCTACGTTTAGATTGCGAGTCCAGACGTTTCGAATCCAACCGGGATCTTTCATCAGTGGAATCTGAAAGAAACAAAAAATAATGAGGAATAATAGAGTTAATTAACTATGCACAGAAGTTAATGTATCCAGGCCTCAGTTATGGTCTTTGAAACCCAGCTGGTCTAATGAATACCTCTCCTGTGTCTCCTTTGTAAGCCACATTGCCCTTGTGTCATCCTCACTTTTTATCTGTACTGAGGGATGTTCTCAACTCTCTCTTTCCGCCGTCTCAGTTTTCAGAGTTTTTGCAGAAGGATTTAATCCTCTGCTAGTAGGATCTGTACCATCAGCTGGAGAGAGCTTGGAAGCAGTGGATCCCTGTGAGCTCTGAATAAGCGTGGACCACAACAAGCTCTCTTCATTCTTTCGCAGGATGGGGATGCCCAATGCAAAGAACAGAGGCAGAACTGTGATCCTACCCTGCTGCATTGGGAAGAGGCCTTTCCATATGGCAACATCCCTAGATCTGTTCGTGCTACAGGAAGACCTCTAATGCCCAGTGGGACAGGAAAAGGAATTCTGTAGAACAAGAGCACATTTCAGCCACTTTCAAGAAACCTGGAGTTCAGAGTCTGAATAGAAGAGCCAGGACTTTATTCCCTGAGTAGTCCCCTGC
This sequence comes from Tyto alba, assembly GCF_018691265.1. Taxonomy (NCBI): domain Eukaryota; kingdom Metazoa; phylum Chordata; class Aves; order Strigiformes; family Tytonidae; genus Tyto; species Tyto alba. Next base: position 35,468,182 of record NW_024881316.1, on the reverse strand, counting down.
TGACAGACATCACAGGAGCCTTAACAGCGTGGCTGTACTTTCAGAGACAGAGCCCCAAAGCTGAGCTGGCATACAGTTGCTGTGACCACCTCTTTCTTGATACACAGAAGTAGGAGTGAATGGTGACTTGATTTTTAAAGAAGCCACAGCTGCAAGACACATTGACATAAATTAATATATAGTAAAAAGGGTAAGCTTCCACTGTGGCTGGAGATGGTGGGATTCATACTTAAAACAAAAGGAACAGTTATTGAAGAGAAATTCTATATTTTTTATTTCATAGTGAAATTTTATACTGGAAGGACTAATTCTACAGGATTGATAAATATGATGATATGAGCAAATCATTTGAAAGATTTCCCTTTGGCATTTAGAAAAATTAACATTCAAATGTGGCCAGGTTTTCTGGTCGTGTGTGTTCTGAAAATATTCATATTCCCTCATATTAGAATCTCAGTATTTTTCAAGCACAAATTCCCACAGAAAAAACCAAACTCATTCTACTCTTTATCATTTTCAGGTTACGTGACACCCAGAATACTCTGTGGAATCTTACTGAGCAAATAGAAAAGGCATGAAATGATCCCCTTTCTGAACTTTTTCTTATTTAAATACATTTAAATGAAACAATAACTAATAAGGAGGAATTAGAAATAGAAAAACAGGCATTACAGAAATAAATTCACCCAATTCTGGTAGGTGCAGTTCTTAAGGGTTCCATTAATATTTGTTTCACTTGCACACTCTATTATATGTATAATTAGAATAACATTTTGTGTGGGTGATGTGAAAATTAAGTTTGGGGTGTTACCATCAGAAGAAGACAGTAGAGGTCTGGCACATAGGCCTTCTCTGTTCACAATAATACCTTGTACTTGAGCATTCCATTAGAGATTGCACCACACTATCACAACACAATTTACTGAGTCTCTCAACAACTTTATGTGCCAGGAGGTATTATTAATTCAGTTTTTCAAATGAAGAAACTGAGATACACCCTGATTAAATGACTTATTCTGCATTACAAAGGAAGTCTAGCATCAGAATTAGAAACAGATCTCTTTCCATATGGTCCATTGTTTCAACAATAAGTCTGTTCTTTCTATCATAAGCAGAACAAAAAATATTAGCCTTATTGCACCAGTAATTAAATGAACAGAAATACTCTTGCAGGATAAATTATTAATAGAAATACAGATGCATGTTGAATGCAAGTGCTGGATTTAATATCAATACATTTTCTTGTTGCATGTACCTATTTGGGTTTAAGAGGTATCTTGCTTCTTTGTTGACCAAGATGGTGGCTTGAAGCTATCATAGTAGTTGACTGCTCAGTGATAACACTAAACATTTTAGAACATGAAATATCACAGTTTCATCCCATTTTACACAGTCTGAGGTGTGGGTCTCAGTGTATGTCTTCAGTCTTTATCACTTTTTTAATTCTAGGAGCACTTCTACCTCCCAGGGAGAAGTGCCAGCCCCATCTATGTCTTGACCATGTAAGAAGAAAACTCAGATGTGCTAATTGGATACAGTGTTTGGGGAACAACTGGGTTCATTCCCTGGAACATTTCTGCCCCATAGTTTGGTTACAGCCTCTGGATTTCCCAAAAGAAATCGGGTGTGTAAGACAAGAAGCAGTTAGGGAACCAGTCTGCCACCTGTGTACACTGCTGAGTCCTGAACAGCTGCTTTGAAGATGGACTGGAAGGAGTGGCTGTGAGGGCAGGCTGTATACTAGAAAGTGCCACCTTCTTAGTCCCAACATCAGGAGCACAGTACCAGGGTATAAAGGGGGGGTTGTATTAATTCATCCCTTCTTCCTCTTTCCCCAGCCTTTGCAGTCTGGTCTGGAGCCCACACAACTAGAAAACAGCTCACATGAGTAGATTTATCTGTAAATAACTATATTCATCAAACGACTAGACTGACCATCTTTCCCTTTCCTCCCTCCCTCCCTCCCTCTCTCTCTCTTTCTTGCTCTTTCACTCTTTTGCCCTTCCTTCCTTCCTTCCTTCCTTCCTTCCTTCCTTCCTTCCTTCCTTCCTTCCTTCCTTCCTTCCTTCCTTCCTTCCTTCCTTCCTTCCTTCCTTCCTTCCTTCCTTCCTTCCTTCCTTCCTTCCTTCCTTCCTTCCTTCCTTCCTTCCTTCCTTCCTTCCTTCCTTCCTTCCTTCCTTCCTTCCTTCCTTCCTTCCTTCCTTCCTTCCTTCCTTCCTTCCTTCCTTCTTGTCTCTCTCATTCTCTCTCTTTTTGCTTCTATCTCCTCCATCTTTCTCTCTCTTTCCCTCACTTTTGTTCCCTCTTTCTTTCCCTCTCCTTAATTTTCTTCCTTTCTTAAAAACAGTCAAAGTTCCATGGTTAAATAAATACATCCCAGAAACACAATAATAGGAACTGCCACAGGAAAACAGTACGTTTCATTAGCAGAGAAGTCAACAGTGTATTGCAACAGAGTTGGTAATTGTAGAATAAATAGTGCTGCTGCCTGTGCATTCAGTTAGTCTGAAAAACAGGGATCAGAGACAGTCCTGTAAAACATTCTTTGTGTACTGTTGCAACAACCACTCGACAGTCCAGGATCCCTGCCAGCAGTTTAAAAGTGGAGTTAATGTTGCAGTTAAGTATTTGATCTTTAGAGCTGTTTAATCTCTGCTCCTGCTCGCATTTGAAAAACTACCCTAAGGAGGTTTCATTCAGTCCTGCAGTTAATGGAAAAATTTAGTATTTATTGAATGATATTTTATCCATTGTTTAGAGTGACTGTTATAAATCAACTGTCTGCCTTTCCTCTTCAGTAGTCTTGGAAATGCAAACTGACATGAGTAAGAATTATTTTAAAGCAGACACAACACATCAGATCTTTTCTTCAGCTGTGCCAGTCTCTGTAGCCACCCTGCTGACTTTAGAGAGCAAAGCTAAGGAAGGAAAAGATGACCTTGCACTTCAGCTAGTGAAATAGGACACAAGGGCTATTCCTGTACAAGAAAGCTAAACAGAGTCAAGGCACAGGCAGAGGCACTGGGTCGCTCCCGTCCGTGCCCTGACACTGGAAGAACAGCATTTGGCACGGCTGCAGCTCTGGCCAGCTAGCAGCTCCCTGCTTGGGAGTGAGCACAGAGCATTTCCAACAGGCATCTGAACGGGGCCAATCAGTTTTGAGGGTTGAAGGAGCTAAATAGCATGGAGATGACTAGATCACACTAGGTAGCAGCAAAGCTGGAGGATGGGCACTGTTGCTGTTTAGTTAATTTGTACCCATGTAGCCAAGAGATCCAGATCTCTGGATCTACCTCAGCTTTCTTCATTCCAGGGCTGTGAACATGCCACAAACTCTGTTGCTCAGTTCTCCAGATGTCTAACAAGAATAATATGTTCCTAAACTGTCAGGGTAAATTCATTAATATTCATAAGAAAACTGTAACTTTTGGTGCAAAGCTTGCCTTTTGACCCCTAAAGAGAGGCTTTATGACTTTATCTTGGCCAGTCTGTCAGCATTAAGCCAAGCTGTACTTCTCCCAGCTAAATATGAAGCGTTTAAGAATGAAGAGATTTCATATAGATGTTAGAAGATGGAGTAAAACAAGAGAAGATTCAGAGATAACAGATAATATGGCATGATGTCTGCAGGAGAAGAGATTAGTTTACAGTTCATGCTCTCACTAGAGTGAAAAATACATAAAAATATTGCAAGGAAAAAAATGAAAATATAACTGTAATCCATGTCTTCTTGTGAGAGTTATGGAGTTGTAATGAGCATGAAATGCAACAGGAAATATTTAGGCATTAGGAAAACTTTATAATACCAACAGCAGGCAAGCTCTGTTATGGCTTGCCGGAAAAGGTTGAGATCTTTCAGAGCAGGCTGAACACGCATTTGTCAGAAATGTTTTAATTACAATTGAATTTGCCTGAAGGCATAGAAATGCAATGGATGATCTCTGAGTCTCTTCCAGCTTTGTATTCTATTATTCTGTAACAAAGTGACATGGCAGGATGAGGCTGCATTTTCAGGAGCTCTTTCCTAGCAATGAAATCTCACAGTGGAAAAAAAAACAGAAACTGGTGGTGAAAACCCTGTTACATGAAATGTTTTGAATCTGACTAAGAAAATAGTGCAGAAACAAGTTGTAGGGAAGCATGGCAGAGTAGCCAAGGGACTGGCTGGGTGACCTAAGAGGCTCCTCTGTCTCAAACTTCCCACTCAGTCTCACGACATCACCTGACTGATGTTTAACTCATCACACTGATGCAACAGATGTTGTAAACAAAGTTACTCATTTGTGAATTACTTGGGTAATTTAAATCTGGCTCCTACAGTAATCATGCCTCTTAATGTAGCTAAGTACACACTGTATGTACGCTTCGTTGCTGTTAATACCAGATAGAAACATCATATTTCTTCCCTTGAGGAGCATCTGATTTTACAAAACAATTATAAGACCCATGTCTGATGCCCAGAGATGACTTACATTTTCTCTGTAGAGTGGGTGCCTAGTGCAGAGCAGCTGACCTGTTCTTTCACAGAGACTGAGAGCCAGTACCATTGATGAGGGCATGCTGTCTTCACTACAGAGTATCTTTTAAGAAACAAAGAGGAAGGAGGGCCACCTTCTTTTAAGATAAGATGACAGTCTTAAATTCAGCACATGACAAAATTACCTTTCTAAATGACCTAAAGAAAGAAAACCATTTCCTGATATCTGGAAGAGTCAGGTCTGACTTATAAAGTTTTCCTAGAGATGTATAGCTAGAGTTAGGTAAAGCTTGGGACATCAGTAAATAATGTCAAAGAAATGTAACATCAGGGAGCTCTGTTAGAAACTGCAATAGTGAGTTCCTAGTCAACTGGCCTGACATCTTAGCCCACCAAGCCAAAGAATTGCTGTCTGTATTTACTTCCTATCAAAATATAGCTGCTGGTCTGTAGGAGGCCACATGGGGGTCTACAGCACATGGAGATCAGCACAGTTTAAGCACTTGCAACGTGAAAACATTAGTCAAGCTTTATCGTATGAAGTGGAGGAGACCCAACAAGAAACCAGTTCCGCTTTATCACCTCACTCAAACTTGACCTGCATCATTGCTTTCAAGTTAAAGGAGCCATTATGCTCAAGCATTTTGGTAGCTCCTGGGTCCCAAGGCATCACACGGAGAGGCAGGCACAGGCATAGGGCTCCAAGCAGCTTGGAGCCTCTTTACTCGCCCAGCTCTCACAGCCCGCCTTGCTCTGGAGACAGCCTGGGAGCCAGGGCAGCTCCTGCAGTGTGAGTGCTATGTTCTCCCTGCCCCATCACTGCTGAAAATAGATAGCTGCATTTTTCACTACCTCAAGCTCCTAAATGATTTTAAACTCCAGACATATACTGAATGCTTTGTAAAAATCCAGCCTCTAAATTCAAAAAAGTGAGAATATCCACAGCGTTTCTTTTCCTGGTGCTCCAACCTTCTTGCTGAGTGTCAGTGGGAGAATAGAAACCGTTGAACTGCTGTGATCTGCAGACTAGCCCAGGCACCCTGGTTTGCTAACCACATTTGAAAATGAGTTTGTGTAAAGGTAAAATTAGGGACTGGAGGCAAAACACTACACAGCAGTTAAATTATTTAGACAGGCACCTTGCTGAGTATGTCCCAGCACTGGGTTAGCACACAAGACTCCAGCACCAGTCTTTGAAATACACCCGTCCAGCTTGGTGCCTTATGACAGGTCTGAATTCTTTCTGCCAAGCTCCTCCCATTTCTTAACCTCATGTTAGTCATTCACAGCGAGAATTATCAGCTGTTTATCTAAAATCTTATGACACATCTATTGACGGCTGATAAGGCTGTTTCTTCATCTCCACCAAACCATTCAGCTGGAGGAGCGTGTTCGTCCGCCGCCTCCATTGGCTGATGTGGTGGCCTCACCGCCACGCCTGCTGCTTACTTTTGGCGGATGTTTTAATGACTGCAGTTAACACCACACCTGGGAATGTTCCTCTTAGGAATTACCCCAGGCTACCAAAAGGTGTTTCATGAGGTGATGTTTTCACATCACCCGATCATCACACCCTCCCTCATGGCATTGGCCTTTCCAGACCCCGGGACCTCCCAGCCCTCTCCTTCACAAGGCAGCTTCACCATCAAGCCTGGAAATGGGGGCTGCCAGCTGCAGCCCTCCATCGGACCACCGAGGAAGGCCATACATGCCTTTCACCAGAGGAGGGTTAAAATGACTGCCTTCTCCTCACAGTTAGGGTCAGAAAACTGGCAGGTGCTGTTGCTGCACAAGAGTGGTATCTGCACTGTACACAACCTGGCATCGTGGGCCTACCTTTGTGGGAAGCTTTGGGTCGTCCAAACCACTGCTGTCAAATACAAGGCAGAGGAGTTCAGAGCTAGATCTGGCAGAATATGAGATTTGCACCCAGGAAGAATCTGGAAACTTTTGGTTTTTCATGAAAAATAGAGAACAGTCCAAGCTGGTTCCTGCCGTACTGGTATTCATTCTGAGACACCAGGTACGTGCTTAGTCTTGTACACAGAGGACCCTCAGGAAAGCAAAAAGGCAGGAGCTATTAAGAAGCTCTTGGATTAGTTCAGACATATTCTGGTCAAACAGGTATGGCAGTGGAGCTAAACCCAGAGCAATCCTGTTTACAGGCTTGAGAAACTGGGTTTGTGACACAGGTTGGATCCTCAGGCTCTGCAGCACGCAGAAGTACACAGGAATAAAAACTGCTATAACTGCTGTGCTGCTTCCTGCTCCTTAAATAACACCAGACACAGTTTGTGTGTATTTTCACTTGCTGGTAAATTTTTCCATAGGTCACATAAAAATACCTTACAGAAGCTTGTGGGGAGCTTTTGGAAAGGAGCATTTCCCTGATCCCATTTGTTTTCTGTGTAAATCCGGGCATGAGTTTCAGGGGTGGGGATGGGGTTAGGAAGATGACAGGCACAAAACTGAGTGCTACATGCTGAAAAGCTGTATGAGCCTTTTGTATTGTGAATTGAACCCTTTGTTTGTCTAAGGCAGCTGCCTCTGTAGCATGGCATAAATATCGTGGCAGCAAGTGGGAAGTAATGGTCACATCTGGGGCTGAACTTTAAAAATCAGCTGGACTTTTTATTCTGTTTACTCACTTTGTTTGCTTGTAGACTTTTACTCAGAGGTCTCCCCTATGGGTATGATAGCTAGTTTAGACTGCAGGTGATGCTTCCCATCCTCCCACTCATTGATTTGTGGTAGGACTCCCATCAGAATGCAATTTATTCAGAGCAGATTAAATTTTGCCACAGACGGAAATTTCTTCAAGTCAGTACTGATATCTGAGTACTTATGTATAAGTTACCATCCAAAGTCAGCAAGTGTACCAACAGAGTAATATGCACATCAGATTTCAAGATATGGCTTCATGACAGGTTTGAAAGAGTGATAACAAGCCTGCATTAAAGTGCAAGTGAATCAAAATACACATGGGTTTTTTTCCCACTCTGTCCATCTGGGAAAAAGAAAAAAACAACATAGTTAGGTTTGCTATGATTCTTTCAAACATTTCATGCAGTCAGGTCTTAAAGACTTGCATGCACATTACTAACTGTGGAAAAAAATGTATCATTGTCTCATATGTAGTCTTCATAGGTTTTTTAAAAGGATTTGCTAGCCACAGCCTTTCAGGGAGTAAGTTTAGGTCATTTTGTGGAATGTGGGTATGTTTGTAATATGGAGAGGACAGAACTTCTGTCCCAAGATCAGATTTCTGAAGTGGAAACAACAGGAGAGGAAAAACAATCCTACCTCTGAGGGGTGGATCAGGAAGTTTGGAAACTTCCATTGCAGCTGGCACTATTGCAGACTTTCTGTGCTCTGCTGTACAGCCCAGCTTGCCTCCCTCTGCTTTTGTTTTTTTTTTTAAATATAAAATACAGAAAGCAGTATCAACCTCAGAGTACTGTTATGAAACTGAATTTCTCAATGTTCACAAAGGTTCTGGGTTTCTTGGGTCAGTACACAGGGCTCACATGTAGTAAAGACGTATATGTAAAAGTAAACACAAGATCATAAATAGACTTTGGAAGCAGTTCCCTACTGGGTTTTATCCAGGAGGTCAGAAAATAAGGAGGAGGGGAAAGCTAAGCATGCCTTTCACTGCACGTGATTTGTTTTTCTTACTAACACTACACACTGTTCAGGACTATTTCTAGGAATAAGGAGGTAGTCATAAAAACCAATCAAAATACGCTACAACTTTGCTGACTAGTAGTTAAACAGCATGTGCAGAATGAGGAAGTGTTTGGCTCAAATTCTTCAGCAGAAGCATTGCCAAATGCAATGGGGCAGGAGCATATTATTCCTGTGGTGCAAGCTTAGTATTTATTCATATAGAAAGCTCTAAAAGTCTTTAGAAATATTTTAAAATATGTTAATAATCCCTTAGGCTTAACTGGGCTTTAATTAATACTAAAATAATTGGATTGGCTTTGAAATTCTTCCACCTGGTAATAATATCACGCTTTTAGAGGTTCCCTGCCTCTCTTCCTACTTCTCTCAGTATTTTGCCTAAACCAGGCTCAGTGGCCTGGCATCTGTCACTCTGTTTTGTTAAATGTCATATAGTTTTTCTCCAGGGAGTGCAATTCTATGGGTGAAACTTTACAGATCCCTGTCTGTAGAGAATGTATTTTATGTCACCAGCAGATGCTCCACACAGGGCAAGCTGACCCAACAGAGCAACAGGTCCTAACATTAACTACAGGTGTTTATTTTACACTCCTGAAGATGGCATTGCTGCTAGGCTGGTGGTGAAACAGAGCTGGATTGATACAGAAACAACCAGCTGCCCTCGGGAGTGCTTTGAGACTCTGTTTTCTGGATTTGGAGTTTAAGGACAATATGGAGAGATGGATCTCAAGACTGGCACCACAGACCTCCCTCAGCATCCAGCGACATGGCTGAGGATATCAGAGATCCACCTCTGTCAGTGGAGGATCCTGACTGGTGTTTCTGTTACCTACACAGGGCTTGTTTTCCCCAGAAGTTAAATCAGGGAACACTCAAAGCTCCATTTTGTGAATCATCTTTTATTGAGTGTGTTGGACTTTAAAGGTACTCCTGCATTCAGATGGGTGAAGGATTATTAGCTGCTCTGATACTCCAGACTGGCAGGATCCATTTTTAAATTAGCTTCACAGATTAGGAAGTCAGCAAAAAGTGAGATAGTGTCAAGAGATAATCTGTTCACTGTAGCAGGCTCCAGAATATTTACTTATTTTCTCTTCATTAATGCAATGCCCATAATGTAATTCTTTCTGGGTGAAAGGATTCCTGCAGAGAGCAAGCACATAGATCCAGCTCTTTTTGTTTTGCTTGAGGAGGCAAAACAGGACTACACGTTTTTCAGAGCCTTTCTCACCCAGGTCAGTTTTCATTATGTGACATCAATTGAGTAGAAGGATGTCCTGCCTCTGTGCTGGTTTCTTAGTTGCTTAGTGTTAGCAAGGTAGCATTAGATTTGGAGTTCCCATGGTATACAATGCAAAGATGTTTAATGTAAGAACCCTCTTATATTCAGCCCAGATGTACCTATCTGATTTCAAGGACAGAGAATAGTCCCTCTGACTTCAAGGCCATATTTCTTAAGTGGGATGAGATCCTGGGGCTGCCCCTCTTACCTTAGACATCCCTAACAGAGGTGGTTACATCTGGATTCCCTTTCTAATCAACATCCAGTCATGCTGGAGCATGATCCGTCTGAGCTACTTTCAGATGGCATGACATAGAGCATTCAAACACAACTTGTTTTCTGTAAATGGACCTCTGGCTTGTCTTGGGAAGACCATTTCCATAACTGCCCACTACTCTTTTTCCTTTACATTTTTCACCCTTTTCCCCCACAAGATAGATCTGCTTTTGTACCTTGCCTAAAACATACTGCTTCCATCAGGGGTTGCAACTCCATGAAACAGTCAAATTTTCTTAAGCAAAGCTCTCAGGGGCAATGGAAAAGTGAAAACAAATACAAACACATCCTGAAAATCAGTACAGCAGCCAAAAGATCTTCATTTTGTCAGTATTAAATTATCCCAGGGTTTGCAAAGGAAAAGAATGTGCGTTAAGACACATTTTATGCTGCTGTTTGCTGGTCTTCAGCAGAGTTTAGAAGCTTTAGTTAGGGCCCACTTTGCCACATGCTATACAGGGACAAAAGGAAAAGATTGTGCCAGGGTCTCTCTCTTGTGCAATCCTCCTTAATTTAAGAAAGTGAAGGGTTTCCAAATATTAACATTTGAAAGGCTGGTCAGCCATTCACTGTCTGCTGCTTGTCACCAGCTTTATTAATATCATGAGCAAGACATCATTCATGTAGGCAGTGTAGGATGAGCTGAAAAGTTTGCTTGATGTGTATGGCAGGGTGAGGAACATGCTGCCCAGCTGCCACAAGGTGAGTGACCGGTCAGGAGGTACGTCTGCTCCAGCACTCCCCAGGTCCTGGTTTCAGGGACTCTTGTCTGGGGATTTATAAAGGCCTTTTACAAAGCAGAAAATAAACCATTGGCATTACCGAACAAATAAGGCCACCGTTTTTCAATAGCTGTGAAGCGACACAAGCCAATTAAAGTGCAGAACTGCCTCTGCCATGTGTAAATGTTGTGCAGATCCTTGGTGAGTAGCATCTTCCCTAACCTTAGCCAAAGCCTAAGCAAGCTTACAGTTCCCCCTGTAGGCAGTGGAGAGGTAGAGGCAATATCCAGGATTGATTTACTCCAACAGGATTGTTGTCTTTAGATTGCAGAAATGAATCCTTCTGGGGGTTTGAACTAATCCTCTCTTTCCACTGAACACAAATGCTGTAAAAAAACCCTGCAGCATCTTATTTTGCTCCCTCCGATGTGGGTGGAGATGAAATGAGTCCATGGGAAAGCAGGAGGTGGGAACCCCAGGGAACCTGTGGGAATCCCTGGAGCAGCTGGGATTGAGTCTCCTTCCCAGATGCTGTGTGAGGAAGGGATAATGGCTGATGCCTCTGGCCTTTGGCAGCCATCCTCAGTGGAGGGTGAAGGCTCCCTCCAGCTCCTGCCAAAAGCAAAGGGGAAGCATTGCTGGGCTGGATGCAGCCCAGCTCATACATCTTATATGGGTGCTCAGTGGAATGGAAACCTTTTTGCCACCAGCCAGCACCCCCACCCCTCTGGATCTGTCATTCCTCACCCTCCAACTCCATTTTACTCTCACCATTAATCCCCCATATATTCCCAGACTTTCTTCCAAACCCGGCTCCATCACCACAGGCTGTCCTGCTAATAGTCCTTTCCTACTTACAGACTACAGGAAAAGTGCCGAGCCCATGCAAAAGCTAAATATCTGGGTCCTGCAGTAAGCACTAGGTTAATACTTAGTCCAGAATATTTTCATAGTGCCTCATCCATCCACCACAGAAACTTCCCTCTCCTACCCAGCTGCCTAGACCTCTGCAAAAACTGAGTGGGGAAACTTGACCATTGCCTCTCCTGCTGCACTAACCTGTCACCCATTAGGCACATACTGCCTGCAGGAAATTAGATACCTGTTTTGGGCTTCTTCTGGCAGTCATTAAGTGTCAGTATAGTATGTCTGCCAAACCCCTATTAATAAAGCACCTTTTTGTCTGTTGCAGAGTTATGCCAAGATAAAATGCCATTCCCCTTCTACGATCCATCGTCTTTGTGTTTCACAGGTCCTAACAGAACTTTCTTTTCTGTACCATTTCCTGTTCTGCTGAGATTTGTGCAGTGCTTACGAGAGGAGGAATAATGTAAAAATCAGTGAACTAGTCATATAAATAAGAATTACAGGAAAATACTTGTTCTCGTTTATACCCTTGGGGCCTGACTATCCACAGCCTACTACCCTAGGGGGGAAAAGACAGAAAGAGAGAATGTATATTAATTTTGAGCAAAATGTAAGCTTTATGGCACAGTTTCTATCCAAATGTGTTACTGCAGAAATGTTCTGTGACCATCTTGATGGGCTCCTACTTTACAAGTCTAATACAGCTGCTGGGGGGGTGCAGAAGGGACAGATGAAATGAAAAATAAAGCAAACTTCCTTCTTTCATCATTTAAAATCCCTTCACTTATTGTTACTTTTTAGATAGGAGAGGGGAAAGGTATTATTGTGTTTATAATCTGTTTATTAAATGCATTACCCCTCTCATATACAGCACAACCTCCATGAATCTCAAATTATATTACAAAAGATGTTATTAACATAATCCCCTTTTAACAGATGGAGCCACTGAAAGTTGCAGTGGGTTATTGAAACTCATCCAGCAGCACAAGGGGAAACAGCTTTGTCATCCTGTCTCAGGCCAGCACTGCACTGATTAGGGCAAGAGCTACAGTTCATTTCTCAATCTTAGCTGAGAGTCAAGTCTTACTTGACTTACATTCAAGTTTTGGCCTCTATTGCACATACAATATAAAATTTTCAGGGGAAGGGATTTATGAGTAACCCAAATTTTTTACCAAAGGTCATGTCTGTATTGCTTTAAATTATCTTGATTACAATGACTTTTGCATTCCCACTGACCTTCCAAAAATACCAAAACTCAGCCAGTGAACCCAATTTAACTAAGGACATTTAAATACCTATGGAAAAACTCTCCTTCAAGATTAATCTGTTTTGTTTTAAATTAAACTAATACAAATTAAGGAAACTGTTGTTTTTCAATGGAGTTTTCATACACCTATTTCTTGCAATTCATTTATTTATTAAAGAGTATATTTCCATCCTAAGTGTCCCACTGGAGAAGAGCCCCCCTTCAGATGTCTTTGACTCATAGAAAAATCTCTAAGCAACAGCTGGCAGACTGGAAGTGCTCAGACATTTATGATGAAAGGAGATCCCTGAACTCTAGAGATTGGTCAGAGATATTTACTGGGATAGAGATCCTACAAAACCCCCACTTATACCTCTGTCTCATGTTTCTCTGCCTTCAAGCACCCAAGAAATAATGAGTCCATGGGATCCTAAAATGTTTAGGAAAAGATAGGACAATCCATCATGATTTCCAGACTTTAAAGAAAAAGTAATTATTTTATTAGAAAAACTATGCAGAACTCCTAATTGCTCGTATAAGTAAAAAGTAACCTTGAGATGCCTGATGATACATTATTTGCTTTTTAAAAGGTTACCTCCATCCCACAGCAGATTGCTATACGGAGGATGTTAGCATCAAAGCTGTACTACATGCAGAGGATGAGCAAAGAGAATGATGCTTTATACCACTGCATAATACAGAAAAAACACCCCTGAGATGTAAAACATGGATGTAAAAGTAAATAAATGAAAAGCTTTCATGCTGGTCAGCAGGTATACAAAATATCTGGATGTAAGGATACATCCAGATTAACCGACTGTTTTTTATTTTTTTAAGGATACATCCAATTTAATTGACCGTCCTTGCTGCAGGCTGTTAATTATCACACTGCCTCATTTCTAACAAGAGGAAGATACATATACCAGGCATCAGCCATAAATAATGTGTGTGACCACTGGGGGTCACTTTTGGTTTAGAAATCCTCCACTTTAGAGTCCTTTTGCCAGCAGTACAACTTCTGCAAAAGCAGAAAGGAACGCAACTGAGGTTTGCAACAGGTTCATGAAAATTCATTGGAAAATATTTATTTCATTTTAGGATATTTTGTAGCCCAGAAGGGCTTCAGGGAATTCTAGCAAATTATCTTCATAAAACAGCGATTCTCATTATTTTTTTTTCCATATCACAGAGTTTTGCAATGTGGCTATTGTGTTCTGAAAGACAATAACATTAATAAATCAACAAATTGAAACAACTATAGGATTGGGTTAGAGTGAAAAAGAACATATTTACTGTCGTTGTGGCTAAGTAGACACATTACTGACACTGCATTTAAAAGAAGAAAATGTCAAAACTATTAATCTGATCCATGGATCAGATATCTACCGCTTAAAGGCTCCAAGTTTGTAGCTTTTGCCACTGAAGAAGGAGCGAAGAAAAGTGGCAATACCCTGTGTACTGGATTAATTTGTAGACTAATCCTGAAAATCTTACTCCTCTGAATGGTCATCCTTAGATGATTGATACAATTGACTTCAGAGGAAGAGTGTGTCTGAATAAAAAAGGATTTTTTTTAGACCAGCTGCCAATAGACAGCCTCTTTTTGCAGTTTTTTCTTGTTTGCTCAGGCCCTCATGAAAGGGGGCTGCTTCCTGGCCTCCCTTGCTTGGGAGCAGCCACGCAATCCCTTGGCCCCTTGTGTTCCCCATCTCTGCTGGGCAAAGGACAATTTGCTCATCCATTATAACAATGCATTTCAGCAGCTGTGCCACAAAACCAGCGTTACTCCAAGATCAAGCCAAGGTTTTTGCAGAAATCAGAAGACGGAAGGGAAAAAAGGAAGAGAGGTCAAAAGAATATAGAAACCACATAAATCCCTCCATCAAGCATTTTCTTTTTGGTCTTTCTGAAGGAAGGATGGATAATTTATTATGAATGGGCATGTCTCCATTGCTAGTAACAGTGTCTGCAATATAGTGCCTGCTGTGTTCAAGTAACTGCTCTTTTGTGCTGTGGTCTGTGGTTTTGATGATGAACTTTCTGAGAGACTGTAAAGATAAAAATCACAGCTTGCCACTTGCTGAAGATTTAAAGAGCTATAATTTCTAAGCACTACTACTGAGGGATAAGCGGGCTCCTGACTCCTGCCCCTGAGTGCCATGGCAGTGCCACAGAATTTCAGTTGCTGACACCTAAACAAACCTCATGTACAGGCACACAAATTTCCTGCCCATTTCCCTGCAGGACACAATGCAAAGAGGCTCTGCAAAGCTGACCAGAGACTCTCCTTTGCTGTCAGCTTTGCAGGGAAACCACCTCAAATACGTCAGTGACGGGCAGCAGTGCAGGTGTCCAGAGAGCTCGAGGACAGCAGTGAAGGTGTAGCAGAAGGCATCAGCTTCAACTGGAACAATACAGACAATAGGTTAAAGGAGAAACAGTTTCAGGAACTTATTTTTCTCTCTGCATTTGTATACATGACATTATACTGGTAATTTTGCATAAAAACAGCAGCTGATTTTCCTGTGAGGGTGGCTACTGGTACCAAAAGAGAGAAAATTAATTCTGAGTATGGTCTTGGGGTCACTTTCCTTCCTTATTTCATGACCTGCAATCCTAGTTGGGATGTGCCTTAGTTCTAATACACAGTAATTTAAACTGGGAGCATGGGGGCTTGAGCTGTAAGGCAGTGTGCTCTGTCAGGATGGGCATACGCAATACTTTGCAGTAAAATGGGCTCTTCTCTTTTTGCAGCTCCTTTACCCCACAGGCAAGCACAGATTTGCTTTCTTCTCCCACGCTCAATTCCACACCCATTTCTAGTCCTCAACATATGCAGCTCCATTTGCAATTTCTTAATTATTTCTAGCTCTGTGAAATCCATGAGATCCACAAGACCATTTGTTCCCATTTCCTTAACACCTCTCCCGTGTATATAATTTTGTGTGAAGTGGGAGACAGTACTGCATTTCCTGAACCATTTTGCCATGAATACTCTTCTCCAACCATCTCCCCAGCTTGTGCCCATTAACACCAGAGGATGCATGTTTTGGGATGCCAACACAATGGTCCCTTTTCAGGCGCACTCCGTTGTAGCACCTGCAGCTTTGTGTCTGCCTGGGTGATGGTGGTGAGAAGCACTCAGCTGATGACAGACCAGCCCTTATCTGATTGTTGATTTAGAGTAGACGCTCTCTGGGAGGCTGCAGTGTAAGTGCCAGACTTCTGCTGCTTTTCAGGAAGCCTTTTCTTATCTCTCAGAGACTGGGTACTTTAAATGGAAAGAAGTTTTAACCTTTGCCATGACTGGTGAAAGCTTGACAGATTTTTGAATGCAGATGTTTGAAAGTGGGTAGCAGGAAACAAACATGTATCGCTGCTTTCAAAAATCTCAGATTTTAAGGCAACCCTGATTCTTAGAGATGTCTTTGTGCTTTCTGTCTGTTTGGACTGGGGTTTTCTTATGTGCTCTGCTTTTAGAAGTGTTTTGCACTTGAAACCCAGATCTCAGTGTAGGTTTTGCCTAGTCACTCTGACAGGGCTGCTGAAGTTCACCCCTGGGCTGACCAGTCCTCAGACCATGGCCTTGACATGGTGCAAACTCCTGGTCCGGGTGAGACTCAGCTGTCACAGACCACTACAAGGAGTAGGAGAGTCAGAAACAGAGAGGTTAACACGCCACTAGCATTTATAGCAGCATAAGATAAATAAGTGTTATTAAAGCATTACTCATCATGCAAAGAAAGGTTATAATGCAAAGGCAGTGTAGGCAACAGGAATTGGGGGGTGAAGCAGCTGACAGCCTTGACACTACTTGCCTACCACTTACTGCCCTCACAGACTTTCATCCCCATGGACCAAGCTGAACTTTCAAATCTATATTAAGACAGGGCAGGCTTTCAGAGACACGATCTCCAGATACAGAAGGATTGTTGACCTCCAGCAATCTGCTCTAAATAAAGTGCAGAAGGACTCAGTCCCTGGCCAGTTCCCCAGAGAGGTGCTCTGGGAGCTCCTGGGCGAACCAGAGGGAAGGGTCTGGGTTCAATTTACTGTTTATTTTTCAGTAGGTGGCAAGGCAGCACACGTGCTTGATGCTGAAGGAAAGCAGATCTGCAGTGAATACCTTTGAGCCTTATTTACCCTTGCGAAAATACATCCTCCAGTTGCTGAAGTGTCAGCCCTCCAAAATGGGAGCAAGGGGCTGCAACCAGGCAGCATTTTCTCCCGGGGCTGCTGACCTGCCGGGCATGGCAGAGTAGGGCCACCGTGGGGGAAAAAAGCTCCTGCCTCTGAAAAGCCCAAGGTCTGCTCAGCAGATGGCTTCGAAAAGTCCCACCAAAATAAAACAGAACAGGAGCCCACACCGTGGACCCTGTGCATAGGGCAGTAGTTCAATTCTTGTGCCTAAAGTGGTCCAGATCAGCTGCAGGTCAGAAAGCCGGGCAGAATCAGGCCCCGTGTGAGAGACCCTTCTCTGGGGACGGTCCACGGGACGGGGCAGTCCCAGAGCACAGACCATTCCCATCTGCTGGGACGGCTGGGAGCAGTCCTGCTGTCAGAGAACTGGGGGCATCCTTGCTGTGAAGTGCAGGGAACTCAAGGTGACCACAACCGCCGGGTAAATGGGCTCTGACCTCCAGCTGGTCTGAGCCAGCACAGCATCAGTGGGGCGAGGGCAGCCTCTGGCCCCAGCCTGCTCCTTCCCCTTTATGCTGGGTAACAGTTTTCTTGCAGTGTAAGTCTCACAGTGAGAGACATGCAAATGTTTTTAGCTTTCCAAAGAAACCAATGCTAATTAAATTGTTACCCCCCACTGGAATTTGGTAAATCCAGCACTGCCTGCAGCCCTGGAGAAATGATGGTGGGTTTTTTATTAATGACACAGTGCTTTGGCCTGGGACTGGGCAGAGATTGGCAGAAACTTGCCCTTGAGAAGCCAACGAGTCCGTCCCCCATGACAGCATCATCTGCAGCTGTAGCACTGGCAGCAGATGGCAATTTAATTGCAGCAAAGCTTTGCATTTCTAGAAGACTTCTCCCAGTGGGTCTCAAAATATAATACAAGCTTCAGGTTAAATTAACCTAAAAAAAGTTGGGGAGAGAAAGGAAATTAAGGTTACAGTTTTCAAGTGTGCCCATTTACTTTGGGTACCTAGCACAAGTGGCTCATGGGGGGAGTTTCACAGATGCTCGGCCCTTGCAGTTCAGGTGAAATCTGTAGAAATTCCTCTGAATATGAAGGTCTCAAGCCGGGAACTCAGAGCAGAGCTACCTACAATAAGTGGAAACACTGGAAAATAAAACCTGAATTTTGCATAGAGCCATCTGGGAAGTTTGTATTTGATCTAGGAATTAGCACAGTTCTCCTTGTGTCTGCTATGCTTTGACAGGCCCAGTCTTGCTATAAAATTTGGTGATAAAGAGGGTGGGTGGGTACTTTCAATGTCCCTCCTAGATATTTCTGTAATTAAATATGAACAGCAGTGACAGCATCTGCTAGCTAAGCTACGCAGCCCACACTATTTTATTAGTTATCTGGCAAAAAAATCTTTATGGGGTCAAACTGAAAAAAACACCACCATATGGAGAGCTTGGAGATGTTTTAATAATACTCTATTTTCTCCAGTATGTTTTGGGGTTTTTTTTGCTAAACATGTTACTGGCTTTCAGTGCCCACTGCAAAATGTAACTCTGAAAATCCCCCCATGGCCCAGCCTCTGGGGCTGCTGGGGGGATGCGGCAGGAAGGCAGCAATGCCCAGGGACGAGGGGGTAAGTCAGGGAAGGCACCACATCTCCAGCTGAGACAGCCCTGTCGCCTTGCTGAATACCACTGCTCTTTGCCCCAGGCTGGAGGAGCAGAACCATTCTCCACACATGGCCCAGCAGTGGCCGTTTTGGGCAATATTTGGTTGGAAGAGAAGCCCCACAGCCACCCTGGGGATCCTCCACCCTGGCTGGTGGCTCTCCCTGGAAAGCAGCAGCCTGACGTGTCTTCCCCAGAACCACCCCCCACCATCCTTCACTGGCAAGACAGCGGCCAGCCCTATGCTGATGGTGAGGAAGGGACGAGTTCCTCACCAGTAACACATGGCCCACCTGTCAGATGCTTGCAGACACTGTCACTGTCTGTAGGTTGGCAGAATCTGTCACCAAGGGTTTGTCACCACGGAGAAGAGGGGAGTGGGGAAGAGCCAGCCTTGTTAAAACACCAGTGGCACAGTACTGCCAGGTCTGACTCCTCCATCACGGCCAGACCATTCCCCTGGGGTGGACATGTTATCTCCAACCCCTCTTTCTGTACACCATCAATTTCCCACCTCCCCAGCCATCACCTCCTCCCACCTTTGCAGAGTGCAGTCTGCGGATATTGCCAGTACAGTGCTTTCAAGAGGCAGGGATGGACTGGGGAGGCTTTAATCTGCCCTTCCTAGAGCTATCCAGAACTGGGAAGGAAGCTCTCCCCAATATGAGAAAGTACTGTAGCATATACCAGCCTCTCCCCAGTAGAGATATGGGCTAAACTGGTGCAAGAATGGGCTAGAGGTAGCCACTCTTGCATTATCCATACAAAGTTGTGGCAATGCGCTGTAACAATTGTGGAGGATTTATCATTACTTTACTTTCACAGGAGTTCTAGGAAGGCAAATACTTAAGAAAATGGATAACCTGAATAGTCCAGGAGCAACCTGGGCTTCAGATCACACTGCTCGGGTCAAGGCCTCCCTTCCAAACATTCCCATTTCCAACAACACAGATTAGCCACAATTTTCTATTGAAATATCACACACTGTCACATTGCCAATGACTGGTCAAAGTGGAAAAGAAACAGGGCTTATTATGCAGGTTTTTAAGGTAATCTTTTCTTGGTGCTTAATTTGTGTAGTTACCACAAAGCTGTCTTCCTAACTATCTTTCTGTTTCAAGTCTAAGAGCACTTGTGATTAAATTCTCATACCACTATCCCCATTGTGTTATATCGGCTTCTCTCAGTGGTGCATAGTTTATTTGTTATTTTTTCTTTATTCCTTCTCTAAAAAGACAGAAGTATACAATCTCATTCAAATCCTTAGGAAAAGAAAATGTCTGTATGAAATCATATTTGTGTGGTCCTCTTGCAAAATCATGGTAAATCAGAGGAAGTGTTTTGAGGTCTAGATACTTACAAAAACAAATGCTTCTGGAAGCACTTAACTTTTTAATCATATGCTACATTTCAAAGCCTAGGGTTCATATTTTTATCTTTGCATACCTAGGGAATCTTTCTATCAAAGAGCTCTTTACTATGAATTTTTAATATTCTCAAATATATGTATTCTGTTATCCTCTCCCAAGACCACAATTTTCTCTGTACTCTACAATATACCGACATGCAAAAGCACTTCAGGAAACCTATGGAGGCAAATGGTCCTTCTTTTCTGAAGTCTGTAGCAGAAGCCCAGAGTCAGCAACTCCTAAAGGCCAATAGCAGCAGTTTCAAATGATCTGTAGCACATCTATTTCTATCAGAAATCTAATATGCATTGTATGGCGAAGAACATTGTTTATTTAACTTGTAATAAAACTTACATATTTGTTGCAGAACAGATTGTTCCATGAAGCCGTGGGATCCACGGTGTCCCTTGGCAGTTTAAGAGACTTATATGAGAAGGAAACTTAATAATCTAAAGTATACATCATACAAATGCAATAGTCAAAATGTTGTGTAGGACATCTTCACTTTTAATAAAACTGATAGCCAGAAATCCACTGATGTTTGAAGTTTTTTTAAAAAAATATATCTACCTTCTTTGTTTATATTCAGAGTTTGGTTTATACTGAATGCAGTTTAGATGTTCCTTAACACTCCAACCATCTCCTAACTATTCAGTACCTGTCTCTCCACACCCAGCCCCCATTCTGCTCTGTCTGTCAGGGATTTTCAATGTCAATAGAGTTTCCACTTATGTTTAATTAAGAAGCCAACATCTATAAATTATCTTGCTACCCATCAAGAAAACATTCACCAACACACAAATACTGTTTCTCACCATGAAACCAGTGTCCTGATAAAACAACTGGTAATCCTTTTCATCCTCCCTGCATGTTCCTCCAAAGGTGAGACTATTTTAAATCCACATTCCTATCATCAGCTAAACCAATTTATTCTATGCCTTTTACCTTCAAAAAGCAATTGTCTCTGATAACTCCTTGGGTACTTGCAGGAAATATCTGCTCCATGCTTACACACACATTCATGACTGACCATAAACACTTAGAAACCATTCAAAACATTGACATTTCCAGAAAAATCATAGATGTGTATGTCTATAAAAAGATATAGAAAATTAAGGTTATGAAATGAAATCATAAATACTAATTTCAAGACATATAACTAGGTGTTAATCGCATGAATGCGTTTTCTGAAGTAATTTAAAGCCTTGATTGTACCCTTCCCTCCCCCCCTTTTCCTGAAACTTAAGAGAATTCCCAGACCATTCAGTAGAGCTGTTCCTACTTCCACTCAAAGCTCTTTCAGAGTGAATGTATCCTCTGTCTTACCATCAGAAAAACATACTGACCCACATCCTCTCTATCAGTATTAGGCATCAAGCCCAGATCTTAAAACACAGGACCATGCAACCACTGTTAATGGACCATCAGTGCAGATTGTCTTTCATTAAGGCAGTTTCTATCTTACTAAAATAACTATGGCAAGACACTTCTGTATCTGTAATAGGGGTCTCACTGTCTCTTTTCATGCAGACCTTCAGAACTAACATTTATACTATTGTTTACATCATTTTCCCTCCATTGAACCTAAAAGGTATCTTTCAACAGTGCTGCTTTACATGGCCAGTGAGACAGTGGACAAAACAGTACAGAATCAGCTGGGTTTTCTTGTAACATCTGACATACACAAGAGAAACAAAAGAAAGTTTTCTCCAGTCAATTATATATTTTTTTAAATGTCCACAGGTAGAACTAGAACAGACAGCCTAACCATTAATGAAATACAAAATTCAATGGGAGAGTAAAAAAGTTGATGATACTCAGTTCTATCTAGGTTCACACAGCACAGCTTGTTACTTTTTTCTAGAGCTTTAAGTGTTATTTATGCAACCTTAAGGCATAAGCTCTTACCCAAGACCAAGGGGAGCCAGTGAGGGTCTCTGGCTGGTCTTCCTCCTCAGATGACATCCTGAGCCGATAATTTTCCCCCATTCTTTGCACACACTACTGAAACCACTCTTGGTTTCAGCCATATACAAAAAATACTGTCTTCAAGATTTAGCTGTTGACAACAAAGCTCCAGAGAATATAATTTCCCAGCGATCATGTTTGCTTGCTAATTTTACCTGCTGAGGTTCTTGGAAGCACAGTCAGAGCAAGAAACCTGAGCTCAGTAAACCAGAGCACACTTTCCTTGCAATTGACTCTTCAAGTATCCTAATTAAGTCATAAGGTTCAGTGAAAAATTAGAGCCTGACAAACACAAATTCACTTCCAAATAGTTGATATCCTTACTTTCATATGAGACTTTATGGTCAGAAGGTTTGCTGAGTTATAAATTCTGTGAACAGAATATAAGGAATTTTCACTGCCAACATTTTATTACCATCATTAATCACATTTTGTAAGGATTTTAATGGTTTGATTTTGTTTCCAAGACGGGTTCTTAATGTCAAAATCTAATTCTGCCTTTCTGCACGGCTGCACAACTCCACAACCATAACTGCATGCTTGTGAAGGCAGCACAGCTTTTCTGTTCTGTGCAATCACCTTTGAAAGAGAGCCATTTTCTTTTCCATTGGTCCCTTTTGGTCTTCTGTTTCTGTTTGGTTTGATACCAGAGTGTAGAATCCAGTTATTCTAGATCTCACTCTATGCAACTTCAGACAAACTTGCCCAGAAGTCTAACTTACCTGTTAGACTTCTGGTTCTGTGAGAGGCGACTGCTGAGCCCAGAGTCTTGAAATGACTTCTGGCGGCTGACAGGACCGACAGCTCTGTCTCCAAGATCAGGCCTAAGGGAGGCTTTGTGCCTGAGCTGACCACTAATTCACAGCTATGATTCTTTCAAACTCACAACCTTTAGCATGAATTTTATTATTTATTAATCCTCTGTTTATAAGGCACCCGGCTGCAGTAGCTGGTGATACAAAATTGCTATCTAAACCCCTGAACCCTTCTGACACATCTCTGACTTTGGGCAAAGGCTTACAAATCTTTCCACTGAGTTATATAATGAAAGGGCCTATTTATAGCACTTCACTGCAGGAGAGTCCTAGCGTTAGCTACAAGCTGATAGTGATTATCAAATAAATAAATGTGCCCAGATATGTTTTATATTTAACCACAAGCTATACGAAAATTCATTAAGTAGGAAAATAATTCAGTGATGGAAAAAGAAAAGTTTGAAAATACAGCATTGAGTAGAGAAATAGCTTGTTGGCAGTACGTGATCTCTCATTGCTGTGAGTGTCACTAAGCTGGGCAGCATGTAAAGATAGAGAGGACTAAAAAGTGATAGCCCTCACTGATAGTTGGCAGCCCACCAGGCATCGTCAGCTTGAGGATTAGGGTATCGCAGTCACACAGGCTGTGGCTTGACAGTGTGTTGTTTTCAATAGCAACATCATCATCATCTGTACTTGCCTCTGACATCCTCCTTATCCCAAACTACAACATCCAGGCATTTTTAAAGTCTGAAACAGTTTCCTAAAACAATTTATTCTGGGGTCTCAAGAAGAACTGTGACATCTCAGGTGAGAGGGAAGCTCACTGCTGCATGGAGTTGCCTATAAGCTTTGGAAGTATTGGGAATGAGGTGTTATTCTTGTGCATCAGCCAAAACTAACACAGCTGCCAAACTGCTGCAAATGTCTGACAGGACAGAGGAAATGTCAGTTTGCATCACAAGACAGGCATCAGGTGGACACAATGCACTCTTGGCTCACTCCAGTTACTCACTGGGCCGATGGGAGGCTGCCGGGCTGCCCTCAGCATCTCTCCTGCACTGTCACGCAATGTCATGCTGCCAGCTCGGACCTGCTCCTGCCCCTGAAACTCTGCCTCTCTGCCCACTCGTGCCCGTCCCCATTGGACATCCCATCTGATGGGTGACTTAGGATCACAGGACATTGACTTGGAAGACATCTGGAAGAGATCTAATTTTCAGAAAAACTGATACTTATTCAGACTCTGTCACATTTCACATTAGAAACTCAGAATCTGAAGTGGTCCAAAAGACAAGTCACTCTCCAGTTGAAGGATAACGCTTCCAAGAGAAAACTGCACAGCACTTAACTTACCAAGATGCTCAAGTTACTCGTTTCTGTTGTACACCAAATGTTAAGACTGTGAGCACAGAAAGCCATTTATTAGCTATCTGAAAGATCACATTTATTTTCTGGAACAATTTCGGGGAAGGAAATTCAATACAATCTTTCTCATTTCAGCTAAACAGGGAAATACCACACCTAATGAATTTCAATGGCATTCCTTCTTCTGCTGAAAGGTCTATTCACTAAACTTAAAAGATAGGAACCACTGTTTGTTGGAGTAATTTTCCACTGTCCCACCCATTTCTTCTGTTAAATTTGCTTTCAAGCTGGGATGTGTAAGCATAACAATCTATAAGAAATACGGTTTAGATCAAACAATCTATAAGAAATACGGTTTAGATCACTGTAATACGTTGAGTAATGTTTATTTATAAAACTCTTCAAGAAGTGGCTGTGCATCTTTCCCAGCACGCTGTGTGTCTGAAGCCTTTGTCACATCCTGCACCACCCAACTTCTGGACCTTTCTGCTTTCACCCAGAAGCACTAATAGGCATGAGCATTTCTTCTGTGCAAAATAGGTGAACCCAGCCAACTGCTGTTCCTAGATCAATGCATCTGATTGTCTGGTATCCTATGTCCGAGGGTGACCAACACCAAACACTTCTGATCAACATGCCCAGAAATGGAATAATAACCAGATGTAAAAAGAACTTTCTCCATCATTTTCATAAATTAGGACAGTGGTTCCCAACCTTTTCCCAAGGTTGCCATTCCCACCACCGGCTCCCCTTCCCACCTCCCCTGATGCCATGCCCGTGCAGCCAGGTCACTCTCTCTTCGCCTCCTCCCCAGTGATCCCCCACGACCCCAGCAGCTGCTTTTCCCTCACTCCCTTCGCATTTCCCCACTCTCAGGACTTCACAACTTTGGTTGAAAACACCAACTGGGGAAGGAGCAGCAAAGACACATGTGGAACTTGGGGCTGACACAAAATTCGCAGAAAATATTCTCAGGCTCACAGCTCACATAAGCTTCACAATTGTTTTGGGGGGTTCTGCTCAGCTCTTAGCCTCTGTAAGATCCTGCAGCAAGGAGTTGCATTGGATAATTATGCAGTTTACACAGAAATCTTGATGTCAGTTTTAAACATTGCCTAATGATTTCACTTCATGATGACACAGGGCAAACAGGAGCCAACTTCTTTTTATAAACAGTGTTTTTCCTTCTTTCATGAGAAGGAAAAAAACATTTGTAATCATCCCAGAATATTTAAATATAGCAATATTAACTCATGGTAACCTTTGTGTGAACTTTAATTTGCTGAACTGATAAGATTATGTCATTTTTAGTAGAATAATTGTTCAAATTCAAGATTAATTTAAGATATTTTTAAATACAATCACAACTCTACTGTACTGGGACAGCATCACTCACCTAAAATAGTTTTAACTTTCTCCAGCCTTTTCACATTACTACAGTTGCTGTGGGCAAAGCGTATGGAACTGCTCTGATCTATTTTCTTTCTGTAGAGGCTTTTGTCTCAAAAACACCTATGGCAATTTATAGCACCTAGGTAAATGAAATAGGTCTATATTAAGAAAGCAAGAATAAAATCTACCTTACCCAGCTGCTGGGTTGTAACTCTTCTGTTTTGCATCTCCTGCAGAGGTAAGATTCAAAATGCTGCATGTTCAACCCAAACATGAGCCTAACAGGGGATTTCAGACTGGTACACAGTGCTGCCAACTTGCCCCAACAGAGATGCCATCTTGTCTGGGACAGACCTATGAGTTTTATGGCTGATAAAACAACAGTATTTACAATAATAATTTAAGTTCAGATAGAAGCAAATCACACCATCACCAAAAAACTGGTTCTGTGTGTTTGCAAAAGTATGTTCTGCAGAGGTGTCACATGGTGCAGAGTTAATGCAGCTGTTACCGCAATGCTCAGTGAGCCAATAGCTGTTCTCCAAACTGTTACTGGTCCCTATAGGTAGTAACAAGTAAAAAATCACTTTTCTATCAATCCTGCTGTCTCTAAGTATAAAGAAAATTGTTTAATTGCTGTTAACAATGCCACTCAATAGTTTCTATAGCACCCCAGCACCCACTGCCAGAATTGTCCTTAGTTTGTTCAGAGTTTAAGTGCATAATCAACACATTGGTCATGTAAAAAGTGTGAAGAAATTTCCTTCTGTTTATAATACTATGTAAAACTAAATCTAAAATTTCAATTTTCTTGAGGATTTTCATCAAAACCACATTTACATATGAAGCAGCTTTATGAAGCTGCTTTCTTAAAAGCATGGCAGTTGATTTCAAATGTCTTTTTCTCACTGAGCAGGAGTCTTGCTGTTATATCTGCTGCCCCAGCATTCTCTTACTGAGTATGTCAGCAACGGGCAATGACAGCAATTGGACTATTACATCAAATCTCCCAGATTTGTGTCCTCCACAATCATCAGTGGTTATTTGCGGGCTGTCAAAACAGGACTGGAAATGTTATAAAAGCATTTGCAAATGACCAGAACTACTGAGTATTTCTTCAAGTGAAAACAGTAGTAGCGGTAAGGGGTAGAAGACAGTCAACAAGCAGAGGACGTCTGGGACTAGTTCAACTTTTCCTCAAAGACCTGTGTCTGTAAGGAAGCAGGAAAAAGGAAAGGGTATAGATTTTATTTCACAGTGACGTAGCCACTGTATTTCAGTGACAGCTGATGAAATACCGAGGCTAGTTGCTGCGGGGTGGGGATGATGTGTGAGCAGAGGCCTCTGGCGGGAGCACGGCGAGGCAGAGTGGCGGATTGTGCGTGCGGCGGGGAAAGGCTGTGGTGTGGGGGTGGGGGTGGGTGGGTGCCTGCCAGCCAGCGGGACCGTGCTCGCTGCCGAGTGGCGCGTGGTCGAGCTTTAAGACAATTGCAGCGCGTTACCGCTGAGAAACAGCTCTGGCACCATCACTCCTGGCACCGTGGCAGTGGCTGGGGCGCAGACCCCAGGCAGGAGCGATCCCCTGCCCAGCCCCTGCAGCCCGCAGCCGAGGGCTGGGCCCTGCCGAGCTGGGTGCTCAAGCCAGCCACCTGAATTCCCCCCGCCGTGGAAATCCTGATTCCTTCGCAATGCACGCAGCCCCTGCCCGGGGTCCTTGTGCCCAGTGAATCCTAACGCAGCCAGGAGCCCTACTTGCCTCTCAGCTTCTTCCGTGATGCTGCCTCCATTCCTAGCCCCTACTTCCCTTACTCTCCATTTTCTACCCTGCAAATCTCTCCCCTGACCCTTCCTTTGGGTTGTTTGTCTATTACTTGTATCTGTTTATTTTTGTGTGAGTGACACATTTCATCACAGTGTCACAGATACAACCTTTGAAAAGCAGCTGCCCTCTTGAGCAATATTTAGCAACTGCTTTTAGATGCAGCGTGGGAGCTGAGATCTGTACATTCCCTATCACCACAACAGGAGGCACTTGCTAGGTGAGGAAGAAATCCCTTACATCCTCTAGTGTTCAAATCATCACTAATGCCCAGATGATTAGATACCAAACATTAGTGCTTAAGTGCTTGTGAAGAGTGGTTTGATAGTAGAGAGAGGATGGTAAGAAGGAGAATAATGTCACCTTTCCAGTAACCTTCTCTATATTTGGCTACTGTCTTTTGCAGAAGCTGAATCATAAAATACTTCTACTCTGACACACAATACAGAACATACTAACAATACTATCTGCAGGTGACAATAGTGGATGACTAAACCAGCAAGCATGGAAGGCACTAGAGAAGAAGTTAGAGGCTGTAAAAAGTCTGTAAAAGCATGCAGGCAATGCCTTTTATTTTGTTTGCTACTACATTATCAAGTCAATTCATGTGATGGAGAGCTCTCTCTTCTTGTCAAGTCCAAAGTCAGAAAGGAAATACTTAAAAGATTTGTGTATGTAATGGGCATGGGCCATGTTTTCTCACAAAGGTCACTGGGACTGAAAGCCAGTAATTGCCTCCCATGAAAGGCAAGAAAAGAGAAGGGTGGACCTGGGCCCTGGGTTCTCAGCCCTACACATGCACCTGTGGTAAACAACTGCAGCACAGAGGTGTTGCAGCACAGGATGCCAGTCCCACCCAAACAAATTTGCTTTTATTTATCATTCTTATTTATCTGCGTCACTGTATCACCTCAGAGTCCCAGTTGGACACAAACCCTAAGTTGTCCCTCTCCCTGAAAGCTTGTACTCTAAGGGACCTTACCTTGTAAACAAGGTCAAGGATGAAGAAACTTTTGGATGGAGCTCTGGAGAGTGGCTCTTCCTGACTCATTCACCATTACTTGTTTGGCATCCTGTGAAGAAAATGCCATATTTTTTTACCATGTCGGATGCATAGCTGGTTGTATGATTGGAAGTAACTGCATTTTGGTCACACAGTAAGTGCATGTCCTGTCTTACAACAGGATGTGCTCCATCAGACAATGCGCTGTTCAAGATTGTTTCATCATATACAATTTTTTATGTGTATATTGTATGATGCAGAATGATTGCTCTTGGTCACATGATAGACGTATGTCTGGTGAGACCAGGTCCTGAGATGACTGTCCTATAGACAAAATACACTAGGTAAGTCAGTCGTGGAGCAAAAGGTTAACAGTGAAGCAACACTATGGAGTATGATGGTTTCAGCTCCCTAGCAGCTGCATTTTGTCAAAGTTTTGAAGACTTCGTGGCAAATAAGAATGTTAAGAAAGGATGTGATTTATTTTTATTTATTTATTAGTATATGCTTTAGGCCTTTTTTTCAGTTTCTTGGAGAAAATGGATGTCTAAAGACTTGCAAAGCAAATCTCAGATCCAAAACACATGAAAAGTTAACAGACACTTGATATAAGTTGTTACAGGAAAGGAAATTTCAGCCTGTCATTTCTAGTTCTGAGTTCTTCTATAAACTCTTATACCTTTGAGGCTGAGTTATGTTAGGCCAGTAAGCAGTACGATACTTTCTCTTGATCAGTTCAGGGCATTCCTTAATGCTTTCATCCCTTAATCTACTAACTCTTTTCACCCAACTCTTTTTTCTTCCCCCCCTACAAAAGTGTACTTGATGGTGCTGTACATCACAAGACATGTCCATGCAGCATGAACTTTATTTATAAAGGATGAATTAGACATGAATGTCACACTTTAAAAAAGTTTAAATTAACTAATCAACTGGTGAAAACTGAACAGGTAATACTATTTACATAGAGCAATGCTCACCTTCCTTCCCAAAACTTAAAGTGAATTCTCACTCTGAAACAAGGAAAATGAAATAGAGAAACACACTGATTTCTAGCAGTTACTTTGTAAATAGCAATTTCAGTCTCTCAAACTTACAGAACTTATCTTTTCCCTGTAAATGAACCTAAATTAGCTCTTTGGTGTAGTCATACCAATGTCTGCATTTCAAGGCCAGTACTATAATGGACTCAGCCCTGTAATGGCATTTCATTAGTATAAAATCAATGATCCTCCCATTAGTGTATCCAGCAAGAAAGGACTGCCCAAATATTAGAGGTCTTCTGACAGTGTCCCGGATCATTCTTCCTGCACCTGGACTGAGTGAAGTTAACACTGATTCTATAAAGACAAACAAGAAGTTTGAAACTCAGAGGTTTTTTCCAAAAACCAGACAAAGACCATGGTCATTGACTTCACATTTAGAGCGTACAAAATACTGTGATGCCTAGTGCCATTTCAGAACATGTTTTCAGATTTCCACCTGAATTCCTCAGAGTCGTAGTCTCCATTTCTCACGCTTTTGAAGCACCGTGGCAAGAAAATATCCCCAGAAAGTGTATTGGGAGTGTTTCAGTCCTGTGCGCACTGGGCCCAGCTTGAAGTCTGCAGCCAACGCAACATTTTAATCAGAAACCAGAAAACATCACTGTTCTAGATGTAAGTCACTTGCAGGTCAGTCTCATCATTTGATCTCTGCAGTTACTCAAGGTAATTTCAGTTTCAGGTTTAAATGTTCAGATTTAATTTTAAAATCTACTTTATTGACTCTCTTCCTTATGCTAATAAATCCAGACATATAATTATGCTTCTATCCCAAGAGTCCTGTATGGTAAAACTATCCAATGTGGCACCTGTTCCAAAAATTAAGGCTCCAACTGAGTTCCCACTATTAAAGACATATACTTTACAAATCTGCATATAAAAAGCCTACCTGGATGAATCAGTAGCAGTATACTACAAAACTGTAACAATTCCTGCTGCCTTGTGCCAACTGTTAGATAAATAAAATTTGTAAAATAAAATCTGCTCCTAAATTTACATTTTCTATTTCTGGAATGTACCAGAAGTTTTCTAAAACTTTTGCTTATGAACTTGCATGTGGTCTTTTTTTTGTCACAGAAGTGCACTCATTGACCTCCCTTCTGATCCAAAATTATTTCTGCCATGCGGAGTAGTAAGTTTCTGCACCTTTCCCAGGGATTATGAATGACGTACACCAGACAATAGAATTATAAAAGTCACTTCAGAGTTTGGAAATATGAGCATAAATTGTCTGATTAGATATCATTCTAATAATTAAAAACAGTTCTGTTTCTGTAGAGCCTCTCAAAAGTCATTTCATGAGATGGTGGCAATTAGTCTCTTGTATCATTGAGGAAATGTGTCTCTTTTCAATTAAATATGTCGTCCAGTCAGGAAGAAAAGTGGTCTGTCCTCTTTTGCATTGGCAGTCTGGAATTCATCCCGCAGTCGGAACTGCCATTCGTCTTCCAGCTCTAGCCGGACAACAGTCTGGCGAAGGGAATTGCGATCTTGGCAAATCACACACAGTGTGGCACCTAAACAAACAGTTAAGTAGAAGCACATGTGAGTATCCCCACCACCCCTTCACATGTAGAACTCCACCACTTTCACAACAGGAGAAATAAATGGGCTTGGGAGAAAATTAGGACACTCACGTAGGATTGAGGAGAGCTATGTTCAGCTCCCTGTTTATCAGGGTCTTCTTGTGTAACTTGAGGTATCTCGTATTCATCTAGTAAACTGGACTAACAGTACATTCCCTACTCTTTAGGGTAAGGAAGGGTAAAGCTGTCAGGTCTAAGGAGGTGGTGATGGGTCCTGACAGAAAACAAGATAAAGCCCTACATTCATTACTGTTCTAGCCCTACTGATCATTACCTCGTTGAGTGAAAACCTCACTCAGCGAAACACTTATACCACAAGTCAATTGCCATGATGGCTAAGCCCTTTGTGCTTTGCTGACCAGAAATGGTCTGAACATGTCCTTGAAACTAACAACAAACTTCAGCGCTTTTCAGGTTTCTAAACTAATGTGCTGGCAAAGAAGAGTCTGGTCTGTATGGCTATGGACACAGACGAATCCAGAATGCCAAAGGAATATCATATTTTAGTAAACAATGCTGACACCATTTTAACTTGCTTGCATAATTTCCTGGCTTCTGAGAAAAGTGCTTAATTAAGAGGAAATAATTACCTTACCAGCATTCAATAATCTGAATGAGAAATGGTGAGGTAAGTAGAAATGCCCAAGACAAAAGAAAGCTGGGAATATAATAAAAAGAAACAAGAGAGACAGTCGTGTGGTGTTTAATGCTCATGTGGAGGGCTAGAAAATCAAGTGGACTGCCAAAGGAATTGGAGAAGTCTCGAATCAAATACACTTTGTGCTTTACACTATAAAAATTGTCTGGTTTATGCAAAATGAAATTGATTGACAGCCTCTGGTCACCCAAAAAATGCAGTAAAAAAGCACTGCTTTCATTTGCAGTTGCTCTGATAGCCTTGTTAGGGAAATTACAGGCTGATTAAAATGTGGCCACTGCTCCAGAATGAGCATAGACACTGTGGCTTCAGTGGTGTTCACAGGTAAAAGCGCTGTATACCCCAGTTTGCACTTTGCTACACATACCTACATGAAACTGTATTAACTGCAACAAAGAACACAGCAGTTCGTAACAACTCTGCCTGTTTCGAGAAGGCATTTGCCATGGTGTTCTTCCTCCAGTGACAGTTACAGCTGTGAGTGAAACAAATCCCCAGAGCGCTAAATGCCTAAAACAGCAGCAGAACAATCCAAAAGCAACTTGCAATGTGACTGCCTGCAATACAAATGGAGGTTACTTGTCTCCAATGCCATCCACCATCATAAGGACTACATGGAGAAACTGGCTGTTAGGAGTAAATTTTAAATGAGCCAGCTTCTATTTCCAAGGATAGTAAATAAATTTTGATGGAGGCTTGTCCATCACCCATTTTCTATTGAAAATTAGAAAACCTGCAAGAACACAATAAGTAAATGCTTCATATACAAATATTAAATACTCAGTTTCAAACATAAAGAGTTCTGCATAATGATGAAGATCCACCGTTCCTCCCCACCTAGAAATCTGCAGAACTTATAGCAGTTATATACTGGTTTACTGCATTAAAGATCCAGCATGATCAAGCATCAAAGATGGGTGGGACATATAAAGACAAATATGAATACATGCATTTACATATATATGCATGCATATTTTCATATAAAATAAATTTTCCCCAGGTTCCCAGAGACCAGGTCATATAATTTTCTGTAATAAAATTATTGCAGCTCACCTTTAAGAAAATGAAACTTCTTCAAAAAGCTAGCTACAACAAAGGAGTCACAGAGGTATAGCAGGAGACCACTGAATGTCAAACTGGAGGAACTGATATTCAGAGAATGAGGCCGAGAACTCACGTAGCAAACTGCAATCTGATTGGGAGAGGGGGGAAAAAATGAACATTTTTCAAGCTTCTATTTAAAGCTAAGGCTTAATACCAAGCTTTCAGTAGTTGTGCCTGATTCAACTTCAGACTTGCTTTGCAACTCCAAATACTGTGATCTTTATAGTTCCTTCCTAAACATCCCCCTACTTATTAAAAATCTACATAAAAGCACTATTCATAACTATATGTTAGTTGTTACTACTCGTTACTATTATTAGCATGTTTTAGATACCATAGGGTTTGAAAGCTGCAGTAACAATAGCTCCCCACAACCATAATGCTGTGACCTGCCCAGCACAGTTTATCTACACGTGAGTAAATATAGTAACTATGCAGTTGGACATGAAAAGAACACTTTAGAAATTACTAATTTCATTTACATTACAATAGGAATACTCAAGTCAGTAGTCCTGGGCATATGCATAAATGCATGAGGTTTCCTCTTGTCTAGTTTTTTTTTTTTTTTATGGCTACTCTCCAAATCCACTAGGAACCAGGAGTATTTATATCACTCTTTCATGATTTATAAATTTAAATTAAGGAATATTCCACATAAGGCTTTGTTTACAAAGTACCATTGTACTACTGAGTTGGGGCAGACCGTCATCTGGCATAAATCAGCATGGTTCAGTGGAGGAAGGTTGACACACAGCAACTAAGACTCTGACCCAGGATGCCTATATTTATCCATATTCCTTCAATCCTATTGTATCATATTCCAGCTCAGGTAGCAATTCCAGAACCAAATTGAACTCATTTCATGTGCTTAAATGGGTTAGAGTTGAAATAATGAAATGGATGAAGACAGTAACAGTACAGTGCCCTTCCACACAGTTCAGTTTTCCAAACATGGTGGAAACATAGACCTGTAAGAGCTCAGTCAGAAAGGAAATTAAAAGATACACTTCAAAATGTTCTGGGAGCAGCATATATGGGAAGGTCATTACACAGCTGTTTTGGTAAAGAAGTTTAGTAAATCCGGCAAGACTGAATTTCATTTAGTATTCAGGTCAGGTGAAAAGGTAAGAACAGTTTCTCTCTCCTGAACACCACCACCTTAGTATCACACTACTATCCAACCTACATTTGAGTTTAAGTATGACCTTGGCTTCAGATCCAAACTCATCAGAGAAAGGCAACAGCTCCTGAGATCTAATGTCAGCTTCCCCCATTCTGTTTTCTTGGTATTTGTTTCTCTGCCTCAGCTTATCAGTCAAAAGTGAACTAAAATATTTGTATTTTGAAGTGCTTTCTAAGGGCTAGCTAGTATTTGTAAAACTCTCTTGTGGAAGAAATTTGATGTAGGAAGGGCCAAATTATAGCAGCTGAGAAAACACTTCTTAAAGACAAATGTGCTCTGTGTTAATACAGAATCTAATATAATTCACAGGCTGTATTAGTATATAGGAGAGTTCTCCACGTACTTTATTTGAAGCCTCTAATAATATGTCTATGGGACCAAGAATTTTATTTTAATATTATAGGGATCTAATATCTGATTTTTCAAAGGCTATTTAACTAATATTAAGGAATGTATCAATAAACTCATCCAAAACATAGTCTGTACATTTCTAGAGCTGGTTGAAGATTATTTTGTTCAGTACCTGTGGTCCTAAGTTAAGGTAACAGTCCACAGATAGCACTGGATTGCTATAATTCTTCAGTGAGAGAGGGAAGAAGCGATGGCTGTGATACTGGAGGTATTTTTCAAGGAGCAGTTGAGCAGGTGCTGCCAAGAAGGTATGCTTGCTGTCAGGAGCACAAATGTACTGGGCAGGGGAGATTGAAACTGGAGTGTCAGATACCTATGAGGAAAAAATACTTCTGGTACAGATCAATCCTGAACAAGAAAGTTATACTTATCTGAACTTTGGTTTGTCTAAAATATATCTCTATCCTACAAATTTAAGATTTATATAAAAGCAAAGTCATTCAACCAAAAATATCTGCTATCAAAAAGGTTTCAGCCTCACAGAATTATATTTGTATTTATAGAGTCTTTAAAGTTTCTTCTTTGAACCCAAAGTACTCCTACATAGGAACTCATATGAAGATGAGCAATTCAATAGCTATAGATAAAAAAAAGGTGAATTTGCACCAAGAATACTGTGGATTTCAGAAATAAAAAAACCCACAAAACACAAGGCAGACATACCTCATTACTAGCAACCGGTGATGCACCAAGATACCTCACCTCTCCGGGTTACAGGGTACAAAAAAGGAAAACAGAGTTTTAACAACAATGAAGCAGAGATCTCAGTTCCCACCTTAGACTTAATGTGGAAGGATCGCTGTCCTCCTACTGCAATTTGCTTTTTCATGGCACTGAAGTGATTGAACCGACAGATGAGAAGGCCAGCACTGTGGACACGCAAGTTGAAGTCAACATCATCACATGTAAATCTGTAAAGAATAAAAGCATAGCAGGTCAGAGGAATATTTCTCATCACATACTAACAAATGCAAGGACTCAGGGTCTTTGATCAGCGCTGTAGAAAGGACAGGCATCAAATATACTGACCCTCCACCAGAACCTATCAGCTAGAGAAAGAGGCTTCAGCTTTGTAATAATAAACTGGGTTAGAATAAGTTCAAGACCAGAACAAGGAAAGGAACCACATAGGGAGGGAAAGGACCAGAGACACGGAGGAAAGTGGAAGGAGAAAGGTAGTAAATTGGCAGGGAAAAGACCTAGGAATTAAATTTTTTTTTTGCCTTTTATTACAATAATGCAGTCGTAGAAAATAGCTACATAGAAAACACATACAATACTATACATGTTACTACCCCAAATAAGGTCAAAGAAATTATTTCCTTTGACTTCCACAGAAATGGATGAGGCCCTACATTTGATTTGTCAAATGCAGAGGTCTCTGACTACTCGCTTTTCCCTTAGAATATGAATATCCATTAAATTTTTCAATGTTCCTCTACAGAAATAATGTCATTTTACATTAGAGACAAAAACTATTTGAAGACAAGGAGTCTTTTCTGAATACAACAGAACTGCTGAGACATAGGAATAAACTAAGCAGAATGAGGCCAAACACCCCTGAGCTAAATTTGACCCATTTTGAAAGTAAGATGGAACAGAATAAAAGCTAAACTTCTAAAGCTGACTAAATACAAATACTCTGGCCTTCGGAAAATTCATTCTCAATTCTCCATTTTGAATGTATACATTACACAGCAAACAGGATGATGTGCAGAACCATTGAATTAATATCCAGGGTTTGGCTTTAAGAGAGCTGAGAAACTACTGCAACAGTCAACATCAGTGAGAAACATGGCACTTAATTACAGGTTTTTAAAATTTTGTCTTTGATCTTAGTAATATTTACATGGATATTTGGTAGCCCTGACTGTCAGTGTCTCTGTGTTTTAAAATGTACCTTTTTCCTTGCCAGCGCAGGCTTGGAATGTCATGCAGTACTTCAGGCTCAACTGCACCCACACAGAGGATTACCGCGAGCCACGCAGGGTTTACAGACACAGGCAGGAAATGGGTGGTGTGATCCGGCATTCCTGACATTGTAACATTGCTGCCTGTGTTCCTATCACTTTGCTTTATTGTTGTTCTCTTCATTAGCCCTTCATAATGCTTCATAAGGTAATACAGTTAGACAGCCTGGAAGCACAGTTCTGTACTAGGAGATGCACGGGAGCAAACTTAAAACGCTCTTTTAAAGTGTAAGGCTGGTGATGACAGAAATTTAAGGCATATGTTTATCCACAGAATAATGAAAGTAAAATTGCTTCCCTTCAGTTATAAGTAAACTTGGACTTCAGAAGACATCTTCCTGAGTTGGGAGAGTTCTCCTGAGAAGTACAGTGCCTGATGTTCGGATATCCAAGTCTAGGAGTGTAAAGCCATTTTAGATTATCTGGGGTATCCCACTCAGTTTACTGAAAAACATATGTAGATTTCATGTCATACCTGTCAGCCCCATATGGACTTCTTGCATATTCTGAGGTGCCTAAAGACCGGCTTTAGACAAGTGAGTCCCACCTCTAGTGATGTTTACTTCATTCTGTTGTAATAAATGCTTGTCCCTCAGAAATGGGACCGAACCCACAGTTTATTTCACATAGATCAGTGAAATTCTGTGAGATGATGCACCTAGTGAATACAGTTCTGGTAACTGTGGTAATACTGTGTATTATAAACTGATATATCTTACGTGGCACAATAGATGAAGAAGTGGGATTTCAGAGAGAGCTGGATGTGCAAAACAACCATCCATGTTAACGAGGTTTATTTATTCCTTTCTTCTGATTGTCCTGAGGAGCACACATGCAGTATGCTCCAGTGTTGTGCTACTCAGGGTAAAAAGCCCAGCCATATCTCAATTCCATGTCACAACAAGACTTGGTTATGCACCATTCACCCATAAACCCGTTTCCTTTGAAAGGGAGTGCAGGTGAGCGGGCAGGAGGGGAATTACAGGGTTTGCCAAAAGGCCACTTGGACTAGACAACTGGGGGACCAGTGCTGCAGGGCACACTGCTGAGTGTGTCCCCTGTAATTGAAATATGACTGTTTATTTGGAACTATGGAAAATAATGTATTTTTAGAACCGCTCGCAATTTGGGAAGGATTTGCACCATCAGTAAAAAAACCAAAATCTGTCTTTGTCCCATTAACAACTTTCCCCCCCCCCAAAAAAAAAAAAAAAACAAGAACCTTTGTAAAACTTTCTTTATTTGGTTCATTATTTCTGTTGAAAGATGTTACCGATCCACTTACCTGTTCTGATTGTACTGTACATTCTGTGTCAGATCAACATTCAGCATAATGAAATCATGCACATGGCAGCATGAGAATGGTTCCTTGATCTCAGCCCTGTTTGTTTTACTGGACCATTTCCTCATACCAATTAAGGCATAGTGAGTGACATTGGGAGTTGCTTCAATATGTTGCAGAATTTGCTTCAAGGAAACATTTCTTTCAGTCCATGCATAGTCACTACAATAATTACAAAAATGTGTTAAAGTATATGGAGAATATTCAGAATCTCATTCAGCTGAAGAGCAATACTTAACAGTTGAAAGTAGTTATGAATATCAGGTAGATAACTTCAGTGTTGTATGTACTGTAACTTTGTCTCTCACTCTAATAAAAATTTAACTAGTGTTTATGTGGTGGGGACTGTTATGACAGATCTGAAACTTAGTCTGGATCTTTCAAAATATTCACTCAAATATGTAAACTTTTAAAGTTACCTGGATAATGTTACAAATGACCATGGGAGGGTTGCTGACTTTGTGCCATAACTTAAGTGCAAAGTATAAGATCCTCCTAGCCCACCCCTAGAGTCCATAAATCTCAGTTTTCATTGAGTTTAGTTCTCTTTGAAGGTTTGCTGTAAATCCTGTATAGCACCATTCTGGGAATAGATAAAAATATCTAGTACAAACAATGTCATAAAGTAATGAAAACAAAAAATACTTGTTTGGGGATTTGGGGAGCTAATAAAGGAGCCATAGAGACTGGGACTGTGGCACAACTTGCACAGAAATGTCTTTTAGCTTCCTTAGAAAAATCCTGTTAAAAATGTACATTGAACGCCCATGCTTGCCCAGTGTATCAGGGATTGTTTACAGAGTGTGAAATCTGCAGTCCAAGTTCCAGTTGGAACCAGAGTCAAGCTATACAGCAAAGGCTGCAGGGCACTTAAATCCTCACGAGACAGGAATGAAACCCAGACACTAAACTATGTGCTATGCAAAGGCAGATATCTGGGGAAGGTACTTCTCTCATTAGGAAAATATTATTCTCAGTTTGTACAGGGTAAAAGTTGTAGCATATGAAACGTAATTTTAAATCTGATATGCGGTGAAGGACTAAAAGAGATCAGCTGAATAAAACATATATTACTCTATTTACCTTTTTCTGTCTCCTGAACAATCAACTTCTACAGCATTCCACATAACACAGGAGTCATCTGAAATTACAATGAAAGGCCAAATATCCTGGGGTTTTATCCCCAGCTCCTCCTGCCGATTTCGTTCAAGCTCCAAGTTATGATAAGACAACTCTTTTATCAGGAAGTGCGCAGCACCTGAAAGCAATGACATAAACCATCAGATTAAAAGTAGGGGCAGAAATTGTTTGCTTTTAACTTGGAAGCCCTTTGAAGTGAATATTTCTGCAAACCAAGGTATGAATCACTCTGAAGATTTTAACATCCTAACACTCCCCAGAGCCAAATTACTATGTCACTTGCCAAGCACGTGACTTATCGGACCTCACCGGGAAGCACACAAAATGAAGCCTGACTTCTGTGGTAAAGATTTGCTAGGGTCTTAAGTGTTTAGTGGCTGATTCTTTTAACCTCACAGGTATTTGGCTCCACTAGCATCTCTTAGTGCAAATATCTAGAGATATTAATTGACCAACTGAATAACATGGGAACAATTTCCCCTGACAATCTACTTTGAATGTTTGTCACTACTGCTGTCTGTAAGATATACCACCAGTAAAAGCAAGCTGCTGAATATTTCACAGATATTATATTAGCAGAACCTACCTAAGAGATGTATCTAATCAGTGCATCACTGCCTATGCAAATAGTACATAATTTATTTCCATGATGAAACAGAATAGGCAACTCCTTCTGAATTAACACCCTCGGCTCCCTTTAAAACCAACAGAGTAAGTATTTCTAGGGTACAATTAATCTAACTTGTTTTGGGTGACCTGGATTAAGTGAATTGCATCTTCGACTGTGACACATTGTCTTCAAAGAGAATCCAGATCACCAGATCAGATACACTAGCTACAAGGTGTGTGTCTACATTTCACTGTCAAGTAACAACACCCCAAGGGACCAAGTCATGTGTCTGCATTTGTTGGAACTTTTTGTTACACTTACCTACTCCTGCACTGTTGAAAATGCTTGGAAGAACAAGCATGATGTGGTTGGGCCAATACTTCTTATATATGGCCATTTCATATTCCTTGACAACTAAAACATGCAAATGACTGGCTCCATCCATTGCATGATATAAATTGAAAAGCCCATGTTCATGACGACCAGTGGTGGGAGTAAAAGTGGGGCTTTTTATGTAATCTTCACTCTGTAAATAAAAGAAGTGTGAGCTTCTGTCTTGTTTAAACAAAGAGAACCAGATCCTTCAGGAGAATAAATCAGATTCACTGACACTGGACAAACTGCTACATTTTAAATCAGCTTAATAGGAAAATAAGCAACTTTTACAGAGCTGGGGAAAATAAAACTCTATCACTTAGCTTACTTGACTGGTGAGAGTGTGGTGGACTGGATAGGACTGATAACCTTGACCTGCCAAGTGCATGGGACCTTGAGGCTAGATCTGGAAAAGGATTTGGG
The DNA here is from genome assembly GCF_018691265.1 of Tyto alba. Taxonomy (NCBI): domain Eukaryota; kingdom Metazoa; phylum Chordata; class Aves; order Strigiformes; family Tytonidae; genus Tyto; species Tyto alba. The sequence continues at coordinate 35,428,255 of NW_024881316.1, read as the reverse complement.
TCCATAGGACATAAGTTGGTAAGAAACACCTTGCTCCAAAACTGCAGTACAACCCTTCTGACTGGCTATTACCCAGTCTTGAATGCACTGAAACTCACTAGGTGCCTCCAAGGTTGACAGTACAGCTTCTGAAAGCCCTGTTTCGACAGACAGCCAGGACTGTTCCAGTCTGGGCAACTGATTTTAGCCTGGTTCCTACTAAGGTCATTCAGGACTCAGATTGAAAGTGTGTCTCTTTCCAGAGACTCTCCAAAGGCCTGACAATTCAGCACTCCAGATTTAAGCTGCCAAAGCATGAAATGATGGATTTGATGCCAGTGGAGTTCAAAAAAGGGAATTTAAAGTGGATCAAGAAAAATATTTTATAATGGTTTAATAATCTAAGTCTATATCCCACATCACTTTTCAAGCTTGCAGTAAGATTTCAGGCACCATTTCGGAGCAAGTGAGCAAAAAAAAAAGAAGAAAAGGAAGAATAAATGGTTTTGGCAAAGCCTCAAAGCAGGTCAGCGGCAGAAGCAGGAAAAAAATTCACAAGGACCCAGTGCACTGTTCTGACTTCATAGCCAAGCACGGGTTTACTGGGTGAGGAAGAGCAGGAGGTTTCATCCTCACATTGCACAGTTGCTGCTGTGTTGCTGCCTGACTTCTCCTGTTTCAAGCTTGAACTGGACATAAAAGCCCAAACTGGAGGGTGGTATTGACTCATTATTGTTTTTTGAAAGCAGCTTATTTTCCCCAGGATAGAAGCTTGCTGCTATTCCACAAATTGCTTCAGTCCTCCAAGCAATGCGGCCTGATCACGGCACAGCTTCATCTCAGACATGGATATTAGGAGTCACTGTAAAGGTCAATGTCAGAATTTGCATAGCCTGTCAGATGGATGATCTTACAAAGTGTTTTCTACAAGCATGACATGTGATTCTTTGGACAGTCTTGAATCCATGACAGAGATTCTTTGAAAGCCTTTTTTTTATATGAAAGCAACAGAGCATTTATGCAGAATAAGACAGGATAATCCACTGCCTTCCTCTGCAGTAAAAAATTGCTTCCTCTTAGTAACTGTATGATAAACAAAACCATGTCTCTGAGGCTCATTGCTGAAACCACTCTCACTTTAACATCTTAAACCCATAACCAAAGACCTTTTGCCCCAGATAAGATTGTTTATACCAAAGGATCAACCCTGATAATGAGCAAAAGCAACAGCTTATGTGTGGCTTGATAGTTTTGCCTCATGTCTCTCTTTCTGGGAGAAAATACAAGCTTAGTATCAGGAAACCTTCATTATCTCTTGACAACAGGACCAGAAGTGTAAAGAATCCTAATTCACCAAATTTTAAATTGGGTGGTGTCTCTCTCCCGTATAAGGCCATAAATATAATTATCCATCTACCTTATCTGTGACTAGTGGTAGCCTCATGCTTTCCAATTGTCTTCCTGGTTGACTAAAGACAAAATGATGCTCCTTTGACTTTGGAATGATGAAATGCAGCTGGATCTCTTCTCCCAGCATAGAATAGGAAAAGGCAAATGCATGCAGAGTAGACTCATAAAGCTGAGGATAGGAAAAAATAGGGTAATTCCAGTGGTTAGACTCAAACTACAAGGTCGCAGTGTAGCAAATACAGATTTATAACATTAACAAACAAGACACAGTCACTTACTGTATTGCATTAGATTTGCATTACATTCACTAAGTGTTAAGAAATGCCCCTAGGCTAGAGCATACACTAAAAAAATTATAAATTAAACTATTCCCTCTTTTGAAACCATTGTTTCAGCTTCATCTTGCAGATGGTACCGATACTTACAGGACACTCTCTGCTTTCAGAAATATTGACACATAAAAAAGAGTATTTGCATTGCTAATGACTTCTTCCTCACATCTAATAGGCAGCAAATTGGAGAGTTACTCTGAGTAATAACAGTCTGTACGCCACATATAGACTAATCTATGATGGGCTACTCCTGTAGCATCTTTTGCAGTTACTCAGGTGAAAATGTAAGCAAGTCCCAGTGGGAAAAGTTTATTGGGAAAGTAGTTTTAACCAGTAGTATACGTGTAGAATACAGATCACAACACTGAATAAGCTAGAGTAAATGAGGCAACAATCAGTTCTCTGATGTCCCCAAACCTGCAGTCTGGTCAAGGCAGGCAAATCTCAAGAAATAACAAAACCTGTAAATCAGCTGTTTTTAACACATACTAACTTCTAAGCCAACTGAAATACGGTGAATGTACAGTGATGTTTGGGTCAAGTCTGCTTCAGTTTCTGATCTGCAGAGTAATATCTGGAAATCGTTACCTGGTACCTGGGATTGAAACCCATATACTGATGACACTGTTCACAGTGATGGTAGGTGTTATATGCTGCATACTTGGACAATCTCATCCTAGTTGTTTGACGGCGTGTATACATATCCTCCTGTCTCCTGCTCATTGATCTATCTATTAAAAAAAAAAACAACAACAAAAATGTAACATATATTCAAGGCCAGCATGCATTCCCTTGTGACAAACCTTCTGTCACTGTAATTAGCTTCTAGGAACAATGATGGGATTAAACACATGCAAAACGAACTATGAATTCATTTTGAGCATAGTATGTTTTATAAATTGCTATATACAGCAAAGGGGACTACAAAGAAGTATCTTCAAATTCATGATTGTGATAATTCTGTACAAATTTCACATAAGGCTGAGGTACAAACGAAGCCAGATTATTAGAATTATTATTGTTGCTGTTTTTATTATTGGTTGAATGCTTGCAAAACTAACAAATAGTAAAAAGGAGTCTTATGACAGACATTTGTCATCCTGTGACAGACATCACAGTAGATTATGTGAAATGAACTTGGCAGATTTAGTAATGTCGATCATTAGCAAATCTCCACATATTAAAAAAGAGTCTCCTTTGTGGGACACTGAAGCAAGATGAAATGCAATTTCTGCTGAAAAGGACTTTTGTTATGTTATCTGGCCAAACATTTCACTCAGATTTGCAGCATCAGATCAGGTTGTGCAATGTTGTTTCTTGTCCTCTCAAGTTTTGAAAATCACTAAGAGTGGAGTCTCTCTGGGCAGCCTACTCCATGGTTTGACCACTTTTATTCTGGAAATATTTTTCATGCTATCTAATTGTAATTTCCCATGTTGCAACTTATGTCGGTTGTCTCTTGTCCTTATGCTGTGTATCTATAATAGTTTGTGCCTATAAATTCCCATTAGGAAGTTGAAGACAGCAGTCAGATGCCCCTGCCAGACTTCTCCAGACTGAACAAACCCAATTCTCTTCAATTTTCTCTGTACATCATGTGCTTCAGGCCGCTATCCATCTTGGTGGCTACCCACTAGACTCATTTCTATACTGCCCTAATCTTGTATAGCTGCAGAAAATTATTCCATCCCAAGTGCAAGATCTTGGATTTACCGTTGTTGAAATATAAGAAGTTCCTGTTCCTCAGGTTCCTTCCTGGAGGTTCCATTGCTCCAGCCTGTCAAGGTCTTTCTCAATGTCAGTGTTATCTTCCTTCATATTGACTGCTCCCCCCAGTTTGGTATCATCCATGAACTTGCTGACATTGCATTCTGTCCCTTTGACCAGGTTATTAATGGCAATCTTAAACAGTATTTGCCTCATTATCAGTCTCTGAGTATTGCCATGAATATCCAGTTGTCAGTTAGATTTGTGCTACTCATCGCATTTTGAGCTCAGTGGTCCAGCCAATTTCCCACCCACACTACAATCCACCTATCCAAATCATCTCTCTCCATATTTGGCTATATGGATATCATAGAATGCAGTGACAAAAGCCTTGCTGAAGTCAAGATAAAACCACTGCTCTTCCTTTGTCCATAGTGCCAGTCATCTCATCATAAAATGCAATCGTGTTTACCAATTACAATTTGCCTATGATAGATCCATTCTAGCTGCTCCCAATCACTTTCCTGTCCTTCACGGGTCTGGACATGGCTTACAGGAGAGTTTGCTCTATAACTGTTCTGAGGACTGAGGGTAGGTTGACTAGGCTGTAATTTCTTCGATCCTCCTTCTATCATGTAGAGGAAGGGCATAACATTTTCCTTTTTCCAGCCATCAGGAACCTCCACCAACTGTCGTTACCTTTCAAAAATGATAGACAGGAGCCTCACAATGATGTTGGCCAGCTCCCTCAGCATGCTTGGATACATCCTACCCAGTCCCATGCGCCTGTGTATGTCCAGCTGGCTAATTCAGAGGACTAATTCACACCTCAATACTCCATGCATCTAGATCTGGATATATGCATCTCACACCTTCCAAACTTAAACCAAAACCTAAAAAATAAATCTATAAACACTTTTAAGTACATAAATAATTTTACCCACATAAGTCACTCCGTTGCAACAGAGCAGGACAATGCTACTACATAAAAACATTCAAATACACAAACTTTTTGTGGAATCAGAGCTTTTAAAATGAAAGACTACCTATGTAATATTCCATAAAACATTTATAAACCTCATATTTTAGTGCCTAATCTGGCAAACTTCAAATCTTTTTTCACTATTACTTAGTCAAGCGCAGTTCTGATAATTTCACTCAGTTTAAAAGTTTAACGGGATTCTCACATTAAAAGCAAATAAATACATATATATGTGCACCAATCTACATTTTTCAAATTCTAACCTTCACTGTTTATAGTCTGAAGCTTTGAACAAATCAGACTTGAATCTTCATATTTTGGGTCATGGATAGTGTAGTCAAAAGGCATCTTCTTAAATGTCTCCAAATCTGGCCACATATCTCCAGGCTGATGGTAGTATTGATCAGATTCTTCCTTTATGTCTATGATATTAGAAAATAAGAATTCATGTAATTACAATTTTTAAAGTTCTTTATATTGCTATATATGGCTTCGCTATGCCATTCTGAGGAAGTAATATTATGATGCATCAAGATGTTCACCTTTGAACAAATGTACCTCACACTTCAATGTAATTCTGGCTTTTAAACCGTTGTTTTCAATTTAAGATCTCTGCAATCCTACTGGAGCAGTTGGTGGGATGATGATGAAAACAATGTCAAAGATCTGGTAAGGCTGATCTACCTGCATCCAGGCATTTGGGATCTCTCCACTGACCACTGCGTTTGTGAACTCAGCTGAGGAAAGACATGTTATTCTCACTGAGGAAAAGAAGCCCTTTTAAAGCTTCAGAAATTGCAGTATTAAGTATAGTGCAGAGTTAAAGTCAAATGCTCCTTCCGGTAATAAGAGAGTAAGCAAAGGTAATTCACCCTAGGATAGGAGAAAAATAGTAAGTGGTATTGGTATAATGTGCAGTGAAAATCATGCCTTTTTCTGAAACAGCTTAACTGACATAAAACCCCAGATGTACACAAGTCCTTACAAAATACTTTTCTGCCTTTGTCAAGATGATGAAAGATCTGACAAGAGTAAAATGGACAGTAATGAGGAGTTCCGTTTGGGGGTCAGCTGTAAGCCGCTGTACAGAGCCGTAAGTCCATGTCTGTGAGTATAGATGAAATGATTATTTACAACAGGTGAGACCCTGCCTTCTGGCACCCAAAGTAAATATGAAATTCAAGTGGAATTAGTCAAATGGTGAAATTATCTTCATGTCCTGACTGTGAGTTACCTCTAAAATCCTGCCTAAAATACAAAGGATAGCTTGCACAAACCTCTCCTGTAGCAGACTAGCCACCTTTCCCAGAAGTTTTGCCATAAACCTTGGGTGATAGCTGCCTCTTTCTCGGGCACAGCTCAGTGTGGAGGAAGTCTCCTGGATACTGCCCCAAAAAGCCCTCAGAGACAAGAGCTGAAGCACAGTCCCACAGTAAAATGACTGAACGGCTTCCAGCCAGGGTCTGACGGAGGTAACACCCACCCGAGACTCTCCACAGCTGACTGTGGGCATGCTTTTAGCGCAAAATTAGACATATACCATAAAATATCACCCGTATTTTTCTATGTAATCCAGCCCTTAATTACAGAAATACATCTGAAAACATAGGGGAGTAACACTGTAAATAAAGGAAGTTTGACTAAAATTAGCTATTAGAGAGCAGGAACTGTTTTCCTCCCTCATGTAGTCTTATGTACTTAGAAAATATGACATTGCTCCTCATGGTATAAATCTGCCAGAATTTCACTGATTCTTTTTATATAATTTATCACAAAAATTCATTCCAATTCTAAACTCAAAAACAATGGCTGGTTTGATATACATAAATGTTGTTCACTACAAGAAAAAAAAAGGTATGTGATTTTCTTACTGTAAGAAGACTAAACTCTAAAATGATTAATAAAATAATAAAATACGTTGAAGATCACACAAAAATTTTCTTAAAATATTTCAATAATATAAATTAATTGAAAAGGTGAATGGCATAGAATATAGAGAATACTTTTCAAATTAACATAACAATTTCCTACAATTTCCAGAAGCAAATACTTCTATATCAAGAACTTACTGATGTTGATTTCTTCCTCATCATAAACATCCACTTCTGTCAGTCTAATCAGCATTCGGGACAAAATACTGAGGAACTGCAGATAGGCACCTGTTTTCCCTATCTGTAAATATATAAATTAGAAAATACGAAAGTAAACTTTCATTTTTCAACATGTTACTTTTCCACATATCTGGAAATTGCACCTGCAGTGAAACCAGATATTAATATTCAGCGCTTACATATCCCTGTATTTGTATATTCCTTGGCATAAACGAAATGCTTAAATGCTCAGCACTTTTGTTCTCTCTAAGCAGGAACCTGGTTTAGAAAATGAATTTTATATCACAGGTCTAATTTACAGGCCCACAGATGAGGATTTTCTCTGCTGATGTTGTAGTTTCTACATAGGCAATGAACTTTTAAAAATCCATACAAACTTATAAAATATTCTAAATAAACCTCCTCAAACTACAAGATAACTCATGAATTACCTCAGCCCTTTCATATTTCAATAATTGTCCAGTGCACTGACTGCTACTGAAGTACACTGACTATCCTGAAGAACAAAGTGGCATGCATCTATAGAACTCGTGCAGTCCACTTCCACTCCTGGAGGACATGGTATATATAACAATGGGTTGCTCCACCTCTTGTGCTGTAAATATATTCTTTTCCTTCCACTGTTTTAAAATTATCTTTTAAATGCCTATTTTAAAATTATCTTAACATTGTAACTTTCTCCTTTCTTTTTTACCCCACCAACACACTATACACATTTTCTCTTCATTACACCAAATAGTATTGCTGTCTTTTTACAGTTTTTTCAGCTGAAAGGTATAAGCCACAGCCAATTATTTACTCAATGGATTATTCTGTGTCTTCCACATAAAGTTTGCTGATGATAACATCAAGTAAATAATGTCATAACTAAGAAGACAGCTTTACAAACAATTACACTTGACCAGGAAGCAGTACATAATAGGTTTCAACAAGAAAAAAAGAGACCAGCAAGCTCATGTCACTCTCAAAGGAGATGAACAGGACGTGATTTTCTGTGTGTGTGTATTCTTCAGCCTCAGAATGGCACTGATGTCCAGTTGACAACTTAAGAATAATGTTACACCTGCACAGGGGAGGTTGACATGTAGATCAGTTATGACACATTCTGCTACAACTGTCTGATTTCACAAAGTGGTATCAGATTTTAGACTAAGTTTATATTAGTACTGAATTGAAAACCCAGCTTCACTACCATTAGTGCTAGGACATGGCAGAAGCACAGGGAGTTGAATTACTAAACATAGTACTGAATTTAGAATTTTCCATATCTGTCAAGTGAAATTTTCATTTTTTCTCAACATTTGAGAAACTGAGGCTTTGAAGGTGAAGCAAGAGTGGATAAAGATTTGTTTTGGTCAAAGTTCAGTATCCATTGTTCTTAATAAATCAGACTGCACTTTAAACAGTTGTTTGCCGAGGGTGGAAAAGGGTACCATTATCCCTACTGAGAATCAAAGAAGCCTTTCAGATACATGTGGTAGACCATATGTTGGCACACAGCTCTCTGTTATCCATGAGTAACAGAGAAAAAAAGTGACTTTGAATAGAGGAAATGATAGTATGGACCATAGTCAGCCTATGGACCTGATGTTTCTAACTCCCAGTCTGGGCTTTTATGTAAAACCCATTGAGACTAATGAGAATCTTTCCACTGACTCTGGAACAAGGTTATAAACTTGTCTGCAATGGCTACTGATTGGTAAGCTAAACAAAAACATCTTATCTCCTCATTTACAATCAATGTTTACTCCAGAAGGGAAGAACCTTGAACAACTGAATTTGTAGCATGACCAGATAGGTAAATGCACCTTTAAAAATAACTGTATTGTTTTCTGTATGTACCATCTCTAGGCAAAATGGAATTGCAGAGTGTCTTTGTTTGAAAATACTGAGTAGCTGTCAACAAACAGAGCTTCCACATCTCCCCAAAGAATCCTTGCGTCATCTGTCATCACCTCTCTTTTTGATAGTTTGGGCACTGTAGGTAGAGACAAAGAGATCCTACTATCAGGATACGTACAACTTTGAAGCATAAAGCCCCATATTTGTACATCCTCCATCTCCCAACTGCAACAAAATAGAAGATCCGCAAAGAAATTTTAAACTAGAATCATGATTGGGCTGTAGCTTTACACATCTATAGAGAAGCCTACCACAATGCTGTCTTGATCCTAATTAGTGCCTCTGGGCTTAAGCATGATATAATATATTAACAATTACAACAGCTGGTAAGGAAGTACTCTGAGCAAGGTGTTTTTCTCCATATCCTGTCCTTGCTCTACACGCAAAATCAGCAAACAAGAAAAAAAAAGAAGGAAGGAACCTGGAACTGGGCTGCACTTTTACAATTCCTGAAACAAAATGTACATGAGGGGTGCTGCTACCATAGAGAGCTGTGCTTTCCAGAAAGATGTTCCCCAAATATGTGGCAGTGCCCAGTGACCTAACAGATAAGGCACCTGGGGGGGCCAATATTCCCACATAACGGAAGTATTACTCTAATTTGTTCCTATCCACTTGAATTTGGAAGACAGAAGTCTGATGAATCACTTGGAAGAGGAAAATCCCAGAAGACTAAGAAGTAAAAATCTCAAATCTTATGAAAACTTATGATAACTAAGGAATTTGGGGCCTGCAAAGATTTAGTATTTCATTTTCTATTTTCATCCTTAGTGCAAGGGATGATTTGGCCCATAAAAAACTAAGAATATGTTTACCCTACAGCTCTTCATTCATGAGGAACATATCTGTAGATGAGCAAGAAGAAGGAATATGAATTCAAATTCTTCCCGCAGAAAATTCAAGTGGTACGAAGGTCTAGTTTTTGTGTCAAAGACATACATTATCTAAGAGGAGTGGAAAGCTCTCCAAAGATTTTGACCGCTGAACTGTATTTGCCATAAAAATCAAGGATAAACTGAAAGCAAACTGTCTAAGAATCTGAGAGAGAGATATTTCAGTCAGAGAAATTACATGAGTGCCTCCATGCTTATTCATGGAATTGACATCCAAATGTGAAGTTGCAGCAGGTCTAACAGTAATGAATTCCTTTTTTTTTAACTTGTTCCAGACACCGGACACCAGGACCCCTAGAAGTACCTTACTATTCTTACATGTTGCTATAAAGTGTCATCTTATGTCAGTGTTCACATTCAGACAAATATGGCAAAAGGGGAAATAATTCCATAAGGCTTTTCTATTTTAATTTCCAGGTGAGATAGTTCTTCACATACCACAGTAATGGCTTTCAAAATGGGGTCTGCAAACCAATGGTTATTCACAGAAAACATGCTGATGTCCACAGACAGCTGGTCAAATGGTGCTGTCTCTTCTCCTTGTTTCCACTTGCTACATTCTTCTAAAACACATCTAACAACAGATATATTAAATATTTCCCTAATATTTTTCCTACATAAGCTGAAGGGTATATAACTCCATTGTCATAAGATTTTAATAGGAGTAGGGGAAAACAAAGTAATATGGACAGCAGCTTTCTTCCTTAGAAAGTGTCTTAAGACCGGCTTGCTTCGTTCCCTGGATGTGATTCCAGAGGACTGAGCCATGCTCATGAGCAGCTTCCACACTTAAGGAAAATGGTAGTTCTAAATTGTAATATCCAGTTAAAAACCAAACGTACAAAACCTTGATTTGAAATTTGGGGAACTTTAAGATGAGTGTTTCTAAGAAAAATATTTTAGCCAATTTAGGCTTCCTTATAGACATTTTCTTGGATGCACTAGGGACTAGATTTCTAGCCATAGATATAATACATGTTGTTCATGGTGGTGCATATTTATTCATACTCACTAACCAATGGCTTAACTTCAATGATTTGAACTAACTTGCAGATAAATATTTATATTCTATACCTATCCAGTTTTCGTTGCATTTCCTAAAGCCTCTCATAAAAATAATGCACGTATTGCCTTCTAATGTACATAATTGCCTTCTAATGTACATAATTGTCCAGTTAATATTCATCAAATCTTCTAGCAAAACATTTTGAACAGTACAAAGGGTAAAATGTCTCTGTGAGAGAAGGGTGAGTGTACTTTATTACTAATTACCCTGACAGTGAGAATTATAATTTTGGTTCACTAATGGGCCTAGTTTTCTTCTTCTGCTGATTTCATATTTTTCATTTTAGCCAGCAAATTGCTTCCTGATTTGAATTTAAGTAAAGTAATTGCTGCCCAATAAAGAAAAGAACTACTTTCTAATTTTTGAAAAGATAGTACTCTGGCAGTCTTATACTTTGGCTGAGACATTATTAACACTCAGATAGGTGTTGTCTAATACTTGCCTGTGCTTCTGCCTATAGCTCTTCATTCATTAAGCATTAAGTCCATGTAAAATATTAATATTATCAAACACAAATATGAATAAAACCTATCTCAGGAAGCAAAATTATTTCTTCCTAAAAAGAGAAGGGCAACTCTAATTTATAGATATTTTCTTGTAACTATTCCCTAGAAGAAACACTGTACCTTAAACCAATAAATAGTCAACATATTTTTACAGCTCTTTGTTTGCTTTACAGGAGTTTTTAGTACTTTGGGGGGTTAAAATAGCGAAGAAAGCAAAACTGCTGTCTTTTTCTGCATATTGAAATTAATAGATTTTGATACTTAGGAAGAAGACATGATACTACTAACTTGATGCATGTGAATTTGTTCTGTGTGAAACAGGTATATTCCTCAGAAAGAACTGAGGAACATAAAATGAATGAACATATGATGAGTGTCCTTTATCTAACTGTATGGCCCAATGCAAGACTAGGAAATAACCTGCATGGTGGAGACAGCTGAAGAAGAGATGGAGTTTCACATAAAAGAAGTGATATCAAGGCTGAAATTCACCGCTGTACAGAGGGTCAACAGGAGTCTTATTCAATATATGAAAAAAAAAAAAAAGGTTCAATAGTGAAAAGTGGTGAATACCATTCTCTGGAATGGAGCTGATGAATAAATAAGCTGCCTGTTTAATTAATTAGTTAAATGGCAAGTACCAAGTGTGTGTAGTATGCTCACAGAATTCTCTAAATGACTCTTCTGAGAATCATAGATTTACATTTGTGGCCTATAACCAAATGAATAGCAAAGAAATATTTACTTATTGGCTAATCGGGATATTTAGGGTGGCTTTGCGAATAGTATCTTTGTGGAGTTTGATGCGTATGCATATGAAATTCTAACAAAAATTGCCACAGCCTGTGTTTTCCTTTGAGATGGAAATGAACATCTCTCTACCAGAATGTATTCATTTTTATGCTGCAGCTGAGTATGAAATTCAGTTTCTTGAGCACATAAAACCTCAGTCTTTGGCAAACATGGACAATTTAGATCAAAGGCATGGACAGTGAAAAACTGCTCACTAGAGTACTTTCTCGAATACTTTATTAATGACAGTAACATTTGCAGGAAGTCCCAATATGAAAAGGCCATTTATGCTCTTTCTACATTACTGCACCATAAATTTGGGTGTACAATGGATTACAGTAATTTAACAAATAGCAGTATGGAGTTTCCTTTTGCAATGGATGGGCATAGAAGATTGGATCATGTGGCCAGTTAAATCAGTAACTCTCTTCAGATGAATTCTTTGAGTTGGTGTTACAATAGCTGGCAACATGGGTCTTTGTCTTGGTTTGGATTTATCCTTTTTGACTTCTGAGGTTCACAGGACATATGTGTGCACTCAGTAGCCCTGGTGTCTCTTCCTATCCTGTTGCTTTGTGCTTCAGCAGAACATGAGAGGCACAATATTACCTTTAGCATGTAATGTGTGCATTGAACTAGGAGATACCTTGCTCAGAGATAAGTGCTAAATGTTCTTAGAGAATTTAGAAGTGAAGGATCTTCTTAGGACTATACCCATTTCCATGTATCTTTTAAAAGTAATTTAAAACTCTTGGGTCAGCTACTCATCTTGTAAATATGGCTCTGCTAATGTTGAGCTGACGTTCTTGCATGTATTATTTACAACAGCTTCTATTTCTGTCTGCTGTGCAGAGGAAAAAGAAAAAATAGCTTAATTACAAACTCTCAGCCATCTTCAGATTGATCATAAGAAAGTGGTTATGTGAAGATCTTTGATCCTTATTTAAATGTAAATTAATATTCAACTTTAACAAACTGAAATTATACATGAAATCTATACCTTAAGCAAGCTGTCTTTAAATGATTTAATGGAGAGGGACTGAGAGAAAATGAACATTGCTACAGCTTCATTGTCCTTGAACTGAGGCTAACAGTAAGGAAAGGAAGATTATTTTGCTGGAAAAGATGAAGAAATAAAGTAAAAGCAACTTATTCTCCACCAAAAAAAAACCCTTCAAGTATGAATAATAACAACTAATTTATTTCTTCTGAGATTATGGTAAAATTAAACAAAATAAATCAATAGTAATACCTTGTTCTTATTACACACCTGTGGTGGCCCACTCAGCAGCAGCCTTCTTGGATGGAAGGTGTCCATTCTGCCCTCATTTCTATTATTGTAGTCCATATGGATTGGCTTGGGAACTGTCCATTGGCGGTAGTATAGAGACTGCTCCGTGCAAGTCATCATCTTACTCATAAGAGGACGAAAAGAACTTGCCCACATAACAGAATGATAAGGCAAGAGGGAAGATGATTTGGGAAGTCCACTGCTGTCCGTAGAAGTAACAATGTCATAAACCAGTTTGGGCAGGAAAACTATGGGAGGCTGTTTTGATGCTTTGGTCATGGAGCATTGAGAGGTCTGTAGGATGAAGGAGTTATGAGTAGGTGCAGAGGAGGAAGAAGAAGAAGAGAAAGGTGAGGAGGAGGATAAGGTGATGGAAATGTGGGCACTTTTTATGTTTTGTTTCGTATCCAGCTGTTCAGTTACTGGCGGCAAGTGTTTGCTGATTGTTGTTTGTGCGCCCTTGTCTACTTTCTGCTTCTGCCTTTCATAGTTATTTGTAGTTTCTTCAGTGCTGTTGCTTAGGACTTGGTGGGGGGATTTTGCTGTATCCCCTGCTGCAATTAAAGGAGGAGATGACTCACTGCAGAATGCTGTAACTAAAAGAAAATTTGTATTTCAACACAGTGCAACTATCTCTGCTAGTCAATGACATAGTTTAACAAAAAAAAAAAAAATCATTTAGATAGAGTATCCATCAAACATTGTAATCCCGCTCCTGTTCTTGCTTTCAATGTTTTTCATATAAGGAGTCCTAATGGGACTAGTTTGGGGTATTCATCTTAATGCAGGAAGTGGCTTTTAAAGCACTGAAGTACATAGGAAAGATGTCAGTAATTGTCCTGTCCTCTACTTCCCTCATCCATTCCTTGCTTAAGGTGTTCATCAGATACTTTCATCACACAAGGCAAATACAAAATTACTGCAACCATCATTTAAAAGAGTGTAAGAAAATAAATATTCCCATGCTATTACACCATCAGACTACAGAAATGTCTACACGGACTGACAACTAGAAACAGTTCTCTGAGTCAGCTCTGATCTGACACTCGTGTCTCATCACCACAGCACTCTGAGACAATAGCACCTGGTTCTTAAGTCTCTGGTCCTACATAATGCATTAATGCATTCATACAGCTTTTGGTCAGCTCAGAGCACATCCTGAACTCAGAAGTGTTGGCCTTGAATATGTCACGTAGATCAGCTAATTGCTGATTTTCTGTTAAGAGGTATATTTTTCCTTATATATTCTAATTACTAAGATTTCTTGAAAGTTTAAGGCCTCATTTTAAGTGGTTCTGAGCAAATAGTAAGATATACACTAACTGCATATTAATCCAAAGTAGCTACTAAAGGACATTAGCAATAAATACAAAAAATATCACTGGCAGTATGAATGGTTATAAGTAAAACCACTGCAACATCTCTCAAAATACCAGTATTGAAGAGCACAGAAAGAAAACAAAGGAAAAAAGGTTTCTTTAACACAGACAATTTGAGGCTACAAAGCCACAGGCAGGCCACATGGACACTGTGGAACTGACAAACAGCCGGACTTTAAAGAAGAACAGAACATTTTGATAATTAAAGTGTTGATGAAGCTTATCCAAATGTTTTCAAGCTTTTTGTCCTTTTGTAAACACCACTGTGTTTCTACAAAATAAACCATTGACCAAATATGCATGTCACAATGTTGAAAACTAGAATTAGATCAAAAAGAATTTACTGTCGCTGACAAAAAAAACCCACGTTTTTAAAAGCTGCATGAGATTGCAACTTCTATGAAGTTATGGTACAATTTATATCCCCCACTTCTATTCAACTCTCCTCTTAATGTCACCTACATAAAAAGCATGTAAAGAAATTTATCAGACAAAAGAGCTTTAGTAGTTCTCAACGTTGCCTCATGCTTTCTACATCAATTTACAGATTAAAAAGAAACCAAAGATTTAAAAAACTATCCACCTCCAAAAGATCTTTCAAACAGTGAAAACTTAATGAGTGAACATTCCAGAGCAAAAACAAAAAGAAAAATACCAATGAGAACAAGCATGCTTTTTCTCCTACAGATTTTCAAAAGATTTTTTTTTAAATGTGAAGCATGTTTTCTTTTTCATAAATTGTCATGGCTTCAGTGAACACACTCAGCTATCACAGTACTAACAGGATTCATATCTCAGTGGCACATATAAAAGAAGTGCCCAGTTCAGGTGCCCCATCCAATGATTATTTTTCAAGTAAGAAAAGGTCTTATTTCTTACATTTCAGAAGTCAGTTCCTCATTTTTTTAAAAAGTTACCTTCAGTGATCCCATTAAAATAGGCTTTACCAAAATCTTAGTGATTTATACTTTTTATTATTTATCTAATAAGCTGAATAAAAGGTCTTTTTTTATGTCCTAAATGTAACTTAATAGAGATAATCTTAAGGTCTTACTGGAAGCTTTTGAAGAGAGAGATGACGATGCAGAGTCATGGGAACGAGATCTTTCTCTTTTCATAGGACTTCTCTTTTCTGAAGTAGAACCTGTTTCATGTATGGTAGTAAGGGAAAACAAAACCAAAATATTATTTAAGTAAGCCTGTAAGAAAGCACAGCTACATTGTCGAAGTAGGGAAAACTACACAAGACTTTGTGTGGGTTTTGTCCTCTTTCTGACACTGTTTTCAGTATGGAGAATATCTGTTCTTACCATGTAATATTGGACCAGCCTATGGTCTAATCTAACTATGGTGAGCTGCAATAGCTTCACCAAATCAATGCTGCAGCAGCCACGTAATTTCTAGGCATGTCTCAACCATGTTTTCTCTTTCTACCCATGTCTTACTTTCCTCACTAATCCAGTGTCGGGGAAACCAACAGGCAACGAGCTCTGTCAGTACGTTATGAAATTACCTCCTACCCCATACATTACAGCTTTATGGCCAGATTATATCTCAGCTTTTGGTGATGAAAATCCACATTTGGATGGCCACCAAGGATATTCACTTGAGGTTCCTAGCTCAGGCTACTGAGTTAAAATGCATATTTCTGTACAGTTTTACCATGATAAACAGAGACATAAGCACTGCCAGCAGAAAACTTAAGACTGTAAGTCTATCTCAAATGTTCTGAATTGGACTCTAGAAGAGCATACCATACTTCATGGACTAGGAAAGCAGCCTTGCTATTAAGATGCCTAACAATTTAGGAGCCTATTTGACCCAGATCACATATATTCTCAGCATACTTGACTAAATGGACAGAAGCACTTACATCTGAAGTAGGCCTCTACTGTAGACAATCTGAGTATGATCTCAGGTATTTCATTCTTCTGTGCATAGTACATATCTAATTAACGTAAATATTTTTGTTCTTCTTGTTCTGCTATCCTTATTATCAATGAATAAGAACTTAATAGGTGAACAGTAACCAGCTCTCTTCCTTGTCATAGAAAAGGAAATGAAGGCAAGCAGTTGAGATTTAAATAACTCACAGGGATAAAAATTGCTTGCTTTCCACATTTACAAGGCACAATAGACAGTGAAGAAAAATGTAAAGAACTTAATGATAACTGATAGTGCCCATCAACTATCACTCAAAAAAAGCACCAACAGTTCCTGAGTAAATTATTGTTGTTTGTTTACACATTTACAGGTTCCTAATTGCTCTCTTAAGAAATTATAAACTCACCAACTCTACACTGTTAGTTTGAATTCATGGACATTTTCAAGGAAGACACAGAAATTACTATGGTCAGATATATTTTCTAGCCATACTACTTAATACCTCACAAGGTAGAGACTACTCAGCTGTACTATACACATTTTCCTTGGGAGGAATCTTCATCATCGTCAGGGTGTAAGCCTAGGTTTGGCACCATCAGTCAGGGACAGTTTCGGTGGAGCTGCCCCTGGGTCACTGCTTCCCAGACGGCAAAGCGCACACTTCCCTGCGGCAGGGAGGGCGGCACAGCCCAGCCCAGCCCTCCTGGCAGTGAGCATCACTGGAGGTACCCACTCGAGCTCCACTCTGTGGCTGCCAGAACACACAGGATAAAGAAGGTACAGAGGCAGGGGAGAGAAGGGACCCAAAAAACAGCGAGAACAGACACAGCAGCAGGACTGCAAGAGATTAAAACGTGGCAGCAGCAGTCCCCAGGCAAGGAGGGTGAGAAAACAGGTTCAATGAGAAGAAGCAAAGCTGGGGAGCAGAGGTCACTCAGTGAGGCTAACTCCAGAAACTCTCACCAAGTAGGTATCCATACAATCATGCTTTTTCTAATACAACCCAATCATTTTACAGCTTCTTTTATTATCACTAGTAATAATACCTTCTGTCGCTATTTCTTCATCTTCATTATCAGTGCTGCTTAGTTTCTCTGGGTCACTTTCTAACACATCATTCACAACTGCTTTTTCTGTGTGAATTTCTGAGCTCACAAAGTATGCTGCCAAACCAAGTTCTTGCTCCAAGGTTGTCCTTACCAAAGACGACGAATTTATTAAACGTAGGTCACAGTATCTCAGTGATCTGGAGAGAAACAAGAGGGGCTAGTATGGAAACTCACTATCTATTCCTTTATTTCTTTTACAAACACAGCCAAAGGAGAATTTTTTCATAATCTGCTTAAACTATGGATGAGATAGAACACACAATATCTTTTGTGCTTAGTAAATTTACCACTGTGGTGCAAATACTTTTTTTCTTAATCCAGTTATGCAACTTCATCTAGTGCACTGAACATTAGAATCAGCATAGGAAAATGAATAATCATTTGGGTTCTAAGCCTAACACACAGAATTCAGTTGAACATACAAAAGCATTTAGGGCCCCAGGGCATCCTGTCCGGCTTGCAGTTGCCATTCCAGAAGGCACTGATCTCTCCACACATCCTGTAGCACATATGCCAGCGTCATGCAGATGTCTTGCCTACCCTAAGGTATCTAACATAGCTATACTTTTTTTTTTTTACATACCCTTATTATTTTCTCTAAACTGGGACAACTCTCATAGTACTTTCTGAGCTATTCATATCTTCCTATAAAGAGGAGGTTATTATTAATAATATGGGGGTTGTATTTATGATATAAAAGCTGCCAAAAAATGGAAAGAAACATCTTGACACTGAAATCTGTTTTCTTTCCCCACAAGTAATTACACAGTTAATCTTTAGTCATGTGGTAAGCAATGGATAAAAAAACTGCTGCTGAGAAAATACTGGATCTTCTTACCGTGGCAAAGACTCCCCTTGTGGATCCATACCACTAAAAATCAATATACAAGGCAAACCTTCCAATTCCAAATAGGTCTGTGGCCTCCAATCTACATCTTCAATTTTCTGCCAGACCTGTATAAGGTAAGAAACGTTGTTGGACATATCTATAGGGCACAAATAAAAATACAGAAATATATACTTTTATCATTCATTATATGAATCAAGTTGTACAATGGGTGGATGTTCCACCAAGGGAAGTCACAGAGCAGAGCCAATTTCAACATAGGTAGATTGCACAATTCCTAGAGCACTACAGGTAGCAATCTCTTAGGAGACTGGGACAATATGTTCCATTCTGAAAAGCCTCCCAGCTTCCCAGCTGCATAGCACACACTGAAGCCAGGGCACAGAGGGGTAGAGTGGATATGGTACAAGGGACAGTAAAGCTGAGTAGAAGCTTTGGGGGAGACGAGAGTACAGATGGTTGCTCTTGTGGCAGATAACGTATGGATATCTGAGTCCAAAAAAGAAAATGAGCTAGAAACAAGACTTTTTCACCTTAGAGGAATAAGGGAAAGCAGGAAGTATTCAACATACAAATACCACTGCCCTCACTTGCTACCCTCTGAAGTCTTCGGCTCTCCCCCCACAGCTATCTCTTTTCCTGATAACTTTCTGAGAAGTTCGATAACTAGACCTGTTGTTTGTCTGTTTAGCATCAGGCTATACTGCTTTACTCACACCAGTCAGTCCTTTTTGCTGTAAGACTTATCTACAGATAAGGAGTACACAGTAGGACCAATAGTATGACAACTCAGTCTCTGGCATTTGTACACGTACCACTATTATGTATATCAGAGAAGATAACCAGGATGTGATTCAGAACTAATACTGATTTTCAGAATAAGGTATGTCTAATTTATAGCAGTATTAGGCCCTGGATAACAAATTACTTCATCTAACATGTATTGAATCAGATACGGTACAGAGTGTATCATATATATTATACCATCCTAGAATGTAAATACCTTTTTGCTTTGGTGATCAAATGATGGTAATTTTATAAAAAGCAAGGGAGTATCAGAGGCTTTTGTTAAACAGATGACTCATGATTCTGGACCTATAGGATTTAAATTAATCCATAAACCAACACATGGTCCAGAAAGCATGAAGTCCTGAGCTGTGAATACCAGGGTGCTCTAGGACCCATACCTAGCATCACTGATTTGGTGCCTTCATGCCACCTGCTGGTGACAAGAATAATATAACTCAACTGGTCACTGATTAAAATCTTTTTGCACTATGATGATTTTGTGAGAAAATTCTGCTAAACCTGTGACCATTTTATTTGGCTTTTTTCCTTATTGGTCATGTTGCCTATAGATAAAAAAAGTCAAGCTATTTTGGAGGGTTGCTGCTGGAAGTCAGGTTCTAGCCGGATTAGTCAATACTTCATTGAGTATTAACCAGCAGTAAGACAGTAGAGGTGTCACAGGCAGTATGTTTAAAAGATAAAAGTCATGCTTCTTACAGTAGGGGTTTTTTTTACTAGTAAGACCCACACATTAGCTCATGACCATAACTCTCACCAGTAAAGTCTCCCCACCTACCCATCTAATGAAGCTTCCCAGTATGTGTTATTCTGCAAGTTACCTTTAGTTGCTCCACAAAGTGCTTCCCTATTGTGATTCCAGAATTAGGATTTCCCAAGATTATTTCAAAGTTATCTTCAAGAGCTAGTCTTTCTCTTACATTATACAGACGTTCATATGCCACTGCAGCTAGCGGAGTACATGGAATTCTCAACACTACCATGAGGCCATGGCCACTAGGACATTGTCTTGAAGAGTTTATTAGGTTTTGGGTGATTTCCAGAGTTTCAACTGAGGTGTAATTCTTCATCTGAGAAAGACCACACACTGCCATCATCGCTGCAGAGTAGTGTTGTATGAGGACAAAAGTCCTTATCACTGCACTGTGTAATCTGGGGAACCTGAAATAAATGGTGAATTAAATAGTGAAGTATTAAAAGTTAAAGTTGAAAAGCTCATTTTTACAAAATATAGTAAACTCAGGATTTTCTCCTGTAAAGAATCCTTCTTATCTACTATTCAACTGAATCTCACCAAATTGCAGTTGGGTGGTCTTTGCAAGGCATTATTTCACAATCAGAACTGATGTTGTCTCTTCATTTCTTAGTAAAGATTTACTAAGCAAGTAGTCAGTAATGTTACATCACTTTAAGTTAGCAAGACTTTACTGCTGTTATAAAATTTATCACAGAATATTTGCTAAGGCACTCAGTAATATCATAAAACAAAATTATATTCCCTTATCAATGAGAATAGTATTCTTCATTATGTGTGATTTTTAAGGGGTAGGGAGGGGTGGGGGGGTTGTTTCTCTTGTTTTCTTACTAAAGCCCTGAACCAACTTACTCTTGTTTCCAAGAGGGCTGAACATGTAGGCAGCATCCAATGAGCACTCCAAGTTCCCAAGCCCAGGTACACCCTGTCTCAGTCCCCAATCTATGGAAGGGAGAGACATGGATATGCAATAGCTTCCTGTGCTCTGATTTTCGCAGAAATGAAGCCCAGGTGCACAGTAAAAAGAGGAACTATGGCTTGCTCAGAAAAGTGCCTGATATGTGTGATCAGAGCTCTAAAGCACCCTGTAGGAAGCAGTTAAGTGTGGCCGTGCTCAGTCTCCCACTTAGCAACACAAATTCACAAGCTTTTACTTGTCCTGTCTCATTCATCTTACAGATCCCAAAATGTTCATCCACAGCTGCACGCATGCACATAATGTGTCACTACTCTTGCAGTGATTCTAGACTTGCTCCACAGGTACCAAGGAAAACTGATGTTCTACGTTCAAGATCTGATGATCCTCTGAAGTTTTATCGCTGATTTAAGTGTACAAACCATACTGATATGTCTACTTTTCTTTGTGGTCCAAGTGCAGTAAACACAAATTCTATACATCAAAATCAGGCAGGGTCATCAAGTGAAAACATTGCACAAAAGTAATAAGACATTCTAGATTACATGATGATGCAATGTTAGATTATTATAACATAGAAGTAGATACTGATCACAAGAAGAACATACTCTAAATTGGGCTAAACAGTGGGTGTGTTCATAGTAAGAGGTAGCCTAGACTGATTAGATTACAGGTCAGATATATACAAAAAAAGATCGAAGGAGAAAATAAGAACGAGTGAAATGCCCTTGCATACACAGATGATTTGTGAGACAGCGAGTGAAAAAAAAAAAAATAAGAAGGCTTCTGGTTAGTAACTCAAGTCACTAGAGTTCACCTCCTGAATTTCCTGTGCTAAATAGAGGGGGATACCATACCTCTTTCCCAAAGCCATGACAATTGCTTCAAAAGAGCTGTCATACCGAAGCAGTGGAATACTATGTCCAGAGAGGGTAGAGTCAATGAATTCTGACAGTCCAAAGTATTTCTTGTTTTCATGGTATAAATCTACACCCTAAAGCAAATGAAGCAATAAAAATATAAGGGTACAGTCTATCAATTATTAATTTACAATTGAATAACCACTATTAGCAATCACATTCTCTAATAACACTAATTAGTAATCACATTCTCTAATAAGCATACACCTACTCAGACATTAAAACAAGGAAAGAAACAGAATTAATTTTTTTGAGACAACAGAAGTTTGACCCAATTTTTCCTTGTTTCTTTCTCTCTCTCCTCACATATACACAGACAGAGCAGCTATGTATGGAATAAATATGCACATATATGAATAAAATCAATGAATGTACATATATTTATGCCATAATGCATTGGAGACAGATTTTCAG
This sequence comes from Tyto alba, assembly GCF_018691265.1. Classification (NCBI taxonomy): domain Eukaryota; kingdom Metazoa; phylum Chordata; class Aves; order Strigiformes; family Tytonidae; genus Tyto; species Tyto alba. The sequence continues at coordinate 35,406,254 of NW_024881316.1, read as the reverse complement.
ATGGTTTCCACTAAGGTAGCTCAAAGAGCTACTACAGTTTACATAAGATATAAAAGGAATAAAGAAAAAGGTGAGAAATAACAAGGCAAGCAAAGGGAAGAAGAATTTGCCATAGACTGAACAAGAAAAATATGCCATGCAAACTTCATTCTTGTTTACAAAAATCATGGGGCCTCCACAGTTTCATCAAGTATGTAAATATAAAATAACTTAAAAGCACCTCAAAGCATCCATCTTACATTGCTGTATGAAGAAGGCCAGTGGATCTCATTGTAAGGGCTGATATGAGTGTGCTGTGTCTGCAGCGCATAGGGGAAGGAAGTCACATGGAGAGTCACAATATTTGGCGCCTCTTTCACCTCTCTGCAGTTCAACAGTCTATCAACAAGTCCTGTAGACAGTTCTGTTTGAGGATAAAGGCTATGCATAGCACTGCAAAAAAGAAACACAAAACTCTCCAAAGTGATCAGCACAAGGGAACATTTGTGTCAGTTGAGTAGCTTTAACCTGGATGTGAAATCAAAGTTAAACTTGAACGAGGAAGTTCGCACTCTATTCTTTACCCTGATTCTGTTGCATAGAAGGATGGGAAAAGAAATGAAAATTATTTCACTGCAGCTGAAAATTTCTGTAAATCTGACAAGCTCCCTAGCCAGCAAATTACCAGTCCCTTATAGCTACCAGAATATGAGAGATGAAAAGAAGCTGATGTTTTGGCAGTTACCATCCGACACATAGTCCTGTAATAACTTTGGCCAGATTGTTAGTGCTGCCTTTAAGGAAATGTAACTCTTACCTACAAAAATCAAGGCAGAAAATGACACACAGTAAGTCAGTATAACAGAAAAAGAGAGGGAAACTATCTGTGATAGAACTATTATGTAAGGGAAGAATAGTTATTGTTAGGGCAAATGCCAGCATCATGGAACACCTACAGTCAATGCCTTGCTCCAGTGTAAAACTTCAGTCCAAATTCACGCTTTTACCTGCAGTGACTAAGTCACAAGCCTAGTCACTGCAAGCTCCTTCTGTTACCAGCAGAGAGAGATAAGTAACTCCAGAAATTGGTTGTGCCCACCCATGATCTCAGTCAGCCCCCAGAGATGCCGTGGCTCTGTTGTGACTATATGGGCAATCCCAAGCAATTACATTCCTGTTTTAGGCACCTCATTTAACTGACTTCAGTTAGGTGGCATGAAACCTGCTGTGAAGAATAGTCACTTAGGTATCTGTCATTTACATATATTTATTAGATAAGAGGAAAAAATACCGGAATTAAGCAGCAATACAGGTATTTCCCTACCGCCCAAGGATGTTGTATGAATAAGTGCCTTAAAGGCTGTGACAGCTGTAATAGGTCATGTAAGTTCCTAAGATACAGAGGAATCGAACAGGAAAGCCTCACATGCAACTGGAATTCAGTATGTTCTCCAAGCTCCCCAGTGCCTCAGGAGCCAGAAAGCAAAAGCAGACCAACTTCTCAGCAGGCAAGTTGTTGAGAAGCCAAGGAAACAGGACTCTGAGAAGGAAACAATGAGTTATACAAGTGAGCTGATGGGGAACTTGATAAACATTGGACAGAAACCTCCCTGCTTCTCTGAGGAGTCTACCTGACATTACTATGTATCCACAGAAGCTTTCAATTCTTACAAATCAGTGATTCTGGATAGAAAAAACATTGTACTGGAAAATTTCCAATGACTTTAAGAAATAAGCAGCAGTGTTGGCTCACTAGTTGTCTACTCACTGTGGAGGGGTTTTGAGTGTTTTACAGCCCAGAGGACACTGAGAGAGGATAATGAACTCTGTACTTTAACAGGAAACTTTCCTTTGAACAAATGACAACCAACCAAAAAAAAAACAATAGCTGTGGCTGAAAGAAGAATAATGAGCAAGAAAAGCTGAAATGTTCCACTGAGGCATAATATAATAAGCAGACTAAGAATAAATCATGACTGACCTTAAAAGAAAACATGTTTATTCAATGCATGGGAAGATAGAGTTAGCAGAAAGATGCAAACAAAGATGAAGGAAGGGATAAATCAGAAAGCTGATCTTGAGAGCTAAGGTGAACAATAATATTTTCTCTAAAAACAAGTTACAGTTTTCTTACCTCATTAGATCCCAGTGTGCGTGATCATGGATTAGGACAAACAGTGTATGTGGATTCTGCATAGAGTTTTGTAAAAAGACTTTGAACTTAATCTGGGCCTCTGCATCTAATTTCATAACATACTGTTCCACCCTCTGCTTTGTAAGATGTTCCTTTTCTAATCCGAGTTCTAATAAAATACCTAAAGAAATGGAATAAACGTCAGTATTTCCAGATACAAATGCATTTAACAATGTCCTGTAAATCTAAAATAAAGCTAACTAATGAGCACCTGAGTGCCAGAGATGAAACAAAGTCTGCTGATAAGTCACCTCGGAGGGCGGAACACAAATCAAGAAATCAATTTTCTCGAAGGAACCCAAATCAAGATTTTGAGTGCTGGAGTCAGCAATTGAGCAAATATGAGACAGCAATTTCTGAGCCACTGCTAGCTGGAATGGACGAATCTGATGTCGTTCAATCTCATAACCTGGAAAAAGCCAAAATTCTGTTTAGATACATGCCCAAAGTCTATTCTAATGCAAAATGTTAGTCTGGCAAAGAATGACTCTTTAAGGGACTTTGCTTATGAACAGGAGGTCCAGTTTATGAAAATCTTTATGGAACACGCAAAGAAATCTTTCTGCATTTGGGCATTTTGGTCCTATAAGTCTCTTAAATGTCTGAGAGCTGAAAGTGAACTTGTGCAATGGCATTCTGCTATTACAGAAGTAAGACTTAGAGCTTCAAAGACTACAATACCCAGTGGCATGAAACAGAGCATCCACCAATGTAAATCTGAATATCCCAAGACATCAGTTGCTGTTTGCCTCATGACCTTTGCCTTCAAGACCCTAGGACTCTGCCTGGATGGATCTGACTGCACACCCAGAGACCTGGTCTCAAGTACCTACTCTGTTACCTCTTTAGAAAATCCTCCTTACTTGTACATGCAGCTGTTCCAGTTCCATTCAGTGCTGTTGGTTTATTCACTGAAGCAGAAAGTGATGAAGAGATGTGCCCTTGGTGTTCTTGATAAAATTTCTCCAACAAAAGATCAATGTCACCCTCTATCAAAGTGAAGGAATAGTGGAATAAACATCCATGTTAATAAGAGCTGCACTTCATACTGATTTTGTTTTGTAGATCTTAAAGAGCTTGATATATGCTAGCTAGTTATCCTGCCCTTGGCCTACTGGCTGTTTCATACAGGAACCCTTTTGCTATTTTCTATTACATCTGTTTTTACAGCATATCACTAATAAAATGCAAATCAGCCCAGGGAATGATAAGACCAGCTCTGCAGACTGCTGGCTAGGGCATTTATGTAGGATGGTAGAAAACTTGCCTCAAGTCCCTGATGCAAATCAGCAACAACAAAGACATAAAACTGTCTTAGTTTACGTTCAAACCATGGAGCTATACCATCCACTAATAAGGATTACAAGAAGCTTTGGAAAATATTATAAATATTTTTAAATCTTTAACATTTTTGAGAGACAGAAAGAAAAATAATTCCCTATAAACCTGAAAGATAAATATGAGTTTTGTAGCTACATGCAATGCTGAAGCAAGCAAGGTATGTTTTATTGAACTATGTATATCTGTAAATATATCCTATTCTGTTCAAGAGGGGCCCTGCTTACAGATGAAAGCTATGCAGAGAATACAATATGGCTATCTTCAGTATTTAGTATTTTCTCAGCAGCTGAAAATGTCTGAACATTTCTGCACTGAGCTCGGAAAGGCAGGGTCTGCCCCATGAAGTGCAATCCAGTGGCTATAGATGGCAACTATTTTTAGGATGTTCATTTACTTGTTCTGCTCAAACAATAGCAACAGCAAAAGTGATTCTGAGAAAAATACTTTGAAGATACTAAGAGTAGAAACACTAACATAACTACGTGATGGTTCAAGGAAAATAAGCTTCTCTTAAGTGACTACTCAAAATATGATGACGCATCCAGAAGGGTTCTCATGATCTAAGTACAGATTTACCAATGTGATGTGAATGGCAAAAGGGACTGTGACATACCATTAACACTGACAAATATGCTGCATTTGCTCTAGTGGTGTGATAGTTTAAATTTCCATGTGGCTAGATCTATCCCCAGATAATCCTACCTGTAGTAATCCTCAGCATACTCAGTTAAAAAATGATCCAGTAACCCTGGCGCTCTGCAATTTTCCTCTCCTTCTGATGCACCATGACCAAGTTCACAATATAGCAAGTTGAAAGGGCAAATCTTACCTTTGATAAAATAACTCTGTTCTATCATGGCCTCAATGAATTCTCTGCTTAGAGCAAAAGAATTTATACATTCATATGGATATAGACTTGCACAGTACGTGGGTGGATTTGAATAGCTATGAATAATATGCTCAGCTATTTGCTGGCATATTTTTATGAAACCAAGGGATTTTAGAAACTGATACTTTTAGTAGGAATTTCAGTTCAAATGTACTTTCACAACTCTGTCCCACATTTTTTAATATATTTCTAATAATGTCTTGCTTCTGGAAAAGTAATGAGCACAGATATTTTCTCTGACTTAAAAGTTTCATGGACTTGGAAACATGCCTCTTTATAACGTGTTAGGTACCTGGGCAGAGTGTGCTAAAGAAGGACCCAAGAGTTTCCACTTTCCCTGTGACCAGCTGATAGTTAACTTCTTTCTGGTAGTCTGAAGGAGTGAGCATGCTCTCAGACAGAACTCTTGCCTGATACTTTCCTAAAAGACAAAAAAGGAATTTTGAAAGCACTTCAAACTAAAGTTAAAAATGTTCTAAGTCATAATAAAAATACTACCCAGCTAAATGAATACCACATACACAAAAATGGCAAAGATGAGTCTTTTCTCTCTCCTATACATGTACACACACCAGACACCCGTAAGATAGATTCATGGTTTATAATTCTTTGTGTTTCTTTGCTAGTTTAGGAAATATTTGTTGATGCAGTATATAAAAAGAACATGCAAATAGTCAGAGGAATTGTTAATTACCTTACACTCGATGAATCTTTGAATGGCTATTCAAATAATTTATTTAATTAACAGCATAGCCCTCAACAGGTTGTCAAAGGGAATGACATTGAAAGACCATCTTCGGAATCTAAACAAATGTTCAGTCCTCTGTTTGCAGCAGTATCACAGTCACAAAGAGCAGGAGAGCTTTATGCACTGTGTGTGCTGTAGCTCACTATTATTTGTTTGTAGTAGTGTTGGCTGGGATGCCTCGATGAGAAAATGGGTAACACAGGTTGTGATTTGCTGGGGAAAGACCCAGCTGTGCAACATCAGTTGGGGTTCATCAAAACCCATTACCTGTTGGTCAAAGCTCTGCTTTCTGAGGCAGCTTACTGCAACTCCAGCTAACCTCCTCTGCATTGAATTATTCTGTTTTGCCTGGAGGGATCCTTGGGATCTTACCTGTTATCACAATGCAGGAATCAATGGCTCGGTTTCTAGTGGCACATATGATCACCACGTAGTTTGTCTTTATTAATTTTCCTTCAATGAGTAGCTTAAACATTTCTGAAAGCCCTTCAGCCAGAGAATAGCTGCACTCAATGATATGGACACTATCATTACAGGAGCTAGCTGCCAGGCCCGCCAGCCAGGGAAGCTGGGCTGAAGTCACTGCTGCGATCTGGCTGGGCACCTGAGGAAAGGTCTGTGGAATAGCCTGTTGGTACTGGCGGATTTCAGACAGGTGTGATTCCCGCCATGAACGCATGAATATTTGTTCCAAATCCTCAATCAAAGGGACCTGGTCCGAGGCTAAAAAAAAAAAAAAAAAAAAAAAAAAAAAAAAATAGAGGGAATTACTATAAAACAAACAAAACTGTTGAGTTAAAAACATTTTTTTTTCAAAATACGTACTTTTTTTAGAGATGATCATGTTTCAGATTTATGCATGCATGCATGACTCCATTGCCTTTAGCAGATGTGAATCAGATTTTTCATTTTGAAGTGCCTTTGTGATATTCAAGTAAAGCTGCCCTAGTTGGAACCTGAGTAGCAGTAATTAGAAGTATTTAAGAGGTTGAGTGCTGCCTGTCTCAACATAATACTACTTCTAAACCAAAGACGGTATGCAAGAGCAGTGAATTGAAGCTCTTTTCCTTTACTTTTAACTGCTGAGGTCCCAGATTATAGGAGAAGCTGAACTTTTTTGTTTATATTTCAATCTGTCTGGTCTTCAAGAACTGATTATTTAGTTTCGTTTCATTACCACAAATGAAACTGTTTAATATCACGTCCTAAAACTGATATTTAATATTACCCTGCCCTAATGTTCCCTTTCTCTTTTGTCAGCATGTCATATATTCATTGTAGTCTATCTGGATGTAAAATAATCTTACCTAGTTGAACAAGGTAATAGACAGTCAGTAAGAGCTGCATTTCCTCTGAAATAGGCTGTATCGTGGAGGCGCCATATTGCTCATATGCTCTAGATAAAGACTGGGAATTTCTGTAACAGGTGTACAGCAAAGGACTCACTATCACATCATTAATGTTCCCACAAAGATATGGGAAGTTTCCATGACCTACAAAATAAATAATGTTTGTACACACCACATACATTTTATAATTTGCCATGTATGCATTAAACAGTTTTAACAGTAAACCTTTAAAAATTGACAGCTTTATCACTGGTTAGCAGTATAATGTATCTTTATATTCTTTATATCTCTTACTGAAAAGATCATCTTGTGGGGGGGGGGGGGGGGGGGGGATTTTTACCTTTAAAAATAACTGGTTTTGCTTTACAGATTTTCAGCAAGTTGTCAGGAACTGAGACCGGTTCTCCTGAGCCCACCATCGGAGATGAGGCTGGCCCCACCAACGCAGAATGTGGTAAAGATGATAGGCCTCCATCTAAGATTTTACACATATTATTACTGGAGTCAGGTCTAATAGTGATTTCCTCAAAGAAAAGTTATTTAACATCATCTCATACCCACATTTGCTCTAAGTGTTAGATGCTTTTTACAGTTACATCACACATTTCATGAGCTGTTACTACAACCCATACTATTATGCTAACTTTCTTGGAGGACTAATTATATCACTGTGACCTTGAACATCACACATGCATCTACAAATTTTGAAATGTTTATAGACAAACAGTTCCAGCTATGAATGCAAGAGTAGAGAGACTACACTGTGATATCAGTGCACAAATAGTTATGAATTGTGTGTTCTGTATGACATATTTAGCTTCACTCCTTCTGAACAGGTTTTCTTGCTATAGCAAGAAAGAAAAAATTAAGATTCAGCATGTGCTCAATTTTAACTTCTTTATGGTAATTTTAATATAAACAATAGGGTTTATTTCACTGCATGTTACTCTAATCTGCACCTAGACTATAAAATCCAAGTGCTGAAAACACTGTGACAAATAACTGAAACAATGGATGGTACCTTGACCTGAGTTATGACACTAGTTTTAACATCCCAAAGGTGTTCTGGTGTCTAAAGATGGCCAAGGACACTTTCTGGGATTTATTAATAATGACTTGATGACTGGATCTTAATAAGAATTAAGCTCAGAGCCTCAAAAAGAAATCAATGGAAATGAAGAACATAAATAATTCTGAACATGTAGGTATCAAACACCTTTCAAAACTCTAATGTGAATCTTCATGTGTCTTTAAAATATTGCCTCTCTTCCCCCATTATTTTCTGAATAATGAAACAAACATTTTATTTACCTTGGGTATAACTTACCATTTTTAATTCTGTTTGGAACCTGCGGGTTGAGCTGCAAGTTCCAAGTTTCAGTAGATGATGGAGATTCTGGTGACCAACCTTTATGGCGCTTTTTTGGAGGCCCTGAATTTGTTAAAGTGCCTGAATAACAGTAATATTTCAGAAAAATATTAGAATAAAATGTATTCTGGTTTGTGCATGGTAATTCAATATATTTTGATAGATTGAATGTGTGCATTAAGTACTGTGGTAGACAGGGTCAACTCCATGAATATAATCCTTTTTTATGGTTTTTATTTTACTTTGCTATGTCCTGCTTAAATTTCTAGGAACTTTGTAGTGATGAGAACTCTTAATTATCTAGGTAGACTTCACTTATTTTATACCAATGTTTACTCTGTTCTAAGAATAACATAGTAAGAATGAGGCATGTACCAAGAATGCTTTTAAGTGTTAATATTTTGAAGTCAACAAGGTGGGCATTTTACTCCTCTTATTTCTGAACATGTGACACAGTGTTTCATGTAACTTATTGCAAAATAAAATTATGAAGGGTTTCAGGATAATATTAATAAGGAGTTGAGTTCTTTTTAACAACCTTCCCATTTATGGGATTATTGTTGGTTACCACCTTTGGTTTTATGTTATTCCATATTAATTCCTAGCAAATTACTTCTGCACTTTCCTCCTATCCACGTATAGCTCCAACATATTTGTCTGTAAAAACATAACTTTCTTACACTTTTTCTAGAAGCTCCTGATGATTAATTTCTTGACTTTTCTTTCATTAATTTCTTGAATCTTCTTGTGCACTCCTGAAAACTCCTAGAATGATGCGCTTTCACTAACATCACGTATTTCCAATTACTGAAAGTCAACGGTCCTCCAGGAATTGCTCATCATCTTGCAGGACTGAGCTATTTCTACTTCTGGACATGACTATGCAGAGATCATAACACTATTTCACACTGGCAAGGCTACATCTGCTGGCAGAATGGTTAGTCCCACATAAAATTTAAGATGGAGTAAAAGAATCTTATATAAAAAATAAGGGGGCTAATTTTTCAAAAGATATTAAAATGAAAAATTAATCTGAAGCCTTCAGATCTAGAGTAATATTGCTCACTTGCAAAACCTTACATAAACGTTTTCAAAGACTTTGTCCTTTAAACTTTTACCACGTGAGGGCAGTATTTAGCCATTTGTTCTACTCTTTAATTTTCTGGCATAATGTGACAAAAGTTACAAAATAGAGCAATACAAAGAATTTTTCATTTGAAAATGCCATACTCTTTCCTGCAGATATTTTTACATGTGAAAGTAATCCATCTGAAATTAATTGGTAATAATATGTTAGTGTGTGGAAGAAAGAGATCAAGAACCTGAATGGGCAGAGAAAAGGAATTTGGCTGTGATGCCTGCAGGTAAACTTGGGAAGACTTATTCTAAAAACGAGCTATAGCATGTTTCTAGCCATAGTGAAGACTAACTTTCCTGCTGAAACAAGCCAGTGACACAGAATACAGTTTGTGACAGAAAACAATTAACAGAAATCATTATAATAATGGTGCAGTTAAGACAGTTTCTTCAATATGAAGCCAGCTGTCAAAGTCTAGTGCTCCATTCCAAGGTGTACACCCAAGGTGCAATATAGGAATTATCCTATGAGTGTTTACTTACAAATCTTTCCTAATTCCATTCAAAAAAACTGTTGGTGAGATTGATGCAAACTGACACATTCTTTGAGAACCTCAATTCAGAATCTAGTCTCTACTTCTATTAAAGGAATGAACTGTAAATATAATAATGAAAAATTCCCAATTAACAATCTGAACTGTAACAAAGCTATGGCTGAAAACAGATAAACATTTTTTTTTTCTGGAAATTAACACAGAGAAAAGTGTTATGTTCAGAAAGGACTTGGAACGGAACAGTAATTTCCATTCATACAGGGAATTACAATCATGATACCATTTGTTCGATGCTTCTATGATACCTATGGAATATAGCATTGAGGGTTATTAAACAACAAATCCATACAAATACCTAACACCGAAGGTCTTGTCAGAGCAGATAGGTTATTTTTCATTAACTGTTGTTTAGGTGATTCCTTGCCATTATAAACTGCTGAGTTGAACACTGCTGTTGAAGGGATGTGATCTGTGGCTACAGCTGGGAAGAAAAAAGCCAAAGTATTTACATTAAATATTTCTAGGTCAAGTTCACTAGTTCATATAATAAACTGATCACTTGATCTTTTACTTTAATAGGGCCATCAGGATCTGCTTAGAGAGAACTAAATGCTGAATAAAACAAACACACTTCTGATCTCATACCAGATTATTGTTGCCTGATGTCCAATTAAGTGCCTGGGTAAAATCTGATTCTGAAATTAAATATATATATCAGATCCTTTAGCTTCTTTGAAGGTGGACCCTACCTTTTACATGAAGCGTACTCAAGAACCCGCTAAAAGAGTGAGAGAGGTTGTTTAAAATTTACTAAAAATATGAAACTTCATTCCAATTTAACATAATTTTTCCAAGCTTTTTTTTAACTGCTGAATTAAAAAGAGAGGCTTTCAATTTCAAGCCTAATATGCTTGTAATTCGTGTAGCTTTTTTATATATTTAACCTCTGACAAAAAAAAATGCCAAACTGCTATTATAAAGAGATCGTTGATTTGTTCTGGAGGGGTACCAGTATTACAGATCATAACTGTTTAACAGGCTTCTATCTCAAGTTGCAGGACATTTATTTTATTATTTTCTAACCTTTTATACATAAACCTGAGGGGAAAAAATGGACAGCGACAAGCGTTCAAAGTACAATTCCTTTCTTTATTTGTAATGTATCTCTAAATCTATCCAACTTCTCTTATTTTACGTGGCAGTGTGCTTATTCGTTTGCCCTCCCACTCACACACACAGATACGCGTGCACAGAAGAGCACAAGCAGGTGGACACCCGGCGTGTTTTCCTTCCAGGCGGTACCTGTTTGCTGAGTCCCAGCTGGAGCACTGGGGTTTGCTGCGGGGAGCGGCTCGCTGACGGTGCTTCCCGAGGGGCCCGAACTTTCTGGCAGTTGGAACAATGTGCCCGAGCAGGTGCTGGATGAAGACTGCCGGCCTCTGAACTCTGAACAAAAAAGAAACTTCTTACCCCCCTGACAACAGCGGCATTTGCTTTATCTCTGCATATTTGATTTGATAATTTCACACATGAATTACTTGGAGGCTACAGCACTTGGGAGGGAGGAACCGATGTCTTCAGACATGCCATCCTCATGTTAGGTCGGCCAACCACTTTTTACAGCTGCTCTAGTAATCACCTAGCTTTAAAGAGTCTTTCTTTCAACTGATCTGTCAGGTTTTACACAGACGCCAGTCCCTGTGATAGCTAAGCTTGGATGATGAAAACCAGAGCTTGAGGAAGACAGCTTCATTATCTTACCTGCCCCTTTCCAGCAGATTACAGATCCTTTGGTCAGAGCTCCCTGTGCATTCCTGACGAGATAATACTTTAAGTGTTTCTGTTTCTTGGGCTGAGTGGTCAGTTTAAGATTAATGTGATTTGAGAATTCTGTAAAGTAGCAGAAACCCTTCTTGCCACAGCCAACACAATTGCCAGAGAAGCCTGATAAAATAAACAATACACATAATCCAATGAGATAGGTGGGTCACTATTAATAACATCCAAACATGATTCTTTGCTGAAGAAAAGCTGCATTTTTTTTTTTTTACCAGAGTTAACATATTATTAACATTTTCCTCCAAGAAAATACTACATCAAGTCCGCTGTATTGCACTTAGGCTACTAGATTGCAAGAACAGAGTCCCACGTTTATAGAACAATTCAAATAGGCCATATTTTTCATTTTCTCCCACCAGAAAAAGATCAGGATTCCTGTTTATTACCTACCTGTGAAACATTAAATCAAGAAGTTTCTGACTGAATAGTACTGAATCGCATGCTTAATCACAGCCCTATTCAACACCACAGAAAGTACACACTTCGCTTCTGTTTCAGCTTTCACTGAAATTAAACATGCAAATAAGTCTCAAGAAATTAAGTATTTAATCTATTATATTTAATTAGATCTAAGTATATTTAAGTACCAAGTTCCTACTACGAATGTTTTTATTTTACAGAGGAAAAAATACTGCATCTCTCCTGGGCTATTAATTTAAAGTAGCTTTCTCATTATGGCTAGACTATGTTAGGACTTCACAGCAGTTTAAACTATTTATGATTACGGAAACAAAGTGTCTGCAACTTTATAGACACAACAGAGACATAGTCCTTGCACGTAAAGAAGCTTATTGTACTCAGGCTTGATGGGGTATTTCCAGGGATACTGCCATTTCCTCTCTTCTGAGATACACAGTCTGAGCCTCAAAGAGGGGCCTGTGATGGTGATGTCATTATCATCGTAAATAAATGGCATTCCTTGCACAGCTGACTATCTGCCTTTTGATTCTTAAACAACTATTTTTGTCTATTTTCCAAAGCATCTCCTAAGAAATTTTCATCTTGCATCAGACCAATGCAACTGTCTGAAAATACTTATTATTTACAAAGAAATCCTATAGTGTGCAAAGAGAAGATAACCTTCCCCACAGAAATTTTTTCTCTGTACCCTACAAATGACCTGAAGCATGATGTTTTCTTATATTTTAATTATATCTAATGAACATTTTTATGTGTCATCACTGGAACTGAAATGGAAAGAGTATGTTCAGTGAATTGGAAGATGGCAAAAATAAAGGGGATATAATTCACATAACATATGGACAATAACATTGGAAATAAATAACTGGATTAAAGGATCAATAATGTGGTAGATAAAATTAAGGGCCATTTATGAAAATTATTATTTCAATCACATATTTCAAACTAATTAACTTTTCAAATTAATGGTCAATACCTTTTTCCTTCTGTAAAATACAAGCACTGAAATATAATGCTTTGTAAACACCTGTTGCTTGGTTTACAACCTCAGCACTTTCATTAATTTCCAAATGGCTCAGAAGAATTTATTAAAAACCTAAGTTCATGTGGAAATTGGTCTGGTAGCCATGGGAACAAGTGGCTAACAACTACTGAAAGCTGCCTATTATCTCTCTGATCCTAGTCGGTAGGATGATAAAGGTCATTATGACTCATAAAAATCAGGACAAGTCATGACTCTGCAGAATCCTCTGTGTTATATCAGTCAGCACAAAAGCATCTGTCTAACATCAGAGAGCCTTCAGTAGCTGCAATAAAAGCAACAACAAAAGGAAACAAAATTAGAATGGATGTGGCAAAAGCTGTAGAGTTTGCACGCATTTTATGCAAATTAAGAAATCATGAAAAATGCTTCTGCTAGTAAATGAAAACTTCCCATATGTTTGGCAGCACACTGAGCAAGACCAGCAGCATTGCAATTTTTGCCCGGTTGCCACTTAGAAGCCCTTACGTGTTTTCAAATACAAGCATAAAGGGACCATTCCCAAAAGTAAAATAGAATTACCTGTACATTTTCTAGGTTTTATCATTTTGCCAGGAGTGTCCAGCAACTTGCCAAAGCCACGGCTAGAAACATTTGTTTAAAAGAATTTGGGCAGTAGACATAAAATCTTTTAATGTGGACTTTAGATCAGTCATTATTGGTAACTTTTGTAAAATATAATCTGCCTAAACCAGATATAGCAATAACTTCTACATGAAGTAACCTTTTGCCTTAATCACCTATTTCTGACTCTGCGAACTCTACTGGAAAATTAGTTTACACCACATATAGCATACAGGTGAGGCCCAGTAAGGGTTAAACAGATCTAAATTGTCCACTTGTTTTGAAGAGTCCTTGGAGAACATTTAGAAGCTTATTTTTTAATTTTCCTTCTACATCAAACTGTCTGTCACCTTTCACCTCAAGCAGCCCCAGCTCCTCTGAGTCAGACTAAGAGTTCTTTCTTGCAAGCTCCTGCCAACACCGTTTTTCATCCCATTCATTCTGACTGACACTCTGATGACAACCATTGCTTCGTTGATACAGCTCAGCCCTGACATCACAGATAGAACACAGCATGATCTTATAATTCCGATGCAATAAACTGCTGTTCAATCATTACTCATTGCAGGGATCTGCCAACCTTGCTCACAGCACTTTAGGTAGCAGATTGAGTAACACGGAGATCCCAAACATTTCATCATCCTCCTTTCTCTGAATACCCCATTCACGTGCCATGGCCTGAGGCAGCAGCTGATAGAGGGGACTGCTTGTTTCATAAACAAGCTGCATTAAATATTCTTCCATACATTATAGAGAGGACAAAGGTCAGGGGAGTCAGGGCAGCCATAAGGTGACTCAATATATCTATGTCATGGGATTGATTTCACAAGAGAATTAGAAATCAATGCCTGGACTTTAGGGGCTAAAAGCCTTTCACCTTTAGGTCACCAGTTCATATCCAATTCAGTTCAGTAGTGACTTAAGGCTGTTACCCTCTGCAGACTGTTTAATCAGAAGGTGTTTGATTGTATCTGGTATTTTATCATACGGATTTGCTTGAATTTGCTCACATCACAATCATCAATTGACCACAATTTAAAAAGCTCTTCCACAGTAGGGACCCTGTGCTCAGAAGAAGGACCTTGGACTACAAGGTTATGAAACCTGACCTACTTTCTCACTGAGGAAATGGTTCCTTCGGATCAACAGTGAGTTTGTGCTAGGGATAAAGGACTTCAGGATGGAAGGATATCCATCTAATATTTCATAATATAATATTTCATAATATAATCTTTCATAAATTGGCAGAAAATTTTCTTCCTGCTTCTCTTTTAAATGGATAACAGGCTTTTAAGTGATGTTAATATTTTTGTGGAAAGTTGACAGCTTGCTTAAACAAAGAATGATTATATTTTAAACTTTTCAGCGAAAGTATTTTTTTTAGTTCTACTCACAAGAAAAAGCACACAAACATTGACAATGCTCCACATTTTTCCCACTTACCCAGTACCACTTCATTTGAAGACTGAAGTCCTAAATTCATAAGATAAATGAAATCTATATGGTCAAGCCAGAGCCCTCCACTGTACGGAAACTCACTACTATTACAAAACCCAGTAGAACATTGCATGTTTTAACAGAAGCAACCACAGTCTTTTATACTACAGTGTTTTCATCTTACACACAGTTTAAAATGCAAGCAAATTAATCTTTTCTTCTGTCGTTCTGACCTCAGGGACCCACTGAAAAAAAAAAAAAAAAAGGTTTTCTTATTCCCTGCTAGAAAAGTGGGCAGCTGTTTGGTCTTTTGGGAAGGAAAATGATGTGTGAATAGCTGCTTTGTTTATCATGAGAGACTCTCCTTAAGAGTGAGAACTGGGGAAAAAACCCAAAAGAGAATAAACCTTTGGGAGTGATACATGTTAGCTGCTTTTATTAGGCAACAATAAATACTGCACCATCACAGAAGTGCTTCCTCCATCTAAGCATTCCTTTAGGTCACATGAAACCCAAGAAACAGCTTCCTAAAGGCAAAAGGCCAAATCTGTTTTTCAGAGTAGTTAAATCTGTGATCTAAATTGATTAACAAAATCATATGAGGTGCATGCTCAGATACAGAGAACTTTTCGCTTGCCAAAAATACAGTCTTTTCCAGAGAATGGGATTTTTTTTTTTTCTATGGAATAATAGATCAATTGTAAAACTAAAGAAACTAAACAACCTCCAACAGAAAGGACTTTCAAATCACAAGCACACATGCCTTGATGGTGGGATAACTTACTAGCATAAACAATAAACTGGCACATGCCCCAGAGGCATATCAATAGTCCCTAATGGGAACAAGACCATAAGTCAAATCTGGTCCGGAAACTACCGAAACATTTCCTGTTTTCTTCTGGAATTTTTGTAAACTCCACAGGCATATTCACAAACACATGCAGGCAGACTATGAGAAATCAGGAAACTACTGGGTGATTCATTAGTGTCTTTTCCCTTCAAATAAATTGTTTTGGAAAAGATCTACAATACTGAGTAATAGCTGCCTTGCAAAACCACAGTATATTAAGAGAAAAAGCATGAAATTAAGCAAAAACAATGGGGTTGAAGGGTTACAAGTGATGCTCCTGTAACACCAGTAAGCCTTACTAAAAATGTGGTATATAATCTGACGCATAATGACAGCTCATTTAGATTCAAAATTAATCCAATTCCATTTCCCTCTAAACTTAGAAAGGCTTGAAGGGACCACTTTCCACGTTCTTTCAAAAGGCCAACATGTTTGAAGAGGAACAGCCTAAACTCAGAATACCAAAATTAAGCCTTCTATCCCATCTTTAACAGCAAGACAATAAAAGGAGCTTCCCTTCTTCATAGGAAATGTTTTCAATTTAAATCTATCACAACACAGAGGTCACCATGTTACACTAATAGAGAATTTAAATCAAGAACGGTTCTGTCTTTTATCTCACTATGTGTCAGAAACTGTAAGTCTGTTCATGTCTGCTTCTAATTTTACTTACTCTGATTTGACTTGCATCAGTGTATGAAAGCCAGAATCAAACAATCATTTCTATCTACCGTATGATCTATTGTATGAATAATATGCTATTCTCATGTCAATAAAACATAGTTTTCATTAGATTAGGGACCAGGAACATTATTTTCAGCTACCAGATAAAGACTTTGGATCTTAAAGTATGTAAGTTCTTTCATATTTAAGCTTATAGAATATGTAAAAGTCATCCTACACAATTAGTAAAATTCTTTGCAAAAGAACGTGATTCACTAGTGTTTACGTGTGTAACAACATTCAAACATAAGCATTTAAATAGTTTCAGGAAACTAAAATGTATTAAATAAGCAAGCCGAGGATGCAAGTAGCATTAAAACCTCCCAGTTATATTCCTGTTGCCTTTTTCTGTTCTTGTTTAGCATGCAATTAACAAATACACTACTTCCTCTCTGCTAACAGCCTAAGGAGCTTAAGCTGTTAATAGTTCTAGCACTGAATGACTTGAGTGGTACAACATTCCTGTCTTTATCTTTAAAATGACAACAAGTTGGTGATTTACAACCCTCTTAATTCTTTTACAATCACTGGTCAAATATACTGTGACCAATCCAACTCTGCAAGATCACATGAGGAAAAATGTTACTGTACATATAATTACATTATGCACCTTCACACTACACTGTCATCCCAAATGCCTTGAAGAGTTGCTCAAACTGAGATAACAACTGAGTTCACGTCATATCCTTCAGTGCTTGTGAAAGAAAACTGTTAAAAGACACAACAAATGTTTCCTTTTTGCTATTTATAGCTGAGACTTGGACACAGATATACAATGCAGCATTTTATGGTTAACTAACTGAGAAAATAATACATAAGAGCCTGAGAGTGCCTGACTGAAGGAAGAGTTCTCCCTTCGATTATATACCACTTTTCCCAATATAAATTCTATTCCATTTCAATAACATTAATATTCAGTTCATTCATTCATACGATTGCAGGTCTTCCCTATTTGGGTCGATGTGGATGAGGCTAGTGGACATCAGAAAGGCTATACGAAAAATATATAGGAGGGCCTAGTTTTATGTCAGAAGTTAGACTATTAAATAGATGAAAAGCAAGAAATTGAAGTATCCTACAAACAGTATTATTCAAACACACAGTATTACCTGATAACAGATATGGGGAAAATTTCAACTTATAATAATGCATATTTATTTATATCATGGTAATAGCAAAAAATCATATGTTAGGACCCAGAACCCATGCTATTGTTCAAACACAGTAGAGAATATTACCCCTATCTCAAATAAATAAATCAAAAAGGTCATAAATTTTTGTAGTCCAAACCATCAGCAAACTGTTTACATGCATAGAGTCGCCTGAAAGTTCCACTCGACAGACCTACAGTCTGTCCATGTCAGTATTTGGAAAGCTAAAATAGAGACAGGCAGCAGTTCAATTAGTCCAGTTACCAGATGCACAGTTCCAGCAAGTAGGACATAAACTGATCAGACAATGACTTTAGCCTTGGGCTAACGGATAGAAGATGATGGAGCATTTCTAATGAACTGGCTGCCTCTGCATCTTTCCAAAGCAAACAGCCAGCTCTGAGTTGTTATCTTGTTGTGCATCATCAGTGAGCATTACTGTAGACGTGGAACGGAAATAAGATCTGCTGAACTCACTCTGCAAAAAAAGATTAGCTATTAATTGTAGCCCACAGAAGAATCCACTTACTGCAATCACAGACACTTACCCAACAGGGCATTGCGCCCATTGTCATCTGGCAGGAATCTTTTATCCACAGCACAGACTAAAAGGTGATCAGGTAAATTTGGTGACTTTGCACCAACAAGTAAAAACCCTGATGGTACCTCAATATGTTCATTGGAAATTGAAACCAGTCTCAAATCTTTACCAGCCTGGCAGAAACCTAGAAAAAATCAATTCAATGTATTTTAAATTGACAAGATTTTTTTGTTTAATACTCACTAATGTCTTCACTAAAGGACTTCCTGTATTTTTAGTGAAAAACAAAGCTGTGGCCTCTCAGGTCAAGGAGATCATTTTCTTCCCTGTCTTTCAGTCACCCATAAACAGATGCTACCAGCACAATAAACACACAAAAATCTGAAAATGTACAGCAAGGTTTCTCTTGATGATGTTTTGCAACCTACATATTTATGGGACTATTTACTAACATCATCATAACTTAGCTCAGACATTCAAAAATGGAGATAAGAGTTCTCAATATCTGGTGAATTTTGATGTCTTTTCCTGTTTTTTTCGAATATTTTTTACAGCAACATTAATGAGGTAAACTTTAAATAGAAAAGAGCGATGATAAAGCCATAAGAATTACCACGTTAATTTTAGCAAACGCCATGCCTGCAAACTCAACCTTTTAAAGGTCACCTTGCCTAAGTGAACAGAAGTTCTGTCCTCACACCAGGCGTTCCAATACAAATGCTTATCTGATACACTGGGCAAAGACCCTGTCAAATATAAAAGCAACCAAGAGCAATCCTGCTTTATCTGGGAGGTAATGAACACTGACATTTTTATGATTTCTATATCATATAGATTATCTCATCCTGATGAATTATAGGGGAAATGGCCCCAGTCCTACCCTTTTCAGCAGGGCAAATGCCTTCTGACAGCATGTGTAGTGCATTTCTTACCGTCAGTAGTGCAACACCCTTCTGGGGGAGGCTTCATCTGATAAGAAACAGGAGGACTACTTGATTCTGAGCCTTCTTCCTCCTCCTCTTCTTCTTCTTCCTCATTATCTGCTCTGCTGCCTGCTACAAATTATGTTAACATAAATTACTTAGACAACATAAAATGCTGGCAACAAACCAATGAATGAACAGGGTGACCCAGTTACAGAAAGTATTACAGCAAACTGGATTCTCTCCTCTTGACAATGACTTTACTGTTGCCAACTCTTAAGATATTTGTTGTTTCCTTAAAGCTCCAACTTGCAGTCATGCTTACAATAGAATGTTTTTCATTAAAAAAATAAAGCTTTTAGCTCCTGTGCAAAAAAAAAAAAAGTTCAAAGCCATGACCTAACTGCACCTGAGAAAGTAAAAGAAAATTAAAAGACAAATAAAAAGAAGCCTCAAATTATTATTTTAAAAAATCTCGTTATTTTAAGCTAACCTCACGACTTTTAGAGGCCTAACTCTTGGTGTTTGAACCCTTGCTGATCACAATAACATAACCGTATCCTTTGTTAATAATAATAAGAGCTAATATAAAACAAAGGTCATTACTTCTTAGCACTTTAGAATATCCTGGCAACAGTCCAAGAACAGGTTTTATTAATTAGGGACTGACCATGTCCTTGATGTTGTACAGGAAACTGAAGAAACGGTTTCTGCTTGAAACTAGGTTCACCACAGATGATGCTACAATAAGAACACCTAATTCTCAGACCGTCTGTCTCCTGCCAGAACCCAGAGGTCTGGGCAAAGCACTGCTGCTCCCTGTACAACATCAAGGAAAGGCAGATGTCTAGGATGATGACTCACAGAAGCTTATGCGTGGGCTGTGCTAGTCCAGGAGGTAATACTGAATGCTGGAGAAAAGAATACATGATGTAGGCTTCATTTTTTAGAGGGCTTTAGGTGTTTCTTCTTCAGATTCGCTGCTGTAAACCACTCTTCTTGTGTGCTGTCTACCTAAATCAGCATTTTTACCTGACAGCTTTCTTGCTAAGAGGACTCACGTGCATATTATTGGTAAGTATTTCAACCTTTCAACTAGAGACTGCTTCTTTCATTCTCTCCACTCATAGGACAATAATTTTTTTTCATACATAATGCAGGAGCTCCAGAAAAACATGCTGAGTAATGACTCCATCCCCTGTTACGGCTCAGACACACTCATGGCAAAAGGGACAAAGTTGGGAAGCAGAGGAGTGCAGCTAAATGGTAAATGGGGAGAACACTTCTACAGACAGGCCTAAGGAAAATTTCAGACCAGATCCAGCCTTACATATGACAGAGCTAGGGCACAAGTACAAAGTGAACCCAGTGGCGCTTAAGTCTTAGGCTTCTGTCTTCTTGGCTTCTGTAGGGATGTGTCTGCAACAATCAGAAAGAGCTTTCAGTGGCAAAATTGGGTGATGAACGGCTGCAGATACTTGAGGATCAGCAAGAAGCTGAATAGCTGTTTGGATTTGGGCAAGTAAAGTAACAGTTAGGATCCTATATTATTCTGTTTATCCATCTTTTAGTCTTGAAACAGAAAAACAATGAAGCACACTGCAGTCATCCTCCAAAGCTCAATGCCCACCAGACATACTCTCTTTGCTTCAAATGACTGTGGATGAACTACTCAGAATCCCACAGAATATTCATCAAGGGTTTTTTTTTTCCTATTATCTTTCTCAAAATATGTTTTTATTTTATTGACAAATAGAATCAGCTAAACATGTACTATGGGATAAATGAGAATTAGGGAGGAAGCTGACAAAAGTAAATCTGGAATTTGAAAATTTGTCTCTAAAGGTTATTAAGACTTACACCCCAATCTAGAAAAGGATTTGAAGGGTATGTTTACTTTTAAGTATCTAAACATCAAGTTTCGGTCCTGGTGCACACAGATAAGGACAGAACATTAAACACGACTGTTTTAAGGGCATAGTCTAGAGACAAAAATGCTGAAAGTGAACAAAGGGAAAAGTGAAGCTCTCCATCTTTTCTATTTAAGTCAGGGGTAAGTTATGTGTTTTGACTTAAACTTGACTAACATCCAAATGCAATGCAGAAGGGATGAGTCTGGCTCTCCTCTCCTTCCCCACACTCCCAGCCATGAAGCTCCTTCCTTCCTCTTTGTGCCAGCTCTGACACGTACCAGAGCCTGTGCTGAGCCATCCCAGCTTGCTAACCCAGCAGAAAACTAAGCAAACAAAAGTGACCGGGTTTTTTTATTGGGTTTATGCATTAAACTAGCTCAGTGGAAGATCCAAAAAAAGCCAAAATTCATAAAAAGGGAGAAAATGGGAACATATGGTTAGGCGGAGCGAGGGGAGCAGGATGTGGGATTTTTCCCTTTGAGCAGTGGTAAACTGTTAGGTTTGTTCAGCCACAACAAGTAATTTCATATTGGCCAAAAAAAAAAAAATAGAGACAAGTTAAGACTAAGAAATAGGAGAGCTACAGTGCTTTCAGGTCAAAAATTAAAAGAGTGTAAGAGCAAATATGTACCTATATTACACAAGAATGAGCTGCTGTCACCAGTAAAGGGTGACATTAGGGTTTCTGCTGCTTGTTTTAAAAAAGATCTACAGTTTCTGCTTCCATTTGACTTTTAAAGCAGGTCCTCTTCAAAGAACTCTATGTTTGCATGTATCTGTTTTGCATCTTTTCTTACACAATCCCAACAGAACACACAATCAAGCACTCAGAACCAGAGACAGGATGATGGCAAAAGTGGACTCACTACCATAGTTCTTATGTTGCATGTTACAGAACTAGGCAGTCCACTGACATAACTCGATACAGCTTCATTAGACCAACAGACGTACTGTGAAAATTTTGTCCATTGGATTCATTGATAGATACCATAAACGCCATTGTTTGTTTTAAGTAACTCTTTTCAGTTCTCATAAAGGATTAATTAGACCTTTATGTTATACAGTTGTGATTAAGCCATTTCACATGGAAAATTCTTCTCTCCTTAACTAGAAGTTCTGTGAATATTTTAAAACACATATAATTTTTTCTCAGTGGGACTATTCATAGGGCTGGTATTATCCACAAACTGATTGCAGCATCAGTGCTTAGATTAACAGCCACAAAATATATTGTATTCATGAACAGACTGCCTCCCTTAAATGCAGATCAATGAAGGAACCAGTTAACCACAGACACAAGTGGGTTGCAAAGTTCATGTCAGAACATGGTGCTGCTGTCAGAGATAAATACAACACTCAGCAAACAATCTCACTGCAGTGGAGCCAACAGCCCCACTGCTGCTCTGCATTGCTTTGCCACACCGTTTCCCATCCCTGTCTCACTGAACTCCCGGTGATATTGGTGGTATAGGACTTGGATGCCAACAAAAATGATGCTTGTCATTAACTTTTAAAATCAGTTTCACAGCCCTTTGGCACAAACATAATAAACAGACCTAAAAGATGGCACCCAAGGGCATCTAAGAGCACAAGAGAAAAATTGAAGGAATGTATTTTGTGTGTGAGAAATAAGATGTGATTAGAGAGTCAAAACTGTGAATGTGATTGTGATTCAAATGGGATTTTGATTTCAGAAGTGAAGAGTTAAAGAGCCCCACTGATTTGCACATACTGACTTCTAAAAACTGGCAATCCAGTCCACATGTTTAATTTGCAGTTTGTACAGTAATAACTAGGCCAATAGAGATACGCAAGAAATTTAAACCTGTTAGAGCCAAACAATCTTGCTTTCTATTGTAAAGAGTTTTTAATGGACATTCCTAGAAAGTTCTGGAACATCCAGACCATTTATTGGCATTTGCAGATATGTTCTGCAATTACAAAGGCTAAGAAATTCAAGAAGACTTTAGAAGACCCTCATTAGAAATGTACGACCAGTGACACCACAGCAAACTGCAGGCTTTCAATAAAGTTAAAAGTCTAGCAAGAGGTTTGTTTAAATAATTATAATGTTTTCAGACTGCTTTAAGCAGTAGATGAATTTGACAAGTCTGGAGGAAAGAGGAAACACATCAGTAATAGAAAGGCAGAAAAAAAAAACCTGAATGAAAACATTCTGTCTAAACCAACTTAGGTAACTGTGGTACTTTTAATTTACATAGCTACAAATAATTTTATAGGTAAATGCAATTGTATATATGACTAGAAAGGCATAGATTTATAATATGTTTTTTTTTTTTCAAATCTAGAATGTGCAGACTGGAAAACCATACTCACTGGAAAACACATTTTTGCAAGTTCATTGCAAAAAATGTAACATCTAGTCCACAAGGGACCAATGTGTCCAGTTAACTTGTTTCCAGGCACACTACGGTCTCTTTGGCAGAAATAAATTATTTTTAGTCAAAAATTGTCATGACAAATATGTGATGATATTAGGCTAGTCTCGGTGGCTAGGTACTTTTTTCTGGTTTAGATGGTCATTTATGTATCAAAAGGAGACAAAAAAACGTTTTTTAAACAAAAAAATATAAACAAAAAATAATGACAAGTTACTAAAGGTGATTGATAAAGCTTAAAAAAAAAACATTTCCAATTGTTTTTTTCTTAAACTGACTATCTACTCAATTGTCAGGCTCTCTAGAAATTTTTATTTTGTAACACCATCAGAGACAAATATCCATGATATCAGCCTTATTTACCAGTGGCTGGTTTTGTTGCCAAATGCTACTTTGAACATCTACAGCATGTTATCAGTCCACAAAATTGAAAGCCAAAAAACTTCAGTTGCACTGACCCACTGCACTACCTTGTCTAAATTATTTATATCATATCTGCTTCACCATAGGAAAACACTTGCTATATTGAGGCCCAAGAGGCAGCTGTGACCAAGGACAGTCCGAGCATATCACCATGTCAGAATGCCAGGGCCAAGGAAAGGTAACAAGCAGAGGGGAGGCCAGGGGCTTATACAAGCCCCCAAGGATATCATCCTGCTTCAGATGCCTCCTGGCCCTCAGAGCACAGGGATTCATGTAGCTAGAAGTGAACACTTTAATTCATGATGAGGCTGGAGTACATGATGTCAGCTTGCAGACCTCTCCCACCTGAGGAACAACCTAGGAAAAACTCTGTTATGGGTCCCTTCAGAGATCCCCTCGTCTGAATCTTTCATGAGAGGAATGATCTCTGTCAAACTGTTGCGAGACTTAATTAATTACACTTGAATTCTGTTTCTATTAACTGCAAAGAAAACAGAATCAGCCCCTCAAGGTTTGGAAAGTTCTTTGAAAGCCTTGAAAGAAAGAAATTACAGAAGTGTGAAATCACGCTTTTGTTCCTGAACAATGCTTCTGCTCCTGTAGCATCTTGCCCAACTGATGTCATAATCCATTTTGTGACATCACAGTTGGTTGACATGGAATAGTTTATGAAAACCTCATAGAAAGGTTTGATAGAAGGATGAATTTGTGTAGGGAATGAGCAGCATGTATTTTTAAACAATGAATGTATATGCATTATTATGTCCTATATTAGCAAAAAAAAATTAAAGGAGAGCTGTGAGCATATTTACTTTTTCAATAAATGTTTTCTCTGCTCTTACTATGAGGTAATAGTAGAGTTTAATCTGTGTAAGATATTTTTATCTACTACTACTTCTTGGGCTGAGGTTTCTTTTTCTGTTACTGTGGATTGTTAACCATTATGCATTTTTCATTACATATATATCTAAGCAAAGTATGACAAAGGAAGTAAACCTGGTCAAAAGAAATGAAGCACCACCCTGGTAACATAAATAGCTAACCAATTAAATTATTAAACATAACCTTGCACCAACATGCTAATGTTCTGCACACACCAGTAAACTCACCGAAAACCATGAGACTACTACACACAACAGCACACCAAAACACCAAATTGTGTCATTAGTTTGTTTATCAGATCTATATACTTCATTTAAACTATACTACTTCCAAGAAAATAAAGACTGAGCAAATTAAACTCAAAAAGCAGGCTTCTCTAAACACACACAAAAATCCAATGAGAAATCTCATGTGTTAAATAACAACTTGTGTAGGGTTTACAACAGAACACATCCTAAAGTTTTACCTTTTCAACCACAGAATAACTAAAAATATTATATACAAAGTAATTATAAACCTTCTTAAAAGCTAAAAATATTTCTGCCGTATTTATTCCCAGTGAAAATTAGTCTTAGCAGATATCTTTTATAAATCTATCACGTGTTTACCATCATTTACTGTATAACTTTCAGCAATGTATGATAAATTATAGGATAACATATCTATGTTCCAAATCTCCAAAGATTCCTCCACACACTTAATGGAATAATTCCTAGTACTTCAATTTATGTATATGGACAAATCTGAGCAACCAAATAGCTTAATTTTGTCAAAACAAAAGACAATATAGTTTGTATTTTTAATCCAATTCTAATACATATATATAATTTATAGATCATAAAAAAAACAAGGAAAATCTTTAAATACTTTGGTTTTCTATATTCTGATTTGAAATGTGTGCACTGAGCCTTGGGAGAGCAAAGAGCAGAATTGCCTTTAAGCAGAAATATAAATTCCACTATTTCCTACCTTCCAGTGATGACAGTTGCTGTTCAGCTTCCAAATACAACTGAGAAAAGATTGGTCTGGGAACTAAGTTGTTTGAGCGCAGAGAGGCCTCAATAGAATTATGCAACACTTCTTCAAACCGTGTAGTCTTGAGCTGACCAGCATAAGAATTTCCCATCTTCTCAAAAAAAGGAAACAAAAAAAAAAGACAAGAAGAAAAGGAAAAAGAAATTTCAATTTTAGCACTCAGAACTCTATCACTGCACGTTGATGTCAGACTACAACATTTCTCATGAAAGAGAGAAGCTTCATTGTCCACAATGAAAGGCAAAGGAAAAGAACATTGACTGCAGCAGCCACTGAGCAGATCCTGCTGGTAAATTACAGGAAGTTATCTAAATGTAACAGCTTTCTGTAATTCAGCAGAATGGCAGCAAGCTCTGACACCTTCTAGAAGATGTGGCTAGAAATCTGATTCGAGTAATTCCTTGGTTTATATAGCAGCTGAGGAGATGCATTTTCAATAGTCATCTGTTAAACAGCCTTTCTGTTTTACATGATTTGAACAGAATAAATAATAAAGGATCTGGGGAATAGCACAATTTTGTGTATTTATCTTTGCATGGCCCCTCATAGCTGAAAACTCATGGCTAGAGCAGTTCAACATTTCTTTTAGAGTTACTGTCTCATAAATAATGGAGCATTGCTGTAACTCAGATATTGTGAAATATAATGGCTTTTCCTTCTCACGTTAAGCAATATTTTTCCCTGTAAACATGATTTTTTTTTTTAATTATTTTTTTTTAGAGTGAGACATTGATTATCTATTTGATTCTGCATTTAATTATTAGGAATTTAGTGTTAGTGAAACTACATAATTTGTTCAGTCATTGAGGAGTCAGTCTATTCCAGCTAAATATCCCACATACTTAACTGCCGCCTGCTTTCCACAGCAAATACAATGAACTGGTATAACCAAAAGCCATGTCAGCTTTCTTTTCCTATTACAAAGTAGCTCTTGCCCTGGGCCCCATGTCCTTTCCCTCCTTAAGTAACTGTGAATAGAAAGCATGAAATGCTTCCTGTTTGTGGCAGTAATTCCTAACCACTGAACAGCCCCTCCTCAGCACTGGGCACCGCCTGGGAAATGAGCCTGTTGAGAAGCATCCTGTAGGAATCAGTCAAGCAAAAAAAAACTACTCAGAAACCACAGACTGCTCTTGATAGAAAAGGGGGTTTGAAAGGAACAACATACAAAGCTGACGGTTTGGGTATCTTTTTATGACTTTGTAAAGTGTATTTTACCCATATAATATATACTTGTTTGTGTCATGTTAATACTATATATATAGTTAATACTATATAATATAGCATATTGATATATAAATAGTATTAGTAGAAGCAAAATAAGAATTATAAAACAATGCAAGCAGCATTTAAGAACATGATTTAGATTAAAAGCAGGCACTACTGATAAAATATTTGTGTATATACACAAAATCAAACAGAAAAGTGGCAGTGAGTAGTAGTGATGTATCCATTTGGTGAAGTGTAAATGGGAAGTTGCAAAGCCTGTTAGTGATGTTCTGTGCTAATATGAAACTGAGGATGCATCTTTTCTTCCAACACAAAAAGCAGATTACAGTTCCCTTTCCATACTGATATGAACCCTCTGGCTCCTCTTGCTTTAAGTACTGCTTCACCTACACCAAACACAGCCGAAGACAATGAGAAAAACCTGACATCAGTATTGTCCTCTAATAGCTTTATCAGAAATGTATGCAGGAAACCCAGGGTCAAGCTCTGAAATGAATTCTACTAAATGCTGTTTCTACACAAAAGCACTAGAAGATGTTTAGTTCTAATTCTAATCCATCTTTCAACCGTTATATGACTGTCAGGTACCTTAATAATTATTTGTCTTTGTTACATCGATGTTTAATGTAACAAGAACAAATAATTATCAAGATACCTGACAGATACCTATTTAATTCTTTGTTCGTTTAAATTCCTTCTCATGTTATGAATTCATATTTTCTCCTGTTAGGTTGGAGGCATCTGCAGGCTCAGGGACCCATCTCTACATTTTCAGGGGCAGGTAAAATATGGTCCCACATGACTGTTCATAACAGTCTTGAAAGTCCAGACTAAAGAGAAATAAAAATGCATGAACATGCTCTCAACATGTTAACATTCAAAGTTAGCACCTTCAAGAATGGAAACTGCATTCAGCTATCATCCACACAATTTTATACATAGACTGCTTTATTTAAATACAGAGCTAAAACATGAAAATCCGTATGCCATCCAAAAGACTTTTTGTATTTAAAAAAAAAAAAAATCACTGCTAGAACATGAAGAGAATATCCAGAAGTTTGACTGCAGTGGCAGAGGCTTTATCTTACAAGGGGCTAGATTCTACCTGTTCTTAACATAACCATGCAAATCAGACTGGTCTACCTGATTTTCAATCTTATTCTTGAAAAGTTTCATTAAAGCACATGAAAAATAGGAAGTTTTTAAATTTATCCAGTGAGACAAAACATTCTGAGGCAACTCAGAAGCATTATCAAATAGGCAGGCAGACTGCTTTATGCAATAAAGGCTTACTTGGTCTACTGATCACTATCTGTATCTAATTGTGATGAATGAAAAAACACTGTAATGCTTCTGTTTGTAAACTCTATTCCACAGACATAGTAAGAAATTATTCTGTACAGTTTATTACGAACAGAAATAGATACACCATTTACATGGATTTAACATACTCGCTCAGGATTTATAGAGCCCACTAGTGGACAAAACAGAAACCCAGTGTTTAACCCTGGAGATGTCAGAAACCAGCACCTTATCAATGTGATGTTACAGACAAGGAATCAGTTAAGTTATTTGTGCAAGGGATAGGTCCTGGAATCATTTACAACATAAGCACGCTTGTTTATCCACTGAGGTGCCAATTTAATTATGCGAATGGGTTTGTAAAATGAAACAAAAATATGCTTTCTGTATTTCTACACCTGCTAAGTTCTTGTGTACCTGCGGGATCTTACAATCACAGTGCCAAACACAATCATAAATCCAGGAACATACTTTTGAAAATGTGGTAAGTATTTTATAGCCATTTTTCATCATCAAACACACACCACTGGAACCAGAAAACGGGCATTTCAGGACCATTTTTGCCAGCATCAACCTTTGCCATTGAGAGACCCAGTGACTTTATCAGCTGCAGGAGAAATTATTTCTATGAAGCAAGCAGTGAAGAAGCTGTTTCCCACTAACTCTATGGTGGTTGTCATCCCCTCTTTTCTTTAAAGCTGCTCAGACGATGGTACCTGAATTGTCAGTTGCTGACTCCATGGCGCCAGGAAGCAAAGGCTTTGAGTCCTATTTTCCTGCTTCAATGAACTCAGCGTTCCCAGCCCAGATTTATGTCTTTCTTGGATACAAGTGGGTGGCACAGGCTAAACTTTCAAATGTTTGTGAAATTCCAAGCCATGAACATAGATGGTGACCAGATCTATTAAAAAAAAAAAAAAAAACAACCAACCCACACTGACATAGAAGGATAGCCCTCGACCCCAACTACTGATAAATCAAAGGGCACCTCCCTATCACAGTCAGTTTCCATGGAGAGCACACAGAGAAAAATACTTGCCAATACAAAGGGGAGAAAAAAGGGAAAGACGTGGACCTGGAAGAGCTGCTTAAAACCATGATAAAAAAGAAGAAAACCACTCTGAGGAACTTGAGTGCCTAAGAAACAATTCCAGATACAAATGAAGCGGGTCAGGCCAATGTCTTAGAAACCCATGGATAATTCTGCCAAAAAGAGATGCCAAGTCCAGGCATCTGAAAATGAGAGGAAAAGTATGTTAATCACTAAAGAGAACAGCCCTCAAATTCCAAACAAGGAACTTCAGGATTCATGTGGCAAACAGGGATTACATGAATAAGAAAACTAGGGATCTTCTTAAGGGTTAATGACTGTCACATACAGAGGCAACTTCAAGTTCTACTGCAGTTGAACTAGTCAGGTTTCGAAGAAAACCTGTACTATCCTGCTATGAACCAGTACAAATCCAGCTGTTGAGATTTAGAAAAGGAGTTCGCTCTTGGCCACGAGGGCAGTATCTACCACGAGAGCCATGACAGTGACTGGTCACGATAACACGGAGCAATTGCCATCAGCAGGAGGACATGCAGTCCCATCTCCTAGATCCTGGAGGGAGATCTTTTGCACCATGGAACAAAGATGGTAACACACTAGTGACTTTTTAGTTGCAGTTGTCTGTGATCAAGATCTGTGAGGAGCAATAAGGTTTTGTAAAGACTGAAGATCTAGGACAGCAATTCTGGACAAAATTTATCCTATACCTAGGACAGACTGGGTATCCGAAGGAAAGATATGGACTTTGGACCATGGAAATTAATCCAGGGCTTTTGACAACTCCCATTGAAATAGACTGAAAAATTCTGCCTTCATCAGAAACTGAGTAAACAATATATGTGGGCTGTGTTAAGAAGGCTTGAAAAAATAGTCAAGGGATCTAAGTGGGAAATTAGGACGACATGGTTAACTATTAACAAATTCAGTCTTAGATACAACTTACAAATTATTACAGAAGGAAAAGTTTCATATTGTTGTGACTTTTTTGCATTATAAAATTGTTGTTGTTTCAGCCCAGAGGGCAACCGAGCACCACAAAGGCATTCACTCACCCCTTCCTCATCAAGAATGGGAAGGAGAAGATTAAGTAAAAGGCTCTGAAATCGAGATAAGGACAGGGCGGGATGACTCACCCATTACTGTAACGGGCAAAATCCAGACACATTAGGGGAAGAAGAAGAATATCACTTTAATTCAAACAGTAACAACAACAACACTTAACAGATGGAATAGGACAGTGAGAATCATTATCACATCTTAAAAACACCTCTCTCCACCCTCCCCCCTCCCCCCATTTCTTCCCAGGCTCAGCTCTGCTTGGGATCTCTCTACCTCTTCCCACCCAGAGGTGCAGGGGGCAGGAAATGGGGGTTAAAATCAGTCCACCACTTCTTCCTTCTCAGGAGGTGGGGTGAACACTGCACGTTCTTCCCCTGCTCCACATGGCTCCCCTCTCACTGCAGACAGTTCTCCATGATCTTTCTCCAGTGTGAGTCCCTCCCACGGGTCACAGCTGTTCCCATGCTGCCCTGGTGTGGGTCATCCCTGCGTGCTGCAGTCCTCCCAGTGCCAAATCACAACAGTGGGGGCCACGTCTCCCCTCAAGAGTCCCAGCCTGTTTTGGGTTCAACACCTGCTCCAACATGGGGTCCCCCATGGGCTGCAGGTTGGCCCCTGCTCCACCGGTGACCTCCACGGGTGGCAGGGGGTTGGCCCTGCCCTCTCACCCCGGGCTGCAGGGGGGCTCTGTACCAGTGCACATACCCCCCTTCCTCTTCCTTCCTTCCACTGACTTCGATGTTTGCATAGGTGTCCTCCTCATAACTCCTCCTCACAAGTCCCAACCCCCTCCCAGGTTCCCCTTCTTAAATACGTTATCACAGAGGCACAGCCACTGTCACTAACTGGTTCATCCTTGGCCAGAGGCGGGTGCAACTTGGAGCTGGGGGAGCTTTTGAGCATCTTCTCATGGGGGCCTCCCCTGCTACCAAAAATCCTGCAACACAAACCCTACACAAAATTATAACCAACATTACTACTTTAATATATTAATGCTTCCACCAAAATAGTATAGAAATGGATACATTTTCCCAGTTTAAGCAGCCAGCTTTCATGCTTTTGAAATGGCCTAACAGAGTAATTTCTATTGTATCATTTCTAAGAGGAGAATGATAAGATGCTTCCAAGCTCACTGTTATTCCAAAATAATTTGTTATCACTATTGCAAGAGGCAGTTCATCACTTGCATAAAATGAGTGGGTTTGTTTGGATGAACTATGGATTTAGGTATCAATAAGGCTATCTATTAAAATTTGTCTGGGAGAAGAAAGCATTCTTTACAGCAGGTTAACAATTTGTTCACAGATCAGCACTGGAAAAGTACTGGAAAAGTTGTTAGTGTCATCCTTCTGCTCTTTGAACATGAGTTAGATCCATCCAGTAATATTAAAAATCCATTAATATTTCTAAAATTCAGTAAAGTCTCTAATAATTCTTGAAAACCTGTATTAAAACAACAGTCTGACTAAGAAGAAATAAATCCTAGGGCAAGAACTTGTATGTAAATGTAACTATAAGAATAAAGGTAAATTTGGAGACAGCACAAAACTGAGTCTCTTCAACGGTAGTGATACATACTATAAGATCCTTCTTATGGACTCAGATCAGCTACAAGACTGTGTAATGATGTTTTACTCTTGTATTTCCATGAAGCTATCTGTAATTATAGACAGTGTTTTCCTTAGTTTTGGATTTGGAAGATTAAATTATTTTTAATCTTGTACATTAACATTTGTATTGTGTAAAAGTGATACTGTGTGGTAAATCTATTCCCCTAGGTTATATAAAATTCTTGATTCAGGAGAATTAAAAGAGACTTACTGATATTCACCCCTCACCAGATTCAGCATAGCATTACAGCTTGTATCTTTACTACTAGCCTCAAAACAAGGTTACTACGTCCTGAATGCCTTTTGGGAACGGTCACTGGCCCATCATAACTTCTGAGGTTTGCCTGGGAACTGCTGCAGAGAGTGAGTGCTAGCACCAGAGCTATGCCAAGGCATTACAACAGAAAATTGATTTCTAGCACAGAGGAATTTTTCCTGCAACTGTTTAATTTATTAATACAGCTGTAGCTCATATGGGCAAAGAAAAACTTATTCTTTCAGAAAGCAATCTAGTTGTTCAGGTACCACAAAATTATCACATGTATCACAGAATCATGGAATACCAGGTTGGAAGGGACCTCAAGGATCATCTGATCCAGCCTTTTTTGGCAAAAGCACTGTGGCCCAGCACTTCTATCACTTGTAGAAGTAATTTACATAGTTTTTTATTTGTCGGTACAAAGCCACCTACAGGCGTAGTAAATAGGTGGACCATTGACAATTTCTGAAAAAAAAAAAAAAAAAAAAAAAGTACTACTTTCTGGAAGTCAAATCTGTTTCCCCACAATATTCTGCCAGAATGACTTGGCAGTAAGAGAGAGGAAAAAAGGGCTCAGAAGACTGATGGTTATGATATAATACTGGAGTGTGGGAAATATTTAAATACATTTTATCATTTGAGATCACTTCCAGACCAATGTTTTACTGTTCCTATGATTTTCATCAAAATTTTCAAAAAGTGTTCTGTTTTGTGCTGTTAGTCTTACCTAGACAGAGAAATTCTGAAGTTTCAAAAGTTGCTGAGAAATTAAATTATGCTCCTCTGCTGAGCTTAACTCTATAGTACTAGTAAGATTAAAATCAGTAGTCACTTATGTTTCTGCTGATTGAAATCCACTTTTTCAGTGAAGTACTTTATTCCACAGCAATAAAGCTGTCAGACCATTAAAAAGTCTCTAGTCATATGAATAAAGTTATGGCAGTTCAGTAGACCCCATTTGGCCATTACATTTTAAAGGCAACATAAAACCTTTAACTTAAACCACAGTTACCTTTGACAGAAATTCCAGCTCCTTTTCTGTTACCAGATCTTAGAACTCATATATCTGCTGTGGAATGATATTAGAAATGTTATCTACAGACCAGACCAGACCAGGTTAAACTTAATGGTTTGCTAATAATGCCACTTTGGAAAGTAGTTCATGATTAAATACAGAGACTCTGATTAAGGTTGATGACAGGTCACAGAGAACATAATCCTACCATCTTTATACAGCCAAGAATTCTGCTACTGTTTCCATAAAGAAAATATACTGCAAGAAGACTACTCAGATCTCTCTACCACTTATTTTTATTTTGCGTTTGCT
This sequence comes from Tyto alba, assembly GCF_018691265.1. Lineage (NCBI taxonomy): Eukaryota > Metazoa > Chordata > Aves > Strigiformes > Tytonidae > Tyto > Tyto alba. The sequence goes on along the minus strand of NW_024881316.1, from coordinate 35,372,774 downwards.
TTTAATTTTTATCTGATATCTTTTGATTTTGAAAATCAGGCTGACTACACACATGGGATTTCTCCTTCATTAACAGTGAGATGATTTCCTCTGCTGACTCATGTTTCCAAGCAACAGGAACGAGAGCGCAGATCGAAAGGTGCCAAGCTTTCAAGTGCACTGGGAAGAGTGGGAAGTGGGAAGACATCACTGAACTTTTTGGCAACTTTAGATTCCAAGCCAAACTGCTTCTATTAATCACTGAAATCAGTTCTCTCACTTACTTCAGAAGGAAATAATCTTTATTCTCAGGAGATTGCTGCAGAGATTAATACAGACACCTTTGCAATGAAATCAAATATATGCAATTTTCTCCACCTACTAAAAAATCAAGCCCAGTTGTTAACTGCCCTCTGTGCCCTTGGAAGAAATCACACAGGTCCTTATCAAAAGGGATGAAAACAGACTTGGACAAATCAATGTTAAACAACCTTAATAAAAATACTCTTAAAAAGCTGTTGCTTTCTTTTTTTCCTTCAGGCAGACAACAAATCAAATTATTTAATGCATCATTATTAATGTGAAATTATTTCATATCCATCTTGGCCACTGGAAAGAGAACTTCAGCTAAAACCAAGTATTTTCTTATTTTCACTGAAATTTTTCAATTGCAAACGAACAAGCATTACCTTTGAGGACAGAGTGTTCAGTTTTCAATGAAAATGCTACAATTCATGCAGGGAGCAGTAGCAAAAATAGCAAATTATTTTCTACACAAAAAGGAAAAAATAATTTCCTGATATGTTTACCAAAAAAAAAGCGTATTTTTAAACTTCTCATACAAATTCAGATTTAGTTTGAACCAAAAAAATAAAGCTTGACTAAATACAAAACAATCTAACTTGTCATAAACTCATTAAAATATACAGCTATGCTTGGAGATCCGGACTAAGGCATGTTGGCAATTTAGTGACAAGGAATCTAAGCTGTGACAGACTACATTGTAGTTTAATGGGGAAATAGAAAACTCCAATTGCAACCAGATTCCTTTAATTATTTAAGGATGAAAGGCTGTTTTGGTTTTAAGACATAGTTTAGTTTTCTTTTACAACTACAGACAACTCAGTCTTCCTTCACCCTAGAAACTTTTATGCCTACTCTCAAATCAGAGTTTATTTTTTCTGAGACATTTAAAGCAATGATTTGTTTAAAAATGGCACTTTATTTTAGCTTATCTTAATATAGAAGAAAAAAAGCCAAAGTTCAAATTGGTCATAGTAGAAAGTCCTTTGTGAAAAGTCATACATTGGATTATTACTCAAATTATTAAAAAAACATAATCACTACTGGGATCAATGCCTGATAAAAATCTGTATCTGCAGAAAGAATTTGGAAGAAATCTTAATTAGACTTTTTGTAGATAACTGAACATCTATTATTAACTTGTTTCTTAATTACAATTTTCACTAGAAATCTATTTTCAGACATAATGATAACACTGATTTTCATGTACTTGCTTTTTTGATTTAGCATGAATCTACTTTTTGTAGACAATCATATGTGTCATTCCTTAATATCCTGACAACTAAGCTAAGTGGCTAAGGAGACACTTCTTAAAAGTAAATGTAGAGCTGGGTGACAGTCCAGTGTTGTAATAATAGTGCAGACTAAGCCTAATATATGATATGGCAGTAAATACATTCAGGCAATGGCACTCCATTCTGTAAATGCTTTTACATTCCCCTCTGCAGGAAACAATGTATTCTGATGCAGATTTCTTTGATTTTCCTGCAGGATCTCATAAACTTTGCAGGTGTTACTGGAGAGAAAATCCCTTATCAGCAGCTTCCAGCACAGTTCAGCTGATATGCTTTACTATTTCTCCGGCACAGAGCCCTGACCCTATGGCTGGTCAGGCAGCTCTGCCTTGGCTCCCATTCGGCTTTTGTGTGGTGCTTTGATCAGCTCCTGGCTTTGGATGAAAGCAATTCTTTTAGAGACCACCTTCAAATTCTCTTAAAAAAGAATTACATACATAAAACCAATTGGGCTTGTTAAGCAGCAGGAAGAAGCCAAGTGGAGGGAGGAGGGAAGGAGGTGCCACAAATCAACACTAGGAAGCAGTGATCAAAGTGGAGACTGGAAAATTAGTAAAAAAAGGTTCCCTAAGTTGTACAGGTCTAGGTCATTCCCTTTTCTAGCTCTGTAAGCACAATGACTTTCTCACTACTACCCAGGAAAGAGATACAACTTTGTTTTCAGGAATTGTTATACTGTTCCAGTATTTAAAGGTTAGTTACGAAAAAGATGGAGACTCCCTTTTTACAAGGAATCAAATGGAAAAGACGAGGGGTAATGTAATGGGTACAAGTTACTCCTGAGGAGATTCTGACTGGGCACAAGAGGAAAATTTTTCCCAATGAGAAGAATCAGCCATTGGTATAATCTCCCCAGGGAAGTGGTGGTTTCCCCAACATTGGACACTTTTAAGATCCAGCTGGGCCATCATGTCTAGACTGTGCTTTTGCCAAAAAAGGTTGGACCAGATGATCCTTGAGGTCCCTTCCAACCTGGTATTCTATGATTCCATGAATTGTCTCACACTTCTCTGTACCTTGAGTACAGCAGCACTTGAGATCTTAGAATAAAGCAGTAGGAAGCAGGCTGACAAGCCAGAAGGGAAGACGTTATCTTAAAATGCATGTTTCCCAAAGAAAATTCTAAGAAATCAGCACTTGGGGTATATTACTTTTTCTTCCAGTTACTGGTGCTATAAACTGTTTCTGAGAATCTTCTCAAAATCCAAAATGAATATACAAAGACTAATCCTACACTGCTTGTACAGGTTAGCTTTTGAGACATCCTCAAAACCAGACTTTTGTTTTCCTTACCCCAACCTCCAGGCTCATTCCTGGAAGCAGTGCGGCGGTGGTCTGTGGGACAGCCACAGGCACACACGCACACCAGGATGTATACAGCCTTTGGAGCCGTCTCTTTCAGAGCAGCAGAGGCAGAGCCAGACAGTCTCCGTGACGGTTCTCCAAGGACATACACAGAGTGCGCATGTTTAGAGGCTTTACCTCATTCACAGAGAAGGGCCTCACTGCTTGAAAGAGATCTGCACCGACTTCTTCTGACAGAGCACACTATGCTATATCTGGATCAGATTTGCCATCTAATGAACAAAGAGTGGGCAGAAATACAATGGGAGCAGTCTAAAATACACTTCACCATCTGTGGATAGCAAATACATCTCTAGGTGAATGCATTACATTGCAAAATAAAACCGAATATCAAGGTATGTTCAATCAGGAGATCAGCTGCACATGTATTATATGTTGAAAATACATTAAATAAAAAACATTCACAAACATAAGTATGCAATCCAAAAGCATTAAACAAGCATCTTTAGTTGAAGAACCACTACAAAGCTCAAATTTCATTAATTTAAGAAACTGAATTTAGCAGTTTGAGATATGAGCTATTTTAAGGGTTTAAAATTCAAGTTGTCTGCAGTTTTTTTCAATATTTCAAGGTAGTTTTCCTGAGAGGAAATCACTCACTCCAAAGACAGAAAGTTACAGACAAGACAGGAGGTACACAAAATGAAGACAAATGTGTATAATTAAAACATGAATATTAGCTTTAAAATGTCTCTTAACTACAATATTTGAACAGTAACCAATATAAGGCAGTGTGAGTAAGTTATCTTATGACATGTTAATGTTTTCATTAAACAGTAACGGTATTTTTCAGTATGGAAATACTAGCTATGTAATAAAAAAATACTGTACCGTAATGAAAGCATCTGCTCCTCTGACATCCAGTAAATTACTCCCAAAGTTTCATATTCTGATTGCACTGCTGAACATCTTACACCTGTGGTAAACTGCCAGTGATTGTATCTTTATGGAGTTTTCCTTCTTTTGATTTAGAAGAGTCTGCTGCTTGGCGAATTGGTTAGGACACTTAAGTCTCCTGAGTCAGCACTGTACGTGACTGAACAACTCAGTCGGGTCACCATGACATGAACACTCTCCTGTCACAGGAAGGTTTCAGAGCTATCTATTCTGCAACTATGGCAAAAACAAAGTAATGAGACCACAATATACCCTGGCAAGCTGTTCTCTAATTTGTGTGCTGGCTTTATTAAATGATAAATGGTTTGACTTTATGTCTTATTAATACAGAAGTGCTGTGCTGGGTCACAGTGTTCCTGGCCAGGCACATATCAATCTATCAGTCTGAAGCTTTATTAACATCAACAATTTTGTTGCAGGTTTTTGGAAAGCATGAAGGTGGGGGTTTTTAAAGAAACGGGGGTGTCCTTTTGGATTACATGGATAACAAAATCACTAAAGTGTATACTGTGGATACTTCATTTTGCCAACAGAAGAAAAGATTAACAGGAGAACAGAAATTGGACGTGTAGCAATCTTACCTTTGTTGGTACTATGCCTGTATCTTCTGAATAAAAGGATAGGAAATCAAAACAATATTTGAGAGATTATGTTCAATATACTGCTGGATATACAAAGTTAATATAAAAATGTATCATGTTTAAACAAATATTGCATCTTTTCAAGATACATCTAGAGCATGTCTACAGAGAATGTTTATTTCTGGTAAAGGTATATTTCTCAAATGTTTCCTTAGGTCACAAACTGCAGTACATCACTTCAGAAGATGAAAGCAATTATTCTGAAAATTGAACTTCCCTTTTTCAATGGCGCCAAGTTATGCAACATTCAGATATGTGCTTGATTTTAAAGTCAGCTAAATATCACAGAAATTAGTAAAATCAAGCACTTACCTAGGCTCTCAGTTGAATTTAGGTTCTGAATAACCTTTGCATGCAGGATACACTGAACTATGAAAAGAGATTATTTTTCAGTACAGCTTGTGACCCTCCACTCTCAGGGTACAGTTTCATGACTGGCTTAAGCTGCTCTAAACACAAATTACAGCTGAAAAGGAATGTCTTTCACTCTTGATCATATATTCCCCCTCTGTTATTCAGTGGCATGGATCTGATATGGTTAAAAACTAGTAATTTTTATAGGGTTATGTTCAGCTAGATCAGATCCCTCATTTAGCTATGAAAAAAGTATACGGCCATTAATATATGCAACAAAAAGGACCAGAAACACGTGGCTAGGGATGGTGGCGAGAGCAGAATTTTCTTCTCCACGCTATGAAAATGCTTTAAATAATATTTTTAAATCTTACAACTACACCTTCTGATTCTTCTTCTGTAACACAGTGGGGAAAAAAATGAATTTTAAAGCCTGCTGAGGAATACCTTGGAGACTTAGGTGATTTAGTGTTTTCACTCAAAAAAAAAAAAAAACAACATGTTAATGGAAAGCTTCCATTTTCTATCTGGTAATTTTTAAAAATATATACTCTATATACACCCAGTTTAAGAAGCATTTGGACAATGCCCTTAACAACATGCCTTAACTTTTGATCAGCCTTGAATTGGTCAGGCAGGTGGACTTGATGATCACTGTAGGTTCCTTCCGACTGAAATAGTCTATTCTATACTTAATTTTTAGATTCAAGCACCATATGAAAGAATATGAAAAAGAAACTGTACAAAAAGTAGTAAGTAATGCTCTAGGAGAGTGACTGGTATGTTTTTCTGTTACTATGGAAGTGAACTAGAAGTTTTATAAATGTTCTATACTTAACGGCAAATATAAGAGACCTCAATCATGTCATTTTCAAGTAGGGTACAAAATCATTCAGCTAGGGAACGCAGAAATCGTTGTCTGCTTTTCTATCAATCAGCACTGTACAATTGTGTACCTTAAACATATTAACCTGACAAGATGACACTGAAAAGATTGTATCGACAGCCAAAGTTTAGAGAAATCCAAAGGAAAAACAAACACTGCAAGAAATACATATAAATGTGTGTAAAAGCACATTATTTTTGGAAGAGTCACATTTAATAATTTATCAGGTGAACAATAATAAAAGCCATAATACTCACATTTTAAAGAGGTATAATTTGATTGATGCCAGTCAAGCATACTCGCCCCATAACTGTAGTGTATACATGAACAAAGGATGCTGCATCGGGTGTTGTCTAGAATCAAGTCTAGGATGCTGCAGTGCCTATCTCTGACTTTGCTTTGGGGTTGGAAATACATCACTCTTTAAGAGTATTAGTATACGGTAGGTGTTAAAGAAGAAGATGTTAACCTGCTATTCAGTAACGGAATGCAGAAAATAAAAGGGGCCTGCCTGCTTTGGATATAGGCATGGAACAGAAGTTCCAGAGGAGAAGGAGAAAGGGTAAGTGAGCACAGAGGGGCCTATTGTGTTTGATTAGTACCCAGAGAAGGAATGACAGGAATGGCTGATGAGCATGGAGATTACATATAAGAGATCCTGTATTCAGAACCAGTGGGAGTTGGTCATTATGTACCTGCTGATGCAACATACATCAGGAATGAGTGGGTCTGTCTGCTGAAATGAGTTGCTGAATCTGTGTGAAATGAGTCCATAATGTAAGTGATGAATTGACAAAACAGTTGTTAGGGGAAAGCTGACCAAGTAATTATTCCAACAAAAGGTATGTAAAATATATAACTTGCACCCTAGGCACTTACAGAAAAGAACCTTCTTTTTTACAGGAATCTACAGGGCATGTTTTACAAAGTTTGAGAAACTGGAATAGAAGTGAATCAAGAAACATAACCTGAGATTTACAAGTTTTTCAGAAGTTCGAAGCACAGACTAAGATACAGGGACAAAAATCATAAACAGCATCATGAAAATATTCTACCAGAACATTCATTATAAGGAAGAACAAGGAAAGAGTTGGTCCACTGTGCAATTAGAAAGAAAAATTAAGAGATTATTGTTATATTTAATGCTCTTTTTCCCAAGAAGATGAGCAGAGGTTATTTGTGATCAAATGTCTGCTTTCTCCAGAAGCTTTATCAGGGAAAAATGGAGACTGCCCCTCCAAAACACCCAACAGCTTAGTATTTGAAGCATTCTGCATGCAGATGGTGTATGAAAGAACTAAAACTGGGTCCTACTGAGCAAAATGCCTAGTTTAGTTGCAAGACAACTACTTTTCTTCTCACAAATGTTTTAAAAATTGTCTCAGGCATATCTGCCTTTTGTGTTTATGCAGAAATACAGAAATGTGTATAAAATCTTATATAAAAAGTCATACATATAGGCTAAAAATACCTACTACGTTGAGCTTTTCAGGGTACTTATGTGGAGCCCAGATGGTCTCTTCCATGAGAAATATGCTCAGTCTTGTACTTTGAACATGTACAAAGGGAGATGTTTAAGATCATCTAGAAATACAGACTGAAATTCAGCTGCTGAACCACAGACATCTTCTAACTTTGAGACAACCTGGGCTATCCTGCCTGGATTCTAGCTGCTGCTCCAAAGAAGCAGAGGTCTGAAGCAAGTCCTCTGTCATATCTGCTAGTCCTTTATTGACATCTCAGGTAAAACAATGAGCCTCACATGAAACGAGGCACCTATATTTAGGTAACTGAATCAGACTGCAGGTATTGACTGATTCACTAGGCAGAAATTTCCATTATAATCAGTAAAATCAATCAAGCTGAGAGAATGATCCAGCTGACCAGCCACTAGTGTTTACTTAGTTCAACATGAGCTGAATCACCCTCCTGGATCCACTGACCACACTGGCTATATCTTCATTGACTACCAGAAGTTGCAGCTGTAGATGTTTACATGAAGACCTCTATATTTAGGAATCTTGGGGCTCCATTCAGTTGCTTACACATAGATGTTTAGCTGTCTTTTATATGCTCCAGGGTATTTGAGACATCTGCGTAAGTCCCACAAACTCAATGTAAGACCTGCAGGAGACCAAGCCAAGCAGAATACATGAGGCCATCTCAGATGTTGAAAGAAGTATCTAAACAAGAAACTGAATCAAATCCTTTAATCTCAAACTAAATCCCACTCTCAAAGTAAAAAATTGGCATGTCTACAAATACATCTACATTGTCAAACGACTTGGTGTATGAAAGAACTAAAACTGGGACCAGTTCACTTCTGGCTCCTGATCACCCAATATTCTACACTGCATACTTACTAGTTTACATGCAGGCATTCTGCACACAGCTTTAGTTCTGCTGGTAGTTAAAATAAGTTTCTCTAGGCAGCAACAGGATTGTGTCAGGTTTGCTCCCACCACCCTACACAGTTCTCCAACAGTTTCACAAAACTTCTGGTGCCGTCACCCACTTGTTCCTACTCCATACTCACTCCATGCTCTCAGGCGTGCAGGACATGCCATGCCATGCAACCAGGAACAGCCCACTCTGGCTAGCTGTGAAACATACTTCAGAGTATTTTCGTCATCTGAACACACATGCACAAAACGTGTGCCTCAGAGGCACAAGAGTCATGTGAAGAGCACTGCAGACACGGCCCATCCATTCTGAAGAATGCTACCCCGAGCAGTGTGGGTGAGAGCCACTGCACAGCAGGGCCCTTGGGCCATATCTCCCTGGACAGCTGTGGGTCCAAAGAAGTTGGGTTCGCAGGATTGCAGTTTTGGATGTTCTGTTTAAATTATTCTAAGTCCTCTGCCTGCATTTTTTTCTTTTTCTTTTTTCTTTTCCTCTTTTCCTTTTCCTTTTTCTTTTTTTCTTTTTCTTTTGTAGTGTTTTAATTTGTTTTGTTCTGTTTCTGTAAGCATAATGTCCTTCCACTGTTTGACTGGGGATAATCTCACTTCTCTAAGGTGCAGAGAATAGTTATACTCAAGATTGCGAGCTATTCCAATCATGCTGCCTGAAAAAACATGTCAGGAGACTACTCTTCAGTTTTTGAAGGTATTAAAGAAAGAGGAGTTTTAAAAAAGATGTTGAGAATTGCAAAATAATGTATAGACATCTACTGTGAAATACTAACAAATGTGAGGGAAACTGAGGAAGTGATTAGAGGGAACTGCTGTTTATAAAGTAACAGGATAGCTGGAATAGGATTGCCTTTCATGTGAAAGTGTATTAAAGGCAAATAAGAACCTTTTTAAATACTGCTTTGTATTTAAAATCATACAAGTGCTTTTGTTTTTCATATCACTGAATTGACAAGGATCTTAACCACGATAGTGTAGGTTTTTAAAATCTCTGAGAAGGAAAAATGTTATTAAAGAGTAAATTAAAAGGCCAATTAAGTTTTATAAAGGAACCAAGTGTTTCAATAATGAGTAATAACAAAAAAAAAAAAAGAAAGCAAGGAAAGGAAATACACACTTGCCAAAAACTAGAAAAACCAATAAATTGGAATCTCTTGCTAATTCCTCTTTAAACACCAACTGTACAGACCCTCGAGACTGAAAAATTAAAATAAACAGGGTCATGCTGACCTTAATGCAAGCAACAGACTTAATTACTGCAACAGACAATAATGAATCATACTGAAGCAAACCTCCCATTCCTTTTCAATAGAATGCATTATTAATCAGACACATTGTTTTTCAACTGGTACAACCTATGCCAGAAAAAAGCCTTCATTTTCTCAGTACACAACACAAATATTTCAGAATGTCTCATTTCTCCACCTCTCTTAACAGTAACTGAAACTGTTGCTGCTTTTATATCTCACCCACATTTCATTTTTATTTATGCATTGCACAAAAGCACCCACTACTTGTTCAGTCATGCTGTACCTATGTGAAAACCTTAAATGAATGTTCAAAGACCATTTTTTAAAAGCTTAAAAGCTACAGCCTGACTGATACTTCTGTATCTATTAACAGCTCTAACTGTTCAAAACACTTCCTTAAGAGTGTTCCTTCATTTCTAGTAATTGTCGTACTGGCAAAAAAACCTCCAAACCTCTAGGCTGAGTAACATCCATTTGAGTGCTTAGAAAAATAGCTCTTAAGAACTCTCAACTTTCTTTGCTTTCATTGTGAAAGACCTCATATGCCAAGCCATGTGATGCAGGATGCTGTACAGTACATTGGGTCAGGAGACAAGATGTGGCCCCATCTTGCACCTGGGGAACAGACACATTACATTCTGTTGTGAATGTGAACTGAAACTAATTGAACAAATCCTGTGCTCAGTGTGTGTGATCCGATATGCTTGGTTAACTCATTGCCTATCTCCAACTTCAAAGACAGCGATGATCTATTCCACTGCAAGCTTTTAAAGATACTTACACAATTTTCACTGTCATTGCCATGTTTTGTACCTATTTCCCAATCCACAATTTATATATATTCCCAACCCCTATACACCCTTGGGAAGGAATCATGTCCATGTGTATCAATGGATGACTTTTTTTTGTACTCCATGAAGCAGAGAGGAATACATATCTCTGCTTGTAAGCAAAACAAATATACCACAGCACAACTATACACAGAACTGTTGTACTATACCACAACTTTCTATCAGACCCTCTTTCTTTCATTACTAGGAATCATCAGTGTTTTAATCTCTTTAATTTATTTTGGGTTTATATACATTTTTCTTAAGAATTCTATCATCTTGTCACTTGATACTGAAGAGCTTAGTGCTGCATACAGGATCCATTAATTGAAAATGCTCACATCAGCATGGTTTTCAATCTCATTTAAATAAAAGCTGTGCCTTCTTACTTTTGAGAAGCACCAGAATCTTCAGTTTTTCTTTCTTCAGCTCATGGATTATGTATCATAATTCCTGAACACTTCAGTGGTTAATGATAGCACTCTGAGAGGACCACAGGGAAGTAAGGATATGTTCTTCCTCCAGTTTACTGTTGGGAAACTACAGTCTGAAGTGATACTAGCATAGCTCCCCCGAGCATCTGCATCCTTATTTACAACTGAAATCCCTGGCAAGTAATGCTACCTATATACTCCTAAGAGTCTGAGTTCAAATACTTGAGTCATACAGGAACTCATACAGTGAAAAAGCTCAGATCCGAGTGCAGCTCTCCTGGAATACCTCTCTGTACTGGATCATCATCTGTTTTAGCACATTACTAAATATTTACCTATTTAGCTTAAATGCTGGTAAATGCATGGAGTTTAGAGGATGTGGAAGAGTTAAACTTTTAATTTCTGTAATTCCACTTGGAAAGCCTAATGATACAGCCATGTAGAAACAACCTTTGAAATAAGTTTTCCAATAAAAAGTGTATTTTTTCCTTATGTAGGTAAATGGTGCTAGAAATTCTCTGTAACTTCTAAATTATTATAAGCTATAGATGAGGAAAAGTAAAGCATACAGCTTTCCTGTTTTCTGTCATCTTTCTCTACAGTTTCTTAATTGATCTGCAATAGAGTAGAGATCAAAACCCACTGAGATCAATAGGGTTTGGGTCAAACCTGACATTCTTGTCAACTGTTTTGTGCATTATCTAAGGTGTTAACCAGAATTTCTGATTATTTTCATTCATTAAAACATTGTATGTTCCAGTAAAAATTCAGCGCCGTATCACTTTCCGTGTTACAGAAATCTAAGAAAAGGTTCTCCTTCTTTAATATATTTAGTTAGTTGTACAACTAGCATCTCACTCCTCTGGTTTGCCAAGCTCTCATAGTTACCAGTCACATGGCTCCACTAGACAGAACAGATCCTGCAAATTTCTACACTGAAAATTAATCACATCTACAAATGTTAACAGTACTGGAACAATGTAGCATTGAAACAATACAAAACACAATGTCAAAAGATTAGAGACTCTCAAATACCTATGCAAGTGTTACCTGCTCTGGGTGTTAGCTACCCCCGAGGTACAGAGGCTCTCCGTCTGACTCCAGGCAAAGCCGACAGATCTCATACAATCTATCAGGTGAAATATTGGCCACGTAACCACAGATATGGTACAGCCTTCAGGTCTGCTCCTCTACTGTGGGTTGTACAGGTAGGTCCTGCTGAACTGAGAGTTAATACAGAACTATTCTAGTTGATACTACAGTGTGTTAGCCAGCATTGCAGTCTCTGTATTAATTTCTCATCACTCAGTTACCGCAGACCCACTTTATCTTGTATAATGGGGAGTTACCTGTGGAATAAAAATTAATAGGCAAATAATCCAAAAATGCTGAAATGCTGCAATTGTGAGCTCAGGGTAGGTTTTAGGTACCCAAATAGACAGGCAAGATAACAACAGACTTCTTTGAATACTACTCCTTTGAAAACTACTTGAAGACTATCAAAAATGTCAGTATCAAGCAACTAAGAAACAAATCCTTGTTTTCATCCAAGGAAAGGTGGGTAAGCAGCTAAATTTACTTTCATTTGCATGTGGAAGGCTATGGAACAAGTTCCAACATAAGAAACAGGATATAAATTGGGCAATACAAATGCTGACTCCCTCTGCATCCGTGGCCTGCAGAGCTGCTTGTGAACAATCCTAATGCAAGCTGCCTTTGGGTAAGACCTGTAAATGCACAGCAGAATAGCATCCACCAGAATCAAGTTCAAAAGCAAATATCTTTACACGTGAGTTCAGAAAGGTTGTGATAATGTCTTACTCAAAACTCTTCCACAGAGTAAATTCTAGCAGGTGGAGACCCAGCTGTTGGTGTTAATAATAGTAAAAATGAAGGTTAAGAAGAACTCAGCTCAGCATGCCTCCTCCAGCCCTGCTGAAATATCTTCTTCCCCTTCCCTAGAGATATGACAAGAGCAGATGACACAGATATGGTCAATTTTACATAACTGTTAGCTAAAAATTGAAGAATCAAAAGATAAGTATAAAGGATTACATATTTATTTTAAATCTCACATTGCATGAGCCAATTTTACAGTACCTACCTCATTACCTATGAAAGTGCTTCAGCTGACTGCAGTTGCTTGTACATAGAGAATATTCTGACATGTTTTTAAAAATCAGAACAGGTCTAGTATTTGAAAATAGCATAAAGTAGTATGAGCAGAGTGGGAATCCAGCTATTTTTATTTTTTCATTACATAAAAATGAGAGGCAGTTATGTGGAAGAGCTACGGACACTATTTTGCAAACTTTGGATCCTTTTTCTCACATTCTGTTTTTGAGTATCAATTCATCATTACTGTAAGTTTTCATATACCTAATTCAAAACAGCACAGCCATTTAACCAAGTTTAGTCTATCAACTGACCCCAAGTGAAAAATAGGAAGGAATTATTTTTGCATTGTTTTCTCATATATGAACAACATTGTGCTTTTCAACTGAGTACATAAAAGCTATAAGCTGTGAACATAGTATGAACAATGTGAAAATACTTTCATTATGCTACCACCATATAAATTTTAATGCAGTTTCCAATGCCTCAAAACTTAGCTTTTAACAGAATACTGAGTGTCAAATTGCAAAGGAAAAGGTCCTACAAAAGAAATAGTATGCTGAAATAGCATAGCAACTATATATGATGCTGTTGACTTTTGGAAAAAGAAGAAAAAATTTAAAAATCAAGCATCTATTATTAAAATGACATGATTAAGTATAATGTTTGCTCTTTTATCCTCAGAATTCATCAAAAAGCAATTTTGGACTCAGGTCTGCCAGAATGATATTAAATTCTTCAACAAAATTAGAACTCAATTTGACAGATGTGTAATTTCTGACATTATGCTGAAAGCAATGTTAAAATCTTTACCATTTTTTGACACCTCATACTACAGAAAAGAAGCTGGAGAGGAAGAACACTGTCATTATAACATTTTTGCCGTATTTGACATTTTGTCTTGCTCTGGTTTGAAGTCATTACTGTATGTTATACAGCACATACACAAAAAGTATTAGTAGGAGAGGCAATCCAGAGCAATAGATCTATACAAAAAGGTATACAAATTACAAGTAGTAACTTTTTTTTTTTACCATAAAAATCTTAAAACAGCATAATGGCAATTATATACTACATAATGACAATCACATTCTCTCTCTCTCTCTCTGTTGTACATATGTGTTGCATAAACCTAATGATTATGGTGTTTATATTTGTAATTATAGTGATCAAATAAAATGGCTATTAAGAATGACTTCTTTGCACCTGAAATTATTTTATATTCCTATAGTAAAAAATGGTCTAGAACTTCAGTGTCTTATTTGAGAAAAGCAACTTCATCAGTGTATTAAGTGACTTTCTTAGTAACTTCTAACATTTGAATTTTTTTTTCTTTCAATAGTAAGCAAAAATGCAAATAAAACTTTAATAATTAAGAGGAAATGAGCCAAGAGGGAAACACAGAACATGATTATGCCACTGGATAAATCCATTATCCGCTTATACTGGAGCGCACTGTGTGCACTTTGGGTCCGTTGTGCTCAAAAAGGACATAGTAGAACTTGAAAAGGTTCAAAGAAAGGCAAGAAGGAAGACTGAAAGGGTTAACAAGCTTCAGGATTACTTAGCTGGCTGGGATTCTTCAAAACAGAAAAGAGGTGACTTAGAGGCATATGACAGAAGTCTGTAAAATCATAACTGGCATATCAAGGGTGCCTAAGGACAGATAGTTCACCGTATCTTCAAGTATAAAAATTAGGACACTCTCATATTATTTTAATGCCATTATTTCACTTAGTTGATAGTGCCTCATATTTTTCAAAAAAGCTGGGCGTTGCTCTCACATTTGAGTATTATCTATGGTACATTGTCCCTGCAGCAGAGAACAGTCCCTCATGATCAAGAAAAATTTGAAAGAACAGAGTTCATGTGACTAGAGGGAAGAATGGAATAGCACTCTAAAACAGACAGCATGAACAGTACAAATGGTATGTCTGAAACACCACAACTGGACATATTGTACCAATTGACATGTTAGGAACAAGCTTTTATGTAACAGTAAAATTCTTGCCTTAAAGGGCTGACTCTTCCACTTCTGCCAGCATCCATTTGTACTGTAATTTTTATAAAAGCTAAATTATTTGCTTAAAGAGGTGGCTCTTTCACATCTGCCAGCAGTCATTTTCCCTGTAGTTATTCATCCAGTATATTTTACACACTCATATCAGTTGTTCAACAGCAATAAACATTTCTTATAAAAGACAGCCTTTTTTCCTAGGCACTTGATAAAGGCTCTTTCAGAAAAATATATATCTTAGCTTTATGGTATCATTTAAAAGCATGAAGAAGATACATTCAGAAACATTAGCACAAGAGCATCAGGCAACAAGCTTAGACTTATAATTAAACTTTGAAAACAACAGTTTTCTTTGATTCTGAGCAGGTCACTTCACCTGCCCACCACAGGGCACCTTAGTCCCACTACTTTGTCCCTTATCTCTGATTTCAGGAGGCTTAACATTATCCTAATTTGTTGTAACACATCCTAATACATTAATGTTATGATTTCAGCTTTTGTTTTCTAAATCTATATATCGTTTCTCACTGTGGAATACAAAATTCTACTTACTGAAAACACAAAGAAAGATTTTCTTGGAAATGCCTGGGATCCCTAAGTACTACCTATTTTGTAAACACTATTACATGACTTCCAGGAAACAATACTGCATTAGAACTTAAATTTTGAAGAATAAAGAAAAACACTATATTAAAGGCACCCAAACAGTAGTTCTATGACAGAATATGGGATAAACCATATATGAAGAATTGTACAGCATTTATCCTATTTAGGGAAACATCCCCGTAAGTACTGAGGAATAATCATTATAACCGTTGCTTGTCTACAAGCTGTCTAAGACTCAAGATCATGATCTCTGGCCAAAGAGTATAAGTCAAGCCCACAAGGGGCCCAGGCCACTTTCAGCAAGAAATACTTTTCTTCATTGTCTCCTGTGTCAAAACTATGAAGAAGAAAAGGGAGGAATAACTGGTTCACACAATTGCAAACCCTGCCTCTACTAGAATTCTGTTATCAAAGCTCTTCCTTTTCTTCTAACACTCTGACTGGTAATTTTTTTCAGTGTTTGACATTGTGGACTTAGAAACTGTATATTATTATCTATTTGTCATCATCTTCTGCATTCATTTAACAGTCTATCTACTACATGAATAGCATCTTTCCATTAAGGTGCTTATTCTTTACCAAACTAGAGCTTTATAAAACTTTTTCTTATTGAATAGGTTTTTATTTTATAAGCAATTTTGAAGCCTTGTTTCTTTCAAATAAATTCTGCTTATCACCCTCTTAATTTTTTAGACAACAGTGTGCTAGTATGCTATTAAGAAGCTTCTTTTAAGCAATAGCTATATCTCAATGATGGATCAATCAGGTGGGTAGGCAATACTTGTACATACAGAGATATCAACATGTATACACACACCCCCCCCCCCAGTCTTACGTGTCCTCAGGCTGAGGCTCAGTTACCAATACATAACATGACATTTGTTTATACAGTAGTTTCCTTCATCAGTTGACATTCATTGCTCTTCTTGAATGGCCTCACAAGAATTTTGCACAGAAAGCAAAGACAAAATATACCCTTTCTGCAATAATACAAATTTTAGTTATTCCTATTAGTTTCTTTTTCTCTATATGTCACATTCAACAGTTCTTAGATGTAAACTCCATAGAAAGGAGTTTATCAGAAGACCCAGAAATGAAGCCCCTGTCGTTAGCACTAATCATTAAGTCAGGCACTTCCTATTCACTTAAGGTTGCTGTTTCACAGAACCCCATCCATTTAGCAGCTGAATGCAAGCAGGGAATATCGTTCCTTTGCTATGTCTATGTTGCTAAATAAAACCAGGCCACAGGTCATTCTGTGACATGCCCATGCCAGCTCTCCTGGATACATGTATTGCCCTATGGCTTTGTGGACATAATCACTATGTGTGATTTGAGACCAACTTTCAATCAATGACAGTGCTGTGCTGCAAGTCATCACAGTGAAGCTTTCACAATATGGAACTAAAGGGCCAAGAAAATATTTTATTGGGAAAAAGACTGATGAGAGAGTATGTGAAGTCCACACAGATTGGAAACAGTCCCTGGTGCATGCCATTCCCAGTCCAGGCATTGTCTGGAAGACTATTAACTGCCACAGGCCAAAACTGTACCAGGAACCACTCTAATCACAAGTTCCAGTGCTCAGGCTCACCACAAGTCATTTTATCTAGCATTGCAGACTCTGCCTTCAAGTCCATGTGCATCCTGGTTACAGTTTTCCTTTTTTACTTTCTCTGATTTCTTTTCTATTCACTGTCTTTTTTAAAACAGTTCTCCAAATGCCCCTCCCCAAAATTATATACACACACCACTTCCAACTACTTCTCCTTTCCAAGAACTGAAGTATTCAGCAATGAAACAACTGACACTTACACACCATT
This sequence comes from Tyto alba, assembly GCF_018691265.1. Classification (NCBI taxonomy): domain Eukaryota; kingdom Metazoa; phylum Chordata; class Aves; order Strigiformes; family Tytonidae; genus Tyto; species Tyto alba. The sequence continues at coordinate 35,355,565 of NW_024881316.1, read as the reverse complement.
AAGCTTTAAAATTATCATTGTTATGAATGATTTTAAAAGTTGTATTTTGAGATTGTGTTGCAGACCCAGAGGCATGATACTGGTTGTACTGCAGTTGCACATATTCAAATGAAACCATGTGAAGAGACATCATTTTCTTTACCTTTAAACTACATAGACTAAGTAAATACATGAGCAAGTTGAGTATCTTCCTTCTTTATATTAGTAAAGCTTCTATATCAACTCCTGATTTTCTGCAGAGGGATCGTCCAAACAAAGTCTTGTCTTTGCTCCATGCTTTCCGTTACACATAACACCACGGAGGGTGACACACTGCTCAGATCACTCAGCAGCAAAATTGTTCTGGCTATTCCCATTCTCCTCACAAACAGGTTCACATTTTCCATGTGTATACTTATTATTTTGCATATTATAAGCTGCTTTTACTTAATCTCTGCTACTCTGTCCTGTCATTACACAGTATCAGTGAGAACTGACTGTACAATGCTAGCTCCTCATTTTTTGAGTCAAGTCAGACTAGACAGGAGATTCAGGATGCATTAGAAAGAATAAAAAACTGTATGATGACAAAATGGCCTGAGCAGTTTCTCTCACTAAACTATAGTAAGCCTGCTTTTACATTTTTCCTGGGCATAGTAAAAGTTATTTTAATTTCATTTTAACTTAAAATTATTTCAAGCATCTAACCAGCTAAGTAATAACAAACTTCATTTTAAAATATAACTATCAAAGGTAAGAATCTCTTTTTTGCTGGGGAGCTGATACACTTTGCTGCAAAATGTCATCTGAACTTGGGCTGCAACTTCTTTGAGCATTAAACCCATATTATTTACAGCATTTACTTTTCATTACTTTTCAGATTACTTAAATTCCTGTGCACTCTCCTGTGGTACGTAACAGGTTTCCCATCTCATTCTTTCTGATAAATTTGTGACAGAATTTAAGATCTCAGACATCAATATATCTCCAGTTACCCACAATAAGAAATCGCTTCTGAAAGACCATTAGATCAAAAACTTGCTAAACACCATAGGAAACCACTTTTGCAGAAATTATTGTAAAATTCAAGATTGTTTAATCTGATTGCACCATATCATACACACCCATTTTTTCTATGTGACATAGTTCAGAAGTGAGATTTAAACTATCCTCTCATGATGAAAACAAGCATATGTATGAGACAGTGCTATAGAGAAGCCTGGGAAGTCAAACATAAAAAAAAAAAAGAGGAGAATAAATAATAAAAGCAACCCATTTTTTCATTTTAGATTTGTTGCATGATAATTCCAGTGGTTCCCTTACTTCTTTTACTAGAAAAAATAGTGAATCATAGAATCATAGGATAGTTTGGGTTGGAAGGGACCTTAAAGATCATCCCCCCTGCAATGAGCAGGGACATCTTCAACTAGATCAGGTTGATCAGAGCCCCATCCAACCTGGCCCTGAATGTTTCCAGGGATGAGGCATCTCCCACTTCTCAGGGGATCCTGTGCCAGTGCCTCACCACCTTCACCATAAAAATGTCTTCCTTATATCTAGTCTAAATCGACCCTCTTTTGGTTTAAAACCATTACCCCTTGTCCTATTGCAATAGGCCTTACTAAAAAATTTGTCCCCATCTTTCTTGTAAGTCCCCATTAAGTACTGACAGGCTGCAATAAGGTCTCCCCAGAGCCTTCTCTTCTCCCAGCTGAACCCCAACTCCCTCAGCCTGTCCTCACAGGAGAGGTGTTCCATCCCTCTGATCATTTTTGTGGCCCTCCTCTGGACCTGCTCCAACAGGTCCATGTTTTTCCTGTGCTGGGGGCCCCAGAGCTGGAAACAGCACTGCAGGTGGAATCTCACAAGAGCAGAGTAGCGGGGGAGAATCCCCTCCCTCGACCTGCTGGCCACACTCCTTTTGATGCAGCCCAGGATACGGTTGGTTTTTTGGCTATGAATGCAGACAGACAACTCATGTCCAGATTTTTATCCACCAGTACCCCAAGTCCTTCTTGTCAGGACTGCTCTCAATCCCTTCATCCCCCAGCCTGTATTGATCCCAGGGGTTGCCCCAACCCAGGTGCAGGACTTTCTATTTGTCCTCGTTGAACCCCATGATGTTCACATGGGCCAACTTGATCTTGTCCAGACCCCTCTGGATGACATCCCATCCCATAGGCATGTCAACCATACCACTCAGCTTGGTGTTGTCTGCAGACTTGCTGAGGGTGCACTCAATCCCAGTATCTATGTCATTGATGAAGATATGAAACAGTACTGGTCCCAGTACGGACCCTTGAGGGACACCACTTGACAGTGAGCTCCATCTGGACATTGAGCCATTAACCACTACCATCTGAATGTGACCACCCAACTAATACATCATCCACCAAACACTCCACCCATCAAATATACATCTCTCCTATTTAGAGGAGGATGTTGTGGGGGACCATGGTCAATGCCTTAATAAGTATTTCTAGTAAAATTTCTTAACTTTCATTACCTTCCAGACCTCCTAGAACTTCTGTCCCCTCTTCCTGTGCTTCTGAAAACTGAAGAGCTCTTGCCCATCCACTCTTTCCTATGGAAACTTCTCCATAACTCCAGTCATCCTTCTCTCCATTCCAGGACTCCTCTGGTTCTACTCTAAGACCAGAACTGGCCACATTCAAGATATGGGTAGAATAATACAGTGCCAAATACGGCTTTCCTTTTTTCCTTTCTTAGCAATTATTATTTGTTTACTTGCCTAACTGCCACTGAGCTTTGACCTAACAACTTTAAAGCCTGTCTCTTGAGGGAGAACAGTTAATTCAGATCACATCATTATACATGGACATTTATTTGCTATACATATTAGTTTTCATTTTTTTTATAACACTAGACATTAGCTGTCATTTAATTACTAGGTCATTAATTCTACTCTAGAATTAGGGATGGAAATCTACAATGTCTGACTTCCCTTTACAAAAGTTATAATGACATTTCCAGCAGCTTTTGTGATTCTAATTAGGCTTCTCCAGACTGAATGATGTAGAATGAAGGCCTGTACTTAAAACCTGATTTTTTAAAAATCATTTTGACAGACAAGTGATCTACAGCCGATCAGCAGATATACCGAAACAGAAGAGAGACAGGCCAGCCCATCTGAATTTGGAAAAGGCAATTTCTATGTTTCTAAGAATGTCAAATTTTAACTGCTTACTTTAAATTTACAAATAAGTACAATATATCAGAAGGGAGAATCCATTCTCCCACAGCACAGGTTCAGAATAATTTTTCAGTAGTTTTTCCAGTTTCTGCAGTGAGTACCTCTCCCTCAAGCTACACATGTATGCCTCTTGTTTGAACACAAACATGGACATGTTAAATGGAATTAGAGAGTGACCAAACTGAAAAAATTATCTATTTATTTTTTTTCCTAAGTTGATTTTCAGCCAGATAAGTCCATTAAACTATTTAACCATATAGCCACAGGAATGCATATGCCAACTATGCAGCTGTGCAACGGTTTGTGGGAATGTGTACCCAGCAGCAACTGCCTCAGTGATCATGGCCACAGTCACTGGGTGTATTATATAGCAAAACTATTTTTTAAAATATGTTTTTAAATGGTGGTGGGGAAAGAAAGACTGTTCATAAATTCATATAGCACAAAGTTCTGCATGAGTGTCCAGTAGAGACAAATAGGCAATTCTGTAAACCTCAAAGATGGTCTGGAAACTTTATGAGAGAAATTACATTTTTCTCTCATGTCCTTGACTTCTGTCTTCTTACCCCTACCTATAAATTATGCATTCATGACACAACAGAATATGCCTTTGGCTGGCAAACAGCAGTGACATATTCATTAGCTAAATCTGTTATCTAAGCCATTGTTGAAATACAATACTTGTAGACATGTATTACTTCTGATAAAAATTTAAATTCTCTTTAATCTATCTATCTATTTAGCCATAAGATCAGAATTTAACTACAGGATCAGGATCTCACTTTTGCAAACACACCCTGTTGTGTGGAGTTTGTCCTTCTTCATTCATTGGAAATGTCCCCTTGTGTAAAGGTAGGGACAGAGATGTTTGCAGAATCAAGATGCAACTATGACAAGAAAAAATGCAGGAGTAGTAAGAAAAAAGATAAAATATTATAGGAGGTGTTTGTTCTCCATGTCTCCATGTTCTCCATGCTTTTCTAAAAGTAATATAATATTATATTATATATTATAAAATATATTAACCATAGAATACACAAGCTGCAATATCAACATTCAAGATCCATACTCTGAAAGTGAAAAGCATTTACTTTGGACTCTCACTGTAGCTATGAAAATGAATACAAATACCTAGCTGCTCTGAGGTCACTCAGGCATGCTAGCAAATCCGTAGCTCTTCAACTTCTTTACTAGATGAGGATATAGGAATGCTGAGTCATCTAGCAGACCAAAATATCAGTTTTCAAATGCAATATCTGTCCAAATAAATAACAATTTTCCCAGCACATCTGTTACTTGTTATTAAGTTTAGTGTAGCAGCAATAATACTATTATACTTGTTCTTCTAAGTTAAAGTTAACTCATACATTTATATCAAAGTTGTCTCTTCAGTCCTAAATTACAATAAAATGAAATATGGTAGAGAAACACGTTCTCTGTAAACAATTTAATTTCAGACTTTTGAAAACACATTGCACTTACATTTTTAGATATAAAGATGCTACATAACTACATACTGACAAATCTCAGGTCCAATTTCCTCTGTTTAAGAAAGTGTCATTGACTCAGGTTTCTTTTATTTTTAATACTTACCATTCACTTACCATTTAGCTTAAGTATCTGATACTGAATTCGTATAGTTTTTTTACGACAATAATACAATTATGTGTATTGATGTGGCCCAATTTATTAGTAAAGATTTCAAGTATATTCTAATTATTAATATACTCTCAGTAAAATGTGCACAGCAATGAATCCTAAGAGCTGTTTTCATTAAATATTCCTGGAGACAGATTCATAGCCATAAATTCTACTTAGCCCTTAATCCTGCAAAGAATATTTATTACATGGTGTCTATTTAGTTCAAGAATGACAGCAATATTTGCATAATGACATAGGTATTATCATTGGTTATTAATCAATAAAAAAAAACAGTTAAATTTACAGGAATCACAAGCACGGGCCCATTTCTAGTCTGACTTCCTCTCCGTTGCTACCTATTTTAGGCTTAATGAGCTCTCACATGGCTGGGGCCCCAGACTATTACCCTGGCTGTTCACCACTAAAACTTGCAATATCTCTTTGCAAAATTGGGAATTTAAAGAGATCTGATCTCTAAAGAGAAATCTGAAATGACAAGGAAAAAGCAGTATTTTTTGCTTTTGCACATGGGCAACTATAGAAAATACTCAAACTTATTTTCTCACAACATTTTCTGAATAGATTTTTTTTTAAATTGAATTTAGGACAAAGAAACAGCTAGCAATGGTTATTTCTTCACCAGTGTACAAAAAAGGGGGAATAGGCAATACAGGAGCTGATATGTATTAGGTACAGGCTTGTTTTGAAACGGTAACAATTATTTGTTGATGAGGAAAGCAATTGATCATGAAAATAATGGCATAACTCTCCCAGACTTCAAAGTCAATATTTTAAGCATGAATTGCATCAAATATCAGTTCATTTTTTTACTTTAAGAATACCTCAGTACATACAGCCCATGAATCGAAAAAAAACCACCCTCTTTGCAAGTGTTAAAGAGAGGTGGGGTTTTTGGTTTGTTTTGTTTTCTCAGAACAGTTCTCCATAATACCTCAGAGCAAGCAGAAAATAAATTCTTTAAAGGGTAAGGTCTCATTACATATACATTATGAAATAACATTAAAATTGAATCTTGGATGTGCAATCTGTAATTTTTAGGCTTGACTAATCTGCATTTTTAGAAACTAACAGATTGTTTTACTGGTTAGTGCAAATGTTATTGATTCACTTTCTTGCTGAATTAATAGCACTAGCATCGAACAACTCGCTTTCTCAGCCCTCCCAATGTTTTCCTGAAAAGAGGCCCATTACATGGCAGGGGGCAAAGGACAGGCCTAGATAACACTGTTTAGACATTTCTTTGATGTCCACAGGCATCATCCTCGACAACTGACCACTAGAGACAAAAGAGCACTCTTAGGCTGCTGGAAATCCCAGCCATTCTTCTCACCACCTTTTGATATCCCAAGGCTTCTATACCCTGACCTCTGCACTCTGACATCCCTATTTGAAGGATGGTCAGCCATGTCAAAAATTCTTTCCAAATTTAGCCATTAAAATAAAGATTTCTTTTGCTTTTCATAATTGCCTTTTGTCCTAATGTACCAGAGGGAACAATAAGAAAATTTTACAAAAAGAACAGAAGGAAGTGTCAACTAGAAAAAACATTCAATTTTCCAGTTTTGCAACCATTCTCGAACACCCACCTTCTTTAACAAACCACTCTGTCAACAGCTTCTTGATTATGCCATGTTGTGCACATGTACCCGCAGTATTTCTACCTAGTCAGTGTCATACAGAATTCCACTTTAACATGCAGATGTTGCTTGCAAATGTAATTTCACCCAATAAATGTGCACATTTCAAATGGTGTGCATGCTCTAGTTTATGGACTTATATCAGTTTCTATACATTCATATTTTAAAAATAAATGCATTTTTAATGTTTTTCAAAGTGTTTTCCTCCCTACACATGATGTGATTGATAATTGGATCATTTTCCCATTGTCTTCCAGGATATTTAGAGGCAACATTTTCCACAAAACTATCAGAAATGACCATAGGTACTTTTAACCAAGCAGTTTCGTTTTCCCCCTTTCTGAGGGATTAAAAATGAACAAAATGGTCTAGTAGAAATAATACACAACTAGCCAAGACACTAAGGATTCCCTAACATCATTAACAACACAATACATTCTTAACAGCATTTAAACAACATTTTCTGCACAAGGTCAGCCAGGCAAATACCTAGAGAAACACCCTACTCCCCCTCATTATTATGGGAAGGCCTGCTGAAAACCCACTCTAGATACCTAAACAAAATCACATGTGTAAGTAGTAAGTGTAACAAGACAAACTTACTGACAATCAATAAGTATGTACAAATTTGGAGTTCAGCCAAAGTAGTGTCTATATTCAGTCTCTTGTGCTTTGACAACGACTCTGCTAAAATACTGTCCTGCTGTGAAGTTCTATTGCTGGGAATGAGTAAAAGACTGGTCCAAAATTTGATGGATTTCACAGCATACACTCTTCTAAACTAACTTTAATTTAAAAATCTATGCCCAAGTGGCAAACTTTTGCATTGATTTTTTTTTTTTTAACCAGGATTGATACATTTTTTTTCTACACTGACAATATTCTTCCTAATTTATAAGTCAATGACATATCAGTGATAACACAACAGATAAAGAAAGCATACACGCCAGCATTTAAAAAAAAACCCTATTCATATTTTTTAATGCAAACATTGGGATTTATAATGGTTGTTTTAAAGGCAGTTCTAAATCACCTAATATTATCTACACAGCTCAGCCTATGTTTATTTAGTTTAATGTAGATGTCTATTGGAAAAGAACGAAACTGAATTCACAAAAGGAATGGAGTGTGATTAGAATGACCAAGAATCTTGAAACCTTTAGAACCTCTCTTCTCATATTAATTTATTACCACAAAAAAAATAAGGCATATACCAGCAAAAGAGGGAAAAAAGAGGGGCTTTTGAAGTTTTAGAATTCAAGAAGTTCTCAGACAAAATACTGATGACAGCCATACAAAGGCCTGTTAGAATTGGTCTTAGTGGTGTTGGTGGGTTTTGAACTAAATCAGACCCTGAGCATTTTTCCTCAGTGATTACTCCTCATTTAAAAAAAAAAATTCACGTCTACAGTCAGAACAGGAGACTTGACTCTGAATCAGTACAGAGCCCTCAGAGCACCTCCACCATGAATGTGAAACAGAGAAAGTTAAACCAGGGTAAAAAAAGCTTAGTGAACCACAAGTCTGTAAATATTTCCATTTAACTGAATCTTGACCATAGATAACATAAACTACACCGAAACAGGCAACGTATATATGAACTTAAGATCATACAGCAACGAGCAAAGACTAAAAGAACAGTGGGGTAAATTCAGTGCACAATAAGGCCATCGACAAATCTTCCAGTTCTGTCAGTGTCCACTGAGAAGATTACAATCACTTCTATAAAGGCGCATTACTAATCTGATGCTGGAAATTATTCCCCTGACAGTTTTACCCACATCATTTCTCCTGTAAACAATCCCTGACCCTCTGCAGTAGAAAAAGTTAAAACTGTTAAAATAATAGATCTTCACCACCCCCATTCATTTCAAGGAAAACAGATCAGGAGCCGTGCACGGGAGCAGCTCAGCTGGCAGAGTCACCTGTGATAACCTCTGACAGAAGCACAATCAGGAGGCACCAGGGCAGTAACCTTCCCAGCCAGCACAGTTGCAGCCAGAAGAGGCTGTGTGCATAAAGCCTTAGTAAAACACATTAGATCTCATGCACATGCTTTTAGAGATGGCCCTGAGCGCAGGCAAATTCTGTGGCTGCAGTTACACTTAATCCTGATGTAGGTAGAAGACAGAAAATGGAATAGATTATTCTTTTGCAGTCCTGCTATTTGTCAGGCTGTTCTTCATTCAATTCATTAGGAGTTGACAGACTTTCATCATATAATCTAACAAACACAACTGTGTAAGCAATTTCAAATTGGATATAACAAAAGATGCATCTTAAAAAGAAAAATTTATTTCATCCTGGATCCACAGAAGCACACAGTGGAAAAAAACAAACCTGAGGGAAGCTTTCCCTTCAGATTCAGACTTCATTTGCAAAGTTTAGAGGGATTAGCTTGAATTCAAGATAGCTTTTTTTCTTTAGAAAGTGAACGCTTTGCCAAAAAAAAACAAATTACATACAAAAGCAATGCTACCTAGCAGTGAAAAGACTGTGAAGCAATATAGCGAATTTGAAAGGGGGATAATGACATCCATAAAGTTTTGCTTTCTTGTTGCCGTCCTACACACCATTACTTCACATCCAGGCTGGCCTGTCAACATGACCGTACACCTCTACTGCTAAAAGCATCTGTCCCAGGGAGAGATGTCTGGTCTTTACATCAAGGGATGGATAATCACTTGCGTTCACACTGCAGGATCATGTTCACATCATCTGATGCTTGGCCAAAGTGTCTTTGGGCCTCAATCAGGCCTCCGTGGCCCTGACATAATTATTTGTGTGTGGTCTTTCCTCCAGTCAGTTTAATTCAATTATTATGCAAGCTGTATTGCAGCACTTATCAGGGTGACATTTTTTGGCACGGAACTAAAAGCACGCAGTACATGAACTGGAATGTTTCATCACATTACACACAGGGTAAGAGACCTACTTAAACAGTATCAGAAAATTGTGTGAGATTAAGAAAGTCATAAGTAATTGTGTCATCCATTTTGCCTAGTGGGAGCAGCCTTTGAAATAAACTAGCTCCAAAACAATGCTTAAATTTTCTCTTGGAGGAAAATCATTGAATTACTGTAAAAGAGGACTCAAGAGAGGACACCATTCACACAGTGAATGTCATCAGTGGCCTGGAACCTGGGAATGAGCTGAGAAGCCAAGTCACTTGCCCCACTTGCTGCACTCTTTTTCATACCAGCTGATACTCCCAGTTGCATCCCTCAGCTGCCTTTGGCTTCCCCTTGTATATATGAAATGCTGGCTGCGTAACAGAAATAAAAGAAGCATCAGAATGTGCCAGGAAACTTCACTGCATAAAAGAAAACAAGACACACATAAGAAAAGACATATACTAACATCTACAGAAGACTACACACAGTCACTGCCTGAGATTTTACAGATGTTAATATTTTAATACATGTGAAATTGAAAAAGGTAAACTGACCTTTTGAGATTGTAGGGATCCCTTAAGGCACCATAATAATGAAATGATAAAAATGTATAGGTATAATGAAATATTTGCATTTTCAAGGATTATAAAGTCATTATCTAGCTTTTTAATAAGCACATGTTTTTTACAAAATATTGCAGTTTTAATTCTGTAGAAGACTTGCATTATATCTGGAGAATACGATAATTTTCTTTGCACTTTAACTAATCAGCCAAACTGTAGATAAAAACATGTAATTATTTTGATAAATACCCTACATGGAATCATTGCCTTCCCCACATGTGAAGGCACCCCATTAGATAGATATGGCATCCATACAAAAAGCATCCATATGGATGTTATGGCTCGATTACTCAGATGGATGGGAACACAAAATTAATCAGATGAAGCAATATTCTAGACCATACAAAACATAAATGAATTAAGCTATAAAAATATATGGCAGGAGCATAACAGAAAAAAAGAATGATCAGTGGTAGAGCCAAAGATAGGTCCATTAAAGTCTAGCAGGTCCATTAAGGAAAGAGACTCATTAACATAGCTTTCTGAACTGGTATGCCTAAAACCAGTTTTTGCATCAGCAAACCCAGTGCTTGTGTAATAATCCCAAGGAAAAGAGACCCGACTGCCCTTCTATTTTGTCACCAGTCCGAAGTACGTCTTCCCAGAAAACAGCAACACTGACTGTTTTCCTAGTTGTTCCTATTATTTTTCTGGAGACCTTTTTCTTTTTGTACTAAACCTCTGTGTGTGACTTAAATTGGAAGATGTAGGATTGTCAGTGTAAATATTGCTTGTAGATGAGTAGATGAAATTAATAGCTTGCCTTTCAAAGATCCCCACTTTCACTCTCCCAGCCCACCAAGAATTGTATCAAGAATTGTATCAAAACATACTTATATATGATAGTATACAGAGCTTTTTTTAAAAAAGAAAGATTATAATTAAGTTTGATGGAAGAGGAAGGAAATGGCACAAGAATCAAAGAAATGTAGAGCACGAGGTTGGAAACACAGTTTGTAAGATGGAGACTGTGGTGAAGTCTTGGTGCAAAGTAACCTAGGGTCTCTTACTTCTTTATTAAAGCCTCACAGACAAAAGCTTTTAGTCATGGACAACTATGACAGAGCAGCTGATCAAGTATGCAGCTAATCCATGGTAACTTATATCCATAACATATGTTGTCTGATTAGGCTATAAACCCTTGTTTATGCATGTACAATTTGTAAAAGAAATAGCCTGTGGTTCAAGCTGGGGCTGTGTGACCTTTGGTACTAATGTTCATCAGTGGGTTAGCATAGGCAAATGAAAGATACTCTAAAAAATGGAAGTTTATAATTTCACTCATTTCATGTTTCTGTTAATTTTATTGTTGTTTTAGACAGGGAGAAAAAAGGCTGGTTGCTTTTCTAAGTTCCAATACTAAGAAATTTACAGCTGACTGTTCAAAGGTGGTCAAGATACAGTAACATTATAGGGCAACTTCTATTTCATACAGAAAAAAAAATCTTAGTGTCATTTTGAGGACAAACTTCTCAAAGGAAAAATAACAACATGAGGGCTCAGAGTTATAGTAAATGGCGTTACATCAGGCTGGCAGCCAGTCACCACTGGGGCTCCCCAGGGCTCAACTATAGGGTCAGTGCTCTTTAATGTTTTTATAAATTATGTGGATGCAGGAATCAAGTGTTCATTAAGTAAGTTTGCAGACCATACTAAAGTAGGTGGAGCTGTGGACTCGCTTGAAGGTTGTGAGGCATTACAGAGAGATCCGGATAGACTAGAAGGCTGAGCAATCACCAACCATACGAAATTTAACAAGAGCAAGTGCTGGATTCTCCACCTGGGATGGGGTTCTCCTGGTTATACGCACAAACTGGGAGACGAGGCTGGAGAGCAGCCCCATGGAAAGAGATATGGGAGTTTGGGTTGATGGTAAGCTGCGTGAGTGAACAGTGTGCCCTGGCAGCAAAAAGGGCCAACCGTGCCCTGGAGTGCATCAGGCACAGCGTAGCCAGCTCGTCAAGGGAGGTGACTGTCCCACTCTACACCACACCAGTGCAGCCCCACCTTCAATGCTGTGTGCAGTTTTGGGTGCCTCAATATAAGAAAGACATCAAACTATTAAGTGTGTCCACAGGAGAGTGACCGAGATGGTGGGAGGTCTCAAGGGCAAGACTTAGGAGGAGTGGCTGAGGTCACTTGGCTTGTTCATCTTGGAGAAGAGAAGGCTAAGGAGTGATCTCGTCACAGTCTACGACTTCCTCAAGGTGGGCAGCAGAGGGGAGGGTGCTGATCTCCTCTCTGGTGACCAGTGATAGGACGCAAGGAAATGGAATAAAGCTGTATCAAGGGAAGTTCAGACTGGACATGAGGAAAAGGTTCCCTACTGGGAGGATGATCAGTCACTCGAACAAGCTCCCCATGATACTTTTAGTCGTATGATTTAGTTTTAGGTAGTCCTCCGAGGAGCAGGGAGTTGGACTCGATGATCCTTATGGGTCCCTTCCAACTTGAGACTTTCTATGATTCTACTATATAGTATATAGCTTCCTTCCTGTATCCAGATTTCCTCTAAAGAGCTCCATATACAAAAAATGTACAGTATGATGGCTCTCCCATAAGTATTACATAAAAAGAAATGGACTTTGAAAGAGTCTGTTATCAATTTCTCCCAAGATCACAGATAAATGTCTGGGAATCTACCGCAGTAATCTGAACCTGCACATATGGCTGCAGAGCAACACCCAATATGTATTGATGAATTCTGAGGCCTGGTACCAAAGCTCAATAAAAGTCAGAAGGACCTAACCACAGGTTCAGAACCTAGCTATTCAAACCTATCAGTAACTGTGCATTGGCATGCTCTCTGACCTGGAACAATGGTACACATCATCCTCTTCTGTGGTAAGAATTCAAACAGAAGATTTACCAATATCAAACTCCGCAACATTATCTTCCTTGGTGATTTTATGACTCATGCATAGGACACAAGGAGATTGACCCTACTACCCTGAAAGCTGGATACTTAGATTTTTTTTTTTTTTTTCAATCTGAGCAAGATCTAGACAAGCATCACTAGACAAAAATAATTTTTCAACTAATTCAAAATGAACTTTCTAGACAATCCTTTAAATCACATGAGGAAACACATTCTATTACACTCAAGACTATATAAGAGACAGTAAATTCCACAATAATCCATCAACACTATTAAAACTATAGCAAGTTCTTGTGGAACTGCACACTCGTTTCACATTATGAAAGCCTACTTGCATAGAGAATGGACTGCAGTATCAGTAGAAGACCAGAGCTTTCCAAACACCATCTCTCTGATTCTGCACCTGGATTTGCTTCACAGCATTTCAGGGGACTTCTCCAGGTCTTTCCAAGCTCTTCTAAATATAGAATGTGCACTGCACATTGCTTTTTGCTCAGCCACCCTCTTGCATGAGTAGGCCTGGTCGATATCTCATGGCCTCCACCATGCTGGGCCATGTATCACTCACATGGGAATGGACTAATGCTGCTGCCCAAGAAATATTCCTTCTAAATGGTCTTTGAAATGAGGACCCCACAGTGAGGCAGAGTACTACAGTACATCACCAGGATTCCTGTCCTGTTCTTCCAGCATCACATGAACTTCAGAGCAGGAGACATACTATAATGCTGTGCTGTAAGTGTGTAAGGCGCTTGTATCATTACTGGGGGGCTGGATATTGGGTCAAATATTTGTCTCACACTGAGAAGATGAGATTTGGCTTATCTCCTTTCATTTAAGGCTCTCTTGCTTCAAGGCCCTCCTGAGCAGCAGAAACATAATTACCACTGATGTGAACACTATGCTCTTATTTACTTAAAAAATTACAAAAAATGTGGGAAGTCACAGAACAAGGGGGAAAACAACGAAGTGTACACCAACATATACACCCATTGAAAGCATATTTTTAATTGAATAAAATGATAAAACTGAAAACTACTCATGAAAGTCAGATATATTCTAGCAAATCTGAACTGGCCGGCATCTAGATGCATTTCCTCCTCAAATGGGAGTGGCAAATGACTTTTTCATGGATGGCAGGAATGATTGAGCCCAATTTACATCTGTATGTCTATGTGTATCTCCACAGAATAATAATGCATGGGTTTTGAACAATTAGGGCTCAAACCATGTATAGTTCCATCTATAAAAAAATGCCACTGGGATCTGGATCCCTCGCTTAACTAGAGCATCCTTTCCATTACAGTCAAGTCACAAATGTTTTAAAAACAAATGTATTTACAAAATAAATCAACAATTTCATTACCTGTGGGGTGTAAATAATGAAAAAAGCTGTCAGAATGAAAGAATTTTTACAACTTTTCAGAAACTTCCAAATCATTCTTGTGTTCAAAAATATATTCACTACTGTTACTACAAGTAACGTCCTGAATTATTACACCAGTGATATCTACAGTTTTATCCACCACTTTATGCGTATGGTTTGACCGCTTTGTGTATGTGGTATGACTCTGCTACTTTAATCTCTAGTTCATATAGAAACTCGAAGTGTAGAGAGATTTTTAAAACATGTGAAAATGTTGTTCCAAATCAGAAAAGACAATACTTTCCTTCTCTAATGCACTGAACATCTAGTTGATAGAAACAAAATCGGTGCTTTTAAACCTGTCTATATAACCATTCAAGTCCTCTTGCAGTTGATACACTGACCCTGTAGACGATGACTTGCAGGACAAAATCATAATAGTGGTACAGTCATAATCATTAGAAACTAGGTTATCTTTTCAAAGCACTGTATAATGACACTAGAACTTCACAGGACAGGATCAGATCAGTATTTCTATTTTAAATAAACATTTATCCTTGGAAAAGGGATAGGAAGCATTGTGGAAATAAAACTGTCCATCCCAAAAGACCAAATCTATGCATTTTCTCCCTCTCATAAAAACAGAAGACCTAGCCCCACACTTTCCCACTAAGGAGCTCTAAAAACTAAGACAGTTAGGTTAAAGACAACGACACATTTTGCAGGTAACCATTAAAAATAACAAAAAAAGTATTAAGAGTCAACAAGCTAAGTATCAGGATGAATTCTCATAAATACCTCTTTGATGGCAATTCACTGTCAGTACTGCCTATTTTTATGACTGTGATGTTAATATACTTTCTACAAATAATTTTTAATTTCTATCTACTGCATAATTACATAAAATATGCCTCCAACATCGTTATAGGTTGCTTTTAGTACATAAAGTATTGCTGTGCTGTTCAGCTGGGAAAAGGATATTATCTTCATCTAACAATCTGTATTTATATTTTACAGCATTTTTTTCTAAGATATACAATGTCTAAATGGCAATTTTCTTTCACTGTTTCTTCAGAAACATACCACTGGCTATGTTACTTCTTAGACTTCCTTTATTCCTCACAAAAACATTCAAGCATGAAAGGCAACACATGGATAATGGCAAAGGAAGGCAAACTGAAAAGCAAACCAATGTTCTTTGGAATCCTTAGATGTCATTATAATGGAACAGCTACAAATGTCTATAAAATGAGCATAAGTGACACTGTAATTTACTAAGGAAATTTAAATGTATCTCCTGCCACAGTTTGTGTAAGAGAAGTTTTGAAGAGTTAGTCAGATTTGCAGACTGACTGAATCATTAACCACAGTCTAAGTGGAAAAAAAGGAAAGCATTTTCAGCTGTAAAGGCGCAATGCCTTCCCCGTGCATGTGTGTAATTCACGAATGGAGTCATGTTTTTGTGTAAGTAGGGATGCTTGTATGTAGATTTTGGTTATTGTTAGTTACACTACCCTTTTCTGGCCCTTCATGTAGCTGTTATTCACATGGAATAAACCTCTGGTTGTGCCTGATCTCAGCTGAGAGTAAGCAAATGTGTTATTTTGTATGAGGGTGAAAAAAGGAGTGACAGATCACTTATCATTCGCTCTGCAGACTTTGTATTCATTAGAAAAGCCACAATCAATAAGAACCAAAGACAATTTTTCCCTAAAGATAATTATGCCCAGCATCACTAGAGTGTTTAAGAGCCTGACAGGCTTTCATTTATTAATCAGAATCACCTTTCAAAGTTTACAACTTCCTAATCCAAATTTGGCCTTACATAACACATGTTGTAAAATGTTCCTGTTTTATTTTGTTATACAAAATAATACTGTTTTTCTTATGGTTACTTTTACACTGTGTAAGTTGCATAAGTTTCATATGCAGAAAAACTGCAAATGTCAAACCGACTTTGCCACTTTTCACATTTTATAGAGCAATCTCTTCTGGGTTTTGGGGCACATGTATTTTTAAAAGAGAAACTATAGAAGCCTTTGGTTTCTTCTACAGAATATGTCCTTTTAGCTTAACAAGAAAAACAGAATTCAAACCGCTGTTTTTAACTTTCTATTTCACATTAAAAAACTCTTTCCTTATCTTTGTGCATATTATGCACAGTATTACTGAGGTTATAAAATCTCATCTAAGAGACTCCGAACTATTGTATCCAAAGACAGTTTCCTTTAACAAAGTCTTTAAATATAGACACAAATAGACAATAGATTTGAGACCTAAATTAGAAGAAAATTTCGCAAAACTATATATTCACAATACCAAGGAATACAGACATTTTTAACACAAAATAAATGAAGCATTGCTTCAAAAACATTGTGCCTAACAGATATTCACAAAGCAAAGATGATCACAGCATAAGTGAAATTCCATCCCTAAATCATTCTGTTCTGTGCTTGTGCTTATAAGATCTTCTGTCAGGAGCTAATCTCACGTGACAGGCCTGATCCAAAGCCATTTGAAGTCAATGGAATGTCTCTTCCTGATTTCAGGGAGCTCTGCATCCAGCCCTTATAAACTTCAAGAACAATACAGTTCATAGACGGTTGTTTCAAGAGAACAATAGTTAACTATTGTCTAAGTGAAAAAGAATGTTAGCTTCAAATTAAATTTACCTGCAGTAGTAGATTTGTGTTAGGTCTGTTTTGTTATTGTTTTTTTATGCACATAGAACAGTTAAACCTTTCTAAAGTGAAAACACTCCATTTCTTTAGCAGAAGCCACAGCAAATCAAAACTGGAGTCAAATACGAAAAAAAAAAAAAAAAAAGGCAGTTTTGTATGTAGCAAGTTTAATTTTTCTAAAGAAACAAAAGATTGTTTTTAAAGCCTCAATTAATTTGAGATTTTCTTAAACAGCTGTACACTAAGGACAAGACAGAAAAAGGTTTCAAAAATATATCAGGCATTCCTGCAGTTAGAAAACCAAAAGATTAAAAAAAAATAAAATTAGTTGTGTAAGCAAGGGGGTAGGCTAACAGGAAAATAAGTTATTTTGTTTTTTACTGTTTAATAAAAACCCTGATTCTCTACTGACTGAATTAAATTTCAAAGCTAGAGGTGACAACTACCACATGAGATAAGGTGATCAGACTGTTATTTATTGTTTGAAAATAATAACGGAACTGTAAGCCCTGAAATATTAATTAACATAATTGTAAAAACTGGTGAAAGAAAAGTCCCATTGCTGTGATGTGGCTCTTCTCTATTTATATGAAAAATGGGGCAATAATGAGGTAGACCAGCTGAGAGTTTGATGCTGATCCCATGTACACTTGTAACAGTAAATTTACACTGATTAAGACTCAAATCAAAATCAGGTCCACCATCTCCCAAGTTCCCCATGGCAGCAGAGAATGATGGTTTTAACTTCCTCACTCATACACCAAATCAACTCACTACAGCTATTTTAGTTACCTATTGTGGAGATGAAAACATAGAAACTTCCAATTAAACACAAATATTCCAGGATGTCCACCTTTGGATATTGATTCTATGTTTCATAGTGAAAAAAGACATTGAACTCTAAAGACTCTTACTCATAAGACATAGAAGCCACTGTTAATTTTCTTTGTAGATGGTTCAACATGTTTAGCAACAAGCACTAACATTACTGCCACTATTACTTAATAATTTTCAGATGGGTCTATGAGGTGTTAGATTAAAACCAAGGTATCTCATACCTCAAAAAGTACAGTAAATGAGACAAAGCACAAGGAAAAAGCAAGCATCAATTCTCCAATGTACAGATGCTATACCTTCTCTCTCCTTCATCTAAATTTCCAGTATCTGCCATTACAAATAAACAATTCACTTTAGAAATACACCTAACCAAACTGCTAATTTTTTAGGCTGAATGCATGAATCAAACATAACTATAAATTTCATTTCAGGCCAGTACAAAATTATGTTGTTTTTTCCTAAATGAAATGAAACAGTATTTCTCAGATCAAACAGCATACCTTGTTTTGGTATCACAAATATTTTCTTAAAGTACTTGTTGGATCATCTTTTTGACTCAAAAAAAAAAAAAAATCATTTGGGTGTTTTGCCTTTTTTTTCTTCTTGTTGTTATTAAATGCACTTCTGAACTGAAACACAGTCCTAAACAGAAAAATCAAAATTTCATGTAAAAAAGTAAAAAGATATGCAGACTTCAGCTTTTTCATTTATATTTCTTTTTTCTTCTGACATGCACAAATCAATGAATTGTTTTCACTCTAAAACTACATTTTGGGTGAATTAATATATTTAGTTAAGCCTTATTTAGCCATGTATTTCAGGTATCAGAGAATTAACTTTTATAGCTCTACCCTATTCTCTCCTCTTTTTACACAGGCAGCTGGGACACAAACTGCCCACGGCTGAACACTGCTAGCCGGTATCCTGACCCCCGCGGACCTAATCTGCTCCCCTCTTACTCCGTTCCTGTTGCTTGCTGCTGCTGCTGCTTCTAACACTTCTTTAACCTTCAGGGGACCTGGGCTTCCAGTTACTCCCCTGCCGTCTCTGAGCACTTCCAGGTGCTGGTAAGCTTTTCTCTGTATTGTTGCTGCTGCTTCTCCCTATTTTGGCAGATGCTACAGCTTTGCAAGTCGCAAGGATCTTACCTCTGAGACCCTCTTTGTTGCTCTGTCTGTGACCACGTTGGGAGCAGGGAGTGATGGATATTAGGGAAGCATGAGCTTTCCCCTCGCTGTTTAGCAGCGTGGTCTGCAAAGAAAGATAGAGATGCTGCTCTCTCCTCCTCCCCCCTCGCTGTCCCAGTTTACTCCTCCCTCCTTCTTGCTCCCTCCTTCCCATCCACAAACTCTAGTTCTGTCTGTGCTTCAACACAATACGCTACCTCTCAGCACCAGCTACCTAAGGTCAAGAATACAACTCCCCCTCACCCTTCCCCCCTGCCTTTTCCTCTCCAGTCTCATGCATCCTCACCCCTGCTTCCCACTGAATATGGTATCTTCCCAACTAAACATGCCTTATTTGGCTCTAGGGTATAAAGCACAGACAATTTCATCAGCCCTAGGAGAAAAAGATTTATAAAACAGAAGATGCACAGGGAAGACCGGGGATGTGAAGGGAAAGTCGAAGTCTTCTGGAAACTTTGGGGGTTTATCTGTGTGTGAAAGAAATCTAGTCACAGTAGCCAAAGCCTGCCACTTGGAGATTAGTTTAAAAGATCTATACAGATTAAAGAAAAGTGTCCTGGATAGCTAGCTATCTCCCAAATCCAGCTTACCTATTGTTTATGCTCTTTGTTTCTCAATCCTTATCCTAAATGGCTTTTTTTAAAGAAGCTTCCAAACTTTTCCCCTGTAAAGCCAGATCTAAATACCGGTATAATCCGCTGTTACAATAGTGAATGAAAGTGAAAAAGTAACCGGTGGTAATTTTTAAGGTTATGAGCTATGAAATAATCACATTTAAGATCATGGGAAACACAGGCACAAGGCTTCCAACTTTTCAGCTTAAATGATAAATGTGTTCAAGTGGTCTTTTTTAACTTTCAGCAGTTATGATGACTAGAAGCACCTCCAGGTGACCAGTACACAGCTTCCAAAAATCACATATAATTACAGCTAGCCAGCAGGTTCTTCTTAACGACCTAATTTTAGATACGCGATAAACCAGTCCTTCTAAAGTGTTTATGTTTGTTATAGAGACAATGGAGAAAGGTAGGTGATGCTGAAGACTTCTAAAACATCTTGTCTGCTTAATGTTAAACACTTAAGTGGACAGGATCTCCCTCTGGAGGCCTTGAGAGGCATCTGACTCTCTCCGGTGATGTATGAAGATGTATTAGGCACTTACTTCATGAGATGTTTTACTGACTGCCTAAAATTAAGCAGCAAGTTAGCTACCGCAAGGCCAAGGCCAAACACAATGAAGGTGTAATAATTACAAGTTATCTTAAAACTTTAGACATCCTAGCCCATATTTTTTCATTGTTGGTGGCCTCATAGGGCAACTAGGAGGCATGACACATGTAAGGCCAACAGGTGGTCCACAGGGTAGAGAAACAACTGCTTACATTCCCTGGATCATCTCACAGATAGAAGAAAGATATCTTCTAAGGAGGCTCTTTGAGCACAACAGCAACATCTGTCATATCAAAACAATCTGTTGATCAAACTATGTAAAACTCTCGATCAATTTGAAAAGAATCAGAACACAGTCTTTATTTTCATTCAGTGATAGGACAAGCTCACTAACTAGTGCAAACCCCACAGATTTGATTCGGCTTGAAAATGCTTACCTAAATGACTGAAATTAAGGAACTAGTCTATTTCCTCTTTCATAATCATCTCAATCATTTTTCCTGCAAATGACTTAAGAAAATGTTATAATCCAGACTTGTCAAATCTCATACACTCAGCATGAAATTCAATCGAGCAGCTTCTTCTGCCTTCACATCTGCAGCAAGACCTGTATCACAGTACAGTGTCTATCCCCTCTCCCTGTTGAAGGCACAGCAAGTACAGCTCTTGGCAAATTGTTTAAACTTAATCAAATGCATCTGACACTTCCATTCGATACTCAGAAATGATCTACAGTGTTGTGCTGCAGCAAAAGGGCGTGCTGCCTTTTTTCATGCTCAAGAGACTTACACCTCAGTGTGTTCCACCTAATTTAAAGAACCAGCTTAATCTCACATCTCAAAACCAGTGCAGAGCTTTTTCAAAAATCAAGACAAAGTGAAGACCTGAATGTCTGGATAACTTTTGACAGTTAGCCAGAGTGCCAGCATCAAGACTTTCCTTCCTGAGTTGTGGGCTGCAATATGGTTTTTAAGAACTAGTGCCATCTTGCACTATGTACAGAAATATTTCCTACCAACCTTCAGTATACACACTATTTCCCAATAGCCTTTACCAACCCTAAAGGACAAGAATACCATTCGTAAGTTGTAACAGAAAGTCTCTCAGAACTTCCTGTGTGCCACAAAGTTTTCAGACAAGAAAGAATCCTTACAATCATTACTGCAAAAATCTCTGGGTAAGTATGAGTAATCATCTCAAACTGATGCTGTTCATGTTGCAGTTGAGAAGAGAACTGAGTCAGAGCTCATAATTTTGATGAGTTTTTATTTTAAAAACAGGTAAACTTTTAAAATAAAAAAGGTAAAAAGAAAGGAGAGAGAATCAGATTTCTCATCTATTTTGAAGCTAAAATATCTCTGTAAAATCATATAGATGCTTTTTCTAGAACACCAGAGATGTCACATGTCAGCAGAACTTCTGAAGGTCAGAACTACTTCCTGATGGTCAGCAAAGGAAGCTTTAGAATAGACAGGTTATTTGAAAGTAACATATCACCAGGACCAGAGGTTTTTTACCCAAGTACAAAGCAGCTGAACTACTGACTATAAGGTAGGACATGTAACCTACAGCTTAAACCAGCTTCAGTACCAGAAGAGTGGTGTGTATGAGATGGGCATCAATGACTGACTAACAGACTGTCTCTCAGCATATTTGCCAGTCGACTGGAGAAGGTGAACACTGCTGTGACAAGCTTGATACGCTGTACAGTGCAGGATAGTGAAATGACAGAAAATTATTCAGGATACCCAAATATTTACTGTGAAATGTTGCAGGCAGATCTCATAGTAGTGGATGATTGAAAAGGCAGGTTAAATTAAGTAATAATAAATGAAAACAAATTGATGTGCAATAAAAGATTTGCCTTGTAGCTCTAGCAAGCCATAGTGGCACTCAGGGAAGGAAGAAGTCAGAGGCAAGATATAGACAGTATAACTGTTCTGTAGAGATTTGGAGATCAGTGGAAGAGCAAAAGCAGCTGGCCAGAAGAGTTGCCTATCCAGAGAGCAGGCAAAGAAAGAATGGTATGAGGCTGCTCAGGCAGAAGGCAGCAGCCACCAGCACTCATCAGGGAACTAAACCTGGGTCCAGCTCTGCTCAGTCTCTCCAGTGCAGGAGCATACCAGGGGCGATGGATGTGCTAGTGGCATGAAGCGCGATCCTTTCCCATCACAGCAGAAAACTTTCTCTTTTGACAAATGTTTTTGTCAGTGCTCCAGCCAATAGCAGCAGCCACAGAACCAGGCAATCCCAAAGATACTTCCTCCTTGCTACCTGCTTTTCTCCAAGTTCAGGGAAGTAACTCAGCACAGAGAGAATGGAGGGATGTTGTTTCCAAAGCCACACTCCACAGCACCACATTTTGATGCTCTTTTTTCTCTGCTCTTGCTGCAGCTGCTAACTGTATATGCATAATGATGGACTCTTACCCACTTAGTAAAGATGTCTTTGAGAACTGTAGAGAGTTTTCTAAAAACATTAGCTCAATGCTCACTAGCTGCCAAAAAGGCACACACAGTGTTAGGAGAACAGA
Source organism: Tyto alba (assembly GCF_018691265.1). NCBI lineage: Eukaryota > Metazoa > Chordata > Aves > Strigiformes > Tytonidae > Tyto > Tyto alba. Next base: position 35,332,904 of record NW_024881316.1, on the reverse strand, counting down.
GAATAAAGAAAAGATCAGTTTGACACTGTATTAAGTCTACACTTGTAGACTTCTTGTATACTGCCTGCATATCTGGTTGTGGGACCACAGAATAATTCAGGTTCAAAGGGACCACAGGAGGGATCTAGCCCACTCTCTCAAACAAGGGTCAGCTATGAGATGAGGCCAGGCTGATTAGGGCTTTACCCAGTTGTGTCTTGGAAACCTCCAAGGACGGAGTCTACACAGCCTCTCTGGGCAGCCTGTTCCACTGCTTTACTGTCCTCATGTTGGGGGGAAAAAAAAATCCCTTTTTTCCCTTTCTTTTTTTTCTTTTTTTTCCCCTTTCAAATTAGTTTTCTTCCTTTCAAATGTCACAGCATTTGAAAAGGCTACAGCAGAACAGGAAAGGAATGTAGAGGAGTGACTACAGATTTGAGATAACTTCCACGCAAAACGGATTACATAGGCTAGGAGTCTTCAAATTGGAAAATAGGTAACTGAGCTGATAAGGATCTATGAAGTTGAGAATAATATGAAAAAAGTGAACTGAAAAGAAGTTCTTCCAATTTCTCATTGCATGAGAATTACAGAACACCCAACAACATGATTAGGGAGCATATTTGAAACAAAATTAATTTGTTTTTTCAAACAACTTAAATTGTAGAACTCACTTCTGCAGAATGGAGCAGCACTCAAAACTATCAAAGGCATCAAAAATTAATCTGGTGAACAGATGGAGTTTGGTCCATCGGTGGGAAGCTCGGATGCAGGATATCTGCAGGACAGGAATTCTCCTAAGTGTTTATTACAAATGGATATTCCAGAAAGGGCACTACTTTACACTTCTGTTTCTTAAACTCTTCCAGAAATTGGATGCTCCTACTGTCCATTGTCATGGACAGAATATAAAAAACATACTTTGGTAAAATATATTCTTAAGAAGCAAAGTTTTCTGTGTACTCTCCTGTGTCCTTTTAATATAACACATTTCTAGCAATTTTCTTAGAAAAGTGAGGTGAAAAATCTTCATACATGAAATATCAATGCAATAATTCTGCAGAGGTAACCAAGTTTCATAAAGATGCTGTATGTTTTAAAACAGTACATCACATAACATTTAAAGATAAAATCACATAGTGAATTTTTATTCATTATACCTTGATGTAGCCATAACATAACGTCCTTAAATATCTCTGCATTTTCATCAGCCATATTTAGAACAACTCTTCTACCTCAGACACTACAAACAGGCTCCGTGTCTTCTTCATAGGCTGTCTGTAAATCATATACCACTGCAAAGATGTAATAAATGGCATTGGTGTGGTGTTAGATCAAAAGTATCCAACTTCTCAATGGAGCTAAACTAGCAAATGGTATTTTCCCTCACAGCTCTCTGTTCCTCTCAACTTCCAATGACAGATCACCAAAGCAGGTTCTTGGCTTCATTAGAACAGCTATGCTATGAACTCCAGAAGCAAAAGACAGTGATTGCCTGTCCAACTTAAACAGCAGAACTGTATTTTTGGCAGAAACACAGGTTTCTGAACAGTGTGTACAGATCTGTGAAACAGCCCAAGGATTGTCATGGCAGCCATGAAATTCTGAGCTAGTCCAGAAGACTCATTCTCTGTATGAACAGACCAAGTGCCTGCTTTACACATCTAACATCAACCAGGAGCCAGATCATTCCATCTCAGGCATCATTTTTTGTGCATGATTTCAATCCATCTATAATCACAAAGATTTAGTGTTCTCCCATTTTATGCAAAATCTAAACAAGCTTTTTCTAAAAATTTACAGATATGCAGTGTGATTAAAATGTTCAAACAAAAGGCAAGTCTGCCTTGAAAAATTCACTTTCTGATATGAGTCAATATTTATTTTGCATTAGTGACCATAAATAATCATTTTACGTGCCTATCACCTATTTTTTAATTTGTATCTGACCAGGCCTCTGGTCTTCTTAAGCCTCTTAATAAACGAGCAAGAAAATTCTCTGTTACTCATGTTACAAACATTACCTGAGGTAATATAAATTATATAAGCAATAACATTTAAAAGAAAAATACTGAATATTCAGTATATCCTTGACCGATAAAGAAAGAGTAGCTTGGGGGTAGGTTTCTGTGAATAGTGAAATATTATGGTAGCTACATAAATGAGGAAATAATTAAATTACACATAACTGAAATATCTATTGGAAATTAAGAAAATCTGCATGATGTATTCTGAAGTTAGCACTGGACATGTTCACAAACTATAAATGACACTAAGCATCAGGCTTTTAGTAACTAATGAAGTTCACCACCGCTTAATCACCACTTCCCTAATTACAACAAAATGCAGTTGATGTTGAAACGCTAGGAACCAAGTCATCTTTGACACCCTTACAGAAACCATGCAAGACACTTCACAGCTACTTAAAACATTCTAGTTATTATCAGAGGAAAGAAATCCTGTCCAGTTTTTATGTCTAGATGTTGCATAAAATCCTTAACTTGCCTCTTCAAAATCACTCCTTTTGAACATATGAATCCCAGATACTCAATATCCAGCCTACAGAGTGATCCACCCTACCAGAACAATTAATTTGGTCCAAAGCCTTTTCTTTCTCTCTCTTTCTAGCATACAGATTTTTGCCCACTCCTCATCTGGAATAGCACTCATAACCAAAAAGCAGTTGTTTTCTAGGGCAGGATGAATACTTATCCAATCTCTTCTAAAAATAAAATAAAATAAATTTAAAAAACCCAAACAAACAACCAAAAAAAACCCCAAAACCCAACAACAATAATCACCATAATATTTCACTGTAACAATAAGAAAATCGACATGCCTTAAGCCTTTTCAGTCATATGGCATGCTTATTACATGGCCAAAATACAGGCATCCCCATGCATGTCAGTAAAGGTAACCAAAACTCAAAGCACATGCCTGCATTTTACTTAGGTAACATGCCAGTCTGAATATTCCTGGAGAAAGGTCATTAAATACAGCTATAAATGAATGCGTCTAAGAAACTAATTGTGTCACCTCAGAAGAATGAAGTAGTAGAAATTACTCCACCTGTTCCAGAGTCAAGTTCAAAGACGTTGTCAGACTACAAAGTCAAACTTACAGAGATATCATCTTTGTTAGATCAAGAAATGTAGTCAGAAAAACAGATTATTTTTTATTAATTGTGAAATGAGAGGAATAGGATTACAGTAATACCATTACCATAATGAGAGCAGCCATGTGGAGAAGAACTTGGGGTTCTGCTGGAGGAAAAACTGGACATGACCCGTCAATGTGAGCTCACAGCCCAGAAAGCCAACTGTGTCCTGGGCTGCATCCAAAGCCGCATGACCAGCATGTCAAGAGAGGGGATTGTGCCCCTCTACTTCACTCTCCTGAGATTCCACCTGCAGTGCTGTGTCCAGCTCTGGGGCCCCCAGCACAGGAAAAACATGGACCTGTTGGAGTAGGTCCAGAGGAGGGCCACAAAAATGATCAGAGGGATGGAACACCTCTCCTGTGAGGACAGGCTGAGGGAGCTGGGAGAAGAGAAGGCTCTGGGGAGACCTTATTGCAGGCTTACAGTACTTAACAGGGATTTACAAGAAAGATGGGGACAAACTTTTTAGTAGGGCCTGTTGCAATAAGACAAGGGGTAATGGTTTTAAACTAAAAGACGGCCAGTTTAGACTAGATATAAGGAAGACATTTTTTATAGTGAGGGTGGTGAGGCACTGGCACAGGATCCCCAGAGAAGTGGGAGATGCCTCATCCCTGGAAACATTCAGGGCCAGGTTGGATGGGGCTCTGATCAACCTGATCTAGTTGAAGATGTCCCTGCTCATTGCAGGGGGGTTGGACTAGATGATCTTTAAGGTCCTTTCCAACCCAAACTATTCTATGATTCAATGATTTGGTGCAATAAAGAAGATACCTCTCCACATTTGTGGGTTTGTTGTTTTTTTTTTTTTTTTTTTTGCTTTGATAGGGTTTAGCATTAGATAAACGTGACATTTCCAATCAAATAATTTGTTATTATTTATTAGAATGTGATCAGGATCACTGATCAGAATCACCTCAAGGTGGAGAAAAGAAGGCTCGGGAGAAACCTCATCATTCTCTACAACTACCTGAAAGGAAGTTGTAGCAAGGTGGGTGTCAGTCTCTTCTCCCAAGTAACAAGTGATAGAACAAGAGAAAATGATCTCAGGTTGCACCAGGGGTGGTTTAGATTGGATATTAGAAAAAATTTCTTCACTGAAAGGGTTGTCAGGCATTGGAACAGGCTGTCCAGGGAAGTGTTTGAGTCAGCATCCCTGGAGGTATTTAAAAGATGTGAACACGTAGCACTTGGGGAAATGGTTCAGTGGGACTTGGCAGTGTTAGGTTAAGGGTTGGACTCAATGGTCTTAAAGGTCTTTTCCAACCTAAATGATTCTGTGATGCTAAGGTTCCTCAGTATTGCAGGCAAAACTGAATTTTGCCATTCCACAATGGCAAATTAGTTTGTTCTGTCAGTGGTAATAGCTACTTTCTATTTTGCTTGTGGTGGCAAAGTGAGAGGAAGGGAAGGACAAGAGAGGTAGAAAAGTCTGCTTAGCTTTGATGCTCTGGGGATGGAAGTGATCCAACTTCACTGGAGGGCTGGGACCTGTTCACGAGGGGTGCTAGTCCCCAGTGTCAAACACAGAAGCACTGGGGCTGGACAAGCACAACATGGGTGGTTGGAATGCAGATGCCTCCAAAATGGCAATGACGACCTGAGTTTTCCCAGTGTCTTCTGCTTTTCCAGTGTCCTCCTACAGTATGTCTCCCAGTGACAAGTAATCTACCTTCCCAGAATTTCTTTCTCCTCTACTCTTCCCTCAGCACAGAACAGGTGCCCAAACATTTCTCAGCCATTTCATGTTCTCACTGCTATAAGGCAGAGGGAGAAACGGGAAGAAAGGATGGCAGTGGCCAGCCCAAACACTTCCCTGTTAAGCTAGAATTACTTTTATGCACCTAGAGACAACCCTGCCATCAGTGAATGTGCCAGATGATAAGCCTCAGTGCACACAAGTTTATCTTGCTCTTGCAAGTAGGTGCTATAGAACACTTTTTCATATTATGAGATAAAAATAAACAATAAAATTTAAATACAAAAACTGAAATGGGGAAATCTTCACCTAAAGTAAAAATAACTTCAAAGATACTTTGAAACTCAAGATACAAAAATAACCATCTTAAGAGAACGTACTTCAACATTTCCGTACATTTAAAGCTGGCAAAATGAAATATATCAGGTAATTTTGCACCTCCTCTGCAACTCAAAACATACAAATAACAAATATAATGCTCTTTTGCAACAGAAGACATCTTCTGTTTATAAATTCCTTAGCATAGATGAAAATTTCCAGCAAGCTCTGTTAAGACCTTTGCCTAGAAACCCTGACTCTCGGATGGGAGATGGCTTGCTGCCAAGTTTCAAAACCAATATTCACCAAACCTTTTCAATAAAAGATACCAATTCTCATGTGCAGCAAGCACTTGCTATTTACATAACCTTAATGTCACCTTAAGGGTATTTTTTCCATCTATGTAATTCCCTTTCTGAATTACAGGTACAAAAAGTAGGAGCTTCAGTTTATATGTCCTAAAATTTACCTCTCCAGCATACCACAGCCATGACTTCTAATTTTACTTCAGGTGTGCCATTCAGGACATCACAAAAGAGAATGCTGTTTAGCACTGTGCTGTTCAGATCTGATTAACTGACATGTTCTTCCTCATACTCATATGTCAAAGTGAAGAAATAAGAGATTTGCCTTCTTAAATTAATGGATAACTATTCACCATGTATACAGGAATAAACTTTTTCAGTGAGATTAAGCTGAGCACATCAAGAAAGACTGTACTATTACCAGAAACAGACTTAAATCATTACATTTTACAGTGTAAAAAATTACACAGCAATGTTCCACACCTTTATGCCTAATTGTTACACAGTGGTGAGAACTTTAATAGGACCTTAGGGAGGCTAGGAAGTTTATACAGACATATTAATATAGAAAAATATGGATGATTCTATGTAGTTTGAACAGATACTTACGGCTATTTCTGTCTTTCGTGATTTTGTACTTTTGTACCTTTGAAGGAAGATATTTCCTCTGTCTCATCTTTTCAACAATACAGGGGCACCTAATGGAAGATCCAGATACAAGATTATTATTTTTAAAGAGAAGATTGCATTTGATACAGAATTGTACAGATTTTTACAGAAAGTGGCCTTGGCTTTAACTGCACTATGTTGGAACTGCTATGTACATAAATAAAATAAATACATATCATATAAGGATCTAAAGGTACTTGTCAGGTGATATAATTCCCAAATTCGGGATTATATATATAGGCAACAAATATTAATAGGCCATTAGTGTAAAAAAAAAAATAATGAAAGAATAGAAAACAGCATTCAAAATAAATTTTTAAATACTACAATGGCACTATAAAAAAACAAAAAAAAAATCCTGTTTTGCATGAAATCCAAACCTTGCACCATTACAATGCTGCATGATGTTCACCAGTAAAAACTTTTACAAAGCAGTCTAATTTCAGCTGCTCAAAATAAAAGTAAAATCTACATGCCTAAGTAGTGCAGAGGAAAATATTGTCACACAAGTGAAACATTTTTAAGAAAATTATGTTTTGACTTTCACATATAGTCCCCCCCAAAAATTTAATAAAACCAGTGTTATAGTATATATTAATGTTAAAAGATCGGATTTAGGAAATGGAATTACTGCCCCCTGGTGGCAGATTACGAATCAATGCACTCGAAGAAAACAGTTTCAAATAGGCAAATCTTTCATTTTAAGAATCATGTTCTGTATGATTAATGTCTGGAGACATTAGAAAGAATACACAGCCATTTTGATATGCAATAAGATAACAGTAAAAGGGGTATAATTTACATTTTCATCTACAAGAGTAATAAAGAATGTGGGATAAATTCAATTATCAGCTTTATAAAATGCAAATAATAACACACTAGAATCAAACTCTTTGATCAACAGAATGCCACAGCCAAAACTCCTGATACTCCAGTCAGTTCCTTCAAAATCTAGTTTTCATTCAAAAGAATAATTAGGCTTTATAATTTTCATGTAAGTATAGAAAAATCTTTCTGAATCTGAATCCATGTGGGGCTTTTCTTCGCTCAGTTAGATTCAGCAGCAGCCAAGGACAGAGAAGCATAGGAACAACAGGATTTGATCTTATGACTGGCTAGAACAACAGAATAGTTAAATGTTGATGCAATGTTTTCCACATGGGTTAATTCAGAAATTCATCTATCCTAATCCTCAAATTATGAGTCATTAGCCTCCCTCCTAATATCTGACTGCCCATCAATCATCAAAATCCTATTCAATGCTTTTTATAGTGCATGGCACATTCCTTACATCACCCCAAACTATAGCAGCCCAAGACATCTATTCCAAACCATTTTGCTGTTCCATCTGGAAAAAAAACCTGCTTTATCTCAGTGGGTTTACACAATCTGTGATTACAATGCTAAACTACATCTTCCAGTTAAGAGTATAACAAAGGGGGAGAAATATTCATTCCTTATGGGACTATGTTTATCACCACAGAGTAGTTAGCAAGGATCATGTTGCCCATACAAAAATGAGTGGGTTTGCATTTCAGTGATGTGTTGCTTCTGTGGCAGGAAAACCTTTTGCATCTGCAGCAGTCTAAGATCTCCATAGAATAATGACAAGCAACATTTGCATGATGTCTTTAACTGAACAACTCAAGGCTTCATGTCTCCTATCACCATGCCTATGAGGAGCTGCAACATATTTTTCCCCCTTTTTTCCTTATAAATTGATTAGAGCATAAAAACAACCCACCTTAGTTCTACACACCTCTACAAGGACAATTATTACCATGCAAGCAATTGATTGAAAATTGGTTACTATGAAGAAAACTCCATCCTCTATCAAGGGATCTGAGGTACCAGTGGTGACATAATCTACTCCAAATGAATGTCTAACCCGAAGGGATATGAAACAGCCAGTAAAATAAAATGAACTAAGTATTTTTTCAAGAGGATAGTGTTATTTGACCTGTCCAGTCTGGCATATCAGAAGATGAATGAAGTTCTTCATGGCTTTGAATTGGCCTCATTCATGGCCTCATATCAGAGTGGCAGTTCTACAGGACATCCAGTGAAGTTCACATTTTTCCAGAGCACTTGCCCTGAGGATGGGGAAGTGACTGGAAATTTCACCAAAAGCGTGGCTGGGGGAAGCACAATAGATCACAAACACTTTAAGCAAAAGAACTCCAGGACAGACTTATCTGTTGTACAATAGAGGACAGTAATTGCCACTGTAAGAAATGCTCAGTTGCCAATTATCAACGGCTCAGACAGGATGCATTGTGAAGCACTTTTTATTATGTTCTTGCAAGACTGGGCACCCCACCAGGCGGATGCGCCTAACAGTCATTGTGCGATGGTTTATATCCCTGTCTCCGGACCACAAGTTCCCTCCCCTGATTCCTCACTGGCTGAGTACTACAGGGTGTAGAGACTTCCGAACTGCCTACCGACACGCCTCTTCATGTACGTGTTCATACACCTCATGCTCATGGAAATGAACCTTGTTTCTCTCCAGGGCAGAGAAGTTAATATGCATGAGCTCATCATGCAAGAGTACTAATATGAAAAGTTCAAAAGTTCAAGTTCCCCAAGCCTTTTGGTACCTCCATCCACCTAAAACTAGTTCCAAGTCATCACAGTTAACAAAAGGACTGATCTGAGGAAACACTAACCCCATAGCCCCTCCCTTCAGGGGATGCTCACCAGATGGCCTCCATCAAAGGATGGTAACTCCTTTGCAACGGAATGAGAAAGAACAAGATGGGCCATTGATGGGCCATATCAAAGGGCGGTAACTCCCTTGTGATTGAATGGAAGGAAGACAGGATGAGCCATCTCTGGTATCTCTTGTACTTGAGATAAGAGAGGAACTAAAACCACTGAGCCATAAAGACAAAGGAGCTGCAAATTAGCCCAGACTTGAAGGACAAGGTGTATGTGACTACAGGACTGAGTCTGCACAGAAGCAAGGGTCAACTAGTGAACACAGTGAAGAAGACTACAAGCCTTCATCTGAAGACCCCTGCCCACGACCACCAGGGAGCACTGCGCAAGTGTGACGGGAGGAATTTGGGATGGGGGGATATGTTAATGATTTCTCAGAACTAATTGTAATATTCCCCCCCTATCCTCGGAGTAGTGATGCATATGTATTAGAGTAGATGAATATGTAATGTTTTATACAATAAAAGGGAGCCCCTTTTGGCTCCAGGTGGCGCATGTCTGTGGTGGAGTCATCCCCCGTGTGCCCAGCGCTGAATAAACATATCTACTTTATAACCTTACTGGTTGTAAAGTCGTGATCCTGTGCCTCATTTCAGCACCCCAGATGGGATGTGCTCTGCTTGGCTGCAGGATCGGCTGAGGGGCGGACATCCTAGGCGCGCCCCAAGTCCTTCTCGGAGGACCTCCGCTCCCCGGACGCTCAGTGCGGGAGCAGACAACGACCATCTATCACTGCGGACAAACGGCATGTTCAGCATTTGGGGCCAGTAAGATGTATGCGTGGCTGGGGCTGCTGGTAAATCGCACAGAGACGTCTGGCATACAGCATAGTCCCCATCTGGGGGGTACCTTGTTGGTATTGGTGGGATTTGCTGACCGATAGCATGGCCACTAGTGATCTTCTGGTAGATCAAGCAAATGTGAGGTTACTGCTGCATCCCAATTTGGGAGCTAGGACAGACCTGCTAATGATTGTATAAGAAGCAGGAGAAGGGTAAGTGGAGCCTCTAAATCGATATCGATATATATATAAAATAACATCTGCAGCTGCTGAAGGGATCCAATGGAGTGATAATTAATGCAAACAGGATAGATATTGTTAATGTCATCTGTTGTAATTCATGATATTTGTTACAAGCTCGTAAAGTTTTTACATTCGGTACCGAACATTAAGTTCTAAAAGTTTTTACATCTGGTACTGTAGAGTGTGTGTTGATTTACATTAACTGGCTTTATACTTGTGGCAAAGGTTTAATGGTTTATGATTTATGTTACACACAAACTTGGCTGTTGTTTTAAATTTGATACATTTTGTGGTGTAAGTGAGAAGTGTGACGGGCCCTTTGTGTGACTGCGTGCCTGCGTGCCTGCAAGACATGAGTGAGACGCAGCACAGCTGCGGAGCGAGTGCAGAGTTCTGATCCGTGGTTCCGTGTTCTCCACGAGGAGAGCGGCCGGATTCGAACAAAGCGAATGACAACTTGGAAAATAGTAATAATTGAACCTATAGTTCATTCCTGGTGCCCCATACACTGGGACATTTTGTGTAACACAATTTTTGGTTTTGAATGTTTTAACTGCAGGTATGATGCTTGAATAAAATTCAGGGACGATTTTTGGTGTAACAAATGTGGGAGAATTTGATCTGACTGGGATAGAATTAAACATTCAGGTCAGCTCAAAAGAGTTTATTGTGGGAATTTGGAAAATATAAAGAATCAATAAGGTGCAGATAATTGCTTTTTTTCCTTTTTTAAAATTACTTAAGGTTTGAGGATTAAAAGTGGGAACGAAAACAGGAAATACCCAAGACAAAGAAGTCTTAAAGAAAACCCCCTTAGGATGTACATTAGCACATGGAAAGACATTGCTGGGTCTAGGGGCACAGAAAATAAAAATACCCTTACCAAATACTGCAATCGGTGGTGGCCACTTTATAAATTGGAAAATGAAGCCAGATGGCCACTAAATGGGACCCTAGACTATAACACCCTTCTACAATTAATGTTGGTTTTAAGAAGAGAAGGAAAATGGCATGAGGTATCACATGCAGACATGTTCTTTACTCTCCGAAATCATCCTGATTGGCAAAGGGACTGCAGTTTAATCCCACCACAAGATCCCCTGGTACTCGCTTCAGAACGAGAAAACAATAGGGGATTAAAAGGGAAACTGAGGTGGTGTTGCTCAGCATGTAGTATTGGCCAGAAGTGTACAAAAATTGGGAAGGCATGCCAAGAATCAGCTTCTGACCTGACAGACCTATATAAGCCCCCCCACAATGGTCACCCTCTCCAGGGCCGCCGCCTTTTCCAAGGCCAAGAGAACAAGAACAAGACTCAGACTTGGACCATACTCCTACCTGCTCTCCCCTGGGCAGCCCGGTGTCTTCCCACACTTGGGGGAAGCGGGCTCAGACAATTCTCCAGGTGCCCCTTAGGGAAGCAGTCAGTCCGGATGGGGGAACCATGCAAATAAAAGTGCCCTTTTCTAGCACGGACTTAGAAAATTGGAAGAGGGCTCTAAGAGTTTCGGTGACTAAGTGTGACCAGGCAATTTAAGTTTATAGTGAACTTGTAAATAATACTGGATGAAGCCTGGAGAGTGCTTAGCAACAGAGAGGAGGAATATAATAAGGGACAGAGGAAAGTGGTGGCAGTGGTAAGTGAAGCGAGGGAAAGGAAATTCAAGAAGGGGTTCCTGGATAGGGATCAGTGTGCATTTTGCAAAGAAAGAGGGCACCGGAAGGCCGACTGCCCGAAGCTGAAGCAGGGTAGTCAGAGGAAGAAAGTAGTGGCACTGATGGGTGAAGATTGATGGGGACCTGGGGATTCCACCCCACTGGATCCACTGGTTATATAAAACTAGGGAAAGAACAAAGGGAAGGGGAATTTTTAGTGGATACAGAAGCAACCTATTCCATTCTTAACCAAGCTTTAATGCCCCTAGGAGAAGAGTATATTATGGTAAAGGGAGCTACTGGCCAAGCTGAGAAAGCCTATTTTTGTAAACTGCTAAAATAGTAATTGGGAAAACAAATGAGTGCTCATAAATTCCTATATTTACCAGAGTCACCCAAAGCCCTTTCGGGAAGAGACCTCCTGGAACAATTGGAGGCCAAAATTGAGTTTAAGAATGGGGAAGTTACTCTGGAGGTAAATGATCAACAATATATACAAATAATGAGCTTACTTCTGACAGAACTTCCAATCGAAGGAAAGATCAGTGAGGATATTACTGACCAAGTATACCCAGCAGTATGGGCAACAGACATACCAGGACAAGCTAAAAATGCTGAACCAGTCATAGTAAAACTGAAAGAGGGACAAAGGCCAGTAAGAATAAAACAATATCCTCAGAAGCAGGAGGATCAGGAAGGTATTCAGCCCATTATTGAAAAATTTTTCTAACAGGGATTGCTGAAAGAATGTGAATCTGCCTTTAACACCCCTATCCTTCCAGTGAAGAAACCAGATGGATCTTACCGGGTTGTACAGGACCTGAGGGCAATTAACAAAATAACTGAGGATGGGCCATCTCTGGTATCTCTTGTACTTGAGATGAGAGAGGAACTAAAACCACTGAGCCATAAAGACAAAGGAGCTGCAAATTAGCCCAGACTTGAAGGACAAGGTGTATGTGACTACAGGACTGAGTCTGCACAGAAGCAAGGGTCAACTAGTGAACACAGTGAAGAAGACTACAAGCCTTCATCTGAAGACCCCTGCCCACGACCACCAGGGAGCACTGTGCAAGTGTGACGGGAGGGGGATGGGGGGATATGTTAATGATTTCTCAGAACTAATTGTAATATTCCCCCCCCTATCCTCGGAGTAGTGATGCATATGTATTAGAGTAGATGAATATGTAATGTTTTATACAATAAAAGGGAGCCCCTTTTGGCTCCAGGTGGCGCATGTCTGTGGTGGAGTCATCCCCTGCGTGCCCAGCGCTGAATAAACATATCTACTTTATAACCTTACTGGTTGTAAAGTCGTGATTCTGTATCTCAGGACCGCTTACCTTCTGGCCACAGGCTAGCTGTGAATCGCTCCTCCTTTATCAGACTTGTTCTGCAAAAACAACACTCTTTCCTTCCAAAAACAACACTCTTTCCTTCCGAAAACAACACTCTTTCCTTCCCTTACACCACAAAGGGCAATCAATCAACAGTTCAGCTATCTAACGAGTTGTGTTTTAAACTAATATTTTTGTCTGACAAGCAGGTTACCTACTACATTGGAAATTTTGAGATTACTGCTGATGCTGACAAATGAGCAAGGCCATAAAACAGTGTTTAGGGAAGATGATCAGAAGTGTGGAAGAAAAGGCAGGAGCAATGGAACTGGGATTTGGGAATGGATCTGGGACCTCCTGCTGGGAGGTAAGTGGCTTAGTTCGGACTAAGCCACGTGGGTTGGCTCCGGTCTGGCCCTAGAGGAACATACCTAGCCCTTTGCCCACACACCTCGTAATTAATTTATTTTTGACATGGGCATGCAATCCCTGTCCCCTCAAGTGAGTGGCATACACAGCTCTGGCTTTCTTATACCAGCACGTTGTAACAGCAGCATATTATTTGTCAAGAAAGCAACACTGATTCTTCTCACACCTATGTACACGATGGTGCTCGGGCAGGGCGCTCTCTCCTCGCTCACGCTGTACAGAGAAGGAGGAAAACCCTCCCTCCTTGCAGTAACCGAAGCCGTGAGAGCTCCCTCGTTTTCAGCCGCTGCAGCGCCCGGGGCGCTCCCCTCGCCGGCGGCCAGGAGGAAGGGAGCGAGGCAGTCCTTGCCCGGGAGGGTGATGGGAGCGCTGGAAACGCCGGTCGGGGCCGATATCCGGAGAGCTCTCCTTCCCCGCGGGCGTTCAGGGGTGGGGGGAACGATCGCCCGCGGCGCTGAGGGGACGGACAGACGGACAGGACAGGCGGGTCTGCCGCGCGGCGGGGGCGGGGCGGCGCCGCGGGGGCCGCTGGGTAAGGGAAGCGGCAGGTTCGTCGCCGTCGCTCGCGCCGCGGCTCTGGCGGGAAGCGGGGGGGTGCGCGCGCGTGCGCGTGCGCACGGGCCGGTCCGGGGGTTCCGCTCTCCCGCCCAACCGTCCGCGGGGCGGGGGGGCGGCCATCGCGGACTGCGGTGAGGGCGGGAGGGCTCCTGCCGCCCCCTCCTCCCGGAGGTGGGGTGGGGATGGCGGCGCCTTCTTCCGACATGGGCTCGTAGGGTCGGCGCGAAGGCCTCTGAGGAGCGCGCTTCGCCGCCGCCGCCTCGCCTCAGGGAGGGAAGGGGCTCCCGCCGCGCTAGGCCGTGGCCGGAGGACGGAGCATGGCCAGCCCCGCCAAGTGGGAGCGTCTGAGGCCGCTGCTGCCGGACACGCTGCGTGTGAGCAAGGTACGCGCCGGGCGGGGGAGGGGAAAGGGCGGGACGGACCTTGGCTGCAGCACTTCGCTCCAGCCGCGGCGGGAGGTTTTAAGGAGATTCCCTAAAGTCCTTCCTCTCGCATGTCCGGCGGGAGATCCCGGGCTTGGAAAGGTGCGGCCGGCCTGGCCAGAGCGGTGCACGAAAGGGGCGTCGTGATGCTTCCCTCCCTCGTCGCTGTTTAGCGGGCTGCCCGGGAAAGGAAAATGCAGTGATGTTAGTGCAAAGGGATGATTTTCTTAGCTGTGTTACCTATAGACTCTTAATCGACTTAAGTAGGTTGTAGCTATGTTTAAGAAAGACTACAACTGTCCTCTGAACATCTGTTACGTTCAGCTGATCTTATGTACAGCTTCCACCGTTACTTTTAGTAATGTTATGAGGTAGCTAACAAAAACCAGGCCTACTTTAAATTCTCTGCAACTGCTTAAAAATGTCTATTAACGTTGACTGGTGGACTAAATGTTACTTGGTAGTATTGCCTTAAAGCCATGAAAAAGTTTGCCTGAGTTTTTACAGTGGTAATTAGAAATATTATTGGAGATGATTTGTAAGAAACAAAGGCTGTTGAGCACAGCTTCTTTATGTAGGTGTTTAGGTGAGCCAACCAGAGGTGATTCTTTCCTGAATCTGCTTCTCATAAATAGGAAGGTCAGGGATGTGGTAATTATTATCAACCTTAGCTGTAATGGCCATGGAACAGTGGAGCTCGAGACCTTGAGTGTAGTGAGGAAGGCCAGTAGCAGGGTACAGAACCTGGGCTCCAGCTTATTCAGCCTTTGGGACTCCACCTTACTCAGGCAACAGGTAGCTGAAATTTTAGAGGAGGCAACTTTGAAAGTTGGAGGAGGCCTGTAAAGGCAGGGATGTTCTATCCTGAGACTCATGACAACAAGTAAATATGTTGAGGAATGGGCACATCTATGCCTGCACTCTGGGTAGGGCAAAAAGAGCTTGTGGAGGAGTTGGAAGCAAGGGCAGGCTATGAAGGAGAAGGATGTCCAGACAGTGTTTTTTTATTTAGGTATGATGCTAGGAAAGCCAAAGTTCTAGAGTTGAAACTAGCAAGGAATGTCAAGGGTGACAAGAAGAACATTTTACTGCTATATTAGCAATAAAGGGGCCCTGGGGATGGGGTTGGTGTGAAACTGTTGCTAAATGGGGCAGGTGATTTAGGAATAATGGACACAGATAAGGCAGAAGTACTTGGCCTTCTTGCATGAGTCTTCAGAACTGATGTCCTCCAGGCTTTGCATCTAAGAGACAGGATTCAAGGAGAAGAACAAACAGCAATGGAAAAGTGTCAAATTAGGAATGTCTTGAGAAATCTCAACCCAAAGTGAGTCCATAGGACCCACTTGGGGTATATCCTGAGAGGGCTGGCTGACATCATTGGGAGGTTGCTGTCATGATCTTTGAGAGGTTGTGGTGGTCAGCTACAGGTTAGTCAGACTCACTTTATTCTCTTGGAAAACCATGAAACAAGTTCTCTTGGGAACTATTTCTGGGCACATGAAGGAGAAGGTGATTGGGAATAGCCAACACGACTATACTTGCAACCTGATTACCTTTGGTGATGAAATGACTGGTTCTGTAGATTCAAAGCCTTGGATGTCATCTACATTAGCTTTAGCAGGACTTTTGAAACAATCTCCTGCAGCATCCTCCTCTTTCAGTTAGGATGTTCCAGATTATAAACCACTAGTTGAGTAAAAATGACCCTGACTGGATCGTCAGGCTCGAGGAGGAGTGGTTAGTGGTTCATACTTTATCCAAAAGTGGATTACAAGTGGCGTTCCTAAGGGTCTGTCCTGGGACCTGTCATGTTGGTAGGAGGAAGACCTAAGATGCAACCTCGTGATGTTTATGGGTGTTCAAGGTGCCATAGACAGCTAGGCATGGGCTGGAGGAATGGGTCATCAGACACCTCATAAATTTCAACCAAGGAAGCTGAAAATTCATGTGTGAAGTCCTGTACCCTGCAGTGGTACTGGCTGGGGGACCACCCTGCTGAAAGGACCAGGGGATTCTGATGGACAGTGTGCTAAATGTGCACCAGCATTGTGCCCTGGCATATGAGGCTGTGATAGCAGGAGCATAGCCAGCAAATTGAGGGAAGTGATTCTTCTTCTTTATTTGGCACGTATTAGGCTGCTCCTGGAATGCTGTGTCCATTTTAGGCCTGCCAGTGCAGGAAGGCTGTTGATAAACTGCTGAGGGAGCTTGTGAAGCCAGAGCAGCCCTTCAGTACTTGCAAGGAAGTTAACAAGAAGCTGGTGCCAGACACTTCGCAGCCATGCATGATGGGAGGCTGAAAGGGAATAACCACAAATTGAAACAAAAGAGACAAGAGGGATTGCAACTTGATATAAAGTGAAACTTTTTTTACTGTGAGGACAGGCAAGCAGTGGAATGGGATGCCTAGAGAGGTGTAGCCTTCGTCCCTTGAAATATTCAAGACCCAGTTGGATAAAACCCTGAGTAAGCTGCTCTGGTGTAATGACTGGTCCTGTTTGGAGTTGGAGGTTGGACCAGAGACCTTCTCAGGTCTCTTACAACTGGAATGGGTCTCAATTTGAAAATACTCCTTTCCTTAAATTGGGGTGAAGGGTGGAATGAAGTACCTGCTTAGTCTCATCCTGTCAGCTTCTTGACCAGAACAGACTCTGTTGCCTGTCTTGCATGGTAATATATAATTGTAATGCTGTATAGTAGCAGTGTATCTTCTGTATGTGAGCTGTTACATGGAACAGCTGAAGCTTGTATCTGTAGAGTTTATACTTGTTGTGACCATTGCCTGAGCATTAGGGAGTTCAGTGGTGTTTCCTGCTTTCAAAACAGGGAGATGTGCTGAGATAAGGGCTGAAAATTCTGACAGGAATTTAATGAGCACGTATCCCTTCTATCCAGTAACATCTGTTGAATTGTCAGCACTCCGACGGCTGTAGCATCTAGAGTTGATTTGGGGATTTCGTCTGAAGAAGCTTCCTGTCTAGATAGCATTTTAAGTCAGTTATTTTTTGTTTTTTTCCCAGCCACCACCACCAGTGATCAACCTGAATGTGGATGATGATGTACAGTTTGTGAGAAGTAAGTTGCTGTGTTCCATGTGTGAAGATTATTCTTGAAGTATTTCATGCTTTTGTACAATGCTGAGTAGATGCTGTAAACAAATGTGAAATTGTTGTGTATCTAATACAGGCAGATCTGGAGGAATGCTGCACACAAAATGAAATAACATATATGAAACAACACATTCTTAATAGTTTTTCCTATTTAAATCTGCTCCAAGTATACCTTTCCACTGCAAAAAAAGAAAATAACATACGGGAAAAGTGAGTTAGAGAAGACTGGAACATCATGCTGGCAAATGTTTGTTTTCAGCTGGCATTAAAAAATATAAATACAAGCTTGAGTGAATTTATGTTGTGTGTTTGTTGTTTTGTTTTGTTTTGTTTTTTTCTAACCAGTCATAGTCTTGCACATCTCACAGTAACACAGTCCAAAACTGAGTTGTTGAACCTGTCATGTCATATTAAAGAGTGCACAATCTTGTAGCCATGGAATTGGTGTGATATACTATGAGTAAAAGTGCATGTCTCATTCATCCTGGGAAAAATACTGAAGATTGGATGAGAGTTTTTTCTAGGAAAGTTTCCATATACATGTACCCATGTGCATGCACACACATTTTCTTGAAGCATTAGACTGGAATATTGCTCAGTGACACAGTTTGATCACATAGGAAATACCTGGTTTGCTTTGCAGGAAAAAAGGCAAGTAGCAGCAGGTTTTCATAGTCTTTCATTGACTCTAGGATTAGTTGAGTGCATGTGTACTGTGTCTTCTTTTGTGCCTTGAAAATACATGTTCTTTTATGCTTTATGCATTCATAAATAACAATCTAAAGTTAAACAACCTGTTCATTGGTAACTTTTATGCTGTTTCTGCAAATATGCTGGTAATGGATATGCATAGCACAGGGATCTCTCTTAAACCCGTGGTGTCCTGGTATCTGTAGATCTTTGTTATATTAGTAAATTAAACAATGTCATGACCAGTTCTTTTGCCCCGAGACCAAATAGTACACACAGAGTTGTTTGATATATTAAGTTCTCATACTCCAGAACAGATTGGTCATGTCCAGGCTGGAACAGTCCCTGAAATCAAGCTAACTCCTGAACCATGGCTGAATGTTATTTGGGAGATCTAGTGGTTAATGTGGGCCAAAAGTGTGTGAAAAAACACTTCAGTGGTGTCATGGAGCAGATGATAGAGCTGCAGTTCTCTGGCAGTGTCCTGACACTATTTATAGTTAACTGAAGGTTTCACTGGTATTCATTCAGTAGTGTGAGCTCATGTCCTATAGAACATAGTTACACAACTATTAATATCCATACTAGCAGTCTGAAGTCCTGAACGTTGAAAGCATGAAGATATGTGCTTGCTATTTAGATGCAATCATTGCAAACAAATGAAGGTATATGTAGTTAATAGACGTTATATGGTGCCATTGCAATGTCAGCATTAAGAACTGCAGTGCTTTCAGACTTTATCTTCATGTTTACTTCATCACTATTGGGTTTTTAAGGAGTACTTCATATTCGTGTAGTAATTTACCCTAAATATTCTATCAAAACTTTACAGGAACTGTAAAGGTCAGAAAGCCTCGATTTGATGCATCTTTGGTCTACTTGACCCGAAAATTCATGGATCTTGTCAAAACAGCTCCAGATGGTGTCCTTGATTTAAATGAGGTAGCAACAACACTTGGAGTACGAAAACGAAGAGTGTATGACATCACCAATGTGTTGGATGGAATCCACTTAATTCAGAAAAGATCTAAGAATCTTATCCAGTGGGTGTGAGTTGGCTTTGAAACTTCTAATTTCTGAAACAATAAAACCCAACAATGTTGAGTAATGTTTATAACTTTGAGAATGTGCTTAAGCATACTGAATTACTTTTAATAGGTGAAAATATTTTAAGTTCTTCTGTATCCTTAGGCTGTCTGAATTGCTTACTGTATTAACAAGTATCAAGTGCAGAAGCACAATGAAGCATATTTCAGCAGAGTCAAGGATGCCAGAGTTCCTGGTTGTTTTCTATTAGTATACTTTGTGTTCAATAAACAGGCTCTTATGTAAATAAACATACTAGACAACTTTCATATTCTTCTAGAGGATCCAATCTTGACCAAGTTGTTGGAAAAGCACCAGAGCATCAAAACATTAAAGATGAGCTTTCTGACTTGTCAGCCATGGAAGAAGCTCTGGATGAATTAATCAAGGATTGTGCTCATCAGTTATTTGAACTAACAGATGACAAAGAAAATGCAAAATATCCTTTTAAATCTGGCATTACTTTAACATGTGGTTTTGGGTGCGAGTACTGAGGTTTCTGGTAATAAGTGTAGGCTGATACCACAGATACGCAGTAATACTTGATAATAAGTTTTATAATAGGAAGCTTTTTGTTTTTTTTATATTCATGTATACTGGTCATGTGCCCTGCTTTGCAGTATCATGCATAATCTAGCCTGTTCTCAGGGCAGTGCTACTTGTCTGACCTTTCTACTGCAGAAGAATGGAAGTGGGGCAATAGTCTTAGCAGCCTGACCATCACCTTGTCCTCTCCATTATAGAGTAAAGTTGTCTCAGGGGCAGGTCTTGGCCTGCCAGTGAGATTGAGATGAGAAAGAGGACCCAAAAGAGAGTCCCAGTGGCGTGTTGCCAGGAAGATATAATGGTACGTTGGTTGTATCCTAATACTGTTGTGTCTCTTGAGAGGGGTTCCAATGCAGTCTTGTCTTTCAGATGGGTTTTGATAATAGAAAAGGGATTTCTTTTAATATGACATAAACGTTGGATTTTGGCTTTTAGTTACAATAAAACACTACTTAGCTCCCTTGTCTGGCAGAATGTTAAGGTCTGTGCTCAAATGAAATGTGCCCGTTTTCTATATGGTATCAAAAAAACTTTTCATTGCACCTTGCCTCTTCTGATTAAGAAAATAATTCTACAGCTTTACAGGAAATTATTTACGTAAATAATTATTGCAAAACAAAGAAGTAGTTTCTCAAGGGCAGTATTCCCTCTGCTTTGTAGACTTTTGACAGCATCTGTGGAAACTGCTTGTCAGATGTGTTTGGTTTTTAAAGTTCAATATCTATTTTTTAAAAGCATCTTCCTTCATAGAAATAAAGAAAAAAGGTTTTTCACTTGTTAGCTAATACTTAATTTTACAAAGCTAGTGTTAAAGCAACCTCAGCTAAACTATTTACCACTTTCCTTAAGTTGGTGTTCTGCATCAACATATCTTAACATCATACTCTTTGCTTCTGCCCATTAGCAAATTATTTTACAGAATCCTTGACCAATGTATACACTAGCTTATGTAACATATCAAGATATCCGTAGCATCCAAGCATTTCAAGAACAGATTGTGATTGCAATCAAAGCTCCAGAGGAAACCAAACTGGAAATACCAGTTCCTAAAGAAGTAAGTTTTATACGTTTCACTCTTAAGGGGAAAAAAGTTCACAGTTTTGACTTTTGCAGCTGCAATCAGTAATTGACTTCCATTTTTTTTTTGTCATGTACAGCAGATATTGGTACTTCATTGTTCTTGTGTTCCACTAAACAATGCTGTAGGGATGATAGTCTAAGAAACTTATTTGCAGTATTTTTCTGTTTACCTAAATTACTAAACAAGGAACATGTCTAAGCTTTAGTTGTTTGGGTTTACTAGAGAGAATGGAACAGCTGTCATAAATGTTACTTATTTCCACTATCAGTTTGTTTGATAATTTACTAGGATAATGGGACTCTCGAAGAACTGTTAATGCCTTGTCTTGGTTTGAGCCCAGAGGGCAACTAAGCACCACACAGCCTTTCACTCCTTCCACCCCAGTGCTGGGAAGGAGAAAATGAAGCAAAAGGCTCCAGAATTGAGATAAGGACAGGAGGTCATGGCCAAAAGACAGGCTTGTTAGGGGAAGAAACAGAACGTCACTTTAATTCAGATACTAACAAAACCAACACTTAACACCCAGGGTGGGATGGGAAAAAGGGACACCACATCCAAAAACCACCTTTCCCCCCACCCTTCTTCCTGGGCTCAGCTTTGATCCTGATTTCTCTGTCTCCTCCCCCAGCGGTGCAGGGGATGGGGGTTACAGTCAGTTTGCTGCTTCTTCCTCCTCGGGAGGTGGGGGGAGCGCTGCACATTCCTCCCTTGCTCCACGTGGCTCCCCGCTCACTGCAGACAGCCCTCCATGAACCTTCTCAGCAGTGAGTCCTCCCCACAGGATGCGGCTGTTCCCAAGCTGCCCCAGCATGGGACATTCCCACGTGTTGCAGTCTTCCCAGCACCAAACTACAACAGCAGGGCCTGCTTCTCCCCTCAGAGTCCCAGCCTCCTTTGGGTGCAGTTGCCTGTCCTGGTGTGGGCTCCTCCAGAGGCCACAGGTCAGCATCTGCTCCACTGGGGACCTCCCTGGGTGGCCAGGGGTGGGGGGGGGGGCGGCCCTGCTGTCTCAGCACAGGACAGAGGGGTCTTTGCTCTAGTGTGCCTCCCTCCCCCCTCCTTCCCCAGATCTTGGTGTTTGCACAGGTGTCCTCATAACTCCTCTTCACAAGTCCCAACCCCCTCCCAGGTTCCCCTTCTCAAATAGGTTATCACAGAGGCGCAGCCACAGTCACTGAGTGGCTTGGCCCTGGGCTAAGGCGGGTGCGACTTGGAGCTGGGGGGAGCTTTGAGAGGCTTCTCATAAGGGACCACCTCTGTAGCCCCCTCCCCTGCGACCAAAAACCCTGCTACACAAACCCAGCCCAGTTTGTATATGAAAATCTACAAAAATTGTAAATCCAACCAGACAGAGCAGTAAGAATAATTTGATAATGATATTAACAGCATGTAAATGCTTCCTTACTGCTTAATGAGTAGACAACTATTGTTATAATATTAAAGTATGAAATGCACAGTATGTTTGACAAAAGAAAACATTTTGGCACTCTAGTAAATCATGTCAGAATGGATTTTTCAGGGAGACGGGAGGCTGTGCCCTGTCCTCACCTCATGATACAACTTGCATCTTCCCACTCAGGTCATACAGAAGAGCCATAGCTTTCCCTCGGCACCCAGTCACACTGTACCTGCATTGGGGCCTATAGGCTGGGAACCCACTGGTTAAAGTAGTGCTGTGAGAGGGGGGAAATAAGGTTAAGATAACAAATGGAACTTTAATTCTGTTTTCCTTCTGCATGCCCAATTTTTATAATGTTCTTAATTGTGTAGCCATCAATTTTGCCTTGCTGTTTGCACAGAAAGGTGGTATCGTAGGAAAAGGTGATAAGAATCAATAGAACCAGAAGACTCAGATCCATTGCATTAGATCTCCAGTGGTTTCACTGGTAAAAAGCTGTGGAGATGAAAAAGATAAGATTTCAGAGCCTTCCTGAAGCAAAAGAAAGCAGCATTTTAAAAGCTGTATTGTAGAGAGAACAGAATATTCTCTCTCTGTTGTCCATTAAATTTGATTTGGTTTGTGCCTTGCAATGTGATGTCCACTGAAGGAAAGTATTAAAAGTAACATGATTTACTTGCTTTGCCATATTACTAAAGCTGCTCTGTGCTCTTGATTTGTTTTCTGATCCATGGCATTGACTTGTCAACCTTTAAATTTTGTTACTCCTCCTAAACGTATCTTGGTCATATATCCAAAGGTCAGTAAAACAACTAAACCAGGATTTGTTAAATTCATGTTCATTAAAAATGAAACCTTGTTATCTTAATGGTGCTTAATAATTGGCTTACAAATCTATGTAATAGTCATAATTTATGTAAAACTAGTAGCACAATTTCAAATAGTTATGTCATTCCTGTATTTGTTCTGTTCTCGATCTGTTTGCTTTAAAATATGTGCAAAACCAGATAACGGATGTGTAAGGTGTGTTCTTTGGTTTATATGCAAGTCACTGTTTTATAGGATTGCATAGAAGTACATGTGAAGAGCACAAAAGGACCCATTGATGTGTATCTATGTGAGGTGGAACAAGAGAAGCCAGGTGCCAAAACTTTTGAAGATATGGATGCTGTCACTTCTGAAACTGAGCCGTCAGTTCCTCCTGATGAAGGTAGTGTCTTCCACTTACATTTTTACCCCCATGTAATATTTCTTTTAATGGCAGTCATACTATTCTGATAAAGTTGAAAACAGTACTGTACAATTTTCAGGGCATGGTATGTGGGCCAAGATGTGTGGGAGTATAGGAAACGCCTGAAAGAGAAGTCTATGCTGTTGTGTTACCTCACAACAGCAGGAGGTCAGAGAGTCGAGCACGTGCACGCACAGCGAGGCACTCTTGTTCCTGACCCTTTCCTTCCTTTGCTCGTTACTGGTTTCCTGCCGGAGCTGCCCTCTGCGGATGGAACAATGTGTGGCAGCTCTCAGCTGCCTTGCTGCAGACTCCAGCAGCTCAGCTGAAAGAGCTGTCGTGAGAGTGAAGGTGCTGCTTCAAACAAGAGGGTGCGCTGCTCTTGCTCATTACTGCCCTGTCTGAGGGAGGGTAGACAGAAGAGGGGATGTAGTATTTCAATCTCCTAAACCAAGATTGGCTGCGTTATAGTCTCTCAGGAGCCCTGATGCTGCAGGATGTTGTGGTTTAAAAATAAACGTGGCGGGAATTGCAGTAGCTCAGAACACAAAAGATGAATTATTTTTAGCAGTGGTGCCTTACAGTTGAGGGGAAGAGTTGACTTTTGAATCTTAGGCATTTTTTTTTTACTTTATTTTACTTGCAAGATAGCTTAAAATTGTATTTCCTACAATGACAGTGATTGTGTTCTTTTTTTTACTTTTCTTTCAAAGTGAGATCTCCAGGGGAAGAAAAAAACCCAACCACCTGAGATGACAGATTAATTACAACTCAGAAATCTAATACAAAATGTAAATATCCGTGTTATAGAGCTTTTCCAAAGCCACTTGGATCTGCAAACTTACTAACCTGAAAAGTTCCAAAGTGTTTTAAATTTAAAGCAGCAGTGGGTTGGTTGAGTGCTTTCACAGGATTGCTTATCTTCCCAAGTCAAAAGACAACATTGCTTTTAGGAGCTTTGTTTTCATAATTGCATGTGATCTGCAGAGCTTTGGGAAAATGGTATTTTTAGCTTATGAAATAATTTTATTTGACAGAAAACATAGGCAATTAATTACTTCTAAAAATGAAGATTTGAAAACTTTCTGGAACGATCCACAATCCTTATGAGAATGTATATAATAAATGCACTTTTCAGTTCTGAGGCTGCACTACTACTAAGCAGGATTGTCAGATAAAGAGTGTAACAAAGAACTGGTGTATCAAAAGACTTTACTACAAGGAACAAAATGTAAATACTAAGAGATATGCCTTACACTGTGTAGATGCTGTTTGCATTGTTTGCATGCAGCTCTGCATCAACTGTGGTATCAACACTGAACTTAAATAATTGGGCTTTTTGTATATATCTGTATCATGTCTAAGTAGTTACTGATGTAGATTTATTGAGATGGTTTGCATTTCTGCCTTTGTACAGCAAAGAAATAAAATAAGCTTGTAAAAATATTAAATAGTCTAATCGGTCAGTCTAATGAAACATGTTTGGTTGTCTTTGTTGGAATTCATTGGGTAACTGCAAACTTTAAAATTGATGTGAAAATTCTAAATCTGTTACCTGTGGTGCCAGCAGTTAGATCAGATTCTTGTGATGCTACAATACTGTAGCAATTTTCAGAAGGAACATTATTGTCAATAACTACTTAAATCAGTTCCTTCCAGTTTCTAGAGTTTAGCATAGCTTTAACCTAGTACCATGATCTCCTTGTGGCTTTAGCTTGCAAAGATATGTAAAATACTTCAGAACTACATTTGTATTCATTCACCCATCTTTAGCATCTGTAAAATGAAGCTTCAGCATTTTGACACTGGGTTTTCCAAGTGAATTAACTGTCACCATACAAATACCATACTTAGGTTCATTTCACTCCAGTACTGAAAAGTATATTTTGTAGTTTATGGGGTGGGGTTGTTTGGTTGGTTGGTTTGTTTTTAATCAGAACTTGGACTCCTAATTTTCCCAATCACACAGTATCAACAACTATCCATCTACTCACAGGTGAAAACAACAAAGCTAATAAACCTCTGAACGTTTTAACAGGCAATTCTACAGCTAGTTTAGACAGATGCTATGAAATGAAATGCCCTATATTGTACTAATAAATACAGGTAAGGTATGGCGGTTGACACTGAAATATACCTAAATACAGATTGAGAGTTAATCCAGTTTGCTAGAAGGTTCACTAGTTCTGCAACCTGCGTAGTAGTATACTATGCAAATTGGGAAATACACCGAGTGCAAGCTTCTGTCAGAAAATAATCTTGACTTCTTGTATTCGTGCTACCAACTTCTAGCTCGAGAATATAGGACTTTGGTGTTGGATACTATTTTTTCTGCATCTCTATAAAATGCAAACTGCCGGCTGAGCTGTTAAATAAAAGCAAAGTGAAAGGCAAGTTTCATGCGTAGATCACAGTAAAAGTGGGGAAGGTACCCCTCCAATGAAGCTGGGGTTGCGGGTTAAAATTAATAAGTCCGCTTCTTTACACAGAAAGGCTGTCCTTTTCCTTCTGCGGCTGGTTTCTTTCCAGATGGCAAACTTGCTATTTGAATTTTTGCATTGCTGTTCTGTTTTGGTGGGGCGAGAGGTCTGTGCCTAAGAGAAATATTGATCCCCCTACACTGGTTCAACAACTCAGGATAATGTTTGCGGTGAAACGTGTGGAAATTTCCAGAACAAACAACTACTCCAGAATGCTAAGCATTAGGGTGGGATTTTGTTACCTGATAATACAGTGTCTTGAATGGTGGAGTAAGGAAGTATACTTCTACAAAGTAACCATCTCATAAATGTTAAGGAAGTCTGTCTTCAAAAGCAGAACATACTTAATTGAAACAATAGGATTTTTCATTTTGAACAGATCTCTGGTGATTCTGTTTTTCCTCCTTTGTGTGGGTTTTCTAGCTGTGGAATTAATTTTTTAACTTCAAGCTACACAACTACCACAGTGAAATGGGAGAAATTGTACTATGACAGTTATACTATAATTTTTTCCTTATATACATTGTTTTAATAGTGCACCTTCAGTGGAACAAATAGACTTTTGAAGATTAAACCACTTTGTTGCTACTACTTGGATACCTACAGGAATATCCACTTGTGATACTGGAAAACAATACACTCTACAAGCTCAGTTTGCTAACTAGATGAAAAGATTAGACTTGGACTTGAGGAAAAGTTCCTGAGTGATGCTGAATTTGTATTTAAATTACAAGCTCACTTAAAAAGTAAATGTGATGGGACCTTACTCTGAGTTTGTATAATAATGCTTGACTTTTGTTCTGAAAGGTTATTAAGATCAAAGTATTTTTGTTGAGTTCATTTCTGTCCATCTTTGGCATATTTGTATGTATAAACACTTCCCTCAGCTATTTGAGGACTCTGCCTGTAATAAATTAAAAAGCTCTAATAACATTTTTGTCTTTCCTTCAATAAGAATGGCTGAGCATCTAAATACATTAATCAGCAATAGCAACAGCCAGGATCCATAATAAAATGGCCTGGTTTTGCTGACTCTGTAACTGGAACAAACACCATAATTTGCAAGTTCAGTCTTTATTTGCTAGGGGAAATTACTCGTCAGAGTTTTCAGATGTGAAATGCAGTTTTTAAATAATGTGATTTGTAAAGAACAGAGAAGATTGCTTTAAATTATGATCTTTGGAAAGCACTTAAAAGACAGCAAATTCCTTCATTTTCAACAATCTGTTGCGTGTGAAGAGCCTCATTTATAAGCATAATTAAATTACGCTGATTTCAGAAGTCACTTTAGCTCTTGTAGTTTTCAGTGGTGAAGTTAGCCTGCTTGCCAGACCATCACCTGGTCCAGAGTAGCTGGGGTTGACTGCAAGCTTTAAACCCTCGCGTGTTCCCCGATCTTCGTGTGTAGGCTGGCTCTGGCACTGTGCTGGGACTTAAGTAACTGCTGAAGTGTTTAGCCGGAGCAGGAATCTGCTAATTTTGGTTCCACTTCTGATTTGCCAGTGGTAATTTGCGAGAAGTGTGTTGAAGCTAAAATCACATCAATTATACTTGCTTGTGTACAGTTTATATAAAGCTACATGAGGCTTCTCGCATAGATGTTTACTGAAGGACTGCAATATTCATTTGTAAAAAAACATGGTGTGTGCTCGGAAGGAAATCTTAATGATGCTTGGAGAGGAAGAGCAGCCTGGCTCTCTCCATGGATCTCCAAGGTGGTTCCTTGCCTTCCTTTCCTCCCACGGCCATCTGACATGGGCTGTCTGCGCGCCTGTAACTGCTCTCCGGACACCTGCGCCCGAACGTGGGCTCACGGTAGCTCCTCACAACGTGATCCATGAATGAGGCAGCATTTGTAATCGCCCCTGGACCAAGGGATGGGGCTGCAGGAGACAATCCTAGGAGTGTAACGGCAAATTCAAAAGATACGAGCTCAGGACATCATTAGCCTTTCACTGACTTTTATTAGGCGTTTCATAGCATCCTGCTTCAAAATGAAAACTTAGCATTAGCATTTCAAATGAAAACTTTAGGAATCTAAAAATCTGCAAGAACCTACTTGAGTTCCTGGAACAGTTTTGCTTTCAGTCGTTTGTAGGTTCTAATGCAAATCCTGCACAGATTTGCTTTTAGATAATGCAATATTCTTTTTCAGACGGACAAGCGATTCTGGTGGTACAGCTGTCATTTTCTAAGGTACTTTTTTTTTTCTCCCCCATCTATAACCATAAAAATGTCACCAGCAGGTTACAGCAGTAGTTGTTGCTTCTCTAACATGCAGCCAAAGCGCATGTCATGAAAAATGAAACAAAAATTGATAGTTCTTGCAAACTAGGAAGGTATCAGATCAGATGTAAAGTTTCAGCAAGCTCAGAAACCTGTTTATGCATATATTATAATTACAAGCCACAAAAATTGTTAAGAGCCTTGCTGGCTCCTAAACCTAGGATAACATCTGTGTGCACAAATTGTGACCTCAACATTAAAAGTGTTCATTTCCAAATGTGAAAATAAAAGTTCTCTGTCAGAAGAAAATTTCAAAGTACAGTAAAAACATTTAGAAATTTATTTGGATAATAAAGATCTAAAGGGAGGTGTAAATTAGAGATGGGCCCAGACCTTTAAGCACAACTTAAGAAGCAAATACCGGCAAACTTGGAGGGTAAAACAAGATCGGTAGGCCCCATGTTTATTATACCAGCCATTAACAGTAAATGCTAAAGCTAGATACAAACTTCTCTAAAGGCTGAGATTTCTGGCTGAGATTTAGTGCGACCAAAATACGTGAGAGACAGCTGGGATTCCAACAGAAGAATTCTGGATTTGGAAATACAAACGGAGGAGGAAATTCCCTCCATAATTTGCAGCAGTAGCTGTTTGTAGGCTGTTACCTACTTTTTTTATTTACAAGCATGCAAAAAGAAGTTCTTGAACATGGGTACATGAAGGAAACATCCTACTAAATACTGCAAGTGCTAAAATTTTAGCATGGCATCTGGAACAAGGGAAGGCATTAGTGCAATTTTGAAAAGGAGGACACACAGTCAGTGTCTCCAGTGCTGTTTTGGTAAGACCCATCTTTCAGCAAACTGATGAGACTGACTTCTGACGTTCTCATCTGCCAGGTTGTACTCTGCCTGTGCTCTGTTTCAGAATTGCCCTTCAAAAAATTTTTGCGTAGCATGAATGAATGACTGAACTCCCGTTTTCCCCTGATGAGACTCATGAATGTTCAGACCATTGCTTATTGACCATTCAGCAGCTCTGAAAGTACTCTAAGTAACACTGGGCACTCAATGATCAAACCCAACTTCCCAGAAGTTAGCTGTGATCTCTCTGTGATCCCTAGAACACCTACAAAAACAGGACAATACCCACATGCTGCCTCCATCCTTCACACTGAAACAAGGTTGCACAAAATTTGAGAACCATGATTTACTTGATAATGCTGCTCCCCACAAATCATCAAAGAATCTTTTTACCAAGCAATCATCACCAATCATCACCAATGCCAGTGATATTTTAGTTTTGTGTAAGAATTTCTCATGGCAAAAATCCCCCTGGTGTTAGAGACAGATTCAACCCTCACTGCCCAGCAATGTGTGCAAGACCTTCAAACTGGTGAGAAGCTATCAGAAGTGATGATTTCTGTCCTTATTCAACTGAAGAAAAAACAAACACCTTTGAAACGATGCAAAATGATCCCATCCTGGGAGACTATTCATGAGGGAAATACAGATATTTGCCTCAAGAACTGCAGAATCAATTCTTCCTGTGATTAGATATTTGAAAACAAAAGGAAAATACTGTGAAAACATTACTGTTGCATTTCTTTTAAGATTAAACAAGTCTTAATTGCAGATTTTTCTTGGAGAACTGAATAAAGGGATAAATACAAATGTCAATCAGTTGCCAAAGTTGACACATAGGTTGGCAGTCTCAATCCACAGATCAGTGGCTTTGATTTGTTCGGAAAGTATCAAAAACACTGACAGCCCCGGGCCACTGAATATCACAAAAGTAAAATATGGATTACTGTGTATTTATTGATTAATTATGTGTTTCTCCCAGTCTGAAAGACTCTAGACTGTATTATAAATTTACTGCAGATTGAAGCTCAGGAATCTTTTTTCTTTTCAAAAGGGAATTAAATTTCTGACATCAGATGATCACTCCATAGAGTCTTAAAAACAAGTATCTTCCAAATGAAAGCATCTTTTATTCCCAATCTGTTAAATACTGTTCCTTTACGCATGGAGAAAATATAGATGGTTATAATCTGGAGAGAAGGGGCAGGAAGGCTGTCCAGATATTGTCTCTATGCTATGTATGTGTCTCTGAGGATCTGTTGCCTAGAAATGAAAACAGGACAACAATAATTGTTTACATAGATGTTGTCTGAAAACTTCTCAGGCATTTATCCTCCCTCTGCTGGCTTTATGCCAATGGACCATTTCTTAAATTGACAAGTGGGAGCTATTTTTGCAGGGTAAGAAGGGAAGTCTGCAAAACAGTATTTATGATTTGGAGAGAAAATGATACAGCTGTAAAGGGAAAAAAAAGTCCCCTCAATGCCACTTTAAAAGTTTTTTTATTATGCTTGAAATCAAAACCTGATCAGGACAGTGTCTGTTCAATTCATCGCTTCTGATCAGTTTAACAAAATCAGGGTTCAACTAGAATTAGTCATTCAGGCATGTTCTTTGTTGACAGCAAATTGTGGCTATGAAATGGGCATGAGTAAGCTGAATAAATGATACTTGGAAATGAATTGTTACATTTCTGTATTTTGTATCAGTAATTCTCAGTTTAAAAGTAATAATAGATTCACAATGGTAACCCTGGTAGTACAGATGATTACTGAGATAGAGAACTATGAGTATCAGAAGGATGAGATTTGGGGTTCCTGTTTCCATATACTCAGAATTGCAGCGTGAGCTGTCCTCCAAGGACAGTTTTACTTACATATAAACGCATACATCCTTTCAACACCACATCACATTGCTATCAGGCAGCTTGCTGCCTCTGGGCAAATCATTCCTTTGTGCTGTGCCCATCTGCAAAAAGGGGGCAACTGCCTTGATCTCCTTTGCAAATTCCTACCAGTTCTGCTCTGCAGCAACTCCTGAGAGCGTACCAGCTTCCCCAGGACACTCCATAGGATGCCCAGCACCAACAAGGGCAGTCCTTGGGCTTCTTGCTGTGCTTCATGAAGCACTCACAGTGGGTGCCAGGACCACCCAGGTGCCCTAGAAGAGCATCCTCTCTGAAGACAGCACCAGAAAAAACTCTGCTGTCTTGAAAGATGCTGCCCCGGGGCTTACTGATGCTCTCAATCTTTACTTTAGCATGTCTTTTAACAAATTAAATGGCAAAATAAACATAATGTTCCAAACACATAATCAAAATTAGCATCTTATTCACAATTTCAATTGAGAAGCCAGAGTGTACAAATGTACAAATAAATGTTCTTTATGTTTATTTTACATATACTGTTTTGGTTCTTTTTTTTCTCCCTTTGGTATCCTATCAGTTTTGTATTATGAGACAGAATAATCTGAAACATCTGATTAATCTTCAGTAAAACTTGCATTTTTTTCAACTATAACAAAATTGCTCCTCCTCTAGGTCAAATAAGCTCACATTTTTAAAAGCTTAGAGATAGAATTAACCGTCTCCTCACCCCTTTTTCATCTCACAGTACATCTTTTTTACAGCTGCCAGAGAAGAACTGAAACGAGTGCGTCCTGCCAGCATCACGGCTTACATGAAATAAACACCCTGAACAGCCTGAACTGGTGCACAGTTTCAAGGGCAACTTTGGTGAAAGGGAAACAAAGGGAGAAGTGATCTGCCGTGTCTTAGCCGTTTATGTCAGACAGATCCCAAGCCCCACAGCAACTGAGGTGCACAGCGTGCGAAGACCCAACTGCAGATAGAGGAGCGTGGCTGCCCGCCCGAGCTGCTCGCTGGCTCCCCGGGGCTGCGGGGCCACTAGAGGGATGTCTGCAACCATCCTTCCACCCGCTTCCGAATCCCACACCACCACTTCACATTCCTCACCAGCTGCAAGTTACACCCAGCATCGAACAGTAACAGAAAATGCTGTAAAGAATGTATCAGAGGGCTGCTCACCACGGCCTAGGGGAAGTATTTGGAAACTACTGATCTGGAAAGATGCAACGCCCGGCACAAGGTCCAAGAGAGCTGATCAGAAATCTTCTGGTTGAACAGTTTTCCACGATCAAACTCCAGTTTGGTGGAAAAATGGCTTCCCTCCAGATCCCTAGCAGCTGCTTTCCTCCCAGCACCTCAGACACGATCCACCCAAGTCTATTTGAGAGCCCAAGTTCAAGGGCTTCCAGGTTTTGGAAGAGCTGGGTCTGGGCTGTAGTGGTACCAGCCGACTGCCTCTGTGAGCTATACAGCTGCCTGCCTGCGATACCGGTCATGGGGCAATCTTGGACAGCTGCTCGGAATACTGTGAAAAACCCAAATTTTGTTCTTTTCTGTAATGAACTCTCTCTTCATGCTGCCACTCTGCTTTTTCAGTTTTACTGCAGTATTTCCTACACTATTATCAACTACAGCTAGATATATCCCTTTTTTTTGTTTGTTTACTATGGCTTCGCTTGTATCTTGTGGCATGGCATAATCTAAACTATGAACAAGTCAGCAGTATGCCCAGAGACAAAAGTACTTTTTTTTTTTATTATTATTATTATTAATTCTAAATTAGTTGACTAGAAAAGGATGAAAATTTAATAGTGAAGAGTCCCCCATTCTACTGGGACAGACTGCTGGAACTGATGGGATGAAAGGGCTGCAAAGACAGGAAGAAATCGGTAAACTGAGGAAATAAGCATTAGTTGTAAGTGCTATAATAGGCCTTGTGCACCTCAGAACAGCATAATGAATGAGCCCTAATTTATTACCCTGGCTGGGTAGATGGGTTGGCTATACTTAAAAGATAAAAACGTGTTTTAATTTAGGTGGAAGAGAAGCAGCATAGATTTTAAAAGTGGTAATAGTTAGAGTTGGATGCTTTATTTATTTATTTAAATAGTTAATTCCCCGGATAATGTGGTTTCAGTCATGTCTAAACTATTTGCTTCAAATTTGCTGAATAGTTTTGGCTGGAAAAAAAACAAAGGAGGGGATAAAGTCTGTTGGAGAAAAGTCCCCAATTACCCAACAGCTCAATGATCAGAGCATTTACTTAGGTAGCAGGGACCCCTTAGCAGAAGCTGTTTTGAGGCAAGCTATGCTCAATCCTTCCTGTTACCACTTTGATTTTGTCCAGACGGGGACACACCTCCCAAGGGAGCATGCTGGTTCCCAGGGTGGGAAGCCATGCTCCTCCTCGCTGACCCAATGAACTTGATGCCTTTGTGCAGGGCAACAGCTTCAAGGCGAGGAAGAATTTCCCCTTTCTCCCACTTCAGGGCTTGCCAGGCCTTTGGCAGCTTCCTGATAAGTTTGAATTCTGCTTCAAATTCCCTTGGACAAAAGTACGATTTGCTTATTGTAAGTATCTCCACACTATAAGATTAAAAAAAGAGACTGCCTCTCTTCTTTCAAGTATCCAGAGCAAATATTGTACATCTGATCAAACAGAACATTTAACGGTCCATGCAAAGAAATACCTTCAGGTTCTTTTCTTTCAGCAAGGAAAAACAGCCAGTTTAGTTACATCCAAACTGTGCTGGTTTTTATTATATTCACCGTGGGTTTTGAACAAAAATGCAACCTCCACAAAGTCTTTCACTGGTCATGAAATAGTTTGGTTTCACTTTCACTGTACTAGGCTTCTTACAAGCCATTATGTCCACAGTCACACAAATAAAGAACTGAAAACAATGTTGAGGGCTCCCAACACCAGTCCCTACAATACCCATCACCACATCCTACAGCCCTTTCAAAATGCACCGATCACGCTGCAGGTAGTTATTTTTCTTGCTGCTTTTACTTGAATGAAGGTTGTACCAAAAGCCCATCATTTATAGCTAGAAACTCTCTGATTTTCCAACTAAGCTTATTTGTGGCCAGTTTACATGCATATGTTCTTCTGCCAGCATTGGTCTGTAACATGCAGAGCTCTTAGTCTCCTTGGTGTTGACTTCTTCAGTGTACCTACAGACACCGCCGTATTCTCAGTCACCCCCCTGCTGGATTTAGCAAACGGAGTTATTCAAGTCACCTCACATAAGACAGGCTGCCTTGTTCCTTTATCTCTGCCCAACTCCCAGTTTCAGTTCCTCTCCCTGTTAAACAACTTTCCTTCTTTTTGGACAAAATGAGGAAAAATAGGAAAATTGTATTTTTTCCAAACAGGAAGGTAAAAACCCAAGGTTCCTGGATATTCTCTCTCTTTCTTTCTTTCTTTCCCTCCCTCTCTGAGCTGAGTCTTTGCTTTGCTGCTCCACTCTGATTTTGTTTAAATACAAAATGACATAATTTCTCCAAAAGTGTAAACCCTTATCTGCAAAGCTACATCTTCAGTAGTACACTCACAATAGTTCTTCCTATTTTACAGCCCCTATAAGTTCCCGAAGAGTCAGCACAGCAACCGTAGTTGTTTACACCCCAGCATCAGCTAGACTGGCTTGTTTTCCCCACGGTTAACAGTAGCTAAGTCTTGATGAAAAGCAGATTGTAGGAATGACAGTGCTAATATGGAGACACATAATGTGGGTATTCAGAGATGCACGCAGAACTACAGCAATAATCATCTTTATTTAGCCCGTTCTATACAAGTCATCTTCTGCAGGCATTTCCCCCTAATTGCAGGGAGTGTTCGGTGCCCAGGGTTTCACTGTTGCTTTCCAAGCCAGCTCCTACATACTTAGGGCTAAAGGCCAGATCAAAAGAAGGATTTATTAGGTGCCTACCATGGTTCTTACACCAAAATCCAAGGTCCAAAATATCTCTTCTCAATAGCCATCTAACTGTGAAGGTGGCTAAGTTTGCTATCTACCTGTCTGCCTCCACCCTGCTGAGTGCTGTCATCGCTAGGCTAGAGAACCTTTTCTTCCTGGCCTCTTCTTATTAATGCATTTCTACTACACAAAGACTGCTTTAGCAAAATGCATCCTTAAAGAGGCAAAACCATACACAAACCTGCATGATAATGTCTAGGAACTTTATTTGGAGGTGGAATATGCAGTATGAATTGACAAAGGATGGAGAAATGAGAATACGTATGTGGGTTCTCACTCTTCGAAAGAATTCTGGATGAGATCAGAATGGACATGTTGGTTCAGATTACGTCTCATCTGGGAAAACACAGGGCTTCGGGCACATTTCTTACAAGTTCTGTTCAGTACACAGTTGGGCACTCCTTTCTAACATGTCTGATTCTCCTCAGGTTTTCTATAAGGAGCCTATTTGTCCAATTGTAGACTTCAGATTCCATTTTGGGAAGCAGGTGTTTAAATGTTTGATCTTAAATCCAGAATAAACTATCAGAAATGCTTGGGTTCATATGGTTAAATGTTCACTGAGAGAGGTAAGTATTACAGGCATGCAAGTGACAAGACTGAATCAATCCTTAGTCCCCTTGTCAGAATTGAAAGGAGGTAGAAACAGCTTTGATAAGCTATGGCCAGCACCTTGGAGGGACCAGCAGCTCTGTACCCTGAACACTTACAATTCTGCAACCTTTACAATGTGTCATGTTAAGAAACTGGTGGAGATAATTCTTACAGCAGAAATAAGAGTGGCAGAAACTCTCCGCTGCTCAAAGGTACCGTGAGGTATAAGCAGCCTATTGACAGCACAACGGGGAGGATTTCATAAATCAGAGAAGCCTCCTGAACTGCTGTGACTTACACCTGTGGGCCACAGAGGCCTAAACTTCATCTGAATGCAGAAAGTGGCAAAGGAAAGCTTGAGGTCACTTCGTCCTTACTCTCCAAGCTATGCTTCCTGCAAGTTTCCTCCCGAGACTTACAGCAGAGAATCTGGCACATCAGCATCACGTAAGCATTTCCATTAACCTAGATTCACAGTTTCACTTCTGTCTTCCCAATGAATCCAAGAAACTATGAAGCTACCTTATTAACAAAAGCAATGTTAGTTAGCTGAGGAGAATTACATAACCAATTAAAAGACAGGCAGAGACCAAGCCCTGCATTATCAGGACACACCCAGGCATTATGCAGCCACTTGTTTCACACCTTTTCCTGATCCTCTGGTATTTCTATTTAAGACACTGACGTGAACGCAGCACAGAGTACCAACTAATATTTTTGTACTTATCAGCTATAAATGTTGTCTGAAAGAGTGGGAAGCAATGATACTGTGGCATACCTATCGGAGACAAAGATATATTCCTTCCCAAGTAGAAACAGCAGATGTACGCCTTTAACGATAAAGTTTACCATATGAAGATATTTTCTTTAATATTTGCTTGATTACTTTGGTTTGCATTTAATTATATGGATGGCTGTGTGGTTTTGTAATTTTATAGCTGGTCTGTGCTAGTGATTGATGTGGTAGTGTCATTCTTACTGAGAGATGGTTTGGAAATACATGGAGCTTGAAAAGCTGCTTGTATTTAAAGCAGCTAATTGCAATGCATCAGATGCTGTACTATGAATTAAATGAAAGAATGTTAAAAAATGTTTTTTTGTGGACTTTACATAACTATAGTATTTGTACCAAGACAACGCTGAAATCAGGAAAATTAGCAATGATGATTGTCGCTGACTTTGCGACTCCTTTAATAACATGTGCTTTTGTATCTCCTAGATACAGATGTACCTTTTTTTCCTGTCTATTTTTATTAACCTAAAATGAAGAAAAAGGCATCTATTTTTAATCGAGAAAAATATTTTATTAACCCTTAGACTGATAAAACACTAGCATGTGAGAAAATAAATTAAAAAAAAAAAACCTCAATAAACTTATATTCCTTTCTGTCCCTATTTCACATTGATGAATCTAAAAATAAAGAAACCCTTACGTCAGTGAAATAAATGTAAATTATATTGTGGAGGTAGAATGACGATCTCTAGCAACAATCTCTAAAGTCTGGAGACCTCGTTATCTAAAAAACCCACCTCTTGTCCTATTTCCATCACAACAGTGATGGACTGTGATGTTCAAGCTGTCAGTACGGAGTTCTGGATGCCCCAGTGGGGAGGGACGACAGAGAGTTACACACCTTTGCCTGTAGCAGTCTGACATGGCTTAATTTTGGCAGCTTTCAAAGACTGTGTATTCGCTTGGTCTATTTGTTTTTTTTTTTTGTCCTCCTTACTGTGTTGTCACAATTTGGTTCTCATTCAGGATGAGTCAATTCATGTCTCTAGGCAGAGATAGTCCAAGAGATCACTGGTAACTCAGCTTTTCCAGGCATCTGTTTTCCCATATGCAAAACACAAAAATGGACTAAATCCACGAGATTCTAAACCTAAATTTTAGGGACTCTACCAATTAGCAGAACCGACCTCACTGTCAGTAGCACTCTTATGCTCTCTATATAATACCTGCAGTGACTGGGAGCCTAGGAGGATTTGTGAAAGCTTTAACTACCCAGCTAAAAACATAGCAGCCCTTTGTCCTAAAACAGATGCACAAATGGGTAGTTTGTCTCCTTTTATTTTTTTTGTAATAGCTAGTAGTGAAAGCATGCCGGAGGTCCACAGTCAAATTCCTCCTCTTCCTGAGAAGGCTTGATCCCTAA
Source organism: Tyto alba (assembly GCF_018691265.1). Classification (NCBI taxonomy): domain Eukaryota; kingdom Metazoa; phylum Chordata; class Aves; order Strigiformes; family Tytonidae; genus Tyto; species Tyto alba. Next base: position 35,295,312 of record NW_024881316.1, on the reverse strand, counting down.
GGAATACCCTAAAGGAATGACCTGAAATTGATGACTTTTAACCAATAAGCCCAGTTTACCACCTTCTTACAAATCTGCTCATAAAAATGTAGCCAGTTCTGAAAATGGTCATCAGCGAATTCCCGACTGCCTCGGGACACCTAAGACATATTTGGACTGTTGACACCTAAAGAGTTAAACAGGATTTCAAGGAGTAGAGAGGTGAAGGACCCAACTGTGGACTCCCAGGCTGAAAGCTGCAGCAGGCATGCTGGTAGGCTTGGACTTTGCCTTACAAAACATGGTAAATAACATTTGACAGTTCACTGCATGCGACTTCAAAACTACCATACATGGACCAAGCAAAAACAGTTCTTCCTTTGATGGTCATCGTTAGGGACAGGTGTTATCCTAAGAGATATATGCCACTATAGGCAGAAAAGGTAGAACTGTAAAAAGACTGCAGAAGGTGGTGTTATTTTTCCTTTAGGACATGTTAAAACAGTATTTTTTTGCAAATACTGAGGGAAGGATCTGACTTTCTGGGTACTCTTTTTGCCACTTAATCACTTATAACCAGCAGTAAAGTTTCTGCTGATGATTTTGTTGAGGATTTGTGTTGTACAGAGGAACTCAGCTGACTGCCATTATCAATTTGTCCCCGTAACAGAGTAAAAACTTGTTTCGTCAGTAAGCAGACATGTCCTTAAGGCTGGAGGAACAGAAGGTACTATTTCTACACACTTTCTTTTTAAGTCACAATCACACTTTTTTTTTGTATGCAAAAAGGGCTGTTATGATTATTTAAGAATGCTACCTTTGTTTAAATAGCGCCCCTAACAATGACACTAAATCATATAAGCTAAAGATTAGGTTTTACAAAGCTTATTTTACAGATAAGAAAAATGAGGAAAAGAGAAGCAGCTTGCAAATAACCAAGGGGAAACTGAGGAGAGAGCTCAGATCTTCACATCACCTGGTGCTGGACTCAAAGCTCATTGAAATCACTCCCATTGTTGATATTAGCAAAATCCAGCATGGGCTCCTTACTGATCACTGGAGACACACACCCCATGGTTGGTCTCTTGTCCAAACCTATGTTAAATCCCTTGTTAAAAATTCCAAAACATTTCTGCTCTGCCACTTACAAGAAGTTAGCGAATGAGTAGGCTGTGCGTGAAGAAATGTTTCTTTTAGGCAATTTGGAGCTTTTAATGGTGCCAGGCTGTGTAACTTCACGATCCTACTAGTACCCACGTCCTAATCCTAGTATCAACCCTCCTAGCTGTTGCACCTACCTCTTCTGTCTTGTTGCAAAGTAAACTGCTCAAGCAAATTATGATTTTTTTGTTGGTGTTGCAGTAAAGTGGATCCTAATCGGTTTTGAGGATGAAGCAGTTCTACAATATAAATAAATAGTGCCTCTCCAAACAGTTTTTCATTAATTCCTTCAGAAAACTTACAAACTCAAATGTGGTCCACTGGAAGAAGTGTGAGTCACAATGCCCAATCTGACTTTTCAAAATGTTCACGTGTGTGTGTGTTCCTGTCAGGCTTGGGGATTTTGATTCAGTGGACTGTAAACCAGAATCCAGCTATGGGGTTTGGGTTGGTATTCAGACCTGACCTTCCCTTGAGCTGGGGGTTGTTCAGCACCAGGGCCCTGACTCGGAGAGCATCAGAGAGTGATCTCACTCAAAACCATGCAAGTAACTCACGTATTTACTTCTCTCCGACTCCCGCTCCGCTTCAAGTTAAAATATTGGCCCATTTTTCTGACATCAGCTCACTGACATCCAGCTATCAGCTGAAAGTCAACACAATAAAACTGTTAACCTTTCCGCTGAGGCCCCTCCACCTCGCCAGATGGCACTTTTATGGTCTCCGTCGTTCTGCTCTGCAACGTCAGCCACATCTGTGGGCGCCTGGAACCACAGTTCGGCCACAACCCCACCACGTCACCCCACGGAGCATCCCTGCCGCCCAGCTCGCCTCCTCCATCCCCGCAGCCACAGCTCAGGTCACCAACATCACTCTGCCACAGCCTGCCCTCGCCTGGGTCTGCTGAGCAGCACCCTGACCCCCTCGAAATGTCCCCTGAGTGCAGGAAAGCGGTCGCGGCCACGTTCTGCCACAGCCTGAGCAAGTTCATCTTCCTCAGGGTGAATGAGGGAGGTCTGCACCTTCCCTGGCACAGCTCCTCACCTTCCAGCCTCTCCCTCTTGCGTGTTCCCTGAGCGCTGCCACTCTACCTGAAACGCTGACTCACGATTTGCTTATTTATTTTTTTGGGGGGTGGACGTGTGTGCTTTACGCTATGCGGGCAGGACGATGTCTCAGTCAAAGTTCACCCAGCCACCACACATCCCTTTCTCTCTCTCCAACTGCTGTGCCCAGGCCGCTCGGCCCGGGCCTTTCCCGCAGCGGCTGCCTCCGGGGCCGGCGAAGCGGAAGGGTCACCTTGCCGGGCTGGGGGCGGCGGGCTGAGGGCGGCCGCGGCCCCGGGCCTCCCCTCCCGGCGGCGCGGAGCTGAGCTCAGGGTTATAGTTGGGCGGTGAGTGAGCGCGGAGCTATGCGCGGCCGCTCGCAGCGCGGCCTTGTGGGTAAGGGAGGCCGGGGGAGGAGGAGGCCGGGCCGGGCGGGGGGCGGGCGCAGCGGCCGCAGCAGCGGCGGGCGAGCGGCGGGGCGAGGCCGGTGGGGATCGCAGCTCCCGCCCTAAGCAGCGGCGGAGGGGGAGGAAGAGTCCGAGGGAGACTCCGCGGCGGCCGCTTCGCTTTGCTTCTTCCCCCCCTCTCCGGCTTCCCCCTCTCCGTCCTCGGGGCGGGCGCTCGGGCGGTGCCATGGCCCGGCCGGCGGTAGGGAGCGGGCGGTGAGCCGGCGGGCGCTGAGGGACGCCCCGAGCAGGGGGAGAGGCGGGGGCGCGGCGGGAAGCGCTTCTTCCCTCTCTCCCTCTTTTCTTCCCTCTCTCCCTCCTTTCTTCCCTCCCTCCCACCCCTCCTTTTTTTCACTCCCTCCCTCCTTCCCTTCCTCCCTCCTTCCCTCCCACCTCTCCCCTCCCCGCGCCCGGGCGGAGCAGCGGCCGCTTCCCCGCGCCCTTCATGCCCGGGCGGCCGCGGGGCGGCCAACGGCGGCGCGCTGCCCTCCGCTCCCGCCTGGCTGCCCAGGCCCGGCCCGCCGCGGCACCCGCCCTTCCCCCGGCCTCTCCGCCGCGCTAGGCCCCGAGCCGGCCCGCCGGGCGACCCCGCTCAGTCACCTCCTCCCCGGCAGCGAGGAGGGGGACGCCGTCCCGCCGGCGTTAGGCGGGCCGGAGGATGAGCCAGCAGCCGGCGGTGAAGATGTCGGCGGCTCCCCTCACGGCGGAGGCGCTGGAGCCGGCGGCGGGGATGCTCGAGGGCCGCCAGAGGAAGCTGGAGTCCATGATCCGCGACCCGCGCTCGCCGGTCAACGTGGAGAGCCTGCTGGTGAGGGGGGAAGCGCTCGGCGGGGTAACAAAGGGAGCGCTGCCCTCGCCTCGGGCGGGCGGGAGGGGGAAGGAAGGCCGGCAGGCAGGAAGGAAAGGGCTCCCGCGTCCTGGAGGAGGTTTGCTGGGGGAGGACCAAGCCGCCTTCCCCGGGGGTGGGGGGCGCGGCTCTCGCCGCCGCGGGCGAGGGGCACCCGGCCGCCTGAGGGGCGGGGGTGGCGGGGAGTGGGCCCTTGACCCCGAGGGCTGTTTTTTTGGCGGGTGGGTGTTTGTGGGGGTACCGGGCCGTCAGCCGAGAGTGAGCGCTCTCCATTTAGGTATGGCTTATTTCGGGTAAACTGAGAAATGTCTCTGAGAAGGTCTGGCCCTGTGGAGGCTCTCTCTCTCTCTCTCTCTCTCTCATCATCGTTCACACCGTTTCTTTTCGCGCCTCGTAATCACAGCGTGTCCGTTCCCAAAGTACCTGCCTTTGTGTGCGCTGCCAGGCACCCAGTGCCCATCCTCTCAACCCCTCCTGTGAAACCGTTCTCTGGTAAAGTTGAGGTTTGCTGTGCGATGTGGAAGTAATTCAGGAAAAGGACACGCATAAGGGAGAAATGTGACTGGGGGGTCCGGTGGGGTCACGTTTATTTTCCATTGGGGCAAATCGACTCGTCTGTCTCCTATTTCAAATAGCATTTTTCTGTGTGAGTTTATGAAATATAATTTCCTTTAGTAAGAAATCCATGCCCTCAGGAAGGAGTGGGAAGGGAGTTACATTTCCCCATTTAAAACATCCAAACCCTGGAAAGACAGTGAGAGGAAATCTTTATTATTATTATTGTTATTATTGTTATTACTATTTTTTAAAATTAATTTAAGCATCTTCAAGCCTTATATTTCTAGTCTGTCCCAGGATTTCTGATATGTCCCGGTTAGGAACAGAAAAGGGGGGGAAAAAAAAAAAATCCCAATCCTTCCAAGAGTTGCTCAAGGCACTTACATGGAGTCTTTTTTTTTTTTTTTTTTTTATGCTTTCAAATGACTCAGTTCTGTTTGGCCAAAAATACAGCAACTGACTGAACAGTATGTATGCCTGTGCTGTGTGGAGAATATAGGAATTTCCTATAACATCTGAAAAATGTTCTCGAGGCTTTAGTACAGTATTCCTCCTCTCATAGATGTTCAGAGGCATAATGACTGCCATAGTAGTCAATGAAGGGGAGTGGGAAACATTGCTACATATCTAACTGGATTCAGATAAGTTTTTGCCTAGGCCAAAGCAAAGATTGCTGCCTCTGGGCTTCGCTCCCAGCATTTTCACTTTGGTATTTTGCTAGGAAAACTTTGACCTGTGGCCAAAAAAGAGAAGTTAAAAATAGTACAGTCGTTCTGAAAAATGCATCAGGTTAATACTTAACCCCAGTAGACTTTTTCACACTCTACTTTTATACTCAGCAGTGTGTTTCTATTATTCTCTTTCCTTCCCTCCCTTGGACATAGATTACATAGATACACTAAAAACTGTATTATTTCTGAAGACAAATTCTGATTGCAAAATCGAGACCGTGCTGCTTAGTACTTGATTTTTTTGTTTTGTTTTGTACACTTACAATGTGGACCACTTCATGTAATGCATTGCACAAATTAGCAAACCATGGAAGAGAGTTAGCTGGGTTGTAAATGCATACTTTTTTATGGTAAAGGTCATCACTTCGCTGTCTGCACTCTCTCTGTAAGTACTGTTTAAAAAAATTAGCAGCAAGTAAAATACAATGCTAATCAATCAGATTTCCCAGCTTGTGCATTCTGCGTGTTTATGTATGAAATAATGAACTACTTCGTGTTATTTATTTATTATTTTTATTATTATTTAGGAAATTTGCAACAGATTTCCTGTGAAAAAGTTTTTTCTTTTGGGCTTTGGTATTGTTGCTTTATGCTATTTTACATTAATTTTGTATTGGCATTCTGCTAAGCAGTCTGAGTATGAAAACTTCATATTCAAATTGCAAAATTTACTTGTTTACTAAACAGCTCACTTTCAGTGTAAATTATCATAAGTCGAAATGTGTTTTCAGTTAAAAGTAGAAATACATGAACAGAAACTAAGAGTCGGGGAAAATGTCTTAAAAAGACTAGCTGGAATGCCACTATTTCATCCTCCAAAAATAACATAACCAAAACTAAAAATGTGGAATGGAATTCAAATTGGAATTCATTTCCTTACACTGTAAAAAGTCATAAACAGCTGCTATTCTGCAATTTGTGTGCATGCTTTATTTTTGGGAAGCCATAAAAAGCAAAAAAGTAACTGTTAATCTACAACACCTGGTGCAAATTTGAAAGATGTGAAAAGCTGAGGTAATAAACTGTCTTTCTCTAGATACCAATTCCACTGCCTATCAAGAGATAATTTATTCAGTGGCTCTAAATTAGAAGGGACTTTCTTTGTGTACCTTCCTGACAGCAGGATGGCTGACCACATCCATCTATTTCTTCGTCAGGGAAATCTATGAAGACAGATACATTGATTGATTCTTCTCCTCCCATCCCCTTTGGGGCTTAAGAGAGACCGTTAGATTTTTCGACAGTGATTTTTGATATATTGTATGCCTTAACACATGTCTATTTTTGCCTGTGTTAAGAATAATAATTTATGCTTGATTAAAATACATCTTTTTCAAAGACACACAGTCTCAATTCAGAGGCATTAAGTGATGGAGAACTCATCATTTAGTTTGACCTAGTAGTTAGTTATGAAGACAAAATTAAAAAAAAAAAAAATTGAGATGTGTGGCATGGTTATCACCGTTCTTTTTCTGCTAAATTTAAAAAAAGAGAATCAGAGGACTTTCTACTCATTAGCATGGTTCAAATGCATAGCCTGCACTTGGTGGATTTCTTTTGGCTTTGGTCTGATGGAGACAAAAATGAGAGGGCTAGAACTGTATATATTGTTCCATGGGAGGCTTCAGCAAAGACATACTCTGCAAAGGGAAGTGGTTTTTGTAACCTCCTTTAGACATCCACTGAATGCTCTCTTTCTTGTTGTATCATGTTGAAAGCCTGTGTTAGGTTACCTATGCTACGATAGATAACTTTTTTTTTGTCACGGCTATGATATGGTCTCTTACTCTTCTTGGTCATGTAACACTGTGTCAGGGGTTATGAAAACCTGATTTGTGTATTATGTTTAGATTATGCAGATCACTTTGTAACACTACTGTGTTCTTATTATTTGCTCTTCTGCCAGTTTGTGTCATCTGCTAATTTAATGAAGTGACATTTTTATGTTCACTGCATGTACACATTGATGATAGCACTTAATGGCATTTGACCTTGTGTGATCTATAAGAAATGCTTCTATAAATACATTCCTACCGAATAGTTCCTAGTTGACAGCTACATTTAAGAAGAGCTTAATGGTTCTCAATTTCATTTATGTATTTATGCTTTTGCTTATATACTCTATCTACAGCATTAACTGAGTTATTTTATATGGTATTAAATTCGTTATTTAAGGGTGTGTTGGTAAGTGTTAGCTGAAGACTTAATGTGTTCTAAAACTAGAGCAGATAGGTCAATGTAGGCTGTGTAAAACTAATCCAGACCTCCACTTCCTTGCCATGTGTAATTGTATCACTTCAGCACATGCTGAACTCGACTTTGGAGTTTTATGGTGGTGACGAACAGCTCTGATAAATCTTATCATCCTCCTCCCTGCAGTTGCCTGCCTAGTCTGTTTTGCTGGAGCTGCAGTCAAATGCAGTTGCCTGAAGAAAGGAGCTGGTGTCTGCCCTTGGTCTTCTGCAGAGCAAACTTTAGGATTTTAGTGTTAAGCTTAAACTTTGACATTATACTTGAGCTGTAAAGTGTTGAGTATCTTCTGCCTGCACTGCTATGGTTGTGTCAGCCCTTGAAAGGAGGAGTTCTTAAAACTGCTAGTTAAGCAGAGCAGCAGTGAAATTGTGAGCACAGTGCTGGTTTAGGCTGGGAACGCATTCATGGTGGACTAAGAGGTGGAGAGATGGTTAGCAGGAGAGTGCTTAAGTGTCTCAGAATATGCATGCATAAAACTAAAAAAACCCTAAAAAACCAACAAACCAAAACTGAACTAATTTGCTATTTATTTCTTTGTTAAAATATGGCTGACAGGTAAACTGTATTTATACTAGTTTGAACATGAATAGATGTTCATCTGAGTTGATCCTTGCCATTGGTGCCCTAGAATTTTACTCTTGACAAAAAGTGGGTTGCAGATCGAGCTGTGACTGACTGATCCTTTCAATAGGGTGCATCTGTCCATACCAATCTCATCAACTGGATAGATACCAACTTTATACAAAGAGTGTTAATTTAGCAGGTCACTAGGCTGAGCTCTGTTAATACAGGGTCTCCAGGTCATCATGGCTGACACGCATGTATCCCTTTTCCAGGATTTTGGTCTTATGAGCTTTGAAAGTGTTTCATATTTAATATGAAGGTTGCATATTTAATATGAAAGTTATATCATTTTCCTAAATCTATTGCCACATAATTCTGAATCAGCAAGAACAATCTGTTGTGTTAATTTGAGCCAGCAAGCAGAGGGAAGAGCTGAAAACGCAGCAGCTAGTAGCATCTGATCTGAAATTCATTGCCCAGTAAGTAGTTGAAAGGTTCCCTGTTCTTGAAGAAACATTTTTTTTTTTTCTTGTTTGTCATAGTTGGTGTGCTGTTATTTCTCTCTTAGCTTCTGAGTCTTTCTACGAATTTTCTATTTTTGATCTGTAATTTCAGAACATCTACTGCAGAGCTGAAAAAGATGAGAGTTAAAGAAACAGAATTGTCTTTTGTTCATTGTTTCTGTGCGATGGATTTATATATAGCAATATAGTTAACTGGAAAAGGACAGCTCTATTTTTGACAGTTTTACATGTTCTTATATTCTGTTTTATTCCATGCTAGGATTAAAGCATTTCACTTTTAGTTTAAGAAAGGAAAAAAGCCAGTATGCTCAGCTTTAATACTTTTACTGCCACACATGAGATGTGTGCAGATTTTGTTTGTGCATTCACAAGAGGAATATTCACTCCCAGTATTTCACCTGTATTGATCAGATTGCAGCGTGGGTATCCTTTAGTTATTCTGTCTCTGTAACAATTTAAGGGAAAAAAAAAAAAGAGCCATGCTATCAAACTAAAGCAGTTTTCTTTCTGCTTTATACATGATGGAATGAAAATTCAGGAACTCTTCACTTTTCCAAATATTAGTAGCCTTAGTGTCAGTTTGGGAATGTGTGCGAATGATGATTAAAACCTGTTTTTCTAAGTACATTTTCAGTTTTCAACTAATGGCAGAGCACTGCCAAAGCATTTGGCTGTTTGTTTAGTAAAGCAATCCATAACAAAAGCTGCCTAATTTAAAAAGAAAAAAAAAAATGCTACCACAGTAACCATTCTCTGCATTTATCAGTTAATGATTTCTTGCCAGTGTTTGATCTACAGAATATGACTGGAATTGTATCACTGCCACAGAGGAATTGACCTTGGATTTTAAGGATGAGAGTGATTGAAACTTGGTAGTAGAGTTTTATGTACTGGAAGAATATTTATTTTTTAAAAAAATATATATGGATTTATAACCCATAAGGATGGGGTTTTTTTTTTTGGGGGGGGGGAAGGGTGCTATTTTGCATCCAATCTAAACTGTTATACTGAAAAGCACCAAATGTTTCTAGTGACAAATTTATTTAAAGTACTTTTTTCTAGGTACATGCCATTGGTTAAGAACAAGAATACTATGTTTATATTGGCAGCTTTTACTAGTAATAAACTTACTTTAATGAGTCTTTTGCTATGTAAACAGAACGTTGAATGTAGTGCTCAGTTCTGAAGCTATACCTACTGTGCATGGAGCTTTTGCTGCTACTGTAGTGAAATGTCAAAACACTCCCGGAATTGCCAGCAGCATCCTCACAGCCAGCGACATGTGAGCTGCTTTAGTGCAGGTGAAGTGTCACTTGCATTCTTATCTTGGAACATGATATTAATTATCTGCTAACAAAGTTTTAAGACCATATGCTTAAAACAGTGATTTGGCCACCCCCTAATGTGCGAAGACTCTGTGTTTGTTAGATTGTGATTCTGTGAATTTTGTCCAACTTTCACTAGGTTGGATAGTCTCAATCAGTAACAGCTGCTTATGTAGTGTGGATTTAGCTTTTTGTTCTGTGTTTATCTGCTACGATTACAGCTACTGAGAGAAGGTGTTTTTTTTTTTTTTTTCTTCTATGATATAACATGGAGTTTACTTATTTTGTTTCACATGAAGGGATGGATGCAAATTTCATCGGTTTGTGAAGCAGCCCTCTGCTTCAATTTCTGCTTCAGTTGTAGGATATGGAAGGTGATAGACATGAGAAGAAAAACAATCTGGGTGCCACATACAAGTGGTTTTTCATTATGCCTGGCTTTCATTAATTTTATTTTATGTAGATCAACTTGCCTAAGTAAAATCTTTTGCAAATGGTCACCAATCACATATTTTGTGTTTTCTGTGTGCCCAGATAGAGACTACTGGGTTTTGATGTTAGTGTGTGGCACTGCTACTTTAATGCCAGTCATACCATTGTTCGCTTTTGTTAGTAGGATGGTGTCACTCAGATGGTGCAGACAAAGGAAAATTAAAGGATGACATGCAGGAGGGTCTGAATCCTAGTCTAGTGTTTAGCACCTAATACCATCAGAGAAATCTTTCTTTGTTTCCAACTATATGAATTTGAGATGCTGAAACTTTTATTTTATTTTTTTACACCTGTACTGGAGAAGAATTTGTATTTAGAATTAACTTATGTGATACAAAAAGGGTGATCACAAGGAAGCTTTATGTCAATGTGTTTAATACTGAACATTGAGGATTCACATAACTGAGTGGTTGCTTTACTGCCTCTTGACTGTTCTACATCATGGGTACTGATTTTATTAGTCTGTATTTAAAGTACAGAATAACAGGATCCTGCATAAAGCAGGATAAAGTTTGAGTGACTCATCCAAACACAAGAATTTTTTTTATACTTTTCTTCAGGAGGAAATGAAGACGAGGTCACATACAGACATGAAAGAACATTTGAACCATGATGAAAGAAGAAAAAATGATCTTTACCAAATATTCTTTTTATTTTTTTTAATCTCAAAACAAATTATTTTGACTGTTACTATTACCAAATAATAGTAACATAGTAATTGGAAGACAACAATGCTGAAGTTCCACACTTTCTTCCAAATGGTGTTTAAAGTTTAACGAAAGTCTTGATTACTATTTAAAGGCTGTAACGCATCATTGTTCTTTGTCCATGTCTGTCACTACTGTTATAGGTAGTTGTCCAAAGTCTGTAGCTTAGTTGTTGATTAAATACCAAACATTGCTCTCTCAGCAGCTTAGATTTACCCTAGTATGTCACAGATATAGAGAAATACCTTTGGGTGTTCCTTGGAAATTACTTTTTTTATTGAATGAACTGTGAATTTGGAAAACTTAGCCTGCCTGTGTTTGTTGCTACTATACGACTTGACTGACCCTCTGTATTTTTCTTTTGTTTCATTTTTCTCCTTGGTGTTCAGGTTTGCAGATAATTTCATCATGTTACATAAATAAAATCTTATACTGTGACATGAGGATCTGCTAGGAAAGTCAGAAATTTGATTGAAAGAATGTCTAGAAACATGTACATGTCTTCAGATAGAGTTGATTGAAAATGAAGATTGCTGCATCAATAAATCCGCTGTAGTCTAAAACTGATAATAGCACAGGTCTTGGTCAAGGGGTATACTGTAATTTGGCTTGCCTATGCTATAAAAATGTTCTGTTTCATACAGAAACTAGTTTTAAACTGGTTTTCCCTGTGGTTTCTGAAACTGGTTTGTGCTGGTCTCCGTTTTCAGTTTAGTGCTGATTATGTTGAGTGCAAGATTAGGGAGACAAGCCTTGTCGTTTGTTGCATGTATAGGACACAGGGTTTTATTTGTAAATTACTTTTAGCACCATCTGATACACAGAGAAGTGTATGTTGTGGTAGACTTATAATATGTGCAGCTAAAGTCACTTGGAACAAGCTGTAGTAAGTAGATATAAGATGCTATGGGGTTACTTAATATTGTTTCCACCCAGTTTTACACAATTTTATAACCATGCTTGACTTCTGAATTTTTTTTTTTTTATGGAATTTTTAAACTTTGTGATAGAATAGCTACGAAGTCTCTTGCCTTAGGAATAGAATTATTCCCTCTAATAGTGCAAGGAAATGGAGAAGAGCAGGAAATAATACCATGCTGGAAGCTGTTGGTTTAGTGAATAATGAAAACCTTTCTAATGCCAGCTGTATGCACGCATGATCTGTTTCCGTTAGTGAACATTTCAGGACCTTTTCCTCCAGCAGTAAAATTCAGCCTGCTTAGGCATTAAGCCATAGTTTTTATTTCTGGGCCTGTTCAGTTTAGTGACCTCTTCAGGTTCTATAAGCTTGGATTGTAAAGTACTCTTCCCCCTCCCACCCCCCCCCCCCCTTTTTTTTTTTTTTTTAATCAATTCATATGAAGAGTGACTGAAAACAACTACTTGAATTACTCATGTGGCAAGGAGGTACTGAGAGTTTATTATTGTATTGCAGCTACTGCTAGTAATTTAAACATTATTCTCTGTTTAATTTTTTCTCTGAGTACATAGTTAGTTATTTTGTTAAACTTAGAGTTGCATCCATGCTGGTATTATAAACACCTGAACAAAGATACAGACCTCATGGGGAAAGCTAACAAAAAAAAGCTGAACTACATTTTCAAGATAAAAAAGTATTCCTATTACAAAATCGTAAAGTTTTGTAAGGCCTTGTTCTTTTAATTGCTGTCAAGTTCACTGTTCAGTATTACTATGAGTAAATTATTTCAGTTATATGAAATGTGCTTCTTTTTTACTTTATTTTTAAATTTATTTTCCTTAATCCCCATTGCTATGGGCTTCCCCCCTGTTTCTCTCCCCAGAATTGAAGGGCTTGTCTTGACTCTGGAAATGGTGGCATTCATGCCAGTGAGGCTGGGGAGCAGCAGAACTCCAGTTGTCAAAATTCTGGTGGCAAAACCTGAATGTAGCAGCAAGGGGGGTAGCAGAGACGCTCTTTTGTATGCGTGCAGCATTTGTTTCAGGAATATTTTAAGCTTGAATTAGACGATAAATATGTAAGAAATAATAAATATACTAATACAAGCTGCATCTCCAGAAAAATACTATGCTTGCAAATCCTTTTAATTGTAGACGTCCAGCTAGTTCTCAGTTTTGAAAATAATTTCTGTTAGGATTATGAAGAAAACCTCTAAATACGGACAGTATTATGAAGAGTGGTTCATATGTGTAGAAGCCTGAAACAGTAGCATCATGAGGTGTGAATCACTTCATCTATTTTAATGGCTGGCTGCCTCTGAAGAAAGGCAATTTAAGTGTCAAAATAAACTATTCCAGTGCTCTTCATTTTTTCAGAAGAAATAGCAGTGTTGTTTTTTTCCCATATGTGCCCTACAGTGTTTCTCAACTGAGAAACTTCTTACTCAGACGTCCTAACTGTCCCCTCTCTACCTGTGAAAACACCGTTGCCAAAATTTGGCATATTAAAAATAGAAAATGTAACTTTAAAACCAATTCTGTAGAGTATGACATTAATCATTATTAAAGAAACTCCTAAATTTATTTTATGACTAGTACAGGACTGAATCGGCAACCCAGAGACAATGCTGAGCCTAACTGTAGAGTTTTAAGTTTTATATACAGTACGGTATGTTTTGGTTAGGCTGTATTGCTGAAAATGTGTTTGGTAATATGATATTCATGATTTAGAAATCACACCATATGAATTTGATAAATGATGCACAGTGTGTCCTTCAGACTTAGATATAAATTAGTGCAGTTTCAGTATACTTGCAATCCAAGTACTTTTTTAAATCAAAACCAAACAATGTACAGTGATTTTATTTCTGTTTATCAACATGTTACATCAAATGGATGCTGAATGTGAGGAAGGAGAGGAATGACATTACTTGTAAGCTGTTTTGACTTATTGTGGTATGTAGAAAGCAGGACTGAATATAAAAGTCTTACATACGTTTTATTGCAAGGTAAAGCTTTTTAGTTATATTTTGATTTCAAACTTAATCTCTAGAGCATAAATATCAGAAGAGGCTACCATGTGACTGGACTCCTTTCTTGACACATGGGAATTGTTCTTGGTTTTATACATGAGTAATTTTCTGAATTCTGGAATTGGTATTGTTTTCACTGCCATCACGTGTTGATTTATTTTCTAATGTATGAAATCTTACCACTGTTGGTTTAGTTGTGTTCTAAAAGGTAAGGGGAATGTGGGGTGGAAGAAACAAACATGCTTGATGCTGTAATATTGTAGCATTACTGATGCTAAAAGTACATACAGATGGTGAGAGGTTCATAACGTTTTTTTTTTGTTGTGTTTGATTTGTGCGAAATATTCACGAAAGTAGAATATTGCTGTAGTCTGTAAGTCTGTATCTATAACAGTAAAACAGCCAGTGTCAGGGTCCTGCTGCGCTCTAACCAGCACGATGCTGCCCTGTCCCTTGTGTTAAGTTCCTAGCCAGCGGTTGTCCAAAAGCTGCTGTGGTTACAGCATGAGGGATGGAAGTCTCACACAGGGGCTCGAGAGCTGCTGTTACACTTGCTGCTACAGATACGGTCTTGGAAACCATCATTCACCCTGAGCACTCTCAAGGTTCATTTTCAGCATAAATTGTTGATTTTTCAGCTGGTTTTGACTTAATTGCTAGATTAGACACAGTGTGACAGTTCAGGCTAAGAAATACTGTGCAGAAATTTGGCATCGCCATTCTTGCAGCAGAGGAAGACGTAGTAAAGACAAAGGAGGAGATCTTTTAATCTAAAATAATGCAACTCCGATTATCTGGTCTTACTCTCATGTTCACTTTCTGAAAATGCTGGTCTATGAGTAAATGGGCGTAACCCTATTCCATAATCAACTTTTTTGTATGTTTGAACTCCCTTGGACGGTGAGGTGTGTATAGCAGATTTTCCATGAAGGGTAGTAAGGAATGACAAGAAACCTGGGTCAGTTAGAGACGCAACTTTGTCTGGAATGGCCTGAAACATTAGGGTCATGCTCTTACCTAAATGATGTGTGGTAAAGCTGATAAACTGCTTTTTGTTGATGCAGGAACTTTGTTTTCCTAGATTTAAATGCTGCTTTAGTGGACAGTAATAGTCTCTGCTTGCTGTAGGGCAGTGCCACACTGGTGTGGCTGGCCTGTTTCTAGTTAGCTCGTGCATCTGTACTCTGCGTGTGTGTGTGTGTATATATATATAGGATGTGTGCTGCAATACTCTTACAAGACATATATGTAAATTTTCTTATCCCATAAAACATTTAGCCAAGTTCATGCACCTCTTCTGACCCTAGTGATCTTGATGCACAGGAGTTTTTCCTTCAAATGTAAAAAATGTGATTCCTTGAAGAAGGAACTGATTCAGATGACTCTTGTGGGAATTGATCTGCTCAGGTCTAATGGAAAGGTGAGATAATATTTGGTTATCAGAAACGCTTGATGCCAAAGCTTAAGGAAATTTTAGGAAACATTAAGTTATTATCTGTGGGAGAACTATTTTCCACTTATAGAACCATGATGAACTTGAAATCTATTTTCTATTTTGCTTTGTTTTCCCAAGTAACTTGGCATATTCACATAGCCCTGAATTTCTTGCCATATTTTTGTTTCGCAGTCATGGTTTTTTCTTCTTTGTGTTCCAAATCAAATTAGCACAGAAAGGGGAAACTAATCATGTTGGAATAAGCACAAGCTAAATAAACTTAAAAATGTTCTTCCATTTAAAAATTCCTTTTAGCTACTGTAATCTCAGCTGATATTTTTTATATCAGTATGTAAACAAATTCTGATAGAATTGCAACTGTCTCATTAGTGAGTCTCATGCTGTCTCAATTAAACTGTCTCATGCATGTCTTCTGTTAAATGAAACAGTGATTAAGGCAACATTTCATTGGCCAAATGTGTGAAGATAATGCCACTACATTGCAAAGCTATTATCTACTGGAAGAAAATTTTTATACCTCATTTGAGTTTTACAGTGCCTAGGAGTCTTTTCTTGTAATAACTTCATCTTGAAAAGACTGTGAAATAGTCCTACAATTCTGGAGATACAAGGTACTTAATTGTCAGATTGAGACCAAAGTTCCTGAGGATGTGGGTTCCTTTGTGAAGATCTCTATCAGCCGTAGACAAAAGACCTTTAGACTTTCTATTTTTCAGATAAGCTCTGTCATCATCCGTTTAAGAGCCGTGAAGTAGTTAGGGGATTAAGGAAACATGAAAATGCTGTAGGATGCAGTATCTGTTTCTGAAGGACTTCTAGAAGCAGAGAGATGAGATTTTGCAGATGGGAGTTTACTAGATAAACGAGTATGGTCCCTGAGTCAGACAACTCTGGTCTGCAATGTGGAGGTAAATACAGCAGTAATTAAGACTATTCTAGCTATTCTCAAGTAGTCTGTAATGCTCTGAAGGAAGGAAGATAAAATAAAGAAGGGGACCTTTTATTTCTAAAAAGGTGGGCACAGGAGAGGACAGACATGCATTCTCAGTGGTATGTATGTGGAAATATTATTATTAATAAAATTATTAATTATTATTAAGCCAACGTGGCTTTTCTGCTTTAGGACAAGCATGTTTAGAAGACGAATAGACATGGTGGTCTTGATTGAAATAAAGTTTTCTGGTTTATTCTTTAATAAGAAGATTTTTTTGGGTTGTTTTTTTTTTTTGTGTACAGTTTTGTATTTCTTCAAGAGCTTCAGTCATTAAGGATAGTTGCAATCAAGTTTCTGTAAATTTAACAAAAATACATTTATCTTCCAAGAGTTTGTAAATGAACAAATAAAATTGTATGCTGTTGGAGGGAGATACCCAGCAGTTTTTAATATTAGAACAATAAATGCTCAGAAATCTGAAGACAGAAGTTTTTCAGTATGGGAAACTGAACCTGAGTGATCTCATCAACCTTTTAACCTGTGTCTTTCTCCCATAGTTATATGGATCCATTTAAAAACAAATGGGTAACAGAGTTCCACAAATAGTTTCACTATCAGTTAAATTAGTAGCTCCACCTGCTTCCATGAGGCACCACCTTAATGGTGACACAAATGTTTGTGCTGGTGTATTGTGAATTGACTTAGGTAACTAATCTGTATTAAAACTAACCTGAATCATTTTCCTAGTTAATCCTGGCAGATTTGCAGAACACAATAGTAACTACCACTGTGACATTTAAAAAAAACACAACCCATAGTCCTAAACCTGTCCAAAATAAACTAAAAAATCCAGTGTATCTTCTTTTCTCAAAGAACTAGGTTTCAAATGAATGTGTTTATTAATTAAAATATGCAGCCTACTTTTTTTGAATGCAGACCATTACCTGTGTGTCCTACCACAATGCTGGTAATGAAACCTTGAAGGAAGTGTGGGGACAAGAGCAAAGCTCCGTGTGCTGTTTTGCAAGTACTGTAGCTACTTTCAGAATTGCAGAGAACTTCAGTTCGGCTAAAATCTGCTAATATAAGCTCGGGATAAAAGAAAATTAAAATAAAAGAGTGAAATAAGTTCTACTGTTACATTCAGACCTATGTGAGAAAGTAATGGGGTAATAGCACACCATCTTACTGGCACGTGTACAGATAACATTGTAGAAACTGGAAAGGTTTTGGGTATTTTTTTAAACTTGTAAAAGTCCAATTTCTATTAGTAATTGTTTATGTTTAAATTCAGGTAACTTAAACCTATTTTTTGTACTGTAGTCTGTTGCTTTAAGCTGTTTCTTCCCCTCTGTTTTAGGAAAACCCAGCATTGTGTGTGTAAACAAGATGAATACTGGCTGATATTTTCTTCTGAAAGTAGTGGATTCCATCAACATACAAAACGCCAGAATGACTGATTTGAGGTCTTAGCTGCCAGTGCTTATTTGGAAGTTGTTCCTAGTGCATGTTACTATTGCTTCATCTCCAGCACGTACATTGTGTTACACTGGCACAAAGCTGACTGATATCAGTGCAGTCTGCTTTGGTACCTGACTGGATTAAATTGTGCAAATACTACTTTGACCTTACACTTACGCAGTCTTTTCTGATTTTGTGTTCTCACCTCAGGCCAACAACATCAACTACATCTTGTAGCGTTATACCTGTCAGGATTGTTTTAAGAAAAAAAGGGGCTCATGCTGGGTTATTAATGGAAAGGTGGGTATGTTTGTCACAGATAAAACTATCCTGAAGGTTCCACAGGAAATAAACATTTAATTTTACAGTTGGTAAAAGAAAAAAGTGTTTTTAATGATGAACACCATTTACAAATTAAGAAAATAACTGATCGTTGATACAGACTGTCTTTTTTGGTAGTGATGTCAAAAGTCTTTCAGAATTACAGAAGAGTTTGGCTTGGAAGGGACCTTTAAAATCATGTAGTCCAAACCCCCTGCCATGGGCAGGGACGTTGTCCGCTAGATCAAGCTGCTCAAAGCCCCATCCAACTTGACATTGAACTTTTGGGGGGATGGGGCATCCATAACCTCTCCGAGCAACCTGTTCCAGTGACTAACCACCCTCACTGTAAAAAATTTCTCCTTATGTCCAATCTAAATCTACCCTCTTTCACTTTAAAAATGTTACCCCTCGTCCTGTCACTATAGGTGCTGGTAAATAGTCTCTCTTAGTGTTTCTTAGAAACGCCCTTCAAGTATTAAAAGGCTTCAGTTAGGTCTCCCCAGAGTCTTCTCTTCTTCAGGCTGAACACCCCCAACTCTCTCAGCCTCACTTCATAAGGGAGGTGCTCCAGCCCCCTGATCATCCTCATGGCCTCCTCTGGAGACCTGCTCGAGCAGGTTCATGATGTCCTTCTTGTGCTGGGGTCCCCGGAGCTGGACCCAGCACTGCAGGTGGGGTCTCACCAGAGCTGAGTAGAGGGGGAGGATCACCTCCCTCGACCGGCTGGCCACACTTCCCTTGGTGCAGCCCAGCATACAGTTGGCTTTCTGGGCTACGAGTGCACATTGCTGGGTCATGTCCGGCTTCTCATCCACCAACACCCCCAAGTCCTTCTCCACAGGGCAGCTCTCAATCCTGTCATTCTTCAGTCTGTATTGATATTGGGGATTGCCCTGACCCAGATGTAGGACCTTGTTGAACCTCATGAGGTTCACATAAAGGAATAGGCTGATAGTTTACTGGAGTTACAACTGGAATTGGTATTCTTGAATCTTAGTCTGAAAATCTTATGAAACTATGTCAAATATGATTTCTGGAGGGAATAGACACTTGCACTGTCATGACAGTTCATTTTATGTTCAATTTGTTTCCTATTTGTAGCCTGATATTAAGCAATTCAGAGCCCTGTTTTGGTAACAAAACAGACTGAGTGTGGTACAAAAAATATTTTTTCACCCTTAGAGTGCAGGAACCATGACAGGATCACTTTCTGTAGATATCTGATCTCCTGGTCAGACATGCTAAAGGAAATTTTCTTTCAGAGAAGTATGTATCCCAGGGGATGGTATTAGTTATTTTCATAAAAGTTCCTTTTTTGACAACACTAGTGTGAAAAATCAAATACAGAAAATCCAGAAATCTGTATTGTTATTCTGTTCTGATGTTCCCAAAACATGAATTTATCATGTATTCACAAAAAAGGTGAAATGAGTTTCTCTGTCACAGCGGGGAGTTTCTTCGGGTGTTTGTACGTTCTCTCACATCTCTCTTTTATTATATATTCTCTTCCCAAGATAAACAGATTAGATAACTAGACTAGGATATTTTTTATTATTTAACAAATCATGGAAGTAAAATGTATCCTAGAGAGATGGATTTCTGCAAGTCTTTTGAAAGGCACTTCGGGGCTGGGGGAGTGTTTTTCAGAAATACTGTTGGGGTGCAGTTTTACACGCAATTACAGGCATGTTTAGCCTAAAACATTTGAGTAAATTCAGTTAAGTGGGTAGGACTACTTCTGGGCCCCGAATTAGACATGAGACTGTCTTAGTCTTTAGGACTGTGGATTTGGCAGTTGTTGCCAGTGACTGTGTTGGGTTTTTTTGGTCATCTCTTTGATATGGAAGGTACTTGTTGTACCCACTTCATTTTAATCTCATCTTGGAGTAACATGGAGCCATTTTAGTTGAGACTAACAAGTCTATTTCCTAATAAAAATATGCTTTGTTTAAGTGGATTCCTGACATATTAGACCTACTGTTTGAATGCATGTTTTGTTAGCATGTAGTTCTGTGAGCGTAGTCAGTACTGCTTTGAAGCCAAGCAGTTTACTTACGTGAAATTTAGTAATACATTCAGTAATTTAGTAATACATTTAACTTACTTCTATGGAATTTCACCCCTTCTTACTCAGGTATTTCACTGTGTTTCTGGAGTGAGTTTTGTATGCCTTACAGAAAAATAATTGGAGGAAGAGGAAAGGGCAGATGTGCTGGGCCCAGTGATGATTTTATTTTTTTCAGACTCCAGATGTTTTGTTCTGTTACTAGAATATCCGAGTGAAACTTGAATCAGAGTGTAACTGGAATGTTTGCAACTGTGTATTTAGAGGTGTAAATCAGTAACTTTAATTTTGTGATTTTCATCAAGCAGGTAGACAGAACTTTTTTATTACCTTTCTTCAAGGGTTATATTTTAAAGACATTGAACGTTTTCCATGGTACTGTCAGCTTTTATTTGAGATCACTGGTAGAAGCTACAGCATGTCTTGTTAGGCATATATGTATGTGTGCTTGGAAGTTAATATTTCTTTATATTACTGCAAGTGAATTTTGGCCAGATATTTGTTTCGTGTGCATGACTTTCATGGTTACTCTTCATATCCCCCATGATTATTTAAGTAGTTGTTTATTTTCTGAGTTATTCACCTACTTTGGCAAATACGAATATGTAACAATGGAAATAATAATTAAACAGTATTTTCCAGTGTTTTTAGTGAGGAAATACATACGTTACCTGTATTGTCTTTTTCTATGAGCTTTTCAGTAAGTTTAATCAGGTGATATTGGCTGACAGATGATCTGTCCTGTTTATCTAATTTTGTCAAGCATTAGCACTTAAGTTTTATATACAATTTGCTCATCTCTGTGTGAGCTGCACTACCTTTATTGCGCTAAATGAGCTTAATGAGCTTGACATAAGTGAAGAAAACTACAGTATGCCTCAGACTTGTGGAGCTGGCTGCCCTCGGAGCTCCTGCAAGCTCTCTTTGTCTTTAGAGTTTCAGGAGTTAGGTTCGCTTTTCTGGAAGCTTTTATGCTGTCTTCCTTAGCTATATTTCAGTGACATCTTGTAGCAAATAAGCAGCATCTGACTAGATAGTGCAGCTTGTGCTGTAGAAGTTGGTGAGCTTTTCTGTGATACTTATTTCGTGTGGAATTTCATTCCCTAGTTTTGGACCAGTCTCTCAAAAGCTTAGGCTGCTAGATAGAGATGATAAAACTCATCTCTGTTGTAGAAAGCTTCTTTGCTCAAGAGGAATGTAATTATAGACCAGGATCTTCAGGCGGGAGATTGCGCTGATGACTTGATACTCTAAGGTGCCATTCATAAACACAGTGTTTCTCAAGGAGTGCTAAGATCAGTTTTCAAAGTCTAAATGAGCCACAGTAGCCAAAGGCAAGTGTGTTGAGACAGCTCGTCTGGCTGTGGAGGAATACTGCAGAGTTTTGTACAGCAGGACTAGGCTCCAGAAGTCCTGAATGTTCATAAAATTGTATGGCAGTACTCCAGCCAAGATTTAAGATAAGTGAATAACTAAGGCTTATCTGCAGAATGGGATAGGAAGTTGAGGAGGAAAAATGTTGTTTGGATTTTTGCAGGTTGTTTTTTTTTTTTTTTTGAACGGTAGGGAGGGAAGAGATTTTCAAGTTGGCAGTGCAGGTACATGAAACTCAGGATAAACATTCTTTCAAACTCCTTACTATAAATCCAAACAACTTTTTATGAGAGGGGTCATGACCATTGTCTCGAATGAAAAAGAAAAACTATTTGAAGAGGTGAGGTGATGTTACAGTTTCTCTGTAGAGGATGGATCATTTTAAAATAGAATGATTTAAATTACAATAGTCTGTGATTAATCTTTTCCCAAAATATATACATACTGATATAGCTGTGCAATATGACTTTCTTGCAAATTACCTTTATCTTCTTCACTCTCTCTAAATTTCCTGCTCTATTTTCTAAGCTAAAGAAGGTACTACATTTAAGTTTGAATAGTTTTATATTTAATTATATAAATATTCACTATTTTGACATTTTGCATTTTTGTTTGTTTGTTTGTAAGGAAATAAAGGATGAACTTACTGGATGACTCTTAAAATATATAGGGGGTGTTTTGTTCTTGAGACATCTGTGTGCTTGGATGTGAACCATAACTCAGCAAAATGCAAAACATTTTCTATAGATAAACTAATAGCTATTGATAGTATGCTTATCATATTTTTCTTAATTACAAAAATATTTTGGTCTTAAAATAGACTGATTAGTATGACCAGAAACAATTAGTTCTAAAAGAAACAAGTTCTTCCCAGTTTTTTGTTGGTGTTGTGATGTGTTTTGTTTTGGTTCCCATCCCCCACCCCTCCCAGTTTCTGCTGCCTTTCCACTGATTATTTTACTTATCTGACCCTGCAGTGAGCAGATTTTAGGAGCTAAATGGCCAAAAATGAAAACTGCAAAAGACCTGTCCAGTTCAGCTCCCTAAACTGGCTTGCTCAGGAAGAGAAAGGCACCGCTGCTGAGTCAAGGGAGGGGTGGGGATTTTTGTTTAGGGGACGGGGAGACTGGTTTAGACTGTCCTGGAACTTCATCCTCAGACCTTGAATAGATCACTGCTTTATGCAAACATACGCTGCCTGACTGGTTAATCTGCAGCCCTGAAAAATGACTGTGGCTTGCTATAATTGATTTACTCATTGTTAGATGCCTGCAATGTACACAGCTTTGGAAGCAAATAATAATGTTAATCTGCTTTCGAAGTTTGTTTTGAGAAGAGTCAGGTGGAGTAAGTTCTTGAGACATCCATCTTAACTGCTGTGGATATCACATTTCACTTAAGTATAGCATAGGTTTGAGCTTCCAATTTCTATGCAGTTTTTATTCAAATGGTTCTTGATAGCATCAACAGTGTAATGGCTGTTTTCTACAGTTTGGGACAAATGGAAGAAAATAAGCTTCAAAAGGTCCTTGACACAGTATGTATTTCAGCATGCCACAGAATGATAATTACTTCATATGAAATTGTCAGAATTGGTCAGTTAATGAAAAGTACATGCTGTTCACTAAATTCCATCGCAGAACCCCTTCAAAAGAACTAGTTTTGATCATTTTTCATTAGTGAACTAAAACAAAGCAGTTACCAAAATATTTTACAAGTTCAACATTTTCACATTTGTTATTTGTGGAAGTCCTTCAGGCTTTGTTAAAAGATGTAGCAAATAACTGCTTCATCACCTATTCCAAGAGTTGCTATAATGTCTAGGCTTTTTCTCATTTTACCTTTAACACAATCCTGATTAAATTATTTTAATAGACTATAATATGTTTAGACATAGGTTTCAAATTTATTAACTTTATTTTTTAAAGTTGCATTTTAAAGTAGCTTTTATACATTCTGTGTAGTTAATGTGTGCAATATCTGTTATGATTTGTTTTGTGTAAGCCAGATATCTTGAGATATTGAGACCCAGAGGCAGGCAACGTAGGAGGGATAGAGTGCATAGATTTTAGTTATAAATCTCTTAGGTGCATTATTATTAATGTCATGTTAGGGAAGGAATGTGTAAGAGGGGGAGAGCTTGGATTAATATTCTCATTTACACAGCCTTTATAATGAAATGCTTAATTGGCCGAAAGCTGTATCTTTTTAAAGAGGTGAAATGACATCACACAGCTAAAACTTAAAGATCAGAAAGACTTCTGTTTTAAACTATGAACTACATTTCAAAGAAGTTATGAAAATTAAATACTACAAATGTAAAGCTGCAACTTTATATGGCCACCCAGGCACTCTGTTGATGTTGGTGTTCTAAAACACCGGAGGTTTACGTATTGACGTGTGTCTCCTTAGAGATAGTGCCAGGCTAGACCCTTTTTTGCTTCCCAGTCAAGTTTTTGAAGTGCTCTTAAATAACGTTTCTATCAAACATTTGCTAATTTACTGACAGCATTTTCCAGTTACATTGGAGGCTTCCATTAAATTTCACTGTGTAGTCTTGCTCACACAAAACTTCTCTTTGAAGGGCATGCAAGTCAAATGCTTGTAGTAAAGCTACAACATAACTAAAATTGTGTGGTCAATGTAGTACACTGAAAATGCTGAGATAGTATAATTCCATGCAGCAGACTTCCAGAACCTCTTTGTAAATGGTTATTAATAGTAGTCATTTAGAATTTCTCTGCTTTTGTGAAGTTGGTAGAGTGCCATTGTTAAACTATGAAGTAGGCTTGGC
Source organism: Tyto alba (assembly GCF_018691265.1). Lineage (NCBI taxonomy): Eukaryota > Metazoa > Chordata > Aves > Strigiformes > Tytonidae > Tyto > Tyto alba. The sequence continues at coordinate 35,271,320 of NW_024881316.1, read as the reverse complement.
TATTGTTTTTTGCCACTGAGTAGATGAAAAAAAAAAACCAAACAAACAAACAACTTTCGAGAGCAATCTAAAGAATACTCTAAATTCAAGGAAAAACGCTTGGTGTCCTCCACAGGTCTGTGCATCAAGGGAAAAAAAGAAGAGCTGAACTGTTGTAGTAATACAGAGAAGAATCTGAAAATTGTTGTTTAAAAGCTTGACTTCCCTAAAAAGGTCCTGAATCTTCAACAGTTTGTGGTCTTTTCAATCTGAAGGTTTGAAAAGGTATTTTACTGCATGATCTGATGAGAAGAGCATTATGCATTGTTAATACAGGAGACTTTTTCACATGTAAGTAGAAAAAAAGTTGTAGGAAAAAATGACATGGCAACCTGGACTGTGTAGATAAGATGAATTAAAAAGCTGTAAATGTGCTGGCTGGCTAAGACATTGCAACTCTGAAGAAGACATATGACCATGGTCAAACATATCATATTAAGACCAATTAATGACAAATTATGGAAATAATGCAACATCAGTTTTGAGAGAATGAAGTCTTGTCTGGGAATCAAGCTGAGATGGAGCTGTAGCAAGGAAAGAAACCCCAAGAAGAAAAGAGGAACACAGGAATGTGGCTATATTAAATAACTACTTCTGACACTGTATTACTTACAGTTAAAGCACCAATTTTTAAAAAGTCTTGAATATTAAAGTAAGACAGTTCTGCTGACTTCAGTAGAAATAAAGTGAATCTTGACTGAAGTGTCTTGTAGCATGAAGTAGTAAGAAACTTACTATTTCTGTAGCATAAAGAGCTGCTGCAACTTGGTTTGAAAGTGGAAGTTGCAAAAGCACTTATCTCATTTTCATGCTCACTGCACAGAACAGCTTACCTCTGCATTTATGGGGACAGTACTTCATGTTCCTCTGAGTTGCCTAAAAAATCACAGCATAAATTTCCATTGATCTTCATGCTTCTATCTTTAAAATGTGCATTCAGCCCATTTTTGTCCAAAGAAGGACCTAGATCTTTTAGTGGGCCGTGAGATGCCAGTGGGAAGGTTGTGCAGCTGGGAGGCAGCTGTGTCATGAGGCTTCTGGAGGGGTTGTTGAAGGTCTCCTTGTTTTTGACTTTGTGAGAGAATTTACAAGGAGGGAGTTGCTTTACTAAGATTGTGGCTGTTCGGAAGAATGCAACAAATTACAGTGTGCCACAATTACAATGAGTGCATAGATCATTGTGATTTACATTGTCACAGCTACTCTGAGTGTAGCTTCACTTTTTTATATTGTCAATGTCAGAGTTTAACAAATGTATGGTATTACACTTTGAGTTTTAAGTTTGACATATTCATGGTTTGTATATGTTACAACGCAGTGTAATACTGTTAAAAATTCCTGGTTTTCACACAAACATTCACACAGTAGCTCATGCAGATGGCTGTGTGTTATGTAGCATCTTCTTAAATTTGAAGTAAATCAGGAAATTAAATAAATATCCCATCTAATAGTGTATTTACTAGAGGATCGTATTTGAGCAACTGTTCATAGGGGTGGGCAGGTGCCCTATTCTGCCTTTGTTCAACCACTTCCTGCAGTGAGTGGAACAAATTTTTAAAATGAACCAAAGTATGATTAGAATTTCTTAAACATTTTCAAAGATGAAAATGTCATATTGCTAACTTTGCGCATACAATCTTTATTGCAGCAACTGAGGGGGTAGAACTTAGTATATAGCAAAGCATGGTTGCAGGTTTCCATGTATATTATAAAGTAAGATTCGATTTCAAATTTATAGCTAGCTTCAAAACTTGGGAGACTTGTGGGAATGTCTTCTCGGTATGATTTCTACTTACTTATTGCTGATTTTCCCATAGCAGATTTGCTTTTCTAGCACTTTTTTAACACAAAAAATCTAAAATTGTACTAGTAAGAGTTTTCATATTTAAAATGTATCTTCACAACAAAGGGAGGGAGTTAGTATCTTCATGAGCATTCTTGTTAATTGAACAGCATTATGAAACTGATTTAGGAATTTATTTGATTTTTATGAAATTATTTTGATTATTTGATTTTATGAAATTGTTGTTATGAAACAACATTTCATAAATGTAATATTGCTATGCAAAACGGCACGTCCTAGCAAACAACCGTAATTTCTGGTAAACTGCACTTTGGTAAGGAAGGATAATTGTTCAACTAGAGTGGAATTCTGTGTCAGAAACAAGGATAAGGCTTCTGCTCTTAGGGCAGCGTTGGCCTTCATGTATAGCTGAAAGACAGTCTCCCAGTTTTGAAAATACTTGTCTGTGGGTTTGGGGATAGTTATTTTTCTTCCCTTTGGCAGTTTTCAGACAGGCAGATGTGCCCATGAGGTAGAGGGGAAGAGCTGGCAAATACTGGCAGGGAAGCAGCTCTGAAGGCTTCTTGGCACAGCGGGGGAATTCTGCTTCTTACTCCTGAAGGTGGAAAGGGGTGTAAAGCCCGCACTCCTGACAGTGCCAGGGAGGCAGGGGCTGTCCCGGGGTGGTGGCGTGGGTCCCTGCTCCGCGCTCAGCAGTGCGCCGTGGGGGTGCTGCCCCCCCGCTCCGCCCGACGCGCTTCTGCACGGCCCCAGCCGCTGGGCACCGCGGTGGCCCTGGGCTTCGTTGGCAGTGCCTGCTAAGGGTAAATCCATAGATCCCTCTTCAGCATGTATTTGGATATAGTGTATTTTGCATGTTTGTTTCAAGTTGTTTCATTTTTTTAAAGCTAAACAATCTGTAAAATTTCAATGAGCACTTGAATTACATAGTGAGAGGGTCAACTTTCGCTCATAGTTCTGAATGATGGTGGACCATGAAGATTTTTCTGAAGTTTAAAATAAATTACAGGTTTTATTACTTTGAAAGATACTTCAGAAAAAGATACTATGCTTTCTTAGTGTTACTATATACAGCACTTAGCACTTTTAACAAATGTATTTATGCAGCTATACACAAGGGACGCTTCAAATAAGTAGAAGGTTTCTAAGTGTTGAGTAACTCCTGAATTGTAGAAACTCCTGACAAAATGGGAATAAGCAGGTGATATAACAGAAAATGATGCTACTAAGCTGCTCTAGCTGCTTTCATTGTATAGGTAGATGTCTTCTCACTAATGGATGATACTGATGAACGTTTGCTTGTTTTAATTTATGGCACCTCACAAGCTTACCTTTGATCTTGAGGCCATTTGCTTCTCATTTGCAATGTATGTTCTCTGCTGGTTTTGGCTAATAAAGGGGTGGAAATGCAGCATTTTTGTTAAACTGATCCTATTTCCTGGAGAAGGAAGTTAGTTGCTTACCTGAGTGTTGAGTTTGCAGCGTGGATGAGGTATGAGCTGTGACATTGGTAAAGTGAAGATTAATAAGGGAGGGAGAAAGGACGTGCATCAGTTATCTTGTGTGGTTGTGCACCTACTCCAGACAAAAGTCTCTATCTAGAAGTCTCCCTGTGTTTCAGGTTACAACGGGAAGTGTAAGTAACAGCAGTTGAGATAATCCACCTTTTCATTTGCAGTGCAGCGATAAGACTGTGCTGGACTCTGGGCATAATTTTCATTGCTGGTGTAGCTCTGAAACAGTAATTGGCATAAAATACAGCTATACAATCTGCATGGGGGCTGAGTCACTGCTTTGGGTGTTTTCACTGGGGAAGACTTAATTGGCTTGTTGTAAAGTACCTTTCTCTGGGAAGTCAGGGCACTTGTGATTCTGAAATCTGGGCTGTCTTATTGGCAGAAGATAGGACTTGTAAAGTTAGGAGTTTTTTATTTGAGGTGCACCTTACACAGCCTGTGCTGTACCTGAAAGGCACCCGTTTGTGTCCTCATGTCTGAGGTGTTGTCATCCCCACTCTCACTTTGTAAGCCTGCTGGATTGCTTATCATAGAATCATACAATCATTTAGGTTGGAAAAGACCCTTAAAATCATCAAGTCCGACCGTTAACCTAACTTTACAAAACAACAAACTTCCATTTCCAGATTATTTGTCCCCATGTTATTTCCATGGATGTAATGTGGGGGATCCTGGAAGTCATTTACAAATAGTGAATCATATACTGGGTAATGCACATGTACTGGTGAATGACCTGAAAGGAATTGGTCTTGCTGGCTCAACAAGCAACTTTAAGGCACATGTATTTTTCTCTAGTTGAAATTGGGAAGAACTCAGGTCGTAAAATCTGATTGTCAGTATCTGATGCTTTATTGGTGTGCTGTATTTTATATATGTATGTGGGAGTACCTGCAAAAAAAATTACGTGGTCCTTTTACTAAAGAAGTTTGTGAAGAAAATTTGTAAATAATTCTAGAACTAGTTATAGAAGTCTAACACTAGTTTGTTCTAATAGTATTTTAAAATTTTATGGGAAAGCTCACTTTTGAAGTAAGCAGCTTCCGTTTCTCCCACGGTATGCTCCAATGGTAGGTAGGGAGTTAAATTTCCATTTAACTTGCTGACTTTTTAAAAAAAAAAATCTAATTACAATTTGTCATATAGTTTAGTTGCCAATGGGATTTAAAGTCAAGGAAGAAACATTGGTTTATAATCTGAATGAAATGATTCAGACTGAAAAGATCGTAACACTTTTATCTGGTCCTGTCTTCCTTTTGCCCAAGGCGAAGTGATAACAATATTTAGAATTCCTTTAAAAATGTCTTTGGAACGATCTTTGGCATTTCCCTGTATAATGTTTTTCTACCCTTTCATCTCTTTAACTGTTGACCCCTTTTCTTGTCTGCATTATGTCTGCTAAAACTCTGGCCTTTTTACTATAAACCTAGATTTTCAGTACCATGATTTACTGTAAAAAACAGTCAGTGGATTTTCATTCTTCCAAATCCTTTGCATGGGCAAATGGATCTAGTTTTCAAGCCAAACTTTCATCAATATTTGTGATGATTAATGTTTCAGGTCTTAAATGTCTCCCGATTTGATGACTGCAGTATTTCTTAGCCTCTTTACTACTTTGACTGTCCTTTGTAGAAGGGCTTTTACATTGCTGCTATTGGGCAAATATGCATACTTTTCAAACAAGCACTCAGTGGTCAGTTTATTATTCAGATGTTTTTAAGACACTGTAGGATCAGACAAAATGTCAGTTACTAGTTGCACATTAGTGAAGGATCACAAACAGTTGTTATGGTGGTTAAAACAACTGTAATTCAGTGTTTCTGAAAGGTACACTTAAACATGGGTAATTTGAGCACATAATTAAGTTAGGTATATGCTTTCGAAGAACTGAAGTTATATTTTCAGATAAATGAGTCAGCATAAAGGATTACTGCATCTAGGAGTTCTATTTTGGTATCTAAAGTATTTCTACTGAGAGTGATGGCATTCTGAGTGAAGAGTTGGCTTAAATATAGAATTGCGTAGCGTGTAGTAGAGGGTGATATCAAAATTTAGAAGTAAGTATTAGAAAGTAAGCTACGTTGTGGGTTATTGCACCTTTGCTTTAAATGATTAAAATCAACGCACTTTTTCTAATGCTAAGTTTGGACATTAGTATTGGAATGTTTTCTTGTGAGTTGAAAGGAAAAAAGGAGATCCTTTTTATCTGTCACCTGCATACCTTCATCTTCCTGATTTTTGTGCAGGAAGTTAGGGACCAGGAACTCTGTTAAAGAGTAAATGAAGGTAAAGATGCATGTTGACTTCAAAATGTAGTGGGTTTGGACTGGATTTTTTTATTGAGAGCTTGAAAACTTGTATATCCCTCTGTAAATCCTGTTACAGGTCTCATGGCTAAATGGGTGAACGTACATATGTACAGCAAAAACTTGAGTTTTATTTCATCTGTAATGAACAGAAGAGTGAGTGTGCAACTCAGGAACATCTTCACTGTGAAGAACAGATATTTACTCTAGTACTTCTAATTTCAGAACAATTTCACAATACTGCTTTTTTAGTAGACATAGGTCTTCTTTTGAAAATAGTAATTTACTGAGTTGGTAAAATAGTGCAACTAATGCTAAATTTAAAACGGAGATAGTCATTCTCTCTTAAACAAATGAGACACTGGAGTTCTCTTAAATTTTATATTTAAAATATTGCTACAACTTGCAACTGTTTTAGTTCTTGTCAGTAAAAGACTAAGAAACTGCATGATGATTTTGAGTCTCTTCTAAAAAGACTAGTTTCCTTTGATAATTTGATGTGATTCCCTCTCAGAAATGCAAACAAAAAGATAGTGTATACATAAGCACACCCAACTGTTTGATTTGCACCTACAGCTGGAACACTAGGAAGAAGAATGTTCTGGGAACTCGTTATGCAAATGCCAGACCAAGTGTCCCACTTAATTTCAGAGTTACCATGTAGAGTATTACCACAACAAATAGCCTTTTTTAACTAGAATGAGGTTTAACCAGCTGTAAAATTGATAATCAGTCATGGTATTTCAGAAGCTGCAGTGTGAGTGGTTTTTGCATTGTCTGGGTAGTAATGAAAATCAGGTTCCTAGAGTATTGAAAGTACCTGAGCTGTTGTTTTTAAACTACCAAACAGAAATTTTATACACTTACTTTTGTTGGGTTTGTTTTCACTGAGTGAGAGAGAACTTGCATCTGAAAAGGACACAAAGAAATATTGCACAGCCACGTGTTCCATGCAGGAAAAATTATCATGATGTGAAAGAGGAAGTGAAGTAAGGTTGAGCACTCAACCTTTATTCTTATTATATCCTAAATTTTGAAAATTTTCCCTCTTAATATAGCAGAGTAGGTATGCAGTTGTAATGCCACTCTTAAGATTTGCAAGTTAGATTAAATGTCAGTAAATGGTAAATAGTTTTCTTGTTCTGTGTATTTCTAAGATTAGAAAAATTGCTTTATTCCACATAGGGCTGATACTACATCCTTTCAAATGTTGTTTGCAAGCTCATAGCCTGCTTCATAGCAGTGGCACTTGGTCTGGCTGCTGCCAGAGCTGGTATTTGAACCAAGCCTCCATTTTCTCAAGTTTGAGGCAAGATACAGTGTACTGCTGACTTCAGAATGCTTTCTCTTAGCATCCATTGTTGAAACTCTTCACTTTTTCCTTGTGTATTTTTGAGTTTGACACCTGATGTCCTTTTTTGTCCAGAGTGTTTAATGATGAGGCTGAAAGAAACTCTTTATCTTACCTCCTTGTAATTACTTCTAGGGATTGAATCAGTTTGTGTAGGAATAAAAGGACAGTTGCTCAAAGTAATAACATGAAAGTGGATTGCTAGATTGAGTCAGGAGTTTGTCTAGCCTAACTATACTTTTTCCAGCAATAGCCAGTAGCTCAGAAGTGCCTGGGACACAGTGCAGGAGAAGGACTCTTCCTATTCCATTACATTCTCTCAGCCTGTGGAGACAAGGCAGCTCAGGGACTCTCCAAGGCAGATGTGGTGTTTTTCTGTCTTGTGGCTCTTGACAGCTTTATCTCCCTTGAATAGCCTTCTTCCCAGTGTAAACTTCTTGGTAACAGAAATACTCCATGGCAGTAAGTTATAGCTTAACTCTATGATGTGAAGTAACCCCTTCTTTCTGTTTTGAATCTCTTGCATGCTAACTTAATTTGCCTTCCTATTAATAGGGATCCAGCTAGCCAGTGACTCTGAGTCACTATATACATAGGAGACCAGGTTCCAGCTGATTGCCTGTGATACTGTCTGATGTTGTCTCTGCTTCTTTCAATTTGTGCTTATCCATCAGGCATCTCTTATCTTCTATTTGGCTGCGGTACAAAACAAAACAAAGTCATGATCTTCCACAGACAGGCCCCGGTCTGTGATTGATGACACTGTGATAATACAATTCACGATGAAATACTGTTTCACAAAATATCCTGTCAGCTCTTCTAACAGCAGTGTCTAGCCAAATAATTTGTGGTATTTCTGGAGATTTACATAGCACCCTGTCAGTAATTGAGCTCTGATTGAAGCTATTTTCAGAATTCTATAAAAATACCCATCATAAAATAATTTAGGGTGCAAGGGACCTGTGGAGGTCTTCTGGACCAAGCTGCTGACATGCTCTTTAAGCAGGTTCAATTAGAAGATATTTACGAATTAAGTTTTGAAAGTCTCTAAATACAGAGATGCCACATCCTCTCCAGGAAACCTGTTCCAACATTTGACCATGGTGGAGAAAAAGTTTCTGTACAGGCAGTTGCAATTTCCCAAGTGGCAACTTATATCTGTTGCTTCTTGTCTCTGCCTCAGGACCTACTGCTGACTCACAACCAGCTTCTTCACCAGGACCCTCAGAGCCTTTTCCTCAATGCCACTGCTTAGCCAGCAAATGCCAGTGTCTCCTGGTGTGTGGTGGTATTCATTATCCCCTGAGGGAATCTGTGTGTATCTTTGAACTGCATGAGGCTCCTCTCAGCCCGTTTTCCCAGCCTTTCCAGGTCCTTCTGCATAGCAACTCTGCCCTCCAGTATATCAGCTGCTGCCCCTGGTTGTTATCCACAAAGTTGCTGAAGGTATCCTAACTTTTGGGGTATTAGTAAGAATATTAAACAATATTGGTCCCATTATCATTCCCTGGGGAATGCTAGTGGTCAGCAGCTGCCAAGTGGGACTTTATACTTTGGGTTATGACAATTCTTTGAGCCTGATGGATAGAAGGGTTGTGCCTGTCCAGGGACCTGAAGTTAACTGGAATTCTGGCCTGTTCTGCAGATTCTCCTTGTTGCCTTTGTTGAAGATGGGCATGACGCTTGCCCTTTTCCAGTTAATAGGACCCTCTCCCAGTTGCTGTGACCTTTCAGAGGTGGTAGAGAACAGCCTGGTAATGGTTTTGACTGGCTCCTTCACTGGTATCCCTCAGATGGATCCCGTCAGTGTCCCTGGAGTGAAGCTGTCTATGTTCCAGGGGACAGCAGCAAAAAGGCATCGAGTGCCCATCTTCTGTCCCTAGGTCTCCTACTCCACCAAGAAAGTGGGCCCAAATTTACTGTCTTTTGCTTCTGATTTATTCATAGAAATCTTTCTTCTTCCCTTTCATACCCTGTCATTGCCAGGATCTGAACCTGTTTTTGTGTGCAAGGATGTACATGTATGTGTGTGTATTCTGTTTTTTTACGGGCAGCGTTATTCTAAATGCTTCCCAGTTTAAGAGAAACAGGTTTAATCAGAGTCATTCAGATATTTAGCTGCTCTGTTATGCTTGGTACAGGGTGTTTTACGGTAACTGAAGTGACAAATATTTTAATTTTATTATTGTCTTGTGTGGCATTTGAATATCTCACGAATACTGATCTGGTGATTTCTACTCTCCCTCCCCCATCCTCCCCCCTTCCCCCCAAAGCAAAATTTAGGTGCTGTGTATTAACACAAAAGAGGATTTATTGATCATGGCTTCTCTGTTCAAGGTGCAATAGTTTGTAGTTTCTCTTTACAGTTTTGGAGTTCAGGTGTCTAGTATTATGTTACATTCAGCTTATATTTAAATACAGTTCCTTCTGCTGTAACTTGCAATTAGCACTAAAAGCATCTGCGAATTGAAGCAGAGGGTATAACAACACCCACTGACTGGAAGGTATGGCTAGATAAACAGATCGGAAGTCAAGAGCTGTTATTTTCCCCAGTTTGTGGTTGACTGTGGTAAAATTTTAAATTTTGTAATGAATTCTCCTGATAGCAACTTCTAAAACAAGGTTCTGCACTTACCTTGATGTCTTTTAAACCTTACCGTAAGTGGATTTTACTGAACAAGCAAATAACAGTTCTTTGTGACTAAATCAGTTTATTGATGAAGTAGCAGAAAAATCCTTCAGAAGAAATTTTCCGCTCTCTTCTGTGGCCCTTTGCATCACCTCCCCTTCAAAGAAGGAAGGCCAAAGATCTTAATAAAGCCTGTTCACAACTTTGGGGAGCAGCTGTTTGCAACGTGAAAGTCCTGACTGATCTTGTAGGTGAAATAGCTAATTAATATAGATTCGTGCACAGAACTAACTTGTTGCTTAGAGAGTTGAAAAATGAGTAATTACAGCAACAGATTGCAATAGGTACTTGTTTCCTTGGGCTTTCTGAAGTCTCTCAAAATCTGCAGAGAGGAAATTCCTGTCAGCCACACTTCTTTGCTACTACTTTATACTTTTTTAGAGTAAAAAAATTCCCTATTTAAGGACTGTCTTTATCTTCCACTAGACCAGAAGTTTTTGGACTTGTTGGTACAAAAACTGATTTTAATGGTGCCAACCTGCATATGCTCAGGTCAAAGGTAGTTGTAGCATCACAGAATAACTCAGCTTTGAAGACCTCATGGGGTCATCTAGGTTCAACCCATGCTCAAAGCAGCTGCTTAATGTGTCCCCCCAAGTGTGTATCCGGTCTCTTATATACCGGACAGCTGGTTGTGTGGTTCTGGTAGATGGGGGAGAGTTGGGTTTTCTCCTTTTTTATTTTTTTTTTTAACTCTTTTTCTTTTCTGGCAGGTATTTGTTGGATAGTAAGTTTCTCCAGATTATTTCAGATGGCAAAGACAATCTTACTCTTTTTGTTCCAGAGAAAAACATGGGAGATCAAACACTTCTATTTAAACTTGCCAGGAAATCCAGCATGTTCATTTCCAGTCTTAAAGGCTGAGGCTAGTGACCTCTTAAGTACCTTTTTGTTATTGAAGTTCATGAGAAAGCTTCCATTCTTTGATAATACCTCATCATTGTGCATTTTACATATGATGGAATTACTACTCTAGTCAATCCCTAGCAGCGTATGTATTGAGTTTCAGCAGAAATCAGCTAGAAAAGTTCCTGTTTTGCTTTAAAAGCTAGAATGTTGCATTTGTAGTCCTGACACAGGAATTAAAATGGAAGTGTTACTTAGGTTATTTTATATATTTATAAAACACACACACACATATATATATAAAAATATTTATTTTAACATTTTTTATATTTACATATTTTAACATTTACATATAGGCTTCTTTTCTGGGAAAATGCATTACCTGTTTGAGAGACAAAATTAATAGTGCAGTCTGGGGTCATAAAGTGAAGTTTGCTTCTAGGATGCATGTTGGACTGGAACAGTGTATCACAATGTGTTTATTTGAAACTCCAAATGAATCTAATGTATGACATGGGAGTTATGCTATGTGAACATATTGTTCTACTAAAAAAACAACTAAAAAGCATTTCTTCAAATTGATTCCATAAAAATGTTCTTTCAACTTTATGCTCTTTTTTATCAATAATAGAGAAGATCTATATTAACTAAGATTGTGAACAGATGCAACTACGTTCAAGAATGTCAGACTTAAAAATAAGGCACTCATATTTCAGGAAAATAATGTATACTAAGCAATTAAATAAATTAAAATGGTTGTAAATAATTCATTGTCAAATCCATTTCTGTTAGCCGTTTTTTAAGGGCTGCTTATAATGTTTTAAATTAAAAAATAATCTCCTTACCAATCAATAATGCATATATACTATTGCAAAGATAAAAACTTGTTTTCCTGATGTTGATACTCTTTTACTTCATTTATTTTAGATATGTGTGATTGGTATAAATGGATATACATACTCATCTGGTTTAAACTCTGTACATTTTCCTCAAGTGTCATTAAGTATCTACTCATGCAAAGACATTCTTGAAATAATTGGTTTGTCCATGTTATTAGACAATAGACCCAAGAGTAGTTCAAGGTTGAACAAGGTCTTTTGACTCGTTATTATTTAGAATTAATTTTTACCCCTTTGGGTTTTTTTTCCATGTCTGTTTAATCTTTCCTACTGTCTTTTACCTCCAAGCTCCCTTTCTTCCAGCAGTCATTTTTACAACTATTGACTTTTACAGAAGTCGTCCACAAAACACATCTGTGTGTTAGTTAATATGTGGACAGCAGCTAATCTGTAGGACTTTTACTCTGTTTTGACTATTTCTGTTTGACTAGAATTGTTTCTCCTCTGAAGTAGAAGCAGTGCCTCTTTCTGCTAGCATATGGATCAGAGCATCCTGATGCCTGCTGGATTCATTTTGGTATCTTAACCTTAAAAAAAAAAAAAATTCCATCTGTGGCAGTAAGTGTTCTGCGTTTCTGCATAGTGCATCCAGATTTTGTACTCCAAAGTTAGATGTGATTTTCCTTGCTTCATTCATCAGCTTTATTCATCACTTTAACTGGAAATCTGGGCTTATGGAATTACGGTGGAATACAGCACTTACATTTTAAGAAATATGTGGTGCAGCTGATTAGAATATGCTGCTGACGTCAAATTTGAAGTTAGGCAAGAGATAGCATGATAGGCAGGCTATTATTTATTGGGTTAGAGATGTTCTAAAGAGTGATTTTAAACAGTTGCTGATATTTTTAGTACAGGGAGATTTTGTAATCATTTATTCTGAATCAATGATTAGAAAAGAACAAGTCCTTTTATTACTTCTAGTCAATTGTGCTTTTAGGGGAGGAGGATGCTAGATGGTATCTTGATTCTCCTTTCAAGCCTTGTTGTTTGCAATTCCAGTTACTGTAAACCAGACTGTTATTTTTATTATTTACTCTAATAAGTATACTTTTTTTAGTTATTATATTGTGTTCTTGTGTCTTATATGTCCAAGACTGCTAAACAGATTAGTAAAAATATCTAATTTAATGCAACTATTTGCTTTATGTGAAGCAATGTGTGAGAAATATATGTGTCCAAAAATAAGCTCACAGTGGAATCAAGGGATAAATGACTGATGATGTAACGTGCAATGGCTAGCTGCTGAAACGAAATTCACAGACTGAACTGTTTTGAATGTACAAAAAGAAAAGTAGAATAATTTTTAAGATGGAGAAGCAGGACTCTTATTTAATATGAAATGAGCATGGCCTTGTGGTCAAAACGTGATTTTAAGAACAGACTGCACATCTGTCTCTTACCTCAAGGTCAGATGAGCATTCTGGCCTTTTATCAGTGTTCATGGTGTTACCTCTGATTCTTCCAGCTGTAGCCTTTGAAAGTCCTGATTAGGAAAAGAGAAATGAGAAAGAAGCTGTGTCTTACATTTGGATTCTTATGAAATGGCAAGTAATTCCACTTTTTGAGGGTGTCAGAGAAACAATTCCAAACACAGGTTTGTTTTCTGTGCATTTGTACATAGTATTATTGCAGTTCTAATACTTGTACTATTCGGCTTGATTGCTTGGGAAATCTTCATCTATACTGATGCATAAAGGGCTTGCTGCAGAGGAGTAACAGTCAAAATCACCAAACTGCTTTTGCTCTCTCGCTAAGGAGATAAGCTTGCTAATAAATGCCCTGGAGAATTCCAATTAATAAGAAATTGTCTCTAGTGGTATTTTAACAAGTTTGCAGTGCTGAGCTTCACTGCACAATGTTTTTTTTTTTTTTTTTGAAAGCAATATGAATTCTAAAATCAAAGGTAGCTAAAGAACCTGGATATGTACAGTGACTTCAGATGAAAGCAGATTCTGCTGAAATACTGAATATTCCATGGCTACAGTGATAACCATCAAGACATGCAAGACCAGTTTCATTTTATTAAGGCTATTAAGAAAATAGCAACAACTGATTTGGAGGAGAAATTGGCATTTTAGTAATGGTTAAGTGTTTATAAACTGTTTTATTAAAGTGAATAAACTTTTAGAGATTAAGTTCCGTATTCACCACTGCTGGCTTATTCCTCTTTCTCAGTCTCCTCCCTTGGGCTTAATATACTGCTTTTGTTTGCTTCTTCAGCTAATTTATGAAGAGTTTCCAGGTTTGCTTGAAAGGGAGTTTAGAGATCACTAGTGAAGTCCTCTTCACAGAGGTAGGATCCACAGCTGGATCTGCTGTAATAACTATTTCCCTAACTTGTTCTTCTATCGGGAAGGTGATTTCTCAGCTCCATTGGGTAGTTATATTATGTCAGTTCCTCACTACTGCTATTTAGAATTGTTTTCCTGCTCTATAACCTAAATCTTAACTCCTAGTTCAGCTAATTTTTTATGTTGTTCCTGTGGAAGTGAAGAAACATCCATCATGATTGCTCATGGCAGCTTTTTATGTTTTGAAAGAAGTTGTCCTGTCTCTTCTTAGGCTAACCTTTAAGACTAAAGTCTTTGTTCTCGTGAAGTTCAGAAAGGCCAAGTGCAAGGTCCTACACATGGGTCGGGGCGATCCCAAGCACAAATACAGTCCAAGCAATGAGTGGATTGAGAGCAGCCATGTGGAGGAGGACTTGGGGGTTTTGGTTGACAAGAAGCTCAACATGACTCAGCAGCGTGTACTCGCAGCAGAGAAAGCCAACCACATCCTGGGCTGCATCAAGAGAAATGTGGCCAGCAGGTTGAGGGAGGGGATTCTTTCCCACTGCTCTGCTCTGGTGAGACGCCACCTGCAGTGCTTTGTCCAGGTCCAGGGCCCCCAACATAAGAAAGGACATGAACCTGCTCAAGAAGGTCTAGAGGAGGCCATGAAGATGATCCGGGGGCTGGAGCACCTCCCTTATGGGGACAGGCTGCGATAGTTGGGGTTGTTCAGCCTGGAAAAGAGAATGCTCCGGGGATACCTTAGAGTGGCCTTCCCCTTTCAAGGGGACTACAGGAAAGCTGGAGAGGGACTCTTTATTAGGGAGTGTAGTGATAGGATGAGGAATAATAGTTTTAAACTGGAAGAGAGTAAATTTAGATTTAGATGTAAGGAAGAAATTGTTTACTGTGAGGGTGGTGAGACACTGGCACAGGGTGCCCAGAGAAGCTGTGTCGTCTGCCTCCCTGGAAGGGTTCAAGGCCAGGTTGGACGGGGCTTTGAGCAACCTGGTCTGGTGGAAGCTGTGCCTGCCCATGGCAGCAGGGTTGGAACTAGATGATCTTTAAGGTCCCTTCCAACCCAAAGCATTCTGTGGTTCTATGATTCTTAACAGTCTTCCCTAGCACAGATTGCTTCTTACTTCCTTGCTTTTGTTAACCTCCCTTCAGCTGTTTTTCAGCTTGTCTTTTTCAGTCCTCTGTATAGGGTTTCACAAAGTTGGACACAGTATTCTGGCTCAGACTATAACAATATTAGAAAATGATTTCTGATCTTTATTTACAAAAGAACATTATTTCTCTGTGAGGTCTTATACAATGTACCTCCTGTTTATGCATCCTAAATTGGACTTGTAGTCTCTTACAACCCTGTGTCTTTTTCTGTTTTCATCTTCTTTACTCATTATTCTCATTTAATTTCTTTAAAAAAGCATATGTTGGTGGGGATTCCCCCCCTTTTTTTTGTACTTATCCTTTGAATTGCATCTGATTGTATTATTTTCAGATATTTTTCTTCATTTTGAGGTACTTTTATATGCAATAAAAGCATGTGCTCAGATCTCTGACTTTGGTATAATTTCCTGGTTTTTATTTGTTCTTAATAGATAAGTTACTTTTTTTTTTCAATAGTAATGAAAATATTCTGTACAACTGGAACAGAGCAAACCCAGGGGAATTTTTTTGACATGCTTCAAGTCCTGATGACTACCAAACTCCTAATAATTACCTTTTGGACATTTTTTTCCATTATTTCCTATGCAGTATTTTTAAACTTTGCTAATGAGATCAGTGAGTCTTGTGTTTTATTTCTGTGTTAGGATGCTTTGTTTTATTGATTACATCATATATGCTGCCAGAAATTAGTTACATGACACTGTTTTGTCTTTGAGAAGAATATAAAAAACATCAAACACTGGATCTTGCATGTTAATCTTCTGGGTGTTTACAAATGGGTTAATATCTTATTCTATCTTCCTCTCCCCAAGTATCTTACCTGTAGTTTGGGAAGACCTTCCCATTTTCCTTGTAGTGCTTTGATTTGCCCTTTTCAGTCCTGATGACCTCTCCCGTTCTCCTGAGTTTGCAAAGAAAATTGATTAAGACAGTCTCCTTAAATATTTTAGAGTGAATTTCAGTTGTTCTTGCTGTCCTCAGCACATTTCTTCATGTACAGTGATTTTCTTTTAAGATTTTTTTTCATTCTTATCCCTTATAAATGTGTTCAGATACGCAACATAAAAAAAAAAAAAATTGCAGAAAGCATGGAAAACTTAAGCTTTCTGTGCAGTCTTTGCCTTAAATCTTAATGGACTTTTATTTGAATCATTCTTTATTATAAAGTGTCTTCCCTTCTTTCCTCTCATTCCTTGTAAACTACAACTCATTATATACCTTTGCCTTTCTGACCTCTATTGACATGCTTTTGCTGTTCTGTGGTGTCGTTCCTTAAAGTTCTTGTTGCATCTTTAACACAATTTTGTGATTATTCTTGTGTTAGTATTTAAGGATGAAGCTATTTTTGGTCTGCTATCATCCTGTCATTACAATTGAACAGTTTGACACTGTGCCTTTCAAATAACAAGGTAAATTGTATAAAATCATTAAATTATGCACGTAGGATGTAGCACATGAGATGACGGTCCTTGAACAGTATTGCTTGTATGATGAAGAAAAATTTGCATTTATTCAATAGTAGACAACATTAAAATAATTTCAGTAATTTAAATAATTTCAGTACTTGTTTACCCCTCCAAATACAGACTGCAAGTAAAACCTGTTGTTAAGTATTTACATACTTATTTGTGGACAGCAGCTGCTTTTAGGTGTCTAAACTGCACATACTCAGTACAGTTAAATCTGTTAATTAATGTAGAACTACTAAAGAACTTCTAGAATAGCAGGACCTCCCAACAGTAAATGTTGACTGCATTACCATGCCCTGAATTATTCCTTCACGTACTAATTATGCTTCAGTAAGAGAAAAATAAATTGCAACATATCCTAATGATCACTGAGTAGGATAAGCTTGGGAAAATGGTATATTTGCCTTGCATATGACCTTTCAGTTGTTTTTTGTGTTGTATGTTGTTACTGAGCTGTTAGCCTTATATCCAAAGGTAGCTTCTATGATATGGAAAGAAGTAACTGCTCAGGAAAGACCAGAATTATTTAACAGTCCATTTGGCATATGGAAGAATATAGTGGAGGTTTAATCATGGTGAAGTCATTAGATGGTCAGTTCCTGTGTGCATAGATTTAGGAAGTTCTGCTTTAAAAAACATGTAGGTCAAATTAGAAAAATGTAATCTGAAGTTACAGACTTTTCTATTCTTACTTTCCACTGCAGCATAGTTGGTTTTTTTGGTGTTTTTTTTTTTTTTTTGTTTTGTTTTGTTTTTTTTTTTTTTTTTGTTTTGTTTTTTTTTTTTTCAGGATTTGGATGGCTGGCAAAGGGGAAAGGAATAGTGTTTTGGTTTTCCTATATGTAATTGTTTAGTGACCTTGTCATAGAGTTACATGGGTTTGAGTCAGAAGGGACCTTGGAAGATCATCTAGTCCAATCTCTCTGCCATGGACAGGAACATCTTTCATTAGATCAGGCTTCTTAAGTTTTCCACTTATTGCAGGATTATGAATTGTTTCCTGTGGTTTTACGGAATTAACTGTTACCTCTTCTGTTCAGTCAGCTTTTTGGTCTTGAGTTTTATTCCTTTCTCATCATGAAAGTGAGGAATAAATTGAAGTAGTCAGAGCTGTTGTGTCATCCTGTGAAGTCTACGTGTACATACCAACGTTCGACAGATTCATATAGCTATTTTAATTTTAGAAATTGGTATCAGCACAGCATAGTTTAGTTTGGTGAGGGCTTCAGTGGGATTGCCTGGAATTAACGTTGAGCTGCTTATTTAGAAGCTATCGTTATTTTTCCCTATTACTGCCCCTTCTGTCAGAGAGAAGAACATAAACATTTAGGTCCCATATATCCTGAACATTTCTTACCTTCTTCAGTTCATTCAGGTCTGTAACAGTGCAAGCTGCTTGCTGGGAAAGCCACACTCCATCTTGTTACCAGAGGTGGTTGCTGCTGCCAGAGTGTCCAAAAACCCTTCTCCTGATGTAGGAGGGTGTTGCAAAAATACCTAGTTTGGACTTTTCTCTTGGAAAACAATCTGTGGAGAATGTTTTAGAAAATTTGCTGTGAGCAAAAGGCTTTTAATGGGGGCAGCGTTGTATTTGCCAACAGTGCATTTGTTTGGAGGCTGCTATTTTTGGC
Source organism: Tyto alba (assembly GCF_018691265.1). Taxonomy (NCBI): domain Eukaryota; kingdom Metazoa; phylum Chordata; class Aves; order Strigiformes; family Tytonidae; genus Tyto; species Tyto alba. Next base: position 35,253,323 of record NW_024881316.1, on the reverse strand, counting down.
CTGTTAGTTTCTGAGCCTTTTGTAATAGCAGAAAGAGGAAGTGAACAGTGAAATCACTTTAATAACATATTTCCTGGTTGAAGTGACTTATCTGTGAGGCCTAGACAGAGGAGATGTCATTTCCTGGATTACTTCTCTTCAGTTTGAACAGTATGTTTTACTGTGTAATCTTTTGACCCAGCTTCTTAATTGTAGTGAAATTTTTGTGTTACGTAAACTAGGCCTTTTAATGAAAATGTGAAGTTTTAAGGAAACACCTTTTGACAAAATACTGATGTGCAAGACAGGTCTTTCATAAACTACATGTTGATATGCACTTGCAATCCCTTACATTAAAATTATGTTATAGATCTTAAAATCTTGTCTTTAAAAGAGTATGACAATAAGGTTTGTTCACAGGGTTAAAAAAAAAAATGGACACTCTTTCTATTCGTCATGATGCTGATGCTAATCAACTGTTTTTGATGCCAGCTGTTGCTGACTGTCCTCAAGAGTTAGGACACTTCCAAATAGTTAAGAATAGGCAGTTGCACTGTTCTCAAATTTCTGCTCATTAATAGCTACTTGTGAAAATTGTTGCCAGAAGTCCATGAAAAGGAGGCAGAAAGAGGTAATAAAAAATTTAGCTGCAAATATTGTTCTCAGTTTTTATAGCCCACAAAAAGGCTGTGGAATCAGAACAACAGGGGAAAAAACAGTGACATCTGAAATGATGATATACAGCTCAGTTGAAATTGGAAGTTGCAGTTGTTTTGGACCTTGTAATCCAACTTGACTAAAATGACTGTTGGGGATGATAACTTTATTCTTTTTCCTGACTTTGTGCATAAGATATAAGTAGAGCACAGTATAAATATTTTACTTGGTCAAGCTTTAAAATATCTTTGCATGAAAAGCATTAAAATATCAGGTGACCTTGCCTCTCTCCCCCACAAAAATATGAAGAACAAAAATATGCCTTATTGATTTGTGTTATCACAGAGTGCGTTTTACATCTCCCTTAAAATGTCTACTCAGTCGTTAGTGATCATTAAAATATTTTTTCAATAGAAATAAAAGAATGTAAAAGAAGTGATAAAGTATTAGACTCAGAAGAGACAGAGTAAGAAGGTGTTCAGAGCTCTAGAGAACTAGTTTTTTTGAATCTGTACAGTAGAAATGAGAACTGTAATTAATCAGAAAAATATGTTCAGGACCAGTTGTGAAACTAATTGCGTCAATGGATTCTAAATAGTAAGAAAGGCTCTTACTTTGATACTGTAAATTACAGGCATATATTAATGCAGTTATATTGCAAATATATTAACGAAAGGGTAGCTTCAGGTTGTATTTCATGCTGGAGTTAGAGGTTGTGTGTAGACTACCAGCTAATTGGAATTGAGACTTCATTGTGCTAGGTAAAAATCATAAAAAATGGCCCAGCCGTTCTCCATCAGGGCATTCAGTATGGTCCTTTTCTACATGTTGCAAGGTGAAGATCTCTATTCCTGCTGAGACACTGTACTACAAAATGAGGTATCCTTTTTTGAAGGTAGTGTTTGCTAAAAAAGGAATTTGGTGTTACACATTTCATCACATTAGTTTGCAGAAAGTCACCTCAAGTTAGTACTTTCCATTGGATTTGTCCTGGTTATTGGGTAGTTCCTGTGAAATTTGTGCAGTGACTAATTCATAAGTATTTGACAACTTTGTTATTTTGGTTTGGATTTACTGTATTTTTTGTAAAAATGTTATCAAATTTAAAAATAAATACTAAGTCTTCTGTCCTTCTGAAAGATGAGTACAGTGTCCTGGTGTGTCACTCCTTTATCCTTAATGGATCTTGTGGGAACACTTATGGTCAAAGCTGAAATAATGCTTATAAATACTGTTCTTAAAGTAACTAAGATTGATGCTGTGTCTTCTTCATTGACTTCCCTTTTTTGCATATTAACACTGTTTTATGTTTCTTTTTATAAGAAGTTCTAAAATGTGATGGATAAGTCCTTCATAACACAGTTCATGTTACATAAAGACTAAAATTCCACTTTCTCTATGTGTGGCAGTGGAAGTATTTTAGGTGTTACAACACAGAATAGTTGATGTTGGTGAGGACCTCTTGAGATTGTCTGGTCCAACCTCCCTGCTCAGTGCAGGGTAAGCTAGAGTAGGTTGCCCAGGATTGTGTCCAGTCAGGTTTTGAATATCTCCACTAATGGAGATTCCACAACCTCTCTGGTCAACCTGTTCCAGTGCTTGGAACACTTCACAGGAAAAAGTGTTGTGTTGAAAGAGAATTTCATGTGTTTTAGCTTATGCCCATTGTCTTGTCCTGTCAGTGAGCACTACCTTTTCTTAATTCCCTCCCATCAGCTACTTAAACACATTGATGAGATCCCCTGCCCCAAGTCTTCTCTTCTTCAGGCTGAAGAGTCCCAGCTCTCTGAGCCTTTCCTCGTAGGAGTAATGCTCCATTGTCGTAATCTTCATGGCCCTTTGCTGGATTTATTCCACTAAGTCCCTACCTTCCTTGGTTTGGGGAGCCCCAGGTGTGGCCTCACCAGTGCTGAGTAGAGAGGAAGGACCACCTCCACTGACCTGCTGACAATGCTTTCCCTAATGCAGAGCAGGACACTGGCCTTTTTTTCCTGTGAGGATGCATTTCTGGGTCATGGTCAACTTGTTGTCCACCTGAACCCTCAGGTCTTTACTTGCAAAACTGCTTTCCAGCTTGTCACACCCCAGCCTGTACCTGGTGACTGGGGTTATTCCGCCCCAGATGCAAGACTTGGCATTTCCCCTTGTTGAACTTTGTGATATTAAACAGTACTGGCCCCAGTGGTGAGTGCTGGGGTGCACTGCTAGTGACTGGCTTCCAACTGGACTTTGTGCCACTGATCACAATCTTCTGGATGTACTCTTTCAGCCAGTTGTTAATCCTCTTCATTTGTGTAACCCGTACTTTGTCAGCTTCTCAGTGACACTTCCCAAGATACTTTCTCTTTTTAGGAAGTAAAAAAATAAATAAATTACAATCTAATCTCATAATTTTGAAAATATGCTTCATCATTAATGTTTTTTTGTGGTGAAAAGTGACATTTCCACAGATGTAGTCTTTTCTGTTTGTGTGTGTGTATTTAGAACAGTCTGGCATCCAAAATGTATTTAATAATCTTGGGCCTTGCCTTTAACTCTATGCAGGTAGAAATATTATTAGAATGACTATAATAATTTTAGTGATATTTGCAACAAATGATCCCTTCCCACATATATTAAGGGAAAAAAAAATCTAGTTCTGTTGGCTGCCTGCTAATAAATATGGTGTGGTCTCTGACTTAAATCTTTGTGATACCCTGTCAAAAGCCTGAAGAAATTGTCTCAGGATTTTGTTCTTAGAACAGTGAACAAAGCTGTCAGTTTAGGCAGAACACTGGAAATGCTGAGTATGAATGGAGTCTCTGGCTCTTTTTAGTATTTGAAACAAATTTTTATTTTTAATTGTCCCTGTGTAACTGGAAAGAGCTTTGTGTTTTGAAGAGTGATTTTTTTTTTTTAAGTTTTTCTAGGTTGTTGAAAGGTGAAATTCAGTTAAGTCTTGTAACGAGTGTTTAAAATGCTATCTTTAGTTTAGATTTTGGTGATCTCATCCCTTGCCATTTTAAAGAAGTCTCAATTGTTTTCTGTGGAGTCATTGATGGTAGAATGGCATGTAGAGTTCTGGCTTGTCTTCTGTTGAGTCACTGAGAAAAATTAATCTAGTCTTGTGAGGTTGAATTATGTGGTGAATTGTCTTCCTAACATTAGGTCATGTCTTGCTTCCAAGAAAAAAAATGTGCAGTTGGTTTTTGAATATCCGTAATGAGAAGGTAGAGAGACTGATCAAAGCAATAATGTGGATAATACAAAGTTTTTGAATATGGAGGAATAGTATAATGGAAATAAGAAAAACAGATTGACTAAACTGAGCATCTTTAATCAGTGTTTAATGTGTAAGCTTACTTACAGGTTAAGAGTAGAACTACTACTCCAGTTTAAGTCCCAGTGCCACTAATTAGTGGTAATATGTTTGTACTGTTTATAGACCAACTTGGAGCTAGTTAGTGTGTGTTAGCTCCTTTGCAGGTTTGTAAACATACTTGAGAGCTTGTTTGATTTGCCTACTAGGAATGCAATGCATGCTTGAATAATATATATAATCAGTCTCAGTGTAGTAGTTTTAAAAAGGTTGTTAAATAAGATTTTAGAACCTAATTAACTTTATTTTTATTTTTTTACAGGATGGTTTGAATTCTTTGGTCCTTGATCTGGATTATCCAGCACTGAGGAAGAACAAGAACATCGATAATTTCTTAAATAGATGTAAGTCACAAGTGGCCATTAAACAATGATACTGTTGTGATCTCAGTCATAGGAAGCTGAGTGGTCAGAAATGCATTGCTGATTTTCATTTCACTAAGTTATGTAACTCTGAGCTTCTATATTCAGAATGCTTTGGAGGATCATTTATTACAGAGAAGTCTCATTTTGGGAAGTCATTTTATTGCTGAAAATATGTTGGAAAATACCAGATGTAGATTGTAATTTTTCCAACTGCAGTTGGAAAAATCCTTTTATGTTATTTTTTATCTTAAGTGTGTGCAGCAACATAATTTGTAAAGCATATCCCAGTTATTATTCTTTAGGAATTAATTACTCAAAATGTCAACATTGTATATACAGTCTTATTTAATCTAACAGAGAAGCCTGCTGTTGATTTTTAAAACTGAATTATTACCTTAAAATTTCTTAGTGCGTTTTTGAACCTTTGTGTAAATGTGATTCTCCCCAAATTAATTTTAGACAAGATCTTGGAGTTTATTAAACATATGAAAATGGAAGACTGTTACATCAGAGTAGCTGTGTTTTGTATTTTTTTAAGTGTTTCCTATTCACGTATACAAATAATTTTTTTTTCTTGTAAAAATAGTGGATTATTTGCTTTAAAATGTAAGTTGCAGTGAGTAAGCTGCCTTGGAACAACTGTGTTTTGTAGTGAGCTTATTTTGAAATTTATTTAAGAAAAAAACAAAGAACAAAAACTTTTCTATTTGCATATGTTGAGCGTACTGTAGATGCAGTCTTATAAGCAGTTCCTCTTTTGATTCTTTACTGGTAAGAGCTATGTGTGTCTGCCCTCTATTGCTCCAGAACTCCTTTGAATATCTATCTACTCATGCTCCTCAGTTAAATGGTGGCTGGTGTAGTCATTTGTGGCGAGTTCTTATGTTTGGAATTCAGTGCTGCACTGCGAGGTTTAGCAGAGCCCAATAGCTGGACATGCAGCTTTACAGTTGCCAGTAAAGTCTCATTTGGGGAAGTCACTGAAAACAGAATAAATAAGAAACAGCAGATTAGGAAAGAGGGCATACCTTGGGATTTTTCTCAGTTTGAGTTCCAAGGAATTCAAGCAGGTATTTGTCAAAGAAAGGATAAGGAGCAGCATTTTAAGTAATTTTACTATGAGCAACTCTGTATTGCATGTGTGACGTGAAGGAAAAGCCCTATCTACAGCAAATATGAAAATGACGTAAATGACAGTATCAGTAACTTTCATGAGCTGTTCAGATTCACCTTTACATTACGATATGATTTTTGCAGTAGAACAAAATTAGAAACCTTCTTCTAATCAGAAGATCAGTACCTTCTGGCTCTTAAAAATAGCAACTATGGGAAAGCAGTTTAACCTTGGGAACAGGTTTTTGGTTTTGTTTTTGTTTTTTCTTTTTCTGCAGCCCCTCAGCATTTTTGCTTTGTCTTCTCTTTTCTGAAGGCTGTTGCTCTTTCTCCTTTAGGTTCTTTCCCATTGCTGTATCAAATATTATTAAGTGTCTGATGTGACCTTCAGGCTACCAGCAGTGGCAGAAACCCCAAAATACACTTTATTTCACAATTTTCTTTTGTTCACAATTTTATTACTACCTTTTATAAAAAGTCAGCTGGCAGTTCACAGTTGAAATAGCCAGATACTAGTTAAAAAAAATTCTGAGGTGTGTTTCAGAGAAAATCACAGTAAAGAGTTTTCAGGGGTACACTTCATCCTTACCTGTTGAACTTTTTAAAAAAAAAAAGGCATGGAAGAGCTTACCATTTAGCTCATACATTGGGAGGCTATGCATCTCTTTTAGGAATCACCCATGCAACTTCTCTCCTGTTTCTCTACTGCCTGGAAGAGAATGAAAAATGCTGTTGCATATCTTCTGTGACTTACACTTAAAAAAAAAAAATCTGAAATGAGAATCTTGTAAATATTTGAAGCTTGTAATATTTTGGCATTGCAACTGAAAGAATCAGTGCTGCCACAGCGTTTTGTTTCAAAGTCCTTTGCAACACAGGTGTTTGTGTGGTTTGCTATGAAGCAGACTGGGGAACAGAGCAGAATTAATGCAAAGAGTGGGGCGGTTCATTTGTTTGTTTCGTTTTGTTAAAACTAGTCAAGAAAAAGAAGAGCAAAGACCAGTTTCTGATTTTCATTTTGTTTCACTGATATTTGCACCAACACAAAGGGAGCTGCTTGGGTGCAGGAAAAAAACAGGAGAACAGTTGGGTTCTTACTGGTATTACCATTTTATGCAATTTAAAGTTGCTGAACCTATAGCACCTGTCCTTTTGGAAACTGTCCTGAGGGTAGCAGGTATTAGTGGAAAGGAAGAGTGTACACGGGCTTGCTGAAGCCTCTCACTACCTTGGGCTTGGAAGAAGAGTTGGGAATTGTATTAAGAATTTTTGGAACAGTAAGTTGTTGCTCTCTTAGGTTAGGGAACAGCGAGTTCTTGTCTCTTCTGATTTTTCTCAGCAGCTGAAGAGCTGTAGCAAATGCCTAGATGAGAATTGCTGTCAAAAGGTACTGACAGACTCTGATGGGCTGGCTGTGCCAGGGGCCTGGAGTGTGCATCCCTCCTCAAGGCTTCCTGAGGCAACCGCGGAGAGGTGGCGGGGCCATCGTGTGAGTTAGCACGCTACAGTGCAAAGTGAAGCAGCTGAGGCGGCGGCGTTGCTTATGATTGTTTTAATCCACATGACAATAATTTTATTTTTTTTTGCTCAAAAAAACTGTGGAGAACACTGCAATAATCATCATCCTTTCAGTCAATATAATCACTTAATTCTTTCCCAGTAAGACTTGGAGAAGAAAAATTTTTCTTCTGCTGTATTCCCAGGGGCTTGAATACACCCTATTTCAGACCTACTATAAGTCATTACTAATCAGGTTAATGTTTTATTAATAGCCTATTTTAATTTAAAAATGAAATAGTTTGCATCTCAGCTGAGACATTAATTGACATTCAGCTCAACTCATAGTTTCAAGCTGAAATTCAAATGTTTTAACTCATTTCACAGAGGTACAATTTATTAATTGCCTGTAGTATAGGAGTTTGGTGTATCCTGTTTCTGTGAGCACTTTGCAGAAGGAGACTCTTAGCATGTTTAATATGCAAGAAACTTTTTAACTGCCTGTCCTTCCTTACTATTTTGATTTCCTGCCGCTTTTTCTAAGGCATCGAATCAAAGCAGAGGCACATAAGTATCTCATATAATGCAATCATTTCTTTTCAGTCTTCTGTATTGCTTTAATCAACTGTTAGGATTCTGGTTAAATTTCTGCTTTTTTTGAGTATTCATGGGACAAAAAAGAAGCTTGAACTTTCCAGCATGGGCTTGGTGTATCAAATATTTTATTGGTGTTTTCTTTTCTTCTTCAGTCACCTAGTTTATGACAACAGGTTGAGTAAATTCTTCTAAGTCACTTCAGCCATCTGAGATTTGCCAAGTGTTGAATCATGTCTTAGTGACTTCTGCCTTTATTGGTGGTCTCCCATGCAGGTAGTACGTAGCCTGTTAGCTGCTTTAACTTCTAGGAGCAGAAAGTTAAAGAATTAAGCAACAGTTTTAAAAAACAGTTACAAGTATGTAATCATTTACAATCTTATCATTAGGAGTAGGGGATCATGAAGAATGGATTTTGTGGAAGTTCAAATAGCAGCACAGGGAGTGGTGCCATTCAACAGGCCTGGTACAATCCAGAAGCCTTGAGGCCCTGAATGTATCAGTGACTTCCTATGCTTTATCTAGCATCACTCGAAAACTGGAAACCTCTATTGTTAAAAAGATTTGCTGATGTTTTGGAGGTTGGCAAACTTCTGGAGTGCAATGGCAGTGGACATATTTACAGTAGAAGGAACTTTTAGAACAGGTGTGTCACTCATGCAGCAGCTTTGCTAACCGCCTGAATAAACTTCCTGGAAAGTTGTTTTTGCCATTTACCTCTCCAAGCAGACACTGCTTACTTAGAAGTTTTATCTGTTAATCTTAACTTCTTGCAGAAGTAACAGTTCTGGTTCCTTCCCTTACATTTTGTTATGTCGCTTGAAGTTGCCGAATCATATGCCAGCCGTGTGGTTACCAACAGAAATGCATTATCTGGTATGGTGTTAATGCCTATCATTACTGTAATTCTCTGTATGCCATTACTTCCTGTCTGTGACGCATATGGAATGTCAGATGCCAAGAAGACTCTTAGAAATTTAGTTCACAATAGAACTTACATTGAGTTAAGGAGCTAATTGCCCCTCTGGTTTTCTCTTGGCTTCTTTAAGGCCACTCCTTGCCAGGTCTTTGCAGTCACCTCGGCAGCCTGGGCTCTGGTTCCATTCTTAATGATATTGTTCTGGTAAGAGTAGCGATGGGAGAGGTATCAAATAAGCAACTTTTCCCAAGCAGAGCATGAATCAGAGCCACTGTGTTTAAGAAGTTATATGTCTGTGTTATTAACCACTTTTCCATTTGGGTCCATGATAGATATAAAACAATTCAGTTCTGCCATCAGGCTTACTTCCATTAAGTCAGGGATGTGTCCTCTGCAAGTCAGAGGACTGCTGTTTTCTGTTTCCTGATCTTCTGCTCCTTTTGTCTGTGCAAGACAAAATTCTTCTTGTGTCCCCCTTTCTTTTCTCTGGAGGGGGAAATGCTAGCTTGTCTGAAGCTATGCCCCCTAGTTTCTGCTGCTTCTTCAAGGTCTCCAGCAGCTTCTTGTTCCTCGCTCACCTTTGAACAGCTATTATGTATGCACCCCAAATTATTTCAGTCTTCCTGTTGTGCATTTTGTTTGGTTTTGGGCGGGTGTGGGATTGCAGCACTTCCTGGCTGTACTTCAGTTTAACTTCTGGCTAGACTTTTGCCTAGGGCAGCAACTTTTGACTTAATGTACTCCATAGCAGCACTCATTGACTGTCTGGTCTATGGGGATAAAATTACATTCCCTTGCATTTTTAATCTCATATATACATACCCCAGAACTGACTGATACGTGTTCTTTTTAACTTTTGAGAAAATAACCTGGATTTGAACATCCTTTTTTTCCTTTAAACAGCAGAAAAGCTTGGTTTTCTCCTCCTACCCACCCCCCTTTATTCTTCTAGTCATGCATATATTCCATTTTCACAAGCACTTGTAACCTTCAGCCACATTCTTGCTGCCAGCTGTCAGTGACTGATCCAAACACACTGCCCTTTCAGAAAGTGTAGCTTCATTTGTTTAAAGGTTATAGTGCCATTTTCAAGCAGTAAATCAAAAGCTGTCTTTAAACACTTGCTATCTAGCATTCCTGGTCCTTCCTGGGTTAAAGAAGAAACCTGAGTCATAGGTGATGACCTTCTCACATTTAGGACTTTTACTCAAGCGTCACAGTATTTTATAAGATTCTATTATATTCTGGGGCTGGGGAGGCCATCTAATGTTTTCCTTTAAACCTAACATTTTTTTCTGCCAGGCTTCATGCTGTTGCAGTCTCACGAGGCTGTAAGATATAGTCATGGTATCTGTGCATACAGATACCACAAATGTACATACTCATCTATGTGAAACCTTCTGAAAATTCAGCTACTGAAAGCATAATGTTGGAAAGGTCTCCTGCACCTTGAATTAGATCTTGTTATGTGATACATGAACAAAATCATATGATCCAACATGTAATTACAGCATTGCTTCAGGGTTTCTCTGAGCTTGCCTTCTTGCAGCCTTGTTTTTGTTTCAGGTTAGTTCTACTCTTTGATTATCTGTTCCATATCTGTTAAATTTTATGACAAAATAGCCAATCCATCTGTATAACTGGTACTTCCACAACACCTGCATCCCTAGATGATGGTTATTATATTTAACTAAGATTATTATATCTCAGTTAAATTAGGAGGGGGAAACCTCATTGCTTTCTACAGCTTCCTGAGGAGAGGATGTAGAGAGGGAGGTGAAGCTGATCTCTTCTCCCTGGTATCCAGTGATAGGGCACGTGGGAATGATTCAAAGCTGCATCAGGGGAGGTTTAGACTGGACATGAGGAAGCATTTGTTCACCATGAGGGTGGTCGGACAGGGGAATAGGCTTCCTAGAGAGATGATCAATGTCCCAAGCCTGTCTGCGTTTAAGAAGCATTTGGGACAATGCCCTTAATAACATGCTCTAACTTTTGGTCAGCTCTGAATTGGTCAGGCACTTGGACTAGATGATTGTTGTCAGGTCCCTTCCAACTGAAATTTCTCTTCTCTTCCTCTTCTCTTCTCTTCTCTTCTCTTCTCCTTCTCTTCTCTTCTCTTCTCTTCTCTTCTCTTCTCTTCTCTTCTCTTCTCTTCTCTTCTCTTCTCTTCTCTTCTCTTCTCTTCTCTTCTCTTCTCTTCTCTTCTCTTCTCTTCTCTTCTCTTCTCTTCTCTTCTCTTCTCTTCTCTTCTCTTCTCTTCTCTTCTCTTCTCTTCTCTTCTCTTCTCTTCTCTTCTCTTCTCTTCTCTTCTCTTCTCTTCTCTTCTCTTCTCTTCTCTTCTCTTCTCTTCTCTTCTCTTCTCTTCTTTCTATTCTTATTCCTATTCTATTCTTATTCCTATTCTATTCTTTTCATCTTAATCTTCTAATAGAGCAAGTAAGATTTCTCCATCCTCAGCATTTCACAGGGATGATAAAACTGGTAACTTCTCAGTTGATATCTTGCTTCCTGTCTAAGTTCTCATGATTCACTGTAGAAAACAGCCTCAGAAGTCTCTCAACTCTTTTTCCTGTTCATACTCTCGATTACTTCAGTCTTACTGATACACAAAATGTAGCACATTTGTCTACTTTTGAGGTTTTAGTTACCTCTGTCCTTACAACTTTACTAGCAGACTCTTTTTTTCCTCATTATTAACTTTTTTTTTCTAAATCTCTCCACTCCCCCTTCACACCTAATCTTTTCCTCAGAAGAGTAAATTTTTAGTTGCATTTTTGTGTTCCACAGGTTAAGAAGGACCTCTGGAGGTCAACTGGTCCAACTATCTGCTCAAAACCAAACCAGTTTTGATGTTAGATTATTCAGGTCCATGTGCAGTTGCATTTTGAAAATTTCTGAAGACAGAGATTTTGCAGCTCTAATGGACAGTCCGCTCCGTTCTCCAGTTCTAGGGATTCTTTCCTACAAAGTAGGATTTCTGATGTTCCAACTTGTCTGTTACCTCTTGTCCTTTCACTTTGCACCTTAGAAGTGAAACCGCCTTTCAACTTCTATTAAGGTCAACCATTTAGACTTCTCTAAGCTGAACAATTACAGTTCTCTCAGCTGCTCTATGAGCGTAATGTGGTCCCACCCTCTAAGCATCTTGGTGGCTTTCCATTAAGCTGGGCAATGTTCTGATATTTGTCTCGCACTGAGGAGCCCAAAGCTAGACATACCATTCCAGATGTGGTCTCACAAGTGACAGACAGAGGGGAAAAATCACTTCCCTCGGCTTACCGGCTACGTGTTTACCAGTGCAGCCTTGTATTCAGTCAGTGCAAAGGCTTGCTGCTTGTTCCAACTTGTTAATCTTGTTGTCCACAAGGGCACTCAGGTCCTCTTTCTCGAGGTGCCTTCTAGCAGGTGAGTACAATCCTATACTGTTGTGTGGTGTCATTCCATCCCAACTATAGGATCCTGCATTTTCCTGTGTTGAACTTCCAGAGGTTCCTGTCAGCTCATTTAGCCATTCTGCCTGGGTTTCTCCTGGGAGCAGCTCTGCCCTCCAGTGTATCAAATTTTGAACTTTGAACCACTGACCATGACTTCAGCAAGTTTTCCACCTACCTTGTAGTTTCTCTGTGCAATCTGTGGGCCTGGTTTGGCTACAAAGATACTTTGAGTTATTGTGTTGAAAGTCATGATACAGTCAAGGAAAGGAAATGTGCACTGTTCTCCCCTTGTCCACTAAGACAGACATCTTGTCAGGGAAGGCAATCAGGTTAATCAAACACGGTTTGCGCTTTCTCGATCCAGTCTGGCTGTTCCCATCCTTTCTTGTGCACCAGGTGTTTGTAAGTGGATTTCTGAATTATTTGCTCCATAGTCAGCATGGGCAGTGAGATTTGGCTGCTGTTCCAGCTTTTTGGATCATCCATGTTGCCTTTCTAGAAGATGGACGTTTCCCCTTTACCAGTCATCAGGAGCCTTCCCAAGTTGCCAGGACCTTTCAAAGGTGATAGAGAACAGCCTGGTAATGCTGTTGACTGGCTCCTTCAGCATACTCGCATTCTGTGTCATCTCACTGTCTGGTGTGTGTCAAGTTTGCTTTATTGGTCCTTAACTCTGACTTCCTCTACTGCAACATTTCTCTGCCCCACACTGCTGCTAGCTTTGGGGAGCTGGGAGGCCTGTGAGTAGAGCTTGCCAGTGAAGTCTGAGGCAAAAAAGGCAATGAGTACCTTGATCTTCTCCATGTCCTTTGGCACTAGATCACCTACCCCGCTGAGAGCAGCGGGCCCACATTTGCCTCATTCTTTCTTTTATTGCCAGTGTATTTATAAAGGCTCTTGTTTTCCTTCATAACCCTGCCTAGTTTCAATTCCCACTGTGCTTGGCTTTTCCAATTCCATCCTTGGATGCTTGGAAGATTCCTGCTGGGTAGCCCATCCCTGCTTCCATGTTCCAAACTTTTGCTTTTTGTGCTTAAGTTGAGGCAGAGATTGCCCATTCAGCCAAACTGGCTCTCTGCCATGCCTGCTCGATTTCTAGCTAACTACAACAGACTGTTCTTGCATTATGAACATGTCAACTTTGGAGATCCACCCACTCTTCTACCCTCCGCAGCAGCTTCCCACAGGATCGTGCCTGTGAGTTCCCTGAACAAGCCATAGTCTGTTTTCCTGAAGTCCAGGGTCTGCAGTTTCCCTTCCTCAGTTCTCTCATGGTCTTAAATTCCACCATCTCACAGTTGCTTCAGCCAAGGCTGCCAGAGACTTTGTCATCCCTGACCAGTTCATTCTGGTTTGTGCGTAACAGATCAGAGTGCCTTCCTGACTGGGCTTGTTGCTCACTTGGGTCAAAAGAAATGTTCTTGATGGTCCCACATCTCCTGGATTGCTTGTATCTTGCCAGGTTGCTCTTCATGAATATGTAGGAATGGTTAAACTATTTACTAGTTGTTCATTACCATTAACTCCCTGCTGACGATGTCATCCTTAATGTCATACTGAATTAACTATATCTCTGATCCTTTTTATCCTGTGTTCAGATCTGAGATCCTCTTTAATGCCTTTCTTGGGATCAAATTCCATGGTCTTTGACCCTAAACAGGGATCTCACAATATACACCTGTACTCCTCTCTGAATATAATGATCTACAGCTTTTCATACAATTTCATGCTCTTTCTTGGCTAGAAGTCTTGCTCTAGACAACCTGTTTTGCATTGTTTTGTTCTTCCTCTAAGCAGTTGTGGGGGTGGTGTCAAAGCTTGTCACACTTAAAGATTACCTCCAGTATTATGGATTCCATTCATTGTTTTCATTATCTTTTGTCCTTGTAATAAGAATAGATTTTTTAAAATGCATTTAGCCAGGAATGCATTCACTAGCATGCTACATTTACAAAATTAAAGAGTCTAGGACCTTGCATGTTTCTAGAATTTGTCAGAGGTCAGAATTTCACTGGTTTCCCTTACAGATTCCCACAACTGCCAACAAGAAAAATACTGGACAGACCCTATTTGCAGAATATTGCACCAGAGAATACTTGAACAGAGCATTGTAGACCTAATTTTAAAAAGTGTAGAACTACACACACAGTGAACTCTAAAAAGCACTTTGAGATGACCAGCAGTTATGTAGACATACATAAACTTGAATTAATATTTCATATGGAATGAATGTCTGGATCTGAAGTCACATCCCTGCATGCTCTGAAGCTGTACACGAAGGTTACCGAGTTGTATTCCTCACCATTTAACTGCTGTTAAACCCTCCAAGTGTGTAGGAGCAGCTTGTACCTTTAGTGCTTTTGTGTGTACCAGGTACTTTCATGCTCCTACGTTATCAGCAGAGTGTCGGTGGATCCTGGCAGCACAATGGGTGACAAGGAATAATTGGCTGAAAATTCAAGACAGACATATCAAGTTCTTTTAGCTGCCGGAGTCTTCCTGTAAGCTTGTGAATGGTAATTAGAGGTGTGAAATGAGAGTCAGTAAAATCCAAGAGACATTTCAGTTGTTGCAGCTAAAGGTAGATGGTTAATGGTTTCCAAACAGTGATGAAAGGCTATACTAATAGTGACTGCAGATTTCAAGAATTACCAAGAAGGCTCTAAACATTTAAATAAAAGTAACTTATTTTGATTCTTAATGAAAAATGTTAGAGAAGATTCTTGAATTCTGTTAATACATGCATTATCACAACTTTTATTTGACATGTTTTAGATGAGAAGATTGTGGAAAAAATCCGAGCTTTACAAATGAAAGCTGAAGACTATGATGTAGTGAAAGTGATTGGAAGAGGAGCTTTTGGAGAAGTGCAGCTGGTAAGAATGTAACAATTTAATGATTTACAGCTCTAGCCAAAACCTTCCTCAGTCTTGCATGCTTTATATGTAAAAGTTCATTCTTACAAAGAGTGTTATTTTCATTGTGTCATGAGGTCATTTCTGCACATAGTAAATAGTACATCCAAGTTTAAAGCATGTCAGATTGGAAGGGAAGGATTTGGGAAGCAGCTTGCTAACCTTTGATCAAAATGGAAAAGACAGTTCATGGCAATTCTAAGTTTTTTTGCCTGCAAGCATCACTGTATAATAAAATTTTCCTATGAAAGAGCAAGCTAATAGTGTAACAGAAAAATTTTGTTTGATTTTATAATTGTGATGCTTGCATTGTATTTAACTGATATGACTCCTGCAAGATTTTTTAAGACTCTTTTCTCAGCATTGTCCACTCAACATTGTATCATATATCATATCTAATGTAAGAAAGTGATTACTTTTATATTGCAGAGAAATTCTGTTTTAAAAAAAAAAGGAATCAAAATACAAAAAGTAACTTAGTCTATCATGCATAGTCTGTTTTTAATTTAATTTTAATTTTTCCTGGTCTTCCAAGTCATACTGTGTGATAAATAACACAAAAATGTGAGCATATATATAAGATGAATTCGTATGTCAATTTTGAAATAAGCTATGGATTTAAGCACCAAATAGTGTCTGAGAATACAAACACCAGGGACAAGTTATCATGAACTAGCAGATAACTCTATCAGCTGATCCATGATAATTTCCTCTGTCAGCATTTTTAGAGGAAGAGGGATGTGAAGTAAGTCAGTGGAATGGGGAGCAAGTGATTTGCAGCAACTGAAGCTTGTTCTCTTATTACCACAAAGTAAAAGAAATTACTTGTTTTGCTTGTGCCTTTTGACATGGAACTGACATTTTACAATTCTGTGTTAATTTTACTAAGAAGCTGGGAAAATCATGCTGTCTTGTAATGTAAAGCAATTTTGGAAAATACAAAGATGTTTTGGAGTTTTGTTGAGGAATGTGTCAAGATCTTAGCTCTGAAGTGCTTACAGGAGGTACACACTGTATAATGGCAATGCATTTATTATCCATTTATGAAATTATTTGTATTTTCTACATTAGTATTGGTGAAATTGCTTGGAACTGGGGAAGAAAACCGCTGCGACTAGCCTAACACTATTTGAATGACTCATGGATAATTTGCAAATTTAGATGTAATTCATGTGGCAGTTAACAACATTTAATCAGCAATTTTTATACATTTATCTAGCTTTTTAAGGCAACTTCATCCAAGTGTGGCAACATGAGAATGTAGCTGCCTTTTCCCTATTTCTTTCTGGGTCATTTGCACTTTGTTTTTATCCAGAAGAATTTAAGAAGTATGAAGAGGAATATTTCCAAATTTTCCCATTTTCAACCAAGACTTTCAAAAATTAATGTGTGTCTATGTGGTTTTTATATCCTTGCTGTCAAGAGATTAAAAGCAAAACCAAAACCTTCAAACCTTGAAAACCTTGCTTATTTGAGAAGAGGCTGCTGCAGCGAGCTTTGTAAGAAAGCAGTCTACTCTGTCTTTTCACTGACAGTCACATCAAATGGTTTGTTTTAAAGTCTTTTATTAGACATGTTTATCATTACATATGTGTGTGTATATATATCCACTTATAGTACCTAATAGAGGTGCTCCTTTTCATGCACTTGCATGGGAAGTCAGTGAAGAATCAAGTTGTAAGAAGCAAAGTTCTTCTGTTTGCTGGGGGGGAAAGATGAAGAAGAGAATATCCCAGTAACAGAAGGCATGTGCATTATTTGAATGTCACACTCATATCTTTGCTGGAAGCATCCAAGAGAATTGTATTTTTAATGTGTTTCAAAAATCAAAATACATTGTTTTCATATATGTTTCTAAGAACTTAAGGATTTTTCTAAATAATTTTAATTTTAACATTTCATTTAAAATATAAGTTCTTAATTTGTACTGGCTTAGAATGGAAACTTTTTTTTCCACTGTGGCATGCACAATTTAAAATCTAAAGTAGAGATGATTTTTCACAGTGTATGCACTGCAGTTAGGTAGTTTGAGGGGTCTGAAGACAAACTTCTCGTTTGCTTCATCATTATAATGTAATGATAAAATGCCTAGTAACTTGGTCATATAATGATGGGGATGTTTTTTGTTGTTGTTATGGGGATTTTTAAGTTCTTTAAATGAGCCCTTCAAGCCCCCAAATAAAAAAAGCTAAGAATGCTTGGTACTGGAAAGGAACTTCTGCGTGTTCATATAGAGTTCTTCTGTACTTCATGCCAACTTAAAAGAACGGTATTTTTTCTGGAATGTAGAAACATAGGTAGAAATCATGATATTATGCAGTCTTACAGCTAAAAAGCAGTGGGTTAATAAATACAACTGTAGATCTGAACTAATATTAGCTGGTGATGAGGGCATACATACTTAGATTTTTTGCCTCACAAGGTATGATACAAGTTTAAACTATTGAGCTAAGCTATATCTATTTCTACTCCATTCAGAATGTTAACACCACAGTTGCAGATGATAGATTTGCAGTAATCATAATATTTTGCAACACATTCTGTGATCAAAATAGAAATTTGCTTCAGTGAGGGCTAAACGCAGGAAGAACCATAAATAAAACATGATTAAGTATATGGGTTAAATTCATGAATGTCATGTTATCAGTGTGTGCTGTTGTGCATAAATATTTGTAGCACAAATATTTGTTAAATGTTTGTTATAGCTAAATATAACAAGCCAAAAAATGATTATGTTAATGTACAAAATAAAATAGTCAGCTGTGACCTCCTTCATTTCGTTTCCCCCAAGCTTTCTGCTCCAGTACAACATTTTCTTGTGAAAGAAGTGCTGTGATCAGGTTTCCAGATTCTAGCAAGAAAGGAAAACACATTCTCTGCCGTTGTGTCTTACACCTAGATTTTTTTAAAAAGGCCTTGCTCTTCCCCTCTTCTTCCCCTCAAAGAATTAAAAAATTCAGTCCAGTAAAGAGAGATCAGATGACTCTGGTCTGAGCATCTGACTTTGGTGGAAAAACAATTTCCTTCTAACTCCAGAAGTATTAAAACCTACTCGTGAGCTCTGGCCTCTGGCTTTGCTGTGTCTGTAGCAAAGGGGAAAGCTAAGAAAATAATCACCAGCTGCCAGATCGCCGTTTCTCTTATGCGGTGCCGTGGATAGAAGTGACTGGTGTCTAGGGCAGACAGAAAAATTGAATTATGGTGCTTAATATGTTACTTGTGGTTTATGCAGAAACAGTAATTTATGAGAGCACATCCTGAGTACCTCTCGCTTGTTTTCACTTGAGGAAAGATCCTCTTGATTTGAAATTGAAACATATCCTTTAGTTCCTTCTCCCAGGTCTAATCGCAATGTATTGTAACATTGCAGTGACACAGCAGAATGATTTGATTATGTACTGGAATAGAAAACTAAAGCAAGGCCAAGTCTTCTGTGTATTTGGGTAGTAAAGAATGATCTGTGTGATAGTCTTTGTGATTTCTCAGTGTTGCAAACAAGCGGTTGTCATGGCCTGTGTAAACAGGTGCTGGTTATTTTTTTCCATTAGGTGCTTTGTTTATTAAGTTTATTTCCCCAGCCACTGCTGATGTACACTTCTGTAATAATGCAAATAGAGCAGTCATGGTCTATTATCTGAAAATTTGTCTGGACATGAATTTTGGTACCATATCTGTAATCATTTCTTATGACTCTATTAAGTATTAGGGTATTTGTGATTTATTTCAAACCTTAGAGTTCATTTCACAACTCCAGTCTAGGATCTTAATTTTCTTTTATCATAATAATACGGTACCATTATCAATACTAATACTCAACCTGATAACTTCAAGTGGATATGTTATTTTCTTTGCCTACAGATTGTCTTCTGACATGAATGCTGTAGAAATTATGGATGCATTTTGTGTGTGCTTGTTTCTTGAAACTCTTAGATTGCTGAAGCAGAGTAGAAGGAAATTCTTATTTCTTAATGCGTTTTCATAAGTTAAATGAGGCCATGTTACTCAGTGCTGATGGCATGAAGGGATTTTCCTACCTATTTTGAGAGTTACTCTGGTGAGCTGTGGTTTAAATTTGGCAGTTCATTTAAACAGTTGGAAGAAATTGAAACATCATGACAGTTTAATACATGAATAATCTGCTATATGAGCCAATATATGTATGTACAAATATAGTTCTGGGGTAAAGCACAGTGGCTAGCAGCTGAATAGGCTGTCTCCAGGGGCCATGATTGTGATATAAGGAGTAATATCACCGATGGGTCTGTACACCTGTAAGCGTGCCAAGACACACTCAGTCTTTGGGTGTGCCGGTATGCTAGTTGTTGCTTTGGTTCCGTGATTTTTGTACAGAGAATGAACTTATCTTGACACTTTCTCAAGAAGTAGTTTAGCCTACTAATAACCTATAGGCACTACCTTAGAGAGGTACACAGACTGTGATTTCTGGTCCCCCTACCTCTGTTCACTTTGCTTCTCCTACACATGAGCTTGCTTCAGGCTATGCTGACTTGGAGACTTTTTTTTTTCTTCCCCAAGAAATGGGAGACAATTACTCTTGTAAATTAAGGTGGATATGGTAACTGCAGCCAGGCAAGAAAGAGTGCACAATGCTTTTAGGAATTGTAAATTAACAGATACATTGCAGAGCTTTATGTGAACTTTCACAGAAAATGCATCTTTGGTTAAACTATATTTTTGAGGTCGCTGGTTTTCGTGTTTCTTCTGGTTTTGAGCAGGATTACAAAAACTCTACTTCATGGAGTATAGTTTGTGGTGTACCACCAAATCTTTGAAGTAATCCCATGTGGGATTAGTAAATAGGAAGGAGGTAGCGTTTAAAATCCTTTTTTTTAGGACACCTTCACTAGCTGGTTAATTGTTAATGTCTTAAAATATACAGGCTTATAGAGTTGTTTATGTAGGTAACTTGTTTATGTTCTGGTGTTTGGTTTGAGGTTTTTTGGGGCCTAGATATACAGAAGGTTTTTGGTTAGTGTCAAACTGCAAGATACTAATCCTAAAACTTTTGTACCTATATCTTGAGAGCAAAAAGCCCCAATTTCAAGAATAGTTCATAAATAATCGTGTTTCTGTTCATGTTCTAACTCTTTCCAGGATTCCCACACACACACACCTGATGATTCTGTTTCTAGAGATCATTCCTGTTGGCTTCAGCAACATTAGTGTTTACAGCTCCTCAGAAGGAGGAGACTGATGATCCCAGAATTGTAGACCAAATAGGTGCCTCTCTTGCTTTGCACTGCAGACATAATGGACCTTATACATTTACAGCTGTTCAGGAAAAGAGCCTACTAAACATTCTTTCAAGTAGTGTAATTAAACTCGGACATTGTGTAAAACTAAGAGGTTGGGGGATATGATTTATTTTACTAAATGTGAGGTTTTTAAATACACCAGAAAACCATAGCCATTTGGTTCTGATTTCACAAATTAGTCCACTGAATTTTTTATTTTAATGTGAAGAAAATATGCAGAAACTTAAGATGCCGTTAATTTCTTTCTTTCTGCTGACTCAGACATCTTGCAGCTGCATGCTTCTCACCTTGATTTCTGCAAGGAACACTCAAGAACGTTAAGAAATCCACAGTCCTTTAATAGTTTCATAAAGTAGAATAAATCTCATGTTGTTTCATTAGCGGAGTAATGACTTTATAGTTTGTATTTTAAGGATTTTGTTTCATGTCCATATTCAGATGAAGTTTTAAAAAATACTTCACATTTTTTCATAGAAGTTTTAATTTCAGTTTTCCAAGAAGATTTATGTTACTAATTTTACACAATTTGAAGTGAATTTAAGACCTGCTTAGGAAAAGAAATAGGAGCAATCTTTTTTTGAAAAAGAAAAATTGGAAGAGGCTGAAGTTGGATTGCTTGCAGAATTTCTGACATGAATGAACGCAAAGGATAGATGGTGTTCAAAATAAGAAAATATAAGCAGAATTAAGTTTTATTTCTCCTTACACAATGGAACTTTTGAAGGGGGAATAGATCAAGCATTTCCTTTTTCCTCTGTAAACAGAATTATTTCATCTGTTGTTTTTAGTGTTCTGGGTGATTTGAAGTAATCATGTTGACACAGAAAATGTTAAGAGCCCACTTCTTTAGAGAAAGACAATAATTTTCTCATTCCAAGTTTTGGGTTGGATTTATTCTTTTTTGGTTTGGTTGATTGGGTTCCCCCCTGCCCCCAGTTTCAATTTGAGTAAGCAGACTACTGGAGTCAGCTCTCATTTTCACGCTTATAGCCGTAGTGAGGAAGAACATATGCTTGTACAGGTGCATCTTCAATTAAACAGCTACCTCTTAAGAGCTCCTGCAGCCCCAAAGCACGTCCTTCGTGTGGCTCTGCAGCTTCTCTTCTGGGTTTGCAGTGGCAGCTGCAGCAGTTGGCCAGGCTCTAGTATAACTTCCTTCATTTGGCATCCTTCTTGTTCCACCCTTGCTATGTTTTTTGGAGCAGCTGTTAGGTTTTTATTTCCAGCTTTGGAAGTTCTCTAGTCCTTACTGTGTAGAAAATTGGGTATATGAAGACGTAGAGGCATTGCATTCCAGAAAGCAGTTTGCACATAGGAGAAATATACTATGCTGGTATTCAATTTTTTCACAAGGCATTTTAAAAAAGTTGTGTCTCTTCTTTCTCAATCACCAGGTTCGCCATAAAATGACACAGAAGGTTTATGCAATGAAGCTACTTAGTAAATTTGAAATGATCAAGAGGTCAGATTCAGCCTTTTTCTGGGAAGAAAGAGATATCATGGCCTTTGCCAACAGTCCCTGGGTGGTTCAGGTAAGGAAGCTATGTAAGAGTAATATAATAATAATAAAGCCATAGATCTTTCCCAGTGTTGAACTGGTTTTGATTTTATATCTAAATTCAAATAATGGTTTAGGTTCAGATTTTAGTCTTAAAAAATACGTATTTACAGCAATTCCACTGACTTTTGTGTATTTGACTGAGCTAGAAAGTAGATTAATTTACATTTTAGTCAATACAAATGCATCATAAAACAGAAGTAAACAGATTTTTGAATTATCCACATAGTTATTTGGAGTAATAGGGAGGTTACCTTTCCAGCTAAGAAGAATTCTGTATAGAAGTGTAGAAACAAATGTCGACAGTATTTCCAGTCTTCCCTCATGATACAGTCAGTTGATCACAGGCAATTAGTATTAAGTCCTTTAAGTAGTTACTGGTTTTTTAGCTGCGATTTGGTAGATGGATGAGTGTACACTCCTGGTCTCTTGCAAGACAGGAGGTTGTAGCAGTGGTTTGCTTGAAACCATCTTCTGTTTAGTGGTGTTCAATTCAGTTCTGGTGAGTTACTGCATTTCAGCTCAGAAGTGATATCCTGGTAATGGAGAGTTGACAACTTGAGCTGGTCTTGAGCACAGTTGCTTGCAGCTGTCTCATAACATGTATCATCATCGTGTTTGTAATATGAATTATGCCTTTGGGAGGAATTAGTACTGAATACTGCAATTTGCTGTAACTGGTAAATTACACCAATTAATGAGTAGTGAAAGCATATGCTTAGACAAATTGTTAGTACTTAATTTTGTTAAATAATTAATACATTTAAATGCTCTCATATATATTGCCATGGTTCTGTGTATTTAATAAGTAAACACTGGCCTTAAGCTTTCCATATATTCTTCATAACACTTTACCTCAAATAAGAAATGTTATACAAGGTTTTTTTATCTAGATGTTTCACCCTTCTGTGCATATTCTGTGTTCTTGCCTATATTCAACAGAATAACTTAACCAAATAGGTGAATTTTTATTCAGTTCTTTTTTTTTTTGTTCTAATGGAAGTAGTTGTCTAGAATTATTTTTAGTTTTCACGTGCAGTTGAAAGTAATGAGAATTGTATGACACTCAGTTTTCAAAGGAAGGTGTAGCAAGAGAGATATAAATGTGTGTATTTGTAAATAGCAAATGAATTAAAGTATAGTTGCAGTTGTGCCTTCTATGATGAAGTATATTAGTGTGATATATTTAGGTAATGTAGTCCAGTGGGATAGGACATTGAGCTGGTTTTAAGAAAATATAGGTCCTGTTCTGAGCTAGAAACTGGGACAGATCACGCTGCTTCTCTGTGCCTTCTTTTTTTATGGGAAAAACAAGCAAAACCAGAGCCCTAGATAATTTTGACTTCTTTTTTTTAAAGAAATCTCTTGAGGGCAATAATGAAAGTGCTATAAAGGCATAGCATTGTTATTTATAATTACGTTATATTAATATATCTTTACATATGAGAATATAGACTATTTTGGATTTTAATTTAGATTTTAATGACCAATATATATGTATTAAAATGTATATTTATAATATAGCTGTTCTGTCACTAATACACAATAAATTTTAATCTAAAGGTCAAATCTCCTTAATAACATTGCTGCCTTTAATGGTTCCTCACCTCCACAAACTCCCTGTTTTTTATTTCCTCCTTTCAATACATCCTCTTTTTCAATTTCCTTTGAATTTTGTGTGGGTAACTTAGATGTGAATGATTTTAGTTTTTAATGTAAAGAAGCAGCATTCCTTGAGAAATCAGGTGAGAGTCTTTCAGAGACTTTTTCACACCAGTCATTAAACATTTAATAGTAATGCTTTTTGCTGGTTTGGGCCATTTTAAGACCTGGTGGTCACTGGGTGAAATCTCTGAAACCTCATCACTCCGAGTCTGAAATATATTTTAAGGAAACTAAACTTAGTTTCACTGTCATGCCAGTAGGACACATACTAGCTGCAACCTATGCCAGACTGTTATTTTGTTAATAAGGATAATTTATTTCTATTGTGTTATAGTTGTCTTCAGGAACATTTTTGTTTCTTTCTAATTTCAATATATGTGTTGATTTAGGACAAAATCAGTAGTGACAAGTGTTTTTGTAAATATGTATGAGATAGGGAGATTTATAATAAACAGAATTTAGAAACAGCCTAAGATGCTATTTATAGCTAAGCTATTTTTAAGTCAGTATATGACAGTTTCTCAGATCTGATATTTTGCATTTTGACTCAGTAATCCTTTTTAATGCCAAGAAACGTGGGTACATAGAAGCTCATACTACTGTAATAATCAGGAAATCTTTTTTTGCTTGGGAGGGTTTTGAAGTTCAGTAAATTTCAAAGTACTGCCATCATCAGTAAAAAAAATGTAGATTATCTGAATATAAAAAATAAGGCTATTTTACATCAATCTTGAAAACATATGCTCAGATTTAATGAAACTTCAAGATAAACCAATTTATTCTTTCCTAGCTGTCTCTGAAAACTAACATGTGCTTTTTTATTTTCCTTTTTTTTCAATATTGCAGCTATTTTGTGCCTTTCAAGATGACAAATACTTGTACATGGTAATGGAATATATGCCAGGTGGAGATCTTGTAAACCTTATGAGCAATTATGATGTGCCTGAGAAATGGGCCAAGTTCTATACAGCTGAAGTTGTTCTTGCTCTTGATGCAATTCACTCCATGGGCTTGATACACAGAGATGTGAAGCCTGACAATATGCTTTTAGATAAATATGGGCATCTGAAGCTGGCAGATTTTGGCACTTGCATGAAAATGGATGAAGTAAGTATGCAACTGAATAATTTATCATCTATAAAACTGTAATTCTAAGCTTATTTTCTTATGAATTATAATACCCAAAGGAATATTCATCAAATGGTCTACTTGGTTGGAAAGCTGTTCCTCATCTCCTAATTTTAAATACGAGGGTACTTTAAATAGTGAAACCTTTTCTATAATAAACTGTTTTGGCACATGGAAGAAGCATGTAAACTTTTTGTTATTTTCAAAAGCATGTCTGTTTATGAATTTTTGAGGTCAATTTTTTTTCACCAGATGTCTGAAAAGCTTATGAGACAACTTCTAGTTTCAACATTGGTAACCTTGGAGTAGTTCATAAACTGGCATTTTTCTGGAAATGAAATTATTTTATAGGCAAGATACAGTCCCTCTTGCTTTTTTTTACTGTGTCTAATTGTTCTCATAGCATCCTCTAGTGGTCACTAAAATGAGGTCACAGTAAGGCAGCAGTAGTATGTGATACATTGATTACAATTTTATGTTAGTTGTTTGTCAAGTTGTCATACATTTTAATTGTCCAGATTTTACCATGTACTACGAAATACACAGTTTTCTAATGAGATTTTATAAGTACTTCATTTTTAACAGGAAGTAATACTTTAAATCTCCTTTAATAATATAAAGTTACCTTTTGTAGCTTACACTTCTAAACTTTTCCCTGACAATGTTATGCTGTAATTTACCCCGTATGTTCTTCCTGTGAAAAATTGTAATGGATTCTAAAAAACCTGTGTACAAATGTGTGTTATGATTTGCCTGGCCTTTGAAAGGTTTCTATATTAATGTTGGCAATGATGATCCTTTTAAGCTTATTTACTTTAAAATGTTAGGGGTTTTTTCCTGTATTGTTTAGGCAGTACTTGGTATAATCTCTGCAATCTACCTAATTTGCATTTGCATCATTAAATTAATGTCTCTTCAGCTGTATCCAGAAGTATTGCCTGTCTCTGGTTAGGTTTGGTTTTGTTTTTTTTTTTCTTTCCTATGACTATATTAACTTAATTGAACAACTACAGCTGTTTATTGAGGTTCAGTAGCCTATTTAATTTTTCTGATATTGTAGTTCTTATCTTAAAGAAAGGCAGATAACTTGTTTACGTTCAGTTTGATGATTTACTTCCTATATTTTAGGGGACAGCATTTATTTTAATTGAAAAAATCAGAAGTAGTGTTTGATCTCTTAATTTAGGCCTTAAAAAATTATTCTTGGTTTTGAGCCAATAGACTGTAGATCTTAAGAGAATCTGATATTCATCAAAACAGACAATAAAAAAAGCATCAAATAGTTCATAATATAAATCTACAGAAAAGAGATTATCCTTTATGCTGTTTTAGGGATCCTAGAAATGGTGAACGTGAGCCTTTTTTATCTTTGTTCTTTGTTGTTGTTTTTAAAACAAAGGAATACTAAAATGTGGTTGATCATATTATAAATGCGAAAAGTGCATGCGCTTTTCTTGTAAAGAGTTATAGTGCGCCCCAGCTTGGACTGGGCATCATCAGTGAACCAGTGCTCTCCTAAATAAGTTAATTTTTTTAACAAATTACATTTTAAGTTCTTCATGTTTCTCAGATTCAGTGGAATGGCAAAAATTTTTTTATACAGGAAGTTTTAGAAGTTGAGAGGTTCTGGATTGTCTCCAGATATCATGCTACTTCTTACAAAACATGAACACATCCCATCTGTGTAAATATAATATTGGTGTTGGCAGGGTGATTTCTAGAAAATACATGCTTACCCAATATTTACGTATTTTTTCTGATTTGGAGTTCTTTTAGCAGTTGTGCACATTAGCATCTTCATTATGCTGTTGAGAGCCCAGGAAAGTTCTGCTGCAATTTGGTGAGAGACCTTTTTTTGACCTTTGCTGTGGAATTGAATTCAGTGTCCTCTTAAGTCTTCCAGGCCAGTCTAGACACTTGCAGCAGAATTCCTCCTTACCAGTATGTGAAAAGAATAGCTAGATGTTTTGGTGATCTTTTCTAAGATAAAAGGAATTGACCTGTTAATGTAACTTGGTTGTGATAGCTTTGGGATTTGTGGGGTGTTTTGCTTCTTTTGCCTTTTTTAAAACCTGCAACAAGATGAGTATTTCTATAATTGAATATGGTGTTGGCGTCAAAGGTTTAGTAGGAATTGTGGTTCCCTTTTGGTATTTAGATAGGATAAGGTAGCCCAGCTCAGGTTTCACCAGACTCTGATCTTCAGGTTTTCTATAAGAAACTAGACAGTAGTTGGCTTTGCTAGGTATCGTAGAGCCAGGAACTCCTGCTGTTGCCAGGCTCAGTACATAATGCTGTCTTGTGCTAACTGAGCTTTTAGAAGAGTACAGGTTTAAAGGATATCTGCTGGAAAAATCTGTGACTGAAAGAAGGGATGTTCACCATTTGGGATTATCACCTCATCTCAGGCAGTTCAGCTGAAAGAAGGAACGTGTTCGTCTTTTTAGAACTCAAATTTATTTCTCATGGAAGGTTGTCCAAGACTGTGCTGGATCCTTCCAGCTTCAGTTCATTGTCTGCAACATGCTGCCCAAGCCCAGGTGCAGTGTTAACACCTGATCTGAGCTATCCTAATGTTTCTACACAAGCGCTCTCCAGCTCTTGTTTACTGAAGAGATCTCCATGAGGGGCAGTGAAAGCCTGATTCTCAGCTTTGATTCAAGGCAGCAAGTCATTCAGCTCTGGTGGAGATCCTCCTGAGGATGAAAACTGAACTGCTTTGTCTTCAGAAATACAGTAAATCTGAATGATGCTAGAAAACACTAAAGCCTCACCACCAAGTTGTCATAAGCTGTGAGAACATGCTGTGTCTCCTGGACAGCCTTTTTAGAAATTCTGCACTGCACATCTCTGACATATCTGCAGGAAATGAGTTCTGAGATTCACCTTGATCTTTTGAGGTGATGAGAAAAGTCTTGGGTAAAACACTGGCCTGAGACACCCAAAAGGAGGCATTGTAAAGGAACTGCTATAGCAAGTGTGCTATTCAGGCATAAAACAGAGGCTTAGTATTTTAAACACACGAGTAACGCTTTGTCCAGAGAAAACATCACCCTTTAGATCCATCTCTTCAAATGCTGAAGTAGAGAAGGTGGAAGTCATCATGCAGAATGTTGAGACCGTCAAGATGCCATGTACTGCACAGAGAGGACTTCCCTGTTTACTTTGCTTTGATTCCAGAGATCATAGAGGCTAGTCTGACTGTGGTATTAAGAGTATCCAGTACTTAAAAATACATATAGAGCAACGCCAAAGTTATTTGAAAGAATGACTGTGTAAGTGAGAGGAACAGAAATCTGGGAATATTATATTCCAGTGATAATGGACCAACCTCCCCAGGGGAATGGTATTATCCCCATCGCTGGAGGTTTTCAAGATGCAGCCAGACAGGGTGCTAAATAGCTAGGCTCCTTTTTCCATGACAGATTGAGCCAGATGATCTTTCAAGGTCCCTTCTAACCCTGGCTGTTCTGTGATTTTGTGAATGCATTTTTAGGTTTGTTCCCCAGACAGAAGGTAGAGAGTTTTATGTGGAGTAAGTACAACCAACTCCATGTGCTTCAGAGAGATACAGTCCACTGAAAACTGATGTTAGTACACAGGGCCCTTTTAACTGTAGAAATATTTTTTCATTTTATGGTTCAATTCTTGTCTTGACATCTTGTCTGAAAACTTCAGGCATTGTTACCTGGAGTTCTTTAGCATCTGTAATGTCACTGGAAAGAACTTTCTTTGTTGCTACATACCAGCCATCAGACTTGGGTATGCCTAGCTTTTTTTTGGCACAACCAAAACAATTGCTTTGTTTGCATAGGACTTCATAAAATATCGACATGTATAACATCTTAAAAAGTGCTATTGTTTTGGTGTATTATTTATAGAGGTATGGGAAATGGGGTGTTATTAAGTGCTTAGGTGTCAAGGTGATGAGGCTGTGATTGAAGCTGCAGTCTTCAGAGAAATCTTTCAGAGCTGTTTTGGTGACTTTCTTTTTAAAGTAGCATCTTAACCAGGGAGGGATTCAGCTGGTTTCAGCCAGTCTTCACTGAGTGAAGATTCAGACTTCCCCTTGTAGTAATTTTGTATTTGGATAAGGAAGAGATACACATGCACCAGTGTTGGAGGCCTCATTAAGGTGCCACAGTCCTACCAGATCATCAGAATCACATGAGCCTAGAGCAATTCCTACAGTGCTTAAAGCAAAGAGAGGCTTAAGCTTCAGAGAAGACCTGTAGGTTTGTTCACAGAGTGCTGTTACAAGCTGGATTTTCAAATGATGCTTCTTGCCATGTGCCAGATCCATTTTTGTAAGTTCTCAACTTTAGGTTTCTGGAGCCTTGGAGCTTTAGTTTATTTCCCAGTGTTAAAATGTGTTCATCTGTATTCTTCGTCCAAAGAACGCATGAGGTCTGAAAAGAGTTAACTTCATTTTCTTATTCCAGGATGATCCAGCTATGTGCTCTCTGGTTTGTAATATAAAAAGCAGAAGTTAACCTGCTCTTCATTCTGGAACTGAGAAGTTAAAACTTCCTTTAGGTTTCAGCTTCAGCATTGAGTTGTAAAGAGGATAGGAATTTGCCATGAGAACATTTGAAGTACTCCTTAAGTCTCTGCAGTATTTAGTCATGACTTCAGTTTTTGCCTGCCGGTTCATGGCTATCCAGGATTCTGGTTTAGTGCATAAATAAAAGCTTTTGTCAGTTCATATTGTGTGTGAAAAGAAACACTGTAATTTGGTGTCTAATTCTTATATGTCAGTACAATTCCCCAAGCAAAATGTTTCTCTTCCCTTCTTTAAATATGTGTTTTGACTTCAGTTGTTGCTACTAATGCTCTGTATTAAGATGCAGAATTAATATGCATTTCCATTCATGCTGATGGCAAAACACACAAAGAATTTTGTAAGATGACAGAAAAGATATCAGGTTGAGAGACAGAATAAAAGATGGGTGTATTTTTGGTGCTTCTCTAACTTCATCCAGGATTTCATTTCATTCATCCATCTGGTCTCTCTGGAATGAATGCAGTGAATTTGAATAAAGGAAACAAGGTTTATAAGCCTGAACCAGCATGCTAGCAGGTCTGACGATGCTTCTGCGTCATTTAGCCCCTGCATTTTTAATCTCTCAGTGTGAAGCAAAAAAAGGGTGAAGACTCATTCCGTTTATACAACTGTGTTAATATGTTAATAAAAGTCAGGATTTTTTTAGAAAAAGCTTTGCTATTCTTTAAAAATAGCTTTTCCATTTTTTTTTCTTATCTTTAGATAACCAAGGTATGACTATAAAAATTTACCTATAACTTGATTTATTGTCTGGATTAGACAAAACTGTTCTGTATCTGCTATGTAGGGCCTAGAATTTGTAGCTTGTCAAAATTATTCTGCAGTCTGTCCCTGCATTTAGTGAGATAAGGAGAGCAGAAACCAGTGGTAAAAACAATCAAATTGGTCAATTTTTGAAAGATGTAATCAAGAAAAACTGCTATGGAGTAGTCAGGGGAGAGCATGTTACCAGGAATTGCTATTTCAGTCCATATTGCTTGTGGAGTAAAAAATAGTCTTTCAAACACATAGCTCAAGCCAAATATTTTCAGCTATATTTTTAATGTTTTTCTGGTCTACTAATAAACACATTTGTTTAAAGACTCAGAAGTATCTATAATTGAGCTGTTTGCATTTTTCCTGTTGCACAGACAGGTATGGTGCGCTGCGATACAGCTGTGGGAACGCCCGACTACATATCGCCCGAAGTTTTGAAATCACAAGGGGGTGATGGTTATTATGGACGGGAATGTGACTGGTGGTCTGTAGGGGTTTTCCTTTTTGAGATGCTCGTTGGTAAGTAGTGATTTCTTCTGCTAACGAGATCATTGTTGAGTCTTTACTGTGCCTTTAGCTGTACTTTGCTGTGAGGGGGCTGGTTGCACCTCACTATCTCACAGCTTCTGACTTTTGGCCAATGCTGTTCCCTCGTTCCTGTTCTCTTTGCTGTCACTCATGCTGCAACAGCTGTTTGCATGCTTGCTCTGTGATTAGTTCCCTGACTTAGTTCAACTTAAAACTAATTCTTAGAATAGTTTTAACTGGGGTCAGCTACCTCACCATCTCATGAATGTTTGTGGCACCTCAGGAGCAGCACTGAGTTTTGAGGAATGCAGAGATGGGAAAGGAGTGGGAAGGGTTAATGTGCCTTTTTTATTATTTTTAAAATTATTTTTTTAATTTTATTTTTGCCTTTTTTTCCTTTTGGTCTGTGTTCCCCCTCTGCAGTACTAGCAATGGCTTCTGTGAAGTCAAAATGACTGTGGAAGTATGGCTTGATTCTTTCTTTTATACTTGAGTCAGGATTTTCCAGTAAAATGCACTGGACTGCTATAGCAACAAACATAGAATATAATCTGTTAAAGAGATGAGTCATTTGCATCTTAAAATACAGTGAGGATCAGTATTATAGTCTGGTAGCAAAATACTGATTATAGAAGGATAGAATTTAGCATATGATTATTAAAAATCCAAATCAGCATGTTCTGAGAATATTGCAGATTTGCTGTTTCTGGTATCCTGAGCAAGGAAAGACGTTTGGATATATGATGCTATTACAATCTCTGTATCTTTCAGTGTTAAGGCATTTTGACTTACAAAAAGTGTGTTTTATAATTAATAGTCTCTCATAAACAATTTTAACTATAAATAAAATTCTAAAAATCTATGAATAAAATTACTAAAATATTGGACATAGCTGTTCAGAATGTTTTCGCAAAGCCTCTTCCTTTTTTTCCCTTGTATCTGAGAGGGAGGATTCTCCCCTTTTTATCCTTCTAATGAAAACAGGTTTTTTAAGTGAAATCTGGCTTAGTTTCTCCACATCCCACACATTGGTAGAAGGTATCCATTTGTGTTTGTGAGTCAAGTTCTGCCTACAGTCTTCTAAAACTTTATGCTTTAAAGAAAGCACAGAAAGTGTTCTGTTGTTGTGGTTTTAGTAAAGATGCAGTGCTAATGAAAACAGTACTACATTTTATTGTGTGCTTAACTAAAAGCTAAAGTGCTGGTCACAGTATGAAACCTAACATTACTTCAGCGACTTAAGATAGTTTTGAGGTGTGGCCTAAATCAAATCTGATTCTGAGACTGAAGACAACTGAGAAGGGGAAGGTTTGGAAAGAGGGAGGCAGCAGCAAATATCAGCGAACCCCCCCTCCCTCCCCCCAACATACTGGCATGGCAACCTAATGAATTTACTGAAAGTTTAGAAGTTTAATTCAAGCTGATGTGTACTTATTTTACCATAAAATGACAGAAATGGGCTAAAGGTAGGATTGTTGCATTTGTATTCTTTTTGAAAACTGAATGGTTTTTGTCCATTGGTCTGTTCATACATTCTTTTCATGTACCTAGTTTTTGCAGTTTTCAGTACCTTGTTGGAAGCATGCAGTCCTGTCATGATTTGAGGTCAGAGGACAACTGAGCACCATGCAGCCACTCACTGCCCCCTTCCCCCCCAGTGCTGAGAAGAAGCTGAGCCAAGGCTTGGGATGTGAGATGATAAGGATGGGGAGGGATGACTCACCCGTTATGGTCATGAGCAGAAGACAGACTTGTTAGGGGAAGAAAAAAGACATAAATTTATTACAGACACAAACAGCAACAACACTTAGCAGACAGAGCAGGACAGTGAGAAGCATTACCACATCTCAAAAACACCTTCCCCCCACCCCTCCCTTCTTCCTGGGCTCAGCTCTGCTCCCGATATCTCTACCTCCTCCCCGCAGCAGCGCAGGGGCAGGGAATGGGGGGTGCAGTCAGTGCTGCCGCTTCTTCCATCTTCAGTGGGGGGAGCTTCTGGAACCTCTTCCCCTTGCTCCAGTGTGGTCCCCCTCTCACAAGAGACAGTCCTCCACAAACTTTTGCCAACTTGAGTCCCTCCCATGGGCCGCAGCGTTTCCCGACCTGCTCTGGTGTGGGACACCAACTCTCCCCTGTATGTTGCAGTCCTCCCAGCACTGAGGCACACAGCACACTAGGACAGAGGAGAGAACGTAGCTCATGTGACTGTTTGCCTTTGCCTTCTCTTAAGCCTATGGATTAGTTGTCAGAAAGGATTTATGTAAAAATTGTGGCCTCTTTATTACTGACTCAAATCATTTGTATATTCAAAATGTTGTCAGTTAACTTGAATGTCAGTTACCTTTATCGATACTGAGTCTTTGTTGTCCCAGTTTTACCTTCCCTAAGGATAATTGCAAATAAACTAGGCTTAACTAAAGCCTATGCTGCCAACCATTGGGTGAGAAAGGTCTATGATTTTAAAAGCCACCTGCCCATGTTAATATGTGCACCCAAGCTAATATAATTTATCAGTCAACAGGATCTTTTTGTATGGGTTTAGCAGTGCAGTAACGCACTGTGAAGGTTCCTGCTCAGAGCTGACTTGCCTTAGGCAGCTCCAGGGGTAGGCAGGGTAGACCTGTGTGCCTCTGAAATGGTCTTTAGAGAGCTTTGGTGGATTCTTTCCAACAAATGTGCATTAGCAATTTTTTAATGAGTTTCAGTCCATTATACCCATGGAAGCTCTTAAAGATGGGGATTTATATGGATGTCAGCCATCACATAAAATTAAAAAACACAGTGGTAGTCTTCAGGTAGAACAAAAGATGTAATTCATTGGGCAAAATTTTGGCAGTGATACGCAGGATGGGAAATGGTTTAGTTTGTAAAAGAAGCATTTTAGGGAAGGAATATTTTTAGTAGTATACATTATTTTGTACCTTACATTTAAATTTTGCCTTTTTTTTTTTTTTTAAAAAAGACTATTTTGGGTACAGCTGCTTGTAGACTTTTCTTTATATCTTTTGTCTTTTTCAACTTTATGTGACTTGAAATCACAGTCAATTTACTATTTCATTTTCAGGTGATACTCCTTTTTATGCAGACTCACTAGTAGGAACATACAGTAAAATTATGGATCATAAGAACTCATTACATTTCCCAGATGATGTGGAAATCTCTAAGCATGCAAAGAACCTTATCTGTGCCTTTTTAACTGATAGGTAAGTGCATGTATTATTCTGGTACTGTTTTTATTTTGGATGGTATTAGTACATGTACATTGTAAAAATTAATTTCTTCCATTACTTTTCCTAATTCCTATTTAAATCTCTTCTGCAAAATCTCCTGCTCTCTAGTTTTTCTTTTGGGGTGTTTTTTACAGATATTGTATTTTATCTCTATGAGCAGTTATGCCAGCTCTTGTTTACAACATGATTTGTCCCAGACAAATCCCTCCAATTGCAGTGTATAATACTGTAACAAACCTGTAAGGCTGAAAGTAATTTGGAAGCTCCAAGGAAGGGACTGAATTGTGATCAGTGTCTAAGCAGGTATTACTTAAGGAAACAAATACTTTTATGAAAACAAGTGTGTATTTACTGAGTTTGTTTAAGCTTGCTTAGAATGTTTGAGTTGTGTGGGTTGTTTTTTTGGTTTTTTTTTGTTTGTTTGTTTGTTTGTTTGTTTTTATTTGTTGTATTAATTGACAAATGCAGCTAACAAACCTCCAAGGATATTGTTTTGGCTATAAACAGATCCTAGAGGTCTCCCTTTGTGGAACTGAACTGTTTATTGATATTAAGATATGTAAACTTGTTATTAACCTGAACACTTACATTTTCTTTAGTTCCAGAAAGCAGAAATCATCTTCAGTTTCTCTGATTTTAAAGAATAATGCTATAGGTCCATGGTTAACTCTGGTTATGATGCCTTCTTATGCTTTCCTGTGGTCACCTGAACTTGGCTACAGCAGAGCATCTAGCCTTTATAGAATGAGGGATTATTAAAAAAAAAATGCCTTACAGTGTTTTTTGCATTCGATGAGAAATTGTTTGCTCTGTTGAGCAAGATCATGGTTACTCAGGAAGGATGTGCTTTAACAGCATTTTTTGCCCTTAGTAGCTGAAGGGTAGAAAGAAAATATGAGAAGAATTTAATAATGTAAATGCATCGAGGTGTACTTCCAGTACGTGTGTCCGTCTTCCTGTTTATATTTAATACAGTGCTCGAACGATTTATTTGAAACAGATGCCTTTTTTTCCATGTGTGTGATCACTGCTGGAGCACTTAAAGAAGTAATAAGCATCCACCCTATGATTTATTAGTTCTTTTACAGGCATTGTTTTTATGTGCTGTTCTTGTAGATAGTTTTAAGAGAGGCTCTTCTGGTCAAACCAGAAGTTTCTTGTTGCACTTAAGATTTACTTCACTGCAAATACCAGCAAAAGATGTGTCAGGGTTAGTTACGAGGCAGAGAATGGAATTCTTAAAATACTTATTTCAATCCAGCTTTGAATAACTGTTCTGTGCAGTCAGTTAGACCTTCCTTCACTTGCGTCTTAAGGTTTGTCATGTGGTTTGGCAGACAGGAACTTCTGCAGTTTTTTCCCCCCCGAGGGTGTTGGGTTTTTGTTTGTGTTTTTAGTTTTTTCTTAGTTTTTGCCTCAGTGCTCTCTTTCTTGCTTTACTCCCCACGTGGCAGACTCCAAATTCTGGACATTTTAGCAGTCGCAGGGAGAGTGCATGCTAAGAAACAGAGTACATTTTATAGAAATGTAAAGAAATTACAGATCAGTGATTGGTGGCTTTAATTTTTTTTTTTTTGATCATTAGTGTGGTTAACCCAGACAATCTTTACTGAAAGCCTCCTTGCTACTTATGAGCAAGTCAGAATTTAAATAGCAAGCAACAAGTGCTATTTTTCCTAGTGTGAATTTGGCTTAACTGCTATGTTTAGGGATGTGCGACTTGGGAGAAATGGGGTAGAAGAAATAAAGCATCACCCATTCTTCAAGAGTGATCAGTGGAACTGGGACAACATTCGAGAGAGTAAGTAAATTAGCTTCAAAGTTCTATTTTTATTCAGTCTTTGAATAAATATACATATTTCAAAACTTTTTTTCATAATTTTTTTATATCTATCAAGAGTCTTGCTCAAACTTCCATATTTAGCATTTGTATTATAAAAACTCTACCAGTAAGGGTTAGTAAATACACATTTTTTTCTACTGGAATTATCCTTACCTTTATCATGCTGTTAATATATATATTTCCATTTTGAACAATGGAATAGAATTCTGGATGTTTCAGAATTCTAACTAAAAAGAATGCATGTTAGGTTCTTTGTAGCTTTTGTTGGTTTGTTTTGGTGTGGTTGTTTTTTATGGGGTGCTTTTTCTTTTTTTCCTTTTCATTTAAGTCATTGTTAACTTGATAACTTCAGCCAAAAATGAAGTATGTCAGTTCAGATCGTGAGCTTGATTATAACTTCTAAAATCATATATTTACTAAAGTTTCTTAAAATGGTGACTGTATTTAGAAGTTCTATTTTCAAATGTGTTCACCTTAGCAAATACATTTTGCGCATTAGATATTCTATACATTGGGCAACTAATATAAAAATGGATTTCTCTAGAAAGAAATGTTCACAGTAATATTTACAGATCTGCTGCATGATTAATACATATCTAACTATCCGGGCAACTTATATCTTAGTCTTTTTAACATTCCAGAGATACCAGTATATAGTGGCTGAATCTTGGAGTGAAATTGATCTTTTTTCCCCTTTTTATAGCTGCTGCTCCTGTTGTTCCTGAGCTTAGCAGTGATATAGATAGCAGTAATTTTGATGACATCGAGGACGACAAGGGAGACGTGGAAACCTTTCCAATCCCCAAAGCCTTCGTGGGAAACCAGCTGCCTTTTATAGGATTTACCTACTATAGAGATAATTTGTATGTGATACTTTAATATCCATTTTTAGAAATACACCTGCAGATTTTTCTTATATCCTGTCCCTTTTTCACTCCAGATACAGAATTTATTCATTGTATTGTCTTCATTTATGTCCAGTTGTGAAGATACAGAATTAAGAGTTTAAGTAGAATATATAATTTGCTACTATCTTGGTTATTTTGATAACTGATTGAACACACAGTATTTTTATATGCACAACATTATATACTCTCTTAAAATATCTTTTAGGGTTAAAATACTGGTAGATTTGTAATTTAGTTCTAAAATGGCTTTTCACTAGTAGCTTTAGAAAAAAATTTATACAAGATAATAGCTTGCTAGGACTCAACTTGAATGGTTAAGAAATAATTGTATTAAAAAACTATAGCCTGCTATGGATTTGAAAACATATTTCACTTAAGATTCAAATCAGAAAGATGCATGCACACTAAAATAAAACAAGCTTCGTTCTGAGAATAGCGTAGGGCAAATTAAGACTTGAGAGAATTGATTAAAATGAGTTGATTGGCAAGGTCGCCAGAGTTGTTGAAAACTTGAATAGGAGCTGGAGGGATTTGTTTTTGTTTTTGACAGGTTGCTAAGTGACTCCTCTCAGTCTTGCAGAGAAAATGAATCTGTGCAATCTAGTAAAAATGAGGTTAGTGCCTTTTTTCATAAGTATTAATGGTATGATTAACTAATTTTGTAAAGTCTGTTAAGAAAAGACAAAGTCTAAAATAAGTTCTCAAGAAATCTTGTGGGGAACTTTTTGTCTTTTAATGATCCTCAATAAAAATTATATTTTCTGTTTACAGGACAGCAAGGAGGTAAGTATATTATTTGAATTATAAAAGGAATAAAAAAGTTCCTGCATAATTTATATGAATGTGAAATATCTTAAATGTTTATTCACCAAATTGCTAACAGTAAACCAGCTGTATTTTGAAATGGTTGTACTCATTAAGATACTGTAGTGTAAAGATGAATGAGTACAGACTTGCCTTGAATTCTTTTGGCTGCTAGAATTTGTTTGGAAAACAAACATTTATGGCTCTGTTTGCATCAGCAAACAGCATCAATATTGGGAGGGAGGTGAATTTTGGCTCCACAGTTACATGAGTGATTCATGACTGATTTATTTAGAGTTTGGCAAAGTAAGTTGTCACCTGTAGTGATAAAGGTATGTTTAAATCATGTTCTCAGTTGAAGTGAGTGTATGGAGCATGTTTATCCAGCTTTTAAGGATTGACAATTGAATTTGAATTTGCAGATGACAGGGGAATGCCATGGAATTTTCACATACTTACTTCATTATGTTTCTTAAACTTTTGTATTATTCAAGTGTACATAGGATATTGTTAACATTTCTTAACACTCCTTTTCAAAGTTTAAAAAATAAGTAAAGGAAATGCATGAGGTATTGACCAGCATAAATTGAAATGTAAATGTTTATTAGACTCCACTTCATTACTTCCTGTCAGTGCTGAATAAAAGAATAGTTTTAGACATTGCTGAATAGATTAACAGTTTTAGAGTTTCCCTTTTAAAGGGAATGCTAACAGCTGTTTAAAATACATAGTGTCACATTCGTGATACTTGCTTTATGTTGTGATAGTAAGTATAGTTCCTAAAATTTTGCATTTCACTTCTGACAACTGTATTTTCTCACACAATGAATGTCTGGTTTTGATGTCCTCTTCCATGTCCTTGTTCTGGGAATCTTCTAATTATAACAGTCAAAGTGTTTTGGAGAACTACATTTTTACATTCCATGTTTGGGGGGTAGAGGAGGAGAGGGAAGGAAGGAAGGAAAATAAATGCATTTGAAAGCCTGGAGACATGAGACAC
The DNA here is from genome assembly GCF_018691265.1 of Tyto alba. Lineage (NCBI taxonomy): Eukaryota > Metazoa > Chordata > Aves > Strigiformes > Tytonidae > Tyto > Tyto alba. The sequence continues at coordinate 35,215,229 of NW_024881316.1, read as the reverse complement.
ATCCAAAATTTATGATTTTTTTCATCAGTATTTGGGTATTTGACTCAAAATTTCTTTTTAATATTTTAGTAAGCAAGACAAAGCTTTCCCAAACCTGAAGAGTGTTTGTTAACTTTTGTATGTGTTAGACTAAGAAATGTGAGGTCATTGAGCATGCTTAGTAATAGTCTCTGAATATCGTCCAATTTGGTCATGTGCCCCCTTTTTATTTTTTACTTTTAATTAGAAAAGACTATCCCAAATATTCTGCTGCAGTGGAAAGTTTCTGTCTGCAAAGAAAGAGCACAGCAAAGGGCCAGTAACAATATTGATTGCTCATAGAAATTTTATGACTCACAGTGTGGCACATCATTTCATGATGGTTAGATTTAATGTAGCGTGCAGCAAATTTTGTTGCTATGGATCTGTATCTTTAAAACACTCGGGATTTAATACCTTGTAAATATGTAACCTTCTAGTGATGGTTCTAAAATAATGTAGTGGAAGACTGAATTAACTTTCCTCGCTTTCCCTTTTTTTGTTATTTAATTGAAATACAGTTGTTTTATGTGATAGCATTTTTATGTGGGCCATGCTTTTTTTTGACATTTTACACAGTTTCAGAAAAAAGTAAGCAAGTTGGAAGAACAGCTCAGTAATGAATTACAAGCCAAAGATGAACTAGAACAGAAGTACAGGTGAGACCGCTTTGACATATTTAGTATGCTTATAAAGAAGTTTTATTAGACCTGTGATTTTGAATGCTTAATCCACTTTGGGGATTCCAGTCCCTGCAAGCAGACCTTCACTATAAATTGCTGGCTTAATTCTTACTGCTCCTGTGACTACTATTTTCTTTCTTTTTTTTTTTTTTTTTTTGTCCTTAACTCTCCATAAGACTCTCTCTATTGTTTGAGTGATTTCCCCAGTCCTTGAAGTTTCATGTGGTGGCTGAAAACAGAGTATCTTACATAAAATTGAGACACATCCAAACATCCTGATATCTGTATAATCAACAGGGTTTTAAAATATTTTTCAAATTTCTTCAGGTCTACTAATACTCGTTTAGAGAAGATAGTGAAGGAACTAGATGAAGAGGTATGACTGTAGTTTTTTTTCTTACTGGAATTAGAACTTTAACATTTGCATGTGGCTTTTTTCATTAAGAAATGGCAAATTACTTTTGAGTAGCTATGTATTTACAGCAATTAATACCAGCTGATTTATTGATATTCACATGCATGAAATTATTGTCACTGCTAAAATATTTTTATTATGACTTTTATATGATAAACTACACATTTTTTTCCAGAATTAATTTTTTACAGTGTTTTTAATTTGGAGGACAGCATGATACAAATATCCCTTATATGATTCTAAAAATTAAAGATGTGAGAGTAATGTTGCTAGAAGAGGAAGGCAATTCTTGGCACTGTTGAAACAGTATCAGTAAAAGGACCCTATTTCTTGCCCAGCTTTACACCTTAGCACTACCACAAACATGTCATATCTTTAGTGTATGTGTACAATTTCATGTATTGCTCATCCAGGCACATGCCAAGACCTTACATTACATGTATGTTTCTGTGCTTCTGGAGTGGCTGCTAGGCAGGTTTACCACATTCATAAATCCAAACAGTCGTACAGTCTTTAAATTGTAAAAGCCTCTGGCCATAGTTATCCTGGGCTGGATTTGACCATGTGTTCCAATACACCATGTTTGCAGCGGGCAAATAGACTGTGTCTTCCCCCATTACAAACTAAACTGAGTGTGCATGAGCTGTCTTTTTATCATTTATAGAATACCACTCTTCTTTATGTAATTATTGGTGATTTTTTAAAAATATATCCAGATAACTTCAAGGAAGAATGTAGAGTCTGCAGTCAGACAGTTAGAAAGAGAGAAGGCTCTTCTTCAGCATAAGAATACAGAATACCAGAGGAAAGCAGAACATGAAGCAGATAAGAAACGCAATTTGGAAAATGAGGGTATGTTGAACCATGCTTGAAGGGTTCTGTTTTGATGTGGGGTTTTAAAAGATAAAATAAATGAACTGTAGTTAAAATTGAAGCTTTTTCATAACAGTGATTAACCATGTTGAATTGTTTTTGTTATAGTTAACAGTTTGAAAGACCAGCTTGAAGATTTAAAAAAGAGGAATCAGAACTCTCAAATATCCAATGAGAAAATCAATCAACTGCAAAGACAGGCATGCCAACTTTATATATGTATATATATAATAGCTGTTTGAAGTACAGATTTTGTTAGTAGTGAAGGAAATTGAAACATGTAATGGAGTTTAAAAAGCTGTTCTTTCTTGTCGTGTTGGTGTTCAAAAGTAATCTTAAAATACACTCCTTTTTATTTCTTTAATTCATAAAATCTAGTATTCTGTAGTAGAAATGGTATTTGTTATATTTTAATTGTTTCTGAAGTATGTTTTTACCAATCTTTAGTTGGATGAAGCCAATTCTTTGCTACGGTCAGAGTCTGATACTGCAGCCAGGTTAAGGAAGAACCAGACAGAAAGCACGAAGCAAATCCAGCAGCTGGAAGCTAATAATAGAGAACTACAAGATAAGAACTGCCTGCTCGAGAATGCAAAACTCAAACTGGAGAAGGACTTTCTCAATCTTCAGTCAGCTCTAGAATCAGAAAGGAGAGATCGAAGTCATGGATCTGAGATTATCAGTGATTTACAAGGTATTTCTGCAAATCTTCTGAATTTAAGCTTGCTTCTCATTTCAGAAATAAAAATAGGTTTTGGTGATGTTATTTGAGCTTCAGATTGTGACTAGGTTAGTGTGCTGTTCTATACAGTGTTAGGTAAATGTGGACACAAATGTAAGAGAAAATGTGTGATAACATTTACAAAATATTATTGATAACTTTTAAACTCAACTCAAAGGGAGATGTTCTTAAGAGTCAGAATTAGAAGCTGTTACATTTGAAAAATTTTATTTTGTAAGTAGATAAAGTACATTATTTTTTTACACACTGTCCAGCCTCATCGATGTTTTGGTCATTTTTTAGGCCGAATATCTAGCCTTGAAGAAGAAGTAAAAAATGGAAAGAGTGCATTAGCCAAACTGGAAATGGAGAAAAGACAATTGCAGGAAAAGCTTACAGATTTAGAAAAGGTAACAGCACTTCTAAGTGAACTTTAGTGTTACATTCTTACCGAATTTTAAAATTTGTGCTTTTATTACTTGAGACATGGAGACAAAATCTATGCAAAAAATAAGCTTTGTTTTCAGTGGGGTTTTTGGCATTTTAAAAACTATTTTTTCAATTTGTAGAGTGGGGGGAAAAAAGACATCATTTCCCTTATGATCATAATACATTATACTTCTAAAGTACTTAATAATGTACTGCAGTGTGTAGCTTAACAGTGCAGTGGTAACGTTTGTTTGTTTGATTTTTGTCAATATTGCCAAAGATAAAAAAGCTTCTGCTAATACTTTTTTCTAGCAAATTTGTCCTTGAAGCAAAAGCATTGAAAAAGCTCTTTAATAAACTTAATATTTGAGATGCTTTTACTACAGAATGTTAAGGAAGTAATTCTATAATTGCTACTGGGGATGTCACTTTGCCATGCATAGAAAAATATTTGTAGAAATTAATTCTCAGTTAGCTCCTTAGAGGCTGAGCTCTCTCTTCTGCTCTTAGCATACCTCCAAGCAGTATGTTGTTGTTTGAAATTGTCTCTTTAACCTGATGTATTTAATGTTTTATTTCAATGTAATTTTTTCTTTAACAGGAAAAGAGCAACATGGAAATAGATATGACATATAAATTCAAAGTTATGCAGCAGAACCTTGAACAAGAAGAAGCTGAACATAAAGCCACAAAAGCACGATTGGCAGACAAAAATAAGATTTATGAATCTATAGAGGAAGCAAAATCTGAAGCCATGAAAGGTATGTATTTGACCTCACAGTTGGACTTAGGTGTAAATTATACAAAGTAGATAATACAATCTTGCGATGCTGGTGGAAGCCCAAGTGTAGGCCTTTTTTCTTGATTCCCTTGTTCCTTTTGAATATAATTAGTGTTGTAAAAGTCAGTCATAGTCCCTTTGTCCTTGCTTTGCTAGGTTAAAGGCACACTGTTTTAGTCTCAGAGTAAAACACACTGCTAATTCATTTTCAGTGCTAGTGTATTCTGAATTTAGTTTTCTTAAATTTATATTACTAAAACTGCTTGAAACATTTTTGTTAAGATCTTATCTGTGTTCATACTCAGTGCAATCATACCTTTTTGTGTCTTACTAAATAAAATATATGTCAGCAATTTAATGATTTAAATACGTAGACCAGATAGAGTTAGAAGTGGTAAAGCCTTTGCTACACGCCCATAGTCGTCATGCATATTCTGGTGCATCTCATGACAATTGAAATCTTTTAGAAAGAGGGATAATTACCAAACAGTTCCAGAGGATCACTCTTATTTTTTAATTAAATGGTTTATGTTTATTGCAGCTACTTAAAAAGCTACCTACAGATGTTGTCCTTCCAATTGCAGAGCATTCATGAAAATTTTGAGCATGTAGATGCTCAAAACAAGTAAAAATGAATCAGTAATAATGTCTGAATCACTTGGTGTATCTGGTTCCCGAACAGCTTCAACTCTTTAAATTATTTTGAATTATCATAGTCAAAGCAACACCTCAGTAGGTTTAGATGGATTATTTTTAAAAATCCACCCTTTTTATCCCATCTCAGATGTGTTTCAGATAAACTGGAAGTTATCTTGAAACTCAAAAGTAGGAAATAGCTATCAGTCAGGAGTGCTTGCAAAAGCATCCTCTGGGTGTGGGTGTACTCTGAAAATTTTAACTACTTTTCATCAGTCTTTTTCTTCAGTGTTGCAAAGATAAACATGTTGTTTATTGTTAGTATGGGAGAGAAATCCTCTTCCCTTCACCCTCCAAAATCCAATGGTTTACACTGACTGACATCTTAAATCTCTTACTTCACAGAAATGGAGAAGAAACTTTTGGAAGAGAGAGCTTTGAAGCAAAAAGTAGAAAATCGGTTGTTAGAAGCTGAAAAGCAGCGCTCCATGTTGGACTGTGATCTCAAACAGTCACAACAGAAAATCAATGAGCTCCTTAGGCAAAAGGATATACTAAATGAAGATGTAAGGAACACTGACAAAAGGAGTCTTGAGTGGAACCTGGTTTCCAATGTCCTAATATTTGCCCTGTTATAGCTATATTTAGGAATGTTTGTTAATAAGAATGGCAGCAGCTTTTTCTGTATTTGAAGCTTTAAAAAAATCTATGGAGCATGGTTTAATTTTTCTGAAATATTTCAACATTACTGATTTTAAAGTTCTTCTCAAATGTAAAATGCTTTCCATGAGATTAACATGGAAAAACCGGCTGGTTTGTTGTGTGCTAATGCCTTTATTCAGGAAACAGCTTTAACTTATCAAAAGATGTGAGCGTGTTGTACAAAAATGTAGAGGAAATCAGTAAGAGACACTGTTTAAATGTTGCTTTCCTGTGTAGGTCTGTAAAATTCACAGCTTTCTGTTTATTTTTTAGGTAAAAAACCTGACATTAAAAATAGAGCAAGAAACACAAAAGCGCTGTCTCACTCAAAATGATCTCAAGATGCAAACGCAGCAGGTCAACACCTTGAAAATGTCAGAGAAGCAGTTGAAACAGGAGAATAACCATCTTCAGGAAATCAAATTAAGTCTGGAAAAACAAAATAATGAACTCCGCAAGTATGCAGAGTTGCTGTATATTTTTTAATAATGTTACTTATTTGTAATTGGTTTTGGGCAAAAGTTGAAAGCATTATTGATTTTAAAAATTTGCTGCACAAAATATGCTATTCTACAGGTCAAAACTTGATTGTTTAAAATAATTTATGGTAACTGTAGTTGAGATTTGCCCTAGGGATTCAGGAATGTCTAAATTTGTAGTAAAAGATGTTTGTTATCCTGAAAATCTTAAAAAAAACAGCTTAAACACAAGAGTGTGAGGACTTCAGAGAAACACTTAACAGAAAGTTCTTTTTTTATTTAAACTGATATAGGACTTCAGTGACAAGGAAAGTTACTGGCATTATTAGTCCAGGAGAATGTATTAGAGTTGTAAATGAATCCTAATACAGAGCTGTGAAGCGTAATCATTGGAAATGTCTAGTATTAAAGATGTTTACACACATACGTTGGACTTCAAAACAGGAGTTGTGTTAAATCCCAGCAGTTCTTAAAGGTCTTAGAAGTAATATGTGCACCTGATAATAAATAAATAATTATTAATTTTTTTAAACATAAAGAACATTCTTGGGAATGAAAAGACAACTTTAGCACATATCAGGTGTATCTCATTCTTGTCTTCTTTATGACTTCTGATGGTTTATCTCTTTGTGCTTTGTCTTCTGTCATCAAGATGCAGTTACATAGAAGGTGGCTAAATGTGATAGTTGCTGTAATGTTAAACACTGGCAGAAATCTTTTCTGCTACATTACTGTTCTTTGTTGTGGGACTGATTAACTGACTTTGAGTTGTTTTAATAACGGACAGATTCAAGAAATTATGTGTATCAAAGAATATAGGCATGTTTTCACAAACTGAGCTCTAGCAAACAAAAGACCCAAAACAATCTGTCAGATCAGTGACATTTTACATGGAAGTAAGATTCTGTTGGTAGCTGTTTGCTTTACCACTGTCTCTTACTGGTTAAACTATGTGACACTCTTGTAGTTAAGTGTGTTAACAATATTAAACAGACTTCTTATTAGTGCACTGTTCTTAGCTGTACAAGTGAAAAAGAGAGCTGGTACGCAGAGGAAGCCTGAGGTTTAATTGCCAACCGTACTTTGGTCAGGAATTGACTTAAGAGTGTGAATGCCATTTTTTCTATTTAATGGTTTGGAATATCTTCATAGGTTTTCCTTTAAAGTGTATTATCCTTTCTAGGGAACGTCAAGATGCAGATGGACAAATGAAAGAGCTTCAAGACCAACTTGAAGCTGAACAGTATTTCTCGGTATTTTTATGCTGCTTTATTTTTTATACTAACCTGTTTACTAAGTACTGTGTTAGCTTTTCTTCTTCCTCCTCAGCCATCAGGCATTTCCCATCTCTAACCTAAAGCTAATTATTTTTATTCTGTGTCTTCAGTCTTGTCTGCAGCCTTATCATCACTCCTTGTTCTTGATCACTGAGCAGTGTGAAAGAGTTCATGTTAAGAAATGTCTCAGTTTTGGAAGGGAGTCCCAAACACAGTTCAGAGGGAGGAAGGAGTCAAGCAGTTCATTTTTTGACAGTGTGAATAGTTCCCTGCATGTTTCAAGCCTTTTGTATTCAGCATCTTTTCCGTGCTGCATGGAAGAGAAGAGCTATATTCTGTGAATCATGTGGCGTGACAAAATGTGCACTTAAGGCTTGGAAAGAAATTTTTGCATTACAGCCAAACTCGGTAGAGATCTACTGGGAATTTTTGCTTTATTGTGGCGAGGTACAACAGAATAAAAAGGTATTATACTTAAAAATCATCACTAGCATATGGCAGTTAATTTATATTAACAGTGCACAGCCAGTCGCACTGCAGGCAGAAGCCGAAAGGCTTATTTCAGAATTAAAGGCAACAAGATTTACTGTGGCCTTTAGGACAGTGAGGAAAAGGACTATCTGAAGTTTTAGTAGATCAAGAAGTTGTACACATTAAAGGAGAGAAGGGGAGAGTTGAGGTCAGTTGACAGCTGTGGATGGGCCAGAGAGAGACAGTCTGTCTTGAAATACCTGCAGTAAGTCCACTTGCAGTTGTCTGTCACGTTACGTGTATTCGGTCATTTGAGTGTACAGACCAGTATAATTTTTCTTTCATTTCCTTTAGAGCTCTAGGTTTGCATCAATGTCGCAAAATTTTGAATTTCAAATGCTTTTCTAATCTGTTTTTCCCTTCCTCCTATACTTTTTGCTCTTTAACTGTCACGTTGGTTTCATGGTTTTGTATGGTTAAAGTCTAAATTCTCCATACCTACCTACATCAGACAAAGATTTAAAATAGTAGAGAAAAAGAAATTAATGATTTTCCTTGCTTCTGATACTTCTGACTTTCTGTCAAATAGTGATTTTTCACATGTAGAGTCTCATTAACTGTATGTTTACATCTATCTGCTCACAAATATACAGGCTAAAAAAAGAACAACAAAAAAATAAAGTAACAGAAACATATTTTGGATGATGATGATATTTAGATAAATTTAGAGAAGGCATTACACAATTACACTCTAGCTGAGAGTGTGAATAAAGAATTGCATACAATGCCATCTTGTATCATTTTTGCGTACCTTCAAACTAGAATATGCTAGTCATGTCCTTTTCTTTCCAACTTTAAATTTAAGACTCTCTATAAGACACAAGTTCGAGAACTTAAAGAAGAATGTGAGGAAAAGACCAAACTTTGTAAAGAAATGCAGCAAAAGATACAAGAGTTACAGGATGAGAGGTAGGTTTTACTAGTTGTACTACTAATACATAAAAGATTATGGTGGCTTTTTGTTGTTTTCTTCTTCAACCCTCCTCCTGCCCCCCCTTCCCCCGCCTATAACCTGCCTTTTAAAAAGTTAATTATATATATCAATAATTTGCAGAGATTCCTTGGCTGCTCAGCTAGAGATTACTTTGACAAAAGCAGATTCAGAACAACTTGCACGTTCCATTGCTGAAGAGCAGTACTCTGATTTGGAGAAAGAGAAGATTATGAAAGAGCTGGAGATTAAAGAAATGATGGCTAGGCATAAACAGGAACTGACCGAGAAAGATGCCACCATAGCCTCTGTGAGTAATATGAATTGTAATATTGGTAGAGCTTTACATGAGCTGGAGTTTTATTTGCAGTTTGAGTTATCCATTGTTATTTCGCATGCTTAGAGGTAAATGATACAAGTATATGTGACATTTTAAAAATATTTATTTTCTATGAATGAAATTAAAAAAAAAAAAAAAAAGAAAATTGCTTATGTTTCTTCCATGCATGTCTCTGGTCATTTTTTCTCCTGTGCCCCTAACCCTCTTACAGCTAGTTCCCTAATTCTTATCCTAGTTTCACTCTGAATCATTTCCTTCTGTGCTGTAATGCTTTTGTATGCCAAATGAGTTTAGTTACATGGTCACATGTACTTTTTGTTTTGTAGTTGGAGGAAGCAAATAGGACACTAACTAGTGATGTGGCTAATCTTGCTAACGAGAAAGAAGAATTAAACAATAAACTGAAGGAAGTACAAGAACGTATGTATTCTCTGAATGAAATGAAATGTAATTTAATTTGAAACCAGTTTTGTTTTTTAATAGTACTACTTTCTTCTGTAATGAGCTTTCATAGATTCTTTTTTAATTACCTTGCGACAGAAATTACAAAGCTAAAAGAAGAAGAAGCAAATGTAGGAAATATCAAAGCACAATTTGAGAAACAGTTGTTGAATGAAAGAACATTGAAAACCCAGGTAAGCAAATGTATCTAAATGAATGAAGAGATAGTGTTCAAGAATCAAATAGTTTTTAATAAAAAACTTCCCATGGTAAACTATCTATATGTACCGTTAATGATTTATTCTTTTTTGCCCCTGAAACAAAACATATTCATCATATCTTTGCTTCTACTGAATGGACTTTCAGCTTTGTGAAGCTGCATCCTCATGATTTATCATAGAGGAACTCCTAAGCCAGGTGCAGTCCACCAGCAAAAATCTTCATTTCAGTCAAATGAATTAATATTTTACTGTTTTCCATCTTGATTTATATTCCTCTATCAGTTCCATAAAACAGTCTGTTTCTGATTTTAATCTGGATTGGTTTTCAGAACAAGTGGCATTTTAATACAAAAATTTATTTTGGGGCTAGTTAATGAAAAGGGAAGGGAATATTTAAATGAGTAGAAGTGTTCACAGCTAATGCTTGCTTGAAGTGAAAATGGCATCATTACTTTATTTTCAGTTTTGAGTAACACATTGAATTTAAGCAACTTTATAGTACCGGATTGCCAAGATCTTAATTTACATTAGATTAAAAGAGTCTGATCATAGATAGGAGAGAAGACTATTTCTTCGTGATATAAATCTGTGTATTTATTGATGTGGATTTGTCTTTTTTTTTTTTTCTTCTTTCCTATGGGAAGGCTGTGAATAAATTGGCTGAGATCATGAATCGGAAGGGTCCAGTCAAACGTGGAGCTGACACTGATGTACGACGGAAGGAAAAGGAAAATAGGAAACTGCATATGGAACTGAAATCTGAACGAGAAAAGTTAACCCAAATGATGATCAAATATCAGAAGGAAATCAATGAAATGCAGGCAGTAAGATCCTTTTGCAAATAGAAACATTGATAGCATTTTCTCTAATTCTCATTGAATTTATACAGACTTTGAGGTAGTGTATACAATTTCTGTTCCTGAATTTCTCATGACCAAAAGAAATATGCAGTATATATGTTGAGATTGGCTGCAAAGTCTGTAATTTTCTACTTCTATTTTCTCTGAATAACTGATTATTGGGATAATAGGAAATCTTGTCATTTATCCTTACAGCAAATAGCAGAAGAGAGTCAGATACGGATTGAACTTCAGATGACTCTGGACAGCAAAGACAGTGACATTGAACAGCTTCGTTCACAGCTGCAGTCATTGCACATTGGTCTAGACAACAGTAGCATAGGCAGTGGACCTGGAGATGCTGAGGCAGATGATGGATTCCCTGGTATGTTAATTTTACTAATATTTCTGCATTAGATGGTTTTATATACATGTTTTACCGTAGAAGCTGAAGAATTAATACTATGATGATTCTGTGGCTTTTCATCTTTATTTGTTTCTACTGTCTTATCAATGCTTTGGTAGTGATCACTACCCACCTACTAACTAAATCTATCTGTAATCATACTTCATCTTACATTTATTTAAGAAATTTCCTCAAAAAATTCTATTGTACCCCATTAAAATGAAATATTTTTTTCCACTTTATTGTGGTGGCTACTTTGCAATTACTGTGTTATGTGGTGAAATGTAAAACTAATAGTGTCGTCTTAGATATTCTATTTTGACTTCTTTTCTGTCTTTTTCCTCCTTTATGCTTTATGTTTAGTCCATATCACTCAATCCCACACTATGGAATCCATGTCCTTTACCTACCAGCACTCTTCTACCTCTGTCAGTATTGCCACTAAGCCTTCCAGTTCTCGCATGCTTCTCGATTCTGATTCTGACTCAGAGGAAGAACCTTTGTCTTGTTCCCACAGCCCTACAGAAGTTGATAGCCCAGGTGACATCCCTGAGAACTGTTTGGTTTTGTTCTTACTCTGTCCTTTTCTCTTTCAAAACTAACACTATTAATACATTATTTAAAAAAAACCTGAAAAACAAATCTGGCTGTAGACACTGCAGTGGCAGTAAACATTGCCATCAAAGACATGGAAAAGCTTGCATGAACAAATAATTGGCATTTTTTTCTCTAAATGTTTACAGATGCTTGCTGCCATTTATAAACCCACCATCTTTATTAAATCATTGAATAAATGAGCCTTATGGCCTTGTTTTCAAGGTAGCCTCTATCCAATATCTGCAGCTTTCTGTATGATCCTAAAATACTAGATAACAAAAAGTCAAAACTTGATGTTTTAAGTGAAATGTGGAGACATCTGACTCCTCACCATCTAAATTTACATTATTTGCTCATAAAAACTCAGTCTTCTGAGTATTACATTGTTTTGCCTTAATTTGAATCTTATATTTGATACTTGTACAGTAAAGCAAGCAAAATTTATTTGTTTTTCCAGATACATAGAGCGTATAATGATATGGCTCTGATAAAACAGAGCTTTGTTTTACTAATTCGATATTCGTTTTATATGACTACACATACACTGTGTTGAACAAAACTTCTGTTTAATGTTAATGTCAGAGGTAGGTTTTTTAATTAAGTTCAAATTTACGTATTTCACTTGAGGTTCCTTTAAAGTCTGAATACCTTTCCACTGAAGGCAAGACTTGTTTGGGGATACTGACATTATTTCATCAAACTAGAGCAAAGAATAATGCATTTCCTCTGTTCTCCTTATTCTCTGTTTTTTGCTATGAGGCTTCTAATAAAAGAATCAAGTACATACATAATTTTTTCCTTGTTAGCCGCTGTTGTGGTATCTGCATGGTTTTGTTCTGTTCTAAAAATCATATCTAAGCTAGGACTTTTTGCTGACGTAATTACAGTAGATTTGAGGTATGATGGTTATGTTTTGTTGTCTTTTCCCCTCTTATTGATTATAAGCATGTACTGTGAAAATTTTGGAATATTCTGCTCTTTCTCTTACCTGTTATTATAGAATGGATACCAGAAATCAAGAAGTGTAATCAGAAACAAGTTTTCTCCAATTTCATGCAATAGTATTAGAGATCACAGAGAAAAATAGGAAAAATATTAATGCATGGGTTTTTTCCCCACTGTTAACTACACATGCTTCCTACATGTGGGGAAGGATTTTTTTTTTTTTATTGCATCAGCTTTATGCTTGCTACCCTTTATATCAGGTGTACTTGAAAGGGACAATTTAAAGTGTAGGTATAAATTTTGCAGGTATAAGGCAAAATATACATTATAGAACTACTTCATGTACTTGGTATGGACATTAAAATGTGTCATCAACAGCAGTTCTTATACAGCAATAAACTTTAAAGACAGTGCATATCTGAATAAATAACCTTGCTTCAAGTCTCTCTAGACAAAATGAGGATTCTATGGACATTAATAACTATTTGTTACACTATGTTAAACATGGGCAGGAGCCTGCAAATGCCCTCTGATGGGAAAGAAGATAGCTTTTGCAGTTCTGGAGCATGTTTATGCTCTTTTTGTGGTTTTATGTTTGTTAATACTTTAAGGCTTCAGTATTTTTGACTTGTAGGTTCCTCAGCAGCAGTAGACTTTATCTGCTAGGGTGGGAAGCTCATTAGAAAAATACTATTGCAATTGAGTAGTTCTTAATAAAACATAAAGGGAAGAAATGCTTGTATAAAGTATAGTTCCTGCAGTAGGTTCAAAGGCTATTCGATAATTTGTATGACCAAGCACTGGGAAAAGTGTGATCCTGGTGAGCTTTTGGTTACTACTGAAATGTGTATGTGAAACAACAGCTGAGCTGTTAATATTGTTGATAAACACGATCTGACTAATAGTGTAATATAAAATACTGCAAGTGTGTGAAAGGGCAGTTGAATTTAGACGAGGATTAAGGATTAGCCAAAAGTGATTTGCTTTGGATTAGAAAGCCTAGGAGATATAGGCAGAATTAGAAAAAAAGAAAAATTTACAGAGCAAAAAATACGAATTGCAATACTAAACTCCTGAAATTTTATCCAGCGTATAGAGGATGCAGGATATTTGTGGTGGTAGTTTGCCTTTTTTTGTCTTGAACTGGATGTTGTGTGGTCTGTACTAATACCTTCAGACATTGTTTGAAAAGGTAAAGGTTGATATTTTAAGGTTGATATATTTTAAGTCTTGAAAAAATTACTAAAGGGCATGTGCGTGCTATCATTGCAAGTTTGCTCTTCCCCTTCTTCCTGTGCCTACTACTTTTTTGTGATTACACTGTTGGTTATTGGCTGCATTCAGGAATACATGATTTAATTTATTCCTGAAAGTTTACTGTGATAAACTTTGCAAGACCTTGTAGGTTTAAATAGTTCATCTTCTCATGTTTGCTCTGTTGCTTTATTATTGATCTTACATAACTATTTAAAAATACACAGTAATCTCCAGAACAATGTTTTGTGAATATTTATGTTCTTTAATATATATCTTTTTTTCAGAATCAAGATTGGAAGGCTGGCTATCACTGCCTGTTAGAAATAACACAAAAAAATTTGGATGGGTTAAAAAGGTAAGAAAACCAGATTTATGATCTTGTTTCATGTATAGTCTGGATTTCAAACCTACTGCAGGTTTTCAACATTTTAACTTTTCTTTGATACGTATTCTCTCATTAATTAAATGTATAAAATATGTTATCTGGTGTAGCTACATCTGAGAGGAGTGGGATAAGACGCTTCTTTGTCCAGCCAGAGGTGAGAACAGCCATTCAGGATCTTCAAATATTTATACATTCAGCCATAAGCTTTCCCAGCAGTATTACGTGGCTGGAATTTAGCAGAGTCTGGAAGCAAATGCCCTTAACAGATTCCTTAGGAGATGAAACTAACAACTACTCTCCTGCTTTGCACAGTGTTCACTCATTCACTGCTCTTCAGTAACCTCTTTGGTGGGTGTTTGCCCAAAGAGTAACATACACGTTTTCATACCAGTTTGCTTACTGCTCATTCAAACTGTTCATTCTGAACAAAATTCTGGAAATAGGAGGTCTTCTAGGTAACTAGCTTTTTTATGAAAATTTCTGCCAGTGCTGGTAAGTAAATAACAGTGATCTTTGTGAGTATAATCACTATTAGTTGTGAACTGCACATGTAAAGTAGCATCATAAGACGACCGTTACTCTCACTACTAGTCCAAGTGAAAATTAAATCAGTAAAATAGAAATGAAAAGCTTTTATCTTACTTTCTTCCAGACTTTCTTTTTTCTCTCTTCATAGATACTTAGATCTGTTTAATTATCAATTAATCTGGTAACATAAATTGATTTATTAGGTAATCAGAATTTTGTTTGCTGTGCAGTGATTTTATTGGCAAATCATGGATTTAGCATACAGTACCACTGTTGTGCATTTAGCTAACATTTAATGAAAATGTACAAAAATGTTGCTTTGACATCTATGAGCTGGATTAAAACATATATTTTATCCTTTCCTGTATCCTAACAGTATGTAATTGTAAGCAGTAAGAAGATCCTGTTCTACGACAGTGAACAAGATAAAGAACAATCTAATCCCTATATGGTATTAGATATAGAGTAAGTACTATCACGTGAGATTCCTTCTTCTGATTTGTCGGTGAACTTTGTCGGAAAGACTTTGACAAAAGGCCTTTTGAAGTCCAGTCTGGGAGCACAGGGGGCCGCCCCGATAGCCCCCTCCCCTGCCACCAAAAAACTCCACCACTCACTCAACCCAGGACACAAATAAGGCATAATTTTGTAATTTGAACTGTAGAGCCGGGACCTTAAGGTGTCCATTGTGATAAGAATTGTGTTTGCTGTAAGCAGTGTTGCAGCAGTAGTGTGCTGCTCAGTCTGATGCAGGGAGCTGCACTGAGCTCCGAGGTAGTAACTGAACTGCTTTCACTAGCTCAGCTAGACCTACCTCATAGGCATGCTGTAGCAATAAATGTTAAGGAAACTATAGCAGAGAGGCTATAATTTTCAGTGTTTGTACATTTTCACTTACATGTCCTTATAGGTGTGTTGTACATTTAATTTATTTTCTTAATAAAGGCAGAATGTGGATATTCAGAGGTTGGAGCATGGGGAGAGAATTCTGATAGAAAGCTAGTGGCAATAATTAAAGTCGCATGATATTGTTTTTTCAGTGATGTAATTTTATTTTTTTTTTTCCCCACAAATATAGCTGGATAGTTGTGACTTTATTTAGGATTTTTGGAAGTTCACGTGCAAGATTGAAAGATAGGACTTTAATCAAGTGATTAGAAATTTGTACTGACAAGTCTTTTAAGTCTGAGTGTGGTGTGTTTTATCCTAATTTAATCTGTCATTTTAAATTCATCATTTTGGTAACATTAATTCTTGTCCTTATTGAAATAATTTCCTATAGCAAACTCTTCCACGTCCGACCAGTCACTCAGACTGATGTGTACAGAGCAGATTCCAAGGAAATTCCTAGGATATTCCAGGTATTCAGTAATAAATTAATGTTTCTATTTTAGCAAACATGGTGTTTCACACATTGTTAAAACTATTTTCATAACTTTGTCTAATGAAATATTTACTAAAAAATTATTGGGGAAAAAATCGATTCCAGTGTAATTCTTCAGTATTTCAAAGATAATTACTCTGAATTTACATTTATCATCTAGGAGTACTGAGATTATTTTGCTTTTTCTAGATTCTATATGCTAATGAAGGAGAGAGCAAAAAAGAACAGGAATTTCTTGTGGAGCCCATGGGAGAGAAGTCAAATTACATTTGTCACAAAGGACATGAGTTTATACCTACTCTTTATCACTTTCCAACCAATTGTGAAGCTTGTATGAAGCCACTGTGGCATATGTTTAAACCTCCTCCTGCTCTAGAATGTCGCCGTTGTCATATCAAATGTCACAAAGATCACATGGATAAAAAAGAAGAGATTATAGCACCTTGCAAAGGTAAATAGCAAGTATTTGAATATGCATATAGTCGCTGGAGTCACAAGGTGTTCTAATAGATTCAGAGGATTCTAGTAATAGTCTGACACCAAACAAAGATAAACAGGTTGGTTTTTCTTTTAGTAGTACATAACCATCAGAACTTTTCTAAGGGTGTCTACATGAGGATCAGCTAACTGCTGTGAGTTTATGCCACGTGGGCAGTGTATGTACATACTTGTTGTGCTGTCAGCCTCATGCAGTAAAGTGTGGTAGTTGTAAGGCTGCTCACACTGTGTGTTGTACTTCACTGTTATGTGAAACGACAGTGGGAGGGTGTGTTGTGAAATACGTGACTTTCAGTGAAGTTTACTCTTTGTGACTCACATTACAGTTTCTTGGGCTCAGGCACACCTCTTTGTGTTACCTTGATTTGTTCCGTGTGAGTGTGTATCTTCCATAGTGCTAAGTTGTTACCTTCTAAATGTAAGAAGGAGGCACTGTCATCAGCCAGGTAACAGTTTGGCAAAATCTTGTTCACTTTGCTTTTGATTTCTCTGCTGATTTCTCTTTGTGTTGACTGTGAGAGTATGGTAATCTGACAAATAATTTTTGATGTGGAGACATGTTTAGAAAAATAACAACATCCATTTTGATTTTAAAAATTCTTATTACAGTGTACTATGATATTTCAACGGCAAAGAATCTACTACTGTTAGCTAATTCTACAGAAGAACAGCAAAAATGGGTGAGCCGACTGGTGAAAAAAATACCCAAGAAGCCTCCAGCACCAGACCCCTTCGCTCGATCTTCTCCCAGAACTTCCATGAAGGTACAGCCAAACCAGTCCATCAGACGACCAAGTCGACAGCTTCCTCCAAACAAACCAAGGTGACACAAGAGCTGCTATTTAATTTATGGCTTTAAACATCTTACTACAATTAATGTTGTATATGTTGATAAGGAGGATTGACCACAGATGTTACTGACTATGGACATGGGATCTAGCATGCCATCTTCTATAAACATCGGTTAAGAAGAGCCCCTATGTTTGTCCCCTTGTTTAAAGGACCTTGCATTACCTGTTGGTTAACCCTGCCATACTGAGAATGTATCCTATTGCTCTTGGTGTGTAGTAGGCAGAACTTGTAGCCTGAATAGTTCCTGTGAACTGGAAGATGATAGGGAAAATGGGGTTTAACTAGGAAAGAGTCAGAGAGGGGTGTGAAGTTTCTGTGACTGGACTGCCACCAGTACCTAAGCTGGCTGGTTGAAAGCTGGGTTGGGTGAGCTGCTAAAGTGGGGAATGCAGCGTAAGTGTGCTCTTACTGTGATGCTGTTCTTACCACAAAACAGCCTTGTGCTACGAAGAGTTAGATCTTAAAAAAATGCTGGTGTTTCCATGTGTGAAAATGAATAGTGAAAGAATGCCAAACTTAATTTAATTTCCCTCCTAACTTCCTTGCAGTCTTATTTTTGGTAATTTACTTTACATATTTAAAAGAAAATCAGGCCGCATAATTTGATGTTTAAATTATTATGGGTTTTCAAGCCAAATATTGACAGACTGGGGGAAGTCCAGTGGAAGGAGGCCACCAGGTTGGTCAGAGCAGAGGCCTGAAGGAGCTGGGCTTGTTCAGCCTGGATGAAGCACATCTCCACAGGAGTATCGTAGCAGGCTGCCCCTGTCTGTGGGGAAGGTATCGTGGAGATGGAGCCAGGCTATTCAGTGCTGCGTAGTGGGAGGGAGAGAGACCAGGGGCTTGGCTGAACCAAGAGAGAATCCAACTGGATAGAAGGAAAAGCCAAGGCAGACAGCCAGGCAGGGATGCAGGCAGATGAGGCCGGACAGGCTTCACCTCTGGAGGCTTTCAAGACCTGATAGGACAACGCCTTGAACAGCCTGGGCTGGCCTTGTAGCTGACCCTGCTCTGAGCAGGAGATAAGGCTAGAGACCTCCTGAGGGTCCCTTCCAACCTTCGTGGTCCTATAAATGCTGTCCCTGCTAGGAATTTCAGACAGTGATTGTTTCTCCAAGGTTTTCATGGCTGTTGTTCTTTGTGATCATGTAAGAAAGGGCAAACCCGTTTTTGATACAGACCATACAATTTCTGCTTATCCACTCAGTTTGATTGTGCCAAAAGGACAATTCCAGATTGAAATTTAAAAAATCACTTAAATATATTTTAATGCCTAATAAACTCTTTAAGTGTTTTAGAAATTACAGTAGTCATAGTTCATATAGTAAATTAATATTGAGCCTTTTCAGGGATATTAAAAACTTTAAAACCTGAAAATCCGAAAACCCCCTGAAACCCATTTTGTTTTAAAGCACATGATTAACAGTAACATGTTTTAGGTAAAACATACTGAACACACTTTTAGGGTAAGGTTTCTATCTCTGCCTTGTACGGTTGTCACAATCCTGACTTAAAATCCATTGAGCTCACTGGAGAGATAGCTAGACTGGGTTTCATTTCTTTTGTAGCTGTAGCTATTGAGATGTTAGTACTTAGGATATTTGTCTAAGATCCTTCGATACCAACAGAAAGAGATGAATGCTTCTAGACAATGATTCAACCCAAAATAAATGCCTAAAATAGGTAAAATGGCTCATTTGCTGACAAGGTTTGCCTTGCTTTCTTTGTTCTATAGTGACCACAGAAGGAGCGCAGGCAGTAACGCCTAGAGAACAAGTTGATATATCCTCTTTTTTGTCATTGCTTAGCTTTAAATAATGAGCTACAGGATAGCTGTATAGTATAATCCCACTGTATTTGAGACATAGTAAAATCCTACTGTATGTATTTGTAAATTCAGATGATGCTATTTTATTTGATCATCTGTTCAGCAATCAAAGCTATTTGATTTTATTGGAAAAATTGTTAGCCTTGTGCTACTGGCTGGAAAGGGGCAGCAAGAGAACATAAAACTGCACCTCGGTCAACAAGAACAGCAACAAAGTTGAGCGCAGCTAGCTAATTTTATGAAATGTACATGTTGGTCTTTTCTACTGAAATATTTGAGGGAAAATCTCAATATGGTAAGTGTTGTATAGAACTGAATGATCAATTTCCAGTGAATACAGTATTCCTAGTTTACATGAACACTAACTGAATCTTCATATCCCATGATAGGCATAGGAAGGAACCCACCTAAACACAGTCTTTTACTTACAAAGGTTTAGTGGTAACAAATGGAATTTTGAAGTCTTTTATAGAAGTGTGACACACATTAAATATCAAACCCTCCTGTTGCAGATTACTTGATCTGGCATTTAAGGACTGGGATTGGTCATTTGATGATGTTGATGATATTGATGGTGATGATGATGATGACGATGTTTTTGATTTCTGAAGAAGTATAAGGGGTAAATCGAAATGGAGAGGAATGGATTTGTTTGCCTTTGAATACAGCATGCTATGTTGGATTTTGTTTCTCAAAGCAGAGAAAATACAAGATCTCATTTTAATATTTTAAACAGTAAAAATGAGATTCTGTTCATGACATCGAATTTTTAGAGGAGTCATTTTCATTAAAATGCAGTTGTTGCCTTTGTCAGTGTTTCTGTTTTTCTAATTTTATATCTTTTTTTCAAAATTCATGTCTGCCTGCCTGGAAAAAAAAAATACTGCTGTTGGCAGAGTAGTTGCTCATCTATAGTGCTTAATACTTCTAACTTCTGCAGGTAATTTTTGAAGGCTAAAAGAGAGATTGTAGCAGATGGATGTTTAGCTCAAATAGAATTGGTATTTACAAAGACTTTTAATTTTTAAGATTTTAATATAAACAGACTGGTCTAGGGCTAGCAGACATGAAATCACCAGAGTTCTGCATTTTGCTTTCCTCCCTGTGTTATGAAGTGGATTTGACTTGGCTTTCCTTTGCAGTGTTGTGCTTTTTGGGTACCTAACCCTGCATTTGAAAACTACCTAAACAGATGGGCTTTGCAGCTTCTGTGATACGGTTTCCTTGACTGCTTTACAAAAGATACGGCTGTTTTCTTGACCTAATTTGTCCCATGGCTTACTTAAATGTGCAATGCGAATGTACTGGAAATAGTGATAACTGTTTTATAGTTCTCAACGTTTAATCATTTTACATGTTGATGCAATGTTATTTTTACACAGAAAAAAACCCTAAAGGTTAAACTCCTAAGAATTCCTTTAAATAGTATGTAAGGTGTGCCTCGGCCTTGTGAAAGAATGGGCGATGAGAGCAGCACTAGGGCTGTACCTCAGCTGTGTTCTCCGTTAACTGAGATACCACCTCTTGCAGAATTTAACTGGCTTAGTGTTTACAGTAACAAGCATTACATTAATTAAATATACTGCATCTTTATGTATTAAAAGCTTACAAATTACTAATCTTTTAGAAGTGACATTGTGTGTTTTTTACTTTACCCTCATATATTACAAGGGGGTTTAGCTGATTTGGGATCATAATGCGTAAGGATGTACTATACTTAAGTAATGATGCTGTTGAATGCAGAGGAATGACATTTCTCCCAAGTATGCTGATGAGCCCATCTTAAATGAAGACTTTGAGGAAGTATATTTTTGTCAGTTTTATAGTTGTTGCGTTTACTGACCAAACTTCCTGCTTCTTTTTCAGCTAACTGCTTTCCGTGAATGCAGACACAATTCAAGGTGATAATTTTCTTCCCGTTACAGCAAGACTGAAACATATCCCAAAATATATTAAAAATATATATTTTCCTGAGAGATTGTGCTATATATATCAGAGGTTTACATTTTTGCTGCAATATAAATTACTAATCTCTGAGGGTTTTCCTGTATTCTTCTGAGTGACTGATCAAGTGAGGAATGGTTGGTAAATAGTAAAAGGATATGTTAGGTAACCTTTTAAACTCTGTTCCACAAAAGCTTTCTTGACAAGACACATACACTACATTTCATAAAAGGATCGAGAGGAATGAGTATTAAAATGGAAGAAACTGACTTTTAAGCTTTCGTAAAGATGCCACCAGCACGTCTGCAAGAACAACAGGAGGAAGATCCACCATAGTGATATAGACTGCATCTGTAAGAAGTGACCATTATACTGTGTATATATATTGTACTGTAATACTGCAAGAGGGTTTTAAAAATCTTTCCACTTTATTTTTTTATGCTTATTAATCAGATACCGTTACTTATTGCAGTTGCAACTATGCACTTGTATAAAGCCATAATGTTGAAGTTTATATCATTCGTACACATCTATCAAAAGCTGCATGTCGGTGTTCAGCAGCTAGTAAAGTTTGAAGTATATGCTAGTTTCAGCTACGTCATCATGGGCAGTCCTGTTTTACCTGTCTAATTGCCTTAATTTAATTTTTTTTCCAAGTTTTTTGCCCATTGTCTATATTTAAGGAAAAAAAAAGAAGGTTTACCAGCTCTTAGGATGCAATTTTGCTTTGTGGCAGAAAAAATAGTGCACTATTTTTACACCTAGTAAGTATATCAATGTCAGCCTGTTTTGAATGTATATCGACTGGTTTTAAGGGTGGAGATATGTTGGTTACAGAAACAATGTCTCATACCATTGGAATTACTAGACCATTTGCTTGTACATGTAACTGCTCATTCAGCCCTTTTTAAAGACCTCAATATTAGTTATTGACTTATATTAACCCTCTTTAAGTGCTATGAAACTTCATTTTGCCTTGTTTTTGCATACTCACCTAGATGTGTTTTTTATTTCTGGGACAAAAAAAAAAAAAAAAAAGAATCTGTGACTGTTTTTACATTTCACAACATAATATCCGAGGACTGTCACAATCTCAGAAAAATAAAACATACTGTAGATGTATTTTAAAATTTTAAATCTGGTTCTCTAGCACATAGCTGTAGGCATAGATAAATATTTCAGTAGTGTGTTTTGAGAACTGATAGCTGGGAAGAAAGGGCCTCAGAGGCACTTAATCTGACTTTTTTTTAAAAAACTTGGAGTTGTACAAAAAATATAATTTATGTGGGCTCATTCATGATGTGTTCATAATTATCCCAGAAAATGCATGTTTTATACAACTACAGTATGCGATGTTAAACATATTGACAGTAAAAAAAAATGTAGTCTCCTATTTGGTCTCTTTATATATATAAATATATATATATATTTAAAATATATATATATATAAAATATTGTGTGGGAGTGCAGTAATTTAAAATATGATCTAACACTTCAATGAAGGAGGACATTTCACTTTAAAATTTTGTTTGTTTGTTTTTGTTTTTTAAAGAGTGTTGAAATGTTTGGAAGGATAGGACCATGATTTATTTAACACTATCATGAAAGGTGGACTTGGAAACACTGAAATACTGAAAATTAATAAATATATTTACATTTTGTAACCTCTTCTACAGTTCAGCTTAACAGAGCCAGAATGTATTCAGTCTTCTATTTATGCACTCGCAAAGTAAAATGTTGTTTGTGAGTTCTTAAATTCAAAACTAAAACTTTCGTATTGTTTCTGTTAGGTATTATAACCCAGCACACAACTACAGTGTTTTTTCCCTGCTTGTTTTGATTTACAGAAGTACGGTATATTTTTAGGTAATGCAGATTTGCATAGAGTACAACATTAAAAATGTATACAGTAAAACTGTTTCCATTCACTGAATGCATAAATATTTTATATATATATAAAAAAAAATGTTACAATGTGGGAAGTTCTATCCTTTTCTGAATTGGAGAATATTATATATATATATTTTTAAATAAACTATTTGAGTAAGGTTAAAATAGTTCCTGAACTTGAGAAGGTGGTAATTAATTGAAATATTTAAACATGGAATCAGCTGCTGCGGCAGCTATGGGAAAGGCAAGGGTCCCTCGAAAGGAAGCCGAGTGCAGGCTGTGGTGTGGAGGGCGCGCAGGCTCCAGGGGAGCTGCTCTGGCAGGCCCTCACGTGCTGGGCCTGCATCTGTTGCACTTCCTCTCCTTGGCGTGCCCTCATTTACTGTGAATCCCTGGGGCCCTGTTAAGCCTGGCATTTTAGGAAATGTACTGTATTAAAGTATTTACTAGCCACGGTTTATACATTCTGTACTTGTACAAATAGTTACTAGCTACACCTCCAGCAGGCTGTGGTGACGGGGTATCCTAGAACAATACGGGCTGACAGAGCGCTGGAGGTCCTCTGGTCTGACCTCTACCTCAAAGCAGGGCCGACGTAGCACAGGTTCCTCAAGGCTTTTGAGTTTTCAGTGCCTCTAGGGATGGAAGTATCATAGCACTCTTCGGTTGTCCTTCATGCGGTTTCTCCCAAAACTGAGCAGCAGCGTGGGCTGCGTTGAGCTGTAACGTGGTGGTCATTTGGCCAGTGGTACGATGTGCACGAACGTTGCTTTGTACCCAGGACGCAAAAGGCAAAGCTGCTCTTCTGTTCTTCTCACTTGTCCTTCTCATCAAGATACAACTTCCATCTGCTGATCTGTGGAATGCAAAGAACTCTTAAATTTTAGTTCCTGGAGATTGTATTGTTTCCTTATTGCCCAGTGGTAACCTTTTAAAATTTTTGAGAGAAGAACCAAGGAATATTTATCTTCAAGTCACTGACATTTAAATACTTTATTTTTGTAACAGGGCTGTCCCATCATACAGGACGTTTTTATTGCCCAGATGACTTTATCTATAGAAATTCTCTCATTACAAGTTCTTTTGTTTCACAAGAGTAAACAAATAGCGTAGCCAGGCTGCAGATTAACCTTCTGGAAAAATCAGTGGTCAAACTTGGAGCCAGCAGCTCAAGACACATGTAGGGAAGTTGCTCTTTGGTTTCCATCCAAGAGATCACCAGCATGGAAGCTGGACAGGAAGACCCCATTGGAGTTAATGTGTCAGTTGTCAAAGACCTATCTGCAAGGAGATTTCCACTTCTGTCCTAGTTATGTACTGCAGTTTCCTACTTCTAGTGATTCCTGCCAAAGCTCAACCCCTCACAGTGCTGCCAGCAAGCCAGCACCAAGACTGCTCACTGGAGGAAACATTGTGCTGCTTGTGCTTCGTGGCTGATGCTGTAACCCAAACATGACACGTAGGACTTGTGAATGTGCAAAAGGCTCAGGTATCTTGGCAGTCAGTGACAGTGGCCAATATTTATAATCTTATGTGTATTAGTTTCCCATCTAGCTTTGTGAAAATCATCCTTGGAAGAGGAGTTATATGTCTTGGTCTCGCCCATCCTGTGCTTGTGAGGTCGTAGTTGGGATGCTGCTGCAGAAGGGGGGAACTTTTGTGAAAACAAATTTACCTGCGTCGGTCTTACAAACCCTTACCACCTCTTTATTTTGTTTCTAAGGCAGGAGAACATAACAGTCCATGGTCCAGTTCAGGGAACTGGTGTGTTTCAGTCTTCTCCACATTCCTGGATGGTTTGCCTCGGCATTTGTGTTGAAATGGTGATTCATTTGTTTTTTCATAGAATATCTTGAGTTGAAAGGGACCTGTAAGGATCATTATGTCCAAGTCCCTGCTCCTTACAGGACTGCCTAAGACTAAACCATACACTAAGAGAATCATCCAGATAGATACTACGTGAACTCTGACAGGCTTGGTGCCTTTTCAGTGCATTACAGTTGATCTTGAGAATAATTTATGGACTATCATCTCTGCATACACTGCACTTTAAATTGAAATGATAACTTGTTAAGATGATCCTGTAAATCACTTAGAGGATTATCAGCATCCCATGGATCAGGGGTTTACATCTACTGCTTTGAAGTATCCCCT
The DNA here is from genome assembly GCF_018691265.1 of Tyto alba. NCBI lineage: Eukaryota > Metazoa > Chordata > Aves > Strigiformes > Tytonidae > Tyto > Tyto alba. Next base: position 35,190,244 of record NW_024881316.1, on the reverse strand, counting down.
CATGAGAGTGGGAAGGAGTTTTCTTTTGGAACTCTGTAAAAGCTGTTCATGGAGTGGGTCTGAAACTAATAAATATTCTTTGTTGAAGTTGCCTGTACAGTGGACAGTGATGTACTCAGATATGGTCATCTGAGAAATGAGACAAGTCTACTGAGAAGCATGTGGTGGAAAAGAACACTGTGTTGAACACACTGAATCTAGTTCTCACCAGAAGCAACTGCAGTGAATGGAAAAGCTCGCTGTAAAACCATAGCTCCAGGAGGGGGGGACTCAGAGGAACTGTAATTTATTAGCATGGGGATGCTAATTACCAGGCCTTGTTATGAAGATCAGTGTTTTGAATCTTTACCCCTTTGTAGGTAGGAAGCATTGTTTTATAAGGGTAAGAAAATCAAGTTACTACCTGATACTTGATATTGCAAGTGTGAAACTAGATTTGACCACTGCTGCTTTTGCCCCCGTAACCTTACAGAAGTGCCAGGATTGAAGTGATCTTTCAAAATGAAAGTCACAGTGAAAGGCAGTGAAATTACAAAGTTATAAGTGTATGTAGTCCTGCACACCTCAGAGAAATCTGGAAAGACACATCTTCACCCTGAAAAGAAAGGGCAGAGTGTGCAGTGACTGCATGTCTCTGCAGCCCTTTTTAGGTAGCTTGGGGGAGCTACACAGAAATGCTTTCACAGCCAAGGCAACTGCATGTGATGCTTCAGTTGTATCACCCCATTTGGAGGTCTAGGCCTCAGCGTTTGTTCAGAGGTGTGAGCCTACTTGTACGTGTGGTCTTCTGTTGTCGTGTCCTGGTGTGCCTCTTGGGCCATCTGGTTCTTCTTGTCCTTTGTCATCACCCTTGCTAGCTCTCTGGGATTCTTTTTGCCCAGGATGCTGTTGCACCACTTGGTAAGCATGGCCACCCGACAAGAAATATATCAGCTGTGCAGGATCACTGCCAATCCTCTTTTCCTTTGGCTTGCCAACTCTTTAGACTTCAGGCACTGAATTGCTATCTTGGATACGTGCTACTTTTTATTAACGAGTGAATTGGTGGAAACTTTATTTGGAGGTATCTGACATATTAAATACCTTATCTGTTTTAAGGCTGAAGGAGCCAAGAATCCCAGTGTCTGAACCCTTTTTCACATTTGCTGGCCCTAGTGTTCTCTCTTACCTCAGCTGTGTTCCATTTTTCGAATAGGCTCTCTAAGCTGATCTTGTAGCTAGGGACAGGTCTGGCTGCAGCTTCTGGATTTGCATCTGTTGCTGGATCCTGTGGTCTCACATGTCTGCATCGTGTTGTCCAGCATATTACAGTCCCTGTGTACCGGGGACCAACTGAGATTCAGTAGGATCTGTGTAGCCATTTGTCTGCTCTGGAGCAGTGGAAGGGCTTGATAGATACAGTAAGGCAGCTCCCCCGCATGCTTCATATACTGCTCAGAGCTACAGCAATGGGAGTTTAATTACTGGAAGGCACGTGTGCAAGCTTAGAAGAAACATCCAACACTGAGAGAATACTCTTCAGCTCAGAGAGACCGTGAGGACTGTAAGTCATGCTGATGGTGCATTTCAGGGAAAGCAATTGAAAATATCTCAAGTCACTGTCTTGGAAGTAAGCTCAGTGGAATATATAGGAAGTCAGTTGCTCAGAGGGGAAAGGATTTCTTTACAGTAATTGAGTAACTTAAAATATGCTTTACACAAGTTCAATTTATGCTTTTCATCTCATACAAGACAGGTCAGCATCTTGGTACTGCTGGCCAAAGCCTCCAAGTTCAAAAGCAGAAACCATGTACATCCCAGAGTAGGTATATACACAGGTGATTTGCAGTTACAATAAGGTGGTAAGTAGAATTTATTTTCAGCATGGAGCCATGTTACTATTAAATTTGAATCAAAATCATTATTAAGTAACTTGTCACATTTTACGTTGGTGCAGGTTCTGTCATTTAAATTAGTTTCCAGAATACTTGACAGATAAAACAAGATGTCTGCCCTCTCACAGCTCCCCTTGTGTGAGTCAAGCATACCACATAATATACAGAAGTACCCGTTTAGGCCACTGACAATTTGACAGTTACGAGCCGAAATTATGAATCCAAACAGGGCGTGAATAAAATTATAACAATTATTTAAATTGTCCTTTAGGTATCCCTGATTGAACTTCATCAGGGGGATCGTGTAGTGTAAAACGCCTCTTTATTTTACCCATGGTCCGAATACTGGGTTATTTTTCAAGACGGAGTTGGTGCTTGCCCCAAGCAACTTCCAAGGTAGGATGGAATAGTTGACATCTTTAACTTGAAGAGGTCTGTATGTCTGTCTTGGCATCAGGCAGGAAACGCCTGAGGTCCGTGAGGCCTCGGGTCTGTCAGACTGCCCAGGTCTTGCAATTGGATCCAGCACAAGTGATGAGCTGACAGGTGCTTGCGATGATGTTTATTGTGGCTCCCGGACATGTATTTGACATCAAGATCTATCATCTCTAAGAACTCTTAAAGTATCTTGGAGAATTCTAGCTCAAAATAAAGCAAATTCAATTCAGTACAAAAAATTAATAACATCCTACTTCAAGTTTGGGTTTTTTTCAGCTTCACATTGCAAACGGGGACATCCTTAGACCATTATTAGTGATGAACGCTAAGGATTTCATGTTCTGCTTCATACATAAATATGAATCTCAAGTATCGAAGAATCTGGAAGGGAATGGGACAAACCAGCCTGAAAAGAACTAGCAGGGAAGTAATTATTATCATCGTAGAAAATACATAGCTGGGAAACTACCTCATTTGAGTTATCTCCACATCTATGTAGCTTTTCATTTTATAATAGTTCCTTAGCTCTTCCTGTGGGTTCTGAGGTGTTATTTCCTTTTTTTTTTTTTCCCTTTGTTACATACGTCTTTAAATGGATAATGATTGTTTGGTGGAGGAAAAGTAATTTTGCTTCACTTAAAGGAGTGAATGAAGGCTTTCTGCAAGTTGTAAGCTATTTGGGACCTTTTAGCTAATTGTGAATGACTTTCTCCAAAGAGTCAAACTGCTCTAAAATCCAGCTGAGCTCCAGCTGAGGTGTGTGTCTGCCTGCCCACCCTGCTCCATTCTCTATTTTAACACATCAGATGAGCAGAACCAGGCTAGGGAGCAGCCACGCGCCCAACATAAGCCAGGGGCAGAGCCTCGGGGGTCAGACGGGGACTCCTGAGCAGGCCAAGCGATACCGTCTGGCTGGAGTAGAGTAGCGCAAAGGAACCCGTCTGTGTCTGCGTGGTTGTACTCTGCATTGTGGAGCCCCGTGGGGTGGGGGAGATGGTGGGTTTGCAGTTCTCTATGACGTTCCCGTTTGCTGAGGAGAGTTCAGAAACCGGCTTTTGGGAAGAGTAAAGTACACGCTGTCTACACCCTCACTTTCAGACCTGCAACCTGCTCTCTCTGGAATTACGTCCTTGTCGGGTTTTCTTTTTTTTTTTTTTTTTTTTTGAATAGTAAATCTCATGATAAATGGGTTCTCTTTCATACTGTTAAACTGAGCTTTGTGGCTAAGTGCAGCTTGTAGCTTATCTGTTACCAAATGCACAGTCATAGTTCATCACAGCTATCGCTGGAGATATTTGGGCTTATTCAACGGACTGTACTAGAATTCAGATCTTGTCTTTTTACAGCAAGAAAACTCACGCTTTTTGAAAGCCCTGACAGGATCTGCACTTTTATCATCCAGGACAGGAGGGGCTGTGTTGCCTCACGAGCATGCTGTGAGCTGGACACCGTGTGTGGAATTCAGCACTTGCACAGGCTCTGTGAACGGAGACGTGTTGCTTCCAGCCCTGTGGAGAGAAGTCACTCGCTGGCTTGGGCACACTGCAATAAATCCCTGCCTCTGTCTGCTGCCGCCTCACACAGCAAACATCTCACTTGTGTCCGCCCTGGCACTGCTGAACGACGAGTTTAACAAGATTTACGCTCCCCGTGTATCTTGTCCCAAGCTATTGCCTTTAATCCAGCCGCTGAGAAGACGATGGTTTACGTACTGGAAAACCACAGGGTCTGCGCTTTCGCGGGGCTCGCCCAGGACTGGAGCGTACATCTGCTTCACGGAAGTGAAAGAAATTGTTCTCGGGGCAGGGGGAGGGGGGAAGTGTGTAAAATTATTTACTGCTACCTTCTCATTTCTTCCGTACCTCTTGCAGTTTGAGTAAGAACTCGTGGTCCAGCTTTCCAAGTCCACAAAATTACCTCAAGGTTGTGAATTACCCAGCTTTGTTTCTTTTCCTCAGTCTCTCTTTCCACAGGTTTCTAAGATGATTTATTCAAAATATGTTAAGTAACCTGTAAAGAATTTTTATTAAATGCATTTTCAGCGTTTTATGATTAAAAAAAGCAACCTGAAGTGCCGATCCTCAAACCCAAAATGGAGTGTCTTCATTTTGCAGCATCACTCAGGACTATGAAAGATGTCCATAACAGAGAGCATTCAGACTCTACAGATCTTTCTCTATTAAGAAGAGGCTTTAATTAAAAAACTGAGATGATAAGTGTGGGTTTTACCTTTTAGGATGCTGGAGCTCTTTATCGTTTTACAGGTTAATACATAGCCTAATGCTTTGAATATTAAGGTGAAAGGTGTCCATTAATGACCTATATTGAGTATTTCATTTTCTCTCCATGCATAGAAACAATAAAAAAATAAATTTTATGAAAATTAACTGTAACAATGACATTAATCAATCATGAAGAATAGCATTTATTAGTATGACCTGGAAAATGTACCACATGCCCCCTGCCACCATTTAGACCACTTCAGATATTTTATACAGCGTTAGTCAAATCAGTAACAGGATGTTTACAGTTACTCTGTCAACCACCGTGGAAACACACATTTTACTGAAGCAGTAAAAAATCCTCATCTCTGAACTTGCTCTCAGTAATGTGAGATACATGAAATCTTATGTCCACAGACATACCTCTTCCCCACACACACACACACTCTAGAATCAGTTTACAAAGCAGCTCCGTTTTCTGATGGTGAAGGTCTCAGTCTGCTGAGTGCACACAGGCGGAAACATCTGCTTTTGCAGATCCCGCTCTTCCACAAGAGTCCAGTAATTTAGCACATTGCAGGAAAAACCTGCCTGAAATGTCAGTGCAGTCTTCCCATAGTTTTCAGGGGTGTCAGGACCGAGGGTGCCTTGGTTTTAACAGTAGTACTGTAAGAACTCCTGAAAAGGCGTATCTTTTCATTTTAGAGAATGTAATGAGAATTGAAGGCGAGCTCTAGGATTACTTCTGTAACTTTTGGGTGGAAAGGCATTACTTCCAAAAGCAAAAACCCTAATTAATCTCAAGTGTATCCTTTTTCCCTTTTTTGATACACTACTACCAATTGATTAGAATATCCAAAGTAGAAATTGATGTGAAGTCTTTGTGTTCTTCAGCCCGCTTAGCCCAGACAGGCTAAAAACTAACAAAGCACAGAGCGGTACCGTCAGAAACTGATAACGGCTGGAGAGGAGTCTGCTGTGATGCCCCAAGCTGTACGTGTAAACGGTCACGGTCGGTACGGATTGCACTGGGGGGGTCGGGGGATCAGTTCGGGAACTTTGCTTGAACACAATTTTTAACTCTATTGGTCAAAGTTGCATTAATTCCTATACACTGGAGTCTCTGCTGTTCCCAAAAGAGTATGTCCAGTGAATGAGAGCTCAGGTTGAAAAAGAATTATTCATAGTTGAGTGTTTGCTCTTATCCTAATAAAAGCAGGGTATTTTGAAGGAAGTAGCCACACGTATCCTGTATCAACTGTATAAACTGTACTATTTAAGTGTTGCATGTAAGTGCTACAATCCCAACTAACTGCATTTGTGATATAGTAAAACATTTAGAACCTTATTTTGGATCGGGCCTTGACTCAGATTTTTTTCATCCTAAAATACAAATAGTTAATGTCTAACTAATTGAGTTGCTTGCAAGAAGATGACAAACATCTGTTTTTCAAACTGGCAGCAGAGGCAGAAAGACGGGTTGATATGTTGTTGCAAAATTGCTCTTGTATAATTGAAGAAAATTGCTTATATGTAACCAGAAAGTACTGAAGTGATACAATGACCATCTAAATACAAAATACCTTGTTCCTTTAGTAAAAAAGTCCAGAGAAAATGTGGTATCAGTGAAACTTGTCTTAAATGACCAATAAAAATATGCTGCTTAAATTAAGTATCTTATCAGTATTATTTCTAAGAGAAAGTAAGCATGACTCTACCAATTATGCTTAGGGATAAATACTAGGCTTAAGAGAGAGCGAGCTTCCTCAACCTTTGTTCTGTTATTTAAGCTTAATTATATCAGGTTTTTTTGAAGATAACTGTGTTGTGTGTTTTTGAGTGTCTTCTAATCAGTCTTTTTAGTTTTCCTGTAGTGCAGGATTGTGGCTGTGACCCAAATATTGAGAATGAGCATGGTTATGAAACGGATGAGAACTAAAAGGGAAAAAAAAAAAATCTTGTAAGCATAAATCCAAAAGAATCAACTGCTGTCATTTTCAGCAGACGCCTTTTGTAAACCTTCACTGGTGTACAAACAGGCTGGTTCTCATTCTGCAACTCTTTTCAGTCAATTAAATTACCATGTTCAGGAACCCAGAAATTCTCAAATATAGCAGAGAAGAGCATTTAGCACTTGTGAGTGGTATCTGAAAATCATACACTACGGTGCCTTTAATTCTTTTATAACAAAACCAGGAGAATAGTTCAAGTTCGACTAACCTCATACAAATTTATATTTACACCTAAAATTAAACTCAGGAGCCACAGCTCACGTGTTCTGTATAGCTGCGTGTGTTCTTTAGAATAAAGGGATTATTCTCTACTGCCATCTGTTAAGTTTAGACTTCAGGGAGACAGGAAACACTTTTATCTGTCAGATTTTGATGAGAGGAAATCTGACAATTGAGAAAAAAGCAGTTTTTCAGGATGTTTATTAACTTTCAGATTTTTTTTAAACCAAAATCAGCACGGTATCTCTACCTGTCAGACCACAGTGTGAAGTACAGATATATCTAATATCCATTTGGTAAGTGGAATCTTCACAGAAATGTACATAAAACTTTGTTTCAGAAATACATGATATTTGACAGTTTCACACATGGGTATGAAACCAAGAGGAGCATGCCAAAGTGTTCAGTGTTAGAAGCTAACTGGAAACATTTGCCATTAGAGCAGCACAGTACCAATGTTTGCTGCCACCTCTTCCCTGTTCCAAAGTGTACTGTGCTATATTTTAAAAAGCAGCTTTAACCAGAGCCACTTTTACCTTCAAGAGCCAGCTTTTTACTTTCATGCTGTTTTTCTCCCTTCCTCCCCTCAATATATCTCTCTCACTTCTAATCAGTGTAAGTGTGTAGCTGTGGGTGAACTGGACTCGGTAACTGGCCTGGACTAAATTTCTGTGTGCATTATACCTATTTTTTTGGCGATCCAGTTAACTGCATGGCCACAAACCTCTTACTCTGGCAAAGAGAAAGCAACGAGCGCGGGGGTGAAAATGAGTGACGAAAAAGGGGACTTCCTTTTCCAGGGAAAGAGCCACTTGAACTGCTTGTGAAACTAGAGCCTAACTGTGCTGCAAAGGGGAGCTTAAAAAAAAAATCCATTCATATGATGTTTCTGATGAAACACCAGTTTTGAACTAGAACAAGGAACCACCAAATAAAGTACAGCGTGATTTTGTTAACTGTTCTTTCATCCACCAAATATTGATTTTGAATCATTCATTGAAAAATCTGCTGTACTCCTTAGCTCTTCCAGTTTTGTCAGGATGGTGAGAAGCTGTTAAATAAATTTGCTTTATAATGAAATCAGCTGCAAATTATATATTTTAATCCAGTTTTTTGTGAGTTTCTTACCAGCCTACCATTTCATTTTCAGCTTGCCATAAACTTTCAGAATGTTGTGCCTGAAACTATTCATATACTAAGCTGAACTTTAGTTTTCTAGAATAATTTTCTAATGGAAAAACCCCACAGTAATGAAAGGAAATATTTATTACTTGAAAAGCTATCACTCAATTATTACAGATTTTTTACATTGTATTTGACTAAATTTATTTATTTACGTATTTAAATAACAAATATTTTAATGCTTTATTCTGCTATTTTCATAATTAGTTTTGTAGTGCTTTTGCCTTTTGAAAGACATAATGGCTTTTGTCACGATGTCACTTGTCACCATGTGATAAACATAAGCAGGTTTTTTTTGTTTTCTCCAGGTATTTGGCTGATTTGAAACCCCGTGCTACTTTTTTTAGCAGTAACTCCTTCCCTCGCCGTGCTAACCCACCAGGTTCATGGTTTGTTCTCCTGAGACCAGACAACTGCTTTCACAAAACAGCTCACAGCTACCATGGCATCTGTTACCTCGGACAGGGGCTGTCCCATACTTCACTCACCTGCGAGATCATTCGTAGTCATTACCGTTGTAACTATTCTTGCTGTAAATTGAATGAATTCTGATTAGTAGGCTAGATATGACACATTTATACCCTTCTAAAAATGATGAATACCTATTTTTCAATAGAGGATAATCCTGCATGAAAATACACATTGTATAGGCATTGCCGCTCTTCCCTCTTTTAGCTTCAGAGATCAAGCTCTGAAAGCTGAGGGTCTTTTTTTTAATAAGAAAATCACTGATAGAATTTTTATATCTATCTCACTAGATTGGATATGGTCAGAGTTTACTGCTTCTCCTTGTGTTCAGCCCCCTCCTCCAGTAGTTGATACTGAGCTACACCCACAATTGAGTTAGCGTGACTTAACCATTGTGAATGGTCACATGCATGCTTTTAGGCTTCTGCAAGTATGAGGAATTCAGCTTTCCTTCCCACAACAAATCTAAACATTAATTATTTCACATTTGCAGCAGACTAAAACCATTTTAAAAGTTTATTGCCATTGTTCAGTGCATGTACCACAACTTCTAATTATTGACTTAAAAACATTTGTTTCACGGGAAAATAGATCCAACACCACTATTGTTTTATAGTAAGAATATTTTAAACAAGTTTTGTGAACATGATAAAGGCACTTCTGACAAATAGCTGTTTGAAGAACTGTTCATGTGGACCACTTGGTAATTAACACATGAACTGCACAAATCACTATTCTCGGTACATCCTTAAATATTCCTCTGTTGAGAAATATATTTACATGTAGTCAGAGAGTTGAAGGTATTTAGCATTAAGTATATATTTATTTGTAGATGACTTTTCAGAATTAGTGTTGACCAATTGTCTGACACAAAATTTAGCACCTTTTCATGCTGGATCACTAGTAATTTTATTAAATCCTACAACACTGAAATTTTTTCTTCATAAAGACACTCTTTCAGTTACTTTAACTGCATCAGGTTCCCTTGACCATATTTGCATGTTTTCTAAGGCAAAGTGTCATTGTGACTGAGCTGGTGTCAATGATAAGACATGATTTCAAGAGGCTGTGTGGTAGCTGAGTCTCAGAAGTTGGCACTCAGGGAAACTACATTAGGCGAGATTCTTACCTGCATGATGCAGTAAAGACCTAGCGAAAGAAGGCATCAGGAGAAGATACGGCTTTAAAAAAGGAAAACTCAGTGCTTCACACCAAGCTGCCCATAGCTTACTTGCGCAGGTGTATGCAGACATACTCCAGGTCAAGGCGCTCACTTGTCCAGAATCTTTTGTCTGCCAGAGACACCGCAGCTGAGCCAGCTTACTGGCCGCACTGATGAATGTGCACAAGTTCTGAAAAGCAGGTAAAATGAGAAAGAACCTCTGCCTCTGCCATGTTATCATCTGAGTGTTTAGCTTACGGCTTTAGTATGTAACTTACTAAAAACCAGGACATATTTTTTCATTTAAAATAAAAAACAAAACAAAACTTTTTCAGTATTTGGCAACCCAAGCATTTCAGCTTATTACTAAGGAACCATGAAGCAAAAAATTGCCAGAAACATGGGACTGATTTCTGAGGTACTGCCCAGAAAGAAGCTCAAAGAGCATAATTGCTACTGCTGTTGGCAAATGCTCGATAAAGGCAAATACAATAAGAAGCAAAGAAATAAAAAAGCCTCTCAACCTGCTACATAAAACTGTTTATGGAAGTTAGCTGGAATGAGACTGATCTAGTCTAAACAGCAAGGTTGATTCAGACCATCTGTTACCATTACGTCTGGCAAACTAAACCATAAAAGAATGAGAAAACTGACAAGAATGTGTGGAAAATGAGTCCAATTGGTGGGAAAAAAATAATGAAGAGAACAGACTATTCACTCTGTCATCCTTTAAGGGGGGGTTTCTAAAGGCAGCAGGTAGAGGGGACCTCCACATCGGTCTCTGTGCCATGCCCAGATTTCCCTTGCAAGTAAGGATCAGTGTTAGGCTTAAAAGCTTTTATCCCCATTTGTATCATCTTTTGCATGAGCAACTCCATCTCAATTAACTCTCTTCTGGTAAAAAGGGAAAAGACCATCTTTAACCTCTGTAGGGCATTATCAGATGATATTTTTCTTGCAAAATTCCAGGACTAAAGGGAAAAAAGATCTTGTGAAATATTTAACATTTCCCATTTCAAATGCTTTGACTGATGCTCTAATCTCTTCCTGTCATGTTAAAGGTTTATTAATGGGGATTATGGCATTAGGACTAAAGAGTCAATCTTTTTTTAACTTCTTAAACCTTTGCTAGTTTTAATCAAAGCACAACAATTAACAACTTTGCCTCAGAACATTTTTTTTTTTCACAGAGTCCCTATTGCCAGTACTATGTTTTCCAGCTACTCACAGAAGAGAAACAGCTGTATTTGAAAACTGGGATTGTTATGAAAGCTAACCCAAATTATTAATTCTTCAAATAACAAATATAAGGAGCGATTTCACTAATCAAAACGTCTAGAAAAAAAATTATTTAATACATGGACCTAATTTCAAATAATCATGCAGCACTTACCATGGCCAGGTCTATTATCCACTTCCGCAGTGTTAGCATGTACCAGCCCCCCCAGAATCTTACATTATGTTAAGTTTCATAGCACTGAAAATTCTAGGATACCAAAACTCTCAAAACTGCTTGGGGAATTAGATTTTTTTAAACATCTGGAAATAATCTTACTGAAACTTTGTAACAGACTACACAATCTAAATAAAACATATTAAGCATTGGTTGAAATGCTAAGTATTCCTATTTTTCACGCTGTCTATGGTTGAACAGTTTCTCAAGGCCTGCTCCAAAGCACAAGATTTAAGCCCAAATCCTATTTAAAAAAAAAAAAAAAAAAAAAAAAAACAAAAAAAAAACCCCAACAAATCCACACTGCTGTGTTCATCAATCAAAGGAAAAAAGATTCATTATTTCCACCCTGTATCTCTAGCAAAGATGTAAATTAAGAATTGGTCTTATTCCTTATCAGTCGTGGGCCTTCTAAAGCACAACTACATATAAAGCTTACTGCTTGCAGAGATGTTACTGTGACCCCAGAGACCAACATGCGAATGTGGAATGTATATTGAGGGGCAACAGAAAATGATTTACAGCGGTAGCACAAAACAAAAAATGACATAGCTGCTATGCAAAGAACTAATAAACAAGCTACATAAACCAAAAATCCCAGATTCCAAAGGATACGTGACTGCATAGAACAAAGCTCGTTTCATGTTTCCACTGAAACGCAGAATAAACAAAAGGAGAATGACATCTGAAATAAATAAAAGATCACTCATCACAGAAGGGAGAGAAGGGGCCCAAATGCAATCCTAGACAGTTCCACTGGGCACCATGTCTATGGAAACTCATTTCTTGCATGTTTTGTCTCTCAAATTTGTTTGATGTCTAAAACACTGCAAGCTCCAAAATGAAGCTTTTCTTAGAGTCTTAAGTGTTCATAAAGTTTCTCTCCCATGTGGAGTCACCGGATAAAGGATGAGCGTACACTGCAACTCCAGTGTGTATATTAATTAGATCTTTCTCCTCTACCTAACCATCCATTTTCATCAAATTTACAAGAATTCGATTATATCTGAGATGTCCATTCCCTCTTCCCCCCAACTCCAGCTGGAATTTGGTCAGCAGATTTACATCACTGCAGTGGAGTACTGTACATACATGCAAAGCCTTGGAATGCTGAATAAGCCCTGTTTTATTTCCAAAACATGGCTTAAAAAAATTACCTTGTGCAATGATGATGGGATATTCCAGGTATGTCTGCAGAGGGTAACCATAATAGATCTGGTACCTCAGAAACACAAGGAAGCTGAACAGAAAGACACAAAACAGAGTGACTACATGAAGGGACAGGACAGCTCCTTTGCAGCTTCCTTTTTACTATTTTGTTGTGCCAATAAGCTCCAGATAGGCGTAGCTGTCAAACTGATCAAACAAATATGAAGACCAAGTGCAAGCTGTCTAGACTACAGTGTTGTAAGATTGCCCAATGTAGTTGTAGTGGTCAGAATGAGAGTGTGCTCATAAATGCACCAAACAATGGCAATTCTAAAAAGAATTGAACTTTTATCTCATCTTCTTTACTTCCTTCAGCTTTCATGGAAGTCCATGGGGACAGACAGAAACTTGAAGGCTGCAGAGAAAATACAAAGGACTCTTAGGACATAGTTTTATGTAAGTCAAAATTGATGGTTTCTGGTGTAGAAAGATGGCATAAGAAACTGCCTGCCTTGTAAGAAACTGGATTTTACAGTATTCAGAATTTAAATATCTGAACTTCCTGGAAGTCTTATTTCTTGTAGGGTCAAATCAGACTCCTTGCCATCAGCCCCATGATTCCGTGTCACTCCTCTGCCAGGTCACTGTATGCTGACTCTGCAGAATCATCCCAGTTTGCACCAGTAGCCTCAAAGCTCTCTTCAACTAAACTCAAAAGTTTTTCAAGCTTGCAGGACAAATAGCCTACTAAATAAAAAAACATTTCAAAAAAAGCCTCCTTGCAACTCTTCAAAAACAGTTTTGCCCAGAGTAGGAGTACAACCTGTACCTGTGTGGGTACTGTCGTTACCACACAAGTGCTGCGAAGACATTTATGGCTCCTCCACGCTCATCTGAAACATTAGTTAAAAAGCCTTTTCAGTGCACACCACCAACACCCATGACTGATTTTAAAATGCTACCAACACTTTTTGGCTGGGGCTGTGGGGTGTGTTATCTCTGATGGAACTAGGATTTAGTTCGTGTACTCTGAGGTGTATTAAGGGTAAACAGCAACAACAGGGGTTCAGTGTAATGGAGAAATGCAGGCAGGGAACGGCCGCAGCAGAGGCCAAGGGGATTCTGCATGGCTCCGTGCAGAAAGGCGTCTGTACGGCCAAGCCTCCGCAGCGCCAGACCGGCCGGGGTCAACAGCTGTGTCCCTAACAAGGCACAGGCACCTTCAGAAATGACATACCATTTTTGTGAGGCGATTTTTTCGGACAAAAAGCCCTTTTTTTTAGCTTGGTGTGGTGCGCTACCAGCCATCCGGCTGTTCTGGCCACCTCTATCCCTCGGTTCGGCAAACCCGAGGCTTTAGCTTTTCAGGGTATCTTCTCTCACATACTTGTACCCACATTTGAGCGTGCATGCACTCAGTTTATTTTTCATTCCATACAATCCTCTTTAAGCAAGATTTAATAAGCCTAGCCCATGTAAGCTTATTACAGACTGATAAAACTTTGGAGTTTGACATGGATTATAATTTTCTTAAAGAATGATTATGTTTTACTTACTCTGGTGAGAGAAGCCTGTCTAACTAGTACAACCACCTGCCCAACAGGGCACACAGACCATCTAATAACCTAAATGCATGGCTTAAACCCAACAGCAGACGTTGCCTCCAGCTACCTGGGAGCAAACTGAAAAAGTCGAGTTTCCCTTTAACCAGCAGCGCGGAAACACTTTAAAACGGGCAGTTTCTGCTCCCGAAGAGTCTGTGAACCCCCTGAAGGCAGGACGCCGCACTCGCACACCGCACCAGGAGCCGGCGGGCTCACCGTGAGTTATAACACGGAGCGGTTTTAAAACCGAGAAGAAGGGTCTTGCTCGCCAGCCCCACCTCCCCTGCCCGCTTCCAACAGCCACTCAGCACGTCCTCACGCCTGGCCGGAGCCGCGACGAGAGGAACGGCCGCGGCGGAGCGCCCCGCAGCTCCCCGGCCCCGCTTCCCGCCCGCCGGCCGCTGAGGGGAGCCCCGCTGAGGGGAGCCCCGCTGAGGCGCAGCCGCCGCGTGTCGCCCTCCATCTTGTCCCCGGCTGCCCGCCGCCTTACCCGGCCAGCTCCAGCAGAACGCTGCCCACGCTGACCCCCCGCGCCGAGCCGGCCCTCAGCACCGCCGCCAGCTGCGGCAGCTTGATGACGGCGCACACCGCCCAGGTGCTCCAGTGCGCCAGGTCCAGCAGCGCCGCCGCCATCCCGCCGCGCACCCGGGGCCGCAGCGGGGAAACCCGCGTGTCGGGGCGGGGTGGGGCGCGGAGGCCGCCCGGCCTGTGGGCAGCGGACAGCCGGGCCCGGCCGCTTGCAGGCTGGGTTTCAGTTTTCTCCCCCAAAGTGCCGTTTCCAGCGCTCCAGCTTCTGTGTTTCTCGGGTCACGTTGTCTCTGGCTCGCAGTGGTGCCGGTTCCCGCCGTAGCGATGGCGCCGCTCTGGCAGCGGCGCTTCTGCTTGCACAGAAAGTTCTGCAAAAGTAGAAGTTCCTGAGGGATGGAACTGCCGGATTAACAGGGATGGAGCAACTTCCCCGGAACATACACCTACTCACCATACACAGTTACACACAAAAATAGTAAAGTGCGATTTTTAAAGCTTTTCTACTTACCAGCTTGTCAGAACTAAACTGGAGCAATTATCCAGCAGATACAGATTCGTACAGAATCTTGGCTCTTTCGTGCCTGCATATGGCCAGGACTACTCAGAATGTCAAATCTGTACCATTAATTCATATTTTTACCTACAGCAGAATTGCTTTAACACAAGGGGTTATTTACAGGCATAAATGTTACTCTTTTTCATTTTAATGGAAGTTGTATTTCTGCATGACTAATAATTCTTAACATGTTTTAGTTTCAGCTCTTACGCATTTTTCACAAATTGTTTTCTGTTTTTTTGATAGTATGATCTGACAAACAGGTCCATTACATTAATTCCACACACCTTCAGTGGTATTTTGAGACAATATTACTAATGCTTAATTTGTAAATCATGTTGCCCTCTGTATAATTCAGTCATTAAAAAAAAAAAGCAGGTACTTAGGAGTACATAAAATCTCAAAACTCTGATTGAAATAAATGCCCCCCCAAATACAGAATTGTAATTTAAAAGCTATGTTGCTGTTAATATAATTGAAATTAATCAAGCTTTTCAAAGACAATAAACTCTAAAAGAAGAAAGGAAAATTTGAAGTTACCTTAAAAACTGTTCCAAGAATTTATTGATAAACTGAGTTTTCAGCCTTGTGGGAGTATTGTGTACTTTATTGTGTAGCTATTAAACAGGTCTGTGAGTATATTTTCATTCAACTTTTATATTTAAAAAATACATTAAACATTTACCTCTAGTAGTCCTTTCAGCTTTTAAAAAAATACATACTGTTTTGCATTGCAAGCACTCAGTTAAGCAGAATTATTTACTGTACTTCCCTTGTCCTGTTTATGTAATGATATTGCTCCATGTCTGCTTACTGGCTACCTTTAGGAAGAAAACAGATGTTGCAGGGACAGCCCTCTTTAAGGTTATGACAAAAAAAAATCTATGAAGAGTATAAGAAATTATTCCTATTCTGTTTAAATTATTTAGTTTTATATCAAATTTCAGACTCTTTTGCTTGATAAGTTGCAGCAGAATGCAGAACCACTTTAAATTACAGTTCATTGAATAAATTCATTACATTCAAATCTACAGTGCAGATTGCCTCTTTCACAGCAGATGGGCAGTGGTTTAACACTGCTGCACCTCAAAGAGGAATGCAAATGTTGATTCCTATTATTAAAAAAGAGAAGGAAAATAATTCTTGTGTAATAATGAAAGACAAAAAGCCAAACCAGAATTTTTTTTCCAGTAACAATATTGTCTTATCATAGCTGAGTTTTTAAGCAAAATAATGCCTTGAATTTTGTGGTTTTACAAGGAATGCGGAGGGTGTTCTCTTGCTTGTTATTTCCACACCCTACCATGCTAACAGGGAATAGTTCATTTTATAGATAATTGGTGTTTCAAGCTCCAGATTAAAATAAAGGAAGTTCCACAACTGGGGAACCTGTGGGGCTGGAGACAACCCTCAAGAGACATGTAGAGGAAGGCTGAAGGTGGACAGAGTTGGCCAGGGACAGCAGGCTGCAGGAGGCTCACTTGCCCTGAGAAGGGAGTGTGACACTGAGCACACACAGCCTGGGGAAGAAACTGGAGGAATTGGGAGTATCGGCACAGTTGCAGAGTTGTGGCCTCTTTGGCATCACAGAGACAGGGTGGTGTAGCTCATGCAGAGTGCTGTGATTGAAGGATACAAGTGCTTCTGGGAAATAAGGAAGGGGAATGAGTGGAAGTTGTATTCTACACTAACAAGTGTCTTGTTGCCTGGAGCTTTCCTTGGCTTTGGAGTGAGCAACAAACCAAATGAGATCTCGGGGGTCAGGATCGGTGGGGAGACCAGCATGGGGAACACTGTGGGGGCATCTGCTGTAAATTGCCTGATCAGGGAGAGGAAGATGATGAAGCCTTAAATAACTAGAAGAAAGCTCACAGTTGTAGGACCAGGATTCTCTGGGAATGTAAAATTGCTCTGACATACGGAGGAGCCACCTGGTGGGATAAAAGCAGTCCAGCCAATTTTTGTGGAGCGTTGAACATTTGTTTAACCCAGATGCTGGTTTGTTACTCAGAAACAAGAAGGAAGTAGTATGAAATGTACAGGTTAAAGGCAACCTTGACAGCAGTGACACCAGAACCTTAAGAGTTAAGATTTTAAAAGAAGTAAGGAAGGCAAGTAGCAGAATGAAGATTCTCGGCTTCAGGAGAAGAGAATTGGGCTTGTTCAAGAAACCTGCCTGTCTAGATGACAGAGCCTAAAAAAGTGAGTTGATACTCAAAGACATCATGCTCATGGCATGAAACCAGTCTCCAGTGATCTGAAATGTGAGCAAGCACGGCAGAGGAACAGCTGGGCCAAATGGGCAACTCTTGCCTGAACTCAAACACCAAAAGTGAAGGTTTGGAAGGTGGAAGTGGGGCTGAGCTACCCAGACAATACAAAAGCATTGCCCAGGCATGCAGGAATGGAATTCAGAGATCAAAGCTCAGTTGGAGTTGGAATTGCCAAAGGATATGAACAACACCAAGAAAAGTGTCTGTCATTATTTTGGCAACAAAAGAAAGATGAAGGAAAATGTGGGCACGCTCTGACAAAGTATGGTACCTACTTAAGAACAGCGTGGAAAAAGCCATAGTGCTCAGTGCCTTGTTTCGGTTTTTACTAGCAAAGTCTGCTTACAAACCTCCTGGGTTCCCTGAGCCTAGTGGCACAGTCGGAGGGAGTGAAATACTAACCATGATACAGGAAGACAGAGTTAGGGACTAACGGAAGCAAACTGGATGAAGACTGCTCCATGGGACCAGATGGGATGCATCTGAGGGTGCTGAAGGAGCTGGTCATTATTAGTGCAAGGCTGCTGACTACTTTTAATCTTTGGAAGGTTGTAGTTATCAGAGGAGATTTCCAGATGACTGGAAAAAGGCAAATCTCCTGTCTTTTCGCAAGAATAGGATCCAGAGCGTGATAGGTTGGTCAACCTAACCTCAGTTCCCAGGAAAATTATGAAACAAATCCTCAATAATGGCCTCCTCTTTTCAGGTGCATGAAAAACAAGATGGTGATTTGGAACAGCCACTTTGGATTTACCAAGGGCAAATTGATCCTGAATTGGCCTGATTGTCTTCTCTCAGAGAGCTGGATTAGATGAGGGAAGAGCAGTAGATATCATTTACCTTGACTTTATCAAGGTCTTTTACATGGTCTCACTTATCATCCCTGTAGTGAAAGTGGGGAGATACAGGCTGGATGAGAAGACTACAAGGTTGGTGGAAAACTGAGCAGCCAGGCTCAGAGAATTGTGGTATCCCGTGGGTGGCCAAATTGATACTGGGGCCAATACTGTTTTAAGTTTTGTGTTAATAACCTGGCTGAGGGATGGAGTGTGTTCTCAGCAGGCCTGCAGACAATATCACATTGTGGGCAGCCTTCCACATGCTTGGCAGTTGAGCTGCCACTTGGAGGGATCTTGGAAGGCTGAAAAGATGGACTGGTAGAAAAATGAAGTTTAATAAAAATTAAAGCCTGCAGTCTGAGACTGACTAACCCCATGCATCAGTAAAGGCTGGGGGACAACAGGACCAAAAGCTATTTTAAGGAAAAGGACAAGGGGGTTCTGAGGGGCAACAAGTTGAATGTGAGTCAGCATTGTGGTCTGCTGGCAAAGATGGACAACTTCATCCTGAATTGCGTTAGCAAGAATGTAGCCTGCAAGTTTACGGAAGTGATGATCTCTATATGGCACTTGTGAGACCACACTTGGAGTAGTGCTGGACACTAGAACAGGGGCCCAGAGAGGCTCTGGAATCTCCATCTCTGGAGATTTTTCACAACTCAGCAGGACCAGGTCCTGAACAACCTGGCCAACATCAGTGTTGGCCTTGCTTTGAGCAGGGGATTGTCCTAGAGGCCTCCGGAGGTCCCTTCTGGCCAACATAACTGTGAGCACTTTTGTAGTGCCCAAGGACTGGGAGTTTTACTATTGACTTGAGGAGTAAGACTGATGCAGAGTTGTCACAAAGGCTTGCTGTGAAGAAGAAGGTTATTTCTGGGTTGAGAGACTCCTCGGTAGCAGAGTGACAGTGTTTCAACTCTAAATTGAAGAACCTCCTCTGACTAAAGAAGTCCAGTGAATCCCTGTGTACTTCATGTTTGAGGTCATATTGTATGATTGTGCGTGATAGGAGTATAAAAGAAACATGGCAGTTTGCATGTAGTTCATTGGTTTTGTGTGCAGTGCATCATATATATATTTGTGGCAAACTGAAAACCAGGCTGTATTTATATAAGGTTTACTTGATGTTAGGCTGAACAGAATCATCACAAATTGAAGGAAAATACTGTAAGCAAAAAAAAAAAAAACAAACCCTGTTGACTCAGTGTTTACTCTGTGAAATGGTTTATTCAGTTAACTGAAGGCCATTCTGGGTAATGGCATGTTATCTAAAATATTATGGTTAGCTAAAAAGTAGTACTAAAAGAGCCTAGAATACCAAACACAAACTTAAAAACCTAACCAAAAACCTAAAGAAGCCAAAGAACTGGAAGGAGCAAAAGAGAAGGAAAAATATTTTAACTAGTTTGTACTGGGACTCCTTAAATTGATTTTCATATTAAATTTGGAATTGTACCTTTTATGTAGAAAGTCTACATTCAGCTTGTAGCCCAAAGAGGGGGTTGAGCTCTAGCATTTGGATCTGGAACTGATGTCGTTCTGGATTGATGCTTACATCTGAATTACTCAAATAAGAGGGTCCACTAAGAATTGAGAGTATGAGTATGTTATGGCAGCACTTATGAAGGTCCTGATGGGTGATGCCTCCTGCATTCTTGCTAGAGGTCTTATGATTCTCCCAGAGCGTGCAAATGGATCTGCCAGTGCTGAAGAGCAGCTACAGTTTGATCATGCTAGTTCCAGCAAAGAAGATTGTTGGTTTACCACATCTGAATCAGCACAATATGCTGGTGGGGTTTTTTTGGTGGCAGGGGAGGAGGCTATCGGGGCGGCCCCCTGTGAGAAGCTTCTCAAAGCTCCCCCAGCTCCAAGTCAGCTCCACCTCTGCACCAAAACTGAGCCAATTGGCTGCGCCTCTGCGATAACCTATTTAAGAAGGGACGTGGTGAGGAGTTGGACTTGAGGAGTTGCGGCAGCTGCGTGAACACCAAGGTCAGTGGAGGAACGGAGGAAGAAAGGAAGGGGGAGGTGTGCCGGAGCAGAGACCCCCCTGTATCCTGTGGTGAGACAGCAGGGCGGCCCCCCCCTGCCACCCTTGAAGATCTACGGTGGAGCAGACACTGATTTATGGCCTGTGTTTTGCATGGTTAAGCAAGGTGACTGTACCTGAAGAAGGCCGGGGTCCTGTGGGAAAAGGTAGACCCCGCTGTTATAGTTTGGCGCTGGGAGGATTGCAGCATGCGGGGGTGTCCCACGCTGGAGCAGCTCGGGAAGGGCTGCAGCCGTGGGAGGGAATCCAGTCGGAGAAAGTTGGTGACCCACAACGGAGCAGTGTGGGGAATGCTGCGGCCCATGGGAGGGACTCATGTTGGAGAGGGTTTGTGGAGGACTGTCTGCTGTGAGAGGGGGACCACGATGGAGCAGGGGGGATAAGTTCCAGAAGCTCCCCCCACCGAAGATGGAAGAAGCAGCAGCACTGACTGCACCCCCCATTCCCAGCCCCCGTGTTGCTGAGGGAAGGAAGTAGAGATATCGGGAGCAGAGCTGAGCCCGGGAAGAAGGGAGGGGTGGGGGGAAGGTGTTCTCAAGATGTGGCAATGCTTCTCACTCTCCTACTCTGTTAAGTGTTGTTGTTAGTATCTGTAATAAATGTATGTTCTTTTTTTCTTCCTCTAACAAGTCTGCCTTTTGCCTGTAACCATAATGGGTGATTTGCCCCTTCCGGTCCTATCTCGAATCCCAAGCCTGGCTTAGTTGTCCCTTCTCATCGCTGAGAGAGCAGGGAGGAATGAGCAGCTGTGTGGTGCTCAGTTGCCCTCTGAGCTCAAACCATGACACATGCCGTGGCCTTCATGTTTTTAAGTGAAAAGCAGCTGAGTGGCCCTATGGTAGTATGGTGCTAGCAATGGGTCGGCATCCTGTTAAGTTTTGCTATAGAAGAGTTGATATAAACATGGTGTTTTCAGTCCACTTGGCTTTTAAGACACATAACCGTATAGCTTCTAATAAACATTGTAATAGTTGCAGATGGTTCTACACTACATCACTGGTTTGGTTTCTTTCTCAGCAATACCTGTAGTTGAACTTGACTGCATGAATACATTTGTTAATTCACAGATTATATAAAATATATCCAGTGAAGATAATTGATCATTAGTAATTGGGGAAAATAGACACAGAGTTTGAAGTGAATAGGTCAGAGTCATAGAGTGAAACCAAATCTCATAATTTTTATAGCTATTGTGCCTGTATATTTGCTGATTTCTTCTTAATGCAATTTATCAATCAGTATGTGCCAACTGAGAGTTTTCTCTGGGTACTCCCTGGGTTAGGAGACCTTTTCAGCAGTTTTTGCTCCATCAGCCTGGCATAAAGGCCTCGTGCTGAGGTGAGGCTGTAACCTCAGATACTTGGGAATTCCATTTCGAAGTACTGGTGGTTTTGTGGATACATACAGTTTCTGAGAGAGGCTTTGAGAAGGTTACAAGCTGAAGTCTATGGCATCTATGCCCTCTGACAGAAGAGGGCTGTGAGCAGGGCTGCGATTGACAGAACTGTTCAAGCGCCTCTTCAGCCTTTGGCAAAACTTCTGAGTTTCATGGGGAACCATCTGTGTTTCAAGGAACTCATCCAAGCAAAGTTCTCTGAAGAAGCGAAAGCATACCTGACATGGATTCAGAGTAGTGAATAGAGTTTTTAAGAGAGACAGCCTGCTTTAGGAAAGCTTTACAGGTTTCTGTCTGGGCAGGATTTAGGAAAAGCAGCTTAAGACCCCAACATACTATTGTTGATTTCTAAAACCAACAAACCAAAAAATGCATCACTTCAGAAAACTATTGTCTGCTGTAAGATGAACTTAAATTCAGAAATTTTGTTCTATAAAGTGTTCTTTATAAAAAACAAACAATATGAATGTGTAGGTACATAATACATACTAACATGTGATGCCTGGACTGGCAGTATTGTCCATTTAATGTTCAGACATAATTACCCTCTCCTTTCCCTGTTCTAGGGATTCTACTGTTTATGCAGTAATTTTCACAGCATAACGAGACCTTCTTTGTGGGAAAACACATTTAGTTATTTTGTTTACTTTAGAGTAAGTTAAAGGTCAAGAAACAGTTTTAAATACAGTTTCTAAGAAATACAGTTGGATTTACAGTCATCACTGATTTTTTAAAACAAAACTTCATATTTAAGATGCCACCTGGGAACTACATAAAAAGACTATTCAAAAAGTATGAGAAATACAGATTTATGTGAACTTTAATATGTTTTATTAAAAAATGTATTTTCCACAGTTTTTTGTTATGAGCAGAACTCAGAACACACAAAATTCTGAGGCACTGGAAACATCTATGTCCCAAGTTACAATTAATATTAACAAGTCCACCAGAGAAAGCAGTGCTTCTAACCAAAGAATTAAATTAATATAGCTACCAACTTGTGCTGTTTAACTGAAAGAAACAGAAAATGAGTTGTCTAAACATGTATAATCTCTTGCTTGAGATCTGGCAGCAAGAGGGAAAAAAGTTTATAAAACTGAAGCACAAGTGATACATTGTAAAACTCTAAAAGAAACTTACAACACAGTTTAGTATCTACACAATCTCTTTAATAAATGGAATTTCCACAGATTATTTACAGATATCAATGCTGTTACCATCCCATCCAGTCTTTCCAAGAGACTCTGCTTATGTAGATAATGATTAATTGGCAAAGTTAATTATGGGAAAAGAAAAATTACTGTTAAATTTGGGATGAAAATGGCATCTAGAGGATATCTGTTTGCTGCCTTGTACCCACAGATGCTAGGGCAGGTTTGATTAGGACCTTGGATATTCCCAAAAGGTCTTTTCTGGAGGTTGCTGTACATGGTAGAGAGAACCAAACTAGCTTTGCTAGGTACCAGAGGAGGACTAACTGCTGCAGCATAAAATAACTTATATTTCCAAGGAAGGTGTAATAATTGAACAAAATAAGGCGTCCAGCTCTACACACAGTTCCCATAACACGTGGATTATCAGATCTGTTCCACATGGGAGACTTCTGTTCTCTAACCAGTCACTTTCACCTTAGAGATAGTTATTAAGATGTCAAGTGCTTAAGAGTTGCTATTGATTTCAACAGGAAATAGGAATGAACTGGAGTTTTGGGGTGGGGGGAACAGAGCTACTCCTATCCAGTTGTTGCCCACTGGTATTTTAGAGTCATTTAAATTATCTTAATCAGCAAGTCAAGGGATTAATTTAATTCCACATCAGAAGAGGCAGTACCAAGTGGGTTGCTGTGATCTTGCAACATTTTCCAAGGTTGCACATTTTGATAATTGAGCCAAAAATCCTTTCATCTTTTGGCTTCACTTCAAGTATACATACAGTCTTTCCTGTTGTGATCTGTTGGACTGAAGTGACCTGTGCTAAGAAGTACAGCTGAGGAGTGCAGGGGTATATAAGGGCCTTACTGTGCTGTATACATGTAATCACTGCAAGTAGCCACTGCCAGAACTGCCTGGCATCTCAGTGAGTGCTTTATCTAATTAAGGGCACAATCAGGACTACACTTCATTAATAAAAGCTTCCTGAAATTGCTGAAAGAAAATTAGTTATCGCCATTCATGCATGTGACATAATGACACGACTGTGCTCTTTGAGGTGTGTTCTTACGTGGCTGTCAGGAGGGCACTAGTCAAGCGTCTCGGATGTGTGTGATTAAAAGAGGCACATCTACACTTTGTGAAAAGCATTTTCTATGTGATTAGTTAGAAGAATTAGAAATATATTTTCTATCAAAAAATTAGGTGATTAATCTGTATTTAGAGGTGCCATCTTTTTAAACCTGGTGTAATTGAAATAGAATTTTTTTAAAATTCTTTTTGAATGTGTTTGAAAAATCATGTTTGCAAAGTGTGTTCTGATCCCAGCAACTCTGGTGCAGATCATAGAATTGATGAAAAGCTCTTCAGATGATCGTTCTATTTATACACTAAAAGACAAACCCTATTAAATACATAATTCTTAATGGATGTGTGTGTTTAACTTTCAAAGGTGGAGATGCCTCAGGGAAACTATTCCAGTGCTCTATTCGCCATACCACTAGCTTCCGAAAAAGTTAACATGATTCTTCCTTGCTATAATTTTTACTATTCTGTCATTTTTACTACTGTCTGCCACTCATGTGAAGTGCAAATTATTCATTTTCTCATTCCAGAGTTATACTTGTATCTAAAAACTGCTACCCTTTTCCCAGACTGCTTTTTCTTCTTCAGGTTAAACTTTAACAGTCTTTTTAATCTTTCCTCATAAGCCATATCTTCCCATACTCCAGTCATCATCATTGCTTCTCTAGACTCTGCTTAGTGGCCCACATCTTCAGGGTAAGACATGGAAGGTATTGTCCAAAACTGGGAGAAGTGCTTCAGCTGAAACAATGCCAGTACTAAGTGAAGGGGAAGGATTAAGTCTTGGGCTGCTTAGACCATCCTCTTTCCCATACCCGTCAGTTTGTGGGAACTCTCTGGGAGAGGGATTCTGTGGATTCACACATAACAGAGTCAAGAATCTGGAATTATTTAATGTCCCTTGAAATTAAAAAGGAGTTGTGTAACACTGCCTTGCTATAACTTAGTGTCCTTTTCAGTGGATGACGTGATGTGGAGTGAGTGCCATCTGGAGGTTAAGAAACATGGAGCTCCGTATGCTTTCATGCTGAAAAACAAAATCCCCATGATTTATAAATGGTCATTGAGCCTGACAGATATTGAACATCAGCCACTCAGTATAGAGTTTGTGACCCATAGCAAGTGTTGAGGCTGCTCAGTATGTCTCAGAGTAAGGCATGTAAGTGTAATGACTTTCAGTACTGTTTAGTCACCAATAAATATGTAACCTCTGAGTCGCCTGGGCAGTTTTTGGAAGAAGCTCTGGAAAACCCAAGGACAAGGAAAGGCTTGATCTACTCTCTCCCTTTCAGATGGTTGAAGACAAACCAGTTCCTGGTGCAGTTTTCTGCTCACAAGAGAGAGAAGAAAGCATTTTAGCTGAGCAATATGTCTTTTTCTTAAAGAGAAGGTACCCATGTGGGATGTCTGAACACAGTTGTCTATCATAATTCATGTCTGCACGGAGTGGAATCAGTCCTTCTCACTTGAGCTGACTGCGTGATGTGGTCATCCTTCTTTAGTTAGCTTAGCTGTCATCTTGAAAGCCTTAATCCTCCAGTTCTTGCTGTGTCAAGGAAGCCGGGAGGTGGGCTGCTTGGTGCCATGACTGCAGTGAGTGGGATTTGGCTCTTCTTTCTACAGTGTCTTTGGCTTTTTTTTTATTTTCCAGAGACCACTTGGGTGTTGACAGTGATCGCACTGTTCCATACCACCTCTTGTACTTTTGAACTGCCTTCTGCTGCTACAGTCTCATCATAAAAAAAAACCAAACAGTAGCTGTAGTTGCAAAGCATAAGTATACATTTGTCCACCTCAGCCTGGTGAGAGGTTGCAGCCTGGTGTATCAGGGCAATGCTAACTGCTTCTATGTTGATCTCCACCTAGGGCTGAGCATGATCCTACAGAAGCAGCATACAGTTCAACAGGCAGATATTGTATATACACTCTCCATGCTCTGCTAATTGCTGCTTCTTCCCTACGGAGCAAGTAGTCATACACAAAGTTTGTACCTATGTAATGAGGATGCACTAGTGAACAGGGTTTTGGTATTGTGTTGATTTAGCTTGATGATGGTTTCCCTGAGCAAGCACTAATTTGAGGAACTATGAACCTGTTAAATTCAAGGTTGATGATCCTAAGAGTGTAAGACAGGTTACTGAGTCAAAACGCCTTCAGAGCAGAATGTGAAAGCCTACTTCCTTGTTAGTGAGTTTCCATCAGCTAAACCAGGGGAAAAAAAAAAAAAAAAAAAAAAAAAAAAAAAAAAAAAAAAAAAAGAGAAGGGAATTTGAGAGCAGCAAATCTAAAGAAGCAAAAATTAAAACTAGTGTGAAAAAATTTGGTCTCCCTCCCTCAGCAGGGAGGGGTGAATAGCACAGAACATGTCTTGTGCTTTAAATTTTATTCTTTAGAGCAAGCTTAAATATGCAGATGACAGAAGCTGATGAATCCTTGGCTAACTATGTGAAATGCAACATGGTGCTGCATTTTATTGTGCTGACTTCCAGAACTGAAAGTATGTTGTTTATATGAGTGTATCTCCATTAATTGTTTATTTTTAGGAGATAAAAACTCAGGAAGAAATTGCCTTTGGGCTGTAATCACATTATTTCTGATGTTAATGGAAACCTTACTGTAGACTTGCGTGGGAAGATGGATGAGATCTGTAGTGTTAGCTCCCTGTATACGGCTCAGTCACCCCAACTATGAAGAGAATTGTCTCCTACGGCATTGTTGGACAACATCCATCTTTGCTATTGAAAGAAAATCCATGCTAGACAGTAGTATTGGCCTCTCTGAGAAAAAGGTTGAGGAATTTTTTAAGATGCTATGGAGTCTGTTGGCTAGAACCATTCAACTTGCTTTGTTACTGTTGTATTTTTACTGAAACACTAGCAAGGCTGGAGCTCACCCTCAAGTTTCCTCTTTTGTGCTCCACTGCTGAAGAAGTAATCCATGTTTACCAGAGCCCTGCCAAGTTCAGTATTCATTCGACTGCCAATGGTCTGGTTGGTCGAGTTGGGAACTTTGCTTGAGAACACAGGCATATAGTTTGGCAGTGGCTTCTGCTCCTTTTTCTTACCCTGGATAAAACAAAGACCATTAATAAATTTCCATAATTGGATCCTTTGTTTGTTACAAAAATACAAGCTACTGAGATTATTATAAATATAATATTGGCACTTTTGGTTTTGAAATTAGAATTTTAATGTACTTAAAAATGTCACACTGAATGTACATGAAAGTGTTGAAGGAATAAGTTAAAACAATTGTTGTTTCTTGTGGTCTTACATGGGAATAGGATAACACAGGGAAATGAATAATTTTCAAATGCATTGCATAAAATGTCAGCTGGGACAGAAGTTAGCCTGCTCTAGAATAGTCATGGTGTGGGAGGATTTTAGTTTTGTTTTTAGTAAGTGGCTTGGATTTCAGCATGATGACATTATCTTACAAATTTCTCCAAAGAAGTTGGTTCTTCTAGCACTTGTCATTCTATGGAGTTGTTAATATTGAAGCAGGTTGAACACATGCACATACTATATTTCTTTGTGGCACAGGTAGCAGATGAAAAGCGCTTCAGTTCTCTTTTATTTTTCCTAAATATTTTAGTCTTAAAGCATTTGCCAATATGCCTAAGAATGCTTCAGTTTGAAATATAAGCCTACCTCAAATTGATGAAAACTAAAAAGAGCCTGGATTACAGTTGAATGTTTGTTTGGAACTTACCATTAGGTCATAGTCCTTTAGGAAACTCCAGTTCTGGTACCTTGGAATAGAAGCAAAAAATGCAGTGTAAAATTTTCTGTCTTTAAATAAAATAGTTAATGTTGGTTGTATTTGAATGCGTACTTAACTGCTCAATTTGATACTTACAGCCCAGATCTTAATACCTGTGAACTCTTTCTACTGAAACCTGTCTTTTCTGTGATGAAGCTCAATTTTATCTATTCCCATATAGAGCCTATACTACAGGAGGAGTGGGATTTTTTTTTGTTAAAGGAAGAAGAGGATAGCATGTCCACAGTGTATTCCTTGTGCAAATGCAGATAAATTAGCAAAGTCTTGAGTCACTCTAGCAAACTTTTGACCCATACCTTGAGCAAGACACAGCTTCTTAGTTTTTAAATGACCAATACTCTGCTAGCAGAAGTCCCTGGTTGGAATTCCCGGAGCAGGTAAACACCCACGGAAGTATTTTGTGCAGATAGGCAGCTGTGCTAGGAGCACATTGAGTCAGAAGACCTGAGTTTTGCTCTTCAGCTCTGTTCTATACCTGGTATGGGACTACAAGTCCTTTGATTTTCTGTCCTTTGCTTTCCCTGGCCTGAAATGGAGAAAATGAAATTTCACCTGGTATTGTAAAAGTACTGTGAGGTCAAGAGAGGAAACAGTTATCTACAGCTGCATTTTCAGCAAGGCTCAAGAGACACCTGGGTTGACTCTGAGCTGGTTGCCTGTGTCTGTACAGTGCTGCATCTAAGCTCATCGATCTAGTGCTGAAGCTGTACGTCCTTCTGAGTCGAGCTCGTCAGTACAGCGCAGCTGTGTACCACGTGCAACTAGGAGCATCAGATTTCCGTGCTGCGCCCTCCACGTTGAGTGCAGATATGCCCTAAGTGGAAATAAAAGCTACTTACCGATAGCTGTATTTATCACTATATGTCTTAGTATACCAGCACAGCATAGAGGTCCTAAAATTTTTTAACTTGCTATGCCAGCCACTATTTGAATGTGTCAGATGTGGGTGTTACTGGATGGTGCTAATTACTGAGAAATGCTTGGGTCTCAGACATTTACCTATATCAACTTCAGGTCAAAGCACCAACACATAGCAGCCTTTCCCCATCCCTGTGTTTGGGATGGGGATGTGGAACTGAAGGACTGTTCTCTTCAGGCTGTACAAATGTAGTCTGATGAATCCAGCTTTAGGCATCTGTCCTTCACATGTCTATCCTACCCTCTTACAAGAGTTTCTGTCTTTGTAGCTAAGACTGGAGAGCAGGATGTGCATCAGCTGTATGATGTGTTACCTTACTTACCCCTGAAGGTGAGTTTGCACCCATATCCGTGACTGCGAACCCCAGAGGGCAGGCAGAGAGAGAATCCATCCTGCTGCCTTAGCTAGGGAATGGAACATGCTGGGCCTGTTTGGGAAGAGTCTGAGTGCACAACTGAGTTAGATTAACATTGCTGCCATGGCCTTGGCTTTGCTGGAGTCAGAGTCCTGGCATCAGCCTTTCCCTCAGGTAAAAGGAGCCAGACAAGAGTGCAGATGCATCTCTGGGGAAATCAGAGCTGTGATTTGTGTGTCCTCCAGAAGGCTGAGGAGAACAGGGCTTTTCAGATGGTTTCTTTTCCCATTCTAAAAAATCATGAGAGCGATGTTCTTCCTTTTCCTTAGCTTAGCTAGTGCACAGTTGGAACAGGATCTGATTTTACTTTTACCAAGGATATTCTTCTAATAGGCATGCTCATGCTCTGTACTGAAGTGTGAGCATAAACACTTATTCACAGTAAGTGACAGAGACAGAGAGGATCTTAATGTCAGGTTCCTTCAGGTCACTGATGTATACACGGTCAAAACTTAGGTTGTATGTATGCAGAGTCAGCTGAAACTCTAACAACGGGTCATGTTCAGCAGATGAACAGATTGGGAATACAAAATCATATTTTGGCAGAACACTCTGTTCAGCTTCCATTTCAGCCATTTCCAAGAATATGTGAAGAGTTGATAATATCAGTATGTCTGCAATGAATTATAAAGGTTGGCACATTTATGTCTTCATTGTGGAAATCTCTGTAACGCTAAAAGATACTTAGCATGCAATTCTTTGCATCTCTTTTCAACTTAAGCCCTGCATGGCAGGAGCTATTAGCATAAATTTTGTCCAGTAAAGGAAAACAGAGATCATATAATCTTAGAAAGAAAGGTGCAAGAGTCTGATCCAAAGTCCCCGCAGAAGAAAATTTCCCTTGATAGTGTGGGCTTTAGATCAAGCCCTAAGACTATTAGGGAGCATCAGTACCATTGTCAGGATGAGTAGAAGAGGAATGAACTGCAACAAGTGACTTACCAGATGTTTCTTCCTCTCTGTTCGGCCTCCACAGACTCTCTCCAGATCTTATCCTGTTGCACCTGGTCCTGCTGCAGTGCTGCCCGGCCCCGAGTAGCCGGTTGTGCAAGGACAGGTCTTCTGGGTTGGGTGCTGCCGAGAGACACAGATGGAGCTGAGGCTGGTTGCCGCAGAGGTGTGGTAGCTGGGTGCCAAGACCTAACCAAGGTATTTCTCCTGAATCCAGAATCCTTTCCCAACTTGTCCATTTTGAGACTTATTGTGTCCTCAGTTACCTCTTAGGTATATTGTAACTGTTAGGAAAATGAAACCTGATATTGTGTGCTCTTTCAAAGCTCCTCCTCTCCTAACCTTTTCTTTTTAGCTGCTGATTTGGAGTGCTTTCAGAAAACAAACCTACGTGGCAGCACTGACAGGCAGTGCTCGGCACTGGGTTACTTCCCTTTTATTTAGTGGTCATTTCCTACAGCTTTATGTTGCTTTATTGCTTGAATGCTGAGGGAGTTTTCATGGTAACAGCAATTTTGTAAGAAATTACTGTTACTGAAAGCCCTTGGATCTCCAGCTGTAACCAGCAAACTCTCAGCTGATGAGGCAGTTACTGCTGCTTGCAGCTGAGACCACTCTCTATTCAAAATCCTCTGAACTATAAAGTCTGCTTTAGTAGCAAAGGGTGCTGTGGCGTTTGCTGCTGAATATAGCAGGAGGACTTTTGCTGTGGTTACGTAGCAGAAGCAAAATCTCCTGAAAGCTGTTGGGTTTCCCTGGTGTGTTTACTGTCTCCATTGGAAACAAGTCTGACTTGTGAGTATTCACCAGAAAGGCAGCAGAGACCCAGTGGGAGAGCTGCTGGGGCCTTGAACTGTATTTGGGGCAGACCTTATTTGTTTGAAATAAGTTGTTTCAACAAATCTGTTCTTTGAAAGATCATGATTTTCAGATTAAAAAAAAAAAAAGCAGCCAGAGATCATCAAAAGTGCTTTTTAAGTACCTAGAGGTTTCTGCAGAGGGTATTAAGCAACTATGAGAAGTAGTTTTTAAGTAACGTTAAAGGGTTATTAGTATACAAAGTGGGAATTTTCAAAACAGTGTCCAAAATGTCATTGTTTGTCTTTACAGTCAGCCTGTTGGGCTTTTGTGGTATGAAGTCACTTCCTCAAGTATTTCTGACCTTGCAGGAAAATGGAGTGTTTTAAGTGTGAATTTCCTCTGAAATTCTTGACTGACTTGTTTTTGAATAGTGTGGATTATCTGCAGATGAATTCTGGCCTCTTGCTTCATCTTCCTGGTAAATGCCAATGAACTTTGAATTGAATTTTTAGGGTTTTTTTGGCAAACTTACTTGTTTGCAGTATTGGGCAATACATGCTGAATTTGACAAATAATTTCTTTTAAAATAGTTACAACTATACAACAATCCAAACACTTCATGTAGACATATTAGAGCAAGAAATACTTCTATATTTGGAAAAATTATTCTGACTTTGAAGATTGCAATAACATAACTTAAGAAGAGGTAAACTCTACCTCAAATCACAATGTTTGACTACCTCAAATCACAGTGTTTGCTTTGGGTTTGAAATTTTAGTAGACTTTTTGTTTGTTTGCTTGTTTTCTGAGATAATTGAAACCTGAATAGTGTTTTTTATCTCTTTCAGCCAAAAAACAAAAGAAGTCATATCCACAGAGCATTATCATGAACTGAAGAAATGAACTGTTTGCCAACCTGGCCTGATAGTTGTCTCAGTGGAATCTGCTTATCCTTCTGCATTCGTTCCAGAGTCCTCTCCAAGTTGGAGTGTGTGCAGCTGGTTGGAAAATGGGGTTTTAGCAGCGTCAAACTGCTTTAAAGGGAAGCTGAGGCGTGTTTGCAAGACCCAGTGCATTAATCATTGCACATGGGGTTTTAGCTCTTGATCATGTCAGGAAAGGATCCTGATGGGATGTCTGTTCCTGTTCATGGAAT
Organism: Tyto alba; assembly: GCF_018691265.1. Lineage (NCBI taxonomy): Eukaryota > Metazoa > Chordata > Aves > Strigiformes > Tytonidae > Tyto > Tyto alba. Next base: position 35,158,560 of record NW_024881316.1, on the reverse strand, counting down.
GGTTTTTAGTTCTTGTTTACAAAGTTCCTGGGTTGTTTTAATTCTGATCATTCCCTCAATTCAATTTCTTCAAATTAAACATAATAATGATCTAAAAATGGTTATTGTACTGAGTACATAGCTTCCAAATGACTACTTGTAGCCACTGAATAAACTGGATGGAAAGATTACAAGCAGGTGTTTAAAGACTGTGCCATTGAGTGGTGTCTGCAAAGATGCAGGAGTTGTAACTACCCTGGTTTTCGTGCAGGTGTAGGGCTATGAAGTGCCTCTCTGAACATCTTACTGAAAGTGAACTCACAGGGTAAAGCCAGATCTGTTGGTCTGAGACCATACAACCTCAGAAAAGAAGTAAGTCTTTAGGCTTTAAACAAAGTTATGAGTCTATATGCAGGTATTGGACACTTCATAGTGTTCAAGCCATTTCTCTGGAAATAACAGATGAGAATGGGATCATGGCTATTTAAATAAGTTGGGTTTTAAAACATATTATAATAATATGACTTTAAAATGTAGCTGCTGTGCCAAAGACAGATCACTAAGAGCTGATATTTTTAAAATTATCCCATTTTCTGTTGGGACCAAAAGTCATTAAGGGAGTGGTTATGCACCATTAAAGCACATCAGGGTGAGTGCAAGGATGACATTTCTGGGCATTACTCTAGACTCCTTATTGGATATACTAGTAGCCCATTTAGGCCATTTACTAGATTAACAGCTCAGCAGAACTGCTGCAGATACTGAACTGTTTCCCCTCATATTACATCCTGCCAGTTTAACATTTTGTTCACTATAACAACTTGGGGCATTTAGGCAGGGAGTTCATCTGAATTGGTATGACTGATTTATTCTGTACTTCTTTTCAACCTGTGGCAGAATAGGTTGATGTTTATTGTGGCTTCATGGCTTACGTATCTATGCAAATTGATGATAGCATCTTTATTGCATCTTTATTTTTTCTGGTTGGGGATATGAAACTTGAAAAAAGTCACTGTAGGAAATGGTGCTTTTGCTTAGGAGTTTGTTTTGGGTTTAGTTTATGTGACAAGCAGTGTCAGTGCCCATCATTCTGAGAAAGAACTTGACTGAGGATAGTCTTTGGTTGTTGCCAGGCAGGTGATAATACGCACTACAAATTCATCTGTGAAAGATATGTGAGTTATTTCCCCTTGTCAAAGGAAGAGATGATTAGAGAGGCTTTTCGTGGAGGAAAAAGTTCAGGTGTTTGGACAAACATTTTTATTTGACCACAAGAGGGTATTGCAGTATCAGTTATGCGAGACTTGAGCTAGTGTTTGTCTTCATATGCACTGCCTTATTTTTAAAATACACATTTCTTGAAATTGATCATTTATGTTAGTCAGTAGTTTGATGTCCTTGTCTAGAGACAATTTCTGAGCTGTTTTTTCTAAATTTGTTTTGTTTTTCAGAGTAACAAATTTATTGAATCTCAGTAAGTTCTCATAGATTTCACTGGAAGACAGACTTCAGAGGCTTATTCTGAAACACTGAAAAACTTAATAGAAATCACTTGGTTAGATGCAAGAATATATCAGTTACAGGAGGGAAATAATAACAGGAGATGAATGTATTGCTACTTTGGTTAGAAGTGCATGTTGGTGCAAGATGGGCGCTGTCAGAGTCAGTGAGACCCTAATCTGATTTTCCCCTGTGGTCCTACTTGGAGGAATAAGGTCCAAAATCTTTTTTAGCTCATCTGTGCTTCCCAGATTTCTCCTTTACATCCAGTGCTGGTTTGCACTTTTTTCATAAGTCAGTACTGTGTTGGGATACTTCCCTACAAAAGCTATGTCTTCTAAACTTTAAGGACTGTGTTGCCAAACGTTCATGCTATATTTTGTGCAGTTCAGATCGTGGAAGAGGGAGTCCAGAATTCTCCCACTCCTAGATCTGCTGCTGTATTTAGGAGAAGATGCATAGTATCTCATGCTTGTGTCTCAACAAGACCACAAGTAAAAGAAGAAAGATCACAGCCATATCACGTTATCTGTGAAGAACAAATTTCCAAGGGGTGTGATAGTGATTTGATGGACAGCAAAGCAATTTTAATGTAAGAAAGTTTGTGTTTGTGAGGTATTGCAGAGATTTAAGAAACACACACATTTGAAAACACAGATGCAATGGGTCCAAGGATGCTGAGCACCCAGAAGTGATGGGTGGCAAAGCATTACTGACATCCTTGTTCTTTCTCACCAGCCTTGGGTGTTAACCACCACGGGCCCTAGAAAGCCCAGAGGTGATGGATCCTGCTGACAAGCTGTGTCTTGATTTGGCAGGAGCAGAGTGCCCTGGGTTGCTGTATGTGGCCAAAATGAAACCAAATCCTGCAAACTGCCAGTCTGGAGTAAAACTCATTTTAAACGATTATGTAGCTGCTTGATTAAAGGCCTCATGTGTTAAGTTTTGTTGTATCTTTCATAAAAAAATATAAACTTCTTTCTTATCTTAATGGAGTTCTGCTGAGAGAACCTGGCAAGTTGAGCGTCTGTTGCGTCGGTAGCATAAAAATACCACCGAGGGAATGTCTGCTTCCAGTGACACAGAGTCTGACACTTCAAAACAAAATCAAAGCTGTAATGCAGACTGTAAGAAATCTGTTGTGATTTTTTTTCATCCTCTTCTTATAATATAAATTCTAGTGTTAAAAATTCTAGTGTTGCAAAATATGTTAGCTACCGATACACAGTTTGCTTTATTTGAAACAAAAATTATTTATTTGAAAAAATATTATTTACTTGAAAAAAATATTAAACAGCAGCTATTCCATAGACTATGCAGGCCTGTTATATTAAAGTCTTCTACTTAAACCTGCCACCTGAGCAAGGTGATGGGATTTCAGGGAGGGAGCACTGCAGGGCTGGTGTGTGAGTAGGGATGTCTGGAAGTATCTGGCTCAAGGAGAAAGAACTGTAAATATAAGTGTTCCTTACTGGCTGAGGAATGTTTTCAGTTCCTAGTTCACATAACTTTGGTCTTAGAGTTTAGACCCTGTCAAGAAGTGCAATGTTGCACGGACACCTGAAGTTGTCTTCGTTAGAGTTGTTCAAGTCACATCCTCACCACAGCAGGGAGCTCTGGTAACTGCATAGTGAAGCTTGGCTTTATTCTGTTCATCCTCACTGTTCTCTTGCACAGTTCATTAACAGGTCTAAGAGAATTTCAGCGTATAAAGTGATTAAGTACTTCTGAAAAGGCTGTGCTTCATACTGCTGAAGTACCTAAGGCAGCAGTTTGACCTCTGAAGTCTGGCGTAGCCCTGCTTTTCTGTGTTCGTGTGGTACGCATCTGTTAACAGCATCAGCTTACAGGTCAGTTTGCAACCGCCGCAGAGAAGCTGCCCCACAAATACTACAGAGATTCAGTTTTCTCTCTGCTACCTGGGCACTGTAGTACTTCTAGAAGTATTTTAGCCTGTGAATTGCAATATTCCAGGTGCGCATCACTATATATTTCAATGCTCAAGATGCTGTTCAGTTATTTTTTGAATTATTCTCTGTTTCTTAGCTATCTCCTTCTGTAGCTAAGAGTCTATTTGTTAATATGCACTTTAATAAACTAAATATTTAATTTACCATCTACTCACCATGTTCAGACAGAACATTAACTTTCTGTTTTGATGTGAGATATCAAAAATTCTCTGCTGCAAGTTACGTAAAGTTTTCAAATTGGGGTACATAAAATTTGTTTTAAATCGTGTTTCCAGCTATTGAATGAAAGGGACCTGTTTTTTTCAAACATTCTTAACCTTTGCAAGTTCTGTTGGCTGAGAATTGAGCTACTTCCTTTTAGTTTTTTTTCAAGATAACTGTCAGAGTCTAAAATTGGGAAGCCTTGTCTGAACATGTCAATCACAAGCTTTATCTGTTTTTCAGCAAAGCTTTTAGCATCTTCATTTCAGCTATTACTGTAGGTTTCCTTTTTAACTGTAGAAGCTAGTGTTAAATCACACTTCAGGCTGATATGTGGCCAATTCTGACAGTTGGGAATTAGAAGGAAGTTCTTCTTAGAGGCAGGACATTTCCATAATTGGATGTAGGGGGCTTTGTGTATAACCTTTTCTTTGATACGCTGGAATCTGGTGGCAAGTTTCCTGAGATCATAGGAGAATTCAGGTCTGAAGGGACCTCAGGAGTTCTCAAGCCCAACCTGCTCCTCAGAGCAGGGTCAGCTATGAGATCAAACCAGCTGGTCAGGGCTTGGTGCCATTGGTCTTGAAAGCCTCCAAAGATGGAGACTGCACAAGCTTTTTGGGTAATGTCTCACCACTTGGCCGTCCTCATGATGAAGAAGTTTCGCCTTTTCTACAATCAGAGCCTCTTTTGTTTCAACTTGTGCCCATTTTATTTCGTCCTCCCACCGAGCACCACCATCTTTCCAGTATCCTCCTTGCAGATAGTGGGCGACTGATCTTGGGTCTACCACAGCCTTCTCTGCTCCAGGCTCAGCAGGATTTGATCACTGGTCGCATTGCCTGTGTTATGCAGATCTGTCAGACCTTTACCTAACTTGCTCCGTTCTCTGTCCCTGCCTGATGTGACCTCATACACTGCTCCTGCCCAGCAGGGCAGATGCTCCATGAGACCTAGAAAGGAAAGTAACAGAGTGTACCAGGAAGGCACAGTCCATTCTGCCATTCATTTCTTGGATCACCTGCACTGTTCTGTGGTTCAGTTCAGCCTTATTCCTTCTACGGTTGTAGAGAGCTTCTTTGTTTTGCTGTGGAGCTGGAAACACTTGCTCCTTGAAGAAATGGACAGCCAAAACAATGTGAAATCTTTCTGGATGTGTTTGGGGCTTTGTATTTTTAGCTCAATTGTGCAACAGTTCACATGCGAATACTCCAACCGTAAGGCAAAAATGAAAGGAAAACAGCTAGGCCTTAGGGCCAGGGCAGCCAAACAGACTTTGAACAGCTTTCAGACCAGACTTTCATTTTACCAGATGCTTCATTAAAGATCCTGCTACAGTTTAATGAAGCAAATGAGAGTCTGACTCTTAGGATGGGCTATATTCCAGTTTTCAGAACAGCTCCCAGTTTTTAGAAAACCTTTTACTTAGGTTACTGCTTAAGTTTAGAAAACTTCCAAAGCAGTAGACAGCTATGCATTTGAAAATGCAGTTGCAGAATTAGGATAAAATCCTAATTTATTACAACTGGCCACTTAATGAGAAAAGGGCAAGACCTTATCCTACTTTTTGTGTGAATTATCCACGTAGTCTGCGCATGTGCAGTATGAGGATTATGTACTTCTCTTTAAAAATCCAGTTTTGATCACAGCACTGACATAAGTGCACATACCAGCCTCTTCTACATAGACTTCATAAAAAAACTTTTCAGCAATACTGGGATTGTGGAAAATTGTTGACCTGTTCAACCTGAAATATTTCAGCTTGAAATATGATGAGATCAGTGAATCTCTGATGAATGAGAAGCACGATTTTCAAAATACTTAAAGGATCTGGAGCCCCGGGACAGAGAGCAGCATTAGGCCAGCAGCCTGGCAACATGGAGAACCCCATGTCAGGTGAGATCTCCTACAGCTTCCATCATTCCTGCTGCTGAACAGCAGGTGTCTCAAAGCTCTGGGTTATTGAGCTACCAGCATCCTTGGCTTCTGGTCAGACTACTCAAGGCTTCTGTATGTTTTTAACTGAGTAGAAAAGATAGCAACCAAAATAGGGATATTTAGATGTCCTTTTTTGTGCTTGATGATCTGCTGCAGCATTTCAGGTCATTGGTAGTTTAAACCATGAAAGGAGAATTCTGCAAATCCTGGTTCTTGTCTGCTGTGCATGCTAAGGATCCTTTAAATGTATTCTAAATTGTTTAAGATTGACTAACCTGTGCAAAATTAGTTGGGTCAGTTGAGTTAGTCGCATAAAGAGGAACCTACTGCAATTTGGATAGTCCTAGGATACTTGAGAAATCCATGCACTGCCAGCAGATCCATAGCAAACCTGCAAGAGGACCTATGTCTTTTTAGGACAGCAGTAGGGAAAGGCAGGAACATCAGGCTGTCAGATGCACTAGATGACTATGAGTGAGTCAATACTCACATCTGACGCCCAGTTAAGAGTGTTTTTCAAGCAAATCTCCCAGTCATCTCCACTTCCTGTATTTTGGGTTGTGCCACGGGGTGGTTTTGGAACAGGCAGGCTGCGGGGGTGCCTGGGTTGCTGCTGGGGAAGGCGAGCTGCACCCACGCTCCAGCTGCACATGGCTGTTAACGCTGCAGGCCAGGGAAGAGCAGGCAGCCCCTCGCCTGCAGGGTGGGTTAAACATCCTTGTGAGCCCTTAGCAACTGCTGGTTTCGCTCCGCAGATCCACTCTGCCTGCTACTGCAGATGTGTTGCCTAGACCTATGTTAGCTGTGAGGTCGGCGGAGGTGCCCGTGTGGTGCTCGACCTGCAGATGTCGAAAATGACACCTACACTAGGAAAATAGTGCCAGGGCCTGCTCTGTGGGTGGGCACAGCAGCATTCCCCACCTTAGTGGAAGAAGTTTATTATTAAGTGATTGCATTCTATTGCATGATACTTTCTGTTACTTATTTGCTGTTTAAAAAGGGGATTATCCAGAAGTAAAGGGAGAAGTTGAGTGGGAGACTTTGCAGAAAAATAACTTAAATTTCCAGTCTTCTGTTAGAGGAAAGTATGTGGTTTTTATCTGTTTGATATGATTTATACTCCTAATTCCAGCCATTCTTCTTTCATAAGAGTTTTGTCTATATACTTGAACCTGACAGCTGGAGAATTAAGGATGTGTTTGGACTGCCTTTTTTTCAAGTCTGATTATGAAAACCACCTATGCCATTAGCATAAAATAAGAAGCAGAAACTTTCTTATACTTGTAGTTCCAGTAGGAGGGCAGTTCACAGGAGACAAAAGTTTTGCTGGTGAATGAGAATATCCATTTTGGAAATAGCCTGTACTAGCTCAGTAGTTAAAATGGTACCATACTCTTGCAAAAAGCTAATTTAGGGATTTTGCAAGAGGCATCTCTGTGCTGTATCTGTTTGCTCTTTGCTCTTTGCCTGTTTCCATTCCTCCTGAGTCTCATTAACTTGCTGTAATGTGAATATTCACTTAGGCTGCATACCTTAACTTGCACAAACTTACAGTTTTGCGGGAAGACTACAAAACAGGAACAATCAATGCAGGCTTTTCAAACTGCTGCTTCTTTTTAAAGCTTTTATCACAAAATACAGATTCAAGTACCATTTTTAACCCCCCAAAAAAAAAAAGAGAAAAGTTTATCTTGCTCTTCTACATACCTTTGTTTATGTTGAGTGTTCAAATTCATTTTCTTAGAATAAGGACTTCTCAGTGTCATGGTGTGTGATGGCTGCTTTCCTTTATACTTTCTGTTTTATGGACTCCACTATTCATACTGTTGTTGACTGGGAGAAGTAAATAGACTTTGAGGAAAAGATCACACCATAGCAACACTCAGCTTCTGTTTACAGTTCAAATAAACGTCTGTGCCATGGAAATTTATGTCCTGGGGAATTTTCTAAACCAGCACACTAATTGATTTAATAACAAAAGGATTAATGCAGATAAGTTGAAGACAAATTTACACTTGATATTTAAATGGTGAATAACTTTATTTTTTAAAAGCTGCCAGTAAATAATATATCACAACCAGTCAGTAGGGAGAGGGTATTTTTTGACTTACTTATCATTCTGGAAAGTGCATGACAGTTTTGAGGGAGAGGTTCGTGTAAGCACTCATCAGAAAAGGAGCTCCTCCATTAAAATCAATGTTAAAACTCCCTTTGTTTGATGGGAGCAACTCTGTGTGTGTTTTGAAAACCCAAACCTGTCAGGTTGTAATTTCCTCACATTTTGTTTAAAGAAGTAGCTTTTACTCAAGCAAAACTTCTATTGACTGAGCTGGACATTTTTCTCAAAGAAAGCTAGTGGAGTAAGTTATGCTTCTGAAAATCCTGTCTACAGGGGAATTTTAGGCCCTTAAAGGATAAACCAGGAAAGGACATTTTTTCCTTTCAGCAACAGACACTATTGCTAGCAGTGCTTTGTGTTGGTGTAGTTTTTAATATGCAAATTGGCAAGTTTTTATTCCAAAGTGTAAGCATTCCTTATTCCTTAAATATTTAACTTATACATGTTAGTCCTTCACCTGTCTTGCCTTTTTACTTGGCCAGTGATGCAAAAAGCATGGTCAGGAGAAGGGTCAGTCTGGGACGGAGTCACCATTTTGGCCCTCATGGGTTTTGGCACAGACAGGAGAAGCTGATTAGGAAGCAGGGCAGGGTTATGTATGTGATGATGTGCTTCTGTTTTGGTCCCTGCTCATCTTTGTGTGTACTGTGGGATAATGTGTGTTTTAACTTAAATACAAGTATAGTATCTGGCCAGAGGATGGCATAACTTCTGATGATATCACTGGACAAATGAAGCATGCCTAATCCCAATGAAAACTGACCTAACCAACAGGTCCAGTGGTTGTGAGCTGATTCACTGTTCAGAAAATGGTTGCTTTAGCATGAGAAGCTGTGTTGCAACGCTGTTCGGTGTTCTTAAGCAACGTGCTAAATGTGGTAATATGCCATTGCATGGTTGGAATTTAAAAATATCATCTAAGTAGCAAATCTGACATCTGTGATCCTCAAATGAACCAGATGAAACGTACCTTGTAGAATATTATTTTTTCTTATTTGTACTGGGATGAAGAACAGGATCAGGCGCAACCCTTGAATTCATTCTGGACAGCATATAGAGCAGAGGGACTATGTATGTAGGAACCAGGTGCCACCAGGTACAGGATCCCATATATCTGCACACCCTAATGAGTTCAGCAGAATGGGGGGTCACTTTTTAGGCCAGGAGTGATGGGCAGTGTAGCCCAGTGTATCTCTGGGTGGTGTTGGCACAGAGCAGGTATTGGCTGGCTGGTACTGGAGGGGTGGGAAGCCTACGAGGCAGAGCATGGGGCAGTCCTGGGGAGGGCTAGGGAGTCCAGGGGAGCCATGGGGTGTGGTATGATATGAATGGTGGAAGGCAGGTGTGGAGGTGTCGGGTATTGATGAATGTTTTGGGGGATGTGTTATGTGGCACCCACGGGGGGTCTGTGCCTGTAGGCATGAGGGAACAGCCCCCATCAGCACAGGAAGCCAAGGAACAGAGGTGGTTTTAGTGCAGAGTGGCTGGGAAATTGGGAATTCCTCAGGGTACCTTCTCCCTGATAGAAACGATCAGTAAAATGAATAGCTACAGAATTTCAGTCTAGAAATCCAGGGGTAGCTGGTCCCCACAGAGCCTCCAGTGCGATGCTTGCTCAGAGCCTGCCTGCAGCATGCATAGATGCAGGTTTGTGCCTCTTCTCTCCCAACTTCCTTACACCACATAAAGATTACCTAGGCAAGGGACAAGTCAAGCTGTTTATATAGAACTCGCTGCTATAGAAACCACCATCTCTGTGACAACGTGTCCTGCTATGGAGGCACAGCCGGCAGCAGCCCCAGAGTAGGAGATGCCATAAACTGCACTGTCAGTTTTCAGTGTTTTCTGAGCAACTGTGTGTCTTTCACTTGTGCAATATGCAGCTTTTTCACATTGGAAATAGAGATGCCAAATGTCTGGAGTTGTTTATGCTAAAAAAGAGATCCATAGCTTTGTAGTTTAAAGGTTTATGTGCTATTTTAAGTCAGTCACAACGTGTGGATGACATTAGGCATCTGCTAGTTTGAATTATGGCTGTAACTTTCCCCAGAAAGTCACTTTCAACCATCTCTGTGTCTCTCCAAGAGGAAAGAAAAGGCAGCATTAAAGGAGGTGATATGTGAAAAGCATTGTGTCTTCTAAGCCTTTCATGATAGTGTCAAGATAAAAAGTATGTAAAATGATTGTAACTCTGATGAATATTTCTGATGTCAGAGGAGGATGGAGCTGTCAGCTATGAGGGGAGAAAAGCAATCTGGTATTGATCTTCAGTCAATAGAACAATACTGCTAGTGCTTGTAATTCTAATTTCTGTCACTAAAACCCAAAGAGAACAATGAGAAAACAAACGTAGAACATCCCAAAGACATCTGAAGTGCTCTCTGCTAAAAATAAAAATGTGATTGGATTCGTGAAGTGTATTAAAACAATAGATATTCTTGCTTCGAAGTTACAAGATCTCTAGATGAAGAAAAAGGGAGCTGCTTTGTTAAAATCCGGATTCTGGATGTTACAGCTGAGACAGTATCTCAAAAGCATTTATCTGGGAAATGAACCTGCAAATAAATACACTGATGAGAACAGAAAAATAACGTGGAAGATACAGTACAAAATAAAGCTCCCATTTCAATGACCAGGGTTAGATTGTCTTGAGCATAGTCATGTGGTGTGTGTCCTCACTGAAAATAGATGTCCAGGAAACCTGAACAGGAGCTTTCAGCAAAGGAGAAGATGAAGATAGGCAACAAGGACAGGGTCTAAAAACGGTTGGTTGGTTCCATCACCAGTACTGCCTCCTAGTTACACTTTAGCCTCCCATCTTGCAGTGGGCAAAGCAAGGTAGAGGCCAACATTTTTCTTTTTTCTTTTTCCCATTTAAGTTTTTTTTTGTTTGTTTGTTTGGTTGGTTGGTTGTTTTTTTCCAATGACTGCACTATGTTTAACTTGTGCAAAACAGCATCCCAGAGTACGGGCAGGGAAGCTGTAGGCAGCTGGTGTCAGCAAGATACTCTATGGAGAGGCAGAGCGGGTCCCACCTGTGCTTGGCTTAGCAAAGCCTCCGCCTGTGATCCCGTGGGTGCACTGGCCCAGCCAGGGCCCGGCTGCTGCTAGGCTGAGGACTTCTCACAGCAGGCAGCCCTGCCCAACCTTATGCCAGGACCCTCCTCAGAAACACACCCAGAAGCTTGTTGCAGAGCACCAGGGCTCATTTGGCTCCCAGTGTTAAATAATTAATTGAATACCTTTTGGCACTGGAGGAGAAAAAGTCCTAAAGGTTTTTAAAAGTATTTTTCAGTACCCAAAGCTGTCACTTGCTCCTCTTCCCATCAGTTCCTGTTCCATAGAGACACACTCACCTCCAGAGGATCTTTACTTTCTATAGAGGTAATCTTCTGGTTACCACAAGTTTATATCCATTTTGCTGTTATCTACTTCTTCCTTCTTCAGATATCTTAAACTAATATGGAGAGGTAAGTGGCTAAAGTTCAGCTCTTGATTCTGTGTCATTGACCTCAGCAAGAGTTTGCATTTGACTTCTATAGCCCTGAGCAATGGCAGTTCTGTTAGGTTTGATATGTTCTTTGGCTCACAGAGAGCCCTGTAAAGAGTTTAAGAACTTGAGCTGCTTATTTCAACACAGGCTTGTTTGCAGGTTTAGGAGCTGAACTTATTTTGGGTTCCAAAATAGTCATCTCAGAGGAACTCTGGTGTCCTGCTGGTAAAGTACTGAGCGGGGCAGGGGCAAGGCAGGGACTGTGTGTGGAGGCTGGGGAGCTGCTGTGAAGGGGAAGGGCGAGTCTTCAAATCCTGACCTCTACTTGTGCAAGTCAGAAGCTAATTCTGCAAGCTTTTACACTGCTTTATCCAGCTCCTCTCAGACACTAGGACAGGCTATGTTATATGGCTCATCAGCCTTCCCTTTGGGGAAGAAATGTTGCAGGGGAAGAAATGTCACAGCAAAGTGTCGGTGCTTCTCTAGGTACCTCTGAGTACCTTTTGCAAGCCCAGGGTGTTCTTGAGTTGTGAGTACAGCTCAAAACACAGGCAGGCAGACACGTGGGGTTGGCAAACTGGTGTACACAAGCTATTGGAAAGTTGCTGCTGAAAGAAAGATTCTGGCCCACCACTTTGAAATCAGTAGCCTATGTCAGCTGTTTTTAGAAGTAAATATGCTCTAGAAGTATTGAAGTTCATCCTCTAGTAGGATGAGGATTCTGGCAAACTGCAAAAGCAAGTCTCTCTAGAAAGACTGCATGATTTACACACCCACTTCTTCTTAGTTTTGAATAATCTAGGATTATTGCTGCCAGACAAACTAAATTAGTCCTGTCATAAACTCTCAAAGCCAAACCAACTCAAGGGGTTTTGTTTTTTTCCTTCATTTTTCAGGGCTTTGCAAGCTGTGAAAATGATGAAACACCTAAAAGAGTGCAAGAGAAAAGATTGTATAGGATTATACTAAGTAAGCATTCTGGTGGGAAGCATGCAATTATATATTTTACTGTCACCACATGGAGCGTGATGGGACTAAAATTTTACCTATGTTATTTCCCCTGGTTGCCACAGAAACCATAATAAAAAAAGCTAGAGTGCTCCTGTCCTTATTGATCTTCTTAACAAACTCTCACAAACAGCATCAGATGTTATAATTATTTTCTCTTCACTAAGATGATATCTGATGTCACACATGCCACTGTCAAAATCAGCTGATTTACCACTGTAGAAATCAAGACATAAAGCTATATAAAAAAAGCTACACTGAAGGAAATGGAACAAGCACATTAGATAAAATTAGTCATGCATATAAACACTTTCCTTTGCCTTTTCTTGAAAAGCTTTATTGATGCATATGGAAATGAGAAAAAAGGGCTTCCAAGTCCTAGAAATTTAATCCTTGTCAATTTTAAGGTGAGTGAGATGGTGATGAAGGTCTTGTTGATGGCCAGCATGTCTTTGTCTACCCTTTCCTAAAGCTAATGGAAAGCACAAGTTTCCCCCTCATTTTTGGAAGAATTTTCTCAAGTAGAGCTAATAATATGTGAAGAAGAAATGACAGAACATCCCTGCCTGATTGGCAGCCCACAGCTAACTTGCAATGAGTTTTTCTTAATAATGTTTCAATTATTCTCCTTCCTTCTGAGGGTGAGTGCAATAAATCACAGCCCTATTTTTAAATGTCCCTGTGCAGAGTAACATTTGAGGTGTTGAGTGGCTCTGGTGTTTGGAAACTATGTCTGACAGCAGCCCAGGAGAACATGGAAGACAGCTGTCCTCTCAAAGCCTGTGAATAGTCATTCCAGTAACAACCATGTGAACATCCAGGTTTGTGTCCAAGAGAGCTTTTGAATCTCGTATTGATGGAGATTTGATGAAAGTGAAAATAAAACATTTTTAAGTAGCTCTTTGGAAGAACAGAAAACATTTCTCTTACTGCATCATATAATTAGTAGAAGAAACAAGGTAGTCCCCACTGGTCAACCTCCCTGCTTTAAATCCTCTCCAAATAAATATTCCATCAGATCTTCAAAAACTTCTTGAGCAATCTTTCACTGCTGAAGGAAAATCCCTAAAGGTAGCCAAATGGGTTTTACATTACCACAGTGGCTTCTAGTCCTGAGAGCCACTTAGGGGAGTGGAAGTGGTTTTCAAATTATTTCAGCCTCTCCTCCTCCCATGCTGGTCTAAGTCTCTTCACAAGGCATCCATACCCATTTCTGAGCGTGCAAGGGAGGATGGAATTACACACTTACTGCAAATGGACTTTTGCATCACATAACACATTGAGCAAATCATCAGACATAAGTCTGTGGTCAGTGGCTGGTGAAATTGGATCTGAAATTATTGCAAGATCTATTATTAGAGGCAGTTACTACAGTGTATAGACTATTCTCTGCATACACCATTTTCCCATTATTTTCTATTTGCTGTGCAAAGTGTCTCTTTGTTGAAATATATCATCTTATCAACCAACAGCACTGTTCATTATGGCTGTACTACGTATTTTGCCTGTAATTGGTGACAGGGTCATAACTGTGTGACTGATGCAGCAAGCAAAGTGGACATTCATTTATCATTGCGTTTCTGTGTGCTTTTATGTTGGTGCTTGATTTGTAGCTTAAATATGAATTTACATAAACCCGATCATTTTAATGAAGACTTGATTCAAACAACCACCCCAACATTTTATACTATTTCGTTTCCTTTCCTTGTTTTCTTGTTGTCATGTGAAATGGTTAAGGCAGAAAATCTGAGTGATAACCTATTCACCACTATTAGTCCAATTGGGTTCAATATATTAAACTGTTATGATTCGGATACACTAATAGTGGACTGCACCTTCAGTCTAGTCGTGCTCATGAACTAGCACAGCCACTCTTTGGTCATGTTCAGAGAGAAACTGAGACGACTAGCTACTTAAATGATGCAGTTTATTTAAGTGACAGAGAGGTACTTATGATTGCCTGTGATAAATACCCTGTCCGCAAAGCTCATGCAAATAAGGGTATATATAAAGTGCACAACAAAGTTACAACAATACAGCCAGGCTATAAAAATGGAAAAGAGACTTTCTAGAAAGATTTCTAAGTTCTTAAGTCTTACCCAAAGGTGACCCTATGGGGAAGGAAAGAGAGGCTCAGCCCATCGACTGGTCCCAGAATTTCATACAATGGTGTCTTCCCCGAGCTATTTTTATACTACTTCATACCTTCAAGGTGGAGTTTGAGTGACTCTAGTCATAAATACCTTTATTATGATTGGTGTAAAATTCTCTCACCTCACATTTAAAGGTATAGATCACGAAAACTCAGGGCACAGACTCAAAGAGGAGTGGTCACACCTTGGAGGTGGGTAGCCTTTGGGATGGAGGTGTGTTTTGGTATTATAGTGACATTATAATGAGCAAAGTTTGCACAAAGGACAGCATTGCATGAAAATCCGACAGGATGTTGGCTCAGGGTGGCCAGTATGCAGCTTATCAGTTCCCATACCTGCTGTACCATCACAGGGAGAGACCGTGAGCTCTCCAGCTCACTTCGCTCCCTGTGTTGCTTAGCAAGCAATATTGTCCTGGGAATCACAGAGGACGTGGTGGATGCTTTGCATACCAGCTGCAGCTGTATTTTACCCTAGACGCCTTTTGATTTTATACCTTTTCTTAATGTGTGAACAATGCTGTATTTTGGTCATGTTAGTAATTATTCCACACTTGTACATAATGTTGGCCCTATTTTGTGTTCAAGAAAATGGTGAAATTAAAGTTCAGTATAATAACTCTCTGCTTGATAAAACATTAAGGAATTTTTAGAATAGTCATTTACTCAGTATATGTGATTGTACACATACATGTTCTATGAAAACATCTGGACACATGCATTATGCATGAATGCTCCCATATTACACAAAACAATATTGAAACAAACCAGGGTTTGATCAAGATCCAAGGAGATTCCAGGACCAAGGCAGCCTTTATTTTCATTTCCATTTGGGTATATGAGAAGCCCCGAGTTTTGTGTCTGCATGCAGTTTCTTTTGTAGATTTGGGCTCCCATTGAGAAAATGCTCACTGAGCATTGGGGATACCTTTCAGGCAGACCCCAGCAGCTAGTTGAGGTGCAAGAAGATCACAGGTGTGTTCCTGGGCTGCAAAGCTCTGCCAAAGGGGCAGCATCTGGTCCCTCAGGTAGAAAACTGCTCTGAGAGACCCTGTTCCTGGTATGTGGAACAGCCCTTCAGCCACTCCTGTGCAGCGAGGTAATGTGTTATGCTGGGCAGATGCACTTGTAGCTCAGGATTGCATCTGTGTGCCTCTGGAAGGCATCCATATCCCTGGTGTTTAAAAGTTTTAAGAGTCTATTATTCAGGGCATATATAATTTAATACAAATAATAGTAATGATATGAATAATGGTAAGCAGCTTCCTTTCGTGGCATTGAGCCAAGTAAGTGAGACTTCTTTCATTTTGTGGTATCAGAATTGATTCAAACCAGACCTCCTGTACTTAGAAAGAAATGCCTTTCATACACAGCAGAGTTTAAGCATTTTCTTTATTAAAAATTCATGCCCCGCTCTCTTGAAGTCAGTAGAAGAATTCCCATGATTAGAAAAAAACCCCACAAATCTCTAACCGTATAACGTAAAAGAAAAGCACTCTTGAGTTATAGTTGTTGCTTAAGAATACAATCAAGCTTTGATCGTGCTGCCCTGTTTTTGGGATGCAGTGTGAGAGAAATCCTGGGCTCCTTGCCTGGGCAGTGCCTGCCGAAAACACTTGGAGCTTCACTGGATGGGAGGTTGCTGCCATGTATTGCCCCGGCAGGTCCGCTGAGCTGCTGTCGTCAGTAGAGAGGGTGTTACTAGCTCATTTTGGGCAGTGGTTTGTCAAGATGCTGGATGTGCAATCTCACAGAAGGGCTAAAAACAGCCCTGTACTCTCAGCACCGACAAGCTCTTTGTAGAGGTTTGCTGCCAAACTCTGAAGTCTTTTGCTGCTCATGGGCAGAGAGGCATTTTTTGAATCTGGGTTTTATAACTTGGCTGCATACTTTCTAACTGGTGGTGTAAAGCAGTTCCCGAACACATGCTGCCAAATTTCAAGTTTCTGCTGGAAAATGTAAAAAACCAAACCAAAACAAACAAAAAACCACAACCAAAACCCAACAAACTAAGGAATAAATATGAAGGAGAAAAAAATTCTGCTCTACTCTAAATTAATTTTCAGAAATTGCTGAGCTGTTTTTGGTAGAAAACTAAAATGAATTGGTCTGAGGTAGAGATCTGACAGGGAAATTTTCAGACATAATGATTAAAGTTTATAATCAGAGAATTTATAATCACAGAAATGTATAACCACAGAAAACCTGTTTTTTATAACAGGAAAGTCAAGACATGCTGACCCCAGGGAGTACAGCCAGTCCCCGTCCAGTAAGTTATTGCTCTCTGTGTAAAGAATTTGTGAAAATTGCTTTCATGTGCTCTTGACCTTGCACAGAGTCATGTAAATGCAGATCACCTGCCTGGAAAAACATCGTTTCATGATTATTATCAGTTTGGGCCCTTGTTGCTTTTCAGCTGGCGGATAATGGCCCCTGGGGAGGTCTGGCTGTGGATCCGTTCCGTGTCCGGGCACCAGCCCACAGAGGGGAGCCAACAGCCAGGCATCCATCTCTGCCCGGTGCAAGAAAGCACAAGCTGCAGAGGAATGAATGAATGTTTGCCTTTCCATTTCCAGCTGCTCTGATTTTTTGTCTCCTACTGTGTTGTGGAGGTGCTGGAAGTGGTCTTTCTAGTGAATCAGGAAATCTAAAAGTGATGTGTTGATGACATAAATATACATGAATTCCCAGAATACTGAACAGTATGCATTCATGCCCTGAACACTTTGTAGTAGAAAACACATGACATGAAACTGTCTCAGGGCCTCTAAGTGAATCTTTAATAAAACAGCAGGTTAATAAACCAACATTACAGACAAGATCTTGTGAGAGAACTGCATGTTTGATAATCACATTCCTGCTAATTTTATTCTACTGGAATGTTCCAAGTGTCTCTTTTCATCACACACCATAAAGGCCCAGACAGAAATGGAGTGGAAAATATCATTTAGCGGGCTGTTTCTGTCCCTTGCTTATGCAATGACTCTTACCTCCTCTTCAGTTGGTTGAGTGAGTTTCTGATTTGTTTTGCTGGCAGATTTAGCCTCCACAGAGCCTGCAATCACCCGTTAGATTTAAGGGATAGCAGAAGGGCCCTGCTCTGCTCACAAACTATGCTCCTTTTCCCAGCTGGAGCAGAGAACAGGAGGGCAGAGGCACGAAAAGCTCCAGCAGTATGGGTGGGATTGATGGAGAGAAGAGCACTGATCAAGGATGAAGAGGTAGTAGGGTCAGTGGTTACAGTGCAGCATCAAAGGAGAAATGGAGCATGCACCTTTTGCAGTGGCATTGTCACAAAAGCACTTATTAAGGTGAAGAGAGATGATGTGGCAGAATGCAATAACACTTAGAAATATTAGTGAGAGCAGCTTTTGGAGTGGATGGCAGCAGAAGGTGGATAATACAGATTAGTGAGGTTAGAAGAGTGAAAGGCTGAAAGAAGGCAGATCAAGAAGTGAGAAGGAGAAGGATGAACAATGACTGTGAAAATGGAGAAGGATGAGCACCAACCAATGTGGGCTTCTGGTGCTGCCCCAGTGCCTGAGGGCAGTGAGTTTTCTCAGCTCTTGCTGTTCCTCAACTTGACTCTTATAAAATGATGGTGGCTTGACTTTATGGAGTCACAGGATTATTCAGGTTGGAAGGGGCCTCACAAGGTCGTCTAATCTTTCACATTGGTTTTGTGTAGATATAACTCCTATATTACAAATAATAATAATAAAAAAACCCCTGTTATCTGGAGAGGTCAGGCTTCTAGATGCACAGGATCTTAGCACCTATGCAAGGGAAAAAGGAAGAAGAAAACAAGCAAAGAGGAAGTGTAACATTTCTTTTGACTTTAATGTGGTTGCATTCATGTTTGCATTTCCTAAATTCCTGCTGTAGCAGCAAACTAATGTGTTACCTGCTTGAAGCATACTTCCTTGTTCTGTACAAACTTCATCACAGGTGTAATGCAAATGAGGGGTGAAGTACTATACATGTATCTTATGGCATGGAAGAGCTTTGCATCATAGCCTCTGCTCAGACCGGGTTCCTGGAATGTAGCACTTAGTTTATGAGAGCAAGCAGTCAGCTTCCCTAAATTACCCGTCTGCTCCAAGAGGACTGTGTTCCCTTTGTGCTTTGTGTTATTATTCTCACTATTATCATTATTCCTTTCAAACTTGCACTTGCTTTCTGAGGTTTGATAGGATACTCCTACTAAATACCACAATTATTGTTTTAAAAACATGCTGCCCTGCTGTAGTCAGCAGGACTGATGGGCTTTGAAGAAACCAGCTGTGCCTAGAAGGTGGAAAAACTGCTTCTCTGGAAGAAGGAGGAAAGTATTTCAGAAGGAATAGTGTGCTTCATCCTAAAATATCAGGGTCATCAATATGGAGAGTAAGACAAAGCAGTGATTCTCCACTCAGCTGTGGTGGGGGCAGCAGGGGTGACTGCCCAGCCCTTCCCTTTCCCTTCACTGGCCCCATAGGGAGGTTGGCAGGACTTCTCCCCCCCAGGAGCCACAGTTACATGTGACTTTGCTGAAGGACTAAAGCACTCCCTCACAGGGCTGCTGGGGTTGTCTGGCAGCCCGTGGCATGGTTCCTGGCACCCCTGCTGCCCCGATCAAGGATGGGAGCCAGAGTTGACTAACCTGCTTCTGATTGCCCTGATTGCTGCACGTTTTGACCTCATCAGTGGAGGGTCATGATTGCTGTTAGAGAGGCTTTCTTGCTGCAGATAAGCATTTCTAATTCTTCTTTTATTCAGGGGAATCGTGCTATAGAAAGACAAAGTGTACATGCTGAATATGGAAGAAGAAAGACACTGATTTTCTGCTTTCTGACATTCTTTATTAAATTCCCTCTTTCTGCTCAAAGTGAGCTCTCTTTAAGAGTGTCTGGGAACCAGACAGAAATAAACACATGTAAATATATTGAAATAGTACCAGTGCTCATACCCATCATTCCTTCTGGAAAGTAATTTTATCTCCTCTCTTCATCCACTGTGGATGATTTTTAAAGGGCAAATGTAATTTGCTCAAGGCAGGTTAAAAAGCCTTTCTCTGCTGGTTGACTAAGCCTTTCAAGTGCCTTGGGTGGGCCACAATTAATGAAGTACAAAAGAGTAATTATCTGGCTGTTTAGAGAAAATGAAATTAGAGGCTGTTATGAGGCAAAGTGTTGTGGTTTCCCCAAAACGTCCTTCCACTTGAGCCAAAAGCAAATTCTTAACAGAAAAAAAGCTTGCACTTTAATATTTAGCCGCTATGAGTTGTTAAGCCTGGATACAATAGACACACAGTTTTTCATATTAGAAATACGCATTAATTTCTTCCTCCTTTTCCTGTGTTTTTTGCAAAGTGAAATGGGGATGAAGGCAGCATCTAGTCAAATTTTGCGTTGTGAACCCTCATCCCTGGGGATTATTAAAATTTATCAAGATGGGTTCATCAACCCTGATAATTTTTAGCTCGAATGAGCCAGGAAACTCTGGAAATATTGGAAACAAAAAAAATCTTAAGGCCTTCTGCCTGATTTTCCAGTCCTATCTGTGAATGAGCCTCTGGATGTATTTCTAAGCCCTCTTTGGGCTGCTCTTCACTGCTGAGACAGATTCCTACAAGACGCTTCATTATCCACAGGGCAGGCAGGTGGCTGAGCAATGACTGAGCTACTGTGCCACTGTAAACAAGCAAAGACAATAAACTGGGTTTCCTGTAAAACAAAGACCCTTCAAAAGTTGAAAGGCGCTGTTTGCATGAGCACTCACTGAGAGGCCGGAGTGCTCACAGACCTCCTGTGAGAGCCAGGCCCCGGCTGAGGGGCAGAGCATGCCATTGCACAGCTATAATCACAATTATATTTTATCATCCAGGTCACGATAACACAAGTGTCTGAGGATTTTTGTTCAGTGCAGTTTCACAGCCACACAAACAAAAGCTTTTTTTGAAATCTTCTGTCAGCATTCCCTAAGGTTCTACCTCCATCCTGTGAATTGCATAGACATATTTTTACAGGCAGCAGAAATGGAGCCCAGACTTTGCTGAGAAGGAATCCTGGTATCTTCTTCCTTGACCTTGAGTCTCCTGTGTGATTTACAGTGGAATACTGAAATTTCTCTTCCTTGTTAATCTGGTTCTGCGTCAGTACTACTGTAAAACTGTATCTCTAGAGCCAGACTTTCTTTCTCATGCTCCATACTTCTTCACATGTCGCTTTTTTGCGTTGTAGCTGTAATAAATTCTTAGAGGAATTTCCCTGGCTGTTTGGCCACATCTCTGCTGCCAGCTGCCTAACAACAATCCCAGATGTCATTCTAGCATCTGGAATGACTCATTATTCTAAGAATATTTGAAATTCTCACAGTCCCATCATGCTGGCCTAGCTATATGAGAATGCGTTACATTTCCCAGAATATCAATAGCAGTTTAAAAGACAACTGTTTATTGATTCTATGTCTTGACTTGATGCTGGGAGTTCAAATATTTACAGACTTCTACCTTGTAAGACTCTTTTCATTATGGAAAGTAAGTCATGCAATTTAAAGTAAGTGCAAATTAATGAGAAGAAGAACTCAGAGTGTTTCTCCAAATTAAAGAAGCACTAAAATTTTATAAGGCATGTAGGTGCAGTTAAAGTTAACAAACTGACACAATTTTGATTCAGCTTGTTGTATCCTTATTATCCAGCCACAGACAACTGAGCACTCTATTCTGCAATGGGACTAGTTCCATTTTACCTGAGTTACAATTCCTCTTGCTTATCTTTTACAACATCATCTCTCCAAAAGCTACTGAGGATTATGAAAATTTAATTTTACTTGATTGGAAATCCAGGGATCTCAGCACTTGCGTTCTGGAGCTAGCAGATGAACCAAAGATCAAATTATTTTGAATCCTTTGGCTGCATAGGTGATTTGGTAACCTATAGAAATTTTTCTTACATCATGTCATCTCATTTTTCGTTTTGGAAACTGTGTTTTGTGAGTCCACCAAGCCTTTATCTGACCTCTACTCTTCTTCAGCCCTTGCTTTATATCCCACATAAGTTTCTAACTGTGACAGTCTCTCTAAATGGACTTGTAAATAATCTGCTGAGCAATAGGTGAGTTAAGCTAGTTTTTAACTAAGTCTATATCTATCAAACCAGAGTATACCCTTAAATGTACCCTTATTAATATGTTATACACATTAAGAAGAGTGTAGATGGGGTCACTTTGCCACGACCGGACATTCCCAACCTCAGGCCACTGGCCATCATCCTACACAGAAATCAACTGAAACAGTTTTCTCTCCCCATTTTGTGTTCTATGTGGGAAACCCTCAAAATCTGCAGAAATAGAGGAAAGTTTTGCTAAAAATACTTGTCTCCTAACCAAAAAACTCCTAGGTGCTCCCATTGACAACAGCAGCAGTTGGATGGAAGTCCCAGGTGCTATTATTTCCCTTGCTTGTCCTGATTCAGCCTCGTACAATTTGAGATCTTGGTAAACCACCTTAATCAACTGAGTTTCCGAGGAGTGCTATATCAAAATTCAGCCTTTGGATCCCCACTTTATTGCCAATCATGGAACAGGGAGGGAAAATATAAACCCAAAAGAAAATCGTGGGACCAAATTGTATTACCCCACGGTTGGATGAGTAGAGATATTCCTTGCTGAAGTTCAGCATGTGGAGAAGTGCAATTTAAATTTTATTGCTTATTTTGTTTATTTTGCAGTCTTGAGAGTAATTAGAAAGGATGATGGGACAGAAGGCAGGTTCCTTTCAGAATTCTAATTTCAGCTGTCAGCTGGTAATTTGCTTTTCCATTTTCTTGTGTTTTCTGGGTTTACTTTTCATGGATAATTCAGTGTGGGTAGAAAAAAACCTCATTGTGTCCCGACGGATGTTGATGTACGAGTAGATCAGTTTATTTGGCCATGCTCATCCCATGGCTGACAGCTATGAGGGGCAGCTCAGCAGCAGTCTGGCTCTGATGGCTCCAGTACTATAGATTAACCCCACTGGTTACACATCTGCTTGTGCATGAGATGCCTGTGCCCAACGTGCAGATGATCCTGGAAACACTGGGCTTATTGCAGGCATCCTGCACATACAAGGTGAAAGCAGCATTTCTGGGCAGGGCTGGACTTGGTAAATCCACATCCTTTCAACTGCACCCTCTGGCCTTTGTTTTCCCTCAGATCTTTCCCTGAAAGAACTTTTTTCTAAGTTTTTTTTTTTTTTTTTTTAACAAGACCTTTAGTGCCTTCACCTTCTACAGAAGGGAACTCCTTAAACGCTGTAATCAAGATAGCAATCTGAGAGGAGGATCAGGCTGACTGTAAGTGTTTCTCCTGTTATTTTTCTCCCGTTATCCCTTATATTGCATTGCCCAGAAAAGGGAATTGGGATATTAACAGTTCACAGCCTACCAGAAACATATTGAAACAGGTTTGGCCACTCAGAAACACCCACAAAATGTTCCTAGCTCCTTTTATTTTTTGTATTTTATGACCCACAGAAAACCAATCTAAATGTGAAGTATTAAATTCTTGCAGAAACCTTAAAAAAAAAAAGTTCTGTGTCCCCTTAACCTGCAAATAACAGTAATAAATTATTCTGTAAAGCATTTGGATCATTCAAGATGGTTTCTAACGTGTTTCTTCAGCACTAGAGGCTCATATTAATATCAACATACTCAGTATCAGACCAATCTAATCTCACAAATAATCTGATTTTTCTCATTTCCTAAATATCAAAACACCCTCTAACCTTCCAGAATCATTATAATATGACAAATTAACACATCTCAGTACTTTTGCTGAGTTAACAAGTGTTGAGGTTTGTTTTTGTGGCAAGGGCAAATCATTCCTCCTTCCACTGTGATAATTAAGTGTCCTACACCAGTACAGGCTCACAGGAGACCTCTCTCTTTCTACAAATGGTGCAGTTGTTATCAACATTAGAGAGTACATTCCTGTTTAATTTTCTTAATAATGAACATCAGTTCTTCTGCTGTGACTGGTAAGGCTAAATGGATGCTTTTTAAAACAATAACTGGTGTGTACAGTAGTACTCTTCATCAGCATCTTTTTAATGCTTATTCTTAAACATTGGATAGATGCTGATACAATTCTGCCTTGGACTTTTAGATAAAATGTTACTGTCTTTATGAAAGCCTGAAGAGGCATGTTATACAGAAGCTGCAGAAAGTCAAACTTAAGTTGAACTATTTAACAAGTAGCTTGGGATTTCACTGGTGTAGCTTCACCAGGATTCTGTAGAATCAGGCTTGCTTTACAATGATAACCATCATAATTTACTGGACATAGACAACTGCAGTATGACTTACCATGTTTCAAATAATCTGGAGGCTGTTAAAATCCGACACTCTTGTGTTAAACCTGCAGCATACTCTGGAAGACCTCAAATCCTGGAGACCTTTCTGCATGCACAATATGGCCTGTAACTGCCCTCCCGGCATGCTGTCTCTGAAAGGAAGAGCTCCAGTGGCTGCCTCCTGCTTTAGCACCTTTGAAGTTATGATTTGGAGGTAATTCCTTCCTCCAGAGGGTCTCAGGAATTTTCCCATCTTTACTGGATACGGTACAGTTAGCAGCCATGGCAGAGCAAGACAGTTGTGTCTCTAGATGAAGTTATGGATATTAGGGCAGGGATTCCTAGTGCTACTAAAGCATACAAATTTATGCTTTTCTCTGTAAGCATCTATAGACATACTAAGGTTTCTAATCTCCAAGTTCCCAATAAGCTCACAGTAGAAGCTGGTAGCTGGAGACTGCAGCAGATTTTCCATTTCTGAGCTGCCCAGAAGGGCTCAGGGAGCATCTCTCATTTTTCTTTGAATGTTTCCTGAGGCAGCATCTGTCTGTGGGGCTGGAGCCATCTGCTCACATCATCTTCCCTGTGTCCCAGGAGAGTTGTGGGGGGTGAGGTGGGAGAAGGATCCTTCTCCAAGTACAGCCATTGCCAGTGGGGAAGAGGCGCACCTGAGATAGCAGCGAATGCAGAAGGAGAGTGCTCAGC
Organism: Tyto alba; assembly: GCF_018691265.1. Taxonomy (NCBI): domain Eukaryota; kingdom Metazoa; phylum Chordata; class Aves; order Strigiformes; family Tytonidae; genus Tyto; species Tyto alba. The sequence continues at coordinate 35,134,182 of NW_024881316.1, read as the reverse complement.
AAAGAGTTTAGAGAAAACCAGCACAGACGCTGCTGATGGGTGTGTAAGACTGTCAAAGGATTTACCAGGGTTTATCATTTCTGTACAGAGGAGTATTAGAAAAAGCTTATTTTCTGAAGCTGTGATTAGAGGGAGAATCCTCAGTGTCGGATTGATGGACCCTTGGGTCTTGAATTATTCCCAGGGTTTGAAAGAGCAAAGGGGAGATTACAAAGAGAGAGCCCCAGTGGAGACCTTGACAAATTGTTCAGCATGTGGTCCCTGACCTCCAGGAAAGACTGAGGACATGGAATAAACTGGCTGAGAAAACAATTGAAAGGGGCAAACGAGGAGAAAAAAACCCTGCATCTCATCCCAGTAAGAGACATTGTAGAAACAGAGCCACATTCCCTGTGGCTGCACGTCACTCAATTCTGCACTCTCAGGCAGCACAGAGCTCTTCCTGTACCTTATCCTGTGGCTCTGCGCTGTCTAAATAGTTGCAGCAATACATTAAATCTGTCTGTAGCTAGCTGGAGGTTTAGAATTGGTATGGGAAGCCTGGTCCCCTTCTTTTTTTTTTTTTTTGTTAAGAGGAAATGGTTTCATAGGGAAGAGGTTGCAAAGAGCTCACATTTTTTGAGAAACTGTCTTGACAGCCATCCCAAATACATTTTTCGTTAAGTTTATTTCAAGTAACAGATATGATCTAAGGTCTCATTCAACATTAAAGCCAGCCAGAACGAGTTGCCAAGGAGAGGAACTGATAAAACATGTCTGAAGGCACATACAGAAATTGTGAGGATGTGATAATCCTGGGAAGGCTCTTGAGATGTACCTGTTTCTATAGGTGGTGACGGTGATGAGGTCCTGCCCATATAATTGATTCCAGATTGGTTCTCTCCAGCCTTTCTACTGGAAAAAAAAACACAAACCCTTGATGTGGCACAACTGACTGCTTTCAGTCACTAAAAGGCAGCATGGCATGGCCCACAAGGATAGCATGCAGGATACCTGGACTCTCTATTTGTCTCTGCTTCCAGCTCACCATGTGTTTGTGGCTGAATCCCTCATCCTGCTGTGCCTCTGGCTCTCTTCATGTATTTGGCTGTTTTTTTTTTTTTTCTGGGTTAGCCATGAGCTCCTTGGGATCCAGAGCCTTGGGCTTTCAAGCTTTTTGTCCATACAGCACCCAATGGGCCCTGGTCTCATCCACAGTCTTCAGGGTAATGGTGATAGCACAGTAAAGCCAAAATAATCTGAGGAGAGGGGCCACTGCTGTCTTCCAAAACTGAAATCTACATGTTGGGGTTATCTGCATCTCCTTTACTTCGAACTGAATACTTTGCTTCGTATGAATTGTCACCCTGGTCTCTCTTCTGTGCTCAAAAATACATCAAGTAAATGTGAAAGAGAAAGATTGTAAAGCATCCCAAACCTGTCACACCTCGTCCTCCCAAACTGAGCCACCTTGAGGGTACCAAATCTACAGTCTATTTAGTTTCAGCCCTTACTGAAAGTGCGATTTTCAAATCTGGGAGCAGAACAGATAATGGGTGACTTAGGTGCCTACTCACTGAATTCAAATATCCACTTCTTACCATGAGCAACTGCCTGTTCACCCACAAGGTGAAATGTAGTAATTTAAAAATGCTAAAACCATTACAAAAAGGAAACAGCAAAAATTATAGCTAGATGAGTCACAAAGGAAAATAAATAAACATAAAATATGCAGTCATTTGTTAGGCTACAGTAATAATGTTTTTGTTGACAGAGATAGTTACTCTTACAATCTGTACAAAATAAAAAAAATGTACCCTAACAAAAACATTCCCAGGAAATTAATATTTATTCAGATTATGACATGACTAACCATTTTATGAAAATATGGAAAACTTTGTTACATATATTCAGTAACATATTTCCTTTAAGAGTTAGCAATGCAATTTTATTTCACTCAGAATGTATGTAGGATCTCCTTTAAAAGCAATCCCAACATTACACTACCCCCCTAGCCCCAAACAGGATCTCTTTCTTGAAGGCAGTCCACTAATAATGTAAAAATGTCTTATGGAAAAGCCACGTCTTTCTGACCCTGTCACTCAATCAGATGCTATAGCATCTCATGTAAGTGTGAATTGCCAGATTCTGTATTGCCTTATCGCTGCTGTCTCTGAAATACATAATTTCATTTATAATTGTGACTCCAGGTCTCTGAAACCATCAGCAGTTTTGCTTCTGATCATACCCAGTTATATCTGCCAGTGTTGTGCTGGGAGGAAAGGGTTTTAACACCAGCAAGCCTCGGACAGGTTTCAAACAGGAAAAATTTGGAATTGCTTTAAAAAAAGAGCCTCTGAAAATGAACCGTCCTTGCAAATGTGGCTTGGCAGAACCCTGCTGTGTAAAAATGATGGGTGCTTGACAAACTGCGTCCAAACTGTCTGAGACTATTAATCCTCCCAACACCACAGTGGCTAACAGGAGGATTACCCTTGCTCTTACACATCAGATCACCTGTGCTGTACAGGAAGGGATTCAGCATCAAAACCCAAGATTAAACCTCATGCAATCCCATCACAGGGCTGTGCACGCATAGGTCTCCTACGTTCCATACTGTCTCACTAAACCATGGTCCTTTCCTATCATAGGAGACAGAATATCCCTATTAACATTTTTTTTTTTTTTCTGTAGCAATATGTTTTATCTTGTTCAGGGAAAAATGGGATTAAACTAATATTCATTAATGAAAATACACAGGAGGAAATTTCAGTGTTTCTGGGCAATTTTTTTCTTGGTTTTGTTGTTGTTTTGAAATAAAAATTGAAAGGTGTCAAAGAAAATATGTGGCAATAATGGGAAAATATTTATTTCTGCTACCATTCTTTCTGTAGACAAACCCCAGTAATTTCCCTCAGGTGTGTCCGTAACACATACTTTCTTTGCTGGAGCTGGGTGAAAGAGCAGCTTCCCAGTGTGCACTGGTGTGTTGCTGGTGGACTGGGTGCCGGGCGTTTCCATCAGCACAGCTGTGACCCTGCAGGACACGGCATGGGGCCTGTTCCTGCACAGCCCGGCTGCTGTCGTGAGGGCAATGCTGTCTTCCCTGGCAGCTCCTGTTGCGCTCAGCATCACCCGTCTTGGCTCGTGGTCACGTATTCAGCTTGTTCCTCCATTGTACTCACACCATTTCCAGTTTCCAGTGTTAATAAGAAAACATTTCCCTTCCATTGTGGCATAAAGGGCTTTTGTCAGTGTGTCCAAACAGTGAATAAGCATGTTAGGAGAATAGATTTGCAATAACTGAAGCCCTAAAATTTTGTATCAAGGAATTAAATGCCATAACTACCATTATGCTGAGATCACATTTGCTACATCTGCTTACTAGCTCATATCTGAGAAGATAAATGGTGCCAGGACCAGCTCTCCAGGCAAAATTGGTGCAGACTGGCCCTGTGTTTGGGGAGGAGGAAAGCTGTTTTTGGAGCATGGGAGTGTAATAGCACAGCATGGCCTTGCCATGTCAGCAGTGTCATGCTCTCTTCTGCTTCACAATAGGGACTGCACTGGAACAGAAACTGCACTGAAATCGCCTGCTGGACGTAACTCCTGAGATCTCTTTGTGCTGACTCCTGAACCTTAGGAATTGCTTGGGGTGATGGTAGGTGGCCTGGACAAAACTGCACCTGTGACCCTCCTACCAAGGTGACCTTCCTAACACTCTTCAAATTACTGGTGTGAATGTGATTTTTTTTTGGCAGAGGAAAAGAAGAGCAGAACAACTGACAGAGGAGACAATCCCTAGGGCTAAAAATGCACAAGGCAGCGGCAGTGGAGGAGAGGCAGAGGCTGCAGGAACACTAGGTGAACGGAACACAGTGACAAATTTTGCAAGGAGCTTTAGAGATAGTACAGGCTGCTGTTGATAAATGTGGCAGATATTGAGGAAAACAGGAGATTTATCATGCAAATGTCCTTGGGATCCAGAGGCAATTTTTTTTTTGAGTAGGCATTAGCCAGCCGTCCTTCCCTTTCGCTTCCATCATTGCCTCTTCCAGTTACATCAGTGATTTAGATCAATTGTAAACAATGAGTGATGGATTAACTTCTAACATCCGTGTGACAGTGAGAGCTCTTTGCTAACCTTCAGATGAGAAGCTGCTGTGAAAAACTCAGCTCCCTCTGCGCCACATGAGTTACATCCATACCAGTAAACTGAAGAAGATGAGGCTGTGGGGCAGCACTGACACATGCCTGTCCCTACCATGGGATTGCCAGTGCGTGCCTGGCACAGCCTCGGGGCAGCTCCAGCTCTGCCGCGCAGCACCGGGACACAGTGCCTGGGCGAGCAGGATCCGTCCCTGTAGGCAGTGTGGGTGCTGGGGACAGGAGGGTTTAGCTGTACAGGTGCAAGCCAAGCCATGACATTCACCCTCCAAACAAGAAAATGATCTGAGCGTGGAATGACTTATTCACTAATGTGCGTGTAGCATATTTGGGCAAAAAAAAATTATTTCATATTTCTGTGTATTGGGGCAGCAGTGGAAAGGCACTCTGTTTACAGAGTGGTTCTTTGCTGCCTACAAAAGCCATGCTACAGAAAGCTAGTTGAACTACAACATAAAAATGAGACTATTTCTCTTTGATCATTTTGTATGACTTTTACCTAGGTAAAAAGATTCCTCAAAAAGCTTTTTTTTTTTTTTTTTTTTTTTTTTTTTTCCCCTTAGTTTCTTATAATTAAGAAAAATCCCCATAGAAATGTCATCCACTGGAGATGTCATCTTTGTCAAATCCCTCCCTTGAGAAAAAACACAAAAAACCCCCAACAATCCACAGACAGAAAAAAAGAACAGTAGTTCTTTGACAACTATTGTATACACGGAAATTATTATGTCCTAATTTGTGCACTTATATAAGTTAACATATATTATTACATTATATATTATTTATATTATATTTTATTTTATTATAAGATATAACTATTCACCCATCCTTCTTGTGGCCTGAAAAATAAACTGTTTTTATTTTTCCCAGCAGCTCAGTGTTCATAATTTTCACAATGCTCATGTTTCTATTATGTTACAAAGCTTTTTTTTATTATCAGCACTTTGATTAGAAAAGCTGTTTCTTCATACAGAAAATTGCAAGAACTTTATGTGCTTCTGATGCTATGTCACCAGTGGAACACATTATAAGATTTTGTATTACATGATTTTCCATTAAAAGAGCAGTGCAATTCACTGTACTTAAAGGAAGATTAATATCCAATGAAAGCTGATTATTATAGTTGAATTTGGTATCCATTTCACAAGGAGGAATTTTATGACCAACAAATAATTTTAAGCAGGAGATGAGAACATGCAAATAAACACAAATGTAGCTGGGATACAATAGTCACAGCAGCTTGTCACCTAGGCATGACATTTGAAATTTGTATCCCAGCCCTAATCTCCTGGACTTAAATCCACATGTAGAATGAAAATCATATATAGCAACAGAACTTGAAATAAGGGATATTTTATTTTCAAACTGGGCACTAAATGTAGGCTTTTGTACATGTGTGGTGGTTACTATTTTCCAGACAATGCTGATGGCCTCATCAACATGATGATGTAACTTCAACACATTCAATGGGGATAAAATGGGGATACTAACACTGACCTGCTGCCCACTGGCATTCAGTGACATGTATAAAGTTTCACAGAAGAAGCTCAAACATATTAATGTCAATAGGTAATTTACATATTGTTAGCAAGTCAGCAAGATCCTTTCTAGAGGTCCTCGGTTTGAGTGAGCGGTGGGGTTTTTGATAGCAAGGGAGGGGGTTATAGCAGTGGCCCCCTGTGAGAAGCTTCTCAAAGCTCCCCCGACTCCAAGTCAGACCCACCTCTGCAACAAGGCTGAACCAATCAGATGTGCCTCTGTGATAATGTATTTAAGAAGGAACCTGGGAGGAGGAGTTGTGATATCCGTGTGAACACCAAAGTCAGTGGAGGAATGGAGGAAGAAAGGGGGACAGGTATGCCAGAACAGAGACCCCCCTGTATCCTGTAGTGAGATGGCAGAGTGGCCCCCCCTGCCACCCATGGAGGTCTACGGTGGAGCAGACACTGATTTATGGCACGTGAGGGGCCTCACGTGGCCGTTCAAGGTTGTTGCACCCGAAGGCAGCCACGATCCTGTGTGAAGAAGCAGCCTCTGCTGTTGTAGTTCAGCGCTGGGGGGATTGAAGCATGCGGGGGTGTCCCACACCGGAGCAGCTCAGGAAACACTGTGGCCCGTGGGAGGGACTCAAGTTAGAGAAAAGTTGTGGAGGAATTTCTCCTGTGAGAGGGGGACCATGCTGGAGCAGGGGGAAGAAGTTCCAGAAGCTCCCCCTACCGAAGATTAAAGAAGCAGCATCACTGTCTGCACCCCCCCATTCCCTGCCCCTGCACAGCTAGGGGAGGAGGTAGAGATATCCGGAGCAGAGCTGAGCCTGGGAAGAAGGGAGGGGTGGGGGGAAGGTATTCTCAAGATGTGGTAATGCTTCTCACTGTCCTTCTCTGACTGTTAAGTGTTGCTGTTAGTGACTGTAATAAATTTATGTTCTTTTTTTCCTCCCTTAACAATTCTGTTTTTTGCCAGTGACCATAATGGGTGATTTATCCCTCCCTGTCCTATCTCTAATCCCAAGCTTGACTTATTTTCTCCTTCTCAGTGCTGGGGGGGGGGGGGGGGGGAGGGAGGCAGAAGTGAGCAGCTGCGTGGTGGTCAGTTGCCCTCTGAGCTCAAACCATGAGACTAGATCAGAATGCAAACTGCCCCAACTGACTTCAATTATCACCTAAGATATGCACTGAAACCTGTTGCTACACATGGCGAAGTGTTGGTCCACTTCAGCTGGTCATCTGTCATTCGATATTTTGCTGATTTGTGACTGAGAACCCAAGCACTCTGCCTTCACATGAGTCAAATAACAGTGATCAGGAAACCGTAATTTTTACTTTCTCCTGCTAATGGAATAAATGGTTTGTGAACATAGTGAAGGGCTACAGCTAGTGCGAAACATAGCTTTTTGTTCCATATGTTTTTCCTTTCTTCTTGTGTGCAGGAGGAAAACACTCCTCATCAAGTTGGAATGATCCTGACATAAATTATTTGACCATTTTTTCAAGTCATTTGTTATAGTCAGATCTCACTAGGAGGATGTTAATTAGTTGACAAGATCTAATGATCTGCATTTGTTTCTTTCATAGCTTACAAATTGCCACCTATAAGACTGCACTTTAGAGACTGTATTGGTTCTTTTCCTGATGAATTCTTACCCCTCTGAGAATTGACACACTGGGAGGTGTCCCCACACCTGAGCCCAAGGAGGTGCTTACTTTCCTAGGCTGTACCTACAGGAATGACTGCTTGGGCAGGACTTCATAAACAGGCCCTGGTACCTCAACGAGAAAGTACACAAAGTGGGCATAGTAACACTTAATGTGAAAGAAGACACTGATGATACCCATCGATATCACCTGGTATTGCCCTTGAGGACCCAATGCCTAAGGGTTCAGCTGCAGTTTGTTTGAAACCCCCACCTGCCTTTTTCTTAGACTGTCATCTCAATTCTCTTTTACAAAATATAATTAATAAGCACTCCATGTTTCCCTTCTCTGTTCTTCGTTTTCTAGACTCCTGGTGTAGCTGCTCTCAATAGTGAATTTTTCAGGCAGGAGAGTCCAAGACTAGTTAATCTCTTTTATGAAGCCATTTTGTACTTCTCCTATTTCCTAGCACAGCAGCTGCTCTGTGCCCACAGTGGGAGGTGAAGCACAGACCAACACATGCTCTTGTTTTAGGCAGTTCCCTAGCTGCACTTCAGAACCACTGTTGTTTCAGTCATCCTCTTCTATACAGAAGTGGGGTCAGTGGCATGTCTTGTGCACCTGGGGTGGGACACTGCGGACACTAGCCTGAGGAATCACCAAATAACACTTGAATAAAATGAACTCTCCCCTCTGTGCTCCCTTGCAACCATATCAAACTCAATTCTAAATTTAAGCTCAGAAAAGACAAAGAAAAAAAGTGCAAACTACTCCATATACAGTCAGAGAGGGACAATATTTGTATTTTTTAACCACCAGAAAGCTACCAGTTTGCAGCTGATCCAGTTAAACCAAGTTTCCATTACATGTTTTTTAGGCAGGGTTTTAGAACTGATTTCAGTGAATGCAGGGTCAAATGTCATCATTATTTTAGCTACTTATGAAACATCCAGTTACCAAATTTAGTAAGCTTAATGTATTGATAAGAGAATAAGAAGCAAGAGAGAGCAGATCCTGAGCTGGTATGAGCTCTCTTGTCTCTACTCAACTGATCTTAAGGGAGCCTTAAGCCAGGTGTGAGGTGATCTGTATGGCATCTGCTCCAAAACGTTTCTAGCTCTGCTGTCTGCTGTATGTACCATGTATCTTGCACAAAGACTGTAATTTCAAGTGTAAGCAGGAGCAAGGGTTAAAGCCTCTGGCCATACTCTTTCTTTGCAGAGGGCTCATCCACCACAGAAGTTCCAGGTGTGTCTGTTTACTAGAAATGTAGAAAAAAACCTCATGAAGAAAGGCCATCCAGAGGAGCAGAAGACACATATTTAGTCCAGAATAACGAAGGCTGGAAGAAGATAAATGTGTAAAGTAGACAGCCGTCATTAAGCCCTTATGAGCACTAGAGGACATGTCACACACTATTTTAAGTCATACCTCTCTAGACCCTGATGCTGCAGAGTTAAAACATCTTTCCTTGATTTAGATAATCCAACACAGTAATTTAAATTTTCATCTTACTTCCTCTGTGTACTGTGCAAGAAGTTGTGATTTTGAAATGTGATGATACAGTATCAGTATTAGCAATGTTGGGAAAATTAAAGGTATTTCAGTCAACTAATCTCTCCCTAAAGGCCATTTTTTTCAAAAGTGGTTTGGAGTACATAGCATGTTAAACAGTATAAACAGGTGCCAATAAAACTGTGGTCATGTACTTTGAGTCTGAAACTGGACATTTAAAGTCTACTAGTTTACAGTGGAAGATTGCAATGCTATTTTTTATGCTCTAATTTTGGCCATTTCCATAATAATTTGTCATTATTTCTGTATAAATACAAGAATCTTGCCTAGCTTGACACTTGTGGACGATCCTGTAGTTTTGCCAGTGGCTGTGCCTGCTGATAGGAGAAAAAATTCCTCATCATGCCAAGCATCCAGCACCAAATCCATGGTGAAGAGTTTGAAGTAGTGTGGAAGAGCTACATTAGAAGTCTGTACAATCGGAGTAACAACTTGTTTCGTTTTAGATCACTACAAGATTAGAAGATGTGTTTGTACAGGTGTAGCACAGGACTAGAAAATACACAGAGAAACACCACACAAGAGAGGAAATAATTTTAAGAAGCTCATCTTCATCGTGTTAGATGTTGTAAGGTGTGAGTAGTTTCAGTTTTTAATGCAGTATGACGAAAAAATTTTTAGCAGAAAGTAGGTCTTGTGTCTCATCAGCATCAGAAGAGACAGATGAGCCAACACATGGATTGCCTGTTCTCCTTAATCACCATCATTAGTCTTTTCCCTGGAGACGGGCGGGCGAGGAAAAGCCAGGAGAGGCTGAGCGTGTCCACCCACCACCTGTACTGGTGCCGGCATCCTGGAAGCCTGCTGGGAGGCGAGGGGCTGGCTGGGAAGAGAAGCGTCTCCTGTCGCTGTGTGTTTCCCCATGTTTCCCTGCACACGCTTTCAGAAAAGGCCCATTGGGGCCAACCAGGGTGCTCTGAAAGTGTAACGGGCTTATCGAGAGCTTGCTGAGTGTGGACGTGCGTTTCCTTGCCATTGGGCCCACTCACCCCAGTGCAGAGACCACCCCAGCAAGGAGTCCAAGCCCTTCCTCGCCTGCCTGCTGAAGCATTGGGGCAGACTGAATTGCCTTGTGCGATGGAGAAGAAAGCCATGTTCATTTGCAGATGGTCTAGCAGTCACTACCCGTTTCTGTTGCCATGGATACAACAGCAAAGCAAGAACTTTATTCAGGATTAGCTATTTTTACTGTAATTACACAATAAGAAATTATTAGACTATTCTTCCCTCCCTCTGATCCATAGTTTATTTATGTGGTGCTCCAGGTGCCTGTACTGAGACCCCAAGAACTCAGTTGCTCACAATCTGGGGCTGCTGCTCTGCTGGGGGGTGCGCAGTGCTCAGTGGAGTGGGCAGCAGCCTGCAGGCAGGAGCCCACTCGGCAGCACCAGGTGGCTGTGCTGGTGCCCAGCACCATGGGGCAATCAAGGATTAGTGTTGATAAATACATTTTTTGCTGTGGAATTAAGTGAACTGCAGAGTTAGCAGAGATCAGGATCAGGCCTGCTGTGAATCACTCTCTGGGAGGGAGATTGGGATTGGCTCTGAGCCTCCAGGGCTCAGGTTCCCAGCAAGGCAGGGCATTTTACTGGTGTGAGCACCCAGCTGTGGTTTCCACTGATGGGTGCTTAAGCCTCTCCATGAGTGTCAGGGATTGTACAAAGCCATTGGAGCTGCATAGAGTCCTTTTCTGAAATTTTGTTTGGGGGTGCCACTGTGCACATGGTTGCAGGGCTTCGTAAGTCTTTCTCGGGCCACTCTGGCTGGAGTAGTTCAGGTCAGTGGTAGGTAGTAAAAACAAGGACTTAATTCTGTTTTTTTTTTATTACTGTGATTCTGCAGAGTTCTCAGTCTAAGGTCTCTATGAGAAAAGTCCTACAGAACTTAACAGAAAGTAAAATATCTATAGATTTATGTAGATTTTTAATAACCCTGCAATATTCAGCTATGGAATTGTATTGAACAGCAAAGGAATCATTAAAAGGTAATGAATTTTTGTTTGCTTCTGTTAGGTTTTAAAGATGTCCTGCTTAGCCACTGCTTTCATTTTTCCAGCAGTTGTGTAGCTGGTGGGTGCAGCAGCTTGAGTCTGCCTGTTCTTGCAGCACATGCAGGGGAACAGGACTGTGAGCAGTTCTGTGGGAAGACAGATCTATGAAAGCAGCCTGGAGGCAAAAAGCCGTCAGACAGTTAGCATTAGGAAGCATGACTTTGACAGCCATGATGGACAGGTAAGTGAGCACACTGCATGATAACCAAATGCTGATGGGATGCTCCGGGAGGGGAGCGGAGGAGCGTGCAGGCACCCAGGGGCTGCAGCTGTATCCAGCGCAATTGTGGAAAAGTGCATCAGGAAAATGGAGCCCAGACACTTCAAACCTCCTGTTCTGTCCAGAGGAATCCAGCCGTGGGTTAATCCATATGTCATTCTGCATCAAGTGTAAGAAGAAAGAGTGTTACCACATAAACCAAAAGCAAATATCATCTCATAGCATGTGTCTCCTGTAACCCAGGCAGCTCTTTGCCAGACTCCACATCTACCTTAAAATTCATAAAGAGAAAAAAGTCCTTAAGGAAGAACCTTAAAAAAAAGAGTGAGAAACCCCCTATCACAGGACATGAGGAAGTTTTGTCATTGTACCTACTGCTGCTGCAGCTTAGAAGTGATGAGCTTTTCAACTTCTGCAACACTGTTCTTTTGGACATTTTTTTGGCCATTAGCTACATTGATCTAAGAGAGCAAGGATGTTGAGTCAGGATTTGAGAGACAAGAATTAAATTCCTGAGTTTTCTCCGGCCTCTGTGGGGCTGTGTCTGACTCCTTTTCTGCACCCCATGCCAATTTACCTCCTTGCACAGGCCATGCTCAGTTGCACAACTGGGCCCTGTCCTAAGCCCCAAAAATTTCCTTTCCTTTCACCTCTGTGTTGTATTTGGTCATGGTTCAGGCAGAACACTGTATGCTCCAGGAGTCTGTCTGCTTTCACTGGTTAATAATAAAAATTATTTTTAAAATTGCCCCAAGGAGAGTGTCACAAAAGGACATTTGAACTGGTGAAAAATGCGGAGAATGAAGTGTTTTATTTGATGCTTTTTGCTAACAAAATTTCTCAACATCATTTTTGTAATTTTTCAATTAACAAAAAAAGATTGAACTTAATTTACCTAAACTTGCAGCCATCTTTAGGTATTTCAGGACTGCATTTTACATAGCTGATGAAAAACAATAAATGTAAAAAAAAAAAAATGGATGAATGATTCAGTGCAGAGCATTAGAAGCAATTCCAATTTCTGAAAAATAGGCATTTAGAAATTAAATAAATAAAAATGAAGGAAAAAACCAGGTACTTTTCCTGTATGAGACCCCTACTCCAGCACTGTTGATAACAGGGAAAATTTCAGAGAAATTGTAATTACTGAGTAGTTTTTTAGAGAAAGTCCACTAAAAATGTGAGAAGTGTCACATTGAAAATATGTTTTTGATTGATATGTGGAAATTCTTAACTATAAATGAAGAAATATTGAAAGAAATAGGAAGGTAATTTAAAAAATAATAGTCAACTTCTAAATTATCACCTTTACCCACTGAGGTTTGTGAGCCACATCAGCATATGGGAAATGCAGAGTAGGGTCTGTTGCCTTTACTCTGACTTTCTTGTTGCCATCAAATAGACCTGTCCCAAACCTTAAATTTCATTGTTTAATATTAGAAACTGACTCCATATTTGGCCACGTGAGTAAGTGTGACTTGCTCTACCAATTTGCTGAGGACCAGTTCACTAAGCAGAACAGAGACAGAGCTCCAGCTACATTTAGCTGGTTAAATTTAGGCATCTTATGCTTGGCATTTAGCTTCATTTGATCAGAATTATTTCACAGAATATGCTGCCTTTCTTGACTAAGGCACATGCCAGCATTCACATTAATTTCATTAACATATCACTCTTAATCAAAGCCGGTGTTCAGACTTCTCTTCATCTTGTCATCTTGCCAATCGTTAATGCTCTTCACAGGAGTATATTTTTGCCCTACTTAGTATGCCAGATAATTTTGCCTGGGTTCTTCAAGACCCTAAAGGGACACATCCCTGCTTTCCGTCTGCTTGCTGAAATCTGCAGGGCTGCAGTCCATTTGCATTCCTCTGCAAAACCGAACACTGGTGGGAATCTTATCTTTAGAAAAAAAGCAGACTTTTCACAGTATTAACAGTAGGACTGAGAAATTAAGTATCTAGTTATGGAAGGCCAAGCTTGAGAGTGCCCTTAATCCAATTAAAACTATGTCTGAAACACTGTTGTTATTTTGGCCTCAGTGATTAAGCAGTGCTTGGAGTCTTCCATTAGGACAATCAAGAAATAAATAATGAGTAGGATGTGATAGAAAGATCTTGGGTTTATAATCAGTTAAGGCCTACAATCGATTAAGATGGATAATTGGTTAAACCACAACACCTGTAAACCCAATTATCTTTAAGACCAGAGTTCTTCATTTTCAAAAGACCAGTCCTGTGGTTTAAGTTTGTTATCACTTTGTAGCAGTGGATGTTAGTTGAGTGATATGAAGATTTTAATTAGAGCCAGAAGCTTATACATGAAGAGATTAAAACAAAGGAGCAAAAATGGGCTGTTTGATATAATTTATCAATTTTAAGGATTCTCGTAAAGCACATGATCCCTCTTTCCTCACGTCACTGTGTCTACAGATTTTTCAAAATTGTCTCTTCGTTTCATATTTTGAGATCAAATTAATTTGTTTTAGGGATACTCTTTTGATTTATATTTGTTAATGCACAAATCCACAGACCCATTGCTGACATTTTCCCAAGTTGAAAGTACATTTTAATAACCAAACTCTACATACCCAATGGCAAGGAATTTGTGCAAATTCAAATCAACTTGACAAGTGTAATAAGATTATAACTATGTGGGAGTTACTTTAATGGACACAGATTTGGTGGGTTTAGACAGAAAGCTAATCTGGAGGAAATCTTTGTGGAGTTTGGTGGTGACAAAAAAATTATATTATGAAGCACAAACACACCTGTTTGCAGTTTCCCACATGAATTTAGCTCTTCAGCTCTTTGGAATGTGCTCAGTGGGAATTAGCAGGCTTAAGCCTTTTCATACTATTCATTCAGTAAGGAGTTCCTTTATTTCTCTATTCCATGTAGCTCTGTTCTTACTTTGCAGATGCCATGGTACTTTGAGATTTCAGGTCTTCAGATTTAACTCTTCAGGTTTAACTCAGAGAGAATACCTTTCTCTCCCTCCATCTCATCTCCCCATGAGATGTTCCCATAATCAAGGCTCTGTGGTAGTGCAATTATGTCTTGGGCTGCAGAAGAGTAATTTCAAGAAAACTCACTGGCTGTGTTAGGGTGCAGCTACCCTGGTCTAGAATAGGTCTGGCTGAGAGCTATATGATCGAAATAGAGTGCCAGCCATTGTCTTGCATTGGTCTGGTTTTCTTCTCATTTTTCCTTCTCACAGAATTGATTTTGGTCACTTTTGCCCATATAAAAATGGTTACCACCATTGATTGCCATCAGTGGTTGCTAAAAAAATGTAAGTTCTTGTTCAGAAGACTGCAGATGGGAATGTAAGGTGTGGGAGGAGGATATGGAAAACTAGAAGAGGACAGTGACGGAGCTGGAAAATATGAGATAAGGAAAAGAGTTTAGGAAGGCAAGAAGATGTCAGGACAGTGAGCAGCTGAGAAAAACTGCATGGAATAAGGCTAGGGAAGAAGATAATGGGAAGCTGGAGGGACCCTTAGTAGGAAGAAGAAGTAGTACCATAAGAAAGATAAAAAGTCTTATGGATGCAATAAGAAGCAAGTGTGGTTTCCTTTTCATGAAGCAAAATGTGTACGTGTGACTCACTGAAGGTAGATTTGTGGGTAAATGTGACTCAGATCTGCAATCAAGTGAGTTAATTTCCCCCAAGCTGCAGTTCTGTCAGCTTCAACATCCAATAAAGTATTTGAAAGGCATTTCTGAGGCTGTCTGCATTTTCTTGCATTGTATCAAGCCAGTGATGAGCAGTGCCTAAAACCTCTGTGTGGGTCCAGCCTGTCCTTGTGATCATGTTATGTGATCACTATGTTGGATGCCCACAGCCTGATTAGTATTTTGTTCTTCAGCGGGTGGGATCCACAACAATCTGCATTTGGCTTGGTTTGTACGTACAGGTCAGTGGAGAACATGCCAGGCTTCTCCCAGGGCCTGCCAGGTCACGTACAGCATGAACAGGGATCCTTCCTTTCCCTTTGCAGACCAGGTAGAGACATGACATCACTGCGTTTCCTGATGGTGTACACCAGGTTGAAGGTCTGATTTTCAGACCAATTTTTGCATTCTTCTGTTATGGAGCCTTCCTTGGGGATTTTGCAAAATTTCTGCTCCTTGGCATTCCTCCACCATACAATGTAAAGTGGAGTGCAACCCAGATCTCCTCACTTGGGCAAATGAAATAAATTTGGCCTAAGTTTTGTCTGAAATCGCTGTAGAAGAAGAGGCACCTTCTTGTAGTGCTTACATCTTCTCTTATGTATACCTAGGATAGCGAGGGTGCTCCCAGGTTGGACTTTGGGGCTGATCTGCATCTGCTAAGGTTATAAAGAGAGAGGTGAGAAAGACTGACCTCAAACTGGCTGTCTAATGCAGACTAGATGCTCAACTGTATGACTAAAATTTGGTGAGATAAAGCTCAGTGTATAATATGCTTACACATGTATTTATTAACTTGACAGTTTATTTCAGTTTGTGGTAGCAACTGTATTAGGAAAAGCATGGTTTTGTTCCTTATTGTGGCATCAGAAACAGGTAGTCTAACATTTTAATGGCAATTGGTATTACATTTAAATGTGTGGAAGATTAGATTGGATCTTTTCCAGAAATACGGTCATTTCTTTAAATCTGCTTGGTACTTCGAGTTGTCATTGGTGAAGATCAAACAACCACCTTCCTCCCTCACAACTTCTATTCCTCCTGAAGGTATAACACATATTAAACCACAACATTTTGGGAGATGTGTTTGTATTATTCATATCAAATTGTTTGTGAATAGTAAGTCATTTTTCTATAAAAAGATTAATTTATTGTGGACCACAATTCTGTGTGAGCTTGGATTTATTTTTTCTTATTGGGAGTTCTATAAGAAATGCCTCTTTTTTTTTATTATCTGTTATACCAAACATGGGCCTTTTCTGAAAGCATTTCTTCCAGCTAAGTATTAATTCAACAGACACTCCTGTCTTTCTGTTTTCAGCACCTTTTTTAAGATTTGTGAGGACAAACAACTAGTCCCTTTAGGATCCCTTAATAGTCAATGGAGAAAAATAGGCACTTTTACAATGCAATCCAATTGCCCTGTTGTGAAAATTTAATTCAGAATGAGATAAATCACCCCCGATCAGTGACTGTTTCTCTCCAAGGGAGTATATAGTACTAGATCATAGACTTTTGGTTACAAGTCCACCCTTGTTTTGGATATGTGTTATATATACATATATATGCCATGTGTGTGTGTGTATATATATATATACATGCACCTACCATATATCTAAGTTGTCTCTTAGTTTGAATATAAGGCTTGAATTTTGTAGTCTTACTGCTCCTGAAGCAAAATTTCTTGGTCATCTCTAAGTCTTTTGCTTCCTTTTTCTATGCAACAGTATTAACAGGCTGAAATCCTTTCTTTTCTTGGTGAGATGAAAAGCACTCCTTTCATATGTATTTATGCAGGACAAGAAATCACCCCAGCCTCAGGGCAGGGAGGATGGAAAGAAGAGCAAGGAAGGTGCACAGCTATACAGCTATGAACCTGTGACCACACTGACTAGTAGGAGAGCTTGAGGTCTTTACTCAATGCTTCCCATGGGCAGATGGGAGGGAAAAGTCCCTCAGGATCAGGAAACTAACAGTTGAATGAAACACTTGAATTTTTTCTTAGATTTAGAAAGGAACTTCCATCAGGAAACTACTGTTATGTTTTCGAGCTGCTATGTTCTACCAAAAGTACAAGCCTTGAAGTGAGATTTGAAAGCAATGATTAGTTTTGTCTTCTTTCCTCAGCTTCTTAGGCAAGATTTGAAGCACTATAGGCTGATGCTATCTTTTTCTGAATTGCTTTCAGACTCTTATGATTCATATTGAAATTGGAATATTCACTGTTTACAAGACAATCAATATTTGAGACATCTACTGTTCACATTTCTCTGGGCATTTATATTGTGTCTGTAGGTGAAGAGCTGGTGTCCAAGGACACAGCATCTCTCTCTCTCCTCAGATTATTTCATTCAAAGATGTAGGGAGAAAGGAAGTCAGACTAGGTATTCGTTTTCTTTGGGGAGAAATCTGTTACCCAAGCATTTAAATTAAATGCCTTGGCATGATAATGAGACTTTTTTTTCTCCTCTCCATCTTTTTAAGATGTTCCTATTCTTCCTCATTTTTTCATATATCCAAATGTGAAAATAATTAATTGCCTCTGCTGAGGTTCATTAACCATTTCTGGGCTGTAAATTGAGATTCAACACTATGGTTTCCTGAAGTCAGAGCAGGCTGAGTCATTAAAAAATGACTGAGTGCACAATGTGGTGGGATGTAGCTTTCTGATCCTGTCACAGATAAAGATTCCTTTATAACACTCATTAATGACTCATGCAGTATCTTTGGTATCTGGAGAGTTTGTGGCCATTTTGGTTACTGTTCTAAATATCATACAATCACAGAACCATAGAATGGTTTGGGTTGGAAGGGACCTTAAAGACCATCTAGTCCCAACCCCCCTGCCATGGGCAGGGACACCTTCCACTAGACCAGGTTGCTCACAGCCCCATCCAACCTGGCCTTGAACCCTTCCAGGGAGGGGGCAGCCACAGCTTCTCTGGGCACCCTGTGCCAGTGCCTCACCATCCTCACAGTAGAGAATTTCTCCCTTATATCCAATATAAATCTACTCTCTGTCAGTTTAAAACCGTTACCCCTTGTCCTATCACTACACTTCCTGATAAAGAGTCCCCCCCCCCTCTTTCCTGTAGCCACCTTTAAATACTGGAAGGCCGATATAAGATCTTCCCTTTTCCAGGCCATGCAACCCGAATTCTCTCATCCTGTCCTTGTAGGGGAGGTGCTCCAGCCCCCTGATCATCTTCATGGCCTCCTCTGGACCCAGTCAAGCAGATCTATGTCCTTCTTATGTTGGGGGCCCCAGAGCTGAACACAGAACTCCAAGTGGGGTCTCACAAAAGCAGAGCAGAGAGGGAGAATCACCTCCCTTGACCTGTTGGCCATTTTTCTTTTGATACAGCCCAAGAGATGTTTGGCTTTGTGGGCTGTGAGTGCACATTGTTATCTCATGTCCAGTTTTTCATCCACCAACATCCCCAAGTCCTTCTCTGTAGGGCTGCTCTCAATCCATTCATCACCCAGCCTGTATTTGTGTTGGTATTACCTCGACCCACATACAGGACCTTACACTCAGCCTTGTTGAACTTCATAAGGTTTGCATAGGCCCACCACTGAAGTCTGTCAAGGTCCCTCTGGATGGCATCCCTTCCCTCCAGCGTGTTGACTGCACCACACAGCTTGGTGTCATTGTCAAACTTGCTGAGGGTGCGCTCAGTCCCACTGTCCATGTTGCCAACAAAGATGTTAAACAGTGCCTGTTCCAGTACTGACCCCTGAGGAATGGCACTTGTCACCCCTCTCCATGTGGACATTGGGCCCTTGACAGCAACTCTTTGAGTGAAACCATTGAGCCAATTCCTTATCCACTGAGTGGTCCATCCATCAAATCCATGTATCTCCAAGTTAGAGACAAAGACGTTGTGCAGGACACTGTCAAATGCTTTGTACAAATCCATGTAAATGATGTCAGTTGCTCTTACCTTGACCACCAGGTCTCTAACTCCATCGTAGAAGGCCACCAAATTTGTCAGGCATGATTTGCCCTCAGTGAAGCCATGCTGTCTGTCACCAATCACCTCTTTATTTTCCATGTGCCCTAGCATATTTTCCAGGAGAATCCACTCTATGATCTTACTGGGAACAGAGATGAGACTGACTGGCCTATAGTTCTCTGGGTCTTCTTTATTTCCCTTTTTAAATATTGGGGTTATGTTTCCCCTTTTCCAGTGAGTGGGAACTTTGCCGGACCACCACAACTTCTCAAATATGATGGATAGTGGTTTAGCCACTTTATCCACCAGTTCCCTCAGGACCCATGGATTCATCGCATCAGGTTCCATACACTTGTTCAACTTGAGGTTCCTTAGACGGTCTTGAGCCTGATCTTCTCCTACAGTGGGTGGTTCTTCTTTCTCCAAGTCCCTGCCTTTGCCTTCTGCATCTTGGGCAGTGTGGCTGGAGCACTTGCTGGTGAAGACTGAGACAAAGAAGTCATTTAGTACCTCAGCCTTCTCCATATCACAGGTGACCAAGTCTCACATTTTCTTCCAGAATGGGCCCACATTTTCCCTAGTCTGTCTTTTATCACTGACACACCTATAAAAGCTTTTCTTGTTGCCCTTGGTGTCACTGGCCAGATTTAATTCTATCAGGGTTTTGACTTTCCTAACCTGATCCCTGAATGCTCTGACAATTTCTCTGTATTCCTCCCAGGCTACCTGTCCTTGCTTCCACCTCCTGTAGGTGTCCTTTCTGTGTTTGAGCTTGTCCAAGAGCTCCTTGTTCATCCATGCATTTTTACCTGACTTCTTCTTTGTTGGGATTCATTATTCCTGATCTTGGAGGAGGCAATCCTTGAATATTAACCAGCTTTCTTGGGCCCTGCTTCCCTCCAGGGCTTTATCCCATGATTCACTACCAAGCAGATCCCTGAAGAGGCCAAAATCTTTGCTCTCCTGAAGTCCAGGGTAGCAAGCTTGCTGCATACCCTCCTCACTGACCTAAGGAGCTTGAACTCCACTATTTCATGGTCCCTGCAGCAAGACTGCAATATTAACAGTTGTGAGTGCTTACTTTCATAATGTTTAGCATCTTGACTGAAATGTTCCATTTTCCTGGAAAAGAGAAGAGCCTGGAAGACTGGAGTCTCTCCTCAGTTGCTAAAAGCAGTTAATCAAGAAAGCTTCTGGTGTCGTTCGTTCATTTCATCAGGAGCAGAAACTCTGCAATGAGTTCAATCTTTCATCCAAGCACAAAACCAGCAGAAAGGTCTGCTGCATGCCCCTTGATGCTTTTGCAACACCCAAGCAGTCAGTGACTGGCTGTCTCCTTTTGCATTGAATTAGTGCGTGTCTTCAACAATAAATTTGCAGATCCACTAAATTTCATGCATTATACATGAGACTAAGTTATGTGGCCCTCCTCACTCACCCCCTCTGCCATATTTCTGTCTCACATACTGAGTGATGTCTTGCAGCATCTCTCTCTATTCCCATTTGCCACACATACCAGATCAGCGTGTGTGTGATCTCCAGAGCATTTGTATCCAGCAGGTGACATCTCAGGGCCAGAGAGACAATGATGTAGAAAAGCCTGGAAGGAGCCTGTCTGGAAAAGCATACTGAAGTTATGGAAAAGTTAATCTGTATTTTTAAACTTGTTTCAGCAAAACAGGTTCTTCAGAGAAGGAAATTGCTATTGTAGAAATTTTCTTTGGCTTTTGTAAGTAAGTAATGTGTTGGTGTCTGAAACATAATTTTTTTGGTATTAGACTCTATGTTCTTCACACGTGTGTTCCCCTACCATCTGGAGTGCCAAGCCCTCACTAACCTTCCTTTTGCCTATAAGCAGGCAAGTAATCAAAAAGAGGTGCTATAAAGCACAGAGAAATGGAAACTGTCCAGAAGAGAGAAAAACATGGGTTATCTAAGGGAGTGGAAGAGACCAAGGAAGAGGAAATTTGAGATAATCTTCTATGTCCACCTACTAAGTTCTTGAATCCTTAGTTCCTCATCTGTCTGGGGGAAGAGATGTAAGGTAGGTAACCTAATCCAACCCTACTGCTAGTAAGAAATAATGGACAAGAATATATATCTCTGTGCCTATTTAAGCCTCTAGGGTGAAATAATGCATTGAAGACTGGATGAAAAAAAAAATGTAAATTTCTAAAAAAAAAAAAAAAAGTAACTCTTGAGCCTCTCAGCTAACAGGAACAAAAGAAGGGACCTGAAAGGGGATTGAATCTGCTTCTGAAGAAACCATTATGGGGACGGAAATGATCAGTGACTCCTCAGATATCACTCAGAATAACAGCTACTCCTTCCAGCAGCACCACAGTCATCCCAGCCCAAACATGCTGCTTATTTTCTGCCCTTTGCAAATCTCCTTGTTCCTTGAGGGTTGGAAGGCTTAGTGTGACACCCTTCTAAGGTCTGAAGGCAGAAACCCACTGCACTGAAGCTTGAGGGACACAGAAACTTTGATCAAGAAGCTGGCCTGACATCTGGGGAGAAATTTGGAGGAACAAGCAAAGTTTTGGGAAAAAAAAATCCTTCTTGGAAATGCTTAGAGATCTGTGAGATAAACAAGGGAACATCCTCCAAACCCATGATGCTCTCACCTCACTCATCCAGCTGCCAGTGCTCATCCCTGTGCTGGGTGTGAGACATGAGTTCAGGTTTCCCCTGCTCTCACAGCTCCTTTGAGCTGCAGGGGCTGGGAGAAAAGAAAAGCATTCAACATGTTCTGCAAAACGAGCCTCGCAGCAAAAGCAACTATTTTCAAGATGCTATTCTGATGTCACTCAATTTGTCTCATGAAGTCATCACTTAATGCTTGTTGCTATAACAACCTATTAGTCTTTTTTGCTATTACTCATGCAACACAAATTCCTACAGGTGTGTCACTGTTGTGACGTTCACCTTTAAAATGTTCATTTAAAAATACCTCACTGGGATAAATCACACAGCTTTACAGAAATATTATTTTTGAAGAAAAGCCAGCTCCAACTCATCCTGTGCTGTCTGAAGAAAAGAATAAACTAGAAGAAAGAGCATTCTTTGAGCAAACCAGCATTTTAGCTGAATACTTTTCTCTTATGTTCAATATTTCCAAAAACTAATTTTAGCCACTTAGTTTCTGATTTTTAAATTCTCATTCTGTGTCAGGGAGTTCAATCAAAGCACCTTTGACTATTGTGATTAAGCCTGCGCCTTTCTGTATTTGTATTTTTTAAGGAATGGTTATAAACAGAGCAAGTGCCCCAAAGAACAGTACTTCTCATTGCTGGGCATTTGTCATGACTGGAGCTCAGAGGGCAATTGAACACCACAGAGCCTTTCAATTACCCCTTCTCCTTCAGGAATGGGAAGGAGAAAACAAAGTAATAGGCTCCAGATTTGAGATTAGGACAGGGAGGGATGGCTCCCCCATTATGGTCATGGACAAAAGACAAACTCGGGGGAAGAAAAAAAGAACATAAATTTTATTCAGTCACCAACAGAAGCAACACTTAAAGACAGTGAGAAACATTACCACAGCTTAGAAACATGTTCCCCCATCCCTCCCTACTTTCCTGGCTCAGCTTTGCTCCCAATTTCTCTAACTCTTCCCCTCAGTGGTGCAGGGGGCAGGGAATGGGGATTAAAGTAAGTCCTGCCACTTCTTCCTCCTCAGGGATGGGAGGGAACTCCTCGCATTCTTCCCCTGCTCCACTGTGGCTCCCCTCTCATGGGAGACAGTCCTACATTAACTTTCTTCAATGTGAATCCTTCCTACAAGATAAAGCCCTTCCCAAGCTGCCCAGGCGTGGGACACTCCTGTGTGTTGCAGTCCTCCCAGTGCTGAACTACAACCGTGGGGGCTGCTTCTTCCCGCAGAGTCTTGGCCTCCTTCAGGTGCAGCCAACTGCTCCAGCGTGGGGTCCTCCACGGGCTCCACTGTAGACCTCCATGGGTGGCAGGGTAACAACCCTGCCCTCTCACCACAGGCTGCAGGGGGGGTGTCTCTGCTTTGGCAAACCTCCTACCCTTCCTCCTCCTTTCTTCCACTGACCTCGGTGTTTGCATAAGTATCTCCCTGACAACTCCTTCTCACAACTCCAACTCCTCCTCCCAGGTTCCCCTTCTTAAATACGTTATCCCAGAGGCACAGCCGCCATCGGTAATTAGCTCAGCCTTGGTGTAGAGGGGGGGTCTGACTTGGAGCCAGGGGAGCTTCGAGAAGCTTCTCACAGGGGCCACCACTGTAGCCCCCTCCTACGCTACCAAAACCCCCCAACACACACACAAACTTGGCACAGCATTATTAAGCTCATGCAAAACATGTGTCAATTTGGAAACACTAAAGACTAGTAGGAAAGATAGCAATAGAACAGGCCAACAGTAATCCAGGCAGATTTAATCATCTTCTTGGAAATATCTTCAAGCATTCTGGGGTGTAAACAAGCTCATTGAAATATTTTTGGTGTTGCATTGTCTCTTAATGTGGTGGAGTATGACAGTTGAGGGTACCTCATGACCGTGCTGCCACAAACCTCAACACTCAACAATTGTCTCCTGCTCCTTTCTCAGCCACGCTCTCTGACAACAAATGTTATACAGATTGCTAACAAAAATCTAAACCAAATGGTGCCAACAAGCAGGGGTGTGTCCCTCAGAGATGATGTTCTCTTGACTATAGAAGAAGTCTAGGAAGATAAGTCTCTCATTTCAGGGCCAGATGGAATTGTACCAAGCTCAGATGGGATTGTCCTGAACTTGGTGGCTTCTACCTATAGTGTGGAAGCAGCTATGGCTGTGCTACCTTTTGGAACATTATCCTTTAACTGCTGTAATATATGTTGTCTGAGCATCAGAAGTTTGAGGGATGAACGCTGTAAAGCAACCACTTTTATGAAATATGCGCAAGATTTCAGGCACAGTATCTTTTAAGGGTTCATTTGATATTTTGGATAAGACTTTTTCTTCCCCTCCCCGCAATTTTAAAATTTATTTTACAGTTTTCAGAGCTTTTGGCGCTCAAACTGATTTTAATTTTACTTCACTTTTCTGTACAGCAGAGCTATGAAAGTGATGGTAAAGAGGCATCAGTTTGTCCCAGTGAAGCTGGATACGTATGTGAAGCTTACCTGTACTACACCAGGACTCCACTCTCCACTTGCATCCCTGGGGGTGCAGATCACTGCTGTGGTGACAGGCATACCTGTCAGGATGACTGACCCCCCTGTGTCCCAACACACAGCACAGGGGTCACCCTGGAGCTTTTTATGGGGTGATGTTCAGATGAACCCTGCCTCCAGCATCATTTGCTGTTATGTCTCCAGCAATAGATTTGTCTCATGTCTTGCCAAATACAAGTGGGATAAGCTCTCCAGAAGGGGTTCTGTGAAACATCATAGACAATGGAAGTTAAAGCCTAATTCTTTTGTCTCTCAAAAAAATAATATTTCTTCATCTTTACAATTCATGGAAGCAGCTTATGAAGCACTACCCGGACTTCTCCTGTGTGAGGTTCATGCTTGGAAAAGAAGTAAAAGTAAGGATAAGAGGTACTTAAAGACAAGACTTATTTCAGAGGAGTAAAACTACCATTAATAGCTTCATTCTTCCAGTTTTCAGTCAGCTAAACTTACTTTACAGTTTAAACATGGTGGTCCAGTCAGGGACTTATAAACTATGAATCCTTTCTTTTTCTGTTGTAGACAGAAATGCATTCAGAAAAAATGACATGTAATCAGTCCAATGCAGCATATTAAATAGATGAAAATATCAAACAAGTGTCCAAAATGGTCTTATGCCTCAATACAAATACAGAGTTCAGCTTGCATCCCCATGCAGTCATAGTCATGTAACACTAGTTTACAGGATTCGTGAGTCAGTGTTTCTACTGTCAGGTTTCTGAAATGTGGGCTGTCAGCACTTAGCCTGGCCAGTGCAATATCACAACATCCAGAGTAAATGACTGCTGAAATATTTTTCAGTTCTAGTTCAGGGACATTAGGGAAAGAAGCTGTGGGAGAGCTGGTATTGCCCGATGGCTGCATCTAAGATTAAGACTTCTTAAATTCTTGTTTCAATGTTGCTATTGATTGAGCACGCTGTTCTTCCTCTCCTCTGTTTTCCTTCACTTACATGATCTGACCTTAGTATTTTGTAATTAACATTGTTAGAGCTGTAACTAACCTGGGAACTGGGGACGATGGTGAGATGTGAATGGTAAGGGAAAAGAAGCAAAGTACTCAAGAACCCACACATCAATGAGCTGAGCACAGAACAGATGACTGTCTGAGCTGGGCACATCTGGGTGCACCTTTTAGCCAAGTCTTTCCCCAGGTTGTACACCCCACCCCAAAAACAACCCCTGTATCTCTGTCTTTGATTGACTTACTAAATAGCCAGGGATTTGCAGCACTTCTTTGTTAATACCTTAGGAGGCAGCAGGAGGATGCAAAATATTGCAGTGGCCCCCTTACATCTTTGAAGCATTTTATATCATTCTGGACTTGATACTGCACACAGATATTAGGAGATGTGATGAACAGGGCTTTTATTAAGTTAGGGGAGAGGAGGAAGGAGAGTGGTGCCCAGCTGATGGCATAGCCTTGGCCATGTTAGCTCTCTGGGGAGGACAGGAGGGGGGCTGCAGAGAAATCAGGAGCCTTGCTTCACTGCCAGGGGAACATACAACAGGGAGAAAAGGAGCTGGTAAGTGTGGATGCTGAGCAACTTCAAGCATGATGCCAGTCGCTGTTGTGGAGCTGAGACAGGCTTACTACATTTGCAGTACACTTCAGCTCTAAAAATGAGGCAGGTCTCAGTGGCATGACATTGGAGCGTTAAAATGAGTGATGGCCAATCTCTTTCTGTGGTCTAAAGTGTATTCCCTATTTAGGTGCACAGGAAGCCTGTCAGAAGAACCCTTAATTTGCAGCTGAATGTTAAAAGCTGTATGTAGAGAAGGAATGTCTGGGGAACAGTGTCCATGGGTGATCTCTCTGTGTGCACCAGGCAGGCACAGGCTCAGGGACTGGCTGCAGCAGTCAGTTTTCTTGCTTAGGACATCTCATCAGCATTTCTCTGAATTACCAGGCAGCTTCTCCTTCTAGAACAGATGTCAAATTATGCCCAAATCAGCTATTCATTACCTGAAACTCTGGTAAAGGCAGCACTGTGAAAGTCTTTGGGGCTTATTTCCATCACATTTGGATACCAGTGCCTCTGTGAAACCTGAACTTCACTGTTTGGGAGCAAACCACACAAACACTCCTTCCTTTTCTGCTTGTAGCTCATCCCTCGCCGATTCCTGTCTCTCAGTCATCAAAAAGAAACACTGAAAAGAGAACAATGTCTCACCTCCAGGTATGTGCCTTTTAAACTATGAGCATAATACTGCTTTCTCTCTCGGTTCCCTTCAATGTATTTACAAGTATTGCTCCTCATTTGATGAATTTCTCCATTTGCTGCTGTCAGATTGTCAAAACAGGTTGTGACTCTCACAAATGTATTGCAAGTAATTGACAGGTATTTTTTTATGTGCCTTACTTGAGCTGCAGCTTAATCATTGAAGATCCTTGTGAAATTTTACTTAAACTTTATTTCATAACTTTAAAAACACCCTGCTTGGACTGGAAGCAGAAATCATGTGGAAGGTTATAGTTTACACTCATGTCCCCATTCATATTAACAGGTACACTCAATACTCTTTAATATTAAAATCATAGAATCATTTAGGTTAGAAGAGATGCTTAAGACCAAGTCCAACCTCAAACCCAACATTACCAAGGCCACTACTAAACCATGTACCTAAATGCCACATCTACATGTCTTTTAAATACCTCCAGAGATGGTGACTCATTCACTTCTTTGAGCAGCCTGTTCCAATGCTTGACAACACTTTCAGTGTAGAATTTTTCCTAATATCCAATCTAAACTGTCCCTAGTACAACTTACAAAAGATATAGAAGATTTTTGTGATAATCTGTGTCATATTACTGTAATGTGCTATCAGGTGACTTACTGAGCCTTTAATAGGCCCCTAATATATATTATTCCTCATAGGTGGTGTATGTTATGAATGAATATGTCATCAGAAAAGAGTGTCATGGTTGGACATGCAAACATGTGTTTGTTGGTTTGTTTTGGGATTTTCTGCATGGTAAAACTGAGATAAAAAGTAGTCAGATTTGTATTGCTTGCTATGAAAGATTTATTAATGGTTCTGATTTTACCTATAAAGAATGTTTTTTTCACAGTAAATATTATGTAGCCAGGAATATATGCATCATAGCTACTCTTGAAAGCTAGAGGCAAAATTTGGCTCTCAGATCAGTGAGGGTTCAGCCATGGATGCTACCAATAGCAAGCACAGACCATATTTTAGCATGCTGCTAGGGATTTTGGAGGCAAAACTGAAAGGGGCTGATACTTCAAGGAGATCAGAAGCACAGGTTGTCCCATCTCCTCATGTGCTCACAGCTGCCTGGTTTCTTCCAGGCTGGGTGACTCTGACAGCCAAAGAGGACTTGTTGCTGTTTTACAAAATGTGTTTGAAATTAATCTCTCTGAATTTTCTCCTCCTAAGATCAAAACATTGACTAATTTCCCAACCCACAAATGTTCCTTCTTCACTATTAACTTTCATTAGCCCGTAATACCATGCCTTCTGGTGGGATGGTACCACTTCAAGACATTGGCTATACTCAAAAAGAGTTCAAGTTGCTGTGCTCTGACTAGTTTTGAGTCACCTTCAAATCATTCTTGTGAAAGAATCTGTGCAGTGACTGGAGGATATCTATAGAGTATGGGCATTTTTTTCACACTGATCACTACCTCCATCATAAGACCTTCTTTTCTATAGCTCCCTACACTCTGTAATAGAAAATAGAAATAGTAATTTTCTACAGCTTTTTTTAAAAATTATTTTTAATGACTCTATTCCTGTTTGAGAATTTAGAATAACTCGAAAATCTGTAAACTGAGATCCTAGGCATTTTTTCAAGAGATAGCATTCAATTCCCAAGGCTGCTGCAACATCCATACATCCTTCCACCATCCATATAATCTTTCTCTTATTTAGGGTATTCCTGTTTTCCTCCCACACAAGGTTCATTTTTCCACAATATAGGATTGCTCTGACTGATGGATAGATTGTTTCTAGCCCTTTAGATATATTAACCCACTGATACATTTCTCTCTGTGCTGGTAGCCAATGTTACCAGCCTCTAAGACAATCCTTGCACACTGATGAAAAACGCATCAAAATTCCCTGAATTTTGAGGGGAATTACAGATACTCAAATGACATGTCTGCATAGCACATAACATGATGCTGATGTGGTCTATCAAATGATCAAATTGCTCTAAGATTAATCAACTGGCTTTAATGGGTACAAGAAATCTTATTGCATTATGGCAAAGGGTTGCATTCTTAATTAACAGAACTCTAAACAAAATGGCTAAAGGAACATAACAAAGCATAATATGTTTTTGCTTCTTTTTTTGAATGTTTCTCATGGTTGGGAACAGCTAACAACCTTCACTCTCTTAGGCTTGATGTTCCTGGCGAATTTTTGAAGTTACCCATCTGTGCTTTTGTTTTTCTGGAATTGCCCTGCCTTGCCAAGCTCACATCCTGATCCTCCTCCAGTGGAAGTCAGACTTATGAAGGGAAATGGGAGAGCTCTTTTCAATTTGTCATCTTATACACTTGCCCATGCCTGAAAATCTCTGAATCAGGTTTCTTCATTTCTCCCTGGTTCTTTGCACTGGATTTTTCTCATCTTCTTTTTTAAAGCCTTAAAGATCCAAGGTAAGAGCCCATTGGGTGCTATGAATGAAGCATTCTGGGATTTTCTGGAGGTGGAGATATCACAACAGATGCAAGACTTCTTTCAAACTACCTAAATTATGCACTGAAAGCAGTATTCACTGTATAAAATATTCATTATACATGGATCTTGCCAAACTCATATTTTCTAGTTTATTATATGTTCTTCTTAGAGATAAAATATAACATAGCAACAATTTAAAATTTGACACTTAGGCCACTTTCTAAGTTACTTTCTCCTCTCTGTTTCTTTCCTTTATATCCAAAGAGACAAGAAACCTTGAAATAGGTAGTCTAAGATAATCAGTTTCTAAGGAAGTCTCCAGTAGAGGCTAAGCCCTGAAGCATTTAGAAAAGGCTAAATCATAGAAATGTAAAAACAGGCCATAAACCACAGTTCAAAAAGCCCATCAGCCCTTCCTTTCTAAGAATCCATAAGGTACATTTCTCAGTTATTACAAGAGCATTTGACTAACAGTATCTTTACATCTTCATTCAAAACATGAACATACTAAATAAATTCTCAGATGTCATAAATACTATATCATTTGGGCAGTAAGTAACCTTTAGGTGTTATGAAGGAGGATGATAAAAACATTATTTAGCTTCTTTTAATAATACTTTATTTCTCTTTTCTTAGTGCTTTTCCTTTGTGCTCTGTGCAATTGGCATCTGGATTGCTTTCAGAATGGGAAAATCAAGTATATGGATGACCTGAGTATAACAGTGAAAAAAATGTTTCACCACAAGGTTTGGATTTCCAGAAGAAGAAATTATCTGTTTCCTCCAAAAGTAAATATCCATTAAGGATCTGCCCTTCACAGTGCTTTCTTTTGAATCTGAGAGGGATTCACTTCCACTGAATTATAGGATCATTCCAGATGTAAAGGATCTCAGGAGATCTCTAGTGCAGCCTTCTGCTTCAATCAAGATCAGCTACAAGATCAGACTAGGTTTGTCAGGGCTTTATTCAGTTAGGACTTTCTAAGAATTTTTCATGTTAGATAGTGGTGGTGGTGTTATAAAATATTGTATTCTAGCTGTTTGGAATAGAATAATCTGCAGTCCTAGTTTCTTATAGATTCCCTCTACAGCTTTCAAAAGTGCCCTAGTCATTGCTGGCTTTCATGTGTGGCAGTGTGAAAGTTCAAACAGACCACCTCAGCTAATGTTAAGGGATAATAGTATTACCATTGTAATGGTCAAAGGATGCAGGGAAACAAACCTTGTAGGTACAGGTAACACCTACATTTAATGCCTTATTAGACAAAATGACACAACTGAATAAAGGGATCAAACTTTCTAATTGAGTCCCTTTGTCATCTTCACTTGAGAAGCTCAAAAGAAAAAAATCTTTTAAAGCAGCACACTTAATATTTGGTGAAGAGAAGAGTGTGAACTGAAGGAGGAAGGAGAGCATAATTTCCTTTGGTAGTGGAAAAATGTTTTGAAATCCTACATGAAAGATGCTAGAGAATATAGGTTCCCTGCAGGATTTCTCAGACATCTTTGGCATTTTAAAATCCTTCACGCTCTTCAGTCTGATTTAGAAGAACAACCCTATTGCATATATGCTATAGAGCAACCACAAGTTTGAGTGTATGAAGGAATTATTGGATAAAGTTCTGTTTTCATCTACGACTGTTCTTGCCTAGTAACTATCACAGGGGACCATGACATTGTTCTATGGAAGACTCATTCAGGCTTAACATCCACTCAAACAACACTCACATAGACCTGTTGTGAAAATGCTAGCATCACCCATTATTACTGACCATACTGACAGGGAGGTCTCGCCCTGGGGGCAACAAGGACTGGCTGCTCTGTGGGGAGAGAGAAGCTGGGAGCCAAGCATGACCCAGTGCAAACCCTGCCCTCACCTACAGGCACAGTGCCACAGGAGCTGCTAACAGGGTCCAACAGCCCCTGACATGGCAAGCAATGAACCAGGGCCAAGATGGATCCAAAGACTCCAGCAGAAGCAGAAGGAAACAGGGCCAGAGACAGGCCTGGGAAGAAGCTGCAACATGGCTCCAAGGTCCATCCATATGGGTACACCTACAACATCACTGAGGCAGGGATAGACAGCTGAAATGAGGCCGATTAGGTATAAGTGCAATAGGGATTTTTTGCAGTTGAGCAAAGGAGGAAATGTACATTTTTATATCACAACAGTTAAGCGTTCGTTTTTATTGAGTGTTATTCCAATATCAAACAGTCCTCATAAATAATCTACTAATATTGGGCTTTCATCATAAGGTCACTTGTTTAATCCCATGTAGGCAGTGACAAATAGCAAGCTGCATCTGATTCAACCATTTCTCTCGCACCCTCTCATTATATGCATTTGGAATAAAACTGCTCTATACCCTGCTGAGTAACCTTTACAAAGCATGCTGCTTGTTGGGTAGGGTCCAAGGAAAGAGATCAATTCAGACTTGGCATGAACAGAAGACAACTTTTAACTGGATTGAATTTCCACAGTAAAACTAGTAATTTTGATACTAAAGTGCAAATAATTACTGTTATAATTGTTTTCCAGCATCCACAGGTGTGCTGGCTGCCTCTCAACCTCAATGAAGTGATCAGGACTACTGGTTTAAAAAATTCACAATGTTTCTGCTTCTGTGAAGCTCACTGAAAGCCACTGGGAATAATTTCAATAGGTGTATAAGTCTCCTTATGAAAGGCCACAAACTTTACATTCACTCAGCTGTCTGGGAAAATTTGTTTGAGGTTAAGGTTAAGTTACCAGGCAAGGAACATGCTTGGCCTCTGTGAATGATGTAGAATTTAATGCAGCCTTCCCATGTCCCATAAGAATATGAAAATGGTCATACTGGTTCAGGGCAAATACCCACCTAGCCCAAAAGTGCCTGTAAGCATATACCTAGGGAAGCATAAAAGCAGGAGAAGTCTGTATGATATTTCTTCCTGCTACCTTACCCCATCTTCACCAGTTTCAGCTCAAAGGATTTCCTCTTCCTGTCCTGTCTTGTCTGTTCAGTAACCTCCTAGGGATCATTCTTTTATAGAATTCCCCATTTTCCCCTTGCAACCATTGTTTACGTGATATTTCCTTTCATTTTCTTTTCTTTTTTTGACTTCTACCAATGAGATAATGTTTTTAAGGAAATAGCTATTTCCCTAGGCCTCACTCCTGTGTGGTTATGCTCTGCTCAGAAGCCAGTATTTTATGTGTGTATCGTTTGCCATCATGTTCATCTTTATACATTTATCTATACTGTACTTTGTCTGGTATCTTACTACTTTGTAACTCATTTTCCTAAGATCCCTCCTAATGCCACTCTGTCTACCTTTGTCCTTACTACTCTGAGCAGTTCTGCAACACCAACAAACCTTTCCAATGCTCTGACCTTACTGACCTTATGTGATGGAGTTGGTCTGGAGGGCTTCAGGATTGGTAGATTCTTAGATGTGCTCCTTTTATCACTCATTCAGGTTCTTCCTGAACACAGGACTATCTTTTATTTCCAGAACACTCCCTGAGTAGAACACATGCAAATTTCAAAATCAGAAATTTCTTTTAAATATTTTTTGGCTTTTCTTTTCCACAAATGGATTGGCATCTTGGCTTCTCCATGTTTATTTATAAAAATGACATTCACTTTGCCCAGAAAGCAAATGGTATCACTTTCACAAACAAGGGTTTTTTGCATCTTCAGCATGTGTGGACAGTTCTGTGTGTTCTCAAATATGTGTGTATGGAAATACTGAAATTAATATTTAATGCGAATGCATTTGACTCTCAGAAGACAGTGGTCTTTTAATAATTGCTATACTTGCAGATGTGGCTAATATCAGAAATGTAGGAGAAGGACTAAAGTAGCAATTCAACATTTTGCCTTTCCCATGATATTTTGTTTATTTTTACTTCATAGAAAAAAAGAGTGACAACAGGGACTAAACATGCTGAAGACACAGGCTTTCCCTTCATGAAGTTGTAGTATAATGATCAAATAAAGCATTCGATTACAGTTTTAATTTTTAGAAAAGAGAGCAGATTGAGGGTTAAATTAACATCACTTACAAGTGCATGATTAGATTCAAAGCAAGTGTCCATTGTGTTCCAAAATGCAATAAGCTGTGTATTTAACTTTGTGACCACTGCTCGGCTGGATGAAGAAAGAAGTTTTTCTCCAGGCAGATAAAACCCAAAACAAATTAACTTTCTTAAAAGCTCAATAAATCCTAAAACCTGGCAAACATTACTGATCTCTTTATGCTCAGCAGTGCTGCTTAAGAAGGGAGATACCATTATAATGTCTTTTTTTCAATGAAAGACTTAAGTTAATTCAACAAAGATAAAACAAGTTTGGATTAATAAACTGCAGTCACACTAACAAATTTTAAGTCTGTTGTCATGAGCCATTATAAATTATGTCTTATTATACAATTCATATCCACACAGTATTTATGCAAAGACTTTATTATATTAATAAGTTCATTTTCACTTATTACCTCACAGAGTTGAAAATATTTCTTAGATCTTCTGCATTAAGATTTGAACTACATTAGCAACCATCATGTCTAGCTTGCAAATGCTTTCCTAATGTTTCCAACTTCTGAAATCAGAGAATTTTACCATGTTCTGGCTAACCCTAATTTAGTAGTTTTAAAGCACATATAAGTTAAAAACTTGGAAACGGTCACACTTCATCAGACAACAAGGAAGAGGTGTTTCAAAATGAACAGGTCAGTGGTCCTGGAAATTTATAAGCTGAAGACCAAGATATAAAAGTGATCAGACATCTGTATGTCCTAAGATTGCTAATACCAGTATTACAAAAGTATCATAAGAATGGTTTCTCACAGTGTATGTCAGTGTTTTTATTTATTATCTCTACTAAAATATGAGACCCTGCCTCAGAAATATCACTGTGAATCTTTGAAGGAAGAAACCTGATAAGAGTGTTATATTTAAATTGTATGATGGGTAAATTTTATTCTCTCAAGACACAGTTCACTGCTACTGCCTTTCTTTTAGTCAGCTAACTAAATACATATTTTATCATAAAGTTGTGCTTTGCATTTAGCTAGATGTTTGGTGATGATGAAATACACATGTATGTAATTACATATGTTATATGGGATCTTTGTTTATTAACTCTTCAAGCTTCCTCAGATGCTCATGTCTACTCAGAAGAAGATAATCTGTCTTCAAGCACTATGTCTTTACTCCCTCTGATAGACAGGCTGGGGACACCCGCCTGTGGTGAGGGCACCTCCTGCGTAACCAGGGGAGTGGGTTTGGGGAAACCCCACAGCAACATGTCCCTCCACAGCTGCTTAGTCACATGAGGCAGACGATGTTACATCATTAGGCAGCCAACATCAGCATCGCCAATAACAGTGAACTGGTATGAATCTTCTTTCATTCGAATTGTGTTAGATTTGGAAATGACATGACTGGTAAATACTCCTATATAAAACTGCATGAAAGATCAAAGACAGTTCTGCATGCTAGACCAAATACTTCCATGGCAGTCAGTGAGTTCAAGGGTAACATATGAATGAAAAGTTGTAGTTGAAGAAAGTTCTCATGTGATAAGAAAAGAAAAATTTAAATGATATAAATTATATGATATAACATACATTAAGATCATATAAGGTAGAATGAATCATGGAGCTCTCCTGCATTCATAGCTATAAAAAATGCATGTTTACGTTATTGCAAAATTATCATATTGCTACCTTTTAGCTGTTCTATTTGGGTCACCCTTTAGGACTTTGGGCTGATGTGGCCTTTTGCCCATTTGGGTAATTTTCCAGCATCTGGATGGAAGAGGCACCTTCGGGCACAGACAATGTGTTAGTGCTGTCTCTTGGGAGGGGAACGGGAAGGCGATGAGCAGCAGGCTGGCAGGACAAAAGCACGTGCCTCGTCTTTTTCACCAGAACAGCATGTGTCCAGAGCAGGCAGAAAGGACACGGGGGAGGGAAATAAGCAGGCAAAGGGAGAAGTGATGATAAATTCAAGCTATGGGGCTGAACAGCCTCTTGATACTCTCAACTCATCCCATTTTGGAAATGCCACTGAATTCTTCTCATTTCTGTGCTGAGCCTCCAGAGCCAGATGAGGCTGCTCTGCGGAGTGTCTGAAACCACAGTTGTGGCTTAAAATGGCATTCTGAGATAAATCAGGGACTGAAAAAAGGCTAATAACCCCTCATTCATGGCGCTAAGCTTTCCCTGCAGAAATGTGAGACCCCAGCTGGCTCAGGCACTACCTGGGGTTTGGCAGATCTCTCGCACAACTTGTGTTTTCTTTCCAACAGGTCATTCTCTTGTGGGGACAAGGCGAGGTGGGTTTTATGGGCTGATGCATGGCTTGACTTGCAGTGCTGCTCAGGTGAAACTTGCCTCCCCACTCCCACTGCCCCGAGCTTGGTGGGTGGCAGACGGAGGGTGTGCATCCCTGCTGAGCTGACGGATGGGCTCCTCACTGCTCGAACCAGGCAGGTAGAGCAGGCTGCAGGTGAGACCTTGCCTGGGGTGGGGACCTGCAGCTGCACTGGGCCACGTTTGCATCCCAGGTTGCTCCAGGGTGCAACCCATTCCCCAGGCTGGATTTGCTGGTCTCTGGGGCTTAGCAGAGAAATTGGAAGGATTCAGTGGCATTTCTGTATTGGGGTGAATTCAGAGTATCTAGAGCCTATTGTATGAAACACTGCAGTTTGCTCTAATTCCCTTGCCTTTATGTCTGGAGTTAATAGTTTCCTGATGTCCCCCATACGGTGCCAGTGTCTAATGTAATCCAGAAAATAATTAAATGCATCAGAAGTCCTTCAGTTCCCCCTTCTGTTATCTTATCCCTCCATAAATGTCTGTTTAAAAACTCCCTTTTTGTGTCTTTCCTTAGTAAATATTAGAGCAAAACCTTGCATTGTCCCATCTCAGGTCTTTCCAGCTGGGAGCACCATAGTTCTGCACAGAGGCAACATAGATGGCAAGGAGAAATGTTGGAGGTGGACCAGAGAGTGAACTCAAACTGATGAAACAAGATAAAGGCAATTGTTAATTTATGTTGCAAAATGACTATTCCTTTGGAAGTTATTTTACCTGCAAGTGCTGCAAGGAAATCTTGTCTAGTGTAAGTGAAAAAATCATAAAAGGCTAAACTTTTTTGGATCTGTAATGTTACAAATTTGTACATGGTCATTGTAATGATGTGGTCAGTTTCTCCCATTCCTTCATTTATTTAAAAATATTTTTACATATGATCCAGGCAAATCAAATATAAACAGCTGGAGAACTGCTTAGTATTATTTGTTGCTTGCAGTCTGACCCAGGGGTCCCACTTGGAGCTGCAGACTCCTGTGATGCTAATTGTCATATGTGCATGTGAACAGTGATAAATTGGTTTCTGCCCTGAGGAGGTTAGAGCTTGCTGGGGGAAAAAAAAAAAAAAAAAAAAAAAAAAAAAAGGAGAGAGAAAGTTTGTCTTGTCACTGTACTTTTACATATTACTGATCTGCCAGTTCTTTCATGTTGGGGAGAGGTTCCCCCAACAGGCTCTTGTCCCACACCCCCTCCCCCCCGCTATGCACCATCTCGCCTGTTTGCAGAGCTGCACCCCAACATCTCCACGGTGAACTGCCTGCTGCTGGCTGGTGGTGTAAGGCACGTGAGGTGCAGGAATGAAAGAAATGTTGCGGAGCTGCGTTGGAGATCACCAGCATGTTGCCTGATGGAGACTTGTCCTCAAAGGAAGATGGGGTTCGAGGTGCTGCTCGGCTGGGCCAGCCCTGCCATCATGCTGCTGCCCACGCTGCTGTGGAGTGGTCTGATGCAGAGAGCTGCACATGTGGGAAAAGGAATAAATCAAGAGATCTTTGCACCAGAGTGTAGGATAGGAGATGTCTTAAAAGATACAAAAGCCCACAAAGGTTGTTGGACCTCGAGAACAAACACTCTATATGAAAGCATGTTTATTTGTTTTAAAAAGTTACTGTGGCTAAATTGATACTTTAGGGACTGGATGTTAAAATCCAGTTCATCACAAGTAGATTATTACTGCTTATCATTACTTGCTTCATTAATAGTTACAAACTCCTTTGAAATCCCCAGATGACTCCTGAGGAATAAACAAGCAGATTTTTTTCTGTATTACAAAAACCTTTAGTTCCTACAACATGAATTGTTTGCTACTGACCTGGAGCTGAACATGAGATGAAGCTACCGGGGGCAGTCTGCAGACTGTCAGGGTAAATCTGCAGCCTGGCAGACCTTTTTATTTTTTGGTTTTGCTTGACCTATTTCCATTTTCTTGCAAATTTCTATATCACTTGGCTCAGTCTTATGTCTGGGCTTGCAAGAACCAGGGAGGGGGTGGTCACCTATGCTTGGCAATTGTATTTGAAGGAAAATCTCTCCAACTTTAAAAGAGCATCAATGTGAGGAGCTAACCCCCTTGAAGCCATTGTATTAATGGATTTCAAAAGCAGGTCTAGCGGAAACTGGAAAAAAAGGGGGAACAGCAACTAACAAATAGTTGTGATAAATGTATTTCTGGAGGCGAAAATTTTCTCTTCTCTGTTTCTGGCTGTTGGGGAGCAGTAATGGCAAGCTGCTTTGTGGGGAAGGGGAGCCAGGAGCCCAGGGCAATGCAGGGCTGGAAGGGCAGCTAGCTGCCTCACCCACCACACCGCTGGAGCAAGGTGAGCAAGCGGGTTGGATGAAAGTTCAGTGGGCACCCAGCAAGTCCTCAGCAGCGGGACAGGTCCCAGTCAAGCCAGGGGGCCAAGTCCACAGGTCCAGATCAGGGAAGTGTGAGACTGGATGCAGACATACCTGTGATGGAGGTGTGGTGTAACCCTTGCACAAAGTGCAAGACCTTCAGCTTAAAAGAAGCTCACAAAGGTGGGGAGAGCATCTGCAGACACTTCCTCCATCCAGCTCCTTCATTCAAGGCCACTGGATTCCTTCTCTCATCACTCTGAGCCCAGGCAAGCAAACGCCTGAGATGACCCTCAGATTAATTTCCCAAATCCAAATGACTGTCCTGGGGCCAGGGTTTTTCCAAGGGACAGCAGAAATGCCAGAGGAAGCCCTATCTCACTGCTGCCAAATCTTGGTGGTAAACTCAGGCACCGTGGATTAGGTGCAAGCTGAAAGGGAGGCAGATGATGGTAACTACCTCACAAGTTCCTATGGCTTCTTATTGATTCAATCACACAATTCAAATGCATGACTCAGTTGTGTAACATATGCACAGTTTAAGTCTATTGAGCAAATTTTTCATTGGTGCAAAATATTGTTTCTCCCTGCATTCACTGGAACCACAATAGGTTATGAAGATCTGGTTTATATACTGGTTGCAGGCTCTACTACAGCTACAGACAGACTTCACAGTATGAAGGCTGATCTTTAAAAAATGAAAATATATCATCCCTGCAAAAAACCCCAGCACCTCCAGAAAATATATTTAAGCAAAGCTTGCTTCATCTGTACATATAAAAAAAATAAATTACTTAATAAAATGAGATGTCGGGAAAGTCAACAGAAGGTTTTACCCCAAGTGATTTGATGGCATTTCATACTGACTGAATGGTGCCCCCTGGGGCTCTAATTCTAAAATATAATATAGATACTCTCTGAAGTAAGACAGTTTTAGAAATCTGGATGGAGAGAAAATTAGGAGCTCTATAGATTACAGCACAGCATTTCCCCTCATCAGCCCTGTGCCACTGATCCTGACATTTACCGTATTGCTTTTATCTGAAAGAAGCAGCATCTTGCAGCAACTGCAAATAGGTCTGGTGAAATGCAGAAGATAACACTTCTAAGGTTCAGAATTAATGCTTTGATGTGCGCTTTTAAACCCATTATTTTGGACAGACCTCTGCTTTCAGACTGAGAGTCCAGGTGTCTCTTTTGATTACGACAATCCTCTCTCCTATCTGTATATCTTTTTAGGCAGCTTTCACACACTATTTATGGAGTGCATACATTACTTGGGACCTCATCAGTAGTAAAGAATCCAGCTATGTGAGCTGAAAATGTGAGATGTTTTCCGTTTTATGTGCAGTGAGACTGAGACAGTCCTGCACTCTGAAGGGTATGAGTGAAACCCGACCATTACTAAAGGCAGTTAAAACTCAAATTGAGGGAAAGGTGTGGTTACTCTGCCTCAGGACCTCATTGTAATGTGGCAGGAAGGTACAGGGCTGGCAGGCACAGAGCACCAGACTGGGGTGTGAAAGTCTGGAGTAAGAAACTATGGCTTTTCCCTCATCCCTTCTGGTTTCACCATTGCTCTCAGGACAACTGAGGGAAGTGAAAAAGTCATCAAGAGACAAGCATGAAGGCAAGACTTCTGGGTTGTACATACACCTTTCTCACTCACACACAGATATTCTTTGCAGAAGACAGTGAGATAAATTTTGTTGAGTTAAAAATGGAGACTGGAAATGCCTTTACTTGAGTTAGAGAAGGGAGCAGCCCTACCCAGAGCCCTTGGAGGAGGTTGTTTGTGGAAAGAGACTGTCCCACTGGGGGATGGATGCTCAGGAAGGCACATGTCTGAAGTGGTGCTGTTTTCTGCAGGAGTAGCTAATCCCTGAGGGCCTTTCAAAATCATCCGTGGCTCGACTTCTCTTTCCAAGTGCACAGTCATCCCCATCACAGGGAAACTGCTGAAGAAAAGGACCAGAAAAGATACACATTAAGGATTCATTTCTGAAAAAATATTTAAACTCTCCTGGAGCCCCTCAGCCACTATTGTTCTTCTCCTGCCAGGGTTTCTTTGTTAAAGACAACCTCTGTGGTTTAACCAGGAAGGCAGAACAACAGACCAGTGTTGTATAAATGCACCTTTACCACTTACTATCATGGAAGTTTTGGCGTTGATAGGTAGCTGAAGGGCTTCCTGCACCACCAGCACTGTACATTCCGCAGCGGCCACAATGCAGCTGCAGGAGTTTTAGGACATCTGAGGCATTTTAGGATGTCTTCCTTGTAGGTGCTTGAGGCGCTCGGGGCTGAGCCACTGGCGGCCCCTCGAGCAGCCCGGGCGCAGCGGGGCGGGATGCGGGATGCGGGATGCAGGATGCGGGATGCGGGATGCGGGATGCAGGATGCGGGATGCGGGATGCGGGATGCGGGATGCAGGATGCGGGATGCGGGATGCGGGATGCGGGATGCTCCCTCCCAGCCCTGCCCAGGCAGGTGGCTGCGCCTCGGCTGAGCATCTCCTGCGCCAGCACCGGCCGGCCCCGCGCCAGCGAAGGCTTTCATGGGGGGCGAGGAATGTGGACACCGGCACTTTTTGGTATGTCCCTTGCATCAGATTGTTCCTCTTTCTGCAACTTCTTTCTGGTCTGTACATGGCAGCTAGAGCTGGAAGTTTCACGGGCTTCAGATCCACCTATTTTTCATGCCAAATCACCACATCCTCTCTGATTTTATGTCCTCAGTGGCATGAGCAGCTTGAGCTATGCCTTACCTGTGACACCACATCCCACCTTTCTGAGGAGCTTCTGTGAAGTACACAGGTTTACCTTGCTACTCTGCAGGGATATACACTCTCACAGCTGGTGTTAGCAATGTGTAGGACTGTAACAATTCTTTTTTCCTTCTAATCCTTTCTGTCTGCTTTTCCTTTTTCATTTCCTTTGTGAGTAAGCGTGGTTCCCCTTGTGTGCTTTGCAGCTGTACAAATGGAATAATTTGTTGGTGAAGAGGTGATGAAACCATTAAACATAATTATTATCTTTAATGGAACTATGAAGATAAAACTATATGAGCCTTATTATCTAGTATTGTGTGCACAGAATATACAAGCATGATTGCAGTGGACTGTGGTTATTTCATGGAAAGATTTCAGAGGAAATATTAATGGATTGAACAGTATAATCAAAAAGAAGAATGGAAATATCATAACATTAAAAATTAATATTTTTTTTTTTAAGAGAAATTCAGCTCTCTGAGCATGATTCTAGAAATATCTTAATTAAGCCTA
The DNA here is from genome assembly GCF_018691265.1 of Tyto alba. Taxonomy (NCBI): domain Eukaryota; kingdom Metazoa; phylum Chordata; class Aves; order Strigiformes; family Tytonidae; genus Tyto; species Tyto alba. The sequence goes on along the minus strand of NW_024881316.1, from coordinate 35,093,610 downwards.
GCAAATTTTAATACCTGCCCTTTATTTCACCCCATTCAGACAACACTAGGCAAACTGTAACTACTGACAACTTTTAAATCTAAAAGATCAAAAATGTCACATTTCTTATGGCAAAGAACACGAAAGGAGATCATTGGGAAGAATATCTATGTATGTCCCTCTGACATGCAATTCTAAGAATTCTGCTGTTTTCTATTAGGTAAATCTCATTCTGGGAATTAATGGAGTGACTTTTGGGGAAAGTATTATACACCAGAAATTTGTGACACTACATTGTCCCTGTATTGTGCTTATTTCAACCAATCAGCCAGTGAGGGATCTTAGAATATTCCAGTGAATGATTAGATGAAAAAAACATTTTTCAATTTTCCTTTTTTCCTATCTCCTGCCCCTTCCGTGATTTTAAAGATAGGGATTTATGATTATATTTTAAAATGAAATTTACAAGGTGAGAAAAATAATTCTTAAACAAATTCTGCTTCTTGCTTCCCTTCCCCAAATGTCACTGTTTATCCATCAGAGTGGGTCACACTACTTGGCTGGGTAAGTCTTCATGACCCTTTTTGTCACATGTAGTCATCAAAGATCTTCTGCAGAGGTAATTTAGGTCTCTTCATTCTTCCTAATGGGATATACAGGATTGTTCTTCTAATTGTGTGAACTTGTCCTAGCCCTGGCTATGCCCCAGGTGAACCTCCAGACAAGTTGCTGTGAATTATAATGCTTATGTTCAAATGTGTGGTGCGTTACCATTGACAAGACTGTGGTGATTTATGTAGGAACTCTTAAATCCTTGATTTTCTAATAGAGCCTCATTTCCAATTACAGCAAATACCCTTCTGTCAGGTATTCACAGGTCTTGGAAATGTTAAAATAACAGTGTCACATCTGTAGATTTCAGATTACATCTACCAAGGAATGTTCAAATCCACCTACAGTTTCAATGCAATGTCTATAATTTTTCAATTGCAATATTTTCTTCCTGTGATGCAATTACTGCTGAAATGACATTACAGCATTTTTTGAATGGATACTTTACAAACTGGTATTGTAAATGTGCCATCACTGGCACCAATACAATGAGAGTTGTGTTTGGAATTAAGTGATGACTCAGGGCACACCAGCGATTTTCAACTTTCTAACTAATGACTTGCCCAGTTACAAAACTTCATCTGAAATTCACCTTCTATATCAGAGACTTTTGTTCTTCCTAGAGAAAACTAAAATTTGAAATTATGCTTTTCAATTTTAAAATAATAAATATCTGTTATGAAAACAGCAGCATCACTCCAGTAAAGTGCCAAGTGTTATCCACCACCTGTGGATGTGTCTGGCTTTCCAGAGGGTGTCTGGGTCAGATTTCCTCCCTCATGCTCATGCATGGTTTGTGAATAGCAACAGGAATCATCCCTCACAGTGATAGAAGAGGAACTCCTGTAACATAGGTAATAAACAAATGTTGTGTTGAACTGAAATTAACATTCACCAGTGAAGGATTAAAAAGCAAGGTCAGAGAAAGAAATAACACCAAGACTGAGAAGGGCATAGGCAAAAATATACCTTTTATGCTCTGTTAAGCAGAATTTGGGAGTAATAACCTGATTTTGTGTGCTAATGAATAGCTACTTTTATTTTCTCTCTAAGACCTGATTATAAGCATGAATGAGAAGATTTATTTTAAGCGATTTTGATTGATTGCACTGGGGGTGGGAGGAGGTACTTTTAGAATGAGATGCAAAATTGATACAGTTATTAATAAGCATTTATGGTTGCATAAGCTTGGAGCGGTAGCTTCTGGCATGAAGACCACTCTGTGCAAGGTGCTGTCCAAATGTGCAGGGACTCACAGCCCCTGCTTCAAAGAACTGACTTCAGAAACAAGGTGGCCACTTCTTTATCTCTACCTCGAGCTTAAGTTACTCAGCTGGGCAACTAGGTGCCTTCCCTGTGGTCACCAGGTATCTAACCCTGCTGTGCCCAGTTACATGACCCTGAATTTAAGGATTCATACAGCTGTAAGGTCTCTTAATATTCTACACAGTGGCAGAATGTGCCCACACGAAGTGCAGGAGCCCTACCATAGCAGAGGTTGTTCTTGCCCCAGGTTAGTTTCAGGTCAGCCAGTCGTGGTGCCTTGGCTTTGGGCTTTGGTTGCTGAAGTTGAATTGTGCAAGACAAGAGATTCTCTCTCCTGCTGCGTAGGTCCTCCCAGCACGTGGAGGACCAGCAGTCCCTCAACAGACCCTCCACACCACCTTTTGCAGAGGACAGTGTGCTCTGGTCCCTTTGGAGGGGATGTGCAGAGCAGAGGACTTTTTCTCACCCCCTGGGCACCACAGCTCCTGCAGCCTGGCTGTGGCTAAGGCATGTCAACAGCTGAGAATGATTTTTAAGGTTGGGCTTCTGTGAACCTGCTGGAGAAAAAAGACTCTAAAATGAGCTGTTTAACCTTTTCACACACTCCTTTGGAGCCTTACAACTGTGAAAATAAATCTCAGAGACACAAATACTTTATGATATACAAACTCACTCTCTTAGCTCCATTAAGTCTATTCTTCCACTGCAGTGCAGCACTGTGAAGGCAGAATATATTTCTTATCCTCAAAGCAATGATCTTCTGTGCTGAAGCACCTTCTATTTCCCAGCACTCTCTTCTTTCTTTGCTTTTGTTTTTAATTGACTGTCTTTTGACAGCCAGAAATAAATCAATGCCATTTAAGTAAAAAAAAAAACAAACAAACATAAACATCCCCCCCTCCCGATCTGTAGCTGGTTAAGGTGAGATTCTTGCCACCTACAAAGAGCACTTTCTCTTTTTCCTGAGACTTTCCAATAAAACACACTCTGAAGTTGTGCTCTAGATTTATTTTTTTTAATTTTCTTTTAGCTTAACATGTCTTGAGGAGATTAAAAAGAAGAGTATCTGCAAGTGAAAACTCCAATGTCAGTCACAGATAGAAGAATGTGATTTTTCTAGAATTAATTCCCTTAATCCTTGACAAGTTTGCTCCTGCAGGTAAGTTTTTCTCATTTTCATTTAAGATGCTGAAGCAGAAGCTGATATTATCTTAACGTGTAAAACCTAAAGCCAGTATATTTCTTTATCTAGTCACAGTGCACCTTTAAGTTAAAAATATAGAAAAGAATAATAGAATGGTTTGGGTTGGAAGGGATCTTAAAGACCATCTAGTTCCAGCCCCCCTGCCATGGGCAGGGACACCTTCCACCAGACCAGGTTGTTCAAAGCCCCGTCCAACCTGGCCTTGAACCCTTCCAGGGAGGGGGCAGCCACGGCTTCTATGGGCACCCTGTGCCAGTGTCTCACCACCCTCACAGGAAAGAATTCTTCCTTATATCTAATCCAAATCTACCCTCTTGCAGTTTAAAACTCTTACCCCCCAATCCAATCCCTACTCTCCCTGATAAAGAGTCCCTCTCCATCTTTCCTGTAGCCCACTTTAAGTACTGGAAGGTTGCTATAAGGTCTCCCCAGAGCCTCCTCTTCTCCAGGCTGAACAACTTTCTCAGCCTGTCCTTGTAGGGGAGGTGCTCCAGCCCCTTGATCTCCTTCGTGGCCTCCTCTGGACCCACTTGAATAGGTCCATGTGAAAAAGTGTAGGACAATGAATGAGAAGTGGCAAACTGGCATCCCTGGAAGTCAGATGAGGGGTTTCCGCTGATGCTTTTGGGTAGGACTGAGGGGCTCTGTGACTCACCCCTGTGCCCAGCTGAGAGTGTTGCTGTGCCAGGCTGTGTGGTGGGAGGCAGAGCAGTGTGAGTGTGGCTGTGTGTGCTGGGGCTGAAAGGGGCTGCAGCCACCACTTCTTCCCCCAAAGGTTGGCAGGTGATATCTGTTCTGAATTTAGAGAAGAGGATGGCTTGAAGAGGAATTTTTCGTCACTCCCTTCTGTAGCTAATGATGGTGTTTATTTTTCTCATTTTGGCTTCCCTTTTTGAAATCACTTTTGTCTTTCTGATTTCTCTTTCACTACTATTTCTCTATCTGGTAGTATTTTTCCAACTAATCTTACTTTCTCCTTTTCAATTTTACTTCCTCCCATCCATCTCAAGATTTCCTCAAATGCCCTCTGTCCTTTCTACATCAATCTTTCCATATTCCCTCCTTTAGTTTCTTTGTTATTTTATTTCCCAGGTTCTCTTCACTCTGTATCTTGCTCTATGCCTCCTTACCAAAGGCTTGGAATGATGCTTCTTGCGTGGATGATTGATATGACAGCTCTTGACAACATCCACATCTTTGGTCTCTCTTTGCTGTCTTCCCAGTTCTTTCAGTTAATGACAGGTTGGACAGATGAGAGACCATATAGTCTATCACACAATTTACCTCTTTAAACTAAGCTTAGCCTCCAAAAGCCAAGAAAAGGAGAAAGAAGGTGAGCTGCACAACAGAAGCTACAGAATTTTCCTGAATTAAATGCTCATATCTCTGACAATGTCCTAAAGCAGATTTGTAGGAAAAAATCTAGGAATGAGAAGTATGTGTTATATTTTCTCTGAGAATTTCTAGCCTCCATCCTGCATTGTCAAAAACTCTTTGAGCCTGCATTACCTTTATATATTTCTCCTCAATTCATAGTATATGCTGGTGACTGTAGGGCTGAGGAGAAAGTGTTATCTCTTAAATGAATCTCTGCACAGCTTAGTTGAGGCATTATGTCTTCCTATATCTTTTTACAGCAGCTCACAGAGAATAACAAGGGTAGCAAGCAACGTTCTCAGCCATTTCCCATGCGAGGAGAGAAAACATGATTCAGGTCACTTGCACGATGCTTCTATTTCCATAAAGTTAATGCAAGCCTTTCAGTGCTAAATATGGAAGGTAAATTGTTGCTAACTCTGTGATATTGCTTGGGTTGCCATTGCAAGAGTTGGATACTCTTTTATTTTAACAATACAGTTGTGAATGATCAGCCAGTTCCCACCTTTTAAATCACAGCATGGTAGTGTGCCAGAATGCAGAAATTAGGCTCTCAGACCCTAATGCCTCTCATTCCCTCTCTGGCATTCGTTTCGACTCAGTTGTTGCTGACATTTTACCAGTAGTAGCAGAAAAGTGTTAGAATCTAGGTTTTAATTGGTTACTTCTAAATTCCATGTGTTTTTTCACTGAACTTTTTATTTTCTAAGAAGAAATACAGGTTTGTTTGCCCCAGGATTATGCATGAGTTTAATGAATTGTTTTGGTTGGAAAAACTTTTTTTAGCAATTAGATTGCCAATATCAAAGACTTGTGCTTCTGGCTTTGGTTCTACCCATGTATTTTCCTCTGTACTCACTAGACACAGAATGACTAGTCACCCAAAATGTACCAGATGTGGCTTCATTTTTTTCTCTTTGCCTCAGTGGATGCTTTCCTAGAGAGTGGCAAGCACTGTCTTTCTTTCAAATGCTGCTTCTGATACAGTCAGTGAATTAGAGATTTTGGTTTATAGGTGACTGAGTACATCCCTGGATCCCTACCTTTCCCTGGGTATTTAGATCATTTTAGCATTTAGATCATCTGCATGGACCCACACTCCAAAGCCTGGATACATTAGTTAGACCAGTTTGCTTGTTGGACACTTTGTCCTGTGTGGTTGTTGGTGTAGCCTTCACAACCATTCAACCTAATGGCCATGATGACTTTGTCCTTGATAATCCTAATGGACCTTTTTTCCAGAGTTTCACTCCCCTGACAGTGGGGAAGTCTCCTAACTGCCAAACTGCATATAGGACCCATGTACCCCTACTCCTTGCACCTGTGTACACACCTGTTTTCTGTTAGCTCTTCTCTGTTCATCCACCAGCTGTGCTTGTGCAGTAAATATCTTGTTCCAGCCTTCATCATACTTGGCTAAATAAGCCAAACTGCTAAATTTAATCTATAAACAAAGCTCCTCTTTAGCCTAGTCATCTCAATTATCCTTTGTTCATCTCTTTGAATACACATGACTGGAATACTACATGCTCTTCAGGATAAGGTAAAGTTTCATTTCAGGAATAATTTTGTGGGTTTTGACCCCAAACAAAAACTTTTAGCTTTTATTTAATTTCAAAAAACTTTCTGCTGTTGTTTTTTGGTTTGATTTTTTTTTTCCCAATTGGGTAGGCCTCTCCAGAAACTGTTTTTAAGTGTTTTGTTTTGGCACCTGAATTGATAAAACAATTATTATCCTGCTAGGTTCTTTCAGATGTTGTTTGCTTAGTGCATTTACAAGTGTTTTTAAAACCTTGAAATGCTTCTGCTTTCTGCTGATCTATTCTTTCCAGGGTGCTAAAATGCCAATTAGGCCAGAATCCATGACCTATCAATCTAAGTGGGAGAGACACCCCAACACCCATGAAGATCTTGTCCTTGTCAGGACACCAGTTTTATAAACTCCTTGGAGTGTGTCTAAATGCAGTCAGCCCCACAAACCCTCCTTACGCTGGTCTAGCAGATGCCATTTAAAGTCTCACTCTGAGAACTGTTCTGCTGCAGCTTTCAAAAGACAGAAATGGGGGAGGAAGAGCTCTGTGCTCTTGCACATTGGATTCAAAAGCTCTTTGGCTTTCATGAAGCAGCAGCTGTTGCAGCTGTCAGAACCACAGTTCTGAGAGCCATCCTCACCACTGTAAATGTAATTGTGGGTAATGCAGCTGAGCAGGAAACACCATGAGGAAGAGAGATCTTCAGACATGTTATTTTAAAACTCCAGAATTCATTGATCTTCTGGTCACAGTATTTCTGACATTGCAGGTGCTTGCAGATTTATACACAGGAATGATTCCTCTTTCATGCTCTTCTCTTTCTCTGCAAATGCTGGTAATGTGAATGCAAACAATCATTTTCATGGACACCAAAACCCAAGCAATTATGGAATAAAAGCCCTTCTGTTTCTGCTGGCAATGCACAAAGTGACAGGAACCTTAATTATGCTCAAATTCACAGTAATGTAATATTCAGGAAGTGAGAAAATCATCGGGGCATGAAAAAAATGGGCTTTTTTGCTTTTTTATGATATTGTGAAATTGTTCTGGACACGGGCCAAATCCACTTCTCAGTGATGCTGATGTATATTAACAGAAACAGTTTACCTGCAGTGAAACCTTAGCTTGCATCAGTGGAACAGGAAGCCGAGTTTGCCACATACTCCAATGGGAAGGTAATTTTGACCATCTGTCTAATTGCATGTAAAGCAATTGGACAAATTGCCCTCTGTGTCTTTGAAATTTGAATTCAGCCAAACTGTAGTCTTAATTTACTGCTGAGAGAGGCTACACAATGCCATAGAGAGAATCAGTTTCCCAATATCTTTGAATTTCAGAGGTTGAAGTCGTTAACCAAATGCCATTACTTGAGTCTCCCTTGCTCAAGGAATCAGCAATCCAACTTGAAAAACAGCATGAAACTCAAGTACAGCCAAGCAACCAATAACTATATCAAAGTGAGTTAGAGATATGCTGATCAGAGAGTTCCATCTAGAAAGCATACTTCAAACAGCTATTAATTTTTGTCTGATCTACATATCTCCAGCCATTTTCTAAGTCATCATAGTCTATAAAAAAAAAAAAAAAATCAACACTTCTTTTTGAAGTGTGAATTGAAATGTATGGGGCAACATTTTCAGTAACGAGTGGTCTGCAAAGTTTGCAATTGTATCTGTCACATGTTTTTATTGGGTGACTTTTAAAAGTGCAGATAATTGACCTCTGAATTGAAAAGGAAAAATTAAAAAGCGAAAATGAAATCTGATGGAATGGTCAGAGCAGGGGTCTGTTCCTGGATGACATGAGCAAGTCACTTCAGTCTGGTTCAAGTACTGGAGTTTTTGTGGGTGGTAAGTTTATGAGATCAATTAATAAGAAATTATATATTTGAAAGTATGATTATAAATTTTTTTGTTAAGTGAAATGGCCTGTGGAAGGCTAACTTATATAAAACGTTCCTTCTAGTACTGCTTAATTAGAGCTTTGTGTTGCATTCCTGAGCTTGTCAGCCTAATGTTTCACTGAATCACTTTGATATTACTAAAAGGCCAGTTGTTTCAGCAACTGCATGATGCTGGGAAAATGTAAATTTTCAATATATTCAATACTGGTTTTAAATAGGCATAATCTTAATCAGAACTGCTCCTAATTTCATAGTTCACAAACTCAAGAAATGTAAGTTGTTTCTATAAGAAAAAGACCAGACCTTTAAGAGAAACTGTGAAAAATCTTGTCTCATTAATTAAAGCACATTTTTTCTACTCCATTTGTTCTCGATCTTATCCTTTCTTGCTTTCTTTGGGATTATAATTGGACTGAAAATGAAACTAATTGGAACTGTCTGTGCAAGATGCTGGGAGTGCCTTGCTGACTGATCGACCCATTTATTTATAAATGAAAACAAAAGGAACACAAAGTATTTTTGACTTTAAAAGATGAACAGTCTTTAAATATTAAGTGTTTTCTCTATATAATGATATTGTCTTTGTTTTCTAACAATTTTCTGAAAAAAACCTTTAAAATGCTCTGTATTCTATAAGAACAGGATAATGCAAGTCTAAAGCTGTTGATTCTGGCTGGGCAAAACAATGCATTAAAAAGGTTTCTAAAAATGGTTTTATCAAATGACCTTTAAAGAAGAGACAATGATAAACCATATGATATAAACAACCAAAAGTGAGAATCGAAGACGACAAAGAAAGCCCCAAAATCACTTTTCTAACTTGTTACAGTGTCTTTCCTGAAATGCTTAAATGATCTGTCAGTAATATTTTTTTTTTTTCCCCAAAAATGTCCATTTCAGTAAAATAATGCAGAAGTGCTGAACATCATAGAACTGAGCCTGTGATTGGGTAGTAGACAAGATGAAAAGACCTCACTCTATGCTTTCCAAATGCTTTTTCTTTTTTACATTATTTATTATGTGGAATAACCCTCTTAAAACCTTGAATGAAGCAGTGTTTCAATCACACACTGGCTTGTATGTTGAAAGGTCAGTCTCTCTAAATGTCAGACAGCTCTTCCTTATGTATTTATATTGAATTTGGTGATTTATCTGGTGCATTTCCCAGCAAATCTGTCATTAGACAACCGGGTTTAAAAAATAAATTAGTGAGCTGAAGAGAAGGTTAATAAATGGTAGATGGAGGTAGAGAATGATTTGGAAAAACAGTGCAATTTTCCCAACTCCAGCAGATTGAAATTATGTATTTTAGGTACTACATTACTGCAGTTTCTGCCTACCTTGGGTCACTAAGTCCCAAGAGCACTATGTCAAACAGGTAGATGCTGCTTCCTCCAACTGGTTAATGAAGCACAGACAGAGACCTCCAAACCCATTAAAATTAGAGAAATCCTAAGGAGGGAGTTGTCTCCTTGAGACAAGTCTGCCTTTGGTAGACTTCTCCATCTGAGATTGTCACCTATGTTTCCCTTTGTGGTCAGTGAGAAGACAGGCACTTTTGGGGCACGAGTCCTTACATCTGTGTAAATGTCTACCTTAAGATGAGAAGAACTGAATCTCAGATGCATCCCGTTCTTCTAAAAATAACCATAAAGGAAGTTAGGCAACTCACTGAGATGTAGATATTTACACTGGAGACCTCAGGGATTTTCATCATATCAAAAATGACTTGTTTGAACACAGAAAGGGCCTGGCACCCTGGTTTAACAAGTCCTGACTCTCACCCTGCCTGAAGGACTGTTCTTCCTTTCCTAACAGACAAACAAACAAAAAAGCCCCCAAAGAAGAGTGGGATTTTGTGGATTTGGGTCAGTGCAGCACCACAGTTTTGAAACACAACTGCAATTCTGTGTCCTGCATAAAGAGATCTGGCATTCACTGAGGGCTCAGCAAATGCTGAAGATACAGTGAAAACTGAGCTGCAGAATTCTATTATCCACACCGGGGATATGACTAAGGATTGCTTTTCTTAGAAATACCAAAATCACATACGGTATTGAGTCACTTTAAAAAACAGGTGCATGAATTAAGATCCTGTCCATTTAGATACATGAGTTATGCTCAGCTCTTGGCATCTAATGGAGCATCCTTCCAAAAGTGAGTGCCAAAATACACTTTATAATTAACAGGGAAAAGTAAGTGCCTTTGAGGACCTCCAGAGGGAAAAACAATCTGCTGAAATGAAAGCATCTAAATTAGATGTCTGGTTCCCAACCTGTGTAAAGAGTTGCTATATCCTTTCATTGCAGTAATATATCTAGCAGATAGCAAAGGGCAATGACACTGTCTCAATTGTGTTGTCTCCACATATACATATAGTGCAACTATGCTATAGGCACTGCAGGGTGTCCTGTCTAGTTTCCAGTTGCTGCTAGAGAAGATCATCGGTCCCCGACAGATCCAATGTCTTATCTGCACTACCAGACAGACATCTCCAGTACACTCTCCAGTGGCACTGCATACCTGTGTGTGGGCAATTGAATCATGCCCTAAGAACGATTCATCTTGAATAAACTGAGTTTCCTGCACAGTAGAGGTCTACATCAGCACTAGTTATGCTCAACTGTCTTTGTATTCCCTGAGAGGAACTGGCACTTTGGGAGTGCAATTCATCAACCTATTTCAGAGATCTTACATAAGGGAGCAATAAATTGCACTCTACAAGTGTCTTTTCTACCCATCGAATATAAAGGGAGTCTAAAGTTTTCAGCTCAAATGTATATAATTTAAGTAAATGAATCCTATGCTAAGTTACTGATTCAAAAGCAAATTAGTAATATAAAAACAACTGCTGGCTTTCTTATCATTAATATCCTGGGTCAATCTGTCCTGACATTTTTCTCTTTAAGAAAAGTGTATATTAAAAAATCAACAAAGTATGAGTGTGATTTAAATAATCCTATGGCTTTTTGGAGTCACTTTGCCCTGCTCAGAGATTACAGAATAGTTACAAATATGTTCCCATACTCTCACTTATTCCTTTTATCTGCAATTGAAGTTTATTATTCTATTTTTATTTCCCTTTCATCTTTCAGCATATATTTTCTTTAGAAGTTCTACAAATTCTAGGGTGGTGGGAGGGAATGAATTTAAATGGCTGGTCTGGAAGTTCTACCTGATTCCTCTGTGTTTGCCATTCCAAAGACTTTTTTTGTTGTTGTTGGTTTTAATGATTTGTACTAAACAATTTAAATTTATTTTTATTTTAATTTGTGAGAAGTATCCTGTTGAATATTTATCATTCCCACCCAATAGATGATTATGGAGCAGTTTTGTTCTCAGTCCTAAATAAGTCATCCCATGAAATTTTAAGATAAATTCTACAGGATGGTAAAATTGCTTTTAAACTGAAAAAAAAGAAATATGAGTTTGAATTTAACATCACAACTGCAGATTTGGTCAAAGGAAAGTTCCTTTTTGACCCCCTCAACACAATACACAAGGGTATTTGTGCAGTCCTTCACTGTCAGAATTTACAGTCAGAGTTTAGCTAATTAAAGATTGCTTTGGGTCTGTATGGCTTTTGTGTTGTCTCTAATTCTTAAACAGGTTTACTCATCCAGCTCAGAAAACACACTTCAGTTACACAGAAATTTTCCTGATGTGTTAAAATGAGAAGACTTAATATGTACCCATTTCAGCCTCAAAATAGGTTGCGTTTTTCCCCCTCCCACTATCCCCATGGGAAGATTGTTCCATAGTCTTACTGCTTTAAGGAGTAGGAAGTCTCTTCTGAAATCCACCTTCAGTTTATTAAAAGACAATTGAGCCCAGGTGTTGGATGCTCTGGTACCTGCTGAATGAAATGAGTATCCTGTCAGTTATGGTTCTGTCCATATTACCTGTGCTAATCTCAGGCAGCAGCTGTTGCTGTCCTAAGAAGACTTTTTCATGTCTGACACTCTGTATCAGTTCTTTTCCAAATTAAAACAAAAACATCTCGATTTACAAGAATTTTCTTTTGTAACTGCATTTGTTGTGTGTGAAATGAAATTTTAAAACATTGTATTTTTTTTTTTTTAAGTGTAAGTCTCAAGCTCTGTTCCACTCAGCACCAATTATGATGCAGACTGAGCCAGCAAATTTTCTTTGACCGTGCCTGTGCTGTGTGTAAACACAGGTCTTTATATGCTCAGTTAGCAAACCAGCAGTTTTCATGCATACTAAAGATTCACTTAAATAGATAACGTTGCAGAATAATGAACTGTTCCCACAAACCATCTGTTCTTCTCCTACGCTAAAAAAAAAAAATTAAAAATGTGAATCCAATTCCTTTGTTTTGATTAAAGGTTTCTTTGCAAATTATTGTTTCTGAACTTCAAGAAACAGAGAATGCCTTAATGAAACCCTGGATTGGAAGAGAAATGTAATTCTTCCTCATATACTGTTAATAAACGGATGTTACTTATCTGTGGGTTGTTAACAGTTTTAGAACCCAAACCTCTGTGTTTTTGCTGTAAAACAGTGAAGCTATTGTTTATATCCATCCTGACTGTTCAAGAGAGAGGGAGTAAGAAAATCCCAGGGTACAAGATCTGCCATTTGTGAGAAGCTTCAGCACTACTTATAAAAAGGTGCTTCTCTGATTTAGGAAAGGAACATGTTTTTAATAGACATGGGTTTTGTGCCATACTTCACAAGCTGTCTCAAAAAGCCTATTTAATTTTCTCATCTGGGAAATGCTCTGTGCAAGCCTCAAAATTCGCAAAATACAGGACCTACTCCTTCCTTCTTTTCTGGCTGGTCCCTCTCTCTGCTCTCCCTTCTCAGACAAGCTCCCCTGCCACCAAAAGGCCCCACAGTCTGTCATCAAAATGTCCCCCACCCTGGTAACGGGGGGCTGTAAGAAGAAGAGCACCCGCACAGTGACACCCTGGTGACACCAGCCATGCCAGAACAATGCTGGCTGAGTCTACCACGAGATAGCACCAGCACAGGTCTCTCTGGTGTCCAGAGCATGATTTTTAAAACCCAGCCTGAGCCAGGCAACAAATCTGGGAACCATATTCCCTTAGTACCTGTCTTCCGTAGCCCCACCTTTTAATACCTCAAAACCAAGGGTCTTACTATATAGAATTAATGTAATGATCTGTCAGGTGCAGACAAGTTATCACTGCCAAGAGCATGACTGAATCTCCTTCAATGTCCTGTTTCCTTTCAGGCTTTCTCCTATGGCTAATGAGCTTTTCAAGAAATGTGAACTCTAACTTATCTTTAAGTGCTAACAAGTATGGTGCTGCTCCCTTCCTAATATCTGTGCTGGAAGAATTGGCCTCCATAACACCATCTTTCAGCTTCCTTTTGAGGCTGGCTAATGGATCTATCTTAAAATGTCCATTAACCTAGAATTACTTCTAATATGAAGCTTAGTGCTAGTAAAGCTTCTTACCCTTTTTGTCCTTCCAGAGCACCAAGGAAATACCCTAAAAGTCATCACCTCAGCAAATGGCCATCTTGGGTGCCATGAGCTCACAGCTCTTTTCTGGGTTGGCCTTCAAAATCAAAAGGAGAAAATCTACAATTTATCCAAGTAAAATCATCAAGGTCATAGCAGTTATTTTGGATTCCAGTCCACAGAGAGCTTCTCTCTCACAAGACAGGTAAAATTCTATCATGGATCTGTTCTGAAAGCTCCCAGCTTAACATCTCCAAAAGTTCCTTTCTTGGGAAAGAGGGTTAATGTAGAGGAAGTCTGACAGACTTCATCTACAGCTTCACTTATACTATGGACAACAGATTAAACAGCTGTACCATACTTGCCTCCGCAAGACTTTCTTCCCATGAAACCAGTAGGAAGCGTTAGTCCATCTGTGAAATGGAGGGCTCCTGTCCTCACTCTTAGTTACTGATCATGGACACCTCTACTCTGGATAACATCTGAACACATCTGGGCCACTGATGCCATGGGGCTCAGGATCACTTATGTGGCATGTAAAGTCTGTCTGTAGCCCAGAGGTCCTAATTCCAGCAGCACTTCAGGTTGTTCTTCATGCACTGAATAAAAGCAAGATTTTTATTGGGTGAGAAATTGTATTGTTCAAGTCCCCTGAGGTGTACAAGTTTTAAAAACTGACCACAGAAATTAAACAGAGAGAGACTGGAAAATACCTTTCTTGTGAAGTTAATGACAGTCTTTCCAGCTTCCAAAAATATACTCCTGGTATGCTACTACTTTTCTGTCAATAACCTAGTTCTGTATTTTTTTGTCTCTGTGCTAGATCATAAAGCTGTTCATCCTTAGCTCTTTCTGCATAACCCAATGTACGTAAAGAAAACAACATAGCAGTTTTTCCCCTCAATGAACCTGTCTTCTGAGTCCTGGTGAATGTAAATTAGGATAATGTCCACTGAAGTCAGTAGTGATATATCAGTGAAACCAGAGTTGTGAAGATAAGTTCAGAGGAGAGACAAACAATAGGGACTGAATCAAAACAGACTCTGAATGTTGCTGATAGATTAATACCAACATTTCATAAATGTCTCCTTTTTTTAAAAGGCTGGATCACAGGGCTGGGGAAAGTAGGGTTGGAATGAAAACTCTAGCAGTGTCTGTGCTAGTGAGACAGACAAGACTGTGCTATTAAGGCAGATGAGGAGTCTGTTCTCCAGCAATGACAGCCAGTGGCACAAAACTCCTTGTCTCCATAAAAATAATCTCCCCCCTGTCCCAAACTTGACTTCATCTATATTCCATAGAGGGATATTTATGTCCCATATTATCCAGAAGTGTTATCTAGGAGTCTGCTAGATAACTAGTCTAGCATGAGCAATATCAATTAAACAATGTAACAATCTTTTAAATGTACAGGATAATAGACTCTTGTTCCAGCATTATTTAGTTTACAAGCCCAGATGCAATTTCATAGAGCCCCGCAGACAATCCCCTGCCCAGGATAAGATCAGCTGTATTACCTATGTTATTCCTTAAAAACTGCTGTTTAGCCTTTTCTTTAAAAAAAGGTTGTATATTGGAAACTCTACACCTGCTCTAGGCAACCAAGTCCAGTGCTCCATACACAATGCACATCAATAGAAATCTTTTTTCCTGTGGTTCCACCTAAGTCTCCCACTCCCTCAATTTATGCTTATTATTACTCATCCTGTCCACTGAAAGTGCAGATCCAAATATAGACAATTTGCAGCACATATATGCCATGATTCTGACCCATCACTTGCTTACATCTGAGTGTGGAAATATGATGAAGTAATTCAAATACCATCATAAACACACATTCTCTGACATGCCAAAGGAAAGGAGCAAGTACTATGCCATTTAATAAAGTCTAGTTCAAAATATCATAATTTAAACAATTCATCCTAAGATAAATAAACTGTGAATGAAAACTCTCCACAGTTCCGCCTAGAAAAAAGGATCCAGCACTAGAGTGCAGGAATGATCTTTACTTCTGTGAAGCTCAAATGAAATTTTTTGTGGCTTTGCTCATTTATAAAGTGCCTGTTGCTATAGCAGTTAAATGCTAGTAACAAACATGGATAAACAGAAATTCTTGTTATCAGAAGTGTGTTTTAATAGTTAATGCATGATTTTATTCCTATTTCCTGACAAAATATGCATGCCATAATCTGACACATGTGAAAACATTGGCCTTTGGGATTGTAAAGGTCACATATATGGGCATTTTAGATTTATTCTTGACATTCTTCTGAATTTATCTATCTATCTATCTATATGTATATATCTCCCTGTGGAAGTTTCCACTGCCATTTAGCACTTTAATAGAATAAATATCTGTAAGAATGTTTTGGAAATTTGTTATCTGGATGTATAAAGCACTCAGCTCCTGGATGAAGGACTACGTACACTGTCAGTACAGAATGACTACAGACATGGCCAAATTTGGAAGTGGCATGTTAAGGAATATAAAAGCATACACCAGTGATCTAGAAGATCTTCAGGTCACCATGAGCTTAGGCAAGCAAAATGTCCCAGAAATATGTCCTCTATCAAAAGCCCTCACAATGCCAGTCCTTTGAAACTGTACCCAAACAGCGCAGTGGGCAGAAGCTGTTGCAGGCAGGGTGTCCTTCGCCCTCCACCCTTGTGTCCATTAAGCCACCCTCTGAGCTCCTTCCCAGCACCATTTCTTCCTGCCAGGCCTGGACCTGCCCCGCTGCAGTGGTGGGAGCACAACCCCGCAGAGAAATGACTTCCCAAATGAGTTGTTCATCAGTGCAGACAATTCTGGAAAGAAAAACAAACAGCATTTGGCAACAAGAAATGGTAATGAACATGTCATTAAGTGGTTCAGGGTGCTGTACACCTGACTGACCTCCTTGACCATTTCATTTATCAAAACGGCACTTGGAAGGTATTTGTCCAAAGCAAAGGCCTTGCTGATCTCCTTTGGCAGCTTTTTCAGGAAGCAAGCTGGTAGGAACTTCTGACAAAATCAACGTGGAAAAATGTCCTATCTGTTCAGATACTGGATGTATAGTTGGAATTGAGCACAAAGCTCAAAGGCAACTCAGGCAAGGAGAGGAGTGCAGCAAGGCAGCAGAGCCCAGGAGGGGTCAGGGGATATGACTCAGTGACTAACAACATTTTCTCTACAAAATAGATGGCAAAAAGATTTCTGTCTTTTTCTGTCTGGGATGGAAACATGACACTCGGAACAGCCTGGTTTGGTCAAGTTGCTTACACAGCTGTGGGGTACCAGCTTGTGACAGTCACTTCGCTTCTTCACAGGGTCTTTCCACCAACACATCAGCTTACGCAAGGCTTCCCTTAGCCCTACAGTGCAACACGGGCCTCAGCACTGGCACCCAAGGACACACAGGGCAGGCTGAAACAAAGCCTGAACTCCAAGCCTGTACTCTGAGCTGAGCATCCTGTGAAGCACCCTGCTGCTGCCCTTAAAAGCCCGTCTCTCACAGCTGAGCATGGAGTAGGTCGGTAGTGACAGCAACTAGATCTGCTCATCAGTGGGATGACAAGGCAGCTAGTGGGTCTCCTGTTGAGCCTGGTGACACAGCTGTGCCCAAGAGGGATTCAGCTGCTCAGCAGCGTAGCTGCAACATTCCTGGGGGACTCTGCCAAGGAAATGCTCCTGGTAAGGTGAGAAGTGTCCTGCTGGCCCTGGCACCACTCCTCTGGCTGCTACTTTCCATGTCACTAATTTGCTCAAGCCACCTCAAATGGGATAGTAGGTGTGTGTTGATTTTTACACTATTACACATTCTTTTGCATTATGATGTCCCAGGCAGGCTACACCACAGGGACATGAATCTCCAGGTTCTCCTGCAATTGCATCAAAGAGCCAGTAGAACATGTAACTGGGTATGTTAGATCTTGGATTAGCGTATGTATCTTTACAGACTATAGTGGGTTGACCCTGTCTGGCAGCTAAGTCCCTACCCTGCTGCTCACTTACTCCCCCCTGGCAGGACTGGGGAGAGAATTAGAAGAGTAAAAGCTGAAAACTTGTGAGTTGAGATACTAAGTGGTTTAAAAGATAAAACAAAACTGAATGCAGAAGCAAAGCAAAGTAAGTGTAAAGCACTTAGAAGTGTAAGCACTGCTCAGCAATAACTAAAACATCCTTGTGTTATCAACACTGTTTTAGTCAAAAATCCAAAACACAGCACCATATGGGCTGCTGTGAAGAAAATTCACTGCATCCCAGCCAAACCCAGTAGATATCCTCATATATGTTTCAGCATAAGTCCTTTTGCTTAGTCTCTCTTATTGCTTCTTTGTTTGTTTGTTTGTTTGTTTGTTTTTTTCTTTCCTAAAACACAGTGATAGTGCTAGTAATGTTGTTAGCTATGGGTTGTTAATTCAGCATTTAGTATAGAATAGCTAATGCTTTTTCATCACATATGCAGAGCTTTTTACCCATAGAGAGCTAGCCTCCTAGGGGCTGTCATTCTTTGTAATATCCCAGCTGAAGTCTTAACCACTTATGGCATTTTCCTTTAGTAGCTAGAATTACATCCTATAGCAACATGTGGATAGGAAGGGTTTTGGTTAGGAAGGGCAATGTCTGCAATAACATCTTGTATCAGCTGGGAGAATTAGAGTAATGTGCACATTTTAACAATTAGAGACTCATCACTTGTTTTGACCAGATATACATTGTTTCTTTCAAGTGGAAGTGTAAAAGAATTAGGTTTGACTCTGATTACTCTGACAGTAGTTTGACAGAGGAATGTTTCCTAATTCATGAAACAATAATCATGTTATACAGTCTAAGCAGTTCCTAGATATATATCAGTAATGTATTCCAAGAATAAGTAGTTTAAAATAACTAAATGCAGATCCCAGTCTTAGAAGCAGATAGCGATGGGTAAGGCTGATAGGTTTTTAATCCTTGTATATACAAAAGGGAGAACTTCACTTATTCTTTCTGCCATCTCTGTAGTGACCCTGAATTCCTTTAATAAGACTTTGGTATATGCAGTTGCATTTCAATAAGTAAAATTCCTGCTGAAGGGGGAGCAAGTTAGTGCAGTGCTGGAGGAGGACAGTGGTGACAACAGTGCCAAACTTCTCTGTGGCAAGAGAGAAACAACCAGTGGAAGGAAGGAAAAAAAATTACTTGAAGACCACAGAACATAGGAGACAGTTTTTTTGCTAGTTTTGTAGGTCATAGCAGACTTTCAGTTATGGGAAAATATCCAAGCATTTTGTCATCCTCAGGAAGATGTTATCAATGACAATTACTGCCATAATCTTGTCCAAAATGTCTGCCACTGCAATAAGTTTAGTTCTTCAGTTGGAGGCTACATTTGTAAATGAAGCAAGATCACAACGCAGACTTGATATCTCAAAGTGGACACAGAGTCCCTGGTGGTACCTGGGCTCACCACAGGAATCTGCCCCACCGGGTGGTTTGGATGCCTCTGCTGAGAAGACATTGGTCAGCCAATGTCAGCTGGCCCGAGGGTCAGTGTCATGGTTTGAGCTCAGAGGGCAACTGAGCACCACACAGCTGCTCACTCCTCCCTTCTCTCCCAGTGATGAGACGGGGCAAACAAGCCAGGCTTGGGATTCAAGATAGGATCAGGAGGGGCAAATCACTGATTATGGTCACAGGCAAAAGGCAGACTCATTAGGGGAAGAAAAAACACCATAGATTTATTACAGACACTAACAACACTTAACAGAGTAGGACAGTGAGAAGCATTGCCACATCTTGAGAACACCTTCCCCCCACCCCTCCCTTCTTCCCGGGCTCAGCTCTGCTCCTGATATCTCTACCTCCTCCCCCAGCAGTGCAAGGGCAGGGAATGGGGGGTGCAGTCAGTGCTGCCGCTTTCTCCATCTTCAGTGGGGGAAGCTTCTGGAATTTCTCCCTCTGCTCAAGTGTGGTCCCCCTCTCACAGGAAACAGTCCTCCACGAACCCTCTCCGACTTGAATCCCTCCCATGGGCTGCAGCCCTTCCCGAGCTGCTCCAGCGTGGGACACCCCCGCATGCTGCAATCCTCCCAGCGCCAAACTATAACAGCGGGGTCTACCTTTTCCCACAGGACCCCGGCCTTCTTCAGGTACAGTCACCTTGCTTAACCATGCAAAACACAGGCCATAAATCAGTGTCTGCTCCACCACAGATCTTCATGGGTGTCAGGGGGGTCCGCCCTGCCATCTTACCACAGGATACAGGGGGGTTTCTGCTCCGGCACACCTCCCCCCTCCTTTCTTCCTCCATTCCTCCACTGACCTTGGTGTTTTCGCAGCTGCAGCAACTCCTCCTCACAAGTCCACAGTGAAGAGAAATGGAAAATTTATGTTGCTCACAGAGCACCACAGAGAGGTGAGCAAATGCTGCACTGTGCTGGTAATCCACACAGTGCAGCTGTGTGCAGAGATGCCAGATCATCCCCTTGCTTTGGGTTATTTCCCCAAGCACTACTTCCAATTCTGGACCTTGCTGGTCTTGCTAGCTCTGATGTAGACACAGCCAGACTGACCAAGTACTTTTATTTTCTCTCTCAATGGAATGAAGTTCCCTGCACACACGTAGGAAAACTAGCCATGTATACACTTATTGTATGGCTTGAGTATATACTTAATTACTCTGAAATACATTTGTTTGAGAAAATCATTATGTTGTTAGGAGTATCTATCGACTGCTCCCTGAATAGCTGTGATGATGTCAGGTGCTGATCAGAGAGCTACAGGTATCTGCAGACAGTGGATACACCTCTCCATGTCAGATTTCCATATTCTGCCTCAAACTATGTTACTGCTATCAGCCTGAGACATCACTAATTCCACAGAGTATGTCCAGCTGATCTGTGACAAATGACAGCTCCCAGGCTGTTTCAGGGTGTGAGTACAAGATAGGATAACAGAAACAGAGGCAATGGTGTACCTTGCCTTACCTGGACATATTTGAATTACACTGCAAAACCCTCCTAAACCTCCTTGCAGGGTACTTGGTACACTGCAGACTCAGCCAAGGTAAGGAAAGGCAGCACTGTGTTTATCTTCTTGTGAGGTATCAAATGCAGGAGCTGCTGTCCTACTACATTGCAGCACTAGTATTGACAAGTCTGCTGAAACAAAACAACAACAAAAGAATTAATCTTCTCTGTAGGGCATTCCCAGACAATTTCTGGTCCAGCCTGTTTAAGTAGGTCACCTCAGATATGATTTTTCACATTCAGGCTGTGGACATTTTAACTGGCCACTGTGCTGGATGTCCCTGTAATGCCAGCTCGCCCCAGAGCCAGTTGCAGCTGGTGGTTATTGCATTTCTCACTGATTTGGGTATCTGTTCTTGTGATTAATTCTTTCTTTCACTTCTGGATGGATGACAGACTCCAGCCTACCCTTGAGAGTAAGATAAGCTGTTGCTTCATGACCTGGATAATACATCTTAGCTGGATGGCAGCAAGACCAGAATCAGGCATGAAGTGTGCAGTGCTTTGGCATCCCCAAGTAGTGCAGAACACATTTCCCCACCTGTGCAACTACCAGGGGACCACCAAAACTTTCCTCGCACATCTGAATTAGCTCCTCACAGGATGTTGAGGCAATCTCATGTTTTCAGCCCTTACTGCTAAAGCACTTTATGGCTCAAGGCTAAAGATATGTAGAAGGCTGCTTACAGGCTCGTGCAGGCATGTAGATGGCTGTTGCCAGACTTCCTCCTCTGGTACACCATTTTTACAATAAGGAGAAAGCTTGTCTGAGCAGAATTCATACACACACACAAAAAAATCATTCTGAGACCCTTGAAGAAATTCCCTAAGGGCCAGAGGTGCATCACAGACCTTGTTACCTTCAACTTTAATGGAAAAGTTCAATTTTTCAGCTGCCTTTTCTGCCTCGGATACATCATAAATTTGCCTATTCTAAAACAAGTACATATAAATCCCACAACACACTCTTTCAAAATAAGTCACTCCACCTCATCTGTTTCTCTCCCCAAGGAAAATCCCCAAAAGGTAAACACCATATATGAGAAAGGTAGTCATGTTGATTAATGCACTATGGGGAAACCTTTAAGTAACACAGTGGTGAGTATGACAGGAACTTTGATATAGAATGAAGCATAAACTTCTTGTAACCAAATACTTCATGTGCACTGAAAATATTGTATACAATGTTTTTCTGAATATTCGGGCAATTTCATAAAGAAAAGATTTTAAGAAGCACATTTTGCTCTTACAGAAACTTCCTTACTTGATTATCTATGTGTACAACAACACATGGGTACATGCCATATGTATATTTATTTTTATGTCCAAAATGGCTCACAAACAGATAATTTGCAAGTACATAAATACTGTTTTCTGAATGTTTCTATGCTTTCTTACCAAGAGACATATGCTTCCGTCTGATTTCTTTCAGAGTGGAAAGGCAACCTGTGTTTTCCTCCCACTGCTTTGCCCACTTTCATAAAATGAAAGAAATCAAATACTGCCACATAAAAGTAGACCAATTGTATTTTGGACCTCTGAAAGAAAATCTTAACAATATAGACATGCAGATATGTGTAGCTCTTATGGATTTGACTAATTAACCAGCTCACTGCAAAACTTATTTTTCAATCATATTGTTACTAGATTTGCGCAGGGTTGAGGGGTGGTGGGCATAAGCTCTGAATAGCAGAGAGTAATGCAGGTGAAACCACTTGTAAGTCTGCCGTGCAAAATCCATATTCCTGGAGATGAGGTTTGGTTGAGGTGAATATTAGCAGAAGAGTTAGCTTCACCTTGTACACTTTCTGTATTTGCTTTTTTATTTTATTATGTATTATGCAAAACTAGTGTTTTGAAGAACTTCAAAAGAGGGCGGAACAGTGCTTTAATGAGTTTTATATCCCAAGAAACAGTCCTGAGCTGTAACAGATTGTAAAATGCTGTCAACTGTATTGGATAGGCTCCAGCAAGCAGTAAAGAGAAAGGCTGTCTCGGCCTCTGATCATCACCAGGGAAGATTCACAGAGAAGATAACTATTCTCTGCTGTTCTCTGGCTCTTTTCTTCTACTGCTGTCTACTCAAGTATCTTGTGAATAAGTAATTTTTTTTCAATCTAAATGCATTACTTAAGAAAGATTATTAAGTATCTGAGGAGGGGAAAGATAACAGATTTCCTCTTGTGGCTTCTAACTTTCTTTACGAGTGGATCAAAAATTCCTCACGGAAGATCCTTTGGAGTGGCCAGCCAACAGACTGGTTGGTTTACCCCAACAAACTGTCTGGGGTTACTCCAAGTTTGCTCCTGAGGGGTGCTGAGCACCTGCAGATGAAACTGAAACTACAGGGTCTTAATTTTAGTGCTTGTTCTTTGATTTACGAGAAATCTGGTGCTTTGTACCCTTTGAGTGGTGCTGAAGACGGGGAGCTGTGAGGGGTGTCTGCAGGGAAGCCCCTTCCCCTGGAAGGCAGGGGTGGCAGGGGAGGCAGATGCTCCGGGCTGTGTCCTGCTTACAGCCACTGTCTGTGGAGGGGCCAGGAACAGCTCAGGCAGGTGATGGTGCATTGCATTTCCCCACTGACATCAAGGTCTGTGAGAATTTGGTGCTTGCTCTGTGAATACCTCAGAGAAGCACTGTAAGTAGCTATATCTTAAAAAAAACAAAACAAAACAAAAAACAAAAAAAACAAACACACACCCCCCCCAAAAAAAAACAGTATAAAAAAAGTTATAGTTAATTCCTGGCTATATGCTGTAACTTTGAATCTTCCTTTCTTATTTTACTCTTTCACAAAGTGTAAAAGTCAACAACGTCCCCGAGGGTGGATATACAGCTGAGATGGGGTTCCCTCCAGCCCCGCTGAAACCTGAACTGCTGAGGAGGTGAAGCAAGATTCACGTTCACATTAGAGCAATAAGAGGCTGATGTAACCTCTACCCTGGAACCTTGGGAATACTAGACCCTGGTCCTTGCCCACTCAAATGTCATCTTGTCCTGGGTTGAGTGAGTGGTGGGGTTTTTTATTTGGTGGTGGGGGAGGGGTCTATAGGGGCAGCCCCCTGTGAGAAGCTTCTTGAAGCTCCCCCAGCTCCAAATCAGCTCCACATCTGTTTGGAAATTGAGCCAATCAGCTGCGCCTCTGCGATAACGTATTTAAGAAGGGACGTGGTAACGGGCAGTGGGACTTGTGAGGAGGAGCTGTGGCAGTCACATGGACACCAAGGTCAGTGGAGGAACAGAGGAAGAAAGGAGTGTGTGTGGCGGGGAAGGTGCGCTGGAGCAGAGACCCCCCTGTATCCTGTGGTAAGATGGCAGGGCGGGCCCCCATGAAGATCTACGGTGGAGCAGACATTGATTTGTGGCTTGTGTTTGTTTTCACCTGGATGAGCAAAGTGCTGTGCTCGAAGAAGGCCGGGGTCTTGTGGGAAAAAAGTAGACCCCACTGCTGCAACTTAGCGCTGGGAGGATTGCAGCATGCGGGGGTGTCCCACGCTGGAGCAGCTCGGGAAGGGCTGCAGCCGTGGGAGAGAGACTCCTGTGGAGGACTGTCTTCTGGGAGAGTGGGACCATGACGGAACAGGGGGAGCAAGTTCCAGAAGCTTCCCCCACTGAAGATGGAGAAAGTGGCAGCACTGACTGCACCCCCCATTCCCTGCCCCTGCACCGCTGGGGGAGGAGGTAGAGATATCAGGAGCAGAGCTGAGCCCGGGAAGAAGGAAGGGGCGGGGAGAAGGTGTTCTCAAGATGTGGCAATGCTTCTCACTGTCCTACTTTGTTACGTGTTGTTAGTGTCTGTAATAAATGTATGGGTTTTGTTCTTCCCCCAACAAGTCTGCCTTTTGCTCGTGATCATCTGTGATGGTTGGCTGTTAACCCGGCTCAAACCACTACACCTCTCTATGTGACCATTGCATTGCTGTATGCCCTTGAGAGAGTGCCTTCCAGCACCCTAGGCTGAGCGTGTGTAAAACCAGGCTCTGTCTGAGCAACTGCTTCTGTGATATCGGCACCCATGATGGGAGAGGTTCAAAGCTGGTGTCCCTCCTCCAGCCTATGCACTGTGCTGGGAGAGGAGATTGGTGCATATGACCTTTCTTGTGTGAAAAGAATGCCAAACCCCAAGTGCTCCTCATCCCTGCCTCTGCTCCTTGCTGAAAATCAGGTGCTGTCCCCAGCTGCTCTGGCTCTGGTGTTCTAGTGAGAGCAGCTGTAATGTATGGTGGGTCACCTGTAGCATGTGAAACACCCCACAGCCTAAGAATGCCTATGGCATTGGCCTCCAGGGAGTGTGGGGTTGAAACACTTAATATCT
This sequence comes from Tyto alba, assembly GCF_018691265.1. Taxonomy (NCBI): domain Eukaryota; kingdom Metazoa; phylum Chordata; class Aves; order Strigiformes; family Tytonidae; genus Tyto; species Tyto alba. The sequence continues at coordinate 35,068,974 of NW_024881316.1, read as the reverse complement.
GAGTCCCAAAGGGATGGAATTCTGGTGGGTGCTGAGCTGGTGCGATCTGCCCAGGCAGTTCTGTGAGTGCTCCGGGAGCCTCCAAGGTCTCATCACCTTCCACTGTTTAGGAAGCTTCCCCAGGTGCTAAGGGCTAGGGAATGGATATGGGGATGTCAGCAGCAATATAGCACCTCTTTGGCTGTTGCAAGAATTAAAATCTTGTAGCATCTGAAGTATGCTTCTTTTCCCCCATGATGTTGACATTGCTGAGTTGCTATCCGCGTCTGACCTCATACCACCCACTGGACCCTTCGCCTGGCTCACTGTGTGTCCTAGAGATAAATATCATCCTTGAGGTATTTCAGCAGCTGGAGATTCAAAACAGCCGATGGATTAAAAAAGCTGAAGGTATCCAAGTTTTTTTTGTTTTGTTTTCTTTTTTTTTTTTTTTTTTTAACTTCTAGATGTCTTAGCAGAGCAAAATACATTGCTGCTATGAGATGTTAGCTTATGCAGTGTGGAATACGTTCCCCTACAAACTGTCAAAGTGTTTCTTGAGGAAACCTCAAGGAAACAGCTACATGCAGTGATTATGTATTAGTTTTGAAAAATAAACAAATGAAGTACAGAGAAACTGAATAAAAAGACTTGAACTCAACAATTGTTTAATTTTTTCTTTTTTTTAAAAAAAAAAAAACCCTAACCTTAAATAAAAGCAAACAAACTGTGCAAAACTGGTTCCTGGCTGATTTACCAGTGAGAGTATTTTTAACTGTACAATTGAATGTAAATCCTGGAAGAACTAGAAAGACAGTCTAGCCTCAGGTTGTGAGCTGGTTTATAGGCACTTCTGAGGTTTAATGACTGTTGTTATTGCAATATTTAAACCATTTATAAGATAAATGGCTGAGATAAAATCCAGATATCGCTGCTTCTTAAAGCTGTGGGGATACTTACGTACCTAGACAGCAGTTTCTTAAGGATAATTTGTGGAGGGTGTTTGCTTTCAAAAACTCACTTAGGATATCAGATCTTCTGTCTCTGATCCCATTCATCCAAAAAGAGGCAACAGAATTTTGGTGCCCTGAAGAAAACCCTACTCCTAATTCATACCCTCTTTATCATGATAGCTGACTTCTGAAAGAGCTGGTTTTTAGGGTATCACAGAGAACATAAGCATTAAACTTTTCCTCCCACCATACCCCCCCGTAATAAAGGGAACATGTTGCAGTGGAAACTTTTCATGATTTTTCTTTTGGAAGAAATGATATAACAAGATAATAGTAGAGTCTTGTAATCTTTGTCTAGGATCAGTGCTATCTTTGAAGCTTGGCTTGGAGAGATGTCACAGCACTGAAACAGGCAACTGCTGTTGTGCTGTCTGTTTTCAAATATATGAGATACAAATAGAGGAAAAATTCCTTTATGACTTTTATTAATGACTTTTCTACAGGAGAAAGCCGAAGTCCAAGGACTATGAAGCTCATAGGATTTTGCACGATGCAATTTCCCCAGGAATTATGTCTGAGATGTGAAGGACTAGAATTGGTGCTAAGGCCTAAGTGCTGATCTGTGTTATTTATTTAAACCATGCTCTGACCTCTGCCCTAGGTCTTGGTTGTTGATTTTGCTCACTTGTGAGACTGGTCACTGCCATTGGTTTGGCCAGACCAACTAACTCCCTCCCAAAAATTCCCTAGTATGGTCTCCAAAATAAAAAGGTATTTTTCAAGTGCCAAGTAAATGGGGAGGATGAGAAGATTTGGACTATGAGCCCATGAAAGTTGTCATTCAACTTTGTTCCTGGTGCTAAGTGAGAGGCAGGACTAAGGGTTCATCTTCCCCATGGGAAACTATATCAAAAACACTTTAATGTCTGTCATGGGGGTTTCCACTTTTGTCTGTCTGTCTGGGCATCACAGGAAAGACAAAATGGTTTCTAAGGAACCATTTAAAAGGGACAACTCTGTTTGAGGAAAATGAAATGACAGCAAAATCAGCCTGATGCAGGGGTAGTTAATGGGGCAGACATAGGCTGAAGGAGGAGATGCAGAGCAGCCATGCTCTGAAAGCCCAGAGGTACTCTTCTCCTAAGCATACAGCAGCAGAGCATGGTTATACTGTAGAGTGATGGCAATTTCTGCACAATGGACAGGGTGTTGCTAGCAATAATGTGCACTTAATAGGGAAATATCTTCCGTCAACCTTAAAGATAGATAGGTCGTTTTGAAGAAGAAAGAAAGGAGGAGATTAATGGTGATATAGCAAAGCTATAAAAGGTTATTGAGTGGTGCAGTTAGTCTTTGGTCTGTGTCACTGAAAACTACTCTCTAGGGGGTTTTCTCAAGCAATGAACAGCAACCTGAATGCTAATGACAGCGGCTGAGGGCAGAGAATGGTGCTTTCAACAGTAGCTCCCTTACTTCAATGAGACGTATGCTGGCAATGTGCACTCACAGCCCAGAAAGCCAACCGTACTGCATCAGAAAAAGTGTGGCCAGCAGGTCGAGGGAGGGGATTCTTCCCCTCTGCTCTGCTCTTGTGAGACCCCACTTGGAGTACTGTGTTCAGCTCTGGGGCCCCCAACATAAGGACATAGATCTGCTTGAGTGGGTCCAGAAGAGGCTGGACCACCTCCCCTACAAGGACAGGATGAGAGAGTTGGGGTTGTTCAACTTGGAGAAAAGAAGGCTCCAGGGAGACCTTATAGCGGCCTTTCAGTATTTAAAGGGGGCTACAGGAAAGATGGGGAGGGACTCTTTATCAGCAAGTGTAGTGATAGGACAAGGGGTAACAGTTTTAAACTGACAGAGGGTAGATTTAGATTAGATATAAGGGAGAAATTCTTCACTATGAGGGTGGTGAGGCAGGGGCACAGGTTGCCCAGAGAAGCTGTGGCTGCCCCCTCCCTGGAAGGGTTCAAGGCCAGGTTGGACGGGGCTTTGAGCAACCTGGTCTGGTAGAAAGTATCCCTGCCCATGGCAGGGGGCTTGGAACTAGATGGTCTTTAAGATCCCTTCCAACCCAATTCCTTCTGTTATTCTATGATTCTGCAAGTGGCTTGGACATTTCTGAAAATAGTCTACTTAAATGCAAGCATACTAACACACAGTACACAGGATGAGCTAATGCCCTGCAGTGTTTAAAACGTGATTCATCTGGGCATCTGTGCTGTTCTGTCACTTTAGAGATCATCCTCTTCCCTAACGTACTTTTGCAGCATGCCCAGAAGATCAACAGCTCTGGATGGGTTTGGACTGGCAGTGGTAGGAGTGGGGGTTTTTTTAATTATTATTTTTTCCAACTGCTTTCATATCACTCTGCTAGAAGCCCCATCGAGCTATGACAAAATATGTAGAATTTCTCCAGCTGTAGCTGCAGCTGTAACAGTATTACCTCTCCTATGCTCTAATTTAGCTATAAATGGAAATGGCTTGTTTTCTCTGACTCTGAAGTTGAATTTGGTAAGGATCAAGAGGCTTTGGTGATGAAACTAAACTGGCCAGCTATTCAAAGGTAACATTACTGAAATAAAATGTACAAACACTTTCCTGTATAACCGATGCATTTCAAATGCCACTTGCACAGGAAAGGAGTGTTAGTGTTGGGCTCAAATTCTTGTCAGGAGGATGATGGGGAATGAGGCTCTTCAAAGAGCTCCGATGCACTAGGATGGATGGGGTTTAAAACTCTTACAAATTCTTTTCTTACTTTTCTTACCTTCGAGAAAGATTGCCTTCTGATAATAGGTGAACAATAAGAGCTATTACAAAAAGCTTCTGGCTACAAGGAATGATCCCCTTCTGATGGGTTATGAGCATTGCAAATTATCCATAAAAAAGTCATACTGGAAAATCAGCGAGTATACAGTGACTGTTTCTGAAGTCATTCCAAATAACTATCATGCTTGTGTAGTTTCTTTCAGCACAGGTTTTAAAGCATTTTGCAGACATTAATTACTTCCACCTATCATGTGGCAGGACAGGAGAAGAGATGATGATATGGGGAAAAGTAAGAATGATACAGTCTGAGTGACTGTTAGAAGATACCCTGGTTAGGCTGAGGTCTGTCCCTAATGCTTCGTGGTCTTCAGTAAAACAATGTCAACTTTCAATTATTTTTAACTGGATTCCTCAAATGATAACCTCTTTAATGGCATTATATACATGAACAACAAAAGAACAGAAAATAGAGTTCCAAAAAAATGTAATTAAGAGCAATTTTTCTCATGGAAAATGTATCGGCTCTGTGCCCACTTACAGTCAGTTACTCAGTGAATATTTAAGTGCTTCGGCTATATGGAAACTGTAGCTCTGAGTAGCCCTATTTACTTTTCATTGCCCCTGCCCCGATTATATAATTACCCTTTAAGAGTCATCTGTCTACTAAAGTGTCTTCTCACTTTTAAAAACCCCGTGTATTAGTGAGTGAAGGTAGATTATTGTTTTTATTTTAGTAACATGGATATGAGCAGAACAATTCATGCACCCTGCTCAATCCATGCTACAAAAGTAGCCAAATATTTAAATAGATCTACTATTCTTTATACTCTTGTGTATAGAACTCTCCTCAGTTCTTGGAAGATTAGAAATGAAACAAATGACCTAATTTCACAGCAGTGTTCCCTCTCTGAGTTTATTTAGCAATTTCTGATCTTTCACAGATGACCTACACCTCGCTTCCCTTTCTAAGTCCATTAAACAATTCCTGATATATGTTTTCATGAGACCAGAACTGAGCTGGGCATATTTTGCATTTTGCAAAGAGCTGAAAGCAGGCAAGACTTTGACAGAAAAGGTGGCATTGTTCATTAGTGGAAAACAATCTGAATGAGCCTGATATCTTTAATAATTATAATCATGTACCTCTTCAGTGAGACACCTCATAATTTGAAGGCTAGTAACATCAAAATAGAGGCTTATAAAGAGCTGTTGTCTATAGAACTGATAAAATTCAAGGATGCATGTGAAACAAAGCAGAGGAAATTTCTCTTTTCCTCTTTGAGGAATAAAAAGTTGATAAGATGGTGGCATAAACTTAGTGTTTTGGGGTCAGGATGGAATATTTTAGATACTGTAAAACATTTCGTTTAATTATATTCATTCAGGAAAGGCGTTAAACATGTCGCTTAGATTATTTTATGCCCATTTCAAGTTAAAAAATGTGGAGCAAGTAATAGATCACATTTGATCCCCTTTCAAAAATGGTTGGTTTTCTGGATTGCAAACACACATTGCTGGGTCACGTTGAGCTTCTTGTCAACCAACACCCTCGAGTCCTTCTCTGCAGGGCTACTCTCTATCCACTCATCGCCCAGTCTGTATTTGTGTTTGAGATTGCCCTGACCCACGTGCAGAACCTTGCACTTGGCCTTGTTGAACTTCTGCACAGGCCCACTTCTCAATCCTGTCCAGATCCCTCTGGGTGGCATCCCTTCCCCCCAGCATGTCACTGCACCACACAGCTCAGTGCCATCAGCAAACTTGCTGAGGGTACACTCCATCTCACTGTCCATGTCTCCAAAAAAGATGTTAAACAGCACCATGTACAGGATATTATATGAAAGACAATTCCTAGGCTTTCTGTAATAGTGCTGCTGTATGTAGAGTACTGTGAAAGCTTAATTTTTTGAGGGAAGAAGAAAGAAATCTCTCTTCTCTTCTAAGATTATTGGAAGTTGAGCAGTGAGTGAAACCCAATTTATAATTTGCTGTCATAATTACTTAAATCTAAATTGTAGAAATATTAATTTTTGTTAACATTTGTGAAAAAACTTTCAGATAGGAGCTTTTGCTTTTTAGTAGTTGATTCTCAACTGTCTTACAACATTTAGACAAGATCAGTAGCCTGAATGCAACCAAGTTTCAAACTGTTGTACATCTCCTATGGCAAACTAACACTTCTATGAATTTATTAATTTGTCTTACAGAATCCCAAACAGACTGTTAGGCTGTTCTCGTTATGAGCAAAATCATGCTTCTGTGAATTTAGAAGTTACCAATGCATAGATGTACCTTCTGAAAATTAGCAGTGTGGGAAAATATTTGTTAAGCTCAGGTGTCTAGTGGGAATGACTTAAATGCCTGTTAGCAACTAAATTTCTTAAGTGGGAATAAGATGATGTCTTTGCATGACTTGCCAGTGAAAATTTATCAGCAAACTGTCTTGCAGCAATAAGAAAACCTTTTGAAAATATTTACATTTTGGTAATAACCTAACAGGAGTTTATTCTTCATTTGGATGTTTAAACAAGGCTTATTTTGAGTGAGTTCCTGGAAGCTTTTTTAACTCCTTCATTCCCTTAATCAAACTCTCCATTTCCAACTCCACTGTGAGCTGAACTTAACCCTCTCACATACTCCTCTGCCCTGTTACCTGTGATCTCATAGCCTCAAGGGAAAGGACTCTCTTTAAAAGAAACTAAGGAGAGCTAATAATGGGCATCATGTTGAAAGATGGGAGGCGCACACTCTGTGAAGGAAAAGATGATGAATAATGAAGGATTAAACTACAACCAAGTCCCATTTGATCATGCTGGTGGAACTTCTTGAGCCTCTTGATGTATTGTGATGCCTTGAGAGAAAAGTGGTGTGGTGGGTTGACCCCAGCCAGCAGCTAAGCACCCACACAGCCACTTGCTTTCTCCCCTTGCAGGTGAAATGGGGAGAAAACAAGAAGAGCAAAAGTGAGAAAATTTGTGGGTCAAGATTATGAAAGTTTAAAAATGAAGGAGAGATGAAAAAACCCACAAATGATGCAAAGATAATTATTCATCACCTCCTACAAGCAGACTGATGTACCAAGCAATGGATACCTTGGAAGACAAAACTCCCCATCTTTTTATTGCTGAGCACACTGTCATATGGCATGGAGCATCTCTCTGGACAATTTGGGTCAGCTGTCCTGATTGTGTTTCCTCTCAACTTCTTGCTCACTCCCAACCTATTCACTGGGGTGAGAAAGAGTAAGAAACAGAGAATGCCCTAGTCAGCAATAACCAAAACACCGGTGTGTTATCAACACTGTTTTGGTCACAAATCCAAAGCAGAGCACCATATGGGCTGCTATGAACAAAGTTAATTCCATCCCAGGCAGAGCCAGTACAACAGCAGATTGGGGACTGAAGAGCTGATAACAACTTTGGTGAGCAAGCTGTTGGCAGGTTGATTTTTTTTTTTTTTTTTTTTTTATTTTCATCATTTCCAGCAGGCAGCAGAATTCTCATAAACTGATGCATGCTCACTCAGCACCCATGCCTTGTAGAAGATAGCATATACAGAAATACTAGAAAAAATGGGCAAACTTATTTCCTCTAGAAATCTCACCTTTCAAATTACTTTCCTTTTTTTTTTTTTTTGAGAAAAAACACTGGTAGGGTTTCTCACACGTGTTACTCTACATCTTTAAAATTTGATTTTCTTGATTTAAACTCAATCCCACCTCATTTATACAAGCATGCCCTCAAAATTCCCATGTGCTCCATATAAAGTACTGATGGACTGACAAGGTAAATAGAATTTGAGTTTTCTATCTGTTGGGGTAAATACGAAGGGATCATAATACTTTCATTTAGGAACAGTGATAAAGTCCCCATCTCTTAGATAATTTGCATTTCTGTTGGTTGTTCTTTGTGGGTTGCCTGTTTAGTGCAGCGATGTGGTAAAATGTGATTGTGTTTACTGAAATTACAGTGCTGGCCTCCGGCCCTTTCTATAAAACCTGGTGCAAGACTTCCAGTTACTGCTTCCTGCCAAGTAAGAATGAAATTAGTTCATAATGTGATGCTCAAAAGCATTTGGCTCCACAAAGCCATTTGGCCCATCACGCTAACGCAACAAAAAATGAAAGCTTTTCTGTATTTAAAAGTTAATTTGGAAGCTATTCCCCTTGAGGTAATTGCCCAATGATTAGAGATGGGCTGAAGTGGAGAACACATGGACAGGACATTTCTGCGGTGTGGGAGGGCTCTCCCAGCTCCCTGAGGGCCAAAGATATTTCAGTAGGTTTTAAAGATCAGCGTAATATCCAACCCCACTGCCAGCTCCAGTTCAAAGGACACAGCTTGGACCAAAGTTGCAGGCCTGGAGGAACACACCAAGTGACTGATAGGGTGAAAGCTGAATAAATTCATTTTGCACAGTCCTTGTTTCACAGATGAGGTCCTGGTACCTGGTAAAAGCTTGCCTCTTAAAACCCACAGCTTAAAATCCACAGCCAATACACAGGCTTACCCATAGCCTGCAAACTGAGAGAAGCTAAGCAGTTCATAAGGTCACTGTGGATGACTTGTCTTCCTTGTTTCCACCTGGTGTTGTCTTTATTTGCATTGTTGTATCTCCTATAGTGCTACGGACAGCTGCGTGGACCTTCTGCCCAGGCAAGGGCTTCTACTGGTGCTACATAAAGTCTGGGAAAAAACAGTTTGGAAAGGATTTATCCCCAGTTCAGAGGCACTGGAATCGTCCCTTAACAATGTATGCAAATAAAAGACAAATCAACTTTGACTCTGAGCACCTCACTGTCAATTTTGACACCTCCAAAATTTGAATAAACCTGACAGAGTTGTCACTTCTGGACTTGATTAAGCTCTGTGGGTATTCAGCACCTCTGCAACTAAAATAAATTAATTTCTTAGGAGTGTAAAGGTCTAATTCAGTGTCCAACACAATCCAACTCCTGAAGCAGAGTCCCGAGGCATGTATATATGCTCTCTGTGAATATAGTATGGAACGACTGATAACAAAATTACTGGCTTGCCAATCCTACATTAACCCACTTTAGAGGGATCTTTCTGGGAGATGAGGAAGAAGTATATTGGATCATTATCCCAGCCATCTTTGGAAGAGTGAACTATCCTCTGAGTTACTGACTAAAGGAGTTATCTGCCAACAACTTTTCATTTTGTAGAAAGGGTTTGCATAATTCTTTTTTGTGTTGTCTTTGCAGCATTGAACTTTACATGCTTCTTGTCAAGAATGAGGCAGAATTTAAGACAAGGCAATTGTCTCAGCATCCCGTCACAGCTGCTAGTTGAGAGTGCCTATTGCTCAAATGCTGCATAAGTACTTACCTTGTGATAAGTATAATATCCCAGGTTAGCTTTCCAATACACATGGATACATCTCATAGTCAGTTGTTTGATGAAATCTGAGCTCCAGGCTGAGTGCTTGGATCCTTGACAGTACCACTGTTAGGCCAGTACCCAGCTGGCCTATATGAAACATAGATATCAACTGTGTCAGTAGCCATGCTTCTCTAGCAAATGTCTTGGTCATCATTTTCTGCTGAACCATGACTTGTTCTTGCTTTTTTTATTGTTTGAGTAGGAGTAAGCAGACCTGTAACTGTAACAACTTTCAGGAAGAATATGCCCTTTCTATGTATAATTCCATTGAAGGCTTGGGTTGAGGGGAGTTCCTGGTTCTGCAAGTCATTTTTGGCTCTTAGTTATTCAAAGAATACTTCTGACATGAGCTGGAGGTTGGCTGAGAAAATGTGTAGGGTTCGTGTACCCTGTGTTAGTAAGTCGGGGTTTATCAGGTAGACCTCTAACATTTCTGATGGGTGATCAAGTCTAGGCTAAGTCATCTAAATACAAGCAACTACATACAAAATGTCTAAGCTCCACTACCATTAATGAAGATCTAGTAAATGCAATCAATGAATGTTTCAGCTGACCAGCCACTAGGTACCTACTTTATGGTGAGCTGAATTGCTCTTCAGGCTCCAGTGACTGTAATGGGAGCTTAGAAACCTAGCACACCTGAAAGTACCTAAATTTAGGTTCTTGTGTCAAACTAATTCCTGTACCAAATGTTCCATAGTCAATGAAAAGCAACAGGCAATTTTGAAGAGTACTTCATCTGACCTGTTTTAGAAGTCTGCTTTAGGGAATACATTAATTTCCTCTTATCTATCAGGAAAGTTAGGCTATACCTTTAAGATAGCTATAGAGTTAAGCAATCCTAAAACTAACCAGTTGATTCAATCCCCATATTGTTACAACCAGGACCCAAACTAAAATATAGTTCTGGATATATGTTACCTATTTCTTCAAAAAAGACCTGCAATAAAAAATACACACACACACACCTCTCTCTCTCTCCCTCTCTCTCTCTCTCTCTCTATCTATCTATCTATCTTCAGGCTCTATCAAGGTCAGAAAAAGCTTTTTGTTTTTTTCCTATATCCATATGGATTTTTTATTTTATATAAAATACATAATCAGTGTTGTGCTCATTCCTGTGAGATATTGTCCAAGCTAAAAGTTTAGTAGAACACAAATGGCTGCGTTTCTGTGTCCTGTACATGTAGAGTTAAAAATGTATGTCTCACTTCTGTATTATTAATCAGAACTGCCATGTTTAGTTGTAATACCTCTCTAATTCCTAGAAGGAAGACAAGTCACTGCACAAATTAAAGGTATGAGACCTGCATAGTACTCTGAATGGCAGCGGTTAGAAGGTGAAGGACTAACGAGTTTTGTGGCTCTGGCCCAACGAGTCAATTCACTTTTAATTGAGAAATCCCTTCTTTAATGTCTGGAACATAAGTGGGCATGGAACATTCTGACTTCTCCATTTTTTGTAAACATTAATTTAACATTGCTTTCATTATTCCTTTTGATACCAGCAGACTTCAATATAGTGTAAAATGCCAGAATACTGTCCTCTTTTGTAACTCTAAAGCAATCTTAACTCTTCTGAAATCATGAACACTTGAGCAAAAGGTGTGTGATCAGTAGGACTTTTGTAAGGCAGTCAATATAAATGAAAGAGGTTTGCATTTAATGTAAAACCTGTGTCTACATCAAATGACGCAATGGAAATCAAACATCCCAGAGAAGTAAAAACTCTTCACAGTATGTCTCTGGTGTTTACTCACAGGACTTCAGTCACTAATGAAATTATGATGAAGAATCCCTTTAAGCTTTAATTATTGACATTCACTTGACATTAATTCCTCTTTATTATCTGGTAGATACATGATCCATTTTACTGCTAGGCATTTGATTGTCTTTATAGTTTAACTGTTTTTTTCTGGAATGCACATCAGAAATGTGGATGCACATCCTGCCAGTGCTGGAAAATAAACAAATGAGCTTTATAGGAGCCTAGATTCAGGGAAGCAGAAGTCGGATCCTCTGGTAGCTGTCCCCCACTGAGGGCACAAAAGTTTGCCTGAACTGAGTAAGGTGGATAGAAGCTAGAGGTGCTCAATTATTTCTTTAAAGAAATTTCCCTGGTCTGACAGAGCTCCCAAAACTGATCAGCTGCAGAAACACTGCTGTTTAATCTCTACTGAAGGCTGCCTAAGGAAACAACCAAGATCTATTCAAGAGGGAAAGTAAGCATTGGTTACCTTCCCAAAACATTGAGTTTTACATTTGTCGTGGTTTGGGCCTGGTTGGCAGCCAACCACAATGCAGCAGCTCTCTCTCCCTTCCCCTCCGGCAATGAGAAGGGACAGAGACCCAGGCTTGGGGTTCAAGATAAGACTGGGATGGGGAAAAATTCCCCTTTATGATCACGAGCAAAAGGCAGACTCGTTAGGGGAAGAAAAAAAAAAAAAACCCATACATTTATTACAGACACTAACAACACATAACAGAGTAGGACAGTGAGAAGCATTGCCACATCTTGAGAACACCTTCCCCCCACCCCTCCCTTCTTCCCGGGCTCAGCTCTGCTCCCGATATCTCTACCTCCTCCCCCAGTGGCGCAGGGGCAGGGAATGGGGGTGCAGTCAGTGCTGCCACTTTCTTCCATCTTTGGTGGGCGGAGTTTCTGGAACTTCTTCCCCCTGCTCCATCGTGGTCCCCCTCTCACAGGAGACAGTCTTCCACAAACTTTCTCCGACATGAGTCCCTCCCATGGGCCACAGCGTTCCCCACACTGCTCCATCATGGGTCACCAACTTTCTCCAACTGGATTCCCTCCCACGGCTGCAGCCCTTCCCGAGCTGCTCCGGTGTGGGACTCCCCCACATGCTGCAATCCTTCCAGTGCTGAATTACAGCAGCGGGGCTACCTTTTCCCACAAGACCCCAGCCTTCTTCGGGCACAGAACCTTGATCAATCAGTCAGAAGCCACAGGCCATAAATCAATGTCTGCTCCACTGTAGATCTTCATGGGTGGAGGGGGGGGGCCTCCCTGCCGTCTCACCACAGGATACAGGGGGGTCTCTGCTCCAGCACACCTCCCCCTTCCTTTCTTCCTCTGTTCCTCCACTGACCTTGGTGTTCATGCAGCTGCCACAGCTCCTCCTCACAAGTCCGACTGCCCGTCACCACGTCCCTTCTTAAAGACGTTATTGCAGAGGCACAGCTGATTGGCTCAATTTCCCAAACAGAAGTGGAGCTGACTTGGAGCTGGGGGAGCTTCAAGAAGCTTCTCACAGTGGGCTGCCCCGATAGCCCCCTCCCCTGCCACCAAAAATCTCCACCACTCACTCAACCCAGGACAACATTACATTCTTCTGTAGATCATCTTTCTGGTCACCTTGTCACTAGTGACATGATGTGGACACCTAAATCTTGAAGGTTTCAGACACTCATATAGAGTTGCAATGGTGCCACTTGTTCAATCTTAATCGTCATCTTCTGTAACACCCTCCTGAATATAAATTCTGACATTTTAAAATGACACTCTATCTCACACCTGACTTACCCACCTTTCAGGACCTCTTAAAAATAATTGTTTTGGCTTTATGTCAGGAATGGCAGATTTTGTCCTTAGAGAAATACTTCAACAATTTCACCTATCCCTTTTTTTCCTAATAGAAGGAAAGTGTTGACAGGAGAATGCAGTTTGGTGCTTGGGGCTTTTTTCTCTGTGGATTCAATTCATCAAGGCTTATATGCTTGCTTGTTATGAACACACATATACACAAATCTATTTTTGTATGAAAATAAGTCCCTGATAATTATTTTTAAATGCCTTTTTTTTTTTTTTTTTTTTTTTTTTTAGCTAAGACTCTCTTTATATAGCAATGACAATATGAAGATAAGCCTTAAAGACAAAATGAGACTTCCAGCAGAATAATTAGTTTTCTTGGAACAGCAGGAAAACAACTCAGCTAGAGGGTATAAAAGGGTTGTAAACTACAGGCCTACAAAATAAAACAAAATACCCTCCTCCTGGCTAAACTGATGAGGCAACACACCCCAGTTCCACTTGTAATTTGAATGACTCATCAGGACTTTGCAGTACCACTATGTATTTGTCTACAATGACTTCATAGCTCTTCAATTATGCAGGACCTCTTGGATTCCAAAATCTGATTTAGGAGGGATGCGGTTGCAGGATCTTTTTATAGACCTGGATTTGCAGTGAGCAATCTGTGTTATCAGATGGAGACATGATCAGTGCTCGTGCTTCTCAGGTGGGCAGTGTCACCAGCACTGAGCTGCACTGGAGCATGTTTTTAGAAGTGGAGAATCCTACCAAGGCAAGGTTCATACGATGTGGGGTTGGCAGAGTATGGGGAGCTCTGTGAGCATTTGTGTGTGTGGTTAAATTTGGTTAAAAAAAATTCAGTTGGTAAGCATGGAAAGAGTAAGTCTCTGCATAAGGTTGGATGTGATAATGCTGCATGATGCTGTTGTACACACAGGTTAACTCCACTGGCTCACAGTGATTTTTAATTTGAGGCTAAGACTGGAAAACAGGAAGAAAGAACTCAGGTCTGTGCTTTGGCATCATTGCCTGTACACTTCTGTCAGTGATTAATCAGATAATTGCTCTAGTACAGCAAAATATTTTAGAATAACTCTGCTCTAATTGTTCATAATGAAATTTTGTCTCAGCAAATGTGCCAAAGATCAGTGCCAAGATTTTTGATGTTAGCTTACAGTCCGTGAACAGCACAGATTAGAGAAATCCTTTTATGTTTACTAAAAAGAATGCATGGATTTTTATGATGTAGAAAGGCTAATATTTTATTTCTCTGATTATAATCTTACACCTACCCTAACTTCTGGTTTTATAGGCTGGATTTAGCAAATGAGCTTTTGTTCATTAATAAAATGAACATCTCACAAAAGGCCATCTGTCCCAGAATGGGACATGATGTCTGGTCTCCTTCATATGGCATCTTAATAGTGATACACGAAGCAGGAGAGCCAATGGCTGTGTTTCTTTATACCTGACAGGACATGTGAGTCTGCCTGGAGTCAACAGTGCTTCAGATACAGAATGGCTGGAAGTCATTCTTATTAATGAAACTGCAGAGAGCTCTGCAGCTACATCTCGCCATGAGCATTATTTCAGCAGCTTTATTTCAGGAATAAGACATTTCCTTTGCAGAATTACCTTTTTCTTGCTGCAAGGAGCTCTATAGCTAGTCATTATTCAGTCTTTTAATTTCTAAGGTGTGTTACTATGTGCACGCAAGTCTCTGTGCGTTGAAGCCTAAACTCAAGCCAGATTTGCATACGTATAACTCGGAGCAAACCAGTGTGGAGAAAACAACCTGCAACTCCTATTCACAACAATAACTGAATTCAAAACCACCAGCCTGCTAATCTTAGGGAGAACAGGAACCTAAATACCACCCAGCTGTAGCTTCACTTGGCTGCAGCTCTTGCCTGAGACTCAGAGGAGTGGGGCAGCTCTCCCCACGTGTCACCTCCAAGGGTCTGTGTGGCTGTGCAGTGAACCGGGGTGGGAGGTGGCCCTGTTCCCCTGTAACTGCATTGCACTTTAGCACCGTGCTTTGGTTTGGCCCCCACACAGCCAAAGCTCTGCCAGCTCTAGACACTGAGCAGAGCTGGACAGAAGGGGCCTGGGGAGATGGGAGGTCACCAGCTGCTTTAGGGATGGGGGGAAGATAATATTGTCTTAAAGCAAGTTTTTGAACAGCAGCCTGAGGCGATGGCTCTGAGAACAATATTTTTTTCTCCCTGGTTCCCTCGAGGGCACAATGCAAACAGGGGCAGCAAGCAGGGAGGGGGGGTGGGGGGGTGGGGAGGAGGTGTGTTTGCATGTCTGCAGGGATCTGCAACACAACTGGGCTGGCACAACTGGTGCATCGCCTGTGGGTGGGAATAGATGAGACAAGAGCCCTGTGTGCTGGTGCTGCTGCAGGAAAGAATGAAACATGGAGATAAACCTGAAGCTTTGGAAATGCATACCCATGGGCTGGGTCCTCAGCTGACTGGAAACTGTCAGTGGGGAAGCAGAAAACATGACTGTTGGCAACTTCTGCTCCCTTCCGCAGGCTCTAGAGATATGATAGGTTCAGGGAAGTAGAGCCTTGGTGACCCCTGCCCAAGGAGCAGCACCTGAGGAGCAGCATCTTGCCTGTGAACTCTGGGTTTCTGAAAAGTCTTCCCTGCTTTGCAGAAAGATGTTCATCCAACGCACTGGAACAACTTGGCTGTGATTTTGGGTTTCCCTGGCAGAGTGTGATGAAAAAGGGCTGCATCTGTAACAACTGCTGGAGCTGGCCTCTGCTTTTAATGGGGTTTTTCTCTCTCCCTTTCAGACCATCCTTGCTCACAAACATGGCACTACACCTGGCCTTCGATGCTGGTGTTGCCTGCAGCCCAAAGGTTGAAGCAGTGTGGAGCTGCTGCAGTCAGAGCACTCCGCTAGGTGACATTCTCTTGCCACAAGGCAGGGGCAAGAGGCAGTGAATTATAGTGAACAGCACGTCGCTGCAGCTTGTTTGGGATGGATCCAAAGCCCGTTAAAGCAATGGAAAGGCTCCATTTTTTCATGTTTTTTTAGAAACTATTATCCTTTATTTCTGTCAGGACTCTTGTTTCACAGTAGATGGCGTGTACTGTCACATATCACTAAGAAGAAGCAGCAAGTACCTAAAGGTGCATATTCAAATGTGCCTTATCTGGCCAAATCACATAAAGCTATTTCTGGACAAATTTTTCTTCAGACTACTGCTCTGTGTTTTTCTCAACAGTTTACAGCCTTCCCTTCTGAAGTAAAAATCTCTGATTTAGGGCTTACTGGCACTCTGAAAAATGCCTGTTATGCTATATATATTGTCTAACAAAATAATCACAAGTGTTCTGGAAAATAACTTTCACTTAAAGGTATTTCAAGCGAGTCACAAGTTAATCAAACATGTTATGATTCTCGAGTGTGTGAGTTATTGCTGCTAGTTACCTCTCAGCTAACGAAGAGCACAGCTGTGTGGGTTTTTAAATTGAATAAAGCTGCCTGTTGCTGCATGTCTGATCCCCAAAGAGGAGGGTGAGCCCAACCCTGTGTATGTTAATCAGCTCCCTTCCTGCTGTCCATTAAAATGCTCTATACTATAAAGGCACAAGTACTATGCATAAAGGTGCTTGTTCTTTTGGGTCTCTTCAGGTCATATTGTATAAGTGATAGAAAGCTCCAGCTACCTTAAATACCCACTATTTTGGAACAGAAAGCTAAGATCAATCAACCCAACGTGATACTTTTAGCTAGAAGAGAATAAAGCACAAGCACTAGGAGATGGAGTGGTCCCTGCTGCACTGAGCTGTGTGATCTCCAGGGGGCCCGTTTGCCATGTGAGAGGAGGCAACATCCTTGTATCTTGATGTAAATCCCCAGAATTGTCTATTTACTCAGTCCTCTGTCTGAGTGTTAATATTCCCTCTTGCCAAGTGCTCACTTGAAAGCCAAGAAGAGACACCCCCTTCTTCAAGCAGGGAGAGCCACCAGCACTCATTCAGAGTTATATCTCTCTCTCAGATTCTGTTACAGTTCCTCTCAGAAAAAATATTCATCAGGTTAAACGATAAACCTGCTGGTTTTGTTAGGAGAGCAGGAAGGACAGCTCTTCTCTGCACCACAGGCAGTCACTTTGTTCCCAGTCAGGATGAAGATTAATCCAGAGGAACAGCTGAGGATGCTCTGCCAGCAGCAGAGGAAAAAATCTATCTGCTATTTCATCCAGTGAGATCAGTCCCTGAACTGGGATCCCTTTGAGCCCAAAATCATCTTGCTGTTTGGCCTCCAGGTGCTGCCATCTACTGTTGGGTATCCGCATCCCCTCTGCAGATAGAGTTTTCTCATTTCTGATGAGGAAAATAAATATTGGCACAAAATTGGGCAGAGAAAGGGAGAATAAGAAAACACAAAAGCTTCAAGGGAAGAAAGGACAACATAGGGTTGACCAAAATCTTGCAAGACCAGTGCTTGTCCTGCTGCTCTTTGCCAGTGGGCATGAGAGAGGGTTGAAGACCCAACTTGCCCATTATGTCCATGCTGGGTCCTCTGTAAGAGGGAAGATGTTGTTGCTCAAGTAAAAAAGTATGTCAGACTGCAGGGTCATTGCCTGAGACTGGCACAGAGTGATGGCCACTCAGGCTGTATGAAGTGAATAAAGTCTTATAAACATCTTTCTCTAAGCCTATAAACTTTATGTGATGTATTCCTATATGTGATTCTGTATGTGATGTTGATCATAGGGGAGACACAAAGCATTATTCACAGAACAAATTCATACAATACAGGAAAACAGTTTTGAATAACTTTTGTATCTTAGGCTAATAATTTCAGTTTTGGGCTCCGGCAATACAAATGCAGAGAAGACCTTTGTAACAATTGTAATAAATGCAGGTTTTACTTTTTCCTCATGAAACAATGTTTCGTGCTTCAGTTTTCTTCATAGTCCCTCTGGCTTTCTTGCATGTACTAAGAACTCCTCCTCCTTACCATTCAGACGTGAAACCAGAAGGTCTGCATGAGGTCAAGTAGATTAGCTGAATAAATCAAGTTAGGAAATGAAGAATCATCACTCTTCAAAGCAGGCTTGTGACAGAAGAAAAGCATTTCTCTTCATTATTTGATTTTTATAATCAAATACATTCAAAATGCTAGTCTTGAAAAAAAATCAATCATCTAGAAGTCAAGCTAAGTTTCTGACGCTATTTTGTTAAATGTACTTGCATGGGCAGGATACATGTGGCTTTGAGTCTTTACTTAACTGTATCAGCTGCGGCAGCAGTTGGAGGCTGCAAAGACTTGCAGTGATAACATCTCCAGGGATGGGGAGCTGACACAGGTACTTGTGATAACTTCTGAAAGAGTGGTGCGCTGGCACAGAGCTCTCCATTTGAACTGGAGGCTGTTTCCACATGTCTCCATGCCTCTGAAAGACATAGCTGATGCCTTTTGCAACCCCTGGGTGCGAAACATAAATAACCAATTAGCTCTGGGGTTCGTGCTGCCTCCCATGCAGAAATGGGAGGACAGATGGCAGCTCCCAGCCATCCCCATGCAGGAGCTACGAGATCAACCCAGCCTGGCTATTGCCTTTCTCTGTAAACTGTAGCTGGAGAACTATCTGGACTGAAATAATTACTGTTTTAAATTGACAGGGCAAGATTGTCAAGAAACAGAATGCAAAATGTTAGAAAATTAATTTTCATTCATACCCTGGGCAAAGGTTTGGTTTCACCTTTCTCAGACATGTGACTGGTTATACAGCTTTAATTATTTGATAAGACAAGATACTTCTTGTACCAAGAAGCTTAAAACTTAAATTGACAGAACAGAAAATAATTAGAAACTAGGTTCCAGAGAGATTCACTAGGTCTTTACTTAGCTGAAACCTGATGTCAGGAAGCTCTGTTGACTGCCATAAACTCAGCTCCCATTTGCAGAAGGGAGCATTTATGACACCAATGGAAGGAGAACTGGACTTTTGCTTGTACAGGTATCATATGTGCAGATGTTTTGCAGGTGCAAGTAAAATGTCACTGTTGTTGAATTTCGATACAATTATGCCATTTTCTCACCTTCTAAAACCCTTGGGATTGGAAACTAATAATCTTATTATTTGGAAATTTTGGGGTTTGTGAACTATATTATCATACTACCACAAAATAAAACTGCTTTTATGCTGTGAAATGCAGAACACATGCAGAAAAAATATGCTTACTTGAAACAATTTATTTGTGTTTCATAAAATACTTTACAAGATGTTTATTCGTAAGTATGGTATAAAGCTTTTTCAAATTTAAAAATCAGAAAGTGGAACAAGTGACTGCTTTAAAAAGATCTGCTCACTTGCCCTCCTTCTACCAGAAAACGTGAACAGAACGGGAAGCATCCTCATAAACAGAGGTCTGTGAACAGTGAAGACTGGCAGGGTAAATTTGCAAAGCTTTGGGCAGAATAGAAAGGAAATTTGCAGTCCCCAGAAGAGGTGGCTTTGCAAGAACCAGTTATATGTTCAGCTCTCATTTCCTGGCATATAAACCTTCAGTCCAGAGAGATCCTACACTGCAAGTGGTGTTAGCTTAGTTGTCATCTGTACAGCTCTTCTGTATGCAAGTCAAAGCTGCTTTTGGTATTCACAGTCTGCTGCTAAAGTTGGTTAATGAGGAAACCCATTGATCTGTAGCATTTTCTTTTAAGAGTTTAAAAGCAGAAGAGAACTCTGTGAATGAAGTGATTGCTCCCCTCTAGTTTAACATGACAGCTTTCTCATCTTCTCTCCCCTGCCTACCCTGTTCCTGGTATGTCGCACTCTGGAGGTTGCAAACATGAAGTGAGAGAAGCTCCACTTCTGTTCACCAGAGTTGCAAATACCTTTCACCTTTCTGAGCATGTGACTAGTTATGCAAAATTAATTATCTGATAAGTTTGAAATTTCTTACTATCTCCTGAAACTAAAATTTGATTTCTGCATTTCAATAGAAATATGAAAATCTTGCCTGTGGGGTTCTGGCAAACTACAAACTGCTTACAGAAGAATCTTTCTGTAACCAACAGCGATTCTCACTGCATTGCAATATAAATCATGTTGTTAGGTCTATTGCAAATCTTGGTAAAACTAAAGAGAGGGAGCCTGACTCTGCCTTTGCACCGGCCTGGGATGGGTAAGTCCTCACTGCTGCTGGTGCTGCTGTGCTGCTCTAGATCTGCCTTTGGGAAGGAATGAGCGGTACCAGAGAGAGGAGCTGCTGTTGTTCAACATTCTAAATATATATGCTTTATATTGGGGATTTCAACTGAAAAATTATTCATAACAAGAAAAGAAGCGTGAGGAATATTAACTTAATTACCCATTAGATCAATAATGCTGATTTTTCATTACAGAAAATGTATTGAGATGTAAAACTGATTACTTCCATTTGACCATTTCTGCATTTTGAATTTTTTACATTTACAAAACACGAAATGTAAACTTCTCATCTGCAAGGCCACCGAAACGCAAGTGTTTTCCTAGTTTAAGTGATGAGATTGATTCATGCTTTTTGTATATGACATCAAGATAAAGTGCATTGATCTTCACAGTAAAAGGATTGACTACTAGGTCTGGTTCTGCTTTCACTGTGAGCAGAAGTGGCACAAGCAGACCAAAACATTTCTTTTACTGCAGTGTGAGCATACAAGTGACAGAGCACAACAAACTAGTCAAAACCCACCAGATTAAATCCCCTGTTTGCTAAACAGATTTTTATTTAATTCTTGGACTACACATGGCTCAAAACTGCCGTCTACAATCTGGAATAAGGGTGACTTTCCCCCTCCCCAAAGCATCAACACTTTGGAAACACTGTTTAAGTGTAATTCCCACAGCAATCGATCCTGTGTTCATTTCACTGTTTGGAAGTAACCACCAGTGACTTCAGGACAAGCAAGCTATGCCTTGGCAAAAAGAATTTAATCCAAATACCCTCTTTCCTGGCACTGACAACCACACTGTAATGACCTTAAGGAAGCTACTCTAACTTCCCTGTGTCTGAGAAGCAATCTATGGAACTTCATGAGTTTGTGTGCTGTGGACTAGAAATGCCTGCTATTGGCTGTCGTTGTCAAGCAGTTCACAGCGGTTCCTAAAGACCAGAAATGCAATGTGTTGCATAGTACAGCCCATCTTATTGGATGTATTATTATTAGGTATTATTTCAACAGGTATTATTAAACGCTCTTCATTGTGCCAATTGTATTATCAGTAATTTTACCGTCTGTCCTCATAGTTCTCATAGTTTCATTTTGATTTATTGCTAAGTGATGGGAATTGGGGCATTTGATACAGACTTGGCACTTTGTCATTATCAAATTAATGCTTTGTTCAAGTTTAATTGTGCAACTTCTTCATATGTGAGTCCAATTCTGAAAGGACTCTCAGGTGGAGAGCCTCCCTTTGTGTCCATCACTACTCGGGCACATTCTCTTTCTCCAGGCTTTTGAAGTAATATGCATCTTACTTACTGGCTGGAAGATGAGGTTTCCCAGCATTGCAGGACCTCACTTAAAGGGATAGTATTTTTTTTGATGTTAGGTATTAATTTAAAATTTTCCCCAGACTGCATTAAAGACAAAGTTTTTCTTGATTTTTAATGGTTTTCTGCTAAAAGCTTATCTTGAGCCTCTGTTTTCATCTTCTTTAGTCTCGTTTCATTCTGCATAATCAAATTTCAGGGGGTAAAAGTTTTCCCTTTCTCAAGTTCTCTGTGCCAACACTCATGGGTGATTTCATGCCAGTAGCATGAAGCTGCCAAACCACACAGAAAAGCTGTATCTTCTGAGCAGCCTCAAGCAGTGAAGCTTTGGTCTCTGTGATGACAAGTAACATATTGCTTATTAAGGATAATATCTTGCCAGCTCCCATCCCTCATTCTTTTGCTTTCTGCAGTTGCAGAGCTAGTGAAACCAGGCTTGTCTGTCAGCTAGTCAGCCTTTTTTTTGGTTTGTTTTTTTTTTTTTTTTTTAATCTGCTCAGTTGTATATCAGAAAGTTTCAGAGTGCAGTAACTATTCATCAGGGGAGCAGGCCAGTCAAAACTGCAGACTGTGGCCATGCTGGTAAGAGCAGTACCAAGTCCTGGATGCACATGCTGGACCATAACTGCCTTTGTGGTTAAACTGCTGGGGCCATCCCTGGCATTGAGGACCATTCCAAAAGATGGCTTGGATGCAGCCACCCTACTTTGAAGGCTAATCATGTTTAGTTGCATGGAGATGGCCAGACCATTTCACCTAGCCACAGGAAAGTGTAGGAACAACCTCTGAGCAGTCAGGGGTGACTGATCTCTTGCTCAACCTTTGGTAATTCCTTAGGGCTGAGCACAAGATTAGTCCAGTGCATGGGACCTTCTCAGAGGGGTCTCAGCTGAGCAGAACTCATTCATTTTAAAGCCTGCTCAGCAATGACATCTCCTTTTTCGTATTGACATCATGAAATTGAAGATCTAGGTTCAGTTTCTACCTCTTCCTGAATTGGAGGAGATCTGCATCCCCCTTCCTGCTTCTAGCTAAGCACTCTGCCCACCGGGCATGTATGCCAGCAGCCACCTTCCTTGTCTCTGAAGCAAGGTGCCTATGCACAGATCACAGCAGGAGAACCTAATGAGATGGAAGTCACACCACACCATAGTGCTTCAGAGCGTTAGGCTGATGGTGTGGAGATCAGAGAGAGCTGAAATCTCCTCCCCAGGCTCACCTTTGAGGAATGAAAACACCCATAATGTCTGTGCTTTCTTTGGGCTCTAGCTTAGGCTGTCAGCATGCCATTTCTGGGGTTAAGGTTAAACATTTGGGAGTTAAAGCAACTCCTTGCATTATTCCCAGGTCACAACAAATTTCTGGCAAGAGCTGGTTTCTGGCTCCTTAACTTGTACGGTCAGGTTTGCACATATCAATGCCTAGTCTAGGTGGTCACTTAATTTTCCAGGTTATGCTAAAATTTACACCGAAGTTCTGTCTAAAACGTTGAAGTGGATTGTCTGAATATTGTCAGGAGGTAAATGGGAACTTTAGGTGACTTGTTAAAAAAGAAAAAAAAAAAGTGGAAATCATGGGGCACAGAGAATTCCAAACAGGACATTAAATGTCAGTGAAGCAAACTGGAACTCACCAAACCTTGCAGCTCTCTGGCTGCTTCCAACAAGAATATATTTGCAGTAAAATGTCGGGCTGATGTTATGATATGCCTTTTTTGTTGTTGTTTTTTACTTAGGTTTGGCAAAGATTTATTGTCAGCTGCTTTTACTCTATATTGTTGACATTTTGAAATAGAAGAATGTATTCTTAATTTGGGTCGTTTTTATTAATTCGGCAGCTTACTTATGAAAGACACTACTGAGACTATAAAACTGATCTTCACAAAAGCCATTTGTGAATTGAGCTAGTAAACTAAAATAGATCCTACCAAAACAAATTGAATAATACAGAAATGTTTGTCAAAGCCAAAAGTCAGGACTTAATATGACATGCTGCCAAAATAACTGTACATGTTTACACAGTTGATTCATTGAGAAATACTAGGGAAGAGTTGAAAAGACAATCACAAATAACATATTTTGAATTTTTTTTCATAGAATCATAGAGTTGTTTAGGTTGGAAAAGACCTTTAAGCTCATTGCGTCCAACTGTAAACCTAACACTGCCAAGGCCACCACTAAAATACGTCCCTAAGCACCACATCTACACGTCTTTTAATTATCTCCAGGGATGGTGACTCAGCCAGTTCCCTGGGCAGCCTGTTCCAATGCTTGATAACCCTTTCAGTGAAGAAATTGTTCCAAATATCCAATCTAAACCTCCCCTGGTGCAACTTGAAGCCATTTCATCTTGTCCAATTGCTTGTTAGTTGAGAAAAGAGACTGATACCCATCTTGCTACAACCTCCTTTCAGGTAGTTGTAGAGAGTGGTTAGGTCTCCCCTCAGCCTCATTTTCTCCAGGCTAAACAGCCCCAGTTCCCTCGGCCGCTCCTCATAAGACTTTAGCTCCAGACCCTTCACCAGCTTTGCTGCCCTTTGGACATGCTCCAGCACCTCAATGTCTTTCTTACAGTGAGGGGCCCAAAACTGAACACAGTATTTGAGGTGTGGCCTCACCAGCGTCAAGTACAAGGGGACAATCACTTCCCTAGTCCTTCTGACAAGAGTTTATGATAAAACCCAGGATGTTTTTGGCCTTCTTGGCCACTTGAGCACACTGCCAGCTCATTCAGCTGGCTGTTGACCAACACCCCCAGGTCCTTTTCTGCCAGGCAACTTTCCAGCCACTCTTCCCCAAGCCTGTAGTGTTGCATAGGGTTGTTGTGACCCAAGTGCAGGACCCGGCACTCAGCCTTGTTGAACCTCATTCAAATGGCCTTGGCCCATTGATCCAGCCCGTCAGATCCCTCTGTAGAGCCTTCGTACCCTCAAGCGGATCAATACTCCTACCCAACCTGGTGTCATCTGCAGACTTACTGAGGGTGCACTCGATCCCCTCGTCCAGATCACTGATAAATATATTAAACACCTGGCCCCAATACTGAGTCCTGGGGAACACCTTTTGTGACTGTCTGCCAACTAGATTTAACTCTGTTCACCTGTCTTTGGATCTGGACATCCAGCCAGTATTATATCCAGTGAACAGTATGCCTGTCCAAGCCAGTTTCTCCAGAATGCTGTGGGAAATGGTGTCAAAGGCTCTACTGAAGTCTAGGTAGGCAACATCCACATTCTTTACCTCATCCACTAAGCGGGTTACCTTGTCATAGGAGATCAGGTTAGTCAAGCAGGACCTGCCTTTCATAAACCCGTGCTGACTGTGCCTGATCACCTGGTTATCCTGTACATGCCATGTGACAGCACTCAAGATCATCTACTCCATAACCTTCCCTGGCACCAAGGTTAGACTGACAGGCCTGTAGTTTCCTGGATACTCAGATATTCCTGGATATTCAGACTGCTAAAGCAATTGTTTACAACTGAAATAGAAAGAAATTTCAAATGAAACTGTGGAAAATGTTGCTTAGGTAGTACACAAAAGGGAATTTGTTAAGCTGTACAGAAGAAGTGTAGAAGTGTGCCATTCCAATTGCACTGTCATCTCCTCTGGTCTGAATTCTTTTGAAATTACAGAAAACAATAAAAAATTAGGTTTTGCTACATGTTAAGAAATTATTAACTTCAAAGATCCATGAAAGAAGATGAGGTAGCCATAAAAGGTTGTATCTGCAAGATCAGGACCAGTAAGTCATGCCTTTCTAATATTTCACTTTTTGCACACCATTCTGGTATCTGCTGAGCAACACTATGAATTTCTAACCACCTGGTAGCTATCCTTGTCCACTTACTGGATAAAACTGATTGGGACTTGGAAAGCTTTGCACCAGTTCGAGGTTCCGCACAAGATTTTGTGTCAGTCATTTCTATGAATTAAGATAGTTACTTAACAACTCATGTCCCATTGTTTCCATCTCTACTCTGGGCAGCACAACACATCCCAGACAGGCTTAGTTCAAGACTGAGCCCTCCATCCCAGTGTCCATGTGTGAGTGCCTGCAGGCGTATGCAGCTCAGTTCAGGTGACCAGAAGAGGTGCCTGGAGCCTTTTGAGATACTTTAGGGTACCTGAAACATGAGAATTTCATATGTATGACACATAAAATGTAGGGGGCCTGTGGGGTGTCCTAGGGCATCTCAGATGGCTCTAGACACTTATGTTTAAGGATCTGAATCACAGTCTGGATCTGTGTTGACTGTAATGGAAATTTGGAAGCACACGCAGACATCCACATGCTGACTCCTCAATTTAGGTGTTTTGAATCATAACCTGCCTAGTTTTTCACACTTCTCTGTCCCGTTGAAAAAAACAAAAGCATTCAATCTTACACAATTACATGAACCACCCACCATGCTGCTTCTCCTTTGCCTATCACTATGGTACTCACCTTCTTGCTTGGAAACTCTCCTTTGAGTGATCCCCAAAGCACTGGGACAGCCTGGAGCACACAGCCACTTCTGCCAGAAATATTAAGTAACCCTTGATGGGTGAGCTCACAGACCACAACCTGATAGAGAAAATCCCCTTCTTCAGAGAGAGAGAAATAGTTACACAGGGAGGGACAAAATATTTTAAATGTTAAGGTTTGGGCTGGTTGCAGGCCTGGGTAAGTTTGGACCATTTCCTAGTGTAGCCAGCCTGCTTAACACAGTGCTTGTTCCTTGCCTCAGGGAAGCTGATATTAGATCCCTGCTAACAGAAGCCACCTTATATTTAATTCAGTTTTATTATTAACTAGTAGTAGCATAAGTGATAATTATTAAAGAGAGAATTGGGAATAGATGACTACAGAGGCCAATTTATTTCTTAGCCATCATGTTACTGTAGAATTCTAAAGGGCAAAAATTATCAATCATGTTTCTAACACACTTTCCCTGACAAGAGAGTCTATCTGAAGAAATATACGGGACAAACAAGAAAATATATTCAGGGTAAGTCCCAGGAGATATCTAACTACTCCTGGAATTAAAAATGGGTACTGCAGGCTGCATGGCAAATTACTGAGACAGTTACAGTGTGATGAGGTCTCCCAAAAAATACTTTCTTAATTATGCTGGAAAAACATGTTTAAATCATCAGCATGCTAACATGTCTGGTGGTTATTTGGAACACTGATTTGACCTTCTGTGATGAACACACGTAGCCAGTTAATCTGTTATTCCTAAAGACTCTCATATCCAAAATCCAGCCCTTCTCCCTTTGAAGGGATGAGGGAAGTCTCTGGTACTCTGTTCCATTTACATGACACTCTGGAAAGAGTACAGAGCCAAACGTTCCGTTCGAAAGCTTTGAAAAGACAGGCTTTTTAGTATTTACTGTAATCACTCCTCATTAACTTGAAATAGGATTATGGAAGCACTGGACAAAGGAAATACATTGTGTGGGATGAAGTCACAAAATAAAATTAACCAAAGCAAATACTTTGTTTCCTTGATTTCCTATGTTCTTAAATTTGTAAGAAACTTGGAAAAGAACAGAATACGCAATATGTAAAAAAATAAAAATCCATCATCGTTCTGTAGAAACATAAGAGTGATAGTAAAAAGGGGTTTCTCCTTCCACGGCTGATTTAAATAATTTGTTTTCTCACCCACTTAGCTTTTTTTATGTTTCACTTAACAAAAATGTTTAAAATAACTGAGCACCTTTCTGTGTTTTTCATTTACACAAACAAAATACCCTGGAGAAATGAAGACAAATTGTCAAAATCATATCAGGTAAGAGTGAAATCTGACTGAAGACAGGATTTTGGATCATGGTTAAGAGATTCTTTCCAGCATTGTACTCACTGTTTTGTAACTAATTTTGACTTTTTGACTGTAAATACAAAACGTTCTAAAAGAGCTTGAGCTGCAGGTGATACAATAGCTCTTCCTTTGGTGAAAGTAGAAAAACTGCTTGAAGCCTTTTGATGTGGAGGTGACACAGATTAGTCAGGGCCCTGTCTCACACTCAGGATCATGCTCTGACTGAACATTCCCGAACCCACATTTTTATTACCTAAAATATGACTTTGCAGACTGAGTTCTTCCTTGTCCTGGTTGGGGCTGGCCTAGAGTTCCCGTTGGTCTGGCAGCGGGAGGAGCTGCAGCCCCCTGAGACCCCAGGGGCTCCCCAGGCCCCAGTGCCCTCACCTGTGTGCGGGGGCGGGGGGAGCACAGCTGGAGGGCTGGGCCCCGATTGGCCGATAGTCTGTGTCATGTGACCTTGTGCTCACTATATAAAGGCAGGAGTGGGCCAGGAGAGGCTCTCACTTCTGGGAGTGTGGCTGCTGTGACTTTGTGTTCGGGATCACCAGCTGGGAGCAGGTGGGTGTTGGTCGGTGGGTGGTGAGCAGCTGTATGGTACATTACCTGTTGATACTGCTGTCAGCGTGTTATTCTGTCACTGCTATTAAACTGTTTTTATCTCAACCCACGAGTCTCCCTTTGCCCTTCTGATTCCCTCCCCATTCCCAAGTGGGGGGAGGGTGGGTGAGCGAGCAACTGTGTGGCGTTTAGCTGCTGAGTAGGCTCAAACCACAACATTTCTAAAGAGCCTAGAAGAGTAAGTCTCCTCACTGAATTTCATTGCCTAGTCAAGTGTCTGTGTGTGTCAGTGCGCTCCAAGTGCTGAACTAATGCTCATCATCATGTGTTTTGTTTTTCTTTCCTTGTGCAACATTGGAGTCTTCTATGGAAAGCCAAAGGTTGTCTCAGATCACTGTTGGATCTTTTATGAATCCAGTGGAAGCATTCAAAAAAAAAAAAGACACTCCTGTGGATGGCTGATCAATTACCAGTTTGGTCCAGTACAAAGGTAATACCAGCCCTGTTGGAATTGAAATCCTGCTGACTTTGCATTAGTGTGGATTAGGGAGCACTCAGGAGATCAGGTTGTGCAGCTCCAAGATGGTCACACTGCCTGGAGGATAGTCACTCATTGAATTGTTAAAGTTCATAAAAATGTAACTTCACCTTAAAATTTGCTAAGCAGGAAAAAGACTTCTTGCCTGATGCAAGTGTGTTTCCTTACCTGAAGAAAAACAGGTATTTTGTAAAATCTATGCCACTGAAAACCTGGCAGCTGTGTTAAATTATAGTTCAGGATCTCATTGATCACTCTAGCATAGTAGACAGAATTGCTTGTTTCAGCAGATAGATCTGCTTAGGCAAGTGTTTTCCTCCCCACCCTCCAAAACCCCCAAATCTCACTCAGCTGCATCCAAACCATCCACTTCTTCAGGGAACCTGCTAACAGCGTGTCTGGTGTGGGGTCCATGACTGAACAAAAGACTTCCGTTGGATTAGGAGCAGAGACTTTGTTGCTTAGGCTGGAATTAAGTGTCCTGATAATGCATAAGTGATCATTGCAGTATCCTTATGCAAGTTGCCCATGCTGTTTTTGTGTGGGGATAAAAACGATGATTCATCTGTCCGTGCACCCTGTCAGGCAGGAGGAGGAAGAGTGTCAGAGAACAAGAGAAATGGTTTGTTCATGATGATGCCAGCACCAAGTTTACTCACTGAAGCTGCCAAGACTAGCACACATGTTGAGTAAAGCAGCTTTCTTCATCAGGAAATTTGTATCATTTGCCAATAAGAAGATTCAGTGGAGAATTTCCCTGAAGATTTTGAGAACACCATTTTCCAGAGGGTGATTGGCAATCTAGGATTTTCCCCTTCACCCTTCTGTAGAGAAATAACAAGGCCTGATGGAGAGGCCTGCCTAGTTAAACTGCATTTACTTCCACAGATTCAGAGAGATTGCTATAGGATATTTAAGGATAAAAGAGGAAGTTCACCGAAAAACTTACAAGACAGCAGTGATTTTGCTTTCTTCTCAGTTACAAAAAGAGAAACCCACAAGAAGTCATTAAAATTCCCCTCCAGCATCAAAGACAGCTTGTGTGAAAGGATAATTGACTTTTCAATCTAAGTTATTTTTCACTGGAGAGCTTTTTGAGTTGACTGGTTTGTTGGTCAAGGTTCCTGAAGCAACCTGTCCTATTTCCAGCCCATGCTGGAGTAATGAAGCTTCCCCCCATTCCTTTTTAAGATAGGTTTCATAATTGTGTTTGTGCATGTATCTATCACAAGGTTCGACTCCTCTCCTCCTTTTTATAGGTTAATGTTGGTTATTATCTCTTTCTATGGGCTATTATCTCTTTCTATTGGTTAATATTTCTGCCCCACATCATAATTAACACGTGTGGCTTCAGGCAGCTTGTTCTTTTTATTCCAACCATCTAAAAGCACAGTGGTGTAATTTTAGACACAATGCACTGAGAAAAACTATAATAATATATTATATAATATTTCATTGTCATCAAGATTGAAAAAATTGCACATAACATATTAAAAATATAAGATAATGAGAGTGTCAAAGTTGCAGAAACCCTATTTATCTTGTTAAAATTAAGAGAATTTGATGGCAGTAGATCACAGCTTGTTCTACCTGGGAGCAAGGAGGATGCTCTGAAAACTGCGGATCAGCAATAAGGCTCCTTGGGCAGTGCAGTTAAAATGTGTAATCCATCATTAAACTGTATACAGAGCTACAGTCTAATGTTTAGAAAAGGTGAATCTTTTTTTTTTATTTGCTGCACTTACAGAGAAAATCTGGTTTGCCAGGTTTTCAGGTCCCGCATCCAACCTACATATGCAGAAAATACTGTGTACTCACATTAATATACTGAACATAATAATGACAATGAGTACTTTTTTCTCCCCATTTCTACATTCTCATTTCTTACTGTGACTTTTAGTGTATCTACCCTCTGTTTGGGGACCCATTTCATTTTAATGAGGTAGTGCAATGGCAAAGAGACTCAGATGAGCAGCTCATGGGACAGGTCATTAACCTTGTCTTGGTAACATCTTCTCATGTCATCTCACACTGTCGCCATCTGGCTATAATTTAACCTGGGAACATTTCTGAGAGAGCGAGCAAGACACTATGGTCTGCCAAAACTAATAGCTCATTTAGGTACACCAATGCTGTCAATTGGCTCTTGGTACCTCTTTGCTGCCAGTGTATCATCTGCTTCTCTGGACACACCTTCTCTCTGATGATTATCCCTCTTCCCAAAAGACTGGGCTGAGACATTGGCAAAGCAAAGCAGCAATGAGGACATTGTCCAATGGAAGGATGAATCACAGTATTTTATGCTCTAGTTTAATGGTAGACAAATCCCTTTGAAAGGCTTGTGTCATTTTATCTGAGTGTTTGTGGGATTTCTTCCTTCTTTCCTGAGATTCTCCACTGAGATTTTTGCATCTGAGGTTTCAGAACAGTTATATTTTCCATATGAGCCCTTCTTACAATTATCGCAAGGTAAGTGAAAAGGGCTGGACATGGAAAAGAAAGCAGCTGTGTGGTTTTCTGAGCTGATGAGGGCTGCTAGAGGAATAGCAATGTGAATGATGTGCCTGTACAAAGGAACTTCGTTCCTGAGCCAGAGTAGACGTTGCAAGAAAGTGTATGGTCTGTAATATGAAGCTATGGAAATATGACTGAAGAGTTTAGCTGGAGGAAAAGACCAAAAAGTCACAGGCAAAAGTTAACCTGGATTTGCCATGGCAATTTAGAAGCTGCAAAGTGTCAGTTTGGAAAATTGTTTTGATGAAATCTTCAATTACAGCTTCAGGATGATTCAAAAAGAGGAATCTTCCATCTGTTGAACTCTTCAGGATACTTTCCCACCTTTGCCAGGTCCTGCTCTTACTCAGCATCAGGGAACATTTTGGAAATTGGGTGTTTGATTTGTAGAAGAGACAGCAATAAGAATACTAGGGAGAGGTAAAGTCAGATAAAATGAGTTTCTATTTTTTACTCTGCTGTTGACTTTGAAACTTTTGGCAGTTCCTTTAATCTGTTTTTTCTGTATCATGCACAGGCAGAACTGGAAAAGTAGTGATTTTCTCAGGTTTACTTTCCATGTAGAATTTTATTTTTTTCTGTGAACAAAGGATAAAACCATGAAAAATGGCTTTTTCTTTTCCCACACTCATAAACTTTAACTCTCTTCCAGCTTTTGTAGATCTGAGAAATAGTAAGAGAGTGTGAAGAAGAAGAGTAATACATATTTAATTTTTATAATTAACACATTCCCTTTTACATGCTTGACAATGATTTCCAAACACAACACTTTCTCTTGAAAAGTAGCACTTCCAATCCTTTCTTACCATATCACAGCTGGTAAGGCTACAGGTGAAACCCATGTGGAGAGTGCACACACTTTTCAATTCTGCAACAGAAAACTTTGGCAAAAATCTTCCTGACACTTTTATTTATTTTTTTTTTCTTTCTGTTTTTATAAGCTATGCCTCTGTCTGACAAATAGCTTCTCCTTTAAAGCAGACTTTTTTTCCAGTTACACTTCCAGATGAAGCGTATGTTGGAAAAATGTTGTCTGTCTCTCATTGTGGATGTGATAATCTTCTCTGAGGACTCCAATAAGAGGCTTATTGCTTATAAAGAATTCCTCCACCCTGCAGGAGAAGAATTAACCTTAGAAGCCAAATAGACACAGGTTCAGAGAGACAAATTATTGAACCAATAGAAGGCTCTGAAGAGCAAAAGCTAAGGCTCAGGCTAAGATATAGGAATTCATACATGGGCCCCCAGTGCATCATTGACACAATTTGGGTGCCAGCATTCAGGAGAGCAGTCCAGCTCCAAGTTCTAAGCCTGATTAGATCACAAGGAGCTATTTTATTTTAAAAACTCCTTTAGGCACATAAAGTTCTTCAACTGAGTTTGCCCAAAGGTGCTTCTGTCTTCAGTGGCCTGGTTGTTTAGACACATATCACATGCTTAAAATAGTGCATGATCCCCAACCAGAGTTTTTCCATGGCTACGTTGCCAAAGGACTCAGTGTGCTGGGCTGTGCATGGTGTGTCTATGCATAATCTCAGGATGGTGATCTGCTCTGAAGTTGGCAGGTGGTATCAGCCACCTGATTTTGGTTCTACCATCTTGCTGGCTGGCTGAGATGCAGGGTAAACCCTGCTGCTTTCAGGTGCCAGTGACTGGCCATTGTGCTTCCACCCGGAGCAAAGCTTCCTCTTGAAATAAAAAGCACACCTCATTCCTGTGAAGTTGGGACTGTGCGTGATGCAAGTGGATGTGTGAACATGTGGGCTGACCTTTCTGCACCTGTACACACCATGGCCTTCCTGAATCCTATAGCTGCCTCCCAACCAGCGTAATAATGTTAGTGTCTAATTTAAGTTTCCTTATTGAAGCTAACATATCATGATCAAATATGCGAATATCATCTGCAAATGCTGCTTTAAGCTTCCTACACCATATATTGATAGAGCATTTTGGCTGTGGCCAAGTGGCTTGGCTAAAGAAATATGTTAGAAAAATGCCTCCATTTGCCTATCCAGATAATGCAGATCTGGCAAGTGAGTATCTCTCTTCTAGACTGGGTTTTACATAATCATTTCAGTACTCCATTTAATATGCTTGTGTATCTGTGGATAAATCTTGATTGTTCTCAAGTGAAATATTGTGAATCAAATCATGATGACAGAATCTTGACTATTTAATTAATGTGTTAGTATGTATCTGTAATGCTTGATTCCTACAAATGACAAAATTAACAACTTCATTTAACTATGTTGTTCTCAGTGGAAAAGAGCACACTTAAATGCTCCATGGTGCTATTTACACCTGCTTAATTACTTGTATTTACAAATTGTCTAAATTACCTTGCCATAGAGGAGGATGGGGACCACAGTCCATGAATAAAATTAAAGCTTCAGACTTTAAATACCAGTTTGGTGTGCTGCCTTTGTCAGAGGTAATTTGGAGTCTGTTTGCATGAGGAATAATCCATGTCTATGTATGCATCTTCCTGTCCCTGACCTACAGACAACTCAGTTTAGATCAAACTTGTTTTATGTCATGTAAGTAGAGAAAGGGGGAATGTTGTTATTACTATTGTTCTGTTTTGTGGGAGTGAGCAGGAGGCACTGTAACAGTGGGTCCTCTGTCATCTTTGCATTTGGCATATGTGTCCCATGGTAAAACCATTCCTGTCCATCCATTTCCAAACACAATGCTGAAACATGTATCCTCTTCTACTTCTCAGGGAGACTGGTCTTATTTAGACAAGGGCTTAATCTGAATATATTTTGGACCTGGATTTTAAGTTCCTGACTCCTGCACATTTAATGGGCCAAACCAAACTGTAGCTCTATGCTTTTGAATACCATGCTGGGATCCAGATTTCACGGCGAAGTTTGTGACCTGGTGGTTCTGCTGTGCAGCCCTGATCCCCTTTCTGTGACAGGTACCAGGACTAGGTCCTATTTATTGCCTGTGGAAATCAGAACTCAGACTCATGGCCTTTGAGGGCCAGTAAGTTTCTATTTGTTTTAGAAAGGGCAGCAGTTTTAAATGAGGTGTTTTGCATAACTCACACTTCAAGTTCATACCATGTGTTATAAAAGACTGAATTCACCAGTGACAGTGGGAAGGAGAACTACCACCTGGGAAACTATTTTAGTGGGAAAAATTAAAAACATATGTCAGTACCGAATGGATTTTTTTCTGTGATATACTGATTTTGGAATTGGGCTAGAGGAATATAAGGGATTGACCAAATACAATGCAGGCTATAAATTACACATTGTTGTACATACTTAGAAAGTAAAAGTATACTAATAAATCTCTAGAAAATTTGTTATTAATTGTCCCATGAAGTAGCCCAAATCATCTGCTTCCTTCTTGTTTTGTAATACTCTATTTGTAAGAGTGAAGAACATTGAACAAACATGGTTCAGCCATCTTGATGACAACCAGAAAAGATTTTTAAAGGCAAAAGTAGAAGAATAGCTGTCCTTTTATGACCTCTCCTTAGAAATTATATATTAAAAAGTACAGCTCCTCTTCATGGTTCATTAGGAGCAATTATATTCTGTAAATATATTCCAAGACAAAATTGAAGTTCACATATATTCTAAAAATTTTACTGAGTCCTAGATGATAATACTGTTCTATTGATTGAAACCCTCACAGACATGGACATCAATTTATTAGTCTCATTAAAAGAGCAAATGATTTTCTAAAATTATTTTCTATTTATCAAAACAGAATGTATATAAATGTAATGAAATCACATAAAAAATTGAAATGTAAAAATCACAATAAAAGCCTTGTGCTTTATTAGATTTTTTTTTTTTAGGACTTCACATATATGTTTGGTGTAGGCTGCACAGCATTCCTTTTTTTTCCACTCTTGTGAACAATCACAGCTATAACATCTGTGCAAGCTGAAAAAATGAGTATGATAACCAACTCTGAGTAGAATAAGTGAAATTTCTTCAGATGAAACACATGAAAAGCACAACTTTATTCTCTGAAAATAGATAACCAACAGATGATAAGTTTATAAACTGGTGAAGATGTTTAAAACTGGTATATTAGCCTGCAGTCTCCACTGCTGGAGGCAGCTCCTCCTGCACTCCTGTACATCTCCATCCAGGTCTGCTATCTGCAGGATGCAGAAAATTCTTTGTTCAGTTCAAGTTTGTGGGTGCATGTTAAACAGTTAATAACAGCGTTAGTAATACATAGAACTCAAGTAAAATGATGAAGCATTCAGAGCCTTCTCTGTCCCTTCATTCATCCTTGAAACAACCCTTACAGGAGTCAGAAAAGTGTTGCTAGCTTTATTTTTCAGCCAAGAAAATGAGGAAGCAGGGTATTGAGGTGTAAGTGCAGACAACCCTGGGGGACAGAGGAGGTTCCAGCCCAGTGAGACAGCCCTGTCATCCCTCTGAGCAGTCTCAGCACATAGTGTCAAACTGCCCTGGTCAGGGTGCAAGCTCTGAGCACTCAGGTGGTTTTGTCAGCTGGTGTCAGCCGAGCAGGGCCAAATCTCCATGGACATCTCTATCGATTCTTCTTCCTCTCTCTTATCTACATCCTTATCTAGATCTTCTCTATATACAGTGTTATTTTGGATTTATCTTGTAAGCAGTGTAACATGTTACAAAAAATAACAATGAAATGCTCCTACTCTAAGATGAAGGAGTCTTATGTACCTGTGTAATTTTGCTCTGTTTTTATTCCATGTTTCTTCCTTGTATGAGCAAACTCATAGGTGTTTGTGAAAGGAATGTGGCATGAGGCTTAGGACCTGAGCTCTGGGGCTTCTTCTTTTATGTTGCTTTCCCACTGGATCTTTTCTATTTTGTATAAAGCAATTCATATTTGCTGGGCCAGCAAGGAATACTGGTCAGGAATAAGAGACTGACTTGGTACCTACATTATATATTGGGTTGTACAAAGCAGTGTGTCAGGTCTTGGCCCCCAAACAAGCAAAGCACTGGCCTCAGAACTACTGTGTTTTGTGCTAGGAAAGTACCTCAGAATGAAGTCAGGTCAAAGGCAGAGAAACCTGTCTTGAAATAGCCCATAGTGAGGTAGTTGAAGCAGGAATGAGTTTGAACCTGGATATTCTACAAGCCTGATGACTTTCTTCAGCCACAGGACTACTGATAACTTTCGGGTTTTTTGTTTTATTTTGGTTTGGTTTTTTTTAATCAGACGAGAAGTTCTGGGCTGAATCCAAGAAACGATCCTGATGAAAGTTTTGTCTCTTTATTGACCTATTTATCCCAACAATTTTGGCAAAGTGGCAGTCCACAACAAAAAATGTTTCATCAAAAAGCCTCAGGTCAGCTCAACTTTAAACCCCCACACTGAGATTTATGGCATTTGGGTTAAGATGCCCTACAGTAGATCATTTTGCTTCTGTACTTACAGTTAACTGCATGATGCTTTAAAAAAAATTGCAGACCAGAAAAAAATCATAAGTTAAGTTATATGTGCTTTATCACAGGC
Organism: Tyto alba; assembly: GCF_018691265.1. Classification (NCBI taxonomy): domain Eukaryota; kingdom Metazoa; phylum Chordata; class Aves; order Strigiformes; family Tytonidae; genus Tyto; species Tyto alba. The sequence continues at coordinate 35,032,905 of NW_024881316.1, read as the reverse complement.
TCCAGAAACTACCTGCTTGCAAATAGAAGTATTTTTAGAGGCTCCCATTTAGATGAAGGGTCACGGTGCTTGACAGAGCAAGGAGCACGCACCAAGGACACGCAAGGTTACAGCAGAGGAGGTGTCAGTGGCTGGAAAGAGAAGGAGGCATTAAATGGCCTGATTTCATCTTCAAGACCGTTACAGTCTCTTCCCAGCTTCACTGACATATTTTACTGACAAGCCTCTAAACTAATAAGCCTGTGAGGGATAAAATAAGGCTAAAAGAGTATAAACAGTAGGTGTCCTGCCCTGTCACACAAGGTAATCCCTGCAGATGAGTCCTTGGGGGGGTGGTTGTGTTCAAGAAAGTACACATCATGATGAAGGCATGATGCAGCCTGGCAACACTAAGAAGCAGCCTGTTGCTGCTTCAGAAACTCACATTAAAAAAGACCAGCAGCAGAATAAACTACTACTGGTATGGAAAACGATTGTGAAATTACGTGGTATTTAGAGACCTAGCTATGCCGCCAAGCATGCTCTGGTGCTTGTGCTTCACCATTTTCTCACTGAAAAACAAACTGTGATCTATAATGATGCCCTGAGAAGGATTAGAGGAGACAGATTATCATCAGCCCTGCTTACTTCCCACAACCATTAGCAGGAGAGTCCCTGCAGATAGCTGTCTTTTGAGTACTTTGAATTTCCATCAGCAGCAGATGAACTGTGCAAACCACTGAAATAAATTGGTGTTTTTCTTACATATAGGGAGGTCCTGATGTCTGGAAATTAACTAAAATAATTCCAAATCCTCTGCAGAGGTGGTAAGAGAGTGAAAAACATTTCTGATCATATGGAAATTCTACAATGTGTCTCGTGTGTTTGAGCTCTCTTTGAGCTTCTTCAATTTTCCAGTAGGAACACTGTATTAGTATTAACTGAATATTGAGGTTTAGGGTATGAATGAAATTGTCTTGAAAACCAAATAAAATAGTTTGTGGAAAGAACTAAAGTGGTGTATTGTCCATTTAGGGATGCTGGGCTGGAGGTTTGTGCAAATAGAAGATGACAAGTAGTGGAACATACCCCAGGTTGGGGGGAACATAGGGAAAGCCGTTCATTTTGTCATCCTAAGCATTAAGAACTGTGAATTGAGAACAAGAAAATGTAAATTCTATCTGTGGATTTTCTTTGTACACAATAGTATAAGAAAAGCTACATCCAAGCAAACTATTTTCTCTCCTTGCTTGCTTTCTACTTGAACACTTCAGTTAACCAAAGTGGACATCCCCATGTATCAGCTTCACAATATATTTTTTCCTGACAAATTTTATTTATGTAATTAATTAAAACTCTTTTCTGCTATACAAACAAGGGCTTTAGCTGTGTTTAAAAACAGTAGTTTAATTATATATTTTAAAAGTGTGAATTTGGATTCAGGTATTAAACCTTGCTGCTAGATACAGTGTAATTACTCACTTAAATCAAAAGCTTCCTGGGAGCCTCTGCAGTTCTTCAAGGCCAGGTCTGATGGTCTTTTCCCTCTCAAACTGAAGGCCTTGCTGGCTAATTAGTTTTGCTGTTCCTTGATGGGGGGTTCATTTTAATTTTGAATGTTCTTAACCGTTATTATCTTATATCAGGATCTTTATTTCTTCTGAATTTTTTTTTGGGAAGTTCGTATCACTTGGAATGGACATTTTTGATGCTCCCCGTTTGACACTGCATGGGAAATGCATGTATGGAGGGTGCTTTTTCTCCATAGACCATAGGATTTGGCAGCCAGGCTGTTGGTGTGTACTGAGCAGTGCACATCACCTGCTCAAGTGTCTGTTTTGTCCTCATTTTGCTCTGAAATGCATAAGAATTTCTCCTTTTGCAATTCTCTGAAGTGAAGCCCGGCTATTTCCACTCTCATGCCCCAGGTTTCACATAACTAAGCAGGTTGTATCATGGATTTAAAGACCTGAGCCAGGCTTGAGGTGAGGATGTTTAAAGGAAGAATTGGGAAAAGTGAAGAGAAGGGAGAAGGGAAGGGAAAGGCGAAGGGAAAAGAGAAAGAAAGGGGAAAATAAACATCTCAAGTGCTTGTAAAAAGAGTCTGAATGAATAAAAAAGATTCCAAATATATATGAGACTCTTCTTTTCAGGCAAGTTTTGAGAACTGTGAAAGTCCAGGCCCAATCCCTGTGCCCCTTTGAGCCTGGCCTAGCGGCTGTTTTTATAATAATCACTTCAGAAGTGGTCTTTAGCCAGATCCTGAAACTGCATGTGGTAAGTGATACTCTGCTCTCGCCCCAAATAACTTGTAGTCCCAATAGGTAAGGCAGGTGAAGGAAGTGCTGTGTTTTTAATTTTGCTTTTTGAATGCAGTCAGGAAGTTAAAGGAAGTTTTCCACTTTTGTTCAAATCAATTACTACGCATCTTGCTTCATTGTGTATACCTAAACTCCCCAATTCTGTTCCTTTTCTTTTATTAAGGACTTTCCCCTTGGAAGAGCATACGAAGCAATAATTAGCTTTTGAGGTTCACTAAGTGCCAAGCTTCTGACAGAAATGATCATATGTCTCTTCTTAAAAAGTTTAACAATGATCAAGCTACTTTAGTCCAACTATTAAAGACATTTTAAACAGCTTTTTAAAAGTTACAAATAACTTAAAGCCATCCAGGTAAATGCAGAAAATGGGAGCAGAAATCAGAATAAGGCCACTGTCTTTCACATATCACTGTGGAAGAATCAAGCTGCAACTCTTTAAATTCACATCTTAAATTCAACCATGACATGTTTCGCTGTTTTCTAGTAACTTTCAATAGGGCTAACATTTTTGATTAAGTTATATTTAAAACAAACTTTTTATTTTTTTTACCAAGCATATTTAATGAAAATACGGAAAAAATAGAGAAAGACCAAACTGATAAATAACAATTGGCTGTTCCAATTTTAAAACTTTTGTTACCAATTCCTGTTCAACAGCAAGACAATTTTAGCTCCATTCAGGTGATATAAAATGGTACTTGTGCTCACATATGATTAAAAATTGGTATTGCTGCTATAACCTTTATAGTGGTGTTTTTATACCAATGAATCCTCCTACGCAATAAATACACATGCTGTCTACAGTGTGTCATAGAAACACCATTCTTGCAGGAGTGAACCACGGTTATGGACCAATTCTGCAATCTTTTGACAAACCTATAGCCATCATTTTCCAGTGTCACTTTGTAACATATTTTTTTGAGAAGTTGTATGTTTCTGGCTCCTAATGTTAACATGACATTTTAGTAATGGGTACCATTTCATTAGTCATGGGTATAATTAGCTACAACTGGGATTATCTGAAGACACAGGGTAAACCTTGCACCTGAGATAACCTGAGAGGTAGAATCATAGAACAGTTTGAGTTGGAAAAGACCTTTAAAGACCATTAAGTCCAACCCCCCCCCCAAGCAATGAGCAGGGACACCTTCAATTAGATCAGATTGCTCAGAGCCCCATCCAACCTGGCCTTGAACACTTCCAGGGAGGGGGCATCTCCCACCTCTGGGTAACCTGTTCCAGTCTCTCACCACCTTCACTGTAAAAAATTTATTCCTTATGTCTAGTCTAAATCGACCATCTTTCTGTTTAACACTGCTACCAATGTCCTATTGCATCAGGCCCTGATAAAAAGTTTGTCCCCATCTTTCTTATAAGTACTTTAAGTACTCGAAAGGCCACTATAAGGTATCCCTGGAGTCTTCTCTCCTCCAGGCTGTGCAAACCCAACTCTCTCAGCCTTTCTCCTAGAAGAGGTGTTCCATCCCTCTGATCATCTTTGTGGCCCTCCTCTGGACCTACTCCAACAGGTCTATGTCTTTCCTGTGCTGGAGGCCCCAGATCTGGACACAGAACTCCAGTTGGGGTCTCAAGAGAGCAGAGTAGAGGTGGAGAATCACCTCCCTTGACCTGCTGACCATGTTTCTTTTGATACAGCCCAGGATACAGTTGGCTTTCTGGGCTGCGAGCACACATTACTGGGTTATGTCCAGCTTGTCATCCACCAGTACCACCAAGTCCTTCTCGGCAGGGCTGCTCACAATCCCTTCATCCCCCGGTCTGTATTGATACTGGGGATTATCCAGACCCACATGCAGGATCTTGCACTTGGCTTTGTTGAGACTCATGAGGTTCACATGAGCCCACTTCTCCAGCTTGTAAAACACAAACTATTTATTGCATTGCAGAAAGGATACTTAGAGAAGATGGAAATGGAAGCAGTCTGATGAGCTTTGTATCTGAGAGACACAGGCTCAGCAGATCAGCCACTAATACTGATGAAGTATCTGGCTTGGCAAAATGCTGATCCCTTTTGCTAGTGGTGGTAAAACCAAATCACTGCAATGAGACCAAGGTTAGATGATTGAAGCCACAGGATTTTCCTGACTACTGTCCTCCTGCAAGTTGGCATACATTAATTTCATGGAGCTATACCAACTAACACTGGTAAGGCTGATAATAAGTTTAAAATCAAACAAAAGGTGCCTGATGGAAGACACAGATTGAAGCAATGTTACATTATGATTTGGTTCCTCCTATTTTTTAAATCATTCTGTTGATACATTTTTATATGTCCTTTGATTTGTTGTACTGTTAAATTTCCTATTTCCAAAACTGATTTTTCTAGTTATTGCTCTATAAAACAAACAAGAGAAAGTTTTCCTCCTGTACCTGCTATTATAAAAAATATTTTTGTCTCAGGAAAGCTTCCAATGCCTTCTTCTGCATTGTAATTATCATAATTACAGAGCAGTAACATTTGCATGAAGCAGCAATTGCATCAGGAATACCTAGCTATTCACCCCACCCACTGAAAAAGTGAAATGAAACAAAACCAAGTTGTTCTCCTGATTTGAAGTCATAACACTATTAAAATGACCAGCAATTGTTATGATGTAATTGAGAATAGGTGGGCAATAGATGCAGGATTCCTGTGCCAAAGGGACTGGAAGTACTTACCCATGCCTAGGCCCAGGTAAATCACTGGGACACAGCAGAAACAGATTTGGCACAGAGGCTGCCAGAGGGACCTCCATCTTCACACATCCCACCATCCTGGAGGGAAGCAACACCACCCCACACTTTCTAAACTCGTCCACATACACAGTAATTATGTGTGTCCCCATATGCTGCCAGGTCCTCCATATTGTAGTGCTGGAGGATCAACACACTCTCTCAGGTGTGGTAAGGACCAATTCCCCAGTCAGCTCACAGCATACTCCATCAGGCACCAGTACACAGGCATGCAAACACCTCACTAATAACTCTATTAAGAGCACTTTTATAGAAATACACTTGTGTTAACAATGTCATTGACAATAACAGCTGCAGACCCTTCTGCAAGCATTGAAGGAAACCAGCAACAATTCATTTTATTTCTCTTATTCTTTCTCCTTTTTTTTTTTTTTTTTTCCCAGGATTGATTGGTTGTCAACTACTTGCTGAATATCAGCTGGGTTTATTTTAGTGACCAAATAGTTTTTCACTAATCCTTAGAACCTATCATGTTGTGAAATTGTGTGACTCTCCATAAGGTCTTCAGACTTTCAAGCTAAAAGAGAGGATACTGCCCCCAGGCCTCACCTGGACATCACTGTATGGCTCTGGGACAACACTTGATGGTTTTAAAAAAAGTAGAACTTTTCCCTAGAAAAAAAGGATGGGAATCATCCATTTGTGCTCTGTTTCCTGCCAAGACATGCAGCCAGCCTACTTTCTGGTGTATTATTAAATAATTTATTGCCATGAGTAAAGACAAGTGGCAGGAAGGGAAATTTTAACTCAGTTGTACCAACAGAGTTGTGAAAGAGAGTATTTCAGTGTGGGGAGGGGAAAATGCTTTTTATTCACATCCTGGGCATGGATTATTGCAACAATTGTTCAAAATCAAACTCATTTGAGAAACACCAGTTTGCAAATTCTACACTGCCAGCTCAGGTCTGACAGAGCCATTGGCAATGCTCAGCTCTGCCCTGACTGCTGTGCCTCCCTCTAAGCTGTCTGCTACCTCCTTGCTCTATGCATAGGCTGTGAGAAAGAGGGCTGAGCACCAGTGATGCTTGGTGGTTGGGCCAGGAAGGCTTTGGCACCCTGGCAAAAAATGTGGGACCTGAATTTGCGTCACACAAGGAGGCTGTGTCTCCTTCAAACTTCCAGGCTCTTCAAACAGCCCTTCACCTAGGTTTACAACTGCAAGCGATATCAATCCTCAGCCAGGAACAAGCAGATAAAAATTCTCTTTTTCTTTTAAGATTACAGAAAAGTAATCTTTTTACCTTCTGCATTTAGCATAGTAAAGGCTGCAGAGGTGAACATTTTTACAAAAGACACTTTCCAGCACTGTGAACTCAGCTTCAGAGCTTGCTTAGCACTTGATGTCTGCATGTGATTTGCAACTTCAGACACACTTAAAAAAGGAATGAGAAAATAATTGGTACAGAAGCATTTTTTTCTTTATTGAGATATTCTCACTTGGCAGCTGAGCTGGTCACCTGAACCACACCTATGTGAGAACACACTCACAAAGTGCTGCTTCATTCCCTTTACCAAGCACATGGGTAGCAATGTGGCTGTTCCTAGACAAGCAAGTTCTTCCTTTTTCCACATTCACATGACACTTTCTGCATTCAGAAAATATTTATTTTATAGTCTGTTCTGAATATCCTAGAAGGTCAAGTAATGAAATATTTATGTGCATCTTGAAGGTGCTGATGTACTGCACTGATTTAGACTGGTCTGGCCATACTGAGGTCTCAGGAAAGAAACTCATTTTTGTCATTGGGGCTTCATCTTGTCATCAAGCCATTATTTTGCTGCCTTATGATCTGTCAGCTAAACAAAGAGAAATATTGGGTGCATAATCCTTGCCAAATAGCTCCCCAGCTCACTGCTGGATCCTGTTCCCTGATTCTCTACACCATGTGACTGGCATTTCAGTCTAGGTCTCTCCTTTTGGGTGAGTTTCTACATTCCAAAATACCATGTGAGACAAAGCTGGGGATGGTTTGTGGGCAGTTCACAATGACTAAGCTCAAACATGATCTTCCCATACTGTCTTGGCAGGCCTTGTATTTTCATGCACTCCACATCTCTATCAGGATGTGCCTTACTCCATGTACCACATACTTTCAGTATCATGGCATGAAGCGCTCCACTTTCCCAGGCTATGAAAACACCCTTATATTTTTTCAAGTTCTTGGAATTAAAAAATCACAGGAAGTCACAGTAATATTTTAAGGCCCTCTGCCCAGAGGAGACCCAGGGTGGATGCTCTGCTATGTAGATAGGGCCATCCACTGTATAAGGGGCTAGCCCTGAAGGCCAATGATTGCTTCTTGAGCTGGTATATATAATGTAGATGTTCAATGGCTATTGAACCAGCTGCATTTACCATTCAAATGAGAAATCCTAAATGCCAAAAGGGTGACCTAGACAGAGCACAAGGAATTAAATACTGCTTATTGCCACTGTAAGACTATTGATGGGTCAGGACCATTGTGGGATCCTTTTAATTTTAATATTAAAAAATTATGTTTGACTTCATGCTACAACTGAAATAAATGCTATACAGAAAGTAATGTATTTCTTACCAAGCAGATAATTAATAGGGTTGTGTAAAGTAAATAGATGTTTAATGGTTATTGTGTTGAGTTTGTGTGTGTGTGGTAGGGGTTTTGGTAGCAGGGGAGGGTGCTACAGTGGTGACCCCTGTGAGAAGCTTCTCAAAACTCCCCCAGCTTCAAGCTGGATCAGCCTCTGGCCAGGAACAAACCAATTAGTGACAGTGGCTGCACCTCTGCGATAATGTATTTAAGAAGGGGAACCTGGGAGGAGGAGTGGGAATTGTGAGGGAAACACCTATGCAAACACTGAGGTCAGTGGAAGAAAGGAGGAGGGGGGTTAGGAGGAGGTGTGCTGGTGTTGAGACCCCCCGTAGCTGATGGTGAGAGGGCAGGGCTGTCCCCCTGCAGCCCATGGAGGTCACCAGTGGAGCAGATGCCCACCTGAAACCTGTGGAGGACCCCGTGCTGAAGCAAGTGACTGCACCCTAAGGAAGCTGGGACTCTGTGGGAAGGCCATGCTGGGGTAGTTTACCACTGGAAGGACTGTAACGTGTGGAATGGACCCACACTGGAGCAGTTCGTGAAGAGCTGCAGCCTGTTGGAAGGACTCATATTGGAGAAAGATCATGGATCCCATGCTGGAGCAGGGGATGTGTGTGAGGAGTCCTCCCCCTGAGGAGGAAGGAGTGGCAGAAACAGTGGCTGACAAACAGACTGCAACCGCCATCTCCTGCTCCCCTGTGTTGCTGGGAGGGAGGAATTATAGAAATCAGGAGCAAAGCTGATCCTGGGAAGAAGGGAGGGATGGGGAGAAGGTGTTTTTAAGATGTGATTGTATTTCTCACTGTCCTACTCTGTTTTATTGCTAAATTAAGTGGTGGTGGTGGTGGTGTGTAAGCTAAATTAATGTTCTTTTTCTTCCCCTAAGGAGTCTGTCTTTTGGCCATGACCATAATGGGTGAGTCATCCCTCCCTGTCCTTGTCTTGATCCCTGAGCCTTTTACCTTATTTTCTCCTTTCCATCCCTGAGGGGGAAGGAGTGAGCAAGTGGCTGTGTGGAGCTCAGAGCATTGGCTCTGGGTTCAAACCATGCCAATGATGCTGCCTCCCTGGCTATTTAAAGCATTGTATCGTTATCCAGGATATGCTGATAAGTGAGAGACCCAGTTTACTCTGCAATCACTTAAAGTAGGACTTTTTAAAAAAAAAGTATATTGTGTGACTTGGTGACAACAAGAAGACAGAGGCTAAGTGCAAAGTAATTTCAAATGGCCTGCAAGAACTGTCACACTTAATGGACAACTGTTTAAAGTACGGCTTGAAATCTTATTATTTTATTCATAAGTATATCAAGGGGAAAACCCAAGAAGAGAGAATAGCAGGAGCTTGGACCAAGAGTACAGTACAGTGCAAACCCAAAATACTTAATTTTAGCCTATAATTAAGAAAAGTAGTTTAAAATTATACTATGCACAGCATTGTTCTTTATAAAAAAGAGAAGCTGGAAAGAAGCAGTTGCTGAACCGTGCTGGCTTTCATAAACCCAGTTGGTTGCTGAACGCTACAAGGAGCTTTCCAGGCACCTTGAAGGTGTGATGGGGGATTGTTGCTGTTATTGCACAGCACAAGCAAAAAACAGCACCAAAGAGACTTTGGGCCTCTTGAGGCTTTAGCATCATCTGCAATTCCAGAACCTGGAGTCAGAGACTATGATTAATCCTGAGTCTGGAAATAACTGTGTTGTATCACATGTGCTTGCCCAGTTCTTATTCTTCCTTCTTTATTTTCTTACGTATAGCTCTTTGTACAGAACTTTGCCTCAGCATTGGTATATGGATGTTATTATATCAGATTGCATTTATATAGAAAACAGATTTCTAATCTCCACTGTTGCACAGAGTAAAGCATGAAACAGTGTCTCCTATACTTCTAAACCCAAAGTGAACACAAGAAAAATTTCATTACCTTTTAAATCTTACAAATATGGCATTTTCATTAAGTTTTAAAGCCAGACGCATGTGTTTAGTGCTTGAGGTAGATAGTTCCTGATCTCTTAGGCCTGTTCCAGGAAATTCAGGTTGTAAAATTATTTTTTAAGATAAGTTTGCTCTGGAAATTGCATTGAGTGTATGGTGTGCATGTCGCTCCCATTCCCATTTACAAAGTGAGACTTGGCAGACATCGAGACCTGGCTCTGCATAGAGGAAGGGTTACCCCACAGTATGTGGGTACTCTCAGTTTTGCTTTGGTACAGAAATAAGACACATGAATAATAAGCCACATTTTCTCTCTGCACATGAAATGCATGTGTTCTTGGGCCCATTGCACACAGCTGGCCAAGTATTCAGAAAAGTATAACAAATGTGTAGCTCCTAACCTTGGAGGTATTATCAAGAAGTTACTACCCCTTAATCAGTGACTTCATGTATTTTTGTATCTCAGACATTTGGGACCCTGGTTAGGACTGTACTGAACAAGCAGGATGATGACTCCAAGCAGCTCACTGGTGTATCCACACTGCTGTGGCCCTGGGTCTTCTCAGTGGTACTCATCACTGGAAGTAATAATTATTTTCCTGTGGGTTATTGTGCTCAAATATGTCATAAATCATGTAATGCCTACACTGTGGCTCACCTGAGAGGTATTTGCATAGCAGGAAACTCAGGTGCAGAGTTGCACACCCTGCGATGTGGCATTATGACATGCAGTCTGCAAAGTGCATAAATATGGTGTTGGAGGACTTTTGGGGGAGGGAGGTCTGGTCTGTACTATGCAGGAGGGACTGGTCTTCCCCAGGTGAAGAATGTGAGGAAGGGAGCTGGCACAGGTCAGCACCAGGCCAGGGAGTGGGTAATTCAAGGGCAGCAGAAGTTACCCATGGGGGCATATGTCACTCCTTGGGCCTGTTTGCATAGAATCATAGAATTGTTCAGTTTGGAAAAGACCTTTAAGATCATTGATTCCAACCATAAATCTAACACTATCAAGGCCACCACTAAAACATGTCCCTAAACACCACATCTACACATCTTTTGAATATCTCCAGGGATGGTGACTCAACCACTTCTCTGGCCAGATCGTTCCAATGTTTGATAACCCTTTTAGTGAAGAAATTTTTCCTAATATCCAATCTAAACCTCCCCTGGTGCAACTTGAGGCCATTTCCTCTCATCCTATCACTTGTTACTTGGGAAAAGAGACCAACACCCACGTTGTCTGTAATTCATGACTGTTACCTCCTCCTCTGTTCTGCGTCTTTTTCAGAGAGTCTCACTTCTCAGTCCTTAACTGATGTCTGGAAGTGCTGCCCAGGCTTGCCCTCATCCAGGCAGTAGAAAGCAGGAGACTGGCAGAGCTCTCCAGGAGCTATGGCTGCATCCCACAGGGAACCAGACAGGACAGGTTGGGACATCATCAAGTGACTATTTGTGCCAGTGAGCAGTTAGAACATCCTAGGCATGGCTTAGACATGTGGTCCTTATCTTGGTTCAGTTGTGGGCATGTCCTATGTTAGGGAGCATAGCTGAAGGGCATTGAAGCCTAGATTCTGCCAGACAGACTCAAGGCCAGATAACTGTCTCCTCTATTTACAGGTATAGAAGTATCTTTAAAGACTTGGCTTTTCTACTCAATACAAGTTACATTGTGTTGTAGAGTGGTGGCCTAGTCTGCTGAGATACTTAATGGACACAAGTCATGCTGCTCATGCAAATATTTGTTCTCACAGCCATTCTCATCTCTATTTGTGAAACATCAAGTCAAGTTAGATCAGTTAAATTACACATATCCTGGGTTTTTTTGGCCTACACCTACCTCTAACTGCCCAGGCTTGTCCTTACCAACTGGCAACTGGCTCTGTATTCAGCATTGCACATAAGAGCTAACAAGTCACCTGCACAGATCTCTTCTTCCAAGGAATTTAACTGATATGTATACTTCTACTGCTGAAAGTATAGCAACTTCATGGTAATGTTTTTTTCCCACATCCAGCTATCACCCAAGTGTATCTCTGTAACTCACGGCGTCCAATCTCTCCTGATGTCCTGTCACTCCCTAATCAGAAAGTGAAAGAGGCAGAGATCACTAGCTTAGTACCAAACTCTCTTCTTCCTAATATGTCTTCTCAAATACATCCCCACAATATTTTGCCTCTTCTCATTGCTAATACACTAAAACACTATAGATTTATGGCTGTATAGTACTGTTTCCAAAAGGATTTTAAAAACATTTTGTTGACTTTACTGCGTAACTACTCACCAGTGATCATATAGTGATCGTTTCATCTGTTAACAGAGCACACGCATTTTTGGGAGAGAATACAGGAGCTCCCATTACGTATGAGAAAGTAATTTGAGATAGGAAATAGACTGTACCCAATTGAAATTATAAAGATCTTTAGTCAGGAAGAATGTAATTACCTAAGATGGAATTTGGCCAGGAGATGAAAGCTAATCTCATTCTACCCAGTGGCTACTTAACCTCATATCTTTATAGAGAGATATATGAAGAGGTATGAAACATTTATGAAAAATAATATATTATTCCCCTCTCCCCACCCCAATTTACTCTCTGATATAAGGATTTGGTTTTTTTGCTTTACAAAATTGCTTTGTAAGGTAAGATCAGGAAACTTGAAAATATAAAATATGTAGTGAATACACCAATAAAGTCTGCATAGGCTGAAGAAAGAGCATAATGTAGGAGACAGACAGTGCAGAACTGTGCTGCAGTCTGGTGGACCTATCAATTATGGAATCATCTGCTAGAAAAAAGGTTACAGCTCTTCATCCTTTCCTCATTTTCACAAGGAAATTTGTCTGCACCCTTGACCCCTTGAATTTTCACAGACACGTTCCCAAGGCAGTTTAGTTTACCAGCTTACAACTACTCATATATGTACAAAGTACCACTTGGCAGAAAACGGGACTCCTCCTCTCCTCCCCTCACCACAGACATGGGCATCCTTCTGTTAAGCTGCTAGACCAGCTTTGCTCATACCAAACATTCTTTATTTCCTTTTTAACTAAAATATTGCTTTCCATAACACTTCCCCAGATGATTTAGGACTTCTTTGAATTTTGCTCCCCTCTACAGCACTGAGTCTCTCAGTGGACAGCAATACGTACCTTGTTATTAAAACACTGTTCTAGATGTTACCCTTTCATTTTTAAACCTATGCTACAGCACAACTCCAACTGAGTTTTCTGAAAAGAAGTTCCTTTTGTAATTGTCAAAGAAAATTGCATAGGAAAACTGTCAGATATAAGCAACTTTATTTATTTAATCGTTCCTGACTTCACAGCAGCCAGAATTAGGGTGAAGAAAGCACAGAAAACCATTTCCAGCCATGGCTAATACCAGATTCTTCTAACATTTCTTGAAAAAGCAGAAGTACTGAGGGATACAAAGAGAGTCCAAAATTTGAATAACAAATTAATTTTTCCTCAGATACTTATGGGTACAATAAGGAAAAGTGAAAGAATATGCAAGTGTTATACAGCGTTACCTAAGGCAACTGATGACTAAGATGCTTATTGTTATTTTAAGTAATCAAAAGTAGCTGCAGTCTTAAAAGAGTGGCAGATCAACCCTATTTCGGCATACTTTTTAAAATGAGTGTTCATCAGCTGTTTTTTTGTAGGAGGAATCAATTAGTAGAACCAAATTGTAGCACTGAATAGTACATCAGCAAAAATAGATGAAGCGATCACAGCATCAGCAACTGCCATCTTCTCCCTGGAGAAACAAAGGCAGTTTTTAGCATCTTCATGGACTGCAAGGGACAGGAGGAAAAGGAGTGGTAAATGTATTTTTCTATATGTCTTCTAGCCTTTTGGTAGTAACACAGCAGAACTGAAATCTGATGGTAAATTGCACATGCACCACTGGTTTTCTTGCTGATTACTGAGTATTGCCCTTTTAAAGTTTTCTCCAGTGCAGTCAGAGAATTGTCAAAGTGTTTTGATTACACAGTAAACTATATACTTATCATGCCAGCAATAAAACCCTGGTTAATTAAGGTGAATTTCTGAGGGACACTATCTCTTTCAGTCAGAGACATGAATTTATGAAGATTGAAGTAATCTGTCAGAGAGTCTCACTGTGGTTTTCAGTCTGGCAATAGGAGCCTGCTCCACTTCCATGATTATCTCCTTTTTGTCAGGAGCAGATGAATGGAAAGAGTTTCCCAATGTTAGGCTCCATTGTAACACAAGGTCAGGTTCAAAAGAAATTAGGAAAAACTAATCTAGACCATCCCACTCCCAGGGCAAAATTAAATGCTGCGTTATTTTTCTCTACTCCTTTATGCAACATGGTTTTAAAGCCTGGAGGTAATAGAATTTCTTCACTTCACCTTTTTGATTGTACTTTTAAGTGTAATTTTCCATAGTATCCCCCACACCCAGCGTAAAATCCCACGCCTGATGCCCCCTCCTCTCCCGACTTCCTACCAGTAGCCTCTGCAGATTTGAGAAAAGCACTGCCATAAGATCTTGGGGATTTGTACTATTACTATTGCGTGGTACAGAGACTTTCCCAAAGGTTGAAGAGTATGACACCCCAGGAGGAATCTCATACACGCAAATACCAACTGCTGCCCCGGGGAGTGGAGCACACAACTACATCAGAAATTGCTCTTGGCCTCTGATAAGCTTTGTGGGAGGACCACACCTAAAATGCCAGTTACTGGACATGAAGAAAGAACCATAGATGTGGGAGGTGATAACATGCCCTCATGTCTTCTTGTTATTAATTTTAACCTAGGCATCTTTTCTGTGTTACATTCAGCCAGAGGTGAGGGGTAAAGCAGTGACAGGACAGACCATGTCCTCCAGGCATCTTACTGAACATGGCAAATGTAGTCAGGGTGAAGTTTTCTCTTATATGCTGCTCAATCGTATTGAACACCTGATGAGAACAGGTGAACAAGTGAACGTGAAATGTAAAGTTTAATTTCTTAATTAATCAGAGTATCAGCTTGTGTTTTCCCATGCCATGTATTAAGGTATTAGTCTCTGATATGCAAAGGTGTTGTTGAAGTGTAAACCCATTGCTGGGTAGACTTAGAAAGGCTTACATCTTGTTAATAATAATAAAAATAATTTTAACATGAACTTGACCCTTTTTGCTGAGAAGGTTTTGGCACTACAGGTTCACAGGGGCTATAACTTCTTTAGACAATGTTTGCAGTATGCAGTCTGGAAACCATTTATTATACAACTCTGTGTTATAACAAAGGAAAGGCAGGCTTTCACTAGCTCTTGCTAAAAAGCTAGACCTAACAGGTAATGAGACAGACTGGAGGACAGCAGTATGTCTGATTAAATCATACTGTCATCACAGGTCTCTGGATTTAGGGCAACCCTCCACAGATGATTATGAGGTGAGCTGCTGGGATGGGCACAGCAGAAAGTTATCAGAAGCTAATCTTGATGTAAATGTACCCCAAATTACCCATTCAGCAACATGTGTCTGTATGGACTCTTCCCCATGGTAATGTGAACTAGATTAACTTTGTTTTATTGAGGGATAAATAATCTCACATTTATTGTAAGACAAGAACATAACAAGGGCAGCTACTGAAAAAAAATTGAATTGTCTCTCCAATTGTGTAGGTCTATCATATTCCTCCCACTGGTTGACAGCAATCTGTTTTATTAAGAGGTGATGATAATAGGCTAATGCAAAGATCCACTTTTATAAATGTTTATCTTCATACTGAAAATGCTGCAATGTTAGTACAGGCAGCAAAAGATAATGGAATATTTGTAATATGTTTATTTAGCTAGCTCAAACAAAATTGATAAAGCAAACTTGTGTCAGGGAATGGCTTTATTTTGATAAATTATCCACAGAAGCTGTGTTCTCTAAAGGTTGGCTGATCAATCAAGGGTCTCTGCATTATTTTATAATGTCTGCTGTGCATAGATATATGCAGTCACACATGAGCTACCTCGATAGCCAAAGCATGGTTGCTCTTTGACATTATTGCTTTTCTCACACTCTTTCCCCAAATCCTCCTAAGCAATTTAGAACAATATATGCTCTAACACCAGTCTTCTTCCATAACAGCTTTGCATTTGGTAATTAATTTTCTATCAGTTCACATCAGTACAGATGAGGGCCAGCTCTTTTCCCCAAGCTCTGCTCAAATTAAAAAGCCTACAGTTAGTGGGACTCATCGTTCCTCCTGGCATGGATGCTCCAGACGCAGGGAGCTCCGCTGGGCTCTGCAGAGGCCCGGGATGTGTGACCACTTCAGAGATGAAGTCAGAGCTGGTGCAGGAGTGGAGGGGCATATTCATAGTAACTTATAAGTACTTAAGTTAAGCAGTATGGTAAATGTTAAGAGAGAGGATCTGCTCTGTGGGTGAAGCTCCTGGCTCCCCGCAGATGCAGTGGGAAGAAAGGGTTGCAATCCCTGTATCAAGCTGTTGCAGGCTCTGGGACAGACTGAGCCCTCCATGATTTCGTGAGCTCAGACACTGTAGTGGTCACCGTGCCTCAGAGAGCTGCCTGCAGATTGAAAGGTGTCTGCAGTCGGGCCAAAGTCTCTGAGAAGAGCTCTCAAATTCTTTTTTCTGTTTGCTTAAATCCTGTTTGTGATCTGGAGGCCTGTGCTTTGCTGGCTTGAATGGGATGTGCTGATGTATTGATAACTCAGGGAAGAAAGTTTGAAGTGTTTGCCTGGGGAAGCTTTCACTAAGGTAATCCCCCAAAATCTTGGAAGGTGATAGACAAATATGAGCCCAAACCATCTTTTGAAACGAAACAGCTGTCAGAAGGAAAAGCTGATTCCTTGGGGACTGCAAATGGCAAGCAGATGTGGTGCTTCACTAATTGTCAACTGGTTCAACCTTTTCTGATAATCTCCTAAATGCCAGTAATGTCTTTGTAACCCAGACACCATAGGAAATATGTTTCTGCATAACAAACAATTGGGAAAAATTATCCAAATTGAATTTTGAGTCTCCAGCTGAGATCTTGTTTTTGACTACTGCTTTATCATGCACAGCACAATGGATATATAAATAGGATGTAGTAAAACTATATATTCATTTAGGGCCTGCACCATTCAGGTCTGAGTATTTGATCTATTGACTAAGTTCTGTGCTGTGATTTGTATTTGCAAGACTGGCCCAGAAATAACTATGTCATAGCATGTAAAGCATAATCTGCTTTACAGCTACTGTAGGGCTACCTTTTTTATAAGTCTCCAAAGTGAAGAAATGAAATGTATACTCTTATTAAAGCTGATAAATGTATGTGCAAAATTTGGAAATATAAATGCACATACAGTACATGCAAGTTATAAACAGGCTGAAAAATAACTATAGCTAGTGTAAATCCTATTGTGGATTTCCAACTTCTGTGAATAATCTTTCCATGACTGCCATTTATAGCCATCCTCGCACCTTCTCCTATAAGCAGCCTCTTTGTAACAAGAAAATGGTATAAATTTCAGAGGATAGGTAAAAAACCCAATAACCTTGTGACTTTAGTTATTTGAAATACTTTATAACAAATTAATTGTGTGTGTTAACAATGTTATGTTCTGGATGCTACAATTCCTTGTTCTGTAGTAAATGTTCTGCAGGAATGGCAAGGATTTTTCAAGAATGAAAACACTGGGGTTTTGAGCAGGTAAGAGAATTTTGGAAGACTAAACTTTCCCTAGACCAGGTAGACTGTTTTCAGTTTCAGCTGAGCTGAGCTGGAAAGCTCAGAGCATGGATGACATGATGGGTTTTTTCAGTGTCTTTGGGCAAAGCTCCGTTCACTTACAGTACAAAATCTCTCTACAAGGTGTTGCAGAGTCAGCCAGTGTCACATCCTCATCCAAGGCCTGCCAATCACAGATATTTTCATGTGTCAGGTTAACTTGTTAACCTTAGGAATGACATCTTACATTGCTGGTCTAATAAGCACTAAAATGACTAAAAGTACAAAAATTTTGTCCCCTTCAGGAAGCTAACTTTTACCCAGTAGATATTTTTCAGACGTGCTTTACTGTAACTTCTACCACAGAAAGAGATCTACAGGCCAACATAATGTATAAATTCTTATAAGAAAAAATTCTCACTATTGCCTTAAGGGAAGAACAAACAGACTGTGATTTCTCATTTCTAAAATCTAAATGTTTCTTGAACAAAAATAGGTATTTAAGGCTGTTACCCTGCACCAATCTTGAATACTGCCACTGTATCCGGTGGAAATATCCCAGACTTTCTTTGGGTTAATTGCAATCAGAATCTCACTTATGGTAACTCCAACTTCTTTAAGCGTCACTTAGTTTTTCAGAAATGGTTTGGACTTCAGCAACAACTATTTGCAAATGGTGCACCCCTCAGTTTCCCTTGAGGAATTGCTGAAATGTGTTCATGTGGAAAGATCTGCGTTTTGTTAGCTTGTGAATTTTGTACAAGCAGGTACTGGAATTTATGTTGCCAATGTAAGCCAAAGAAGTAGTGCATGACCCTATCCTTTGCAAGATTGGGTCCTTAAACTGTATTCTTTTCCATAGTTGTCATCTAGAGAAAAACAGTACTGTAAACAACCTAAGCATTTTAGATCAAAACCAGGAAAGAGAAAGATATTAAAATAAGTAACTGATCATATATTTATTTTATAATTAGACTTTAACTTCTTTTTTTTTTTGTTTTTCAGAACCGAATATTTATCTGTTACAAATACCTAACAATAACAATTTAAGTTTATTAGCATTCAGAAAAAAAAAGAGGAAGTACTGGAAATTATTTTGCTAACCCTTCCTTCCCACCTATGGAGCCAGGTCCCCCTGAACATCTTTGTACCTGAGCAGTTAGGCTGCAGGGATGGCTCGGACAGGCACGTTTGTTGGCTGTGAGTGGAGTGTGGGATAACCCTGCTTCCATCACTGATACATGGGGATAAACTTTGGACTGTGAGTGTTTAGCAGCCTGCTTACAGCTCTCCAAACTTACAGAGGGCTCTCAGGCTGCTGGGGAGGTGCAAAGGGGAACAGGGTCAGATTTTGGGTACTATTTACAGGCTTTTTCTGACACCAGCTCATACAAAGGAAGGTACTTGGGTACTTACTTGCTTTGCATCAGAAACATCAGTTGGAAGGATTGTACTTCTTTGTATCCACTTGATTAGCACTTGGGGTAGTGTTTTGCCAATTTTTCTGTATGGGCCTTGCAGGTTTTTCAGTGTGCCAGCCAACTCATACACTTGTTGAAGAGTAAATATGGGAAGCAGTTTAGTGCCCCTGCCAGCACTCAGAGGCACTCAGCTCCCAGTGGATGTTTTTGAAAACTCTAGATTTTGACATGGCACCTTATGCCCTTAACATTTATAACACCTCTACGTTGTGGTGTTATTTTTAAAAAAACTGGTACCTCAATGGAGAATTTGTCAAATAGGTTGGTGGCTCCTTGCCCAAACCATGGCATGGGGGGCCCGATGCTCGGTCTGGTCTCAGGGGTCAAAGGCGGCACAACAGAGCTCGTGACCCACCATGGCAATGAAGTACCAGATTTAACATTAACATTAAAATCAATCATTCTGCATGTACATTTTAAGTTCTTCCAGCCTTATGTGTAGGTCTCAGGGAGTTAGGGGAATTAAGACAACAAAATGAATATAGGGAATGAAAGCCTAAAATGGCTAAAAAAACGTTCAAAATGAAGCAGCCAAAAATTTTATAAACAAGTTAATGAAAACCCAGTGTGAAACCACTGTACAGAGCCCATCTTTCCCCTGTTCCTCCCCCTCAAGAATAGGTTAGGGAGAACTTCTTTACAGCTGTGGCAGAGACCTATAGCAATTCCATCCCATCCATTGCATCCCCTAAACTTATTCCTTAATTACCTTAACCAAATTTCCTAAAGATTGTTGGCATTGGTTCACTAATCTCACAAACCTCTGCTCATCTATAGCAATAGAGTATTTTCTTTTGTTTCTTTGTACTTGAGGCTGTATTTACAAAACAACATGAAATTTCCAGGTGAAGATGTCTCTTTTAGGTGCAATTTCAAATAACAAACATGAAGGATATATGAAATTCTAATATAAAAGCAAATGATTGAGAAAGAACTACTGTCATTGAGGATAGTTTTAAATCATACATTTAGCCAGATTAATTAGTCAGGATTAGTTTCTACTGCAGATTTATGCACTACCTTGATCATTGAACTTCACTGATAATTACTTACTTGCATCCTCGTACAAAGAGGAGATAAATGGTAACTGATGAAAGGCTCCACTTTATTGTCCTTGAAGAAATAGAACCAACTTATTGCAGTTATGTGGAATGGTCACACAGAATTTCTAGTTTCTTACTTTGAAAATAGGATTGTTATTAACTGAAAGGGATTATTTAATAAAAAATAAGAGGTAAAATGTTCTCTTATATTGGGATCAAAGTACTTATTATTGCTTTGATATACTTTTTTAATAAAATGAAAAGGACTTGTTCACTTTATGATGACATTAAAGTAGGCTTTACAGAAAAGGTAGAAGAGAAATCCTGATAAATTCAATGGGAATATTTTATTGAATTCTCTGGATTCAAGACTGGACTCTGGATCATCTGTAAAGAAATACAAATCACTGAAGGACCTGTTTTTAAACTGACAGCCTCCAGGTTGACCAGGTTAACACGGTTGTGTCTGTGCACTTCTCCTCAAGTGTTTTCTTGTAGATTGTAAGATTTCTGGCAGGGGGAATATTGTTTATTTCAACATACAGGAGTAATGCAGTAGATGTTCAACTCAGTTTGTCTCTAAACATTTCCATGTTTCATCTGTTATTTAGTAATACAGCTGGCCAACAGTGCAGATTTAATGATCACAGGAGGGAAGGTCTCCATTAAATTTCTTTTCTACACAACTCCATAGGAAAATAAGACTCATTATTTGTGTTAATGACAGAATAAATGTTTTAAATTGATAAATTCCCCTTCCTAATTATCTGTACAAATCAGGGTAAACAAGTCATATCTAAATTTCCAACTACTTCTTAAATTTTATATTGACCTACTTCAATACGTATGATGGATTACACAGTGCTATCCGTTTTGAAACACATTTCTGAATTCACAGAGCAGTTGCTGCTGCTGAAAGTACTGGGCATTTTTAGCTTCAGCTAAGATTCAGCTATCCAAAAAGCAAGTTTAGAGGTTTTGTACTTACATCATGTTAGGGACGCATTGTAAGTGCATATTGATTAAGTTACAAAATGTAAGCTGGAAAATGCAGTTTAACTAAAACCTCAGTTAAATTCAATATTAATGAACGATGTATACTAGGGAAATAATGGATACCTAAGAACATTATTTACAGAAGATAATTAAACTGCCACACTAATGAAGCAATTCTGTTCTGTCACTGTTCTGCAGCACATGTGGAATAGTGCTGCTCAATCTAACTGGATTCTTCTGATTAACAGGGGAGAGTAATATTTATTCTTGCCTCTTGGTAAAGTCCTTACCTCCAGCCATTTTAAGGGAAATTTTAATTTACCTACCTTTAACTAGCTATTTGGACATGCTCCCTTTATTTTCAATACAGAGAACAAGCCACCTCAGTTCTCTCCGGTCTCTCAGGATGGCTGAGGTTCCTGGAGGTGCTTGTTAAGGGCCAGCCTACAGCTTTTAAAATAGCTGAAGGGAAGGAGTGCATTCTCAGTTTTCTGCAAGTTTCCCAGATGCCCTCCACTTGCAGAGCCTGCTGGATGTTGATTATAAATCTCTAGGAAATCATAAACTCAGTGTACATTTTGGGGAACGGGAAAACATTTCTGCACATTTATTTGGAAAGTCATTTACCATTTTCAATGCAGGCGATCCCAGGAGCTGTGACTGGCTGTGTCGGTGACACAAGTCATTACACAGATGCATGGTAAAAAAAAGGAGCCCTTATCTTTCCTCCAGAGAATTACATTTCATGTCCTGCAGCACCAGTGGAAAACAAACAAAAAAAGTGGGAGGTGAGAGAGGCAACTCCTACAGGGATGTTTTGTGTAGCATATAGTATATAAATGTAATGAGAACATTAGAAGTGGTAGCCGCATTTGCTTCCAGCCTACTCGTTAATTTTCACTATAGCCTGTGCTTCTGTGAGGCAATACTGATGTTTAAGGCTTTGTCATAAGCCACTTATTTAATCAGGTTTTCTTTTGTTTTCCTTTCTTATTTGAGCATTTCTGCTTTTGGACCTTTTGAACATATAATCATGGTGTGTCTTTTGCTTCCTGTTCCAGATGAAAGGGAGAAAAAGTCCATTTTGAAAAATTTCTGATGGCTGAACTGAGCACAGCACATTTTCAGCAAACACTTCTTCCCCTGAAATCTTCCAGTTTAAATTTTCAATCATGTATTACTGCTGTTTGCATGCAAAACCTCTAATTATGTTGCCCCAAATAATCAACTCCAAATGGAGAGGGTGACAAAAAAATTGCCATGCTGCCAAGGATTTTGTAGACCTTGAATCCTCCTGGGAGGGTGACAGAATATGGAGCCAGGAAAAAAAAAAGTCTTCAAGTAATATTTGGTAATATGTTTTGTCATTTTCAATTATTTTTTTAAAAACAGTAAAACTCTGAATATAGTAGAGAAATGGATCATCTTGTTTGTCAATTAATATAGAGTGCTTTATAAAGGATGTTATGACATTTGCCTCACTCTGTCTACATCAATATGACAGTCTTGTTAATAGTTCAATGTTTTTTTTTCCTCATCTCTTTACTATGAGGACAGGATGGAGTCACCACCCTTTCTGTGGTATATACTTACTTTCTCCCCATTCAGTATTCATCTTGCCTCTTTTGATTTATTTCAAAATCTTACTTCAGATTTCTGTTTGCTGCAGAAAGTCATAAATATGGATTTGTGTAACCTAGTGTTTATTTAATGAATCCAGTGTTCATTCACTGGAAGTGAATTGCAAACTGCCTTTTCTGAAGCTTTGCTTAAAATAAGAGCCGTAGTTAGCAACTGGCTTCAAGACTCTCATTTTTGGTGTAGCTGAGAACGAATTAGTAAGACAGATACTAGCCAGTATGCTCTGTACATACCAGCATACATGCAAATATGAGTATTCAATATCATTATGAATTCTTAGGTAACAAGGAGCAGAGAATTTGCCCTTGATATGACCTTCCCTGCTGCAGAGCAGCTTTTGTGGAGGAGACAAACATCAGAAGAACTGAGGTTTCTCCTCATGTGAAAGACTCTGCAAGACAAATGTCTTGAATGGCAGGAGGTACCTGTGTGCACATCGGTCCTAGTGGGAGCTGGAAATGTTGTGCATTGCAGAGACTAAGCACTTTTCTTAAGAACTTTCAAAAATAAATGTCTGGGATGATTTGATTAGATAAAGATGGCAGGAATTACCACTATTTAAAATTAACAATAATAATAAGTGTAATTTTCTATGCGCTAGAATGGGAAAAGATTTGGATGCTGTTAGGTTTAGTCTTGGACAATATTGCTTATATGTCCTACTGAATAGACCTTACTTCCCTTTTAGTACAATAAAACTGAAGCAGTAATTCTGCAAAATAGCTAACCATCAGAGAAAGGTGGATCTAAGTCCGTGTTGACTGTTCAGTAGCAGAGTGGAAACCACTTAACTTTTCCAGGAGGAATAAAGGAAATTTATTAGCTCAAGAAAAATGTCACTGAGATAAACCTAAGACAAGATGCAGAGAAAACTGTGCAAACCGTACTTTAGGGATAAAATGACAATGCTAGAGTCAGTACACACAAAACCTATTTCACTAACGTTTTCTTCAGCTGCATGATTTGCGTTTGACTATTGAATACTTTAACTAATTTTGTGAGACTCACTAGACTGCTTTATTTTCCTTTTCTTTTTTTATAGAAATCCCCACCCTCTGATCCCATTCCTGAAGAATTTTAGGTCTATTACAGTACTCCAATATCCATTGTTAACTGTGTCCTCAAGTATTCATTCCCTTAGACACTACCAAACCTGGTGGTGATCAGAGCCATCCCCAGATCCTCCTGCTGCTAAAGAATTTGGTCTGACAAAGACCTTCCTCTCTATTTGGCCCGTGTAGGACCTGGCCTGTGAATTGCAGAAGACACATGAGGGTATGTGAGCTCAAAGTGGCCTGAGTTCTTTATCACTGCCCACCCAGGGACAGTTTGCCACCTCCAGATTTACCAGGGGGACTATAAGTGCTGTTACAGGGTGCAGCCCCTACCAGTTTGTACAAAGTGTCCATGAAGACAGATCCTTGATGCTCTTCTAGTCCTGCCTGCAGGGAGGTAGAGGCTCTGAGCAGCTGTGAGCCCCTACAGCTGCTCTTTAATCCTCATTGGCATCGCCCTTGTTCCCAAATAAGGTGAGCAGGAGACCACCAGAAAAAATAGAAGCATAAATATTTTTTTTTTTTAATTTTTGCTATATCCTCTCTGTCTTTGCTTGGAAATTCAGCTGACACAAACCTGAATGGAAAGGGTTCAACCGCTGAAGATGAGAGAAGCAAGAACAGGTCTTTGTGATTTCAGTGGAAAATTTCTGTCTGTTTACTTGAGTCTAGGAGAAATCATTCACCAAGAGATTAACTGGTGTCTGCAAATCATGTAAGAGCAATACAGATAAAAAAAATGCACATTTTCATCCAGGAGGTGCTGGATGATTAAAACCTAAATCCACTCCCATATGAAATACCCTCAGATTACTTAATAGCAGATCTGGGTGTGAACTTTGAATCTGGTGCTTCCATCTTCATTGGTGCAAAATGAACTCTGGCTCTTCTGACCCATACAGGCACTTGCAGTTTGTCTAATTGATAATGGAGCCCTATGAAAGCCTTGGGATTTACATAATTATCTGGATGTATTAAGGAAAGGTCTGAATTCACAAATCACTAACCCAGAGCTTGTAAAATGCTGATGGCCCTAAAAGCAGGCTGGGGATTTCAAGCTGTCTCTGAGAGGCAGAAGCTCCCTGTGGAGTTGATTTTCTCATCCACTGAGGTCTCCTCGGATAGTTTACCACCATTTCACTCCCCAGGAGGAGGTAACACCCTGCTCTTCCTTGGGAGAGCCCTGAAAACTGCCACCCTGGGTTCTCCAGCTGGCTCAATCACAGTTCGGTAACCACAGCCATAGTCAGTTGTACTGCTTGAGGGCTGAAATGGCCCCAGTCCGGGTTTTTTTCCACACTGAAAGTGTATTTAAATTAATGTTATTCAGCACAAACACTAGCTGAAGTAATTTCATGCTCTCTCACAGCCTTCTTCAGGGCACAGCATAGGACTCTATGTCATCTACTGTGACTATCTTCTCATCAGATTACTCAGCGGAAAAGAAAATAATGTTAAAATCAAAGTCACCCACATGGAAATAGCAATTTTCTTGAGTCCCCTTCTGAAAGGAGAAGCCAAACTTTTAATACATTTGTGCATGGCTTTTCCACATGCAGCTTTAGACCAAGGAGAAATACTGAGAGAAAAATGAATTTTTCCTTCCACAGCATAATGTTTGAGAAGGATAAAATTATGAAATATTGAAATTACCTCAGGAAAAAACCTGAAATGTTTATATAAAACATTAAATAATAATTAGACGCTAATGATCTTTCCTATCAGAAGGGACTATTTAACCTGACTTTTCTGTAGGAGGACTGGTATAGTCAGTTCAAAATGGCTCATACCAAAACCTCTTGAAGCCAATTCCACTCATCTTTTCCTTCAAGGAGTAACATACCAACATTTAGCAGGTCACCTGGACTACCTCTTAAGATTTTGCAGTCTTCAGAGTTTTTAAAACTTGAATTTGAATGTACCTCATATACCTCAGTCAGATACCCTTTTCAGAGGCACAGAACAATGATATATAGATATAGATATAGATATAGATACAGATATAGATATATAGATATAGATATAGATAGATATAGATATAGATATATCCAAAAGTATGATGGCAGGTTCATTCCATAAGTTGGGCACAAACACAACTCAGAAACACTTCTCCATAACCCAGTAAAATAGCAAGAAGGCAGAAAAGACTTGTGCTGATTCTGTAGATGTTAGAATTTTGAACTTTATTACTGAATATGAGGCTATATTTGAAGGTATCTCTGCTTTGAGTTGAATCTTTAGCTTACCTCTAAATGCAGGCAATTGTAACTAAAATCTTCATTATATCTATCCCCAGAAGTATGCATTTCTTGATTGATACATGTGATAGAAGTCATCCCTATCTGTTGGTAGACTCTACGAGCGTGCTTTGTTGTGTGCTGTCCCATAGCATCCTTTGTCTTTCTACATCCATAGCAAAGCTTCAGCAAGCTTGGCTTGTTTCCAAAAACCATTCTTTGTGACAATTAAAAGACAGAATTCAGAACATCATATAATAAAAGCAAACAAAATACAGCAGAAATAATTTCTGATCTCTGACAAGAGCTGAGAATGAAAATAAATAAAGACCAAATGCTGATTACTGAACTTTTTTTGCAGTGTGCACAAAGCAGGAAATAAAATAATTTTCTTGGTTCTATTATCATTCTTGCAAGCACAACACAAAGCATTGCTGATATGGTACGGGTCCATCTGCCAGCTAGGGGAGAAGAAAAGAAAAAGCAATTAAGAACATTACAAATTATGTTTGTTGCTCTGGGCTGGAAAGATCCAGCTAAGCATGCTGTGATTCTGAACAGAGAAGAGTAAGAGATGAGTCAAGAGAGAATTTCTCTTGATATTATCACTTGACCTGTTTCCCTTGTCTTTCCTTCCCAACTACCCCAGCCAAGGATATATCTGTAGCCAAACAAGCTCTGGCTCTTAAACCTAAAGGCAGGTACTCTGTGTGTAAATCTACATTCCTGAGTATGTGTGGGCTAAATATTAGTCTTGATGTGTGGGATAAATATTAGTCTTGACAACTTCCTCTTCCAGTCTGACCCTGTGATAGAAAAACACCTGTCCATGCATCTCCATGAGGACAGCCCTGATTTCCAGAGCAAGGTACTAGGTGGCTATTTCAATTTGCCCTCCTCCTGTTCCTATCACTTCCTTAAGCCAAATTCTTGATGTGTGAAACCGAAGCAGCAAAGCAATTCTTGCCCTATATAGGCAGTGAGATATCTGTATGTCCTCCAGGGAGAGGGCACAGAATTTACTCTCTTACAAGTGATCTTGCATTTTGAAAGTTTGTCACACGTCTTTTAACCAGTGTTGGTTTTGCATTTGGGGACAACACTGGCAAATAACTGTTTTTGTTACGCACTTTTGTTTTGGCAGTCTCAGTATCCTTTATTGGTGATTTTGCACAGAACTCCCCTGGTATTCACGTAAAACAGTAATGGGAAACAAGCCTCCGGGAAATGAATCTAGACCACATTACTCTTAAGTAACCACATCAGGCATCTGGTACAAGTCCAGCCAGACACAGCTCCCATGAAACTAAGCCTTATCTTCATGTTTCATGGTGATCTGAAGGAAATGAACACAGAGCCCCAATGTTATGCCTGCTTTATAACATCCACCCTTGCAAACTGATGATGTGGAATAGACCATTTTTTCTGTGTTTTTTTTTTTTTTTCTGCTTCCTTTGTTCCCAGTGCTACCATGACCTGTTGCCCAGCATGTTTCTGTGAAGCACATGCTCATAAACCTACTGCTGCCTTAAAATCATTGCTCTGCCATGTGCAGGTCACCCCTGAGCCTGCACTAGATGCGCTAAAGCCCCAGTTATTTTTGTAGGCAGCATCACTTGTTTTTCCATCCCCTTCACATCTCGCACCTGCTTGATGTGCAGCCAAGCTGCCTCCTGCCAGCAGCTCGCACATGGTCAGCCATCCTACACCAGGGAAGCAGATCAGCAGCATCTGCCAGACTATCAGCAGGCACAGTTGTCCTACTGATGGGTCACATTTTTGGACAGCAGCAAAGAGATTCTTTGTTCATATTTTAAACAGCTCCAGTCTCTGGCATAATGTCAGGCCACCTTGGGATTGCTGGTGGTTTCATAGTTGGACTCTGGGATCTACCATGGGCTGGCTGCTAAGTCTTTCTTGTTTACACATGGATGTAAATCACAGAGGGGCCGGCAGTGAGTTTACTCATGCCAACAGCAGCAGCCACACTGCAGGGTGGAGGTGCAGCAGCCTGGTGACAACCTCCGTGGCCCATCAGCCACCCAAATCAGTGACTGCTTGGAGAACATCATGGGCTGGGGACTGAGGATTCATCCGCTGGCACCCACCTGAGCAGCTGCAGGCTAGGCACAGCCTTCGAGATGGATATTGCTGCAATCTGATGAGGAAATTGTGCCACCTTATCTCCGCTCATCAAGTGAGAGAATAGCAAAAATGGCCATTCTAATAAGGGCAGAATTAAACTTGAATGCAGAGAAAATTAAACTAGTCGTCTAAACTGAATAAATTTTTCATAACTTTCTCAGTGGTTTATAAGTCATCCTCAGCTAGTTCATGTTTCAGTGGAAGCTTTTTGTGGAAATCTGATCTTACGTTACTGCAAGCATTTTGCTCCTGTTCAGTGGAAAAATGTTTGATTCAGTTTGTAGAAAGAGATTAGGAATACAATCTTGTTGAGAAATGGTGGGACTCTTGAGACAGTCCAGGAATAAAGAAACCATAGGGAGATAAGGTGGAAAAAGTGTTATTATCTCTTCAGTAAAGGATTGATTATTTTGTTTGGAAAAGCATGAATTTGCTCTCTTCTTCTGTATGGTACTGCAGAAATCAGGATTGATTTTTAAATACAATTATATAAATTAGAAATTGGTTTAAAAGGTAAACTTAGAGGTAGATTTCTAAAGAGTAATGTTATCCCTTTGTAGTGATGAGTTCAATTAAAAGACAGGTAGATCCATGAGCGTTCTAAAGGAGCAAAGCGTGGGTGAGTGCTCATAATGCCTTTCAATTTTGATTTATCCTTGGCATTAGAAATGGGTGAGCCTTTCTCTTAAGAGGCTTGCTCCTACATTCTCCTTTACTGAACTGCCTATTTTCTGGGAGCTTGGGGAAACCTATCTCCACGTTACACAGTTAAAACATTTTAAATGATGCAAACAGAATTTTGACAGGATTTTATTTCATGGTCTCTTTTGTAATTTTGCCTTTTCATCCATCTTGGAATTTAAAACCTGTTTAAATGCATCGTTAAACTTTTCAGTTTACTTACGGGATAGATGCTAATATTTCTCATCTTGCAAATTAATGAACTGATACATATAGAAACTGCATCAAATCACCAGTGGCATGAATTTTCCCTTGTGTACTCTATGACTGAGTTCAGCTCAACAATATTGTATAGCTGAGACAGGTGATGCATCTAGTAAGCACGGAGTAACCTGTGGTATTAGTTCCTAAGTGAGAAAGAACCTGACCTATGGCTGATATTGTCTTCAGGGGCTGAGAATCACATTAAGAATGGGTCACCAGAGGAGGTGAGAATGATCTCAGGAGCTTAGGTATTGGGTTAAAAGTTTGATCTGAAGGCAACTGAAGAGAATGCAAATATTCCACTGGCCCGTGTGAGTTGCTTGAGGTTCAGCAGTTCATAATTGAATAGTTTCTAGTGAAGTTATCTGAATGGAAATAAAAGCCATCTCTTACAGCACAAAACCCTAAAATAATAAATTTTACCAATTGATGACTCAGCTAGTTCAGCATCCAGCCTTGAATAATATTTCACTCGGAAACAAATGAGATGATCTTTCTGAAAGATTATTTGTGTGGAAAAAGCTAGACTATTTAGGACAATATAAGCATCAGAAAATTGTGCGAACTGATGCTAACATATAATTCTGTCTTGAGATTGTGAATGTATTTCTGTTATTTTATTTATTCTCACTAGATGTAGGTTTAAAATGAGGTGCTGATTTATCTAATGGATATAGCAGAATGAAGAGGCAAGAAAATTTCAGTTTTGTTCTCTTTCATTTTAACATTCCATTGGTTATTTGAGAGTTTGTGGTTTGAACAGGTTGTTACAGTGAATCACTTCAGCTACCTTAATGTTTTAAATTTTCTGTGAGTTATATTCCAAGAGTGCTTCTATTTTGCCCAGATTTGATAATTTTTAGAATTCATTACATTCAAAATGGTCTCTCATTTGAACAAGAGATCCGTGATTATACAGCAAATGAAAATCAGTTATTAAATATATGTATATTCATATCCACATTAAAAAGCTAAGACTATATTTATTGTATTTGTATGTAGCACAGTCAATTGTTTTAAAATTGCTATGAATATTGTGAGTAGCAACATCATTTTTCATTGTTTTTGTTTTTCATTTCAAATGATTACTTCAAACACCAGCTTCTTATCTCTTTAATCCTTTTCCAAAGTCCAATAACTGAAATAAAATTACCTTCTAAAATAATAGAAGAAAACAACGACCAGAGATATTAGTGGATGCTTATTGACACAGATACTATTTTCATATTGCCATAAAGTTGGTCCAGAGGCTCAACTGTCAGTTTTAGGCATTAAGTAGGTGGGGTTGAAAGCTCTAGCAGTCCAGAAGCAATTACTTTTGGCAGGCTCTGGAGTGACTATAGATCCATGAATTTATTTATGATCTATAACTGAAGCTCTACTGTCTAATGTATATTCCTACCATGCACAAAATCCCATCCCCACTTGTTATCTGAACATAATTCTTTGTACAAATGGATTATGTGGGCCTTGTTAGGGATTTCTATGGACTTACAGGAAGCCAGAAGTCCAGTGTCCTGTTCCCTAGACATTCTATGTTTCTGAAGGAAGAAGAAAAGCATTATCATTTGAAACTTTGTTGTTCTATTTATATATGACCTAATATTGCAGATTGAGTGCATACAAAATTTTATTAAATTCTGTCTGACTGATGTCTTCCATGGCTAGTAAATCGCTCTTGGTCGGATCTGGGTATACTAAAGTGCTTGGCTGATTTAGGATGTGGATGTAAATGGCAAAGCTCAGTTTATGAGTTTCATTATTGCTGGAGCGAGGCTTCCCATACAGTTCATTAATCTACCTGATTTTTATTCTCTCTTTCTCAACTATAGCCACTTTCTTAATAGGTATTTTGACACTGAGGTTTAATGGCATTTAAAAAGATGACAGACGTATGCACAGAAGTTACAAGTCATACGTATTAAATTGTTCAGTCATGAGAAGATCATCTCTTTCCGAAAATGGAATCTATGCTGTTCTTTTTCCATTTAGGTTTTAGTTTTTGCTCTGGTAGTTTGAACATAATACTCTGTATAAAATAATTTACTTTTGTTTTCAGGAAATATTATTTTTTCTGCTTGTCCACAAGTTAGAAGAATGAGAGAGACAGCAACTAGAGGATCCCAAGCATACTTACATTTTTTGAACCCTTCCAAAATCAGTATAAATCGATTTGATAAAACAAAGCCCATCAGCATTAATGCACCTAATCTTACATAACTCTGTGGACAACTATTCCTTTATTTGTACAAGTCACTCTGCCTTCAGAAATACATTGCATCTCCCTATTTCTTTACTTGTACAAGCTACTCCACCTTTGGAAAAAAACATTGCATCTTCATCCATACCATTATAAAAAATGAGTAAGTGGCCTTCCAATTCTGAGACAAAACCATGTCAGACTTCTTATTAACAAGATTCTGCTGGCTTATATGGTTCTTTACCTCAGCAACCTGAGTCAGTAATTCAGATAAGACTTTCTTCTGTGGATTTTTAACAGAATATTTTATCTTTAAACTTCTCAATATACTTTTCATTTGAAAAAAGCTCTCTACATTTGAAGTGCATGCATATATTTAAGCTGACATTAATTTTCATAACGAACATGAAAATGTAATATACATACCCAGCTCAAGCTCATTACTGTGCTATTTTAATAACCTTCATAACCACATTTGTTCTAAAACAAATAAGCTTTTTTTCTTAACAACCTGCATTACTTACAAACAACAACATCCTCTTGCTGTAGGCAGAGAAAGCACCAGCTTTTCTGATGGCCCGAAGCTTTTCACCCTGTAGATATGGTTGCAAAAGGATTAGGGATGTTGTCCTGCAGAGAACATAGATTTTTCAGCTGTGTACGGAGCAGCTTAAGCTTCATGCATGTGTTCTCTTCTTGGAAATGTCTATCTCATTTAGCACATGTTTTTAGCTCTGAAATGCAGCACTTCTGCAATATGTTCTCAGCATAATTCTGGAGGAGTGCCTGTGTGAATGAAGGTGCTTGCAGTGAAGGAGTAATGTGACCTTTGGAATAGATTAGTATGAATGGGAGTACTTCAACAGCAGAGATTGGAAAGACTTGTGTGGGATTTTCATTTCACTTGCAGGAATTGTTAGGAATTGTTGTTTGTAGTCATTACTCCTTTTCCAGGGTGTTCCACCTCTTACTGTAAAAACTTGTCTTTCTGCTAGAGGACAGGCTGTAAGAGGATTTAGTCTTGTACATTAAGTAGCATGTCTTGCTTTTTTCCCTGGTGGTTTTATGGTTGTCTCTAGGTTCATATCATCTGGATATATGAATATGGACTGGCAAGTTAGCTTGTTTCATTGTAAAGACAGACATAGTCAAAGTAGTGAAGATAAAACATATTGATCTTTAGAGCAGTGATCTGCTTTAGAAGTCCTAGAAAACTGCTATGCAAAGGGAAGTAGACTCACAGAATCAGTCACTTTAGGATGGACCTCAGGCACCTCCAGTCCAACCTCCTGCTCCAATAAGGGTCGTCTGTGAGATTGGACCAGGCTGCTCAGGGCTTTATCCAGTTGGGACTTAATCCCTCCAAAGATAGAGCCTGCACAAGCTCTGTGGGAAGCCTGATCCAATGCCTGACTATCCTCAGCTAAATTTCTTTCCTTATATTCAGCTAGAATCTATTCTTTCCATTTATGACTCCTGCCTCTCGTTCTCCTGCTGTGCACTGTTGTGAAGAATCCAGCTCAGATGAGCTCTTCAAGATAGGCAGGGTCAGGCTGCTATGAGACCTTCCTGAAGCTGTCCTTCGTCCAGGCTGAACAAGGTCAGCTCTCTCCACATCTGCTCGCAGAGCAAATGCTCCAGCCCTGACCATCCTGGTGGCCTCTACTGGACTTCTTCAAGTTTATCAATGTATTAATATATAAGGCCTAGACTTCTGCAGAAATAATTGCAGAAACAAGGTCTTAAACTTGTGTTTGTCTCTTCTACATTTTTATACCATTCCTTTTTCTTGCTATTCATTGAGCTAACCACTTAGCACTGTTAAGAAAGTAAAATCTATTATCACTCCCTAAGATGCACTGCTCATGATAACTCTCTTCTTGGAACTTCATTAACAACATTATACCTGTTTCTCCTACAGTGTCTTCTTTTCAGTTTCTTTGTCAAACCCCATGGATGGCAGACATTTTTCAGGATTAATTAATTCTTTAAGGATGACATCATTAGTCACTATCTGAAGATCCAATATTCCTTTAAAGGAGTGATGTGAAAGTTAATAGGTGCATGAAAAAGCTCTGAAATTGCTTCCTGTTTCTAGCAAGTCAATAACAACACTCAATGGGAGGCTGAACATCTCAGTATCCCAGTGTAACAGTGGCTGGAGGTTCATCCAGAGAGGACACAAGCACACATGCAAGGCAGGGATGTTTAAAGCCACTTCCAGGCTCATCTGCAAAAGAAGTCTCTTTCTAAGGCCCTCAGGGTGGCAAGATGCATGAAAAGGGTAGTGCCTTCTCTGTTTCTATTTCTAAATGGCATCTGAAAAGTTATCTCTGAACTCTACTTTACCCTCATTATTGAAGGAGGAATTGCAGATGATACCAAATTGGGAGGAGCAGTCACTGGTCTGGAGGACAGGGCTGCTGTTCACAGAGACCTCGATCAGCTGGAGAAATGGGCTGGCAGGAATCTCATGGAGTCCAGCCAAGGTCTTTTGATGATTCACAATCCCTGTTGGTCTCCTTTAAAAATGGACTGAATAAGATTCACCACTGTGGAAAGAAGTGGGCAATAGATGTATGAGTTGAAGAGCTCAGCTGGTATTAGGCAAAATATTCCTCTCTCATTCCAGCAGTATGCATCATCACCTTTTGTTGCGGTGCTATAAATGTTATCTCAAGTAGGACTAAAATGTCAGAAAAAAGTAAAGTACCTTGAAGGCATAAAGAAATATTTCTGCTTGTTTAGAGGCAAGGAATGTTTCTCACATGCACCCCTCTCTCTGGGGCCTTCCCTTGACAGTCTGAAGCAGAGGATGTCCATTATCCTGTGTTGTTGCTGATGGCCCCATATCACACCCAGGGCTCTCTCCTTGCAGGAAAAGCTGCCTTTTAATTTCTGTCTGTGCCTAAAGTGAGGAAAATTCATACACGATAGTCTTGTTTTCACAGAGTTGAATTATCAGGGCAGCTTCTCAGGACATTCTTTTTCCCCCATCTTCTCCCCTAGTGTTTTTGTTTTAACACAGTGTTCAGCTTTGCTGGAATTTCCCAAAAGTAACTGTGCATCAGGAAAGCTGGGACATCCTTGAAATCCAGCTTGAAAGGCAATTTATGTCAGTGCAGCTGGAACAAGAGCTGAAGTGGGGACTAACTCCCTTTGTAGAGCAGAAGTCTGCAGAGTTCAGTTGTTATCTCACAGAGGTCTTAAAGTGGAGATACTGTAGTGATTTACAATGCCATCCCTGACCTTGGACTACTTGTTAGCAATTAAACCAAGTGTTTAAGATCCTGAAGAATTAGGAAATATATTAGAATGGAAGAAAACTTTTTCACCATGTCCTGTACAAAAATATCCTTTTGATTCATAAGCCACAACCTTGTTGCTGTTTCCTTGGTTTTCCTGCAGGCACCCATCAGAAGCAGAGGAAGAACAGTATATTGATGAGAATAATGCAATGATTTTATTTCACTAAAAATTATTCATATATCCAGTTTCATTGAGCCTTTCCCTGTAAGACTCGCTAGAAAGAATTATCAACTGGAAATTCAAGGGATAAAACATATAGCCATTAATTTTCAGAAACATTCAATATCTTTTTGTGCTGGATTTTCTCCGAGTGAATCAGTTTTGTGCTGGCTGTGGAAAAAGTAAAGTAATGACAAGTTAATTCTGAGGGAAATGTGAATAGACTGAAGCTTGTTACTGAGTTGACTTCACAGCTTCCTTGTTGTCAACCTCTGGATTGTAAAAGGGTGCTACTGTGCAGATGGGTCTTTTCAGTACCATGCAGAAAGTAACTACTACTAATAAAATTATTTTGTATATAATCACAAAGGAGAAACATGTAAATATGTGCTAGTTTATACATATACCCAATGGTAAATCTATTTATTAAAAGATTCTTCTGTTATAGATGTAGCAAATATTTCTGAAAGTACTTGCAAATATTTTTTATTAATTAGGCAAGGCTGACTGTATTCATACATATACATGTATATATTAGGCACACTCATACACACACATAGCTATGAACCATCACTGTTCCAACTAGACTTCTCTTTAGCAAATCACTGTCAGTGCTAAAAGTACTAAAGGAACTTTCATTATATTAAATTAAAGTCACTCAAAGGAAACTGGAAAATGGAACTTTGTGTGAAGACAGAAAGGTATAAAAATGGAAAAGGTCTCTCATCCTTTTCCCTTTTGCCTCTCTCTTCTGCAGTGTTTCTCTCTGTACCGCTTTTCATCCTTCTGCTTCCTATTACCCTTCTAAACCCTGTGCTACTCCAACCTATTCTGTCCCTTTGCTTTCATTCTAACTAGCAATCCATCCTTTCATGTTCCTGTCAAGCCTGGCCAAGTGGCAATTGCTCTCTCTCTCACGCACATTAACTTTAGCCGTTGTCCTTAGCTGAAAAGGTGCAACTGTGTTGGCTCTTCAAGATGGCTTGTTTTAGATGGGATTTTTCAGGGTGATGAACCAGGTTCATTTTGTTCCTCAGTCACCACACTGCAGCTTTGATGTTTCTGTTCTTCCCGGTAACACGTCAGTGACGGTATTTTTTCTGCAATATAACACCATTCCAGGCAGTCGTGATGGAGGGATAAGTTCATGGCATTTTAGTACCCAGCTACTACCAAGTGCTAATGCTGTTTTGACAGTAGTACAATCTGTGTCTGTCACTCCATCTGTAATAAATGGGAGATGAAGTCACACCATTTCTATACAGGGGCACAGCGAGGACTAGAGAATGTGATGCTAAGCACATGTGTGGCACTAAACATCATGGAACTACACCATTACTTGAGCTTCATCTGATTCATCTTATGACAAAAAATGAGCATCCAATAATGGAATAAGTGTTTGAAAATATTTTGTCACTGAATTTAAATCACAGATTTATTTCAATAATAAACAGGGGAGTGCTTCTTGATAGGTTGTTAGCTGAGTTGTGTGGGTGGTTAGTCTTTTATTTTTATTCGTATGATTCAGCGAAATCACATGATTTAGTTATTTTGTCTGTAGTAAGAATAGTGAATTCAGTCATCAGCTATACCAAGTGATCTTCAGTCCTATTGAAATCGTAGGACAATAACATCAGAATAGTTATGTAGAATTTTGTTTGTTGAATTTGAATTTGCATGAGAAGTTGTCCAGAGAATTCTAGGCAAGAAAACACTTTTGTTAAAATGCTAAGAAAAAAGGGCTTTGCAGAATTAGAAGCAATCTTGAAGTACAGTAACAGATTAAAATTTGGTCCTCAGTTTATGAAAATACTGTTCATACTTTATCATTAAGGAGTCAATATGAAAACCTGGAAGCTAGATCTCCTTGTAGACTGTAAGACAAAAATGTTAACAGTTTCTGAAACGATCGATCTAGTCTTATCAGCTGGAAAGCATTAACCACACTGTTCTCAGTTTTTGTGGAAAGAGCCTCGAATTTTCATTTCCAAAATAGGAGATGACAGGACAGTTTATAATGCTGTCTCCTTTCACATGAGGGACTGAGGATCTGAAGCTGCAGGTTCTTCAGGGTGGCAGAACAGAAAGGGGAGCTGCACTGAGGAATGATTGCTTTGTCAGGATTATGGGCTGCAGTCAAGACAGCAGGAGCTGCCTGAGTGCCCCTTGCATTTTGAAGAATGGTCACCATTCTGCTCCTATGGCTGTTTCTGTTGCAGTGGAAGAGTGCATGGCCCATCTCTGATTTTTATCTCATCTCCAACGAACACAAGTGGCACAAGGCCTCTTTTGATCTGTAAGATCAGAAACAGATGTTGGGCATATTAGCTTGATGATTTGGGGACAGGATTTCCAGGCCTGGCTCCAAAAGCCAGATCCAGGCACCCCCTGATCTAACAGGGAAGCCTGAGAGGTCATGACATCATGCTTGTGTCACAGACTGTGGGACCATCTGTTTAAGGCACCTTTATCTATATGTGATAGATTTTTTTTAACTGAGCAGAAAGGGAGAAACGCACTTTATGACTCTTTTGTAAAAGAAGGCTCTGCACCTGTGGGTTCTTTTGTAAAAGATGACCATTCACCAGCTGTGCCCTCAGCAGAGTCCTCTGTACCTCACCACGTGACTTACAAAGGAAGCATACAAGCAGCAGACATGAAGGTTCAGGTCAGGGTTAAGACACCCAAGTGCTGATGTCTGTATGGGCGCTGTCTCCGTCCCCTCGAGTCAGTGGAGATCTAGTCGATGCCAACAGTGGAGCCTAGCGTGCAACTGAAGTTGCATGGACCATGCTCCAGCAGACACAAGGGGTGGGATTCAGTTGCTCAGACGCAGACATCTAGTATCAGTTCACGTGCTGTGAAACACCTTTCTTGGCCTCTTGCAGGCACTTCAGAAAGGTTCATGTGTCCCTTAGGGTATATTTTCTATCCCTTGCAGGTGTCTCAGACACCTTATCCTGTCTGGACATGGTCCTGAACAATCTGCTTCAACTGATCCTTCTTGAGAAGAAGAATTGGACTAGGGGATTTCAAAAGGTCTCCTCCAACCTAAATGATACTGTGGTCTCACTTGGCAATAGATGCTAATGCATTAGTTACCTGAAAGTTGCTGCTCTGTCAAAATGCCTGTAGGCCCAATGACAGTACTGGCTTCAGCTTGATTCATTTGAGAATGCTTAGGAGTCTAGTACCCTGTGAGATGCCCTACATCCACCTGGGACTGGCAGATAAATATGCACCCTTTCTGTGCCAGGCCAGGCGCAACAGCCTCATCATCTCAGGTATGATGGATACTAAAGTTTGAGTGAATGACTTCTCAAAGGTCATGTCTGTTGGAACATTATGTAGCCAAGAGTCCAGATGGCAAAGTCTGCCCATCCAAAACGAGTTGCTTCTGTGATAAGATAACTCCTTGCTATTATACTATGCATCTACTTTGAGTGTGCTACACTTTTGCATTTTATGTTTTGTCTACTACATTAACAAGCCCCCAGCTACCCAGAGCTTCCTTGCTATGTTGGTGTTCAATCAAGCCATCTCTAAATCATTTCTTGGTCAAAGTAAAAAGAGTGTGTTTGTTTGTTTGTTTCTTTGTTTTAATTTAAGGCAGATTTTTCAAACCTTGATTAATTCCTGCAGCCCTTACCATGACAGTTGTTGAGTCTCTAAAACCACACATGGCAGTACACCTTCTCCCCACCCTACTACTTAATAACTATGCCATTGCAACAGCCATCAACTACCACATTGTGTGGGCATTGTCCTGCTTCAATTGTCCTGCCCAGTAACTCATCTCAAATCCAAGTGTCTTTCACCATCACATATCCAGGTTCTCATTCTGTAAGCATAAACAGCCTGCATGCAAACCTCACATTCAAATGTATTCAAATGGATGATGACTAAATGAGATCAATTTACCACACACTTGTTTCTTGCTTTGCCTTTATCAGTTTTCACCAGAAAATAATTTACTTTGATTTGTGTTTGCATTTGTGTTGCAGTCTCTGCCAGCAACAGTGTTTTTTATTTTTTCCAGCTCACTGGTAGGCCCTGATTAGCAAAACAGAACAGTGAAAAGACTTAAATGTTACTTTTGGTAACATTTTGTGACCAAACTCCACACCCCTCAACCCCAAAACTCAAACAGGTTTGAGTTGCTTTTCATTCATCTTTGAGTTACACTAAGGAACACTCCATTAAGTACTAAAGATTTGGAAGATCCCTCTCATGCCAGAGGACATGGCCTACTGCGATGGTGTGTGCCTTTGGTTACCTGGATCAGAATGAGGCTGATGAGCTGGCAACTGAATGCTGGAGATCTTTCACTGAAGTAACTACCATTTCCCATTAAATTGTAACAGTGATATTGTCTGGACAGGAGAAAAAGCACTAGAATCAAATGAAGGATGAAAAGAACCGTTTTCATTTCAGTATCTGTTTAAAAACAAAGCTGTACCCACAGACACTCCTCCCAAATATCCATCACCCTCACTATTTGGATATCCAGTGGGAATCAACCTCATTTTCTTGTGCAAAACATTTTCTCACACACCCACACTGCAGCACAGGAAATCCCTCATATGTTGCCTGAGCAGAATAGAAGCTACAACACTGGACTGCAGGTGGGAGTCCTTCTGTAAAACATTTCTGTAAGGCACGTTGTCAATCCCACAGCCTACTGCCAAGGTCCTTTCCTTCCCACCACAGCTGGAAGTGGGCTCTTCTCATCACAGGACTGATGTACAGCCAGACCTTTCATGTTTTGTTGGAGCTGCCATTAATATAGAGCATCATGTGTCTTGGATTAATATAACAGTGAAATAGGTTAAAATCTGGGATTTTTGATCAGTTTGTTGCACTCCATTTTTAACTGCAGACTGCACAAAAATCAGCACTGTTGGACTGCTCCATAATCTCTTTGCCTTGCTGCTCAAAATCCAAGTTTTTAGTCTACAAAATGTACCAATTTGGATGAGCAAACTATGCCCTGAAATGTAAGAAAGGATCATACCAGCAAATTATCTTGCTCTCCCCCACCTTTCTGTCATCACCTTGATGTCATTTACCCTGTAATAGTAAGAAATACAGAGGAATCCAGTTAGCTTGCCTTATTTCCCTTGGTGGATGTGACAGAGCTGCTTGCAACCTATTGAGATGCTCTAATATATGTGCGGATTTCAGCAAACAGCATTTACTTACAAACAGTTGCAACTTCTTTAGTCATGTTGAATAAGACTTTATTACTTTCCCTCCAGAAATCCTGAAAATTGAGAGCCATGAGCTTTTCAAGGTGGCACATCTTATTGTATGACAGGCTTAGCCAGCATAGCCAAGTGTTACTACTGTTACATATACTGACACCTGCAAGTCTCAGTCATGGACCCAAACATTGCCACACTGGAGCTATCTACAACCCTATGATTAAAAAGCCCTTTGGCATCCCTTGGGTTTAGCTGAGGGAAGGACGTTGTTGTCTCCTAGGCTGGTCTATTCACCTCTTATAATGACTCTTGTACTTGGAGTCTTATGCTATTTGGTCAATGGTGGTTTTCTGTGTAGGGAATAGGAAGGGATAGACCTCTTCTGGGGAAATGTCAGACACAACAACCCTTTGCCACCCACCTGCTCACTTCAAACAGATGCTTAGGGGGCATCCAGATGAGTGAAGGGAAAAAGAGAGACTTGAGTGCCTCACGTGGCTGCCCTTGGGTGGCTGAGCCAAGAACTGCTCCAGCAGCCCATGTGCATGCCCCCCAGCCAGCTCCTACCTGCTCACTGAGGACCTTTATACCTTCTTTACACTTTATTTCCCAACTCAGAAACTTTTTGCAGTCACTTTGTGCAGACAAGACACATCAGATATGGGAGCAGCTCACTCTAATGCAGTTAAATGCTCAGGTCTCAAGTGAGCAGTCTCAACGGTAAGAGCCCCAACATGAGCCGGACAGTAACAGTTCCAGTGTGCAAGGATGAAGTCCAACTGGCAACTGATGTTCACTCCTCCAGCCAAGGCAGTACGAATGTATCCTATGTGAGTCACAGCAGGGATGATGTTGTACAGCAGCAATTAATTTGCTCCTAAGGCAAACAGGTCCAAATGGTAAAGGTTTCTGCAAATGGAATTTAGTGTTCCAATGCAAATAACTAACTGGCAAACAATAACCACTTCAGCCTGAAAGCTCGGCCAGCAGTCGGTTGACATTTGTGCTGCAGAGAGTTCACAGATTCCCCATGAGTTGGATAGGAGCTGTGTTTTGCAGCAACAAATGATTTATTACTGTGACAACCAGTAGAAATAGAAAGACCTGCTGGCAGGCAAGGGTGTGATTTGTTCCCCTGCAAACAAGCAAGAGTTGTCCAGCTGGACAGTGGCCATTCCCAAGCAAAAGCTCAGGGGAGGATGTAGGATTTATCTCCTCTCTGCTTGAGTTTTGCTTACTAAATAGTGAAAGAATTAGGCTTTTTTATATTGTACCAAAACACATTTGTATTTAGTAATGTTTCTATGAAGTAAGTCAGGGGATGAAAAGGTCAGGCTGTCTTCTAGAAATTTAACTTCTCAAACAGTAGGACAACACTTTTTCTGTTATTCAAGAACAGAAAATCATTCTCATTTATATTGCAGCAGCCCCTGCAGGGACCAATCAGGGTCTCATTGTGCTAATGCCTGATTGGTGGCCGTGAGCAGAAAATTGCTGGTGCCTGCTTGGATGCAGTTCAGAAACATCATTTTTTTGCCATGTAAGGTTTAACATGAGCACATTCTGATCAGCAAAGCACATAAGCGTATGTTTAAAGCAATCTCTCTCCAGCAAAACATCTCAGCATGTTTCAGTCCAATTTAAACGTGTGAAAATGTTTGGCTAAATCATACAGGGCTGCTGCACATGGACCTCACATCTTTTGATCATTCCACATATATGAGAGAGTTTTCTTTTGATGCATAGAATGGTTTTGGGGGGCGGTTGGCCAACATGTCCAAATGAAGTCTTGAGCCAGTGTGTTTTCTCTCTTCGGCATGTTCTAAGCCTGCCCCAGTGAACTGGCACAGTGCAGAGAGCTATGGATAGTGGGAGCACTCTAGTCATCTGCAAGTGTATCGGGGTGTGAGCAGCAAGAGGGATGAATTGTTTACATTTTCTGAAACAAAATAATGAAGAGTAATAGACTGAAATTAAGGTATATAAAATTAGGCTGAATGAAAAGAAGAATATGCCAGTGACAAGACCTGTCCGATTATGGACTAATCTTGACAGAACAAGGGAAGAAACCTCAATGGCATGTAGTGTTTCATGGTGGTTAATCTGGTATAGACTAAGACAGAAGGGTTAATTCTTCACTGGTTGATGATGGTCAAGCTGAGACTTCAGGGATATGAGAAGTTAAAATCAATGTATGACAATGAATAAATCGTGCATGTGAATATGGCAAAGAATATATTTGATGTATCGTTTTTACTGTAAATATAATACAAAAAAAAAAAAAAATCAACATTAACCAACAGCTAGCTACAGCTACTTCATATTCAGGATACTGTGTAATATTGCCATATCTTACTATGCTAGTAAGCCTAGAAAACACTGACCTTGTAAAGCTGATAACTGTAATGCAGTGGAAACATTGTTTGGGATCAGTGGAGTGCATCATAGTGATAAAGAATTTCCCTGTAATGCTGTTATAGTAATTGAAGCTGCAGTTTGTCTCCTGCACAGCAAAGAAGGCTGAGGCTGCCAGAAGGTTTTCTAAAACTTCCCTTTGTAATGCTGAGCAATTTTCTGCCTTTGCCCAGTGATTGCTCGCCTGAGTTTCCACCACTTTGTGAGCTCTAACACAAATTTTTGTGAGCTCTAGCACAGACTCTAATGAATACAGATAATTTTGATTTTTTTTTAAAGACATTTAACTGCTGCAGAGTGTACAGGTTACTTCTTTATAGAATAGGGAATCACAACATTTCATGCTTAAACCAAAAACCAAAACACTAGGGTCAGCCTTTGGGTGCTTTATTTTAATTGAAATCAGTAGAGTCATGCAATGAAAATAACAGTATTTTTGTAGGCATATACAACATAGCATTCAGTCTTCCTTTCCATTTTGAGATTTTATTTTTAAAGAATGTCCTCTACTTAGATTCCTTTTAAGATTTCCCTTTCTTTCTGCTTCTATTGTATATCTTGAACTGACCATGGTGATTGAACAGTACTTGACTCTCGGCATGTTAATTAGATATTCAAGGCTCCCCTTACATGAGAAAACAAAAAGCAGCTTTAAGACACTGGCAGCTTTCTCATCTACATATGAAAGCAACATGAAAAGAAACAATTAAATGGCACAGCTTCTCCTGGAGCTCTCAGACCTTTCTGTCATCTTCATTTTCCTCTTAGCAATTCATGTGAACCTGCCTTCTGCATTAGCCTGGCTCACTTGGCACCATCATTGCCCCCAACGCTCCTAAGGCAAACAAAGCTCCCACTGAATTCAAGCCTAATACGGTTCATTGCAGGAAGAGAAACCAATTTTGTTTTTAGTGTGGTATCTACAGCTGAAGCAAGTAAATTTTATATACATTGCCCTGAGTTGACTTTCACACTAGTGCTATCTATATTGATGCAACTCTTAGTGAAGCTTGATTTACATCAGGCAGTGCAGAGTTTATTCCTCACATCGCTAAAGACTACCTGACACAAAGGGAAAGTGTCTCGTGAAAACTGGCGTGGAAGAAAATGTTGATATTGATGAATAGACAGCCTAGGCAAAATGCTGTAATATTTGAATGGCTAGCAAGCCAGATTCTCAGAAACCTGGATGGGTAGCAAGTGCATTCTCCTGTGCGTGTGCCTGGCAGCTGTCCTACCTGTGTGAGTGAGATTGTGAAGTTTGTCAGTGGATACAGGACTGATGGTTGTGTTGACAGGGAAGAGGGAGGAAGCACTTCTGGCTAGAATAATTCACAGGGGACACCATTCTATTTATTTTAGCACATCTGGCAATGAAGATGTGTCTGGAAGAGGGTTGTGAGGTTTTCTGTGTCTTTCAGCATGGTTAATTGTTCATTAATATCTCCTAACCCTTACTTTTATGGAGATTTGAATGCTCTGTTTCAACAAATGCCTGTTTGTTACTCTTTCATCCAGTCTTGGGTGAGCGTCTGGGGTAGTTAGTTATTTGAAAAATCAGTATAGATCGAGAGAATGCCTGAGAATGAAAATAACATGGTCTTGGTTTCTCCTCTTAAACATTTTTATCAGGTTGATTCAAATAGCACATTAGGCAAAAAGAAAGCTGCCTAAAGGGTTACTGAAACAGCATCACTGTCAGCTTCAGCTGTAAAAACGACCTTAGCAAGGAGTGCCCTTAGCACAGCCAGTGACAGACGGGCCGTGCTGTGTGGTCCTCAGCCCCCCTTCTGTTTGATAGGAGCTGTCTCTGCCTCCACATGTTCACATTCCCCTCGACCCATGCACAGACCAGAGACGGCACTTCAGTTAACCCTGTGTGGCCGGTGTCATACCTGCAGCAAAGGGGCAGCTCTCCTGCATGCATTAGCACAGACAGTAGTGGTATTTTGGTATTTCCCACATATTTTTTTTTAAAGTGTTTTCAGATCATATATATAGTAGTCCGGCAATAAAAACCTAGCTGTAGATGGCTGTTTCTGCCTGAACCTGAAGCTGTCTCCCAAGCCAAGGTGGCTGTGACACGCCAGCCACAGCGTGTTGTGAGTTGAGGTGTTACGTGCCTATCACTTCCCTGAGACTAATGCTGCGTGTCACTAACTACTGCAGCTGTCTCCCACGCTTCTAAGAGCAATTTCCACCCTATTAAGTTCTACCCTTTATGGTGTCCAGGAAGCTAGAAAAAGGCTTCATTTTATCTACAGTTTTAGCAGTTGCCACCAACCTACCCTTGGGTGGGTTATTAAATAAATTAAGGCTATTGAATCAGATTCTGCTAGCAGCTCCTCAGTGTCAAACCTGGACAAATCCCAGATTTACAGCTGAAGTTAATGTTAGTTATGAACTAAAATTTGGTCCCTTCGAGTTTTAGTCCTGTACATTGCAGGTTGTATTAAAGATTCAAAGTTTTCTAGAAGGGCATAGGGCAGATGTCCTATGGGATAACTTCTCCAGAGGATAGTTTGACCTGCTCACTGTGCTCTGAAATTTCCTGCACAGTGAACTGAGGAGTTTCTGCATAAGAAGGATTGCCAACTAAAATTATAGTAGATCTAATTTTTGGTCCATAATTTTGCTCAAAG
Source organism: Tyto alba (assembly GCF_018691265.1). Taxonomy (NCBI): domain Eukaryota; kingdom Metazoa; phylum Chordata; class Aves; order Strigiformes; family Tytonidae; genus Tyto; species Tyto alba. Next base: position 34,988,188 of record NW_024881316.1, on the reverse strand, counting down.
GGTTGTCTACAGAAGAGTACTACATTTTCTTCCCAGAGCTCCCAGTTTCTTATGAGAAGAGTGACCCGTTTCCTTCATACATCTTAAAGCCCAAAGAGGAGTATTTGGGTAGCAGGGGTTTCAGTAGAAAACCAGGCAGTTTATGCAGATTTTTCTGCATTTCGACATTTTCAGGCTGTTCCAGTCCTGGTTCCCAGGTGAAGGGTATGAAATACCAGGGGCAGGTATCCCCTGGGAGACAGTTGTGTTACAGAGCTTCCCACGTGCTGCAGACATTGGGGAAGATTAGTGCAGTGGCTGACGCTGTTTCTGTGGGTCTGCAGATGGGCTCACTGGGACTGACTCGCATGCATTAATTTATTTGTACAGACTCAGCCAAAATGTCCACAAAATGCTCAGGAAGGGACAGACATGGGGAAGTCACTGATGGGTTGGGGGGGTGCAGCCTGTGCCCACCTCACCCAGAGCGCAGGAATAAGACCTGCACCAAGCACGATGCAGTTTCCCCCTTGAAAAGACTTCAGGCCTTGTTCTAACTTTAGATTTGATAAAGTCCTGTATCTAACAGTGGGTGACCCCACCTCAGCCAGAGCATTTGGATGGTGTTGCTTCCTCTCTACAAAGGGACTGAACTAACACTCCTCTCCCACCCCCAAACCTTCCAGATGTTTAAGTCCTTTTCTTTTTTTTTTTTTTTTATATTATCTTGTAATAAAGGAAAATCAGCTCTGCTGGGTTATGCAGAGTATTAAAAAAAAAAAAAAAAAAAGAAAAGAAAACAAACATCCCCTATCTCACTCTATCCTTTAAGGGACAGAGCCTTCCCTCCAGCACTGATTTCAAAGCCAGTGGTTTATGGTAGTTTCTTGGTCTGCTAGACGTGTTTCCCCTGGGGCCCCAGAAATCCTCTTGATTTCTACCATCAGGGCTGCAGCTGTGTAAGACCCCCCTCCTCCTCTCCAGACCCACCATGTGCTACAGGCTGCCAGATTGCCCTGCCCCTCCATCATGCCCGTATCTCCCCTCTCTCCTGCAGGGTTCTCACACCACGGGCAAGGCAAACAGGCAGGAATACATCCTGCCCACCCACAGCCTTTTAAGAACATATAACTTACAGAAATGGGTCCAACAACTATGGTCCCTAGTGCAGCAAACCACATGGAGCTTGGGTGAGACCAGCCTGGGCTGGAGTGGCACAAAGGTTATCTCAAAGCTCTTTCCATACTGACATAGTATAGGCAGACCCCTGTGCTCAAAGTCATAACTCATTGTAGAAATTTGCCCATAAAATTATCCCTCAAAAAATAAGCTTATTTTTTATTTAATGTCATGTCAAATGAATCGCAGAATGTAGCAGTGAGGATTTAGTACTTGCAGTGCTAACCATATTACTTAGCATTTATACAGTGCTTTCCTCATTCAGGAAAGCACTTTTGCTAACTTAATTCATTCTCAGCCACCCTCTGCATGTCATGAAGGAAGTCAGGAACATTTAATATCCCTGCTGATAGATAAGGCATATGGCTGGGACTGCCACAGCCTCTTCTCCCACCCTCAGCATCCCACCCATGTCAATTTTTTGATGGCTGCAGCCCATACTTGTGACCTGGAAGTCCTCAGCAGTGCAAGGGGCAGGATCCTGTCCCTTTGGTGAGATCCAGCTATGGTCCTGGCCAGGCAGCTAGTGGGAGCAGAACTGAGACTGGTGTCAAGGAAGGAACAGGTCTCAGCAGACAAGAAAGATTGAGAAGGTCTATAGGCTGAGAGCTGGGATGCAGAGGGGAGAATAGGGGTGAAGGGATGCTTGGGCTGGGGAGGTCACTCAGATGGGATGTTGGCCTTAGGCAGGAGAGAATCTGGGACAAAGGCTGGTGGAAGGATTCTGGTACAGAAAGGTTTAGAGGTTGCTTTGAATTATCTTACTTGATGTGGGTATGTAAGGCAGGACATGGTAACAGGGTTGAGGAAGAGGGTGGTAGGTCTGGCATGGGGCTGGGGCACAGGGACCCAGAGTAAGTGTCCCTGGAGGTGAGCAACTCAGGGTGTAAGGGGTAGTGCTGGGAAGGGGCTTCAGCCTGGGGGACCCAGGGGTTGATGTCCATGTCAGGAGACCGGCAGAGCAGGCAGTGGCAGTGTTCCCAGGAAAAGGCTGCCCATCTCCGTATGCCTGCCCGGCCCCTACACACCACCACCGCTCCCTGCTCCCAGCAGGACAGGGCTCTTCCCACCGGCTAACACGTATGCCTTTGCCAGGGGCTGGGGCCAAACAAGGTGCCAGGAGAGAGCACAGAGCCCACGCTGCAGCTCTGTGCCCCTCCAGTCACTGTGCCTGTGGGGTGGATGCCACAGCCCCATTGTTTGCCCACGTCCCAGGAAAAGAGTCCCAAGGACCTGCGTGGGGGTCTCAGAGAATGGTCATGCTGCTGCATTTCATCTGGGCAAGGGGCTGCTCAGCACTAAAGGGAACAAATAAGGACAACTACTCTAGCCTTTTAATCATTTTGGATCCTACTTTTAACATATGTAAGTACACATGTGTGCCAGTTCTCCCCTCACCTTTGATCTGGCATCACTCCTAGTTTCAATTAATTTCTCTGATAGGGACCAGACCCATACATTGCAGTCATTACATGAGCCAAATTAATGCTCGTGTGGATGGCACTTGCTTTTGGAAAGGATAGTAGCTGCACACTGGTGTTGATTAATATGCTGATGAATGAATAAGATACTGATTAGTGCCTGCTACCTCTGCAAACTAATATTTGCAAAACCGTGCAGTTATTGTAGGGGTGGGATGTGCTTTTTCAGAAAAAAAAATAAACTAGTAATATGTTCATTCAGATAGATACTTTTACCATAAGTCAACTGGAGGCTATACTATTTTTATTGAAACTTTCTCTACAGTTACTTTCAAAAAGCTAAAGTTTCTTATTTAGAAGTATTCAACTGCCCTAGAAACTTCTCTTGCTTTAACAGTGAATTAAAATGAATTAACATAGCTTTAAAAATTACTTGATTATAAATTCTTCCTGAAGTACGCCTGCACATATAAATTATTATGTAGAAATTAAAAGCTAGAACAAATATTTTTTAAATTTTGCTCCTTAAAATACATTGATTCTGTTCTACATCTCTGCCCCCAAAATAGCTTCGTGTCCCATTGAAAATCACGTTTTTTCTGGAAAGAAGAACAGAAACCTATCCAAAAAGTTGACCCTAAATTACATTTCACAAAAATGAAATAATTCATTGAGTCCAATATTCTGCACACGGTAGATGCTCACACTTTCAGAATTTCTATGCTGAAACTGTTTGTAAAGTTTTGTTGTAAACCTGAATCTAATACAAGTGAGAGGTTGCTTTAATATTTTAAGGAGCAGTTCTCCTAGCTGCAAAGACATTGAAGACAGCCTGGAATACACAGTCTGTGTGATGCTGCTCTTTATTGTCACAGGTACAGAGTTCTGATGTGGCAAGGTTGCACATTCAGATCATCGAACATTTACCGATCAGGAAGGACTTTTCAGTCTCTAAAATGGTTACAAATGGGTTTTGTTTGAATGCACTCATCATAAGAAGTCTGATCTCAATGGAGTTCTACTATTTTATTTTGGGTAATAATGGCAAAACCTTACCAACTCTTGATGGAGATATCATGGGGTTAATTTATATTCACGTTGGAAAAGCAAAGCAGTGCTCCCTCCCAACTCTGACAGATTCCACGAGTCTTCAGTAGTTGATTGTCAGGTTGTCTCGATCTATAGTTTAGCACTGACAACAACTCACAGTTTATTTGCAGCTTTGAAGCCTGGTCCTATAGTGTTTCTCTTCTGACAGGAGATGAATAAAGGTGTCACTGTGGGAGACTTTTAACCGGCTGCTATAAAAAGGACCATCCTTGCCTTCCCTTGCAAGATCCTCTAGTTCACTTTTGAAGCTTGCGGCTTTCACCTCAGCTGAGTTTAGCTCCATCAGTTCCAATTCATGCTTGGCAGCTGTTTCTAAAACTCTCTGTTTGTTATAATACCTGACAAAGTTGTTAATGATGGGATGAATGGGAAGGGCGATTGCTATCACCCCACAAAGAAAACTGATGGCAGCATTCAGTTTTCCTAGTGTTGTTTTAGGGTATATGTCTCCATATCCAACTGTGGTCATGGTAATGATTGCCCACCAAAATGACTGAGGGATGCTTTTAAATAAAGTTTCGGGGTGACTTTGCTCCATGGTATAACCCAGGGCAGAAAAGACAAAGATTCCAACAGCTAAGTACATGAGGAGCAGCCCGAGCTCCTTAAAGCTGCGTTTCAGGGCATACGTTAGAGTCTGGAGCCCCGAGGAGTGCCGTGCAAGCTTGAAAATCCTCGCGATCCTCATGATGCGCAGTGCCTGGACAGCCTGCTGGACATTGCTCAGCTCCATGAGCTTGGCTCCCAGGTGGGTCAAGGTCAGACTGACATAGAAAGGAAGTATTGCCAGCACATCAACAATGTTCATGAAAGACAGGGCAAAGTGGAGTTTGTTGGGAGAGGAGATAAGCCTCAGCACATACTCCACGGTAAACCAGCCTATGCAGGCTGTCTCTATGCTGTCCAGGGTCGGGTGCTCCATACGGTTCCCCTCCGCATCTATGACCTGCAGGTCAGGGATGGTCCCCACACACATCACAATGGAGGATATCAAAATAAACAGAAAGGACAGAACAGCAATCACTCGAGCTGGGTAGGATGATTCTGGCTTCTCCAGAAATTTCCAGATGTATTTTTGGCACTTTTTCCAGCGACTTTCCGAGGCATCTACTCCCAAGTCATCCAGAATCAGTTGCACCCTTCGGGCTATTTCTTCCAGTTCCTCCTTTTTTTCACTTAGATGAGTTTTGCAGCAGTCATCCAAAAATTTCAGATCCACTTTCCAAAATTCCATTTCATTCTTGAAACATATGGGACATATTCCTTTCTTCATGTGAATTTCCCCAAAGTAATACACATCAATAATGCATTTGAAAGCATCTGGATCTCTGTCAAAGTAAAACTCTCTCTTTACAGGATCATAGTCGTCACAGAGGGAGAATATGCTATCGTATCCCCCCGATAAACAGTTGATCAGCTCTGCCAGCCGTGTTTCTGGGTACTGATTCAGTTTATCTCCATAAAACACCTGCCTTACCCCACCGACATTGACAACAATCTCCGTTTCTTCATTTTTTTCTGATCCGTCAGTGTCCACATCTGGAAACCTAGAGTCACCTGCCATTTTAATTGTAATGGATTTTACTTGATTTTTAGCCTGCTGTTTGGTTTCAAAGCTTTGTGGTTTTAATGTCTCATGAAAGCAAATCAGCACCGAGTCAGCTCTATTGCAAATGTTACCGAACTGACCCGGAGTAGTGGTGGGAAAGGTTACAGAAATAAACCTGCGGTCAGGAAAGCCTCTTGAGGTATGCAACAAGCGGCAGGGAAAAGACAAGTCATCAGGCTGCTGTGCCTGCAAGCAGGATGTTAGAAAGCTCCAGCAGATTTGAAAGAGAAGAAGCCATTTAATAAAACTCACCCCTCTGTTCAGTGCTCGAGAGTCTTTTCAGGTCCCATTCTCTCTCTAAAAGTGATATTTATTCACAGGTTGGAAGTCACGGCCGAGAAATAAATCCTGTGCTCTGATTAATGCAACGTGCAGTGAGTGACAGTTCTCAGAGAGACAATCAGCAGGGTGAGCCCACAGAAAACTGTTGCAGCTTCTCTGTTCGATTCCACAGATTTCCCTAGAAAGCTGCTTTTGAATTTTGTTTCTTTTTCCGTTTTCTTTTTACTTTAAGGTCTTCCAGAGTTTATCTGCTGACTCTTGCACACAGTCAGTCGGTGCAAGCATGCAGAGGAGAAACTTGTGCTTGTTTTCCCTTTGCTGTTTCCCAACACAATAAGGAGCCCAGGCTGCGAGGAGTCCCTTCCAAACTCTACCCTCTTCTGGTGAAACCCAGCAAAGCACCAGCTACACAGAAAACACAGCTCAGCTATTTATACGCCCGCCTCGCTGTAAAATACACATTTCTGTACCAACATGCACTTTAACGATTTTTAAAAACAATTCTTTTAATCAAATACAAAACATAATAGTGTATGAAGTCATTCAGATCTGTAGAAAGACACACAATCGATTTATTCTGATGGCAGAAGCCACAGGAAAAAAATACTGTGTTTTGGAATAAATGCATGACATAAATCTTGCTCTCAGAGGGACTGAAGCAAGTTTAGAGTAATTCTGTCAGGACATTGAGTTACTGTAGATTTGTACTGGTGTCATTGAGAACCAAGCAGAGACCATAAAGTTTTCTCTGCAGCTGTGGAGCAAAACTTTCCCTGCACTCTGCACATGTTTCCCAAATCTCTGTGTCCTCAGTTTTAGCCGTGTTTTCTTGATCTGCAGTCAACTGACCCTGATAAGGGTTTAAGCAATTTACAACTTGGTGAATGCTATTTACCAGCAATAGTGCTTTTGTACTTCACCCAGCACTTAACAAGTAGAAGTGGAATAAAAAGCATTTCCTTTTAACTTTGTTTTCTCCAAATTCCAGGATCTGATGGACATTTGTTCCCTGGACCCTGAAAAGCAGGAAGGGTCTTAAAAACATGCTCTTAAATGTATAAATCTGACTATACAATTCATTTTAGTGGGTCCCAAGGGCTCTGATCTAACAAAACCCACAGTTAAATAGTTAACCATTTCTTGCCACAGCAGAATGATCTACAGCAGGAAGTTTTTACCTTTTCCAATTTACTGGCTTCTGAAAAGCTTCCAAGTGGAGGGGAATAGAGAGGGGCAAATCTGACTGTTTGTTTCCTTAGGCTTGTGTCCATCCTGGGAGCAAGGTGAGAGCTGTCATGTGCCTGTTGTCCTCATGCCTGCGTAACCCAGTGAGGGGGACCCTGGTGAGCAATGCTGTGCTCCATTTCCAATCTCTTGCTGGAAGTTTATGAGGGATTAGTCAGAGGTTGTGCACCAGACTTCATCTTGACATGAAGTATGCACATAGCCTCAAGTACCTTATGAATACCCCTTGGAGGTAGTTCATGACACTTGGCGGAGCACAAGCCATGAGTTAAAATCACTGATACAGCCCCTTCCCAGACCTTCCAATGACCTTCCTTGTTCCTGAGCTCTTGCATGATTGAGAGTGAAAATATGAGAAGGAAGAGGTGAATTCATAATAGAGAAAGACTTGCAAGAAACCTACGAAACAGAGGAATGCAGCCCTTTGTCCGCCACACACATCCATGCACAAATTCATAATGCAAAGACTGAAGCCCAGGGAAGTGGGTTCTTGCTGCTCTGTTGTAGTCACCCAGTAAATGTAACATCCAGTCTCACAGGAAGGAATAAGCTGTGCGTGAACCATGGCTCCATAATCTTCTTCAAATGCCTGGGTTTTGTCACTCATATCTTGCTGCAGAACAGTACAGAGGGCAAGAAACAATAACTGCAGGGGTTGGTCACCTTATTCAAGTGACAGTCTCGGGAAAAGGGTAATATCTATTAGTCTACACCTGAGTCACACTGTTGATCTCTGGAGGCTGGTGTCACCTTCATGTGTTCCTGAGGGTATTGCATAGTGTGGGTGTAATATAAGGTGTCCCTTGAATTTTTTTCCAGGCACATATAAGTTACTTGCAAGCTTCTTGGGACAATAGAGACACCCTGGAGATCTGGAAAAACCCTAGGTTTTGTGGGTTCAGCAATAAATATTTACCTACCTGGGACTTCTTTGCCCACTAACATGAGTAGTTTAGTTTGATTTTAGCACAATAAATTTTAAGATGCTAATAGCAGTGACATGCTTGCATAGGGGAAAATGTGGATAGGATTGACTACCAGTTCTTGCAAAACAAAGCTGAGATCTGGGAAAGTTAGGTTTAAAATGTTGTCAGGATGAACTAGTGTAGGGAAATAGGTTCTTTAGATTTAAGTCCTCAGATTTAACCATCTCAGACACGTACTCTCTTTGATCAATGATTCATTCCAGTGACCTTTTGACTTTTCTCCAGGTAATGATAAGAAATCAATGTACAGTCCAGCACGACCAACACAGAAAGCACCACCTTCATATCCAAAAAGGCTTCTCTCCCCCCCGTAATTTTATAGAACACCTGCAAAATAGGCACACAGGATTAGTACATACATTGTTCAGTTTGAAAGGTGAAATCAGCTCCTCTCAAATGATAAATACCAGCACATTCTCTAAAGGTTGGGAAGAAACTATTTTTGAAATGCCAGATCAGTCCTTATAAAGACTTTACTTAGCGTTGCTGCTAAAATCCTTGTGCTTTATTCTCCCTCGTCTTGCACCTTTTCAGAGTTCTTTACACCTTTCAGTGTGCCTGTCAAATGTTAGAGATCTGGTAGCATTTTAAATCCACTTTGACAAATGTACATGATCCAAAGAAGGGTCAGGAAAAATCAAAATGAATTAAAAACTTGGTTTTGTAAGAGTGAGACGGGCTTACTTGACAAATGTTTTTTATCAGACACATTGCAGAGCAGCAAACAGGAACAAAATGAGTACTATGAGTACTTTGCAGCAAATAATTTATTTCACTAATTTAATTCATTTTTCATCCAGGAAAAGAGGGCTTCTCTAATCTAAAAATTTCAATAGATAATTGTTGCCCTGTAGCTCATTTATGAGTAGTTTTCTGCAATTATTAGGGCTTCTGAATTCAACTTCTGTTGATTTATCTGGACTGGGCAAACAGGTCAAGACGTGCTCTGTGTCTACTGGAAGCGATGCGTGCTGGCAATTGAACTCCTACAGACTGAGTAAGGAACAGAGAGGGGGTTTCTTTCCATGTCGGTGCTTTGGCTCAGAGAACAACACGTGGATTTGAGCTGACAGCTGTGTTTAGTTTTGGATGTGGTTCAGACTGGGTCCTCCAGGGGGGAGGAGGAGGCTCAGCTGGACTCCAAGACGTGCATCCCGAGGGAAGGACTCCCAGGCTCTGGGCACCCACCCATCACGGGCAGCCCCAACCCTGGCCTCAGCAGGGATGCCCTGGATCTCCTTCTGGGAGGCCTTGGACACCATGGGGCTTGGTCCACAAGGCATAGGGGGAGCTCAAATATGTCTCCCCAGTGGCACTTGGCAGCGCATGAGGGATGTGAGTGGCACAGAGCACTCCCAGCCCAGCACCTGGGGACCTGCAGTGACAGCAGCGCTTGGAAGATGCTGGAGCTACAAGTTTGGCTCCCTCATTTGCCACTTTTTCAGGAGAAGACATTCACCACTGGGCAGCTGGGAAGAGAGATTGCTCTTCTTGAGCTGCAGTCTGGCTCATACCGCACTCCCGAAGCCCAGCCAGCACCTCTGCCCTCCGGGGTGATGCACCTGGCTGCTCCTCACGGAGCTATGGGCAGTAGTGGTGAATGAAGGGATGTGAATGGGTTAGGAGCCAACCCGAGGGAGATAAGACTGGACTCTATGTGGAGAGGGGTTTCTAATGCAGAGGCAGGAGTCAGGCAGCCTCTCCGCAAGCAGGCTGTGGTGTAGTCAGCCCCCTGCACTGAGCACAGTCCGGATTTCGGTGCCTGGGACCATGGCGGCACCTTTGGCTTCTCTCTCCTCCTGGACACTATAAAGGGTTTAGTGCTGTGTCTACACATGCAAGCTCAAGAAAGTTTAGGGACTTGACTATGACTTTGCAAGCAAGAAACAGTGAGAGTATGTCTGGCACAGATCCAGCCCACACTGACGAGCGAACACGGACACTTCCCAGCCATCACGTGGCCGTCAGAGACCATCCCCAACAGGCAGTTTGCAGGATGTCATCTCTACTGGAGACTAGAAGGACTTCCTAGGCTAGGTGGAGAGCAGTTTACAGTTGGCCTCAGTGCCCAGAAACATCCCTGGGCACATGTAGAACTGGTCTAGGCCGTACCGAGTTGTTCTGAGTCACCTGCTGCCATCGGGCACCTGTTATTTAGGTATTAAGATTTCTATGTTGGACACTTGTGTGGCCCTTGGAGGCCACAGAATTAACAGCAGGCTTGGAGGGATGGTGTTTCCTACCCAGTATAACCTCCTCATGCACTTCTACTGTGTCATACTTGGGTTTTAAATGACACTTGCAAGACTGCAACTGTGGTGGATCCAGCAAGAAATCTCAGCATCTAACATGCAACTTATTTTCAGCTAGATGCAAACTATGGAGAGCTACTCAAGACAAGAACATGTGATGAAAATATACTATACAAAAGCCAATCAGAGACCTAAAGGAGGGTGGGGAATGGAAATATCTGACTTCTTCTCCTTTCCTCTGGGTATTGTGGAGATAAAGCTTGAAGCCAGCTGCATGGGGACTGCTTCAGCAGCTGGTAGCACAAGGTTCTGTGTGGAGGAAACACCATATAATTACTTTGTGCCAATCATAAGAAAAGGGAGGCAGATAATCTGGAAGAAAGAGAAGCAATGAATGTTGTTGTTGTGGGTTTCAGAAAGAGCTGCTCATCCAGGGCAGAGACTGATTACCACAGCCAGCTTTACTAAGAGGAGCAGGAAAGACTTTGATGTAAGAATCCTTCAGGGTTTCCAAATCTAAGGTGGCTTCTAGTGGTTAGTGAGACAACCTCACAACCCACTAGAAGATCCAACACACTCTCTTTGGCAAATTAATTCAGCTACTGCAATGTCCTGTTTTATCCTTTGTAGATCAATAATACAAATCCATTTTAAAATCATACCTTCTTTTATTCTTACAACTTGCTCTACAATAAAGGCTAGTTTGACACTGCAAGAAAACATGGGATTGAGTCCCCGTGGGCGTTGTGGTTCCCAGCATGGATGTGCAACCACTGCCATAACACCAACACCAACCCCATGCACTTCCCCAGTGCATCTGAAGGGCAACAGTGTGTGACTTGTTCTCATGGCCAGCAATATCAGGGGGTGTGGGGGACAGGTGTGTTGTGGGCACTCTCTGTCAGCAGGAAGCCTTCCTGTTGCACATGGTAGCAGCTCATGGTCTCTGCACTGATGTATGTCATGTGTATGTAGCCATGAGCTAATGGACAGTGTCTGAGCCTTGGCATGAAACATGTTCATCACCCACAGCTATTATTTCTGGCAATGGGTGAGTCTGTCAAATCCCTTGACATGAGAAAAGAAGGGTCCATCAAACACAAAATGAGTGAAACAAAATCTCTAAATTTTTAATACATCTCCATGTTTTGTATGACATTTTCTCAATACCCTAGACTTCCTTCAGATTGATATGTCAAAAGCAAGACGTTATGAAATGTCTGAACTGAGATGGGTATCTGGACTTTACCAGATAACCTCACCTTGCAAATCTGGTTTTATGTGTCTCTGTCTCCAGCATATTTACATATTTGTCCACAAATATTCTTTCAGATCAAACAAGTCCTTTCCCAGTTTATTCTCCCCTCTCTTAGTTACTTGGGTTCTTTTTTCAAGATCAAAATTTATACATAGTCAATTTATTTTAGCAGATCTTTTAATTAATCCCTTATTAAAAGACTGGTAATAGCTTGCTGTAAATTTTAATTGGTTTTACTTTCCATTTGACATTAATGAGGCTATTTTCCCATACAATTAAACCTGCCTTAAGTGACCACACAGGGGACCAGACAAATCTCTAATTTAATGTAAATGGCTTTAAATAAATAAGATAGAGCCTCCACTGCAAGCAAGTAACAGCTGGGTTCAAATTAAGCATATCAGTGATTCATTAATAAGATGGGAGTTGGAGATGCTGTAAAAAGTTTTAAGGACCTTGTCTTGTTTACAGAGTCACTGTGTTTTGAGGAAGAACTGGAAGTCTGCTTCCTCATCTTAAACACTGTCATTAAAAGCTTTCAGTTATTATTTCTCCCTTTGAATGTTGTTGCCTATACAAAGAAAAAACTAGGTGACAAAACATCTTACAGTTGCAGAGACAGTGACAAGAATTGCACAGCTGAGTTTTTGCTGGCATTGAGTACTGCAACAGTCCAAAACCTTGCCTGTGCATATGTAATTAGGGGGTGTATCGTAATGAATATGCACAAGGTGGTCGAATGCAGTTTGCATGGGTGACCTCAGATCTGGCATTTCCTGGATTCTGCGTGTCTGCCTCTGCATTCCCATGGGTGACTTTTATAATGACTTGCTGTATACAATTTCTCACAGGACCACTGTTGCGCAGGTACTGCTGCCCAGCAGCATACACCGAGCAGCCTTGCCAGCTCCAGCAAGGGATTCCCAGCAAAGAGATACAAACAGTAGTAGGGTGAGTGCAAGAGGGCTCTTGGTGATGGCACTGGTGAAGCGACTGGCCTGGCCTTCCCGAAAGCCAACACTCCTGTTTCTACCGAATTGTATCGTTACCGGTAATGGACTTGAAGTAAAGACCAAGACCATGTCAGCAGAGAAGGAGGTGGCAACGGGTAGACTGTTCGCTAAGTTTCAGCAGCCAAGACATGAAGCCAGCTTCTAAGCCTGCTTGGGGAGACATTTTTAATGTGTTTTCTTTTAAAAAATCCAACACTGAAGCCCTCTACTGTGCTTGGGGTTGGAACAGTGATTAATAACACCCTGTACAAGTTATTGTTCCTAATACTTTGAAAGGAAAGCATGTGTAGCAATTGGTGTGTACCATTTTACAATAGAAAAGATTTTTATGTGAACTAATATTTTTATTGTAGGCAATCAAAATAAGGAATATAATCAAATAATTCACAGTAAACATGGTCAAAATCACTCCTATATGCGTGCTCAGAGAAGAGGAAAAAATATTAAGTATTTTCTAGTGTGAAAAAGCTGTAAACCAGTTGGAAACAACCCACAGAAAACACTTCATCAGTGTGCTGAAACAGTAATAAAAAATAAAATACTTCCATTGATCCTGGAAAACATTGCAACGCTGAGGAAAATACAGGCTTCAGTGGAGCCTGCAATTCTCACAAGCCCTTGTAAGTATAGTTATAATTTTCCTGCTTTCAATGAGTGGTACAGGACAAAGGAGGGGAAGTTGTGTAGGCAGTAGCAGAGGCAGCATTCATATCTTGACAAATATGAAACTACCCATGACATACCCATGGAGGAGTCCTGTGGGCATTTGACTTCATTAAATCCTGCAGGTTGTGGCATGATGTCCCGGAGCACCCCGCTGACGCTTGCTTCCTGCAGCCTGGGGGCTCTTTGGGGTTTCTCCCTCCATCTCCTGCGGAGAGGTGATGGTCACCATCCTGCCTGGGGACGGGAAGACAGTTAGGGACTGGTGGAGGTGGCACTCCCTGGCCAGCATCCTGCTTGCACAGCTGGCATTGAGTGGAAGCATTAAAGCATGCAAATTTGGGGTGCTGAAAGTAATTTTTTATCAGCAAACCTTTGTATTATAGATCAGGCAAAGAGGAAAATCAAACTCAGTTTCCCTTTCCTATGTTGGCCTAATCACTGCTTTGAGAAGTGATGGGGATCATGTTCTTACTCTTCCTGCCTTTGAAAAAGAAGTCCAGACTTCTGTATAAACCTACCTTGAAAAACTTACTTCAGCATCTCCATATTTTCCTGTGTTATTTAGCTTTGCTTAGCAAAAATGTTTGCTGACTTCAAGCGGAATTTACAGAGATTTTTAACTCAAAACTACATTTTCTGGAGGTCAAATGATGTGTCAGAAATAATTTCCTGGCCCTACTCTGGATCTGTTGTCTGCCATTGGGCAAGTTGTTTACCTTTTTGCTACTTTTCTTAAGGTGTCCAGCAACACATTGTATTTCATAATAGCTTACAAATGAGTCAAATCAGAAAATATTTTTAATTTGGCAAACAGATTACAAATAAGATTTTACATTATCTGAATGGCTCTAAAACCAACCCACATGTTTCTAAGTGATTTGTCTAGACAATGGGTGAGTCAAGCCTTCTATCCATTCTATTTTATAAAATAATCGGTTCTGCTCAGTTAAGATTTCATTTTACTTTACTAAATTGAATGTCTTTCATTATTATGTGCTGTTTAATTTAACACTGTATTGACATTTTGCATACTAATTCACTTTCCTCGGGGTAGAGTCATAAGCCCACTCGAACAATGCAATACATACAAAACAGATTCATTGTACATACTAGTAGTGTCTTCAACAATGAGATTACAGAGTCCAAGGTATCCCATTCAGAAAATAAAAAAAAAAAAAAAGGCTAAGAAGATGAAAAGAATTTCAGTGATGAATGGGAAATGCCACTTCTGACACCTTTCTTTATTACCGTTCTGTGGCATTTTCGATTTTTCTGTCTCAATGAGTAACGAGGACTTCATCACTTTTGCTAAGCTTCACTGCAAATTGCAGCTGTGATTAACACAGGTTAATCTCAGGACAGGCAAGGGCTCCCCAGTTCCGGCGACAGGATGATTTCAACCGTCCTCTGTAGTTACAGAGACTTCTCTTGGGTCACCTTGAGAAAGGAGTCACTACCTACGCCAGCAGTTATGTCAAAACTTCCCTTAATGGAAAATATCTCCCACGTGCTCTAGACCTGGTTTTAACTGCTCAGCCCTCTCTAATCTTTTCTTTAGGCTTCTGCGCTCAGTCAGTGAGACTGTGCATCAACAGAACCACCAGAAAGAGGAACCAGGAGCCACCCACCTGGTCAGGATATCTACAGTCACATTTTGCCACAAATTGCTGGGATGTGCCACAAATCAGCATAAAAACTCCTATCCCGATAGAAAATTTGCTATTACACTAAAGAACAGGGTAGAAACCATGGTGCCTCCTGGTCTTCAAATCTAAAATTTAATCCCAGTCATGTTAAATACTCTAGGATTTGGCTAGTTTTATGAAAATAGTCTTAACAAAAGTACCTCAAATCTCTAAGCAATTTCTCCAGATTTCTTTTAGTTTACAGCAAGCATGGATACTACCATACATTTGAGGTCAGGTGCAAGTTGCAAACATCCCTGTAATGTGACAAGAATACATAATTATCAATTCTTATGTATCCAAATGGTAGGGAAATTATTTATGTTTGGAAATGGGATTTGCATCTTATAGATGAGGTTTAAAAAGCCGTTGGCAATGCCTCATCATATGGGGTTTACCTTTGGCTTTCTCTGTTTGAGAACAGTGCTGGATAGAGTAACATTAGCACCATGAATATTCTAAATAATCTATCAATAATCAATGCATGGCTAGATTCTTCTCTCACACTGGTCTTAAACTGGTAGTGTACTGAAGGCAAAATCAGGTATTGCATGTTTTATACATTTTGCAATAAGTTCCTAATGTGTATGCATGAGGAAATAAATGACCACACCACATAGCTGGGGAACTACAACCCACATCTCCAGCTTCATGATCTGCTTGAAACTTCTGTTTCAGAGCTTGTGACAAATCATTTACTAATCAATCATTTATTGTTTGTTCTTCTCTCATCTCTTGAAGTCTACTTTTTCTTTGATAGGATTGATTAATATTAATTCATTTTACTAGACCTGTACAGAATATAGAGATTTTTCTAGGAATTTCTGATATCCTGACATTTTGCTGAAATGCAGAAGGAAGAAAAAAGTATTATGCATTTTAAAATTTTCCTTGCAATAGCATGTCAAACAAATCTAAATATAGGACATCCAAATCTTTAGTTTAGTAACACTAAAATTTTACACTGTGAAAATGTTTGTGCACTATTTACTAAATATTACATTATAATATGGTGTTATAAATACAATGCTGTTAGTGCAATAAAAGACCAAAATAAAAATAATTTAAATGACAAACCACAATTAAACATTTTAGTTACAGAGATAAATATATTTTGACACTATGAAAACATTTTCTTTCAACATAAGAATATAACTCAGTTAAGTGTTTCGTGACTTTCAGTTTAACTGAACCGCATTTATCTGACATAAATCTCTTCTGTCAAAAAAATTACTGGTTCTATTTCCAGTGTACAACACCAGTGATTCTAACACTCAGAAGATTCTTCACATTTCTTTGCCAGACCCTTTCTTAGAAATTAGAAATGACAGATGGGATTTGTGAGAGAAAAGGATACTTTCTGTACATACAGCCTAAGGGCAAGAGAAGAAGTCAACATCCTCTGCACTGATTTTTGCTAGCTATTGCCTTTGTTTTCTCTGTAGCCCCTCTTGTCTTATTAAGCCTGAACCTTCTCCAAGTGCTCTCCATGCATACATTTTTCAAAAGGAAAGAATGTCCTTAATAAAACCTTTGGGAAGCCCAGGGGTGTAAGAAAAATGTTCTTTACATTAATCCAACAGTAACAAAGTCTATCCATCCATCATTCATGGACTCAGATCTCCATAGCAGTTGAAAGTCTGTAAAACACCAATGAAAACAATTTATTTTGTGCCAGTATATGCATGTAATGAAAAATAGAATTAGGATCTTAGAAGGAAACCTTTTTCTGGTCCAGTCACAACCAGTTTCTAACTACGGGACTGCAATATAAATATCTAATATTTGAAGCATTGAAATTATACAGTTGTAAGCACAGAGCAAAAATTTAGATACCTCACACATGACACATCTCTATATGTTAGAACACCTTGTACATTAATTTATTTTTTGTGGGAACATCTGAATTTCATCTCCTGGAAACTGATTTCTTCTATAGAATCATAGCACAATAGTCCACCACCCCTGAACATCAGTCTAATAATGTGTATCAGGCTTGGAGTGTATTTAAAACTCTCTGTATTCATTCCTCGATGTGCTCGTTGACTATTAGCAATTTGAATACTGCTGTTAATTCCTGTTTTTTTCTTTTCAAAATTTGACTGTAAAGAAGTTGGCACTGGATTTTGGACTAAAATCTAACATTCCATCAAAAAGGGTGATTTTTGACAAACTTATAAAAGATGTAATTGTTGCATACACATGGATGGAAAATTTTGTTCTTTATCTGAGTTGTTACTTAAGTTAATATCAATCCTGCTGTATTCCAGAAAAATTCTGTATTGTGTTACTTGCTGATGATAGTAAAGTGATTTTCAAAGGATGCCAAAGCTTCCAAAACAGCCTTTCAAAAGCAAGAGAATGTTCTGCACTGTATGTGCAGAATATAAACACAAATGGGACCTGACAGGGACTCACCTTGACTTGCTGCATATTTCAAATAACTAAGAAACTTGTCTGTTTACCATAAACTCATTATAAAGCCTTCGCTCATTTTAAATACAGAAAATAATTGCAGTCATTTTGCTCTTTTTCGTGCTCACAAATTGCTTGCAAGCTGATCCTGGTTTTCTTCAAATATATTCACTATCTCTACTTATTATCTATTGGTATTACAATTATGCACACAGGTACCATTGAATCTTCTTTTTTATGTAATTGGGAAATTATTCCAGCAATGAACAAGAAACAGCCAAGAAATAATAACAATCAAGAGCAGGGACAGGACGTTCATATGCTAATACCTTTTATCCACATAGTTATCTGTAATATTTTTTGCATGAATAACAACCATTTCTTCAGCTTGCAAACAAAACCCATGTAAGTGTGTGTTCTTAAGTAGTAAAGCAAAGGGGAGATGTACGGATGACTCCAGTGGCTCTTTGGAGTCAAACAAATGTGGATGAATAAATATCTCTAAGCCCAGCACTGACACTACAACTTTTAGAGTTGTTGAGTCATTAGAAATTCCAGGTCATGAGGATGAATGTGAAAATACCCATCTGAATTTGCCCCTGGGACAGCACAGAGTCCTGGAAGATTCAGCCTGCCTCACACTTGTCGTTGGGCTCATGATCTGGTTTTGCAGGGTCCAGCTCTGCAAGGACTCGTGTTTTACCACTGCTCCCTATTTAAAAGGGATGTCTCATATCACTATGATGGGGAGAAATTAGCATATAATCTATGGCACAGTGATGCTGTGATTTCCACATCGACTGCACACTCACAGAACAAGTCAGTGTCTGTCCCAGAAGGAAACAGAAGTCACTATTTTTCTCTTGCAAGTAGAAATGATGGAGGCAGAAAGGAGACTCAGCCCAGTATTGTGCAGGTCCTTTGACCCTACCTAGAATTCAAACCAGGTTTGCTGCTGAACTCATCATCACCCTCCAGACCCATCACTCAGGTAGGCATCTACTCTCTCCCCAACCTTCCCCAAAAGCTCTCAGCAAAAGTCATCACAGCTACCCGAGGAAGGAAAAATCACCAAAATAAACACTGCTCCCATGTGTCTCTCATCTGTCTTCCCACATACAGTGGGCATTAGGGAAAGGATTTTTCTTTTGTTGTATTTGGAAAGTTTTTTCCTTTTTAAAAGTGTAAGGCTTGATATTTACAGTCGGCTGTGGGATTTTTCAGTTGAACAAAATAATTTCTCTGTTGGGGTCTATAAATAACCTTATTGATTACGTGAAAAACATGAAGCATGTGTTTTGTCTTTCCCAAAATACATATGCTTCTTACCATTCGGTGAAAAACTTTATTCTATCTGGAATTAGTAGTGCATTTCCTATTGCGTGTGTGGCCTCTGGTGTAGTAAAACAGAAAATAAAAGTTAGTTAGAAGAGAAGAGACTTATTTTTCCAGATTAAGCTTGAAAAGTTTTTTTTTCCCTAAGAACATAAATCCAGTTATTTGGTATTTGCTTTATTTATTTTTCTCAGGTTATATGTTCTAATCTTAGCAGTGTTTTGGAAGGAAATCTGGTGGTGCACAGATATTAGCATAATAAAGTTGCTTTATTTCCTAAATCATCTCTGAAAATTCAGGTGTTATAGTCTACATTTCTACAGCATTAAAAATTCCCCAAGGACACCACAGGGTTTCATATACCAAGTCCTTGCTAGAAAAGAGACATCGAGTGCTCAGTGCTGAGGACCATCAGAAAGGTGAGGTGCTTGGGTGAGATACTGAACGCTAAAGCTCTTTTGAAAAAAAAAAAAAAAAATCATTAATCTTTGCTAAATAAAACTTGCTGTCATGGCCAGTGTCTCTATCATTCATTTAATTTCTTTATCAGTTCACAAAAGTTGATGATATTTCTTTTATCTTACCTTGGACCATGGCACATGCTGTGAGTAAGAGGGAAAACACTGACTGTCCTTTGCAATTTTTCATGGAGCAGCAGCTTTGAGTGTCCTGCCACTGATAACACATCCATCTATCCTTCTGCAGGGACTAAAAGTCCTGCCGAAGTAGGAGTTGAGTAGTGAAAATATTTCCCTTTTCCTGTTTAATTTTCTCTAGTTTTGGTCTCCTCAACCTGCTTCTCCTTGTCAAATCACAGTAACAGCTACTTAAAGAAGAACATGGGTTGAGTACACTGAGATTTTCCGGCTCACTCATGGGAGAATCTCCTTTTGTTACTTTCCTAGCTCTCATTCTGGGTGTCGTGGTTTCAGCCTGGTCGGCAGCCAACCACCATGCAGTGACTCTCTCTCCCTTCTCTTCCAGCAATAAGAAGGGACAGAGAGCCAGGCTTGTGGTTTGAGATAGGACTGGCATGGGGAAAAATATGGTCACAAGCAAAAGGCAGACTCGTTAGGGGAAGAAAAAAAAGAACAAACATTTATTACAGACACTAACAACACGTAACAGAGTAGGACAGTGAGAAGCATTGCCACATCTTGAGAACACCTTCCCCCCACCCCTCCCTTCTTCCCGGGCTCAGCTCTGCTCCCGATATCTCTACCTCCTCCCCCAGTGGCACAGGGGCAGGGAATGGGGGGTGCAGTCAGTGCTGCCACTTTCTTCCATCTTCGGTGAGGGGAGTTTCTGGAACTTCTTCCCTCTGCTCCATCGTGGTCCCCCTCTCACAGGAGACAGTCCTCCACAAACTTTCTCCAACATGAGTTCCTCCCACGGGCCGCAGCGTTCCCCACACTGCTCCAGCATGGGTCACCAACTTTCTCCAACTGGATTCTCTCCCACAGGCTGCAGCCCTTCCTGAGCTGCTCCGGTGTGGGACTCCCCCACATGCTGCAATCCTCCCAGTGCTGAATTACAGCAGTGGGGCTACCTTTTCCCACAAGACCCCGGCCTTCTTCGGGCACAGCACCTTGATCAATCAATCAGAAGCCACAGGCCATAAATCAATGTCTGCTCCACCGTAGATCTTCATGGGGGTGGGGGGGGCGCTGCCCTGCCGTCTCACCACAGGATACAGGGGAATCTCTGCTCCGGCACACCTCCCCCCTCCTTTCTTCCTCCGTTCCTCCACTGACCTTGGTGTTCACACAGCTGCAGCAACTCCTCCTCACAAGTCCCACTGTTCGTCACCACGTCCCTTCTTAAATACGTTATCGCAGAGGCGCAGCTGATTGGCTCAATTTCCCAAACAGATGTGGAGCTGACTTGGAGCTGGGGGAGCTTCGAGAAGCTTCTCACAGGGGGCCGCCTCTATAGCCCCCTCCCCTGCCACCAAAAAACTCCACCACTCACTCAACCCAGGACATGGTTGGACCCAAATAGAGGTGGGTGTACCAGTTCTGCACTCAGGCTTGCTCTCACTGCCCTCCTGCATGCCAAGGACATGAGTTACCTAGGCAGGCCTTCACCTCTGGCTTCAGCATTCTGATCCATATTGCATGAAGGTGCTAAATTTGCATGCATTGGCTGGAGGACCAAGCATCTCAAGTGATAGCAAAGTCTCCAAAGACAATAGTTGGGGGCTGAAGATAGAAGAAATAAGAAGAGTGAGCTGACATCTTTCTGCAACTTCACCATGTCATTAGCACACAAAAAAGAACCCATTCATTTTGTCTTATCTGCCAGACCCAGCTTTACAGTCTCTGGAAGCCAGAGGAACGGATCAATAGTCATTTGTTGACAGCTGAGATTCTGTTTTAATCCAATCACAACAGCAGAGGTTTTTATACTGGTCTGAAATCATAAAGTAAGAGAAGGCCAGCTAGCTCTTTACAAGACTCATGGTTTAAATTGCAGAAATACTGTTTGCTGCATAGCAGACTTCCGGATTCTAGTGACAAAATCCACCCTAGTGACCTAGGCACAACTATCATGTTCAGGCTAAAAGAAATTTATTCTTCAGGTAGGCTTGTAAACAGAGGTAATGTCGTTTATTAGCACAAATTATGTGCGTGAAGAAAACAAATAAGCTTTCAAGGACACAAACTGCCTTCTAAACCTAGTAGCTAATGCATGATGAATTGTGTGTTTGTAAATACCACTTGGAGCCTGGATGTTGAAGTTGCTGTATAGAAATACCATCTAGTTTTAGTAAGTTTATGGCTAAGCAGTATCGAAAAGCCAATGAATTCACACAATTTCATGTCTATGCTGTGTTCATTTGTTTCTCTTTAGGGGTAGGTACACAGCAAATTTCCATCAATCTTACATCAGGAGGAAACTGCTAATAACTAAAAGAAAACCATAGCCTGAGAGAATTGTTGGTCCAAAGCATCTGATTATGTCCATGATAAAGAGATGAGGTTCCAAGCAAGAATGAGCAATAGAAATAAAAACTATCTTAAGTCTTTAAACCAGTCCCTTAATGAACTTATCTCATCAGTGGGTCCAGAGGAGGCCACAAAGATTATCAGGGGGCTGGAGCATCTCCCTTATGAGGACAGGCTGAGAGAGTTGGGGTTGTTCACCCTGGAGAGGAGAAGGATCTGGGGAGGTCTTATAGCGGCCTGCCAGTGCTTGAAAGGGGCTACAGGAAAGATGGAGAGAGACACTTTACCACGGAGTGTAGAGATAGGATAAGAGGTAACAGTTTTAAACTGAAAGAGGGTAGATTTAGATTAGATGAAAGGAAGAAATTATTCACTGTGAGGGTGGTGAGGCACTGGCACAGGGTGCCCAGAGGAGCTGTGGCTGCCCCCTTCCTGGAAGGGGTCAAGGCCAGGTTGGACGGGGCTGTGAGCAACATGGTCTGGTGGAAGGTGTCCCTGCCCATGGCAGGGGGGTTGGGACTAGATGATTTTTGAGGTCCCTTCCAACCCAAACCATTCTGTGATTCTGTGATTCTATGATTCTATGATCTCTTTTGTACTCTTGAAAACTTTGATTCTAGCTAAAATGGCAAACAAATGTAGTCAACTCAGATTCACAGCCAAGCTTGAAATTTTTTGAGAAGCTCAGCCAAACTGCTGGACTTATTCCATTCAACTGTCTCTCAGAGCTGTGTTTTGTGCCTCTTTAGAGGGCATCAGTCACTCTGATATTGTGGGCTGACTGAAAACCAGACAAGGAGTGTTTGTAATAGGTATTTCCATTAAAATGAAAAGTTGTTTTGTTTGTTCTCCTAGCTGGCTCTGAGACTGCCTCAGTTGTGATACTCGTGCTTACCTCCTGGTCTTCAGCTACATTATAGATTATTTTGGGTTTTTTGAGAGACCTTTTGGGTTCCAAGGTGTACTGCCATTTTCTGTTATTTACACACAAATACCTCTATAAAAACCTTATTCTCCAATCTTAACACTCCTTCAGGCTGTATGAGAACTTTCATTCCAAATTTCTAATTTCAGTAAAGGTACTACACAAAAGCTGTTGAATTATTCAGAACTATATGTAACCAGTATAAATTTTCTTGTCTCTCTAGTTTCATTGAAGGTAGATCCCAACAGATATTGTAATTACAATGAAAGAGTAAACAGGAAGAGTTAAGCAACCTGTAAATGGAAGATAAATTAAAAAACAAAACAAAACAAAACAAAAAACCTTCTGTAGATAGCTGTTCTCCTACATGTATATCAAATCATTCAGTGTTGGGTTACCTCAATTCTTTCTGTTATTATACAACAACTTATGCCATTACATGCAGGACTGACCTTTATGATGATACTGCTGGAGTAGATGGTTAATTCATGGCTAGCTTGTCAGAATAAGAAATTCAGTGAGTTACTGTTTATCTGGTGCGTGATCTGCCTATGACATAAAAAAGCTGGAAGTACCTGCCTTAGAAAGTATTCTCAATTTGGCTATGTTGCAAATGGGGAAGATAAACCTGCCCCAGGATTATAGCAATGACCCTGTCAGATCCAGGACATGTAGACATCAGAATTTGGGATGCTTTGTCTCAGACTGAACCTCACCGCCTTTGTCAGTGTCAAGAGGGACTGGAGGACTTTCCTGTGAAATGGGCCAGGCACTGGGGGGAATATTTATGACCAAAAGTATAGAAGCCAGAGAATCGTGTGAGGCACAGCTGACTGAAGAACAGCTACGAGTGTTATTGTCAGAAAACTCACCTGAACAAATAAAATTCCTAACAACTCCCAGAGGCAGATGTTAGAAGCAGGATCTCTCTGAAAATGTAAAGCAAATGTTACCTACAGTATGCTGACTGAACTTAAGTTCATGAGCATTCTTTGGCTAAGTCCATCATAAGATAGAGTTGGGTAACCACTCAAGGCAGTTACTCCAGAATATTCCCCTTTACCTTTGATAATGTCACTTTTGATCCCATCTCCTGAGATGTTTGCATTTGTGATGGCTTATCCTTTCAGCTCCTGTGCAAACCTAGACCAACAGAAAGAGCTGACTTCTTCCAGGGTCATTCATTCAGATGTCAATAGGAAAGCAGAACTGAAAGATCACTCAGCCATGGGTAGAACCAGACCACCTTCACAAAATTAAAATAACTTGGGGCTAGGCAGTGCCTTCTCACACTACCTTGAGATGGCATAGAGGCCTCATGATCCCAAAGTAGACTGGGAAAACAAGATTTGTACCCTGTTTCTCTGCTGGTAGGAGGAGGAGATGTATTCTCTATTGATATATGTCCACTGCAAAGGACAGTGGCCTTTTCCAAGTCAGATGTCACACTCTGAGGGGAAGTTGGGTAAAGCTCTGCCAACTCAGATGACCATCTCTCACTTCTATTTTCAGGCAGAAGGACTTGGTTCACTTGCCCACACACAGTCACCTGGAGCCATTTTAGATGCTATGTTGTATCCTGCTTAACTTCCAGGTTCCAGAAAGGCACAGATCTCCCAATGGTGCTGACTCATCCTAACCACCCTCATGCCAGTACCTCAGATGTCCTTGGGCTCCTCTGTGCTGGCAGTAGAAGTGGGCCCCAGTTTAGAAATGCTACTTAACCTCATAAGAAGACAGAAACCCTGCTGAGTAGCTTACGTGATCTTTTGTAAAGTTGCAATTCCAAATTCTTGATATTAGAAGCATTAAACAGCATTCAGGCTAACGCACTATTGAAAGCTCAGGAGCTAAAATACAAACAGATTTGACCAAAATATTTATTAGATTTTCTCAAATTCATAAAACATTTATGAAATGAACCTATTTATGAGCAGTTTACAAGCAGAGTGAGGCATTAATTTCCTGATGTCTTCGAAAGAAGACTACTCATAAAGACAACTGAAAAGGAACAGAAACACTAGTCATGTCTCATTGGTTTGTGTAAAAAAAAAAAATTGGGTGGTGTATTATGTTCTTTTAAGGATAGTATTGCCCAACAAAGTGCAATATTTCATATGACCTGTTAAAGAAGATTACTGCTAAGATCTACAGACTTATAATGAAGGAGAGAATTCCCCATGCACGGAAATTTTGGATGTTTGTAGTAACTAAGTGATAATGGATGTAAGCAAGATTTGTAATATTCTGAATAACTTAAATGAATGCATAATGGCTTGTTGCTGCCCATTGATAACTTAGTTATAATTTAAGCAACTAGGCAGGGTTGATGTGCAGGACTGAAACTTAAGACCCCCTCTCCATACAAGGGGAAACGTTCCCATTAGTTTGGAGCAATATTTGACAACACAAAATATATTTTTCACAGGCTTTTTTCCCCCCATCTGAAGAATGAAGTGAACGTTTTCTTCATCTCAGCAGTTGCCTTGGGATGTATTAGAGACAGGGCCCTTGGGACAAAGGATAAAATTGTTGGGGTTATTTCTTAGAGACTGGTTTTAGTGGTTTCCAGTTAGTTAGAGCCAAGAAATGCTATGCATTTTGAATAGTGATTTTTGGGGAGTTGATGTTTTATTTTGAAAGTCTGTAATTCTGCAGTAATAACTATTTTTGTCTGAACTAATGCTACAAGTCAGTCATTTCAGCCAGAGCTATGAATATATTACTAGTATTCAAATTCTGGTTATTATCACCCATACCAGTACTAGAATGGGCATGTGAACTCACATCTATTTGCATAGTAATGACCCTTAACTGCATAGTGTTGGACACAAATATGGCATCCAGTGTTTTAAGATACATGTATTTAAAGGTAGATATCTAAAATCCTTATCTATACAGACAGTGCAATGATCCAATTCCTAGTGGGCTGCCATCGACAGTTTCTATTCTAATTAGGAGGTCAGACTGCTTCTACCAGACTGACAAAATACAAGGTTAAATGTTCAGTTTCACATACTTGGGTATCAAGACTTTGGCTTCTACAAGTCTGATTTCTTTCTATGCAAGTGAATAGCTTTACCTCTTTCTGTAACTTTATGTAGGTATTAAAAGGTACAAGGAAAGTAAAGCTGTGAAGCTCATGTTTAAAGAGCTAGATGACTAGCATGTCTATACTGATAGCTTTTGAAAAACACATATAAACAGTTTCTCATCCAGTTTTCTTACCTCCATTAGTATATTTACGTTTAAATGTAAGTGTCTGCATTTGTAAATACACATGTTCTCTCATCTTGTACAAGTGCTGGAAATGCTCCCATACATTGCAAAAGAATACAGAGTGTGGGTGGCAATTTTTTCCAAACATTTTATCAGGCAATTTTCAGACAGCTTGGATTATGGATTTTCTTACCTAGCTAAAGAAGAACAACAGTAGTGCTATTAAAGCTATTAAAAGATAATAGCTGATACCTACAGAGCTGGAGAGAGCTGGGAATGTGGGAGAAAAATAGTTCTGGTTTAGGCAACTGTGCCTAATCCTGTAATGTGCTGAGCTACCCCAGCTCTTCTTTCGGTAGTGGAAAGAGCTCAGCGCCTTGCAGCTCAGACTGGCTGCTGTAAATGAGCATAAATTTCAGTTATTGGTACCGCATCACTAAGACATGTCTGGATGCAAAAAGTCTAGGGAATGGCCCTGGGTTAGCAGTCCCAGAAACCCAGGCTTTTTCTACACAAGGGAAGGGAGACTTGTTGGGTACAGGCAGGTTGGAGGTGGCTGTTCCCACGGATTCACATCCCTGTAACGATGGGTACGGAGCAACTCAGCTGGCTGCACAACCTGAGACAGTTAACCTGAGAACTGAGCAGCTTTTGTGTGAGCTGGTACATCTGCACGGCATAGCACAGCATGGACTTACCCTTTCAGTTTGTGGTTCTCCGTGACATTCTCCTCTCACATTGATCTGCTGCCAGTAATTGAAATATAGATAAAAATGATTCACCCATGATCATAAAGGAAAATAGTCATGATCATACAAGAAAGTAATGAGAAGAACTAGATTCTGATCCTCCAGGTCTCTGGCTTAACCAAGAGGTGGCCTTGTTTCTAACATTCATTAATGTAGACAGGAGATACCTAGTTATCAGATGCATTAGTGAAAAGTGAAGAAATTACAAATTTGCCAGTAAGGCTGGTATGAAAGAAACTGCCTTTGTTGGTGTTTTATGATAAATGAATTACTGAACACGTAAAACCAGTTTCCTACATTTGATTATTAAAATAATGAACACCACAGGTCTGAAGAGCTGAGGACATGGAGTGAAAACATTGATTGTGAACAGAACATGGTCAAGAGGGAAAGGAAAAAGCCTTGATGTATTTTTCAGATAATAAAGCCATTATACATGTCAACCTAGAAATACCTCATCCATAGCTTCTCGAATTCTGCAGTTAAACCTAGGAGCTCAGTGCAGTTTCTTGCATAAGGTTATCTAGTGTTCTTTGAGATAACCAAGGATACTCCTCTTGGTTCAGTCCTGAAGGATCTAGGTCTTGGGCCTCTGTCACATCTATCAGCCCATGCATTGGTCTCAGACATCTTCAGGTACCTTGAAGGGCGCTAGATACCAATGTCTGCCAACTGAGTGTAGCCCTAATAATAGGCCTGATGGATCCTTCTTCCAGCTCCACTACAAATTTCCTCAGGGATTTGGGTTGAACTCTTAAAATAATCCCTATAAAGACACCCAATTTACCATTAACTTCTGTGGGAACACTGATTGTTAAAGAAGAGGTGCCTATGGTGGGATTCAAGCCAGCCTAATTTAGATACCTTATCTGTGCCTGCATTTTAGATGCCTAGTGAATCAGTCCTCCAGAAATCCAGGCAGACAGTATCTTCCTTTGAAGACATCTCACCACTGACTGTATAGGAAATATCAGATCTTTTTTTAGGATGACTGGTTTGCTTTGGTATTTAAAATGTAGTACGTTAGATGTCTGCAGATAGATAGACTGGGTTTCATAGTTTAGGTATGTGGATGTGAACTGCATAGCTTAAATTTTAAAAACAAGATGCATAGACTTTGTGCTTGATAACTTATACATGCATTCCTGAGCAGGCTGTATGTAACTGTGGAAGCTGTATGTCCAAATGTCCATTTGAGGAAACACAGCTTTTTTGTCAGTGCAGATATCCAGATTACAGCAAAAAAAGGCAGTGAGTGGAATTTATGGCAGACCATTGAAGATGTTGGCATCAAGCTACATAATCTGTTTAACTAATACGATAAAATTCACATGATCTAATTGCAAGATAAAACCAATGTTTAGGAAATACACACATCTTAAGATGGAAAGTGAGCTATTAACTGCAAACTACTACTGTAATTCAAAAACACCATCTGTGTTCATCAAAATATTTTTTTTTCTTCAATCACCCTAATTGAGAAAAATGAGATACGCTTTTGTGTCTGATGGAAATGAAATTTTTTGTGTGCAAAATAATCTGTTTCTGAGCAAACAGAAGACTAAGACAGTGCAGCAGAAATTATGCCGTCAGTTAGACCAAATAACAAATATGTCTGAGAGAACCATGATCTTCTTCCTGGAACATATAGAAACAATGGAATTCAACAAATAAATTTCCCAGTGAGAACTGGTCTCCTAGATGTACTTGAAAGTTCAAAAAATAATAAAGTCTAAGCAATACTACCTCACCAAAATGTTCTCCAACATTGCAGTAAACACAGATGAAAGATGTGGACATTTTATTCTCTATTCTCATATTAAAAGTGGTTGTTCAGCCTATGCAAATACACTGCTCTCCAAAATTTGAGTGGGATTCATCTCACCTAGCTATTTGCTATCACCTAGATATTTGCAATCTCAACAGCTACCTCTGAGCCTGTTGCCTTTGGCTCACTATGTACTCAAAGGAGAGCAATAGGTAATCTAGGGTGCAATTCAGCTGTCCTATTTAGGAGGCCTAATTTTAGGTTAAGATGAATCACATTCCAGAAACGTCTACTTCTCTCCATCGACCAAGAAGGGAGCTCAGATGTGAAATTTCTGCATCTTATTTTTTCTCAGTGAACACCGCTTTAGAAACTCTGAATCTTAATGCTCACTGACTTGATTTTATGCTGTGTAAAAATGGAGGAAAGTAAAGTTAAAAAAAAAAAAATTCTTGAGGAGGCTGGAACAACTTCAGAAGGCTGAAGGCAACTTTGGACCTTTCTGGGTCAAAAGGTAAGCTGGCGTTTAGCATCACACTGACCGATAAGGGAATTTCTGAAGAGTCCTTGAAAGGGTATTAGTTTATGCAAAGGCTTCTCAGTCACAAGGGACGCTCTCCTCTTCACCATGCAATTTTTCTCTCAGCTACCAGGACTGCTGGGAGCAATTTTGGCTTCTTTCTGCATCAGTGTTAGCTACAGACGTGTTTCGGATGAGGCATCAGCTGAACAGGAGAACAAAGGGCATAAACAATCAAAGTCCTTCAGGAGCTTGCTTTACAAGTTTCCCATAAATCTTTTAAAATTCTTCAGTCTAATTGCATCAGCCCAATTTTTGCCCCTACCATAAACACTTAGAAATAAGGGAAGAACTAAGCCTATTCTGCTTAAGATTTTTCATGGATGAGTTTTGCATTGTATATGGTTAAAAAAATTGCCTTTTTCCTTTCTTCAGGTACATGTTACAGAGGCAAATTTTCAGTATAAGAAAAGGGCTGACCATGATCCTGTCTCCTGCACATTGTACCCACCTCTGTGCATGGAAGGTGGAGAAAACAGATGATCCATAGCTGGGACTTTGGGAGAACTAAGCACAGCAGAAGTACTGAGCATAGGGTCTCTCATAGTCAAAAGCTGTTGAAATGGCAACAGATCCTAATCAAATCCTTTGCTGGATGGGCATGAAGCTAAAGAATAAATTACTGTCCATGAGAAATAAACTAAAATCCCACAAATTGCATAATTTCTTAGTATTCTTAGGTGTCTTGGTTTGGGCTGAAATAGATTTAATATTCCTTTTTTGGGGACTAGATGAGTGCTGTGTTTTGGATTTAGCTTTGGGTTTGGTATGAGAAGAATGCTGACAGCACACTGATGTTTTCAGCTGCTACCGAGACTTCAAGGACTCTCCGACTCCCCATGTTCTGCCCGTGCGCAGGGGCACAGGGAGCAGGGAGGGAGCATGGACAGAGCACCAGACCCAAACTGGCCAATGAAATATTCCATATCATGGAACGTCATGCTCACTCTATAGAGGAGGGGTGGTCAGGAGGAAGCTCTCTTGCTTCTAGGATTGCGATTGCAGGATCTTGGTATCTCGGGGTCGCTGGCCGGGAACGGGCTGGGTATTGGTTAGTGGGTGGTGAGCAATTACATTGTGCATTGCCCGTTTATATTCTTCTATTACTGTCATTGTTGTCGTTTTATTACCATTATTAAACTGTTCCTATCTCAACCTGTGAGTCTGCCTTTACCCCTCCAATTCCCTCCCCCATTCCCAGGTATGGGGGGGAAGGGTGGGTGATCGGCTGCAGGGTGGTTGGCTGCCAACCAGGTTCAAACCACGACATTAGGCTACAAGTAAGGAGCACTAGTGTCCTGTTACTGGGTGATTTGTTTCTAAGCAGCAGCTCTGCCCCTGTTTTTACCAGACTATGTCCTTTTTATGAGAAATGGGAAAATATGATTGAGTTTTACAAACCAAGGTATGTATTCGCATTGGCTGTCAGTGCTCTATTCTAGCTTTTCTGCTTGTAGTTGCTCAATTCACGGCCTGGTGTAAAAAATAGATACTGCAGCCACACCAGTCAGGGGAATTGAGTCCCTTCCAGTAATAAGCCCAGACCAAGGAACAGCAAAGAAACACGTGACCACCTCAGCAAGGAAAAATTGTGCTTGTACTTTTCATTCTTCTTCAGCCAAAACATACAAAACTTCATTCTTTTGATATGTAAAGTACAACTATCAGTGATAAATGCCATTCCACCTATCTTCTATCATATATTCTAAATGGTCTATTCTATTTTATGACCCCCAAATACAAGTTCTGATTTTTCTTTGAATTGCTGTAAAACTGAACAGTCTCCATCTGTTCAGAGCAGCTTGTAATTAGCATATCCTGAACTTAGAAACTGCAGTCTATTAAACATATGGACATATCAAAGCATAGCATCTGGAAACCTGCATATGTTCACTTTGCACAGTGGGCTTCAGATGCCAGGGTCAAACAGAGACTCCTAGCTATCCCAGAAAAGAGCTTATATGTGTCACCACTCAGCCGTAGAACTTCAGAGAATCTTCATGTTTTCTTTGAAAATATTATATTATTTCACACTTACCTTTTACACTGTTTTCACATTAAAAAGATAAAGAAAAAATAAAGTCATCTATTTAAAAAAAGTTAAGGTTTGCTATGTTATAACTGCTCAGTTGGATTTTTCAGTTAGCCTTATAGCCACACCAACAATGAATATGAAAGTCTTGATCCAAACTCAGATGTATTTTGCTATGCCAGTTGTCTTATTTTGTGAAATTTCCATCAAACCAAGGGCCTGCTGGAGAGCCATTTCTGCTTACATGTATTTTTGTTCTATCCCATAAAAAGTGTAAGGAGAAATGTTTTTTCAGGAATGTGAAGTAGAGAAGAAGACTGGGCTTATATCTCTTCCAAAAATGAAAAATCCTGAAATGGACCACATAGTCATATAGCTGTCAAGGCAAAGCCAGCTCTCTATTTTATCCAGATTCCCATCTGAACAAATATGCTGTACTAGCTGATGGCTGTTTTCCATTTTAATAGCAAATATTCTGTTGATAACAACCTTGTACATGAAACAGGAGCCTTTTGATATGTTACATTAATCAAAGTAATTGAAGCACAAAAATTACTGCTAACGAGTAGGCACGGGGCAATAGATTCTAGCAGATCTGAAGTGCTTTTTGGAAGTGGCACTACTGAAGCAAAAAAAAAAAAATTATTCATATTGATGTATACAAGACTTAAAAGAAATATTAAGTAACACAATAAATTCAGCTCAGTGCCTTCATTTGGCTATCTGAGGGATGAATTCGGCCAAAATGATGGGCTTCAGCTCCACATTTAGACACCTCTATTGTAAGATCAGGTGTTCATAGGTAGGGCAGGTTGTTAAACACTGTACTCAGTAGAGATTCAGCATAGCTGTACCATGCTTATGGCCCAAACAGGTACAAAAAATGAACGAAGAAAGATTTGCTCCTTTCATCATACAGCTGCCGAGGCCAGGAGGGTATCTCAGGGCACCTCAAACAGCTCTCAAAATCTATGTTTAGGCAAATGAATATAGTTTCTTAGTCAAAAGAGTCAGTGATGCTTGACTGACTGGATGCACATGTCCAATTTAGGCTGGGATGAGTCACCCTCCAGACTCCTTTGAAGGCTTTGAGTTGCTTATAGTGGTATCTCAAACACTTAGCACACAGGAAGATAGCTACATTAAAGATGCCTACATGTATACATCTCAAGTCAGTTAAATTAGTCCAGAGATGCATATTTCTTTCCTCTAAATACTGAGAAAGTTTACTTCATTAGCTTAAACTGGATACCTGATACATGAACAGCCAATATGGTGAGTTGAACCGCACACTCTTAGCTTGTCATATACTTTCATTTAACATAATTATCCTTTACATCAGACACACTTCATGTAGAAATTAGAAATAACAACGTTATTATGCTATTCTCTAGTGAAAATATGATGGAAATATTGTCTCCTACCAGGTACCAGAGAAAGCTTGGTCCAAAACTCCAGATGTTGATTCAACCCTTGTGTCTGTGCTGGTAACAGGAGTCAGTTTTTGGTTTAGAAATAAAACTGGAAAAAAAATGGTGTCCAAATGTCATTAATATATTTGTTAGTAGTAAGTTGATTTTCTAGATGTTATTCTATAGCATAATTATATTCCATTGAGCTAGACAAAACATAGATGTGTAAACAAACTTTCTTTTGATCATAATATAGCTATTAGGATAGCTGCTAGGTCAAGGGATAATGGCTTTAAACTGAAAGAGGGTAGATTTAGATTAGATGTAAAGAAATTATTCACTGTGAGGGTGGTGAGGCAGGGGCACAGGTCGCCCAGAGAAGCTGTGGCTGCCCCCTCCCTGGAAGGGTTCAAGGCCAGGTTGGACGGGGCTGGGAGCAACCTGGTCTAGTGGAAGGTGTCCCTGCCCATGGCAGGGGCTTTGGGACAGGATGATCTTTGAGGTCCCTTCCAACCCAAAACATTCTGTGATTCTATGACTCTATTAACAGACTTTATGGTGTTATGAAATACCTCCAGAAGAATAGTCTGCTTCATGTGATTTTTCACTACTGAAGATAATCAGGAAAACCTGGAAGATCTGTTATCTGAAATCTTGACTTAAATTATTCCCCACATACTGCATTCACTCTCTCATAGACCTGACCAACTAAGACTATTTTTATCTGGATGTTAAAAGCTTGATGGAGTGCTAAAGGTCTGTTTTATCAGCAGGTTTGGCAGCTGCAATTATTTGGACCTCAATGACTCTGCAACCGGTTGTTTACAAACAAGCAGTCTGTGTGGCAGCACATATTCTCCATTCCCCACATATCTTAGTAAAATAATTCCAGTCTTTCTTTGCAGTCTTAAGCAATATTTCTCTGATGTTTCAGCTGCACTCTTTCCACATCATAAATATTTTGACAACATCCTTTAAAGTATCTCAATCTCAATTCTCTGTCAGATTCATCTGTCATTTACAGGCATGTTTAGCTCATTTACTTATAATGAGTAGATCATGTGCCCTCAGCAACAGGTGTCATTAGAAAATACCAATATAACCAGAAAGCAGAGAGAAGACAGAGAAAGAACATGAAAGTCAGGAATAAAGTAAATCATATAAACAGAGCTATGGTGATCTTTTCACTCTTTCTCAGAAAAATGAAGTCAGGAGAAAAGTGATGAAATTGAGAGGCAGAAAATTTTAAACTGGCTAGAACTGTTTTTTCCTCTAGTTTCTAAGTAAATGTCAGAAGATGCTCTTTATGTGTTTTTCCATGTTATCTCTGTTATGTGCCTGGTCCTCAATGAAGAGATTGTTTCTTATCTTTTTGGAAAGTGGATTGCATTCTGCAGGCAACCTCTACAAAAGACAATGAAAAAAAAACGTGTTAGTTTCCTTTGATATCCATATGTTTAGTCAAATATTCCATGTCATTCAGGAAAAGAATTGTCAATAGTAATTAAGAAGATGCTTCAGCAAACAAGAGAATAATCAGTAAGGACATCTTTACAAGCGTCTAGTGCTAAGCAATGTGACAGATTGTTTATACCACTGCATAAATAATACCTATGGTTTTGCTTCTTATTGCTCATCACTGGCAAAACAGCCAGTGGCATGCCAAAGAAAGAGGAAAGAAAAGCCCACTTAGAAACAACTCTCTGGAGCGTACAGCCATCCACTTCACTAAGGAATAACTCATCTGAGAGTACAAAACATTCCTGCTCCTTGCAGCATTACTGCAGATACTAATGGAGTTATAAGTCTTTTCTATCTATCCATTTTCCAGCATGGGGTTGTTCTTGTATCTGGGCAGTGACAATGTGTTATGAAATTAAAAAAAAAAAAAAAAAAAGAAAACACTTTCTTTCTTGATTTCTTGCTAGAAATGTATCAGAAAGCTAGATTCTGTGTTCACTTCTACAGGGAAGTAATTAAAAACAAAGCACTCATCCCTTGTATTTTCCGCACCAGCGATAAAGCTCCTGGTCAGTGAAACAAAAATTTGCAAGGTTACCTATTACTTATCCGTTCTCAGAACAGGAAAGAAGGTATAATACAGAACAGACAGAGCACTGGATCCATGCTTTGTCTCCTTGATCTAAGACATGCACCGTCAAAAGCCAGATTTATTTTTTCCCTCTGCCTTCTGTAACAAGGAAGAATCATGATTTCATGCATCAAAGGGAATGACAATAGCTCCAGGGCCATTGATCTGATGTTTTGCCCCTGGTCCATGCTACGCATGAAGTCTGAATCTAGCTCATCATGATGGCTCTGCCATTGCCAGATATACTGAACTTGCAGTGTCTCCATTTTCTGCCCACTTTTAGGAGACATGTTTAAGCAATAAAAATGTTAAGGGGAAACAATTTATCCCAATAAGTTAAAGGTTAAATATGCATATGTATGAATCAGTGATGTTGGGTATCACGTGCTGTCAGTAACTTTTTATCTCAGTTGGAAAATGATTAATTGCACTAACACAGTTGTGGAATTGCATTAATATCCATAAGAAAAAAATAGATATATTCAGGAAATTATAACTGTGAGGCTTTGGAAACTGGAATAAAGGAATTTACAAAATTTTTGAGAGGGACAAGCCTATGAGTTGACCTGAGCTACTAAATTTTAGACATATGCATACATTCACATATAGATACAGACATGGAGCAAATTACCTGTGAGTATAAAATCCATTCCTATCTCCAGTATGATGATGGGACAGGTAGTGATGGATTCACACTCATGAGGTGGGAAAGGAAAAAAGAGGTGATGAAACCGAACACACAGAGTAAATTTGTTACATGTGTAATTAATATACAAAATGAAAATATGGAGCTGTATCTTATATCACATTCTGAATGAAAACTGTGCTGATATCGGAAAAAAGCTAACATAAGTTTACTAAAAAATATGAACACCATGTCCTAAGAAATAAAGCAAGAAATGAAGAAAAAAAAGTTTAAAAAATGCCTTGAGTTGTTTTCATTTCTATATTCTGTATGATTAAACTAGTCACAAATAAGCATTAATCCACAGCTAACACAGGTTAGAGTCAATGACTGCCACGTTTTGAATGCATCATACATACATGTTACACAGACTGTGACAACCAAACGCACACTGTGACACAACCTAGAGAAAAAATTCTCTCCTTTAGTAGTGATGCTAGGAAAGGCTTCTGCAAGCAAACTAAGACTATCAAAATTATCTGCCTCGTAGCAATCAATATTTCTATATTTAGATCTCTGAATCAATTTAATTTGCGCATTTGTTTAGCAATTCAATACAGAGAATGATATATTTTGAATTATAACAAAAAGTTCAGCACTGGAGACAGTAGTCTAATCTTTAGGATATAAAAATATATCAGTTAATCTGAAAATGTGAATGAAATATATGGAACTAGTGTTCTATGAGCCTGAACTCTTCTCTTTTTAGATGAGTAAAACAGCAACAGTGCAGCTTCCCATAGTTACCATATTATTATCATGATTTGTTTTGCTATCACTGAAGATGTGTTTCAGCTGCACAATCTACAACAAAGACACAGTTCTGCTCCAGAAAGATTGCAATATCTAACACAAAGACACAAAAACCATGAGGAAGACAGGATTTCCTGGAATTAACAAATGAGGAAAACAGCTCAACTTTTATTAAATCACTTACTGGGATGAAACCATAATTCACAGATCGGACGCCTCCCGATCTCAGCCTGTGGGACCACCAGGGTGTGGGTCTCCACAGTAGCCTTCTCTACTGTCACGCCAGTATCAGCCTTTTGGAAAAAGAAGGGTTCTGGTGAGAGAGCTTCCATGAAAGAACTGCACAGAGATAGAGCTAAAATGGATGATGATCCCTCCCAGTCTAGAGGGAAACTCTCATGTCCGTGATTCTTCTGTGACTTGTTGTGGATCCCCACCCAGCAGCATTGCCCTGTCCTGCCCTCTGCTCCCCAGTCCACTCCTGGCTCATCCATGTACCCTGGGGGAGGAGCATTTCCCACAACAGAGTTTTGGTCAAAGCAATTCTGACGGGAATAATCCTTCCAAAGGCATGAAGGAAATATTTACTGCTGATATTGTGAAATATAGCCAGGGACTATAGTGGCATGTACCAAGAACTACTAAGACTGGTTTAAGGATGAGGGATCTTCTTATGTGTTTTCCAGTATTTTGGTCATTAGGACTCACATTTTGAACTCTTCTCTGAAACCAACTTCCATCTCCTCCCCATTTTATTTCATGAAAAAGCAAAGATGTCTCACAACCCCCTAGCTCCTGCAGCCAGGATTTAAAAATACCACTTCTGAGGGTGGCGTGGAAAAGCAGTAGCACTGGAGTGTGGCTCTGGAGAGCTACTGATCCATCCTAAAACAAATGTCCCATGTAGATTAATGAGATCTCCTGAAAGTACCTCCACTATCTCTACAAAGAACTCAGTAACTACCTGTGCTACACCCCTGTGGTTTAGAAGGGCAAAGTTGGTTTGGAGGAATTCTACCTTCAATTTCACTAGAAAATACAAAAAATTCTGAGAGTTTACACACACTGCAAGAGCAGATAAAAGCTGCACCTTTGTGCAATGTTAACATGCTATTTTTTTGACGTTTGCTTAAAAACAAAAATACTGCTTAAACCTTTGCACCTGCCCAGCACACGCAGAGAAACACTGAGTCTCTCGAGTGTCGTTACCACCACTATTGTTTTTAATGGGAGCACACGCCAGGTCGGGAAGAAGGCAGTGCACAATAGTGGTTATCCAGCTTTCTTTTTTTCTAAACATGTGCCAAATAAGACATTCATTTCACAAGCCTATGCTGTGCCCTAATAAATACTATGTGATTTGAAATTTTAGTACTTACACATGAGAAGGTTGGTTGAAGGAGATAGTCACATGTGAGGCTTGATTATAGTGTTTTATCACTCAGTCGAACATCTAATGTTTAGCACAGTAGTTGGAGTGCTTCTTTTCATGTCATAACAAAGGTTGCCCTCAGATAGTAATTACAGCCTTCCTAATAAAAGGAAAGGCATTTTGGAACTGCTTGAAAAGTTCATAAGCTAGAGACAAAGTTTGGAGAAAGTTTGCCATCACTTTGCATGTGGCAGGTAGTTTGCTCCCTGAGCTGCTGTGCAGCAAAGTGGCAGATTTGACTTGAAAATGTTGCCTTAAAGCTGGAGACTAAAAAACAAAACAAAACAAAACAAAAACTAGCTGGGAAAAAAAGAAAGTCTCCAGGATTACAAAAATTCATGACAAAGTTAATGTCTCTGTGAAAACGTACAAAAACAGTTTGAAAAATCATTATCTGATCTTTTAAAAGCGCAGAAAGGTGTAATGAAATGGAGATGTGGGGCAGAGAGTATTTGGAGCAAAGCTGCCCCTACTGAATTCAGTGGCTGAGCATCCAGAGCTTTGCCCAGGAGCATTATGTGCCAATACGAGTTATATTTTCTAGTAACATTTCTGAATGCATCTTACTGGGGCTCTCATGAACTGCTAGTGGTGTTTGCCTGTGCTTTTTGTACTTGCAGCTTAGTGATCAGTTTGATCAAAATAATTTGGGGGTCTTTATGCAGTTTATGGCTCTAAATTACAGATCTGCATCACTCTATTCTGTCTTTGAAATTTCCACATGAATTTTATTTCTGATCTTCTGGATTTCTCTTCTTGTGTTCTGACTTTCAGAACTATTTATCAGTGACCAGCAACTTCATTAGGAAAAGTCTTACAAATTGCAATGTATGGAACTGCTAATTTTACCTTTGTAGCTTCTTAGGGATTCTTTTTTATTTTTAAACTAACAGTGGAATTAACAGTTCTAAGGCCCCAAACTTTATGATATGCTTCACAGTTGGAGAGGACTGTCCATGTATAATTTTTATTTTCAGTACATTGGTAAGTACAATTTTTCCTATTTCCCTTAACTGGGTAACAACTTGCTCTTTTTTTTTTTTTTTTTTTTTTTGCTGCCTGTCTCCTTTCCCTATAGAGGTTAAGTGACTAATTATGCTTTCCCAGACTCTATGTACTATG
This sequence comes from Tyto alba, assembly GCF_018691265.1. NCBI lineage: Eukaryota > Metazoa > Chordata > Aves > Strigiformes > Tytonidae > Tyto > Tyto alba. Next base: position 34,950,036 of record NW_024881316.1, on the reverse strand, counting down.
CAGGCTCTTTTATATTTTCCATGGTTTTGCATCCCTTTTCTGGATTGCAGCTGTGTCTTCATATGTAGGGGGTCAGATTTTGACATATTTCTATACAAATAAACAGGATTTTAATTTTCTGTGGTGTTTAGGCAGTGACACTATGCCATGGCAGGTACTACTTGATCATAAAATTGGAGCCTCCTACTGTTTTCAAAAACATGGCTTCCCTCATGCACAGCCACCTTGTCTCTTGCTAAATAAAGATGTGTAGTGCTGCACTAAACTGGTTAGCCCTTACAACTCAGTGCTGCACTTCATGCTTAAATAACCATTACTTTATTAGTATTGTGGTCACAGAGATATTTTGACACCCTTCAGGAAATCTGATGGTTGGTTGCTTTTTGCTGTGGAGGCTGAAATAGTCACCCTTCTGTGGCTAGGTAGCAGATGAAGAGTATTCTCTGATGCTCGGAACCAGTCAAGAAGTCACCATAGGAAACATCCACAGGGGAGGAACGAAGGGAGGAGTACAGGCTGCCCTGTCAGAAACAACATTAAGATGAAGCCTGTTGGTGAGCAATGCACAACATTTTTCCTGTACATCCCTGAGCCAGCAACAGCTCTTGTTTGTCCCCCTCGTGCATGCTGATGGCACGTGTTCCCAGCTGCCAGACTGGGAGGGAGAGAAGAACAGCTGATACATTGAATTTGTGCCATCTGGGAGAACAGGGATAATCAGGAAAAGCAGGACCTTCCTCCCAGCTTTGCAGCACTCTGTTTTCAGGTGTTACCAGTATTACCATTTGGGAAGCTCTCGCCTTCAGATACGCACACATGCATAGATGTATGCATGTCTGTGTGTGTAAAGTCTTGGAGATGCTCAGCTCAGCTGGTGAGCACTGGGCAGTTTGGGGCTAGTGCAGAAGTGCCTCCCCACTACCACCACTGTGTTTTTGCAGTCTCCAGACATGGGGTGGCAAGTTTATGGGGAAGAAAATTAGAACAGGCTTTGCAGTAGGTTGCTGCTTGCAGCCTAGAACATTATAGATGTGTGATCTATAGCAGAGGCTTTGTTTTTACCGCACTGCAGTGAGTGTTCGTGTTCATGTGCAACCACTTCCCTTTAGTTGTTTGCACAGATCATTTCTGGGCTTTAAGTCCCTCACTGCAGGGGTACCCTCTGTGCCTTGCATGGTGTCTGGTCCTCTTGGCTGTCTCTGCCAGCATCTCACTGGCTGAAAAGCAGCTGTCTGCTTGGTAGAGGTGGCTCATACCTGCCCAGGTGACACACAGGCTGACACGGTACAGAGACAGCCATTTGTGCACTCCCTACCTGACCGCCAGCATCATCCGAAGTACTGCTCTGCAGCACTTCACTTTTTTACACAGATTTTATCTTATTCCATGTACTTCCCAGTAATCAATCATGTTTCTTGACAATTTGGAAATACATATATATGCATGCATACACATATATGTTTGTATATACAAGGCTTTGAGATGTTGCTGGGGGGAGGCGGGGAGGGTTCACAAATATTTCTCTACTCTACCTCTGCAGATATTCTGCCCCACAGCTGCGGTTCCTGATGAAGGCGCATGGCTGCATGACAGGGTACTTGCATTCCTGCTGCTGGGATGTTTCTCCTTGCCTGTTCCTGTGCATCAATTCCCAGGCCCTGAGATGGTCCAGAGTGTTGCTCAGGCTGGAGGTGACACCAAGCAGTGTCACACACATCTGGAGTGACTCTGTTTGCCTCATGCCAGGGTGGACTCTGCTCATTTTATGTGGAGATGGGCTGACATGATGCAATGTCTGCAGTAGTTGGTGACATAATTTAATGACTTGAGGAAATACCTCCACTTGTGTATTCCCATGTTAATGTAGAATCTGACTAATCCATAAGCATTTTCTGGTTTAAGAAGTCTTCTCCCTGACCATCACATGTAGGACTGGACCTCAGAAGCCTTGCTGGTTTAGGCACATCTTTGTAGCAATTAAATCAATCACTTCCAACACCATTTCTGAGAAATACTTTGGGGTTTTGGACAGAATAGATAGATCTGAGAAGAGAACCCAATTATTTTACTGCTGTCCTTTTGACTGATGAAATATTTCATGTACAGGAGGTTATTCACCAGCACTGTATATTTAGTCCTACCTGGAACGATGATCATCCAAACAGGATTGTAAATAAGCCCTGTTTGTATAGCAAGGTCACATTGGTGGGCCTTTGTCATATCTGACAAATTCAGCAGCTGTTGGAAGGGCTTTGCTGGTGCCCTGCAAGCCTGCCTCAGGCAGCAGGTGGCAAACTCTTCTTTGCAAAAAAAGAGGGGTATGACAGCTTCAGGATTTGCTGGGGTTTTGTCCCACAGATTTCACTTAGTCTCATGGAGTGCTTCTCAGATGTTCAGGCTCAGATTCATCCTCCCTGGCCATAGATGTTCAGCCCAGCTATCTCAGAGAGGAGCACAGGCACCTCTTATGCCTCTGTGGTCAGTGGAAGGAGGTGGGTACAGTGGGGACAGCTCAGTTGTCAGCAAGTTGAGCCACCCTCTGGGGCTGCTGGTCCCTCTCTGCCCACCCGAGGAAGCCCTCCAGGGGCAGTTAGCTCAACAAGGGGAGATGAATGTGGGACAAGCACTCCGTGCTGATAATCCTACTTGTCTATTCATACCAGAGGTCATCCCAACACCATACTTCAATGGCTTCTGAAATAAATCTGAGTTCATCATGGGTAAGGGTGTTACGATAAGGAGCGTTACAGAAGCATTTGTCTTTGAGCCCAGTATCTGGTTTTTATACTCCTTGGGCACTACAAAATTCAAGTCCGGAGTGACATTTGTGCAAATGGCAAGGGGTTATTAATACAAATCCTAATTTGTCTACAGTCAACCTGGCACTCGCTGGCTCTGAGCTGCTGGGGGACGTGGCATTACTGTCCCACATAAACAGAGACAAACCAAGAGTGGCTGGGAGCATCTGGCCCCTGCCCCTCTGTTCAAAGCCAGTTTTCTCAGCACTTCCTTCCTTGCCATTTCTTCCAATACATTAATTTTACAGTGGCACAGAAAGCATCTCTTCTAAAGCTTGGAAAGGTATATGTTTCTTTTAAAGCCTGCAGGCTTCAGGGCATCCTATTGCTATTAACATTTTCTACTATCTTTGACCAAAGATATTTCCGAAGCATGTAGCACAGCAGATACACGGTGCACGTGTGACAGGAATATGTGTGAAATATTTGACAGAGACAAGGTGAATCAGGTTTGTTTTACAGCCCATGAAGGAGGGGGACAAACTCACACTGTGCCATCAATCTCGTCAATTCACCGTTGCAGTGTCACTCCTGGAAGCTATCCAAGCCCGAGCGGAAGCTCTCAGGAAAGACAGAAAATTGGCAAGTGCCAGATGATAAATATTTTAAGCTCCTGTTGCCTCGTCCAGTGCCATCACAATGTCCCCGTGTGAGCGCTGGAGTTTGGGGCTGGGGAGCAGTGCACCTGCAGCATCCCACCCATGGCCGAGTTATGAAGTGAGAACGCAGAAAGCATTAAGAGCCACAAAACAGGCTGTTGTTGCCATTTTGACCCAAAAGCATGATGGTAAAAATCAGGACCTTTTGCATCAGGGAAAAGTATCTTGATTTTTATGAATATTAAGTTCTGGGTACTGGTTACTGACTGCAGAGGGGAAACTTATCCAAGGAATAATCATGGGGAGCAGTTCTTTGGGGAGAGAGGATCTGACAGTCACCACCGAGATAATTTTCTAACAGGTTCCCCCTTTTAAGACAAGCAGTTGTTTAAAAATTCATGGTCATTAGGAGGAGAAACAACTGATGATATCAAGTGTTTCTTTGCGTCCTACTTACATTTAACAAACGTGTGAGCTCCTCTTTCCTAGGCACAGCAGGGACCATACAGTGGCTGTCTCTCCTCCTTTTACATGTCCTTCAGCCAGCACTTGGTCTGAAAAGCACAGCAGGATTTTTCTCAAGGGCTTGCTCTCCCCAATGGCCCATGCTCAGGGCTGGAGAGGCTTCACTGTCTCCTCTGGTCCGTTCTGTCTCTCCCACTCCAGCATTTGCACATCACAAAACCAGCCCCCTGCCTGCCCCTGTCTTTGTGTCATACGTGCCAGACCCCCAGGGTTGCAGCAGAAACTACCAGGGTTTAACTGTTCCTTACAACCAGATAAAATAGAGGATCGTGGGCATACAATTTTTAGTAATTTATAAACAACATATACCACATCAGGAGAGGACCAGGAGGATGCTGTACAAACAATATAAACTGCAAAGCCTTGGTAAGAGAAAGAAAGAGATCCCTTACAGACTTAATTTATCCTCTCTCCTCCAGACTGTGCTGTACACGTATATTTGCCACCGCTGACAAGCCTTATGTTTCGGATGCAGGAGTGTGCTAGCAGAAATGCACTTTACAATTAAAATAATGGGTTCAGACCCACTATGTGAGTCTGTTATGAAACAGGAAAAGGGTTATATAAACCTTGGTTTCCTCTGGAAATAAATTCTGTGTTTCTACAAACTTGTCTGACCCTAAATTTTTCTCTTATTCCTGTGGAATTGGTATTGACAAGCACACAAACCATAATGTCACCCTATGCCTCTCACTTCTTATGCAGCTGCCTTTTCAGATATCTAAGCCAGTGATCTCAGGATATTTCAGTGTTCCTTGAAGAACATGAAATCTGCAGATAAGAAAGGATTTTTCTCAGAGATTACACAAGTATCTGTGGTCTGCTGCAATTATAACCCGAATTTTTTAACAAATAACTTGGAAAAATATTTCCAGATAGTGTGAGGATCATTCACTTTCATCAACCTGACATTTCTGCATGTCAGAAAAATACCCACAGTGTTTGAGCACCATAAACAGCCCACCCACAGCATCACGGTGCTACAGTTACTGCTGAGAAACAGCCGTGGAAGGGGCATGCCCGAAAGCCAGAGGGAACCTTTTCCCACAAGGTTTTCACGTCTCTTATTTGCACATTACACAGACATAGGTGTCATTACCCATTCAGAAATGCATGATAAAAGTAGTAAACATGAAAGCACACCTTTTAGAAGGTGAATTAAAAACTTGGGATAAAATACTTTAAAAGTATCATTGTTTGCCTGGGTTTCATCTAAATTACAGCATACTTGCTGATTTCCCAAAACAGCTTTCCCATGTTTACTGATTAATAACTGTCATTCTTTATAGCTTCTATCAGTCTGGCAGTATTGATCTGAAAGCTTGATTATAAGTCACATAACTATTTGCCTGACTTTATCCATCATGATGCCTGTTGACAGTATAAATCTGGGGGTTACCACTTTAAATTCTAAATATTTTCCACTACATTTCATGGGGATGTTATAATAGCTTGGAAACATTTAATGTAAATTTACTGGAACAAAAAAACAGAAGTGGTTTGAAAAGTGTTTGCACTGCTTGGGGGAGTTTCAGACAAAGCCAATTTCACTTGTTTTAATCTTTGCATAGGTTCTGTCCCCCACTCCTGGTATCCTTGCTACCATCACTAGGATCTTCCAGTCATCCACAACCTTCTCCTGGAGGCCACAAGATGAGGACACAAAATCTTGGAGCACCTCAGGTAGCTAGTGATTGCGCTGACTGAACCATCTTCGTACCTTGCTACAAAACAGAGCTGGAAGAGCCTTTGAGAGCATCAAACCCAAGTCCCTGCCTGCAGGAGGAACAGCTACCCCCAAATGCCTTCTGACAAATGCTATTCCAACATATTTCTTAAGCTCAAAGAGGGGACTTTTGGCTTCCCTAGCCAAACTGGTACCTCGCTTAGCTCTTCTTATCCCTCTGAAGATTTTTCTAGTGTTTAGCCTATATCTCCCTTACTGCAGTTCAAGCCCATTAAGAATAATTTATTAGCAAATGGAAAGCATCTCATATTTTATCCTCTAGAGGAGATAGCAATAAATTATTGGAAGCATCTTCAGGGCTTCTCTGCTACATATACATGATCGCCGCCTCAGCTTAATACTCAAGAACCACTCTGGTTTCCCATAGCCAATGCCTCTGGCTCTTGAAATGCTGTAATGCTTCTGCTTGCTGCACTCCTGAAGCAGCTCTGGGAATTTAAAGGAGCCCGTTGGAGCTTAGTGTGGGGGTAAGCAGGGCCCCTGGGCTTAGCTGGGGAGCTGTCTAAGGCCACTGTGCCCAGAATACACTGAGGTAATTTAAAAAAGAAGTAGAAAAAGAAAGAAGTCAGAGCATGACAGTTGCGTCTGCTGTCCCTGTGGCTTCTCTGTGCCATGACGCTGTGCCACAGCCCAGGGACCAGCTCACACCATCCTCATGACACAGGTTGTCTGTAGCCATTTCGTTGTTCCATACTCAGATTTTGTCACCCTACTCTGACACTAGCCTTTCTGGTCTTTTCTCCATTTGCCATCTCTCCCTCAGCAGTGCAGAGAAGCCAGAGGTGCTGGGGAAGACTGCAGCAGGAACACTTCTGCTGACCTTCACAGCTGCCATCTTCTCATTGCTCCTGTGCTCGGGTGCTGGGAATGCCCCATCTTGCCCCAGATCCATCACCACAAGCTGTCATCACTGATGTTTTTCAGTAGGATCAAGCTGTGGCTTTCACTACTGAAGTTACCACCATGAGGGAGCTGGCAGATGCTTGATCTGATTAAAAACAAAGCACTAGGCAAAAATCAGAAACAAATTCCCTCTTATAACTAAAACCATGAATCACACTGTCTACTTTGGAATGACTAATTTTGGTGTCTGAGCACCCAGAGCACAGATATCTGGCTCCAGGATGACGGGTGAAACAGGACATGGGGGCTCCCCGATGAAGGAACTCAAAAGCAGAGTCAAAGAGACTGCTGCCAAGCTGACAGTGAAGGAGGGAGCCAGGAGATATGCCTACCAGGCCCAAGATACATGAATTCCTGCCTGGTCCTACTGATGGCTTCACGGTGGGTTTCTCCCCATGCCCACAGCGTGGAGGTATTCGTCAATGGAAGCCCAGCAGTCAGCACACTTGCAGGGGAAGTTAATAAACTCAGCTGAATCTTACCCTGAAAGTCCCTGGTCTTCCCCAGTTGCCTCCAGTAGGTGCTACACTGCAGATCTCCATAGGACTTAGAGAACTACGAGAACTGAGAGAACCACTTTCAGATGCAGTGGGACTAGGACCCTAAAAAGACAACAAATAGGCAATGCTCTGCTGAGAGTTTTGCTGCTGCTCTGAATTACACCCAGAGTGCCCCAAGCTTTAGTAATTTCCCTTGTCACTTCTGCATACAAAACTAAAGCAAAGCCCCAGCCATGGGCAGCTCTCATGTTGCTTTTCCGGGAAATCCTACAGGACATGGGCACCACCTCTGTCATCAGCAGAAGCGGTGGCCAAGACTGTAACCATAAACAGTGGAAAAACGACTATAATTTTTTGTGACATAGATTAAACCCTCGAGAGATCATTTTCATAATTAGGCCAAGGGTTAGGACTGCTGCCGAGAAAGAAGAAGCCTCAGCTTAGATTTATGAGGCACATAGCAGGACCAGGCAAACATTTGTTTGCAGGTAGCCTATCCTGGTATTCCTCACTTGCCTCATGCAAGTTCTGAGTATTTTCTCAAAGTATTAGGACACCCTAAAGGTATTATATGTAAAACAGTTCTAAAAAAATTAGTGGGGTGCTCTGTTTTCCGTGTGCAGTGGTGGCTGAGCATCAGATATAGTGTGATCTAATGCTTTTCCCTAAGGCAGGTTGACATAATCTTTTACATTTTGAAAAATAAGGTTAACTTGGAGGCTCTTTGTTAACTTTCAGGTCTTTAAGTAGCCAAAGGTGCTTCCTATGGGCTAAGCTGAACCTTCTCTCTCTCTCTCCAGTGTTGGCCAGATCTGGAGTTCATATTATAGCTGAAACTAAACCTGAGATATGATTCTGGGTGCAGCTGGGGTCAGAGTTCATCCTCCAGCTTAAGTGCTACCCATTGGAAATTTGGCAGATTAGCTGGCCCATTTTCCACAGAGAGCCTGGTGTATCTGCTTTGCCCAGCACAAGAGGCTGGTAGGGCTCAGGGCGAACAATTTATCTTTGAAGTTGAATTGAACCAGGTGTGCAGGTTACTGCATTTCTAGCTGATAAACATCAGCCCAGCATGATTATCCAACATCTGTCCGTCTTTGTAATGGAGTAACAGTGCTTCATCAGTTGAAAGCAGACATCCAGTCAGTCCAACCCACCAGCAAGAAGAAATCAGCTCAGAGTTTGGCTGTAGTACATGATGTAGCTAATGCTCCTCAGACCATCTCACCCTTTTCTCCAGATTGTAAAAAATAGCATTAATTTTAGCTCTACCATTATGCTGCATTTATGGAGGATCCCAGACCTGTAGAACACTTTTTGTTCTGTTTATTCCCATTTTCTCATTAAAAATTTAAGACAGGCTGCACACTAGAATTAAGTGTGTTGCTCTGAAAGGACAAATCCTGCTCTCTTTTCTGGGAATGACAAAATTCCAATTATTTTTATTGGCATATCACAGAGCCCTAAAGCTAAAAGTAGCTCCATGAATGACAGAACCATTGCATTCAAAATGAAATGTTCCTCTTGATGCGGAGCTGAGTTTCTTTGCTGTCATTTGTGAAAAATAATGATGATCTCTGCAGATGCCATCAGTGTAGGTGCCTTCCCTCCAAGCCCTTCTGTGACGTGGATTGCTTGGCCACCACCACAGAAATGCTGAGAAGCAGACAGTGGCACAACCAAGTCACAGGCAGTTGGGGTTATGCGGGGAAGGAGGTGGGCACAAGGTCAGCTCAAAGTCTGGGTGCGTAGGGAAAAGATACATAAAGGACTCCTCTTACCAGCAGCCCTAGGACATGGAGGATTCTTCTTTCAAATTGCAAGACAGGAAGATTTATAGTGCATTTTCTGGTTGTTTCACGCTATTTTTCTTATGAAATCAGCTTCACCAGCCCAGCTAAATCTTAAGGAAAGAAACATGTTGTTTTCTTTCCTGCTGGTCCATTTGATCCATTTGGACTAAGACTAGGTAGTTGAAACCTGCAGCCAGCACCCCTCCCATGTTTGAAGACTTGTTTATGCCATGACTTTGTTCAGAGAACTGCTTCAAACCTACTGGTAAGGTCTAGCCCTGGAGAAGGCTTTCAAATATCTAATTATCTCATTTAAACTTCCTTCTAAAATACTTTATTACTAAATTATGAAGAGGTTTAATAACAGCTTTCAGCTTCATTAACTGTTTTATATATCTGGAATTAAGAAAAATCACATAATTCTTGATTGATTACCCAGAAGTTTTGTCTGATACAGGGTAGGGTTTACAGTGGTGTTAAAGCATTTCTGAGATATTGATTTTTTACAGTGCAACGTAAGGCTTACATGAAGTCAACATCTAATTTGTGAAAATACAGAAAACTGATTCCATGTTGTATTCCTCCTTTTCTGAAAAATTTCACAGAGCAGCAATTTGGCTAAAGAGTGCAGTGATGCGTTCAACTAAAAGAGAACCTTTTAAAACTATGTGAAAACTGCAGCTTGGCAGTATTTCACATATATCTATCCAAGGTCAGAATTTAACTTAATAGCCATATTTTGTTAACAAATAGCTCTTCTATTGTGGAAATAGAATTACATTAGTTTGCATAGTGTTTTAAAACATAGCAGCACAAGTGATTGCCACATATATGACTTCTAGAGCTTTTGTTACTGCCTGTCACCCCTGCATTTTGAGATGTTCAGCACAATTTGGATTCTTTCTCAAATGGCCTGCTTTACATGCACGATTCATAACTGTTCATATTCAAAAGCCTTACACCAGTCAACACGCATTTGGGGTGCCTGAAGAATGGAAAATGAGCAAATAATGTGCTGCCAGCTACCATTTAGTCAAACTGACCAATCCATTTAAGAGCAGGGGGGACTTTCAAGGACACCCAGCACAGTATTAATGTTGAGATTTTAAGACATTTTCTTTGACAAGAAAATGAAGATAAAAGTAGCAAGACGTCAAAATTCATGAATCGTGAATTGCTATTTAATATTCCAGTGAAGCGACATATGAATAAAGACAAGGGTGCCTTGATGCTAAAAATAACCCCTAGTTTTTAATGTTGATCTGTAGCTGTAATGAGAGTGTTCAGCTTTTGAACACTCCATGAGTCCATCAGTTTTTGAATCTAGCAGGTTATGTCAACATGAGAGAAGAAAATCTCACTCTAACTTTTAGACAAAATTTTGGGGGTTTTTTCTAACTCACCTCTGATTTTGGAAACAAAGTATATTCCCCAAACCAAAGGCAAACCAAAGGCAAGCTATCACTTTGGTATTACGCAAATCATGAAATCACATTGCAGTGAAGAGACCCCCTGGGAGATAAAAAAGTACTTAGTGTCAGGACCACTTCAAACTGTAGGATCATCATCCTGCTGTATTGTACAAGTGGGTTTTCACATGTAAATCTGCTACGATTAAATTAATATTTGTGAGCTTAACTCTAATCCTTTCTCCTTTACTTAATGAAGGACTAATTCCACTGAAGCCAAAGGAATTATATGCATGTGACCATGTGACTGAACCCATGGTTTGGATGATTTTTATGTTTTGGAGTGCTCTTTTGAACCTGCCCGCCCAAAGCCCTCCCTTCTTCCACAGAAGCTCCTGACAATATTCAAAGGGGGCTTAAAGTGCATTTACTAATGGAAAAATATGCATTTATACTTGGACTCCATGGAAGAAAGAGCCTCTTCACTCAGCAGCAAAGAATATATCAAAAGTCATATTTCTAACAAGACATTGCCATTTTGTAAGTTTTCAGAACAAGTTGGCATAGTGTCCAAATATGCTTGTTACTGATAAATAGCCTGTTTCAGAAGTTTAAAAAAGAAGAAATATGCTAGACAATCAAAAGAGAGGAATACAACTCAGAATTAGGGAAAAGTGGGAAGAAGGGAACTGTGATATTCTGTTTGAATGACAAGTAAACTTTCTGTGTCTTCACTGCAAGAGGAAAAAAGGTTTTTGTGACTGAGAGGCATTTCAAAGGACCTGACACAGCATAAAATCCTAGCAGAGACAAGGCACAGGTCTCTAGTATAGCTAGTCAAGGCAAGCTTTGTATCTTTATCTCACAAGTTACAGTTTTTGCAAAGGCTGCATCTTAACATAGCTATCTTAATATCAAAGAACATCTAGTTTTTTCATAAGAATAGCTGTGAAACCAAACATTTTTAAGCATTCAAGCATAATATCCAGCTACATTATTTTTATAGGGTCAGGATTTACCAAACAGACACTTCAGAACATAAATTTGGCCCGAAGGGTAGGGATGAAGTAGGGGTTTTGTGGCAAGATCTTATTTCTAGAGTTTTTGTCCTATCTTTTCCAGAATGCAGCAACTGTTCACATCCCTAAAAAAGATACTGGCTACAGGGAAGAAAATTAACTGTACCCTAGCCAAACCCAGCACAATTTTTAAGTAAATTATTATCATTTACTACTCTGCAACTGAGTGACTGACTTACATTTCTACCACTGACATAAAAATAAAAAGCTACTCTTGAGAGTTTTTAAAGGAAAGATAAATTTAGGTTAGTTCCAGCTCTTTTCTTTCTCTTGTTCTTCAGGTACATAAACAAGGAGAAATAGAAAAAAAATATTCTCTTGCTGGTAAACAGGAGAGGTGACTTAGTCACCAACAGCGGTGAAAAGGCAGTGGTTCTCAACACTTTCTTCACCTCTGTTTTTACCTCTGTGTTCACCTCTGTCTGTGTTTGCATCGACATGGATTTTTGTTCCCCAGGCCTTGGGAATGAAAATCCAGGTTGATGCAAACACAGACCCACCTTCAGTGAAGGAAGAGTTGGTACGCAGACTGTTACAGAAGCTTGACCCCTACAAATCAATGGGCCCTGACATTATCCACCCAAGGGTGTTAAGAGAGCTAACTGAAATCACTGTAAGGCCCCTCTCCATTATCTTTGAGATGTCATGGGGATTGCGGGACATCCCAGAAGAATGGGAAAACACTAATTTCAGCCCCATCTACAATAACGGCTTAAAGGAAGATCCAGGAAATTATAGGTTCATTCATCTTACTTCAGTCCCTGGGAAAGTTATGGAATGAATCTTCCTGGGGACTATCACAAGTCAAATGAAGCATGTGATTGGAAAAAGCCAGCATGGATTCACCAAAGACAAATCACACTTGACAAACCTGCCTGCCTTCTACAAAGTATTCTGCTTGGTTGAGGGGGTAAGTGGTGGACATCGGCTTTCTGGATTTCTCCAAGGCTTTTGTTACGTTTTCCCATGGCCTCCTCCTAGAGAAACTGATGCATTATGGCCTAGACAAGTGGTCTGTGTAGTGGGTGGGGAACTGGCTGACCAGCCGCACCCAGAAGGTGGGGGGAAATATCTCCTTTTCAAACTGGCAACCTGTCACAAGTGGGGTACCCCAGGATCAATATTGAGCCCAATGCTCTTTAATATCTTCACAAGTGATCTGGATGATGGGATCCAGTGTACCCTGATGAAGTTTGCTGCCAATACCAAACTGAGTGGGGAAGTGGACACTTCAGAAGGGAGAGCCAGCCTGCAGGAAGACCTTGATAGACTGGAAGAGTGGGCTAACAAGAACCTTATGAAGCTCATCAAGGACAAGCGTAAGGTCTTGCACCTGGGAAAACATGATCCAGGAGTGCAGCACAGACTAGGATCTACCTGGCTGCAGAACAGCTCTGTGGAAAGAGACCTCAGGGTCCTGGTGGACAAGCTCAGTATAAGTGAACAGTGTGCTGAAGCAGCAAAGAAAGCCAACAGGATGCTGGGTTGCATCAGCAAGGGCATCACCAGCAGAGATAAAGAAGTCATTATCTCACTCTACTCAGCGCTTGTCAGGCCACATCTGGAATACTGTGTTCAGTTTTGGTCCCTGCTATACAAAAAAGATGTGGACAGGCTGGAGAGGGTCCAGAGGAGGGCCACAGAGGTGACCAAAGGACTAGGAAGCCTGCCATATGAGGAAAAGCTGAGAGAACTGAGTTTGCTAGCCTTGAGAAGAGAAGGCTTAGGGGACACCTTATCACTGTGTTCCAGCATTTAAAGGCTAGCTACAAAGAAGATGTGTAGCTACAAAAAAGATCCCTTCTTACAAGGGGTCATATGGAAAAGACAAGGGGTAATGGGTACAAGTTATTCCTGGGGAGATTCCGACTGGACATGAGAGGAAACTTTTTCCCAGTGAGGACAATCAGCCACTGGAATAATCTCCCCAGGGAAGTGGTGGATTCCCCAACATTGAACACTTGTAAAATTCAGCTGGACAAAGTACTGGGTCATCTTGTCTAGACTGTGATTTTGCCAAGAAAGGTTGCACCAGATGATCCATGAAGACCCTTCCAACCTGGTATTCTGACTCTGATTCTACAATTTTACCTCTGTTTATGATCAAATGAGGAATTTCAGAAAACTGAATTGCAACAGCATGTTTTCTAGCTGCAAGTTTAGAGTAGACAGGGCTATAGCTTAGGTAGTTATTAACTTAGGAGATCCCCTGACACATATTACTAATTAGTGAAGGTGGAACAGTCTAAAGTCCCCATATACTTTGCAGACATCCTACTAATCCCATTCTGGGTGCCGTATAATATTCTCTGGCTCAGGAAATTCAATGTTCAATGTTTCTGCATCTAGTTTGTTATTGGATCTAGATTTACTCCTCTCAAAGCTGGGTCTACCTTGGCAAAACCATTGTGGACCGCTGTATTATATATACCTTGTTATTCCACACTACATGATATTGACCCTACTATCTGCTGGGACACAGCATGACATGTGCCACAGTGTCGTGGTTTGAGCTCAGAAGGCAACTGAGCACCACACAGCCATTCACTCACACTTTTACCCTCAGGAATAGGAAGGAGAAAATAAAGCAAAAGCCTCAGGAATTGAGATAAGGACCAGGAGGCATGACACCCATTATGGTCACAGACTCTAAGACAGACTTAGGGGAGAAAAAAGATCAGTTTAATTCAGACACTAACAACAACAACACTTAATAGACAGTGTAGGACAGTGAGAAGCATTACCACATCTTAAAAACACCCTCCCCCCCACCTTTTCCTTATTCCTCACTCATCTTACTCTGGATTTCTCTACCTCCTCCCCCCAGCGGCACAGGGGGCAGGGAATGGGGGTTAGGGTCAGTCCTACCACTTCTTCCTCCTCAGGGGGGATGACTCCTCTCATTCTTCCCCTGCTCCAGTGCAGAGACCCTCTCACAGGGAAGTCCTACACAAACTTTCTCCAATGTGAGCCCTTCCCACGGGCCACAGCCGTTGCTCCGGTGTGGGTCACCCCCACATGCTGCAGTCCTCCCAGTGCCAAACTACAACAGTGGGGGCTTCTTCCCACAAAGTCCCGGCCTTCGGGCACAATCACCTGCTCCGGTGTGGGGTCATCCACAGGCTGCAGGTGGGTCTCTGCTCCACCAGTGACCTCCATAGGCTGGAGGGGCACAGCCTGCCTCACCATGGGATACATGGTGGGTCTCTGCACCAGCAAATCTCCCCCCCTTCCTCCTCCTTTCTTCCACTGATCTCTGTGTTTGCATAGGTGTCCTCCTCACAACTCCAACTCCTCCTCTCAGGTTCCCCTTCTTAAATATGTTATCACAGAGGTGCAGCCACCATTGCTAATTGGCTCAGCCCTGGCCAGAGGTGGGTCCAACCTGGAGCTGGAGGAGCTTCAGGAAGCTTCTCACAAGGGGCCACCACTATAACCCCCTCCTCCATTACCCAAAAACCCTGCCACACACACAGATCCAACACACACAGCTTCATGAAGAACTAAACCATGGGGTTCATGACCTGCCCTGCAGGTTGTGAGGGATTTACATGAGGAACTGCAGCCACTGAAATGGTGGCAGATGCTGAGCAGAAATTGAGGTACTATTTCTGTGTATTTTTGGAGAAATAGAGGTATGGAACTCTCAGCTTTCATTGCAGAAAGGCTAAGGGGACCCTGGCAATAATATTTAATAGGTGGTTTGGGGCAGCACAAGCTTTGATTCCCTAGAAGTTCCCTCTGCTGCTCAGCACATGACGCTGGGGCCAGCAGCCAGCTTACCCATCCAACACCTGACATTGTCACACAAACAGTGTTAGACAAGGTCCAGCATGTCCCACATACGTACCCATACCGCAGACAGGTCCGTGCTCGTACCTGGACCACTCCACTTCTCCTCAAGCCCAACGGCAGTGTGGGCGCAAGGGGCAAGCTGGGGCTAAGCATGGGCTCTGTCTGGCATGCAAGGGCAGAGGAGGTGCACCCACTAGGCTGATACTTCACCTCTCATCTCTCCCTCAAAAATTTAATCTACTTAAACTTTTGAGCAAAGTTTTGCCTTACTATAATAAGCAGATGTCTTCAGTGTTTACTTCTTGCCACTACCAAATGTTTTTAATGCCATCTTTCTGCTTTAAGTGAGCTCAAAAGCTTATTTAGCTCTATATCAAATAACTGTAGGTTTGCCAGAAAGCTAAAATTCAGTGATTTCAGTCCATCTACAGAAACATCAACAAAATCTGAATTTCTTATTATTGAAATGATTGATTTTATCTGAATGTCACTTCCTTGCATGTTAATTTTGATCTGGTTGGGAAAGTGAGTGGTTTTTGAGGCTACCAAGCAAACATTCCCTGAATCAAAACAATAGGCTAATTACTAATTACAGCATGTGGCTTTTATTATGCATTAATTAGTTATTAATTCACCCATCCTGCACTCTAATATTCAGCTAGCAAGCTCAGATTGGTTTTACAGAAACTTTTGTGTTTTCCTAAATTGAGACCTTTGCTACATACTGAAGAGTTCTAAACGGTAAATAAATAATTCATGAGATCTTGGGAAAAGCATCCCATTTTACACTTTTTAAAGAAAACAGTTTATTGAACAGCAGAATAAAATTGGGAACCGAACCACATTTTCCTCAAACCCAGACTGGAGCCTAGTGTTCTTTTAACACATAGTGTAATTTGCTGGTGTCAGGAGCGGAAGGGCTGCAAGAGCTTCAAGGCAGCTAAATCCAATGTCTTCCTCTTGTGAAGGGCATGCTATCATCTGTGACTCACAGGGTACACAAAAAAGAGATGAGCCAGGTCTGTAACTGGGAGGAAGAGTATGAGGAATGGGGCAGGAGGTTAAGGGAAGTACTGTCTACATCTATAGGAAGAAAATAAAGTAGAGCTATGGGACTGCAAAAATCAAAGGGAAAATCTGGGTCTGGTGAAGCAGAGAGGTGGATGCCTAGGAGTGACAATGTCTGTTTGTTTTTATACGAAGATACAGTGTTCACTGTTAGAGAAAAGCAGCCATAAATTTTCTTGCCATTGTCACATAAGAGCATGACAACAGTGGTAAGGTCCAAGTGATTAATAAACCCTGACTTTTTGTGGGGAGTCCAGCTCCCCAAAACCTCCTGCTATAGCTTCTTCACTGGAAAACAGTTAATTCCAGAAATAGTTCAGCAGCAACAGGAGAAAATGCAGCTCATGTCTCCAGGTATCTCTGGTAACTCTCACCAGGAATAAAAGGCAGGTGATGAAAACACTCAGGGCCAGAGGAGGGATGGGTGACACAAGACCCTCTGAGCACTGCACCATTTTGGGTCTCACCCCAAAGCAGCCTTGCAGATGCGACCTGCTCCATCTGCAACACCGACCAACAACATATGGACCCCCTACTCCACGGGGCTGTTGTCTCTCCAGAGCTGTGCATGCTGCAGTCATGGGGCACTGGAGAACTGCCTTGGTCATTTATTACAAGGGAATAAGGATGAGATCTAATGAGCTAAAATAACAGAATTTAGGACACAGCCAGCTAACAACTTGGGAAAACTGACAATGCTATTTTGTCCCTGTTATGGTGCCTTGAAGATCATTTATTTCTTTATCTTTAATGTGTGTTCTATGTGTTCCGCTCTCAGGTGATTTAAATCTTGGCAGGTGTTTCCCTTTAATAAAATGGCATTGAAATCTCCTCAAGCCACTTTGCAAAGTTTCTAGTTACAGATTTTTAGAGACTGTGAACATTATGTTCCTGTGTCAGCTCCTCAGAACACAGTGTTTGATAAATCACAACTGCAACTTTTTGTCTATTTTTTCCTGAAGCCTAAAGGGAGGTTGCAGGAGTCCCCAGGAGATCTCAGGCAGCGTGGAGAAGCAAAGCGCTTTGTCAGCAGAGCAGGCAGAGGCGACTTGAGTGCTCCCACTGCACCTCCACCCATGGTGGCCTCCCACGGGCCACAACATTCCCAATGTCATTTCAGCACCCAGCCACTGCCACCAGCTGCAGTTGATGCAAAGGACAAGTGTTACTTACCTGAATCATGTGCTTAAAGTTGCACAGATGCTTAAGGATTTGCTGTATTGGGACTTTCCCCTTGAGGGTACAGTGCCACGTGATGAGTCCTTCAGTGAAAGAGTCAGTTCAGGAAAGTCCTGCCCAAACCCCAGCTGTGGCATGCTGTCCACCCCCTCTGTTAGAGGCTGCCCCCTTAGTTACACCAAGCCAACATTTAGGTGATCACACTGCAAATAAGATCTCTGATATTATCTAGTTCTTCAGACGTACTTTTGGGGGTGATGTCACCTCACGGATGCAGGCTGTGCAAAAGAAAGGCATCCCTTCATACAGCTGCCCAAAACCCAGGGATTTTGTGAATGCTGAAACTCCAGCTCCTCTCTAGTCAATGGAGAGAAACAGCATCTCCAAAGGGAGAGCCAGCCCTGTGCCTTGGGTTGAGTCAACCTCTGGAGATGCCTGCTTCTCTCCAACATACCCTGTATGATTGGTGTACACTGATATCTAACCAAGGCTGGATGAGATAACGTCCACCCAGACCGTTTTTGGAAAGGGAACAGAGGATAGAGCTGCACCTAGTAACAGACTGTAATCCATTCAGTCTGATGTCAGTATAACATCTCCTTCAGGTGTTGTCAGAGGGATAATCTTCATCAGCTTTAAGAGCACAAATCTCATCTGGAGCTCTACAGCCATAGAAGATCCTGTCTGCAGCAGAAAGTGGCCTGTGGCCCAGGACTAGGGAAAGGGGGTCTCTGGCATTAATGCAGCCCAGATGTGTTGTGTGTTGCAGGAGGTGGGTGTTTTACCGTGCTCTGCAGATGGTGCTGCCTCTGGGTCCCTCTCCTTCGGATGAAGGTACCCAAGAACAGGACTGCCTTTTCAGCAGACGATGCCCCCATTCCAGCACTCACAAATTGTTCTGCATCAGAACAAAGGACAACTTTTTGAAATTTCCCAATAAGAGAATGTTGTATTCGGGATCAGTGGAAAAAACTATACTCCGTCATGGGTCACTAACTTCCTCCGACTGGATTCCCTCCCACAGGCTGCAGCCCTTCCCGAGCTGCTCCGGCGTGGGACTCCCCCACATGCTGCAATCCTCCCAGCACTGAATTACAGCAGTGGGGCTACCTTTTCCCATGAGACCCCGGCCTTCTTCAGGCACAGACCTTGATCATCCGAGCAGGAACAACAGGCTGTAAATCAATGTCTGCTCCACTGTAGATCTTCATGGGTGGCGGGGGGGGCCGCCCTGCCGTCTCACCACAGGATACAGGGGGGTCTCTGCTCCGGCACACCTCCCCCCTCCTTTCTTCCTCCGTTCCTCCACTGACCTTGGTGTTCATGCAGCTGCAGCAACTCCTCCTCACAAGTCCCACTGCCTGTCACCACGTCCCTTCTTAAATACGTTATCGCAGAGGCGCAGCCAATTGGCTCAATTTCCCAAACAGAAGTGGAGCTGACTTGGAGCTGGGGGAGCTTCAAGAAGCTTCTCACAGGGGGCCGCCCCGATAGCCCCCTCCCCGCCACCAAAAAACTCCACCACTCACTCAACCCAGGACACACTTCAAATTTTATATTGCAGGAAAAACGTTACTGACTTAATGGGAAATATGTGTATGTTATTAAAATGAACTTTTCAGCCTGGTAGTCTAGACTGCAGTCTACTACCCTAATGCATTGTGTCATAGTTTGAGCCTGGTCAGCAGCTAGATGCCCCCCAGCCATTCACCCGCCCTCCCCCCACTTGGGAATGGGGAGGGAATCAGAGGGGAAAAGGGAGACTCACGGGTTGAAATAAAAATAGTTTAATAACAGTGACAGAATAACACACTGACAGCAGTATCAACAGGTAACGTACCATACAGCTGCTCAACACCCACCTGCTCCCAGCTGGTGATCCCAAACACACAGTCACAGCAGCCACACTCCCAGAAGTGAGAACCTCTCCTGGTCCACTCCTGCCTTTATATAGTGAGCACAAGGTCACATGACACAGACTATCGGCCAATCGGGGCCCAGCCCTCCAGCTGTGCTCCCCCCGCCCCCGCACACAGGTGAGGGCACTGGGACCTGGGGAGCCCCTGGGGTCTCAGGGGGCTGCAGCTCCTCCTGCTGCCAGACCAACGGGAACTCTAGGCCAGCCCCAACCAGGACACAGTGATAAAGTTGCAGTGAGGAATTTTGGCTTCTCCTTACTGAAAATATTAGAGAAATTGATTTGTTCCCATAAAACTTTGTTTCAATTAAACAGCGTTTTTCATTGCAAGCTGGCTCTTCAGGAATTTTCAGGCAGCTCTATGACAAAAAGGATGTATGAATTACAGATGCTGCTGCTGGTCTGAATTTGTCTCCTATATACACGCGTTTCCTGTACCACACTGCATTTGCAGACAAATCCTTTTTCCCAACATAAAATAAAAGAAGAAAAAAAAAATCAGATTAAGAGAGATTATTTTAATATTAGAACTGTTAGAAAATAGATTGATGTGCTGTCAGAGTGAAAATAAGACCCAGAGAGTAAAAGCTAGGGCTGAAAATGTCAGATTTAAAATAAATCCAGCCAGGCAAGTTGAATTTCAAATTGTTCCATAATGCTACAGTGACACTCTGAGCAATAATTAAGTTCTCTATTGTTTGCATTCAGTGAAGAATCTTTTAATATCCTGCAATTTATCGTTCTAAAACTGAAGAGCAATGTAATTCTCTCCATTCTAAATAGAGCTGTAATTGTTAAAGAAATGGTAAAATGTATTAGTAATTCACTCCAAATTGCTGGCATCATTATTCTTGGGACATGGTGTGGTAATTTGTTGATGAGATATTGAGATTGCTTCATTAGGAGGCAAAATTTGAAAGATTATGAAACAACAAGCAGAACAGAGACCTTCAGGCCTTCCAGTGAGGAGGTTTGGAGTCTCCTTTCTCCACCTCCTGCGGACATGGGGTGTTTATTTTAGTGGGGTTATCCCAAACACATGCTAGCGTAACTAAGGGCAGAACTGGTCCCTTGCAGCAGCATACCAACTGGCTGCACACCACAAGACACTTGTGCTTTGTGGTGTTTGGAGCTTGCTACCCAGACCGTGCAGGTGAGATCAGCGACTCTCCGTCGTGCTGAGGCAGCTGGTGGGATGGAGTCCCCCTCACCCATCTTTAGCCACCTAAAGATTGAACAATTAGTCAAGGTTCCCCAGGGAGTCACGTGCTGAACTCCCATGAGGTTATTCTGTTGTACTTAAATTTCCAAAACATCAGTGATTGAATAAACACACATCTGAAAACTGAGTAAAGAATGAACAAGATGCATCATAAAATAGCAACTGCCAAGTTAAACAGTAATGCTATCCACAAACCAATGGTTTTTGTTGTTTTGACTTCTAATTTCAAGTTAATTTTCAAGTTTAAATTTTAAAATTTATGTTTGACCCAAAGCTTATAACTTTCTTAGGTCTTATGACTCTAATATAAAGCACTTCTTCAAGGAAGCAGATACTCGAGTTAAACAGCTAAACAGCTGCTGACAATTTCTAATTCAGTTGTTTCGGACCAGGAGAGATCATCATCTCTAAGGCAAACCATTCTTTCACTGCTAAAATTCATTCTCTCTTAATGCATACAGATGAGGCATGACATTTTAAGCCTCAGAGGAGCACATCTCCTTCATCCGGCCCCTTACCAAGCTTCATCTGTCTCTGCTGCAGAGACCTCCTAGCAGTTTTTGTTCGTGGACCACCATGAAGTGTCCAATGCCTCAGGAGGCACCTTTGAAGCTGTTCTTCTAGGATGTAGGTAGTCTAGATATGAAAACCTTTAAGCTGAGAACTATATGCATCCTCTGCAGGATGGGCTGGTGAATGACCACCTGATGACAAGTATCCCAGAACAGGGCAGGGAAAAAATGAGAGGATGTCAAAATCAGGAAGACCTGCTGCCTCCCAGATGTGAAGGATGCAGGCAATCCACTGATACATGAGACAGGGACTCCTCCTGAGTTCCCACAGTGTTATTTCTGCCTCAGAAAGTGGATGCATACAGGCAGTGGCCCGCAGACTCATTTCACACCCTGGTGAGCTGAGCCAGAGGCTCCCTGAACACAGCCACAAGCTGCAGGATGCCTGCACTCAGGAGGGGCCCCCGTTGTGAAGGCTGTTATCTGAACAGGCAGTCCACAGGAGGAAGGGGAGCCGCGATGCTGCCATCACTCAGGGGATATGCACTGGTCCTCTCCTGGGCATGGAATGGTCTGTAGACAAACTTCCAATGAGCATCTCAAGGGACGTGGCCTTCAGAAGGCGCCTGTGTGTGGAGAGGTAGTGTAAGAGAAAACTCATGGAGCAGTGAGTGGTGCAGGCAGCTGCCAAAACCTGAGATATGTAAAAGCATGGACTATGGAGACATGGTTAGGAAAAATCATAATTTTGTTTAGCACAGGGTTCAGTGAGTTGGAGACAAGGATCTTTGCTTTCCTCGCTTGGAAATGAGAACATAAAAGAACTGAACTTCTCACAACAAAGCAGCAAAGAATTACTTTGCCTTATTACCCTGTCACCTTCCTCTTCTCCTCAACCCTCATGAGTCATCACTCATCCCACTGTCAGTGTCCCAGATCTGACAGTGAAAACCACATTCTGCTCTTGGGGTAAGCCCAAGGCGGTGGTCCTCAATGGACCAAGTTCTCCTCTGAGCCAGGTAGGAATAGCAGAGAATAAGCAAACAACTCCAAGCATCCCTGGCTCTCCTCCTTGACCCCAGTCTGGCATAGGGAAAGAAATGAGCAATGTGTAGCCTGAGAACCCAGGGTAGCTGCAATGCCAGGATGCAGGAAAACTAAGGAAAAGCAGTTAACACTAAGGAAACTGTATGAGGATGCAGTTTCTTTTTCCTCCAAACTCCTTTATATCCAGACTCTTTGGGCACTGTGCTTCCAAACTCAATCTCCCATTTCTAAGGTATTTTACTACATTTTTTTTTTTCAGGAGGTAAACTGGTATTGTAGAAAAAACTCAAGAAATGCTCCTAGATTTTTGGGTTCTTTCTCTTTAATTCCACAGAAGTCACCAGAGACACTAATGAGAACAGGGACTCTAAACATTATTATTCTTTCTCATTATTGTGTATTAAAATATGAAATGCACCCATATTTATTATAAATCTTCAGCTGCTTCTAGCTAACCATCCAGTTTAAGGACACAAGCAGCACGGGTGGATAAGCAATTTCCCCCATACATTTGCAGTACCACAGGTTTCTGAATCTCAGTGGTATCAGAAAGTTAACTATTCAACCAGTTTCAAATGCTGATTTATTACTGTCTCAGAAAGAGAAGCAGCATATTTAAAAATGCACAGTAATTTGTTGCTCTTACAATCAATCAACCACAGCCAGAACTGGCTGTTATACTGACAGGACAAAAACATGAGTGTGCCCGCTGCACCAGCTCCGGGATCGCTGGCTGTGATCTCATCAGCCTGCAGACAAGTGTGAACATTGCCAGCCAGTGTCCCCATGGAGTTTGCAAAGACCCAGCTAGGAGAGTCTGGTAACTCAGAGGCAAGCAGAGAAGTATTTAACACTTCCTTAATATCATTCAGAGATGCTCGGATGAACTGGAGGTTGAAATCCTGCAAAAAAAAAAAGGGCAACTGGGAGCTGTTAAGATGAGAAAAGATTGACTTCAGAGGGACCAAGGGAACTGTCTTTGTTGTGAGTGGTTTACAGAAGAAGCTGGGGAAAGGAGGCAGATTTTCTGCTGTTCTTGTTTAGCCCAGGGGATGTGGGTTGAGCCAGTTCTGCGCTGCACTGCCCAGCCACCACCACTGTGAATCTCTGGTCCCCAGGGTCACAGAGACCATGTTTCCCAGTGCTCCTTCATCCCAAGGCGACATCTGAAATAAGGAACAACCCTCATCGTGACTTTCTGCACATGAAGACAGAGTTCTGTTAGCGGGAACAGTCACTTGGTATCTAACATTGGTCATAAATGTTGTTAATCCTCAAGCCCAAACCATAGTGTCAGATGACCTAAGCGAGATGTCCTCAGACAACAGGATGAAACCATGAAGATACTTTTAACCAGGACAGTCTGTCAACTGTGATATAGGACTTTGTGGTGTTTCACAGCTGTCTTCTCTTAACCTGAATTCCCAGCAAAGACATTGTGAAGTCCCTTGCATTTTACACAAGTAAAAGACATTTTTCTTTTACTTCATCTATACTGATGAACTAAACAATGCTAGAGCCCCTCTTCTGCCCTTAAGGTAAACAGACACAGCTGGTTGTCATCCTTATTATTAAAAAAATGTGCTGTGACCACATCCCAGTTGCCTACTGGGAGAATTTCCTGACTCATGCTACTTTTCAGACCATGCCCAGGAATCCTTTGGGAGAGCTCTGGGATTGAGCTGGTCTGGGATTAAATCACTCAATGTTTTTCAGTGTAAACCCATAAATGATCAAGTTTAAGGGCCTATGCCTATTTAATTTAATAGTCTAGAGGTAGCCTTCTGTCATTCAGATAGTCAATATCTAGTATGTACTTGTGAAATCTTCATGCTCAGTAGGGAGTTTTGGTACAAAAATACTAAGAACTACTCTGGTAATGGGTCATTTAGTGTTTTAGAAAGTTGCAAAAAATTCAAAATATAGAATATAAAATCCTCCTCTATACTTGAGGTTTTCAGTGTGAGCCTTATAAAATCTGTAGAAGTTACCCTATCCTTTACTCTGAAATCAGTTTACTGTGAAATAATGGTCTTTGAGTCGTCTTTTTGTATTGTGAGAAGGCACTGAATACAGGGACACACGACTTCACAAACAGTCCGTATGCAGTCTAGGGGCAATAATCTCATACGGCAGCATTCCCCAAAGATGAGGAAAAAGAAAAAGGAAGAGTAAGTATTTACTTTTTAAGTATTGTTAAGCATTCATTAAGTATTGTTGTGCATTCTCAAGGAAATATTCAAATATGGAAAACTTAAGGGAGGCACAATGTTGATTTTTCTTGATTAGTCTTTTGCTGAATTGATAGTAGTTACTGGTTAATGCATAATATTCTCTGCATAGGTACCAAAGCACCATGGTAATGGCTGCAACACAGAAGCTGAGATAAGGAAAATGAATTTGAGGCTGTGGCAGACTGAAAGGTCTGTTAATCTGCAGGAAAATTATATCCTTGCTAAAATAAGTATCGTAACCATGACACCCTTGCTAAAGGTATAGCATTATCCATCCTTCCATGAACCTGTAGGACAGTTAAAAACCTTTGGGGCAGACATACTTCTCTGTTCAGCTCCAGCTTTTAGAATATTTGTGTATAATAACTGAATACTTATGGGTGGACTCTCAACAAAATAGCTAATTAGCATCACAACTGCATTTGTATTATCTCAGAACAATCTCCCCAAAAGCAGACATCTTCATTTACAGCTATAGGAGACATTTCGCTAAAGTGCAGCAACTTGAATGCATCATCTCATTCATCTCCGTATTCCTGATGAATTAAGTCTAGACTACCAGTCAGGGGGTGGGGGACAATCTGCCTCATGCAATTATCCGTATTTAAAAAGTGAGTATAGACATTGGGACTAAACAGCAGGAAAAGGCTCTTACTCAGACTATGCAATAAAGGGCAATCATGATTGTGATTTGAGTTTCTTGTCTCTAACTTCATGAGTCAGCTTTGCCATTTCTATTACCAGACAGACCAGTGGAAATATTTTGAGTAGCTCACTTCTCCTTTGCTTTATGCTAAATTGGACACCCCCCCAAAAAAGATGTATGCCTTATTTGATTAGATACCAAATGAAGTTTCAGGTTTTTCCCATGCAGGTGGTATTAGAGCCAGCTGATTTTAACCAGTTTATAAGGGGCTTGACTCTTAACTCTGCTACATTAGTACCAGCTAATGATGGATGTGGCTTTCTTGGGAGCATTTAGATTTGCCACATGATCATTGCTTCAGATCCAGCCAGGCTCAATTTACAGACTCTGCTTGTCCTTAGGAAAGCTACACTTATTGTGCTGAGCAAGAGATCTGAATATTCAAAAACTTGGGGTGTGAGCGAGGGGCTACTTGGCAGGTAAGAAAGTGGCAGCCTGGGAGCCAGTCTGTAAAAGTTTTGAACCTAAATGTTCTCTCAACCCTCTGATTTCCAGGAGTGCTTTCACACACAGCCACAAATGAAAAATATTTTGCAAAGGAGCACAGGAATAGTGAAAAAAAAAAAATCCTACTACAGTGTTCATGATATTTTAATTAAGTAGAAGTGTTACCCTGCAATGATTGGATTCTGCTCTCATCTTTATTTTGCACCATGAAATGCTATGACTTCTGTGATGCTCTTGTCTTCTGTGATGATCTCCACAACTTATGTCCTAACCTAAGTCCCTGATTTAATAGGAATGTTTCCACTAGCTTCAATGGAGCCATTACAGAGAGCAATGTAATAAGCAAAACTGAGACTTGAAAGTCTGCATTTGATTTAGTGTCTTAATAACATTGCTTTGCTGTGGAAACTGAGGACAAAGATCTCAGTCTGTTAAATAAAAATCTTCCCTTAGCATTTCTATGCCAAATCAAAATTAAACAGTCCAGCTTAATCAATGAAAAGCAGACTGATGGGAGTGGTTAAAACAAATAATTTATAGACATTCATCTTCTACAACTCAGAGAAATGGGAAAGCATACGGTGTTAAGCGTGGTGAATGTTTTGGCAGATATTCTGGAAAGAATAGTAAAAAAAGGAGGGAGAGAGTAAAACATGATACAAAGAAAATACCACATATAAATGTTTGGTGTTGCACTTTATTTAGACTAGACCAACTTTTAAAACACAGTTTCTTGGCATCAATTTTATTGGAAAGCTTTTAGCACTTCCCATAACACGTCTTTTTTTTTTTTTTTTTTTTTTTTTTTTTGTTAAATGCAGTTAAGTAACTATATTGTACAAATATCTAGGAGAGTTGAAAAATAGCAATGTCTGGCAGAGTCATTAACATCATTTTATTGTCCGTTCCCTGTAATGTCTTTCTGCTGGCCTGAAACCCCAGGTATCTCAGCAGCGCAATGACAGCAGCTTTAAACATCTTCTGTAAACTGCTGTAGGCGCCTCCGCTGTCCAGCAAGTTACCACCAAAGGAATTTCCTCCTGAGGCACTACAAGAGCTCACTGCACGTGAAGGGTTCTAAAACCTGCTAGGAAGTAAAACAAAACACTTGCAGGCTCAGAGTAAATTGCACTGTCTATGCCGATAACCAGGCAGATTGTACAATGTGCATCATCCCCACAGCAGTTTGCTGTTATAAACAGCACACCAAGTGCTGGCAGTTGTGTAGAGCACTGCACAGTGGGATTTAAGTAGGGAGAACAAAGTTGGGCTAGTTCGTCCCTTCTCCCATGTTCTTTGAAGCTGCAGAAGCTGTCCCTGGGGGTCACCATAGCCAGAGTATCACGTTGTCTCACAAGATGGGAAAGCCACTTTTCTACATTCCTTGGAAAAGAGATGCTTGATTCAAGTGACTAGAAGTACTAGATCACTTGGGACACAACTAATGTTCTTACCTGCATTTTGGAGACATCCCATTCATGGGACAATCTGATAAAACTCTGCAATATGCTGTAAAACCCTTCACAGAAACCGTAATTACCAGCTCTCAAAGGAGTGCTTGCTATTAGTCCCATCTCAGCCATGGCAGCTCCTGCAAGGAGCTTGGTGTAACCAAAAGAGTGGCCAGGAGAAGGCCTGGCAGCCTATGAGTACTGCCAGAGGGATTTTACCAAGTTTTCACACAAGGATGGAGGAGAAGCATTTCCACTGTTTCTCCACTTGCACAGCTGTGCAGGGATTGGTACCCTGGCCTCATCTCTTGGAGCAAACTTCTTGCCCTCATATATGCCTTGAACAGAAACCATTTGCTCACATCCAAAGAAAAAAAAATGGTCTTCTGTATCTGTGAATAACAGAGGAGACCTATACACTGTACGGTTTGCCTGCTTCGTATGCCACCCTGCCACATGGCTGGCTCAAAGACCTGGTCAGAAATAGAAGTGGAAAAAAACAGAGAGGTATAAGATATCTCTAAACAAGTCATTCTGAAGCAGAAAACAGCCACCCGACAACTGGTTAGAAAGATACTATTTTCAGCTGCCAGCTATAATTAAACAACTTGTTTTCCTAAGACAGAAGCTCACAAACTTCCTCTACAGAAGAAGGTTTTGGTTTTTAATTAAATTGCCAAGGAGCTGCTCTCACAGCCAAGCCTGAAAGATCTTGAGCTTGTGGGGTCGGTCTGAGGCAGTTAGATATGTCCACGTGTCATGAGAAAAACTATATATTTTAACACAGACTTAAATTGGCAGCCTTTTAGACATTTAACCTCTTTTCTCTTCTTGCACTGTATCTTTGGACAAATAGGCAGCAAGGTTACTTGAGTGGAGATGCTTTGAATTATTGTGGTCTGCCATGAGTCATTCTCTCCCGGAGAGCATCTTCCCAGCTGTGAGGTGCTCACAGGGAGCACAGGCAAAGGGCAGGACCCCAAAGTGGCTGGAGGGGTGTGGGAGGAAAGAGAAACAGGATTGCAGTCAGAGAGAAGCGCAAGTGGAGGTCCGTCCATGGGAAGGGCCTCTCCACAATGTCTGTCCTGCTGGGACCAGCTCTCATCTGCAGCATCTCCTGCCACCCAGGGCAGCCACCCTGCATCTCCATTACACCTCCTCTCTCCAAGTACCAGGAGCCTATGGACACCCCCAGAAAAGCTGCAACATAAAGCAAGGCAAATACCCCACACTGCCGCATTTGGGCAGGATACCCCAGGTGAACAGGGAGGGCAAAAGGAGAGACAGAGACAAACTGCTGCACAAAGCCAGTGTCATGGGTGTCTGCCAATGCAATGTTATTTTCTCCCTCTCTCGCCACTCTTACCCTTCATTATTTACTCTGATTTTATGGTAATGATCTCTAATTGCACTGTTCTCTAAAGCATTTGTTTAATAGTCAGTGAACTAAACAAAGCCATGTTACGCAGTGTAGTACTGCTGCCTTGAGCAGAGCTCCGCAGCAAGCCCCCCCAAAATGGGCTCTCTTATGCCCCAGCAATTCTTCCTTTTCCAGTAATGTTAAAGGATATAATTATGTGCCAGATAATGAGTTACCTTATTTGACATTTGAGAAATGCCAATGTTATGCCTCCTTGCGTGCTACCACAAGAAAGGCAGTATGTCTGTGAAAGCAATATGCTGAAACGCAACTTGGCACTGCTCCGGCCAAGGGATGCTGCTGGGATCATGTCCAAACACTGCTCAGAGCCCTCGTGCATGGCACATGGCTGAGGGAAGATAAGAAGCATGTTTTAGAGTTGTAGGCTCTGGTTGGTATGGGTCAGAGAGGAGAGGCTTATCTACCTGGAGGCTAGGTTTACACAAGCTATGGAGAACATAACTAAATGAAACTGGGACATTTCTGTCCAAAATTACAAAAAAATTTTTTTTTTTTTTTCCCTAAGAGCAGACAATATACTGCAGTTCCAATAAGGACAGAAATGTCTCCCCTAATTATTTCCAAGAACCCCCTTGTTTTTCCAAGGAAAAAAACAACATTCCCTAAAAAATATGCTGCCTTCCAAACCACAAATAAACCTTTACACTTTACTCATAACCCACACAGTCCCTCTTCTTCACTTGATAGTCTTTTCCCTCCTAACTCCTGCCATGTCCTTTCCAGTCCCCACCATCTTATAGCTACTTGGTGTCTGATAGCAATGGCAACTGAGGTTGCCAAAAGTGATGACAGCAGTCAACGTCTCCAACAATCTCTATGTATAATAGGGGAAAAGAGGGCTTTTTGTGTTCTCCTTGCCTTAGGTGCCCTGAGTCTCCATTGGATCTGTTCATGGGCCCCTTGGGACTGGGAAAATTCAAAATTTTGACCTTGCAGGTAAGACATAATCATGAGGCTTTGTGTGATGTTGCTTGTATTAGAAACTTGAAACTCCAGAGAACACTTGTATTTCTTAATTTGTCTCATTTTACATCTTATTCCTGTATATATAGGTTTCTTTCCGTAGCAGCAACATTAATCGCTAGGAAAAAAATGCTGCAGAAAGAAAAGGCATTTATTTTCTTGTCAACCTTTTACACATAACACTCTCCCCCTTGGTACTCTATCGGAAGTGGGACAGCTTGAGTTATCTGATAACCCCTGCGTAGTCTGTGCATTCCTTTGAGGTTGCGTATTTCTAATACTTTCTCTCTAAATAAAACACCAAACAAACTCAGCATATAAAATGCATCCAGTCACCACTTGATTTTTAATGCTCCATTTCTGGAGATTCTTTTCTGCCCCACAGATTTTTAAATATACGTTGTTATTGTGTGTCTGGAAAAAGAGACGGCTCAGTGACAGCTAAAACCACTTAAGCAGTCATTTCTCTCCAGACACAGAAAGCTTGTGCAAACCTTGCAAAGCACTGCTCTGTGCCTACCAACTGTAAAAGGCCAGGGAATTAAGTGAGATTCCCCGATTTAGAGCTTATTAAAAAAGGAGGAAAACCAACCAAATTTAAATTCTTAAAAATTAGAGGACTGCCTGGGTGAGATGCCCTGTCATCCAGCAACTTGTCTCCAGACAGATGATGGATGGACAGCACTGAGGTTTGTATGAATTTGATAATATTGCGGAATCTGTCAGGCAGATTCTTGTGGACAGGAAGGACTTCTTGTGCCAGAGGCTATATCTAGACAACTATGTTTAATAGTTCCTAATGGAGCTATCCTTCACTAGTATCACTAATCCCTGTCTTAACCTGTTTCCACTTGCTGTGCCCTCGATGTCCTGCAGCAATGAGTTCCACAACTCTGACTGTGCTGCAGGAAGACGCCTCTGTGCAAGCCATCTGACAAAGCCACAGGAGTGATGACTACTTTTTGTAGCATACCTCCCACCTCCCTTCACTTATATCTCTCTGTTCTCTACTTCTGCTATATCTTGTGAGATTAAGGGAACATTTGACTCCGCGGAGTGACACATGGTGCAGCCAGTGTTTGAGATGTGGGGACATCACTAATTCCTACAGCACCTAAATTATTATCTCTGTTTTGTTCTCAGGTTTTTTTCTTAGCGATTCTCCTAATTCTCCCTTTGCCTTTGAAATTGAGTATTAGCTCTTTCCTGAGTGCTAATAGCTAAATCAGGGTCCATGGCTGTGTGTGTTTAGCCAGGGCCATTTCCTTCCCAATGCATTACCTGCAGTCACTGACACAGAATTTCACCTGCCATTTTCTTACCAGGTCAGTCAGTAACATGAAGGCCTAACTGCAAGAAGAGCATTAGACACCAGATCAAAAATTAAAGCTGAAAACAAACACAATTTGTCAGTTGAAGTGGTGAAAATGAGAGAAATGGTAGGATGATTGCACACTGCTTTAGAGTACCTCACCTCTGAAGAAGCTGCTGTTCAGCTGTCTGCTTGGTAGCACAATTTTCAAATCCCCTTTTCTTACCAGAGATGAAATTTTCCACCCTGCAAAGGATCAATGTTCACATGCTTCTCAGGTTCTTAAAACAGGCCTTAAGAGGGGCTTAAGTACTGATTAAATTTCATACCAATCTCAGGAGAGGGAGCATTCGGTAAGTCCGTATTTGCTCAAGAAGCTAAAGACTTCTGGAAGAAACCCCTCTTGTATCCAAGACAGAGGGCAGCAGCTCCACGGAGTCTCTGGCTGATGCCACAGACACTGCCCGGTTGCTGTCAGCGATCTCCGTGCTGCGACCTGGCAAACAGCTCGGGGAGGTGACATCCCGCCAAGGCTAGCACACAGGAGCCCTAGGAGCTGAGCACAGCCCTGAGCTTTCAAAGTGAAATAAATACAAAAGCAGTTGCATTTTGGAGCCACCATAGAAAGAATAATAGCCAGATTAATTTTGCTCTGCATGTTAGTTAAATTATTTTTAAAACTGATGCTGGAAGTTATAATGTTACACAGAGCAGAACCAGAAAGAAAAAAATAAAATGTTTCTGTGAGCAAGTATAAATCCCAGGAACTACAGACTCTGGCAGCTGTAATGGCACTAACTTTTTAAGATGGCTTTAGAAGGTAGAGGCTCTACATGTGGAAGTCAGATTCTATTTAATTATTAAGGTCTCTGTGGAGTAATAAGAAAATGGAGAGATCAACCAGATATTTAACAGTGCATAGGCAGTGGGACATAAAACATACTCAATAAAAAAAATTTAACCCTGTGTGTGTGTGTGTGTGCACACTTATATGTATGCTCACATGCATTAGCAAGCCTATAAACAGTGTACATTCACAGTCTATAAACAACGCATTTCACTTTACAGCTTGTGCTGGCAAAGTACTTTTCTATCATTAGTGTTCAGCACTCAGGCACTTCTGGGCGAGGAAATTAATAGTGAACAGATCATAACCCATACTCAGTCACCTAAATAAGCTTTATACTTTCCATATATAAGGAAATATTTGTTACAGAAAAATGTACTTAGGGTGAGCCACGAGAATATAAATTTAACTACATTTTTATCTTGATGACCACTGATAAATGTTTTTTCCTATATCATATGTAAAAGTATTAGGAATATTAATTAGATCTCAGAATAATGTTTGGTAATTGATCTATGTTACAGTTTTAGAAGGCAATTTTGTGCATATAGTTTAATATAAAAAGACTAAAACTATAACTTAATATATAGGATTCCATCTGTAGAAGCATTTATCTGTACTGTATGAGTTTGTGTTTTACTTTTTGATGTCAACAATGAAGGAGTGGATTTCATTTTGGTCAGAGGTAGACTGCTGCAATGTACTGCTTTCTGCTTTTCCACAGTACTTTTCTAAAATTTTTAATATCATTATGATTAACAATATTACTGTAATTATAAATAACATTATACAAATATTTATATGGAAAAGTTCAAGATGAGAACAAGGAAGAAGGCTGCTTTTTTTCAGAATTTAATTTGGTTTCTTTCCAGAAACAAAAAAAAAAAAAAAAGAAACTTTTCACTTTTCCTTTTTGTTTAAGTATTACTCATTTCAGACTTTTTAATCAAAAATCTCTAGTTTCAGCACATTCTAGCTACTTTTTATTAAATCTTTTAATGTACATCTCATTTGACTACATCTAAATAAACTGATGAACTAAAAGACCGGAGATCTAAGGAAATTGCTTCCCTGAATTTAATTAGACAGACAGGCTTCCTCTGGAGGTCTTCAGAGACATCCTCCTCTCCACTAAGTACCTTCTGGAGTTTTTGACTTCTATGTTTTAGGTGCAATTCAAATTACTAGATTGTACAGGGCACTCAAAGCACACAATAACAGAGTACGAGTCTTAATGACTGGAAAGTAATTGGGAAGTTGTTATTACAGATGTTTGTATAGAAACACATTTAAATAAATAGATAAATAATGTTGACCAGTATTTTCTTTCATTTATACCCAGAACTTGTTGCATCAGCTCAACAGAAACAGGCCCTCGCTAATTACCTATGTCCCCTACATGCTGCTGTGAGAAGAGGAACACTGCGGTCTCTGAATAAATGGGTTTCAGCCATACCATAGACGATGGGCTTTACACCCAGGATATGGTTTAATTATCCTGTAGTATGAGAGTCAGTTTTCATATTTTAAGATGGTGGATTGTGTACATGCAAAGGTATTTAGATGTTCACTAGGACTTCCAAAAGCATCTAAGGGCTTGAAATTGTCAGGAGTTCATTCTTGGTACCCGGTAGCTCCTACACAGCCTTCAGAGCACCCATCTGCCTTGTTAGGCACTTAAATACTTGTTAAAAACTGGACCCACAACTTTACTAAGGACAACTTTGGCCCAGACCTTGTTTTTCAGCTATTCAATTCAACATTATTATTTTCCCAGTATTGAAAAAAATAGCTGATCCACCTTCCGAAGTACTGCTGGGGGTGAGAACCCGTTCTAGTGATGAGTTGCCAGCCCGAACACTGGAAGCGACGGGTGTCGCGTTAACAGCACCTCAAATGTCAGTTAGAAATAACCCAAACCCATTGGTGTTGGGCTGATTCCAAAATTTCTAACTACTGATAAAATAGGCTCTTCTCCCTAACGTGTACCAGGAGGTATTATTTACCAAGGATGTTTTGGGTTTTTTCCCACTGTGTAGGAGTTTTGCCCCAGTGAGAGCACTGACAGCTCTCTCAGCTGTAAGGCGTGAGCAATGCATGAGGCTCTGACTCATATTTGCAGGTGGATTTAGCCAGGATGGCTGAAAGAGTCATTACCCTGCTGCTCCCAATGGCTGTGACTGCATTAATACATTAAGTAATGCCAGAGACCAGTCTCCAGCCCCAAAACCAACTGGAGTGGCATTTCAGTGTTCCCAGTGTTAAACTGGGTCAGGGGACATGCTAACAATTTAACTGGGTTGCAGTGCTTGGAGCTGTGCCACAGCATTTTTTTGATTTACTAGTAGGAACATGGTCTGCACATAATCCCATACAGATATTCCTCAATGGGCACTAGTTCATGGGAATTTTGCAGCTCCAAAACCCATTTTCCTCTTGGTCTGGGAACTGTCTCTGGTGTTTGCTACAGTCATACCTTCCTGGATCTCCATGAATTTCTGCAGAAATTCAAACTCTAGGTGCTGGCAGCCTGTTGCTCGGCCTCTGGAAAAAAAACCCACAACTACAAAACCCTCCACGCAGCAGGGTTTGTAATTATCTTAATAATCAAAGCAAGCACTGTCAAAGGACATGCTGAAAGGAGATTTATGTATATATGTCAAGCTTGCACCAATTAAAAAAATTACTCAGTGCTTAATTCATTAAACAGTAGGAAGTAGAAATGAAGCTTTAAATTTAGCAGAGATGCTACTGCTAATTATTAACCACAGCCTCTCATTAAGCATTTGCCTGTCATTCTAATGAACAGGTGTGAACAAAAGAGGATAAAATACAATTTACTAATCAAATTGTAATCTAATGATATCCAATCGAACAAGTATGTGGCCATTTTCTCAAAAGATCTACTGGTGGCTTTACCTTGCTATTGCTAATTAACTGGGGCTTCACTGCTTGAAAATAACACGGATTATTTCCATATCACATTCCTTACTGTCACAAATAAGGACAGAAGAGTACTCAGCACTTGAACAAGGGGATGTAACTCTGTTTGCTATCTCTGTAGTCCTTTACATGATAAGGGACAATTATCTTCACAGGACAGAATCTCCCCATGTGACTCAGGTTTGACTCTTCCCATGGCCAAAGGAGTTGCTTTGTGTAGATACTACGTGATTTACCACCCTATGTGCTGGGTTCAAAAGAAAATTTGAACAACCCTGATCTGCCATACTCATCAAATACCAAAGGCAGATTGATATCCAATTGCTTTGTTTAGGTAGCGAGATAGTTGTTTCAAAATCACCTAGCACGGCTGTACTGAGGCCAGCAGTTTCTCACTGTGAATGATGAAATTGTTAAGGTAAATTCTGCCTTTGTGAACCTTGGGATAATAGCTGAAAAGCAGTGTTTGAAGTTGCCACCCTTACCAAGAAAATGTAGATTATAATGGCACTTTTTTTTTTTTTTTCTGTAAGACTTGAATCAAGCTGAATGCAATGGATCAGGGTTTTTCCTGTGGCTTTTCCAGTTTTTCTACCTAGCTTTGCAAATATGAAGTGGGTACTGGGGAAAAGTTATGCTTTGTGATCTCTGTAAAATCCTGACATTGCCTCAGCTTAACTCAGAGATTTCCAAGGAAAGGAAATGTTCCAAATTGGAGCTTGCATCTAAAAACACACTAACATCTGTCTTCATCTCAGATCCATTCCCTTGTCTCTTACCATTAAGGAGATCAACTACAGAGACCCAGTGTGACAAATTATGCAAGAGTAAAAATTGTAGGATTTAGCTGATGTAGTTGTAGATGTTGGAAAACTAGTTGCCTATGTGTCAACTGCTCTGCCATGGTCACTTCACAGTCAAGAGGCAATTGCAGCAGGCAATTCATATGACCCATGCATGCAGCTATCTTAGCCCGAGAGAAACTGCCTCCTGCAAAAGCCTGGTTGTGTTCGTTGACTACAAAGAGGGTGTCAATTAATTAGCTTTGACTTAGCCACCTTGTAGACAGATGGTTAAACAGAGATGAATGCCACCTTAGATCTATCATTCATAACATACAGATATTACACACTGATATCATTTGCAGTATGTAAGAAATCACAGGTTTGGGTTTCAAGTTTGCACAACTATTTTCTAGGCTCCCTCTTTGATCAGGATCTCAGCACTTGACAGGAATGAACTTCACTCAGTTCTCCTTTACTCTTCAGCACCACTGAAATGCCCCAATATTTGAATCTGGGTTTCACAATATTGGGGTTTTTAACATGTAGCTGTAAAAATCCCTGTCCTTCACCACTTTGTTTTGCAGTTCTGAGCACACCACAGTTCAACACTTCCTGGAGTTAATTAAGGGTTATCGTTTTAATTTGCTTTAGAGGTTCATTTTAACACATATCCAAAAATGGCTAAAAGAGCACTTGAAGATGGTCTTTTCTGAAACAGATTGTTAACTAGTCTTCCCCTTTCCTGTGCTTGCTAAAACCTGCGTTGCTCTTTTTGCTAATTCCTCATCTCTTAACCTGTCACTTAAGTCTGTGCCCTTGGCCTTCAGAGCCGAACCTTCACTTTTCTTTGACTTTCAGATGGGTCAAAGGGCTGGTCCTTTAGTCCTTTATAGCCCCCTCCTAGACTTGGCTACAAGGAAGATGTTGAAAGCTTCTATGAACTGTCTGCATTTCCCCTGGTTACTGCCCCTCTCCTTTATTATCAGTGAACTTCAAAGGTTTACTACTAGTGCAACACCTTAATTTGTATTAGATTTTGTGACTGCCTAATTAGCATTAGTGATTTAGTACAAAGCTATCCAAAAGGTAACATTCATCTTGCCAGGTCAGTTAAAGGAGTGAAAATGAAAGAATTTGTCTTCAATTACCTCTTACAGAAAAATTAGCTGTTGATGCTGCATTTCCAAATTAAGATATTCCTACTTCTCTAATGAGCTAGCAGTGCAAAAGGCTGTCCTAGTCTTCCCAGTCTGCTTTAATGTTCTCCTGGAACACACTGCAAACAACACAACCCAGCGCCCACCAGAACCTTTCCTGCAGCTTTCATCCTCCACATCCCTCTGCCAAGCACTCAGATTTTCTCCCCCTTGCTGCCTGCTGCCTTCATCTGGCACAGTTTAAGCCACAACCAGTCTCATCACTGTTGACCCCATCACAGCCTGATCCCGTTAGCTTGTGATTGACTTTACCATGCTGCCCACAGCCTTGGGAAGTAGCTTATTGTCTCCAAAGTCCAATACATAATGGGATATTTGGTTGTGTTTTCCACTTAGCTTGAAAAGGCTACCACAGTTCAGCTCTAATAACTCTGAAATAACACACTATGTGGTTCTAGTCTGACCACATTTGCAAATGCAGCATTCGGGTATTAGGTATAGAAAAAACATTAATAAAAGATGTCAATGATAAGAACACTGGACAGCTGGTTTCTAGAAACAAATCTAGGCATTAAAAAGTAGGACCTTTACCTTCTGAAGTGAGCAGGAGGTCTTCTTGGCTGCCAGTGCCTCTCTCTACAGTAGGGACAAGATTCCAGCTCCACTTATACTCACACCATGGTTCTGTGTTTCACCTTGGCCTCGGTGGCCCTACTTACAGTTTAACACTAAGGCCACTGGGTCTCTGCTCATCAAGGGAGGAATTTGTCTGGACAAATGAAGGTAGTCCTCCACCTGAATCAGTCGCCTGTGCTGCCGTCATCAATGGAGAGGCATGCAGAAGTTTTAGGCTGTGATTCATCTGATTTATTTAGATGTCTACATTAAGACGACATGAATCACATCTTAAAACTGCCTGTTTCTCACCACAGAGATGAGAGTGACAGTGATTTGAATGTATACTGTAGGCATCTACACTCAATCAGTCAAACCCCTGTAGAGGTAACATCTATACTAATGTTGTAAGCAGGATCCGGGCAGACAAAAGCTCTCTCAGCCTCCAAGAAAGGGTGGAAATGTGCAACCTGCACACTGGAGAAAGTCCCTAGCCTGCGGTCACTCCTCAGTTCTTCTCACAGGTGTTTTGGGGGAGTGCTAACTGAATGAGACCAAAACCATGTCAAGGACTTTTCTAGCAAGTCAACAGTGTGGACAATCAAGTTCCCAGTCCTTGGTTCACGCCTTGGCAATCTTTACTTAAATGTATATATCCACAGTGTCATAGCTACTCTTTAACAGAATCCTGATACTGTGTTTCTCCCTCAGCTTTAAGTTCTAAAATCGACTTATACTCAGGAAATTTTGGTAAATATATTATTTCTCTCTTTTCTCAGGCCATCTAGGAATTTCCAGAATCAACACCTTCTCACAGACTATTGCTTTGTTGAACTGCTTTGCTGTTTGACAAACCACAGTGAGACTGTTAGCATCACATGCCATCACCCAGCAACTTAAAGGACTGCACACATCTCCATCTGTTATTAAATGTTTATTTATACCTGGAGGGAATGAAGTGCCCATACAAACATAGGCAAAAGGCGTTTTTCTGTGATGCTGTTTCCATACAGAACCAAATCATTTACTGAGCTCCCATATAGAGCAAATACTACCTGTTCTCCAGGACTGGAACCACAGCTTCTTTGCCCACACTAACTTGCTGCGTGCTTACCCTGCCCATTTACCAAATAATCCTTCTAGCCTATGGTATGAAGTACATCTTCAATAGAAAGGATTAAGCATCCTCTCTTTTGCATCCAAAACCACAGAAGTCAATGCTTAGTTCCCTTACATGAGATGTAGGTTTGAAGTTCTTCAGGCAAAGAAGATAACAGAATAAATAATCTTGCCATATCCCATTTTATTGCTTTGGTTGGACTGAGCTCTGTAGGACATCTGTCAAATCTGTAGAATTACTGGGTCTTGGCAGGCCATGGGTACGAGATAAATAACTCTGTGTAGCCCTGTACAAATCAAGGTTACTCTGGCATTTACAGGAGAAATCCCAGCACTTGGTTATACTATCATAGAGAAATGAGCTGTCTGTGAAGCTCAAGTATCTCGGGTAGCAACTACATGGGAGTTTTGAGGATTTAGGTCTTTGGTTCCTGAGATATAGTTTGTTTTTATGTTCAAGGGTCTAAGTCATTTGCCCAGCACAGAAAGTGTCATTTCCTCATGGTGGTGTGCGAGGCCCACAGGGACACTCTGAACCTTAACAATATATTCATAACTGTGGGATCTCTGCCTGCCAGCAAGTCACTTGGCTATGCCTTGAGAGCAGAGGTGATCTTGGGCCACTGGTTAGAAAGCCCCACACTAGAATAGTCTTTACAATGACTTTTCCATTTGTATAGTTTGATGTTTGCAAGCAAGTCAATTTGAACATGCCAGATACCTTGGCACAAACAAATATTTCATTTAAGGTTGAGAAAGAAATCAATGCTCTTAATTCAAAACCATTCAATCTTCAAACCTTCCTACCTACACTGATACCTCTGGTTCTTGGCTCAGTTGTGGAGTATCAGTGACCAGTATGTGCCCTGGTACCCTCAGAGCTCCGTATGGGTAAAGTCATTGTCATGTTTTCTACTGGTGGGCTTTTCTTGGCTGTGGGGTTTTTTTTTTCTATTTTTTTTATGTATGTTTTGTACTTTACTTGTTGGCTAGTGCAAGTATCATGCTATATGCTACAAAGAGGCTTTCCTATCTTCCTTTAAACAAAGAAACTTCTACTTATGAAGTATATTTGCCATGTGCAGTGCAGACATACTTTCCCCTCAGATGATACTAAATGCTGAGTTCAGAGATGGTCAGTAAATTTAATTCACTGCTGTAAGTCCTGGGCTGCAGGGGCTCAAGGAAAAGTCACTGTTGCATACATGTTCTACAGCAATGCTGATGCAATCAAAACATTAATTAAAGCCAGTCATGTAACCAGGTACCATAATCTCAGCTGCAGTTGAAAAAAGTAAGAGATATCTCCCATATTTTCAAAAAATTTGTAAACTCTTTTGACATGAATTCGGATTCATTCTTATTCTAGTGGCGATGCTCAGTCAGTGCAGTGAAATATGGCAATGGTGCCAGAGACATCAAATTTACCATCACCTTTGCACATAGTTTCTGCAGCTTCACTGTGCATTTAAGAACAGAAACAGCTGACCTGGAAGATATAACCTCCAGATCACAGGATGTGAAGCAAGGCTTGAAAAAGCTGTACTTCTGTTTTGGTTTACTGCCTTGCTTTGTCTGGAAATTATGAAATTGTATCAAATATTTTTAAGTATGTTCCATTCTTACTTGGAGTGGGTAAATCCCACCTGTATTCCAATGGGCAGAGTTACTCAACTTTTACCTGGTATTGCTGGGACTGTACTGTAGCTATGTCATCTTCCAGACAACACAGTAAATGTGTTATGAAGCAGTGGACAGCTGCCAAAGCCATCAGGTCTGGAACAGGCACTGACATGGAGATACCAGGATGCTCAATTCATCTATCCAGCTGTTTGCTTGCTGGCCAGAAGCGTATACCTCCTCTCTTCCATCTTGCTCCCCCTGATCACAGAGGCAAGACTGGCTGCTGTGATGTGGTCAGAGCAACATGCCTGACTTATCGTCCTGCTCCAGCTGTGATGATCAGGCACAGGGCTGCCCATCAGTCACTCCCAGACAGCTCCATTCACAAGATTTGTGTCCCCTGTTATTCCTTTCCCCATTTATTGACACTCCCTTTCACCACTCTTGCACCTCCCTTTCACCACGCCAGTCCTCTCTCAAGAAAAACAGCCCTAAATGCTTTCTTCTCGTTGTCCCAGGTTTGCTGTGTCTGCACCCAAATCTTGTATGTTCATACTATTGCTTAGGTCACCTTGGATGTTGCTAATATGTTGCTCTAGGCACTGCTGGACTTGCAAGATTCTGCTCCCCAAGAGGTCCCCAATACTTCTCAAAACATCCCTCTATTTATCTGTGAAGCCTGGCCATTTCTCATGTAGCTCCCCTGTAACAACCTGTGAAATCCAGCCTTCCCTCACAGTGTGAGCTGTAACTTTTGGCAGTCTCTCACATTGCCAACTGCCCCACATACAGCAATTTTTCATGTCACATCCTGTAGTCTTCCACATCCCACTCAGGGCAGCCTCACCTCAGGCCAGTGTCCATTCAGTGACTTGCAGTCCTAACGAAGTACAATACGCACAGAAAGGTAACCTCATCTTGGGCCAGGAGCAGCTGATAATTATTCATTACATTATTTGGTGGTTATTGCTGTTACTATGAAAGCCCAAAGTTAT
Organism: Tyto alba; assembly: GCF_018691265.1. NCBI lineage: Eukaryota > Metazoa > Chordata > Aves > Strigiformes > Tytonidae > Tyto > Tyto alba. The sequence continues at coordinate 34,909,304 of NW_024881316.1, read as the reverse complement.
CTGTTCTAGGAAATAGTAATATTCCTCTGTAAATTATGCAAAGTCCTTTTTAATTTAATAGATGCACTTTGGCCATGAAAGAACGAACAGTGTCACGGCTGAGGATGAAGGAACTGTAGCAACGTCACAGCAGATGTTTCACTGAAATTAGTAATTAAAGCAGAGCTAAAATCCCTTTAGTTCATATTTTAATGATTAAATTTTGTCTTCATAACTTCTGCAGTAACTCTTCAGGGGACTATTAAATTGGCTGTGTCTTATTTTTAGAAAAATATCCCCCCAACTATTGCTAGGGAACAATTTAAATTTCTCCATCCTTGATTTTAGTGTCAGCTTCAAGGATTTCTTCTCATCATCTGCAGCCCAGCCTACATGCATTTTTAGACCACTTCTTCAAATAGAGATCATCTTAAGACTAACCCACAAGAATGTGACCTCTGTATACTTACCTGACATGAATCCTAGACAATTTTTTCTCTGTCAGGAAAAGCTCCGATTGGGGAATCATTCCCTTTTTGACAGAGCAGAGCACAGGTTCATAGCATTTATTATTTTGAGACCTCTCTATCCACAGGAAGTTCTCCTGCGCTGCCCTCCTGCCTGGCCTCAGGGGATTTAAGAGTGAAGAGTCAGGATTTAGCCTCTGCCTCAGTAGAAGTAACTCTTTCTCCTGCTTCTGTGGCTTATTCCAGGTGCAGCCTCAGCCTGTACCAGCATTCAAGACTTTCACTGACCTGTCTTAGGAGGTATGAACAAGGAACAGAAAATAAGACTAGGGCAGAGGGATGGAGGCAGTGATTGCAGCCAAGCCACCATGCTGACTCCCATGCCCAGCTCCCTTTGCCCGCCTGTCTCAGCTGGAGATCTCTCTTCTCCGGCTCCTCACAGCATGAACAGGATGAAGTGGTTTTGAATGACAGCGTGTTATTTCCCGGTCTTTAGAGTCTGCATTAATGAGATATGCAGATTAGCAAACCAAAGTTAATTATTTTTTGACACAAACTAGGGAAGATGAATCAGTGATGATTAAAGTGAGTTTAAGGTCTCTCTTTGCACAGCTTATGTAAAACAAAGGGGAAAGCAGCAGCCTCACACAGCTCTGGCGGTGCCTGTAACACCCCTGAGGAAGCAGGGCTAGATGTTTCCGTAAACATGTTTCACAGACACCAAAATCCTTTGAGTTTTCCTCAACAGAAGGTTTTCAAAACAACTGAGGAGTTTGCCATATTTGGGCAAAGTATCTGTAGGAGCTAATATTAGCCATAATGAGCAGGAATTCACTCGCTCAGGTTTAATCTACCAGAAGGTTAGATACTGCATTCACCCAGCTTCTCGGTACAGTCCCTGGCCAGAAATACGCCACTCACCTGACCTATCTAGATACCTGTTCTGGTATGAAATTAGTAGTTATCTCTCTCAACTACAAAGGCAGCCTAAGATCCCTCCATCATCTATGTAGCTCTTTCACATGGAAGTCAAGCAGATGACTCCCATGATAGATGCTTCTTTTTCTGCATTTGTCCTCTAGGCTTTTCTAATCAGAAAGAAATTCACTTTAACAAATTACTTTAAAAAGATGGATTAAGTGGTTTTAGTACAAAAGTTAATGGGTTTTGTGAAAAGAGTTACATGGAAATTTTGCTTTCCATCTTGCCTCCTGGCTCTAGAAGTCACGTAGGAACTACACTTACTGTGAAAAAAACAAGCTATGCTGCAACCTGTAAGATTATATTTGTACTAATTAACTAAGCTAGAGGTGTAGGCCTGGACACTTGATTTTCTAGAGTGTCTACATAATTAGAATAATCCACGGTACCATTTCGTCCCAGGCCAACTATCACTTTCCTACACGATCCTCAGCTACAGTTCTGGAGTTAATACAAGCCAGGGATCAATCCAGATGCAGACATTTTTCAGAAGCTAAAGAGCTCCTTAGTGTGGTAATGGCCAGACCAGGCCAACTGTTCTCAAGGCCAAAAAGGGATCCAGGTTTTGCTTAGTTTACCAGTAGAGGTGTAACTGCAGTACATTAACAGCCCAAAACAATGAAGCCAAAAGAGTCATATTCTCCCCTTAAAGGTTCTGGTGTAATTACACTGAACTTGCTCAATTTGGTGGTAAAAAGAAGAAAATTTGATTATATGTTTAAGGCTAAAAATATATCATAAAAATAACTACAAATTATTCCCCTTTGTGAAATCTGGACTCTGGATCTTGCATTCACTGTTGGTGTTACTGTTTTCCTATGCAGTAGTATAAGGAAAGCACCTGGGTTTTTTGAGGGGTTTAACAGAAATATTCTGGGCAGGTTACTGCAAGAGTAAAGAGCCAGCATGTAACACCAGAGCTGTACAGGCTCCCAGGTACGAACACAGGTCCTGACAATAGTGATACTTGCCCAAATTACACTTTGCCTCCTAATAATGCATACTTGCATACTGATCTTTCGCTAATCACAGTGCCATGTATGGCCAGCTGGTATGATCATACTGTTTACTTCTTATGAGACACCTCCAGGGGCTAAGGACATAAATCTGAAATTGAGATGATAAAAAGCAGCCATTTAAATCCATCCAATCTGTCTACTATATTGCTGGCCTGTCAGTGTGATTTTAGAAGAAGCTTTAGCTATGCAAGAGTTGTGAAAACGACTTTCCTTGGCATCTGAACCACCCCAACCTGAGCACAGTAGATCTGGTGCACCTAAAAGCAGTCAGCCTTTTCTCCTCTGCCTTGCTGAAGGGCAGCATATTGGTGGCTCTTCAACTGAGAGCCCAATGCAGTAGCTGCAAAGCTCTGTGAAGCCCAAAGGTGAATACGTGCCAATAAACACAAAATCAGCATGTTGCGAACAAGTGTGGCACTCAGCTCTCAAGTAGTGAAACATCCTGTAAGTTTCCTTCAAGACTGTGCTTCAATCAGTATTGGGAAAAATCGGCAAAGTACATAAATACTGTCTTTACATCTCACCCAAGTAACTCACATAGGTGATGAAGAATGCTATGTTCCTAAAACTATGAATTTCACAATGGGCATACAGATCAATTTTGGTAATTACATGAACCTTCCTAAGCAAGTGCCATTCCCTTTAAATAAAGAAAAGATGTTCTGAAGCAGTCACTGACAAATACACTCCTGTTTCATGAGTCCTCATTTTGAATCTCTTAGTGTCTATACAGGATCCTGATCATTAAGCAAACATTCTTCAACATTCAAGAAACCAATTGTTCCAACTTTTAGCAATTGCAAGGACATGTTCTTGCATTCCCCTTCATTATCAGATTGTCAGCCTCCTAAATTATTATTGAGGATCTTATTTCCTTGTCACAGACTGTGTTGACAGGAGAACTCATGGTTTTTAATTTGAAACATTGCCCTGTTTTCTGCAATTAAGCTTATTTCTCTAAGTTGGGTGAGAAGGAAAATACCTTACTCTGCTACGTCCATTTCCCTTATACCTGGTGACTCTGAACTAACATTTGCCTGATTTAAGTGGAGTGTCCCTACATGACACTGACAATGTTAAGATTTGTAACAGAAACTTTAGGATGGGTCCCAGTGGAGAAAGAAGGGAAATGTCTGGATGTTGGATGCACCAGAGTGCATGGAAGTAGAGGTGTAAGAATGGTATGTGTTGATGGCGCCTAGATTAGCATGTCATCAAGATCACAGCATATCTGCCAACAGCTTCAGCATGCTTCACACTCAGATTGGGAAAAAAAAGGAGAGCCTAAAACAATGAACAGCCTACATCAAGACTAAAACAAAGACTCAAGACATTACAAGATGATGATGATAAGATGAGGAACAGGAAATTCCAATTCAAACACAACAAAAGACTTTAACTGAAGGGGTGGTCAAAAGTGGTAGTCTCCGCTCTTGGAAATACTCAAAACCCAACTTGACAAGGTCTTAAGCAACCTGTTTTGGTTAACCCTGCTTTGAACATGGGTATTGGACTAGACAATCTTCAGAAGACCCTTCCAACCTCAACCATTCTGTGATTTTAACAGGGCTGGATCCTTAAAATCTGCTTATAAGGAGACAAAGGACCGTGAGTAAATTCTAATGAGTGAGATGCAATGGGACAGTGAGGCAAAGATCAAAGTCACCATCAGCTTCTATGGGTGCAAAAAAAATTTTATCCAAAACTATCAAATGGTCATTAACCTAAGGAGAACCCAGGAAGCATGGTAAGTACTCAGTAATCAGTGTCCTTTGTACATTTTTTCACCACAAGGAATATGGATCTGACCACCTTATCCACCCAATACGCCACACCACCTTCTAGATGCCTGAATACTGGGCATGTTACCTGTACACACATGTCTTGGTGCTTTATATCATGTAGGTATGAGGATGGGAGAAACTGGGTTTTTTGTAAATAGAATAACCTTTCCCTCCATATAACATCTGCCTTGAGGTTTATAGTATGGTTTCTACAATGGTGCAGCATTATTTCCTACAATGACATGATGCAGTATGAGGCAATGTGAGCTTTTTCTTTTACAGAAGCACTGTAAAATCCAGCACACAAAATGTAACGTATCATTTCTTCAGCTGGGATAAATGAATACTGATCTAGCTCTTGACCTTTGTTCATTTTTAAACTGCAGTTGTCTGATTCTCTAAAAATATACACTAGCTCCAGCAGTAATTAATCTGGGTAAAACCAAGGACCTTTGTTTTAACCCAGGTCAGCCTAGACCAGCAGAATGTACCCTTCTTGCCCTAAAGTTGATGGCTACATCAATTTATGAGTACTCAGTTAAAAATATGACACGGTAGGTCTAATTTTGCACATGAGTTTCAATCTTAATGTTAGCAAACAACACAACTTGTCGTGTTAATCCAGTAGCTCCAACTAATCTTATCTTCGATCAAAATCTTAAGGATTGGAAGACTCACTCCTGTTCACCCCTTTTTACTCTTCTCCTCCTCCCTTGATCTCCATTCTCCAGTATGCAACACCTGTATGAAAAATCTGTTTTGGCAGTACCAACAGTACAATGATAAAATATTCTGTATACCAAAGGTAAGCAGCACCATCTGCCAGCTCTTTCAGAGAACTGCAAGGAGCAGCAGACTGAACTTGGGAAATTCTGTGGTAGCAGTAAGGAAAGATCATATTCCCCACACACTCCCCATTTCCCTATAATGTCCTACAGTGAAGATAACTGTTCATGTGCCATCGATTCAGTTCATGACTCAAACTAATTAAGAATTTTTGAAACACACCTAACTACAACATATTTTTCAGAACATTTTGATTTGTTGCAATAAAAAAGTATTCAAAGTAATGTTAGTTTAATTGACAGACTTTTGGGGAAAAGTTTTTTAAGGTCCAAGATGAATACCTGATAAGAGAGACCCTGCCTCCACATGACCACAGGCATTCATAGGTAATCAATATTCTTTTGTCCCAAATGATCCTCTAACTTCTCTCCCAGAGAATCTCTACAATAGAGCATGGGAGTCTCTAGTCCATCCATTTCTATTCCTTTACTCCCTCCATTTGCCCAGATAAACCCCCTTCCAGATGTGCAAGTCTCTGAACGAACATGCCACCCTGCACAGGCACAGCTGGCTAGAGACTTTCCAAATAGTCTTTTTTTAAAAAAATTTCTGAGAAGCAATGCATTGTCTGGTAGTACACAAGCAGGTTAGTTAGGAAAACAGCCCCCAGGACTCTTCTGAGGACTTGATCCAAATCATCCTGACAAATAAAAAAAAAAAAAAAAAAAAAAGGAAAAATAAAAAAGGTAAAAATGACATAGTCCTCCAGACCTCTAGCTTCCAAAGAATAAACACGTGACACAGCTCTGATATCCTAGTAATACCCTTTCCTCAGCCTGCTCCTCAGTACAGTAGTGATAATTAGCTTTCTCATGGATGACATGTTTTAATTAGTGACAATAGCAGACTGAGTGAGAGGAAAAGAAGATAAGTTAGTCTGCAGACTTGTAAATTCTGGCACAGAAAACATGTGGTATAGCAAGAACTAGAATCCAGCAAGATCCAAACATTAACACAAGGAAAACACATGCCTTTTCAGATGCTTAATACAGATTTCACATACTTCTAAATGACATCAGTTGAGTCCAGACAGAGTACCAGCTGGTGTCTGGAGATAAGGTGCTTTGATTTCTTGTCACTCATTTGTCACTCAAACGAAAAACTGAAGAACTCAGAAGACAGCTGAACCAATATTTGAAAAATAAACGGTATCACTCCAGAGAAACACTGCATTCCACCTGTTAAACCAAGAAGTGTAGGCAGAGGAGCAGCACTGAGTTAGGACCCTAGCTGGTCCTACTCATACAGCACACGTCAAGTTACTGGAATACTAAATAAAACAGGGTAGCAAAAAATACACATATGCATCTGGGAAGACCAGCTTCTGGCTCATCACACGACCAGCCTGACTAGGCTGGAGAGCTGCAAGGCAAAAGGCATCCCTGTAGCTTTTCATGGTGGTTCTGTGTTCTGCTGCAACCTAGCTCATGCTCAGCCTCTCTTTCCATGGGTCTTCTGCAAATTGCAATTAACACCCAGCTGAATATATTTAAATGTTTTTATATTGGAAGGACACAAGTGAAACTGGCTGCTGTTAAATTTTAGCATCTTTCATGAGAAATTCTGTATCTGTCACATCTTGTTTTTGACATAGTATCAAACATACACAGAGTGGCCACATAGTCACGTGCCTGCACTGTAGCCCTCACTGTCCATACACTCACAAAGATGTGCATGTGGCAAACAAGGCTAAGAGCAAAATGGAATGCATAGGAGAAAGTCACAAGACCCTTTACAAGATAAAAGCCATTTTTTCCCGTTTTCCAGTGTATAGCCTTTACATAGTCTCATCTTCTTAGTATTATATTGTTAATGAGTAACCTGTACTGTTTGGTTTTCGGTTTGGTTTTTTTTTTTGCAACTTTGCTAAGTCTTGCAAATTCTCTGGAACTCAACAAATATGTGCACACCCACACAAGTCTATTACAAAGTTTTCCTGCCAGAAATCCACCAACTAAAGTGAATTAGAGGCACTTAGATCCTGATATCTAAGTGGTCTTTGGCTAATGGCTCAGCCTAGTGTTGGGTGCTGAGAGACAGAGATAGCCCAGGGCTGCAGCTGGGGTGGAGCTGGAAAGGGGCTGCCAAAGAAAGCTCAGGGCTGCAGAAAGATCTCTCCCATGGGGACTGTTTAGCTGGAGGAATGGCTTGGGTACCTTGTCTAAGGTCCAGCCAAGGATTACAGATCAGTTCAGAGCCAAAAGATAAACTCAAAGTTAGAGCTATTAGGGGCTGGAAAGTGTCCTTCCGAGTAAACTAAGGGCTGATGCCAGAAATTACTTTGAAAGAGTGCCATCAGCCCTGCTCCTGCAGCTCTGGGCTTTCTCTTTCTCTCAAGCCAGCACTTAAGTAAAGCACTAGCTTTACTAGAGCTTTAACTGAGGAATAATTAGTCACTGGATTGGGCAGGGACTCTGGTCTACCGCTTAGCTTATTGCTAGGGTCAGGATTAGGTCTGAGAGCAAGACCACAGTTAGAGCAGGGCTGGAAGAAGACAGAGAGGGCTACAAAAAGTGTCTTCCCTTGGACGTGGTGTAACTGGGAGAAGGTTTGGGGTGCCCTGTCCAAGAGGCATTCTAGGATTAGTCTTAAGGTCAAGTTGAGAGAAAAAGTCAGCACAAAAATACAGCTGTAGGGGGACAGGAAAGTATATTCCAAAGCAAATGAAGTGCTAATGAAGTCCTAAATCTTCTCTAAGGAACATTCACTGTGCTGATTTGGGCTGGGTTAGTGTAAATTTTCCTCACAGTAGCTAGTACTGGGGCCATGTTTTGTATTTGTGCTGAAAACAGCATTGATAATTCAGGGATGTTTTAGTTACTGCTGATCAGTGCTTACAGAGAGTCAAGGCCTTTGCTGCTCCTCACCCCACCCCACCAGTGAGTGGGCTGGGGGTGCACAAGGAGCTGAGAGGGGACACAGCCGGGACAGCTGACCCCAATTGACCAAAGGGATATTCCATACCATATGACATCATGCTCAGCATATAAAGCTCGGGGAAGAAGAAGGAAGAGGGATGATTGGAGTGATGGTGTTTGTCTTCCCAAGTCACTGTTACATGTGATGGAGCCCGGCTGTCCTGGGGATGGCTGAGCCCCTGCCTGCCTGTAGGAAGTGGGAAATGAATTCCTTGTTTTGCTTTGCTTGTGTGAGTGGCTTTTGCTTTACTTATTAAACTGTCTTTATCTCAACCTACGAGTTTTCTCACTTATTCTTCTGATTCTCTCCCCCATCCTGCTGTGGGGGGAGTGAGCGAGTGGCTGTGTGGAGCTGAGTTGCCACCTGGGGTTAAACCATGACATTAGCCATGGGGAAGCTCTTAGCTTGTGGTTTATCCCCACCAGAGCTTTCTAAACCACACTAAAATCTTCTGATTTAATAGCTGATTGAAGAGGTTGCATACAACAGCACTGGTAACATCACAAGGAGGTAACATGTCACAATAGAGGCAACATGGAGCAGTGTTAAATAGGTGACAGTTTGTTACAACACAGAGAAAGGTGCTTTCTATAGAGTTTTTTTTAATAATGCTTAGACGCATTACAGAGCTTATGTGCATTTGTGCCCCTACTTGGTAGCCCTCAGTGAGAGGACTGACTGTCCCCAAGCTCACAGACATGGGCACATGACAACTCAGGCTGAGCACAAAGAAGAGCTTGTAAGAAATCATTACAAACTTCTTATAAAGTAACGGCCACCGCTGCTTTCTATTGTATAACAACTAGTCTCATTAGCATTACCTCAGTAATTAATAACCTATCCTGTTGTTTTCTACAACAGTGTTGTCGTAAGTCTCTGTTGGGTTATATGCACACAAAAGCACTCACACACATGTTCAAATGTTCTGCCGAGATCTCCATTAGCTAAAAGCATCAGAGCTGCCACCGAAAGGAACATGTTCTGCTCACTTTTGAGAAGGACGTGTAGTCATGAACAGATTGAGAAAAGGCACAGTGGCATCTAGTGGGTATTCATTGCATTAGCTTATACCTGGCAATAATTCTTGATTCATTAGGGCCATAAACTGCACTAGTGCTGAGACAGAGGAGTACAAAAACAGCTAAAGGGCAGGGGAAATGCAGAAGTCTGCCTGTCTGTCTCCTTCTCCACTGCAGAGAAAATCACCCCCCAGGGTTGTCCGTTCTAAGTAGCTCTTCCAACAAACAGCTTTCATGAACACATTCTTGCATTTCTTCACACCTCTCCTTCTTCTGCTTCCACATACTCTAGTAAAAAACTTCCTTGATCACCTGGATATTTGTACTATACATATATTGGTCATATATTGTCATCTACCTACTCAGTGTTTACTCATTACTTAGGAAATAGGTCATTCCAGTTCATCTTTCTAAACCTCTGAACCTCTGTCACTTTGATGCCCTTCTCTAAAACAATTTTGATTTATTGGATTTTATTTTTTTTTTTAGCAAAGCAGTTTCAATGTTTTTGTTAAGATAAAAAATAAATGCAGGCTTATATATTACTCAACTAGAGAGAGAATTTCTGTTGCCCATTAGCAACTCAGGCTAAGAAATTACAGAAGAGGAAACAAGCTTGCTGGTAACTGTCCTACACAAGCTTTTTCCAACCCCATTCCCAAAATAACCAACTTCTTAATGAAACGCAGATAAGCATTTGACAATATAAAACAGCTATATGAAAGCAAGCCAAAGAGTCATCCAGCACTGTGCCTTGGAAGAAGCTAACAGCAAAAAATAGATACATTTTCCCAGCGCAGTCTCAGACCCTACTGTTTTATGGTTAAGGGACTTTCCAAGACAGGGTTCATGGCTAGCCAGCCAAGAGTAGGTTTTTCTTTCCATGACTTTGTCCAGCCACTTTTGTAATCCATTTCAATTTTTAACATTCAAAAATCCTGCAGCAAGGAGTTCAATAGTTTAACTACCCAAAGGAAAAAGTATCTGCATTTTTGGTTTTGAACCAAACACCAATTATTTTCATTTGTTGCTTCTTAACAACTCTAGTTCTTGTATTACATAGTAAGTAGTTGTTCTCTATCCACTGCCTCCATGCCACTCTCAAATTTACTCCATCACTTTCACTGTAAGTTAAAATAAAACTTCACAAGGTTACAGAGAACAGATTCTTACCACCACATTAATCTGTAATGTATCAATGTGCTCCTAAGTGAGGCAGTAAATTACAGTTTTTATTCATTTATTCTTCATCTGAGTCACGTATCCTTCTCCTGGAGTAACGTGGGCGCAGAAACTAGCTCGGCTTTTCCAATACAGACAGTGCCTTTAACTTTGCTTTATACTTGCTGCTCACTACAACTAACTGAACAAAAATCCTTCCTCTCTTGAAGCCAGGGGAAACTTGCCATGGTTTGTAGTACGGTCAGGATTATACCTCCAGGTATTTCTAGGCTTCAATGGCTCAGGGTGCCAGAGGTTTGAGTCAGTCTCCCAGGCACACTGGCTTGCAGTTCCCCAGACTCAATCTCACTGATCTCACTAATCATTCCCATCAGCCTTTGATCTACTTCTTTGCACCTAGCAACTTCTTCCAGAAAAATATTGCCTGTGGATCACACTGACGTACTTTCTTCCTTGGGTTCCGGATCCTGGTTCTAACACAGGTATGTTTCTATTTTACTGAGACCTTGCCTGTACTGTCTACAGCCCGACGGCCAATATTCAGGCTATGCTTTCAAAATGATGTCTCACATAGTTTAGTCCTGATACAATTTTTTTGAGTCTCAGCTTTACCTTCACTGTCTTGTATCATTTTTATAGTGTCCTATATGTGCTCCTGGCAGGGCAGTAGATGAGCCACGTGGAAAAGCCTGTGCCTTCAGGACAAGGCAGAGCAGTCAATCACAGTAAACATGCAGTCTGCTGGCCAGAAAAGAATACACCCTGCCATAGCACAGAAATACTCTGGCAGCGCGTACTGCCATCCTGAACTGACCAAAATGAAAGGAAAGCAGCAGGATGGGGCTGCAGCACCCTGCCCGGTCAGCCAGCACCCCCAGGGACACAGGGACCACTGGAGCTGACTGGCTGTGCCAGTTCCCCCTTCCAGTCAGACTGGGCTTCCACCCACCCAACACAAAGAAGCTAGTAGGCATCTACATCTATAAAACCTCTGAAATACTCTACTGCCACATTTGGTATTTTTCCCTTTCTTTTACAGTTTCCCTTGGTGTACATACACTGCTGTATTTTTCAACCCCCTCAGTATCTGCTTTTCTAAAAAAGACTAAGTCTTGTTCCACACCATTCTTTATTCTTCTTAATTAACCTTTAAAATTAACACTTCTGAAAGCTCCATTGTAACACAGGCAAAGCCAACCCTTATGAGATGTGTTTATTGGGTTTTAAGGCAAACTCTCCTGTTCAGGGGTTGAAGAGAACCAGTATAACCCAGAACTGCTAAAGGAACCAGGTTTCTATATCCAGTGACTTATTAAGCAAGACACCGAGAGCTGAGGTGGACTCATGAGCTATACGTGACATGTCTGAGAAAGCAGATTTCTGCACAAATACATGTTTGTAACAAGATTTATCTAGCTTCAGCCCTTCAGGAACAACTAGAAATCACTTGATTTTTTTAAACTTATTTAAATTCCCTCTAATGCAGTCTGACAGGAATTTTAATTCAGGTCTGTGGTGCTGGCTCTTAGCTTTTCAATGGGCTGATGCTTTGACTTTATTGAGCGGAGATGTTAAGTGGCCACAGAGATGCTGAGCATACACATGCAACGCTTGTCTAGCAGAGTTGCAGTGATTAGATGTGTAGAACTATGCACAGCTATTAAGTAAAAACCCTTGCGTGGTAAAACCTTACCTCATCAGAAAGCCTTGCACAGAAATACAGTTTGTCATGCAAAAAAAAAAAAAAAAAAAAAAAAAGCTTTAACTACACTAGTAATGCTGTGTTCACTGCAAAAGGCAGATGGCAGGGATGGGCCTTCTGAGAGTTATTTAGGACTGCTGGGAGTGATCTTCAGAGCCAAAGTTAAGTCTAGTTGCTCAGGGTCATATTCAGCTGAGTTTTAATACCTCCAGGGATGGAGGTTCTACAGTCTCTGTGCTCCAATGCTCAAAGTCACTCTCAAAGTAAAAAATGCTTTCTCAGCATCTAACCAGAATTTCCCTTGTTGCAGTTTTACTTGGTTGCAACATTTCCACTGGTTCTTTCTCAGGATAGGCATAGTGGGAATCCAGGGTGCAGGACTGAGGTTCTCCTCACCAAGAACAAGCTGTGCTCAGCAGAATCTGCAATGAGCTCCAAGGCCTTTCTATACAACAGGTCAACCTATACATGATACACAAATCTATTTTTCTTCACGAATGACATCTGTGCTTACTTTATTACCACAGAGTTTTCTCCTTGCCACAACGGTCAAACAAATCAAGCCAGCCATTAAACTGAAAAATGACAAGAAGCTTACTTTCCATAACATTAGGTATCTATTATACTTGTCTTTTCTTGACAATCCCAAAGTGACTTCCAAAGCAACAGGCAGTCTGGCCTTTTGTACAACTATATACAATTCAGTCAGCCCTGAGATTCATGAAGAGACTGAACTTGCAAGTTTAGCACAAAAGTGAGGCCCAACTGTGGCAATGTTAATCACCTGGAGATACTTCTAAAGGATCCTATGATCTGGGGTGTGGTCTTCTCCTTAGCAAGCATCATGTTATTTCCTGAAAAACTTATTGGTTTAGTTGAAATGTGTTTTTTTGTATTTTTTTATTTTAATTCAAAATGTTCTGGTATATTTATCAGGAAGAGTCTAATATTTTATTTAGCTGTGGAGAATGCTGTTTCTCTGCTGTCAAGACTTGTTAGATACTTCAAGCTAGAAGATTTGAGACTTGTGTTTGCAAGCAGTTTGGTCAAGCTGAAGAAAACAGAGAAACGGACTCAGAAGCACCTCCAATTTTTTTCAACAAAACAAGAATTATTTTTTTCCATTCTGTACTACTCCTTGTTTGGAACTGTGCACAGGAAGCATTATCATCAGATACTCATCTGTACAAATTCTGGAAACTCTTATGTATTAACTCAGTGATTTTGAAAAGCTTTCATGCTTCTGATATTCCAAACTGGATGCTCATTTTCTGTAATACTCTTCCTCCCATAGGAGTTTGCAATAGAGAAGGGTTGCATCCTCCCTGATCTCCTGATATCTGGTCTGAGAGATCCCTTCCTGCATCATCCGCTCCCTTGCTGCTCACAAGTTTCTAAACAGCACAGAGGCATCCTCCACAAACTAGATCCTTACTATCCGTTTTCCTTTTGATACTGAAATCTGAAGATTCAGTCTACAGTATCTTAAGCTTCCAAAAGGCAGGACTGCTGGGGTCCTGCCAGACTCTGGCCTCTGAACCTGCACCCTCCCATGTGCAGCTGGCCCAGGAAATTGAGATAGATGAAAATTGACACTGATGAAAATAAAGCAACTAGCTTTCAGCTGGGTGTCCCCACATTCCTGCTGTCACTGCTTCCAGAGGCACCAGAAGGGGACCAGACTAGTAGCTTTGCCTCCATCAGCACTGGCCACTCCTCCCAAACCTCTTCATGGGCAACTGCAACACTGCTCTGGCAGCCAGTAAAGTACTAAGAAAATAGAACCTGGATGTTCCTTTGAAAGAGTAGGTGTGCCCTCAGGTACCCGGGTAACAGAGGCTTCACAGCTCAAGGGAGGGACAGCTGACGGGTATGCTGCAGCAAACAAGAATCTAGAGAAGGCCACTGGAAAGCCTTCTGAAGCATATTGCAATCACATGGCTTCTCCTGTGGTCCAGTTGAATGGCAGGTGACTTTCTATAGCAGTGTGTGTCATTTGCTACCCAGCTCATTTGTTATCAGGATATAACATAAGAAAGGAGACATCTGGCACTGGAAAACATGATGTCTTCTGTTATGCATGAAGAATAAACCTCATATTGGTGCATCACGTAATATGGCTACATGACTGGGTCAGACTAAGTGCATCTAAAACTACTGTTTTTTCGATGCCATTTTGAGAGTCCAAAAGTGATTATAAAATGGCTGTGTAACAGGCTAATCCCAAATAAGTTATGATACAGAAAAGTGGAATGACAGGTCCTGTTGGGAACCTGAATGACCATGACAATAATTAAGACTTGGGAGAGAAAGGCCTGGATCTGAATAGGTGAATGCTCCATTTAAGCAACAGAAGAAGAAAGGTGGCTGATTCCAGCTGTGGTGGGGATAAGGCGAAAACAGACATAACTGGTTTAGGATAACACCAAAGCCTGATAACTGAGTTCACCCCCTGTGACGGCCTCACCCTGATCAAGGCAAGTGGGCTCCAAAGCTGACGATGTCTATTGCATCTCTGAACAGCAGATGCTGGAGCCTGGAATATTTGTAGGGTACACCTGCCAGTTAGTGAAGGCCCCTCAAATTTCTGCTGCCTCCAAGTCTTCCTCTCCTTTGTCAAACATGGTCAGTTCTGGTCATGTGTATGAAATGAGCCAGCAAAAGGTCTTTTTACAGCTCCCAAACCTTCACCCCAGCCTCATCCTAAACAGATAATAAGCCTCATTAAGTAGAGAACAGTTTGTCTTAAGCTCCATCCATCATTCCTTCTGAGGCTGTGCAGCAGCTGGCTTCCCTCTGCTAGCAACAGTTCCCCCTGTTTTTTCTGTCTCCAGTGAAAAGCTTATGACCACTGCCCTCTGGTAATTACAGGTCACTAAAATTAAATGCACGTTAATAACACAAATGAAAAATGCTCCTTCAGGCAAAGCTTGCTTTACTGTGAACTGCATTCCAGGAACACTCAACCATGTCTCTCTTTTGGAGTCAGAAAGTTCCCAGAACTTGTAAAGCCAGAATCCCTGTCCATTATACTCCTCCTACTCATCTGCCAGGGAAAGAACCAGGCAAGATCCCTGCAATACAAGAATATTCCTCAAATTTATAACATTAATCCTCTGTTTGTTTTGTACAAGTGTTCTTCAAACACTGTATTTCCTTTCCCTGGTAACTGATTTCAGGTTTTGATTCAGCCGGCTCCTCCGCACACATGCATGAGGTCTCACAGATTCATACATGGAACGATGTCTGATGTATGTCTGAACGATGTGTGCTGACCTCCAAAATCTGCAAAGTCCCTTCTAATCCTGTCCCTGCAATTACCTATACATTTTTAAATATAGACTCAATAACTTGTCTTGACCTCTGCAGACAAGGTATCTTTCCATTATTTCCCTTTTTATGTAGCCATGAGTCACATGAGGTTTTTTGCCAGTAATATCACAGAAAGTCATGCTGCAATGGAGAAACAGCATCTAAATCTCTTTCAGGGAGCTCTATTCAAGTACTGTCTTCACTGAGGTAGTAAAGCCCCGTGCAAACACATTCAAACCCTTAATGCATTTTGTCTGGAGGCAGCTCATTTACCAAATACCCTGTATCATTGCCCTGTTTCCATCATTATTTAACACTCTACTAATATTTGTCTTGGTGCAGGTTTTATCAGCACTATCTTAGGTGTATTTCCAAAACACACATAAAAATGTTGAATTGCTCCTGGTGTAGAACTGTTTCCTGTAGAAAGTTACTAGGAATTCACCGAGACATCATGTGTGTTCATCTGTGTTAAAAGCTTCTTATTCAGCAATAAGTACTTCAACACATGCTGCTTGGTGCTATAGAAATGTTAACCACAGTCATTCAACTTACTGCTGCATGACACTGATGTAAAATAAAACACACTTCCTCTATGCAGTTCCTTCTATTATCCACCCACACACACCCCTCAAAATATCAATTTATATGCCATAAAACTATCCTTTAATTATTTCTGGTTTTAGGCATTTTACCTGAAGCTCATGCTAGGCCAACTGCTAGATAGTGCCCCAAGGTGTCATGTATACTTTATTCATTATACTGGTGAAACCTAAGAGAAACTGAAGAGAAATACTTATCCTTTTGGGAAGGATGATCTGCAAAGCACCTCCTGTTTGCTTTAGGAGTCAGTAAGAGGTATGTTTTATCTTAAGATCTAGTAATCATCACACACTTGAACCTGCCTGCTCAGCAGGCTGCCTTTTTATGGATTGGAATGCCAGGATGTCAGCATTTTGTAGCCAATCTGATTAAAACTTTTATTTCGTGCATCCCTGTTCCCCCATTTCTGAAACAACTTGCGAGTGAAAATGGCTGTCTGTTCTCATTTCCATGTTAACAATTTTATACTCTTAAAGAGCAGGACTTAATTGTACTACTTGTGAGGGAGAAGCAATGAGTGTGTGGATGGTGGTAAAATTCTGACCGCTGCAGATCCAATTGCTGAAAAATTCTATTTTAATGGTACATTAAGTCCAGCTACTACTGCTACTACTACACTAAAAAAATTCACAGCTCACTTGATCATTGAATCCTTGATCTGCAAAAGCCTTTGTCTGGATCTGTGCCCACCAACACCACAGCCCCAAGCTCGAGTACCCTCCTGCAATGTGCAACCATTAGGAAGCAGGGGGAGGGTGGAGAAAAACAACCAGCTTTTTCCATCAGTTGTTTCTGAAGCTTTTGAACCAGGATGCTGATTTTTCATACAAAACTGTAATAATACATATTGTACTGCTGAACGCAAATTTTGCAAGTCTGTTGGATACGAGCAGGTTGTCCAGGCTTTAACAGAGCTTGTATCAGCATGCACCAGCCCTCCCCTCCCCCTGCTTCTATATCGTTGGCATACAACAGATGCATCTAGGCTGATTTCTACGTTTACATACAAGCTTGTGTTTTGCAAATTTTTTTTTTTTTTCAAATCTAGATGCCTGGCTTGCCTTTTCACAGTGACACCACTTAGACTGTCCCTTGAGACTTCTGTTTGCACTGATGCGGCAGTGCAAAAGAAGCTCGGGCACCAACCAGGACAGAACACCGGCCTGCCTTCCCTCCCCGTGAAGGCCTGCATGGGTTTCAGCCCAGGCCCAGCCCCTCTCCCGGCGCGGGGGCGCGGCTGAGGGCACCCCAGCTGCGGCGGGACCCTGGGAAGCTGCTGGAAGCAGGCTGAGCACGCTTCCCCCGGGCGCCCCTCTGCCACCCTCCCGCCCTGGGCACCTCCCGGCCAAAGCCAGCACCCCGCTCCACCCCCACTCCCCGCCCACCAGCCTCAGCCAAGCCTCGCCGCCGCCATCATCATCCTCCTCCTCCTTCGCCCCTCAGAGCCTCCTCCGGCCACCCGCGCCCCACGGCGCCTGACGCGGCCGCCTTCCATTGGCTACCCCAGTGCGCGAGCGCCGGCAACCGCCAATGGGCGGCGGCCACGACGGGGACGGCGCGGCGCGTGGGCCGAGGGGCGGGGCGGGCGGGTTCTAGTAGCGGCCGCCGAGGGAGCCGGAAGGGGGGGCAGCCATGGGGGCGCGCGGCGTGGGCCGTCTCTGGTGGGGTAGGAGCCGCGGGCGGCGTGGGCGGTCGCGGAGGGGACAGGGGTTCCCCCGGGTAGGCTCGAGGCGGGTGCTGGGCCGGGCAGCCGCGGGGAACGGGCTCGGAACCGCCGTGTGCCCGGCTCCCGCTCGGCGAGGCGGGTCACTCGTGGAGTGGGAGTGGGGGGGAGGCGGGCAGCGCCCGCAGTAGCGTTTCGGCCGTTGCCGGCCCGAGCCGCTGCGCCGGCGGCAGGGCGCACCGCCCTCAGGCCCTCGGCGGACTGCCAGGACGTAGGCATGTGGCTTAAAGACCCCCAACAGCAAGAAAAATAGAGAAAACGGTGCCTATCTCTCGCCCTAATAAAAACAGGGGAAAAAAAAAAAAAAAAAAGCACCCACGCTTTGATTTCCAGTAACCGGTGATGTTTGACTTGCCTGGCTGTCCTGACCTGGGATCTAGTGCTGTAAGGGCAGTAAAAAAGTAATGGCTGAAGACAAAAGGAGGAGTCCGTGGGGAATTGGGCTTCCTCTTCCCCTCCCCCTGCTGCCAGGTCTCCTGTGCCGAATAACTCGGTAAAGCTGTTCAGTAGCTCCGGGTGGGAGCGCGGGGGGCGCCGCTGGCCCTGGCCGGGCCCGGGGGGGGACACGGCTGTCCCCGCAGGTGCAGGGGTGAGCGAACTGCAGCGCACCGAGCTCTGCTGCAGAAGGAGGGGTGGGTGTTTTAAGGAGGAAGTTCGCAGAACCATCATCATCCCGTGGCAAAAGCTTTTTTTCACAGGTCTTCAGAGTTACAACTTGGCTTTTTGATGAGGATTCGTTACAGCGAGCTGCCTTGGTTTAACAACGCTTCTGTCTGTGTAATTTGCTTACATTAGAAAACAACTTTTGAAATCAGATTATCTGAGGGGGTTTTTGCCTTAATATCAAGGACAGATTTGCGTTTTCCTGCTTGTAGGAAAATCGTCTTTTTATTTGCTAAAGATTAATTAAACCTTGAATATTTCACTATAGAAAGGAAAATTATGCCACCAGTTCATGAGTCATGGTTTTAAAAAAAAAAAAAAAACAAACACAGTGCTGTGTGACTAGGTGAAGTTAACCATGTGCTTTCTTTTGTGAGTGCTCTTTAGCAGGTGATTTTGCATAAGCTAGAGCTTCTCTGTTTGAAATGACAGAAATGGCTGAATGAACTCTGTTCAGCTTCTGAATGTAATCTGCCAGAGATCTCTTTAGGTGATGCCAAAATACGCTGATTTCAATTTGATGGTTTCATTCTGTCTAGAGAAGAGTTTCTCTCTTGAGAGTGACTGTAGCATTCAAGTAGCTTTTTCCATCCTTATTTTCTTACTCTACCCCACTGGCAGCTGCTACTGTAGGTCACTAACATACTGTGACAGCCACACATTGCCTTGGAAGTCAGTTCTTTGGTGCTGATGCAGTTCTGTTCGTGTGTGGGCATGCTGAAGGGAGAGAGCCAATCTAACATGTAAATCTCTTGATGGAAACCAACCAGGATCACTCTGAAAGAGAAGGGTTGCGTCCTAGGGCTAGAAGAAGCTGTTAGGAGGGGGAGTGGTGCAATGGATGGGGCGCTGGGTTGCAGTGTGGCAGTTCAGCCCTGATCTCTCGCTGAGTGACCTGGAAGATGTTATTTCTGTCAGCTTCTCTCACCTGCAGAATAGGTGTAATGAAACTGGCTTTTCTTGAGTGGAACTGATAAAGCGTAGGTGATGCCGTGCGGTCTGTGTACCATGTGCTGTAGAGTTTCTGCATCACTGAACTGTATCTTCCTCATGTTCAATCTTGAGAGAGGACGTGCAGCTTCCTACGCAAGTCATTAACTACTTGCAGAAAAGCTAACTATTTTTTGCCTAGTTCTGACTTCAGTGTCTGAGCTCTTACTCGCCCCAGTCTTTGGTAGATTCAGTCTTTCACTATGTGGATTTTGTTACAGAGATGCATGTCATCTTTCATCAAGTCATCTCTTAATCTCTCTGACTATATAGAAGAAGGATTATGAGGTTTTATGTGCAGTCTCAAGCAATAATAAGGTTCAGAAGTACAAAGTCTTTCTTAAGAGAAAGCAATTTCCTTGTACCATGTAATGATTTTTTTTTAGCATTCTAAGAGTACTTGACTTGTTAACCAGAGAGATTTAGCTCTTGTTCTCCAGTCTGTTTCTAGAGAGATAAATCAGTGGTAGACCAAGATTCTCATGAGCAAAAATGAAGGAGCTTCTTACATTACCAGTGCATCAAGTGCTGGTCCTAAAATCAGTATAACTGTACGAAGACTTGTTGGGACAATCCTGCATTATGTGATCCTATGAAAGATGTGTTTGAGTGCCTGTGGTGCAAGATGTGTGGGCAACTGGCTTAGGAGTTTCTGTGAGAAAGAACTGAAAGAACATAGCTGATTGTGGGAATCCCTGTGGAAGTTCTGCTGGTCTGGTACCCAGTAGTAGTTAGGGTAGCAGCTTTGACAAAATGCTATGTGAAGAGCTATGGCAGGAGTGGCATAACTCCAGATAGCTTTAGGCACAGTGAATATATTACATGATCCTGTGGAATCATGATTTAAGTGAGGGGAGAAAGCATTTATCTTGCCTTCCTTTTTTCTTTTTCCCCTGGTCAAACTGGAATCCCTTTCCCATGTTTTTTTTTTTTTTTTCCCTGCTGATTTGCAGGGAGTGGGGAGATGGTTTAGCCATGGCAACAGGAGAATCATAAATGTTCTGCAGAAATGTTGATTCCTTTGCTTTTTGTTGTAGGCACAGTGAGCTGCACGTTATTCCTGGCAGTTAACAGTCTATATTCATCCAGTGATGATGTGATAGAGCTAACACCAACTAACTTCAACAAGGAGGTCATTCAGAGTGAGAGCCTGTGGCTCGTGGAGTTCTACGCCCCATGGTAAGAGTTACATCTGTGTACTTGCTTGCTCTTACCATGTAGGAGCAGCACAGGAATCTGCCGCTGATCAGTCCAGGGTTTCATTCAGTTGTTGCCAGTACAAGTTACCAGCTTGATGTTCTCCTGGCTAGCAAAACTGCTGTAGTTGAGATTCCTATTTTAAATATCCTCACAAGGGAAAAAGGCAGGCATTGGTTTCAAGTTGGCTATTAGAGTCTAATAACAAAACAAACCTTACATTCCATTTTACTACTAAATTTTTCTGCAGAAACTAGTATTAAAAATGACTCATCAAAGTACAATAGGTGAGAAGTCCCCTCACTTCTGTCTTTCTGAACCTGATTCTGATGTGAAAGCACATATCTGAATTCACACCTAGAATTTCCAGTTTCCATTAAAAAATACTGGCTTTGTGCATCTTAATTTATTACTTCCAGCTCCCATCCTGCTTATGTCCAGAGCGTGGAATCTCTTCCATGTAAATTCTGGTGACGTGTATTCCATCTTTGCACAGATCCTCTGTGCTATTGCCATCCAAAACTCCGTGTTCTGTAGAAAGGGGCCATTCATTGCAACAGCCTGACTGAGTTTGGACTGAGCTGTACGGGAAAGCTTGCTGTGCCTCTTCCAGTGTTGGTGCAGCTTTATGGGCAATGAGAAGCTTTATTGAACAATGGCCATAAAGTATAGGTATCAGTAGGTATCAGTAAACTGGTGCTTCAGACTCATGATGCTGTGATTTATACACTAGTTGCAAGTCAGCTGTTGCTCTTCTCCCCCCGATACCTACAGGAAATTTGCCACAATTCTTGCTACTTAAGAAGTTACCACTAGAACAATTTTTTCAGGCCTCATCACAGGTCCATTTTAGCTTGCAACAAGCAGACTAGTGTGTAAATCTGGATTTTGGTGCTCACGTTTGCCTCTGTTAGGAAAGCCACCTGGCTTTTGAGATGTGTGCATGTGTGTGTATGCACTTATATAATACATGTGCAGGTTTTTCCTCAGAAGTTTGAGTGATGATGTGATGTTGTGGCATAGCCCCTTCATTCGTCATGAGTAGATCTTAAGTCTCCTAGAGTTTGCTGTGAGCGACTCTTCTGTAATGACAAACCCAACAAGACCACTCTGCTCTTTGTGCAATAGTTGTCGGATCTGAATCACAATTACTGGTTGGTTGTTTTGTTTTGTTTTTTTTTTTTCTAAAAGGTGTGGTCATTGTCAAAGACTAACCCCTGAGTGGAAGAAAGCAGCAACAGCATTAAAAGTAAGTTTAACTTTTCAGATTTGCTTGTGGCAGTGGATTGAGGAGAGTTTGGCTGTTTGTCATCTGGCTTAGGAACATGAGGTACGGTTTGGTCCCCAAAACTGCATCACTTTAATCATACTTGTCCAACCAGAGAAGTGGCCAGAGGCACTTAATCAGGATTTTTGTGTTTTTTTTTCTTTTCTTTAAAAGAAGTCATTGAGTTATAGAGGAAAGAAATAATTCTGTCCCTGTGAATTCCCATTACTGTTTTCCAGGGCTGCTTTTAACAGCATCAGAAGACATTAGAATCCAGCCATCCCCCAAAATAGCACGTTTCTCTTTTCTTCCTTGCTGTCCTGTCACCTCCCTCTGAAGTACAGGAACAGCATGAACTGAATATTTGAAAACAGCTTTATAAGCTGTTGGTGAAGAGTATTTTTTTAATTACAGAAAATTTGGTCATGTAGTGATTTGCTGAACTCTTACCTGTATAAAATATATACCCCTAAAAAAAAAACCAACCCAACAAAACACAAAACCACCAACAAAAAAACGCAACAAAAAAATCCCAACCAATTTTAAATTTAGTTTGTCAGGATAAAGAAGTAAATGAACATAAATGATGTTCTGTAATGCTTTTGGGGGCATAACACCTCTTCTGGTAATTGTTTTCTTACCCTTGCAATAACTTGCTCTCCAGCACATACAGTATATAAAATGTGTTGAACCCCTGTAGAAGGTTTGTCTTAGTTTTTGTTTTATTTCCACAGGGCGTAGTGAAAGTAGGTGCAGTAGACGCAGATAAACATCAGTCCTTGGGTGGACAGTATGGTGTCAGAGGGTTTCCAACTATCAAGATATTTGGAGCCAACAAAAACAAAGCAGAGGATTATCAGGGTGAATATGATGCTCTTTCATATCTTGCATGACTAAAAACTTCCCTGAATACAGTAATTATGGTAGCTGTTAATGTTGTCTTGTGTGGTATTTTCTTCCTGTCTAGCGCTTGTAGTAAAACACAGATGGGTGGGGCTTGTTTGACCAAATTGTGCATGTCTTAGCATGGACTAACAGTCCCACCTGCAGTTTATAGTTGATGGAGGTTGATAGGCAGATCCAAAGACATTTTCATAGAATCACAGGGTGTGTTGGAAGGGACCTTACAGATCATCTAGTTCCACCCCCCTGCCATGGGCAGGAGCACTTTGCACTAGACAGGGGTGCTCAAAGCCCAGTCCAGCCTGGCCTTGAACCCTTCCAGGGAGGGGGCAGCCACAGCTTCTCTGGGCAACCTGTGCCAGTGCCTTACCACCACCACATTATTGCTTTCTTCCTGTTTACTGGGAGCTTGCCACAGTCAGTCCCCATCAGATAAGCTGGGTAGTTAAAAAGTGGAGTGAAGTCAATCCTGCCACTTGTGTTTAAGTCAGTGATGTCCCACCACTAGTACCCTATCAATCATAGCCCAGTCTTGCTTTTACTGAAATCTCCTTAGGGTGAGGGAGTATTAAATTTGTAATTAAATTAGGGGCCTACCTTAATCTGGCCTTTTTATGCATTAATCACTAATTTTGCTGCATTACAGGTGGCAGAACAAGTGATGCCATTGTTGATGCTGCTCTAAGTGCTCTTCGGTCCCTGGTGAAAGACCGTCTTAGTGGCAGAAGTGGAGGATATAGTTCTGGGAAACAGGTATTTGAGGGAATTCATGTGTTTTGTTTTCAACTGGAGCCTGTCCTGTAAAGGAGATCAGAGCTTGTGATCCTGACTTAGTTCACAGAATATCTGAAGTTGGAAGGGACCTCTGGAGGGCTGCCCAGTCCAGCCCTGCTGCCCAGTCCAGCCCTGCTGCCCAGTCCAGCCCTGCTGCCCATTGCAGGATCAACTAGAGCAGATTGCTCAGGGCTGTGTCTCATCAAGGTGTGAGTATTTCCAAGGACTGAGACTCCCCACAGACTACATGCACTCTTTGGGCAACCTCTTCCAATGTTTGACCACCCTCACAGTAGAAAAGTTTTTTCTTATGTTTAAATTAAATTCTTGTGTTTCAACTCAAGCCTTTTTTGTCCTGTCATTGGGCATTGCAGAGAGGAGTCTGCCTTTGTTTTCTTTATTCCCCTTCACTCAGGTATTTGTATACATGGATAGGATCCATGCTGAGCTTTCCCTCCCTTCCAGATAAACAATCTCAGCTTTCTCAGCCTCTCATCATGTCACATGCTCAGAGACCTTAATTAGCTTTGCCCCTTGGCTGGACTTGCTCCAGTGTGTGCATACGCATTCTGCTGGGGAGCCCAGCACTAGTCCCAGCACTCCAGGTGTTACGCAGCAGAGGGAGCGATCACCTCCCCAGACGTGCTGGCAGCTCTGCCTGGTGCAGTTCAGGAGGCTGTTGGCTGCCTTTGCCACAGGGGTGCAGTGCTGGCTCATGTTCTGCTTGTCCACCAGAACCCCCAGTTCCCTGAATTTTCTTTTAATTTGGTAGTATTCTGAAGTTGGCTTGCTGGTTTTCTCCCTGAAGGTAAATTGAAAAGGTTCTGTCTCCTACTATTTCTAAATCATGGAGCAAGTGCACCACAACCTCCTCAGGCTGGACAGATAGAAGACCAGGGTGGACTGTACCCTGGAGTGCTCACTGCACTCACACGTTTTGCCTGGAAACCAGGGCACAGTGTGGTGGGGGGTTGGAGACCACTTTGTTCTCGGACAGATCAGAGCATGAAGAACTAGAGAAGTGTTCCCATGTCTTCTTGTTAGTTTGACTTGACTCTTTTTTTAAGAAGGTTCACTTGCTGTTTTCTTGAAAGTGCTGTGGGAGTAGGCTGTGTGTATTGTCAGTTCTAAAATGGGAGAGTTGTATGACCTAACACTGCCTGTCTTGTGTCTCATTCAAATAAAGACCATTTGGTACCACATGACACACAGGAGAAGGCTTGTGTGGGAAACCAGTTTTGGTTGCTTCTTATGTGGGGGGTCTGTTTGTTTCTTACAGAGCCGAGAGAGCGGAGGTGGAGATAAGAAGGATGTGATTGAGCTGACTGATGACAACTTTGATAAGAACGTCATAAATAGTGATGATGTGTGGATGGTGGAGTTTTATGCCCCATGGTGTGGGCACTGCAAAAAGTAAATGAGGTTTTTCTTTGACAATTAACTTCCCGTTAGTGTTTGGGTTTGTGTGATACCCATAATCCCCCAAAAGAGACCTTGCATCTCAGGTGTATCAGAAGTGGAGTTTTCTGTAAGGTGTTTTAACAAAGATGTGTGGGCTCCTTTTGCTCAGAGCACCTGGGTGCTGCCCTGGCTGCGCTCCTCTTTAGCAGTAAAATTTCCAGTTACCAGTGGAAATAAGATCCAGACGTTACTAACCTTTTAATTCTTTCAGATGCAGGTCTTCAGTCTCATTTGTAATAACCCTCCTAGCTGTCATTCTCTGCAGAGACTTTATTTTTTTCCTAAGTATGTTACATAATGTTGGAATGTTGTAACCTTTGCTAGCTCTGAGAGCTTAAAGCACTCATACTCTGTTTTTCAGCCTGGAGCCAGAATGGGCAGCTGCTGCCACCGAGGTGAAGGAGCAGACAAAGGGAAAAGTAAAGCTGGCTGCAGTAGATGCAACAGTCAATCAGATGCTGGCAAGCAGATATGGGGTGAGTGTGCTCTGCAGTGGTTACAATTCCCTTTCCATCTCTAGTAATGTTTACTGCATTGTTCCTTAATCTGCTACCACATAAATGTTTTGTGCTAAAAATAATGTTGTGACATACCATTTTTCAGTATTATCAGTAACAACATAAATGGGGTGAGAGAAAAGGAATAAACCTAGATGTTGCTGATGAACAAGGCTGTTTATTTGCATAAGATCTTGTATAGCTTTATCGTCTGAAGTGAGAGGTCTCTCCTTTTGCACACTGGCTGAGCATCTCCAAAACCCACACACGTACCTGTACATCTTGGAGCCAGCTATCAGGGATCACTCTGACAGTGTTAGCTGCCCAGATCAGCTATGCTGCGTGCCTAAAGTAAACTGGTATTATTTAATTTTTAATACAGTACAGGGACTTAGTGTGCTGCTTGGTTTCCCTGTAATTGCACGTGCCTGGCAGTCAGCAGGAGCACTGAACAAGTTTTACTGCAAGTAGAGCAGGGGGAGCTTAAGGTCCACTTGTTGCCATGTAGACACCGTACTGTCCCCCAACAGACAAATCGGGGAAACTAATGCCTAAAAAATATGAAGAGTTAAGACAGTCCTCATGGTACTTAAACCTTCAGTGCTTGGTGGGGCCAAACTAAGATGAAACCATTGCTGATTCATCAGGCCTAAACTTGAAATGGTGTTATGGTGTATCTTAAGCTTTTCTTGAGTTGTTGTATAAGTAGGAAGCTACAAAATTGTTCAAGTTCAGTCATAATAGGCTGTGGAACTTGAATTAATGTAGATATTAAATCTCTTCCCTTAATCTAGAACACAACAGAGTAGCAGATAACTTCCACCATAAATACTCAGATTTACTTGAGCTGATGGCTTAAACTTGTCTTGCAGATTCGTGGATTTCCCACCATTAAAATATTCCAAAAAGGAGAAGACCCTGTTGATTATGATGGTGGGAGAACTAGATCTGATATCATTTCTCGTGCTCTGGATCTGTTTTCTGACAATGCACCACCACCCGAGCTCCTGGAGGTACCTCTACATCATTTTCTCAAATTCCTTTTCCATCATATCCTTTGCAGCAGTTTTTACAGGGCTGTATTAACTGTAAATAAAACAGCTTAAGTGTGCTGCTTGGGCACTGTTTTGCAGCAAAAAGTCAAGGAGGATGAGTTTCATCATTTAGCTTTCTGTTGTTTAATTTTTACTACAGAATTGTTGTTGACTGGAAGGCTATCAGAATTGATATGGTAAAAGCACTGACAGGATGGTACCAGAGTGTCTGAATCCTCTTCTGAGTAACGAGTGAAAAATTTGGGTTCTCTGTCCCATCTTTCTTCTTGCAACTAGAGGGCAGGGTTTTGTCATTTGTAAGCAGTCCATTAGGAGATGGGTGATGGCTAATCTTGCCTTTTGACCAAAAAGCCTCTACCCTCTGTATGGTGACTTCTAGTTTCAGCTTGATATTGGTAGATTTGAAATAGTGATCAGTTGTCTCTGAAGTGGGGTGCATGCAAGACAATCTGTGGGGGTGCAGGAAGAGGGGAAAAAAAAAAAATTGTACCGTTAATAAACTTTAAACGATCACCATTTTAAAATATCTCTTTAATCTTTGTCATCCTTTTACAATTTCTATTTTCTGTATGCTTTATAAAGTACATAATGTTAGTGCTGTCCTACGTGTATATAGTTGATATACATATATTGGGGCTGTGTGCTTAGAAACTTTTTTACTGGTAGGGGTGCACAATCAAAGTTTGGAGACCACTGATGTAGATAGATGGGTTGATTGCTTTTCAGGATAGATCACACAAAACTGGTAGTGCTTTGTTAATGTTGATTAAATGTCCTCATCTTACTGACATTCTGCTGATTTCTTCTAGATAATTAGTGAAGATGTTCTGAAGGGTACCTGTGATGCTCATCAGCTCTGCATCATTTCTGTCCTGCCTCATATTCTTGACACAGGTAGACATACAAGCAAGCAGACATCTGTATGAATTTGTCACTCAAACCATGTACTTGTGTGTTTTAACTTGTCCAATTCTGTCTAACCAACAGGAGCTTCAGGGAGGAATTCTTACTTGGATGTCATGTTAAAAATGGCTGAAAAATACAAAAAGAAAATGTGGGGGTAAGTGTCATTGTAGACTGTCTTGGAGATGATGTGAGTGTTTTTAGAGGTAATGGGATAGAATTTGTATTACAGTAATTTCTCTGCAGATACAAGTTCCTTGTTCAGGATAGTATATCTTGGTATTTCACTAGCTGTACTTCAGTAGGGGATTCTGCGGCTTTATTTTAAAACTGCTAATATTTTTTCTTTTTATCAACCTCTCAAATACTGCAGTTATAAGTGAAATCTAAGTATTAATGAGATCAGATTAAACATCTGTTGTCCTGAATACTAAAATATTTTAGGGTAGTACTTACCCTGTTTCTCTTAGAGTCTTTTGCTGGTGAGTAAGTCTGCCACTGACTGTTGAATTCTCAAACTACTTTTTTTTTTTTTTTTCCCATTATTAACAAGTTTCATGCTTTCAAAGAAGCAGGCCAGCAGGCTTTGTTTTTTTCCTCCTCCTCTCAAGTGGAGGTTAGGATCTCTGGGACTTCTGGGAAGTTTGAGTTGTTCTGACGCACTGACTGCTGTGAAGAGGCATGAAAGCCTGGGGGGAAAATGCTGAGATGGCCTGATTCCAGAGGTTCCTCAGGGGACTTGCTAAGCATTAGAGGAACAAAGACCTGACCAGTAAGGAACTGAGTGAAATACTGGTCTTACAGTCTTCGGCAAGAAATTCTCTACAGTGGGATTTGGGCAGTACTTTGTCATGTTTAAATCCGTGACTTGAGGCATTTTAGACCTTCCTTAATACAGGCTAAAGTGTAGCAATTTATTTGTTCAGACTGGTAACATAGGTCTCTTCCTGGACTCTTTTTTTTGTGGCTATTCTTCTGATCTGTCCTTCAGTGGCTGTGAGCATGGGATGGCCTGGAGGGGCTTTCTTCTGTTACATGGTTCAAAATCAGGACCCTGCTATTCCCTGCTGACTTCAGTAATAGTTGACACTGTCAAGGGCTGTTTAGAGCCCAGCTTGAACTCTGCAGGGTTGCAGGATATGTGTGACTTAAATGATTGTAATGGCTGTCCTAGTTACTCATTTTCTGTTTGGTCTTTTCCTCAAGGTGGCTGTGGACAGAAGCAGGTGCTCAGTCAGATCTTGAGAGCTCCTTGGGGATTGGAGGCTTTGGGTATCCAGCAATGGCGGCTGTTAACGCTCGGAAGATGAAATTTGCCCTTCTGAAAGGATCATTCAGTGAGCAAGGGATTAATGAGTTTCTCAGGTATGAAATCTTTAAGTGACTTAAATCTTTCTGTAACTGGGGCTGTGACTCTTTAGAGCAAAATCAGGGTCTCCTGGATCAGATCAGACTTGCGCAGTTAAGAGAATTAAGATGATGAGCCTTCACCGAAGTAAGGGGATGATTTCAGTGGGGATTGCAACTAATAAAGCAGTCATGAATTTTTTGTGGTGGACACAGTTAAGTTGGCCGTTTAGACTTAAATGGTAGTTTTAACACAACTTTTCAAAGCAGTGTGAAAACAAAAAAAAAAAAGTGAGCTTTGATCTTGAAAACTTCTGATTCTCTGATAAGCCAAGAAATTAATGGGACTTGGTAATCAGTATTATTTAATTAAAGTGGTGCATTCTGATTGGTAATTGGGAAGTTTCCACTTTGGGAATCTAAGTGGGTGCTGTTGAGGTTCTCTATGTTGTTGTTCATCTTTCTGGTTTGGTCTAGTCCTGTCTTCCCATTCCCCTGGCATCTGAGAAACTAATTGGGGGTGCTGAAGCAATCCATCCAAAAAGCCAGTAGTGCTCAGCTCAGCTCAAGTTCCCTAAAACTGCCTCTTGTGCTTTCTTCTTAATACCAAAAGGGGAATATTCTTAGAGCATCAAATAAAATTTAGGATTCAGATACAAGAAGAGTAATACCAGACAGTCCGTGCAAATGCATGTGAGAAGTGTCTGCCTTTCTCAGACATGGCAAATTCTTAGTCAATAAAATGCATCTTGAAGTCTCTCCTGGTGAGGGTGGATGGTGCTTCCAGGACACAACAGCTAAATTAGCAGATGATACTGCATTAGATAATTGGTTCGGTGTTGTCTAACTACAGAGCAATACTTGCTAGAATAATCTCTTGATGCTTCAGCTCAGCTGTGCTGCCTAGAGAAAGCAGTACAATCACAGTTGGCATAGTTGGCTGTTAACTCAGCTTGCTATGCACAGCTTTTGTAATCTCATAGGCCGTCTCAACAGCGTTGACCAAAAGTAAGGAAATCAGCACTGAGAAGAGCATAAAAATTGTAGACTTCGCCTAGGGAGAAGTGCTTATTCAGTCTTGCTTACCTCTGAAAGAATGCAGAGGAATTAGCTCTTCAGGATTTTAACATTAGGTTTTTTCAGAAAGCCTAACTAGCAAATGCAAAATGAGAATGTGTCAAAGCAGAACCTCATATCCGTTGTAACCTGTGAAGGCTTAGTCTCCACTAAAAAAAAAATCAGTACCTATTTCAAGTTTCAGGTGACTTCCAAAACTAGAATTAGACTCCTCTTGGCGTTACCTTAAGTGATAAACCACGCTACTATTAAAAGGGATGTATTTGTCCATGACTGTTACACTGCTGAGATAGGAAACAGTATAGCTCATGTAGTTGGTCTTTTTGGATCCAACTGTAAATTTGCAATGCTGCTTTAAGGGCTCTTATTTTCTGCTTCTCTATTTGAAAAGCTTTTGCTTTTGGACAGTTTAGGTTTGCTTTAAGAGATGTGACCTCAAAGTTGACTTCCTTGTATCTGAAGCCGGCATTGTTCCAGATGGATGGAGACAGAAGAAATTCCTTAAATTTAACTTGTTTGTTCTCAGGGAACTATCTGTTGGTCGTGGCTCTACAGCACCAGTGGGTGGTGGAACTTTCCCTAAAATTCATTCAGTTGAACCTTGGGATGGCAAAGATGGTGAGGTAAGAGGTGCTCCATCTCTAAAAGTGCTGATGATTTGCTAGGTTCAGAAGTGACTGGATAGAGTAATTAAGAACTGGCAGTGTGGAATTTCTTGTTCTTCAAAGGTTGTGGCAAGTTGTGTTGATGGTTTCCCACAATCTAAACCCTGCCACCAGACCAAACACCAGAGTCATTGCCTGACATTGTGGACAGATGCTCCTGCCTAGCTGCTAGGATGTAATCTGTAATCATTTGAGACTGAAAAGTGTTATTACCTAGGGGAGGTGGTGGTATATGCGTTCAAGATCCAAATGTTGTGGAGACTTTGGTTCTGACATATGCTGACCTTACCATCAAAATCTTAATGTCAGAAAGCTTGTAAGGTAAAGCCTGTGTAATAAATAACACAGTGATTAAATATGTTCTTAAGGTTCAATGTTGCTGTAAAAAAAGTTAGTGCAATCCTTTGACCTACTTCAGATGGAATTAAAATATGGAATATGATAATGGTTTTGTTACAGTTCACCTGTATTTGCCTTTATCTGAAGTATTTTTTTTAGTAGAAAACAACCTTCTAGTATAAACTCTGATACCTTGTCCTGTGCTTAATACACTGAATTTTTATGAATGAGAGAGATGACAGGAGGGAGTGTTACTCTCAGGATGCAGCAGAGTCAGTGATGTCCTGGTGTTCAGAGCTTCTAAAGGTGTGCGCAAAACCTTCCCTTTTTCACAGCTTCCAGTTGAAGATGATATTGATCTCAGTGATGTGGATCTGGACGACTGGGATAAAGATGAGCTGTGAGATCTTCAGGAAACTTCTTTTCTTGGGAGAGTTTGTGCAGCAGTTTGCAACCTGGTTCACATTCAGATGGATATTCCAGTGGCCTTTTCATGGAGAAATAGCACGTGACACACTGTGCTGTTTGATGCACTGCAGCAGTGAACTGTACACATCTCAAGAAAACAATGCAGAAATTCTATGAATTGTCATAACCAGTAAACTTGATTGTATTCTGTGTAACAAATATTTTGAGGACAACATGGATATTTCTCTGGAACATCTTGGGTTTTATTTTGTTGATAGTGTGCTGTTTTGAATGTTACTGGAGGCTATTAGTGTAACCAATTTTAAATGTGATATTTTTTTCATGGAAGTGGAGCCCGGTCAGCTTCTGTTTCAATTAAAAAATAAAATATTTTTGACACATGGTGTTAGTCTTGTATAGAGTAACAAAGGTGCATGTGCTAAGCTATCCCATTTTTGGATGACTCTTGAAAACTGAACTGTAGGAGAGAGAGAGGCTGGTGCAGAGGGGAGTCCTAAACAACCCCCTTGCTGTGAACAATTTTGACAATTTGGCCTAAAGCCAGATTACATTGACAATCTTAGTTTAGATGCTCTTTAGTCTTCCTTTTCCTATTCCTTCTCAGGGGCTTTCTCTTTATTTGTGCCAGACTTTAAGATTATTAATAGAGTGGAAGTGAGGTCACTGCCGCAATGCGAGACACCAGGAGCTGTTGGTCTTTTCCCCTGGATTAGCGGTGAAGCTAATCCCTGTTTTAGGGCATGAGGATTTCCAGGTGCTAACAGAAAAACACCATGGTGCTGGCTCCAGCAAATTGGGTAAAATTGCTTCACTTCCCATCTGGCATTGCTTTGATCTGAAACTGCTATTTCCTTGGAAGGGGAATTAGGAATGGGGATGGTTACTGCTGCTTTTTAAATAAAAATACTATTATATTTTGTTGTTCTCCATGCCTTATATATTGGTGTCTAGTGCAGTGACCCTCATGGGACCAGCCTGTTCACAAGGCAGGAATGAGCTGAAAGTTTCCCTTCCTTTCAAGGAAATAACTTAATAGGGGTGTTAGTCAGCTAGGGTCTGTAAGAGGCCCATAGTTGATCCCTGTGAAAGGTGGCGTAAGAGCTGCTGGTAGCCAACAGTAACTTGACTGCTGATTTGGTGCAGTTTTAAGTCATCCCAGTATATGAGATTGAATAGAACTCTTCTAACTGAAATGTCTTGGCAAAAACTAAACTTACAAATACTTGGGACTGTAAGTTGTACTATGCTATGTTCCACAGCGGATTTTGCGGATCTTTTTTAAACTTTTTTTTTTTTTTTTTAATTTAAAAAAACTTTGAGTTTTGGTCTGATTTCTACTTTTTCTGCAGTTTAAGTTTGCTTTGTTAGAAAAACAGGACTGTATACACCTAGTAGATCCATTAGCCACCACACTTCAAATTGGTTTATTTCAAGTCCAATAGATATTCCACCTTTGTAACTTAACAAAAAAAAAAATAAATACTACCATAGTACCTCCTGACTCTGAAATATGTTTTTGTAAAACTATGAACAAGAGATATTTATATTGAAATCGCTGTAAAAATTACTGGAAGTGGTAGGAAGTTCTTTAGCAATTATCCTGCTACAGCATCTGTTTTAATTTGACTTTCAGTAGCTAAAGATTGTTTTACTGTAACATTTACAGATGAAGCTGGAGCAGTTTTTCTTTAACTGCAGTCAAGAAGACTGAGGTCAATCTTGAAATAGACATAAGGATAGTATTCTTGATTACTCAGTTGTAAACCAGGGATGTCCATGCCAGGCTGCAAAAGGAAACAATATGATTTTAGTACCAGTGAACAGACTTGCACAGTTCCACACTACAGCGGATTGCTTTCGTGTTCCTCTTCCACAGGTGGAATAAAGTTTTGTATTTGCGGTGCTTAAGGTGGGGAATTCACCACTGGTGTTTGCTTAGTGTTTTCAGGCTGCCTGATGCAGTCACCACTGAGAATTTGTGCTTGGTTGCAACTGTATGAACATGTACTGTCATATTTTTGTGTGCTTCAGCTCTAGAGCAACTCATTTCTTTTTCCTCCCTTCATGCACTGGAAGTCTTATCCTTGATGGTTTTAGGCTGTTTTAACGCCTACTGGTTTACCTTATTCAGTTTATCCTAAATTGTTTGTGCACTCAAGATAGAGGAGGGAGAAAGCAAGTACTGGTGCTTGCTTTCACAGGGAACAGAGGTGGCACAGTCCTAGCATTTAGTTCCGAGTTCATTTTTCTTGCTGTGTTGATCAGAATGTCTATAGAAAACTTGAAGCTTTTAACCTACAGGAACTGTTTTAGGCCGCTAGTTGTAAACATCTGATGCTTCAACAGAAAACGTAAGCAATCTATCTCCATCCATCATAATCTGAGCCTCCTGTTACATTAATCAAATATGCAACCACCAGGCATTAGAGCTGCATCCAGGGTTCCCAGCATGGCAAAACGGGAGGAGATGTGTGCTCTGGCCCCTGGACAGTGACAGCGTTCATTTGGCTAAG
The DNA here is from genome assembly GCF_018691265.1 of Tyto alba. NCBI lineage: Eukaryota > Metazoa > Chordata > Aves > Strigiformes > Tytonidae > Tyto > Tyto alba. The sequence goes on along the minus strand of NW_024881316.1, from coordinate 34,875,688 downwards.
CCGAAAAAAGCTCCAGCATGTGCACTTGCAGTCCAAATACTTACATCCATTATACTTGCTGCTGCAACTTCATCCAGGTGTTTGAAGACCACGTTCAGGACATCTCTGAGGCGTTTCACAGACTTCCTATTTGGCTGCAGCAGCATTGCTTGGAAATTCACTGGGAGGCCGTACCTTGAAACACATCAACACACCCGGTCACCTGCTGGGAGGGGGCACGCCTTGCTGTTCCTGCCCCTCTCCCACTTCAGGCTCTGGCCACCCTACCTGGTGGTGCGCTGCAGAACACATCTCAGGGCGGGGGTGCTGCCTCCTTATCTAAAAGCATTTTCTTTTTGAAGCCGACAGTCAACTAAACAGCACCTTTCTGTTTTCCACGTCCCTGTAAGTGCCCCCAGAGAACTGTTTTTTATCAACCCTTCTATGTATGTCACCTTTTTTGTGGTCATCTGTATTGTCAGCTCCTGGAGCGAGGTGTGTAAGGGATGTTCCCTCCCACAAAGGAACTGCCCCAGGAAGAGCCCTGTACAGTTTGATTTCTACAGGAATCTCTGCCGGCACTGCGTGGTTACTCACTTACCTCAGGACAGATTCAACAAAAACTCTCAAGGCTTTCACATGAATCCAAGCCACAAATGCTTCACTGAAGTTCACTTTCAGCCAGCGCAGCAACGGGCCCTGTGAGAACAGACACAGCAGCGCTGTGATCCCCCTTGCCGTGTGAAGCAGCTCCAGAGCTAACGCCACCGAAGCTGGGGGCGCTGCTGAGATAATTCTCAGGCAGCCTGTTAGTGGCTCCCAGTTTACCAGAAACACAAATGACCTTGGGCAAATTGTGTTATCTACCCTGTGCCTCAATTTTCTGGGCTAAATGGACCTCACAGGATTCTGCTGGAACCATAAAGCCATTTCTGAGCGAGAGGTGCATAGGCATGCCCGAAGCAAAGGCTGTCATGTGGGCCATCAACATGATGTGCTACTTACATATTGTTGTTTCTTATCAGAAGCTAATTTCATCAGCTCTTCCTTTTCACATTTCAGTTCCTTCTCATCAAAATAAAATTCTCGAACCATGAACCTACAATTGAATGACATTTGCTCTCACAAGCCATAGTCCAAGCAATATGCATGCTCATTTCTTTTGCCTCTGCAGAAGCAGGTGCAGGCTATTTCCAAGTTGCTAACCATTTAACTAGTTAAAGTATGTAGAGGGTGAGGGTTGAAGTCACCCCCAGAAAGCAAGCTGCCTGCTCTCATGAGAGCAGGAAGGACAATTTGAGGATCTATAGTTTGGTGCTTGAAGAACAGGATCACTGTATCTGCTGCTACAGCTCCTTCCCACACTGTCATCCCAGAGGCTTTAGGGCCAGCAGCAGCCCAGACAGTAAAGAAGTCCTGAAAACCAGTGGTGGATTCATCTGTACCGTACACAGAACAAGCCTCACCTTATCCTCATTATCTGCTTGCTAGCCTGCCCTGCGTAGCCATCAGTGAGTGCTTCTTACCTGTTCTCCCTGGCTTTAGCCTTGAAGTCATCCATCACTTTTCTAAATAGGGTCACGGTGAAGAGTCCTCCCTCTGCATCCTCAGCAATCATTCTGTGGGAGGGAAATTCACTGCTATGATTTGACATGGCAAATCCCTCATGCCTTCTCCACCTCCCTCTTTTACAGTTCTTTTTTAATTTATGGTACAGAACAACACCCTGCTTTTCAAGAACTGATGTGACTGCAATAGGGAACAAAGGCTTTACTAGCACTGGCCACACTATCTCCAGTGTAGAACTCCCATGAGTTAAGTTCCTGAACCCATCGCACTACACACACATTCTGCCTGCCTGATTCTTCTGTTTCCTGGTAACGTTCCCCCACTTCCCATGCACTTGTTTTTTTGAGATAGGCAGTAGCAAACAGCTTTCTCCTTTCTCTGTGCTTTCTACTTCTTCCATTTCAGATAGCACTGTCACCTCTTGTGCCCTGGATTGGACCTCATGTGTGAATATTTAATTCCTAGGAAGGATTTTTTACTCCAGGTGAAAGGATAAGTTAATATGGCACTTGCTAATGCAAATGACAATACGTTGAATTATCCTATTCTACAGAAGGAAGCAATTAATTAAAGATGCAAAGATAGCGTTTGATCTTTGTAAAAAGTAATTTCCTTAAAGTTATATGTGATTGCACATGTCTGAATTCTGCCTGGATTACTGTAACAAATTGTTTATCTGTTTTATACAAAAAGCAAAGGCCCTGGTTGAAAGTAGAAAGAACTAGATTACTGGAAAGGGGAACAACAAGCTAATTATAAAAAAAAAAAAAAGTGATTTTCTTTCATCTGTGCTTTCCTTCAACAGAGTAATTTCTGATTTCAATTGAGAATGAGATTGGGCAAATCTATATGTGAACATGGAGTCCATGCATTAGACAAGTGATTACTTTCAGGATCCAGCAATTTGAGGGGCTAAACTATGACAGGGATCTCTGAAACAAACCAGGACCTTAATTTGGAATTTCACTCACTTGGTGGAGCGAGGCACTACCATATCGGAGAGGGATTCATAGGTCTTCTGCCACTGTACATAGCTTGACCTTTGAGCAACACAAAAGAAAGCACAATAAATAAATACTATATACTAAACAGAAAATGTGTTGATAAATATAGTTAATTAAACTAATGGCTTAGGGTGGAAGGGTTGGAGCTCTTTGTGCCGAGTTATGGGATTAAGATACATTAAGCCTCTCCTAGTCACCAGCTAGGGAGATGTTTCCCTCAATGCTGCACCCTCAATCCTCACTTTGGGTCCTGGCATGAGGAAGAGCAGGAAGCTGATGGTGGGAAGAACGTGGCTTTTGGCACATACTTCCCAGCTGGCATGCAGCGCCCCATGCTCCAGGATCCCTGCACAAGCTGCCCCTGATCCATGGGTAGGTGTGGTACATCTGCTACAGGCAATCCCAGAGTTGATCTGGCGCTATGCTGCAAATATGGCAAGTGCCAGCACTGGGAGAAAGGGGCGGAGGGGATGGTAGGAGTTTGCAAAACAAGAAGTGTTTATAGGGGGGAATCTGAAAAAAAGTGCAAATAAGGAACTCAACAAACATATCTCAGATAGCTTTTTGTAACATGTATTTCACAGACAGAAGAGTGGCAGTACTGTATGTGTGTGTTGGGACCGGGCTATACGGAGAGGAAAAGTCTTGTGTAGGCTTCTGAGAAGGGCATCGTATAACTTCACAACTGATGGTGATGGCTGTCATCCTATGTACAGGGACTTATCAACGCATGGCCAACAGAGGCCTTGTGAGTTTGACAGCTCTAATTCTTTTATAAACTGGCTACACTCCAGTAAGAATCTGTTTTTCTCTTTTTTAACTTGTACTGTTCCACACCAGGAGGCTGTTTGAGAACCCACTCCAGAACCATTAAAAAACCTACATCCCAATTCTGTCCTGCTCCAAGTTTGGAGCCGTCTCTGTGTATTTCTCTTGTGGCAGCACCACCCTTAGCAGAGGCTGCTCTTTGCTAACAGCTCCACCCATGCCCCAGCCACAGGCTGATGAGCTGCCCCAACCTGACCCAGGATCGCCTGGAGCCGGTGCTGAGGCCTGAAACTCAATGCCACATTGAGCGGTGTGCACACACTATTGCCTTACTTTGGCACCACGACAAGCAGCGTGATGAGATACTCAGAATTCAGAACAAAGTCTTCTTTATGCACGATGTCTGCTAGGGTCCGAGTCAGCAGATTTCCCCTGTGGTGAAGAAGACAAAGGAAAAATAACATTAGCAGGAACCCAGCAGCAGCACACTGGAGGTATTGTGCTGTGGGTATAGTTGCTAACACTGTATACTGGGGTAGAAGGCGGCCAGGAGGGAGGTGGCTAAAGGACCCATCTATACTTCTAAAACGTCCATTTAGTTATTTTTACTACAACTAAAAAGAACAAAAAAGCAACAGTACTAATGGCAGAATACTGGTGACTAGCACTAGGTTAGTTTATGTCCTTTATGTTAAATTACACTATTCTGCAGCTATTGTTTCTACAGTAAGGATGGAGGTGCAGGGGAAGTGCACAGCTGAAATTACCACCCTGCTCCCATCATTGCTGCATCTTTCAGGAGCCACCTGCTTTCTGAAGCTGCCTGCTGAGCTGCCTGTGTGACCGTTCTTCGGGAAGAGTAAGTCTAAACATTAATTAACTGGCCAGTAACATCTTATTAGATGCTTGTTCAACCCAAGCTAGCTGGTACTGGTAAACACCAGAGATGCCATCATTTAAAGGTGGACAGGATGGTGGGAGAAAGATAGGCCTGGACCACGAGGTCTCCATTCTTCTCCCTGCTGGAGGCCTGGCATTGCTCATATTCTCCACACAGAGCTCTGCCTCTCTCCGGGTGCTTAAAACTGACATGGAAGCCGGAGAGATGCTGCAGGAGTAGGCTGGGAATATGAACGGTGCCAAGAAAAGGGAAACGGGAGCTAATATCCCCTAATCCCTCTCGCCCATGATTATCCACATGCATGCAGCCTGAGACAAATGTGTCTAACACTGTCTATACCAAGCGAGAAGCACAGGCCAGTGGTGAGGCAGGGACACAGGAACTCAGCAGAGAGAGGGGGAGATGTAACTGTGATACAGCTCTGCTGCTGACCCTCGTGGGCACTGCAGTCCCCGTGTTGAATGGGTCTCCATAAGGGAGAGCGTTTTCTTGACAAACTTGTGCTGAACCACCACCTGGAAGTATTATTTCTGTGGTTTCTTGCTGGGTTCAGTGGAGTTGGTGCCAGGTATACTAATTTTAGCTCCACATTCAGAACAAAATTCCAACAACTGTGGAGTTTGGTTTGAGCCCCTGTGAGTATCTTCCTTGGGTAAAGGCTGGTTTCTAGGCGGGCTGCCAGCCTGGCTGGCTGCAGTGCCAGGGAAGTGAGGACCCGCGTCCTGTGCCCAGAGCAAGGGGCTGTGAGTAGGACAGAGTGGCACAGATGAGCATGTGTTGGGCAAGGGCTTGCACAGCATCATCTGAGTTGCTTTAAATACGCTACATACTGGAACTTATTATTCTCCCCAGTGATACCCTGGAAAAAAATCCATGTGTCAGCACTGACATAGGTAAAGACCATAAGCAGCTGAAGACAGGAGAGAGAACATTTGGGAAGCCCTGACAGGGAATTATCTGGACCAACAGAATGAAACAAAGAAAGGAAAAATGTAAGTGGGATGCTGCTGAGGTGTAGGAACAAGCAAGACAGAGCTGTTTCCTACGGGAGCTCTGCAAATGCTCTTCAGAACATAGGAAACATCTCTGTACGGCAAAGGAATCCACCAGCTGACCCAGATCATCTAATTTCCAACTCTCTGAAATCTCATCAGAACAATACAGTGCATTTTATTTTGACTCTTTCCAAGACTGCCTGCTCACACTGCAATAAAATCCTGTTAGGAACTGCGGTGTCCCCGACATGATTTTGAGACATGCTGATCACACCAGCTTCCTCCCCAGCTTTTGCTGGGTCTGCAGATGCTCAGCATGACCCAAAGCCAAAAAAATTTGTTCCCATCAGAACACACATGCTCCACTGCACCGCACATGCACTGTCCTCAGTTCAGCCATGCAGCGTTACAGACAAAACCAGGCATGTGCTATACTTACACGGTTTTTTTCTCCAGGTTTTGCAAATTTCCTTTAATGTTGTTGTATGCGGCTGATCGGGTCTTTAGGTCTGTTTCTATTTGAGTCACTTGCTAAAACAAAGTAGAAAAGAGTAAGTCAGTTCAGTGCTTGAGACCTTGTCATCACACCCCTTCTGCTACCTCTGCACCCTAACACAAGGACACAGCTGTCAGCCCCTCATAAAACCCGCTGATTGCGGCCGAGAAGGAGCTGCTGCCAGAGCTCCCCTGTGGCAAAGGCCTCCGCAGAAAGTAGGATACAGTTGGCTGCTGCTGTATGTGTTACAGCTGTACCCAAGGAGCAAGTTCACAGTTTCATTTGTTAGCTGTATTGAACAACACATCACGCCTTTCTGAATGGACTGACAGTGTAAATAATTCATCCAGCCTGCAATACGTTTGATTTAATGTCAGGCCAACAATTTCACAAAAGAACTCCAAAATGGAGAATAATATGGCAGTATATAAAAAAAATAAGATATTAAAATGAGGGGATTAAAGTGCAGAAAGCATGTCAATGTGCTCTAGTAAATCTGATAAAATGCTATACTTACAGACTAGATAGGTTTAAATACAGGCAACATTAATATAATAGAAATTGAAATATCAACTGCTTTAGTACGAAGTGTGTGCTGAGTCCACTCCTGCCCAAAGGAAAGGCAAAGCTCTCACTGATATGATGAGAGGAGGGACCAAAAACTGACAAAAGACATGCTTCCCCATGCCGACATCTTAAAATTTGGAGTACAATTTACCTTTGCTAAGGCTTCTGATATATTCTTCAGCGGCTGCTTTATGGGATATTTGGCCATGTCCCACTCAAACCGTGTCAGGTAGCTAATTAGGTCAACTGAAAATGCAAACAGATGCATGAAAGAAGATAGTTTACCAGATGGCAGGTCAGTTTGGGTCGTAGTCCCAAGCTATAGTTTAGGCATAACTTTGACTAACATTAGACACAGGCGTGAACCCGAAGCCCACCTCTGAATCCCCATAGAAATTTGATCTAGATCAAATCCACGCAGATCACACGCCCAATCTAGTCATCTTTCTAAACATCCCCAAAGTTAGATGTTGAACCAGAAAGCTTTTCTGCATTACACTTAACAGTATAGAACATCCATTACTGTAAAATTAGCTGTATCAGCAGGACACCGCAATGTGCAGCCATTCTTCTTCACAGTAGAAACAGCTTCATGTAACCTCAATCTTGATTAGAAATATGCCTGAATTTAATCTCAGCAAGATCTATCAGAAAAATACTTTGTGCCCAGGACCAGCAGTACTATTCAGGGTTGTTGGGAGCTTGATCAAAGGTATTAAGAGTGTAGCTGATGTCACTTCTCCGTGATTCAGTCAAGCGCTCACTGGAAATCAAACAAATTCAGGTGCGATGAGGAATTCCTCATTGACTCTGCACACAGAGCTCTCCATCTCACAAAAAGCTATACAGTATTTCTCTAAATGGATTAGATCCACTCACAGCATCCACAAATAGAAATTCACAGCAAGGCCCTGTGCATGCAGCCCCCCCAAAACAAGGCACCCTCGGACCATGGAGAGCCATGGCTTCTTCCCAGAATTGAGGGGAGAAGACACATATGACACCCAGCTCCTAGAACAGGATCATGCTGTTTCACTCTGAAGGCTAAGGCTCCTTAACATTAGAAAACACTAAGGTTTAGTGCATAATGGTACCAAATAAGGAATTCTCTAGGGGCTTATGAAATCAGACAGCTCTTTGCCTGACTCCCAAGAGCCCTTAGGATGCAAAACACACCCCTACATAGTGTTCTCAGGCAACTTTATGGGATAGGATAGTCACACGTCCTGCCACAACAAGCAGAAGGGTTGGGACTGTCCCCTGCAGTTAGGGACACTAGAGGAAGGCAGCCAGCAGGGTCTTAATGTCTAGACAAAGAGGCCAGAGGCACTGTCACCTGCAGGGTGGACTTCCAGACCAGGAGGGCAATCATGGAGAATACCCGGGAAGTTGCTCTGGGAAGATGGGGAGCAAAACAAGCTCAAGGTGACAAGTAAAAGGAGGGCCGTGCTGCAGTCATTCAGTGCTCTTTGCTGCCTTGTCCAAAGAATTAATTCAGTCCCACAGCGAGGTTTGAGCACAATCTCTTGTGGGCTGGACTTCCAGGGTGTGGGGAAAACTTTCTGAACCAAGATGCATAAGAAGGAATGTGAAAAGTTGTGTAATTGCCATACTACCAGGCTGAGGGTACTACCCTGTCTCGTGTGATACTGAATACCCTTGGCAGGAGAGCACTATCCTTTCCATGGGCTTCTCTCACCCCACAACAGAGTCAGTTTACCCTATTAGATTTCCAAAGCATGGAAAGTCTTATGTTAGGAGGAAACAGGCAAGGGATAAACTGCCTGGGAGGCAGCGAGCACTGGCATGACAGTGTTCTCCCCCTCTTATAAACCACAGCTGTGTAAATCTCCCCCGCATCCAATGGACAGGAGTCATGAGGCAAAGATCCAAACTTTTCTGCTAAGCTCTCACTGCGAATCAACAAATTCTCCCGAACAGGGAGGCTGTGGAAAGGGGGCAAAACTGCAGATGGCAGGGAGAGCTAACACACAGCTCCGGCATGCACAGTTCTCTGGCAGTGCTTGCTCATGGCCTCTGGGGGGAAGGCAGGGAGGTCAAAAATACTTGAGCAACAAAGTTGACAGAGAATTTTCAGCACAGGGTATGCAACACAGGGATTTTATCCTGCTGTCTCTCTTGCAAGCTTTCTTGTTTAGGCTTTGCTGAATCCAACGTAAATGAAACCTGCAAATAGCATGATATTACTGGGCTGCATGGAGGAACAGTGTATTCACAGGTTCTTTGAAGACAGACACTGATCGATTTATAGCTGAGGAGATATGAAAGTTCCCTGAAGACCTACACATGCCCTTTCTATCCTCGTATGCCTTGAACCTCAGTAGAATTCAAATGTTAAGTAGTTAAGCACAGCATAAGTTCTCAGCCTGTTTTACAAGTTGACTCCTGAGCAGTGCTCTGGCACTGGTGCAGTTTAGTTAAGCATCCTGATCTTGGGGATGGCACAAACTACAGTGAACACACTAGCAGAATTGAGCTTAAAATGCCAAGCAGTCCAAGCAACCTGATGCTCCTGGAATGACATCCCTCATTTACGCAACCCTGTCAAGTCACTTCTGAAAGACCTCACATAGCTGCCTAGCCAGGAGAGATGCTTCCTACCTACCCCAACATGCTCACAGCTGCCCAGGAACCCCACAGACTGAATTTCTCATAACTCTGATTTATTCATCCAGCTCTAAGAGGCAATGTTAAGTACTTTCCCTTCAAAACACTTAATTCTTCAAAACTGTTATGCTTCCCATTTTGTTTTGTTTTGAGCTCATTATAAAGAATGCAGTTATTCCACCACTTAACAAATTTTAAAATTCATTTGGGTTTAACATCACTATAAATGGAAGAGAATTTGGTCTAAATCTTTGAAGAAAAGCTTTACTCACATTTTACACTTCTAATTCTGTCATAAGCAAGAAAGCATTAGCTGCTGTTGTGATATACTAAAATTCCCTTTATTACACAAGCACACATTTCTCTCCAAGTGCCTGCTTCTGACTGCTGCCCACTGGAAAGCAGCGTGTCTGTTCACATCACTAGAAGTGCTGTATTTTCTAGTACTTCACATTTTTCTTCACTCAAATCTAACCAAAAAATTGTTCGACACAGAGCCACCACCTTCATCAGTTTGTAGACTGAACTGTTGTCAGGATTATGTACAACTGAGCTAAAATCAGAAAACTTGTATAGTGTAACTTAAACCAAAATTTGAGTTAGGATGGTCTAATAGTCTGAAATGGGACCAAAATGTCATGTCTTATAATTTTGTTTCTGATTTCACAACCTCAAGGAACTCTGCAACTTTAGGGTCCTTTTGCTAACCAGGAAGGGAAGGAAGAAGAATTCATACAGCAAAGTTGCTGCTGCTCATGAAAAATGGCACTGGACTATATTAGGGGAATCCTCATATATTAAAGTTGACTCAAGTTTTTAAGATGCAGTCAATAATCTTGGAAAGGTTAATGTCTTTGTTTAATATGATTTGTTTGGATGACCAAATTCAGACAGAAGACAGAAATTAGTAACACATACAAGTAATTTCCACATCCTTCTATTACCACACAGGCAGAGCTGATAGGAAAGGAAAATGGTGTGAAGAGAGGAAATGAAGGAAATAAGTGAAACCTGTTGTTTCTCAAGTCATAGGGATATCGTGATCAAGCTACGAGGTTGTTACTTGAGAAATCCATCGCAACCTGATCACTGTATCTCTACAACCAGACCAAGACTTGTCTCTATCACTAATACACACAAATGCATGCTTGTAACAACACTGCAATCATCAATCCTCAACATACTTTTGAGACACTTCATTTTATCCTTTAGCCCTGAAACACATTAAGTGGGATTAATGTACTTGTCAAACAGTTGCACTCATCAAATGTCAGTCTTATGTCATGCAAAGGGGGCATTTCTAAAAGAATTTCCTCCCCATACTTTTCTCATACAGATCTGAAGGACAACACTGCAGACAGTCAAAGGGTGATGGAGTGCACACTCTTAGTTTATTTAAAAGCATCATTCTACAAGCCTGCAATTAGCACATGTAGCACATCCAATTTTGTTGTACTTTTCCAGGACAGCTAAGGAGGAATTTGCTTTGAAACACGCTCAGCATCTAATGAAACATGTGGAGATCTACAAGCCATCAGTTTCTAAACGTTAATTTTGACCTTGACACAGGCTCCCTTTAGGGCCTTGAGTACCGTACTAGATAATAAGGGGGGAAAATCAGTTCATGGAGTTTATAAAAACACCTCATTGACTACTCAGAGATGATGCGGGGGAGCATACAATGAGGTAGTGGACTCCCACAGCCCTTTGACGTGTCAGAAGTGCCTCTGCTGTCACTGCCCATTCTTCTTTTCTGCCACACCACTGCTGCCAGCCAGGGCAGGACCCCACTGGAGGACATTTCCTCCCAGCAGGAGTAGCACGTGCACATCGTGCCAGCCCCTGGCACCCCCTTGTGAGGGCAGCCCCAGCTCCATGTTTTGGAGCTGTTGGCTCACACATCCATCCGTGATGTCAGAAATCCACAGTTAACAACATGATCTATCCCAGTATGGTAGGAGGGAAGGCAAATCATTAACAGATCACTGACAGATGTCATGCAGCCATACTGAATGAGGTTCAGCTGCCTGCAAGAGATCAAGCCTATACAGGGCACAGAAAGGCGCTAGGTCATTTTAGGACTGAAGAAGGATGTCTCCTGATTTCCTCTTCACTCCTCAGCTTTGGTGTTAGAAACTAGTTCAGTACTAGGTGCTGAACACTGCTCTGGAAGCAAAGTTGGCACTGGATAAAGCTTCTGCTAATTTTGACAAAAATGGGAGCAGGCCAGATGTGTTCTTAAAAAACGTTGCTGATGGTTGTCCTTTCTAATGTGTGACTGTTTCAACTCCACATGTTCATATTCTGAAGCAAACAAAGGCAGCATCAATGCATTAAAAAAATCACAATCACAGCACCTACCTCCATTGGCCAGAAGATTTTCCTGGACTTTATCTTTTGAGTCCTCCATAACTTCTCCTATGTACTGGGCTATTTTCTTTATTACGCTTAGGTGTAAGAAGAGAGTCTTTGTTAGTGAAGAAACAAAATTAGTATAAAACAGTTGCCACAATGATCTGATAAACATGGAAATGCCCAAACAAAACATTTCGGAACCACAGCAGATTAATTTTCAATTCAAATGATGATAAACAATCATCTCCATGATAATACCTTATTTCTGAATACACCGATCTCCTCAAACACATAGGTAATATCATCTCCCCAGTGCTCTAGGCTTTCAGAAGATCAAGATTCAGTCTTCTATATACTCATGACACTCATAGCAGAAACCAGAAGGCAAGAAACCCACATTTAAAACTCCAAAGGTGATGGAGGAACTAGGAGGCTACATACAGACAACATTGGCTGAAAATCTGTTCCACGGGATGCTAAATAAGCCCTTAGGGCTTGCTGAGATAAGGTTCTTACAAAGTACTTGGGGGAAAATGACAATGTTCTCTTGTTTGACAGGGACAATTTCCTTCTTGTTCCTCTTCTTTAGGGGATTCTTTCTCTCTTCTCTTTAGCATGGTGGACAAGACACTCCTGTAAGGTGTGGGAGAACTAGATTCAAATCCTCCTGACCAATTCAGAGCAGTAATTTGAACAGAGCCCCTCCTGGAGAACATTGTCTCCAAACAGTTACTTACTCTTTTCTTATTTTTAAAAAATGGATTTATAAAGTCCCTCCAGCAGTAGAGCCCCCTGGCTCAAAGTATCTATCTCATACATGCCAAGTGCCTTTCTGGTTGTTCTAGTATGCTTCTGTACTCAAAAATATTCACAGAATTTGGCCTTCAGTTCCCTAACCGTTCCAGGTTGACTGCACCTCATTAGGAAAAACAAAAAAAAAAAAAGAAAAAAAAAATCAACAGCTAAAAAGTAACTGCCTGGTGGTCATGGAATTGGCAGGGACACGAATTGGACAATCCTTGGTGTAGTGACAGGGAGTGGAGCATAATGGCAGGCTTTTCCCTTTCTTTCCTTACAGAGGGGAGACTACTACAGCTGCAGATGAGCTGGAGACTGAAAGGGCACCTACAGTGTTTGGACAATGAGTCTTGTGACATCCTGTGGCTTTCAAGAGCTCAAGAAAGGGACTTCAGGCCAGGTACAGCCACCATGAAAGGATTTTCTTTGATGTGCTGCAAAGCAGTTATATGGGCCATTTAAAAGCAGGAATTCATAAAGGTGAAGATTCCCTCTACCTCCATCCCTGTGAAGAAACTTACAGTCTTAGGGAAGGTTTTCCAGTCTTGTGATAGGGAGGAAAAAAATCTGAGATTGCTGATGCTGCCAAGAATGCAGTAGTCAGAATTCCTGCTGTTAGGGGTCATTCAGCCTGGAGAAGAGAAGACTTTATTGTGGCTTTTCACTATATAAAGGGGGCTTATAAGAAATACGGAGAGAGACTTTTTACTAGGGCCTGTAGTGACAGGACAAGAAGCAACAGCTTTAAACTGAAAGAGGGTAGATTTAGATTGGACATAAAGAAATTCTTTACTGTGAGGGTGGTGAGGCACTGGCCCAGGGTGCCCAGAGAAGCTGTGGCTGCCCCCTTCCTGGAAGGGTTCAAGGCCAGGTTGGACGGGGCTGTGAGCAACCTGGTCTGGTGGAAGGTGTCCCTGCCCACAGCAGGGGGGTTGGGCCAGGTGATCTCTAAAGGTCCTTTCCAACCCAAACCATTCTTCTCTGGCCCTGGACAGGTGCAGTTCAGAGTGCCTGTAGGAGGAATCTACACCATTGTGCCCTAGTTCACATCCCTCTCCCAAGGCTGCTGCAGTTTGTCACCATCTGGCTGCAGCCACTTAGGGACCCAGTGACAGCTGAGCGTTGCAGGACAGCGCGTGTTGCCCACACTCGTGCTGCAGGGAGGGTGCAGGGATCCACACAGCAGTTCCCCATCAGCTGTGACCTCGCCAAGCATTTCTGCAATTTTTGGCTTGTGGATGCAGCTGGTTTTTGGCTCCTTCATGGTGCTCAGGGAGCCCAAAGGAACTCTGAACATGACAGGACTCCAGTTCAGTTGGTATGAACAGTATAGCAGGAGGCTAAAGACATTACGGAGAAAGCATTCAACAGGGAAGTGTATAAACCAGTAGCTTTTCCAAGGGGCCTGAGCTGCTTTCGTTATTGTTGAGTGCAGCTGACAGCTAATGTGACAGCTGGGAGACATTGAGCTCTGGTCTCTTTCTGTAGGTACAGACAGTGGGACAGGTATGTGCTTTCATGCACCCAACAGTCCTAGCTGACCAGGTGAGGGTTGGCTCCCTCCCAGCCCACACACCCCAAGGACCCTGCAGCAGGACACAGACAGAATGTATGCATATACTGGGCCAGAGAAACATTCTCCAGTTCTGGCTTAGTTTCTGTGCCTTGCCTTGACCCTGTGAAATGCAAGTGGGATTCACTCATCCAATACATTCCGCATGCAAAGACAGAACACACACCTTGCACACCACCGCTGTCTGAGGCACGCAAAAGGAATGAGAGCCCTGGGGGAGCCCCATCAACTATAGTGACATCCAACAGCAAGCAGCTTTCACATGCAATCCTTAAACCTCTGCTTTTAGATGAGATGAATCCCACCTTGAGCAAATAGCATGCTCAAATGATGCATTATAAAAGGAGAGGGTTTCAGCTAAACCTCCTCAAGAAGTAATAATAAAAACCTGTAAAGATAATGACTCCATTTAGTGTATTATTATGGACTGAAAGACTCTTACATTTTGCTTCTGAAATAGCTGCAGTGTCATTATTTAAAAAAAAAAAAAAAAAAAAAGTAAAAAACAGTCTAACACTTTTTAAAAGATACTGTGTATTAAAGGGTGATACCAGCTAGGCCTCCAAAATACGGAGGGGAGCGGAAGCCCTGCAATCTGAGGCCAAGGACCCGGGAGAACCCCTGGGCAAGAGTGACCAAGGGATTGTCAGCTTGAGGGAGCTCCACACTACCCCACAGTGACATGGAAAAACACTCTGCCTCCCTGTGTAAATAAATAATAAAAGTATGTGGAAACAATAGATCCTGCAAACTCTTGCCCATTCTCTGCTGTCCTGGCAGGAGGCAGTGCTGACAGGTTTGCACTGCCTGGCTCTACTGGCAGTTGTGTTTATCTACCAACAGCACAGCAGGTAGCTGTTTCAGAAGAGCAGTAACATAGATGCTCTTAGTTTGAGGTTGGTTGAACAGCCTTGTAACCCTTTGGATGCCATTTAAGTCAATGAACTGCGAGTGCTTGGCATTTTAACGCTTGAATCACAATTTAGACTCAAAATCCACTTAAATTTATTTATAAAATGTTGTTGTATGTCCTTGTGGGACTAGATCTGCTAATACATTTGTGTTTATTATTATCTGTTATTACTCTACTATGATGAACTTATTTTTCAACATGTTTATTTTTAAATTTTGTTGATCCTTCTTGGTTACCTAGCTCGACAGGCAAATGAGACAAATAGGAAGAGTCCCTACCTCAGCAGGTTACAGTGGAAAGGCCTCACCGACCCACTTTGCTCAGTACCTATAGCATGTCATACCGTAAGTCATAACTGGCATTAAAGGGACAATTAGTGGCGTGAAGTGGCATTCAGCCAGAACAACCTGTACCATGTTGTCAAGACAAAGGTAAAAGGAGGAGCTAGTGAGGCTAGGGAGCTCATACTGACATTTCACTTAAAACTACCCTCTGTCATCCTACATGGATCCTACAGTCAGCTTTCCAGAAGTCCTAATTCTTTACAAACCTGGGAATTAGTTAAGCCCTTCTGAAAAATCAGTTCTGCATGATATTTGGCAGTCCTCAAACCCAGATGACACAGCTGCTTGCCCATCTGCAGCCCTAATTAGAGACACCTTTGAAGTAGAACAGATAGCAGGTATTGGCACTATCTCTCTCCAAACTTGCCCCCATTCTCACTTCATGAACAATCTCTGCAGTAGGAACCAGCGGCCTGAACATGTTTACAAAGAACTTGGGGCAGTTTTTTTGGCAGGGTCACAATGGAAAAGGTTTTCTTGATGTATTAAGCTCTGTTCTGCTAAAACTTCTGAAAAAAAGTTATATGGTTTAATTTTAGGTAGTCCAATGAGGAGCAGGGAGTTGAACTAGGTGATTCTTGTGGGTCCCTTCCAACTCGAGATATTCTATGATTCTAAGAAGATCAACGTTGTGTGCGACCCAGAGTGATCAAATGTAATCACCCTAATACAGTGCTGCTGTAGCAACAGTTAAAAAAAAAAAATTCCTATGGAGAAAGGTATTCTAGCAGACTTACTTCTACCCCAACTGCCTAGCATAGGTGTAAACAGTTTATATCAGTGTTTCTATACGTGTTTGCAACAGCCGGACAGAATCTATGGAAGTATCAAGCATATTTAAACAAGCAAATCCTTATCAGTCATGTCTGGGGAAAAAAGGCAAGAAGCCCCAGAGCTAGAAAATGCCTCTGTCACTAAGACACCAACTCTATGTGAGGCATGCTTTCAAAGCAAAAAAGAAAACCCCCCAAAGCCCCAGAAGCTTGTACTTTCATTGCCTTGACAACAAAGTCTGCTTTCTTCCATGAAGTATCTTACAATCTGGCATTTTCTCAGCTTGCTGTACTCTATTATTCTTTGTACAACCAGGTCAGTTTGGCAGAAAAGACAAACTAGGCAATGATCAGCAAGGAGATCATGGGAGTCTTTGCATAAGTAGGTTTGATACAATGTGAGTTGATATTGTGGTTTTCAAGGAGTTTAAAAGCCTGAGAGGGAGAGCTCTGGATTTCATTCAGAGGGACTTACTCCTTAGAATTCCTGTATCTGGTTGAAAAGGGGCAGAAGGCTCAATAGAAATATTCTAGGAAAATATGATCAGGGAAGCTTCATAGTCACTAACTGCTGTTTTATTAATATAAGTTTCTGAATGGCGTGGGAAGATGTTATTTTTAAAAAAACAAAACAAAACAAAACACAAAAAAAAACCATGAACCTTTTTAAGAAGTTTACTTTTGAGAAAAAGCTTCCCTAGCACTGCCACTCAGGTGAATTGCTCTACAGACCAAACTACCATAGACTCAATTTTAAGGAATGATCTTTCTTCGTGATGACCCAATGCCAATCAACACAAGGGTTAAACAAAGCCTATCCACTTCAGTCCAGTTGTAGTCCGGGCTGAACTGAGTCAGACCGAGGTGAACACAAGGACATAGCATCTCATAAAAACAATGTCTGTTTCTCATTCGTAGGTAGTAAATAAGATCTATTTTACCTTTCAGCAAAGCTATCAAGTTTTCCCAACTCATCTGACAGACCAACAAGAGCATCCAGTGTCCCCACCTGTGCAAAAGATGAGAAGTAGGTGAAAGATGCACAAGTCTGTCTCAGGCTTCTGTTGGCAGAGTCTCAGGGACATCAACTCATGTTTAGCACTTGTGAATTCAACAGTTTGGCAGAGTTTTATTTACTTGGTGGAAAATAGTAGCGATTCTTTTACCCGAGACCTAGGGCATAAAAAGCCTTTTCCGATAAAGGAAAAACATATGTGTAGTCTCGAGATGATTACACATCAGCATCTCCCTTCCTGCTTTAATTTCTGTATCATCAAGTTTCATAGACTAGTCTTTAACCTGACAAATTAGTAACTAGATATGCACACTGTATACATACAGACAAAACAGATTAACTGTGGGAAGTAGCACTTATTCAAAAGGGGGTCTCTGCCTGCGTTCTTTGCTATTACTAAAGACTAAGCCTCTCACAAAGCCATTTCCTCCAAGATCAACATTTGCTTTTTGTATGACTGTCAGTCACAGTCATAACCTCATGTTTATGTGTTTATGGTATTGCAATATATTGTTGAACCTTTTCTTGTAAGTCTGCCAACTCAGCTTTATGAAGGGTCAAGCTGAAGGAGAGGAATTAAATTTTACATAGAACAATTAGCAGAGTATTAATGGACTGGTTGCACCTTCACATACTGCAAATGCTTTATTTCCTTTAACATTAGCAGACTCACACCAACATTGGCTGGGTAAGGCCCATAGATGGTAAAAATCATACTAATCTCAGGCGCACATGCAAAAAGCAACATTCCCAGCCTGAAACATTCATGTGACAATTCAGTAGGTTATTCTCGAGTAGGTTATTCAGTAGGTTATATACTCAAGAACAGGCCACACTTGCCTTTTACTTGCATCCTTATGTAATGATAATAGCTCAAGTTATAACCATTAACAATCTTTTTGGATTAAAGCCAGATCCTGGATGCACTCAGTGTAGCTTCATTAAGTGATGGGTGATGGCAACTCCCCAAGGAACCCAGTTCCACATCTGTGGTAGCTCCATTGACTTTAATGAAGCATATTTGGATTTTTCATAGACACAAATGAAATAAAAATAAGGTTCAGATCACATAAAATAAGGATTAAATAATGCAAAGATATCTTTAAAAATATTGGATTAATACTCTTCCTATTTATATGATGATATGAAGCTGGGTAATGTGGCTGAATATACACACACATCCATTTCCCAGGGAGTAACATGCACTATAGCACCTTCTCTGTCAGCAGTCTTACTGGCATGGTTCTAAATACACAGCTATTCCCTTCGCATTAGCGGTCCAAGGTGTACAGCGCTGTATGACTTTCACGACTGGGAGCAAATGGTACATCGAGAGCAGTAGATTAGATATTTAACTCATCTCACTCATCTTCACTCTTTCTACATACATCCTTCCAACGTGAAGGTCAACTTCAAGCACAATGACTTCTTTTCTTTCTGATCAATTTTCAGTTCGCTGAACACAACTCATCCCCCAACTGCAATCTTCTTCTATTTTCTGCTTATTATCCCTAAAGATAAATCCCACATTTATCCCAAAACTCTTTAGCCCTCGCTAAAGCTGCTGTATCACCCATACACAAACCCCTTCCTCATTTACCTTTAAGTCTGGAATATGGAATTTGCTGTTGCTGGACAGGTTGGATTTACAAGTCACTGTGTTCATTCTCTCCCATGCCTGCAGATTTGTTTTATCTCCCGGGGCGGAAATCAGCCAGAACTCCGACATGATCTAATATTTTCCCTTCACTCCTGGTCACTGTAGAAACACAAAGCAGGTAAGTGGCTGAAAGATCACCACACAAATTGTGCTCTTCCCTAAGAACAGAAAGCGTTAGAATGGATCACTGATTTTGTTGTTGTTGTTCAGAAACACCATGAGAGTGAGTCAGTCCTGTGTTTCAGGCTGAAACGAAATGTGACCTTCTCCTGAAAGTCACGGGAAGAGTACGGCTGTTCCTCCTTCCTCAGGGTTGTTCCATCCAGTTTCTGAATGAAGAAATGGAGTTTCCTCCCCTCCCCTTTTCCCTCCCAGCCTGTCCCATTCACTTTGCACTGTATGCCCAATCCCGACTGCAGAGTACAGGGACTTCACTAAACCTTCCAAATGTAATTAAGGATTTCTGCTTGTTGAATATTGTGTCTTCAATTTTTGGACACTTGTAGGCAAAAGTAAAAAGACCTCTGCTGAACACGTAGGCTGCAAAAGATGCCATTGGTAAGATGAAATCTTGCTTTCCCCAGAGTTTTTCTTCCCAGGTTGGATAGCAGGGAGCCAGAGGAAGGCAAGTCACAGTGTAGAGAGATGGTGTCAGCAGAACAACATCGATACAACAGCCGCGAGAATCCACGGGGAACAACTACCCTGGTGTTACCCGCACAGCTCCGGGCAGGACATCGGGAAGCAGCACCCACCCAGAACTCTCCCCTTCCTCTCCGAAGGCTGCCCCGAGCCGGCACACCTTCGCTCTCAGGTGCGTGGGACGGGGAAGACGCGACACTCGCCCCTTCACACGCCCCGCAGATGCTGCTGCTGCTGCCGCCGCCGCCGCCCTCAGCGCCCTGCCCGCTCCCCTCACGTCCTGCCCGCTTGTCCCTCAGCGCCCTGCCCGCTCCCCTCACGCCCTGCCCGCTTGTCCCTCAGCGCCCTGCCCGCTCCCCTCACGCCCTGCCCGCTCCCCTCACGCCCTGCCCGCTCCCCTCACGCCCTGCCCGCTCCCCTCAGCGTCCTGCCCGCTCCCCTCAGCGCCCTGCCCGCTCCCCTCAGCGCCCTGCCCGCTCCCCTCACGCCCTGACCGCTTGTCCCTCAGCGTCCTGCCCGCTCCCCTCACGCCCTGCCCGCTCCCCTCACGCCCTGCCCGCTTGTCCCTCAGCGCCCTGCCCGCTCCCCTCACGCCCTGCCCGCTCCCCTCACGCCCTGCCCGCTCCCCTCACGCCCTGCCCGCTCCCCTCACGCCCTGCCCGCTTGTCCCTCAGCGCCCTGCCCGCTCCCCTCACGCCCTGCCCGCTCCCCTCACGCCCTGACCGCTTGTCCCTCAGCGTCCTGCCCGCTCCCCTCACGCCCTGCCCGCTCCCCTCACGCCCTGACCGCTTGTCCCTCAGCGCCCTGCCCGCTCCCCTCAGCGCCCTGCCCGCTCGCCCCTCACGCCCTGCCCGCTCCCCTCGGCGCCCTGCCCGCTCCCCTCGGCGCCCTGCCCGCTCCCCTCGGCGCCCTGCCCGCTCCCCTCACGCCCTGCCCGCTCCCCTCACGCCCTGCCCGCTTGTCCCTCAGCGCCCTGCCCGCTCCCCTCAGCGCCCTGCCCGCTCCCCTCACGCCCTGCCCGCTTGTCCCTCAGCGTCCTGCCCGCTCCCCTCACGCCCTGCCCGCTCCCCTCAGCGCCCTGCCCGCTCCCCTCACGCCCTGCCCGCTCCCCTCACGCCCTGCCCGCTCCCCTCAGCGTCCTGCCCGCTCCCCTCACGCCCTGCCCGCTTGTCCCTCAGCGTCCTGCCCGCTCCCCTCACGCCCTGCCCGCTCCCCTCACGCCCTGCCCGCTCCCCTCAGCGTCCTGCCCGCTCCCCTCACGCCCTGCCCGCTTGTCCCTCAGCGTCCTGCCCGCTCCCCTCACGCCCTGCCCGCCGCCCTCACCTGCGGGAGCTGCCCCTCACGCCCTGCCCGCTGCCCCGCTGCTGTCAACCCCGCGGTGGCTCCCGGCGGGGCGGGCGCGGACATGCTCGGTGCGCCGGCCGGGGCGGGGCGGGGGGTGGGCAGGCGGCGAACCCACGCCGAACGAGGCGCGGGTGGGCGCGTGGGAGGTCGTGGGTCCCCCTCGGCGCGGGGACGGCTGTGACAGGCGGTGGGACAAGCCCTTCCTTGAGCGCCGGTAACGGCTCTGACTCTTGCAGCTTCTAATCTTCTTTGCGGCCTTTTAAACTAGTAAAAATATGGCAGAGGCCGTTTGTTCTTTATTAAACACCGACTGCCTTTAGCAAGTCTGCAGGTTTTGGAATCATTAAAGAAACTTTTAGGAAACTTGTTTCTGGGACTTCATTGCTTTATTTACCAAATACCGATGCAATGATGGAGTCTGCAAGGTAGCGATGCTTCCTCCCCTGCTGATGCTTCTTCCTTGGTAGTATATAGCTGTGGCTTTTAGTCCTTACCTAGTCTTAAGTTTGCCTTACGTTGTCTTAAGGTTGGTTAAGATACTGGGAATGTTTTGTAGGTCGTGTGGAGCAATGTTCCCCAGAGCCTTCCAAACCAGACACCTCTGTAGGAAACAAGGGTCTAAGCACTTTGAGTACCTGCCTTTGAGTGGCATCTCTGCAAGTGGGAATTTAACCCCTTCATAAGGTACATGGTGCATCCAGTTCTCCTTTTCCAACTGAGTGATCTAACCACTGTGCTGCCACACAGCATTTAGGCAATCTCTCCTGTTTCTGGTGGTTTATTTTATTCAAAAGGCAGTGCATTTTTTGCACGTCTCTGTGTATCAAATGTAAATGAAGCCCCACATGAAATTAAACAGAAGGATGCTCTTCGTTTTCCACATGGTCTGTCCTAAACTGAGAGGGTTTGGGATGCTGTGGCCAGGTAGGGCTGGTCAGAACAGAAGCAGAGATCTTGATGCTTCCAAGAACCCTAAATGAAGACCCCTAATGGGTTTATGTATCTGCAGCATTAGGTAGAAGCAGCTGATGGAAGACATCCTGAGTCATAGTCTTGGACTTGGACTGTTCCTCCCGAGTCATAGTCTTGGACTTGGACTGTTCCACCTAAATCATGCTGTAGGTAGCTATCATGCAGGTAAAGGTCTTAGACTCTAAATTTATAGAATCCTTAGATTAGGCAAGGATTCATCTCCCTTTGCTTCTCTTTAACATTTTAGTGATATATAAAAAAGTAATACATGTGTGGAGGAGGAGAGCCTTACTGAAAGCTCTCCAGAAAAAGATAGAGAAGGTTTGTAGCTGAAAAAAAAACCCAAACACTCTACGGGACTTCTTTGCTTGCCTTTTTTTTGTTTTGTTTGTTTATTCTTTTTCCTTTCTAGGCTAATTAAACATTCAGTGCTTAAAACTGTGATTGTTCTAGCTGTTTTCAATCATGGTGTCTTCTAGGGCACAACAAAGGGCTTCCCAGAGGTTATGCAAAAAATCTAACATATTGATGTAACATATTGATGTATGTGATGACATTCATAGGAATAGTTATTATTTTCTAATCTTCCATTATATTTTTTTTTGTTTCTTTAGACTATATGTTTTAATAATGAAAACAGAACTGGCTGATGTTAGAGTATGTACATCATATATTTCTACCCACAGACTAGTGGTCTGGAAAGTACTGTGAACCTCAGCACGTAGATAAGGCAGTTCTTTCCCATCTCAAACCAAGTACAGTTTTCACTGGATCCTTGCTTCAGTCTCAAGCCATGGAAATGCTTTGCATGATTAATTTTAGAAATGTTACATTCTCATAAGCTTCTTAAATTTAGAATTGTGTCTGTTGATGAAAAATGTTACTTGCTGCAGTGGCACTAGCTGTCAGGGGATGCTTTTGCACGCATGGATATTATAGTGAATAAGGTAAAATTCAAGCTGAAGGCTTGTCAGATTTCTAGATTCTACAATATATGCTATTTCCTTCCTAAATGTTTTTATTGCAGCAATGTCAATTTTCTTATTTTTTCACATGGAATCATTTGCTTTGGTTACTATTATTAAAGTGGAAAATATTATGCTACTTATTAATAGAAAATTATCAAGGAAACATGATGTTAATGCCTAAGCAATATCCTATTTTGTTTTCTATTATCGCATTTTCTGGTTTTACTGTGACTTTTAAAATATTTTTTTTTTCCCCCATTGTATGTTTTTTTAGGCTGGAAGAAGCAGCAGTGAAGGTGCAGGAGGGAAGGAGCATGCAGCATCACATGCTCTGGGATATGGAAGGTGTGCTGCACACTGGTGGTAGCACAGCTATGACAGCTCTTGTCTTCCCTGCCATTTCCCTGGCTGGTCCTGCATGGAGTGCCATGTGATCTCAGAGCTGCCTAATTTCCTCATGATCATCATGTGCCTTTCTGTTCCATTTGATCCATCAAGGCAATGAACCTTTCTGTGACTTTGTCTCTCTGTTTATGAGTACTTCTGATGTCACACTAAGGAGCAAAACTATGCCTGCAAACAGTAATTAAGGGTCCTGAAATATCCTACTTGAAGTATCTCCCAAGGCAAATTTCTCTAACATATAATCAAAATTAATTACCTAGATAATTATGACATTGATACTAATGAGAAAGCTTATGTTTTAAGCTTGGAAAACGGCAACAACACAGCTGTAGTTCTCTATAAAAGTTAATACATCTATTATGTGCATTACTTGTTTAGTTTTCTAGTAATGTGGGTTTTTTTCACTCTGCTTAAAAACCATACTTTTCCAGTCTGTAAGATTCTCCAGTGCTTTACACCTCTAGGAATTGTTTGCAGGTTCAGTCCTCCTACCCCTGCATAGTTCCTTTTGAGGTGCCCTGGAGCACCCTATTGGGCCTTCAGCTGCTGTTCCACGGCGACACTGGTCTTCTGCACCTCCACGCGATGTCTGGGATTCCTCGGGACACCCTGAATAGCACAAGACCTCTATGTGTGGGCAAGTGAATTCAACTTTAAACGTCTATTAATAGCTAGTGGTGATATAAGTAATTACAGTGGATCCTAGGAGTGATTGAGCTCGCCCTGAAGAAGACACCTAGTGGCTACTGCCCTACATCGCTCCTCAGGCTTCGGTAACTGCATTTACTAGGGATGAGATTCAGCTGCCGGAGCTCCTGGTGCCACTTGAGATGTCCTTGCACGTCCTGCCTGGCCTCCAGCTCATGCTGCAGGTCTTGTGTCAGCCCCATCTAGGTGTCCTGGATACCATTCCGCATCTCAAATGCCGCTGGACAACCTACATTTAAGCAAGTAAAGCCTTAAGTCTCTGAAAGGGGAGCTACATGGGCACTTATTTAGGTGTGTTGATCTCCCATGCCCGTCAGCTCTAGTGCCCTCTAATACAAACCAGAATAGAGTCCTTTCTAGTCACGATATTGGTATCATCACTGTTGAGAGACATCATCCAGGAAAAAAACATATTAATCTGCCACAGTTTCAGTTTGCATTTTCTACCAGAGTTATCTATCGTTGTGGCAAGAATTTAGTTGCGATTTCCATTGTTTCCTGAAGATGCGTATAGATTGGATATACATTATTTCAGTCGTTGTTGCTGCTCTTTTAAGTTAGAATGGGAATGGTCAGAATTTCGCACGTCAGCTCTTTCATAAACGGTGATGCTACAAAACAATAAAAACGGGGTTTTTTTTCCGTTTGCTGGCGAGGTTCTGATCAACCAAATCCTGGACTCATTGTTTTCCCTACGTAACGGACGCGGTTTGCCGTAGGGCGAGAAAAATAACCTCCTCCACCAAGCCTGCAAAAGCAACTGCTGCTTTCGTGATTCACACCCGTAGGGCCGCCCGCCGTGGCTCGCTTTCCCACAGATTTCCTCCTTCCCTGGGGGCGGCGGGGGCCGCAGCCGCCATTTCGCGCCGCCGCGGGCCGGAAGCCGGCCGCCGCCTTCCGCTTCCCCTCCGCCCGGGAAGAGGCGGGCAGGGCCGCGGCCATGCAGGTCTCCAGCCTCAACGAGGTGAAGATCTACAGCCTGAGCGCCGGCAGGAGCCTCCCGGAGGTGAGAGAGCGGGGCGAGGGGACGCGCTGCCGCCCCGGCCCGGCCCGTCCCGGCCTCCCCCCCCCCCCCCGCCGCGGGAGGCTGTAACAGCTTTGGGGCGGAGCGGCTCCCTGAGCTGCCCCTTCTCCATGTGCGCTGGCGCTGAGGGGGGGGAGCGCTGACTACAGCCAGCTCCGAGTGTGGTGGTGTTTTTTTTTTTTTTTTTAAACTAAAGGCGCAGTTTGAGTGCGTGCATCTCAGGCTGTTGGTGTGTTATTCTGGAGACCTTTAAAAATCACGACTTTCGTGGTGTGGAATGGTTAAACTTACCAGTGGAAATTTTAAACTAACCAAGAAAAAATGAATTAATGGCCTAAATGTCTAATACTTCCAAGTTGGATAAACTTCGAGTGGTTCTTTGTTTCCTTCGTGAATAGTGAGCTCAAAATTTGTTTTATATATTTTCTTACAGTGGCTCTCTGACAGGAAGAAAAGAGCTTTACAGAAGAAAGATGTGGGTGAGTTTTCCCCTCACAGGGCCCTCAGTCATACTCAGCTACACATCTAGAACATGGCTAGAACATGCCTAGAACAAGTCCAGAGGGAGACACTTTACTGACTGATACAAGGAAGTTATGCATAGCTCATATTTTAAAAACTACACAATTATTTATATATATATAAAAACAAAAAAATTAAAGCTATAAATGCTTACTTCAACTTTCTGTATAACTTTATGTGAACAGAATAGTACCAAGATTGTTTTAAATTTAAGACATTTAACATGGGTTGTAGATTGTACAGAAATATGGTGGATGAATTCTGTGTACAGCTTATGATAAAGTCCAACTATAAACTCCTTTCTGGTATTGTGCTAATCTTAGAGTGCAGGAACATGTTCGTTTTAGCCTAAACTTGTTACACAAAATAAAAATGGCTATTTACATACCACAGGAAGTGTACAAGAAACTCAACCAACAAAAAAAAGTGTGAACAGAAGGATGAAACATTATACAACATCTTAGTTGTGTAAAATGGGTGATCAATATTTGCTACTAAATTATATAATAATTTGTTACATAGTTATCTCAGAATAGACATGTATTTTTCTTGGAGGTAGCTTGCTTCTCAGGGTTAACGGATTGTATTAATCTGCTTATAACATGTTAATTATACTTAAAAGATCTTTATACTTTAAAAGATGTTCCCTATATTCAATTAATGCAACATGATTCTGTAAGAAAGAGTTTTTTAGACTGATACATTTCTGCTACCTTTACAAATTATTTTTTTTCTTTATAGATATCCGTAGAAGAATTGAACTTATTCAAGACTTTGAAATGCCCACAGTTAGCACAAAGATTAAGGTATCAAGAGATGGACAGTATATTATGGCAGTTGGTGAGTTAACAAAGTGTCTCCCTGTAGCAGAGACCAAAAGTGCTAGAAAGTCTTGACTGCAGAATGATTTAGCATTTCAGGCAGAATTGGTAAGAGTTCATTTTTAAATGTAGCATTGAACAGAGTTTTGGAAGCTTACACTTAAGATGTGATAGAGTGGTTGTCACGGTAGTGGTATTGTGAAACTTCTTTTTAGAACACAGGTGTTCATGGAATCACAGAATGCTTTGGGTTAGCAAGGACCTTGGAAGATCATCTAGTTCAAACCCCCCTGCCACCAGAGGTTTATAATACAATTAAAAACTAAGCTGTTTATAATACAGTTAAAAACAGAGTTCTTAATTATTGTATGTATGTATGTAAATATGCTTTAAATAATTTCTGAACGTCATTGAGTATTGTTTTAAAGGATGGAGGATAATGCTACATTTTGTAACTGTCAAAGCAGGATCCAAACATTAATTCTTTAGGAGGCATTAATAGCATAAGGAGACTTGGTCTTTCAGACTTACTGGAAGGTATTACTAAGTTCTGTATGATGTAT
This sequence comes from Tyto alba, assembly GCF_018691265.1. Lineage (NCBI taxonomy): Eukaryota > Metazoa > Chordata > Aves > Strigiformes > Tytonidae > Tyto > Tyto alba. The sequence goes on along the minus strand of NW_024881316.1, from coordinate 34,849,381 downwards.
CTGGTAATCAGAAGAACATACAGAGATGTAGAGTGCTTTCAGGCACCAAAATGAAAATCCAGGCCGTAAGGTTATGCTACTAAGAGGCAGGTTTTTCCAGTCACAGACACTTTGGTAAGATCAGAATACTTCAAGTTGAAATGTAGTAAAGCTGTACATGTAAAACACATTTAACAAAAAAAAATGCTTTAATGTTATCTTTTTGCTTAATTTTTCTGTTAAAAGATCAAATTACTCTTTCAGGAACTTACAAGCCAAGGATCCGCTGTTTTGATGCTTATCAGTTATCCCAGAAATTTGAAAGATGCTTAGATTCTGAAGGTTAGTATAAGGTATGGCTGTTTGTACAAGATATCCTTCATGCATAATTCAGGCTGGACTTGAGTAGACATTTCCATCCCTGTGCTGAGGGGACAGAATGTGCTTTGGAGGAACACAAGAATCAAGAGTAAAATATCACCTAGTCTTTATCCCTATATTTTTCACTTTTCCTCCTTGTTCGAAGTTCTTTCCTTTCTTGGAGCGGTGTAAGGAATGTAAGATTTACCTTGAGCCAGTAGTGAGGGGTGCAGGGAGTGAATGTGGTTGAAGTTTGCGCTCTGTTTGGGGAATGTGACACAGGAACAGTGTCTGGGTAGTGGCCAGATCTCCCTTCTTTCCTCTTCTGTGAAGCAGTAAGGTAGGAGAATGGACTGTGGCTGCGCTATCGTTGCTGAAATGAGTTCTCACTGTTTTCTCACCAGAACTCAAGCTCAGCAGGTGTGTTGCAGGGTAAGGAGAATTTCCTGAGACCGGGTTGGTTTGTTTTGTGTTTTTCTTTGTTTTAGTGGAAATAAGGTACTCTAGGGATAGATGGTAGCATGGCCAAGGCCCTAATTACACTTTGCTACCAGTTTGGAGGGAGAACAGTTATGGTGAGGAAAGCAGAGAGCCATATAGACAATGTGAAAGGGAGAATCTGCTGTCAGTTAGACTAGGGGAGGAGGTCAGAACTGCTGTGGCTCTAGGTTTTTTGGTGCATAGACTTGTGGAAATGGTGTTTGGGTTTGTTTGGTTTGTTTTTTGTTAAAAGACTGGAATGTTATAGATGACTGATGGCTGAAAACTAGGACACAGGGGTGACCAAAGCAACAAGGGGATGAGCATAGAGTGGCAGAAATCCTAAATCATTACGCAAGAATAGAATTGGTCTAACTGTGATGTGTGTGAAAGTGATGTGAAAAAACGAGGTCAGGAAAACAGGAGTAGACCATGCTGCTTTTTCTTTACCCTGTGCCTCAGAGCTACAAGGAGTCATGCAGGGTGGAGGGACAGTGCTGCAACATAGTGAGAAGGGAGGTGGTAGGGGCAGGGGTTCAGAGAGGCTGGGGAGAGGTAGCTATGGCAGGAGAGAGACCCACTTTAAAAGAGTAGGAGTCATTGTAACAGTAAATGCTTGCTGGTAATTAGAGCTTAAAGCACATTTTTTTGAACTGGCATCTTACTAGACTGCTAAAGTATGTTTAATTTGAAATATAGCATAGAGTCACTTCAGGTAACTTTAAATGAGCTACCTCATTTAAATGAAACCAATTTAGCTGAAGCAGCTGCTCCCTAATGTTCCCAACCCAGCTCATTTAAAACTAGACAAAGTTCAATACATTGCAGTGTTCAGCATGGATAGTTGCTTTCAAATTTGTGGTTTTTAGTTGTTTTTACTTTTGAGCCTTAAAACTTTTTTTGTGGAAGTGCTGACCCCTTAAAAGGATTGCGTGTGCGGGTTTGTGCATAGTATGTCTGAAGTCATGTCATTTTTTACCATCTTTGACGGATTACCAAAGGTCCATGGACCACCCACTCACTTAAAACCATTTGATTAGACCTTCCCCAAGCCAATAAATACATGGTTGAGCATGGTGTTGAGGAACGTGTCAAGTATACAAGAATGATAAAAAGATTACAAGATGCTTCATATGTTTCTAAAGTTTTAGAAAACTACTTGCTATTTTGCAAATAAAGTTATATAATTAAAGATTTTATCACTATGCCTGCATTATGCATTGACACCTGTGGGGAATGCTCATATGACTAAAGGTTAGCATGAGTGTAAATGTTTTCAGGATTTATGCCAATGTTTGCAAATAAGTTTGCTTTCTTAGTTGACTTAAAATTCTCTTGCTCTCTCCTCTAGTGGTTACATTTGAGATTTTATCAGATGATTACTCAAAGGTATGTTTAATGTTTTCAATGTATAAATTAAAAAATTGTTTAATATGTATATTAAAATGCATTTTCATATATAGTAAAGGCAGTCAATCAACACAACTTTTGGAACAAAAAAGTTTATTTTTAAAAAAGCAAACAAGATAAACATTTTCGTACCTTCAAAATGTTGTTTGTTTTCTTTGTCTCTTTGTATTATAATGTGCGTTACCACTTTTTAAAGTCTTTTGTCTGTAGTAGAGAACAACTTCAAATAATGATCTATCCTACAAACAAAATAATGTGAAAAAATAGAATTAGTTTTTCTCTCTAGGATAATATTTAATCACAATCCCTTGTGTCAAGGGATAAACACATACACCTTTTTTGAGAGGTGGGATAGCTGTAGGTAAGTTAATAGCCTGATTTGTCAGTGTTGTTGTAGCCATGATGATTATAAGAATATGAGTGAAGCAAAAACTGTGAAGAGAAGCAATGTCTTTTTTTTTTTAACTGGAAGAAACAATTGAGTTCTTAGGACCATCAACCCTTTTTCAGGCCCAATACAGTTACCACTTCTAATTCTGTTTAACACCTGGCTGTTTTCTTCAGCCGCAGCAGTTGGTATAATAAAAGATGCTACCTCTTTCTATAAACTTTGCTGAATCATCAAGGTGTTGTGTTTCAAATTAAATATGAAATTTAATCATATAATATAGCTGGTTTCATTAAGATAAGCCTTCTTTTAAATCTTTTTTTTTTTTTTTCTGAGAAGAGACCTCAGCATTTCTGATAGATATGTGTTTTAATAAATATTTCTATTTGATCAGAGACACTATCTTCTAGCCTTCTAGCTTTAGTGTTCAAAATTTTCCCCTGTGAGATTTCCAAGAATGTGCATGAATTCATGTAGCAGAAGAATGCAACTGATACAGTACAGTGTGTGGGAGAATGTTTCTGGTTGTACAGACCAGTTATTTGGGAGACTGAGGAACACATTGTGTTTGCAAATATTTCTAACTGGTTATGAACAGTAAGGCTCGTGTGTTTTTTCAACTGAAATTGGTACTGTTATTTCAGGCTGAAGCCCTACTCTCACAACTTAATACAACATTGTTTTAAATTTTGTTTTTGTAAAACTTAGCAAATCATTATAGAGAGAACTAATTTCAGGTAGCTGTCATAATGTTTTGAACATGTTAGAAAGACTTGAAAAGCTTAGGATCGTAAAAATACTGATTGGAAGGGGACCTTCAGACGTCATTTAATGCTTGACCAGAATTGTCAGAAACTGCAAGCATGGCAGTTCACAAATTCACTGAATAAATTGTTGCAAGGCTGCACTACCTCATCATAAAGAATTTTTCCTTCCTGCCCAGGAAAATCTGAAATTTTCACTGTTGCTACTGCAAAGAGTTTGACTCTTGTCATTTTTGTAACTGCACTTCAGTTGCTGGCTGCTATTAGGTTGTCTTTGCCTGACTAAACAAGCTAAGATTCTTCTAACTTTATTTGTACGTTTTGTGTTCTGCCCCTTTGTCTTGGTAGCCTTCTTGATGCTCTCAACATCCCTCTTGAATTGGAGGGCCCAGCACTAGACGTGCTGCCTCATACTTGAGTAGCGCAGGGTAAATAGCTTTTCCCCAGCCTGCTCCTGCTATCCTCGTAAGGGGCCTTTTGAGGCTTACTTGCATTTTCACAGTGAGATCACGCTGCTGGCTTTCATTCATACTGGTATCCATAAGGCCAGTTACACTTCTGTGCTCTCCTAAGTTTTAGACTTGGACTAACTTTCAGACTTAGGAGAGAGCGATAATCTTTTTTTCCACGGCCTTTTGCAAGAAAACATGTATATCTGCTTATTATTTTTGCCACACACCAGTGTCTATGCTTTTGCTACCCTGAGGTTGTAGTTTTTTGGTAGTGACCAAAATTAATCTTGTATGAGGGAAAGGCAAACATGATTTACAGTGAGTTGGATCCACTGCTAATGAAAGAGGACACAAATATCTTCCAAGTCCAATATTGTAGAAATTTATCTTAAAATAGAAAATTATTATGGCGATCATTAGCAGAATATTTGGCTGCCTTTGGAAACTATAAAAACTTTCTAAAATCTATTTGGAGGGAGAGTGAATGAGAAGAAAATTCACTTTTTTTATAGAAAGCAAACTGCATCTTCTCTCTTCCTGGTAACAGGTTTTTGATGGCTTACTGGTAATGAACTAAGAGAATGTGATACTGATATTTTTAAGTTAAATACAATTTAATTTTGTGTTCTCATAGTTTATTTTCTGTACTACTTGAAGATGCAGACATTTCTTCTTTTGCAATGATGATAGAGAAAAGAGTTGAACTGGGCATTGTTTCAAACAGATAAGTGAAGAGCTTTGCTTGTTGTAAAAGCATAGAGGCATTAGGCACACAAAGGATTGATTGGGATGTATATGAAAAACATTATTGTATAACATGAACTGCATAGCTGCATCTGTAACCTTGTATGAAATCGTAGTTACACTTCTGAAAGATGATATTCTACTTGGTCTTGGACCAAGATAAGTGAATCCATGAATAAAAGCTAAAACACCAAGGTTTCTGATAGCAGAAAAAGCATAAGTAAGGGAGTCCTTAATGGCAAGTAGGCAGGAAGTACTAGCCCAGGTCAGTACTTTCTCCATGTCTCATAAGGGAAGAATATACAGATATATAAATAAAGATGAGAGATTCTGAATAACTTTTGTACCTCATCTTTCCTGAGCTTCTCATTTACATTGCTAACAATGTAATCCAGCGGTAGGAAATTTAAAATTTTCATTATCTACTACTTAAAAGATGCATGGGCTATAGACATTCTAAACTAAACCAGCACTTTTCTAATCTAAGCTAAATAGGGATGAGGCTCAGAGTCAAGAGTTAGCCTGTGATTATTCATATCATTTAGTTGTTCGCGTGCGTTGTGGTGTGAGTTTTGGCCAGGCCAACTGCCAACTGTTCCTCCCTCACGCAGTGCCTGGGCATGGTTCAAGGTACAGCATGAGTGTACCAGATGGTGTGGGTGATTCTGGAGTGGGAAGAATTCCTCCATATGGATATGAGTTGTGCCATGTTAACGTGCCATCAGGACTGTAGGGGCAGGTTCTGGCCTATTTTATTTACTAGTATAGATCTAGCCACCTAGTAATGCCTCCCTGTGGGCTCTTCCAGGACTGAGATGTCTGTCTAAGTTTCAGAAAGAAGCAGTGTGCTTATTAAATAGGCAAGCAACAAAAAAATGCACAAAGGTTGTTGGTGTCATTTATGGGCACATTGCCGTGCATCAGGATGTGCTCATGGGCTTAGTACCTGCGAGTATATTGGTGTCTGCATGGCACTGTACCTAGAAGAAATGATGAACTCTGGTGTTTGAAAGAAGTACAGATGTTAATTTTGTGCAGCACAGCACCGAGACAACCATACTGCTTCTAGTTGCAGTTACTTTCAGGGTGTCACATATACTCTTGTAAATATTTCTTTAATGTTTATTAATAAAGCTCTTTGCTGTGGCTAGTGAGAATGATGAAGCACAGGTTGATTCTATAATTTTAATAGAAATGGTTTAAATAAGTTGTGATAAACCTATTTGAGCGTGAAAAAAAACACTGGAGTTTGGGCTGTAAGAGAAGTTGAGGAAACTGTAGTCTGCTTCTGTATATTTCAGTGCTTTCTGTTTTATTTTCAGATTGTCTTCTTGCAGTGTGGCAGGTTTGTGGAGTTTCATTCACAACACGGCCATTACTACAGGACAAGAATACCAAAATTTGGTAGAGATTTCTCTTACCACTATCCATCGTGTGACCTGTATTTTGTAGGAGCAAGGTATTAAGTGGATTATTTTGTTTCACTTCTGTTAGCAATGTTTTTCAATAACAAACATTAAAATACCAAAAAAGTTAAAAATGGGAAGAAGTGGCAATTCCTTCCAAATTAATAGTGGATACTGTTTGTGAAGAGTGGAAAATGTTGGAAGACTAGAATTAATTTGGTTTCTTGTACTGTATCAGGTACGTCATGTATTTACAAGTTTGTTATAAAAATTGTGATTCAGTGTACTGTTTTAAAAAAAGTGATTAGCATCTAAGTGAGGAAAATTACGTAACTTTCTATCCTGGTTGGTGTTTTGTTGCTGTTAAAGTGTGAGTGAAATCACATAAAATAAGTAATTGAGTTTGTGAGAAGACATAGTAAAAATAAAATGAGGTCTTTAGGGTTTCAAAGAAAATAAGTAGCAATTCAAGATGTAACATAAGTCATAGAAAATTAAAAGAATTTAAGATAAGAATTAATTCATCTTTTCCCTGGAAAAAGAATAATTGCTAAGATATTGCAGTATAATAAATACCTTTGGTGAACATGCACATTTTTCTCTGTATTTTTAACACTGAAGGATAGATTTGTCTTAGATTTGTTTTAGATGGTGAAGTCTGAAAATTGTATATTGGATGAAATTACTGTCAGCAAGAATTTTTATAACTCCTCCTAACTTACAACAGTATTTTTCAGTGTTCTTAAGAGAAAGGAGTAATTTTGGACTTTTCCTTTGTAGTTCTGAAGTATACAGGCTAAATCTGGAACAAGGAAGGTTTCTGAACTCCCTGCAAACTGATGCTTCGTAAGTTATCTGTAATGTCTGTCTGTCTTCTTTCCACCAGGTGGAAGCAAACTACTAGCATGCTCACCATCAGCTCTGTATCTGAATACTGCTCAAACAGATTGTAGAATTGAAAAGGAACATATGCTGAGTCTGAGCCTCATTTTATTTTATGTTCTGTAATTCTTTGTTCCAGTTTTTATGTTTTAATTGAGTTTTCTTTTGTGAATATTTAAAAAGTGCTTAATATAGACTTGTAATAAGTATTATATAACTTGATCTTAGGAGTGTTTCATTAAAACTTTGCCATTATTGCTCAATTTAGCCATCATATAGAGATCTACCCACAGGGTATGTACTTTCCCAGACATGTCTTTGTCCTTCTGCTCTTGGAGTAGCCCATAGAAAATTTTTGTATCTCCAGCATGTGTCTGATTCTTTTGAAAACCCTACCAGAGCAGGAGCTGGGTTTCTTTCATGTGGGAAAGGCTGATGAGAAGAACAAGCTTGACTAGGTAAAGTGGCTAGTTGGTGGGCAACAGCTGGTGCTCAGGGGGTAGGATAGCTTAATGAATGAAGCAATATTTGGGAAGGTACAATACAGAAACTGAGCAGCAGACAAAAGAAGGGTGGAAATCCTGGAGCGGGAGAGCTAAGAGTGTAGTGTAAAATTTGAATTAGAGAGATGAGATTTGAAGTTGTGAGAAGGTAGTGAGGTTGGATGAGTTATAGAATTAGAGATGTATGTCTTTGAATGAAAGAAGTTGGAAAGCGCCAAGATGGGTGGGGTAAAGATAAATATTTGTACTTTGGAAGAACTGTTGGAGAAATATAGGGCTCTTGGGTGCCCTGTTGAGAAATAGGGTACTTGGGTGAGGAAAAGGAAGACAGGCCTTTCAACAGAATATGCTGTAGATGATCAAGAAGACCTTTTGACATAATTGAGTTGTTTAAGAATATAGTGGAGCAGAGCAATATGGCAAGCCTAGGTGGTGGGTGGGTATAGACAGAGAAACAGAATCATTCAGGGTGGAGAGAACCTCAGAGCCCAGCCTGCTGCTCATGGCATGGTCTAGATGAATTTTCCCAGGGGGTCTTCAAGACTTCAGGGATGGAAATTCCACAGCCTCTATGGGCAAACCTATTTCAGTGCTTAGTTATCTGCATAGCATCAAAATACTATCCTTACTTCCAGTTGTAAACTTACCTGTTTCAAGTAATCAGCTGTTTCTGATGACTCCAAATTCTTGGTAAGCTCCTCTTAAGTATGGGAAGGTGCTATTAGGTGGCTGGCCATCCATCCATCCCTCCTTCCGGCTTTTGCTTTTCCAGGCTGAGCAATAGTGTACATGATTACAGAAATCTTTTTAGTTGTTCATGTGTTAAATTATTCTGAGGTCATTAAACTTGCTCCTTTTTCTGTTTTAGAGAGAGTAATGTCTGTGACATAAATCCTGTACACTTCTTGTTTGCTATGGGAACGGCTGAGGTAAATGTTTGCATTTCTTTTATAAAAAGGGCAGTAGTGTTTGTTTCCTTTTTATATTAGATTGCATGAGGATAAGAAGAAATCATGACAGGAACCTAGCTAATTAATTTGATCTCATTTACTGTGTTAAGTATATATCTATTAAACAAGATGACTTCAGAGCATAGTGCAGATACAAGTTCTGTGCTACCTTGGTTGCTGAGTTGCTTGAGATTTTGCAGATGGGGGAGAAAATAATGTTACCTTGCTTTACAGTATAGCCATCTGCAGAAATTAGTTAGCATATGTGCCCTATTAATCTTCAGAAATTTTGTGGTAATGATTTTGGTTCAGATCACATTTTTGAAGAATAGAAATGAAATGTGTGGAGCTTGTATGCCATTATTAGAACAACTCAATTTAGGAAATTCTATTAATTATTCACAGATTAAATAATTCATAATTTTATTTAAACATTTTCACAATACCAGACATCTGTTGCATAAGCTTAAAACATTTTCTGAACTGTTCAGGGTAAAGTGGAATGCTGGGATCCTAGAACTCGAAGTCGAGTTGGGCTGTTGGACTGTGCTTTAAGCAGTGTGACAGCAGACACAGAGTGAGTAAAGGCGACATTTTCAAAGTGTGTTCTTCTCTTTTTTTTCAGAAGTTTTGCTTTTAGAAACAAATCCCACTTTGCATTAAAATGACCTGCCCATGGTCTTCTCATTGCTAATGTGAATAAAGGGTTTTCTTAGTCATAAAGGAGTGTCTTAGTTATTGATCTGAGTAGTAGTGGCTAATTTTCTGTACAACCACAAGTTGTGAATGTAAACAATGCAGCTTTCTGAAGTAGTATTGCTAAGTGGTATCTGTAAATTAATTTACATTAATTATCTTAGCTATTTTTAACATTTTAAAAATTATTTGCAGCCTTTATTGAAAGAATGTCTAACTATAAGCATTGTGCTTTGCAGGATAGATGGTTTACCATCCATTTCAGCACTGAAATTTGATGGAGCTTTGAATATGGCTGTTGGAACATCTACTGGGCAGGTAGGCTTAACTTCATCTACAACAGTTCTTAGGAGATCCTGTTCTTACAGTTGCCAGTCCAAGTCTATCATACATTGAGTGCACTTATTGTAAAGTATTCATACAAGTATTTATAAGAGCATAAATTACATGTATAGAGTAGTAATTTTCATTATTAAACAGCAAATTAAATTTGTCAGATGGTCTTGCTCTTCAGAATACTGTAGGAACCAGTTAAATTATCACAACTTACATACTATATAACTTCAAATTTTGCAGTTTTCTTACGACTTAAGAGTCAAGTATGTGGGGAAGTTGCTGCTTTTTGAGACTCTTACCAGTACGATCACAATGCAACATATATACTCTCCCTTATCTAGGTGGTGGCTAAAGAAGCAGAAGTGATTGTCGTTCAGCTATTGTTTTCACTGTCTTATCTTTCTGTAAGGGATCATTTCAATTCATTTATTCATCATCTCCCATCCTATTTGTAAAGCAGAGTATGGGGACTTTTTTCTGTCTTCATCGGTCTTTTCATGGGCTTAGAAAACTGTACCTTGTTCAAGAGCAGATATGTATTTAAGAATTGTATTTGTGATAGTATACGTCAGGCAAGTTTTATTGGTGTTATATTTTTATTAAACAAACTGATAATATTTTTTTCCCCAAAATTATTAGTATTGACACTTTGCATGTGAAAGATTTAAGGGTTTTCTCAAGTTCCATAGGAAACTTTGAGGTAAAAATACAGGTTTCTGGAAGACTGGGCCTGTACTCTGTACTTGCCTTAATATAGAAAATTACATTCTGTGGTGTTTCACTGAGTGAAAATGATTCTTACTGAATGTGGAAGGGTCTGAAAATTTAAATCCTGTAAGAACAGCACAAGAATCTGAACGTGAAATATTAGTAATTAAAAAATACTAAAAGCCTCGAAAACGGTTCATTTTTTGAATAGACATTAAAAAGACTTAAAGATGGTGAACTGTTAAATTTGCTCTTAATTTTTCTAGACTGAAGCGCGCTGAGGTTAAAATATATTGTCAGAATAAACTAGGTTCACTTCATAAGCTGTTTTCAGGTTTTAAAATTATTTCTGTTACATAAATCCTGTCTGCATTTAAATAAAAAATCTCAAGTTTAGTTAAATCTTTAGTGGAGATCTGGTGTGCATGACGACTTCTTCATTTTACAGTCTTAGAAGTTTAATCTGTCTCTTCTTCTTGAAGGTTTTATTATATGATCTCCGGTCTAGTAATCCATTAATAGTCAAAGATCACCACTATGGCCTGCCTATTAAGTCAATTCAGTTTCAACGTCAGTTGGATTTAATTATCTCTGCAGATTCTCGAATCATAAAAATGTGGAACAAAGATACAGTAAGTGTTTTTATGTTGCTGCATTCAGATTTTTTAATTTTTACTTTTTGTTTGTTTGTTTTTTTTTGTTTTTCATGCAGCTTGAATAATAAAGCTGACATTCAGCATAGGAAGTTGGGTTTTTAATGTGTCCTAATTTACATAGCATTTTGTCCTGTCTCACTAAATAAACCAGCATCTGGAAAGTTACTCAACAGCCTGTCAGGTATAAAGATATAGTCTTAGGTATTTTTTTAATATATCGTAACTGTTCGTACATGTCTGCTTAAGATGCTTCTTTCAGTTGAAGGATTTAAACATAAAAAGTAGTATCTTAGCCATTGCCCTGGTTTGTGTATTTCTTACAGTGTGCTTGAACACACCCAGTTACGAGTTTTCATCAGAGAAAACATGGTCATTCCAATTCCCTGCTCAGAGAAGGGCTAACTTCAAAGGGACATCAGTTAGTTTATGACCTGTTAAAATCAGGTGCTGCTTCTTTTCTCAGAAGCCTGTTTGGATATTGAAGCAGGTACTATGAAAGATCCAAATAACAATGTGTATTATGCTGTATGAATGGAATTTATTGCAGTAAGTGACACCTTTATCCCTGCCTTTTGCACCTCTAAGTGAAATTGCAATCTCTAATTTTTCTAACAGTTTATTTCATTATATTACGTTGTTCTTTTTCTTATCTGTCAGTGAAATTTGCACAAAATATATTACCCCATGGATTCATAGTAATACTACTGCAACTTGGTTTGGTTTGAGGAGCTTCTTTAGTCATTGTATTCCTTCTAAAAGACATGCTCCATCTCTGCTTTTCTGGCTTTATAGTGAAACATATCAAGAGCAGTTGTAGTTTAGAGGCACTTTTTTCTGACTATTTCAGGCAGTTATTTCTCTATTGTTGTGCTTCTTCATGAACTTTCAACAGCCTCTCATTTTTTCTGTGATGGCAAGCAGTTTTTTGTAGGCTCCTCTGCAGTTATTTTTTATTGTTTAAAAGAGCAAATAAATTATTGGTGGTTATTTAAAACATCTGCAGTGGCCTCTCTCCATTTTTCCTAGGTATATATATTTACCTCACTGAGAATGAAACACTGTAAGGTTTGTCAGGTGGCCTCTGCAGTGGGAAAAGGGAGGGTTTCTTACTGCTGGAAGGCAAAGATAGCTTTGGACTCTTTCCTAGAGTATGTTCCAGCTGGCTCCACCTCTCCCAGATGTTGGTTCCTGACTATCTCTGGCTGGGAATCAACTGCAGAGGCAGACTGTGGGGTGGAGAGCATATGGCTTTGATACCAGAATAGCCCCATGCTGAGACGTGCCTTGGGGTGGGGAGCATGAGGCTTTTGTCTGCTAAGACTAGGGTGGGGGAGGACTCTTATTAATCATCGGGGAGAGACCAGAGGTGGGTGGGGTAACAGCATGTAACTGGGAGGGAAAGGAAGGGCCCAGAAAGGTAGGTGGGATTGCTGCAGGGAAAGAAAAAAGAGGAATAGGATCAAAATTTGCTCTGTTCCTGTCCCTCATTTAGAACCATGTAGGCATGTACTCTCATGCTTCAGGTTCTGTGGCCCAGTTCTTAGAGACTCTTCCTTTACTGGCTGTCTTATGTGTTGGCTTATACGAGCACCTGTATTTTGTCTGGATTTTTCAGACTCTGTTCCAATTCTTATTTTTTGAGAATGTTGTTTCCTGCTTTTACCTCTTTCTTAAATAACCTTTATAACTTTAATTCTGATGTAAGCTAGATACCTCTGGATGCTTTTACTACTTTTATCTTATATTTAGACCTCTTTAGAACTGAGTTTATAAATTAAAAATAAACTGCTGAACTATATTTCATTTCATGTAGACACGAGCAGGGTGGAAGAACCAAGCTCCAGAATCAAATTCCACTCCCAATCCATCATTTCAGCTAATGATACTTAGCAAAATAAAATTATTCAAAATTACCACATTCAGATTTGAACAAAATGAGGGTTACAGTGACAGTGTGCCAGGAACTTATGGACCTCACTCCCAGCTCCTTTTGTATAAAATGAAGGAAATCTGACACATACATTTTCAACACAGAAGTGTGAGCTGAGAAATTAAAGGAGCCTCTGTACATTGTTGTGTCTTCAATAACCAGTAGGCTACACTTCCTTGTAAGAGATCGGATCAGAGACAGAATACAATACTGGGTTCCTTGTGTTCAGATATTTTAATCACATTTGATTGTTCTGCAAAATTTGTTCCATCTTCATTCTGTCATATTTCTTAGCTTATATAATGACTATTCTTAATTTTTAGTTTTAATAAATTTAATTATATTTTTGTGAGTTCTTTATAATATATTTTCTTCCTACAATTTCAGGGGAAGATATTTACTTCAATGGAGCCAGAATATGATATCAATGATGTCTGTTTGTATCCAAATTCAGGTACGTTAGATATATTAATGTCTTGCTAAGTTCAAAACGGAAAGCTTGTGTTAACTCACGCTCTGGTCTTTTTTTCTGTTTAGGTCATTTGAATTAGATCTACTTTTCTCCTTATGACAGAGCTAGGAAAAAATGCTTATTTGTCAGATAATGTCATTGTTTCCTCTGCATGTGTATTAAATCGGAGCCTCTTCATAGTTAGAATCTGCTGTGCTGTCAATGGAGTGATTGACCTCTTTTGCTCTTTCAAGTATCTGAAGTGTTCCGTTTCATAAGAATAGGAATTTTGGCCTTTTGTCTCAGCTAAGTCCCAGATGAGTTAGAGCTTGCTTTCTAGAGCTAGGAAAAGTATCTATATAAGTTTACAAATTTACAAGTGTTTACAACTATTTGATCTTTCCTTGTTTTAGATACAGAACTTACTGTGCCCTCCTTTAGATTGAATACTTTGGTTTTCAGTGTAGATGAAGTGCACATATTTGCATGGGTTTTGTGACTTTTCAAATTTGTTGCATCTCATAACATTATGTTTAAAGGTCAAAACTGAGGATCGATTTTAAGCAAAGTTTCCAGAACCTACCTTATGAGTAAAAATATTTTATAAAATGGTGGTTGTATGTGCACATCTGCTTTGGTTGTACCTCAGATTACAACTGGCCTTAATTTTCCCTGCTTGATCCGGGTTGCTTAGTTCTGAACTACTATGTGACACCTACTTTATTTTTTAGAAAGCAGTACTGAAAAAGATGAAATAAGAACTGGGGCCACTGGGGTGGCACAGGGCAAAATTCTTGATCCAATGCCTGTATTGCAAACTCTGCTATTATCTTAATTTTAGAGAGAGGTAGCAGTGAAGACAGAGTGACTTGGATTTTTATTCATCCTAGCAGCTTAAATTCAAGATTGTAGATAAGTGAGTTTGAGATTTCGAACGAGTTAAAACTTATCTTGACTCTTTTGCCAACTTCAGTTAAGGATGTGTCTTTTTTCTGTGTGTGTGTGTATAAGATGAGCACTTAAATACTGATGTTGAGATGGTGGGCATTTTTTACCTTCTGCAGCAGCGAAACTGTCTGCAGGACCTTGCTGATGAACATACTAACTTACTTCCATGCTGCTTATGTTTAGCCCCCTCTGAAACACAATGGTGTTTCACTACTTAGGAATTGGACTAGGTTTTTCTGAGCCCTCAAAGTCATTGATAGTGTGTTTATTTGTGTTCCATATTTTTTTTTTTTTTTTTTTCCCCAGAACAGTAGAAGCCTGCTAAAACAGGGATTTTATGGCATGGTGCTCAGGGTACATCTCATGTGCCCTGGTTGCATGTATGGGTTAATTTGGGTGTATTTGAGAATAACTGTGTGGTAACAGCGTGAACTGTGCAAAACGGAGGTAGACAAACTTGAACTCTTCTCATCCATAGTGGCTACAGAGAGAGGTAGTTGGAGTGAATTATCTGTAGTGTTTCATCCAGGTTTCACTTTTGATGAGTTTATTGTCTTGATCCAGAAGATAACCCAGGAGAGAATTACCAGCTATGTAGCATTGATAATGAAGGGCTCATGACAGGGAATGAACCAGAAGTTACTTAACAATGTAGAATCTTAGTGTAATTTAGATTGGAAGGGACCTCTGGGGGACATATGTTTCCTGCTGAAAGTAGTGCCAAACTTCAAGTTAGACCCAACTTCGAAGTCTGATCAGGTGACTCAGGTCATAACCAGTCAAGTTTGAATATCTGCAGTGTTGGATATTACTCAACTATGGATGCTCTATAGCCTCTGTGGTATGTAGACATGTCTTAAGTGCTTTTGCAGAAAGTATTTTCATAACGCTCTGCAGGAAGAATCTTCTAGCACAAAGAATTGAATGTACATATGTCCCTAATGTTGCTTATGGGACATTATGTTTCTGTGATTTAGATTGTCCATTCCAGTCCTGTGTCCCGTATCTCCTCCTTAAGTGAGTTCTGCTTTTCGTATTCTTTCTTCAGCCATGTCTGTACCAGGGCAGGTTGATATCTTTTGGTAAGTACTATTGTGGTATGAAATTAGGTTGTGTTTTATAATCATATGGAGGCCAAGGGGAAAAACTGGGACATGTTACGTTGGAAATTAAGAGATGGTGCATTGCATGTTTGTCATAAATACTGTTGCTCCAGGATTTAAGATGTCTAGCACCACCTCATGCTCATTCAGAATTTATAGAATAATAATGATTGAACATCTGAAAATAAGGAAATATTTTCAGTAATATGAGTTTGCAGTTGTGGAAAACTGGAAATACAGTAGAAGTACCAGTATGGCTATGGCTCAGTGATGTCATTGTTGCTCCAGATCCAATTTTCAGAGCACCACTGCATGTTCCTGAAGCCAGCATGGCGCAGGAAACCCAAGAGATCTTTGCCTAGCTTGTGTTTTAACACTTCATGTGAAACTGCTGCTCTGAAAGCCCGTACCCTAATCTCACCCTTATGAAATAGTTTTAACACTGTGTTGTTATAATTATTAAAAAAAAAAAAAACAAACCACAAAAACCTAAAAAAGAATTGGAAAGTGAAACTACATTGTAACAAAGCATTCTGAAATATTTCTGAAATAGTGGCTTTGTTAGTGTACAAGAGAAGAGCTACGGGTGTCATCTATCTGGTCTTCTGTAAGGCCTTTGACACAGTACTCCACAACATTCTTCTCTCTAAATTGGAGAGATGTGGATTTGATGGGTGGACTGTTTGGTGGATGAGGAATTGTTTGGATGGTCACATCCAGAGGGTAGTGATTAATGGTTCAATGTCCAAATGGAGATCAGTGACAAGTGGTGTCCCTCAGGGGTCCATACTTGGGACCAGTACTGTTTAATATTGTCATTGATAGCATAGACAGTGGGATTGAGTGCACCCTCAGCAAGTCTGACACCAAGCTGAGCAAGTGGTTCAGTTGACACACCTGAGGGACGGGATGCCATCCAGAAGGACCTGGAGAAGCTGGAGAAGTGGGCCAATGTGAACCTCACGAAGTTCACAAAAAGGCCAAGTACAAGATCCTGCACCTGCATCGGGGCAATTCCCAGTATCCGTACAGACTGAGGGATGAAGGGATTGCGAGCATGCCAGCTGAGAAGGACTTGGGGGTACTGGTGAATGACAAGCTGGACATGACCCAGTAATGTGCGCTTGCAGCCCAGAAAGCCAACTGTATCCTGGGCCGCATCAAAAGAAGCATGTCCAGCAGGTCAAGGGAATTGGTTTTGCCCCTCTGGTCCCGTGAGACCCTTCCTGGAGTCCTGTGTCCAGCTCTGGGGCCCTCCTGTACATGACAAACATGGTGCTGTTGGAGCAGGTCCAGAGGAGGACCACAAAAATGTTTGGGGGGCTGGAACACCTCTCCTGTGAAGAAAGGCTGGGAGAGTTGGGGTGGTTTAACCTGGAGAAGAGAAGGCTCTAGGGAGACCTTATTGTGGCCTTTCAGTACTTAAAGGGGGCATGTAAGAAAGATGGGACAGACTTTTTCATGGGGTCTGTTAGGACAGGACAAGGGGTAATGGTTTTCAACTAAAAGGGAGTAGATTTAGTCTGGATATAAGGAAGAAATTTTTTACAATGAGGGTGGTGAGGCACTGGCATGGGTTGCCTGGAGGTGGTAGATGTCCCATTCCTGGAAGTGTTCTAGACCAGGTTGGACGGGGCTCTGAGCAACTTGATGTAGTTCAGATGTCCCTGCTCGTTGCAGCGGGGTTGGACTAGATGAACTTTAAAGGTCCCTTCCAACCCAAACTATCCTATAATCCTATGATACATGATAAACTGAATCAATGTAACGTGAATTATTCCTTTTTAGTAGTTTTGTGGGAGTTTTGTTACAGTTTGTTTTTTTTTAAATTATTTTACCAACCAGCTCCAGTATTACTGCCTTTCATGGGAAGCAAACCCTTGTGTAGCTTTGACTAAACTACATGATGACAAACTTCAGTGGATCTCATAAACTAGTTTTGAATCTCTTTTCTCTGATCACACATGCACAGAATGGGGTTAGTGGAAAAATGTTTACCACTTACTGAGTAGCCTTGACTCAACTTCGGTTAAGTTGTAGAATATAAATGAAACTTAACAGCATTTTCAGTGTGTAGAAATCTGTGCCTCATTTGTTTCAATTATTGTAAACATTTTTTTTTAATTAAAAATGTATGTTTTTTAAAAACTGCTTTTCCCATTTGCTGCCGCATCATACTCCTGTTTTCAGTCCTTTAAATTGATAGTACTGTATTGCAGACATCTTTTCAAAGATGGTCTTACTAAAATCTCTTTTCTGAAAAAAGATTCTCACTTATTTTCCTTTTAAAGTGATCAAGCTAGGCTGCTGTATAGTTTGTTAGGGTGTGGTCTCTTCCCATAAAAATTGGTTAAAATTTAACAAGCTGAAACAATGAAAATGTGTGGAGTAGACTTCTCCACTCACAGCGATGTTCCTTTTTTTTTTAATTCTTTTATTTCCCCTGTAGTATACGCCCGCCCATGTACTGTTCTAAAGTCTGTTTTTTCCCTCCTTTAATTATTAGTGGAACACTCTTAATGAGGAGGTTTTGCCTTCACTGTCATCTTTGAAGCACCTGCAGAATTAATTTCTGTCCTTTCATCTGTAGTGATTCATAGTCAGTCAGTGGAGAAGTGGTTTGTCTCCTGAAATAATAGCGAGCATGCTGATATGTTAAGGGAGCGTGTAATCTGTATACTGTACTATAGTATATTGTGTATGTTTGTGTATATATATGTATATACTATAAATTCTTGCTTTTTCGTTAAATTGTCTGCAAACCTTTCCAGGTATGGTTTTTAGCCTCGGTTTGCTGACTCAGCTTTCACAAATTTCTTGCTTTGCCAGGAAAGTAAGCCCACTTTTTTCTGACATTGTAAGTCCAGCTGCATTGTGTACTTTTAATAAAAGGATTAGGTAGGAAGGATTACTCCACCCATGTTAATTGCGTTCCTCTAGTTGGGTGTAAATTATATTTCTACCCTCTGGGTGTGTAGTAATTGACCCAATTATTCATAGTCTCAGTGGCATATGTTACAGTACTTTTAGATCAGAATGTTATCTAACTTGATTGCTCTTTTCTTCTTCGTATTCCATCTCTTGTATTACCTGGTGATCAGCTATGTTGGAAAGACAAAATTGAGATAAATGTAAAAGAGTGTATGCCAAATGTTCTTACTACTCTTGTGTAGAAGGAAATTGAGAGTATTTCTCATTTTGAACTTACATGAAGTCTTGTGGCAGTTGAAGATTTTCCATGGATTTTAGTATTTCTACAGTAGCTTTTTATATTCATAGTATTTACAACCCTTATTCATGGTGTTTCTTAGGTATATGCATAGATACTTCAAATTTTACATTTGCCCCAGTTAGCTAATATCACTAATATTACTGCATTTGAAGCCACAATATCCTGTCATTTTGTGTTGAGAAGCTACTGGTGCGTTGATTTCCCAAGATGAAATATGAATAAAGGTGTAAACCATGTTAAAATGTATTACTTTATTTAGGCTATAGGTGTGTGTTTAAAACAAAAAAAAACCAAAACAAAACAAAACCGCCTTGTATTAATAATACAATTTTATGCCCAAGTCATGTTTTAAGTGCAATACTAACTGGGTTTGTTCTAAACAGTATTACAAGATGAACTATTTAAATCTGTTATGAAAATTGGCAGCCCGCAGTTGTCAGGACTTGGTGTTGCATGAAGTGATGCTGAACAGTTAAGATAGAGGACAAAAGGGGATGAATATGTAGGAAGCAAAGCTTTGTTAACTGTGCTGCTATCAGACCTTTATTTCCTTAGCATTTGATGCAACAATTTGTTAGCTGTTCCATTGCAGGCAATAAATACATTACCTGTAGTTCATACAGCATATAAGGGGTGCAAACCCCTCCTCATGTCACCTATGAAGGGTTCTTTTCGTACAAATACTCAGGTTGCTATTCTAATTTTGTTTGTTTGTTTGTTCTAGCAAATTTTCCATTTTTTCCATTTCTTTTCCTGGAAAGGTATTTTAAATCATATGTACAAATTTACTTCCTGTGAATTAAATGCCTCAAGTATATGTATTTTAAAAAAAAAAAAATCGTTTTATCCTCTTGTGACCAGTATATTTAAATGTGGAAATCTCTTTTTAGGAATGCTAATGACTGCCAGTGAAGCCCCTAAAATGAATATCTATTATATACCAGTAAGTAATACAAATTGTTGCTAATAATGCTCTTTTAAAACTCAGTTGATTGGTGCCATTCAGGTGTTCATGTTGGAATATTGCTTCTGCAAATTCACATCGACATTCTCTGACTTTTCATGATAGAATAAATTGATGCTAATGATTATTTATTTATGTAATGTTAAATGTTAATTAAATTACTAGAAGAACAGCCTGGAATTTGCCTTTTGCTGCCAGTTCCAAAACTGGCTAGTGGCAGTAGGAAATTCAAGTGGAGCTTGGCTGGAAAAAGTAGTTCTTTGATAGCTGATCAGAAAAGAATTCCTAAATAGGGACTATATAGCTTACTTTGAAGATAATGATTTTGCTTTGTTGTGAAATATTTCATTACTCTTTAATATGTGGTATATAGTGACATAGTCATGACAGTAAATATTCCTCTCTGTTCTGGCAAAGGAATGTTATTGTGTGTCTTCAAATACAGCTTCTGCTCAATGTCCTACTTGAATTGCAGCTATTAACTTGGGAAGCTCTTCACTTGAATGGCTTAACTGTAGGTTAGCTATAAGTTTTATCTCTGCAGGTTGGTTTTAGGGAGACTTAACAGCAAGCCTTCTGATGTTAGGGAATGGTACAGAAAATTACACCTGCATTTCACTCTTGTTTTTTGATTATACAGCGCATTCACTAGGGCTTTTTTTGGCCTTGTAGGAGACAAATAGTAGGCTATATGTGAACGTTACGTGCAGAATAACTGACCACCCTCTAAAAATACTTACACTTCTTCTTAAGTAATTTTATTCACATTCTGGACAAACTGTAATGTTTGTTTATTTTGAAATATATTTTTAAGTGTTTTTGAAATCAGCCAGGAAGTCTTAATTCAAATAGTCAATTTCAAGTTAATTTAAATTTAGTTTTCTTTAGTTTATTTCTGGATCATCCCTCCTACCCTGTATGATCTTGATTACAGTTAAGATGGAGATTCATCAGTTTATTTTTCTTTGTGGAATGGACACTATATAACTGTTGTATGTACGTGTCTGAATACAACAGTATACCCCTCTAAACAATTCTGTGGTCTGGTTATATTTACTTCTATTACTAGATTTTTGCATTTCAAGAAAGGTAAAATTTTATACATGAATTCTTTGCGTGTCATTTATGTCAGGTTGTTCTTCACATGTAAATTACCTATTTCCCTAATTCAACTCTAACCAACTTACATTTTATTATCTGGAGCTGTTCCATGCTTTGGATAACAAAGAGTGGAGGGACAAATATTTTTGTATTTAAGACAAAGTATTAGCTGTAGTTAGAAGCTGAACACTTTGTTTCTATTTACCTTGTCCTTTATAAGGTCTAGAGAGTAGCTCTTCAAGCATTTTTTCATCTATCGTCTTTTTAATTAATGGATTGGGGAAGACAAACTCCCATATTTTCAAAGTCTGAGTTTTTAAAACTTGAATGGACTAGTTACTCAATTTAAGTAATTCGGATGGAAAAAGCATTCCTTCTGTCACTAAGATTCAGCTCCTCTCTGAAAATTGTGCACTGAGATTTTTTTTTTTTATGCAGGTGTGCATGATACATGAACTTTACAGCTATAGTACATTAGAGGTGCATTTCCAACATTGCCACTTAGCCAAAAAATTATTTCATTGTCTTGATTGTCACGACGAATGAATGTTTGTTAGAACTTGTTCTAGCCAGTATTATTTTGAGTATTCCTGCTCATGTTATAAATCAAAATCAAAAGTACCTATTTTTTTACTCTCTCAAAAATCTGACTCTTGTAGAATCCTCTGTGAATTCTGAATTCATGTTTCTGAAGTCAGATAATTAATTTTTAGCTAAGAACTATAAGCACTTTATATTAGATCTCAGATCATACTTAACAGACATTACTGCAAACCTAAATATTGACTAATACTATCTAGTATTTTTGCAGCATGCAGGCTTTTCCAATGAAAATTAACACAAATCTTTACTTAAACCGTCTTCCTTTGTCACCACTCTGTGATTACTGGTACCTGAGTCTGCCTGAACTTGCTTGGATCGTACCTTTTAATGGGTTTTACGTTCACAGTGACACATGAGTATACAAAAGATGAGTCGCAAGTTACATTAAAGCATAAATCAAAATATGAGTTCTATTTTGGAAATACTGTTGTGTATAAGGCAATCATTAAATTCACTTTTTGAATAAGGTGAACTTCTTCATTTTGCATCAGCGGCTTTGAGTTTGAAGGCTGCTTGAAGATACCTTAAATACTGGCATGACGTTTTTTAGTCAACAATCTGTAGTTCAGTTCAAAAGATGGAATGCTTATTTTAAACAATAGAAAAGCTAAAGATAGTAAGAAGTTACTTTGAAATAGAGACAGAAGTCTCATACTCTAGTAACTGGCTTTTTTACCCTGTCTGCCTTTTCATGGGCAAGGCTGAAGGGGCTGGCACAGATAGTGTTGTATAATTGAAGGGTTTCTTACTGCATTTCCTAAAAATCCAGTATGTAGCTCACTAAGTCTGTTTTGGTTGGCTGTTTTGTTTTTTTTTTTTTTTTAATCTCCTTTTAAATGAAGAAAACATAAAATGGAGAAATCATGTCAGCCTTAAGCTGCTCCAGGGCATTTGTTATTAAGGAAAACTCCATGTTATTAACGCGTTCATGTTACAGTTTTATTCCTTGATCTTTTGAGCTAGTTATTTGACCTCAGAGATGCACACCTGTCCTTTGGTTTTTGTGTCAGTAGATTGTTAAGACGTAGGTTTTTTCCGTCCTTGGAACACTGAGTAATTTCCTTGCACAGGCAAAGAAGAATTTAGTTGCATATGTCTTTGGAGCAAAACTTTAAAGAACTAGTGATTTGCTCTGCTACCTGGTCACTTGTCATAGTCTTGTTTTCTGGCTTTTTCTAAGAACTAGGATTCAGTGGTTTTCGAATGAATAGCTTAATTTTCTGTTTGTTTGTTTACTTTGAGATAGATGTGAGTACTACTAAAAATGTGCTCTCTGTTTTTGAGATGTTGACAAGAACTGAGTTACAATTTTTGAATTCCACAACAGAATAAATGCCTGGGGGGGAATGCTACTACTACAAAGGACCGTTGTGTTTCAGAGCACTTGGAAGTACTTCTGTGTAGATAGAATCCATTGATTGCTCTAGCTCCACATTACACTGTAGTGCCAGTACTTAGTCTCTTTTTTTTTAATCTTCATTGCAGCACCTACAGGGAATTACCATGACTGTGGTCAAGCAGCATACTTAATCTCAAATGTATGGTGCTGTGCTCTAGTCCTCTAATTTACAACATAAGAAAAAAAAAAAAAGCTTCAGTCAGAGTCTTGCAGAACAGGAGCACATATGTACACGGATGGGTGCAGACAGACCCAGCATCCTCTGTCCTTGATTGGAGTTGGCCAGACAGTGTAGGATTGTGCCCAGCCTCATATACCCTGCCTCTCAGCAGGTTTTATTAGTGTGGGCATAGTGCTATGCTAACACAGCTACATGACTTGTGAACTAGAGCTGGCTCGTGTCCGGCCAGCTTGGAGTACGGTCTGACTGAGCTCATGTCTGACTGAATTATCTGTGTACATGTGCCCATTCTCTCCATTGTTAATGCCAAAGCTAAATTTCCATTGCAAAACCAAAAAATGACTGTCTCTTGAACTTCAGGATTATAAAAGAGTTGACAACGGGTATCATAATATTGTCTGTAAATGAAATGGCATGCATCAGCTTTTCCTGCAGAATTTTCAACAAGATAGGTATGACATTTGAGACTAGGAATGTCTGAGAAAACGATGTGTTTCTTACAAAAAAAAAAAAAAAATCAGTGCAGTTGTTTCTTTTGTGTGCAAAGCTGTTAAGTAGAGCGAAAAGAAGGTGATTTTTGGTTTACTAGAAAGGACAGGCAGGTTTGCTTTTAAATGGCAAGAAGATGCCTTATGCAGATACACAGTGCAGAGTGAGTAAAAGCCAAACTGAATCTGATCATTAAAATGAAATGTTTGTTTTACATAGGTAACATCTTGACTGGCTTAGCTTAGAGACTTTGTTTTTGTTTTATTTTGTTGGGCTTTAATGAGGGCAAGTGCCTCTGACTGGAATTGGGCTGTTTGCCAATAGTTTAATAGTTAACTTGCAGTTTATGCAAACATTTGGAACCTGCTTCTTGCCAGCTGGCTTCCTGGTATATCACTTTGATGTGTGCCTCGGGAAGGTTGAAATGAAAGTTGTGTGTGCCTTGGGATACTTCTCAGACTACTGACTCAGAAACATAAGTTGAGTCAATAGTGCAACTAGGTCCTGGCTAAAGAAGTGAAGAGAGGAAGAAGCTCCACTGACACATGGTGGTCCACTGGCCTGGGATCTAAGATGAGCTGGATTTTCTTAAGTTTAATTGAGGTTGTCAGCTTCCATGACACGTAATGTTCTCTTTTCAGGTGGTACAGAAAAACCCCTACGTATTAGCTCCTGGATGCTGTGGGTGGAAAGTAAAGGGCATAGGTGTTATTTATTCTGAGTGTTTACTACTGCTTACATGAACATGTCTGATCTTAGCACAGACATTTCAAATCAGTCCTGTCTCCTTTATTGGACTTGAAACTTTGGGCTACATATACATACTGAAACTGAAACTTTTTCTATTCATTAGGCTGTTAAAAGAAGAGAGCAATTAAGCATGTAATTAATTGAGTGTAATATTCTGTGTTCTGGATTTTTTTTACTTTCCTGCAGTCTTGGCAGAAAACTCCCTGTTGAGGCTAGAAGCAATGTACTTTTGGTGTAGAGAAGATATTAAGCTCTTTAAGAAAAAATAAATCCTGGAGCGTCTCTGGCTTCTTTTCAGGTGGTTTTGGAAAATCATTTGGTATCCTAGCACTCTCCTAGTTTAGGGTTGTTGGAGTTATAAACTGGAAATGTTTCAAGGGCAAGTATTTCTTGCCTACTCAATGATTCACTTTCTCCAAGAATATCTTTATAATGGGTCTGGTTTCTAATACAATACCTGCTCTGGATATGTGGAGCTCTTTATTGCTAGAAGTATTTATTAATTTTGTCCTCATCAAATTGAGTGGCTTTTCAACTAAAACAGCCATTGCTGGTACTTTCCTTTCATATATGCTATTTTAAACGATTTAATTTCTTTTTTTAGGTCCTCTACTTGCCTGGTTTAATTACTCTTTATCACCATCTTTGTTTTGAATATGCCTCAAAAATGCTTATTCTTGAAAAAAAGATTTAGGGAAAAAGATTTTTAGAAAAACTGTAGGAAAAGCTATTTTTTCCTTAGTAGTTAACCTTGAAATAACATAATTGCAGATAACAGCACCAAATCTTACTAGCTTATATGTTTTCATTTAATTCACTGGATATTTGATGAAACAAATCTGTAGAGTGAACTTGTACTGAAGGAAATACAAGTGAAGGCAGTTTTTTTTAAGACCTTATTTCACCCCCTTTATTTCTTTCTGGATGCTAGTTTGGAACAGTCCTGGATGCTAATTTAAGGATGGACATGCTCTGGTTTGATTGTAGGCTTCCAGGTTAGCTGCTTCTAAGCCTACTTGTGACTGAGTTGACCAGAGTTGTGTTTCGTTCACTCAGAGAAAGCATTTATTTGAAATAGGTTAGTATTTTCTGTCAGTCTGGTGATAGAGTGCTCTCACTAGTTCTGTACAAGCAGTTATGTTCATCAGATATCTATCTATACAGTCTGTCATTTTTCAGTTTAAAAGATGTGGGAGGTTTCTCATGTGTGGCGTGCTCCACACTTACCGCTACAGTCACAGCCTTTCAGAACAATTTTATCCCTCTTAAGACTTACTTTCTCATCCTTTCATTATTTTGGGTTCTACTAACTCTTTTTTCCTCTTGGGTCTTTATATGGTGGGGATACAGTTAGAGAAAAACACCTCTCCACACCTTGTACTTCATGCCCTTAAGACCAATGTTCTGTATAGTCAGCTGTCGTTGAGATGTTTTATGGGTGCTGATAGAGTTACAGCAAGATCTTCTGAACTGATTTTTGGCTTCTGCATGGTAAAAGTTATGAAGCAAATGATGCAATTCTTTTTATATTTGTGGCTGGCATTTTGACACTAATGGAACAAGATTAGGACTAGAGTGTGAGATTTTGATTTATTTTAGGATGTTTTCATGTGTTCTGATTGGCAGTATTAGGTAATTCTGGATTAATGCTGCCTCAGCTGTCTTCTTGAAGATCGTATGATGATGCTGTATTTTTTAGAAGACATTTGTTCATTTCCTGCAATGTAGCTCTTATCTAAGAAGTTTTAGATAAAGTGGAAAGCAACTGTGAAGCTGAATTGTGCTAAGAGATTTTTTTTCTGTCCAGAAACAATATATAGTATAGAAAAAATGTTTCATTCCCTGGGGGAAAAAAAAATGTTGTAAAATAAAAATATAGTAGTTGTGACATAAAATGAGAAATGTTGGTTTTGACCTTAGTTTGCTCATTTTGAGAACTGTGAAATGACTGAAAAGCAGTGCTGTTAAGAAGTAGCATGTTATGTACTTTGGGGCTGCCACGTGTGAAAAGAAAAAACCTCCCATTAACAAAAAAGACACTTCAGTGCATTTTTGGCCTTTAAGCTAATTCTGAGTTTTGGTATATCAGTCTTTCAGAACTGTGTTTTCCATCCAGAACAGTCTAATCCTTTACACAGAAAATTGTGCAAACAATATAAAAAGAATGTCTGGTGAATGATGCATTACCTATCTCACAGTATTTAGAAGCATAGGAAAGAAGTTGTTTATCTTCACAAACAGAAATGTGAGCTTCCTACTTTTAACCTAAACACTTTCAAACTGAAAAATAACATGCCAGGCTTATTCCCAACAAAGGATATCCTCCATTTCCCATGCACTGGCTGAGAGACACTGTACCACTTATCACACATATATAGAAGGAAAACATTAACGTGCGATAGTCAGGAAACAATTTCTGATCTTCCTGTAAAGCTTGGTTTAGATGTTTTTTCGTGCTGATGATGTAGTAGGTCAACATTATGTATAGATTATGAAGGTATATGATCCCTGCTTACTGCTGCTGTGGATGATAGCATGATAGGCAGCACTTCATTATCTTTTTAATAGAGAACAGCATGCTGACTGTTAAGTCTATACTTCCTTATAGTTTACATCATACCCTTCATAAAGCAAAGGAGAAAACTCTTAAAAGTAGTTTATTTTCTGAGTTGTACCAGGTGATTGCTCTGCCAGTTGATAGACTCACATGTTTTTTAGTGTTGTGACTGCTTCTTAAGCAGTTGGTAGTATGGGACCCTTTGTTCTTGAGTTTCTATCTTAAGAACAGGTTTTGAGGGGGGAATGTACTCCCCTTTTTAAGTGGTAAAAAATTAAGCCTTGAGTATCTGAAAGATAATTTTATTCCTTAAGTTGCACTTGTTCCTTCATTTGGGCCATCTATTCACCTGGTTTCTGAAAATTTAGAGGTGCCGTTGCTCAGGTTCAGTCAGTGAAGAGAGAAGCAGTCACAGATAATGAAAAGATGTAATTGCTGAAAGGAAGGTTTGTACTATACTGTGGTTTATCAGCATGTAATAAGAATTAGTGTCTTTTTTAGCTTTTGGATGAAAAAAGACAAAACACATGAGAATTTTCTCTATTTCTAATTTTAACTGTTTCATTATATTTGAAGGCAGAGGCAAGTGAGTCTTGTGGCTTCTCTGTATTGTCATCTGTGCTGCACTCAGTGATGAATCCAATGTGTGTAAGATACGATTACTTTATATAAAACTAGTAGCAAAGTTGTGAGGATTTGAGATTTCTATCCACAAACCTGAGAGATAAATAAAACCATCAAATACATGAAAGCTTTCAAGTATATATTTGAAAGATGTTTCCTACTCAAAGAAAATTATTTCCTAAGTTACATAAAATTTCTTCTCTCTAGCATTATTCTCTATAAAGAGTACATTGGTTTATGCTGAGGTTATCTTCGTTATCTTGTCTGGAGGAGTTGCATGTTCCCAACAGGTAGTTGCCTTTCCTTCCCTTTGTGTAGTCTGGCAGTAGTTGTATAAATTCACAGAGCAGTCTTCCTCCCAGGTTTGCAAAAAGCAATTAAGCTGCCATAGCAGGGAGTTATTAGAGGCTCACACGTTCCTAGATTTCCTGTAGTTTGTCAGTTATGTAAGGTAGATGTACCGCTGGATTTGCTATTACGTTTATATCCATAGCATCCCTCACATTTCCCTAAAATGCAGGTCATCCTCTGAACTCCAGTAAGTTTTGTTTTCATGACTATAAAGACATTTACAGTGTAATGTTCCTTGACACCTGGCTTTGTGCTATGAGATCCCTGTTGTTCCCAGCCATTTAAAAGCATTAGAGACAAGTCCCTGCACAGTGTGACAGTTGGTAGTTTTCCTGTCCCATCAGACAAACAGAGAAAGGGGCTTGCCAAGATTCTGCATTGCTGGATTATGCCAGTTCTTACTTGTTAATTTAGATAGCAATCAGAGGCTATCATGTACATACTAATATCAACGCACATGTTACTCTCATCTATATTAGTGGTGGAAGTTTTGTCCATTGATGGCCCATGCCCTTAGTATTGCTAGAAATGCTATTATATTTTGAGAAACAGATTTCTGACCATGTTGGTACAGGTAGAAGCTGTGTAGAAGTTCTCTCCTTGTGTAAGAAAAAGGCCAGGGCAGTTAAAGTCTCCCACTTGCTTTGCCGTGCTTGTCTCCCCTGCAGACACAATTGTAAATGCAGGGGGAGAGCTTTGCAAGGGATTTATTTGAAGAGTATTGTAATGGGGTGGGGGGTTTTTTGTTAGATTTCATGTGAAAAGCGGAGGTGTTGTGTTTGTGAGGGAAGTTGTGCTGGCTTGGTTACACTGAGTCACTGAACAGTAAATTGGCTTTGTGAAGGCTCTAACGAATGCCAGAACCTATGCAAAGGAAATGTTAAGAGTACGTAGTCAGATGTGGTAGGGAATGGGAGGTGTGGATGGCCAAAGTAAAATGTGATTGCTGCTTTTTATTGTCGGCAAGGCATTAGATCAGCTGATCATACTTGATCTGCACCTTTTTTTTCATGGCTAAAGAAACAAACCATCAGCAGATGTTTGCAGGTAAATAAATCCTGTGGAATGAGCTTCAGCTGAACTGATTGCACAGTATTTAAATAACTTACCTAAATGCCTCAATTATTACACCAGATATGCTATAAAAGCTGTTGTATTGGAATAAGAACAGACTTTGGGGAACTTTTAATTAATTTCCAGGTGAAATTTATGGGAAAGTGCTTGAAGCTGGTCATGCTTGTAACATATGCTTTGAGAAGCCACTCTTTTCTTACCTCTTGAGCTTCATTTGATTAGTTGACTTAATGTGAAAGTAGTGGGTTCTTGTACTTCAAGTTTCTGTCTATTTTTCTGACCTCAAATTGTCTCAGCTCCAATTGTCTAAAGACCTAAAACGTGTAGGAACTCTCATAAATAAAAAGATTCATAGCAAGAGTGACGAGTGTTTATCTTTTATGTATGTCAGCATGTCAGAACATGATAGGGACACTGGTGAAAGCATCAGACTCCTTACTCTTACTGCCACAGCTCGTAAGTTACGGTCTTGAGAAGTGTCCCTTTTTCTTCCTGTCTTGTGAGGAGCTATTCTTATTTATAATTTTAAGGTATAACTTTCTTTGCTGAAAAATTATTTGCTGTTCATATCTTGGAGGGATATATTTTGTTCCCAACATTATATAATTATTATCTTCCTCCTGTCTTTTTTTTTCGCCACCATTATGAACAACAGGACAGTTGCCTCCTTTGAAAGATGGTGGTTTCACCAAGAAGACACTCACAATGAGAGCAGACCTGCGACTGGTTATCTGACTGTAATGCCTGTCAGATCAGAGAAGATGAGATTTAAAAAAACCCACCACTACAAAGCCAAACTGCTTAGGATTAGAAAAAGAAGTACTTACTATCTGATAAACTACCAGGGCATAAAGATTTAGTATCTCATTCCTAGAAGATGTATGCAAGTTCCTGCAGCAGTTTTTGTTTAACACTGGGAAGATCTTAAAAGCAATGTTTCCTTTAACATGCTCTCTAAGGAGTAAAACCTCCAAATTGTTGATTTGGCAGCTTATGTAGCAGAGTGAAAGGTAGGAAAACCAAGCTCTCTGATTAATGAATCTGCCAAAAATGTCTGGATGTGCTGGATTTAGTATGAGAGAAAGAGCCAATTCATTGTATAGTTCAGTGAAATTTATGAGTGTGTGGGCTTAAACCCAAACACAGTGCTCTTGTCAGTACTGTGCCGAAAAGGAAGAATGTTCTATTCAGTCTCTTTTGGTCATACCTCTACTCCAGTGAGCTACTTGATGGTTGTAAAAGCATCAGATCTACACCATATAATGTATGGTGAATGAAAGCATGAAACTACAAAAGATGAAAATATGTGGGAAGTTTGTTTGGTGTTTATTCCCCAAACCCATTTAATTTAGAGAATTAAATAATTTTATTCTGTACTTTAAATGGAATTACTCATGAGATTAGCAGAGGACAACTGGAGTTGATTGTAGAACATTCATAGGGAGAAAGTAGATTAGAAAGGAATGGCAGAATAAAATTCAAAATCACAAATTGGTTGGAGCATGTTGACTGCAAAGGGAAACACTGTAGTTGGAAATGTAGTAGACAAACATAACAAGGTAACGTGATCCCAAGGCTCCCTTCTAACAGGAGCTAATCTCCTGGGCTCACTGAAACTCTTGAGCTCGGTAGGACTGGAGCCCAAAAGCATTGAATCAAGAATGGAGACCCGCAACTTTTCACGTCTACAAACTAGAAATAATCCTTCTGATTTTTGAGAGTTACCAATTGCAACTGATGTAACCTTGACTGTGAATGAGGTGCAACAAGGTGTTCTTGCTTTCGCCTTTTCAATGCATATAGATGGAAACTTTTCAAAGTTATTACATATTGAGATCTCTCTAATTCTTAAAATTAGAGAACAAAACATTGAAAACAGTACTCTTAAAATGAATAGTAATTAATTACTCATGTAATTGCATTAATTAAACTTGGCTATGCAATTAGGGAGCTAATTATGTTTAAAACGCAATTGCACATTTCAATCACTGCCCACACCCTGGGGATCACCCATTTTTTTCTCCTCCCTCATTAGCCCTTCTGTAATCTCCTTCCCCTGTTAAATGGCGTGGTTGAAGCTGAGAATATGCATGCATAGATGTGCATTTGCTTTCTCCAGCAAGTGTGTCCTGTTAAAAGTTTTAAATGCTTTTTATTGTGCCATTTAAAAAAAAAAACCAAAACAAACAAAAAAAAAAACCAACCAACAACAACAAAAAAAAACCCAACCAAAATTAAGATTTACTATTTTTCTAGAAAAGAATCTCTCTTTGTTGAGTGCCTGAAGTTTGTGTTGTTTTATTTTTTAAATGGGAACAGAGGAACAGAGGATTTTCCTTGGATGATGAAGTCCAGTCCCATGTTATCACAGGCAATCAGATTATATAATCTTTCCCATTAATATGTCAGATTTCATCTGAAAATTAGTTGTTTGTTTCTTCCTCATTATCTCCAGTAAAAGGCTGTTCAAGAGTCACATTCCCCTGATGCTCAGCTAACTTTCCTAATTTACGGTGTCACTGTGATAACTTTGCATGTATTTATTCTTGTACAAGCATTACTGTTTCAGAAGTCATTTTAACAGCCTTTCACTGTACTTGCTACAGTTTGCATGAATGCATCCTGAACATTATTACCTGGAGTTGTATAAGATGTCTCCACTGAGTCATTACTCCTATCCTGTAGTAATACAGTGGCTTTATATGACTATTTTATTGTCATGTGATCACTTGGTATCATTTTTCCCTATTCTGTTCCTTGCAGCTGATAATGATTAGATATACATTTCATCCAATTTCCAGCATCTTAGTTTACAAGGTAGCTTTATTTCCTGAGAGTTTTTGACACTTCTTGTGTGACAGTTGGACATCAGCAGATTTTATTGGCATTTTCCTACTGTATGTGGCAGTCATTACTGAAAATATTTAATAAGATAGTCCTTGGAGCTTCACTTGTAACCTACTTTCTGTGCAGTAACACCTCTTTCAGCATAAGTTGTTTCTTGTTAGACAGTTTCTATCTTGCCTTACAGTTACTAAAATTCTTATCTTAGGAACTTTACACAATACACTGTACCCAGAGCTCTGTTAAAGGTCTTAAAAATATGCTATTTTTGTTGTAATTAAAATTATTCAAATAGTGTGGCAGTGAATGATTTAACTAGTACATTTTTGCTACCTGGTAAAGGTCTTTCAGTCTAATTTAAAATCCATAGAGGGTACCACAACAAAGTTGAGGATTTTTGAAAGAAGATTTTACTTCTAAAATACGTCATGAAAGAGCAATGATATGATATATTTTCATACTTATTATTAACTGTATTGCTATGGTATGACATGGTACAGCATTACAGTGTTAATTTTTGTGAACCTGTGAAGTTTCAGTGAAACTGCATGTTGCCATCCTGTACAGCCACAGCGACTAGTACTTCTGCATTCCAAAGCATCTGGAAGTGTTTTGTGGAATGATGTCCCTATACATTAAGTTAGTCTTCTAGACAGAATTAAGGCAGTGTAAACTTAGCAAGTTCTAGTCAGTTCTTTTAAAATCCGATTTATGCTGTCTGTGAACATTTTCCATGTTTGTTTGCTAAAATACATCAGTGAAGGTTCAGAGGAGTTTCTGCTGGTTGAGTCTTAATATATTTTCACATCTTATTTACGGCTGAAGAGTCTATCACTGCTTTGTATGAAACCTTCTAGGGGCTTACTATTTAACATCCTGAAAAATAGCCTTTGGAACCTGTTTTGACTCCCTGAGAAGACAAGAGTAATTGTTCAGTTCACTGTTGCTGAATTGGTCTCTGAAACCTTCAGATACTTAGTAATACTCGTCTCTGTGTGCATTCGAAGTCATTTAAATTTCATGACATCTGACTCTGGAAGCTTCTACACATCCTAGGCTTCTTTTAAGCTATTGAGCATGTTTGATACTGGTTAGGATCAGACCCAGTTTTTCTGTGGCTCTAAGGGTTCTGCGAAGCTGGCTGTCAAATTGTTGAGTGGCATTTAGAAGTGTACAAGTGCTGTCTGGTGTTGCAGATTGAAGATAAGGAACATCTGTTGTGGGTTGGGAATAATACCTTCTCTGTTTTAGGGTTCATTAATTCCAGGGGAATTACAGACTGATGACAGGATAATATTTTCTACAGAAGTGCTCAGGAA
Source organism: Tyto alba (assembly GCF_018691265.1). Classification (NCBI taxonomy): domain Eukaryota; kingdom Metazoa; phylum Chordata; class Aves; order Strigiformes; family Tytonidae; genus Tyto; species Tyto alba. Next base: position 34,816,747 of record NW_024881316.1, on the reverse strand, counting down.
TTGGGCATGGCCATAAGTACAAAGCATTGCAGAGCTGTACCACGTATGGTTTGTGGTGCTGCAAGACTATTAAGTTAAACATCTTGTAAAATAGAATACAAAGAACTCTGATTTCTTTAAAGTTACTTTACAATATTGAAAGAATATTTTTTGTCAACATCTTTCTCTTCCCTGAACAGTGTGGCCTTGCACTTGTTATCTCTGCTCTGTTGCATGCTAGATTACTGATCATGCTTTGTGTCTGAAGTTTAAAAAAAAAAAAAAAAAGATTCTAATGTGTACTAACAAAAATTTGGCATTAGAATGGCACAATATTTATAATTATAAATTCCACATCTTTAGTTATTGTGGTTTGGTGTAAGCCACGAAAGGCCATGGCGTGATGCCTGTATTACCTGTGTATCACAGGGGAACCCCCCGTGGTAAATCCGGCCGCGTGTCTCACCCGTGGGGAGGAGAGGCCCACGCTCCTTGGCTGCTCCTCGGCCCCTGCCCTGTGTGACCTAGCTGCTGCTCTGCCTTGCAGTGTGGTGGTGGGACATGATGTGGGATAACTGCATTTTGGTCACCTCAGGGGTGCTAATTCCAGGTGATTAAGGAGTGCCAGGAGGGGAGGAGAGCAGGGAGCAGCCCAGCCCACAGGTGAGGCTCCTCTGTTGATAGGTCAAAATGTTTTAAAAGACAGTCTTCTTGACTTTCACCAGCAAGTGGTGGAAATTGTCTCAAGAAGTGGTTGTCCTACTGAAAATAGAATAATAACGAAAATAGCAAAAATATTGGTTCAATCACTATTCGGGATGACGTCTCGCTTTCCTGTCCAAAGAAATGTTTGAGTAAAAGTTGAGTTTGGATGTGCACTCATATAATAGTGATTTTCCCATTAGCTGTGTGGGGCTTTTCTAAAACTTGTGGAAATACTTGTTTGATATATCATAAATAGTGTAAAAATGAGACCTGTCAGTTTAGTTGCATACAATTACCTACCTCGATAACATTTGCTTATTCTTGCTGTGAATTCCAGTGCGTTTTTCTCCCTTAGGTATGGTAGAACTGTACATTCCCAATCTAAATTGACGAGTACATTGATTAGCCTACCCAAACTCCACAGCTTTGTGGCTGTTGTGCTGGTTTTGGCAGGGACTGCACACCAGGCTGGGGTCGTGCCAGTGCAGGGTGGCAGGAACTCCGAGGGGTCCCACCTGCGCTGCTGCGTGCCCGCTCTGTGGAAACCCGTGAACTGGGGGGACAGACAGACTTTACTTACCCGCCTCATCCTGGGTGGCCCAGTGCAGACCAGCCCTCTGAACTGTTGCATTTGTACCTGGGTACAGGAATGGCAGAGCCTGCCATTTCAGCGTGCCCTCAGCACCATCTTGAGATGTCTGTTGGTTGACAGTGGATTGACAGAGGAGCATTAAACTCTGCAGTTAAAATGTAGTGACAGTTAAATTCTGTGAAGAATTAGTATTGCAAGAGAAGGACATCTCTTGTTTATGTTTTTGTCTTTATGGCTGTCATTGTTTGCCTTTTTTTTGCCTTTTCTATTTTTAAATTTCTTCTGAAGCTTTAAAAAATGTTCCATTTTAATACACAAAGCAAAGCTCCTAAAGTGTCCTGGAATAGGTGGGCAAGTGGTTTTGGCAGGGTGGGAGAGAGGGAAGTAAGGCAATAAAACATACACAGACATCTCTGTAGGGTTTTCCTTTTTGTCAGTTTACATGTGAAATTTGAGTAAAGGTTGGACTTTCTATTTTTTCCTGGTATTCTGCTGCTGCTTTTTTCCGTTAATTATCTCATTTCCCCTGCCTTGTTTTCTATGATCTGATCGTCCAACTCCACGGTTTATAATGAATAATCAGGTCTTTTGGCTGTATGTGTTTCATTATGTGCCATGAAAGGTTTTACTCTCAACATCAGGTTTTAACTACAGGGATACTTGGAACAGTGAGTGGAGCTACAGCTGAGGAGGAGATAAACTGTTTTCCCTTATTTGAGACCTCTGCTTTAGTTATTCAGTCAAAGATTTACACCAGTCAAGATCCCATCATAGTATTACCCTAACTGGTTGGAGTGGCCTAGGTTCTAATGAGTAATATGTGCTTTGTAAGGCTTGAGCAGATAGTGTCATAGACATGGAAGTGATGATAAAAGGTTTATTGAAGTGATAGAGATCTTCACATGATGTGTCAGGAAGATGGAATGAAGGGGAACTTTTTGTTTAATGGGAATGGATGCGAGTCAAGGATTCTCTATTCTTATTTCTAATAATCTTCAGTAGAGAAACTTGTACTTAAATTTTATTACGAGAGAAGTTTTGTTTAGTTAGTAAGCAACATGTTTTTTATAAGAAGGACAAACAGTTTCATCCAAAAGAAAATGATAGGTAAACTTTAAAGAAGATTCCTTCACCCCAGTCATGCTTTGATGGTCTGGTAATGCAGCACAGATAACTGATTTTTTGCATGGCACGACACCCGGTGGTACATTTAATATATCTAGACTGCTTTTTTAATATAAAAGTTTGGTGGTTAGACTTAAAAAAGTGGGTTTGGTGAAAGTAACTGAAAAATCTAAAATCTGGATGGACACAGGATGGAGACAAAAGCTTCTGCAGTGTTGGCAAGAAATCAGTCTGAATATTATATAGTGTTTAAGCTGAGTAGTACTGGAGCAGACACGGGGTCTTGGTTAATTCACTGAGTAGGTAAAGTCTTTCTGTTGGTGACATCTTAGGTCTTTCCTTGGAAGTGCTTACGAATTGGATCAAATATTAAAAAAACTAAAAAAAAAAAAAAAAAGTGCAGTTTTTCATTTGGCATGTTATGGTTCTCAGCTAGGGCTGAAATATCACAAAGATAAATCATACTTGATACAGAGATGATAGTGTTCTGGAATACAGTATTATTGTCTGGAGTGTTACAGTCAAGAATATTAGTAGATTATAGTCTAGAATACAATTTTACTTTTTTTTTTTTTTTATAGTTGTCTTCAAAAGAAGGCTTTTGATTGAGTAGTAACACACTTCTTTTTAAATTAAAAGCATTATCTCATACTGTTACCACACTATCAAGTTAAAACAAACTACATGTATTTTACATATGTAAAAACACTTCTACTTGTTTCCATAATTGAATAGGATCTTAAAACGTTGCTGTTGAATCACAACCATTCCTATGGTCATGTTGACTGCAGAATTTTGATGTGAATTTTTAGCAAACAAATCAAGACTTAAGTCCCACTCTAGCAGTTACCTGGTCACTTCACATTCTAAAACAACAGTTGATTTGCTCTAGAGAGAAAAACATAGTGTTGGATTTTTCCATTCAGCTAACTCACCTACTAAAATAATAGAACTGGAACAGTTGAGTATGGCTGCATGCATCAGGATAGAGAGCAATTTCAGTCAGAACAGTGGGAGGGAAAACTGAAGGGAGCTAATTGTTGACTTGGGAAATTGGAGGAAGCTTATATGGAAAAGTACACCGATAGTGCAACATAATATTCAAATAGATCCTTTGCCTCATGATGGAAATATGCAAGTTTTTTAAATTTTTCCCATTATCTGTTCATAGAATCTGAGTTTATCCTTGAATAAAAACACATTAAATACACCTGTGGTGTTTTAACTAAAATACATAGGGCAGAATAGTATTTACCATGACTGTGTAGTGAACCTAATGAGTTCAAGATCCAGTAGTGCTCTACAGATTAGTTGCTATCTAGTCCCATTAATTCATATTTTTATCTGTAATGTTTGCCTCTGAGCTTTTAATAAATTAATCAGACTGGGACCACTTGAAACAGTTAAACTTAAAACTTCTATATTGTTGGTCTCAAATAAATGACCTAAATTAAAATAACACTTGCATAATCTTGTATTACCTTGTTGGTAATGCAAGCAATAGGTTTAATTTTGTTCTCTAACTGCTGTTGCTCTTAAGGTCTGTTTGATTTCAGAGGAATTCACTTGTTATTCCATTAAGCACAGTAGTTGAGAGCCTAATGAGTTTTTTTCTGTAAGAATATAAAATGTTATAACTTTCTATAATTTCCACAGGTTTTAGGTCCTGCCCCAAAATGGTGTTCCTTCTTGGACAACTTGACTGAAGAACTGGAAGAGAATCCAGAGAGCACAGTTTATGATGATTACAAATTTGTTACCAGAAAAGACCTTGAAAATTTAGGTAAAACAGTTGAATATCCTTTCTAGCTGACTACTTTGTTCAGTTTTTGGTGATTTACACATGCAAGTTTGTAATTCCAATATGACGCGTGGGGACTGTTAGAAATTCACTGGCAGTAGTTTCCTCCAGTCTTCTTGGTTATTAATATACCAGGCTGATGGCTTTACGTTCTTTGGTTCCCAACCAGTGCAACACTAGATATTTATGTTTCTCAGATTTTTATCCCAAGGTGATGATTGATATTTCCTGATTTAATATGTCTAGGAATCTGTTGAGTGTGCTTTCAGACACTAAACGGAAGGCACGGGAAGAGAAGTTGGTTTAGTTTTCAAAATATTTTTGAGGTGCTCAAACAGTATGTTGGAACTCAGAGCAAAGTCTGGCAAAGGCTGCCCTATTTGAATGTAGTAATTTCCATAAAATACAAATCATTCTAGAGCTAATAGAAACACAGTTTCAAGGAATTGGAATGCTGAAAATTATAAAATATATAAAATATAGTAGAGATGGTTAAGCATGTTTCTCCCAAGGTAGTTAGTCCTTTTTCTGTTTGTTACATGTTTTGATTGCAGTGTTTTGCTGAAGTTTAATTAATTTACCTATGAGTACGGGAGTTGGGTTTGGCCTGTCAGGAGGCCGTACAAGGAGGAGGTCATCCAAAGCACCTGCATCTCCAGCATTAGAGTTCTAGAGTAGGTGGTCTCCTTGTAGCCTGCTGACCCCTATCCCAGGTGTAAGGGAATAAGGCAGCATAGTATAATCTACACAGAGACTTGACTGGGAATACTTACTCTGCTTTAAATTCACTATAGCTTGGTCAAATTAATTTCCCCATAAATGCAAGCTTTCAAATTAAGAACTAGCTTAGGGGATATTTTGTATTTCATACATCAGGGCTTTTTTGTATTACTAGCCATAAGCTGAAGTACTTTTATTTTGGAATATGCAGGAAGATTGTGTCATGGAAGCAGTTAAAAAAGTTTTAGAGGCAACTTTGCTTTCTGAGGTGCACAGCAGTTTCTCACTCTTTATTTGCCATTTATTTCTAAGAGTTTGTTAATACTTTTAAAGATTTGGGGTCTGTAGAGGCTATTTTGCTATAAAAGGCTTTTCATTTTATCAGTCTTGGAATTTTATGAAGATACATGGAAGGAAAATCAGAAAACTCTTAAGTATCTTCATTCTTACTTAGGTTACGGCCTAGGGTGACAGTTTTATGACCTGATGTGGTACTGTATTTTTTTCAACATGTTGATTCTTCAAAGATAGTGACCCAAGGCAAAATTCTTTAATTAAAAACGTCTCTATACCACACTAAAAAAGTGATTGTCAAACATCTGTGGACTTTTATAAAAATCCTGTCAAATTTTTCTTTGTAAACTTTTATGGATCGCAGTGCATGTGGGTGTTTTTAAAAAGTGCACAGTAACATGGATTGTGACAAGAAAAATGGATTTTGTTGCTCTGAAGAAGCTCAAATTCCTTGCTGGCCAAACTGATTTTTTTATTGCGGTTTTACTTAGTCTTGATGTAATGGATGTGACTGTTAGATTCATGTGTTGCGTTGGCAGTGCTTTTTTGTTTTGAATCGGGTAAGTGAAGGGGCTAGCTTGGAATAGGAGTTCTTTATATATGAAAGCTCTTTGAAATCCTCTGTAATGTTTTTCCCAGGCCTTGCTCATCTCATCGGATCATCATTGCTCAGAGCATATATGCATGGCTTTTTCATGGACATAAGACTCTATCATAAGGTAAATAAGGCTGATCCACGTCAATTTTTACTCTTAACAATAAAATATGTGTGTTGGACTTCACTTATTTTTGTTGTTGTTATTTTGTGTTGGGTTTATGTTGTTTTTTTTTTTTCCGAAATAACTGACTGTCCTGTATTAATGGTATTTTCTTTCTACTTCCTCCTGCTTGTTCAAAGGCAAAAATGATGGCCAACCCCTTTGCCTATGAAGAATACAGAAGAGAAAAAATAAGGCAGAAGATAGAAGAAACACGTGCACAGAGAGTTCAACTAAAGGTAAATCCTGTAAACAATGAGTATACTTCTGGGAAAACTATTTATAAAGAGTAATATATTCCTAAGTGTATCTCAGAGATGTGGTGACTTGGGATTTGATTCTGTTTATCATCAGACACTCAAAGTAATTTATAAAACTTTTTGAATGGAACCGTTGCAATTCTCATGCGTGTGATTCCCACAGATGAGAAAGACTGATACCAAACTGTGAAAGAGCAGCTCTCATCACATTTGCCACTTGTGTGGATAACCCACTGATAAAACTTGCAATTTCTACTTCTGTCATTAAACTAAATTACTTAAGCCATTAAACCATAATATTCTGGAAAGAGGTATATAAAAATAGTGTTGTGTTTATAATTAGTAACTTTCTAGATTGAATTTGTTCAACATACAAGAAGAAATAATTGCTTTTAAAGTACTCAAGCTGATACATTACAAGGAAAAAATGATACAGAAATTCTCCTTAAATTTTCTCCCAGCACTATTGCTTTACTAGTGCCTAAAGATATTTGGAACCAGTCAAGGAGTTTTTCAGCAAGAGTTATAAGAATGAAAAAGAATTCTCTCTTCACTACACTTAGAAATATAAAGCATGTAGGTTTTCACATGTGTAAAAGTCTAATTTACTGATTAACTGCTTACCTCTCTTTAGAAACTTCCAAAAGTGAATAAAGAGCTTGCACTCAAACTGATTGAAGAAGAAGAGGAGCAACAGGTTACTAGAAAAAGGAAGCAGAAGGTGAGCTTTTCTTCTGGAGATTCCTCTAACTGGGAGCACAAAAACAGTAATGCTTACAGTATTGATTTTTTTTGTCATTGTTGGTTTTGGTTGTTCATTTTTTTTGTTAGTTGGCCAAACAGATTCTAAATTCCATTGTTTCTGTCTCTCATAAATAACCTATAGTAGTAGGTGGCTTTAAGGTGGACTTCACTGTAGTTGCGGCACCAAAAAGGCCATGTAGTAACTTAAAGCTTAAAATGGTGAAATATACTGTGAAGTTGATATGGGCTTCATAGGACTCCGGAATCTAGCTAAATGCAGAATCAATACCAAAGTTGTTCGAAAAAGACCTGTTGTTTGCATTTGTTTGTATTTTGGTGGTGACCATGACAGGATAGATGTTACCTATAACACTGAATATACAATTACCTTTCTTTGTGTACACAGTTAACTACATTTTATAAACCAGCCAAAATGGTTTGCTCTTATGCCACAGGAATTCTTCCTGATACTGAAAACAATCCATTTTTATACTAAGTGAAGTCCAAAGGAAAAAAAAAAATGTTAATCTTTAATATCTAGTGGGAGGGAGGTGCTTTCTGTAGGTAGCACTTCATAGGTGCTCATTCTCACAGGAATGTAGCATTCATGAAAGGCAGGCATCTTATGAAATCCTGTGTTACAGTTAGTAGGAAACATCAACTACTGAAAGAGTAGGTGGTGGTAAAACCTTAAATTAAGACTGTCTCAGCCAATGTTACAATGGAAATATGAGTTTAATAAATGGGGGTTGATTTGTCTAGGAGTACATATAGATTGTGATAAGTGGACTAAAAAGAGTATGCCTAAAAATGCATGTTCCAGTTATTTTCCTGAAATGGCATTACAGTCTTATGAAGAGCAATTTTTATTTCCGTTTTGGGATTTATTTTTTGGCTGTGTGACTGCAAGTTACACATTTGCAACAGTTTCTGGTTTTGAAATTTACATTTGTTTTCTGTATCTTCCCCCCCCCCCCCCCACTTCTTAGGTAACTATGAAAATTTAATGCTGGGGTGGGATGAATGTGCTAGTATAAGTTTGGCAATGTTGAAAGGTCAGCTTTTTATAATAAAAAGCTATGTGTGAAATGATTTTAAATGATGACAACAGGTATTCACATAAATTGAAGTTGTAGCTTGAACTGTTCCCAATCCAACAGTAGCATAATTTACACAGAGTTCATTTTACTTTGACATGAATGAAACTGCCTTTTCCATTCTGTATGCAAAAGCAGTGAAGAAAAAGTGTTATAAGATGTATAGAAACACTTACGTATTTACAGTAAAACAATAGTAGCATTGCATAAAGATATGTTTACCCTGATAATTTGTTGTACATGTTGTAGAATCATCCCCGTCAGGCAGGGTATTTGCCTTGGAGGTACTGCTGATTACTCAGTAGATACCAACACATCTCCAGACTAGCTGGCTCAATGTATGAGAAACAATTACTAATATTTTTGAATTAATGTACTTAAGTTGTCTATAGTATACATAAAATACCCTGTCTTGCTTATAGGTAGCTTAGAATTATATTTATTTGATCTTTGTGAAAGTAATAAAATATAATAAGCATAAATTTTGATTTTTATATGACCTGGAAGGATAAAGCAACAGGCATTTCACATGCTGGTTTTGAGTTTTGTTTGATTAAAAGGGTGGTACTTATTTTACCAGTCTGTTTCAAAATTTTGTAACTCACTTATGCTTTGCTTCTTTTCCAGAATCTGCCTAGCCTTCTTAAAGATGATCGTTTTAAGGTCATGTTTGAGAATCCAGATTTCCAGGTGGATGAGCAGAGTGAAGAATTTAGGCTACTTAACCCACTTGTTTCTAAAATAAGTGAGAAAAGAAAGAGGAAACTAAAGATCTTGGAGGAACTGGAAGCACAAGAACAGGTAAAATATTTTCCATTTGGATTAGGAGGAATCTGTAGGTTCTTTTTCTTTGTTTCAAGCATGCAGAATTTTCATCCTTGAAGGAAGGAAAGATGAAGGCAGTGCAAGAATGTCTTATCAGCTACAGTAATTAAATATAATTTATAATGTTATCCTAGTTTTTAGATGTGAACAATATTGTGTCTGCATGAATATAGATTTGAAAAACATAAAATATGTAGGTGGAAACAACTTTATAATACATCTGCTTCATTTGCTGTTACTGCTTTTCAAATTTTAGTTGTCTTCAACTGTATCTGTGTAAAAGCTGTCACGTACTCTAATTACAGGAGTGGTTTGAAAAGAAAATTAGTTGATGATTTCTTATTTTATGCTATTTTTGCCTGCAGGAAGAGGAAGAAGAACCAGAAGGAAAAGCAAGTGATGCAGAAAGTTCCGAGAGTTCAGATGATGAAAAAGGCTGGGTTGAAGAGGTCAGGAAACAGCGCAAGCTTCTACGCCAAGAGGAAAAAGTAAAACGGCAGGAAAGGTCCAAGGAGGATCAGCAAACATTACTGAAACCTCAGTTTTTTGAGATTAAAGAAGGAGAGGAATTCAGAAGCTTCAAAGACTCTGCCAAAAAACAAAAATTAATGAAGTAAGACTAATGTTCCTATTTTAATAGTTGGGGGTGGATGATTCTCAAGTAGTTCTCTACAATGCAGGCCAGTGGCATTTGGGCTTGGAAGCACTTTACTAGTAAAGTCACATCTGGCAATTCAGGCATATAACTTAAAGCGACATAGTTGTTGAAAGCTTTGTTTTGTAGTTAAACAAATATAATGATTGAAGTATGGCAGGGAGACAACACAAATGAGATGAGTAAGAGATTAATATTCTGAACCAGATTGGGGATCCATTACTCGGTGAGTGTCAGTATGAGGTTGACACTCTGGATGTTTTTCACCTGACCTGCTAAAACGATGTAGAATACTGCATGACTAGCCATTATTTTGGGGGTAGGGACAAGGTGGTAAAACAAGAATTGTTTTGCCTGGGTATTTTTATGGCATCCAGAAACTTAAAAAAAAAATACGTTGTCCTTATATTGTAAGGTCTCACTGTTTTTGCAATACAAAAAAATCGGTCACCTTTTTTTTTTTTATCTGGATTTCCTTAAATTGATGATCAACTGAGGTAATTGGGTACTGTATAAAAAGCACATCAAACTGAAGGACTTGGCCTTGAGGTGCTTAGTGTCTGCAACTCTCATTGATTTTTTTTTTTTTTTTTTTTTTTTTTTTTTTCCCCAGAGGTTAGTTGAGCCCTTCAGGAGATGAGATTTAATAGCCTTTTATTATTTGGAGTGCAGGCGTTGATATTAAAATCTTGAAAGAAAATAACTTCAAAGTTTTTGCACCACACTGGATGCAGTGCAGAATGTTGACTAATGTTCAGCCTTGAGAAAGGAAGGCTTAGAGGAGACCTTATCATTAGGTTCCAATATTTAAAGGGAGGCTACAAAGAAGACGACGGAGACTCCCTTTTTACAAGGAGTCACATGGAAAAGACAAGTGGTAGTGGGTACAAGTTACAAACCTGGAGGTTCCGATTGGACACAAGGAAAATTTTTCCCAATGAGAACAATCAACCATGGGAATAATTTCCCCAGGGAAGTGATGGGTTTCCCAGCATTGGACACGTTTAAGATTCAGCTGGACAGGGTGCTGGGCCATCTTGTCTAGACCGTGATTTTTCCAAGAAAGGTTGGACCAAATGATCCTTAAGGTCCCTTCCAACCTGGTATTCTATGATTTTATGATTTAGATTGAATTTACCCACTCATTCTGGACTCTAACTTTCTTAGATTTCTCCATTAACTTTCTTCTGATTATTTTTCTTTATTTCTTACACAAGATGAAGGAACTTTTCACTTTTGTTAGCTTTTCTTCTTTGTCAGTAGAAAATCCACTCTGGACACTCTGACAGAGTATTGTATTTAAGGATATTTTTTACGTTGTACTTGGATTTACAGCCATGTTAGGAAGTGACTGGAAAGGAGCCTGAGAGAGTGGTCAAATGGCACTGTGTTCTCGTTGCTACTGAAATACTTCTGTAAAAGGCAGTATGGCTGCAGCCTACTTACATGCTGTTCTTTTACACAAATTCAGTTGCTGACTTCTAAAGGAAATTCTCAAGGACACTCAATTTGAAGTATTAAGGTTTCATTTCGTTCAAAACATGGAAGGCTTAAATGTGAACAAGGTTATTGAAAGTTAAGTAAATAAGCCAAGACAGGTGTAAGGAAGAGAAACATTTAGAAAAAAATAGTACAGTGTGACACAGGACAAAATAAATTCTTCCATCTGGTGTATAGAGGGAGAAAAATAATTTCTTCAGCTCAGGAAAAATGAAAGCAAATACCGCAGATCTGTCCCGTAGATGGAATAATATCAGTGATGACATAAACCATGGAAAGACGTAAAAGACTGCTTTTAGAGAAGAAATAATCTGTTTTAAGATTCACTACTGATTTTCTGCAGAATATTTTGCAAGGTGTGGTGCATAATTAGGGTAGCTTAGGTTAGATACCCTCTGTGTGGTACATGCACAGATGGGATGTAATGTAAAATGTTTAAAAAAAATTAGAGAAGATTGAGGATAGAATAGGATGACAAAAAAAAATGAATGTGACAGGATTACATCCTTCATGTTGTTCTGAGTTGCTGTCATTGACTTGTCTTCCCATGATTTTTTAAATTTTTGTCTAAGCAATTAGCTGTATATTCGCTGATCCCATTTGTGCTCATTCAAGCATTGTTCTGAGTATGGAGTTTGATATTCCTCAAATTCTTAGGTGAAATTTAAAAATTAACAGCTGGTATTTGTTTCTTATAACGTAGAGCTGATACAATTCTGTAATGACTTAGTCTGTGTTGTGAGCTAACCTGCTTGGTTAATAACTGTTTTTTACATATTATAATTTTATGAAGAAAATACCTAAATATGATTTCTGCTGGCCTTATTCAGTGATAAGTAGTCAGCATAAAAATAATTAATTCAAGTAATGTACTGAAAATTGGAAAGACTGTAGTGGCATGTACAATCTGGTGAGGCTGGCATGTTTGTCTTTGAGATTTATCCAAGTTATGGAATGATGGTCTGTGACCAATATAATTAAGTACCTTAATACCTTCACTATGCATTTAATGGTTAGGTGTTCTTTTTTTCTCTAATCGTATAATGTTCTACCTGAGGAAACAGTTTATGACTTATATAAAACTGGGTGTTTCTTTTGACATGTTCCTGACTCAGCACAGCTCCAAGCCCAACTTCTAAAGCAGTGGTGTGTACTATAAATTTCTTCATAGACCAACAGTCTATGCGTTTCTTTGCGCAGGAAAGCTGCAAAGTTTACTCATGGTTGTAAAAAACGCCTTGTCTCAAATCAGTCTACATTTAATTTTCCCCTTCTGCACTCTTATGCTTACATATGAAAACCTGCTGAACATATTAGAGATGCAAAACTTTGCTTTGTTTACTTACTGCATAAGTTCCTTACATAGTAACTTTAAAGGAATCCATAAAAGGAAGGGTTTTATCAGTGTGCTAAGAGCTATTTTGATTTTCTTGATGTCCCTTTAAAAGGTTTTTTATTGAAGTTAGAGCATCTCAAAATTAAAAGCAACAGTAGTCATACTTTATAAAGTATGACAGTCAATGTATATATCTTCAGAGGTGGCCAAGTCAACAAAAGCCAACAAAAGCATAGTTGACATTCCTAGGTATTGCTAAACTAAAACAGCAGGAAAAGTCCTGAGAAACTGTTCTCTTTATAACAAGGAAAAAGAAGTGCCTGGGCAATTTTTTTTTGTTTGTTGGTTTTGGTTTTTTTTTTTTTTTTTTTTTTTTTTTTTACTGTAGGGCAGGGGAACTTGCTTCTAATAACATTATTAGTGTATCCCTTGAATCAATTCGTTGATGATGACTTTAAAAAAAAAAAAAAAAAAAAAAACGACCCAGCTGTTGTGTTTGCATTTCAGTATGAGCAATTCACTGTCATTTGAGGTCTGCACATTTTCAGATAAATATAGCCATACCTGCAATTATTCAGTAAAATTGCAACCCCACAGCATTTTGCTACTATCTCCTCATTTTAATTTTTCTCCTGACTGAAGCAGTATCTAGGCAGTCATGCTTAATAATTGCTGGGTAGTAGCCATATTTCTCCAGTTCACTTTCAAAGGAGAAAAAAATGGGACTTCACTTGAATGTAGAAATCCCACCACAATGTTGGTGACTGATCTTCTGCCATAGTTAGCTCTAAGGCTTAGCTTGTCTTCCCGATTCGCACAGATGGAACAAGTTTTTACATGTACTCAATGAAAAATATACTACAGAAAAAAATACAATCAAAGTACCTAGTCATGAGAAATAAAGTAATTCTTGACAGTAATTTTTCATTGTTAATCTGAAAAGTCTTTGTTACATAAAATGGCTCATTAACCAAAATTCAGCAGACTTCAGAGACTTCATGCACAGGCCATAGTCAATGAGCCCTTCATCCATGGAAATGCCATTGACTTTGGTGGCTGCTAAACGTCTGTATTTTTATGACGACTTATTTTCCACTTTAAAACTTGTACATGTCCCTTAGCCCTCTTCAGAGAGACCTAATAAGGCACAGCATCTCAAATTGCAGAAAGTAATTTCGTTTACAGTTTGGCGATTGTTTTTTAAGCACATTGCAGAGTGAGCCTGTCTGATCATACTAGCCATGTCACGCTCTCAGGTGGCACTACGGCCTCGTGAGGCCCGCATTGCAGAGGAAGGACTAGCTGTGTTAGGACTCGCAGGTGCCTTTAGGGAGGCTGCCTGAAGCCAGCACCATCCCTGCCTGCCCGCCTCACCCCTGTGCGGGATGCTCTCTGAGAGCAAGGTGTATTTCCACTCCTCAGCTGTTCCAGTCTATAGTCAATCTTACTGAAGTCAGCAAGGGTGATATTAAATTTCAGCTCACAACTGGGGCATGTCCATGTGCCTTGCTTTTGTAGGGACATTAACTTCCAGTGGGGGAGAGCCGAAAGCAGTATCAGTTTCAACCCCAACAGCTCCCTCCTCTGTGGAAATGCTAGAGTTCAGTGCCCGAGGGAGAGACTCTATACCAGGTTGCTTGCAGAAGCTAACTGATGAGTACCATGCACTTGAAGGTGTATGCTTATGTGGAGCTCCTGTCTGGGGTCAGGGTCTGTCTTATTTACCACATTCACTTGTTTGCATTGTTCTCTTGTTTAGAAAACTGTGTTGGATTGTTACAGGCGCAATATCTGAACAGTCATTTGTATTTCAACTAAGTAGTTTGTCTCTATCAGCAAAGTGATTCATTCAGTGATGAATTCATTCTGATGTATAGCCAAGATTATTTCCTTCCCTTAAAAGTGTTTCCAATTGAGAAATAAGATTGCAAGAAAACTGTATATATCTAGGCTTACTATTTTTTTTATTTATGTATGCATCTATTACTGCAGCTGAATATTCCTGACTTTTTCTGACATTTCATAGAAAACTATAGCAATAGAAGGGTGTGGTTTCTTTCTCAACTAGAGTCTTGTTGCTTTTTTAGCGCAAAAAAAACGATGAACTTTACATAAATTTTAGAAGTGTTTCTACTGAAAGTAATACCTGGAGGAAATGATTTGAACTTGTCTTTTCTGTTGACGGAATGTTTGTTTTTTAGAGCTATGGCATTTCAGGGTTTCAGAGAAATTGAGATTAGTTTTGTCTGCATTATCAGCCTTTATTATAGTAAAAAGATGGCAAGAAGAGGGACTAATGTTAATTATTCTCTGCAGGAAAACTCTTGGAGATCGTTTAAAGCTTGAAGAAAAACTTGGCACGCTCAATGTGTCTGATACCACAGTAGGCAGCAAACAGGCAACATTCAAATTAAAGAAGGTGAGCTATATATGTAGTTTTTTAAGATAATACACAAGTAACTTTAGTTTTTGCATGAAAGAACAGGAACTTTAAAACCGTCAAACAAATGTCCCCCTTCATTTCTTTATAAGCTGCCAACTCTTCTGCTTCTTGCCAAGAGAATGAGAGCCTCCGGTAGTACACTGTGTATTTATACCCTTATAACTCAGGCAGCACTCATAAAATCTTCTGTTCCGGTGGAAAATACTGGCTTCCATCTTTTAATAGTTTATTTGCAGACATACCATCAGATGCTTGTGACCTTACCTGACTTCTATGCCAGGACTGATCAGATCTTGGTCTGCCGGTCCGAATGCAATCAGGATGCTGTAGGTGACAGGCTTTCTCTTGGTTAATAATGTTGCTAGGTCTCAGCATGGTAAAAACAGAGCTTATAACCACCTTTGTCATTGAACGTGTGTAACATAGATCACAAGAATGAGCTCTGGTCCTGTTCTACTTGCCAAATTCCGTTTGAAGTGTGTAGTTGACTGCTGCCTATCTACCTTTTCCAGAGGGTTTTGATTTCCCATCCTAAGGAATTTTGTAGATTGCGGACAGGTGATTATAGTGAGGGCAGAGTTAAATGCACGTGGGCATCTGCTAGTGCTGTAGAACACTTAGGGATTTTTTTGCTAGAAAATTGCTTTACAGCTGAGGAAAGGACACATAAAAGCTGAAGACCTGTATTAATTGGTACTTGGCTGACAAAATGTACTTCAGTTAAAACTGATTTTTGTCAGGTAAGCCTCTTAGCTGTAATACATTTCTCCTTTCCAGTGATCAAATACTGTTCTCACCAGTAAAACTGCTGTCACAGGAATGGCTAAGTAGTTATTTGATTGTCACATTGGGTATGCCTGAAAAAGATTTTTAAATAACCAAATTTATTGGACTATATATGCCTTACCTGTTTTACCTCATTATTGTCTATTTTCAGATGTCTTTCTTCATCTGTTCTTGATTCCTGTGTTGCTGTATTTAAAAATGTGTTGACTGTGGAATAAGTCCCACATTCCTCTGCAGGTCTCTGTAGGGCAACCGTTCTGGGGGTTTTACCAACTGCTGTAACTGATACGCTAGTGTCTTGCAACTAGTTAAATGAGCTTTGAAAACATAGGGGTTTTTTAGTATTCAAATTAGAATGCACAAAGCCACAAGGTTTCTTGTAATTGGTGGTGAACAATGAACTGTCACCTTTTGCTAACAGTTCTGTGAAGATTTGGGAGTAAGGTGGAAGAAGACAGATATGGCAGTGGTTCAGAATGCCATTTTCATTTAATTCCATCAGATATGCTATAGCTTTGAGGGTTATTTAATTATGTTGCTGCTACAATATATGGAATTTTTTCTCTATTAACTGATGTTGCTGTATTGAAATATGTGTTGTGCTCATTTGCATTAAAAATATTTTTTTTTAAGTCTACTTAAAAGAAAAATAATGCATCTACAGTGGAGATCTTTTCTCCTATCAACAGAATAGCAAAATAAGACAAGTCTTCTCTCAGACAGACCCTGTGTACATACTCTGAAGTCCCAAGGAACTGAGCAGGGAGAGCTAGGAAGAAGTCATGCTATGCAGTATGCTGTGTCTTGACATTCCTTTTCAGAGAATGCAGAGATGAAATTGGCAAGACAAAAGAGATTTTAGTGTTATGCTGTTCATCAGCTTCTGCTTTGTGATGCCCTTCCCTTAAAGTGCAGGTGTATTTAGGAGTAGGTAGAAAGGTTTAGTAGGGGAGAATTGTGCTTTCATGGGATTGGTATCACTTGACCTTGTAAGTCAGTGGAATTGAGACTGAACTTGGCAGCTGCAGTTGTAGAATGTTAGCAGCCTCCTAGATGCCCAGCAACCACTGGCAGATCCAGCAATGAAATTGTCATTGATATTTCACAGTTTAGTTTTCAGGGGATGTATGGTTCCTACAGTGTGGCGTCTTGTTCTTCAATTTCAGCATGCTTTATGATAGCAAATACATAAAACAAAACAGCAGGGTTTCTGAAATACCTAAGTGCTTACACTACTAAGGGGGTATAGAGGACATTTAAAAACCAAAAAAACAAAGCTTCTAATGCAGACCAAGATTCTTCGATTTCAGGATGCTAGTGGTAGCACTCAACATTATATTAAGATTTCTCAAGACCGTTTCAGATGGAGTCTGGAGGCAAAGTGAAACTACTTACATTTTCACATACTGAGTTTCTTGTCTCCCTACTTGCAGTGAAACCAGAAGTCAATAAATTTCAACAACATCTAAAGACCACTAGCTTTTATTACCATGAAACTGGTATGGGTTTATTGCTACATTTGGTAAATTGGTTCCTATCTCACCTCAGCCAAAATGTTGTCTATACATTCAAATCTCTAGCTGAAGTTTAAATGGTACTTTAATGGGCAATGCAGGAAGAGATGGGCTGACGTATGAATGCTGCTGATTACAGAATTAGATGCAGTGGGGATACAGCTGCATATACAGTAATTCTGTCACACTGTTAATGCACTTACTCTGTGTTGGCATTGGAATTTCTCTAATTGCTGGAGTATTTTATAGCATGGACAGTTGCCTGGGCTTGGCTAGTTCAAGTCTGCTAGTTCCATTTTATGCTTAGTTTGATGACAAGCTTTAGTCTTCCAAAGAAAATGGCAATTTGTGGCTGTAAGAGCCATTTCATCTATGTGGTATGTAAATGAAATCCTTTCAGCGCCCTTCTGATGAAGGGGAAAAGCATTAATAGAGTATGTGCCATAGGAGCAGAGATTTTAAATTAGTTTCACGTTGAAGGTCTTCGTAGAATTGCCTACAGCATATCAAACACTTTCAGGAACTTCTGAGAACACTTTTAAGAAAACCTGTACGTTTCAGCAAATTTAACTAATTGTTCTTCTTTTTAAAATCCATTTGTGCAAATGCTAAATGTGGTAAAACCCATTAACCGAAGTAGATACTAAATAGCCTCAAACTGTGGTCTACCTTCTTAAGGGCATTAAAACGTAAATTCTGGAGTGTCATTTTACAGTCTATTGTTAGATGTTGGTTTTCATCTGAAACACATTATTTTATTCACTGTTTTTTTGATATCTTTGTCTTAAATGTTTGCTCTGAATTACTTGAAATGATAATGCCTAGGGATGCCCAGAAACAACAGGTGTAGTATAAGACAAAATAGCATGGGACCATTCACAGTGACGTTTCCAGATTTCCCTTATGGCATTCTGACTTAATATATAGATACTTGAACAATGAGGTGATATGTAGGTTTACAAGAACCTGAGTCTATTTTTGTTTTAATATTGCAGTCAGAGCAGCAAAAGAAACAGCAAGAAGCTGAGAAACAACATCGTCAAGAGAGGAAAACCCTTAGGCGTTCTGCTAGTCATCTCAGGAGCAAACGTGGAAGAGGACGACTGTTTCATTGACCTATTTTATATTATTTTTTTAAGAAACTTCTCTCATTTTTCATTTGAAAAAGGGACTTCATCAAATTGGGACAAAGTACCAATGTATTTGTATTTTGATTCACTGATGAACACAAAAGCCAGACCTTGCTAGGCTGTTGTAATTATTGAAAAGTTTATGAAAGTAAAAGTATAAACCAAAGGACACTACGAGTACGGTGTAGTATAAACTCCAGTGTGAACTGTATTTGTGCAGAAATCACCAGTAACTGGTTATTGTACAAACCTGCATGTTTTTAATGGAAGAACTTACATATGCGGCAAGGCTACCTGTCTTTAACTTAAGAGCTGTGGGTTTTTCCTTTCAGAAGTCTTTATTTGTGACTGCTTAAAAGATCAAAGGTAAGTTGTTTTGTCTAAAAACTTATCTTTGCAAGGGTACAACAGATTTTTCTTTTATGCTGCTTGAAGGATGACACACAATTGTTTTTCAAAAACTGACTTTGGCTTTATATTCTTGAGTTGCCCTAGTAGCCAGGAGAAAGTACAAATGGTCATCATGAGGGCAACTGAGAATGCCTGATTTAGTTTCATCTAAGTCACTCTATAAGGAAACCTTTCTTGCCACACTGATGTACAAAGGGGAATTTTGGAAGGATAGTCTTGGTAAGTTAGATTTTGAGAATATTGCCTTTACTCAGAATCCTTAGCACCAAATTTAATACGTTTTGATGAGCCAGCCATGGTTCAGCGTAGATCAAGTGGTGTATGTTCACATGACAAGCACAGTAAGGCCATGCCAGGAGCCTCCTGTTCTTCAAAAAGCTAGTTTAGTTAAATAACTGAAGAAACTAGAAACAGCGTTAAGGAAATGATTGATTCTTTTCGATTCCCAGAAGAGTGCTTGTTGCTAACCAGGATACAGCATCTCCTGATTTTTATCTTGCAAACCCATCATTTACATAAGTAGTTCACTACTTCAGCAAAGAAATTAATTTTTACCTTTGATGCTAAAGGAGCTTTGTTTATTGCTTTTTAAAAGGATTTATACATTGTCTTTTTGCTAAATCCAAGAAACTGAACTTTGGATCCAACAAGAATCAGTGAATCTCCCCATCAGTCTCAGTTTTCTTAAGAGACTTGAAGGTTTTTAAGTATTTTGCTTTATAAACTAGCTAGGTTATTAATCTGGTCAGGTCTCTTGGACAGTATTTACCATAGAATTTTTGCAGTTATTTCAGTAAAAACCTTGGTTTCTCACAGACTTTCTTTTTTCTTTTCTTTTTTTTTTTAGATGGTAGAATAATCAGTTACATGGTTAAATTTATTTTCTTCTCCCTGATTTAATTTTACCTACTTTAATTCCTTGCTTCTGTTTTTAATTATATTGTTTCCTTTAATTTAAAAATGCCTTTTGCACCTGCTATTTTCATCTTGAAAACATACATTGTAATCATCACCTCTCTGTCCTTGCATTCAGCTGAAGGATGAGTCTCTTAATACTTATTTTTTACCTCTAGCTGTCAAATTTCTGCATTTTCCATAAGCTTCTTATGCTTTCTGTGAGAAAGTTAGTTCTACACAGAACTATCCAGTATTCAAATGTCGGTCTCACCCATGTTGTATATCCAGAAGTACCATTATTACTTCTCTTTAGCCACTGAGAAGATGGAACGCAGTTGTGGTTGCTCCAGGGTATGTCCCTGTTTTTGGAGTCTTGTCTTTTGATAACAGTCAAGCCTTTTAAATCCAATTGCAATGACAAGTTAAAGTTTGTACTAGTGCAACATCTTTCCCCTGGAGCATTGTGTTATCTCATAGAAATTATCTCCATGCAATTCAGGTGTGTTCGCTTCATATACGTAGCTATACTGAATGTGGAAAGATTAATGGTAGAAACTTGGCACCATTCTGGTTGATACAGGGAGAATTGGGGATTACATGGACAGAACTGGTACTGTAAGAGCAGGAATTCAGAGGAGTTTGCTCCTCATGGTAAGCCTAAATCCCATTATGTTTGATCAAGAGCTAGAGGTGCATTTATGGTTTAAGGCATGCTTATTTCAGCAGTGATTTTGCTGGCTGTCAAGAGCAGTAAAAAAAAGAAAATCTGCTTCATCTTCAGTATAGTACTGAACTGGGTTTGAAATGGTTAACTTTCAGCTTAAAAATTATATTTCTTTGAGGTTCTCATGACTAACACTGGTTTAGGTCAGCATATGCTTTGTTTTTTACGTGTTTACAGAGTACTTCATTGTGATAATACTGATCATGTATTTAGGCTGGAGACTGATTAGAAGAATACACTTCATACTGCTAGAGAGAAGGCACATGGAAATTGTACTTATTGCACCTTTTATATCATATAAAGGATATTTGGGATATACTTTAAACGATGCTTAAATAGACTAGGCATAACCAGTGAAATTTCTGGAAAGATAAGACTGTGACTATGATTAAGGCGAATTAGAGGTAAAAGTGTAAGTAATGTTATCTAACCAGCCATTCTGGAGAATAATCCTAGAAAGCTGGAGGTCACACATAGCACTTGTGAATGAGAACGTTACAACTGGCTCAGTAATCTGAATATTTGTGAACAGCATATGTAACAACTGGTTGTTATGTGTTCCTCCAGGAAGGAAGACTGTACTGCATTGTAAAGTTGTCTGCTTGTCGTATAAGGTGAAGTAGAGGCAAAGCTCTGTGCAGTCTCCATCTTACCTCTGACTGAATTTGTGCTCTACTGGATAACCAGCGGCTGATACAGATTTTGAAAGACCACAGAGAATCAAGCAAAAATTGTAGTGCCAAAGGTGTTCTCCTGCTGCGGTCATTCTCCTGAAGGAAGGACACATCATTCTAATACAGGCAGAGGGACACCCAGCATGTTTCTAAAGCAGGAAAATAGTATAAAATTTAAAAATTCATAAATTAATTGAACTAATATTTAATCTCAGGCTACTTTTTCCCATGAGCACCTGTTAGAATCAGTGATACCCAGAAAAGTGGATTTCCTAGCCTTCATCTGACTATTAAATGTTTGAAATAAGGCGGTGTTCTTTCTATATTGCTCACTTCGGTCAGGAGAGGTGTTTGATGTTTGACTTTTGCGAACAGTGAGGTATGGCTCATCAGGGTGTCCAGCACTGGAACTCTGGCACACAGCTGAGGTATAGTACCAACATGCCTGGCGTGCGTTGGAGCCTAAAAGCTTTTCAGTGAAATAGGGATGAAGATTCCTTGCAAGCCTTGCTTTTGAGGAATTGGGGAGCAGCAAGAGTGGGCAGCTCTGTGAGGGAAGGCAGGCTGGGAGCTTGGGGTGACAAGGCAGGCAGGGGCAGTGACCTTCCTGGCAGGAGGTGCAGTCCTGCAGTTATCGAAGAAGAGTAGTAGGGTGATGGCAATGAGGTTCAACCAACAGACCAGAGAAGTCCATAACAAGAAGGCAGGTCCGAGATCAAGTGAGCAGGTCAGGATCAGTGAGGTACTTGGGCAGGCATAGGCACACCAGCAACGTAGCTTAGGTGAGGACTAAGGGTGGTGTGGCTCCCAAGCAAAGCAGGGGCAGGCCTCTGGCAAGGGTGCTCAGAACTCTTTCTCACACATCTCTTCTCATAGCAGTCTGGTCCCCTATTGTTTGGCAATACTGTTACCAGAGCTGGCTTTCAGCACAGTCAGGCAAATCCTTGGCAAGGTGGGAGAGAGGTAGCAGAGCCCTAAGGTCCCATGTAGGGACCTGGCATGAAGCATATTTAGATTCTTGAGATTGATAAAGCAGGTTAATGCCCTTGAGCAACTATTTGGGGGAAGATTGGAGTTTCAGTAGTAGCTGACATATTAATTCAACATCATTGCAAACAATTAACTTCATAATACAACCAAAGCAGACATTTCTTAGGTATCAGCCTAATTACATCAACCTTTTTTCAGTCAACAGTACTTCATTTTCCATACTGCAGGAATCCATAGTGATCCAGTATTGCCATTTCTAGAAGCTGAGCAGCTGCTGGGATCCTTTTTGTCATTTAAGGTTCATATGCATGATATCCTTGTCTCAAAGTTAGAGAGATGGATTTGACAGCTGGACCTTTCGGTGGGTAAGGAATTGGCTGGATGGTTGCACCTGAAGAGTTGCAGTCAACAGCTCGGTGTCCAAGTGGAGAGCAGTGATGAGTGGCGTTCCTCAGGGGTCAGTGTTGGGATTGCTGCTGTTTAACATATTTGTTGGTGACATGGACAGTAGGACTAAGTGCACCCTCAGCAAATTTGCTGATGACACCAAGCTCTGTGGTACAGATGCCACGCGGGAAGGAAGGGATGCCACCCAGAAGGACCTGGACAGGCTGGAGAGGGGCCCATGCAAACCTCATGAAGTTCAACAAGGCCAAGTGCAAGGTCCTGCACATGGGTCAGGGTGGTCCCAAGCACAAATACGGGTTGGGCAATGAGTGGATTGAGAGCTGCCCTGCAGAGAAGGACTTGGGGGTTGTAGGGGATGGAAAACTGACTATCAGCCACCAGTGTGTGTTCACTGCCCAGAAAGCCAAGCATACGCTGGACTGCATCAAGAGAAGTGTGGCCAGTAGGTCAAGGGAGGGGATTCTCCCCCTCTGCTCTCATGAGGCCCCACTTGGAGTCCTATGTCCAGCCCTGGGGCCCTCAACGTAAGGACATGGCCCTGTGTACTGGGTTTGGGTGGCAGGGGTTTTGGTAGCGGGGGAGGCATGACTCACCCATTACAGTCACGGGCACAAGACAGACTCATTAAGATGTGCTGAGTTTCTGTGGCATGGTTTTCTGGTAGCAGGGGAGGGGGCTACAGCAGTGGTCCCCTGTGAGAAGCTTCTTGAAAGCTCCCCTGGCTCCAGGTGGAACCTGCCTTTGGCCAGGACTAAGCCAATTAACGATGATGTCTGAACCTCTGATAATGTATTTAAAAAGGGGAACTTAAGAGTGGAGTTGGGATTTGTGAGGAGGAGTTACAAGGAGGACACCTATGTGAACACCGAGGTCAGTGGAAGGAAGAAGGGGAAAACAGGGGAGGTGTGCCAGAGCAGAGCCCCTCTGCCATCCAGGGTGAGATGGCAGGGCCACCCCCCTGACACCCCTGGAGGTCACCGGTGGAGCGGAGGCTGACCTGAAGCCTGTGGAGGAGCCCACACCAGGACAGGCAGCTGCCCTTAAAGGAAGCCAGGACTCTGAGGGGAGCAGTGGCCCCCACTGATGTAGTTTGGCACTGGGAGGACTGCAACATGCGGGGGTGACCCACGGAGGAACAGCACAGGAACAGCTGCATCCTGTGGGGAGGACTCACTGCTGAGAAGGTTCATGGAGGGCTGTCTGCAGTGAGCGGGGAGCCACGTGGAGCAAGGGAGGAATGTGCAGCGCTCCCCCCACCTCCCAAGAAGGAAGGAGCATTGAGCTGACTACGACCCCCATCCCCTGCCCCCTGCACTGCTGGGGTAGGAGGTAGAGAGATGGGGAGCAGAGCTGAGCCTGGGAAGAGGGAGAGGTGGGGGGAGGTGTTTTTGGATGTGGTGGAGCTTCTCACTGTCCCCGCTTTGTCTGTTCAGTGTTGTTTTTGTTAGTGTTTGAATTAAAGTGATACTCTTTTTTCTTCCCCTAAGGAGTCTGTCCTTTGCCCATGACTAATGAGTGAGCTACCTCTCTGCGCTCCCTGTCCTTACCTGGATTCTGGAGCCTTTTACTTTATTTTCTCCCTCCCATTCCCGAGGGGGAAGGGATGAGTGAGCGGCTGGATGGTGCTCTGTTGCTTCTGACCTCAAACCACATCACCCTGTTGAAGCTGGTCCAGAGAAGGGCCACAAAGATGATCCAGGGGCTGGAGCACCTCCTGTATGAGGACAGGCTGAGAGAGTTGGGGTTGTTCAGCCTGGAGAAGAGAAGGATCTGGGGAGGTCTTGTAGCAGCCTTTCAGTACTTAAAGGGGGCTGCAGGAAAGATGGGGAGGGACTCTATCAGGGAGTGTAGGGATAGGATATGGGGTAATGGTTTTAAACTGAAAGAGGGTAGATTTAGATTAGCTGTAAGGAAGAAATTCTTTCCTGTGAGGGTGGTGAGGCACTGGCACAGGTTGCCCAGAGAAGCTGTGGCTGCCCCCTCCCTGGAAGGGTTCAAGGCCAGGCTGGACGGAGCTTTGAGCAACCTGGTCTAGTGGAAGATGTCCCTGCCCATGGCAGGGGGTTGGAACTAGGTGGTCTCTAAGGTCCCTTCCAACCCAAACCATTCTGTGATTCTGTAAGGTAAAAGTGATAAGGTGCTATAGCCTCGTGGAAACCCTGATTGTTTCATACGTATGAGAATTTGGTGGTGAGAATCAGTTTAAAAACTCCCTATAAATGAATTTACAGAGAGTGATTAAATGTGAGTGAAATACTAGAGAGATAGTGGCCTGAATCTGATGCATCACCTATACTTCAGTACTTTCTTACTCCACAAGTAATACAGTTTACTTCAGTTAAGCTATTAGTCATTGAACAAGCATTGAACCAAAATTATTTGTATAATGTTCTTTCCAAAATGCTATTACCAAGCCAAGAAGCATGCTGTGTTCCTGTAGTTGGTATAATTGTCTGAAATGGAGAGCATCCATCAGTTTATATAAAACAATGAAAGAATTTATTGTGCCACAATGCTGGTTTTTAATATTGGAACAAAATAGTGCAATATGATTTTAAGATATTCCTCTCACAAATAGCAAGTGTGTGTAAAATGTATATACA
This sequence comes from Tyto alba, assembly GCF_018691265.1. Lineage (NCBI taxonomy): Eukaryota > Metazoa > Chordata > Aves > Strigiformes > Tytonidae > Tyto > Tyto alba. Next base: position 34,791,776 of record NW_024881316.1, on the reverse strand, counting down.
CATTTTTATACTTATGGGGTTCATTTATGTATGGAGCTTAAAGTAGGTATGATTTGAGATTACCAGGTTCAGGAACAGTTATGAAGGAGGGTGTAACAGTTTTCAAATTACTCCTCCTTGCTTTGCAGCAGCCTTTTATATTTGTGTTCTTGTTTCCAGATGGAAAAACGAGTAATGGACTTGAATTCCAGGAAGAAAGGACCAACTTTCAGATGTAGGAGGACAGTGAAGGCATACAACAGCTTACCTAGGGAGCCTATGCAGTGCCCACTGAAAGACTTTTGATGGCAGACTAAACATCTGCAGGAACCCCACAGGTATAGTGGAGCCTGCCTTGAGGAGGAGGAATGGATTAATGAACTTTAGAGGACCTCTCCAGCCCGATGCCTCTATGAGTGGTTGTAGGGCATAAGGAGGAGACATGCACCATTACTTGACTGGAGTCGTTTTCCCCCTTTGTCCCATTCTTCAACTGAATCACTCACTAGTTTTATCTTTTTATCTCTTTCATAAAGATTAAATACTTTTTTTGGCTTGTTTCCATAGCTAATATATTTTGTCTGATCTTGGGAAGTATGGGGTTTTTAAGCTGAATGAAAGCACATAAATCTATTAATATACTTTAGCTCTTGATCGTTATCTCTGTGTTTCAAAGCGCATTTTACTCAACAACTGACTCTTAGTGATGAACGTGAAGAAGTAGTCCTATTCAATCACTAAAACAAACAATTTATAATACAGCCTGCAGAAAATAATCAAATTTAGCAGAGGAAAAAGAATTCCCACATTTTGAAGACTGTGTAGATGGATAACGCTAAACCTTGTGACACGGTTCATAAGTCATTCAGTCTATAAAACTGAGTATTGCTAATTTCCACAGCCATTCCCTCACCTATAATTTAGGCATTCTCTCTCTGCCCCATTCCTCTCTCTGATGACTCTACTTGTGTAAACTGCACTTTAGTATCACTTCCTCCCTTCTTTGTTTTTTAATTTGGCCTGGATCCTTGATCTACATGGGGCCTAGTAGCAAATTTCTGTGGATATGTCACACGTTACCCTGCGTTTGTTCTGAAAGTGGCATTTCCATACAAAATACTTGTGAGCGTCCCATGGTACAGGCTAGTTCGCACACTCACACATCAGCAGAGGTGAAGCTGATTTCTGTACAAGTGAATGAAAACTACAATGACTATAAATCATCCATACTAGTATAAATTCTGATATGTGTCTGCTGACCATGTTTTTCAAGATCTCATCTTCTGTTCTTTGTTTGCTTAGTGTTTTAGACTGTGGTGCATATGCAAGGAGTGAAGGTTGGCCCTAAGCATGTTGAGAAAGGAATCACTTTTCTCCTTCTGTTTGAAAGAAATAATTGCAGAGATAAGTGCTGCAGTTCCTTTGACAGTTACATTCAATTAAAGTACAAGAAATTTACAGCAATATCAGGTATGACTTTCAAACACTATTGTTACCAGTGTAGTCATAGTTTACAAGTGACATTTGGGTCAGCTTACCTATGAAGGCAAGTCCTTGTTCCCATTTAATTCTTCATTGAGTGGGGCAAAAGTGAAAATCCCATTTCCTCATTAAAGAGAAAACTAGGCAGTTGAAGTGGGAAATACCAGCCCAGCCCTAATGAAAATTTATACTCCCAATTCCTGGAACCACCCTTCCCTTCCCTACAGCGGTTTCTGCCAAAGCTGCTCTCTCTCTCTCTCTCCTACTTATTATCTCTTCTTTTAACATCTGGCTATTTCTTGTGGGGTGCCTACCTCTACACTCCAGTTTTCTATTAGTATCAGGAACTATAGTACAAATTGTACAGATACAGTACAGATTTGAGAATAAGCACTAGAATGGTAATAGTAGAGGGGTTGTGTAGAGGAATATCTTGAGAAGAATGGATTTCTATGAACTTGGAGAGGCGGAGAGTTCTGACATTGAAGTGCACAGTGGGGGTCTGGAGAGTTGGCACACGTTCCTGTGCATGTAGATGACAGGCAGTGGGGAATGTTGCTTTTACCCCCCAAAATTTCACTCTTATTGCTCTGTGTGCATCTGTACCGCCGTGCTAGTTCTACTTCAGTTAGGGTCTAAGTTGTTTGGGGGGCAGTGGCTGTGTTTTATAATTTTTTCAAGACTTTTACTACTGCATCAGTACAATTGCAATGTACAATTACATACATACACAATTACATTATGTACGATTACACAAAAGATTCGACATTCAGAAGCATTCAAACTATATATCATCTGACTTCAGTAATTAATATTATGTCCATTCCATTTTACCAACATTTCTTATGTAAATATATTATCTTACATATTTTAACCTTTGTAAAACTGCAACTTTATATCGCAAGCAAAGTTCATACAGTAGGGGTCATAAAAGACCACATACTTACCTGTAATGATTTAATCATCTTATGCAAATGAGAATGTTGTGAAAAGTAATTATCTTGTCTATTAGGATTTTGCTGATATTCTTATAAAGTGAATCAAAAGGGAAGTTTGCAACACTCCTGTCATAGCTACTGTGTTTTTTCCTTTCCCAGATATAAACAGGAGATTGCCCAACAGGACTATGACACTGTTGCACTGAAAATATGAGGCAATATTTTAAACAGATCTCCACAGCAAATAAATATCCTCCATCTGAGATATTTTAGACAGGTTGCAACAAATCACTTTTGCATAATGCCATGGTAACTACAATGCTGCAATTTAAATATTACTAGAAGCAGAGCATAGATGATCATGCTCCGGTGCCTAGGACGGGGCCTAATGCTGTCCTGTTTAGGAGTATAGACATGGGCAAGAACATCGTGTGCAATATCCCACATGTGCATATAGCTGGGAACTAGTATCACTAAATTAACTGTAGTTTAGCCAGTTAAGGGAAGACATTAGAAGTATTGATAAGTTTAGAGAAAGATATTTTAGGAGAATTTGAAGGAGATAATCCTTTATTTCTGTGGTCAGTCTCTCAAACTGTGGGAGGTTCCAGTCAAAACTGGAAGATGGAAACTTCTCCAGAGCAGAGATGAGACACAAAGCTATTTCAGGTAGTCAAGAAATGCTTGACCTCCCTGGAGTGATGGAAGTAAAAACTGACTTCAGTGGTGGCATTTTGGATAGACACGAAGGCAAGGCTGCTAGTATGTGGTGGATATTTGATGTGACCAAAGCAAGGGAGATTTTACACCTGAGTAGAGAGGACACAGCGCCTCAGGGTAGTGGAGGATGCAATGACCAAACAGTCAAGGCAGGCAGCTCCTTCTCTCAACTGTTTTTCTAGAGAATCTCTCTTAACTTCCCTTGTTATATGATGTGTACGTGATGTCTACAGAAGCAATTTCTAGAGAATAATGACCAACGGTGGATGTCTGTCTTGGTCTCTAGTGATATTTACATGCTTCCTCTTAATCACAGAAAAAGTAATTGACCCTTCATGTCAGTTAAGACGTATTATTTCCCTTTGCCTCTGAAGATCTGGGGAAGAGGAGCTCCTTCCTTCAAAGAGGCCACCACTTCCCATGAAATTAGATGAATTTCTCATAGAAAGAGATAATTTGGAGAAAGAGGAACTGTCTGGTAAGGCAGTCAGTAAAGCAGCTGGGAAGGAAGAGAGAGAGGAGAAGTGGAAAATCATTTGAGATCTGGCCAAATGTTTCTCTTAAAAGACTTTCCAACAGAGAAAAGAGCTTATCAATGTAAATGTCAAATTTTCAAGAGCTGAAACTAATCTGTTCTGGTTTGGGGTTTTCAGTGAAGACTTTCTAGCTTTTAATTTTACGACCATTTTCTCCTAGAGGGTACAGTCCTGTCCTGACCTGCTCTGGCTTCTTGCACTTCAGTATCTTTTGAAAACTGGATTCCTCCAGCCAGCATGACAGGGTTACTAGAGCTGGTCGGGTAGAAATAGTAATGCAAACTCTTTCAATTTTTTTTTTTTCTGGTTCTCTACCCCCCCCCAACATCTGGAGTTATGGGGGGGTTAGATAATCGGGCACTATCTAATCACAAGGCCTGAGTCAGTGAGCACCCATGTGGAACAGCAGTCTGAAGTGCCTGCAGCTTGTGACCACTGAAGTGCTGAGCTGTCCGAACCCTTTCTACCTTTCCTTTCTTCTGGGTAAGCATGTTTCAGCACTGACAGCATCAAGAAATTGACCCACAGCAGCTGTCAGCAACAGGTTTCCCAGCCTCCTTTCAGCTGATGGAAAATGGTTCTAGTGAATACTATTCAGAGGATAAAACAGTTATAGGAAGTTTGATAGACAACTTCTTAATTTCTTCAAGCTATCTTTAGCTATTAAGTTCTAATATCAAACCAGTTTTTGCACTAAGTAGGAATAGTGGGAATGAAAATTATTATCAGTGCTGATGTTTTTTTCCTAGTGTTCTTGGGAATTGGTGACAACTAACTGATAGAAGCTAAGTGGAGATAATTTCTTAATCACAGGGAGCTTTGGAGCTTCTGACTTTGAGACAAGCCTACTTCTGGCTTACTTCATGCATCACTTCATCTATCTCACCATAGAGTAATGCATTGTAGGGCATCTGAACTAATACATCAAGGTACAAACCATGCTGAAGTACCAGATGGGCTTAAGAATCTGCCATTGTGTAAGGTACTTGTTTGACCAACAAACTTCTACTGTATTAGATTGTGCAATTTCCATAGGTCAAAATTTCTGGGCTAAGGCAAGAATTTGGACTTGGCTCCAGACTTGCTCAGAGTTCAAAGGTGCTTGAATCTGAAAACATAGGCCCATCCCTGCTTTGACCACAGCTCAGAAATCTTCAGCACAAGGCTGTCCTAAGAGCTTGGGCACAGCCATGCTCCCAGCCTTCCCTCTACCATGCGTTCTCTGAGCAATATTCCTGATCTTTCTGGAAAGCATTTGGAAGCCAGTGTATATCTAGAATTATCTTCAGTGTTTCAGAAATGTACCACAAGTTCCCTGTGGGGCCTAGGCAGTGTTCCTCACCACCAAACTGAAAAGCAACAAAACCCAAACTATCCGTAGTAGATTTTATTTTCTTCCATAAATGTTAAGAGTCTCTGAAAGTAAAGAAAAGCTGGCCACAGGGTTCAGAGAAAGGAGGACTAATCCCTAAGGCAGAAGGGCATAAATAAACAAGGGACAATAACGATTCTGAGGCATTTCAGTGTTGGTCTCCCAAAGCATCTAATGCAAACGCCTCAAAATAATGCAAGAAATTTGAAAGCTACTCAAACAGTTTTCTTTGAACACCCTTTTGCATGTGGATTTCAAGCACTGAAAGAGGGAAATTCTGTTATATCAATGGATTTTTACCCATATCTGGTGTTTTTACCAGAGAAGCAATGACAGCATGAGATCTGGCTATGGTGACTGTGCTCAAAATCCCTCAACAACAGATCTGTAACTTGGGTTGACTAGCATGTGATTGTTGAGAAAGAATTACTTTTCTCTCAATTAAAAGTTCTTACTTTGGTACATAAGTAAAGCAGCCCAAAGGCAAAGAGTTAATTTGAACGACCAGTACTTAATTTGTATTGGCTCTCATGGATGCTGCTTTTAATTACAGGGAACCCATTGCACAGGATGAACTATTACCGAATCATTTCTTAGTTTTATTAAGCATATTCCGGCTTTCATCCCACATGCAGGGCTTTGAACTGTTACTGAATAATTTCTCAATTAATTTTCTTCGGGCTTTTATTCCACCTGCAAGTCTTGTCTTTTCCACCTACACAGCCTTCAAAACAACAGAGTTGATCCTGCTGCTTTGACCCAAGTGACACTTTCACTGACATCAAAGGAGTTTTACCTGTGTTGAGATGGTGTTGGCCACATGTTTACTGTGACAACTGCAAGGCACATACTGCCTTACTAGTTGCCTGTTGGTTTGGGTTGTTCTGGTGGGCAGAGTTGAGGGGAAGGAGTATATTGTATTGGGGTAAGGGAAAATGGCTCTTGAGGTGTCATGAGTTCACTAGCTCTAATGGCTGCTGCCCTGGCCCCTAATGAGTAGCTCGTAATTCCTGCTCTGTGGTGGAAGCCAGAGTCATGCACAAGTCTAGCAGGGTCCCCTCCTTGGGGAGTCAGAACTGCCATATGCTTTGCGTAGACCCAGTTCGTGGTTGCCAAGTCATTTCCCAAAGTGGAAGAAGGATGCAGGAAAATATTGAAAACTGTAGGATTTCTGCTGCTCCCTCACTTCACACCCATTCCCAATGTATGTCCCAAAATAGGAAGGGATGAGGCGAGAACCATATCTCAGAAGATCACGGTGAAAGTTTCTGAATCTGCTGAGTGGTTCTGTCAGAGCACTGTCTTAACTGGCATGAGAAGGGGCTGAAGTTTCAAGCTTCTCTGATGGACAAGGCCTTTTACATTCTTGCTTTGATTTCCCAACAGTATGGCACATCTTACACCAGGAAGGTAGTTAAATGTAAATGGGTTCTGCCTTACACGGAAGGCAGGAAAACAAAGGTGCATTCCCTGCTCTGAAATTGGTGATTTAATTAGAGACAGTATTTGTCAAAACATCTGTGTTCCGTTTGCTGTTGCTAAGGGTGTAAACCAAAGACACCCTTTTCTCTGAGAAGATACAATTTGAGAGGGGAAAAAAAAAAAAAAAAAGAAAAAAGAATATTTTACAAATATTTATAAATAAAGAATTCATTGATTTTTTTTTTCTTCTGTTTTACTTCTGCTGAACTAAGGGATACCAGCAGAGTCTACTTTTGTGTGGTTTGTGCCCTTGAAACTATGGATCTTGCTCACAAAGACGTCTGCAGCCACCATCAGGAACAGTTCAGGTGTTAAATGCCACTGTTGTTTGGGTTTTATATGTAGAAGGCTTTGAAGTTTTCCCTGGAGAACAGGTTCAGTATCTGTAGGTGACTGCACAGTGTAGGTGACATGGTTATAGGGGTAGACAAGGGCAATGGGATTGTAAACTGTCAGAGTGCCTGGGGAGAGACAAAAAGCCCATGAACATTTTCAGCTTCAGAGGAGCTGGCACTTCTCTTGCAAAACTTTTCTTTGAGCAGTGCACAGTTATGGTGTAGCCCATGTCTACTTGGAGATTTGACGCTTGTTTCTACAGCAGCAGCTTCTGTCTAATACTCACCCAGCTATCACCACTCTTTAGCTTGGAGACAGCCTTAGCTGGACATGGTTTCTGTGTCCTTGGTACCTCATCTTCTGTGTACTCCTCCAGCTTCCCCTTGAAGCCTGCAGATTTTAGCATCCACAACACCTATTGCCACTGTGTGGTGAGACAATTCCTACTGCTAGTGCTGCGCCTGGATCCATGGCTTCCCTTGAGCTTCGTTCCAGTTCTTGGATTTGAGGCAATGGTAAGGCAGCTGTTCCCTTTTTTTCCTCTTTGTGACAACACTCGAGATGTTGTAGACTTCTTTCATGACCCTTTTAAGTTGTCTCTTTTCCAGACTAAAGCCCTGAACTATTCAGTCTCTGCTTGTACAGAAGCTGCCCCATGTTTGGGATATCCCTGAACGCGCAAACAATTCAGAGCACTTGGCTTTCTGGAATGCTATTAATAATATATTTTGCCTTTTGCTTGGAAACTAGGCTTGGTTTCTGTCAGTTGTCATGGGGTAAGAGGAGAGGTCCTCCTGCAAGTTGATAAGTTGTTATAGATAGGAAAGAAAGGGTGACAGTAAACAGGCAGTTTCTCTGACAGGGTGAGGGTAGCAGTGGGGTTTCCCAGGGACCTGTGTGAAGCCCTGTGCTCTTCCATGTATTTATAAGCGATTTGGGAAGATTAATCGTCACCCAGGAAAGTAAAATTTAAAGAAGGCTGCAAAGACCTGTAATCAGAATTCAGTAAACCTGAGTAGAAAACAAAGCGACAGCTGTCACTGTGGTCTGCTGCGACATGGCAGTGGCACGTCAGCTGTGCACAGTAATAGACACGGGCAGCAAAATCCAGTCAGCTGCAGGGGCACAACAGTAACCTCTCAGCTCATTATTGATATTCAGGAAAGATCACTGGAGAAAGTTCTCTGAAAACATTGAATAATCAATGTTTGCCAATAATCAAATGTTACTGGAAATGGGAGGAGAGGAAGAGAACAAAAAAATTAATAAAGATCTGTGCTATACATAACCCCCCCCAGAGCTCCTGTACCTTGTGTGTTATATTTAGTTCTGACCACCTCACTTCAAGAAAGGGTGTGGTATAACTCTGCACTGAAGAGAATCAGCAGTTTTTATAAGAGACATGAAGAGTTTCCTTGCAAATAAAGATCAAATAGTGTGGGACTTTTTGGCTTGGAAACAAAGACAGCTGAGCAGCCATATGATAGAAGCCTATAAAATAGTTGGAATGGTATGCAGAGGGAGGTTACAAAACTACTATTAAATATTCTTCATAATGTAAGATCCAGGTGCCATCAGTTGAAGTTATCAGGTAGCGGGTTTAAGACAAACATACTGAGTATTTATGTGTATGAAGGTACATTGTGAAGCTAATAGGTACTAATCCTAGAAGGGCTGTGAGATATGGTCACAAGTGATAAATCTACTGAGATTTACTGTACCTGAGAACCTAGATGCTTAAGAAATCCTTAAATCAGTGATGGCCTGAGGCTGGAAGCATGTATTGAGAAAAAGATCACTCTGTACTTGCCCTGTTCCTTATGCCCTTCCTTACATATCTGCAATGGAGCAGGTAACTTTGGTCTGCCTATATTTGTATGATGCTGCGAGCGTGCCAAAGGCTGTGAGATTTCCACCACAGGAGCTCAAGAGCAGATCAGCGAAACGCCTCTCTGATGTGGGGTAGGTAGAGCTTGTCCTGCTTCAGAAGGGAAGCCAGACTCAGGGAGCTCTGAATGTCACTTTGATCCCCTTTCCTGCAATCCTGTGGAAACTGTGAGTGCCTGCTTCTCCACTTCCCACCTCTAGGCTGTCATCAGGACACGACAGAAAGGGGTCCTGGGTGCTAAAGGGAAAGAAAGGCTGGAACAAGGGCAGAGCCAGCAGCTGGCATGTACTGTTCCCACCACGGCAATCAGTGTGGAGGCTGAGGGTGAGTTACACCTCTGAAGTGCACCCGAGCAGACACGCTAGGATGTGACTCAAAGGCTGGGCTAAGCCATAAGCCAGGTCTGTAGGCGCTGGAGCCAACGTCGTGTCAGCCTGCCGTGTTACTGGCAGCCTGCCTATGGAGGGGTGCAAGTGACAGAACGAGGTTGCTTCAAGCCCCGGGAGAAAGGAGCTGCAACCGCTGAGCCTGTAGGTATAAGCTGCTATTGTAACATTGCAGCAGAAGTGGTGAATATCCAGATTAAACATTTAAGGAGCAGTTTCACAACACATCTGGCCCATGAGCTTTCCATAGGAAAAAGGACAGAACAGGAATGGGCTTACAGGACAGATAGCAGTCTCATCCCTACATACTGCTCTTAGTTTCTCCTTTTGGTGTAATTGTGGTTTTGGACTGTAAGTTAACCTGCAGGACTCTGTTGCCAAATGTGGGATGATGTTAATGTTAGGGAGGGCAGCTACAGCAGATGCTGATGCTAGTGCATTTCAGAGTGCACATTCTTCAAGGCAATGCCATGGAGAAGTTACCACTGACTGAGTCTCCCTCTCACTCCCTCTTCCCCAGCAAAATCAATCCCCAAGCCAATCCCTGTAGATAGAATTGAAAATGGACAGCAATAGACTTGAGCTAACAGACCATGCTGGGAGAAACACATGAAAAAAAAATCAGGCATTACATACTTGCAGTTACAGAGGTTAATTGAGCTCCCAAGGAACATAAAGATCATAGCAAGAACTAGCATTTGAAAATCACAGCATGCAATAAAATGCATAAGCAAACAGTGAACTATTGCATATTCCCCTATATCCTCTTTAAAAATGTCTGAAGATTTATGTGACCTACAGCCTTTTTTTCCCAGGGACTTACTTTGAGGTCCTCTGTTATTAACAGACAAGTAGTACTGCCAAGAAGATAGCTGAACCTATAACTTTCAATCCAGCTCATTGGCCCTCGGTCCAGGAGACCGGAGCTGTGTCTAACCACAAATACCTAAGCCTGGAAATCCCTCCTCAGAGGCAAAACAGCTTCCAGGTTCTGACTAGCTATTGTGTAGAAACCTGAAGATGCCTTCCACGTCCATATCATGCATGTTTTGAGGCTGAGCAGTCAGAAGTGTTTGATGGCTCCTGCCCAAGTCAACCTCATAGTGTCTACCACATATAAAGTATGAATTACACCCAGACTTTGAACCACAAGTAAACTACTTCAGTGTGGTTCCATCAAGGTATGTTCTACAAGGAATAATTGCGAATAGCTCCCTGCAGTCCATAGATGTGTTCCACAAGTCCTCTGCTTTTCCTATGGGGCAAGATTTTTCCCTAGTGTTTTTGAAACCAGAGCAACAAATGAAAATATTTCCAGCTTGTTTTTAACTGTTGCTGAGAACCTCTGGAATGATTAGACACTGTGCTGCTTTAGTTTGTTTATTTTTTGTTATGCTATTTGCATTCATTGAATGCAGGCATAGCACAAAAAAATTAGAGAATAAAGGGTGTGCTTGTGGAATAAAACCTGGCTGGAAGAATGCCAGTCTGACTGCTGGTAGTCCTGAAGGTGGCATTTCTGTAATCCTGCTGGAAAATAAGAGTCTGACAGGACATAATCCCTGCTGTTCTAAAAGTACTTCTGTATTTGACATAGATACACCAAAGACATCGCATCTATTTTAGCTAGGCACATTCTGGAGCCATTGCATGATAGTTATAGGAGGGAGATGATGTGGTATCAGCCTATTATTGTTTGTGTGTCCTTATTAGCTCCCAGCATTAGGGAAATCAAAGATTACATTGCAACATCCTAACCAGGGTCCTAATGAGTGTTTATAGGGAGCAATTTTTTTGTTAAGAAGTAAAATTTTGGCCTGTTTAAACTCTGATCTGAATTCCACAGATTCTTTAGGCAAGACTCTTGAAGGATTTGGGCACCACTCACAACAGGAGAAAGAAGACTGGGGTGTCCTATACAAGCTGACTAGGGAAGTCTTCATCTCTTCAACTCTGAGGAACAAGATATTTTGAGGGTAGGGCTCCCGTTGGTCAGCAAGCAGGACAGGTGTGCTTTGTACACAGTTTTAGCTTGGACTTCAGAAGGAGCCAAGTACTCTATAGCCTATGGTTAAAACATTCCTCTACAAAGTGTTACTCATTTGTGCCCAGACTAATATTCAGATATTTTGCAGATTCCAGGACAGTTTCATCAGGGGAGATGGGGACAACTCCACTCAGAATGGTGTATGGAAGTGATTAACAGACACTGCTCAGAGGGCGGTCTCCATCCACACGCCTGCTCTCCCATAGCGAGGAGACCTCCAAACCCAATTCTCCATCGTGTCTCTTCCCCCTCTCAGTACTAGCTCTGGCAAACCTTTTTGATAGGTTTGTCACCTGCAGCTGTGAACTCAGCCATTGGCTTTCACTGCAGATAGAGAAGGCCAAAACTGAGTTTTCCATTTTCGCAAAATTAATTAAAATGAAGCATTTTCAGTTTCTGGCCCACCTAAAATAATTTCTATTTGTTTTTCTGTTCAATACTGCAAGACCCTCCTCTGTTCCTTTCCCCAGTAAAATTTGCATGTCCCTAATCCTAGGATTTACTTAAGCAACTACAGAGGATCCTGAAATGGCTTCTCCTCCAACTGCTTTGTCTCCAGCTGGAGACAATTACTGATTTGTCCAATTCTCACCACATATATTATTAAGATCAAAGGCAGACCTCAAAACATTAGCAACTAATTTCAGTGTTATAGTTCTAATAAAATAAAAGCGGGCCACTATTAGGCAACATCTCTTTTGTATGTGGTAACTTCTTCATTGAATTCTGAGGTTTTCTTACTTCCCAGATAGAATTAATCATGGTTGCAAGGATCTATGGATTACTGCTGCTTTTAAATTTGCAGTAGGGTGGCAGATGGGAGTGATTTAGTTATGTCCCTAGCAGGACCATGGAGAGAATAGTGTTAATAAGTTGGGTTTTTTCTTATTTTAATAAAATTCTGCATTCAGTGTTAGAGACTCTTTTTGCAAGGGTCTCCTTTTGCCACAAGGCTTGGTAGCAGATGTTGATTTGTTCTGTATCAATGCAAGCAAAAAAGATAGTGCCACAGTTCAGTCTTCTGGACAGCAGATTTAGATGAGCCCAGGGAAGAGTTGCCAGGTTTCAGAACTGAGGAGTGTTGAACATGGAAGGTGGAAAAAACTAAGGAGATAGGGAATAACGCATCTCATTAATATAGGAGACAAAGGCAACTGTAAATCATTTGCCCTCACTGAACTAGGAGATAAGAATAACTGCTTTCTTTTAAAGTATTTTTATTTTTAGGCCCTGCTTCTTATCTACCCTAGCTCTGGCAAAGAAACTGGATTGTCTTCGAATCTGGGCTGAGCAGCTGTCTGTAAGGCAAAATGCTGTGATCAGCCCTGAGGCCTTCCTCCCTGGCCCTTTGCTAGCTTGGAGGCTCTGACGAAGATGAAGGTCTGAAGGAGAGCCTGCCAGCCCAGCCCTGCCTCAGCCCACCCCAGGAGCTCAGCCAGGGCAGGAGCACGGGGAGCTGCCAGCACATGGCCAATGGATCCCTGGTCCTACCAGCCTGTCTTGGGATGCTCCACCTCCTGCTCATACCTCTTGTAACTGGAAATAAGAGTGAAAGGAGGCAGAAGCTGGATTTACTGTGGGGCTCTGCTGCAGCGACCCGGAATTCCAAAGCATAGGCTGCAGGAAGGATCTGGAGACAGAAAGGTGAGCATTAATTCCCTCTATGGTGCAGGTCGCCTAAGCCTGAGATTTGCCACCAGTTAGCAGAAGCAGACAGGCAACTCAGTGATGGTGAGAGGTCTTTGTCTGAAACCACCTTGTCTGACTCGTATCCCAGTGCTCAGGTCAAGACTGGAGTTAGGACTGCTCTTGCCAGCAAGTTCCATAGCCTAAGGGGGCGTCTCTGTGGGGCTATTGGATAGGGCTACACAGGAGTGAGAGGTGCTAAAGATAAAAAAAAACACGTGGGAGCAAAGCCTAGAAGCTGTGAGAGCCTAGAATCCATCTTTCCATCTCCTCTGAGGTGTGAACTAGCCTCTGGGCTGCTGCACAGAAGATGCTCACTGGCATTGCCTCTGGATGCTTCTCCTCTTTTTGTAATGAACATGACTGCTGCTTTTTGGGTTGTCAGTGACCTCCATTGTGGGTAACCCCTCCTGAGTGGGGCCTTCCAGGAACCATAGGCACTAACAATACCGTGTTAGCAAACCTCGAACAGCAAGAAGTATGAGCCATAGCTCTCGGCTTGGCTGGGGTGATTTTCTCACTGAATCACTTTGCAGCGCTGCCCTCCCCATCATCACCCCCCAAACTGCCATGCTGGCCTGGGTGGTGGATGAGGCAACGTGGTGGCAAAGCAATGTGGGTGCCTTCGGCTGGCCTCGGTGCCTGTGAGGTGGACAGGCTAATTCCCTGTGCCATGAGTGGGGTAGCTGGGGTGCAGTTGTGAGCCCCGTCTGTCTGCATGCACTGCAAGATAAAGGGGATGTCTTAAACCACTGTGGTAAAATCTGTTAGAGCTGCTCTGCCAGAGCCCAGAGTTAAAAGGGGCCTTTTCCCATGTAGTCATGCCAGAAGAGAAGATCACAAACAACTGGCTGTCACTGATCTGCTCTGAAGTCTCAGTTTTTGCAACACCCTGATTTAAACAGTTCCATCCCCCAGCGACTCCAAGGGTACCGATCAACTGGGCAAAGCATCCTGCTTACAGGGGGAGCTTTGCAGGAGGGACTTGTGTCCCAGAGCTGTGGCAGCACAGAACAACGCAGCCGCTGCTGAAGCCTCTGCTCTGGCTCCTGCATCCGCATCCGCATCGCCTGGGGTGGCCCTTCCATCACGTCGTGGTCGGCAGCGGTGCAAACTGATCTCCTGTGATTTTTGTTTGGAGGTGAGCGTGACATCACCTTCGTGTGACCTTTAACCTTCAAACAACATTTTCATTTAAAGCTGGAATAATACATGGACTAATAATGTTGTAGAAAATTATGGGTCTGGGTTTTCCCCCTGATTCATGTCTGCAACATTATAGATTTGATATGACCTACCACAACCGTGTTGTGTACTCTGCATCATTACAGCTCCAGAAAGCTTCTCAAAGGCTAATCTGAAAGCTGATTTGTGGCTACCCACCTCAACCCATATCAGCCATTAGCTCACCTCTGACGCTTTGCTAGGTTTACTGACTTTCTGCCTGGTTTATTTCTGAAGCAGAAGGGAAAGATGGGATTTCTGTTGGATGTAGGCCATCTCTTCAGCTGGTCACTGGAGCTTTGCCAGTTCTTGCCAGATGGGGATTGGGCATTGACTTTGTCAGATGAAATATTACCTAGCCAAGATTTAGTGGCATCTAGCTAGACATTCTTTGCTTTTTAAGAGATTTTCTGTTGCTCATCCCAAATACTTTGGTCTTAGATCTGGTATCATCTGACTATAACATTTCCTCCAGCTATTTACAGTGAGGTATTTATGTACACACAATCACAGCAGATAAATCTCTTATAAAGAGATAGTAGTAATCTCTTTAATCAGCACACTATAGTAATCCCATGTGAACAGATAGGCTGCAGCAAACCTTTTACTAGGTCAGTGTCATCGCTGATATTTTCTCTCCTTTGTCCTGTGTCAGCTGTGTAACAGCAGGTGTTTCAGAGAGATCAAGAAATTTAATGATCATGTGTACATACAGGAGCTGATAATATGTATCTTGCATGCATATACTATTTAGTGATAACAAATCTGGGAATAGAATGCAAACATGTCTTCACTGTGATTTAGCACATGACAAATTCCAGTGACTCCTATCTTGGGGCATTCCCTACTAAACCAGCATTTACAATGTGCTTTTTGTTTGTTCTCTGTTCCCGGAAGCTAACAATGCTGCTGACACTGCAGAAGTTACAGTTATGTTTCTTGTCACATGTGGTGCACATACATTATTGTAAATGTACTTGTATGAATGAGTTACTGAAATAGCAGGGAACGTGAATTGCACATCTGCCTCCAGCAAACTCGCCTTGTCTGGGTTTATTGAGTTGCTGTAGGATCAGTAAAAACATTTCTAAAGCAAAAACGATTAATTCAAGGAGCTCTAGCAAGACGTCAGCTCCGTTCAGACTCACTCCAGAAAATGGAGGGGAATGTCTGAGAGGAAAGCCAGTGGTGTTACCCATCCACAGCCCCTGCTCCTGCCCTTCCCACCATGCAGGCGTTGACACTTTTGCGTGCATTTTTTTAAAGAAGATTGTTTCTAATAATCTGCTAGGGGGTTTAACATGTTGAGTGCTGCACTGGAGGGACTCCAGGTAAAGCAAGGAGAGTAAATGAGGTTTGGTAAATCAGTGGGACTTGTGTAAATTGTCGGATGATGTTCTCATTTCAGGCAAGGGCACTGTGACACCAAGTTTGGGGCTGTCTAGACAGACCAAGGAAGTACGATGGGGAAAGAAGGGTGCCTCAGTCATCCTGGAGTTTGCCTTAGAAGACAAGACAATGTAACCTTTAATGTTTGCTTTCTTTCCCGATTTGCAGGTCAGCTTTAGCAGGCCTGCATGCACTTGAAAAAAAAATTACAAGCTGCGTCCAGTCCCATGGGTCTTACTCATGGGACTAGTCCTTACTCATCGGATCGGCCCCCGCAAGGTCGATGAGACTGCTTGTATGATTGAGCCTTTTGGCAGAAAGGCCTGTTCATTCAGATGGGGATCTGTTTGTTTTTCACATTGTAAAAATGCAACCGTCACTGGAAGGCAGCAGGAATTTTACCCGTGTGAGCTCAAATGCGCTAAGGGTCACAAGCCCACCCGGGACAGTCCTGGAGTCCAGGACAGTCCTAGCACCCAGCGACGGTCTTCAAGAAGCCACCATAAATGTGCATCCAGGCACAGGATTTTTTTTCTATTTACACACCTCATCCTGGAGTTCCCAGAGCTTCCCTGTTCCCAGGGCTGTGGCAACAGATAGGGCTTTCGTATCTTTTTAGTTGCTATAGGATTTATGTCATTTAAGTCAATTGAGGAAGCTGAGAATAGAGGCAGAGTGTTCCCATTTGTGTGATGTGTTGCAAAGGATATTCCTCTCTGTCCTTGTTCTTCTCTACACAAGCAAAAATTTTGTCACCTTCAACTACAGAGCAGCTGGGAGCCAGGGAAGGGGGCATGCTCTGATCTGGGCAGCTGAAGACTGTAAAACTCTGCATTGGAATTGGTCCAGGTGCAGAGAGCCCCCCAACTCTGATGATCACAAACATCCTGGACATCCGTTTCAACGTGGCATCTTCATGAGCAGTGCCCTTGACTGTGGCTGCTGATACTGGCTGTGTTTTCACTGCAGAGATGGATGTGTGGGGATTGCCCAGATTGGAATAACAATGGTGCTTCCTGCCCTGCAGATCAGGCAGTGGTGGGGCACAGCAGCACTGGAAACTTCTTTTTTGTCTTGGCTTCCTGTTAAAGCTGAGCATTTGGAAAGGAGGATGGTCTAACAATTAGGACACTCAACCGATAGAACTGAACTGCAGTTGTAGTTTCTACTTGCGCTTTTCCATGTGATTTTGAAAGCCACTTAAACTCTGCTTCATTTTGTTGTATTTTAGGAGGAGGAGCGATTCCCTGTTTCAGAGTCATGAAAATTTGTGGCGTAATTGGAGAACATGGTCATGAGAGCCTAACAAGTAACACGATTGAGAAGAGGAAAAGCTGGTAGGCTGTGGCACTCAGGGATTCTGTTTGATATTGGTAAAGGTATCAGAGGGGCAGGAGTCCTCCAAGTTGGTGGGGTTTCCTGTTTTTCCAGAGGTGTGTCCTACAGACACCTGAAGTTCAGCTTTTTGTAGTTAGGGAGTTCTTTGTAGCGTGCAGCCTGAAAACAAGGGGAGACTTTACCCTGCTGTGTATAACTTTCAGTGATCTGCATGTAAGCAAATTTGCCCATGAAGAGAAGTCCTTCCTCATGGTTAGCGCAAGGCTGCCATGACAGTACACTCCTGCAACATTACCATCACCGACAGATGGGCCAAGCACTTGCTCATCTGTTTAAAAGCACTTATTTGGGGTCAGACTACTCTCAGAAACAGGCTTCCAGAACTGCAGCATGATCAGGCTGGAGATCAATTTGTCTCTGCTGCCCTCACTCCACTGCTGAGGTTGTGGTGAAAAGACAAGGACACACCTTGGAGAATTGCCCAACAGCCTCGAATGGTGTTTGAATTGATCAGGCTTTTGTCATCTATGTTTTTCACTCAGTGAAAGGTATTTTTAAGCAGGGACCTTGGTCCCATTCAGTAAAACAGTGCTGACCAAATCAGGGTGAGGAAGGGCTTTGCTGCGGAGACAGGGCTGGAGGCCAGAACAAAGAGCCAGAAGGGAAGGAGCATAAGTGACTTTGGCTGGGGATCACAAGACCCTTGGGACCAACAGTGGGCTGCTACAAAGCCATACTCCCAGCCAGTCGAAGTTGTTGGTGCTCTTTTGAAGTCAGCTCTTCTGCAGACTGTGAGTATCTCTCTCCAAGGAGAGGGAACCAACAACTTAAAAACTTGATTTTCTTCAGAAGCTTGCTAGGAATTGATAAAATAAGCTAAATTGTATTTTTTTTTTTTCTTTAGAGAGGTCTCTTTAAGTGTAAGCATTATAACGAAGAAGTAGACTTGAGGACACTCCCATTTGAATGACCTGGCAGTACTCCAATGAATTTGGACTGAGAAATTTAAGGTGCTTTTGCTGCCCGGGCATCAGCCCCATCCAGCATTACAGGTGACACCCCTTAGCTGCTCCAGCAGGCAGTTGGATGTCCAAGCTAGGACTCCCTCTGCATGCAGACGAAGCCGCAGCAGCCTGTGCTCTGAGGAGCACGAATGCACTGAATTTGCCAAGGCCATTACTGCCAGAGCAGTAGCCTCTTGCAGAGAGGTGGCCAGCTGTGAGGGGCAGCCACTTCTGAAACTGCTCCTCCTGTTTCCAAAGGGAACACATGTTTTTGCAGTTAATAGTTAAAATTAGGTAGCTTCTCTATTTTAGCTGTTGACAGTTCTGCTTTGGCTTTGCTTAAACCCATGTTTGCAAGGGCCCTTCTACATGCACAAATGGTGACAGTCTGCTGATAAACCAATGAAGTTTTTTCTATAAGCTCTGAAACATCTTTCACAGGCAGTTTAGCACTGATTTAACTACTACAGTTTAAAGGCTGTTAATTAATATTGTCAAATTGGTCAGGTTGCTGAAACCCATTTGAAAGTGGTTTTGCTTAAGCCATTTTCTAAACCAATCTTCAAAGCATGTCACTACATTGGTGCAGAAATCTAAGCATAGATATGGGGTTTTTTTGTTTCTTTGCACTGCATTACACCAGCTTTTACTTGTATAATGGTGGCAGTTGAAATCAGAAGATAAAATACTTCCTTGATACTTTGAAAACTTTAATTTGGTAAAATCTCAGATCTTGTCCTTTCTGTTTAAGAATGTGCCAAATAAAACTGAGGAAGATGAGTTTTAAAAAAAAACAGGAAGTAAAACCCAAAAATATTCACCCTTCTTCGTATGCTGTAAAGCAGCAGAAAGACTTCATAAGTTAGAAATACTTTCACAACAGCATTAAATCTATTTATCTTTTCAAGGTCCAATGTTTCCTTTTTGTCAGTGCACTTTGGTTATGCTCCTTTATGATCTCTTTTTCACTTCCACCCCACAAGACTAAACATGCTTTATTTTCTTCATGGTACATTTCCCCCTTCCTGTTCTTGCCTCCTCACACTCACCCCCAGCAATCTGGGATGGTCTGAAGACAAGACAGAGCTCCTGATGTGTCCAAAGATAGCTTCTGGGCTGGATGGGTAATGCGATATGGAGCCTTTCACTGTCTGGGTTGCTAATTTGGCTATGAATTGGATCGGTCATGACTGAAATAGGCTGTTTTTCAGTAGCTTTCTAGTGGTCTGTTTGATATGATTTATTCATGTTCAAATCAATCAAATCCCATTTGTCACAAATCACCACCACAGATGAGCTTAACCTGCTCTCAACCTGACCCCCACAAGATGGTGTGAGCCTTCGGATGCATCTGTCCTGTCTGGATTTTCTCCTTCTGTTGTTGTTGCCTGTGTTGTAGCTACAGCAGTTCTTTTAACAGAAAAATT
This sequence comes from Tyto alba, assembly GCF_018691265.1. NCBI lineage: Eukaryota > Metazoa > Chordata > Aves > Strigiformes > Tytonidae > Tyto > Tyto alba. The sequence goes on along the minus strand of NW_024881316.1, from coordinate 34,772,542 downwards.
GACCCAATGTTTTTCATCAACTGGAAAAGACAAGACAGTGCCCCAGCAGTGAGGGCTCAAGCAAACCCTCCCTTTGTGGTCAGCTATGCCTTTTGAAGATGTTATTGCCTCTTCAGGGTGCAGGTGACTATCCCTTTGCTGGAAGTAACCATTTCCAACGCTCTGATGCTAGACAAGACCATACAACCAACCTCTGGTCAGCTTCAGTCAGCCACATGGGTTTGAACAGTCAGCATGGATATATTAAAACGATCTGGTTGATTTTGACAACAGCAGGTCAGGGAGTCCTGCTGTAGAGTCTCTTCTGCTTGTAGATCATAGGAGTGGCCACCATGAGTAAGAAGGTGCTGTTGCTCCCCTGGAAATGAAAATGCCTTTTGCTGCCAGAGATAACCCTGAAAGTCTGTTCACAGCCCATGTATACACTCTGAGCTGGACTGGGCATCCTCTCCAAAGATGGAGGAGGTTTGCTGCTGCAGCTCTTGTGGTGTCTGCAGAGTCCTGTGCTGCTGTGCCCAGCATGGTTTGGACCTGAATCAGCTTAGACCTTCAGGCAATGTCCAGCCCATGGCTTGGGGATCAGCTTGGACCCAGCCTCACTGAGCAGTTTGGATGTGGCCACCCTGCTGCAGAAAGCTAAGCTAGACAGATGTGATCTGGTGGGCCATTGACCTCAGGAGCAGAGAATAGGTCTGGGCCCATTTTATTTGCTGGCATTACCGTCCCCCTCTGTGCCTCACTGTCTGTCCAGTGTCTGCACCCCAGTTTTTCTAAATCCTAAAGATGTCATTGTAATACAAATGCACAACCTGAAATCAGAGTGGTCATTTAGTACCCGGGGAGACACCTCTTAGAATTTTCTGCACTCCAGAGGTCACTCTGTCATTCTAGTGCTCTCAAGGGACACAAGAGATGGGCTTGATTAAATAGGTAGGACTGGTGTGATGTGGTCTCCAGTCATACGTACAAGTAGCTTTACCAGAGTCCCTGCTCTTGGAGCATCAAGAAGTAGCAAGACCAAATGAGCTGAAACACGAATAGGAGCTGAAAATTTGGAGCTCTTTTCTGGCATGGCAGATTTTCTCTGTGACTTTCGCCAAATTTCTCTAAGCTTCTGTCTCTTGGCATTGAAAATGGAGAAAATACTTTACTCCCATGGTGGCTGCAAAACTCATCAAGGAGACATCAGCAGAGTTCTTTAGATCAGCAGATGGGAGGATTTGTATGGTATTCGTTATTTGCATCACAGATCTCCCTTTTTGTCCAGTCAGGAGGTTTTTTTGCCTGAGTGTCTTGGAACTGCCACCGGCATCCTAGTTCTGGGCATGCACTGCACATTTTACCTGCTCTCTGAACATTGATCAAAGCTTATGGGATGAGAAGCCAGCAACATACTAAATACATGTCAGTTCAGTTGTTTTCACATGCAGAGCTTTGCTTAGCCTGCTAAAGTTCATTGTCTCTAAGCCAAGTAATTGAAGAAGTTGAGGCCCTATTTAACCTTTCGGGAAGAGCTGATGCTTTGACTTCCACAAAGAACTTCTTTGTTTGAGGAGCTACAGGATCTTTGCAAGGTTAGGCTCAGGTATTACAGCCCAGCACATGGTTGCTAGCTGCAATGAGTAAGGTAGGTGGTTGGGGCTGGGATGTGGGGAACCTAGGGCTTGACTGGTTCCTTTGCCCAAGGGAATCTGAAACTGCACCTCTCACCTATGAGGACATTGCCCTAGCCACCAACTGTGAAGTAGCGTGATCTTGAGGGAGCTGGAGAAAGATGTTGTAAGCACTCTCAGTCCCTTATGTTGGACGTTCTGCTTTCTAAAAGGTAATTTAAATAATGGTTAATCCACAGGAGAAAAAAATAATCTTCCAGCCCTTGAACAGCTAATTTCAGGCACAGGTTCCTGCTCCTATGAACAGGAGGGACTGCGGGTTACCCACACCAGGGTACCTTGGAGTTTGTTTTGGGATGGCAGACCCTCAGTTTGAAGTCTTGTGTTGAATCAGACAAAGAGTGGATTTGAACCAGGAATGACCTAAACCCTGGGTTAAATAGAGAACAGTGGTCTTCCTCAGGTTTTGAACCCAGGCTGTGTGTTGAATGTGGTGAAAATTTCAGGGTAGAGCAAACCAACTTTTTCCAGGAAATATTCTGCCTGAGATCTCAGTCAGCATTCTGCAGGCAGTCTGCCTGTGTAAGGTGGGCTCCTTCACAGGAGCCAAGGCAATATGAATTTTACCACACAACTGCCCAATATTTAGTACAGCTGTTGATTTATATGCCATGTTTCATTCTGTTATGAAAATGTCTATAATGAATAAACCTGTAATGTCTTCCTTAATTATTCAGACTATATATATACAGCAGTCATTTTATCTAAATTTTTTTCTCTCATTTGTCACTGGTGCTGTTTTCTGTCCTTCTGCCTGTGTTGGAAGTGAACTTGGACCAACACATTAAAAAACTGTCATTCCTTATCTAGTAGCAATCATATTTAGCAACTCTGTTCAAAGTGATGTAGTTAATGAGAGGAAAATTTAATTTCACCATCTTCATTTAATTTTCTTTATTTCTTTTGTCCTCTTTGGGATTGTTACCTTGGCATATGCAGTTACAGACTTGCCCTCTTTTAATTAAAGTCACCATTGAATTGATCACCATCATTCTGCAACCCTGGAAAACCATGGGTCTGCCTTGCTGCAAGCTGAAACAGGCACCACGTAAAGCATTTCTCTAGTGTCATGTCTGGTATTAGCAAGGTACTCTACAAGCTACTTTGCCATCTTCACCCCTATAAATCTGTCCAGTATAACGAAGCTAATGGGTTATTTAAGGTGGAGAACTGTTGGCTAGGGCGCTAAAGACCCGTCTTTCATTCACATCCTTATGTAAGCAATTCCACATGTTTGCTGTCCATATGGACATTACAAGAACAGAGGCATCTTGCAAGAACACTTAATTACCTTACAGTATGTCAGAAACCCATCTGACTTGTTAAATTCTGCAGTAATCACATTTTTATAGTTGATTTAAAATGAACAACAGCATCATCCAGGTCCCACATAGTGTAATGAATGCACTGACTGTAGTTAATTAATAACATGCTCCTTTTTATTCCAGAACAAGGCCAGAAAGCCAAATGTATCATTAGCACCTACTGAGGGAGTAATGATTAATTGGGCTTACTATTTATGTCCACAAGAAAGCCAGTAACTGTTTGGCATGCTTGAGCTGTGGAGAGGCACTAATATATGTCCTCACGCTCTTACAGCTTATTTTATGTTGCACACAGAGGGGTGATTCTTGCTGTCCAAACCCTGGCATAAGCCATACAAATCTACAAACAGCTGGGCCAGTGCTTTTCAATTACACTTAACTTATCCCCTGTTGATGCCTTGGCAATGAGCCTAATGTAATGTGAGGCACTGCCTCGTGACCGTGAGCCCATAGACTAGGAACACTTAAAGGAGTCTGGTCCACAACTGTAGAAATGTTTTTTCAATAACAGGCTTCCTCACATATCGATTACTGGAAGTGAAATGATTCAGAGAGCTGAGATGACTTTGGGATGGGTGCTGCTGCACTGCTGCATTTCTCCAGGCAGCTCCCTGCTCCCCTCTACCTCCCATTCTGCCCGGGGCTGGGGCTACCGGCGGGCAGGCAGCAATGGCCACGCTGCCATGAGCAAGCCAGGCACCCTCCGAGTCACCTAGGTCTGGGTCACCTGTTTTCCAGCAGGTTCTTGAAGCTGTCTGCAATTCTTTTTGGTGGCCTTAAGTCTGCTTCTTATCTGCTCTTTTCCAGAAGGTCTTATGCACTCATGACAGAGATAAAAAAAAATCAGGCGCTTCTGCCTAGTGAGCGGTGCACAGCCAGCCATGAGCCTGGAGTGCACTTGTTCACTGAGACAGAGGACAGAGGTCCTGGTGTCCCATTCTAGGAGTGGGAACACAAACATTGCTTCTTGGGGAACACTTGTATTTTGGCCACATGGTGGATGTGCACCCAACCGCGTAAAGAAGATGGTTGGAGCTAGGCAGCTGTCTTTTTTTGTCTCTATAAGCAGTTACAGAAACCTTCTTAGCCAAAAAAAAAAAAAAAAAAAATTGAGTCAATTATAAAAACAAGAAAAAACCCTCTTACCTCCTCCAGAAAAGCACCGCAGTGTGAGGCAAAAGCATACTGCATACTTCTGCCTTTCAGGTGCTAAGCAGGGCTTTGTGGTTGACCACTGCCAATTGCTGGTGCACAAAGCCAGGACTCTTGAGGCACAGAGAGCAATGTGGTGCTGGGAAATCTCTGCCCCACCAACCACCTACTGTTTGGCCTTGGGGTAGTCATGTCATCTCTCTCTACATCTCTGCTTCCTTCTCAGAATATGCCTTCTCTATATTCACTGGGTTCTCTGGGGTAAGGACCAGCCCATGACATTTATTAATACAGTGCTTGGCATGCTGGAACATGACTCCACTGAGATCTCCAGTTGTTACCGGAGTGCAAAATAATTAAAAGAGTTAAGAGTTAAGCCTTCTTTTATGTAATGCTGTCATCCAGAGAGTTGATGCTTGTTAGCTTATAGGTAGATTTTGACTTAGACCTCAAAATTGTGTGTCTTGCGTATAAGATTATTTCCTTGCTGTATGCTATACTGTCATGGTTACAACCACTTGAGAACCCCTCTATATGTGGAAGAGTAGCTGAGAATTTTCCCTGCAGGGAAACTTGTCCCTGCTTGTCCCAAAAGAGCACTCAGTGGAAAATACCTTCACAAGTGTTTTAGAAAGTAGTCTGATTTTACAGTCTCACAAAGAGACACCTTGGTCTGCCTCAGCGGTCTGAACAGCCACAAACCAAAGTGCTCAACAGATCAGAAAAACCTCCAGTAGGCACATGAGCCTGGCTCTCTGAGGATGTGAGTAAGAGGAAATATCAGTCTTTTGCAGATTGACATGATATGGAGAAGCTCTCCTGCCACCAGACAAGCCATCTCCTAACTAGAAGTCAAGTCACTGCAGTTACAGTGTACTTGAGCTTTCTGCAGCTGCGTAGCCCTGGCTGTACCTGGTTTGCTTTGACCCTGCTCAGAGCAGGAACAGAAGTCACCTGTGTCTGGTGTGAAAGTCTGTATGGAAATACCCCACGTACTGTCTGACATAAAACCAAGTCAGCAGCACTGTGTCCTGGGTTTGAGTGAGAGGTAGATTTTTTTCGGTAGCAGGGGAGGAGGCTAAAGCAGTGGCTCCTGTGAGAATCTTCTTGAAGATCCCCTGGCTCCAAGTCAGACCCACCTCTGCACCAAGGCCAAGACAATCAGCTGCACCTCTGCGATAACGTATTTAAGAAAGGACTTGGTGAGGAAGAGTTGGAGTTGTGAGGAGGAGTTGTGATATCCATGTGAACACCAAGGTCAGTGGAAGAATGGAGGAGGAAGGGGGAGGGAGGTGTGCCAGATCAGGGACCCCCCTGTATCCTGTGGTGAGATGGCAGGGTGTCCCCCCTTGCTGCCCCTGGAGAGCTATGGTGGAGCAGATGCTGACATGCAATCTGTGGGGAGCCCCATGCCATCTCAGGTGACTGAACCCAAAAGAAGCAGGGACCCTGTGGATAGAAGCATCCCCCACTGTTGTAGTCCAGCACTGGAAAGACTGCAACATGCGGGGGTGTCCCACGCTGGAGCAGCTAGGGAAGGGCTGCAGCCCGTGGGAGGGACTCCAGTTGGAGAAAGCTGGTATCCCACACCAAAGCAGCTAGGGAAATACTGCAGCCCATGGGAGGGACTCAAGTTGGAGAAAGTTTGTGGAGGACTGTTTCCTGGGAGAGGGGGACCACTATGGAGCAGGGGGGAGAAGTTCTAGAAGCTCCTCCACACCAAAGATGGAAGAAAGTGGCAGCACTGACTGCACCCCCCATTCCCAGCCCCTGCGCCGCTGGGGGAGGAGGTAGAGATATCGGGAGCAGAGCTGAGCCCGGGAAGAAGGGAGGGGTGGGGGGAAGGTGTTCTCAAGATGTGGCAATGCTTCTCACTGTCCTTCTCTGTCTGTTAAATGTCGTTGTTGTTAGTGTCTCTATTAAATTTATGTTCTTTTTTTCTTCCCCTAAGGAGTCTGTTATGCCTGTGACCGTAATGGGTGAGTCATCCCTCCCTACCCTATCTTGAGTCCCAAGCCTTGGCTTACCTTCTCCTTCCCATTGCTGGGGGGGAAAGGGGGAAGTGAGCAGCTGCGTGGTGCTCAATTGCTCTCTGAGCTCAAACAACAACTAGTAATAGGAGAGCCCAGAAATACATTCCCTTCCTGAAAGGACCAGATGAAAGAACTTTTGAAGAATGGGAGCACTCCATTTGAGACTGTTGAACAAACCACTGAAAAGTGTTGGGGCATCTACTAAGAGCAGTTAGCGCTTGTGCCACAATATTTCTGGACCTTTTACTCTCCTCCAGCAGGTTGTAGTCTTGTACTTGTTGCATTTGGCTGTGGAGTCCCCTGGTGTGACCCAGAAGAGGGGATGCAGGACAGTTGTGGCTCCAGGCAGCACTAAACTTGAAAACTATCAGTAAACTTGACTTTGAACCTCCACCTTCACTATGCCTGGCAGCTTGCCTCTTTCATGCAGATGATGTAGCCCTGAAAAACATGCTCTGCCACATCACACACACAGACAAGCAATGCAAACTGTGGCAAAGAGATTATAATCCCCTATGAAGGAGCACAAATTAGAGAGGAAATGCTCATTTTCAGTAAATGGTTTTCAAATAAAACAACCATGACAGGACAGCTTAAAAAGACTTTTAATTAGTCAGTTTTACTTCCGCTGTTTAGTGCCTTATGACTGCTAAGCTTTTTATTGCTTTACATTTCTGTGCCAGCTTGTATGGTAACCCAGTAGCCTACATCAGGCTCTAGTAGCAGCAAAATCTGTTGTACCAAAAGCAGCTGACAGCTTCTTGAGAGTCACCTTAGGTTTTTTGAAACAAAAGTGCAGTAACTTCTGACAAAGGGATGGTCAAGTACAGTGTCATTTCTTTCCTTGTAGTTCAGTTTTACTCAACATAGCAAGAGGTAAGCTTCATTTGAGGAAGACATCACTGGAAGAACACTATGCTAATGCTCAGTCCTACATAACTGCTGGCATTACTGCAGACACCTATCAGAAATGGAATGAATTAGGAAAATTTATGCCTTAGTTTTGGGTGGTATTGGGGTAACAGTCAAGCAAATCACTTGAGGGTGGGATGTGGTGCCCTAGAGTTCATGTATCTGTCTGGAAACAATAGAGTTCCCTGAGACCAGGTAGAACAATGAAGAAAGAGTTGATGATAACTTGCCTGATAAATGACCCCACTGAGCTGATTCTGTGTTGCTAATGGGAAGGACCTTGTTTTGTTCTGCATTATGCAGGTTAAGGAGAGATCACCTCCCATGCTGTGTTGTGCTTGGTGACCCTCAGGACTGGTGTACAGTGGCTGATGCTGCCGTGGCTGAGAGCCTGCCTTGGCTCTGCATGTTTCTCTGAGATGAGGTAGTCTGCTCACAGTCTACTCCTGCTGAGCACTTTTTGGTTGGATTATTTCCTCCAGTCATCAGAAAACTGGAGGAAATCCAAAAGAGGGGTGGGATGGATCAGGCACGTATCTGGACCACATCCCTCTGCTGCCAGACTTGCAAAGGCAGCATGGTGCAGATACCCAGCCCCACACATGGTCCATAGTGAGGGGTCAGTACTGCTGGAGAGAGACGCAGAAATCCACACAGCAATGCTGGACATTTTCCAAAGCCAGCCAAAATTAAACGCTGGGGATGGGCTGTCTGAACTGCTGCCTCTATCTAGAGGATGGGCACCTGCCCAAGGTTTGCTGTATGGGACTGGGTGCCAGCACTTTATCTCCCAGTGTTGCTGGAATACGGGCCTGAAAAAGCTCTGTTAGGTAGATGGGGTTTGGGCCCTTGTATTTGGATTCACTGGGCTGGACCTTTCTTCTCTGCTGTTTTCCTTGTTCTGAGAAGACTGCAAGAAAATCTTTTTCTTCATCCACTTTAGCACTGATATTAACCACCGGATTTCCTACTCAGTACAACACTTTCCTAAAAAAGGGCCAAGCTTCCTCAGGCTAGTAAAAGCTCCAGCCCTGGGTTTGGATTTCACATGTTCAGGGATGCATGAAAGAGACATAATGGGTGTTGTAAAGACTGTAGGCAGACAATCACTGAGTTATCATGAAAAATGCATGGTTACACAGGACAGATATATATATAGGGGTGTGTATATGTATGTCCATGCATGGTTCCATGTTCAGTTTCCCCTTGGGTAAATACCTGAGCTAAGGGCAGTGTCCCATGACTCATTAAATCTTTCTTTTGGGAGAGACTGCAGTGATGTGGCTAGTCCTCTGCTGTGATATTATGTCCTTCCCCTGCTACGACTTGCAGCTGCTTCCGAGGTCTCCCAGAGCCACTGGAGAACTACAGTTTTCAAGAAACAGAACTAATCCTGTTGCTTTGTTCTTCTGTGTTGGTATTACTTGCCAACCCCCATTCTTCTGTAGCAACATCAGGAAAATAAAACATTTGATCTACTATGTAGATATGTTTCGGTCCAAAATGAAGGGGAGGCTTTAACTTTCAAAGATCATCTTTGGTCTAGGAGACATGGGTGGCACAGGCTTGGCAGTACCGTGGATGCTAAGGCACTGTGATTTGATCCAATCACCTGAGTTCATGAGCTGTGCATGGAGAGATCCCCTGGGTAATCACAGGGAGTCCATCAGGTCACAACTTAAAATGTTGGACCCATTTATAGGTACCACTCTCAGATAGATATGTGCTGCTGTTTTGTCCAAAGCCCATTTTCAGTTCGGTGGCCTCTCATAAAAATGGTACAGTAGACAAAATATTCTGGACAGGAATCTGCTGAGCAGGAGAAATCTTTAGTTGGAAAGTACCCTCTCTGCAGTCTCACCCAACCCAAAACACTGGCTTACAAGTTTGAAACTGTATCACTTTTTAATTAAGTACTGACTGATGTTACCTTTAGAATCATGGGCTGGAGACACAGGATGCTAATGATTAAATATCTTGATCCCTACCCCATAATCCTAATGTTATGCCAGTTGGCTATCAAATTATGTCCGGAGCAGAGCAAGCGCTTGGCAACTTCACAGCCTTCAGTGATTTAAGAGAAACCCCAAATGACTCTTTAGTTTATGTTCCCATTTTAATCTATAAGCAGTATCTACAGCTGCTGGAGAAAGGGTGTTCAGCATTTCCTGGGTTTCACAAGCTTTGAGGAACAATTATGATGAACTTTTTTTCCCAACTAGAAAGTGCTAGCTATTAATAACAGGCTTTCAACAGCAAGACCAAATGCTTCTCCAGGGAGTGACAGTAGGATTCAATGCAATAAAAAGGTCTTAGTCACGTTCGTGTATGCATGGCTGCAAAAGCATTGTCTTTGAGGGAGCTCATGTGATAGACACAACTGGAAAATCCTTTGCCATGGTCCGTCTCCTTCAGTGACATACTACTTACAATTTTGTCCTGAACTCTGTCAAGTTTCTTGAGCTTGTTTGCTTGTGTGCTATTTGAACCCATTCAGAAGCCTATAGAGTATTTGGATTTAAAACTGAGCTGCGTTTCTCAAAGACACTTACCTGGGACTGCCACAGTGCCAAGCTTGGCCAGAGGGCAGTCAAGCAGCCAGCAAATTACTTAAAGACAGCCTCTCCTCTGACAGACAATTTTAATGGCATCATATTCAGCAAAACAAAACCAGTCAGGGGTAGGTAGTCCTTCCTAGCAGGAGCTCACCCATATGTGGCCAGACATGCTGGGAGCTGGGGCTGACTGGAGACAGAAATCTGTCTGCAGGAGTGACTTTGGCTTTTGTGCTGAACCGCTCTTTTGTAGCTTTTCAAGAAATGGATAACCCCTCCATAAGCTTCAGTGGTTGCTGTTCCTACCCATTTTTTTTCCTTTGGTTTGGTTTAAGGATGCTTTAAACCAGTGATGCAGCTATTCTCATTGTTTGTTTTTGGTTTAACCACAGATTACTTTAAGCGTTGCTCTTTTCAGCTACAGACCACTTGACGTGAAAGACTTTATTTTCCTGAATATCCTACAGTGGGCTAGCCAAAGTTTCCAAGAAAGATTCATTAACTACCCAGATTTAGCTCACTTTTCCAGCAGGTGTGAATCCGGCTCTTTATGAAAAGGGAGCCTCTTTGAGGTGCCACAAGTGGTACACAAGAAAAAGAGGTTGTGCCAACAGCTAGTCTCCGTTGGAGGACTTGCCCTAATTCCCTGTTACAGGTATGCTGTACCTTCATTCCTACCCAATTCATGCATTTCCCTGGTGCTATTTCCTCCTGAAGATTTCTGAGCTGAGGACAAAGTCAAAGCATGAGATGTCTCTACTGTGGCAGTTTCTGCTTGATGATTAAAGGGACTCTCCTGCAATCATGCCACATCCTCTCCTCCCCTTCCTTCCTCTGTTTTTCAGGACCCTTTGGGTTCTCCCCACATCTCTTGGGAATGTGGGGAAAGTTAAGTAACACTGAGGGCTGCAACTCAGTGATTTTCACCATGCTGAAAACCAAAACCTGTTTCATGCTGAAAATACTGTAAAAAGTTTTTCACACAATTTCATTTTACTCATTTTCCAAAATATAACAAAAAAGTGAGAAAATACCCATTTCACCTTGGACCTTTATGTGTCTTATTGCTGTTAATGCATTGAGGCTGGTGCTGGGGATCACACCCCAGCTCTTAATGAGGTATTTAAGGATACTTAACATGCATTTCATTACTAAAACAACATTTCTGCTGTTGCCGCTCTGGTGTTTCCCAGGCACCATTATCTGATCTTCTAATTATCACAATTTTATTCTCCTGTGGGTAATTAACAGGATGTATCAGGGTTCTCTGTGTGAAATGCTACATTTGGTTTTTAACTTAAGAGCTTATTTAAAACCACTTCAGCAAGAACCTGTAGCAATGATTGCAAGTCCTAGTTTTGGTGGTGGCTGAGACAGCGACAGGCATGATCTGTGGGGTACTTTGAGAGGCCACTGCCCTCAGTTGGCCATTGGCCAGAGATCACCATTCTGAACCATTTTTTCTAGAACAGGGATTGATGCAAGTTTAAACTTAAGGTACCTGTCTTCAAACTCAGTCAGCTGAAGAGTCAATGTTCTTTGGCTAGAGTGGCAAGGGACAGTAACATCTGCTAGAAAATAGTAAATGGCAGAAATTTCTTATATCAGCCCATCATGAATTTGTCCGTAGGAATACCTGTCCTCATTTATTTAATGTTTTCTTTAACCCAGCTCAGTGCCAGAATCCAGTGAGCCAGAGTTAACCCCTGTGAGAAGGAGTGACCTTCTTCATCCACCTCGGAGAGCATAGCATGTGGCAAACGAGGTACCCACACTTTTCCCAGGCACAGGGGAGAGAGGACAGCTGGAATAGAAATCTTGGAGTTATTTTTCAAATTCAGCAGCCCTTTTGACTGGATTTTTAGGGCCAAACCTTCAGGAGGTGTGAATTTGCCACATCACAGCACAGCTTCACAATGGGAGAGAATGTGACTCTGCAGAAGCAGAAAATGCAGCAGAGATGTAATAGCAGGGAAGGGGGCATATGTCCCCAGTCCAAGACAGACTTTGAAGATGACATCAGAGTGCTTTGATAGCATCATGCCAAACTGGGGCAAGTGCAGGAGGGACCAAATGAGATCACATAAATGGAGCAAGCTGTAAACCTAGGCAGAAGGACCGAGTCCTTGCTCAGCCTGTGCTCTGCCCAATGTGTGGTATGGGCTTGAACTTTGGTACTGGGTACAGAGCACGCCTTGTACAGTAATTGCAGGGCCCCTTGTACAGCAGTTGTGGGGAACATCAAGAGCAAGGATCTTTGCTCTTCATCACTGTCCCGCGATGGCACAAGGGTTTTCCTGCTCTCTTTCATTCTCTCACTGCCCCCTTGAAGGTGTCACCAGTGTAGGATGATGGTTCCTGTGGTGGTTCACCTGCTCCCTGGAAAACAGCTATGAGGGCCTAGGGAAGCCTGGTTTTCTATAAACAGAGTTGTTACAGAGGTTAAGGCAGGCTGGGCAGCACAGCAATGTCATGTTGCCTGGCCCTTCTCTGCCTGCAGAATTTGAGTCTCATCACCATTCATTTAACACCTAGCTCTGCTAACTTTTATTGCTGATTTGCTTTCCTATCCCTTGCACCTGATTAGTTTGACTGAGATTTAGTCACCCAAGGAAGATGATGACAAGTGTCATGGTTTAGGCCTGATCAGCAGCCAACCACAATGCAGCAGCTCTCTCTCCCTTCCCCTCCGGCAATGAGAAGGGACAGAGAGCCAGGCTTGGGGTTCAAAATAGGACTGGGATGGGGAAAAAATCCCCCTTTATGGTCACGAGCAAAAGGCAGACTTGTTAGGGGAAGAAAAAAAGAACATATATTTATTACAGACACTAACAACACATAACAGAGTAGGACAGTGAGAAGCATTGCCACATCTTGAGAACACCTTCCCCCCACCCCTCCCTTCTTCCCAGGCTCAGCTCTGCTCCCGATATCTCTACCTCCTCCCCCAGTGGCGCAGGGGCAGGGAATGGGGGGTGCAGTCAGTGATGCCACTTCCTTTATCTTCGGTGAGGGGAGTGTCTGGAACTTGTTCCTCCTGCTCCATCGTGGTCCCCCTCTCACAGGAGACAGTCCTCCACAAACTTTCTCTGACATGAATTCCTCCCATGAGCCGCAGCGTTCCCCACACTGCTCTGTTGTGGGTCACCAACTTTCTCCAACTGGATTCCCTCCCACGGCTGCAGCCCTTCCCGAGCTGCTCCGGCGTGGGACTCCCCCGCACGCTGCAATTCTCCCAGTGCTGAATTACAGCAGCGGGGCTACCTTTTCCCATGAGACCCCGGCCTTCTTCGGGCACAGAACCTTGATCCAACCAGCAGGAGCCACAGGCCATAAATCAGTGTCTGCTCCACCATAGATCTTCATGGGTGGCAGGGGGGGCCGCCCTGCCGTCTCACCACAGGATACAGGGGAGTCTCTGCTCCGGCACACCTCCCCCCTCCTTTCTTCCTCCGTTCCTCCACTGACCTTGGTGTTCATGCAGCTGCAGCGACTCCTCCTCTCAAGTCTGACTGCCCGTCACCACGTCCCTTCTTAAATACGTTATCGCAGAGGTGCAGCTGATTGGACCAGTTTTCCAAACAGAAGTGGAGCTGACTTGGAGCTGGGGGAGCTTCGAGAAGCTTCTCACAGTGGGCTGCCCCTATAGCCCCCTCCCCTGCCACCAAAAAACTCCACCACTCACTCAACCCAGGACACAAGAATGAAAAAGTAATCATTCAGAAGAGGTAGGAGTAATTCTCCTGCAAGAAGATGCACATTCAGCTGTCATCCTCATGGGAAGAGCAGGTGAGACCTTTTTAATCCCAGAAGTCAGCCTTTGAAAAGCCTTCACCTGGTGGTCCTGTCCCCATGTCTCCATCCACCACACCACAGATACCGTCCCTGAGCACTTTTTGTAAATCCCTGCATGCATCATTCCTCCTTCAGTTACATTAATTCCTATGGCAAAAATTACATCCCTGTTCATTGAGACACTAACCATCATGTTTTCCAGAACCTTGGGGGGCAAGCAGGTCGTGACACTTATTTTTCGCCCTCCATGCTGTTGACATGTGCTCCCTCTTTCTCCACTTGCAAGCCCTGGCTTTGCTGTTGGTGGTCCCAGAGGCACTGCTGCCTGACTTCTCCCCTCCAGTCCCCAAACAACTCCTCTCCTGTACTTTGTCCTTGTGCCTCACATCTCTCCCGTCAGGGAGGTGCAAAGCCTTTTCCAAACACAGAGCCAGGCCACAGCAGTGCTTTGTGAGCAGGAGGAAACTACCAAACGTGCCTACTCATTCATCGGAGATCTTCCAGAGGAGTTTTCCAAGCCTAGTTCCCCAACTGCACTGGATGGAAAGTGAGATAAGGAGAGGAGAGCTTGCCTGGCCTGCTCACACAGCATGAGTTCAACACGGAGCCGTGGTTCATCCAGCCCACGTCAGGCTGTGTCACTCCTCCGCTGAAAGCTTCCCTGCGTGGGCTGTGGCTAGCAGTGACATTGGAAAGCAGATGTTTCTCTCTTGAAAAAGCTGTAGCTGAATCCTGGATTGTGTTTACATTCCCAGCAGATATGCAATGTGGAAATGTCTTAAAATAGGAAATAATGTCCTGGCTGAATGAGTAAAAGGCATGAGATTAAGAAAAAATCACCATCATCATTTCCTAGAGACTTGCCAAATTCCTCATTTCTGTGCTTGATTTGCACATCCTGCAGATGTGTCTGCTCAAATTTACCTTCTGGTATTTTCCTCTTACACGGTATGTCAAGCACAGATGCACGTTCACCTGAATGAAGAGCTAATTCAGTTAATGAGAAGTGAAATACCTACTGTCAGTGAGAGTGCGTGAGGAAGGGGATGTGACCTGGGGCACACACACGTGCCTGCAGACCGCGCGGCCATGGATGAGCACACCATGCGTTGTTCCTACTTTTCTAGGCAAGCACAAATGGCTCACTGTTGGGGACAGCAGCGGTTTTACAAGTGATAAACAGTATATCCACAGTCCTGAGTGCTGCTGTATGTCCCTTGCAGGATGTTAAGAGCCGACACTGTTAACACAAAGATGTACGTTTATGCCTTATATTGGAATGTGAACTAGTGAGATTTGGGGACCGTTCTGCAGAAAATTTCCAAGCTGATTTCCAAATCTTGTTTAAATGGAAAACAACCTTCTTCCTTGTCTCTCAGAGGATCTCAGGTGCACATTTAGTTGCAGGTACTGCTGGGAAACATTGCGAGGGAACTGAGACAGGCTAGTAAAGCAAGCATATAGACTGGTTTTAAGACTGTGGTTCTGCTTATTACTTTTTATAATAACCTAGACCCAGAAGACCTGGTCACGAGCCTCAATGATGGCAGATTCTATAAAACACAACTTCTACCTCCCACCAGGCCAGACTCTGACCCCAGCCAGATTCTGACTCCCACTTGCCGTCTCCCCTGGTTTATCCGAGTTGAGGTCAGAGCAGGGGAGAGCTAAATGGTCACCCCAAGTGACACCTCTGACAGGACTCTGACCTCATTTTGATACAGTCAAAGTCAGCTGCTCAAGCAAAAGTGACCGATCAACAGGCTTGGGAGCATAAGACCTTGAGCCAGGGCAACCAAATATCACCTTTTCCTTCCAGGAGCAATATCCCACAATCTGGCAGATGACACCACAGGATCAGTGCTCCCAAAACGCTGCTTCCAGACTCCTGTTTCTTGCAGAGTCTGTTCTTTTCTTATTTCCCTGCACTACATTTTATTTGGAGGGGCAATAGTACTTCAAGGAGCTGCAGAGGTACCAGATGAAGGCTGGGCTGGAGTGGGAGCTGCCTGGTTTGCAGGAGGCAGTGAGGACCCGGCTGGAGTGAACAGCTGTAGGGAAAAAGGGGAAACTAACACAGTCCTTGCTTGGCACAGCACAATTTCGTGTGCAAAAGCAGCTGTGGTGGGATTCTCACGGAGGACAGAGCGGGCCACCACGGCAGACCTGAGTGAGAGCCATGCAGATGTCCTCAGCAGCAAGTGGGCAGGCACTGGGCAGGCGGTGCAGCATCGGTGACTCTGTAACAGACCTGGTGATAGGATGGGATTCCCCACCTTTCTCTAAAAATGTGATTGCAGGGCCCGTCAAAGGCAGGAGATGCAATCTGACAGAGCCACGGTGTGATGTGGTGTACCGAACACCATCATGCCTGCCACTGCTGGAGAAGGGGGAACTTTGACAAAACCGCCATGGTTATCATGACAGAAATCACCAAGAAGCACAGGGAAGATAGTATCAAGGGAAGGAGAAAAATTAAGGAGATGCATTTTGAATGTTAAATGTGAGTCTTATGGGCTGGAAACATTGAAACTAATATAGCCTCAGGGAGCTACAGCATTAATTCCAATGCTAACCACAAGTGGAAATGAATTTGTGGGGTAGCTCTCTGCTCATCCCGAGGAAGCTGGGCACCTCGCTCCGATTAGTGCTCTGGGCTGCCGAGAGGCCCAGGCCAGGAGGAACAACAGCAAGAATAGATTAAATGGAGAGATTAATGTCTTGTCTATACAAGAAAAGTTGTATCAGCTTATCTAGGTGGATTTGGAGTGATGTAGTTAAACTGGAGAAAACCCCAAGTGTAGGGGTGCTTAAGCTCTGGCTGCAGTCAGTTTAACTCAAGCTGCAGTGCGGCACTGCCTCGGCACCTTTGAAGATCTGGGGCCAGATGCCTATCTGGACGTCTGAACACTCCTGCAAATGCCTTCCCCTCGGTGTTTGAAATGGGGCAGTACCCTGCAGAGGTGGGGTGAGGACAGACACATTGGAGAGTGCGAGACACCGAGGTGCTGCGGTGGCCGGGGCACACGCGGCCGGGGCTCGGCCGCACCGTCCCCTGCGCGCTGTGGCTGCAGGTGCTGGGGTGCTCCAGGACATCTCCCCGTCCCCCCAACCAGGTGTGAGGACCTCTGGGGTGCTCCAGGACATCTCCCCGTCCCCCCAACCAGGTGTGAGGACCTCTGGGGTGCTCCAGGACATCTCCCCGTCCCCCCAACCAGGTGTGAGGACGGTGGGGCAGGCGGTGAAGCACGGCATGGGCAGTTGTGATGGTGCACAAGGAATTTCTGTGGCAAGTGCTTTCACACCATCTGGCTCACGTGCTAAAGGGTTTTTTTTCCACTGTGCCCATGGAGGAAAATGCCATCAGAGCAGCAGAGGATCAGGCCTTCTTTGGTTTGTGGTCTCATCTGACATTGCCCTGTCCAGTGAAGTTTCCTCACATCTGTGCAGGCCTTATTTCTTGCCCTGTACGGCTAATCCACTGAAGGTGATTAGGATTTTATTTTGCTTTTTAGGCGACCTAATTAATGAGTTATCCTCTCAAATTCTGCCAAAAAGGGCTGTAATTTTTCCTTTAAAAATCATGCGCCAGCCATTAATTTCCATCAGCTGAGCCCAGACGGGCTGCTACAATTATGTTATCTAAATACAGTGTGAAATCTGCAGCCAACAAAGGGGACAACACAAGTCACCGAGGTCTCACTGACAGCTCTGCATCACTCTGAGAAAACAAATCACTATTTTTCTCAGCCTGTTGGAAAAAAAAAAAAAATAAAAAGACCATTTTTAATGGGCTTGATCCTGTCAGATGCTGAATACACATTTTTGTGTATGGTGCTGAGTGCCTGCACCTCTCCTGACATTAACATGAAGCTAAAATTGATGAGAACATCGGTTTGTTGGTAAATCACCGAGTGGCTCTTGGCTCTGTGCAGAGGCCAGCACCCTCTCCACTTGCATGCACATACAGAGCTTGCATAACTCCTTCACAGTGAAAGCAAATGCTATTATTAGTTTATAAAGCAAGTTTTGTTGAATTTGGCAGACAACGTGCATGTGTAAATTCCCCCAAATTAATTTAAACGTTTAGAGCGATGGTGGAGATAGCAGCACTGCTCATCTAATAGATAGTTTTAACAGGTTCACAAATGCTTTTATGTAATTAATTAATGCTTGGCTACCTCAGGTGAAATAATCTGGGCATGCATGTTTCCGTAAATCAGAGCAAAGGTAGAGGGGCAAATTCATGCTCTGTTTAAGCAGCTTCCATCAAAGTTGGTCTGAAGCCCATTGCGGGCTCTAATTTATCTCTGGAAGACAAAATGTGATCTGAACTGACTGTATGAGCAGAAGAAAGAAAACGCATGAAATAATAAATAAGGCCATTGTGCTTGCCACGAGTGAGTGCCAGAATTTTCTTCTTGCTTGGTTTAGCTCCTCTCCTTTTGTAGTCCCAGAGTGAAGCCAGGCTCGGACACGGCCAACGGGGGCTTGTGCCGACGCCGTTGCTGGCGCGGTGGCATTGCAGTGGTGCTCGGCAGCACGGAGGAGGAGGCACAGCGAGACATGAGCTGTGTAGCAATGGTCACTTCTTGCAAGTGAAAGAGTGGGATGTGATGGTGAATGAGCCACCACAATCAATTTGGTGAATGGGCTGCCCGATTTTAACAGTATATATCGGAAGTGTTCCAGCCAAACAAGGACAGCTAATAATGTCAATGTGAATGTGCTCAGGAACACTGCAAAAAGAAGATGGCTAGCTCTAGATGCTGTGGCTCAAATGTAGATCCTTTGCTTCCTACCCAAATTCCTGGGCTTGGGACTTTAGATCTGGACTCAGTCCTCCATCTGTCTTGTGCATGGGGACACAGGGACGTACAAAGCTTGAAATACTGCAAGGAGATGAACAAAGGCCTCTCAGAGAAGAAAACCCACCGCTTAATCTGAAGAAGATTTTATGAAATGACTGTAATTCTACTGTGCCTGCAAATGTGGCTGAGGAAAATAACCTTTTTTTCATCAGATCCCATATATGTTGAGAGTGCTATCTGCTGATCACTGTACCATATAAGTATACACTTACTTTTTGTTAACATTCACCATGGAGTATTGCCTCTGCTCTAATAGGTAGAAAGCTGTATTTCAGTTCTTTACTGCATCATCAGAATAATTTTTGATAAATGGCTGTCTGTTTTCCCTGGGCAAAATCAGGCAAAATTAACAACCAGACTATAAAACAACCAACCTGGCTCCTGTATGAAGGTGAGTGGAGAACCTCTCCCTCATTTTCCTCTGCAAGCAGGGCATATCTGTTCTGAGTCACTGAGGGATCGATTCCCTCAAAGACCTACCATCCCATTTTGACCTTCTTGCTTTTCAGAGCAGCATCTCACTTTAAAAATCTTCCTTGTAAAAAGCCCATCCAGGTACCAGAAATGCAGTTATCCTGCTTCCAGACAAGAGGGAGGTATCCAGCTGACTCAGGCTCACCTCTGTCCTGCAAGCCTGCATGGAGACCAGCTAGGCACAGCTCAGAAACAGATCCGGCTTTCTATCAAATGTGTTTCCAAGTCAGTGTAATAAGACTCTGGGTATAGCTCAGTCTAGCTCAGGCCCATGATGATGAGGCTGTTTGTCACTTGTTCATCTTCTGACCTTATGAGACTTGTAGTTCAGGCTGCATGTGGTCCAGTCTTAACATATAAACAAATATATATACCTTCCCTGCCAGGGAAATTGTATAGCCTGGTTGCCAGGACAGCCTCCTCTGTGTGCAGAAGAGAGCTCATACTCTTTGGAGGCTGGTGATACTGGAAGCCAAGTCTCACGGGAAGCAGGGAAACTGCTCTAGCCACAGGGATATTACCCAGAAGCGGATAAAGCAGGTTAAGAAGTTCTCTGGACTGAGTTTAATGCCCTTGATATGGGTAGGCTTCCCTTGAGCACACTGGCCAAATCAGACCCATTAAAATTTTTAGGAGCTTCTAATGCCTAAACCTGAGTCCATATCTAAACTTTTCTGCATCTCTGTCCAGATCAGGACCTTTTTAGGCATCATTTTGGGAACTTCAAAATTATCAGGTACATTCCTAGAGAATGGTCTCCAAGATTGAGAGCCTAAAGCTGCAGAGCAACTTTAGGTGTATTGCATTTTATCCTGAGTAGGTTGTTATGACAGTTACAGGGACCACTGTAGGGAGGCTGATGGCACTTTCCCTGGATGGAAATAGCTGGAACTCCCTTTGTTTCCATGCAGGTAGCCACCTAGGGATATCTCCTCCAATTAACTTTGGTATTGAATGAACGCTAAATGAGAAAGCCAGAATTGTTGCTTCCTGCATCACGTTCAGTATTTTCTTTTCCATGACTGTGATGCCCAACGGATGAGCTCCCACCCTGGAAAAAAGGCTTGTAAACTAGATATCCTGCACAGCTGTATGTGATAGTATTTCCTATTTATTGTTTAAAGAAAATCTCTGGAGTAAATTGTGGAAGAAAAACACTGGAATAAATGTGAGTTAGGTTACTCCCTTGTAAAAGACACAACGCTTCAAAGAGTGTGCAGCAGAGAGCTTACGTTCCTCCTTTGTTTCCGCTTTGCTTCCTATGATCCAATCCTTTTCTTGGATTACATAAATCCTCACACATTGCACAAAAGATTTGATCTCTGATTTCACAGGTACTATTCTGGAGTAACGCCACTAGCTCCAGCAAAGTTGTTCCATATCTAAGGCTATGCAAGAGAGACCAGTCAAGTGCCCATTCTCAGTAACTGCATCTGGGGTTCAGTTTCCTTCCCAAGGAGACTGGATCTCCACGGCAGAGCTTGGAAGTTCAATATGATGGAGCAATTTGGAGGAATAAAAGTCTGACTAGTAGGCTCAGTGGTTGCATACAGTCGGTAAGCCATAATGATCTTCCTACCGCTACAGAGTAGGATTACTGATTTTTGACAGTTGGGTATCACTTGCACCATAGTTAGAAATCATAGAGTCATGGCCAGGCCTGATATGTTTGCTACTCAGGGCCCACCAGTTTGGCTATATGTGGAGGGATGCAAATGGTGCCATCTGTTTACAATGCCTATAAGCATTAAGGAGACTTTTTAAAAAATATATACTCCTCAAAGATGGTTTTGATCTTAAAGTTGACATTGAAAAAGTCACTCTCAGAAGAGCCTGTACTTCCTTAATGGGTTAAGAGGAGAGCCTGCGCTACTTTTGGATTCTCTTCTCTGTGGCAGCAATTGAATTTGGCCCGAAATTATGGTAGTCTGCAATTAGTGGAGGAAGCAGATCTTCAGGTTTCTTTTTTTTGGCTTGATAAATGGGCCTGAACAATGTCATTCAGATAACAATACCATCTATGAGCAAGGTAGACTCTATACAAAAGGCTGTGTTTTATCCTTTTGGGGAAAACCAAGGCAGTCCTGAACATGGGGAAGCAGCCATTTCACTTTCTTCACTGAAAGCCTTCCAGAAGAGAGACAAACTGTGGCCGTGTCCCGGAGGAAGACCTTACTTTTGTTCTTTCTTGTTGTGTTCCTTCGTATAAACATATCCAAGACTGAAAGTATTTGGCTGCTCTTCCCGTCTGGAAACATAACGGGAGTCATGATGATTAGGTAAGTTAGCTGTGGGGGTGATGCATCTCACTCTGTCAGCCATCTGGCAATTAGACGTCTTGGCTCCACGAATTTTCTTGGCTCCAAGAGCCAGGGGAGGAAAAAACGACACCTTTGTTGGGCAGTTCAGCCCCTGCCTTAAGCACCTGTCTTAGGACAGGATGACTTACCCTCTGGAGGTGTTTGCCTCTCTGCCTTACCTACAGAACGAATGTATACAACCAGTTCAGACTGAATGTATGATTTTTAGAAGTGTGAAGTTAGCTGTCCCTGAATGTCTAGTCTCCTAGTCTGTTCTCCCACTACCCTGCTGCTGCTTCACAACCAAATTCAGGCTGCCACAGTCATCATTTCTGTCTCCAAGAGACTGATGAAATGAAATGTCCCATCTAACAGGGACACACTTCACAGGCAAATTTTCCATGCATCTTATTTTGCACAGACTAATACCTCTCTGTCTTTTTTTAATGTGAATACTTTATGCAAGGAATCAAAAAACCTATCAAACAAGGATTCACTCTGAGCTGAGTCCTTACAGCTCTGTATTGAAACATCCCCATACGTAATTTTATCAGCTGTTTCACAGATGCTGTTTTACATCTAACATTGTTATGCTTTGGGACAAAGATACAGTGGCGCCTCCTGGACAAGTATTTTTATGCTATTAAAAATAGAACTCCTTTTTCCTTCCCTAAAACCCAGATCTAGTAGAAGTCTCTTTAAAAAGTAGATATCTTGCTGTCTACTTCTGGTTAATGCTTGATTTGCACTGTTTTTACTGGGCCTTGTGAAAAAGAGCTATTCCTATCACAACATTTCTAGATACATAAACAGTCAAGACCAGCGATTTGAAAGTCCTCTGCTCTGTAACCCAGTATTATTTAGCTTTTACTTTGATCTTACGCCTGGAAAAAATCTTTTCCTTGAAACCCTGAAAGTTTTCACAATTCTAATAACGCATCAAAGCCAATACAGTATGTAGTTCAGCCAGTCTCCAGCATTAGCTCACTTCATGAGCCCAAATAAATATCTTTCCCCCCTTTATTTCAGCTTTAATTTTATGTTTTCTTTGTGGTGATTCTGGGGAGTAGTGTGTTGCTGGTGCTTGGGGAAGCGAGGGGGTGAGAGCGCTGGGTAACGCCAGGCACTGCGCAGTCAGATGCTTCCTCCCAGAGGATGCCAATGCCCTGAGCACCTCTAGACGTCTCGTGAGCACAGACTGCTGCTCCTGCCAAACTGCATGGTGGTTTTCGGGATGGAGACGAATATCCATTGAGTATTTACTTGATGCTATCAAACTCATTTGTCTCGTAACCAAAGTCAGAGTCCCTAGAGGTGAAATTCAGTGCATCAATCCACTACTCCATCTACCCGTCTTTGAAAGGAACATCATTAACATGCCTTACACATGAACAAATGTGGCTTTGTTCCACGTTACTTCATTAATGCATTATTTAGGCTGATAGATTTGAAAGCCAGAAGGCACCTTTATGATCACCTAGTCTGATCTCATGAGCACCACAAACTAGTAATCTAGGCAGTAACCTGTGGTTGATCTGTATCATGTATTTTAGAAAAATAGCCAGTTTCCCATGGCAGTTTGGACTGATCTCCCTAGATGTGCTGATTTCCAGCGAGTTGTTTGCCAAAGGGAGAGCAGAGAACACAATAGCAAAGCTGGTATTTGCTGTGCAGACCTGGAAAAGGAGTTTCACCCTAGGAAGCCAGACAGGCCCAAATACAAACATAGATGGAAACAGCACCATTCTGTAGATCTGAATTTAGATCTAACCTTTGGCTGAGGGCCTATTTCCCCTTTTAAGTCAAAGTGGAAAGCAGTCTACTAAAGGAAGAGAATTTTCTACTTGAATACCATGGGTGAGCTCTGAAAAAATACAACATTTTGGACTTGGTATGGGGAGAAAGATTTGTCATTCTGGAGAGAAAGAAATACCGCAAGAATGTTTGTAATTTTATATTTTACTTTCCAATTTAGAAATCTGATCTTAGTGTTGAGTGCACAGTCAGAAAAGACTGACCCATGGAAATGTATTTGTTTGAGTGAGGGACTGATGAAACATGCTGAGGCTCATTAATCTGCCTAAACTTTTTTGCCAGCTCACTTTCTGGGCTGCTGGGAGTACAGGATTTTTTGACGAAGACTAGAGAAGATTGAAGGACCCAGTGTCCATCCTTGGAAACAGTCTCCAGGAGGTGGCTTGCTCCTGAAAGGCTCTGCAGGCTCTCTCCATGTGATGTAAAAAAAGAGCTGATAAATGGCACATCACCCTTGGAGCTGGTCAGAGGAGCACACTGTCCACCTGGTCCCAGCCCTGGTCTCACAAGCCTGCCCTGGGGGAACAAAGAGATAAGGTATCTGCAACACAAGCAGGCTTTGCCATGTTAAATGCTGGATTAGGGACTGAACAGAAGCACCCTGTGAAGGGGTGCTCTATTTAATCTATATTTGAGAGGAATGGAGTAATAATATATTTAACTGAAACTGCAGGCAAGCTGTTGCTGAAGTACTGCAGAAAAGTAAGTGCAGGAACAAAAGGCAGAGGCAGTCGGGGGGGGGGCTGTGATGATTAGTTTCTGGGAAGATTATTGATTTATTGAACGAAGGTCAAAACTACTCAGCAAAAAGGCAGGAAATCTTTGCACAAAGAAGCTCAATGTGGAAATGAGGAACTTCAATGTCAAGCAGGAAAAAACATTGCACACAAGTGTAGATTAAGCATTTAGAAAGGCTAAATAAGGAAGGTCAAGGCTTTCTATGACACACATTGGTTGGTACAGCACAGGAATAAGCAAACACATCTCAACAGGCGTGACTGGCAGCATTGGCCCTTGCGTGATGGATGACAGGCAAAAATGGAATGATGCATGAATTAGCTCAAATGCCAAAGGAGGCTGGAGCTCCTGGGCTAAATCTACTCAAAGAATAATTTCTTTGGGTCGAGGTCTGGCCTCTACCAGTGGAGCTGGCTGGCACGGCCATACCGCAGCTTCCCTGCTAAGCTCTCTTAGCTTCCAAACCACAGTGGCCACATCCTTACTACCTGTTGGGAATGATCTCTCCCCCATGCAGACTCTCAGTCTGTGCCCAGGTAATGCTTGGGAAAGCACTAACTGGTCTGGGTCAAAATCATGCCAGGGATTATGTTAATGATTCTGATCAGTTATTTCTATGGACACAGTGGGCAAAGAAACCCAGTACAAGCCCTCTGCCTGCAGCATACTCATTTGATGTATCACTAAAGCTGCTTCTCTTCTGTGCAATTCATGAAGTTTTCCTCATTGCCTGGTGCAACTGTGTGGTTTGTAAACCGAGATGAACCCATGCATTCACTCAAAAGCCAGCCAGGAGAACACCAGTGCATTCCCTCAGACCTTAAAAATGGCAGAAGTTGCTGGTGCCTAAACCCCCTTGTAGTCTCTTTTCTGCCAGCCACTGGCTCTCAGTTTCCCAGGCTGTGGCTTTCACAAAGTGAAGGTGTGGGACAGCCATAGGAAAGTAGCTTGAGAGGGTGGTGTGGAGGGGCAGCACCAGCGGGCTGGGGTTACGGAGAGGAGCACACAGACCACTGCAGTGTTTTGGCATGTGGCTCCTCACTCACATCTTGTCTGTGTTCCAAAAGAGAGACAGACAGTGCTCGCCCCAGCAGTTCTCGAGACGGGACCTCAAGGCTCCTGATGTCTCCCTGCGGCGTGTAGGCTTCTGCTCCACCCCACCCTGCCTCCCTCTCGGCTGTCTGGTTATGAGTGTGGCTTACCTGGCCACAAACGTGTCTGTGTATATTCAATCATTTGTTTGTGTGCATTCATGAAAAGACAACACAGAAACCAGGGCTGGCACACATGGCTTGTGCTGGCTTTAGGGAAAAGCTGTGTGCATTTATTTGTTTGTGTTTTTCATTGTGCAAACAAAGTTGTACTGGCGAGGCTGAGCTGAGTACGGAGCAGTTTGCCTGAAGATCCCTGGTGCAAGACAAGAAGGAGTAAAGCTCTAGAGAAAATTTTCTTTGCTGTACTTTTTACTAGAGCTAGTAAAGCATGTTGAGAGTAAAGTGCCTCATAGGAGTGTAAGTACTGCCTTTGGCTGTCGGAGCTGAGAGCTGCCTAGCCACAAGTGAATGCTCAGGTGAAGAGCTTAGGGTCCAGAGCAAAAACATGGGACATCTCAGTTGCAAGCAGTCAGTGCTTTAGGAACTCGCTGTTGTGGAGCTTGAGACAATTGACCCAATAGGATGGGTGGATTCATCTCCCATGAATTTGTCTCTCAGACACTTAGGAACTGCAAATTTTAAATCCTTGCACTGAAACCTGCTTTGGGCTCTGCAGAAGCCTGTGGTAATGAATTCCACAGTGTAATTAGTCAATGGGTAATAACGTGCTTTTATTTGGTCTGAACCTGCTGCATAATGATTTCTCCAGGTGGCTCTTAGTTCTCACCTTATGAGAATACTTGCTCAATACTTGCTCTTAATCCATCTCCTCCACAGGACCATCCTTATAGAAATCTCACTGTTTTCCAGTACCATTTACCCTTTCCTCATGGGGAAGATGTTCCATGCTGGTGTTCATGTTTGTCATCTTCCTGGGAAAGCTTCCTGGTCCTACACAATATTTTCACCACAGGTGACTATAACTGTGTACATATCAAACACTGAATTAACATTTTCAGAGAGCTGTTATCAGTGACTCCAAGTTACGTTTTCTCTGTGGTAACGCAGAGCCTCTTGTTGCATGTGTAGAGTTAGAGCTGATGTTTCTGTGTGTGCCACTTTCTATCAGATGGCACAGAGTTTTGTTGGCCAAGCTATTGTCCAGTCTCTTGACAATGTGGAGTACTTTGGCTTTTCTTCATCAGCAGTTTTAGGTTGACCAACCTCAGTTCTTTCCCCTGAAAACTTTACCACTTCACTGTCCAAAACACCTCATTCAAATGATCTTGGGTCTGATTATTTTTCACTAACTCTCAGGCCAGTGCTTGAGGAGAAACTGTCTGGGACCTCCTGGGGCTGGTCCAGGGCTGTGGTAGGTGGAAGCACCAGGGTCCCTGGTGTTGTGTTGGTGGGAGCCTGTTTGGCAGCTGGAGCTGCTGCAGCTGCCCCAGCAAAGCTTTCCTCATGGGTGCCAGTCCCAACAGAGCGATCCCCACAGCATGGAAGTACTCCTCTTTGTGAAGCCAAGTGGAGAAGGAGGTAGAGCATTCCCTTTCACCTGTGGCACTGAGCATCAGCCTCTGGTCTTCCTGCAGTGACAGCACACCTGACATGGCTGTCTAGCAGGACATGGTCCAAGCTGATGATGTGCATCTCATGGGTGAGGATACAGGACGAAAGAGGCCATGGCAGTACTCTGATGAAGAGTGAAAGATGAGCCTGGATAAACAGGGGAGAGGATCAGGAGCCAAGTGTGTGATTGTCTCAGCATGAGGAGCATGACCAGTCTGCTTGATCCTCTAGCTCTGGGCAGTTGTCCATAGCTGGGCTTGTGTTTTCGTCTGTAAGGTTTTTCTAACATTCCTGTGTGGATAGCAGTATTGGAAAAGTACAGAAAGGACCACAGGGCTGATCAAAGGTAAGGAATGGCTCCTGTCCAGGAGGTGGAATAGACTGGAAAGAGACATGACTGAAGGAGGATACAGTACAAGTCCACAAAATCATGAGTAGTGGGAAGAAAGCACCTAGGGGATCACTGTATCTTCCAGTAATAGAAATGGAGGATGCCAAATGAAACTCCTAAATGGCAAGGTCAGTGCAAAGGAAAGGAGGCAGTTGTGCTCCCAGGGAGGAGGTGAAGGTGTGGAACCCAATGCCGCCAGGGGTGGTAGGTGCTCAATGTTTACACGAGCTCAAATTCATGGAAGAAATATCCATTGATAGTTATTAAATACAAAACCGCAACCTCTGCTCCAGGATACCCATGAAGGCTGGAAGAACATCCTGGAGCAGCAGTATTATAAGCCTGTCCTTTTATACTCTTCCCTGGCATCTCTCTTTTGCCAGAAAGGGAAAAGATCCTGAGATAGATGGTTCCTTGATCTGGCACACATGGGCATTCTTAGGAATGCAGGTGTGTTCTTCACGTGAAGGTAAAAGAAGTCTCTTTCAGCATTTTGGACAATTTGATCCCACTAATTGTACAAACTCAGTGAAACAAGGTTATGGTTAAGACAACTCCTTAAGACACCAGTGCACAAAGAGCATGTCCCCTTTGCTGATCTTCACCCAAAATGGCTGCTGACTTGCCCACGTATAACTCAGATCCAGCAAAGAGGAGTAACATTTCTGTCTGAAGGAAAATAAGCACAGCCAGAAAAACTAGTAGTTTGTCTAAGACAGCCAGATGTGTTGGATGGTCCTGGATGTTAGTGTTCTCTGTTCAGTGTTCAGCCTGATCTAGCTCTATGAGGTCATTCAACTTAGCGAATCCTTGTGTGTCAGTAGTCATATTATAGCCTTATACTCCAAAATCTGTTTCCAAATATGTGTATATGAGAAGTGCAGCAATGGAGCTGTGAATTCAATGATGCTGGGTGTAACAGCACTTTTTTCATAATGGAGTTTTGTTTGGAAAGAAGTACTGTATGAGATTACATAGTTTTTAGGACTGCTGAGATATCTCATGTGTTTGAAACCAAGTGGGTGCAACATGTGCAAAAATCAAGGTCACCCAGAGATGTAGGCCACCCAGCCTGAGAGCTTGGCTCAGCCACGCAAGAGTCATTTCCTCAGCCTGCCAAAGCATGAACCAGGGGTTAGCATATGCTCATGTATGTCATGGTGTTCATCTGATAACACTGCCTGATGATTAATCTCTATAATTAATTGCACATTAATATAGTTCACTGCAGCATATTGAAACGGCAATGGAGATTCCCTTCTCAGCAAAACAAAGGAGTTTTATGGCTTATAATAGAGCACATAGAAAAAAAGAACCTTATTTTAAACTTGCGTGATGCAACATGGTGAATCCATGTGTCACTTGTGTTGCGATATCCATCCATCCCTCTCTCCCCTCCCTTTTGCTACCTCACGTGCGGGACTTGCACATTATGACTCTGGCAACCTTAGGCACGGAGAGATTGTGGTTATCCTAGGCAGCCATCTGCTGAAAGTAGAGGACTGAATAGCTGCACCAAGCCTCCTCGGCAACCCTGAAGTAGAGTGCTGTATTTCTGTTGGGACAGATGTATCATGGAGCTGCCATGGGGTGGGACACTGTCCTGGCTGTGTGCAGATAATGGAGCATGCTGAGCTCTCCAAAGGAGCTGTGAGGCTGCTCTGAGGGAGTGTCTTACACCTCCCATGCCTCTCTGTGAGGTTCTCCAGAAGCCTGAAGCCATGATTCAGTCACTTCTTCCTCTTGATCTCTCAATGTGGCAGGCAGTTCTTCACTCTGGGGTGAAAAAGGACTGCCTCTAGTCTGGGGGAAGGCAGAAATCTTCCTAGGCTGCACCTATTTCATCTACAAATGAAACAGTGAACGTCATGATGGGAAAAAATGGAATGGTCACCTGCTGGTGACCAGCCTGTGCCGTGGATGCATAGTCACAGCACACTTGGACCAACATATTCTTGATAAAAAGGACACAGCATGGGCTAGGTCTGGGAATAAACCAGCCATGGTACAATGGTTGGATGATAACCATTCCAGTATAACCATAGAAACAATTATGGCAAGACAAGGTTAAAGTTTGTGAGGAGAGCCCAGTGTAACTCATGAGCTGTTTCAGCTCTGCTTCTTATCCTGAATTTGGCCCTGAATGTTGTAAATTTTGCACACTCTTTGGCTGTGAGTTATTACTGGAGGGAAGGAAACTGGATTGAAAAATAGGAAATCTAAAACACATCTATAGAAGCAGAGAAAAGTTGACCCATGCTTGTTTTCATATACTCAAGCGATGGGTGCCAGAAGGAAAGCAGGCAAAATCCAATCACATTTCTGGGAGTAACTGTTTCTGCAGCACTTCATTGTGTATTTTGTTATATCAAGTGGAGGACGCTATCAGTGATTCTCATCTAACATGAGAAATTCTGAATGCCACATGAAAACAGAGCTCATGAGCAATAGGGTGTTAAACAGTGCAAGAAGACGACGCCTGAGAACTTGCAGTTGACCTGAGGTCATGACTTCTTATCTGGCTTGCAGAGCTATGGCCACACTGTCCTTGTCCCCAGAGAGGGACCTGATGCTGGGGGCTGGGGCTGCCTCGGTGCCTTGCCCCTGACTGGGGGTGAGATGGGCCCCAGTTGCCAGGTCCTGCCCTGGCAGATCCCCATGAGGAGTCTCCATGGTCCCAGCCCTAGGTAGCCACCGGCCCGTGCAGTGCCTTGACACTGGAATGGTGCAGAGGAACTGCATCCCCTTAAAACTAATGGGACATGAGTGGGATGGACAAAATCTCCTTCTTGGACCCCCCACATTAACATCTAATGATACAACTGAATTTTACTAAGCAGAAGACACCACCACACCCAGGTGAGAGCATGGATAGTCTTCTGACACACGGGACCCAAGATATTACAAGGAAATACAATTCATGCTGCTAACCCTGCAACTCTATTATGTATTTAAAGAGAGGTTCTCAAGGCTAGGTGACATTTTATTGAAAGACACTAAGATTGAGATTTCTTAAGTCATTGTGAAGGACTTATGAAAAACATGTATGAAAGTCATGTGAGGACAGGAATGGCCTCAGCTGTTTTATCCTAACACTAAAAGAACAGCGGATGGAAGTGTTGAGGAAACTTTCCATTGTCAAAAACACAGACCCATTAAATGATAGGGCCCATGTTAGAGATACAAGAAGATGGAGTCCCTGAAACAGAGTAGTGCTAGAAACTTTTGTCCTTTGACAAAGAAATTATGCACTTAACCAGGCGATCCTGCATATCAAATCTATTTTTTGCTAAGTGGTATCTGCTGTTTAAGCACGTTGCTGTGAAATACAGGCTTTGACATGAAACCACCCAGTACAATTATCCCCAGACCAACAAGATGGTGGAAAAACCTATCAAGCTCACAGGACAAACTCACAGGTGTATCAAGACAAGGAGAAGTGATTGGAAGGCAGACAAATGGAGAATAAATGTGGGAATGTTCAAGAGTTAGGAAATGGAAGTTGGTATTTTGGAAGGAAACACAAGTATGCTGTATATTAGCTGAACTCTGAAACAGACTTCATCATGGGCTGAAAGGGCTGTGGAACTAATGAGAATATAGAAATTCTTTTGTGTGGAAATAGGGGATATGCTTTAAAGAAATGTATATTGGGGATTACAATGTAGGTCTTGGAATAAGAATCTGGGATAGCCTCATCTCAGAGGGACAGCTGTAGGAAGCTGCTCTCTGAACATTTATTTCTCACTTGCAAGCAGTTACTATGAGTAGCCATGAGTGCTTTATCTTCATGGCAGAAAAACCTGTTTCTTCCAGCGAAGGACCTTCTTTCAGCTCTCATCTACTGATGTTTTGCACAACTAAAACTGGGAACAACAGTGCCTGGTTGCCAAAAGCCAAGAGCAGGGTCACTGAGCAGAGAGCTGAGACAAAAGAAGCTCCAGGAGAGCTGGGGTCCGTGGGACTGCCGCTTCTCTGTGGGGAAGATGCTGACTTTTGGGGTGGTACAAAACAATTGCCACAAGCAGCTGTGGGGGTCCTTGGTTGGGTGAGGTTATCCCAGAGGACACATGGGAAATAGGCAGCATCTCCTCCAAAGCCAGAACAGAGAGCCCTGAGCTGGCTGCTTTGCCCAAGAAAGCCTCAGACAAGCACCACAGTGGGCTGAGACAGCTGAGCCCCAGGGCACAGCCAGAAAGAGGGGCCTTCTGGTGCTTTGTGACAGTGGTGCTGATGTCTGGCTGGAGACATCCTACATAAGAGCTCAGTAATATGTACAAGCTATGCATGCACACACTCTGCTCTCTCCCGTCTGGAGGAGACTTGTGTGTCATACATCAGCCTCAGAGGTCACCCCTTATATAAACTGCTGTGAAACAAGCACAAGCAAAATGCTTCAAAAGATCATATTTTTCAAAGAAGAGACTGGAGTGGGTGGGGGTTTCTTTCAGAATTCATTCACCAGAAGAAAGGAAGAAGCTATGAGTATTTCTGGTCTAGATATTGAGTGTCTTTAGGATATGGCATAATTCATTCAACCAGTCTGCCCCTGATTCCCCACTGTGGAAAATCGACAGTGAATTCTCAATACCAGGTGACTTTATTAAGAGTGTAAATTATTTATACTAATCATAAATGCAATGTCAATATTAACCATGACTGTGGAATGTCCCTTCTCCCCGTGTAAGCACCAGCTCTAAGTAACTAATGTTTCTGAGACTTCTCTAAGTCTCCAAATTCACATGGGACCAGGGAAACAGGAATGGTAATTGTAGAACCATCAGCAGCTTCTCTGGGAAAAGCACTAAACTCTTCTTCTTCAGCTTCTCCATCTGTAAAACTGGGATGTCTGTTTTACAGTCACGCAGTGAGGATTGATTTATTGTTTAATGTGTGTAAAGAATTAAATAAGTGCTAAGTATTATTATTATCAAGCCAGAAGGGTGAGTCAATGACCCATTTCCTATCTGAGCTTGCCTTCAAGGTGTTGATGTTTCTGGCAGATTACAGGAATTGAATATCTGCCATAGGTTGTATTCATATGGCGATGCAAATAAAGCACTTTTGTGGGCACTGTGTTGCTTCAGGACTTGTGATTACAGAGGAAAGATGCGTAGATTAAAACTGTTTTCAGATGCATCTCCACAGGCTATGCCATTTAGCCTCTCTGGGAATCTCAGCAGTAGGTTCATACATCTTCATGAGGAGATGGGTCCGTAGGGCAGATAGGTAGAGTGGAGAGGGTGTTTGGTTCAACTCCTGCTCTACAGCAGATTTCCTACAGCTGGGAAAAACCTCATAGACACACTTTACAAAAGCTCAAGTGTCATCCATCTACTACAGCAGTTAAGGTAAGAGCAGGTAACTGGAGTTTACCCATGAGTCATTTAGGTAATGCAGAGACACTGGCTTCTTATTAATTGACCATAACATCAAACAGGGAGCTTGCCTTCCTTTGCCATTTGGTCACTGAGTACAGTGGTAGTGCCAAGGCCATTTATGTAAATTATTCACTATTCACTGAGAAGCATCATTGTTCTTATGTCTGTCATTAAATTTATCAAAACTGATGGGAAGTTGTCTTGAAGTATACCAACCCACATGCCCTCCTGAACTCACCCCAAACAACTCACCAACCAAAGTTTGCATTAATTACTCAGCTATTCACTGGCCATTCCACTGTTTTCCCTTGTCCCCCATGGTCATGTCCATTCTGGTGCAAGTGTTGCTGATGACCCAATCTTGTCTCCATTAAAACCAATGGGATCTTTGCCACTGACCTAGAAGTAAATGTCCTAAAGGTCATACTGCAGAGGGAATTTATCTGGATTAAGGTAGATTGCTATATTCAAAGCAAAATAGCCTCTTTCCACAAGAAAAATACCCTGTCTGAGTACTTTTATCCAGGGGTAGATGCGAAAGAATGTTTAATTTTTTACTGTTTGGGAGTAGGACCTCACAGAAGCTTCTCAGCATATACTGTTGGAACATAATTTCAAAACCCCAAACCTCCTCATTTGTCAATGAAATAAATCTTAAGGTTTTTTGTATTTTTTTTTCAATTGTGAGTGTCTTAAATGAAGTCCTGAAGCCATTTCTTATTTATTTATGTAGCTAAAGAAATAGATTGCTGAATACTGTCCTTTTTTAACAGCCTGCTGAAGATAAGTTACTGCTTTTGAAATTCTCATTAATTGCCTACTTGCACCTTTTGGCACTAAAGTACCCATGCAAAGCTGGCCCACAGTTCCCAAGGACAAGATGTAAACCAAAGTGGACAGACCACTTGCAGCTTTTGTAAGATCTCTTCATGCATCCTTGGTGTTGCGAGCTCTTCATTTCATCAACATAACCAGGTTCTGTTTAGAAAAATATGAAAACAGTTTGTCGTGGTTTGAGTCCAGAGAGCAACTGAGCACCACGCAGCTGCTTGCTCGCTCCTTGCCCTTGAGGGATGAGAAGGAGAAAATAAAGCAAAAGGCTCACAAATTGAGACAAGGACAGGGAGGGATCACTCACCCATTATGGTCACTGGCAAAAGACAAACTTGTCAGGGGAACAAAAAGAATATCAATTTAATTTAAACACCACCACCACTTAATTTAACAGTCAAACAAAGCAGGACAGGGAGAAATATAACCACATCTTAAAAACACCTTCTCCCCACCCCTCCCATCCTCCTGGGCTTAACTTCACTCCCTATTTCTCTACCTCCTCCCCCCAAGCAGTGCAGAGGTACGGAGAATGGAGATTCCGGTCAGTTTATCACCCATTGTCTCTGATGATCATTCCTCCTCAGGGGGAGGAATCCTCACACTCTTCCCCTGCTCCAGTGTGGGGTCCCTCTGACAGAAGACAGTTCTCCATGAACTTTCTCTGATGTGAGTCCTTCCCATATGCTTCAGCTCTTCACAAACTGCTCCAGAGTGGGTCCCTACCATGGGCTGAAGTCCTCCCAGCAACAAACTGTTCCAGTGCAAGCTTCCTTCAGAGTCCTGGACTTCTTCGGGCACAGACACCTGCTCTGGTGTGAGTTCCTCCATGGGCTGCAGGTGGGCATCTGCTCCACCATGGACCTCCATGGGTTGGGGGGACAGCCCTGCCCTCTCACCATGGGCTGCAGGGGAGTTTCTGATCCAGCACACCTCCCTCCCTCCTCCTCCTCCTTTCTTCCACTGACCTCTGTGTTTGCAAACGTGTCTCCCTCACAACTCCTCACAATTCCCACTCTTCCTACCAGGTTCCCCCTCTTAAATACGTTACTGCAGAGGAACAGTCATCATTGTTAATTGGATCAGTCCTGGCCAGACGCAGGTCTGACTTGGAGCCAGGGGAGCATTCGAGAAGCTTCTCACAGGGCCCATCTCTGTAGCCCCCTCCCCTGCTACCAAACCCAGCCACACACACACAAGCCCAATACACACGTGTTTCAGAACTGTCTTTTTGTTCTGTTTCCCAGTGTTGCAGTTTGAACACAGAGCGCAATGGAGCACCACGCAGCTGCTCACTCACCCCTTCACCCTCAGGAATGGAAAGGAGAAAATAAAGTCAAAGGCTTCAGAATACAGGTAAGAACAGAGAGGGTGGCTCACTCATTACAGTCATGGGCAAAAGACAGACTCCTTAGGGGAAGAAAAAACCACATCACTTTAATTCAAACACTAACAAAGACAAGACTTAACAGACAAGGTGGGAGAGTGAGAAGCACCACCACATCCAAAAACACCTCCCCCCACCTCTCCCTCTTCCCAGGCTCAGCTCTGCTCCCCATCTCTCTACCTCCTCCCCAGCGGTGCAGGGGGCAGGGGATGGGGGGTGCAGTCAGCTCAACGCTTCTTCCTTCTTGCGATGGGAGGTGAATGTCACACATTCCTCCCTTGCTCCACGTGGCTCCCCGCTCACTGCAGACAGCCCTCCATGAACCTTCTCAGCAGTGAGTCCTCCCCACAGGATGCGGCTGTTCCTGTGCTGTTCCTCCGTGGGTCACCCCCGCATGTTGCAGTCCTCCCATGCCACACCAGTGGGTACTACTTCTCCCCTCAGAGTCCCAGCCTCCTTCGGGCACAGCTGCCTGTCCTGGTGTGGGCTCCTCCACAGGCTTCAGGTCAGCCTCTGCTCCACCAGTGACCTCCAGGGGTGTCAGGGGGGTGGCCCTGCCATCTCACCCTGGATGGCAGAGGGGCTCTGCTCTGGCACACCTCCCCTGTTTTCCCCTTCTTCCTTCCACTGACCTCGGTGTTCACATAGGTGTCCTCCTCGTAACTCCTCCTCACAAGTCCCAACCCCCTCTCAGGTTCCCCTTCTTAAATATGTTATCACAGAGGCACAGCCACCATCATTAATTGGCTCGGCCCTGATCAGAGGCAGGTACGACTTGGAGCCAGGGGAGCTTTCAAGAAGCTTCGCACAGGGGACCACCGCTGTAGCCCCCTCCCCTGCTACCAAAAATCCTGCCACTCAAACCCAGCACACCCAGTCAAAGGGAAGGAGTTTGAAAGGTCCAGTCAAATCTGGAAAATCAGCAATTGGTTACTTAGACCATGGGACTCGCTTTGAGAAACATGGTCTACTGGAGGCTGATGGGGTCCATCTGTCAGAGACGGGGAAGAGCATCTTCTGTCATAGGTTTGACAAGCTGTGGAAGAGAGCTTTAAACTAAAGTTGCCGGGGGAGGGGGAACCTCATTCCATCTCACTCTTACTAGTTTGATTCCAGTGCCAGCAATAGATGCCCAGAGCCTGGACAGGGATCACAGGTCAGCAGGACAGCACCTGAAGAGCAGCACAAAGGAATCCCAGCCAGTCAGTCAGCTTCATCAGGGGCCCAACTTAAACACCTCTATGCAAACGCACATAGCAGGGGATAAACAAGAGGACTAGAGACATGCACACGCCTATAGAGCTATGATCTTATTGGCATCATGGAGACGTGGTGGGATAGTTCCTATGGCTGGAGTGTTGGAATGGAAAGATACAGGCTCTTTAGGAAGGACAGAGAGGGGAGATGAGGAGGGGGGGTCACCCTCTGTGTCAGTGATCAGCTGGAGTGCATGGAGCTCTGATTGGGGATGGGTGAGGAGCTGACCAAGAGCTTACAGGTCAGGATTAAAGGGAAGGCAGGGACAGGTGATGTTATAGTGGGGGTCTACTACTGGCCACCCAACCAGGAAAACCAAGCAGATGGGCCCTCTAGACACAAATAGGAGGTGCCTCATGTTCATAAGCCCTCATCCTCATGGGGGTCTTCAACCACCCTGATACCTGTTGGAGGGACAACACAACAGAGCATAAGCAATCCATGAGGTTCTTCGAATGTGTTGATGATAACTTTCTACTCCGAGTGATAGAGGAGCCAACAAGGAGAGGTGCTATGCTGGAGCTTGTTTTCATCCACAAGCAAAGGCTGGTGGGGAATGGGAAGCTCAAGTACAGCCTTGGCTGCTGTGACCATGAAATGGTGGAGTTCAAGATCCTTAGGGCAGCAAGGAGGGTGCACAGCAGGCTTACTACCCTGGACTTCAGAAGGGCAGACTTTGGCCTTTTCAGGGAGATGCTTGGTAGGCTAGTATGGGGTAAAGCCCTGGAGGGAAGAGGGGCTCAAGAAATCTGGTTAATATTCAAGGATCACCCCCTCCGAGATCAGGAGTGATGCATCCCAACAAAGAGGAAGTCAGGCAGAAACACCGAGAGGACTGCGTGGGTGAACAAGAAGTTCCTAGACAAGCTCAAACACAAAAAGGAAGCCTGAAGATGGTGGAAGCAAGGACAGATAGCCTAGGAGAAATACAGAGAAATTGTCCAAGCAGCCAGGGATCAGGTTAGGAAAGCCAAAGCCCTTATAGAATTAAATGTGGTCAAGGTCAACAAGAAAAGCTTCTATAGGTACATCAGTGATAAGAGGGATACTAAGGAAAATGTGGTCCCTCTCCAAA
This sequence comes from Tyto alba, assembly GCF_018691265.1. Taxonomy (NCBI): domain Eukaryota; kingdom Metazoa; phylum Chordata; class Aves; order Strigiformes; family Tytonidae; genus Tyto; species Tyto alba. Next base: position 34,735,911 of record NW_024881316.1, on the reverse strand, counting down.
AGGAAATGGGGCACCTGGTTACCTGGGATATGGAGAAGGCTGAGGTACTCAATGAATTTTTTGCCTCAGTCTTCACCAGCAAGTTCTCCAGCCACATCACCCAAGTCACAGAAGGCAAGGGCAGGGACTGGGAGAATGAAGAACCATCCATTGTAGGAGAAGATCAGGTTTGAGATCATCTAAGGAACCTGAAAGTGCACAAATCCATGGGACCTGATGAGATGCATCCGTGGGTCCTGAGGGAACTGGAAGTTGAAGTGGCTAAGCCATTATTCATCATATTTGAGAAGTCATGGCAGTCTGGCATATGGTTATTGGCATGTATCTGTGAAATAATAAAAGCAAGGAAGAGAAAGACACTGAGCAGTAAAATAGTGGAAGAGTTGAAGAAAAGTATCTGGCACCAGCAAAACAGAGAAAAAGAAATGATGGAGACAGCGAATGACCTGCAGATAGAAGGAAGAACAAAAAGTTATCAAAAACCTAGGACTTATGTGCCCTTCCAGAAGGAAGGTCTGTACAAGTGGGCACTAGTAACCAAGAAGAATTGCAGTTCTGGTTGTCCTCATGTTTTCAGAGAACAGCAAAGCATGCTGGCTTGCCACATATATTGTTCTGGGACTAATTTTTGACAGCCAGTTTTAACAGGTGGCCAGAGTAAATCACAGACCTGTCAAGCATAATGCCAGCCTAGATGAGATACATGGTGTTAGGAGTTAGAAGTAAGCCTACAAAGCATGGAAGAAAGCATGGATCAGCAAGGAAAACGGTGTCTGGACAACTGCCAAAATCCAACAGATTTCAGCCTTGTAAAATTGATTGAAATAAATGGCAGACTTCTTTGCTCTATAAATAAAAAGAGAACAAGGAAGAGGAAGTCGTTCTGCTTTGCAGTGAAAAGCAGTGTAGATGAAAGATAATATAGGTTTGGCTCCAAAACTAAATGAGTACCTTACTTGAATTTCTCATTAGGACACCAGCATAAAACCTGTGGGCAAAGATAACTTGTCTAATGAGAGAAATTACAACAGTTGTGGTGGAAGCAAAATCCAAAGGGTTTGCTATGTACAAACTAAAGGGAGATTATAGTATTTTTCTGGCAATATTAAAGAATTACTAGGTGAAATTGCAGTTACAGTGAGGAGTCAGGCTACCAAATCAAGCTTGGTACATTCTGGCTGGAGAGCTGCAATCATGGTCTTTATTTTGAAGAGCGGACAAAAAGCCATCTGGTAAACTTGAGTCATTAGTCTGACCATAGAAGTAAATAGGCTCTTGAAAAAAGTGTGATTGAAAAGCTAATTAAAGTCATGTGAGTAAATGGAAATGAAAAATGCTATAGAGATTTATTTAAAGATGAAGCATGTAGAAATAACAAACTGTCTTTCTAGACAAATGATACCTTAAGGAACTGCAACAGACCTAGTCTACTTGGACTTCAATAAAGCCTTTGTTTTTGTACTAAATGGGATAACATTAGCTATAATAGGGTGAGAAAGAACTGGTTAAAAGTAGCATGGCAACCAGGTATGTTAATGAGGAGCTGATGGGCTGGAGGGAGAAATCCCTCCTCAGAGAATGAGAATTCCAATGGGAAATACTTAATATCCTTATGTATGACTGTATCAGGAATGGCAAAAATCCAGAGTACATTAGTGAAATGCAATACTGGCCATCGTCAGTGCAAACAAGGACACTCCTAATACCAGGTTAAATTTGCAAATTTGCAAGTACAATAAAAAAGCATTCTTTCCTTTAGCCATTTCTGCAAACTGGTTAGAGCACCCTCCCATTTATAAAGGGTCTCTCTTTGTCTCCAGTGACAAAGAATTAAATGATTCTGAAGGAAGCATGTGTCAGAAGGTAATTCAGGTTACTCTGGCTTTGCTATGTTGGCTTTGCCACATTACCCAAAGGAAAAGCGAGGTAAACATTTATTTTGGCCTGTGTATGGCACTTGTAGAGCAGATCTGATGAACAGGATGATGTCAGTTTTCATTTTCTGACCTCAGCCTGGGTGTAAATGTAAGAGTTAGATAAACAGCTCTAGGGCAGGTCTGTCACTCTCTGCAGTGAGATGATGAAAACCAAGGAAAGCAGGAACGAATGAAGAAGCAAATTGCAGTCTGAACACCATGGAGATTTGCTCAACCCTGGAAACAGTTACTGTGGGGTGGATGGAAGTGGAGTTTAAGACCAGGTTGTCCCAGGGCTAGCCTGGGAGGTAGCAAGAGGTGCAGTAGATTTTAGGGAAGTTGCATACAAACGGACACGGTCCCCTTGGCTTGCACCAAGGTCCTCAGAAACTGAGCCAGCAGGGAGGGATATGTAAGCCCAGTGGGTCTCTTTGGCCTGGACCATTGCTGTGCCTTCCAATGCTGTGGCCAGAGCCAAACCCTGAGACCTCATCCATGGGGACACAGAGTTCAGATTTGCCTTGACTAATAGAAAGCCTCAGATTAGCTCCAGTCTGGAGAAATCTGTACTGAATGTGCTGTTATGATGATTAATGTTACAATAATGGCCATTTGCAGTCTCAGACCTGCTTAATGCTGCTGCCAGTGCTAAGCAGACTTCTTTAAAGACAGGTCAAAGGATCCAGTGAAGTACAGCACAGAACACACTGCATCAATAAAAGGCACTGCCCAAAGCACCAGGCTGCATGGCAGCACTGGGCAGAGCCCACCCAGAAAATTGGGAGGATGGCAAGACTCACAGCTGGTAGAAGCCACCAGCTGCAGGTGCTGCAAGATGCCCAGAGGCCAGAGGCGGACAGCAAGGGCTTGCAAAAGGGAGGCAAGACCCTCTTGGACCACAGGGCTTGGGGGATGCAGCACTCGTTGTCTTCCTCCCTGTTGTGCTCAAGGAGAGGATGCTTATGAATATTTTTAGAAATTCGATAGAAGTACACCAAGCACTTTTCAAGTCCATGCCCTTTGCCCCTTGGAGCCGCTGCGCTCCCTACCTATGTTATCACAGGAGTGATTTGTTCTGTTTCTTGAAGTCATCCTGCGGCAATCAGGTGTAGCATTTCTTAACCTCTGCTGGCACTATGCAACAGACAAACTGAACAGCACCAGGGAGGCTGGCAGGCAACACACAAAGCAGCTCTATAAAGGCATGTCAAAGAATGAGTCATTGTCAAGCCTTCAAGAGACAAAAAGATTGATTACGGAAGAGCTGAGAAATAGGTTGTGATGGTGACTCACCGTATCCCACCCTTTCTGCATTCACAGACCTGCCAGCTGATTCATAACTTGCATTCTGCCTTGCTGCTTCCCTCTGTCAAGGCCATCAATCAAATAGGGGTCCATTAAAACTTCCACCTGAAAGAGGGGGCTTCTGTGTGGGAGCACCCATCCCTTTCTGCATCCACACCTGGTAAGACCCTTTTTATGCCCTTTAGCCTGCTGTACAGCACATCATTTTGGGGAAATGAGGTGGTGGAAAGGCAGCACATAGGATACCATGAAAACAGAGGGATGGAGGGATAATATTTCCTTGCTGAATGTCTGTTTTTTATCAAGTGAGATTTACCGTGTTCCCTATATTTACCATTCTTCTGAGGTCTGGAGACTTTCAGAGGAGTTTATCTGTGGTCTAACAGATGCCACTGAAGCTGCTGTCATTGCCCTCACAGCCACATCTGGCTGCCTCGGCACTCCCATCCAGACTGCCCAGAGGACTTCCCTCTGCCAGGGACATCCCTACGCTCCCCACTGGGACCATCCTGAAAAGTCCCTCTGTGAGTCCGTTTTTGCTGCCCATGGGTTATCACTGAGAAGCCAGGAGATGACAGGGCAGAAAGGGTCAGAGACTGCAAGGTGGGGGAAGCCAGGGGAGGCTCTGCTCCTGGCTACCGTCTTGTCCAGAGCACTGAGCATGCAGATGAGCATGGGCAGGGTTTTTTTTTTTGCAGGGAGCTTCATGCTGACCAGCTGAGTGTCAACTGAGCAGGCCCAGACCGGAGAATGGCATGGTGCTGCCAGCACCATGTGGGCAGAGGGCTGGTGATGACTCTCAGATCCCTGTCGAGCATGCCAATCCCATTGCTAAGGGCCCCCTTCCTGGCAGGCAGTTTTATCAGATGGCCATGGGAAAACACCAGCCTCTCAAGAGCAACACCCAGGTAGCCCAGACATGGGCTTGTTTCACCGGTGCCCACTGAAAGGCACTGAATTTCTCCATCAGAAATGCTGCAGAAGGGAAAGACTTACAGGAATGATGTTGAGAAGGAGCTGGGCCACTGCTTACTTCTGAAATCAGAGGAGACATAAGGAATCACAATCAGAAAGCAAAAAGATACAAGTAGATGTCATCAGTTGCAATTTGACAGGCATTCCAGAGCACTTTTGAAAATCCCACCCTGTGGTCTTAATATTTTCCAGGACACCTAGAACCCAGGATAGACATCTTTCAAGATCAAAAGAAAAAAAAAAAAAAAAAAAGCCAAATTTATTTTATTTTGCAAGGCGTAGTCTTTTTGATCTTTTGCCTACTTGCCTGAGGACTGTCAGAAAAAAAAAAAAAAGTGAAATAGAATTGTCTTAGGGAAGGGTAAATACATGTCTATAACAAGAAGCAGTCAAACACATGGGGCTCTTATCTAGGATGCAGCTCTAAAAATAGCACTGTAGGGTTTCAGGAGTGTTCACTCTCAAGAGGTCTCAGTGACTTCACCAGTCTGTTTGCTTGGGTTTACATTTACAGGTGGTATCATCTGCTAACACCTTTCCAGCACACCTGGCTTAGCTTCCCAAGACTCAGCTGGGTTCTCACTGCCAAATCCATCATCACCAGTAACACAAAATCCAAGAGGCAAATTCTGCCACCCAGTACCCTGACTCAGTACTGACATGTTGGGGGCTTATGCAGATACCAATGAGAAAAGGAGCTGTTCCTGTACCTGGGAAAAAATTAGCAGTTAAATATTCAATGACAGAGATTTAGTGATGGAGTCCTCAATGTTCACAGTTTCTTTTCACTGTTAATTGAACAAGACAAGGAGGGGAAAGCCAAGGGAGAACTTGAGTTGAGCCACAAACAAGAAAAAGGGGTCAGGTTCACTTTTCTGCAATGTCAAACTTCATGGGGGACTGGGAAATGCAGCAAAGACATTAAATGAATGCAGCTGATAATGCCGCTTGCATGAAATAGTGGTGCTTTTGCAGGATTGGGGTGTTTGTCTAGGGGAGGGCTGCTTTTCTTGGTCACTGCAATGGTGCAACCACCTTTCCTGCACCCTGATCCCCTGAAGAGGCTTCAGCTGTGTGGCTACTACAGAGGCCCAGAGCCTCTTCATTTCTCAGAGCTGTAAGCTACATTCATTTATAAATGCAAAGACCTGCAAGTGTTACTAGCTGGTATATTTACAGGTGCTAGGTACTCGTTAATATGTATTTACATGAGAACACCTGATTAACAGCTGGAGATTTTTGCATTCATAAATTCTGCACTGGACTGTTTCTGTGGGTCTCCTTCCTTCCTCTCCTTTCAAGCTGCAGCTTCTTCAAGTTGCTCGTCTGGTAGAGGCAGCAGCTCTTGGGCTCTCCCCTCCTTCCCTGCCCAAAAAAGAAAAATAAGTTCTTTCACCTGCTTAGTTTTTTCCCCGTGATGCAATTTTACTGGTGCAGTTGAAGGGCCAGGGCAGGAGGGGACCTCAAAAACCGATCTTGCAGTGCTGAGTGTAACTTCTTTGCTTGGTGTTCGCAAGACACTGAGCATGGGGACATCCTCACCCGTGGGTAAGGACTGTGAGGTTCAGCGCTGCTCAGGGGAGGTGTCGGCTGTTTGAGACCGCCCGAGCGATGCTGTTGGGCAGCGAAGGTTGGGGAGCACGGGTTGAGTTCAGAAACATTTCAGTTACAGGTGAACAGGCACCACAGACTGGACCCTGGCAGAAAATGCTGCTCTGGCCATCTACCTCCACCACGGATCTGCCCATGTTGCTGCAAACAGCGTTTTTAGCAGAGCTGGTGCTGCGTCACAGCTCAGCGACAAGAGGATGGGCACTGCTGTCCCGAGGGACTCTTGGGAGGTGAGATCCTCCCTCCCAAGGACGAGGGCAAAACCCCCTCTTGGCCTACTTGCCAGTCCCAGCAAGGTGAGGGTGAGGGGGCACTCACTGGCCCTGCACACAGGAACAAATTTCATCCTGTATTTTGGTCCTTATTACTTAATACTTCTATTGTACTTAATGATGTGTTTTATTTTATACGCCGTTTTACTTTATGACTGTTCTCTTGGGTGGATTAATCTGTCATTAGTGCATCATGTTTTAAAGGCTTTTCTTTTCCCCTGTTAAACAGTTTAATAGGCTCAGCGAGACACTCCTGGGTGTGTGCTCTGCGGTCTGCCTGCGCACGGCTGGGGTGCAGCCAGGCGCCCTGCACGCACCTAGTGGGTGCCTCAGGGGCCAACTGGGGCTTATGGCACTGGTTTCTACAACCATGGCTCAGCCCTGGTAGCCAATGGACCCTACATCACTACCTAGCATGCAGTATGTAGGACTCAGCACTAAGGCTACAGGCATACGCTTGTCCCTGCTACTTCGTGCCACTGCCAGGGTGTCCTGCCCCTGTGAATCCTGCCCGTTCACAGGCAGGGGATGCCAACGTCATGTGGGGCAGCGTGTCCTGTGTATATGGGACAAGCCTTGGTTCCACCACGTCCCTGGGCAGAGCTGGACACAAGAGGACAGCAAGGATCCCACGCATGCTCAGGTAGCATGAAGCCAGGCTGCAGCCAAAGTGGAAGGCAAATCCAGGCTACAGAAGTAGTCCCACCCTATACACACTAATAAGTACATAAATAAATATTAAAAAGATGTTTGTGGCCTGTGGTAAGTAAAACAAGTGAATTATCCTTGCTCAAGTCACAGCAGCAAAATTAAGAATAAGTGGTAGGATTTCAACATGTTGATTGTGTTTGCCTTTACCTACAGCTATACATGTATGATGATAGATCATATTTGTGCTCCCTTTAGATTGAATACAAAAAAAATAGTATCAATAGTTGTCTGATTAACACAATAAGAGGTTTACATAATAGAAACACTGTGATTATTTAACCTACTACGAGATCAGCTTTGCCTCTGGTCTTTTCAGAGAATTATAGGGCTGGAGGAACCTCAGAAGATCACCTAGTCCTTTTCATTGCTTCTGCCCAGCAGAATGACTTGTTAGGGTTGACAACATGCACGCATAGAAACCTCTTTTCCTGTCCACCTAAGTGAATAAGAACATGAATTAAAAGTTTACAAAAATGAACAAGTTTTTACATTCACCTTAAATGCATGCGTGCATAGAGGAGGGTGAAACCAACCATCTGCCAAGGGATAATTCATACAGTTGCAAACACAAGAGTCCCCAAAACTGCTGACACGCGCAGAACAGCAGCGCAGCAGCATGAGCTCATTCCAAGACAAGCATTTCCCTTTGGTGAGTGCATAGCTCCCAACGGTAGGCGCAATTGGAGTTGGGCACAGGCCTCCAAGCGATACCACACAGAACCAGATCCTAATCTCCCCTGCCCTTGAAGGGCCCTGATCCTGCAGGTGTTTGAGTAGGAAACAGACCTCCACAACGACAAGGTCCCTGCACCATGGGGATTGCTATGTACAGCCTGAATTTTGCACCTGACTGCATGAGTGTGCAGAGTCGTGCTCCAGGTAGATCCCCTGGATGTGTGAAGGGGCTTGAACAGATGCAGGACCTCCGTTGCACTTCTGGTTGCAAGACCAAGGGGAATTTTAGACCTCCTATAAAGCAAAGGTCTCAGACAGCAGCTGGGAAGAAGTGGAAAGAAAGCAGTGCTGATGTTGTCCAGAGATTTACCTTGAGTAGCCTCACTGGTGTGTGTTTACTCTGGCTCCTCTGAATGATCAGCTCTGATTAATTTGATTTTTTCTTTCAGGTAACTGGGAAGAAAGGAAGGTTTCAAAGATTGATTCAGTCACCATGAAGGTGACCGTCTCCCCTTACGCTTAGAGCCAGAGGCCGCAGTTCAAACCAGCATTCAGAAGCTAAAGCGACGTAGCTTACAGGACTTGAACTTGAGGTTAAAGCTGAACACGTGTTGAAGTCCTCTTCTGCACCAAGACTATGGTTTCCTAGCTGGCTGTCCAAATATTTGGACAGGAAGGATCTGAAGAGGGAAAGGCAGAAAGTAATAATGATGCTGCTGGGACTGGCTTTGCTTGCAGCAACGAGTGAGGATGAGGGGGCTGTGGCAAGAAGGAAAGGATGTGGTGTATGGCACAGCAGGGACAACATGATGTTTGAATTTGATGTAGAGCTGGAGGAAATCTATTTGAATGAAATATCCACCTGGATATTCATAGTGAAGGTCTTAAAGATGGTGCCTGAATGGCTGGTAAAAGGGACAATAAGTGTAGCAATAAATATACAGATCAGCAGCAGAGAACGGGATTATCCCGCCGCCCCTACACAAGAAGGTCTGCAATCACTTTGGTACTAGCACTGATGAGTTTCTGACAATGTTTATCACCTACTGCAGAAATTTTCTATCCTTTCATGTTTCAAAGAAGATTTATTTGGAGCAAATGTGGGCAATGGAAAGAGCGTTCATTTTGAGGTGCTCTGTGATTCATTTTCACTCCTTTCTTGAAGGAAACAAGCTTCATTTCTGCTTAGGAGCCTGTACATCTCTGAGCTCGTATGAATTAGGCCAGTAAATGGTGTAACTGTAAATGGTAACTGTAAAAGGCGCTCCACAGTCTCACCATCACTGAGCAGAGGCCGCTTAAACTCCTGAAGGGAAACTTTTGTAATGACAGTCTCAGATCTGGGGCTTGGAGGATGTTGAAGATCCCCCGTTTCCTGCTGTATAACCACATGTTGCAGATAAACCCCAGTTCAAACAGATACTTGCTGCTACCCGCTTCCCCTGCTGTCCAGGCTGGGTGTGCAACTCTTCATTTCTCCCCTGCTGCCGATACTCCTGTTAGCACTGTGCACTATTTCTATACTGACTTTGGGGTCCTGGAGCTGTAGTCATGGATCATGATATCATTTGACTATACTAAACAGAAACAGAGGAGAAAGTCCCATTCTTTCCTCAAAATACACTTGATCATGCAAGAGATGAGAGAGAGGAAGGAGATAATGAAGCAGAATTGGTCAGAATGACAGGCCATGGGTGACTAACACAACAAGAACATAACTATGGTAAATTTGTTTTGCAGGTGCATTGGCAAAGGATAACTGGGTTTGAAGGAAAATTGGAGAATGAATGAATTATTCTGCAAGGTTTTGTGTCTTTATTTTACTGCTTACTCAGGGAATACTTAGCCTGAATTATCCCTGGGTCATAGTTTCCTTTTTTACAGCCATCATCAGCTCACAGTTCTCCTAGCTCTGGCACATTAGGAGCTAACAGGACAGGGCATGGCTCAGGCACTGTCCTGTGACACAGGTCAGGATGGTTGTCCCCAAGGGACAAGGCTGACAAGGACACTCCCTTTGGTGAGGGCAACTGGGAAAAGAATAAGAAGACTCAAGTGCAGGGAGTCCCAGGAATAATCCTTGAGGTCTGTTGCTAATAAACTCTTTCCAGCCTCGTACTTCTCCCCTTACCATCTTCCACACAGTGAGCTCCCTGCCCACCTTGCAGCTCATATACTAACCTTCAACAAATCTTCAGTTTCTCTCAGAGGAGCAGCTCCAGATGTAAGTGAAAATCGTGGGGGGGGGTTCAGGAGGCTGCTTGCTTCATAGCCACTGACTTCAGTAGTGCTCACGTGAACTGCCCTAAGATGAATTACCAGCCACTGATATCATACCAAAAGTACTCTATGGGGGCACAATAAAAGTGAAAGATTAAATGATTTATTAGATCATTTCTAGGAATGGAGAATTAATTCATTTACAGCAGGTCTTGCACTGTGATCTTCAAACAGGCAGAAAAAATGAAAAGTTGCTTCAACCAACCACCTCTTTCCCTCCAAAGAAAGGTTAGTTTCTTTCTTTTAATCCCTATGGATCACCCTATACACATTTATGGCAGCTCAGCTGACAAGGCAGGAGCGGCAGTGCTGGGGTGCAACGGAGCCCCCATGTCCTTGAGCAGGAGGACAGTGTTTCCCAGAGCAGCTTTGCAGTCAGAAACGCTGAATTGTGGAGCAGCACCCGCAGACCTAAACCTCCCTCCAGCAGCCTCTGCCCTGTGGTGACTCACACGCATGCCCGGGATTCCCGCAGCTTTGGGGGATGAGCCACTGCAAGCACGTTTTTATCAGCTGAGTTGCTAGCCCAGAAGGAAGAAGACTTTAAGAAGAAACAAAAATGCTACTATCCCTTTGTTTCCCCTTTTCCCACAAACATTCCTGTGAGCTGCTGGACACTAAGAGGTCAAATGTTTTTCCTGAGTCACAGCCGTAAACTGCAGTTGTCTGGCTGTTTTCCCCCATTTTAGATCATCCGTGCAATGCAAGCCATCCCTCGTGGCAGAAGAGAAATCTTTCCAAAAAGTGGGAAAGATACCATATTTATCCCAGGAAAGTGAATAGGAGCAAAGGATGGGCCTAGGCTTTAGCATAAGTTTGCCATGAAGTTGGCACAGTCCCTGGAGTCATTTTGGTAGACACTCAAGTATTTATTTTCCCTGACAGTATCCATGGCCAGCGCATGGGCTAGGGACAGCTAACAGCAGATCCCTTAATGCAAACTCCCTGTTTCAGAGACTGGAGTTTATTTGCCCTCGGTTGGTCTTGGGACCAAAGAACTATCCACAGCCCAATTTATTCTCCAGTGCAAATGTTACTGATGCTTCTGCAGAGGAAATGTTCATTCCTCTGTGCTGCCCTCCTCCTCATTTTTACTTGTCTCCAGTTCCATGAGCAGTGAGGGTGATAGTGGCCATTTTAGTAATGTTTTCAGAAATTTTGGTGATGAAGTTCTTGTTTGGCAAGTGTTCAGAAAGTTTCATTCCATGGAGCGGCCTCTTTCAAAGTCTTTCTTTGGCTGGAGTTTGGCCATGTACATAAATCCAAACATAGATTAGGTTTAGGCTAGGACTCGGTGATTAGGCCAGAGGATAAATCAAAGTTTTCATCTTAGATTTGAAGGCACTGATTTCCATGAGAGATTTTCTTGCAAAAAGTAACCTCAAAATTCTTGCTGATACCTCCTGGCAGCGTTACACCAAAGATCACGGAGTATTACTGAGCCTGTTACATGTATATTAAACTTCACATTTAGTTCCCTCTGTCTTCTATTTCCTATGAAGTTTCTGCCAAAAAGTCTTGGAGAAGGAAAGAGATTTTTACTCCTTTTTGTAATATCCACGTTTTGTAGTGCCTTCTCTCCAACCACAAAATCAGTGGCCATGCACAACATCCAGCCTCATTAGTGGAGGCAGTTGTAATGTGTCTCAGGATCTGGTTACATCATGGTCCACATTATAACCTAGTTCAGCCTAGCTAAACTTGGTTTGCAAAAGGAGGGAGTGAAGTAAAGAGGAACAAAAAATGGAACCATGTATATGAACAAGTAGCCATAGATCAGTAGCGGACGTGGACTCACTTCTCGTGCTGCCATAGGGACCTGGAGAGGCAGACAGGGTCTGTGGGGTCAGAAAGGGTTTTGACGAACTCATGGTCACAGGTCCACAGATGGATGCTAAAATGACTGGACAGGGTTGCAGGCCTGAATGCGTCAGTGGACCACAGAAGGTGATGATGCTCATATACTCTTCCTAAATAGCATCTCCTGCTGCTGTTCTCAGGCACCGACTACTGCCTGGGTGGGCCACCAGTCTGATGTTTCAGGTCCTTTCTTATGTCCTTATGCCCCTTCTATCAGTATGTGCTTGGTGTAAAGTCTGTGTGTGCGTGGGAAGGAGACACAACACAAATCTGAGCCCAGCCTAATCGATTCTGAGAGACCATTGCAGTCCCCGCTCCAAAAAGGCAGATGGCAAAATATCACACCTGGAGTCAAGTGTGAGCATCCCGTACTGCAAAGCACAGTTCTCATGCCCAGCTCCTGCAGAAGGGTCAGCTTTCTTACCAGTATAATAACAGTGCCATTCATAGAGATCAGCAATCCCATCTTCAGACATCTGTTTCTAAAATAGCCTAACCCGTGTATTTTCTCTACAACCTGAAAAAGTTATGTATACGTTGAATTCAACGGAGTTTTAATTTCAGCAGGATTTGCAAGAGGTGTCTGCTAATCTTTTTTCTTTCTTTTTTTTTTTTTTCTATTGAAAATACAGAGGAAAAGAAGTAAGCCAAATTATCACTGCCAAATACCACAACTAAGCATACTCTGTTGATCATACATGTCATTATCTTTATTATGGCAGCATTTCATGTGGATTATAAAATGTCATAGAAACGTCATTGCTCCCTCTGTCCAAAGATATATAACAATAATAATAGTCTCTTACAACTTTATTTTTTTTCATCTGTGGATGTCAGAAGCTCTTTTAAAAGGTCAGCATCATTATCCTCCCTTTATGGCAGGGGAAAAAAGACAAAGGCCAAGCTGTTCCTTCTAGCTCTAGGCGTCTAGGATCCTTCTACCGTCAGCGAAGGCAGAGAATGAGAAAGGTATGTGCAAGGAGTTCTGAATTGCTTTTTGGAAGGGACATGTCCTTGCCGAGACTCCCACAGAGGACTTCTACCCAGGAGACCCCTGGTGCCTTGATGGGGCCTCTGTCAGATACCTAAAGGCTGGATGGTGAATCAGAGCCTGGTCGTTTGTGCCAGGTTTCTACCTGTTCAAAGACAGAACACGAAACAGAGTCCAAATCCTGATTCCCACCCTCATGCTGCACCCCCTCTTTTCTTTCTGAAATAATGATGACGGTGTGCTGCCGGCATTACCCTTGCTGTCAGGCTAGCACAGCTCTGTGTGTAGACAAGATTTAATGCTTGGTTTGTGGCAGAGCAATTTTTGCCTGCCTGTGCATGATGGTATAGTAGATAAACCACCGAAACAAATGTGCACTGAAATGTACTCTGCAGCCTTGCTTTCCTAAATACCCAAACCCTACACTGTGCTTCAGCTGAGGAACCTGATCTTCCCATTGCTGTGTTATGACTGGCCACAGCTCTGCTCTGAGATGTGTCCGGGGGGACGTCAGGTGGAAGCAGAGCAGTGCTTCTGTCGTAGGTCCACAGCGGCCAGAGCCATGACGAGAAACTCAGCCGGCCAACAGCTCACTCCGCGTCCACCAAGGACACTGCAAACCAGCTGCTAATGATGAATCATCACAAAGCGCGATTGTCTTTGACCATGAAAATGTCCTTGAGTTCATCTCCTCCCTTGTGAAAATAAGCCTAACATCGCCAGTGTTTCCCTAATTGACCTTTTTCTTTCACAGTGGAGGGTGTCAACATTATTGCTAGTGATTTCACTCATAGCACAGGCCAACCCATTGTGGTGGCTTTCCCTGGGTGCTTCTTGTATGATTTTTCCCTCCTGCACCTTCATTACAGTTTAGTTCTCCTGGGAGAAACTATCACAAGTATCCTTTAAATACTATGACTTCCACGCAGGAAATGTTTAAGAAACATGATGTTTATAATAGAGAAAATAATGGAGTTATTAATCTTATTCTACACTTACACTAACATTAATACAAATGTTAATGTAGGCATGTGTAAAACACATAAAGGAGTCTCACTACACACAGAGAGGAGTTTGAATCTGCTGTGCATCTATGCACACTGAATGTCATCCACCCTAATGAGATGTCCCCAAAGTTGGCACTTGGGTTATAAAACCCACTTGCCTTACAGACAGCGATCCTGTCTGCTTGGCTTCTGGACAGGATAACTCTATGTAGAGCTAAATTCGTGGCCCTTTCCAGGCTGTGCTTGGCCTGACAGCTCTCTGGATGCCCATGGCCAGTCTGGAGGTCTGTCCCTTCTTGACTGCTGTAAAAGTCCTGATCTGTGAAGAGCACCTGAACTCAAACTGAGTTACTTTTGGAGACTCCCCAGAAGTCAGATGGGTAGTGATGGTATAGTGTCCTCCTCCTGGACACCAGCTAAGTGGAGCAGAAGTTGTGAAGGATGGATTTTATGCTGTGCTCAGACCATGAGGGATCAACACCACGGGTGTGTCACCTGGGAACACCAAGCTGACAGCTGAGGCTGAGTCACTGTGCAACCAGGCGTGAGAGCAGGGAGAGCAGGAAGGAGAAAGCCTGACTCTAGCCTTGTGATTAGGGCATTCATCTAATGGTTTGGGGACAGGGAAACCTAAGCATCTAGCAAACTGGTATGACCCCATAGTTTACCCTACTCTGAGCAGGAGATCGGATTAGATGACCTCCTGAGATCCCTTCCAACCTGAATTATCCTGTGATTATGATACCTGCTCCTGAAACTGCTTTTATTCTAACGATGATCACACTTAAAAGGGGAAGATCATGCAGCTGATTTCTGCCCCTTCCAGCTGGCTGCTGTAGACATGGGCAGCAGGCAAGTTCCCGGGCTCCCTTGCTGGTCCCACAATTCTTGGCTTCAGCAGGAAAGGTCAGATGCTGCCACCAAGGACGGACACTGTCTGGTGACCAGAATGGTCTCAGGTGATGTGGGTTCCTTTCTTTCAGGCTGAGAAGTGCTTGAGATGTTGGTGTCCTGTTTTGCAGGTGTGCCCTCCAGCCACCATGCACATCAGTGGACATCACCAGCGTGCTAACAGCATGGGGAGAAACTCTTAACTTTTTGTGTTGGTTCCTCAAACTCCCTAGGAAGGTGCCCGGCTTATGCAGAGGAGGTCTAGAGGCATTTCGGTGGTCAGCAGAGAGATGGGAGCCCCTCGGCAGGCAGCCTGGGGCTCTCCCTGCTGTCTCTTCAGTGAGTGCACCAGGAATGAAGGAAAGCAAGGACACCTCCCCTGGGACCAGGCAGTTAAAATGACAACAACACAGTGTCTCACTGAAGCCCTGAAACAGGTAAGGTGGATCCAACCCACATCAGGGTCTAGGAAGCTCAGGAAGGGTAGGTGGGCTGGAAACAGGGCCTGAGCGTGGGAGCTGTTTTGGAGTGACACTGTTTGCAGAAAAGAGAGCTTCAAGGAACAGGGAAGACCCACATGCCAAGATATCAATCAGCATTGTCGAAAAAGTTTTCATCTAACAGATCAGAAAAAGGAAGAAAACTAGAACAGAATGCTTTCAGGTTAAATAAATAATTGAAGATAAATCATACCACAGTAATCAATTTGAGGGGTTTCACTGTCACCCATGTAAGGACTCAAGCGAATAACAGCAACTAGGTAACTGCGGTATGGTTTAACAGTTCAAACAAATCTGCTTATACTGATTAATCCTCCCATACTTGTTGCTTCAATAGGTTAGTACTCACAGATCAAAACTCAAAGCATTTTTTCCCACTGTGCCACCCTACGTTTGAGGCTGTATTTGAAGCACTTGTTAACAACAGTGCCCAGTCAAGGTCACTGCTCAGGGACGTATGTGTGAGTCCCTTGCAGATGTATTTAACTTTGCAGAGCACTGCAATACCAACCGAAGGACTAGTAAAGAATAAATCCCGTGTTTAATTTTTATTGTGTTTTTTTGTCTGCTCCATGCCCTTTTGTAAGAAAGAGCACATGCATGTGAAAAGTTAAGTAGCTGTCGAAGGACGTGCTTTAAATTCATTGAGATCCAATAGCAGCACTCTTGTTTAGATTATCTCCTCATCCTATTGAAACCCAGAAGATTGTCTGAAGTGGAAAGTACAATTTGACATTGGAAAGAGCAGAGGAATCAAGGTCTTCATTCCTCAGAAGCCTGCAAAATACTTTGGTCTTTCCAGCGCAGTTCTGCTCTCCTTTGATAACAGCACTGTAACAAGGCTGATAACAAGGGGCCACATGCTATACCTGTGGCACAGCTGTGAATGCAATGAAAACAAAGGCCAAATGTAACCTACCCACTTAAGGACAAAGTCACCTTATCACAATTAGCAGAAGAAAACGACGAGGGCTTGGCTAACTGCATGGCATGATTACAGCCAAGTCCTGGCATCAGACTATGTCTTGCTGCAAAGCCAACACCATTGATCTCTTGTATTTAGTCATAAATAATTCCTATCTGAGAACCTCCAGAGCTCTTTTCCGTATCAATTGGTTGATCTGTACAACCTTGCAGTGGCGAAAGGGAGGCAGTACAGATTCGAGGTGCTCCAGGCTGACCCTGGCTTGGCTCCCAGGCTCGGCTCTGGCAGCAGACACTGCTGCTGGCTTCGCTGCAGGCTGCCTGCGTGGCCACAGGCAGTGTTTCAGGTCTGCCTGGGCCATCCAGACCCACCTGCCTGCAAAAGTCAGACTATACTTTCTTTTCCTCCTCTCCTCCGTTCTTGGCTGTTTAGGCTTGGGTGGCTTCTGCGAAGGGAATTCTTCCTTTTGTCTATATCTGAAGGACTCTATGCTGGAAGCAGAGTCTCCCTGGCCCTCCATTTTAGGTAAAATTCCCTTTTTTTTTAATAGCCAGTTCCCACTGGATCTCTCTGATGACTCTATACCCAGTGTTTTCAACACTGCAGACACTGTCTGCTGTATATACTAACTGCACATCCTTGAAAAACACTCCAACAACCAGCTCACAACAGCTTTTACGAAACCTTTCTGAGTAATTTTTGGACTTTGCTTCATTTTTTTTTTAAGCTCAACTTAAGAAGAGTCACCAAAACACAGCACTCGCCAAGCCAGGCAGTGGTATGTGGCGGGACAACGCGCCACATCCCGGCCAAGGGCTGCAGCATCGCTTGGGTACGAAGTGGGTGACACGAAGTGTCACAGGCTCCGTTCCTCACTATGGGATCCGAGTCACTCCTGCATGCCCAAAGGCGAGGAGAAGGTCAGCAGCCGATTAGCGGTGCCAGGCACGGCACTGCACCAATTGCCTCTGTGGGGGCTAGGTGCTGAGTGGGACCCCGGGGCGAGCGCAGGGCACGGGCTGCCCTGGCTGAGGAAGCATCCCTGGAGGCTGTACCAGCCTAAAAACACCTGAGTCATAATCCCTTGTCCTCCTTCCTCCTGGGAGTGGCAGCAATTTGCTATCAGCGTAAACCTGCCGGAGCAAACTGCTAACCCCAATCCACGGCCAAGGGACAAGCCTCCGCCTCACTGTCCACCTACACCTTGCCCTCCTGTTGTTTCGGGAGGAAGGGAACAGGAAAGACTCCTGTTTTCTCCTCCACGCCCGGGCCCCAGGTCTGAGCAGCTCTGACTAGTCAGAGGTGGTTTTTCCCGGGCTAGTTTTCTTGGGGTTTTTTTATTTTTTTATTTTTTGGCATGCAGAGGAAGAATTTGTTCTTGCTCTCCATCCCTTGTGCAGGCGCACTGCCAGACGCTGGCTCTCCGGCTGTCTTTGGCAGCTTCTCCTTAAAGGTGATATTCCACCCACAATGCCAGACCATTGCTGGGTCTGCTCACCCAGCCTTTTCCCAAAGGTTTTAAAGAGTAACTCTCCAAAGAAGGTAATATATGGCTCTCAGCGATTTCCTTTTCGTAGTCAGAGCCAAGTGAAGCTCCTGGAGAAGGACCCTTCAATTTAGAAAAACAGGCCACCTCCTGCACTCATCTAGCTCACAGTTTTAATAAACAATAGAGTGGGTAATGAATAACCATCTACCACCTTGGAATCTCCATGCTGGCAAGTTATGGAGAAGCAAGCGTCTATCCCAAATTCTGCATTTCCCTCCCCTCTGGACTAATGGAGTATGTGCATTAGTTCATTCAGGGATATATTCCTGGTCTCCCCATTTAACCTACTTATCTTAAACTATCTTATCCTATTTGCCCCACAATTTCTAAAAAGATCCTACCCAAGGACAAGATCATGCTTGTGAAATTTTTGTGTGTATTGGTTTAGTTTTGGCAAAGTTAGCAGGTAGTTAAAATGAGACTTATAATAGAAAGCTAGCTGCTAGCGTCTCTCCATAATACATGTCTACCTCGCAGGAGAGTTGTGAGGATTAATTAATTTGTGTTTGTTAAGCACTTTGAGATCCTAAGATCAAAGGTTCTATAGAAATGCAAATTGTTATTATAATGATAAATTCTTTATATGAGCTCATATGTTTTGCCTTAGAGGCACAGTCTCACCCTGAGTTGCGTAGTTATACACGTAAATCTTCAAACATTATGATGAAAATATACCTCTGAGGGCCTGATCCTTCATTTTGCTCTAATGCTTCATGCACACTGCTCCCCTTGACTTTAGGCAGGTCCCATCCATGGGACAGTTGCGGGATTCAGTGTGTTTGGGAAATTAAAAGACCATTGTGTGCCTCCGGGCTTCACATTGAGACACATAACTTTCCGTCTCACTCCATAAAACCGCTGCTGCTGCCAGTAGTTACGTCTATCTTGTCAATAAAAAGACTGAGCAGATGACAAAAACTGGACCTGAATTTTGACCCTCCCACAGCTCAGGTTTTCAGAGGTTTATTTAACCCGCTAGAGAAGAAGGGAGGTAAAAGCCTAGCTCAGCTGCAACTTGCTGCTGTCCCTTAACGGATATAGGTTCTCATCAGCATGGCTGAATGTCATTCCTGATGCACAATATGTGCCTCTTTGGCCCTTCCTCTTGTGTGCTTTTGCCAGGGAATGAGGAATACAGATTTTCAGGCCCTTGCTGCACAAGCCTGGCAGTCCTGCGTCCCCTTCCCAAAGAGAGCTCTCTGCTTTTCCTCTCCCTTTGTACAGGCTCAGAGCACCACGCTGTCCGTTCCCTGCCTGCGAGGGCATCTCACCGTCCCGCTCAAGGTCCTTGTCTGAGCACGGGTCCAACACGGGGGCTGTGCAACAGCTGGGAGCAGGTTCTTAGGTGAAGCAGTCACCCACCTTCCATCACGACATCCCTCCACGCCTTCCTCGCCACGTCCCTGGCACACAGACACCTCTACCCACACCTTTAATGGATTGGGTCAGAAAAATGTGATGACCTTTGTTTGTATGACCCATGGGCTTACCTGAATGCAGAATGCAGAGCCAAAAACACCAGCTGGAAAGGAGGTCTCCTGCCCAACCTCACACTCAGAGAAGAACTATCACCAGGCACCAGATCAGGTTAGCCATGTCTTTTTCTAGTTTAAGCTTGAAAACCTGCAAATATGGCTACCCCATCTGTCTTGAGGCTGCACTACTCTCCTGGAGAAGCTTCTCCTGATGTCCAACCTGAACCTCCAATGCCACAATTTATGGTCATTGCCCCTCACTGTAGCGTCTAGCAATAGTGTGAAGTCTTTTGCACCATCTTTGTAGCTACCCTTCAGCTAGTCACCTCTTAGACTGCCCTTCACCAGATTGAACCAATCCGGAATTAAACTTCAATCATAATCCAAAATGTGAAGCTTTCAGCTGTGAGGTATTGCTTCATGGCTGCTTGCAGTGGGTATTGTGTAGGTAAGGATGCAACTCTTTCAACGCCCCTGAAGATAAATTAAAAGTAAGGAACCAACACACTACCTTTTTGAAGTCCTTTACCATTTGTGCAGTCTCAGAAGATTTCTGTTGCCTGAAAGCCTTTCCAGGAGCAGAAGGTATGATCCAGATACTGTATCATTCCTTTCCCCTGACATGGAAACCTTCAGGAGTTATCAGTTAGTCTGAGAAGCCGCCTGCTAAATGATATATACCTAGTATTATCACAGAAGAGAATGAATAGTTGTCATGTTTAATATATCCAGAATTTATAATCTTCTAAATTTTACACTTGTCTCTTTTTTTTTCCTCCAAATATTCTGGGCTCTGACACAGCTTTGATGAACTATCCAGTATATTCACCTCTACCCATCACACGATCATTTCCTCCTACCGGAGATGATAACTGAAGTCTAATGTTTCCATAAACCCCAGGAAACCATGCTGACTTCTCATGAGTTTCTTATATTTTGCATTACTGTCAGAGAAAAAGATGTCCTACATGTTCCTGTCACTTGTCTATCTGAAGACAGTAAAAGTCAGAGGAAGGCTGTGGTGAAAACCAAGGCACTAAGCTTTCCAGCCATCCTTACTTTTACTGCAAAGCATTAGTATGCACTCAGAGACCTGCACTGGAACATACATTAACCAGAAGACGAACATTTGTGAGCAAATGTCAGTATGTGCAACACACACACACAGAGTCCTACAGGGCTGAGCTCTGCTCACCAACACATGCCACGGGCTGCCGTCATCCCCTGCCTCCTCATGTCAGGCACTCAACTTCCCACCAGCAATTGCAAGTTTATTGGAGCACTCTGTGACCTCGCTGTGTTTGCACAACACCTGAAGATCCAATCCATGGGAGAGATTTTAGGATTTAAATCTGCAAAGCGTTAATTTCTGCAAATTGTGGCATATTTCAGGTCCTGCTGCCGCTCTCCTTGTCAAACAGCGTTCTCCTCTGTGAGTGGCTATTGCAGCGTGTGCCAAACGAGACACATACAGGGGTCAGATCCAGCACCGACATCATCAGTGGCCATCATTTGATGTGACACTTGATACACTTACAAGCACCAAGTGCTTCCTCACTCAAAACTTGAAACCTGCTCAAACTCTCACGCTGCTTCTGGAGTAAATCAAGGTCTTGCCTGCGGCAGGCTCAGAAGCTGGCTGTGAATTACGTGTGACAGCAATGCGCCTTGGTTCCAGCAATGTCTTCACCATGGCAGAAAACAGTCCTCTACATGAGAGAGAGATGCAGTCTATGGGCTGAGCAGAGCACTGCTCTGCTAGCAGGACTGGCTATTGCCTCCCCGCTTTCTGGTGTAAACACCACTCTGCTGGCTGCACGCACAAAATCAACCTGTCACTTCCATGGTTTCCTCTCCGTTGACCCCGCAGTACAGGCTGGCCTCTGCTTTTCAAGCTCATGCTCAGGAGTTTGCAAGAGCTCTTCTCCCTCTTCCCGGCCCTCAGAGGATTTTGACATTGTCTCCGTTGAGAGCAAGATGAAATTAAGAGTCTATTAAAATACAAAGTATTTAAAAACTCAATTGTACACTTATATGTTGCCTATAGAATCCATGTATTAAATATAACAAATGCCAGAGCCAAATCTTATGATCTAGCTCACCTCTGGTAGGTGCTGAGCTCATACAGGGGATGATGATACTCAAACACCTTACTGTATCAAGTATATTTAAAAACATGCATATGAAAGAACTGACTTCTTTCGTTTTTTTTTTTTTTTTTTTTTTTATCTCAAATCTGTAAATGTGAAGGACTGGAAAAGCCTCAGACACAAAACTAGTGCTGTAATGTCAGAGTTATGCGCTTCACCTCATGGCATGTGCCTGTGAATGACTTGTTTTGAACATACTGGGGCTACTTTCTCCTAAAAAAGGGAAGTTAGAAGCAGAACCATAAGCATTTCTGCAGTTGAGCTACAAAGCAAAGCTTTCCAGTCACTTCACAAGGTTTTTGGTCACTCCATAAGTTTTTTGGTCACTCCACAAGGTTTTCAGTCACTCCATCTCCTTTAGTTTTGCCACTGCAAGGAGCTATTTTAGTTTGTTGCTCTGACTCAAAAACATACCACATCACATTTGCAGCACTGAGTGGCAAGAAATTGCATTCAAATGCCTAGAAAATGTAGAATAAAGGATGACAAAAATGTAACCTGGAAATACATATTTTCCTCTAAGTCTTTTTTGAATGACAGGGACAATTTATAGATTTTTTTTTCCTTCACGCAATGGCCAACAAACCGAGAGTGAGGAGCTGCTGCCCCAAAAGAGCTGGAGGTAGCCCCACAGGAGCCCCCCATGCACGTGCCCTGCACCCCACACCCTGCGGAGGATCTCCACCTCGCACAGGGCCACAGCTCAGCACACCCCCATCTGGATTTAACTCTCCGCAATCCTGGCTAAATCATTGGATTTCCCTCTGCACCACTTTTTCGTCCACAAAGTGGAGGTACTCTTACCTCCGCGAGCTGTCACAAGGCTTAAGAAGCACAAAGCCTTTGGATAGACTCAGAGGGAAAGAAAGCAGTTGAGAAATGCCAGGCGTTACCTCGAGGTTTCCTCCAGTTGCTGTGCTAGTGCTGGCTGAGGAGTCTCTCCCCCTCCCGCTGAGCAGCTCCCACTGCCGGGCCGGCAGCTGCGGGAACCTGGGGCTCGGCTCCAGCTCCTCCCAAATTTGGGGGTCTGCAAGAGCCTGAAGACCCATCTCACTCAGCAGGACCAAGGACCACCAGGTTGCTGCTGCTGCAAGATGTAGGAGACACTGACAGCTGCAGGGCAGCCAGACAGTCCTCCCCATGCCCTGTCCCTCCAGGACAGCAAGGGCCCTGCGTGGAAAGAAAGCGAGGAGGGGAAACATCAGGAAGATGTGGCCACAGTCTCCTGCCAACAAATGCTTTTCCAGTGCCCTCTTCTGGAAAACATTTTTGGCCCATGCAACTGCTTCGTGTAAGGTAGTTTGAGACCGGAGGTGACTTGCAAGGAGTTGCAGGAGCATCTCCCAGCTCTTCGGACTCAGGATCTGCTCTGTTCCTCTCACCCACGGACCTGTGCAGCTCCTCAGAGCAGCTTGGCCAGACCCTCAGGGCACTAGCCAGAAAATGGGCAGCGAAGGACGTGCCTCCTTGCTCCCACCTGATGTTCCTGAAGGCTCTCCCTGGCTGTCCTCTGGCATGGAGACCCAGGTCCAGACCCCTCCCCTCCCTCTACTGGGAGACCTCCTCCAAACTTCATGCTCCTCACAGCCAGCCCTTGCTAACTGCAGCTCTCAAGGACCCTTCAGAGGCAAAAACTGGGAGGGGGATAAAACATTTTGGTGATCCCATCCTTTTGAGTTGCTGATACGGCATCGCTATTAATCACCCACAAACAGCTTAACGAACGCTTCAGTTCCTCAGATGGCGGCACTCCGTGGCTATTCTCGCTGCCTGTTTCCCTCAGAGCAGTCCAGCCTTCTCTCGCCAGGCTCAGGCACGGTTCCGTGCTGTCTCACCTCCACACCCGAGCGGTGCCCTCCTGCCAGCGGCCGCCCTCCTGCCCCGGCTGCCCCCGGGTCGGTGGGAACAGAGCCGCGGGCTCTCCTCTAGCCCCAGCCAGAGGGTAGAAGGCGAAGGGGTTACAACCACTGGTAACGGGGACGTGGTGGAGCGCTGGGGCCAGGTGGTGGCCACTGTCCCCATCCTGGCCTCAGCCGTGGCTTTTCTGGCAGCTCAGTGAACAGCTGGGCTCCTGCCGTGGTGGCACAGACCTCCGCTCCACTTGCCCGCTGCTTTTCCAACACCTACATTTCTTCTGCTGTCCCTGGAGCCAAATTTAGAGGCTTGAGAGCCCCATTATTTGCCCTGTTAACTGTCAGGGGAGGCGGTGTGACACTTCTCAGGGTTTTTGAGGAGTTATCTCAGCACAGGCAGCACTCGTGCAGCAACAGGAATAGCTGTCGAGGGAAAGTAGTGTCCTGGGGACCAGCTGATGTGGATGCTACACGCTGGGACACTTTTCCCTACTGCCTGCTTGATGTTATTTAGGAAACCTTCCCCAATTTGTATATCTGTGTGGCCACATATACACACACCAAATATATTTTAAAAAATCTTTTAGGGGCTTTTGTTCCTTCTTTCATTTAATTATTTTAACCAAAGCCAGCTCTGTTCCCGGACATTTCTTTTGGCTGTGGCCCAGCTCAACTTTTGTTTCTTATCTGCTTGATCTTGGTGTTTTCCTTTATTTTACTCCTTCAAGGGATTCTTGTGCAGCCCCAACCTTGCGCAGCCCAAACCTTACACCCCCCCCACCCCCGACCCAGCTTCAGCAGCCGGGGCCTGGTGGGGGGGCGAGGACAACCTGTTGATCCACTTTTACTTGAAATACAGTGGATTTTTCAGCTGGGAGAGGCGGGAGGACAGGACCTCTGAGGCCAGCGGGCACAGCTGTTTTGGTACCTCCACGAGAGGATCGCGCACCGCGCAGCAGCCGGCGTTTCCCATCCCCTTTCTCCACACAGGGCAGAGGGTTTTCCCCACGGCACGGTGCCCACCCAGCAGCTCTGCAGAAGAGCAGAGGCCAGCCAAACATCTCTGCCTTGAGAAAACCATTAACTTTTAATTACAATAGCCACCAACGATTTGGAGGTGGGGAGCAGGAGCACCCCGAGCTCCATCCCGCAGTGTGGGCTGCAGAAAGGTTTCCCGCCTTTCTTAAAAACGTCTCAGAGCTGGCAGGGTGTAAAAATCCCCTTTTCCGTGTGGCAAGGGCAGCCCCATCCTTCAGAGCAACAGCAACAGGACGCTCGCACCCCGCGGGGATGCGTCTACCATGGGGTAGGACTTGAACTCCCTAAAGAGAGGGGCAGAAAGCGCCTGTTCCGGTCGAAAGCGTGGTCATTACAGGGCTAACACAGAAACGGGTTAAAAGGAATTTATACCCGATTGCGACTTCCACAACAGCTCGGATTTTAAACAAGCCAGGGTGCAGGGAGACAAAAATAACCTCACAGGGGAAACAGGTGTCGGTGTCAAGGCAAGGGCAAAGGAGAAAAAAGACGGACAGCGCTGCGGAGAGCTTCGCCCCGCGGCCCCACGCCCCGCGGCGGGGCCCACGGGGGACGGCCCGCTGCAGAGACCCGACGCGCTCATCGCACGGCGGGGAGGGGCGGGGCGGGGGGCGTGGCCGTGGCCCTACGCGTGTTCGCCGCCGACGTCACAATAGCGGCTGACCAGGAGTCCCTGCCCGGTCCCAGCCGATCGGGGCTGGTTTGAGCTGGTGCGTTGCCATAGCGACGCCGGCTGCCCTATATATAGGAGCGGCGCGCCGGCGGTGGAGCTTTGTCAGCCGCGGCGCCCCGCTCGCCTCCGTCCCGCTCCGCTCCGCTTCCCCCGCCGGCGGCCCGGCGCCTCCCGCCCGGCTCCCCGCACCGCGCCCGGCTCGGAGCGAGGGGACCGGCCGCCGCTGGGGCCTGACGGCGGCTCCTGCTGCCCGGAGGTGAGGCGAGGCGAGGCGAGGCGAGGCGGGGTGCCGGGCCGCGGAAGGGCGCGCACGGCGGAAGCCGGCCGGCGCCGAGCCACGTGTCTCCGGGGCCGCTGCCAGACGGGCCGGGCTGGGCGCCGGCTGCCGCCGCCGGGCACGGGGAATCCCCGGCGGGGCAGGGTTGGGGGGGGGGGGGGGGATGGGGACGGGGGGGACACAGGTCCCGGGCGGCTGCGAACGGGTCGGGCCGGCTCCCGGCAGCGGGGGAGGGGACGGGCGCCGCCGGGCCGTTTCCGCGGCGGGGAGAGGCAGGTGCGTGGCAGGATCGCGGGCTCCGGGCGCCCTGCCTCGCCCTTGGGCCGGGCGGCTCGGCCCTGCCCGGCGGCGGGGCCCTGAAGGCGTTGGCTCGTTCCCCCCCCCCCCAGCGCCGAGGGGGCCGCGGCTGCCGAGGCAGCGCAGCCCGGGCCGGACCCCGGGGACCCCGCGGGTTCACGGGTGGGGAAGGGGCCGCCAGCGAGGGTAGGGCAGCCGGCCGGCTCCTTCCCGGCAGCGATCTGCTAGCTCGCTCCAGGGTCGGGAGCGCCTCGGGCAGCCTTTCGAGAGACGCAGCTTTGGTATTTTGAGAATAGAGCCTGCAGGCGTGACTCAGCTGCGTCTAAAAACAGCTGCTGAATAAGGGAAAACGTTCTGGAGAACAGCTTCTCTAAATAATAATAATAAGCGCAAATTGCCCTTTCTTTGGGAAGCTGCAGACACTTTGCGCACAGTCCAAAGAGAAATAGACACCGGGAGGCTGCAATTTGCGTCTACATGGTCATGTTCTGTCTGATTTCTGTGTAATTACACTGTAGTTAAAATTGTGCAATAAGGTGGAGATGGAAGGCTTGTAGGAACTTCTTAACAAAGTCTTCTGTGACAGCAAAAGTGGTTCCCATTTTAGACGCTATTAGAAAAAGTGCTTTTCATGTAGCTCTGTGAAGAGGGGAGGATAAACAATTCTTCCTGATGCTGTTTGCTTCTCCTAACCACAGCTAGAAGTCCCTGAACTGCTTTCTGCAGGGCTGCAACGTCTTGTTGAAGTAGTCCTATGATAAGATGCAGCTTCTCTTTAGTAACAAACAGCTTCCAGAGAAGTGTTTAATTTGCTTGTTTCTTAAGGTCATTTCAAAGAGGCTTTTAAGAGAAGACTTTAATCCAGCTTCTGGAAGAATTAACACTGCATGTGAATGAGAGGAGGGGGAGAACAAGGCTCGGTGGATTGTTGGGTTTTATTTCATTAAAGCTTAATCTAGTTTGAATTTCAATTCTGGTTTGTCTGTGATAAGTGAGAATCGATCAGAAGATGTGACGTAGTTCTTGACACTGGCAATTCAGGTGCCATATGTTTATGATGGCCGAAATGAATTTGTGGTTACTGACTTTGAAAAGTCATCCAGTAGATAAAGTTTAATGGATTTTAGTATACACAGCGTATGGAATGAATGATTCTTTTGGTCTTAGAACCTCATTAATCTATTACAGCTGTAAAATATATGTTCTTTTTCATACATTGTTATGAACCGCCTTCTTGAAAACAGAGGGAACAGTGATGTAACTAAACATTAGTGAATAATTTAAAGTTTGCATAATCTTCGGTCCAAATCTGTATGACTAGATTGAGTGTAAAAAAAAAACATGCTGAGAGAAGCAGAGAGCTGGACTGGGTTACATGAAACCATATCTTCCCTATGAGTCACTTGCGATGCTGAGGTCTTTAAAAGGTAGCACATACTTCTGTTTGAATAAACAGCTTAATGGAGACTGTCATTCTCCATTTGGACTACCCAGTAAAAGGATGACCTGTACACTTTGCCATGGACTGTGTAGGTCTTGGATGGCAGAGGAATGTGCTTTTGTGCTTTAGCTGTGGTTCTCAAGGGACTTTCTACGTGGCTGGTATATTGCTGTTAACAATGAAGATTTGTTATGGACAACTGTAAAATCCTGTTATAAAGGGTTAATTGGGATCACTGTTAAGACTTTGCCTGCACACCGCAATTAGGAACCATTCTTTTTAGTGTGTATCTGCTATTCCTGACAGTTGAGGTTTTCTTTTCATGACAGCCTGGAGGTCATGGGTAAAACAGGGAAGCTCTGACCACCAACAGAGCAACTTCAAGGAAAGCCCTGGTCTCATGGCTGGTTTAAAAAGGGGTAAGTATGCTAACACTGGGCACTAGCCATAATATTAACAGCTCTGATGTGGAGGTGAAGGAAAAGACAGTGGAAACTTTGAGGTACTTAGACTAATAATATCTGACAGTATTTATTTGATTTTATTTTTTTTTCCTTTGAATAGGCTCAGTACATCATACAACTGCTGAACAGAGGAGAACTTGCCTTCAAGCTAGCAAGATTTGGTGGAGTGCCTCCTTGGCTCTGATTAAATCTGATCTGTCATCTATGTAAGTTCCTAATCTGTGCTGCTATTAGAGATCACTGTAGGAATCTTATAATTGTAAATGATATGACCATGATGTAGTAGTCATATAATGACTATATGGATTGAAGTAGTGAATGTAAACTGTATAAATTTAAATTTAAGTAATTGATTTTTTATTTTTTTTTTTTTGTATCAACAGTTTGTACTTAAATCCTTTCGCATAAACCTCAAATCTCAGAAATCATGAGTAGCTTCAGCAATGAAGAATTTGAATTTACCTTCCTTGACGAAGGCTTTACTGCCAAGGATATCCTTGACCAAAAAATAAATGAAGTGTCATCTTCTGTAAGTATGATAGGAAAATCGCTGTATTTCGTGATGCTACAGATTTCTAAACTAATGGAACAAGTTGTCTTCAGAGATTTTCTGCAAGGCAACCTCTTCCTCAAATGCTGACCTCTAGGCTTATCTTGTTACCCATTGTTTGTAACGTTAAGATACGTATTTGCTCTGTCTAGGATGATAAAGATGCCTTCTATGTTGCGGACCTTGGGGATATTGTAAAGAAGCACATGCGATGGCATAAAGCTCTTCCTCGGGTCACCCCCTTCTATGCCGTAAAATGTAACGACAGCAAAGCTGTAGTGAAGACACTTGCTGTTCTTGGTGCAGGATTTGATTGTGCCAGTAAGGTAGGATCTTGATTGTGTTCTGACCTGGGATTGTTTAGTGTATGCTCGGCTTTACAAGACTTTTTCATATAAAATCAAGCATAATGAAGCGCTGTCACTTTTGTTATCCTGATTAGCTTGATCATCCTTGTAGAAGTCTTTCACAAGTGTAATCTGTTCTTTCTTCAGACGGAAATACAGCTGGTACAGAGCATTGGTGTACCTCCTGAGCGAATAATATATGCAAATCCCTGCAAACAAGTATCTCAAATCAAACATGCTGCTAGCAGTGGTGTACAGATGATGACATTTGATAGTGAAGTAGAACTAATGAAAGTTGCAAGGGCCCATCCAAAAGCCAAGTAAGTTGTGCTAATTGTTCCGTAATTCTTGCTTGGGTTCCCACGTTACAGAAACATCTACTGTTAACTGAAACTTGTTCTTCATTAGTTAAGATAGGCTGCAAAACTACTATGAGAAAGTAAACCTACTTTTTAACCAGTAAAATCTAATCCTGCATAATTTACTGGCACATTAGGAAAAGACAAAAAGGAAAGCTTGTATGTTTAAAGCTCAGCCTCATTCTAAGGTCATACCTGCCTGGTACTGAAGTCTTCTATACTAGAACGTAAACCCTTATTCTTTCCTATTTTCTAGGTTAGTCTTGCGCATTACAACTGATGACTCCAAAGCAGTTTGTCGTCTGAGTGTTAAATTTGGAGCTACACTGAAGACAAGCAGACTGCTTCTAGAGCGTGCAAAAGAACTTGACCTTGCCATCGTTGGAGTTAGGTGAGTTGACAGTATCAAAATACTGTCATGTTAAATAAGTTTTCTTTAAATGGTCTTTATTGACAATAGAGATGCCTTTGCATGTGGTGACTAGAGTTTTGTATAAATTTCCTGACTAATTTACCAAATGGCAACTGATATTTTTTACTTACTTGTAGCTTCCATGTTGGAAGTGGATGTACAGACCCAGAGACCT
The DNA here is from genome assembly GCF_018691265.1 of Tyto alba. Lineage (NCBI taxonomy): Eukaryota > Metazoa > Chordata > Aves > Strigiformes > Tytonidae > Tyto > Tyto alba. The sequence continues at coordinate 34,706,932 of NW_024881316.1, read as the reverse complement.
TTGTTCAAGCGATTTCTGATGCTCGCTGTGTGTTTGATATGGGAGTAAGTCTACTTCTACTTTCTCTGGAACTACTGCTTAACTGTTGTGGCAAAACTGAATCAAATGTAAAACTGTTACAGGTTTAAAACCTAGTTAAGTTGCTAATTTTGTGTTGTTGGAATTTTTGAGGTCGTGGTGGTTTATTTTAACCAGTTCGCCAAAACTCACCTATGGAGATGCTAAAATTGGTAGCTCAGACTCATAGTGGCTACTTGAACATGATGAATTACCTCTGTTCCTAGTGTTAATTAAATTGTTTTATATTGCCTTTTAAGCTAAAATGATAATGTAAGAACTGCTTGCTTAACAGTTCCCTTAATCTCATTTTAGGCTGAACTTGGCTTTAGTATGTATCTGCTTGATATTGGTGGTGGCTTCCCTGGCTCTGAAGATGTCAAGCTTAAATTTGAAGAGGTATAGCTTTGCTAAGAACTTCTCAGGCTGTGGAGTCTTTTTGAATGTTGATCTGGATTGAACAAAATCTTGCTTTGATATTGGCATGCAGACACACTTGTAAGAACTTGTCTGCTTGGTCAGAAATTGAATTTAAAGAAAAAGAGGGGAATTAATCTGAAAACTGAAAATTAGATGAACCCCTTAGATACCTAGCTAAATTACTGCATAAACATGCAGAGATATCAAAGTTGCAAAGCAGGTTTTAATTGTAGGCTTGATTCTCACAGGCATAGACTTCTTCCAGTTGATGCTGTACTTTAGACTGTCTGGATTGGCAGTGCTCCCAAATGGGATGAAAATACAATCCTGTACCCATACTGTCCTGGGTGGCAAGAGCATTGATGTAGCAAATGGTCAGTGTCTGATCTGGTTTAGAACTAGCTTTTGGATCATTTGTTAATTGATCAGTTCTCCAGTCTGGTTTTGCCCAGAAATACTTCTGCTTTCAGAATAAACAAGGTGGCTGGGTATTAATAGGACTGCCACTTACAGCAGTGTTGGCAGAGCACCTGCCAGTCTAAAGTTGCGTTAAATTATGTTATATGTTTAAACAGCAAATAAGTTACATAAAGTGAGTTTTCCACCAATAATGTGGGCTAATGTTGCCTCACTTGTAATGCCTATTAATGAAGGCCGACTTCTCGTGGTATAGTACTGACTTATAAGAAACATCAAGAGCAAATGATGTCACTGGTTGCCATGATGTGATTACTTAACTTCAGAACCTGGAAATAACTCTGTTCATGAAGGCAACTGAATTTCAAAGGTGATGACAAAGCATTCTGTGTTCTTAAGATCTTGTGAGAGGACTTCTTTAGGATGCAATAAAATAGGGAATACTGATTATCAGAACTAGAATAAGCGGACTAGAAATTAAAGTTGAGGTGTGGAGACTTGCAGGACATTAATGCTGGCTTAATGAGTCTAGAAGGGGTGATTTCCTTTAAGTGACCAAAACAGCTCATGTTTGAGTCTAAATTTTTTTTAAACCGCAAGTGATGTCTGCTTTTGTTGCTTTGTTCAAACTTAATCCCAATCAAAACTTTGAATAGGAAAATAAAGCAAAGGCAATAGAGATTACAATATGCAAATAGTTATTACACATTTGGCCAGTATATCATTGTGAGTATGAAAGTCTGACTTCATCTCAGATTTCTAAAATAGCACCTGAGTAACTGTGCAACTACTAATACTGGCAACTGATCCTTCCCTAGATAACAAGTGTAATCAGCCCAGCACTGGATAAATACTTTCCTTCAGATTCTGGAATAAATATTATTGCAGAGCCTGGAAGATACTATGTTGCATCAGCATTCACACTGGCAGTCAACATAATTGCAAAAAAAATTGTATTAAAGGAACAAACAGGGTCTGATGGTATGTAAATCTAGACCTAACCTTACTTCTAGTCAATTGTGTGTTTCTTCCCAAGCATTCTCTTACTGGTATCTCAACTTCTTCCAGAGGAAGATGATGCAAGTGACAAAACTCTTATGTACTATGTGAATGATGGAGTTTATGGGTCATTCAACTGCATCTTGTATGATCACGCACATGTTAAACCAGTTCTGCAAAAGGTATGCTTGTTCAGAAGTATCACATACTGGTCATGCATCAGGGAGGCGGGAGGATCCTTGTCACAACAGTTGCTTCTCAGTTCACTGCTCCTTTCATGTCGCCAGAATTTGGCATTTGACTTGTGAATGATGCAGTGGAATTAATTCAAAGCCAAGGGTGGGGATGGATCTGCAGGGATCTCTTTCCCCTCTCTTCTGTAGGGTGGAATGTTGCACTAATGATATTACCTCTGGGAGTACTGTTTTGATAGTGTAACTAATTACACTCAATTCTTCTTTAGCGGCCTAAACCAGACGACAGCTGCTATTCCTGCAGCATATGGGGACCAACGTGTGATGGCCTCGATCGTATTGTTGAGCGCTTTAATATGCCAGAGTTGCAAGTTGGTGACTGGATCCTGTTTGAAAACATGGGTGCCTATACTGTTGCAGCAGCTTCTACGTTCAATGGATTCCAGAGGCCAACAATACACTATGTGATGTCAAGACCAGCATGGTTAGTAATTAAGTATCTTGATCGGTCAGTGCTTTTGATACAGATGACTAGTGAACAGCTCATGTCAGTTGGCTGCCCCTTAACAAATAGGGCCATAGTTTTGGTGCCATAGCTCTTGTAAAACTTCCTTGTGGTGTGGAAGAAGGCAATACCTCTGAAGGCTTTTACTGTGTGCTTAGAACAATGCCAGAATGACTAGACTAATTACTTTCCTCTGATGTACTAGCTTCCAGAAGTGCTTTTAAAGGGGTAATGTTAGGAGTCCTCATTAACCTCGGCTTCTAGCCGGTGTTTTTCACTCTTGCACAACATATAGAATAATTACAGATTCTTTACAGTTAGCTTCTGTGACCAGTAATTAGAGACCAGTCAATCACAGTTCTAATAGTACTGTCTTCTAAATTGATAGTTTGTTAAATCCTGACCGTAGGAGACAGGAACATTCAACAGTGCTGCTTCACAATATGATCTGTCTGTTTATTTGAGAGCTATTCCTTGGTTTAGGTTGAGCTCTGGCTCATTGCAGAGTACTAGATCTCCATGGAGAGTTACAAAACAGGTAAGCAAAGAAAGCAGGACTACCTCTTTGAGTGCAGCGATACTGTGAAACTTCACCTTAAGCAGTCATTTAAAGTAACGTGGTGGCTCTTCTGTGCAAAACAGGCTAATGGATTGCATCTTCTATGACAGTGGGGTTTTGTGTAAGAGGAAGCCCTTACCCTTCTGTATTGAAGCAAATTGAGCATTTGGGCAGCAGTATTACCCTAAAGCATGATTAACTTTGCTATTGGATTGCTTTCAAATTTACTGAAAATGCTTAAGTTCTGGGAAATTCCTGCCATAACATTAAGAGGAAGCTTCCATATTTTTTTTTACTAGCCTTGCCTCTATAAGCAAGGCTTGTATTGTTTCTTTCCGTTAGTGAAACCTCCTGTCAATTGAAGCATTCCTCAAACCAAATGAAGTTTTTAGACTTCCCCTAAGACTCTAAACTTGTGACTAATTGGACAAAAAATGGCTCTGCAGGAGAACAATTAGCTTTTTCACTGTAGCACTGGGCTTCTGTTACAATGTAATACTTGGTCTGAGGCATGCTGAGCTTAATTATGCAGACATAACCATTATCCAAGGCTACGGTCCTCTTTCAGCCCTACATGATTGCCTGTGTTTTCTGATTTGGCAAGAAGATTGAGACACAAGCTGGGCCTTAACTGAGGGGGTGTATTAGTGAAGTTATGGTGCAGATCTTCCTAGCACATGCAAAAGCTTCTTGGAATGTAATCTACATGTATAAAGGTGTACAACTAAATTAGTGGCTAGGTAACTGAAACATAAGGGAAAAATGCTACAGATGTCTTAAGTAAAAGCTAGTAGTATATAGGGGAGCCACGTAGAAGCCCAACTTCTTGCCTTGCATTTATTATAAGATAACTTCAGTTCAAAAACTTAGTCAGCTGAAGTTCTGAGCTTGTCTTTCAGCACAACTCCTGTCTGAGTGTGGAAGGAGTTACATGGTTCTCACTGGTCAGCTCTGTTACATTCCTAGTCTGTCATCTGTACCTTTATTTGATTCAAAGATCTAGATCCTACCCAGAAATGGTGAAACCACCTTGGTATTGGCACTGCCCCTAAAGCCTAGCCAGCCACAAGTGACCTGCCCACTCTGCTTCCCCATCCCCCCCAGTAATGTTGTCTGGATTGCAGATAAAGAGCTCATTTCATGCTTCCTGACAGTGTAAAAAAAAAAAAAAAAACCAAAAAACAAAAAACCAAACAAACTTCTTTTTGACACATCATAGTGAAACACTTTGACTGTTGCTTTTCTGTTTTGTTTTTTTTTCTAGGCAACTAATGCAGCAGATCAAGGAGCAAGGGTTCCTAGCTGAAGTGGAAGAGCAGGATGTGTCTAGTCTGCCACTCTCTTGTGCCTGGGAAAGTGGAATTGAATATCCAGCAACTTGTGCTTCAGCTAGTATTAATGTATAGGTAATATTTAGTAATTAACTGCAAGGTTAGTCATTGGATTTAGGGCATTTGGGGGACCATTAACTTAAATCTTGCTAGAATTTTTAAGTGTTTTTTTTAAAGTTTTTAGGTTTGGCATAAATACAACAAAAAAGACTAGGAGATGGGTCACAATTATCTGTGTTCCTATGGAAACTATTTGAATATTGTTTTATATGGATTTTTATTCACTTTTCATGTATGCTACTAAAGACTGACCCTCAACTGTCAAACAAGTATTTGTAGCTTGTGTATGGCAGAATGGGCTAAGCTTAGTGTTCTGTGACCTACCTGTTTTAAAATAAAGTATATTGAAATAACTGGTCCTGTGTTTGGTTAATCTGTAGCAAATTAATCTGTCGTGGATGGCTTTTATAGCATATAAGAGGGCAGACCAGATGCTGCAAGCCCAGAGTTTAATAAATTGATAACACAATTGCCATCTCCTCCCCTACCCTTTCTCTCCCAGCTTACTGAAGTGAAGGAACCCCTTAATGGGGTAGGAAAACTAAATTGTGTCTCTGATTAGAAAAAGCTTGACTGTCAACAAGTTGAATACTGTGTGAATTCTTGTGAAATGACATGTCTTTCAGTTGAGCATAGGCTTAACACAGCTGCATACTGTGAGTAAAAATGGCACTGTGTTTAATTCATGTTAGTCTATAACTGCTGTGGCCAGGACTGATGGCTATTTAAACACATCTAGTCATTGAGGAGAGAATACAGCACAGGCTCCATGGCTGCCACTGACAAGCTGCTTGTTATGTGTGTGAGGATTAAAATATGTCATGGGAAAACAAGCTGAAACTGTGGCAGACTAGTTGGTGACAGCTATTCTCTGACCTTTGCTGCCTAGGGCTTTAGTATAAAATGGATTATAAAAGACGGGACATGACATCCTTTGTGCATGCAGTACAATTTAGAAGCTATTGTCACAAAAATACATGCAGCCCTCTTAAGCTGACTTTGGGTTAAATGTGATAAGTGACACTGAGTAGTAAATGCTAGGAGCTAAAACAGGGTCTGATGATAAAATTAGTGAATCTGCTTACTAGAGTAAAGCATTCTGACTTCTATTTAACCTGATGCTAGTTTGCTGCCACTTGCGCTAAAATTGCAAAATGTTTCTGACAAACTAATCTGTCCCAGATCAGGATCTTTTCCGTTTGCCAGAAGGTCCTGGACTGCAGGCATCCCTTAGCAATGCCTGAGGTGTAAAGAGGAAAACATTAATGTATTGAGTATGTAAGGCTTAAGCTAATTAGAGTGTTAAAATGTAAAGGATCTTCCAAAGTGTAGCGTTTCTGATTAAAAACTGGGTCTAGCAAGGTGAGAAATCAAGCTGTTTTCTTAAAAGCAGCTGTGACTACACTGAGACTACACTCTTCACTAGCTGAACTAGTAGGCTAAACAAAGCGATGGTACCTCATTCCTGATTCTCTAGTGACTTTTTAACTCTTTATTTGCTTTACTCCTAGATTCAGGCTTCCCATTTGAAAGGGCACTTGCCTTTATTCTCATGCATATAGTAGGAAGCTCTTTGGCTGCTTGAACTTCACTGGTACAAACTTTAGTACATGCACATAGTGGAGCGATAGCCTTAATCTCAAACTCCCTGCCTCCAAACCAGGGTTTCTTTTAGCTTCTCCAAATTCATGGGGAAACTTAATGTTTTTTAGCATGAAAGCAAAAGTAATGAACGGTTACCAAATTTTAATACTGTAACAATTTCAGATCTAAATCTTTCCCTGAGAGCGCTAAGTATATTTGAGCTGAGGAAAAAACCTAACAGGTATGAAGAAAAATTACTCTTGGAAAGCCTGTCTAAAGGAGAGGTAGTGACTTTTCAAACCTGCCTGTTTGAAGGCTGGGGATGTTGGAGCTGGAAGGGAGTATGGCTGCAGTGAGACCTTAGGTGATATCTGCATTAGTAACTCGTGCTATGGTGGGCAAGCACCACAGTCTGGCTTCCTCTGCTCACAGCCAGTAGAGACTGTCTCCAGCAGGTAGTTTGAAGGCAATCATTTGTGGAAGCTAATTAGTAAGCTGCCCTGAGAGGAATTTGGCAAGCTGCCAATTAGTTTATCTGCATTTAACTAAATTGGTTGTGTCAGCTATTTCAGTGGGTTTTGTCTCAAAAAAAAAAAACAAACCCAAACCCCTCTGTTTCTTGGCTAGAGGCCAGGACAGTGGCAATGTGGCAAAAATCATTTTGATTCTCTTGTTGGCCAAAAGAGATGTAGCTGACCTCAGTTATTTACCTTCTTCCATGGCAGGTATGTCACAGCCTCAGCTGGTGCTCTGTAAGCCATAGCTAAGGAGAGTATCAACTGCTTAAAAAGAGCTGTTAATCTTCTTGAGCCTCTCCTGTGAATCAAAAAAAAAAAAACACAAAAAACAACCAACTGAACCAAAAAACCCCCAAGAACCCCAACTCCCAATCAAACAAAAAAAAAAAACCTGAGCAGATGTTCTGGATTTCGGTATACTGAGTAAATATCCTTATCACAGCTGTCCTGTTCCTCAGTGGTCCATTTCCACTTTTTAAATTGATTTTAAAATACCCCAAGTGACAGGAATCGGTGACTGTGGGGATTCCCTACTATCCAAACTAGGGAAATATGTTTCCTAGTAGGACAGCAGAGATGTAACAAAGCAAGCAGTGAACTACTAGGGTTTAGCTTGACCTCCCTTCCCCAAGTCTTGGGCCGTCAAAGACTTTGCTCACTTTTGCCATCTTTATTGACTAAATCCAGTTGTTCTAAATGCACATCTTGATTATTCCTCCCTAGAGCAAATTTGTCTGATATTGGAGGGAGGGAGGGAGGAGCTGCATGCCAGCAAAATTTAGATCAGCTGCATCTGTCTTATATAATTAGCTTAACAACTATCAGAGATGGAGCCAAGAACAGCCTGTGCCTTTCAGGTTGCTCCTTGCTAACCCTGCTCTGTACAGTTTGCAGACTCTGGCGTTCCTGTTCCTGATGTCCCCGGTGGTCACTCCTCTCACAGGCACTGGTGCTGGCTGTTCTCTTGCGCTCACTCTTGGAAAAAGAGTAATATCTGAGGCAAGTAGCAGAATTTGCTATTTGTCCCCATGCAGAGGGCATGGCTTCTCATCATGCCATTCCTCTTCCTTGAGCGATGAAGCCATTTGTCGTCTGAAACAAGTCTAGCTGAGACCTTCCGTAAGTCAACCTATGGGTATACATGGCCTGTACTGGAGTTCAGCTGACACCCTTTGGCGCAAATGTAGCTTCATATACCAAAGAAAAGTTGAGAAACAAATGAATTCTATCAGATGGAAAATCAAAGGTGGGAATGTGTTAAGAAGAGAGTGGAGAATACTGAAGTAGGAGGAGCAGACTGGGAGGAAGGGAAAAGGGGGGGAGTTACTGATGGCAGAGCATACTGTGGGGCAGGCCGCTCTTGCGTTGCTGCATGGGCATTTAACTCACAATTTAATTTTTAAGCTGCTTACTTGTAGGCTATACCACAGGCCTTGCAGGCAAACAGTGTCAGTGCATGAATACTCTTGGAAGCGGCAAGTCTGCTGCCTCACTGGCACCAGCAGACTATCCGGGAGCTGGGAGCAGCACTGAGCTAGGGCCCCACAGCTCACCTGCAGGAGCCAGGCTTCGTCCGTGACCAAACCTGGGGCAGGAGGGAGAGCTCTGCTCACAGACCTCACCCCCAGCAAGTACTATAATTGAAACAGATCTTTTATAGCTAAACACAGCACCAATTTGCAGTAAGACTGAAATGGAAAGCTTGGTTTCCAAATCATAACCATCTCTGTTCCACGAAAAAAAAGAAAAAAATCATTACCACAAATATTGCAAAAAGACCTTAGACGAATATATTATTTAATTGTTAAAAAGTAAAAGGGCATTAGTCATTGCAATACTAATTACTATTTTTAATTTTATCTTGAAATAAGCACTGATCAGTACCAAAAGAAGCGGGATCAATTTGCTTTAGAGAAGTGTCCATGGTTTTGACATGCATCACCTGGTTTTCTTTACAGTTTGAAGGCAGTATCTCAGTGGCTATGGTCTGGTGTCAAGAGCCTTGTCACAAATGCCTCCAATTCAAATTTGTCTTTAGCTTGTTAAAAGACTGTATCTGACTATCCTGAAAATACATTCAGTACAGGGAGCGTACGTGGGCCTGGGACTTATATTTTGGCAAGCTTTGCTATTGCTCTTCATCTGGTTTTGTAGTCCTCTGCATACAGAAGGTGTTTAGAGCAGCTAAACCAGAGTGGTGCCACTTTTGGAAAGCTGATGATGAGCACTCAGAGGGGGTGCAGCCACCAAGATGTTGCCCTTTGCAGTGAGTCTGAGAGTTAAGGCAAGGGTGAGCACTTTGGACACAAACAACAGTGGCCCATTGAATCCCCTCCATTTCGGTAAGGAGAGGCCACCCACCTTACAGGCAAATGTTTGAGTACTGGCAGACAAAGAGAAGTTCCCTCCGGGGAGTGCACTGCAGTCTTGTGTCCATGTTGTCTTGCAAATACCGCTACAGTCCAACTAATATTAGGCCCTTATTTGCATGTGTTTCTTGAGTCTTACACTACAGCAACAATTTTGCTCAGTCTCTTAGTCTTTGCCTAAAGACAAAAGCGTTAGCACACTGAAACGAATCCTCCTCTTCCTCATTTTAGGGAGCTGGTCCCAGTCTTGCCCACAAAAAAGAAGTGCCTTACAGTTGTACTTTCTTCAATTCATGCTCCCGGTGTGCTTTGCAAAGGACTAATTGGCTCACCCTGCCTTTGTGGTGCAGAGCCAACTGCCGTGTTCCAGTCCAGACAGTGGGCAAGAGACAGCAAGGCTGTGAAGCAATTCAGGGAAGGAAGCAGAGGCAGAGACACTTTCAGACCCGCGGTGTAAAGGGACTGATGGTCCCAGAGGGGATGCTACCAACAGCTTAACATCACTGGAGAAGTGCAGGGTCAGCCTACGTACCTTGGGAACACAGCAAGCACCCCACACGAGCTGAGAAAGGGCAACTGTAGCAGCTCAGTACGAAGGATTCCCTAAGTACTTTGCAGTCACAGGTATTATTTCATCAACCCTTAAAATGCAGTTCCTTACCTTGGAAGAGCAGGATTTGGGCAGTCAGTGGGCTTAAGCATCATCGCTCTTTTGTATCTGGTTACTAAGCTAGCTGGGTAGAGCAAAATATTACTCTAGGTCAGCACTCTTGCAAGGAATAGGGTTGCAATGCTTGAACAGGATAATGTGGATGCAGTTTTTAGTAAGACAACAGAGGTGTTGTTGCCTTTACTGTGAGGACAAGAAAACCATCTATTGTGTTGCTAGATAAAAACATTTCTGCTTAAAAAAAAGCAGAAAAAAAAATTTCTTCAGTTACTTCATGTTAACTATAGTTAAAAGGAGGAAAAAAAAATTTCTTCAGTTACTTCCTGTTAACTATAGTTCATCAGTAGCAACAGCATTTCACTGTAACAGCTCAGTAAATGTTTCTCAACTATGGTCCCACTTTCCGGCAGTCAAAACTTGCATTAAACCATTAAAGCGTCTGACCAAAATGAAAAACAAAAGAAAATCCAACTCACCACAGAACTGCTGATTCGGGGGAGGGAAATTCCTCCTGCACACTGCCAGGATGGCTCGCCAGACTCCCTGGGAGGTAGGTGCTATAGGACTCATCTGCTTGTGCCATGTGGGTTTCATCCCCCAGTGGGTGATTATACCTGACTACAGGGAAGCAGGGGTGTTCCTCTGACCCGGGCCAAGGGAGATCCTTTCAGAGATAAGGGTGTGGTGACTAATTAGCCAAGCAAAAGCCCGCAAGATGGAGCTCAGCTCAAAAAAAGCATCAAAAAACCCCTGTCTGTCAGAGGCAGGGAAGGCAGGAGAAAGGAGAGAAATGGAAAGCTTTCAAATGAATCCCACACTCCCAATGTTAGACCGCAGCATGAGCAAGTTGTTATTAGAAAGAACAAACACAAATAAAAAAGTACAAGAAAAAAAAAATGTACAAAGTAATAGTTAAACTATTGCACAGCTAAAAAAAGAAAACCAAAAAAAAAAAAAAAACAAACCCAAAAAACCCAAATAAACAAAGCTTCCTTCCTATCCATTCAAAGAAATGGGAAACAGAAAATTTGAGGTTTTTAGTACACAGAAAACTTCAAAATGAGTGGCATTTTTATTATTTATTAAGGCTGTTACCTCAAATGTTCTGTCAGCTTCTAGCTTTCTGCTTGGAGCCCAATCCAAGGCTTGGTTCTTCTAGTAGCTAGTTCTGTGACATTTTTTATTCTTCCCTATTGCTCCTGGGGTTAATTTAGGTTCACTGTTGTCAGGGTTTTTTTGGGGAGGGTAAGTCCGTGGAACCAATTTATGCCATCTTCCATAGAGCAGCTTCGCAGGATCGGTGATGTTAAGTGACAGTGGCCACAAGTTGGGACTGGGCGGGGAGAGGAGACGTCAGGCTGGGTGCAAGGATAAACTTGCCCCATGAGAACAGCCAGGAAGGGACCAGGCTGCTGGTGGGGCTGGCTGGGCTCCACCTCTGGAGGCTTTTGAGACATGATGGGCCAAGGTCCTGAGCAACCATGGGCTGATCTTGCAGCTGATCCTGCTTGGAGCAGGAGCTGGGGCTAGGGACTTCCCGAAGCCCCCTCCAGTCCCAGCGCGCTTGTCCTCACCCTGCTCCCCAGCAGGTCTGGCAACGCCGTGGGGCTGAGCCTCGGCAGCACAGTCCCCTCGGGCTGTGACACCACCAAGTCCTTGGCTGCCTTCCCACTGGTGGGGCTCTGCTGGGTGAGGTGCCTGTGCTCCAGTGCTAAAATGGATCTAAACTGGGCAGCTGTCTCTGTAACTGCTGAGAGAGGACCCGCTCCCTCCTCAAAAAAAAAAAAAAAAAAAAAAAAAAGTGGGGTGGGGCAAGAAGTGGTAATGGGTGCTAAACCAAAGCCAGAGTGTGGCTGTGGGAGCAAAGAAAAAGCTGCATTCTTCTGCTCCGTGGGATGAAGTAGGTTACTCCCACAGAAGCAGTGTCCCTGTGTGTGTCCCCAGCTGAATGTGGTGCCCATCAGACTGGGGACTGCCACTCACTTTTCCTCCCAGGTTAGCCGATAGCTACAGGCATTGCAGGGAGCAAATGGCTTCAAAAGCAGAGATCCGTTCCCAGCCTCAGGTTTAGGACACTGGGCAGGCTGGTGGGAGATTGCAGGGTCCCATGTCCACACCAGCATCAGGGCATGGAGGGTATCTCCCCTCAGGGGAGTTGAGCCTCAGTGGGTGGGAGGATGCAACCCACAACACTCCCTGGATGTGGACCCACGGCCAGGGAGTGGGGAGAACAGCCGGCATGTCCCGAACTAGTTTGACCACTGAGCTGCTGCGTGTCCTGGCCTTAAATACTGCAGCAGCTATGGCAGCAATCTCAGAAAGGGTGGGCTAAACAAAGAGGCCTTGAAAGATACCTTCTCCGTGGTGGCTCAGAAGAGGAAAGATGCATAAAATCCTGCACAGAAAACAGACTAAAAAGGGTATATGGGTGAGGGCTGTGCTGTGCCTGAGCGGCGGGCATGGCTAGGTGGCAGCAACAGCCCGCATTAGGTCCTCGCTTCACCCGCTGCCTCCTTAATCCCAAAGCTGGGAGTCAGTGTTTGCTGCCACCTGCTCCTCAGCAGTCCAAGGCCTTCAGCTCTGGGACCTTTCCAAGGCTATGGTTACTGCCTGCATGCCTCATTTTTCAGGGGAGGGAGGAAACGTCTTTATTACCAGCAAATAAATTGGCTTGCACTGAGGAGGACTTGCACTTGCAGGGAAAACGTAACTCCTTAAATCTTCGGCTTTTCTGCTGGGAGAAGATGGTGGGAAGGGAGGAGGACAGAGCAGGCAACACCAGCATACCCTGCCCAGGATACATCCCTCCAGATGGGTTGCCAGTAGCCACAGGCATCCTTCTGCCCAACGCCACCATGTCCAGGGGCTCGCAGGACACAGCAGAATGCTCCCTGAGAGTCCCCGAGCAGCTGCTGAGAGACGAGGGCAGGCTAGTGAGTGAGGGCTCCCTAAAAACCTCTGCGTGAGGTGAGCCTGGCTGTGCCCAGCTCCCCGAACTCCTGCCCATGTCCCCTCCCCGGGGCCAGACAAGCACCCCATGGCCCAAGGAGGGCTGGAGCCAGATGCCTTGCAGTGCTTATCGCATGTGGAAAGTGGAGGTCACCCCATACCCAGGGCTGGATGACTTTGGGTGTAAGATGAGGCTTGGATGTACCCAGAGATGTAGATGTACCCTGAGACATGCCCAAAGAGAGGCCTTTGGCTTTTCCCGCTGCTGTCCCCTCCTGGAGAAGAAAACCACCCTGCTTGGGCAGATGGTGTCAGTGGGGCTGTGGGGAGGCAGAGCACATCTCTGCTGGCCTGTTGCTTCCCAATGCTGCCCCCAGTAATGCCCAGGGACACCATGCAACCATCCTCTGCCATCCCACCAGCCCCATTGTGCTTCCAGAGAGCCGGTGTGCGTGTATGCAGGCAGAAAGGGAAAAAGGAGAGACAAGGTGGAAAGGGACAAAAAACTACTTTGGTCAAGCTATTTATTACTCTGAGTTTTAAGTGCCAAATTTCTGGTGCCTAATGAGATTTTTTTTTTTCTGTCCTAAGCAATACCATGCAATAAAGTATAATTTATCTTTAAGAGAGATGGATGCAGCTGAGCTGGTACCTGTCTTAAGGAAAAACAGTATTGACGTCACACTCAGGAGTCCGGCAGTGGATGTTCAGCATCATCTCCAGCCTCGGGCCAAAGGTACAAGCCTGGTACACAAATTACCAAGGCAGATTTGCTGGCCTGTGTTACCCACAGGGTCAAGATGGGCTGATCAAAATGTTCCCTGCCGGCATTAAGTAGCTGTGGAGCTATTCGCCGTTCATCTGCGTGAGTACTGCTGACACTGTACATGATTTAGCCAGGTACCAGCTGCCACATAAATAGCCTAATAGCCTGAAAGTTTAAACTGTCCAGCAAGGAGCTAAGGGCACAGAAACATGGGCACAAGGGCTGCACAGGGAGGACTGGCTGTGCCCAAGCAGAAGAGGGAGGTTTGGGAGGCCAGCGTAACCCCACATGATGTGTGCAGTGCCTGAGGAACCCTTTTACCCAGCTCAGTAACATCCTAAACCCAAAGGCTCCCCAGAATCATTCATGGTATAAGTGCAGCACTCAGCTGATATTTTCAGACTTCTACCCAAAGTGATCCAAATATCATGTTAGTTTGGACCTTGAAGTGTATGAATAGTTAGAACTATTTTTTTTCTGAGTCCTATTTTTTTGTGGTTAATAATAGGCAGCTTAACTAACATTTTTACTGCCCAGTCATCAATATGAAGAAACACTTTGCAATATTTTTGCACCATCTCTGATGTTCCTAGACAATCCTGCATCATTAGCAAACTTCCTTATCTTACTGTATCTATCCATCCATCCGTACCTTGTCAGACCATTTAGGAAAATGTTACCTCTTTGTTCGTGCAGATAGCACAAACAAATTCATCAGGCAAGACTTCCATTTGTAAAAGCCCATTTTGCCTCTTCCCTAATACATCACATTTATCCTAGGATCTGCAATGTCTGTATACTTTGCTATAGTTTCTACGTATTTTTTTCTGTTTCAGGTGTCAGGCTTACTGGTCTGGACTTCTTCAGAGTCTGCCCTGGAGTCATTAAAAAAAATACTAATAATAATCTGGTACCATGTTTGCCAGAGGCTGATATAAATGAGCAGTTACGCTCTCACCCTTCTGTTCTTTGGGCGCACTTGGGTGGGTACCAACCTGATCCTAGCAATTTGTTGCTGTTCATTTTAGCAGGCTGTCATAAAACCTTTCCTGTGGCACTTCAGGTGGCGACAGCTCCTAAGTCTGGGTTGCTGTCACCCATGGCTGTGAGGGATCGTGGTTGCAGCTTTTGATTAAGGAAATGAACTGTTGAAGCTTGGCTTCTCATTGCCATGCTGGTGGCATAAATAGTAAAATATTAATATTCTGAGATGAAAAAAAAAATGCTTGCTACTCTAGGATACACAGATAAAGGCAAAAACCTGCCTGGGTCAAATCCACTCACTTTATCTCTTCTTATTTGTATGAAACCTAAAGTCACAGCAGGAGTTTTTGGGCACCAGTTTCATCCAGCCCCAGCTTATCCACATCCCTGCTGTGTGGCTCCATCCTCTCTCCCAGCATGTGACAGGGGATGCCTGCAGGTGCCAATTCATTGTCAATCACTAGTTAGTCATCCAAGATGTCCATCCAGTCTGGTAAGGCTGTGGTCAATTCTCTAAAGTACCAAAAATCCTCTCGATCCCCTGGGTAGAGCTAGTGAATGTGCCTTTGAGCTTGACTTCCAGAGGTAATCACACCATGCCACCCCCTGCAGCTGGGTGTTAACACCTCACATCACAAATTTTTACATTAAAAATTAATTTTCCCCTATTTTTAAGGAAAAGGCACTCCCTGGAAGCCAGCTGGAAGGTAAATCTCACCACTATTCAATGATGTGGGTGGCTATGGGCAGTGGGGCACAGGGTCCTACACCTTTTGAGGCTCATTTCCAACTACCTTTTGATTAAGCACTGAAACCTCTGAGTTTTAGAGGGCACTGGGCAATCCAGAATAATATACTCACTGTGGCTGTCGGCTTCTGGTGCAGGCGAAGGCAGTATGCGGGCAGGGACCACCACAATGCCCTGGAAGCCCCCCAGGTGCTCCCAACACCACTCAGAAAGTGTTTTTTCTGTAACAGTGACATGCACAACACAGGCATGTGGCATATTTTCCTATTTATACCCTTTTCCTTCATACACGCACAGCAGAGGAACCAATTGATCCAAAGTTAACAGCACCTTCTCAAAAATCCGTTAGAAATTAAACCCATTTCCTGGAAGCACCTTTCTCTCATTTAAGGTGCTAATTTGTCCTTATTGCCATAAGGTGTGGAAATGACTAGTGACTGAAGGGTGAATTAAATCTCATTGCTGAGGAAGGAATCAACTAGCAGTTTTGCCTTGGAAAAAGCACGTAAGACAGAGTTGTGCAGCTGATGGAGGTGAAGACTTTGAAGTGACACATGCTCCAGGACAGAGATGGGAGTTGCTCATCCCAGGGGAGAACAAGGCGAACCCAGAGGCAGGGCATTTATCTTTATCCTTAGGAAAGTGCTTGTAAGTAGTATAAAGCGATGCAGCAAGGAACCATGCTGCCTGTGCCATCAGCCCCATGCTCTGATGGTGGCATTAGCTGAGAGATGGACAGTTTCAAGAAAGTCCCCTTGCTTGGTGGGTCTAAATCCTACATGGGTGATCTGCCATCACGTCCAGAGTCTGCACCTCAGGCTCAGCCTTCCACTGCTGGTCTCCTCCTCCTCTTCCTCATGCCCACTCATCCCTCTCTTGTTTCTAAATGCTGCTGCTGAATTTTATACTGTGACCATCGTGGCTAAGCAAGTGCACATAGATTAAGAGAGCTGATCCTGTACAGAAAAGGTTTCCAGGAGACATGGCAGTTCAGGCCACTCAAAATGATGACTGCCGGTGATCGGATATGTCTGCAATTGCCACGTGGTCTACAGGAAACCTGGGAGCAGGAGATCTTCCTATCGAGGCCTGTGGCTGTCACTGGTGCCTCCTGCTTGTTGGCAGGTTCAGCTGTGAGGAGGCTTGCTGAGATTTGTGGCACACCCAAACTGAGCAAGCATGGGCTGGTGGGAGAATTACCATCAATTGGTGCTGGCTGAAGCGTGAAAAGGAAGTTTAAAAACACCAGCCAAATAAGAGCACTGAAACTGGTAGCTGGGACACAAAGGCTGCTGGCGCAAAAGAAACTAAAACTAGAAAGACTGTGGGAAATGCAAGAAACAGTACAAACCTTGCTGACTAGTGGAGGAATGGTCTAACATCAGCTTTGAGAATCAGCTACCAGAATATGGAAATTCATTACACTTTTCTTTCACAATCCCCTTCATCCCTTTCCCTGTATTCTGAATGGTGTCAAAACCTCCCAGAAATGCAGGGGAGTGCAAAGCACAAAAATGCCTTGAGAGTAACTTTGCCGGACAGAGCAGAGAAGTAGGCAGCTCTGGTCCCCTCCATTGCCACCTCTCCAGACCATCCCACACATGGTCGCACACGTGCTGCTTGGCAGGGACTTTTTGTCCCATTTGAGCATCCTGCCCAGTATGGGTGCTGTGAACTGTACAGAGAAGGTTAACATGGGGGGTTGAAAAGTCACCCAAAATGTAAAGTGAGGTTTTTCTTCAAACAAGTTATTTTGTTTTGAGAGGGAGAAAAAAAAAATTAAAATTCCTGGCTCCTTTTTGAGTGTTGTCATAGCAACTGTGGCGGCCCCAGCCTCTGCTGCCTGGAGAACATCACCTGGGTAACATGGGGTGGGTGCAGGAGGGGCCACATGGAGGTACAGCCAGGGTGGCCAGCATCTCCCTTCACAAGCATCATGGAAGAGCATCACACTTGAGGAACAAAAAAAAAGAAAAAAAACCTTTTTTTCCTGTTTTTTAATCTAGTTTCCAGCAACAGTGCTGGCTGAGCAGACCTGGGGTTGGCGAGTTGCATTGATTGAGCAGTCCTGCAGGTTTCACCAATGTGGCTCATGATGACTCGGTCCCAAAAGACTTTGGGATCCTCATGGGAGAGCCGGGGCCTGCAGAGGCCTGCTTGGGGAGCCTTGCCATACTGTGCAGCCGTCACTGGGTCCCACGGGGGACAGTGGGCTGGTGGTGGTGTGCCTGAAGGGCAGCTAATAGCACTAGCTATGATATCTCCTGCCAAGTAGCTCAGAAGGGTTCAACAACTGCTTTTAAGCTGGCTTAAGCCACTCCTGCTTAAAAATGAAGTTCTTTTCTTATATATGGTTATCTTTACCCCATAGGACTCCCTAGGTGGGGCATGGTGGGGCTACCAAAGCCAGTTTCCCCAAAGATCACGTTTCCCCAGCATGGCCAGGGTGCCTGGCAGCAGCAGCTCACTGGGGCATCACCATGCACGATGCTGATGAGATGGCAAATGGCACAACG
Source organism: Tyto alba (assembly GCF_018691265.1). NCBI lineage: Eukaryota > Metazoa > Chordata > Aves > Strigiformes > Tytonidae > Tyto > Tyto alba. Next base: position 34,689,286 of record NW_024881316.1, on the reverse strand, counting down.
TGGGGTGATCCCTGGCACTCACAACCCATTTCTATAGCATTGGCACTGTCCCCAGCATGCCCTCAGTGTCACCATATCCATGTGGTGCTGCTACCCATGTCCTTTAACAGGTATCAAACCTGCTTGTCACAAGCCTCCCAAGTATTAATTCAGAAGGAATGCAGCAAAGGAATAACCATGGCTGTGCAACACCAACGTCTAAATTAGCTGAGTTTATTTTATTTTCTCCAAGGAAAGTGTGCGCAGTGTTTGTGTTTTGTTCCTAGTTATTAATGGCATATTAAGACAAAGTCATTGTGCTCACCTTTCCCCAAGGAACCAGCTGCCAGCATTGACCCTGCTGCCCACGGCATCCGCTCCGCAGTAGAGTCAATGATTGGCCCTGAAAAGGGTCCAGGAAAGTATTGAAAAAAGAATAAAGAGTAAAACCACATGGGTTCAGCAGCAACCTGGCTCTCGGCTGAGAGGTTCAGCCATCGCCACAGCCCCAGGAATTTTCTCACACCAGCTGGGTCTGACAGGAGGAAGAAGGGTCTCTTCTCTCACCACCGCTTTGCCATCGCACCTTCGCAATAAGGGGGGGGGCAGCAGTGCTCCCACACGGCACCCCGGGGGGGAGCTGAAGGCAGGCAGCCTGCTGCTCCTGCCAGCTGCAGCAAGCGGGGGCTCCCGGGGTCCCCAAGAGGATGATGCTCCCCAGCTCCATGCTGTGGTGCTCAGCACGTGGCCTTTCCCTTGGCTGCTCCCAAAACACTTTTAAAAAACCCTCACAAAGACATTTTGCCCCTGGAGAAACAGTCCAAATGGAAGATGAATCCCAGCTTCAGGCACAGGATTATCTACACCAGTTCTGTGTTTCTCCGTTAGATGGGACGGGCCAATAGCCTAATTATATGAGCTAGCTGGCAGTCTCCTCCAAGCCTGGGCACCTCAGCATTTCTCCAAACTCTGTGATTTCTCTTACTGGATTCTTGCCCAACTTTATTCAAACATTTGGTTTGAGACCTAGGTGAGGAGCACCCCATCCCTGCTTCACAGACCCCCACCATCAGCTCCCATAGCCACAGCACAGTGAGCGTGGGCTGTCCCTGCAGTCACCACCATGGCAAAGATGCTGTAGAAAAGTTCTCAGAAGCAACATAGGGTCCAGCAAAGGTGAAACGGAGCAAACCCTGGGGAGGCTGCCTGCCAGATAGCTCCTTTGGTCTTCTTAACCACTGAGGTGCGCTCAGCACAGTACTGGCTACAACCCAAACCCCACGTGGGAGGAAGAGGGTGTTTCTTTTTGCATGTACCCATGCTGGAGACACCAGACAGGCATGGCATTTTGCATTTTCCTCCTGTGCAGACAAATCAAGGAATGCATTAGAGGTACTTTAGTACATAGAATACGCGGCTGTCACTGCCAGGGAGGACAGGCTGGAGCAGAACTGTGCATGGTCACACAGCCGGGACATTAAACTCATAGAACCATGTAATCATTTAGGTTGGAAAAGACCTTTAAGATCATCAAGTCCAACCATTAACCTAACAGTGCCAAGGCCACCACTAAACCACATCACTGCGCGCCATGTCTACATGTCTTTTAAACACCTCCAGGGATGGTGACTCAGTCACTTCCCCGGGAATCCTGTTCCAATGCTTGATGACACTTCTGGTGAAGAAATTTTTCCTAGTATCCAATCTAAACCTTCTCTGGCTCAACTTGAGGCCATTTCCTCTCATCCTATCACTTGTTACTTCGGAAAGGAGGCTGACACCCACCTCACTACAACCTCTTTTTCAGGTAGTTGTAGAGAGTGATAAGGTCTCCCCTGAGCCTCCTTTTCTCCACTTTGGTGGAGAAAGTCTGGATTCAACCCTGGCTGAATCTGTACCCACACTGGGCTTTCAGGGTATTACTTTTTTCCCTTTGAAAAAGTGATTTCACTTTGCTAAAGAGCAAAATTCAAATTGTGACTGGAAAGATGTCTGTGTCCCAACCTGGGAAAGACAAGTAAAGTTTTTGCTGTGGGCAACTTTGACAGTATGGGACCCTTAGGCAGGACCTGTCCCCACTCCTGCTCTCTTCTGCAGTGCAACCCCATCCCCATTGCTGGGGAAGAGCAGGCACAGCCAGCATCACCGGGCTCCCTCGCTTACACCTCATTACCTGCAGAATGGCCTGGGTGACAGGAGCAGGAATGCAGAGGCAAACTTCATCCAGGATGTAATTCGTCATATTTGCTATAATATATCTATGACCAACTTGGACTTAAGAGTGTGACCTGCCTTCTGCACTGAGTTCCAAACTGCTACATGTCAGATACAGTTAAGGCAAAGGAAGCTGCCAAGGTCCTGGGCAAAACAGTGCAGGAAAGGTAAAAAAAATACTGGGGTGGGGATGCAGGAGCACAGCTGTGAGCTGGCAGTGCCCAGAGATTTATTGATGCAGCTCCCAGTGCCAGACACCAGGTAGAAAAGACATCAAAGGTGTGCTCCGAGCTCTAAACCCGGCAGGCGAGGGGGGTTTAAGGGAGCTGAGGATGACCTCTGGTGCCAGCCCTGACCCACCCAAGCTCTGGCAGCACCAAATACCAAGGTGTGGGAATGTGCGTGGAGAGGAGCAAGGAGGGGATCTTGCTTCTTACCTTCAGGTGAGAGTCGATTCCCTCTAGTGACAGCCCAACCAGTAAAGATTCTGCTCGGGATTAATTGTTCCTCCATCAGGAAGAGCCAGCTTGCTGTTAGCCTGCTAAAATAACCCACTCAGCTGGTGGTTGTGGGCTTACCTCTGTGTCTCTGAAGACACCAGGCAGCCACACTGACAGCTCCTCGCCTTCTTCTGGTTAGTGGTTTCTGATTTGTGTGACATGACCATCAGCCTGGGATTAACCCGACCCTCTGGTGATGCACTGGCCGCCCTTTAATCACAGTATCCATGAGAGAGTGTTCAGAAGTGTGTCTGGGTCCAAACCATCACACCTGATGCAAGTGGGAAATGGGTAAGGTCTGCTTTCAGGCACACTGCTCCCAGCGATGGAAGCACATCTCCAAAGCTTTTGCCCAGAGAGATGCTCCGCTCTCCTTCTCCCTTCCTCTTCCTTCTTTTAAATGAAGCATCTCTCCTCCCAAAAGAGATAACGGCAATTATTGGGTTCATCAGCAATATAGCTACCATCGCACAGCTTGGGGATCTCAAAATGCCAGTCTGACCGCTGGACCATTAAAGTTGATGGCTGTTCCTAATCTTTAAATCTGAATAGAGGGTGCCCTCCATAATGGATCGGGGACTATCCATGGAGGCCATCTGTCTGGTGGCTGCAGAAATGTTCATGTCATTCTTTGCAGAAGTTTATTACTGAGAGGCTAATGCTAAAAATACTTTGCAAAGGGCCAGTGCAAACCTGGTGACAGAGAAACACAAAACCGAATCCAAACACCTCCGCCATCCAGGCTGCAACCAGACAGGCACTAACTTAATTTGAAAGGCAATGACATAATTCTGAATTAGCTTAATAGGACCTGCAATTCATATAGAAAAGCCTGAATTTATGTAGTAATTAGCCAGAGCTTTCAGAGTGCTAGATATCTCCATGGTGAGAAAATATACAGCTTATTAAAGTGAGGTAAAAATGGACCTGCTGATGGGATTTTTTTTTTTTATGCTAAACTCCACTTTTTCTAAGTTAAACTCAATTTTTTATTAAACTTACAACTTTCCAAAGCACCAAAGTCACTTAAGAAGTTGAAGTTTTCTATTAATCACTTGGACATCATTTTGCAAGTGATTAACCCCCCCTGATACACCAGTCCCTCCCCAAAATACACCCCCAGAGCCCGACCAGCAGTAAAGCTCTGTGTGCTTTTCATTGATTTCTCCATCAGTTTTGAACTCCACCCTGATCAACTCTCAAATGACACATCCTGGAAGACAGTCCTGGAAACTTCTCTCACCTCCTAGTCCGCATTACCAGCCAGGGAAGCAGAGACATCCTCAGAGGAGCTCTTCAAAGCACAGCCAGGATGTTCAGAGTTACCCAGTCACTGCAGATGCACAACTTCAGCCTCTGAAACAGGCCTGATTTTCTTAGGAGAGCTGCTTGGCAGCTGCAAATAAAACCCTTGTCAGTACTTAGCTGGCCTGTCATCAAAAAGTTCCCCATATCAGAAGCCACCTTTGAAAAGCTCAGCCTGGTTGGGCTTCAGAGCATCGCTCCAGCCCCCTCGGGATGACTATGTGCAACCACCTTTCCTGGACATCTCCTCGCTTGCTTTCCAACAGGCAAGCTGGGAGCGCCTTTCTTGAAATACCCCGTGCCAGCCCCGCTATGAAACGAAGCCAACCCACCGTGCCTTGAAAAGACGAAACTCCTTAAAAGCTAGAAAAGCAGCGGGGGACAACCTAAAAAAAAAAAACAAAAAAACCTGGAACTGGAAAGTTTAAAGAGGCAAAGAAAAAGGCAGAAGAAATTGGACCAGATGAAGTAGGACACAACCCCAGTGTCTGCATGGGGCTGCTCAGGGACTTGCCAATCGGTGGCAGGCAGCAAACTGCATCATGGATTCCTCGGCACATTTCAGAGCAAAAATTATAAAGTCAAAGAAATAGGAGTTTTTTGGCCACTAAAGTTCAGTCCTGTTTTGTTTCTGCAAAAACAAGGTCAAAATGAGCTTTTGTAAGGAGAGTTTTTTTCTCTTCAAATGAGAAGAGTTTGGGCCTTGTTAAACAGCTACTTAAACTTGCTATTCACTACAGACAGAAGTGGAAATCAGAGGAGGAGAGATGTCAGGAAAAGGTGGAAAAGGTGACAAAAGTCCCACTTGCAAGAGCAAATGAACAATGACAGAAGAACCACTGCATTTAGGAGTGCTACAGCAAAACACTTTTTACATCCTTGGTACCTAAGAAAAGGATATTGTGCGATGCTTGACTAAAAATATGCCTGACTCATTTTAAGATTGCACAGACAAGATTCAAATGCTGCGGACCCTCTAAGAGGCACCATCCCGCAACAAGGTCAGAGATGTTTTTCCACATTCTCCTGAGTGCAGAGAGATGATAAAGCCCACGGTGGTCAATCTGCATCTAAACCGTGTGCATCTAAACAACTGCTACCCAGACTGTGCAAGAAGAGCCATTAGTGTAAGAACATCTGCAGCATCTTTAACACCACAGCATCTTCTGGCAGCCAGCCAGCCAACATGAACACAAATAGGCTGGAGACAGACTATAAGCAACCATAGAATTTATTTTTTTTTTTTCCAACAGTTTGCTTTTTTTTGCTGGGCTCGCCCAGGGAGAGCAGGCAGGATTCTGATTAACTTCCCTTTCAGGGTTGAACTCATCAGCAGGGTGTTGCGGTTGAAAGGACTGTTGGTTTAATGGCTCAAATTTGAATTTCTAGGGAAAAAAATGAAGACACTTTTCTTCTTGGCAGCACTGACATGAGCCTGTACTGTAGACCAAGCCTGACCTAACAACGCATTTCCATTTGGATATTGCAACCATCTCTCATTTTTTTTTAATATTAAAGTATTAACACCTAACCAGAACTAGGACATTCCACACAGCAAAAATCCTTTAATGACATGCTTAACATTAACCTTGGACCAAATAATTTGTTGATACTTTATTCTGCAGAGAGGACAGGTTTAAGCAGCTACCTGCAGACCTGATGAACATTGGAAAAACTGCTTTCCATGCTACCAATGTCAAACATTATTCCGACAGCATGCACCTGGTACCTTACAGGATCAAGATACTTTTATTTTGTGAATTTGTGGCCACAACAGCCTGACCAGCAGCTTTTCCTCCATCGCCTTGAGCTGCTCTGCATCCAGCAGAAACTGAGCTGTCACCTTGTTGCATGGGTTAGACCAAGACAGGCAGTGACAAGAAAAGTAGTCTTTTATTTCAATTAATATTTCTTGGCATTAGGCAGATATTAAATAACACTGGAATGCACAAGACTATTAACATATCGACAGCAAAAGGGAGGAGGTGTAGCCAAGTCGAGAACAGCAGTGCAAGTCACGTCACCTCGGGGCACTCAAAAGCCATTTAATGCAGCAACCACCAGAAAGTAGGACCCCACTGAGAAATACAAAATGAGGATGAACTCCTTTCAGGTCTTTTGTTAATACAATGATGTTGGAATGACTGACAGTAAAAATGAACAAATATTTGCATTCAGGAATTAAACAGAGTGAAATATCCACAAACTGCTAGTCATGCATTTTTTTTGGAACAGCAATTTGCTAATGCATAAATATCACAAAAAAACAATTTCCAAGATTTGAATAAATCACAGACAACTAGAAGAAACAAAGCTCAAATTCTATTTTATGCCTTAAATAGATGACCTAAATATTTAAAATTTTACTTCACCATATATATATAATTTATATATATATTAAAAGAAAGTAAAGAACATTAGATAAGTGCAAGCAATTTTCCTCAAAAAGAAAATTGGAACCATGCCCAGGAAAGCTGTTTTTTTGTTTTGTTTTGTTTTTTGTTTTTTTTTTGAACTTTCTACTCCATTCAGTCCACCTTTTTTTTTTTTTTTTTTACATAGTAATTTCTGAAGCAAAATAAATTATCTACCATCTGCTATGTCGGGTAAAAGTCCTACCTAGCATCTTCTCAGGAACTACTAGAACAATACCTTTCTTACGGACTAAGTGAAGTGGTATCTCACCAGCGATTTGAACTCTTTTGTAGCTGCATGTAAACATACCTTTCGATTAATGTTTAAAATGTGTAGAGTGAATCGTAACATTACGGGGAAGCAGAAACGGAGCTGCCGGAGGAGATCTGCACTGGTGTTAGTGAGGGGAGCGAGGGCTGGTTCGCTCGGACACACACACACACGCACAACCTGGCAGTGGGATCTTATCCGTGAAGTGTGGAGCGATGGTTGAGAAGGCATCCGTTTGCGAGCAAAGCTTGAAGGACACAAGCCGAGATCCTCTGTGCACACTGTCCGCTTTCATCAGAACTGACTCGCGCTACTGGGGTCGCACTGTAACAACCGCACGATCGAGGGATCGCTCTTGGCACCTTTGATGAACTCTTCCAGAGACAGTTTACCTGAAAGGGAGGAAAACCAAAATGGAAATAGTTTTTAAGAAGTCAGTTGTTGCTGGTACCATTGCTGTAGCTTAAAAAAAACCCCTCCTCACCAAAGCAACATACATATATTTAATCTATCACAAAGGCATCGAGGGGAATTTAGTGCCATGTACAGCAGCCAAATCCTACTCAAACCCTAAAGCTCAGGTGCATTTTTCTTCTGCAAAACAATCTAGCATAACTGTTATTTTTTTATTTAAAAAGATAGCACCAAATATAAAGACAACTGTTCTACTATCATTTGGCAGCTTTTTGCCCAGAACCAGAGTGTACAAATTACATAAGAACATAAGTTACGGTACCTGAACACATGTATGTTCTGAAAATGATGTTTATATTACTATGACATTTTGAACCTAAATAACCCAAATCTCCCCATCTTGCCTCCTTGTTTGTTGTGACGTGTAGGGCTGAGCAGTGATGGCTTCTCCTGCACCTACAAGTTCAGGTTGGACGGGGCTCTGAGCAACCTGATCTAGTTGAAGATGTCCCTGCTCATGGCAGGGGGGTTGGACTAGATGACCTTGAAAGGTCCCTTCCAACCCAAACTATTCTATGATTCTGTGATTCTACAAGCCACTTGCTGTGCCCTGCTGGGTGTACAGGAACAGGCCCGCTTTCATGAGGCAGCAAGAAAAGACAGCCCTGGAGGAGCCATCTATTGCCATGTGCCACTATTGAGTGTTTCTGGTTTATACTTCTTTGTTTTTGGCCAGAGGCACTGACTTGGACAGACCCTGTAACAGTCTCCGGGTCTGAAAAGGTGATCTCTGGAGGAACAACCACTAGGAGCAACTGCCCTGGCCTCCCCTGGCTCCAGCAGTCCCATGGCAGAGCCTGGCACACTGTGGCAAGGAGGAAAGACACCATCTGGTTTCCCAGACTTCATCCTGGGGAGACCCAGGCAGGTTTCTCCCAACCTTGGCAGGTTTCTCCCAAGCTCAGGACCAGTCCCCTGCACAAATGCCATCAGGAGCCCGTGAGCAGGCTCTGCCTTGCCTGCTATCACCAATACTCTCCTGCTCCAGCACTCTGAATCATGGCAGAAACAAGCCATGGCAATATTAATGAGAAATTAAAGTTTTCCCTATGGACTGGAGGAGACAAGCATTTGCTGCATCCCTGACACCATGTCCAGTGATCTCTCATCTACCTTGTGCTCCCAGCACGACCTACCCCTACCCTTACACAACACCCCAGAGCCATCCTTACCCAACCCAAACTGCTCCTCTCGAGACAGGCAGGACCCATGTGTGAACATCTTGTACTTGGCAGCTGTCTGCTGCCACTTTTGGCCACGTGCCCCCCGAAGGGAGGGAGGCACAAGCTCATCACGCCGGTTCTCACCAGCCCCAGGATGCTCCCAGCCTGCTGGGGGGAGGCGGAGAGGACTGAGCTCAGTGGCCAGCACCCGAATGGGGTTGAACAGGGAGGAACGAGCAAACTTCCCTCTCGCAGAAATTGCAGAAGCTTAAAAACACTTCTGTTGTAATTGCTGGCTTTTAAGCTAATGTTCCCAAACGAACTGCTTTCTTAAGTTCTTATCAGCCTGAAAGAGAGTCCTCATAACCATCAGGACATTTATTAGTTTTCCCCTCTCCTTGTAATACTTAAAAGCAAAGCACAAATCAAAATGTATATGCAATGTCTAACAGTCAGATGAGGAAGAAGAAACATTTCCAGCCACCAAGAGCACGTGTGCCTCCCTGTGTGCAGACTTTATCGCTTGGCACTGCATGGCTTGCAGGGATGGTATTTTACTGGGAATAGAATGACTTTATTTTAGCAACTAAGTGCAACAGATGGAGGATGTATGTAGCAGGTTTTTGTGACCGCTACTCTGTGGCACATCTGCACGCGCCGCTGCTTTCCATAGAACACAAATACTTTAATTATGTTATTTTAGGGCCCTCCACATGTGAAGTCAGGGGATGTACTGCTAGTTTTGATGCAGTCAAAGGTAAAACACTGGAGGACTTCAGAAAGGCCAGGAATTTGCCCCAGGGGCTGCATAAGCAGATGCCAAAACAAAACCATAAAATTATCTTAAATAAAAACCTTTCTATACATAAGATTGTATTTTTCCACGACTCCGTGTCTCAGCACTAGAGCCAAATCTTTGCTCCTGCTGAGCACATCAGTAGGCTACAGCTCCTGATTTCAACGTGGGCAGCTGCCACCTCAGCCGCTGCCAGGACAATTCCCAGGGAAAGCTCCACCTTGACTGGGATGAGAGGAAACACATCAGCAGGCTGATGGGCAGAGGAAATTGCTCAATTTTGCCTGTGATTTTGAGCCTAAGGAAATGAGTTAGCTCAGGTGGAGGGGTGGTGATGGGTACACTGTCAGATAACGTATCACGTGGCTCCATAACTGACGGGAGAGCTGCTACATCCCCCCGACGCACACGCTGCAGGACCATGTGTGACTGTGTATATATGTAGACACACCATAAACATGCACAGAAAGTTAATATTATGCCCCCGGTGGAATTTTTGCTTTCAGGTACCCAGGCACATCCCCAACCCGTGTTACCGATGATAAGCCAGGAGTGCAACCCTATCAAGGGAAACGGGAACAAAACCTTGGGCCTAGTTTGTGCTACGCCCAGAGAAAATAATCCAAAGACATTGGACACAGGGGAGTTTCAGAGGAGCCTTTGCAGAAGGGCATTTACCTGTGAAACATCAGGGAAAGTCTGCTTCCCTCCCATCCCTTCATCCCCCTAGCAGGAAAAGTCTCTACCCCACTGCCCACTTATTCACCCTATTTGTTGTGGAGCAAAGATGCTCACTGCGGCCAGGCAGAGACCAGAGGCACCAGTGGGGACATCCCTGCCCTCTACCCCCCCACCCTACAGATAGCATCATCTGCTTTGATCAACGCTGAGCTAGAAAACTTGTATTTCTAGAGCCTATGAAGGGTGGTGGTGGAGACCCTACCATCGTTGTTTGTGTCCATCTGTCTGAAAATCTTGTCTGTTCGCTTCTCGGGAGTGGATTCATCTTCCGGCATTTTCATTACTGATGAAACCATTTTGTAGATTGCCTGAGAATATAAAAAAAAAAAAAAAAAAAAGGATAGATGTAGGAAAAACACAACCCAAACAATAAGGCATCAGGACTATGAAAAAGAATTTAAGCCTGAAGCAATAAAAAAAGGCAGCTGACCTTGGCAGGAAGCTGCGGGACTTTATAAACCAAAACAAATAGGAATTTCTGACTGCAGCTTTTTTTATTTTTCTTTCCTGTATTCATTCGCACTTCAAAAGAAGCTCTCGCATAGCTGGGTCAGTTTAACTGAAAGTCAGGGTCTAGATTAATGTACGAGCAGGACTAAATTAAAATACAGGAGGCAGTGGTGTGCAATTCTCTTTTCTGCAGATGGGTTAAAGCATCGCCTCTTTGGCTGGCTCAAGGCATCACCTCTTCGGCTGGCTCTCAACATACACTCAGTTACGTGTGTGCACGTGGGGTATTGTATGGATTACAGGTGAATATGAACATATAGAGGAACAGGGGCTGTTTTTCTTGGTGGATGGGTAAGGAAGTGCATTTTCAGACTTACAGGAATGTGAATAAAGATGAGAGCTCTTTAGGACATCTGCAGTCCTAGCCCTCCTCCCAAATTAGCCCTGCTCAGGCATGAGGACCAACCACTGGGACACTGGCTGGATGCACTCCGTGCTTCCCAGTGCCCCTTTGCAGCGCACTGGAGACACATCCCAGCTGCAGAGCAGATGGCAAGCAACCCACTGCTGAGGCTGAGCCCCGGCCGGCACGTGGGGCAGGGCACAGGGGGCTCGGCCCCACACGCCCCCCAGTACAGCCCGTGGGCTACGCTCCCCAGCCTTCGGGAGACAAAGGCATGCTACAGCCTTTCATTCGGAGCTCACGCTGACTCAGATCTGAAGTTTCAAATTATTAATTTTGAGATTAATCAGGTCAGTAGAATTTGCATTTAGGGTTTTTTGATCCCACCAACACCCCACAAAGAAATCCCCAGGGAGAGCTGCAAGATTTTGGCTGCGGGCCAGTTGCACAGCACCCTGTTTGTCTCTCGGGCTCTTTCCTCATTTGCACCTCGTAGGTCCCCCGTGTCCTTTTGGGGACCGTGGGCTCAGGAGCCTCCCTGGGGCAGGAAGGACCCAGCTCAGCACCTCCCTCATCTCCAGCTCCAGCTGTCTCAGGATGAAGAGGTTACAGCAACACGAATAAAACAGAGACAACACCTCACCTGCACTATTTCTAGCATTTCCCCACGGCTGATGTACCCGTTGCCGTCCAGGTCGTACATACTAAACGCCCACTTCAGCTTCTGTTCCAGCTTGCCCCGAGAGGTGACACTCAGGGCAATGATGAATTCCCTAAAGTCAATCGTCCCATCACCATTGGTGTCAAAGGTGCGGAAGACATGCTCCGCAAACTTCGACGCGTCGCCATAGGGGAAAAAATTTGCGTATATTTTTTTGAACTCTTCCACAGTCAAATGGCCCGTTGGGCAATCTTTTAGGAAGCCCTTGTACCACTCCTGCAGCTCGTGGTCTGTGAACTCAGTGTTCTCACGCAGGTCCTGGAGCACCTCGGGGCGCAGCTTGCTGTTCTGCTTCCCCATCCTTTTCTGGATTCGGGTTCAGCGGCTGCAAAGCAAGAGAGAATCCGCCTGAGCTCTGGCCCCACTCGGTGGAGAGGGGCCAGGTGCAGGCAGACCCTGCCCGGGGCAAGGGGGAGAGAGGAGAAAAAGGATGCTGTAAATCACTGCGAAAATATCTCATTTCATCTGGCCTCTTTTCCTTTCCCCTAGGCTTTCTCAGTTACTAGTATGCTGTGGAAGGACATGGGAAGGCAGTTTGGGAAGGCCTGTTTGGGAAATATTAACCCTTATTATCAATACTTATTATTTGGGAAATAATCCTCATTATTCTATTTCTCTGCTACAATCCTGCTCCTCCACAATACGGCTTGCAATGCACAGGTCTGAATCCCAACTCTTGACCCACCCCAATAGGCTGATCTGCTGCAATGATCAAGTGGGAAGGGACAGCAGTGGCGATGAAAAGTAAACTCCATCTATTCAAAAGTGAAAGTAAACAGGGGCGAAGCAAGGGTCAGGAAGGGCAGGTGGCTCCACGCCAGCTGTGTTCACATCGTCCAGATGCTCTTTGAAACCCCCTGGCTTTCCTCCCTCCTACTGCGACAGCAGCACCGGCACAAGGGACTTCATCCTTTCCAGCAGATCACAACCCTCTGCCTCCCCAGATAAGCAGAGAGAAGAGCTTTTGAAAGCAACATGTTTGGCAAAGCGACTCCTTCCAGGTTTATTGGGGTTTATGCTTTTATATAAGCTTATTCAGTAAGTTCAGTATTCCCCAATGTGAGCAAAAGGGCATTTCAATCTCAGGGTTTTATCAGGATTTCAGGAAGGGGCTGGGTTTGTCCTCTCTGTTGACAGTGCCTGTGATGCGTGGGTGGCTGAGGGGGTGAGACTGCCCAGCAACAGGAAAGCTCCTTCAACAAAATGAAAGATGATCAATCTGCACTTAGGAAACAACAGGAAAAAAAACCCAAAACATGATGTATTTTCAGCTTTTATCCCTTTCAGCCTTTCCCGGCTTTCCAGCAATACCAAACTGAGCTGCCAAGCAAGAGGTTGAGCTGCATCTCCTTACACAGACTTGAGAAGTTTATTCACAGTCTTTACACAAAGTCATATCCAAACCCCTGTGACTGGTCAAGCATAAATGACATTTCTCTGCCCATCCTGTTATGTCCCTGTTAGGCTCGCTCACAGCTGGTGCAGAAGGTGGGTTAGCAACAGGCCAACACCACACTGCTACACAGAAACTGCAAGAGCTGCAACAAAGCGTGCAGAGATGGGGAAAAATATAACAGGGGCTAAGCACTTCCCAGGGAGTAAAAATCCCAGGCATGCATAAGAACCTAAAAAAAAAAATGTTAAAGGTCAGCAAAAAATAAGTTGCTCTACAGCAGAGAGATTTTCAACAGCTGAATTTAAGCTCTTTTTATTTGTATTCCACTTAGTCTCTGTGTCGCCTCAGCAATGTAAAAAATCCACATCCTGCTCTGTGGCTTAATGCTCAGAGACAAAAACCAGCCAGCTGCTCATTAGTTCAATGCATTGGGCTTAACAGAAAACTGTGTTACCATTAGCACTTCTGTTTTCTAGAAAAGCTGCCAATATTTCGGCTCCAAAGCTTTATTTTTGTCCATTATATTGCAGAGTTTTCTCTGGGGCCCTGACATACCTCTGCTTGCTCACAACATGCAGGGATGCTACAGCTCCTGGTCCTTGCCAGCATCATCCCTATGAGAGCACTGGGCTGCCCTCCAGTTAAACCACTAACTCCCAGCTGCTCCTACTGCCTTTCCATCTTTCAATCTCCCCTGCTCCAGATATTCATCCTTGCAGTGCTGAGGGCATAAAACACAATATTCTACTGTGCTGCAGTCAATTTGCAGAAAACAGTGGCTTGGAGCAAATAATGGATTGAGTGTGGTCCTTTTTTTAAGAACAGAAATTGTAACACTGTGTTTCTGTCCTTGGGCGAGGGGGGTGCCTTCAGGTCCCATCCTTTGGTGAATCCCTTCACTTCATGATGCCCAGGTGCTTTGTAAGAGCTGCTGTCCTGGTCCAAAAGCAGTCCCTGTTTCACCAGCCATTATCCCAACTTCCCTGGAGAGGGGCAGGAGCAACAGCAGAGCCCGCTTACTCTAGGAGCTGGACTTTAAGTAGAAATAACCTCAGCTTTAATCACGCACACTGTTAAGGGACTGTAAAACTTCCAACTGGTAGCTAAAAGAGGTTTGAAAGGTTCAATGCCATTTCTCCCTATTCCTGTACATTTATTATTCCTGTTCTCTTAAAAATGGATGCCCCTAGACAACAGAGAGGTAAGATGTTATTTTCATTTATTAGATTTCACTACTTCTACCAGCAGTAAGATATATCCTGTTATTTGGACACATGTTCATTTAATATCAACTTCAAAAGCTTTGTATCAAGCAGTCTTTGCATTCAACAAATTACAGGTTATTTCCACCCCTCCGCGTCTTTTACATTGTTTTATATCAGAAAAGTAATGTGCAATGCTCTGAACACAACCCTTTTTGGTATATGAGCTTTCTGAAGGGCTTCATAATGTGTTCAACCCAAATGTAACCCTGCAGTTGTTGTAACCAATTTGTTACGAATAATTAAATAGCCAACATTAACATTAATTTATTAAAGCCCATCTGAAAAAACAGCTTCAATGTGAATTGTGTTGCAGGTAGCTCCTCCAAAATGAAAGGCCTAAATATCTCATTAATCATGACAGCAACCCCTGCTGCTGGCATCCAACTGACATTTCATTCAACTGATACAAAATGCTTTCATCAAATCACTTTCCAGAGGCTCAGTGGCTGATTTAGCCACAAGACCACTTGGAGGATGGCTGCTAATGGAAATCACAGGGAGTGGGGTCTGGGATGCTCAGGTCAGTCCTGTGATTAGAGCTGTGGGGTGTTTTTTTAACAAACCGGTACCAGCCAAATCACTCACTGCAGTGGGTGTAGAAGGCAAGGGAGGAGAGACATCCTTGCACGCAACGATGCTCCGGGCAGTCAGCAGAGACCTAACTCCAGCACAGCCTCCCTGTCTCTCATTTCCCATCATGCCAGGGAGAAATCCAGGGAAGAGATGCCACACAGACTGCAGAGAGCCCTGACTCTGCTTAGTTTGATGAGCAAAAGCCCTCAGAGCATCTTGCACTACCATGGCAGTGACAAAAAATAATCCCAGGAATGTCCTTGAGATGATCAGGCAAGGAAAAGCTTGGAAGTATAACTGCAGACCAATAGACTTCACAAGTATATCATTGCTCATGGAAGAGATGTTCAGTCATATAAGGCTCAAATCAGGGGAAATGATGATGCATTTTTGTTCCAGTTTCACACCAAAATTTTTGTTAAAATTATGCGGTGCTGCTGCCTGCTTGCAATAAGCTACATTCAGCCAGGCTAGAAACCAAGATGCCACACAACTCCTATCTGAATATACCTTCTGTCCTTCTAGGGTCACCAAAAATAAGCAATAACCTTATAACAAAAGCCTAGCAATGAGAAAAAAGGTCTTCTACTGAGGCCAAGATGCACACCAGGTATGCAGCACTATGGTGAGTAACCATAGCTAAACTCAGAAACAGCCGAAGCAGCAATTCTGTGTTTTTACCAATAGATGGACTGATTGTCAGCATTCACACACTAAAGTATTTGAAATACTTGTAACAAAGCTCAGTGCATCCTACTTTTACATGAACTCTCTGTCAACCACTTGTTACTGTGGGTAGTAGTGTTCTCTGAGCAGATAACCCAGAAAGCCAGAGACCAATTTGGCTGTTTCGCTGCAAACCTTCTGAAGGCAAAAACCCCTTGAACTCCTGGTGGGATCCTCTTAGTGGATCAGTTGTGGCTGAAAAAGGAGGAATGACTCCTTAGAGATGTACTTCCTTGTGCAAACCCCCTTAGATACTGATTTAGTGTTAAAAAGAGAAAAATTGATGAAATGCCTGTCTGTATGACAGAGAAAGACAGTACGCAGAGAAACAGAATAAATACTCTTTATATTATCTGAGCTATCTGATTTGCAGGGGAAAATCTAGACCATTTATCTTGCAGTGTTCACTTATAAAACAGAACAAGTGTGGCAGATCTGTTATGGTCCTGAAGCTGTAGCACAGTGCCTCTGGGACTGCAGGAGTTCAAAGCAAATGAACAGCATAAGCAGCAAATACTGCTCTAAGTTAGTCTGAAATGCAAGAACCATTCCCACAGGGGTGGAAGATTTTTTTTATTAAAACAGCTAAAAAAGCATCAGATCTGTCACCGATGCCTTGTGCCTTGGGGTGCAGAAGAAGAGACGAAAGGATTTTGCCCATAGGGGCCTTTTGAGCCTCATGTTAAGAAAGGCTTTACTTGGAAATACTATTTTACAGTGATGGTGGTCAAACACTGGCATAGGTTGCCCTCAGAAAGTGTGAAGTCTTCATCCTTGGAGATACTGAAAACCCCACTGGACACGGTCCTGGGCAATCTGCTCTGGGTGACTCTGTTGAGCAAGGCAGTGGAATGGACAATTTCAAGAGGTCCCCGTCAACCTCAACCATTCTGTGAAATAGCCTTAATATCCTTTTCCCTACAGCCAGGTGCAGACGGGAGCCATGAGGAGATCTTGGTCCCCTGGGGCAATTCAGCAATCACGGTGCCTTGTTCTGAGGCTCTATTTTTAAAAGTTTGATCCTTGCATTAAAAAAGAAAAAAAAAAAAAAAAAAAAAAACACAAACAAAACCAAACCAAACACAGAACACCACAGGTAGTCCAAATAAAAGCCTCAGTCACTAAAGATCTGTGCTGCCACACTTCAGGAACACACCCTCAGGGGAAAAATGTTTTGGGCTCTTGTAGCACCAGTGCTCCACCAACTTGGTCAATGCACAGATGTATTTAAGAAGACTCCAGCTCCTGTGGGCCAAGCTGCAAGATGGAGATGAGTTCTCAGACACCACAGCTAACAACAAATGTCTAATGTTAAGAAATTACATTCTCTGGACCATGCTTTGCCCAGGGCCAGTCAACGGATCTGATATGAACTGGGAAGGGGAAATGTGCAATTACATGGGACTAGGGCAGATAATTAACTCTGGAGTAAAGAGCAGATTTTGTTACATGTTTTAATGCCAGTATCCTAAGCAACTAGCATTGCAATAGAGAAGGCACAGGATATACAAATACGTTGCTATAGATGTCTGGTCCTGCCTGGTAAACTCACGTGAACTTCTTTCCTGCCCTGTGGCAAAAGCGGCGCTGACACTCACATACCAGCTACTGCAGCACCTGCTAAGTCTTCCCAAGCTGTAGACTCAAGGCCAGAAGTATCACCTTTTGATAAAGTTTGAAGTGCAACAAGGAATATCTGCACCACTTGAAAAGCCAATAATAGGAGCAGCGAGATGAAAGAGAAACCTCAATCGATAATGCCTCGAAAAATTCAAACCCTGCAGAAATGCTGCAGGGTTTGAGATGTGAAAGGCTGGCGTCAAGAGGAGCTGAAGCTTCTTCCTCTGCTGCCTTTGTGGAAACAGAAAGAGAAACGAAACCTGACAAGCAAAGAACAGACCAAGCGAAGAACAGACCATACTAAATAAATAAATGGGTTTCTTAAATTTTTCACTTTCAATGACTAATCATGCTTTTATTTTAACAAGTAACATTGCTTACATGCAACTTATCTTCACATCAAATCTTTTTCAGAAGCTTATTAAAAAAAAGTAGGGGAAGGGGAAGGACCACCCCATGTATCACCCACATACTCAGTTCCAGAAAACTTAGTAACAATTCAGGTACGTACATTGAATATCCTTCCAAAAGGCGTAGTGAATTCGCAACAGACCTTGAGCCACCCTACTTTGTAACTTTATCCATAAACATGTACCCGGGAACTGCGTGGTCTTGAAAACCTGATTCCAAGTCTGGGATGAAAACCCATTATAGATATCCACCTACCCCCAGCTTGCCAAAGAAAGATAAAATTACAAACACTCCAATCCTACAGACAGCTATGTGAGAGGAGTATTTCCAGGCTGGCACATTAATTTCATGGAGTCAACTGCAAGGCCTGAAACCTAAGAAATTCACTTACAGGTCTCTGGGTTGCTCCTGTCTATTGAAGTCACTTTACTCAGGGTTATATTCCTGATTTAAAGGGAAAAATCAATTAGTCTCTGACATTAAGCACCAATGCATTAACTTGAGAACCATTTTACATTCAAACCGTTGGTATGAGGTGCAGAGGCACTTGCCGGCGATAGCGGCAGTACCTTCCCAGCCGCTGCAGTCATCGCAATGAGGCGGGGTACGCTGGTACGCGCTGCGCCGGCCGACACTGACCCCCATCACCAGGAGGTGAGAGTTGGCCATCGAGGGCACGGTTACAAATTCACTGCAGAGAAACAAAAGAACCACCAAACACTCCCAAACATTCATGAATTGCTGCTAATGAGGAAAAAACACGACCTGTGTTGGGACCAGAAGAGTGGCGGTTCCTCAGGGAGCTCTCCATAATATTCTCCAGCTCAGGGAGGAGACCTTATTACTGTAAAGGGAAAATATTCCCAATATAATAAGAAAAGTGCAGAAATATTTTGAGTAAATTAGGAAATTGGCTTAATTTGTGTGGGAGCAGATTGGGCAGCAATACAGCTTGTGATTGCAGACAGGAAACGAAAATCATGAGTGGATTTTCCTCGTCTCCTGCTTTTGCCCTTTCCTTATTTTTTAAAAAACAAAACAAAACAAAACAAGGGAGAAGCAGCCAGCCCTATTTTGTCTTCAGACGCTGTGCAAAGTTGGCAAGGCTTAAAAAAAAAAAAAAATTACAGCTTGTTTACACAATATTACAGAGCAAGGAAAACATGTCAGCACAATGTCTTAGTGCACAAGGTCTTTCTTCTGAGAAGGCTGGGTTGCATGAGGAAAAACCCACATGATGTTCACTGAACACACTATTGTGATAGATAATTTTAAATAAGGCTCTGTGAGTGCAGGACTACAGGATAGGGGAAGGCACCCGATGTGAACAGGGAAATCAGAGAGAACATTGCAACCTTTTAGAAAAAGGGAAGAAAAGTGACAAAAATCAGCACAGGGAATTATCTTTTTAATATAATTAAAATCATAGAATTAGCAAAGTTGGACTGTTTTGTCACTGATTTTAAGTTTCAGACAATGCATTTATTTAACTGATGAAGGTAAATCAGAGACTAATTCTCTACAGAATAATCACAGTCCTGGGAGGAAGGAAGCTGGATTAAATTTCAGAAGAATTAGACAAAATATGGCAGTACCAAGAGGCAGCCAAGAGCACCTGAGCAAACCCCGTAGCATCAGAGCCATTCACTTGAAGATGGAGAGTTTGGGAACAGTGGCACATGCTAAAGAGACAGTGACAGATGATAATCAGCCCTCAGAGGCTGGTCTGCAAGACCATCCTCACTGCTAACGAAGCTGACATCCTTCCCTTCCCCGGCTGCAGGTACTGTGCTGAGATACGGGGGCTGGTAGAACCAAGGGGACTTCAGGGTAGCTAATAAGAGAAGAGAGTTGGGTTTGTTTTCAAAGAGAGGAAAGAATTTTTTTTTTTTCTTTTTTTTTAAAAAGCATTATTTAGCAGAGGGATGCTTAGAAAAAAGATGCTCAGAAATGTGGTTTGGGAGATACACCAACTAGCTACCTTAACAAAAATTCAACCAACATTTATTTAGATGCTTAATTAAAGATACTGAAACACTGTGGGGAAAAAAAACAACCAAAAGAGAAAGACTGTTTGTCACTAACATTTTCATCCACCAAATACACAGATCTTGCTAACAATTTATACTACTTCCCAATGCTTTGTCCCAAAAATCTCAGTTCTAATATAAATGCATCTGTTTATTTTATTAATCTAGCTTTCTAAATGTGGTGGTTTTGTTTTTGTTTTTGTTTTGGGTTTTTTTTTTTTGTTAATGCAGATCATCACTTTAAAATAGCACAAAAGCCACTAGTTAACTTTCTTGTAAAAATGCATGCCACTAAACCAAAATTATTCTCTTTCCCCTTCAGTGGCAACCACTAATAACAGTAGTCTAATGGCTTAACACCTTTATTTTCCTGTTTGTTGAATGAAAAAAACACTGAAGTTAAAAATCTAAAAGCAAACCTAGAGTCTGACTTTTTTTTTCTTGCAGAGGTGTAAATAAAAACTCTTAAAAACCTACAGAACAGCATCCCACCCATAAGGAAGGAATCTGGTTCTGCTGGATGCAGCAATTCAGGCAGCAGCAGATCAAATCTTCTGCTGGTAGGAATCAGCCCAAGCTCTACGCTAGCTGAGGAAATTACTCAAGCCTTGGTGCAGGTGACTGCACCAGCCTCACAGGGGCTTTTTAAAAATTTATTTTTAAAATCAAGAGCCAAAAGTGCAGAGACTACATCACGTGCAGGAAAGCCATATCCCCAGCACACATCTTGAGCAAGAGCATCACATGAGGACCATGATGCGAGGTTTGTGCTCAGGTTAGTACCAGGGCAACCACAAGCCTTCGTGTCTTGAGAAGACGATGCCAAACGCCTTGTACTGAATTACAGCAAAATCTATGCTGGGATGCGGACACCCATCTGGGGTAACGTCCTGTTGTCCTGCTGGGAGAGCAAGGTCTGCCCATGCTGAAGCACACCCAGACTGGTGGCTCCCCCCAGATGACATGTGTGAGGGCACACGTGGGTGTTTGCCCAAGGCAGTGCCTCGGTGGTGTGGACTCCAGATCCGACGGTTGCAGGGGTGAGCAGGGTGTTGGGGCTCCTCTTAGGTGAATCCTGAACACAAAGTGCCATTTTCTATATCCGTTGCAGAGACAAGAAGGACATCCTTGCTTGAGCAGCAGTGATATGACAGACCATCTCTCCGGCCATGCATGACAATCCGTAATACAAGTAAGACCCCCTCTCACCTCTTACTTCAGTTCCCACCATTAAAAATGGGAGATCTCCAGAAAACAGGAGACATGATATTATTTTGTGACTAGTTCCTAGAAAATCAGTACAAGAATGGGCAATACCGCTTTGCTGAGCTGTCAGGAACTGTGCTTGCTGGACTCTCCCAGCAGCTGAGTCCAATGCCAGAAGAGGCTGATGCAGCAGCACGGCAGAACACCTCCAGTCCCAGCCCACGCACTAAGTAGATGCAACTTTCATTAATCCTTAACACTCGACAGTATGATTTGCTTTTAAATGCATTCACTATAAATTATGCAGAAGAGCAATATGACTGTCTCAGAGAAAGTGAGTGCTCCATATCAGAGGAGACAGCTGAAGACCCCCTGACCCAGACACACGATGACATTTTTAGGGGCACCAAAAACAGCCCTATGAAAATCCTTTCTCTCCTCTGGCATTTCTGTGCAGCATTCAATATTCGAATGCAAATCACCTGAGAAGCAAACCATGCAATCCGCACTCAAGACATCACTTTTTTCATTAACCTCCACCACAGGGCTCCATCCTCAGCAATATCCACACCAAATGTGGTTTTCTGAGAGCTGTGGGTGAGGGCTGCCTGGAGCTGAGTCTCTGTCAGCAGTCTGGGTAAGACAGCAAATGGAAAATCAAATCACACTGAATTTTATATCTAAGTGATGCCAGTAGTGGCCAAATGGGTGTCTTTTCCTCCCTAACTGGGTACGGTAACAGGAAGGAGATGTGATGGCTTTGAAGCATGAAGCACCCCAACAGGTGTGGGATGAGACCTCCACCTAAGACCACACATGGGGGACATGCTGTCCCACCGCCCCGGTGCTGCATCGGTGAAGGTCTCAACTGGAAAAACAGGAAATTAATGTCTTCTCCCAACAGTGATGTCGAAGGTAGACATTCATGGGGGAGAAAGGGGATGAGGGAGAAAACCTGCTCCTGACACCACCTTAAGGTCTCTCTTTCAGATGGCACTATCTTCATGAACTTTGTTTAGCAAAGGCCAAAAAAAAAATCACGTAATCAGTAAGGTTTTAACATATCAGGCCATGGACAGAAAAACTCTTCTGGGTCTAACCATGCCAGGATACTGACCTCAGCCACTTTTTGATCTTTTCATTTATTACTCTGGTCTCTGAAAAGACTCTAAGCTATACCTGATATCAACTACTAGTCAGCTCCACTTCCAAGTGGGCTACAGAAAATCCTACTAAACCTAACACTTCCACCAACTTCTGCATCTTTTGCAAACCAAGATCCACGCTACCCACTAGGCTGTCATCATTTTTTTTAATCTCCCTTCCCCAAGGATGACATATCTAATTTCCTGGAAATTTTCAACAACTTTTCTGCACAAGGAGAAGGTATCCTGTGCGAGAAACCATGTCAACAAGACCTTTCCGTAAGTGCAACATTTGCGTAATGTCACCACAATAATTTATCATTTATTTTTTCCTCCTGAGAGGAACAGGAAAAAAGTGTTTAAAGGACACAGCAGTGGTTAAAAGGAGGGCTACACTTGTGGAGGATGATGCACTAATAGAAAGTTTCTGAAGTGATGCCTTCTCCTGGGGTGTGCAGACATTGTCTTTCAGCACATAACAGCGAGGTCGTTTCCCTTCACCTTGAAGCCTGCTAACAGCTTTTTGTTGGCAGTATGTGTGTTGAAGAGGGAAGGCCAGCGAACTTACCACCTTCAGGGTCAGGGGAGTCAGCTCCAAAACTGATGTAGATGTTTGGAGTCACAATGGCATCAGGGAAGAGGTGAAGCTTTAACTTCTCAGCTGAAGGCAGTCCAGACCACGGCACCAGGCTGATGCTTTGCCCTGGCTGAAACTCTCACTTAGTCTCTTCTCTCTCCCCTCTGCAAATGCAGGCACGATTTTGCTGCTGGACTTTCCTGAGATATACCCAGCACATCAGAAATAGTCCCATATTTCCCCTCCATGCTCCAAAGAGAACAGGCAGTACCTTAACAGTATTTCAGGCCCCCTTAATGTTTTTTAGCTTCTTGACCTTCTATCACAGAGATCACGACTTGTCAGACTTACTTTGAGACCTCCCTTAAGTTTCACAACTTAAATTCAGCAGCAAGCATCAATCAGGCTCCCAAAGGAAGGTCGACCCCCCATGTTTCCTCCCTGCAACACTAAGATTTCCCACTGCAGAAGGGGTGGTAGGGCAGGACAAACAGATGGGTATTTATATATCCCATAGCCTATCCCAGGACGGTGCTCTTTGGCATTTTGGTGCTGAAACCTTCTGTTTTGGAAAAGGAGAGAAGCCGCAGCAGAGGATGACCCTGCTGAACAACAGCACATCGCCCCAGCATGCTGGGTTTTGGAGTGACTCCAAGCAGGGTGGGACTGTAAGGAAGCAGACAAAAGCTTTGGATAGGGATCTACAGGGAGGAAGCACTTCCTACTTCCTATCCTCCACAGAAAGGACGAGGGCTTTAAATAACCCTCCTCCTAAACCCTGCTGAAGACCAAAAGGGTTGCCACTGGAAGAAAGTCCTATTTCTCTTGCAGCTGGCTGAAGGCTGCCGGGGGTCTCCCATGGGATGTGGCCACCCTGCTGTGGGTCCCACCACATTGGTGGGAAGGTGAAGGGTGGGCTGCCCACAGCCCCATTGTGACTGGCACCATCCAGATAAAAAAAGCCTGTGGAAAGCCCAGGACAGGGTTCTCAGCTCCCCCACTAAAGATGCAGAGCCAGACTTGACCCCCATGACCTTTGCTGAAAAAGGAAAATCAAGAAGCTACATTTACGCTTTGCAATGCCATCTCAACATCATGTTGCTTCTCAGCCCCATTTACTTTTTAGCCCTTTCTCATATGGCCTATAGAGCTGCAGCAGATCCTTTATTCTGCTCCATCCATCTCTCCTCGCTCCTTCCCTCCCTCCCCACCCCTGCAGCCACACCAGACCTTCCCCCCTTGCCTCCCTCCTGCCTCTCGCATGGTCCCACATGCAGACCATGGACACTGAAGCCAGGACAACCTGTAGGTTGGGTAACAGTACTGATAAGCAGGTAACTGGCATTGACAAAAAACCCCTACTCCTAATGAATACTAATGGAATATTTACTTTGCTTGGATGTAACAGAATCAGACCCTAAATACAGTAGTACATATTTGCAGACTAACCAGCTCTTTCCTCTATACAGTACTGCATCAGTTATATGTCTATTTTAATGTACATATTCAGTTGTCACACCTCTCACCTGCCCTGTTCTCTGCCCTGAGCACTGGCTCACGAGAGGAAGCCTGTTTGTCATTTTTCAACCCATCCTTTGGGTGCTGGAGAACCCAATGCCTATTAACTCAATAGAAGAAGACTTGTGCAGTGCCAAAGTTGCTTAAATCTACATCTCAGATATTTTCAATGGGCTGGAAGATTGAATTACAGAAAATAGGGGAGAGAAGGAGGGAAACCACAGGTTTGGAAAACGTCAGGCTAGACAGATTAAGAACCAATGTGAAAAACATATACTCCATATTATAATCTCAAAACAAAAATAAAGATATAGGCATGTCAGAATAAAGAGAGTTGTGCACACATTTCTGCTATGGTCTCTGGTAAGAAATGGCATTGCTTTGAAATGGGATTGAATAAAAAAACTTCACCTTCCTGGAGGAAAAATTTAGTTCATGAATGGCTTTGCACAAAGCAATTACCCACCAGTTTGCAATAGACGTTTGTGGTTTTGACCTGCCGAGATAGCCATCGAAACTGTGCTTGGTCCAAAACTGGGAAAGATAAAGTTATCAGCTCCTCCCCGGTCTTACAAGGGAGTGAAAGAGTCAAAACTGTTTTTCATGGCAATTATCTGCCAGGTTCTGGTCTCACTGGACAACAAAATGAGCTCAGTAAAGGTAGTGTTGTTATAAAACTCCTGGGTTATCTCTACTAATTCATATTATGGCAATACAGTGAGCACTCAGCTGAGAAGGCAGCTTTGTTGAGCTGAAATTAGACAAACTGTAGTGATAAACAGCCTGTGGTGACACTGAATTCACAGCCAGGGGTGAGAAGAAACAGCCGAGTGCCAGCCCTGGAGAGGCAGCATATCCACGCTGGGCATGCTCTGAAGCAAAGATGCTGAGTGCCACCATTCCAGTAAATTCAGTTTGGCTATTAGAGGTTATTTCTCTTTTTCTTGTTGCTTTCAAGCTGTCTCGGTGTCCTATAAGCTTCTGTTACTCAGCTTTGTCCTAATGGCTTCTGTACAGAGCTGTGTCAGGGTGGATGTATCTCAATATACTTGCACTTTAATGCTGTCAATACTTATTATTTCCAATGTTTCTAAAGATGAGCTACTCCTCTTGGAAATACCATCTTCCAGCCATAATATGGCAGATGTAGCATCACTCACTGACTTTCTTCCTGAGCTTCACCCCAAAAGCCAGCCAGGCTTTGCTCCCACCACCCCAGTCATGGGCCTCATTCCTCTACCAGCTCAAAATCATCTTCTAACTTCCAGACCAAATGTATTGAGTGCTGGTGACCACATTTGCTCTGGTCTCAACCCTATCTTCTCTAGAACTTCCCCTCTGCTACACACACGGATAAAGAGCCATCACTTCCACATCAGCCTTGGCTTTCCTGGCTTAACTAACCAGGCTCTTCTTGCTCCCTCTCAGAAACACATTCTCCTTTCCCCGTGACACAGAAATCCTCCTCTGCAGTTAGTGCAATGACAGCCTCCCCACTCCTGGACACCAGGACCGTACGCACTATCTCGGACAAGGTCTTGCCTCAACACCGAGTCTCCTTATCTGCACTGGGAACTCATCCAAGAAGGGGATTTGTCTTTTCAACTTAGTGCCTTGGATCAATCTGTGTTCAGCTCTGCCCAGGCTCTTATCTGCACTTCCAGATGAACAGCTTCTCCCCTGTTCAGAGACGGACTCCCCCTGCATTTCATGCCTTTTTCATGATTGCCATCCCTCAGGGTTACCCAACTCTCTCAGAACCATGTCCTGATCTTCTTTCACATTCATGACAAATGGCAGTGTCGTGGCATCAGATGCACTCCCAAATGTGGAGCTTCAAAACCCATCTGCTGAGAAGGTCTAATGGAAGAGATGTGAAGCTCAGTGGAAAAACAATGTTAAGAAATAAGTGATCCAACACATTTCTGGAACATCTCCACATGTAAAACCTAGTGGCACAAGTCACGCGAGGATTTTCCAGTCTCTTCTCCAGTTGTGTCAGATGACCGAGGAGGACCACTTCTACTGCTCATCCAGTGCGAGAACAGGGAATAACGGCATATTTGTTTTATAAACAAAACAGCAGACTTGTACAAAACCAACCAACCAAATCTAACCACAGCCTTACCTAGGGGAGACCGCAATCACTCTCTATTTGTTATTCAATAGAATCTGTGTACTAGAAAACATTTTCAGCAAGTGCAGCTCTCACACAAATATATTTCTATTTTATCCAAAATAAAGGGCTTTTTCCTTCTAAAGGGGAACATTCAGATCTGCCACATTAGAGGAATAGCTGTAACAAACAGAAAAGCCATTAGGCAGTTTACCCTGAAAATAAAATTTAAAAATTCCGCTTTATTAGTGCAGTGAAAAAGGTGACTGAAAATACCCCTGACTGCTACGAGCAGGTTACAGCCGCCTTAGAGCATGAGGAGCCTCAGGATCTGCCATAGGGGCAGGGGAAGCAGTTCAGCAGACACGTGTTCATGCATGCTTACAGACACACAGTGCTTACAGTCAATGAGATATTTGACACTGAGAAACTCCCTCCCCTGCTTTTTTTTTTTTTTTTTTCACATCAAGAGAAGCATGCCCTTTGGTGCTTTACCCCCTGGGTGGGACCATGGTGATCTGGCACAACCCCTCCTCTAGCTCCAAGCAGCGCTCGCACCAGGGAAACACAGCAGGACCCTCTGCAAACCAGAAAGGCGCCGTGGATTGGGTCACCATGCAAGCAAATGGATGGGGAGAAACCATGCAAAAACGCCACAAGTTTGCCAAAACTTTGGGCTAACAGCATTTGGATGTAGGCTGGGGCAGGCAGGTAGCTTTGGCCAGGCACAAGCCTGCTCAGCCAGGCGCTCACTCTGATAGCCCATTGCTGCCAACGTGGAGTCATGAAAACGCTTGAAACCCCTACATGTCTTGGCATGCCACTGAATGAAATTTGTGTATGCATAAATACCCCAGATCGACTTTTCCTATAAAAAGTAACTGTTTCTTGAATGAAGCTGCTCTTTCTGGCAGGAGGCGAGCTGCAGCAGCACATTTCTCCAGGCTGCACCACGAAGCCGTGGGGGCTGCCAGGGGCACCAAAGGCTGAGCTTACAGAGCTCCTCAACAACGGGGAACCACTCTTTACCCACAAATAACCCCATTAAAACACGTTCAATATCTCGATGCTGCTGTCGCTGCCAGCATTTCCAAGTGTGCAGCTTTCCTGGAGAAAACCATGGCATGCACACGCTCCAGCCCACACTACATTTAACATGAGTAGTCTGGTTTCACGCATCCGTACAAGCAGTGGGAGCTACTGTTTCTTTGCTAAGAGCACATCTTAGGCTGCTACACGTTAAAGTTAACCAGCAGTGGAGCCCACTGCTCTGGCTCTGCGAGGGGGCCACCCCAGCCCAAAAGAAGGATGCTGGAGGGCTCCCACTGTGATGCAGAGAAGTGGCAGCTGAGATCTGGTGCCAGGCACCATGCACTGGGCTAAAAAAAGCCTGTCACTGTGCCAAGAAGCAGATAATTTAAGTAGAAAGGCAGCTGATGGGACTTCCCTGCTTTGCCAAGCAGACAGCTGGAGAAACACATCTTGCAGCAGCAAACATCACCCTGCATTGACAAAGTGGAGGGTCCTTTCAAATCAGTCCTGGGCAGGTCCAAGGACAGGGGCTGGAATAAAGAGGAGCTGCTTGATATATGGCGACACTTGGCAAGCCTAAAAAAAAAAAAATCTGCTATCTCTCCTTCAAAAGGTTACAGACCTTTTTTCTACCGTTGCCTCCCAGCCCATAAAATATCATTAAATTTATCCTGACTGAAAATATTAGATGCCTCACGTCTTAAACTTGAAGAACATTTTTTTCCACTCAGACACAGGAATTTTGCTTACCTTCATCAAGCAGCAGTGCCAACAGTTGTTCAAGTACAGTATAAATATCAGCCTTTGCCAGTAAACAAATGGAGATTTTGGCACCAGCTCTCACAGGAATAGTCACAGAAACACAGAATGGTTTGGGTTGGAAGACACCTATAAAGATCATCAGTCCAACCCCCCTACCATGGGCAAGGACACTTTCCATCAGCCCAGGTTGCTCAAAGCCCCGTCCAACCTGGCCTTGAACCCTTCCAGGGAGGGGGCAGCCACAGCTTCTCTGGGCAACCTGTGCCAGTACCTCACCAAATAAACAATTTATTCTTTATGTCCAGTCTAAACCTACCCTCTTTCAGTTTAAAACTGTCACCCCTTGTCATGTCTCTATAGGTCCTGAGAGAAATTCTTTCTCCACCTTTTTTATATGCCCTCTTTATGTATCAAAAGGCCACAGGAAGGTCTCCCCAAAGCCTTTTCTTCTGCAGGCTGAAAAACCCCAACTCTCTCAGCCTTTCTACTTAAAGGAGGTGCTCCATCCCCCTCATCACTTTTGTGGCCTCCTCTGGACCCTCTCCAACAGATCCATGTCTCTCTTGTACTGCAGACCCCAGAGCTGGAGACAAGACTCCAGCTGGGGTCTCACAAGAGCAGAGTAGAGGGGCAGAATCCCCTCCCTCGACCTGCTGGTCACACTTCTCTTGATGCAGCCCAGGATATGGTTTTCCTTCTGGGCTGCGAGCGTACATTGCCCATCCAATATTTTGTCCACCCACCAGTATACCCAAGTCCTTCTCGTTCCCTTCATCCCCCAGTCTGTACTGATACGGGGAGCTCCCTGACCCATGTGCAGGACATCGCACACAGTGTTGCTGAACTTCATGAGTTTCACATGGCCCCCTCCTCCAGCCTGTCAAGGGCCCTCTGGATGGCATCCCTTCCCTCACATGTATCAGCTGCAGCACTCAGCTCGGTGTCATCTGCAAACTGGCTGAGGGAGCACTCAATCCCACTGTCTATGGCATTAATAAGTTAAAATACACAGCAACACCTCACAGGAAGAAGCCCAGCTGGGGAATACCAGCATGGACTGAGCAATGCCACATGTGGGACTGAATAATGTATGCACAGATAAGATGGACCACAATTTCTAGACACTCTATTACCATGCTTTATTTATTTGTATTTAACAAACTAAAACTCTAAGTGCCAAACTGAAGACTCAGTGACAACTCATACTAAACAAATTAGCTATTCAGATCATTAAAACACTTGAGAACTGCTTTACTTCCTTCTGTTTATGCTCCACTATTCTCTATACTTCTCTCAGTCTGATAAAGCAATTAAAAAAAAAATCCATTCCACTTTCAGTTTCTGACCAAATAAAGCATCAAGCTACTGGGATTTTTTTTTTTTAATTAGAAATATTATTCTTCATATACTTTCAGTAAACAATCCCAGTGAGTTTAGGTATGGAACAGATCTGCAAAATTAAATAGGCAAGAATGTAAACTCAGTGTCTCTGCTTTGAAACACTCCCAGCCTCACCTAAGGAGCGACTTGGCTGGAAAGTTATTTATCAAAACAAAGAGGCCAAGTGATGCACGAGTGCCGAAGACACGGCAAGGAAAGCAGGGAGGGCAATGTCTAAGTCAGTTATGCAAGTGGGGAAGCACAGGGTGAAAGGATGAGCGGACTCTGTGGGATGCACAGCATACAGCCTCGGAAAGCTCATAAAGAGCTTTGGCAGGAGCCAGCCGCCCCGCTGGGGGTGGTGAAGCCAGGCTCCGGCACCACCGGCCGTGGGACCCCGCGCCCGGCACCCCGAGCAGTGGGGCAAAGCTCCTGGTGGTTTGCTGCCGAGCTTTGTGCTTGCCAGGCACATGCGTGGAGCCTGCGGGATGCTGGGGAAAATAACAAAAGGGCTTTGATGCTTTCTCTGCCATCTATTCCAGTTGTTAATGATGGTTTTGTGTTTTCTGTTGTTTTTTTTTTTTTTTTTTGTTGTTGTTGTTGTTGTTGTTGTTTTTGTTTTCTTGTTGTTTTTTTTTTTTCCCCCCTGGGTTTGCTGCTGAAGTGCCCACTGACAATGAGACTATTGAGCATTTACTACAGCATGAGATTAGTTTGGGTTTCAGTTTCTGCTGAGCCAGCTCATTTCCTTCCACATTCTTACAGGAACAGATGCTAAAATACAAACAGGCAGTCATCATCATAAAAGCAGAAAAAGGAAGATTCTCCGTATAACAGCAGTTAAAATTATTCTTTCTCATAGCTTTAGCCAGAACCACCCAATAATCTGTTCCTCCATCTAATTACATTACATTGAAGAGGCAAGGAACCATTATTTATTTTTTCTTTAATAACAAAAAACCCCACATACACACCTCAAAATATCAAAAACCCAATCAACCAACAACAAAACTGGTCAAACTGGCCAGATTAAAGGAAGTCTTCAGAGAAGCTAAATAGATAAATTACTTTTGTCCTCTCCCATCACACATAACTGTGGTGCTGCCTTCAGACACCGAATTCGACTGCTGCAGCAATTAGTCACAAAATTCAAAGCAAGTTGAAACCATCAGATATACCAAAGAGCATCCCTGCACTATAACCAGTTCTTCCTCCATGGAGGAAAACCAAGCGGATGAATAACCTGGAGTTAATAAAAAGCAGCTAGCAATCCCTGAGCCGTGACACCAGCAAGGACAAGGTGATGGCAGCCGTCATGCCACTACTCAAGTCAGTGCAGAAGCCTCACTTCCCCGGGTGCTTTGGTATCTAGCGGCCACAGCCCAGAGCATCCCCCATAGGGCCACACAGCAGAGACAGAGCCACCTGGGCTGGGACCTTCTTCAGGGAAAAAAAGGTGGAAAGAAAGAAACCCGGATTGTGATTCTCATCAGAGCCCTGTCCGCCACACCAGCCTTGTTTCTCTTTCTACCCACAATTACGCCCTTCACGATTACTTGTGCAAAACTACCTACAGTCTTACAGAAACTAAACTGCATCTGTCAACTTTATCCCTGCTCAGAAAAGCCCCAAGTAAAGCAAGATGCTTCCCCATGCTGCTCTGCTATTCAGATGTTTTGCCAGCTAGATGGGCAATCTGCAACCCCTCCAGGCACTTTTTAAAGTACCTTTTACATACAGATACAATATCCATCGTCCACTACTAATGATTTTAAAATGATGGATGCTTCTCATTGGCAGGCCCAGATGGACAACCTACTGGTTGGCAAGCCTGTACCTCCCCGGTACTGCTCTGCCAGGCCCCTGCTGAACCTCCAAGTGCCATCTCCTCTGAGCTGGGGAAAAATACATTAATACAGGTCAAAAAAAAGATCATGAAAGACTGAAGCCACTGATTCCCCCATCAGGCTGCTTCACTGATCCATGCAATTTTTTCCAGGCAGTTACTAAACCTCTAAGAACTAACAACCTGTGAAGTATAAATACTCAATGTAAATATACAGATGATATATATGTCAGTAGCACTAATGACAAGAAATCACTGATAAAACTTAGGAGGACTTTCAGAGAAATCCTTCCAAATCATCAGCTTGATTTGAGACAAGTGAGGTAGGTTCATGGGGTGAAATGGATTTAGCTCACACGGAGAAGAAAGTAAAGGTCCCTGCTGGCAGCTCAGGCCAGAACCAGTCTCTGTAATATTTTACTGATCACATGCCAGGGAGTTTCAATCCTGTCTGCAGAGAGCAGAGAAAACGATGCAACTTCCTATTGCCTTTGCCAGCATATTTGTAAACACTTTAGTATTATGAACATTTTAATCATCTGTGTATCCTCTGCATATCATTAGGTTTTCTAACAGGAAAACAAAACAAAACAAAACAAAACAAACAAAAACAAAACAACCAAAACTAGGGCAACGTGTTAGAAAATGTCATAGCGTCCTTACTGAAAAAAAGCAGCTCCCAGGGCAGCTCTCGATGAACACATCTGCCTTGTGGTTTCAGCTGGGCGCTGCCTTTCTCGCTTCCCGCCTGCAGCTCTCCCAGCCCGGGCCCAGCGCTGTGCTGCTCCCCCCGGCCTGGGGAGCAGATCCCTCCCGCCGCGCTTCGGTGCCGGTTACACCA
This sequence comes from Tyto alba, assembly GCF_018691265.1. Classification (NCBI taxonomy): domain Eukaryota; kingdom Metazoa; phylum Chordata; class Aves; order Strigiformes; family Tytonidae; genus Tyto; species Tyto alba. The sequence goes on along the minus strand of NW_024881316.1, from coordinate 34,657,411 downwards.
CTGCAACGCCACGCTGCAGCATCAGCGCAAGAGGCTGCCATTATGTTATAGATTTTCCACGGCCTCACCGTTGCGCTGCGTGCTCACCCGTTTCACCCAGAGCAGAGCAGCCGGACCTCTAAATCACTATGGACCCATAAACCACTCCCTGGGATTTAGGGTTTGAAGCCAGCTCCCTCATCGCCAAGACATACGCTCAGGCCGAACGGAGGACCTGCACGTTTTGCACCATGATGTATGTTCACGGGCGCAGAGGGACTTCATGCAGCCACCCCGCGCCGGGACAGACACACACAGGGTGCCTGCGTACAGCAGTGTGAGCCCCCCCCAGCAACCAGAGAAGGGCCGGCTGCGTCCCACCAGCCCTGCTCCCCTCCGGGTGCCTGCGGGGGTGCCGGCCACCCCCCACTTGCCCCCTCACCTTGCCCCTGCGGCCGCTCCGGGCTCAGGCGGGGGGTTCCCCGGGCCGGGCCGGCCGCCCCATCCCGCCGGCTGCTCCACCGCAGCCCCGCGCGAACCAGGAAGTGGAGGCGAACGGGGAGTTTATTTTTAGAGGAGGCTTTCTTTCTTAAATACGAAGCAAAAGCACACACACAAACCACACGTACACCCTCACTCCACCGAGCGATAGGGTTTACATTTTACATCCTCCCAACACTCAAAAATTCCTGGGCGATGGTAAACAGACATCACCCCATACATTTCCATTACAGCCCTTAGCATCCCCATTCCTACACAGTCAAAATAGGAGTCTCAAGCACTGAATTAAGTTTCTTCACAGAGCAGGAAAAGTCTGAAGAGAGAACTCGGAGAGGGAACGTGCTCTTAGCACTGCTACAGCAGGCAGGTGGCTTCGCTCCCAGCTTGTCTCCCCTCTTCCCTTCTCCCTCAAAACCATCCAGGCTCAGGATATCCAGGAGCACTGCCAGAAGATGCAGCTCATACCTCCAAAACTTCACTGCTGACGCTTCAGAGAAAGAAGAGCTAGTGTGGGATTATTTGTCCCTTCCCGCCTGTTCAAACACAGTTTTGAATCCCTACTAGCCAGAAGTTGGCTCCTCTTCAGCAGCTCCTTAGACATCATTATTTACAGTATCTTTGAGTGTTTCAGTGAAACATGACACATGATCTTAAGAGATGCTCCAAACTTTAGTTTCAGAGGCACAGGCAGGCAGAAAGGGTTGAAGGGTTTCCAAGCAGTTGATGGTTTTGCAGTCTACATCTCCCCTGGCTGAACTTTTGGAGTCAGGAGATCACCACACAGTTGGTCACCCATTCACCGTAAGAATTGCTAGTACAGCACTTAGTTTCCCTCAAAGGTAAAATAAAGACAAAAAGTTGAAAGATCCCCTGGTTTTCCAAAATGTATCTATTGGAAATCCACAGATCTTTCTTTAAAAAAAGGGAAGCACTAGGTCAGCATACACCTACAGCAGCAAGACTTCTGCATCAAAGAGAAGAAAACCTTCAAGGAGCACATACATTTACATAAGACCCAATTTGTTTCCACAGCCTGACGTAGCTAGATATTCAGGCTCTAACGGCAAAATTACCTGTTTCAACCTCTGTTCAAAGAGAAACCCCATGCTAGCGGAGGGCCACTTAGGTGTGAACATTATTAATATAGAAGTGACTGTTCAGAGCTCTGAAAACCCTAATTAATCACAGCACTGGTTTTATGATTGATCGTTTGCAAATGCCACGCCAACTCCACACCACCCTGATGTCTCTGGCAATGCTTCATCCCAGGCAGAAAAATGCCCTCACTACTTGCTGGACACCGTACTGCTTAGACAACAAGTGTAAACTGTCATTTTGATGAAAGCAAACTTGAAAGATGAAACAAAGCCACTTGAAATCATAAGAAGGCATCTGCCTCAGTTTTAGTATCTCACTACTGACTTTTACCTCTAAGACAAGAAAAATGTAGTGTGTATGCTATTGCATGGCAGCTCTGGGATGAACTGGACAGCTTCAAGCACTATAAGACTTGAAGACACAAGCTTTTCTCCACAACCTCAACAGTAAGATGTTCGTGAATATATAAAGGTGGAAGCTAAGACAGTTGGGACACTCCAACCACTCAGTGGTCCTCTATGCTAGGATAAAAAGTAGATTCAACACAGCCTTGCAGATAATTTAATGAAATGAAAAATCTCTTGGAAAGGCTGGCAGATATTTTTGTGTGTTTTAAGAAGCAGAGCTGACGTGGAACATCTTTTCCCAGTCCAACCCAACTAACACGCAGTAAGACACAGGCTGGCTTTAGGACATTATGTTAGCTAACAATCACTCCTTGCTTCACTCTTACTCAGCCCTCTTGGCCCATCTCAACTAGCCAGACTGGGTTTTCAGAACAGGTCTGTGTATCAGGGCACCCAGAAGGGACAAGGGCAGGGTGCACACTGACATGCCTTTCAGGCACACAGCAGCCCAGATCCACTTTGACTAAACAGCTGAACTCGTCCTGTCAAAACAGTGTTAAAAATATACCTATATCTGACCTGGATGGGGGCTTGGCCTCTTTCGGGGACTCCAGGATGGGCGTGTGAGCAGCACTGCTCTGCTGCCCCAAACCACCTCACCCTGTGTGATGCTGATAGCAGCATCCTTGAACACACCACCACAGAGGGCAAAGCTTTCCACAGCCTCTGTTTGACTTATTACCAAAAGTTTTCCCTACACTGTTAACAAAAAATTAAATCTTTTGTTGTAATTAAGAAAAGAGAAGAGGATATTGGTGAGAAGAGCCCTAGTCTTTTGCTACACTGGAGACAATTCACAAAAATATGACTGCAAGGCTGCAGGTGTCATTAGTCACCTTGTCTGTGCTTTATCCTATCATATACAGTGCCCATTCAACACCCTCCAACAACACAAAGAGTTGCCTGGTGCCAAGTTTAAGTATCCCCTTGCTTTAAAACTGAAAGTCATTTTATGTGGAGCAATGGGGAGGTGCATTTGCTCGGCCTTATGCTGTGCCCCCATACCCTGAAGGAGACTTGAATTTAAACCTACTTACCTAACAAACAACGCTCTGCAAGGAGCATCATGCTTACTTCTAGGAAGCATTGCAGAAGCACCACAGCCAGCTACAACTCCCTATTCCCTTCATATACAGAAGCAGCATCTTCCCCCCTTCCCACTGCCTGAGGCTCTGCCACACCACTTTGCCAACCGGGCAGATTTGTGGCTGCAGTGACACCAGTGTCCTGCTCCCTTCCTACACAAGACCACTTGTAGCAAGGCATCTCCCTCCCAGCTCACCTCTGGGGTGGGCACAGAGACCCACTGACACTCAGACCTCAGATTTCCAGCAGCAAAGAACAGCACCAGTGGGCTTAAACAGGCTGCTAGACTCCTCGAGGGATGCTGGCACAGAATCCCCATGACAAACATGGGCAAGTTCCCAAGGGAAAGGCATGTAAGTGTCAAGACCTCTCCTTTCCAAACTCCAAAGAAGCCTACAGTCTTCTCCATCAACCTAATGGACTGTGTTTATTGCTGCATCCTTCACTTTACACGTCAACATATACCAGAGAGCTAGCAATTCTCAGATAATCAGATTTCTGTGCAGACTGACAAATAGCTCCCAATAAGAATATAAAACCCCCATAAAATAAACAATCCTTATAATCAACTCGCTCAATATAATGCAGTAAGTGTGCAGAAACCTCATATGCTTTATTAAAACATTTGATTGCACTTTGCAGCAGCATCCAGGGAGCTGATGGCAGTGGGGGGAACAGAGCCCAGGCCGACTCGGGAAGGAACATATTCTTGCTGGCCTTTGCTGTTTGTGCTCCACTAATGCTGTGTTATTTTAAAACTAAATTTGTGGCAATTCCTTGCATACCACTAGCGTGCTCGCCAAATGCCAAAGCCTAAAACCAGACTGTGAACACACGCTCACAAAAAGAGGTCTCCGCTCCACCACTGGATTACCCCAGGCTAGAAATTTCTTAAAGGCGAATCCATCCCATCTCCCCAGCCAGACCCTAAAACCACATACTGACTTTGCTGATGGGGTGCATAAATCATCCTTCCCATGAAGGCCAAGCACGTGTTCTTGTTACTCTGACACATTCAGTCCCTCCAAATTCCAGATTCTACATACCTTACCTCAAAACATTTCAGAAAGCTCACTCATCACCAAGAAAATCTTGAGAAATTTAATGATATCACTGATATATATGGCATCCCTCCTCCTTCCCACCACAGTGCTTGTGGTGACGGTGGGAGACTGCACACCCCAAAAGACAAACTGCTGAATCCAGTGAGCAAGGGGACAAGGAGATGCTGTACAGAGGCAGACAGAAAATCATGGCCTCCTCCTCCATGATAGCCCTCAGATGGCCTTAGAAGATGTCCTGGGTTGAGTGAGTGGTGGGGTTTTTTTGAGGGCAGGGGAGGGGGCTATAGGGGCAGCCCCCTGTGAGAAGCTTCTCAAAGCTCCCCCAGCTCCAAGTCAGCTCCACTTCTGTTTGGAAACTGAGCCCATCAGCTGCGCCTCTACGATAACATATCTAAGAAGGGACATGGTGACGGGCAGTCGGACTTGTGAGGAGGAGTTGCTGCAGCTGCATGAACACCAAGGTCAGTGGAGGAATGGAGGAAGGAGGGGGGAGGTGTGCCGGAGAAGAGACCCCCCTGTATCCTGTGGTGAGATGGCAGGGTGGCCCCCCCCCTGCCACCCATGAAGATCTATGGTGGAGCAGACATTGATTTATGGCTTGTGGTTTTCACCCGGATGATCAAGGTTCTGTGCCCGAAGAAGGCCAGGGTCTTGTAGGAAAAGGTAGCCCCGCTGCTGTAATTCAGCGCTGGGAGGATTGCAGCATGCGGGGTTGTCCCACGCCAGAGCAGCTCGGGAAGGGCTGCAGCCGTGGGAGGGAATCCAGCTGGAGAAAGTTGGTGACCCATGACAGAGCAGTGTGGGGAACGCTGCAGCCTGTGGGAGGGACTCATGTCAGAGAAAGTTTGTGGAGGACTGTCTCCTGTGAGAGGGGGACCACGATGGAGCAGGAGGAACAAGTTTCAGACACTCCCCTCACCGAACATGAAGGAAGTGGCAGCGCTGACTGCACCCCCCATTCCCTGCCCTGCGCCACTGGGGGAGGAGGTAGAGATATCGGGAGCAGAGCTGAGCCCGGGAAGAAGGGAGGGGTGGGGGGAAGGTGTTCTCAAGATGTGGCAATGCTTCTCACTGTCTTACTCTGTTAAGTGTTGTTAGTGTCTGTAATAAATGTATGTTGTTTTTTTTCTTCCCCTAATGAGTCTGCCTTTTGCTCGTGACCATAAAGGGTGATTTTTCCCCATCCCAGTCCTATCTCTAACCCCAAGCCTGGCTCTCTGTCCCTTCTTATTGCCGGAAGAGAAGGGAGAGAGAGTGGCTGCGTGGTGGTTGGCTGCCAACCAGGCTCAAGCCACAACAGAAGATGACCAGGATTTCCAGCTAAAACACTGGTGCTCTCAGAGGTCTGGCACCCAAGCTGCTGAGCAGGAAAAGGGGACGGCGAATCCGCCAAGGTCCCTGATTAGGTGTGAAAGAAAAGCCCTGTACACACAATACTCTTACTGCAGCTATAAATAGCCCCCTCTGAACCAAAGTTGTACACATTGTATTGACACTCCTGACTTAATAGGATTTAATAGGTAGCACGAACCAGCTCTGGCTGCTGCAGGGCAGCTTTGTTGAACAATTATCACAACACGGGCACACCGTATGGTGCTGTGACTTGGGGGAGCATAGATGATAAGCCCATGCTTTTGGTGTCCTGGTCACACTAAGGCAGGAGGAGATTGTGAGAAACTCCTAGAAGGTCATAACGAGTTGACATGTGCAGCATGACAGGGAGAAAACTTCCAAGGCTGACAGCTTTGATGTAACAAGCATGTCTCACAACTGCATTTCAGAAGCTTCTGTTTCTACTACAAATGCTGTTTCTCTCTCCTTTATATTAATCCTTTTTTATAGCAGTAGAGTAAGATAAAAAAACAATGCTCTAACAAACTATATATTATACTATCATTTATATAATGTCAAATAATGTAAAATATTATATTGTTTTCCTACTCAAGTTTATCATGTCATCTCACCTCCTGTAAGTAAACTAAACCAGTTCTCCCACTAATGAGTCAGTACCGTATTCAAACAAATGTGTAAGATAAGAATTTACATATCTCTTATATACTTTATTCCTCCTAAAGGATTTCCACCCTGTTTGGGTTACTGTCTTTTAACCTGAGATGCTGACCTTAGTTCTGTTAATCAAATAATCTTTCACTGTTTCATTTCCCCCACGCTACCTTTGCTTTTGTGGTGCTTCAAAGACTGCCGGTGGTGCTGGGAATCAGGTCCAGGTTGTGCCTTGACTCTTTAAGTGTGCACAAGATGTACCCCCTGCCCTCGGTCCTGAGGCCGGGCTGTGCTGCCAAGCCCTGCCTGCCTTCCCGGGCACAACCGCAGCATTGCTTCACCTGGCCCTGCCCCACGCTCCATCATCCGCCATCCAGAAGTGAGCCCCCCATCTCTTCCATCACCTGATAAAATACTCCAAAACCCGTCCACACATCCGCTGTGGGGAAAACCAATACTGACACTTCCATCCCCAAAATGTCAAAGTCTCAAGGACTATTTATACCAGAAGTGAGCAGCCAGTTTCCTGACAGCATAGCCAGCTACCCCACTTTGCTCTACTATTGCAAGGGCTGAGCATGACCCCTGGGGGCCTGAGCCACAGACCAGGAAGGCAGCAAGACTTTATGCTGTACAGATGCAGAACGAAACCATGTCTTCCCTAACGTGACATCATCCCTAACATGACTGCCTCAGAGGCAACAATCCTGACCAAGGAATGAAGCAGGACAGTTTCATATTGCGTATTCCCTACCAACTCCAGCTTCCTTCAACTGCTGCATGATCACAATCAACACAGGAACCATGCAGGACAATTGTAAACGGTCATCCATATGCTAAGTATTGCGGGTCACTGACCTGACTAGCTCAGGACCAGCTGTCAAGCACACCTGTCACTCCAGGCACGCTGTGTCTCCAGGGCTTAGGGATGCAGTAGCTCTGTGCAGCACTTCTGTGTTTTTCTGGAATGCAGATTGGCTACTGGAAGCACTAGGAATTTATAACACAAGAAGAATAAATAATAAAGCTGACCTCAAGCTGGTTCAATACAGTCATTCTGAAACTAAAGTAGCTAAAAACACGATGCATCATTTTTTCCTACCACAGTCCTAACTGTTATGGAAAATGCAGTAAAGAAAGGGGCTGGCTCATGATCTAACCTTACCTGTCTGCACCCCATCTGCTTCTTCAGTATGTACTGCATGCCATGGCAATGATATACATAGTGTTTGCGTGGCAATCTAAGAATCCTAGGCAGAAGTGATTGTAAAGAGACACGCAGTTTAAAATTTCATTAAATAAATGGCTATAATACAATCACAAGTCACTCAATGCACTGGAGGCTGAATGTTGCTAAGGAAAATTATGAGCCTCCCCCTGCAAATACCCTTATCTATTGGCAACAGAGAAAAAGCCAGTAGTTTAACAACATCTTTATTCAGCACATGTACTAGACCAGAATAAGGTGATCATTAAATAGTTTAAAACAAAGAAGCTTGCAAAATTTAATAAGCTTCAACAAACCAAGTGGAACAGGGCTAAGAGGCTCTACCAGCTACATCTTGCACTTGCTCCTCTCTTAGGAAACCTTCTGTAGGAGATGGAAGGGCAATCTCCTCCCCAAGAGCTTCCACACAGGATGGATGACGGACAGGTAGCTCCTTCTGCAAAACCCATTTTCTTTATTCTGCACAAGTAGATAATTCAGCTCAAGGGGAAGGGGAAAAAAAAGGCAAAAGAGGAGGTAAAGAAAATGCTTGAATGTTAGAACAGGCAAACTACTGAGCTAGAAAATCTAGATTAAATTAAATATTCCTGCAAATTTGTAATAGAGAAATGAATGGCTCCCATCTGGAAGCTCAGCAAATTAACTTGGATCCTGGTTAAGACGACAGCACCAGAGCCTGCTTCCAGAAATGTAAATATCCAGTGTGCATCTGCAATCCAATCACAGGCTAAAAATATAAGACAACTCAGAGTAGAAATCTGATTTTGTGTCTACCCTCTTAATATGAAATAGAACAATCACTCTCTGTAGACACAGCAATCTGGACTTACCCTTCCTGCTTGGAGAGATCCTGCAAGATGTCTTTTCACCATTCAAGTTTTCAGCTGCTTCTGATTGCATGACCATAGCTTACGTGTTGGGGGCCTGACTGCTCTCCATCACATTCTGCTTCTCCAGCTCCTTTTCCATCCTGCACCCCCAGCTGTTCCACTGTACTGTCCTCAGCTCTCTATTTACACCACTTTATTTCATTCTTATTATTAAGAATATTCCAGCTCCCTGTTCCCTGAGAGGTTTCTCTTTGGCCTTCCAGTAAGAGATTAAGTGCTTTTGTTCTCAGTGCGCAGATGGAGAACTCCACCACAGGCATGAACAAGGTTCAGGACTAAATTTAGCCCTGAAGAGTATAATATCTCTGCCAGTGGGAGAAGTAGACTAGGAAGGCAATTTGGAGCAGGAGCCCGTTTTAGATGCTCCCTGGTGGTACCTACCTCCCTCTAGGCTAGAGAGAGCCTAGGGGGACTAGGCTTAGCTTGTGAGCATCATCCTGAGGGACTTTCTTTTGACGCTACAAAAGGAAGGAAAAGCCATTCCAAGTTAATGTCATCCATATGGTTCGAGCATTGACACTGCAAGGGAAATTTTAGGGTGTTCCACTGCCAGAAGGCATTCATGGAAAAAGGATGATTCTTCGTGGATGAGAGATGGCCTTCTGTGATCACAGCAGGCACAGTTAAGAGTTTTAAACTAAAGAGAAAAACAAACCTCTAGAGAGAGGATAATCAGGAAAATTAGTTAATTCCCACATCTGGTTTTAACAGACAGACAGGGGGATTGTCAGACATAGACAAAAAAAGCACGTAATATCCAAACTTAGGAGAACAAAGAGCATATTAAGATCAACAGCAGCAGATAGGATGGTAGATAATAAGACAGAAATTCACAGATGATGAACAAGAAACAAGATCAAGCATTAACATACTGATACTGGGATACAGGGCAATGAAATGAAAAAGTCAGGAAACAGAAGGAGAAACTGAGGAGGATGGCAGTCATGGCTGGCCTATGGCTGCTGCGGGGTCCGTGCTGCTCGGGCGAAGGAGGGGCACCTGTGCGGGTTGTCCTACACCCTACAGTTTGCATGGGAGTGCAGTGTAGACTGCAAGGTCCACAGTGAGATAAAAGTGCTGAACAGGGTTTATCTTACTGCGGGACTGTAACTTCCCAAAATATTCAACTGAAGAACCTACTATTAATGTTAAGAGCTGACCACAGATATTCCTGGAAGCAGCAGACAGCAGTTGTAATCCTCCAGCTGCTGAACTAGAAAAGAGCGATACTAACTTAGACACTGTAAGTAGCTGTAAGTGCTCACATAAAGTAATTCTGGAGGCGACTGCAACCATGGAGAGGTGGTTTAGGTAAAAGAATACGCTGAAGTGAAGCACAGAAATTCATATTTTCAATTTCCCATAAGCTTCGTTGAATCAAAGGAACTTGGTATGGAAGTCAAATGGACTGAAGTGCTCAATGACATACATGTAAGAAGCTTAGAATATCTTTATGGCAAAGACAAAAAAAAAAAAAAAGAAAAGAAAACGTCAGTAGGGAGATATCTAAGGAATGATTCCCAATGTAACTGGGAAACAATCACCAAAAAATGGATTTTAGGACTAAACTGAGTACCTCTGAGGAATAGAAAAACTGCCCAGCAGAGAGAGTTATGTCACAGAGGTCAGGAAGCAAAGGGGTAAAGAGAAATTGCCAAAGTCAAGCTGAATTAGATCATGCAAATAAAAATAAAGAGCAAAGATCAAAATGTTCTTCAGTGATACAAATGAAAAAAAAAAAAAAAGGCTGAGGAAAGTGACAGACTAGCAGCACTTGGCTGATACATCTTAAGCTGAAAACACAAGAAGGGAGAGGAGCTTTTGCTGTAACTGCATCAGGACAGTGAACAGCAGATGGAAAAAAATAAACCCATAGCGCTGACAAAAATACCCCAAACTATTAAACAGCCCATGAGTAAGTTAAAACTGAAAGTGGGGCAGTTTCTAATCAGGGAACAGCCTCTTAGCAGGGCAAGCACTGGAGAAGGGACCTGTTTGTTTGGGTTGAAAGTCTACTCCCCACTCTCTGCAACAGCATGAGATTGGATTTGGCAATCAACACAGCCTCATGAAACCGGCTATTTTGAAACACGCTGACCACCACCAGCTCACAGAGAAACCTAAACAACAGAATGATGAGAGAGTCTCATGATGCATGGAGAAAACTATTTTAAAAATAAAATTAAATAGGATTAATTGCCACCTGTAGCCTCATCCCTCAGCACCCATAGACAAGACCACTCTTGGTGCTCTCCTTCAGCACGTTCACATCCATTTTCTGCACTCAGCATGCCATCACCCCTCTCTGATCTCCTTCGGTAGGAGCTGCGGCACAGGCTCCCACACCTGGAGGTTTGGAGGTTGATGATTTTTAAACACTGGTCATCAGATCCATTTTGGAACAGGCACCAAAGCTACATCAAGACAACCATACCTGTTGCTGGGTGGGAGCAGTCTGTCTCCTGTTTACTAAAATTTGGTAGCAAATAAATTAAGACTAAAACCAAGCTTTGCTTTGAATAACCTTAATGTAGCACAGATGTCTGCCTGGAATTCACTCCCTAACTTCAGCATCCTGAGCAAAAGAAAACTGCATCGTTTATAAACACTGTCATGACTGTTTCTTCCACCACATGGAATTAGGATAAGGTGATTCATTTACTTGAGAAAGCTGGGATTTAAAAAGTGTGCAGTATGAGCCAGTTTTTAAATCTTCTTGTTTTCCAACGAAAGTGTCACTACTAGAGCTAGGGTTGCCTCTGGGGGATGAGAAAATATTTCCAAGTGCAGAGAAAATATTCCCAACAAGAAGATGTAGCTCTTTCCTAGACCAACACCAATTTCAACAAGCCTACCACTTCAGGTAGCATGGGTGCAATCTGGTTTGTAGCTCCACCAAGCCAGTATTTAACCATACACTCCGTAACTGGCTTTGTGCCTCCAGCTTATTAAGAGTTGAACTCCAAACCTCTGCAACAACAGAATTGCCATCACACAGCCAAGAAAGCACTTATTATTGTCCAGAGTTATTATATTATTAACCAGAACAACTAAAGGAAAAGGTAAGAAGCTACATGAGTAACATCATGACCTATGTCTACCTCCACTGCTGCTCACCAGCTCCCAGCCAGCTCAACTGGGTGTACAACCAAATGTATCATTGCTATTCAAAGTAATGAGAAACAGCTTAACCTCTAACCTGAGGAGATACTCTGAGGACTTCTTGTCAAACAGAAAGGCAATTAAAACCAGCACTAGCACATAGGCAGGTCCATGGCATCAACAGACACCAGAGGATTTTCTGAGTCAGTTGTCTTGATGTAACATGGTACGCAGCTTTATGATTTGTAGCTGTAAAAATGTTAAAAACGTACAAGTTTACAGAACGTATGAGGAACCAAACTGGAGTCTTTTCTGCAGTCTTGCCTTTTCTGTGACAAATCATTGCATTTTAAAGTGCTGAGTCATCTTCCTAAATTCAGCCTCAAATCAGACTGCTCCTTAACTACGCACTGGCAAGGTCTCCCAACACACCATGTAGCCCAGAAGAGACACCTACTGAGAAGAAAACCACGACATAAGCAGGTATTCCCAGTACAAGGACTACTCCACATAGTAAAATCATTGATGAAAATTCTTACATATTCTGCACATGATGCCACCAACTCACAAAGAAGAGAACTTTTGACCTCCCATCAACAAAAGCTCTCAAGCATCGTTATTCACCCGAATTAAGCATGCATCTAAGTGCATGAATAAATCCAGCCAACCCCGTGATAACTTAAGCATATGCCCCAAATAAAATACAAGATTGAATGTTCTTCTGGCTCAGGGCAGGCTTTAAGCCCCTTTCATTATACACTTTTCAGTGTGAGACAGAAGTGCAGCGCTGAAGCAAAGGCATAGGCTGAAAAAGAACCAGGCTACAAATCACAATTTATTTTATCGTTAGTGTCTTATCTTCAAACCAGTCTTACAGGGAAAAAACAGCAGGGAAGAGGCTCAAAAATTGTTTCAAAGATACTACTGCACTTGCTGTCTGCTAGTAGATTAATCATTTAGTTCCCACTTAGTAATAACTGTAATTGTTTTGGAAGACATTTATATTGCAAAATTATACAAGCTTATAGTAAGAGTGAGTCAAGTCAAATCCAACCTTTCTTCATTTTACATTTGCTTTAGACATGTTCTCTCCACAACAGAAAGCACCAACTTCAAGGAAAAAAACCCATCATGTAGATTAAAGTTTATTGATTACCCAGGCAACAATTCCAGCCCAGTTATTTGAGATCTCTCTAAGGGTAAAGAAAGAGATGGTATTTACAGAAACTGCTTCTAATAAGAAAACTTAAAGGCAAGGAAGGCAAACCCAGGAGCAGTAAGTATCAATTTTTATAGATTATAAACAACTGGTTTGCTCTTTTGCTTTTATAATTGCATTCCCCTTTGAAACTACAGTCCTTATACTCTGCCTTCCTCCAGAAACACCCATTGCTAGGCTAGGGTGACCAAAGCTGGGTTATATTCACAGTAATTGTGGGCAAAGCATGTTAAGCCTTGCTTAAGCTCACTTTGATAGGGACGGCCTTAAGTGTACCAGTCTAAGAAAAACCCTGCAACAACCCTCATCATTGAGGGACTATCCTTTTTCCCCTGGTGATTTGAACAGCATGGTTTTGCACAGAGCTCCACAATGAAGGAGTATTTTATATTTCTAAAACAAATTGCAGTGTCCCAAGCAGATAAGCTCACTTCAGAGACTTCACAGAAGACACTGAGCCCAAAGAAATAACTTTTCTTAAAAAAAAAAAAAAAAAAAAGCTACTGCTCCTAAATCCTAAATCCTCCTGACAAGCCACTCTTGCTGAAAGTAATCATGGAGAAGTCTCCCTTGCTGGTTGAGGACCTGAGCCAGCAGGAATTGGGGAATCAACATGGATGGCTGCCCCTCCATGGAGCTTCACATGGTTTTCCGCAGACAGAAGAAACTCACTCCTGCAAATCTAATCCTCATTACGCTCTGTGTTATAGCTGTGGGATGCCAAGAGTGCTGAAAGTTCCCCACACTTGGGGTAAGCAAGGAAACCCAACCACGCAGCTGGTGCAGCTTCTAACAGCGCCCAGCTCTGCAGGTAGCTTCATCATTTGCCTTCATCAGATAAGAAGTACCTGCAGTTCCTCCACTGTGAGAGAAAAGGAGCTGAAGAAAACAAAACAAGAGCAGAAAGCAACTATGGTTTAACGAATCCTCTGAACTGAGCTACAGCTGAGATTGCGCACAAACAGATCTGGGTTTCACAGACAAGCAGCAACTATAGGAGAGGAATTAAGTAAACAGCCATTTGCCAAATATAACTTTCTAAAACAGTTTGTCAGAAAATGGCAACTTTGGTGGAGTGAAGCAATACGATGGAACGGACATTCTCAGAGCATCACGTTTTTATTTAGAGAAGACAAATAGAAAAAAACAAATACATCTTGCAGATGGCCTGTCTCTGAGTGGCCCTGATAAAAGTCTCTGTGCCCTGACTCCAGGCCAGCCACATTCCAGCTCCCACTGCAGACTGCAGAAGCATTAGCAGTAATTAAGAAAAGCCAACAGTAGTGATAAGCCAGACCTCTGTAAAAGAAATACACGCAGCACTGATACAGATTTATTTTTTTTCTTTCACTTTTTTGTGGACTAACATGGTACACTCCTTATAAAGACAATTTCCAAGCAATTCGGTTGTCCCTCCACCCTTGATGCACTGAATCCCAGGTGGGACCCTTGGCATCACTCATCCCAGCAGGTCTCCAGGAGAGCATCAGGGACCTCCTGTGTGGCCACCATGCAGATACTGCTCTTCCAAATCGCCATACAAGTTTCTGAAGTACAGTCTCTAGAAATTTTCTGCGATCTCACAAAAAGCATTGAGAACCACTGATCTAGTCCCATACCTCTTGATTCAAAGACTTTCTTCAAGAATTTCTGCATCCAGCCACCACCTATTTAGCCACCCATTTCAGGAGATATGCAACCCTGACCTAAAAGCCTCCAGAGGATGGAGAATCCACCATAGCCTGAAACAATTTGCTCCAAACAGTGACGTTCTTCCACCATTAAGCAGGCATACAGTGCTCAGCTTTTTGGGGAGAGATAGGATAGGGAAATTTGATCATTTTTGCGTCATCTCCCTCTTCATACCATATATAGCGCAGCTCTCACTTGTGCGGCTCACTGAAAGATTAGTTGTCTTGTTCAGACAGGCAAGGGTAGACCCTTAAGACGGTTAAGTGATTTGGGGCAAGATGATCATCTGTCCCTGCCCTGCCCACAATTAACTGTTCCCTGGCCCTCGCCCATGCTAGGGCTGAGTGCAGCTGGGGGAGAAAGTGAAACGGAGGAGCTGAACTCCTTCCAGCATGACTGGAAGCATCCCTCCTCCCTCAGCTTCCAGGGGTTTAAAGAAAGTTGGCACAAAGGGAGCTGACCCCATCGATGCTCCAGGATCCTGCTCATTTCAGCTAAAGCGCAGTGTTTCAAACAGCAGGGAAATTAAGCAACAGACCTTTTAAGTAAGCTAATAAACTGTTGTGCCTCTATGCTCAGATGGTTGTAAAGAGCATGACAAACTTAAAACAGCCTGCAAATTTCTAAAATTAAACGGTTCTTGGTGTTACAGAGGTCAGCCATCTGTTCAAATGTTCATGTTATTGTCAGCTTAACCTTTCTTCTTCCATTCTCCTCTCCTGACTCAAGCTTATTCCCCAGGAAGAAGAAAACATGGCTGAAGTCACCACAGTTAGTCTCCTCTTCCATTAAGAACTGCCCACAGAAAACACATTTATGGTTAGGACAGACTGTGGAAGCAAAAGATAAAAACAAAGTGGTGGAAAGAAGCAGTAAGTTATCCAGGTCTCACAGGACAGCCAAAACCTGCAGGGAGCCAGGACTTCAGGTGATATTCAGAAGAGAACGTGCCAGGTTGTAAAAGCTGTGGTCCACAACCCTGACATGGCAGGAGAACTCCAGCCCTCCAGCCTGTCCTTCTCAACCTCTGCTCGGTCTTGCACCGCTCCTAGAAAAACTAGAGCATTACAACATCCAACTTTAAACTGTCATCTCATGATATGGAGGGCTTCAAAGTGAAATATGACTGCTCTCAACGGATTTCACATACATTTCTAATGGAACTGTTTGCTTTCAAAAAAAAATAATTAAAAAAAGAAAAATTTTAAATCAGTCTGGAGTTACTCAGCAAGCAAGGCCAGCCCCAGGCTGAAACAGAGCTTATAAGGCGAGAAGTAGGCTCTGAGCTGTGTATGGTATGAAGAGAGATGACACAAAACAACCAAATTCTGCTCTTTGGTATCCTTTCACAGTCTGGGCTATTCTGCTCTCTCCTCTATTTCTTGTAATAAAAGGAGGCGAGGGAAGAAAAACAAACAAACAAACAAAAAGATGAGTAGTTCTGATCAGGCTGAAGGATGAGGGGGACACAGAGACAGAGCCAAAACAAGCTATTTTCAGGAAGAAACCAAGCCCCAGCAGGGGAAAAATAAAAGTTAAAAAGATGTGAAAGTGGGCAGCTGAGAATGAGTTGATCTTCTGCAACTGACAAATGCTCTTGAAATGCCTCTTCAAAGAAACTGGCCAATGCACTTCAGATCACGGCTAGCCCTTGCCTATCAGGACCTCTCTGGCATGAAGGAAAAAGCATTACCTGCATCTCCACACCTCCACCTTTAGGCTGGGAGTGATGGCTTCAAAGGATACAAGGCAACATGGTGCTTTATTGTGTATCATTTTAAACCAGCAGGTTGGAACAAGTTTTGATGGAAATATTTGAATAAAATTCTGTATAACAGAGACATTGTACAGAACTATCTATTGGCTTAAACACAGATGATTTAGATTGAAAAGTGCCCCATACTTGCTTGGAAACCCATCTAGGAACAGGTGTGAATCCTTGGTATTGCAGGTGGCTTAATTCAGGGGAATAACAGTGAATGGATTATCTGGAAACATTGCCATTCATTATTTTCAAACACCTCCAGCTTAAAACTTAGCAAACACTTAACAGCCTGACCTTGGGGATAAATGTAAAAGAAGTGCTACAGCACCAAAACAAAATATTTTCCTTTTTTTTAAAAAAGTCAGTATGACCTGTATTATTTGAAGAATGGTAGCCTAAGGGAATCTGTTTCACTGCAAAACTGTTTAGGCAGCTGCCATCAGTTTAAAAGCCCATTTTTGTTTAATGACTGCAGTTTCACATTCTCCCAATGCCATGCATCATAACTGTCATCCCTAAACCTTAGATTTATGAAAGCATCCAGCAGCATCGTTGTACTCAGGGGTCTGCTGACATTCCTATTATTAAACCACTTCTTGAAGGTTTTGAATTGCATTTAGGCATAATAAGCCCTGGATTCTATGTGGGTGCTGTCACAGGGGTGGTTGCTGCTCTGCTCCCCAGGCTGCCTGGGACTCTAGGCAGGGCCACTGTCACCTGTGACCAGGGCATCTCGCAGCTCACAGGAGGCTGAAGGGAGAAGGATGATAGAGATGAAATGAGAAATAAAACCTAATTTTTTACATTTGTTTAGCTAGAAATAGAACAACTCCCTTGCCTTCACAGGGAGGATTTGGGAGGGATGGAGAACACGGTAAGGCCCACTCTTCTACCAAGTCACACTTTATGCAGGGCATGAAGGAAGCATGTGGCTGGAGAGGAACACAACCACAGAGCTGGTAGATGTCTGGAAACAACCGAAGAACCAGATAGATGGCAAAACCAAATCCAATGAAGACCAAACATTGGTTTTTGGAGGAATGAAAAATGCTGTAGTTGAATCCACTTCACTTTTATTGTAGCATATTCACTACATTTTGTGAGCACACTCACAAAATTGCTGATGAAATCAAAATTGAGACAATTAATTCTCAGGCTTTAGGGTGTAAGACAGCCATCCAGCAAGCAGCTAGCAAAAAAAACCTCTCACACCCTCCTGCGCCAAAGCAGGAACAGAGACATCAGCTGGGATCTCCAGCCCAGTCCTCTTACAACTCTCCAATCCTGTCTGCACTTGAATTGGAGAGTTCAGTTGCAAGGGACCTGCAAAGATCATCTAGTCCAACCGCAGATCCTGATGCTTCATCCCAGACAACACCAAAATCTAAACAAGGGTCTGATGGCCACATCTGCTTTCCCCAGCAATGCAGGACAGCTCTCTGGAAGAGAGCAAGTGAGGTTTTGACTGCAGAGAGACAAGATTTTGTGGTAATCCAAGGGCAGGAGAAGGAAACAAAACTGTCTAGCTTACCTTGGACCATCTTTGCCCACACAAAAACTAGTCTGCACCACACCAACTCCACTGCTGCTCCACTGGAACTTCACCAGAACACCATGCAGGAGGAGGGTGATGTCTGGACACGACAGCAGATGTACATGCAACACTTGGTGATGGTAGGAAAAAAAAAAAAAAAACCAAACAAAACAAAAAAACACACACTCCACACTTCCCCCAAAAAAGCCCCAAATGAAGCTCCTTAAACAAAACCATTAACAAAGCAATGGAGCCCAAGCCCCTGCCCACAACAGGAATGTAGCAGCAAAATGCTCAGACTTGTAAGTCTATGAGTGGTTAGCTAGTTAAATGGTTAACTCTGCTACCACAACACTTGTACACAGACAAAATACATGTTAAGCATAAAAAGGGGTACAATAAATGAGGGTTGTTGTTCTTTTTTAAAAAAACCCAAACACATTAGATGGGTCAAAACCCTCAAAATAGGATGGGGTTTTCAGTCTTCACTTCAAAAACCTTTTAATTAACATTCAGAAATTTTACCCTACCTTCAAGCCTAGCTATTCTCAAATCCAGTGTGCATCCCATTTCAACATTATTCATATATTTTATTATGGCAAAACTTACAATTTATGCTGCTCTACTCTAAATGGCATAATGGAGATTAGACTTCACCAGCTGATTTCCATACATAATTCAATGGCTTGTGGTCACCAGGGAACAGGACTGAAAGCCTTTGCAAGATGCCAGCTGTAGTGCTGCACTCTCAAACCTACAGCATCTTCTCACCCCTTCAATGGACGTGCTGGGCTGCCCATGCCAAACTGCAGAGCATCCAGCCACTATCACTGACTTTTTTTTTTTCCACGTAAGGTACAGATCAAGTAGTTATTGGAAGTTACTCTGCTTTCCTCATAATTAAGGCGAAAGCTGTAAAAATTCCCATCGTTAAATGTCTACCTCATTTCAAATGAAGGCTTGAAGGGGATGGAAATGCTCATTCACATTTTTAGCAGGCCAATGCTCCGTGTGTTCATACCCACACAACTGGAGACCACACTTGAGACAGCCACAGCTGCTGGTGGTAGTGTTCCCACCAGGATCCTGGTGCCTTTGGGTGCCATGAGCCAATTAGAGCAATTAAGCTGCTCGCCAGCCAGGCCGCCCTGGGATGCAGAGCCCAGGAGGATGCCCACATCGAGCTGCTCTATCAGCACTCCTCCTGTCAACCACTGCCTCTCCTTCCAAATGGCAACGAGGGCAGAAAGATGCCCAGAAACTCCCTCAAAGAGACAGTGCTGCATCCCCTGCTCTGAAGCAGCCCCCCATCCCATCAAATCCTGGAGGTAGGAAGTTTAGGGGTGGGTGATGTCCTTCCTACTGTGCTCCCCAGAAAGAAGGCTGCATCCAAACTGCTTATGGGAAACGATCCCCAGCCCACTAACATTTCTAGGCAATTCCTAAAGCAACAACGCGATGTTTTGAAGCCATTTTTGCACCCACAGGTAAAACCAAACCATGCAGACTTTGAGTGGTAACTCCTCTGAGACCCACTGCAAAGGAAACTAATTTTGATCGACTTCCTATTTGCCCCAACTGAGGAAAATCACTCCTCGCTTCTCATCACATTCCCTTTCCAAGAAAGGCCATGTTTTTTTATCCTCCCCCTCTGGAAATGCAATGGTTGGCAGTCCACTGGACCCGCAGGGATCCAGCTGGACAGACATGCTGTCTGTAGATATCTCTGACTGCACCCCTCAGCCAACCTCAACCCTAAGGTGTACATTTATTTTTGCTTTATCAGGGCACCAAGCTGCTGCATGTTGATAAGGAGGAGAGGAACAAGAAAAGGATCCACACCAAATTACCACAGTTTATTTATTGAGAGAGGCGGAACCTGATATAAAAGCCAGCAAGGTGGAGGGACACAAGTGCTGGTATGATGCCCATGGGAGGTCTCATTTGCTTGAATTAGATGACTCCTCAAGGGCCCAGCTGGATGACACTCACCGCATTCCCTCAGTGGTTGCCCAAGTGACTCCACCGACATCCAAGTAAATCCCCAAACCCGCTTCCCTCTTACACCAAAGCTCCCCACTTACAGCAAAGCTTCCCCCAACAAGTACCAAGTCTCTGACCATAAGCCAAGGCACCTCTTATTTTATTCCAAACCTGGCCAACATGATAGAGGTCACATGAAAATTACAAATTTAACAACTCACTGTAGAGGAAACGGGGAAAAAAAGTGTTGAGCTCATGACTAATCTTTGCAGTTCTTGCTATAGGCAAGATTTGTACAGCTGTGTTGATTTTTTTATAAAAATAGTAGATCGTATTACCCCCATGCTGCAAGACCAAAGATTCACAATGATACCTTAATACAGCTTAAATAAAAATAGCACTACCTGAGTCAATCTGAGCATGATAATGCTTTGTTATCCCACACTATTAGAGGATGAACAGTTGTATAGCAGTGAATCAACACAAGATACTTGCATTATACATTCATGCTATATAGCAATGTCTATACAAAATGTAGAAGGCAGGTAGTGTTTGTAGGAGGCACCATACAGGATGGGGAAAACCAGCACTATTATAGAATAAACCAAAACTGGTACCCCACTACCTTTCAGCTTAGAAATCTTGGCTAATAACTTACGTTTTTAAAAGCAAAGCCTGCTTTTAAATTTTCCTCACCACTGTAAAGAATTAATGAAAAAGTCTGAATTTTAGAAGTTTTTGAAAATCCCAAGGCCTGTGAGCATCCAGGCAGAAGATTCATTCATAAAAACAAATACAGATGAACAGCAGTGCTGCACATACTTTTTTTTTTTAATATCCTTGAGTGAGCAGTGTATATGAAAAGCAAATGTGCAATACAACACAGAAAAGCCTCAACAGTGAAAATACTAATAAAAACTATTTATAAAAAAAATGCGGAAGTCAGACTCAAATAGTAATTTTTAAACGTGGTAAGGAAGAAAAATGCAGGTTTTGATTAGTGACACATTAAACCACAATAAATTCTTCTTAATTACTTCATTACATAAGCCACTCACACAAGGTACTTCACTTGCTATTGTGCTTCCCGTTTGTTCTTTTTTAAGACACATTTTCCAACTAATTGCACTTTTTTTCCCCCACTGCAGTATATATGGCAGACATCTGGCCCTCGAAGCTTCCTCCAGAGGGTTTTAGCAGACTGTGGGGAAAGGTAACAACACTGAAAGGTCTTCCTTTCCCCAACAGGATTTGAATCCTCACACCAGGAGTTTTTCCAAGGCTGTAGCACAGAGGATTCCCACGGAAAGGGGAAAACAGCCTCAAATTCCCCCTTGTCTTGCCTGCTCCCTCCTCCTCCTCCTCCTCCTCCTCTTCCACCCTGGTGCTCAGCCCGGCTCTGCTGCTGGTTTTTCCTCCCCACAGAACCCAGACACTCACAGGGAGGGTGACCCCATGGGACTCTGGATATGAGGACAAGGGTGGGCTGTGGGGAAGCCAGGGAGATGCTGGCAGGGACAGTAGAGGAGAAGCTGTGCCAGGAGGCACCAGTACTCGGGGATAAGGACATCCCGGTGAGGAGGGATGTCCTAGTGATGGAGAAAGTCCCAGAGCCAGGCCATGGGGAGGGGCCCGTGGCCCTGCTCCATGCACAGAAGTATTTCCAAAAATGCGCAGCACTAATGATAAGAGCATTCCCTGATTTCCATGCCAAGCCACGGGTGGTCCTGAGGTATCTCCAGGAGCCCAACCCTCCGGTACTCCATGCGTCCTCCCATTCAAGGGGAGTGACCTTCCCTAGAAAATAAAGGCTGCACATGTTTCAGCTCAGTTGTCAGTTTAAAAACAAATGTTTCTCAAAGCCAGTTTGTCAGGACAGGTCTGTCAGTCTTTCGCTGCAAAGTTTCACTTCAAAATTCAAGTCCTGGATGTTGCATCAATGCACACCAGCTCTGGACCAGAGAAGCAAGGGGCCCTGTTCCAGCCAGAGCCCTGTATCCATGCAAGCAACAGGCAGTTTCTGCTGTTGTTCATGGCATTTCACGTCCCATCCTCTGCCTTCCCTGGCCATGGGCTGCAGCCACTCCCGTGCTCCTCCAAAACGGCACAGAGGCTATGGCAATGCCACCCCTGCGGCCCCACTGCATCACACCCGGGACCGAGACGGCCCCTCACACCCACGTCACGTCTCTGACCTCCCAGCACAGCCACCCCAGCAGCACCCCAAAACACGGGAGACCCCCGCACAGCTGCCGATGTGGCCATCCTGCCCAGGGCGCGTCTCCCACCGTGTGTCTGGCTCCCCGGTCTCCGCTGCTCAGAGCTGCTTATGTGCTTACAGGCAGAAACACGGGTAAGCAGCTTGCTCTGTCAGAGCCTGCGGTACCCCATCAGGAGAGCACCCAAGTGCCTGGTCCCCCCTTCCCCAGCCAGCACCCTCACCTCCAGATGTGCTCAGCTAGGGTAAAATTCAAGATACTTTCAGGCACTTTCACATATATTTTGTTTTCATGATGCTACACTTTGCTCTGAAGCCACTCGTGTGCCGCTAGCCACACATTACATTTTGAAAAACGCCGAGCTGGCTCAGCACTGGTCTGCCTTCAAGTCTGTTTCTTACTGTATGTTAAATACGAACTGACACAGCCCAACCACCATGAGGCTGCATACAGCAACTTACACTCTGAAGATGTACCTTCACAGTGGTACTGATCATCTATTGGAATACAGGACAGACCCAAATTTGAAAAGGTGAGAAGGAATACAGACCACTGAAGCAGGAAAAATGTGATTTATAGACACCTGACACCTCTAAACTTTGTTTGCAGAAGTGCATCGGGAGCCCAAGTTTCCCCAAAAGACCACAGGACCTTCATGCTTTTAAAAGCACTAATCAAAGGGACTACCCCAGGAGAAAAAAACATTATCTACGGCAAGCACAGGCTGGAGTATTAATCAGGTTTTTTTTCTACTTATAACCTGTTTGGGTGTTACCTGAAACAATAAGAAAAGAAAATCCAATTCTAAGTACAATTTAAACTGACAGTTTAAAATTGCCTGGCCTTTACACACATGGCATTACAGTCACCAACCCCATAGTGCCTTCTGCCCTTGGGAAAAGAGCTTGATTCATCTTTCAACATCTCAGAAATATCAACTGATGATTCAGGTCCCAATATAGCAATTATCAGTACAAACAGCATGCAGGTTTATAATACAGATCAAATCATAGCTGCAGGGCTGAGGGAGAGGAAGGGTTCATAAGCTATTACTCACAAGAGCATTTTGGCAAAAGGCACACAAGATTCATAGTTTGGCCTTATAAGACTCATGGTTTAGGGACATAAGCCTTAGTCAGAAGAATCGTCTGAGGTTAAATTAGCTCCCCTTACACAGAAAACATGGATAACACAGTTTATTAAGTAGGGGATGTTTTCACTGATGAAAGACGTTAACTGGTGACATATACATTTAAGGGGCATTAAATAAGACTATTATAAATGTTAACTAAACATTTTCTGGCCAAAATGAAGACATGTTTAAGGTGGACATAAGCACAGTATAACACACCAAACCCCACCATCCTCCCCTGCCCTGACAAGAAACAAGTGAATATAGCTACATTTCAGCTATACAGACACTTCATATCAACCCGGGGCCATCTGTAACAAAAGACACCTTATCTATGGAAAATACATTGATTTGGAAGATGGAGAAGACCATTAGAGATTTGGGACATTCCGTTGTAGTTCATTAGTCAGTCTGAACACACAAGAGCTCTAATAGTTTGTATCCTGTGCACGAGGGAAATGCAAGTAAAGAATAAACTTCCTGAGCAATTAATGGGTAATGATATAATTTGGTTAATCTCATTAGAAAGAAATCTAGAATTGAAAGAGGAAACAGGGTACATATTTCTCTAGAAACAATGAAAACAAACAGCAAAGGGTGCTACAGAGCAAAGTCTTGGCTGGCACTCACCGGAAGATATCGGCTCTACCAAAGGAAAAGAAATTGCACTGATTTACATCAGCGTAAGAGGTGGCTCTCTGACTGCAACACCACATCATCAGCATTTCTTAGCTATCTCCTTCTCCTGCGGCTCTTTACTGATTTAGTGTTTTGCTTACTTACAAACAAGGACCCAATGAAGTGCATAGAAATAAAAGACATGCAAGTCTTGGGTGCAGGCAGAACAAAGTCAGTCACATGCGGCAGAGATTAGCATGAGTTATGCAACTCATTTAACCCTCTGGAAGTTTCATTCCTTTAGATTAACAGAGACAGAGCAGAAATAAAAAAAAAAAAAAAAAAAACAACTAAGGTTGCTCTCTGACACTGAAAACACTTTGCCCCACTGGACAATGTAAACTTTTACTAAAAAAGACAGTGCAATTTGTACATGGTTTCTCTAAAGTCAAATAATTTTAAAAATATAACATTTCACTAATCCAGTCTCAGGCAATTCACTCTGGTGCAAAGGTAAGTCTTAACATTTTGATGCCAAACCCCTACTCAAAGATAAGCCTTGCCAGCTTTAAAGTTTGCCACAAGCTCAGCAAATGCAAACTTCTGCACTCAATGCAGAACAAAACCCAGCACTTCTATTTTCTATTACTAATTTAATTTTTCTGTTACCTATTTAAAGAGTGCCTTGAAAGGAGCAGGCTCTGGAAAGTACTCACCACCTATCTTGGAACCTCTTCAGAGAAAGTCCACGGGGCTCAATTGCCTGGAGGAGAAGACACAGATCAAATATACTTTACATTACAGCTTTCTTCTAAGTGACAACCTTCCCACTTTTTGGCCTCCCCTGTAAAAACCAATTTTCCCAGCTGAGAAAAAAATCAGAAGTAGTCTAAACATGCAAAAACTCCACTCCAGTTCTTACCGTACACTGAGAAACAACTTTGTTGCCTGCATTTGCATTTTATTATTTGTCCTGAAATAGAAAACAGCTCCCATGCCGAAAAATGCTTGTCTCGAATTCAGACAGCAAATTTTTCTGGCACTCAAAAATCTGCTGAAACCACCCTTCCTACTTTAAAACTTTTTTGTAAAACTCATCTTTCAAAATAAGCAAATATCAAGTTCAGATTCAGAAGGTGTGCTTGGCTTATACCTCAAAATATTACTATGCCAAGTTCTAAAAACAGGAAAAAGAGAAAGTATGAGAGAGACCATTTCAAGTTTTCTGACATCATTAAGCATTGCTCTGAAAGGTTAGAATTCACTTCTTTTTCCATCGAGCATACTTCTTGAGAAAGCAGAGTAAAATAATTTGCATCCCTTCAGCATCTGCCAGCTGTGAATCCTGAGGGTTCATCAGCACTTAAGGAGTCACAGACGAGAGCACCAGGAGCCAGCTCACCTGCTCCTATGATTCCTAATCTCCCAAAATCTGTGGATTAGAAGAGCAAAAACAAGTGACTTGCCCCGATTCCCACCCCCCCACAGAGCTGACCATGATTTCTCCCACCACAGAGGCCAGGCACAGCTGGGAAGCATTCATCTCCTCCAGCCCAACATCTCCAGCCCCACCACACCAACTTCTTTCCAGCCAGGCCCTTGTCTGACCCAGTAACCTCGTAACTTCTGCAGACAAAATCCCATCAGATTTGGACCCTATTCCCAAGAGCCTCCAGCCCACCTGTAACACACACATTTGGTCTGCCCAATGCAAAACCCCAGCCACAGAGATCCCAGACATTACCAAAGCCTCCCAACAGTTCAGAGATTTCTCTCAACAGGGCAGAAGTTTCATATTTCTCCCTTCGCAGCAGTCTTCGAGAGACTGCAAACCCACTGTGCCAATTCTTCACCTTCTCTCCAGACCAAACTTCTCACTCCTTCCCATCTTTCCTCTTGGGTCCTGTTCTTCAGATACCCACTAGCCTCTCTCATTTTCTCCACAACTTCCCCCAAACGCAGTGCCCCACGTTGGCTTCAGTATTCCAGTGATACCAAAGCACCAGGAGATGCAACACAGGACACAGCAAGTCCATCCTCCTGTTTACAGAAGACTGTGTCTGTTGCTGTTGGAGCAGGATGATGCTGGCAAAATGGTGCGTGACCCACCATAATCCCAAAACGTTTTTCAGCGGAGCCCCTCCAACCACCCATAGGTAGTCTGTACAGACAATTCATTCACCAGCAATAATTGCAAGCCCACGTTAATGCCTTCAGCTGGGAATGATGGACCCTCCAAGCTAATTTTCTGGTTTTGTCGAAAGCTATTTGAAAACCTATTCCCTCCTCCCAAGCGCTTGTAACCTCCCCTAGTTTGGTGGTACTAGTTGAGCCTGAACCAGTATTTTATCAAATGCATCAACTACAATGACCCAAGCCACCAGGTCCACCTCTGGAAATCCCCACCCAATACTTCTAAGCTTGACGACATTCTGGAGCTAAGCCTGGATCATGGTTAGCAAACTTACATTGCATCATCTGTAAGGCAAAAGTTTCACCAAAATTTCTTTCCCCTATCTTTCTATTTCCTTCTGAGAATATTAAAACAGTGCCAAAAACTTGACTAGGATTGAAGTATATCATATCATCTGCTTTCCTTCTATCCACAAGGCCTCTTACCCTGCTGTAGAAGGAAATTAGGATGTCTGACATGACTTGTTCCAGACTAGTCTGTGCTGACAGTTGCTCATAAGCACCCAGAAGATGCCTAGGTGGGAAATAATTTATTAACTTCCAGAAAAATACTGTAATAAAAGTCAGACTGATTGTACTGAAATTCCATCTCGTCCTTTTAAAAAAATTTAGCGCTATATTTTTTGCTTTTTAATTGTTATGAAAACCTCACAAATTCTCCACAGGTTTTCAAAAATAATCACCTAGAAGAAATTGAAAAGAACCGAAGAGTCAAGCAGCCAGATGAAACCCAGCTCCTTCTACAAATCATGAGAGCAAGAGAAGTGTCACGGCAGTGAGGTCAGGGCATCCCACCCTGCTGGGGGGTCACCAGCCAGCCCCTTCATGTGCCCTCTTCCCTCATCACTGGTGCTGCCAGTTGACTGTGTTTTACTGAAGACCGACCCTGCCACATGCATCCTCCTAACACCTGGGGGTTGTTTTAAACAAATACTTTCCTAAGACCCAGAGAACCTGGAAGAAAAGGGGCTTTCTCTTTTTCTTTATTTTATGTGAGTGATCCTGAAATGGTTCTTTTCCTGTTTTACCCCGGTACCTTCCCTCGTCAATTCACTACAACAGCTTTCTGCTCACAGGAAGTAAGATCCAAGACTCCATGAAATTTTCTATTACCCTTGAGATCCCCAGGCAGGCGCTCACAAATGTTGCAACCTGGCAGCAATACAAGCATTTAAACAAGTCATTTTAGTGTCAACATCTTTTTAGGAAGAGAACCTAGTATCCTCATTCTATACAGGGATAGATGTTACCTCCCCAAGATCCCAACCTAATGGAAAGGCAAGATAAGGATTGAACCCGGTCAACAGCAAAATAAGAAATACGACGCAGAAGGCTCTTCTGATTTCTCTTCTGTGTTGCTGGTACAAAACCGTTGTGCTTTCTGCATTCAAAAACATTACAGAATAGTGCAAGACTATTTGGCTGTATTTATAGTTTCAAAATAAATGGCATTTCCCAGTCCTTGGCTAGATTCTGGCATCCCAAAAGACTTCTGGAAAAAAATGGCTAAATTCTTATAATCATACAAAACCTTTGCTCCAACCTGATGGAGCAGAGGGTAACCAGACAGCACATATTAATCTCTATGTCAATAGCACATGAAGCATTTAAATCCACTGCCAATTAAAAGTGAGGTATAATGGAATTAGCAGAAGCAACTTATGACAGAAATACAATTACAAAGCAGAATTAAAGGAAGAGATGTCAGTAACTTTTAAGGCTGGGCAGGAAGAGGTGAGTGCATCAATCGACTATTTTCAGAGCTGCTAGTAAAAAGCTTAAGGAGGAAACTGCTCCAAATAATCATTTGTAAAGAGCCTCCTTATAAATAGAGGATTCGTCGATGGACAAGAGAAACCAAGGTGAGAAGCGTTTTTTTTCATGCTTTGACCTATCCGGCAGGAGTAAAACTCCCTCCCAACGGTCAGGCAACACCCACCCCTGCCTCCCCCACAGGCACTGCAGCTCTGCCACGTCCTGCAGCATCCTCAGACCTGCCTTAGCTTGCACTGAAACTGTTGCAGACACCTTTATTTTCCTTCTGTCTTGTTTTCCAAAGTGATTTTAGCCCCATTCCTTTGCTTTGAGTCATAAACATTATATATTAAGTAGATTTCTTTCTACATGATGGAGAAGCCTCAAGTGTTGTGGACGCTTTTCTTCCTTTAATGACCACTATTTTACCCTGCCTTGTTCTAGCCTCCATTTGTTCCCCGTTGGCTGATACTATCCTTGATCAATCTCGATGACGATTACCAATAAGGCCCTCCCACACCTCGAAGATTCAGCTTTCATAACTGCATTAAGACAAATCAATACTGTTATTAATGTTGCTATGTTTGTGTATGGTGTGACCTGTCTGCAAACACTGTATGCAGCAGTGGAGATAACCCCGAGAACTACATGAGGTCTCTGCTCTCTCTTATTTGCAATTTCTTTTCCAACTAGACTCTGCCATTTTATAAAAACATGATGGGTTTTTTTTCATTTTTTCTTACAAATGCAAACTGGTGGGGGCTTGTAGGTCATTCAGTTTTGCAGTCCCCTTTACATGTGGGTAGCAACAGTCCATAGACAGCTAAGAAACTAACTGTTCTGTCACTTGCTACGCAGTCAGGCTAGATCACTGTTGTATGTCCCTTCCAACTGAACTATTCTATTCTATTCTATTCTATTCTATTCTATTCTATTCTATTCTATTCTATTCTAATTTTCCTCCAGTCTCCCCCAGCCAGCCAGCTCACCACCCACCACCGTACCTCACCTTTGGCTGTTGCACTTCTACGCATGCTTGTGGATGCATCCAGACTGCATGTGTAGCCATGCCAGCACTCATGTCGGCTGACAAACGGCTCTGGAGTAGGTCTACCCACCCCTTCTTTCATAGCACAGTCTCTTCCCACTCACCTCTCACCCGCTTTCTGCTCCTCACCTTTCACACCAGGTCTGTAAGCCACCACACTCGGAGCCCACCCAGCAGCTTTGAGAGATCCCACCTCGACATATAATTCAACCCACAGTGCAAGGAAACTCACAGAGGACTCTATCCTTCAGGTTTGTCTTCTTTAAGGCCCTTACATCCCCAAGGAGCCGTCAGTCAGTCAGTTCACCCTGCCCATCAAAGGACTGTCACTACTCATGCTCACTCCCAGCCTGCCTAAGTCCTCGGGATCATCTGCACGGCCCGGTGTGGCTCAGAGCCCAGATGCCACCGCAGCCCAGCACAGGCTCGCTGCCCTCGGCTCCCGGACAGGTTACCTGCCCAAGCCAGGACACTAGCCCATACCAAGCTCCAGGGTGCTAAAACTAGAGATTTAGACATCGGCTAATGTAAAAGCTAATTCAAGTGTTCTCCTCAATACCTTGCTATGGCTGCGGTTCAGATACACCTCAGGCTGTGTGTTCCAGGAGGGGCTAGTACTGCTCAGAGCTATTTCTGTTGTGTTAACAGAATAAACTGCTGCCCCTCCTCCCTCTGCCTTCAATACTGCTAGCAGCACCTCTCCCATTATCACTTCACCTAAGCAATGTGCTTGCAGCACCCTCAGAAATGTATTATAATCCAACCACTGCAATGGGAAACCTATGTACGGAGACCCTGCAGCCTCCCTAGGAACATCTTAGGAGGCATAAGGTGAAGTCAGAGTGAATGTAGCTCCCTTGAGCCCTGGGCCATCAGCCGAGCCACAAGTGCATCAGCTGTGGTAGCAGACAGGAGATACGTCCTAGACCTGCTTTGAGCTGTCACCACATCCACAACTACAGTGAATCTGAACTTGAATGCTTCAAACTGGACATATGTATCAAGATGGTCCCACAGCCCAGAAACTCTCGATGAAAGCTCCTGGCAGTCACCGTAGCAGAGCACCACTTCTCACACATATGACTGTAACCAGGCGGCTGCCAGAGTGTGAAGGAAACACCAAACACCAACAGTATCAGGAAACAGCAACAGGGAGGAGTTCAAAACATTCCTCAGAGGCCATGCTTGCTCATTTAGTGCACCTCCTGCACCTATTGACAGAACAGGCTCCCAGGCTACTTTGATTTCTCATGCTGTAAAGCAGCCTGCATTTTCAGGTGTCCAACTCCTGCCAGTTCTCTGCCTTCAGGCTTTGTCCCTCTGCTGTTATTTTGGACAATTTTCCAACACAAATTTTTTCAACCTGAAGCCTGTTCATCATCAGCAGTACTTACACCTGTTTGTGAAGCCATGCTGACACTGCTTGGTGAATTTAACCCGTAAGTGAGGTGAAATGCAAAGCCAGGTCCACCTCTCAGCAGAGAAGACAGAACAAAGAATGGTGGATATTGTACCATTTAAAAACAAACAAGCAAACAAACACACACAAACAAACAGGGAGAGTGGGACTGCTGGGTGTTGCAGGTATGGTGGTGTAATCTCTGCCCTGGCAGAAGGTTGTTTTCCTTTGGTTTCCCTTGGAACTCAGGTCTATCAGGTAAGTCAACAAGTCCTGAGAGCACAAGATGTTTGCTTGGGTGCTTAAATGTAAACTCTCCAAGTAAGAGACCTATGTCTCCATCTGGAAGACTGTTGTGCTCCTACTCAAGCAGGAATGTCACACCTTAGCTGTAAGACATCAGAGCTGGGCTCTCATAAGTCACAGAAATCCTATCAAATGAACACATCTATCCCCTCAATTTTTACTGTGGGACTTTATGAAACACGTCAGCCTGTCCCAAACATCTTCACTGCATGATTGCCGTGCTGGAGCATTCTTTACACCACGGAAACACTTGGAGTACAAGCCGAAAAGCTTGGACTTAAATTAGTAGAATACTAGGTCTACAGTGAATAACTGTTGTTCCACATCTAGAAAAACCTTACTCTGAACATCCTTGAAGGTTTATTTATTGAACAAATCTGCAATGTAGCAGTTAAACCATTGACTGGAGACCAGTCTGAAGTGTGTGGTGCAGGAATCTTATATCTGGCTGATGCTATCATAACACAAACAGGTACCCCTGCCAGATTCGGGGGAACAACGAGGAAAACAACAGAAACCAGAAGAAGCCCATGCAAACGAGAAACCTGCACGCCAACAAGGCCTATCTTGAAATACATCGTGAGCTACACCACCACCAATTCATCTCGGTGGAGGCAGATGCAATTCCTCTGCCTTTGGAGGAGCTCTGCTCACTTCAGTCCAAAGCTGCAAACTGTATTTCTGCGTTACATGTCAGTTTTGGCTCCAGTCCCTCCTGCTTAACAGACCCTCTCACAAGTTGGCTGATAACCTGTGGCCACTGAGGATGACCATGCCATGATGCCCTGCTTCAGAAAGGTGAGGAAGCTGTATAAACATCTCCTCTGCCCAATTCAGTGAGTAATTAATATCTGCAGTCCTTAGCAGAGTTTGACACCAGCAAAGATATTTGGCTTATTAAACACACCTCAAACTTGGGTTCCACAAAAGCCGCTAAAAGGAAACCATAACAGTGTAAGGAAGCTTTACAGATTGAAGGGTAAGCAATGGCTTTTTCAGAACAGCACTAGGACTAAGACTACAAGCCAAGCTGGGTAAGTTGATGTTATCACAGAATTGATTGCCAAAGTAAGCTGTATAAGCTCACGTACTGCAATAAATTCCCCTAGAAGTTGCATGCATATGAAAGAAGGATAAGAAGGTATGGAAATTCAAAGACTCTGCTGACTAAATGTGTTACATTTTATTTAATCTAATTTATAGTGTCAGAACAACATGAATTATTTTCACTTAAATACTTTCCTTCACTGAACTGCAGGGTTGTTTTGGTGTTTTGTTTTGTTTTTTCCCAAAAAGACTACTGACAAATGCCACATACTGCCTGGCCTGACACACAAACGATCAGCCTACAGTTAAGAAGGATACAGGCAGTTGGGGACAGAACAGTGACAGTTATTTACTCTATTTCCTCTTTTAAACTTTTTTCCAATACAATTAACTAAATTACGTCCTTACACATTCATTGTCCAGGAAGTTTCTCTCTTCCCCTTTTTAGCCTCCTTTTCAGTTGCATTTCCCTGCTTCACAGGATGCTCTAAACTAAACATTACATTCAAATTACACAATAAAGATTTGGGAGGGATGGAGCGAATAAGGAAGGTCACGGGAAGGGAGGCATCTGCTAAAATAAGATTTGCTAAGCAGCTACGCAGGACATAGTGTCCACTGCTGTTTATTAAAGAAGACTGCAAATTTCTATCAGCTAAGATACCAGGCGGAGGGATGTAACAGAGCAGTAGTTGAAAGAGTTCAAAAACTTTCCAAGGACTGAATAAAGCCTGAATTGATTCAAAACCAAATAACAGTGATAAATGCTGTTATGGCACAGCCAAGGTGCCTCATATAACCTTAACTCTCTCTACATATTGAGGCTATTTTACGCTACATAAAACCACACTCCAGCTATAGAATATGCAGTAGCATTTACATGGAGTTTATCACAAACTAATGCTCCCAGGCAGATCATTTACTAGTCTACAAAAATTTACACCTTCTCATCTTTATAATTATACGTGGAAACCCATCTTGAAAGCAAAGCAAAAACCAGATGCACCGGTGTCTTGTTCACCCCCAGAGAGTTGGAAAAGCAACAGTAAGAGCACAACTTCCTGCACACATCAATCACGGCTTTAGAGACTGTAAAATATCAACCGCAGGTGACAAAGATTTTTCCAGGCAGTGAGGTCTTCCCTGCTCTGACAGGACAGGCTGCTGCTCCCCCGCGGGCAGCCCTCCCACAGCCCACAGCTTACCCTTGGCACAGGCTGTCCCAGCACAACCAGGGGATGCGGAGATGGGGTTCAGCCAGCAGCGGGGCTGTCTGAAACCCAGCCAGGCGAACCCCTCCTCGGGAGCCGCAGGGACGCTCAGGTGGCAGCACTGGAAGTCCTCTCCTCTTTGTATTTAGTGGGAGCCACGACCTGCGTGAAACCAGGCACCTGGAGAAGACTGATGGGTGACCACCCCGAAGTCTATGCTTTGGGATGTCACTGTTGCTACTCCGGTTAGGGATTTTTCCCTCTCCTTCCACTGCTGACTGACATCAAGAAATAGATTTAAACGGAAGCTGATAATGGGAAGCAGGAGCCTGGCATCTCCCTGGCTTGATGTGGATAGGAGGGTGAGCTGGGGGAGGAGAGGAGACAAGCACTGGGATGTCACAAAAGCTGTCACAGGCAGAGGTGGCACCAGTGCCCAGCCCCAAGGAGCTCAGCCTGTGGCACCGCTCTACCCCAGCATCTGCACATCTTCCTTGGGTCAGTGTCCACCCAAACACCGGGCATGAGACAGCAAATGTGTTTGCATGGAAAGCGGAAGGCACAATGCTTTACCCCTCGTGATATTTAAAAGCCACTGATAGTTCGTCTTTCTGTCTAATGACTGTTACACTGGAACGCACGCTCGTTACGAGCCCCTGAGCAGACATTAATATTCAGTAGTCAGCCTGGCCTTTTGCATGCATACAGCTCAAGAATATTAAAACTTCCCCTAGAATGCTTCTACAATGTTTTCATGAAACTGAGCAAGCAATGCAGAGCATTTTTGTTAGAAACATGCTCCCCACCAAGCACAAAAAGCCATCAAGCCCATTAATGAGGAATACAAGACCCCAGCATCAGCCACAGTTACCAAGCATCTGAAAACAAAGCTTGGCACCAAGATGCAGCTAACATTCCAACACAAATGGGAATGGCCAACACCTGACTGGGAAGCTCCTGGTACCCAGAAGACAATGGCTAAGCCAACTGCTGAGAAAAATCCTTGAACATGCCCTGCAACAAACCAGAGCTCTGGAAACGGCCTGCAAGGGCACCTTCAGTGCCAAACCATGCCTTCTGAATTACACACGTAAATATGAGCACTCAGTAAATTCACTTGTTTCTGGTGCTATCAGTTCATAACAGCTTGGCTCACTTAAGGGACAGGACTTCTGGAAAGGTGCAGCGCACACCTTGCAAACAGCCTGCCAACAGTCCCCATCGGGGGTGGTAAAAGACACAGGCAAACACCCGGAGATCTGAAAGAAGAGAAGTCGCAGCCGGTGTGGCTGAGAAGCTCAGATCTGGCAAAACCCATGTGCAAAAGCCATTTTGTCAGAAGAGAGACCCCCTCCTGTGACAGGCACAGCATTTGCTTTGGTTCTCCGCTCTAGAGGATCCTCAGTGATGGGATTTTCTCCTGTAAAGACTCCTCTCCTTCTGCCGGCTGGCAGGGAGACGTTACTGGAGTCGCAGATTCTTCCTCCGGCAGCCACAAGCTGCTTTGGAGGGCTGTTCGCGATCACAACAGGATAAGACAGATTCTTTGCTCCTTTGCAAACTGACACCAGGGTCAGGAGGTTTCCCACGGGGACAAGCCTGTCTGGGCAAGTCAGCCACAGGTTCAGGACACCCTTAAGGACATGGGAGAGGAAGACTAGAGGATGAATTAAAAATTAAGAGTGGTCTTCCCTCACTTTGTTTACCTCCTGAGAAAAACACCGCTCTTAGTAACAAAACTTTAGGGCCAGATTTAGGAATGAATGCCATTTTAAGAAGCATGACATGAGCAGAACAGAAAGTTACAGCTGCGGCCTACAGAGCTCATTCTCATTTGCTTTCAGACCATTACCACAGCTCCAATTACCCTCAGCTGGAATGAAATCCAATTTCCATTTAAAAAAAAAAAAAAAAAAAAAAAATCTTCTGATGAGTCTTCTGACACGTCTTCTGACCTACCTAGAGAGCTCCTGACTGACCCAGGCAGAGCTGTGGCTCCTGGGACAAGCCTGGCGTGGAGGACCTCGGCACCCCCAGGCTCACACTGCTCCCTGGGGGTACAGGAGGGCATGCAGCGACCAAACTCCTGTCCTGACAACCTGGGAAGGGGCCACAGCCACCACTGAGGGTACAGCACCCAGCAAACCCACCCAGTCAGTGAATTACCAACAGCAAGGCAGCCAACTGAAATGAAAAGGTCTCCCACAGCTGATTTCACTGGCTTTGCTCCATGTCAAACCTAAGGCCAGGGGAATCATTTCCCCCAGGACTTGGGGGAAAGCAGGCTCCTTATACCACAGACAGGCTTGGCCTGCCAACCTCCACTGGATGTAACCATCCAGGCTTCCCTGCACAAAGCGAGGAGAGAGGTTGGACACAGGCACATGCTTGTTCCCATTTAAATTGTTCTGGCTTTCAGAGACTGGTCACAAAAAGGTGACTGTCAAATATCTGCATTTCCAACCTCCGTTTTATTTTGCCTAAGTGTCTCCTCTAACAAACTCTTATACACAGGAGCACCCATTTTCTAGAAAGCCCCCCCAGAATCCCTCTGAAGCAAAGCTGACACACATGAACCTAAGAGCAATAAAACTGAGTCTAGCAAAAATCAAAGTAATATCTAATCACAGAGGGTCTTTTATGCTGACTCTGATTTCTCCTCCCCTCTCCTCTGTACAGCAACAGATTTTGTCGGTACAAGATCTTTAGGAGGACAGACACTGGGGAGAGGAGAGAGAGGTGACACAAGACACTGGGGTATTGACCACTGAAGAAGAAACTGGATTTGGAAACTGGGAGGGACAGCAGAAGCCCTGGCTTGTTCTCAGGCGGTGTCCTGACCACTCTGTGAGGAAGACGAAAAAAGGCAGCTGCCTGCAATTCCAGCCAGCCAGGCAGCTCCTGCCAGGACTGTGCTCCACGCCTAAGTTTCAAGCTGCTGCCTTCCCTTCAGCTCTGGAGAAGGGGATACAGGGTTTTCAAGCATCTTCTAACATATTTAACAGATGTCCCTTTTAGGCCCTTTCCAAAGCACCGCAAAGTAAGCTTGGTTTCCTTTGAACACACATTTCATAATTAAAGTCGGTGCTAATGGTTCACAGCGTCCTCCCTTGTGACTCTCATTCCCCTCTCATGCACTCACCAATGAGCCCCGAACTGTCCTCCAAAGAAAAGTCTGCTTGTCCCCACATAAGTTTTAAGAAAGACAAAGCGATGTCTTTGCAGAAACACCATTTACCTGCTTAAAGAAAAAAAAAAAAAAAAGCTTCACTAAAGAGAAAAAGGAAAGGATGCTGGATGCCCTGCAAATGCTAACTGGCTTTGACGGTGGCTATCTGCAGCACCACCAAAAGCAGCGAGCTCTCTCCCCTCGCACCATGGGCGAGCTGCCAAGAACAGAGCATCCTAAGCACAATGCCCTTTAGAAAGAAAAAAAGAAATATGAAAAAAAAAAAAAAAAAAAAATCCTGCTACCTCCGAGCAGGGAAAAGCATCCTTTCTGCACAGACCCGCTAGCCTGTGCGGAGCAGAGGTGAATGAGAAGCACACCCACGCGCTGGCTCCCGGCCCCCCAAAGGCATTTCTTTTCCTCCCTCCTCCCACTGCCGCCACCCCCACCTATTCTAAAATGACTTTGCATGAGCCATGTGCCAACTTTCAAGCATCAGAAAGATGTATTTCCTTATCCCATGCCCAAGCTATACCATCCATCACACACTCGTATCTTCAAGAAATTGCAAGAATTTGGGGTTTGCATACCAGACGACACACATCCACGCTCCCTGGGGCACTCAGTGTGAAATGCTTCTTGCACTTCCACTGGTGGGAAGTACGTTCCTGATGCTGGCACGCTGCATGGTTGGGGAATCAAAAACAAACCCTTTTGCCACTCTGACTAGTCCACCGGTTAATTCATTACGATAAACCCATTGTCCAAAACAAAAACATAATTTAATTGCTAAACCAGCTGCCCAAGTTTAGCTGTTGCTCTTGGCAAGCGTGGCAGGATCTCAGTACACCTCATTTTCAGCAAGCATCTCTGTAGGTGCAAGCCATGCCTTTTAGCCCTGAAGTCTCCAGGTGTCCCTGTCACCCAAATCCAGTGTTTTCCAAGCCAAGTGGATATTTAAAGGGATACCATCAGCTCAGAACTTCTTTCTGTATACATTAAGATTACAACAACTGAAATAGGATGCTAGCAAGCACCCTTTTTTTTCCCCAGTTGTTAAACATGCATTTATCCAGCTGCAGCCTTTGCTATATATGCAGCCTGATCTCCCTTGAAAAGAGAGGGCACAAAAAGAAAATAAGGCTAAAACATATTTGTAAAAGTGACCAGAAAAAATGGCAGAAGGTCTCAAAGGCTGGTGCACAAATTGTATGTAACAATAGCTACATCTAAGTTCTGTTGCTGGTTTGTTTTTTTGTGGGTTTGTTTTTTTTTTTTTGTTTTGTTTTGTTTTGTTTTTCCCAGCCAGATTTCAAGTAGATTGTGTCACTTGATACAGGCAGTTCCATCACCAGGAAACATGTGGCGAGCAAGAGGAGAGAAAAGCTGGCCAGGCTGTTTCTGGCATCTTTTGCACAGAAAGCTGCTGGCATGGGTTTCCACAGTATCTCAACTAACATGGGTCACCGGGGAGAATTCCTTAAACTACTTTCTGCTTTCTTTGACTTTAAAAAGATACACAACTACAGGACAAGAAACACTGAAATAGTCAAAGTACCACTGCCATTCCCTGGTTATTCACAGGTCTACAAACCTACTGTGCAAATTATAAGCAGCATTTCTTAATAATAATAAAGGCATATTTCATGCAGTGCAATCGAGAAGAACTACATTATTTCTTAGACTAGGAGATGGATCCAGCCTCCCCCCCCCCAGCTCCTGCCTTCTAATTCCAGTGCAATCAGTGCAGGAGAATGCATAATTCATCCTGCAGTCAATCCTATGGGTCTTCCAGTCATTAAGCAACATAACACTGTATTTCCAGAAAGGTCACATTTCCAGGAGGTTCAGCTGAAGAATATTCTCTCCTATCCACTGAAAGACTTGGGAAGATAAGGTAAGGAGCTCCTTCATGGAGTATGTGCCCCCACTGTTCAAGAATTCGCAATTACTTTGCTATCAGAGCATGACAATAGGCAGAAGATATTTATCTGGGGAAGTCAAGAAATACAGAAATCAATGGGTTAATTAGCAGGTTAGCAAAACACAAGCTTTTATACAGCAAAAGGCTGATGAAGTGAAGATAACTGCATTTGTTATACTCTCAGGATAGTAGAGGATTATTGGAACAATGGAAATTTCAGACATTGATTTAAAACATTTTCTGCTCATTAAGGCTAAGACCCCACAATTTTGCAAGAGCAAATCCTTCCACAATCCATGGGTAGGATCCCACACAATTCAGTAATACAGTCAACATGAGAGAAGATAAATCACTTCTTGCCAAAAGAAATTTAACTTCAGCCTAAGTTAAACTCCATCAAGATGCTGAAGTTGGACACAAACTATTTTCTACTACAGACAAAGAAACTGACCCCCACATGCAGACATTATGGAAAGCATCCTAGGAACATGAGGAAAAACACATTTAAAAAAAAAAAAAAAAGTCTGTTTTGATTCCATTCACTGGAAAACATACTGCATTTGTTACTGAATCTGATCTAAAAGTCATGCTTGAAGGAAAGACCAGCAGTTCTTTGGAAAAGCGCGAGATCCTCTTCCCCTGAGTAACAGTGCATCTTGCACACACAGACAGCACAACCTCATTCCTTACAGTCTCACATCACTAAAAGCAAGAAAAAAGAACCCCAACAGTATAAAATTTTAATTCACATTGCCCCCTTAGCCTACCAGCATTCTTGCCTCACATCAAAATAATCAATACTCAAAAGAATACTATCTTGCTTGGAAAAAATAAAATCATGTTGCATGAATATTTTTAATTGCAACCATTTCTAATCAGAGATCCCATGCTTTTTTCTCTTTTTTTTTTTGCCCCCCCCTCCCTTTTTTTTTTTTTTTTTTTTTTTTGCAGAGTCATTATCTAAGTTTAACATTGCTTAGGCTACAAAGTAACCTCTATCACCGGCTCCCAACAACTGGCCCGATGTTGCTGCGGTGCGGGTGAGCTGGGATGGCAGAGGGAGGGAGGCACCACGGTGCCAGCTGCGACACACAGCGAGCGAAGCATCGCCTGCGCATACACCGCCACGGCTGCATTTGAGAGCTCAAAAGGTTTGTCTACACTTACACAAGTTCCCGCCGGTGCAAGCATCCAGCTGCAAGAGCAAACCCCACTCCTGCAGCTGGCAGAATTCCCTGAATGGACTGAGCTGTGCCAACAAAAGCACTTCTTTTGCCAGCATTGCTGACTCCTCAGCAGAGCTGCTGCCAGCGCTGCGACAGCCACTCCATAGCAGCACACACTTTATTTCCCTCCCGGTTTCCTACACTTCCACACAGAGAAAGCCTAAATTTCAGGCAAGAAACAAAGAAAAGCAGAAAATTGGTGTCAGGAAGAGGTAACGCATGCCCTGCTGCCTGGTCAGCATCTCCCACCTAACCTAAGGGAAGATGCGGGGAAGTTATCTGCCTATTTCCCCGAGCTTCACCACACCAGATGAAATCAAACATAGGCAGTTGTAAGGTCGTTCAGCCTGAATCAAAGAGCTCCCAATCCAAGCACCTGAAGAGTCGAGGCACTGGGAGCGAGGTGGATATCTGGCCCCGGAGCAGGCAGGGACCTGCATGGGCTTTTCGTTGGTTCTGCTCCCCAGCCACCGTGGGAAGCACCCGATGATGCTGGTGGGACCCCACACAGGACAGCTCCATCATCCCGGTGAGCTGCTGGAATAGCCCCCTGGTCTTCGCTCCAGTTTTATCTCAGGCAAGGTTTTTGAACACAAAACCACAACAAATGACTCCTGTTGGGAAAACTGCGGAGTATTCTGGGGAGGGAGTAACTGATTCCTCCTTTCCCCCACAGAGAAAATCTGATCTCCCTACCAGATTTTCACTTGTGAATGGGATTACAGGATAACACCCCATTCCAGCGCTTGCCTACAAGTATTCCTGTAAAAAAAAACCTCAGCATTGTGTCATAAAGGTATAAATTACCCAGCTGTGAGCAGGAGACACAGACCTACTGAACGCCCAGCTGTTTTTCTCAGCAAACCTTTCATTCCAGATGGTACATTACGCGACCTTTTCCCAAACCAAGCAGAAACTTATTTGCACGGAAACTTACTCGTAAACACACTTGCCTTGTTCTAATTCCTTATTTTTTTGCAATTCCCAGTGCTCTGGCAATTCTTGTGCGCCCGGAGCCCTGTGTTCCAGCCGATCCCCCGGCAGCCCGATGCGAACCGTGCCTGGCAGACGGCTTCGCTGCCACGACCTCCGGGAAGCAGGGTGTCCCCCCTCGCCCCGGGTTCAGGGGACCAGGGTGACCTTGGCCACAGCCATCCGGCCCCCAGAGCATCCCCAGCCATCTCCCTGGGGAGGAGACCGCCCCAAAAAAAAGCCTACTCCCCAGGGGCAGATGCCAGCATTTTTGAGGGGCCGTTGGGGAAGGTGGCAAATAGGAAGTCCGGATCTGAAGGAGTTGACTCAAAGCACCCTGCAACATTCATGCGGCGGGAACTTCGCCGGGTAAACCATTAACCACCATAAAGCAGAGCTGCGTAACTCCCTTCATCATCGGGCGAGACTCACACACACCCCAACCACACACGCGGGCTGCATGTGTATATACACACACGTATATATACCCACTGATATACATATATATACAAACACAGAGAGAAAGACATACGAATACGCACGGATGTATTCTTCCCGAGGGCCGGGGAAAACGCCGGCACTCCCCACGGCTCGGGGCGAGGCAGCGCTACCACCGCAGCCCCGCGGATCCCCCCCCGCGATCCGCTCCGCAGCCCCCGACGGCGAAGGAGGCGCCGGCCCCGCTCCGCTCCGCGCCCCGCGGGGCTGTAAGAGATGCGCGGAGCGCCCCGCGCCCGCCAGCCAGCCGGGATCTTTCCAACCCTCGCTCCCCACCCTTCCCCCAAAAATACCCACCCTACCCCCCTCCCCAAAAAAAAAAAAAAAAACTCCGCGCTCCCGCAGCCCCCCGCGGCGGGAGAGGGCAGCGCGGGCTGTCCCGCAGCCCCGCCGAAGTTTCCGCGGCGCCCCGCGGGCGGCGGCGGGGCAGCCCCAGCCCCTTACCCGGGTGGCGGAGGGGGGTCCCGCGGCGGCCTGGGAGCGGCGGAGGCTGCGCGGGGAGCGCGGCGGCTTCCTGGGAGCTACAACTCTGCGGCGGCGCCCGGGCGAGCCGCACGCCTGCGGAGCGGCGGCGAGCGGGGAGGAAAAGAGGAAATGAGCGGGAGGCGCATTGGAGGGAGGGGGAGGAAGGAGCTCGTCGCCGAGGGACCGGGGAGAGCGGAGGGACGGAGCTCAACTTCCCCGGCGGGGCAGCGGGCGCGCCGGAGGGGCGGAGCGCTCCGCGCCGCGGCTCCGCGGCCGCCCCGCGGCGTGCGCAGCGCCGAGCCCCGCGCAGGGGCGGCCCGCCCGCCGCCGCCGCCGCCGCTCCCGCCCGGCCGGGCCACTTGGTATCGCCCGGGCCGCCGCCGCCGCCGCCGCCGGGCAGGAAGTGCGGGGCCGGCGGGGCAGCGCGGAGAGGCGGCTCCGCGGGGCTGCGCGCCCGCGGGGGCGTGCGCCCGCCCCGCCGGCGCTCGCTGCCGGCCTCAGCGGCAACGCGGGAGTGGGCATGGGGAAAAGTTTGGATTTTTACCTTCTTTTTTCACCCCCCCCTCCCCTCCTCTTTTTTTTTTTTTAATTTTTTTATTTTTTGGTCTTTAACCCCAAAGCAAACAAGGACTCCAGGGCTCACGCCAGGCCCTGCGCGCATCCCCAGCGCGGCCGGCGGTGGCAAGTTTTGGGGGCGCGGGTGGCGGCGGTGGAGCGGCCGGTGGGAGCGGGCACAGCAGCCTCACAGCGCGCCCCCCCCCCCCCCCCCCCCCCTCCCGAGCGGGGCGATGCGGACAACTCCCGCCACCCAAAGTGCTCATCTCCCATCCCAGCGGTGCCCCCCAGCAAGGCGGATAGTGGCACAGGTGAATTCGGTACCGGCGGCTGTGGATGGTTGGATGGATGGATGGATGGGTGGATGGATGGATGGGTGGATGGATGGATGGATGGGTGGATGGATGGATGGGTGGATGGATGGATGGATGGATGGATGGATGGATGGATGGATGGGTGGATGGATGGATGGGTGGATGGATGGATGGATGGATGGTTGGATGGATGGATGGATGGATGGATGGATGGATGGATGGATGGATGGATGGATGGATGGATGGATGGATGGGTGGGTGGGTGGATGGATGGGTGGATGGATGGATGGATGGATGGATGGATGGATGGATGGATGGATGGATGGATGGATGGATGGGTGGATGGATGGATGGATGGATGGGCGGGTGTAGACCCACCCGGTTCGGAGACTGGCGCTCGTGGTTCTGTGCGAGACATGAACTTGCTCAGCCTACCCGCGTACCCCATCACAAAATGGAGGGGATTTAGGGATTGATGCTAATCTGCTTCCCGAGGGAGGTAATTGGAAGCGTTGCTCAGAAATACGGCCTGCAGCTCAGACAAAGAAGTGAATCTTCCCATTAGGATACCTTTTTTTGCACCACCACCACCCCCCTCTCTCCTCAGCTACTGCCCAGCACATTTTTAAGTCAAAAATATATGGAGAATTTAATGTAGTTGCCACTGTGCCTTATCTGTCGTTTTCACTCTGCCTCCCCTTATAAGAGACTAAGTGAGCACATTCAGTGCAGTCGCAAGATAAGAATAGAGCTGAAATCAAGGCCACACCAGGAAAAAGATACTTAAAGATTTTAGAGACAAACCTTGGGAGGCAAGGGCAGGCGGGAACAAACAGAAAAATACCACCACCAACAAAGCAGCAGTTTTTCAAAGCTTATCTCTGCACCAAGTCCAACAATTGTTTTAAGGACAGCAAAATAAAACAACCAAAAAAAAAAAAAATAAAAAACAAAAACCTGAAACAACCACACCTTTCACATGTACTCCAAAGCTTGAATACACTGATGCAAAGAGTTGAAAATGGTGCTCAGCAATAACCATTTTCTCCAAGGCTGCTCAGAAACAGTTCAACCATTTTGCCGGGTTGAAAAAAAAAAAAAAAAAAAAAAAAAGTCAGCCTAAGGCAAAGAACAAGGTTGGAAACCAAAGAACCTGAACAGTTAAAACAACTTCACATACTGGAAGCTGGGTTCTCCTTGCAGGAGATGATCACACGTGAGTAATCCCCTCGATTTCCCCATGCGAGCATTGCCCACCTACGCAGGGCTGGCTGTGGGGATGGGGTTGTGGCTCCCGCCGTGCCACTCCGGCTGCTCTGCCAGGGTGGCACGGGTGACAACATCACCCTTCGCCCAGGAATGGGTGGCAACACAGCAAGTACCTACTTGAGGCCTCCTCCAAGATTTACAGCCCTCAGGGCTGACGTCTGGAGAGAGGAGGCAGTTTATGGCACTCAATCCCGCTTTCCTTTTTAACGTGGTTGCCGGCCGGTAGCCCCAACAGCAGCAGGTTTTCTG
Source organism: Tyto alba (assembly GCF_018691265.1). NCBI lineage: Eukaryota > Metazoa > Chordata > Aves > Strigiformes > Tytonidae > Tyto > Tyto alba. Next base: position 34,614,290 of record NW_024881316.1, on the reverse strand, counting down.
CTTCACGGGGCTGCCCCGCATCCTGCAGTGGACAGGTTGTGTGAGGAGACCTGCAACCAGTGCCAGAGGTTCCTCAGCACAGCGGTTCCTCTCAGGGATGCCCCTGGGGTGATGGGACTTGGCAGCTGCCCGCGGTTTGGGGTGATCCTCGGGTGGGTGTCCTCGTGCTGCACGGCACCCTGCTCAGCACAGCACTCAAACACCTCTGTCAGGAGCTGCCTGTGCTGGGGGACTCAGGGGCATTTTATGGTCAGTGGGTACTTATTTGAGAAGTGCCTATGGCTGTTTCTCTCTCTGAGCCCACTAGTATTCTCTATATTATCCCACGATAAATTGCGTAAATACTGAAAATAATTCTGGATTCAACGATTATTGGGGAAAACACAACAAGGACCAAATGAGGCATTACTATCATTTATACGCAACTTCTTTCTTCGAGAATTGCACCCTTCCAGCTGTGACCAGATACAAGATGGTGCAATCCATTTTGCCATGCAATCCAGCCAAAGAAACACCATCGTGATTTCAGATGATTTTGAGTCCTAATGCTTGATAACGAGCAATTCCTGCGTTACAGAAATCTTTTGGGAAACAAAGGATGGCCTTAGAAAGTCAACGACTGCTCACAAACAGAAGAAAAGAAGATGCAGATCCATTCCTGCAATGAGTTTGTGAGAGCTGCTGCTCCTTCTCTGCAGCCTCCCAGCTCTGCTCTCATTTTCAGAGAATATGCCATGGGAAGACAGTCAGGCCCTGCATTTGTAAGTTAAGATCCATATGTAGGCAGTTTCTCATTTTATGCACTCAAGCACATACTTAACCGTACTACTGTGAGAACTTAATGTCCTGTGAAATACTGTGTTCAAGTTTGGGCCCCTCACTGCAAGGAAGACATTGAGGTGCTGGAGCGTGTCCAAAGAAGAGCAATGAAGCTGGTGAAGGGTCTGGAGCACAAGTCATACAAGGAGCAGCTGAGGGAACTGGGATTGTTTAGCCTGGAGAAAAGGATACTGACGGGAGACCTTATCACTCTCTAAAACTACCTGAAAGGAGGTTGTAGTGAGGTGGGTGTCGGTCTCTTCTCCCAAGTAGCAAGTGATAGGATGAGAGGAAATGGCCTCAAGTTGAGCCAGGGGCAGCTTAGATTGTATATTAAGAAAAAAATATTCACTGAAAGGGTTGTCAAGCATTGTAACAGGCTGCGCATGGAAACAGTTGAGCCATGGTCCCTGGAGGTGCTTAAAAGACGTGTAGATGTGGCATTTAGGGACATGGTTTAGTGGTGGACTTGGCTATGGTAGGTTTGTGGTAGGACTCAACGATCTTAAGTATCTTTTCCAAGATAAATGATTGCTTGATTCTGTGAATGCATTTGCAAAATTGGGCCCACTGGGTGTATCTGGCTTATTTGAAGTTCTTCTTTTGATGACGTATGTTCATTAAGCCTGTCTGTAATAGTCCCATGATGACCTAGTGTGGACCTTCGCAAACTTAAATCCATAGCTGCTCTGGCATCTCACCTTTTGTTTGATTTTTCTTTCTGCTTTTCATTCAGTTTCCACATTCAGGAATGAGAAACAAAGAGGGATTGAATTAGATTCATCTGCATCATTCCAACTATACTGAATTTGTATGAAATTCCTTCTGCTGTCTGCGGTTTAATCACCAAGGGATTAGATGCAAACTAAAGTATTTGAGGTGTGTGGCATGCTGCTCTTTAAATATCTGCCACAATAATGTGAGCTTCATAAGGCTATTGCTAATCTTGAATTATTACCTGCCTTCCTGTGGTTTGGCATGATTAACTCAAGGAAGAGATTAAAACGATATTTACCTTTTTTGAGCAGTTCATCAGCTTGACCTGGACAGCCCAGCACCAATGAACAAAGGAAGAAACTGCTGACAAGGATTAAGGATTCAGCCCACTCTTTCCATGTTGGTCTCCTAATACCTGTCATGGTTGTTGGGATGGAAAGTGGTGGTGGCATCCTTGAAGGCAGCCAATTGCTCCAGCCGCTTTCAGGCCAGGTGTCTGGCAGGAAAGCTTGTGTGGGTCAGACAGGCTTTGATCTGCCTCTCCCAGAAGAGCCAGGACCTGCCTCCACTGCAGACAGCATGTCTTCTGGCCTTGAGCTGGGGACATGGTCATCCTGGTCGTCCCCAGGCTGTCCTAGATGACACTTCTCCAGTGGGAGCTGCTGGCCAGCAGTTGTGCCTGGGAAGGAGCTCATGCCCAGCTAGGGCATCTGCCGAACAACCTCGTGGGAGCAGCTGGAGGAGCACCCCCTCCATTACCGAGCTTCCTCACAGCTTATATATGATGGAGGAAAGCCACATTTTAAAAGACAACCTATTCTTTTTCGTGCTGTTTTAATCTTCCTTTTGGAAATCCTTCACTGAGGAATCTCTTTATAGAGAAATTCAAATGAAAACAGTAACGGAGAAGTGCAGCCAGTGTTATTTCACTGTGATAAAGCCAAACTGGATGGCAGGTGCTTGGGGAAATATGAGAGAAAATTGTTTATCAGAACTATTTTCTTTGATAAGTTTTGTCTTCCAGTAATGAAACCCTGGATGCTCATCTGTAAAGCCTCCCATTTTTTGCTACCAGATGCTAGGGCTTGAACCTTTGCCTGCATCAGTTTAACCCCTCATTGCTCTCCTTTGCATTTCTAGGTTGGACTTAACAGTCAAACAAACATAACTTGGGAAATGCCAGCTGCATGCTTCACTCTCACCCGCAGCACGGGCAAGCTGAACAGGCAGACCCAGTATTTAACATACTACCAAAACAAATATGCCAAGAGGGTTTTGCCAGTCATATGAATCACAGAACTGGAGGTGGAAGAGAGCAGGAAGGCTTTTACAGTGCATTTTCCTGCCAAAGCAGGATTGCTCCCTGCAGTATCTTCTAGTATACTTTCCTGGCCTGTTTTAAATAACCTTGGAGAATGGGGAGAGGCGGGAGGTGGGAATCTGCTAGTACCCTCCGGAGCCTCTTTGTCTAGTTTGAATAATATAATGTGGAGCAAGGGCAAATAAATGGGTGTTCAGAGAATTTAGCTACAACACAATATTTAATGTAATTTTTGCATGCTTTTCATCTCCAACCTACTTGCTATGCCTGCCACTGTGACAGTAACATCAGGTAGATGTAAAAAAAAAAAAAAAGGTAGCAAAGATAGTGGCAATACTCCATCTTTGCATGATTGCTCTTCTTTCTCTTAGCAGGAGATTGTCTTGGGTGCTTTCTTCCCCTGCAAGGAAAAATGAATAGCAGGAGCTGTGATGATTAGCACTAAGCCTGAGAACAGCAGATGTGAGCCTGCACAGCTGGACAAAGAAAAAAATGCACTTTGCTACCTACATGTATATTAAGATTGCCCCAGGGATACCCCAGTGCCTACGGGAGACTTAGCATATGAACAGCCAAAACCATCAGGCACATTTACATATATAAGAACACTTGGTGTCCTTTTCAAAGTCAAAGAGAGCAACGATTAAAGCAGCATAAAAGAAAGTTGGCTGCGTGGTGTTTCTCTCCAATAATAGAATGACTGAGGGTGGAAATATTAAAAAAAAATTAAGCCTGACAGAGGTGATGAATTTATGAATTAAACCAGCACATTTTCATTTCATTTACTGTTGTCTACCAGTTCATTACATGGGAGTCTAAGAGGGACTTGATTTTGACTCTCAGGCTGCAGTTGCTATGCTAGACACTAAAGTTGGATGTTTTAGATAACATTTTATTATTAAAGCTTCTTACACAAAAAGGGTAGACACTTGCTAAATAGGGAATATTAAAAAGCCTCATTACTCTTCATGGTGCTTTATTATAGTTTTGTACTCTGGGGTTTGCCACAATATTTGCTGGGATTTATCATCAAAAAAAAAAAAATTGAGGCAGAGGGTGTTTTAACTACAACTATTTAAAAAATTGAAATTTCCTACACTCCATAGCCTGCACATGGTTATTTAGAGTTGCATCTACCAAGATCCCAGTTCTCTCACGGGCTCTACGCACAAGGATACCCACTGTAAGAGCAAAGCAGCAGGGCTTTGGGTATCCACCCGCCATCCCATGGAATGGTGAGGGCCTCAGCATCTTTGGTCTCAGCATTCCCACCCAGGGTTTTAACCCACACCAGCAGCAGCAGCTATATCAAAACACAAAACACTGTGACTAACTTGTCTGAGCAGAAAATAACAGGGAGCCTTCGAAATATAAGAGGTCCCACAGAGCCATCGAAAGACTGCCATGTCTGTGGGATGCAGCAGAGCAAACTCTGGGTTTGTGGTCCAAATTGGCAGATTTATGCTGAGAGAGGTAGGAGAGAGTAAGAAAACACAAGTGTTTCTACGCAGCAGAAAATATCAATGCTGTTCCTTGTTTCTATTCTGAACCACAACAGGAAAATGCAAAAGCCTGAAATTGTGAAAAATACCTGTGTGTCTAAATGAAAATCAGTGTTTCAGACTGGCATTACAAAAGCTTTAGAAAGCAAAACAAAACAAAGCATTTTTGTTCAATCAATAATATAGTAAAGCTGGTATTTCCCCACAGCAACTTTCAGTTTTGCTGAAACTGCCTTTTTTTCACTTTGCTGAACAAAAGAGGAAAAGAAAGAAACCCGACGGTGCTTTCTGGGATGTTGGAGCCAACAAGATGCTAATTTAGCACTCTGCCAGCCCGTGTGCTCCGAGATGACTTTCAGAGCCCTGCGAGAGCGGGGGGACCCCACACACCGGCCTCAGGATGCTGCCCCAGTGCTCTGGGGTTAAGGGGCTTTGTGTCATGTTTGCCCTCCTCATCCAGGGCTCAAACCTTCCTGCTGGGATACTCGTGTCCTCAAGCTGCTCCTATCTGTGTAAATTCACCCTGAAATGCTTAATATCGAAATTCCTTTCAATACTTAACGGAGGCTTGTAAGAAAGATGGGCCTGTTGCAATAGGATAAGGGGTAATGGTTTTAAACTAAAAGAGACTGTATGTAGTCTAGATATAAGGAAGAGATTTTTTTATGATGGGGGTGGTGAGACATTGACACAGGTTTCCCGGAGAAGCTGTGGCTTCCCCCTCCCTGGAAGGGTTCAAGGCCAGGTTGGATGGGGCTGTGAGCAACCTGGTCTGGTGGAAGGTGTCCCTGCCCATGGCAGGGGGGTTGGGACTAGATGGTCTATAAAGGTCCCTTCCAGCCCAAACCATTCTGTGCTTCTGTGAAATCAGAGAGCCTTATAAAGCACCATTTCCCACAGGATCAGGCTCTCCCACTCAGTAGTTGAAGGTGAAGCCATGTGGATTGTTCAGTGCAACTTGGAAGAAGTCAGATTAATTTTGGCACGGGTGATGGAGCACTCTTGTATTGCTCCTGTTGGTAATTAAGAGAAAGCAAATCACAGGGGAGGACAATAAAAGTATTAATTAACAACACTTTCAGGAAGAAAAATGTTAGTAATTTTAAAAAGGTTGGGTTATGCCTGGAGAAAATCCTTAAATAGAGTAATCACATTGTTGGGCATTTGACAAATGAACACTAATAATTAAATGGTGGTATTGATTACGCATTTAGATAATCACCAGATCCTCCATGCTATTGCAGGAATGTCCCAATTCTGTTGTCTCAAGCTTTGATTTCAAGAAGTGAAAAATATGTTTAATTTCAAGCATGCAGACAACTGTGTTTCACTTGCTGCCCTTCACCTGAAAAAGCCATGTGCGTCTCCTATAGGCTGGAGAGCCCAATGTACGACCCCGCAAAGCCACCGCAGCCTGCAGGCTGAGCAAAAGGCTCTGCCAAGGCCTCCGAGCTGCTGGATGCCAGGTTTAGCTGGGACAGGCTTAGCTGGGCTGGGCTTAGCTGGGTCAGGAAGCGACTCAGGCTCGGTGCCTGATGTGGTGGGTACAGGAGGAAGGGGAGGCAGAAGGACCCGTGGACGTGGTGGGCCTGGGGCAGGCACACAGGGGAGCAGCATCCCCCCAGCTGGTGCTGCTCACCTGCTGGGGATATCACAGCAAAACACAGAGGACTCTTGCTGAAATGGGAGGACTTTTCCCAGGGACAGGCTACTTTCTAACCTTGCTAAGCATCCTGCCCTACCTTTGCCACAGCGCTACCAAAACATGCTTTTTTTTTTTTTTTTAATAAAACCAACACAGAGAGAGGAAGCAACTTTGCAACTAAAAGCAACAGCAGTTTTCAGGTATATATAATCACCTTTTATCACAGCACAAACCATGAGGCTGTTTGCCTCAAGCCCAGGATATTTTTTACCCCTCCGAAGAGACAATAATCCAATAAAAATGCCCACCAGCAGGATCCTGGATAATGCGTGACACCATGTTCTCATCAGCATCCCACTGACGTTCTGGCAAGGTACCTGGTGCTCGCGGCACCCGCCACTGCTCTCAGCTAATCTGCCCAACAGCATTCAAAGGCAAACAGTGGCACAGTTTATTGAAGCCACAGCAGCTCCTCTGCACTCAGATTGCCATGCAAATACCACCAGATTTTCATATTATTGTGATACCAGGTGTCCTCTTTTATATAAAATGGTATTCAGGCAAGTAAGAGAAATTCAGTTACTTACTCCATGCTGGGGGTATCTGGATGACATTAATTCTGTCTGATAGAGATTCTAGAGACATTTCTTCAGGCTGACAGAGACTAAGAAGTAATAAAGGGCACCTGATGTGTTCCTAAACCAAATGAATTCCTAAAAAAATTCTGGAATGGGTCACCTTTTACATAAGAGTTTCAGCACTTTTTAATGTACAGTTTGGCTTCAACCATGCAAAGATCACATTTCTGCCCTTGCACACACGAACTCCCAAGAGCAACACAACTGCTGCTTTGCTTTGGGCTCCTGTTGGGAACAGCCAGCCTTTAATGGCATATAAAATTTAATTTTTGGTAACAAAAAGGTAGGTAGACAAGTTACACTAGCAGGGGCAGAAAGCAAAAAGTAGAGACTCTGGAGCCTTTGGGGTCTTCCAGTGTCTTCCTCTCCTGTCTGTTCCTCTTTAAGTTTTTCTTTCACATTTGCAATGCATCTTTCCATTGGAAAAGTGGTTGTTTCTTCTGAGTCATCTCTGCAGGAAATCTCCTGTCATAGGGGGGTCCTCTCTACCAGACACCAGTGGGCACTGGCGGCCACCGCCTTCCCCAAGGCAGGTCCCATCTTTCAGTGGTGGTGTTGAAAAAAAAATACAGACATCCTATTAAATAGCCAAAGAGCAGACAATTCCAGCTGTGGAATTTGATTTCTGAAATTACAGACCCAACTAAGCCAGGCCTGAACCAGTAAAATTCAGCTGTGTTTCCTCTGACTCATAACTGGTTTTTCAGAGAGGTTTTCAGCAAAATATCTTCAGCAATTCCTGTGTTGTTGCCTGACTCATACTAAAACACCAAAATCGTCATTAAAGTGAAATAGTAGCAAAGGGGGTGTGAATACTTGTTATTTGCCAGTTTAAAATGCATTAGAAACCATATTTCACTATGGAGCATGCTTTATATTACAGCGTACTGTATTATTTACAAAAGCAAACAAAAAATCTGTCATATAGGGCACAGAGGAAGTCAAGTGCTTAAGAAACAAGAATTTTGAAATGTAAGGTTAATTTATTCTTCAATAAACCTTCATTTATCCTCCTGACACGTGTAATATTTGTGTACAGCATCCTACCTGCTTTCAGTCTGAAGCCCCCGTCCATGCCAGCAGAGAAGAGGATGCTCAGCATGAAGGATGAGGTGTTTGGATCTCCTGGGGATGGGCAGCGGTACAAGGTACATGGCTGTGAGCGGTGCTTGCTGATTGTGGGAGCAGAAATACATGCAGGGGTGGGAGCAGAGGTTCACCTACAGACCCTCCAACAGTGCCAAGTGATGGGAGAGAGGAGTCAGGCTGGTTGGCAGGTCACTGAAGCCTCCATCCCTGGGGAAAGACCCCAAATCTATTGTGGTTTGCTTATGTTAAAGGGTGATTTGCTGCAGGAGGGCTGGTGGTGTCATGCAGGCGTCAGTCCATCACTCTCCCCGTGGGTTTGCAGCACAGGAGCAGCAGCCCTTTGCCTGATACCAAGCTGTGCCTGGGGGGACCTGGCCCCCCCGCTGCAGTGGGAGCCCAGATAACCCTCCCTGGGTTTCACAGTGCCATAAAGCCCAGGGACCTGTGAAGGTGGGCCTCAAAGGTGATGGGTTTGGGGAAAAAAAATGCTGCAGCAATAGCTTCTTTGCTTTTTAAATTAAAACTCAAACTGTTGCTGCGGAAGAAGACACTAAAAAAAATCCCCCAAGTCTGGGAGCTCATATTTACCTTCTCACCAGCTCTTCAGATACTTAATTTGAATGTTGCTTCATCTCCTGTCTCCCTCATGTATCATCACTAATTAAAGTACACACTCTTCACTTACCCAAATGAGGATGTGGGAGGCAGAAGAGCCTCCATCTCATTTTCCATGGCTGTACTGCCTCTGCAGAGCCAACCGGAGAGAAGGAGAGACACCTCAATGAGGGCACTGCTCCCCACACACCTGTGATGGACACCACTCTGCCCCCAGCCATGAAGCCAGAGGAGCTGTGCTGGCAGTAGCCTCGTAGGTCCACGCTTTCATGCCCCCATGCCTTCCAAACACACCTCTGAACTGCCAACACAAATGAAATTCAACCAGAGCCTTACAGCTGTAAGGAAACATGTCCCCCAGCCTTCACCCCAGAGAGACACCCCTCTGACATGCCCCCCAGAGCCTGGCCATTCCCAACCACGTGTCCACTTGCTCCCAGACAGCAAAATGAGATTGCTGATTTCACCCCAGCTTCCAGTTACGGGCTAGAAGTCTGTCTCCTTCAGCCTCCCCACTGCTCCACTTCACTCCCATGCCAGCCAAAATGTGGGGGCTGATTTTGGCAGTGCCCAGTTCTGAAGCCACTCTGGTCCTGATGCTCATCACAGTCCCTCCTGCCCCATGACACTACAGGTGGCATTAACCTGTAACAGGTAAAGAGAGACTTTAAAGCTTATGAATGCCAGGGAGGGAATACAGATGTTATTAGGCTCAGAGATTATCTCTGCCTCAAAAGATTCAAGGAGATTGTGTCAGAGGGGGAAACACTGAACACAGTGTGTTTAGCAGTTGGCCAAAGTCATTCCCTTGTCCCCATCTGAAGCGCCAGCACGCACTCCTCTCTACATTAGCCAAATGCATCCGTGTCCATAAAAGCTGGGGAAAAGCGCTGCTGAGAACAGCTCTGAATAATTAATTCCCAGAACTATAAAAGGCTACAAGGGAATGAAATTTAGAAAAATCTAGTTTTAGGATAATTATAGTACAAATCAGGAGAGCACTTGGACCCAAGACAGATGCATTAGTAGGACAACTGAGCACAGTGGGTCAAATTCGTACTCAACAGAACTGCATAGTCTTCTACAGAGCTCCTCCCGGGATGGATTCAGCCCAGGGAGAGAAAGCAGACCCTGCGGTTAGATTGATGAAGTGAGTAGAAATCTAAAATAGCACCTCTTAATATAGAAAGCATAACAGAAAGAAGTGAAATCATTTCAGGTTAGCATTCATGCCCCAGGTATAAACAGGGAGTGATATTTTCTGAAATATTTTGTTATAATGCTAGGTTAACTTGCTTCCCCCCGCTCTGCCGCCACTATCACATCTACTGTGTTACAACTGGTTCTACAAAATCCCGGTTTGTTTGCAGACCTTATCACATTTGGGCTTTTTTCAAAGCTCCAGATGCTGGAATTCACGTGTTGTTTGCAAAAGCAGACCTTCCATTTTCTAACCAGTTATATTTCTAGTCTGTATTTTTCATGGCAAGTTTGTAAATATTAACCTTTAGCCCTGAGTCACCAGCAAGCAAACAGAAGTTTTCTAATTTTTAAGCCAGGCATTACAGTGGCCAGTTTAAGATGTTGAATCCTTGAGACTGCTCTTTTAACTCACCACTGTCAGGTAGGTGCATGTGGGATTTTTATAGTTTACATATTAGCACAGGTAGTCAGGCTGTGTACTGGGCACATTTTTATTGATTACTGGAGGAGCCAGCGTTGAGTGACTGGTTTATGGCTGGCATCATGCAACTCCAGTGCCCTCAGCACCTCAGTGGGTTCCCCAGGACAGACGCTAGCCTTTACACGTTGCTTTCTGGTGAAAAACGCGTACACACACAGAGGCAGAAGTTTATTGCCTCTCTTTAATAACAGCAACAGATCACCTGAGAGTTCAGTTTTATGCAAGCCAGAAGTGGCAGGCTGCTCACAGACTAATGAACAGGGAGGTTATTGCTACTTCAGAAGAGCTGTTTTAATGTCCAATGCCCTGTTTGAGTGTGACTCTCGGTGGCACAGGACCAGACACTTCCAGTCGTACCTCCTGGCCAAAGACACGTGCAGAATGGCAGAAGGGTCTGTCCTGTGTCAGCTTATAATTTCCATGAGCTCCCTGTTATGTCTTTATTCATTCCCAGTATTAAATTATTTGGTACAGTCATAGCATGATGCCAAATGAGTGCTCTTTTCATAGTGGTGAGCTATGATTTTCAATAGAATTAATTTATTAAGAGCATCCTTCAAAGCGAAAGGCTCTCCTAGGCCCATGCCATTCCTTGAACTTAAAATGTACTTAACAAGGGGCCTGTATTATAAGCAGATATCCCCTCCTTCATTTGCAAGTACAGGAGCTGTTTGACATCACACAAAGCAACTGGAGAAAAGAAACAGGGATTACTGTATCAGTGAGAAATGCATCCAGCTCTGCTGTGGGGTTCTTGCTGCAAGGGGAACAAAAGGTCATCTTTACGAGACTCAGCCCTTTAGAGCTCTTAAGCTCTTAAGTGGGGGGCAGGAAAAGCATCACATATTTCCCTTGTGTCCAAAAACATTAGGGTCAAGTGAAGAGAAGAGCATCTGGTAAGGGTACAGATGATGAAGAAATGGAGGGTATGCTTATTAGCTTATAGATAAAACAAAGCAAGTGGGAGCTGTGGGCACAGAGGAAGACAGGATGACAATTCAAAGCAATTCTGACAAGATGGGGAAAAGGCCCAGAAAAAAGGACATGGTTCAGTAAAGACACGTGTGAGGTAGGCAGGAACAATCAGCTGTGCAAACACAGCCTGGGTTCAGCTTCAGCAGCTCTGCCAAAAAAAGGTCTGAGAGGGTGGCTGTGGATTACAGACTGAACATGAATCAACAGTGTCACATTGTTGTGGAGAAGACAGATGTTCTAGGGTGGATAAAGGAGGAGCAGAGCCCATACAACGGGAAATTACCCTTTTACACTAGCTAGAGTGATGCACTGTGGCTTGAGCAGTGGCACTTGCAGAGAGCCCAGCTGCTGAGCAGGGAGGTGGAAAACACCCCGAGAGCAGAAGCTGTCTGAATTGGGGTTTAGCCTAAATACGTGAAGCTTGAAGGGAAACATAATCCTCCAGCTATGTAAAATGTTGTTTTAAATGGAGGGGGATATCTGCAGTGAACAGGAGCTATGACCTTAAACTAAAGCAAGTGAGAGTCAGAGAATGCACGGGAAAAAAATTTCTGCAGGTAAGGGCAGCAAACCACTGGACTGGATTTCTGGGCGGGATTGAAATTTCCATCACGCTACAAACAGGTCAGACAAGTGGTGGTTAGAGATGATAAAGTGGTACAACCTGCCTTGAGGCTGGAGAAAAGATTAAACAAGCCCTTATGAATCTTTCTAGACCTGTTTTTCTGTGATATATCGGAGGATTCACAGCTGCAGTTTTCTACATTTTCAGGTTTTAATAATGTAGCTCTACTGGCCAACACCACAGTGGAGATGTTGGGAGAAAGTAGAAGACGTCTTGTCCAAGCCCAGTGACACCCCACCACTTTTGGAGCAAAACTCCTGTGAAGTCACCACCAAACTGTGCTCTGGTGTCCTTGGGAGCTGAGAAAGTAACGCTCAAAGCTTTTCTCTTCAGTTTTTGTGGAGCTAAAATATCAACAACAAATTACAGACGGGTCAAAGTAAGAGCAGTATTTCAGTTCAGCTTCCAGGTTATTTAACCCTTTTCTCTCCCATCATCCTTTGTCAACATCTAGGTCTCTTCAAAGTCAAGATGAAAGGAAAAAATCTCAAATTCCTGTCCTGGAAGTGCTAATGCTAAGATGTTGACTTTTCTGAATTCCTCCTGCTTTTGTAGCAGAAATGATTCACAAATTGAGATTCATATGGCCTTTCAGGCCCTCAGAAGCTATTATGAATATATTGGCTCAGTTCTTGTTCCTTCATTTGCTATTTTTGGGGAAGCAGCAATGCCTCCTGCTGTCTAATAGCGTAGTGGGTGACAGAGAAGGACAAAGTCAGACTCTTCACAGTTATGTACCACAAGAGGATGAGGGACAGCAGTCACAGAGCAAGGGAAATTCCATTTAGAAGTGAGGAAGAAACTTTCATCGTGAGGGTGGGTGGGCAATCATAAGGGTGGCTGGGCAAGCACAGGAAAAAGTTGCCCAGAGAAGCTGTGGTGTCCCCATCCTGGAGTTTCAAAACCCAATGGGACAAGGCCCTCGGCAATCTCACCTGAAGCTGAACCTCAACCTTGAAGTTGACCATACTGTGATCAGAGGTGGGACTAAGACCTCAGAGGACTCTTCTATGATGTCAACAGAGGTAAACCAGAAATTTCCTAGTGACAGCAGAATTTCCCATATTTCTTCATACCTAGAACATACTTTTCCCCTGTATTTAAGTTGGCAACAATCAGCGTGTGTCCCCAGGCTGCCCCAGTCCTACCCCGTGCTACCAACCAGCTAACCCAGGACTTGCTGCTGGGTCTGTTCCATACCACATCCCACCTCGCAGCTCTCCTTGGCTCTCTTCTCCAGCTGGGTTCTGGAGGCTGGTTGATAAGGACAAACATCTTTTTTACCTGCTTTGTTTCATTTACAAGAGAATGCAAGCTAGATACAGATAACAATATGGTCTTTAAAAAAAAAAAAAAAAAAAAAAAAGATAAATGAATTCCCTTTCTTTCATTGCTGTGCCACTGAAGTGTGGGAGAGGGCAATTTATGCTAACTCCTCTCCTTTTCTCAGTGTTTGTTGGTTTTTAGGGCCTTAGTAAATCCACCAAATGTCAGCCAGAGAAGACACACAGTAGCAGTAATGGCTGTAATCAGTACAACCTCAAAAAGCACTTCAGAAAGACTGCAAAGCATTCTCCCTATCTGGAAAAAAGATAAAAAAGTCAAAACCATCAAGAATAGCTTGTTACTCAGATCACAACGAGCACCTTAAAGCCCTGAAGGCAACTGATCCTCCCAAGTCTCACACGTGTTTTTACATAGGCTTTGCTCACAAGTACACCAAATAATATTTGCCTTTGCTTTACCTGCTGAATGTCTAGCCGTGATTATAGGTCACTAGAAAGGGCAGAAGCCATTTTGACTTTCAGAGCCAGGGTGATTTGGCAGAACAGGGTTATTAGGAGATGACTGTCTTGTAACCAAGCCAGTTTAGCATAGCTCTCAAAGCCCTATGATGATGCAACCATGACAGTATACATAAGGAAACTATCCTGTTTTCTTGCAACACTTTTCTGCCTATTAGCTAGACAATGAATTTTTAGGAGTGTCCTATTTCTTTGCATAGAGGTCAGATATCAACAGCCAAGACAATGTTTAAAAACAGCACAGAAACACCCTGGTTAAAACATTAAAAATCTGAACGTACCTTTACATCCACCATTATAAAGGGATACACAGGGTTGACAGCGCCTTCATCGCCTCCATGGTGTGGTTCTCCTGGTAAGCGGGGTACTTAGTCGTAGGTGGTGCTAAAAGCCTTTCCGGGTGCTTGCATAGGGAAAGGATGGACGAGACAATCGATCTGCTTGAATTTAAAAAGACAGATTTATGAAGAATAATTGCTTTCTAACTTGGCAGAGAGCATGTACTGCCTTTAAGGGATTCACAGCTGTGTCCTGTTCTCGTGGAGTTAACTGAGCTTAGAAAAAAACCATTTGATCTATTCTCCCTTCCTTGATTCAACATAGCTGAGAATCTCCCAGGATATTTCTATTTGGATTGCAGCAGGCTTTCCATTTCAATGTGTTGGCAGTGAATATCTGTCACACTGATAGAATTTTCTACATGGGAAGTATCACCAACACTTACAGTAGACAGCAGCGTATACATCACCCAAATGACTGACTGTGTCTTGTAGGAAAAGCAAGATGGGCTACCTTTTCTCTGACTACAGAGATGCAGGTTGCCTTGAACAACATGAGTTCTGCAGCCAGATTTCCAGATTTTGTACCATTTCTGTGCTAGATTGACAGCTCTGGCATTTAGCTGCATTTAAAGCTAAGCCACAATTAACTACAAAACAAATAGATCAGACAGCAGAACCACTCATTTTCGTAACAAGCTTCCAAACTTCATCCATCATTTCCTGAAACTCTGTGCAAAGATGTCCGACTCTCACCTTTTAAAAAGATGGATTTTTAAAAAAGTTCATATTTCACAGTACTTTAACGCAGCTGGAAACTCCCTGTATAACCTTCTTGCTCAGGAAGAGGAGGAGGCAAAATCCCCTACAGGAGCTCCTGAAAAGTGACCACAGAATTTAACGAGTAATAGAAAAACCATGAGCCTAAAAGAAGAACAAAACTTAAGTTTCAGCTCCAAACTAATGTGGTTTTTTTTCTTTTATTTTTTTCTGGACACACAATGCTGCTTCAATATGCCCATGTTGATAGTATCAGCACAGAAACCAGCAGTTATAAAAATATGATACAGACACCACCACAACCAGCTTGCAAAGCCTCTAGATGTTACCTACCTGCCCTGATTCAGACTCAGAAGCTCATCATTTATCTTCTTTTACTTATATGAAGAACCTGAGTAGAGATATAAAATCATATTTTCAAGGTAGATCATTAATACTGACAGAAAAGGCTGTCCCATGAAAACTGTGTTTCCAGGAGGACGTTATTTATGCATGAATCCTAAGTTCTCTGTGTATGTTAAGCACATTATTTCTCCACTGAAAGTGTGTCCCAAGGCTAGCTTCTTTTATGTGGACTTTTGCAAGGCAAGAAAAAACCTGTTATGAAACACACAGTATCTGTTAGGCTCTGTTGGATGTTGAGGGACCCAGACATTGCCCAAGTCCATGTTAGGGCCTGAGTACCTGCCAGCTTCTCCCTTCACCCTGCAGGAAGGAAGCACTGAGCTGGTCCCAGCCTGAGGACAGGGCCAAAGACCCATGCCTCATTTTAGACTCAGTCTAAGTATAGATGAAGCAGCACTCAATATGAAATTGACGTTAATATCTTGTTAACATTAAATTGTTAAATTATATATTTCTGCTAAATCCAATATTTGAGAGTTTGAATCCTACTTGGTTTTAAAAGTAAGACTCTGACATGATTTTTCATACTGATACGGTGATCAAAAAGGTCAATTTAGGTCATCTCTGCCAAAAAAGCATTGCCCTAGAGGGGAACTTTTCAGTCTTGTTTTAAATATACCTACATTTCCCTGAGAGGTCATCCAAAGGTCCGTTCCATGACCTGCATATAGAATTTCTCCTGGCACTTACAGGATATGCGTATGCTAAAGGCATGCAGAAGTCAAACGAGGCTTCAGAAAAAATTTCCAAACGAATAAATTCAATTATTTGAGTTTACTCATGCAAATTCATTATTGTTTTCTAGCAGTTCTACAAACAAGCATTCAGCAACCATGGGATCCTTCATATTGCACCCCATCAAGGTGGTCAAACTCAGGATGTAACTGGGAGCACAGGGGAAGGTCCCTTCCCTGTACTAATGTTGTGACTGCGCTCAGCCAGCTCTGAGAGCCAGCAGCCCCTCGTGCTGCGGCTCAGGGAGCCTGCTGAGATGGCTGAGTGGTCTCCTGGATCCCATGTTCCAACAAGGACGTGCCCCTCAGCTCCCTGCAAGAGAAATCATCTTTCACAAAAGCCTCCTCAGTTGGCTTCAAGAGCACGAATCTCGTATTGGAAATGTATTGCTCTTGCAAATGTTACCTCCAACAAATATTTTGCAGACACTCAAGGCTACTTCTTCAGAACAAGCCTGCATCAGTCATTCACAACCAAAATACTGCTGCTGACATCTCCCTGGCTTTGAATGGAAACACAAAGCACCCCATACTCCCCCTCAGCCTCCTGCCTTCATGACTCAGCTGCATCCCTCAGTTCTTCCCCAGCCTTTCACTTCTGCTCCCAGCCAAGGTATCACACTCAGCCTGTGCTCAAGCTGCAGGACTGTCACTTTCCTATGATCAATGCCCCTTGGCTACCCGCTAAGTTTAATACATGCCTGGTCCATTCCTTGCATTTCCGCATTGACCCTGATCAAATGCTGTCAACATTTCACGGTCCTTCATTGCCACCCAAGCTGCTTTTCCTGTCTGAGATAAGCAGACCCTTAACACAGATGGCAATTAAGTGTTAGGGTTGCTTTTCGAAGGTGAATGGATTGCTTCAGGTTTGACATAGAAACATGCAGACCTCTTTATTTTCTGTAGCCAGTGTTAATACAAAAGATATTAAGTTCAATATCTCCTCTCTCCTGTACTTCTCCCTTGAAGTATCATGCATCCTGCGGTATGATGCACTCTGCAATCTGTCCCAGTTGTCTTGATGAAGCTTGGCAAAGCAATTCAGTCCTTAGCTGATATTATATAAGATATTAGAGTGTTCTAAAATATGTCTGCCAGCATTTTGATAGTATTATTCAAATGGTATCACTAGAGACTAGTCTGCTTAATGCTGTGGCTGTGTTCCTCAGAGGTGATGTCCCACTGCAGTGACTGAAGATGCTTTCCACCAAAATGTCTCAATACTTTTCTGTTTCCCTCTGAGGCACTGGCCTGTTGTCTCTTGTGTGTATGGGACACCTCAAGTGTCTCTGTGCTCCACACCAAAGCAGTCCTTACCCAAACTGGGTTCCTTCAATCTGTGAATCCCTTCAATCTAATCTAGTGGTGCAGAGACAGCAAACTCTTGCTTTCTGTGTAGGAAGACACTCACACTTTACCTGACATTCTTTCTAGTCCATTAGTTGGGGAAGATGATAAAGAAACCCACTCATCCTGAATTTGTTCTTAGAAGGTCATACGCCCCATTGGTTACAGACCCACCTTCCTCCCCACCATCTTCTCTTGGTTAATATCCCAGCTCCTTACCATGCTTTTTACCCTGCTCCTATTCCTACTACCCAGATTACCCCGTCTATCTTTACATCTGTTTCCCACTCACTAGTCTGCCTCATCTTCATCTGCTTTTCACAGTTTTGCCTTATTCATCCATATGCTTCAGCTGCAGGCGTAGCATTTCTTTACTCTTGGCACCGATGCCCAATTACAAAGGAAGAGCTCCAGAGACTATGCTGGAGCCTTGGGTCTGGAGATTAAATCATCATCCAGGAATCTACCTGCACCACCATATATCAAAAGTGTATGTAAAATAGAGATTTACTTTTTTATGGAGGTTTTTATCTTGACTGGATTTGTGTGAGAGAGAAAACTGAAAACTGATCCAGTTGCAAATCAAATCCTCCTACTGAGCTTCATTCCTGCTCAAAAACAAGGCACTGCAGTTTGGGCTAAAGAACTCCAAGAACTCTGACTTAAGGAAATTAAACTGATTTTTGTCAGGCTTTTTCAAAATTTGCTGGATCAGAATTGCTGAAGCTTGCAGAGCCACCAAGCTGTGCGATAGGCAGTATAATACGTAATTCTCTTGGATTCAATTTTATTTGACAAGGTATAAGCAACTAAAAACAGGATTTGAGAATGGAAATTGTTCAGTAACTCTAAGTCTACACAGCTGTGCAACTTTAAATGTTCTTCTCCAAGAGTCTGGAGGCACAGAGAAAAGGTAAGCCTCGATGAAATATAAGTTACTGGTAATGGTCTTCATATTTATTAACATAAAAAATTAGAGACTAAATAAGTCTCTAATTAAATAAGCTTTATCTCATGAAGTGCCAGAAAAATGTCAGGTTTTGTTACCAGTAGTCACCTTGGGCCCCTCCTAAATACCCAGTTCAAGCTTCTGAAAGACAAAAAATACAAGATTGAATTACAAGCTGATGGAAGACCCATCATGGTCATGTATTATAGCTCAGGAATCCCTTGCTCAATTACCCAGAAAAGTAGGTGTTTCTGTCACCCTGCACCATGCTGCAGAATATGACATTTCCAAGTAATTTGGGCCTGTCAAGGGCTTTGACTTTACCCTTAATTAGAAAGGGGCTCTCGCTTCAAAATAAAGCTGACATTTGCTCTTATTTGCTGATGGTAATTATGTGTTTACCTAGCACTCAACACAGCAGACCCTCAAGCTTTGCCATTTGAGTGTTACAACAATATGAATCAACAGTATTACTTCTCTATTACCAGCACAGCTTTTCCCCAACTCACTCTTTCCATCTCCATGTTTCACAGAAGCAGGTGCCCTTACTCCCACTTCAGTAACAGCAATAGCTCCCGTCTCTGGCTCCTGTCCCGTCCCAACCCTAGTGCTGCAGGCTGCCCTATCCACCCCCGTCCTCTTTCACACATGTAGACCCAGATCTTTGTCTCTGAACAAGAGTGGGAGCTCTGTCCTCCACTTAGTATCTGCAGCTCCTTTTTAAAGGAGCCTGGGACACAAGTTTTTCTGGATTTGGGGATCTATTCTACCCACCTATCTATGGTAAAGGGAAAAAACTCAATGCCTTTGGTTTACGGATCTGCTACATGTTGTTTCAGCACTTCATGTAAACCTTCCTTCTTGCAGATCACAAGCTGCTGGACCATCCCCAAACACATGCACCCAAGTTGGCTCCAAACCTATCTACACAACACAGCTCCTGGGCAAGGTGGCTTCATCCCACCACCCTCATCCTCAGCCACACGCGCTTTCTCCAGTTGCTGTCACAGCCTTAGCAGAGGACTCCAGTGCTACAGAGGCCCCTTTGTCACTCCAGCTTCACTACTTCATCTTTACTGATCACACTGTTGTAAGCCTGGATGTTGCTGTCTCTGAGAGTAAACCCCTGCAAATAGCCACCTTCAAACAGCCAAGAAGCATCAGCTACAGATTTCCTCCTGCAGACCCTCATGGAGTTATAAAACTTGCACAGCGTGATTATAATAACTATATGGCAGATTAGTCAGATCTTCCACTGCACAAAATTTTAACACACAGAGTCGAATAACATCTTTAGTCATTTACCACAAAGAATGATACAAACTTCTAAAGGAAAATAGAGCTGCTCTTCTCAATAACTCAGAAGAAGATATGTTCTTTCAAGACTTCATAAATATATCTTCTCCTATTATGTAAAATTAATTTCCGTATCAGACTAAGCCAAAGAATTATTAGGATTAAAGGTCACTTAAAATGGTCTGTGTTACTGATTTTATCAGTTACTACTTACAGCTTTAAAAAAGTCAATGCCATCTATAATAGTGTCTATATTTCATCTGTTGAGAAATCTAATACTCTTAGAAAAGAAGCAATATCAGGCTGCATGGTCAGTCTTACTTGGAAGAGAAAATACAATTCTGAGAAATTTAATCTTGAACAATAAAAGAAAATGGTGAAACCCATCTGATATGTTGCATATGCACATGGAAAGAGAAGAAACAAAATTATTGTGATGAATAGGGAGAAGGTCTTACAAATAATGCAGATGCCAGCATAAAATATTCTTTGTTTCTGGAGTTGATAATGAAAGGTAAGAAGATTGCTGCAATATAACACCAATACTATGAGTGCATTGTACTTAACATATAAATTAAAATTCTGTCAGTAATCCCAGGTACAGAGTAGCATGTGTACACAGAAGGTATTAGTTTCTGAAACTGAGGAGTACAATGGTGTATGTCTTGTAATCATATTAACATCTCTTTCTCCGATAGTTTAGGTAACACACTGCCACCCATATGCTGCTCTTTACCCCACAGCAGCATCCAGGTGCCCTGACCTGGGGTCCCGCTGTGTGAGAAGCTGCAGTTTCAGCTGACAAAAGCTGTGGCTAATCCCACTGGATATCAGCACATGGGTGTAGGGCAGGGAAAGGCAAGCAGTACCTAAGCAGTAAGCAAATCCTGAAAAAGGAGCATGTGTTTTCTTCATTTAAACATACTCATAAATGCCTGGCACGAGCAAGCCTAACTAGATTAATCTAGTAACAATGGAAATCTCCCTCCAAGGGATAATTTTACCTCTCATTATACAGCAATTGTGTCAGAGGTTTCTTACTCCTTCACCTAGTCCAAGGCAAGCCCGTACACTCTTCCATCGGCAGTATTGAGTTGCATTAAAAAGCATAGTTGAAGAGGCCTTACTACCTCCTTTCAAAACGAATGCAACTATACCACACCAGCCCCGCACACGTGGAAAGGCGAAGCATGCTTTTGCACTGAGACAAGGGAGCTCGGTACTGGGCACCAGATCGTGTTGGCTACCGGCTCTCAGCTGCTGCTGCAGATTGTCTTCTCTGGCGTGGACAGGGGCACCTGAGGCCTTTATCCACCCTTGCAAAGCACTTCACCTTGCCAACACCGAGGGGCAAGGCCCCCGTAATGCGGCCGGCCCTGCCCCTGTGCTGACAGCCCTCCCCTCCCTGCCACCGGCTGCACAGGGCTGGGAGAGCTGGGCGTCGGGGAGGGGGGGGTTCCATCAGTCCTGCTGCTGCAGCCACCAGCAAGGATCCCATACGTTCCCCGCGTGCACTTACACACCCTGCTGCACCTGAAAAAATCACCTTCCAGTGCCTGGGGAGGGCAGCTACCAAGGGAAGGACATGGTGCTTTCCAAACTACTCCAAGCCACCCGGGCAAACAGAGCCTGGGCAGGAGTCTAGTCCTTTCCTCTCATTTTACCCCATGACATTACTGGCTCCTGATCTACATTAAGAGACGTTTTTTTCTCCTCCTCATTTCATATTTTAGAGAATCAGCTTTGTTACTGTTCTGACTGCCTGAGCTAGGAGCACTGCAATAGCTCAGTGGGCAATGCTACCAACATGAGCCTTGTTTTGAAGCTGATAACCTCGTTACAGGTATTTTGCATAGACAAGTTTAGTACATGAGTTTTCAGCATCTAAATATCCTCCCTTTTCTCCTTATTTTCTTTGCGAAACAGTTGTAGGTTTTTTTCTGTTTACATTTTTAATCTGCTTTTTAAGACTATCTCTATCTTCTTGATCTGGTCCATCCACAAAACTATCACAGTCAAAAGAAATCTGCCTGATTGTACTAGGTCACTGATTTAGTGTGAGAGCAGCTACTCTCAAATTCTGCCTCAAATCAGCAACTGAGATACTATCTCCCTAATCAGGCGGTCTGTTATAGTTTGCTTTAAAAATTTAAATGTGATAAAAGCAAGTCAGCCTGACTCCCTGAAACTTTTAAATGTCATTATTTATATTTGCATCTTATGATCAAATCTAACATGTGTCTTTTCCAGATGCTTACTGCAGTGCTTTGTTATCCTAACTTAAATCTAGTTAGGAATGTTATTCACGGTTGTTATTTTAATAGGAGCCCACTCCTGAATTACCCTTATGATCAGGACTCCTGTTCAGTGGGTGAATCTCATGGTGTTGCAGAATTAGGCCTTACATTATCACAATTATGTGCAGAAATTACATGACCTTGTTTTGTATTGCCCTGACATAAAATTGTGTGTTTCCTATTAGTTCCTGATTTTTTTGTCTGATAGCACAGTGATAATTTCTTCCTGAACACTGAGTATAATGTACTCGGCAATTACAGCCTCAGAAAAGAAGCAATTATTTTGCTTACAATGCTTTATGAATTAAGTTCACAAAGGTCTAGACAGAGGTGTCAGCTATTCTCTATACAATCTGATATTTGCATGTTAATTGAATCCTCCTTTGAGAAGGCCACCCAGTTTAACTCATCAGAGGAGAAGCAAGAAAGCTAATTCATACCTCAGAGGGGGTAGATGGAGAAGGGAGGCCATTACCAACATGAACAATTACCACATTTCTTCTGTATTAGAGGTAAAGCACACACATATGCATAATCAAGGCTCAGTCCATAATCACTGTTAATTGGCCTCCTTTGCCATTATTGGGTTACATGGATTTGTGCTGGCCGAGAGTTGGATCGGGTGCAGAAAGAGCCCAGGAGGGGTCTGTTGAAATTCGGGAAGTTCTCAGTGCCAGATCTCACCCAGAGGAAGCTACAGCATTTGGTGGCCATTCGTACATCGCTACCAAGTCCCTGAAAAAGAAAACTCACAGAAGCTTGGGGTGTCTGAGGCATTATCAAGAAGAGAATCCCCTGTTCGTTCCCAATCAGGAGACCTCTATTATCAATGCTAAGGGTTACCTGGAATAGCTGCTAAATTGCTTTAAGACTTTAGCCAGAATGTATTACTCGCTATTGCCATAGATGGATATCATGCATGACTCTAGCTGTGACATCTTGTTTATAGATTTGGAAGTATGATTACAAGATTCTTTTGATTTCATCAGCCAGGGATAATTGTGCACTGAGCTGCTGGCTGGCCAGAGAATGCTAAAGTACACATACAGCAACAGCTCTCTCCTAAAGAGCTGACTCTGACCACTTGCCATTTTCACCAGTTTCAACAGGTTCTGCCAACTGCAGATAGAAACAAATTAATTTTAATCATACTTTGACTATTTTATTTGAGCTTAAAAAAAAAAAAATTCTTATTGTCTGGCATCTACCAGGATATGACATTTTACAACTTAATAAAATATGGAGGTATACATGGTACTTTCCGAGGACTGGAGGATAAGCTTTGTTTGTACATCTGGACAGTAAATTCTTATTATAGATCATAATTTTCTATTTTAAAATGTAAGTTAAAGATTTGTTATTTGCTTGTGACTTTTTTCCTAGGTAATTGGGGTCAAGCTGTATTTGGATAAAAATACAGATACAAAGCACAATAACAATTTTTTGAAAACTATTTTGGTTTTATAGTCTTTAAATCCTTAACAAAATGTGATTTCTATAGAAAAAGTTTCTCATTTATTAACATATGCATTTTCTATGGCAAGCGAATTGAACTGGCCATTATTAACTGCAAGGTCCTTTAAGACATTAAAACCATTAAAGCTGGGCTACTCACACCTCACTTTTACTTCTGTGTTAGCGCAGAAAAACCACACATTGCTTTTACTATTTCAAAACAGTTTTTCAGCTTTCAATTAACTTGTCTCCGAGCTGAACTAGATGAACGTGCTGAAACAAAAACCCCACTGAATTCCTGCTGAGATGAAATAACTGTAAAACTGTCTTATTATTTTGACAAAAAACTTGTTTTAGATGCTTGTCTGGTGACTTTTATGATCTCTGTGCTCTTTCTTTTTCAAACTTTGGAGATAAGCAATGTCATTCTTAAATATTATATTTCATTTACATCAACTTAAATTCTCAGTTCTGGCCTTAACACACTTGTCATAATTTCATGTCTTAAAACAGATCATCTGTTTCATTATTGTAGTTTAACTTTAACTTTGCTTCTTACCAAAAAACTGTTTCAA
Source organism: Tyto alba (assembly GCF_018691265.1). Taxonomy (NCBI): domain Eukaryota; kingdom Metazoa; phylum Chordata; class Aves; order Strigiformes; family Tytonidae; genus Tyto; species Tyto alba. The sequence goes on along the minus strand of NW_024881316.1, from coordinate 34,590,736 downwards.
ACACATATATTCTGTTTTTTAAGGCAACATAATTTTCTATAATGGCAAATTAAATTCACTGTGGATAAATAAACAGGAGAAGAGCAGTTCTTGCTTTACTTCCATGATAGTGGATTCTGAACAAACCATTACAACTCAGAAAAAGGATCCTGAAGTTATAATAGATATTATGACGTGTAAAGAACTTGAATAATGACATGAAAGATATTAGTGATGATACAGTTATTTAGAACAAAAAAACCTGAAGATGACAGAGGAATTTCAGAAGGACCTCACTGGGCAGCAATTGGGCAGCAAGCTGGTAGGTAATTTATGGATGAACATAAAATGGCTCATGGAGAAAAAATCATAATCCTGCTCAATGAATTTTGAATTATATTTTTCCATGTGGTTAATGGATGGATAATTTTTGAAAAATTCAACGCAGTAGCTGTTAAAAATAAGGAACAGAAAAATAAGGAGATAAGCAAAGAACAGAAAAGAAATTGTCCTAGTGGGACTAAGACCATGCAAGGAACATCTCCATCTAGCACATGGTGTGTGGGTCAGGTGCCCTCCACCTTCAGGAGCATCGACTGGAGCTGGGAGAGACATCTGGAAGGGCAACGAAGGCTCAACACACCGGTCATCTTCAGGCCGATAAAAACAATACATTGGAGGCACCATAGAGAGCCACGAAGTCGAGGTGTGACAGAGAGGACAAACAGGATGATCATTTCTGAACCTGGCTCCCATCAGTTTTGTCTAATGCTCTCCAACTGGACAAAATGGTGAACATGCAGAAAATAACTGATTATGAAACATCTCTAGAGTTCCTTGCCGCAGGTTACAAAAAGCTTGAGGGTGCAAAAAATGGAGTTACACCAATCTGGAGGAGGATGGGAGCCCACTGAGGAGTATCAACCTGGAAAAATACCACCTGTGGCTCTGAACAGGTGGGAGAGGCAGATGGCAAGAAGGTGTGAACATGTTGTTCAATCTGTTCCTTCACTCTTCTACAACTCTGAAAATCACCAGGTTTCTGGGAAGGGCTGGATCATCATCTAGGCAGGATTATGCATTTGAGCAATTCCTTGTGCCTAAAACTGTAGCCTATAATGTGCTAATAGCTGTTATGTTTTACTAAGTAGAACTGTTCCCTAAGCATGATACCAGTAAAATGCAGATAAAGGTAACATCTCAGAAATTAAATAGGAAATATTTCTCGTGGAGAAGCAAGCAAGGTTTACTTTCTTTTTATTTAATATGTTTAATTCTGGTATTGAAGATATCAAAACCCATGAAGGTGCTTAAGCATTTGGAATTGATAAATGATATCAGAAAGTAATCAGAAAACTCAGTCTATTAGACTGATTGGTACAATAACAATAAAAGATTAATTTATCAAACAAGTCATAACAGATTCAAGTATCCTTGACCACCACCTGCCTCCATCTCACAAAACACATTTCAGCATCTCTAATGATCAGAATATAACCCTGCCACTCAACATCCAAATGGGACCTCTACAGCTTGACTGGAACTCTACGGACATATGTTATTTAAGTTTCCAATTTGACAGCAACTTAGAAGGAACGTAAAACAACAGAAACCCAACACTGCCTTTCACCTACCCAGGCATCCATAGTAATGGGCAACAGTGCATAAGAAGAGAATTCAGCCACAGGAATATAACCCAGCTAGGTTATCGCTCTTTTGTGTCTTTAAATAAGTGAGCTATTTCTACACCTTACCACAGCAAGCACTGGGACACCTCACTGCATAAGGATTCATAGAGAAGTAAGTGCAGCTGCAGACATGACAAGATCTTTGCAAAATCTAGGACCCATTATTTTTAAAGAGATTGAGGAAAGTGCCTTCATCCACCCTCTTGGGATAGAGTAGTCAGCAGCAGAGCTTGCTGCCTCCAGCTGTGGTGACTGGACCATGGAGGAGGGCTGAGAAACCTGTCAAAGCCTGTGGCTGGTTGCTGGATGTGAGAAGAGGGCACGATGAGCAGAGGCAAGCTAAAGAGGGCAAATAGAGAGGGTAAAGAACAAAAAAATATTACTCAGTCTTTCATTTTTCCTTGCTTAACATCTCATTTATAACATTAACAACATTGTTGTGCTCATATTTAGCCCTTTGTTTCACCATTTCTCACACACTTTGTGAAAAGAGGAAGAGCCATGTCTCCTCCAGCCCATTTTGTGTCAGTGCATCGCCCCACACCACCCGAGCATTTGGTCACAGTCCACCTTCACATGTTACTTTCTTTAAGAGTTGTGCTAAGAACATTTGCCAGGAGCAAAACCAATGTTTTTCCACCAGGTTTCAAGAGCCAAAAGGTTCCTGATTTAAATCTCCCTGAGTGTTCCCCTCCCCACAAAATTTGAGTTTTGCTGTCATGGAGACAGATGACTGAGCACTGATCTCTGCACTTTGGTCTGAAAAACAAGAAGCACTTGCCTGAAACCAGTTCAGATGAACTAGATTGTCCACCATTGGAAACAGTTCAGCTGTTAATAATTTAGTGGCTGACAGAAGGGAGACATAAAAAAAGAAAACATTTCTTCCCCCTGCTTTGCCATGACCTTGCTTTCCTGGTGGTTTGAGAGTTTAATGATAATGCAAAACTTGAACCTTTCTTTCTGCAAATTTAAGCGTTTAATTTCTTATCCTATCCACAACAGGCATGAACAACTGATTTCTCCTTTCTTCTCTGCCCCTCCCAGCAGCCCCACACTGGGTTCACCATGAGCCTGCTGCCGCTGTTGTCCCTTCCCCAGAGAGTGGCTGCCACCCACCTTCATGTTCCCTATCTTCCTCCACACATTTGCCATCACTGACTCACCTCCTACAGTTTTAGTCCACTTTTTAAAGGTTATTTTGAATTCTCACCCTGCCCACTGATGCACTTGCAGATACTCCTGGTTGATGTCATCTGCAGATTAACAAACTCAGGCTGCCTTGGTCCATCATCCAGGTGCTCACAGAGCAAAACCACATCCAGAAATGCCCAACTGCAGCCTCATTTTAGTTTCAAGTGAACCATTACCACACATCATATACCGTTATCAACTATCCTCACACATATGTCAATGTAGGTTCAAAAAGACCATGTTTCCCTTCCTGGTCAGATGAGGTGTTCACATGTAACATCCAAAGCCTGAGGACAGTATTTCTGATACCCGTTAAGATGTGAGCACATTGGAGTTTATCTAACTATAAAGAGAAAATACCTGGGACTTTAAGAGACCAGGTTGTATTTGCTGTTACCTGTCTTACCTGGTCCTTCCAGGGTGCTTTCCAATTGTCTATTGGTCCACGTGCTTTCGGATATGAGGGGGGTACCTTTGGCTTACTCATCTTTTCTCTCACTTCTTCAATACACCTGCATGCTCCTGGACTTCCAAATACCTCATCCACTCATCATGGACCTTACATCACTTTATCTTCAAAGGTGAAAGCAAGAATGAACTCCTAACTTCAGAAACTACCCTCTAACTTGTTATTTTTGTATTCTGGGTTGAAACCTTCAGTTATTGATAGGAACTGTGCTTGCAATGAAACACAGGCAGAAAGGCAGGGAGCCCTGGGACAGCAGGGATGTATGATTGAGCCAGAGCCTGTGGCCCCTCGAGGAGGGAAGGAGAGGGATGCTCATGGCATGCCCTGTTCCAAAGCAGGAGCCAAGCAGCTGAAGGGCACCTCGAAAAGCTGCAGAGCAGCCAAACTGAGGAAGAATCTCCTAGACACCCCAGGACAGAGCAGTTCAGAGCAGCCTTTGCACGAAACAGCAGACCTGTGACAGCTACGGTGGCTTTGCCCAGATGTCCCTAGAGAGTTCCTGCCTGTGAGACCATGCCCAGAGAGCTGACCCAAACATGCAGGCAGATAACCCTGGCCCTGGGAAACTGCTGCGTGGCTCCAAAGCAAGCCAATACCTCCCTCTAATTTCTTAGTTAGGTGAAAGCTAAGTTGGATGGAAGAAACCATCAAATCTAACCCTTAACCAGACAAGGGTTACTTGTCTCCCAAGAACGTTGTGCACGTACTACTAGTGAAAACAGATGCTGTTTACATCATTATTAGAAACTGCCAACAAGCCTGAGAAGCAAAACCACCCAAGCAACAAAAGTATTACAGGTAGAGGCAATAGTTTTCTGAGGATCTTTTTGATGAAAATGCTGATGCTGTTGCAACAAGGCCCTGGTCTGGGAGCCTTCAGCATCTCTCCCATTGCCAGTGAGACATTCCCACCTTTGAGAGAATTTCAAGCAGCCACAATCAACCCCATGACCAGCCATGGCTGAGAATGGATGTTTAGTAACTCATTTTCAAACCTGGCTGGAAACCAGCGTGGGGTGTGGCAGGGCCAGCATTTTTGACTGTTCTTCATTTTACAGAATCGGACTCCCACTGGCAGCATATTTGATAGATTACCAACAAAAGTGGAGTCAGTCTGGTGAAGGATGCTCTCTGCATCTCATTTGAATTCCAAAAGGCCTGCTTTTTCTTGGTAATGACAGTCATCAATACTCTGAAGTATTGAATGATTACAAGTAACATTCACAATGTATCCTTCATTCAAAAGAACCATTATAAATAAAATTATTAGGAAGTTACAGTCTAGCCTATAGCACCATATTTTTGCTTTGCTCCCCACTTTAAAGTCCCAAAGAAATTGTATAAGCAGATAGTGATTCTCAACTCTCATTCACTACTCCTTTGCCAGAACTTCACTAAAAATTAGTCATATTACTGTAGCAGTGTCCTATTATACAAATTATTCCATGTGCACAGAGTTAGCTCTTTGGGGAACAGATTTACCAGATTTGGCAAATAAGAAGCAGAGGATTCACATCTCATAAATAGAGAACACCTATATCCAGGTGCTTAAGTCACACTGAAGCTAACCAGAAATAATTAACATTCCAAGTGGAGTCTGGCTCCTAGTTATCTTTATTGATATGGACCTATTTGACTTGGGAAAAAAAGCAGATGGCAAAGGTGGGAACTCATGCCTTTGATTTCAGCCCAAGGTCTTAAGGACTTCGCAGCATAAGCCCACAGTGCAAGAGGTACTTGATGCTTATTTGGTCAGAAAAGTTCAACCTTTCCTTCCTGGGGTACAAGCTCCAGTGTTAGACCCTGATGGTCCCATCTGCTGCTAGAACAGCCAAACCCAGGGGCTTTAACCATGGCATGGGATCATGGGGGATGTCCAGGATCCAGCTCAGATGGACCATCCACTCCAAAGGCAATGCTAGGGATCAGGCCAACACAGCCTGGCTTTTTAAATCACACAAGGAAGCTGTTGCTTATTCAGAGAATAAGGATATGGAAAAAAGTTTGAGTTGTTTCCACTGAGATTATTCCTGCATCCCAAGCCCAACCTAAAGAGGAGCCCTGCTACCTTGCAGGGATGGAGAATAGGTAGCAACACAGAGCAGGGAAAGAGTGCAAGCACAGAGAAGCTGGGTGAGGAACTAAAGTCACATCCAGGGAAGCACAAAGGATGGGGAGCTCTGAGAAGGTCATCGAGGATTTTAGTTGAGAGCATCACAGGACCAGCACTGCAGGACTCCTGCGGGACATGTGAAAAACCATTGAAGCTGCAGCAAAGATCAGCAGTGCTTTAGTGGAAACACTGCACATAAGAATAGCACTGTGTATGTGAATAGATGTGCCCAGCATTTAATTGCATTGGGAAGAACTGAGGTAGAATCTGAGTAATTTTCATTAATTTAAGGATCTTCTATCTCTCATAATACAAATGCATATAGTATGAAACCATTCACTGTGAATAGAACTGTTTCATCCAAATTAAAAAAAAAAAAAAATCCTGAAACTTTCCATAGTTTGCTATATGGGAACTCGCCTATTTTATGATCCAGGATTTATTTTGGCAAGAGCTGAATTCAACAGTTATGCTGACGTAGAAACCATAACCAGCTTAATCTTCCTGTCAGTCTGGGGATCTTTGATACAGCATGTCTACATTAAAAAGACTGTTATTATATTTTGCCTCTCGACTTAATTAAAGTCTCTTTTATGAGATGCTGTATTTGTAACTACTTTCCTCTTCCTAAAATGAGCCATCTTGTCTGGTACAGTAATTATAACAACATCATTGAATCTGTATTCACAGCCTGTTTTTAAAATAGTTCCCATTTCTGAGTAAAGACTAAAGATGCTTGTGGGTAGAAATGCTAATAAGATGGGTCTCTGGCTACATGCAGTCAGAAATGCATGGATCACACAACATCCCCCTTTAACAGGAAAACAATTTTAAGCCACTAAAGGATGACACCCCCAAAGTTTGCATTAGAATGACATTGCCTTCAGCCACGCCAAGTTGCCATCAAGAAGCACAACAGGATACAACCACCACTTTTTTCCAGCTGGAAATTATAGTTAAAATCAGTCAATTCAAGCTAGGAACAGGACTGAGCTGCCTTGGTGGGACTCTCCAGAGCTGAGCACTGGTCCCAGCTCTGCAGCTGACTGATAGCACAACCACAAGTGACTCACTTCATCATCTTGTGCAAGAGTTTCCTCTCCAATATTTGCCTCATGCTTCATTAAATGAGGAAACTGAAGCCAGCAGATCATCTTTTGAGTAGTGACTATAAAGTGCTTGGCACAAGCTGCCGCTGAACTCCATCAGCAGTTTTTTCCAGGTAATACTAGATGACAAAGAATGGCAATACTCTAAAATGACAACAACTACATGACTATTATACCCAAACTAGCTGTCCTCACTTCAATAGCATGACTCCTGTTTCTTCACAGGATCTCTACCTTCAGTCTGCTCTTCAGCTGTTGTTGTTACTTTACACGGAGGAGAAGGAGAAGGACATAACTTCCCATCATTTGTAGCTTACTAGCAGGAACACAAGGCAGAAGGTATCATTGGGCAATTGCAGGTATGTGCCATGACCTTCATGCTTAGCCTCGACCTGTCAGTGGGACTTCTATTCCCTCTTATCCCATCACTCCCTGCCAGCTGCTCACGTCACAGGCCAAGAAAGCTTTACCTATGATTAAAAAGAGAACTACAGGTACAAAAGGTGAAAAGCCATAGCAAATATTGTGAAAACAGGAGAAAAAGAAAGGAGGAAAGTTCAATGACTGTGCCTGACATCTCAGTGTAACAGAAAATTCATTAGGAAAAAAGTGCAGAGCAGGCAAATAATACTTTTTCATAGCAGCTTTCTTCTTGTTTTTAGCAACTGGAAATCCTTGTTACTTGAAATCTGAATCCTGCTCTCTAGAGTTCACATATTTCTGTCCACTTTCCTCTCTTGCATCCATTTTAGCATCACTGATGGCTGATCATTACCTATATGCCAAAGTCTAATACTTTCCTGTACTCCAAGACACAGCACTTACTTGATAAATCTGTATATACATATATATAAAAAACTTTAATTCACTCCTCTTTTCTTGTTACCATTTCCCCCAGATTCTTCTCTTCTCTTGGCTACATTAATGACCAAAGATTTGTTTCACATTAGAAACAGAGGACAGATGAAGATGCAATGACACCACTCTAATCACAAGAGATTAATTATCTGGGATTCAGATACCTGTTTCAGCCAGATGACTCGGGCTAAAAGCTCTAGAGAAAGGATGGAAAAGCTCAAGTCCTTGCTGATCTGGGATGCTGGGAGATTTACTGCTTAGAGAATGCTTGGTAACAAATTTTTACCAGGCATATATGAAATGAAATTCGTAACATAGTAATCTCCCACCCTATGGACAGACCCAACCCACCACACGCCATTTCATCAGACAGTAGATTCAATCTTTGCCCTCTCTTTTTCCTCACCTCTTTGCACCCCAATTCTTTTAAAACCCTAAAAATTATAAGTTCTGCAAAGTCTTTTTTAAATGCAAGTTACTCAGAGAAGAAAAAGAGACACCCCAGGTAAAAAGTCCTGTGGGACTGTGCCTGAAGGAAAACAAGAAAGCTATTGAGGTTTTTAAATTTTTCTTTTTATTACCACCACGTCTCCCTGCTCCCGAGCATCCCAGTCAGTTGCTATCAGTGTTTTATTAATCACTCTGCAGTAACCAGCTACCAGGGGGAGCTGAGTGTTTCCGCCTGTGCTGAGAGCTGCCACTATCACATCCTTCATGCTGCATATCATGTCTGACTCTCTTCATCACTGACATATTTGGGGAAGAATTTCCATTAAAAACAAAACAAAATAAAAAAAAAAAACAGAAACCCTTGACTTTGTAATAGAGATGAACTAAAATTAGCACTTCAAATTCAAGCTTTGTTAGCTCTTGCTAGTGAGGAGGCATCCAAATTAAATTCCTGAATTATATAGGAAAAGATGAGGCTGTTTTCTGGCACCATTTGAAGTAACAGTAATACAAGAGCTACTGATTTGGTAAGATTTCTGCACTGTCAAAAACTCAACCTAAACCCCAAACATCTCAGTTTTTACAGAGAGCCTGTAACAATAGCACTTGAATTCCTCCCAGACATTCTGGGGACATTTTATGGACTGGAAATTGAGGGACAGAAACCAATTAATTTGCCCAAGCTTAAAAAAAGCCTGTGACAGAGCCAAGAACTTATTTGAGATGGGAGTCTCAACATGCTGCCTAATTGAAGGCCTATCTTCTCCCTTCAGGCCCCAGCTTTCTATAGCTTTCTATTTCCTCACTAACCCACCTCTAAGATGCTTTTCTTCCCTCATTCCCATTAGATAATTTATGATGCTTTCAAATTTTTACTGCTAGAATTCAGGGAACACCATCCCTGGACCTCACAAATTTAGTGCCTGAATTTGTTTCAGGAATAATAGTAACACAATGTTGTATGCATTTGCAGAACTAAGATATTTCTGCCATCAATTTCTTTGAAGTTTTTATTGCTCTTTCCCTCAGAGTTTATTCGCTGTGGCTGCAATGGAAGGAAATGCTTTCCTTCTTACTCCACTTCATATAAGAATGTGAGAAACTGAACAATCACAGCAAGGTAAGTAAACCCTGAAATACACTGGTCAAACACCTACAATCTAACAAATACAGGGACTACTTAAATCAGCCATGGCTTTCTAAGACTATTCCGTGCCCCTATAAATGCTTCATTTGTTATGAAGAGATAAAAGAAAATGTAAATGTAAAAGAACAGGAAAGCTTGCCCCTATAGCAAGATAAAATATCTTCTAACAAAAAGTAATACAACTTTTACATCCTTTTCTCAGAAGCAAAATTTTGGGGTTAAGAGCGTTTAAAACTTCTGCAATGGTACCTTAAAATTGTCCAGAGGTAAAAATGTTAGAGAATAGTGACTTTCCCTTAAAAGTGAAGCAGCAGTTTGTGAGGAGTGAGTATTTATTCCTCCTGAGTTCTTTAAAGATACAAATAGATTCAAAGTTTCTTTCCAATGACCTTGCTTTCAAAATCAATATTTTAAGTATTTTATTTTTTCTATAGAATTTGTATCAGCAGCATTTTCAGGTTTCCAGTGCTGGTTTCTTAGAGTCCAAAATTTCCCTTGCTGACCTTTGTCTTAGCTCTCCAAAGAGTATACTGTGGAAGCCCTGTGGTTTCCCCAAAAATTTTGCATTGTGGAGCAGAGAATGTTTTGTTCCTGTCCTGTTTTAGAGTGGATGACAGTCTGCCAGCATAACATGGTCTTTATAAATGTGGGAATAGTCATTCATCCAGGTTTGCACTTTATTAAATTATTGTTCAGAGACAATTCCAATGGGTACATGTAAATGAAGTGCAAGGGGTTCTTACACAGACCAAGTCCTTAATTTCTTGTTATTGACTGTTATTAAATTGAGCAGGAGTCCAAAACAGAGGAGGGCTACATGAAGGAATTTGCTATAAAAGCTACAGATGTGCTGATATAATTAGGGGAAACTTGAGGTCCAAACCCTGCAGTGTAAAATTCAGCCTCTAAGAGAATTGGAGAACAACAGCAGGAGCTCTTGGGTTTCTTCATCAAAGGTGACTTAATACCTGGCTTTGCCTTCAAGCCCTTTCACTTCAGTGGTTGCCTTGGGACCTGCTTCTGGAGCATGGCCAGCAGCAATGCCCTTGCCCTGGGCACCCACAGCACCCAGAAACCAACCAGAGCAAGAAACAAGAAAACCTCAGGCTGATTCCTGAAGGACTGTGCTTCAGGGGGCATGGGACGCATATATACCAGGAGACAAGAACCACGGTACTAATATAGACTACAAAATGTTAAGTAAATGAGGGAAGAGCAGCTCTGGTGTCCTGGGCTGTTTGAGGATGCAATCAAGAGATTGACACTAACAGAAAAGTCAGTGTAGACAAAGCTTTCCTGTACAGATTAAAAATCCCAAACACATCTTTAGAAGGGATGTTCAGTTGCAAAGCAACTTGCTGTGGTAACTAAGAGCGCACATTAGGTGAAAGGCTCTACAGTAAACCCAGAATACTGATATGAGGAAAAAAAGAGACAAACAAAAGCAAAGTGTTTACTCCATAAAATGGCTACTTGTCTATACATGTAATTTCAGAAATATGGGAGAGAAGATAGATTTGACAAATGAGAAATAAACAAACGTGGTTCAGAAAGGTAGTTGGGTATAGTCTGTGAAATATCTCACATCAGCCTACAATATTACCGAAGGTACAATTTGCTGAATCCAACATATGTAATATTAAAGACGTTTTCTGATGGAAGAGAGTGAGCTAGTTTTCCCAAAACTGTGAGCTACACCCACAAACAACTGTTGACGTTAAAAAAAGCATTGTGCATATAAAATGACATTCTGAAAGCCCGAAGATTTCCATTCCAATGTTTTAGATGATTTAACAAAGGCAAAATGATTTTTAAAAAGCAGCAGAACATTTTGGGTCAAAACTTTAGACCGAGTTCTTTTCTAAGCACATTTAAATTGGTTGTCTTCATCTGTTCTTCAAGTTTAGACTGGTTACAGAAAAACTCAGGATTTCAAAGAGACCAACAGAAAACAAGTCACAAGAACTTCAGTGCAAAGAAGATAGAGCTTGTCTTACGCAAATAAATGTGTAGTTATCAGATTCAAGTGACATAGAAGGAGAAAAAGATCAATGCTTAAAAAAGTTGCTTTAAAAATAAAAGTTCTCCAGTAACTCCAAATAATTAAGGAAGAAAATGCATTCATTTTCTGCAAAAACTGTTTTTAGCCTGCAGTTACTGAATCAGAACGTAAATATCCTGAATTATCTTTAATTGGCTCAGCATTATCAGGCCTTTACCAGAATGCTAACTGCTCACCCCTCAGCCACCTCTCCACATATATATACAGAAGACTTCATCTTCTTTCATGCAATATTGCAATTAAGGAGGGTAGAAATGGCTGGCATTTCAACCCTGCCAGCTTGGATCGTCACCAGACTGCAACATCATCCCAGTGAGGAAAAAAGGGAACATTTCTAACAGAATCGCACTGTCAAAATCAGAACAGGAGTCATCTCAAGCCATGAATTGTGTTGATATAATTTCTGATTGCCATTTTAATTATTTTTCTACATCTCTTTTGCCTATTTCCAAGGCTTCAGTTGCTGTGTTCTTTAAGAACAATGATTGATTTCAAAAGGAGCCCAGATGACCACAGTAAGCACTCATATACAGGAATGTCAGCTTAGATTTACACAGGAATGCCAATTTATATTAAGTACAGTTCATTTAAGGGTTGAAATTCTGCTGAAAATGTCAAAAAGAAGAGCTCTTCTGAGCAGGATGTGTTCCCAGAAGGTTTAGTAAGTACTTGGAAAGAGATATTCAGTAAAAGCAATGGAGTAAGCCCAAAATGTGGTGTTCCTTATGGGGATTTTGTCTGGTTTTTGTTTCCCTTCCTTCCCCACCCCCATGACATGCGCTTATTATTAAATGGCTCAGGGAAGACCCTGCACAGGTTTTTCAGAAAATACCTTTCATGCAGACCCAGTAGAGTCTTGCCTACTGAAGTGACAACCTGCATCTCCAACAGCTCATCATCACGTTGTCACTCTGCTCAGTGATCCAGAACATGCAGCTGGTCAGGAGCTCAAAGAACACCCTTAATGTGCAGGACAAGTCAAGATGCTTTAGGATGTATTGTGCTTGGTATGGAGAAATAATGCAGGAGGACCTTGGGTGCAAAAGCTGCTCTGTAATGCTGCAGCACACTGCCTGGTACAACATGATAAATTGGACACTGGAATATTAATTTTCTACAAAGATGCATTAAGGAAATATGCAAGTTTGGTCCAAATTTCCAGAAATCCTGTTCATTTTGGTCAACGTCTACCTAGTATCCTTCAATAGACTGTGAGAAAAATCCCCAGATTCCCAGTGACAGGTCATAAGGACCACAGGACACCTGTGCAGAATGTGTGAGCTAGGAATTGAGAGTCCTTGTCACCGAGACACAGTGAAATCATTCCCCTCTCTCAGCTCAAAGCGGCCATGCTCTGTTGCTATGCATCTTTTTGCTATAGGAAAGCTTCATGCTGTAGTGAAACCCTGAGATGGCAAACCACTACACCTCTGACAGCTGGTTCACAACAACTCAGTGCAAACTAAGAGGTGGATCTAACATGAACACTCAAAACCACCAAGAGACCCTCAACTCTCTAAGGCTATGTTTTGCTTGTAAAATAAGCTTTTTATGTAGAAAAACTTAACTATGCCAGATAAGATCTAAGCAGGTCTCTTCCTTACCATCCATGGACTTGCAGGGCAGATCCCAGCCTCTGGGATAACCTTCTGTCAGCACAATGAGGCTCCTAGTTTTTGGTGAGCCCTGTGCAGTCCCTCTGAACCCTAAGGAAGAGTCTGTCTTTCCCTCTTCTCCAAATCCAGCTGAGCACATGTTTTTCTCAGGGCTTTCTCAGTCTCTTTGCCCAGTGCCTAGCTCTCTGTGAGGCTGTGTTGAAAAGATGCCATCCCTGGGTGCAGGCACACAGTCCCTTTTCCAAAAAGAGGGTCCCCACCTCACCCAGGGTCAACAGCCAGAACAAGGCAACCAGGGGGGAAGTCTGCTGACAGCACACAGGATCGAGTACACGATGATGCAAACCAGACAGCTACCACATGTCCCCCTGCCCGTGGCCAAGCTCTCGGGAACTGCGAGCCATCCCCTGCAACTCTCCCTTCCTGCCATTTGACAAGGAATACACTTTTTAGATGTGTTTCTATGGGAACAAGGCTTAACAAAGCTACACTGTCTTCTCATCTCCTCCTGATAACTTCTGAATTCTTTGTCTCACCTCAGCCAGAAGTTGACAGAAGAAGAGCAAAAAGAGATAATCTTCAAGCTCCATGAGCACAGGGGCTGTGTGACTAGTGGGGAGAGAAGGCATACTCTAAGTGCCTTGGCAAATGGAAAAGCTGTAGCCCAACCTCATGTGTTAACGTGAGCTACGTGAGACATTTTATGTGGCCCCTCTGTTTCCTAGGAAGAAGAGACCCACAGGGCCAGTGGTCAGCTGGCAGACAAATCCACTGGAAACCAGGCTTCATCAGTACCTGTGCACACAAAATTCCTTGTTCTTTCTTTTCTTCCAATAGGTAGAGATATAAATAGCACATGATTCTGGAAATCCTGAGGGCTAAAAGATCAGGGTAATTGTCTTCATTTGCTGATGCTGGACAGTTTCTCCTCTGTTTTTAACCTCTTATTTTCCTCAAGATTTTTATTTGAATTTTGGTATTCTATTTTCTGTATCGATACAACCATTTACAAGAAAACTTGCATACCTACATTCTTTCTTTTGCTCTAATGATATTACCAGACAGTTACAACGGGGAACAACTGGATGAAAATCTGTATGTTGTTCCTGTTCCCTTGTTGTAATGCTGGCTCCAGCTGAGCTGGGAGTTTTACCATAGACTGTAATGGGGTCAGAATTGCACTTCTGCTGCATAAGGTTCACCAGCATTCACAGTTACTTCTTCAGAAATTGCAGAATTTAATCCCAAATGAAGTAAGTGTAGTTTCAAACTTCTATAGAAATAAGTTTGACTTCACACAAAGGTTTCTAATTTTACCAACAGGTAAGATCTTATATTCAGGTGAGTGACCCATGTCATAAAGAAGATAGAAGGTAATATTGAGGGTTTTTTTAAACTGCGTTGCTCACCTGGGGATGCTGTGAAGGTATAAGGACAGGGCATAAGTGTGTTTTCCCCTATGGCAAGTTCTCAGCTGAAGGAACAACTGGAGCGTAACTGAACAAAGGCATAAAAGCTCATCTAGGACCACTCGATATTCTACTTGCCAGTAATTTTGTGTGTTTAAAGTGGAGGATCCTTACTACATTGGGAAAGAAGTCTGCCAGCTTGCCAAGTGAAAAGATTTGAGGCTTAACTCTATTATGGACTCCTCTTGGGATGGCTGAATAGGAGCATCCAGAGCACCAGACCCCTAGAGGTGCTTAGAGCCATGGAAACTGCAGCAGGGGCTGCCTGCATCCCCTTCCATTAGCAGCCTCAGGCATAAAGACTTGCCTCTGGCTAGTAAGAGCCAAAACTGATGGCTTACATTTTGCAGTGGTTCACTTTCTGATTTTTGACTGATTTTTGATTTGCACTGTGTGAGCTTCTATATCAAGACACTGCTGCAGAAGCTGCAACTATGGTACGCAGAGCAGCCTTAGCAAGAGCCTTTCCCAGCGCATGTGCCACTGTTCATGTTCCTCAGATCACTTGTGCCATGATTCACTCCTGTCCTTCACCCTCCCAAGAAAGTGTGTTCACTGCTGTTGTGTATCTTGCTAAATTGTGGCATGTCAGTCAAGGCAGGCTTTTATTCTTGCTGGTTGATAGCCACAATAACAGTTTATCAGGGATACACACCATGCACAACAAAAGCAAAGACCCCCAAATATTCCCCTGCATTTAATCATGGAAAAAACCCCAGTCTTCCCCCACAAATTTTGCCATAATATTATTATACTGAATCACAAATATTAGTCTCCTCCTGGCATCTCCTCTTCCTGCAGAGTTTAGATATAGATGATTCACCGAGGTCTTAAGAAATCAGCACAACATGAAACAGTATATATGAAATGTGATATTTTATTTCCCCCATGGATTTACTCATTTCTACAATATTAACAGACAGGAATGTCTCACAATAGTCCCAGATCTGTTTTTCCTTACTAGCCCATTTAAATTGCCTCTTGGGTATCCTAACCTACTTTCTGAGACTATACAACTGCCTTTCGTTGTAGCATGCTTGCTTTGCAAACCTTCCCTTTATAATAAGGTTGAGTAGTTTGCTTTCAGCTATTTTGGCTTTTGTTATCTCCTTAAATACTACTACGCTCATTGAAATACACAATCTGTATCCTGCCTTATGTTACAACCTAAATAAGAGGAGCAGTAGGCTGATACAGAAATACAGGCATATTAGAGTGCAAAATTGTCATTAGAGGGAGAGGAATTCGGTTCTCCTGCAGCAACATAGCAATGTTTTCTACTTCATAACCTTCCACAATGTCTCTGTTGAAGGGAAAATAAAGCAGTACATTTTGACTTGAGAGTATGAAAGAGATTTTATGTTATTCTTACTTAGGAGATGGATGAAAGCCTTTAAATAGCTGTAATACAGAAACGACCATTATGGAGCAATACAGTGTTTTTCTGGGCTGGTTGTCTTCCTCAGACTTTAATAACTTGCTGCCCACGTACTTGTTGTGTCTACCCTCTAAGAATGCCTTTTCATTAGGCTTCAGTTTATTACACTCTCATCTTCCTCCTCAACTGTCTTTTACCCAGATATTTCAATCGTGGAAACTGTATACTTGTCTTTCTCTGGAAAACAAAATCAAGTGTTACATAGCTATTAACAAGTATAAGGTAGAAAAGGTTTCTCCTCCTGCAAGTCTCATCCCTTATGAGCCAGATTATCAGCAAATTGTTAATTCTGTGGCATATGAAGTAAGTAGAAAACCTCTTTAGTTGAATTTTAGTTGTTAGCTGCTTTACTCAATGAAGTGACCCCACTACAGGAATGAGACTTATTGGTAAGTAGCCAATGACACACAAAACAACATAGACTATTTAGCAACCATAGTTTAGCAACTTGTACCTTAAGGATACAACCGGCAGTAGAGTTTGTAGAGCTTTTTGCACTCTACACAGAGTGCAAGAATTCATAAACAGTTAAACTAAGGCCAAGATTTGCCTTGCCCAAATTAAACTAGCTAACTAAAACAAGGTCATTGACAGGCAGCTAAAATTTACTGTTGAGGGTCCACCCACTGAAAGGTTTTGCCAAGATTGGGAACCTCAGGCAAGTACAGCATCTCAGTGAGCTGGCACATATGTGGACCTAAACCATCCCTGCAGCTGCAGGAAGAGAGAAAAATAAGATCTGGTGTGAAGATTGAGCACAAAAGGGCAGGGAGGAGAGAGGGAACATCTTATGTAGGACCCTACTGAGAGGTGAACAGCACTATGGGCTGGGAGGCAATTACCACTTAGACAGCAGTCACAAGCCCTTTCATGTCACAGGGGCACTGGTGCATTTAGATCCTGTGGGGCAGCAGAAATGTTAAGCATTTCAGGAACTGTAGGGTAGTCTGTCATTTCATAAGTTCAACTAGCTGGTCATAATGGAATGGCACCTAGCTCTGTGGCATCATCTCCTACAGCCAGGGCTTACCAGCACTGGCATAAGATATATACTGCCAGTTTGGAGGTGTAATATTTCTCAGTCATGAAGGAGTTCAAGATTTACAAAGCAAAAATGTCAGTTAACTCAGTGAGAGCATTTTCTTGTCCAGAATTCAGTGAAAGTGAACCAGCAATCCCTGGACCTGGGATATCAGTTTTTAAGTGATCACAGACACAGAAGACCATAAAAATGTCTCCTCAGCCCCAACTTTCACCTCAGAGAGGATCTGAGAACGAGGATGTAATGGGGAAAAGTTGATTTTTAAGCTGTGCCAGCTCCTCCAGATCTTGCATGAAACCACTCCCTGTCTCAAGGACAAGATATGGCTCTCAGCATCCTGTTTCAGACTGAAGCTGTGTATTTGGGCATCAATATGACATATCTGCACCTCCTGGCAATTCCCTACTGCAGTGCACTCTCACAGAGCTCTTCCAAGGCCTTGTGTGAGGAGGCTTCAGCATCAGGACTGGGGTAATGTCTGACCTCCATTTCTGTGGCTCTGTGGTTCAAACCCCACAAGACCTACCCCCAGAAGCTGGCAACAAACCCATTTCGACTGGTTGGTTGGAACTGGACCTTCTTCAAGAAATCCCACCTCCCCTCTGACTATCTCTAGGTAAATGAAAGTATGATTTCTTTGCTCTGGGACTGGCCAGCTCATGGTTTTCAGCAGCTTCAAGAAGACCGTTCTCTTACCAGAGCCTCTCAAATCCCTTGGGATTTCATCTGACCTTTGCATTTAGCAGTTATCTAAGCAATAGGCTTATTTTTCCTTTACTGTCATCTATAAGATCTCACTTCAAATCTGCCATCCAGAGGATCCATGAAGCAAGATGTACCTTAGAAACAAGCATCAAAGAGAAGAAAGCCAGTGCTGTCTTCGAGTGCAGTTGAAAAGGATGGACAAGTGTTTCAGAGGAAAGACAACCCAAGAAGGAAGCAGCAGGATCCCAAAATCTCCAGAGATTACTGCAAGAGGGCTGACTGGTCAGCAGGGCAATGCAAGCCATACTTTAGTAGGACATGCGTGTAGTCTTGTCCAGAGGGAGAGTTCACAAGCCTCTCTCAAACACCCTTACAGCTCTGATGATTTATGGTTCATTCTCCAAATTCATGACAAGCAGACAGGTGTGAGAACTGACAGCTAACACAGAGTTGATACCAGGCACTCACAGGGCCTGCAGCCTCAGCCTTCAGTTCATCTCCATCTGAAACTTGTTTTGTTTTGGTTTTTTTTTTTTTTGCAGACTGCCTCAGACAGCAGGCAGAGCTGGACACCCCTCTCATCACAGAAGGGTCTCTCCTTGTTGGTGGCCAACTAAATTCTTTCTCTTTAACTCTGAGTAAAGTATCAGTTTAATATCTAACACTCTGGAAACCTACTCTGACACTTAAAGAAATTTAGAAATCACATTAAGCTCTTAAAAAAAAAAAAAACCCAGGCCTTCATTATCATGAAGTAGGGAGTTAATCAAAGGATGTTTTACATTTTCCAGGGAAGGAACTGAAGCATTTCCACTTAGCTTGCTGGAATTTGAGGAGCAAGCTAATTAATTTGTGGCCTGTGGAAGAACTCAAGGGCTTACTGTAAATTTTTAAAGACCTTTTAAAATTATTTAAATGTTGCAAAAAGTACTGAGGCACCACTCCTGGAGACTGAAGATGCCTTCTTTTCTACAGAGGGGGTCAAGCTGCTGTATGTTTCTCAGCATCACTAAAGCAGTATGCCTCAGACCAGCTAACCTGGTGTGGGAAGTCAAATGTTCATCCTACACTGGTTCATGATTAAACACACACTTAAATGCCCCCTTCCTCACACACACATATTTGTCTCGAGGCAAACTCCAGCAGAAGGAAAACTTCAGCAGAAGACAAACTTCAGACTTAACTGCTATGCTGAATTAGGTCCTTGTACTTGGCTTCTCTGTGGAGAAGAGTAAATGTCAGCAGTTACAGCTGTGATTCTCTGCCTTGTAAAATGGAATGAGACTGGAATTAAACCAGAAGGTCATCTGCAAGAGATGGTAGAAAGATAATAAAAATTTTGGCCCTCATCTTCCGAAGAGATGTAGCTGCTCAACTACCATTGAGCAGTAAAGTCACTGTAAAAGCTGTAAGTCTGAGATTTGGGAATTCATGATGGCATGATTGCTTTACTGTGTTTGAGTCCATTGCACCATATCTCATTTTCCTTCCCATCTGAGCTGCTGTCTCCCCTCACTAGTCATTGAACTCCGGACACTTCAGGTCCCTGATCTCAGAGAGCTTCATCACAGTGCTCCTGAAAATGGCTGGCTCTTCTGATCAAATCAAAGGATGTCTCTTCACTCTTTAGCAAGAATGAGCAAAGGTAAGTAACTATAATACAGTAAAAATGAAGCAATTTTCTACTGAATCTGTGCTTTTACTTTGAAATCCTACTCCATCACTCACACCCTGCGTGATTTCTAAACCAGCTTCCTTGGAATCCATATGGGAGAACCTTAGTTTTTCCCCTTCCCCAAGCTCTAATTAAGGATTGGTAAATTGCTCATTCTTTGCCAGACACCTGTGCACCATTCCTGACCTTGTCTTCCCTAGACACCTGGATATACTATAAGAGACCTATTTCACTCCTTTATATTTCTGTCAAGCCTGGGCTCCACAAAGGTGATGTCCACTCACCGGAGGTGTCCCCATCTCTACTGAGAGCAGCAGACCTAATTTTTTCTGCTCCCAAAGTCTAGTGCTTGGCAAAGAAGCTAAGACAGCTTTAGCAAGAATGAGCATGTCTTTTCAAGGATGCTTCCCCCTCTCTGGAGAGGACACATGGGAATTGAACATGCAGTTCCCACAGACCGTCTCCAAGAGGCGGGAACCTAAATGCTCCTTAAAGTGCTCAGTAAGCACTTTAGAGCACATGGTGCTCTACTTCCAGCCCTGCATGCAGTGTTTTATTGCTAGTCAGTGCACATTATATACAACATTGAATACAGGAAGAAACAACAAGGTAATTCTATGAAAGAAAGGCTGGCAACAGAACTTCTGACTGCTACTACACTTCATAGCCTTGGATCAAGAGCTCTGAGCTCTGCTCACTTGCATGAGCAAATCCAAACTGCACTGAATAATTTATTTTATCTCTTTCACTTGACTCCAGTACTGACTCAATTGGGCATCTTAAATGCCATGAACTTGGTACTGTTTCAACATATCATATATGAAGGAGTCAGAAAATATTATTGGTCCTGATAATATGGTTTGTGTAAGAAAATTCCAGTGAGGCTTCAAAGGGAAAGGAACTACTCTGAGATATCACTTCATTAAATCTTTGTATTTGCTTAAGAAACAACATTAAAGTAGATAGAAAGGAAAACAGGCATTGGGTGGAGATCAGGGCTAGAAATGGGAGAATCTATTTTAATAAAAAAGAAGTAAAAGCCAGAAAATGTTTAACATAAAAAGGAGGTGTATTTTTGTAAAGATTTCCATATAATCGAAATCCATCCCCTCCACTCCATGTTGATGGGACATTTTGTACCAGCACAATGGTTCAGACCAGAGCATCATTGCTATGTGCCAGACCAGCCAGTGTGCTAACGTCCCAGCAGCTCTGCATGAGACAGAAAAGCCAGTGCTAAACTCCAGTGGCAGAAACATATCACAGCCCTTCTTCTCCTGACTCACCAACACAGCTGACAAGACAAGTCACGGGAACATTTGACATTTGTTCCCGCTTATAAAAGACCCACTCAAGAACTTTAAAGAGCACAAAGATCTCAGCATCAAACAGGAACCATCATACAAGTGCACTTCATGATCATGAAAGAGAAACAGCTCTTCAGAGGGTCAGTTCCAGTAAGAGGACATAGCTCCATTGGCTTGAATAAATGTCCATCACAGAGCATTCAGACTTAGCCCTTGCCCTGTGCTTGCCCTGAGCTACCAAGAAGGCAATTGAGGCTCCTCCTGTCCTTGGCTACATTGGGAAGCATCAGGTCTCTTGCACACAGCACAAGATGGATTTTAGGGTCTGTTGGAGGTCCCTGCAATGCATAGCTAGTGCACTGCCAGCCAGAGCCAGGACCCACGAGGCCTGCGAGCTGACACAGTTCCCATCACACCAGAACTACACCGTCTGTGCCAACTGGGGAGATGTCGGTCCCTGGGCAGTTCTAGTCACTTCTGCCAGCTAACTCAGATGAGTGCCAACACGCGCAATCAGTGCACTTTAAAGTACAGCACACGTGCCCTCGCACTGGAAAGCAAAGACTAACACCATCCTAAAGGTGCCAGCTTTCCTCTCCAGCTCAGCTCTGCTGTAAGGTGCACCCCAGCATCTCTGCTGCACCACAGGCTGAAGCAGCCAGCTCCAGTGGCTCATCCAGGGGCAACTGTATGTACCCCAGCCCAGCTACTCAAGACATTTTTATGCAGCTGCTCGGTAAAATGTACATTTTTGCATCAGTAAAATGTAATTGTGGCAGATATGGAAGTGTTTCTTACTGTTTTATAGAAAGGACCCTGTTCTTCAAAGGAGTTCCTCTGGGCAACCATCTGCAGCAGTGGGGACCTTCACGAGAAGGGGCCAGGACAGAGGTGGGGAGAGCTACATCCCTGTAGCTGAGAGCTGAATGGGGACTTAGGCTTCCTAATCCTCTCCTGCCCCAAATGTTAATTGGATCATTCACTGGTAACATCTTTATGTCTCTACGGTGGAAATGAGGAACACCTCTTAAAATGAAAAGGTGAACCTCTGTCCCTAACAGAGTGTGCATTTTTACTGCCATGCATGCTTTTTCATCATCATAAAATATGCAGTTATATTAATATATACAATTATCCAAAGCATCAATTTATGATTTAAAATGTCATTTAGTATGTTTAATTATTGCCTAAGGTCTTTAAAGGGATAATTCAAATTAATTTGACACTCAGCATTTGCAGAATCAATATTTAGCAGGTTTATATAATCTGTCCAAGTCTGTTAAAATACACACACACACACACACACACACACACACACAAAAAAAAAAAGGTCTCTCCATTACTGAATTTCCAGCAGAAATGAAAACAGCAACTTCCATTAGTTCTAAGAAGTGGAGACAGACAGGAGCTGAAGTTAAAAATACCAAACCACTTCTAACCCAAAGATTCCTGAAACATATGAACACCATTGAAATTAAAATGTGAAGTCAGTATTTGAGAGCTAATATGTGCCTCATTAAATGAACATTTTTCCAATATTTTTTGATTCAACTTAATTTTCATGTCAAATTCCAGCACACACGATCAGGCTTTTTTCTATATTTAACACAGTAACAGGAATGCACTCAGGATATTGTGAAAAACATAATAGTATTCAGTAATAAAGTATCTGTCCATCATCCCTATTGTTTTATACATGCTTAGGGAAAGAAGAAAATATTTGAAGAACTTAATAATGCAGTGAGTAAGCTTCACCTAAACCCATGTCTGATAGAAAACATTTAACAGCCTTTTAGCTGGACATGCCTTAACATTTCCACATGTTCAAGTACTGACAAAAAAATTCCCTTCTGTAATTCTGAAGTTTTTGTCCTGCTGAGATGTGTGACTTGAGCTGTGGTGAATATAGGAAAACCAATTTTAAATTTACTGTCACAACCAAGTGATCTATACAAAAAAAACAGGAGAAAGATCTGTGGCATCCTTCCACTGCTTCTTCAAGTCATTGGTTTTTGTACATTCACAGTTCTTGGCAAAAAGATTTAAGAGTTTAGTTTTTAGACGATAATAGAATTATCATCTGTCACTTTTGCATACTCTTATTGTTGACAGTCCATAATAAGCAAATTAATATGTAAAATTTGCACAAAAATTACTATGTAAAATTTGCATAAAAACTGTATTATTCCTGTTTTTACAGGTCTGTACAAGATTTCTCAGCTCACTGAAAAGTGTAAATCTCTGCTCAGGAGGTGTATCTTCAAATGCTGAGAAAACTGCCAGTGTCATGGTCATCATTCAGGTGGAGCTGTAATTTCAATGACTAGAAATATATAAATAACGCTGAGATTCAAGCCTAGATCATGACTGCTCTCTCTGTTCTGCACCTTCTTCATTCCAGGCCAGGAGATCCTGGAGACTGTCCCCTGTACAGCCAACATCTAGGATGTGATACAAGGTTATGAATCAATAACACCTTCAGATATCAAATGGCCATGTTGACATGGTCACTCTGCTATAGCCTTACAGGCAGATGATTCACCCTGTAAAAACATTTAGGATGCATCTTTTTGTCTTTTGGCAGCTGTTAAAATAATTTCTGCATAAAGCTGATTTTAAATGCACTGCATAAATGCAAACTGTTGTTTGAGGAAACAGAGCAGCCATGGGCAACAATATTACAGACTGAGTCATTCAGAAATGAGTATTTCCTCTCCCAGGGGCATATCAGTCATTCCCTGATCTTTACCTGAGTCTGATCACGTTCCTCATCCTTCTAGCAGCAGCCTTGGTGGAGCTTTGTCAGAATCTCTTCCCTAGTGTGTCTTGGTTTTTATTAGATGCCTGACACTTTCGTCTCCCTTCTCTGGTCCTCACCCCAGGCTCATGGGGAGCTCCATCTCAAGGCTGTGTCACCATCCTGCTGCAATCCCCTCGGCTGTGATGGAGGCATCAGTGGATCAGCCATCTCCCTGTCCATGGGCTGCTCAGCCAGGATGCAAATTTATGCAGCTCCATTAACACCTTTGCCAACAGGCCTGGCCCTGACACAGGACCCAGCTGCCTACCATTACTCCAACATACAGCACCTGCTAAATCTTTGCAAAGAAAACACAAGTATCTACTGGTAGCAAGTCTTCGGTGTTTGCACAGCCATTAATAGACCTCTTTGGTAGTGTCCTTCCTTCTAATCCGGGTAAGCAAATCACGTGCACATGCCAGAAGAGAGTTCCCCCCCAAGTCATGTTTCTCACCTGAAACCACACCCTGAATTCTTCGTGGATGTGCAGTGCAGGACAATCTCAGAAAAAGTCAAAACCAGAATAACTTTTCTTATACCCTCTTTTTTTTAAGGTCTCCTATCCCTTGTTAAAGGTCTAGGTTTGCTCAGGATGACTTTAGAGTATAAATCAAATTTCATTAAGCTACATAGCTTAGTCATACTTTGCATGAAAGTAGTTTGATTGATCCTGTACTCCTGAGAATGACTTAAAATAAGGACCAAATACCACCTTACTGGGAAATATTAGCAAGCAAGCAAGAATATCCTCCCAAGAAGGAACAAGTCTTTTAAAGACAGGAAAAGTGAATTGTTACAACCAGACACCTAAGTAATGCATTTGTGAAAATAATGATTAAATTCATGAATGGGAAAGCCTGACAAAAGCAGTGTTTTTCATCTGAGTTTTCCATCTCTTTGAGGATAAGCAGTTGCTTCCTGGCCAATGCAGGTTTCATGCAGTCATTTGCTGGTGATACTGGGGTTACAGAGGTCTTGATCCAGCCCAGGAGACATCTGTGGAAATGGGCTTTTCTGCCTGCTCAGGGCTCTACAGGATCCTGTTGAGTCCAGACAGATGCAGATTACATGGCAAAGATATAGTGTACAATTTCCTCAGAGCAAAAGAGCTATGAATAGGAGCATGAGAAAACCTATTGTACAACATATCGGAGAGCACACACAACTTAGTAGCTGTCACTGAGGCTGGCTGAGACTCCTCATTAAAGTTTCCAATTACCTTAAATGCTCTGTTGGTGGAGTTAGGCCCCCAGTAGCTCTGGGCTCTGTTACTTTCTGTGAATATTTCCATGGGTCATACATGCATGGAACTGACCTTTGTATGGTCCTGTTTCATCCATTTACCTTATTCATTCTGAAAGTCTACTTTTAGTGGTCTTCTGTTCTTATTTATTTGGAATGCTGAAAAACCATTATTACCACACTCCTTTTTGTGCTAAGGCTGTTATTGAAAACATTTCCATGAGATTTCTCACAAGGACAGACCCTGGGAAACTCCTCCAGCAAATTGCTGCTGCCAATACTTTCATCCTCGCTGCATCTCCCTCCCTCTCAGACCGTGCAGTCCCCAAAGCAACACCAGCCTTCTCTACTTCTCTAACATTTCTCCCTGCAACACCATTTCATATATGCACAGTACAGTGGCACTTTGTTTTGTTTACCGAGGATAGGTTCAATTAATCTAACATGACCCACCCGTAATAAAGTACCATATGCTATCCATTTAATTCTTCTTTTCTTCAAAACTTGTCTTCAAGTCTTTCATGCTATTGAAGTCAGACTAACGAGACCTGTTCCATTTGCACTCACTAACCTCAAGAAATTGTCCAATGGACATATAGGAAGCCATCAGACATTTACTGCAAGGATGAGGAATCTGTATTAACAGAAAATCAGAATCTGCAACTATGTGCTTTGTTCTGCCCTCTGCACACAAGACAGAGGGGTTAAAAGCAGGGCAGTTGTAGAGGGAGGTTAACTAGGATGATCAGGAGACTACGACTTGTCACAAAGAGTGAAAAAGGATGGCTTGTTTTGCTAACCATGGGCTGAGAAGAAATATGATTGCACTTTCTAAATATATCACATGACAAGGCATAAGCAGAAGGAAAGTATCTCATAGTCTAAGGGTGGCAAAACAGTAAGTGATTATCAGCCCTGGAGATGGGGTAGTGGAGCTAAGGAGTATCCATCTCCATCTAAAGAAATCAATGTATTTAGTAATACGACATGCTTTTCTGCTATAGGAGGAAACCAGATTCAGTGTTACTGAAGTTGCAAACAAGCTTTCAGAAAGCATAAGCCCAAACTTCTAAAATGGTTGAGAGGAGAAATGCAGCTTGCCCACCTTCCAAGGGGCACTCTGACCACTTGTCTCTGAATTCTCCAAGTCCCTCCTTTGGAGCACAGGACACGAGGGGGTCAGGAAACAGTGGCATTACAGGCTGTGCCCAGTGCTGCCCACCCATGCCCAGCTAAGCTGTAAGCACCAGCAGCAGCGGTGTTTTCACTTGCTCAGTAGAGCAAGTTCAGCCTCCAGACCAGCACGATGGGCAGACACAAACAGGAATTGTCCCATTCCTGGGCTGCTGTGGGCTGGACACTGTCCAGCTCCCTCCATTCACCTCTTGTCACCACCTTTCCTAACTGGTACCTCTCTGCCCTCCCTCTGATATCCTTATCCATTTCCCTCACTTTTCTTCTTCCCACAGACTCTTCACTTTTCCTCTGTCTACACCCCTGTGATGTGCTGATTTTGGGGACTGAGCACCCCTTCTCCCCCAAGGCATTTCAGATGCATGCTCCCTCACTACATTAGGCCTTCCTGCAGCTTCAGTCTACCAGCAAAAGCAGAGAATATCCCTTGCAAAGAGAGTCTCTGCTGCAAATACCTTCTCCCAGACAAGAAAGCGGAACCACATGAGCTCTCTGTTAAAGCCTGTGCTGCAGTGGTTTGCCTGCAAAAGTTATGCAAACATCACGAACAAAAGACCTCCTGGATACAGTGCCATTTTCATAGTCACCTTTTGAGTCCAACTCATGCTACACACATTATTCCTCATCTGTCCTCACTCATTAATGGTGATACTCCATCCCTGATCTCTTTACTGTTTCCTGTTGTGTATCAGTAGCCATTGCATTTCTGCTCAGACACTTTTATGTAAGCTCAGTCTGCTCTGATGAATTCTGGTTTTCTTGGCTCTTCCACCCAGGGTTAATTTTCAGATAATTTTATGGGCTTGCTGGATGCTGAATTCTCTCCAACTTTGTCTAATGAATACAACAGTGTTCTTTACTGAGGT
The DNA here is from genome assembly GCF_018691265.1 of Tyto alba. Classification (NCBI taxonomy): domain Eukaryota; kingdom Metazoa; phylum Chordata; class Aves; order Strigiformes; family Tytonidae; genus Tyto; species Tyto alba. The sequence goes on along the minus strand of NW_024881316.1, from coordinate 34,564,313 downwards.
GGACAGGAGTATTGTGCTCTGATGCATTCTAAACTTCAGCCTCTCCTTAAAACAAACAATTTGTCAGTGTGGGTGGCATAGGTTTACTATGGAGCCATCCTCCACTCCCAGTCTCTTTGTCTCTGATGTCTCTCTCACTTCCCTCTCTCTGTCTGTTTCTCCTTATTAGTAGTCTTTGTGCATCCGATTTTCTCAAAAAAAATTATTCACACAAGTTGTCTGATGACGTTATTTGAAGGCTTGTTTGGAAGACCTGTCATATATTTCAAGACTGAGATGACCTGAAGTGAGGGCTGCATGTGTGAAAATGCAGAAATTACCACTGCAGTGGGGTGTAAGGGATTAGTACTACTGCTAGTTCAGCAATAAGGTATAATGGGCCTGACTCCTGCAGGGTGGTGGGTATAGCCCTTTGCACTGCACTCCAGGGAGGAGTACTTCTAGGGCTGAAGTAAATGCACCAGAGTAGCTTAGCCGGGGCAGGGAATGATGAATGCTGAAGCTAAAAAAGGGAGATTTTCCTAAGCAGTTCCAAATCACCCTCTGCACCACAGCGGCTGCTTTCCACATGTCCACGGCCCTGGTGTTGTACAAGCAGCATTTGGGCTGGGAACAGTCCCTCTAGGTTGCTGAACACAGCAGTGCCCCAGAACAGAGCTGCAGGCATGGACCCACGAAGGAGGCACCAATAAGTGCTGTTTCTGTAGTCTTCATTTTTCTTTCAGACTGATTAAACTTTATTTTATCCCATCACATGTAAAACCACAATAAAACTTGTAACAAAGGTATAGCAAGGGCACTTCAAAAACAAAAGTCTCCACATACATATATAGCAACCTCCCCTCCCTAAAAGATAGAGCAACTACTAATAGAGCACTTAAATGAGGCGAGATCTTTCATACAAGATTTTAAAGTATGTATTTGCACTACATCTCAACAGCTGGATAACAAAGAGCATTCAAAGGAATGTAATCCTGATGTAATAAATTAGCTGCCTCTGCAAACCTAAAGGTATCAAGCTGTCACTCAAGGGATTTCAATCCATAACTCTAATATAACCTCTGCAGGTTCTCTCAACAGCTTTAGTCTTCACAGATGAAGGGTTTGACCTGGTAATTCATAACAGGAAGAGGCTTCTCTCTACTTTCATTGATCACTGCAGGAGACTGTAGCTCACAATAAAGCTTGCAGCCTGGCAAGATTTTCCCCTTTCCTCTCTGCTTTTATATTTGTGCATTCAGACATGAGCCCTGCAAGTGTTAAGGTCTATATATCACATATTCCAAAGGAAAAAAGTTTCCATGGACATGTGAAAGGAGACTCCCAGGTAGGTGGGAAATTTCCTTCTGATACAGCAATAACTTATCTTTGGGGATGCCAAAATACACCCCCCTTTTAAATGTTTTGAGGCATCTACAAGATATATGCAGCTCCTGGAGTCCAATGTGAAATTGTAGACTTACAAAACAGATGAGTCTGGAAGGCTCATCAGCCCCCACAACTGGGTCTCTGGAGACCATCCTGTCCAACCTCACCTTTTCAGAGCAGATTGCTCAGGACCACATCCAGCCAGGTTTTAAGCATCTCCACTGACGGAGATTCCACAGCCTCTTTGGGCAACCTGTGCCAGTGTTTGACCACCCTCACAAGAAAAAAGTGTTTTCTTGTGTTCAGATGGAATTCAGTGTGTTCTACTTGTGCCCAGTGGCTGTTGCACTGTCAGTAGGCACTCTGGAGAAATATCTAGCTCCCTCTTCCTTACTCCCCCACCATCTTCCTCTTCAGCAGGTATTTATACACATAAAAATTCAATGGAAACACTAGCAATTTTCCACCCCAAATTACGGATCAGGAAACTGTTTCCTCCACTGAGAGGGCTTGAGTGCATGACAGGCTCACAGAGGATTTCACAGTGAGTGACGATGTCATGAACGCTTTAGGCTGGGAGCCTGGAGAAGATTTGTCTTCTCTGAGTTTCTGGAGGTGTATAACTTAGCATAGTAGTGGTACATAATATCAGTCTCAAATATTTCTTTGGGAACACCTGAAAAGGACATTTCTGAAAATGAATTGGACTCTGTCTTCTAACCTGTGCTTATTTTTAGCAAGGTGTAGGCATGACAATAATAAAGATAGCGATGTCTTGAAAGAAATTATGAAGCATGACATTTATTTTCACCCTTCTTCAAAATCCCCTGTTATTGATCTGACTTGTACAATTTATAACCACTGTTGTATAAAGATAAGAAAAGGGACTGGGCATACTTAGAAGAAGTGGACTGTGAAAATCCTTTAAATGCTGCAGAAGCGAAAGGTAGCTTTAACCACTAAGGTAATCTAAGAATATGATATATATCTGTTGGACTCTTTCCAACTAATCCCATACCAATAATATTTGTTGATTAGTTACTAGCCAGAGATAGGGTTCAGGGCAGGAGACTTCGAACAAGAAAGTTAGAAATTTCTATATGATGCTATTCAATGCAGTATCCTCACAGTAATGCAGACAAAGCCAGTATCATAAGATACAAGTGCTTTACTAAGGACAAAGATGGGTTAAATAGATTGGATAACTGACTAAAAGGCACAACATTGTCTTATTCAGACTGGAGGTGGGGGGAGGCTTTAAAACATACAGATTATGTATTTCCAACTTGAAGTTCACCTTATTTTACATGTATATTGTGGTGATAGAATCTGTGTCTGCATGGAAAGGAAGTTTGAACTCAACTCTAAATTTGCAACTGTTGACAAAGTTTCAGTGGTAAAAAGAAAGGCCTTAACATAGAACAGTTATAGTTCTATCATGGACCCATATTATGATCACACTTCCTGTCAGGCCAAACTATGCACATGACTTCTATTTTCTACCTGAGAAAAATTCAGATTAGACTAGTCTTGCTCTAACTATACTACCACCATCTTGCTATCTCTTCCCAGCACTGTGCTCCATGGTGTTTTTCTTGGTGCAAGGCAAGTTCTCCATAAACACCTTTCCTTGTGTATTTTCATGAAAACACTGTTAATTTATTCATGGCACTATCATCCCAGGCATTCCATGGTGTAACAGTTTATACTGATATATGCAACAGCACAGGAAAACTGCAAGATCATAAAGAATAGAGACAACCCAAACAAAGATGAATGATGTTGAAGGATCATAACAAATCCCTTTCTGAGGCTGCTCAGTATCTCAATAGATAAACTGGATAGATTTATCCAGGTGTTTTATAATATTCAGGCTAAGGATTGCCTTCAACAATGTCTACAGCACAGTTATTTTTTGCTGTAGCTGCAACTGAGACAGAATTTCATTCTGCAATATGTGCTGCATGAAAAAAAGAATAATCAAAAACCAAAAACCTAATAAAACCCCCTAATCACTCATGCTGCAGGTACTTGGGGGCATCTGAGTAGCCTCCTGTAATGCCCTGGGCTGCAGACCTTGTTCATCCAGTCCAGAGAGCTTCTAGACAGGGCAGCCTCGTCTGCCAAGGAGAGGGAAATTTCTGGGGCTAGTTTAGAACAAAATGAAGCCTTTGCCAAACCATCAACTCCACAGTCTGCACTGTCTGTGAGAGGCTTTCCAACAGCCTCACGCTATGTATGTAACACATATACGCAAAATTTCCCACTGTCTAAGTATCTTGCCTTGGAAAAGAACAGAAGAACCACTGACGTGTGATACATGTAAGTCACATCATCTAACACAATCACAAATAGCACATGGTTATTATAAGAAGCTGCAGCATATGAACACGTCTAGAGCAGAATGAGAACATGTGCAATGGCTACAGTGATGTATGCAGCATAAATGTATTTAGAAAGACCCATCTGGTTGGTGTGAATTACCACATTGACACCAGCACCACTATTGCTTTTGAAATTCTGGGGGTCTTGATAGCATTTGGGGTGGGGAGGAGCCTTCCTGGTTTTCCACCACCCACCAATTGTACAGGTCACATCAACAGAATTTCAAGAAAACTAAATTGTAATAAAAACAATTTTCATGGAAAGTGTTGCTACATTTTTCAGTCAGGTTCACTAACTCTCACTATGACTGTTTTTAGTAAAAAAAAGAAACAAAGACAACTTGTTCCTCCCTACCTTTAGCCATTTACAGCCAAATTTTCACAAGCTTGGAAACCTCTGACCCCATGCCTACATCTTTTCTTTTCATCTTTTAAGACAGCGCATTTTCCTGTTTTTTTCATCAATCCCTTTTATTGCTTTCTCCCATTTCCCCCCTTCTCTCTCTCTATTGAATCGTAGAGATTAAGTCATGTTTTGTTATGAAAGCTATTTTTTTCCTTTTTCTAATATCCTGGAAAGAAAAAAAAAAAAGATTTTAACATTTCTCAAAGATTTCCAGAAAATTATTTAGTTGAGGGGGAAAATTCCTCATTCCTGACATCACCTGGCATACTGTGTTTTCAGTTTTCCCTCCCTATTCCACATGAAGAGGGTGCACTTTTCCTGAGTTCATGGTCTTTGCTTATTGATTGTTCAGATTTTTGAGAACATAACAGGAAAATCTGTAGTTCATGGAGCAATGTCAACAATAGTGTCTTAAAACAGCATGGTTAGTTGATGTTTGAACAACAATCAAGTTCACTGAAGCACAAATGTTTCTTTGCATATGCATTCAGACAATTGTTGCAACCACTCAGAGTGAAATGCAAGAGTCACCAGAGAGTGCAGCAATCTATGGCACAGAAGTGATGAAAAATTCTAGCTAATATGAGTGGAACTGATCAGGCAAGAACATTATCTAGATAAAGGTTTCATAATACCTCCAAGAAAAAAAAAAAAAAAAAGAAAAAGAAAAAAAAAAAAAGAAATAAAAAAGAGGAAAATATGCACTGCATTTTAATCTAATTAATGTGAAGAGAAATCAAGAAATCCTACATTTTAAATAAACTTCATTAAAATAAATAAGAGGGGCAGCAGAAGAGGATTTAACTAGACTTGTATCTTTTGTCTACATAGGCACAGAGTTTTGTTTGAAGAGCTCTTCATCAAGTGCCAGGCCTCATACAAACAAACAGTGTGCCAAGGCTTCTGCTTTTTAAGTCATAGGTCAAAGAACTAAAGTGAATGGTAGGGTAATTTTTCAACAGGAAGGATATATTTGCCCAAAATAGTGCCACAATGAGTTACGGCTTGTGGGAGGGCTTTGGAGGCATGCCAGATATATTTTTGTCACTCTGTTAATTTGCTGTTAGCTTTGGTGCTTGGAAAAAAAAGAAGAATTGTGACAGAAACAAATAATACAGAGTAATGACACCCACACAGCCCTGACGTACACTTGCCCATATTGTAACTCACTGATCTGTGAGCCAGTGCTAGCAACTGCAGAGGGCAAGTGCTGAGAGATGCAAGCTAAATCAAATTTTATTGCTTAATACAGTCTGATCACCCAGTGCAAACTTCAGTTTCACCTCTGTTTACTTGGAAGCTGCTAGGGAATTATACTTCTCAATATCAGTCAAAGGGCTCATCCCACCACGGTGCTGAGAGCATGCAACTCCCCTTGGATTAAAACACCTACACCTAGCATACCAGCACGTTTAGTTTCTTCTCATGACATTAGCAATACTATAACGATTACTCCTGTGGCAACTGAACCTTTCCCCTCTTTACCCTTATTTTTCAGGCCTGTCAGCTCTGGTGGTCTTTGACATCACATAATTAATCATAATTAATTTAAATTAGTCACTCCTCCTGCCCCAGAGAAAGCCAGTCCAAGACTTGGATTTATTTCTACATTAGTAAACCACATTCCTGATTTTTGATAACTTGCATTGCACTGGGCTAATCCCTATCCAGTGATCCCATAGCAGCAGAAATACCTGCACTGTTTTAAGCTGGGCTTAGCCAGCACAGTAGTTTGATATTTTTATGCAGCCTTTTTGACTTCAGCCTTCAATTAATGAGAATCCACATGCTGTGTGGAGGTAGATAGCGATATTATGGTAATCTGAGACTGTCACAGTCTTAATAGCCATGAGGTGAAGATGGTTGTGCTTCATGGGCTTCATGGACCTTCCCGCCAGCTGGAGGCTGACCACAGCTTAGCACTCCCCCTCATTCAGCTTGCTCCACACATCTCTCTGTCCTTCCCCACGATAAGTAACAAGGAAGAGGACACAACCTCATTTCCTACCAGGGTCAGTTTGCCACTGCTTTATGACACAGAAGAGGTTTGGTTCTTCTGTTGGCATAGGGTAAGGTGTTATTTCTTCACAAGCATCTGTTTGACTTGTTTGTTGTTCTTAGCATTACTACTCATTCTTCAGTTTCTCAGGAATTACTTTTCTTGCTCTCTGCAAGGAAAACGTCACAAGTTTTCCATTCCCTTGGCTTTGCCAGACATCCCATGGGGAAAGCTCCATACCCGGGCAGGGATGCTCCTCTTTGCTCGCACATGTCCTGTCTTCAGAGTGGTGGCAGTGGCAGGGCAGAGTGCAGACATCCATGGGGTGGTAGGACCATCTTCCCACAGACATGTCACATCTGTGATTTCAGTGGGCAAAGAAATTAGGTGATGGATATACATGGTCATGAGAAAGACACAGATCATCATGAGAAGCTGATTCTGTATAGATTTTATAGACTTTGGGAGAAGGAGTGGCTCAAGTTCCCAGCACAGGTAGAGGCGTGCTGGGTCAACTAACAGGAAAAGGCTGTGCCATCACAACAGCCAAACACAGGCTATTTCTATGTACCAGCAAAGACAGGCCTTGCATAACTGGTTCAACTACATCATTTCTACAGGTTGCTATTTAGGAGATTGAAATGAAGTATCAGATACCAATTGTCACCTATCTTCAGGAGCTCTGAATTTGCTCCCTTATTGTCAGTCTCGTATCACACACAGTATTTCCAAAAGCTCAGTATTTTCAAAAGTTGAGTTGCATCTCAACTTGCAATATCAGCTCTGAGGTCATCATTTATAATACACTGCCATATCCATGTCCACAGTTATCAGTATTTAGTCAACTCAGTTCACTCTCAGATTTGATTCCTCTTAGCTGGTAATTACAGCATATATGATATAATCCTGGGTGCACTTCAGTGTGCTGATTAGCAGTTAGGTTCTCTTTGGTCTCATCCACACCAAGCTTACCCTGTTTACAGTGTTTAACATGCCAAGACTGCTTAGTAACTGCAGTTGTGGGGGCTGTAACAACTCTGCTAGAGCTCAGTGTGTTGTCTGCATCTCATGCAGTGTCACTGCAGACCATGTTCAAAGTTTACCAAAGCAATCTCTAAGGAAATCTGCCAGTCAGCCATCTGCGGTCAAAAAACCAAATATGTATATATATATATGTGTGTGTGCACAGCTCCTTATCTGCATACACAGCCCATAAACAAATATGGATGAATGCAGCACAAATTGCAACGTGGAGAGAAGTCAACTGAATAACATGCATACTAAAATGATATGAAAGTAGGGACCCTCACAAGGAAGTTTGGTGCAACACAAAACCAGATGCATGTTGACAGAAGGGCTCCCTGCTCATCCTCACTAAGGCGGACAAAAATAAAGACTAGGGGAATCATAAGGAAAAGAAGAAATGTAGCTTAAGTACAAAATTTCCACAGTACAGTCCAAAGGAATAGATGAAGACAAGAATGTCTTACAGCTCATAAAAATAAAAGCCAACACTAGCTGCTTGTACTCATGGTTTCTTGTGCAAAAAGGCATAATACATAAGGCATTGCGAAAAGTGAAGGGAATGACTGCAGCAAAGTCAGGGAAGGAACACTCTTTAATGATGGGGGGGGTTGCTCTGGGAAAGAGGAGGAACAAAATAAAACCGTGGCTGTCTCCCTGGACTGCATAGCTTACAATACCATCTGATAAACTGAGCTAGAATGCAAGATGTATCAATATGGCATCAACGTGGATCTGTGAGGATATTTTCAGAGGACACTGGCCCACAAAATGAGCATCTGGGAATTCTAGAATAGCAGACTCCCACCAGCCTTAGTGCTGGCACTTGTTTGATTTCACACTTTATTTCACAACGACCTACAGACCATCCTCTCCAAATGGCTCATATATGCTGAACACATCTGCCCAAATCCAGGACCCCAAGCCTCCAACTCTAAGAGGACAGTCTTAACAGCAACTTGACTATCACACATCTTTACTGGAAGAAACGGGACTGAAGCCAAGTATGAGGAACTTGTCAACATGCTCCCATTCATATCACACATGCAACTAATCTGAGCTTCCCATCTTTTTGAAAGGCATTGATCAGTCATGCCAGCCAAAGCAGTCATACTTAGGAGTCACACTGTTACCCATATCAGCTCACAGAGCTAATTCAGAAGATGTAGGGACAATCTTTTAAATTGGACTAGCAAGATCCAAGAAGGGGGAGGATCTAGTGGGTAAACATGAGCCTATCTGCAGTGTGCCTTTTAATTCCTGGGAGGCATACTGTTTAATACGTTGTAAGGTTGACTACACACTGAAGTTCATGGTCCTTACCTAGGAGAAGACTAGCAGCTTGCTGACATTGAGAACAGCAGAGTTCTCCTGCCATAGTCAGGGGTTTTAACACATCACCACCAGACCAAACATCTGGCTGGATTGCCATGATCATCAACTCATCACTGTAGGTAAACCTGGCACTTGCCTCAGAGCGGATCTTCCACTGGTATCAGGAGAGATGCTGTATGCTTTCTGGATTGGTTTATCCTCCTATACTAGACTTCCTCCAGCTTTTCTGAAGCTAAACACCACTAAGTGAAAGGCCCTTGGCAAGGTCAGAGTTATTTAGTTATTAATTTGTGCTTCTATGATTCTCTTCCTTACTTTTTATGGGTGGTGTTTAGTTTTCATCTTTCCCACACAGTCTTACCAGGAGTTGCAAAATTCTGCCCATTCTCTTCATTCCTCCAGAGGAAAGAGGATGCTGTTTCCTTCCCTTTTCTCTACCATTTTTTTTTTTTTTTTTTTTTCCTGTGGGATCTGCAGATGCTTACAGTCTCTCTGAAATAGGTAATTAAGGAGATAATTGTGTGGGGCAGAACTGCAGTTAGCAAAAGTTGGTAGGAAAGGTTACTTTCTTTTCATGAAACAGAAAAGCTATAGTTTAGTTTTGATTGTTTCTGCTTATCTTCAGTCAAACAGTTACCTGATGAGAAAATAGCCTCTCTTCCCCATGTCCAGTTTGATTTGGAGTGATGACAGATTGGGGAAGCTATCAATCCTTCCCTCAGAGTAATTGCCGCTAAGCCCCAGGTGACCCTGCTCCAGCTAATTCAAAGGGTCCTAGGAAAAGAATAAACTAGGCAACAGTGACAGAGGCAGGATGTTTCACATCAGCATTTTAAAAAATCTGCAAAAGTAGCTTAACACCTATTCAAGGGAAGAGCAATAGCAAGAGAGGGTTGGAACAGGGAGCCCTCTGAAAGCCCAGGGACCTGAGATAAACACATTGCTTTCTATTAAAGGAGTGCTTTCTTGTGTGTATCTTCCCTCATCTTCCTCTGAATCATTTTTATTGGTCTGCCTGAAATAGGAGGAAAATAGCACAAGACAAAGTGGAATACATGTATGTCATTCTTAGAAGAGTTGTTTATCTGTACTGCAATCTCTCTATTGCACCTGCAGGACTTTTGGCAGAAGTGGATTTCAGCAGCAGGATTTTCAGGCTTAGAGCTGTTTGCATATGTTTGTCCTGAGGATTGAAATCAGGCAGTGTGAGTTGTCATTCTTATCTGACTGACATCACTTTCGTGGTTTGTTTTTTTTAAGAAAAAAAACAAACCTGTGATGTAGGAGGTCTCCAGTGAGACTTCTTTGTATTTAAAAGAGTATAAATAAAATTAACTCATCCAAACTCAGTTTTCTTTTCTTACTCTTCTTATTCATTCTTCATTTGCATTTATTTTTTTCTGCATTTGATCTGTGCTATCCATCTTTACACTGGTCTTTCCTGTACTCATGGCCTTACTCAGTGTTATTTATCAGCTCTCTCCTGTTTTTAAAAGGCAATCTTTCTCTTTCTCTCATTCTACCATTCACACCCACACTTTCTCTTCCACACCCTAACTGTCACCAATGTCTCTTCATCATTTTGCTAGCTCTCTTCCTTTTCTTGATTTGATTGATTTCTATAACCCTACCACAAAAAATGGAGAAACTGTTGCCCAGCCAGGGAGGCAAGATTGAGTGGGCAGAAAGGTCTGGTGGCATGCTGACAACCCAGGATGGGGAGAAGTTATTTTTTTGCTGTTAGCAATCATGCTTTCCTTTTTCATTCTCTGATCACTGTTGTTCTCTGTCCTTCATCTTCTTCTAAAGGACATGCTACAGAATTAGAACTGTAGCACAGCAAAATCTGTTGTTCCTTAGAGCTGAAATGTTGTAACCAAAGAGAGAATGAAAGTCAAGTCTAAATGCACCCAATGTAATGCTTAGTAATCTAAGCTAGGACTGCAGTTGTTGTAGGCACACAGCAGAGACAATGGAGATACAAGCAATTTCAGAAGGAGAATCAAGTCTTTTCTTATTTCAGTAACTATGTAAGAAGATTAGGAAATCCACTGCTTACTAGACAGCGCCTACAGATAGGCAAAAAAAAAATACTGAAACTCAAAGATATTGACTGAAGTCAGAGGAGATACAATAGAAACAAAAGATCAAATGGCTCTTAAACTCACCTTTCTGCATTAGATTATGCTGCCTCGGACATTCAGATACCTCATAGGGCTTGTTCTAATACATGTGTGCATTGACCTCAGGTGTCCCTGTTGTGGCTAGGCACAGTGTTTGATCCTTAGAGTACAAATCAATTGAATGAAGGCAAAGCCATTGAGATGGAGCTTGTGCTCATGATGACCAAAGAGATCCTACCATAGAGACTTTCCTTGCTAAGACTTGGTAATGGACCAGATGTATGCTTTAAGAAAAAAGTTTTTGTGATGCACTTGAAATCCTCTTCATCAGTATGCTAAATCTGTGCAACAGATTCATCAGTGGATTATTTAATTTACATTTTTAAAAGACTACCATACATCTGCAGCTGTAGCAGAGAAGGTGATTAGATACATGGTGATAAAGGTACTTGGAAGTGAAACTGTTACATGTATTAATTGTACATACTTAGCTATTGTGTTTTCCACAGCTTAGGAGTGCTCCACTTTCCCTAGTAAAGACTTCTTGTTATAGTCCTGGAGTACTGGCACAGGGGGATTGTTTGCTATGAAAGTTGGGTGGAAGTCTTAATATGATTTAAATAGGTATCAAGCTATACTGAAAATGATAATTTTTACTGCCTTCAAACACCCTCCCTGACAAAAGAGCTGCTTGCATCAAGTTTCTGTGAGCTTAAGGAAAGAAAGACAGATTAGTGACCCCACCAGAGGCAAGCTTTGAAGGTCCCTCTTCAGTATGGCCTTTTGCTAAGTGTTCAGCATGTGCATACTTCTTGACCAAACCATGCATGCAGCTTTGAAACAGCCAGGGTATGTGCTGTCTCCATCCTGACACAGCAAGGGTAGGCTCTACCTCTGGCTCAACCTGTGGCTGGGGTTGAGGAAGGGAAATAACTGTAAATTGGTGTTCCTGTAGCAATAACAGGAGGGATAGTAAGGACTTAGGGAGGGGAGGGAGCATTTTAGAAAAGGATAGACACATAGGCTTCAAATCTGTATGAATCAAAGTTTCATTAACTGCACAGCTCACAGAATGACCTATTTGTCCTTATCCTGGCAGCTCTTGAGGCAGTGATGATCTACTAGATGTATGAACAGACCATAATACAGTGAGGCCCTTAATGGCTTTGTGAACCTGAAGACACTATTACGATACAAATAACTATTAAGATTGTATGCTCAGAGACAGTTTAGAGCAGCAGTGATAATTACCTTTCAATCTAAGTGAACCTGCAAAGACAGCTCTGTCTACTCCAGCAGCTGGCCCAGGACTGATATCAGGGTTGTGGCTGGACACTATCCTGACCAATTTGTCCTGCAGGACAAAGCCTTGCCAGGAGTGTTTCTGAGTATAAAAATTATCCTGGTGGCTCTGATGGGGATCTTCCCAAGCACCAGCAAGCACTAGGCTAATACTGTGTTCTAACCACCTGCATCCCAGGTGCTTTTAGGGAACTTGGGTGAGATCATCCACTGGCACAAGAAAAACTCCATTTTGATGTGCAGGGATGCTTTGGCTGATGCTGGTTGATCACCTGTTGCAGAAGTACTTTGTTCATCCACTGCTGAAACTCAGCCAACTCAGAAGGAGAGAGCTATCAGAAGGAAAAAGACTGTGTGACAATTTTTGAGATGGGATGGAGGAAAATTTATTTATTTGAAAGCACCAAGGGAATTGTTTGGGTTGTAATTTGGCCAAGAAACCAGAGATGGTGTAACCTGTTCATGAGGACAATGTCTGCTAAGGAATGAGCAAAGGTAGCAGACAGTTTTACAGCAGTGTCTGAACAGGAGAGCAATGCCCAGATTGCAGGAGCAATCTCAGCAGGACAAGCTGAGCAGCAACATGGCAGAGCCATCTACTCAGACATGCTGGCTGCTTGCATGCCATGCCAGAGATCACTGCCTGGGCTGGCAGCTGAAAGCCCCACCACATCTCCCGACCAAACCTTCATCTGCCAGTTGTCAGGTGAGCCGAGGTCCCACACCTGGAAAGGTACACATCTAATCTGAGCAGAATTATCCTGTTAAACAGGTCACTAACATTGCATTTCCACAGCTAACTGATTTCCTTTCCAGTCGTTTGTTACAGACTATTCAATGTGTATTCACCGAAAACTACTGGGACACAAACCTTCTGTGGAAAATATGGCTCAGCTCTCAGAATGCCCGTTTTGCATACGCCTGAGTGGATGAGGGTGGGCTGTCCTTACTGTCCACGATGTTAGTAGGGATGAGAGGCAGACCAGAGCTGAGAGGCAGACCAGGAGGTAATGACCCCTCTTCTAGGAAAATGAGGAGCAGGATGAAAATCCCTAAAACCAATAGGTCCTTCGTACCACAGAGAGTGCCTACAAAGTCTTCTGACACCTCTTTCAGCCAAACACTCCTAAAATTTCATCTTTTTTTTTTTTTTTTTTTTTTTTCTAGAGACTAACTCCTACTGCAAATTTTATTCTCATCACTCCATCCATCTCTGAATTCTGCTACCACCACTGAGGAAGCCTGACCCTGCTTTGTGGGCTTCTCCCACTCCTAGCCCACCAGAAAATGGGAGAGCTGTGATCCATGTCCAGGCTCCATATTGCACCACTGCCAACTCCAGGAAAGTGAGGAGACATGAGATAAGATGCTCATATTTTCCAAATTAAACAATCAGAAAAGTGAGATAGTTTTGGACTGATACCTGTGGCATTAATTCAGTGTTTCTCAGCTACAGAAAACCCACATGACATTTCAAAAAAAAAACCCACCACTTTTGTCTTCCACAATTTTCAATATTAGTATCTCAATGTTGAAACAAAAAAAGTCTACCACTCACAAAAAACCTGGAAGGTGGTGAGGGAAGGACATTATTTAATTAATAGGTTAGATATGGTTAGGAACCATTATGGGAAAGTCTTCCCACTTCCTTCCCCAAATCAAACCTCCAAAATTTTCTTACTGCACTTGAGTGATTTAGTCAGCAGTTTCCAAAAAGTTCAAGATTTTCAGGAGTCTGTCACCTGGGTATGATCAAATGTGGATCTTGGTGTCCCAGTTGTCTGTGGTGAGACTATAATCAACAATAGAAATCACACATTTTGAGTGATTTGTCTCAGAAGGTAACACCTTCAAAAGAATTGTTTGTAGTTATATAGAAGACACCCAGAGTTGAGCCAGGTGGCCACAGTTCCAGATTTTAAAGTCTTGGAGTTTTGCCCCCATTTTTGGTCTTTGTTTTAGGTTTTGGGTTTTTTTGAGGGAAGGGTCCTCAGCATCAAGCTAATCCAGTGACATGGGTAAGAACAACCAGAGGATTGTCCCTGCTTCTGCCCCAGAAAATTCGAACATTAGTTCCCGTCAGTGTTTTTTCTGTTTAATTTTATGCTTCCCAGCCAAAGAGCAATCGATGTCATCAAGAGAGAGGCTCCCAGTAAGGCAAATGACAATGTGGAGAAGTTCTTAATATCAGTGGAATATTCTTGAGATGAAATATTTCTTTCTACTTCATGGCTGGAATAATGATTTAAAATCAGCTTTAGAAAACCCCACAAAACACAAAACTTGTAGATCTGTACACTGCCGACAGGAAATCAGTGAATTTTCAAAAGCAGCTATATAGGTTCTTTGATTTCAAACGAGCATGGGCTTTTAACCTGCTTAGGCAGCTGTGAAGATCCCCCAGGCATGGTCTCTAGGGATCAGATTTGTTTTGAAGACCTGGCGTGAGCTGGTGAAAGCAGGTCTCCTCTCACCCATCTACCATTCAACCAATTAGGTCCCTATTCTGAGCTGGCGCTCTACAGTCAGTGGGAGGACTGTACCTCCATGGTGCATTCAGACCCCGGGGCAAGGAGATATCTAAAGCAGATCCTGGAGGACCCACTTGGCCCAGGCACCAGGCTTTTGGGCCACTGATGTTAGGGAAGATCCCATCTCACCATAAGGATGAATCCATTGGGAGGACTCCCATTTCCTCCATCAAGTCTAGAACTTCCCTTAGAGTTTTCCAAGATCTTCTTACTGCCATTCTTCTAGAAAAATGGGGGAACACAAACCTTGTAAATACAGTCTCATTGATCAGTAATGATGGCATTTTTTGCTTTGCTTTGAACATTCAACTTGTACATGGTAACATTTGGAGTACTTACAAACATTCAAAACTCACAGCTACCAGTTTCCCCCCACAGTCCTTCCAGAGCTATCTCTCCTCTCCAGCAGCGCCAGGTGAATGCAGATCCCAAACATGTTTGCTGTCGCAAAAGGTTGACCTCTGAACACCTAAGCTGAATGCCATTAATAAACAAATGGTCTTGCAAGATAACGCTTGAAATAAATTCTACTGAAGTGGCCGCATGGTACTCCTGACTATTTAAACAAACCTTTTTCTTGCACTTGGATAATTGAAAGTCTCCACTGCATTGCCAGGCATGGGATGAGGCCAAGTTACCCTCGGGGACCCATGAAATGCCATTAACCCAGCAACATACATGAATGCATTTGAATCTCTCATGGAGCTAAGAAAATATCTCCACTGCTCACTTCTTTTTAAAAAAGCATAGTTAAATTGCATTACTCTATTTTCTCTGAATGATTTCTGGTTCTCAACAGATAATGGATTTTTTTATCATTTTTTTTTTCCTTTAGAGAAGCATCTCCAGGAAATAGACACCCTTTGTCCCGCTGCTCTGTTCTGAAATTCTCTGAGGGTTCTCCACTGCTCTCTTCTTGTTTGCTATGGCACTGGCTACTTCTTCTCACTTTCAGTTGCCAAATGTCTTTAAGAGGCAACAAAAAATATGAATGCTTCTTGGTGTGGCCTTTTCACACCAACAATTGCAGTGACCGGTCAGAAGAAAGTCACCTGTTTTAGAAGGTGGTGAGCATGTAGGCTGTGTGATGAGGTGATGGCAGCTACAACGCACTTAATGAGGAGAATTTTGAGACCTGTGCTCTTGGAAAAGAGAGGTAGAGAAGTGTTGTGCAGCTCTGTCTAGGAAATGATAATTTGGTTACTATCATGACCAGTGAAGATTCACAAAAGAAACATTTTTCTCCAGAGTGTTAAAAAAATCTCACGTCAGTAAATGACCAAAGCCAAGGCCACATCAAACACATCAGAGGTCTATTTGCATTGCAGATTGGAACTGCCCATGAAGCAGGTCAGGAAAACAAATTTGCTTAAACACCCAAGTCGTATGATATAATCTGGTCATATGGTGTTTATGGGCAAAAAATTCACAAATACAAAGTCATATCAAGATAAAGATTTAAAATCTGTGCTATCTCACTTGGTATTTCCTGTGAACCATGGCAAGGATCATCTTGCCTTCACAAAACATCCATGTAAATTCTCCCCACAGGGTGCCAAAAAAATGAAACTGGAGCAAAAAAGAGGAAAGTCTAATGCTGTTTCTGGATTATTTGTCTGCTGTTGTGACCCACAGGGAAGCAAATATTTCAAGCCATCATTTCATACAGCAGATAATGTCCTGATCAGTGACAGCAAGAACACTCAGTGAACAAGAGAAAGATGGATGAGAACTGGAGTCATTTCTAGTGAATCAAGCAGCTGATGTAGTTAAATATCTCAGGACAGAGAGCTCTGATGAAGGGCTGAGTGAGAAAAAGGGATGGTGAAAAACCTGCAGAGTCATGGAGAGGTGATAGAGCAAGCCCAAGGCAGATGAAAAATAGAAGACTTAGAGCTAAGATTTAGAGTTCATGAGGAGTTTGTACACTAGATGGGTACTCTGCAATGAGGATTTGGAAGCAGACAGAAAACTGATGAAGAATTGGAGTGTGAGGCATGGAGCAAATATAGTTGACTCTTAATAAGATCCAAGTCAGATCTAATTTTTGTTGACAGGACACAGTGTTTTCAAGCAAGTTTTTCCTATTTACACTATTATCAGCAAGATCAAAATCCAGACCCAGAAGAAGCCAGGACACAATATAATAAACTCTTTGAAGTTCAGGGAATAAAACACAGGCTGACTGCAAACAAGAGAAGGAGCATTCTAATCAGCGTACCTTTTCAGATTAAGATGTATTTAAAGATTTCCAGAGAAGTGGAGTCATCAGGTGACTAGAACAGAATACATTCAGACGTGGAGAAAAATAAAAACCTAATTTTCCTACTCCTTGGTAGAAGAAGCTTTATCTAGCATAAGCAAGAAAGATTGAGTGAAGTCAGAAACACAGGATAGGAAGGAATTATTTTCTTTATTTTTTGGGGTATTTCTTTTTGTATTTTCTTTCAGAAAGAAACAGCAGGCTTTGAAGATTTCACTACATATGTAAGCATAGCAATCTACCATAAAAATCACAAGCAGAACTGAAAACAGCTCAGACTAAAGAATGTGCTGGAATCTATCTGCCAGTTATAACTCACCCTTAAAAATTAGCAGATAAGGAAAGGATTTGCAAAGAGCAATTATTATTTACTATGAAAAGCAGAGATTAGTAGGCAGTAACTAGAATAAGATAAATAGGGGAGAAGTATTGACACTATCTTTAAATTGTGAAAATGGAAATTACATTTTTTAATTCATTCTCTATCAAACTATGGAAGCAGTCAGAATAACAACAAACATGTAATTTCAGTTCAGATTCTGACTCAAACATGATCTTGAACAGTAAAAGAAGGGATGATTGTCTAATATATTTCCAGCAAATAAACTTTAAATCCACTCCCATGACTACCATAGAAGTTCCCTGCAATAGTCCTTGGCACACATTTATGTGGATTGACTGAAAGTTCCTGAATGTTACCTTAGTCTGTCTCCACAATGCTGCGTAGGGATGAGCATTCAGATAGCAATTAATAATAACTCTTGGCATCTAGTAGAAGAGATACTATCTAAGGTTGACATTGGTATGGAAATTAAATGTTATCTTTGGCAAAAAGTTTCTAACCAGACCATAAAGGCTCAAGTGCTTTAATGCACATTCACTTAAATGCCTGTTCTTTTTTTTCTCCTTGCTTTGTTGTAGTCCTTTCAGTCTGTAGGTTTGGTTCATTCAGAATTTTATTGGCACTGTGTTGCTTCCCTGGAGACACATCTATGGGTAGATTTCATTGCACATCCTTTCTCCACCCAAACAGATGACAATGACTTGCTATGTTTTCTTGCTTGGTAGGACAACTGGAAACCAGAGGAGGGAGGGAGGTCAATTTTGCTTAAGAAAAAAGGAAAAGGGGAGTAAAATTTAGGCAGTGTGTATCACTGAGAATCCTAAGGGACTAAGAAGCATGCAAATAATGCAAAATATTAGTCATTACAATAGCTTATATGAAGATGGTATTAATAAAAAACATTGTCTAAATGCAGTTTGCATTTAGAGACACAATCTAGGGGGTTCATCTTTGCTCCTTTTGGTGGGCTTTTACTGAGCACAAGAGTATAGGGAAAGTTAACTTTCCAAATAGTTTGCTTTTTAGTTTCTCGGTTTGAATTTCTCTTATATATCTATTTTATAACCAAAAATTACAACTAAAAATTAAAACCCTGGGAACTTCTCCCTGGGATTTTGCTATTATTATCCATTTACCACTCACAAATTTCACTCTCCTCCCATTTACTCTCTTACATGTCTGGGCTTGTTTTCTTCCCAAGGCAAACCTCAGTGAAATTCTGGGGCCACTGTAGTCACCAGGATGTTTTGCCACTATTTTCTCTCTTGAATTTTCTGCCTGTATCAGTGCATTGAGCTGTAATGTTTTAGTTTGAATCATGAGTGTGCTTTTGAAAGGAGTCTCCCAGTCATCTCCACTTACTGTACTGCAGTTCATACCACATTATGGTCTTGAGTGCCCAAGCTGGATCAATTAGGGACAAAACTAAATGGGAAACATCACTGCAGATCCTAAATGGTGTTCAGTGCACAGGACCAGAACAGAGTAAGCCTCATAAGCACATACCAAAATGCATTTAGTTTGGACCCCGGGCTATCACCATCATTTGCAGTACAACCCACTCCTATCAGTTCAAACCACTTCCCAGCATAGATGTAACTTGCACGAAGTCAGGGCACACCAGTACTGAATGAATCTGTTGGATTCCAGCCTGATGGGTTCAGTATAAGAAGCATTGGCAGTACGAACTCCTGGGGTGTATCTGGGCTTGAATAGAACTGGAAACCATCACAGCCTGCAGGAAGGGGAAACAGCAGTGAACATCTGTATCTGCCCTCCTGAGAGCTCCTACCACATCCCTACCAAGCCTGATTAGCCTTCAGTCTGGAAAAGAAAACCCTGCCTGACATGCCACCTCTGGAGACTGCTCAGAGATTGCACTGATGCAACAAGCTCAATAGAAGCATCATTGCAAAAATCAACCCCCTTTTTCCTTATTTAATTAGATGCAAACATTTGTTTCTTGATTGAAATTTGGCATAGAAGATAGAAACATCAGAACAAGTCTACTAACTACAGCATGTTGGGAAGCCGTTATCACTGGTGCGAAACGGGAGGGAAAAAAAAACCTCCCATGTAGATCCAGCAGAATTTTGTACCTATTTTCACACAGGTTTAAAGGGTTAGATTGCAAAACACAGGAGGAAGAGCTCCTGTCTTTTTCTCTTTGAGAAAACACTGAGAAATATTTAGATGTAGCTCTTCAAGATCCAAAAAGTGGGATTAAAAAGGATTTTTAAATGCTCTTAGAGGCTCATATTTCTAAAAATGTACAGGATCTTTTGTCTGTTTTCTTTAATAAGCAGGAATCTGACCATCAATTTCATGTACAGAAGCTGTATTTTGACGACTCAACAGGATTTCTACCAAAGCTTCTTTGACTGAAGCTACCGGATTATCAATCTGGTATAAACCATGGTAATGCCAGTGAAGCCTATGAAGGTATTTCTGTCTGTACCACCTGAGGACCATGACCCAAGCGTTTTATTGCTCTACTCAGTGCAGTGACACAGGGATGAATTTTGAATGAAATCATGTCACAAATGTGTAACCTTCTTAATCCTATGCAAACTGAATAAATAAATAAATAAAACCTTAGAAACAAGAAGTAAAAAGTCAACCTAATCAAGAAATGGGATGGTGGTACTGCAAAGAAAAAAATATTTTCCTGCTTTTAAATTTTGCTACTAAACCCCAGAATGCTCTATTTCTTACTAATGTACTTTTAAAATTAATATTCTATTACTAAATAAAGTGTTTTTTTATATAATAATGTTTAAATAACCAAAATTTTCCGTTTTCTTTTGTCATGATGAATATTTTCTAAGAATAACTGTGACCCAAAATTAATATCTCTGCAACAGTGTACTATTGATCAGTTCAGCAAATTTTAAATAAAAGGCATGTATTATATTTTCAGAGAAGTAGGTCACACAGAGCTTCACAAAAACCCCAGGACAGTGTCTCCTGTCTGTCTTGACCACAGACTTGCTGAAATACTGTAGGTGATTCAATCCTTCACCCATTACTTGGAGCAACCTTCATGCAAAAGCAAAGTTACTACACCTTAAGTATGTCTCACATAAATATGATAAAGCGTAATAATTCATGTCTATGATGAGTTGCAGGTTCAGGATAAACAGTACCAGTGAACCAAACATTAATTGACTATCATGCTGTGTGAAAATAAACAAGCTATCCTGCTTTAAGTAGAGCACATTAAGGTAGGGAAGTGTACAAAAGTTATTAAATATCAGGCTGGCAGTGTTCAGAAGAGTCTGCTCTAGATTTTTATACTCAAAAGATTTGAGAACTATGGGTTTGATGAAGGATGAAAACAGTAAGGTTACTTTTATGTAATTATTACAGTGTCTTAAAGTGGAGATAGATAGGCAAACAAGCTAGCAAGGCCATGCTATTGGGGCAAACTAACAATACTCATGGTAGAAAAAAGTCAGGGCAGGGCCAGTGTAATTGTCCAGTAACAGGGTACAGATACTGGTTGCATTGGATCTTATGAGAGTGTAACATCCACTTGAACCTTACATGAGCCATTTGGCATCATGAGAGCCAGTGCAGGACATGGAAGTCTTGGTTTCTGACTCAGTGCCTTCACTGAAAGGCCATGCTTTCCTCCAGTGATGTGCTGAACCTTAGAGCATCTCACACAGCAACTATTTCATCCTCTCAACAATGAGGAACGCATTTCTAACAATTTATTTCCCAATAAAATTGGGAATGATGAAACGAGGATGGCTAAGTGACTTGCCTAGGCAGTGCATGCAAGAGACAGAACAAATCTATATTATCTCTACAGACCCAACACTGTGATGTCTATTTTTTTTTTTTTTTTAAACTAGGCATCTGAGATAGGTGTGTGGAGTGTGACAAGAAGGGCTACACAATAGTTAATTGTTCCAAGGAGCAGCATATGTCCATAATTCATCAAGGAATTAATACAAATTGACAGAAGATGCTTGGTATGTTACATAGGCAAAACATAATGATCAAAATTGTCCCAGTATACATGCTTAAATATACACAGCATGAACAGAACACACAATGCTGCTCATGGTTGTGTGCTTCAGCTGTTCAGTACTTCATAAATTAAAAATGCCTGTGAGATGATAATCACTCCCTTACACGTGGCTCCCTGTTTTCTCTTACTGGTGCATGGGCCATGTCATTCAAGTCCCAGGGCATGTCAAGCAGTCAGCATTATTCTTGTTGCTCACTATAGCACCTTGTGCCACTGAGACCACCTGATCCTGAACCTTGACTGTGGCTAAGGGAGGATCCTGGCAGAGAGTGGTTCAGAGCCCACCCGATCTGGGTGCACCCCAGAGGGAAGAAATGCTCCATCATCTGCACATCCAAAAAGCACAACAGGATTAAGGATTTCTGGACCTGCACCCAAAGCCCAAACTAAACCTTGCCTGAATTTTGAGTGCTACCAAGAGATCCTCCATCTGTCTCTATCTTACTGTAACTGAGCTGCCTGGTACAGATTTAAGGCACCAACAAAGCTGCTCCAGGTAAGGCTCTGCAGAGCATCACAGTGGGGGTATAATTTGTTCACTGCAGCTGTAGCAATGTGTGTTGCAGGGTGCAGGTGTTGCAACACAGAGACAGCCTCATGGCCCTGTGGCAAGGTCCCAGGGAAGTGAAGACCTCCTCCTCCTCATACCCTCAGCATTTCACGGGACCTTCCAGTCTCCGGGAGTTGCTGAGACATTTGCACATGGAGAATTTTACCTCAATGGCTGTATTTTGTCTGAAGGTAACAGCTGCTGTAGCTCCTAGGTGGAGATGAAATATGTTTTAAAAGAGGCTCTGTGTCCATGAACTCTGAAACACAAGGTCAGCCAGCAGTCCCTTTATTTTCAGAGTAAGATGAGCCATTGTAGGGGTGAATAAACCTGACTAGTTGATAGGTAGCTCATTAGGATGTCCATACCCATTTTTGTTCAGGAAAGTAAACCTGATCTGTTGGAAACAATATCTAGGCCTTTTATACAGTAATTATAGCGAACTAAGATCAGTTTTTTTAAATGAAAGTGATGACAATGCTTTATGGAATGAGTAGCAACAGAGCTGATTTAGATCCTTTATACTGCTAATGAAATGTGAATAAGTAGGAGTCTCATTATCTGCACTTTAGTGTATGCCTTAGATTGCTCATTATCCTACCACATTGTGAATTGGTACTTGTGCATATGTGTGATCCTAACAGTTTTTACACAAAAAGCTTCAAGCTTTGTTTAGTAAGTGGTGTTTTAATGATTACATTTTGGTTATAAGCATAATATCTGGCTATGCACTATCCACATACAGTGCTTAATGGTTTGCAGCTTCAAAGAAAAAGAAAGACGATTTCAACAAAAGCTAGATTTTTCTGAGACGAAAAAAAAATCACATAATTTATATAAACCATTTGTATTATGCAATAATTAACATTTTCTGAGCATTCACAGTGTGGCACTTGGAAAATGAGACTTTTAAACAGTCTGAATTTCTTGCATTCATATTGCAGGGAACAGAGAAGTGACCTCTTGACTACATGTGGTTACAGCAAAAGGAGAGGGAAAAAATGAAAGAAAATCAGCAGAGGATGAAGCCTAAATCATGGGTTATTGAAGAAGGCATCCTCCTATCCTGCATGCCGTAGTTTAGCATCTTGCCTCCCCCGCCTCCTTCACTCTTCACATTGGCTCCTCCTGGAGTCCTACCAACTCCTATTGGCAACAAAACCTCGTTCTGAAGAGGAGATGGCACAGATGAGCATGGATTGGAGTGGCTAACCCCCTTGTTGACACACCTGAGAAGACCCAGAATTGATTAAAATAAATAATAATAACACAAAATTTTTTCCCAAAGCTCCAAGCAGCCCTGACAGAACTTCTTCCAAGTGTGACAGAGCTGGACTTAAATACATTTTCTTCATAGTTATTGTGATGTCTCATGGTTTAATTAGATCTGCTGGATGTCTCTCTGCCATCTGCTCCCCTCCAAAAGCCAGCACCTGTCAGCATAAACTCCAACACTGACTCTCCAATGACTGGCAGAATATATTTCCTCCTTCCTAAGAAAAAAAACAGCATATGGGGGGTCTTCCATTTTAGAAAATAGAGCACCCTAACTGTGACATTTCAGCTGGACTCTCCTTGCCCAAAAATATCAGACAGGTCTCACAGCAAGAATGGGGAAAATGTTGCAAGAGAGTAAGGACCAATATTTTAAGGTGCAAAGAAAATGTTAAAAATTAAAAAAAACAAAACAAAACAAAACACTCTTAGGAATAAAACACAACCCTGGTTTGTATTTAGTAAGGCTTCATTTCTTCAAATGCTTTGTTCACACCCTAGACATGGCAGATGAAGAGCCAGCATGCACAGTGTTACTATAGCTCCCAGGTGATCCCTCCACTTGGAGGGACTCTCTTTGGCCACCTTTCTCTCATGATTCAGGTTTGGATAGCAGTGCTGTTGGGGCATGTATCTGGAATCTGGCACTGTGGGCTCTGACCACATCAGATCACAAGACACAGCTCTCTGTTGAGGGCCTTTCCTACCATTAATGCCTCCAAAGCCTGAGGGCATTCTTCATTTCACACCTACTGGAAAACAGATCTGTCCAGTTTGGCCTTCTCACACTGAAGTCCTTAGGCAAGCTGGGGTCACCTATGTATTTCTGTTAGACCTCATATGAGACAGCAGTTATTCACCTTCTGCTAAGCCAGCAGTGCAATGCACTATCAAAACCACACATGGCACATTAGATAAGATGACAGTCAGCCAGCTTCCATACACATACATGTGTAAACAGGACATCTTTCTTTTCCTTCTGCCATTTTTGTTTTTTTTTTTTTTCACCATGGTTTCTATGTCTTGGATATATATCCCTCTAAGCTTCCAGATATCAATAGATTTCACTGCTTGAAGGATTGTACCAAGAGAGGTTGTTTTTCTAATACCAAAATGTCATTTGGAACCAGGAGGTAATAAAGGCTCATTTTAAGAGGATAGATGACTTTCAGTTTGCATGTGTTTACTGGAAACAAACCATTAATCTGAAATGAACTGGGGCCAGAACTGCTTGGGTGAAATCCTGGCCCCATCAAAGTCAGTGGGCATTCTGCCACTGTCTATACATTCACCACATTGTTTCTTGTGTAGAGGAAATGGAAACTACTAATGTTTTCATACACAACACATCCAGCAAGGAAAAGCTCTAGAACAAAGGAGAAAGCAAATGCAAGTTCTAGCACAACATGCTTTGTCTGTAGATGAAACTAGAAGAGGCTCAGTTAGCATTTGGACATCATGGTGATAGCTGCTGTGTTAATTAAATATCACCTTGCAGATTCTCTCTCACAGTCAAAAAGAGCCAACAGCTACCAATTTCTCAGACACCTGGTACTTAGATGAAGCTCTAAACAAGATTTGAAGGATGAACAACATAACCTAGGAATTTGGCCCATGACTACGGGTACCTCAAGAGAATTTGCTATTCCCTCCTCATATAGCACAAAATGACTTCATCTTTTGTTCCTTTAAAAAAAGAGCATTATTGTGCCACTACATTTTTTTATCAGTTGAGCTTTATGCTGCTTTTGCTCTTTCTTTAACATTTCAGTGTTTTTACTAAACATTTGTTTATTCCACATTTTCAAATTTTTATAGCAAGAACAGACTGATCAGCCATTTCATCTCTGTTCATCTGGTAGATCACTGCTATGTGAGGGGGCTGCAAATTGAAAAGTTAAACTTTCTAGCTTTTCTAAAAACGAAAGAAATTAAACAGATTATTTTTTTTCTCCTCCCAAATCTGTGCCTTCTTGGAAATGTAGGCAAAACCACACAGCTATATCTTGGTGAATGCATTTGCATTCTCAAGTAACAGAGCTGAATTCAGGTGTTGTTACATGTCACTGCATCACGGTGTACATATCAACCCTTAGAGGTGTATTGGAACCAAACCAAAACTCTGATCTTTCCAGAATGCTTAAAGCAATGGCCTAATTTTATGAAAGGGAATAGAAAATGTGCCCTTGGCTTCAGAAAGCACTCAGATATATCAACAGTAAAGGACAAAATTTGAATATACGTAAGTGTCCAAAGGTACCTAGCAGATTTTCAAAGGATCTAGGAATCTAGGCATCTCTGAAGGCAATGTTGGAATAGGAACTGGGCATTTCTTAAAAGTCACAGCTGACACCTGAAAACAGCTATCTGTCCAAACACTCAGATGGAAAATTGGAGTTTTGTGTTTTTGGAAATTCTTTTCCTATAGGTTTATGAACTCCAGCTGTTGATGAAGTTCCTGGAGAGAAGGGCTTCGGGATTCCTCCTCCATCATGTCACAGTTAAATCCTTGCAGCACAGACCTTGCATTTACAGAAGCCACTATCTTTTGAAATCCAAATTAATGACATATCATTTCAATCAATTCTCTGATTGGCATACATTTTTTGCAGTTTTATTCTTAGAAAATACATTTGAGCATATGCCCAGATATATTTTTACTCTATGTTCCATTATAAATTTCATATGATGTTGAGTTACCCTCTATTAGTCCATTAGTGTCCTATATATAGCAGAACATTGGAAACAGCAAATATTAAGTAGAGAGGGAATAATTATATCTAATTCTGTAAAACTTACACTTGCAGATCATATATGTAAGGACTCAATATACAGAGATATCTTATCTAATCTGAGTGTGTCCATCTATGAAAACAGTTCCCATTGCAGTTCTGCTTTAATGCATTGGTAAGGTAAGATATTAGTAACTCGTGTGCTGTGAGAAATAAGTAACATTTTAGCTTGAGTTGAGAGGTCAGATTCATTATCTGGCAAAAGTCTATCTGTAGCATATTAAAAGTAACAAAAATTCACACTGTTGTTAAATATCCAAAAGCTAAAAAAAAAAAAAATCAATGCTCTTGCTTAACCAACATAATAAAATGTTCCCAGTTTTTCAGGCTTCCACTCCATCAAAAATCCCTTGCTACTTTAGTGTCAGTGGCATTTCTAATTTACTTTCTTATCCTACTTTTGTAGGATGACTTCTGGTAATTAGCTCATCCTTGTTTGATAGACTAATTAGGACTGGTTAAAGGAAAAAACTGAACTTTTCAAAATAATTTATATCTATTGTAATATAATTGGTTGCAAAAACTCTACTCCTTTTATGTGTTAGTTTTGAGTTTCCATTAGAAACATTAGCCCAAGAACCCCAAACTTGAAAATACTGTGTTTGTTTTCTTTAATGAAAAATTCAAGTTTTTCTAGACATTCAGACCATTGCCAAACATCTCTAGCAATATTTGGCAGCAAAATGAGCTACATTATGAATAAACATACCAACATTTAGAATTAATTCCAGAGAATTTTACCAACGTTAATCGGCTAGCTAATTGGGCAGCAAGTAGGTAACTCTTTAGTCACTGAACTAGAGAAAAAGCTCTTTTGGGTTAAATCTACAGAGTTGAAATATCAGTGCTTGACACTTTTTTACCACGCAAGGAACTGGGACTCCTCTGTGTAATGCATGGGGAGAGGTAGGAGCTAGAGAACAAGATTACAAAAGCTGCCAGATGTAGTAGGAAGCTGCTATAATAGTTGCATTAGAAGATGTGAAGGGGAGACCTAAATTACCCTCCCACTGGCCAGTCACCTCCATCTGACCCATATCCAGAGGAAAAATCCTGGGTTTGGAGTTTAGTGCTTGAGGCAGGTTAGGTCCTCTAAGAAACTGAAAAGATCTTCCCTTGACCAACTCTGTGCCTTGTTGGGCATTTATTAGGCCATTTACGAGGGATATGTGAAACCTAGTCTCAGGTTTCTCCTTTACCTCCTGTCTTGCTTACATCAACTCTAACCTTAGGTTATATGTATTTTGAAATGGGGCTTTCAAATATTTCTCTTGCACAAGACACTTCCATTTAAGGTGGAGATGTGTATCCATCTCTCTCATGTAAAGACAATGCCCATCAGGTCATGCTTGTTGATACAATATACAGATACCCCAGCCCTATTTTACCCTTCAGTAGAAATACACTACTGATCTTGAAACTGAGGGTTTGCATGCTGTCAGGCAGTCATGAAGGTGATCATGGGTCTTTCACATCTTGGTTGAGAATGTCCATCACTGGACGATTGGGTAAGGATCCTCACTTCCACCCACATTCTGCAGCTGATTTAAGTGTCTCACTTGGAGTTAAGCAAGGTACGAATAATTCAGATAAAAATTGGTTTGTATTCCACTGTTATGACAGCACATAATCACTGCTCTTTTTGGACTCTTTTTCTGGCTGGCTCAAGTGGCAGGTCTCTAC
Organism: Tyto alba; assembly: GCF_018691265.1. Classification (NCBI taxonomy): domain Eukaryota; kingdom Metazoa; phylum Chordata; class Aves; order Strigiformes; family Tytonidae; genus Tyto; species Tyto alba. The sequence continues at coordinate 34,536,897 of NW_024881316.1, read as the reverse complement.
ATATCACACGTATAGGAATTTCATTCTCCTTACACCTGGGGAGAAGTTAGGGCCTGTACACTCCTTACATTACTGAAAGTTAGGCATAGCTTCCTTTGCAGTAAGTAGCCTGCAAGATGTTTATCCACCTCCAGAGTTCAGATATACATTTTGACCTGTGACAGTGGAATTGTTAATTAGACACCTAAATCCCTCTGAGCTTACTCTTCTGCTACTAGCAGTTTTTACTATTTGCACCAAATTCATGGGAAAAGAGGGAGATAAAGATGTTATATGTCAGCAGACTGGTGGAAAGTCAGTATCTGCCTCACTACACAAATATTAGCCCAAAAAAACAGATAATTTCCATGAGTGATCAAACCCCCAGCTTCTTCCAGCTAGTTTCTGGGGTATCCAGATCCTGAAAAGAGAGGCTGTAGTAATTATGTCAGAATTGAATTTCCTTCCTTATCTCCATTTCTGAAAGGTTATTTTACACCACAAATACTAACCTTTGAGACCCACGAAGTTATTTGGGTCTCCATAAAACTTAACCTGGGCTTGTAGCTATGTTTTATTATTCAGACATGTTTTGACTCCATTTAAGCCCAGTCACAGAGGTATCAGGTTTCACAGGACACTCAGTCTGTGAGAAAGAGCATTTTAAAGCCCATTTTACAATTTCCTCTACCTTAAGTCTTAAAATAAATATTATTTGATACTTTCATCTATAGCAATTTTACTTGTATTCCAACTTGCTCGATCTTTCTGGACAAAAAAAAAAAAAAAAAAAAAAAAAGAGAGAAAGCCAGATTCCAGGTCATTCAGCTCCAAACAAAACAATCTTGCCCCAAAACTCTCTATGGGACTCTTGGGTGCTGACCCTCAGATAGCTTCCACTCTCGTCTTCCTCATCCAGGCACAGGGGTGCCTTGTCTTTTGATGCACTGCAGCCCATTCCCGTTCTGCTATTGCTATAGAAGGGAGGGTGCTGGAAACCTGCCCCCCTGCTCCATCCCCCTGGAAAGCCCCTGCAATGGAAAGTGTTTTGGGTTGCTACTCACCAAAGGAAATGGCTCTACAGGCATTTGTTTTTCTTTCAATGAAAACTTTGGTGGAAAAAACCCACTTATCTTAGTGTCTCTGAGTCACGGACCAGTTTTCATTAACTGATTGTTCTGATGGAAAATTTTCAACCAGTCTTAATCATACCTACCAGCAGGTCTGTAAGGATCTCCCTGAGAGTTTGTGCCAGACCATCATTTTAATACCAGAAAACTGACTGAAATGCTAACTAAAAATAGAATAATGAAATGTTCAAGTATAAATGCCATAAGGACTGAGCAGAAAGGCTTTTGAAAAGAAAATCACAGCTTAGTAATCTATCTAAAATTCCATCAACATATTAATAAAATCAGGACTAAAGCAGAAATAGGTGATGTAATTTGATTGGAGGCCCAAAAAACATTTGACAAAAGCCTTCATGATTTTACAATTAAAATAACATGATAGCGGGAGAAGAGGTTGAATGCTCTTCTGCAACAGAAGATAAACAGTAAAAGATAGGTAAAAATGTATCACAGGCAGTGACATGCTCCTGGAAAATAAACAGTGTCCAAGTAGTGCTTTTACACCCTATAGGGTTCAGTTCCTAGGCCATAAAGTTTTAGAGATACAGATGTGGATATAAGGATAGAGAGGCAGCCTGATGACCCCATAGCCACTGCACCTTGGATTATTCCTCTGCTGGTCACTCTAGCATTTACTTTGTACCACACTTCAGGTGTTAAAAGAGAGAGGAAAGGAAAAGCACAGTGGCCAAGAGCATATTTATTCTTTAAAAGAAAGGATTAAGATGGAAAATGGAAAATTCACCTTCCTCTGAAACCTGGCACAAAAGAACCAGGTATTAAACATTAAGAGTCTGTGCTTCTTTAGTAATGTTCCCACAAGATATCAGTCCCTGTAGTGCCAGGGTTGCCATGGTTATCATTATTGATTAGTAAATAATGATATTAAGTCTCATGTAAATAGTTAATGACTGACAGTTCGGAAATAGATGTGGACCTTTGAGGTAAATAGTATTTCTTTTTTTTTTTTTTTTAATTAAATAGGAGCTAGTTGAACATTTGAACTTCAGCTTATATTGCCTTCCCCACTTCACTTCTATTTCTTTGTGTTTTGTTAAGCAAGTATATCCCAATGGCTGGTGTGTGCAAGGAAAGGGAGAACATCAATTAAAACATAAATTAAAACTGAGACTGGTCCAGAGTCCAAGCTCATCTGCTTATGAGACAAAGGGAGAAAGGGATAGGTGGTAAACAATAGCAGAAATACTGGATTATTTCAGAAAAGCCTGCTAAATATAGCAGCTCCAGGTCTCTAGGAATAGACTTGTCTCTCCAGCTTAGTCACAACAGCAGCTACAAGTTTTAGTGCCAAACATCATCAGGTAAAAGCTCTGAAAATGTTCTTTAGACATTAATTGAGCAGCATATTCTTGTGACTTAATGGAGAATTGGGTTTGTAATCTCATCAGGAGAAGCTGAACATTACATTTGACTGATGCCACAGCATCTCTGCAAGAGAAGCAGGGCCAGAGGCTAGGCACTTCACCCTTCACAAAAGCAACCTGAGAAGATTACAAGATGAAACCAGCAATGGGCTCTGAAATTTGAGGATATCAGATGCTTGGGGTGACTTGGATATGCCCTAGCATGGTCCATATCATAGTGCTTCCCTAGATTCTGTATGCAAACAAATGCGATGGGTCTTTCGGATATAGTGACTGGATATGAATGTAGGCATCCCAACTGATTTTTTCTGCAATATTTGTCTATTTTTCCATACAATTATTGCAAGTGGGATGGTATTAGCATTAAAGTTATCCAATGGTTATCAACACTCAGACTCAAATACGCATACTTGTAAATGCAAAAAATGTGCATATATCACAATTTACACCAGATGGGTCGGCCCTGTATTTACATGGCTACAGACATTCAGTCAGGAGCAGAAACAATGCTGTGTGATTTAGGTCACCTTCCACAAGCACCATGAACAAATAAGAAACAGTTACAGCTCAAAATCATTCATAGAAAGAGTAGATCCTAACCAGCTAATAGGTGCAAATGTTTGCTTTCACGGATAGTGAACTTTACTAGGTAATTCACAGATTAGTGAAAGACAGAATGTCTAGTTCAGGTGAGATAAATCTGTATAGCTATAGCAGCAGCAGCAGCAGTGTAACAGCAGTTCAGGTCAACTGAGAATCAGATCCAAGACTAAAAAAAAGAAGTCTGAAAGTAAGAAAAAAAGAACTGAGTTAAATGGATAAATTGTCTACTGCTAATTGATTGCTCAGCTCTGTTTAGGAACAAAATGCTAAAGAATAAAAACAAATTAAAAGCGGTCAGTTCTGAGTTGCCCAAGGTAACAAAAATTCTGCTCAGCTTGTTATTTAAGCATACAAGGCAAAGTTAAACACAAAGTAAATTAATCCAAATTAAAATATTTTAGTAATACCACATGCGAAGCCTGGCAATAAAAATTCTCAGACTAAGATGTTGTGTTAGAAATTAGGCTTCATCTATGGGGAAAAAGGAAGGAAGGAGATGAGCCACTTTGCCCTTTGTGTGACAGTCAGGGTCTTTAAGAAAACTTACAGGGACATGGAGGTGAGGCAAAATAAAGCATCAAACACAGGATGATGACAACATCTTCTCACACTTTTCTGTCATCAGGGGATTTATTTCTGGCATTTCATTGACCAGTCATGAGAAGTCTCAGACAGAGGGAGGCTTCATCATGCCTGTCTGGTGTGCTCCCCTGTCCTTTTATACCATGTTCACCTCCAGGATATCCAAGTAACTAGATTTGTGAAGTCTTTCTTTTTTAAGGTGAAGTTTGTAGAATATCTGGATTAGTGGAAAGAGTTCAAAAGCAGAGCTGCCTTGAGCTTCCTATGAACCCAGCTATGAACTCCTTCTTTCACAAAATTATTTAATCTCCTGTCGAGATGTTGTCATCTCTTGTCACCCAAGTATCCATTGAGTGGTTAAAATTTACATGACAACAGTTCTTATCCTAAGGAATTACATTGCTCCTACATTGGTACTTAAAAAAGGATGTGGCTTTACTTTAGTAGCTATCTTCAATGTACCATCCTATCTCAACATATAATCCCAGCAGAAACAAGATCCTGTTGGTTTTACCTTACTGTAACTAGACAAATCTTCATCTGGTGATTTAAGACCGGTCTTCACTAATTGTATGATCACAGCTGTCTCAGTATCTCATATTTTCTCATTGTGAAGGAAATAGGGAAGAAAACTTGGGTTTGGTGGTAGAGAATCAAGCCCCAGAGTAAATCCATTTCTAAGGCTTTGCTTGTACAGCACATACTGTAAAAATTCTCAGCCCCTGCCAGGACTACTGGTGCTATGGTGACATAAATACAGAGAGCCGCCTGGAATTTTTTACATTATTGGCATATCAGACGTGCAATTATTTTAGTTATAAAAAGAAATCAGCGAGATTCTGGCTTCCAAAAACTGCAAATAGAAACATTCTTCACTGCACAGGAAAAGAACAGGGACTTTGGACAAGAAAAAAGCCATAAACGTTTCCAATAGGCATTTGTGTATTTTCCATTAAAGCTTTTGTTTACTTCAAATTGAACAGTCTTTGAAATAATGTGAATATTTTTTAATCTATCCTGTATATGGAATAATCGTATACTAAAGAAGTGGCTCTTTGAATAGGGCCTAAGCTGTAGATGCATGGTCTATCAGATATGGGGTAATTTTTTTATTTCTTTGGAAGAATTCTGCAAGTCAGAAAACCTTGAAAAATGTGGATATAGTTCTAAAAGATAGTTCTCACTAACCAGGAGGTTCACTAGTACTGCTCTGCTGTTGCAGACAGGTCATAGGAGTGTGAAAACCAAGCAAATGTAGCAGGATGGCAGTGTAAATGCAAACTGAGCTCTTGGCCAGGGCCAACTCACAGCTCCTTGCAAGAGCAGGCAAAACTGAACTCTGCTACCCTTGGAAAGAGACAGTAAGCAGGAGAATGCACTATTCCCCCCATAGGAAGAGGAACGAACATAGAGGGGACAACAAATGTGAATGTGGAGTAGAAGTTTCCTGGAGAGTTAAGATGTAACTCGTGCTGCAAACAGGAATGGTACATCTGGGGATCGATCAAAGAGAAGACAACCTTGACCAATATCTGCTGCTCCACATGTGCAGTCCTCAACCCTCAGCCTTCTTTTCCAGGGCTTTGCCATAGTTGGTAGAAAGTCCACAGCTTTTGGTGTATACCTCTCCTGTGCTGAAAGCTGACAATACCTCTGCAATTTAGAAATGCTAGAGGAAAGCATGGCAAAACATTTTAATATTCCCCTCACTGCCTGCTGCAGTAGCATGCAGTATTACTACTGCAACTTGACAAAAAATAAATGCCACACAGTTTTCTTTAATGTTCAGTTAGATTATCTTAAAGAAGTGTGAAGAGCTAGAACAATTTCAGGATGCATGAAATACCTTTATCCCCAAAAGCTCAACAAACACAACACCAAAAGTTTCCCACTTGATTTATTTGCTAGAGAATGACATCATCATGCATTTGCTTCGGTTGAACTCCACCATTCAGCTGGGTGTTTCAGCTTTACCTTGCAAGAGAACAAAGTTAGATAGGAGGTTGTTGATAGAATTACAAGATTAAGACTCGAAGATGAATTTAACTTGGGTCTCCAGCCTTGCTAGCATATTTGTGCAGTCATGATCTCTAGCAGCCATGGTGCAATGCTCAGAGCCACCATGGCCAAGGTTCACAGAATGAAAGGGTTCAACTCATTAAGAATTCTCATTTCTTGTCTGAGCTTCTTCAAGAGTATGTCATTTTACTTTAATGAATTCATTGCACATGATACCATGGTGTTTTTATGAATATAGATTTATCTTCTGATTACTGTAGCAGCTAGAGAAAGGAAGACAGGGAAAACAGAGACTTTAAAGGTGACACCATAGAGTTCTACACCTGCAAAGGTAAGTTCTTGCTTTTCTCTCAGCTATTTCACAATGGCTTATTTACTCATTGTTGATGCTCTTTTGAATGGAAGCATTCCCCTGCTGAAATAGTTTTCAAGGTGTGGTTTATTAATGATTGCATTATGGTGGAGACATAAGGACAACAGGAGGATCATTGACTTCTACATGAGACACTAAAAGAAGGGAGGAAAGAAGGTGGGAGCAAATGTATAATATAGGCCACATTCAGGCCTTCAGCTATGGGTGCTCAGTGTAAGCACCATGATACCTTCTCTCTATTGACCATATAATGGTCTGGCAGTCCTACATCTAACATGGTCTGAATGGCTCATTAGACTCAAGACTTCGCTGCCCTACCAACTGTGGTGGTTCAGCCAGGCTCTCAGAGGACTTGAATGTGGCTCTTGATGAGTAGTAAGGGAAATGATACAAAAGTACATGTGATGCTGACAGTCAGACACAGGAACGATACCTTCTGCCTTTGTCTTTGAACACAAATTATATTAGGAAGTTCTCAGTGTGGCCAGAAGCCATTTCTGGCTTAAAGCTCCTGTGGGATCTCAAGGAAGAGCTGCCCACCTGCTACTTCCCACTATTCTTTTTGCAACTAAGGAAAAGACAGAACAGTTTAGTTTCTTAACAAATAAATAAACAACCAATTGAAGCTTGCACTATTGAATAAACTGATGATATTTTACTAAACCGTAAGCCTCCTTTTTGTCAGAGCACCAGCATTATGGATCCTCCTTATATTTGCACTAGACAAATACTTAAAATATCTCAGCAATTATTTCATGTTGGCACAATAATAGCTTAACTAGAATGGATCTTCTTATACATGAGAATACAGCGAATGATTGTCTTACTAAGAAAAGCCTAACCCTTAAGAGGGCTCGTGTTCTTCTTCTAATGACTCACTTTTGGAGAGGTAGATAAGCAGGAAGGATGATTCATCGCAGGACACCTACTGTACACTATTCTGGAATATATTTTTCTTCATCTCTCTCCCACTCTACCTATCAGAAATGGATAAATAAAACCATAACGGTTTGGAGATTCAAAAAGAAGGGGAAATTGGCTAAAAGTCAATGCTGGCAATGGGATGTCTTTACAATCGAGTAAAAAAGTGGTGACGACAACACAGTAATGTATTGTCCTCACAGGTCAGATTGACCTTAGCAGATATAACCAATAAATCCTCAGGATGCAATATTGAGTCAAAAGTTCAGTCATGTTCTATGGCTTTGCGTCCAAGCTTTTGTCTTTGCAAAGTGCAACTTGTATTCCTAGACCCATTTCCCCAAAGAGCCCAGGAGTGAAATATCAAGGAAAACAAGAGCAACAGATAAAAGGGACACAATTCAGTCACAGGCTCGATGTGGCAAAAGGAAAATTACACCATCACAGTGTCATGCTTTTCTGAAACTTACCTTTGAAAAGAGGTCTAGGAAACCAACTCAGTAATACACTTTGGTGTCACAGAAAATTTGTTGGAAGTTCAGCCATGCATTAATTTTTCATTCCATCAGGTTGTGTTCCAGTCTAAAAAATGAATTTTAGTGTGTCGTCCACATGCCCAGGCCACAGATACTCAACTCATTTTCAACAATGGCCAGAAAGGAAAAAAATCATCTTGTAAAAGCCCAGGGCATTAGTAAAGATGAATGGTGAAGCTTGTGCAGGGATTAGGCAGCTGCAGTTGACTTGAATTTATACTTAGAAACATTAAGTGGTGATTTAACAGGACTGATAACCCTACATAGTGAGTGAGAGCAGTGACTGAATAATCTCTACACCTGCAATTGCAAGTGCTGAAGATGGCAGAATAGGATTCATGGGCTGGAACTTGGGCAGAAAGCTGCATTAACAGAGGGCATTTGTAAAAATGCCATGGGATCATTTATGACCACATTTAGTGACAGTTTAGTTCTCTAGCTCATCAGAAATGAACAGGGTACAGCAAAACATTCCACCCTATTAATGTTCAATGTCTGTGCTGGAAGATTTGCCTATTGAAAAAACACTGCTACATCCTACAACACTGAGGGTTTGTTTCTGTCCACTGAACTCAGACCCGTCACAAATAACGTATCCTATGGCAACTAACCTGCAGTGACAGACAGAGGTTGATAGAAGTCAAGGGAGAATATTATATAAAAAATACAAATGTAACTGCTTGCTGGAAGTCTGCGTGTCCTCAGTTAGGTGTAGCAATTTAACTCAGCCAGTCTGGATTCCTGACTATTTCAGGTGGCTTTAAATTAGCAGGAGTTTGTAGGAACAAATTTTCTTAGAAATGTGATCGCTATTCTGTTGCTTCACTTGGAAGCCTTGCTATCCAATGATGTAATAATAATGCTAACATCATAATGGCTTTGTGTCATTTGAGTAAAAGAGCCCATCTGGAATTTAAATCCTCTTTAGATGGGTAACTCATCAGTTTGGTGTTCTTAAAGAACACAGTCCCTGAGGAGTGGAGCTGGACGACAAATACAAGCATTAGCTGAAAATTTTTCACACAAACAAGTTCACCATTACTGAACAACTTCACAAGTCACAAGTCTGTAGTTTCCTTTACTGAACATACCCTTCCAGTTCTGGTGGCGCCGGCGCCATTGAGGGTATGCACCAAATCCCCACCCTCAACCCTCCACCCGGAGTATTCCTGAATTAAGGATAATAAGAGCACATTTTCATGCTTATGTATCTACAGTACTCTGGGGTAGTTTTTCAAAGAAGCATTTGTTTGGTGAACACAGAAACTCTGCTTTCACCTTCTCAGTAGTAGACTGCAACGAGGACATAAATATCTGCAAGAAATGTATCTGTAGCTTCTGAACTACAACAGATTTACCAGGCAACTCCAGTTGCTCATCCTAGGTTCTTTTTCAGCCAGACACATGCCTGGCAAGAAATAGGTACATTCAGCACAAGTCAGATTTCCCTTTTGTTAGTCGTCCATGAGAGATGTCTACACAAGCTCTGTCCCAGCATCAGTTTCTGAGTTTGGTACTTACGACTGGAACACTCATAAAGGGCAATGCTTTAAGAAGAGCTGACATAATTTAGGTTTTTAAGCTGGATTCAGGCTCTAAATTCACACAGACAGCTTCTATACCAATAAATCAAGCAACATAAGCAAACACTGGAAATCAATAGTCTGTATTCTCAAAATGCTAGAAGATCCCTGTCATGGTTTCAGCTTGTGTAAACACAATAGCACTCATTAAAACCCTTCCCAAGCACAGAGCAGCAGTTGGCACAGCCCAGAGGCTGCTCCCAGTAGGCAATCTGGATATGGCCTTCCTACTTTGAAGGCTGAATTTTGACAGTGTGTGTGCACCAGTTGATCTCAATGCCTGAATACAGTTTAATACGTGTTTAATCTCCTAGTGGAAATCTATAATAGATACTTCTGAAAATTTCATCCTGCATCTAACTATCAGGAGTGGAAGTCCAGAGCATCACTGAGATATTTAGTTCCTGTAAGAGAGCACCAGAACAACAGTGAGCACCGTGCACTGATTTAGATAGATGGGATCCTAAAAGGTGGTCTTTAGCACAACTCTACCAATTGAGTTAGGGCTTTCTAACCTCAGTATTACCAAATCTCATGTTGTCAAAAGCTCAGAGCCTTGGACTGTTACTGGACTTGCAGATGCCCTAGTCTCAATGAATTCTTTCATTCATCTCTGACTGACCAGGAATGGGAGGTTCCTCCTTTTTGCTCGTAACTCCATGCAGGAGCTGGGCTCCTGCTGGTATGGTGGCACACCTAAGAGCCAAGGTGGGCAATGATGGGAGCGCTGGAGCAGGAACAGCAAATGAGACCCAAATACATCAGCCTCAGTAACCACTCTGGCTCACTGCAGCACAGAAATGAGACTTACTGCTGAGGGATAACCCCCTCTGCAGACTGAGGCCCGAGCAAAACAAGGCAGGCTCTCTGCCAGCCCTCACCAAGCCACAGGTCACCTTGCCAGGAAAGATATGGCAGAGCATAAAGCATGACTGCGTTGAAAGCTGTCCTGGGCTCTTGTTCAGGTTCTCAGTTCTGGAGACTGGCTTGTCCTTCCCTGTGCTGGACCAGGCTTTTTTGTCCTCCTTGCCCACCGTGCAACCTGTCCTGTGGTGCAAAGGAGCTGCTGTGCTTCATCTTTATTGGCCCAGTGACAGGCTTCCCACTGTTGGGAGATGATGCCATCCAGAAGCATTCACCATCTGCACTGCCCATGGGTGGATTCGATGGATTTGGGCCAGAGACACATGTGGTTTTTGGGCTCCATACCCATAGAAGACTGCAAAAAAAAAAGAATGAAGCTACCATGAGCAGAGAAGGTTGTAAAAGCTGTTCTGTTGTCCTGCTCTCCCCTGAAAGATGAAAGTGAGATGCCGGCAATTTGTGATCAGTTGTGGGATTAGGTTTGATCACAAAACTTTATATTTGTGACATTTCTGTAAGTGTCATTCTACTAAGGTATATACTCTGCAACTGAGTCAGGCTTTTTCCTTCTGATATCTAAAGTGTTAATTATTAATCCTCAAAACACAATTACTGGAAATCCATTCCCAGAGGCAATAGTTTTGGTTTACAGTGGTACCCTCCAACAATACAAATCCTTACACTATTTCTTTTCTTTAACAGCAATCATATTTTATGAAAGATGCAAGTGTGGCTGCACATGTATGTGTACACGTGCATATAATTTGTGATATTTGATTAACTGCAGGTCCACAGGCTATGTATAAACCTCTCATTGTATCAGAATAAACAGTAATTTTCAAGGGCTGGCTCCACGCTATCTTTGTTCTGTATATACTGTAGGACAGCAGGCTTGTAACACTGGTCGGAACGACTGGTCTCCCCAGTAAAAAGTAGCTCATGTACTTCAAGGTATTTAGTATTGCCATCAGCTCCCAGACTAACTTCCTTGTGCTCTGTCTACAGTCACCTGCTAATACTAGGTCCCCTTTTCTAAAGGAAGAGCCCCCTAATTCTGTTCCATACAATCAGATTGTCTTCAGCATTATTTTGTTCTCACTTAGCACTGGCTTTCTTACTAGAGACTGCATTCACACACAACCACAAGATGCTTGCAAAGACACTGGGCAGACTTCTGAAACAAGGTAGCTTTCAAGCGTAATAGAGTATTTTGGGGTTCTTGTGTTAGAATAGCAAAGCAAAATATGCACAAAAACTCATGCAAGCCGTGTCCCTTATGTGTCTTAGGTCTCCAGCAGCACTGTAGTCATCTCAGGAGCATGTAGCTGAGTTCATATTACTCTGTCTGTTTACCTTGGCTGCCCATCATTAAAAGCCCATATCTGACCACAGGTCTTCCATCATTTCTCCAAGATAACTCTGTTCAGCTGTTGACAGCTCTTGATATTTTATCCATGCCCACTGGGAACAACATCTAGCTTTTATTTCCTGGTCCCAGAAATAAGATTAATCTCCCTGTCCTAAAAGATCACAGCACTGAAATCAGTAAGGAAATCTTCATGCTTTTCATAAAATTAAATTTCCCATAACCTCCACAGTTTTCTTTTAAGTTTGGACTGAACTTGTCTTCTTGGAAGTCCCCTCCTCAGGACGGCAATGAAGCCCATTTCAGGCTGTCAGCTAAAATTTACCATAGTGATAAAGGTGACGTCCTCAGGCAAGCTGACAGTCCCGCACAAGGCAGCATTTTCATACACTGCCTGTTCTCTAACAAATCTCAAACCCCTTCACAGCAAGAAATAATATAATGATGATATGACTCTCTTCAGAGGGGGTAGGCAGAGCAATGTACAGAAAGGTCCTAGCCAGGGTCAAAGGAACTTATTCCAGATGTTGACCTACACATGGCTGCAGATTAAACAAGGAAGGTGAGACCATTTTCTTCCACAACGCCCTTCCTGAGTCCCACAGCAGTGTCAACATAGCGCCCATAAATAAAGGTGTGGGGTTAATTCAACTTGCCCTCAGTTGCAGTCATTCAGGAGATGCTGAACACCCCATTCAGGTGTTCTTGTGATGACCTCCAGGGCACAAACAGGACCCGCTCCGGTTGTGCCAGTTTAATCTGCTGCCACATACGAGCCAACGCTGCCATTTTGCTGTGCTGTGCCTGATGCAACAGCTTGGACATAAAAGACACAACACTAATTGCAAACAGTGAATTTATATGGAGAGGTGGGCACATGCCACTATGTGTTCTGAGCCGGTATCACCATAAGATGTTGGAAAGCAGCAGAAGCAGGACTGCATGTTACAGAAAGTAGCAGTGAAGGGTGATGATGTTAAGAGTTTCTGGAAATAGGAAGACCTGAGATTTTAGTGAGTTATTGTAAAAAAAAAAAAAAAAACAAAAAACAACTAGTTTTGTTTGCAAATGGAAAACTATCAACCACATCTAAAAAATCTCACTGGGATTAACCTTGTGGTTGAATTCCTGGTTTTACTGAGGTTTAACACGCAGGTGAAACAGTAGTCGTCAATCATCTTAATCCTTGCTGTGGAGAGACAGGATATTCTTAGGAAGTATTTTAAGCAAACTCTTGATCTATTGGTATCCCTGAAGCTACTGACATGCTTTGAACTATGGCCTTGATCTGCAAAGACAGCTGGGACTTACTCTGCTCAATAAAGAAATACCCCAACCAGTTTAGCGACTCCCCTGCCCAGATAGCCTTGCAAATGCATATCCTTCAGTGTAGGATCTCTTTATTTTTATTTTTTTTAAAAACATTGCTCCAAGCTTGCGTCTTCATCTCCATCCATTCTCATTTTCAGAAAAGATTTCTGCCTTTTGGAGCTGACAGCCCTTTGACTCTTGACAACAAGCCACACAGGCAGTCTGAATACTTCAGTGCTGTGTGGAGGTATCGACAAGCCCTGAACAAGCTTCCACTGGGGAGGTGGCACGGGATGTCCCCCATGAAGGGCCAATGATGCAAACCCCAGTCAGCACTGGGCTGGTCCCTGGTCATTGCCATGCTCTGAACCAGAGACCTCTGGTAGTCCCTGGAGAGCTGTGGACCACGTCCTGCTGCTCACTATCCAGAGCTCAGGGCCAATCCAAACAAGTTGAGAGGCTTTGTTAGGGTCCTGTGTGGTGCCCGATGAAGCTGGTGCTGGATGTAACAGCACAGAGAGAGAGAGGAGACACAGTAGGAGACAGTGGGAGGAACATGCATTTCCATAGGTCAGCTTTCCACAAAGACATCAGGGGTTTATTGTAAGACATATAAAAATAAATGTCAGATGTCTTTTTCTTGGTTAATCAGGCTTGGCTTTGCTGTGGTGACGTCTCCTTCAAATAACACTTTTTCCATTCTAAAGCCAAGGAAAAGGCTGCCAAATATCTGACTTCTGAACAAGCAATACTGAAAGCAATTCAGTCTTATTTCTGTGAACATGCTTCCTCCATTATTTTAGCACAGCTGTGTAATCCCTGAGTAATTAAAACGGCTCCTCAAAGCTGCCACTGTCTTCTGCCTCCTGATCCGTGTCAGTGCCGATCTGTTCAGCTGTGTAGGAATTAAGAGTGCCTGATATAGCTAAGTCTCCTCAGCTTTTATCCAAATGGTCTTTTCAGCATCAGCGTCAGCTGAAGAGAAGGACAAATTCTGCTTTTACTATAATCTCAGATTAACTGTTGCTTTAAATTCAGTTTTAGTCTATTTACACCAGTCTGATAGATATCAACATCACATAGCAGCAAAGCATTTCGAGAGGATATGAAGAAGTTTTTAAATATATCAAAGAAGCAAAGGTAGTAGGTTAAGAAAACCATTAATAATTGGGATGAATATGAAATTGCCAGTCACTCAAAGCAGCTGAGACCTTTGGAACTTTAAAAATCCACAATATTTTCAACAAGAGAAAAATGAGCACAGAAGTGCAGCAAGGGAGGAAATTAAGAACTCTGTGTGAAAGCCACAGAAGATCATTGAAGGTCAAATAAGAAGTTTTTGGACCATTTGCATTCTGTGGGTTATTTGCTACTCTGCAGATAGACAGGCTGCACTAATAGGTATCTGCTGTGATAATACTGGGGTCAAGAGAGACCTCAAACAGGGTAGTTTTGGGGAAATGTGAGTTAGGACCATGTGGAAGAGAGAAAAGTAAACACAAACAGAGATGCTTGATTAGAAGGAAGCACCCAAAAAACATCAGGGCAGAAAAAACGGACAAACAGAAGCAATGGGGATGGATGGGCAATGTGACAGAACTCTGTGGAGCCAAATGGCAGAAATAAAAACTGCCTCTGAAACTCCCCTCTGCTTGGGCTAAGGTCTCAGGAGATACCAGTGCCATCCTCTGCCTATACGGCCATGTTTAGAGACTCCTCTATACAGTGCACCATGTTTGGTCCTGGGTACAGGAGACAAATCAGAGAAAAACATCAGCAATGGACCAAGGAATGCCTGCAGAGCAATAAGCATAAAAAATGAGCTACTGGACTGACAAGATATGCTAGAAAAAAGGTAAAATACAAGTGTATGTAGGATATATACATGCAGGACAGAAGGACAATTATCTAGCGTAATGTTGAGGTAATGAAATGATTTTTTATTTTCTTGTTAAAGAAAACCAAGGCAAAATTTCAGGCCATGTTCCTGGCAGGATGATCTGCTGTGCTGAGAAAGGCAGCTGAGAGAAAGGCATCTTGCTGGTGGCTCGCAGAATAAAGCTCAAGGAAGAGCCTGCAATAGGAGCATAGCTGCTCCAGATTGAGCAACTCAGAGATGTCTCAGAAAGGACAGGCAACCAGTCCTGTCAAATCAGAGATACCTTCTATACCTTCCCCCAGTTTTATCTGCTGGTTCTTAATGGAGGCCAGGAGGATTAGGCCAGTGGTAGGTACGTCACTTCAGTATCTCTGGTGTGAGAAGGAGTGAAGTGGGACCCCATACCATGGCTGCACTGTTCTGCAGGAGAGGCATCCTGAGAGGCTCCTGCCCACGTCTCGCAGACCTCTGACCCTACCTCCTTGCAGGCATCCCCAGAGAACCTCATCACTTCAGCGGACATGTCTGGGCTTACAAGTCACGCTGGGACACTCTAAAACAGGTCTGCAGGGGTAGGAGAGATGAGACAGGGGACTTTATTACCTTTTCCCTACTGCCACACCCCATGATTTCTTGTCGTGTTGGTTTTACACAGCATGGGATGTGGAGCCAGTTCTTACTGAGCCCTTTGTGGCCATCCCTAAGTGAAAAGATGGGACGGTGGTGGTAGCACACAGACTTGCAGCAGCGATGTCTGATGACTAGCTTCTATTCACAAACCCATGAGCCTGTCTTGGTAGATTTCTTTCAGATGTCTCAGATCCCTCTCTCTCTTTCATTATTAATCACAACATCCACAACCACATTAAGCCTCATTTTCAGCTCCTTTCAGTAGCTTATTCTCAACCCCTGTCCCTTGGAAATAAGTCCCTGGCCTGTTAACTCTCTCACTGCTTGTGAGATACAGCAGCTACCCCAGAGGCAGTAACACTTCCTTTAGGCACATGTGGGTTTCCACCCCAGAAAAACGTGGGATGTGCACCCGTATGTCCCTGATACCCAGGAGATGCTCCAAAGACCAAGCAAGCAGTGACCACTCCTCTGAGACACTGAGGTCTGAGCTTTCCTGCTGGCTTTCACACACATCCACCACTGGGTACCGTGGCCACCCAGCAGACTGGCTAAGGGGTGCGGGATCAGGCAATCTGCATGCTCAGGAGAGCTCTTGTGCACAGCACTGACTCTGGAGAGTAGAGACACTCACAGCATGCTCCAAATAAGAGGCTTGGTGTCAATGCTGGGTTACTCCTGTATTAATCCTAGGTGCCCTAGCTAAGAGGGTGCCATCAATCCCGGGCTGCTCTTAATCTTCTGGACTCTCTGGATCCACCATTCCCTTGTATGGCAGGGTGGGGTTCAATATGACAGAAGTCATACATAGGAAAATATACCTCCCTTAGAAAAAAAAAAGCACATACAACTATTTACATAAAATGTAAATAAAACAATCAAGACCTTTTCCCATCACACAAGATACTGTTTTCCTCACCATGGATGGGATGCCTTTTTCACGGGATACACAGTGGAACGGATGGGGGGAGAGCAGAGTGGGTGACACATCTGAAGGTGGAAGGGGAAGGACACCAGGGGATCCTGTGGGGCTGGTGACTGCCTGCTTGGGCAGAGATCCTGTTGGAGGGACAACATGGCTGCAAACTCCCCCAGCGGCACCCCTTGACACCCTTGACCACAGCACAAGCTCTGGTGTGTCCTTGGATTCACACTGGCTCTGGGAAGGAGGACATGCACCGAGCACCAGTAAACCAGTGCTCAGATTGGGTTGTGTGTCTAGTCTTGTCTGTACCTGAGGGAATGAGACAGAAAAACACAATTAGCACAAGCTCTAAGCACGGATGCTTTCAGCTCCGGTGGCCCCTGATCCAATTGCTGGCATCCACCCAGGCAGCAGCTGTCACCTACCTTCCCCTCCAGCGAATTAAGAGGGGTTTGTGTGAGGAATCAGTAGTGATTTTCCTTGACAAAAAAGGTCTGGAAAACAAAGGGCTTTATATCAGGTAGGGAGGGGTGCTCTGTTCTCAGGTCTTGCTTTCTAGTGCACACATCTGCATTCGGTTTACTTTCCAGACCCCAGACAGGTATACTCCCTTTTCAAGACCTTAGCAGCCTCCTTACACCCCCCTTTTTTTTTTACCCGTGATCTTCCAGGGCTTCTGCTTCTGAAAGAAAGACCAGGGAAGCTGCACACATACTGTCTTCTCTCTGGAGCTAAATGTTTAATAGCTTTCCTATCAGGGAAAACACTTTGCTCTGTCTTGCCTCCTCCTCTATTTTTCCAGTATTTGCATTATCCCTTGCTAAATATATTATGACTCACTGTTAACTTGAGACCACTGTCTGCCTTTCTCCCCCCTGCCCAGGAACTCCTTACATAAATCATTGGGATTTCCGAACAAAAATACCCAACCAAACAAAAACTCAAACATGTGCAGATTTATTGCTGCTTTTGTTTCCTCAATGCACAGACAAATTAACATCATGGAGATTAGATCCCTTTGCTCAGCTCTCTTGAGTACAGTGCAATATGACAAGAAAATCCCTGTTCTGTGCTGAAAAAAAAGGACTGGATAAACTCTGCTATTGTACAGTCACAAGATCCTGAAGAAAGAGGATTATTAAAGTAGAACACAATGTGAAATATAGTCAATATCAACCACAATCTAATATGACACTGGGTTGCAGAGGGATAGCATTTCCTCTGTATATGATATGGTATAGGTAAGCCAGTGAAGGTCTGGTGCAAACCTCTTGAGTGTAGAACAATTATGGATTTCCTGGACTCTGAGCTTTTCACAATGTCCACTGCATAAGGAAGGAGAAAGAAAGCTGAAGAAGACTGTAAGGACCATATCATTAGCTGCGTCTTCTCAAATCAGCTCAAAGCAGAGTCTCTGTCAGGCTGACGGGGTTTTACTGCTAGTTAGAATCAGTGAGAGTTATAAAAAATATTTGTAACCAGCATCCTTCATTAAAACCACAGTCATAAAGAACATCTGAACTACTTCACAGTTCAGCAGTAGGGCGACCAAAATACTTTGATGTTTCTCTGACTTGTGTGCAAGGGTAAAGCAGGACAGGAGATTTAAAAACTGTTTTTCAGGAATCTAAAAATGTCACTCAGTCAGGGGTCTGTCCCCTGGATAGCTGCATACCTTTAGCCTCCTCCACACAATTTGGAAGACCATGAGAACTGTGTAGAAATAACACCTGCAATCCAAGCCATTTTTTTCTCCCAAACTTTTTTATTTTGTGACTAAATTATATAGGCATTTTACAAAAGGAAAGTCAAGTTATGCAGTAGAAGTCCCATTACACAATCTTGTAGAAAGCCCTTAAACCAACTGCAGTCTTCTGTGGTCCACTGAACTTAAGACTGACAAAGTGATTAATGTAAATCCAAGTGAAAGACTAATCAGTGGGCCACTAATGTATGTGAAGATAGTCTGAGAGTAACGGAAAGGATCTTAAACTTGTTGAGGACTCTTCATCTGCCTCTTATCCACCTGGACAGACTCAGGGCCAGGTATTTCAGATGATTCATCTCAACTAGTTCCGGACTAAAAAGTTCCTTCTTTGACCTAAAATGATCATCTAGGCTCCTTTTGCAACAGAGGAGAGAAAATCAGACAATATGATCAACTGCCTGAGACACTTCTCTTAGTATAGGATAAATTATTCCCAGGTCATTCTTATCTTTCTCGACATATATTTAATTTTCAAGGGAGTCATGCCACAGTGACAAAGGCTAGGACATCTTGCTTTACCCCTCCATAGCTGTGAGGGATCCTGGGTTGTGTGCTGAACAATACAGACAGACACTCAGGCAATGCAAACCAGCCCAGGGCTCAGTGCAGAGGAAAGCAATGTCACCAGGCTGCTCAGGAGGAGCTCCAAAAATATCTCTCCTGGCTCCTGCACTGTGGTGACCAAACAGAGGACAGCTCTCAGTTAAGTCCCTCCTCCTCCTTTAGAGCACAGAGGTTCACATCCAAGGCCCATTCCAGTCACCAATGAGCCCCAGGTACTTTGAGGTCAGCTGTTAAGTGTCTTGGTTTTGGGACGTGGCACTTCTGTCATGACCTACATCTGTGGTTGCCCCCAACTCTGAAAATCAGGCCCTAAATGAACGTCTACTGGCTGACAAATGGGAGTCAAAGGAGACGTTCCTTTCTGGGTTGCACTGTCATCTGAGAATGAGCTTCATCACCAACACATACAATCATGCCTGTTGTGGCAAAGCAACCCCCTTAGATTTTGCTCATATTGCCACAGAGGAGCTGAGAGGCTGCACCAAAAGGGGCTTCCCAAGAGCTATGTTCATCTTGAATTTCCAGGCTTCTGTCTCATCACTTTGTTTTGCTTCTCAGGGCATTACAGCAGCTCCCTAAGTCATTCATATAATTTATCCTCAAAGATTTTGTCAGAGAATTAAACCAGTATGGCAATTTCCACCTTGAAAATGCTTTAATCCTTTAAACATCTGCAGAGCCATTTAATCAAAACAATCCTGGGAGATAGATGAGTAGAAATCCCAATTTAGTTACAAAGAAACTGAGCCCAAGAAGTTCAAGCTCAGGTGCTGTGCCTGACCTGGACACCCTGATATCCCATATATCAGCCTCTCTATGGACCTAGAGACACAGGCCATGCACATGTCCAGATGAGCAGGATCACCCTTGTGTTTGGGCACCCAGACAGGAATTGTCTCCTTTCCTTACCTAAAATACCACTGATGTGGACACAAGGCACAATCTCTGAAGCTTTTTTCCTGGTTCTGCTAGTGTAAATCCTGCTCCCATTAAGCATTAGCACCAGGACCAGCTAGCTGCTGAGATACCACCCAGGAACTGAGGGAACCAAGTTCAACCCTGTTGCATTTAACTAAATGGCAGGTCCACCCACACACACCAAAGTGGAATTTCACTGGAGGTAAAAATCAAGCTGTGCCTCCCTCCCCCGTCCCCCCCCCCCCCCCTCCATGTAGTTTAACATGACAGTTCAGCGTATGGAAGTTATTATGGGATGCCTATGCATCATGGTCTCTGGTCTGGACCACCACTATTCTTCTCCTACACATATACAACACACCCATGCACATGCAGAAAAGCTGCTGAGTGCTTATATAATCCAATGTGTCAACAACAAATTAAGGTCCCTGCCAACTCTCCCACGTCTGGGGACTTTAAGTGGTTTCAGCTTGTCCCAGACAGTGTTTTGAGCATGTTAAAAGTTTCCCTTCAAGTCTACCCAAACCCAGCCTATCCAAACCCATACCAATTCTTACTTTGTAAGTGAGAAAACAACTTCAGCTGTTGTTACACAAGTACTTGAGAAAGTACAGGCTGGCAGCACTGGCTTCTGCTAGACCCTCAACCTCCCATCACTGTACAGTGCATCCGAGAAGCTGTGTCTGTGTCTAAGTAATTGTGTGGCATCCCTCTGTTGAGTGTCTAAGCACTTCTTTTGAGAGACCAAGGATCCCATGAGCCAGCAAGGGCAGAGCGGCCACCACCACTAGCATCTCTGAGTGACATCCCTTTGGTACAACAGTCTCATGAAAGTCAACGGCAGAGGGTGTCTGTCATTTTTGATACAAGAAGTTGTGGCCAGGTGAGGGCAAAAAAAAAAAATCTGTATGTAAGTTAGTTTTGTTTTGCCTTCTCAGGTCTATTTAAAACAAAAGATTTGTGGGAAGGGTGGAGTCCCTTGGGACTTCTGACGTCTTTTGTTAGGTATGTCCCAAAGTCTAATGCTGGTGGGTGCTGTATGCCAGCACCAGCTGACTCAGCTGCAACTGCCAGTGTGTTTATCAGGCTGTGGAGCAGACAAGTAGATTTGCCATGAGTTCCTGGCAAAGTGGGAGGATGTGAGTATATAGCAGGAGACCTCCTTCCTACGAAAGAAGTGTCTTTGTATGTTCAGTTGTGGAATATCCTGACATTTAACTGTTTAGTGATGCAAAGTGATACAGTAACCTTTGTATTAAAGCTAGTTTTAATATGTACACCTCTGCAAGACACAGAGAAGGACAGACAACCTCTGACCCCTCAGCAGCCACCCAGTTCAGGTGATCAGCCTAAGACAGTGAAGACCTAGATGCAAATCAACAAGGTAAAGAATGGAAAGAAATTTTGGTCCATGGAGGACCCTAACCACTGGACTGCTCCTTATCTTAAGCAGAAATCCTGCTCTAGACTCTACAAGTTTGCATCAAGGTTTGCATAGTTCTGCAAAATGGCTGTATTTTGACCAGAGGGAAAAATTCCCATTGAACTCTTGGTTGTCTTTAAAAAAAAATGAAAATAAAAATCTATTTTGAGCAAAGAGCCCTAGCCATCATGCCCCTCCAGGTACTAGTCTTAGGTGCTTGGAAAAGTCAAAGCTCTTCTGGTAAAGGTAAAGCACCTGCAGCAGCATCTCCTTACAGGATGGCCTCCATGCTACCTCCAGCTGAGCAAGAGACAGCTCTGGTTGGTCTACAATTAACCCCTTCCCACCTCTAGAGGCTCCCTGACCCCCTCTGTTCTGGGACTGTGCCATTTTAGGAAACTGAGGCAGGTGAATGACTCAAACCAAGTGGAGACTTCAGACAGGTTGACAGAAAAATTATGACTCCTGACTTTAACACTGAAAAAAGTCTGTGTGCTAGCAAGATAATGAAGCTATTAATGAAGTGAAACACTGTGCCGAGGCAGAAACCCCATATGTGGATATGATTCATACATTTGAAAGGTCTAGAGAGTATAATTTCAGTAGGATAAGCACAGCTTCCGCATTCAGACTAAAGGGACTAGTGTCACTTTCCAAAATGTAAGAAAAAATTCCATGTTTTTGTTGAGTGATTTTGCAGCCCACTGAACACATGCTCCAGAGTTCCTGCACAGAGGCAAAAATACACCCTGTGTATACACCGTCTTTATGAACCCCCCCTCTCCCTTCCTCCACACCCTGCACTTTAAAGTTTGATACAGAGCTAATGGTTTCAAAAATTGCTCTACTAAGATAAATCCCAGTGCATGCAGTCTTACCACTGGCTTGTGCAGCCAATTACCATTCCAGAATGTGCTAGATTATTTCACAGGAAAGAATGAATGATCCTCTTTCGTGTTTACATTTCAATATGTGAATATTTATTTTCTCATGTCAATAATTACTCTAATGTTTCAGAACACTTCATTTAAAACTGGCTTTCATTCACAGAGAGAGCCATTTTTGAATGAAAATGAGGCAATCAATGTTTTTAAAGGATCGTATTTTTCAAGTGAAAATAAGCACAATTTCACAATTTCTCAAAGTACCCGGCTAATTTTCAAGAAGCTTGAAGAAAATAGCAATGCCATTGTAAGCATGTAATATGATTTTCTAAGCTTTTATTTTACACAGTGTTTTCAAGATTAATTAATGATCTGGATATCTCAAAATATTTAACTTGAATCTAACAAGGCGGCGATTTAAATTCAGGCTGGTGCCAGTGTCTTTACCAATGCAGCATCTTTATCATGCTCCTTTCACTTTACCTGAGCTGTGCTGGCATTGTAAGACCTAGTAGGGAGGATAAAACTCTTAAAATTTCATGCTTGAAATCTTCAAAAACAACCTTGCTGACTGCAGAAATGAAAGATTTACTTCTGTTAAAAATATGCTGTAGCATGCATGGGCTAACCTTCACAGCCCAGCTCTCATTTTAAATCTGGTGTGATGGAGTCAGGCAGTGACTTACAGATGAAAAGGATACAGATTTGTCCCTATGACTTGGCGACTGATGGGAGCATTCAGAGACTATCAACATGAGGTGCTGATCAACAGTCCTGGACTATCAACAGCAACGAGTTCCCACCCATAACCCTTGAGCGATGAAGCAGCAAGAATGCAGGTGGAAGGAGCATATCAGCATGGGTTTTTTGGTTTGTTGTGCCACAGGACAGCCTGCAACACAATGTGCTTCTCCGTTCACCCTCATCTGGCATCATTACTCCACATGATAGCTAATGGCAGAGAAACTCTCTATGAGTCAAATGGCAATAAACAATCAAAATATTGCTTTTGACAGCAGATCCTGGTAGGACTGTGGCCTTACTCACATACACACACACTCACTCACAGGGTTAGGTGTTGCAATGCCACAGCACCCATGGGAGGCAAACAGTGAGAAGACAGAACATAAGGGTAAAGGTCTAAATGATAACCTCAGAAATAATGCTACCTGCTTTATTGGTTTCATGTGAAATTCAGTCAACAGAGTAGAGCAAGAGAGTAAGGTGATGCTCAGCTATAGGGCTTCCTCCTTGGAGGGAGGGAAAGCAACAGAAGACTGACAAGAGACCTTAAGAATAGCTCATATTGTGATTGCAGTTCGGTACCCAGCCAGGAATCTGGTCTTATGCTGAAAGCTGAACAGAAGCCATTTGCTATGTATTTAAGGAAAATAGAAAACAAACTCCATGATGAGAGTGTGGTTTTGGCTTAATCACTCCTCACTGGATGATCCCAAGTGTTCCAATGTGCTGTGGTACTTGGACATGAACACTAAATGACTAAATATTTTGTGCTTTCTTGTCACCTCGTTATAAAACTTGCAACTAAGGAGGACTTAAAGTAGTTCTCGTCAATATTTTTGTACTTCCCTCCTACCCATTTGTCAAAATTTAAAGTAATGCTCCCTCACTTGTAAAGGTGTAGCGGGAATATGTTACTCATCACATATAAAAGATAGCTTGTAATGCAAGATGATTCCAGAGGCACTGCTGGAAATGCTGGAGTCCCTGTAATAATGTACATCCCTACAGTAATGCATACCTCTGCACTTGGCAGGCTTCTGTAAACCAGATTAGATTTGAATAGCAGCAAAAATTAAAGCAAAAATAAATGGATGCCACATCTGTGCTCTCCTTTATTCAAACAGTTTGCACATATGTTCAGGGGTAATGCAGCTATTTGTGCACTGGAATTGATTGCAATAATGCCTCTGTGCACTGACAGGTAATCTACTGAGGGGCTGGTAGGATGCTAATGTCTTAATTTTAAATTCTCACATAAATTCAGTAGGACAATTACTTGAGGACAATTAGTTGAGAACATACTAAGGGGACTAAGTCAGCAACTGCTGTTAGTGCTAGCAAAACAGGAGAAAATAATAAAAACATTGGAAAAAAAGAGAAAGAGAGGAGAAGCCACCAGCAGTGTTATGCTCATGCCAGCTATTGCCATGGCACCATGATCTACAGCCACTGGATACTGCTGGCCCACAGTGGACACTGCTGTCCACCGCCAGTTATAGATGCTGCTGGTCCACCCCAGTAATTCAGATTTGACCACAATCAGAAGTGGACTCAGAAAGGCATCTCCACCAAATCTGTCAGCATATGTAATGGGGTTCACACTGACATCATGCCCATATTCTGACTTCATGCTGGTGGCAAAAGGGCAGAGGGTAGCAAATTCAGCACACGATCTTCTTGTATGAACACCAGCTCGTCACAGTTTCTCGCGTAACTTTGAACCAGCACAGCACATTCGCACTGGATCAGCACTTTGCATCACAGGGCGCAGTGTTTTCGGTGCACTGAGGAGCCTTTCAGACAGACTTACTTACCATGGCTTCTCTCCCAGCAATGCTATCAACATTGCTGCATGGACAGGCTTAAATCACAATAAAATTGAAGGTGTGGACACAAATTACAGCAGTTGCTGACAGACAAATAAAGAACATAATCTCATGATCTAAAAGTCCACCCAGCAGAGGCACAACCAGTATTAAATACACTTTGCTTAAGAAGTTCTCGTTTGTATTAGAAGATTTGGGTGAAATTCAGCTTTCCTGAAGTCAGCAGGAACCTTGCCAATGTTGTCAGTGAGGCCTTAATTTCGCAGTCTGGCTTTGGAAATCTTGTTCCCTTTGTTAATGCTGGCATTTTGGCTGCAGAGAGTCACTTTAGCTCTAGGCAGCCAATTTCTTTTCCTTGCAGCTGCTGCTTAGCAAATGCACATCAGCCATTTTTCTGATCATACAGTGCCATTATAAATGGTGAAAAAATGATGAGCAGGACAAGTAAAGCCACTGCTCCCAGAGTTTTCAACTCCAGCTCAATGACAGCTAATTCTCCTCCCTCCATCCCCCACACTCCCCACACCCCCACCGCTTATACACTTCATAAA
Organism: Tyto alba; assembly: GCF_018691265.1. Classification (NCBI taxonomy): domain Eukaryota; kingdom Metazoa; phylum Chordata; class Aves; order Strigiformes; family Tytonidae; genus Tyto; species Tyto alba. The sequence continues at coordinate 34,512,133 of NW_024881316.1, read as the reverse complement.
GAATAGATGCATAGTGCTGGGCACACTGTATGCCACCGGTCCACCAAACACAGAACAGCTCTGCTCTTATGCACTCTGCTTTCTAATTAGGTTTCTTTATTCACCATCCATTTAACAGGACTTAAGAATTAGACAAGGTAAGCAATATCAAGGAGATGGGTGAAACAGTACATTTTTCTTTCCTCAGAGATCTGTCATATAACATATATGTACCTAGCATAACATATCTGGGTACAACATGCTAAAATACTCAAAAATGTATCAGTGGAATTTTATTTTATTTCTTTCAACCAAATATTCAGTCAGAAACATGGCTAAACCCCAGACTTCTTGACTTCAGCTCCAAGCTGCCCAAAACAAATCGTCTTTCTGCATCCTATTAACTCACCAGAGCTTTCATTTCCATATTCATTAAACAGAATTTACCCAGGAAACATACTCTAATTTCATTTGCGTACTTTGTGGTTTAAGCTCTGTTCAAGCAAATTCACTGTATCAGCTGACTCTGCATAGCTGCTAGCATGAAACCCCTGCTCTGGCAGGAATGGCACTGGCACTCTCTGAGTGCAAACTTGCTTGCTGGTGATCCCTCAGTAAGATCAAAGGCATGGGACAATCTGTGCTTCCCATAACCAGCCATTAGTTGAGGAGAAACTGTTGTATTTCACAGTGATTTCATTATGTCTGACTTGTCTTTCATCCTCAAGGCCTAAGCTTGCACTTACAAAGTTGGCACTAGGGGACACTGAGGCTCTCTCCATTAGCAAGCAGTATAAATGCAAGAGGAGCAGGTTCATATTCAGGGTGTCTTCTTAAGCCCAGCTTTATTCACGTCTTTAGGACTGGACACCCACCAGCAGCAGGAACACACACTCCTGGTTCAATCCACGTGGAAGGACTATGGCCTGTGCAATCCAACACAATTCCTTGATGACAATCAAGTCCCTGGAGGCAGGGAAGAGCTGAAAATTCACTCAGAAGTGTACTTCTGAGATGAACATGCTGATGTAGATGTATTAATGATCCTTAGTCAATCTAAGCTTCAATTTCAGGATTTACATCTGCTCTATAGCCTTCATTACATCATTGGATCTTTTTGCCTCATTTCCCCATCTGCAACACATGATTAGGGTGTTTTTTTGAGGATATATTCACTAGCGCTTCCAAGAGACATGTGGACATTGTGATGAAGAGGTCTCAAAAGCAGAAAGATGTTTCAGCTTCACATTGATGAAAAAGTTAATACACAAATTTGCTCTGATACCTAGTTCTTTAGCCCTGCCAGTCTGACTGTAGCATTAAAGATGGGGCATCTTTTGTATTTTTCAAATGTTGATCATGGTTTCTGAATCCCTGAAAACACAGCATACTGGTTGAAGCTGCCAGTCTTCTGAAACACTTCTGAAAAGCTTGGAAGCATTTTGAAGAGCCCTGCACAGCTACTGAGTTTCAGTCTTTACATCAGGGCCTTTGATGTTTTCCTGTTCTACTTACCACTTGTGATCGCTGTTACTGGCGTGCAGTGAAGGTTTTGTACCCACAGCTATTCCTCCAGCTTCCTCTGAGACAGATAATTGGAGTGTGTACTTAAATATTACTGAGAGCAGCTTTGGAGTTAGAAGTATAGCCATTTCAGGTCAACATTTATCAACTCCAGCAGAACAAAGACCACGAGAACTCATACATAAGGTGCAGACATCTAGGGTTTTTGAGAAGCTTTTCATAATAACGTGTTCCATACCTCCCCTCCCTTTCTATCCTTCCCGCCTGTACAGTCACTGCCAGAAAACCAGATAGCTGCTCCTGAATCTACTCCTGGTCCTTAACAGCAATAGATAGAAAGGTGTGAGACACGTATCATTTTCAGCCAAATCTGTGCATCAGCGAAAAGGGGTGGGTTGACACTTCATTCTTAACTCTGTCTTCGTCAGCTATGAATCACACCAACTTCACTATAGCATTTGGATGTATTTTGACTGATAGTACCTGATCTCACCTGAACTGTTTCATCCATTGTCCAAATCCTTGCCTGACTGGGCATCTGTCTTCCTTTCCCTTGGCCCTCTCTCTCTCCCACAGGTAATGTTAGTCAATTCACAAGGCAAACTATGTGTCAGAATCATTACACTCAATTATCTATTGACTTATTCAGCTGTGAACTCCCTCTTAATTTAAAACCTCTGTCATGATGTTTGTATTTCAGTTTTTTGTTTTCCCTTAAAGGTAAGATGACTTAAAGGAAAAAGAAGAAACTAGACCACCCCTAACAGTGTAAACAAATGTGAGCCAATGCCAAGACATGAACAGAGGCAAAAATGGAAAATTAGTTATTCTTTCACTTGCAGAGTAACTCTCTTACCAAAGTAGTGAGCATTAGGAGAAAGGGAATAGTCCAAAACTCACCAAAGGCCACTGACAAAATTCACACCGAATTCTCAGTGAACCACAGCATCTCAGGTGTGGTAGGACAGAGAATAAAGCTGCTGTTTGAACCAGTTCGCTCTCCCGATTACATCAGTTAGCTTGTTGTGAGACAAAAGAGCAGAGACACCCACACATTTGTCCATACTGAGTTTCTGCTGCAAGCTGTATAAACACAGAGGGCTTGGACCTCCACTTCTGAAGACAAAAAGGAGAGAAGCCTGCCCTCAACATCCAAGCAGTGAGCTTGCCTCCTGTCCATACCATCGCGTGTGACACTGCCACATCGGGGACAAGGCCAGGCAGCCCAGTGCTGCCTTCTCAGGAGAAAAACCTGCTTTCTCAGAATGCAGGTTTGGAAGGTGTGTATCACTAGGTTGCTCTGTTCCCAAGCAAGAAAGGAGAAAAAGTTGTTTGCCAGGGCAACAACTGGAGCTGTGTAAGACACGAAGAGCCTGTGTACATTTCACGACACCCAGGAGCAGAGATCTTGCCAGCAGTATCTCTCGAGGCTGTTCTCACATACCAAACTGACTGCGCACAGCAGTCAGCATCCAGCCTTCTCCTCCACACAGAGAAACAGGCTGCAAGACACAGCTCCAGCACAGATGGGATGGGGGAGTAACAAATTACATGCATGCATCCCAGACATGGGATTCACGGAGATCAAGGATACACAAACATGGTCCTACAGACACTAGGTATTTAAGGTCTCACCATAGCCTGTGGAGAGCCAGCCCCTGGGGCCAGTATATCCTAAAATAGACGCTCTCTGGCTGCTCAGCTGGATTGCTCTCCAGGCTTCACCATGCACATCAGCTGGACTCCCAGTGACTGTACTGGGACTTAGAAGCCCCTGCACTGCTGTCAGGCCCAGACCGAAACCTATCCCACATGTCAGGGTGCCCGTACTCAGCCTCCAAATTACTTTCCTGGGCTGGTATCACCCTATCATGTATCTGCTGCTGTTGATGGATGAGACTGGCAAAGTTTCCAGGCTCAGGTTTGCTTGCTAATGCCTCATCCCTGAGTAAAATGAATATGAGGACAAAGACCTAGAACAGACAACCAAAGGGTAATATTCCTTTACATGAATCTGATTTCTGGACTAAAAGCACCTTTTAGCCTTCTGCATTTTATGGTAGTAATTTATTTTTCTCTATGTAACTCACACGAGTGGTAGGCCCTTCAAAATTATTACCAGTAAAGTGCCTTTCTCTTAACACATTAAAATCCTTCCATTTCTAAACCTAATCTCCTTTATAATTTAATGGTGTCCGCATCAGTGCTTGCAAACAGAAGCGGAACAGAAACACAAGCAGACAGTCACCACACAGAAACATTTAACTAATGCTTCACCTTAAAAAAGGTGACAGGAGAAATCACCACCATGATCTAGACAAAGCCTGAAGCAGAAGAGCCAGATGAATGCCATCATTTGGAGTCCAGCCGCAGATATCTGTACTGCTGGACCAAGTGCCTAAGCCCAGCCATTCCCACACATGTTTCCAGGGAATGGAGATGCTCACACTCACAAACTAGTCACAGCAAAAAGAGAGTAAAGCTCGCTAAATCCCAGCTGGTTGATATGGGTCTACTGCAAAAACATTGTTATCTAATGGACTTGATGTCAAACAGGAACAGTAATACGTACTTACTTACGTGTGTTGCCCTTCTGTAGGCAAGCCCTTGGTGTCAGTGCTTGAACACAGTTATATACCCAGAGACTGCTCAGGAGAAGATCGAAAAATTAGGACGTGGCCAGTATGGGCTACAGAGCTCAGTGTAACTTTTTATCCCACAATAGAAAGTAACACAAACAATTGAACCTTTTTTGTTTGGTTTGGTTCGATTGGTTTGTTTTGGTTTTTTTTGTTTTTTTTTTTTTTTTTTATCTCACTCATATCTCATTGCCTCTTTTTTACCTCAAGATCTGAGTTCCCTCTGAAAAAATTCATGCACCTCTGACAACAACTCTGGCACCCACCTCCAACCCTAAATCCTATCTAAAAGTACCAGCCATCTTTATTTCCCTCTTTTCCTCTGCTTCCTGGGTCTTCAACTCTCATGTGAATGCTGATCATGAGGGGGAAAGCATGACACAAGCCAGGCTGAACTCCTGAAAGAAAACCAAGATTGTGGTGGGACACAGACATGTCAGACCAGAAAGTTGTCATTCAGGCAAGTTGAGTGTGAGCAGGCTGCTACTGCAAGCCAGGCCACAGGATGTTTTCCAGGACCCGAGAATCATCCAGTTTTGGAAGCCACTCTACATACTTTCTGTCCTTTAGAAACTTTCAATACCCAGGTGCCACAATCAGTAGTCACCTTTGAAAATCTTCTAGATCATTCCCGTGACTATTTGGTAGCTTTCAGAATGGCAGACTTTAGTATGTCATCACAAAAGCTCAAGTTTTATAAAGCTCATTGAACTGCCTTATCCTTGAACAAATCCAAGAAAATGTATAAAACCCATTGATTATAATACTCATGTGAGATCCAATGCACCCATGGCATCATAACCTCATTTACTGACTCAGTGCATGAATAATTCAACCCCTTCATGCAAAATTTGTAAGTTTGAATCCTTCTTGAGCTTCCTACATACAGTATGCTCACTGAGACTTTAACCTAAGATATACTTATCTGCATTTTTCATTTACCACCTCTACTTTTAAACTAGGATGATCTTCAAGATTTGAACTGCCTTGCAAAGTTATTATAGCTGGTAATCTCAAAATAAATCTTTTGAACGGGAAGAGATGTTGCTACCATTGGTCCCTGAGTATCTGTCCTAGGGGAAATTTGCTTTCATGTTGCAACAGTAGCATAATCCAGTCTCTCTCCATTTAAAAAATTAAAAAAAAAAGATTGGTTTTGCAAGTATCCTCATAGATGAAGGCTAGCAAGTAAAGCTAAACACAAGTCCTGCTCTCACTGGGGATCTAAGTGGCACCAGCAGCAAAGTCCTTCTCCCATATGAGTCAAAGAACCCATTGCCTTAAGTGAGGGTAGGATTTCACCCCACATTTTTGAAAGAGCTTTTAAACTGTCAAATGCTCTCTCACACACAACGTTCTCTCTCTGCATCTACATATGCACAAATAAACACATTAGTTTATGCTCTCCTGCAGCACCCTTTTAACTTCTTTTTTCAATGTAAGAAGGTAAAGTCTCAGCAAATGTCATTATTTCAACTCCTGCGCTGTAGCATTTCTTATCAAAAGATCCTACCTTGGGAAATTAAATAATATATATACTGTAAGAAAATGTTTTGTGCTGCCAAGAGTTTAAAAATACAGTTGTTAATCTAGATGATTATTTTGGAGGTGTCAGGTTTATCATTTCCCATGCATTTCTCTTTGCATCTATAATTCCTTCATGTATAGATGGAAAAAGGTGGAAAGTATAAGAGAGATTTTAAACACCTTCTTTCCTTAGCATCCATTTCTACTCGAAATGTCACCTGCAACATATGTTTACAACTTAATAATATCACTGTTCCCAGTGGAAACTCCAGATGCTGAGGTAAAGCCCTTTCAGCTTTTACAGCGCACATGTTGCTTCCCTCTCGGATCTGTTTCTCAGCCGACAGCCGTAGGAAGGGGAAGGAGAAGGCACTGCCAGCAGATTTCCCAGGAGATGCAGCTTCTGCAGGACCAAGTCAGCATGTGATAGCATTGCTAGCCAAATGTTAGGAGTGGTCTCAAGCTGCTGAATTCCCTTAGACTTTACACGTCCCAAGGTGTGGTGTAAAGCACACAAAACAAAGCCCAGAGGGACATTGGGAGGCTACTTAGTCCTTCTAGTTGCTCACAGGAGCTGGGACTAATTCATACCAGAAATAAGCCTTACTGACAAAATTCACATTTAGGTTTGGACAAAGACTGTCTCAAGACCAGGAAGCTGGTCCTCAGGCTTTCCGTTTCAGTGTGCTTGCTCACAGAACAGAAACCAAATCTTATGGTGTAAAGGTAGAATTGAATAAAGCACTGTTTCCCTGTCAATCAGACACACACTGCAGCGCCAAGGACCTGCTAGGGATGGATCAGCACTAAGCATTCCTGGCACTGAGGGAAAAAGGCAAAACGCCTGTCGGTGGACCTACTTGCTCTTCACCTTTCTTCCCAGAAGAAGCATTACTGAAGTTGTCTGGTGTGCGCCATGGGGTGATCGCTTCCAGCCACTTCCGTGAGAGATTCTGACACTACATTTCAACAGAAAGCTGTAGTCAATGTGGCTAGCACTGCACAGTCTTAGCCATCTCCATTTGCAAGTTTAGCACAGTCATATGCTTTATTTTGATGTGAGCGAGCTGTGTACTCAGTAACATCAGCAGCGGCAGTGTGGAACCTGAACAGGCTAGGAAATGATCTCTCTGGCTCTCAAAAAGCATGCTTTGATATCAGTTTACTTTCCTTCAGGATCGTAATAACGGTCTGGGAACAAAAAAGACTGCGGGGAGATTTCTTTTCAGACAGTGAGCAATTCCAGAATTATCAACAAGGCAAGCTTCTGACGCGGGGCCCAATTCCCCAGGTTCCCCCTCTTACATATTACTGCATCCAGGCTCATAATATAATTGTATACGTGTAATCCTGTCCACCCCTCTCATGACACATGCAGAGAGACAGCCTTTAAATCGCACTCAAAGTGTGTGTGAGACCAGGCAAAGTGGGATTAGTCCCTGGTCCTTTGTTTGAGATGCTGCTCCAGCTGAGCCTTCATCAGGGTGGAGCAGGGGGACATGCTTGGGGACAAAGTGCCTTCCTTCACCCCAGCACCATGTGAAAGCAACATGTGTCTTGGTGTCATTTAGAAATGTGCTGATCAGGTTTGGCCACCAGTTGCTCTTTGCATTGTGTAACCTTTTTTTTCCACTGAGATATCAAAGTGATATTACTGATTGCTAAGTACTTAAACACAGACTGAATAAAACACCTCCTTGAAGTCTTCCACTGGCAATTAAACACTCTAAGAAGGAGTACATGAGGAAAGAAAATAGAAAAATATGTAGGTTAAAATATAATTAGTACTTATATGTATTACTGGGCTAATTCTGAGTGGAAAGAAATGAGGTGCCAGACTGCAGGCAGACATGGCCACTTTCTGGGAAGCCCAAAGCAAGTCCCAATCTGCTGTTTCAGACTGTTTTGCCACTGAACACTACAGTGAGACAGGGAAAGAGACACAGTTAATCAATTGGAATCTGAAAAAATTGTTAAAAGGGTACACAATTTCTTGACACAAAATTACTCCTGAAAAAAAAAAAAAAATCAATGGGATTTTTCACTCCCACTCTTTCGAAAAACTCGTCTCTTGAAAAACTCAGCCTACATATGTTAAAACTAAAAAAAAAAAAATAAATTCTTTTTGCCTATATTTTGTATCAGATATTCATTAACAAATATATAAATCTGCTTTTAAGCTGATCATTTCGGTTTCATAAACCACTCTTTTCTTCCATACAGTAGAAAGCATTTTTAGAAGGGAGGAAGTGTGTTCCACTGAACTGTATTTGCATCCTCTTCACCAAAAGCCAAACCTTTGCAGAAAGAAACAAGTCTAGTTGCAAATATATTGGTTACCTCTAGTAAATCTATTGCTTCATAACAGAGTTTAGCCCCTGGGGAGCCAGATCTGATAGATGGGGTGTTTGATATAACCATCTGCATTCCTCAGCATGAAAAGATGGTATCAGAAAAAGCAATGTATTTAGAGGGCTAAAAAACAAAATACTAAGCACTAAATTGATTGCCACTGACTTTTCACCAGGGGTTGGGTTTTTTTTTGTTTTTTTTTTTTTGTTACAAGTTTTAGGAGGGAATAGCAAGATCACAAGGGTTAGTCTGCAGAAAGCCTCAGCCTGGGATCAGGCAGGAAGGAAAAACTGGGGATTAGGGCACACAGATTTTCCAAGGCTGGGATGAGGGAAAGGAAACATTTTCTTTCCCTCATCAGTGCAAGACATTTGTTCCGAAAGCCACTGAGGCATAAAGATGGAAACTTGCAGCTTCCCTCTCTTTTGGCTTACTTTTCAGGTGAAACTGTAATTTCCCTGAGTGTCATGAATGCTACATTGCAAAAAGCTATTAATAAATAATAGCTTGAGTATGTACACAAGATCATTATTTAATCTTTCAGTAATCTTTTGCCATGCATAATTTATTAAATGTTTTATTTATTGCTCATATTTATTAAAAATTGATTCTATTTCTTCTACCTAATGTCAATTTCCAGATGCAATCAATTATTAATATTTAATAAATTGAAAGATGCAAGGAAAGAAATATAAAAAAATTTGTGTTCATTCCATGTTCTTCCTGTTCTGCATGGACGTGCCTCTCACCACACATTAAGCAATCCCATCTTTTCTGTGCAGGCTGGGGTTGCACTTTAATTTACAGTTTGGGGAGTACTGACAGTAAAAACTATGAAACTCTGGAGTCAAACCTCATCATCCTCTTGCCCCTGGAAGCCTGTGAGGCTGGCTTCAAACTGAGGAGAGGCTCTCAAACTGAGCACTCATCTCTGAGCCATCAGACTCTGCTTTCAAGATGTTTTCTACAACCCCAAGAGTTAGACACAATAAATAAAAAATAAACTCAGAAAAAATAATAGGGCTTTGTGACTGAAAGCTTCAAAAAACCCTGAAGATAGGATGCAGCATGTCAGAAGATGATCCAAAATATTCATTACAAACATTTCCTAGCATCTACACACAGAAAAACAGCAGCCTTAGATTTGACCCTGACATCACCAGGAGCTGGGAACACCCAGAAGACCTCAAGGACCATCCTGTTTTGGGGCAGTCTCCTCTGCATAACCATTTTAGCTCCAGGCCTCCTCTTTAGGATTTGCCAATCCGGTAAGCTGACAGCACATCAATCCTTGCTCCACACCAGCTGGGCTCCAGGGGAATCATTTGGTGCACCCTGTGCCTGGGCTAACCAAGAAGTCTCCACCAGCTCTGAGGTCTCTGGGCATGCCTGCAGAACAAAACAAAGCTAGAGCATTGACAAATTGGAAGCAATTAAAAACAAAAATCAAACGGTAATTACTTGGGTGTCTGGAAAGAGTTGAGAACGATTAGAGCAATTAAATCTAGATAACTTGGCTAAGAGATAACTGCAGAGAAGAGAAGCACTTCCATAAACTGGAAAGGTTTAATCCTCATGTGGGAGGTGAGGGCACATTCAAGGCTAGAGCCAGAACACAAATGATGCTGGGAGATGTGACAGGGATGAGCAGGGGGACTGTAAACCCCAGCCAAGGCTGGGAAACTCAAAACTCTCACAGGAGAGAAAATGACCTGGAGATGGTACTATCTGGCTAGGGGGAAATGGATGAGACAGCAGCTCTGCCCTCATCTGTAAAGCAGATGGAACAAAATAGCAGGTCACATCTCAGAAAAGGGAGAAAGGCAGGGAAGGGAAGCACCGTAATCAGCAAGTGCTGGTCCTTGTGTTAGCACTCAGCTGGTGTTATTTACCACACCACTCTGTTGTTTCAGACCCAAGAGTTTAAATGATGTTTAAATTGACAGTGTCTCTTTCTGAGTTTGATGCTTCCCTCCACCCTTCCCTATTTTCCACACACCCCATACAGATGTAGAAATGAGGTTACAGGCATTGAGAGCTGGGAAATTGAACGTGACTGCTGAATAAAGTTCTGCAAGTGACACATCCAATGAGTTCATTTTAATCCTCTTGAGCTGCTAAACATATCGACCACATGAGCTGGTGCAAGGCCCTTTCTGTGGGACACCTACTCCCAGTTTTGATATGCACTTTGTCCTCCTGGTCTGTAAACTGGCCCAGCTAAAAAGCAGCATTTACGGCTATTAAAATGCATACAAACCCTTTTACAGTGGTATGGATGCACCCAGATTATAGGCCAAGTAAGTTCTGCACCAGTTTCTGACTGCTTATGGCTACAGCAGTTGCAAACCTACTGCACGGAGCACTGCTGTGGTGTTCCTCCACATTGGCTCTCCTCCCAGCCACGCCAGCACTGCAGCCTAAATGTGTTCTCCCTTTTAGCCAAGCCGTATGCATGTACCTGCCCCTTCCCTGGGTTGTTTTTTTTTGCCACACAGCACAGCCCTGCTGCCCCTTGTTCCTCACCTGTATGCGGGAGACGCTATCCCATGTCCTAAAGATGCCCAAAGTTTTATTCACCATTTAGCACTTTTTCCAAGACTCTGGACTGAAGGTTCTTCATCAGTCCTCCCTCAATATCAGAAAAAAACTTCCCCACATATGCCCACCAACACTGCAAAAAGCCAATGGTGTAAACAAGGATGTGCCACATTTAACTTTGCACTGACAGAATCTGCTCAGCATCCTGCCCCAGGGACTCAGGATATGAGATAACACATTTCCTAGTTCAGAGACTGTTTCAGATCCTGTAATGTCTTTAGGAAGGGGGTATCATAGCTAATTGAGATGCTGAAAAAAATAAGCATGCCTCATTTATCCTGGTTATAAATTCCTGCTAACAGTTGATGGTAAAGACTTGTGCTCTAATGCAGAGGAGCTGAGCTAATTTAGGAGAACACCACATCCTGTTCCTTGTCCATCAGTGTTGCTCCTCACAGCTTCATTGCAAATCTTACAGTAACTGGTTTGAAAAGCTTCAGTCTCTAGAGTCATGAGATGGTGGTTTTGGTTTTGCTTCCTCTTTTAGCCCCCCTTCAAACAAAAGTTTCTTTCTTATCTTAAAAAAAAAAAAAAAACCAAAAACACCCTAACTGAAAATGTCACCCAAGTTTAATATAAAGGGTGAGAAGACAAAACAGACAGCCCACATTTTTAATTTAGTGATTTTTTTCTGAACAAAATCTTGCTGTTTTGGGAAACATTCTCAATCAACTACCTTCCTAGCTGGCTAGTATTTATAGAAGATCAGTTTTATTTTATTTCCTAACAATCATGAGAAACATCTCAATTAATCAAATGTCTGAGAACCTTTTCCCACCACTCCCTGACTTTTAAGGCTCCCTGCATGCCCCAGGCAAGTAATTTTCTGTCTGAAATAGTAACTCAGTCCACAGAAAACAGTATGTCCAAACTGCACCCTGCCCACCTGTGGAGCCTATCAACTCATTCTTTTTACTATTCCAGTACAAAACCGCAGAAAAAAAAAATTACTCTCTCATGATTCCACCTTACAGCTGCATGGTGTCCATAACCACGAAGAACCTCCAGTTCTCAGGGCTGAAGTCTCCAGTATTTCCTAAGACATGGACTCTCAAAGTGGAAGTCTTCCTTTGGTAAGCATATTAAAACCAGCTCCCCTACATAGTATTTCTTGATGCAATATGCAGCCTTTTCCGGGGCAGTATGTGACATCTGTTCCACTGCAGTTAAAATCGTTCCAGATTAAGGCAATAATGCAGAAAGCTGCCAAGTGGGAAATCCATACCCTGTTATAATTTATAAAAATCTTTGCCTCACTTATCAGTGTAAGAAAATATTCGATTTTTAAGACGGATACTTGGAATTACACTACACATGTCAGGGTCCTGAGCATGCTTCCTGCTGCTCCTAGGGGTTTGGCAGCCTGGGCTCAGGGCCAGCTGAGCTGGTAGCCTTGCTAAAAGGTCTGTTGAAGCCTGGGCCGGGGTCACCCCTCTTCTCTGGAGCTGCCCTCGAGCTGAGCTCCTGCCCTTGGTCTCTGCCTGAACTTTGCTGTGGCCATGTCCATGCTGGATCCTGACTCACACACACCAGCTGATGTCCAGCCTGGCCTCAGTCCATCCCCATCTCCATGGAGGTGTTTGATGCCCTGGGCTGGGGCTGTCAGAAAAGGTATGAGTTGAAATCTGTCGGTATTAGTGGAAAATCTTTGACAGAAAAGGATAGTGAAGTTTTTTGTAGAAATGAGACACTTTCAGTAAATTAATTTGATCTGAATTTCTACATTCCACGAAGAAATGGTTTTGATAGAAAATTTTGTTCCAGTTGTTATTACAAGCAATATCTAGGTGTACCTACAGTAGCATTTTGTTTTAAATCAAGAGCCTGCTTTTGAAACAGAATCTCCTGATGACCCTTACTTAACTATGTTTTGATTTCCATCACTGAGTGATAGTGAACCATGCAAAAGGGTCTCCTTCTGGATGAAGCTAAAGCAGAAGGTGGGCTTCAATTGATAGTGGCTTTCCAATCCATGACAGAAGACTAGAGCTAGTTTGAAGTAAACCCCCTTGAAACATCCGTAGTGTGAACGTTGGGCCCTCGGCATTGGGTCCATGCAAAATCACTCAGTTAATGGAACCTTGAAATAACTTTTTAAACAATGTATAAACTACACAGACATATTAGTTTTGTATCTCATTTGGATAAGCAAATACTACTTCTATAGAAGTTGCACTATCTAAATTCTTAGTTGCCTGATACAAAGAGCAAAGATACTCTCTCGGAAGCTAGTCATTTTTGCAAGTCATTGAGTCATTTTCTTTCAGAACATTTCAGCATGTTGAGGTTGCCTGTATCTTGTTAGTTTTGACCCAGTGATGACTTCTTTCATCATGTATTTCACATTTGTGGTGTGTGCATGAATAGAATCACAAAATGAAAATTTCCTTGGATAAAGAAACACAGATGGCACCATACCCGAAGGTCTGCAAAAACTGAGTCATTTACTTTGCATCAGAAGAAATAATTCGTGTAAGAAAACTTGATATAAATGGGACTGTAAATAATTAGACAAATTAAGCAATTTAGACGTTCTTAAAAAACCCAACACAAGGGAGTCAATCTGATGATTAATGCAGGCATTAGCATTTTGAAGCTAGTAGCTATACGTGTTAGTTCCATGACCACCTACAGACTGCTTCCCAGATGGTGCAGATGGAGTCTTGTGTAGAGGTGCACAGGATGCTTGGGGGAAGGTATGATGTGAAGGGAAGCAAATGTAGTAAAACTTGTTACAAAATTAAATATTTGAAGAAAACTGTAGCTTGACTTCTCATACAAAACATAGAGCATAACTGTCCTTCCAACACAAATGGGAAAATAATGGAAAGTCAGCATTGACTCCATAACATCTGATCACGAAACCTCATCTCACTGCAGCAAATAGGACGTTTGATAGACAGTCTCTCCTCCCCTGTCCTGCTTAGGGGCTGATCTCATGAGATCCTAAAGGAGCACATGGTTTGAGCTTTCACACCCACTGTCCAGTACACCCTCAAGAGGACCAGTAATTAAAAGGCAAAAGCACTCTGATATCTAATACTTGGTACTATCACTGAATTCTAAGCAGCCATACAATAGAGATCATGATAGAAAAAGGAGACACAGTCAGGAAGTATGAAGAACAGATAGATACTAAAGACAAAAATACAGCATCACTTCCCTCACCTTTCCTGACAGAGAAGCATTTCATCTCAGAAGAGATTTGATTCTGCACCACATTGGTTTGCAGTTTGCTATCAGTTTTTTTGACTAGTCCAATTTCAACCCTGACAAAATATAATTGGCCAGAGTTCTGCTTCTGTGCCTGAAACTTCAATTCAATAACCTCTCTGCTATTGTATTCCACAGAGATCCAGAACTAGTGTGTGCTTGGGATATGAGAAGAATGATTCTCTGGGAGAACTAAAGTTCAATTCCTTTCTTTCATTTCAATAAACTGAGGTTGACTTTTAAATTGGCAGGCCTGTCAAAGGAGATTTTTTATCACAATTAGAAACTGAGACATGTAGTGGCCTTATCAAAAGAATAAAGTTGATTTTTTTCCACATTTCTGTGCAAGTATCAGTCAGAAAATACAGAGCAGAGGGAACATGACAAAAAATATTTTCACAAATACTCACGCTGATTAAAAAAAGTGAATTTGTCCCAGCTGTGTTTGCTTCTGTCAGATAGGCAAATAATCTGATCCTGGTCACACAGATTCTCACGGAAAGCAAACTTTGGAAACTTGTGAGGATTCATGGAAAGCAAAGTTTACACAGAGGAGGAAATCATGCAGACAGGAATCAGACTGCACTGATTGCAACCGACACTGCAAACACGTACAACTACTTATGGGAATATTGGAGAGAATTATGGTAGCACCTTGTGCAAGGCTTCAAACATGTCAGTCCACTGCTGCTCAAAGGAATGCTGTCTTGTTCAAACTCGGTCAAACCAACAAGTGTCAGGAAATGCCACTTTTTGTAATTATTTAAAACTGTATTTCTCTTACTTGAAGGACCCCCACCCAAGAGGATTCTAATTGTTTCATTCATATTTGCCTTTAATCCTTGTATTTATACTAATCTTATACAGTCTTTATATTTACCCAAATGAGGAACAACCACCTTCTCACATGAGAAAGTCCTCTGCATAGACACCATAGCCAGGAATACTGAATATTTAATGCAACCAATGCATGGGGAGAAAAAAAAAAAAACCAAACAAACAAAAACAAAAACAACAAAAGAGCCAAGAAAGACAGTGACTATAGATGCAAAGAGGAGACAGCAGTGGTGGTGTGCCCACATAGCACAGCTGTAATTTCAGTCTCTGCATGACACACAGCCCAGCCTGCCCTAACACAAGTAAGTTTGATACTTGCTAACGCTGGAGCTGTGTCAGAGCAAAACAGAGATGGCAAAGCCTGATGGTAAATACCCCAAGTGAGGTGTCACAGCAAGTCAGATCAGCTTGCAAGCCATCTGTTTTTTAAGGCTAGTTTTGAGACAGTCCACTGGCCTGTCCCACTCAGAAATTGCAGAGACATCCCTGACACCAGTGGCCAAGAGAGGATGGGATCAAGTCTCTGAGGAGCAGCACAAAGCTGGTTTGCCTTAAGTCAGCCATGAAGCTCTTGTGGCTGGCGTGGCACACCTTGTGTGGGTTTCAAGAAAATGGTACCCAACTGTCTGGATAAAAATAAACATGGGTAGGTATATGCAACTACTGTGAATATTAGGACAGCACAGGCTTACGCCAGGGTCAGGGTGCCATGAAAAGCTCGGCCTCTCATAGGCAGCCACTGTTGGAAGATGCCTTGGGTACCGAAGAAGCAGTAGTGGGAAAGAGCCAGAGTACTATTTTGAATGAATGTGAAAGGGTTCACTTCCACACAGGCAGTTTTCTCTCAATAACATTTTTTTTCCCACGAATAACAGTTCAGAACCACACAGCTGGGGGATCACTGTGCCATCTGGATCATTTCTGAATAGGAGTTTCATAAACCATTAAGCAACACCTTTACCTCCATGTGTATATTCCCAGGAGGGGATTGTAGTGGCCTAAGCAATGTGTTTGAAACCCTTACAATTAAAACTTGATCAGCACCACCCTGCATTTCATCACCTTCTGTAAGACAGCTCCGCTGGACAGACCTTGACAGTCCCACAGCAGTATTTCAAAGGGTCGTTGAGGAAGCCCCTCGTGCCACGGCACAAAGAGGTGACGTGGATTTCTATTACCCTGCATGGGTTAGTCATGTAACCCAGAGCACACAGCAGCCCTACCAGGTTCACTAGTCTTCAACAATGGGGGTAGGATGGGGTTGGCACTAGGTACCACAGTCCTGCCCCACCAGGACAGCACCTACCTGGTGCCCTTCAGTCAACCTGGAGGTGCCCGAAAGCTGTTCTAAGAGGATATCCAGTGCAGGCTCCCCTTCCCTGCAGACTCTGCCAGGAAAAAGGCAGGTTTCAAAGTTGTCCCTGTCCCACCACCAAGGTTAGCACAACTACTCACTGCCTTCTGCCCAGAGTGGCAATCCATCTAGCTGGAAATGTGGCTGCCTGTCCCGTGTGAAAACCACCCTATCCCCATCCCATTGCTTCTGGCCATTTTTGGACACCTGAGTAAAGCAAGAAGAGGTGCCCACCCCTCTCCTGTAAAGCCCTTTGTGATACCCCTGAAGGAGAAGTGGTAGGTTGATAATTGACAGAGCACGTAATGGTTTGTGGCTTCGAAGAAAGACATAGCTTTACACATTTCCTGTTAACAGCTTCACAGCAAATATAGAAATTTCTTGTTATTACATATAAATGGTGTTTACTTTTCCAACTGATTACTTTTAAGTGTTTTGTGAGTAAAACTCATCCACCTCTTCATTGAGCAGCAAAATTAACAAATCCTGACTCTCCACAGGGAAGTGTCCTGCCTCCCAAGAGTCTCCAGCCGGCCCACCACCACCCCACCCACAGCAGCATCCTTATGTCCTCACCATACTCCTGCCTACCAGCTGAAGAAAGGACAGTAAGTGCTGAGCTGGTTCCAAGCTACAAATATACTTGAGCTCTCACTGTAACCTGTCACTGTGCAAGGACATTAATTGGTGTCTCTCCTCTAACCAGAGAGTAGATAGGTCAAGTGTCATCATATCCATGTGAATGCATTATCTTTGAGATATCTCCTTCAGAACTGAAACTTCTTCACGTTTGCTGGGGAGGAGAGGCTGACAGACAGAAAGGTAGATGGATGGAAGAAAAGACCAATGGGCACTGAAACTGTGTGGCCTTTGAAAACCAGACTGATGTGGGATAGCACACATGACAACCCTACAACGTGTCCTGGTAGCTGAAGTGGACAGATCACTATCCTAGAATCCTGGGTTGGAAAAGGATAAAGAGGTTCTCCTCATAAACCAAAAAAGAGGAAAAGCATCTTCATTTATGGCCTGTAACAGCCTTGTCATAAGCTTTTACAGACTCAGTGCAGGAGAGGACTTCAGTCTGATAATGGCAATGCAACCCCCAGTGTCTTAGTCAACCCCGGTGCTTCATCCTGGTGGGGCTCCAGAATATGAAGCTCTTTGCAGCTCTTCCTCCAAGGTGGACATCCTTCTGGGCTGCAGGCCATCCTCCAGACCCAGAGGCACCCTGGAGGCACTCCATCACTGCTGAAGCACAGTTATTTTTTTTTTTAATCTCTCCATGGATTTATAATTGCTCCATGCAATAGCGATCCTATGTTAGCTGCGTGCTCCTGCTGTCACTAGCCAGTCTTCTCTTCATCCTCACAACCTGTGACACCTTGGTTCTGTGTGTCTACCTCAAAACAGGTTTACAATTTGCAGAGCAGGATTTGTTTTCCTCATTTTTTTTTTTTTTGCCACAGCATGTGGCAAACCACAGCGCATGGAAAACCATCCCAACTGGGTTGCATCAAACATCAAGGCTTCCTCTCCTGCAGAGCCCCCTGTGCCACAGCAAGGCGAAGGCTGGCCGGAGTAGAGCAGGAATCCTGGGCTTGTGAAGGTAAACCAGGGGGAAGAGAACCATCCCAAGGCAGGAACCTCTGCAAGACTCAGCAGTGGCTTGTCAGATCTTTCCTACTCTTCTTTTAAAAGTACATTTCTAAATGTACTGCCTTGAGGCCAAAGAAATTCCCAGAACAAACATGAATTTTTCAGGAGGATGGAATGTGTCTACTGCTGTTCTCTAAGACACAAAGGAGACGAAAGGCAATTTTCCGACTTCAAAGAAGGTATTTTCAGTATAAACTTCCAGCAACATATACACACAGACACACACAAATATACTACATATAAATACATAAACATGTATATGTGATTCCCACCACCATGGTTTTGGCAGAGCCTACCACATCATTAATCATCATAGATGCCTGTCCTGGTAAGCCATCTTCATGTTCCTCTGCTATTATTCATTATCTTTAACCACTTGAGCTGAAAGTAAAGCACTTTCTCTCACAAGAACGTGTTAACTGGCAAAGAGGAGAGAAAAAAGCCAAGCAGAACTTGCTTAGCTTCTTAGTCAAAGCTTCAGTAATGCAGTGGTCTTGCTCCATTTTCGTCCTAGCTACCTGGAACGGCTGCAGTGTCATTAGCAGGCTGTTGGGCAGGGCTGGGGAGTGGAAAATGATGTATGGTACCCTCAGGGCTAATTACATGTGCTACTGTTCAGGTGAATAGAGAACTCATGCACTTGTCCTGTGTCTAAAATGACAGTCTTATCCCCGGTGTCACATAAACATGATTAAGAAAACAAATATACTCCTTCCTCAGTGACTGAGCATTAAATCTTAACCAACATCTTGCTGAATCAAGAGCAATGCTCTTCATTTCCAGCCGTGGATCTGGCCCCAGCTGATGATGCAGGCTCCTGACTCTGTGCCCTTGCAAACCACCTTCCCTCCCTGCACAGGACGTCCAGCCAGCGTGGCCGTGAGCGCCCACACTAGCAGCTAGGAGCACGCAGAAAACTCAGCCCCCACGGTTTCTGGGAGGCACAGGAGTGAGGTCAGGATAGGACAGGGTGTTTTGAAGTAGCTGCAGACTGACATAGTCGTTCTCGCTATATACGTGTCTGTATGGCTATGTATGTATATACTCAGAGTATTTCTACTCTGATATGAAAGTCTGCTGATTGGGACCCATACGTTTCATCAGCCATTCCTAAAATAACTGAGGCACTAATGTTATTACTGACATACATTAGTAACATTTCTTTCCACCAACAGTTCACATCTATCTGGGGAATGATGCAATTTTTTGGCTAATTGACTACTAACCAATAAAAATACTAGCCAAATCCACTCAAGCCAATTCATTCTCACATTTGGACAGAAAGCATTTGAATGACATAGACAAACATGTTCTCAGCTTTTCAGAAAACCGATTTGGAAGGGACTTTAGGGGAACCTCCAGCCCATCCCAATGCCCTAAACTCCACCACTGACCAAAGTTAAAAAAAATCCACAGCTGGGGTCAAACTAGGTCTTGCACATCAACAAAATGATACAAATAGCTGGGACTGACAAACGTTTTATCTGGCAATATTTTTCTGATTGGACGTTTTCAGCAGCCACCACTGGTGTAAATCCTCCTCACTTCAGGCAGGTAAATATTTCCTTGCAACAAGGCCATGTAAAACAGGTCCATTGTGAGTCATTTTATCTCAGGTAATTTTTCATAATTGGACTGCATGGAACAGACTCCTCTTGTTATTGGTGTAATATCAGATAATAAAATAAATAATTTGCCACTTTTGTAAGTAGAAGGGAAACAAAACAGATTTATAGCACTGGGGTTTGTAAATGCTTGTTACTTGCTTGTTTTCCATTTTGTGTCTTCTCTAGAGGTTAAACAAAAACATCACTAAGTATCTGTCTGAAAAGAGGTACAGGGGAAACAAGAGCATGCATAAAATTGAGACTTCAGAGGGGAATTTCAATCAGCATATTATCAGGATATTCTGACAAAGTTTAAATCTCCAGAGATAAAAACAGTTACCAGAATTCAAACATCTGTTTGATGCTGCTCTGTGATTGCTCTTATCAGACAAAAAGCAAGAAAGGAAAAAAAATGGATGAATAATTTTAGAAGAAATTAAGGAACATGAAAGAGAGGAAGGAAAGAAAAGGAAGGTGCAACAAGCAGAGAAAAATATAACAAGTACCAGTGGTGGGGAACTAAAAGAAAGTGCCTTAAAATAAGAAAGAAGGCACATACATTTCATACGGAGAATGATAAAGCCTGAGAGCACATTACTGTAAATTCTCTATTTTGTGATGTCTTTTCTAAAATGGTGTGTCTTAGTCAAAAACAGGTGTGATTTGCGTTCAGAATGGGAGTAATGGCTTCAGTTTTAGTATGTGCTCAAAAAGGATATAGAAGTGAAAGTAAGTAAATAAGCATAAACTTGTGCATAGACAATCCACTCCATCTGCAGAGCCTCAACAAGGCAGAGTCCCTCAAAGAAAAGGACAAAGTGCCAAGGGAGCAGAAAATGGAATCAGCTATAGGGTTGGGCATGGCAGTGCCAGATGCCCATGAAGGGGACTGCCCCACCAAACAGATGAAAAAGCAGAGTGAACCCAACCTCAGACCTGGGGAGATCCATGTCCATCTCCTCCCAGCTGCAAGGTTATCAGGAGGACCTCAAGTGTTGCAAGGCACAGAGCGGCACGCTGGAAAGGCTCCCTGCTGAAAATAACAATGGTCATGAAGAGCCTGAAAGCAGGAAAGCCTTCCAAGCTATGGTGTTAGTGAAGGAAGAAGCCTCCTGAAAGCTGCCCAAGCTTTGCACTGGAGGTCTGAGGCCACCTATACTTCCATCTTTTCCCCAGGGACATGAGTGCCCACATCTAAGCACAGACCAACACCGTGAGTGCTTCAAGGAGCATCCTGCCCCCTGATTTCCTCTCCTCTCTTCTCCTCTCCTCTGGCATTTTCTGTGCTGCAAGGAGAGCACATGTCAGGGCAGAAGCTCAGCCCCTATTTTTTGTCACCTCCTGGAGGATGCTGTTTCTTTCCATGTGCTGTATAGGATGCATATGCAAAACCATATGCCTTGCCCAGGCATCAGTAATTGGATGTTTAAGGTAAATGATGCAATGCCCCTCAGATTTGCTTGCCTGCTCTGCTGCTCTCCTGACAGGCTACTCAGGATATAGTAAAGTCACTAACTCAGTGGATTTTCTTTGTACAAATTTAATTTAGAAGTTTCTAATTAGTTTGGAGACATTAAATTGTGGACTGAAAGTTTCAAAACTGTTAAGCACGACTGTGAGAAGGATACCTTGCTTATGCCTCATTCTGACTTCAATTCATCTCCCATGCTACTTGACACCTATTTTTGAGTAGCGTATACTGGTATAGAATTAAATGCTAAAATCTTATGAAATGTGAAAATTTCTTCTTCTGTGAATTCCTTGAGTACCATGTAGACCATGGAAAGAACAAAAATACTGTATTGAATAGCCCCCAAATTAAACACACCAAAGAAAAAGAAGACAAAAAAGGCAAGACATACTACCCAGGAAAAGCAATTTTAGAAAATCTTGGGGTTTAGAATGCCTCCTAAAATGCACATGTTACATTTCAGATACAAGGAAGAACTATTACTAAAGAAATCATTATTCAAACATGAATGAAACGTTATAAACTCCAGGAGGAAATCAGAAAAGAAGAAAAATCAGGAAAAATAAAATCAGTAACTGAAGTAAAAATTTCAAAACACATGACAGCTTCAGCCTTTTCATTGAATCTGGATTTAAGAACTTTAAACATGAATTAAGAAAAAATACTGAGATCACCGTCTACTTGGAAGCTACGCACAAAACAGGAACATGTTTGAAAAAAATTTGGCATTCAGAGACATTAAAATTATTCAGTTATTGCCATCACTCACCGAGAAACATGACGTTCCATCACATGAGTCATTTCTGCAAGGAAATGGGCACAAAATGTACTGTGAAGCACACTGAGGAGCCACAAATACAGGACCCAAAGAGAGAGGGAGAGTTACTGATGTGTGACAATAGAGGGATGTTTGCTAATATCAACTGCGATAGTGCCTTTAACTTGGTACATGGGACGGGCCACAGTGAGGAGTTGGAACTGCCACAGTCACCTCCCTGGAGGATATCCACTTCAGGTGGGATGGAGGGGACATACGGACATTTTCCTAGCTGCTCTGTGGCTTTTTTTTTAGCACCTCTTGGATAAATGCACCCAGTAAACCCAATTGCTGCAGCAACTGGACACTTACAGTATAGCTCAGCTTATATAAAACAAGGGAATTTTACAGGGCCACTCTGCACTTTCTGTCACCCACCAACCCATGGCAGAGAAGGGCACTCACATATCTCATTTAAGCGCATTTTAAATCCCCCCGGAAAGCTCTAACTTTCTGCAGAGGGTGTTGGGTGAGAACACACCAAGCCCTCAGCATCAAAGCAAAGGCAGGTTGACTCTGGATAAAAATGCTGCTGGAGATTGGGTAAGACAGCTCACACCAATGTCATGGCTTCTTCCTGGAGGTGTACTCCAGTCTGGCTGTCCAGGTGAGTGTAAATTCTCCCTCTGCTCAGGTGGGTGTAAATCTGTGCTACTTTTTCCACCTGTGCCCTGGATTTGAGTGAGTTGTGGGGTTTTTTTTGGTAGCAGGGGAGGGGGCTATAGCGGTGGTCCCCTGTGAGAAGCTTCTCGAAGCTCCCCCAGCTCCAAGTCAACTCCACCTCTGCACCAAGGTCAAGCCAATCGGCTGCGCCTCTGCGATAACGTATTTAAGAAGGGACATGGTGAGGAGCAGTCAGACTTGTGAGGAGGAGTTGCTGCAGCTGCATGAACACCAAGGTCAGTGGAGGAACGGAGGAAGAAAGGAGGGGGGAGGTGTGCCGGAGCAGAGACCCCCCTGTATCCTGTGGTGAGACGGCAGGGCGGCCCCCCCTGCCACCCATGAAGATCTATGGTGGAACAGACACTGATTTGTGGCCTGTGAGGTGTTTTGCCTGGATGATCAAGCTGACTGTGCCCGAAGAAGGCTGAGATCTTGTGGGAAAAATTAGCCCTCTCTGTTGTAGTTCAGCACTGGGAGGATTGCAGCATGCGGGGGTGTCCCACGCCGGAGCAGTTCGGGAAGGGCTGCAGCTGTGGGAGGGAATCCAGTCGGAGAAAGTTGGTGTCCCACGCTGGAACAGTGTATGGAAACACTGTGGCCCGTGGGAGGGACTCACATCGGAGAGGGTTTGTGGCGGACTGTCTTCTGTGAGAGGGGGACCACACTGGAGTAGGGGCAAGAAGTTCCAGAAGCTCCCCCCACCGAGGATGGAAGCAGCAGCAGCACTGACTGCACCCCCCATTCCCTGCCCCTGCGCCGCTGGGGGAGGAGGTAGAGATATCGGGAACAGAACTGAGCCCGGGAAGAAGGGAGGGGTGGGGGGAAGGTGTTCTCAAGATGTGGCAATGCTTCTCACTCTCCTACTCTGTTAAGTGTTGTTAGTGTCTGTAATAAATGTACGTTCTTTTTTTTTCTTCCCCTAATGAGTCTGCCTTTTGCCCGTGACCATAAAGGGTGATTTGCCCCTCCCGGTCCTATCTCAAATCCCAAGCCTGGTTCTCTGTCCCTTCTCATTGCTGGAAGAGAAGGGAGGAGTGAGCTGCTGTGTGATGCTCAGTTGCCTTCTGAGCTCAAACCATGGCAACCTGATGTGGAGCCCCCAGCCCTCCAGGCATGCTGTCTGCTGCACATAAGGACCTTCTAGCCTCACTCATTGCCAAGATGGGAATGTAAAACTTCTCTATCTGAAGGTCTTATTTCTGAACCTCCCCAGAAGCAGCACACACAAAATTGCACATACTGGCCCCAAATGACAGCTGATACTCCTTCACAGTTACGCCTTTTTCCTTGCATGTCCCAGCTATTGCCCGTAACCCCTTATACCTCAGGGGCCCCAAATGCAGAACTCCTCTAGGAGGACAATAGGCCAACAATTTCCTACAGCACCAAGTACATGCAGCTTATCCCATGCAATCTTCCATCGCCTGTACAGCTACGGCCACTGCAGTGTAGTTACGTGTCACAATTCAGTGCAATTCACGACTCATTCCTGTCACCATGCATCACATGCCCTTTGTTGCAGACAGCTGTTATTTATTCTAAGACTGTCTCAACATCTTCCTCAGAAAGATTCTCCACAATTTCAAAAGATGTGATTTTATCTTTCTTTTTTTTTTTTTTTTTTAATAATCAGACCGGAAAATTGCTGGGGATTTTTTTTCCCCTCCACTTTTAGAAGCCAGAATCGTGTTTTGCTTGCAAACAAAGCAGCTGAATAATATTACAGTCAACCTCTTCACTTAAGGGAACATTTTTAACTTGTTCACTTTAAGGGCTTTGCAATGAAAGTCCTTGATTAGCTAAAGAACATGCACTAATTAGTATTTCATTATGAATTTCCTGTGCTGATCTTTCCTTTGGAAGTATTAAAATACCTAGCCTGCCTCTTACCATCTTTGTGGTCATTTGAAAAATTTGGCCTGCTTCATGATGACACAAGGAAGAGCAGTATGAAATTTGATTTTAAACCTTATCCAGAGACAACCCAGACTGTGTAAAAGCATCATCCAAACAAGAAGCATCCAGGCAAAAGCAGTTTGGTTTGGTTTGGCATCTTCACTTTAAACAAGTCTTGAACAAACAATTTGTATAAGAGTCTAGAAAACAGCCAATTGGAGGAAAGGAACAAGCTCCAAAAGAGCAGCTCATTATGGTGAAAAACAATCACATCTGGTCTTGCAGGTGGAAGTTTATCTCCATCACCCCACAACAAAAACCCCATACAGTAGAAGTGACACACTATCTGTGGTCATGGTGGCTTCTGATCCCCCAGCATAAAAGGACCATATAAATTTACAAAAGAAAGTCAAGGAGTAGCCAATAAGGCGGGTTGTCTCAAATTTACCTATGGGGGGGTGTTCAAAAGCCCAAAGACACTGATGTAAAAGAAAAGGCCACTTGCCTTGTCAGAGGAGGGGAATAGCCAACCTATCCACAGAACCTGCTTGAAGAAACACAGAGAGGTAGACAGTATCCAGCTTCCTCGTGTCCTTGGAAGGTTCCCTCGAAAGCCAGACACAGCTCAGTGGGGTTGGGGTGTGCATTTACATCCCCCTTCCTGAGATCTCCCAACAGCTGAGCACAGAAGAAAGCTATGGATTTCCTAACCACAAAGGACACGTGTGGAATCGGATTCCTTGTGGGTGACAACAGTAAGATCGAGAGCTAAGCTCTTTTTTGAGTCATTCATCAGCTCAAATGTGAGTTGTCAGCCGTTTGAAGATTTTCCACAAAAGCTACCACACAGGCTGTGCTCTTTATCAATTCTCCAAACTATAGCAGTAGAGATGTGTCAGACCCACTATTTTCATTTATTAAAACTTTCTGCCTAATTTGACAAACTGCAGGAAAGTTCTAGATATAACCGAACTTTAATTAATCTTCTTGCATTCTCCTAAACCTCCAGTTCAAAGTAATAAGTATTGTAAAACATAAAAGAATTATGGTCTTTCATTTGAGATACCTGCTGAGACCCTGCTTTTGTCTTTCCCTGAACTCAGACCCAGGCCACTTCCCTTGTCTCTGAAGCATCAGAGACCTTTAAAGCTTCTGTCCAGAGCTTCAGTTATACAACTCCCAATTTTAAATCAAAAAAATTAGCTGGAACATAATCAGGGAATGAGGAAGGCTTTTAAGATAGATCTAGGTCCTCACCATTTTTAGGTATCCTACTCAGGGATCAGGAGCATGTCCCTGAGCAGGGATAGCTGAACAAATTGACTGTTGAGCACCTCAAAGTCAGTTGACTATTGAGGCTGTGGATCTGCAACCTCTCCAGGTTGCTATTGTCTATTATGATAACTTGGACATATAAGCATTGGTACCTGTTGCCAATGAGGTGGCAGATCTGACTTAGGACCTATGGAAGGCCTATACCCACCCGGAGAGGCAACTGGTGGCCAGGCAGGATATCCCACAGCATCTCAGCTACCAATACATTCCAGTGACTGAATACAACCACAGGTATCCAAACATGGAGCCAATCTCTCCTTTGGTGTGAAAGGGTATTAGAACCTGGTGCCATGATGGGGTTAAGTGATCCCACCAGCACTGGTCTTCCACGTGTCCTCCTGCGCCTGCCAGACACTCTCTGTGGAGCTCTGCTGAGCTCAGTATTCAGATTTGCCAAGCAAGGCTCTGTGAACCCAGCGTGGCTGTGACTCTTACAAGATAAACAAATGCCAGCAGTAAGAAAAAGAGTAAAATAATTATAGGTTTATAAAAATCAAGATGTGCTCTCTACTTCATTCTCCAGCTACCTGCTCACTGTCCCAGACCAGGCAGGGATTAAAGACTGCAGAACACATACAACCCTGAAATCACCATGCCATGGACAGCTGATGAGCTGTTCTGCTTCCCTCATCTTGAGGCTTGAGACTGCTTCACTGTCGTCATGCAGTTTGACCAAACATCGTTTAGCTAGGAAAGAGCCAGAGTGCTTTCAGACCTCAATGAGAGTGGAACTAACTCCATTGCAAAATGCTTCACAAGACCATGTTAAAAGCTTTGCTGGTGACATACGACAAGGTCTACACTCCCATACAGAAATACATAATATAAGTGAATTTTGCACATGGTTATTTAGGCTAGTATGACAGAAAGCCTATTCTTGGCCATCAAAATGAGACAATCAGATGAAATCAGTAGGAATTGTGCTCAAGTACCGCAGTGCGGGGATGAAAAATTATAGGCAGGGTAGAAATCTCTAATGTATTTACCTTGAGGAAGCTGAAGGCACAACTCTAATCCTACTCACCATCCTTTTTTATAGAAGTGCATCAGTATTTGCTTTTCACAAACCTGTTAAAAAAAAAAAAAAACTGTTAAAAAAGAGTACTAAAGAGATCTTTGAGTCATGTGAGGAGAGTCCAGCTCTGCTACAACCTCCAGAAACCTAAATACTTAGTATAACTTTTAACAATAATGCATAGCTAAGGAGGTAAATGAATACCAGGTGTTAATGGGTGTCACTCCACTAATTTCAATAAATTACAGTACTAACTCCAGACCTCAAATTCAATACACATTATTTTTTACATCTACTAGATGTAGAAAATAAACAAGTTTTTTCTATAGCTTTTAGGAAGACAAAGTATCCAGGTTCCAGCTTTCCAGAGCTCCCAGACAAAAGACAGGGAGTAAAAATGAGTCTAAGAAAACAGCACCAAACTGAAAAGGGATTTCAGAATGGAAGCACTTGGAAAACTTTCTTTGTCCAAGAACCCGTGCTCTAAGTATGGTATTCTGGTCCTAAGACTAAAGCTGAAAGAGATTTTATTACAAATGCAGCTGCATTTGTAATTAGACAGTGAAAAGTAGTAGGAAAAAATAGCATAGGAACAATTTTGTATGGGGACTGTGTGACCTAATAGCTGCTTTTCAACTCTAATATCAATGATTTTGTGCTCTAGTTTCCTTCATCAACTGACTGAAACTGTTTTTCAAGTCATTAGGAAACTAGGAACATAACAATTTTATTTCAGAATCACAGAGAAATGGCACAGATAAGAAAAAAGATGGAGGTTTTACTCTTACCTAAACTGATTGTGCATTGTTTAAAATTGACTGATGCAGTAGCCATGCCTGGTTTGCTACTGCTAGACAGGAGAGAGGAATCAGACCCTGTATGACATTTCCAGACAGCAAGTTACAGACGAAACTTGTAGAAGTGGCAGTTCTTTGTGTTTCCATAGCAACCTAAGCTGCAGTTGTCAGTAATTAAAATTAACTCCATATTTTTATTAGAATGCCAGGAGTTGCCTTCTCAGATGATGGAGACAAAGCAAAAGCCACAGTATCTGCAAAAATAATAGATTTCTGTATGCCGCTCAGTCACTCCTACAGCAGCGTTCAGCTACACTGCATCCTAGCCCTTACCACTCATAGATTTCAGCATCAGCAGTGAAAAATGATATCTAGAAGATTTTAACCCGATTCCCACAGCAAGCTCAGAGCTTTGTGGATGCATCCTGCTGCTGACACATGGTTGTCCTGCCTGGGCTCTCCCAGGTATGCCCTCGTCCCTCCACAGCCTGCTGCCCACTGCAGGTGAGGAAGGTGAGAGAACAACCACCTTTCTCCAGATCAGGTTCACCTAGAGCTCATCAGCTACTGAGGTTGGGGCTGCTGAGACGGTCCATCCCGAGTCCTAAAAGCAGGACAGAAAAACCCACTGAGATGGTCTTGCCAGGCTCTGACGTGGCTTTGGGGTGGCTCCTTTCATTCCCAGCGAGCTGGGACCCCTGAGCTGCAATCCCCAAAGTAGTCGCCTCTACCGCAGATCACACAGCATGGGCAGGGGGTGCAGACTGCAGCAAGTGGTGCTGGTGTTGGGGAGAGGACAGTTACAGCCCTCCAACCCTCCCCTGCCACCCGCTCCTACACGAAGCTCCCTGGCAAAGTGCTTGTCATGCAGAATGTATCGGCGTCCTAAGTAAAGAGGACAGGGGAGAAAATCCAGCACTAAGGCCCTGACCTCCCAGTGCTGCTTCAGCCAGATCATTTCTGGCTCCGTCCTGGACCTTCCACACCAGCTCTCTGCACAACAGACTTTCAGCATGCATGCTGGGATGGTTCATTGCAGGACTTTTCCCTAATGTGACTATTAGACTGACTCGACTAGACCGCATGACATTTGGCTCCCTCCACCCCACAAGTTCTCCAGCACTATCCCAGGAGGCTCTGCAACCTCACATGCCCTCGTGCTAAATATCACCAAAACACACCACCAGGATCATGTGAAAAAACCACTGTTGTGGTGGGCTGCAGCACTTTACTCATTTTCCTTTAGACAAGTGGAACTGGAAAAACACAGTAAAAATAATAATCGTGTTTTTATGGCCAACATCCCCCCTCGTGGGGCCCAGTGGAGAGCCAGGGCCAAGTGCTGTTTAGTGTAAATGCAGCCATTCTGCTCTGCAGGGAGCAGAATGGACACGAACCAGTCTGTGCTCCTTGGCCTCCCACCCAAAGATCAGTCCTTGGCTGTCTCGTATTTAGTGGTAGGGATGTATCCACAGAGAGTACCCCAAACCAGTCCTGCTTCCAAAAACCTCCTTAACTTAATGGAAAAGTAAATTATTTTGCTTCTTGGATATAGATTATATTTTCCAACTGGCTAAGCATAAATTGAAATTCATCTCTTAGGACCATAGCCTAGCAGCAGCTAGCATGCCCAGCAAAATAGATTCCCATTAGTTGCTCTTAAAGTTGTTAGGAAAGCCAAAATAAAGTATTACATTAATAAAAAGTATTTTCCTAATGTCTGCACTGGAAAGATTGCTGTTAACAGCAAAAGAAGCACCTTCATTTCATTGTAGCAAATCAAGTAAGGTGGAAAATTGTAACACAGATGATTTATGTCTTTAGAATGAATGGGAATGCAAAATACATACATACATACACATATGTGTTATAAACTCAGTAATAACATCAAAACTATATGCAGAGAAACGTATATTGTTATTTGGTAGTAAAGATAATATCCAAAATTAGCATGATGTCTCCTATCAAAAATATAATTGACAAAACTATACCTTCTGTGACAAAGTCTTAAGGAACTTCTATGGAAACCATTGACTTCAACAAAAAAGGCTCAGCGGGAAGCGTCTGGATTTTAAACCTTTTTTAAACACAGTTTGAACCAAAATTTTGTTGCTTTTTAAGTTTGGAAATCAGCTTTCGTTTGTTGTTTGCTCATTTCCTCTTATTCAGACAACAAATACCTGGGAAGTTTTGCTCTTTTGTAATTTTTACCCCAGAAAGCCTCAAAACACCAGTTCAAGAACTGCTCACAGAGCAATCCAGCAGTGTCCAAGAGCTGTGATTCAGCAACCCGTCCTGCAGACTGAACAACCCAGTCTCCCTATCATTATTGTTCACCACTTCCAGCTCTGGTTTCATGCTGAAACAGAAATCTGGTACAGGTGCAAACCACATTTTCCAGGAATGTCTGTACAAGCAGCACTGCACGGTGATGAGCATTCAGGACATGTGAACAAGAAGGCTCCCGATCCTTTGGAAGCAAAGTCGTGTTTAGAAGTCTCTGTGACAATTTCTTGCAGCCCATTATACAATGCTATCAATAGTCAAAATCCTGCCAGGAGTCAGGATATTTTTCAAAATGAGGTTGTATTGCTCAGGGGTTGTGCTGGGGTTGTATTGCTGTGCTGCTGCGTCTTACTGCTTCCTTTCCCTCCTGCTTGAAACTTGATAAGATCACAGTGGGAAATGGAGCATAAGATGGATAAACAATGGTGTTAACTCAGTGAGAAATGCACAGAGGAATAGAGGAAATCCTACATTTCCTTATGAAGATAATTTTTCAAATAAGACTTTAAGCAAACATGTAGGCCCTAGCCACAAAGGGAGCGTGACAGGAGCCAGACACGAGCCCCTAAGTTCATGTGTGTTGTAAAGGGGCATTTAAGCCTCTATTTAAAAGGTGTCTAACACATGCCAAAGCAGAAATCCACATCCAGAACTTGGCTGCAAAGGACTTAATGCTAATGATCATTAAACTACGCCTGGGACATGCTCGTGCAGGCTGCCCAGGAGCCTCGCTGGCTGCTTCACTGCAGCATCGTGCCTGTGGCAGAGGGGCACATATTTGGGAAGTCTCCCCCAGATTACTAAACATGCCCCACATGCACAGGAGGGACCTCTACAGCCTCCAACAACAGGGTGATACTGCTGCTTGTGCCCCTCAAGCAATGCACAGTGTCTGCACTGCACCAGTGGATTTGTTGCAAGGGACAGGGTGGGCTGCAGAGACAGAAATCTGTGCAAACGTGATACCACCTTGAAACCCACCTCACGGGCAAGATTTCCACATGGGTAAAGAGGGTATATGCGGGGAAGAAGGATGCATCGGCACTCCCACCCCAGCCTATCTGGCCAAGGGGTCAGCAGGACAACCCGCAGTTTTAAAATGGAGCAAACGATCAAGTGTTTTGTTAGAAACCCTATGCCACTCACCATGTGAGCAGCAGCACAGCTTTCCCAAAGCAAGCTGTCTGGAAAGATGCCTGTCTGTCTCTCTGCATAGGATCCAGACTATTTTTAAGGGGCAGGGAAAACTCCAGGGATTTTTCACACATATCATAAATGCAAGCATTTCACTGGTTCTTTGCTTGTTATTATTACGATCATTCACTCCTCATAAGAGGCACAGCCTCCTAAGCCTCTGAAAGACAAAGCCACAACAGGGAGTGAAAGGTGTGTCTGACATATGCTGCCCTTAAGGCCTTTCTCTGTTCCAGAAAGATCCCAGGAGCATGGTGGTGTCAGGAGAGGGGGAAAAGTGAGGATTGTGCATGGGTGGGATTCAACTGGCCAAATGAAGACATTGACTCCTGCAGTAGGCACCACAAACTCCTTTTATAGTCAATGGAGAGAAATTCAGCTCATCCCATGCACACTCGGGAAAGCTTTTGAATGAATCCTTCTGTAGAATCAGGATCAGCACAGATAGAGAAATCTAGGTCTTCATTCAACTGCCTGTCCATAGATGTCTGATGCAGTAGGACACAAGGATATGTGAACTGAGCACCTTAAATTAGGTGAGACCAAGCTTATCTCATGCAACCTTAGGTTTAATATTACAGATTTCAACAAAACAGAGTGGGATTTGGGTTCAAACACCTGCATGCAGGTAACCACGTGCCCACATGCTTTTCTTTCACCTTGAGGAGAGTTACAAGTTGCAGAGCCAGGTATTACCGTGCCATTTTTCTCTGACCAGATAAAATTCAGGCCAGTAAAAGCCTGCCTGGTGATTAGAAAGCAGCCATCTCTGCACAGCGTGATGGAGGTAGGAAGGAGAGGGGAACCCTGACTCTCCATACTGCCTCTTGGAGAGCCCAGAGTTGCAAATACCTTCTCTGCTCACCCTGCACAGCACGATGCACTCAGCAGCAGCAAGTGCGAGCAGTGCTGGCAGAGGTAGCCAAGAGCACCCAAAACCTGGCAATGCAACCATGCTGTCTGGTGGAAGTGGAGAAAGAGTTAATGGCAGGAAAAACTTAAAGATATGGTTTTTAAAACCTCAGCATCTGCTCTGAAGGGGTTAAATCTGTTCTCTGTGTCTCTCTGACCTGACAATAGTGATAAAATTGCCTCCTTTCCTCCTGCATTTTCTATACACTGCTACACAGTGGGATTCCAACATGCAGACATGCCTTCTCTAGGGCTTTATATGCTTTGTCATGGTTGGCTGCATTTTTCAGAGCTCTTCCTTTTACCTTCATTAAACTTGAATAAAAAAGGGCCTATTAAAAAATGCAGAGGACTCTTTTTTCAAAATCAACCCTAGCCTTCAATTTTTCAAGGTTAAAGCACCATTTCTTTTATTTAGTTTAATCCCAACAGCGGAAGAAAGGAAGAAAGCCTGCTGCAGAGTAACCAAGAACATAAATGCCTCAGGACCAAGCAGGACAGCCCAACAGTATCACCTGCCCAATTAACCAAGCAAGGCTCACCATGGTTAGCAGTGGGTGGAAGACATCTCAGCAGAGCCATTCAGAACAAGAGCCAAACTCCTGTGCACCTTCTGCAGAGCCCTTTCTTTCCCTGACTGGTATCAGGTGCTTGAGTTTAAATCCTTCAGTCAGTTGTATAAATATCCCCTCAAGTGCACTAAAGTTTTTCTCAGCTGTGATCAACTTTTAAAAGAGCATTTGACCAAATTTCAGGAATAGGGGCCAGAGCAATAAGGTATCTTCCAGCCAAACAAGATGGAAATTTTGGATTAGGTTTGGTTTCACAACTAAACACCCATTTTCAAGGTGGACCTTGTCTCAGGCTTCTAAGTCCCTCAGACTATTTTTAAAAGGTTACCAAATAATAAAAGCCCCATATTTTAAAGAGCTCAGTACACAGGGTTAGACATGGACTGTTGCAAATTGTCAGTGATCTCATGTCAGCAGGGCAGGCAATGGCATTTGTCTTGGACAGCCATCCAGGAGGTGAACAAAAGTTCAGGTTTTCTTCAAGCTTTGAGACACTTGCATAGGTGCCTGAAATGACAGGTTGGGTTTCTGGGTAAGGTGTCTGAGAAGCACAGGCAAACAGACAGCATAGGGGACTCTGCCAGGAAACTGCAATGTCTCTAAAGCTGAAAAGACAATTGTCAATAAGAATGGGGGATGCATTTGAACTTAATGCTTTAAAAAAAAAAAAACAAAAAACACACCTTTTCCACCAGGCTTATTAATCCCTGTTGCTACAAACAAAAATATGATGAGAGTGTGAGTGTAAGATGTCAAACTAGTCAACATGATGTTTTTAAACTCACTGGAAACAGGCACCAGAACAGCTGCTTTGTCTAATATTTTACTTCAAGCAGAGAAGATCATAGCAGCATTCCTGTCTTGAGATATCATGTAACACAGCAAAAGTCTTCAACAGCTTTTAAGCATTTTTTTGCTGTGAAACATTCAAAGCAAAGGGATCAAAGAGCAGGAAATATATGACACCTGCTCATTCCCTATAGTTGATGGAAACTGGGGGTTGGTTTCTGTTGTCATTGGCTTCTGCTCACTTCCTGCTCCAGCCCAGAAAAACAAGTTTTTTTAATGACTGCTTAAGAGGAGGAATCAGTTCAGATGCTTCAGACCTAAAATCAGATCTGCAGCTGACCCTCCCTGAATTGAAGTGAATATGCCCTATTACTGGAAGCATCAGCCAGTGTTCTAAAAAAACATGTAATCTAAATCATGTTGTCTCTGTCTAAGCCCTCTGCATATACTTTAATTCTCAATGCAGGACTATGCAGCCAATATCTTTTGTTAAGCTGACTTTTTAAGGCAGAGAAATGGAGACAGGAAAGCAAAACACCTTCCTCCAAGCCCATAGGGATGGCTGGGCACAGACTTATCCCACCTGCATCAGGGGACTAGTTGCCCTGAGTAGAGGAAAACCAAGAACTCCACAGCACAGTTCAGCTCTCCCAAGACATGGACCACCTTGGGAAGCGTTCATATCTTTCCATCACCATACAGATAGCCAGAAGTGGGAGAGGTGCTTAACCAAGGGCCCCTGTTAAGTTCTTGAAACTGGGATCACTGGAGAATTGTGTCAGAGCTGAATACAGCCCGAAGTGACTTTTTAAATGCCTCATTATTTAGCTGGGTTGTTCACTTTGTTTTCTGTGAGCATTAAACTGGAAACCAGTATTGAAATACTCTATTCCAAATTCCAGGGGTTTCTTATTTGGAGGTTTTCATTCGTCTCTCGGAAACTAACTATCCTGCAGACCTTGATAAGCCCAAGCAGGTACACTTGTTACAAATAGTGCCTTCTGGTCCCCTCACCAACCTATTCTTTGTGCATACAAAATTGCCCTTGCTAGTGGTAATGAGTGCAGAAGCTTCTCTTCTTCTTGTGGCATCTGAGAATACTTCCTTTCAGCTTCTTCATGAAAGCTGAATTATGTTGGAGTAATATTTGTAAAGCATTTTGTTAGACTCTGTCTAATGAAGCACACTATCAAACAATCTTTTTAAATCAAAAAGACCCACGGCAGACTTCTGATCACCAACTCACCATAGTACATTCAATTGTACTGTGGGTTGCACACTAGAAATACATTTCCAAAACCAGGGGGGAAAAAGAAAGAAGCAGAGAGGTTTTCTTATACATGAGCAATGGAAGTTATAAAGTTTCTCCCTGACTGAAGGAAAATTAGATCTTAGGTCTTCCAGCTGCCACTAATTCACTTGTAACAAAGCATGATCAATTATTGCTATAAACAAAGCACATTCCAAAACAATTGTAGCTGAGGCAATAAAACTACCCGTTAGAGCAGACACGTTGGACAGGCTCCAGTCAGTCTCATTTAGGTGAGTAATTCAGGCAAAGCTGCACTGCAGTTTTAGGCATCTGGCCCAGGAAGGAAGAGGGGAAAAGGCAGTTCAGGCAACCTGATACAGCCTTCTGGAGTCTTCTTCTGGAGCCAGTGGAGAAGAGTGAGTGCTGCTGAATATGGGGGGGATGCAGGCAGTCCTGCACCAGTGCCTCCATCAGCTGCACAGGATGAGGGGACACGGTCCTGACGTGCCACGGCCCAGCAGGTTGAAAGACCCCTGGGAGATGCAACAACCCAGAGGGTGGACAGCATGCAACCTCAACAGGACACAGCTCTGTGTTACCTCCTTGGGGCTAGAGGTGGACAGCTGGGGAGCTGGAGCTCCCTTCCTTCGCAGAGCCCTTCCAGGGGAGGTCACTGAGGGCAGCTGACTAACCCTGCACATGGCCAGAGCATGTCCCACCACCAGATTCTTGCTGTGGTTCCCTCGGCAGAACTTTGGCTCGGCGCAGCTAGCACTTTCTCAGACAACACCTAGGCATGGCTCGGGGATGGCATGGGCCATGGCAGGGCACAGCCATCACATTTTTGGGAGTAAGGGAGCACAGTTGTACACATGCAAGCTGTGATGTACCAATTGTCTTCAACACAAAAGAACAGTCCCTGGCCCATTTATTTGTTTGTTCAGACGCAGCCACGACAAAAGCAGGGTCTAACACCCAAGCTCCCATCCTCCTAGAAGACTGTCTAACCCCAAAGCTCAAGTGAGATGTTTTCTAGTCTGCTCCTCACCTGAACTGATGACATTTGTCTGCATGGCTACAAAGTGGACAGATTTTTGCAGGAGCAGTGTGTCATCATTTGAGCCTGGTCAGCAGCTAAATGCCACGCAGTCGCTCACCCACCCTCCCCCCACTTGGGAATGGGGAGGGAATCAGAGGGGCAAAGGGAGACTCGCGGGTTGAGATAAAAACAGTTTAATAGCAGTGACAGAATAACACACTGACAGCAGTATCAACAGGTAACGTACCATACAGCTGCTCACCACCCACCAACCAACACCCACCTGCTCCCAGCTGGTGATCCCAAACACACAGTCACAGCAGCCACACTCCCAGAAGTGAGAGCCTCTCCTGGCCCACTCCTGCCTTTATATAGTGAGCACAAGGTCACATGACACGGACTATCGGCCAATCGGGGCCCAGCCCTCCAGCTGTGCTCCCCCCGCCCCCGCACACAGGTGAGGGCACTGGGACCTGGGGAGCCCCTGGGGTCTCAGGGGGCTGCAGCTCCTCCCGCTGCCAGACCAACGGGAGCTCTAGGCCAGCCCCAACCAGGACCCAGTGACAAGTGCAATCACCCAGAATACTCCATGGCCTAGAAGTTAAGACGGTTATAAAGTATTGATGTTGGTACAAAGTCACATTGCGACAAGTAAAGTCCCTGGAGGAATCCCTCAAGCACTGGACTATAACATTAAGACTAGTAGCTATCAGCACCCCAAATCTAACTGCGGTCCAACTACACAATCTCATCTATTTAAGCTTTTCTGGGGTCAGTTCAGGTAGCTCTTTACCCAGACCTGGACCACAAAAACCTCTGAGGTGACCTGCTCCTGAGAACAGGCACCTCTGTACACACCTGAGCAGATAACGTTTGTCACCCAAAGAGCTTCTAGGCTGATGAAAGAGATGTGTCCAGGAAGTAATGAAAAGCAGATGGACAGTTTGTCTGAAGCTTGAATGGGGTTCAAAGTTGGGGGATCGCTGCTAAGATGACAGGAGGAGCTCTTCCTTGGATGTTACTCAAAATACAACTAAAGTTAGATATTATTAAATGCAGAGAGGCCATCTAAGTTTCACAGACTGACGGGTAATAGGTGGCAAAAAGAAGGTTTAAGAAATGTGAGAAGCATGTACTGTTCTCACTGTTCCATATCCTCCAGCAATCAACATTTTGGAGACTTCTTGTGTTGGGGTTTACACTTGATTTTTATGTGTGATTGACACAACTAACCATATCTTCCAGACTCTTTTTGCTTTTTACCATTACAAAATTTTTTCACAACTTCCATGGTTTAACTATGTGTATGTATGAAAAGTTCTTCGTTTTTCTTGTTTGAAATTTTCTACTAATAATGCCTTAGATTCTGATGATACTTGTGTTATAAATAATAATGAATAATTATCATTTACTCACCTCCTCTTATCATCTGACATCACTCCTCAGTCATCTCTTCTTGGTGTTGAAAGTCTAGCCTATTCAGTATTTCCTGCTATAGAAGTTGTTTCATATTTCTGGTTAACATCTTTCTTTGCAACTTTTCATGTTCTACTGGATCTTTGTTCAAAATGGAGTGACCAGGATGTACAGAGCATCCCATGGATTTATAATTTACAATTATGAGTTTGGCTGTTATATTTTCCTTTCTTATTATACAAACTATAAAAAACACTGTATTAAAGAACATCTGAATACAGCTGAGTTCTCAAATGAGTTCAAAACAGGACTCATACTCTGAGTATTAACTGGAAGCCATTGTGTGTGGGTACATTTTTCCACAGGTATAATTTAGAGACCAGATTTGAAATCTTGACTCAAAGCCATCACTATGATGAAACAAATACATCTTTGAGATGGATTTTTGAGAAGGATCCTTTATCAGGAATTCCTGCACATAATTTACCAAAAAGAAGCCATAACACTTTTGAGAAGATTAGTTTGTTTAACATCAGGATTTACTCTATAAAAATAAGTGCCTTCTTATTCCACGGATCTCCTTCCTGGATGCATTCCAGCTTGCAGCTGCTGACTTCAAAGGCAAAAAGAAATACTGACTGTTCAGCTGGGCACTCCTGTGGGTCCAGGACTTATGGTAGTCATCTCTGCTCTGGGTTGACACTCAGTTCCAGACAAGCCTGAGGTCCAGCCTCTCCAGTGTCCCTGCAAATCCAGGCTAACTGGTAAACTTTGCACAGATTCCTGAGCTCTGTGGAGAGGAAAGGTTGCAGGGTTCAAACTTGGTCAGCAAGGAGCTGGGATCACAGAAGTGAAACCCACCATGGCTTTGCTGAACTTTTCCTTTTTGGGTTCAGTGTGGGCCCTGTGCACCCCAGCCATGTGTACCCTCCACACGCACTCACAGCATGGGCAGAAAGCCTGTGGGACATGGGGCTCATTACATTCAAACCTGGCAGTAGACCCTCACTTCATCCACCAGTATGACCACAGTGAGTGGAAACATCTTGGGTTTCACACAAAGCTTGTTCAACTTAACAGAAAGTCTCTCTGCATTTGAACAACTCATGCTTGCAACTGACTGCAAAATTGATAACTGAGGCCCAAACCATCACGCTCGTGAAGACCTGCCACAGAGGGTGAACTGCACCCACACCAAACAGGATCTGTTACTCCCCAGCACAAACAGAAACTGTCCTGGCTCCCTAAACAAGTGAGGTTCAGTTTTCATGGCTGGCACATGGAGGGAGGGCAAGGAGGAATCCCTGTCCTTATGAATGAGCATACGTGGTCAAAGACCATCTGAAACCCCTTAAGCACTGAGTATCACAGCAGCCTTTTCTGGTGGTAGGCCTCCCTTTGGAAACACAATTTAATTCTCTCATAGTTAGGTGTTGCATAAAATCTGATTACATTGACCTAAATTTTCTTGCTCCTTGCTTTTATGTAGTATCCACCAGCTAGCTACAGACACAGGTTTAGATTCATCTTTTAGCTTGTCCTCTTCAGCTCAGCCAGTTCCCAAATAGCAGCAGTATTGCAGGTCCTGCTACAGCAAGTCAAAGTTCTGGGGTGTTGTTTTTTTGATATCCAAGTTATTTTTTTAAAAAAAAAGTATACTTGGAGAACAGGAAGTATCTGATTTGTGATAGTCCGATTAATCTAGGACCCACATTCTGGTTGTCAGTGTCCTTTTGGAAAAAAAAAAAATAGGATAAATCAACAGAACCTTTTAGTTCAGATGCCACATGCAACATTCACGTTGTCTGCAAATAGCAGCCAGCTGAAACTTGTTGGAAGATTAAGTTTCAATTACAGCTGACATTTCCAAAACACTATGTGATAGAAAAGCCATTCATATCCCCAAACCCAGACACTCATCTCACATCTCCTGTTTCTGGGTATCATCTGTTCAAAGGGTCATCACTGGCAGGAGGCACTGAAGAGATAGAGTCGCTGACATTTTTGTGCTCCAGAAATCATGGGACTCATCAACACTGGAGTCAAATAAGATCAATCACACAGCACTGCCAACAGCTTTCAGGATGCTCTAGTGTTAAGCATACATTGAAGCTAGTGTGATTTCAAGAGATATACTTGTATTGTTCAGATAAGAAAGCTATCTTTACACACATGGGGAGAGAAGAGAAAGTTGTTCATCAACTGATACTAGTGGCTTGGGGAAGAAAGGTCCACCTTCATGCTTGACTGTTGTTTTTTCATATCTCACAGACTTCATATGAGTCTCGGGCAAGTTGTTTATGCCAAGTTTAACAGAGGACTAAAGGACAGCTCAGAGAGGGATGGGTGGCTCTGGTTCTTGTCCTTCTGGGCTTCCCAGGATCTTGTGAGCAGGATCCACCAGTAAACTACAGGGGTATTGAGAGCATTCCCCAGGGTAACTTCTTAGGGATCTTTCAGCCTACTTTCCAGTGAAATACCTGCAAGTCTCAGCTACTCAATCAAAAAATAATAATAATTAAAAAAAAGGACTTGGACTGTGCACCTAAAATGGAGAGATCAGGCTGGTAAACTGAGAGGCCAGCAAGTCTCCAGCCATGTCCTGAGCTTGGACAGGCTGTCTGAGGACCACCATCCCTGAATTCCCCTGCTGTCTCCCTAAAGAGTCTGGGGAGAAATGCTTGGGTGGGTTTCACAGCTCATGCCTGCCCTGCCACCACACATAGCTGAGCTGGTTAGGTGACAGCATGTTTGGATATGCCTATACTGACTGTCCTGTAGACAGGGCCTTGAACTGTGCACTTGTGGTAGGGATTGTCTATTGATTATAGCAAATGAAACCAGTAGCTTCTTGCACAAGAGGGTCTTGGCTTGTCATTGGGACTGCTAGATACTACCAAAATGTCCATTTGGAATAATTCTGATTATAAGAACAGGGTATCCCTTGAGGTGTATTTTGAGTATTTCTTGTACATCTGAAAGCCCTTTGGGAAATGAGACCCTTCCAAGGAATGGAGTGATTCCTCCATGTGAGTGCAGTCATGTGAGTCACAAAAACATTATCTAAAATGGCCTAGAGTGGATCAGACTTGTGCTATCCAGAGTATATCTAAAAATAAAGGGAAAAATAATAAAGTTACAGGAGAAAGACTAGAAGCCAGGGATTTTCTTGTAATGTGCTTTCAGCTGGACTAAGCAGCTTCTAATTCCACTGATATAAATGGCTTTGAGGGACAAGATCTAGGGTCAGTATAGGGCTGTTCTTAATCTGCCTTACTTGAAGGTTCACAGCACACATCTGTCTTACAGCTGTAACAAAATGTTTATCTTCATCTTTGTGACAAGAGAATTGTAAGATCAATTGAAAAAAACCACATACATGCATAATGCCTATCTCCCCTTTGCCTTGAAAAATTATAAATATTCTAAAACTCTGAAGAACTATTCGTAGTTTTAGCTAAACCATCTCTTGACAAGCAGAAATTTTACAAAATTAACCTAATACAGGAACAGGAACTTAACTCTCTCATTTTAGAAAAAGATCTTTTTTGTGAAGAGAATTTCTCAGAGTTCCAGTCTCTCTCTCTTAAGGTTATCCTGTAATAATAATGATATTCAGACCATCACTAAAATGATCTGACCCCTGCATCCAACACAGCTACTTAGGCATCTCATCTTTCAAACACCTGACAAAGCCTGGCATTATTGAGATGTATTTCCCAGCTATATGAAGTCCCTCAAACAATCTTAAGATTTATGCATTGCATTAATCATTACACTGATGAGTATTTCCTACTATTTTCTTTCTCTCCCCAATTTCCTCCCTGATAGCATTTAGCACTACTCAGATTACTTTGTACATAAATGTTAAGTGCTGATAATGTACACAGTAGGGCTATTACCACAAGATCCTTTCTCCAAGAGAGAGACTGCAACCACAGCTGACAGCTTTCCCTCTGACACCAACTTTCTGATCACAGTAAAGTGTCTTTCATCCCAGAATGCTTTTAAAATAAGGCTTCTGACCCAAACACCATCAGAGTCATTGGGCAGCTTTGCACGCTGTGAATGGCAAGACCCAGGAACCCCTCTAATCTGCATCCAGCATCAGGATGAAATACAGATGGGTTATGAATCACCCTTCCCATGAGCAGGTTTCAATGGGAGGAAAATCAGATTTCATGGACTTGTTTCAACCAAACTACTGATATAAATAATCGATAGATCAGGACCTGAGGGCTTGCCATAGCCTGGACTGGTTTATATTCTGCACACAGTTGTTGTTTTCCACAAACTTTGGATGCAGCACTGCATGCCAGGAGCAGTACTAACATGGATCCATGGGGCTTTGGGGCACCTGCTCCAAGGGAGAAGGCAGGTGGTGGGGTGAATAACAGAGATGAGCTGAAAGCCCAAACAGATCTTTAATGCCCATATATGACTGATAAAAGTCAAAAGACAAAATCAACTCCCATTTACATGTTATTCTTATGGAGGGTCTTGAAAACCTAGAGTGGTCCTGCTGGGACTCTGCTCTGGTCTTCTGTGAGCTTCAGTTAGATCAGGTGTGAGGCTTAAGGCCACTAAACTACTGTTTATGTGTACTGTTTCTTTTTCTGTAACACCTCCACAGTACTTCCTTTAAAAATGTGTTTAATAACACAATTCTTAAATGAATATTAAAAAGAAAATGCCTCATTATTGGCAAGGAAGCTAATTTACTGGAATATCTAAGATTAGTGGTAACTTGGGCCTTTTCCTCTGATAATTTGAGTGTGAATACACAGAACACTCATTTATTTTTCTTTATAATAAATCACCAGCAAGTATTTAAAAACAAAATGGTACAGCAATTTCCTATCTTAGGCTGACCCTTCGTCTGATACTAAATACATAACCCAGTGCTTTCCACTAATACAATAATTCCTTTTATTGTAGAGCCATATGCAGCTTGTTGTGATACCATTAAGAAAGAAGCTCAGTGAAGAAAACAATGCAGTTGTTGCCAAGGGACAAGGGACGTGCGACCTCAAACAAGGTGCTCAGCTTTTCTCCAATTAGGACCCCAATGAGTGTATTTAGAATACATAGCAAAATAAATGAGTTTCAAATACAACCCATGGCCATGTGAATAGTATTGAAAAAGCTACTGCTAGACACTGTATTCATATGATACAAATATCAGAAGTCTATTTCAATAGCTGAAAGTCAAGCAGTACATCTATTCTTACAATCATACTCGTAAATATTTTTCAAAAACATTTACCCCTTCTCTGTTAACAAAAGGATCATTTTTAGCATGATCCTCATGTACGTCATAAAACCACTTATGTGTCTTCTTGGCCCGTGAAACCAACTTTTTCCAAACTTTTCAAAATGGAGTCATCATTAGTTTACACAGTAGCTTAATTTATACATTTCTGCACTCTTTTAACCAGTATCTCACACCTCTCTTTCCCCACTCTCTCTGCCTTAAATCAAGAAAAATAGACAATTTATTTCCAGCTGGAGGAATTTAGTGCATTACCAGGAAAATAAATCTACATGATTTCACTGGACCCTTCCATTAAAGTCTACAACCCTTTCTCTAGAGATGTCAGCACACATACCAAACAAATTATATCAGCTAAAAATCCCTTATCAGCATGCTCAGGTTTACTAGTCTAGCCTCCAAACTGCAGCAAACACAGTAATAGATTAAATGTCAGGAAGATCATCTTTACTGTTTCCCCCTCAGATGAGAAAACCAAGCATTGCAGGCTTATAAATTTGTCGTTAGCCATAGTTAAAGGCGAGCCATGTGAGTTCCTTGCCCAGCACTGCCTGCCTGCCTGAACAGTAAATGAGCAGAAGAGGCTGTTGATGGCATACAGCTTGCAAGCAAGTGCCATTTCTCTAACAAGTCTCTGTCAGACACACACAGTGTTATACAATATAAGCATTTCAGATACCTCACACTCCTGTTTTGTGCATCCAGCAGAAGCTGTGAGGATCTATAATGTATTGTCTATCAATCTGTGGCACCAAAGAGCCCTGTTTATCACCCAGGAGGGCACTATGCCTCCATTCCCGCCCCCCACCCCCCACCCCGTTCCTCTACATTGCACTTCACTCTAGTATTTCTGATAGTGCATAAGGCTCCTAACATCCTGCTCCTCTACAAGATGCAATGCCCCAGGGTTGAACCTCAGCAAGCGAGACCACCATCTCTCAAACATGACAACATCTCTTAGAAACAGAAGGTGTAGCCGTGTTCTTCACCATACTCTCTCCATGACCAGGAGGCAACTATCTCAGTAGCTGAAAGGGTGTTCAAAAGCCCAAGTAGACCCAGGAATGCTCCAAGGCCATATTCTTAATGTGCCTGTCTCTAGGCGATGCACAGCAACAAAAGAGGGGCCACGATGGGTAGGACAAATGACCCCAACAGGACATGATGTTTAGGGAGAGCATGCAAGTCTGGCCACTTTCTCTGATCCATTCTCCTTGTACTACTTCCAGAACCCACAAGTATTATATTAGAGATTTTACACAGTACGGCCCTAGCCTACTGAATGTCCTCTATTTGCTGATGTTTCTGGTGAGTAGTAGTTTTATCTTCACTTTATCTTTCATCATTCATCTTTCACTTTGCCTTCATCACTGCCCAGTGCTAACTCTTCTCCATCCTGGAAAGTGACCACTAAGCCCTGCCCTCTCCTTCCTATTCATTAACCAGCTTTCATCCTGTAACAGAACTTTTCTCCAGTAAACAAGGATGTTGCTTACTTCCTTGAGCAACTTTTGATATTCATCCAAGTATCCACCCAACCAAATACATGATATCCACTGGATCCCCTCTATCCACATGCTTCCTGACACCTTTCCGAAACTGCGGCAGGATGGTGGGGCAGGATTCCCTTCCAGAAAGCATGACAACTCCTTCTCAACTCAGAAGGAGTACTCAGAAAACTTAGTTTTTATTTTGAAGTCCACCATCTTACAGGGGATGGAAGACAGGTTCACTGATTCATCATCTCCATGAG
This sequence comes from Tyto alba, assembly GCF_018691265.1. NCBI lineage: Eukaryota > Metazoa > Chordata > Aves > Strigiformes > Tytonidae > Tyto > Tyto alba. The sequence continues at coordinate 34,468,362 of NW_024881316.1, read as the reverse complement.
CCCCTCTACAGTCTGCTGGGTTGTTGGGAATTACAATGGCAGTTCACCAGTTATTTGGCACAATGGCAGTTTGTAAAGAGAGGCTACAAACCTTGGCCAGCAATATCTAATTCATTTGTTTGATCTAATACTTCCTATGTATTGCCTTTGTAATGATTTCACTCCTCTGATGCTTGGCTCTTGAGGACTGTGTCCAATGTGAGAATGTTCTTCAACAACTTCATCAATGAGTTCATCAAGAATTCAATGAGCTGTTCTGCTATGCCTTACTGTTCCAGAAGTCCAATTCATCAGTGAGCTCCCTTTTATATTTTCCCACTAATTCATTACCACAATGTTAAAACTATTTGTACTGTGGTTGCTGCTAAAATTACCACCTCTTCCACAAATGACTCCCAGGTGCACCACTGAAGACCAAATCCAGGCTGATGACTCTCCTCGTGCATCCTAGGACTAGCTGTTGCAGGAAGCTATTGTTGTACACCCAAAGGTTGAATCTCTGCACCTCATTCTTGTGAGGCACTGATCCTGTACACATGTGAATATTTGAATCCTCCTACTTTCACTACCTGTCCTAAATTTGCAGTGTACCTAATCTCACTTAGCATTGGCTGATTGCTGTCATCATTCTGCCCATGGCTGTACAATGACAGGACTGTGCCTTTATTGTTGGAGTATGGTATTTCCACCAGCAGTGATCCTACTGTGCTTCTCTTTTCCAATAATAATTTTATGTTGTTTCACCTTATGTAATCTTTCTCATAGTGTGCCACTCCTTCGCCTGTACATCTAATACTAACATTTCTATGAACCTTATGGCTTGGGAAACTGTCTCACTCTTTATCTCCATTTCACCACTTTCCTGAGATCCTGCTGTGCCAGCGCCATCAGGAATCTTAGTCCCTTCATCTTATTTTTTGAGGCTTCTAGCACTGGTGTAAAATCACTTGCAAATTGTGTCCTCACTCTGTCACTTAATATTGCACCGAAGCAATAATCTGCCTCCCTTATTGGTAACAGTTGTGCTGTTTATATCCTTCCTGGTCTCCTCAGAGGTGCATTCAAAGGAAGACAGCTATCTCTATCTTGGAGCTCATGACAGTCCAGGTTCTTCTGTGCCTATTGGCTTTCCAAAGGCTTCTAGAGCAAATGCTTCTCTTTCAGTTTTCAGTCCCATTTCCTTTCTACATCACAGTCTCTTTCACACAATGAGATGTTGGACCTCTGCCTGTCTCAGAAAACACTACATGAAGCTATTGGACCTTCAGTCTTCTGGCCACCACTTGAATTTAGCCTCTAGAGCATAGCTCCCACACTGCTACTGGTACCAATAAGACTACAACTGCTGACTCTCTGCAGGTAACTCATCTAGCTGTCTTAAAAAGTCCCTTATACCCAGGAGGCAAGTTACTACACATCACAAGCCCCCCTGTGCACCCAGTGTGTGATTGATGTGCCTAATCATTATTAACATAATCTTCCATTAACAGCACCTGTTTCTTTCTCTCTTTTAAGACGCTTGCTGCTGCAGCAGTGAAAGAGGACACTGATACCACCCAGAGGGTGAGAACCTTCCTTCCCTGCACACAATCTCCTTCACAGAGACTGATGTTCACAGCTGCTCCTCAGAGACACCAGCTTTTCCACCAACTCTTCAGGGAGAACTGCAGAAGTGAGTAAGAGAGAAGAAAAAGACAGATTCATCTCAATCAATTTGTGCAACCTGATTTCACCGGCTCAGCTGGATGGATGGTTTTCCTAAATTCCTCTTGGTCATCAGTGGGAAGAGATGGGCCCTTCCAGAGGGAGGCAGGGGCAACAATTTAGCTTGGGAACCACTTCCCAAAGAAGTCACCTTGCCATCACCACCCTGGGAGAAAGCCAGCCAAGGCCCCTTAGGTGCATTTCTGGGATGATGTGAATCCATCATGCATCACCATTGCCTCATTTAGGTAGTTCACGGGTGTCCCACATTAGCAGAAACAATAGAGTTCATTAACATGAAGAGAAGAAATAGGAAACACAGTAATTATTCCCTTTTTTGTTTTACTGATGTACCAGGTCTTCCTTGTTGACTGTTACATTACAGGACTATACATCACAGAGTAATGAAAATTTATTCAGAAAAAAGATAAAATAATAACAAGTATTCCCTCCTACATGTCCAAAAATCTAGCCACTCTGATCTGAGCATGCACCAAATGTGTTTACACCAGAATCCTGTGTCATTCAGCTGATACACTGTTTACATCCAGAGCTACCTTTTTCATTACAAGTGTCCCTGAAAATTTTTTCATCATGTTTTACAGTGACAAATAATTAGTTGACTACATATAAATTTCTGCTAAAGAAAAGTCTCAGCCAGGAATTTCACAATGGGGGGCGAAATCTCTAATGTTTACTACGTCACAGGCAGAGCCATTATTTAAAATTTCTCCCTGAGGCATTGTAAATAATGTCATCATGCACTGCTCCATTTTTTAGCTCCAAAAATTCAAGGCACACAAATGACAGACAGTGGCCTCTGTGAATGCTAAGATTTGCTTCCCTATAAAGCTTAGTTATTACCCAATGTTCTCCAAAATGTGCTATCATGCAATTACATGACTTTATGGTGATGGCAGACTAGTTTATGAGAAGAGCATATGGAAAAAACAGCAGCAGATCAGTTAACTTGAAGATGTTTTTGATTAAAACACTGAGGTTGGCATGACAGTTCTTGAGCCTTTGAGATTATCTATGTTTCATAAATATCACAGCACAAACATTTTCTGACAGATTCGGTTTCAGTTTGATAATACCCTCCATAAATCTGTGCCAAAGTCCAGCATGCACCAAGATCTTGAAATCTGACAGCAAGGACTGGGAAACCACAAGAGTTTAGGCAGAAGAGAAGAACTGTCAAATTGCAGGAAGATCTCCAAACACTGGATAGCCCATGCTCCAAACAATGCCACATATTTCTGCAGCATCTTTTGCCCTCATCTGCCTTACTGATGTCATGGCTACATTTTTAGTTCTCACATATACTAAGCTGATTTCTGTGGTCTTAGATCCCTGCTCTAATAGAAAATACATAAAATAACATGGTTGGGAGAAAGTACTGATAATAATATTATTAAATAAATGAAAATGCATTATTTCATTTCAAATAATGTCACTTAATGTCTTAAATAGCTATTTGGTAGAGATGAAGCTATACTGCACAAAGAATAAATACAGTTTTTGGCTCCTGATGTATCTCTAATATGTGGAAGACAAATTCAAATTCTGGAAGTAAATGACTTTTAAGCAAAAGGAAGGTTATGTTGATAGAAACTGTAATTAACTAATACAGGAAATTCTAAAATACTTACTAGTAACAGGGAAAAAATCTTTTCTCTGTTAATTCATAGAAAAATATTAATATAAAATTTTCTCTCAATTTCAGATTTTTTCATAACAAGGAAAAGCAAAAACAAAAATGCCCATTTTCTTTTTAAAGTTCCTATTTTTCTCTCTACCACCTGAATTCAGCCTGATGTCAGCTGGGGTAAAGGCAAAGGATGGAAGGAGCCAGAACAATGCTTCATAGGTTTTAGAAAATGTAGTACCTTTTGCCCTTTTATGTTTTTTTTTTTTTCCCCCCAACATTTACAATAGCTGTGAGGACTTCTGGTCTTACACTTGATCTAAAACCCCTGCCCGCAGAATTATTTTGCTTCCATCTCCATGGCCCTGCGAGCTACCTTGGGAAAAGAAGCTGAGCCCTGTGGCGCTGGGCATGCAGAGATGTCCCCTCTCCTGAAGCTGGGGAAGAAGAGGAGAGAGACTGGGGAGGAAGGAGTCCTGTCTGCCTTGTATTTAGCTGTGGGAGCCCAGCAGAGGAGAGGAGCTGGCTGACAGCTGGCTTGGGCTCTGGGCTGCTCCTGTTCCCAATCTCCCACTCCCTGCACAGCACCTCTAATTAGTTATATGTGAGAGTTTAGAGGTTAGTATTGGCCCTAAACCAGGGAAAATAAACAAAGTTATTTGATCGGGTGCTTTAACCTTCAGTTCATGGTTGGTTTATGCCAGAGAAAGAAGTTGCTGTCACTTTCAAGAGGAAACATGAGCAACATATTAAGCAAGCTTCTGTCTCGCTATCTAGCTGTCACCTGGCATTTATTAATAAAGAACAAGTTTTTCGTCTTATGTGATTTTTCCCAGGGGCCTGGCCAGCTGGTTGGTAGTAGTTCCAGTTGCAGAAGTGTCTTTCTCTTGCCAGACAGATTAGTTCCTTCCCAGCATTTCTGGGCAACCACACAAGTTTATCTGACTGAGACTTTGACTGCGTCAATGCAGATATTAATGTTAGTCGGTGACGTGGTCAGACAGCCCCACCAAGCACCCAGGCTCTGGGCGGCTGGCAGGACCTTGCTCGGAACAGAAAAGGTCCTCACCTGACAGCTCTGGGGCAAGAGGGTGCTTTGCAACCATTCTTCTCCAGAAGATGCCATCCAAAGTGGAGCACTGGTGTGTCCATGCAGCTTGGTGGAAAGAGCCAGGAAGCACCATCACGTGAAGCCTCCCCATGAGGTGGTGTATCTACAGTGGCAGGCAGTTTGGGGTTGTGGGGCACTCCAAGTGGTTGCTAAGGTGCTGGTTTTCCAAACTAACAAATTGCAGAGCTTTCTGGGTTGAGCGACAGAAGCTGCTTCATCACAAGGATCAGTGTCCTGGAAACTGCCCTGTCCTAACCAGGCCATGAGAAATTCACTATTAAGATTCTCCCTTTGTGATACAGACATGTCAACAGTAACATGGACTAGACTTGGACCAGATGATTGTTGTAGGTCCCTTCCAACTGAAATAATCTATTCTATTCTAACATTCAGTTTTATCAAGTAGTGCAAGGCCTGAAACACACCACAATATAACCCAGCTATTGCTGATTCCTTTGGTATCACTAAGATGTAAAATTGAGGATCTCTATGCAAACAGCGGAATTCATCATAGGAAATTCATTGGATGGGTCAGTCCTTTCAGGTGACTTGGTGTTAGAGAGATACCAGGTATTTGCTTGTCCACTTTTATTTGGAGCTTAAGGCCAAGCAGCCCCAGGAGGAACAACAGCTTCACTGCATAACTTGCTGTTCCTTGGTGCCCCACAAGCCCACAAAGAGTAGGCAGAAACAATCATTGTCATCAGCTACTCCAGGTCAGAGCCCCCTCCCTGTCTTGAATTCATGTCCTGTTTTACACAGCAAGGACAAAGCAGCAAGGTATGCCCCAAACAGACCAAGGGTTTCTTCTCTCGTGGCCACCAGCAGTCCATTCCTGGAGTGATATGCCCCACAGCATGGACCAGAGGGACAGACTCAAACCCTACATGCCTATTTGGACAGAGGCACAAGTGACTTTGCCTTTCATACATTTACTGATGTGACCAGTTTGCTGACAGAGAGGCAAACAGATGTAACACCCTAAGGACCACATGGAGGAACTCAGCTGTCTGGACAGCAAAATTTGAGAAGTCAAGGACACAGGTCTCACCACATCTCATCAAATAGCCTTCTGAGGACATTCTCATGAGCAAGGTCCAACGGAGCCAGGATAGTTTTTGACATAGGGAGCCATGACTGGACGGCGTGCAGGGAAAGTCAGCCCTCAACTCTTACTGACTTTCAATCTAATTCAAACACATGATTATACTTCACACGTTCTGAAAGTCTCCCTTTTCCAGTACACTTAAAAAATAATAATTTTGCTGAACTGCTCAGAGCTGATTATGCCTTCTTATCAATAACATAGAAAAAAGTTGCGCACATTTTTATGTATACGCAGTACAAAATATCATCAAACAGATGTAGGTGTATAGATGCTATTTGTGAGATGCACCAGCTGGCTCTCCTGCCCTTCAAATGCAAGGTATCTTGCATTCTTCATAAAGGTTATGTATGTAACAGTTTGAAAGAAGAAATGTGATGTTTAAAGGTGAAAGCGGGCACGAAATAGTGGGATGGATTTTGAAACAGCATTTGAACTAGAGGGTTTTTTTTGAGACATGACAAGGAAGATTAATTGGCTTAAAATATAGTTTAGTTTTTTAAAAGAAGCTTACTGAGAGACTTCTCATACTATGATGAGTTGGGACAAGTTTTGAAAACCAAGAATGTTTGAGTTTCATCTTCAGACCATATCTATGCCTTAAGAAAGGCAATATTTTCAACAACTTATCTCTTCTTCAAGAGCCTAAGGTCCATTTTCAAAGGTGATCTAAACTTCTCCAAGGCTAACTGAGGCTAAGTAGTAATGAGAGTTGAATACTGAACAGTCTGTTTCACCTTTCAAAGCAGGACTTGGATACTTCCAAATATCCTTCTCATAGTCTCTATTGGCTTACATTGTTTCTGCTGCTTGGGCAGTACAAGGCTCTTGTAGACACATGAGTCGGTCCTACAGAGCTGAAAATGTGACACTTGTCTTCTGCAAGCTAGTAAATACAAGGGTTGTCTTATGCCCACACATCACACCCTAGATTTCAATGGAAACAACAGGAGGGTGCCAATGTTCCTCCAATAATTACTCTAGCAAGAGTAGGGCTTACGAATTAGTGTCTTGGTTGTCATTACAGTTGGTGCATAATTCTCATACCTTTTGTATGGCTATGTAAATAACTGCAGAGAAAAAATAAAAAACAAACAAGGGAAAAAAGAACAACTGCTTCAGTGCCTCCCTGGCTAGGTGACGGGACAACTGATACTAAGAAATAAAAGATATTACTGCTGATGATCCAAGGCATATTATAAATGTAGACTGCAATAAACAGGGAAAAAAATTAAAAGGCCACCTCTTGCATAGGTAGAAATTATAAAATCAGTCTATAAAGTAACCACTGTGTTTATATAGCTATACATCTCTCCTATGCAAGCAAGAGTGAGAGAAAAACTGTGACATCCAAGTCAGAGTTTAACACTGCAGTACACGGAGAAGCTGCCCAGGAGGGACCTGAGCGCTGCATGCTGCAGATGAACAAGAAAACTTTAGCAAGGGCGAGTCAGATCTCTGAAGCAAGGGTTTCCATTAATAAGTTCCCAGGAACTTCAAGCAATTTATCTCAGCTCAATGACAGGTTTATTCATTTATAATGTGTTAGAAACAAGGTGGTACTTGACAAATGATCAGAAAAAATCCTTTGTCTCTTAAGCTTTGCATATACATATCTGCTCTATGCTGCTTTCAGAAAATAACCAAGACAGACATTTTATCTGGGGAATAACACATTTTCTTGCATGTGGAGGTATGTCAGACTTCCATTTATCATAGTGTAAACAACATAGAAATCTCATTTGAAAGCCACTGCTTTCAGATGAGAATCTCTGCTATCTGCCAGGTGGCAATTTAAAAAATATTAAAAACTGGCAGGTCTCATCACTGGTGAATATTGGACAAATATATGGGGGCTACTTTAAGGGTTTCTTTCTTATTTGTATTTCAAGTTTTGCACTTCTAGTAATAATTTCCCTGAAAGCATTTTTTAGATGCAAGTAAATGTTCACAACTAAAATATCACAGAATCACTGAACAGCTGAGGTTGGCAGGGACCTCTTGAGATCATGTAGTCAAACTACCCAGCTCAAGCAGAGTCAGCTAGAGCAGGTTTCCCAGGACTGTGTCCAGTTGGGCTTTGGGTATCTCCAAGGATGGAGACTCCACAATCTCTATGGGAAACCTTGTGCCAGTGTTTGACCATTCTCATGCATACTGAGCAGAGGGGAAGTGTCCCCTCCCTTGACCTGTTGGCAACACTTCTCCTAATGCAGCCCAGGAGGCTGATGGCCTTTGCCACAATGGTGCATTGCTGGGTCATGGTCAACTGCTTGTCTACCAGGACATCCAGGTCATTCTCTGCAGAGCTGCTTTCCAGCTGGTGAGACTCCAGCATGTACTGGTGCATGGGGTTGTTCCTCCCCAGGTGTGAGACTTAGTGTTTCCCCTTGCTGAACTTCACAATTTTCCTCTCTACATGGTCTTTCAGACTGTTGAAGTCCCTCTGGATGACACCATAATGATCTGGTGTATCCCCCTAGTTTCATATCATCCTCAAACTTGCTGAGGATGAACTCTGTCCCATCTGCCAGGTCATTAATAAAGATGTTAAGCAGTACTTGCCCCAGTATTGAGCCCTGGGGTCCACCACTAGTAACTGGCCTCCAAGTGAACTTTGTGCAGCTGATCACTACTCTCTGGACACGGTCTTTCAGCTAGATTTCAATCCACCTCACTGACCACTTGCCTAATCTGTATTTTGTCAGTTTGTCTATGAGCGTGTTATGGGAGACACTGTCAAAAGCCTTGCTTCTTGTCAAGGTAAACAGTATCCACTTCTCTCTCTTCACCCACCAGGCTAGACATCTCATTGTAGAAGGCTGTCAAGTTGGTCACACATGATTTACCCTTTGTAAACTTACACTGACTACTCCTGATAATATTCTTGTCCTTCACGTGTTTGTAAATCATATCCAGGAGCATTTTCTCCTTCACCTTTGCAAGGACAGAAGTGAGGCCGACTATGGCTCCCTGGACCTTTCTTCATGCCCTTCTTGAAGGTAGGAGTGGAATTTGCTGTCTTCTAGTCTTCAGGAACATCTCCCAGTCACCATGGTGGCACTGTTGTGTCATCTGAAATTTAAAATCTGGACCTCTTGCTATCCTGATACCCCTGGATACACCGCACATCTCCCCAGGAAAGAAAGAGAAAGAACTGCCTTTTCAGAAAATGGTGTCTATCCCATTCTTTAGACAGGGACTGAAGTTTATCACCCTGGCTTGTTAGTTGTGGAAGAGTACCATTTTGATTTAAAATATTTCAGGTTTTTATATTTCTCCCCAAAGTTTCAATTTTCTGTGGCAACAAAATCTTTTTTTCCAAACCAGAAGTTAATCTGATAACAGAGAGATTTTACACTGCAGAGACACTCTGAAATCAGGAGAAAAATACATCAACACCGGTGAGACCACCAGCAATGACTAAAGTGCATTCATTGTTATACTATTCACTCCTTCAATAGCAACAACCTGCTGGTAGCGGCAGGGCCTAGGGGAAGGCTAGCCCACTGGCTCCATAAGATGTTTTCTTCTTCTGTGTTGTGTACAGTCAAAATACTGAAATCCCATCCATTCGCTCTGATACTTCCATATGTCCCACACAAGGGTTGAGTGACCTTTTGATACTGGTGGCAGCCAAGAAGGCAAACATCCTCCCCATATCCATCAGGCTCTAGGGGCAAAGAAAGACATGGGAAGAATGGGCAATTCTCTGCCATGGGACAAAGACCAAGGATCTACGTGAGCAGGCATAAATTTTGCTTGTCATCACTTTTCTACTGCATGGAAAATGCATTCAGACCTTAGAAAGAGCACTTTAAATATATGCATTATTAATAGAAAGCTAGCACACAGTAATAGCACTTTACGCTACAACTGTTGTCTGCAGATGGAGGAAAGAAGGCCACCAGAGAAGCACTAGCTCTCAATGAGAGGCATGAGTGATTATTATAAACTCATGAATAATTCCAGTTTTTATTTGAAAATTGCACTTGTATACACTTCTCTCCCAACACAGGCATTTTCAAAATGCACAAACTTACTGAGAATCCGTGTTTAGATTCTTTTCCCATTGCTTTTATTTAAAAGATGTGCTTAGGGACATGGTTTATTGGTGGAGTTGGCAGTGTTGGGTATATGGTTGGACCCTATGATCTTAAGGGTCTTTTCCAACCTAAATGATTCTATGGTTCTAAAACCAAAGTGGAAATGGTAACCTTTCCATATACCAGCCCACTTAAGCCTGAGTATACAAACCTGCAACAACCGTATCACAAGAAAGTTTCTCTCCTAAATTTTAGTGCTTCCAGACGAGGCGAGGAAGAGCAGGGCACAGATGAACTAAAAGAGTAAGGGAATTGCTTTTACATTAGTTCTACTTGTTATTTCAATTACATTTTAATCTACAGGGACTTAAAGAACGGTTTTATTCTACCCCAGCAAATTCCCAGATCCCAACATGAGTGCATAAGTGAAATAGCAGTTTTGCTTCAGTGGTGTGCTTCACAGAGGAGAAGCTGATGAAAAGCAGATAATATAGTAGTAAGTGAAGAGCTACACAAGCTGACCAGCCGTCTCAGCAAGCACTGTCCATGCTGGGAAGCTGGGGCACAGAGAAAGGCTGAGACCCACCCCATATAAAGCTGGGAATAGCTCCTGCTTTAGGTTCACACACTGACCAGTTACTGCTGCTTCTTCCAAGCCAGGCTTTTTCTGTACAGGCTCACCTGGCACTACATCTTTCAGCCCTTTTGTTTGCGCTGCATCACCTGTTGTTTCTGCCTGTAGATAGGGAATCACAAAGGCTGCTGTTATATGCAGCTGTGTGACTGGGTTTTGGGCATGATTCACCAGAAACCGGTATGTTTCCTCTCCCTCCTGCACCACCTAATATGTGATTCCACCATCTAGCCGCAAGGGCAGGGTGCTGCAGGGTGAAAACTGGATTTAAACTGTGATTGATACTTCGCAGGAGTATGCCACAGAGAAACTCTGGCTGAATCAGGCTGTAGAAGAGTAAAGATTTTTTCTCACCGAGATCAAGACTGTCCAAGGGAGCTCATGGCTTGAGTCATTTGACTCAAACAGTCATTTGACTATTTTTGGTTTTGATCATTAACTAGAAAAGCTGAAAAATCATACAGTCCACAAACCAACAGCTGTGCATCAGCCCTTCAGTCAAAGTGAATAGGCAAAAAACTATTTTGATTTGAATTTTTAGGTCAGGCTGTACCAGGACTTCATAAACTGCTCACAGGTGCTGAATTTTTTATAGTGGTATTTTCAAGAGAATGGTCATTAGGTTGCTCAGTGTTTGTTCTGGCAGATACTACGGTTTCCATGGCATGCAAGAGAGGAGAAGTTCATTGGAAACTTTTTTTTTTTTTAGGTATAAGGGAGATAAGGCCATTGTAATAACAATCCCCCATCTGCTCATCACAAGCCTCTATGCAAACGCATGTAGTGTGGGGAATAAACAAGAGGAGCTAGAGACGTGCGCACGCCTGCAGGACTATGATCTTATTGGCATCACAGAGACGTGGTGGGATGGCTCCTATGGCTGGAGGGTTGGAATAGAAGGATCCACGCTCTTTATGAAGGACAGAGAGGGGAAATGAGGAGGGGGGGGTCACCCTCTGTGTCAGTGACCAGCTGGAGCGCATGGAGCTCTGCCTGGGGATGGGTGAGGAACTAACAAACAGCTTATGGGTTAGAATTAAAGGGAGGGCAGGGACAGAAGACATTATAGTGGTTGTCTGATACAGGCTACCCGACCAGGAAGACTAAGCAGATGGGCCATCTATAGACAGATAAGAGGAACCTCATGTTCACAAGCCCTGGTCCTCATGGGGGACTTCAACCACCCCAATATCTGTTGGAGAGACAACACAGCAGAGCATAAAAAATCCAAGAGGTTCAAGGAATGTATTGATGACAACATCTTTCTCCAAGTGATAGAGGAGCCAACAAGAAGAGGTGCCATGTTGGACCTTGATCTCACCAGCAAAGAGAGGCTGGTAGGGAATGTGAAGCTCGAGGGAAGTCTGGGCTGCAGTGACCATGAAATGGTACATTTCAAGATCCTTAAGGCAGCAAGGACAGTGCACAGAAAGCTCTCTACCCCAGACTTCAGGAGAGCAGACTCTGACCTCTTCAGGGATCTGCTTGGTAGAGTAGCATGGAATAAAGCCCTGGAGGCAAGAGGGGCCCAAGAAAACTGGTTAATATTCAAAGTTCACCTCCTCCGAGCTCAAGAGCAATGCATCCCAACAAAGAGGAAGTAAGGCAGAAACACCAGGAGGACTGTGTGGGTGAACAAGAAGCTCCTGGACAACCTCAGACACGGAAAGAAAGCCTACAGGAGGTGGAAGCAAGGACAGGCAGCCTGGAAGGAATACAGAGAAATTGTCCAAGCATCCAGGGATCAGGTTAGGAAAGCCAAAGCCCTGGTATAATTAAATCTGTCCAGGGGCATCAAGGGCAACAAGAAAAGCCTCTATAGGTATGGCAGTGATAAAAGACAGACTAGCAACAATGAGGGCCCTCTCTGGAACGAAATGGGAAACCTGGTTACCCAGGATATGGAGAAGGCTGAGGTACTCAATGACTTCTTTGCCTCAATCTTCACCAACAAGTGGTCCAGCCACACCACCCAGGTAGCAGAAGGCAAGAGCAGGGACTGGGAAAAAGAAGAACCACCTACTGTAGGAGATCATGTTCAAGACCATCTAAGGAACACCTGAAGGTGCACAAGTTCATGGGACCTGATGAGATGCACCCCCAGGTCCTGAGGGAACTGGCAGATGAAGTGGCTAAGCCACTATTTAGCATTTTTGAGAACTTGTGGCAGTCCAGTGAAGTTCCCACTGACTGGAAAAGGGGAAACATAACCCCCATTTTTAAAAAGGGAAAATAGAAAGACCTAGGGGATTACAGGCCAGTCAGCCTTACTTCTGTGCCTGCACAATCATGGAGCAGATACTCCTGGAAATTTGCTAGGGCACATGGAAAATTAGGTGATTGGTGACAGCCAACATGGCTTCACTAAGGGAAAATTATGCCTGACAAATTTGGTGACCTTCTACAACAGGGTTACAGTGTTAATACATAAGGGAAGAGCAACTGACATCATCTACCTGGACTTCTGCAAAACATTTTACACTGTCCCACACAACATCCTTGTCCCTAAATCAGACAGACATGGATTTGATGGATGGACTGCTCAGTGGGTAAGCAATCGGCTGGATGTTTGCACTCAAAGAATGGAGAGCAGTGATGAGTGCTGTTCCTCAGGGGTCAGTGTTGGGACCAATGCTGTTTAACATCTTTGTCAGTGACATGGACAGACGGATTGAGTGCACCCTCAGCAAGTTTGATGATGACATCAAGCTGTGTCACAAGGTCAACATGCTGGAGGGAAGGGATGCCATCTAGAGGGACCTGGACAGGCTTGAGAGGTGGGTCTGTGCAAACCTCATGAAGTTCAACAAGATCAAGTGCAAAGTCCTGCACATGGGTTAGGGCAATCCCAAACACAGATCCAGGCTGGGTGATGAGTGGATTGAGAGCAGCCCTGCAGAGAAAGACTTGGAGACATTGGTGGATAAAAAACTGAATATAAGCCACCAGTGTGTACTCACAGACAATCGCATCCTGGGATTCATTGAGAGAAATGTGGCCAGCAGGTTGAGGGATGTTATTCTCCTCTGTGCTGATTTTGGCTGGGACAGAGTTAATTTTCCTCACAGCAGCTAGTATGGGACTATGATTTGGATCTGTGCTAGAAACAGTGTTGATAACACAGGGAAATTTTAGTAACTTCTGAGCAGCGCTTATACAGCGCCAAGGCCTTTGCTGCTCCTCAACCCACGCCACCAGAGAGTGGGCTGGGGGTGCACAAGAAGTCGGGAGGGGACATGGCTGGGATAGCTGATCCCGACTGACCAAAGGGATATTCCATACCATATGACATGCTCAGCCTATAAAGCTGGGGGAAGAAGAAGGAAGGGGGACACTTGGAGTGACGGTGTTTGTATTCCCAAGTCACTGTTACATGTGACAGAGTCCGGCTGTCCTGTAGAAGGCTGAGCATCTGCCTGCCCATGGGAAGGGGTGAATTAATTCCTTGTTTTGTTGTGCTTGTAAGCTCGGCTTTTGCTTTACTTATTCTCTGGAAGTGTCCAAGGCCAGGTTGGATGAGGCTTTGAGCAACCTGGTCTAGTGGAAGGTGTCCCTGCCCATGGCAGGGGGGTTGGAACTAGATGATCTGTAAGATCTCTTCCAACCCAAACCATTCTATGATTCTATGGCACCTTCTTTTCCTTCTTATGGATATTCAGAGCATTCCCTGCTGTATTAGCAATTCTTGATGTCTAGGAGGTATTTTCTTTGCAGAGGAATATTTATTTATTTATTTATGGAGCCATTCAAAGCTTTAGGCATGTACACAGCTTAATCTCTTAACATCTTGTCAAATGCAAGCAGAGGAAAAAAATCAAGGAGTTATAATGATGCCAAATTCTGCCCTCATTTGCTACTCATGCCTACAAGGAGAAGCAGTCCTGCTCATCTAATAGCAGAATGAGCCTCTCCTGGGCTTTGCTGCTCTGTCAACAGGGAAAGCAGCTGGCAACCTGCATGCTTTTCTGAGGAAAGAAAAAGCAAACATCCCGCCTTGAGCCGGTCTCATGGAGAGTCACGTAGTGCAACAATGTGCTGTGTTTTGTTTGTTTGTTTTCTAGTTTTCATTTGTGCATTGAGTTCCAATTTGTGTAACAACTGTTCATGCTCAGATCTGTTTTGCAAATCGTTGTGAAGTGAGCAATAATAGCAGATTTGTCTCAGCTGTTTTTTGTTGAGAGTAGCTGAATGCAAAACAGAGGGCTTTGGGAAGAAAAGATAAAACCGGAGGGCTGTTTAGAGCAGGTCCCTTGGAAACACTGCCAAACTGTGCAAAGAGTAACTCTCACGGAAGAGCCTGGTTTATGGCTGCATCTATCTAAAAAGAGTGGGAAACCAACTGTTGTAGTGGTGTAAAACATCTCCTGCAAACATGGTCATTACAAATCAAACCCACTCCCATCCCAGTATTAGCACCTAGAGCAAGAGCTGCTCCCAGCACCCAAAGGCAGGGCTCCTGTAGGACCTGAGCATCACTCAGGGCCAGGTAACAGCTTGCAGCCTGCAAATGAGCACCTCTCCAGCCTGAAAATGCGCAGTGCTCACCCCAGGACAGGGGGAGAGGCCAGTTCCCCTCACCTCTCCCAGACACAATATCATAAAGCGCATGGAACACAACACAAAAATGTGTTCCTCTCTCCCTGTTTTTTTCTTAACACCGTTTTCAAGGCTTCCTGCTTGCAAAATCATGACCAAGTCAGATGCCCTCCCCTAGAGATAACAGTGATTCTTTCATGATACCACAGCTGCAGGACATAGGGACCAACAGACACAGCCTCTCCAAAATAGTGATCTCAGGACAAATAACAGACTTGTTCTCCAATGTCTTCTGTCTGGAGCTAGGATTTCTTTGAGTTCAATTCTCAGAACAGTGAGAACCTCTCTCCCAAAACACAGCCAACAGAAACTGAGAGGCCACCTTTCCAATTAAAACACCTTAAAGGTCCTGCAATTAGTGAGCAGATTGATATTCAAATGCCCCCATGCTAATCTGGGCACTGAACTGTAGTGCCTGTATGTTCCCGTATTCCTCCAAGGTTAGTATATGAGGGCTGCTATAGAAAAGTCAGGAAATAAAGGGTCTTTCCAAGGGCAGCAGGCATACAATGCCATTACAGCTCTCATATTAACAGAGGTCTTGCACCTTTTCCCTTGCATTTCATTCACTGCTTGCAAGCACCAGTAAATGCCATCAAAACAAAATGATGAGAACAGCCTTTTATCCTCCAGCTTCTGTGGGGAGAGCACCCTCTGAAGCCTCAACTTCTGCAGCCAGTGCTTGACTTGCATTATTGAACAATCTCGCAAATGACTGCCAGCCAATGCACGACCCTGCTGCAGTATCAAGCTATTTCAGCTGCACAGAGCGTATATGTATTTACATAATAAATGAGACATACCAAAGCATAATATATTTATGCTATATCTCAAGCCACCTGCACATTATCATTCCAGTAGCCTCTCCAGCAGGAAATTAATTCCACATCTCCACAAAGCGGAAATACGACAAGTAATCGAAAAGCTACAAATGGATCACTGGGAACTCAAAGGTGTGGAGAATTGTTCCGCCAAAATTAAACCTCATATCTCTGGAAAAAAAGAGATATATCATTCTAGGATCTTTCAGCCAGGTTTAGGGGTTTTTTCGTGATTGTTCCTTGATCAAGGAACTGAAAGAAAGGCGTATTCCTCTGTGCGTGAGTGAGGAACTGCAAGGCAATCGAGATACCGTCCTGAGCTATAGTGGTATACATGCATATATGCATTTGTGTATTTGTATGTATATGTGTGTGTGTATAGATACATAGAGGAATGCTTAGATATCAACCAAAGTGATAAAAAAGTCAGAAATACCCTTTGGGAAATTTGAACTCACAGAAGAGAGCTGTTCTGTCTTCATCTCATGTTCTCTTTGAAATGTCAGGACTGGCCTACCTTGACCTCTGTATATTATACATTCACTTTTTTGAATGTCAAGAACACAGGAGAAATAAATGCTGCATTAATATTAATATCCTCCTTCTCGAGCCAGCCCAGGCAGCAAAGGAGCACAGTGCTAGTGCAGGGAGCATACTAACCCGCCGGCTTGTTCATTTGGGAGCTCAGGTTCAAAGCCAAAGCCAAAGGCTACACTGCACTGCGCATTGCTCTCTGGCTGATCTCCTCCAGAGATGACTGCTCCAGCAGTGCCCCGAGCCCACCCCAGGTGTGGGGAGTACACATCCTACAGCTGCCTGTGTCCTGGCCAAGCCTGTCTGCGTCCAGGTCGGCAGCCGGGCAGCATCGCACCAGCACCTCTCCATCTCTGCCCTATGACCTCGCCACCTCGTTGGGCAGGAGGGTTGTCAAAAAGCCAGGGAAAGTGAGAAGTTTCACCTCGCTTTTTTTAAAATCATCTGTCAATGGAATCCATCCCCTGCCAAGCAAAGAGCTCTTGAAAGAATAAAAAATAGGTCTTCACTCTCAATGCAGAAAAAATATCCCTGCTATTACTTCTAAATCTGAGATTAAAACATCACAATATTATAACAGCCAAGCAAGCCACTGACACTGCAGCCTCTCCTTCTGATCAGGTCTTCCCTTATTTTTTAAATGATCACGTTTGCTCAGCTAAACCCATGTATAGCCAAAACATTTTCCCTTAATATCAACATCTGGGTTTTCAGGAAGATTGATAAACAGTGGTTATGTACAATAAAATCAATGAAATCCAATTATTTTCTCCAATGCCTGTCATTAATAAGCATTTCACCCTGTTGCAGCCTTGTAAATCTCTTGCAGAGAGGAAAGCTGCACTGGAGTTGACACGAGCAAGGACTGCAGCCATCCAGCCCCCATCCAGTCCCTGTGCTTCCCATTTATTTCCCCATCACCATCACCAAAGCACCAGATGGAAGCATAGGATGTACAAAGCCTGTGTTGGACCTAAATACTTGATAAATACTAGAATATCAGTGAAAACATGATGACTTCTGCTCCTTCCCCCAAAACATCCACATCAGAAGTCCCAGGTGCCCTACTATCCCACTAAGAGCATCCTCACTTCAACTATATTTAAGTGTTCAGCTAACTAGAACTGACCAAGTCTACAAAAATCCCTCTTTGTCCTTGTCTTGTCTATGGAGTGAAGCTTCAATTCGCCTCCACAGCTTCCATCCCCAGCCTGCTTTTGGGTGGCCACTGCTTCCAGCATGGCCTTTGCCTTGGTAGATATCCATGCCCAGTCTGCAAGCTCTGTACTGCACAGCACCAAGCACGTTCTTGGTGCTTAACGAATGCTAATTAATGGGACGTAGAATGGCACAGCAATTAAAATGAGGTATTTGCTCTGACTAAAGAGTGATTAAAATCTTAGACTGATGTGAGTGTTGTGCTATGTTAGCAGTATGTTGTGTGGCAGATAGACACACACACAAACAACACCCTGTCGGAATACCAATAAGTCCTTCTGAATGTAATTCATTAAAAAGACAATGTTCTAAATTCCATACAACTAATGTTACAGTTAAAATACTTGAATAGATCTCATTGTAAATTCCATAGCCAAGTGCTCTTTGATGCCTATGTACTCAGAGAAAATAGAGCTGGAGACAAATCCACCTAAGATCTTTTAGATCTTTAGCTGAGAAGAACCAAAGTGAGAGAGAGAACGGAGGATCTACCTTCAAAGCCAGGAATACACTGTGCCCAGTGGGAGTTGGTGTCGATTACATCAAGTGTGTTTTCACATTTTTTATATTTGGCTCCCAAAGGGTGGAAGTTGGTAGGATTTCCTAGTATCATGTTGAAGTTAACTCCCATTAGCATCCAAGTCAGGCACTGGAGCACAGATAGGAATCCCACCAGGTCCTGTTTGCTCTCTGTATAACTTTAAAATTTAGTTCTTAGTAAAAAACTGATCGCATTCCCCCCATAGCTGTGTTGAATGATAACTACCACAAGGAGATGCTGGTCACCACTGCCACTGGAGCCTTTTCACTTGCTAGACCTACTGCACAAGTGATTTTTTTGGCCACAGGTTGCAGGCCAACCCCACGAGCTGCTCTGGCAGCCTGTCTGAAGCTGGAGGAATCTCCAGAGGAAGAGATGTGACACCTCCAGGCTGCCCAGCCACAGTGCAAAGAGGACACAGACATAGCTACCACCTCCATGAGAGAGAGAGAGGCATCCCTCCTGAACAGTCCACCTCCAAAGCAGTTGTACAGCAGAAAGCAACAACCCCAGGCCACACAGCTCTCCCTTTTCAAAGACATATTATCCAGCCATATTTAACCAGATTCATGAGATGGGTTAACATAGAGTCTTCGACTCTATTTAGGCTGTGAACACTTTGGGTAGAAAAATCCCCCTTTTTGTTTAAAGGTGCATCTGCCTGCCCAGCACAGCAATGCCATGTCCTGGTGGGACCATCCCAGCAGAGCCCCAACACAGCTCCAGCAATCAGTGCCAGGAGCAGCTGTGGACCTCAGCTGCAGGATGAGCCAATGTCATGGGACAGGAGGAGAGATGAGGACAAGTGCTGGCCAGGATGAACAGCCAGGGACAACATGACATATTTTATCTGCCACCATTAAGCTACGTGGGGGATGGCACTGTATAAAGAATCACTGTTTCCCAGGAAGAGCTCCCATTTGATATTTTCCATGAAAAAAGTTTCTGAAAGATTCAAAATCAAAATTCGTTGTCTTGTTTCGTCTCCAGCCACACTTTTCCTACTGCACTGACAATAGAACAGAGCAGAACAGGACAGGGTGGAATATATTTTTCACCTTATCAGGTGAAATAGCCTGACATTCATGGCACAGCTTGACACCACTGAAATGCTGCATTTCAAGAAATCTGTCTGATGTTTCTCACCAGAAATATTTCAGCTTTTATGTTCCTCAAAACATTCAAAATTCCAGCGTTTCACCCCAATTAAGAACAGAGACAAATTTCATGATGCTGGAAAGTCTTGCAATACTTACCATTTCAGTGGGCTGCAGTTAAACTGATGGGTTTTTGTAATACCACGCCCAACATCTAACTCTATCATTCTTATAACTGGAAAATTTCAACAATAGTTTTAAATACAAAAATCAAAACTGACTACTGGCAAATCTGAACAGGGTTTTCTTTGGGGTTGTGAGTTTCATGTGATGCTTCCAGAAATAAAAGACATATTGTATATCAAATTTATAAAACAAAAAAAAACTAAACCAACAAAACAAGAGATATGCAATATTCACCTTGCTCTAGTCATCACAAACTATTTCCAAACTCATCAGCCACATGCCTTTGTCTACCCCATTTGTAGGCGTAATGCTTTGTCAATGCTAGTTTTACATTAACAGATAATAATGGGGTTTTTTTCTCTCATTTTCAAATTGACCCAAGAACTTCAATATCTTCACAGGTTACTTGAAATGACTGTTCAAGTCAGCTCACATTTCTCACACATTTAGTCACAGTTATTGAACTTGTCAGCTGAATTTTTCAATTTGGTATCGGAGAAAACCAAATTGCAATTGACAGGAAACATCCTGCTCCAATCACACAAAATGCCAAAGGTTATAACAGGGGACACCCTGGGGGGGTTGGAGGGATAAAAAAGGGGAAAATGGGTTGTCATTATGTTTACAGGCAGTCCTGAGAAAAAAGAAAACAGTCTGCTGCTGCTTTTTGATGTTCATACCGAGTATTTCCTTGGCTGAACCTTTGTTAGTCAAGCACGATAAGGCTGCAGGTTTTCTTTGGTCTAACCACATTTTCTATTACATTTGGAAGACTTAATTCTGGGCCTTGAGTCTGTGCTTTTTAGACTACTTAGTTTTGCATCTGTTTGGCCTATTTGTTGGAGATGTAAGATGATTGACAGCAGTCATTCAATTACAGTCAAAGTCTTAAAAAAAGAGAATAAATGTTTAACCATTAGTCTAATAATTAAAGCACACATTATAGTGGCTACTGTACATTTAATAAACAATGGAACTTCCAGCAGGAAAAAATGGTAAGACGAGAGCTGAGCTTCATGCACAGCTTTTAAAATAAAATTATTGGGTGTAAGACTTGTATATGCTTTTGTGTTCAGCTGCTCATTCATTTATTGAGCTGACTCTGACGGATGGATGGCCACACAGAAGATGTACAAAGCAATGTCAGAGTCTGTACAATAATTTTTAAATCACATGGTGTCACAGAGAACCATCTCTATTACAAAGGCTCTCTGCAGAATGATGACAGTCCTGAAGAGGATACTGTAATACTGAGCCTGTCATGAGCAAAGCAGCTTCAGGTTTCTTCCTCTCCTTTTTTCCTGCCAGTCACTTAATTGAAAGCACCAACCTTTGGAGACTGGCAGCAGTGTCCTAGGGAGAGCAGGATGATGACATAAGTTCAATAACCAGGGATTGTCTCCCAGAGATCAAATAAAAGCCTGAAAGAGTTTCTCACACAGAGTTGGCCAGGTCAAGATTAGTCATTAGGCTTTCTTGCTGTCTTGGACTTTGAAGATCATAACCTTGCTGCTCTCCCAGAACAGTCAGTCAAAAGAAAATAGCTACCACACTGTGGCAAATCTTTAGGTTGCTGCAGGTATAGTCTCCCTCTTATGTGGCCTTCACCAAGACCCTTATAGAGCTCTGTTCCAGCTCCATCAGCAGGGAGCAGGAGTAGTAACCCCACACAAGTCAATAAATTAATCCTGGAATGCAATGGCTGAGTCAGATGTGTACATTTCTTCATTGATATTGACTGCAGAAAACCTAAAGATAGTGAGTAATAAATTCCAGGATCTCCTGGCAGCAGTGTCTCGAGCAGTTCAGCCTGTGCACCTCAGGACTGATTTGAAGCTTCACCACTACGTACACAGCTCTTTCCCACTCTCTCCTGCTGCCTGACAGTGGGGACAGGGGAAAAACAGCTTGGGGGTTACCCCTGCTGCTCCCCAGGTTTCAGAGGTGACCTGAGCAGGAGAACTAATGGTCACTGTTAGAAGACAGAGAATGAGGGGTGTTTCAGCCACCACCAAAAACCCAGCCTTTGCTCCTCCACTTCTGAGCTAAAGTCTCAGCATCTTATTATTGTAAACACTTCTCCAGAGGATTTAGTTTCATGGTACCCCAATGTGTAGCAGTATGGGGGGGATGCCACGGAGGGAGCACATGGGTGTATGCCATGGACTGAATTCCCTCAAGGAGGGCTTAGAGCTAACGTCTTTGATGAGGAGATTTATTCATGCACGGGATGCAGCCAGTCTCCTCAGCTTCCATCTATTTTCTTGTAATTACAGGGACATATGGTTGTGTTTCATAATTAATTTCCACAAATTAGGGGCGTTCAGAGTTGGCTGCTTAGAAGAAAACAATCAGGGTCTTATGTGAGTTTGCATTTCTATTCATTTATTTACAAATACTTGTAAATTGATTGTTCCAATAGCAACAAGAGGACTTTATATCTTCAAAACCCATTGTCCCTGGGGATGCCAGAGCCCTCTGTGAATCTAAACAAAATTCATTTCCCAACACCATTCCATGGCCAGAATATAATTTTTCTACAGTTGGGGAGACTAAGACACAAAAATTGAGTGTTTTGATTCAGCCTTGTAATACGAACTCTAGCAGGGAAAATTGAAGTCAAAATGGTTTTGCCAGAAGAGGAGAATCCATAAGAATGATAAAAATATGAACAATACTTCGATTCTCCTTTTTAAATCACAAAGATACTTTTCCTGCTAACATATTACATAAACATAATAGCATCAGGCTTTTCACTACGAAGAAGTACTGTATGCATAGTTGTAACTACTTGGATTTATGGAGGATCAGTGATTAGCCCTTCCCAAGTAACAGAAATCCTGGAAAAGCTTACAGATGTCTTAGGCCATGAAGGTTTGCTTTGGTTTTGTTTTGTTTTTTCTTCAAGTATACGTCATTTAGGGATATTAATGATTTAGTGCATGATACATAGAAATAAATCTGAAAATAACAGGAAGGAATTAAGAGGTCCTGAAATTTCCCTGAACACTCAGAAGAATTCCTGGAGAATTAATAATAATTCCCCAGGTAATCAGTCTTCCATTACCTTCCAAATTTAATTACTACCTTGGTTGTAGCACTGGAAAAACAAACAGTAGTGAAAAAAACCTTCCCGGTCAATAAATTGTTTCTATATCTGACTTGCAAGATTATTAGATAAATTTTTCTTTTTGATATAGGGACTGAATAAAATAGCCCTACACATTGCTACTTTTCAGTGGCTTCCCACATATCTCTTCAGTTTCAAACAGAATATTCTGCTTTCGTGCCTTAGCATTCAAATATATTCTCAACTATCATTAAAGGAAATAGTGCTGCAGAAAAAGGGAAAAAAAAATCTGATCCAGGGAACTAACAAAACCTTATTTTAATTATTGTTGAATTCAAAGAAAATTCCAGAATTTTTAAAGATGTGAGGTTTTCCCCTCTCCATACAGCCAAATATTTAGTACAATTAGCAGCCAAAGGAATTATTCAGGAAAAATAACCAAAAAAAAAATGAATCAACAATACTCTAGGAAGATATTTAAATAAATATATAAAGCAGATTATCTTACTCTATTAATTTATTTAGAAGAAAAATCCAGTGGAATTTTTTTGGCATTTCCTGATGATTGTCCTTGATAATACAAATATTAAAGGGATAATTGCACTTAATATTCTCTGCAGAATCATAGGAAAATTCAAGCTGGAAGAGACCCCTAGAGATCTGCAGTCCAACCTCCCACTCAGACCAGGACTGGCTTCAAAGTCCTTCATGTTTAAAGTTTTCTTGCCTTACATATCAGCTCTGGACCAATAACAGATAACTGTGATTCTTAGCCTGTAACATGTTGAGCAAAACCAGAGTGGCCAAAGATGCCATTCTGGGGCAGTCTCCTCCATTACAATCTGAAGGTAGACTGAATAAATCCATCCTAAGCATGAATTTTGCTCTTCCCTGTGGGACCTCCAGGAAATGGTCTCAGTGGGTGCAGTCTGAGCCTGCCCACGAGCTCTGGAGACCCACCTTGACCCTGCTGGATAGCCATGGGGCACACGCAGGCCACATAGGACCCATAGCAGCCCAAGGCACCACCAGCCCAAGCCATCACCAGCTACCCTGAACCCAGCTAACCCAAGAACATGTCAGGCTCAACATACAGGCACGATAACAAGCAGCAGCGAGCCAGGGGACCCAACGTGGGTGTGCCTGCTCCCAGATCTGCTCTTCACCCCTCTGTGGGAACACAGCCGTGGAATCATGGGCCAGTGCTCCTTGAGGCAAAACTTCACCCTCACTGGCTGTCTGAATTACATCCAGGCCTACTAAATCCAAAATATTGTTCTTAACACTGCGGCGGAGTGAAATGATGCAGGCAGTATTACAGAGGCAAGACTAACAGTATTAGATCTTCCCGTCTCCAGTGGGATTTATTATGGTCATTTACTCTGATCCTTTTGAGCCCAACTCTAATTTTCTCCTTCCTGCAGCTAAACAACCTGCACTCCCCCAGCACGTGCAGAAACACATTTTCAGAAGCAGTGAGTACCATGTAAGCCAAGCAATTCCAGCACTAGTATCAGAAGGGGATTATGTAGCTACACAGAAAACAGCCTAATAGAAATTTAATTCTGCTGTTTTAAGGATTTGCAAAGATCATTTTTTCATGGAGGAAAACAACATCAGAGAGTAAAACCATGAGTGGTTGAGTGTGATGGCTTAAGTACGTCCCTCCCTTTTGCTCTAACAGATGTGACTTGGAAATTTCAAACACCTCTCCCCGCGCTGCAGCTTTCTCCTGACTCCCAACAAGGCTGTGCAGGTAAGCAAACACAGAGGAAATAATGACAAGATGGAAAAGTAAATGAGGGAGAGAGGATCCCACGTTATGTAACATTGCATTTAGAGGATTAATTGGGACAGGCTGATAAGGATGAATTGAATGTGTGAGAGCTACAGTTGTTTTAATTGAGCAGCTTTTCTCCAGGGAAGAGAGCTAAGTTTAAACCATCTGTCCAATTTCAGTGTCATTTGCCAAGGAAATGATTAAATATTTTAAGATTAAATCAAAACTCTGGGAATCAAGGCAGAAGCCTAGAAATAAATGATCTGGGGGTTTGTTTTACATGCAGTAATATGAAGTTGAAGGTTGGTGAATTTTAAGTACCATTTCTCTCTGCCACGTACACGCACACACATGCACGCTTGTCTACAGCAGCTAAGTGAAAAATTGAGACACAAGGCACTTTGCAGCATCTGAATGAGCCAAAGGCCAGTGTGCAACAAGGGACCAGAAAAAAAAAAAAAAAAAAAAACAAAAAAAAAAAACAGTGAGAAAGGCTGGGACAGCATCTGCCATGCAGGGAGAACTCAAAAAGGCACCTGGGGTGAGGGGTCCTCTCACGGGTACTTTAATGACAGCCTCAGCAGGAGAGTGAACATGGCAGCACTAACCCCACAAAGTAATTTTCTATGTGGCTAAGAGCATTTCTGAAGTCTAATAAAGCAACTGAGTTACAGCTACTAATCACAAAGCTAGTTTGTGGGAAAAAGCAAGATTTGTTGCCCCAAGGCAATGGAGGAAATAAGGGAATTCAGATAATGGCTCATATGCAAAGTAACTCTTTCACTGCCCCCATGTGTTGTACTTGCCCCGGGGTGCCCATCCACCCCCTTGTGTCGGGCTGTGATGTGCTGACCAAGGCAAGGGGGACATGGGGGTACAGCAGAACAGAGCTACTGTGTCTGCAAGTCCCCTAGCATCTGCCGGGGTAAGCAAGGTGGCCAGACATGGTGCTTCCCTGCCTGTTGGGGCATGGTAGAAAGATTTTCCCTTTGTCACCTTATATCTGAAAAGCACCCAGCAGTCAGGACTGGAAGTAGGCTGGTTGAAAGGATTTCCTGCACAGAGTGCAGAAAGATTTGTCTGGAAAATCACGTAGCTACCCTGAAAAATACAGCACATTTCATTTAAACACAGCAGTCATACTGTGCCCATTGCTGAATGGTCCTGGTGAGAGCTTTGTTATGATTCAATTTCAGATTAAGAAGCCTAAATTTTAGATGTCTACATTTACACTGAGTGTATAAACTCCCATCGCAGTCAGTTGAGTTTTAGGGATCATTTCGGTTCTGTAATCAGAGTTGCTGAGTGCCATTTGAGAAACCTCAGGGTATCTGCAGAGGGCTGGTGGATACGCCACAATGTTTACAGAAACCTGTATTCTTCTAGAGATGCCCTGGCACCTCCTAGGACCTCTGAAATGGTGAAAGGTGCCTGTGTTTAGAACACTGCATCCCACCCCTAGTCAATGTAGTCTATGTGGCCTAAGGAGTGATTCTGCTGAGCAGCCAGCTTACCCTGCTTTAAGATGAGTAACATCATTCTCCAGGCTCCATTGACCTGATCTCCACTGACTAATGACTTTAGCTACCAAGTGTACATGTAGGCATCTACATGTAGTCACCTAAACTTAGGGGTCTTACTCTTGACCTGAATCCTACACCTTGTATCTATTTTCTAGAGATCCTCCTTTTCAGTTTCAAAATGCCTGTTGTATCACCCAAAAATCACTGCCAGCCCTTTGATCCTAAATGCAGCTCCTTAACGATGGCCATGAGGAAAGTAGCTTGTCTCTCTACATACTTGTCTTTGATGTTCTGGCCAGTTTTAGAGATGGGAAAAGAGCAGGCGCGTCTTCAGGACAGCACAGACTTCCCTGCTACACCTCTGAGCACCGGAGCTCAGCTAGAACTGTTGCTCAGCTAAGCAGATGATATCCCAGTGCCCTAACACCATTGCTGGCAGCAGGACACCAGCCCACGGTGTCACCTTTTCCATATAGAACTTCATCTTTCTCCTGAACTGCTCCACCTGCAATAAGTAAAGCCCTGTGCTCTCCCTTGTCGCACCAGGTTAGACATTACAGCTTAATAGAGACAGACTTTATCTGTACCTCAGGAATGCTTAGGACACCCTCATCATGGGTGAACAGAAAGCCACTGTGGTTGCATTGCTATTTAATCAGAGGCCATGTGATGGCAGAGATTTTTCCATAAAGCCTCACGTTGCAGCTCCAAGTGCTGAAGGGAGTTGCTTTTATTCCTTGTTATTATAAAGGATGTTTCTACCTTTTCTGCCTATGGAAGAAACCTGGACAGCATGAGCAAAGCAAAACAAACCAACGAACACAAGGTGAACATCATTATTATCTTCCCCTAAAATCTGATGGCTTTTAACCCAAACTCATAACAGACCAAGAATTCTTGCTCCTGGCAATGTTGTAGGAGGGGGATTAATCTCAGATTTATCTGGCATTTGCATAACCTGTCACTGAGAGCTCCTTTCACTGGCAATTAAGAGAAACAGGCACCTTCAGAGAGAGACTCATCTCAGATAGGTGTCTAAGATATCATGTTCATGAATAAAAAACTTGACTAACTCTGGGCCAAGAACAAATCATGTCTTTGCTGATCATTGCTGCAAACTGATAACAGATTTTTTTTGGATATGTCAATTAATCGGGTTTTAAGACATAAACGTTACTTGGATAGGACAACAAACTCCTTAACCTCATTAGTTACAGACTTTTCTAATTTCTGTTTTTATCTTCCCTCAACAACTGGTTGTGTTTGCTAATGTCCAGCTAATTATTTCCATCAGCTTCCCTTTCACCCTTGTTAAATATTGATTTGTTTAGAGAAGTTTTCACACCACCTCTTAATCAGAACTAGTTACCAAACTCTTTTTTACCAGTGAGCAAATTAGGTTTTTTGTTTAACCATCCAAATAATCTTTTCACATTATTTTTGCTTCTTTGAAAAACAGCCATTTATCAAGTACCCACAATATACATCTACTTTTTGGACTTTGCTCCTGCTTGCACAAAATATGTCTAACTGGGACATGAACACTTGCACCCAGGAAAAAACTCAGTGTCTGTTCAGTGGTGAGTTTCTCTACCCTTAAAACAACTCTACTATTGACCTTCTCCATAGAACGAATAAAAGACTGACCTTCTTCTATGGAAGGAGTATTTTTAACTTATAAAAGTATACTGTAAAATTTTATAATGTGTCATAATTTTCAGGACTGCCAGGGCTATTTTATTACTAGCAGCATGAATTCTTGAGCATCTTGACTGGAAAAGTGAGGCATAGAGAGTACAGCTGAGATAACCAAATTCTTAACATAGCTGACTATGAAGAAAATACATTTGCAAAAATACATTTGCAAATACAGGAATTTTTCATGTAAGAATATCTAATATTTTTCCTTTCTTATGAAAAAAAAAAAAAAAAGGCATTCTTTTGTATGCTGGAAAACATTCTTCCTGATAGAGAAGTCCTTTAACCATTGAATTTTTCTTGACTTTTGACAATATTATTTATTTCTAGCCCAGACTTTCAATTTAATGAAGGAAACAAAGGCTGTATTTCTTCCTGCTAAATTTAAAGTAAATGAAAAATGTTCTGATGAAAGCAATCTTCATAGAATTATAGATTATATTTTCTTCTGCCATTGCAAAATGTGTTGAAAAATACAGTCTAAAATAAGCCAGGCACAACCAGTGCATGTGCCTATTTTAAAACAGGATTATTGGATATTTTTTTCTCTGTTAGGTTATACTTTCTACTCAAAACAGTAGCTTGTCCAGGCTAAGATTAAATTTTTGTTAGAGCTATTTCAGAGGAAAACTATAGAAAAAGAAAGAAAGATACAACTGAACTAGATTTTGCACTTCTTTTCCCAGTAATTTCTGTTTTATCCTTAGAAACTTTGTTGTTGGAAGACAACAAAACAAGAGAAACTCTATGATTGTGGGGAGACCCCCCCAAACTGTTGGCCACTGAGAGCACCAAAGTGAAAACACAAACCCTGGTACAGTCAGTGAGGACCAAGAAGATGCCTGCAAGCTTTCCATCAGAGCAAGGGACAGGACCATGTCCTTGGTGGTGAGGTCTAGGGGGAACAGGCACCTCTCCCAGCTCTTTCTCATGAGCCACAACCTTCACTTTTTGTACCAGTCCTTCTTAATTAATTACAGACTGTTCCAGGATGGACCACAACTGGATAGAGGGTGTAGGAAGGCCACAGCAAAGGAAAATAAAAGAGAACTGAGAGCCCAAGACTCGCAAAACCATCTTACCAATCACTGAAAAGCCATGTTTTACATAGTTGGCTTGATTGATTGTTTTAATTCACTTTTCCAGCTCCAGCTGCAAATACCTTCAGGGCATAGTTGGTGGAAAACTTCTCAACCCCGCCAGACCTCCCTAGGACATTGTGCCAGGCAGCCACACAAAGAAAAATGGGGCTATAGCTGGCGTTTGACAATACACCACCCATTGGCTGCTACATGAGATGCTGCCAAGAAAAATCCAAAGCCCTTTCATTTCTCTATGGTAGAAGAGAAGCTGCCAGTCAGCAGAAACAAGACTGGGAAGCATAGGCTCAGGGCTCCAGCATAACAGCCCTGCACTATAAGCTGAGTTCACTAGTCCCGTGGCACAGGGATTTCATTGAAATAGCCTTTCTGGATGACTAACAGCACTAAGAAGGGGAAGGAGCAACATTATCTCCTAGCAGCTCAACTGGAGAGCAGCTTCCCTGTCTCCTGCTGCAGCAGCTGGAGACCATGCGTCTGTGGACCCCAGGCCAGGCTCCACCAGCATCTCCAAGAAGGGTTTGGCCATGAAGCTCTGGGTGCAGCTTTCTGCTAAATTCCTTCTCCTTGGACTAATCCTCTGTCAACCAGAAGCACACACAAATCCTACAACATCCTCTCATTGCATGTCAGGTTATACCATATAAGACCACAGATGAATCAGTCCTGGCATGGAAGGATCACAGACAGCACAGACCACCTAAATAAGGCTGATGCACTGCCTGCTTTCACTTGCTAAAGTAGGTGAAGCATCTTTTCTCCCAAGGCAAGAGGGGATTCACGACTATGAAATTTGTGGTGTTGCTGGTGTTACTGCGTGTGTGTCAAATAGGCCAAACTCCTCAGATCTTATTCTTCTGTAGTGCAAATGTGTGGGTTTGTAATTTGTGCACATCATTGTAGAACTGCAGGTTAAACAACTGAAGCGAACTCAAACTGAGGAGCTCTGAAACTGTGCCACGGAAGGATCTGCACCAGATGAGACACTTCACGGCACTCTGCAAGCACCAACCTCTGCTGGCACAAGCACACAGGGATCGCACTGCAGCTCACCAAAACACCTCCCCACCTCCCCCCTGCTGGTAAGTACCTCTGTGTTGCTGAACTAAGATCACTTTTGACCTGAGAATGACATGCTTTATCTATTTCTATAACCCCCACCCCCTTTCACTTCAGCAGCATTCAGGCAAGACATATACTTTTTCAGCTTTTTAAGTCCTGACTGAAAATCATGAAAGGTTTTGCTAACCCAAGAAGTGGCAGGGGAAGGGGTATGCAGACAGGAAAATAATTTTAGTACAGAGAAGTTCTTCATGACTTCAAGACAAAAAATGGTCAGGGAAATGCATAAGACTGAAAAAGAGACAAAACCGATGTAACAGTCTTGAAAGAAAAGTAGAAACGGAGGCAAAAACTTAACATGGGGAAGTTGTAAGTCTGGGAATTAGCAACTGTGACTGAATCTCAACACTGAGAGACACTTTTGCTGGAGAAACTGAGACAGAAATAAGTACTGTAACTTAATTTCAGCACCCCAGAAAGCCAGTGGCAGAATCAGGACTAAATCTCCCTAGTCAAAATCCACTGCCTTTCACAGTGAGCCTGCTGCATTTAGAAGGTGAACTCCACTTCCTCGTACTCCGGCCCAAAACAGAGAGGGATAAGACTGCCTTAATTGAAATCAGGGAATATTTTATCACTAACTTCAGTAGGGGCCCAACACCATCCCTAACATTTGCCTTGATGACAATAGATCCCCACTTGATCAGCTCATCCTACCAAATCGTTGTGCCCCAATTGAACACATCATCAGAGGAGGACCCTCAAAATCCATTTTGTACAAGAACTGGTGTCTGCTGCCTCCCTCAAGTAGTTAATATATCTGCTATCGGGGATGTCTGAAAGGAAGGAGGTCTTCCCCCTCCAGGAAAGAAGAGGTATGACTGAGGTGCCTTGCTAAAGGTACAAAACACACCCAAGGTTGTACCAAAATTACAATCTCATCCATGTCTTCCAAAAACCTGCAAGTGAAACGGATATGAAAATGATTCCCTCTTCCCTCAATATTCGGGAGGAACATTGTTGCTGAGAACAACCTTTAGCAATATTACTTTAAATAAAAGAGATTGGGCAAATGACAATTATAATAAAAAAAAAATAATCAGCATATAATGATCCCTTTTATGTCCTTTTTTTTTGGAGTAATGTTTTATGTGATGGGTTTGAAACTAAATCTAGAGTGTGTGTCTCATGCATTGGATGGGCTAACTATAAGATGCCAAGACACCTGAAAGTCAGAAATGTAGGTGATGTTGATAACATCTTCATATAGTGCAATAATAGCGTTCAGTCACTCAAGGTCTTTCATTTTTGGAACTGCCCCATATGAGCGTGACATTCATTAGTTCAAATCTGTATCATGCTACAGCAGTTTGAAGAAAAAAAAGTCACTAGGAAGGGTATTAAAAATTGCATGAAGGAGTCTTTCCCTTGGGCATTTCTTTTCAAGGTCAGAAATCCTCGTTCTTGTTTCTTCTGCTGACATAAAAACATTCTGAGAGATGACGTGACATGAAGACCCACAACTAATCATGCTCTTTAATTTTGAAAAACCTTCATCTTCACACAGTGTTTCAAATATGACTTTGTTTGATCTCCATGAAATTAAAAAAAAAAAAAATGTGCCTTGTTCCCTGGCATGCCTGATGTAGGATGTACACATAGAAAACTGCACAAGGATCGACAGAGACTCATGAATAAAAATTGCTCCAAATCCTCCTTCGCCCAAACCAGAAGAAAACATTTATGACAGTTGAAAGGCATGATGAGGGTTGCGTCTCTCAGCTTTTCTCTTATTGACCTCTGCCTGCAGCAAAACAAAGTTCACTCAGTCTGTGGTGAGCGACCCGGTCCCCCCGGGAGGCTCCCTTGCAGGAACAGATCCCAGGGAACACGTGCTGCTTGGAGCAGGCATTCCACTCTCCACCCCAAATCCCCAGCCCCTGCTTCCCCCATCACCCAGCCCCTGAAGGCCCCAAACTAGCATTTTACAGCATCCATACCTGAAGATTACTGGCAACATCAAGAGGAGAAACATGCTTGTTTAGGTTCCTCTGTTGGATAAAGAATAGCTATTCCCAACATGCCACAAGACTTTCAAAAGTCAAGACTTTCAAAATTCTGTAAAAATACAGTTTATAGAGCTGTGTAGGGGCAATTGTATCAGCATTAAAAGCAGAGCTTGTCAATATTTTATGATTTTCCTTTCCTCTCACCTCCAGCCTTTTTTACAGGGGCGGGAAAAAAAAGGGCCTTTTCTATAATTCAGGTGTATTTTTTCATTAAAAAAATCAGTTTTCCAATGACTGAGCTTATCAAAATCACATACTAAAATAAGGAATAAGATTTTGAAAGTGTCAGTGTGATTTAGGTACTTAAATCCTCTTCTATACAATGATGAAGATCCTTCTCTGCCAATTAAGTAAATCTGGCTTTAGAGCTCCTATAAGAACATAGAAGTCCCAGGAGCAAAATAACCCCATGAGTTTGGCCCAATTTCACTCTGCAAGTTTTACATCCCTCAAAACATTTTTGAGAAGTTTATACCTGCAGTTGTTATAATGGAGTTGGGTACCACCTGCCCAAAACACCCTAAATTTATACCAGGATTGGTCTTTCCTGAAGCCAGCATAAAGGTGTTCCTGGCATGCCCTGCTGGGTGACCTGCAATGCTCAGCGCCCTCTCCAGATTCTCACGTTTGCAGTTTGATGTCCCCTTGGATTGTGGAGATGCAAATCTTCACAAGGCTATGATGGAGTCAGGCTCATGGAAATGATCTGGGCTTTGTAGAACAGAAAAACTAAGGTTGTCCAAGAAGAAAAAGGAATATTTATTCTGGGTTATTAGACTTGATGGAGGAGCCATCGAAATAACAAGAGCAGCAAGGAGAGAGAAGTAAGAGACAGGAGTCTTTTCTGAAAAAAAAAAAAAAATTGTACCTGGCAATCCAACATGATCTTATTGAAAATCAGGAGGACCTAGGCTCCCCTTTAAGACTTCTGGCACCTGCATCAGGTGCACACCCATCATTACCCCTCTTGCCGCCTGTGCCCAGAGCTCCAGCCCCACCACCCCTCCAAGGCAGGGCCAGCTTTTGCCTGTGGGCTTCCCCCAGCGCAGACAGTCTGAGCTCAGCCAGCATTCTGCACGCTGTCATGGGCATTTTAACTTGTCTTATGTAGGGAAGGGAAAAAAAAAAAACAAAAAAACAAACAAACAAAAAAAAAAAAAAAGCAAAGCCTCCAAAACAGTAGAGTTTTGTTCCTGTGCTATGGCAGGATCCCCTCATGGCTTAACAACACGCAAATTCAAGCTGAAGCTTTCTGCAAGGCTGTGAAATTCATAACCACACCCTCATGCATGGACTCTTGTGTATCTAAGAGGGCTGAGCTCTCAATGCAGTCTTGTCCTCATGAGACCATATCAGAGTGACTCTCTGCCATGGTTTGAGCCCAGTGGGCAGCTGAGCACCACAGAGTTGCTCTCTCACTACTTCCCCCTCAGGAATGTGAAGGAGAAAATAAAGCAAAAGTCTCTGGAATAGAGATAAGGACAGGGAGGAATGACTTATTATGGTCACTAGCAAAAGACAGACTGGTTAGGGTACGAAAAAGAACATCAATTTAATTCAAACACTAACAAACAGATTAGGACAATGAGAAGTATAATCACATCTTAAAAGCACCTTCCCCCCACCCCTCCCTTCTCCCTGGGCTCAGCTTTGCTCTCAATTTCTCTACCTCCTTCCTGCCAGCAGTGCAGGTGTGGGCAGAGGGTGGGGGGGCTGTGGTCACTCCTGCCACTTCTTCCTCCTCGGGGAGGACTCCTCACACTCTTCCCCTGCTCCAGCATTGGGTCCCTCTCACAGGAGACAGTCCTCCACAAACTTTCTCCAACATGAGCCTTTCCTACAGGATGCAGCTCTTCCTTCCTAAGCTGCTCCAGTGTGGGTCACCCCCGTGTGCTGCAGTCCTCCCAGTGTCAAACTACAACAGCGGGGGCTTCTTCCCACGGAGTCCCAGCCTTCTTCGGGCACAGCCACCTGCCCCAGCGTGGGGTCCTCCACAGGCTGCAGGTGGGTCTCTGCACCACCATGGACCTCCACAGGCTGCGGAGGAGAAGGCCCTACCCTCTCAACCCAGGATGAAGAGGGGGGTGTCTGCACCAGCAAACCTCCCCACCCCCTCCTCCTTTCTTTCATTGACCTCAGTGTTTGCATAGCTGTCCTCCACACAACTCCTCCTCACAACTCCCACTTCTCCTCCTGTGTTCCCCTCCTTAAATATGTTAGTGCAGAGGCGCAACCACTGTCACTAATTGGCTCAGCCCCAGCCACAGGCAGGTCTGACTTGGAGCATGGGGAGCTTTGAGAAGCTTCTCACAGAGGCCCACCATCATAGTCCCCTCACCTGCTACCAAAAACCCCACCACACACACAAACCCAACACACACTCCCATATCTACCCCGGTCAGGACATTACATCTTTGAGACCACTGCCCCTCTAAAATTTCACTGAAACTGGCTTTCGTGTGCATTCAGGGCTGCTTCTCTCCAAGTAAGAAGACATATGCCCCCACACGGACTGTGACTCTAAGCTTCATTTCCATAGGAAGCCAGCCTAAAATCTTGTATAGAACAGTCCAACCGTGCACAGAAAGGAAATATACAGCCACAGTGCAGTGGACAGCAGGGCAGCAAGGATCAGCCCAAGGAGCTCTTCCACATCTTCCCATAAAGTTCACCCAGGAGGGCACTGACACTTCAGAGCCGTTGGCCAAATCACAGCGGCATCCAGGCTCAGCAGTCCCCAAGGATCATGAGAAAGACCAAAAGGATCTGCTCTAAAGTGTGATCAATTGCCATGGCTGAGTCAGCCAATGGACATGAATACATGCCCCAAGCTGCTGCACACAAATCATGTGGACCCTGGGCAGCTCAGAGCCCATGAGGACTCCAGCAAGTCCCCATACATGCTGCACATGAGGGGGAAGGACACGCAGGGGTGGCAGATGAAAAGCAGCCTGACAGTACATGATGCCATGCCCCGGGATAGCTTAGCACTGTTCAGACACGACTCTCAGCTTTAATATTTTACTGAACACAGTCCAGAAAACCCATTTACCACCATGCTAATACTTGTTGTTTCACCCTCTTATTTTACAAGAGCTTCCTAACACAGATAGCCTCTGTACTGTATATATGGAAGGCTTCAGAGTTGATCTTTAAAACTAATGGCTCTGTCTATGTTTGAGGTGTTTGCAGTTGCACACTTAAAGCTAGATCTTGGCCTGATAAGCACTGTGAGCAAAACTGGTGGCAGTCCCAGCAGGCCAACCAGAGCTCCAGAGTCATACGTGTGCAGTGGGTCTGCTGTGGGGATGGATCCAGGGGACCCATCCTGCCCTAGGATCACAAATGCTTCTCACAGTTCAGTAGAGCAAGATGCTGTTGCTGGTTTTGGGGCAGCAGCAGCATCTTTCCAGCTACAGTGGCAACATCTGGAAGGCAAAAGTACCAAAGGACCGGCTCAGTGCTCACAGCCCATTTCATTTCCTTCCTCATAACACCCAGGCAAGATGCTGGAATAAATAGCTCGGCTGCCCAAGTGATGCTTTCCTGTCAAGAATATATTCTAGTGATGTAAAGGCTTCTCGGGATGAGGTACAATGAGCTTACCGTCAGTGACACTATCAACCTAATCTCCAGTGGCAGTTCATCACACGCTCTTGCCTGTTTTGTCTTCATGTCCCAATAGAGTCTAGAAGCACTGTGAGCACTGCCTGCCGAACACAAGAAACTGGTGCTCCAGGGAACTTTCAACCTAGAAAGAATACATAAGAGAGGAAAATTACATTAAATGACCGTCCTGTCCACAGTCAGCCTGGCTTCTGAGCACAGTGCTCAGCATCAAGTTTTGATGAGGAGTTAACATTATCTGTTCATGCGCCTCACAGAACAGCACAGTCATACAAAAGCCAAAGTATTAGATTTCTTCATACTTTAATAATCTTACTGGTAAGATATATGAGTGCTAATACCCTCTGCTAGACCAACACAACCTTGGGCATTAGGTGACTACGTAGCTGACAGTAAATGGGAACTTTCATTACCTGAAAGGAAGAAGACTAATGTTCCTGATGAAGAAATGTTTATTTCAAAGTCCTGAAATGACAAAAGCAGAATTTTGGCATTACAATTATGTATATTTCACCAGACCTTCATGCAGATGGAAGTCTTCATATAGCATAAGCCTGCAGTAGAGACCAGCACAGAACAGAAAGCACTTTAAATCTGCACAGGAAGACTTAGAAGCAACAAATACCTGGTCAAAGGAAAAAAAGGAAAAAAAAAATAGCCTTTTCCCTCACCTCTGACTAGAACATCTAGGATCCCAAAAAATATTTTCAAGTACTTTCCTGGAAATTTTTGTTGCCTGCATTAGTGTATCTGCAGACAGTGCAACCTGGAATGGCTAATATGCACTTGTCCGTGACCTGCGTCTAAGGAGTTGCCTATTATTATTTAATGAGTAGACAGCAATTAGGAGTTCTTATTTTAGCACCAACACATGCCAGCAACTGGAAACAAAAAGAAGCAAAGAGAAAGAGGCCAGGGCTGAATAGGAAAAGGAGGTTCTGCTGCCTTTCCAGCAGTTGTAGAAGCTGGCCCACCCACCGTGTCTCTAACATCAGTTTAGTCCCCAGACAGTGGCAATCATACCATGGTGTGATATAGAAACATAGACACAGCAGCAACCCCGGAGATCAGCTGTATCTCTTCTACTCCTCAAGGCTCAGGTCTCCTCTAGCAGGTCCTGATCCATCTCTAAGCCACGCAAAGGCAATGGTTGCTAGTGGAGGTTCCCCAAAGCTGGGGCCATGTCTTCAAATATCTTTTCTTCTGCTAGACTAGGACACCCTCTAAGAGCAAAAGACTGCACTGACGGGCTGAGAACACCACCACAATCCTACTGAGATGTACAGGACTGCTGTGAAGAGATGGTGGTTTTGTGGCTCAAAACCAATTGCAGCCTTAGTGCTGCAAGGACTTTATGCACTCAGCAGGGAACAAGTATCCAGCAGTATCAGTCACGGTCAAGCCCCTACAAATATGTAAGGAAGCTCTTAAACACTGAATAGCACAGCTTTTGTTCCTCAAAGAGCTTGTTGAACATCCACCCATCTTCAGCTTCACAGTTCCCCAGACACAGGCAGGCCCTTAACTGGCTGTCCAGAGCAAATGTCCGTTGTGGAAATGAAAGCTGAGCATGGCACTGTGTCATTGCAACTTTTCACTTCACAGGCAGGCAATTATTCTCCTTGTTTAATTGTATCTGATGAGTGACACACACAGGCCTCATGCTGTTTAAAATTTGACGTATCGTTTTATTTATCATAGCAGCTTCTACAGTTCTACAAATGGATGACACACAATCCATAATCATTTTGGAATCATTATTATTCATGCAAACATGTCCCAGAACCTTGGACTTTTTTTTAATTCCTCTTTTTTTCACATTCCTTTTAAATTCAGATTGCAAATTCCCTATCTTGCCAATGAGATTTCCTCCTCCTCACCAACCCAAAATAAATTAGAGAACAAGCTGCTATCTCTAAAAGCTTTATAAATAAAACATACAGCACATACACACACAAAGGCTACAATTTTAGAGTACTTCTGTATCCTGGATGGATTTAGAGATGTCACTGCAAACACACAGATGCTGCCAGTCACGGGAGCTTAACAAGTGCCATGCAGTTTGACATCCCATCAGATTGCGGCCCTTTGTGGCAGTTGAGGCTTCCCAGGGCAGAAAGTAACATGCCGGTGGCTTCTATCAAGGAGAGAAAATAATGGTAACCACACCGGCAGATTCATCAAGGGAAAGATCTAAAATGACTCTTTCCTGGCCCAACTAAATAAAAATTATGACAGTTCAAAAGAAAGCTAAAAGTTTTCTGGAAGTGGCTAAATCACACCATTCAAAGTAGTTAGGGGAAACATTTGCTTTTTTCTTTACTTCAAAAAGGAAATATTTTTCCTTAAAAACAAACCAAAAAAAAAAAAAACCCACACCCAAAACCAAAAGAAAACAATGAGTTTCATTTTATTTTCTTCTTTTTTCCAGCAGATGCAAAATATGAAGAGAAGACAAGAAAAAAGTCAATCCAGAGCTAAGAAAGTCTGTTTCTCTACAAAAATCATGCTGATTTTTAACTCAATTAATGCAAAGCTGCTGTTTAGGCATTGCCCATCTGTTGGAGACACCCGCAGGAGGTAGCTGCCAGAGGTGGCCTGGCAAAGGGACAGGCTGCAGCAAGGTTTCCTTCCCACAGCATCTAACTCAGCCCAAACACCGACTCAAAGCTTTCCACGACTTCCAGCCCTCCACACACTTGGAGACTAAAAAATCAGAAAAGATGAAGGAAAACAAAGAAAATTGGAGCAGTAGAAAAAGACTGTTCCAAACTGAATAGCCTGAACTTTTTATGTTAACCCAGATTTTGAAAAACAAGATTTCATCCATCAAAGTGAGTCCTATGCCACCAGCACCCACTGTGGGTGAGGAGGCCAGCTTGCTCCCTGACTGCCCAGGGATTGCAGGGACCAGCCAGAGGATGCTCTGTCCAATCCTCCATCTGATCCCAGCACGGAGCAGGGTGGGAAGCACTCCGTTCCTCCAACCAACTCTGAGCATCTCTGGGAAGGGAGGTCCCCCTGCACACGGTCTGAGGCAAGGGGTCTGGGTCTGCAGAAACCTCTACCTGTCCATCTATCTCACAAAATAATTGTCCAAATAATCACCTTGCTTTTTTTTAAGTGTCCTGAGGAACCAAACAGCTGGATTCAATAGCCAAAACAGGTTCTGTGGACCAGTGCCTGTCACAACTGCTGTTGTCCTGAGCCAAGTCACAGACATGGTTAGCTTCAAGTGCCATGGTGGCCACTAAAAAGCTGGCATGGAAAAAGAGCCCTGCTGGAAGCTGTAAAAGGAGCGATGCATTTTAAACATTTTTGAGGTCAGGTTCACCCTGCAGGACTCTGCACCTACAAAAAGCTCTGCATTAAACTTTCACCTAACCAGGTAACACAACCTAGTGCATCAACCTGACTCTCGGCCCTGAAGCAAACACGGAAACCCTGCATGTCTCTACCCACCCAGTGTGGTGTCTGACCCCCCACAGCTGCTTGCCAAGGTGGGACAGGCTGGAAGCCTTTTGGAAAGCCTCAGCCCTCCTGACTAATGCTCTGCCCAGTGAAGCATCTGGCCTCACTGGTGTTTCCTATGAAACAGGATACACACAAGCTTCGTATGATTTTTGTTTGCCCTGAAGCAGGGGATATCTGGATTTTTGGACCATGCTAAGCTCCTGGCCTCAGTGAAGGCCCACAGTAAACAGAGCTAACAAACACATTCTTCCATGCCTGTTAGATTCATCAACCTCCATTTTCACTGCATTTCCCCTGTTCTTGGGTTAGGAGGAAGAGCAAAGGACAGTGAGCTGACATTTGGCACCACCACACAGTATCTCCACACCATTCCTCCAGCCTGTTTCGCTCAGCTCCTTTGCAAACCAGACAGCCCCAGCCTCCCTTTATACAACCCCTCCTGTGGCGTCAGCCACGGGGACTTATCCCACACAATATCTGTCACGTTCTTCGGTAATGGGGGCCTGGATCCACCCCAGCTGACTCCATGCACCTACATTAAGAGCCAGACCTTTTACTAGATGGGCAGCCTCATGCTTGTACTCCCACCCTGCAGAGACAGCCCATGCAAGGGTTCATCCTGCATCTCCAGCTCCGGTGCACGAGCTGAGCCCACGGCTGAGCTCCCCATAGCACACAGTGCAATCACTGCCACTGAGCCCTCCTCCCCAAGCATCCATCCAGGAGGAGATGAGAGGCTTAGACCAAGGGAGCAGCAGCAAGACAAAGTCCTCGTATGGGACAGAACATTCGTGCTGTTGCTACCAGATGGTTTAAGGAGCTGCCTCTCACTGCCTTGTCAAAGCTGCTTTTACCTACCTGCTATTTACTGCTGCTCAGCAGAGTCTCACCAGGACACAGCTGGGGCTCACGTCAAACAGGCAAGGCTCTCACACACATGCAGACAGCTACAGTGCTGCAGCTTAAAGCCGGAGTCCCAGGGAAGGTGGCAACAGGCAATGGACAAAGGAGAAAATCAAGCTGCCATCTAAAATGTGATTTCAGCAATTCAAAGGAGTCATTTTAGTCAATCCACCGGTTAATGAGTTAGCGGCACTGGCACAAGGTCAAATCACAAATGGGTAAGACCATTTCTCCAACATAATCATTTATTTCTCCATTTCAACTTGAAGAGCAGCACTAAAAAGGAGAGAGAAATCAGCTTCCCATCTAACAAAGACTTGCAAGAAACCACAAGTGCCAAGCATGTCTCCTCTCCACCCTTGTCTCTTTTCATACCAGCCCAGTTCCCTAATCTGCTACAGCTGCCAGTTCTTTAGTGGTGAGAAATATCTGTAATAGGCATTGCTGAATGTTACAGAAACACTGAAGAGCAACTGGAGATCAATTAAACAGCCTTATCCCTAAGCAGCAACACACTGAAATGCAGGAAGGGTGAGCAATAACCAACAAAGGGTCAATGCACTACACCAGCTTCATTAAAATTAATCTACATATATAAATAAATCCTGCTGAAGTACAGCTAGTGTTTCATCTTATTTACATGTGATCTCCAGCATCAGCTGGTGGTAACAAGATGACTAGATGAAGGCAACAGAAAAACATGGTATTAATTATGTAAACTCTTCAGTTCTAGGTACTAAAGCACACCAAAATCTTCACACATTCAGAGTTCAGGAGAATTCAAAGTAAGCTTTTTGGCTTGTGTCCCTCCCGCTTCAGAGGGAAGGAGACAGCAGGCGAAGCAGTATTCTGTGATCAGTCCCTCTGGTCCTCTGACCTTGCTGCCCTAGAGGGGTCATCCTTCTCTTCAATATCATCTTTAGCCATCTCGCTCCCATCAGACAATTTAGTTTATTAAAAGACATAGCAGAGGGAGACTGAGATGACCATAAGACAGGAAGGAAGCGTGGAGGAGTCCAGATATTAGTCTTAGTTTTGACAGGTCTGGGGGGACATCTCAAAGTGGGACTGAAGTAGACAAAGAAACAGATGAGAGATTTCCCCTCATCACTGCCCTCTCCACATTTGGAGACAGCATTTAGTGAGCACCCATCCCAGCCATGCTGGTTGTTATTTCTACATGTCCTCCCAGATTTCTCCATCAAACCTGAATCCCTCAAGTATTTTGTGTATTTTGCCGAGACTGAAAAATCTGCTTTCAAAAGCAAACAGGACTGAGACTGTATCCTCTGTCAAAACCATCTCACTGATGCTGTTACAGCCATCCTAATTTATTGATCTTCACTCTACTAGAGGTACCCTACAAAGGTTGGGACCAGAAATATGACTACATTTGTAGTGACACAACAACACTACTCCTGAAATTTTTTTGACCCTGGAGGGTAGTTTCAAGTCAGGACAAAATTTCACAGATTTAATTACCCACAAAACCTTTCCAGTTTCCAAGATAAATAGTTCTCTCTCATGCTGCCTTTTATTATAATTTTTTGGTGAGATGAAACTGAACAAACCTGGATGATAGTGATATATGACATGACAAGAAAATAAAGACCATTTCAGAGGAGCATTTTTCATTTATACTGCTCTTGTTACATTAAGACTGTTGACTTTAAAAATAACAGTTTAACACCCCACTTCAGAGAGACCTACATATGCACCTGAGTTAAACTGAGTGCTTGAAAGACATGTTAAAACAAAAAGATTGGCAGCTTGCTGTTTATATCCTACCAGTCAGTTAAGCAGTGCTTACTTCAGCATTTATATGAAATACAGTAGGCTGACAAGAGTGTATCTCATGGCCTCTGTATCTCTCCAAAGCACACCTATCTTTACATAGATACCTTTGTTGCAAGGCCTTCTTTTTATTCTTTGCTTACATAGCATCTAACACAATAGTGCTCTAGCTTATGACAGAGTTCCAAGGCACTGCCACAAATTAAAAAATGAAACCCACACAGTAACAGACATACAAATGGTCTTTAACACATTTTAGGATTTTATTAACATCCATTAATTGTGTCTCAGAAATCTTGAGATTTCTTTCCAGTCTAAATGTTGTGGCAATGATTTGTGCATCATCTACTGCAAGTCAGAAGCAAACCTGGACTTGAATTCAGTCCTTCTTGCTTGAAAGAGGTTACAACACACAAATCAGACCCAGCACTTGGCCTAGGAATCAAGGTTTAAAGAGGAGTCAGGACCTGAGAGGCAGAAGCTCTGAACTAGGTACCTATCAAGAAAAACTGACTATGAGCCAGCAATGTGCAGTCGCAGCCTAGAAAGCCAACTGTATCCTGGGCTGCATCAAGCATGGCCAGCAGGTCAAGGGAGGTGATTCTGCCCCTCTACTCTTCTCTGGTGAGACCCCAGCTGGAGTCCTGTGTCCAGCTCTGGGGCCCCCAGCATAAGGAAGACACGGACCTGCTCGAGTGGGTCCATAGGAGACCATGAAGATGATCAGGGGCGTGGAGCACCTCCCCTATGAGGACAGGATGAGAGAGCTGGGGTTGTTCAGCCTGAGAAAAGAAGGCTCCAGAGAGATGTTATAGTGGCCTTTCAGTACTTAAAGGGGGTACAGGAAAGGTGGGGAGGGACTCTTTATCAGGGACTATAGTGATAGGACAAGGAGTAATGGTTTTAAACTGAAAGAGGGTAGATTTAGAGTAAATATAAGGAAGAAATTCTTTACTGTGAGGGTGTTGAGGCACTGACACAGGTTTCCCAGGAAAACAGTGGCTGCCCCCTCCCTGGAAGGGTTCAAGACCATGTTGGATGAGTCTTTGAGCAACCTGATCTAGTGGAAGGTGTCCCTGCCCATGGCAGGGGGTTGGAACTGGATGATCTTTAAGTCCCCTCCAACCCAAACCATTCTGTGAGTCTATAAAAATCTGGATTTATTTTCCATAACATGCCCAGTCACAGCACAATTAGATGGTGTATGTGGGGGATCCCCCAGAAATCCCCTCCCACCATGCCACCTGGTCTGCAACTTCATGCAAGTGAAAGGAGTCTAAAGACACTTTATTCTTCCACCTCTGTGTGCTCCTGGTGAACCAGGGACAATGGCTTGGAGGGGGCTTTACCAAGACAGACATGCATTTTACTGCATCAGTAGTCAAAAGATCACCTAAACCTCAGCTCAAAGCTTCCTCCTTAACCTAGCCACATCCTGTGAGTAGGGATCTGTGATGGTCTGACAAAATCACAGTTAATGTCTCAACCATCCGATAGAGAACTTTGGTAAAGGAAACGGTCTCTATGGAAACACAGGGTCTGTGCTGTGTAATGATGGGAAGATGTGGCAAGAAGAGAGGGTCCCATGGAGGTGGGACCGCACTTTTCTCAGTCTGGACTTCGCTAACTTAAGTGATTCTGTAAAGAGACAACAGAGAAGCTGTTTTCATGATGCATGTAGCAAGAAGGTCAGACACCAGTCATACCTGCAAGGAGGGGAAAGTAAACTCCCCAACGCACCCCCAAGCCCACCAACTCATTTCCAGAAGACTCTGAAAGTACAAACTGCACATGCACCAAATCCAAGAGATCTCTAGAACCATAGACTGCACATGACACTTAGTTATAGTTAGCCTAATGAGTCCAAGTACTCGCCCAGGGGAGAGGCAAGGGCTTATAAAAGGATGCAACTCGAAGCTCCAAGCAGCAGCACCCCTTCAGAACTGGACCAATGCTGGTGAAATCTTTCCTTTTTGTCTCTCTCTCTTCCTTTCTCACCCTCCTGAACACACCCTGTGTCCCAGGGCAGAGGGACTGTCCTGCCAGGTATCTGGCAGCTGGTGTTAATTAAATGCCATCACTCTTATCTTGCACCCTTCTTTTGTTGCACCAACCTGCCATATCTCATCTTAAAGCAGGCATTAGGGTCATGATCCAATTGCTGTGCTTAACAAGCCTCATACACACCCCACTGATGGTCTGTGTGTGCACATCAAGACTCTGGGACACATGAGGCAATTAGACTTCATGTGTCCCTCTAAATTAAGCTGAATTAGTCCATGCTTGCAATGGCTAAAAACAAATACATACCAGAAGACAAGGAGCAGTAACTTGTTATGTAGTAGTCATTTGAGTGAGCCCTTGACTGTGGACAAAAGAGGTCACAAGCTCTTCTCCCATGTTTATGTAGAACCTTACAAATGAGGTCCAGCTCCCTCAAGGCAACTGCAATTAAACAGTACTCTCAGGAGGAGTAGATTTCATCTGACAAAGTATTTCTGTGTTCCTCTATATTACCTTCTTTTCCATGAATAAATACAGCAGGCTTATCTCTGCTACTCTCTGTTTGCTTTAATAACTAGCATGAAGCCTGTATTTATTACCCAAATCCTGTTTTTAAATCTCACTCCTAGATAAAGCAATAATGACACGGCTGCTCTGCTCAGATAACCCCGCAGCTCTTCTTCCTTTCATGAGGAAAAAAAGAAATCTTCCATCATGCCCTAACAGACCTGCTGCCATTCTGCCGTCTAACATTGTTTCCAGAAACATCCTGGGTTGTCCTGAGTTTCCATCCTTCCTGGGAAATCAACACAAAGATCACAGTGACTTTCCAAAGCAGATGCACATAGGGCATGTCTATATTTACTTAAAGAGTGCAGTTCATCCCCTCCTAAAATGGCAAAGCAACATCTGGATTCTCACTGAGACACACACTCAAAAGTAACAGAAAGTAGTCTCACAGTAGGTATGTGAGGATCTCATTAAGAGAGGTGCTCAGGTTTGCGTATGCTCTGAACATCTCAAGAAGAATAAAGAGTCTGATAATCACAGCAGAATAAACTCAAGACTTTCCTTCGCCAGGAAACTACTTGGCTCAGGAAGCGATGTCCTCCCAGCGACGCTCCTGTGCTTCCTTCCAAAACTCACAAGAGCAGTTCTGACTATAAACAAAAGAGACATTTTACTCAAGGAAAGACATAAGAAAGTTGTTGAGGTGAGGAAAGAAAGCTTAGAAAGGGAAAGAAGCAGGGAGGTTTTCAACAGGTAGAGCCTCAAATGGCTTTTAAAGCAACTCAGAATTGTCCTCTCCTGGCTCTAATGGCCCTGGCAGAAGAGATTACAGTTCCCACCTGCTCGCCAGACTACTTCTACTTCCTTAGCCAGCAGAACAGTCCCAAAGGAAGGTCAAAATCTGCTTCAGAAAACCACCACCTTGTTACATCAGATCAAGGGACCAGACCAACCTCAGCAGCAACACACAGCCACCAGAGCCGCAGAGCTGTCCCCAGCACTCATCCACCCACAGCCGTGGACTGCTGCAGCAACAGTGCTGACAGGTGCACCCCTCAAGGGG
This sequence comes from Tyto alba, assembly GCF_018691265.1. NCBI lineage: Eukaryota > Metazoa > Chordata > Aves > Strigiformes > Tytonidae > Tyto > Tyto alba. The sequence continues at coordinate 34,423,444 of NW_024881316.1, read as the reverse complement.
ACCTGGGGTGTAGATCCAGTCCACCGTCACGGCTGGTCCAGGAAGAGCATCTCAACAGGTCCCCAGCACCACCCTCAGCTTCTCGATCCAGCCACAGCTGCCTCCAGTGAACATCACCCTCCACCCAACCCCACCCCTTACCTCCTCTGAAGATGACCACTCCCTCTGATCCACTGGTAAAAGAGCTCATGTAATCAGTCCCTAAACCTGGTTTATTCAAGGAATCGGGATTAGCTTTAAAAAAAAAAAAAATCTGGCTTGGTTTAATTTTTTATTTCCCCCCAACCCAGTTCATTTTGATCACCTGGGGCTGCTGGACAATCATACCTGCAATGAGGTGGTCACATCTGGGATAACTGGGAACTTCTGGAAGGAGACCAGGGATGTAAAAGGAGCCCAATGACAGCTGGAAGCATGTCAGCCCCCCTAGAGCAAGGCTTGGGGCCACAGAGGTCTCAGATGCAATACACCAAAGCAGTTGTGTTGGAAGCTCTTAAACAGTTTATTCTGGCTTTCATTGATTTACACTAAAACAGATTTAAAGCCAGACTGGATTAAAGCAGTGAGATTGCAATTCGCAAGAGCTGTGCCATCCGTGTTGCTGTGTTTAATCACAAGCAACACCAAAGAAGATCTCTTCCCCTATCAGTTTTCTCCTCAGCGCTACTTTGGCTAACACTTAATAAAACACAACTGCATTGTGAGAATGAGCTTTTGTGGGATTTTTCAGACCAAATACTTGGATGCTTCTAGAAGTCCATCTTGGTACCAATTATAAAAACTGGGCAGTGTGACTGCAAGGAAATTGCATTGCCTGCTGTGAGCTCCTGGGCAGCAGCTCCATGTGGCTAAAATTAGAGCAGTAGAAATCTTAATTTTTAAATATGCCAGATTACCAGTTTTTAAGTAAATGTTTCAGCCTAGTTGGTACTATATTAGGAAAGCCGAACAATTTTTGTGTAGGTGGTTCTGGCAGAACATGGCACGTGTTGAATTTTCCAGATAAGGTATTTTGTTGAGTAAGTGATGAAAACAATTTTTAAGTCAAACCCTGGGACCTGCAAGTTGAAAACTTTACTGAAATCAGGTCACTCTATGGATAGAAACTCGCAATCAGTATTCTCATACTAGCCACTATCCATTTTGTGCCAAGAACACAACAGGTACCATCCGAAACAACAAAAATACAATCTCTGCCCCAAGGAAACCCAAACCCCAACAGATGATGTGGAGGCCTTTTAGGTGTTCAGCTTTGTGCATTAGCAGAGTCACTACAGTTCACAAGAAATAAACTGAAGTATTTGAAAGGAAGTCAAAGCTTTGATCACTTGGATAATTTTGCATCAGCACGGATTAAATCTCCAAACTAGGAGCTGTTGTACAGCAAATACCTGCAGTCTGTGGAGGCATTCAGCTTCTGCTCCAGGCTTCTGTGACCCTGCAGAAGTGCTACCAGCTGCCTTCAGCAGAGTGTGCCCATGGACGTTACACGTCACGTCTAATGTGTAGTACTCTTTAGATTTAACTGAGAACTAGTTCTTCTTTAGATTAATCTAGAAACCACATACAAATGACAAAACTGCCTCAGAACTTAGATAATGTCATATAGTTTCACCGCTACATTCATCCCTATTGAACCCAGTCAGATTTTTTTCATGAAGGATATAAAACCCTGGAGTTCATTTATTCAGCTGACATCCCCATACCTGTGAGACTTTCTCTCATACTGCAAAGTCATTTGCAAAGGGCATTACTTCATAGCACATGCCTTCATATCCGTGTGACAGTCCATAGACAGTTACACAAAGAGACGCAGGGACAATTTATAGGTCTAATCCTACCAGATGACTGATTGTTGTTTTGTAAGCAAAATTCAATTAGGAGAGCTTGCAAGGTTGGCCTCTGTGCTTGTTAGCATCCAGCACAGGGCAGCTATGTTTTGGCTGCCTATTGACTGAACAATCAAAAGACAAATGCTACATCCAGCCAGGGAAACTTCTGAAAAGCTGTACAGTTCAGGAATGGGGGAGGTTTCCAAATAAAATCAGTCTGAAGGGGCTTGTTGCACAAGATGATTACAAGGTTCCAATTTTACTAGCAAAACTTCAGCACTACCCTTATAGGAAATCTTTCATACATGACATTTTGTTTGCCTGCCTCTAACAGTAAACAACTTAACCATCAATTTTTGCAGCTCTCACAGCTGTAGACTCTGTAGATCAGGATCTGGCGTCTGTGATTGTGTCTAAGTAAAGAGCTGCTGATACAAACCATCTACACCAAAATGTCCAGGGGAGGCTTCAGGAGTACATATCACCAAAAAACCTCATGGACTTCTATACATCTCAGCTCCTCTGCTCCAAAAACCATCAGCTCTTTCTCCAAAAGTTCCTCACTTTACAAGGGAAGGATTGAATAATCAAAGGCTCTTCCAGAGGGGGATTTATTAGAGGTGTCTAAGAGACGTGGATGAACTTGAAGGTGTGTCCCTTGTTCTGTCTCCCCACTGTCTGCAGCAAGGGTTTAAACTAAATCTGATTTTTACATTCATTGGAGTTGGGTAATTTCCTTCCAAGTAACTACTTGTCACAACTCCTAAATGACTTAACATCATATAAGCCCCAAGGGAATCTGGGGATGGACCTAACCCAGAGGGGAACACTTTGATCAGTGAAACAGCAGAGTCCAGGACAAGACTCACATTTTTCCCCTCTGAGCTCCAACACGCAGTTCGCTGGATGGGAGCAATCCCAGGACCAGTGACCTGGCATGTCCAGGCCTGATCTGGGCAAGATTATTCAGCACAGAGGTTTAACATGTACAGTCCATCCTTACACCAACCTTCCCACCTACTGCATGGAGGCTTTTATCAAAGTCACCAAGATCTGACACAAGTCAGATGCACAAGTTTACTTTTAAAGCTTGGTGTCATATCACCAGATAACTTCAAAACATTAATAACTATTGAGATGGTCCCAAACTTGTTTGTGACTATTGTGAAGGGACTGATGGATTACGGGTAGAGGAACAGAAAGTACAAGGCAGAAAACTGAAGCATTGTAACTAGAAACTTCCCAGAGTCTTCTCCAGGCCCAGGTTTTGCTGCTCCCAGCCCTCAGTGTCTCTCCATGCAGGAGCCAGAAAATTAAGACTTAAGCCATTATAAAAATTTGCATCACGTCAGAAGCATTTGGTACTCTGAAGATGATGTATTCAGCACAGTCTGACAGCCAGCACTAAATGATGGCAGTGATTTCCAGTGGAATCACAGTCTGGACACAGCATAAGATAAAGGCACCACCAAGAAGACGGTCTTAATGCTGGCAGCTTTGGAGTCCTGCATTTGAGCCAACAAATGGAAAGTTCCCTCGGCACTTGCAAGAGATGATCAGATCAGGAGAGGTAATCAGACTAAGCAAGCACTATCCAACCACTGCAATACATTACAGCTGCACTTTGGACTGATGCTGCATGGCTACTTTCCTTAGAAAATTAAAGTATTTACATGTTTACAGAGTTCTGCAGCTTCTAAAGAGTTAAGCAATCATTACTGTTTTCATCTTCTGCAAGGGGGAACTGAGAAATTATTCCCGGTCACAGAGGGGCTGGACAAACAATGATGGACACAAGTCCCAACTCCACATCCATAGGAGCAAGTTTATCCTCCCCTGGGCTTCCAGCTTGCCTAACAAAACCAAATAAACATCAGCTGTTCACAATTGCCTACAGATAATGGAAGTATTTATCATTTAAATTGCTCTGTGAACAATATATAAGCAGTTGTTTCTATCTGCTTCACTTTTTTATCCAATGTGATGAACAGGTGAGGTTGATTCCTCATTAATATTTCCTTCTTATAATTAACCATATCATCTTTTTCCAGCAGCATGAGAAACACCTTATTCCCTGTTGAAACTGTCAGTAAATTCAACAACAAAAAAATCACCACATCCTGTTGTAATTACACCATCTCTAGAGATGATTTGGATAAAACATCTTTTGCTGATACCTCTGTTACATCTTACCTTTTTGGGAGGGGAGAGAAGATGAAAATATACAGCATCTTTTTCACTTTCCATCCATTCAAAAAAAAAAAAAAAAAAAAAAAAGAGAGAGAGAGAATACAATCAGCAAACACAAAGTACTTCTCTGCAGGTCGATAGCTGGTAAAACAATCTGCAAAGAGTCCCTGACCTCAACTGAATGCCCTCTGAAATGATGCATGATCTTAAGATCTGCCATTTGACCAGGCACGCAGTTGAGAGCACACCCACCACCAAAAAAAGCCTTCACTAGCAATTGCAACCAGAATTGGATTTGAACTCAGAGGCAAGGAACTAGACTTATTGATCATCTTATCTGGAATTCAGTGACTCAGTGGAAAGCCCAGAAACCTGAAATTATGGGCTGACAATGAAATTCTTCTCTCCTATTATTTTCAGGCAGTGTCCCTTACAAAAAGCCAACCTACTACTTTTAATTTGGTGTCTGGCTCTGCAGCTTTCTTTAGAAATCTTCACATGAATGATTAACTGGTAAATATGCAATTAAATTTGAATTGTTACTGTTCCCATTATTGAAATAGCCTGCCTTTGTTAGAATTTCATTCTTTTACTCACACTCATTAATGGTATCTAGATGCCAAGCAAAAAGCATTTCATCTTTGGACAGTTCATCTTACTGCCCAAATTTATTCACTGAGCAAAGGTCAGGAATTTGCTGAATTACAAATGCAATTGTTTAGAGCAACTTAGTACAACTTAGTGAAAGCTGCATTCAATTTGTTCGGTCCAGCATCCTGGAAGTTCCCACAGAAAAATATTGTGCCAGACATATTAAGTGCAAATTGCATTATAAATTCATTTATAATTAAAACTGCCATTTCTGTGCCTCCTGCCAGACCCCACATTCTGCTGAACAGACACATCACTCTAACCCTTGCTGCTTCTGTATCTGTTTTAATCTTCATAACAGTTAAGTCTCTCCACACTCCTGGGAAATGCACATGCTTGAGAAACTGAGGCAGGATTTAAGTGGCGTTTCCATGACACCAAAATGATGGGAGCGGGAGCATGGGAGCTGCCTCCTCTCCATTTGTTGCATCTCTCCCCCTCCCCGAGGCTGTGCTCAGCACATGGCCTTAAAAACAAACGTGGGGCATCTCTGCAGGCTGGACCATTGCTCAGAAGACTCTGCCTGTCTCTATCCAGTGAGGATACAGGAGGCACCAGGGATTTGGTCCCCTCTGCTATGTGCCTAGAGACACCAAAAAAGGAGCCACCAAGGACACCCAGCTCTTTGCACTGCCCAGTGCCCATCTCTTCATGTGCTTCTGCTGCTGCCCTCTCCTGCAAGAGCCATCCATATCTGCCTTAGTGCCCTCCCTGGGACAAGGAGGCCCCAGTCAACACGGTTTCATCTCCAAACTCCATGCCCAGAAGTTCGTCTGTCTGTTAACTTGCCAGCAGTGGTATCACAGCCCTTTAGCAAGCCCCTACACTGCACAGGGTGGACATCAGTGTATGGGCTGTGCAGTCTGCTAGTCCACACCTTTCTCTGTCCCCACATGTTTATGTGGCAAACAGCTCATTATGGGCTGTGGTAGCCCAAATCATTGCATCAGCACACATGAATCATTCAGAAAAAAACCCTAAAGAGCATCTACCAAGGGAGAAAAGCAGGAAAATATGTCATGTGCTATATTACACTGCATCACTGGGAAGACACCTCTGATGCCGAGTTCAGTTCCGTAGTGAAACAGGTATTCATCACCACAGAAATTCAAACACAGAGACAGGAGTCTGCAGAGCCAACAATTCTCACTCTGCTGTGATACACAGCCCAAGGTTGATCCATCTACACTGAGCATCCCTTTATTTATCTCCCCCCACCAGAGCAGTATTGATGGCACATGCCCCATGGGACAGCACTGGTCCCACTATCACTTTGTCACAGTAGCACCTCGCCTGGGATCCTGCCAGGCCAGGACACAAGTATAAGCTTTCCCTGTGAATGTTCAGTTTAAAGCAAGGTTATGGTACCCTTGGTTAAAAGGGCAATAGAAGTGTAACTTAATTACCCAGTATTATAACACAGCTATTCTGAGAGACTGCAGAAGGAAATTGGCACTGTTCGGATGGAATATTCCATGTGGCTAACAGCAATTTCATGCAGCCTCAGAGAAGACAGGCAGTTGTCTAGATCTGTTGAAAGGTAAGAGTGACATGCAAAATGTTATTCTTTCCTTACATGAAGTATAACCATATATTTTCAGGCTATATAGCTTGTATTTTTAGATGAGAAGAAAGCAAAGCAAAAAAACAAAAAAACTGAAATCAAGCTGAAAATAAATTGGAAGAAATTCAAAAGGACAGTGGAAAAATACAGGATGAGAAGGAGATGGTAAAGCAACAAATTAATAGAAGAGGATCCAGGCATCACCATGAATGTCAAGTTAGTAGTGTCCCGCAAGCTTTGTGTGCACCCACAGCATTCAGAATGAACACACATCCTACAACACTCGGGAGGGCTGGAGGCAAGTACCACCCAGGAATCAACAGCTCTAAAATCTCATTGGGAAAATGAAGTATAGCCTTGAGGGTGTGTTTCTGACATGTACCAACTGAAGAGACACCCCAAGAGACCAATAGGCATGATCAGTGACTGTGTAAACATGGCCTTAGAGGAAAGGCTGGATTAACTGATGATGAGGCAGGCAAGGGGGAGGGAGAAGGCTGAGAGACTTGGTAATTCCCTTTTAAAGACCTAAAAAGTAGCCACCAAGAAGAAAAAGACTAGTTGCCCTCTCTGGCAGAAAAACCAAAAGGTTTAAACCAGAAGGAGACTTCGGGTAGACAAGAGGAAGGACTTTTAAACAGTAAAGATTGTGAAGATCCAGAGTAGGTTGCCTGGGTGTAAGGTGTGAGTCTTTGTTTGGTGAATATAAGTAAAAGTAAGGTCATTCAGGCAAAGTCCACCGTGTCTTGGGACAACTGATGGCCTCTGACTTCTGCAGGTCCCTTTGGAGGCCCCAGCCTCTATGGCTGCATCCAGGTGTGGAACGAGGCCCTGGCCCCCAGGCCTGGAGGAAAACAAACCCATGCCTGCTTTGAATCACCCTCTCCGTTAGGATATCCAAAAACTGAGCAGCTCTTATCATGCTCCAATATGTATTCAGGACCACATGAGGCTTTTCCCTGCTGGCCAGGGCAGAGGCAGACACTTGGGAAGGACATCCAGAGGACGTGGAAGAGATTCTCCTCTTGCCTTTTGGGCTGGAGGCCGGTAAGGAATGCCACTGGCTGGTTTCTCAACACCAGCAGTGACCAAACAAAGCTAGCCTCACCAGCACAGTCACTTATTCATTGGGAAGAAATTAAACAATCTGAAAAAGGAGTAGGAGCAGAAAGAAGCCAACAGCACTGGAGAGGAATCTCAGCTTGGCTAAATGCCGTCATGGCAGCACATGAAGCTCTGAGCTGCAGAGGTCCCAGACGGTGGGCAGCAGGCAGTCTCCATGGGAGGCCCCAGTTACTTGCGCTGTGCTTGGTCCACAAACTCCTACCCCGTTGAACGTGCACACACACAAAAAAAAAATCTCTTAAATATCTAACAGCTCCTGTCAGTATTAATTTTCCCCCAAGTGGCTTGCTATTCACAGCAAGCTAACTAAAGCAATACTCATTACTTTGATTAATGAAGATGACCAAAAAATACAACCAGAGCTTGCAAAACAGTCACTTATTTGAAATGCCTCCCACAGGCCTAAACCAAAAGTGCCTAACCTCTGCCCATAAAATTTGTGAGCACTCTCCTGCTTATTCTGTCTATACATTATAATTTCTTTCTTGCTGAGAAGAGTTGCACCAAAGCAGAAAATACATTTCTAAAATACTCCAGGATAGATATATTCAGAAACTCTAAAACACAAGGCTACACAGGTGAAGTGCCTCCAATGGGACCAAGAACCAAAAAGCCCACCACTTTCTTCAGCATGCTACTTGTAGCAGTAGCTTATGCTTGGACTTCCATTCAAAATTATGATATAGCACAGAAAAAAATGGTTTCCTGGGATTTTTCTCTATACTAAGTCATTTGACATCCTCTTGCCAGTAATGAAAATTGGTCACACGTTTAACCTCTTTTCTTCATGAGTCTAGCTCCAAAAAGGAAAGCAGGAGGTATACATGGCAGATTACACCCCAGTGTCTGTGAAACCCTGGGAGCACGCATATCTGTGCAGGGTTCTGCTGCAGCAGTGAAAGACCCAATTACGCTCGTCATTTTTTAATTAGGAAATGAAGTGTGATTTACAAGCCTTAGCTCAATGTGGTATTTGAACAGCCAGGAGTGACATTTCAGAATGGCATTACAGTAACTTTTTCTTCCCCTTCCCCCTCCCACCCCTCCCCATCCACCCCACCCCCATCATTCAAGTAAGTCATTCAGACGAAGAGCAAAACTCCTTTGTCTGGGTTTTAATCCAAACTAGTGGAGTCGTGTATGTGTTCTTTTCATTCTTTCTTCATCTTTTTTTTTTTTTTTTCCCTCTTTTTATTTAATAAGGATACAGTTTCTTCCCTGCAGCCAGCAGTGACAACTGAGTGTACCTGTCTGAATTCCAGCACACATAATCAGGATCTGAGTTTCTCTTGAAAGAAATAAAAGGAAGTTCACAAAGCCTGGAAGAGAAGAACTGTGCACCCCCCGGTTCCAGTCACATCAGAGACCTTGTCTGCATGAAGGGCTGTGGTTGGCATGGACTCAGCATCCCCCCATCAGCAGCATGATCCTGAAGCCCACTCCTCCACCACGTCCACCACTCACTGCTGGTCAGAGACATGTCCAACATGCGAGGTCCCAGACAGGGAGGCGAGGATGGTACTGATGTAAAGCATATGAGCAAAAAACCTCCCAGAGAAATTGTGTGGAAGTAGCTCCCTCAGCACAGAAAGCTCTGAAGAGAAAGAAGCTTTGCCCATATCTCCTGGGGCTGCAGAAACCACAACACTTCAGTTACACAGCTTACAGGCAAATATCCAGAAACCTGGTATGTCCTCTGACCACAGATGGACAAGGAGAAGCACCTGGTCTCCCCAGATCAGGTAAGACTTTTAAATTAAGTCGTCATCAACCACCGAAAGGCCAGGAAGGTCATGGCATCTTCAGAAACTCTCTCCAGATACCCAGCCAGGCTAGGGGGATCACGGCCCCATGGTGCACACATCCCAGAGGCAGCTCAGATGACGGGGCAGTACATACCCAGAACTGGTGGTGGATACTCTGAAAGCAGCTAAGAGCACGCAAAACGAAAACTATGAAGAGATAACTGGCTGTTTGGGACATAGCTGTGGCCTGTCACTTCGTATAGAGCTATGACTACAAAAGTAAATTCCCCCCGCCATGCAGACGAGGCCAAATCATAATGCAGAATCTCCAGAAGAAACAAATTTGCTCACTGGTCCACATGGGCACAAGAGTTTTAAGGAAGACAGTGAGAAACAGTAATAGAAGCCACTGAAACAACAGGTGGAAACTTCACTAGCAAGAACAGGACAGTCTCAAAAACAAGAGGACCAAACGATTAATACTACCCTTGCCTGCTGGGGTGAATACAGGAGGAAAACAACTGGCACACAGTGTTTTGGACTTAGAGTCAAAACATGACTTTAGATGGATAGTGGAGATGTTTTTCCATCAGCAAAGGCGTAAGTGGATACAACCAGGCTAGGAAACAAAAGAGCCATTCTAGCTGCACTACATCATTATACATGAAAACTCACATATCTGAATAGGCTAGCAGGAGCTCGGCCACCAGTTTCAGCTGGAAGGCAATCACTTCCTAGAGCACATCACCTCCACATGAAAAGGTGAGTATAAACTTAAGCATGGTGTGTGGATACGAACCATGCTACTGTGATCCTTGATCAAGTGCAATGTGAGGAACTCCCTGGATCATCACAAAGCCTTGATGAATCTAACAAGCCCTGGAGCATTACACAGGGAAGCAAGTGAGCATCTGAAGGAAAAATGCCCAACAATCTACCTACTGGAATAAAAAGCAATCATTAAGAGGTATCTGCTAAAATTGAAATTGCATTACTAGAAACCATATTTCAACATAATCATCTTTTATATACTTAAACTAAAAACATTTCTTACTGTTAAGGCTTTATCAAACCACTCACACTTGAAATAGCTGCTAAACCTTACACATTCAAAAACAGATTTTTTTTTTTCTATCTACATCTTTGCATAATGACCAAAATATTAAGGTTTCCCCACCTTGGGATTTGACCTTATCTTGTCGAAGATGACTTGGATAATGTGAATAAAATTACCTCTACAAAATGATTAAAAAATACTGCCCGTGGACTGCAAGCACTTAAATATCATTAAATGATGATATAGCATTAAATTATGCCATCCGTAGAACCTGCAGCTCCCAGGTTCAGAATCAGAATCCAACCCTGTGTAATTTAAATCTTGCCTCTCCTTAAACTGAATAAAACATGATGTGTGTTTGTTTATATCCTGCATATTTCATTCACTGTAGCTCTCTTCCATGAAAGTCTCAAAGGGAAGCTCAGTAAAATATAGAGGAAGATATATGTCTTCTAGGCTGACTTGTCTTTCACCTCTTTTCATTTCACTGTAAATCTCATTACTAAAGCATTCCAGAACAACTCAGTCTTTTTAGTAATTCTTCAATTTTTTTTTTTTTGTTTTATCCATTACTCCACCTAATGCCAGGTACCTCTGTTAATTTCAATAACTACAACAGAATTGGCATGGTCCTGTAATTAATTCAGCTTTTGTTTTCTCTTCCACTGCAGTATCAGATGGGCTTTGCAAGGAGGTGTCCTGCTGGGGTGAGGAAGAGTCAGGATGAGCAGCAAGACTCAGCTACAAGAGAGCTGGGAGGAGTTGCTGTAATGTAAAATATGTTGTATGTCTTACCTGAGCATGGTTTTCCGAAGGTAACACCACTAGCAGTGTAACAAAACACTGACCAAACATACATGGAAGGCTTTACGTAAGACAGGCACTGGGTGAGAGGACACACCTTAAATATTCCCACCTTTCCCAGCCAGAGGTGAGGGAAGAAGTCTCTTATACAGCAGTATAAGCTTTAGCAAGGAACATAGCAGTCTGGTCCAATTCCTTCAGCTGCCTCAGGGACTTGAGCTGGCATCTGAATTTGGTTACTTAAATTAACCACAGGCTCCAGGGTCCCTCGGGGCTGGGCTCACCCAGTCATCTTCCTGCTCCAGCCACCCATTTCCCAGGTGGGAATGAGTGACCCCCACCAGGCTCTTAACAACTCACCAGGAGCAGTTAGCTTCCCTCACTCAAAAAAATTCTGCTCCCAGGCAGCCAAGCTACAAAATACACATTGTATGCCTTAGAAAACCAAAGAGTGGGGATGAAAGGGGGCACCAACTCCTGAAGGCCCCAGCACTGGGTTGCTGGAAGCAGATGAGTAAAGCCAGGCTGCCTTCAGGGGGTTCAGCAGCTCCAGCACCAGCAGCCCCCGCTCTCCCCACACGCTCAGGTCACTCGCAAGCTGCGAGCCAGCTGCCCTCGCACTGAAGTATGGATGCACATTCAGAGGCTCTTCCCCAGCCCATCAAACACCCAGGTCTTGAACCTAAGAAGATTCTGAGGACAAAATCCCTGCGGAGTACATCCCCTGCCCCCCATGACGAGAGCTGGTGGGGGAACAAGAGGGAGACACCTTGGTGGGGGCCAGCAGAGCCAGGTACCAGCTGCTCACTGCTGTGCAACCTGCCCTGTAAGCCTAGAGGCAATCTGGCTGGTAGAAAGGGTGGATAACCTGGGGTTTTAGATTCAGGCTGAGGGCCGGCTCCAGTGGGAGTTAGCCTCTGGCTGCTTTGTAGGAAGTGGATAAAACATGGGTGATAGGGAGTCATTTCTAGCCCATTTTGCTGATTCCAACAGCTTTTTCAGCAGAGTGAACTAAGCAGGAAGGGTTCTCCTCTGGATCAGGGCTCTCTGGTGATCCCAAGCAACTTTAGCAGAGCACAGCCAGGCCAGCTTGGTTCTTCAATCTATGAGGGAAGCATATTGATTTTGCAAGACAGGAAAGATGCACTGGACAGGTTTTTTAACTCCCACCCTAGGAAAGGCTGTGAATCGCCACTCTGTTTCTTCACAAATCTAATCAGCTGCTTCATCTCTCCACCCTGCAGAAGTTGTTGCAAGGAACAGCCTGGTAGTAAGTTTGCTGCATCCTACATTTTAGACCTTCAACTTTGTCAGCAAATTGTTGCTCCCTCCACACATCAGGCTGCCCAGAACCACGTTTCACAAATAGCCCAGACTCCACCTTCAACAATCCTTGGAAAATGTTGTCTAGCAGCCCCAGGCATGCTTGGGCATCTCTGCAAACACAGTGCTTGCTAATGAGTAGTCCCCAGTTGTCTCAGGTCTAACTCTGGAGTAAAGTGCAGTTTTGGAAGAGTGTGCATCTCTGAGCAGCAGACGGGATCAGAGAGGCAGTCTTTGTCCTCATCACTGAACCTATCAGTAGAAGGAAAAAAAAAAAAATGTCACAAGTTTCAGATTTTCTTTCCTCCAAGGACCTGTCAAATACATTAGCAGCCAAGGAACAGAGGGAATTCTACATTTGAGGTCTTGTCAGAGAAGTGAGTGCAGAATTAAAAAAAAAAAAAAAAAAAAAAAAGAGAAACCAAAACATCAAAAGCAGAGAATGTTAGACAGTACAACACTGTTAGTGCAGGAAAGCATGGAAAACACGTTTTTCTGTAAGCAGCAGGCCACTGTCAGAATGCAGGAATGTTTATATGAAGTTTATGTTCAGCATCTTCACATAAAGGGTTAATAGCAACCACAAAATACATATATATTTACATGTTAGCAAATACATAAGCTAACATGTAAATAAATTCTTTATGTCCATCCATAATAGCTTCTATTTCCACCTGAATTTATTACATGCTCCTCACATCTATCACACACTTATGAAGATGCATTCAACAAATTAATCTTTGATACAGATTAAGCACGACCTAAATTTTGGTCCACCTCTCTCATATGCTCTTGCAGGAGAAAGATTTTCTTCAGAGAGCTATAATTCCTATAGGTGATCTCTGTGCCCAAAAGGGCTGCTGCACAGCTCAGGTACCAGCCTGCACGAATGCAGACACAGCTTGAGGATTTGCTCTGTGCAAGATCAGGACTGCCTGCACCCACCTGGACAGAGATGCTCCAACACCCCTTTCTTCTCCTCTTTCAGCTACATTTTGCTGACACAAGCAAACAGCTTGACCACCACGCTGCTTGCACTCTTCATTTCAGCTGCTTTGATGCCACATCAAGCAGAACGTCAGGGCAAGGTGGGAGGGAGCAAGTGCAGTGGGGAAACAGAAGGAAAACAGGTCACGCAAATAAGAAATAAAAAACACAAAACAAGAAGCATAACAGACGAGATCAGCAACAAAAGAGGCAAATTCAGGAGACAGCCACTCATAATCTTGACAGGTGAAGTGATGCAAGGAGCATGTACATGACTGTGAGTTTCAGTAGATACGATGCTCCCATTCCTACCCAAATGGCTGTCGCACGAATGCCTTTATGTCTCTCTATTTACCTTTGCTGAAACCAGGCTGCAGCAGCTCCCAGCCCAGGACCGCAGGCAGCCTTTCAAAACCCTATGAGAGCCTGCGAGTCTGTGGGGTGCAGCTCTGAGAGATGGGCAGGGCTGGATTTGGCTGCAGGGGCTTGCACCGTTCCTGCCTGCTGCTTACAGTCCAGCATATTAGTGTAAACCACCATCCTTGGGTTCACCACTCTTTCACAATTGCATAAACCCGGGGATTAGGCAGCAAACTGAGTGCTTGCTCAGCAAAGGTCGAGAAAAGGTTGAGTGAGGCACAAAAGAGGGAACCAGGGGAGGACAGGCTGGAGCCCAGAGCGATACAAGGGACCAGCATCCAAGCAGCACTAAGAATCCCATTTACAAAGCCCACAAACTTCAGATGTATCAGGGAGCTTATGTGATTTCAGCTCTGTAAAATTGAAATTCATATGACCAAATGCAAGTGCCAAAATAGGAGTTAATCACCTAGATTGCCCATGCCATCCATGGAAAAAAACGAGCACTTGTCAGGCACTTTCCAGTCCTCTGGAAGCTGGTGCCTGACACTGGTCAGATGAGTTGCCTCTTCCCCTTCATCAACTCTAATGGGAGCCAGGGGTTATCAGCCCAGATACAAATTTCTGTGCCACAGGCATGGGAACTTAGATGAAATTTATTCTGGGACAACTCACATGTGGCACTTGCATGTCGCCACATGCCTGCCCCACGCCAGCAGCTCCTTGCCCAAGATGAATAAATATCCTTTTGACAGTCTGATATTTGAAAATATGCATCTTTTCTACCATGTCAATACAGACTAAGGACAGTGGCTTTATGTGATAATTAACAACTGTTTGGGGACATTATTCATTAAGTTTTAAGGGCGACATTATTTGTCATACACTTGTCCTAATTAAAATCAACACCAAGGAAATGCGGCTGCCTTGTGGGAAATTATTCTTCTTGCAGACAGTACAGGAAACCTCTTGAAAAGTGAAGATTTATCAACAAGTGCCTGATTTTGAGAAAAGGTTTAGAAGATACTGGGTGGCTGGAGGGGTTCTTATGGGCTTTCAAGAAAAGACAATCCACCCTTTCAGAAATCTGTACCCAAAGTACCATGTAGAAAGGCTGTACCCATGCTGAAACCTCAGCTAAGGACACGTACCATCGTGCTTCAGCACTGACCTGCTGCTTCCACACCTCGAGTCCTATTCCAAGGCATCAGCACCCCAAGCAGAGCTAACAGCAAAACCAAGAGTTAGCAACCTTCAGCTCTGGACCTGTAATGCAAGACGAGGCTAATAATATCTTTCAGACACATGGGCCTGGGTAACACAAATGACATGAGGGTGATTCAGTTTAATTATACACTTCCTGTTAGAAATATCAAGGTTCCTGCGATGGCACTGGCAATTGTTCTTCTGACTCATCCAGCTGTTGCCATAACTAGGCAAAACAAACCCTTCTTTGATTCTTAAGGTATAAATAATTAAAGAAACCATTATTTTGAAAGAGTACCCGTCATTTCATCGTTACTGCAACACCATCAAAATAAATTGCAACATGCAGAAGAAATACAGCATTCTGCTTAGGGACAGTGGCTTTTGTTATGATCTGCTCTCCCCTTGAAAGATAGTAAGAAAACATCCATCCCTCCATCCCTCACAGGGAAGAGAAAGATTAACTCCCCATCCATATGGGCTTCCAGCAAGGTTATCTTACATGGCCAGATGGATCATCACTAGTGTTAAGAAATATTAGCTGTTTATCTTAAACAAGTTTTAAATAGGATGAATTGCTTAGACTTGTAATGTTGTGTGATTCATTATGCTGTCCACTTACTTAACATGAGTAGCTAGATTCGCTGAAGCCTTAAGCCACAAGCTTTAAACTTTCACCCGGATTTGCTGAACTTGTACTGAACTTGTATCTGTTCAAGCAAAACAAGGCCTCCAGAGCCAGCACAAACCAGAAGATAAGGAGGGTACGACTGGCAACAGCAGCTGCAATTAGACAAGAAAATGGCCTGTCTGGAGCAAGTGAAGGAATCCAGCACTGAATCGGAAGGTGTTAGAAGATCTCAGACCAGAATCACCACCAGACCAAAGGGCACATGAAAAATCACTTCAAGGGGGGGATGCATAGTCTGTAAAGGGAAAAATCCCAGGCACTTCTTTGCTCAGAGTTCTCTTCTTCAGAGGCACCCAACTCGAGCTGATCCTGCTGCTGTACTATTATTCAATTATTTATTTTTGTAAGATCCAATGCCTGAGACTCTGCTTCAGGAAACCTAGGGTTCAAACTGGAGAGCAAGCAACACCAGACACCCAGACCAAACTGCACTTCTTTAACAGCTAATCAAGTGTGAATCAGAAGTCCATACCCTGCAGGTCACCCTTACAGGGTCAGTAGTTCAGAAAGTCTTGCTCGTTTGACACATAGGCCCAAATTTTCCTGAAAATTACTACTATCTTAAAGCACAGATCTAGACACCCAGATCTTAGGAGCAAAGGAGCAACCAGGGCCAGTGCTAAGGTTGCAAAACATCCCACAAAACATGCTGTTTACTGTCTTGCACAGTGAATCCCATGTCCCATACCACTGCTGCCCCTGTCCCCCCAGCTGTCCAGGAAGACCCTCCTGCAGACAGGGGGAACGATCTCCAGCCCCACTGTTGTGGTTTAGGCCCAGTTGTCAACTCAGCAGCATGCAGCCGCTCACCCATTCCTCCCCCACCACAGTGGGATGGGGAGGAGAATTGGGGAAAAAAAAGGTAAAACTTGTGGGTTGAGATAAGAACAGTTTAATAACTAAAATAAAATATAACAACAATAATAAAATGTAATAATAATAGTAATTAAAATGTATATAATAAAAAGAGAGCAATAAAGCCAAAAGGAAAAAAAAAAAAAAAAAAAACCAAACAAGTGATGCACAACACAATTGCTCACCACCTGCTGACCAATGCCCAGCCAGTCCCCAAGCAGTAATCCCAGTTCTGATCAACTCTCTTTAGTTTCTATACTGAGCATGACGGCCCGTGGTGTGGAATATCCCTTTGGCTAGTTGGGGTCAGCTGTCCTGGCCGTGCTCCCTCCCAACTCCTTGTGCACCTCCTCGTTGGCAGAGCATGGGAAACTGAGAAGTCCTTGACTTAGGACAAGCACTACTTAGCACAAACTAAAATAAAAGTGTTAGCAGCATTATTCCCACACTAAAACCAAAACGCACGGTACCAGCTACTAGAAGAAAATTAACTCTCTCCCAGCCAAAACCAGGCCACTCACACAGGTGACCTGCATGTGCAAAGCAGCCCACGTAACATGCATGGCCAGGTGGGACACACATCTGAAGATGAAGCAACTTCTTCAGCCCAGCACATGGGACCAGCTGCTGGTGCACACTCCTGCATCTCCCAAACCTGCATCCCACACCCATCCAGGCCGATGTCCTCGAGACTCAATTGCCTTAAGTTCACTCACCACCCACTCAGCTCCTGGCTCTGAAGGTCTGAAGTTTTCACCTCCAGTAGAAAAATTTAAGGGCTCTACACCCCTTTCAAGCTCAAAGCCTGACCCTTCCCCATGAGAACAGAGCCCTTGTCCCAGGCTCAGGTGAAAAAAATATTAATGGCAAACAGATGGACACATTGGCCCACACCAGCCCACGGCAAAATGGTGCTGAGACTCACCTCCACCTCAGAAGACTCTCCAGCACAAAGTAAGAAACAGCCTCCTTACCACAAGGCTTTCAGGACTCCCAAAGAAAAAAAAAAGGCCTTTTTTTAATTTAAAAAAAGTCATGTTTTTAACTCACCTCTTGGGGGTCTCAAACCAGATTTACAAAGCCTCAGGACCAAGTGGGCTCCTGCAGCACACAACAGAACATCACCCCAAGCTGGGAAACGTTAGGGCAACAATTAGTTAATTAGGACAGGGTTTACAAAAGCCTCACAGCCTGCTCTCACCCTCAGACAATACCATTCACTCCAGCAAGGGCAGGATCAAGTCATTTGTGCTTCACAGTAGCCCACTTGTTCCTCTTGATGAGTCTTTTGTCTCTTTCTGGCACAAACAACTTGAAAAACCCATGAACCTGGTTCCTGAGTCCTACACAAAGGTGAGACATCCTTTCCACTCTCCCTTCAGTGAACTCTAACATGAAGCATAACAGCCCACATAATAGTGCCCTTGCTATTAGGACTTCGAGGTCTAATTTTTTCCATCACTTTGCCTTCTATTTTATTTAAGAACTTGATTTTGGGAGGCACAAAAGGCCTGATTTGCAAAGATGCTGTAATTGAATTGGGAGGGGGGAAAAACAGATGTACAGCTCTTCTGAAAATCACATCTCACACTGCGAAACCAAAGACCGAAAAATTACCAGTGGGAACTCTATTTTTAGCTATCCAGTGTCATAATATTCACCATTCCCAAGAAAACTTTCTGGAAAATATTTAGAGTGACACTCACAACCCCATGATTTGTCAACAAAGCACAGCAATTACCTAGGAGGGCTGTAGGCGCAGCACCTGCAGCACTGCAGACTGTATTGCTGCAGCCTGTTACCATGGCACTTCTGGATGGATTTTGCCTGTTTGCCTGTGTAAGATGCAAGATCAACCTTTTATGTTTTTAATATGTGATTAGCAGGGCACAACTGACTCCAAATAAAATAGTTCAAGGGGCTCACTTAAGCCAGGGGAAACTGAGTTTTCACATTCAGGCATTTGTGGCAGCTCTGAACCACACTTGCTGGCTGCTGGAGAGCTTTTCCTGGGTGTGTGTTGGTATAAGCCACATTCAGAGGCAGATGCTGCTGTGCCCGGGTGAGCTGGGACTGCAGCAGGAAGAGCTGAGGTTGGGCACCACGCTGCAGCCAGCTCCATCCCCTGCATCACCCTGTGCCCACACCTGCATGAACACAGGCTTGGTCCTTTCAAAGCCACCCGGGTAACCACGCCAGAGGGAACCCCCCGCAGTTGTTCAGAAGATGCGACATATCCGTTTATAGCACAGTCCATTTAAAATTAATTACCAACACAGCAATACATGGTTGTCGCAGCAAGTCAGATGCACCCTTCAGGTGAAGTCACTGGAAACAAGAACCACCTTCCAACTGGGTTCAATATCACTTAGTGCTTTGTTCAGCAGTATTGGGAGGGCACACACCACTGTTTAGGCTGCCTAAACTCACTTTTAATATCTCATACTCAATTCACTGGGTGATTGCACCAGATATAAATTATTTATGGACTGACACTACCCTGAGCTGAGAATCAACCCCAGTTAGAGGATTTGCAGGACAAAATGAAGAACCCCTCTCTGCTTTACTCTCATCACACCCTCCTATCCACGCTTCTGCTTAGATTGGCTTGATTTGCTGAAGGCTGGAAGGAGAGACTCGACCTTGATTCCTGATGAAAGAAGTCAAGATTAACAGACATTAGGATCTCGCCCTGCTGAGAGCACTTTTGGTTGCATCCTGAGAAGTCCTTCTCTACATGAGCTACACTGCTTGTTTGCTACAGTCCCAGTACAGTCCAGAAAGGGCACCCACAGCAGCAGGTGCAAGAGAGCACTAACAGAGTTCTGGCATTCACTAAAACACATGGCACACCTGCTAGAAAACCATTCCCATGCTCAGTATCGTGTTGCATGGTGAATTAAGAGCATATGATGCACTTTGATGCAACCTCATGAACAGGGGACTACAAGAGGCTTCCCATGCTGCAGAAGAGGCAGCTCCCCCAAAAATCCCAGCAGCCCATACCACACTGAAGGAGAAGTTCTGCTAGAAAAATCTTGTGCAGAACAGGAATTGCATGTGTAATCTCTTATCCTGCACTCAGTAAGCAGACAAATGTGGACCCTACTTATATGAACATAGGGAGGGAAAGCCCCAGCAGCCCAGCTCTCCCCCGAGATGGGACAGTTACTTGGCACTTCATGAACAGCCAGTACTTGGCCCCATTACCTGAACTGCTGGAGCAGCTGTTGCTTTCTTTACCAAGGAGCCCCCCTGGTGACAGTCAGATGTAGTGCTTGCAATAGATAACATGCAATCCAGCACACATTACTCCAGAATAAGGTTTTAGATTACCTGCTGTGACAGGGGTCTAACTCAAAGAGAAATAACTTTTGAGCTAGCAGAGGAACAGTACACTTGCAGGCAAGAGGAGGGGAGGGCAGGTCACGCAGCACCATCTGCCTGGAAAACCCCAGAACCAGATGTGCCACCCCAAGGGGCACAGCAGCACCCCGTCAGCCAGCCCCTGCCTGCTCACCTCAACACAACCCCCGGGACCAGTTGCAGGATATTCGTTTTTGGAAAGCCCATTCCTAAATTGCTCCTTCAGGCACAATCACTCCATTGCAGTGACGAGCTTTTCCTAAACTGCACAAAATTCACTCCCCCCTGGGGAGCCTGAAGAGCTACGCTTGAGTGTATAGGCATATTTAAATGTGTCTCAATCTGGTTTTGCATGTGTTATTTGGGGATAAGTGGTAAAATCGCACCTGCTTCTTGAATATCTGCACAGCGATATTTAACATTGTTTGAAACATTTTTGCTTTAATTAATTTAAATGCAACCCAGCCATCCTATTATTTCATATATAATCCCAGGGATTTAGTGGGAAATGCAGTATCACAGCTAAATAATGGAAAGGTGGCAAGATTAAAAATTTATCATAAAATTAGCCTACTTAGCATAGTAAATAGCTTTTCAATTTGACAAGGGATAACCATTTTATGGAAATGTGTTTTAAAAAAAATAATCTTTTAAAGATTGGCAAACATTGGGTAACCTAATTCACACACCAATAAACCCAGATCAGAGCAACTTTTCCAAAGTCTGTATATCTGTACATATTTACAGTATTATCAAGAGCAACTGTAATAGTTATATCAATAGAACAAGATACAATTTTCAGCAGTAATTGAAACAGCAAAGTTATTGCTAAGCCTTTAATAAACCTACAGTGCATTCTGCTTAAAGTTATTACAGAATCCAATATACAATTAATGTTTCTATTCCTTTTTGAAGTGAATTACATTTCAGTTCTCCTTATAGCTGAGATTGCATTTAAGTGGCATTGCAGAAATTTACAGCCAGAACAGCCACTGAACGCTTGGCCCAGCTAACATTCCTCTGTTGTGAAAGGCTCATTTCTAACACACTTGCTGACTTGGAACCCTCCTGCTCACATTCATCTAATGGCCACTCATTGCTCCAGTGCTTCTCTGCCAAGTCACTGCTGTCTGCTGAATGTGAACTTTCAAAGCAGAGAAATGTAGGGAGCTTTTTTTTTTTTGGGGGGGGGGGGTGGGGGGGATGGGTAGGTGTCATGTTGCATCACCCTGAGAATAAATTCAAAGAGAAATAATTCCATTAAATTCCAAGGAGAGGCAGGGGTGTGTGGAAATCCAGCTGTCAGCATATTCTCTGCTACTTACAGAACCGAGATTAAACTAAAGCAGGTGGCAACTCAAGACTGGTATTTGTATCCTGAATTAGGTCTCCCAAAGCAGAGGTCCAGGGCTAGGAGGATGAAGATCCATTCTGAAGCACTGACACACACATGCTTACTGAAAAGGCCTGGATCACATCAAAACAAAATCATTACATAAAAGAGCACAAAGGAAGTGATAAAGTCACCACAAGAAACATTGCTGAAGCCAAATTCTTCGTATTGACTTTGAATCACATCAGGATGTTGCTGATTGAGTGTTTCAGAGAAGTTCTTACAAAATTTTCATTTTAATGAGGCAGCATCTTCCAAAGGGCAGCAGGAGAGCTTGGGCCAACACTGGTCACAAGGCAGACTCGCTGCAGTCCTGGCAGTAGAGCAGCACACAAGGCTGCAGAAGGATGCTAGACAACACAGGCAAAGCAGGGCTTGGTGTTTGCTGTGGCCTGACCCAGATCGACAGGAGCTTGCAACTGCCTGTGAGCTAGATCATTGGGATAACACCGTGGAGAGCATCTCATCTAGGAGCTGGATTCTGACAGTAGTGAAAGGATGAGGTGGGCAGCTCCCTACCCAAGAGGATAGGAAAAATATGTCTGACAATGTAGCTACAGGCATCAGAAAAGGCGAGCAAAATGTGAAATAAAGTGCTGTGTAAATGGCCAAAGACGCAGATGAGCATGAAGTGGGACTTTGAAAGGAATAGAAGAGTCACTCCACTGTCCTCCCCTGGTGCTATAGCCCAAGCAGCACCTTTGGAGCCAGGGATCTGGAGGTACACTTTCTCCAGGAACATACTTACACTGATAGAACTGATTTGCCTAAATATTAGTCCATCTGCAAAAAATACCTGCAGGCACCTTCCTCTGGGGCAAAGCACTTGGCTTTAGACCACCGATTTCGAAGACTGGCTTAGTTACCCCACAATTCATTTGTATGCCATGAATTGGCTTGGTTGCCTGACAATCCATTTGCTAGACCCTCATTAAAATGAGAATTTAGCAAAAAATAAACTCTACCACACTGCTAGACCAGATCCAAGGGGGAACAAGGACCACCCAAGCCATCCTGGATTCTATCAGTAGCACTTCACAGTATGAGAGGCTGTAACAGGAATAGCAGCACACCCTAACCCCAAAAAGAACAGATCCACACAGCTCAACTTTTTTGGAACCTCAGTACTCCCAGGATTTGGACACCTAAGAACTGTAAAATCCCCCTTTACTTTAAACCAAATCCTACAATACTTTGAAAATACAAATTACTTACTGGTAACTAGTAGCAGAAACTGGCCTGGGCTGCTTTTTTCCCCACTCTGCATCTCAGAAGCACCAGTGCACCTAACACCAGAGTCTTCACCCTTAGGCCAAAAAAAAATTGCCTCAGCACAGGAGTGTTTAGCATCAGGCAAATGCTCCCAAGTGCTGTACATCTCAAGCATCTCCTAGTAATTCACTGTAATCTTCATCTGATGAAGAAAGCAACATTGCCTGAGGCACAAACTACACACTGTATTATAACCAGGGAAAAAGCAGAAGAGCGATTTGGTTATTGGAAAGATTTGCAAAGCCATTCCACTGGGGTATTTTTCTCTATATATTTGAAGTTTAATAAAACAACTAATATCAGGGGGAAGGAATGGTGTTCATTTTAAACTCCTTCACCTCAGATGCATCTCAGAATTTGTACTTACAGAAAGGGGATGAGCATCCACAGTAGGGAAGGCTTTAACACAACCCATTCTTCTGGAGCATGAAGCACTCACCTTCAAACTCTTTTCTCCAGCAGATTCAAAAGCCCATTGCGGTGTGGGAGAAACCTAAAGTCGGGAGCCAAAGCCAAAGCTCTGGTGGCCAGTCAGTGCCCTGGGATTTGCTGTTTGTTCAGTTTTACTCCTGAATCATAACAGGTTTCTCAGCTGATACCCAGAAGAGCACCAGTAACACCCAGATGTGGGAATCAAAACTGGTGTTCCTTCATCCCACCCAGTGCCCCATGACTATTTAATAGCAGATATCAAACCACCACCATTCTTCTGCTGATTAACGATGTCAGTAAGATCTCATCACTGAAGTCTGCAATACACTCTAAAGGAATAAAAAGCTTTCCCTCCGTTTCTCTGCAGGCTCAGTAAGTAGCAATATTATTACTACAGCTGGGCATGACTTTAAAAGTAAAACCACTATGTGATATGAGGAGCTGATACATCAAAATTTTTCCCCAACCATTATCTTAATCTTTCAGCTATTCTTCATGTAGAGACTGTTTTACCACAAACAACTTTCTGTGCTGTGGCGATCATAGGATTTCAGTAGTGCGCTCAAGGGACGAATTCCTGACAAAAAACTAGCTGTCCATCAGCAAACAAGACACAAGACTTGCTGTCTGTGAATCAAACCCTTCCTAATGAAAGCATTTACTTCCCATAATTCATTACACACAAAAGAGGCCAAAGCATAAAGAGGTAATTGACAACTTAAAATGAGCCATGGTCAGCTGAAGAGTAGGATTTGAATGAGCACAACTCCATTCTTTTATTGCTTTCTGCCAAAGTTTGATTATTGACTGATGCAGAGGAAGCTGTTGCCCTTCAGGGATCACACCAGAGTTAATATACTTCCAAGCTTGCAGGCTGGCTGTGCCCAGCTGCAGGCACAAGAAGCTGCAACTGCTCTCTGACCTCTTCTGGGCACAAATTGCTGTAATCGCTCCAGGAAATTTGAGAAATCTGGGGATTTTCTTTTTGTCATTACACTCTAATATTGCAGTTGCTTCCTGAGGACAAGGCTGACAGGTCACTGCTCTTACTCCTCCACACCACCTTAAGTTTTCAACATTTGACATGTAACCTGAAGTAAAAATGTGTCAATGAGATACAAGAGCTTTCTCACCTGAACCCAATTTATTTTAACAACTTACAGTAGGAAATAAATATAACAAGAGAAACTATGCTCTAGATTACCGTTCTTCCATTTTATCTGCAGCTATTAAAAGCCATTAACTTTAAAGAAATAAACACTGGGGATAGCTAGGGATAAGTTCTGCATAAACTAACAGACATCAGAGTATTGCACCACCAAATAGACCTATTTGGTTTTACTTATCCTGCACTATTTTTTCCTCTACTAGCCTAGTCACTTTTCACTTACTGCAATTACTGTGCCAGAACCCCTACTAAACAACTGTTCTGATTCATACATAGAAAAAAACACAGCACTTCCATCAATTTGATTCAAATATCTCCTGGCTCTCCAAACTCCATTCCAAACATATTCTAAAGGGTCAGTTAAATTTACTAAAACTTGTTTTTCAGAGTATTGGTTTATTTTGGGGGGAAGAAATAAAGGATTGTTATCCCCTCAATGCTTAGGGAGATCAAATGTCAAAGTAACTGGTATCTCCATCAAAATGGAAAGTAACCTGTTTTCCATATTTTATCAACACTTGGACACGATCTATGCAAAAGAAGAAACAGCAGGACATGTACATCTTTGAGAACTGAGAATTAAAATAGGTAGGATTAGAGGCATAGCTTTTTTTCCAGACTATACATTAAAAATTGATCTGCATTATAGAAAGTATATAAGCCAAAGCTAAGTAAGCATTTAGATGCCAGTGGCACCAGGATAAGATTAATACCTGCCACAGCAAGTCTTATTTTCTTGTTGAATTGCTTCTAATTCCTATCTAATCTATCTCTAATGCATCCATGTCTACAGTATCTATTACCCTATAAGAGCAATGCTTGGCTGAAAGAGACATGCTTCCTACCCACCATTAGAAATGGTTACTTGGCCATCACACATTCATTCTAAGCAGTCCTTCTGTATTATATTGAAAATACAGTTCCAGTTCATATCTCCCAGAATTAGGGATAACAAATTAAAGCCTTCCACCCTTATCATTTCCATGTATTGATCCTTGGCACAAACTAAGAATCAAGTGGGAAGAGACAGTTATACATTAGAAAAATCTTATTCTTTCTACATTACTAAAATACATAAACAGATTTAAATATAAATTGAATACTGCTAAATCATACTTAGGTCCAAACTGATCTCAGTACATTACCATCTCATTTAATCTCTAAACAACATAGAACTCAAGGTGTAGGTCTGATACTTTATCAGACTTAATTTGAACAAAGCTATGCTGAGAAGCCAAGAAAAAGCACAAAGCCCAATTTGCTGAGAACAAAATGCTGATATTTATCCAGAAACCTAGCTTTAAAACCAGCTTTAAGTTTCAGTACTTCAGAATGATGTGTCTGGCTATCCAACTCAACATGTCCCTATGCCAGTTCCTAATACCTGATCCTCAGACCACTGCAATCACTGACCTGTTACCCACAACAGTGCTGCAGAGGCATTAGAGAGCCATCAGTTAACAGTCTTCTATCTTCTGCTTTGAATTCCAGTCTTTGGGTCTTGGGATTTTTCGATTATTTATGATTTTGCTCCCTAGGATAGCCTTGGAAACATGCACATGGTTCTAGCTTCGCAGATCCAGAGAAAGAACATACACCATCACCTTCAGTGCAATCAAGAGCAAAGACCAGCAAGTCCATTAATTTTATACCAAGGCAGAATCTCTCAAAGAAGCACCACGTATTTTTGTATTTCAAAAGAGGGATCATGTTCAATGAAAGAAGCAAACTCCAGCATTCTTTCAAGGGAATGCTTTAAGTTCTCTAAAGTTTATTTTCCGTATCAACTACACTTGAGGAAGAAAGGCAGATGTGTGGGACAGCCCTTGTTAGGTGTTAGATTAGATCATGAAATAAACCACTTCTTGTAAATCAAGTCAGTAGCTAATTTCAGTCTATCCCATTGTTATTTAATCTCTCTGCAGATCATTTGCAAGAACTCTAAGACCATACAGAATGCCTTCACAGACCACGTGCCCTTACCAAAGTCATATTAAGCCTACTCATTCCTGTTGCTCCACGTTTAGTGTGGAGTAGCAATGTTGTAGCGCATACTGTCTTCACTACTGTTCTGTATTAAAATCAAAATTGCATGATGCAGAAGCCAATAACAATGGTCCAGCCTGAATTAGCTGAATTTCCCCTGAAATGCTATCCATGTAGTGCAATCAATCTTGAGAGTCAGAGCTAAGCATAACGATTTCACTTGGCATCTACCAGCCACACAACTAGGCAGTTATTTCCTGCAGAACTTGTATTTCCTCAGGAAGTTTGCAATTTAGAAGGATATTAACACATAACTTTGCCCACTGAAGCACTGGAGCCAGTACAACACTGAAACCAACCAGCTCTTTATTCCTATTGTGAAATACTGTCCACAGATATTAAAAGAAAAAGCAATTAAGTCCAGAAGCCAACTGCATGTTATTTTTCAGTACCCAGAATATCCAACTTAAGTTCTTCGCTTTCCATACCAAGTTGTTTCCTGTTCTTCAATAGATTCCAGAATCATTTGATTCACAGCACCATTTAAATTACACACCCAGAAAGAAACACAAGTCATAAAAAGGTTAGGTTGCAAAATTCTAAAGGTTTAGGCTTGCATTTTACCATTGTCGAGTATTACAAGACAGTTCTTTATTTTAAACATTAAAGTGCCAGGTTTATGTACAAACTATTAAAATAGTAAAAAAGGTAAACTTAAAACCTGCTAAGAAAGCAGTGAGGTCACGTAGCTGCCTCCAGAGTTTCCTGCAGAGAATTCAGCAAGTTTAAGACTAGAATTTCTCAACTGCTCCTTTTTTCTACAGGGAGAACAGCAGAAGCTAGTGGTCCCTGCCTATAACCTCCCATCTTGCAGAAGGAAGGCACCCATCTTTCAAAAAATGGAGTAGCATATGTTGTAAGAGATACATCTAAACATTCTATGAATTAACACCATTGGCAAAGTCTAATAAAAAGGGATTTTACTGCTGGAGCTACACTAGCCTCCTGAAAAGTACCAATATCACCACACTTTAAGAGTGGGATTTTAGTACAGGAATCAAGTCAGACTGTGACTCAATGGTTCCCTGTGAACAGGGGAGTGTATACACTAACTCATAGGGTCTCAGCTCATTTAAAATTCCGCATCCAGGGTGAAAGAGTTGTCTGTGGGCTTCGACATGACTCCCATCCTCTGATATTCACCTACTCGCTTCTCAAAGAAATTGGTCTTGCCTTCCAGAGAGATGTTTTCCATGAAGTCAAAAGGATTCTCTGCTTTGTATATCTGAAATGCAAAGGCAATTCTACAGTCATCACAGGTGCTCACACCTTGAATATGTGAGCATTAGAGGTCAGCTGGAAGGAGTCTAATGACATCAGCAGGCTTACTATGCAGTGAACCAAAATCTGCCCCAAGACTTCACTACTGCATTTGTTCCTGTCTTTTAGCAGCAAACAAGCTCAGCAACTTTTGTATATAGTTCTTTTTCCATAGCATCCTCTTGCTTTTCCTTTTGTGGGTCTCCAAACAGCATCTAGCAGCAGGACTGCTAAATGGCTTTACGAATGATACCAACACTGCTGCAGCCATTTTAGGATTTGGGTTTCTGGAAGAAATTAAACTTACTATTATCTTTTTCCCATGAAAGAATCGGTGTATTAGGGCCTTACCTTGTTAAATCCCAGTTCCAACATAAGCCGGTCTGCTACAAACTCTATGTACTGTTTCATTAAAGTGCAGTTCATGCCAATGAGCTTTACAGGCAATGCCTCCGTCAAGAATTCCTGCAGATAATAGAAGACTTTATGTACAGAAACTGATATTCACTCTGTATTGTCTAGGTAAGTTTTATACCCAACAGCTCCCCAGCTTTCCACTTAATTGCTATCAAGTTCCTGAACAAGGAGCAGACAATTACCTGTTCTATGAGAACAGCATTCATGATGATTTCCTTTACTCTTTCCTCTGATGGTTTGTGTATCAAGTGCTTGAACATGAGGCAGGCAAAATCACAGTGCAAGCCCTAGAAATAAGTTTCAGAAAATTATTTCAGGAAGATTGATTTAAAAGAGCCACTCAAATCAGTAGCACAGAATAAATAACCCAATATCTAGACATTTTTGCACTTGCCATGTTATTTAGGGTAATCTACAGACAACTTTCTGCCTAACCAGAAGGAGGCATAAGTGAGTTCAGCCAGTACCAGCTGCACTTGCTCCAAACAGGAAGGTATACTGAGCCCAAGAGTTGGTGAGAACCCTTAAACTTAGATGAAAGTAAAATGCCAAATTCATTCATTCTCTGCTCTAAGATCCTTGATGACACATGTTTACACACTAGTGAGCTTTACAGACTGCCTGTTTTTAAACATACTCCTGTTTTAAAATGTAGGCTCCAACTGAATGTCATTACTTTGAGCTACTGTAGCACATTACCATCTTAACTGCTAGAATTTGATTCATACCTCATCTCTACTGATGAGTTCGTTAGAAAAAGTGAGTCCAGGCATTAATCCCCTTTTCTTCAGCCAAAAAATTGATGCAAAAGAGCCAGAAAAGAAGATTCCTTCCACTGCTGCAAAAGCTACTACACGTTCTCCTGTTAAGAAAAGATTGACAGTAGTATCTCACATAGAACTTAACAGGATTAATACTTAGAAGTTGCAAATAGGCAAGTGAAGAAGTTCCTGCTCAAGTGTGCTACAGCCTGTCCTTAAGAACTATTACAGTAAAGGCTTCTGGTCATTAAGAAAAGTTTTAAAGAGAGGGAATAAAAATTAATTAGAGTAGCTTCTACATAACTGAAGCCAAGGCTCCTTCTCCCACGTTAACCACCAATACCATCCTTTTTTAAAGACTGCACACTGTAAAAAAAGTCATTTTAGCAGCTGATTTAAGTCAGTGTCTGCTCATCTTTGATTAAGTAAGGAACTTTGGCCATAAAGAATGCTTTAATACTAGTGAAATAATGACCTGTACCATCTCATCTCACCTCTGAAGCAAGACGTCAAGAACAGTAAGGCAGAGGAGCTACAGCATCCAACTGTGTATGTCTGCTGGAGATAGATGGCCACCACAGTTCTGAACACATGACAACAGTTTACAATTTGATCATATATCCAGGCATACAAAAATTGCCACGTGAGCTGCTGGCATTTTGAATGTTAATTTTAGAGATTCATGCCAGTAGCTCATTTGCTAGATTAAAGTTATTTTCTTCATATCTGGAATTATACCAGTATCTTATACTGGAGAGTATATATTCTCCCTGTGACAACAATCATTTCTGAACTGTGAAGTCTAGAGAAATGGTGGTTCCTCCACCTTTAGGGAAGAAATTTCACTTTGCTTCCAGTAGATATACTCACCATATGTTGCTTTCTTGTCCCCAATCCAGCGCATGGCCCAGTCAGCCTTCTTTTTAACACATGGTAACGTTTCAATAGCATTAAAAAGAAATTCCCTGAGAAGGACAGAACTCATTAGGATCAGACATGAGCAGTAGTACCATAAGGATTCACTGCCACCCACCACCCTGTTCACTTACAAGTGCTCTTCACCTTTACCCTGACAATCAAGTCTCCTTCCCCATCTTTGCACCAAGCTAACTCCATTTGCATCCATCAACTACCTTTTCATCACATCAACACCAGTTCACATGAATTCCCATAACAATTATCAAAGGGAGCACTAGTTCAAAGGTTGTATTTGAACAAGGCTTTCAAAACGACAGATCAACCAGGTACCAGAGCTCTCCTGTAAGCAGTTCTTCCTTAAACATTTGCTGGAATTGTGCCTCTCAGTACACATGGCATGGTCAGCTTTCTACAAAGTAGCAGCAATTAAATATATCTAGACTGCAAATAGCACTGCAATACCACATGACATTTTGTTCAACAGGGTGTTGGTCTGACAAGACAACACTAGAATAACTCAGTCTGGACCGCTCAAAGCCCTGTGTTTAGTTTTAAGATACCATTCTCGAATCGATTCATCTTGTTATGAAACTTTTACACTTTGGTTTTATTTTTAATCAAGACCAAAAGCCACTTTTCAGCAAATGCAACATACTTTTTTCCCCCCAAGCAAAATAGGCAAGTAAGGGCAGCACACACTATGCGAAAGTGCTAGCCTTTAACTAAATGCACTGGGTTTTAGAGATAACATTTTAATAAGTGATACCATTCTCAGAAAAACTTTCCTATATAGCTTTCTACTAGGTGCAGGGATCCTCCATATGAGGACTTACTGTAATTTAACATACTGCTCCATTTTTTTTTACATAGTTTAATTTGCTTCTTTCAGTATTAAGTGGCTTCAGTTTCACTCAATCTAAGAAAGTTCTTGCTCATAACACTTCAGAGAATAAGTATTCTGAAGTAAAGATACTCTTACACAGCAGTGGCATTTTACATAAATCTAGTTTAAATCCTAAAAATAGACTTAAAGTCAGAGAATGATTGATATACATCATTTGAATCTCAACACTTAAAGTTTTGAACTTTTCATCACCAAGCAATACAAACCTCTCTTTAGAATCTTTAATGTAGGTGTCAATAAGAAGACTGTACATTTCTGAATGTATATTTTCCATGGCAATCTGGAAGCCGTAAAAGCAACGAGCCTCTGTGATTTGTACTTCTTGACTGAACCGCTCCACCTAGAGGAAATAAATGGGTGTTTGCAAAAGGCATTTATAACTAAATTGCAGGTTAAGGACATCGATGCTGTCTATAACAGTTCTTGCTCAGAATGTATTAATCCTTTTCAGATTAATTCCAGATGTGTGGATTATTAGCAGCAATATGAACAGCAGTACCCCCTCACAGCTCCAAGCTGTGAGTTATTCTTTGGTCCCAAGAGAAATAGGAAAACTTCTTAGCTTTCCTTACCCCCTATTCGGAAGAAGAGCACTGAAGCAGAACAAGGGCTCCAAACCAGTCAAGAACTGTTGTAAGGCATCACTCAGTGCCCCAGGGGGAGTGGGCAAACTAGGGGGTTACAAAAGCAACCCTGATTTTTCTAATTACCATAAGGCAGCATTACATGCTGTAATGCTGGAAGACTACACGAACTAACAGGCTAGAGCAGTCAGCCAGCACATCAAACTTGTAGTTATCGGGTTACCTTCACCAAGTGATGTTTCTGTCAGGATTGGTTCTACACACTTACCAAGTTTTCGTTGACAATGCCATCGCTAGCAGCAAAGAAGGCGAGGACGTGAGAAATGAAGTACTTCTCCTCGGGCTTCAGGGACTCCCAGTGCTGGATGTCCTTGGAAAGGTCCACCTGAAACATTGCGAAAGAAGGATGAAAGGAATAGGCCAAGGCCTCGGGTTGCGCGGCCCGTCGGGGGGCCCGCCCACCCCCTCACCTCCTCCGCCGTCCAGAAGGAAGCCTCGGCCTTCTTGTACATCTGCCAGATGTCGTGGTACTGGATGGGGAAGATGACGAAGCGGCGGGGGTTGTCCCGCAGCAGCGGCTCCTCTCCCTCCTCCTCTGCGCCCCGCGGCACCTGGAGCGGCGGCAGCGGCTCGGGCTCGGCTCGGCGGCAGGGCCGGGCTTTGGCGGGAAGCTGAGGGACGGCAGCAGGCCGGGGGGGGGAGCCCCATGAGGGGCCCGGGGGGACAAGCGGGGAGAAGAGGGAGACCACCCGTGGGGGAGAGGACAGCGGGGCGGGGGTTACGTGAGCCGCCGGGGGACGGGGAGAGGGAGGAAGTGAGGGCGCGGCGCCCGGGTGTTCCGCACTCACCGGCTTCCCGTCGCCCTCCTGGAAGATCTTGCGGGCCGCCTTGCTGGCTAGGACGCGAGTGCTGCTGAGCGTGGGGGGCTGCGGGGAGAGAGGGACCGGGTGAGAGCGCTGAGGCGCTGCTCCCGGGCGGGGAGCGGGAGGGCGGGCGGGCGCTCACCGTGTTCTCCTTGTCGCTCAGCGCCAGGCTCTTCATGGGGGACAGGCTCTTCGCGGGCGACACGCGGGGCTGGTCGCGGCGGGCAGCGAGCGGGGCGCGGGCGGACAGCATCGTGGCGGCGGTGGTGGTGGTGGTGATGGCGGGAGCGGGCAGCCTCCGCGCCGCCCCTTTATATCCCCTTCGAACTTGGCGCCAGAACGCCTGGCTGGCCACTCACAGCCCGCGCAGCGCCCGCCACCGCCCGCCCCCCGCGCTCCCATTGGCTGGAGCGCCGGCCGCAGCCCCGCCTCCCACTGTGGCGGCGAAGGCGGGAGGTAAAGACCTGCCCTTCTCTTTGGCGCCGGCTGGAGCGCGGGAAAAGGCGGGAGAGCGGCCAGGCCCCGCCCCCCTCCGCGAGGCGAGGCCCCGCCCCCCCCGCAGCGGGGCCGCGCCCCCTCTTAGCGCTGGTAAAGCGGGGCTCAGCTGCGGGTGGGGCACCCCGTTTTAAAAGATTCAGGGTGCAAGAGGAAAGCAGGAAACTCGTTTCCAGATATGGGAATGGCCATAAATCTGGGTTTAAGGTAGAGATCTTGGAAACGCCTTGCTCTCCCCCGCTCTTTTCAGGTTCCCTCCTACCTACTGATTCATTTTCACTTTCAACATGGATGCGACATCTGGGGACAGATTCCTGCATTTGGACACAGAAATTGGATTCCTGGAGAAACTGACTCCGTGGGCCACCTGGTTCCACATGTTTTAAATAAATAACACAAGAAAGGGAGAACACAGGTATGATGAAGAAGAGGTGAACATTCATCTTCTTTAAAATGTCAGCATTTATTTTATATTTATTAAATTGCCTTTATTTAAACAACATCGTTTCCCTCATGCAACTCTGCGAAGGATCTGTTCCTATTGACCAAGATGGTTTCCCTGAAACAGTTTTACTGAAACCAGGAGCTTAATGAGACTTGGAGGCTCTTCTCCCATGTGGGATGCACAATGTCCTGGAATGACACTGAAGGGTCACTGTCATCTGAGCACATGCTCCCGGGAACTGGGACGGTGAGTTACACGGCCCAGCACTGCGCTGAGCTTGGCTGGAGGAGAAGCAGGTAAGGCAGGAGGGCAGGAGAAGACTGACCCCCCAGGGGAGCCAGTAGGGTCCTTTCAGCTGTGTGATACTATGTTAAATTCACTGCTGTAAGGAGTGGATTTGGATGAAAAACAAGAGTATTCCTGTCTGGCATCACCTTTGACACTGTAAATTCAAGCTGATTATTCATTTCAGCAGGTCGGTGTCAAGGTCACAAATTTGGGTTAGAGCTCTCCTCAGCTGGGACATGTCAGAAACAACCAGCAGAGAGGTTAGGCTTGTTGTATTTACGAGTCTTGTTTAGTACATTGGACTGATGCAGGCACCGACCCAGGAGATGTTCTGTGGGATCTTCTGTGCTAAATATACATCCAATATACAAATTAAATATACATCTCCATCCCAGGAAAGCAAGCACCACAAAACCCCATCCCAGTAGGCAGCCTGGACAGGCACGGACATGCTCCAGCTCTGTCCCGGGAAAGCAGGTCCCAGGGGCAGGAGTGCCAGCCAGCTCCCAAAAGGGCTCACCAGTGCCCACGTAGCGCCCTGCTATCTCCTGCCACCTCCACAGCTGCTGGGTGGGAGTTGGCAGGGAGCTACAGCAGCACCCTCCCCGCCCCAGCCAAACTCATTTACCCTCCCACCCCAATAAGGACCCCAAAACCACCAGCCCACAAGCCCTGGGCTGCTGCCAAGGGCCATCATGATGCAATAGCCGTGCTATCACTGCAGCTCAAACGCTCTTCTCAGAAGCCCATGGCAGGGGATCAAAGCCCTGCCTTGGGGACAGTGGCTCTACGGGGAGAGAAAAACCCAGGGAGAGCACAGAGGGGGCCTGTGAGGAAGCATGTTGCACCTCTGTGCTGCTGTAGCTGCAGCAAGTGTTTGAGAATGAGTGTCCACACTGAATCTTCCTAATATAGCAGTATAGCCCATTACATTTGTTCCTTGAGGCGCATCCCCAAGGCTTATATGCTGTGCACAGTACTTTGCCGTGTACCTACTTGTGGTGTCTTGGAGGAAAGGAAGCATGAGGAGCCCTTTCCCCTTCACAAACACCCTCGTCCGTGATGCAACTGCATTTTGGGCCCAGTATTTTCAAGCCAGCTCCTTTGCCAGAACTGGATTCAAGGCAGCAGGCTCCTGCCCTGCTTTGAGGTGCCAGCGCTCAGCATCACACCGGGGGATGCCAGATGGCTGGTGCCCTCTCTTTGGGTGTGTGAAAGGATGCTCTGCTCTTCTGACTCCTGACCTGGAGTGGAGTCCCATGTGTTTTTAAAAAAAAAACACCCCAAAACTTGAATTAGTTTCACACCTTCTTTGTTTACAGGAATTTAGACATCCAGAAAGGTGGAAGTAAGTGCAGCCCAGGGCGGTTGGGCGAGGCAGGGGTGGTGTGTTGTGTAACCATGCTGTTCATACAGGTCCCCCTCCAGACTGCCCACCCAGGGCTCCCAGCCAGAGGAGTGACCCCAGCACCCACCTCCACCCAGGCCCTGGCATGGCTCATCAGCTGCAGGTGGAGCTCAGCAGCAGCCTCTGCCCCGGGCACTGCTGCTGTGGTATCCTCAGCGCCAGCACAGCAAAGCCCCTTCCCACCAGGCACAGTTTACGGCCCTCAAACCTCATGTCCCCATGTCTGCTTCTTCCTGA
Organism: Tyto alba; assembly: GCF_018691265.1. Classification (NCBI taxonomy): domain Eukaryota; kingdom Metazoa; phylum Chordata; class Aves; order Strigiformes; family Tytonidae; genus Tyto; species Tyto alba. Next base: position 34,388,797 of record NW_024881316.1, on the reverse strand, counting down.
CGGTTGCTGTCTTGGCTCTCAACTGAGCTACCCAGTGGCACTGGGTAATGCTCAGGGCAGGGTCTTCCTTTCTCAGAGGATTGTGTTTCTTCCATTTTAATGCAGATTGCTCACAGGACAGATAAACAGTGACTCCAGGCTGCTGACTGCCTCCCACCACTGCAGCGACTGGTCTAACTGATGGAAGTTGGTGAGGATAACTCGATGGGAGACATGGGGTAACCCACCTCTAGCTGAGGACACAACGTTTGCTGGTGGTTTTCGCCCAATTTGAGGAAGGGGGTTTGTTTGCATGGCCTCATCCAACCACATTCATCCATGGCAAATCCTGAAATCCTCATCCAGTGCTCATTCTGTCAGGTCCGATATTTTTATAGAGCATTGTGCTGAAGTGTCCCTGCTTAGGCCTACAGATCCCAAAGCCTGAGTTCCACATGCAGCAAAAACAAATCTAAATACTCTAAATGTAAGCTGGAGGCAGGGTAAGTGAGCAGGAGGAGGCCATCAGCCAATACTGCCAAGATGACAAGTGGTGATCTCAATGGCCACCACTTTCTCCAACAGCATTTCTTCACAGCTGTGCTGAGGAGAAGGATACTCTGCGTCTCCCTAGAACTAATCCAAGCCATAAGGATTTAGACCAAAACTTCAATGGTTTGAATGAAAAATTTGCCCAAATAGCTTGCCTCCCTGTTTAGAGGTGATTGCCTTCCACTCGCTGCAGGGTTTATAACTTGAGGGAGCACTCTGCAAAAACTAAGGGGCAGGGCTCTGCCTGTTGAGCCAAGGCACTTTAATAGACTGCCTCACTGAGAAATGTAGAGCAGAACAAAACAAGTCTTTATTAGCTTGATTCTAGCTGGATATCACCTTTGCTGACGCAGCCCATTAATTTGTGGGTCTGAGAGCATTGTCATTAGCTGCTTGCTTACCTGATGACCAGCATCTCTGGGGCTAATGAGCAGCTGTTAATAAGCAAAGCCCGTGCATGCTTAGCATCCCTAATGTCTTTAATTTTTTAAACCTATGTTTCTCACCTATTCAAGGTCCTTGTCCGCCATTTACAACTCTCAGGACAAAGTCTGCAGGTAATATATGACCTCATATGGGGCTATACTGGTGTAGCTGGACGTGTTGTTTCTTTGCTGTTAATGAATCTGAGCACAGTGCTGAAGACACCATCCCACAAGTGCCAGGTAGGAGAACCAGCATTAAGACTATCAAGAGCTGGAAAAATTAAGCCTTCCAGTCAGCTGCACTTGCTGGTCATCGGTGGTCAGTAAGAAAGGTGTAAGAGCACTACTGATTTTGGTGCCTTCCTCAGGCTCTATGAGCACATTGTGGAGCTGGAGTTGCAAGACCTGGCACTGCATTCATACATATGCTAAAAAGGTTGTCGCTCTTCCTTTCTGGTAGCACCACCTTCTTGTTTCCTGCAGCAGAAGGCAGCAGTGACAGCAGCAGAAGACTTTTGGCCCACTGTTGACTTGCCTCAAGCAGGTGCTGTGCTCTGAGCATGGAGACTGTGGCTGATCTCTTGCCACACATGGAAAATTACAGGTCATTCCTGCTCTAGCAGCCTGTCAGTCACCACGGAGGAACAGCAAACTTTCCTCAGAGTTACATTCCTCAGCACTTACTCATTGGAAACTGCATATAGGAGGAAGGCAGCCCCAGGTCCCTCATTTCTGGACCGGCTCATGTTGTTTATGTTGAGCTGGGCTCTTGCACAGCAGGATTTCTGATGCATCTCACTCACTGCTACCACTCATACCAAGCGGTCTGAGCTACCCTTTCCCTCTTGCTCCAGAAAACAAGCTTGTCATCTTATCGGAGCAGCCAGGAGCCCCCCCCTGTACTTCTGAATGGTTTCAAAGAAACCCAGCCTCAACCCATGAAAGTCAATAACTGAGGAGACAAAGGCAGGGCTCCAAATCATTTTTCTTAACCAGGCCAGTGACAGGCAGCTTGGTTATCACCCAAGCCTTACTCATCTGCAGGGAAGTCCTGGGTCCTAGGTAGCCCCCATCCCTCCTCTACCTGTTCCCAATGATATTTTCTTCCCCAGCAGAGATTTTTTTCCCTGGAAGATGCCAATTATCTTCAACAAAGCGGACACCTTGTACCACCAGACATTCTGGTGTACACTGGCATCCCTACCCCAAGAAATTATCTAGCCAAGATTGGCATGAAAGAAACAAGAAAGGATCCTGCCTCTTGTCTTTGGGATAGTACATTTTGGCTCTGTTCTGCTCCAGATGCCCATGATATCTACACTCTTCCAGCAGGGCAGAGAAAACAGGGATACTTATCATTGCACATTTTTCTGGTGGCATCTTCCAGACACTTCCCTGCAGAGCATGAAAAGGTTCAGTATTTGTCAGGGTTCAGTTGCAATTATGCCCAAAAAGGGACTAGGAAAAGCAGGCTCCTACCATGCTGTGTCTTGTTCCTCTGCCAGGGCAAATTTTGTTGTGGGGTCTAGCAGTGACTCCATGGCGATAGGACAAGGTGCAATGGACTGTTTACCTGATCAGTCCCTGTGCACAAACAGCAGTAGGAAAGATCCAGAATACATTCAGGTAAGTGAAAGATGAGATAGGCATACGCCTACGTAGAAGGCAGTAATTGACCCTGGGAATTGTAACTGGGTTAAAAAAGAGGTAAAATGGAAATTAGAAAGACAGAGGCAAGTGCCCCCAGCACTCAGGGGACCATGAAAACACAGAAAAGTGGTTTTATATTGCACTTGTATTCAAAGGGATAACCACAGGTGGACAATTTAATGCAGGTCTGACATTAAATGACATAAACTTGTATGGGGATACAGAACACAAAAAAAGATTGGCATCAGTTATCCTTTTGGCAGCACAGTCACGCTGATCAAACAATATCCCTTGCTTTATAAGGGCACATTTGATTTACTGCTTCATGACATGTAGAGGATTAAAACTGGTTAACCGATAGACTTTAGAAAGTCATTGTAGACGCATATCATTACCAGCTCAGTGTCCTGAGATTGTCTGAAAAGTTTTCACGTGGTAGATGTGGTGGGTGGTGAATAATGAGTGTAAAAGCAGCCTATCACACTTTGTCCTTGGTGTTAATGAGGCTAAAAGCAAGATCACGCACTAGGGAAGAAAACTGAAGATCACATTTAGGAAATGCTGGACTGGCCCTGCAGAGAGGGGGCCCCTGGGTGATGATACATAGGAGGTCCATCAGAGCCTCCCAGGCTAACACATGGTCAGGGGCCAAACCTTGTCCTTCGCTCCATAGGCAGAGGGATCGCAGCTGGAGGCAGCACTGCTTCCCTCCTGCGTTGCCTGGGAGGGTGTCCATGGGGCAGCCCTGGGGGGGCTCGTTTCAAGATTCAGCCACCCAAAGGCAGCGTCCACCCGTGGGTGGGGTGTGTAGACAGACACTGAGGGTACCCAAAGCCATCTTAAAGCTTCCTGTCTGCCCTCGCTGATCCCTAAAGGTCTTTCATACCTCTCATGTCACCCCTGCCAGCCATACATCTCGGCCCCCCTGGAGCCTCTCAGATAGCACCAATGTCCATATTTAGGCAACTGAGTCAAGCCATCTGATACGAGAGAGACAGACCTGCGTCTGGCTATCTAAGCACATTGCCATTATCTCAAACAGAACGCACTCGCTGTGCCCAGTCCCGGCAGCAAAGGGTTGAAGGGGTGTTGACCGTATGGGAGCAGTTCAGAAGACACCTCCAGGGCAGACCAGAGGCTTAAAAGCCTGTCCTGGAGCAAGACATTGGAGAAAGCTGTCCTATTCAGTGCTCCTGAGAAAAAGCTGAAGAGTGACTAGATAACCACTATGACCAAGCACTGCTGTAATCAACTGATGAGGAAAAAGAAAGGCATAAAATCTTACAGCTTTGAACAGTAACCAGAACATGGGTTTCAGAAAGGAAGTATTTCTCATCAGTGGTAATTATGCACTGAACCAGCTTTCCTGGGGACACGGTACATTCCTCAATTCCCAGTCATGATTTCAAGACTTCACGTGACAGTTTTATTCAGTCACATTATGATTTGCTCAGCAGTTACTGGCAAGTTTCTCTGAGGGTAAAAGGATTAGGATAGATTATTTTATTAGTCCTTTTGTCTGGCATCCATCAAGATGCTTTTTCATTGCACAGCAAGCTCAAGGGCATGCCAAGACCTTAGTTCCCCCCAGGTGTGCCTGTTTGCACACCCAATTGAAGGGGGGAAAAAATTATTCAAGGTAAAGTTTTAACTATGAAGACACCAATAAATCAGCCACTGACATTTTGTTTCAGCAGAACAAGCTGGTCTCATGTAACTTTAATCAGAAAAAAAATATAAAACAGGAGACAACTTTTAGCCAAGAGAGACCCACTGTACCTGCTCCACCACATATTGCCACATGTCCCATTTGGGGGTTCAGTGACCTCTGGCATTTTCAGTGAAGCTGAAACACAAATAATTCCTTTAAAAGACACAGCATTTCCCACACTCCCTTCCTTCTAAAACCCTTAAACAGATCCACTCTCTCCTCCTTTCCCACACCAGTCCTTGGCGAAGAAGAGGGGTTATTTTGTTGTGTTAAAAGATACGTTTCTGGAGCTGAATTACTACTGGTGTTTCCTTCCTAGCAGGAGTTGGGAAAGCTTCCACTGTGTAAGCACCCTAGATCAATTGCAGATGGATACAGCAAGGCATTATATGACCACTCTTTGCCTACACTGCATTACAGAATTGCATCATCTCCTCCACAGTTTTCTACAGTAGTTACCTTCCCTGTGGCTGTCCCCATCTCTTCTCTATTTTTTTCCAGTAATTTTCAGTGTTAGCTTTAAGTTCCCATCTATTCCATTTTCTCTAGTGCTGCCATATGAAATCCTCAGGACAAGGCAATTTGGACCCTCTTTCCCCTGGGATCTTTCCCCAGCTTGGCCCTGGGGCTCAGGTCTGAGCTGGTCCTGCTGAGCACAAGACTGCCTCAGCCGCTTCCAGCCTCATTTTCCACAGTTGCCCCAAATCTGGATCCCTGTGCCTCAGCTCCCATCCCACCGCAGATTCCAGCTGAAAAGAAGCTTTGAAAAGCTGTATGGATGTACCCCATGTGTGACACACCCCTTCCCTGGCCATAGTCCTGACATCCCAGGTACACATCCTTTATCATAAGACCCAATGTTTCCAGCTCCATGCAGTGAGGATGCAGGTACATGACAGCCTCGACTTGAAGTGGTTTCCTAAGGCCACAGTCAAAAAAAGGGATGAGTGCTCCACAGCTACTAGCCTGCCTATTGTCTCTTCTCTGCAGAGCTCATAAATGTTCAGCTGCAAAGGTAATGAGCACAGGCACAGACCTGAGAGCAGCAAAGCCACACAGGTGAGAGGGTGCAGAGGATCTGCACTGTTTGGACTTCATAATTCAGTCCAAAAGGCCATAATCCTTCTTGGCAATCTCTGGGCACTGCCTGGAGGGGGAACAAGACTTCACACGGGTTAGCAGACCAGACAGGGGAGTGGGAGTAGAAGAAACCAGAATGAAGGGATCAGACCCTTTGCCAGAGGACAGCAAGGGCAGGCAGCAAGCAATCACAGCCCTGGGTCTCAGCTCAGGGCTCTGAGGAGTCCAGGGTAATGTCCCAGGGGATGCATGGATGAAGGCATTTTAGTCTTCCAGATCCCAGACACCACGTGCAGTAGCTGCTCTTTTAGCAAACAAAACAACCCAGAGATGTTTCTCCTAGTTCGGATCATCCATTTTTAAACTCAGTCATTTGAACACATTATAAAAAAACAGAAATGAAAAAGAAGCAAAAAAACAGAGGGCTGGAACATCCCTCCTATGAGGACAGGCTGAGACAGTTGAGGTCATTCAGCCTGGAGAAGAGGAGGTTCCAGGGAGACCTTATAGTGGTCTTCCAGTACTTAAACAGGGCTTATAAGAAAGATAGAAAGAGACTTTTCACCAGGGCCTGTTGTGATGGGACAAGGGCCAATGGTTTTAAACTGAAAGAGGGTAGATTTAGATTAGATATTAGGAAGAAATTGTTTACTGTGAGGGTGGTGAGACACTGGCACAGGGTGCCCAGAAAAGCTGTGGCTGCCCCCTCCCTGGAAGGGTTCAAGGCCGGGTTGGACGGGGCTTTGAGCAACCTGGTCTAGTGGAAGGTGTCCCTGCCCATGGCAGGGGCTTTGGGACTAGATGATCTTTGAGGTCCCCTCCAACCCAAACCATTCTGTGATTTTATGACAGACAAGCGGTTCCCAGGAGGTTTCCATCACTCCTGCAAGCGACGTGTGCGTGGGAAGAGTGTTCCCCCCATGCCTGTCCCCAGAGCAGGGACCCCCCCAGGCAGGGGCAGGAGCGGGAGTTTACAGGTCTGGAGGTCAGACACAGGGCGTGGGGCTGCTGAGGGTGAGGGTCCCTCCATCCCACCCCTGCTCTGGGCCTGCCATGATGCTGTACCTCAGCACACACACTTGCCACCCACCCTGAGCCTGGTTATATCTTGTATATTCAAAGCCACTTACTTGGCACATGTGGAGAACAAGGTGCTGGTCGTGGTCCATGTGTCCCATCGCACTGCTTCTACAAAACACCTCTCGATGACCTGTAAATAATCTAGAGCAATAACCCCAAAACCCAGAGACAGATGTGCCACGGGAAGAAAGCAGAAGGAATTAAGGCCATCACCAGTTTCCCAGGTCCCTGCCATCACAAGGAATTAGTTAACCATCAAACAAATGCATATTCACACAGGTGTTTAAATGCCAAGAGGAATGGTCCTCACCAGATGAGAGCAAAGAGCAGGCCCTTGTCTCCCACAGTAGTGCTAGTGATTAGGGAAAATATACATTAACTTCTGGCCGAGCCTTTCTCGCTCCCACCGCTGCCGGGAGGAAAACATGCTGTTTCCTAATCTGCTGACACTGCTTTCATATGGAAGCACTAATAAAAACACAGTGTCTGTCCAGTGTGTCCTTTCTTGCAATGCTAGAGGGGAATCAGCTTTTCTTGTCCAACTATTTGGCAAATTTGACGTCTGCGCTCTGCTCCTGGAAGCAGAGCTTGGGGCTGTGCCAGTGGCAGCAGCTCTCTGACGATACACATCTGCACCGCAGCATGCACCGGTGGGCTTTGGGAAGTGGCTCACGTCAGCTGGCAGGAGCCTGCTGCTGAGTCTCTTCTCAGCCTCTATTTGTCAATTGGCTCAACATTTAAAAAGACATTTTCAATTTGCATCACCCAAACATGCATCAAGCCAGCATCTTCTCCAGCGTGGTGCCTCCAGGGGAAGTCAGGGATCAGGAGGAGCATAGTCCATAGCTTCACAGGGCCCACAACTGCTTCGTTTTTTAAGTCAGTTCAATTGACTGCAGCCACAAATCATGCAAGGTTTTGTTAAATCAGGAAGAAAGCTGTATTGAGCTTGCCTGGCAAGCACAGGAGGAGCAACCACAGCTCAGGAGAAGTTTATTACCTCTCTCAGTGGTGCTAAGCTGGCCCTGCTCCCTTTTATTGCAGAGAGAGGTGAACAGCTATCATCTGCTCTGATGAGGCAGAACAGAAATACAGCAAACCCAGACATATTTAGCAGCTGGGCATTTATACAAGTACCTGACGATGTAAAGAGTAACTGCCATCCTACTGTCACCAAAAAAAAAACATTTGGCTGCCTGCCTTGACCGTGGTCCAGGCCTTGAGGAGCACAGCACGGCCATTGACACCTCCCTCCACCAGCTCTTAGCCTCCAGAGTCAGCTGGGGCTTTTGATCCTAATTTCATGGGGTGAGCCCAGATTTCAGCAGGCAATTTGCAGTTCCCCTGCAATCTACAGCTCAGTGAGTTGCGATGAGACCTGGGAACAAAGCATTGCTAACTTCCAGAGGTGATGAGGTGAATGTGGTCGTCTCTAGAAAATGCTGAAAAGCATTTTCAGGGCGCTTTGAAAAGACTCCCACAATAGCAGAACCTCAAACCAATGGGGAAAAAACCCCAACCTTGGTACAGCACAGTGTCCAAGGGCAGGAGAGCAAAGAAACCTTCCCAATCAGGTATGCCTGAGATGGTTTTTACTCTCTGTCCCCTTCTCACTCCACGAAGTGGCAAGAGTGCCATAAACCCACTAAGGACTTACCTGCCACCACCACTGTTAAGTGGGGGTGTTATACCCATCCCAGCGGGAGTCTGGAGAACCAACATCTGTCTCCTAGCAGGTACCTCAGACATTTATCCCTCATCAGACCTCCGGCAGACTCACCCATGTGCTTGCAGAGAGGTGAGGGACATCGTGTCCCTGCAAAAGTCAGGCAGCACGGGTGCAAGAGCTTGGCCAAACACTGGCCTCCCTCCACTGGTTTCATGGAGATGGCTTTATTTGAACAAGGACTGCAGGGCTCCGCTAGACCCTGCTCACAACCGCAGGAAAGCCTTTCACAGCTGTCGTGAGATGTGGGTACATCACTCCCCCTGGCTATTAATTACTCTAAGCCAGCTAAATTTAGGGCAGGGGCTAAAACCAGCCCTGGCTGTTGCTGCTGAGGCAGGAGGAGGCTTGTCCCCGCTGCGTCAGGCGTACAGCAATGCTCTGCTTGCACTCAGCGTGTGTTTGCACACAACAAAACCCACACCGGGAGCAGCCAGCAGGCCTGCAGACCTCGGAGCTACTTCTGAAGACTCAGGCAATGGCATGTCCCACGATCAGGGGACATTGCACCCAGCACAAAGGTGGTGGCCGTCCCCTCGGGGGGCTCTGGCACAGCCCAACAGTTGGCAAGGCTGGCGAGGGACCTTGTGAGCTGAAAGCCTGATCCTCCATCTCCTGCCACTTCCCAGGCTGCAGCCACAGCGTCCTCAAGGGGTTACAAGAAGCGCAGAGGGGGACAGCCTTCAAAACTGGGTGGCCATGGCCAAGCCACCCAACAAGAGCAGTCGGCAGTGGTGTTAACTCCCAGGGTACCAGGACCTGGTGGGGAGAGCAGAGTTGTGCAACAGGAGGTGCCACTGAGCTGGGCATCCCTTTCCACCCTTTTTTTTGAGCTCCTGGGTCTGATCCATCCTCTGTGTCGGGGACAGTGCTGGGCAGCGGCCACCCTGAGTACCCCAGAGCATTGGTGACACATCCTGGTGATAAATACGGGTTTTCCCAGACACGCAACAGTTACAGTCAGGTTTTCACTCTCCCTCAGTGCCTGACGTTGGCTGAAGCAGTAGCCAATTTCCACATACATCTGTGCTTCAAACTGTGTGGTGTCAGAGATGAAAGCACTGATGGCTGCACCCCTAGGATCTACTCCTGACTCCGAAAGGTAACACGCTTTAGATGTTCACTGTTTGAGAGGTGCTCATAAAAATCACCATATACTGAGGTGACAGAAAACAGTGACTTCTGTCACCAAATAGGACAAAAGTTTCCCTGTTCATTGTTATCTCCTTTTCACAGGCTTCCAGTGCTGACATTTTATGAGCATATTTTTAGATAGCTTCTTCTCACTGTTTGTTCAAGCCAATTCAATATGTTACAACATTGTACAACTGGTTATGGTTGATTTATACTTAGCATTGTAACAAAAAAAGACTCCTGACAGTTTGGGTTTAGACAGGGAAAAAACACAGTGGAGTTCGGGTTTCTTTGTTGGGTTTTTCTGCACCTAAAGCCAAATTAGCCTCTAGGCAGTGAGCTAGAAAAAACTTGTTTCTAATCCAGAAAAGCTCACTGGTCTCTATTAAGCATGAAATGTCTGTGTTTTACTCATCAGGGGGAGGGTGGAGGGTCTTCCACTCAAGGTCCTTTCGAGATTATTTTTTTACTTAAAATGCCTTTAAAATTCTGCTTTTGAGTCTAATATGTGTTAAACAGGAGCTGGGAGAAAGCTTTGTCTGGTAAGCTCAGAAGCCTTATTTCAAACTCAAATAACCTCTTTATGGAAAATTCTGGAATCAGTGTAAGAACAAACCTTAAAAAAAAAAAAAAAAAAACAACCACAAACCAAACCAAAACTAACAAACAAGGAAGAGAAGAAGAAATCATGTCCTCCTTCTCTCCAAAGCAGACCTCTGTTTCCACAGTTACCCTCCATGTTGTGAGGAGTCCTTTTTTGTAATCCCCCTTCCCTGGAGCATGTGCAAATCCCAAGTCTATGTGCATTTATTATCAGACTCAGATCTGTAAGGGTTAAAAGGCTCATTTATGATAACATGAAAATTAAGTATATTTAGACTCAAAGAGAGTAAGAACTTTCTTACAGATGCCTGTACCCAATATTCAAAACTAACACAAATAAACCATCATAAAACTGTTTTAAAAGACCTGACTTTTTCTTTTGTTTTCCCATTTTTTAAATAAAGCTAGATGAAAAACAACAGAAATCTTCAGTAAGATGCCTGTCAATACCAGCCTGTGTTTGTAGCACAATGTATGTGCCTATGGAGTTGTTTCAGCATTATTATAAATGTTTAAAATAAAGACTACTAAATATCCATGTCTGAAATTCAAATAGAAATCTGATTATTACAAAAAAGCTAAAGAAAACAATATAGTTAAATAACAAATCAAAGCACTGAGAAGTTCTCATGTCTCTCCAGATCATATACATTTATTTCTCCTTTATAAAAAGTTACTGAATCTAACTTTAAAAGGGCTTTGTTCACCTGATGTCTTAAAATGACAATGTAAGGATACACCTGTAACAGCAGCACGCTCTAAAAGTCACTGCATCACTCTTATAGCTAATAAAATCAAGGTAACTTTGGTACAATATTAAAGCAGTCAGTGTTAATGGATTACTGGATTTGTAAGCAATCCTGCTGCAGAGGCATCCAAAGCACTGCAGGAATGCGGTGGTGTTCCCAGCATGGACCTGAGGTCTTGGTCTAGGACTTCTCCACCTCAGGAGGTGGTAGGTCATTCAGACCATGGCCTCGTTTGCTTTGCTCTTGCAATAGAGAGAATATCTGCAATAGCAGAAACACTGCAAAAAGCAGGCAGAGACAGTGGCTGAGGTTATAAATGTATCTCTCAGCCCAAGCGTGCAGCTGCCGTGATGGGACAGAGGACTCCATGCCAGTCACACCACAGAGTAACCCAGGGATGAGAAAGCTACTCTCAAATGGATGGAGGAGGTATCACCACTCGGACACGTAGGGACAGACACAAGCGCCCAGCAGGGCCCTGTGCCTGGCATATTTTCCCTGTACTTTGGGCAGCATGGTCTGGCATGTGTGCATCCTCTGGGCACCAACATTGGGGTGTGGATGTTTCTCAGGTCACTGCATGACCAAGAGCTGCATGGCTCAAACCACATCTTCCGTGGGCACAGCAGGACCCACTCTGCCTGGTGCTGTACATGCAGCACAGATCTGAAAGAAAAGAGAGAAAGAGAGGGGAGGGAGGGAGGGAGGGAGGGAGGGAGGGAGGGAGGGAGGGAGGGAGGGAGGAAGGCAGGAAGGAAGGAAGGCAGGAAGGCAGGAAGGCAGGAAGGAAGGAAGGAAGGAAGGAAGGAAGGAAGGAAGGAAGGAAGGAAGGAAGGAAGGAAGGAAGGAAGGAAGGAAGGAAGGAAGGAAGGAAGGAAGGAAGGAAGGAAGGAAGGAAGGAAGGAAGGAAGGAAGGAAGGAAGGAAGGAAGGAAGGAAAAGAAAGAAAGAAAGAAAGATTGATTCAGTCACAGAGCAGGTCAACAGCAGAATTTTCATGTTTTCTGTAGACCCCAAGAGTCTTTGGACTAATTCTATAGGTCTTCAGAAGTCAACTAAACCTATTGCCACAACAGGCTCAGGCTCACACCTCTAAGAAACATTCTTTGAGGATCCCTCAGATCAAAAGGGAGCATGAAGACATGCTGCATCCAACCAAACAGCTTCTGAAATGTGGCCAGCTGTTGAGAAAAGGCTTTTGCCAGTGCTGAGGACTGACTCAGCTGAGAGCAGTATGGCATTCAACTGCCTTATGCAAAATGTGCCACCATCAGCACAAAGTGAGTCCACGGACGAAGTTTTATAGCACACAATTTATTATTTCCATCCTTATTACACCAAGGTGTCAAACAAGATCCTGAAGATGAAACAGCAACAGTTAGCATGCTAATAGCCATACTCATTTTCAGCCCTGCACCCTACTTGACAGCATACAAACCACTCGGAAAAAAATTGCAGCCTGCCTCAGCATTAGCACGTTGCAATTAAATCCTTACCTTTTCATCTCTTGCTCACAGCGCCATGTTGCTAGAAATAGTGCAACCCTGTGCTGGCTGCCCACTTTTTTGACATTTTTACTCTTCCAGCAGACTGAGACCGCTTGGTGTGGGGGGGGCAGCAGTTCATAAAACCTTGCCTTGATTTGTGGGAAGCCATATCATGATAGAACAAAACCCACACTGACGTTGCTCTGTACACACAGGCTTTGAAAGCTTTGCAATTAAATCTATTAACCATGTGCATTTAGAGGAGATGCAATTACTCAGCCTGTAACTGCACATAAGCGAGAGATCCTGCAGAAACACCGTGGACATTGACTAACAACCAACTAGACCTCCATAAAGCAAGAACTTGCTATCTAGTCACTAGGCCGTACAGCACGTTGCCAGCTAAGGGCAGTGAAGGCAGCCTCTTCTACTTCTCTTTGTAACTGTGGTTTTGAAGGAAAAAAACACAAAACTTTTAATTAAGTAAGTCTATGCTTATTTCAAAACCAAAACCTACTCACATTATCAGGAGATTTAGCATTAACGTCTTCTGGGGATGTGGGAAGCATTTATAGCAGCCAGCAAATCATCTCTGTGCTTTCTGTTTTGCCCTCTGCAGAGCGGAGGTGACCACATCCACCCCAACAGGGGCAGGGAAGCTTAATTAACTCACGGTTACTCAACGCTTTCACAGGGAAACCACGTGTTTACAGTTTCATTTTGTAATAATTATTGTCACATACTACAGCAATGTCTCCAGGACTTTAATACCCGATCTGTGTAAGGGGCATTTCACAAAGCTCAGCAAAAAAATCCTTGTTATTAAGCAACCTATTATTCCCACGTAAGTATGCTCTGCTCTTATAGATGCCCTGACATGTCTCAGAAGAAGCAGGTAGTAGGCAAAAGTTTGACTTGCTCATGACTCAGTGACATTAAATCAACTTGCTTTAACTAACTGTCTCCAAAGCACTGAACACTATTTACCCCATGATTAAAAAAAAAAAAAAATGTTCTACCTTAATTGAAAGCAAGCCTGGCTCAGATGGCCATCTGAACACAGGACTGGAGAACAGACAAATGGCTTGGTGCCTTCCAGGCTAAAACCAATACATTTTTCAGGACTGGTCAACAGAGACATGCAAAATCGTGTTGTTCATTTTGAGATCCGAGTTTTAACTGCAATTCTCTTCCATTGCAATGCTTCACTGACCCAAAGTCTAGGCTTTGGTCTCTCTTGGGCTCAAGACAACTGATCAAAAGAGCAGATGTGACAAAAAGCTTCCATATGGTCTGCTGATGAAGATCACTAAAGGCATTCAGCAACTATATCTTTTTATATCTCCTGGACAAAGCTATGTTTTCTTTTGATCACTGTCAGATGTCATTTGAGTATTAACCCCTAGAAATACCTGAGGCACTTGACCTCCTTCTTCTGGGAACCACTCCCCATGTTTTGGAAACACAGACTTGACTGTGAGCACTACTGAAGCGTTGCTGACATTTCATGGCATCCTGGAGCTGGCTAAACAGGGACAAGAGCCCTAGAGGAAGGAAAAGGATTTTTGCAGAGTTGATGTTCAGGTGGCATAGTACACAGATTTTTAAAATCAAGGGCATAGAGGGTCATTTAAGTTCATGCCTGACATCATGGTAATAAACAGTTCAGGCCTATAGAAAAGCAGATTAGTGGTAGCAGAAAATCACATGTGAGATTAAAGGTAATGAGTACATAATGTGACAGATCCCATAGTTTTGCCTGAAATTACTTCTCTATGCAGAGCATATTTGCTCCCTGGGGTCTGTCCTCATATGGTATCCCCATCTCCCCGATTCTTTTGCTTAGATTTTCAATCTTTAGTCACACATAGGTGGCAAATCCACCAAGATGATCATTTACACACATCTGTATCTACCTCCAGCTTTCTATCATCTCCAGAGAAGACTCATAGGGTTCATCCATGCTGATAAATAAAGCTAAATGGGGCTTGTGCGTGACCAGAGGCCACCTGTCACAACCTGGCCACCTCTCCATATCTCCAGCCTCATCACGCTAGTCTCCAGGCTGAGAGGTGTGGGTGTAAATCTGACCTTCCCAACACTGGTGGAGGCCAAGGGAAGGATGGAGCTGCAGGGAGTGTGGGCACGGGGCTGGCCTGAGCTGGGCACGGGGGGAGGCGCAGATGGGAGGAGGGAGGGTGAGCTGAATGGATGAATTCAGAGGAAACATTTCCCAGACTTTTCCCAAGTCCTGAGACCCATCCCAGATCACACAGCTGCCTCCACAGCTCAATACCAGGGACACGAGTTTTGCCTGAACTCACCAGGCACTGGTGGGGGGGACAGACAGGGACAGCATTCAGGCTCACCCCCCTGTGCTGAGACGGACACAGGCTCCCAAGAATCAGGGGGGCTGTGGCAGAGTGAACTGAAGGACCCCTTCCCCAAAGCCTCCTGGACCCCTTGCCTGGGCTGATAGACCTGCTTGGGGCTCGTCCAGGCCACGGGTGGGCACTTCAGGGTCCAGAGAAGCACAGCACTTCCTTCCTCCTCCTCCTCCTCCCAGAAGGAAGGTCTCTGCCACCAAGAACCAGCAGCTTTGTGCCCTATGGCTGATACAACACCCTGGCAAACCCAATACAGGGTCACAGGAAAATTTAGGTGGAAAGAGCTTTGTGGTTGTTGCCTGCTCCAGGCCCATGATCACCACTGTGCAGAAAATCAGGCTTTGGTGCTCTTCTCTGATTGCCCTCTCGTTCACACTCCAGCCATTTATTTGCCACCCTGACTTACTTGTCCAGCCTTAGATGCAGCTCAGAGAGCCCAGCGGGCAGCCTGGGAGTGGGGTCCTGTGAGCTTCAGGTACATGCTGGCCCAGCCAGCTTTGGGGCTGGGGGTCACAGCCCGTCTCTTGCCCTTCTTCAGCAACAATGCTAGGTCATGGCTTCAGTGTGTCCATGACCATGTCACATGGACGTTTTGAGAGAACTAATTAACTGATGGTGATGTAAATGTGTATTGGGAATCATCCTGAGCAAAGAACCTGAGGGTTTCAGTAGCCCACTTGTGGGACAGGTAAAAAAGCAAGCACTGTCATTTAATTCAGTTGTTTCCACAGGTCAGAAGCTGGGCCATGTCTTGTTTCTCCACCCTGTGTACACAGGCTGCATGCACATTAGCAAAAATACACCATTCCCCCCCTTCCCGAGGTGGAATCTGATTGCTCAAACATAGGCTGGTGTCAGTGATCTACTCAGTCACAACATCCATGACTCTTCTCAAAGGAGCTCAGCAACAGGACAAGAGGCAACAGCCACACACTGGAACAAGGGAAATTAGTTTTTACCATGAAGGTGATCAAGCACTGGATCAAGTTTCCCAGAGAGGATTTGGAGTCTCAATCTTGGAGATACTCACAACTGGACAAGACCTCGAGCAGCCTTATCTAGCTGGCCCTGCACTGAGCAGAGGGTTGGACTAGAGCCCCTTACAGATGGGACATCTCTAGGGCATCTAAAATGGTTCTGTGTTCCCATGTGGAGATTCAGTTGAACAGTAGATTGCTGGAGTCTCTGCTCCTCTGTAACCCAGAAAAGCAAAAATCTTCCTTGCCAGGAGTACCGACTTGCCCATCTCCATTCCCAGTCAAGCTACTATGTGTTTCCAGATTTGTCTCTCAGAGAAGATGCAGTCACTGAGGTTACAAAATCCAATCCCTTGGATGTGTGACCAGTATTTCTGGGGAGATCAAGGGAGCAATCCTGGCTCTTTTCCTTCCTTTTTGTAACTTTGCAGCAGCACAGAGGTGGAGGCAATGTCAATCCCTGTGCTTCCAAACCTCAGGCTCACCTTCTGGAATAGCACAGCTTGACATCATTAACTAGATGCTGGAAAGTATAATGTACATTAGATACATGCTGTATGGGTCAACTTTTTTTATAAAGGAAATTCTTTTAAAATCTTCCCTGCCATTAGTTTCTTCAAATGTGAAATACCAAAAATTGTACGAGTTCTTTCAACAAGAAGAATGCAACGGCTTCCCCTCTAGGTAAAAGCACATGATTTTACATATTAAAGCCAAGGTAGATGAAAGGAAGGTCTCTTCACAACTGTTACTGCCAGCAGAAGGGATCTGATCCCATTCACACCATCCTTTACAGATAAAGCCCTGCAAAGTCCTACCCTGCCTCTCCCTTAGTCCACCCAACTGGTGGGCCCCTCTCTACCCCACACTGGAAATGGACACGCTCTATCAGTGGCCAGCTTCAGAAATCTTTGTTACAAACCTGCCTCATCCCTGGGGCTCCATAGGAGACACAGGTTTTCTAGCACCAGGATGGGTCATGCATACCATGAAGGGACCAGGCAGGATCCCGTTACAGCCACTCAGCAAGTTATTCCATGGCCTGAGACATAAAACCTGTCATTACCCAAGTTCATGCTTTTAACTCAGCTCATCCGTGAGCCATGGGCTTAGCTCAAGCCTGAAGCAGGCTGCGGGCACAGAGGGACAGTTAACACAGCCCTGCTGCCAGGGGATAA
Source organism: Tyto alba (assembly GCF_018691265.1). NCBI lineage: Eukaryota > Metazoa > Chordata > Aves > Strigiformes > Tytonidae > Tyto > Tyto alba. The sequence continues at coordinate 34,372,080 of NW_024881316.1, read as the reverse complement.
CCCTGTCAGAGCCCATAACTCAGATGTGTGTCTGAATACCAGGTCAGTCTTATTGCTTGCTGGTAAGGCATTAACCTCAGCTGTTTTCTACCTCTGTGCAAGTCAAACCAGTTCAATTGCATCTATATTTGGGGTTCGGTCTCTCTCAGGCTTCCCTGCACAAACAGGGCTTGGCCCTAGCTTCGCAGAGCTGAATAGCAGAATATTTATTTAATAACAGGAGTCCCAGTTTGGTGGTGATAAAAGGCACAGAGCTGGAGACCAATGAGCATAACAGTGTCTCAAGTCACAGCAGTTATCCCCTCGTCACCTCATTTGCAGGGCTCCAGGCTATCAGGCTGGAACAGAAAGCAGAGGTGGAGGTGTAAGAGGGGAGAAGTTCCTGGTGAGAGACCTTTGCAGTAGCTCAGCTTGGTGAAGGTGACCAACAGCAATACCTGAGATCACTGCTGCCTTTTGCTCTCTGAGCAAAGCAACACCAGCCTGCAGCATGTCTGCGATGAGCAGGCAGCCGGGGAAGTGCTCCTGCGGCCCGCTGCCTTCTCCCAGGCTGAGACAGGGCAAAAGCCACGGGAGAATTGGGTGCTGCACAGGCAAGAAAGTGACTTCTGCCATGGGAAGCCAGGTCTGGTGTCACCTGCCTGCTCACCTGGTGTCACCCCAGGCTTGTGCAAATCTGTTGAGGTCCAAGCCCAGCAACCCTACATCACGTTTGACTCTGCTGGGATGTAGCGCCTTGCTTAGCTCAAATCCCATATCTTGCTGGACACTGGGGACATTAGGCTTTGTGAGGTCAGCCAGTCTTCACAGACTTCAACCTTGTCCACACCGAGGATGAGAAGCAATCTCACAAGACTGGAAGAAGAACAAAGTTTCTACTGGGAAGGGGAGGTTCATCCCTTTCCAATTAGCTTCATACACCTATAAGATCTCTGCAGAGATCTTCTGCTTCCCTACACCCTTGTGTGTACCCAAGAGAGTTAGACGTAGCCATCTCTAAAGGCCACCCACAAAGTCCTACCTCGAGTACCAGGACAAAGAGAAGAGAAGGACATGGCCAAGGAGCCACAGCAGGAAGCCCAGCAGGGCTCTGGAGAAGGATAACCCACCTAAGATGGGACAAGGTTGCAGGGTCCACAGGGCATTCCTGTTTGGAGAGACGGGAGGGTCGAGAGTCATGGTGGGAAGGACAGGGGAATCCAGGCTTCAAACAAGGAATCTGGGCCAAATTTGAAGAAGCCAAGTGGGGCTGGGGTGGGGGTGGGGGTGGTGGTATTTATGCTACCAGTGGAGTGTGAATATCACACAGACAGCTTGAATCATCTCCCCACCTTAATAACTACATCCTTACTGTGGTCACTCACTTGAAATTATAGGTTGAGTTGTAAGTCGCTGCTGGGAATGCAGCACTGCCAGGTGGACACCAACTCATCCGCATGGCGCTGTGCCTCCGCTGCGGGATGCCCCGAGAGCATCCCTCCCCTCTGATGCAGTTGACAGTAGGATTTTGGCCTTTTTCCTCATCTGGCCGTAGCTTGAGCCTCTCACAGGGACTCGACAGAAAGGGCTTGCCTTGTCAGCACGCAAGCTGCTCGTACGGGACATGCCGTCATACTCCAGCTGTGTCACAGCTGCCTCTCCGGCACGCAGAGCTGCCCGGGCAGGAGCCGGCTGCAGCTGGAGCGGGCAGAGGTACTCCCACAGCACGAGCCCTTTGTGCTCCCCAAGGAAAGACCACAGAAGGACAGCCTGGTGAGACACACAAAATGTAACTCTTTGCTGGGTTGGGTCGTTGTTCTCATGTTTTTGAACAAAGCAGAGCCATTCCCTTAAAATGTGGGAAGCAGGGAGGAAAAAACTGTTTACTGACAATGCTTAGGGTGCAGTAAAATCCAAGATGTTTTGAAAGGACACTCCTAAAAAAGATGCTTTTATATTTAAACATCTGTTCTCAGCAGGTTTTTTGCAAATTAGATGAGTCAAACTCCAGCCCTGGGCCAAAGCACGGTTCTTCTAATTACATAGGGGAAACCTCCATCCTCCTCTAGCTGTGGCTTCCCTGCTGCGTCCTGGCCCTGATCTGCTGTAGGACGGCTCTTCTGTAAGGGAACTGCTCTCCCCTGCTGTGAAGCACCCACCTTTCCAGCTCATCTCAGCCGGTGAAAGGGGTGCTCAGCATACAGCAGCACTTTGAGCAGCAACAGAGATGAGACAGGCTTAGGAACATTAGCTCCTAACCATTACCTTCCAACTCAGCCTCTTGGACCTTTCCTCTCTGTGTCTCACTGGCCTCTCTCTTGTAGTTATTTTTCTCTGGACAACTTGTGACAGCAAAGCCAATTCCCTCCTCCCGCTCCCCCTTTGGGTCCCCAAGCAGACAGTGCTGGCTCTGTGCTCGGTTCTCAAGCCCTCCTTTTTCCATATACTGTATTTCACAGCACATCAGGTCAGGACATGGCTCAGACTCACAGGACATGAGATCTCTGCACCAAAGCAAAAGCCTGAAGAACTGTCAAAGTCAGAAATAAATTTTGCAGGAGGTTTTGGTTCAGAACTGTAGAAAAACCCAAGTGAAGATGATATCTGGAAAAAGGTTTGGAAAGCCAGGTGATAGAGGCTGTCTCTGTTTTGAGCAATGTACACATTGCCTTTGCTACACACAAGTTAATGCTAGAAAGGCAGATTAATAAATAAACCTGTTCACTGAAGTGTAACAACAGCCCAGCAGTTTGCAGTGGGAAAGATGAAGGTCTTCCCACTTGCTCCGTGGAGACCAAATCTTATTATTTTCTTAGAGCGTGGCAAAAGCTGTCTAAGCCAGTTTGGAATCTAAACAGACATCTGATGGACATTCACTGGGCTGCTTCTAACAAATCCAGAGCAAAAATCTGTACCAAGATCTCCAGGCTCACTCCAAACTGGCAAGTGTGTCCTCATGGTGCAAGATGAGAGTGTGCAGGTCCTGGCAGTGGTCAGCCAGTGCCCGTGCCGCGGTGGGGGACAGCCAGGAAGATGCAGCATCTCTCCATGCCACATCCCAGGGAAGCGGTTACCTAAAGGGAAGACTTTGGGATGCCCAGACAACACAGGAGAAACGACCCTTTTAGTCAGTGAGCAAGCAGGAGAGATTCGTTCTGACATGATGTAGTTTAGCTTTGAATTTTAATCCTTCTAGTGGTTAATATAGAGGACCACAAAAAAACCTATAGCTTTCCAGAGCTCTTATGCCAAGGAACCGTATTTATCTCTACTGAAGACTTGCTGAAAATACAGAAAGTGTTAGGAAAGAAGACAAAACCTGAACACGTGGCGTCATATTTATTGTTACAAGATCAGCTCCTTCAATGAACTAACTGCAAATAGCCTAGAAATTTCTGGTGGAAACAAAAACCTGAAAAAACAGTGCTCCCCAGGCTCTGTTTTGGTTATTATATCAGAGGGAGCCCGTTATTTTACCCAGCAAGGAAACTCCTCATATGTTTGCTCTCTGGTGCTCCCATAATAACTACTGGTAGTGCTGCAGCTGCCCCTCATGCCTCGCTGGGGTGAAGGGCAATACAGCCCAGCCACAGCACCCCCTCCCAAATGCTGGTGCTGGGACCCTCGCCAGGTGTTGCTCCTGCCAGGAGAACCTGTCTGTGGGGCAGAGGGGGTATTGGTTTCTGCCCTCCATCCTCCCCATCCGCTTCTCGCATTAATGCTGCCAAGTGTGAGGGATGGGCTGTGCTGGTCCTTGCACCGGCTAAAGCCATGAAGGTCTGTCCTGTGGCCAGGGCATTGCTTCAGGGGTTAGAGCCAGAGATCAAAGTCCTGAGGAAGGAAAAATCTCAGGCTCTGGATTCCAGAGGAACAACAACAGGCCCTGGGCTTCAACAGAGAGAAAGCCTGGGACTATGGGGTCTCATTTGGAGGTTGAGATGAGGTGTGGGGTAAAGTCTGTGAGACCATCCCACAGTGACCAGGGGCTGGGGACAAGACAGGGAATAAGCACCTTGGATGGAGCTGGCTGCAATTTTTTACGTGCCATGTCCCTTCACAGATGAGATACTGTCAGGAGAGAGAGGAGTGACAGGCCTACCTGTAGCCTGGGGATAGGATGAGACATGGGATGAGCCAGCGTCAGTCTGGCTTATTCTCATACTCGGGGAATGAGCAATGAGAAAATAAGATCTGAAAGTCACATTTTGTCCAGGCAATTGCATATCTTGACTCTACTTTGGCCTTTGCTCTTGGAAGTCCAGCAGGACAAATCAGTGCTGGTTGCTTCAATGGACAATAGCAATCTTAAAATAATCCTATATCCCTCAAATAAAAGTGATGATTTGGGCAAGATGTGGGTGTTAATATGTGTAAGTATAGATGTGTGTGTATGTGCACGCATATATATATATCTCCATAATTCTTTTATTAGAAGAAACGATCGCCAGGTTTGAAGAGTGCTGTCTAACAGAGATAGGCAACATTTAATTGCATACAGCATACCTCCTTTTCTTTCCCAGAGCTGAGGCTGAGGGTGCCAGCACAGCAGGAGTCAGAAGAGGCCACCAACCATGTAGCTCCAGCATTGTTCTCCAGAAGAGCTCCCGGGCTCCTGCAGGACTCGGGCGAAACCAGGAGCCAGCACCACCGGCTCTCTCAGTGCTGTGCTTTGGATGTGAAGGCCACTGGCCCTTTGCCGGCCTGTCTGGGTGCCATCCAAAACTGATCCACATGCCATACTTGGCACTTTCACTACGCGCTTCCAACACTTGCTGTTGAAGATCAGCCAAGATATTATCCATTGGTCCTGCTGGGAAATGGCATTAAAAGCCACCAGTCCATCCTAAAGAGGAATTTGATAGCTGAATTTCATTGATTTTCCTGAGAGGTCATGTGCTTATTGGGCCTTTAGCTTTTGGAAAGTCTTCTCTTTAATTCTCGGCAGTCCTAGTCTTTGCTGCAGGGAAATATCACTGAACAGGCTCAGAGTCCTTCAGTGTCACTGCTAAACCACAGCAGTGTTTGGGGTCATCGCTGCTCAAACACTTTCCTGGCTCCAGCAGTGAGCTGCTTCAAAACACAAGGCATTTGGCTCGTTTCAACAGCTGGCTTATGCAGCCAGCATCGCTTCCAAGCAAATCTGCCCTGGAATGAACTGTTTCCATGGGGGCAGCCAGGAAACTTTCCAGGAGGCTCCAGTCCTTCAGAGACAGCCCGCAGGGATGGAGGAGGAGGAGAAGGAATTTACTCACTTCTTGTTGGGAATGCTTTGTGTCCCTGATGCCTGCAGAGCCCTTCCCCTTGGGGAAGGATGTGCCACACATGGTGAACCTCAACCCGCAGGCCCCCCAGGAGCCCGAGCACCTCTCTCTGTCTGAGAAAAGAGGCCGGGAAAAGGCAGCAGAGCCCCGTGACCCCACGAGCCCTGAGGAAAAGCCCCACCACAGCCCATGGGGGTTGATGACACCTCTGTTCCCACCCAGCCCAAAGCCCCAGCTGCCTCCTCTGCTTTCGGAGACGCTTAAGTCTTATCCAATGACCAATATGACTACAGGAATGTTCCTTCTCGGGATGAAACGATGTAGGTTGGGTTGATTCAAGGAAGCACCCTGAGTAAAAGCTTGGGACTGAACTCCCTCAGTGTAGTCAGCAGGGCCAAGGTCAGAAGTCCTCTCCTGTCCCTTCCCTCTCCTCCAGCTGGAACAGCCCATCACACGGATGCACGTGAGATGTGCCGGTGCCCGGAGCCAGGCACTGCATGGGGAGAGATGGGGCTGCCCTTAACTGCTCAGTAAATATGACCACATGGCCACTGAGAGTGCCTTGGCCTCCCTGCCAAGAGGAAGGTCTTTATAAAGCGTGTGCTGCCAGGTCAGAGCAGAATGATGGCAGTTCCTCATCTTTCATCCCTCAGCCATTTCGTGTGTTGAGCATTTTGCTTGGAGCCATTTAATTCACACACTCAGCTCCACCATTTCCTCCTCAACAGCCAGGCCCCTTCACTTTTCCTTTTTCCAAGACCTGCCTCAGATCCAAAGCATCTTTTCTGTCCCGGAGCCAGGCCCTGGATGTGACCGTACACTCCCAGACTCTCAGCTGATCTCTTCCTGCAGAACATCCTTCATAGAATCACAGAATAGTTTGGGTTGGAAAGGACCTTTAAAGCTCATCTAGTCCAACCCCCCTGGCAATGAGTAGTGACATCTTCAACCAGATCAGGCTGCTCAGAGCCCCGTCTAACCGGACCTTGAATGTTTCCAGGGATGGAGCATCTAAAACCTTGCTGGGCAACCTGTGCCAGTGTTTCACCACCCTCATTGTAAAAATGTTCTTCCTTGTATCTAGTCTGAACCTACCTTCATTTAGTTTAAAACCATTACCCCTTGTCCTACCACTACGGGCCTTATCAAAAAGTCTGTCCCCATCTTTCTTATAAGCCCCCACTCTTATAAGCCCATCTTTCTGGCAGTGATCTGACCGCTCATTGCCTTCCCTCCTCTAGCCCCTCCATTACAAACTTTTGGGCTTTAGCTTGGTGGTTTAGGAAGAACCGGGAGAAAGGTAGATGCAATCATTGCAATCGGGGATGAGGAGCAGCAAGAGGAGTCATACCTCCACCCTTCCTGCTTTTATCAGCCTCTGGCTTGTGAGGAGGGAAGCAGCAGCCCTGCGGGACCTGCTCTCCCTCCCACTCACATGTGTGCTGCAGACAGGGGCTGGGAACCAAAGAGCCGCTTTACCCCCCTGCTCTCCTCCCCAGGGGGGAAACAGCAGCCTTGTCTTTAACAGGTACTTTTTAATTTAAGTGCTACCTTCCAGAGCATCGAACAGTTGCGCAAATAGTTTCTTGTCGGAAGCAAAGACAGAAAGAAGCAGTTGAGGATGGTTAGGGGAAGCAGACAGTGACTCCGTCCACGGGGATGGGGAGCGGAGGTGCCCAACTGTCCCACCCTTTGACCTGGGGCTGCCTCGAAACTCCACTCCTTTCACCAGCCAGTCCAAGTGCAGAAAATTTCCCCAGCACAGGAACAGTGTCAGAATTGCCACTCAGTGCCCCAGACCTGCCCCAAATGACATTCTCCGGGCTGTGTTACTCTCCAAAGGTCTGCAAGACGGGTCTGAGTGAGGTGTGTGCTTGAATTTAGTCCAGGATTGCTGTCCCTGCTGCACGGTCCCTGAAGATGACAGTGTTCCCTCCCCCAGCTCCCGGAGGTGTATGTAAGGAGGGAGAGGCTTAGGAGGCCTGAGATAACAGGCTGCTTTTGAAAGTTATTGAGATAACGGGCTGGTTTTGAAGGTTTGGGAGGGATTAAGCAGAGCGAGGCAGCCTGTCCGCGCTCTGGACTCCGAAAGCGCGGTTAGAAACGTCCATCCATCCCTCCCCTGCATCCAGCTCCCTCCCTTGGCCTTCGGGGCGCTTCTGGGTGGGATTCTACCCCCCCGCCAAAAAAAAAAAAAAAAAAAAAAAAAAAGGGTTTTGGGAGACCGAGTCTCCGGGGAGCGGCCGAGCGCCGCGCCCGCGTCCGCCCCGTCCGGGAGAGGCGGCGGGGCCCGGGAGCGCTTCCCGCCGCCCCCCCGCCGGCCCAGCCCCGGGGCCGGCGGCCATGGGCAGCGGCAGCAGCCGGCGGCGGTGGCGGGGGGCGGCGGGGGAGCGGCCCCGGGAGCCGCCGGAGACGGCGCTGGCCGAGCGCGGGGGGGAGGCGGCGGCGCCGGCGGGCCCCGGCCGCCGAGCCCCGGCCGCCGGCGGGCCCCCCCCGGCCCGGGACGGCCGGAGCTGCGGGGAGGCGGCGGCGGGAGGCGGCGGCGGGTCCCCGCCCCGACAGGCGGTAAGTGCCCGCCCCGGCCCCGGCCGGGACCCCGCGACCGCCCGGACCCTCCCGGCGGCCACCCGGGGACCCCCCCATCCCCCCGGGGGGGCCGCGCTGGACCGGGGAGCCCCGCCGGAGCCGAGGGTAGCGCCGCAGCCGTGGCTTCCTCAAACCGTAAACGGCGTTCAGTCTTTTTTATCTTCCCTGGCAAGCCGAGCTCGGTCACGTCTGCTGCGGCTTTTTGCATTTTCTCCCTCTGGTGCACGGGAAACCTCGTCCCGGCAAGGGCCGTCCCGTTCTCCAGCTTCCCTCCGCTACTGAAAATTTCTTTTCCTGCCCTGTGGAAATAGCTGGACTTGATGAAGTACAGCTCGTGCTTTTCCCCGGCTCGGGCTTGTAAACAGAAGTTTAAATATGTGAGCAGAAAGCTGCCGTTTCACGTTTGCCAGTCTGCTGCAAAAGCAGTCTGGCTCCTGCTAAAGAAACGTTTCAGTCTCTATTTAACAAATAATGGATTTGCCTCTGAGGGAGATGAGATTTATCTTTTTTGGGTTTGATTTTTCCCTATCCAAAAGTAACAGCAGCATCTACATAATCTGGTGATGAGACCAAAAATCACCAGCTTCTTTATCTTATCTTGGCTTTGGAAGTTGTGTGTTGTTTGTTAGATAAATGCTTCTCTCCACAGATGCACAAAAGTCAGAAGACTAAAGCAATAAATTTAAAAATAGAAATTAGTATTTAGGACTTTCTGCCTTGCATGCCTCAGTTTTGCTCTTTAGATGTGTATTGTTTCCACTGCCAAACTGCCTGTCCATGGGGTACGGGTAACTTCAATACAAAACAATTTCGGCTTTAGGAAACTTGGCAGGCTTCAGTATGAGAACCCTTTTTTTTTAGACAAGCTTTAAAGAGAAGCCTCAAAAACAGTAAGATTTGGAAATGAGGAGGAAAGAAAAAAAAAAAAGAGAGATATCTTGTACTGTCATATTTTTTCCTTGCTCTTTTAACTCCAAACCCTCTGGTGGTATCAACGGGAGCTCAGTCCAGCAGTGCTTTTTCCTCTGAGGGACTCTCATTTATGAGCAGTTCTCCTGACTTCTCCCATTTATCTTTACTTACAGGAATAGAGGCTGCTTGTGTGTGTTTTCCCTCGGTTTCCACATGTGAATATCATGGTTAGATCTTTAAAAATAGTAATTATATCTGTTGTGAATTTTCCTGTGCATAAAATGGTATTTTAGCTGTACTATGAAGTGGTGTATATTCTGGGTAATTACATATCAGAAGGGCAGTGGAGCCGACCCCATCTTTCTTTACAAAAATCAGTAGAGGGACAGTATACCATGGCAGTGGATACTAGTGAACTAATGATAAGGAGCAAACCAGAAAGGCTGAAATATTTAAGACGTGACCCCTGGGGTGGCACAGGGGGGTCATCATGCCCAGCTCCCTGCTGCAGACCCCCTCCTCTGGCAGAAGTGAGGCTGAGGAACCCGTAGCATCACGTCGGCCGCCCCGGGTTGGGGGTCACAGCCAGTGCAAACCCAGGGCGGGAACACCGTCAGGCCTTGCAGCACAGACGTGTCCTCAAAGGGCCCTCAACGTTCAGCCTGAAGGAGGGACGTTGGGCCTTGGCCACCCAGTGTGGCCAGTGGGCCAGCATGCAGCTTTGCAGCCCGCTCGGCGACGGTGATGCCGAGCATCTTCTGCATCTTCTCCGGCAGCTGCTGCTGCTGCCTCTTGTTTGGGAAGGAAGGTCACATCTCTGGTTGCACCCAGGCAGGTTGTTTGAAAGACAGCAAGGAGTCACCTGTGTTTTTCAAAGATATAAAAGGCATACAAGAGAGGTCTTAGATACTTTCAGAGCAAACTCAAAGCTCTTCTTGGTAGCACTTTCTTTACCTGAACCTGAGGTGGCCATGGTACGGGCAGCAGTCATGGGCTTACTGGTCTGACTCCTCGAGGCCTAAAAAGTCACTAGCCTGTGAGAAGGAGGGATGAAATTCCTTGCAGCACCAAGTTTTGTTTGTTTACTGGATGCAATTTAGTCTTTCAGGTCATTGTGCAAACTGCAGTCCCACCCTTCCCATGAGGCTGTTGGAGGAGGTTTCTGGAAAGGGATACCAGCTTTGTTGCATCACTAGTTCCTTGCTAGAAATTTTGAAGACAATTTCTCTCAGTCTTGCCAGCTTCTCAACCAGTCATTTGCAATTTCTGTCTTTGTGGTGGGAACTTGCTTGCTTTGCCCTTTTCAGCTGTGCAAACTGGAGGATGAGCAAAGAAAGGATGAGATGATTTGACAGAGCTAATGGGAAAAAGATGAAGGAGAAGGAGAGAAGGCAATGAGGAGATGTTACAGTAGGAAAGCCTGATGAGAAATAGCCCATGGAGGAGCATATTCTGGCCCATGGGAGGAGAGGAGAGGTTTGCACCAGCCAGAAGAGCGCAGTTGCCTGCAAGCAGGACTCAGCTCTCCTGTCACGGTTGGGTTTCTCCTGGGCGTGATGCGCGTCACACCTGAACCCCCGATGCACTTTGTCATCCAGCAGCAAGCCAGCAGCACCGATGGCCACCAGGCCAGCTGGAAGGGCTGGTGGAGAGGGGTGTGGCTGCATTTAAAGGCTTGAGCCACCTCTATTGCATCCAGATAGTGCTTGGGAGTGAGAAGGGTGAGAGCACGTCACAGCAGCGCGCTGGGAACCAAATCCTGATGGGGAACCTGAGTTCAGCTCGAAGCAGACCCCAACACCTCCTTATCAGCATCAAATATCCATTTTCAGGTTTGCCCTCAATTCCAGATGGTCATCCATGCTTTTTTCTCGTTTCTTTGTTCAAGACAGAGAAAAGTATTTGTGGTTTTGCAGGTGCTGCTGCAGTACAGAGCAGGGTGGAAGCTCCTGGTAGAAAGCAGGGGAGAGGCTGTGGCCTCAGGCATTTCCCGATTGGTTTCCTGAAATGGAAGAATCACACAGACATGTTAGAGTCTTGCTTTTAACAGCTTTTTCCACAGCGCTGTCACTCCTCCTGACTGGAGACGGGATGTGATTACAGTAAGTTGATCACCCCAGCCGCAGCGCAGGAATAACACGGGTAGAGGGTGTATTAACTGACTTTTACAGGGACTGTCGTATACTTTCAAAACACCCAGGCCTTCAAAGCTTTGCCTGATTTGCCAGATAAATGCTCTTTTTGCAGATTGATGTGGTGCAGCGTCATCTCGTGGCTGGCTGGTCCCAGATGCAAACACTTAGGGGTTCTGTGGGGACATTTAATGTCATGCCCCATTAGTTTCTTACAGGAACTCAGATAGGTTTATTTTTCTACTCTTGTTAAAATGTGCTTCCCTCAAACAGAAATTTGATCTTTCCAATTCAGCGCTGTTAGTAATTTATTTCAGCATGTTCTTTCTGGTTGTATTAATGGTCAAAAATTCCGAGTCGAGATGTTCTCTTACAGTTGTGTAGGGAGCCATGCTCTACTGGCCAGGGTGCTTCAGAGAAGGTCTTTTCCAGCTGAACATCTGGGACTCCTTGAACTCCAAACTAGGGAAGCAGCAAAGTGAAAAGTACAAATTCAGGTTATTTCAGATTCTGCAGTTAATGTCCAGGTGTGGATCTGGCAGTTGCTGAGCAAAAGGTCTCCCTCTCTCTCACATTATGCTCCTTGTCTTTTTAAAAGCACCTGAAACTTCACCAGAGTCCAGCAAGCTGTGCTGTCCCCTCAGCTGTGTTGCAGCTGCGCTCGGAAAACTGATTAGGTATTTTGCCCCCCCCACATCACTTGGCAGAGCACAGGTTGCTATTGCCCCGAAATCATTCCTGATCTAAGAACTAAGCACAGGGCATGCGCAGAATAGGTGGGAACTGGTGTTTTAGTTGGCAGGAGAGGAGAAGCGTGGGAAGTCCCCACATCCCTGACCACTTCCCAGCCTGCTCCTAATTCCTTTGCTGGCCAGAGGATGTTGCTGCAGACCAGAGCAAGGCTGGGATTCAGTGGGGGCTGTACATCCCGTTTGGTTCCTACTGCCACGTTAGGTAAGCTAGATTTTTTTTTTTTTTTTTTTTTGCCAGCAATAACTCCGGCTGCGGGTTCGTGAGGGGCGGTTTTCGGCAGTGACGTCTGGCTCAGCCACACACAGCATTTGCTGGCTTCGCTGGAGGGTGCTGCCCTGCTGCTGTACCTGCTCAGCTACCTGCAGCTGTGCTGCAAACTGCATCCGCGATGCGCTCCGGCCGACATCGCCTCCCTCCCCACCAAGGGAGGGGATTTTAATTTCAGCTCAGACCGGTCCCCTGATCCAGTTCATGGGGTGTTGGTGAAGAGAGATTTAGGAGGAGCAGAGGCAGGGAAGGAGGCTTATATCCTGCAGAAAAGCTGTGCTATGTAACCACAGCCCAGTGGCCCAGCGCTGGCAGGGGAACCACGGTTCTCCCCTGTAGATGTTTTAGGTGGCTCAGTCACTCTCTAGGCTCCCCTGTACATGGTGGGACCACTCAGGGTCTATATCTCAGGACTATATCTGTACTGGTAAACTATACCACAGCAGCTGCCTGGTATTGCACCATGATGGCCTGCCCCACTCAGCTGGCATGGTTTTGGCCAGGACCAACTTGCAGCTTCCCAAATAATGCTTGGGCAGGGCTTCAGGGGCCAGCACGGGGATTCTCGCTAAGAGACCACTCAAATTTGGCCACACAGTTTTGGAGACGATGCAATTTTAAGGGTCGAGACTGTAGTTGACTGGTTTTAACACAGCTCAGGGGCAGCTCAGAGCCCCTGAAGGTGCCCGGCTCCAGATTGCCCCGCGGGTCCCAAGGGAAGGTGTTCTCACCCAGCTCACCCACGGCAGCTAGAGCTGACAGAGGGAGAAGGGGGGAGCAAGGGGGTGAGGGCTTGCAGGACCATGAGCAACACCAGCCACAGCTTACACCGGGCTGGGGGGAGTGGAAAGCTGCAGCCCGTGAGTGCTGGCTCATGCACACAGTAAGGAGAAATAGCTCCTGCTTCCAGCTCTCCGCTCCACCTTGCTCCCAGGAGCCGCTGCCCTGACATAAAGGACAGCTGAACTGTGTGTGCAATGGCTGTCAAACCACTCCACCTCACATCTCATTACATTAAGTTAAACCCAAGTACATGCTGGGTGAGCTTGATATCCGAGCCTTTAAACTTGGAGGAGGGGGTGATGCGGGGCTTCGTAGCACAACAGACCCCAGCACGAGATGCCAACGCTGGGAACAGGGTGGAAAACAAGGAGACACTCTGTGGTCTGGATGAGTAATAAAAAGATGACTGCAAGCTGTAGAAAGGAGAAGCTGACTTCATTTATCTTTTAACAGGGCATAGTCCAACCAGGCCAGCAATACTTATTTAGCTGTCGGGTAGGAACCCATAATATTAAAGTGTCATAATGTGCGCATCATCTTAACCCACATAAAGAGCTAATACTAATTATATGCTGAACTTGCAACATACACATTACAGCAATCCCGAGCGGGCTGGGTGGGGTGGGTTTTTATTATGTCTCACTGCCTGTGACAGCCCTCACTCCGCATCCCGCCCGCTGCCCGGCACGGGGTGTCCCTCGGGCAGTGCCGAGTCGCCCGCCCTTCACCCGGATGAATTTGGAGCAGCTCCCAAAGCTCTGAAGGCGTTGGAAAGCCAGAGGCTGGAAGCGCCTTTTGTTTTTTCACTCGCTGCTTGTTTTTCCTTATGAACCGGGTTGAACGTAGGTAGAGATCTACCTGCACCAGGGAAATAAGTGTTGTTGCCGACGGATCCCTTGGAGAAGGTGGGAGCTGATTTTGCACACAGAAGCAGATTTTGCTAACCAGAGCTGCTCCGTCCCAATGACTAATTAATTCTGTCTTCCACCCACACAACACGTACAGCTCGTAATATGGAGGAGTCAGCCACAAGGGAAGAAAAAACGACAACCTACTGTACAATTCAAACCCCTCCCTAAAATGATCCAAACCCATCCTTTGTGCAGAAGTGTTGGAAGCTGAGTTCTCGCTGTGGGAAGAGCAGCATCAGAGCACTCCTGGAGAACTGTATTCCCCTTGGTGCTGAGGATGAATAATGTTCTTTGCCTGGTGGAAGGAAAGCGGGGTGGCAGCAGTAGCCCAGTGGGTGATGGTGATGACGAGGATGAGGGGCTGCACCGTGGGGAGAAGTCAGCTCTTGGAGCTCAGCACGGAGTCCTCCCGGCACTGCTGCTTGCTCTTGTCGCTTGTGGGAGATTGCCAAAAAAACAGTGCTAAATAACCAGGCGGGAACTCTCTTCCCTCATCGTCAGCTTTTCACATAGCCTCATCTCCGCTTGGACCCAGGAGCTGTTTCTAGAACAGTTCAGGCTTTTCCAGAGAAAACAAAGTGTTGCCAAAGAGCGGGGGTTCTTCTGAAAGGAAGTGGAGTGCCTTTTGACAGGTATCAAAAGATGTTACAAGTCTCTTGTAGATTTAGCTTGTAATTTTAAGCAAGCAGCTGGGGCATGAAAGCCTGTGGATAGCAGACACCTTTCCCAGCTCCAGAAATGGAAGACACTTAGGACTCACCTGGAAGATGTGTTGACCCAGTGCCATGAGAGAGGTCTTTGCTGCAGCCCCCTTCACCTGCTCAAGCATGGGAGCCAAAGGTGACCACGGCAGCACAAAGCCTACCCGGGAAGCAGGGAAGAGCCCAACAGTTTGCTGCCAAGCACCGACCTGCCCAGCAGTGTCTGAGACCACTTTGTTATAACCTCGACTCCTGTCCATCTGCATGTGAAGCAGCTAAGGAAGGAGAGCAGTGAAAGCATCTCCTCTCAAATTAAAATCAGGTGCCATGGAATAACAGCAGTTAGAAACGCAGGTGGACATTTCTATCCAGTGGACAGCACATAAGCCTGACCGATACCAGCTGATTTAAATCAGAGCAAAACTGCATAAAGCCATCATTCCTGTGCTGGCACTGCTCCGACACTTACCAGAACCAGTCCTGTGCACTGCTGGACCTCAAGGCAGTGCAGGTTTGAGCTGTTTCAAGAGCAGATACATGACCTTACTTAGGAATCACTTGATTCCATCCAGCCCGGCAGAAACACCACACAGCAGATGTATAGGTGTTGGCTCTGAAGTGCAACCTTTTCCACACCACTCCCTGGTTCCTTTGCTTCCCTTTTTTGTTGTACAGAAAAGTATTTTTCTCTTTTCCACGCTGATGGAACAACTTTTCACTTCTATTTTCTGGAAGCCAAGTCCTCACTTTGGTTCTCCATACCACCTGTTTAACATCTGTTGGTGTCATCGTGAGATTCAGGATAACTTGTATGACGGAGGACCACCAGCTTTGGGACTGTGACTCAGAAAAAATAATGGCAAACCAAAACAGGTCTAGTTTTGTGCAAAGCCACAGCCCTTGTCCCGGTCCCGCTCCCTTTCCCTCCGAGAGTACAGTAAAGATGTAGAAAAAGATGAAAGTTATAATCTTCTCAGTAGCAGCTGGCGGCAGGGGGTTCATTTTCTTATTGGGAAAACTGGGGGCTCAGACAGAAACAGGGTCCCATTGTCTTCCCATTTTAAATGCCATTAGGTTTGGCTTTGGTTGTGCCCCCTGCGCTGGTGTCCCATTGGAAACCTGTGGGCTTCCAGCATAGGAAGGTGGATGTCTCACTCCAAATGGATCATTTCAGGGAAGCAGCTTTATCAGGTGAAAAGAATTAGATGCGTGTTGCCATAACTCCCTTCTTTTGAATTACTTTCGTACTGCTAACTGTCATCTGGCAGGGCAGTGCCTATTCATAGGAAAACGGGGAAGTTTCATGAGTTAATGTTTGGTGATTTCAGTTCCGTTGCCTGCAGCCACCCAGCTGCCCTGAATGCTGAAACATAGCTAGCAGAAGGGTGGTTACTAAAGGGAACTCTCTTGTATTGTCTCCACAGGGGTTGTTTGAGGGTGTAAACCAGGGCAGACATGGCTCAGAGATAGCTTTCATAGAAACACGGAATGGTTTGGGTTAGAAGGGACCTTAAAGATCATCCAGTTCCAACCCCCTGCCATGGGCAGGGACACCTTCCACTAGACCAGGTTGCTCAAAGCCCCGTCCAACCTGGCCTTGAACCCTTCCAGGGAGGGGGCAGCCACAGCTTCTCTGGGCAACCTGTGCCAGTGCCTCACCACCCTCACAGGAAAGAATTTCTTCCTTATATCTAATCTAAATCTACCCACTTTCAGTTTAAAATCATTACCCCTTGTCCTATCACTACAGTCCCTAGTAAGGAATCCCTCCCCACCTTTCCTGTACCCTCTTTAAGCACTGGAAGACCACTATAAGGTCTCCCCGGAGCCTTCTCTTCTCCAGGCTGAGCACCCCCAACTCTCTCAGCCTGTCCTCACCGGGGAAGTGCTCCAGCCCCTGATCATCTCCATGGCCTCCTCTGGACCCACTTGAGCAGGTCTATGCCTGTCTTGTGCTGGGGACCCCAGAGCTAGATGAAGGACTCTAGGTGGGATCTCACAAGAACAGAGTAGAGAGGCAGAATCACCGCCCTCAATTTTAAAATGTTATAACTGAAATGCGCTTTTTTTGTTCTTCCCCAGGCCTTGTCAACCAGAAGCCTGCCAGGCCCAGAGAGCAGCACTGACCATCAGTGAGTACCCCATGCTTTAGTTTTGTCTTCAGAGGGGAAAAGCAGCTGGAAGGAAGGAAGCATAAAGGAGAAAGCTATTCCTGCATGCCTCCCACTGTGCAAAGGAGAGGTGGGAGTGGTGTCAAATTGTTCATAGCCCTAAATAGCCTGTCCTCTACCTAATTGCCGATTAAAAAAATTTCAGGAGCTGCACTGCCTGAAAAGATCCAGGCTCCAGCTCAAGTACAGCATATAGATTCAGTGCAGAATTTAGGATGTCCACATCACACAGGCGTCTTGAAGGAGCTTGTGAAAAGCTGGAGAGGAGTGTTCCAACAAGTACCTCAGGGCCTGGTTCACCCACAGGTCATCTGTGGGCTCTGCAACATGTAGAGAAGGAGGATAACATCTCCTTGCGCCACAGGAACCATGAGGAAAAACTCGTAAGACTCTGCCATGCTACACCTGTTAGAGACACGAGCATTCCTCAGGGACAGGGGAATGGTGATGACCTACTGCACTGTGTATCAAACAAAAGAAATGTGAAATCTTCCTTCCACAGGCAAAAGCTACCGAGCAGAACCCAGAGGGATAGGAACCATTTGACCCACATGTTAAAGTAACTCACATGAAACAAAAAGGCTTGGAAAACCACCTTAAAATACCATCTCCTTATGCTAAAGAGTAACTCTCTTCAACCTTAAGCGTTCGCGGACTCTCATACTCTGCTCCTGCAGCACTCGAGAGCAGACGGATCTGCGGGTCCCCGCTGCCGGGTTGTGTGACCTGCTAACGCTGAGCGGTGCTGGTGGATGTGACACGAGAGCCCGGGCACCAGCCACCGTCCCCCCCCCCTCCTCTCCCTCCCAGCTGGCAGGGAGCTCGCCTGGCGAGGCCGCTCATTTCGGGAGCGCTCGGAAAACACGGCTGCCCTCGGCGTTCCAGTCAGCGAGGCTCATGCAGGGGCTCTCATGGGGACTGTAACCTCTCTTGGGCTCTCCAGCGTCGCCGATGGGCTTTGGGCTACGACGGCACCTGAGCAGTCTCCTCTGGGGGTGCACACCCAGCCCTGCCACAGTCCCCCACCAAGCTCCCCAGCCCCAGGCTCTCACTGGCCCCTCTTGTCCCCTGCCAGGGCTTTCTTTCTCCCTCCTTCTTTGAAACACAAAGGGGAGACTTAAGACAGCAGAAACCGGTTTCTGATCTGGGATGACTGAGCAGGAGCTTATTTTCATTTAGATAACATTTACTTTACACCCACTGCAGAGCCCCATAGTGCAGCTCACGCGTGAAGTGCCCGGTGCGCCCATGATAAGCAGGGTTGCAGTTTCTGCTGGCAAGAACTGCATGCAAACATTTTCTTGGAAATTGTCCAGCACCCAGCAAAACTACATTTTGAAGAAATCAAATCAAACCAAGCCCCAGAAGCAGCGGCTAATGTGTGTAGGTGTTTCATCCTTCACATTTCTGTGGCTAGAATTATTCCAGGTAAACACTCACGTTACAAGCAGCAAAAGTCAGCCTTGTCTCGATAGAGTTACTGACCCAAGAAATTCCCATAAAGCCATTTAAAGAAGAAATAAACGTCAAGCAAGGAGGAAGAAAAATAGATATGGAGACTTAATACTATCTGCCAAGAGAATAGTCACATGAGATAGATGCTGTAGGTGTGCACCTCCTGTACTGCAAACATGCCTGTGTGACACCACGTAAGCATCTAAACCGGACCATAACACATACTTTCAGTGCACATGGGAACACAGCTGGATGTATTCTTGATCGTGCTGTGTTACCTCTCTTTCCCCCTGCAATCCTTTTGGGAACCCCTCTCTAGCATCTGGTAGTGCACGGGCGGGATGACACAGCCCGGGAACGCTGTAACGATCTTACAGTCGCTGCCAAGGCTCATGTCACTGGCAGAGTTACCGGGGCGTTGTTTTGACCCATTTTTCAGCTGCAAGGTCTTGCAGAAGGCATTTTAATGATTAACCCTGGACTTTCCCATCCTCAGCAAAACAATGAAAAACACTGGCCTAGATTCACCCCAACCTAAATTTCAGCCACTTAACTCAGGTTTCTACCTTGGAGCTGGTCACCCTAGCCACCCATCAGGGACATTGTCACCAGAGCCCACAGGCAGCTCTCCCCCACACCAGGCAGCTGCCTGACTCCAGGGACGTGGCACTGCCAGCCATCCCCACCCCTGGGATCTTGCTCAAAGGTGGTTTTGCTTACTTTTGGTCTAATTTTGCCTTTTGCATTTCCTTCTCCTCATTGCATAGTTCCATTAAAAAAAAAAAAAAATAAAATTCCTCCTTAACAAGCTTTAAATACAGAGAGGCCTTTAGCTGAAATGGAGCACATTTCTTACTTTCCTCTTCCCTAAATTGCTTTGCTCTAGCCTCTTAAATCACTTTTATTGCTGCTTTCTAAACTCCCTCCAAGCTGTTAATAACTTTTCAGTAATGAGATATCCAGAAGTCTGCACAGTAATCTTGGTGGAGGTGCACTGCCCTTTTTTTTCTTTGCTGTCCTACTATGCTGCAGATTCCCTTCTTTTATGCTTTTCGGCTAGCTCCTTCTCTCTCAGCTTTGCTCCTTTACAGGTTTCTCTTCTCCCAGAACATCTGGGGTTTGAAAATTTTTCCCCTCAACGTCCTGACTCGTTATTTTTCAAATCGGGAAGTCTAACATCGCTCAGCTAGATTCAACATGATTGCAAGCCCTGGCTGCGTGTGGGTGAGGGCAGCAAGGGGCCTCCTCTCCTGCTGGAGTGGCTGGAGGAGCACAGGAGAAGGCTTGTGGTCCACCAGCTCCTGTCCTGCCCACAGGATTTCCCTGCCACAGCCTCTCCCTTAATTCCGGGACCAGCAGAAACAGCTCCACCAACGTGCGTTTGAGATCAAGGTGCAGTTCGGGAGGGCCTCAGGAGGGCTCTAGTCCGATCTCCTGCTCCAAGCTGGATCAGCTGTGAAGTCAAAGCAGAATGCTCCAGACTTTGTCCCGTCAGGTCTTGGAAGCCTCCAAGGATGGAGCCTGTGCAACCACAGCCTGTTCCTCTGCTTGCTGTCCTCAGGGTATAGAAGTTTCTCCTTTTATCCAGATTGAACCTCCCATTTTTAAATTTATTTCAGTTTTTCCATATAAAATGATACAGAACTTTGTGCCACAAAAATAGAAAGAACAACTTTCTTCTCCTTTGCTCTTGAAATAAACACAGCCTTCTCTATTCCTCTCAATTCTGGAATATGCATGGTAAGTGGGGTTCACTTTTGTCTGTTTAAAGAGACATCTGTGTTTCAATAAATTCTCATTTTACCTGGAGATTTTCTCCCATGCTTGGAGGTCACCATGCAAGCCAAAGCATCAAGAATAATTAACAGTGGGAAATTATGTAAACGCTAAGAGAAACAATGACTCTTCTGTGGGCCTGCAAGCAAGCTGCCAAGAGCTCTGCCTCTAATTCATCACATAATATAAAATTAGTTTAAGGATTGTCACAGTGCAGAGTTTAAATCAATAAATCATGTGTTTAAGTCAGATTTCTGCATTTCCTTTTCCCAATTCTTGCTTTGTGGCTGCTGGTGTATGGTTCGAGCTCTTGGACTTTTAACTTTCTTCCCAGCTCTCATTTACTGCGGTGGAAACCAGATTGCCTGCAGCTCATCAGAAGACTGAAAATGAATGAAAGGATTAAACAGAAGAGTCTACTTGCTAAATCCTACTTGCTGCCATCTTGCTACCAGTAGAACGTGCCATCAAGGGCAAGGGGCAGCATAAATAAGTGTAGGACATCCACATGACCCAGCTGTCATGCCAGCTGGTCATCAGGTGGCTCCAAGGAAAAACACCAACTATTTCTGACATGCAGGGTGACGGCATTAACACAGCTAGGTCAGAGCAGCTGGACTGGGCAGGAGCCTTTCTGACCTGGACAGATAAGAATAGAGGAGAGGCTGCATTGGTGCAGTTGCTCCCCAGCAAAACGGCAGGATGCTGGCTGCTGCCTGTTTGAGGGACATTGCAGATGCTCCCTCGCCCAAGGAGGGCAGTTCCTGGCTGTCAAAGACAGCTGAGGGTTTGTGAAAGCGCCTCCTCTATGAGACAAAGATTCCTTAGAAAAGCATTTCAGAGCTCTTCTATTCTGATTCTGCATTTACTTACCTGCTTTGGGGCAGCTCCTGTGACTTCATCTAATAAACAGGTCTTCAGTTTTGTCACTAAAGGATGCTCATGACCAAATTCATCCCAGCTGCAAGACCAAGGATGTGGGAGATCTCATCCTTAGAGAAGTGGTAAGCCAACAGATGCTACATAACAAGTCTGGGACAGAGTTGGAGCCATGCTATTGCATATGAAAATCTCTCCTCTGGCAACTAACCAACCACCATACAAAAAAAAAATTTCTTGCTTATTTGTTCTCCACCAGTGGATGGCCACAAAGTAGCCCCACCAATCTCAGTTAACATGGCATCACAGAGCACTTTACAGTTTGGATTTACCAACTGAAGTCTTCACTTAGCTCTGTACCTCACCGCTACCTCCATTTCATGGAGCCACATGCCCCAGCTTCCAGAGACTAGCCTGATGGCCTGGGTTGCTCACCTTCCAGTTGTCTACAGGGTCAAGGAGGAACACTCACTTGCCAATTGCTGTCTCCTCTCTTGAGTCCTGGAGGGCAAGATCAAGTAGACCTATTGGTACTGTGAGCTACAGTGGTCAAAGCTTGCAGAAGACTCTTCACTGTCCTCCCTTGGGCAGGTAGGGACAGATTTCCCTTGTACCCAACATAATCCACCTCCAATCAGAACCATACCAGTTCCCTTCAAATACCAATAAGAATCATGCCTGTTCCCTTTGGATTGTACATCAGTTCCCACTTACGGGAGAGTTGTGCTGATGTGAAAATAAATAAAAACTGTAAGAGCAGTTTGAGATAGCTGAGTTCATATTTTAGTTGCAACTCAAATCCCTTACAAACAAAAAATCCCTTTCTGGATAGAACTTTAGAACTGGTAACTAGAATAAAGGTTAGGCAGTGCTTTAACTGGGGCCTTGAACCTACACTCACCGAAAGGTTATGGAAGTTTGATATCAGGTGTTGTAAGGACTGTACTGTAATGAACTCGCAGACTAAAATAGATGCCAAGTGATAGCAAATGTCAGCAAGCGATGTGCCGGGGGGGTATGGGAACTAGACGTGACAAAGTATATGTGTCTCAGCAAACCACATGCAGTTTGATCTTTCCATTCACAAAAAAATGACATAAGGGTCATCTTGTGCCTTCAGAACTTGATTCTCTCCCATGACACCAATAACTCATTCCCTTCCCCAGCAGGTGCCCACAAAGGAATAGCAAGAAGCCGGTGGGAAAGTCTACAATATCATATGATTACTCGGAGGAAGAACTCATGGCAAGCATTGAGCGGGAGTACTGCCGCTGAACCCATCCCCACACCACAAGAACTTCAAGCATGTTCCTGGAGGCCCAGCTGAGGCAAAACTGCTGCTGACAAAATAACCCCTCACACAGCAAGACAGCACGGGAGAGGTGGCTTGCAAAGGAAGGTGAAGTGTGGGAAGCAGTTGTGGCTGCTTGGGAAGCACAGAGGAGAAAGCCCTCCTGACCAGCTCTGAGTGAGAGCATGAAGATCCTCACCAACTGTTGATTTCTCATCAGTGCCACTGGAAGAATGACCAATTCATCTTGTGAGTCAATATTTAGAAGCTCATTTCTAAATGGTATTTACAAATGAAGACATATAGGAATCAAAGTGTCACGGTAGAAGGGTTGAGGCATGGTGCTTTGAAGAAAGATCTTGTTTTGTCTTAGCAGGAAAAAAAAAAAAAAAAAAAAAGCAGTAAAACAATTTGATTCAGATCTCACTTAGGGGGGATGTTGCATGAAATTCATGTTCCTGCCACTCAAAACAGGCCAAATTCACTCCTTGTGCTGCACAAGCCTCCAGTTCAGGTCTGAATTTGTCACTGTTTCATCAAGCATGGTCCTCTCCCCAGCATGGGATGTAAGATGAAAAGGGGAGTGAGCCCACCATCCAGTACGTACACAGCATCATCCCAGAGTTAAAATCCCACCATTTAGGAAAATTAGGCTCTTGGGAGCCATCAGGGAACACAGGATTTGTACAATCCCTTTGGGTTGAGATCCCAGTGTCAGTGTCCTACCTGGGGCTCCTTGGCATGGATCCTCCAGCAAAAGCAAGAGGCATGTCCCTGGTGCTGCCTCACTGCAGCCAGCAATCACCCATCCTGAGAGGGAGTTGCACACCATTGCACAGCAGCTGCTTGCGATCAGTTTTCAGAATTATCTGTCTTGGCCTTCCCATTTATTTCTTGTGGGTTACCTAGAAGAAAAGTCACTACCTTTTACCATTAGTTGACTGCAAAATAAAAGAGAAAGTCTGCTCTCCAAAGAAAACCATATATTTTCAGTGCTCCCTGACAGAAAGCCTAATATTTTAGGGTTTCTGCCTTTATTTTACCTCCATCTTAATGTATTACTAGTAAGTTCTTATTATCAGAAGTAGGAAAATACCTTATTTCTGTCTTCAGCTGAAGCATAAAAGACATCAGAAGAAGTCGTCACATAGACTGTGTAAATGCAAGATGAAACAGCAGGACACGTCTTAAGATACTGCATTTTAACTTTTGTAATTCCTGGTACCTGTGGAACAGAAATAATGCATCTGTACTCTATGTAACCCTCAGTAAAGGCATCAAATGTTGTTTTGAAAAACCCTCCTCAGCTTACATAGCAAATTGTCTTACCGTACCTGCAGAAACTAAGCAAAACACATCCTTGGAGAATGGCAGGAGGGATGCCATGAGGCAGACACTAGATTACACCCCTGGCACATGTACTAACGCTCCAGTTGTCTTTCCTGCAGCAGCTTTCGGCGAGGCTGGTCATCGTGCTCTGCCTGAGGGCTCGGGAGCTGCTGGGCAGCCCACAGAGGTGGGCAGCAGAAAGGGAGCCGACCTCCTGCAAAGCTACACAAGCTTGGAGGCAAAGAGCTCCCAGCACGGCAGCCAGCACGCTTTGTTAGAACGAGGGATAATGGTTTTAAACTGAAAGAGAGTAGGTTTAGATCAGATATAAGGAAGAAATTGTTTACTGTGGGGGTGGTGAGGCACTGGCCCAGGGTGCCCAGAGCAGCTGTGGGTGCCCCCTCCCTGGAAGGGTTCAAGGCCAGGTTGGACGGGGCTTTGAGCAACCTGGTCTAGTGGAAGGTGTCCCTGCCCATGGCAGCTCTACAACACATTTCAGGCTCTCCTAAGGCAAAGCTTAAGTACTAACAATTTTGCAGAAAGTGACTATTTAAAAAAAAAAAAAAAAATGCAACATCTAAACTGACCATGTATTTGTTAGGCTGCAACAAACCTCTCTTAACTGAACACAGCATATCACTCGGCTTCATTACAAAAATAGCTTGTCAAATAGCCAAAAGACAAGCATATTTCTGCACCAGGAATTAAAGTGCAGTGGGTTTAACAGGTAACATTTTCAGAATCCCCAAGAGAAAAGGAGGAGCCGCGGGAACACAGGATGGTCCAAGGAGGGAGTAGTGCATCTGGGACAGTCACTGCACCAGGGAAGAGGTGGGAGAAAGAACTTTTGGAATGCAAAGAGAGGCCTCAAATCATACCACAGTCTCACAGGCTTTCTCTGTGCTGTAAAATGATGCATGCTCAGAGCTGTGCTCTGACCATAGAGCCAGCCGGCACATAACCCCTCCCAACCTCCCATCGTATTGTCATACCATGCACAATGGGGTGGTGGTACCCACCCAGCTCCCCCGGTCTGCCCAGGAATTGTCAGGGACTGTGCTCCTCCACCTGCGTCAAACCTGTGCCAAACAAACCCAAAAAAAGGGAGGGTGGCAGTGGGGTTGGTACCTAGGAAGGCACGATTGCACTTTTGAGCCATCCTTCACTCAGGGAAAATAGTACACTAGATCATTGGCAGGTAAATAATCATATTGAAGTAGTACCTGAGCCCACAACTAATTTCAAGGGAAACTTCTTGAATGAATTACTCTTCAAAAAAGAAAGGACAATTGCACTATAGGGATCACTTTGTCACATCTCTGGCAGTGAATGCTGCTGTCCCACCAGCTGAATTATCAGAAAGTTTATTTTCTTTTCATTGTATTCCTCTAACCATCATCAAATCACAACCACTTGCAAGACAAAAAATGGTTTGACTTGCCAGCACTTCTTCCTCTCCCCAAAACGGTTCTGCTGGATTTAAATAGGGTTCTGCAGAGTCTCTGGTTCATCATTTTGGAATCTATCCTCCTGTGTGGTACACGAAGCATAAGACAGGGTAGCTGAGCACAGGTTTTGACCTGACACTATTAATCTCCATTAATAAAACAGCAATCAGTCATGCATATTAAACAAATTGCTACATTATTCATCTAACAAAGACAAATGCTGCACACTGTGTTTTGCACCAGTCCAAAAGGAGTAAGAGGGCCTCTCTGGCCAGCTGGCCATCTATACGTACCTCCTATTACTACTATTTTCTAAGTGAGGCAAAACCACAGCTGCTGAGAAGACTGAAGAAGGTAATTTTTTCAGCTAACCATGAAAAATTACACTTTAGTGCATGAACAGATATTGCCACTTCTGAACCTAGTGACTTCCATGAGTTCTGGTGGTTTCTTGCCTGGCTGGGTGTTGTGGTTTAACCCCAGATGGCATCTAAACACAACACAGCCACTTGCTGACTTTGCCCGCCATGGGCTGGAGAGGAGAATCGGGAAAAAAAGTAAGACTTGTGGGTTGAGATAAGAACAGTTTAATAATTGAAATAAAATATAACAATAGTTGTCATTAAAAGGAAGATAACAAAAAGAGAGCACAAGAAGAACAAAACCAAGTGATGCACAAGGCAGTCGCTCCCCACCCGCTGACCGATGCCCAGCCAGCCCCTGAGCAGCGATTGCCCCCCCCAGCCAGCTCCCCCAGTTTCTATACTGAGCACGACGGCCCGTGGTGTGGAATATCCCTTTGGCTAGTTGGGGTCAGCTGTCCTGGCCGTGCTCCCTCCCAGCTCCTTGTGCACCTCCTCGCTGGCAGAGCATGGGAAACTGAGAAGTCCTTGACTTAGGATAAGCACTACTCGGCAACAACTAAAACATCAGTGTGTTATCAACAGTATTCTCATACAGAATCCAGAACACAGCACTGTACCAACTGCGAGGGAGAACATCAGCTCTAACCCAGCTGAAACCAGGACATTGTGCAACAAGATTCCAGTTAAAAGGTTTTGATGGTGAAAGAATTGAAGCCATCTTTTTTAAATTATTAAAGAAAAGATCTTAAAAAACAAAACCAATGAACCTGAAACTACAGAACCAATTTGCACGCTTACTCAGACTCTGAGTTTCACTCAAATCTGGGTTTTTCATGTGCAAACATATGTTTTTAATCCTTTTTTCCCCTTTCTTTGTGGATGCCTCTTCTTTCTGGCAGCACTGTGATGGATGCAGACCCCTGTCTTTTCAGTAGCCCAGAAAACGGGCATAACGCTTTCCCAAAGAGCAACTATGGAAACAGACGGATGACAGAGCAGTTTTAGGAAGCAAGTTGTCTTTTACCTGGCACGTAGTCATACAGTGAAGTTTCCTGCAAGCTTCAAGAATTCAGTCAGGAGCTGTAGGTAGACTTGAGTGAGGAAAACAAAGCTGTGATTTGATCTGTGCTTGGATGAGGTCGCTGGAAAGAACTATGAACAGCTAGTCACCATAACCATAGCTCCTTGGGATAGGAGGTCTTCATAGTCCATCTCTGGCCCTGGGACCCCGAACGCCAGTCCTTTTGCCTAGTGTACGTGAGGATGGCTCCTGTACATGCGTATCTGCCAGCATCCCATTGCCAAGACCTCTGAGAACAGAGCAACAAGTAGTTTCCCGATGCATCGTGTCCAGTGCCCTGCTGTCACCGAATCACCTTCACAAATATTAGAGGAGAAAGAAGGGTGGCACCCTCACCACCCCAGGGATGCTCTTCCCCAACCTCCTTCCTTTGAGGATCAAACCCCCCACAAGCTTTCAGCCAAACTGTTTGCACATACACCCCCTGGGAGCTGAAAGGGCCCCAGATGAGGTGCAGCCCTGGAGTTGTGCCACACGAGCGTGGTGGAGCTCCCCAGCACACCGGGCAGCAGAGGTGGAGCACCAGCTGCCCGGCATGGATTTCATCTACAACAGGTTTTTTTCCCCCAGCCCCACTCTGGACACAGGACATGGCAATTACTTGCACAGGGTGAAGCGGGTTTATCTGGACAACAATAAACAAGAGAAGAGAAATCACTCTGAACTCGAGAGACACTACAAGGGAGAAAATTAAGGTATTCTTCCCATCTAAGAAAAAATCTCCCAGGAAGGGGTATGCTCCGGCTTCCTCAAGTTTTCTGCACATGCAAGATGTGCCTATGGCCTCCTGCACACACCGGAATGTAAATGTCACCTAATTTCCTCCTCCTGCACTCAAGGACTGAAGCAGAAATTGAGGCAGGCTACATTTGACAGAGGACAAAACCAGTCTGGAAAGAAAATGCCTCAGTGCCAACATGCTTGCTGCAGGGCAGGTAATCCCACGGACCGCGAGCAGATGTAGCTGAGGCTGTGCAGCATCCTCCTGAACTGTCTCGTCATTTCCTCAGCCTGTAGGTTGTGGGGTTTGAGCCATGACTTTTGCTACACGCATCGAAGAAGTTTGCCTTCTCGTGGCCATAGCCTGCCTGCCTCAATCTGCCTTGCCAGGTACGAACAGAAAGTAAACAGGCAGATGGGCTCACAGATTAAACTTCAAAACCGGTTAGATTTATCCTCACAGATGAACTCAAGCCAGATGCAGCCCTGAGGCAGGATCCGGCTCACCAGAGATGACAGATGAAGTGCCACCTTCATCATTCACAGGATGTTGAGCACAGCTTTCCCAGCTGGATTTGGAGTTAGCCAGAGGAGCACACCAAGCGTGCAACCACCTGGCAGCACGGGCCACCTCTGCAGCCTCAGAACAGATTCACGTTTCCAGTATCTTAACTGCAAGCGGTCGGCACACGTCGCTTTGCGAGGCAAGCTGCCGCTACGCTGAAGGTTTGGCTGTATGACCACATGCAGGAAAGCAGAGCTGATCTAACTGCAAAATGTAGCATTAAACCGATGGACACGTTTGAGCGCACCTGCATTTTTCTTCAGAAAAAGTATTAGTTTTCATGGATTTTGAATGGCTACAAGATAGAAGGACTTTTGCTCGCATGATGCCTGTGTTACCACAGGGGTAGCCAGGAAGGTTTCCTCACCTGTGAGCTGTTTTCCCTCATGGGATCAAGCTGTTGCAGACTCCAGCCCCATCAGAATCTGTACTGACTGCACCTCCTGGCTGCGCCCAACAGCTCAGACCACAGCTGGGGTCTAAGGAAAAGCAGGAAGATGAGCACAGAATTCTGAAATCCATAATCGTGTTTCATGTAAGCAAAGCAAGGGAGACAACATAAAAATCAGCAAAAAAAAAATATTGTTTAGGGTATGACTTGACATTCAGAAAAAACGTTCCTTGAAAGACAGTAGTAAGCACATCTTCCCCTGGGAGACAACAGCATCGTGGAGACCTGCGGAGCACGGGGGCCGAAGAGCCTGTGCTGCCCTGCCAGAGCCCTGATCCTGCATCAGCTCCTTCCCTCCAGCTGCTCTCCTGAGGCAGAAGCAGGACCACCCACAGGATCTGCTTTTCCTCCTCCTGCGCTTGCGGGAGCGAGGTGCTGCTCTCTGCGCACAACGCTTCGAGCCGCCGCTCCCGGTCATTACACCCTCTCTCCCCCCCCCGCCTCCTCTTCCACGAAAAGGTGACCCTGCTAGAAATAAACACTGCTGCCGCTTGGGAACTGGTCAGAGGGAAACAAACAGCAGAGATGCTTCAAAATTTAAAGTAGTTGCTGCTGCCGCCAGCGCGGCCGGGCACCTCCTTCCCAGCAGAGACCTGGCGGTGAGACCCAGCCTGCCAGCACGCAGGTACGCGGGAACGGGAAGAACCAGGGCTACCGCAGCCAACTTTTGAGTCAAATTCTCATCTCTCCTTTATTTCCAGCGTTCATGCCATGCACAGCTTGCAACACTAACAGAGCAGCACTCGGACCATCAACTTTTGTCGATAGCTTCTGGAGGCCATGCTAGAAAAACAGTTACGAACCCCGCGACTCTTGTTTTCAGACGACATGCAAAAGCAAAAAACCCAAACCCTGGCGGTGGTGTACGCATCCTAGCAAACACACAAGAAACGTGTAAAATTATAAATGGACAAGCACTGGTCAATTTACAACAGGACCCAAAAAAATCCTGCCTTTACAGGTGAGTGAGCTAGAGAGCCCCAAAGTCTTCCACTGGCCTAGATATATCACCTAATCCAGATGGATTTTCAGAATTCTGGAATGGATGCGTACGAAACCTGAAAATTCACTTTTTTTTTTTTTTTTTATGATTTAAAACCAGTCACGTTACATATTTTTTATTTAATAAAAGTTAAGAACAGGTACAAAAATGTGATTCCATTTCTTTAAAATATAGGCTCAAAATAAAAAGACTGAACAATAGAGTTCAGGCAGTAAAGTGCAAAGAGAGCAGTTACCCCAGTCATGCTTAATCCACAAATAACCCTTACACAGCAGGGAGGAACAGGAAGAGCAAACGGAGCAGCTGCAGCAGTGGCTCAGCTGTTTATGCACATCCAGGAGAGAAGGAGCCACAGGCCCACGCAAGGCAGCACCACCCGGGGCAGCGGGGCCGTGCCGAGGGGGGCGTACACAATACACACTTTTTGAAATTCCCTAGGTTCACTCCATTTCCTCCCCCTGCCACCGCGATGCAACAAACTAACATGACAACTTATTAAGACAGAAGTTTCCAAACTCTTTTGCTCAGGTGAAGTCTGTGAAAAAAAAACTAAATTGGCTACTGGGCTGAGGCAGGACGCTCTTCCCCTGGTTCTTAGCATGCCAAAATGGCATCCAAAAGTCAAACTTTTTGTTCTAAAGGACTTCTAAGAAAAAAAAAAAAAAAAGAGCAGCAACGTCTCTCTCTTCGCCATGCAAATTTGGAAAACTAGGTATCGATGGAGCACAGCAACACTACAAACACCCACTCTACCAGGAAAGGGGGTTTCAACCGAGCCCTTGGGAGAGCACAAAGCGAGGTCTGCACACGCGCACCGGCACGCACGCTGCGCTCGGTGGGGTTACAGCCTGTGTCCAGTGAACAGGGTGTGGGCATTTTAAAGGTCAGGCACAAACACTGTGGTACTCTTTGCACAACACTCTGACTTAGTGCAGTTTGAAAACTTACTACCCTTAATTGTAACTATAGATTTAAGCGTAAAAAATAATGACATATACTGCTTTCAGCTGAAGCAGGTCTCTGCCCGTTACAGGAAGTGCTAGCTGAAATCAACAAGTCTGCACTCACCGAGATGAGAACCGTGCTTTGCCCACACCGGGAAGCAAGACCAGAATTTCAGAACAAAGCAGTGCAAGAGATAGTGCATTCCTAGCCATCCACATTTTACACATCCAGGAGGAAAAAGCTCTCCTCGGTGCTCAACTAAGCTTCAGTGCACAAGTGGCTGAAGGAAGAAGAGTCCAGAAGGAATAAACATGACGGAAAAAAAAATTCATTCAGCAGGTGAGCTGTCCCCCAGCAAAACAACACCTGGTGCTTCACAGCACAACAGCTCTACCATCAGCTCTGCTACAACACGTACATCCTTCCGCACCGCGGAAACCGAGCCCTCCGACTATGCTACGGGCATTTTGTTTTATTACTCACACCATGCCACTACAACACAGCACTCCTGCAGCCAGTGATTCCACTTCTTAGCCATATTTACACTTGGTGTAAAATAAAATCCATTCAACAGGGAGAGTATCTCGTTTAATAGAAAAGGGTGATTTTATACAAAGTACTGGGGGGAAGTATAAGGCCACATGAAGAACATCATCACGTTGACATGGTGGCTGTTTCTTAAGTCAAGACATAATTAGTACTTCCTCTGGTGCTTTGATACAGGTAAATGAAAGCCTTGAACAATTTCCTATAAGGTGCACAAGCATCCATGATACATAAAAAAACCCTTAATTTTCTATTTTTCCTGTACTCAAAAAAAAAAATAAACAGAAACCCAGCTAAGTATTTGTGGGTTATCTTACCATTTTTGCATTTTTCAGTAGATTTTGATATGCTGGTTTAGTAGGACTGAAAGTAAAGCATCATTTTTAGTGTCAAAGTTTCTAAGCAGTGTTTGTGCTTCTACCTCCAACAGAGTAGTCTGGCTCCCCCAAACTTTGCTCCGGTGGAGTGTGGACTCAGGAATGCCCAGTATGTCAAACTTCTACCAAAAGCCACAACGGCTTCCACTTGCAAAGGGTATGAATTTATAAAATGTTGAGGATTTCAACACTTGTTTTCTGAAAGAAAGTAATTCTGGTTTGGTTTGTTTTAAAAATGATGACACAGTTTGATCTTAAACCTCCAATGTCACCTGCGTAAGGAGGGTATAACAGCACCAGCTCATTGCAGGATCAGGATCTGCAAGTGTGAAAACCCCAACCACTATAAGTTATCAAATATTATGGGTTTGCAAAATGTTCTGAATGCTATTCTTTAGGTTTACTGAAAAGAAGTTTCCAAAACTCTGGGTCTCATCCTGCACACCCTTACTAATGCAGGTCAAGTAATTTACCTGCATATCAAGACCAAAATGAATAAATACAAAATATATTTGGTATAGAAAATACTAGTATAAAAATTAAAAATCACCCTGTTTTACTGTCCATCAAAATATTAACAGCAAGCATTACAAGTGACTTTTTTAACCTATTGCCAAAATCATTTCCAAATAGTTCTGCTTTCCTGAAGTGCTGGTGATTGCATTTGCCCAAGTATTGAAAAGAACAAATAGGGAAGGGACGAGGAAAGATAGGATAGATTTCTCACACAGCGTTATTAACAGAGGACCTAAACTGAAGGAAACTGAAGTACGCACAAACACGGGGGAAAAAAAAAAAGCCATTGTCAGTTCTGTTGTAGCCATCGGAGCTCTTCCTAATCTTCAGAAAGAGTGTAGAGAAGGAGCTTTCTCTCACTAGCCCTGACAGACAGACGACGGCACGGGGATGAGCATACTCAGAGCACTGCTGCTTTTCGGTTTCTCTGTTGTGGCAATTCTGTTGAGTTTGCCAACCTCTGTCTGCCAGCTGGGGATCTTCTTTGTGGTCATATGGCGGCGGGTGTGCTTTGTCAAGTGATCGCTGCGCATGAAGCGACGCTCACACACAGGACAAGCAAACTTCTTCTCCCCCGTGTGGGTTCTACGATGGCGTGACAGTTCATCTGAGCGGGCAAACTTCTTGTCACAGCCTTCCCAGTTGCAGCTGAAAGGCTTCTCTCCTGCAGGACATAAAAGAAGGGTAACTTACTTTTGAGAAGCCGTGTTACAGTTTTACCAAAGAACTAACTTAAATCCTGCCTTGTAAAAACTGATGAATTCCACAGAACTGCTTGCATGTGCAGTCAACACTGAGCTTAAGCTCAAGCTGTGTTTCAGAGAAAAATCACTGTTGTTTATACTTATTCCCTCCTATCTCTTTAAATGTTCTTCAATTGAGTCTATTTTCTTCAACTATCCCACGCTCCAATTATCCAAGATTCTTCACCTTTTTCTTTAAACTGGGTTTGAAGCTCCCTCACCTGCTGACCGAAGTAGAAGCAGCCCCCTGCCCTGTGTGACCACAGCTCTAGGGCTGCCGCACGTCACCGGCCAATACTGCGGGCGAGCAGAAGCCTGGAACGGAGCCCGAGTGTCCTGCTGCTCCAGTGACCCAGTGCGACACACAGACGCACCGCCCCGGCCTGCCACCCCCACGCAGCTGGAGCTCCAACAGCCAGCTAAGGTTGTTCTGCTCGCCCGGGAGGGACAGCAGTGGGGAAGGCTGCTCTCATCAGCTTCTGCTCATCCCGCGCGACGGCTTAGCGTCGGACCTCTCCTAAACAATGTGATCTACCGCCTGCAACCCCTGTCAAGCTCAAGGTAAAACATCTGCCACGTGACCCAAATTTATGCTAACACTTTGGAGCAGAACAAGCGTCCAGCAGAAAGGAAGCCCCACAAAAGCCTTATTCTTATTTCAGATATTGAGAGCAAATGTCTAGGTTTGGTGTGTGTGGTATCACCTAGCTACTCAGTGTGCAAGGGAAAGGTGAGAAAAGAAAGCTGAACTACTCTGCCCCTCAATCCTGTAACATGAACTGGCTAGTGAGAGGTCAGCGTGCTTCACCCCCCATAGACATCCTAGTCTTAATCATGACACAGGGACACACACAGCTTCCCCATGGATCAGCAGCAGCACATGCTGAAAGCGGGACACTTGTTGCTAGTCTGTGTTTATCCTGCAGTGCCGGGTTAATTCAGCAGCCTGCAGCACTTGCTCTCAAGCCAGAAGCAGCAGCATCATTCTACCTCTGAGCTCAGGTTTACAAGGATAATCAGCTTCATACGAGGTTTAAGCTCTTTCCCCAAAGGAACTGTAAAGACAAGCTGGCAAACTAAGGCAAATCCTGCCATAGAAGCTGACATCCAATAAACCACAGTGTCTGTGGGGCAAGGGAGAATAGGGGGAAAAAAATGAAGGAAACCCAGAATTAGAGAGACTTTTGAATGAGCTATTCTGTACCAATCTCCTGCTATGACTGTCCTTCAACATCAAAAACAGTCCCTGAAAACTCAAAGTTAGTTTTAACTTAAAAGGATCTTGGAGTCAGAAAAAGGATAAGTAAAACTCACGTACATACTGTCTCCACGTTGACCAGATTTTACGGAGCAAATCAGCTTCATATTAATTACAATTAATTTTCATTTACCTTTAAAATTCCCCTTCTGTAACTGAATAAACTGCCACGTTCCTGTAGCAGCTCTACTTCCTACCACAGTAGCCCAAAACCTCAAATTATTCCCACTTAGCTTAAACAAAACTCTGGGAAAATGTGCAGTTTCTGACTTTCTTTTACTTGGGTAACAATTAAGACCAACTACCTGTACTATGGTTTGCTTACTCCAGACCTCTCCGTGCCCCAGAAAAAGGGACTTGCACAATTCATTTCAAGCCAGTCCAGATGGCAGGATTCCACTCAAATCTAAACACACACAGACGGCAAAGCTTCACTCCAACTAAAGCATGTGAAATTCAACTAACGCTATGGGGTCAGCTGAGGTCTCGGCACAAAGTCTGTCTTGTTTTGCTTGCCCATGGAGAATGAATATTCCTCCCTTCCCCGAGATGAGCAGAAGTTTGCCGATCACCTGCCTCTTCCCTTCCCCACCCTCTCCCCCAAAGAAGGTGCCTTTCAGCACCCCAACACAAGCCAGTGCCAGAGCGACAAAGGACTCGCCCTGTCGTACACACCAGTGTGGGTGCGAAGGTGGGCTTTGAGGTGGGAACTTTTGAAATAGGTTTTCTTGCACCCAGGGAAGTTGCAAACATAATTCCTCCGTCTAGAAAAGTCCATCTGGGGGGCGCAGCTTTGACCAGAAGCGATGAGCACAGGAGCAGGGGCAAGGGGCAGTAACTTGGTGTTCCCAACAGTCATTACTGCTGGCGGGCACTGTGGTGTTTGTGTGACAGCAGTCTGTGGAAGAACCAACATGACGGTCCCCTGAGGCACAGAAGGTCCCATGAGTACAGGCTGAGAGAGCGGGGCCGCCTGCGGTAAAATAGGTTTCATGGGAGTTGAGACTGTTGGAGTTGAAGGCTTGACGTAGGCATTGATCATACTGCTTTGTCCATTTAAAGGGATCATTTGACAGAGAACCTGGGGACTTGAAACGGGGGCAGGTGTCACTGGGGTAGCTCTTTTTTGCAAGTCATTCTCACAATTCTTTGGTAAGTGGGTCTGTGGCGAAACGGGCCTGACTGGTAGTTGTCCTTTATTGGTCACAATATCACTGGAGTTATGTGCATAAGGTTGGTGTACTGGAGAGGTTTTGTTAGTTAAATTATCTGTGGCACACGTGTCCTGTGGCAGTCTGGAATGTCTTCGGTCATCCACTCCACACCAGTCTCTGGAAGTGCTGTAGTCTGAAGTTACCTTTGTTTTCTCTTGCCCAGCAGGAATGTGATGGTAAGCAGAACTATCACCTGTGTGGCGTATGACGCTTGTTGCCATGGCCCTGCAAGGCTGAGGGGCAAAGGATTCAGATCTCACTGGCTTCTGACTGCACTGTTGCTCCACGTTGATAACAGATGGCTTGGTTATGGGAGAGGCACCAGTCGCTGATGTGACTGAGCAGGCAGCTGTATTTGCCATGACAGTCCTTGGTTTGGAATAAGTGACTTGTGAGGAGAGGAGCATAGCAGCTGACATCTCAACAAAGTCAGGGCTGTGCGGAGGGGTCATGCACTGCAAAAAAAAAAATGCTGTTATACAGCAGTGTCATTTCACAGCACAGTTTTTCACCATCTTTACTGTGGAAAAAAAAAAAATTACACTCCTTCCCCAGAATCCCAGAACCTGCCTCTTAGGACAAACTGATTAAAGCATACATTGCCTCATCTGATGGTCATCCTGACTATGCTCAAAGGAGGCAATGAGGCAGCTGTAAACCTGCATAAAACATTGCATGTCTACTCACTGCACTACAAAAAACTCTCTCATTCCTTTCTCCTCAGCAATGGGTGCAGCTGTAAGAGGCTAGAGCGCTTTGCTGTTCAGAGAAAACAGACAGAGTAACTGTACCCTTTCAATTCCAAGCTTCCAGCAAGCCCCAGATCTTTTATCAGTGATTACCCATCAGCTGGTGGCTACTTGTGAGATAAAGACAAATGGAACTGCTCTCTCCCTTCTTATTCATCCATTTCTCTCTACTCTCTCCTGCTATCACCATCTCTCCTTTACCACTGAAAACTCTTGCCTAGCTCCTGTGCTGCTCCAGAGACAGTACCAGCACTGCAGGAATATGAGAAGTCCATCCAGCAGCTGCCATACCATCTCAGCCTCTTTCATCTGTTATTCCCCTTTTTCATTGACATAACTGCTAGAAGCCCACAGATTGAAATGGGCCTTAACCATCTAAAACCTGAATGGCACCAAGCCCTTTTTTAATACTTATTTTTGTTGCAACAAATAAAATATTTGTGATTCAACCAACGTTAGTCAGCTGGAGCAGACCAATGCTCTGGAGAAATAGCAGACTACATGTACAAACACATAGCATAGAAACTAATTAAATTGTCTGTTTCATAATGGTAATCTGTACTTTCTCTTATAATGACCAGAATGAAACCAAATGTCATCTAGAACCTTTTTCATACAGTGCTTGCAGGTGAGTTGGTGCCGAATCACTGAGGCTCACTCTGTCATTCTTACTCAAAGTGCTCCAAGGAACCTACAGGAACCATCCAGACAGCATCCTCAGCGCACCTGTCAAACTGTCAGATTAAATAACCTCTCAGCAAGGGCTTTCACATCAAAATTTAACAAAGGATCAAACTCCTACATTTGCCATTCCAGAGACCACAGAAAAACCCACACTCGGTATGCCCACCTCACTACCCTGTGTACACACACACAGCACTGGCTACACTGTGGCTGTTCTACACCGGGCACATGCACAAGCTATCTTTTCCAGCCAAATTAAAACATCGCAGAGACATAACTTCCAGATGTGAGGTATATTTATTTTGCATTCATGTTTTTCTTACCAGTGTAGATAAATAGTCCTTTGGTAATTCAGACGTAGCCTCAGCATGCATTGTGAAATCACCAGAATCCGAGAAGGGCGTAAGTGGCCTTATCTTTAATATGTCACCTTTCTGTGATCTTTGACCCCAGGAGCTCATACAAACAAGCGCTTCAACGGCTTCAATGTCGTTCTGCTCCAAGGTGCTGCAGGTAGACCTCTCACTGTCATGACGCTGCCTTTCACGGATAGACTCATAGATGTCCACAATGTCAACCTAAATATAATCGGATTACTGGCTATTAGGACAAGTCAGAATACAAAGCTGACACCACCCACATACTGTCTGCTCATGATGAAGGTCATCTGAAACAGATCCCATGCCTGCGGCAAGACTTTTACCAACCAGCTCAACTCTTACCCTCCCCCCACCAGCTCATCTCCCCACCCCTGTTACTCTTAAAAAAAAAAAAAAAAAAAAAAAAGTGTGATTTGCAGGAAAGGAACAGATAGATGTGTAGCTCACGTTTCCAGAATTATTTTCCTGGATTACACTGCTTTGAATAAACGCATCTCATGTTTGCAAACAAGCAAAGGAAGAAAAAAAAAAAAAACAACTTTCAACTTTGTTTAGCCAAGGCTGTTTCCTGGACTCAAAAGACGACTGCTATTCAGCATTAATCTCATTACGGTAACATTAAGACAAATTTCAGCTGACAGCAAGATGCTTTAAGGTATGATCACTGACTCAGAGTTCCACACCTTGCAAAAGCATTTTAATCTTATTTTTACCAATAGGGAAGACAGGGTGGGAGGGAGGGAAAGAAGGGAAGAAAACAGTCTTCAAAGTGCAGTGGGAATTGTTTGTATTGCACTTTAGAGAGGTATGATACTACACTGGTGCTAGGTATCTCAAAACACACAGGAGTAACAGGAAGGCAAATGTAACCATACTGATTTGTTTCCAGCTGCAAACATCACATAAAATTTATGCGTGTGCACATGTGTATGTGCATGCAAAACACTTGACTTCTCTGCAAAAGGATACCCAAACTTCATAAAGCTCTCACAGTGCTTGGCAGCAACTCCAAAAGCTACGTCACACTGCTGGTTTATCACTCATGTGCCAGCTCAGTCTTAACTAGGCATCCAAACTCTTCCAGTCTTTAAGCACACCAGCTAACTGTGAAGGCTGGGATTCAGAAGCGTGGACCAAAAGTCCTGAGCCTACTGCTGCTCTACATAGTATTTACGTACTGCAGCAAAAGGGGTTTGACTTAAAAAGCACCACCACACCGTTAGCACAGCCTAAAGCCCTAGAGGGAACTATATTTGTTGGGTGACATCACTTACACACCTAAGTCAACAAGTTTTGTTAGCGAGTTAAGCAACGTGGATTGATCCTAGCTCAACAGTGCCACAGAGATGCAAAGCCGTGTGACACTGTCTCCACTATCCGGATGGGCGCAGCAAACACAATGGCTCCAAAACGCCGGTACAGCACTGAGGACTTTCGCCTAAAACATGAGGTACCAGGCATGGAGATGTCAAGATCGGGGGGCAGGGGCAGGAAGGAGTTAAAGCACCCTAAAGCTATTAACTGCTCTCAGAGAGACTTCTAAGGATTTCCACTGAAAACAGTGAGAATGGGAATGAGGGCAAAAAGCGATGTCTCCTGCAAGCCTGAACCTAGACCGCCTGTCAAACAGGAGCCACACCAGGCTTGGCTCTGCGCTAAGCTGCCAGAAAGACTGTGAGTGTTCCTCAAAGTGTGACTGCAGGTAACCAAGACAGCAGACTTTTTTTTTTTTTTTCTTTTCCCAACCCTACGTTTCAGGAGAGCAGTTTTCGCTGAAGAAACATGCGAAAATATACCCCGCTTCAAAGAAAAGGAGAAAAAAAGCAAAACAAAACAAAAAAAAAAAACCCAACACACTCTATAAAAGCCCTTTCCCAAAGCGAGCGCCCCAGCCCAAGCCCTGCCGCTGCCAGGGGAATGGCTAACCGCGCCGGGCTGCCTGTCCTCACGTCACCCCGCCGGGGACCTACGTGCGCGGGCAGCGGCTCTTCCTCCCCCGCCCGCTCCCCGCCTCACGGCGGCTGCCCCCGGCCGGGCGGCGCCGCGGGGGGGGCGGGTGGCGGGAAGGGAAGGAGGAGGAGGAGGAGGAGGAGGAGGAGGAGGAGGAGGAGGAGGAGGAGGAGGGCAGCTCCCGCCCCGCCGCCGCCCCCACAGTGCCGCTGCGGGAGGCCGCCCCCCCCTCACCCCCCGCAAGCAGCCGGGGCAACACCCGCCCCGAGAGCTCCCGCCCCGAGAGCTCTGCCCCGGCACAACCGGCACCCCCCCGCACCCCTTCCCGGCGGCACCGACACCCCCCCTCCCCCCCCCCCCAGCCCCTCGCACCGGGTAACGGTCCCAACCGCCCCACACACACACACACCCCCCTTCCGTGAGTAACGGCCCCACCGCCCAGACCCCCGCGGCGAGCAACGGTCTCGAGGCGCCGCCGCCCCCGCTGAGGCGATAACGGTCCCCCCGCCCCTGCCCGCCACAGAGCACGTGTCCGCGTCGCACCGGCTGCCCCCCGGGCTCGCGGGGGGGGGGGGTGGGGGGGGTGGTATATGCCCGCCGCCTCCCTCCCTTCCTCCCCGGTGCTTACCGCGGACGCATCTCCCATCTCCGAGCAGGGCGAGCCGTGCATGGCGCGGCTCCGGCGGGCGGCAGCGTGACCGGGGACCCGCAGCAGCAGCAGCAGCAGCAGCAGCAGCACCAGGAGCAGCAAGAGCAGGAACAGCAGCAGCAGCGCGCGCGCACGCAGCAGCAGCCGGCGCCGCCCCCTCCCCCGCCAGCCGGGAGCCGAGCAGCCCGCGCGCCGCAGGAAGCGCGCCGGAACGCCGCCTGCACCAGACACCGCGGGCGGGGCGGAGGGAGGGGAAGGAGGGGGGGGAGGCCGGCGCCTCACCAATCACCGCCGGCCGCGGCCCGCGGCCAGCCAATGAGAGGCGGGCGGCCGGCGTGATGGCGGCGTGGCGCGGGGCTGCCGGCAGGAAGGGCGGCGCGTGGGCACGTTCGGCGGGCGGCGGCGGGAAGGCGGGGAAGGGGGCGGGGTCGAGGGAGGGGGGAGGGGGAGGGGGAGGGGGGGGGAGGGGAGGGAAGCGCGCGCTGGAAACTGGGGGAAAGGTCGGGCGGGGGCGGGGCGGCGGCCGGGAATGCCCGTGCGCGCGGGGGTGTGGCGGGGCGCGGCGCGGGGGCGCGGCTCTCCCCTCCCCCCTTCCCCCTCCCCCCCCGCGGTGCGTGCGGCGCGGCACGCAGGCACCCCCCCCCTCCCCCCACCCCCTACCCCCCCCCCCACCCGCGCGTCCCCGCAGGGCGGTGGGATTTTGGGGGGGAAACACCCGTTTTCCCGCATATTCCCCTCGCTTCAGTTGTTTTGCCGTCGCGTTGGACGAGGCGGCGGGCGCCCGCCTGGCCGCGGCACGGCTCCGCCGGCGGGATCGGCCGGAGGGCCCGGCGTTCAAACAACCCGAACCCCCCCCAAAATAAACGCGTTACTCCGGGGGGGTGGATCCGCGGCCTCGTTGGGGGGCCGTACGCGGCCAGGGGGGGCCGCCCCAGTGCCAGCCGGGGGGGCGTCTTTTTAAAAAGACCTCACATCGCAACATGTTTTTTGATAAAAAGTACATGCCCTTTGTTTCTTCACCTTCCCGTCCCCAGCCCCTTGTCTTCTCTTTTTAATGGAAGCCGGAACCTCTCGGCCCACCCAGCTCCCAGCGCCAAGCGAGCGCTTTCCCAGCCCGGCCCCCCCGCTGCAGACAGCAACAAGCTTTTTTTTTATTATTTTTTTTTCCTGCTGGGTTATCTCTACTTGTTCCTGCCTCAGTTTTTCAAGACGCGACATCCTCATTGTCAACACAGGGGACATGAGTGGGATCATCTTGAGCCTTTCATCTCCATTCATTGTTAGCTTCAGTTGACCACAGGGGCTCAATTTTTTTCCATCACAGCTCTTCTGAATCCTGGACCTTCCCCACTGTCCACATAGTTTCTAAGACATCGCCATACTCTGCTCATCTCCGGACTCCGTTACCGCACATTTCACCTGCTTTAGCTTCCATTGCACTACTACTTCCCAGCCCATCAAACACCGCATTAAAGCGATCTCCCTGACCTGTCCAACCAGGCATTCCCATTCCCTCCTTGCGTCTCTCCCCAGTGCCTCCCGTATTTAACCTAATTTTTTTCTCCCACTGCCAGGGTTCCCCCGCAGAGGGTCCTGCAGGGACTGCCGCAGCCAGTGCATCTCCAAACTCTTCTCCCTTGAAGGTCCCACTGGGTTCCCTGCACGCCGTTGGTCCTGCCTGCAGTTTGCAACCTGCAAGTTCGTGTCCCTGCCCAGCAACTCGTGCTGTACTTAGGCTGCAGAGGCAGCTTTCTGTTTGCCTGGTACCTGTGAGGCAGAGCCCCATGCCTCATGATAGTAAGAAAAATGCTGATAATTCAAACTGCAAATCCAACATTAAAGTGTTACGTTTGCAGAAGGAAATCAGTTGTGTGACATGGAGCGAAACAAATTCGGGGAAAATGTCAGCGACTAAAAAGCACGGTGGGGGCAGAGAGTATTTGCCTCTTCTGTAAATCTAGCTGTTCCAATACCAAAGCCACTCACACACTCCCATTTCGAGGGAGACCTTTAGGGAACTGTAAAATTAAGAAAATACTGTGCCATTCTATTTTGCATTTTCTCCAGTTCTGCTGTAATTGAGAAGCGGTTGTGTTTGTCTCTCCGCTGCTTGTTGAAACACATGCAGTTTCTGCTTAAAGCACTTACACACACAGCCTTAGTCATTTATGGCGCAGATTTTTAATTGAGTAATAGCATCTGAAGGCAGCACAGCAACCTCGCCAGTGAAGCAGCGGTTGCAGGGAAGCAGTGTGGATCACTTCTCCCAGTTCCCAGCGAGATTTTTTCCCATGTCATGTACCACAGGCTGTGCCTACATGTTCGGAGTACCCAGGTGGAAATTCCTGGACTGGGGGTCCTCGCTACAGTGCACGGATGCAAGACCAGTTAAAAGAAGTGGTGTTACACGTGTGTACTCCGACTTGCGCCGTAGGGAAAGTGTGTTTGATTGTGTTCCCTTTGCTGAGCTAAAAATGGCAACTAAGGTTTTTAATATAAACCCTCAGAGCTC
Source organism: Tyto alba (assembly GCF_018691265.1). Classification (NCBI taxonomy): domain Eukaryota; kingdom Metazoa; phylum Chordata; class Aves; order Strigiformes; family Tytonidae; genus Tyto; species Tyto alba. Next base: position 34,330,738 of record NW_024881316.1, on the reverse strand, counting down.
TTACTGAAATCACCTGGTCTGCCTTGATCTGCCGCTGCCAGTTGAGGCAGTGTTAGATGAGATGAGTTAGCATCTCCTCCATCCTCACACCAGATGTCAGTGGCAGGGCGTGGGTCTGAACCCCACAGAGCCCAAGCTCCCACCCCTAACAGCCTCGAGCTTCTCCTCGTCTACCCCCTCTTGCTTCTCCCTCTTCTCTCTCTCCTTTCCCGAGGCTGCACTAAGGTGATTATTAATGCAGTTAATATTATCTCGCTTCTTTGTACTTCTGCCTACACCCACCGACTTCCCGGTGGGTTTTGGCCAGCTGCACGGCTTCCTGAGCAACGTACGGGCGTGCTCGTCGGGATGATCCACGCTGGCCATGGTTTCACTCCTGAAACCAGTAACCTGGAAGCGGGGCCCAAATATCCCCCCAGACTCCTTTCTGAGGAGCTCGGGGGAGCCTGCCCACGCCGGGGGCCGCAGGGTGCCGGTGCCCCTGCCCTGCCGGGCTGTGGCTGAGCCATCCCCGCCAGCCTGAACTGCCGCGCTGCCGTGCCGTGTCCTCCGGCCCGGCTCTCCCAGTGCCATTTGGTTTTTATAAAGACCTATTTAACTCGGACTGTTGGCAAACACTTCAGCGAAAAGCTCTCTTTGTCAGAGACAGACAATGTCTTTGTTCTGTTGTAGGAATGAGCAGATGTAAGTTGCTTCGGCAGAGGGCTGAGAAGGCTCTGCTTGGGTTATCTTATCCTTTAGGCTGGGAAGACAAGAAAAGAATCAAACATTGCATGTGAGTAGGAGGGAAAATGTTTAATACCATGGACTGAAAACAACTAAAGGGCACACAGTCAGGTCTCCCTCCTTCCCTTTTTGCAGATAATTATACAATAAACTATTCAAAAGAGACTAGAGGAAGAGTCTTATGGGCTCAGACAGTTTTCCTAATGTTTACCAGAAGTTAAAAATAGACCAAAGCAGTTGTCTGGAGTGCAGCTTTAGAGTTAGTGCAATTTGGCAGCGGCATCTGGTCTGACTGAATACATCAGCAGGCTACTGTAGCAAACACATATAACCTAGCAAATGGCATGGGATTAAATAAATATAGATAATTACAATCAGAGCTCTCGTACGGGAGATGTGAGAAGATACATCGGAAGAAATGGAAGCCTGCGATGTACGTGTAGGATGCGTCTCTCTGTCCCCTCTCCCCCTGTTGTGCATCTGAAGGATGGAGCAGTCGGAGCTGCCTCAGCCCCAGATTGCCCCAAAAATACACTTGCTGGGCCAACAGCAGCAGCCAGGGGAGAAACTCCCCGCCCCAGAGCAAATGAAGCAGCTCTGGCAGGTAGTGCCCGTCACCAGCTGATGGAAAGGGCTGGAGGAGCCCCCGGCCGAGGGCAGGAGCGGGACCGGAGGGATTCACCCAGGGGGTGAACACACCGACCTCAGCGGGAATAGCAGAGTTATAGAAGGGATTTATAGTCATAGGGTTATGTGTGGGATATCTGTGAGGAATAGAGGGAGGGAAGGGATAACCAGGAAGAATAGAGTGGGGGGAAAGGGAGGAAAAGGGAAGGAAAAGAAAGCAGCCTGACCGGCTGTTTTCCGCTAGAATAATTTTTGGACGCAATAGCAGTGATAAATCCTGGGCCGGGCTGGCAGCGAGGGCCGGTGTGCGCGCTGTGCGGATGGATGGATCCCCGCCTGCCCGGTCAGGCTCGGCCGAGGCGAGGGGCCGCGCTCCCACCGGGCCGGCGGAGGCCCGCGCCGTGCCGGGCAGCGCGCGGGAGGGGAGGGGAGCGCGAGCCCGCGGTCCCCCCCGCGCGGGAGGGGAGGGGAGCGCGAGCCCGCGGTCCCCCCGCGCGCCGGCCCGCTGCGCCTGCGCCAGCTGCCCGGGGGGGAGGACTCGGTGGTCGCTGCGGGCTGGCGAACAGCACAGCAAATCCGCCCCCCCCCCCCCCCCCCCCCCCCGCCGGGCGAGGAGCCCCAGCCCTCCCCGGCAAACTGCGTACGTGTCTGCTCGCAGGGACAGGCTGCGTGACACAGCAGCCTTTGCCCGGAGGGAGGACGGAAAACACGGCCCTTGCGTGCCGTCCCCGACCGGTGCGAGTCGAAAGTCGGCTTCTTCCTCGCCTGCATCTCTCCTGTTCGCTTGCAGCAGCGGATTGCGCTTTCATGGTGTCGACAGGCAGCCAGCGCAGCGTAAGGAAACACACCCAGGTTATGGCAAAAGGAAAGAGTTCAAGAGAAGAGACACACAGGCTGTTTCCCACTTTATTTTGGACCTGGGGTGCTTATAGAATAAACAGACGCTGCCATTTTTTTTTTTTTTCCCCACCCCCAAAAACATGTTTCTACCTGAAAAAATACCGACTGCATCAGACACTTCCTGAGACCTGGCAGTACTACAGAGAGAAATCACCACTCAACCGGATTTTTTTCCAAGTATGTGAAGCATAATGTTTACTGAATTAAAAAAACCCAATCCAGAAATATTGATTACAGGTGAGGATCGTCCAGAGATCCACTGTAATAGAAATAATAAAGTAAGTGACAGTAATAAGTATGACACACTAGTGCACCATCTGCTCGCTCGAGTGCACCATCTGGTTTTTCTACTGCTGCTATTCGTGCCCCGATCTTATTTTAGTGGCACTAGAAGATGGATTCAAATACCAGCAAAAATAAAAATGACATGTTATTTATTGTTCTGCTTAAGCGGATGTCTTCGTTGTTTTCACCGTTCTCTTGACCTCCATATTACTGTTAGCTAAACCCGCGTGCGTTTTCTGACACACAGTATATTAAAGCGTTAGCAATGCTGACAGATGCTCCCCTCTTTTGGTCATCTCACAACTTGCTAGGGCAGGTATCAAGCCTATGTGCAAACACGTGTTTCATCCTGAATCATCTTCCCCGTTTTATTAGCACGTGCCTTCAGGCAGCACTCGGCTGGTGGGAAGATGTCCCGTGTGACCAGCGGCTGACCCCTGGGCTGTTGGACATCGTTCACACTCACAGCTGGGGGTGACCGGGACCACAGGCTTCCCCGGGGCAGGAGCGGCCACGCACACAGAGTTCGTGATGGTGTCCTCCCAGTCAGAAAGAAGGTCCTCCACTACCTACACTGCCACCTCCTCGAGGACGTTGTCCCTATGCACCCGAGTGCTCGTGCAGCACCGAGCCCAGCACGGTGCCAAGCCCAAGGGAGGTCTGTGGGTGGGGGGATTTGACTGATTGCCGTCATCCAGCTGCCTCGTCATATGTGTTCAGTTATCTCTTCACCAAGGTCCATGTGTGGTCAGAAGAGATGGTCGATGCGGTCTTCCCGCGTGGCCCCTGCGGGCAGCTCACTAAGGCTCATCTCCTTTGACACGGAACAGGGTTTGGTTAAGATCCTGGCACTTCTTCCCATCCCTCGACCCGCTTCTGGATTACCCAGCTGATACCGGCGGGGCTTTCTGCATGGCTCAGATGTAGGAGCCATGTACGTCAGTCCTGTCCCCTGTCATGTTTGATAACCTGAGACACTACTGAACATCTTCAAAGGCTTCCCCCAATGCCCCTTTCTAGGAATGAGCCCTTCGTATGTGCCTGGAAAGGGCCATGACATCCCAGACCTGGTTGCCCGATGAGAGGTTGCAGCCTCTTGGGTCACATCTCTAAGCAGACCTTAAAATAACTGTCCATTTTATTTCTGGGCTAGTGCCTTACCTGTATTTTTTCTCTCCAAACCCCGTGGTGACTCCTGACCCTGCACTTCCCAGGGCGTTAATCGCTTATATGTCTCTGATCTGCATCATCCATCCTGCAGCTTCCCCACCTCCTCCCCGGAGCCGCATCTTCCACCATTCCCTTCCCCAGCCCTGCAGAAAGAGCCTCCCCTCTACTTTCTTTGCACTCTCCTGGCAAAACGTTAAGATCAAGGAACATCCATGCAAAAAAAATAACTATCTTGGCTTGCAGTTAATGACCATCACTGAAAATGAGACAGATGAGGGGACTGAGGAAGGGCAGGAGACCAGCCAGGGCATCCTTGGACAGAAGTAAGCACAAGAGCTTGTGTGGAGGAGAAGGGGACAGACAAGACGGCCACTTGCAACTGACCAACCTTGGCACGAAGCACACTTTTTACGGCTGCCCTCCTGCACACAGATGCCCTCGCAGACACCAAGGCTCAGCCCCGCTTGCCTCCAGGCGTTTCCTGGCCAGGGCTGAGGAACCTGGCTGTGGGGCCACCGGCGCAGCGGGAGCGTGGTCCTCCCCACCTCGGCGCTCGCAGGTGCCTGGGGTCCGCAGGAGCAGATGAGCGGGAGGCAAAAGCTGAGTTACCCCTGCTCGGCATGCTCAGCTTCGCTTGCTGCTTCCTATAACAACATGAACGCCTGAAATAATGTCTGAGTGAGTGCCACCGTGAATTTTGCTGGATAAAATCCTCCCCGTGACAGCTAGCTGTCACGCTACACTGGCATCCGAACTGAGATGAACCCATTATATTTATAAATAAACTCCCCACCAACCAATGTGGTTTCTGGCGGCGGCATCACCTTCTTCATTTCCTTGGACTGTGCTGTGCCCATTCCTGTCTCTGCTCCTCATCCCCGGGTCTCCATCTGTGCCCACCCGACACCTCCCTTTGCCTCCCCAAACACTGCTTGGTGGGAAAAACAGCAGTGCTCTTAAAAACACGTTGCTCCCAGCTGAGTCAGCCCATGCTCCCTCGCAGGTGATGGGGTTTCTGTGTCCCCCTCCAATGCCACCTCCCTGCTGGGGGGCCCAAGAAGAGCTGCGTGCCGCAGGACAGACGGCAAACCCAGCGCCAAGGACACGTCCCTGTTTAACAGCAGTCAAAGCAAGGGGAGGCAGGAGCTGGAGATGGAATCACTTACAAGGGTAATATCCCCCCACAAAGTCTGCACTCAAACTATGCAGCTAATAATTATATGCCCTGAGCACCCTCCATATATAGAATGCTGAATTAACACCGTACTTCATGATTAGCTGTATGTATTAAACAGATACAATCAAGTATAGGGTTTTACTACCGACAAAGATGTTTGCCATTTAGAGCTGAATAAATAAAAACTATTTACGTTCTTTCGAGCCTTTGGGATTTTGGGGGGAAAGTCAGTAGCAGTTGAGTCCCTTAACAGTTTAAATCCCTGTCCTAGTGTCTAAGGGGGTTGTTTCACCCCAGAGATGTCCACATTCCATCCCTGCCCCGGCTAAGGAGCTGAAAAACTGAAATTCCTGCTCTTGTGAGACTTCCCCAGTGGTATTGCTGGTCACAGATGACTCAGCCTCTTCCACCCACTTGCTCAGAAGCAGAACGCATCCTGCTTGCTGCTCGGATAAAGTATCCCACCAAGCTGGGCTGCTGAATATGACTTGATGCTTTTTCTCTTAACTGGTTCTTGCTTGGACTTACTTGCTGTTACTCCCCTGGCACAGTGGAGAACCCAGTGCCCCCCTTCAAAGGCACTTTCCCACTTAGTTTTACACTGTTTACATAAAAAGGGCAAGGAGTCTGCATTTTCTTCACAGCATCGGTAAATTCTTACGTCAGTGTTGGGTGTGCACTTCCCCTCCACTACTGCAGGGCTTCAGGATGTTAAGATGCAATGAGACGACTGATGTGAAATAAACTCAGACTCAGATTCTGGGTTGGGACTCTTCTGGTTTGTAGCTGTGCTATTTCCCCTTCCCATGTACGGACAACACTGTTTACGCTGAATTTCTTTCCCCTTGGACATCCTTCCCTGCTGCCAACAGAGCAGAGAAATGAGCCGGCACCCCGTGTTGCAGAACTTTCCCGGGGGGAGTGGTGCTGTCCAGGGATGCCCCCGTCATCTGCACACCCCGCTGTGGGGTGCGTGGGGTGAGCTGCAGCCGTGGGGAGCGAGGTGCAGCAGCCAGGCGTGGGCTGTGGGATGCCAGCCAGCGGACCCGGCCCGGGTGCTGCCGGCCTCAGGCTGCGTCACTGCCCCCGAGTCTTACAGCCAGGATCCACAGCTAACCCCCCAGCATTATTTAGGCTCTTTAGGTCCCTCCAACATACCTGTTGGGGGGAGAGGCAGGCGACTGTATAATGCCAAAAATCTGCATTTCATGCACCAGTTGCCATCCCCCCGTATCCCCAAAGGTCTGACTTTCCTCCTCTGCTGAGTAGGTGAACTACTTTATGCTTTCCTGCCCTGTTGGACTATCACAGGGTGTTGTGGTTTAACCCCAGCCAGCAATTAAGCACCACACAGCCGCTCACTCCCTCCCCCAGCAGTGGGATGGGGGAGACAATCGAGGGAAAAAAATTAAAGGTAAAACTTGTGGGTTGAGATAAAGACGGTTTAATAGGACAGAAAAGTCAGGGAAAATAACAACAACAACAACAACAACAACAACAATAATAATAATAATAGTAGTAGTAGTAGTAGTATATACAAAACCAGGTGATGGGCAATGCAATTTCTCACCGCCTACTGACCGATGCCAAGCCAACCCTGGAGGCGCTGTCCTCCAGGCCAACTCCCTCCCAGTTTCTATGCTGGGCATGACATCATATGGTATAGAATACCCCTGAGGTCAGTTGGGGTCAGCTGTCCCAGCTGTGTCCCCTCCCAGCTTCTTGTGCACCCCCAGCCCACTGGCTGGCAGGGCAGTGTGAGGAGCTGAAAAGTCCCTGATTTAGTGTAAGCACTGCACAACAACAACTAAAATACCAGCATGCTATCAATAGTATTCCCATCCTAAATCCAAAACACAGCGCTATACCAGTTACTAGGAAGAAAATTAACTTTATTCCAGCCAAAACCAGGACACAGGGCTTTGCTAGTCAACATTTTCCCAGGGCTTTCAAGCTGAAGGAGCTTCAGCCACCTTCTTCCCACTACAGATTTTCTGTCCCCTCAGATTTTACATAGTACCTGTCCTTCCCTGTAAAGTTTGATTGCACTTTCTGTTAGAAGTAACTTACAGCTCCCGGGCACAGCAAGGCCTCCTCACTGCTTGGTGGGCATCCCGTGCTGCTGGGATGCTGCCCAGGAGGAAGCACACTGGCTTTGATTGAGTTCCCAAAATAAAGAATAAGGCGTTTAACATCTGATGGCTTACTCCACTCAAAACAGTTGCTTGAGATGTTTTGACTCCAGGACTGCTTTTTTCCTCTCCCAGATTTTTCAGTTTTAATTTAATTTGTGAGTAAAACCCATTTACATCCCCTTCAATACCAAGCTCTTTCCTCAGCACTCGATGTTTTAGCCTAGGAAATGGAAAGCTGGAAAGGGAAAAGGGAAGCAGCACAAGAGACTTGCCCAGAGCAGAGCCCTGAGATCCAGGATCTTCTCACCTCCAAGAGAGCTCTGTGCATATCTGTGATGCCTGTGATGTGGATCCCATCTCTAGTTAAAATCCCCTGTGGTCGGAGCAGGAAAATGTTGGGTGTACTGGGAGGACGCTGCAGGGCTCACAGCACAGTGTCTGAGCTTGGAGCTATGACACTAATACCTGGCTGCTGGTCCTCTCCTTGCATCCTATGTTCAAGCCTCCCATCTCACCCATGAAGAAGAGTGCAACCCTTCCTTGTCTCACCTCCTGCTTAGGCTCAAGCCTCAGTCTTAGCTGTTCTCACCATCCCAATCATGGAGTCTCCACCGTCCCCTCTGAGACACCCTGGTACCAGTACGTACCATTTTATTTTCATACATGTAACAAAATCACAATGTCATCTCTCTGATCTCTTGATAGTTTCCTCCAGGAGACCCATCACACACCTTCACGGGGCAAGAGGCACAAACCGAAACACAGGAGGAGTTTCTGAACATCGGGAAACACTTTTTCACTGGGAGGGTGATGCAGCTCTGGCACGGGTTGCCCAGGGTGGTTGTGAAGTTTCCATCCTTGGAAATATTCAGAAGCTGTCTGGACATGGTCCTGGACAACTCATGGTCCTGAGTGGTCCTGCTTGAGCAGGGGGTTTGGGCCAGATGACCTCCAGAGGTTCCTTCCAACCTCAACCATGCAGTGACCCTGTGAAGAGCAGCCTGAGGATGAACATTCACAGTTCTGCTGGATGGGAAAGGCCACGGACTGGGGAGAAACACTGCTTTCACCCCAAAACATTCCCCACGCACACAGCAATTTCCAACTTTGTGGTCAGACGGAGCCCTGGTCACAGCTCCTTCTGCTCCACAAGCACCACCTCTGCTCTTCTCCCAAGCAGAGTGACCGAAATAAGCTGAGCTGTGAACACCCTGCCTGAACACCGTAACCTGGAGGGCTGTGCTTCCATTTCAGTGCCGAAGACAGACGTGCTTAGATGACAGCTTATTTTTTCTCCAGCTCTATCAGTCTCAGGCCAGGTCCTCATTCTCCTTTCACCCGGGCATGAAATCCCAGTGCCGCTGCAGCCAGCCAGGTCCCCACCGGCCACAGTTCCACCTGCTATCTCTGCACTTTATGGCAGCCACATGGCCTATTACATCACGCTCTATTACATCTGCCCGCGCCATCATCAGGGAGCTCAAATACGCTTCATAAAAGCCTCGACATGTACCTTTGGAGCAAAGCAACAGTGGGGTAATGGATAGATGTAATGCAGCGTGAAGAAAACCTTGAGGATTGGAGAGAGCGGATTTTCAAAGCAGGATGATGGGGGGGAAATCCTGCCAAGAAATTAAATATGGCAAAATTTGATGGATCATTAACCCCAAGCATTTAGAAATTGGAATATGGACCTGAAAAAAAAAAAAAAAAAAAAAAAAAAGCAAAGAGAGTGATTGGAGTGATTTAGTGATTCTGATTAGATTGACTTTATAGCTGTTATTGATATTTAGCTATTAATTGCCAGGCTTCTGTGCTTGCCATGGGGCTTGATGGCCTCTCTGTGTATTAGAGCCTGGTGTTCATTAGGGGCTGCTTTTTGCTTTCGCTGCTCGCCCTGCTGCTGCAGTGCTTATCATCCTGCCCCGCTGTGCCTGGGAGCGTTCCGATAACAGCGACGGCGACGCGCCTGGGCCGGCCGATGGCCGGGGCACCGCGGCTGTTTCGGTGCTGCCGTACTGGGAGGGCTGGAACCCCAGCGTGAACTCGAGTTGGAGGGACTGTGACCCGTGGACGAGTCCCCCACAGGAGCAGGACACCCCGAAGCATCTGTGGCCGTGGCTATGTCTGTGCCGCAGCAGGTACGCCGCTGAAGGGGTTGTGGCCCGAGGATAAGTCCATGCTGGACAAGGTACACCTCCAAGCATCCGTGGCTGTGGCTAAGTCCACGCCGCAGCAGGTACACCCCAGGAGAGACTGTGGCTCATAGATAAGGCTCTTCTTGGAGCAGGTACAGCCCCGAGGGACTGCAGTCTGTGGGTAAGTCCAAGCCGGAGCAGGGGCAAGGAGAAGAGTTCATCGCAATGTTAAACCTGACAGTCTGGCCCACGGGGACCAGGGGTGGCGACTGCAACGGAAATACCTTTCAACTGTCGCAACCCCTGGTTTGAGTTGCACGTTACAGGAATTACTACAGCAGGAACCACCTGAACTGATGGAGGACGAGCCTTACAAGCAGCAGCGCGAGAGCAGCAGTGCCCCGACCCGAGCTGGCTTTGGGGCCCGGGAGCTCCACACAGCACCCCACCTCTCCTGTCCTGAGTGAGCACCCTAAGAGATGGAGCCCAAAGTCACCGACTAAATGAACTCAACGGACGTTTTACAACATTTCACAGGGGTGGTCCCCAGACTAAGGGAATAGTAACTGGGTTATCGAAGGATGGGAAAAGGGGGGTGGTGGTTAATGAGGTTCTGTTGGATAGGGTGGGACCTGAGCATGACATAAATGGTATGGAATAAGGGGTGGAGAATGTGCTGGTTTTGGCTGGGGTAGAGTTGATTTTCTTCACAGTAGCTGCTATGGGGCTATGGTTTGGATTTGTGCTGAGACCAGTGTTGATAACACAGGGATGTTTTAGTTACTGCTGAGCAGCGCTGACACAGCGCCAAGGCCTTTGCTGCTCCTCACCCCACCCACCCACGAGTGGGCTGGGGGTGCACAAGGAGCTGGGAGGGGACATGGCTGGGACAGCTGACCCCAACTGACATCCCACACCGTATGGTGTCATGCTCAGTATACAAAGCTGGGGGAAGCAGAAGGAAGGGGGAGGGGGGGTGTTTGGAGTGATGGTGTTTGTCTTCCCAAGTCACCGTTACGTGTCCGGCTGTCCTGGGGATGGCTGAGCCCCTGCCTGTCCCTGGGAAGGGGTGAATGAATTCCTTGTTTTGCTGTGCTTCGGCGCATGGCTTTTGCTTTACCTATAAAACTGTCTTTCTCTCATCCCATGGGTTCTCACTTTTACTCTTCTGATTCTCTCCCCCATCCCACCCTGGGGGCAGTGAGTGAGGGGATGTATGGGGCTTAGTTGGCAGCTGGGGTTAAACCATGACAGTCCTCTTCCGAATTTCCTCTGCAGTCCTCAAGGAGGGCTCAAAACTTTCCTCTGAAAAAGCAAAAGAAGTCAGTATGGGGTCCCGAGGGTGCTGCTGGCCGGGGAGGGGGCAGCACCACGGTCCCCAGCACATACGGACGAATGTGGACAAGCTGTGCTTCTGCAGAGATCGGGTGGATTGGGACTTCTCTTGCTGAAACCATCACCCCTGCTGAGCTCCGGGAAGCCCACGGGCATGCAGCATCCCCACGGACACGGCTCAGCCCCTGCCAAGGCCAGGTTGGGGGTCACTCACAGGCAAAGCTCCGCACAGGACTGCCAGGAGGTGCCAGCTTATTTGGGAACAGGCCCATGGTAAGGCAAGGGGTGATTTAAGCAGCAACAGGTTTTGTTTTTTTGTTTTTTTTTTTTTTTTTTTTTCAGCTTGCCATCACTGCTTTTATAATTGTCTCCTTTTGTCTCACGTGTTATCCTGACCTGAGGCTTTGTACGCAGCAAGTCTCAACCAGCTTCTCACCTGGAGCCTGGGCTCTTTCTTAAACATGACAGAGCAGAAGCAAGCAGGCGAGCATGGGCTGGTCTGGGGCCCCAGCACCCACAGGACAGGGGGCTCAGCACTGCTGCTCCCCGAATGCCCTTGGCCAGTGCTGGCTGAGGAGCTCAAAGCAAAGTATTTCAAATGAGAAGAGTCATGGAGCAGAGACCGCAGAGACACAGCCTGCAGAGCTGGCCCCTGAGTGATCATTTTTACTTTATTTGCTTATAACTGTTTGCAAAGCTTATGTAATTATTTACTTTAAGGGGGAAAAAGATAAAAAAAAAAAAAAAAAAAAAAAAATCAAGCAAACCTTATAATGACAGAATTAAACACACCACCAAACCACGTCCTGTCAACAACCCCGGTGCTGCCGGCACAGCTGCCCGGCAGAGCCGGTGCCGATCCCTGCACCCCTGTCCCAGAGCCAGCACCCACACCCCTCGGGGCAGGGCTGAGCATCGCCCAGCGGGTCCGTCCCCACGGGTCCAGGTGGGGGTCCGGGCTCGGCCCAGGCACGCACCCACGGCCACGGGGGGCAAGTTGGTCCCAGCTGGGCTGGCCAGCCGCAGGACTGGGCTCTCTTCCCACCCCAAGCCATCAGTCCCAGAAATGGCAGGTGCAGACTTGACAGGTTGGGAGGGCCGGGGCTCCCCCAGGGAGTGGGGGGCTGCAGGACCGGCAGCCAGAGCCCCCCCAGACCCGCCTGCTGCAGGCTGGCCCTCTGCAACCCAGCACGAGGGCTCTGTGCTAGCGCTTGGGAACCGCAGGACTTGAGCCATCCGTCTTTCGCCACGTCAGTTTGCCCCCACTCCAGATTTCACTCCGATTTACACCACCTTTTCCAGCCCGGGGGCAGCAGCCACTCACACACCATGCTCCATCACCCCTCGCTCCCAGCGCTGTCCCCACTCCCCAAGAGGTACAAACATTTTTCCCCCCTGCGTTCTCATTCCTCAGAGGCGCTGCCAGGCTCAGCCACGCTCCCTTCCTCAGCCCGGCTCGTGCTTCCCGCCCCATCAAGCTGCAGGGGAGGTGACCGACCCGCAGGCCAGTGCCAGGCTCGGGCTGCTGCCCGAGACAGCCAGCGCCGCAGGGGCAGCACGCAAGCTCGACGCCAGTTTGTATCCGTGCACGCACAGGCAGGCTGGACGCCCAGCAGGACGGCTGCGCCGGAGAGATGGCAAAACAAATAACACTTAAGGCCGGCGGGCACGCCGTCCACCCACAGGCTGTGTGCGCAGGCAAACAGGGCGATGGGGTAAAGGAGCATTGCCCTGCGCAAACGGGAGGCTGCGAGGTGCACCAAGAAGCCCGCAGCTACCCTGGCCACAGCAGCTACTGAAACCGGCCAAGAAGAAAAGTCAAAATAATACACAGTATTGTGAGTTTTACAAATGTACCCGGGGAAGAGCGCTGGTGGTACGGTAGGGTAGTCGGAGGACAAACAGCAAACCGAGTTATAAGAGCTCCTATTTTTTCATTAGACCAGTTCATCTAGTTGAGGTGTCATCTAAACACTATCTAGTATTTAATCATTTAGTCGCAATAACAAATCAAATCATCTAAAATACCTATCAAACCAAATAAGGGAACAGGTAAGCTCCACGCTCTTGCAAAGCTTTGAAAACAAGCTCTTGCAATTAACAGACAAAAGATCCACCAAGAAGCTGGAGACTGCTGCAGAATTCAGCTTTCCCATAAGAGAAGAGATCAGATCTTAAAAGCTTAACTAAACGTTTGCGGTATTAGAGCCCCGAGTCATACCCCAGGGAAGTAGCACGGATCTCCCTGTAAGGCTGCCTGGCTTGGGAGTTCAAAGCGGCATCTTTGGGAGTTCACCTTTCATCCACCGATGCTCCCGCTGCAGGTAACTGCTTGAAAACACTCTTTAAATTCAGGAGAGAACAGAAAAGGACCAACGGGGCGGCGGCAGGAGGAGGAGGAGGGACTCTCTAGGTGCATACCCTGGCGTCGTAGAAGGGCTGGTGCAGAGGGAGGTGTCTGGGGCCCAGAGGACCCAGGCCAGGGCCGCAGGCAGCCCTGCAGCCGAGGCAAAACCCCGCTCAGCCTCTGCCCGCCGGCACCCACTCGGCTCAGGACACACACACACACGCTTCTGCATCCCACGCTGCGCCCCAGGACTTGCTGGGCCACATCCTGCTGCACCTCCCTCTGCCTGGGGGACAAACTCCGTGGGCGCAGCCCGTATGAGAACTAGAAATAAATAAATAAGCGTTCCCTTTTTCTAGCCCAGAAACCTTCTGCCAGCCAGGCTGCTCCCCAAGGAGCCCCGGGCACGCCGGCACCAGCCCAGCCGGCGGGAAGGTGTCCCAGGGGAGCACGCTGCAAGCGCTGCGGGGGCTGGAGGGCCAGCTAGAGCAAAAGCTCGAGGCGTTTTCCGACAGTGAAAAAGAGGAGGCGAACAGCTCCCCAGGCACTAGAGCGACAGCGGCGTTAGGGTTATTTTGCAGAATTACCCTGGATTTTAACCGAGCGTTTCCATCACGTCAAAGCCAGCTCCTGCAGCTTCACCAGCCCCTCCCCGCAGCGATGGGGCTGCCGGTGACACGAAGCCCCTTGGACCCGGCACCGCTGCAAGCCCCCCGCTCCCCCCCCCCCCCCCCCCCCCCAGCGGTGCAGCGGCCAAGGGGTCCCCCCCACAGGGCACAGGCAGTGCCCCCCCCCCCCCCTTTTGTCCAGCCTCCAGCAGAGACCCTCGGGCATCACCGACCTGCCACCCCTCCGAGTTTACCGACGGCTGTTTGGGTTTGTTTTACTGCCAAGGGAAAGGGTCTTACGGGAACAAAGTGCTACGCAGCTCCCCCGCGCTCAAAAGCAAAAGAGGTCAGTGGAAATGAAGCAGGGAAGGAGAAGGGGACCAACCACTTCTTATGCGGGAGTAACACACGGCTGGCATCGGGATTATTTTCTTCTGCAGAGAAGAGAAACTAGAAAACAATCACTGGGGCTTTGTTTTATAGATTCCCCTCTCAAAGGAAAAATAAAGGTGTAAGAGCAGATGTGTTTGCTATGTAAAAGACTCATCATTAGAAATGAACATATAAAATTTAATAGCTTGGTTTAAAATACATTTTCAATTAAAAAACAGCAGGCAAAACAGAAAAAAAAAAAAATCAGTTTCATAAAACATACATGACATTGCTGCTACTGTTACAAGACCCGTGTCCCAGAATATCTTGGAGTGGAAAACAATCGTCAGATTTAGTTCACATACTTCATTAAGCAGTAAAAAGAAATAACATTCATATCAATCTTACCTCTATGAAGACTCTAAAACTACATCCCTGACCCTAGACTGAGTTTCTGTAATAAAACTTCAATGTTCAATAAAAATGTGTAAATATATATATGTATTCTATATATCAGGTTTTAAAAAAAAAAAAAAAAAAAAATTCCCTTGCCATAGTACCGTTGCTCCCGTGAGGGCTGAGGGGAAGCCCAAGCAGGGCTGGCCTGGCTGGGGACGCGCCCCGGGGCTGCTCGGCAGGCAGTGGAGTCCTGCCCGGGGGGGGGGGGGCCGGTGTGGGCCCAGTCCCTCCAGCACCGCCCTGTCCCACACACGGGTCTCTCCCCCCGCAGCCCCAGGCCCAGGGGCCCGTCCCCAGGCCCGCAGCCGTGGCTGCACCCACACCGGGTTCACCCGCCACGGAGCCGAGAGGGGAGCACGTCCGTGGAGGAGGAGGAGGAGGAGGAGGAGGAGGGAGGGAGGGGGGGAATGGAGCGGTCTATGAACCAGCACAGGATTGGTCTGAACACAAATCCCAAAATACCATATTTCACATAAATCATTAAAAAAAAAAAAAAATACGGTGGGGAAGGACTTCAAGTGGTCACCTAGTCTCAGCACCAAGGGAGAACCAACTCTGTGTTGGGCCAGCCCAGAGGTCCCTTTGCCCGGCCTGAAGACCTCCACCGCCTCCCTGGAGAAAACTGCCCCGACACCCAGCCTCAATTTCTGCCATTTACACCCACCGCTTCTCCTCGTGCTTGCGATGGGCCGGGAGGACGCTCCCACGTCCTGGGAGGCTGCTCCCCCCCCAAAACCTTCCCTTCTGAAGGTGACCCCTCAACCAGGCAGCTCCTCCGGGGTGCAGGAGCAGGCGGTGTCCCCGGCCTGGCGCTCCAGCCGCGGCCTCGGCCACGCCAAGAGCAGCAAAAGGCCCATCTCCTGTGTCTTGCAGGCCATGCTCCTGTCTACCAACTCAACATGGCATTTGCCTCCCTCTTCCCAACAGCAGCACCACACAGCCGAACAGCATTCGGTTAGGATTTGTTTAACCGTTAAGTAGAATCGTTAACCATTAGGTAGAATCATATCCTACTTTTCCAGGCTATTTCTCCAGCCTATCCAGATTGATCTGCAATGTCCTAGGTGAGGCACGTGCAGCTCTTCCCAGCTGCGTGCTGTCTGAAAACTTTATAAATCTCTCTTTCATCACCCAGATCCCTAAGAAAAGCACTAAGTGACACCAGACCTGGTATCCATGGTTATCTGCTCACTCCACAATGCAGGTTTTTCCCTTAGAGCCAAACGCTGCTGTTTAAATGTTCCTCTCTCACTTGCTACTAACCAGAGGGCGACTTTCCTTCATAAGCACATGCACACGGTGAGTAGATACCGTACAGCCTACTGCAGAGCAGCATTTTTTGGAGGTGTTTGGCACTCCCAGCTGGGGCCAGGCTCAGGACAGCTGCCACTGCCCGGCGATATAGGCACCCCAGGAACGTTTCACCTGCTTGCAGCTCCCAAGTCCCCGCTGACGCTTGGCCAGCAGCGCCAGGATGTCACCTTCCTCTCAAAAGCCTTGCCTGTGCACTTCCAGTTGTCAACACCCTAGGACCTTGCAAGCTGGCTCCGACCCACGGGCTCATCCAGCCTGAGCTGCTGTTGCAGGCAGCATCCACCCGAGCCTTCAGTACATTGCTACGGAAAAAAAAAAAAAATAATCCACCCTCCAAGAGACCTTCTTCCTGACCCCCAGAAGTGAGATTTCGGGGAAACTGCATCTGTTCAGCTCCTCTTGGGACTCAGCTCTCAGACGTGGTCCAAATCACCTCCCAGGGCAGCAGTACGCAGCCATTTTGGGGCTCAAACTGGCAGTTCACATGAGAAGCCAGGACTGCCACGGCCTGGCTGTGCAGGAGGCTTTAGGAGGGAGCTGGTACCTTTTTCCTTCCCGCAGGAAGATCCATGTTGAACGAGCAGGTCTCTTGTGCCTTCTATCAACATACAAACGTGTGCTCACCTTTGGTGCGTGTTAAGGGTTTGTCTGTTTTTAAATAGCTACGTTAAATACCTGTTTTTCTCAGGATATGGCATCTTTTTCGATGGGCTTCATTGCATATATTCACCATATATACGGAACACCGTATTTTATATATATTATATATCACTTGTATGTACACATTTACAAACCTTCAAAAATATATTGCACTTATATACAATGTAGCTTCATCTGATGAGAGTTCACACAGTTACTAAGGCGAGTTCTTCATAAGCAAGGCAGTGTTACATTCCCCCCCCCAAATGACACAAGTGATTTCAACAGTCTGCCCTGTTCAAGAGTAAACATTGTAAAGACTTTTCTCCAACCTGCACGCAATTCCTACTAGTATCAATTAGTAGTTTTGCAGCTCTACCTAGCAGAAAACAGTCCAATAAAATGGTATTAGCTGATAACGGGCTCAAACATGGATACTGACTAG
Source organism: Tyto alba (assembly GCF_018691265.1). NCBI lineage: Eukaryota > Metazoa > Chordata > Aves > Strigiformes > Tytonidae > Tyto > Tyto alba. The sequence goes on along the minus strand of NW_024881316.1, from coordinate 34,314,061 downwards.
ATAAATAAGATATCACCACTCTAAAAGGCCACCTTCCAGGAGTTTTCCCCTCCCGTATTTACTAGTGTTTTATACATGCTCTCTATTTAATCGTCGATCTTTGCTCGCTCATTTCAAGTGCAAATAAGGTTATGAGCATTACAACGTTCTTTGGAAAGAACAGAAACACAAATGTATTAAGCAAAAACACTGCTCTGCTCCCCAGAACAAGTCAACACCTGGCTTTCTTCTGGAGAAGGCGATTAGTGTTTTGCCCAACATCCAAAATTATGGGAAAATGTTCACTTGAGACCTTTGTTTAAAATCCACAGAGGATCCATGATCTTAGATCTCAGTGAGAGTGAGCTTGTAAGTTCCTCCAACTTCTTCAATCTGCAACTGGAAGGTATCTTCATTAGAATAGTGTTTCACAATGTTATCGTCCATGTTGACCAGAATTCTGGAAAAATAAGTCAGGGAAATATTACAGTTCTAAATGCCAAAGACAGCAAAGGTGCCCTCAAGTCTCAGAGAGCCTGGACTGTCCAAAGGTAATGCAAGAGCCCTGCTCCCCTATCTCCGACCCGTTGCTGCCTACAGCCAATCCAGCTGTTCTTACCCAAACCCGCCATCAAGGCTCGCGGCTGCGCCTCTAGGATCTGAAGGAAAGGGTTAAGCCTTGGCTCTTGGACCGGGGAAGGAGGGAGATCTCAGAACTAACAGAAATCCTTCCGAAGCTGCAGACGCTTGGGCAACCCTGAGGCTCTGAACTGGTTTGTTTGACAGCTACAGACAATCAGCACAAGACCCTACAGAGCTCCAAGGGCAGAGACAGCCATGCCTGGCCACTTCATTTGCTGCAACAGTCAATACCCGTGTGTCTGTGTGAACACAGGCACGTGAGTGTGCCCGTGTGCACGCACCCACAAAGCTGTCCTTAGCAGTGGTTTAGCGATCATCGGTTCAAACCTCTTCCAGTTATTCTGGTGGGTTAATTCTGCTATGAAAGCACAAGCCTTAAAACTACATTCCAAAAGCGATTAAAGGACATACTTTTCCAGCCAGAGGGGCTTTGGGGAAGGGACTAAGGCACCAAAGTAACTTTAGAGAAAAAAACACCAAGAAAATTACTGAGAGATTAAAAGGAAAAATCAAAAGCAGACATGTTCAGGAACTCAATTATTTACGTTACAAAATAAAAGGACTGTGGACCGTGGCCTCTGCGGGGAATTGGTCTGTCACAAGTAAAGCTCTCTTCAATTTAGCACACACAAAGACAACCAGGTTTAGTAATTGTAGCTAAATGTACACATAGCAAGTACAGGTAACCGCTGGAACAATTTAACATGGGTCCAAGTAGGTTATTCATCACTGGGAGTGATGAACACTTTAAACGAACTGAACTACTATTCTTCTGACATGATCAACTCTCCTTCAAACAGCAATTAACTCGGGGAGGTTCCCTGACTTGTATCTACCCAGGAAGCCAGACTACATAATTCTGTAGGACCCTTCTGGTCTTCTGCTCTAGGATTGACACTGGGACAGGATCAGTGTGTTGCATGCACACACACATCTGCAAATGGCATTTGCATACGTGCAAGTGCATGGAGGAATTATAAAGCAGATTCGCCTACAGGTTTGAAAAAAGGAGTTCATATTCTCAGATAGTTGCTGCATATGTACATACTTACCCTTTTTTACATTTTTTGAAGATTTTTCCTATTTTATCAAAAGGAACATCATACTTGTCAGATATCTAGAACAAAAGAAAGCAAGCGTTGGTAAAGCAAGGAGACTGCTGGCACTGTCTTCCACTTCCTATTCTACAGAAAAGGAACAAGAAAGGTCTGCAGACAAAAACAACTGCTCTGCCCTGTAAAGGCAATACTAAATCCTGAACTATAGTATGTGCCTATAGATGAGAAACCCTCCTCGGCAGTTTGACAACTTGCATGCAAAAAAATTTAATCATGTTGTAAACCTGGCCTCTGACTTCTCATACAGCAACCTCTTGCCCCCACACCAAAAAGCCCAGGCATTAAAACACCCCACAACCTGGTTCTTATCCTCTCTTGGCTCTGTTCTCTTAGCATATAAAAAAGCCGTTTTTAAATTCAGTGTCAAAGGGATCAAGAGAAAACTAGTTATCACAGTGGCTGGTGCAGGAAACAAATAGCAACAGAGCAAAGACCTCTCCTGCCAAGGACACGAGCTGATCAGAAACGTCCCCCTTACCCAGCAGGGTGACCTCAGTGTGAAACCACAGCCACCAGCCACGCCAAATCACCGTACAAACCTCCAGAAAGTCACGAGGTCAGTAACCCAAGCCTGGTTTACTTTGGCAAATTGCAAAACTGCAAGTACCAAACCAATATGTCATTTCAGGATGCAGAAGCACAAGGGGTTTCCTCCAAGCTACAGTTTTGAGCTCTGGCTTCCTTGCTTTAACAAGTCCAAGTGAAAGAACAAAGGTGCAGCTTCACTTCAGGACCGTGAGGTAATGGAGGACTTCACAGCCTTCAACCCCCCTCCCCATTAGCCCCCACCTCCAGCCTGCCTGCGCTGGCAAAGCTCCACAGCCAGGAGTGAGCTTCAGGTTACAGAACCATCTCTGGGTCCCAAAGCTAATGGCAAGACCTGGCAGTACAGCCCCAAAGCCTCCATCTCTGAGCACTGACGAGGCATTAGTCACAGAAAGAGACAGCCAAAAACGTCAGTTCTGAGCTCATGCCAAACATTACACCATTCCTTGGAGTTAAGCTCTGTATTTCCTTTGCAGCACTGCAGCAGCAGGGGTAGTAGAAGGCTATTTTGGAAGTCAAGTGCCAGAAAGCAATTTCATGCACGCGTGCACAGATATATAAAACCCCTCAAGCACAGTCAGAAGCCAGGACTTGGAGCCCTTCATAAGCAGGTTATGAAGGGGGAGGGGAGGCCCCCAAACAAGGTTTTGAAAGGCTGAAATAAACCCAAGCCACTGAACGCATGCTGGAAATCACTCCATCTTCTAATGAAACTACTCTCTCTGACGTGAGGGGTATCCACAGTGCCGGCCTGTTGACCATGTTTTGACAAAAGTAGGAAAAGACCTACACAGCTGCTTCCGCAGCTTGGCCAAAGCAGAGCCAGCATATGAAGCAAGCCTAGCAGGCACTCTCTCCAGCAGCACCTGTCATGTTGGGACTATCTCGGGTATCCAATCAAGCTTGACACCTGGATTTTCAGGAAGGCTGAGAAAGACCTTCTTACACCCTGACCCCACAGATGTGGGGTAAAGTATTTAAGAGAAAAGGTTTCTGGAGTCCCTTAATAATGAATCAAAGCATTATTTACATTAATTTCCATGTTATTGAAAGGAAATCAGCCTTATGCTGCTTATCCAGAAGAGCAGGAATATGTAGACACAAGCTGTGATTGAGAGACTAGCTCCTGTGACTGTTCAGGGTATAAGGACTGAGTAACTGGAGACTACACTCGCTTTTTCTCAAACTGGAGGCAAAAACTATAAAACAGCCTTCTTACTTACTGCTTCCATTAGACCTTTCAGAGACGGTGTCTTTAACATTAGTGCATCAAAGACTTCCTCTGACTCTTTTCGGACATACAGCAACACTGAAAAGCAAATTGGAGAGGGGAATTTACTGCAAAATTGCTCCTCAAAAGCGATCTGTCTATGATAGTGGTTAAGCACAGACTAATACACATTGAGGATCTCATGAAGACATATATATGTACATTCAGTATACACTGAAGATTGCATCAAAAACATGCATAGTTAACTCAAAACATACTTTCTGCACACAGAAATACTGCGTGTCCAAGCATCTTTATTGTCAGAATACTTCTAAATTTTTCTCTATTTCCTATTTTCTCTATTATTTGAAACAAAAGGTTATATTTAGAACAGTGTCCTGGTTTCAGCTGGGATAGAGCTGATGTTCTCCCTCGCAGTTGGTACAGTGCTGTGTTCTGGATTCTGTATGAGAATACTGTTGATAACACACTGATGTTTTAGTTGTTGCTGAGTAGTGCTTATCCTAAGTCAAGGACTTCTCAGTTTCCCATGCTCTGCCAGCGAGGAGGTGCACAAGGAGCTGGGAGGGAGCACGGCCAGGACAGCTGACCCCAACTAGCCAAAGGGATATTCCACACCACGGGCCGTCGTGCTCAGTATAGAAACTGGGGGAGCTGGCTGGGGGGGGCAATCGCTGCTCGGGGGCTGGCTGGGCATCGGTCAGCGGGTGGGGAGCGACTGCCTTGTGCATCACTTGGTTTTGTTCTTCTTGTGCTCTCTTTTTGTTATCTTCCTTTTAATGACAGCTATTGTTACATTTTATTTTATTTCAATTATTAAATTGTTCTTATCTCAACCCACGAGTTTTACTCATTTTTCCCCCAATTCTTCTCCCCATCCCACCTTAAGCAGGGAGTGGGAAAGAGACTCCATGGTGCTTAGTTGCTGGCTGGGGTTAAACCACAGCAGACAGAAAGGTGGAATGCAAAACACAGCTTTGAGACTCCTGGGTACCCACCTCACAGGTCACCTGCCATATGACTGCACAATGAAGTGACTTACAGATGCTACCACAGCAGATGAAGCCATCCTAGCTGCCTCCTAGTTTTAAAATAATTTATTTGTACAGTCCTCTGCTCCTCCTACACTGTCTCATCTCTCTTCCTACCCCTTGCCATGTTTCAGCAATACTCATACCACCCTAGCTGACACAATGCAGACTTCGTCTCCTGCTAGGAGGGGAACAAAATTATAAGGAACCCAATTAGGTAAGCATCCCTAGCATTCTCAAGCTAGCAGAGAGTCATTGTATGTAACATCAGCCTCATTAAAAACTGCATTAAGGCTGAGGAATAAGCCATAAGAGCAAGAAAGCTTAGACTTTAACAGCTTTGCTGTCTTTAATCCATTTTCTAATGACTAGGTATTGCAGCCTGGATTGTTTACAAGGGTTCATCAGCCTCAGCTTTGACACACCTGCAACACAGAACAATTACTGGCATATCGAAGTGAACAAGGTGAAGTGAGGACAGCACAGCATCTTGATGGATTTCATCTGCTAAAAGGAAGACTATAGATTTAAAAAATGAAGACAGCACACACGCTCAGTTACTGCACAGGTCAGATGACACACCAGCCAGAGGACAGAGAATGGCTGTCATTTTATGGCACACAGCAACAAGAAAAAACAAGAACTCTAATTTCCTTTTATAAAATCCATCCTTCCTTAATAGTGTATCTAGAATACAGAAGTTCAGCCCCATTAACGTCAGACTTGCTAGACTTAACCCTATCCACACCACAAGTTTAATGTTGTTCTTTTAATCCTTTAAGCTTTATCGTGGCCCTTCCACACACAACTGTCATCAGGCAGGTAATCCTCTACATCTCCAAAGGGACCTCTCATCTTCCACACCACCACAGCAACATCCAACCCCACATCAAATTGCACAGGTTGACAACAGGTTAAAAATAAGCAGACTATTCCCTCAGTTTGGCTTTCAGCAGTGAACAGCTCATTTTCCAGCACTATGAAAGATGCAATGATTTTATACCCAAGACCAGTTCTTGGCATCCATTGCTTGAAGTCCTAGAGAAGATCTCCAAAGTATTTTGTAGTGGATTACATGAAGAATTCTCTCTCCCAATCCATCAAGGAGATTGGTAAGCAGCTTACCTCCTCTGAGTCTCTTTCCCTACAGGTTCAGAGTCAATTAGTGTCTGAGTTGGCAGAAAAACCCAGAAATTCTGACACTGTAAAAGATTTGCAGTGCTGAACTACATTGCGATACACAAACTCTTTCTATTACTATTCAAAGCCAGAAAAATCAGGCTAAAGTATACCCCAAAATAAATTAAAACAACTCCTTAACCTCAGATGCATTTCTCCATCAAGATGGACAAATACTCAAATAATTCAGTCTCTGAAAGACAAAAATAATACCTCTTTTTGGCTCTTCTATTCTGGACATCTTATTCGGAGTGGCAATAAAGTCCTCTTCACCAATATAGGCTCCTCTCTTCAGGCTGGAGCTGTCATTGACAGGGCAAAAAGTTAGCAGAGGTACAATTACAGGGACTTGCCCCTCTGTCTGAGGGCAAGACTTCAGTAGGCTGAAGTAGTGCAGCTCTTACCTTTCACCCTCCAGTTCTTCTGAAGCAACAGGAAGGACCTTTTAAAACAAAGGGGAGATTTTCTTGACATAGGCAGAAAAACACATGCTGCATTAGCTAGCTAGCGAGAACCTCATGTGGTACTCAGTCCTTGGAGAACACTACAAAGGGCTCTGAAAGCTACAAAACAAAGTTGCATAAGGACAGACCCATTAGCTGGTGTAACATGGTCTTCTCAGCAATGCTCTCCCCACCCCTTTAAGTGCTATCTGTTAACAGCGACTTAGCAATAGCTAAGTCTAATTGCATTAGAGAGTCACTGGCACGGAACAACAATTCTGCTGCATCCAGCATGAGCAGAGGTCCAACAGCCTCAAGTTACAGGAGAGGGAACCCCTGAGCCCATGGCAGGAGCTGGAGGGGACAGGCAGATGGCTCACCCACCCAACTCACTCGTAAGCACATCAGTATAGTGCATCAGGGGAGAACAAGGCTGTCAAGTGGGGAGCCAGCCACGACTACGCTGCTAGAAGAAGGATATTTTGGTCCAAGCAACAAACACGGACCTTCATTTTAATACACAAATAATACTTGTGCTTAGAGTTGTGAAAATTCTATCCAGAACTAGAATTCATTTTCTCTTATCTTTCAACCCTGTATCAAAAGACGCTTTTGCTCAGTTTTCCAAATGTCAGTCAGAATCATCTTCACCTCTTTTCAAAAAGAGAAATTAAAATGATCTTAAATGGGAGGGACAGGAACATACAAGAGCTAACCAGCTTTCTGTCTGGACTGGAGTATAGTCTTCTGACAGAGCTCAGTACTAGAGCCTTCATAGTAAAACACGTGGAAAAGTCAGCCTTACAGACAAAAGTTTATTCTCCATTCATTAGGAGTTTAGGCAATGCTCTTAAAAAGTAAGGTTCAGATTCTGTTAGAGCATGCCAGAACTCCCAGCACAGGAAAGTTCAAGATTTTGAAACTTGGTTGCACTCTTAATTTTTTCCCTTCCAGCTTCCTGTCAGCTGGGACTTTCCAGGAATGCTGAGGCAGGGCGCTCTGGCAGCAGATCACAGAGCTGACACACTTGCCAGTTCCACAGAACGGCTTTTCACCCTGCAGCAGCGGGCTGGAGGAACCAGAGGGCTACAGCAGTGCACCTGGATCCCAACTGATTTTACAAGAGAAATTTAATGAACTGTCAAAGCTGGAGATGCTTTCGAAATATCATTTCAGGTTCATGGAAGTGGGAGTACATGGGTAAGTAATTTATTCGTAAGACATCCCCAGTTAACTCCAGCAAGTGTGACTAGGAGCAATGTCCCTTGCTCGCATGAAATTCAGCCTGTATTTGTTTAGAGCATCAGTGCACATATTCTGGCACATCGTATGTATATACATACATCCATAGAGCATCCTAGGCTTTTTGCAGATACATCCCACAGCCCTCCTCATACCCACACCCATGAGCTTTACTTACGTGAGCACCACGCTGAAGATTTGCAAAGTGAACATCAGGAATGAAAAGGACTGGCTGAGTGTCTAGATCCATGAAGGGCTTGAAGATGGTGATGTCTGTACGTTTGTGAGAGGGAAGCATTGGCACTTTGACATCAGAAACTGCAGAGACACCAAAGATTGGAAGAGAGGACAGTGAAGATGCTGATGGGGCTGGGGCTTTCCTACATCATTTAAGAGGCACATACACTGTTGAGCAAGGGTTCTGTGTAGTCAGGGTCAAAGGGAGAAGCTCCTGTGGTATGAAGCTGGGCTGTCTACCTCTCAGATGAGGACCTAGACCCTGAGGAAACAGCTCATTTCACAGAGGAGTAGGAGTTTGCTCCACCTCTCCAAGTGAGCTGCTTGACTTTGTTCCGATATTAAACTGGGCTGGACAATGGTCTGGCCACTCATCCCAATGGAGGAACACTGGTCTGCCATGTACCAAAGCAAACCATCTAGAGGACAAAAGCTAGTCCAAGTCCCCTCTTCTCTCTGTCCATTCCCTCAAAAGCTTCCTTGATTTCCCATACCAGGAAGGCAAAAATAAGGCAGAGAACCTGCAACCAACATGGTTTCAGTTGGGAACCTCTCAGAGACAGCACCACCACACTACAGAGGTGGTACAAATACTGTTTCTTGCAAGATGCTGCATTTAGAGTTACATTTCAATTCCACACTTTCAAATTTTGTATTTTTGTTCATCCTGATCACCTCAAGCTGACAGACTCCAGTTCATCCCCCCACCGGAACCAGCACTGTCCCACAGAGCACTCTGGCTCTCGTGACACACCAACTGACATGACGCAAGTCACTAAGTGGACAGACTTCACCCACACAAACCCGTTTGGGAGACAGTGAGCCAGAAGGTGCCTTAAACTGCACTTCAGACATGTTCATATCAAACTGACACTGGCTGAAGACCTCCACTCATTTTACCAAGTGGAAACATTTCAATTTTGGGTCAAACCAACTGCAAGCAAAACACTTCTCATGTTCTTAGTGGAAAACGATTTTTTTTTTTTTTTTTTTTTTCAAAACAGATTTTTCAAAGATTGCTCAATCCTTGTAGAAAATAACTTTGTCCAGAAGTCAAGAACTATTTCTGCTGTTGAGTCCATGAACACATGGCATTTGTGATCCTGGAGGTGGGTGTAACAGGCTACGGCTTAAAGCAATCAAAAATTTCCCACACAAGAACTAAACAGCAAGGGACTGTACTTTCCAGGAAAATAAAGGCCACATCAGGCTAAGCCCAAGCCTAGGAAATTCACACTGGAAAGCAACTTTCATAAAATCATACAGTCGTGGAAATCTGTAGTGAAACTGTTTGCACTTTCCAGCTATTATGCAAAGGGCTGCATGCAGTAGTCTTCTGCGAGCTGTCCGGGTTATTACATTTGTGGAACACTAACAGTGTGCTAAACCTACCTTTTACCATGTACTCTGGGAAAAAAAACAAAACCCCAGCCCTTTCTGCAACTGCCCTTGAGCAAGTGGGTTCCCTTGGAGCATAATCTTCTTCTGAAGCTGCTCCAGCAGCCTGTACCTGCTGCGTCAGGAAAATCCTGCCCAGCAAGCCGTGAGGTGCATGCCTGTTGAACCAGTTGGACTGTTAATAGCACACTGAGCAGAGCCAGGGAGCATGCACACCTGCCCTGTGCAGAGGAAGAACAGGGAGATACATTTTCCTCTAGGCAGCCCTGCTGGTGAATAACCAGTCATCCAAACACAGGATCTGTTGCAGTCATCTGCAGCAGTTAAAGGGAAGATGCTCAGCATAAAGAAGTTCCACAATCTTTATGTACTACCAGTGCTGAGCCCTTCACAACTTCTATTGAAATTATTTACCTTCTGTTGAAATGATTATTGATATTATTTATTATAAGGACCACTTTACTCTAGAAGGGGTGAGGCTGGGAGGCTGCAGGCTCAGTCCCAAGGCTACCACCACCTTGATGTACAGTTACAAACACATTTTTAACATAAATTAAAACCTAAGTTTAGGATCAAGCCAGAAACACTTGGAACAGCTCCAGTACTTCTTGCCACACAATGCTGCAAGGGCTCCAGCAGTGTCCAAAAGTCACACACTCACCCTAACATTCCAACAACTAAAGACCATACCTAATTGAAAACATAGCAGGATCCTGTCTTGGAAATGAAGAACTAGGTAGAAGCGAAGTCCTAAGTGACTCAGCACATTGCAAAACACAATTAATGGCTCCATAAGCAACTGCTTAAAATAAACACTATTCCATAGGGAATAAAAAATTACTTCGAGATCTACTGCACAATTTATTTGTAACCCAAATGAGATCTGACATTTAAAATACCAATATAGTAATTTCTACTTACAGGCATTCAACTGAGAGCTGGGGTCAGTGCACTTGCCTTTTCTTTTGCTTTGCTTTCGTTCTTCATCCCTGATCTTCCTCTCTGCTCCCTGCCAGACAAGATATTAAGGGGAAGGAGGAGAGGGGGAGAGAGAGAAGGTTGTTTTAATTTTTTTGTTTTTTCCAGTTGCAGAAGCAGGAACACAGATTCTTCCAGAGCTGTGTTTGTGGAGGTCAGCTCCATGGTACCTGAGCTGCAGGTCTGCCAGTGTGCCAACTTTGAGATCTTCCCACTGTTTACTTCCAAGTCCTGTCATCTAATGAAATCCAGTAACCATATCCAAGATGCAAACACCTGCTTTTCTTTCAAGTCAGATGGGGATATGATGACAAAAGAGACCCACAACTATGGTAACTGTACGAAGTGTGAGATAAAATATATCTGAAGTGTTTAAAACAATCAAAATTTGCAAGTTTCCTCAGTTAAGAGTTCATTAGATCCTGATCTATAAAAATCAAGCCACACTTCATCATCACCAAGTGCAAGATACCTCCATGTTGCACAAGGGTCCAGCAGCAGTTATACCGTCCTTAATTGATCTCAAGACGAAGACACACCTACTTGTAAAGTAGGCATGACTGCTTCTCTTTTTATTGGGGCCAGGCTATGGGTGAATCCACAGATACTTAGCCAGGTTCTTGCCACAGTTCCTGGCCCTCCAAACCAAGCAGCAGGGGGTAGAGAACTATATTTTCTGCAAGATGCAGGCAGCTATGACAGAGAGAGAAGGAAGGAAGAAGGTTTGTAATGGAATCATGTTCATTCCTCCAGCTCTGCCCAGACCTCCCACGTGACTGTGGGTTAAGGCAGGGATGTCACATTGCCAGTTGCATAAGTTGATAAGCCCACAGTAGAACCCCAAGTCAATCCTGGTGTTACCACCAGATCACTGCCCCAACTGGTATACACAAGTTCTACCTGTCTCCCAAAACCCTCCTGCAAAACAGGGTAAGAAGTAACAGTTACCTGGGCCACAAGAAGCCATTGCTTCTCATTGCTACGCTTGCAAAGCTGCCAAAATACACTCACATCCATATACAGTGCTGGAGGAAGACTAGATTAATTATGGCAAATGAGATGTCAAAAAGCATGTGGTGATGGGGTGGGCAACGGTGCCTAACACACAGCATGGTAAAAGGGCAACAGCCCTCCCAACCTCACAGTAAATCAATACCCTACAGGTCAGAGGATGCCTATGCCTGCTAGGTACCAGTGGGGATGTCTGCACTAGCAATAAAAAGGAAAATTAGTCTAGATATTTAATGTGTATTAACATATATCACATTTGCTCCCACCTAACAGAAGGGACACAAGCAGCTTCAGGTAGCTGCTGGGAAAAAGAGAAAAAAATCACTAATGAGGACACAACCATTGCCAGCTTTGCTCAACTCTGTAAAGCTGATACAGCCTACTACAGTATAGACATCCCACCGTAACCTCAGCACAGCTGGAGCCACATCCCTCTGCAACTTCCTTTACCAGAACAGTCACAACATCTCAGCCTGACAGCAGACAGATCAGATTTGGCTCCAGCCCTCTCTTCTACCTTTCACATGGGAACAATGGAGTTCTGCTACTCAAACACTGTGCTACAGAGAACAGTACCTGCTTCCTCCTGGAGAATGGGCTAATCCATCAAAAGCACATGTTTTAAGAAAACACCTGTCCTCCCATACCTACAGCCAGAGTTCAGCTTGAAAGCCAACTTGTTCCAGGCTACAGGGGCCCAGGTAAACACATCTCAAACCCCACATAAAAAAAAAAAAAAAATCAAAGCCATGTCTTGGTAACAGGCTTTTCTGCCTTGCCAGCAGAGCTCACCGACAACCAGGAGCAGACACTTTTGAAGAAAAGACACTGGGAATCCTGTATTATGCAATTAGGGAATAAATAAGCTTGTAAGGAAGAGGTTTTCCCAACTTCATCACCTAGAGAACAGTCTACAGTCTCAAAAGCAAGATTTCATACTCTCAGGTATGTGTTAAAAGCTGCAGGGTTTTTTTTTTTTATATTGTTCTTTCCCTTGAAGTTTCCAGGCGCGTAATGGATTCTTGGGCTGAGAGTGGCATTTCGGGGAGAGCTGACATGCCTCCCTCACTCAGAGAAATGTGATGTATTTGCTCAGCAATAGAGATGCAGGGAGAGGATGAGACGTCAAGTCACAACACCCTGGGGTCCTTCATGACACCACGGGACTCCCTCCTTCTGCACATGTGCTGCATCAGCCAGATGTGCTCCAAAGGCAGAGGGCTGCTCCTCGCTCCCTCTCGTGCTGGGTGCAGCTCTGGCACAGAGCTCTTCTGCCCTGTAGACCCAGTGGCAGAGCTGCCATGGGATACTGGTGGACAAAAAATTAGACCCAAGCCAGCAGTATGTACTTGCAGCCCAGAAAGCCAATTGTGTCCTGGGTTACATCAAAAGCAGTGTGACCAGCAGGTTGAGGGAGGTAACTATGTCCCTCTGCTCCACTCTCCTGAGACCCCACCCGCAGTGCTGTGTCCAGCTCTGGGGCCCCCAACGTAAGAAGGACATGGGCCTCCTGGAGCAAGTTCAGAGGAAGTCATGAAGATGATCAGGGAGCTGGAGCACCTCTGCTATGAACACAGGATGATTGAGTTGGGGTTGTTCAGCCTGGAGGAGGCTCTGGGGAGTCTTTTTGCAGCCTTTCAGTATGTAAGAGGGGCTTATGAGAAAGATGGAGAGACTTTTTACTAAGGCCTGCAGTGACAGGACAAGGGGAAATGGTTTTAAACTGAAAGACGGTAGATTTATATTGGACATAAGGAAGAAATTCTCTACTGTGAGGGTGGTGAGGCAGGGGCACAGGGTGCCCAGAGAAGCTGTGGCTGCCCCCTCCCTGGAAGGGTTCATGGCCAGGTTGGACAGGGCTGTGAGCAACCTGGTCTAGTGGAAGGTATCCCTGCTCATGGCAGGGGGGTTGGGACTGGATGAGCTTTACGGGTCCCTTCCCACCCAAACAATCCTGTGATCATGCAACAGAAGGAATGATCTTAGTGTTGCTGCCCATCCACATCAATGATGCCTCCAGCTGCCCTGCATCATCTCTCTCCTTTCAACAGGATCTCACACGTCCTTATTCCCACCATGCCATAAAGCCTTCCCCACAGCACTGCCCATCACTACAAGGGTAACAGCAAGTCCCAGTGGACACCACTCGCTATAGCTTGCGAAATCTTGTATTTAATCTTCCCCCTGTGGATGCTTAGCTGAAGTACCATTAACAGCAGAGGAGGTCCTCTTCCTCTGGGACAGGTCACCTCAACCCCCGCACAGCCCAAATATTGCTGGGCTAAGCCTGAACAAAGCTTGTGCTGTAACATGCCACAGGATCACACCATTACACCCATGCTTTTACTCAGGTTTTGAAATAAACATAGTATGAGATGAAAACCAAATATCCTGGGCAGCTGTGGACTCCCTTTCCACAGAGAAAGCATGAAGGGGAAGACAAACGCATGAAGAAACTTGGTCGCAGAGGCAGCAGCCAAAAACTAGAAAACAAGTATCAGCAGCTTTCCCTTTGACTCCAACCATGGGAACCCTCCTGCTTCACTTCTTTCTCATGCAAAGGCCACCACACAACATTAACTAAACTGTTGGACCTTCTGTAGGATATCTATCTATTTGCACGCACAAAAAAAGATGGCAGGACTGCTATGCCAGTGTCTGGGTTCAAAGTCAGTTCAGGCATGCAATGCAAGCACAGCCTAAACAAAGGAATAGAGGGGACTGACACAGAGCTGTTCCTGTTAGGTGGCCACAGCATCATCATTTTGTGCCGTTTGTTCCAACGGACCTCCACACTAGAGACTTGGCCCTCCAAGAGGTAAACATGAATAACAGCATTTCTCCAGGTAAGGGTGGCCACACGAGGACAAACACATTAAAGGATTGCAATATGTGTGGATACTATAGTAACAATGGTCCTGTAAACATTCAAGACCAGCTGAGTGATTACCCAAGAGTCAAAGCAGGGCAGAAAATACGGTTGCTCCTTCCGAAATGTCAGTGCTCCTAGAAAAGCCTGGAAAAAGGGGCCAGCGTTGGGGTCTATGAGTCAGTACCTGCAGCTGTAAGGACACAGGTCTGCTCACAGGAGCACTTGCTCAGTGCCTCAAACAAGCGACTGAGTACAGTTTGATTCTACGTGGTGACAAACAGTATCCAGCTTGTCGGCCTCTGTCTCCAGCTCTCACTGCCAGACCCGGCCCAGATCTGAAAGGCAAACTTCAACACCATCTCTATAAATAAAAATTGCAGAATCATCAGGCACTAACCTCACATTGGCTACATGTTCATAGAATAAACAACAGTGAGATTCAATACAGAAAAGTAATCTTTTCTCCTTCTCTCCTTTTAACTTTTGCAAAGTATCTGGAGGAATAAAGCAGGAGCAAAGGTCAAAATCCCAAAGGAAAAGTTATACTGCCATTACTGTACTAATAGATTTGCTGAAATTTATGGTATAGACTCAAATGATTTCTTTTAAGCTATGTACTGGCTATACATCTGCCTTTTTATTAGCCATTCTGTCGCCTTAGCAATAGCACAAGCCTGTCGGTAATCTTAGCACGGTGTCAGTAATTGACTGGACAACTGATGAGAGTAAAAGATCTCCCCCTTCCCTGAAGCAAGTCTGTACTCACTAGTATTGTAGAGAATACAGGTTGATAACACACAAGACTGTCAGATAATGAAAGAGCTTTAGATGACACAATTCCCTTGGTCTCATTTTAGAGGAAAAAGAAAAAAAAAAAAAAAAAGGAACAAAAACAGTCCTGGAAAAAAAGCCCATGAGACCCAAGCCTCTTCAGCTTACTGGCAAGTCTAAGATAGCTCTGGAGAGCATTCATTAGCTCCCTGGTAAACCCTTTGCAGAAATCATCACAACAGGAGCCACCTCAGGAGGCACTTGAAAGAAGATGACTAAATAGCTTTACACTGGCAGGCAGCTTCTCCCAACCATGCAGGAAAGCAGAGGGGCCTATTCAGAAGCCTATAGATGGACAGTAAAATGCAGCAGGATGAGTCAATGGGATGCTACAGCAGAGGCAGGCTGCAGAAGGCTCCGTATATTTTAGAAGGTAAGTGGAGGCAGATCAACGGCGTGCGAAATGAACCTTTGCAGCAGTGTCCTGGGGAATGACAATGCAAAACCACAGAGCAGGTGACGGGGGCGAAGCTAGCGCAGGACTCAAGGGTGGGGGGTCACAAGCCTGTCTCAGACCTCCAGCTGCTGGGAGGTATTTGAGATATCACTCGCAAAGCGCCTGTGCTATGAAGGCAGAGTCTGGATGCAAAGAGTGAGAGGTCCTAAGCAAGTAGGATGCTAACTAAATAGGGAGTCGGTGTGGTTCACAGCAATCAAAAGAAGGACTGGGGAAGACCAGGCGGCATTTATCCCAGCCTTGAAAGATCTTGGTCACTCTGGAAATAGCAACATTGCACATTACTTGCTTTGGTACTTCAAGAGACTGTTCGGGCAGGAAAAGGTTACAAAGGTTGGGAAACTTCCTTTCTTTGCAAACTCAGTTAAGCTTTTACAACTGCTTTCACCTCAGCTCCTGCTACATTTCTTTCACAGCTTCTGGTGAACAGTGGCTTTGGGAAGGGTGTTAATTCTCTGTGTGCTAAATGCATTAGGCAGAGCAGCCAAATTACAGCACCCGTCAAGACTGGAATAGGGCTTTGTTATACTGCTGTATCTCGCAGCAGTACAATGAAAACAGCAACACTTTTTCTTGGCAAGATATGTAAATTTTTTTGTTTTGTTTTGTTTTTGTTTTTTTAATACAAACACAGTAAGAGTCCACAAAGACATTTAAAAGGACCAACATGACAAAGTTTGGGCAAAAAGACAAGCCTCCACTTGCTCCAATCAACTGCAATGATTTCTGCCACTGAATGCCCTCTGCAGGACCTTCCAGGGTCTGGAGTACTGACAACCAGTCTTCTGCCACTGACTGACCTTTCTCCAAAGCCAATGCTCAGGAACCCTTCTCAGCACTCCAGTGTTCCGAGATCAGCAAGTTTATCTGAGGTTATCATAATATCTATGAGCCAAAGCAGAAGGGGTTGAAATTTTTTCCTTGCAAAGACTGAACACAGATGGGAGTTTTCAGTGAGCCAAAATAACAAATGGCAGACTTAGGAGAGGAAAAACAAAAGAAAAAGCTAAGCTGTGGAACAGCCCTTCCCCAAAGGGTCATGGGCATATTGACCCAACCTCACCTTGTCACAGAAGACTTTAATCTGGCAGTAGGCTCTGTGGACAGGTTTGTTACTCCTGTTATTGTAGCTGTAGGTATCAATCTGAAGATTGAGGGGCAGGCCTTTGACTCCCTTCTGAGAGGAGAAATCCGTGCTGAGGCAGTTCACAGAAATGAAAACCTGCAGAAGAGGAAAGCAGCACCCATCAATAGTGACACACTGGCACCTGGCTGGCCACTGAGCAAGGGACAACTCGGTGAGTGCCAAGATCTAAATGCTGGTCCTTGCCACTACAAACAGGACCTCCTTTCTTCTGAGAGATCAGGTAAGCAGTACAGCATCCTTAATTCTTTATATAAGCTATTACAGGGGACAAAGCCACTCCAAACTTTATGAAGACTCCACCCACCCTTGCCAGATATTTCCACCTAAGAGATCCCAAATGTCATCATCAAACTTTCAACAACAGTCATCTTCCTATACCCAATCCTCACTGCTCAACCATCTTGGTAAGAACACAACCATGCTTTGAGAAATTTCTGTTGCTTTGGGCAAGTTAAAACAAAGCTTTCTATGAGTTTTACATAAGCTGCTCTGCGCACAGCTTACACTTGAAACTACTTGGGATTTTTCTGTTTTTTTGGCAAGTGATGTTAAAAGCTTTTAAAAAATAGAGAACATGTTATCTTTAAGCACAGGAATAACGTCATTATTTCAGTGAAATAGTTTCTTTCAGTGAAATAGTTGCTGGGATTTACACTTAAATATGAACACTATTTTGCTATTTTAAATATTCCCCAGTAAGACCTACAATACTCTCTTAATGTTCAGATTAAAAGGGAAAGAATAATATTTTCATTATTCTAATAAAAAAAATCAAATTATGGAGAAAATTAATTAAGAGTGATTTTGAACATATCTGATTTCATTTTCATAACAGCCAAAAAAAACAACCCACATTCCACAACCAGAGAACAAGTCCAGTGCTGCTTAACAGAAGGAAGAAATATCCTTGTGTGGATATGAACAGGTAGACCAGAGTACTTTGTGTCCAGAACACCGACTTGCCACGTGCCAGGCTTTTCTCCAGACACAATCCTCATTATTGGCATCTCTCAGAAGAAGCTGCAACAATTAATTACCAGGAATTTACAAGCTACCTAGACCTACAATGGCTCCTCTCCTCTCTGACTCAAAAATCAAGGATGGGAACCCACTGCTTTAAAAAACAATCAAAGCCTTGAAAGCCAGAAGCACTTTGAGACAGACTTTGCAGGAATACTATCCCACTACCCCGATCGCTTGCTTACTGTGCTACTACCACAAAGCACCCATTTGACAGTCTATGCAGTGAGTTAGTGCCACCTCCCGGAGCCATCCCGGTGTTGCAAAGTCCAAAGGCAGGTTTTGAAAAACTTATGGGTTTGGGTTGGATCTGTGGTTTTGCAAAGTGCTTATCATGGGCTTCTTCGCAGAGGTTTTGCAACACCCTTTCCTGATTTTAACAAAAGCAGGGAAAGGGAAATGTAATAACTATCAGCAGATTAGGCATATAAACTCTCTTTTTTTATTTTTCCCCACATATAACAGTAGTATAAAAAGCACGAAGAGGGGAGGAATAGCACAGATAAGCGTCTTCTCTCATAATAACTTGTCTGAATGTTGGAGATTCACATGCAACTTCTTGCAGCCCCGGTGAGCCCTGGTTTCCCCAGAGCAGCAGAGCACGGCGTGCTGGCAGAGCCCCAGCCCCAGCCCAACCTGTGCTGCTGGCTCTGCAGTGGCCCAAGGCAGGACAAGACGCAGGGGCAGCAGCGCCGAAGGTGAGCCCGCGCCCAACGCCCGCTCGCCTTCCAGCCTGTGTCTTAGCATCCCAAACCCACCTTCTACCAAGGTGATTTTTTTTTTTTTTTTATTTGAAAGCGTTAAATATATCCCAAATTGCAGCCAGGAAAATGATTTTAAAATAACCTCTTCTCAGTCTTCCCCAGACTAACCCAAATGACAGCTCTGTCAGCTTTTATCCACCTCCTCCCCTTTTTGCTCCCTTCAGCTTTACAAGGGCATGTTGCTTACAGCGCTGGCACACCCCAGGGGAAAGCTTCAAGGAGTCTGAAGTGGCTTTCACCCACTTCGGAGCTAGGTAATCAGATGTATGCACATCCTAAATAATTGTGTTCCGTGAGCAGAGGTTTTGTTTTTAAAAAAGAACCTGATCTCTGGTGTTTGCATAGTTTTACATTTTAAATCTTAATTTTAAATCTATTTACCCATACTGAATATTCACACACAAAACTCAGATCTGTATGAAGAAATGACTGCATTCCTCAAGAAAACATGCCCAAGCAGCCATGTCAGCAGGTCCACCACAGCCTCAAAATTTCTTTACAATCCCTCATTTGAGTTTCACACAGCTGGACAGCAGCAGACTCAGTGTGCAGCATCAGCCAGCAGCTCCTTAACAAGCAGTGTCACTTCTTTACGGGATAATTCAGGTCCACGTTTTCAGTTTTCATGGCTTAGCAGCCACACAAAGCCCACGCATCACAGTGGGCTGAAGGCAGAAGCGTTGGTCTCAGCACAACAGGCACATGCTACAGCAGCAGAACTGCATGGGTATCCCATGGGAATTTGGGATTGCCTGTCAGATGACAAAGATTATCCTCCTACTTTGGAGTCTCCTCATTTGATTAGCTTTAGCTTTAAGCAGCTGACTTCATTTTCATGCCATTTAAGTCTTTGTGACTCTGGGCAGGAGATGACAACTAAAACCTAATCATCTCTCTGAAGCAAGAGAGGCAGCCTGTCTTCAGTTCGTACAAAGCCATATCAGTTCAAAAGGATCATATTCTACTCCTTACCCACCTGTAACTTCTATTTTTGAGCAACTTCAGGTTGCCTCAAGTTGCGCACAAAAAAAAAAAAGAAGTTTTATCAAACAGCTTTTCCAGTTTGGGTTAAACAGTTTCAAGCCAGGTGCTTTTGTTCAGGAAGATTTGACTTGCATTCGAAAAGAAATAAGGCCAAGTGACTGTGCCAGCTACATCCCCACCCCAAAATTGCCAGAAGAAAGAAAAACGTAACCGCAGAAGTTGCTCTGCGTCTTCAGCCTGCTGAGCAAGATTCCTTTTCATGTGTCCAACCTATTTTTCTAAGGGCAGTTCCGCATTCTCAGCTATATTAAGATTTGTTGTTACTTTTTAAAAAAAAAAAAAAAATTTTCATCTCACCTCCCAAGATTCAACATAAAGACAGCACTTAAAAATAGAGTATTGTCAAACCAGAGCACTTACAAACATGAGTCAAGCCCTCAAAAGTTACACAGATTTTCTTCAAAACTGAGATTTCTAAAAGGATTAGAAACCTGTTCTCAAGTTATTTTGCTTGCTTGGCAGTTAAGCCTTCAGTCTGTATTTGAATCATACTTGTGGGCTTTTCTCTCCAACCAAAGCCAGGCTTTATTTTCCTTTTCTGCTTTGTTGATTACTTCATGCTTTTTTTGTTATTATTAATGAAACCTGAGATTCTCATTGAGACAAATGGCTCCTCAACAGCAAAGTTTAAAGATAAAACACCAAACAGCATGAAACCTGTGAGCTGGTATGAGCTGTTAACCCCACTCACCACCTGGTGACCTACACCCCAACAGGCTACAAACCCTCCTCCACCCAACACCAGGTTGGGTTTCCTGCAGCCTTTGTGGCAGAGGAGCAGCAGCCTGGCCACACACGATGGAAGACCAAAGGCAGAAGGATTAAAGCACCTCCTCCGGGATCACGCGGGAAGTCAGTGTGGGAAGAAGCCAGACCTCATGACTTCCCATTCTGCTTCAACCACCTGACCACTCATGCCCCTCCTCACCTAACCTGGGAGAAGCGCATCGTGCCTACGTCCAACTCTACGAGAAACAATCTTCCAATAGTGCAGAAGAAAAAAAAAAAAAAAAAAAAAAAAATCCAGCAGCTCTGCTGTGTGCCCTCAAGGAAGGGCAGCTGAGGCAGCCAAGTTCTTTCCACACAGCACCTTTTTCTAACAAGATCTGCCTTTCAAACAAACCAGGAAAAACAGGCATAATTAAAGGGCAATCAAAGCACTGCAGGAACCTCACTGTCAGCGAGATGAAAGATGCCTTTTTCAAATGAAGGCTTGCATACCCACATCTCTTCTCAGTTTATCTTGGATGCCGTGCTCTTTTGTCACACAAAAAGCACCAGCAATTTTGATTAGTCCAAAGGCTACATATGCAGCAGCTTTAGATGAAATGTCACCTTGTACAGCCTCTTCTGACTCACTGTAAGGCGAAGTTGAAAAGGAACGGTATGTAGGTGCACATCAACAATGTCTGGGGCTGCCATCACAGGGAATGGTATGGTGCCATAGGCAACTCAGATGGGTATTAGCACACTATAAGCTCTGGCCAGTCCCCAGCAAACGCGGGCATGGGTAAAACTGTAATGGCCACCTAACAGATCTCCCCATCGTACAAATTCTTGTATGTCCTTCTGTATAAGACCCTACAGACTTGGGACTATTCCAAGTCTGATTACCTTGCTCCACATGGCTTTCATTTCAATATGAGACAGGTAAATTGAATTCACCTCCTCCTATTTATGCTCCATTATATTTCTGTATCCAGAGGATGAAGACGTCACTCAATAATGCAAGTCCATCAGGTATTTCATTCTCTATTGAGAATTCAGATAAAACTCTAGCTCTTTTCTAGAGCCTCTCATTTTAATGTTATATTCAACTTAAAATTGTCAGGATGATTTTGATTTTGGATTACTGTATGTGTACAGAATACAGTTTAAAGCCTATACCACAACAACCAGGGACAGGTTAAACTGCGACAAGCTTCTTTCCAGCGAATGCAGTTGGATACTGTTTTACCTTGACCTTGGCTAAATAACTTCAATGTTCTGATGAAAAGACAGTAGGCAAAGGGATTCTAGTGTGTCCTGGGACCACTTCCCCAACACGAAGGCAGCACCTCACCTGCGGACTGATCCCCACACATACTACACATAGATCAGCCTGAGGCCACACGCAGCCCTTGCACAACGGGACCCACACTGCGTCTCCCTCTGCTTTCCCTGGGAGCAGCAAGGCCATTCCTGTGGTCTCTGGCTGGGGGGGGGGGGGGAGAACAGTAGTCACCACACAGCTGACTTGATCTATGTGTTATTTTCACTTTTTGCAGGACAGAGGGTCACAGAAACCCTCAACCAAACTGAAGAGGAGCCTTTGAGGCTACAACAGCAGATGAAAAACCAGAGGAACAAGCAAGGTAAAGAACCCATCAGGCCTAAATAAAAGGACTTGGATATGGACCAGAGGACACAAACCAATTCCCTCCTCCTCCACCTGCACAGACTCCCTCAGAGAACCAAGATGTGCACCATCCAACACTAGGGAGCAGGAAGCTACATAGCTATGGCCAACACCAGGACACAGCCGCTCCCCACCCCAGCTGCCAGCAGCAATTCTGGGAACGTCAATGCAAAACCCAGCAGCCACCAGGTCGCTCAGTCTCCTGCAGATGAGTGTGCAATTCAGGGGTATGCAGCCATGTGGTCACAGCACTCCTTGTTGGCTAGCTGAAGGAGCAGCCCTAGGCCCAAATTCCACAAGTAACTCATTTGTCAGCCCTCCACTAAAGAAAAACTACCTGGAAATGCAAAGGTTGTTATTTAAGTGCTGATGGCTGAAAGTATGTGGTTTCTCTAAAGGCTTGGACAAATATAAACGTAAGAGGGAAAAACGAAGGGTCTTTCCTAAAGATTTGTCCACATGGATGTGTACAAAAATAGGCCTTAACGTGCTTCATCTGTGCGGTGAGCCAGCTGGATGCAAATCACCTCCAGCCCAAAAGCCTTATAAATTACACCAGCACAGATCTAAGCCCTTCTGAGGGGCAGAGCTGTCAGACTGAGCACCCTGCTGTGCTAACATAGCTACACGGCTTCCAGGATTGGCCCTGGGTCATGGCCAGGCAGCTTGGAGTGCAGGCAGGGCAAGCACAGGTCTGCCCGCACACATCCACGAAGACATGTCTTAAGAAAGCAGCACTGGGAAGACTGTTCTGTCTTTAAAAGAAGAAGTAAAAAAAAAAAAAAAAAGCTTGGTACAGATCACCTGAGAGGTGGCTGATCTTACTGCTCTCACATTTGTTTCTTCACCTCCCACATGCACCACAGGTTTTGCATCAGCAGGAGGCGAGCCAGGAAAGAGATAAAAAATTGGGCAACTCATGCACCTGTGGGCTCCCCAGCCTCCTCCTGCCTTTGGGATCGGACGCTCCAAATAAGGCTTGTCTGGCAGATGTGCGATAGAGCCGCATCCGTCCCGGCTCTGCTCAGCCAGACCCAGCACCCTCCTGCTCCCAGCCTGGGGAAGTTAGTTTGCATTCAAACCTACCAAGCCCAATCTGGGAGACTGACACAAAACACATCACGGGTCCCACACCACACCAAGGAATGCCGAGTGGGAAATCTGACCCGGCCCTACATAGAACATCCTCCTAGCAAGCTTACTCCATCAACAAAACAAAAATGAATGGTAATGAAAGGAAAATACATATTCCTGCTCACAAAAAGAAATGTTGATTGTTATTCCAACCTGTTCTGAGGCAAGGAAATACAGGAATGTCTCTGCTCGCAACACGTGGGAAACCCAAGGATAGAGGTTCCCAGTCCTACCAATGCTTCCTCCCACCCCACGCACTCTGATAAGATAAAGGTACAGGGCCAGGTGTCAGCTTTTGTTGGGTTGGTTGGAAAGAAAGTAAAAGCAGCAGTTTGGCAAAAAAATTGGCAATATGTTAAAAAACAAACAAACAAAAAACCCAACTCCCCCCCCCCAAACAAACAGAAAACCTACCTACCAAATAACCTCAAAAAAAAAAAAACCAAGAAAAAACACAGCAACAATAAACAAAAACAAACACAGAACTGAATGAATTACATCTATGAAGGCACAAAAATAGCTGAAAATGAAGTTTTGCCATCAGGTATGAAAGGAATGGAGAAAAGGAAAAAAGTAACCTCCCAGCTTTCTCTATAGAAGAGCTAACTTCAGATTTTCCTTCCAGCTCTAGAAAACACACTGTGAGCTCTGCAGTTGGCTGGAAGACCATACAGATGGTGGAGACTGGGACACAAAGTTATGAAGAAAAACTGTTGAGTTGAGAACCTGCTTCTAATTTGCAACTCTTCAGATCAAGGGCAACAAGTTTGTTTTTAAGAAAACCCAGGACAGAGTAGAGAGGTCTGCATTAAGAGGCAGGTAAGCAATACCTGCTATGACTTTCCTATGTCACTGCTCCTAAAGCTGTGTGTACTTGTGCCTCAAAGTACTTATGGTCTGCAGCCTTGGCTTCAAACCAATCTCTTACCTTTAAGTATGTTTGACTCATCACATTTCATAGTTTCATTTCCAACTAGGCAAACCTGTACCTCCTCAATGCTGCTGAAGGTGACAACACCTTCTTTAATGAGGCATATGACTGCTGTTTCATTACAATGGCATCCATATAAATGCATGCAATATTCATCAATCAAAAAAGTTTAAATTCTTCCTACAGTGAACACTGAGTGAGGATTGTGCTAGAATAAACTCTTAAAATAGATCAGTGGTGTACACCCCAGCCTTACTTCAAGTCGTAGCAAGAAATCCACCCTCTCCAAAAATTGAGCTCATCTGAAAAAAAAAATCCCGGCCAAGAACTGCAGTCAACACATATGAGGATTTGCCAGAAGACCACCCTCATTGCCCAATCTGCTATTTCAAAAGGCCTACCCAAATTAACATCAAATTACTTGAATACAGGACCATTCCACTTCTCTTGGAAAAAACAACAGAAAACCCCAAAATAAACACAAACCAAAACACCACCCCCAAGCCCCCCAAAACATTAATTGCTCAGCAAGGGTATCATTTAAGAGACACCACAGCACCTTCCCTTTGGTGGAAAGACAGCAAAAAGCTCTACCACAATATTCTCCAACTCTGAATGCTCCTGTTACACCCTCACCATGTATCCCTTTTTAGTAGAAAGGGTCTTTTCACACAGAGTATCTGGCTTACAATGCCTTTTTTTTTTTTTTTTTTGGAGGGAAGGAGTGGGAGGACAATAGAACCCTTAATGTGCAGTGACATCATTTCTGGCTCCAGTCCCACCATCCAGCCTAAAGCAAGCCAGACAGAAGACCTCCACGGAGGCCCTTCTGTGGGAGCTGCTGGAAGCAATGTTACATTTCAGAAGGGACCCACTGGCAAGCGTGGAAGGGAGTGCCCCAGCACAACAGCAGGGTCCTCGCACTGTTAGGACTACAAAAACAGGACAAAGAGACTCTTGCCATCACCACGAAGACAACAACTTGCCCTGCCCCACCAGGCAGGAGCTCAGGCAGGATTTGAGCAAAGCGGGATCCAGCAAAGCCAGTTAACCCTGGGGAAACTGATCTATCCAGATTGTTCAACTGCCACTGACCTGAGAGCGGGCCATGTCCCCAGGCCAGAGTTAAGGGATAGAGAATTTGCTTCACAGCCTAACGGGTAACACAACAGAGGTAACAGGATAACAGCCAACATTATGAAGAATAGCAGGAAACACTGGTAACAAATGTGCATTTAATCATACATGTAGGGGCAATTCTCATCAAAAGACCTCTACCAGGTACCAACCAAGAGAAGGAGAACCAGGCATGCTGTACAGACCTGGGAAGAGATGGTTCCCAGCCTCACAAACTCATGTCCTAAACCTACAAACGCTTCTCCCAATTGACAGAGAGGAAAAAAGGGCTGCAAGGACAGGATTCCTCTTCCCTACCTTTAAAATCCCCTGATTTTAAAGATGACCAAGCCTGCTCAGGCAACGAAGAGGGGCAGGCACCTCCAGAGAAAGCTCCATCCCAGCTCTAGACATCCCATCCCTAATGAAGTCACAGAAGCAAAAGATGACGAGCTTGTGTTCAGACATCTAAAAGCTGTTTGCAGGAGAAGAACCCCACCTCAACTGTCTGCCCAACGCGGCAGACATCCAGGACAGGGTGGGAAACTGTTTGAAGTCTCCACAAGCCTCAGGGTAACTCCAGCATTACCTGTTGCGTGTAAGTGAGTGTATCAGCTACACATCTTTGTCAGACTCATCAGACAAAGCTTCCACCCAACCAGGATGGATCCTGACTGAGTAACTGTGCTGCCTTTCCTAAATATCCAATTCAACAACACACCAGTTTATCAGCTAATGTCCCAGTTCTCCACCACCTCTCTCTCTTCACAAAGCCTAATTGCTTCCTCATCCAAATCTTCCCCTCCCTGATCGGTCTGGTGATGGGGTCAGACCCCACCTCTAACATGGACACAGCTGGATGCCCACCAGAATCGCTGCTTCCCCACTCCACAGTGTCTCCTGTCAATCTTCCTACCCTGTTCTTGCTCTCCTTCCAATCTCAGGAGCACCACTTCGGGGCAGTCTGTCTTTTCCTCCCCACCCTCAGCTCCCTTCACTGTTTCAGAGCAAGGAGGCTTTGGATCCTGGGTCCTTTTCCAGCTTGAACACACTCAGAGAATACTTAACTCACCACTATTCCATAGAGTGGCCACTTCTAGCAGCTCCTGTGATGTTCCAAAGCAACAGAAGAGGGCAGAGAGGAGCTGCCAGAAAGAAGCACACAGCATTTGCTCCAAAACCCACAGACACTGGTCCTGGTGTGGGAAGTGTCTGTCATGCATTAAATACTCCTGGTTCCTACACTCATGGGCTCACAAACAGCACACCAATGCAGCCAGCGGTGTGACAACTCCATCTGTGCAGAGCCAGACTCCTCTGCTGCGTCCAGTGTCTGAAGCCCTGGCCTTGCCCTCGGCTCTCCCAGCACAATGCAGCTGGGAAATACTGGGTGCCGAGGGCTTCTCAAACATCTTTTCCATCCCCCAATTCCGCAGTTGCAAAATCCACACACTTTCCTTGCTACAGAGCGAGCACATGACTCGCATCACCTGAAAAAAGTGTTTCTTCACCAGAAAGCTGTATTTTACAAAATCCCTGAAGTGCCCCAAGGGGACTAGTAAACCACCCTCTCGGGCAGGTGATACCCTCCCTGCACAGACAAAGTGGCAGAGGCCCAAAATTCCTGTACATCCCCACAGCGAGGACTAGCACAAGAAGGGCACATACCTGGTCCCAGAGCTTCCAGGGGCAACTTCTTGTGATAATATGGTATTTCTCCCTTAAATCCAACACGCACCCAGAGCCCTAAGTGCCTAAATGAGTAAATTACATCAGAAATGCCAGACGCAGAGCCTCATCACCTCCCATTTGACACCACTGCACAGGATCAAATCATTCCCACAGCGAACTGGGAGCAAGAGGGAAACAGGAGAAACAACAAGCCCAGAAGAATCACCTGGCTCGGGTCCAGGTAACACCAGGGCTCAGGAAGCAAATTTCTAATAATCAAGGCTTGCTGCCTGGTTAAACATACCATCTATGCAGCACTGCTGCTATTAATAAATGTAAGACTCTTTATTACTGTAGAAGACTTTCTGTAGCATCAGAAACTCAGCTCTCTCTATTCCCTGCCCTCTTCATATACTTCAAGAGTATTGGGGAGGGTAGGGAAGAAGAGGGAAAAAAAAAAAAAGAAAACAAAAAAGGAAAATAAAAAGAGAGAGAGCATGCAAGGTAAGTGAACCATGCAATAAAAAAATGTTGAAATTGGCTCAGGCATCTCCTGATAAGATCATCAGAGTTGAGAAAGAACTGCAGCTCTACTGGTGAGAAATCCAACCATTGACAAAACGCATCCACTCAGGGGGAAAAAAAAAAAGTTAAACAGACACTTAAACACACATAGCACATGCTAAAAATGCCAGTTCTTTGAACACTGAAGCCCAGAGCACTTCTGTCTTAATAAAATTCTGATCCCAGGAGCCAAGGCTTGCACTCTCGGTACCAACAGTCCCCTCCACAGATTCATACAAACCAACACTCAACGTACATGGATCTCACACACTAAGAGTGTGAATCTGGAAGCAAATTTGCCTCTGTAGCTACAAAATAAGTCTGGCTCACACATCCCCACACCACCTCATCCCATGGAGTTCAGCCTGGAGCTGCAATACCACTGTGAGGGTATCCTCAAGCTGCTATTAGCAATTTTACTGTAGACTAAAACTACTCATTCAGGGGTCTGCAGAGTACCTGGGCAATAATCACCTGCTTGATCCATCCTTGCATGCAAATCCTTAGCCCTGAAGTACCTTGCAGACACCAATTATCTGTGTTCCATGAATGTTAGGCTGACTATAGCAGCAGGGTAACATTTTAGGGAACACTTACTGCCTCCTTTTGACAGCCCTTCTAAAGCTTCATCTGTCTGTTCACATAGCAAAGTGCTTCATGATTCAAAAATCATGTCAGCCTGTGAGCATCCTCCAGCAGGTAAGGCCCTCCCTACCCGACTGAAGCTCAGTCTGGTGAACAGGGAAGCCTGGCACCCAGTACCAGCCTGAAGCAACGTCAGCACTTTCAGCAGCAGCACACACAACTCCTCACCGCTGCCTGGCAGGCATACCAAACTTCTTCCACAGAGCTGAAATCCAAGAGTAGCCCCCATACAACCTCTCCCTGTCTCTTTTCTCCACAGCCCTTGTGCAGCACAGAGCAAAACTCGTGGTGACAGTGAGCTCTGTGCAATGACACCACCCCTTGTGTGTCCTGCAGAACACAGTGACACCCAGCTCCAGAGAAGGACCTTTGCATTCTCTGCTGACAGCTCTTATGTCCCCCAGGCTCGGCTCTCCCTAGACTTGGCACTCTGCAGCCACCAGTTTTCCCCACAGTGCTTGCAACCAGTACGTGACATATTAGCAAGGGAACAGCCAGTCTCCAAAAACTGAAGGAAACCATTCCCAATTCTTAATGAAAACCCAGGCAGTAATGAAACTCTCCAAAGACGACTCCTGCACTTTAAATCCAGCAACAAACCAGTAGGAAATGCCTTTGGAACCAAGGTGACTCCACTCTCTGACCTGCTGTCCTTGCATCCAGAAGCTGCACGGGCCTTTTTCAAAAGCTGGAGTGGCTTCAGACAGCTGCAGTTAGCTACGAGCTAGGGAACCTGACCATACTTACACATCTACCGTGGTGCCCGCAGTTCTAAAAAAAGATCAAACCAGAGTTCACCAGGAGGCTGCTCTAGCTTGAAATAGGTCACTGAGTGCTGGGAACTGTGGTTTCAGCAACACACGATTTGGGAGCTCAATGGCAGCAGCTACTCCCTCTTCTGCTCAAGGCAAGCCCATTGCCACAGCCTTAACTCCCTCAGAAGTTGCCCCCTGCCACCTGCGGGGATCTTCCGAGAGAGTGTACTCCCTGCCAAGCCCAGCTACGCTCCATCACTCCTCCCGCACCACTTCATCTGCTCTGGAAACGCTCAGTGCTTCCTTTTGTCAGTACTTGTCTGTCAGGTAGGCAGTTCTGCCAAGAACCTTAAAGCAGCTGCAGAGCTCTCTGCAGTTGCACATGCAAAGCCTCTTAAGAAATAGCCAGAAGGTTTTGCCTAATGTAAGAGCGTAAACAAACTTGTTACATGCTAATCACCAGGTAGGCCACACACCCTTCCCCTCCCCCAGCCCCTGAATCTGCTAAAAGGACAGGAAATATAATCGTGGTCACATACTTTTGCTTCCTCGTTGATGTCCCAAGTGAAGGATATGGCGTTGTAAGCAATCTCCTCAATGTTACTGATGGTGTTGAAGCTCTCCTTGTAGTCAGCTGTTAGAAAGAAGGACACATAAGGGAGAGGAAGAGGCCATACCATCTGGAGTCCCTAATCACACAAAACAGCCAGAAACTGCAACTCCTCAGCAACTCTTTGGGGGCAAAGGAAGCTGAACTGTACTTAAGAATGGAAATGGTTCTCATACAAAAACAAAAAAAAACAAACAGAAGGAAGGAGGAAAGCAGAAATTCCAAACTAGAAACTCCAGTGAGAAAGGCAGACATCCCAAATATCGCATGTCCTGTGCCATAACCTGCTAGGTGCAGGGAAACTCTACCCTCTACAGCAAGGGGATAAGCTCTCAATAAAACTCCTTCAATAACAAACAGAGATTTGCATGCGCGTCTGCTTTAAGTGCCAAGTGATTAATCCCTGCTTTTATTCACAGAAGGAAGGGACGAGGAGTACAACCCAGCCTTCAGCCAGAGAAGGCTGGAAGCCAGCCAGCCCCAGCCTTGTCTGGAGGCAAGTGGAAATTTGCAGTGTTTTCTTTTTTTACACGTACCAAAGACCAGTTGTGAGCAAAGCTGTGGGAAGAAGGATCATTAATGTCGAGGTATTTCTACGAGGATCTTGTCCTTTGAAGAAACACAGTATTTAGGACAGCCACAGAGTCTATAAGCTGCGATTTAGCTACAGGCACCAGGATATGCCAAAGCAACTACAGTTGGGTGTGTGTGTGTGGGTGTGTGTGTGTGTGTGTTAGATCTCCCGATGCAAAACCCTAAACTCAGCGTGCTCACCAACAAAAACCCTCCAAAAAAAATCAGCCTCTTTAAGGAGTCCTAAAAACTACAGTATTAGCTCCAAGCAATCAACAGCTTTCTCTAGGCTTTCAGCAAAGCTATGTGTAGCAGAGTATGATCTAAAGGTTCCTTAAAATAACAAAGCTTTAGCAGAAAACCAAACCTTGCCAAGGAATTAAGTTTGGAGTTTGACATCAGCAACGAGAGTGTTCCTTACCTATGTCAATGCATCTTTGTTTGGCTGTGTGCTGTCTTGAGTGCCAGTATTTCCAGTGCCTGAGCTGATCTTCCCTTGTTTTGTCTTCAGCAAACACGACCATGATGACACTCTGAAAGGACAGGGGGAGGGGCAAGCTTAAAAAACAAAAACACACCAAAAAACCCCACAAACATGCAAAAGAGAAAAGGCCAGAGTACATTTGTTTTGAAGTTCTTGTTGGTATCAGGTTTTCTGCTTCAGGCTTTCCAACTTGACTCACTGCAGTATAGCTGGCACACGGCTGCCAAGCAGGAAGGCAGACAGCAGCGCTTTCTGGGTCATAAACAGAGATGAGCAGAACTGCTCTCCTAACTGGAGTTCAAGGATCTCATTGCAGGTGTTGCATCACCTTTATACAAGTGCTGACACCACTTCTTAACAGACTGAGCCAGGATGGGCTGGTCTGGAAGTAGGTGGACAGCAAAGGAACGAACACTGACGTAAGAGAGCGGGTAAGCTGGCCTTAGTGCTGATGCTCTGGTTTAGATTACTGCACTTTGGGAGAGTTCAAGGCTACCATTGTACACACCCTCTTTCCCAAGAAGCCACAAGAGCTGCCACTCACTCGGACTTTACTGATGGGGTGATGGATTCCTTCACTGCTGCTGACTTCTTTCAGCGTGATCGGGTAAAATTGACCTTTGTTCAGGTAAGTCATCGTGCTGTCCCCTGGCTTCTGTCGAAGGGACTTGGAGGCTTCCAGAGTGTATTCAAAGTTATTCCTACGGAGCGAAGAGGGTAGTGATTGCTAAGGCATTTTCCTGGAAAGCCGATTAAACGATCCACATTTAATTTGGAGAAATTCCAAAGTCGTTAGTTGACTCACTAAGCCATCAACAGGCAAGGAAGTTGGAAAACAGGATGAGCCCCTTTTTCAACCATTTCCTTCATGAATGAACATTTAAGAGAAGTTCTTGGCAAGCTAAATCCCAAGACACATCAGCAGGCAAGACTGGAAGCTCCCTATTCAGGCTGAGAGCAGCAAGCTGCTGTCATGGAACAGAAAAGTATCTATTAGCAATTAAATTAAATGCACAAGCTCATAAGGCATTCAGCGGCCATGGTCTTCTCCTCCTCCCTCTTGGTCAACTGCAACTAACCGAACAACTAGTTAATTCCCCTCAGAGTTCAGATGAGTTTCATACGTCCTATTTCTGCTGTAGATTTCCAGCAGAAAGAGTGCAAGGCGAGCAGGGCAGGGAGAGGGACACAGCTGGAAGCCAACTTCAAGACCACTGCAGAGCTGACAGAGAGCACTGCATCGTCCCATGCGACAGGGAGTTGGTACAAGGACAGCAACTGAAACTGGGTGGTATTTCCAACCCTGTAGGCAGTTTTCCTTAAAGACACAGGTAGGATTTTTAACTATGAAATTCAAATGAGCAGACACTGTTGTGGTTTTGAGATCCGCAGCCCCCCCAGTGCCTAAGAGAGACTCAGTGCAGAAGGGAATGAGCTGTACTGCTTGCTCACACACAGCTAAGAGAATGGAAGGATACAGGCAAACAGGGGCCTTAAAGCATTACCCAGAAATGCTGTCAAAAACATAATCTTCTGAATTCATGTTGGCCATCCGGAGATTCAGTTCAGTAGGAAAGAAAACCTGGGGTAGACACAAAACAAAGCAACACAACAATTAACACAACAGCAACAAGAAAAGTCAAGATTAAACAGATGCTTGTTACCACAGAACTTCTGGCAGGCAAACTGATCATCAGATAACAACTGATTTTTGGTCTGTGCAAACAGGACACTTGAACAGGGTTTTAAACCAAAACTCTTGGGTGTCAACTAAGCACAGTATCTCACAAGCTTTCTGAGTCAGCTTAGGGCAACATTTTAAAGCTTTCCCAAATCTCAAAGAAAGGGCATAGCTACATAGTTCCTTGAGATCTGGCTTAAAAATCAAAACATGGTTACTGTTGCCTTTAGTTGGCGCCATAAAACAAAAACCCACAGATTTTCATCCAGGTTTAACACTCATTTAAGGCCCCTAAATAAACCGATTGTTTTTAACTGGCACACACCACGCCTAGAAACTGGCAGTAAGGAAGCTTACAGGCAGGCACTTCACTTCAGTGCCTGCAAAGGCACTGCAGAGTGCTGAACTCTTGCAAAACTTGGCCCGATGCTGTGGATCAAGGTAACTATTGCCACACTCTCCAAGCCAAAGCCTGTGTCGCTGGTAAGATTAGTCATTTGCTTTTGATAATGATTTCATGTTGTGAAGGTTTTATTTACTAAGTAACACTTATGCATCTTTCTGTGAAAGCCTTCGATTCCTAAATCACTGGACAGATTTCTGGCTCATGTAAGAAGAACAAGTAAAGATGGAACTGGATCTCTCCACCCAGATCAAGACTCGTGCACACACACACACACACACAGAGCAACTGCCTCTCTTGGTACCTCTTGCACGCCCTCCTTGAAAGTCTCTGAGAAGGTGGAGTCCGGCGTTCTCCTCTGGGAGTTTTGAGGCTGGGTGTTGGAACTGAACTGGTCGGGATTGAGGTTCCTGTCGAAGACCACCACCCGCTCAGGGGGCTCGGGGTGGTAGACGCTCGGCGGGATGCCCACTGCAAAGCCGTGGGGCTGTGTCTCCGTTTTGATGGAATGGGTGGGCATAGTGGCAATTGAAACAGTGACCGTTGTGTCAGGGGTTGTAAGGTGGCCTCTCTTGTCCATGCCCATCTGGGGTGTGTGAGGAAGGACAATATTGAAAGGCACATTTTTCAGAACCTGGACTCTGTTTTCTCCAGCAGAAATAAGCGACTGTTCCGTTACATTTGGGATGCTGTTCCTTTAAAGGACAAAGAAAAAAAATCATTCATAAATTAACAGCTCATTTTCTCCTTGAAAAAGAGCTAGAAAGACTTCAGCCTTCTGGGACAAGGACAGCTGACACCAACTCTTGTTGCAGAACAGCTCAATTCTAACCTGAAAAGCTGAGAAACTCATTCAAAAAAAAAAAACCACCAACCTCACCCACTCCTACCAACCCCACCTTGGAGATGAATTACCCTGGAGCAAAGGGTGAGGGTTCACAGCTGAGATGCTCAATGCTTGAAAAAAAGCAATCCAAAACTAAGCACTTTGAGGCCTTTCCCACCACGCACCAGCACACACAGGCTCCATTAAACTCATCTTTGGCAGATGGAGAAGGACTGAGAGCAAGGTTGCTGCTCCTCTGCCCTGGGACTGTGCACCACCCGGGAAGCACTAATAGGGAAATTACACCCCTCTTTCATGCACAAAGCCCCAAGAAAATCCACACCGAGACTCCCGGGAGTGGTTTGCATAACTTCCCACTCTCCACCCCACCACACTCATTTCTGCCAGGACACATGGAGATCTGTGGCTGAGCTGACCTCACTGCTAGTAGCCACTAGTCAGCCTGCCCTCCCTTTCTCTCTCCCCACAACATGGTCCTGCCCTCTCCTTTGCACCAATTCTGATGCTCTCCTGTCCCCTTGGTGAGCCAGTTTGGCTTGTTCCACTGGCAGAAAACTAGCCACTTCTTTTTTTTCTTGCTAGGTTATGGGTCAGTGGAAGACCAGAGCTGGTAAGAGGGGCGCTGTGGGAACTAGACTGGTCTTCTCAACGAGTTGTTCAATTGGCTCAGTCAGACCACAGAAACCTCACCTTGAGCCCTTAAAGCCTTCTAGTCTGTCCAAAGGAAGAGGATGGTAGGAGTGGAAGTCTGGCTTGAATGAACCCCACATTCGTAATATTTACTTAATCAGTATCATCTTCTGCTTGGGAGGCATAAGAAAGGGAAGGCAGGAAGAGGGAAGAAAGGAGTTCCAGAGGATACAAAAGAAGTCCACAAACAATACAAAACCAAATCACAAGTACTTTGAAGTCCTTCCCTATCAGTCCATGCATAAAGAAGCAATACTGCTAGTGCCTGAGAACAAAATCAGCAGTGAGCAACTGAGGCAACCACATGCAAAAATAAAAGGGTCACCAGTCACCTCCACAGCCTTGGGAAGGGGTGCCTGTGCTATCAGGCTGTGCCTAGTGTTAACAAGAGAAGCTGTTGCTACACCGTCTGTATGACTGTACACATTTGGGGCACAGAGTAAAAGCAAACAATTTCTCTCTTCCAGCACAACACCGTAGTGCAGCATGCTTCAGTGGCTTTGGTGGTCTAGGAGGGAAGGATGATAAGTAGACATGCAATAATAGAAACTAATACCTTTTGCTATGGTCTTGGTCAGGATGTTCTACCTCTGGTTTAGCTGTAGAAGATCTCCTCTCCCTTGGAACCTGGGAAATACAAGACATGCTGTAATTACATTCTTCCTCCCATACAAAAAAAAAAAAAAATTAGCTCCTCAAAACACAGTCATTTGGTCAAATTAAGAAAGCAGCACTTTCTGATACCAGTCAGTCTTAGCATTACAGTTTGCCCAGTGTTCACAGTGCTTTGGGATGCCAGGCCCACTCCAGATGATGCCCCACAGATTCCCCTGTAGCTGACCCAGCCTGCTGTGCCAGCCCTGAGCTCCTACCAGCGCCAGGCAGTGGGAAAACCAGTGCCGAAAACTGGCCAGCCCTGGCTGAAGCACCAGCACTGGGGTGAGCAGGGCCAAGATAAGAGCACTCAAGGCTTGTGCTGGTGGTGCAGGTGTTCTCCTCTGCAGGCTGGATGAGCTCAAGGCCTGTGAAAAGATGCTGCTCCACAGCCCCTGGCCCAAGAACACATGCTCTCTAGGCCACTTCCTCAAAGACCACTCAAGGCTTTCCTTTTTCCTCAGAGACCAGGGGATTCCGGGAGGACCAGGTCCAATAAGTGTACTGGGATACTACAGCTCATTTTTGTTCATGGCTACATACAACACACAATGGCCCAAATGGTATTCTATCTTTTATAAACAAAAGGTAACCACCAGTGCTCTAAATTTAAGACAGCTCAATACTGCTTCTCGTATTTTATGCCACGGACAGGATTTGCCCTGAAAACACCACATACCACAACATGGATCACAAAAGCCACCATGTCCACACACAGACACATGTCATCTTCCTGCACCCTGCAAGGCCAAGGCATACAGAAGATGAACTCTCCAAACCATGGCAACTCAGTTCACTGGAGCACACAGCCAGCACCCCGAACGGCTCTCACCATCGCTGGCACAAGCGCACAGTGCTCAGGTCCCCTTGATGGTGCAGCAAGTCCACACAAGCTCCTCTGCAAACCCACACGTGGTGCCCAGGAATTTTGTTACCCTCAACATACCTCCTGAATGAGGAAAGCAAACATCTTCTGGTGTAAAAAGGAGTGAACTCCCACCACTTTCCTTCACTGAAGCCTGTTCAGATACTGTCCACGTTTGCCAGCCTGGGTACATCCTGGGGAACCACGGCTTTACTGCTAAATTGAAGGCTGATGGCATACTTGGGAGAACAGCCTCTGTCTAAAACCTAAGTCCTGGCTCTTCCACATAACCTGGAATCTCCAATAATTCCAGAATTGTTGGATTTTCCATGGTAACCAGCAAAACTTGGAGAACTTCCAGCTGGAGACTGCTAGGAGGCCAATATTAACTAGTCACTGAAAAACAAGGGCTTTCCAAGCTGCATTTGGCCAACGCTCCTAAACTCTAGACTTTCATCAAAAATTTGTTTCCCATAAGGCCTTATTAATCACAGCTGAGCTACTACGGTAGCCCATTAGTCAAATGGAAGAAAACTCAAGTTGTTTGGGTTTGTTGGGTTTTTCTGACATGAAAGTGATCTCATCGGCTGTCTTTAATATTGCAGAGAAGGCATATTAAAAATGCCTAGACATCGTTCCTCTGGCATTACTTCATAACCGCCCTCAATAAATCTTTCAACCTCTAACCATTTTGCTTCACCCAAGTGTGCAGCATACCTGTTCTTCCACTGATTTTTCTAAATACCCACTGATACCCAAACATAAGAGGAAACCCCGAATTAGACATTAATGTACAGTAAATCCCTTCTGCTTTGCCAAGCGTGAAGAATAAACATCAATGTTGTCTTTGCAATCTAAAGGTTTAGAAATGAAAATTGATTTTGTAGATTAAAATCATTCTGGTGAAAGTGTTGGTATTTTTTTTTTTCAAAAGCATAGCAAGCACGGGCACAAAGCGGAAAGCCAGTTTTCTCACAAAATTAGCTGAATAACATCCACATCAGTGAGTCTGTGGCATTTTGCCTTGTGTGTGGAGTGTTAATCTCCATATTAAGCATTACAAGAATATTTTGATATGTAAGACATGTTCAACTCTTAAAAGGGCGGGCAAGGATTCTGTATGCACAAAGCAACCTCTCCTTGTGCTTGAAGAACAAACCCAGGCTGACAATTGCACTCACTGCTGTTAAAAGACACTAACCAAAGTGTCAGGCACGCCAGCCAAGTCAGCCTCCTGGCCTCTCTGCACGCTCAGCAAAGAAAAAACAGGCATCTCCACCTGGTGAGCCAGGCCACCATAACGCAGGCGTCTACCACGAGCAGGACACCTCCCTGCCTGCAAATGCCTGCTGGTCTCCACTGGCTTGGACATGGACTGGAGATAACTACCCTGGCTTAGACTTCTGGTATTTAGGAAAGAAAGTTTAGCATGATGTATCCCATGCAAACCAGGAGGTTATGTGTTTGACT
Source organism: Tyto alba (assembly GCF_018691265.1). NCBI lineage: Eukaryota > Metazoa > Chordata > Aves > Strigiformes > Tytonidae > Tyto > Tyto alba. Next base: position 34,277,400 of record NW_024881316.1, on the reverse strand, counting down.
GTGATCAATTCACCTGTGAGCATCTAGGAAGGTGTATGTCTCTGAAAAGACCATGAACATTGGGGAAGACAACTGCAGTTGTCAAAGAATTAAACTACGGCAGCTGAAGCTCACTGAAGATTAGAGGGATGTGGACAAACTCCTTCAGGTGGACATTTCCAACCCCAACACCACCAAAAATCTGTAGTTATAGCTTAGTATCAACTGATACTAAGGTAGCACATCAAAGCCCCAGCAAAAGCAAACACTTCCATCGGAATAGGGATCACGTGAGCAAAAGGAGAAAAGGATCTTTCTCCCTGCGTATTTACATTCAGATAGGGCCATGTTCCCAAAGTCTAATTCGTCATGACTATTTCTATAATACATTGCCTACTGCAGAACCTGGAGCTGACAGGCAAAGTGCTACTGAAGCTTTTGACCCATTACATTAAGATCCAGGGGCTCTTATTTTACTAAGCTAAAAATAAAACAATTTTCAGAAAAAGGGACATGGATCTTTTTTCCATTTAAAAAAAAAAATCACACAGTTGAAGTCCTTATGTTCTATTCATAGCTTCTGTAAAATCCTCTAGCAAATGACACCTTTTCCACAGGTGGAACAAGAGCTCTGCTAGCTGCCAGAGCGCACCCACGCCAATCTACCTTGTAATAATCATACAGCAGTCCGAGGGCAGCTGCGCTGTCTTCATCACCATTGATGCTCATCATAGCTTTGGTAGCTGCTGTAAGGGGATTTTCAAGAAAGGTTTTCCAGGCCTCATCTTCACTGGTGTAAGGACGTCTCTGAGAGTAGAGAGAGTCATTCTGAAGAACCAACACGGGTCTTTTACTTGAATCGTAAAAAAAAAAAAGAAATAAAAAAGCCACCTGTTAGAACACATGAAAAACATTCCTGAAGTTCTTCAAAATTAGCTGCCCCAGTTTCACAGGGTTCATATTCTGATTCAGTGTACTGCAAGGATTAGTCAACATAAAAAACCCAGAACCCTAATTCTGATCTCACTCACGCTCTGTGTAAATCAGGATTAATTTGACCAATCTCAGCTGGATTACACCAGCCTACATAAAAAGGCAAAGCCTTTTAAGAGCACAACTGACCTCCTCAAACTCTGAATCCAACTCAGAGTTACACACAGAAACTAGCCTACCACCTCCAAAACCTCTAGCACATCCTATGTAATACTACCAAGCCACAACCTGCTCCAGTTCCCACATGAAACCAGTAAATGTGAATTAACAAAACATTTACTTCCCCCAGAGCTTTCAGAAGGTGTCTTTGCTCTCAGAGTATATCTGGAAACACCACCGAGAAGCTGCCGATTAGTTATGAACTATACAGGCAAATTGGTCAAAGGGACCTCAAACCAATTGGCAGTGAATTTTTCTCACAAAGGGAAGCCAAAAGACTTACTGCCTGGTTACTGCTGAAATAACTCATGACAATAGTTTGAAACACCCTCAACAGATGACTGGGGGGGGGGAAAAAAAAAAAAGAAAGAAAAACTGGAGTTCTTCCTTTTATGCTGTAATATATAAAAAATATCTATCTATTCTGAACATTTTGAGATTGCTGGAAACAAAAAAGCTCCAAGATGACTTGGACCTTCTGCCCACAGGCAAAAGTGGGACATCTGCAGAAAATGCTGTGCTACTAGCTTAGACAATATATTTTGGGTCTATTGGTAAAACACATGCTCCCTCTTCCAAATCACTTCAAGCTAATGTTGTTTAAATCTGACTTTTAATCCAGTTCAAACAGGTTTTCTTCCAGTGCAAGCGTAACACTAGTTTATTGCAGACCAGTACGGAGAGAAGGGAGACTATTTCCTTAAATAATCCCAAACTTTGCATTTCTTAATGAATTGGTAAAAGTTTAACATAACTAATTATTTTAAAACCCAATCTCCACAAAAGGCTGTTCCCTACCACCATCATACCCCTTCCCCAGTAGCTAATCATTCTTTTAATCTATTTACCCAGATGCATTCAGAGATTGAAATATACTACAAAAAGTTGCGAAATAGAAAGTTGTGAAATACCCTAATCACTATAATCAGCTTAACAGTATCCTACATTTATCACCATCTTCTACCAAAAAGGCTGAAAAGCACTTTGCTAATTCAGCCTTCGATCCTTTATCAGTTACACAAAGAGTCCCAATGAGCTTCAGTGGGACAGTTTGGCTGAGTTGAAGACACTCAAAGCGAGTGGGAGTTTCCAGGACTTGTAAGAGCACTTTGTGGCTATAAATCAGTATTATATAGTTTGATAAAAGCAAACAACAACGGAAAAAAGAGACAAGCTCTTGCACCAAGCCCTTTCTTTAGGTCTTCATACGTATTTTGTGTACACACTGACTCAGATACCAAAATGCAGTGTACTAAAACGCAGATACTCCTGGGATCGAGGACATCCACTTTCTATCAAGGACTGCACAGCAAAAGATAAAGCGAAATTTTCTTCAGGGACATAGTACAAGCTCCTATTCTTATACAATGTGATAAGAGAAACCTCGAATATCCATAACAAATGGGTAAATCCTCCCATTAAAGTCACTCCTAAAGAAAAAGGCAACTGAAGTAACCTCGGTGCAGGTCACTCGATCCATCCAAGCTGAAGGGCTAAATCAGCCTTGCTGGAACTCACAAGACCACTAAGCTGATTCCCGCCAGCAACACAACGCTCACGTGGGAAGAGAGAACCAAGAGAGAATCAAAAATACTGAGAACTAAAGCAGCCACCAACCAGAAACTTGGCAAATGCAAACCCGACTATTTTTGTGCAATTTCTTTGTCATTGCAACACCTAAATGTAACGCACATTGCCCTACAGGTAACTAACTCTCCCCAAAAGCAGCATAGAAAGAATTATCTGCAGAATTATCAAGAGGAAAACAGGATTTGGCAGTAACTCAATCCCTTAACAGAACTACAGCTTCTTTCAGGAAAATGAGAACATATTAGTAAGAGAAGGAAAACATTTATTTTTCTCAAGTTTTAGGTTTCAAGATTACTGGCACGTGAATCTGCTCACAAAGCAGCAGACATGGCCAGCAAAGGCTGGAAGTAAGTTTCCTACTGCACTTCCAACGATTTCTGAATTTTGTTTTCTAAGTGACCAAAGTAGGAGCAGAAGAGTATTACAAAAAGCAGATACGCCCTCTTTGCTTGTGAGGATCCCACAACCTACCATGTTCTGTGTTCAGATCATTGAAACTATTCCTGCTTACTTATTTCACCGATCCAAAACCCACCCTTTCTTTCCCTCACCACGCAATTTATCTGGAGACGTTAGGAGATCCTCAGCCACACTGCACTTTATAGCTGGTCTTGCACAGAGAACACCTTTAGCGATGAGGCAGCAGAGAAGATTTCTTTCACGGACTTCTACGTGCCAGAAAAGTGCACGTACCTGTATTGTTACGGCCTCATTTATTAAGCATCATGAGAAGTAAACATACGTTATGAAAAATTGCTAATCACGGAGTGAAGCCAGTGAGCTGTGCCATTAGAGTCCTCTTTCTAGAAAGTGATATGTTAAAAAACAAAAACAACACAACCTTTGGTAAAAACCCTGTGCTTGCCCTAGGAAATGAGTGCATTTGAGTCACCGATCATTCGGAACACAGTAATTTGATAGTCGGTTCTTCAAATCACCTCAGAGTTGCCCCGTTTTCTATCCGCTTACGGCGTCCACAGCCCCCGCCTCCAGACAGACACGGTGACAAGCGTAGAGATAAACCCGAGTCGTTAAACGCGGCCGGGGATCCGGTTTGAAGAAGACGCCTCGGCATCCAACACCGTGAAGTTACAGAAAACGCGCCTTAAGCTCGGTTTTAACCCCCTCCACACCCGCCTTCGCGCAGCAAGGAGGTGGCTGCAGCCGGGCTCACCGAGAGCCCCCTCGGCGGGGCGGGGTGCGCGCCGGCCGACCCCCCTTTACCTGCCGAAATCCACCTTGCCGGAGGGGTGCGCCTCGTAGAAGTCCATGGGGGCCGCTCCCGCCGCCGCCGGGCAGCGGCTCGGGGCTCCGGCGGGGGGGGGTGGGGGGGACGGGGACAGCCGGGCGCTCCGGCTCCGCCCGCCTCCCTCAGCCCCCGGCAGAAGGGGCAGCTCGGCGCTGCGGCGGCGCCCGCTCCTCCCGACGGCGCGGCCGGTTCCCCGCCGCCGCCCGCATTTAAGGCGCGGCGCGGCGGGGCGGGGGGCGGACGGCGGCGGCGCTGACCCACGCCTCGCCGCAGGTGTCGGGTTTCAAAGCCGGCCCTGCCTCGCCGCTCGCTTCGCGGGGCGGGGTGGCCGCCGGGGTCGACCCGCTGCGCCGCTGGGCTTTTCCCCCCCCCCCCCCCCCAACTCCCCCCCCCCCCCCCCCCCAACTCCAACCCCCCCCCCCCCAACTCCCCCCCCCCGCCATTTCGCACCGCCCCGCTGCAGCCTCCAGCGACTCCTCCGAGAAGATGGAGGGGGGCGGGTCCGCGGGGAGAGCGCGGCCCCACACAGGAGAGCGGGTCGCGGGCGGCGAGCCCCTCTCGCTGCATTCCCCCCCACCACCATCACCACCACCCAGAGGGGCGGCAACACCGGTCAGACCGGACGCCGTCTCTTCTTCCCCCCCCCCCCCCCCCCCCGGCTCACTCACTTGTCGTAGTCTTGTGTCATGTCTGGCGGAGGCAGCGGGCGGCAGAACTGGCCCGGCTGGTCGGGAGGGTGAGGCGGGGGCGAGCGGAGAGAGCAGCGCGCAGCCCGCCGCTCCGACGGGTTTTGTCGGCTTTTCTCGCCCGCTCAGGTGGCTGCCGCCGCCGCAGGTGGACGGGAGCCGCGCGGCGCCTCCCATTGGCCGCCGCGGGCCGCGGGGCGGAGCCGCCGCGCCCCCATTGGGCGGCCGGGCGGGGAGGGGCGGTGCCGGCGCCCGTGCGGGGCTCGGCCGTGGCGGAGGCGGCGCTGAGGCGCCCCAGGGGCCCCGGGCAGCGGCGGCCGCTTCCGTGCGAACGCGGGGCACCGCGCAAGTGACGGACGGGTAAAACTGCGCGGTGCAAGGCCTCCCGGGGGCCCGGCGCCCCGCCGCCGCTCCCACCAGCCGCTTTCCTGAGGGGAAAAAAAAACCTTCCCCGCCGGTTTCATCTCGCCCCCTTACGTACGGCGTCCCCGGGGGGGCTGAGGCGCCGGCACCGCCGCTGCACCGGAGTCCCCGGCGCTCTTCTCCCGGCCGCGGTGCGTAAGGGCTCCCGGCCAAGGCCCGGGGCCGCGGTCGAGAGTCCGTCGCCTCACGGGCCCCCGGCCTTGGGCCGGGACTCGCCGTCGGGTTCGCGGGAAGCGCCTCGCCGTCTTCCCCGGGCTCAAAACGCGTTTCCCTTCTTCCTCTCCCGGCCCGTATAACCTTATCTCTTTTTCCTGTACAAGCCCCGCGTTTAGGAAGTCTAAACCCGATTTAATTTGCACCAGGACTTCGCCCGACTGCCAAAGCGCAGTGGATCCTGGTGTCGTTAACGTGCCTCCTGGGGTGAACCCGGGTTTGGGGAGAAAGGGGGGGGCATACGATGGAGTTACTGCAAGAAATTCATCTAAATCCTCAACGTTACAAATACATCAGATACAGCCAGAGTGGCGTGCATGAATTTAAATCACAGAGATCTTAAGTCTCTCCTTGAGAAATAAGGGTGCGAGGTTGCTTGTTTAAGTATCAAGCTGAATCAAACCAATATAGCAACAATGCTATCTATCATGTGTCAAGATGCTTCAGATAGCTACTGTAATTTAAAAGTATGCGCACTAATAAGAGGTCTCTCCTTCCAGGTCAAAATCTCTTCCCTATTTGTACAGGATATACTCCAATGCAAAATTATAGAAGGGCAATTCAAGCAGCCAACTGAAGGAAATATGAAACTAAAGGGAACAAACTTTCTTTAAGGGTCTAATCCTGGAAGTTGCTTAATATCCTCTGACTGGATCACAACTAGTGTTCTAGAAACAAAATGCTTTGTTTGGTTCTGCAAACATTGCCACTTCGATGGCAAAAAATAAATATCATTACTGAAGAAGGATCTTGCTCTACAAAGTGATATGAACTGATGTAAACAGTTCCTTGTGACATGCAATAAAAAGTATTCTATATTTTTAACCTATTTTAAAAATCTAGTTTGAGATTATATCAAAGAAAATTTCCTGTTTGCTCTCACATATGAAAAAGATACTGTCATCTGAGTAAGATGTTAGAAAGTTACATTTTTCCAAACAGGTATAACTCGCTTTGTATCGGAAACAAATTACAAAATCAGCTCAAAATTGCAAGTACTGGGAAGGACTGCTAACTTTCTCAGGTGTTATTCACTCCTCGTGCTCCCTGCTTCTGCTCGTGCATACTTTTCATTAACAATAAAATATAATACTACCCTGTAGCTGTAAGTGACCCAGATGCAGTCACATGTTTACATTGCGCCCGAATTGCTAAAATCCTAGTAGTGTGCCATGCTTGGTATTTCTACTTAACTAGAATTCACCGTGATTTTATTCCAAATAAATCAAAGCTGTTGCCTCTGCAAAAGGGATGGCTTTTCTCAGCAGCCTGCTCCACCGATGAAAACTTTGTTATCAACACAGCAATCGCTTCCACATTCAGGAGACAATGATATAAACACCGGATTGTGACACCGCTGACTTAATCTGCCGGTCACAATCTAGACTCTGTAACACCACTTGTAGGTGTATTTCTGTGATGTCACTACCTGGGTTGCATCATTGCTGAATAAAATCAGGCAAGAAGCACAAAGGGATTTAGCAGAGCTCTGGCTTGGGCATGAAGCCATGCCAGACCGATGCGGCAGCGCCCTGGCAGGGCTTCCCTTGCCCTGCGCTGACTGGCGTTCCCTCCAACTTCTTCCCTCGCTCAGCCCTTTCACCTCGATCTCACTGCTCTCCTCCACCTCTCATACCCTCCCCTTTGCCTTTCCCTCTGCCTCGGTCCTGCCTTCAGCATTCTCCTTCCCTTCTTCATTTCCTTTTAAATGAATCCCACTCGAAACACGCGAGGAACCCCACCAAACTCTCACGCCAGTTGCAACCATCTGGCCGAGCACTGTCTCAACACGCTCACACTTCTTCCTCGTCTGTCTTTTGACATCACTATCTAGAGAAACTGGGAATTATTCTGGACAAGGACTAGCTACTGTTAGGGCTTACCTAACAAATAAGGTTTTAAAATCTCACACCTGATAATTATCAGGTACAGGCACTGGCCATTCACACCTGTGCAATAAACAAACAAGTTGCATCAAGTTTGTAACAGTATTTTTGATTTCACAAAACACGTCAGGGAATCAAAACAAGATACTTTCTACTTAACCTGAGCCCTGAAGACGCGAGGGCCAGGCTGCAGAGCCGGCCGTAAAGAGCAGTGAATCTTCTCTCCATCACACCACACACCAGGAAAGATTTGCTTTTCTGCGGCAGGGCTGTGGTCACTAATGATAGAGCCAGAAAAGTAAGCCTGAAGCTGATCAGTGACCCCCACAGAATAAGCCTGAAGGCATCAAAGGGCTGGGGAAAAAAAAAAAAAAAAAAAAAAAAAAAAGAGAGAAAAGCCCAGGCAGAGGTTCATGAACTCACTAGGAAGTGAGGTGAAAGCTGGCACAGCGGAGAGAAATAGAAAGACAAGTGACAGTGGAAAGGGAAGCTGGAAATGCCTCGTAGGAAAGAAAAGATGGAAAAAGCTGAGGGGAAGAAGGGGTAAAGAAATAAATGAAAGCACGATGTGTGAAATATGGAACATGAAATTTAAAGAAACAGTTTTCACTTCAGTCATATGCAATCTTGCAGGCATTCCTTAAAGATTCCCCCTTCCAGTCTGTATTTAGCCCTGAAGATAACATAGGCACTGTTGAGAGCCTACAGACTATTCAGGAGCAGTTCCATCAGCCTGACTGAGGACACTCTGAAAGCACTACCACATAAATTAATCGATTTTGCAGCAGTCTGTATATTTAAAAAATAGTCTGAAGCCTAGAATTTTCTTGACGAAAAAATCTTTAGCATCTTATCCAGCCTCACTGAGCATTTATTGTCTTTGCTCGATAGTGCGCTTCCCCTGAGTTTGACTTCTGTGTACAGAGGTCCTGCCGCACGGGCCGATAGCGGTGTGGCAAGAGACCAGCGTGTGCAGCTCTTTCGCTGCGTGCTGTTCTCTGCCTAATCCGCTTTGCTCCGCGGCACGGAAACCACCCAGCCGCCCAGCTCCGAGTTAGGAACGCCACGGAGCTCAGTCCCACAGACAGAACTGTTTTGTCACAATTTCGCATCGATGCAGCACGGCTCAGCTGTGCAGGTGAGACCCAGGGCCAGGTGGTTTCGCTTCACATCCTTGCGTCGGAGCAAGCGGCGGGCGGCGGTCACGGGGAAGCCCGCCCCTGCCGCACGGCGGGACTGCGGTCGGAGTCCTGCCCGGAAGCGCGGGAAGCAGCCTGCCCGCAGACGTGGGGCCTGCTGGCTTCTGAGGAGCTGACGGCTCGCCGGGAGCTCACCCTGATAGCCTGATCACAAGAGCTGGGCACTTGGATACAGTTTTAGGACACCCTTCTCTTCCCCGGGCCTGTGGAGAGGTGGCACCTTCACCCTTCTCTCTTGCAGCAGCCTCTACCCCGCACCCCTCAGGCAGCCCTGCCAGAGGCATGCAGTGCTCCACCAGCCAGCCCCTGGAAAGGCAGCACAGAAACATCCCAGGATCCAGACCAAGCTGTCAGATCGCAACACGGACACAGAACAGACTCGGTGGTGTTCTCGGGAGGCGACGGCAGGGTCTGCAGCTGACACACAAAGCCACTGCTAGGACAGCGGGGAGGTCTACGAGCAGATTCAGAATACTTCTGCAATACAGAGCAGCCGTGTGAGATTATCAGAGGAACGTGCTTGTATTTTCTTTTAAAATTACCTGATGTACTGCCAGAGGCAGACTGTAGATGCTGAGGATTGGGGAGGAGTGTTCTGGCTCTGGAAATGCTGCTATTAGCAGTTGTACAAGGGCAGCTCTAACCTCACGTGAGGACACGAGCACTCGTCATCTCCTGTTCTGCCGGTCCTTACTCACTCTCTCGTTCACCGTTTCAGCACCATCCTAGCACAAGCAGCAGTGAGGAAACCTCGTTCGCATATGCCTTTTTCAACATTTTGGCATCCCCTCTATGCTCTCCTTCATCTAATCTGGCAGGGAACAAAGGAACTTCACACGTGAGGAGCAGCAAGACCAGTAACTGCAGAGGAGATGCTGGAAAGCAAGCATTCTGCATTTAGTGCAAGGACAAATGCAGCAAGAGATGCTGCTTTGACCAATCCATATACTAACAATGCTCAGCCAGGAAATACGTATGACCATATGTGCTGGGAAGTCCATTTAATTTTGGATCAAAAATAGGAGATTCATTAAACAGTTACCCTGACTCTTCTCTGCCTGTTAAGCAGCATAAAACTTACTCAACCTGACATGAGGAAAGGACAGATGAAGCAGGGAGCACCTTATTTGGGGTCTTAACATTTTCAGGCTTTATCTCTCCCAAACCCCCTGTGGGTCCAGGCTCTTTTGCTCCCAGCCCTGCAATAGCAGCCTCTTGACAACTTACCAGCAATACCCCGAAATAATTTTTCAGGACCATCAGCAAAAGTCTTGTTTGTCCGTAAAGGAAGAAGAGTAATTTTGAGGAAGGGACTTCTGAGCTTTCCAAGAAGTTATGGGAAAGTGAGTTATTCCTTGCATTGCCTGCAATATTGCATGAAGCTTTCTCAAATCTTCCAAACACAATTGTTTCAGGGGTCATGCTAAAAATGGGTTAGGAGAGATATCATTGCAGTGAAGTCCAGACAGCACACTATGCTCAATAAATTGGACTAGCATTGCTTGCAGGCATTGGGCTTTGCTGATTCTCATTCACTATGGAGAAAGTCAAACACATCTTCATGTCTGGAAAATGGTAAAATCTTAAAAAAAAAAAGTATGTATTTGACTGAGACTAGGTTGATATTAAGAATGCAGATACACTGAGGTAGTGAAAAACTAGGAAGGTAAAATACCAATTCTGCTGAAGGCTGTACTTTTCAAAAGAAAATGAGACATCTGTCATATTTCTTCACTGAAACAAAAGAAAGCTTGCACTATTTAGGAGAATTCATAAAGCAAGGTTACTTTTGCACTCTTAAAGGTAGAAAAAAAACCAGTGTATTAAAGCATAACACAAACTAAATTCACTTCAGAAGGCACATCAAGGTCTCAGAATAACTGATTTGATAATTGTGTAAGTTAATGATTAACTATTTTAAGTCTTCTCAATACACACTATTTTAAAAGTTTAATCTAAAAAAACCCCACTTGCCTTTATTTATATACTTAAGAACTCTCATTGAACTTTTAGAGTAAAAGACAAACCAAACCAAGTCTCTTTACTTAAAAAAACGGCAGCTATCATAAAGCTGAGCTTTACCTGGACATTTTTAGCAAATAGTTACAGAAAGGAGCTGCAAGTTAAAAGGAGATAGGAGAGGTGGTTCTAACGGCTGGGTTGCGGCAGACACCCTCCCCTTCAGCAGCTGTCTGCCCAACCAGCGCGGCTCCACCTCATGGTTATATTAACTGGACTCAGAGTAGGTGTCCCAAGAGAGCTCAACTACACTTCACTGAAGATAAGGCACTCCTGTGGCTCTTCAGCTTCTTAAACATCGTTACTCCAACATAAGTGTTGATTGATTAAACTGGATAGAACTGACATTAAGTATTTTAGGGGCACACCCTTCATGCTTAAATCCAACTCTTAACCTATGTGTCCAGAAGGCACATGGCTCTTGAATAACTGCAAACTTTATTCCAGTTTATTAAAGCACAGCCTTAATTTATTCTAAGGGAGCTTTGTTACATTTGTAACAATGTAACAATGAGCACAGTACGAAGCTCAGATTTTACTACTACAGTAGTTTTAAAAGAAAGGTGTACCTATAATTAAGTGCATATGCCTTTCAAATAAAGACTTCTGAATTAAATGAATCCTTTATGTATAACAAGGTGTCTTTTAGATAGTTAAAACTTTAAAGAATGAGACATTTTCAGTCACTTGGGCAAGCACTGTTGAAAACAGTGACAATGTGCATTACACTTATGTAGATTTTTAACTGATAATACCTAGAACAAGAAATAATTTTACCAAGTATTTACAAACTTTAGTAATTCACTCAGGTGAGGTCAAACATAATAGATAATAGCTAATTTTAAAACAGAAACACCAGACAGGAGATTCAAATTGGTATATTCTAAGTCCATTAATGTAAATGCCAGTTCAAGACACATCTCGTCAGAACTGAGGGATCTAGCACAACGTGGCAACAGACTCAGACATACTAAACTGTACCCACGTATGAAATCTCTAACATACACAAGTAACAAGTCAGTCTACTCTTTCCTTTTCTCCATCAAGCACAGTTTAGCTCGGTAGGCCTAAAACTATGCCTTTTCACCTGCATGTTACAAGCACTTTATAGGACCTTTGCTCTAAATCCCTCTTCTACAATAATTACTTAAAGTATCTGAAAAAGTAAAAGCTTTTACCCAAACTGTGTCTTTTCTGTCATCTTAGATCAGGATACAACGCTTAACTACCTCCTGCCTCTGCTGAGCCAGCCAAACCTCCTGGTTTGACAGTATTTCCAATTAGCTATTACAACTTACCTTTAATAGTCCTGTCTGCTTTACCCGTGCTTGAAATACTACTTTATCACTTTGCTCCAGACAGGTAGGGCAGCACATCTCCTCTCCTACCATTTGTCTGTTCCCAATTTTTAGCCAACAGCTTCATGGATTGAACTACAACAGAGTTTAAACCCTTCCATCATACTCAGAATCTACTCACTGAAATGATCACCTTCCCAGATTACATCTCACTGAAGCCCTTGCTCAGGAAGGAAGCTATTACTCTTTGTAAAGTCTGCAGGCACCATTTTTCTTATCTATAATAATGCTTAGAAACAGCTGTTGATTTTGATCAAATAGATTTGGCAACTTCTGCATTCTGTACTGATAGTTGGAGTTGCTGAGTTTTATTTAATTCAGCTGAAAGCAGCACCATTCGTCCGAGTATCTATTCAGCATCTCTGTTCAACATGCGTTGAACGTTGAATGTGGTGGCAGCACCCAACTTCATTTACCCGTTGTCTGGGAAAGTTTAAAAACACAGTGCATAAGTAAGACTGATCATGTGAAAGTGGTAGAATGGCCGAGGTGCAAGCTGCTGAAGATGCTGGATTATAAAGTGGTCAGAAAAAATTCAAATTACAGTAGCCTTGCAAAAGAATGACAGGAGGGCCTGGCAGTTACCATTGCACAAGAAATAGGGTGGGCAGTTCCAGGTATAAAAGTAGCTGCAAAATCTGTGAAGCCTGCAGTGGAACATGGACCTGAAAGGTGTTAGCTTGAATGAGAGACTCAGGCATAACAAGAGGCTAGGAGATACACAGGATGCAAGGAAATGTAGAAAGCAGTGCTAGAGTTGCCCCAGAACAACCTGTTTAAGAAACAATGACTTAAAAACTCACCGCAGTGAAAACATCAACCAACTGCTCCATTTATTTGTTAACACACTCTTTCAAAACAAAGTAAACATTACTTTCTAGAAACACATTTGCTGTCATACAACAGTAGGTAAAAAAACCAGGTATTTTTATTGCAAAATCTTACAACGTAATTAGATGCTAATGTGCTGTCCAGTACACTCAAAGTATGTACAATTATTCCCCAGAAATGGTAATTTCACATCTTCCTGTTGGCTCTGAAGCTAACTGAGGAAATAAATTGTGATAAACAGTTTCCTTGGTAGCTTTCCCAGCTGGAAAACGGTGACTTAAATTGTAGATAAAATGGCACTACAACTAAAGTACAGTAGTAGATCTCAGCACTACTATCTTAAGAAAAATTTCCACACGGGCAAAAGGATCAGTATAAGTTTAGATGCAATATCTTGGTTTGGGATCCAAACAACTAATTTACATGGTTTTAATAGTTACTTTTAGGCCTTTTTACTTCCTCTGGCCTCTCTTGTATTTCGGCTTTTTACAGAGTTTTTTATTAAAAAGTTTGTGTTCTATCACACACACCTCATCATGGATATAAGAGGGCTGTATCCTCAGAAGAAAGGAGAATAACATTAGTACAAAATTGTAAGTGTGGGGAAACTTCTCTTCACTGTAATGAGCTGGATGACCACACAATCTGAAAAAAAAAAAAAAAAAAAAAAAAAAGCCCTAAATTACAAGCATATTTAGTTAGTATTTAGCTAGCATTTATATATTTAATTGTAATTAGAGGAAAACTCTACATTTTACCAACAGCATAAATCACAGTTCTGGCCTACAGTGTCAATTCTGTGAAGGGATCCACTCCTGCAAAACTGTGGAGGACTAGACCAAGACACGTTCAGAGAGAGTGCAGCCACAGTAAGGAGAAGCTACGTAGCTTCTGGCACTGTGAATCAGGATCATACTCAACCAGACAAAGAATATGTTCGTTGCCGTTCAGGACTAAACTGAATAAGTGTTCATTCTGCCAGCTTTTAGTAAATGTAGTAAAGTATGAAAATGGCTACCTTACCCTGTTTTTAAAATTTCTAAGACTATCCAGTGCAGACACCCCAGGTTACTTTCTCTATTCTTTGCCCACATTCTCCGTAGGGTCCCCTCTCCTCTTCCTGACACTATGCCACGGGATTATAACCCATCCATTTCTTGTCCATTGCCTTTGTGTACTAAATATAAATTACCTGTCTAGAAGCAAGAGAGAAAAGATAAGTTCAAGTCAGTGGAGTAACATAGGAAACACTGGGGCAAACACTGACCAGGTCAACAAAGTAATTAGTGCTATTGCAGCCTTCTCTTTAATTATTTTGTAGCTTGCACAGTGAAAATGTTCATGAAAGTGATGAGGTGATTTTATTGATGAAATATATAACGAAAAAAGCAGACTGGACTTGCTGGTAACAAGCGTCAGACTGAACAAAAGAAGACACAGAGGGCAGACTGCAGAGATAGCTCAGTAACATGAAGTCCAGCAACTTAGGTTGAAAAAATACCCTGTTCTGGTTAGCCTCAAATTTGTTTTTATTAGAAGTGGTAAGTTTAAAATAGTATAAAATCCACCTGTTTCATTTTTTTAAAAGATCTTTTACAGTGATATGGGGATTCAGGTGCTATTCAACATGTAAGTCCTGTGCATCTTCTAGGCTACTAGGTATTGCCCTGGAGAAGCAGAGTTTAAAATTTCCCCTCCGTCTGATTCAGAGCAGCCGTCTTAAATATTCACCAGAACAAGGACTGGAATCTGTCTGTCCCAATTTATGGGCAAGTGTGCTAATTACTAGACTATAGAGTCATTTGCTCACTCCCTCTGGCCCAACAAACATTTACATTTTACACTGAACTGGAGGAACAGACAGATCCATCCTGGAGTACCATGCAAGCTGCACTTCGGGGAGCAGAGGCTTTGTTTAAAGCTTCCCGAAGTCTGACAGATTGGAAATCTGAAGCTAGGTCTCTCGCGCCGTCCATCCCATCCTCTGCCCTACGTCATGTTCCCCAAAAGCTGCCAGCGACTTCTTACAAAATTAAATTAAACATTTCAGCAGCACCAGAACAAACTAGCTGACCCTACCTCCCAATGCATTGGTTAAGTTCAAACACTGAACGTTGGTCAAACCAAATCTGCATTTTTTGGCTAATATGAATTAAGACATTTTGTTACATCCCAGTCAACCCTGAGATCCAGCAATTACAGCTCTTACAGCAATTTAGGTGTCAAATCTCAGTTGTCACTGGGGACGCAGGGGAGTGATATTGTATATTCTGGGGCAAATGCATAATTAAATCCATACTGTAAAGCTCCTACTTGATTAACTGGAGTTATACTTTTCACAAGAGGACCCAAACACACGCACACTTTGTGTTATTTACCCTAAGAGCATCTCTGAAGTTCTAAAAAAATCTTCTAGGTGATGTTAAATTTAGATGTAATAAGAGAAATCCGTTTTCCTCAACATTTTCAAACATTGTAATACCTTATCGTATATAAAATCATAGTATCATTTAGCTTGAAAAATACCTTTAAGATCATCGAGTCCAACCATAAATCTCCTATCACCTAAACACTTTACTATATCAAATCAATTTAGAATGCAGTTTAAAACTGCAAGTTTTAAAAGAAAAGAAAATGTAAAAGTATTTCACCAACTATTTGACTGATCTCAGGTTTGCCCACACTGAAATCATACTTTAGTCCTAGGATTAAAGCATTTCAGTAGTCCCAGTCAGACCATGATGATTTTCAGAGAAAGAGAATTTGTAAGTTTGGTTTTAGTTGTATTATACATACATGCACTTGCATGGTATAAACCTTCCTATTTGTGGGAGTAGATGTTGTTTTCCAAAGTTAAGTAAGTGTCAGATGTATAATTAACTACTTGCATTGCAAATGATATAATGGGAAATTTATCTGGTAAGAATTTAAATTCAAATCTTGTTTCATGAAGGCTATGACAGTTTGCTATTAACATTTTAATATATTACATATGAAAATGCAGGCTTAAAAACAGACTTTGCATGAAAGATTATTCACACAAACATACACCGAAATATCCACTCATTCAGTGTGTACATAAGATTTACGCAAATTTGTGGTAAAGGAATTATTACCTCTCCTCCCTTCAAAAAAAAAAGGTTCTTATTCATACAAAAGAATGAATCCATACAACCAAAGCTCTTGTAATATAACACTGTGTTTACATTATTCCAACCCATTTCTGTCACGGTGGATATGTGAAAGGTAATGTGAAAAGGAAAATAAAGATAAGCAAATAAATCCTCTGAAAGACAGAAAAGACTGCATACATGTAAAAGCCAGTTATTTTCAAGAGGAATATTTAATGTTTTAAAAATCAGGAATGTATTGCTAAGACTCTGTAGGGGCTATTGCTCTCTTAAGCATGCCACTTAGAAGTATATACCAGATAAAGATTTAAGACGTTATTCAATGCACTAATGAAATCCCATTTCACATTAATGTAACCTGACCTCTTTTCCAAAAAACACCCTTCAATTGCACACAGGAGAATTTCAGGAGAATCCGAGCCATCTGCAAAGCTCATCTTTTCCACCGATACTCACCAGTAGCTTCCTCTCCTAGATTAGAGTTTCTTGATATAACCAATGGCAGAACCAAAATCTGGAGTACGATCCAGAAACTGTATCTACGCTACCCAGGGAGTTTATGAGAAACACTATCTTAGGTATTTCCTATTCCTTGGAGTAAAGGCTGCTGAACTCCTACACTCCCTCAGCAGGGCTTCTGCTCTCTGTCTCTGGCCATAGCCCTCTGCCAGCACCCAACAAGTAGAAAACTCACCAATTTTTGCAGACACTTAGATATCCATATAACTTTGTACAAGGCTGGATTAGCTGGGCTATATCCTCCTTGCTGCTTAGGTCCTTTAAATAAAGTAAATATACTAACAAATAGCAGGACTGTTTTGATATACACTTAATTGGAAAAAAAAAATAATCCTTTTCACTTAAGACAACAGGATTTGGCAACAATTCTCTAGTAAAGACAGACACAAACTACTTCCTTAATAGCACAAAAATGTTTTCTTTTCCCATATTTCTTCTTTTACTTTTCCAGTAAAATAAGTTTCTTATTTTAATTTTCTGCTTGCAAAAAATGCAACTGTTGTTTGCCGATATGCTTAGATGAAATAGTGGTAAAGTCCTCCTCACTTGTAATTATTTTTTTTTTTTTTACAATATGTTCTGGAGGCATTAATTGCCTGCTTGTTTTAACTCTGACTGCTAATTTTAACTTTAATTTTGATTAAGGCCACCACAAAAGCAGTATAGTGATTTAGAATATTAATTTCCTATACTTTTTGGGAGGGGCAGGGGAGAGAGCAATAGAACTGTTTTACGATTCTCTGGAGAGCTATAGTACAAGTCTTTCTAAAATACTATGAAAAGGACATAAAGTGAATATTTGTATCTGGCTGCTATTCTTGCCATGTGACACTAGTTGTTGATTTTGTCTCATCTCTTCTCAAAAGCTCACTTTGATCACTCTTCATATTACAATTTGTCTACTCCCAATCCAAGACTAACCATTATGCACACACCCCTTTCTACAAATGATTTTAACTGTATGTGAATACATAGCTGTGTACACACCCAATATCTGTCATTTGTAAAAAATATATATATGGCACTTTACTTTCAGGAGAACTTTGCAAAATGTATTTAGCAAATGTGAATACTTACTTCTCATTACACAGTTTAAATGTACAGAGCCAATAGACAGTGTTCATGGGTCTAAGTAAACCACGTTTTTCTTGCAAAATTCCCTTCAGGCTATGCCCGTGAAAACAAAGCTCATCTGTGTTTTCTTCAGACCAACTTAACAGAAAACTTGAAGGATTTGGCTTTTCAGCAGGTTGCACTGAACCAGACAGCTTGCCAAACTGATTTTGTAAGTTCACGACTATTCCTGTACAAATAGAAATGAAAAAAAAAAACAAGGCAAAAGTATTATGTATTAGAATAATATTTAGGGGTGATTAATACGGGAAGAAATAGGTATTTGTGCCTTTTTTTCTTTCTTTTTTTCTTTAAGAAACCTTGAGGATTTTGAAAGATAATTCAAAACGCCATGTCTTTCAAACCTAATGATGTTAATACAGGGGCACTCCAAAAGCATTCCTCCAAGTAAAACCTATAAAATCTATTTGATACTGCTGGTATTTTTATGCTGATAGAAAACATATGCCAGGATGCCTTCTGATATATTTACCTGGTTGTATGCTATCTCTCAGAGTGGCTAAGATTTTTTGAGTAGTTTCCTGTGAATCAGAATTATGGAAGCCTGGTTTCATAAACACACAGATTTAAGGTTAAGCTTTTCATAGTGCAAATTTAAACTGGAAAAAAAAAAAAGCACAGAAAAACTACTCCACCTTTCCCCACTGCTAGTGACAGAATGACAAACTTTCCTAAGTTACTGAGGTTGAGAAGGGAAAGAAGGTGTGATGATAGAACAGCACACACAATATGACTGCCGAAGCATTGTTTCCCTAGGATAAAAAGCAGCTTAAAACCCACGGTTGTTGGAACTTCAACTTCATTTTGTTACCTGTATCTAAATAAACTCTTTCATAAACTGGGAAAAAAAGCGAAAAAGACATCCTAAAGTAATGCAAGGACTGGGAAGCTTATCTTTCAAGATGATACTAAAATCTACAATCAAAAACAAAGGCTGAGGAAGGTTTCTAAAAGGCTGTATCTGGCACATAAGTGTTCTGGAGCACTCTCTGTCTCTACTATTTCAAATTTCTTTTAAGATGAATCTTGACCAGTTATAATGGCATTCTGCGATATTCCTGCTTGCAACAGCCAGTGGTAAAGCTCCATAATCTAAATGGTCCTCTTCTAGCTCCAAGAGAAGCAGAGCCAGAAGAGGAATCTAGAGCACCACAGAAATGACAAACAATCACAAACTCACTTTTTCTTATAAACGCAGGAATTAAAGGGCATCTGAGCAAATAATCTGCCTGAAATAAACAAACATAAAAATGTTTTTCTATGTAATGTGACTTGACTGCAGGATCATCCCTACCAAATTTTGAAGAGGAAGAACATTCAAAAAACCCCAATTAAATTCTTGAAAGAAAAATCCAACATGAGTCATTCAAACCAAATAGAATTATACAACTTGTTTAGAAGTCCCTGAACCAGCCATTTCCAGACAGTGGAAGGGTATATAAAAGGAAAAATATTACTCGCCACAATTAACATCTCTCTCCAAGTATCTGCTGCTTACTAGATACTATCAAATGTAGAATGAAGAACTTCAGATCTAATTTGGTTGAATAAAATTCTGGTTTTCCATATTTCCACAGATAAGAGGGGTTTTTACTGTTTTGTCTGTTTGCTTTTATGTCAATGTAAAACCCAGTAATTTCTTATAAGTACTTCTAGAGCTACTAAAACAGACATACCTGCATTCTGACCGTGTATAGCTAGCTATTCAAGTAAAGTCACGTTCAGACAAACCTTTCTCACTCTCACTTTCCATAGAAGACTGCAAGAAGGAGTAGGGGAGAAGAGGGACACTCAAGGTCTACCAAAGGATATGAGAAAGTAAAGGAGAAAAGGTACAGGAAAGCCATGGAAGACCAACAACAATTCACAAAGATCACAGCTCAATAAAGGCAGCTGACAAACCACTGAAGATGAGGACAGAGTACTCATTCTGAGATGTGTTTCAGTCGGTCATTAGGAAGACTGGCAAAGGCAGTTTCAGTTAAGCATGAGGAAAGTGTCTGTCTGAAGAATTCCAGCCATGGATTGTAAAATAGTACTACATTAATTGTACCCAGAGATGAAAGAGAGAAGAGAAAGTATTTTGATATGTAAATGTTATCACAGTCAGGGTTGCAGATTTTCTATGATGGGAAAAACTGGAGCAGATTTCTGCATTGCTGGGAAGAAGCAAAGTTTACTTACGTCTTCTCTTAAGAACTTTAGACTTCATCTTGTCTGAATAAAACAGTGGCTTGTCGCATCTCCACAGATACCTACCAGTAAGAGACTTAAGAAATGTTAAGAAAAAGAAAGCCGAAGCAAACGAGTAGTTATTTCTTACCAATACTGCTAGAACTATTAAATTAAAATCAAAATAATCTAATGGTTAGTGCTATTAAAAGCTACTGTGCCCCCAACACATTTGGGAAGTCTTTTTTCAGAGTAGGCAAACTGAGGCTAGATTTACTGTAATCAGTTAATTGTTCAGCTGTATAAGCTACTTGTCACAGAAAGTAAGCATTTAATTAATATGCTGGATAAACATTATGAGTGTAAACAGAAAATTAAGATAGAGATTTAATCGCTCTATTCACCCAAGCTTGATGGATGGAAATATAGAGTAAATTCCTAACCTTTTTAATTTCTGTGGGGCTCAGGATTTCATGTAAAACTGTCTACCTTAAAAAAGAAAAAGTACTTTAAAACTTCTTACTTGGCTTTTCTTTCATCCAGTTTCTTTTGCTCCACATCCAAGGAACATTTTAGCACCCAATACCACTTTTTGAACTCAAAATATGGACCATCTGAATAAAACAGACACATTTTAGGTTGGGAATAAGTAAAAGAAGTGAGTAGTACACAGAAGGTGGCCTCCATGCAGTTAGACCCTGAGTCTTCCACCTGTATCCAAACCTATCCTGAATTCTATGTGCTTAAAGAAAACATACGCGATCTAACCATTCTGTAAGAAAGAGAAATGCAGAAACACAGTGAAAGAACTGCATGTCGTAAAAAGTGCAAAGAAGCCCCTGAGCTCTGAATAGATTTCATAGATTTAACACAATTCAAACCTCTTCCCTCCTTTCTGAAAGTTAAGCCTAGAAACTACATCCTCTCTACCAAATGAACTATATTTCCACAGCGTGAAGTAGTCTTCACCTGTCTGAAAGTTGACTTCAAGGAATTAATGAAACTATACATTAAACTTAGGTTTAAACAAGCTCAGATGTAATATTTCAAGAAATTTTATCAACTCCCTACTGTCTACCCTACTACCCATGAAACCTTACAGGGCTGGAAAGATAAACCAGACAATTGTGTCCACTTTGTATTAGTGGCCCATGTTTTTGAGCACAGGAACATCACTCATTGGTATGTGAACAAATATTCACCAGCACAATGGAAAATGTTAAGGCATACGGCATTCTAGCAGCACATTTATTATCGATGCTCCAAAGAGGCACAGGACTGAAGTAGACCAGCTGGGTACAGTAAGTATAAGAAAACCAAATAGAACTACGGTGTAGATTTATGTATTTAAAATATAATAAACTCTTATATCAGTGGGTGGATTATCTGCACTGTGAATTAACCAGGCTTTGCATTTCCCCATTACCCCAGCTGCACTGCATCCCATGCTTGCATCATACTTAGCTTTGCCAGCTAGCTGTTTAAACTGTTTTGAAGGTGAATATACAGTTCTTATAATCAAGCTTATGTAAGTTTTGTATGATCTGCATTTTTGCTATTTAGGTTATCCTGCCACAGGATGCCTTAGATACTAGAAATATCAATGGACTCAAAAAGCAACAGACAAATGAAGGGAAGAAAGACCCTTCAGTAGTTCTTAAAATCAAAGGTGTGGACTCATTTTATAAACTCCGTAAACACAGAGGTTTAAGTAAGTACTCCTAAGCTGCTGGAAAGGCAGTTGGGGGGAGGCAGGGGTTAGAAATTTTTATTAAACTTCATATGAATTATTAAGCATCTGTCACAAGCAAAACCACTGTCAGAGATATGATGCGACACTATAATAACCATTTACCTGGCCACTGTTAATCTGATGTTCATATAGCTGAGCTGACTGGAAAATACACAGCTCTGTCATACACACATACATATACACATCTCAAGCACATGTTTTACTTGAACATAAACCATACTGTGTATGTGTGCAGTTCATAGAACATACACACACTAACACACTAGGTAACTACAACTATCTACTCTACAGCTTCCAGACTGTCTTGAAAAACTGTAGGAGCTGAAATACTATTTTTTTAATTAAAAAAAAAAAAAAGACTAGAGAAAGGATAGTTAAATTGACAGTGGAGTCACCATAAATTGGATCTTTAAAACTCAGTATTAACCATTATTCATTTCAGCACGCTAACTTTGGGAAAATGCCAGAGGCAGTTTTGAGCTCTGGCACTAATCAGTGCTCTAACAGAAATTCTCCCATCAGCTCTGCTGCACAGCTCCTTAATGTCACCTCAACTTTTTAAGGACAGGGACAACAGAAAAGAGCATATGGATCATTTTGCACCAGGAGATTTTAAAGGAAAACAGTGGGCAAAGAATAAGCTGATAATTCCCAAGGGCAATGAGACTTGTTAATAAGAGAGAAACCCCATTAAGACATTAATGACTTTGAGCCTCAGCTTGTAAGCAGTTGCACAACTTCTCATCACTATTACGTACTTCAAGTTTTCAAGGGAAATGAAAAGGAAAAAAAAAAAAATCCGAAGTAAGTTTGTGTACCCACTTGAAAATGAGAATTACCAGTTTTAGTTAACAGTGACAACTATCTCTAGATATAGCAGTAACTGTGCTTATGCATGGCTAACACTGATTTTATTATTGACTTAAAAAAAAAAAAAAAAAAAGTAACAGAAGGGTCAGAATGGACCCAAAACTGAATCGAAGGCTTAATAGATAAACCTCTGTAATACATCTCTGATCTTATCTTCAACTGTGATCTGGATCACACCATGGAACATCCTCCTGAAGATTTCTGATCTTTGATTTGGTCTTTTTGCCCTCAAAGAACCATGTTCACGCCATTATCTTCTCTATCTTAATTGCTGCTAGCTTTTCCACACTCTCTCAGGATTATTTGGACTAAGAAAATAGATTACATCTGAAAAATGTTACACACTAAGACATTTTATTTAACAAGACTAAACAAGTTTGGATTTTATCATAAAGGTGGTTTGATGCCCTTAATAAGTATCTGCTATTTACGATCAAAGTGCATTCCCTCTTTACTGCATATCCACTCATCTTCACCTAGCACGCATAAAATTCTAAAGCAAGAGGCAAAGATGCACAAGAAGCAGAAAGGTATTTATCAAAATGTGTACCAAATTCCCCTGTCCAGTACAATAAGAATTATGCAAGTAAATTGAGACAATTTTACTTTAACAGGTTCTACTGTTTTCTTTGAATAAAGATTTGCCCGAAAAGAATAAATGACAAAAACATATTTTAATGATCAATAAGACAAGCCTTTCTAAGCCTGATTACAAAGTCGTTTCATTTACAAAATCATAAAACTGCTTCTGCTAGAATATTTATGTACCTTCTTTGTTATTTTTATATCTTTCTTCAGCAAAGTCTGAAAGTAACCTGAAGAAGAAAAAAAAAACAGGCTATTTTGTCGATCCAAATACTGCACTTTTCACATGAAGTTCAAATACAACTGACAAGAATTACACTCTAATTTTATTCTAAGTTTCAGATACAAACATCTGATTTTTAAAAATAAGTAATACTTAATGGCTTCAGGTTCATGTTTTATGTTACTGAACTTAACTGAGATTCAAATCCTATATACTTAATATTACTAAAGAAAGAACGATCCAAGACAATAATTTGCACTATTTGAAATTTGGACTTTGTTAGAGATTTGGCTATACACTTACCATTCATAGTGATCATTTAATAAAAACAATAATTTGAGCACAACTACAATAACTGCTGCAGCAAGAATATCGTATTTCACTTTTCTTCTTGTCTTATCTCCAGGCACAAGAGTCAGGAAATCCACTTCTCCAATACCGATCTTTTTTACCACTCGACAAGTCCAATTATGCAATTCATCTGATTAATGCAAATAAAAGTATAAAATGAATATGTTGAGACAAGCTGGAAGTACTTTTACAGTGCAAATGTGTTGGTCATTTGAGGAAAACAATGCTTAGGTCTTTTAGGACCATTAGACAGCAATTTTTTTCAGACTGAGAAGTATTTTTGTGTATTTTTAAAGATACCAGGCCACCTTCACTGTGTTTACATGGGAAACAGTCATGACTCATTATACATTCACATGGAGGGGAAAAAAAATAAAAAAATCACATTATTAATAGTGTTTTGATGTTGCTTGAATGATGCTGTTAGATCATCCTGAACGTTGTTGTAGGAAAGCCTATCTTAAATCTACACATAGTTTCAAAAAAACCCCCAAATCCAAAAAATTGTCACTAACTTTTTTCCTACACATTGACTAAACATCCATGCAAGGATGGATTCAGTACTGCAAAGAGGAACAGGGGCTAACTTTGCAGAAGCTAGTTGGGTATGAACAAGAGCCTCATCATGTCAGGGCGGCTCTTGCTGCTACCCTGACAAAACCTGGCTGAGGTACAGACAATCCCAGCCTAGGTTAAAACTGACTTTACACTGTAAAGCCTAATCATACCTGCTAGCACAGGTAATGTCAAAAAGATACAACTAGAGCCCCATGAGCAGCAGTATGATATCTATATAGTGTCTTACTACTCTATGCTTATTTTTCACAGATACAAATCCCCCAAATTTCTCACCTTTCCTGTTCAGCAAGAAATACAGGAGTTGATTACATCACCATCAGATTCCACAAAGGTTAGCAACGAATGACTAAGTACAACCTTAATCCAGCTATGCTTTATACTCTCTTGCTGCTTACAAAGAGTTCACTAAGAACTCATTTTTAATCCTCTTGTACATAACAGTAAAAGTTAAACAAAATCTGGAAACCAAATTTTCTTACAAATAGTGTCAGTATATTTTCTTTTATTTCAGACACTTAAAATGGCCTTCTTACTGATATTTGGAGTCCTAAGAAACACTGCCAATTCATTGCTTGCTTTATTTCTTTAGGAGTTTAGACAACAGTAGTCATTTTTAAATGTGTAAAAAAATGATTCTACATGATAAAAAGCTTAGTTGCAAAGAAAAAGTAAAGGACAATATATTCTTCAACACTAATTTCTAAAAGGTACTTAGCTTTGTATTTCTCTGTAATAAATCTGGAAGTGCCAAATTTCTAGCTTTTTCTTTGATTCAGTTGATACTTTAAAATCTGAAAAATAATGTGATCCTCTGTAAGATCACAACACTGGTGTAGAGCCACAAAATCAGAATTTCTACTCTGGAATTTTACCCCTAAATCTGTTGGTTCTCTTCTCATTCAACTGTAAGTAAACAGAAAAGCCAAGTAGCTTTATTCAACGTAACTAGTTGCAAAATAAAACAATAACCTCCCCAACTATTAACTGTTGGAATGCTTTTGAGTAAAAAAAAAAAAAAAAAAAAAATTCATGTAGAGGCTATCTGCCTGTATAACTCATCTTCAGAGACAATGGTATTTTATAGAAAGTGTGGTAGCCCAACAGACAGTTCATATGCTAGGATCTACTGGTCTTTCTTTGGCAATCCAATATTAAAGACTTAATTTTAGGATAAACAAAAATACTTAATATTTATGCGATATACAATTTCAAAACTAAATCAGAAATCGAGATAGCAGCTGATTTGTCACACAGCATCACTTGTTAATATTAAAATGCTAATATTCAATATTATAAAATATACAGTCAATATTGTATATAATTCCAGTGCTAAGCAATCAGATCCCAAATTCATGAATCATTTAGATAAAGTTAATAAGTCACACAAGTTCAACTAGCGCCTCTTAGTTTACAGGGATACTGAAAGAGCTGAAATGAAGTATGCACTCCACAACCTTAAAAAGCCAGCACCAGAGTGCCCCTGCATATCTGGGCCTATAATGCATATTCTAAATGTTTAATGAAGCTGCTTTCTATAGACATTATCTTTCAGTTCAAGCTTAAATGGGTATAAATTAGAAGGAAAAGAGTAGGCACTTTGAAAGTAGTAATTTAAGTATTAATTTAAGTATTTTTGCTAGAGTTTAATAAACCAAAGAAAAATTTTATCAGTTTGGGTTTGGGAAAATATTTACCAGGTAAATTAGCTTCCATCAAGTACTTCATGCACAACATGTCTGGATGAAGAAAGCAGCTGTCTGTTATATCTGGAAAACGAGGCAGGTCTAAAAATGCTGCAAGCTCAAGCATTTTGTTGTATACCTCTTCATATTCAGGCCATGACTGAAAGACAGGGTTAGAGGGTGTTATACATTTGCTCTATTACCATATTTGTTAATGATTTTAAACTGGTTATCAATGTTAAATTCTGTATTATTTAATACAGAATTAGTTATACAGTCTTTTAGCACTCTCTATGACTAAACACATATGCAAGAATGGAGCCAGACTGCAGTATTGCAAAGAGAAACGTGCTAGCTTTAAAGCCCATGAAATACATAAGGAACAAATAGAAAATTGCTTCAGACCTGCAATGAACCCACTAACTTTTTTGTGAAGTGATCATTATGCCTCTAGATGCTCCAAAATTGAAAGAGCATTAAAAAAAAAAAAAACAAAAACAAAACCAAAAACCAAGTGCAGTTTAGGGTGAACTCTACAGAGCGAAGAGATCACAGCACCACAGAAGGGTGGAGGGTGGCAAGGCCTGCTTGAGATCACGGGGTCCAAGCCCCCGCTTGGGTCAGCTTGAGCAGGCTGCCCAGGACTGCGTCCAGTCAGATTTTTAATACCACCGCAGTTGGGAGCTTCGCAAGGTCTGTGGGAAATCTGCTCCAGTGTTTTAACACCCTCGCTGTACAGAAGACAAAAGGTTTTGTTTTACCTTATGCTTAAATGGAATTTCTTGTATTTCAGTTTGTGCCCATTTTCTCATCCAGTCACTGGATACCACTAAGGAGGATTTGGTTTTCCTCCTTTGCACCCTCCTGCAGGTATCACACCATACCCTCCCTCAGTCTTCTCTTCTCCATCTCCAGGCTGAGCACCCCCAGCAATCTCAGCCTCCCCCCGTTTGTCAGACACTCCACTTCATCATCTTCATGGCCCTTTTCTGGGCTCACTCCACTGTGTCCATATCTCCTTTGTCCTGGGGAGCCCAGAACTGGACCCAGTACTCCCTATGTGTCTCACCAGTGCTGAGTACAAGAAGGATCACCTCCCTTGACCTGCTGGCAGTGCTCTGCCTAATGCAGCCCAGGATTATGTTGGTGGTCTTTGCCACAAGGGCACATTGCTGGCTCACGTTCATTTTGTCCACCAGAACTCCCAGGGCCTTCTCTGAAAAGCTGATTTGCAGCCTGTCAGTCTCCCAGCATGTGCTGATGTCTATGGTTATTCTGCAATGCATATTTATGTATTTATTTACCGTATTTATCAACAAGAATGTGATCAGTATGAGGCTGACAGACCTTTAGTTCCCCAGATCCTCCTTCCTGCCCTTCTTGAAGACAGGGGTCTGTTTGCTTTCTTCCAGTCCTCAAGAAACTCCCCCAGTCACCATAACTTTTCAAAAGTTATTGACAGTGGCCTTGTGATGACACCAGCCAGCTCCCTCAGCATTTGTGGCAGCATCCCATCATGGCCCATGAACCTTCATACGTCCAGTTTTCTTATATATTCCCTAACCTGCTCCCTCTCCACCAAGGGTAAGCCTGCCTTCCCCTAGACTTTGCCACTGGTTTCAAGGACCTGGGATTGCTGAAGGCTGCTCCTACCAGCAAAGACTGAGGCAAAAAAAATATTCATCACCTTAGCCTTCTCCTTGGTCTTTGTGACCATGTTCCCATTCCCATTCAGCAGGTGGCCCACATTCTCTAGAACCTTTCTACAGAATCTTTAATATAATCTCATTTTAAAAAAAGATTTAGTTCCATATATGCATATTTATTCATGAAAATAAATCTCCAGTTCTCTTTTCGAAACTATTGACTGCATGAATAAAGTTCTTCCAAATTCTGCTGAGATTTTACTGCTAGAGGAGAATATAACTTACAGATTTTGACATGCTTATTCATAATGAACTCAGCAGGACCTGAAGTTTGCGTAAGTATGGACTGTAAGATTTGACCTTAATTTCTTAATACCTGAACTGTTTCATTAAACATTCTTATTTTTCTATATTTGGAATGATTACTTGAATTTACCTCTTAAAGTAATAGCTTTCAGCTGTTCAGGCTACTTCACCATTTAAAGCATATAAAAGCAATGCTTTTTCTGCTTTAGTTGGTGGTTCTAATTCATCAGAGCACTTTACTATGTACTCATATTTTATCAAGTCGATTTGTGCATAAGGTACTTTCCTTTAATAGGAATTTGTCAGGGGTTTACACTTTGTCCACAGGTTCAAAACTTTCCTGAACAAGAGTGAATTCAGGCTTCTAGTTTTCTTACAGACCAGAATAAAAATAGAACAATCATGTTTACAGCAACAAGACTGAAATAATGTTTTTATTCAGTCATTTTGCTTCATCTATTTTAATATAAGCTACATAGCTAATGCTCAAATTTTATTTTTGAATGGTTGCCAACATTTCATTTTCTTTTTTTAAATGATCTCCCCTCAGACTGCAGTTCAGACTTGCTTAACTGCATGAACACATGCTTAAGCAAATGAATAATTCTGCTGTCACTATTACACATGCAACCTTTTCTAACAGTTAGGAAGTTGTATCATGTTCATTATATTTTCTAAACAGTGTTAAAAATTGGCTTAGACTGCTACAGGACTATCTTGAGAAACAAGAAAAACACGCATTACCAGACTTCTACAGACCAGGCTCACAGTACTTTCCATTCCTCTTAAAAAGCAGTGCTAAATTCAATACCAAGACAATCTTGGAACAAAACCTGAATTTCATGTAACTTCTCTTGAGCATATATGGAGAAAAATTAAAGTCCCAAATAATTCAAATAGATGCATTACATAAATACTATGCCTAATTAGATATAAAGGAAATATGTTTTTCCCTTTAATGAAAAGCAGTTGAATTAGTAGCTTCTTAATAATGTACCACAGATGAAAATAAATTAAGACACTGGGAATTCAGTCATCTGAAGCATTCCCATTCTCAAACATTAAACTATCACTAGTGAAGTTATCTGAACAGTCTACTTTAATAGAGAGATACTTTCAGGAATATAGCTCTTAATTGGAGGACTCAAGGTAGACACCTGTATCACCTTATACCTGAGCTTCTCTCACTGTATCAGGATATGGAGACAGCTTTCCTATCCTAGGTACTAGCGAATCATCCCTTCCTCCTCACGCCCAACAGCGACTTCTGTTTCAAAGCTTGTTTGCAATTTAGGGAAGGTGATTTGATTCTTCTTCAAAATGGCTAGAAAACACTCTGCTTTGCAATGACAACTGATGCTTGTTTTTTTTTTTGAAGAGCAAACACAAGTGGTGTAAAAACTACAAATAGAAATTAATACCAAGACACTACCAATTGGCTTATTTTAAAAAGAGTGTTAACAGACAAAAAGTGTTCTTAGTTGATGTGTGTTCCTAAAGGGATGTAAACACAGCTGGGATGTGCAGATCTAGGAAGAGCATACTAGTCCAACATAAAGATCAACCAAATCGATTGCTACTTGCCAGGGCTTAACCCCCTAAACTCTGAAACATTCACTGTAGTACTTATGTTTCTACAACACAGTGCTGAGTCACGACGATGCAAGTTGAACCAAACACCATGCTGCCAGGAGTACACAGTAATCTCTTGAACTCTAAACTGCAAGCGTAAGCTGGATCCAACACAAGATCACATCTCAGTAGGACGCATCATGGCAAGGGGCTGAAGGCTGAAAGGTTGAGGACTGAAGAGACCATAGACTTACTTCAGTAATCAAGCACTGATAATTCTCACCAGTCACCACATAATCTGCTCATACTCTCTAATTCTGAAACAGCTGTGAGTTCATACAGCAAATCTCCTATTCTGCAAACTTTCATACATACCAGGAGGGTTAAAACAGAAAGAACACCCAAATTCCACACAACCCTCATAGCAAATGTTAGGACAATATTAAGAAAAAGCAAGATACAGCAAACAAATAGCATCAAAATTAATGAAAGGTATCACCCTCTGCGTAGCTATGTATCTCTGCCAGAAGAAAAGAACCTGATAAACCAAGTTGCACTGAAAGTCGACCAGCAAATCCACTGGGAAAGCAAGATCCAGAGCTGGGGCCTCACTCCTGCAGGTAAAAAAACTCTGCCTCCAGCACCCCATGATTAAACCCCAAGGGAGGAGTACTTGGACAAGAGAGGACCGTGTTAGATCATATGCCACATGCTCTCCAAGTATAACTTTCACTTATCCAATCCTACATGAAAAATTTTTGTGTTACCTATTTCCAAGTTGTATTTCTGTGCTAAATATTAGGACAACTCCCCTGTCCATCAGCACATGGAGTTACTGAGCTCTCACCTTGTTTCAAGAACCTGGGAAACACTATACATTTAAAATCCATGTACAAACCCTTGAGGGCACTTACTAATTTCAGGAAGACTGACAGAAAATCCTGCCACCTGCTAGCCTTTTGAGGTGTTTCACAAACTGGGATTTTTTCAAGACTGATCAACAACACTGACAGAGTCTATAAATTGTCTAGATTGGGTACAGAGGTTACCGAGAATTTTTCTTAACAGCTTTGTCTTTAAAATCTTTGTATCTTATTCCCACATGCGACAAATGCGGTAGCTTCAGGTCTTCTCCAGAAAGCAGTACAGAAAATTAATACCACTTGAGGATACTTTTTCTTTTCTCCCCTCACCGCCCCCCCCCAACTTCAGCTGAGCATAGGATAACAAAATACACAGTGGTGAGTCGGTGAAGAAGTGTTTAGAACAAGATTTTCACGATGATAAATATTCATTAGACTATTTAAAATCAGTTGCCTTTATCTTTCAAAGTTACATGGAATTTTTCACCTGTATTAGAAAAGAACAAGCTGGTTTTCAGAAGCAGATGAGCCAAACTATTAGCATGATAATCAGATCACAGTAACAGGTAATTGTTTTGGGTAAGCCAAGATTGCAGCCTCTCCTACTTGTTTGGACAATATCAGAATGTTGCTGATCAACAAGTAGAAAACAGTATGCACTGGCTGGCTTTCTAGATTAATTTACAGGCTCCATAGTTTCTTATTTTTAAATGTGGTCTGACTGACTCTCTTCTTAGATGACTGTATAAGCCGTTTCCTTCTCCTGTATCAGGACAACATCCCAGCAGGCATTACTTACATATTCACAATTCAGTTTATTTTACTGTGATAATACTCTATCCTTTCTGAAACTAATTCATTATAGAGTTAAGTTCTCACTTTTATATTTTTTCCATCTCCATCCTCTTCTGTTCAGTACTTTTTTTGCAGCACAGTTCCCCTCCTCATCATCCTTCTACCTGTGAACTTCCATTGCATGGACCCTTTTTTCCCATGCCTGCACATTCTCTAAGGCTCTACCTCCATCTGTGTTGCTCACGTTCAGCAGTGAACATCTTTCCCAAGTGATTTTTGTAATGATTGGAATCTAATAAGGTCCAACTTAATTTTTTCATTATTGGCTTTTTTCATTATTGGCCTCTGGGAATCTTTGGCATTTTGAGTTTGGATATGCTTGTAATTACCTAAAAACCAGCAAGGCTTCATCATTTTTAAGATGGCAAAATTCAACCTAGACTAAGTTTGAAAAAGAGTATACCAAACTTCTTAGAAAATGGATTAAGAAATAAATTTAATTTGAAGTTCTGGAAAACATCAAGTTATGAGGGTTGGAGAAGGGGTTTCTGCAACACAATCCAGAATTTTGGTTCAATCCTTGTGTAAAGCAAGACACACCCATAAGCCAAAAGACATTTATAGTAAAAGCAACAAACCAAATGGTAAACATCTTTGAATGCAGCCTTACATTGAAACACGCAGGAACCCAAGTTAGCTTTAAATTTACATAAGGCAAAATTATGTACCAACGAGTACAGCTGTCGAGTGCTCTGTGGAGTCCAGTTCACCTTATTTTGCTTCTGTTGCTCAACTGTTCAGATATATCTGGTTGTCTGCAGCAGAAGTCTGATGAGGGACGATGCCAGCCCCAGTGCACGCAGGTTACATAAAAGAATTGACAGTAAAGACAATAACTGTATCAGCTGCAAAATTTACACCCCAATTAAGAGTTTAAATCTGAATGAAATGACCTTGTGAACCAACTGTTACATACTAAATCCTTAACGTAGTTGGCAAACCTAAACTCCTAGATTGCTAAAGATTTGTTTTTTTCATGTTTTTTTGTGTACTGTCACAGTACTACCAATCTGGCTACCTCACATATCAGTGAATCTTCCTGATGTATATTTTTCAAACAACGTTTTTTCCCCCCTCCCTAACCTTTATCTACCCCTCAGGGTCCATCACCACCCCACATGGAACAGCAGCAAACTCATGCAGCAGCCATCACACAAATTGAATGTGCTTTAACACTGTGTATTATTATGAATACAAACTAAAAAATAAGCAACACTCACTAAAACTTTTTTGCCATCTAACCTAGTTGGAAAAAAACTAATGTACTCAACTCTGTTGCACAGTCAGATTCTGTGTAGTTTCTTCAGAAACACCTTCTTTGCCAGAGCACAGGGTATACAGAAAAGACATATGCAATGTTTAAAGGGAATCTTTAAAGGTCCCTTCCAATCCAAACCATTCCATGATTCTATGCCATTATAAGCGCTGTTACCACTGCTGTATAGAAATGTCCCAGACTTGTGAATTGCTGGCAAGTGTGAAAGCACGCTGGGAAGAACCACTGCACCCTGCTCCTACATCCTTTCCTAGCTCACCATGAGAAACAGGAGACCAGATACAATGAGCCTCGAGTCTGACTTGGTGCAGCCATTTTTATGTGGACTAAATGAGCAGATGTATTTCTTCAAACCCTGACATCCATGAATCATGTAGAGATGCTGATGTAACAGTGAGAGGGTGTGCCTGGAATTATTAAAAGGGAACCAAATGACAAGAAGAACAAAGACGGGTGAAACTGCTACAACTCCATTTAGATAACTGCTAAGAAATACGCAGCTCATGAGACTTCTTCCACTAGAAAAGACATAAAGAGACCAAGCACACAATTAAAGTTGCTGCTTTACAAGCCTGCCATCAAGCAGAAAGGATAACTGAAAGGTTAAGACAGGAAAACTAAATGAGTTTGTCCACCTTGAAAACAGGCAGACAGTTTGCCCAAGTTATCTGCCTGGCAACAAATGGGCAGAGGAAAAAAAGAAAAAAAAAAAGCCGAAATAGCATTTCAGAATCACAGAAGTCACACTGGCAGCCTCTCTGTTGCTCTTTCCTTTGATAATTCTTTCAGCTGCAACAGCTACTATATCTTAAAATCCCAAATTACTCCTGATCATTGCTGCAGAGGAAGTGAGAAGGATCTTTGTATAGAACAAAAGATTAATTTTAGAACATGACTCAATAAACAACACTTACGCATTTTTGAGACAAAAAAAAAAAAATCTAGGTGTGCTAGGATATTAGACTGCATTAAATTGACACAGGCAGTTTTTACTGAAGAATTCAAGACGGCATGTGGATGAGCCAGCAACCCACACACAAGAGAAAAATCTAACTCAACATCTAGTACAGAGGTACATCCGGTACATCTTTACCCGGGGGAAGGGGGAAAAAAAAAAAAAAAAAAATTCATTGTATGCACAGCAGACCTTTTAATAGGCTACTTTCAGGAGAAGCCATCTTTTTCATTACATGATTCCTGGCTAAAGTGTTTTTTAAATAAATTAGTTTCAATATTATTAAACCAAGAGAGACATGTGCTTGAGCATTAGCCTGTTCGTGCTCACCAGCTAACTAACAAGTATCACTTTTCTAAAAAATGTAGTCTTTTGCAAATGGATGGAGTAATTCAATAAGGAGCTGAACTGTCATAATGTAGTGAAATTTAAGAGTTTGGGAACAAATTTTATTGAATTTCATAAATATTTTGGTAGGTTTGTTTTCTTTCTTCATTAAGTAATGCTTAAAGACAGGTATAGACAAGCTAGAGTTTCTGTTACACAACAGCAAGCTCCCATGATAAACTTGATTACAATAACCCTTTCAGCAGTGAACTTCCTCCTCAGCTTTTTTTTTTTATTTAATTTCAAATAAAAGCCTCACCCTTGCTTCTTTTCATTCTGTACTACTTTCTATCCTGAACAAGTACTGCATGCACCTGTTAAAATGCACAAAAAAAATATATTAGACAGAAAAAAAATCCCACAGATAGAAAGACACCCACCCCCAACAAAACTAAGATTACAAGGTACCTCAAAACACCAGCAGACCAAAGCAGGAATTGCTGCTTGTTTTGGAAAGTAAAAGCAGCATAGCTGATTAGCAGAATTTGTATGGCTAGAATTTTATACCTCTTAGAAGATTTTTTAAAAATAAACAAGAATGACCGGCTTCTATCTTAATTTGAATTCTTTAAATAGTTACCACTTAAAAAAAAAAATCTTATGGCAATTAAGCTCATTCAAATTTTAGTCAGGAAAAGAGGCTCTTACACATCAGACCTTGAATGTTTTGAGAAAAGGGCCTCAGCAAACAGAGGAATATGTCTAAAAGCCAGTCTGGTGGATATACTTTCCAGGGAAGCTGAAAGCTATTGTCATTCCAGTCAGAAAATTCTGGGAGAAAACAGAGCAAACGTTTTGACCTGCATTCATGAGTTTATAAATAGATTTAGTCAGGAACTGTTTGAATCAGACCCAAACTAAAGTATAAATATGCAATCCACCAAAACTTGGTGTGTGAGACAAACCAAAGAGCAGCAGCCTCCTATGAGCTGCATGATGACTTGAAGACATGGGTATAGCCAGTAGCAGATTATTAAGTGATATGAAATCCTTCTGAAAAGGCAGTGTAAAAAAAAAAAAAAAAAAAAAAAAAAAACAACACAAAAAACACACAAAAAACCCCAAACACGGAGACAACTTCACAAGATTTAGGAAACCTTTGGGTTACCTCATGATGGTGCACAAACCCACCCTGTTGCCTCAGGCAAGTCTCTTTGCCCCAGTTTTCCACCTTGTGATAGAGCAGCACACCACCACCCCGAGAGCCCAGCCCTGGAGGAGCAGCCACCAGGCAGTCAAAGGCGCCTTCGTGTGACAAGGGGGAACGACCAGCATCAAAAGGAGAGAAAGAACCAAATGTTCTGCAACTGCGCTGGCTTCACATGGCGTGCACTAATGTAGGCTTAAGCTCCCACATTAAAGGAAGAAAAGGAAAAGATACACAGAGCAGCTCACTACTTTCCGCATGCTAAACTAAGATGCTATCTTGGTTTAGAAACAATATGAGATGAAATGATTAATGACTACACCCTAGTGCACTTATACATCAGTCTCAGTTAAAAGCAAATTCATTCCAGTAATTCCTAAATTCCATATGCTTAACTTTAAAACCTTAATCACTATTCAAAGTAATGAAAAGAAGATAGTATTAGCTTAATCTGTTCACAAATCCAAGACCTGTGCTTACTTTTAGGGCCAAACCAGAATTGCACAGAACAGAAAGCTGTTTAGAAATATTACAGGTAAAGTGTAAAACCCCTAAAGCTGCTGTCTCTGCCATTCCAGGATGGCTCCCCCCATAACCTAGAAATTATTTACTCTTACATGGCTTTTCATGTCTCCCTCATCGCCACGTTTCTAGGCCAGACTTCTCGCAAGCATTCCTTCCTCCTGGTGTTGCGATCATCACTACTACTCAACAGTAAGAAATTTTACAGTGTGAGCTTTTAAACAAGGAATTCCTTTAGTTCCTCCACCAAAACAAACCAAAGGATCACTGGAAAAATAAAAGCATGCAAAATATTTTTTCAAAAAGCAAAGTTTTTGCTTAATAAAACTGTGTAGGTTTCATTGCTTAGGATTCTTTGCCACAGGCTAGAGATACCCTTTAAGCAATGATTTTGCATATTTTTACCATTTAATCATTCCTTAACATTTTTCAAGTTGAATAAGAAAGATCCCCAGATCTCTAAATCTGAAACTTTAAAGGATGTTATTTAGTTCACCTAACTTAAAGGCTTGAACTATGCCTTTAAAGAGTAGTTGCGAGATAACTAGTTAATGAAAAATGAAGTTTTACGATCTTAAAAAAAGTCTCCCCAGAACACAAAAGCCACAGGCTGAAACCCTAACTGAAATCCCAGAATGAAAAAAAAAAAAACAAAAAGTGGCTGTATCACATCAGTCCAAAATGATCTGCTCAGCCTTGCATCACGCAGCAAGCGAGAGATGCGTAGGGAGGAATTTATGAACCAAGCAAGCCACAACACTACTAACAAAGGTCTGTCCAGCTTCACACCATTTGTGGCTGAGTCAGCAGTGAGATCTCTGTATTTTTTAGTTCCAGATCCCTTTCTCTTCATGGCATTTGTCTTGTCACTATCTGGCCCTTCTAACATCCAGAACATCCTAACATGAGTTACCCAACAAAACGTAT
The DNA here is from genome assembly GCF_018691265.1 of Tyto alba. Taxonomy (NCBI): domain Eukaryota; kingdom Metazoa; phylum Chordata; class Aves; order Strigiformes; family Tytonidae; genus Tyto; species Tyto alba. The sequence goes on along the minus strand of NW_024881316.1, from coordinate 34,241,360 downwards.
GAAGCCACATTTCCTGCTGTTAGATTCTGAACCTGCAGACAAGCAACCTTTTCTGATACCTCCCAATCCTTGTATTGGAAGAATCACAGAATGGTGTGGGTTGGAAGGGACCTTAAAGATTATCTAGTACCAACCCCCCTGCCATGGGCAGGGACACCTTTCACCAGACCAGGTTGCTCAAAGCCCCGTCCAACCTGGCCTTGAACCCTTCCAGGGAGGGGGCAGCCACAGCTTCTCTGGGCAACCTGTGCCAGTGCCTCACCATCCTCACAGTAAACAATTTCTTCCTCATATCTAATCTAAACCTACCCTCTTTCAGTTTAAAACTGTTAGCCCTAATCCTATCACTACACTCCCTAATAAAGTGTCTCTCCCCACCTTTCTGCAAGCCCCCTTTAAGCACTGGAAGGCTGCAATAAGGTCTCTCTGGACCCTTCTCCAGGCTGAACAACCCCAACCCTCTCAGCCTGTCTTCATGGGGGAGGTGCTTCAGCCCCCTGATCATCTTCATGGCCTCATCTGGACCCACTCAAACAGGTCCATGTCCTTCTGATGTTGGGGGCCCCAGAGCTGGACACAGCACTCCAGGTGCAGTCTCATGAGAGCGGAGTAGAGGGGCACAATCACCTCCCTTGACCTGCCGGCTACGCTGCTCTGGATGCAGTCCGGGGCACAGCTGGTCTTCTGGGCTGCAAGTGCACACTGCTGGCTCAGTCAGTTTTCCATCCATTACAACCCCCAAGTCCTTCTCTGCAGGGCAGCTCTCAATCCACTCATCGCCCAGCCTGTATTTGTGTTTGGGATCGCCCGGACCCATGTGCAGGACCTCGCACTTGGCCTTGTTGAACTTCATGAGGTTTGCACAGGCCCACCTCTCCAGCCTGTCCAGGTCCCGCTGGGTGACATCCCTTCCCTCCAGCATGGCAACCACATCACACATCTCAGTGTCATCAGCAAACTTGCTGAGGGTGCACTCCATCCCACTGTCCATGTTGCCAACAAAGATGTTAAATTGCACTGGTCCCAGTGCAAACCCCTGAGGAGCACCACTTGTCACTGCTCTTCACTTGGACATTGAGCTGTTGACTATAACTTTTCAACTGCAACTATCCACCCACCTCCTCATCCACTGAGGGGGTCCATCTGTCAAATCTATGTATCTCCAATTTAGAGAGAAGGAGCTTGTGCAGGACACTGTCAGATGCTTTGCACAAGACCAGGCAGATGATGTCAGTTGCTCTTCCCTCACCCATCAGCGCTGTAACCCTGTTATAAAAGGCCACCAAATTTCTCAGGCACAATTTGCCCTTAGTGAAACCATGTTGTCTGTCACCAATCACCTCCTTCAAACAGTTCCCTCCTAAACACATTCTATAAACTATTGCCATATCTTCCTCTTAGTCACTTCTTCTTTATGTTGAAAAGTAAGTTGATAATATTGTTTCTTGTAGGAAAGTTGTCCTTACATTTGATGATCCTTGCTGTGACTCTGTACCTCTTACTTGTGCAACTTTGAGAAGAGAGACGGTAAGAAAAGCAAAAAACCCAACCAGAATTCCATATAGTACTTAAGATATGGGTGCATAATAGATTTATACATTAAGTTATTTGACCTCTATTTATTTATTACATGTCAGGAGTTACTAGAAAATTATTCCAATGTAACTGGGCTACAACAACTGCATGTTCAAAAAGAGCATCATGAAGGGATTACAGAAATCTGTATAATGAAGATCACACATATTTAAACTAAGGCTGGTACATGAACATAACAGCATTGATAACATCAGCTTTCAGAGAATGCTACAAATTGTATTCTTTAAAAAATAAAATCATTTCATATTTAACAATCATCATAGCATGGACAAATCTGTTAATTGACATGTACTTTGTGGGTATAGTCAGACACAAAACTGACATGGGTGGGAAAAAAGGTATACCTGTGTGATTTTTCATAGTAGCTCATGGGTCAATGAATTACCATCTTTTTTAAAAGAAAACCAAAAACTAGTGTGTAATGCTTATCTACTGTAATGCCACCACACAAAAAACCCAAAACTTGAATTGTATCTGCCTTTTAAGGCCTTCTCCTTCCCATTCAATTTTTCTTTACTTACTATAATTTTCTCCAAATAGACTCAAGATATTTTTTTAATTCAACTACTGGACGGGAAGAAAATTTGATAAGTTTCAAGCTGTATTTGCTCCATCTGTATATTCATAACTGTGAAACTCAGAGATTATATATTTCAGTAGATCCAGAATGGAGATTTGCCTTTTTTTTGTTCTTTTTTTTTCACCCCCAATAAATCTGATCAAGAGGGAAGCATTGTCTCAATACTTGTTCCAAACTGCTCATAACATAGGAATAAGAATCTTATCAAGAAAGAACAAAAGTGAAAAGACAAGACTGAATGGAATGATGAAGACTAAGCAACATTCAGGTATACTTTGGTATTTTTTGTTTAAAATTATCGTTCTTCTTTAAAAATTACTTCTGCAAGTGTAAGTAGTCTCTACTTGCATCAATGATATGCATTTTTCCTACATGGTGTACTCATCAGAAAAGGTCAGCAGACCATTTTCTTTTAAATGCCATCTTCAGACTTGAAAATGATTTAATGTATCAGCATTCAAAACAGTAATGACAGTTTAGAAAATGCATTGTTATCACCCATCAAATTAGCAATACCAAAGCAGTCACCAAATGGTATAAATCATTTCCACAGTAAGAACTTCAGTATAGTGACCTCATGCAATATTCAGAATAGAAGAGTAGACAGAGTAATTTCACTCCTTAGAGTGGGACAAAAACCATAAAGCCCTAGAACAGTGATTCACTTCATCTGCCCCTCCTAGAAGAGTACTATAATTAGGAGACTAAATCCACACCCACAACTAAAGAAACATGAGCACTTAAGAAATACTGTCAAGTTTTTACAAACTTCTATTCACATACCCAAACTCTGTTATGAAGCAAATGCTAATCCTTCTGCTTTTAAGCTGATGAAATTATAGTACCATAAATAGCATCTTTGATACAAAATAATCACAAAGAATGAAATATCATTTGCTGTATAAAAGCACTCAGCCACATTCCATCCAATTCAGGGTACAAATCAAGGAATGACGCCAGCAAACCTTAAGGAAACATTAGCCTGAAGAGCAGGACAAATATATATATTTTTAGCGACACTAAAAACAGTCATCATGAGATTTCCAAAGATCTTCAATAGTCAATATTACAGCTTCATACAAGCTTATGCCATATAACTTTAGAGTTTTCCCAGAATATCTAGCCCCTGGCTCTATGTTTGGAGAAAAGCAGGTATGAGCAGCGTGCTCCACAGCCATTCCTAAATAACATGGTCCTCACAGACTGTGCACTTCCCTGAGCACCTCATGGTTTGAGTATAGACTTCACTTTTTCTTGTGCTGCCCTAAAATTCACTGCTGTTTCATTGTGTGAGAAGAGGCTTATTTTTTCCTGTATTCAAAAGAACGATGGAAAACTACTTAGGCTTTGTTCTTGGTGCAAGGTGGGAGGAATTACCACCATAAGCAAAAGCAGCATGCAAACTCTACAAGCTTGCCCAGCCCTCCAGGAAAAGAGCTGAGTGCAGGTAAGAAGAAGCATCAGTTCTCTGACAGTCCCTCTGCTAATCTCTACCTATCCTTCAGTATCTACACTGAAGTTACCTAATGAAAAAGCTCTCAGTAAGTTAGGTAGGGGTAGCTACTTTTCAAAGCCTCCCAAGGAAGATCCTATCAAAGTTTAGGCACTTCAAACACAGTAAAATATTTTATCAATTTGTGATATGCTCCTGACTGCAGGAAACGAAACAAAACAGAAGCGGGCTAAAATATCTAACAAAAAAAGGCGAACAAGTGTTTCCAATGTGAATAAACCAAGCAATACACTTAGGTACAGCAGTGATAGCCAGTTTCCACATGTTATTCAGTACTGTAAATTCAAAGAACTAGTTTTCAAGAAACCTGTAATAGTGATGCTACTTCTGTTCAGAACATAACCAAATTATTCAACCAATCCTAGCAGCATAAACTACATGAACACCCTCATACATTGTAACAAGATGGCAGAGATGATTAGAAATTAATGAGGAATCAATGCCAAATTACTTCTAAAATTGAGCTGTTAACCTCAAGAGCTGAAAGCTACAACCAAATCTCAGTTTTGGTTGTATACAGCATGTAATCATCAAAATATTGAGCAATCATCTTTTCTTAATCCATGAGAAATCCTCCAATTTTATGTTTTCCTCCAGGCTACCTGACAGTTCTTCTGCCCCCAACATTCACAGGGAAATCAAAATCAGGAGGCGTCTTAAACTACTTAAACTTGTCAGCAAAATTTACAAAACAAAATGGCTTTAACTATGCTTGAACAATGCTGAATTGATTCAAATACATTTTTGTGGCACATCCCCACTTAATTCAAACCAGTTTTTACCAAGCAACTGAGTTGTTAAGATGGTCACAAGGCACAAAATGTTTATACAGCTCAAGTGTTAATAACCATATTCCAATTGTAATGTTGCCTGTAACGAAAAGAATCAGAAAGAGGGACTAAACATAAGGTTCAGTATCTTTAACCTTCTTGCTGCAGTAGAACCGAGCAACATTTAACCATATTGTTACATAAATTATGAACATTACATCATCATTTTGAACCTGGAAGACAAGTCACTCCACAAGGACACAAGTCCCGAGTTTAAACCTTGTTCTCAAGTAGGATAGTAAAAAATGTGTAGCTCCTAGATATGAAAGCACATGCTTTAGACCTCTTCAAATACAGTCCTTGTAGGTCACTATACTCCCAGACAGGTCTGTCATATACCTCTTTTTAATGTGGGATAATGGGATAAATAGAAAACCACAAATAAAAGATCCTCCTTTTGAAGCAGAGGGCGAATTTGACTGCATAGTGCTCAAGGACAATCTCCCGGATAAAAAAAAAAGGCAAGAAACAGAACAATAGATATTCTGCAACGAAACAAGAGGTAAAGGCAACTAAGCTGTAAGCAGCAGAGAAACTAAAAAAAAAAAAAAAACCACAACAAACTAAAAACAAACAAAACAAAACAAAACAAAACCAAAAAACATTCTTGAATTTCAATGCCACAGGTAAATGGCTAAGTCATGAAACAAACATGAAGAAAAAGCAAGATTGTTCTGTAACTGGAAAAGAATACAAATCTATCTCGTTAAAACCATATGTAAGGAAGAGAAAAATTACGCCTGCAAAAAAGCAAACCAGTATCTGATAAAATTGAGTATTTTACAAAGGAGAGGCCCAGATGATTTACACACAAGAAGCTTCAAGGAAATAACTGAGGAGCTCTCTGAAACACAAATGTTGTTTTTTACATAATCTTAAGAAATTCTAAACATCAAAGGACTCTCCAATATTAATATGCAGTATTTAAAAAAAATGTAAAAGGGAAGATTCAGGAACTCTATAATGATTAGCTTGGCACAGATCCTGAAGAAAATAATACAATGGTAATGGGAAAAATGGAAGCTAAAAATATCTTGTCAGTCAAGCAACCTTAATAAGGTCAGGGGAGGAGAGAGCTGACTAAAGCTCCAGATCTCACAAGGACCTGCTCTGAAAACCTTTTTCCTTCATTATGGGACAGCTAAAAAGGACCCAAATAAACATTACCACAAAGTCGCACTGTAAGACTGTACCTCATAATTGTACTCAAAATTCAAGAGCTGCTCTGCTGGAAAGCAAAGCATACAGAACAAAGGAGCAAAACAGAAGCATCCTTGATAGCAGAGGAGTATCTTGGCAAATTCATCTCAGAAATCAGATCTCTGAAATCCTCAGCAGAAGTGAGATTGATTGAAGCTGACACAGAAGGACAGGTGGCAGAAGAGTTAGTGGCAGAGGAGTATGGATACAGAATTGCTGCCAAGAATAAAATAAAGTAAAAAAAAAAAAAAAAAAGGAAAGAAATGGAAGAGAAGAACAACAACAACAAAAAATACAAGCTATAGAATACTGTAAAAGAAGAAACCAAAGAATTGGCAAGTTTCCAGACAGTGTAGAGAAGAATGATCATCTCTCAATGTTTAAAGCAAGCCTTTCATTCTCAAATAAAAGAGGAAAGAAATTTAATAATCTAAGCTAGGGAGGTGGTGTGTGTGAACACATGCATGCAAGTTATATACTCCTCCAACTCAAATATAATAAGGATCATATAGAATAAAACACACTGAAGTGGTGCAGTCTCAAAAGAGCTAAAGTTTTCCAGTCTACTTTATAAATACATTATGGTACCTGCTTCAACACCTATCACAGGTTACCTTAAGGAAAAGGAAGACTCTGGATGAATTAGACCTTTTCTCAGGGCAGCAAATACTCCTTTTCAAACTCTTCCTTTTTCCACCAAAGCCACCATCAGTTCATAATGAAGCATGAATTAAAATTCTTATTAAACTTAACACAATGGGAGAGCTACTGGCCTAACCTGACACAGGCAAATATAGACATAATTTTAATGTACAATGATAAGATATTGAGCCTGAAAGAAATTAAGTATCAGGGAGAAGAAAGAAACAAGAAGCCTTTCAATTTGGTGGGAGAAAGGGGAGAAAATCCTGATGTGCTTTTGAGTTTCATCATTCTTCTCCTCTTATCCACAACACTGATTTCTGACAAGCACAGTATATTGCTGCCACTTTACCAGGATGCATTCAAGCATCTTCCCCAGGCAAAGGTAAGGAAGATGCTAACAACCCTCTAAGCTGGAAGTTTAGAAAACATTTCCGTATCATGGAAAAATCTCAAGAATAATACTAGGAGTTATTTAAGAACCAAGACATCTAGGGATGGAAATAGGTGAATTATATAGAGCAGAATTGAAAATAAATATTGCTTCTGTTAGTACGTCCAAATTGGAGGTAGGATGTGTAAAAGAAAATAAAAAAACTAACAGTGTATACTAAGACAACCAAGAAGTAACCTGGATATTAATTTTCTCAAGTTGCAAGGGCAAAGCTGTCTAAGTAAGTACATTTCTTGTTCTAGGCAGCAATACTCAGTGGATTATAAAAAACAAACAAACAAACAAAAACACAGAGGAAGACAGAAAGGAATTGAATGAAATCATAAAACAAAAAAGGAAGCATTTTTAAGATAGACCTTGCTGTCTAGGAATGTATATCAACAACACTCTGTCAACACTGAAACATTCAGGGCCCTGTAAAAGACAGAAAGTTTCAGACAGACTTAGAATTGTGGAGCTACTTCCATCTAAGATTAAAAAAAGAGAAAAAAAAAAAAAAAAAAAAAAGAGAGAAAGGCTTCTATAGAGAAGCCATTCCATGGCCACACTCCAGAGCAGAAGTAGCAAGGATAATTCAGTAAACACACATCCCTTTTGTCTTCAAGGGCAGGTTGGTAGACAATTCTGAACAGAATTCATCTAACACCCACCAAGCTCAATTTTCTCTTAGCACCCCCATCTTTGAGGAAAAAAAGAGATTCTTAATAACTTTAGGAACAAACGAGTGGTTTTAAAGTTGGAGGAGAGACTGAGAGAAGGGAACTTCACTGAGGTCACACTCAGGCTCCTCGCCAAGTCCAGATACTTGTGCATTTAAAGACAACCATTCCCAAAGCTCTTCAGAACAGGATCTGAAAGATATTTATGAGACTACACCTATCCTGTTCCACACAGCACATACTCCAAAGTGACGTGTTTGTTATCTTCAATAGTTTAGTAAATCATGTTGCCCAACAGCCATGGGAGTGACCTGCTTACCTATATATACATGTACATTTAATTTTGCATGTGTGTGAGAATGTGAGAATCAAAACCAAATTATTTTTGGACATTAAAAAAAAAATCTGCAATGCATTAAGTGTAAAATACACCAAAAAGTATTGAGTTTTATAAAAAATAAAGGTAAGCCTGAGGCAGCAAAGGACAACAACTTTAAAGCACAAGCAAAATAATTACATAAAAGACCATCAGGTATACAGTCCAGAGTCAGAAATGGAAGGAAACCCAGATCTATGGCAAGGACAAGTCATTGCTAGCTCAAGAGAAAAGGGATGCTTTAATCAATTCTGTATGAGGATAAATATAAATCCCTAAAATCAAAATGGAGGCTGCGTATCCTAAGGATGTATTGCTACTTCAAGCAGAAATAGAAGAGGGAGTTTGTGTGTAGCTCCACTGGAGGACAGATACTATCAATAAAACAAGCTGAAAGCAAATTAGCCACATAACTTTATATATACTACTACTAATTTACAAATTCATTTTAACTCCTACACTAGTGGGCTTTTAAAGAAACAGATATCCTATGCACTAAAAACGAAACAGAGATGACTTCCATCTAAAAGGGAAAACATGACTGCACTCATCAAAGACGTATTGGCTACTGGCAGAAGCCTCAAGATCAGCAAGGATTTACAATAGTTAAACAAATTGCAAATAGCAAGAAAAAAAACTTGATCTCCCACATAGAACAAGCCCAAAACTTAAGTATCTTTTTTTTTCTTGATGCATAAAAAAAAGGTTTTAATCAAATGGAATAAATACAAATACTTGTTCTAGAAAAAGGAAATCTTGCAGAATAAGATGGAAACTTGCTTTTCTTCTTGTGTATTGGGATGTTAGAACTTCCAAACTAAGATCTAAGCAGGAGCATCCTGCTACTGGTGCTGTCTACCCTGTGAACCTTCTGATCATGCATTTAGGTAAAACCCATTTATCAAAGGCTAACTTCTAACATAAACATGATTTTAATAGAGGAAGGGATAAATAGGATGACTAATCAAGTGAAGGCTTAGAAAAGAGACTTAGAGCAATGGAAAGATAAACACGTATGGAAGATAAACAACTTATTTTCAAAAAAGATCTTTTATAAAGCACTTTTATCCTTCATAAAATACTTTTGAGGTAGTACTTATCTCCAGCTAGGACCTGACGTGTTTAACAGTTATGCATCATGATAAAGATGATATGGAGAGGTAAAGGCTCCTCTTCTCTTCATTTATGAGGCAGTCACGCCGAGAGCTCCCAGACTTTCGGACAGAGGCGTTCAGATATAACCACCTTTGTGGCAGGTATTTTAAATAAAGTTCAGTTGGGGCAGAATGAAGAATAATGTCCTTCTTATTAGGTGTTCCATTACCAAAATACGAAGGGCTTATCTGCCACCTACACTGAAAATGTGAAACGGCATACAAAGCATAGTATACCATTTGAATCATAGCATACTTGAGGTTGGAAGGGACCTCTGAGGATCAGAGTCCAACGCCCCTGCTCAAAGCAGGGTCAACTACAGCAAGTTGCTCAGGATTGTGTCAAGTCAGGTTCTGTGCATCTCCAAAGATGTGGTCTCCACAGTGGTTCTGGGCCACCTGTTCCAGCATTCAATCACCCTTATGGTAAAAAAGTTTTAAGTTTAAATGGAATTTCCTGTATTTCAGTTTGTGCCCATTGACTCCTGTCCTTCCACTGCACAACATCAAGCAGAGAGCCTGACTCTATCCCCACTCCTTCCTGTGAGGTATTTATACACATTACTGAAATCCCCCCAGCCTTCTCTTCTCAGTGATAAAAATCCCAGCTCTCTTAGCCTCTCCTTGTATGACAGATGCTGCAATCACCTCTAATTGCTAAATTGTACGTAGGACAGGGAAAAACTGTCCATGATATGGACTCCATTGCTGTATTACACAGCACAGAAGTTTATCAGCTGAGAAGCCTGAGACTAGTCACATTCCTTGCATATGAAATACTATTACTAAATGACAAGGCATTAAAAAAAAAACAAACCCTTGTGCTTGTACACATACTCACGTCACTACATAGATAGAAAGTAGATGTGACTCACCTTGTAATAATTGTTGCATTTATTTTTTTAAAGCTGTAACAACTTCAACCTTGTGCAAATTCAGGGTATTTGGGGTATGGAGGAAATTGTTACTGAAAAAAAACTTCAAGCCACTGAGAAAGATTTATATAAGATAAGCCTTATCAAGTTAGGCTCCATCTGTACTTAACTGATAAAATGATACTTAGTATGACTTCAAATCCTTCAAGCTACTACAACATAACTACTTCTTAATTCAAATTTTGGCTGCAGGGAATTAGCACAGGATACAATTAAATGCACTAAAAACCTGTTCAAAATGAAAAGGAGACATATTGAATAGTCCTGTCAGTTATAAAGATTTTTGAACATGTTTGCAACTTACGTTCACCAGACTTGAAGCACAACACATAATGGCATTAGAGCATCTTACCTGCCTGGTTATTACCAGTCATAATCCCATAAAGGTTTTGAAGGTAACTGTCTATAGAATATTATATACAGAACACCAAGGAGAAAAGAATGCTGGCTGTATTTTCAGGATGCAGTATTACACAATCTGACTTCCTGCTCTAGGACAATAACCTCATCTCTTGAATTTCTCAAAACTCAGATGTAAAAACTAGATACAGTAAACTATTGGAAATCTCAGTGCTGCAATGAGCAGCAAGATCAGTTCCGAAATACCAGATGTAGGAAACAACTAGTAAGGTTTTTGCAATTATCAACCCAATGATGTAGTAAAAAAAATGTTAAAACTAAATAAACCAGAGGATGCATCGCTAAAGGAACATTAAAGGTAAAGTAGGGAGCAGATATTCCTAGAAAGAGAAAGCCACAGTAATACTGGAGTGGCTGGAAAACAAACTCAACAGTAAGCTTACAGAACTTTACCTATGGATTTCAATGAAAACAAAGTTAAGAGATGACTTGATTAGTTTGTATACCTTATACTTTGGAAGCAAGGGGTCCAGCTGTCAGTGTCACAGACAAGCAAGATGGAAGTCAAAGCTTACACAAATTCAGCTTTTAGATCAGCACCAGTAAGTTAAATAGCAGACCACACTAGATACAGACTATTCATAAACTATATTAAACAAAAAAATCAGATTTGGGGTTTTTCCCCTGGCTTGTGAAAAAAGGAAAAGTGAGTACACGCTATATAAGTGTTAAAGACAGAGGGTGAAGTGGCTAGACTTCCTCTTTTATATAAGGATGGAATGAGATTAAATTGACCAGCTTGTGGCTTTCAAGTTGTGAAGTCCCACTCCCACATCAGGACATGCTACAGTTCATAGTGGAAGTGTGTTTATGGAGGGACAGTAGAATAATCCAGACCTACAGCTCTGGGCGAAAGTAAACTAATAAGGACTGATGAAATCACCTTCAGGACTGTCATCAGACCATCCTGCATGCCAGAAACAGCTCTATCCCAAAAGAAAGCAGTAAGATACTCCAAGAGCAACTGTCATTTCCTTTCTACAAACCAGATCTCCCAACTTTGAGGCATGGTACAAGTTTTACAGCTGCAATTCATACAAAAATTTTATCTGTGTGATTTGTAGGACTGGGGTGAGGGGTGTTTTATTTAGTCAGGCCAGAATACAAGTTCTATGTAACCATTTTTGGGAGAGAAAAACGCTTGGAAAAGATGGAGGCAAAGAAGGACAGAGAGACTGAGAATTAGAACAGTTTGAAAACAAAAAAGTTTACACCCACATTTCAACCTAATGTATCTTTTCTATTAAGGAAAGAACTAAGACAGAAAAAATAAATCAAGAGGTTTTTACAAGTTGAGGTCATAATTTTTATTTCTTCAGACAGGGCAGCAGTGGTATATATAAAAACAAAAAGCTACAGATCAGCTTCTGAACAACTCATGACCTGCTGAATACAAGCTACTTACTGGAGAATGGGAACATTACTTGCAGTGTCATCACTGAGGGCTTGGGCTACAAACACCTTATGGAAGACCAAAACCTAGCTTTTCCTGTTAGCAGAATTGCTGCTTTCTGCTCTTGAAAGCTAAGATTTTATTTGCACACTTCAAAACTCCATAATAAACTTTTTTTTTGTAACACAAACACCAGTGAGCAATCGTTAGCACAATGCATAATAACTTTAAGTAAGGGAAATTTACATTTACTCAAGACTGTCCACCAAAATAACGCTTCTATAAGGGACGTAATCTCTTATGTAGATTTTAGGTTTGAGATATTTCAATCAGTACAGCAAGAAACAGAACAAAAGATAGCATCTAAACCATATTTTATGAAAATAATATTGAATTACAAACAAATTAAAGAGATAATTTAAATAAGCACGTAAAAGGATAATCTATTGCCCTTAGATGTGTAGCCAAATCCTATTTCTGAGTGTTCCAAGAGCAGTTCTGAATACCTTTTTCTCCACAAACACTTATTGATTTTGTTTTAACTTAGGTAATCAGTGTAATAAAACTGGTTAAGGATTAAAGCACTCTGAGTCACAGAGTGCACTGATTTCTGCACAGGCTCCAATAATGCAAAACATGAACTCTACAACGTAAGAATAGATTTAATCATTTTATTAGTACAGTGACAAAAAACAGTTAAATACCACAAGATAATTAGGTTTTGGTCATTTTTTTTTAGTTTCCCTTTAAGAAAAAAGTTACCTCTACAGAAAAGATCTTAAGGTCCGCTCCACGTAATTTTATCCTCTCTGGAAAATGCTGAAAGACGTTAAAATATGGAATATGACCTTCAACAACAAACCTGCATAAAAAAAACAAACAAACAAACAAATCAAAATAGTATTTAGTATGACAAATGCATATGTCTATTCTAAAAAATAATATACAAATCAACTTCTGATTTGAAATAACATCAGCATTATATTACCTAAGCAATTCTATCTGAAGTTACACACTCCTAAACGCTTCATAGGACAAAACCCAGTTCATTCACTTAACAGGCCTTTAAGTTCAAGATCAAATATGATTGACAAACGATAATGTTATGGCAGGAAGGGTACAATCAGCGTGCTTATATGGCGTTTGTTCTGCACATTCTTCAGCCACTGCATTTCTGAAAATGCTTTAAGCCTCCTTTGAACGCTATTGCATTTTTTTGTCAAAATCCTAAAGCTGTAAGTAAATTTTACTTTTAAAACACACACTTTCTGCTAGAGGAGACTGAGTCAGGTAATGCACTAGGAAGGAAAGTCACAGAGCAGTGAGCAGATGCACAGAACTGAAAACCTATTCATTACATCTGTATTCTGATTTTTTTTTTCAGAAGTATTATTCAGGTATGAATAGAAATGATTTTGTATACTAATAAACACAAAATAATTTAATGCATTTTTTGTTAAGGCTTTGGTAAGTGGTTGACAGTGTTATTTGGGAATTTTCTTGACTTTTTTATACCTATGATGGGACTTAACATATATATATGTGTATAAAGATAGGACTTAATAACAGAAACTAATAAAAAGCCACTATCACACCAAACCCCTGCTCTTATCTAGCTTCGTAGCTGACATTCAGACCAGGCAAAGCAAGCACTGAACAAGCATGGATCCTCACAAGGGAACAAACACTATTCCCAGTCCAGATTAAAGTGTATTAGTGGTCTCCCATAGGACTAAACTAGAATGGCCTTCCTGTGTCCTCCAAAACAATTCTGTTACAAGAGTATATTAAACTTGATTAAGTTAACATTTCAAATAGAGAAGACCCTGTTCTTTAAATAATATTAGAGATCTGAAAACAATTTTCTCTCTTGCCAGTTGTGTTAGGTGCACAGTATCTCTCTGATCTTGCTACGCAGATTAGCAACTTCTTGGTTGGAAGCTCCCAGTGCAGGGCAGTACCTAACCACTTAATTGCTAGCTGGATCCAATCCCACAAGCTGAAACACCAAGTTCCTCATAAAGCACAGCAATCTGCCACTTTCATTCAAAATGTCTGGAGTTTTTTTTTTTTTAAAAAAAAAAAAAAAGAACAAAAGCAAGGCAGACAGTGCAGCGTTGTGGAGGATTCACCTCCCTCCTGAGCCTACGGCCATTCATAAACTCACCTTCCCTCTCCTAGTCCAGTGCCCTAATCACCACTTCATACATGTTATGTAGTATGTATCTATTGAAGTCGATTAAAATTCTAAAGGCTAGTTACCACAAAGTTTAAAGTTATATCCTATTTTTTAAACACTAACCGAAATTTCAGTTTAATTAAAAAATTGAATTCAAACTGTGATTAAAATGGGAAATGCATTCCTTAATCAAAACTGTTAGAATTAACCCATCATTTATAACGATTTCTGAAAAATAATAACAATCTGAAAAATCACATTGCCCAATACTTTTTATTCTGAAACTCTGCATATTAGTCTCTTGAGATGTAAAAATCGCCGCACAATCCTTTCTAATCAAATTGCGTGATGTACATTTTGCTCACGAAATTTCAGTAGCTTTCCTCAACCAGTGTAAACAGCATTTCCCCACCCCAGGTGGAGATGTGCACTGGTCCACACACCCAGTGAAGTTATCGCCCAAGCCCAGCACCAGTCGCTTGTCCTTGCTGTCCCACCTGATCTGCTGAGCCGCTTCCATGCCGGTTCCTCAGCTCATTTTAGTCAAGGTCACCTGCACTAAACGGAGGAACTTAAACCTGAGGTACAGTTTCACAAAATGGATTGAGCCAACCTAAAAGCTCAGCACAACGAGTAGCACTTCCCTCCCGGTCTGGCCGTGTGCTCCTGTTGCTCATCATCCTCCTCCACAAACGTAACCCAGCAGCAGCAAAAGACTATCCCTTACCCTACTGACAGAAAGAAGGGCTTCTTTCCTGCCATCTAACAAACTGAGGAGGCTCACGGATGGCAAGTGCAAGAGCTGGCAGAGGGAAGGGGATGCATCACTCAGGCAGGATGAGAGAAGAAAGGAGAGCAAGACCTTCCTCTTTCAGCAACAGTGACCCATTACTGGCTCAGCTGATAAGCTTTGGCTGACACGTGTTGAAGCGCAATCACACAATTAGCTGTCAGATCGGAAGAGCTGGTACCAAGACACAGAGAGCAGCAACCTCCTGAGCCAGCACAGCAACAGCTGGAAGAGGACAAACAATCAAGACCTTCCTCCGGGTGTGGTGTAGTGGTGATTGCAGCCAAACCACCCTAACAGCTTGCTGCCTCTGAAATGGGAAATCCCACCCTCCCTTCAGTCCTCTGCCACACACTCCTCCCTGCTGACAAAAGCACTTGTGTGACTTCTCAGACAGAGGATTAGATTGAAAACTGGTCTTTTGTTTTCCAGGGTTTGATTTCAACCAGACAGATTTCCAGACTCAGCCGACTGCAAGAAAAATATTGCCAGCAGAAAGTGGAAAGGGACTACGGCGAAGCAAATTAACTTGCACTAAAATGTCTGGTGAAACTCTCTTTTGCAAAATTAGTTTTCTGCAGATTTACTGCCTTCAACTAATGCACCATGAACTGGATGAATGCTAGTACCCAGAGCAAGAGAAAGAGCAGGAATGTTTATGCAGGACCACAGCAACAAACTCAGATCAGCTTAAACTGATGCTGGAGCCACATCCTTACACTGCAAGAGACAATAAAAATGTTTTGTTTTGTTTTTTAAAAAAAAGTTTTCACAAACTTGGCTGTATCAAGTCAAAGCACTGCAACTGTTTAAAAAATAATGACATCTTTCCTAGCTTGAAATTACTGTCTCCGTACAAAGAATGCTTTTCGCTCTCAGGTTAAGAGTTGTTTTTATGTTCTAAAAATACATGAAACAGCATAAATACCCTGTTATGAATATAATGTGATGATGATTCAGCTTTTTAACACTTACTCCAAAACCCCAGATTTGGAATAGCACTTCAGAACAGTTTCTTCTGTCTGCTGTTCTTCCAAACCTTTCATTTAACAGACAGATGATAAAAACACTTGTAATATTATGTTGTATCAGTGAAATGCTTGAAAACTTGACTGGCAGATACAGTACAGAGACCATGTTCTTTTAATTACAGCAGCAGCATATATTAGTAAGGTGCAAGAATTAAAAAAATCCTAGGTCCTCGGCATGCTACAAGGAAATGATGCATCTGTTAAAGCCACACAGCAATGCCACAAACTGATTACAAGTTTGGTCTTGCCAGCACAGCTCGGTATAACCTCACTTGAAAGGCATTAGTTCTCAGAATCTCAAAGTCTAGCATCTTGAAACTTTTTCCACAAGCCAACAATTTTATTCATTATTTAGATAAATAATATACAGCATATGGAGTACTGTGAGGCTATTCACAATGGAAAAGGATTTAATGTGTTGCATCAACTTGAGTAGAAGGTTGTTAAAAATATTATTTTTAAACCAAAATGTCCCTGTCAGAGGAGGTAATTGTAGTGTCTTTCTGTTAAGTGTGTCAAGTAGCAAGGAGGAGTATATTTTTGGTGTTGTAAATCCTTTAAAAGCTGGCAGATTGCCCTACCATGGTGCCTAAGCATGTATCACAAGGGAGGAGCGGTAGTCAGCTGACTTCAGGGTAGGGAGAAAACCAAACTGAGGAAAAAACAAGGCAGAACTTCGAGCACAACTGTAATTCACCTGGTTTAAATAAAACAATTTGCCTATAAAGATTTAAAAGGCAATGCTGAATACTTAATGTTTTCTCTGCATGATTTTCATCTCCTGTCTGTCGTTATTTTGATCTGTGTATCTTAATGCATGCAAAAAATGGGAACATTGTCTGATTTTTTTTAAACTTAAGTATTCAGAAGTTAGAAAACAAGTGTTTTATGGTAGTTCATGCAATCTAAAATTCTTTCCCCTTCTCCATCAAACTTGTGAAAGGCAAAGACCTTAAGGGTAGGGAGGGAAGCACGATAATGTAATTATGGTCTTATATAACTATCGTATCATGGTAGAACTTTGCAATACAAATGACATTCTTTTAAACATCACTTTCTGCATTTAATTCAGTTCATATGTTCAGTGCATTTCAAGTCACCACATCATTCCAATTTACCCACCTTTAAAACTATTACACCCATAAATTGTATCTAATTAAAAGATATCTTCTCATTCAAATCATCTTTTTTCAATTTACAATTATTAGTTTCTCATTATGCCTTTCTGTGCTATATTTGGTACTTAATTTTTTTCCCCCTTTTCATTTTCTAGCTATTTTTACTGTTACCATGTTTCCTCTAAATCCTTTCAAGCAAATGTGATTATCTCTTAAGGATCTCAGTACAAAGGATGTTCTCCAGGTTCTGAATCATTTTCCTGGATCTTTTCTGAAGTCCTCAGTTTTTAAACTGCCAAATACAACAATATACCATTAATATGCAAACAACACAATCTACCTTTCCTCTTAACAGTTGACTTTAACAGTCAGATTTTTTTGTTGTTGTTGTTTTTTTTCAAACCACACCATCATACCAAGACAGGAACTTCTGAGGATGTATTTGCTTCATATGACCCCACGTGCTTTCCAGAGACAGTTTCCAAGATAAAGTAACCAAAGAACAGATGATTTTATTGTTTCTCTCTTAACAGGATGGGCTAATCAGTAATTCTGCACTGTGAACCATTTGCTCTGTCCAGTAATTGTAATTTACTACTTGGATTTTTGCCATATACAAACATTATCAGACAGGATTTATATATTTGTTTTCTAATAATTGACAAAAATAAAGAGTATGCTACAGTAGTTCTGACTCCCACAGAACTTCCTTGGGAAGATAGCAGTCAGTAATAAATCCTGTTATTGAAAACTACTTTTGAGTTCTATTTCTTAATCTGCTCAATACATACTTCTGTATTGCAGGATGCTAGATTGAATTCTGAATACTGTGGCATTTTACCGAACATTTTACAAGCACCTTTTATGCAACAGCATATCCAGTTATGCAAATATGCAATGGTTTGTTCAATTCTGATCGATGGAGGCAACAGCCACCCCCCTAAAGTTCAATTCAAGGGGCTAAATGTTGTTTTGCATAGAAATAAATTAGCTAGTATTAACTACTGTACTCTGAGATATACAAACCTCCCCTTTTTTTAACAGTACTTGCAAAAGAGTGTTCTTCAATATCCATCCTTCTCGGAAAGCTTGTACAAAGCTAGAAAAGCGCAGGTGGAAGTTGGCACTCCAAGGGGAGAGGGGCCGTGATGGAAAATCAGGCTCTGGAGTAAACTTCCCTTGCATTCACCACACTTACGTGCACCACAGGTGGGGGATGATATACTCATTGCATTGCCTTTTAGCTCACAGGTTATATATTTGAAAAATAAAAAGAACTGAAATCTACTGTATCAACTAAATTCTGATTCAGTTTTTCTTTTATTTTGTCCAAGTTTTCAATTTGATTTGCCAACGTACAGTTACTTGAGTCTTTCTGTTCCTTAAATTTTGGCAAAATAATATCTTTTCATTATCTTTTTAGAAGTACCCAATATCTCAACACTTGTTAAAAGTAGTATCAGTGTATATAAGGTCTTTCAAGGAAAATCTAAGAATTTCTGAATTTAAACCATTTGGGCCTGATTTAAAATACTTATTGCTAACAAGAAAAGTTGATTAATTTTTTTTCATTCCTTAATTAAATAAGAAATGTGTTCATAGCCTTGTTGTAGGGGGCAGAAGGGAACTGCATTGTCAGAAATAGTTTCACTGTCTCCCTTTAGCATCAAACCCTATCATTAGAACATTTCTACTATATTAAAAGCTTTATTATTCTGAACTCTGATAATTACAAAGATACGAAAACAAAAAGGGACTTCCTATATTAGTTTCTGTGCCCAACTCCACTGTGTGAAGCTACTTACCTACCTTTCAGATCACTACATACTGCTGGTATTGTTTGTATGATGACACTGATGTAAGTCCTGGAGAATGTTTACTCATTTAATTCTGGCATGCTGACAACAGCAAATATAGCAAAAGTGTAACCATGCACACCTCCAGGGAATCTTAAGAAATTTTGAAGGAGAATAAAAAGCTTCTTTAGCACCAAAACCTTCTCCCTTACAGGTCTTTGAGATTAATTGCAAGCAACAGAGGAGAACGTTCTCCAAAAGCAGCTGCACAAATTGTTATGTCAAAGAAAAGACAAGACAGATAAATATAGAGAACTTCTTAATATTACTGAGCAAATTAGTAAGAGGGCAATAGTAGACATCTAATTTAAAAAAAAATGTATTATTTATAAAAGCAACAAATATTTCACTAGACTATTCATACCTTAAGAGTTCAGATAATGTCATGGGTTCTCTCAACCAGAGTAATGACATGTAACACAGTGAAAGGGTCATTGGCATCGTCATCCTCAGTTTTCCCTTTGGCTGCTTCTTTAAATACAAGCTACCATCTACTGATCCAGAGCACACAGAGGTGGTTTCTTGGGTTTATGTTAAAAACAGAAAAAAAAAAATAAAATTGATATTACACATGATCCATGGTATACAGAAAACAAGACAAAGGAACATACAAGGACCCTTGTTCAGCAAGTAGTAACACTTTGAAATCATTACTTTGAGTAGTTTGGTAGTTTGTATACTTTCCTACTAAACAGCTTAACTCTATTCATCTACCACAATATGACAACCTGTTTCATAAACTGCTACTTCACTTGACTAAGACACTGGATCATATGAAGAGACAGAAATCCCTCTGGTACCCATCAAAACAGACCATTTGTTGGGAACTACACTTAAACCTGGAGTTCTATGAGCTGGAAATACTATTTTCCACTTGAGAGAACAGTGAGGAAACAGAGGAAAATTTGATGTACTTAAATTAATGCCTCATAATTGGGGATGAAAACACAGAGTTTTAAACTTCAGCAGATTCAAGACTGTAATGAGAAAATTATTTACGTTGCAGAAATTTTTCTGAGGTTAAGGTGTGTATCCATCTGCCATATAATCTGTAACTGTGGAAACATTAGATATACTTTAAAAAAGAATATCTAATGCAATGACAAATAAACACTTTGAGAACAAAATTTAGCAAATGGTATAGAGGGTGAAAAAAACCCAAACAACAAACAACCAGACTTCCCTACTTCCTTACTGAGATAAATCCCTAAAAACTAAGAGAAGCAGCAATGAGAAATGTAGTTTAGTAGAGTGTTTTAGGGGTTAGGAACCTTTTCAGCAGTGAAACCTGGTTCTTCACGGAAGGAAGAAGGAAAAACATAAAAGCCTTTCTTCTCTACATCATGACCCAGCCAGAAGAGATGAAAATGCACTTAAAGCACACCAGCACAATACATCAGCACTGATTCTGTAGATTCTCTCACTGAATTTCCCCACAGACTGTTCAGCTGCTCAGGCAGGAACAGCAAGGGCTCCCCAGCTGGGAGCTGCAGGGCCATGGCAAGCAACCTGCAAAAAGCAGTTTAAAACTTCAGAGTGCTTGGCAGCTCCATGGTTATGCTGGCAGGTGACAGCCAAGCCTGTAAGGTGACAGTGGTCAGCAGTAGAGGTCCAGCACCCACTGACACCCGGCATGAAGAGACTGCAAATACTGTGTTCCTGAGCCAGAACCGGTCTTTGATGCCACCTACCGGCTCCTAAACCGGCGGCCAGGAGCACCAGGGACACAGCGGCGGGTTAAAAGAACCGGCTCAAACATACACCCGGTACAAAGACAGGGTCTAGATGAGAGCATCCTGCAAGGTCTATCACCTATAGGTGTGTCAGAGAACAAAAGCAGCAGCATCACTTAAGCCTTTTAGCCAGCAGTTTCACCTTTTACATGGATATTTGTGCTTAAAGACAGCTTCACGACTGAAGCCTCTTTATTAATTTCACATTCAACTCAATTTAAAATAATCCTCATTATATTTGTAGCCTTAATGATGGCACACAATTTCCTTTTATTTCTTCCAGGTTATGCAAGGCATGACAACACACAATTACACACATCTAATAATTGAAGAGTTTAATAGGCTTCTCTAGCAATATCTCAGTGCTATACTCAGTGGAATTTGCTATTAACCCTATACAAAAAAAACAAAACAAAACAAAAAAAAACGCTTGCCAGTTGGACAAGCCTCTTAAGAAAAAAAGAGTATTAAAGTTTCCAGTCTGCAGCAGTAACAGCTCAGTAAAAACAGCACAGAAAAGGAAACTTATGAACCTTCATGAGAAATTATAATTGACTACAACACTTTTAGTATTGTTTGTGTTAAATTTCAATATACAAAACTATTTCTGTTTGCTTGATTTCACCAAAATGCACTTTAAGTATCACTGAACTCTAAATTTTAAATGCTTTTAGGTAAATTGGTATGAGTACTTAAAGCTGCATTCACTCTCTGAAACAACACACCAAGAACACATTAAATTACAGCTTATCTTAAGACTGTCTAGCTGTTCTAAAACTCTAAGAAACATAACTATAAAAGGCACAAATACCACGGAAGAAAGAAGTTCCTCTAAACATCAAAAAGGGGAAGAAAATTCAGTGGAATATTGCCACTCAATTCTTTCCTCTTCATATAATATATATTTGTGTAACACCCAAGATCTGCCACATATACAAACACACAGTGACTCTTTACCTGAAAATTTTGTCATTTTAATATATAAGGATGAAAAGTACTTGCATCGTATTCACAAATATTTGTATCACCATTTCTGCACCTTTTTCCCTCTCATTCTGTTTGGATTTTTTAAAATGTCTTAATTTTTTTTTTAATTGCTGCAGATCAAGTTTCTCATTCTATTATCATTTCTGGACTTTAAAGATAAATGTGAAAGAACAAGATTGCGTTCTTCCGAGGCTCGACAGACAAGACCATAGAAGAACAGAAATGGGACATTAAGGGGATAATATATAACAAGGGAAAAAGAAACACTGAAACAAAGAAGGAAAAGGCAAGCAAAGAATAAAGAAAAAAAACATGAGAAGTTTAAAACACAAGCAAAAGCTTTCAAATGTGCCTTGAAATGCATTTCCAGTATCAGACATCGCAGCATTGTCAGGCATTACACTTGCCCAGCAGCACCAAACACTCCAATTTTCTGTAACATTTTAATAAAAAAATGTTTAGCATTCTGTAAATATTTTCAAGTTGATATTGTGAACAGAAGGGAGAAACTGATGCAATGCTAAAAGAAGATTTTGATAGGAGGGGTTATAGGGAAAATAGTAAGAGGAACGCCAAGACAAAAGATACAGAAATACCAAAAATACTCTAAGGAAAAAATTAGAAAGCTAAATATATCTATGGGACAGGAAAAAAAAAAATATTCTCCCCCCACCCCCTCAAAAGAACAAACTCAGGTTTTTTAACATCAAAGCCATGACTGACAGCTCTGCTATTAACTAAACAAGTGCTTATTCTTTAAAGCTACTGTGTTTGTGAACATATAGCTTTGCAGATATAATAGCAATTTTTTCCCACTCCAAACAGGAGGCATGGAGCAAACCTGCTATAAAACAGAACTTCCTCCTGCATTTCCCACTGTATTTCCAGGTCCTGTTCAATTTTCATCTCCTTGGGTAGAGGCTGGGGGGGAAAATCGTCTATTTCTGCTAGAATATGAAGTAGTCTAGTGTCAAACTGGACCTAAAACTTTACACTTTCCAACCACTTCCTCCAATTCATTGTATAAAAATACACTTTATATATATTTATTTATATTTAAAAACTACATAAAAATGGTTCCCAGAGAGTTCAGTTCATTGCTCCTACCTGAGACCTTGCTAGTTGATGAGACAAAGCTGCAATCAGTCTGTTGATCCCCCTCACTTTCAGAGAGAGACAAGTGAAGGTGGCTAGGTCCTGCTGGTTCACTGTCCACATCAGTACTGCTATCGCATACCTGGTTTTTGTAAATAAGTCATTGTATTACCTACTGTTAGCTACTGTTTCAATCTGAAGAAACCAAATAAAACATGATAGATGCAAGATCAACAGTGAATTAAGTTTAAACCCAAACTGTTCACATCTTTACTTTATGAATCACCAGTACGTAAAGAAACACAGCAAAAAAATGTATTTTTAAAGGATTTCTCAAGATAAAAAGACTTCTAGTGATTACATTACATTTCAGTCTGCTACAGTGACCAGAAAGTTGACAACACATAGAATCAATGCTTGATAAAGTAAGTAACTTCAAGAGAGCAGGCAGGAAAGGATGGTAGCTGATGATGCATTTTGTATTGTTATTTCTGTTCTATCTACTGACTATTTATGCCAAGACAAAGCAACACTTTTAAATAGTTTTTCATGTTCAGGGAAGTATTTGTGTCTTGAAATAGGAAATAAACAGAACAACAAAATGGACATGTGGAACCCTGTTTAGAAGGCATCCTTCCTACTGAAATGACATTAACACAAGCTAGATATGTAGCTTGAACAAAGGAAGTTTCAGTTGTTGCTTTTTAAAAAGATACCAAACATCTCATGGGATTTGGGCTTTTCACTTACTGATGATGTTTTGACAGTTTCCCTAGCCGGTCTGTTACAGTATGCCTGTTCACTCTTCTGTAGGTAACACCTCCAAAAATTCCACAGAACTTCATCCTGATAAACACAAATGGATAGTGATTAGCACAAAGTTTGCAAGACCATTAATTGCTGAGAGAACAGAGGGTAATTTCTAACTCAGGAATCTGAATAATGTTCCAGCTCTAATTTTATTAACTGTCATTTATAAACTATGTTTTAAAATTAGCAGAGAAGCTAAGTTTGTTTCCATATGCTCAATGTTTTTAAAAAGGGAGTTGTTTGATTCACTTTAAAAATTACAGTCTTTTAAAATAACACCTCCTGTAACTCACACACAGCACATACAACTCACACGGACACCTACATACCTTCATTTGTGGACATACTCCTAATGCTTGTAAAGCTTCAGCTTGTTTCTTGATAACAAACTGAAAGCCTTCACAAACATACCATTCACAGCTTCCATCTAAGTAAAAAAAAAAAAAAGTATGTTTTTTTTTGTTTATACTGTTTTGATTTTTTTATTTGTTAACCTTATGCACACTTATTTCCATTTAACATTTTGTTCTCTTGGTATCAGGCCAGGTACATGTGTCTCTATTTAATAATTTCAGATCCTAGAGCATGGACCAGCTATACTGAATACTCCACTAACTTCCACTTATTCACAGTTTTAATCAAGAAGAAAAGCTGCTGAACAAGCACTGTTCTCCACACATTTCCCCAATAATATATTTCACTATAACTTCTAGTGTGGCACTGTATTTGAGTGGAGAGTTGTTAAGTGACCAGTTTTAAAATAACTGAGAACCTGTCATTAAAAAAAGAAATACAATAATTTCTTTCCCATCGCCGGCACAGAAAACTGGAACACATTATGGTGGTGAGTCAGGCAAAACCCAACCAATATCACCATATTCTTCACCATTCTCTCCCACAGAATCATACACTTTTAAATGAAAGAGACTTTCTCAGATATTCCAAGCTTCTAGCAAATCTCAGCACAGCATGAATTTCATGAGTCAGCCTGCTCCCATCTATTCACTATTCCCTCAGACTGCATTACGTTTACTGTTCACCCTTACCTCTATATTTACAACTCCTTTTCTACAGGCTTTTGGTCTTAGAAATTTTCTCTGCACTTCTCAACTTCCTTTTCATTCCCTGCACACCTGTTAATTATTTTTCCTTCCAATCACAACGTGCATCTTACCATCTTGGAAGTTATCTGCCCAAAGCTTCTGCCCTGCTCTAATGATGTTGGCTTTAACCGATAACCACAGATAGAGCTCACTCTTATAAATACATGAAAATAAGCTGCCATAATATAATGTAACTACACTCACAGAAGTGACTGTGTGAAGCTACGGATTTCTTTCTTAATAAGTCTGTGAGATGGCTAATGACCTTCCTAACAGGAGAAATGAAAAGCATGAAGTGGTACACAGCTCAGACTTTAGCAGCAATACAGGACAAAGACAAGTGGAGGTGTTAAGGTTGTTTCCCTTTTAACTTCTCCCTTCACATCCACACAATTGCTCTTTCCAAGGGGATGCAGTAATCCACTGTCACCGCAGTAGAGCGTATCAAAAATAGCCCCATACTTCATTTAGCACTTTTGCTTTTTGAAAGTGGCCACAACAGTAAAACACCTATCCAGCCATCACAGTATACATACATAGCTCCAGCAGCAGCCTTACCATAACATCCTTATAGCATGTATCATCATACGTAATGACTACTATTCTTCTGAATAATGAAATTAAGAGTATACAACTGACTCTGGATGAAAGATGTAATATTGGTTTAGCCATTGTAACTGCATGAAATCTTCCATGTAGGTTTGTGTGTAGGTTACAGGGCCAAGTACCTGTAATGCAAGCCAGACTGACATTTTAAGAGCTGGACCACCGTCACATCTCACGAAGACAGACAACTTCCTGGTTTTGTGATAGCCATCACAAGCAAGGAGCAAACACCACATCTGAATGCATGCCACCAGTATCTTCAGTAAGTACTGGCTTCCACAAATCAAAGCAGCAGTAAGTAACATACAGCTCCGTTCAATCCAAAAAAACCCACCATCAGGATCACAGAGGTCACCTGTGGCTTAAGAAGTCACCAAAAGCGACTGCTGAAGGTTGCGAGAGTATCTGGAGGGCGTATTTTGTTCCCATTTTTACAGCCTTTCCTAGCCATCTGCTTTTGGTCACCATCAAAGACATAACGGGCTACGTGAACCCTGGCTGAACGGCCACTTGTGCAAAATAGAGAAACTCATACATACCAGTTTCTTCTCGCTTTCTTAAACTTTTGGAGATTGTCTGGACTCTTGAATTAGAAATAAAATCAGTGTTTACAACTTCTCTAGTTTTCTGCAAAACAGGAATATATATTAGCAAGAAAAACCCCAGGCCTAACTTGCATAGATTATCATAAAATATCATAAAACACAGTGGAGGAACTTACTCAAATTTCCTCAACTCAAGGGAGACAGAACATTCCGAACTTTTCATTCGGAAATTGCAAAAATAGAAAATTACTATCCTAGACATAGAGGTGACGTGCATCAGGGTTTGCCTACACTGTTACTGTCCTAATGTGCAGCAACACCCAGGCAATACTTCTAAGGCATCTAGACAGCATGCTAGTACTACAGCTACAACAACTTAGCATCTTAAGATGGCTCATTTTAAATTCTGTGATTTCAAGGAACATTAGTTTTAAACACTGTAATGAAAAAGGAAGAATCACAATACTGCCTTTAACTCCTAATGCCAAGCAGGAAAATCTAACATTTTCTTAAACCCAAGAAGCAATCAAAATAAACCCCTTCCAAGGCCAGTAGTTTAGCTTTTTACCTCAGTAACATTGTGGCAAGATCTGCAATAAAATTTGCCTTCATCAGTGAGACCCCAGTTCACGTCTGAACACTGGACACAGCGTTCATTAAAATCTCTCTAAAAGGAAAACAAAAATAACAGTTTCACGTGTGTTCAAGTAAAACAAATAGCACTATTACTAGGCTACTGCACAGCTTTTGAGATTATTCATAGAGGAGAATATTTATGACCTTTATGTTATCTCTGGTTGATAACAAGTAATCATAGCTTTTGCTATCAGTCATAGATAACTCTGAACAAATAATTTCAGCTGGCAAGCACCAGCTCTTGAGTATGTGAACATTAGAACACGGTGAATAATAACCCACACCTGAGCACACACATGACATGGCCTGAAAAAAAACACCCATCAGAAATGGAAGCAGAGACAAGAAGGAAAATACAGGAGATGAAGAGTAAATTTCTAAAACTGTGAAGAAACATATGCAGTGGAAGAAAGCCTGCACAAGTCGTCGAAGAGATGTACTGGGAGAAAGGGAGACTTCCCGGAGAAACTGGAGAAGGAAGGAGAAAAGAGGAAACCCAACAGATTTAAAAATCCGGCTTTTTCAGAAGGACCCCACCGAGCGTGGCGGGGGCGGGCAGCTCCCTTCGGCTCCGTGGACCGCCGGCGGCCAGGCACCGGCCCCGCGGCCGCCACGCCGAGGGTCCCGGGCCGGGCCGGGCCGGGGCAGGCAGCGCCCAGCGGCGCCTCTGCCCGCGCCGGAGCCGCCGAGCGCCGCCGGACCCCGCAGCCGCTGAACGCCCGGCGGGGAAGCGCCTCCCACGCGGCCGCTGCCGCCACCGCGCTCCGCCAGCGCCCGCCGGCCGAGCGAAACCCGCCGCCCCCACCGCCGCCCGCGGCGCGGAGCCGCCCGGCCCCCACCGTGGCCTCCTCGTCCATGGCGGCCGCCGCCCCGGGCCCCGCCGCACCGCAACCGCGCCGAGCGCCTGCGCCTCGGGCCGGCCTGGAAACGCCAGCCCGGGCACTTGCGTTCCGGGCCGCTTCGGGGCCGGGCACCTCCGGCCTGGCTGCCTCGGGCGGGTTGCCGGATCAAAGCTGTGGCCGGCGGGGGCAGCGCCGTCTGCCGCCGGGCGCCCCGGGGCCTCGTCCCGTCCTCCCATCTCCTCTCGGCGGGGTGGCTGGAAGGCGCTGAGGGACCTCTGCTCCCCGCTGCAGCTTGGGGTGGCGGTGGCAGGCAGCGTGACTCGGCGCCGCTCCCACCGTGGTGGCCGAGGGGCCCACGCCGGCCCCTGGGGGACAGCAGGGGACCGAGGGGGCACGGGGCCTTTCCCCGATGAGGGGACGTGGGGCCTTCCTTTCTGAGGGAATGTGGGCGCATCCCCACTGAGGGGACATGGGGTGCTCCACTGAGGAGGGGATAATGGGCGCTTCACCTCTGAGGGGATATTGGGAGCTACACTGAGGAGACACGGGGTGCTTTACCTCTGAGGAGACATGGGTGCTTCACCTCTGAGGGGATAGATACTGGGCGCTTCACTGAGGAGACATGGGTGCTTCACCTCTGAGGGGATATTGGGAGCTGCACTGAGGAGACACGGGGTGCTTTACTTCTGAGGAGACATAAGTGCTTCACCTCTGAGGGGATAGATACTGGGCGCTTCACTGAGGAGACATGGGTGCTTCACCTCTGAGGGGATATTGGGAGCTACTCTGAGGAGACATGGGTGCTTCACCTCTGAGGGGGTAGATACTGGGCACTTCACTGAGGAGACATGGGTGCTTCCCCTCTGAGGGGATATTGGGAGTTACACTGAGGAGACACGGGGTGCTTTACCTCTGAGGAGACATAAGTGCTTCACCTCTGAGGGGATATTGGGAGCTGCACTGAGGAGACACGGGGTGCTTTACTTCTGAGGAGACATAAGTGCTTCACCTCTGAGGGGATAGATACTGGGCGCTTCACTGAGGAGACATGGGTGCTTCCCCTCTGAGGGAGAGGACACTGGTCACTTCCCCACTGCGGTGTCCTGGGGAGCAGAGGGGGCACGTGCCCGTCCAGCCCCATCCCGCTGCCATGTCTCTACGCTGAGCTCCTGCGTCCTTGCCCTCCGGTTGCCCTGGATGGGTGCGCAGGGCGGGCAGCAACCCAGGCTGTGCAGGAGCTGTTGGAAGGGGGACGGCTACTGCCTGTGCGAAAGGAGGCCGCAAGAACTCATTTAACAATGTAAAGTACTTGGAGATCCTTGAATGAGGGAAACCACAACTTGAAATTCGCTTTCAATTAAAAAAAAAAAAAACAAAAAACAAACCTCCAGATCTCGATGTAGGTCTCTAATTTCTTGTACGCTAATAATAATGTTTAAAGATGTCTAAACATTGAGATCTGTTATTGCAATGAATTTGCCCACAAAATTGGAGAACAGGTTTAGGCCCCTTTAAAAAAAAAAAAAAAAAAAAAAAGTCCACTAAGTGAAAGCATGGGAAAAAATTAAAGCTAAAATATACATAGAAAGAGGTGAGGCTGCCTTGACAGCTGTGGTTACATTGATGTTGGAGGACATGTACAGGGCTAGAGGGGAACTGTTGATGTTCAAGAAAAAAAAAAGGTTATTACTCATACCAACTGTGATCTTTTTTCAGTGTGGGATGAACATTTGTAACACCCATTAAAGAAAATTACGCATATAATTCCTGACATGTTAAAAAGGTGATTGTCAGCCTCACAGAAATGTAGCTAATACTTTGCTGAAACAGATCCTACTTGTGATTTTAATTTCCATATTTTTTGTTTGTGGAAATACTGTTCTGGGAAAGCAAGGCCATTTTGTGTGACAGAAAAGGTTTGATCTTTTTGTAATTATTTTCTAAGATGAAATACTACCTTGAAAAAAAAACAGGATAGATGTACCTGTGATAGAACAGGAGGAGCTGTGTTCCGGTTCAGAAGATAAGGCATTGCTCCTGCTGAGAGTGGTGCTTGTGTGTGACTCGATGCTGTGAGCAGGCAGTGGGCCTGCTCAGGGGACTTGACGAAATTGAAGAACTTGTTTAAATTAAGCATGGAAGCGACTGCTTTGATGAGGCAGGACCTCGGAGTTAGGACTTTTTTTTGTTTTCTAATTAAAGGTGGTCAAAAAATATGTTAAAGAAAGCATAATCACAGGACTCTGCCAATTTGTCAAAACCAGAACACTTCGTATTCAGTGGCAGCAGATGAAGATAAGCAGGACAAAAAGAAAAGTGTGGTGACTGCACAGGGAACTATATTGGTGTAATTCTGGGCATACTAGTGTAACATGCCAGTAAAGTTTTTGAACAGGGAAGCACTCACTCTCTGCTTTTGGACAACCTGTGCTGCTTTTCTGAGCTGCATTTTCTATGTGGGTGAAACAGAGATATGAAAAGGTACCAAACTTTGGAAGGGAAGTTGTACAAATACTAACATTGATATTACTAGTTACTTATTAGTACCCAGGCTCTATATAAATGGAAAGTTTCCATGGGTATTTCTTAAGACCATCAACTAATCAGTGCAGACTAGTAATCTAGTTGCAAAAAATCAAAGTTTAATAGGGGTAGCAAGTCTTATATCTGTTTCTTAAATATTTTTTGAAATGACATGTATAAAACCGGTTTTTCAGCATATAAAATGATGTGTAACCTTTGTCCCTAATTACAAGTTACCCAAGCATACTGATAGGGGTATGATAATTTCAAAGCCAGGAGACAGACTGTCTTCCTGCTTCGGCTCACTTTTCTAATTAAGGTCATTATGCATAGTAGTCAGATTGATTCGAGATTTAGATAAATAATATGTCCTGTTGTTTCCATTGATTTGAATTTTTAATGAACTGAGTTCCATTGCTGATACCACATTTCTGGTTCTTGACTGCAGACTTTCTACATGTGAAAACATAAAAAATACATATTGGACTGAAAGACATGTCCCTTGGCCTATCCTTCGGGATATTGCTCATGAAATTGTGCTGGCTCCAGGATACAAACTTCTGTAGCAGAGATTTTCCCCAGAGTCTTTACCCATTGTCAGACACCTACTACAAAGAGTTAGAGGAGAAAAGCAACTTCAACTGCTCCAAAGATTGTACAGGTGAACACAGGCCAGATTCAAGTTTATGGAAAATATACATAGTTATTAGCACTCACAATTTCATTTTTGTACCATCTGTCCACAGAATGATTCATGTTTAAAGGCAGACAGAAAACAAAAGGGAAATTAGGAAAACGAGAAGCAGGTGGCTCTGCTCTAACTGATTTTTGGAAGAGATCACACTATAGAAAGGGTCAAGGGAAAAAGCTATGCCAGGCAGAAGTGCAGTGGAAGCAAAGGCGCGGAGACACAGTTGTGCAAGGAGGCGGCAGGAGAAGGGACAAAGGTGGGAACGGCAGCGAAGCGTAGGGGTTGCAGCAGGCTGGGCAGGGGAGGATAACCAGGGAGGGGCTGAGCTCAGTGGAGCTTTGAAGGAAGCGACAAGAAGAATGAGTTTAACGTTACAGTTTAGACACACCCAGCATTGCCTTGCAATAGTGTTTATTATACAGCTTCAGTTCTTAAATTTTATTTTTAAAATACATTTGTAGCACTGCTGTGGAAAACCTGAACATACCTCAGCCATCCAAACCAACAGAAAATAGATAACTTTTTTCCCCAAAGTTTACTCAGGTTTTCTTAAGCTGTTCTTAGGATGTGAGCAGCATGAAGTTGAATTTTTGACTACCAAAAGCAGCGATACTGCATCCAGGAGAGAGGGCAGACTTATCCAGTCTTACGCACCGAGTTTGGGGTTTGAGGCATCAGCTTCTGCTTTGCACATGTGCTGCAGCCCAGCCCATCTCGCACAGGTACATTGCGGTGCCACAGTCTCATTCCAGTTTCACCTGTGACTCTCCACGCCACAGAGCACTGGTAATCATCTGCGATGATCACCCAAACAGGGGTGTTTGGAGACACACACCACAGGAGAAGGCTTCACATTTGGATGAGCTGCTCTAGGAGGTAAAACTCTCTGGGTTGAACCTCCTCGTGTAATCTGAAGCCATGCTAGCATGTGGTCAGCAATGAAGTGATTTGGGAGGTCTCCTTCGCGATGCTGAAGTCCTGGCTGGAGTCAAGTAAGGACCTCATTGTGGGCCCTGGCCTCCAAAGTCAGGATCTCTTCCCTGAGGAGCACCAAGCTGCTATCTCTCTGTCCATACGAGCAGAGGTTGCACCCCTCAGTACCTGGAGACTGTTAACCTGATCCTACAGAGACACAGAGTAGGGGAAGGACACTTCTAGGAGAGAAAGTGATTTAGCAGCTACAAAGGAACAGAGCAAGCAGTGGGTGTTTGAATGTCCCATCTCACATTCCAGGCACATATAATGCCTTTATTTCCTCCTTTTTCAGATTTTATCGAGCATCTAACATGAAACATTCCTTCAAATTGTAATACTTTAACAGTGTCAGACTTTGTCTAGTTTTCAGCTTCAGAAAGAAAAATACACAGCATACTAAAGGGTTCTTGGGTTCCACTATAGTGTTGTGCATCCGTAGAGCCCTGAAGATTGTTCTCAAGATCATTCTCGGATGTGTTTAATCCCCAACGCAGTGGTATTTTTAAAGAAATCGAGAGCCACCTTGTGGAGCTGGGATTCACAAAGGGGCTCCCACTAATACTGCTGTAAAAAGCTACTCGCTGCGGGGAACTCAGATCCAATGGGATCCTGGAGGTTGTTAATCTGGCAAACATGCACGTGTCTGCGCATATTCAGTGAGTGCACGGCTCCTCTGCTGACTAAAACTGGGCAGCAAAGAAATATACTTGTGGGCAGTGGCAGGCAGGAATGTAAGACTGTCAGAAAAATGCTAAAAGCAGCAGAATCAGGGAAGGAAAGTAATGTGCTCATTATGTCCTACACAGCCTTGGTGGGGGGTGGTGTTGTTCAAGGGGCATTTTTTGCCATATAATTAATTAAGTCCTCAAAAGTGCTGATAAGTTTTGGAATAATTTCTGTCACAGGCTTATTTTCTCCTGCAGTTATTCATTGACATTGAGCATTAGGATTGCCAGAGCCCAAATACTGTCCCGTGCTCCATAGCCAGAGAAATAGCAAAAATGGGATCAGTGATGGACATAATCCATAATGGGACATATTAATTGGTCATTGTTCTTGCACAGAAATAAACAGTAGTCTTTGTTCTGAGGTAGAATAGGGGCTATTAAATGGCTCATTTACCATTTCTCTCCCATAATTTCTCATTATGAAATCTGAGCTGTCTGTCAGTACAAATACGTGAATACCAGCACATGGTCTTACCAAAAAAAAAAGAGGTGTTTGATTATTTTCAGTACCTTTATGAAGCAGCAACTTTATCTTCAGCACATACTGTCATTAGATGATGTCTTTAAAATATATTTTATATAAGCACAAATTTTAAAAAGTCTCTCTTATTGCTAGACCTTAAATATCTAAAGAAACTCACACACCAAAAAAAAAAAAAAAAAAAAAAAAGAAAAGAAAAAGAAAGGACTGTGATGCTGGGGTGATCCAGGTGCTAGAGAAGCCAATGCTGAGGTAAATGGTTGGTAATCAGCTGGTAATCAGTCTGGTTATTGAATGATGACACAACTGAGTCCAGAGCAGGACTTGAACACTGAGCAGTCTTCCATGCTTTTACCCATTTCTAGTAAGCTAAGCTTGAGCTCCAGAAGCTTTTTAAATTGGTTACACATTAGCAGAGCTCCAAGTTAAATTAAATTTCAAATAAGATACCACTTTCAAAATCCTTGTTAGCCAAACACTCATTAATATCCCAAAGCATGCCACAAAGCAAGTAACATGTGAAAGCAACCTGAGAAGTCACTCTCTTCAGGCCAAGTTTTAACAGACAAGCCCAGCACATCCTTTATGCTTAACAGAGTTTAGTTTTCCCTTTTGTTCAAACATTGTTTTCATGAACAGGATACAGTATCTATTGGTATCCTTAATGGTTGCTTCTGACTGGTTTATTTTTTTCCCCGGTAATTTAAATGTAACCAAAAATTCATAAAAACACACAAGGCGATGGCAAGGAGCCAACAACTTCTATTCTGCTTTCAAAAATATGGAAATCTCAAAAAACCTGCACCTCTTCCTGTCATACTTCATTCCATCATGCTCCCAAGAGGCCACGGTGCATTGATCCACAGAGCACTGGGAACAGATTTCCAGTGTTTGTTTCAAAAAAAATGTGATAGATAATTCCATGTTAGAATACATAGAAATGAAGGAGTGACAAATCTCAAAGAAACAGAAATGAACAGAGTACAAACCCCTATTTTCAGAACATTCCCAAGCTTTGGACTCAAGTCTGCACTTCCCAAGTTGTTTCTGTCAAGAGGAGAACACAGCAGCTTTCAGGAGAATCCAGAAGAACCAGTAGGATCACCCTCACCAGGATGCTGTACTCCTCAAAACCGACATGTGTTCAAGGTCACAAAGGATGTTTGATAAATGCTGTTCTAAACTAGATGTGGTCCTGGCAAAGTGAATGTTCTGCAAAGAAAATGAAACCAAAATTAGTATTTAATATACCCATAAAATAAAGAAAAAATTATCTTTCTCAATTTCTATTCCCCACCCACTATACACAGCTTTTATGATAGTTTTTATTGTAAATATTTATGCAGGATTATGGAGTTTAAAAGGAGAGTTTAGAAACATATATTTTCTGCTTTAACTACAACATTTTAAAAAATTGCAATTAAATTTCTAGGACCTCTGATAGTTCATGAAGTATTTTTTAAAGGGGGTGTGTGTGTGCTATAAAAAGTAGGTGTGATTGCTATTATAATAATAACAATGAAAATATAGCAAAATAGTGGCATAGGTTTGGTTTGACTTGCAATCCCATTTCCCCAATGGCTTTTGCCCTCCTTTTCTCACCATCTATTTTTCTGTCCTTCCTTTTTGCAGAAAGAAAATGTCACCATCCCTGTTCAAAACTTGATTAAGTCTGTTAGTTACAGCATACTATGGGACCTAGATAGTTTTACACCAGTGCGAATATATTGTGCCTCAACAAGGTTCAGTGCTGTTTTGAGCTCACCTGTGCACTGGGGCATTTGTGGTGGCGTTGTTACTAAATAGAACATAATGGCAAGGGGACAGAGCCACGATGGTTCCTTTCTGTCTCACCCCTACGTAATATCCTTAAAATAACTTATTTCTGTAGATACTGGAAAGGTTGCAGAGGAAGGCTTTGCTCCTGCAACGCTAAAGACAGCATGCATCTTTGTTTCAGGTATCAATTATATGATGGGGACATCAAAGGTGCAGAAAGGTTCTGGCAGAACTGAGATGCACCTGAGACTCTGTGAGGACCTGTTTGAGCAGAGCAAATCGAATTGCAGCTCTGTTTGATCAGTACAGCTCTAGCAAATTTTTTGGTTTAAGAAGATGCATTTAGCAGTGATGGAGGGATCAAGCATTATAATCAGGAGGAAAACACCAAAAGCAATTTTTTAAAAGCTTTTGTGCAATAAGGATGAGAAGAGAAAAGCTAGGGATGAGTCATG
Source organism: Tyto alba (assembly GCF_018691265.1). Classification (NCBI taxonomy): domain Eukaryota; kingdom Metazoa; phylum Chordata; class Aves; order Strigiformes; family Tytonidae; genus Tyto; species Tyto alba. The sequence goes on along the minus strand of NW_024881316.1, from coordinate 34,206,645 downwards.
CTTTTTTCAGATTATTGATATACTTCATCTTAAGACTTTTTAGTTTTTAAACAATGTAGTCTCTACTTGAGGACAGTGATTTAATTCTGATTGAAAATTGTCCATCTGGTGTCCGTTAAAAGTACTCATTGTGTTCCTGCACTGGTTGTTTTCCTGGCTTTAAATGTAAAGCTATTTGGTTGTTCATTAAAGTATAAGCTTCAAGATCTCATTCAAAGCCCATTAAAAAGAGTAGAAAAATTTTCACTCATTTCAGTGGATTTTTGATCATGACCTCTTGGACACTGACTTGGGTTAGGTGTATGGATGCATACGGTAGCAATTATCACAGAAGAATGTATTTAGCCTCAGCTCACCCTTGGGAAACAGAAGTATCGCTGTCACCACTTGCGGATGGATCTGTAGATCTGCACACCATGAGTTCTCTTAGTCAGATCAGTGCATAATCCTGCAGCACGTAATTCTGGAGCGATAACTTACTATTGCATCAGGGATTTCTTACCTTGCCATGTCTTTGTTATTTATTTATTTATACCTTCTTTTCTATTCCTGGCATGTCAAGAACTTACAAGTAATTAATTTTCTTACAGCCCCCACTTCTGGAGTCAGTCTGCATCCAGAAAACATGTTGGCTATAAAGGTTTAAAACAATAGTTATTCTCTTTCCCTATCCCTACTGCCTACCTAGAGCACCTCTTCAAAGGAGCTTTCCTCAGAAGAGACTTTGAAACCAGGAAGGTGGGATGCAAATCCCTGATACATGGAGTGCTCTGGGAATCCCACCCTTGCCCCAAGGAAAATCCATCACTATACCTGTGTAATAAAGTCACCTTTGCTTAGTGGTCTGATCACACTCTGGAGGTAGAGTGTGAAATCATGTGGCCTCGTGGAGTAGGGATCTGGGGCTGGATTTTACTCAGGAAATATTTTTGATGGTAGCCAAATAGATGCTTGCTTTCTCACATGAATATAATATGTGGTAAAAAGGCCACGTGCCCAAATTACTGGTGCCTTCACAATCTTTATTCCATTTCTTCTTTTTAGCCACACACATAAGACATTACATGCTAATTCAAGAGCATACCCAAGATAGGGGAGGGATAATTTACTGAGTTAAAAATTCTAATATACTCTAAGTATCCTTCACAATTGTCAAAAAGGAAGGAAAATGAGATCTGAAAGTCAGACCAGGAATCTTATTTTCATCTTGTCCCTGTCCGTATGACAAGGGCAAGCAAACCCAAACAAAAGCATAAACAGCATACACCCATCCCCAGAATTGCTCACACCATTTAGGCAATTTAGAGCAGTAAACAAAGATAAGCGATCTGCATAGAAGCAGCTTTAGGTGACCACAAATGGATACCACTGTTTAATTCAACCCTCTCTCACCTAAACAAGTTTGTTTTCTCAGCGTTGTTTATTTGTACTAGGGAGTGCTAGGGAAAAAATTCCATCCTCCTCCAGATTTATCTGCTTCAATGTTGTGAAAATTCAGTATTTCCCCAGCCTGAGAATATATTCCTCCTACAGACACACTCTGTATTTTGCGATCTTGCCAACATTTGTTGGTTGGTTGTTTTTTATCCTGTAACTCATAGCATTTGTCTGGGACTGGAGCTGGTCTCCTAAATAGGAGAAACCCTACAAAGCTCAGTCTGGAAAGGAAACTCCATCTGATCAGCATTTCTGTCTCAAGAGACAGGAAAGTGGGGAAAGGAGAGATAAGGTAGAAGTAGATGTGTGAAGGTTTGAAAAAATTAATTGGGGGATGGTGGCAGGGGAATTCTTTTCCCCTTTTTCTGATGCTGAAAATGGAAATGTTGAGGAAAAACTTAAGAAAAACTTTCTTGTGAACTATATTTTTTAAATCCACAATGAAATAGTTGCTAGGCTGAAAAGTTGAAAATTACATACACTTCAGGTTGTTGAAATGTTTTTCTGTAGGTCATACACATTCCAATCTTTTCTACTTCCCTGTGAAAACATGCACTATTAGGCAATGGCACATCCCTTGTGATACCACTGCCCTGGATACTGGAGGCCACACTTCCTCTCAGTCTTTACTAGGCCATAGCTTAGTTAACCTCTCAGGTACAGGAATTCAGTAAGAAGATCCCATTCATTCTGGGTTGCCATTATCTGTCTTCCTTCTTGTCTTTCTGTGCAACACCAGACCTGGGAAGGTGGAATAAAGGAGCCCGCGGTGTTTTCCCCTCTCTCTGAAGTTTCATGTACTCCTTGAGTAGGCAGAGGAGTGCACCTGGGGCTGGATGGGTGTGCGGAGGAGGGCTGGTGTATGGGCTGGGAATGGAAGGGGGAAACAGATGTAGGATGAGAACTTCGGCATCAGGGACTGCGTCCCAGAAATGTGGGAGATACCGCAGTGCTCCCCTGTCTACACCCCAGAACAAGAAATACCAAGAGACAGATCAAAATCCACAACTCCTCCAAAGAAACTGGGGCTAGTTGCCTGATACTTGGGGCCTGCTGTATGAGATTTGAACTTTCAGGGTGACAGTCCTTGAGTTATCTCAAGCTCTGGCAAGGTAATGAGAAATTGTCTATATTTTCCTCTCTACAGAACCCCAGTGCCTTCTTTCATCTGGCAAAAAAACAGTCTGCATATACAAGGTGAATACATTAAATTGGTGTAGAACTAACATCTGAAGTGAAAATCTGTCCACTTTCCACCCTTATTCATTCACAAACCCATGAGAAAAAACAGCACATGGCTTATTAGTTAACTTTGTGATTTCTAAACTTGCAGAAAGGTTCTTTCAACAAGATTATGTAATAAAGTATGTTAAAATAATCCATTCACAAAGCAAGTCTGAAATAACTTTGAAGCACAGGCTGACAACAACAGAAAGTACTCGTATGTGACCCTTAGCTTCAAAAGAGTTAAGAAGGTGCTGGCAAAGGCGCAGAGATTATCACCACCCACACAGGAAAACATACATGGCTGATTAGCTCTGTAGCAGCACACAGAGAAACAAAACAGTCTAGCTCAGAATTATCCTTGTGAAGGAAAAGTGCACTCTGCTGGGTAGCAAAGAGTTTCCAACCTGGCAAACAGATCAGAGACCTGCAGTCAGGTCTGAATGCTCCATCCTTGCATCTCCATCACTCGTTGTGTAGGGTGTAACCGTCAAGAGAAAGAATGCCTAAAACATATACACATTCTGTATGGAAGAAAGATGGAAAATATTATCCAGGTTTTTACGACTTCCCCTGATGTTGGTAGTCTGGGTGTCCCATGCAGATGCTGACCAGCTCCTGCAGAGCACACACCAACATCTACAGAGATGCTGCTGGGGTGTGCCAGGCTGGCAGAGGTGTGACCTTGCTGCTCCCTGGGTTTGCCAGGCACTTTCCAGACAAATGCTCTTATGCAGTCCTTGTTCCAAAGACTTCATCATTAATGGAGCTGAAGTAATACATGAGGAGACTGAGGAGAAGCAAAATTAACTATTTATATATATATATATGTATATTTAATATGTAGCTGCAATTTTCACAGCTCTCCACTCAACCATTACTTTCTGGGAATGTCTTGTATTAAGAAGCAGGGTTTGAGGATGAATTAACACACATCTTAAATATTCTCTGGGTCTAACTCATAAAAGTATCATGAAGAACATTCCCACTAGAACCAGAAAACAGAGAACGTTTTTCTAAGTCTTTGTCTGAGGCAGAAAGATACAGAAAAATCATGTTTGCTACTTCTTTTTGCAACTGTCTATTAATGAATCATGAACTGGTTGTCACTGAACCCCAGGGTTTGTCACTTTCTGTCTGCCTGGGATGCTTATCATCAGGACAGCGTGCGGTTCATTAGAGATGCGGTCGCTGTGGTCAGTACACAGCGATCGGGCAAGAACCTCTTGTTTGTGGCATACATATGCCAAACTGTGTCCTCTTTCCTGTTCACATCCTCTGCCCTCCTCAGAGAAGGGTGTTCACTCCTTCTCTCTCCTGGGCACTCTCATCAGTAGCCTTTTAAGCCCAAAGACACAAAGTGAAGCACCTGAAGGAGACAATTTCTTAACTCAGGATTTTCACTGTAAGACCCTTTGGGAGCAACTGTTGGCCCTTTGCAAAGTTTCCTATTTATTCTTATCTCTTGCCTTCTTTTCCTAGGTGTTGCTGCATGGAAAAGCCATCCATGGCTAAGAAGCAGCGGTGGCAGCCACCAGCATCCCAGTGCTGGGGCAGACCTGGTGGCACGCTCTGGTGTGGATGGCAGGAGTCTGCTGAGGCAGGAACCCATCTGGCCGGCTGCATTCAGGTGTCAGGTGTATTTAGGATCTGTATTTTGGCTCCATCCAAGTTCACTTGTACCTGGATTTCTGCAGTGTAGGCTCTTGGTGTTGCCAATAACACCCTCACTCAGAAAGTGCACCACAGTCCTCCCATTTCAGTTTACCAGGAATGTCTATAATAAAGTCAAGCTCCTAATTTTGATCGTTTGGATCATACTCGGGATAGATGCCTAAAGCAGGCAGTATGATAAACACACCTTGCTCCCAAAGTGATAGGAGCTACTGAAACAATATACCCATATTTTCATAATTGCATACCTTCATGCTTATACTCAAGGGCGTATGATAGTTTAAAAAATAATATATTTCTCAGTTCCCTGTCTGAGAAAGTGAAAAAGATTTTCACATCTGTTCGCCCTTCCTTTTCTAAGCACCCTTAATGCTGGCTAGAGGAGACGGGGGTTTTGTGGAGGTTTGCTACAGCACGCAGGATTGCTGCTGTAGCTCCCTGTCTGCCTTGATGCAGTGACTGCTGTCAAACGTACCATGAGGAAACCCCGTTCCTCCCTTCCCATCCCCTACACTGATAGTTTCTCTTTACATATTACAGTTTCTAAAACGCCAGTATGGATATACACTGTACACTTTTAAACCACTTTTCAGTGCCTCTCAAAAAACAACTAGGAAGCTTTCTATGCTGTGACAGAAGTTTGGTTTGACTGCTGTATTGCACCAAGACTGGTATCATTATGTCGCCTTGTTTAGCACAGATTGCCTTCCAAAACAGTTTATACTTCTACACATTTATATGTTTTATTGCCAAATTAGAGACAAGTAAATATGGTGAAACAAATACAAACAGCACAAAGGAGTTTTCAAGCTTTCCGATGTAGCCCTGGTTTGAGCAAGTCACGCAGCTGTGCCCAGCCCTGGAGCAGAGCTGCAAGGCTGGCTGTGGGCCATCAGCTGCTGCAGAGCTGTCAATACAACCAGTGTTCTCTGGGCCCTCTATAAATCACGGCTGTGGGAAGTTTGGTGATGAGATTCTCGAAGCAAAAGCTTAGTAGAGATCAGAGGGCTTGCTTGAAAAGAAATTAAAAGAAAAAAAAAAAAAAGAAAAAAAGAAAAAGAACTAATTCAGAGAATGAGAAGCAGTAAAGAAGTGTCTATAGCACCTACTTCTAGTTTCACTCCTACAAGCAAAATAAGATGCATATATCATTCTCTCAATGCTGGAAAAAAGGTGCAGCCCCAGGACTAACAGTGGTGGTGGAGCCTATGACTTCAGCATTTTAGTACTATGTAGAAACACACATCTTGATAAAATATTGACGGGAGTGACTAAGCCATATGCACGCAATAGCTCCTACAGTTACTGCTGTTCATGGAGCTGTGTCATCTCGCATGAATCTAGTCTGTAGACAGGTGCCTTTATGTAATGGTGAGGCAGTGAATTAGGTAGCAAATCATGCTGTCTCATTAAGGCAAGATTCCAGCATTCAGCTAGGGAATATTGGATGTTAGGCAGAAGTAGCATTTGGAGAAAATGGGTAAGTTTTGCATCAGGAGGAGAGCTTCAGTTCTTCTCTTTGCAGCTTCCTTTGGTTGATTCAGGTGGTAAGGGTGGCAAACAAACCAGACTGCTTGGAACAGGGCACAGTTCCTTTCCAGCTCTTGCCAAAGTCCTTTCCAGCATCTTAGCTGACTGAAAGGGAAAAGGCCAGGTACTTCTTTCTGCTAGAGTCACCTTCTCAGAGAGAGCCCAGGACACTGCCTCTGCAGGGTTGCTCTCAAAAGAGAACCTCTCCTGGAGGTGGGAGCTGCACCTGCAAGAGAGATGCAGGTTGGGGTGTTCCAACACACTTCTTAATATAAAATGACACTGTGTTACTTCCAAACAATACAAATAAAGATGCTTATGGCATATTGTTTTTAGAAATGTACTTTCCCCATCTCAAATTGTACACCTAAGAGACCACAAAGTACTAATGCATTCTTCAAAGCTTTTGCATAATGATTCTGCTTTTTAATTTGAGGCAGTTAAACCACCTAATAAACAAATTCTTGTACTTCCAATAAATGTATGTATCTGAAAGCCTCCCAGTAAAAGATCATGGAATCACATTAATATCATGCATTGCATTATACAGGTTAATTTATCCTTGAATAGGCCATTAAATATATATTGGTTTTAAATAACATCATTCATACCCCTGAAGTTCTGCTGATAAACTGTATGTAGCGGTAACAGCTGCATAAATATTTATTAATTGAGCCCCTAAGCAAATGGATACAGTAATAAATCACTTGTCATGTGTCCAAATAATAAAATTGGGCTGAGTTCCTAACAGATGCAATGCCACCATCTTCAAAACACTCTGTTTAGCTTGTTGTCCTTAGATAATTTGTTATCCACACTTGACAAAACATTTTAGAATTCTCTTAAGGTGTATGTACAGCTTTACATCCCAGTTCTGGAAAATCTTATGGCTTGTCCTTAACAAAGACCTTTCTGTATGAATAAGGGTTTCAAATTATGTGTTTCTAAGGGTTCACTTATTTCAGCTCTCTGGTATTTAAGTTGCTCAGGGGCCCACTGGAGTGCAGGTAGTTATCCCAGTCACTGATGAATGAAGTATGTAATCCTCTACTGTCATCTTGATTTTTTTTCTTTATTTCAATCCCAATATTGCTTTTACACCAGTGTCCTGTTAAACGTTTCATTGATTTATCTGGATTGTACTACAGAGACTGACAGTAGATAGTTCATCACACACTCTAAATACTGTGGGCTTGTATCTGCTGCTTCAATGCTGAGCTATAAGCAGCCACTTCTTTAGTATATTTGGTTTCCCAGAGTTTTTATCAGTCTGAGATTTCCACTTCTTCTAATTTTATTGATGTGCTTTGCAAGTTTGAAAGTGTTAAGACTTTAGACAGTTTCCAGTTTACTCATAGTTTTCTTGAGGCAATCATCAAGGAAAGGCCACAGTTGTTCTTGTAGGGAGAAAACCTTTGCCAAACTAGGTAGATTTGGAGGACATCTTTCCAAGCAGGGCTCAGAGAGAGAAACAAAGGGTATTACTCTCACATCTGGCTAGAATTACAAACTGTTACTGTTTGAGCATGTTTAATAATCCCGTTATCAATCTGGGAGCTCAGTGTGATTTAGCTGCCAGTGGGCACTGGGACAAGCATGCCCAACATCCCCACAGCCAGCCCTGGGGGGTTCCTGGGGGAGGTTTGCCTGGGGCAGTCCTGAACACAGCTCCTCTCCAGGCCTGCACCCGTCTCCCGTATATCTTCAGTCTCTGCTGATGGCTGAGTCCAGACGTGGTAAATCCCACAGAGCAGGGAACTGCACCAGCCATGAGTCAGATAATGAGCTATGGGCTACACAGCCTCCATGTTCATTCCGTATTTCTGAATTTACTGCTTGTAAAACTGCAGCGGAGGAGCTCATTCAGGAAACTCTGGTCCACTAGAACCTATCTTCATTAACCCCCAATGAAGCCTTAAATCCGGGCTTAAGGAGACTGCTCTTTTGTATGTCTTCCAGGGATTTTTTTCTTTCTGGTCAACATTCCCTGAACCCAGGAGGAGCAGAATTGCCTTAAACATGTGGTATGATTGACTGCAGGAGCTGCCTTGGTGACTGTGCTTTATTTTTCATTAATGCCGTTCTCAAGGCTTCTTCTGGAATTTGGGTAGTTTGTCTACTGATCCAATGAATTGCTGCCTTTGCCAGCTATTTGTCATCTCTCGCTACCATATGAAATATAAGAATACATTTTAGAGAGAGGGCTCGTTTTATTTTTATCTTTGGCAGCTCGGTGAAGTCTTTTATTCCAGTAGAAACATGAAGCTGTGCTTGATTTGTTACAGCTACCTCTAAGCTTTAAGATTGGGAACGTAAAGATGTTCTTGGCACAGCACACGGGATCACTGTATATGGAAAACATAAACGGTCACAAAAGCTTCTTGATTTAAAAGGTGGGATTTATTTTCTTTTTACTAAAGCTCTAATTTTCTGAGTGTCATATATTTACTGTGATGAGTCCTGCTTTGCTTCTTATTGCAATGGAGAAAGCCATAGCTGGGGACTGAAATTCTTAGGCCAATAAAAAGGTTTTCATGGTGTCATTTGTCACAGCAGGTTGAATAGTGCAGCATAAAGGTGAAGATTCATTTATAACTCTGGAAAATAGATCCCGTTCTTTGCTCCAAAGCTTTATGCTTAGAATGACTAAAATTTTCCCTGGCTTTACACACTGTGCAAACCTGATAACTGTTCTATCATTAATATTATTTTGGACAAGTTTTATGTATAGAAATAATGGTTTCATTTTAATTTTGTTCTTAGCACATTAGCTCAGTATGATGGTCAGGACTACATTTTCCTATGTGGACAATTTATGAACACCGTGGCTTCTGTCCTCTTTTTTGACTGTGAAGTTTCTGAATTTCTTGCCAAGAATTTCAGTGCTTACCTAACAAAACTCATGCCAGGATTCAACAGCTCGTGTAATCTGCAAGATCCGATTGAAAGTCATTAAGTCATGATGCTATTTAAGTCAGTTAGCAGATATATATGCCTGAACATATAGCTGCCTGGCTTTTGCTGCTGTTGCCTCACATTTGGGGAGTGGAAGCGACAAGGAAGGGGCTCCATTTTTCTCTGTCTCACCTGGCAGGATCCACCTGAAACGACATCTCCTGAGACATGGAGGGGCTCTGACCGGGGGAACACAAGAAAGGAAAGGATCCTTGGCTTTTTTCAATGTCTTCAGGTCAAATGAGATTTTTCAGAAGTCTGAGAGAGGCCTCACATTAACTGCTGGACTGCTGTTGGAGGTGTCCTGTATGGAAAAGAAAGAGTTCTTCCAAAGCGCCCGTTATAAACCTTTAAAATGTAAAATATTAGGTAACCTAAGTATATGCTAATGGTCTCCTTCTCATTAACACTCTTCTTGCAATATGTAATGCACTAAGTGTAGCTGATGTGAAAAGGCAAGGCCCGCACAGAGTCTAACTAAACCACTGAAGAAGTGGGGATTTTAGTTCTGAGAATCAAACCATTCTAAAAAAATTATGCAATCTTTTATAGTATATCTTTTAATCTGTAGTCTTTCAGAGTACAGCTAAATCATCTACTATTATTCAGATTTTTTGCAAAATCCCTAATGAAAAATAAAATATCTATAAGCAAAATGTATCTATACACACACCATAAAATGTTCCACTTTAGCCAAGAGCAATACCTTGGAAGTGTTTTTTGTCTCTCTCTGTATATGTGTCAAGGTTAAGAGTTGCCATGCGAGGTGGCTGTTTAAGAAGCATGACTATAAAAATCTTCTCGAGTGTATGGAGGACAATATGTTTAGTGCACAAAAATAAATACTCATGTAAAATTGATTGGGAAAAAAATTAAAATAGGATAATTATAGTTATAAATCCACTGGAACAGTGGGATGTGAACAGCACAGTTTGATTAGATGATTTGCAAGTTGATTAGTGATCCTTATCTTTTCCTCCAGCATTTAATTGCCCCTGTTGGTCTTACTTGGCCTAATGAGTGATCACAAGGCAGAATTTATCACCTAATCACACAGGCAGGTGCTCAGAGAGAAAACGGTATCACTGCAATGGAAACCCAAAGTCTTCTCAAAGCTCTCCTTAGAAGGGATTTTCACTGTGCCAGGGGGATTTGGTCCAGGATGACTTTATTTCCCAAGACCCTGTGGTATACGCAAAACAGTTTTTCCATTTTCTCAGTTTAGTAGCTGTGGCTGACTTGCAGTCAGCAAATTATTGCTTTCCATTGGAAGGTCCTGGGGGTTTACTCCTCATGTGTAAACCTACTCCTGGAAACTAAATTTTCTTGTGCAGTAGTGCCCGGACATTTCCTCCAGATAGCTCCTGAATTGTTGCTGATGGAAGAGGAGGGTAGTGCACCTCACTTTTTCCTGCAACCCGAACTGACCTCCCAGCACCCCGTGGGCCCTACTGCATGGGGATGAGGAAAGCTAGTGGCACTGCCATTCTGCATTCTCTTTCCCTTTGCTTTCTTAGGAAAAAAGCAATAAACCAAGGGAAAGAGGATGAAGAATAAAGACCATCTTTTTTCATGCTCTTGAGGTTTTTTCACCCTCTTCTATCAATAGAAACGACCCTAATAGCAAGGGGACTTACTGTTTCCATTCCTGAGCATGAACTGTGAAGACCTGTATGGCATGAGGACCTGTACAGTGTGCATACGTGTGTGTGTTTACACTTACTTCTAACAGGCAGATGGACAACTCCTGCTAATCGTAGCAAGCACAGGAAAATATTTCACTTAAGCTTTCTGACTGAGTATGGGAACTACAGACACACAGTCCAGCAGCTGGGTGATGCTACTGAAACACATTTTGTCTCCTAGCAACAGCTTGGCCTGGGGTGACAAATGCAGGGGGTAGAAAAATAAAACAAAACCAAGAGCAGAGAGAGTTTTGCTGGAATTTTGCGTGGGTGTTATACACACATCTGAGGGGAAAATTAAAACATAAACAAAATAGCAAATAGCAAATTTAGGCTTAACTCCAGCCATCAGTAATGTTCAGCAATTATTGGTAAGTCACAGTCTTGTGACCTGGTGACATTTTTGTATGTTAGCTCAGAGCTGGGACTCTTTTGAGATTTGAGAGCATCTGTGCTGTGTGTCCGACCCACTTCCTTGGGCTTCCAGCTGAGCCCAACACCTTCATTTTTGCAATCCAGTGATCAATAGGTGTCACTGATTGCATAAAAATAATGACCCCAAACCTTGGGACTTCTGGTGATGTAACTCTAAGTGTTTGCGGAGTGTTCAGCAGCTATTCATGACATGAATCAGTGCAATCATACTCACATAGTAAGCGTTATTGCAGGAAGGTCTCCACCCACAGCAACACTCTGCTGGGGCTGAGCTCACCACCACCACCAGTTTCAAAAGGCAGACTGCAGAAGTGTTTCAAAGACAGGGTTGAGACACTCAGTCCTTTCAAAAATAATTGAAACTTTAGGTGTCTGACATATAGCTTTGCTTACCTCCCATGAGCTGTTTTAAGCAAAAGTCAGCAACCCCACACAGGACAAAATATAGTGTAGAGCAGGGCTTTCATGAAAAATATTTCTCAGGGAGGTTTATCTAACCTGACTGTAGACATTCAGATTTTGTTGTCTAAGTTTATGGTTCATTCATATCATTTTAAAATAGGAAGTCACAGTGTCCTATTTCTTTCCACTGACTAAAAAGGAAACCTAAGGTTGCAAACACCAAGTTTACGTTTATCTTCACCATAGTTACTTGGCTTAAAGGTGCCAGTGGTCAACTAATCCTCTCAGGTCTTTTGCCTCTCAACAGTTTGATTCCAAGCTTATAACAAAACCAAAGCAAATTTTTAATGCATGACCCTGTCCTTAAAAGTCCATCCTTTTCTTATTTTCGTAATCCTCAAAATCCTTCAGGTTTTTCTGTGTTCTGATTCTTCTGTCTTTGTCACTGACAAATGTCATTAGTATTGACATGCTTTTTATGTCAAGCTCACTAATAAAAATAGGAAATTGATTCCAAGATCAGTTTTTTAGTAGCTCCTAAATAGTTGTTTTCTACCCCAATAAATTATTTATCTACCATTTCCATTTTAGCCAGTTCTTCACATGCCTTGGATATGTTCCTCGTGTAGTTGTTTCTAAAGTGACATCATATGAAATATTTTACTGAAAAAAAGATGAGGAAAAAAATTGGGGATTTTTCCGCTAAGAATCAATTAAGTTTATCAGAGAAAGATGGCAGGGTAGTGTTGTGTGACATACCTTGGATTAAGCTGTGCTAAACTATACTCTCTTTTGTCTATCTCTTCTGACTGCTGAAATCAAACTAACAGTTGGTGTTAAGCTAGATTGAAATTTTCATGCTTTGTAAAATATAGAAGCTACTCTTGTTCTTCTCCTAGCATCCATTCCTGAGTTAACATATCGATTTACTAATTTTGGCAGGTTACTGTGTTGGTTCTTTCAGGATTTTGGATAGAGATGGGACTGCTGCCTTTGTCTGACAATATTAAACCCTTAGATTTTTGTTTCTGCTCCACGTGATCTCTCATTCCCATGAGTCACCCCATCTTTGCCCCACATGTTACTGTGCTTACTAAAAACTGAAACAGTTTTCATTTAATTTTTGGCCCATGCTTATATTATCTTTAACCATCACTTCCAATCTTTACTGCAAAGCAGCCTCAAATTCCTCTTTTTTGCTCTCTATTTGTTTATATGACTAAAGAACATTTTACAATGTGTTTTTAATTTCCTCTGCAAGGTCTAACACAGCCCAGCTTTTGGCAGGTCTCATTTTCTACCCACACTTTCTGACATGCAAGATGCGATTTTCCATGTTAGTCAGCCCCTTTTTTTCTACATTTTTTGCAGGTCCTTTGCTACTCTTTGTATCCTTTTCAGGGTGGATTGTCATCAGTTCAGTCTGGAGTTCTCCTCCTTGAAATGCAGAGTCAATTTATATCTGTGACTTCAGGAATCTCCTTTGCAGTCAAGTCTGCAAGTTCCTCAGTTCAGTTGACCTCACTGCTTTCAGATTAAAAAAAGCCAACCCTAAGAACCCAGAGAAAACCACAGATTTGTTATTTTTCCATTCAGTTTAATAAAAATCCTCTATGATCTGCTTGATCAGGGCTATTTTCTACAGCCACCTCTTCTGTAACATCCTCACTATGTCTGAATTAGCACTACCTTCTGCAGGCTCAATAAATATCTTGTTGAAAAAAAAGTCTGTCAGCAGTCCAGGTTCAGGAACATCTGAGCTCTGTCATCACCCGTAGCCTCAGTTTTATTGTTGATATATATCATTCTCCTCTGATCTACCTCTAGGAACAGGAGGTCTCCCACAGGTCCTGTTGACTGTCTAATACTATTCCACTGTTCCATAGCCACAGTCAGATTTTATCTAGAGGACCTTTAGTGGATCCCTGATACAGCTGTAATAACATGTAGTTTTACAGTGCTTTTCAAGAAGGCAATGGACCTTGATTAATTTATTGTATTATGCTTTTCCTTCTTCTCCGTCACTCCTACCTCCATGTCCATCTATTCTTAATACTGCCTTCCTCTCAATGCCTGTGATGCAGTCAGAAGGGACATCCCACCATGTTTCTGTCAGCCTTGTAAATGCCTGGTTGTATGTCCTACACCAGAAACTTTGGTTCCTACATCTCACTGCACGGGCTCATTACGCAGTGGCCAAGCAATCAGCTCTTGTGCCCCGACCTTTCTCAATTTCACAGCAAACAAAGTTGTTCCACTGCCTTTTGCTTACCTGGCCACCCATCTTGTGAATATAACTTTGTGTTTTCTCCTTGCTTTGCAGATTTCTATCTCAGCTATGCTCTTTTTTCCCTTCTTCCTCACTTATTCCATTTTGTGTTTCCTACATATTAACCTAGGGTGAGATAACTTGATTCTGTTCCAACCTTAACCCCAGCACTTTGATACTCCATATACAAATGTAGTTCAGCCACTGAAGACAATTTTCCTCCTGTGAAAGCTTTCCAGTAATTGAATGCGCTGAAACCATCCTTTCTAGCTCTGTCCTTCAGCTATTTGTTGGTTTTGTTAGCTTGAAATGCTTTTGCCTTTTCTTGCTAGGAACTCTGAGACTTGAACTGCAGATCACTTAACCCTTCAACTCCTTAGCAGACAGAAGTCAATTCAGAAAAAACATTGTGGGATGATGTTTTTCCCCTAGTCTTCTCTTGTAGAATAAAGAGATTTAAAAACACGGGTACATATATTTTTCATCAGAGCATCAAACAAATAAAAACAAGATTCAAAGAAAAGATGCAAAATAAAAACAATCTCTGTCATTCTTAAAAATATTTTTTTCTATATTTCTGAAGCTTTGCACATGCAATCCCATGTAGCTGCTTTGTGTTACTGATAACTTCCTGTCTGACATGCTACATCAAAGTAGTTGTTCCCTTTTATGGCTGTTAATGTGACATATACTCTTAAAATGTTAAAGAGATGAAATTTATACTTTAAATGTCTGCCTAAAATGGCATGTGCTTCATTAAATATATATTTGGAAATGAGGAGGTTGCTCTAAATGAGTATATATTGCCAAATATTTAAGATAGAATCAATACAGTCAGTCCTCCTAAGTTTCATATTAAGCAATAAAAAGTATTAAATGAACAGTTTGTAGTACAGTTTCCTACACAAGGCTTTCCAAGAGTCAGCACTTAGTGCCTTCTTTGATACACATACATTAATTTAATATGTATGCTTTACCTAAGAACATGAATAAGTCATTCCTTTTAATGTTTTCATTTGCATGTTTAATTTGAGTATGGGAATCAGTGGAAACGCACTTAAATGCTTATGCTAGTTTATTCACTTTGTTTTGAAAATTGGTGCGTGCAGCATGGGCGAGAAAGAAGTAATGTAGGTAGGAGCAGAGTTGATGGGAAAGTAGGTTATAATTTAGTCACACATTGTCTATATAGTGGACAAGCAGTCAAATCTGCAGGGAAGCCAGTATTTTCTAATGCATTTGAATGGGATTTAAAAATAATGTCAACATGATCAGAACCAGTTTCTACAAAAACACGTTAATTAACTAAATTTCCTAAATTGTATAGTTTCTGGCCCAACCCTGCTATAAGGACCATCATGCCTACTTTCACCCAAGTTCAGAGAAAACACACCATTCCTGGAGGCAGAACTGAAGATTTTGTGAGCATCTGTGAGTATTTTGACTTTCAATTACAAGATCATGACTTTTTTTTTTTTTTCAAAATTCTCTGGAAGTGCCCACTCTGCAGGAACGTCAGGATTTCTTTAGAAACTAATTGAAGAAGCCACAGAAATTTTATAGCAATTTCTGTAGAACATTTCTGGAGTTGGTATTTTTGAACAAGCCTGTTATAACAGATTGTGTTAGAAGAAGGATTCATATTAAATTATAAAACATGATCAGAAGCCATAAGGAAGACATATCTTTTTTTTTATGGTATCAGGAAGGTTTGTGGATGGGCAGATTATAGGAAAAGGAAGGGAGGGGGAGTTATTATTTCCGTGTCAGCACCCCAGGGATGCTTTAATGCATTTTACGTGAAGAGCTTCATGGAGCTCTTACAAGAGATGTGATGCTGCCCTGCGCAGGTCCCCATCCCTCACATGGAAGTCTCCTAGTAAAGAATGTGGTCTGGCAAAGAGGGGATTCATGTGCCAGGGGCTCCTGAGCATGCTGCAGTGTCACTGAGCCCACAAAAGCATCTCGTGGCTCTGCCTTTCTTAGAGGGGGAGATCTGGGGTTCACAGCCTCACCCTGAAAAAGAAGAGAGACGCCCCACTGCCCCGCTCCTTTTCTGTAGAAGCTACAAGTGATGAGGACCCCCCGTGCCATCCTACCCCTCCTTTGCCCTTATGGGAGCTAGAGCTCTTCGTGCTGACCCCAACCCCACAGCTATTCCTCCTTGCTCTGCAGCCTGAGACATCTTTGGTTTTGGTCGTTCCCTTCCTCACCCAGGGGTCCTGGGCTTCCCCTTCACGCCAACCCCCCATCGTGCTACTCCCTGCCCCTCTCTTTCTGCAAGGGGTCGAGCTCCCCCTGAGCACTCCCTGCCCAGCTCCTCTGGCTCTCCTGCCTCCCTACCCAGCACACGCCCCAAAAATCTTCTGTCCAAAATGCTGCCATCACCCCATGTCTGCAGGAAGTCAGCTACTTGTCCAGAATAAAATTGTCAGTGAACTCTCGCATTCAGGTTTTCAGTGGATTTCTCTTTTGTGGGCCCTGAATGGGGGCTGTAGGCTCCAGCCAGAAAATCCTCGCTGGACTCAAGAAGGTTCTTTCAGAATTTGAGTTACTTTGTTCATTGCTTTTAGCTACTTTACAAAGAAATGCCCCAGAGTTCTGACAACACCAGGCCAGCATCTCAGCAAGGTTTTTCTACAGCAGCCAGAGAAGCCACCTCACATGCCACGGGGTACCAAGTACCTTCTTGCCTGAGCCAAAGAGGTGGTGGACAACAGGGAAGGGACAGTTAGAGAAGACTAGAAAGTATCACAATTACTCAGTTTTAGGCTATGTACTTGCTGACAGTTTTACAGATTAGTTTCATACCTATTTGACAGTTAAAATGGACTCGGACTTTGCAGACATCCCCAAAGAAGTGAATGTTGAGCGGGGATGTACATGCTATGTAGGAAAAGGCTTCCTTTGGATCTTCTGTCTTTCTTGTTTAATCAATGAGTTCAGTGATGTAGAACTAGTTATGTACCACCAAATCTATGGGTCTTCAGGTTTTTAGGTCTCTTCTCTTTTTTATAACAAAACAGCCCAAAAGGCTTATATTTTCCCTATTAAATTTAACAGCATAGCACAATTTCCTTATGACTTTGGGAAAATGTGTAAAAGCTTGGGGTTTTTTGTTCTGCTGGACAAATAAACCAAATTACTGAAAAACAAAGGAGGAGTTACTGCATAATATTGAACTTTCTCCTCTTCTGGAAGTGAATGCTCTGACCATTATACTACATTACAGTAGTTAAAGCTAATTTGCTGGAGACAATTGTGGAATCCCAGCTCACCTGCTTTCCGTTACTTATTAAATAATGTTTCACACTGCAGAAGAACTCAGACTGGATCTTGTCATCTTTTTTTTTCCTGTAAATAAACATACAAAATTGAAGAAACAAAATCAACAATATTTGTACTGGAGAACAAACTGTAAAATAACATGTAACAAATCACATTTTCCTGTGAAGTACAAAATACCTGGAACGCAATTCAATTTAAAGTGAGAAGCTGGAGGTCATGTTTTACAGCACTGGAAGACATTATAAATTTAACAGTGGGTCACTGGTATGAGGGACTAAGTGAGCGCCATGTATAGACAAGTGCCAGTTGTGGAGCAATTATTTTTACATGTTGCAGAACTGCTCTGCCCCTCCTGTTGGTAACCTCCCAGCTGCAGGTCACCCCAAAATGCTAAGAAATGGTATGGAGCCACTCTGCATCCCCTGTGGAGGGACTCCTCTGCCTCTTGGACCTGCAAATGTTCACAAATCCATATGTGCTTCAGCAGATATACAACACAACCAAATATCAAGTGTTTCACACTCCACCTCAGGGTTTGGTTACAGCTCAAAACTCAACTCGTGTTATACAGTGAGAAATCTGTCACTGGTGAGCAGGGACTGTGCTCTTGTCACCCACCTGTTAATGAATTCAGGTATCTACAGCCCCTCCCTGCCTGCTTTGCTTTCTGACAATATGGAAGGAGCTATTTCTCACTCCCAATTCTACACGCGTTGGCATGCAAAAGCCAATTGAAGAATTGGCAGTTGTAAGCTGGGGTAGGATGCATTTCATTTGTTTTTAACCAGCTAAAATTGCAAAAGGAGATTCCTCCCCTTGCTTGGATAGTGTTTCAGGACAGGGCAAATGCTCCCTCTGGAGGTGCTTGTCTCTGCAGTGCGCACAGAGGCAGCCTGGGGCACACACGCTCTACTACTTGCAGAATTCCCCAGAAATTCCCTGAAATTCCCTGAAATTCTCTAAGCAAGGAGGATGACCAGGAGAAGAGGGGAAAGCCCGGGCTTTCTAAACCCACCGGCCAGTTTTGGTCACAAATTAATACAGTGGCAGAGACCTCAAAGGTATACAAGTCCCTACTAAAAGTCCCTACTACAGGTCCCTACTACAAGTCCTTACCTGTAGTCCTTCAACATGGGAAGACTCAAAGGAGATGTGGGAGGTGATCACAGTCGGGGGGTACAGAGATTAAAGACCCAAAGCTGCAGGAGGAGGGGGTTTCTCCTGCACCGTTTTTCAATGAACATCTTTCGAAGACGATGTCAACCCGTGCGTGCTTCAGCCAGGTTGAGTGCCCGTACGTCACCCTCCGTACCCCACCATCTGCCCAGCAACCCTCGTGCTGGATACAGTGAATTACAGCACATCTGTCCCGATTTTGGCATGACTTAACCCATCTTGCTACAGGCCCACAGAAAAACGCAGTCTCAGGTGTATGGAAAATCAGCCCTTTTGATTTTTGCACCATTGGAGGTGAAAAGCTTGGCTGAAAAGCCAAACCAAATTTGGTCTAATGTTAATATAGGACAGAAAGATCATAAGCTCATCGGGCATGTCTGTGTCTGTACTTGTGTGGCCAGACACTTCATAACCAAGAAAGTATATGTCGTGCTGAGCGGATTTGAAAAAGAAACTTATCCTAACAAACACAGCATTTAAAGACAGAGAGAAATAAATAAGATGAAAGTGTGTTTCTACCCGCTACAGCTCTGTTGTGGTTTTCAAAATTAGCCTAAAGCACTTTCCAGAATGATTTTCAGCACTCCTGAACACTTGCAAATTATTTGTTTGGTTTGGTTTGGGGTTGTTTGGGTTTTTTAATTTGGACAAAAAAAAATGCATCCTTTCTTCTGGATTTTCTGAAATATAAAAACAAGAGCTACAATACATCTTTCTGGTTAGTAGTGTGACATTGTGGACTACAGTTCTCCCTCTTCCTAAATGTTGCCTATTCTTTCACTGGGGGGTGATGGGGACCAACTAGCCCATGAAGTGTCACTCTTCAGGTCATCCAGAGATGTTGTGGCAGCATCTAGCACAATAAGAAAGTAAAATCCTGGCTATTTCCAATATAAATTATCTGCCTCTAGAGAATAAAGATAAAACCTGTGTAAAACTGCCTGTGGTTTGCTATAAATCACTGAGAGGGTTGGGGTTACACAGAAAAGACAACGCATTTTTTTGGCTACTCTTTTATCACAAGTTTGCCTGCTTTCTGATTACTGGGACTGGCTTTTTCCTTATCTGCACTCTTTTTTAGCTGTGTGTGTAGCCACCAGCCATCAGTCTGTCACCCACAGTGTGTCAATGCCGCTCCGTCTGACAGAGACAACAGGACAGAGCTCGTAATTGAACCTGGAAACTTTATATCTCTAAAAAGATTCATAATAAATATTATAGTGCCCATGTTGGTCCTCTTAATTCATCAGCAGCAATAGTATTTGATTTTTATGTTATATATGTCTGTATTGTTTTTATATTCTTATTATTAATGTTATTATTAATATTATATTTATGTTACATATTTCTATATTTGCTCTTTGGGGGAACTGGAAAGGTCTGTGTTAAAGATGCATCAAAGCAGGTAGCTGGGCCAGGAGTAAAGAGCAACCTAAAAGTCTCTGCAGACTGGTCCAAGGAAATCAAAGTACCTCCAGTGCACGGCTTGTCCCCTTGCACAAGTGTTTTGCCACCACCTGAAACAACGCAGCCTCGGAGAGACACCAACCAAGGAAGCAACGTGAGAAAGCTCTGGGTCAGAAATACCTTTGAAGCTGAAAATGCTGGGACTTCTTCTTATGTCGGGCCAATACATGTTTGCCTCAGAAGTGGAAGGGAAATGCATTGGTCGCTTTTGAGATGGATGATCTGGGCAGAGGGATGCTAGGGATGGTTTTATCCTGGGTTTTATTATTGACCTGGAGATGGCTGGGTGCTCAGCGCTGGTTTTTGTGCAGACCAGCCTGTGCCAGGCTCCTCCCGCGGCTGCTCCGTGCCAGCAGTTACCGCCGTACCTGGGGTCCACGCCATCCGCTCTTAGTGGTTTTTTATTACCAGCATAAGGATATTTGTCAGGAGATAAGTTGGTCTTTTTATAGTCAGGCCTGGAGTTTCCGTGATGAAATTAGCCAATAGGAGTTTCCTCTGCAAAGCACAGCATATCCTTTACTGGCAAAAACACGCTACTGCCTTGGTTGTGAGGAAGTGTCATTGTCCAGGATCTATTCTGGTTTTTAAGTGTTCTGTATCCTCAAAGAAGTATTTTTAACCTGAAAGGAATATTTATCCTGTCCAGTGAAAACAGTTTGCTGGGTTATTTTTAGTTCTGCTTGTGTTTCTCTTTGTCTGTGCATCACTTTTTCCCCATTGTTCTTTTTTTACAAATGTTTAATAGAAAATGAAAGCAAAGGTAATAGATTAAAGTATTTCCTGGAATTAATCCACTGATGGGGCCAAAGTAACACTGGGGATTAATTTGATCTGCCACAGTCAATGTGTATCCTAACCAACAGGAATGGTTTCGATACAATATTTTCAAAAAATTTTGGAAGACTTTGAAGATACCCAGAGCCAGTGTGTGGGCTGGACCAGCTCTTAGTACTTGGCATCAGGCAGAAAACCACCTCTTGTCCTTCTGATATTTGATGTGCTGGGCTAGAAAATGAAAAATCATCTTATTTTAAACTAGGCACCTTGAAGCAGGAATTAATAAAAAGCTGATTATGAAACCATATGCAAAAGCTCTGGTGTTGGCACACAGCTCAGTTCTTGGGCTAACCCTGATCTCACCCACTGTGAAAGAGGACCAGCTCTATTAAAACCCACAGGGTTACAACATTATAAGCCTAGTGCGAAACCACAGTCACAACCAAAAGGCATCAGGGGATTATACATGTAATAAGTTAAAGATTTTTTTTTTTTCCCCCTTAGGTCTAGTTATCTTAATAAATTGGCATTTTGCTGATGCTGGGTATCTAAGGCCATGCTTTTTTTTTCACCTCCTGCTGAAGTCAGCATGACTGAAATGCCTGTATTTTGGTATTTTGCAGAATCGGGGCCTTTACGGTGCTTATCTGCTCCAGCATCCCTGTCTTTCTTTCCCTGATGCTTCCCTGAGGGAGCAAAGTGACTGTGATGGATGTATTTTACATTGCTAACAGTCAGGTAGAGCTGCCTGCTACCCCCTGACAGAACAGCTCTGATTCTGCCTGGAATAATGAGAATTAATGACTCATCTACTAATTACGCTTTTGTTGTGTATGTTTGTGCTTATTTTCTGCAGGAACCAAGCACCCTTGACTCTTACTGATGGCAAGACTTGAAGCATTCTTGAAATTCGGAGTACTGGACGATGTGTAAGCATAGGCGTGAAAACATGCTGGAGCCATGGCACGTTGATCTCATCTGAGTTGCTGAGGTTGCCAGGGCAAATCTGCCTTTACAAAAGGAGGTTTGCTTCTGGCAGTTCAGAAATACCCCTCTAAGATACATCCATAGTTGTGACAAATGTCAATGCAAGGCAGTTTTGACATGTTTATTTAAACATAAATATGCAGGGAAAGTTTAGATAAAATCATTCTGATTGGAAATTCCAAACATTCTGTTCAAAACATATGGATAATAAATCTTGTATCTTTTTCTTTTAAAACGAGCGAGTCAGCAAAACAAAAATGCATGTGGTATAGAATATGATCTTGAATTGGTATATCTACATTAATCAAAAGTTTGGGCTAAAAAACATCAAAAAACAACTTTTCATCAAACACAACAGATACATATCTGTAGAGGCATATAGATGCTTCCAGAAAGAGAGATGGTGTGAAACTCCCCTGTAGCAAGCTTCGGAAATAGGCTCCAACATTTTCTAATACTGTAAAATCAAACACCAAATGCAAACCAGGATGCCAGGTTTCAGGTTTGATTTGAACTCTGAGACTTAATGTCCTGATTCTCATGTGCAATACTAATGATGGTGTCAAGCAGTGGGATGGTTTTATTGTCACTTTAGGGTCTTTTATGAGACTTCAGGATCACCTTGCTCCTCGGTGACAAAACTATGAGTAACAGCAGGTCATTCCAAAGAAGTGCCATATAAAAGCCTTAATAATGCTGTGTGTTTTGCTTAACTTTTTGTTAGTTTTACATATATTTGAGAGTCCGTGGCATGTAAGGGCATGAAGAGGAAAGGCATGGGGTTGGAGGGTGCCAGCGGCAGCACTACCAGCCCTCCACTGTCCCTCGCTGCCTGTGGCCCACAGTAACTCATTTAACCTCTCTGTTTTAGCTTCTTCAGAATAATTATGCTTAGCCCACAGGGGTGTTGGAACAGATTAATTAGCTAAGGTTTGTAGAGACCTTTGAAGATGTCAAGCCCTGTAAGTGCTGCTTGCTATGAATGTATATTATTGCACACTGTGCATGGCGGGATTATGGAGTATTTGATATTGTGCAATTAGAGAGGAAAAAGAAACTAAGAACATCCTTAGGGAGCCTCACTGGTGTGTATTTCTAAACGCAGCTCTTCCCCCATCTCAATGTTATATTCCATTTAAAAATCTTTCTCAGGGCCCTAATGATTTGCTGCGAAGTTATCAGATATCCCTATGCAAACTTCTAAGAAAAGGTAAAATTTGGAATTTAGTATTTCCGTTAGTTTCTTGGCGTCATAACTACAGTGGCCACAGCTTCCAAATCCATAGTAACTTTTAGCTAAAACCAGTTAGCTTTGACTTTCAGCTGTGTTGGTTTCTTAATCCATCTGTCAGTGTGGCTGCGCAGGTGCTAGTCCCAGGATGAAATAGAAATACATCCCAGCAGGGCTTAGGGCTCAGCTCAGGACTTTAAATTTGAGTATCTTTATCCTCACACCATCATTGGGATAAAAGAAAGTGTAGTTATTGTTAACTGAATAAATGGGTCTGCTCGCAAGGTACCACCACTACAGATTAAAGTGATAGAAATTGCGTTTGGTGACTTCAGTCTGTTTGAACATACAATTTCCTTCCCCCCTGATCAGCATAATTTGAAAATCCCTATAACCCTTCTTCTCTTCCCTCTGGCTATTAAGCAAACCTTGCCAAAACACTGTAGTCTCTCTGAACACAGAGATTCCCTTCCCCTGAACAATTTCACTTTTATTTCTTTTTCTAACACCTTTTGGAGATGAAGCAGAAGAGACTGAAAAGTGTTCCCACCACAAAACATGCACTGTTTTCCATGTAATAGCTCAGCATTCTGGCACTCATCGTGAAATATTATTTGTAGTATTTCTGAATTATTATTTATGATTATGCATCATAAAATAGAGTAATATTATAAATGTTAGCAATTTCTTTATTACTGTTATAAACAGACTAAATGCAAATTGTCTCAAGCTATTATAGACGTGGTATCTGATGGCACTGTAACACAGACAAAACTTGAAGATTTTCTATCACCCACATTGTGATGACTTTGATCTTGGTTATACAGTGTCCAATCTGATATCAGCCCACTCTTACTGAAATCATAGTAAGACCCTCCACATTACTCCTCTCCCACTGCATATCAAGGGCGACAGGGCCCACATCCTTTAGAGAGCTGTGTGGCATCTCTGCCTCCACTCGCATCTTGCTAGGAATCATTCCTTCTGTGTGATTTTCATGAGCATCACTTGGGTAAGTTACACTTTTTAATTTGTCATGATTCTTCCTGAGGGAATTTGGCCGTATCTTCTCCTTTTCCTCTCCTCAGCTTTCAGAAGAATTCAGTTTGTGTCTTCTGCTGCGAATATTTTTAGCACTTAAGAACTAAGCCTGAGATGGCTGATCTGGTGGTACAGCGGCTGATTTTCCCTCCGGGCAGTTTCCTCTTGCCAGAAGGATGCTCCCAAATGGAGAAGCTTTCACAGGTGACACTGTCCCCCCTGTGCCACCTCCCCACCCCTGGTATGTCTGACGGGAGCATGTTTCATCAAAACAGCAGGTTAGGGGCTGGACCTTGCCGGGCGTCGCTGCCTACTCTGCGGACCCGCTCCCCCATGCAGGCTGAAAAAGCAGACACCACCACCTCATTAGAATCAAGGCTGTGGAAGTTCACACTCTATTAAAGAGGGGGGGAAATGTCCTGCTTGAATGAAGATGATTTTCTGTGCCAAAACTCAGCATAACTCAGAAGTTTTTCCTGTCCGTTCAGCCTTTTTTTCCCTTCTCCTTGCATTTCTGCACCAGGTAGTGCCCAAACCTGAGAAGGCTGGATGGTTCAGATGGGCTACCTTTCCAACAAGGAAATTACTCTTAACGGTAAAACCAGTTAATGAAGCTGAAATATTCCAATTTGCTGGTGCACTGCGAGCCCCAGATCCCACACAGGAAGGTGCCCACAATCTCCAGCCTATAGCCTGTGTCCTGCGAGATGCAGCTCAACTACAAACTGATTTTACTGCACCTCCTCAGTACATTCACAGCTTAACTTCCTAGGGGCCAGAGAGGAAAATATATGTGAATGTTGCTGAGTGTGGTTTTACTTATCCCAACTACAAATTATTTATAAAGCACAAAAATAATTTGATTACTCCCCTCTTTCTTCTTTGTGCCTCTCATCCTCTCAGAGAGTCAATTTTTTAACATGAATCCTTTTTCTTTGTCTCCAGAGGAGTCAGGGTGCACAAAGAAATAATCCACTATGAAAAACACAGATATAATAGAAATTAGAGAGGAAATTACTGTATTGGCCAGGCACACTGCCCCTCTCCCTTCCAGGGCTGGATTCTTTTCTAGATTCTGGTTTAGTGCTACCCCATCCAGTTTTAAATGTCTCAGGTGACATTTCTGCTTTCCTCCCTGAGATATGACTATATGAAAGCAGTCTCATTCCCTAAATAGGGAATAAACCCAGCTCACTTTTAAAATCTGCTTAATTGCAATATTTCCTCTGGAACACAGGATATAAGATTTAAAAAAAACATCTTTTGGCTCCTTAAGTCGGTTTTGTTGAAAACAACCATTCATTTGTATGTTTTTAAAGCTCCATCTTAAAACTAGTCACCTCATGTCTCCCCCTCCACTCCCAAAGGTTTCTGCTAAAAACAGTTTCATTGCTAAAATATGCATCAGCAGTTTGTATCTTAAAGGTATGGTTGGTGCAAAGAGTTCTAAAAGTTTTCACTATGGAATCTCCAATCTTGGTCAAAGTTTGCATGAACTGTTGGTGATTTAAATTTATTGTTCAGAAGGTACTCCAATGGTGTATTTTTGGTCTGAAAGTGTCTGGTGTATAAGGAAACTCACAGCACAGCAATATCCCCCCCACCTTTCCCTATGTCAGGACCCGCGCAGTGGTGACAGTACTGGATAGAGATGGAAAGTTCTTGTCACACATTTCATGGGAGTGAAAAAAATTTGTTCTTTCTGCCTCTTCCCCACCTTCTTCAAGTCAGTGACACTGAAAAGGGGAAGAGAAAATAACTGAGCACAAGCTAAGGGAAAGAAGAGAGTTTAGATGGAAAAGCAGTTGACGTTCTCCTACGCGTTCTCTTCTCCTTGCTTTTGCCCTGTTAGCTGAAGGCTCACCAGGTTTTTATTTCATCCCAGTCTCTGAGCTCAATGTGCTCTGAGTTACATGAGACAGACTTACTGGTGTGGCTGGTGCCTCTCTGTCACTGTGCTTCCTGAAGCTACAGAAAAGCAGCAAAAGCATTTCCCCTCCCTGCAGGGAGCTGAGCTCTCAAAAGACAGGGCTAGTAGAGGACTGTGAGCAGCAAAAGGTGGAAGGTAGTTTCAGCAGGAAAGCAAATAATTTGAATGTGTGTAGGCCTAAATTAAGGTTTTAAGATAAGCTGATGAAATTGTTATGGTGATGAATTATTTAGAATTTGCATATTTTTTTATATATAAACAATAACACTTTATGTATTCAAATATATGATTTATAGATTTAGATACTGTGTACTACGTAGACTTCTTGCAAATTTTCACTGAAAGCAAAAATCAGGCTTCCGGTATGCTACCCTTTCTTCAATACCCTGAGTTTTCAGATCAGCTAGGGAAGGTGGTGGCTACCTTGCTCTACATCTTTGAACAGCAGGTTGGAGTAGATACCCCCCTCAACCAACCCACCATCCCATCATACTGTAATTCTGCAAAATCACACAGTTTATGGGACATCTTTAGGAAATCCCAGGTCAGTTCAAAATGAGGTTTTCTTGAGGCGATTGCAGAAACTAAAGTTTGAGGCTCATAACCCCAAGTCTCCAGATCTTTCCAGCCAGTGCATCCAACTCTGGAGACAGAGACAAGACAAGCAGGTACCACAAAGTGGCAGATGCGTCTTGGTCCAGACACCTTTCACAACCTCTCCTTGAGGAAGAGGAAATGGTAGCTAACATGGGAGACTGCCTCTCCAGGGTCCCTTGGCTGTACATCCCCAGCCAACCTTCGGTCACCCCTGAAGCATCAGAATTTCCTAACTAAATTCTTTGTTGCTTTATAATCTTCAAAGCAGACAGCGTTCCCCTGGGAACAGGACCTGATTTCTTTACATCAAGGGCTGGGCAATGAAGGCTGTGCTTGGACAAGGCTCTTCTAGAAGGCAAGAGCCATACTAAGGGCTTGTCCATGTGCAAAGGTTGGACCATTTTCATTATTGAACTGTCAAATCAAACCAATGCTGAAAGGCTCTGTGAGCATGCAGTCAAATACAAACCCTGAAAGGAGGATTTTGGCTGTGAAATCAGTACCTAAGTATGGGAAGTGAGAAGCCATCATCTTCATTCACCTCTTAACCTTCTCCTAAAACATCTTGTTCCCTTTCAGTTTTCTCCCTCTGTTCCACTTAAGCACTGTTCAACATCATTTACACTCTGCATACTGTTTAGGTATGTTTGTCCTCACCTTGTACAAGGGTGAACTTCCAGTTGAACTTATATCTACTATTCATACTAAGAAAACATGCCTAAGCCCAATGCTGAAAGTTGCTGAACATCTTTCCAGTGCTGCAAAGCCTTAGCTTTCATTTACTTCAAGTGTCTGACACACTGCACATCATAAGATGCTCTCCTGCTGGGTCTATGCAAAGAGCTCGGGTAATTATTAAAATCTTAATTTCAGCTGTCAGTAATAATTTCAGTTCTGCCTGTCAAAGAAGGTTGGAGCTGCGTGTCTGACAGCAGGCTTTGGGCCCTGTATACCTTAGCATGTCAAGTCATCCGATGCACTAACCCAATATTTTACAATTCTGGTGCTTTAAAAACAGCCTTTCCTGATTACAAACCTGGCATTTGGCCACTCATTCATTGCCTAGATTTAACTGCAACTTCAGATTGCAGCAGACTGCACGTTGAGAACAGTCCTTGTCTCTAAATTGGAGAGACATGTATTTGATGGATGGACCACTTAGTAGATAAGGGATTGGCTGGATGGTCGCACTCAAAGAGCTGAGATCAACAGCTTGATGTCCAAGTGTAGAGCAGTGACGAGTGCTGCTCCTTAGGGTTCAGTGTTGGGACCGGTGCTGTTTAACATCTTTGTTGGCAACATGGACAGTGGGACTGAGCGCACCCTCAGCAAGTTTGCTGACGACACCAAGCTGTGTGGTGTGGTCAACACGCTGGAGGGAAGGGATGCCATCCAGAGGGACCCGGACAGGCTGGAGAGGGGCCCCTACAAACCTCATGAAGTTCAACAAGGCCAAATGCAAGGTCCTGCACATGGGTCGGGGCAATCCCAACCACAAACACAGGCTGGGCGATGAGTGGATTGAGAGCTGCCCTGCAGAGAAGGACTTACGGGTTGTAGTGGATATAAAACTGACTATGAGCCAGCATTGTGCACTCACAGCTCAGGAGTTGGAGTTGTTCAGCCTGGAGAAGAGAAGGGTCCGGGGAGACCTTATAGCAGCCTTCCAGTACTTACAGGGGGTACAGGAAAGGTGGGGAGGGACTCTTTATCAGGGAGATAATCATAGGACAAGGAGTAATGGTTTTAAACTGAA
Organism: Tyto alba; assembly: GCF_018691265.1. Lineage (NCBI taxonomy): Eukaryota > Metazoa > Chordata > Aves > Strigiformes > Tytonidae > Tyto > Tyto alba. The sequence continues at coordinate 34,178,781 of NW_024881316.1, read as the reverse complement.
AGAAGGTAGATTTAGATTAGATATTGGGAAGAAAATTTTTACTGTGAGGGTGGTGAGACACTGGAACAGGTTGCCCAGAGAGGTGGTAGATGCCCCCTCCCTGGAAGTGTTCAAGGCCAGGTTGGACGGGGCTTTGAGCAACCTGGTCTAGTGGAAGGTGTCCCTGCCCATGGCAGGAGGGTTGGAAATAGATGATTTTTAAGGTTTCTTCCAACCTAAACCATTCTGTGATTCTATGATCTCCAAGGATTACGTGCAGGAGAGGAGCACAAGGAGATGGGTGATGCTTCTCTTCTCGCACTCGGTCCACAAAGCCTCTGCCTGTTCCCATGCGCCCTTTCCCTTTGTGCTCTTCTCCTTCCAAAATGTGTATAGTTGGCCACTGAAGAACAAGAAGAGATCTGTATATATTTCATATTCAGGAGCAAGTAGTCCACAGCCATTGCCTGTTGGGGATCCAGACCTTTCCATAGTGATGGCCAAGGCAGTGTGGGGAAGCACAGCTGAGGTTCAATACTGAAAACCCCAGAACCGCCCATGAACTAGGTGCTTGTACTGATGGGTTACAGAGGTGCTGATGAGAAACAAAGAGGTCCTACTGCCTTCTGGGGGAGAATGGCAGCAATGTCCTCATATTTGATAGCTGCCCCAAGAGCATTGATCAAGAGGCATTTTTAAATCATCTCACCTGTTTTTAAAAATGTAGATATGTTCAGGCCTTCTTCAACTAATTTATTTCATTTGATCAGTCCTTCATCTTTGTTTTAAAGATAATATCTTAAATTTGTCAAACACATAGGCTTGCCAATTTCTCCTTGCTACAAAGTTCCTGTTTCCATAAGAAAATATCTTTATTATGCTAAAATCTAAATTATTTTTCAACCTTGCAGTTATTTGTCTCTACTGGTGTAGCTCTATGTTTTAGTTTTGTTTTTTTTTAACTAAGATCATTTCACTAATACCTGTGGCACATCATTACAGCACAGCCCAGAGGTGGTTGCATCAGTGGGGAAATAGCTGTGTTTAGGCAGTAGCAGTGGGCTGGACGAGCGATAGGAACTCTGCATGCCAGCTTGGCCAGTACCAAAATGTTTATACAACCATATGGTGATTTCAATATGAAGATAGATTGATAGATACGTTTTATATATACTTACAGTTATCTTTCATTGAAACAAATATTAATATAAATTTGTGTACCACTTAAAGCTACATGACTGTGTTATGTCTAATTAATACAAAAGACATCAATGTTTTTACTGCTGTTACAATATTAAATTCCAGCAGCAGAAGCACCATTTGTGATGGGAGAACTTTGTTTCTTCCTATGATTCCCCTGGCTGCGTCAGCCTCTATGCACTGATAAAGAATCCCATATAACTCTGCATAAAGCAGTTTTCAGTTTCACAGAAATGTATCAATCTAGAATTCAATGGTGTGTAACCTAATCTTTTATTATTATTTACATTTTTATAGCACACATATACAGATAATATGCATTGAGGTATTCAGGGTGAATAATACGCTTTGAAATCTGAGTGAAAAAAACACCACAAAACAGTCTGGTTTGCAGATACTACCTAAGCATTCAAAGCTTAATTATATTCTTAGTCAATTTTGATTTACATTTAAATTACAAATTACATTTTGCTAGCATTAATTTACAATGCTACTTAAAAAAATACATATTCCATGGTACATTCAAAGCAGTCAGATCTTGTTGGATTGCTATGATCTCTTGATAGTGGGTGCTGAATATTAATATTTCTGGAATGTTTTCTCCATTTGAATGTAATTTTTCTTAATGTATAAGCCTTGCACATTTGAATTCAGCCAACCATCTGCGGTGCAGCCAGTTGCCATAGGATTTGCAGAACGAGCTGCCCGCACATACATTTTTTAGAACACTGCAGCATAGCTCTGTGGAAAAATGCTCTAAAGCCATGTACACTCGGTACTGAGCCAGAACAAGGAGCTTTCTATGAAACACTTCACTCTGTGACCATGTTAAATGTCAAGAACTGAGTAGGATCAACTGACATCAGTCTGTGGCTGGCAGTTTTCGAGGAAGGCTCGGAAGCGAGCGGGAGAGTTCATCTGGGCCCCAGAGCAGAAGGATCTCTCCTCTGCTTCCCAGGGTGAAGCTTTTGCTTCCATGGAGCTGTCCTGAGCATTTGCACTCTTCCACCATGGTCTCCTGTTGACTACAGGCACGTGTTCATGGTGCCCATGGAGCACATTTTGCTCCAGTGGGTAATTACTTCCATAAATCTCAGAGGAGCTGAGTTTTTTAAATCGCCTTTAATTAATCCCATTCCAGTGCGGTGACAAGCATTGTCCTTTGGGATAAAAACCAAAACTGGATGCTTGCGTCTTACTGCAAATTCCCTTGATGTAGGTATGTGCTAGCATGGCTGTGCTGCCCCCAGCAAAGTCCGGATCTGGTGATTATGTTGTGCATAGCCAGGTCTGTTCTCAAGCTGTCCTGTAGCTCATGAGACTAAGTGTGGTTTAAGTCAGTTGGAATGGGAGGTTGGCAGGGCTGTGCAGCATCAAATGTCAGTTTAAGAAAACTTCAGTCTTAAGGTTCAGAACATTGAAAAGATTGATGGTAGAAAAAAATCCATGATCTTCTATAAGAGAAAATGGAAAGAGGTTGTGAAAACAAAGCACAAAATAAAGCAGAAACATAGTCACTCTCACTTACTCACAAACAGCGTTAATGACAAATGACTAATAGGCACGACTGTTCATAAAGCTGAATTTATCTTTCATTTCCTCTCTTGAAAACTTTTTAGACCATGAGCAATACTATTTAAACTTTATTTTCCCAGAAAGCTTCTTTTTTGATGGGAAAGGAGTTGCCTTGTAAATGCTGTAACAAATTCACCTGGATTGTATGATGCTCAGGTTATTTCATTTCAGCTCCCTGAGACAATTCACTATAGAAAGGACTCATTTGCAATGGCTGCTTTAAAAACTTCAAGGAAAATGTTCAAAACAAAGGGCCTAGCTACTTTTAAAATCCTTTTCCATCTCACTACAACCAAGAAAAATATGTACTAGCAGCTTTACAGAGATAAACTAAGTTGAACAACATATCTTGGAGGAAGTTCACCAAGAAACTGGCTCCAATATAAAGTGAGTGTGACTGAACTGATGAAAAAGGAGGTAGAGTCATGATTAACCTCAGTTTGTAAAGGTTTGATTTCATGTTACTCTTCATGACGGGGACCTTCCAGGCAGGATGTTCCAGTGTATTGAAATCTGTGTCCCTTGCAAGGCAGGGAGTAGCTCTCGGTGGAGGACAAGCACACCATTTCAGTCTCACTTTTTCACAGCTGGCAAAGCCTTTCCAATAAAAATGGTGTTGGGTAGCAAAAGGGTATGATTCTGGGAAACAAAAAATGCATTATAACTTCACATATACAAGGTGTTGTACTGTGAATTTACTAACGTGTTTAAATTGGTTAAATCAGTTATCATCTATATAAATCTTCATTTTTCTATTAAGCAACCACTTTTCCAGTAAAAAATTAATAACTTTCTCTGCAGAATAAGTTATACTGACTTTCAAAGGATATGAATGTCATTCCCATGAGCACAACAAACTTTGTAGATGTAGTTGTCAAAATAGAATTACTTTTTCAAGCCTTTTTCAGCTTGTTAAAGCCCTGTTACTAATGGGCTAGGGTATATGATCACCACCCCATGCTGAAGGATGGATGAAGGAGGGACTTCTCCTTTTGGTCCCTTTATGATAACTAGTAATCCTTTAGCTTCGGTCTTGCTGTTCAGTCCTGTGAGTCAGGAGGAGGCTCTAAGATTATTCGCTTATCACTAATGCAACGGCGCAAACGGTCACGGCATGCAACATGATGCTAATGTAAGGTTGGGGAAGCTATGGATTAGTGTCAGTGATGACACTTCTGATTGATGCTGGCACTTTGCTGCCTGGGAAAGGGCAGCGAAGAGCCCCCACGCTCCCTCCTTGTGGTTGCACATCTCTGGGGAGCACGGGAGGAGCGCGGAGTCTGGCCTCGCTTCTCTGCTTCGATGCCTCCAGGCTGTCCTCCGCCCTGTCCCGTGTAGGCAGGGAGCACTCCCTAGCTCCATCCCTCACCCAAACCCTCTGAGAGCTCCAGCACCCACAGCCAGACCATGCAGCATGGGAGCAGAGATGTCCGCCTTCCTCACACATGCTCGCAGCCACTCCTGTCCATGTCTGTGCCTCTGCAAACTTCAAGTGTTGACACTCGGTGTGAATGCTGTGAGGATTAACCACTTACACCTCTGTAACATCTGAAGCTGTCACAAGGGCCGTACAGATGTCAATAGAGGGTCCATAAACATGACACTCTGCATGTTCCTGTTCAGCTGTGTCTCACGTGTCCAGACCCAGCAAAGTTCTCTACTTCTTCAGCCACAACCCAGGCAGGGACAGAAAGATGGCAGGACCTCTTCAGGCTTGGACGGGCTGGGGGGATGCTCACTTATGGTTTCATTTTTCAAATAGACCATCTTACAGAGAGATGGTCCCACCATGTCCCCAGACATCAACTGTAAATGGGCTGTCCACCAAGCAAGACACCTGCACTTTATGAGCTACATCGCTGTATTCACCTTTTATGATTTCCACCATGTGAAGTTACCCTCTTTGAGTAACAGGAAAGACTCTAGGTTGTATATTTGTTTGTGTGTTTTCCCAGCTTGGGACTGTATGGAAGAGGAGAGAAACCATCCCACCAACTACCTCCCCACTGACATCTTCCCATGGTCCATTCCTGGTGGCGTGGGAAAACAACAAGCAGCTCCTGGAGGCTTGATCAGCTCATGTGCCTAGATCTTCTGCAGCAGCAGCTTCAGTAAGGCATGTGCATACATTTTGAAATGTCATTTTTATTCCTCCTACTAGTTGTGCTTTTATTTACCATATAATTTGTAGACTTCTTGGCTACTCTCTCTGCCATGACCTGGACGCTGGCCTCCAGACATGTGCCGTTTCTGAGCTGTCTGCTCGTGGTTGTGGTGTTTTAGCACAGAAAAGGCTTTTTAATGACCAAAATGCATCACATCTGACACTGCCTCATTTGTTCGCCTCCTGGATAGCCCACATCCAGCATAGCTGGTATCCTGTGATCCCCCCCCCCTCCCCGTCTCCGTCCTATTCTCTCAGAGGTGCTTTTTTCAGAGTGTGCACCTGTCTCCAAAGCAACTAACCACTTTTGCTGGGAGCGAAGCTGCCGTTCACCGCCGCCTACACACGATACCTCCCATCACGGCTGTTCTCCATCGCCATAGAAACCGCCCTCCCTCTGTGGTCCCATCCCAGCTGACCTGGTATTTACTTTATCAATCTGTACAGTTTATTCCCAGTGCCGATGCCAGTTTCTAATAATGGAAACACCTTGTAGGTTATATCCCACGCCAGGACTGAGTTACTTCTCTTTTACGTGCATGCAAGTGTGGAGGGGATGGGTTCAGTTTTGTTTCTGTCAAATCTAGCAACAAAAAAAAAAGTGAGTTTGTACCTTGCCATCCCCTGCCTGAAAGATATTTGTTTCACGTTTGGTTTTAACAGCTTAATCCCTCAGGTAAAGACAAGGAACAGAGGTGACAGTTGAAGATTATATTGCTTTTTCTTTCTCCCTCTCTAATTCAAAGCAAGTTATTTTCTGGTACAGGATAGTATTACCTTTCAAGACCTCTCAAGGTGTTCAGGAGCCTAAAAATGACCCCATTAACCACTCCAGAGTGAGCTTCCCACCAGCATCCTCAACCCAGCAGTTTTGTATGCTGGCGACCTGGAGGAGATCTGATGTGTGCCAGGACTCTCCCCTCACCCCCGAACCATGGGACAACATCAAATTTAGGCCAGAGTCTTCCCAACGCGGAAGGCAAGAGAGGATGCAGGCAGGTGAGAGCCTCTATCAGACCAACCTCGTTCCAAATTTTGGAAGGTGAAAATGGAATCTCCTCTTTATTTTTCACAAAGTTTTACACTCTTGCGCAGCACCTACTCAGTATATAGCAACTTATGTGCAAAATGTGGTGGCTGTAATTGCATGTCAGACATTGAAGTCAAATGAATTTATGAAAATTTTGTCCCAGCTCTGTCTTCTGTCTCTTCCTGCTATATTGCTTGGATTTTATGACAGACAGATGGGAAAATATAAGGAAACAAGGAGACAATATTGGTTATAGAGCCTTTTTAGTATGCACTGTTTTCTCCCTAGGGAAGTATCTTTACACCCTAATCACATCACCTCTAATTCTCTCTTTTTATCATAAACTAAAGAGATTGAACTATTCATGGCTAAGGACTTTTTTCCAAGCCTTCAAAACATTTTTCTGGCTCTTCTCTTCACTCCTGAATTTTGAGGATCAATTTCAGCCATTCAGTTTGAGGATCCTTCGCTTTAGATTTGCTTTTGCAACCTGTCCCAGTTTGTTAAATCTCAGTTGACAGCTTCCCACTTTTTCCATGTTGTCTCCGGGATGAAAAGCCTCTCATGACAATGGACAAAATTACAGAGTACCGTTTTCCTTGGGAGTGACCGTGCTGATCTTTGCTCTTCACCTGGCGTGAATCAGTCCTCCAGGAGCCCTCTTCATCAAGTGCTCTCCAGCGTGATTTGTGTTTACTTACTGCAACTGCATCTCAGCAGCCTCTGCACCTCAAGGGAGGGATGCAAATCCTTGGCAGGAGGTTTCAGGAATCCTGTTCTGCCGCTGTTGTGTTGAACGGTGTCCCACCCCATACGGAACAAAACTTTCTCATGTAAATAGTCACACACGAGTTTATTATCCATTTTCTGCATGCATTTTTCTCTCACACTGAAATGAACACAGGAGCGATGAACAAAATGGCAGGGACTCCAGCCAAACCCATGTCTCTCTTTAATTCCAATGGGTAGTCAGAGAAATGCTTGGCAGTGTTCAGCCAGCTATATTTTTAATATCGTGTTTACATGTGTAATGACCATGTGCACATAATAGCTGTCCCCCTCCCTGCTCCACCCAGCACTTTCCAGTATTGCTCACTATAGCTTCAAGCAGACATGCCTTATGGACATTCCTGAATTTGTGATGTCATAATCCAGGGAAAGCACCTCAGCCATTACACATGCAAATGTGCTGTCAAGAATATTATTTTAATAGATTTTTCACCGATAACTTCTCCTGTTTGTCCCACTTACCATCCCAGAGATCCATTCAGACTGGGATGCAGGGAAGGGGAGACACCAAGAGGGAGGTGGGGATCCAGCAGTCAGCGTGCTTTACTGCTGCCAGTGCTCCACAAGCTCATCGCAGCTGGGAGCTTCGCAGGCAGGCAGGAAAAACGAGGCAATCACCTGGCCACCGCTGCCAGGTGGTTTTGCTGTGAGATAAAACATCTGGAATCACAGCTGGGATGGCCCAAACCTGAGCACAGGGGGCCTGAGTGCTTTAGGTCATCATTGGTCAAAACTCACCTCGATTTCTGTCTGCCTGGAGTGGCGGACGGCAGTCAGCAGCAGTGTCCAGCTCGTACGGCCAGCCTCCCCTCCCAGTTATTCCCAGTTCTGCAGTCATCTTTATAGACCTACTCCTGCAGCGGTTTTGCAGATGCAGCTTTCAGCACGAACACAACACAAGCCTCCCTAGCAGCAGCAGCAAATTATACATGAGCGATGATCAAAACCGTGGGGTCCTGTGCAGTACAGAGTTTCCACTGAAAAGCAGCCAGAGCATGATGAAAAGCAGAATATAGCATCACTAAGGACATTCTGTAGCAACAAGACTTTCCAAATCTGTAGCTTCAAACTTTGCTGGGAACATTATTTGTTAAGCTGCGGTCAGTGAAGGTGAGTTGGTGAGAACCTACAGCCAACATTTATGTTTATTTTTCCCACAAGAAGGGAAATGTCCCAGCCGTTCTCCTGAATTAAAAACTGGTTTTGAGTTTCTTGCTGAGCTGGGATAATACGATGGAAGGATGAAGCAGTGGAGTAGAAAACACCAAACTGTTAGCCCTTAGCCATAGGAGAGTTTCTTCATTATCTTGTGTGGTGCCTGGCTGTGAGGTCCACTGGCCTGTAGGCACAATGGCAATGCAGATCAGCCTCAGCACCACAGTGATGGGAAATGGCACGGGAGGGAGGAGAACAAAGAAAACAGTGACCACACTCGTTCTGTTCTCCATGGCCACAGGCTGCTCTCTTTCACCTGCTGGCCATGCATTTATAATGTGATTGCTCTGGGACGTGAGTTCTTTAGGGAGTGAATTCCAATTTTGGGAACAGATTCAGCCCTTGAGAAGCGTGATGCTCAACTACAGCTATAAATAATAGCTGTTTCACTGACCAGTTATGCTATGCACAGTGCTATTTTATCACCAGGTGATTGATGGAGATGATGATCCTATTTTTACCTGTTCTGCACTGCCCATGAAAAGCTTGTTGTTTAGCCTATACTCCTCTTTCCGAATACTTCTTCACAAAAGGAGACATTCTGTGAGTGAGATCATTCCTGTAACCATTTTTAATGGAGAGGAGCAGAGGTTTCCCCAGTCTTTCTGGAAGCAAATGGAAAGAAAGATGGCATGGCAACTATCTGCTACCAAACTGCTGCTCATGAGCACTTCCAAAGAACTGCCTCACAAGAGCGATGCCTGAACTGTCAAGTACCAAGAGATATTGCTGACTCCATGCTTTTCTAGAAATTTTTGCAGTTAACTTCTGTCGTTGTGTCACTAAAGGTATTCAGGAACATTTTGATATGGCTTAACCTGTTATTATCCTCCCGGGGCAGGGTACCGGAAATGAAGATGGCAATTACCCACTATTTAATTACACTGTCCATTAGTTAAGTCTTTTCTTCCCATGCACAAAAAGGCTTCACCCAAGATGAAGCCCTGCTCCACATCTCCATGGAAGTGTGAAAGTGGTCAGCAACTTGACTAGTTCCAGCCACTCATCCTGACATCTGCAAGTGGGCCCCACCAAACAACCTCAAGCTTCTCTACCCACTCCTTGGCAATGCAAAGCTCCTTCCTCCTCATATCAGCTCATCCCTCGCCTCTGCACATGGGTGGAGTGAGACCTTGGGGGCTCAAGCAGAGCACACATGGGATAGAGCAACCAATCCCAGAAGTCTCACCTTTTTGAGGAGGCCATCAATAGGTGTGTCTTCACCCAAGAGGATTTGTGCTTGGATGACACCAGCAGAGCCTGTGCTGGAGTGCTGCAGTGTTTCACACTGGGGGAAAAAAAAAAAAAATGTAATTTTTTTTCAAATAGACAAATAGCCTTAGGAAAAGGCAGCAACTCAAAGTATGCTCATTCCTCCCCCTACAACTTTAAAATAATAACAAGGCCGCATTTTTGTGGGCAAACAACAAGATCTGCCTCAATGCAAAGATCATGGAAGAAGAGTGTGAGTCAGGAGACCTGGGCCAGATCCTTTGATGTGCTGAGCTCCGGAGGGGCTGGGAGAGCTCGGCAGCTTTCTGTGTTCCCTGACTCCAGTGCCGCCAGGGCCTGCCCAACTCTCTGAGCAGAGTGGTAAGCTGGGGAAAGCATGAGATGCTTTTTTGGGCAGAGGAAGTCTAGTAACCTGTGAAATTATGAACAGCTTTATGCTACCCAAGCCACAAAGTGGACTCAAAGAGGACCAAAGAAACCTAACTAATTTTTTTCCCAATTAAACTGGAAGCTCTTCAGCTTTCTCTTCGTGTACTCATATAACGCAAGTTGCACGTCCCCTGATTTCAGACATCAAAAATGCAGATACCTCATCTAAATATTTTTGGAGAGGGAGAAACAGGATGAAGACTTTAGATTTGATTTAAGAATATAAATTAATGTGTGGGCACTGTGGATTGTGATGGCTTTGCGTCTGCTGCCATGAATCACATGGATCAGGGAGGTTAATGTGTATCTGGGACAACCATATCATTTCGAACGAATGTACTGTTGGCCAAAATGGGCACTGCCAAAGGAGTGCTGCCATAAACTTTTAAGATATTTTTTTTTCTTGTTGCACTAAAAATTTTGAAAGAAAATCCTGACTTTGCTCTTTGAGAGAGGCTTTTAGAGAACTGAATTTTGTTCTCTCTTCTGTGGGCTTTACTATGCAAACCGTCTAACTGAAAGGACCATTTATGAAGAAAGGCAGTAGAATTGTGCTTTTCATTTAGATGGAGACAAGGCATCCTCTACATTGTAGGAGAAATATAATTTGCAGCCCAAATGAAATATCTCTTTGTAAGCCTTCAGAGCCAAAACCAATTAAATTAAAAACTTACATCCCTGAATATAAAGTCCCCAAACACTTTCTTAGCTAATAAAACCTCTAAGCCAAAATAGATTTGAAAGATTCATCATGTTAACTATTGTAACATCACTAGATGAAAGGCTGCTTATTTTTTTCCCCTTACTTTTTCTCTTGTGTCAGATTAAGCATTTTGCAACTGTTTAAAATATTAAAATTTAGAGTCCTCAGGACGGAATAATTATAATTACTTATTGTGAAAATGGGTGTGGAAAAAAATCTTATGACTTGTGATCCAGCTCACACTTCATTACAGTACCTGCAATACTTAATTTGTGAAACCAGTGTAATTGTAATTGCAATCTGTGCTATCGTGATGGTGTGAGGAAAACAAGCAGCCCGCGAGGACACCGGATGAGGAGCATGCTGCCCAGCCTCCTGGCCTGACTGCAGTGAAATCGCCAGCAAAGCAAAATAACTTGCTTTTGCTTAGCAGGAACAACTCTCTGATCTCACCCTCCAAATAGAGAATTTCCTGCTCCTGCTGCTCTGACTCAGCAGCTTGCTCAGAGCAACAGGAAGAAAATGAAGAGGAAGAGGTCAGGGAGGAAGGCAGATGTGGGAGCCCAGCACTCACCTGTCCTCTCCTGCCAGTTCTCCTGCCGTGGGCTGGCGCGTCCCGCTGCTCCAGCGTGTGGGGCTGGGGCTGGGTCATGGTGCTGGAGTCCATCCACAGCCCTGGTGCAGTTTCCCTGCACAGCCACAGCACTCCCTGCCTCCCACCGCTCCCCAGAGCCACCATGCAGAGTCTTTACTGGAAGGGTCCCTACAACACCAAAATATTTGGGTGTGGATGGAAGGATCCTATGTGATTTTGGCAACTGGTAAGCACCATCCATGACCATAGAAGTAAAAGACACTAGGAATTCAGCGTGGGTCCTGTAGGCCCATCTCGTTCCCACTGACACACTAAACCTCCTCATTAAGATAGATAAAAGGATGGCACTAAAGGCATGGAGGGTAAGAGGAATGTCGAGTCGTGCCTATTCCCTTCCCTTTGCATCCAGAACAGCCTTGCAAGCCCAGCCTGCAAATAGGAAGGCAATGAATCACCCTGCTACGCTGGATGTGGCTCTCATCTTGCTTTTATGCTGATGCCATGGATGCTATCGAGGTTCTTGATTTACAGCAGCCTGAGATGAACAGGGGCGTGCGAGGCTCATGAAGCAGTGCCATGTGATTGCAGTGCAGCCTCCCCAAAAGCAAGACATGGAGGTGAAGATGTGACTGGGAACAACATAGCAGAGCCCTCAAGATCTCTGTTGGCATTGGACAGAAGCTGGACTAGAACAAACAAGTTTGAGCAAAGACCACGTGTTCTTATATTGTTTACTTAAATGCTGATTAAATATTACCTTTTCAATTTGTATTTGCCCAAGGAACCAAAGGACTAAATTGCTGGTGGTATCCAAAGACTACCTGCAGATTGATCTGCAGCTCGTGATGCCAGGCTTCTCCCCAGTGGCACGCTGATGCTCAGTACGAGCAAAGCAGTAGTGGTAGGTCCCACTCAAACCTTCCCAGCTGGGCATTTCACTTGGGTAGTTATTTATGGCGTGACTCACAAAAAAAAAACAAATAAGGAGGGAAGGGAATTAAGCGTTCTCAGTTTTTCTGCAATTGAGTCAGTAACCCACAGGGCAAGAAACTCAGGCACAAATCCTCAGCACTCTCCAGTGAAAGGGGGGCTGTCCCTGTGGGCAGGCAGCATAAGGCTGGTTTGCCCCACAGCTCCTGTATTGAGTGGACTACCCAGATGGATATCCTAAAATAACAGTCCCAGCTTTTGCTCTGAGCCCCTAGAAATGCTGTCTCTGCGCTGGCACATTAAGTAGGGCCAGGGCCCTGGTGCAAATACCATCAAGCACACTGGTGTGCTCGTGGCCAAAAGCGATGTTCCCTTGGAGGCAGCCTGGAAAAGAGCACCTTGTCCTTGAGGTGAACTCTGTCACCAAGTGAGAGACCCCTTTGGTGCAGGGTGGCGGCGAGGAGGGAGGCTTTTTGCAGAGCTGGGGCAGGAGGCAGCACCACGTGCACCCCTGAATTCAGGCTGGGATCCACCTCCCCTTCACCGGGGAAAGCTGCGGTACCCCATGAGGTACCAGTCAGGGGGCTCTGGGGGCTGCTGGGGTTTTCTGATGGCAGAGCCCCATGGGCAACTCCAGCAGCTGGCCCCAATTCTCACCTGCAACCCCTGAACACCCCTCATCTGTACCAGCTGTCAGCTGCGGCTCAGAAGTATTCATCATTAGAAAAAACCAATTCTATGTATATTTTGCTACCTGGATAGCTTACATGAGTCAGTATGATGGCATTGATAACCCATAGTGTCGTCATCTACTGTAGCCACCCCTATGTACCGTATTCCTCCCAGTCCTGGACTTTGCTCTCAGGACGTTCTGCAGCGAATACAGGGTATTTGCCTACACAATAAGGAAATAGCATTACAATTCTGTTTTCCATTGTTTCCTTTTTTTAGCAGCCCCATGTAATGGGGTTGACAACAGGTTGGTTGTAGCTGATGTAAAATTTCCAGAACTTTCATTTTGCTCTGCAGTACATGTGTGTAGGAGATCTTCACCGTGGTTTGTACTCACATAAGCCCTGGGTTAATAACCCAGTGGATGCCACTGCTTAAATAATAGAAATGAAAAAAATCTCTTTCTGCATGTGTATGGCTTTTTTCTGCCATGCCTAGATCCAACTGTACACAATCCAAATATATTCTGTTATTAAAATCACTTTGCTTGATAATGTATTTGTAGACTTAACACTTGTACCAAGTGCAGACCTGAGCAGCCTGCTTTATTTCACAGGCAAGGTGTTTGGCAGAAGTTTGGCAGCTGCCTCCAGCTGTGGAGCTCTTTCTCTCACCAGGTGCAGATGGCAGCAAATCTCCTTCCTCCGAGCTAAAATGCAAATTCCAGCCCTTTTCAAGCTAGCACACTGGAGAGTAACTGCTCCCTTTTGTAATAAATCTCAAATATGCTGCCAGGCACATCCTCAGGAAAGGGCAGAGGGAAGGGAAGAGGGAGAGACAGAGGTGCATCCATCCTATAGCAGACAGGGCAAGGGAGAAAACTTGGGCACCGGTGTAGATAGATTAAAAAAAAAAAAAAAAAAAAGCAGTTAAGCAGGGATCATGGGGTTTGCAATAATTAGTTTAATACTTTAAAAGGATGTTGTTAATATACAGTGCTTTCATTTTCTGATTTAAATATCACTGTAGCAGAAATCAAAGACTGCAAACACCTTCTGAGGATCTGGGAGAGCGGTGCAGGGTGCGGGATGCACATGGGCCATTGCAGGAGCCAGGTGGAAGAAGCAAGCTGGGGACCACATTGCTGAAATCTGTGAAGCAGTTCAGAGACAAATTCTATCATCAATATCCATGTTTGCATCAGGAAAGGAGCAGTCAGGAATGCACAGGCTTAACTGTATTTTCCTTATTGGGAGAAAAAAACATCACCCATCATACTAACATCATCCCTTTTCTCCACTGCCATCATGCACATAGAAACATTGTTTGCTAATTGCAGATGGCTCACAAACATAGGACACTAAATTTAGGTTGAAGTGGTGGGGTTTTTTGTTTAAAAACAAAACAAACAAAGCAAAATAATTATAGGAGTCTTGCAAGTGAATACAACAAAGAGTCAAAACAGAGGCAAAATAGCACTTTTCACTTCTAGGGCTCAAGCATCTCTGCAAAGCATTCTCAGGTTTGGTTACTCCTCCTTGCTGAAAGGAAAACAAAGCACTCTGATCCACTCATGAGCCCTTGGCAGAATTAGAAAAACCTTCTGGATTTCTTACCTCTGCAGAGCCCATTGGAAAGATCTGAGATGGGGAAGTCATCTTGAGACCCATTTTCTTCTCGTCATCGTGCAATATAAAATACAATTCTTGATTCACTTAGACGCTCTCCATGCCAACCGAAAGCTGATGGATCCAGTCCACACCCTCAAATCCAATGCCAAAAACCCACGACAGGGAAGGCCCATGTGATACATCTCAATCCCTGCCACACTGGTTCTTACCTACTACCAAGTCATGTTTTTTCCAGTTTCCAATTGGAGCTGGTGGGGATGCTGTGCAACCCCCCAAGCTTTCCAGCAACCACAGCGAAAGCCAACCATAACAGCACTCTAGAGCTTTGAACCCAAACCGTGCTCCTCAAATACATCAACAGCCCAAATCCCTTCTCATCTTCTTCTTGTAAACACAGAGGGGAGCACTGCTGGGCTGCTTCCCATGTGCTTCTCCTGCGTGTCTGCATGTCCGTGTGTCCCTCACCTTCAACAGCAACTGAAGTGCTACCAGGGAAAGAAGCTGGCTGAGAAAGGCAGAAAAATAGCTGCATTGTAAGAAACAAGGGCAACGTCATTAAAACTATTCCTTGTCCTCAAGCAACCAACTAAACCGTTGGATAACTCTTAGGAGTGTAGATGGGAGCTTGCACAATTGGCATGAAGCAGCTACTCGGTGTTGCTGCAGAATAATGCAGCTGGACAAATTTCTGTCCAAAGTCCCAGCCGGCCAGAAATGTGCAGGGGAAGCATGACCTGACATGACCGGAGTTAGATGCCTAGGAGCAGTGCTGCCAGCCTGGGAAGAGGAGGAGCTGACTCTGAGAATGCTGGATCGAGGTTAAAACTCAGTGAAATTTGGTCCAGCCTTAAGGACCTGATCCTGCAGGGGTGTGAGGTCGGGGCGCCCCAGATGTGCAGGCCTCCTCCCTGGGAGCTCAGGGGTAGCAGCCCTGAGGAAACTGAGGTACCACCCCCCTCACACCACCCCACTGCTGGTGATTTAGGAAATAACCCCAGGTGTGGGAGAGCATCCCACTGAACGCAGAGGGTTGGCAGTGCTGGATATCAGATCCTGCTCGGGATCCTCAGCTGATGCTCAGTGAAGCAAAGGGGTGCTCGCAGCACAGGTACAAGGCTGAGGGCTGCAGATCAGTGTTTGCTCTGGTCCAGATTGTAACAGAGTTTACTTTGTTCAACCCTGAAGTTCCTCATTTTGCTCACAGACTATTTCTGGTCTGCTCTGGTTTTAAGTCTTCTAAAAATGTCTTCACTTACACATGCCTTTTAAATTTATTTATTTCCTCTATTTTATTTTCAGCTACCGGGAGGCTATATTTAAACCTCAGATACGGCATTAGCTCTTTGGCAATATTTAAATTCTTATGGGACATAAGTGGTCTGGAAAATGAAAAATTAGGTTAAAGGTTTGACCAATTCAATAAAGCAGAGCAGCATCTTTGCGATCTAAACTCAGACCTGTGTTATCTGACAGGGAGGGTGTTTTTTGTTTGCGTCACCTAGACAACTCTCCCTCAAACATCACTGACGTAGCCCTTTGACATCAGTGCAGGTGCTATCTCCATGATTCCCCTATTTGTATGTCACCACCCTCTTGATTGCAAGGGCAGGAGCTGGCAGGCTGTTGCTGCCATCAGTAGGTACTCCTGCTCAGCAGGCATGACTCCCAAATCCTTAAATGTCGCCTCTGAGTCAGCAATGACCCCACGATTAGTGCTTGGGAAAGGAGCACGTTGCACCACTCACTTCACATCAGTGGTTCCCAGATGACTCACAAGTGGCATGAGCTGGCACAGCTCGGATGGAGATTTTCTGGGAGCGGTAGGGCCCTGCCCTCTCCTGCACACCCTGCTCCCATGCCTGGCTACATAGGTTCTGCAGAGCAAGGGTTAAAGACAACCCTGAGCAGTGCAGGTCAGTCAGAACCCCCCAGGCAGCCAGCCAGGGTCCCATGGGAAGGCTGAGCCGGGGTTGTGGTGACAGGATCCCTTCTGACACTCAGCTGCCTTCAATGGGAAGGGGTCTCATTGATTTTTCAAGTTTTACAAAAAAAAAGCCTAGTTGCCTTCCAAGTCCAAGGGGAGAAAGCTCCTTGAATGAAGGGAGGGGAAGGTAAAAAAAAGCTCATGGTAACCAAAATGATGCAGAGAGACAGAGGGTGATGTACAGAGCACAGGTAGGGGATTCAGACAGCCCAGTGCATGGACAAGGGGATGCCTGCCATCAAAATGGCAGCATATGCACCTTCACACTGCCCCTGTATCAAGAGAAACATAAACCAAAATGTAAAAGAAGAAACAACAAAAAAAATATGCCTTGTGGGGCTGGTCTTCTCTCTGATGGACACAAGCCCAGTGCATTGCTTCTTGCTGAACAACTCAGTGTATAACCCTCTGCATAAAGCAGCCCCATCACTCACTGGGAGCTGCAAACCGTCCATCACTGGCTTGTTTAACCAATGGTAGGGTTTTCAGTTTCTAACTATAACCTCATTAACTAAGAAGAGCAAATATTACTTAGGCACAGTCTATAACTCCTGGGGTTAATAGGGAATTTGCAGACCTGGCATCTAGGCATTGCTGACCTTCTGTTGGAAGAGGGGTCCCACTGAGGAATTACTCTGCTAAAGGCATCGATTACAGGGTCAGCACAATGATTTATTACCATTTGTTTTCTACTCCTGATGTGCTTGACAATGATTTGATACATACCTGGGGTAAGAAACCTTAATGCATGTCACAGGAACAGCTCCAGACCTAGCTGGATGGAGATAGCTTATCATTTGAACCCTCTGTTGCATACAAGAATTTCTTAGCCCCCTGCAAAAATCTCTCTAACAATCTCTCCTTCTGGTTCACAGACCTTTTATTTCACATCTTTGTTGCAGCACCAGATAGCAGCTCCTGCCTGTTTATTTTTCTGCTCATTCCTGAAGACGACACGCAGTCGATGCTGCGGGCAGGAAGCACCCCAAGTTGGCTCTGCTCCCCTCTTCCTCTGTATGATCCTGAGCCTGCCTGCAGGGGTGCAGACCTGGTGCAGCTTCTGCTGCCAGCGAGTTTTACAGCACAGCAACTTGAAGTGCCTGGACAACTGACCTGTGGTGTTTTCTACCAATCAAATCTATGCCCCTCACACTATGTGACATAGTTTGATGGGAAGCAGTGGCCCGAGCCCACCTGGAGGTTGTCCTTGAACTCTGCATCATAGGAGAACACAACCCCCACTGTCTCCTGGGTACCAAGGGCTGCAAGATGTATGTGATATGGATGAGGAGTGGTTTTTCACACACTGAGACCCTGAGGGAAATCTCCACTCAGTCCTCTGCCTCAGGGCACTGACGATACCCTCCCCTCCTGTCTGTGCCCTGCTATTCCTGTGAGGAAGACTCAGGGCTGTTACTCTATAAAACTCCAGCTCGGCAAGCCAGCAGCAGCCGTGTTTGTCAGCTCCAGCAACCCCCGATGCTGCAGCCGTACATCCAGCTGCACTCAGAGACAACCTCGCATGGAGCTCTCTCCTCATTCAAAGCTGCTCATCATGACGTGGGCGTTGTTCTGCACTTGCAGGGATTTTATTTTGTTTCCCAGGGCTCAGGGGAACCGTAAGGACTGGCATTTTACTCAGTACACTGTGCTGCTACCCAGCAGTTGGGCTTTAACAGACAAACACTGGCAAATCTTGTGCTGCTGCTGCAAGACCTACTCCTGCTCTTCTCTATTATTATTACAGCAAGTAACCAGAGATACCCCGATTTATCTTAAGCAGCTTTAGGCTACAGATTCTCACCCTTTTGTCCCGATAGGCCTTGCCAGTTAATAGCCAGTGGCTGGTGGCAGGTTGAGTTGCCCTTTAACTTGGCTGGAGATGACATCGGGCAACATGAATTTTGGAGGCCCTCAGAGGCTGAGCACAACTCGACACAGCTAATACTGTCCAGCACCCAGCAGGCTGGCATGCTGAGCCATGGGCACCTCAAAACATCCAGAGCAAAGCCAGCTGGAACACATCCATGCTGCAGCACCTGGGATGGGGCTTTGACCTCTTCCCAGGGGTGCTTGGCTGAAGGAGGACACCTACAAGACGGACTGAGCCATTTCCCCATGAATGTAGAGAAGCACCAACCTTCCAAAAGACCACCTTGAAGCTATTTATGAGAGCAATGAGTGACAGAAATGTTTAGTTAAAGAACCTTCCTTAATGAAAAATGCAAACTCCCTGCACGACAATGAAGGAAGCAAACCCCGCAAATGTTTTGCTTGCTGGGGATGTGCTGGGGTGCAGGACCCTCCTGTCTGGAGCAGGGCTTTCCTGTGCAGGAATCTTCCCCATGCCATGGGACTCCTCACAAGGGTGAAGGCCCTGAGGCTCTGGGCAAGAGCCTCTGCAGGTTTACTCACTGGTGAGGCATGTGCGGGGTGTCTGGCAGCACTTTAGCCGTGTGTTGCACCACAGCAGGTAATGTGGAGCTGGTATGCTAGGATTGCAATGACCTGGGAGGGTAAAGAAAAACCCTCCATCTCATTTCAGCTATGGGATCTGGGACAACTGATGGTGTTGTGTGGGCTCCCCATCAACTCCCCATGAAATGCTCCTTCTGCACATCCCTGTCCTACAACCATCCTCCACTGCAACCCACCAGCAACCAGCCTTTGCCACAAGTGGATTCCTGCTTTCTTTTCTTCTTTTTTGATGTGAAGGTGGTGACACCCTGCTGTCTGAAGGGCAAATGGTGACTCCCATCCCTTCCCTCTTCCACATCCAGGAGAGAGCTGCCCTCCCTTGGGCTAGCACTCTGCAAACAAACCATGTGAGATGGGGAGAGAGCCGGCCGTCCTATCGACCTGATCTCTTCCCAGGAGATTTAAGGCACCCAGCATTTTATAAAAACAGACATTTTTATCAGCAAATTGGGTCGTCCTGAAAGCAACTCTTTTCACCTGCACCTTAACTCTCACTACATCAGCAAAGCCCCTGAGATGCAAAATCATCATAAACTGCATCAAGCTTTATGGTGCCCTGGGCCACCACCTTCCCAGTCCGTGCTGCATTGGAGCTGCAGCCTCTGCTTTCCTTTCCCCTTCCCCCTTCTTTGTTTTCAGTCTGCCACCAGTCCTGCACTTGGTTTTCAGACAACCAGAGACTTTCCCCACGTGGAGGGCAAAGAAAGGCACTTCTGACCTTGAAATGGAGGAGCCCTGGTAAGATGTATAGATCAGGGAAATTCACACCAGGTCTGTTCTCACTCTGACTACATTCTCACTGGGGAAGATAACGCGTGCAAGGACCCACAGTCCAAAATATGCTGTACCACAAGACAGCTGGATCCCTGCATGGGGAGAAGCATCAGAGAACGGTTCAGGAAATCTGACGTGACCAGCTAAGGCCATCTGAAAAGCTGACTTTTAATTTCATTTTTATATTTACTTGTTATTGTCTGCCTTCACTTCTCTGCTGCCAGTCGAAGTCAAAATGGCATTTATTTCCTACAGGACTACTACTCATTAGAGCACTGGCACCACCACAGCAGCCAGCATCTGGCCAAGGAGCGTTTGCTGGGGGCTGCTGTCCCGCTGTGCTGCCCTGGCCAGAGAAAACCAAGGGAGCATTTGCTTTGTGCCATAGAGATGTCCTGGGCACAGGGAAACGTGGGTGAGTGCACATCTTCTAATTACACACTGCCTTCCTGCAGCTCCTCAGGAGAGGGGAAGGCAGAAGGCAAAGGCTCTTCTGCATGTATGTTCTTGGTTATTGAGGGAGACAGAGCACTTTTGAATCCAAAGCTCTGTGGCTGTTACTTCACACCTCCCAGTGCTCGCTGCCAAGGCTGTGAGAGATGGATCTGTCCTACTCCAGGGACCAGAGAGGGAGAAGGTCCAAAGCATCTGCTCCCTCCTGGCCTCTGTAACACAGCTACTTTGGTGCTGAAAAAGCATGGGGGACTGTGCTTGGGAAGTGCCTGTTGAGTCCCACATCTTCCTTGCCTCTTGGTTAAGACTGTGATGGGGGAATTAAATGAGGCAAGGGATCCTCTAAAGCGTTGGTGTTGCATTTCGTCCTTCTGTATATTATGAATTACATATTTTGTGACAGGATTTAGCATGCTAGATTGCTTTTCCAAATAATTATGCACAATATGTTCCTTCAGCCAACCCTCCAGTGACTCACCAACAGGTAAAGCTTTGAACAGGGGAAAAAAAAAATAATCCTCCGGCATGTTTCCATGGGCTCTGCACAGCCACCAAACTAACATCAAGTCTAGCTTCTTTGTACTGCTGTTTGTCTGCTGAGTCCCATACCAGACACAACGAAAGGAGTTTTGTGCCGAAGAAAGATTGTAGAAGATGGTCGGCTTTGGAGAGAAGCAGGGATTTCAGTGATTTTGGTCTTGCCTCCCATTCCTTGCTCTGCTTTGTTGTTCTGAGCCACCAGGTCTACCAAAATGACAATCTTCAGGGTGGGACAGTGTAATGTCATGTATCAGGAATGGCTCTGACAACAAAGAGCATCAGAAATGGTGAATCCTTTCACCCATGTCTTTCCTCCCCTGTGACGGAGGGGCTGGGAAGAGCCGAGCCCCCGGGGAGCGCAGGGGAATCCCAGTTGTGCTGCTGGAGCCAGGAGCTGGGTGCACACGTGGCTGTTTGCAAAGCGAGGTCGTGTGTAGCAGGGGAGTTTACACCCAGGCAGCCCACCTTTTGTTTTCACAGAGTATGGTTTGGGGGCAGCAGGGTTAAAGTTTCATGAAGTAGGGCCTCAGAGAAGAAAGTCCCACCTAAACTTCCTGGTAGGGGAGCCTTAGCGGATGCATCCTTATTTTTGCACAGCTGATGGACATGATACTTCACAGAAAAGCAGATTCCCATCAGGAGAGATTGCAATGTAAACTGTTTGTGGTAGCTGCTGGCAATGGGTGGAGCACACTCCAGCACCCAGAGCCAGTGGGTCTCATCCTACCTTGGGGCCATGGATCCTGCTGGCCCCCCATCCCACCCTCCTCTCGTGGGGCTGATGCCACCATGGAGTGAGGTGAGGGCCATCAAGCCCCAGCCCCTACAGCCACCACATGTCCAGAAACATCCCCTGTCTGCCCTGCGTCCCCATTGCCCACCAGACCTCGGCTGGTCTGGGTACCACCTCCCAGGTGCTGAGTGCTGGAGAAAGTGGCACCAGGTCCTGCAGCTGCAGAGAGATGACCTGCAGGTAGAGTGACAGGTTTCCTTAGGAAACCAGAACAACACATTATCAGGAAAACAAACGATCCAAAACAAGTTCTTCTTCATTCAGTAAGGATACACAGGCACAGAACGATGATCGGGACAAATCTCTTCAAGGTGTTTGGATGCATAAATCCCTTTTCTTATTAATAGGAGCAAAGTGTCTGATGGCTTTGAAAATCTGGGCTATGGTATGTCTGGTTACAAGACCCCCATTCCCTGATTGCCAGAAAAATCCAGCGTAGAGACACAAATGCAGGAGGATTAGAAGTGAATTGAGACAGGAGACTTTGTGAAAAATGCAGGACTTGGATGAAAAGAAAAACCTGTTTAATTAATTTTTTTTTCCTGATATAGAAAACTAGATACTTGGAGAAGAAATGTAGAAGAAATGTTCTTGTAAATTAATTTTTCTCATAGTGAACAATGACGCAAAGTTAGAGAGATGTTTAATGTGACATTACTTCTGCTATACTCAGCTCTTCAAAATGCTTTCTATAACCAAGGTATTTCAAATGAAGGTCTTTTCTCTCAAGAATGAATGGCATTAAGCAATTAAAATGCTTACAGACTCTAGGCTTCAATGCTGTGGGCCTAATTTAATGCTGGTCTTGTCTGTGGTGTTGTGTTAGCTACATTGTAAAGAATATGGAGAGAGAGAACAAATGTTCATTTTTCAAGCCTTTGTTTTATTCTGTTAAGTTGCTGTTGATGTCCGATTGCTGAGCCGTAGGATAAAGCCTTCTCCCTTGTTTAAAAGTCAGCTAGACGGCTGCTTTTTATTTTCAGTGTCTTATTTTTCCTCAAGTTAGAAATACATTAGTGGGCAAAACATGCATAATTACTTCAATGTGTAGCGATGACCTCTCTCATTGTTTGAAAGTAAAAAATTGGTACTCTGCTTTGTATATGTATCCATCAGCCCCTTCGTTGTGCTAACTGCATAGAACATTTTTCACCCTTAAAGAATTAAAAAATAATAAGTCTGATAAATGATGTAACTACTGAAATTATTTGCATTTTCCCAAATTTGGTGTTTTTTTGGAAAATCAGTTTTTTCCCCTTAAGCTTTCAAAACTTCTAGAAATTTCCTATCTCTAGGGAGAACAAAATTTCCCTGCCAGACCCTTGGCATCACGTATTTGACACCTGCCAGACATGATGTCTTTAGCACCAATGGCCCCAAACCAAACCTGCTCCTGAAGCCAGGTGAGTTGCCTTCCAGTTGCCTTCCTGAAGCATCTCCTTGCTCCACAGCCTCGACACACCCCTGTCTGCATCACCACCACCATCTCCCTCTGTCCCCAGGTGCTTTGGGAAAGGGTTTGGTGTTAACACAGGGTGCTGGCTGCCCTCGTCTCCCATGAAATTGAGCTGGAAAGCAGGATCCTCAGACCTGTTGAGAAATGCTGTGTTGCATGGGAGAGTTAAAAGGGGCTCTCTCCCTCCAACCAGCTGTACTGCAGGCTTTTTGCTTAAAAAACAGTCACCCCGTGGAGCTATTTTGCAAAATTTTGGTAGACGAGACCATATTGCAGTGAATGCCGTGCCTTCCCCAGAAGAAGATGGGAAAATCATCCTTGTTTCCATGGATACCGTGTAACGGGAACTGAACAAAGCTGAAGCTGTACTTTCTGATATGGCTCCCCAAGCCTCCCCCTGTGTCCTCATGCACAGGGAGGGGACAAACAGCCCCTGTGGCATGAGGGGTCCCACGCCACGGCCTCGGCTGCCCATGTCTAGTCTCAGAGGATCGCCATGAAAAATTCTATATTTGTGGCTGAGCAGGACTGAAAACTTTATCAAAGCACCTTCTCATCCTATGGAAACCCTGAGGGCCAGGGAGTCTGAGCAGCGCAGGGCTCTGCTTTCTTGCCTCCCAATTAAATCTAGCCGAGTACGTGTTTTATATACGACCTTGACAAGCTGTTTGATCACACAGACTTTTATTTCATCTACCCATAAATGTCGGTATTATGTGGCATATTGAAAGAAAAAACACAATAAACGTAAAAAAATAGATAAGAATTTGTAGGCACCGCATAACTAGCGATGCTCCCTCTGTTGCTAGTGGCATAAATCTCTGGCCGTTAGGCTCTGTGCGATCCATCATGGTGACACCAGCCATGGTGAACCACAACTCCCGTTACATTGCTGTAGGCACGACCACGTGCCTTTGCTTTGCATCCCCAGTGCTGCTGCTGCAGCGGGCAGGAGGAAAATCGCACCTGCCCCAGAGCACTTGTGAGTGCCATGCAGCTCAGCTTCTCCTTCCACCAGAGATGCAAAAATCAGGCTCCTTGCTCACTGGAAAAGGCCAGCGTCTAACATCCCCCGCTTTACACCCCATCACGCTGCTCACTTGCAGTTACCAAGCATGACCTGCACTTTTAAGAAGCCATGCTCTGCCCCATTGCTCTGTGCCAGGCTGCTTGCTGCTCTCTTTCTCTTTCAAGGAGATGCAGAGCATCAAGGAGATGCTCCACCTGCATTGCTTCAACCTTAATGCTGGTGGGTACAGTGAAGAGAGGGTTTGGTATTTTACACTTCATGGTCTTCATGCGGACTCCATCCCAGAGATACTTCTTGAAGTGATGTTACAATCCATTTCCCAAACAGGCATGCCTCGCTCTTCATCAAGGTGTTCCTCACAGAGGCATTCAGAGAAGACGAGAAGTCCAGGTTTCCATTGTGCCAGCTGCTGGCCAGTGCAGAGCTAAACCTGCTGCAGCCTTGCTCGGAGCACATGCTGGCCAACACCACTGTCTTCCCAGTACTGCTGTGCCTTGTCTTGGTCTTCTGTCATTTTATTTTGCAAATAAAATGAGAAAAGAAGGGGTCTATTAATGTTAGAAAAGGGAGATCTGAATATTGATGCTACAAGAGCATTTCAGTAGTCCTTGGAAGCAGCTGTTTTGCTGGAAGGAGCTTTGATTTTTCTAGTGGATGGGAAGAAGCCTTGCAAGGAGGTTGTAGGACCTGTTGCAGCTGGATCCCTGGTTCAAGCCAGGATTTCTGCTCCAAGCCTAGCAGCTTGTCCTAGGGCTCTGCAGTCTCAGTGCTTCAGTCTGGGGGTCCCTTGGGAAATGGGAAACCCAACAAGGATGAGACCCACAACACAACCACCACACCACTGCTTCACCCCAGCAGAGGACCTGGACTTGCAGGAGATGAAAACACTTAATGAGCAGAAGTCAGCACAAGGGAGGGAAACGGAGAGTTAACTGAATATTCAAGATAGCATCAATATAAAGTGTGTCTCGCTGAGATTTTCTTTCAATATTATCTACTGTCATTTTGTAATTGTATGTACACACATGCACGCACGAAATACGAAGTGGTGGGATGCAAAGTTTTCCTGGCATGGGCTTCAACAGATGCATTACACATGGAGGGAAGAGGCACAAGTAAGCTGTTTGGATCATCCCTCATGAGTGCCAATAAAATCTTTATACCATGCCATTAAGCATTCACGATGCACCATCTGGCCTGCAGAAAAGCTAATTTTGGAATGTTTTAAACACAGCAGTTTATAAACTCCGGTGCATTAGTTACCTAGTTACCTGGAGGGCAGATTTGCAGAGAAAAACAGTAAAACGCATAGGGGTGGGGCACTGCAAAGCAAACTGCATCCACAGCCATGCAGTTTCCAAGTCCTCTGTCCTGGGCTGGTGCAAAACCCCCCAAGGGCTCTGTCATCTGCTAGGAAGCTGCAGATTGTGCGATTCCCAGGGGATAAGCGCTCCTTTTCTAGCCAAACACTGGAATTCTTTTTCTTTTTTACATTTAGCTGATGTTGAACAAATCTTGCTGACCAGGAGCAGTGGAGACGGAGGGCAGCAGCTCTGGAACGGCAGAGAGGAAGAGGAGGAGGAAGCAGCAGTTGGACAGGGTTGTCTATGCAGTCAGTGGCTCTCTGAGCTGGTTTGGGGCTTGGCAGGCTCCTGTAGGTTGCTGGCTGCAGGCCAGGGCTGTGGTTGGGGTTATTTATTCCTCCTCTGCCTTCACAGTTGATCCTAATCACCACCCATGCAGCCCGCACCGCCCCGCGCAGGCATCGCGGTTCGTCCTCAGCCAAAACTCAGCGCTGGAAGGAGACTTTCTGGGCAGGTGAGCAACCCGTGTAAATGGGATATATACTTCAAACCAAAAACCAGGCATTTTCCTTTTTCCCCACCTCTGAGCACAAGGAGCACTGCGAGGAGCCCCACCTCTGCTCCCCTCCAGGGCCGCTCAGCCCCCTGCCCGCAGGCAGGTCCCCTCCAGCCCCTGCTCTGCTTCTGTAATCAGAAAGGCTCATGTTAATCTGCCTGATTTATCTCTGTTCCATCCAGGCAGCTTAATGCCTTCGTTATGTCCTTGTCTGCAGCTGGGTTTAATAACTAAAGGCATTTGGCTACTCTTTGTGCTGGCTTGGACCCATTACTACCTTAACAAGACCTGCAATTTTATGGACCCTTCCCCTCCCAGTGATGGCCATTAACACCTGCAGAGTAATAACGGTGCACACACGCACTCACACATCTTTTAGGGGAAAAAAAAAAAAGCAATCTGAAAATACAGAATGCACATGTAAATTTGTCATGCCTCCAGAGAAAATGTGTTGGCATTTACATAGTAAATGGATTTACTAACCAATAACATTTTGAAGAATCGTTTCTTCTATTTGAGTTTAGCAAAGTTTTCTACATACTTTCATAGAAGTAGAAATATTTTAATGAAGTAGAAATAGTTGTCTAGCTAAAATGTTATACTTTTCTCTTTTCATAGCTTCTTTGCAACAGTGTATTTGCCTTTTTTATGCTTCATGCCTAAGGAAGCTCAACTCCAGCTTTAGCCAAGGAAGGCTTGGGGTTTTTATACAGCTCTGAGCTGTTGTTTTGTGCTGACTTTTCCTTGGAAAGGAAACCTCTCTTCTACCTCAGACACTTATTTCATTTTACAAGACTAGAAAAAGATTGCAAGGTCCTCAGCTGCTCTTGACTCTGCAGGGCCTCACACCACAGGTTGTGCCCTCCTTGGCACACTGGCCGGTGCAGAGGGCAGATACGTGGGGCATCACCCCATTGGAGAGCTGGAGGGCCTAGGGTCTGGGGCAGCATCCTGAAAATCCATACAGGACAGCCTACCCATGTTGCAGGCTTTTGGGGTGGTGCCTGCCATACCAAAAACTGTCTGGGATGCTACAGTGAGCTGAGTCTCCTGAGCGTGTACATGTGGGTAAATATAAAAATAAACTGTCAGGAAAGATGGTTGCCTGAGGTGTGTAAGGAAGCAGCAATAAGAGGCAATAAGCTGTCTCTTATTAGATCTGCTCCCATTCTAGAGTTATGATTAGATCATGGATAAGTCAAAACCACCCCCTCATGAAACGTAATGTCAGGTTTTGTCTGTGGATTCACTTTTTGCCTCCATAGGCATTGATGCCCTTGGCTGGGTCCACAGTGTTGGAAGAGGATGTGCGGCACCCCAGGTCAGGCTGGAGAGAGCTGGGGGCAAGTCCTGTAGTGGGGACTGGTTGGGAACACCATGAGAGACTTCCAACTCAACAAGCCAGAAATTTTGTGGCAGCATCCAGGGTTTGAGCAACCACCCCAGACTGTTATATGCTCTTTAAGAAAGGAGGTGCAGCTTTATTATTTTAATGATGACAAAGATACCCCCCACTTGCCTCTTCCCTACACCCCCATAAGTCCCCCCAGCTCTTTTCTGTATTCCCCAAAACACACTCACGCACCCACTTGCTCCCTACCCAGCACCAGTCACAGCCCTGTGGGTGCATGTCTGTGATTTCCAGATCTGAACATCTGTAAGGGTCTCCTTGGTGCTTCCCCTGCTTTTCCCTTCCTCTTGGAAATTGTGGAAGAGGAAACAAAAGTAAAAAACTTGCAACAAAATCAAGAAACTGTCACTGCTAAAATAAATACCCTAACAAGGATCATCAACTGGAGAATGAGATGTTTTCTGCACCAGTAGCTGCAGGCTCCCAGGGAGAATGCTCTATCAGTCTTCTCAATAGCAAATGATGCCAGTCCTTGGCCACCGTGGGCCAGGGTGCAGGGTCCCCCATGCCCTGAGACTTGCTGAAGCCCATGGGATCCCCTGCAGCCTCTTGTCCCCAAAGACAAACAACTGCAAAAAACATCCAGCAGATGATAACCACACAAGAAAAAGCAGGGAGAGATCACTCTTTCAGAGGGTTTGCCCAAAAGGGAAATCTCAGTTGAGTATGGGGAGGGTGTTTCTAACCAGTCTTGGTGGATTATTTCCTGCACTGGCAAAAGGTGGGAGAAGAACTTTCTTATTGTTTCAAGAAGTTGTACTTTTAGTTATTTTATGATGGCCCTCTTTCCATCCAGACTCCATCTTTTGCTGAGATAAAGTAGGTATAAATAGCTCTTTCACAGCTGAGTCTTTCCAGTGACACCCATGGATGGCATAACCTTGCCCAGCCTGAGCAGGGGCAGATCTGGGCTTGTTTACCTGAGGAACCATGCTGCCTTAACCACATCAGTGCAGTGAAAAGTGTTCATCCTCCAAGCACGGGCATGCTTCCCCAAGTGCAAAGGCACTCAAAAACCAGCAGAAGATGCAGAACATGGAATAGTTTTACTAAAATAAATCACATAGATGTTTTATGCCTTGGGTGAGTAGAGGAGCCCTCAGCAGTTGTGATAGTTGGAAAAACTTGTGGATACAAAGTGAAAGAGAGACCTGGACCATCCCATTGTTAGATCCCAACACACCAGCATCCCTTAGCTCATCTCTGCTTTTGAGCCATTGCCAATGGTGGGGAATGCAAAGTCACTGTGCCTGTGCTCAGACTGTGCCCCGTCCTGGCAAGGGGAGGCTGCATTTCACATTCATCTTGCTCCAGTGACAGCCCCCCGCTGCTTTCATCACCTGGGACCACAGGTATGGGGGAAGCAGACAACCTAGGTCTTCAGGGTCAAGTAAATGGCTGAGGAGATGATGGAGCAGCAGCCAATTAAGGCTGCAAGGTTCAGAGAATAACCTTGCAAACTAAGGCATGACAATGGGTCAAAATTTCCAGTACAGAAGGTGCTTCCTTGGTTTGTGTTTTTTTTTTGTTGTGTTTTTTTTTTTTTTTTTTTTTTCTGAATGTGTAAATTCTGCCTAAGGAATGTGGAAGGTCTAGAGCAGAGCATTAGCACATTGTCAATCTAATCACACAATAAAACCTGCCACAGCACAGCCAGAATAACCATTTATGGAGTGAGCCGATGCTGAAAAAAAAAAATGTTGTTTACAGCTTAGCGTCTCATCTGTCTGAAAATCACCCAAAGAGAGGAAGGAACTGGGAGAGGATTCATTTGGTGATTTAATGTTTAAATACGAGCATGAAATGGGTATTTCTGTCACCATTCAAGAGGACTCAGGATTTGATTCCTTCAACTCCCTGTGGCCACTGCTACAGGATGAGCACGTAGGCTGTACCATGCCCCGGCTGTCCCCTGACATGGCTGCCAGCAAATGGGAAAAAGCCCATGGGAATGGGGTGCCATCACACTTACAGCAGCAATGGAGAGGGGGAGAGGGAAAACTGCATTTTTAATGAATTATTTCAGCAGGAACATTTTATTAGCGAACAGATAAGTGATGTTAGTCCGTCCTTTTGATGGCTTTAGGGAAAGTGGACATTGTGGAAGGAGAAAATCCCAGTTTTCATCTCCATTTCCAGCCCTCTGTAAATTCATTGACTCCTGGTCCAGGGTAGGGTGGTGGCAGGGTCACTGCCACACAGCCATACAGCTTTGGTGGCAGGAACATGCTACCAGCCTGGATTTTACCTGGATTTTATAGGTGGCAGTATGAGCCACCAATAATTTAATCCCTGTAAAATCATGAACTAAATCAATAGTCAAAGAAATCATCTCCTGTTTATTATGGTTAGTTGAAAGAAATTGGTACCTTCTTGCAATTACTAGAGCAAATGATATTTAGCTCCTGTATGAAGAAACATTCCTGATTTTCCAAATAAAGTACACATTCAGGGTAATTAACCCTCTCATTGACTTTGCAAGGTAAATAATTATGATCTCTGTGGAGTAACAGGGAGCACTTAAAGTCAAAAAAATTATAATTAGGAATCACAATTGTTGAAATAAGACTGTCAGGGCTCCCCACACCACCCACAGCACCATGCCCTTTCTAGAAGAGCCCCATATAGGGGCCCAACTCCACTATACTTGTACCTGCCCAAGTCCAAATGCTTGTTCTTCAGCAGGTTATTTCCATTTAACATGCCTGTGTGCATCCTTGAAGCTGCATCTACACCATGACTCCAGCAGCCCCACGGACCTGTGGCCTCCGGAAGAATTAGAGCTATTGCAAAAGCCAAGGAGGACCATGCCATCCCATAGCACAGCAGTGCCACAAAATGTTTGGCCATGCTGAGACCATGTTTTGTCTGTCCAGCTGCTGTGTAACAGTCTGCAGAATATAAAATTAAATATTTTTGCTCTGATTAGCATATGCTTTTCACTTGGTTTAGACTGATGAAAACAGTCACTTGATAAATCTGGCCCCTGGTTTATCTGCTTTCCTATTTATTGTGCAGCCTGCTGTGTCACTTCCCTTCCATGTTATGGTGGCTGGAATATATTTTTTCAAAAGTATTTTTCCTTAAAAGTGCTATTTTCAGTGACAAGGGCAAGAGCACGTGTGGTCTTGGAAGCTTTCAGCTACAGGGTCTCCTCTAGCATATGGCACGGCTGCCGAAATGCCACCTTCCAATCTGGAACCATTACGGTCACTCAAGCAATTTCACCTAAGAAATGCGATAAGGTTGTTATGGACAGAGTACAGCCTGTATCTATCTATGATCTCCTATTCCCTGTATCAGTGCCACCAGACGTGGGAGTCCATTTTCTCCATCCTGCTAGCTCCTGGCACATATGTTGCAAAGACTTTGCTTACCAAAGGATCTGGAAGCAAATGGACATAGCACATCATCAGCCATCACTTTCTGTCCTCCCTGCTGCTCTCCTCCTCCTCACCCTCCCTTTATACTTCCAGCACCAGGCTGGAGGATATCCACAGCCCTTACCACCAGGGGAGAGTTTTTCTGGGCACCCCCTGACATAATTTTCTAGAAAGATCAGTATCAACATCAAAACCTGCCCAACTTTTCCCTGTATTCCTCAGAACAGAAGAGGGTTACTCAAATAAGCTTATATACAAGAAGAAACACATCACTGTATGGGAAAGTACTAACAAAATGATGGAAGTTTCTTGAGCTGCTCCACAGTAGGGATTTTTTAGTTTTTGCTAACTTTCTAAAGACTGTCCTATGGGGGGCATCAGCAGGGTGTTTTGCTGGATCAGTATGCCAATATGTAACAAAAATAACGAGAAACAATTCATCACAACCCATATAGAGCTGAGTGCAGAACTGGATGGGCATGATCTAGACCTCCATACTTGGACAGTGTGGCTGTACTGGAGCTGCAGTGGCACCTGGGTGAGGCAAGAACATATCCAAGGTGGCGTGGGTGAGGAAGAGATTAAGCAATATGTGTGAGGAAATGACCTGAAGATTGAGGAAGAGGTTGTTGCTCTGGGGCATGGGCAGGAGTACTTACAGAAGAAGCCCTTTAATGTGGTAGGAGACAGGAGCAGACCTAGGTCTTCCTCCAATTCTGCTGAGTCGAGGTTAAGGTACGCACCAAATAGAAGAGATTCAGTTAATTAATTCCAAAAAGTTAATTAACACTAAGGCTTCATTTGAGCTTTCTGAGAGCACCAAAGCAGCCTCATGCTCCCTGCCATGTCGCCATTCTTCCTTGTCAAGATGGCCTTTGGTGGCAACAGCAGACTTCATGTCCACCAATGGCTTTGTCCTCAGAGGTGCTTCCAGAGCTCAGAAAAGTATTTGCTGATATGGGCTTCCAAAGGGGATCTCTCAGACTATGAATGCTGCATTGAGCTGGAGGCACAAGCCTCCCCCATCCAGTCATGTATGGACTCCCAGTGAGAGCTCACAATGTTGTCTCTCCTACAAGTGAGACAGTCAGTTCTGCACATGATAGATTTCAAAAACACGGTGCACGTCTGATTGCAAGGACCGGCCTGAGAGCAGCTCTGGAGAGGGTGATTTATGAAACCCCCACAGGGACAGGGAGTATTTGGGAAACAGAAAGCTAAAAGCCATTATCTATATGCCTAATGCCATTACTTAGGAGGCAGTTTCCCTTCTTCCGATGCTATTAGGTTCCAGGTAACACTGGGAGGATAAGACTCCTTTTCATGTGGGGTAATTAATCAGAATACCCAAATAAGCATGTGAAAGCACACAAAGCAGGAGAAAAAATAACTCCTCCTGAACACACAACCCTGCTTTCTCCTTGCTCAGGAGTAAATGCCACCTTGGATCAGAGGGCAGATTTGGTAGTTATAACTAGTTATAACTAGTCTTTTCTTCATGAGTAAACCAATGTTTTCCTGCTTCTGTTTTTGTCTTTAATGCTACCTTTGCCTTAGTGCAGAAACTGCCTTTGCTAGCCTTTTGTAGGCAAGAGATAAGATGCGATGCATAGGAATGCTCTAGAACTCGCAGGTTCAGTGGGGGGAGGTGATATTTGGTTAAAACTAATAAAGATGAGTAAGTGACTAAAAGGAGCAGCCTGCATTGTGGCAACTGTTAGGTGGAGGATTTTGAGCCATGACTGTTTTCTCAATAGCATCCATCTCTTCAGCTTTTGGTCTCCCCAATGAGTGCAGCAGTGAAACTGTCTTAGGACACCCAACCCCAACACAGTGTATGTAGTCAGAGAAAAAGCAACTCTCCTTCAAAAGACCTAAATGTTTTGCTCTGGGGTTTGCACAAGTGATTTTCTGTGGCTGTATTCATGTGTCCCCTGCAGGTTCTGCAGTTCACCCATGGGGAAGTGTTTGCAGGGTGAGTTGTCCCTCCCCCAAGGCCTGGTGCTCAACCTCAGGTTGTATGCACATGGTCATGCCCAGAGGTATCTGCTTTTAGTCCCAGGCAACAGATCCTAAAGTGCAAGTAACCCCTGTGAGACGAATAAAAACAGGTTGCAGGAAGATAGATAATTCACTAACCAGTGTGTTGGTGGTTTTACATTAATAAGTAATAGCACATTAGCTGGTGCAGGAACTCTCTTCTACTTTAATGGAATAATATTGGTGTTTTAATAGGTAGAAAGCCCCACTTACCCAGGGAGGCTGCAGATGGAGGCTCTAGCTCCTTGCTTTCCCTTGACTCAGAAGCCATTTCGTCGTGAGCTCAGTAGGAAGAGATCACGTCATGAAAACACAAACACTAGTGAGATTGCACCCAGGAACTTGCACGTCCTTTTGGCTACCCTGTAGCTGTAGTTTATTGAAAGACAGAGTGGCACTGTGCATGCAGGGGCAAGAGGATGCCAAAACCTCACCTGCATGCTTTAAGGCTGTAATTGGAAAAGCATGAGGAAAGTGTAAGCTGGCATCCTCTGACACCAGCAGTCCTGGCTAGAAAGCTGGATTTGACACATAGCCTTGCCAAAGCACTTGCAAGCACCATTTGTCATCATCACAAGTGGCGCTGAACATTTCTACAGGATGTGTGGCCAAAATTATAAATGGAAGGAATTATCCACAGCACATTAGCTGGGATGGAGAAAACCCCCGGGTAGCCCAGTTTGCCACAGTGCTCTGTGGGGTTCATGTTTACGTCTACACCATTGCCACCCAATGGGACACATGTGAGGACACACACCGGACACCAACCTTATCATCTCATCCCAGAGAAACCAGTAGTAAAATAAAATAATTTTAAAATGGCTATCTGGGCCCTTATTTCTAAGAGGAAAAATGCCCCTTTTCAGGCTAAAGGGCTTGAAAAATTAGGATGGATTTATTAAGGCAGTCCTTTTCCATGAGACTTGGAGGATAATAATAATGATCTTAATTCTTAATTCATGCTTTAATAATCAGTAGTTAATGATCACTGGGAGCAAAAGGCTAACGGAAAATCATATGAATTGTGGCTGAAAACTTATGGTACATGGCTGAACGATCTGGTTCCACTGACTTGCACTATTTCTTGGGAGAGCAGTTAACACTAACACAAAAACCTGGTGGTTTAGTTCAATTTTATGTCTTAGACCAGACTATTAATATTGATATCTACATTTATAAAGATTGTATCCTCTAAATCAAATTCTAAAATTAAAGAGGAGACTAATGGAAATTCAGTAAAACAAAGAATTTTAAGGGAAATTACTTTTCTGAATGATAAAATGTGTTATTGATGTTTCACTCACTGCTGGAAGAAGCTACGAAGGGGGAGCAGGAAGGAGCTGCTCCTTTCCCAGCTTACTCTCCCAGTGTAACCAGGGTTTGCCAACGACAGACCTCACTTACTCAGACACACCTTTGTAATTCATATAATGCACAATGGCAAAGAAATAATGCACAGCTCCTTGCTAAGCTGAGATTTATCCTCACCTTTTAACATTTAATGTTAGTTCACAGGTACAGCAGCACTCCTGTGGTCACTGTGCTGTGCAATGCAGGGAGGATGGGCAGAGCCTTCTTAAAAATACATCTGACCTGAAATCTCTGAATCCAGAACTGAAACCAAACTTGCCAAAAGTTCAAGGATGCTCAGATCAGAGGTTTTGGTTCAGGAACGTCTCTGAAGACCTTAGAAACTCGTTTACTCTTCGAAGAGAAAAACAGGAAGCAGAGACTATGTCAGCCCCCGAGGCCTTTCCTCCAGCTGAGCTGGCATGGTCTGGGAGAGATTATTTCAGTTGCAGGCACAAACAGTAGGAACTTTCCTCCGCTGTTTAGTTACGGCTTCGTCTGCAGAGTATTAACCCCCTGACAGGAGGCAGTGCCTGTTTCTGAACCAAGCTGATGGAAATCCAGGGACTGGATCAATGGTGTCTCAGAGACAGCTCGCTTGGAGCATTCTTTCTGTTCCAGCGGTATCACCTGTGCTAAGCAAACAACTGAATGTTTTTAAGAGGAGAACTGAGTCCTGGTTTGCCCTATCACTGGCTCTGGTGTCTTGGCTTCCAGTTGGCTTTCATGTTCAGGTGGTTGGGGTTTATCAGCAGGAAAACTGACAAAATAGGACAGCAAAGTGCTTTTCAAAAGTGAATTTCTAAAGTCCATATATTTCTCAAAATTACATGTGAAGTCTAGAAACCACAGCACGCAACTTGAGTAGCTAATCAGCAAAGCTGTAATTGCAAACCCTTGCACAGGCAGCTGAGTCATGAGATAAAGTGGGAGAATTGGGGATGAACGGCAAGAAAATCCACATTCTTGGCTTAGGGAGACGAAGAGCATTTCTGGTTCCCTCCCTGGTTGCTGTCAAGGCTTTGCAAATAAATAATCAGCATGAATAATCTTTGCATTTCATGTACACTACTGATGTATAGTCATTTTAATGTGGAGAGGGTTTAAGGGATTTCGAGAAAAACTGCTCAGAGCAAATTCAAAACAATGGCTGGGTATTAATGTCACATTTACAAGTCCTGGTGTTTCCCCGATTTTAGCAGAACAACATTTTTCTGCTTATTATGGGTTTATCTTCTTGCTATAAATGTAAAAATACCTGGAACAGATGCTAAATTGCAGGTAAATATGCTGCTGTGCTGTTCTGTAGCTTTGTACCAGACATGATTGAGGCAAACACCTTGGAAAGCCAGGAGGCTAAAAATTTGTTTTTCTTTCAATCTCCTTAACAAGGATTGGTGAATATGATTAGGGAAAATCAGAGCTGGTTCATGGGCTATGCACTGGCCAGAAGAGGAGTAAATATGTGCTGAATACATTTTGTAATAAGTAGTTCAACCAAGTCTAATTTCAGAATTGTTCATACCACAGTGGTGTGCTTTTATTCTTGCTCTGCTTTTGAGATATCAGACAGAGGATTTAGTTCTTCTCCCACTCTGTCCAGATAATACATCAGGCACCACTCATAATAACACATCTTCTAAATTTCCAGTGTGAACATCCCCACATATGCAGAGCCCCATGTGTCTTATGGTTTCACAATATCAGGTTTCTGAGAACCCTTTCTCAAACATGCAATTTGAAGTGGTGGTTTTAACCGTTACTCTGTGTTTGAGCTGGCTGGTGGCCTGTGCTCTCCTGACAAAGGGGGAGACAACCTACTCAAAGGAAATTAAAACCTTCATAGGGAAAGAAAATGAAATCCTCTTTCAGTAACTTCAGAGAGAGCTTAGTGGGTGAAAGAAAAGCTGTGGATGTTGTTTACCTGGACCTTAGTAAAGCCTTTGACATTGTTCCCCACGGCATTCCCCTGGAGAAGCTGCTGCTCATGGCTTGGATGTGCATATTCTTTGTTGGATAAAAACTGGCTGTATGGCTGGGCCCAAAGAGTTTAATGGGATTAAACCCAGTTGGCAGTCAGACACAAGTGGTGTTCCCCAGGGCTCAGTACTGGGGACAGTTCTGTTTAATATCTTTATCAATGATCTGGACAAGGGGATCAAGTGCACCCTCAGTAAGTTTGCAGACAACACCAAGTTGGGTGGGAATGTTGATCTGTTTGAGGGTAGGAAGGCTCTACGGAGGGATCTGGACAGGCTGGATCGATGGGCCGAGGCCAATTGTATGAGGTTCAACAGGGCTGAGTGCTGGGTCCTGCACTTGGGTCACAACAAGCCCGTGCAACACTACAGGCTTGGGGAAGAGTGGCTGGAAAGCTGCATGTCCAAAAAGGACCTGGGGGTGTTGGTCAACAGCCAGCTGGACATGAGCCAGCAGAGTGGTTAGGTGGCCAAGGCGGCCAACAGCATCCTGGCTTCTATCAGAAACAGTGTGACCAGCAGCACCAGGAAAGGGATTGTCCCTCTGTACTCGACGCTGGTGAGGCTGCACCTCAAATACTGTGTTCAGTTTTGGGCCCCTCACTGCAAGAAAGACACTGAGGTGCTGGAGCGTGCACAAAGGCAGCAAAGCTGGTGAAGGGTCTAGAGCACAATTCTTATGAGGAGCAGCTGAGGGAACTGGGATTGTTTAGCCTGGAGAAAATGAGGCTTGAGAGAGATCTTATCTCTCTCTACAGTCACCTGAAAGGAGGTTGTAGCAAGGTGGGTGTAATTCTCTTTTCCCAAGTAGCAAGTGATAGGACAAGAGGAAACAGCCTCAAGTTGCACCAGTAGAGGTTTAGATTGGATATTAGAAAAAAAATTCTTCACCGAAAGTGTTGTCAAGAATTGGAACAGGCTGCCCAGGGAAGTGGTTGAGTCACCATCCCTGGAGGTATTTAAAAGACTTGTAGATGTGGCATTTAGGGACATGGTTTAGTGGTGGACTTGGCAGTGGTATGTTAATGGTTGGACTCAATGATCTTAAAGGTCTTTTCCAACATAAATGATTTTATGATTCTGTGAGATGTTTTCCAGGGTAAGTCCATAATAACTTTGGGCTGTGATTTGGTGAGCAGTATAAGACAAGCACAGATTTCATTCTCATTTGTGTCTTCATTAGCACAGCTATGCTGAATCAGCGTAATTAGGGATTGTAGCCCCCTCCAGAAGGCTTTTTCATAGATCACCTGGCTTTATGGCATGAGGCAGACAGCATCTCTTTCTGATGCTCTCCAGAAACAAGTGAGAGAGGAGTCTGGGTTAAATGCAGCAATAAACCATCCCATGACAAGTCAAAATTGCAAGTTTTGAGAAGTTTGGCTACTGGCCTTTGAGACACAGCTTCACAGCACCTTCTGCCTTTTTTTAATATGAAAGGCCTCTTCTCTCTTCTGCTAGCAGCATTTAAGTCGTGATGCAACTGTGCTAGGAAAGTCAAAGGAAGGTGTTTGTTATGACAGATGAGCAACAGGCAGCACGAGAGTGGAGCTCAGCCTACTCTGACCCCCATTGCCTCCACCACTTGCATACATGTGTGCACACACGCTCCCGTGCCCCAGGAAAGGGGTGGCATCAAGAGACATGAGTGCAGAGCAAGCAGTGCAGCCACCAGTTGGGGAATGTTAGGCCCCAAAAGGTTGTTCTGTGTTCCCCAGCAAAACCAACCTCGCCATGACTCTCTGATGTCTCATATGAGAGAAATGTGCATCATGTCCTCTTCCTCATTGTAGGTATTCACTCCCTTTTGGCTGTGTTTACTTTTCAAGGTGTCACGGTTAGAAAAAGCATGTAGATCTGATAGTCACCAGGAAGATCCCAACAGCTCACAGCTGTCAGTGCATGAGTGAGGTTTTAAGGCAGGCTAACACAGATCAGTGGTATCTTCTTTGCAAACTGTTGTACCCCAGAATTTTTATCTGAGAATGTGGCCTCCTCGTTCAGGCTTATTTGCCAGGAATTCCTGAGAAAGGGCTGTGCTGCTGTGACATGACTGGAAAATCCCACATTTGTTCACATTAGGAAATCAATCTCTAAAGTATGGAAAGCTGAGCCCAGGCTAGAAGTGATTCTACAGGATGCTTAACAACCTTTTTTTTTGAGAAGCAGCACAGCAGAGTCTTTTACTTGACCCTTCCACCCCACACCTCAAGAATTTCTGATTATGGAACAGTTCTTTTTTTTTTCATTTTACAGGGGTTTTAAACTGCAAACCACTTTCATTACTGAATGGACTGTGGTCTCCCACAGGGCTTGGATCCAAGATATTTCCAGAGCAATTATGGAGACCTTGCAACAGGGCTGTCAGCTGAATAATAGCCCAGATGAACTTTCCAATATAGACTTTCAGGCTGGCTTCCAGGGAAATATCTTAGGCCAGCTTTTACTGTCACTTTATAGACATAGAATCATAGAATGGTTTGGGTTGGAAGGGACCTTAAAGATCATCTAGTTCCAACCCCCCTGCCATGGGCAGGGACACCTTCCATTAGACCAGGTTGCTCAAAGCCCCGTCCAACCTGGCCTTGAACCCTTCCAGGGAGGGGGCAGCCACAGCTTCTCTGGGCAACCTGTGCCAGTGCTTCACCACCATCACAGAGAAAAATTTCTTCCTTATATCTAATCTAAATCTACCCTCTTTCAGTTTAAAACCATTATGCCTCATCCTATCACTACACTCCCTGATAAAGTGTCCCTCCTCACCTTTCTGCAGGCCCACTTTAAGCACTGGAAGGCTGCACTAAGGTCTCTCTGGACCCTTCTCCAGGCTGAACAACCCCAACTCTCTCAGCCTGTCCTCATGTGGGAGGTGCTCCAGTTCCCTGATCATCTTCATGGCCTCATCTGGACCTAATCAAGCAGGTCCATGTCCTTCTGATGTTGGGGGCCCCAAAGCTGGACACAGCACTCCAGGTTGTGGTCTCATGAGAGCGGAGTAGAGGGGCACAGTCACCTCCCTCGATCTGCTGGTCATGCTGCTTTGGATGCAGCCCAGGATATGGTTGGCTTTCTGGGCTGTGAGCGCACATTGCTGGCTCATAGTCAGTTTTCCATCCACTAATACCCCCAAGTCCTTCTCTGCAGGGCTGCCCTCAGTCCAGTCATCACCCAGCCTGTATTTGTTCTTGGGATTGCCTTGACCCATGTACACGACCTTGCACATGTTGAATAGGACCTTGCCTTGTTGAACTTCATGAGGTTCACACAGGCTTGTTCTTTCTAATTGTCCTTTGTTGATCTCTTAATTGTTTGTGAACAGGTTGTATTTAACATCACAGTAAAAGCCAAGAGCTGTGTATGGTGTCCTCAGCTTCAGCAGATTAACTTGATTTTCATCACATAAGGATCTACCTTTGCTACAGTGCCTGTTTGCTGCCTGAGAAGTGATTTGTGCTTACCCCTGTGTTCTGACCTAGGACTTCAAGGTCCTGAGAGCTTATGGGTAGAGGTTACCTTACTATCCACAAACATCCAGATAATTTCTACATGAAGATCCCAATTCATATTTACTCTTAAAAATGCAACATGTAAATTTGATTAAATGTCACAGGTTTAAACGAGTATAAAACTACTGAAATCAGTGAGGTTATCTGGATTCACAGCATGAGGGCTGCCTTTGTCCTTGCTTCGTCTACAAAATCTCCCAGTTTAAGCAATGGGGCTTCTTTGGTTTTACTGTCTTGGAACAAAACTTATTTAATATATTAAGGAATTACCTTGGCATGAAATGCAGGGGTAAGCTAACGACATTACAGACGAGGCAGTGCCAGCCCAGGGGAGGGACAGGCTGTCCTACAGGAGCCCAAAGTAGACCAGGCTCAAGGAAGGGTTCTGGGGACAATCAGGGCGAAAAGCCTTGCCAATGCAAGGAAAATAAGCTTGATTTGGCCTAGTAAATGGGGGGAAGAGTGGGGATGGTAGTGATCTCCATTAGTACAGCAAACATTAGGGACAATGATGATAATTAAGCTAGGGGACAGTGGGGCTGATGTCAGCAGTTGCACTGCAAGACCAAATGGGCTGCTCTGCTCAGGAACAGCTTCGGACTGAAAATGAAAAGGTGATTGTGGCCTATTATAGCAGGGAGGGTCTAGAACTTTTCCCTGGGGGAGCAGAGCAGGGAAAAACACCAGTGAGTTTGAAGACGGGATTGGATTTGACTGTGGGAGGATGGGAGGCAGACAGTGAATGAGAGTGAGGTCCCTGAACAGCTTCTGCATCTCATATGTCCCCTTTGCACCTTCTGTCAGGGACTACTCTGCCCACAGGGTGCTCACAGCCCTTTCCACATAGTGTTCAACTCTGCTAACAAAAATCCAGTACCTTCTGCTGTTGTTTTGGCATTTAAACACTCACTCACCAGCCACTGGGCTTCACCGAGGAACTGCATCTTGAGGCATGCAGCACAAACTGGGTTTAGACCAGTAGCACTGGAGTGAGGGGCTGGGTTGTGATGCCAATGCCCTGCATCATCCAGCTCCCACAAATCGACCTCCTTGTTCACTAGTGTGGACCTAGGTTAAGTACAGCTTTTGCATGAAAAACCTCTTTTTTTCCTCTAGGTATACTGCCTTTTCATTTATTACTATTAACTAATAAAAAGTCTGAAGATTTGTATTAAAGAGCTGTGCATCTAACTGAGCCAGCAACAACAGATTATTTTTATTTTTTTTCTTTCTTTAAATTAGAAAAGCCTCCCATCAGGGCCTTCTAAAGTGTAGGGAAAATAAGCTAAATAAAAGTTAAATCAATGGTGAGAAAACAAGCTTACAGATAATGGAGTGCACAAAGAGGTCCTGGGGAGAGAGCAGCATTTATCTCACAGGTCAGGTAGAGCTTGTGTTTCAACATTAAAGTCTTAGCTCTATCAAACCCAACTCTCATTTCCACTGAAGTCATTACTAACTATTCCTAATTGATAAATACCTTATTAAAATGGAATACTATTAAAATTAACTGTGGCAAAGCTCAAAGCACACAGATTTTCACTCAACAAATGCCTGAAAATATTTAGCATGTGTTTTTTCTCTACTTAACTGCTTAAAAAATTTGGATATGTTACGAAGCATGTTTACGCTTAATACGATGCCAGTATCATCTGATACAGTCCTTCTCTAAATGGACATTTGCAATAGACTGGACAATCACTATGATGAGACATTAGATGAGTAATAGCTGCCCATAAGCAACTACACAATGTAAATCCAGCATATTGGTCTGAACAGACAACTGTGGTCTGATGGATAAGGTACCCATGCCATGTTCTTACTAACAGTATTACCAAACATTATATGGGCATGTCAAGGAGAAAAAAGACTTATTTCAACTTGTGTTTGAAGTACAAAAGCAAGTGGAATTACTTTAAATTTGGTCCTGATATGGAAAAGCTGTTTTGTAGCCAAAAACGAACAAGCACAGAGATGCTGAATGGTACAGCAATGCTCATGGTGTATCACTGACATTAGACAGGATGAGGAGAGTTGAGGCAACCTGGAGAAGGTTCTGTTTCATTCTGAGACTAATTATTTGGAGTCAGTTGAGACAGAAGCTTTTCCAGGCCTCTCATGCTTTCCTTCCCTATAGTACATCTGACATAAGATGCTCCAGCCTGGTCAAAAATATCATGGCCCCAGCTCATGTATCCTGCCATTTGTATAAGTTGGTCCATGCTGTTGTGGTGCATGAAGCTGTGACTCCCCAGGAGCTGCTCCCAAGCCCTGGAAGGATGCTGGAGGGAGGCTGGCACACCCTGGTCCCTGAGAGGATGCTGGAGGGAGGCTGACATGGTCAGCAAGCCAGCCAGCTCCCTGCAGGCCAGCGGTTGCATAAGGATTTTAGGTGGGAATTCTCACAGGCGAGACAGGCACTGCTTTCTCTTGTCTGAAGATCTTTTCCTTCCTTCCTCTCTCCCTTCCTGAGACAGACAAAATTAGGTAAAATGCCAAGGCCTGTTCTCTGCTTGAGGAATGGTTTCTGACTTGCTTGTGCTTCCAGACTCCCATGTAAGTGACAGTCCTGGGTATTACTAGACTTCCTTTCATACAGGGTAATTTAACTGCCAACATTTTAATGTGAAGATCTTGTTATCGTGTTCTACAGAAAAAGTCTGAATTTTAAAGGGGTCAATTTCTCTACTTAACAATCACACTCAAAAGTTAAGATTTTGTTTTAAACATGCTAGAGGTTAATCATTCACAATAATATTTCTGTTATGCCCAGCACCACTTGCAGGGTCACAGAAGATGAAGAAGCCCTTCAGTAGCAATGTCACAGTAGGAAAACTAAAGAACAGATTCTTGTTACCAGCATTATCCAAAGAGTAACACAGACCAGAATACCCTGAGTTTGGTATAGTCAGCCTAGACACAAGAGAGCGATTAGTGAGAAATAGAAGAATCTGAACACAAATGCATGTTAATCGGCTTGCCTTCAAAAAATGTAAGGAAACAGAAATTAACCTTTGGGAATAAATTCCTTCCTTGAGGTCACTTTGAATTACCTGTGGACCCAGAGATGGATGCAGCCACGGTATTCTTCAAAGGCCAGATTAACATTGACTTCAAAAATACAAACACAGGTCTGGTGGCATTCAGTGCAGATGAGAAACCTGCTTGATGAATAAAGAGAAAAAACTCTCAGAAGAAAATTGTCATCCTCAGGTGAATGATGCTCTTGGGGCAGTGGTATGTGCCTGTTTTCTGGCACTGTTATTTTTGGATGCAGCCGCCCTTCTCCCCTGGAACTGACTCACCTCTGCAGGAAAGCCTCTTCCCCGCCATGCAGTAGTCTGTGTTTTCCTTCCACAGCTTCTGATTTCCTTCTAGGGGTTTGTATCAAACCTCTCACACAAACAGTTTTAGAACATGACCACTGCAACTGTTTTTACAGGGAAAAACCTGAGCCAAAGAAAACAATAAATGCTTGAACTGTCTCATTAATCAGATCTCAAAGCATGATTATAAAGAATCTCATAGTCCCCAACAAATTAATTCCTCTTACCCTCACTTTGCGTACATGAAAGGTCAGACATAGACAATTCAAATTATTTCCCCAAATTCATGCTGTGTGGCAGGGCCAGGAATAGATTTTAGATACAGATATTTGTAGGCAGCCCAAGCTGGAAAAGATGAGTTTTCAATCACCATCAGAGCAGAAGCTGGTCTGGGACGTCCCTTCTCAAGGCCACTACTTAGATTGTACTAGGAGATAAAGCAGAGCAGGAACCCTCTGAGCACAGAGGAGATACAAACCTTTCTCTCAGAAACACCATAGTTACTCTTTTTCCAGTGAAAAACTGTTCTTTTAATTAGAAAATGAGACCCGGTGATTCATGAAGAAAGCAGGCACCATGTTGCACAGCCTGGTGGGACTGGGCATCCCTAAAGCAGAAGCTGTTCAGAAGCCCCAGGTACC
The DNA here is from genome assembly GCF_018691265.1 of Tyto alba. Lineage (NCBI taxonomy): Eukaryota > Metazoa > Chordata > Aves > Strigiformes > Tytonidae > Tyto > Tyto alba. Next base: position 34,135,632 of record NW_024881316.1, on the reverse strand, counting down.
TTTTGCTGAAGATACTCATGGTGAATCTTTCCTTTAAATTCCCACACAAATTTGTCTTAAAAGTAACAGGCAACTAAAAAAAAAAAAAAAAAAAAAAAAAAAGCAAGCATCTTAATAATAACTTTAAGTCTTTAACAAACAGGGGGAGGGTGAAGAAGTTTGGGTAGAGCTCGGCAGCCTGGTGGACCTGTGGGTGCCCAGGGGTGTGTGCCTGGCGGCAAACCCTGCAGGGAATGGGAGATGCAGTCATGTCGCGTCCTGGATTTTTTTTTGTTTTATTTTGCCTCTTTGCCTTCCTGTTGAGCTAATGTCATGGTGATGCACGAAAACCTTGCAAAGTTTTACAGTAAACTGCCTTTTATTTCATTTTAGCAGCTCCATCTCCCCCAGCCCTGCGCACGCTGTAGAGTACAAGAGGAAGGCGAAGTGCTCAGCATCATTCCTCCCTGAGCAGCACCACCAGGTATCAGCCTACTGAGGCCAGAAAAGCCTTCCCTGTTTGATCAGAAAATGATACCACCAGTGAAAACTACAATTTCCTTGCTAAAATTCAGATATAAAATTTGCATGTAAATGAGGCCTTGCAGGATCATCTCATGGTCTGGACTGATCACGTTTCTCTGCCCACTCTCCCATCTGAGGTTTTTAATGGCTTGAAAATGTAAGTGTTTGGAGCAGTCACAGTTTGTATCTGTGTTTTAGAATAAATAGGAAGTGAGAAGACTTCAGCAGCAGCAAGGTTGCCATAGCAATTGTTTGTTGAAGAGAAATCACAACAATAAAACCCTGGAGGACATATCACTGTGCTTCTACCTTTTGCATCATGCCCACCTGGACTTTGGAGAGGACAGGTTGCATGGGAGAAGAGAGCACCCTTGGCCTCCCTGCTGCTCTTCAACAGGCGTTTTGGGGAAGCTGCCTGGGGGCACAGCTGAGGCAGCGAACTTATAGGTTCAGCCTGAAGTTTCGCCGAGTGACACATGGGAACTTTGCACGCACGTTAAATCACACATGAATCATCAAGTGATCCCATCATTATATCAGTGCAAGTGCTTACTTATAAATCATAGATGAATCATAAGCCATTAGTTCAACTCTTTAAACTGTGAAGTATCAATCATATGTTTTGTCTCAGATTAGAGCCTACAATCACTTTGAAAACAAGCTGATCTCTGGTGTGGGAAGGTTATCTGCAGGGTGCTCTTGTGCTACTCAGCTGAACATTGATGGGCCACTACCCAAAGAAGTAGCTAAATGGAAAATAAATCCATGGGCAATGTGGGACATCCGCTTTCACTTACATGAGAATATCTCTGAGAACCAAACACCAGATACATCAGCATAGCGATACTTGTACTGCTGTTATCTGAGCAATACAATGATAAGTTGACAGCATTTGTAGAGAGCTTTTCACTTGTGGCTTTACATTTGATGCTTTATGTATTTTATTTGCTTACACCTGGCACCAGCCTTTAATGGCTGACGTGCATTATTATTCCCATCTTACAAAGGGAGGGACAGGGACAGAATGTAAATGGGGGCCAAGGTGAGATAGACACAGCCGAGCTGGAAATAGATCATGTTTCCAGGCTCTCTTTGACACAGACCTTGCCTAATAGTATAAACTCATGGTCATTTTGTTGCCATTACAGCAGATGCTGGTGGCACCTCCTAGATGCAGGGGTCACACCATGTCTGAGCATCAGCGTTTCAGTGACAACATTCAGAGTCACCCATGGGACATTTATATTTGCATGTCAACATCACTGGCCCAGGAAATAATGTTTGCATAAATAGTTTGAAAATGCTGCCTGGAAAATCTTTACCATGGTAGGACACCCTTCTCTAAATCCAACAGCAAAGTGACCATTGTGTCTTAGGGATAGGGATGGGGTGGCAGAGCAGTATCTCACCATCCACCAGACCAGCAGCCAGCTGCACTAGGCATCAAAGAGCATTTGTAGAACAGCTCTGCTCTTCTCTTCCCATGGCAGGACAGCTCAGGCTACAGTGGTGCTTCTAGAGGAAGGATTTAAAAGGTCAATTCATGGCTGTGCCTGTGATAGACTATACTCAAACATGGATGCCTAAGCTGTACTCCCAAAATATACATGGGTGATGGTATATCCAAAACAGGTTTGATTACCTTATTGGGCATAGCTGGCTCCAAATTATCTTTTCTCTTTAAATATTTGCTAGCATTTTGTCAGGCAGAGCTGATCCTGTCTTAGAGCATGAGGGTGAAACAGAAAGCATCCCAAGATCCCTTCAAGATCAATTTTCCTGTGGTCCTTGTTCTGAATAAAATCATCATTTTTGTTCCCTTCTTTGAACTATTAGAGCTTATGAAGGAGAACAAACCACTCTGATACTTCTTCAAAGCAGGTAATTGACAGAGATCCAGTTGTGTGAGATATTCACCAAAAGCTGTGGTATAACACCAAAGCTGTTTTCCTACAACAAACCAATAAGCCATGCAACCTAGAAGCTGGTGTCCAACAGTGGTCAATTATGCCAAAGTCAGAAGGAGATGTGAAGTAGCACTCGGCATAAATTCATTCACAGCATATCACACAGTGTTGACCATGAGTTAATATATATTTTCCCCCAAAAATGGCAGCTGTAGGGATAATTCACACCTATCTGCCCTGTAGCCTTACACTGAACATAGCTTCCTCAGAACTGCCTGGTATTGGTAGCTGCCAAGCAAATTTTTCATGCACAAAGATCTTCTTGTTGTTTAAAATAAAAAACAGCTTGTCATAAAGAAATGAATATCTGGGACCTTTTAGATATTCCCAAGGAAGTTTCCAAGACAGGATATGAAAAGATAAGGCTGCAAATAAGAGCCTACATTAACTGAATGCTTGTGTTAGCTAAGGTTAGAGAGAGAATACCCACCTTGCCCTCAGAAAAGACAGGACAAAGTTTTGAGGTGGGAATTTGTTTCATCTGCTTGGACTGGCTCATGAGAAAACTGCCCCAAGCCGGGGAGTGCTTGGACTTGGTGCTTTCCGTGAGGCTGCTCCTTGGCATGGGAGCTGTGTTCTTCTCCCTGTAGGGAAAAACAGTTCACCCACTCACTGATACAAACCTTCATGGTTACCAGGTACATCAAGAAGTGAAGGTCAGCACAGTAAATCGTACATGTTTGCCACCATTTTGAAACAAAACCCTTCGCAGTCTGCAGAACACATTTCTGCACAGTCTTCCTTCTGCAGCTTGAAAACATTATGTATGCTTCGCATCTTGCTTCTTCGATACCGTAACAATGTCATCAGATGAAGCTACCTCCCTTGAATAATATACTGAATACCAAGGAACACAAACCATCCTACATGAGGAAATTTAGTTTGCTTTAAACAAGATCAACTACCAAATCAAAATTCTTTTTGCTATAGACATGTTTGATAAAAAATATTTATATAATGATATTCTTTAGAGTGTTTGAACTTCAGGTTCGGCTTCCTCACTGCCTGTGATTCAATACACAAATGAAAGCTTTTTATTTTTCTACATTCCTTCTTTTTATCTTGTTCAAAGATCACTGCACTTGTCTGACAGCAGAGCACATCTTCCGAAACCCAAGTCAGAGCCCATGCATGCTTGCTCTCTGTCAGAGCTTGCACTGAACAACATGCTTTCAGAGATGTAAATCCTGACGATATCAGCCAAGCACCATTTCTAAAGCAGGTCTCAAAAGCAGTTTCTAAATCCTCTGTGCTGAGGAGCTACTACTGTCTTATGAAAAATTTTACCAAGCAGAGACAGATCTGCTCATGGGTTGGTTCCCTTCTCTTGTTTTATTGCAGATTTTTACCTGAAAACAAGATGCTTTGTTCATGGAAGATTGTCTATTCCTCTATGCACTCCCTGACTAAAATCCAGGTTGTCTCAGTACCATATGCAGAATTAGTAAGCTACATTAAGGAAATCAGAAAAAATACCTAATTTTTTGGAAGTCTTCGGTACAACAAGCCAAGCGTGGGGAGAAACATAAGTTTATACTCTCTCAGCAGGGCTGTTTTCTACTGGAAAGCTTTTAGATTTGTCAGCAGTAGTTTATGAATTCCATTTCATTCCTTAGCATCCCTCTTCAAGGTTATACACCCACTGTGACTCTTAAAAATTATTTTTTTTCTCTATCCCTGGCAGAAGGACTACCACTGATCAAAACAAACTCCTGACCAGGCCCAGACCTCTCCCAGATATCAACCAGGCAGCATCGGAGACAGAAGGACAAAATCTGTGCAACATATGGTCCATGAGGTGACTTGCTCGGCGCTGCAGCTGCTGAGGGGGGGTGTGAGCCATGTGGCCCCTCCAGAGGCCACAAAGAGCAGCCAAGTGGCCCATCGGGATGTGGGGACCTCAAGTCAGGCTCTTGGCCGGTGACAACACACGTACCATTTGGCTGGCCAGGGGGCACATATGTACTGCTGGCCAGTGGCCCACTTGTCTCTGGTTTTGCCCAGCCCAAGAGACAAGCGAGTGGGAAGGTGGCTGTTGTCTTGGCTGGAGGGTGATGGAGGGTGGCTATTGCAGGCATGGGGGTGCTGGGGACACGGAAGGCTCCAGGGATGCAAATTCAGGGTCAAGCAGGAGGTGTGGGAGGTGTTGCAGTGTAGAAGTCTTAAGGCGTTACAGATGGCAGAGGTATGGAACAAGGAGGGATGTGGGACCTTGTGGAGGAGAGGGAAGGGAAATTGGGGGGTAAATATCATGGATCCAGGGAGTTGTGCTCCAGTAGTGATGTTTGGTGGTCTTTAAAATCCAAATTAACACTAAATGAAACAGTTGGTATTCACTGAATTAATATATTCTTTAACATAACACTATTATTACAGGAAAAATATCATGACCACTTTCTCTTAGCAAAGATTGTTTTATTTCTGTATTAGTGCTCATTAGCAAATTTCTTGTATCAGAATGCGATGCTGGCTGGCACATAAAGTGTCATGTAGGCAAGTAGGATTTCATAAGCAAGTGTGATTCATTACCACTACCAGATAATGGAATTACCTATTCAAAGACCTCTGAACTGTTCACTATTCACTGAAGGTGAGGTATTATGTTTATTAACAAGAGGTATTTGTATGAGACAGCTTCTCCACATTCTCAAGAGGGTATAAAGGCATTACAGTGTGCATCAGCCTGTGTAAAGAAAATTAGACATATTGAGAGAAAATTAAAGGACTTAACCTTTCCCATTTTGGCTCTGAAGGGAAACAAAGTGAAAGCTTGCTCTTCTCTGTACCGCCACTAGAAAGTCCAGACAGGGACCTGCACCACCAGACAGGCTCCTGGGATGGGAGTGGTCCTGGGTGGATGCAAGCACTTCACTCAGCCCCAAGCAGCCGTGGAGAAAAAGAAAGCAGTAGCCTTGGCGATAAGTGCTTCTGTGACTGCGAGTTAATGTTGCCTCACATCATTGCTGACACATGTCAGCAAGGGCATGGGTGCAGGTGGCACTGCCTGTTTCCTTTGCTCTTCTGGAAGCACCTCCAAGGTCCCTGCAACAGACCCATAATCCAGCATCATCTTTAACCTCTCCCGATTAAATTTTCCCCTTCTCATTGCAAAAGCAGTGTGGTGTGCAACACTGCCTGCACTGGGAACATCAGTGCCCAGGGATTTCCCAGGCATCTGGCCCACTGTTGGTCAAACGTATACTCAGGAATCAGCCTGCAAGAGTTTAATGTACATTCAAATCTTCTTCTGCCAGGTGCCCTTAGATTAGGATAGGTCTTAAAGAATGAGGCCAGAAGAGCAACAAGCAGCCACAAATATCTCATGGTTATCCCTTTTTGTTCAAACAGTTAAATGCCAAATCTCTCAAGGTCTCTGGCTTCCTACACTTTGCTATTTCATCCCATGGTGATGTTCTGCTACAGGAAGCATGGCCTGTTTAATGCATGAGTAATATCCCATGTAGTTGACCTATTTGTATTCTCCTGTGGAGAGCAGACAAGGTGCATTTTGTCTCATGCTCACTAATAATCCTCACTGTCCTTGGATAAGTCTGAAAGCTAGTCTCCTCATAAACTTCCTGAGAACGAAGGGCCTTGTATGAGCAAGTCACCATTAAAAGACAGGAAAAACAAGGTAGGAATAGGCAGGCAGTATTCTTGGACATAGATGATTACCAGTGAATTCTCACCGGAATCTATTCCAGAGCTTAGATCATATGAATCATATGTATCACAAGACAACATCTTCATAAATGGTCTGGAAAAGTGAGGAACAGAGATTGCTGGTGATACAAACAGATTCAGAGCAATAATATCAAAAGCTGACTGCACAGTTGTAGGACAGTCTTGCAATAGTAAGTGGATGAATAATAAACAGCCAGGTGAAATGTGATATTGATAAATGTGGAATAATTCATAGAAGAAAGTCAATTGTAACTCCATGTATGCAGTGGTGGGCTCTGAGCTGGCCACTACCACTCAGGGAAGAGCTCTTAGCTAAGTCTGTTAAATTGTCTACTCAAAGTTCAGGAGCAGTTTTAAAAGGCTAGTTTAAATATTAGGAAATATTAGAAAACAAATCAAGAGCAAAGCAGAAATAATGCTGGTGTGCCTTGTCTACATGTCTACAGTGCAGAGTGTTGCCATCTTTTTCCAAAGTGATATGGTAGCAGTAGAAAAAGCACAAAGACAGGAGGCAAGGATGATCTTCCTATGTAGGGAACAATCTGAGACATAAGGAATTGTCAGCCTAAGGAAGAGATGACCATGTGGAATATATATTACAGTTTATAAAATCATGAGGCACATAGGGGAGGTTATCAGAGAATAATTATTCAATTTCTCCTAATAAAAAAAAGTAGTGAACCTCACCTAAAACTTTCTAGTGGCATGTGTGAAAACAAGAGGTGTACACAGTGTGTTGTTAAACTGGGGAACTCACTGACATGTGATATTGGTGGACGTCACAACTTTACGGGTTCAGAGAGTGAACAGAAAAACTGATGGAAGAGAGAATATATCAAGAATTATTGATCACAAAGATATCATATGTGGCTTGGGGGTTCCTTGGCAAAGCCTCCTGGGGAAGTAATGCTACACCTTTCATATTTCTGTGCTCTTCCCTAAGCACCCACTCTCAGTCACCTTATTTTTCATGTGTTTTAAAGGCTTCATACTTCCAAATATGACTCTGCAGTCCTGTCAGAGGTGCAAGGATACGGCAATGAAACCTAGGAGAAATGTAAGTCAAACTCACAGGGGACTAAATGACACCAGGGCATGCTAACCCAGGTCACAGAAGGAACAGATGCTTCTTAAAGCAGAGGATTTCTATGGCAACAGTGAAAAATTATTAACTTCTTGCTTGTCTTGACATCTTTAGATCTGCAGCAGCCTATGGCCTGCACATTGTTTATCTCTGCTTCTGGACATGGGCAAAGAAAACCTTCTGACCAACCAATCATCCAGTCTCAGCAGTGCATAGTTGGTCCTAATGCTTTCTGGCTGGCAGGGATCTTAATAAAGAAGCTGGCAATGTCTAGTGTCTGTAGTGTACTCAGTGCAGTGGGGGATTAAGTGAACAAAATCATACAAAAAATAACAATACACATTATTAATTGTGAAGATAATAATAACAAGACAAGATTTATTTGTTTTATGTTGGGAAACAAAACAAAAAAATGGCCTTTTTTTAGTACTTGAACTTGTAAAGAACTTTGCCGTTTTCTCCTACACATTCCTTCTCACTCTTGGCCAAATTGACACATGCCAGCCTCTGTGCTGTTGGGAATAACCAGCAAAATCCCTGCTGAGGGCTACTGTGCAAAACCTTTTCATAGGCTTCCTTTATGTTGCGATGCCCAGGTTGGTGCAAAAGTGAGCTACGAGCCACCGTTCCTGGAACAGGTCTCAGCCAGCCCTTCCACTTGCCAGGGTTTGTCTGCAAGGTGCACAATACACATCTCCCCAGAAGATGGGCAGGTGCTCAGACCTCTCAGGGGCTGGGAAAAAAGACAGGTAGCCTTTACTTTCCACAGGTACAAACACTTCATCCTCACCGTGGGCTTGCTGAGCAACTCCTGGCAGTTGAAGGTAGTTGGCAGTATAGACACTTCACAAAAGACATCTTTTATTCTAAACTGCTGCTGCCTCGTCTGAGAATAGGTGAGCAGGTGTTAGGCATGATTTTGGAGTGTCTGAAGCGTGTGAATGAAAGCTATGCATTAAGTAAGGTTACTAACTTTAAATTGTTGAGTTTGGCTGTTAATCGGGGGAGGGGGGGCTGTGCTAAGGGGAGTCATATCTAGATTAATGACACAAAATAAGGCTGTACTTTCAACAGGTTTGAGAAATACTGACTTAGATGGACCCCACTGATGGTAAAACCAGTGTGAGTGGGGTCTGGTCTGCTGTGTTGGTGTGGGGCTGTGCAGTGTCTCCAAGGTCACTCTCCTGTCCCATGGGCACTAGTGCCAATGCTGTGTCACTGCATGGGCACAGCTAAAATGCCCTTTAAATGTCAGTAAACAATGTAAGGAAGACATCAATTACATATTGACCCTGTCCTATTTTATTCCTTCTGTGGCATCAAAATCCAATATTATAAAATGCAGGAAATTTATAAAGAAAACTAAGTACCTAGAAGAAAAGGTCATAGTTGGCAGGAGAGATGACAATAAAAAGATTGGATGTCCACTTTGCTAGTGCTAGCAGTTGGATAAACCTTGTCTTCCTGAGCAGGCTGTGAAGTCTAGAAGAGGGCTGGTGTAGTATCAAATTAAAAAATAGCAGGTGAGCACCCCCCAACAACTGAAGGACAGTGAGTTGTGGTATTAGACAAAAAAGTAAAAAAGCTGATGAAAGACAAGAGTAAAAATATAATTATGGAAGACCTGCCAAAGAGAAGATTTAATTATTTGAGGAGATTATGTGTTTGATTTATAACTGCAAAGCCATAATAGACTCTTGCAAGGTTTTTTTTCTGAGCATCATATTGGCATTCTGATTAGAAATTATCAATATACAGTATTAATAAAGCATTAAGTGGATTAAGAAGTGACTAATAGCTCAAAAAATATTTTCTTCATCAAACAGTTTTGTTATCTATGGGATTTTAAGAACATCAGCTGGAGCTTGGTACTCTCCAAAATTTTTATCCATTATCTGTAAGACACAAAATCACTGTTGGTAGAATTTCCAATGCAGCAAATGCTGGGGAGGACAGAAAGATCTGGATCACCCATCAAACTGAGGCTTTGACCGAGGCAGCCAAATTCATAGTTGGTCTGACCCAAGCAAGGTAGACCAGTCCTAAGAAGAACTGCATCTTAGAAGTGACTCTGGAGCAGCCAGTGCAATGCACCACAAGCACTCAGTGTCATTTAAAAAGGCAAAAAAGTAGTCTAGCAGGCAGAGAGGCAGTAGAGGTAATGCACTATGTTCAGAAAAGCATAGAGAAGCTGAATACCTTTGCCTCAGCCCCTTCCAATGCCTCCAGACACATCAGGAGCCGTTGCACTGTGCTGGGCTCTGAGGCTCTTCCCCACACTCCGCCCACCAAAGCCTGTTCCCTCTTACTTGCTGCTGCTGCTTTCATTGGGTTTTAATCTCCTGTTATTTAAACCCAGAGTTTGCCCAATCACTCCAGAAGCAGCCACCTTGACAGGGATACAAGGAACTCTAGAGAACATGGTTTTGAAAACAAAGATTTTCCTGGCAGCTGGTAAGAGCAGAGAGAAGATGGGACCAGCAATGGTCATGTCACCGCTAACGCAGCACCAGTGGTCAGGGGTACTTCTGCTGGGGCATGCATAAGAAACTGCACTGCTCTGTAAAAGAGCTTAATTTCTCAATGGTTTTGAACTACTTATGCTGTACACATGTCACTTTCTAATTTATTTTTGGCTAATGAAATTTCTGAGAAGCAAATCAGATTGCTATTGACACTGACTCTAATGCAGCTCCTTCTTTGTCACAGTCACTTTCTGAAATGAAGTTATAACAGTGCTGTAAAAAATACTTGATGTGACAGGCCTGGAAGATGAAATGGTTTGTTGATGTCAGTCTGTGGTAATGGAAGCTGAGCCGAATTGCTCAAGAGCAACAAATTATATAGATTTAGGGCACAGAACAATTTCAGCTACATCACCTTAATGTCTTTTTTAATGAAAACAAATTGCTTTGTGCTATGTAAAGTGGTGCCACGGGAGCTGGAAAGTTCAAATGACACAAGGGCATTGGTAGGATATTCATCCAGTTCAGTGGAATCAGGATAAAGTGAAAAATAAGGAAGGAACCAAGAATTTGCTCCCCAACACGTACTCTGGAGCCTCTGTTTACATCCTGTACTAAGCAAAATATGAACAAATATTCTGGTTTTATTCGTAATAGTAACTGATTATCATTTGACTTCATCAAAGTATCCATCAAATTGCATTTAAATTTGCAACATCTCTGAAACCTGGCCTAAATTTCAGAGTGTTTAGTCATTTTAACTGCAGTGATATAATTACAACAGAAAAAAAACAACCCCTAAAAATGTGGCTGTACCAAGGAGCTGTTATCTCAATACAGGTTATTTAAACCATGCAAAGCAACATAAGCAGTACTCTTATGAGTGATCATTATTTGTATAGTGTGATACCTTGGGCTCCCAGCAATGCAGCCACATCACTCTGTAGTAGGTGCTAGAGGAATATACAAATCTTAAGCCAATATTTTTGTACCAGGCTTTTAATATCCCCAATATATTTTCAAAAGATCAAGTCTTTAACTGACATAATGCAACCATATCTTCATTTTAAAGAAGAGGAAGACTGAAATCTGTTGAATTCTTTCTATCGCAAAGGTGGAAATTGAGAGATTTACAGATTTCCACAGAGGAGACTTGACAGGACACCTTTACCCACAAAGATATTCCAGGTCATATAATGAAGTTGGACTGAGTCATAGAATCACAGAATCATTTTGGCTGGAAAAGATCTTTAAGATCATCGAGTCCAACCATAAACTTAACACTGTCAAGTCCACAGATAAACCACATCCCTAAGCAGCACATCTACACATCTTTTAAATAGGTCCAGTGATGGTGACTCAACCACTTCTCTGGGCAGCCTGTTCCAACTCTTGACAACCTTTTCAATTAAGATTTTTTTCCTAATATGCAATCTAAACCTCCCCTGGCACAACTTGAGGCCATTTCCTCTTGTTCTAACACTTGTTAATTGGGAAAGAGACTGACATAACTTACCTATAACCCTTTTATAACACAAGTACACAAGAAAGTCAAACTCATGCTCAATTTCTTATGCAACTTCCTTTCCTCCTTCTTTACCCTGACCACTGAGGAGCACTGTCCTTTTTCTTTTGGAGATGACTGTATTTTAATGCCACTCTTCTGTATTGTAACAGTGATATTTTTCAGGAATAAACCTTCTTCTTTGTACACATAAATTCACAAATGCCTTGAGGCTAGTCTTTAAATCCAAATAGCTTTATTAGGTACAGACATTGTCTACCTTCTGTACTGGAAAAAAATTTTGGAATAAATATTAAAGTCATTATATCTGTGTTGTTGTAAGGGGCCACTGAAAAGATTGACTTTGATCAGGTTGTCAAGCCTAGTGAAAGAGCTGAGGTGTTGTTCAACAGATAACACAACGGCGCTGTGTCTCTGCTGTGCGAGAGCTCCAGGACTGCCCTGGTAGTGCTGAGCTCGGGGTGACCACGCAGTCACTGATGCTTTGTTTTGCAATAAGACAGCCCATACAGATTTGACAGGTGCTTAGGTCTTACCCCATTTTCACCTTTTGATGCTTAGATGACACACAAAACACTTCGCTCACTTTCAATTAATGTTTCTACAAGCTAACTTTTTGTTAACAGATCTGTAGGAAAAACATCATAAATACTTCTAGAGATAGACATTGATCATATGGCTTGCAGGAAACTGGCTGCTTGGCCAGATTGAAATGCATGAATGATTTGGCAGTTGGATGTTCAGAAAGCAAAAATCACATTGTATGAGTTGAGTGACTTTTCCTGCAACATGAACAATGGATTAGCTTGGGAAACATAAGCAAATTCTAGGACAAAATGTATTTACTCAACCAGTAGCCAAATAATTTGAATATCAAGTACATTTATAAAAGATCAGAGTCTATTCAAGGATAGCTAAAATGGGCTAGTGTGCTGAAGCACGTGGCCAGAGAAAAAAATATTCAATCCTCTATGCTCCATCAAAATTATACAGGTTTCCAAATAGCCTCCACTCTCTTACATGTGTTATTAGTGCTTTGGTAATTTGTATACAGATGTGCAGTCAACAAAACCATGAAGTATCTACATGAACCTGCGTATTCCAGTGCTGCCATTACCCAGACACCTTTCCACTCCCATGCAGAAGTTAAATTTAAGGCTAAAATGGCCTAGCCTGTGAAATAATTTATTTCAAAAATTACTGTGCTGAGCAATGCCTATTCTATTATTTGACAGCATGTAGAGGATTTGTGAGGCAAAAACCATGCTGCTGTTACAGAACCTGGAAGCTGAGAGTCTCCCCAGTACAAGGAAGATGTAGGCTTACTGGAGCATGTCCAGTAAGGGCCACAAAGGTGATGAAGGGACTGGAGCATCCCTCACACAAGAAGAGGTTGAGAGAGGTGGGACGGTTCATCCTTGAGAAGAGAAGGCTCAGCAGGATCTTATCAATGTGTTTAAGTACCTAACAGGAAGGGATTAAAGAGAATGGAGCCAGGCTCTTCTCAGTGGTGCACAGTGACAGGACCAGAGTCAATGGGTACAAACTGAAACACAGGAAATTCTGTTTAAACATAAGAAAAAGACTTTTTTTACTGTAAGGGTAGTTGAACACTGGAACAGGTTCACCAGAGGGCTTGTTGAGTCTCCATCCTTATTGATACTCAGAATCCATCTGGGAACAGTCCTAGGTGTCCTGCTGATCAAGCAGGGCTTGGACTCATTGCTCTCCAGAGGTCCCTCCCACTGGTACCACAGCATCCTTGCTCTACTTGAAGGCCTGGTAGAAGGTATAAAACATTCTTGCTGTTTGCAAAATTTCATGATTCAGTCTCCTTCTCCTCTTCTACCTTGCTCTTCTCATACCCTTAATTTCTTTCTGATGAGTCTTTCTGACCTCTGAACTGCAGTTTTATGAGCCAACTGGCTGAGCTTCACTATGGCTGGACTGGATTATGGCTGGACTGTGTCTTCAGTACCTGGTGTTTTTCACTGGGCTAAAAAAATTGGAAACGTTACAAGGGGACTGAGCTGGACAAGCTAGCATTGGAGTCACTCTGTGTCAGGCTGCCACAGGGAATAACACCACCCTTGTGTCAAACACTTGGGCAAGAACAAATAATCCAACTTTAAACTAGATCACAGTGACATGGATTTACTTAGTCCAATTTTAGGGTAGCTGTTACAACTGCAGTAACAGTAGAGCTCCTTATGTGATTGATGCAATATCTTGTGGGATGGGAGAGATAAGACCAAGGTTCATCTACACAATCAGGTTGGTAAGCTCCTGACTTTGCTGTCCCTCCTGTGTGGCACTACACGCCTCACGATGCTTGAGAACTTCTGCCATAGACAGAGCAGGGTCAGTCTGCAGGGCAGCAAACACCCATGAGATTGGGGTGCAAGGACTTGGGTGACCGCCTCATCTCCCAGCAGGGCTGCCTTCCTTACCAGTCTCATACTGCCACATGCCTCCAAAAAGAGCATGCATGGGCCTCAGGTATTGCTAACCATTCATCTTCACAACTAATGACATTAAAAATAAACAAAACCCTCACACTCTCCTTTTTTTTTTTATCATTATTGCCTTGTGACTTTTAGCCCACACAGTTGTTGCAGCTCTCTTCCTGTGCCAGAGCACCTACAACAAGGGAGGGAATTCCTTCAGTTCCAGGAGGGAACACCTTGTTGTACTAAGGGCTATCCCAATGCCAGTGACATCTCCTTTATTAGAGCAGCTCCTGGTCTTCTGTCTTAAAAAACAAAGGAAGATGAATAATGTGCAAACTTGGTATGCTAAAATCAATCAATTCAATACAATGAATTTTAATCCATGCCTCTTAAATTCCTGAGGAAGAAACCCTTTATCTAAGAACCGGGGCAGAACTGGCGAAGAGAAAAATCAGCAAAATCCCACAAAAAAAAATTAATTTGAGGATTGTGATGTTTCTAGTTGTACACATATATATATATATACAGGTGAAGTTTACTATTCAGTTGTGGTACTAACAGCTTGCTTCATTTTGTGTGACAAGGATAGTATATTGAGCTAGGAAATAGAAATGAAGGGGACTTTCATAAAGATGTCAGCAAGCCCAGTAAATCCTCAGGATCCAGGCAGGACAGGATGCACCGCTGTCCCTGGCAGCCATTCGCCAGGGGTCTGTCACTGATGAGACAGCTCTTGGCCTGGGAGACTTTCCTGCACACACACAAGATGATAACTGGTTGGCTTGGATGGGAAAGAGAGAATTTTCATTAAATCTGCTACCTGGGCAGTCAGCCTGCTGCCTGCTGAAACCTGACATATGCGACAGGCTCAGCCTCACAAGAGGCAGAGAAAGAGGAAATCCAGGGTAAAGTATAACTCATACCACAAGCAGAAAAAAAAAAAAAAAAGAAAAAAAAAAAGGAAAGAGATTACTTAGGTGCAAACTCCTGCTAGGTATTAAGACAGATGGTTTCCCAGGGCCAAGAGCCAATTTTTTTTCAAATACTGGCCAGCAATTACATTAAATCTTATTTATTTATTTACTTAGTCTTCAATTAAAAATACCATAGAAATAAATCTGACAGTACTCAAATTCAGTTTTCTCCAGCCTTATAATTTCATCCACTGGTGGTTTTAATTCCTTTTTGATCTTTGCATTCAGGACAGTGAAGTTTAAAAACTGCTATATCAAATTTTTATGAGGGCTGCTGACATTTTCACTCTGCAACAGCACTCCCAAGACTTGCTGGCATCAAACCCGCTTGGGTGGGCGCGGCACGAGCAAGCCTCGCTCCTCTTTCCCTGCCACATCAGTGATCCTCCTGTGACTAGAAGGTGATGTCATGGTGATTGTAATGACACCATCTGTACACAGATGAGCCCCACACATCTCAGACCAGGGCAAGGGGAAGGGGAAACCAAAGTCTCTGTGCAAGGCAGGGTAGGTGCAGCCCCGTCACGGATTGGGAGCCTACCTGCTGCAGAGACTGCGCTCCCTCCTCAGCACAGACACTTCATGCACCCTGATGGAGGATCAAGCCCTCAGCGAGCTCATGCTACATGAAATTTGATTGCATTTCTGCAACTGCACGGCACCAGACTCTCAGCGCAGGTTCACAGAACAGTTGAGGTTGGAAGGGACCTCTCAGGGTCATCTGGTCCAAAAGGGTTTGTCTGCACTTGTGCAAATATTATTTGTGTTATTACATCCACTCCAAACTGTGTAGGGTATGCTGACACCTTCAAATCTAGCTTTGCTTACTAGATTATTAGGAAAAATTGGGGTATGAAATCTAACCATGTCTGTTTGTTACATTTTTATAAAGTGTGGCCATATGCATTTTGAAGTGATGGTCTGGCACAGCATCATACCCCAGCCAAGTTTTGGAGAAGGTGCGGTAAGGTGATGAGACAAGCAAGCTGACAGCAGAATTGTGCTTGGGGTAATAACACAGAGTATGGGTGAGACTGGCCTGCTCTGTGTGATGGGGTCTCCTACCTATGACACAGGCAGCGCTGAGGACTGTCACAGCCAGTGTAACCTCACCTGAGATGCTGAGGAAAAAAACAGGTAACATCAAGCAAATGCAAGACAGATAACCTATAGGAATGCCAAACTCTGTGATGACAAGAGCAACGCAGACTATGTCGTGGCCATTGGGCAAGGGGCCCAGCAGCAAGCCAGGCACAGAGCTGCCAGGCTTGGAGAACTTCCACCTTCCTCCCCCTCAGCAGCCGACTAGAACTGAACCAGGCGGGGAAGGGCACGGGAAGCACCTCATGGCACTGATGGGATGTGACAGATGTGGTCTGGGAAGAAAAACAATGTATTAGGTAAGCCTTTACCTCAGGGATGGCTCTGAGGTACCAGCAAAGAAAGAAGAGCCTGTATCACATAATTTCTTTTAAAAACAAAAGTGGTGGTTTTTTGTTTTAGTTTGTTGTTTTTGGGGGGTTTTTTGTTTTTTTTTTTTTTTTTTTTTTTTTTTTTTTTTAAGTAAGAAAGGACTGGTTATGTGATCCTTCTGGGTTTTTATTTAAAATCCTTTTCCTCTTCCTCAGTTTTGTGTCATAACATTTCCTCAATGTAAACTGCTCAAGGACTGAATTAGGATAAGTCAGAGAGTTAAATCTGCTAGTTCACATGGTTTGAATAATCTGTTTGTTTAATTTAGTGAAAGTTCTTTTACAACACCCTAAAAGTGTTATTTAAGATAAAAAAGTGATTTTAGCAGTTAGAAACAGGTGACAAGGTGTTAGGGCTTATGAATCAGACTGTAAAGGGTAAAGCAATGAAGCTCCACTGATTTCCATGAAGCCAAAGCCATTTTACACCACCTGAGCATCTGGTCTTTCAGCTTCAACTCACCCTCACTGCCAAATCACTGTTGTGATAATGTCCTTCAATGGAGGACATCCGTTAAGAAAACAACAACAACAACATGATTTTTCTTCCCTTTCTGCTGTTCCAAAGATAATTACAACTAGAGAGTCTCAAGAAAGATTGTCTTTGCTTTCAGTTTTGTACACAGACATTATTTTGCAGTGTCGGACACAAGATTTAATCACAGTTTACATCTCCTTAGATACCACTGCCAGTCACCCCAAAACACAAACACTGAGGGAATTCAGCCCCTTGAGCATCACCACTCAGACTCGTGTGTGTCTTGCCTTCCTTGGCCGGTGTGGGGTTGAGGGGGAGCTCCTCTCCTCGAGGGCAGGTATAGGGGGGCTCCCTGCTTACAGACTGGCTGCCTGGCACTCTGAGTCCAGCTCATGTGCATTTCATGTTCTCTGATAAGGAGGGAGAGGCAGACATCACTTGCTCATTTTGCAGACAGAGTAACTGAAATGCTAGAAAAGGGAGTCACGAAGGGACTAGCCCGCATTCCCAGCTGGAGCACGGGAGCCAATGGAGGAGGCTGCAGAGGAAATCATGGACCTTCAGAATTGCTGCACAGAGAATTTATTAATGCTCTATGAGTCCTGTCTAGAGGTCTGACCACATGTAAGAGTCTCTCTGGGGATTTACTCCATCATTTACTCACAAGAAACTCCCAGATTTGCAGCCTACAGGTGACCCAAACAAGAACATCTTCCCGCCTGGATGCATTTCACCAGAAGTCCCAGTGTCCGAGTAGGGGCAGGACCCAGACATTCCCATGTCTGGCATTCCTGTGATGGTTCACAACTACTCATAAGCCTTTTTTAGGGTCTGCTTTTCAGAGTAGGGTGGAAGCTGTGGATCTATTGTCACTCTTGAGTCTGAATGTGCCATAGCAGAGATCTTCACAATCTGGAGAATGGAAGCTTTTCTTTAGTCTAAACCATGATCAGCTTTAGGTTTAATAAATTTCCTTTTCTAGATAATAAGCTTTACCATAGAAAGGGTAACAGAGCACATAGCAAGGACCTGAACATCCCAGCATGGTGCAAACAAGCCTCAGAGCCTGCAGATTAGCCACACCAATTCCAGCACATTCAGTCGGCATTAACAGTCTTTTCAGTCCACTGCCTGTGCAATAAACCTGGGGTGAGATGAGACTCTGAGGAGTCCCACACTCTTTCCAAGTAACTCAGCCTCATACTTCAAAGGCAGTGATCCTGCTGGCCAGAGATGAGGCAGGCTGCCAGCAGTGCATGGGGAAGGGTTTTGCTGATCATTTCCTGAAGCAGGAGCAATAACTCCAGTCACCAGAGCCGCCTTTCAGCAGCATAAAATTCAAATTGTTTTTAAAGACTGTTTATGGCTGTTAGCAAGTCAGTTGCAAGTAAGCAAATTAGGTTATTAAAAAATTTGCATGAAAGAACGTGCATTGAAACCACATGCAATCGCATAGCTGTCCATTTGCTTAGTTCTCAGACCTGCTGTGTGATGCCTGCCAAGGATCACGTCCTTAGGGTGGCATCCCTGGAGCACCAGTGGGGCTCCACTGCCCACCCCAGCCCTCCACACCATCGTACTGTGGGTACCGGTCCCTCCAGGGAAAGATGCCCGTGTTTTTCACAGATCTCCCAACTCAACCCAGCAGTTCCTGGCTGTAGTTCCCAAATATGGCTTGGAAATGCAAACGGGAACAGGACCAAAATCCTCATCCACAGAGAGAGATCGTTGGCAGAACAGTTTGGGGTATCGATCCGGCAGGCAGCTCCAGCACCGAATCGAGCTGTGGGGTCAGGACTGCCTTCACAAAACGCTGCGGTTTGCAGTGAATAGCCTGGCACTTGGTGCAAAGCTCATCCAACGAAGAGGAAAAAGCTTCGCATTTCACGGGGTTTGGATTACATCCCCCACTTTTAATACAAAATAATGTTCTCTTGACTGACTTTTCTTGACATTATTAAAAAAAACCCACAAACACCCAGTAAAAGAACTGTTACTTGAACCTACAAAGTAAGTCCCCCAAATCTATTATCTGCTACAAGGCAGGTGTTTTAACTGTACGGGGATTTAAAAATTAGAGTCTTGCTAAAAACTAATTCGATTCAATGGGAAGCTCTTTAATTTAACACACAAATTGATTTGGTTTCGTTGATCAGTAGTGATAAAAATAGAAAGACATGCTTTTAAGTAATTAAAGAAATATTTGACTGGAATAAAATGTTGACTACAAATGCCTTCTGAATGAGTATACCTTTGACTTCAGTTTTCTGAGAAGGCACTTGGAGCTGACAGTGATCTGGACCAGTTTTCTAATGTTGGGGTTCCTTGGCTGGTTGGTTGGTTGCTCTCCTGCTACAGACTACAGAAGTCAGGTGCTACATTTGAGAGTAACCATTTGACTTCAGGATATGGCATTTAAACTGGTGCCATAATTTTTCAACTGTACCTACTTGCTTGTTCAAATCCTTTTTCAGAAGAAATTCAATGCTCTAAATATTGTAAAATACTAAACAGAGTTACATAGTGGTTTACACTATAATAATGAAAATTTGACTTTATTGAGTGGTTCTTCATCTCTGCAAAAAGTAAAGCATGACTTCTTTGCTCAGTACTTCTTGCTCTAATCTGAGAGGTAACTCAGGGCGATTATTATGAGAGGGAAATTAATAAATTTCCTAAGAAAAAGTGGTTCAGGCAACATCCAAAAAGGTGGCATCTGGCCTATCAGGGCGAAAAGACTTCAGTGGAAATCAAAGCAAAGATGCTGAATGCTTTTGTTTTTTAAGTTAATGAGCTTGGAGACCTGGAGCACTCTCTGACAGGCACTTGCATCATTTCCACTGAAGAATTTATCAGAAAATATTAATAAAAACAATTCAGTAATACTTTCCAAGTGATTTTTTTTTATTTTTATACCCACAAAGACAAACTTGTAACAGATTCTTATGTTCAAATGATAGAGTATAGTGGATTTTTCTGATGCAATTGTATGTCATTCATATAGGGTCAGTTTTATTATTTTATTATAGTAGTTTCTGTGATTCTGTATATATTGGAATTACATCAAGGGCTTGGTTTTGAAATAGCCTGAAAAAGCTCTATAGAAGAAATAACTTGCACAAGGCCCCTGTATTTTTAATGTGTTACAATTCTCAAGGGACATTTTGTTGTATGGAGTAAATGTCTAAGCATCACTATTGCAGTGGGAAACCGAGTGACAGAGTTTGAGCATGGGCTGAGTGTGGAACTGGGAAGCAGGACTGACTTCCAGCATTGTCCTCCTGCTTGTGCCACTGACCTGCAGGGTCATATTCTGCCAGATTTTCTGTAGCACTTAGCATCCTCAAGGTACTTAACATGTAGGATGCTTGACCACCTCTCAGACTTTGCTCCTCAGAGCTTGATGGTTTCAGAAGTGATGAGGACTCTCAGCTTTGGCTGAAGTCAGTGAGTGTCAGGGTATCTTGCAGCATGTATGCCCAAACAGCTACGTTAAAATGGAAAACCCCCTGGGAGGCCTGATACAAGTCACATTTACTTCTATGTAGTTGGAGGCCATTCCCATCACCAGCTTCCAGCAGTGATTTCCTTTCACTAACTATCTCGGGGTGGGTACAACCCTGTCTTATTGTCATTAGCATTTTACACGCAGGTGGACAGGTTGAGTTTGCTATGCAAGGTAAGAATATTTTCTATTTTTATTGTCCAGTAAAGACAGCCTAAGAGTTAGAACATTACATTTGTGCTTAATGTTTACAAGGTGCCCTGCAACTCTGGAATTGCAACCATATGCTGTGCAGGAGGAAAATATTGTCATAACCACTGAGAGCACAGGGTGATTGCTCTTTTTCACACCACCCATATTTTATTAATTGTTCTCTATAGTAAATCATTCATAAATAGAACCATTGTGCAGTTAATGTAGTCTCTGAATGAAATGTTAGTTCATGCTAGACACCTTTACTAAGAAAGAAATAGAAATAACATTGGTGAATCTTCTAATTGAAGAAGAAAACTGCATAAAGATCGAAGACTGTGCCAAGAAAGTCTTTGCCTGCATGAATGCAAATACTTTAATTTGCATAACAAAGACTCTCCTCCCCTTCCAAACTGCTACTTCTTTCTGCTTTGTGAAACCAGGAGAAATAACATGACATTCACTATTCATTCCATGCACTCTCCATGTTGCAATGTGGAAAAAGAGGCTGGACCCATGCAGGCAGTGCCATGAGTATGTTTTGCAAAACACGGAACATTAAATTCTCATCAAAATATGTGTATTCAATACTTTGCCCCTATGGAGAGCAGGACTGCACTCTGTGTTTACTTTGTACGGCAGATCGTCCCTTTGCTACACCAAGTTTTGAAAGCCTGACTCTAAAATACATTGCAGAGGGTCGATTGCTTATTCAGTATAAAATTCTGCATGGTAATAAGATGTCCCTTAGATGCAACCACTGTGCTGTGGTTGACACAGCAGAAATAGCGCAGAAACAAAGGAAGGAGTGTGACTCACCAAAATCCACAATAAAGTGAGTCTCCAGTCTGAACCACAGGTTGCGTGTTGATACTGACTTTTTGGGGGAGAACGAGCGAAACCCCACTGAGACCTGCAGGGTAAACCATCCCACCCGACACAAGAGCCTGCCGGGGATGGTGCCGGGGCCGGGGCAGGGCAGCTCCCCGGCTGCCCGCTGGCTAAGCACACAAGCCCATCAGATCTGCTGCCTCCCCAGACGGTGCCAGCGCTGTGGCAGGGGCTCTCTAAACCAGGTGGATTTCTTTAGTCCAGAAGTACGTGTCACTTTTGACTCACACGGGCCAGCTGCCCTGTCTACTTGCTGTAGACTCTGACTGGACTGGAAAACCTCAGGCACGCAAGCGCCAAGCTCTGTTCTGAATTGCATGGTGAAAACTAAATTAACTCCAGTGGAGACAAAGTTTTACACAGAGTAAATAAGCAGGCATTAGTCTTTTTTCCCTTTACCACTGACTTCTTACATTCATTCTAGCCAAATCTCTCCCGTGTTTTTGGCAGGATCCTCACTCTCTGATCAGACAGAGCTCCTGATAAAGACAAGATGGATCCTGCTAAAGACAAGGAGGGATTTGCTCAGAACAGGATGTTTTTTATTTTGATCAAGTGGCAACTGGTAAGAGAAGAAAACAACAGATATAAGGACCAATTTTTAAAAAACTTCTACTTGCCCTGCAGATCTGTACCCAAAAAATATTTGAGATATTGAACTACAACAATTACCCACCTATTTGCTTTCTGATACTGATAATTCAGCAGGTTGGGACTGCAGAAACTTCTTATCATGGGGCACAGAGACACTGTGCCAGATTCTGATCTCAGCTGCACGTGGTGTAATTTACCTTATGTTCATATTTCACTAGAATAACTGAGATGGAAACGTGCTTCATCCTTCCCATCTTTTTGCCTTTGGAGTTGAAGCAAAAGGAAGCTTTCCTTCAAAATGTAGGAACAGTGAAGTGATTAACAAAAGCTAAATAGGGCAGTTTCAGGCTGAACAATGTATGATTCATAACGACTTGTTCAGACATATTCCTAAGTCATATACATTATGGCAATTTAATTATGTAATAGAAGGGATCATGTACTGTTGCATGCCCACAGTTCCCACTCATCCGACTAAATGCAGATGGGCTCACACTACACTGAAAGTAACACACAAAAGGGAAGGAGAGAGAAAAGTGGTGCTGGAATTTAAGAAAAAAAACTACATAGCAAAAATAATATCCAAATGGCAAGTTTTGCATACCACAAAGTATTCATTTGTTCAACTCTAGCAAAAGACTGGGCAGAAGAGCGTCCCAGCAACAAGCCAAGGCAATCCCAGCGTAGGATTAATGCCATTAGATGGAAGGGAAATGTCACAGCATGCATAAGAAATCTGAAGACTTCAGACAAGCAAGTACCACTGCTCTGGAGTGAATGTGGGTGTTTCTATTATAAAGCTAGATGTGGAATTTCACAGCCTTTCCAGTACATTTCTCCACTTAAATCAGAGGTTTAAAGGCTAGCAAGTGTTGCTTCAGCTTCTTTAGCATTCTGATAAAATCTAGCAGGTGATTTCTGAACAGTTTGAGGAGGGTGCAGATATTTTGTAGACCACTCGCAACCTGAGACTGCATCTTCCATGAGCCCATGACACTACTTCATTGAAAGAGACACTGTCTTCAAAAAAATCCTTTATTAATAAAAAAAAATTATTTATGTGCTGGAAGATTTATGACTATGGGAACATGCGTCCTCACAAATTTGTGTCATATCACTCTTGAAACTAGTGGTGGCAAACGGCAGCTGAATATGAGGGACTCAATGGTGGCAGTGCTCACAAAGATAAATTACTGTTCACAGTGATGGGAAACTTCTGAAAACTCATTCAGCCCCATGAGGTGCCAAAAGTGACATCCTTCTTTTGATTGACCTTCATATCACAGAACAGCATCAGGACCATTTCCCACAGCCATAAGTCCTGGTGAAGACCATCTCTTTATGAGAACTTGAGGCTGCGGTTCTGTGATTGTCAACATCAGATTTTTGCAGTAAGAGATAAACCGCTGGTATGTATATAATCTAGATCTGACACCAACATGTAATTACATTTATATAGAATTAGTAGGATCAGATAACGCCAAGTTTATTCTCGCTTTATAACTTTATGCCTGATTTTGTCAGCTCCAGGAGAGCAGATAAGATTGGTCGCGAGGCCCGTGGCATGCTCAGTGTTCCCTGGGACAGGGGCATCACCCCGCAGATCCTGCTGCTGGGGCCACATCCTGCCAGGGAGGATTGCTCCCAGACAGAGGAGAAGAGGGCTGGGACAATATAAAATACACATCTCTTTTATAAAATACATCATGTAATATAAAACGTACATTTAAAAAATAAATAAAAGTTAACGCTTCCGTGGTCTGCCTGAGCACCTGGGCATGCTCCCCAGGTGTGTGCTCTCTATGCCAACTCTATCAGGGCTATAAGCATGCTGCTGCACTGGATGAAAACCTGCGTGTTCTGAGTGAACAGCACTTGAGTCAGGGGCAACATCATTAAAAAAAATATATATATAGGGCACATAGTGCAAATGGCCTCTGAGCAAACAGAGCAGGCACAGCCTCCATCAAGCCTCGCTTCGTCAGATTTGGCTGCTTCCCAACGAGGAGGAGCAGGAGGAGCGAGAGCTTGCTTGCTGGCCAGACACCTCGCTCTGGCCATCCAGATGTGCAGGGGGACGCAGTGGGGTGCAGAGGGATGCAGGCATAGGCAGGAGGAGGCAGGTGCTTACAGGAAGCAGAGGCAGCATGGGCACCCCCAAGGGAAAAGGGACGCGCTGCTGGCACCGAGCAATGTGACATGTGGAGCTGCCACTGGCCAAAGCTTGCTCCTAGTGCGTTGTGGGAGCTTACACCCTGCAGAGAGGACCAATTGCACAGGGGAGATGCTCACACACAGTGTAGGAAGGAAACCTTGATTTACTGATCTGTGCCCCCATTAACCACCAGAGCCAGGCTGTGACATTTGCCCACAGGGTGTACAGGGAAGAAAGCATAAGGAAAGCCTGAAGAAACTGGGTTAATAAATTTAATGAAGTACGGGAAAGCACAGTAAACTCCTGCAGGAGTGAGGTCTGGAAGGAGGAACAGCCCCCGTGATCACCTGCACTGTCTCTGGATCCCCACCCCTACGGGGGAGAGCAGCCGCCGCCACCACCCCAGCCTGTGGGCAAGCCATTAGCAGCATTACCTCATCCCACGAGAGTGACTCAGATCGGCAGTATCACCTCTGCATGCCAAACGTATCAGGTCAATAAAATTATTTCAAAGTACTGAGGAAGCGGGACTAGTATGTAAGAATCCCTCAGGGGGAAAGGAATGGACACAAACTGTAGGGAAAGACACATTATTGTACATTCCTGTACATCATCCATCCATGCAGTATCACGCAGAGGTGATCGGCATCCATCAGCTGTGCTGCTCTTCCTTCTGTCCAGGAAGAGTGCAGCATATTCATGCTTCAGGTGTGTATCTTCACCATCATCCCTGCTGTGCACTTTTATCAGTGAAGACAGGGTCAAAGAAGTTCATCTGAGCTTGGAGAAGAAAGGGACATACTCCCAGGGACTTGTAGAGCTGGTTGCACAATGCTGAGCTAGTCCCTGAAAAATTGTAGCTAAAGAAAGAGTCCACATTGCATCATAAATATTCATCATTGCATTTAGAGATCAGCTCTCATGCAACAAGACCTTTGGGCTCTATTTGCAGAGTTATGGGGTTTTAAGCAGGCTGGAGGCTGAGAAAGAGGAGCAAGTCTGATCACAGAAACCATTCTGGTCTGGATGCAAGCTGGAATGGCATCTTCTTGTATGGGAAACTGCTCTGTAATCATCACATAAAAAGTGTGAAGCTGTGCTTTGGGAGTGATGCAAGGAATACGCTTCAGCTTGCCTCATATTCTATGGCTTCAGGTGAGAGAAAGCTGTGTCAGGAGAGAGGCAAAACCCAAGCCTGATCCCACCCAGACTTTATATGTCAGCTCCCCTCTGAGTTGTGAGGTGTGTGATGGCACCGTTTCTAAGTTGGAGTTGTCCCCATGCAGGTACCGTGTGTTGTCCTCCACCAAAGAAAGCAGAAAAGCAGAAGGGGATTTTGGTGCACTTTCTTATAGAGAAAGTGGGGTTCAGGTTTTAACATTTTTTACGTGTATTAAGGCACTGGTCAAAACTGACTCAGTGACAGTATAATTTAACACACATTTCCTTAAAAAAAAAAAATAATGCAGCTCTCTTGTTCAGTGACGGGCATCATCTTATCTCTGATTTAAACCTACCAGAACCGTAGGATACAGAAGGCAGATTTCTGACCTCAGATTTCAGCTGTTGAAACTTCAAATAACCAAGTTAGGAGGCAGAAGTTATTTCTTTGTTCATCTTTACTCACAGTGTTTTCAGCAGCTTTAAAAGACATTTTGCACTTCTTTCTAGACTAGGTTTTCAAAGGTTTGCATACACTAAAGCATAACCACAGGATTTAATCTGTTTGACGGAATAAAATCAGGATTGTGTGTATTTAATAATCACTTGAAGAGTACACATTTTATTTCAGTTTGCCTTTAAACAGACTAAAAAGGCATCAACTCACCTGAAATGCAAGCACTGCCAGCAGCAAACAGCGGGCTCTCCTGACTGCTCTGTCCCCAGGGCAGGTCACAGCCGACAGCACAGCGCACGGTGTCCTGCCCGCCGGGGGAGATTTGCTGAAGAACAGCCCTTCTGGCACCAAGACTGCTGAATACAGTATTTGACAATATGGCATCTTTTTTGCCAGTCAGATTGATAAATGGGAGGATCGTTCTGGTTTCTAAGGAGTAGCAGGTCATGACAAACAACCAGGAGAAATGGCTCCGGGGCTAAAAATCGGTCCCTATTACCAGCTCAAGCTCAGCCTTCATGCAGAGACTTGAGCAAGTTTCTGTACGTACAGTGACATCTTATAGAAATTAGAGCTGATAAAACAAACCTGTCTCATAGGGGGAGATTTACTGTATTCATTAATACTCTTAGAAGACAACCATTGCTTGACAGAGTGAGCCCATGGTTGGGAACCGAGACAGAGGTAACCCCTGGAGAACTGCTCTGCAGACTCTGGGCAAAAACCTGTCCTGCTCTAACTCTCTCTGATTTCTGCATTGGCATCAGTGGGGTCAGAATTTCATTTTTTTGTACAAATCACAAATTAAAAAGGAATGTAAAACTGGGGACAGTAATGTTTACTGGGCACTGTCCAATTTGATGTCTGAGGGACATGATTACACCAGCAACATCTGGCTTTGCCCAGCCCGGGTACAGCAGCAGAAAGAACCTTCCTGTTAAAATGTCAGAATTGAAGTTTTCTGTTTGGATGGCTCATTAGCAGCAGACTCTCAACAGAAGTTTAAAAAGGCTGCAAGAAGGATTAACACTGCCTTCAACGTGACACTAACCATGGATAAGGGAAATTACACCACTATAAAGGAAGGTGTGAATTTAATTAATCATGCTGGCAACATAATTCCCCATGTAATCATTTCTCTTCCAATATGAACCATGGCCATTTTCAATACAGCGGATGTTTCTTAAGAGGTAGTTTAAATTAAGCTGAAAAAAAAGTCACTCTTTATCCTGTAATAAGAGGATTCACATGTGAGATTACACAGCATAACTGCAGTAATATATCTATAATTACAGTGGTCTGACTTCCCATACAGATGAGTCCTGACTCTGTTAGAGTTATTGATTTGTGTTGCTGCGTGTGAGAGGGCAACAAGCCCATTGTATCTGAACTATTCTCTCTGCATATCCAAGAAGGAGGACAAGAGTTTTTGGTAAAGAAGCAAGAACAAAAATTTCCATTCTCCCCTTTTCACTTCACAGCTTCCAACAAAATTATTCGATGTCAAACCACTTACTCTGTAGGACTGTAATCCTCCCAAAATACCCAAAGAAATACAGAAACAGATTGGGTTTTATTTCTCATTTTTTCAGGCACTAATGAAGTCATTTTAGATACTAAACCACAGGAGAAGAGAGAACATGTCCTCGCCCATTCCTCCTGCAGCCAAAGGTTAGAAGAGCTGGCACTGTTGGCTGAGCCTGGTTTCATGACATCTCTGACAGCTTATTTTCAATCCCTGATTCAGCTGTCCCTGATCACAGGTACATTGCATCACACCTACAAACTCACCAGCAACTTATCAGACTACAGAGAGAATACTGTATTCCTATATACTATACTCTATATGTAAATAGCATAACATATGTCATATGTAAACGTCTAAGGACAGCCCAAACTACCATTAACTTCCATATAGACATATCAAATACAGGCACAATGAAGTCAATGTATAAAACACAATTTACCCAAAATGAGGATCTAACCCCAAATGTTTGTGAAGCCTTTGTTAGGACCAGATTTCATTCCACATGCAGGGGACGGTCCATATGGCAACTTTTAATTCTTTGCATAAAAATTTGGCCAGGATATTAATATTAACAGCACAACTTCTGCAAAATAGTGCCATGCACAATCTTTAAAGTTTGTGGACTCTAGTCTTTCATCAAGCTGCTGATATAAAAGTCAATTTATGAACTAGTTTCACTACTCTTCTGATCAGGGTCACGGCCAAGTAAATGTAATGACTTGGGCTGAGAGACATTTTTTCTTGGCATAAGAGTATCATGTTTTCCCTCAAGCAACACTTTTTACCTAAGCTATCTTAAGTAAATAGTGCATGAAACCAGGAGTGTCTGTTAAAACACTTTCTCTGATGAAATATTTAATACACTTGTTAATTAACAACTTATCTACTTAAAATAAAAAAAGATGTTCTCTTCACAATGAAAATGAGAAAAGGAAAATGAAGGATGTCAGAAAGTTTTATGAATGGAAGACACCTCAGTCTTAAGATATTTAAGAACAGAGCTTCCACTTTCTGTGTGAGATGGAAATGCCAAGACAAGGACTGTACCCTGGCAATGCAGGATGCTGTCTTTGGAGAAAAGCTTTTCTACCTGCCCAGCCTTACACAGCACGTGGGTCACACAGAGTGTCTATGGAGGGCAAGAGGCAACAGGCAAAACATGGGCCAACTGAGATGCCAAGGAATTGTACTTCCACAGTCATCGTACAGGTGCTCCACAACATAGACAGAGACATGAACACTAAATGGCCATGACGATGCCCTGTCCTGGAGTAGAAAACACTATTAAAGGGAGGTGAGATCCTAGGGCAAAAGGACAGAAGGACTGAAACTCAACAGCAAAACACTTTTGGACCCAGGAAGAAGATCCAGGATGATCTGCATGTTGTGTGGATCACCTGGGCCATGTTAGTATATGAGGACACAGGCAAACCCAGACAGAACCATGGGAGATGAGCATTGGTGTTGTGACTTACTGAGGGGTGAATCTTGAGAATAAGGAGAATCTTGAGAAGTTTCTTTCTCCTTCATTGATCCTCTCAGGTGTCTCCTGGAGAGGTTATTCCTCCTTTTCTTGTTCGAGGGGGTACATTCCTGAAAGGAAAGGGCTAGCTGCACCTGCGGTGGTGGCAGGAAGGAGCACCAGCCATGGCAGGCTCTCCTTGTTGCATAGGTGAGCATACACTGTGCACAGAGGTGCTTTGGGGTCAGGCCAGGGCACAGACACCTTGGTCTACTTGCTTTGCACACACAGTTGTGTCAGTGACACAAAGCAGGTCTGCAACTTGAGCTGGTCCACTGCTAAGGACCTCCCTCTAGGGCCTCCTCCGAGCAGAGGATCCACAGCAGACAGGGATGGCTCTGATACATTTGTATGATTTTTGAACTGAAGACTAATGACAGTGAGCAATAAATGAGAATTTGGTCCTGTCATGCCTGCTGGTTCACAGACACTGTCCTCCATGCTGGAGTCTCAGCCAGGGTGCTCAGTGGGTAGAGGGGCTCATGTCTCTCCTCTTCTGGGGGTTTGTCAAAGCCCACAGTAAGCTCTGACCAGCTACAACTACTTCAGTTCTCCCAGAAAAGAGTTTGCTTTCTGCCAGTCTATTGCTATGAATCTGCAACTTCCTCCCAAGAATCCTTTTTTATTCATCCCCACCAAAAATCAAAGTGACACATGGACAAGGCATAACCCCCCAAGGCACACACACACTTCTCCCACCATATTCCCTTACCTACATGTATCCTCTCTGTTCCCAGCCCAGGCAAGTCCTGTTTGCTCATCCTCAGGGGTCGTAGGATCAGCCAGCATCGCGCACAGCCAGCTGCCTCCGTACCTGTCTCTAGTTTTCCTCCAACACATCCTGGCAGTCCCCAGCTCCCTCCCTTGCTGCAGGGCTCCTACACTTGCCCCTCTCTCCCCAGCCTTCCCAAAGCAGCCTCCCAGGAGGGAGCTGGAGCTCAGTGATCCATCTTCATCCCCCGCAGCCTGGTTATCCATTTCTATCCAGGGGAATGGTTTTTATCCAAGCCATTGTTTTCTCTTTCCTGATTAGCTTCTTTAGTAACTCTCAGTACTGCCTCCTTTAACTCTGCATTTCCAGTTAGCAACACAGAAGTGAGATGGGAAAGTGACTTGAAAGTGATAATCATTTAAAAAAAAACTACAGACATTTTGGGTGCTTTTCCCCTGTTCGAAAAACTACACAGAAATTGGTGTGCATAAAAACACAGGGATCTCCTGCTTCGGGGGGGAGTGACAGAGGCTCCAGCGCTGAGTCAGGCTGGCAGGCAGGTTGCTGGGGAAGGCAGCTTCCTCTGAGGTTTGGGCTCCCATATGTTTTCTGAATAATTGGACATGCTGAATCCCACAAAGGGGTTAAGTTCAAACCTTAAGTCAGTAGGCTCCAGTGGGAATGAGTCGCAGGGTGTTTCACCATCCCTGTGCTCCTCCCTTGCAGCAAACTGGCAGACTGTTCAGGTTTTTCCCTACAAACTGCCAAACCACTATTAAGCCTTAAACTCATGCCGCTGGAGAGAGGAAACTATTTATATAATAAAAAATTGAAGGAGTTTGCTGGACATAGTCCATATTTGGTGACTTCAACAAGTTATGTAAGGGCAGGTTTCAAACCACCACCTTTGGAGAATCCTTCTGAGGCTTTTCCCAGTTTTTCCTGCTGTTTTCCTCGCCTCTGCTGATTAGAGCTGGGCACCATTCCGCAAGAATATTTTAACTGGTATATTTTTTATATTTTATTTAGGTGAGGGTTCTATTGCTGTGGACTGGCCTGGCCTGAGCATCTCTCTCAGAGCCTCGCTGCAGGTGATGGGATCCAGCAGTCTCCAGAAGTCAAGGTGTAGGATTCCCCTTTAGTCTCCTCATAAACCTGACAGCTTGGCAATGATCCTGGAAGGGATGGAAGATGTTTCCTTCCTTCAAATTGCTTAGCATTTATCAAAAGTAAGTTCTGAACAAATTCTTTGGTGTAAAAATCACTGCAACTTAACTTGACCTATTGTTAACAAAAAAGTTCTATTAAAAAATATTTCATGGTTTGCCTAACAAATGCAGGGTGAATATTATAGTTAAATACGTAAATTGAAACTCATAACTGAGCTGCCAGAAGCCCAGGACTCATGGATGCTCAGCACTTCAGAAAGCACTTGTCCTCAAAATTGAGATGCAGCTACATTGATAAAATATTGACCT
The DNA here is from genome assembly GCF_018691265.1 of Tyto alba. Lineage (NCBI taxonomy): Eukaryota > Metazoa > Chordata > Aves > Strigiformes > Tytonidae > Tyto > Tyto alba. Next base: position 34,104,834 of record NW_024881316.1, on the reverse strand, counting down.
TTTCAGTAACACAACTTTGAACATGGAGACCAACCTAAGGACACGGTTTATAATCCAGAAGAACAGAGACCTGCCGTCCCGTTGAAAACTGCTTCTGCAAACTTTTGAGAACCGCTCACAAGACAATATCATCCCCAGCCACCGAAGCCGAAGCGCTTTAAGGGCTCGTGCAGGATCTCCATGAAGCGAAACTCTAGTTTGCAGCTGGTGGGAAACAATCTACATTATTAATAGGGGAGCGTATCCATATCAGCATGCAGCGCTGCTTTCAACTCGTCAGGAAGAAGAATTGATTTTCTTATTTCAAGACATATCGCAGCAATACATGACCTTTGGATCAGACACAAGGCTTGGTGGGGTCTTCAAAAGTGTTGCATTGCTTTTTTACATCTCAGTATCCAGGAGCTCACATGAGTTAACAAATGCTGAAGCTTTTTACAAGATATAGCAGCATCCTAGGGATGATTTTGGCATCTGTGCCTACCTCAGGTCCGTGTGGCATGTTAGAAAGCAGTTTCTCAGGTCACATGGAAGGTGTGTCTTATTTCCTCTGGTTAACGGAGACAGGGAAGTACCCCCTGGGGACTGTGTTTTAGTTGTAATATTTCCTTTATTGTAAACAAGTTGTGCCCTAGGAAAGGACCTGCTAAAAGGATCTGGAGGGTGAAATATGCTCTGCTTGTGGTTTGGCTTGGCTTGGCTTTCCCTACTGGTGTCAGAGTTCACCAGCCAGTGCACCTGAGTAAATGGCCAGCTCCCACAGCACTTAATGATGCTTTTGAGGTATTTAACAAGAAATTAAGAGTCTAAACTGCATGATGACTGTTAACACAATCTCCATTTTTTTCATAAACTGAGGCAGTTGCAACATAACTTTAGATCTGTGGGTGAAAGCTGAACTTCTAAACTTGAAAAGGAGCTAAGCAGTGTTCCAGGCCTAAGGCTTATCCAGTGCTTAAGGTTTTCTAATGATTTCAGTTAAAATTATGAGTTACAATCTAGTCCTTGGCTTGTAATTTAAATATTTTAAATATCTGTCACACAGAAATCTCAAACATTTAAATACTGTGTGAGCATACACCAAAAAACAGTCAAGGAAGTAGACTTTAAACTAAAGCAAGATGCTGCATCAAGTGCAAAAGGAAAAAAATTAAACGAAGTGTTGGAATACAATGTAGAAGTTTAGTATTCAGTTTTAACAAGCTCTGAAGCAGTGTTTGAAGCAGAGATTAAATCTAATTCACGAATCAGAGAAAGCTTGAAAAAATCCATGAGAGAAACATGATACTTCTTTGGGCTGGAGGTTATTAGCAGCACATAAGTGACATCTGGGAAGTGGAAGATGATGAGAGCAGGGGCTGTGTCCAACAGCCTCCTGTATCTGCAGCTATATAGGGTGAGCAAAGCTCCCCTGTGTGCACAAATTAAGTGCTGTATTATGCTCCAAACACTTCTTCATTAGAAAGATCCTAATGTACTCCCCAGCCTCTGCAACTCTGGAAAGGGCTGACATGGAGGCACAGAAGGGATTAAATAAATAAATACATCAGTAACCGCATACCTACAGGGATATTCCCTCTGATGCGCCAAGTAGAGTCACAATGACAAAGTGATAGGAGCTTCGTGAACATACTATGGGCAGGGTATCACTGCATGTTGCACAGCAATGCTTGAAACACACGTGACTCCACCTCACATTATTGCCTTTAAATTGCTTATAGTCTCTTAACAGCTAACTGGCACATCTGGGTGAGGCAGGCACACGTTCATCACCAGACTATGAGTTTTAACATGAGCTCAGCAGAATGTGGACAGAAGGAAAATCACCAGGTTACTCTGTGGCGAGGGCACCACAAATTAGTGTGCAAATTCTGTTACCAGGATTATAATGCCTTTAGCAGGCATGATGTACGTCCTTGAAATGCTTTGACAGAGATTAGATTTCAGCTATAAATTCCAGATTGCTTGATGTCCTTAATTTTTCTATTCAATTAGGTTGATACAAAGGGCTGTGAGGCTTTGGTTTCACTTTGCTTTCTTTGAACAGGAAAAAAAGCAACATTCCCAGCTTTATTTTCTCTAACACTGAGATGCAGTGTTGTGGCCACATTCCTCCTTTCAACTCAGAAGCTGGTTTGGAGCAGGTTGGTGTGGTTTCACAAGCTGTCCTTTGCTGGGCTTTACAAAGGAAGTGTATACTTTGTACAAATTCTTCAAAGGACAAATGCTTGGAGAAAGCAAACATCATTCAGAACAGATCCATTCTGGCAGATGTATACTTGCATTACCACAGGAACTAAACTACTCCCAAATACTTGGCAATGAAAGCTTGCAACTGAAATGGGAGTGAGCCCATTACTGTATATACAAGGTATACTGCCTGTAGTGTACCCTGAAATGTGTGTCACTTCCTCCAGGAAGTGTGCTAGAAAGCTTCTGGCCAGATTTGGGCGAACATAAATGGTAAAGTTCACATGGGAAGGTAGATAATATGATGTCCTGAGTTCAGGGACCAAATCTAGTTGAAAAGGACCATACTTGGACAGAAGATATTTGTCCCCAACGCTCCCTCTTCTTTGCAGACACGGATCCCTAGTCCTTCAGTGGAAAGAGATGCTCCCCAAGGCACACTCCCCCTTCTCCTGCAGGTGAACATTCACTAAGGCTCATTCCTGCACCTCAGGCCCAAGGCTTTGCAGGAGGCTCATGGTCCAGCTGGTTCTCACTCCAGACCCAGTCCCAACTGCAAAAGAATGCAAAGAATGTGGGGAAATGGAACAAAAGTTATCTCCTACAGTAAGGGATGAGCCAGGAGAGGGCCTCTTGTCTTTTCCTTTCCATGCCTAACTCCAGCTGAATGGATGTCAGAGGGATAGGAGTTATGTATAAGTGCATTTCACAAACTTGCTCTGAGTTTAATAACCTTGAGATGAACACTCAATACACAGTAAACAATAATAACTGTGTCCAGCTGGGAATGTCAATTCCTTCTCCAGCATACTTGTGGCTTAAGCTTAAGCAGCTCTGGTACAACAGTGGAACTATAGCTTAAACACCAATACAGGAATGAAAGAGGGAAATACTGCACATTCAGAGGTGGCTCAAGCCAAGGAGGCACAAGCTTTTCCACCTCGCTTTTCAGCCTTCTGAACTGAGAGAGATCAATGCCACTGAAGGAAGGATGTCATCCTTCTCTTCACCGAGGATCCTTGTAGGAGAGCTAATAAACTAGTGTTAACTAGGCTTGCTCCTACAACTAACGTTACTTATTGCAAACTGGCAAAGATTTAAACCTGGTTTGGAGACAGATTCAGCAAACTGTACCTTCCAGAATAACAGTAGGTGCACCCTTCTTCTGAAAATATCCCACATACTTCTGCATCTCAAATTATTTTGCCAGCTACCCATTTTTTGCTGCAGCCATTACCTGCCTTCTTGCATTCTCGCAAACAGCCCAGTGCTGCTCTTCAGTATTCTAGATGGTGGCAAGTTGATTTACCATCACAGTCCTGTACTGAAATCTGGAGCTGATGACCTATTGCGAAGACTGCCTCTTGGCCACATCACTAGCAAGTGCTTAGTGCAGAAAAAAAGGCAGATGAGGGATACAGTGCTAGTTAGGAGACTCACTGTGATAAAAATAAAGGACATAGAGCTAGGCTGAAAGAATGGTACCAGGACATCAAGAAAAGGTAACATGGACTAATACTGTACAGTATTACTGAAGACCTAATTGCTCTGGTTCTCTCTGAATCCCAGCTGGAGCATTGCTCTGCCTCATAGACTGAGGAAGGGACCATTCCAAAGGATATCAGATGATACATTACACTACACATGTCCAGAGACAATAAAAAAACCTTTCTTCAAAACAAATAAGATTGCACACACAAGAAATCTGCTCCATCCCCCCAGAATGACCTTCCACATCCATTATAGAATCATAGAATCATTTAGATGGGAAAAGACCTTTAAGATCATTGAGTCCAACCATTAACATACCACTGCCAAGTCCACCACTAAACCATGTCCCTAAATGCCACATCTACAAGTCTTTTAAATACCTCCAGGGATGGTGACTCAACCACTTCCCTGGGCAGCCTGTTCCAATTCTTGACAACACTTTCGGTGAAGAATTTTTTTTCTAATATCCAATCTAAACCTCTACTGGTGCAACTTGAGGCTGTTTCCTCTTGTCCTATCACTGGCTACTTGGGAAAAGAGAATTACACCCACCTTGCTACAACCTCCTTTCAGGTGACTGTAGAGAGAGATAAGATCTCTCTCAAGCCTCATTTTCTCCAGGCTAAACAATCCCAGTTCCCTCAGCTGCTCCTCATAAGAATTGTGCTCTAGACCCTTCACCAGCTTTGCTGCCTTTGTGCACGCTCCAGCACCTCAGTGTCTTTCTTGCAGTGAGGGGCCCAAAACTGAACACAGTATTTGAGGTGCAGCCTCACCAGTGCTGAGTACAGAGGGACAATCCCTTTCCTGGTGCTGCTGGTCACACTGTTTCTGATACAAGCCAGGATGCTGTTGGCCACCTTGGCCACCTAACCACTCTGCTGGCTCATGTCCAGCTGGCTGTTGACCAACACCCCCAGGTCCTTTTTGGACATGCAGCTTTCCAGCCACTCTTCCCCAAGCCTGTAGTGTTACATGGGGTTGTTGTGACCCAAGTGCAGGACCCAGCACTCAGCCCTGTTGAACCTCATACAAATGGCCTCGGCCCATCGATCCAGCCTGTCCAGATCCCTCCGTAGAGCCTTCCTACCCTCAAGCAGATCAACATTCCCACCCAACTTGGTGTTGTCTGCAAACTTACTTGTCCAGATCATTGATAAAGCTTGTTGCCTCGTCCTTTACTGACCTGATTATCCAGATGGTAGGTCATTGTTGTAGTCAAAGAAATTCACAGCTAAATGAAAACCACATCAGTTGGAAGGAAAAGTTCTTTTATTCTAATGGTGCTTTCTGAACAAAGGGGAAAAAACTTCTAGAGACATGTTGCTGGCTTACAGTTTAATTGATGCCCTCAGCTTTGAGCCAGCATAAATTATTATTATGAGGGAAATTGCTGAGCTTAAACTACACAGACACTTGCCAAAGAAAAGCAATTCTGACAGTTGCTATAGGGAATTCTCTGCAACTTTCCTGTCATTTTGCAGTGTACTTCATGCTGACCTGCTGGAATTAAAAGAACTTATGTCAGAAGTATTGCTCTCCCTTAGCATGGAGACTGTACATCAACACAGCTCTGGTGGTGTTCGTGCTGGGAGAGAGCGTGCTTGTGTTTAGTCTGGGGCCAGTATTCTAGAGGAATAGGATGTATTTTTCCTCCTCTGTTCTTGCCCTCATTAAAAATATCTGATTTTGCCTGCTGGCAGCAAGCTTCACAGTGACATCCTTCAAAGTGAGGACAGCCCTAAAGATGCTCACTTACTAGTTTGTCTCTCATATACTTTGCTACCCCATACCAAAAGCAGCCATTTTCCCTCTCAACAGAGACACACACACCCCTTGAAGCCTCTCTCCAGATAATAGCCTTCTACCCTCCTCCTGCTTCCCTGGATATCTAAAAATCCATGTCGTGTTTAATAAATTTCTCATCAGAAAAGCACTGTCTTTATACAACAGGCCCAGGGGACCAGCAAAAATTTGGGAAGATGAAATCCTTGTAACTTCAGATTTGTTTAGGTCTGGAAAGAGTCAGTGAGAATGAAGACCCAAACCTGAGGAAAAGGAAAAAGGACATCTGCACTGTATTAATGCTTTAAGTTGGAAAGTAGCTTCTTGTTCTTCTCCCTTGTGTTTCCCCAGAGTATAATAAAGGGAAGAGAGAGAGAAGGAAAAACGCTGATACGCTACAGTACAACAGCTCTTGGGGATCACGGAGGGGCAGATAACCCTCATGGGGCCCATGGGTTTTAATATTCCTAACTGCTTTTCAGATGCTTAATAATGGGGGTTTTTGCTCAATGTTTAGCTCTATGTATTCCTTGATATTTATTTTAAAAATCATTGAAAATATCTTCCCATTCCACAGGAAGTGTGATTAATTCTGTGCATAATATAAAGTAAAAGGTACACATTAATCATGGTAATAGTATTCCATACACAAGAAGACATGTTTTTTCACAAGCGGCTGTTTGAGTCACACCAGAAGCACAATACATTTCTGACTCTACGCTCTCGAGAATGTACAGTATTTCTGTGAGGTTCTTTACCTGGCTATTCAGAGCATTCAGCTCATGTATCCATCACCTTTTCCCACATCTGCACAAGACCCTGTCGGGTTTCTTTCCTTACTGAGTTGCTGAAAAATACACTCAGCAGTAAGACACTAGTATTTCTGTCCTGCCGGCACCTCAACATGAGTGTTATCCATCCAACCATGCTTCTTCCACATCGTATTTCACCGCCCTTATAAAGCTACTCAGGCCATAGGACAAGGGTCTGTTCTGCTAACAGTGTGCTAACACTGACAAAAGACTGAAATGAAGCAGCATCCTCTGAATAACACAGATATCTCTACAGAAGTCACCAGGATTAGGCTGATTTGCTCCCATGAGGACCTGTGCTGTGTCCTTTGTTTATCTACAAAATGTACCCTGCACAACCAATTAAGGCTTCTTCAAGCTTAGGACCTTGGAAGTGATCTTATTTAATACTTTCATTAACGACCTTTGCACAAGAAAATTAAACATGCTAATGAAACCAGAGTATATCACAAGATTCAAAGGCTCTGTCAGTGCTGAGGAAGATCAAAGGTGGGTGGAAGATCACAGGTGAGCTAAGAGTAAAACAGATAGGATAAAACTGAAAATCATGGAGTACAAAATCATGTATTTAGGCATTAACACCAGAATTTCTGTTATAACTTGGAAGCCCATAATTTAGCAGCAAAATAGAGCACCTAATATTTCTAGCTAAGCGCAATCTGACAACCTCTTTCTAATGTGATGCAGGGCTGAGAAACCAAAGTGTCACGCCAGGAGGTATAAGAAGAGTAATTTTCACCAGTAATAAAGTGAATGTGCAAGCACTGGAAGTCCTACTGGGATCTTGCTGGGATATGCTAAGATATTGGGGTTTTTGTGTTGAACAAAGACAAACTCAGGCTCAAGAGGTACCAAGGGTGTTTTGGTGGAGGGAAGGAGGGAGGTGCAAAGGGACTAGCATATAGTAGGTTTAGACTATGTCTGTGCAGGCAGTATGAGTGAATTGTAAGGTAGGATTGCAGCATTTGAGGCAGATACAGCCAACCAGGCATGCTCCTGCCTTGAAACGTGCACAGAATTTGCTCTCGTGCTTCAGTGAGCAAGCACAGAGCCTTCCAGCATCCCTCGTACCACTTTCCCAAAGGCATCCCCAGCATACGTCTACTGTTCATAATTAAACACAAACCTGAGAGGGGAGACAGGCCTGCAGGAATGACTCCCTCAGAAGCTGCCTTAGCAAAATGCTGAAAAGTAAGTGGATCTTCCTTGCCAAATTGGACTAGACATAACCATCTCCTTCCAACTAATGAAACACTTCTTTTTGTTCAAATTTCTCAGCTGGGAATCTTATCCTGGTGTTTTGATATCGGATCCCATTTTTTTCCCATCTGCTCACATATTCTCTCTCCCCACACCCCAACCTATTCCCTCTGCAAGCTGCCTATGTGCATCTGAGGGATGAGATGAACTACAGAAGGGAATGTCTCACATTGAGCTCTTGTATTTAACATGGGCATTAAGTATCTCTTTTGCAATGAAGCAGCATCAATATTTCAGCAGCATGAGAAGAGCGGAAAGCCCATAGCTGAGTAGGAGCCAGGCAATCATTTGGGAATGTAAAAGATACCAGGACTTAGTCATCCTATGTTGAAGCTTTGGAAATATAACTTAGCAAAGAGAGCAGAGTTTCCAGGGATTGTGGACTTCTGTACTACCCCATGCTTATTGAATGAACCATAGTGATAACAAGCTATGTGCAGAAATACCCCTTTCCTGTAATGATGTCCTGGGTTGAGTGAATGGTGGAGGTTTTTTTGGTGGCAGGGGAGGGGGCTATCAGGGCGGCCCCCTGTGAGAAGCTTCTTGAAGCTCCCCCAGCTCCAAGTCAGCTCCACATCTGTTTGGGAAATTGAGCTAATCAGCTGCGCCTCTGCGATAACGTATTTAAGAAGGGACGTGGTGACGAACAGTCGGACTCGGGAGGAGGACTTGCTGCAGCTGCATGAACACCAGGGTCAGTGGAGGAACGGAGGAAGAAAGGAGGGGGGAGGTGTGCCGGAGCAGAGAGCTCCCTGTATCCTGTGGTGAGACGGCAGGGCGGCCCCCCCTGCCACCCATGAAGATCTACGGTGGAGCAGACATTGATTTATGGCCTGTGGCTTCTGCTTACCTGATCAAGGTTCTGTGCCCGAAGAAGGCCGGGGTCTCATGGGAAAAGGTAGCCCCGCTGCTGTAATTCAGCACTGGAAGGATTGCAGCATGCAGGGGAGTCCCACGCCAGAGCAGCTCGGGAAGGGCTGCAGCCCATGGGAGGGAATCCAGTCGGAGGAAGTTAGTGACCCATGACAGAGCAGTGTGGGGAACGCTGCGGCCCATGTGAGGAACTCATGTCGGAGAAAGTTTGTGGAGGACTGTCTCCTGTGAGAGGGGGACCACGATGGAGCAGGAGGAACAAGTTCCAGAAACTCCCCTCACCGAACATGAAGGAAGTGGCAGCACTGACTGCACCCCCCATTCCCTGCCCCTGTGCCACTGGGGGAGGAGGTAGAGATATCGGGAGCAGAGCTGAGCCCGGGAAGAAGGGAGTGGTGGGGGGAAGGTGTTCTCAAGATGTGGAAATGCTTCTCACTGTCCTACTCTGTTAAGTGTTGTTAGTGTCTGTAATAAATGTATGTTCTTTTTTTCTTCCCCTGACAAGTCTGCCTTTTGCTCGTGATCATAAAGGGGGATTTTTCCCCATCCCAGTCCTATCTCGAACCCCAAGCCTGGCTCTCTGTCCCTTCTCATTGCCGGAGGGGAAGGGAGAGAGAGCTGCTGTGTGGTGGTTGGCTGCCGACCAGGCCTAAACCACAACAAATGACTAGAAAGACTGATGGATGAGAAAGTACAGAGACCCTTACATTGATCCCAGTTCAGCCTACAGGTTTCTTGGAACCACCCTGAGATTCCGGTGTTAACACAGCTGCTCACAGGATAGTTTTTTATCCAAACTGGTTCAAACTTCAACCAAAGCTAAAGTGTACAGGGACAGGAAGAATTTTTTTAGCTACCTTCTCAGCTGTATCAGGTTATGCCATTGTCACTGATGTAGGCAAAAAAGTGGGAATACAGGTTTTACTTTTCACTCCAGCCAAAGATTAACTTCACAGTGCCTAAAAATGCAGGCTACTGCTTGATTTCTTAACCAATGATCTGGAAAAGAGAGTGATCAGGACAAGTCTACAAGTGACAAAATGTTATTTGACAGTCAAAACAGAAGCTTGAGATAAAGCTGTGAAAAAACTGCATACAGACCTAACAAATGCTAGTTGAATGGACAACACAGAACAGAGGAAACTCCGTGTTACCAATTACAGCCCTGGAAGAAATCATTTAAGTATTGATGTGGTCAGCAAAACAAGAACATTTGCACAATGGTCAGCATCACTCTAAAAAGCTGACAGAATATGAGGAAGCACTGGACTGAGAAAAGACCTGAAAGCATTAAACCACTGTCTAAATCAATATAGTCTCACCTTGCAAGCAGTGTTCAGTCACATCACAAAGATATATGAGAAACAGAAAGTGTCCACAGAGGTATAATAGAAGAATTTCAGAAGCAAGGATGGACTAAATGAGATTGTACAAATCCTACAATGGTCTTACAAGAAAAATCTTCAAGCAAGTAATTAAATACAAAAGACACACATTCACAACAGGCAGCATTTTTCTCTGATTTACACCAGACAGAAATCCAGCCTTATCCTTTTAATGTGAATCAAAGGGTGTTTGTGCTCTGTGAAAGCAAAGCACTAAATGACTCTTGATGACAATCATCCTACTTATTGGGCCCTTCAACTACTGTTCGTTCAAACCAATTAAACGGCTATGTGCCAAGAATAACAATAAAACCAACTGCATCAGCAATACAGAATATTCCTTTCCACCTGAAAAAATTTATGACTTTGAAGGAAAGTATATAAGTATGATATAAGAGGTGAAAATCTAGAGAATTCAGCCCTCTAACAAATAACACTAAACAGTATGCAATTTAGTCCTATGTGCAGACCTGACGACTGCTGATGTGCCTCCTGAGTGAACATAACCTGCACATAATTAGTATATAGTCTTTGTATTGGTTTATTAGAGGTAAACTTCAGCCATTATGAATATTCAGGAAATTGCTCTCACATTTGTAGACTCTGGCTTATGTTCAACCTATTTAATTTTATTTAGTTGCCTGAGGATCTGGAAAGAGACACCTCCAGAGGATCAGTAGGATGGGAAGAAACATCCCCTGGAAATGCTCTCCACAGGCTACAAAGAGATGCAAGGGCTAGCATGCTCAAAAAATTCAGGAACTTGGAACTATGCCTACAAGGGAGAAACCCATGTCTGTCTTTCCATGGAGTGTCCTAACAAAGTCTTGGGAAACAGACTTGACATTTCCAAGATATATCCTTCTATTAATCTATAAAAGGAGACCTTACTGCAGCCTTACAATATAAAGAGGGGCTTATAAGAAAGATAGAGAAGGACTTTTTACCAGAGCCTATAACGATGACAAGGGGTGATGGTTTAAAACTGAAAGAGGGTACGCTTACATTGGACATAAGGAAGAAATTCTCTACTGTGAGGGTGGTGAGGCAGGGGCACAGGGTGCCCAGGGAAACCGTGGCTGCCCCCTCCCTGGCAGGGTTCAAGGCCAGGTTGGACGGGGCTTTGAGCAACCTGGTGTAGTGGAAGGTGTCCCTGCCCGTGGCAGGGGGGCATGACCTAGATGGTCTTTAACAGTCCCTTCCAACCCAAACCATTCTGTGATTGTATGATTCAATAAGAATAAAGGCATATTCACTAAATATCCAATGCAGTAATTTTAGTTATGCAATTAAACTGTTTCATAAGACTCAAAAAGGGGTTCTTGGTTCCCCTGTAAACTTATCATAAAGCTGGAGGACTAATCATTTCTCAAATGATTATTCATTGTAGAAAGTATTTGTTATTTCACAACACTGCTGTATAGGTTATGTTTGTCTCCACCATGCCTAAATCTTATCTGGGCAGCTACCTAGACAAGAACACATCAATTAGAATATTCTCCTATGGACACAAGCTTCTTCATATAAGATTTTTCAGCCCTCATAATGACTACCTGCCAATTCTAAAGAATCTCAAATCCAATCACCTTTCTCAAAGGACTATTTTCTTACAAATATATTTGGAGTCAAGACAAGCTATCTGAAATGGTAGAACAGTCTTATAGTTCAAAAACCTCAACACAACAAGGTGTTGGTCTAAAGAGAAAGTTGGCCCATTACCAACTCTGAAGCACAGCACTTTGTGTGATGTCCCACTAACACCATTTCAGGCAGAAAGGCCTTTCAGGCTTGAGAGGTATAGCTGATACCCACTTTCTATCTAAAAGAATTAAATAATAAAAAAAAAAGAGACAGCGAGAATATGAAGAAGGGCAGCAGAAATTCACTTTCATGAAGCCAGATCTGATGCATTTGGTACACGGGACAAAAGATATCATATCTGGGGAAACAATGTATGCAAGCCACAAATGTTAATGGTTCTTAAGAAGGAGGTATTGATTGTTGCCTTGGGAAGGATGAATTTTAGTTTGTTCACAGAAAGTTTGCTTCTGATAGTTCTAGGAAAATGTCTTTCCATGTTCCCTTCTCATGTAGCATGTTTTATGATTCTGATACAGATTCCAGAAGAGGGGATAGTACAACAGACACAACATATTTTTTAAACTATGCATACAAAGAAGGAAAACTTACAATTAATATAAAAAGCTTAGCTTTCTGTATCATATTATACAGCCAGACATTTCTTCGATATTATGCACATTGATTCCATAGTATGGGAAGGATGGAGTTTTTATGTATTTATTTCCAGGGGAAACTTTGGACTGAAGCCAGGAAACAACAGCTGGTGTTGGTCCAGAGTTATCGCTGCAGCATGAGGAGGAGCTGCTCGAAAATGAATGATCAATAAAACTTCTGCTTTGAAAAGTTTCTTGTGTTGGAGATAAGGAAAAGGCAGGAGAGACCACTCTACATTTACAATAACCCAATGAATTAAAAAACGGCAAAACTGGAACTTGAAAGGAGATCTTGCATGTCAGGTGAGTGCTTTCATTCATGTTATAGAAGTATGGTTTCTTCTTTTTCATGAGAAACATTCTGCAACCTTCTTCTGCAGGGTAAGAAGTCTGAATTTCTGAAGAGCTTGACAAAGCAGGACAGTAAATTCCTACCCTATCTGGCCAGGCCAACCAGTGTACTCCTCCAATATCACACCCAGGAAAGTAAGACACCGTATCTCCAAGAAAACATTTGAATAAAATAACTAAGAAAGTTGGTAATGTGGGACAGCAGAAAAACAGATTTATGAAATATTTATCCATTTCACATAACATTTTATACTAAGGCTTTCCCCTTAATTATCTTTTGATTTTAATGATCCATTCATAGCTTTTAAACACAGGCAAAGATTTAAAGAAACATTGTATTTAAACTTACATAAATTAGATCAGTTCATAGAATTGACTGTTCTTAAGAAAGGGAGCAATGCTAACTACATAACAATAACATCTAATCTATCAGAAACACTTTACTGAAAATTACACAAACAAGAATAATTTGAGAAGAACAGGAACCATTTAGCTCTCCTGGGAGGAACCCCATAAAGAAATAGAATGAAATAAATACTGGGATTTGATTACAATTTTTCTGTGCGTTCTATTTGAAAGTCTGCAATGTTCAAATACATGGAAATTAGATCTGAAAAATCCTCCCAGCATCACTGTTGAACATTGTGAACACCTAGCACCTTCAGACTAAACTTCTCATGTACTCACCCATGGATCAGGACCACATGAATCTCTCTATTCAGAATTATCTCCCACTGCAAATGGCATTACCCACCAACACAGCAAACAACAGTGTCTTATCTTGCTCTTTTTGAGGCCATATGTTGTAAGCATAGCTCTTTACCTCAACAGAAAGCTCGACTCTCTCATTAGCAACAGAACATGAAAAGAGGGAATGGAGGGATGACTTTCTCATTTACGTTTCTCCAGAAGGCAAAACCTCCTGTTGGTAAGCTCATCCCACTAATGTAGGAGGCAACCCATTGCCTAGATACCTCTTTCACTAGTTTGTAGCTTTTTTTCTTGCTTGTAGCTCCATGGACACTCATCCTGTGTATCTGAGTCTTCCTACAACATTAACGGAAGTAATTAAGTGATATAATTTGCATTAGCACACACCATCATTAAGCAGCTTGCTTATAATGATGGCAGATAAGTACAACAGTGATAAAATATTTCAGTGAAGCAAAGATGCAGTACGTTAACTGCCAAACTGAATTCAGTTACTGAAGATGCATGTATAGTGTCCTGTTCTTGGCTTGTCAAAGAGTGTTTCAGCCTAGAATATTTATATATGTAAATGTATGCATATGCCATCCCCTTCTTCCACTGAGGGATTATTTAATTCTATATATAAATCATTATTAATGGTGTACCAGGTACATAATCATAACTAGCTAGAGATTTAACGTGTACTTTTCATAGTTCTCAGTTTTCTGATCTTTATACAAGGAAGACAGTACCGAGTCCCAGTCAAGCTCACAACCAAGAACCTTGTTACTACAAAATGTACGGAAAAATTCAATACATACATATCTTAACTGCCATGCTGAGCTGATGGAAGAGCAGGAACTCTTCAAAACTGAGTTTGAAAAAATATCTTACCTTTGAACATACTTCTGAGGCTTACTGCAACATTTATTTTAGCCTATAAAGGTCACATGAGAAAGGATAGTTATATCACATCTTCCCACAGGTATCTCTGGTTAACTGCTTTCCATCTCTGTCTTTTCTGTCCTCTCCCTTTCCTTCCTTAATTCTTACGGTTTGACTATTGATAATTATAGTTTGTTGTTATTGCTCCCTCAGAAGGCACTGTATTTCTGAATAAAAGTGGCTTGCTTTCTAGAACAGAGTCTTCATGTGGGGAATTACCCCAGCTTACTTACAGTGTACCAGTCAGTTTCCCCGTACAGATGAATACTTGTCCTTCAGATATCTATCAGCCTTAACATTATATGGCATAGAACAAAAAATTATGTTTAGATTATATAGAGAAACTACAGTGGGTGCTTTCAGATCAGATGCTTGTCTATTTTGCCAACTGTTAATTGACCTAGTAAAAGATGTTGCCTCTCTGCACCAATTTTGCCTGCTGACATCCCTAGCCTATCACAGCTACACCAGTTTAGTTAACCAAACTAACAAGAGTGGCCTGCAATGACCTGCCTGCAGGATCTGAGGCTTTCTCACAATCTCTCCATGCTCCTAACTACACCTCCAACTTCCCCTCTCCAGCCACCATTGTGCAATCTGGTTGACTGATGTCCCTTCTCCTGCTTGGATAACATGCTCATACAGCAGCTGCAGGGGAAGAAGAAGACAGAGATAAAAAGTAAGAAGTGCAGAGATCAAAGGCATGACACAGCTCTCCCTGAATTTGCTAAACAACCAGTGATGCCTTTCCAAGTACCAGTGCACCTTTACACATTTCAGTCTTGTTCCCTAGTGCCCCCTTCCCCTCCAACACTTCTCACTCCCTTAAAGACATGCTAAATGTGTGCAGGGTTTATGCTCTCTGCCCTCTGCATTTCATTTTTGCCTTGCGCATCCATTCCCGCTACCTGCTTTCTCATTTGTCGTGACTGTTGGCAAAACAGCAGAAGAGCCAAAAATCTATACATATCTATTGCAATACAGACATCTTCTGAAACCAGCAATCTCATAGCACCACAATAAACTGTTAATGGATGAGCAAATTTAATGGTCCACTCCCACAAATTGGGTAATTTTTCTTAGATAAAAGCAAGCCATATAATTAGAAAGGGGAGCTAGTTACTTGTAATGAAAGAATAATCAAATCACCATTAAAAGGAAATAAGCTCCATTTATCTTAATTCTAGGAGCCTTACTGTTGCCTCCTGATAGGAGGATAAAATTTACTTGATAATCTCTCAGTGACTTTTGCAACTCCTGTTTGTTCATGCAAAAGGGGACCCTTTATCATGTTTTGACAGAGCAAGTTGCATTTAACCGAACAAAAGCCATTAAAAGGCTATTTGTTTCATTTCCATAAAAAAAAGACACACCTCAACTTTCAGGGATACCATAGAGCTACAGCTGGCTCCTCTGTCCTCCTACTTGCACGTCACAATTGCTGGTACAGAGCCATGGAAAACAGAAGAGAGGCCCAAGGGAGATCTGCAAAACTTTGTGTTCAACTAGACCAGAGCGGGGTATTCCTGGAGAGGAATCCCCTGTGGAACTCCTCCGCGAGTGTCTCGTGGCACTTGCAGCACAGTGAGACCCCAAGGCTTTGGAGCCACTTCATAAGAGTTTCACTGGACCTGCTTAGGACCAGAACTGACAAACCTGTATTTTTTATGTCAACAGCATGAAGGAGGGAATGGTTCTGTTTAGTCACCATACTCTCTCCCTCCCAGGCCATGAGGAGGAAAGGAAAGCTGTCTGAGGTGGGGAGACAGCTCACTCAGGTAACATAGGCTTGACTCTGCCCCCCAGAGCCTTTTCCACTCTTCAGTACCACATGCCACTGAAGGAAAGGATGCAGAGAACCCCTGTGATGTTCAATAAGGTGATATATATTGCACCCCCCCGAAAAAGGAGTGGAATTTAGCATCAATTACTGTAACAGTAGGAGGGAAGAAAAAGTGTCAGACAAAGGCTGCGACTTTACTATCAACCATGATCAGTAGCTGCTTCAGCGTATCAGACTACAGCAGCATCTACCCTGCAGCAGATATCAATATTCATCAATATCATCCCTTACCAGCAAAGACCAAACTACTCCCAGCATAGAGATATACTTACCCTGCAGCAAGTTAAAACAGACAAATGGCACTCAGCAGCAAAACTGCGGTTCAGTAGCACCCTCCCATGCTGGCAGGCACCTTCTTAACCGAAGTATTCCTTGATTCCTCTTCTCCCATCAGAAGAAAACAGTTTGCATAAAACAGCACCCACCACTACCTACAAACTCAACAACTTCTTCAGAGGCTTGTCCTCCCTGGAGTGATTAGTTTATCCCAGTAATGAAGAAGCCATGCAAATATTTTCAAAAATTTAAGAAGTGCTGTGGCCTTCCTCACAGTGCAGTACAGATACAACACAGAATCAGGCTAAATAACGTTTCAAGAGCTTGATCCCACTAGCTTGCATTTATTTGTTACTTACTGGACTCTGATGATGCTCTAGCCTCTTACATGGGTGACTTTTTATTTTTAATATAAGTAGAAGAGCACTCATGCCAACCTCTAGCACCTTTACAATATGAACATAAAATTCAATAGTGTAACAAAAGATCTTCTTATCCCTGGATCCCCAAGTCCCCAAAGCAAGTGTAACATAAACAAATCTAAGTAATATCTTCCTTTATCTAGAAAAGTTGTGACCATTTTAGTTCCTCTCCAAAGGCTTCGATATTGATCAGTCTATGTGAACACACTTAGAATGTTATTCATGTTTCAGCTAGAGTAGCTTAGCCACTTCTCACAGAGAAAATTGCAGGCAATTCCAGTTTCGCCCAGGCTAACAAACTTTTTTGCCATTTTATTGAAGAATTCTAAAACCTACAACCACCAGAGTGGTGCTTTTAAACTCATCAAAAGTTGACAAGTTAGAAGTTACGTGTTTTGCTGGTTTTATGTAAAACTACCCAAATATGGAAAACCTAATGAGAAAACTGAATTTTAGTACGCTCAGCTGACATCTTAAAATTCACTAGAAGAATTTCCTTAAGACTCCAGCTCTTGCATAAAACTGATAAACATCCAGCCCTCCTAAGCAAGTCCTCTCCTCTGCCCAGAAGTGTTACCAGAAGTTGAAACAAGAAAAGAAGGGCAAAGCATACAACTACAGAAAGAACGACAGCAAGAAGAATAAGATGGGGACCATATGGGCAGGATCTGAGCAGAAGGCAGGAATCAGAAGGGGAGGAGATGGAATAGCAATGTAAATTAGGGGGCAGAAAATAAGGCAAAGATGACGGGGAGTAGCATGGGAGCAACAGACAGAAGTTCTCAACGACCAGGACACAGGACCTTTATAAACATGAAACACATTCTCTCACCATTAAGCAAACAGACATGAGACTAGTTGTAAAGAATCTCCATCCCACTCAAGGCAGGACACAAGATGAGTAAGCTTTTCTACCGCTACCCACAACAGGGCTATTTCAGATAGTACGGGAGTATGCCGCAGATCCAGAGCTCAGTCATAGTGTTGTTCAGCGGCAGCCTGTGTAAATCCCGTGACAGAAGCCTGCTTTTTGGGGCTCTTTGTTTCTGTGTTTACCTTAATTCACTGTGCGATATGTTTGCTTTGTGAGATGCTACCTTCACCTGCCATGTACCCATTGTGCAGACCATAGGGAAGGAAGCTGCTGCAGGTACCATCTCTACCTCATCTATTACAGATGAAAAGCGTGTCATAGAGGGGGCTGGCTCTACTGGGACAAGAAAGGAGAGTCTTATAGATATGGCAAATAACTGAGCCTCTAGAAAACTGGATTCTAACTCTATTGTAAAGTTCACATGTAAGTCTAAGGAATTTGCATTATATATATTCCTCATTTTTCTCCCACACCCCAATTGAGTAATTTGTGGTGTGAGCTTCTAAGATGCTGAATGTGAGTAGGTGAATCTCAAGTCAGTGGGAGGTGGACTTCAGTACATGCTGAGTAGCATAAAGCATTTACCACCCTGGAAATGAAGGTCTTTGATTTAGTATTTACCACTCTGGAAATTAAGGTCTTACATTTCTTCACATAGGTATCCAGAGGTGTTGATATTTTTAATTTGCTGGACATTAGACAAGATAATGCCAACCGTTTTGTAATGGTGTGACAAGGGTAAAGTCATTAATGATAGTAGGATGATCGCACTCTTGAAACACTCTAAAGGAAATTATTTTTTTATTATTATTCATTGAAGGATATATGCTATACAGTGAACTGTACATTAAAGTATATATGGAATAAGCAATAAAAGAAACATTAAATAGAAACACAGATTTGGAAAGCTACTGGAGTTTAGTCTTGTGCTACCTCAGGCAACTACATCACATAAGCACTTCTATAAATCGATCAGGCTCTACTTTCAAAGCGGATGGGCTTCCTGCGCTCAGCACATTGTTCTGAAAATTCCAAATCTTCCAATTCTCAGTCTAAATTCATTGATGTCCATTTTTGTCTTCCATTTAAATAACAAGTCTACACCCATGTCGTTTACTCTCCTTTTGAGACAACCTCAACTCTCCTCTTAACTTTTATGTTGTTAAACTAAACACAACAAATTGTTCAAGCCTCCTCTCATAAAAGGTCCCCAAAAAACATCATTCCTACTTAGCCACCAGGTTCCTCTGGGGAAACGACCTTATGGCTATGGGATTAAAAAAAGTATCACAGTGCAGTCTTAGGGCACATAAGCCCACAGGACCCAAACCTGAAAAACAAGCAGCCCACGGTAGGTCTGAAGCCAGACACACAGGCCACACAGCTGCTCTGCACACACATCTATATCAGACTCTACCTCACCTGTGCAGTTAAGTCTGGATCCATCACACAGCTCTGTGCACAGACTTGCTATGCCCAGCACATCCCAACTTTCAAGACGGTGCTGCATTTCTTAATGCAACTTCTCAGCGGGTGGGAGAGAGATGTGAATTAAATGGTATGAGGTCATTTCTAATATCTTCCCCATTTTTGAGGGGAATCAGTGAAGGAGGTAGCCTTGATGAGGTCAGCTGTCCTTACTCAAAACCCACTCATTCTTACCTTATAGGTGGAATGGTTAGTTTTCTCTCTGACAGAGACATGATGTTAATCAAAAAAGGGCTGCTTGTGCAATTGGTCAATTTTGGTCTTTACTTCATGTGTAAATGAAGGTAATAATTAGGGACTTTGGTGGAAATTAGAGTATTCTACTGACAAGGAAGAATAAAAAGACAACCTAAAACTGTAGCAAGTTGCCAAGACAGTAATTTCTGGGGTGAAGTAATACATTTCCACAATGCTTTTGGAAAGTTTCATTAACTTTGACAAGGGTGTTATCAACAGATCCTTTTTTATAACGGAATAAATGTTTCCCAAACTCAAATGACAAAGGGAGTGGCTTGTTCACAGCATAGATCCAACTTCCACGTACATAACCCCAGTCCTAGTCCAAACACAGATCAAAAGCTTTACAAGTTGAGACAGTAACATCCTGGGGTTGATTCAGAGAATTCATCATCCCATCTGGATGCTGAAGTTCCTCAGCATGACTATATTTGGTGATGCTGAAACCAAAGGTGAGAAATCTCATCACTTCACACAGAGACAGTACTGCACGAAGACATTTGTGAACCTGGACTACCCTGAGCTCCGGCAGACCAGATGCATTTGCTCCACGCCTGGATTCCATACGCTGAACGCCAGGACAAACAGCACAAACCCAGTGCCCTCACCACACCATCTGAGACCCAGGCAGCGCGAGTGTTGGCAAAATCACACATCCACCCAGCCAGCATTTTGGGCATCTATATGGCAATAGGTGCCTCGTTTATCCATTTGTGGATGGGTAATATTTTATTATTCCTATGTCATAGCATGGACCGAAAATTCCAGTCTGTGTCCATCACACCTCTGACCTTTTGAAAGTTAAGGTAAAATCAACGCCGGGGCGGGGGGCGGGAAGTAAATGTATTGATAGTTGCTTCTGTGAAAGTCTTGCCTCACGCTGCGCGGGGGCCTCGGTAATCGGCGCTCAGCTCCCCGCCACCCCGTCCCCGGGGCAGAGGGCGGTCACCCTCAGTCCAAAACGGCTTTTGTGCCCCTGCCGTTGGGGAAAAACACCCGCCTCGGGAGCAGAGACTCTGGAATTCCCGTCTCCCCCCCGCCTCCGCGGGCCGGGCGCCGGCAGGCAGGGCCGGCAGGCCGCGCCGAGCCGCTCTCGGCCGCGGCGGCGGGTACAGCCGGACTTCGCCCCAGCACAGCCGCCCGGCGCCGGCCGCCGGCCGTGCCCGCTCCTCCCGTCGGCTCGCCCCACCTCAGCGGCAGCCGGGCCCGGGCTCACCGCCCCGCTCCCGCGGGAGCTCCCGCCCGCTGAGGGGAGAGGCGGGCCGAGGGCGCAGCCACCCGCGGGCGAAAGAGCGAGCCCCCCCCCCCCCCCCCTCCCCGCTGCCGGCGGGGGCAGCGCCTCAACCCCCCACCGCCCCGGTGTCCCGGTGCCGCGGCCGGGCGGCGGCTGCCGGGGGAGGGGGGACGGCGGGGGAAGGGAAAAGCGGAGGGGGGGGGAGGAGGGGTTGTAGCAGCATCACCATGGCGACAGTGACGTCATCTCACCCTGGATCTAATTGGAGGAAACCCCGTGGCCCCAGCCGCAGCCCACGGGCCAACCGAGCTTGTGCCCTGACTGCGCTCGCCCCCGCGGCGGCGCGCTCCGCTCGGATTGGCTGCCGGGGCGCGGAGGGGCGGAGCCGGGCCCGCAGGCCGGGCTGCGATTGGCCGCGTGGGCGCGGGCCGAGCAGCGGGTAGGCTTGCCTGTGCCAACGCCCTTTAGCGCTGGCTCTCGCCGGAGACGGGAGCGGCTCTTTCTCTCCGCCACCGCCCCGAGCCAGGCAGCCGATCGGGTGGCGCCCGCGGCCCGGCCTAGCGCAGCGGACTCAGGTGAGCGCGGTGCCGCGTCCCGGGCGGCGGGCGCGCGGGCCCCGCTCCGTCGCTGCCCGCCCGCCCGCCGCGTCCTCCATTTTGTGATCGCGGCGTGGAGCACTCGGCGGCCCCGGGGAGCGGGAGGCGCAGCCAGCCAGCGCCGCCATTTCGCACCCGGCGGGGCCGCCGGCTTCCTCTTTCCGCCCTGCTGCCGCGGGGGGCAGCGCCGGCCGCCCCCCTCTGCCCGCCGCCCTCCCCGGGGCCGGGACCCCACCCGCTGCCGTGCCGCCGCGCTCCCCCGCCGCGCCGAGCCGCCGCTACGGCCGCTCCCGCCGCGGCCGCCGGGGGGAGGCGAGGGGGCCCGGGCCCCGCCGCGCCGCCGCCAGGAGGCGAAGCGGCCCGGCCGCCCCGCCCCGGCCGCCCCGGGCCTCGCTGGCCCCGCGGAGCGCGGGTGCCCGGAGGAGGTGGGGCCCGGGCCCGCTCTGCCAGCCCGGTGGGTTTTAACCCCTTCCTTGCCTCGCCACGGACGAGCTCGCCTCGCTCCTTTTATTAGATCTATATTTTTATTTCACAGCACCCCCCCCCCCCCGCTTGTCCCGGCTTTAGCATCCGCTTTTCTTCGGCTCTCACCCGCAGGGCTTGCGGCGCGCAGCGAGAGGGCTTTGCGCAAGGCCTGCAGGCTTGGTGGTAACTGGGTATCCTCCAGGTCTCTCTTAGACTGCATATTAATAGGTTCACAGATAAGGCGTGGAAGAAAAGCAGAGTGAGGACAAAACGTCCGCTCGGATGGAAAAAGAACTATTTCCAGTGCTTGGTCTTCAGACAGCTGACCCTTGGCTAGCACCGAGCATGCCTTCCCCGGTTGGGTTTCTAGGTTGTGGTTTCCCTAGGGTTGGACCCTTGAGATGAGTGCCTCTCCCCTTAACCCTTTGTGGAAGGGCAGGATGCTGCAATCCCTCTCTCCTTGAGTAGCACCTGGAGATGGGGAAGGGGAGGCGAGGCTCGCTGTTATCCTTGTTTTTTGGTGGGTCGCTGAGGGGTGGTGTAAGATGGTGTTCTGTAGTGTTTTACCCTAGCGTCATGGTTACTGTCTTCTTCCTCGCAGGTTTTGAGGTGCATTCTCGTGTTGATAGTGTGACATCCCCAGCTTCTCCTGCTTTTGCTACTAAACTGCTCTTGCCCCGCTGCCAGCCACCATGGATAAGACCGAGTTGATCCAGAAAGCCAAGCTGGCTGAGCAAGCTGAGCGCTACGATGATATGGCCACCTGCATGAAGGCAGTAACTGAGCAAGGTGCCGAGCTGTCCAACGAGGAGCGCAATCTGCTCTCAGTGGCCTACAAGAACGTAGTGGGGGGGCGACGCTCTGCCTGGAGGGTCATCTCTAGCATTGAGCAGAAGACAGACACCAGTGACAAGAAGATGCAGCTTATCAAGGACTATCGGGAGAAGGTGGAGTCTGAGCTCAGGTCCATCTGCACCACTGTGCTGGTGAGTGGGGACTTTTTTTTTCCTTGTGTTTTTTTTTTTTTTTTTTTTTCTTTTATTAAGAGGAAGAAATACAGTATTCATGTGCAGCTGTGTTGAGGAGTAAGACTGGGAACTTGGCTGGGGAATATCATGCAAAGTATTATGCTGGGGTACGGGAAGTCAGTGCAGTAACTTCTGCAACCGTTACGTGGGTTACTATGAGGAGAAAGATCATCTGCACTATGTTCTGGTCCCCGTATGTGTAGAGGTGTTTGAGATACAGACTCAAAATTGAGGAATGGGATTTTGGATGGAGTGAACTGTATGCAGTATTCTGCTAGGTAATTGCAGAGATGCAGAGAATTTAGCCTCATGCCTGTTTGTGCTGCAGTTAGTAAGCTTGTCTATTCATAACATAAGCTGAAAAGAAAATGAGACCCCTTTATTTCTTCAGATCAGCGCTAATAATCTGTTAAAAGCATTTGAAGTAACTAGGTGTGCATTTCATTTACTTCTTGTGAAGAAAAAGTACTTTCAAGGGTCTTTAAGAGACATACTGAGGGTTTTTTTTTTTTAATATAAAATGATTTTATAAAGCAAGACATCTGTATTGAAGATAGCCAATTTCTACATGTATTGTCGTTGTCAGATTCAGGCTGACTTCTCAGGGGGCTCTTTAAGATGAATTTGCAATAATTATGTAATAATGCAAAACTAAGGTATGATGACTGTCATGACACCACAAGCATGCATCAAAGCCCAGGAATATATTTCTGTACAAGCAGCAGAATTCCAGATGCTATCGATAGCGAAACCATACTGCACTGTAGTGGGAGCTGAAGAGGAGATGCGTGTCAGCGGTGTGGAGGCTGCTGGACCCTTTCTTACGTGACCAAGGAGTTGTGGCTGCAGGAAGCTGCATGTGTGCAATGCAATAGTAATTGTGTGGCAGATAATCTTCAGTGGTTGATTTGCTCATCTTAGTTACTTTTTTTTTCTTTTTGGTGTCTAGTATTGCTAGCATGAGAACAGGAAGAAGCAAGTCTATAAGGAAATAAACAATTTTGAGGTAAATGTATCCTAGATTGGTTTAGGAGACCTGAATTTAAAACTGACTGGTTTGGAAGTAACTGAATTTGTTTCTTGATTAAGTGTTCTGGCTCACGTACAAGGGAGTGCTTGTTTGGATTGTGCTGAAAATACCTATATGCTTCCTTTCATGCTGCCACCTAGGTTTGCTTTTTTTCTAAATTGGTCAAAATGAGTTGTCTTCGCTTGAAAATCATTTGGAACTTTCTTAGCTTAATGAATCAGTTGAGTTAATTCCTTAACACGTTTTAATAGTCCATGTCTTCCAAATCAGCTGTTTCTACAGTTACAGGCATAGGTAAGTTGTGAAACTTTCACCTTTGTGAAAATGATGTGACTTGTGTAGGGCACTGATCCCTGTTTCCGGTGACAAGTTTCACTAGAACCTGTGTGATGGGGTGCCAGTGTTCATGCTGTTGTCACCCTTCTCAATCTCCTCCATTCAGTGCTCTGCTTCATAACTGATTTATTGGGACCTCAACATAAAGCTCACTCTTAATCTCCCTCTCTCCTTCTACCAAATCTAGTTCCTAAAATAAGGTTATCAACAAAATCTCATACTGGTCGCTGTGCCATCTTGACAAGGAGCTTCTGCTTCCATAGGGAGATTGAATGATAAAGGTAGATAAAGATAACTTCTTAAAAGGTAGATAAAGGTAGTTTTACCCAGTGTCTATACTGAAATTATTCCAGCTGCATCAAATGGTGGACAGCAGGTATTCTGGTAGCCATGCTGACACAAACCTCTGACGTAAGGAAAGCAAGCTCTTCCTGTGCTAGTTGAATTTTTCCCTGCATTCTAGTCCTCTGTTCTCAGCAATGGCCTGGTTGACAACACTCTCCCTCCCTCCTTGCCTGGAAGGCAGCAGGAAGTAGTGAAGACTGAAACCTACAGCTGTGCACACTTTTCCTGTTCTGCCCCGCGCGCAGAGGTGCACCTTCTTTGGTAGGAGGAGATGTAAGCGATCTATTGCAAGCCTTCCAATTTTTACTCTTCCTTTGAGGGCCATGTGCAGTTACATTCTGTTCTGCTTCTTTCCCTTTTCTCCTTCATCTACCACTCCTATGATCCATGAGTCAGCGCCCGAGAGGTTGGAACTCACAATGTGCAGGCACTACAAAGGACGAGTTTCCAAAAGCTGAGCCACAAAGTGGTTCTGACTCCTCCTTTGATAATTTCTTCTTTACTAATACTATAGTAATTGCTTATAGCCTTTTTGACATCTCTTAAGTTGGATCTTAGAGATGCTTTTCTAATTCTAGGAAGGCAGCTAAACTGAAACAACTGCTGGCAAGTAGTGTGGAAAGGTTGCTTGTCATCTGGAGTATTTGGATTTAGCAAGGGTGGATGTGTTGGGTGGAGTGTGACTGCTGTTAGTCATACTACTAACAGTTTTTTCAAAAGGCTTTTTTTTTTATTACTGGTATGGCACAGCTTTTCAAAATGGAGTATATCAGCTGTTATAGAAACCTTCATTTAGAAGTACTTGTGCTAGCGTTACAAAATACTGCTAATTTTTGATTAAAAAAGCAGCAGCACTGAATCTGCAATTCCTTTTTTTCCTGTCAAGAACACTTCAAGCCAGTTAGGTAAGGCATTGTTTTACAGTATGGTTTACAGGGAACTTAAATTTGATGACCACTAGAATACAAACATCCAAAATTATGTTGAGATACCTATATATAGATAGATACATAAATAATAAAAATAAAGCTTTTACTAATTAGTTAATGTACAGCCACCATCAGTGACCACAGTAAGATATTCCATCTCATGCCAAGCAGTGAAGACATTTCTTTAACTGCCTACCTTGCAAATAGGAGTAGATGTGATCCAAACCCTTTTTAACTGTTAATTTTATGACTGGTATTTCAGGTGAGAGTGGCTCTTTGATGAACAAATGGTATGACATTTGTCAAACAACTTGCAAAAATGTTTTATCCGAAAGGTAGGCTAGGAGGTTTTGTTGAAGTCCTGGTGTTGATTGGCTAATCCTTTGGTAATGTAGAGAATTAATGTTGAATCATCCTTTATGAATCATGGTCAAAACTGTTCTTGAAACTCTTGTCCTTGAATAAAGTAACTTTTTTTTTAAGGTAAAGTTGACTATGTTGTTTCATATGCTCTCTGAGCACAAAGTTCATGGATTTTTTGTATTCTCTGAGTGATTTCAAGACAGGGATATAAAGTAGAAGGGATGGGTCCAGCAGCAACTTTCATGTAATTAGTGAAATAACAAGTGAAACTTTGAAGATGGAATGTACAATATAAGACTAATGCAGGATTGTGTATATACCCTGCTGTTTAGTGACATCAGATTTTCAAAAAAGGTAACTTTTGAATTGGAACTTCTCCAGGGGAGTGGGTCAAACTGCTGGGTTTTCTGAGAGCCTCATTCTCTGCATAGTGATCACTCGTGTTGCATTCAGTCTCCTTGGTTCTTCAGAGACAACTAGCATAAAGGAAGGAAGGACGGATGGACATTAGCCCTTGCCTGGAAGCAGTTCACTCTACCTCCAACTTGAGGGGTTTTCCATTTGTATTTGTTAGCACTCTGCATATGTTCAGTTTCTAGGTCCTGATGTTGTTGGAGCTCTTTGTAGAGCAGTAGAGATGCGATTTGATAATTACTTGCCCACAGTTTAAAACTTGATGAAGATGCAGTGGCTAAAATCATTACGGGCTTGGAAACAACTCTGTCTTGATGGTTACTTACTCCTGGTGTCCCTAGCTGCGTAGAGAAGTTACATATATGTCTTTTCAGTTGTTTCCAAACATCTATTTTTATGAGGTCCTCTGTAAACAGTTTTACATTGCACTGTTAGGCCCATGTCAGCCAGTTTTTCTAGAAATGAGCAAGGGCATCATGAACTTTTAGAAATGGACCAACAGTAACATTACTTGTGCTGTTGGTTCTTTTCTGTACCCTGTGGCAGTGCCTGCAATGAAATAGTCTTGAGCTGTAAGGTGTATCTTATTTCAATTTTTACTGTCTTAAGGTTGAGAGAATCCTTGTAAATGTTTGATCCTCTGTGAGACTGCAGTGTTAATTGTTGAAAGCATGTAGGAGTGTGGTGCTCTTGCCAGCTCCCCCTTTCCTTCCTTCCTCCCCCTCCCCAAGGTTGCAATGTTGTTACTACTTCTGCTTTGCGTAATTAAGAAACAATAAATGGTAATAAAAACAAGGGTACAAATTTGTGTCCTCTTCTGATTTTTATCCATTTTGTAGATCTAGTTCTGAAATTAATTACTTAAAAATAAACAAAACAAAAATCCCCATACTAACAGGTAATGTTCAGAGCAGCTTTTTTCAACAGCACAGGTTTATAGCTGCACTGAAAATGAAGTTGGTGTTTTCTTGCAGCAGCAAATAGATTCCTCGTGGCAACTAAAATCCAATGTCAGATGAAGACTAAGCTTTGACCATAGTCTTGTTTTTCCCTACTGTTATCTTTGCCTACAGAAAAGTGAAATCTTGATTTTTATTATAAATTCAGAAATTTGGCAGATTCCGTATCACCTTGATTCTACTATATGAGCGATTTACTGGAGTTTAATGTCTTCCCTCTGCTTTCCTATTTTCAGTGAATGGCCAGGGTTTGTACAGAAGTACACAGTGTTGTAAAAGTGGAACTAGCGTCTGAATAAAAGGATATTACAATCTTTTGGCAGTGGGAACTGTGTAGGATACAGTTTTATTCTGAAGGTCAGACATGGTAATTGCTTAAGTTAATACTACTTTTGGACTTGAATTAGTTGTCCCAATAGTGGTTGGGACAGTGTTTCAAGTATTACATTTTTTACCTTTTGTAAATTAAAGCAAATGCTATTCGCTCGTTCTTTTTAAGCAACTGACTAAAAGCACTAGCTATTTCATGACTGAAGGCCAGACCTTAGGTTAGGAATGTTACTTGGCAAATCCAGAGTTCTGGAGTGAATGTTAAATGAATATTTTAATTTGGAATAACAGTTGTCTTTTTTGATGGAAGATAATACGTGGGGAGAGTTGAGTCTCATTTGTGTTCTTAGCACAGCTTCTATCAAAAGTCCATTTTTGATAAGAATTGTGGAATTGTGAATCTTTTCTAGTTTAATATGCTTGAAACTTACATTTAAATTCATGATCTGGACTTGATTTATTCATAGTTGTACCTTCTCTACGTCAGTTTTTGCCCTTTGTTAGAATCTGCTGCCAGGGTACTATATACTTTTGTGCAATCAATTTCTAAGGACTGACACTTGCAGAAACAAAGCCTAGAATGCACTGAGGTTCTTGAAGCGGCTGAAAACTGTTAAAGCCCAACTGAAAATAGTTCAAGGAATTGTGATTGTAGCTGAGGCCTCCAGCCCTCACAGTCATTGCTTGCTGCTCCCTTCCCCCATAACTGGATACTGAATTTCCAAAAACACACAAGCAAGCTAGTGAAGGATACAAGATAAACAGCAGCAAGGTATTCTGTCTGAGGTTCTGAAAACTTGTGCCATTGCATTATTTTTGTGTGCGGTGCAATTTCCTTTTTCAGAAGCTACAGGAGTGAGTTAGAGCACTGATTTGATTTGTGTGGATATCTCCATCTTGAGGTAAAGCTAAGAATAGGGTTAACATGTCTATTGAAAGTAGAAAAACCTAAAGATAATGGCTTGTCTGTTCTTAAAGGTTTAAGAAATGACCATCAGAGAATTGCAAGTCTGCAAAGTCATAGCTCCTAACAGTTCTGAAAGGCCTGTCCTGAATGTTAACATCCTGTGAGAAGCAGGATGTGGAGTAATTGAAAATAGGAAATTGTAATACCAATGTAGGTGACCAGCTGTTGAGAATGGGGCAACCAAAGCCTCATCTGTCTCCAGTTAAATCCATTTTTTAATGAGTGTAAGCTATAGATTAACTAGCCTGGCTGTAGTCAAGGCTGTTAAAGCTTTGTACTATACCTCAGTCCACTTGTACATCTAGAATTACTAAATTTCCTGGAGGACATTTACTGGTTTGGTGGCCTTGAGAAAGTAGGATGCTAGTGCAGTGAAGCTTTTAACAGATTTTTGTAAATCACTGTCATGCTTACTTGCTAGACAGTTGTCTCACAGACATTTCTACTACTAATATGATAGGTGCCTTTTTGAAGTAAAATGCAGAAGGCTATATATCAGAGGGATAAACTTCATGAAAAAACACACTCGAGCTTGAAAGTTGTTAGCAGTTACTTTGATAGCAGAAATTGGTGGTGTTTAGCACATTATTAAAGCAGTAGGTTGTACCAATTTCTATATGGGCGAAGAAACTTGGTATTCTGTTTTCAATAATGGGGATACCTGATTTCCAGAGCAAGGTACTGAGGAAAATGAGGCAGGGGAGGCTGGTAAAAGTGCATGGATATACTTTTTTTGTAGGTTTGGTAGGTGAAGGTGTGTGCTTGATGAAACAACATTTTTTTATTTTTGTAGATCTTACCCCTTTTGTAGTTTTATGGTCTTGATCTTTGAGAATAATGGGCCTAGTGCCTGTAGGTGTTGCTTACTGTTAGTGTTTAAGTGCATTTGTACTTGACCATAAACTTGAAGCTAAGTTTATCACTAAGGTGATTAAGACTGTTCTTGAACACTGCATTTGTGGCATTTACTCCATATAGCTCTACAGAGTTCACTGGTCTGATATTTACAGAACTAATATCAGAATGCTCCAGCTGAGCATACAGCTGACTTGTAAGCTTGTAATTTGCTAATTCACTCTGTACGTCTGAATAACAGTTCATGTGAACTGGGCACTTAGGTGTAGGAGGCAGTAAAAATAATTTAAGTGCTGAGTTTCACATCCCGTGCTTCTATGCACCCACCAGAACATCAGATGTAGAGACCTATGGGCTAGAAAGTCCTGGATTAGCTGTGAGTTTGCTTGTGTCTTTCTCTTAATTTGTTAAAGGAATCAAGGGTTTGATTTACCAGTTTCTAACACGGATAAAGGTTTATTCTTTTCTCTAGCAATCTTTATTCTGTCCCGTAATTTATACGATCCATCCACTGAAGCAGTTGGAAATAAGAGTCATATTAGGCTCTGGAAACAGAAGACTTTCCATTTGCTCATAATAAATTTTTTAAATACACTACATACACTCTTAGCAGACTGTCAGCCTCATATTTCCTGGATAAAACTTCTTCAGGAAGTTCTAAAGTTGAACACATTTTGCAAAATTATTGTAAGCAGAAATTGTTTTAAATGTAAGTAGGTAGCAGGGCCTTAACAAGAAAGTCAAGTTTCACTTGCTATGAAAAATGGTTATAACAAGGTTATCTGAAATACTGGCTTCTAATTCTTGTGACTTTTAGGTTAGACTTTATTGTTGGTTGTTTCATTTGGGGAATGACAAATTACTGGCACACTTCTAATACACTGAATGAAATAATACATGGCTGGGTTTCCTTCAAGGTGACATGACGTTGGACAATACAAAAGGCTCTTCCAGCCACACTAAGTGATGGGAAGGAAGTGCATCTATTTCGTTACCTTTCTGGATTTTGGTGATCACAAGCCTCTGATCTAGGGCTCCCAAAGAGAGAGTAGAACTGAAACAAGTAAAACTTCTAGGTCCTTCAGAGTTCATTTATTATCATGAAAGGCTGGCTTTAAAAATCAGTTATTTGCACAAGGGCGATGTGCCTTAAACCCACATAATTCCTACATGCTGTTCATTTTGAGTATTGTTAGTCTAGGTATATCTCAGTCAATCTTTTAATCATATCTTAAGGGCTTCTGTAGCTCCACACCATAGAAATATTTTAAAATGCAAATTTATACTTTTCTGTTTGATTCTATCATATTGTGGAAGATCACAAATGGAGGATGCTGGAAGAAACTTTTAAGTAGTTGGGATTCTGAAGGGAAGAATTTGATGTCAGTAATGCACGTTTACTAAGAGGAAGATAACACTTGAAGTATTTTGAGGAATTAGAAATATGGCAAATACGATCATGGAAGAATGCTAGAATCAATTTGAGATAAATCTGTCTGATAGTAGAAAAAATGTCCTGAAAGCTTTTGACTGTGTTTTATGGCCACTACTTCAGCAAAGCTTAATAATTATTGAAAAAAGAGGTGATACTTTTATGAAGATTCACTTCTACATTTGGCAGGGGGAAACTGGAAAACTTAAGGATCTTTCATAAAAATTTGAATAATTGTTTGACTTTCACTGGATTGTTGGTTTTGTCTGATGAAAATCTATAGAAAGGAGAACTTGCATTTCCACACACTTTTAGTTCCTGGCTTACACAGTTCTTTGGGGACCACAGAACTTTCTAGCTTCTTGTTTTAGGAGAAATGTAAGGAGTGAATGTGAGTTCTAGATGAAATTAATCTCAACCCCAGGTGGGAATAGTGTGGGCAGACATACTGCAGCTCAGGCTTCCAGTGCATCTGTTAAGTGGGATTGCAGATACTTCATTCAGGGCCAATCCTAAATATCGACTGCCAGTTTTTAAAGCTATGTAGACAAAGACTCAGAACCAAATGGAAAAGACAAATTAGGTCACCCTTCCCATTTCCATGCCAGGTACATTTGTCTCTGCTTTTGACAGTGCTTTGTCAGGTCATTTTAAGGCCATGCCATTACTGGAAAGGCATACACATATTTTCCTCAATATATAAACTGAAATACTAATGGTCTTAAGAGGTTTGTTTGAAAACTATTTAGTGTTCTCCCAAAAGGAGTTGATGCACAGCCTTTGAATCCAGAAAGATGAAGAACTTACTTCTGAATTACACTTTTGAAAGTAAAGTGATCTTAGTGTTACAGCAGGGGACTCTCCCTTTCCTGTCAAGAAAACAACTGCTGAATGTTAAAACACACCTAGGTTGCAGTGAGTCATACTGTGGACTTTGGAATGGCTGGTTATACTTGAAGTAGTTGAGAAGTCTTAATACCAATTTACTAGATGATTAAAACAGGCAGTCTTTGTCAGTAGAAACCTTATTGAAAGGTCTGACCCTACACTGATCATCTGTGCTGTCAAACACTTTGAAACATTTAATGTGTTAAAATTTGCATTTAACAGTTATATTAAGCAAATATATTGGTATGAGCTACCTCACCAACTTCTTTACTTTACTTTTTGACTGCAGTTAGGGTAGAAACCATTTCCCTGTATGCTGCTTGTAGGTGTTTTTTCTCATATTGGAGCTGGATGTACCTTCAGAAATAGTTGAGACAAGAATTTTCCCAAGTATTTTGCACATTGCAGCCCTGGCTGAATTTATGTAGTGTCACACACTTCACACAGTGTGCCTATGGGACGCAAGCTGCATTTCTTCTAGATGGGACTGTGACATTGAATCCATGTTCAGGGTGGTAGGTTAACTTGCTAAAAAAAAGTGGTGTTGACATGGACTCTGGGCATGTGCATTAATTTTAAGGAACCTTGTCTCAAAATAGCTTTATTTTGAAATGGTTTCAGTTGCATGTAACCATTTGGCTCCGTGGGGTTTCACCAGTAAGGCTATACTGTTATAGGCAAGTACAGCATTAAGTAGAGTTACTTGCTGTCACAGGTGTAACATCTGCTCCTAAAAAGAATTAAAAAAATAAAAGGTAGTTGAAAATAGTGAACACTCAGTGTTGGTTCAGCAAGGGAAGGAACACATAGGAAACAACAATAAAATGCAGCCTAATGTCTGTAGGACCTGTGAAACTTGGTGCCCTGTGGAGTGGCAACACCTCCTCTGCGGGCGGGTCTGATGAGCACTTGGACATCAGAGAGCTTCCAAGCAGTTGATCTGAAGTTCAAGCTAGGCTTTCTGTTGGTTGGGTTGATTTTTTTTTTGTGTGTTTGTTTTTGTTTTGTTTCGGTTTTTTTCTCTTATCATTGAACTTTTTCCATCATGGGGTGAGGAGGAATATAAACTTTTTTACATTATATGCATTGATATTGATCAGTTTGTTCTTGTATCAGAAATGGTAATACTATTGGATTTTCTTTTCTCTCGATGCTTTTTGTGTCATACGAGTTAGAGCCCAGCAGATGACTTTGTCTTAAATTACTAAAACCTGCAAATATAACTTACTTCCCACAAACTGTTACGATGTTTGCTTTTAAATAATAAGATTTAAAATCATATGCCCAAAAGATGACGATAGTGTCGAAATAAGGTATTTTAAACAACGTGATGTAAGATATATGGGCCTTAGGCTCACAAATATTGCTGAAACAGTCTGACTTGAAAATCAAACTTTATATAGACTTTATTTACAGAACTCCATGACAGTAATTTTGAACATTGGCACACTCCTTGCTCAAGACCATGCAGCAACTTAACCAGTTTATATTTATGGGGGCAAACTTTTGGAGAACATTGCTGCTTATGATGGTTGCTCTTACATTGATTTTTTTTTTTTTTATTTTTTTTTTTTTTTCTCCTTTTGGTGGAGCAAAACTAACAGTGTATAGTTGGTGAGAAATACAAATGGCAATGTAGATCAGTCTTTTAATAGCATAACATTAAATAACTTGGTGCTGGTGATGTGACCCAAACATGTCATAGGCGTTGACATCTGAGTGATGGTGGCATTGTAAATATTTAGAGTTACTTCAGTTTACCACATGGAGAACTACTGCAGGTACCTAGGCACACAATATCTTTAGCTTGCCTTGAAAATTGACCTTAAACTACCTGCGATCAGTAGATAAAGTCTGGAGTTGACCTAGTTCATGTTCATCCTCTGGTATTAAACAAGTAAGTATGTGTGAAGAATATGTCTGTTAGCTAATGGTATTGGAATATATGTGGAGACTTATGCTCATGTATTTGCTTTTCTTACTGAAGTCCAGTTCTAAAGTGCAAGTGCTGGAGATGTCTCAAAGGTCAGTCTAGTATTTGATATTTTTTTAAAATTCATATTTGCTGCCAAGATTCTTTATAGCTGAATATGTGGGAAGAGAGAACAGCACGGATCAGATAGTGGTGTTATTTTTCTGCCACTTGAACCTACCACATTGTTAAATTGTACAGAAAGGATTTAGTATCACTGTGGTTGAATTTGATGTCTCAATCAGGCTTGCCTTTTAAAATAAGCTTAGATGGGCGAGGTTGGTGGGACTTTCAGTTCTGATGTCCACTTTTAAAAAAAGGGGGTTTCCTGAAAACAGGTAACAGAAAACATATGGAGTGGGACTGGTACATGAATTGCAGGGGATGTGTGCATGGTGTATGTAAGGAGAGGCTGGCTGGATGCATACACAACCCCCAATTATGAGAGCTGTGTCTTCAGGGAGCTTCTTTGTATCGGGCACTTCAAGTAAAGATACTGTTGGCATATTCCTTCAGGGCTTGCTTTTCATGAAAGCTGAAATAATGTGGAAGTGATGAGAGCTGATGAATTAAACTTTATATTTCTGGCTCAGGTTAATTGCAGTGGTCCAATACTACAACGACATGTTCAGCCCTTGCTCCCCCTTAAGCAGAGGGGAAGAGAGGCTAAGAAAGGACAGTTACTCAGTTGGGAAAGAACCAAAGTGGGACTGGAGAAGGATCCAAAGAGTCGATTGAAAAGTAACTTCCTCTTGGCATGTAAAGGAATAAGTCTGCCAGTGGAGAGAAAACAAAACAAAAAAAAAAAAAAAAAAAGAAAAAAATCATTTCAGCTTTAAAGGGGCAAGAAGTGGATTGCTGCCAGGCTCTATTTGCTGCAGATCTATTCCACAGATAGGTAGCCCTTTGTTGCGGACATCTCTTTAATAGATAAATAAATAAGCCTGCCTTTTGTAGGAGGGAAAGAGAATCTCATATATGAAAATATGATGCTGTTAGGACGGCAAGAATGTTAGCACACTGTGAAGGTGGAAATAAATTGAGATGAATGAGCGACACTAATGAGAAGTGGGGTGGGAAATCCTGTCATGCTACCAGGAGGACCGGTGTACCGCTTGAGAATAATGTATTGGTGTGGGGGAAGTAGCAGGTACCAACCACAAACTGTCACAGTGCAAACCTATTTTAATGCAACCACACCAGGGCACGATTGAGGACAGTGTTGATTCCTTCGTCTTCGTACTGCTCAAGGTTCTGAGAATCACCCACCAACAGGGCAGGCCAGCAGCCGCAACGTCATGTGGCTTTTCATGGCAGCATCTGAGGCATGTTTGTCGTTGTAGAACACGTAACTGCTAGCTGTTCAGGTCTTGGTTTAGAAGGTGATACGCTTCAGAAGTTGTGGGCATGTGATAAGAACAGCCGCTGTTCTTAATGATGGTGTCATCTCTCAGTTCCCCTGTGTTCTACTTCCACCAGCACTGTGGTGCAGGGGGATGGGGGGTTGTGGTCAGTTCATCACCCATAGTCTCTGCTGATCCTTCCTCCTCAGGAGGAGAACTCCCCACACTCTTCCTCTGCTCCAGGGTGGGGTCCCTCCCACGGGAGACTGTCCTCCATGGACTTCTCCCACATGAGTCCTTCCCATGGGCTGCAGTTCCTCAAACTGCTTCAGCGTGGGTGCCTTCCACAGGGTGCAGTCCTTCAGGAACAGACTGCTCCAGTGTGGGTCCCCATGGGGTCACAAGTCCTGCCAGAAAACCTGCTCCAACGTGGGCTCCTCTCTCCACAGGGCCACAGGTCCTGCCAGGAACCTGCTTCAGTGTGGGCTTCCCATGGGGTCACAGCCTCCCTTGGGCATCTACCTGCTCCAGCATGGGGTCCTCTCCAGGCTGCAGGTGGAGATCTGTACCACCATTAAACCTGCAAGGGCTGCAGAGGCACAGCCTGCCTTCCCATGGTCTTCCCCATGGGCTGCAGGGGAATCTCTGCTCTGGTGCCTGGAGCAGGTCCTCCCCCGCCTTCTTCCCTGGCCTTGGTGTCTGCAGAGTTGTTTCTCTCCTGTATTCTCACTCCTCCCTCCAGCTGCACCTGCTCCCCCATTTTTTTTTCCTTTTCCCTTTCTTAACTATGTTATCCCAGAGGCACTACCACCATCACTGATGGGCTCAGCCTTGGCCAGCAGTGGGTCTGTCTTGTTGCTGGCTGCATTGGCTCTGTCAGACATGGGGGAAGCTTCTGGCAGCTTCTCACAGAACCCACCCCTGCACCCCCCCACACCCTCCCCCCGCTACCAAAATCTTGCCATGCAAAGTCAATACATTCCACCCCTCGCCTCTGAATCCCTGGCTAGAAACTGGGGATAGGTGGAGCAGCTTGAACCTCCTCGAGTGCTGCTAGAATTATAACTGTGGCAGTGCCTGTCTCTCTCTCTCTGTAAAATTTATCATAAATTTTGAGGTTGGCTGAGGTCTGCTTCATTGCTCAGGCTTCCTCTATTAATTTTATTTAATAGCAACTGCTGTTTAAAATGAGGATTCTGAACTGATTGCTGTCTGATGGAAAGGTAGAAAAGCCCAAGTGGGGAAAGATAGAGAACAGATGTAGGAAATCTTGAGTTTTCTTGGCTATTACTGACTCACAACAGTGTAAAGTAAATCATTTAGCTTACTGTGCTGTCTGCTTTCACTGTCCTGCCAACATTGTGTCTGTTGGAGGGTAAGATGCCTTCCAAGAAATTATGATGATGTCCCGAGATGAATGGTTCACTAAGTGTACCAAATACATTATTGATTTGAAAGATAACGTCTGAATAGATAAATAATCAGCTTTACTCAAAGTCTGTTTGTATTCTGTTATATCCTAGATGGTTCATAAATGCGATCTTGTTCCATTTAAGGCTATTAAAAAAAACCAAAACCGGATACATAAAGTTCAGAGCAAGGATGTTCCACCCTAGCTGATAGAGGCACAGATCTCTCCCTTACCATGTGCTGTGGTAAGGATTAGGAGGCCCTTAAGATGAACTGGGAGGAGGAGCTGCTGTCTGGTCTGTTCAGCTCCCCCAGCTGAGGAGTGCCTAGGAACAGCAGTGTACGTAACCAACCCTTTGCTGTCTGAAAAGCTACAGTGCACTCACATCATCCTCTTTTTTTTTTTTTTTCTCCCAAGTATCTCAGAAATCTGCACAGAACCACTGGCTTTCAAACCTGCATAATGGAGGTAGCACGTTTGGGATGCACTGACACACCAGCTGCAGTGCTCCTTGCTTGTGGTAGGGCTGAGGCCATGGCAAAGTCCTTTTGTGTTCCTGGAAGAAGTGTGTGGTCTATCTCATCTGAAAAAAAATGGCATTAATGTTGTAGGCAATGTAGGTTGGAGGGTCAGCTTCTATTAGACATGCTAAAGCTCTCCTGTAAACATTTTGCATACACTAGATTCCTATTTTTAAGTCATAACTAAGTCGCATCAGTTATTCATGGTACTCTATTGGTAGAGCTACCTCTAAGGATGACTTTTTGTAATAAGATAAGTAATATTTTTCGTGTGCCAAGTTTACAATAAATCTTTAGGTTTTGGAAGGCACAAAATGCCTGTTTGTTCCCTTGTTGATGTAGTTGTAACATGTTGAAAAGTTTCATTTCAGCATTTAAAAGAAAAAGCAAAGGTATAGTTTTGTCAAATATCTGGTTAAAAATCCCATACAACCTATCTTTCTTGGTTGTCTGGACGGTGTTCCTTAGACTGTGGCATAGTTTCTCACATCTAATCTGAGCATGTGGATAAATCACATCTCTGCTGCTTAATGCAGTCCCAACCTTGGGATGGCATTTAGAGCCTGGTAGTTACTCTTTGATTGTGACTGATTTAAGGAACCTCTCTAAACGTAGGCATATTATATGTCAATTCCAGCATTCTGGGCGATTTCTTGTAAAATCAAACTTCTGTGTTAAACTTGAGGTTACTGCATTGTCGTCTCTGAGACTGGTTTGTGTAGTGTTATGCTTTTATGGCTGGCGTTGACATCTCTCATGGGAGAAAAGCATCAGGAAAGCATTGAGCCAAAACGTGAAGTTCTTCTCATTGCAGAAACGTGTAGGGTGGGAATAACTCATGTTAATATGAGAATGACTCATGCAAAGTAACAGTATTAATATGGGGTTGTATTACCCATCTGCCAACTATGTCTTAACTCTTGTTTTGAAACATACCTAAGGTTTTGCTGCTTTTTCCATAACACTGGTGAGATGTACCATTCGATACGTTTCCTCAAGACCTTTCATACTTCACTGTGTTAACTGTTATACAAATGGCCCACTTAATTCCTGTGCCACATTAGCCAGTGTCTAGTCTTTGGCAGTGGTTTTCAAGTGTCACAGAAGGTCCTAAAAATGTCTGTTTCTGGTTTGGTAAGTGAAAGGGTATGTCGGGTTTTGTATCCTCTTACCTTCCCTCTGTTTTCTCTAGGGTGGTATTAAGAGAGCTTGTAACTCTTTACAGTTTTGTAATGTCTTGGTAGGGGGATCTCTGAAGGGATCTTGTCTGTGAGGATGTGTGCAATATTACATCCATGGTAAGCGTGTTGTGTGGGTGAAAAAAAGCAATTGGAAGTACCCTACTACATGTGTCGGTTTAAAATAATTCCCAACACCTCAAATGGACCCAGAATGAGTAAACACTTTCAGCTGGATTGCACTGCTACTGTTGATTATTAAAGGAGGTATTAATGGTATGGTGGTATGCGTAGGGAGTAGGTTTGTGACTAAAATTAGCTCCTTTTGATTATAGTGCTACAATTGCCAATTAAAATGCTAAGGGGTTTTGCCCTGAAAGCTTACAGGTCCTTAAACATTTTATTTGTAGCTGCTCATTAATTTGGATACATGTTCATTTAACAAAAATCTTAACTAGACACAGTTTGCAGGCTTTGTGGAAACTTTGTGCTGCTTTTATGACCTGTTTATTTTCCAAGTAACTGAATGCAGATCTTTATCACTTAAATGCTTAGTGTAAAGTTGCTCTGAGTATTGTGGGGTTTCCTTGAGTCTATTGGAGCTTATTCGCATCTTTTCTCAACTCCAGAAAACATGGGTCAGTTGTGGTAATGAGTTGGATAAAATTGCTGGGGCTCAGAGTGACAAGGACGTCAGCCAGAAGCTTCTCTCCTTGTCAGTTTTTAGAAGTATCCGCTTCACTGGGGGAAAATCCTGTACCTCATCCCTCCTCCGCCTTCACCCCTATCTTGGAAGGGCTAGGAGGCCTTGCAGCCTTGGAGACACTTACCTTCTCATGCTGGAGGCTTGCAAACCTTTCTCTGTCCCTCTGGTTATCAGCTGGGAGAGCTGTGAGCACAGGGAGCAGCATTGGCAGCAGCTCAGGGTGTTTTGGAGAGCCGTGTACAGCTCTTGCCGTTCCCGGGAGCGACGGGGCGGACATGAAGGATGCTTGCCTGCTACGCGGGAACGAGTGCTGCTTTGCAGCCTTGCAAAGAGCTGGTACTGTTTGGTGAGGCTGGCTGCTGACTAGATGGGTTCAAATCCTTGGTCCTCTCTGGTAGCTGGGCTGGAGATTCCTTATCTCAAGTCTAATGAACACAATTTATACAAAAAAAATAGCAGAGTTGTTTTTCTTACTTTTTTTCCCCTGTGAAGTGGGAACAAGTTCTTATCTATAAATAGCTTTGAAACTTTCTTCACAGTGTTTCATTTTTCCAGTAAAAGCTTACTCATTTGCAGCAACGTTTTTGAAATGAGAAGTGCATATCTTGAAACTAAAGTTGGTCCTGAAACTATAGGTCAGTAAACCTTCTTACTTTTTTTGCAGTCTGATCAGATGGCTGACTGATCATCTAGCTTTGTGCCTTTACACGGTTTGTTTAAATAAGTGTGCATCTATCTAAAATGCCCTTAAGTCCTTTTTTTCTTGTAGCAAACATTTGAGTCCAGCCAAACTTTCTGTAGAGAAGAAAAATAGATTGAACTTAGTTGTGATGGTGTACATAATATGTCAATGTGTTTTTGTTTTTGTTGTTTTAGGAGCTGTTGGACAAATATTTAATAGCTAATGCAACTAATCCAGAGAGCAAGGTATTTTACCTGAAGATGAAGGGAGACTACTTCCGATACCTTGCTGAAGTTGCCTGTGGTGATGACAGAAAACGTGAGTACCTTGTGGTCTTTGGGTCCTTAATAGCTAATGAACTTCAGTTCTGGGCCATGGGTGAGGGAGCAGTAAATGAAATACATGTGCCAGTATCTTATTCTGAATTCACGCGAGTTAGCTGAGTGGGAACAAATTCGTTTCTGTTGGAAATCTCCAGTGCTCATACAGATGGGAGAGTAAAAGTCTGAATAGACCTTATGTGTAGTATACCAGGCAATTTTAGCTGGTGTTCCTGTCACCTACCCTAAATTTCTGGATAGTTGTTCCATAATGCTTATTCAGAGCTTCTGGGAAATAATTTAGGTGAAGGTCTGCTAACATATTTAATGTTGTTTGTTTGTATTTCTTTACTAAAATAAAGTTGGTGAGGAAGAGTAAACAGATCTCTGCAACATGTTTTTACTCCATGATGGAGTCCTGATGATGTATGAGCTTTAACCATTTCAGTGTGAAGCACACTTCATTGTAGTCACCTAAGTTTATAAAGAAGCAACAAGATTATTCGGTCAATACACTATCCAAAGAAGTGTGAGCTACACTCTGAAATGATCGATGTTCATGGGGATAATCCTGTCCGTGTAACTTTAGTTTGCCGTTTTGGATCCAGCAGAAAAGGCCTGGAAAACTTCACAGCTGGTACTGTCACTTGATACTGGGCATCCTGAGAACGTAGAATGTTCCTAGAAGTCAGAACGTGTGCCTAGGTGGTTCTAAGTACCTCAGGAAGCTCTTCTGCCGAGGATTTTAACTCTCTATTCAGAGGATGTATAGAAATGGAGTATGAGAACTTTCTTGCAAGGTTGCCAGATACTGCTATGATGTTAAAAACTCTTGGTATGGCATAAGATAGTGATACATTTCTACATAACAAACTAAAATTAGTCCTGGAGTGCTGCTGTGGCACAGAAAGGAGATGGGCTGTTGGAGACCATCCCTTTGGGTTGGGTATGGTAGGCATCTGACAGTGTTGGGTAGTTTAAACTGATTGAATTGCAAAGCGGGGGGACAGAGCTGATTGTTACTTAAACAAAGGCTTTGTTAGTCTCCTTGTATTGTAAGACCATTTAAGCTGAAAGATGAAAATATACAAAATGGAATAAAAGTCTTTGCATTAATGAGTTGCATTCAGAAATTCTTAACTCTTTGCCTGATTCAGATGACTGCAGCAGGTCCAAGTGTAGCAGAGTCAACTTGTCTTTGGCTTTCACAAAGATTATCTGATATGTATTTTGTCTTGAGCAACAGTTACAAATCTGTGGGCTTATCTGAGCAGAGAAATATCATCTTATCTTGGCTAAAAACCCCCTGCATTTCAAGTGATGTGCGTGCTGATATGTGTGCTTACTGTAGAAGAGGGACTGCTTGATAACCTTATTAGCAGATCTTGGTGATTTGCTGGGAAGTTACAGATTCTGTGTATCACTGTACATACATTTTATGCTTGACTCCTCAGAGTTTTACTTGAAGCTTTTCTGGTGTTCTACCTCTAAGCATCTGTTTATTTTCTTAGCTTCAAATATGTTTTATGTACTTACAAGCTAATTTATTTCCTGCATTTGCTAGGTTTTTTGCCTTTTTTCCACCTGTTCTCAACAAATTAATAGTCCATTAGCATTCATTACAGTGTAAATACTGAAAAACCCAAGTCTGTGTGTTGACTCCTTTGAATATTTAACAGATTTTACTTTCCAAACTTTTTTTCCTGCACTTTCTAGAGCAGTTATGGTATTAGCTCCCTCAGAGATCTGTATTCTGAGCTCTGACAATGGCCTTCCTTTTTCTGCAGTCTCCTTCCATTCTGCAGGCATGTTTAGGGTGGCTGTTGGCCCTTTGATTGTGTATCGGAAGAGATTCTGGAATAGACT
Source organism: Tyto alba (assembly GCF_018691265.1). Classification (NCBI taxonomy): domain Eukaryota; kingdom Metazoa; phylum Chordata; class Aves; order Strigiformes; family Tytonidae; genus Tyto; species Tyto alba. Next base: position 34,063,508 of record NW_024881316.1, on the reverse strand, counting down.
ATACGTAGCACTCTTAAAGTACTCACTCTGGCCTGGTAACCTCTTTTCCTTGTGGTATTTCTCCCAGTTACTTTGGGCACAGCCTTGGTTTTTTTATCTTTACCCGTCTACACACAGTTTTTGAAGGCAGACTTTTAGTTGTTTAGAAGCATGCAGTAACTGCATCCCAAACTTCCTCCAGAAGTAGGGCCGTACAGACAGTGGCACACCCCACTCACACGAGCATGTCCATCCTATGCAAAGAATGAAGCAGGATGTATTCTACTTTTTCTGTAGAAGTAGTAATGCATGCATAATTTTTTTTTTGGACCTAGAGTATCAAAGGCCATTGAGCTAATATAGTCATCATGAATGTTTGCATTTATTAACTTCTCTGTGTTTATTTGTCTCTTGAATACCTTTGCTCTGTAGTAGCTTAATTTGCTCCCTGTGTTTTGTCAGTGTGGCAGATGTACTTAGAATGGGTTTAAAATCATTAACTTGATTAAAGTAAGTGCAGTGTTTTGCTAAGAGGAGGACAGTTCAGTTTCCTACTAATGGAGTGTTTAAATAGTCCTATCTTAAAAAACAAACAAAGAAAAAAACCCCAAAACAGAACCTGCAACTTAATGTTTCTTATTTTTTCAACAGAAACAATAGAAAACTCACAGGGAGCTTATCAGGAGGCATTTGATATCAGCAAGAAGGAGATGCAGCCAACACATCCTATTCGCTTGGGTCTAGCTCTTAACTTCTCGGTATTTTATTATGAGATTCTCAACAATCCTGAGCTTGCCTGCACACTGGCCAAGACAGTAAGTTACTTTTTTCTTCTTTATGCCTGCAGGGACAGTAGAAGAGAGTTTATGCTTAAAATAATACGAATCATTATTTCCTAGAGTTTATGCAGGAAGTGATCCTACTTAATGTATCTGGTTTCCAAGCTCATATTGTTAGTGGAATTAAAGAGGTACAAGCAGGCTGTATTTACAATGTGACTTAAATTTGCAGCAACACAGGAAGCTTTTATTATGCCCTTACTATGCTTCTGTTTCAAATAGAGTAGTTCAGGTCATTAATTTTTAATGTTGCTTTTTTTTTTTTTTTTTTAAGCTACCGTTACTGATAGGTTTCCTATCTGGTTGTTCAATGACCAATTAATAGAAAGACTAAAGATGGTTTAATTATTCTAGGCGTTTGATGAGGCTATTGCAGAACTTGATACACTGAACGAAGACTCATACAAAGACAGTACTCTCATCATGCAGTTGCTTAGAGACAACCTAACAGTAAGTTGCCTTTTTATGTGCTATCTGGTTCTGTAACCATGTATTTGCTCAGTTAGACTGAATTTGTGATGAAACAAAACCCTTACTTCTCTTCAGCACAGAACACAGCACCAATTCGATCTATTTACTATACCTTTTCATAATTAAGTTTGAATGTAGTGTAAATTGATGTCAGCAACTCCATGCTGTGTAATCCAGGATAACAGCTTGGATAGCTCATGGTCTTCATTGTTTGCTGGCCTTTCCAGTGGAGGGGAAGAAGGTGCATTCAGCTAATTTAACCTGCAAGATGGGACAAGGAGTAAACAAATAGCCTGTAATCTGGCAGGGATTCTTACTCAAACTTTCTGATTACTACCTCAGAAACAAAACATCTTTCCTGTTGTACATCCAGTGCAGCTTGCTTTAGTAATTTTCCTGATTTTTATTTAAAAGAAAAGATCCACAATTTCAATATATTAAGGATAAAATCAGTTGATGTTTGAGTATGTGTTATAATGATTAATGGTTTAAGAATAAAGTGCATAATGGAACCACTAGATTCTATTAAAATACGTAACTAAGGCAGTTTTTTTAGAGAATATCCTCTCTGGATACTCACTGCATTTAAAATTACAGCAACATTTATTATCTTGCAATACTCCTTCAGTAGAAATGTCTGTTATTAGCACTATAAGATGCTTAGCTTCAACTCAAACCACTGCTTTTGAAATTGACGTTACTCACGAAGCTACTGTTCAGACACCTTGAGGGATCTAGGATCCATGAGATAGCTCACTCACTATTAAGCACAAACGGCTGGACCTGTTTAGAACACTGTCTGCTGTACCCCCAATACCTGAGGTGCAAAGCCAGTTGTGCCCTGTGCATGAGGAGCTATTTCCAGTCACTTCTCTCTGAGCAAGTACTGGGAGCCAGGGTTGTAGGGCTCCAGTGCACTGGTACTTCGTAGACATCCTTAAGTCTAATCCGTTATCATTCCTATACAGTCAATAGTTTTCCCTTTGTGGAAGTAAAGCTGCACTTCTGAAACCTGACAGTGTTTTTCTTGTCTTTCTAGTTATGGACATCAGACAGTGCAGGAGAAGAATGTGATGCTGCAGAAGGTGCAGAAAACTAAACTGCACGTGGGGCGTCATTCTCCCTTTCCTTCTCAAGAAACCTTTTTACACGTCTCCATTCCTTATAGCTCCACTTGGATTTCCTATAGCAAAGAAAACCCATCCATGTGTATGGAAATCAATTTATAGTCTTTTCACACTGCAGCTTTGGGAAAACTCCATTCCTTGATTTGTGTTTGTCCTGGCCTTCCTGGTGTGCGGTTACTGCTGTAGAAAAGTATTAATAGCTTCATTTCATATAAACATAAGTAACTTCCAAACACTTATGTAGCGGACTAAAGTGTACCTGGTATTTAAAAACAAATCTGAACCAGTTCCTGCCAGTTGACTGTGTTTTGTATTACAGTAAGATATGAAAATGTAGTTAATTGCAACTAAAGAGTGTTCCACATAGCTTTTAATTCTCCACATTCCCTCCTTATTCTGCAGGGTTTCCTTTCCATAATTGACTTTCACATGCTACTGTGTATTCTTTTCAGCAGGAATATGGAAGTATTGGGCCAGATCAAGTTGAGCATTTCAAGTTTGGAAAATGACAAATTGAGTTGCTTCCTGTATCATGTAATACAGAAGCTTGTGTGTTTGAAAACAGGGGCTTCTCTTAATCCTCAGTTGCTGCTGTTTAAGTTGATATCCCTTCCCAATAAAAGTTCACTTACACTCCTGCCTTTGTAGTTCTGGTATTCACTTTACTATGTATTAGAAGCAGCATGTTACTGCCGGAGTACAGGCAGTGCTTTTTGGCAGACTAAAGTGCATGTCATTTCTTAATACACTGGAATGGGAAAACCAATTGAAGTTCACATGTCCAAGTATAAAATTTAGTACTTTTCCATGCAGGTTTGTGCACATGTGAGAAGGTGTCAAGTTTGTCCAGTGATTGTTATTTAGAGAGTTTGGACCACTATTGTGTGTTGCTAATCATTGATTGTAGTCCCAAAAAAGCCTTGTGAAAATGTTATGCCCTCTGTAACAGCAAAGTAACATTAAATAAAATTACATTTTATAAACCACTCACTGTTGACTTGTAACAATTCCATGTAATCACTTAAGGGCTAAACTTAAATGTAAGTATCTTGTGCTAGAAGTGTCTTTCTCAAATTTAGTGCATACTTTTAAAAAGTCTGCTCTTAAATGAACTCATTTTATGAAAATACCCTGGATAATTTTTCATAGTTAACCTGACATGTGGACTTCTTAATAACTAAATCTACTTGAGCTAATGGCTTCACTTTAATAACCTAAGAAAAAGTAGCCAATTTCTTGATATTCTTCCATAGTTTGCAAATCTTCTCATCTAAATTACGCATTTTTTTTGTAATCACTTGAAATTCTCTAATCTGTCCTCCTGTTGTGTTTTTTCACTGATGGTCATTATTATTACAGTATTCCAGCTACACTTTTAGTAACGCAGGGGAATCTGTCCTTGTGCTAGAACATTAGTTTGTGTGTTGCCAAATCATAATCTGATTTCTTTTGTTCTTGGACTGCTTTTAGTATTACTGTTTCCCCCAATTTTTAGAGCTTTTTGTAATAATCTATTGCTCTGTCTGTTTTGTGTTTTTCTTTTTTTTTTTTCTCCCCTAGATCACTTTTTTCCTAAACCTCTACCTCTTAGTTTCCCATGTTGGTGGGTTTTTGAAAATATTTAACTCCTATTAGTGTCCTGGCTAGACAGGATATGACATTATGAGAAAGGACACATATTACTAGTCCTTGCAGGCTTTTCATGGTACATCTTCCACCTTCCATGTTTTTGTTCATTCTTTGAGTGTGCACAATGAGTGTTCCTACAATAAAACTGTTCAGATTATGTGCTTCAGTTGACATGCATTGCTTTTTCTAAAAAAGAAAAAAAAAATAAAATGTATCTTCCATTCTCTTCATGCAGTCACTTTGAATTGCTGTCAAAGTATTGTGTGGCAGGATTCTACATAAACTCATATGCTTCTTAATCGGTGTTTTGGTTTCATAATTTCTTCCCCTCCCCCGTGCATTTTTTATTAATCCTTTATTTGTTTCATAAAGGTTTATTAACTCCTAAGTGCTCTCATTCTGCAAGCAGAATGTTTCGGTGCTGACATGTTAGCAGCCAGCTTTGTCTGCTCATATAAGAGTTTGCTTTCTTTGCTGTCTTCTGGAGCGCTGTCTTAGTGTGCATTACATTGTCAGCTAACGCTGTTCTCTCGTTTCCTTCCTTCTGCAAATTGTCGAGAGTGTTGTCACTTTGCAGGAACAGTACCTGGGCCTTGTATCTAGATTATAGCTTAATTTATTAAATGCTCTTTTTAATGCCTATCAAGATGAGCAAACTCTAGCGGTCTCTTGTTCATTGCATCTACATTTTGCACAAAAAAAAGGGGTCTTGGAACTGCAGCATCAGCTATTGGACTAATAGCTATTGGACTAATAATGATTGCAGCATCATCTTTCCTCATACTGTTACTTCCAGAATTTGGCCACTTACGCGTATTGTTTTGGAGGGGGGAGGGAACAAAAGGTGTGTGGGAATAGGATGATACCAAAAGGGAATAGAGTGCAATTCCCTAAATGACTTTGCCTAGTCTCCCCTCACAGGTAAATTCCATTATTAGTGCAACACCCAGAGTAATTAGGTGCATTCATGTGGTGGTATGGTTTCCAGCTTCAGGAGATAATTTGCATTTACTTATATACTGCCCCACCTCATGTAAGAGGACCTGCCCCACAGCTTAGGAAACGCTGGACAGACGAGCTTCTCAAAGCCTGAACCATGCTTATTCTTTGCAGGGCAGACATATGATTGACAATGCAATTTAAGACATCTCAGTAAAACAACAGTGTCTTCTTAGATTAAGGATGGGATTTTTATATGCTGAATACAGCTGTATGCAGTAAATCCTGTGGGGCAGAGTTGTTGTCTTAACCTCTACAGCAAGTTTCACATTAGTGCAGTCATCATCCCAACTTCCTTAATATTTTAAGAATATTCAGAAAAAACTGAGCTTTAGAGTTCTTGCTTTTCTGCCAGATGGGTGATGGTGGTAGAGGTGATACTTCACACAGAGCCACTTTCTTTCAAGGTATTTGTGCTGTAACTCAGTTCAGCAGCAAAGCAAGGAGTTTTGTACTTAATTTCTCAGGATCTTGGTTGCAACAAGTAAAGTCAACACAGTTTTCTTTTGCTCTTCTATGAGTCTAGTTGCAGCATTCTTGGTGTGATAGCAGGCTACTTGTTATACCAGGAGACCAATCATTTTATGATTCTGTAAAACAAATAGAGCACTTGCTACTTTGCACCTGACTGATTTTTGTGCAGTACAAAGCAGTGTAGGGAGACCAGAGTATGTCTGGTGGTGGTGTTTTTTTTGTTTTGGTTTGGTTTTAGTTTTTTTTTCAAGCTTTTGGCTTAGACACACATTGCTCTGCCCTTCTTTCCTCCCCTCCCCCTTCTTCCCTCCCCTCCCCCCCCAAGCCAGTGGAAATGTTGATTCAAATAACCATAATTTATGTGAGCATACAAAATATACTCATGTTATAAATGTGAATGTGGTTTTCAAATAGTAACATCCTAAATATGTCTAAGAATGGCCTGATGCCACCTAAAATTATCTTCCATATCAGTGTAAATTGGGCAGTAACTCATCATATATAGGAAAAGCATGGACTTTGAAATTTATTCTTAATGTTACTGGAAGACTATGAACTTGAGATCCCGTTTCTACAACTGAAATCCCAGACTCCTGTAACAAGAACTAACGGCCCTGTTTTGTGTGAGTGTAGCTAGATGACACGACTGCTGAAAGCTCCAGCAATTGCAGCTTGGCCGGCTTTCAGAGGCATAAAACGCCAGTGTGGGAAGGGTGAAATGTTAGTACCAGCTTTGGATTGCTGCCATGATATTTTCCACTACGCTGCGAAGACTAACATGCTAGAGGAATGCCTTTGTCGTCTTCTACCGGAATCCTTAAATTGATGAACAGCTATGAGTATATCTCCGATAATAACGTACAGCCTCAAATGATGCGATCAAGTTTTTTAAATCTTTAATCTAATCTCCCTATGTACAAACTTGTTTAAGGGAAGTTTGTCTGTAGTGTAGGATCTGTGCGCTGACACAGTGTAAGCATCCCTGAGCCGAGATTCTGTAAATGCCGTTAGAAGTGGCTCATAAGCTCTTTTATTGCAAATTATATTCTCAGTTGACCAATCTCTTTGCTTAGTTAAATCCTCCTTCCTGCTGTTGTGGTCATCATAATTGTATAATCCATCTACTTTGGAAACAAAAGGGCAGTTTCTAAAACCTGCTTGGGGGGAGAAGGGTGGGGTTTTTTAGGCCCTGGCTTCAATTACATATAGCTGCTGATCTTGTTATTGCTGAGCAGATGCTGGGTATTTCAGATTTGCTGTAAATCTGTTGGAAACAATAAAAGGGGCTTATTATGACCCTGTGAGAGGGAGAAGGGATGTTTGTTTCTATGCTCTAAATCACTAAATTGTACTCTCCAAGGAAAACTGATGTGTTATGGCCAGGGAGCAATAAAGTTTGGTGTCAGCAGTGACAGCAGTAACAAAGCTGTACATTATTCACATAACTCAGCCTTCCAAAGAGATGTTTTGTGTGCGTTAGGGATACTATGGCATCTGTAGTACAAGATGCATGAATCAGCCCACTTAAGTTTAGCTTATAAAATACTTAATGTTTCTACCAATGCAAACTGGGAGGCAACAGAATGCTTTGAAGCTATTTTATAAAATGGCAGAATCAAGGTTTCGTGGCACACTCCATCCCTTCTGAAAAATCCAGACTGCCATAAAAAGCTGTTTCTACTCTGTTAGCATAATTTCCATTGGTTTCAATATCTAGGGGGTTTAAATTCCATTTATACAGCTAATTTTGTCAGAATAAATTGTCCAAACAAGATCTTCCTACCTGATTTAAAAGGTTTCAGTAGTTGGTCAACTTTACTCATCCCTTAATTCACCTTTAATGTTAGAATTAATCAGTTTAAGCACAGGACCTTGGAATTATAACTCAGTTTTCATAGATCAGGTGTTCAGTAGGATTTTAAGCAAACACTATGAGGTTACTTTTAGAGGTACCCATGCACAAAATTCTATTCTGAGGTTTCAAAGCCTATACACTTGTTAATATGTAGCCATGAGAAAATGCATTAAATAACTGTTAGTGCCCTGTAAATGTTGCATCAAGTGGAAACTCCCTTACTGTCATGCCAGTTTGCTGCCTTTAAGCTTTGTGCTTGAGAGATGGTTGAATTTTTCATCAGTGGGAGGAACTTCTCAAGGAGTACCTAAGCATCACTAGAGAGGTTTGTGTACAGTAGCATTGCAGCTAGAAGCAGTTTAACCGACCCTGCGTTTTTCCAGTTCCATTTTGTCCCTTCCTCCAGTTTTTATCCCATCTGTGACAGTTTCATTAATGCTCAGTGGGAGACAAAATGATAGCTTTTGCTAGGCCCACTTTAATTGCTCACCAACCGAGTTCAAAACTACTCTGCTGTAAAACTTCTGCTCCTACAAACGTGTTTCTAATGTTCTGGTTCCTCTCCTGCTCTGCTCGACTCCAGCTGTCCTTGGCCTTGCCCTTCCTTTCTACCCTGTCCTGCGGATCTGGAGTGAGGGCTGGGCACGCTGTGTGGTTGGTGAAGAGATGCTGTTCTTGAAGGCACAAAAAGCTCTCATCTCTTGCACATTGCAAACACTTGTAGGAGAGGGTGGTCTCTGCACCCAGGTGCAAGGTGCATAGGATCCTCTGGGGGAGAAGATGCAGCAAGATGATCACCCCTGACAGTGTGCTGTAAGGCAAGGGAATAAGGAAAGGAAGACAGCCCACAGATCAGAGTAGTATTGAATGTAAATGCTACTGTCTCTTCCCTCCAAAGAGGAAAGAATTTAAAATATCTTGTCACTTAAAACGGTGATGCATGGACATGCAGGGGCATGAAGATCTCTCTGTGATCAAGGCTGAAAAGGTGTTTATAGCTCTGTGTATGTGGGTTTCCTTTCTTCTACAAGCAATGGGACAAATACATTTACGTGCTGTTCTGTATCAAGGGTACGCAGTCGTTTTTGGTGGAGCTGTGGAATGTGGTTTGAAACCGGCAGCTTTGGTAAATAACAAAAAAAAAATAATTTATAGAAATAATAGTATAAATAGTTCCTGTGGAGAAGAAAGTCTTAAGTGTGCCAACCTAACCAATTAGAGACTTTTGCTTCAAAGTGGGGCAACGTATGCCGTGGTTTATGTATTTAAAATAAGACTGGAGGAGACCCTCTAGATCATCACGTCCCACTCAGTCCCATCACAGGCACTACACAGCATATTTATCAAGCCTTATATTTAGATTCTTTTTCTCCTTTGCTACTGGAAGCCTGTTATAGGTCCTCACCCTGCTGATAGTTAGAAATCCAAATAAAAAGCTTACCCTTAGCCAGTTTGTACCCACCTGTTTTTGTGTCAGTGCTGCCTGCTGGCTAAAATCCAGTAAGCATTCTGCTGTCAGGAGGTCCGCACAGAGAGAAATCTGAATAGATCAGCATGTTCCAGGAACCTTTTGTGGCAGGCAAGAATGGTAGGAATTGCAGAGCTTTGCTGTATCTATAACAGTAACTGGTTTTCAGAGGCAGGTCTTAATGCTGCACATCCTTTTTCTCAAGGTTTTGCTGATTTTAGTGGGGACTGAATTTCTGGATGGTCTGCAATTTGTATTTTGTCAATGATTATTTGGTCGGTAAGGGGCATTTTGTTTTGGGGGGTGTGTGTGCACAGAATCTATACTGCAAAGTGAAAAAACAGCTGAGGAAGGAGGAATCTTTAAATTCTCATTTTGGTTGCCAAATAGAATGATCTTTAACAGCATGGGCATGGACAACTGAAAAATATAAACAATTTATTTTCTTTTTTACAAATTGCTGCTATTTATTAAGGCAGCTCACTTGTTACTTCACCGTGTTAAAAGATAAATGTTGTTAGTCATTGGCAGGAAATCTTGCTTATCTGTCTGTCTTGACTGATAGGTCAACTGCAAATACTATTTTTGTCCAATTAGAACCAGAGGAGAAAGGGTAGATCATTCTTGTCAAAGGCACTTAAATTTTTAAAAGAAGCTCAAGCCTTACAAATGTAACATAGCATTTTTTTTTTTTTTTTCGGGCTGATACAAATATGAGATTTGTGTCAGCATCCTGGAACTTCATACCTTACTCCTTGCCTTTCTGTATTTCACTTGTTGAGACAATTAGGCAGACCTCATTACTAATTAATAAATCACGGGAATTAAACAGTCCAGTAAGAAAAATAATGAGAAAGAAAACAAGTTGACTGTTCAGTGGATTTGTAATACTGGAATGTTTTTTGGTTTTCCCTAACAGGATAGAATTGCTACACCCACAAATGCACTACAACTGAGTGTGCTCTTCTGTTAGTAATCACATCTTTCCTCTAGAAACCTATTACTTCAAGAAAACCAATGAAAATTGTCATGTCAGGGTGGATCTAATAATTATTTTTACTACAGTAAAGCTTCATAATCGTGCTGTGGAGAGCATTACATACACAAGCATCCAGAAAAGTCATGTCCCTAGGAACTCACAACTGACATGCCAACCCTGCTTTCATGACTGATGATGTTTTTGACAGCCTTTGGTAGCTAGCTGAGTGCTTCAATGACTACCTGAAACCATGGGGTAAAGTCCTAAATCCCATTTAAATTAACACAAGGTCAAGGATTATTTATGTCAAAGAATGAAGCACAGAGTGCTCTCCTCCACTTCAAAAAATAAGTGCGCAATAAGAGCTTGACAATGACTTCTGGATTTATAGTAGAGATGGAATAACCCTTTAATCTGTTTGTAGTCTTGAGTCTAATTTGCTTGAGACAAAACGAAAAGCTACATGGATTAATTTGCAGATTTAATAAGGCAACTGTAGAGAGTAACCTATTTAATTCCTGAAATCCAAAGCACCTGAGAGCAGTTTTCTTCCTCTGTTTGAGAAGGGAAAAAGGCATCTTTCACCAAGAAAATCTTACGGCGCCTCCAGTGGGACATGAGCAACCACATGCACTTGTACTTGAGATTGCAGTGGGTGTGATCTTTCAGAGAAGTTCTAGAGAAGAAATTACTCATTTTGTCATGATGAGCTTGTTTCTGAACTGCTGGGTTTCTGCTCAAGTTCCTCCAATGCTCTTGGGTCCTCTCCAGTGAAAATGGTGCTGCAGGGTGAGTGCAAACAAAATTCTCCAGTGAAGGATGACAGTCTAAAAATGTCAGTACAAGAACCAATGTAGATAAGCATGCGAAGGCAGAGAAAGATGAGAATTTGGTGGCTAAAGGAAATGCTATAGTGCAGCTGAGCAGAGTTGGGAGAATCCCTGCCTAACTTAAGAAAGTGAATCCTTAAACCAAACTACGTGGTGGCACCTCCTAGTAAAATGAAGCAAACAGGTCCTTTGGGAAAGGAGATCAACCTTAGGGAAATGTTTGGACTGACACTTACTAATTCAAACCATTGGACCTACTTGATGAGCATGGTGATGTAGTCAAGGGGTACAGGAGGGGGGTTATTCTCATTTGCAGGCAGCATGGAAGTTAGTAATGTTTAAGCTGCCAAAAGGGAAGTAGTTGCCATTTCCTTACATGTAAGTTTTGTCACCGTTTTTCCATTTGTGTTCATTCATTTTTTTTCTTAATAAACCGGTGCTGCTCTATACATCTGAGTGCTTGCACACTGAGATGTTCTAATGAAGGATGGGGATCCAAGCCCTTGAAGTAATTTATCAAGACAACCTGGAGTACCTACAGCCAGCTAGCACTAGTGCCAACTCCCCCGATTAAGTCTGCTCAGAGTATCACAAGTAGTGGCTGCTTCCTAAACTACTTACTGAAATAGTTGTTTGATTTTTTTTAGCAGGAAACCTATTGTTTAATTCGTAGAATTGAGTCATAGAAACTATTTCCTGTCTGAATGATAAGTGTCCCCAATTATCCTAAATATTGCACAATTTTTCTATTAAAAAGATTTTACTGAGAATCAAATTTTGATTTTTTTTTTTTCTTTAACATGTATTTAAAATTGTTAGCTCTGAATCTCTCATTAAGCACTTTTGCCCAAATAAACAGTCCTCAAAAGCTCTGGTAGTCACAGCCAAATGGGACTCCGAATTGCATTTCCATCTTACAGAAGACAATTGGAAAGATAACTGTGTGGGAAGTGATACACTGCAGGGAACAGTCATGCCCTGGCAGTGAGGATGGACCAGATGACCTAATTCCTCATTTCCATTAGAGCTGTCAGATTCCCCAGCTAGTCATGCAAGCATATGACTGGCAATAAGGATCAAAAAATATCGAAAACATATCTCCCAACATAACAAATAAATCCTGCTATTCTCAATTCCATCACCTTGCAAGCACTGATTACTTGAATGCCATATACTCTTATATCATTATGTTGGTCTTTTAGATGAAACCTTTAAAACTGACTTGCCATCTGCTCTGCCTGGAATTCAGAACTGCTTTCTCAGCTGCATGAGACATCTGCTTGATGCAGCTGATGGGTGAATGTAAGCAATATTTGAGAAGAACAGCTCAAAGAAGCAGTTGCAGGGGTAATATACTCTATGCCCTGTTCTAATAATATCCCGTACAACTCATTGACAAAATCTTGTAAGTGCAGCGCTGTGATGACTACTTCTACATTATCATACCTTGTACACAAATTACACGGGCTTGCTGTGCCAGCTCACACCAAGGTGCAAAATCACTGTCTGAGTATTTGGTTAGGCTGGTGTTAAAATGGCTTTCTGCTGCTGTTTGTAGATCAGCCATGAACTGGCTGTCCTGATACAAAGGATTGAATTTTTTGGCAACTAAAATCTTCCCTGACCATTTGCCAAATTTTCTTTTCCCATCCCTTGGTGCTTCTTGCTGACTGACTGCTCTCCCTCAGCCAGGTAGCCTGTGGTCTTGCAGTGTCAGATCTTACCTGGGATATTAAGAATTTTGGAATCAGCATTTAGATTATTATCTTTGGATAAGTCTTTGAAATACATGTTGTTAACATAACCTAATGCTGCAGAGTTTGTACATGAAATTTTATTCCCAATTCATGCATCCCATCTGTACTATTCTTCATTAATATTATTCACATCATATCTACAAACAAAATCAAATACCAAAGGCCAAAGAATCCTAAATGTAGCGTTAAGATGAGAATGGATTACAAGAATGCACTTAGAAAGACTTGCATCTATGTGAAGAGAGGTGAGGCTGTACAAGATAAAGAACTTTAAAAAGCATATACACTGACCAATAAAACATCACTGTTGTTTTGATGGAAACTATACCAAACCACCCTATTGTCTGAAAGTGAATGTTTACCCTTGAGATTCCTCACAGCTCTGATCTGCAAATGCTACATGGATATTCATCTAGCCAGCTGAGACCATGGGGGAATTTGCCTCTCAGATGCATTTTGGAAGAACTGTTGTAAGTTCTATTTCCTTCTCTATAAAACATAGTGGCATTGTGCTTCTTGCTGGAGGTTTATGTCATACACTTTCTACTACTGCAGAGACCCTACTCTGCAGTACCCAATATCTCCTGACCTCTTCTTGTGGCTTTTTTTTTCCCCCCGATAGTTGTGGCTTTCGGAATTTTTCTGTAGGTATTTTGTTACAGGATGTTGATAACCTGTTTTGTAGCCCACATTTATGGACTAAATGTTTTTGTGGAGTCTTCTGAAGTAGATGTATATTACCTGCTTACTTGTATATAAAAGGTTGGACCAGTCTTGTGTTCCTTTGGCACTGGTAGTTGGCTCTTTTCTGCTTGTGTGAGTCAAAGGAAGAGCTTTCTCCACCCTGCCACCTGTGGAGCCAGAGACAAGGACAAGATACAGGGGTGTCAATTGTTTTCCATGCCCTGCAATGCTCTTCCTAAAGTATTTTCCTGTGCAGACCAATGCCAATTTCTAAAACAGATGATGAGAAAAAAAAAATCTTCAAGTTCTTAAGAAATATATATAAATACATATGGATTATAAAAATCTTATTGGTTAATAAGAAAAATACTCTGATAATGAAGAAAGTTTAACATTTAGAAATGAGGAATATCTGACTACTGAGGGTGGAAGAAATGACCAAAAATTCAAAATCCTCCATGTAACAGAATATTTCCTGTCTGTTGCTGCTTGTTTTTTCCCTTGACTTGAGAAGTTTTTCCATGTTTTCCTTTTCCAAATGGAATAGAGAGATTGTTGCTGTTCGGAGAAACTGCCTCAGAGACAAAAGTAACTAGTAGATGTAGTTTGACGTAATTTTCTTTGGTTTTCTTCCTTGTCACTTAGCTTTCATATTCACTTGTATCCACTCCCTCCCAAAACTCTTACTTGCTATTAGTAGTTTGTTTACTTGTTTTCTTATTTCAAACACCCTTGGCTTTAAAACACTATACGTTGCTTTTAAACAATGTCCTGGGATGAAATGTGTCAGTCTGAGCCTTATAAATTACAGCAACCCAAAGGCTGTGCTGATTTATTCTTGCTGCCAGCAGTGTCTGAGGGCTGTTGCATTAAATGGGAATTACTGCGGTACAAAGCTCCAGTGGCAGCCTGTCCTCCTGGGCTATGCCTCCTGTGCTGACAACCAGTTCCTGCACTGGAGACGTCATCTGGAGGATCCCTCGGAGGTCATAGTTATGTGGTGAATTTAGCCCAGCATAAATCCATACTGCCTCCAAAACCTGCTGCTCTCCCGCCTGTGCTTGTCCCCAGTGCCTCCCTGAGGCTGGCATCAGGCAGCCTGAATGCAAAACCAGATACGAAGACGGACACCTTTCACTTATCACTTCCCCAGCCGTGTGCTGACCCACACACAGCCTGGTTCTGCAACAAGACAAACACATGGGAGGAGAAACCAGGAGGGCTACTCCTCCCCATGGCAAAAGTTTAACTGATTAAAATGAAACAATCTAGGGCGAGGCTCCTATTAATTTCAACTGGGAAGCCAAGAGTATTTGTAATCCCCACTTTAAAATTATAAATCAAAAGATGCACCACTTTTGTGAGCAGTAAAAGGGTGGGAAAATAATACGTAGCGTGCCAATTAGTTTCAGTTGTGCTGGTGTGTGTATACTGAAATACATATTTTATTTATATTATAATTTATATATTTTTATATGTATTTGTGTATATTTATTTATTTATTTATGAGATGTGACCATGTCTGCTTGCAGAAGACTGACTCATTTCATTTTAGAAATTAGTTATAATCAGATGGTAACAACTTTTGGTTACTAAGAACCTAGGCTGAACCAAAGCCAGTAATTAAACATCATCAGCTGTAAGTTTGCAGTCCTCTGGGCCACGCATGCCTTTGCATAATTCAGTTTTTGGACTCAAATGGGGACAGAAAAATGTCATTAAAATTTTGCACCAAATACATTACTTTGATTATGACATCTTAGGTGAAGACTATTTAGAAACCACATTCGACACAGTAATGACTGGTCATGTTGTCTGAAAAAAACAAATAAAATTATAAATCCTTAAAGGTAGAGCTAAACTCCTATTTTCTGTATGTTCATGTAGACTTACATAAGAATAGCCAGTTAAATACCAATACTTCAAGTAAATGTAACTTTTCAAATAGCTCATTTGAGCATTGTTTAAGTTATTATAGGAAATACTAGAGGCTTGCACAGCAAAAACAATCATGTAAAAGTCTAATAAACTCATACAATATAAAAAACTGCTCAGGTTACTTACTATTGTATATGTAATATCTTTGCATTAATATGAGCAAGACAATACATTTAGAGATCTTACAAAATCATCTCAAACTGTTTCTCTGCATTGCACAAATTGCACACGCATTTATAAAATACAGCCATTGGTTTATGTTTTTACACTTTACTGATTATAACTTTTTATAGCCTAACATCACACCTACATTGCTCTTACCATTAGACAACATTGTCAGCCGCTAGCGGTGCAAATATTTCAATAAAGGCAGACTAGTTTCACTAACGCTTTAGAGGTCATAAAATCACTAAGGCTGGAAGGGACCTCTGGAAATCACCTGGTTCAGCTCTCCTCTCAGAGCAGGTCCAACTTCAGAGTTACAGGTTCCTTAGGGCCTTGTCTTTGAAACACACTTAATGCTAAATAGTCCTACCACTCTACATAGCACTAACATAGCTATTCTCACTAATCCACTAACAAACAAATACATTAAACTTATCCTGTGTTAAACCTCAGCCAATATACTTATTTCATCTTACATAAACAGCAATTTAGCTGGTTTTCTCTCAAGATCTTAACTGCTTTTATTTTAACACTACCTTATTTTTATTTTCATTTTAGACCCCTTATTGCAAGAAGCCAATGAGTACAAATATGTTTGCACAGTCAGCGGTGGTGTTTTTATTCTTGGTGAACTATCATTGCATTCTGAAGAGTGGGGCTTGGTGAACTACACTTTAGACTGCTATTACTCAGATAGTAATAAAAGCCAATAATATGTATTCTTAAGGGAGAAAGACCTGGATTTGTATCAGCTGTGGTAAATGAGAAAGCATGTCCAACAGCAACACACTAGAATTCAACTGGTTTGATTTTGTTCTAATCAATTTAGCATTTGTAAAAGGTTCTGAAAATTGATGTTTTCTTTAATCTCAGTATAATTGCATCTAAAAAAGTAGCTGCAACAGTGCTTACACTGGTTCCAGCAATGTTTCTCATCAAAAGACACAGAAGAACTGGCTTTTGGACCAAAAGGATGGTTTAATTTGCAGGGGACAGTCTGCTGATCTTACTAATTCCTACTGGGAAATGACTCCTACAGCAAGGCCTCTGTAAGTACACCTGGTCAGCCTGAAATCCTGCCGAAGATACCCAGCCAGGATGCCCAGTGTTATAAGAGTTTAGGGGCTTTGTGACGCAGACAGTGCTGCCCAAGAAGTTGTACTGAGAACAACTCCTATGTAAAAAGTAAGTGGAGGCCCATGATATTCCATCACAAGCATTACCACCTGTGTCCAGTTTTTCTCAGTCTGCTCTCTTTGGGGAGTCTTCCAGACAACACAGGAATCGGAACAAGTGTAGACCTCGATTCTGCATAACTATTTACACCTTTCACTCCTTTTTGTTAGCCGTATTTGTGAAGAACACAAATAAGTGAAAAAAATCACCAGTCAATGGAATAAACTATGAGTGTACCTAAGAGTTCAGTGCAGTTTAATTACGAATACAAACCATATTCAGCACCATTTAACTGGTCAAATTGGAACAATTCTTGTGAAGCTCAAAGGGAAAAGGAAAGGTAGAGGAGAAGGAGATATCAAGGGGACAAGTGGAAGAGAAAAAGCTCAGATGGCACTACAGAGTTTGATTTTTTTTTCTCTTAAACTTTTTCTTGGTCACCTTGATAACCTCTTCATCTTTCATGGCCCTCTTTATGGCCTCTTTTGGAAGTCCTTCTTTGCCCTGGTCCCATGGGGTCAGCTCTTCTCAGCATCCCAGAGAAAGCAGGAACAGTTACCCACTGCTGGTTTCTGACAGCAGAGTAAGTTTGATTCAGCTGAAGCTAGGTATACAAGTAGAATAAGATCAGAATCAGACCTTCTGTGTGTGTCTTAGAGATATGAACTGTATCCTTTGAACTGCATTCTTGATGATATTTGTCACACATTTCCTCAGCGACTTCAAAGAGTTTGAGTCCTTTGATTACAAGGTTGTTTACCTACTATCTTACCTAACAGGCATTTGCTCAGAACAGACGTTCACTCAAACACTCCCTTTATTATCTTTTCCCTCAAGTGCAGAAATACTTTCACTTACAAACAGCCATATTAACATCCCTGGTTAAAGCAATATTTTTTTGAGATCAAAACCATTAGAAAAGTGATAACAAAATAGGAGTTTCTGTCCTAGATTTGCAGTAAACTCCGTGCCTGTGCTTTCTGCTTTAGGGGCCTTAGAAACTTCCTGCCTACCAGCTCTTCACCATTAACAGTATGTAGTCACATGTGAGAAACAGGAGCTCACTTTTCAGTCTCACTTTTCATACAGAAAATTGTCTTTTGTCTCTAAGATAATCACTTAAAAATGGGTCTAGCACTATGCTTATTTTCAGGATATTTCCCAGTTCTTTGAAATCGGTGCTTTAGGTCAGCAGGTGTATAATAACTATGAATACTTGGCACTTACACTGCATACTTAATGTATATCAACAGCCACACTCTACCACTGGGAAACTAATTCACACACAGAAACGTGAAGAGACTTAGCTGAAGGTCTTCCCACTTCTGTAGAGGCATCTTGAATTACTTTCAGCTGAAGAAATATTTCAGCCAGTCATTTCCTTACTGTGCCCCATGAGCCACTGGTATAGGCTCTATAGAACCATATGAAAACATGTTTTCAAGTAGAATTTTAATAACAGGGTACGGTAAGTTTTGAGAGCTGACTACACTCCAGTAGTCCAAACTGCTTGGAGACTACTGACCTAGTTTGACATTTCTGATTACAGAATCACCAAAGTGCTCCCAGCTGCCTTATGATAGCACAGCTGTGTTACCAGTGCAATCTAAGTCACAGCTCAATTAATAAGATAGCTCAGTGGCATATCTGCTGATTCAGAAGGCAGATCTCTCAAGGTTTTTTACTATCACTACACAGAATATACTTCCAAACAAACCTCTACAGGTAGGCCAGGAGAAAGATGAGAGCCTGCACAGGTGTAGCAAGGGAACATGCCTTCTAGTAACACTCTCCTGAGGCAGAAGTGTCCCTTGGAAGTATGCTTCTTTTTGTCTTCCTGTTCTGTGCCCTATATCAGATCTAGCTGGTGAGCAAATCACAGAGGAGTGTAATCAGATAGGGCTGGGGAGTGGCAATTGTATGAGTCACATTTTCAGTATATGGAGCTGAAAAGTCTGCAGTGGAGACAGAAATGAGGCACCATGAAAATGAGAGATCAAAGGCGTATAAATACAAAGACTCATAAAAACAATGGTTGAAATCTCAGCTGATGGGCAGGTGACTCTTGAATCACATGTAGGTTTTAAGCAGTTCAAGTGTGGCTCCTGCATCAAAGCTCCCTCATGTCGATGGCCAGTCTGGGTAATCTGAACTCCAGCTGATGGGTGAAGTGAGGCAGCTGGTGCTCCCGAGCCTGACATCAGTAGGTTGTCTGCAAGTCAAAGACAAGTGCAGGCCCATTTTGCAATGGTGAACTAGTGTCCTTGATGCAGGCTGCTCCCAGAGATTTCCTTTTCTCTTTGGAAATAGGTGGCATGTGCGGATTCTGGTCACCTGAAAATGTTGGTATAATGTTCACAGACTCAAGGCATTTGGTGAACTTATTTTCTTTGCAAAGAAGTGACTTAAAAATAAATCCTCTTGGTCTCACTCACAGAGTCAGCAGAAATATTTTGTCTGAGAAAGAACTGTGAGGAGTTTGATCCAGATTTCCTGCTCAATGCAGCCATTTACACCTATTCAGAGTGTGAAGTACTTGCTAGCCTGGAGCAGTAATGCTTCACACTTACATTGCTCAGGTACCAATCAACTGACAGGGTCAAAAATAAATAAGAAGAATTAAATCGCTTAAACAGGTTGATAGCTTGTTGACTCTGAGGGCTGCACCAGCTCAGCAAAAAGCTGCCAGTGTTCCTCCCATACTGGGGCAAATGGGTTCAATCAGCCAGTAATGCAAATTAGGATAAATCTCCCCTGTCCTGCTGCTGCAAAGCCACCAGGTCACTACAGGGAGATCAGAATTTTTTCTTCCTCTTGTTCTGGTCTTCTCCCTCCATTGATGCTTTAAGATGGTACCCAGAGGAGCATTAAGACACACACACAACATCTCATTGTACAGGAGGAGAATCACTGCAACATCCCATCACAGCAGATTTTTTTTCAAGAGCACCTGGTTCTGCAAGAGGCTCTGGGCTCCTATTCCCACTATGGAAACCAAGGAAGATGCATGATCTTAGTTGCTCGGCTGAGGTATTTGTCTCTTTTCAAGCAACTCTCAGTGATGCCACGTCCACAAGTGTGGTCTACTACAGCTCTAATGAGGAACACCAAGCAAAGCCTAATGCTACGTTCCATGTATTCCATGAATTGCTCTCTATATGAGATCTTGGCAAATAAACTAGAAGGCATTAATCCATTCCAGCACAGTCTCTTTCTAGCCCATTCTTTTCCTGTTTCTTTGTAATGCAGATTGTACAACGTTCTATACATTATTTTTTCACAGCATATTTAAGACTCCATTTACACTTAAATCCCATAGTGCCAGCGTAACTTGTCAAAAAAAATAAAACAGGAGTCCCACTTTGCAACTCTCACTCAGGAGAATAAACCTTCAGTTGTGAAGCCACTGAATACTGATTTCAGAGTTTGCCCAAGTTTCATTTGTCTCTTATAAAGCTTTCTGTTCAGTTCTAAGCCTATATAAGGACTCTTCATATGTATGTATAGACATAGATACGTATACATACACACAAAGATATGGCCAAAACAGTCAGCATAAGGTAGATTGCTAGCAGACCTTTCCAAATCCAGATGTGTACAAATTTAATCAAAGTTTCTTTTTTTTTTTTTTTTTTTTCTTTTTTTGCAGTTCAGTAGATGTTCAGTTGTCCAGCTGCCAGGTTTTGCTTGGGTTGCTGGAGTGTACTGGCAATCAGTTCCTTCTGTGTCTCATACACCAAAATAGTACAGCTGGAGACTAGCCCACATTTCATTATTTTCCAAAAGCTCCACATTAGCTGCCTTTACATTAACAATACCTCCTGGAGATATATTAGCCTGATCAAAAATATTGCCCAGAAGAAGTGCATTTTATCTTACTGAATTTTTATATTCTCTTTTCTTTTATTATACTTCAAATCAGGGAAGCTTTTTCTAGAAGAAGAAGAGAACTAATAAAAATATCTGATGTCCTCTGAAAAGCAGGAGATTGGTACCAGAGACGTTAACTTTTACCACTGTCTGTGACAGCTGTTCTGTGGGTAAGAGAAATTACCATGATATATGTTAAATCAATGGGATGTATTTTAGAACCAGAACATAAGAAAACCTAGCAATTTGAAATTAGGCCCAGTTTTGTTTTTTTTTTTTTTTTCTTACTGTAGCCACAAGTGTTACCAAACAAATGCACTGGTGAAGAGAAAATCTGGTATCAAACAAACAAAGCCAAAAAATGGATCCTTTGAACTTAAAAGGAAGTATGTTGCTCTGCGACATTTATACATAATTATAAATATAACCCCAGTGCTGACAGTAGATTAAAAATTACAAATAAGCCAGCACAATGATCAAACAGAATAGAATGTGTCTCTCCATTACATATTGCAAGGTCTTTTCAGGCCAAATTTTGTGAAGTGTGCATAGTGGAACCAGGGGCCGCAGGATCTGTTCACATCAGCATTGATGCTAAGAGAACTGCCTAAATTGCCTGAAGTGATCTAGGATGAGATTTAAAAGCCCATCCTGCTTCCATTTAAAGCAGTGTCAAAGCTCTGGTTCTCTGAACGGGGCTGGGATGCCTGTGAAAGTATGAACCACCTTGCCAGCATGCATCCATAGATGTCTGTAAAGGTGAGAACAGCAGGTGTGAAACTAGCCAGCAAATCATAAAGATGAGTGATTTATATTCATCATTCTGTCATGGAACACTAGAAAACTCTGGAAAATTCCTGAATGGCTTTGACATTGACGTCTGATGGATCTTAAATATGTATGTCCAGTTCTAAGCTAATAGCAAGCTTTAAACATGGAAAGGTGTTTTCTGTTTCCCTTAAGATCTCTATTAGGACAAAAGAGCACCAGTCAGATGGCAGAAGTATCTTCGTTATTGATACACATAATTCTACAGAAACTTGTGCCACCTTTCCTAAAAACTGGAAAGGAATAGACAGAAGACTGGCAGCACCATCTCCTGGCAGATACAAGAAATAGGGACCACTTTGCGTCAGAAAGTTGGGCCAAGTAATTTCTTTGTGGATTTTAAAAAGACTGTAACAGGAAGTAACTTCACAAGAGTAAATTCCCTCCCTAGGAAGATTAACTTTGATATGCTTCAGGGAAGAAAAGCATTATGTGTTATTATAATTGTGGAGAACACATACCCACAATTATGAAGAACAGATTCATGTTGCTTCTGCCTTTAAGAAGCTCTCTCATGTTGTCCTCTCTGCCTTCCCTTATATTGCAATAAAAGCAGATTTCAAAACTAGCACAGCAGGTAAGTTGCAGTGTATTAGTGTAGTCCTGGAAGATCACAGAAGACCATAGAAGTTCCCTGTAGTCAGAAAATAATATAATATGTAGATTTCAAGAGTTGTAGCCAAGTTTCTGTCTTGCTGAGTAGGTAGGGGAAATAGCGGGAAAATACTATTAATACCGTAAACAGCTGGATCATCAATGTGGAATGTTATTATACATATTTAGAAAGTGGCAATGGGCCAAAGATCACTAAGGAAGGGTGAGGCCTTCGAAGTAATGAAAGGCTGTATGGGAAAAAAAAAATCTATGGAGATAAAAGAGAAGAGACTAAGTCGGATGACTTGGTGAAAGACAGCCACGGAAAAGAACAGAGGAGAAAACAAAAAGAAAATGGTGATGAAGAGAAGAATTCTATAACCTTCTACAGTTTTTCCTTGAACAGTACAGAACTGGTATGCCAGAGGAGTCCAGATCTCATTTATCAGAACAGTCTCAGAAAGACAGAGATTTAACCTCGACAATCAAGACCTAAGTATACCAGTCTTCCTGTCTGTTAACTCTTGCAGATATGCTCTTGCTATTAGGTCCCATGTTCCATGGTATTAAACAAATACAAAGCCCTTGTTGTGTCACACAAACATGGTTGATGGTTTGCTGTTGTTTTGGGGTTTTTTTTTTTTTTTTTTCACGTTTTGGAGGTTATTTTACTTTGAGAAACTCCTAAGTGCTTTTAAGGAATTTTTTTGCATATGATCATGAATGTGGAAGAGACTTATGAACACATTCATTCCATCCTTCTCCCAAAGGAAGAACACTCCTTATAAGAAATCACACTTCCCAGGACTTTGCCCAATTTAGATTCAAAAGCCACAAGTAACAGGGGTTCCAATCATTCCCATGGGAAAATATGCAGCTTTATGCAGCCTACCTTCTTGCACATGAGTGGGGTGGGGTTCTGCTTATCTCTTTAGCTCAGAACCAAGATCGGGCCTTTTTCCTCAGGGCGTCATTTACTATTCAAATATTCACAAACCAAAGGTAATCCTCCATACTCCTCCAGGGCCTGCCACAAAACGTACCTTCCTTTCTAAGCAAATTATTAAACTGCATATTTTAGGAATTGTGCTGGTTAGTGGGCTAACCTCTTTCGTCAAATACTTGTTCCTAAAGCACTCTTCTTCTGAACAGGGTTTGCTGTCCAGTCAGCTGTCTCTGCACTTCTCCAGCTTTCATTATTAACACAGGAAAACACATTTTACTGGCTACATATATTCAATTCTTTTTCTTCTTTTTTCATTCAATGTGCTGTACTTGTGCCATTCCTCACGAAAACATACTACATGCTGTTTCCCATTCATTTCTAATCATACCCTATGTGTTTATCATATCCTTGTTTAGGTCCTAATCACATTAATAAAATGGCTCAAATTGCTTAATGGGGGAAGGGAAGAATGCATTCCTATCAATATTGAGTATCAACACAGTTCCCAAGCGCCCTTGTACTGGACACATGATGATATGTCTGTGTAAGTTAATTAAAAAAAAAAAAAAATCACACCCAGACATGCCATCAAAGTAACCTACTGATACAAAATAAATTATAATTATTAATGTAAAAAATTACACTTTTCCTAATTACTATTTACTGTTTTGCTATTATATTGTCTAAACTCCTTAACCTAACAGCTCCATTGTGATGGGCTCTGTTAAAACACAAATAACAGTCTATAGCCATAAAAATATTTACAAGCAATCAACTTTTATTGTTAAGGTGTCCTTGTGAGATAAGAAGTAAGTTGAAGAAACAAACATATTCAGTGGGAAAATTCAAGTGATAACAGAAAAAGAAACCTTTTACCTGGCTTTCTGTATCTTGCTTTACAAGATACCAAATAGTGAGACATAAGAAAGTCCACCCATTTATAAAAAAATGGATCTGTACTGGAACCTTTGCAGTTCAATATATGTTCTGAAAATAGGGTAAGTAGTTTGTGGATAAAACAAAATTATTCCAAAAAGTTCCATTTCATCTACAGTTGATTAAAGAGTTGCAGAAAGATCCTGAAATATTAAATAACATCTGATAAAATGGCAAGTGAAAATTGATGTTTATAAATGCCAAGTATAACCTTCACCAAATACTCACGATGATGAGCACATTGTTACTACTTTGGAAAGAGATATTGGAGAGCTGGTGGATCATCAGCTACCTGAAATCTCAACTCTGTATTCAGAGGAGGTCAAAAAATAGGAAACTCACTAGAATTAAGACATGAGCAGAAGAAAAGGATAAATTATATACTCCAGAATGGGTATACTGTATCTAAAAAAATACAGAAAGAGGTAAAGTAAGCACAAATATGAAATAATGCCACACAAGAGAGGACTAACCAAAATAAGAATTTTCATGGGGAATAAAAAAAAAAAGCCTCAGAGGGTTGCAATAGATCTTATGAACGACATCAAAGGAGTTATAAAAGGTATAAAACTCAACAATAAATCCTTTTCAAGATTTGAGAGGATTTCAATAATCTTAGTGTACCAAGTACCAGAAGCTTGCTAGGTTCTGAAACCCACCAACTGAACAGGGCATAAATGCACCACTCAGAGAAGATAAGGTCATAGCAGAAAGCGTAAGAGGACTTTCTGTGTCTATGTTTCTCTGCTGGAACACCGCATCATCGGCCTTCTCACCGATCTGTTTCAAACTGAGATGTTGACTTAAAAAAAGGTTCATGAATTGAGAGTAGTCAAAATGAACAGTAATAGATTCTCAACAGGTTCTCTCTGTTCATCTAAGAAACTCGAGGATGCAATAACTGAAATTCTAACTGTGGTGTAAATTCTTGCTTAAAACTTTCTTGTCATAAAAGTAGTGGATTATATCAAATGTTACATTATTTTTTTAAAATGTTCATAGGGGAAAGCTGGAGAACCATTAAAACTGACGCCTGTTCTGCACAGATTAGTAGCAACTAGAACTAGTGCATACATGGACAGATATGATTTATTAGGGAAAGGTCAACATGGGTTTTTTCAACACTGTTTTTGCTAAGAGAAGTCTTGCCTTATAAACTTGGTATGAAATTTCCTGAATGTGTCAGCAAGCACTTGGGTAAGAGGGATTGGAGAGATAGCGATGCTGAAGTTTCTGGAACTTTCAACACTTTTTTGGCAAAGGTTCTTAAGGAAAGTAGGCAACCATGGGATAAGAGAGAAGATCCCTGCATGGTTAAAAGACTAAGAGTAAATGGTCAGTTTTTGCAGTGAAAGGAAGTCACTAATGTACCGTCACATCTCTGTGCTTATTCATAAATAATTTGAATAAGGAGGTGAGGAGTGATGAGACAAAGCTTGTTGAGGATATTGTGTTATTCATGGAAGGAAAGAAAAGGTGTGGCTGAGAATTGCAGAAAGATCTTTCAATACTTGGGGCTCCAATTACCCACACTCATGCTCTACAATTTGGCAGACATCTTAATGGTTCTGGCACAGGACCTAATGGAGACCCCTGCTCTTCCGAAGACTTGGTAAGACACCCTGCATCATCGGAAATAGCACTAGACACCTATACATGGGCAAATTAATTGAGCCTTCAGTGACTGGCAGTAAAATGATAGATGATCTTTAATACAGATGGATGCAAAGTAGTGCATGTGGGGAAAACACAGTTCTACATTACATGTAGAATAACATTGCTGGAACTGATCATTACACTTCAGAAGTGAGATCTTGGAAATTTAATGTTATCTGTAGGACAATGCCAGCTAAGTAGAGATCAACAGCACACAATGTTAGAAATATTTAGGAACAATATTGAGACCAAGACAGGGAATATTGTTATGCCACTCTATAAATTCACTGTATGCCCCTATCTTGAACACTGTGTGCAGTTTCAGTCTCACCACGACAAACAGGAATAGTAGAATTGGTAAAGTTCATAGAATAGCAACAAACACCTTCCACTGAAAGAACTACATTTCACTTGAACTTGTCAATCTGCAAGAGAAGCCTTGCCAGACTGAGAGGGGATCTCGTGGAAGCTACAAAGTGATAACTGGCATAGAGAACACAAAATTGTTTACTGTCCTTTCTAAAGCAAGCAGCAAGGGTCATCAAATGGTGTCATGAAATGTCATATTGAAAGCAAAGAAAGTGATTCTTCATACGTACAAGTACACTGTGGAACTCCCTGGCAAAGGATGTTATGTATGCTATGAGTTTACAAGCAACAGAGGGTCAACTGGAAAAATGTCTGGAGGGGAGACACCGATTATTGCTAAGGAAGACACAACCTCCTGTTTGGGAAGCCAGTAGATGCAAATTGTTGGAAATTCAAAGTGGACCCACTGGGAGCTTCACTGGTGGTTTGGCCTGTTACAATCTACACATCTTTGGAGAGAAGAAACTGGGAGACATGTACTCTTGGCTTAATCACTATGTCTGTTCTTGCATTGTGACGAAAAATTGAGTAAGGAATAATTTTTTTTTTTCACGCTGTATTTTTCAGGTTAACTAATAAGCCGTGTGGCTGAAAGCAGGATGGGTGATGGTGATGGTTTTTCTCCATTTTTGCTGAGTACATCTCTTGTAATCATCTTTGCTAGAGGCATCTGCAAATAGGCAAGACGTCAAGCTCATTCCAGAAAACATTAACTGGCACACAACAGTGCAGCTGTAACTCAAGTATATTTTAATCGCAATAAGGTGTGCTGTTTGGGAACCACTGACTCACTCATCATTTGTACCAAGTGCCACAACGCTCAGTCGTGCTGATAAAACTACACAAAACCTAGTAAAGCCACTCGCATGGACTGAGAAGAAACCGTCTTCTGCGAGTGGCGAACAGAAGGCATCGCGGTGCATGCGAGATGCGAGAGCGCTGGAGTCCGGCTCAGGGCGGGCCTGCATCCCGACCTCACCCCAGAGGGGCTGCAGAGAGCGGGGGGGGAGCCTGTTCCCCCTCCGGGAGACCGGTACGGGCGCAGTGGTGAGGACGCCCCGAGAAAGCCAGTGCCCTCGGGGGGGAGGAACACTGCACCCAGCGCCTCACGCCCTCACAGCCGGAGAGATGAGCCGCGGTGCCGCTGCCGGCCCCGCCGCTCCGAGGGCGGGCGGGCTGCCCCCACAGCGGCCCCACAGAGCCCGCCCCCCGCCGCCTAAAACGGCGGCCCCGCCCGCACCCACAATGCTCCACGGGCTGCCACCGCGCTTCCGGGTGCGGGCCCAGGAGGGCGGCGGGCCCGGCGCGGTGCGAGGGGCTGGCGGAGGGCGAAGTTTCCCCAGACTGGATGCGAACGAGCGGGCGGGCGGAGCAGGAGGGAGCCGTGCCCGGACCATGAGGTTCCGACTGTGGCTGGTCCCTGCCCTGGTGTTGTTGTGGGGGCCGGGCGGGCCGGAGGCGCTGGGGCGCCCGCCGCGCCGGCAGCGCTACGGTAAGGGGGAGGACGGGACCACGGCAGTCGCGGGAGGGGGGGCGTGAGGGAGAGACTACTGCTGCGGGGAGGGAGGAGGGTGGCACGCTCGCCTCTGCCGAGGGGTAGCGGTGGGGTGGGGGTAGGAGTAGGAGAGGGGCTCCCCGCTACCAAAGGTGGCAGTGAGGTGAGGGAGAGACTGCTGAGGGGTGGTGGAGAATTGGGGAGAGCCCATCCCTGCAGCGCGAGGGGAGAGGGGCACACCTGCCTCTGCCAGGCAGTAAGGATGGGGGTAATGTGTGGGGTGGGGAAGAGACCACTGCCGAGGAGCGGGGGGTGTGGGGAGAGGCCACCCCCGTGGGGGGGAGGGGGCACACCCACAACTGCCACGAGGTAGCAGTGAGGGGGGAATGGGGAGAGGGGTGCGGGTCAGGGCCGGTTTGGGGGTCCTTGCTGTCAGTGGGAGCATGATGAGACCACTTTATTTTCCCACTCGAGGTCTGCTAAAGACTTTTCCTCACGTGAGTTTGCGTTATATTAAGACAGGATAATCATATAAAGGCTTCCCTTCATAGTTCTGGCTGGAGAGTCACCGTTGCAGAGAGAGCCTGAAGCTATTGGAGCTGAATGTGACTTCTAGAAAGCTTAACATAGAGGAGAACCGTTGCTTTATTTAACTTCTGTAAACTTAGTTTTGCATGTAAACTTTTGCTTCATAATGAAGAAGTTGCAGACTTCTGTTTGATAAGCGAAAGCTTACCTCTGAAACGGCAGATGAGCTCTTGAAAGAGCCGGTGGTCATGCCTTACTCGGTCAGACGTCCTGTCTCCAGTTCGTGTGGCCAGTGGTGACTGCTTCCAGCCCCATTTTCCTTGCTTAGATCTCTCGACAGATTTCCTGACAGGTGTCGAGGCTGTGTCTCTGTCCCCCTCTCCTGCACCTGAGGTGGACGCGTGGTTCTGTGCAGACCTCGGCAATTGGTGACTGCAGGAAGCTGGGAAGGGTCGAGTTCAGTACCGGGTGCTCCAGGAAGTGTAACAGAAACAGAACAAACACAGCGTGTCCTTTCAACATCAGGCAGGTCAAGGAGCTCCTCAAATTGAGGTTGCATCTTGGGCTGTCAGAGGTTTATGCCTTCTAAAGGACCCGCTATGAATTTGTGTAATTGTTATCTGACAGCTTTTGTATTTTTGGCCGCTGTACCACCATCTCCGGACTGTGAGCTCTTCAATTTTATGAAATACTGCATGGAGGAAAAACTTCCTTCTGTTTCTAAACTTTGACCATTCCTGTTGTCAGAAATGGTCAATAGGGAAGAATTATTAATTTTCTTCACA
This sequence comes from Tyto alba, assembly GCF_018691265.1. Lineage (NCBI taxonomy): Eukaryota > Metazoa > Chordata > Aves > Strigiformes > Tytonidae > Tyto > Tyto alba. The sequence continues at coordinate 34,035,131 of NW_024881316.1, read as the reverse complement.
GCTTTAGCGACTTACAGATCTATGTAGTTCGTCTCCTTTGTATTCTCTCTGTTTTTGAATGGGAAAATCTTCATCTATATAGTAATTCTTAGTATGGGAAAAAATCATGACTTTATTGGTCTTTGTTACTTTTGTCTATAATGCTTTCTATTTGTATTGGATTTTTATTTTTTAATTTTTATTTATTTGAGATGTATGACCAGGACCGTAAGGCAGTATTTGTGATACAAAGGTACCATGGATTTTTAGTGATGAATGGTTTTGGTTTTGTTTTCTTCCTGAGTAGTTTTTTTTGGCTTTTCTTTGTTTTTTTAATAGTCAGCCCAAGATCTTTTAGTTTTATTTTTTTTTTTTTTAATTTTTTTTGCGGTAATAACTGTGCTGAAGTACTTTGCTGTGTAGATGTAGTGAGAATTTCATTTTCTCGTGTTATTTCACATATTCACACACAATTTCATCAAACATTTTGTTGTCATTCAGTAAACTAAATATATGAAAGTGTTTTGTGATGGAGCTTGAAAAATCCAGATGTGTTCCATTAAATGTTTACATTGATCCGCACACGTCATTCTTTCAGAATGTTAATATGAGGCACTACTTCTCTAGTATTTTATTTAGCCACAGGTCTAGCAATTCACACTTTGTTGTGGTGTTGTTATTAACAATTTATCAGGTAGGGACATGGACTGTATTTGTTGATTAGGCCCCTAGACAATGGCTGGAGTGGAAATTGGTCCTGCACTTACCCACCTTTCAAGCCACTTGTAGCAAGACCAGTGGCACTGTACTTGTATACCAAGATTAGTAGTTGACGAGCTTAATTTTTTCAGTGCTTTATAATTCTTGGGTTAATACATTCCTGTCCTCTTGACTTATTGCTCATTTTCTTGGCTTGTTCTAAAGACCCTTTTCTTGACTCTTGGAGGCAGGTCTTTAGATTCATCCTATCATGATAAGCTTTCGGGGATCTTCTTTGTTTCCTCTGCAGTGAATGCTACAGTCAATTATTCTCTTACTTTATGGTACTGGCCTTTAGTATTCATTCTTGGGGATGTATTTGCAGCTTGCTTGTTTTACAAGCTCCTTTGATTATTTAGCTGGGTGGTTTCTTTTGATAGGATAAAAGATATTTCAGGTATTAGCTTCAAACCTTTTACAAGCTACTCTTCAAAATATCTTTACCTTCTTTTCTGTGACTTTTATGTTCATCTTTTACTGGAGTTTTGTTGTCTTCATCTTACAGCTTGGTTTTCTGAAATATCATCTTTTCCTTCTAATAACTTCAGTTTTGCTATTTTGAGTGCTCTGTTTAACCACAGTTTGTTTTGGGAACCGAAACCAGAGTTCTGACAGCCAGTATCTTTAAGCAAGTTTCAAGGATTACCATTTTGTGATTTCTATTAGGAACTTTATTGCTTGTCTTTCTGGAAGTTCATTTTTTCAGGAAGGAAAAAAATGACTATACAGTGAAAAACAGAGTTTGACGAAGAGCAGAATAAGTAAATAAAACAACGTGGGTCATTTCCCAGCATTTTTCAACTCAAGTAATCTTAGGGTGTGGTGCTCCAGCAGTCTAAACTGATCTAAATTGGGACTGCCACAATCCTGGCCTCAGCTTTCTGATCCCTTCCCATTCCTGTGAGCACATTCATAGAGTTAAGCTGCCTGGAAGCTAATCACCTTTTTCGGTAAGGGGTAGGGTGTCTGCATTTGGGTGTTTAATGTTTGTGGAGTCTGCTCCCCAGACTAGCTCGCAGTGTGACTGTTCATATACCTTCCCTCAGTTTTGGGGGGTGATAGTTGTTGTGTTCAAGGTGAAGGGTGAAGTTAGGATGGTATCCACCTCGGTTGCCCTTAGATGATCTGAAAGTGGTGCTCTTTTTAATAATGTTGACAGCAGGGATTAATTTCTGAGATAAGTGTAACTCTACTAGTCAGTACAGTGACTGCTGTTTTGCCTCTGAAAAATTAATGTCAACTCTTAAAATTTTTCTTTCCGTTGTCATTTATCACTGAAGATAACCTTTTATAACTATTAAATATTAATGCTGTTTGTCTTGGAGTTCAGAGATATCTGAATGATAGCAGGGCTTAATGTACTTTAAAAGAAGAACAGAGCGAATACCCAGCTTCAGTGCTGTTGAATATATCACTGAAGATATCTAAGGAACTGCTTGAATCCCTTTTACAACACAGTGGTATTAGTAATGTGCTGCCACTAAGCAGCATGTATCCAGGATTGCCCAGTCTATATGCAAGATGTGTCTTAGTCCACTGTTAACTGTTTTGAATGAGATCTTTTTATCACAAGTTAGGCAGGGAACTAAAAGAAATAAGGTAGTTGCTTCTATCCTGGACAGATAATATTCTTTGAATCACTCACTGATGGTCTTTTTCTACCTGCGATATTGCACGAATATAATCTGAGGCAGGTAACCTGGGCTTGAATTGTTTTTTTCTCCACACTGTTCAAATACCACACAAAATTCAAAACCAGCTCCATGAGCTGAAGAAGTAAGCCATTATAAACGGTTTGGTACAAACCTACGTTACATAATGCACATCAAGACTAAAATTTGTAAGTTGAGTGGAAAAAACCCCAAATAATGGTGTTGATGAATAAACTGGGGGAGCTGAGTGATACAGAGGGCAGCATAAAATCATTCTCAACCAGTTCTGAATTCTACTTCACACTTGGTGTGACAAAATGCGGGAAGTCTGTAAGGCCACAAATGTAACTGGGTGCCAGAGAGTTAAGGGGTTGGAAGTTTAGCTCATTGTCAAAAGCATGCACTGAGATAATTAGTGACAAAATCCTTATGCGAGATTAAACTTCGTCCTTCTGGACAGAAGCATCTGTTGGAGACTAAGGCAAGGTAAGGGCCAAATAACTAATTTCCCTACGGTAGGTAGTCTGCAATTCTTGTTACTATTTCTTATCCCATTTTAGTATCCTTTAAGGCAAGGTGGCTATTTTGGATTGAGCTAGTTTTGCAGTTTGACTCCACAAGCGGACGGCTGGGTGTGTACCTCACCAGGCACCACATGGAGGAGAAACCAAGAACTTGTGGCCTAATATCAGTATGTTGCTGCCTGTGATACCTCCCCAGGATGTGGTGGGATTAATTGGAAATGATTGCAGGAATTTGTAGATGCAGTGTTTCCATAGGTGGTATTACAGGTTAAGTGATAAAGATACATTCTTCTGTACACTTTGTCTTTATGTAAACAGCAAATGCTTCATGTAGACATGGCTATATTGAATGCAAATTATCAATGTGATTTTTGTGTTGTGGATTGGCAGTCTATTCTGTGGAGGTATTTAGGATCAAGGTTTTAAAGTACTTTTCTCAGGTTAGTTTTCTTTTGTTCATGTGAATCAGTCAGTGTTTCAATTTCCAACTGGAAAAAAAAAAGTGGTAAAAGTGTAATTTCTGTGGGAAGTACTGAGTCAACAAAGTGGAGAATGTCAACACTAGATTAAAATATAATTATTAAGAATTACCCTTAACTATTGCGAGATTTTTGTAATGGGAATATAATCAAGTGCTCAGTGTGAGTTTGGATTTCATTAGTGCTAGTTTGGTCTGACCTCTGAGTAGCCAAAAAGTAAAATTCGTGTTTGCATTTAAGATTTGGGATGGTTTTATTTTACTTTCCCCCCACCATAAAAATGGATAACTTCGCTGCTGTTGTTCATTGCTGATAGCAGCAGTGACTCATCTCAGTTTCACAGTGCTGCTGCTGTGGAATCTTTTTGTGTGCGTGCAGAAGCTCCAGCATGGCTTTCTGCTCCATGGCTGGAAGGGCCGAGCGAGGGAGCACAGCCAGCCAGCTCTTCAGTGCAGTGTTCTGATTGCACTCTAATGTTACACCAGAATTTAATTATGTGTTTTGTAGTAGGCAGAGATTTATCTTTGAGAGGGAGAAGTTAAATATAAACTTCTGTTATAAACAGGTTCATTTCACATACCCCCCCCAGCTTTTTTATAAACTTGCAGGAGTCAGAGTTTGCCTGTTTCTCAGACTGATCAAGAGAAGTCCTTTGCTGTGTGTGATGAAAGGTTAATCAAGAGTCAGGTTTCTGTAACAAAGAGCAGTACATCCTGCTGTCCTGTTCTACAGACCTCATATGCCACACTTAAACTTCCTTGTTTTGGGGATATCCTGCAACCCTCAAAGGTTTTGATGGTCTTCCTGATGTCTTTTATTCTTGCAGACGTATGGGACCTTACTACTCATGTTTGTCACTCATGCCCTGCATCTCTTCACAATATCCATCCCGGTCTTCCTGTGCTGCTCTTAATATGCATTATTTGTGCCTTTTTTTTTTTTTTTTTTTTCCCTTGGTACTAGAATTTGTAACCCACATGGGTACATGGACTGGGAGCTGGAAAGGGAAGGGGGCCCTGTTATGCAGGGAGGCACCTCTAGCTGCCACCTACATGATGTTGATCTGTGATTACGGAGGTGTTGAACAAGAACATGGTATCCTTTGCATTCCTTGGTTTCCTTTCTCACCTTTTCACATTGTTACTGAAATCGTAAAGTTCTGTCCCTCAGTACCTGCGACATGCCTTGAATTTTGGAAGGTCATGCCCAAAGTCCAAAGTCATCCAGAAGGAGAAGAGATGCAGTCAGATGGGGAGAAAGAGTTGGTCTCACAAATGTAGTCCAGAGAGTAGTTAGTCTCTACCTAGAATCGGCTCCCCTCAAACTTAGTTTGTGGCACAGCAGGATTCTGTGGTGTGGTATCAAAGCTCAGTAGTGAGGCTGACAGTTTTTTGGAGAGCCAGACAAGCTGCATCCTGTGACTTGGCTGTTCTTGTCTGCAGGATATGTGAAAGCATGTGATTTTGGGGGTTTGTGTTTTTTTGAGCATCAAGTCATATGATGCCGTTCTGGTTTAAGATAAGACAGTTGTATAGCCCTTGTTTCACTTTGAATATGAGGATGCTAATTCAGTGGGCTTTCTTATTTTTTCAGTGGGCTTACCCTTCCCCCCTGCCCCCCCCCCCCCCCAAAAAAAAAAAAAAAAGTAAGTGCTTTCAGCTTTCACTAATAGGACAGGCTGAGTTAATAAATCAAGTAGATCTAACAGAATAAATTTTGTTCCTCACTGGTCCCTATTTAACATGCTTGTAGTGAAGAAGAAAATTTGCAGGGTTGGAAGTGTGTGAGGAGCAATTGGGGGTATTCAGCTGTATTCAAAACCACCAGAAATAGCAGTTTAATTATCTGTTTGGTTTCTGCTAAACATAATTTACACCCTTAAGGAAATATTTGCACTGTCCAGAAACAGATGTCTATTTTACTGTGGGGAAAAAACTTTGGAGTAGTATAAGGGTGCAGCTATGTGAACAAGTTTTTCCTGAGATGAGCTAAAAGGGTGTTTTGTAAATTGCTAGCTTTTCCATGGTATCCATCACTGGGCACTTCTGAATGTGTGATAAGTAGTTTACCCTGCGTAACTGCAGCAAAAGTGTACTGTGGAGTAGCTGGTAGATGGTAAATTGCAGCCTACCTTACCTCCCAGTGCGAGGTCTGTGTAACTGTACCCCGAGGCTTTGTCTGCACCGAGCTGGTGACTAACTGAGTTTGGGCACCTTGTTTTCTCACGTGGTTTAGCAAGTTTGGTGCAGTTGAGATAGTAGAGAACAGGCCTTTTTAAAACATTCAGTAATGCTGATGTGGCTGGCCATTCTTACTAACAATTTGTCTAGAAATGTGTTCAGAGTGTGAATCCTTATCTTGTTATGGCTTATAAACAGGCTGACATAATTTTAGTTCTTGCTTTGAACCAGTTTCTCACACAACTTCTTTAGTTCACATATACTCAGTAAGCAAAACAGCAGCCACTCTTTGGTGGAAACAAGTAAACATGTTTTATCTAAACTGTTAAAAGCATGGGCTGTTTTGCATGGCATAAGTGTTTTGATTCACTTTGTTTTCTGTCTTTTGGCAATGCCTTTGTTCCAGATGTACTGGAGAAAGATGTAACAGCATGTGTAATGAGCTGTTATGGAACAGCTTTCCCACAGATGGATCTTCTCAATGTGTCCTCTTCATCAACAGCCTCCTAAAAGCAATGTAAACTGTTAAGAGAAGGTACCCATAAACATTTAGGCATGACTGCATCACCTCCTGCCTTGTGAAGACCATTTGTGTGCCCAGCTGAGTTATGGATGTACTGGCCTTCTCCATTAACACTCCCTGGAATGGTGCTCAGGTCAAATGACCCCACGATATTGTAGCCAGTAACCGGCTGTTACCACAAGCATGAGGGCAGCTGTTTTATGTAGGGTGATGCAAACCTGCTTTAGCTCATATGGTTAAGGTTGAAAAGACTCCAGTCTCTGTTTCCTGGTCCAAATTCTGACTGAGACTGTGACTTACATTTGAAGTGACATATTTGATTACTTTAAAATATTTTAATATATGAAGAGCAGCAGAATTTTGAGAATAAAATAATAATTAGTAACAATAAAGAATATGGAGCCCTTCAACTGTTCAGTCACTCCCCTGCTGAATCAGGAAAAATGTTATTAGGTAGCTGCTCACAAGCTTTTGATAGGTGTTTGATACCCGTTGGAAATCAGCTCGAGATCAGTACCCGGGTTGTAGTCAATGAGCACCGCACAAAACACAGGCTGGAGCCCTTTTTTTCAGTTTTGGAGAAGCCAGTGATTTAACAGTCACAGTGAGTGTTTGCTGTGCTTGTTCTAGGACTACTCTCTGTAGGCTTGTCATCCCATCCCAGTGCCTTCTGACAAGAGATTTATTTCTGCTTTTATTCCCTTTGGGATGGTTGAAGAAATAACTGCAATCATTCCTGCAAACCCCTCTGATACTCTTGTGGTCATTTTAAAATCCTGAAAGTACTATTTTTTTAAGTATTGTAGGATCTTGTGTTTGAAGTAGAGACATTTTCTATCATGGGATAATTGTGAAGAGAGTTTTTAAAAATATGAATTATGTCTTCTGGGTTAAAACTCCATGCTTCTAGATAAGCTTAACCTTTCTATAAATAATGCAGTGCAAAAGATTGCTTATGAAATGACTGACTTGCCACATTTACTTGTTGCTTTCTGGGCAGTAGATTGGGCATGAGATCATGGGAATTTACTGTTTTGCTTATGAAAGCTGAGCTGGTTAGAGGAGGATGCCATTGGTATTTGATTTGGTAGCTGAGCACTTGAAGAGAAACATCTTCTTTTGAAATATATACCGTGGCCTCCAGCTCGGTGACCTAGGCTGCTGCCCAGCACATTCTTGAGCTCTTTGCTGCTGGAGTAGCCAGCTGCAATGGGTACTGGCCCATAAGTTATTTAAAAGATACTTTCCTCCATTAAGTTGCAAAGTCTAGTGGCAGTAGGCTTTTAGCCTTGAAACAAGGTAAAAGAAAAGGAGGAAATGATGAGTTTAAAGTTGGGGGCAGAGGAAAAGTCACTGGTGTGTGCATTTCTTCTTGAGACCTTTGGGGTATTGTCTTTGTCAACAATGTTCCTTCCTTGTTTCTGTCTCAAACCTGAGATGTCTACGTTCTGGAGAGGTCCCCCATGCAGGAGAGAAGGTGCAGTGAGGTGAAGGCTGGTGATCATAAATAAATATTTGGGATATCAGGATGAAATTAAGGTGTCCTTTTCTAAAGCGAGAGGAATGCAGAAATTTAGGAGGGGCTGGAAGGGAAGGAAAGTGGTTTGGGAAAACCTGAGTCAGCTCAGTGCTGTTGAAGCCCATGGGAAATGGCTCTTGGACCATAGTGAAGATAATGAGGAAGGAATGCCAGAAAGATTATTAAACCTGAATAAAAAGTAGTCCAATGTATGCTTTCTGTGGCTCCCATCCACAGACTGCTGTACAGCTGGACTCTGTACAGTTCTGTATCATGTTTAAAATAATGACACTTCATCTTTTATTTTCAGTAAGCCTTGACCATGGGTTCATTTTCACAGCATGAAAATTTTACAGAAAGATTTTGCTTTGAGTGTATTACCAATATATTTTTTCCACATCTGTCTGATACTTGAATTAGTTTACAGATTTATGTCTAGCAGCAGCATGTCTTAAGTCTTTACTTATGTTGCAAGTATAATTAAAAGCAAACAAATTTAGGAAGGGTAAGAGGAAATGTGAACAAGTACATTCTTGTCTCAGGGTTACAGGAACTAGGAGTGTCCCGTGTTCCATTTGTAACTTTAACAGAATCATCTTACTCATCTTCTTCAACTCTGTAGGTCTTGTTCTTACTACCCTTCCCCGTGTCTCTGTGAGGCATTTCCAGAAGTGTTTGTGTGTGCTGAGGTGGAGCAAGACTTCTGAAGTTCTCCTTGTCTACCAAATAAAATAAAAACAATAAAATAAAACACAAAAAAACAACAACAAAAAAAACCCCAAACAAAACCCAACTAATTTCTTTAACAGACTTCTCAAGTCTCTTGCCATGAAACTGAGACGTTTTGTCTGGCCGTAGTGGCAGCTGCATCTTGCTTTTGGCATGGCCTTCCCCTGTTTCTGGGCTGTACTTTGCAGGGAGGGGTGGAAAGGGGCAGAAGGAGTGGTGTTTTGCAGCTCGGGCCGTGCCTCTCGGGCAGACCTTGTGCTTGGCAAGTCCCCGAGCAGCGCAGCAGCGGTACCACACCTCTCTTGCTTCATGGCCCACATACCACACGCTAGCTCTGTATCGTGAACCAACATTTGGTATCCTGTATATCAACATTCATTGTAATTAAGGGGTCTGCTCTAGCTGAGTGTGTTGAAAGAATCTCAGGTTTAATTAAAAAAATTTAAGACTAGACAGTTTAATGAGTTTTTTTCCAAAATTATTTTCCCTGGCGGTCCCTCCCCTCCTCCCAGGTGGTTCTGGATGAGGGCAGGCGCCAGGCCATAAGCCATGAATTATAATGGACTTTTTAAAGAAAGGGGATGTTTTGGGGGTTTTTAGGTGTTTGCTCACTGCGTGGCTCTAATGAACCAGCTCCGCAGCATGCAGCAAGCTGCTGAGGAAGGCACTGCCTGGCATAGAGCAACTGGGCACATCAGGAGGGAAAAAAAACCCCACAACACAAAGGAAGGTGGTAGAAACTTGCCCTCGTGTATAACCCGAAACGCATGGTAATCGATTGCAGGTGCTTTCGACCTGTGGGTTGTAAACAGAAATCAGGAAACTGCAACTGCACTGCCCTTCCTGTGTTGCTCAACGGCAGGGGAGGGGAAGCCGGCGAGGGAGAAGCCTGGGAGCCACTGCTTGGTGGCTTCTGCTGCAGGAGAAGGCAGCCTTGTCACCCGTCCATCACTTTGCTAGTAGGTCTGGTGCAGGGCCAAGAGACCTGCAGGGGTCATCTCCGGTTCTGCAGGTCCCTCACTTCCAGTGTACACAAGCACATGCATGCACATACGCTGGTGGTTAATTCTGCCCACCTGTCTTCTTGCAAAGGAAAAGTGAGGTGCTTGCCCTGGCCTGAACAGTGTGCCCGTTCTTAAAGGCTTTCTTGGGCTCGAGAGGCATGCATTTGGGGATAAATGATGGTACTGAGTGTCAGGTTTAAAAAAAAAAGTTATTTCAGGAGCTATGCCAATCTAGGTTTCAAGATGGCAATCTTGTCTTGTTGCACAGGAATCAGTAAAACACAGCTTACTAGTGGTACCGCTTACTTACAAGTCCGATAAAGCGTGTGAGGTTGCTTGGATGAGTGGCGTAAGCTCTGAAGAGACTGTCTTTGTTAATAAAAACCCACCTTGGTAGCTATCATGTCTGGTTTAGAAGTAAAACTGGAAGTGGAGGGGAAAAAATGGGAATTTTTTTAGTAAAGAACGACTGGATGAGCACTTCTCCCTCTTGGAAAACACAGCTTACTCATATGGTGCAGTGAAAAGAGTGAATGCCTCTGGCAGAGGAGGAAGATGGTGATGTGGGAATAAGGGCCTTTATTTAAGGCTGTAAATAGCAAATGAATTGATCTGTGCTGGTGGAAGTGAAGGTGGTTGTCAGGTGTTTCACCTGGGTGGTGGGTGCTCCTGGCAAAGGGATGCCTTATAAAGCAACAGGAGGCTTTATCAGCAAGGGTCAAACACCACTGGCAGCTGGCGTTGCGCACTTATTAATGGTGGAAGCATCTGCAGAATATAGACCTGAATTTGTAACTTGTGTGCTGCTCCCTATAGGGGTTCAGGCCCTTGGTCTCCCTCCCCTGAACAAGTTTTCATGTTCTCTGAGTAGGGAAATCAAAGGAGTTTTGCATGGTGGTAAGGTATTGGGAAACTAGGGTGCCTGGAGGTGCCTCATATCAAGTGCCTCGTTACTTATTTCTAATTGATTATGCTACACAGACATCTGTTTTCTGGCTACTGTTGGACAGAAAGGTGATAAATGTAGTCCTGCTCTGCAGTAAATTTGGTAGAGTTTCCTAGGTTAAATTATTCTCTTCCTTAGACTTGGATGGAGACAAGCAGGTGAGGAGAGTGATTCACTCTAGAGAAATGGGGAAGTTCTCTTCCCTTTAGTTCCCAGGGGGCAGTGAGGGAGGGTATTAGTGCTGCACAAGTGAACTATATTTTTTGTTTGCTTCTCTCAGATCGTGTTTTGTCTCACACTGATTTCTTCTTGCCTACACAAAATGTACCTTTGCAGAAACATACAATAGTTATCCTAAAATTTGAGCAAACTGTGGTGTTGCTGTTGAAATAGGAGGCTCTGTTTTGCTGTTTTATGTGTGCATTTGTGAAAGAGTCTCTTGAAACTAAAACTTTTTCTTGTTGCTCTTCCAGACACAGTTGAGTCCATGCTTTCAGACTACGACATACTTTCTCAGTCTAGTATCCAGCAACACTCACTGAAGAAGAGGGACCTCCAGCCTGAGACACATGTGGAGAGGCTCTTAAGTTTTTCAGCCCTGCAAAGGTAATTAAATCACCAGCAATGAAATAATACAACATTTTCCTTCGGTTTGTGGTAATGCACAGTTCCAAACCCAGAAATAGCTATTGTATTTTCTGTCGTGACTAACCACTTCTAAGTCAGTGATCTGAATGGCTACATGACTTCAGACAGGCTTAGAGAAAACAGAAAAATAAGTTGCATTGTATTACTCTGCTGAAGTGGCAGTGATTTAAGATTTCTTTTGCTTTGTTCTTAGATTTAGTTTCACGTAGATTATTTCCACTGATTGGGTTGGATCCCACTTATACCTGATCTGACAACTTCGTCATACTTCTTGACTGTCCTGTGGTTCTTGAAAAGCTCTGCCTTCAGTTTGGGGAGTGCATGTGATATGTTACCCAAGAGATTTATTGTATTTTTTTTTTTCATGAAAGCTTAATGGTATTCCCACTGAGTGTAAATTTCCCGTTCAATTAAACATTTATTTTAATCTTTTTTATAAGATGAGAAATAGAAGCACAGTTGAAAGGGGAAGGAGAGGTAGAAAACATTGTAGGGATTTTATTCTGGGTGTCAGAAGAGTGCCTTACAGGTATTTGAGTGCTGAAATTGTGACTCTAAAATGGGGCAGCAGGGTGAGAATAGCGCTTTGTATTAACAAGTGTAGGTCGGTTTTGTTCATCTGATATCTTTGTCTACTGTCTTCTCATGTGCTTTCCCCCATCAGTCATCCACAACTACAACTGTCATGCAAGTTGTTGTGCGCATTTTTTTTGAATCTCTAAATGTTTGGAGGGGGTAATTTAAGTACCAAGTATAAAAGGTTAATGGGATCAGGTGTCTGGCTGACCTTATTTTGCACTGCCTCGTGCACCCTGACTTTATGGTGAATTTGCAATACTGCCAGTGATAATTACAGAATAATTACAGAGGGGCATACCAAAAATCTTTGACCAAAAGCCCACATAAACCAAGAGCCCATGAGGCTCCTTCCAGAGAAGGTTCTCTACTTACTTCTTCGGGTAGCCTTTAGTTTTTGTGACAATATATCATAAAAACCTACAGAGTTCAGATTTCTGTTTATGGTCTTCTGACTGTATTATTTCAGAAAATAAAAACTTTAGGATAATTTAATTTAAAATAGATGAACAAATTCCTTGGTCTGATTTTCTTTAAACAGTTAGGAGTAGCTGGTTTTGCTTGACTGTAAATGGAGAAGGTGCATCATGAGCAAACCATGACTGTTTTGGATTCTGGGGCTTATTTTTTATTTTTTTAATTAAATGTCTTTGTTTAAAAAAAAATTACAATTATGAATTGCACAGTATATGTTTTTGTAGCCTGTTTATCAGAATTCATGCTTTCTAACTTCTTTCGGACCCTCAGTAAAATGAGAGACTGGATGTATCTGTTATTTTTGTACTTTGCTTAAAAATAAACGGAAGTAAATTCTTTTACAGGCACTTTAAATTATACTTAACTGCAACTGCTGAACACTTTTCAGAAAAATTTCAGGCATTAATTGTGAATGGTGAAGGCAAGGAAAAGGAGTATCGTGTTCAATGGCAAGACTTTTTCACCGGACATGTTGTTGGTTAGTATGGACTAGATTGTGTGTCAGTGCTGAGAAAGCACAGCTTTGCAGGAGTCTCTTGGACAAAGTAAATGGTGTATTGCCCTCATTTTCATCAGATATGGTTAGGATGAACAAGTAAATTTAATTCTCATGCCCCTCGGGTTTTCTGGTTTTGTTTTTGTGGAGTTTTTGTGGTTGTTTTTTTTTTTGTTTTTTTTTTTTTGGTTTGGTGGGTGGTGGGGTTTTTTGAGCTATTGCACCAATGTTCTAAAATATGACTCTTCTGTTTAGTTTGGCAGAACACAAAGGTATAATTTACTTGAGCAGCAGCTTGTGATTTTTTTTTTTTTTTTTTTGTTAAATGATGATGGTAGCTTTAATTCCAACTGGAATGTAATACTTGAATGTTCCTTGTCCCAGAACACAAAGCCCAGGTGGTGGTGATGCAGTGTGACTTTAAGATGGTTCTTTGCAGATTACTTTCCTGTAAAGAAAGGGTATCTTGCTCTACTTTAGTCTAGCGCTAATGCTTCCGCTAAGTTGTTTTGATTTTTATGTTGCCTGTGTGATGTGGTGAAAGACTTTTCCACTGGAATGCAGGCTGACGCCATGAAACTGCTCTGTGGTAGTAAGATGCAAGCTGCTTTTGTTGGCAGAAATATTCTGTGTCCCATTACTAATCCCTAAAGCCATCTGAACACTTTCTGCAAAATTATCAATTAAATCTGAGTCTTGATGACTGACCGTTGGGAAGTTAAGGTTGGGGGGGGAGTGCTGTGTCATTTCTTTTTCTTTAAAGTGGACAGTATAGTGTTCTTTAGAGATTAAGGAAGGTAATTTGGCATGAAGTTTAGAAACAATTAAAAAACCCCAGCAGACAGTGTCTGTGCAGGAGTGCATGCAAGTAGAGCTGAATTAATTTATTTTTTCCTTGCTTATGTTAAAGGAGAGCATAATTCCAAGGTTGTGGCACATATTGGGGATGAAGATTTTACAGTGAGAATCAATACTGATGAAGAAGAATACAATATCGAGGTATGCTTTACTGTTGAAAGCTGTATTCAAACAGTCATCTCTTTTCCCTGTGGGTGTTTCTCGCTAGTCACATTGACACCTCTGTAGCTCAAAATAGACTTGATGGTGGTGTTTTAGGGTGAGTAGGGAGGAGGCCGACAAATGTGAAACCAATTTGAGTTTTGCAAGTGTTGAGTTTTATTAGTGAGTGACATTCTCTGACATTTGCATGTTTTGGATACACCAGGGAGAAGGTATGTTTAAACTAGAAGGGGTTTTAGAAACAGAAATGGATAATGTTAGTAATTAGTGGTGATCATGTCCTCTAGAATAACAAACTGCAGGCTTCTGAGTAGAGTTGAGGCCTGTTAAGCTTTCTGAAAATTTGGCTTTGTTACGTCTTGGAATTTTTCCCATTCTTAGAGCTTTATTTGGAAGTCTGGTATTTTTCCCTGCTCCTTTGTTTTGTGGTGGTGGGTTTTTTTGTGTTTTTTTGTTTGTTTGTTTGTTTTTTTACCATTTTCTTTGCTTGTGTTATTTTAAACTGTTGGCTTAAACATATTCAACAAATATATAATTAGACACTATCCTAATGAGTTGTTTAGTGCAGTATATTCCCAGACACAATCTGTATTAGAATAGCTGAATAACAGTAATTACGGCTGAGTGTTACATGGGTATTGTAATTGTCTCCAAACCCAAGGATATGCAGAGTTATGGGTAAACCTGGGAAATCCAGTCACGTTAAAGTAAGAAAATGTGATTAGAATACCCAAACCTTGTATTTTACATTAAGAGCATACAGTAGCTGTTTAATTGATTTAAAGCATTTTTGTGTTTGTGGTCCAGAGTGATGTAAGCACATCTTGGTTCTCTGTGCAGCCAGCCCCCCTGCTCCTCACTGGCTGTGTCTGTACAGCTAAATAAAGGCAGGCAGTGGGGTGGAGGCTCTGGCTTGCCCACACTGCCTAGCTGGTAGCATCTCTGGGTCAGCTTTGGCCCCTAACCAGCCCTAGATGAGATGATGCCCGTGTGCAGTCAGAGATGGTGTGTGCTAGAGGCTGGTCCCAAAGGGCAGCACGGACAAAGCTGCTCTGCCACTGCCTGCCTTTGCTTTCATGGTCCTACTGTACCATTTGGAAAGGCTGCAGACCTTTGTATAGACTCCTGGTGCCTTCACACCTTGCCCTAGGGTGTAAAACATGTGTCCTCAGTTTAGTGCTGCCAGACACATGGCTGCTGGGCTGGCACAGCCTTCCTATTTCAGGACCTTTTTGCTGTGAACCAAAAGCATGGTATGCTAAATAACAGCTGCCTGAAGTTGAAAGAGGACTGCTTAAGGGCCAGAGGAGAGCCAAACCCAGGTGCTCTGTGTTACAGATGTGGGCAGGCTGTGCTCCTTGGCCTTGCCCAAAGAACAGGCCCCGTCCGTGTTGCATTTGGTGGTGTTGCTGTAGCTGTTATGTACAGATAACAACAGGGATGTGTTCGTAAAGGAAAAAGATGGTTAGTATGCATCTGCTATGGGAATTGGTGTCTTACATTAGGATTTCATAGTTTTCTTGTTTTCTTGTGGTTTTGGAGAGATTTTCACGCTTCTGAGTGACTTGGGTAGCTATTGAATGTTGGAGAGCCTGCCTTCTGCTGTGAAGACCACGTTCTGCTGTGTACTTAGATATTCTGTCTGCCAGTTCCTGTGCTTCTGATCAGTGTGCTTGTTAGCACAGTTTAGGTATCTCCTCCCTTGCTGTGCCAGCCTCCACACTGTTATGAAGGAAGCAGAGGAGCCTGAGATGCCTCCTTAGCTTGTGCATTCTGGAGGGGAAGAAAAATTCTGTCTCTTCTGCAGCTGTATCAGGTGGCCGCCACTGCTCTGAAATGATCTCAGATTTTTGGATGCCTGTATAGCATAAAAGAGTTCAATTCTGTTGTCTTCTTGGGGGTGTCTTTTTATCAGTAGACTTATTGCTGTGGGTGAAATTGTTGTAGTCCAGTGTAAGTGTGTGTGTACACATTAAGCTGGGGAGATTTCATGGTACATACATATAATTTTTTACGTATATAATCTTAGGTTTTGCATTCACTGTGTCCCTAACTAATTGCGTTTCTGTCCTTGTGCTGTCAGCCACTGTGGAGATTTGTAGATAACGTGCAAGACGGAAGGCTGCTGGTCTACAGATCTGAAGATATTAAAGATTTCTCAAGATTGCAGTCCCCCAAAGTGTGTGGTTACTTAAAACTAAATGAAGAAGAACTGTTGCCTAAAGGACTGGAAGACAGGAAGCAAAATGAAGGTAAGTGTCTGTACCTTGGGAGAGCAGCATTTTTGAAACAAACGCTTGAATTCTGACTGTGTTGGCAAGTAAGATTAGAACCTGAGCAATAATCTGTGTTGCTGCTTCTAGTTTAACTATTAACTCTTTAAATTCATGCAGGTTAGGAGAGAAATCAGCAGTCTTCCTCATGCCCATTCCCCATCCAAAAAAGCCCAAACAACTGATGACAGGAAGAAACTGTCACTCAGGGTACGTTTCTTCCTGGCTTGTTGAAAGGAAGATTGGTCCTGCCAAAGTGTAGGCTGAGGAGAGGAAGCTATTTCATCAGGTCTAAGTAGTGTTTGTTGTGATAGCTGGCAGCAATGTAGGTACACTTTCTAAGGCAAACATTAAAACAACTTTGTACTTCTGTGCACTGTGCAGCAGGACCTGTTTGGCCTTGGTGGTCACTTAGAGAATCAATCTTGAGTTATGATGGGTTTTTGAGAGTTTTCAGTCCCTCTTTCCTCTGTCCTTTTCTGTGTCAGCAGAGGTGGGGATAATGACTAGGAACAGGAGGATGAAAGGTGTTAAGGCTCAGGTGATGACCATAAAAGCTCTATAGGTAAATCTGCTGAATAACTCTATTTCACTACTGTATGTTCCTTTCCTTACAATAAGTTTGAGGACTGTTATGAAGAAAGAATTTAGGAAGAGTTATTAAAAAAAAAAAACCACACCCAAAACTAAATATCCCCATCCTCCCCCCCAAAACCCACCCAAACTTACATTCATGTCTTAACTAAGGATAATAGACACAGCAGTGGCAGTTTAACTGAGTGTTTATTTAATTGTATTTAAAATGTTCACATTAGCAAGCATCCATAGGAAGAAAAGAGCCACTTCAGAGAGCTCCAAAAACACATGCAAGATGTTGGTAGTAGCAGATCATCGTTTTTTCAAGTATATGGGCCGTGGGGAAGAGAGTACCACTATAAACTATTTGGTAAGTAAATATACTGTGTTACAATTTGCTGGAATAAATGCAGTGAAAAAATAGTTAAAACAACATAGAGCTCATACTACTTCTGTATGATATAATGTGTTTGCATCTCATGGCTGTGTGTGCTTTTTACTGGGGAAAGTGCTAAATCATGATTTCAATTTTATAATGGAGATACTGTAGTTAAATAGTCTTCAAGCGTCACTTACAAACAAATCCCTTACCTTTACATACTTCTTGTGACTATATTATTTTCTGCCTGAGAAATCTTTTTCCACTCAGAGCTTTAGAATCTCCTGGATTTTGAAATCTGCAAGCAATCCAAGTGTTTAAAGTGCAAACGTGCTTAAAGCTCATATAAGAGGCAAAAACAAAAAAGATTTTTTTGAAATATTTTTTTAATCCCACATTCTTCCAGGATCCTCTGTCCAGAACAACAAAATTAGAAGCAGGAGTGGTAAATAATTTGTTTGGCTGTACATGGGTGTTGTGGGTTAACCCCTGCAGGCAGCTCAGCCCCATCCAGCTGCTTGCTCACGCCTCCCCAATGGGATGGAGAGAGAATCAGAAGGGTAAAGGAGAGACAACTTGTGGGTTGAGATAAAAACAGTTTAATAGGTGAAGCAAAGCAAAATAAGGAATGCATTCACTGCTTCCCATCAGGAGGCAGCTGTGTAGCCACCCGCAGGAAGGCAGGGCTCTGTCACACGTACCGGTTACCAAGTAACCCAGCCAAAGCCAGGTCAGTGGGGTTGTGTACCTGAAAGTTTTTGTGAAATGGAAGGCCTGCCCACAGCCTTTCAGCAGAAGTGGAGAGAACGGGCTTGGGGACTGGAGACTTGAATTGAATAAAACCACTTTTGGAGGTCTGTTGTTTGTCAGGGGTCTCTTTTTGAACCTGAATCTTTGAAATGCTAATCCCTCTCTGCCACCTTTGCTGGCTTTTTGACCTTTCTGTCTGGAGCCTCAATCCTTGTGTTTGCAGAGGTGCTGTTATCTCAGCATCTGACATATGCTGAGCTAACCTACTGTTGTCTTTCCTGGGTAGATGTGTACTGTTAACAAAACAGTGATTGGAAAACTAAAGCATAAACTATTAGTGAGTGACTCTGAATGTCACTTCTCACTGGGCCAGTTTGATTGTTTATATTTAGTAGAAGGTGGTTTTTAAGAAGATGAGAATGGCTTGGATAGGGGGGTATTGATAGTGAGCACTTTTTCTAGAGATTTTCTAGAAACTTGTGCTTGAAACATAATGAAGAAAATAACAGGTTTTTGGCTGGGAGAGGGAAGCAAGCCTCAGGGGTCAAACTAGTTAAGCATCGTGCTAAAATGAAGCAGTAAAAACAACTCCTTCCTCTGCCCTTCCCCTCAAAGGAACCTGGAAAACTAGTATATGAAGAAAGTGTTTCTCAAGATGTCTTGTTCTTAATATTATTGCTCTTCTACTACACAGACGAAAGTGATAAATGGGAAAGTTTGTACTGCTTGTTTTATGATGGAAAATTTTCAGGGTTATTTGATAATATTCTCTGGCTCCAAGTACTGTTGTTTTTGGATCAGTGAGTATGTCTGTTATATGAGGCTCAATTTTAATTGAAGTGTGTGTTTCTAGATAAGTATGTTGCAGCTTCTGTGAGTGTCTTGAACTTCATAACATGAAAGTTCTGAATTAAATAGCTTGTTTTTCTTTTCTACATAGATTGAATTGATAGACAGGGTAGATGACATCTACCGAAATACTTCCTGGGACAATGGAGCCTTCAATGGGTACGGCATACAGATAGAGCAGGTATTCACTGAACTATGCAAAGGGTTTCCAATTTAAAGGATCAGAACGTGGTTTAGATGTCAGCATTTCTGATTATTTTATCTGGATTAGAGCTAGAATAATCAAATCCTACATTATTAACTACAGCCAGGAGCACTCTGAAATAGCATTAGGCCAGTGGTGGTGTTAATGATCTGACACAGCATGCCCATTTTCAGTTCCTTGCAGTGTTTGAGACAGGAGTTTTCCAGGATGATCTTTGTGTATTTAATCTCAATTCAAAGCTGATTTTTTTTTTTTTCCTGAATATGAGCAATTCTTGTTTCTGTCAGACTTAAGCATGTATTTAATGTTTGTGTCCATGGCTAGTGCTTAGCTCACAAAGCCTGAGTGGGCCTCAAACACAGATGAAAAACCACAAATCCTGCCTGAAGAGCTTTAATGACTCCCGTAGACATCGTGGTATGATGATACAGAGACTGGTACAGGGTGGACACTGAGGACGTAGTGACTTCAGTTTATATGATGGCTTCTGAAAGTTACTGCACAGAAATCTGGAAAAGGGAATTAAGAGGAATCCATCAGCTCAGAGTACTGCAAGAGCTGTGATGTGGAACACAGACTAATGGTACAAGCTAGCTGATCCTTATAGTGGGAAAAGGTCTACAGGATCAAGGTGGCAGGAGAGTTAATTGGGCAGGGAGAAGGGGAAAGAACATGATGCACTAATTCTAGGTTACTGGGAAAGTAGTAATCCTTTAGAATACATTTTGGTTAGCTAGAACTCTGAAGTGCTTTGGGGTTATTTATACGAGATGTAAATCCTGGTTATATTTGGGTTTTTTTGATAGAGTAACATGCATCTCAAAGCAGCAAGTTACAGTGAAAACTGTTGATGTTGCCCTATAAAAGAGCTGGGGTAGTTCCTTGTGGTGTAGTTGATATATCTTAACTAGCAGAGGCTGAAAAGTTAACAACAGAAGCATGCTGAGTACGAATTTTTCTCCTTGCAGATCTATTGAGACATTTAAGATTACATTGAAAGCTTTTCTGTAGCTGTAAAATTGACCAAAATTCCTCTACATTGTTGTTGCCCTCTTTGAAATGTAGATTATCATCCACAATGAACCAAATCTTGTAAAATCTGGAGAAAAACATTACAATATGGCAAGAAGTTACCCCGATGATAAGAAGGATGCTTGGGATGTGAAAATGCTGCTAGAGGTAGGCTGTAACCCTTGAAAAATTGTGCCCATTACAGAGAATTACTCATTCATCTGTTACTACAGAGCAGCTGTATGAAACTCCTCTACTTCCTTCGCATGACGTGTAGATGTTGCACAAAGTAAAACTAGCTGATGTGCCCTGTACCCCATGGCAAAGGGCTCTGTTGCATAATTACAGAGCATACACCAATTACTATTATTAATGTGTAGCCTGAGTCAGAAAGGCAGTCCTGATATGTCTGGCCCTGAGACGGGCTGCCTTGTGACCTTCATCAAATTATTGTACTTGGTTTTCCCTTCTCTGTGAAAAGGGGAAGTGAATAGACAAGTTATGTAAATGAATGCATACAGTGTACTTGGGTATTCATTTAATTTTCTACAGCTCTGTAGGATAGCTAAACAGCTGCTTTTTTTGTCTGACTTAACCAGATCTAGAAGGTGCTTTTCTGGCTCATGAGATAAATGATCTTATCTATGGACTTTTAATATGCACTGTAAAGTGTCTTACAAAGATTTTTGTTTTCTTAAAGCAATTTAGCTTTGATATTGCTGAGAAAGCAGCTCACGTGTGCCTTGCTCATCTCTTCACGTATCAAGATTTTGACATGGGAACACTTGGACTGGCTTATGTTGGCTCTCCCAGACCTAACAGCCATGGTGGCATTTGTCCTAAAGGCAAGGCTTCTTTTTCTTCTATCCCAGTTGTGGGTTGAAAGCCAGTTTTTGTTATTTGTGTTTGAACCTCTTCTCTGACTTTCACGGAGCATGATCTGTTATTTACCTAGACCTTAGTTGTTGGTTTTTGGGTAGAACAGATGGCTCTTTTCTCGGCTGGAGCTGAAAAAAGAAGGGAGGGAAGGATAAAAGTCACTAAACTATCTGATGTGAGCAGGCTGGCTAGAACAAACCCTAGACCAAAGGCTGCTTTGTCTGGGTGCATCCTGCAGTGGTTCTGGAATGGCAGGTGCTGTTGTCTTGGAAATATTTTATATTTTCCCCTTTACTGCAGTACATGAGCTGTTTGTGCTGTGCTTGAAAGGTTCCCCACTCCAAAAACTGGCAAGAGGCAGGGTCTCACTGGTGAGCCTGTGACAACAATAAAGCTGTTCATTTCCCCAAACAAGTATCCCTCTCTCCCCCCAAAAACCCTGAAACCCAAGAAAAATGTCAATCTATATTTATTTCTCACTTCTATAGCTTATTATAGTCAGATTGCAAAGAAGGACATCTATCTGAACAGTGGCTTAACCAGCACCAAGAACTATGGCAAGACCATCCTCACAAAGGTAGGAGAGTACATGTGTGTTGGTGATGTGTGGTGTGGGATTGTGACAAGCTTCTGTGCTCTCAGAAACAAGCTGCTGGCTTTCTGATTGAGTCAGAACCCTGGGGACAGGGATGTAGGTCAAAACCAAAATATCATCATTTTTGTTCTTGCTGACAAAGGAAGTCAGGACTGAATGGAATTGAATATTAAATTCACTGCGGAACAAGAATGGGTAAACATAGCTAGCATCTAATAGGAGCTGTAGCTGTCCAGATATAAACAGGATTTTGATATTTAAAGATTAATTTCAACATACTTTGCTTTAAAAAAAGAACAAAACAAAAAATTCAACAAACCAAAACCAAACCCTCAAACAGAACGAGCAGTATTATACAAGTAGCCTCACAGTAAGAATAAAATATTAGTCTGGTAACTCAAATAAGAAAAAACTTGTGTTTGCTATTACATACACCTACAAGATGCAGATGGACGATTGTGTACGCGTGGTCTGTTCCATTTGCAAGGTAAAGCAGTGAAAGCAGTACAGGCAAAGTAGGAGGTTTAATTTGGGCCTTTTGATGACATTCCTCTATCTGCTTTTTGTGTGTTCTGAGTAAGTACAGCAGAGAACAGTATAATAAACAGGGTTTATTAGTGCTAATACTAAGCCTAATGTAAATAGATGCTGTCTGGATTCTTTTTTTTTTTTCATACTTGATGAGATAGTAAATACATGAAAGCCTGAATATGAGCTTTGTCTCACTTGTAAAGATACCAGAGCAGTGCCTGAGTGTCTACCAAATCTTTGCAGTTGGGCATATTTCTCTTTTGCTGACTTCTGCTGACTTCAGAGATGTGCTTTTCTGCAGCCTGATTATAAATGAATTCATAATTGATGTGTGGGCTAAAACTTGGCACAGAAGCTGTCAAGAAGCTAGGAAAAAAAAGACAGTGAAGCTCTGTGTTAGAGGGATGTTGACAAAGAGCTCTAGCTGTTGCCATGCTATTTGCATTTGTTGTTCCATCTCCAAGCTGGAGTTCTGCTTTGGATTACAAAGAAAATTGAGTTTGCTGTCTTCCCAGTGGCAGGCACAAAGCTTGTGATGAGGCAGAGGGAGCGTTACGGGTTGGGGTCACAGGGAAAGTGCTGCACGGTGTCTACTTGGGTTTTAAAAAAACAAAACAAAACCTTCTTAAAGCCCTTTCCCAAATTAAACACAATGAAGCACGTGAGTGATCTCTGGGATCTTCCCGCCTCCGGCTCTCGCATAACCTACACCCGGACACGGACCCTGGTGCTGCTCACTGCGGTGCTGGGGCCTTCCCGGACCTGCACGGCAGCAGGAATGGCAGTTAGCTTGTCAGACTCGCTTCTCTCGCTCCTGTGAACTGCTCGGTCTCCTCATGGTCAGCTTTTATTTCTGTGCTAGCTTTATTTGGGGTTGTGACGGTGTGAGCCTGCCACCACCTGCTGGTCGAGGCTCGGCCGGGAGGCAGAGCCGGTTTGGGAGTCCTGTCTTGCATAAACGGCGTTGGAAATCCATCCCTGTTGGGCCTCATCTGGAGATATCTGTCCTAGTAATAGTGCAATAGAAGAGCTTATTCAGCACTCCTAATGTCATCATCCATTTTGAAGAAAGAATTCTAATGGCAAGATATGTTAAACAAGAGATTGAGTAATCGTAGTAGCTGGTGTTTGTTTGGGTTGTTTTTTGTTTCAACTTTTTATGCCTTCCAGCTATTCAAAAGCAAATTTTCATACTGTAGGTATCTGCACTGCTTTGAAAACAAGATTGAAGTCTAGGACAGCATTTTGCCATTAACAGTGATATAATGTTCAGGCCTAGTCCTGGAACTTGCCTTTGGAAATGGACCATAATTTTACTTGCTTTCAGTTCCCCACTTCAAAAAAAAAAAAAAAATTAATAGGGAAATTCCTTTCCATCTCAGTGTATCTTAGAATTGCTAGTGTTGCAGGTAGCTGGGATCTGGATCAACATTGCTTTTTTCGTATTCAAAAAAGGAGGCTGACCTGGTTACGACACATGAACTCGGACATAACTTTGGAGCAGAACATGATCCTGATAGTCTGCCAGAATGTGCCCCCACTGAAGACCAGGGAGGAAAATACGTTATGTATCCAATTGCTGTCAGTGGAGATCATGAAAACAACAAGGTATAGTTGCATAGTTTTGCTTCCACGTACAAGTTTCTGCTGTGGTCAATGACCCTTTGCATGGAAAGTCTGTTTAGTTAATGATTTCTGTAGCTTGAAACCATTAGGAATATAATGGATTAGCCATAAGAAGAAAACATACTTGTGTGCCATGAGGATTTCTGCAAGATAAACTCATATTTGGATTCTGAGTTTCACTGGAGTTCATAGCATGTCCAGGTGCTTTTTTATTTAATTGTTTGTAGTTAGCCCTGGCCGTGTGCTTCTAAGAGCAAGTCATGAGCAAGAGTCAAACACAAGACCGTCGGTACCAAATAGCGTTTGGGTGGGCCATGGCTATTCTCCTTGGAGAGAGACTGCCAGATGCCACAGCCGTGGTGCTCGCCGGCCTCAGGAGCGTGCACTGGCAGTACAGCCCTGGCGTTGTGCCTGCTCTGCAGATGAGAAACCAAGATTATCGGGGGAAGGATTGGTCTGCAGCTTGGTCTGACTCACGGTTCGCGCCTTGCCCCGGTGCTGATAGGCAGCGCTGTCTCTTCCCCTTGCTACAGCCTTGCAGCCCTTCCTGCGGACGGGTGCTAGTGCTCCTGAAGCTGTGGGAGAGCTGGAGTTGGCTCTGTGACCCTGAGCCAGACTGCCTGCAGGTGTCCCTGTGTTGTAATGTAACAGTGTCCTTTATGGACCCAGCCCGTTACTTTCCCGTCTTAAAAATATTTCCAAAGTATCAGACTGGCGGTATGGAGGGAATAACTGCTTTCTGAGATACCACAGTTTGGGGGTGTAAGGAGGCTGAAGCTGTCTTATATGCCACCTGCTGACAGAAGGATACACTCCTCAGTGCTGCTCTTTCCCCTCGTGACTTTCTAGATGTTCTCAAGCTGCAGCAAAAAATCCATCCATAGGACCATAGAGATCAAGGCCCAGGAGTGCTTCAAAGAGCGCAACAACAAAGTGTGTGGGAACTCCAGGGTGGACGAAGGGGAGGAATGTGATCCTGGCCTCCTGTACCAACAGGCTGATCCCTGCTGCTCTGCAGACTGTAAACTGAAAGACGGTGCCAAATGCAGGTAAGGGAGAATAAGCTGCAGCTTACTTTAAGATGGGAGAGAACGATGGGCTGGGCTGGAAGCTCCTAAAGCCACGTGCAGTGTCGCAGACCTCTCTCCTGGCTTCAAGGCTCAATGTGCAAGCTTAAGGCAGTAAAGGATTTCAGAAAAGGCTGCTGTGTGCATGCACTGTTTGCAAACTGTTTTATAGTATTCTGTTGCTTTTTCTGATAAGTGCCAAGAGCTACAGACTTGAAATTATTATTGCTGTTACTACTACTATTATTATGCAAACTTAGGCAATCAAAAATTAATATTAAAAATTTCTTGTGCAAATACAGTTTTTGCTTGTATTGCAAAGTGTCTTTAAATTGGAATCACATACTGGTATTTTCAAGACTGCAGCAAAATGTGTTGCAAGATGCAAATGTTGGAGCTTACAACACAGTGACATCACTAGATGACTCCTCTTTCAGTTCTTCTTGTTCTTTGGGGTGTTTGTGGCCCTGCTGCAGTGCAGTGTCCAATCTGTTTTTTTCAGAGTTCAGCTCCGCAGCATGTAACAGAAGAGAGTTCTTGGAACTCCTATTGTTTATCAAGAAATTCCCTCAATTTTAATGAGTGGTTTTGTACCAAGGGCCTTCTTGCATTAGGTGCAGAACAACGAGAATAAAGATGGCACAGAATAAAGAGTAGTTAAACCTTCAGGACAAATGGAAGGGGGGAAATACGTGGGGAAGAGTGGAAGATCTTGTCCAAACTTGCACAGCAGGTGACAAGAAGAGAATCCAAGTGCCTTGAGTAAATATAAGGGTGCCTGTGTTGTGTCTCAAGACGTTGTGCTTCCTGTGTGCTTTTATCTTTGGTAAGTGAAGAGTGAATGGGTGTGTAGAAAGGTGGTTGTAGGAGGGGGCAGACAGAGCAAGGGTTTTGAATCAGAGACAATCTCCAAGAAATAGCTTATTTTTTCCTAAACATCCTTTTTCCCTGGCTTTGCTATGTTTGTACTTGTTTTTAAAAAATTGTTTAATATTTCTTTCTTTCATTTTGATCTTTCCACAGCGATCGGAACAGTCCCTGCTGTAAAGGCTGCCAGTTTGAAAGTGCACAAAAGAAATGCCAAGAAGCCATAAATGCCACTTGTAAAGGAGAGTCTTTCTGCACTGGTAGGATGTGATTCTGCCTCCTTTACGTCAACTAGCCAAGCGCTTCAGGCGCAGTGTCCTGTTCAATCTGCTTTTAAACTAGTGCCCTTTGTTCATCCGGTACATGTAATTTTAGAGACCAGTTAAGCATCACGAAATTGCCCTATAATGAGTTCCATTGTAGTTCAGGAGTCACTTGGTGATTTACTGCCCAGAAGAACATGTAAAATGTTGATTTTTTTTTTTTTTTTTTTTTTTAAACTTTGTTTCTTTGCTTTAAAAGAAGAAAAGGCGAAACAGAGTGTGTCACTGGGAGGAGACAAGAATGAGCTGAATCTTGTCATAGAAAGGGTGGAATTACTGCAACTCTGCTTCACTTCTCCAGTTGTTTAATTCCTCCTCATAATCTTTCCTGGAGGCAGGGAGTCAGTCCGAGCGCCGGCTTTGCTTTGCTGACGGTGCCTCCAGGGTCTGCTGCCTACTGCTTGGTTGCCAGTGCCACAATACCCGAGTTACTGAATGCCTCCAGAGCTTCTGCTGCCTCTCGGAGGAGCTGGCAGGCAGCCTGCAGATCAAAGCCAAGAACGAGCTATTGGGGTTCACCTCCAGTATGAGTCTGGATTTCCTTTATTTTCCGTTTTAATTCTGCACACTTGGGTGCTCTGCCCTTTGCTCTAACCCGGTACTCCCGCTCTGTTGACCCCCATCTGTAGGGAACAGCAGCGAGTGTCCCCCTCCAGGGAATGCTCCAGATGACACAGTCTGTGTGGACATGGGGAAGTGCAAGGACGGAGAGTGCGTCCCTTTCTGCGAGAGGGAGAAGAACCTACGGTCGTGTGCGTGCAACGGTGAGTGACACGGGACCGAGCTGAAACGCGTGCTTCAGCTCTGCTCCTCGGAGGGCGCTGGCCTCACTGTGGGGTTGCCCGCTGAAGGGCAGAGTTTCTGGTTTCTGCAAAAGCTTAAACGTTGGTTTTTCAGGGCTAGTGTTCTCTGTTTGGGAAGAGAATGTAAATGTCCTCTTGTTCTCCGATGGTCTAGGTTTGAAGACATTACGATAAGACTTAGAATCATAGAATCATTTAGGTTGGAAAAGACTAAGGTCATTGAGTCCAAACATTAACCTAACACTGCCAAGTCCCACTAAACCACATCCCTAAGCACCACATCTACACGTCTTTTAAATACCTCCAGGGATGGTGACTCAACCGCTTCCCTGGGGAGACTGTTCTAATGCTTGACAACCCTTTCAGTGAAGAAATTTTTCCCAATAGCCAGTCTAAACCTCCCCTGGCACAACTGGAGATCATTTCCTCTTGTCCTATCACTTGTTACTCGGGAGAAGAGACCGACACCCACCTCACTACAACCTCCTTGCAGGTAGTTGTAGAGAGCAGTAAGGTCTCCCCTCAGCCTCCTTTTCTCTGGGCTAAACAATCCCAGTTCCCCCACCTCCCCATATAAGACTTGTGCTCTAGACCCTTCACCAGCTTTGCTGCCTTTGTGCACGCTCCAGCACCTCAGTGTCTTTCTTGCAGTGAGGGGCCCAAAACTGAACACAGTATTTGAGGTGCAGCCTCACCAGCGTCGAGTACAGAGGGACAATCCCTTCCCTGGTGCTGCTGGTCACACTGTTTCTGATATAAGCCAGGATGCTGTTGGACACCTTGGCCACCCAGGCACACTGCTGGTGCTCAGGCACTTACGGTCTGGCACCCCAGTTAAAGGAGAGGGCACCCTCCCACCCTTTACCTCCTCTGCCACAGGCAGGCAGGAGGGAAAGTCTGACTGTCCTTTGATTGTGAGGAGATCCCAGCCAGCCTCTGGACCCAGCATCTGGCAGAGGGGTGTCAACCTCCAACAAGTGGTTAAAGAAAGATTTCAAAGAGGTTGAAGTGCTTTGAGAAAACAGGCTCCCCGAGTCAGTCCCTGCTACTGCAAACCTGCCTGTCATATACTGCTGTCAGTAAGCTTTACTGTTCGCTTGCTCTCTGTCTCAGCTCTTAAATCTAGTAAAGCAGCTGGGAGCAGGAGGAAAGCTTCACGGGGCCGTGCAGGGAAGTGCTGTCAGCTCCACCATTTGATGTGGCGGAGGGCATAGCCAAGGACTAGGGTGCCTAGAGGGTCCAAAGTCCAAGAAATACCTAAATCTGTGTCTTGGAGATGTGTAGAACCTCTTCACCTGCCTGTTGATCCCTGCGGTGTTGGGGTATCAGCTTGGAGAGCTTGGTCTCACTGTGTCCCCTAATGTGTTGCACAGGGCAGCCGATCGAGCTTCAGGCTTGGTCATCAGAGTAACTGGAACTGGGCGATTCCGAGTCCTGCCTTTCCCGTGGGGAAGCTGGGCAGGGACGTGGCCAGCCAGCGCCCACGGGGGGGGGGGTTATGCATCTGCTGGTTATGGACTGCAGGTGACTCTTGGTGTTTCTGAGGGCTGAGTTTGCTTTATTACAGAAACGGACAATTCCTGCAAGGTGTGCTGCCGGGACGAGCAGGATAGGTGCATTCCGTACGTCGATGCCAATGACCAGTTCCTGTTCCTGCGCAAGGGGAAGCCTTGCACCGTCGGCTTCTGCGACACAAATGTAAGCTTTCCCAGATGTCAGTGCACTGCGTGCTCCGCTTCTGTGGCTGGGTGTTTGAGAGCCCTCTGGGACAAGGCTGGGAAAGAGAAGCCAAAGCTTGACGTGCTGCTGAGCAGGGTAGTGCTGTGTGTAGTACCTCTCCATGGGGTGAATATTAAAGGGTGTCTGAGGCTGCAGATGGAAGTTAGTTCTGCAGAGACATGTGCACGGTGAAGCTATGACTTTCTACAGTTGCTTATTTCCTCCTTCTGCTGCTTCCCACAGCTCAGCCGGCTGGCAGTTTGTGTGAAGGAGGTGAATGAGCCCTGCTCTAAGCTCAGCTAGGCTTGCAGCGCTTGTGATTTTCAGTTGTTCACGTTAGCCCAATTAATTTTGACTAAAATAAGTCAGGTAAGGGAGCAAGCACATGAAAATCCAGCTGGTGGTGTCTGAAAGGGGCAGGGAGGCTGGTGGGTTGCTGGCAGTCGGTGACTGTTTCCGTGGTACAGCTGCACGGGCAGTCACGTCGCCTGCAGATCCCAACGGTCGAAGCTAAGCTGGGTGTTGGCAGAAGTGAATTTGGGAGGGCATGCCCCAGCCCTTCCGCTGGCAGCTGTTAAAACAGCACAGCCAGGCCTGGGAGTCTGTAACTTTGGGCTCCTGAGAGCGGCAGCCTTCTCGGTGGGTTATGGGAACTGAGGCTTCCAGTGCTCAAACCTCTCCAGAAACTTCAGTTTTATGTCCCCTAGCATGAGGGCAGCGTGAGGTAGTTTTTGCATGTTCCAAACATTAGAACTTCATCTGATTCAGACAATAGAATGTGTTTCAGCAATAGAATTGAAACTGTTTTGCCACAAATGAAGGCAATAAAAATGGACTGATGCTACTGGGCATGAGTGTAAACCTGTATTCAGAATGTGAGTCAAGTGCTGCTGTGCCTGTTGTTTTCACTTCATTACCGTCTTTGTAGCTGCTTCTCTCTCCAAGGCAGCAGTGGTTAAGGCTTAGGTAGTGTAAGATTATTTTGTAAATAAATGTTTACTTTTGCAGGGCAAATGCGAGAAGCAAGTACAGGATGTGATTGAACGATTTTGGGATTTCATAGACCAACTCAGCATCAATACTTTTGGTAAGATGATGTAGCCATATCTTTTGGGTTGTTTTTTTTTTTTTTTAGTTCATTACGTGAACCTCTAAAGCCTCAGAGGGAGTTAGCTGGCTGGTTTTCTTCACCTGTATATAACGATAGCTAGTAGTAGCTGTGTTTCTGATGTATATATTTTTTTTTTTTTTCCTAAAATTTGACAGTACTGATCTTGCCTCTTAAAGCTGAAAGGGTGAGGGATCGTTTTGCATTTTTCCACTCCATTATTTTCTAGGCGTCTTCCAAGCTTATAAAAGATGATAACTTCTTGTTTGAATACCAAAAAGTAGGTCAATTAGAGAAATAACAGACAGCCTTAGAGGTCAGATTCAGCGTAGCATAAAGTGGGCCTCTCAGGGGGATTTAAATGTCAACAGACTGGGAGGAGAGAGGAAAACTTCATTTCTCTTAGTTGAGAAAACGGCCGGGGTCACAGGCCCCGAGCTGCGTGTCTGCACTGAGTCACTGCCCAGAGGCTGTGAGTGGGCCTCCTCGGTCTCCATCCCGCCGTGCAATCCAAGCAGGTGGCCACGCAGTGTAACCCCCCCGTGTCTCACCCTGCTCTGGCACCCTACAAAACCTGTTAATAAGCCGTTGCTGGGTAATGACTGAGTAACTGCCGACGCTCACAGGACTGCTGTGCCTACACCATGTACTTACCTGGCTTTGGGACTCTCAATCTCGAGTTCTAGGGTCAAAAAATTGTTTCCTAGGTAATTGTTAAAGTTATTCAGCCTGCTCGGGTAGAGGCAGTCTGTATATTGTTGATGTTCAGGTATTTTGCTCGTGGAGGCTGGCAGTTATCACATGGCTGTAAAATCAGAATTTGGTAACAGACTCGCAGTGTGCCTCCTATAGCTGAGAAGGGCAGTTTGGCTGGCTCAGTACAGCCTGTCCCAAATCAACTCCTGGTCAGTGGTACAGCCTGCCAGCATTTCCAGTCAGAGAAGAACAGAGGAGGAAAGCTTGTTGTTAGCCTATTGGATGCAGTTTTCTAAAACTCTCTCATCTTTTATCTTTGCCTAGCCCTGCAGCCTGTGCATCTCCGAGCAACTCTGTGGCTTGGCTTGCATGAGCAGTGGCTGCAGGATGGGGATCTGTGTGCGCTCGTGAAACACTATTTGGGAGGTAACTAACAGATTTGAACTGATTTCACAGGAAAGTTCCTAGCGGATAATATAGTGGGCTCTGTGCTTGTCTTCTCCTTACTGTTTTGGATTCCTCTCAGCATCCTTGTGCACTGCGTGGTGAGTAAGCTGTTTTTGAGGTGACTGCTCTGTTGGATTGAGCTGTAAGAGAACACCCTTCATATATGAAATGGTAGATGTCTGTGGGAGAAGGTGATGGGAAGCTTTTAGCAAACCCCAGGGGGGAATCCAGCATATCTAAGACTTCCTGCTCATTCTGTAGGCAAAACTCCTGTTAAACGCTGCCGAGCTCTGGCAGACCAGTGCTCCCATGACTGTTCCCTGGGGCCCTTTCCATTATTTCCTAGGCAGATTTTCTTCCTCTGCCTTCCAGATTCTACCCAAGTATAATTTTGGCAACTTCCACTAGAGTCAAACTTTTCTATAGCCCTGCTAAGAAACAGGACACCCACGTTTTGTGGGGAGACCCAGAGCAAGAAGTGGTCTTGGTTGAGCCTGGGTGTATGGGTGAAGAGAGAGCTCACGGCAGCCGGGAGCGCGGGCGTGTGGCGTGATGCTGACAGCCGCGTGGGGTTAGAGGGGGGGGTGGCTGTGCCCACGAGCGCTCCCGGCATGGATGGGGGAAGGCTGTGAGGGAGGGGAAAGGGAAAAGAGCCCCACGCACTGCCGTGTCCCCACAGGGAAGGGGGAACAGGGACCTCGGGTCCTAACTGCCTTGGAAACTAACTTCATTACTCTCTCTGTGCGTTTTGGCTTGCCTTCGTTTGTTTGTTTTCCAATAGGACAAGAAATTGGACAAGCAGTATGAGGAGAACACCAAGTCCCTGTTTTGCCCCAGTGTAAGTTGCTGTCTGACTGCGAGTTGGCAGAAAGCTGTCCAATGTGTATTAGAAAATCTGAACCTGAGGTGCGGTCAGAGTATTTATCAAATGCGTGATAATAGAGAGACCTGGAGCGCTGTGCCTCGCGCTGCAGCTGGATGAATCCATTTGAGGGGAAGCTTTTTTTGCTATACCGAGCAGTGCAGCTTGGCGGGGCCCGATTCTGACAGGAAGGAAGAGCCGTGCCTTGGCCTTGCTGACAGAGCAGCTGCCTGGCAGCAGCCGCAGCCCCCGGGGCAGGATGCGGCTCCGGTGAGCGGAGCTCCGCTTCGCGCCGCGGCCGCCTGCGTCCAGGCTGCCCTCGGCTCGGGTCAGCTCCAACCGCAGGCGGCGCGTTCCCAGCCAGGCGCTGTCAGCGAAGCACCAGGCTGTGTGGGGCGGCGCGGCAGGAAAACCTCCGCAAAACGTGGTAGCTTTGCTGCAGAATGGTTGGTCGGGGGAGTTGGCGTCCAGTGGCCAGATGTGCTTATGGGAGAGCTGCCCTCGGGGCGCAGGGACCCGCTGGTGATGCTTCTCACCTTGTAGATACTGAGCTGGAAGAGGGGAAGAGCAATAAAAGTACCTAGATGAATTTTAATTAGTCCAGCACAGGGCACCTTCTGACATAGATTGAATGATTTTTTTTTTTTTTTTTTTCCCTCTGGTTGGGGGTGGGGTGTATCCTGTCCAGTGCTTCGACTGAATAACTGAAACATTCAATTAAGGAAATGTCATTTTGAAACAGGAGGGGAAATAAAGCCTTGGGGAACTCTTTCTTGTACAACCACGAGGGGAAGCGGACTGAAGTCAAAAACCACCGAGGCAGATTGCCTCTGTCATCTGCTCTGATGTAACTGAAGGTGATCTTAGTTCAGGTGCCCTATATCTGGTCTTGAATGCCCTAAGAAAAGTCACCTTAGAGCTTTGTACCTGAATTCAATCAAGAAAATCCCAGAAGCAGGTGTAGCAACAGAGCATAGGTAGAGTTAATGGGCTTCTTGCACCAGCAACAGTTTAACAAACAAATCTTCTGTCTTTTGAATCTGCTGAGGATGGAGTGGTTGGGAAATAGTTGTGAATGGGTGAGTTAAGTCACTCAAATAATCATCATCAGAGGTATTGGCAAAAGTGCTTTCAGTAGGACATTGTAAAGTGCGACTGAACAAAGTTCGATTGCAAAGTTCACTCTGTCGCTTACTATGTGGAAGAAACATACAAAGGAAAATGAAGTTAGAATTGAGCTAGAGTGATGTACACAGAGACCAAAGGTGCAAAAGGGTAAGGGTCACGAGGTTCGGAATGGACCCCCCTGCTTCCTGAACTCCCTCTCCGAGGAGTCTATGTGTGCCTGGATCCAGACTTGGTCAATGGTTTATGTCTAAAGGATTGCACAGGCAAAGTTCGTAATAATTGAGTAACTACATGAATTAGCAATGTTTCATCAGTATGAATTCAGCATGCTGTCAGTCATTTACTGAGGATCTGTTGTAAGGGGTCTCTTTGCCTTGGGCAGGGGAGGATCTCTTAGTCTCAGGTGAGGAATATCAAACCTTGAGACGCGTCCCGGCTCCAGGGGAGAGTTGCCTGGTGTGCAGTCCAGCTGCAATTCAGGGACAGCTCAGATTTGGGCTCATCCAAAGCTCTGCCATTGGGAAAAGGTGTGTCTGCCTTGAGGAGCAGCCTTGAGAGGTGTCCCAGCGCAAGGGGTGACCCCTGCCACGCTGCCTGGCGGGGCGAGCCCCAGGGCAGCTCTCTGGGCTGTCACATTTATGGAATGAAGTGGTTGGCTTGTAGCGGAATTGCACACAGTGGGAAAGGTGAGGTACGTGTGAGACTCCTTGTACTCACAACTGTCTTTGTTCCTTGATAAATGAGTCTTGGAAAAGCTGCCTGCTGTTCGTGCATTAATGGTGGGATGGGTGTGCCAAGCCCACATGCATTCACGCTCGCTGTGTCACTGCACCTTTGTGGGTTTTCTGGAGGGGTTCTTGCTCCAGCTACGGCTCAGGCCTTTCCCTCCCTTGGAGCCTGTACCAAACTACTGCAAGTTTGGTTGAAGGGTTGAGTGCATCCGTCACAGAAATGTGGTTCTCGTAGCAGGTAGACATCTCATCCTGCCTGGTATTAGCATCTACTAAGGTTTGTGAGGACTTTTTTATGCCCAGGAATCTCTGGGTATTCTCCAAACCACGCTCAGATAGAAGCAGAACTCAGTAGGCTTTAACTTAATCCGGGTTGCAGAACCTGGGTGTGATCACAGTGGTCCCTCCAGTCTTTGACCCTGTGTTCAGTGCAGCCTCTTGCACACGAAGCAGAGCTCTTTAGGTTGGAAGAGTGGAATAAGCTGTACCTTGGACTGCTTCCCTGCACTGAGCTCTCCGTCTCGTCTGGCTTGACCCTGCGTTGCCAGTCCTAGGTTTTGCCAAAGGGGTGTTGGGCCCCAGGGGAGGTGGGGCTGATGGTCAGCTCTGTCCCAGCGAGGCTGTCGCCTGTGGCCCTTCATATAGAGGATGAGCAAACAGAGATAAAAGGGCCTTTCTGCCTCTCGAGCTTCGTGTAGCTGGATTTCTTGAGGAAAAACCAGTACAAATTACTTCTGTTGGATGTTCCCTTGCTCCTTTGTAAATCTACTGTGAAAATAAAAATCTAACTCTTGTTTCCTTCACGGTGCGGTGGGTTTGGCCTGGCTAGCACAGACTAAGCTGTGGTGGCCCAGGGGCTGTCAGCCCATCTCTGCTGGGCGTGGAGGGGAGGGCGCAGAAGCCTTTAAACCGTTCTAACAGGAGCGCGGGCGCTCCTCGGGAGGTGCCCGCTGCCCGTTCCCTTTGAAAACGGTGCAAAAGCCGAACCCCGGGTTAGATCCTGGTTGCTTTTCCCGGTGACGTGGCTGCTTGTGTCTTGCAGAACGTGGAGATGCTCAGCAGCCTGGACTCTGCCTCCGTTCGAATCATCAAGCCCTTCCCGGCGGCGCAGTCGACAAGCCGGCACCAGCCGCTGCAGCCCATCACAGCCGTGCCCGCCGTCGCCGCGGCGCCGAAGCAGGACCACCAGAGGATGGACACCATTCAGGAGGACCCAAGCACCGACTCCCACATTGACGAGGACGCGTTTGAGAAGGACCCTTTCCCAAACAGCAGCTCGGCCGCCAAATCTTTTGAGGACTTGACAGACCATCCCGTCATTAGGAGTGAGAAAGCTTCATCCTTTAAACTACAGCGCCAGAACCGGGTGGACAGCAAAGAAACAGAATGCTAGTGGCCTGCTGCCTTCCAAATGTATGACGTGTGTCTGCAAAACAAGGATCTGAAACCATTTCATTTATATAAATATAAATATATGTATATATATTTTTTTGTGAGGGAGTGGGAGAAATAAGGAAGTGACCTACTGCAGATGCTGGTCATGTGTATGACCTTCCTTAAATTACATTTATTAGAGCATTATATCTTTTAAAAAGGAAAATCCAAACTAAAACTGGCTTGTTTTTGAAGCTTTTTGGATTTGTTTTTCTATTTCCTTGACCTTTAACATTTCCTTCAACCTGTGGTGCAAAACCAAATATCCTGCTGGATATTGGATTGTGTATATCAGCCTTTTTTATAATTTAATGTTTTGTAGTCTGACAGCACTGAGAAACAAAATTAAAGGGGCTTTTAAAAACAAACTGAAAACACTGCAGTATGTTCCATATAGAGTAGATCATTTAGCAGTTTAAGGTACATGTAAGCAAAAGCCCCTGAAACAGATAAAAATACAGTCTCACAGCATTCAATGAAGATGCATAATTGGAATCAAGAACTTTCTGATAAACAGCTTCGAAATTTATAGGTAAGAGTAATGTGGAGACTGTTACACCTTACATGATGCATGGAAGTGCTCCTCTAGCATGAAACTTGCCTGTAGCGGTGAGATTGTCTTGTCTTTGTGGCAGAGAAAGGCTTTCGTCAGGAGTTTCCCTCTGTGCTAAGACGCTTGTGTGTTGGAGGTGTCTGATAGGAGAAAGAAGCGTAAGGGGAGAAATCATTTTTGCAAATGAGGACTGTTTAAACCAGCTGTTTACAGCGGTGGTTTCAGTGCAGAAATGTTTCTCCAAATGGTGTTTTGAAATAGGTAACGCTATTGTTGAGATCTTCAGAGAGAGCTGTGCCTCAGTTTTCAGGGTCCAGGTGGCCTTTGGAAGCTCCTTCTGCATAAATAAACGGGTGTGGGGGGAATTCCCTCCATTGCAGAGGGGCATTTGTTTTAAAAACAATTGTGAATTTAATAAAAAAAGAAATAAACCTTTGTTTAACTTACAGGGGAATTATAAGGAGACTTCATGAATTAAAATTACCACCCAGGTAGTAAAATGTGATGTTGAAAGTTGGTAATTTAATGGTGTCCTCTTAATTTGAGTCACGGGGAGGTCTGGAAGGTGAGCTGGGCATGGCCCCTGAGCGTTGTCTTAGCTTGGTAGCAGAAGGACTGACACTGGAGTCACAGAGCAACCGTCCCGATAGCGAGGCAGCATCTTCCTTCTGCATCTGTTTTCTCCTGTAATAATCTGTTGATAAAACTGACGTAAAACCTGACCAATGGTAGAACCATTTGAACTGTTACAGGCCTGTGCTCAGCTACAGGGGAACCGCTGCTGCGGGGAGCCTTGTGGTTTTAAAGGTGAGGGGAAGGAACCAAACCTGTGCTGCAAGGATCGCGGGAGTACCCCCCCTCCCCCCCAAGGATACTTGTTACACTAATACTTGAATATGTGCCTTATGGTATGCCAATCTGACTAGTTACTGTGTTTTATATACTGGTTTTGAACTTTGTTTGGGGTTTTTTGTTTGTTTGGGTTTTCTTTTTTTGATTCAGTGCAAAGTATATGTGTGTGAGGAGTTATTTAATTCCCAATACAATAAAAGCTTTTTATATTAAAAAAAAAAAAAAAGTGAAACAAGCTGTTTCTGTGCAGTCCTTTTAGAAAAGGTCTAAATTCTTCAGCTGTCAAACCCTGAGTTAAGAGTCTGGCGTGCAGCTAGACGTGGGCCTGTTAGCTGTAGCTGCTCCCCTCTGACCCTCGGCTGCTGCGGAGGCCAGAGGCGGCGCAGGCGCGTGCAGACCCGCACCCCGGGGCTGCCCTGCTTCCCCCCAGGCACGCAGAGGGGCTCGCCCCGCGGCCCCTGGGGCAGGGGCAGTTCTGATGGTGAAATTCATAGCTGAGGTGTGGGTGTGGGCTCCACTGCCTCTTCAGGTAGCAAATCTCTTAAGTAGATGTTCTTGGGACCGAGGTCTCGAGTTTTTCTGATGAAAACCAGGCAGCGGCAGGTGCTTGGGAGTGTTATAAGAAAGGTTTGGAGGTGGCCTTGGAAATCACCGACTCCATCCCCCAAGCCGAGCCCTGTTCCAGGCACGAGTGGTTCGTAACACCTAAGGCAGCAGGAGGCCCAGCCTCCCCGCTGTTCAACCGGTCTTTACTGTAAGCATCTATTACAGAAAGGACAATCCTGCTTAATATTAATATTTATAAATCAAACTGGCTTCTGGTCTAGCTCCAGGCACGTTGAAAGTAACCAATTATGCTCCAGTTGGTAACGCTATTACTTAAAAGATGACAGGTCTTGGCCAAGTTGTCTTGGGTATTTAATGCAGCAAAGGCAGGCTCGTGGCACCAGCACCACAGGCCAGCTTGATGCACTCATCAGTCTTTTGTCTCACCCAGGGCACAATAAATACAGCACTACTGGCCTCATCTGTTCTGTGCCAATGTAACTTAGTACAGCCCAGAATTAGGTGGGCGTTTCATTTGCAGTGATACACTATTTGTTTTCAATCCATGATCCAATAGGATCCTCTTTCCAGCTGCTCTCTGGCTAGCCGATTATTTCCCAAACCATTTTTTTTTTTTCCCATGCTGGTTGAATTTCATCTAGGTTTCAAGCAATTTTTTGCACTTTGTTAAGGTAATTTTGTAGCTTGTGTTCTCTTGGCCAAAACCTATGCATAGTATGCAGTAGTTGTCTGTTACTTCAGTCATTGCATTATGGATGAATACCAATGCTCACTTCAAAGTCTCCTTAACTCGATGGCAAGTGACAGATGGCAGAGCTGCAGACCCCTTTAAGTAGTTTCTTCAAACTCCAAGCTTCTCCCCATGAGCCTGTGCATCACCAGTTTTATGCCACCCCAGAACATGCACTGCTTTGAAATGTGTGTCTGTGTGCAGGAGCCACGTGTAAAGAAGCTGCTGCTGGTGCCAAAATAAGTTTTAAACTTTAAAACCCCTGCTCTGAACTACGATGTACTGCTAACAAAAGCCTCGCTAAAGCTCAAATAAGGGCTTTTACTGATGTATTACATCTCAATAAACTAAACTGAACTGACATTAATGGCTCTTGACAAAATCCAGGCTACTGCCTCTTACCAGCTCCTAGGTGTTTAAAGCTAGTAGATGGTTTTAATCCAAGTGTAGTCCCCAAAACTCAGCTAGGCCAAGAACGCCTCCAGGCAGCCTCTGTCTCTTCGTCTCAGGGCGGCTGAGACTCATTTTCCTCTGAGTCTTCCAAGGAAAGAGCTGCTCATCCCCCCGACGTTCAAGCTACTGGCACAAGCTGCCTGCAGCCAAACCAGCCCATGACACGCCCTGTGTGGGCGCCTCTTTCTTCTCCCTCAGATGAAGAGACAGGGACCCACTCCCCAGGTACACAATGTCCGCAGGGTGTTGCTGGGCACCGGCTGTTCATGAACAGCCTGACTTGGTCAGGCCTGGCTGCTTCAGCTCCTTACCGCCGGGGTCTCACAGAAGACTGGCCTCGGGGTTCGTGTGGTCCACGTCACGCCAGTAAGGAAGCAGTGAAGGAAGAACAGAGAGTTTATTTTCCAGGCGTGACCAAAGCTGTGCTGCTAGAAAGCTGTTGCCTTTTGTTGATAAATGAAGACCATCAGACAGATAGGAAGAAAAATCCTAGAGGGAAGATTAAACCCGTGTATGAATGTATTTGCTACTTGCAAATAGAAGGTCTTGAGTAATTTTTAAGCGAGTTCTTCAAAGCCAGATGGTCTATATACTGGTTTTAATTTTCACCGTTTGTATTAAAATATTAAGAGACTATTCCAATGGCCAAAGTCACTGAAGGAAAAGATCATGGGATGAAGCAATGCTATCAAAACATTGAGCCTACTGCACTACTCAACAGTCTACTGCACCAGGGAGTGCAGGAGAGAGAAAAGGTTCGGTGTCCGAACCGGAGTTCCCTGCTTATGGGAAACGTCTGCAACCTGCGTCACGGGGAGGCGTCTGGTTCTCTGGCACAGCCCCACCGAACTGCCGCTAGCCCAGCACGGTGCAGAGGGCTGGACGAGCTGCCTCCAGAGGCCCCTTCCAACCTGAACTATTCCCCGACTCAAAGTCCAGGGAAAAGGTTATTGAGATGTAATGCACCCAGAGGACATTTGCTAACCAAATACAGTGGCCGGGCTGTATGAAGCTTTATTTCTCATAGCCCACTGTGGAGCATTCTGGATTATTTTTTTCCTTCCCCAAAGTGTAACTGGGATATAATTTGTATCATTTCAGTGATCATGCAGCACTCCTGGTTGCCCTATGCTAAATGAGGCGTTTTGCAATTCATGACAGTTTCAAAGGCATTCTCACAACAGCATACCTGATCTTTTTGCATCAGAGTCCAGAGGTCGAGTACATCCGTCCCACAGTCCCTGGCGACCTGAACACAAGCGTGGGCATATTCCCCCGTGGTGGCGTTGCGGCGATTTAGTTTCTCACCTATCAATCAGAAACAAAGAAAACATTTAGCAAACGCAATGGATAGAACTTGGGTTTAGTCTTCTGTGGTGCACATGCTGTGTACCAGTTTGTTACATCAGCAGACATCGCCAATTACAAACTGCATCTGAAGCCCCTCAGTTTAAGTGGCTGGAAGCTACAGCTCGGTTAGTCTCTTTCTGGGAACCTTTTGTTTCTGAGGCATTTGAAAATATGTTTTCTTAACAGATGTGTAACAGGTGAGAGAGAGGCAACAGCAACAAGCAGAGCATGGCACTTCTGTGCTGCTCACAGCTTTCACCTTCTGGCAAGCTTCAGGTGAAATCAGTGCACAGATTTAAAACTCTTCATACACCTGTTACTAAAATGCAGAATAGAGTTAAGTACACGTGTATGTATTTACAAGCTTGCCTTCCACTTCCTGGATGACATCCACCCAAGGTTTAACATCGCCTTGCAGTATTCTTGTTGCAATGTGCTGGTGAAACCAGGGTACGTTCAGGTGCAAAGCTTTATGAGCACTCACGGCTGCTCCATTTGTGCGTGCAGTCACACTGGGAGCTGGACGTTCAGTACATGTTCAGTGTCAGTTACTGTAAGCCAGCAGCTTTGCACAGACCACTGTGAAACTCTGGGGCAGGACAGTATTGAATTACATTGTTTGGTTGGTTGTTTTTTTTTAATGGGACCTATAATGCAATTCATCAACTCCTACTCTACTCCCTCCTTGCACCTGATGATTCCCACTTCCTCACAATGCCATCTCTTTCCTCCCATCATTTCTTTTCATCATAACAATATCCTCAGCAGCCTCACTGCTCTTTCCCCACCACAGTATGTTTCCTAACTCTTTCTTTCTTCAGCTTTCTTCCTGGTTCAACCCTCCCACAGACTGAGTGGCCCTTCCGATTATTCAGCCTCCACCACGCAGAGCTCCCTTTGTTGCCCAGTTCCCTGTATCAATCACGACCTCACCTCCCCAGGTCAGATCCTGCAGTCCCTTCCCTTTCCCCTTCTGTGACTTCTAATCTAGCAGAGTTGGTAATTTCTTATTCTCCCTTTGCCTTGTCTTTCATGGTTAGGATTACTTCTCGACTGTTTCATCTCCTCTTCCCTTCTGGGGCACACAAACACATGCCTGCTCTCCAGGGGCAGCTCTGCAGGAGCACGTGCAGGGTCTATAAGCTAAGAGCAGCAGCCAAAGAAGCTCAAGGAATATGGGGGTCTCCTGAGGGACCAAGGAGGCAGCCTAGTGATTTATCCCGACCTGCACGTACCCACCCAGCTTGGGAAGGAGGACAGCCAGCAGTGGGGAGCAATGGGTTGGAGGATACTTGGAGATGCCAGGTGCATCTGGGTGCGTAGGACTGGCCTGAAGGGGCTGCCGGCTGCGTTGGTGAGGTCAATGCCAATCAACTACAAGAATTTGCAGCTAACAGGAGACCCAGGGCAACTGGAAGAAGGTTAGCATTACCCCCGTTTTTAAGAAAGGCAAGAAAAAGGACGTGGGGAACTGTCGATTACTCAGCCTCACCTCAGTGCTGGGTAACATAGTGGGACTACCTCTTCTTGGGATTAATTTCCAAACACATGAAGGACAAGAAGGAACTATCAACACAACTTTAGCAAAGCCAGACAGTGCTTGTCCAACCCAATTGCCTTCTGCGATGAAATGATGGCTATGCAGGTGATGAAGACAGCTCTGACTTCGGTAAGGGCTTTGACGCTGTCTCCCACAGCACTCTCATTTGGAAGCTGAGTTTCTTTTCACGGCTCTCTTCACACCTGGATGAATGTTCCTGTGACCATCATCATCCTCTTGTTTCACATCTCTCCCCTGCTCTGATATCTATCTGACAAAACTAGAAATAAGCAGAACATTTCTCCTGGATACTGACCGAGGGCAGATGATCTGACACTGCTGCTTACTACGCCCACAATACTTTATTTGTGGTCCACACTGAGATCACCCTCTTTTGTTCCAGCCTTAGACAGCAATGTCTTTTAGAGAGAATAAATCCCTATAAAGAGAATAATTCTCTCTTTTAGAGAGAATAAATCCCTATAAACAGGATCGCCCTAAGACAGAAACTAATTAGCAACATTTTAAAAGTGTTACTCGATAGCTAGGGGCCAGATAAGCAGCATCCATGGAGTGCTCACCTAACGGACCTTAAAAAGGACAGTAGGGGTGCGTGTTTGGGAAGCTGCAGCAGCTTTAGCAGGAGCTGGGCACACACACCAGGCCAGGCTGCGCTGCACCTGGCCTACCCCGAGGATCTGCTACTGCCATGTGTACAGTACTGGCCAGGTCTGATGTTTGATCTGACCTGCTACAGCTGCTACTGTCCTACAGAGTTTCTGAGTAGCACTTTCTTTCCTTTTCCAAATTAAATATAAAAATGTCGTGGTTTGAGCCTGGTTGGCAGCCGAACACCAAGCAGTCACTCCCTCCCCCTTCCCTTCTGGCAATAAGAAGGGACAGAGAGCCAGGCTTGGGGTTCGAGATAGGACAGGGATGGGGAAAAATCCCCCTTTTATGGTCACGAGCAAAAGGCAGACTCGTTAGGGGAAGGAAAAAAAAGAACATACATTTATTACGGACACCAACACTTAACAGAGTAGGACAGTGAGAAGCATTGCCACACCTTGAGAACACCTTCCCCCCACCCCTCCCTTCTTCCCGGGCTCAGCTCTACTCCCGATATCTCTACCTCCTGGATGAGACTGAAAGTCCGTAAAGCCCAAAATCTGTTCTGCAGTTATTGCTGCCACACACCAAAGCTCCCTAATATAAAGTCATGCAATAATATAGTCTAATTTAATACAGTTTAAACATGAGGTCATCTTCAAAATGTTACTGCTTTGATTGAGTACACAACTCAGGATATGCAATACCACCTATGTTAGAGAAAACCCTGCAAATATGAAGGTGACAGCTCTGTATTTACCAGAATAAAGGCTACCAGAATATAGCCTTTCATAAACGTTCAAGAACTGGACAAGCTGTCCCAGTGGAAAAGAGGACACAGTCTCAGGAGGTATAAACTGTCGCTGCTGAAGTCAATGGAATTATGGCAATTTCCACCAGCTGAGTAAGATGAAGTAAACAGTGCTGTTATGCTTCTATTTCTAGAGTTAGCTTGAACAACATAATGAGAAATCATTTAATCACCTTTTGCTTCTTTTCAGGTACTTTTATTAGCATCATTAGAATCGGATATTCTCAGGTGTTTTCTGAATTGAAAATAAACCTGGCTAGGATATTACTGCTTATCCAAATAGGTGTGAAACATGCTGTGACTATTACAAAATTTTCTAGGGCACACAATGCCAAAATTTCTTCCATTATTCATATTATTTTGGAAGCTGCTAGGACATGACGTGGTCTGCCTAGGACATCTCAGCAAAACTTACATGCTCAAAGGGCAGCTACTTCTGTCAGTTTTACGCATGAATGGATCAATCAACACTTCTGAAAGGATGTTACTGATTAGTTTGTAGTTATTCTATGCGCTTATCCAAAAGCTGTTTGGCAAAACAGCTAGCAGTCCTTTTCCATCAACTCAAAAAACACAACTGCAATCTGGCACAAGCACAAAGCTAATCATCTGTCAGCCTGGGATCAGTAACTTACATTCTACTGGTAAAATGCAGAAATTCTGCCTATCTGTATCATCCTTTTACCTTTGGCAAGACACTCCTTCTCCCAAGCTGATTCCTGAAGAGGTGGTGGCGTTATCAAAATAATCCTGTCTTCTGTAATGTCTACTGACTTCAGATACTGTATCATGCTCTTTAAGTTCGCAGCATATTCCTCCAAAGGAACGTGTTGCTTAGGGTTCAGATCTGTTAGGGGATGGAGCACATCCATTAAACAGCTTACAGATTTATTACACAACATAACGTGCTTTTTACACAGTGAATGAATGTGGGCACTCATTTTCAGTATGCAGTTCACCTCAACCATTGATTCAGGAGGTGTGGTAGGAAAATGCCACTCCTCAGCATCCAAAGCAGACAAATCAAGAGTTTAAACACAGACACTTCCATCTAAGACAAATAAGGCAGAGGGGGGTAAAAAAAAACCACAACACGAACTCATCAGACTGCTTTAAAGGCAGAAAAATCAGCTAGATGCCCAACTCCAATTGTAGGTGATGGATATACAACTAATTCTTGAGCACCCTGAAATCTACTTTTAATATTATAATATGGCGAGAGGGAGAGAAATAGAAGGCAATGTATGGTTTAAATATAAATACAATGATGTAAAACAATACACTGTAAAAGTGAAAAGAGGGCAGCTGGTTCATAGAGAAGCAGCAGAAAAAGTCTGTGTAATGTTCTGCCTCTTCTGCTAAACTGTAAAACTGTCTTAAAAGAAGAGGTTACAGAGGAAAAAAAAAAAAAAAAACAAGCTACCATACCTTTCAAAGCACTGTCATTAGCTCCAAAGAAAATAGTAACCGCAGCAGTACTCTCAGCACTCGTACTTTTAGTGATGAGTCTCGGAAGGATTAATTTAGCCCATCTGGTGTTGTACCCTGATATCCCACGGTTCACAACATCACATTTTCTGAAACAGAGGCACATATCAAAAAGGACATATCTTCTCTGCCCACCAGAGAAAGACCTGGGAGTCTTCCTGGGAGTTCTGAACCATTCTGTTTGTTAGGATACTTACCTCCATCCCTCTCATTAAAAATTAAATGTAACAGGAGTTTTCAGTGGGATTATAACTTTATGTTTTGAAAGTGCACGCACAGGTTGCATGTGTAGTATTTACCTGTTACTTAGACTACGAAACCAGAACAACAGTCTTGACAATCACTAAGGTTTTTTTAATTTCCACTCAAGCTTTGAGTGGAAAGAAACACCCAATGAATATTTCCATCAGTACTGGGCAGGTTACCACTAAGGCAATTCCACTTCAATAAATAAATAAATGCTAATAAATAAATATACATTAAATATTAACTTGTGTTGGTTTTCTTTTAGAAAAGCTGCACGAATTCTTGCATGCTAGAAATTACGTTTGAAATTTAAGCTCTTACCTGACCAGTCTCTCGGCAAGGGATGCCCCCCAGCCATTTTCCTGGAAGGAGAACTGAAAGCAAGGAAAGCGGTTAGACCCTCACCAGAACTCACTGCCCAGCGGGTCAGTCCCACCACCACCAGCACCTTCCCTCCTCAAAAGCTCTCTGTGCACGGCCTTCAGGTCTCACCCAGACACACGGCTGGCACCAGAGGCAAC
This sequence comes from Tyto alba, assembly GCF_018691265.1. NCBI lineage: Eukaryota > Metazoa > Chordata > Aves > Strigiformes > Tytonidae > Tyto > Tyto alba. The sequence continues at coordinate 33,991,041 of NW_024881316.1, read as the reverse complement.
GTGGGGCTGTACCTACAGAGGGACGGACCCTCTGGTCCCTTCGTAATCAAAACTGACTGCTGTCAGGCTGTAGTTTCATTTTGGCTGGTGAGTGTTTGTTGGTTTTTTTTTGTTTTGTTTTTTTTTTTTTTTGTTGTTGTTGTTTTGTTGTTGTTGTTTTTTTAATATTTTTCTACTTTTTTTCTAAGTTCCTTTAGCTGTGCCTTCATTCCAGAGAGCACCTCTCAAAAAATCCCCTCTCCACATGCTGCTTTGGAATGCAGTTCAGTCTCTACCTCTTCTAGCACTGGGAAAATTAATCCCTTCTCCTTATTCCCACTGCTGCACCATCCTCCCCATTACGGTGCTACACAGTGAGCCAGTTTAGGCAACCCATCTCCCAGTAAAGGTAACATTTGTCTTTGGCCAATTTTTTTTTTTTCATCAGAGCAGCTCTACGACGCACTCCACCACGCAACAGAAGGCAAGGGTCCAAAATGAACACTAAAAAGCTGGTATTGCCTCAAAGGAGATGTTCACCAAGCCGTGGCCTGGTCACACCGACCCAGAACGTGTCTCCAGGGGGGTCAAGCTGGATGTGGGGAGCTGCACGGAAGGGACAGACCAGGAGCCGGGACAGGGAGGAGTGCGGGGGTCCGTACAGACATCTGGCTGTCCTCCCTGTCTGGAAAATGCCACCGAAACACCAGAAGCTACGCTTTTACCAGATCATAGCATAGGATCTTTATCTATTTCTGCAAAAAGGCTCTGATTCTCACAAGACGTGAAAGCTCCTGGAACACTCTGGTGGGAGATCCAATGGGGACGTAACTATGCCGGGATGCACACCCGTGTCCCTGCTGTCCGTCCCCCCTCAGGGTGCGGGGCCGCACACGCGTGTCCCTGCTGTCCGTCCCCCCTCAGGGTGCGGGGCCGCACACGCGTGTCCCTGCTGTCCGTCCCCCCTCAGGGTGCGGGGCCGCACACGCGTGTCCCTGCTCTCCTTCCCGCCCCGCCGGCCGCCATCGTGGCCGGTTTCCACTGCCACCGCCGCGGCGGGCGGCAGCCCCTCCCTCAGGGGAGCGGCTCCGTGGGGTCCCTCACCGCGCCCCCGGCCGCGTCCCCGGGGGGTGGACACAGCCCACGCTGGGAAGCAGGCGCCCTCGAACCCTTTTGCCTTAAAAATTAATAGTAAGCAAAGCCCCGTGCTTGGGACAGGCGCCCAGCCTAACGCCGGGTGGCGGCGGGCGCGGCTCCTGAGGAAAAATGGGGGGTGTGCGTGGGGGGGGAGCCCGCGGGGCTGCGCTGCGCTGCCGGTACGAGGAACCGGGATGTTTTCGGGGCTCCGCAGCTCCAGGCGGGAACTCAGGGGCTGCCGGGGGGCCGCTACCTCAGTGATGGAGTCTCCGAAGAGAACGACGCGGGGCCAGAGCAGCAGCCGCCCACGGGAACCCGCCTCAGCAAGCGCCATGGCCGCCGCCGGACATCCGCCGAGGAGGAAGGAGGAGATGGCCTCACCGCTTCCTCTGCGGCGGGAAGGGGGGCGACGGCGGCCGGGGGGGAGCCCCCGCTTTAGATTCGCGTTAAGAAGCGGTTTGGAGCTCAAGCACTGCCAGTGTTTTATTGCTCCCCGCTTTAAAAGGCTCGTTACTGGGCGCGAAGCGCGTCCTCCCGCGGAGCCGGGGGCCTGCCCGGGCCCCGCAGCGCGGGAAGCGGGGACGAGAGCGCTGGGGACACACACACACACACCCCCCCCCCCCCCCCCCTCCGATACTGGCTGGAAGCACATTCAACAAAACATGCGTCACTTAAAAAATAAGATTTTTATCTGTTCCAGAAACTTCCGTCTTAAGAAAATGCAATTACCTCCTTCAACAGGCTTCACAGTTAGCTAATGACATACAATCTGGGGAGGAAAGCTGTCACTAATTCTGCTAATATTAATCATACACTAATTCTCCTAATATTATTACTGCTATAAAGATTATCAGGTGCCAATTTAATCAGCTGAGGAAAGGGGGAAAAGAAGTTGTGCGTACAAGAGAAATTTCTTTTGTAGAAAACTCTGCTTCTGTGGTCGTTTTTCAGCATGATTTACCCCAGCTCACTCAGAGCATCGCACCTGTATTTGAAATTCTCTACATTTTTCAGCTTCTGCTAGCCTGTTTCACGTTGCCCAGGAAGACGATGTCACCAGCACCCAGTGACAGGCCGACAGCCGGAGCAGATGGGTGCTGACTGTCACAGAACTAGCGACAGGAGCCATGTGCACTTGAGCCTGCTACAGGTCACACGCATCGACTTTGCTTGAAGCTGGTTGTAAAGCTCCAATTAACCCCAACAAACATGGATTCCATTTTAAATGTGTTCAAGCAGATACAAGCAGGCAGGTAATTGCTTCCTTGACAGGTACAAAATTATATACAAGCTTGATTGTGAGCATATGCAAACCCGAAACATCCAATTTATCCTCCAACTGGTTGTTAATTTTCAAAAATACAAAACCATCTCCATTTAATTTTTGTATTCTACATTTAGATAAGAAAAAAATCTTAATTTATTGTATGTGCATGTAAGAAAAAAGAACATATGTACACTTTTTTTGATTTTATTCTATATGCCCAATTATTGCTGTATGAAAACCTTGCTATGAGGTTGCTCATCCATTATTTGAAATAACTCAGCAGTTTCAGTCACAGAATTGATACATTTGACTTGCTGAAGAAAAAAATTTTATTTACTCTTAAAAAATAGTCCAAATAAATTGAACATTTAAACATGTGTCCTAGGTATCTACAGAGGTCAGTATACTGGGCTGAGGGCATCATAAAGCCTCTGTGCAGCCAGTTCCACCATTTCACGAAGGGATTCATCATCATCACTTCCTGGCTCACAGTCAACTGTCTGGGAATAAAAAAAGAAGTATGTTAAAACTAGCACTTCGTATTCCTCTTCAGCATGTGAAGAATGCTCTAAGGGGGAAAGGAAAAAGTAGTAATTTAAATTGAAAAGAAAGTTATCAAGAGAGGCACCGTATGTTTTTAACAGTCTGCCAACATGTAGAAGAGTTCAGAGAAGACTTATGCAAGTCTTGCTGAGGAACAAGAAGCTCAATCTCCAGTTTTATGTTTGATTAATAACTTGTTTCAAAACTACTACATAAAGTGCATTATGTTCTGTAGATTACATTTAATCAAAATCAAATAAAACCACACAAGGTTCAGTCCGTGGAGATTTCATTTTATCTGTGAATTCACCTGCACTGTATTAGGTTCATACTGTAAAACACGTGCATTCATCACAGAGGTACAGGCACCTCTACTCGGAGGGTCTCCATGAGACTGATGTTCCCACACCCTTAAGATAACATTTACATCAAAATAAAACCACAAAGAGATTCATTTATCGCTAAAACAAGTCTTTTTAGAGAAAGATGCCCACCCCACACATGCAAGTTGATCAACATTCAACTGACTGCTCTATCTCAAAAACAAAGGACAGAATTTGCATGGCAATACTATTCTTGATCCCATGGACTTGCTAGGCTCTAAGACTGCACCTTCTCTAATTTAGTATTAACTTGTTACTCTCCTGAACAAGTAACACCTTTCAGCCATAAAGTTTTTTTTTTGCAGGTGGGAGGGGAAGACATTTGAAACAGCAAACATGCATTTAATGTTATCTACCAATGCTGTTAAAAGCATGTTAACTGTAAGAGGACTGTGTTAAGAGTTAATGCGGAAAAAAATAAATCCACATGTCCCACCGTATAGTCAGTTTTATACTAAACAGTTTTTTTACGTTAAAGCTATTAAAATTTTAAAAGATACATATGCACATAAAGGACAGATCTTTCTTGTAAAACTTGGTTCACAATGGTACAACTGCCAACAGAGTACCTAACATAAATGTTACCAAGATTACACCCTGTTGCTGCTGAGTTGCCATTAGGTTTTCTGTCAGTACACAAGTCTTTTAACAATAATGACATATATCAGTGTGTATTATAGGAAAATGAAACCTAACGTCTCGATTAAGCAGGATGCATTTGTTTTTTCCAGTCTTGTTACTTTTTTCTCTATTGCAAGAGCTCTTCTCATCAGCACTATTTTTCTCTATCATGTATACATTGAAATGAAGCGTATCTTTATTTAAAAACTGAAAAAAGGATGACACAGCAAACATTGTGTTTTAACCACAAGCCTGTAACTCCCTATCCTCTTAAGATAATTAACATTCACTTGTTTTGTTTCAATAGGTAACAGATTTTGTGCAGGGACAAACCTTATCTTCTGGGTTTGTAGAACACTTAAAGCATTTGCTGTGGTCCCAAAGGAGAGCATCTGAGAGCCACTCCAGTAGAATATATTATTGCTATGGAGAGTGGCAATACATTATGTATTTTTAATATGTTATTAAGAATGATGTCAAATCAACACATTAAAATGCTTAAGGACACAAAGGGCATGGTTTTAATCACTCTTTACAGTTCCACATTGTTCGACTAACTAGGTGTGATAGCTTCTTAAAACAGCCTTCTGACATCTGTGACATCCAATTCTGAACCTAGCTAGTAAATTAATAAAGTATTTCTTTTTGTGAGTATTTCAGGCTTTCAATTTAGTTACAAAAGGATCAAGATGACCAAAAAAAAATTTATTAGCATCATTCCTACTCTGTAATCATTCAATTATTCAGACCAGAGCCTATGTTTTAAGAGCATTTAAAAAAAAATTCTGGGTTAAATCAGTTTCTCCTCTGCAATCTTCCTTTAGTCATTTTTATACAAGTAGAACGCTGCTCAAAAACACTGGGTTTTCTTCCAGATTTACTGTATTTGTTACATAAACATTGCTAGCATTTTTTTAACAAAGAAAACTCTCTAGGATATGCTTCTGTAACAAACTCAGTAAACTCAGCTTGCAGGCTGGGGCAGTATTTCCCTCGGAAACTGATTGATGAGGATGTCAATTAAATCAGTGGAAAGTTAATAGGCTTAGGTTGTTTTGATACCAAATACAAAGACATTTCTGTAGCAAATGGGTACATGATACTCCAGGCAGCACTGTACACTAGATGGGAGACTCATCTCTGCTAAACACAGTGCACACAAAGCATGTGCTTTGCTGTACATACCCGAGTGTCCAGCGAAACGTTTGCAGTCTTCCCATCAACTGTGACGCACAGGACAGAGCCATCTTTTGAACTCACAGAGTCTTCTCCAAACATATCCCTAAAACAAAGACCTATGCGTGTAAGACATGGCTAAACAGCAAACTTATGTTTTTCTTTCTATTAACCTTCAGGTTCCAAAGGCATTTTGTCAGCAGAGAATCTCATTTCAGCAACTATTCTTTAACCCACTAAGATATAATTAACAAATACCGATCTAAATTATTATGAGAGTGGGTATCATATAACACTAAGTATTTTACCGAAATAAATCTTACCATAAATGAAGGGAAGGATTCATTTGATTTCAAAAGAGGCAAGATTTCTACATAAATAACAGAAGATACATCAGAGTAATTTTCAAAAGAGATGTGATCCAAAAAGGTATTTTCATAACCATTCATAGCATAATTCTGGGAGACAACTTAAAAATCTGCTTTTGGAAGAAATAACTGGGCCCTATATTCAAAATTTTAATGATGCTGGGAACTTTTTTCTGTACCCTTTTATTTACTTAATTCCTGGCCTTTGCTGAAATTACACTGAAGTAAATTTGCATAAAGTATTCTTAATATCTTTAGACTGTATTATACTAAGATTATTGTATTTACATGATTAACAGTGATCATTTTCCTTTAGAAAAATATATGCCAACTTACTGAAGCATGATCTCCATTCTCTTCCTATACACATCCATATCTACTTTTTTGGAAATTTTATGTACTGCAGCTGAAAAGAAAAAGTAATTTTACTTTCACAGGTATTTGCTGGGAGGGAGAATCGGCTAATTGATACATCCTGGTTTCTAATTCACTTTCATGAAAAACAATTCAAATGCTATGTAAGATACATATGTTTAAATAATTTATACAGAAAATATATTAAAAAAGATGGAAGAGTCAAGGAAGTACATACATTGAAAATATATGTTCCTTGTACTTAATCACAATTAAACCAGAAAACTTTGCAAGTCTAATTCTCATGTTTTAATCCTCCTTTTTATTGTTAACACTCACTACTTCTCACGTTTCCTTTACTTAAAAGTGCAAATAATCTACTTTCATCATTTGTTTATGATGCCTCTGCTTTCTGTTATTATAGCAAAATACCACATCATGGAAGCTAGGAGCGTGCAGAGAATACCTAAAGTAAAACTGGACAGCAAACTTGAGTAGCAGTAATAGGCACAGACAATCCTGGAATACATTTCAGCATAGAGAGGTTGAAATAAAAATGATGATACTATTTTTACACTTGGTTTTGAAATCAAGAAGTAGTTTAAAACAAGTAATTATCTTTTGAACATAATTATTTAAGTATTTGATCATTAAAGGAGTCAGAAGTTTATAGGAAGAGCTAATTGTGATAATCACTACCTTTTCACTAATGGATAAACAAAACAGGGAAGGCTCTTTAAAAAGCTGTTTGAAATACTTCTAAATCAGCTAAAGAATTCAGAGAACTGAACACAATGGTATTGAGAATTTCTTAGAAATTCTTTGAAGAACTTCATAATTGCAAGAGACCAAGCAAGTGTATCTTAAAAATTTACCATCCCTTACATAAGATGCAATAACTGAATGTACTAAGCAAAATAATTGGTCAGCTGAGCAACAACAACTTCTGATACTTTAATTTAATCATTTGTGATCCTGTGTACATATTCTAAAATACACAGGTGCAAGAACTATTTGGAATGTGTTTTTACCCCAAATAAGGGTAAAAAAATCCTGCAGGAAGCCACATCTGAGATTAGCTGACAGAATCACCACCATGAAACAGGAGAAATAACACTAAAAGGCACATAAATACACAAAGAGGAATTAATTTTGGGGGAAGTGGGGGCTGGGGGGTGTGTGTGGATAGAGAAGCTAGATACTGTCCCTAACAAATCTCACAGAAAAAGTGTGGACTACCAAAAGTCAGGCCAAATCAGGTATTACAATAAGAAATCTAAAAAATTAGCAAAACAGCCTAAGTTTTTTCCAGCCATATAAAGGCATAGGGGAAAAAAAAAAAAAAAAAAAAAAGAGGTCAAAGTACCATCCAAACATAAAATTTTTATTTTTGGTTAGTTTCAGTAGAGCAGAACGTGAGGGTGTGGCTAGAAGGGCTGATATATACTGAAAAGTATCACAAGCAAGATAAGAAAATTACACTCTGAATTTGCTTAGATCAAGGTGACTGGAGAACCTTTATCCCCAAATAAAGTAAGAACCGCTATGTGAATTTATAAAATCAGGAGAAAGAATTTTTAACAAATTTGTTGACTCAGGTATGGGACTAAGCACCTAGTAACACTGATTGCTATTTTATATAAAATCATTAAAATATGTAATAAAAAGACAAGAGCAGTAACCTGGGGAAAATAAACATACATTTGTCCATATAACTAGTGCTTTCCATGATGGTTTGGAAAGAAAAATCTACTGGAAGTGTTATGAATAAAATAGCACGTGGCTTTTCTAACCCGATCCCTGGCTGCTCTGACAATTTCTCTGTATTCCTCCCAGGTTACCTCTCCTTGCTTCCACCCTCTGCAGGCTTGCTTTTTATGTCTGAGCTTGTCCAGGAGCTCCTTGCTCTTCCATGCAGGCCTCCTGGTGTTCTTACTTGGCTTCCTCTTTGTCAGGATGCATTCCTCCTGAGCTCGCAGGTAATCCTTGAATATTAACCAGCTTTCTTGGGCCCCTCTTCCCTCCAGGGCTTTATCCCATGGTGTTCTACCAAGCAGATCCCAGAAGAGGCCAGAATCTGCTCTCTGGATGTCCAGGGTAGTGAGCTTGCTTCATGCTCTCCTTGCTGCCCTAAGGATCCTGAACGCCACCATTTCATGGTCATTGCAGCCCAGGCTGCCTTCGAGCTTCACATTCCCCTCCAGACACTTCTTCTTGGTGAGAACAAGGTCGAGCATAGCACCTCTGTCACTTGGAGAAGTTATCAACACATTCCAGGAATCTCCTGGTTTGCTTATGCTCTGCTGTATTGTCCCTCCAACAAGTATCAGGGTGGTTGAAGTCTCCCATGAGGACGAGGGCTTGTGACCGTGAAGCTGCTCCTATCTGTCTACAGAGGGCTTAATCTGCTTGCTCTTCTTGGTTGGGTGGCCTGTGGCAGACGCTGACTATACCATCACCTGTCCCTGCCCTCCCTTTAATCCTGACCTGTAAGCTCTCAACTGGCTCCTCACCCATCCCCAGGCAGAGCTCCATGCACTCCAGCTGGTCACTGACACAGAAGGAGACACTCCATCCTCGTCTCCCATGCCTGTCTTTCCTAAAGGGCCTGTATCCTTCCAACACTCCAGCCATAGGAGCCATCCCACCACATCTCGTGATGCCAAAATCACAGCCCTGCAGGCATGTGCATGTCTCTAGCTCCTCTTGCTTATTCCCCATGCTGAGTGTGTTTGCAGAGAGGTGTTTAAGTTGGGCCCCCGATGAAGCTGACTGACTGGCTGGGATTCCTTTGTGCTGGTCTTCAGGTGCTGTCCTGCTGACCTGTGACCTCTCCAGGCTCTGGGCATCTACTGCTGGCACTGGCATCAAACTGGTTGGAGTGAGATGGAATGAGGTTCCCCTCCCCCAGCAAGTTTAGTTTAAAGCCCTCTCCCCTGGTTTGGCAAGCCTATGACTGAAGATGCTCTTCCCCTTCTCTGACAGATGGGCCCCATCAGCCCCCCACAGACCAGGTTTCTTTAAGTGAGTCCCATGGTCTAAGTAGCTGAACCCTTGGCTGTGGCACCAGTCCTGTAACCAACTGTTGATTTGCCAGATTCAACTGGCCCTTCCAAACCCCTTCCCTTTGACTGGGAGGACTGATGAAAAATCTACCTGTGCTCCAGAGTCCCTTATCACCACCCCAAGGGCTCTCTAATCCTTCTTCATACATCTCAGGCTGCTCCTGGCTGTATCACTGGTGCCCACATGAAACAGCAGCAGCAGGTAACAGTCAGTGGACTGTACAAGGCTCAGTGGTTCCTTGGTGACATCCCTGATACAAGCCCCAGGCAAGCAGCACACCTCTCTAGAGTGTGTCAGGTCAACAGATGGTGCTTCTGTACCTCTCAGAAGAGTCACCTACTACTGTCACCCATCACCATTTCTTAGTTGCGCTGGTTGTTCTGCGAGGAGCAGGTCGGGCTGCCTTACTCAGCTCCAGCATCTCTCCTCATGTGATGGGTCTTTTCTCTTCAGCCTGCAGAGTGATGAAGCAGCTCTGCAAGGACACCTCAGGCTTTGGGGGAAGTCTCTTCCTCCTGCAGGTCCTCGCTGCTGCAAGCTTCCATTCTTCTGCATTATTGGCCCCTCTGCCTTCTGTGTGTGCGAGTGGGAGAGTTTTTGGCTGTTTGACCGTGGGCTGCGGGTCCACTGCAGACTGTACTTGGAACCACCTATCCAACTCCTCCTCAGCCTCCCGGAGGCTACGCAGCCTTCTCACCACCTCCTGCAGCTCAGTCACCTGCAGCAGGAGCTCCTCCCCCTGGGCTCACCTTCTGCAGGCAGGAGCCAGAGCTGCAGCCTTTGCTCTCAGAGTGCCCGTTGTCCTGCCCGGAGGGCCAGGAGGATGAGAGCCCTTGGCCTGTGTGGATGGTCACAGCACGGTGCTCCACTGATGGGTTGTGTGGACTTCAAGTCTTACTTTAAATAAGGCCACATTTTTCACAGTCAGCTAACAGTTGCCATATAAGAGAAAGTTTCAACAAATGAATCCATATAGGAGAAAGTTTCAACAAATGAATATGTTACAAATAATGAAGACCAAGTTGTAATTCTGTTTTTAGGTAGCAAATCTTACTCCCTAAAAAGTTTCATGTGGAGAGGAAGTACAATTGCAATCTAGTGAAAAGCATTATATCTCTCCAAGCTTTATATAAAAGAATTAAGAAGAAATGCCTCAGTTAAATAAGCATACACTAAACTTACTACCTTTCTGTATTTTAGGATTTGACTGAACTTCCAGTATCACTGTTGTCACGGTGTCTGCATACATATCATTAGCAGGATTTGCAACCCACTGGAAGATAAAAAAAAAGAAATTCAGAATTTGAGCCCATTATTTGGGCTGAGTGAAAACATAAAAACAAATGGGCAACATAAAAACAATATAACATGCATTGCATTCTCCTGTTTGCTTTTCTCTGAGTTCTAGCTTCAAATGACTGCCATACATTTTAAACCAAACTATTAACTACTCTTAACTCGGTATATTCCTGTAACTTCCCATGAAAATTTCAAGCTCTTGAATGTTTCTGAACACATTTATGAAATAGTTATTAATTACTATTTTGGTGGGGGGGGAGGGGAGGATAGGAGGGAACACCATTTGACATTACTTCCAATTACTATTTGCTGAATAAAAAAAGGCTCTGAATCTGCCATTATGTTCTTGAGTTACAGCAAAAAAGAAATTAGGAGTGGCTAAATGAAACAACATGCATCAACACAGGACCACTGCTCAAGGAGAACTTTGTTCTAGCTTTCATTCTATTTGTCATCAAACAGAAAACTACTTAAAACATTTAATTCTGCATGCCATCTATATACTATTTTGTAGAAACCGGAGAACAAAATACTTCTTTCTCCCTCACCAATGCCCACCTCAAGGACTACCATTCCTGGTTCCTGGATCACAGTAATATTTTTGAAAACCTTCAGGGCCGGTTTTTGTTGGATTTCTATTTCTTCTACATCACCTAAGAAAGGGCAAAAATTGATTAGCAAAACTAAAGTTATACTGAAAGCAAGACTCATGTTATCTGCGTAAGAAAACAGCTCATTTTAAGAATAAAAGGGGTTGTCTGCTATTATCACAACTGCTCAGAGCAGACTGCAAAATGGAAGTGCATACTCCCTTCCCTTACATGACAATATTATTTCCTTTGTTCTGGATTGCTTGGGGTTTTTTTCAGCATGTAATATTGGCCATTTTACTTGTTCTGAATTCTCATATTTAACTAGTTTAGTAAACAGATATGAGTACACCAATGAAAAAGAAAACAAACGAGAAATTTAGTGCTCTATTTGCAGAATTAACCAGCTCCTCTTATACCCTTAAAAGATAACCCATTGTTTACACAAGCATAGAGCTTAAAACAGAAGCATCTGTGTGCCAGGTAGCACTCAGGTTATGAGACCTGAACATCAACTGAATACAGGTTTTCTCTTCACTAGTGATACGCATTAGATTCTGACACTAGAGAAGAAAAAAACTTCCTTATCTTTAAACCTGGGAAGGGATCCTGCAAAGTCTGTGTGCCTTTAATGAACTAGGACAGGATTTGCCCTTAACTGTTAAGAAAGCTAGACAGAGGCACCAGGGATCATACTAGTGGCAGATTTAAATGGCTTCTGACTCAGAAAAAGACAAGGTTAGATTATTACCTCTTGGTGAGGGATAGAAGAGGCTGTCTGTCACAAAGGAGGACAGAGTTTTTGTTTTTATTAATTGCATGGCATTACCCATTCTATTTTGGGTCTCGACATAAAAGATCAATTAATAAATGTTACATCAGAGTGATTGTAGCACTCACTGTGGGGGCTGACAGGAGACAAAAATATGCCTAGGCTCTATATTGCTATATGTTCATGATTTTGTAATACAACTACAGTAGAATCCCCCCAAAAAGGATGAGTCATACTCACAAACTGGATCTGGCAGAAGCTGCATAATCTAATGAAAGTTGTAAAATATGAGACAAACTGTGGCACTTCAGTTACTGGCAAAGAAGTTTCCACTCAGAAGACCTCTGAAGACTGGAAGTTGTTTTAAAAGTTGACCACTATAAATCATGACCATGTCTTTCCAAATACGCACCAGTAAGCTTTTGTAGCTGATAATAAAGCAGATTGAAAGGGCCCGTATATGGAATGGCTTGTGTCTGTGTTACAGTGCTCATCGCCAGGTCTGTATAATCTGAAAGAATTTTTAAGTATGCATTAAAAATTAGCCCTTTGAATTCACTTTCTAAAAAAGCAAATTGCCTGTATAGATGAACAATGGCATCGATACATTTAAGACAGAGGGTTGAAAAAGACAATTTGTAAAGAGGAGGGTGGAGCGTCTATTCTAAGATAAAGACCGTGTTTGTGGTTAAGAAACCAGCAAGCTTGTTACTGTATCATACCCATTAGAGGCAAACAATGAACTAGGACAGCAGAACTGCTTTTCCCCAAGTTCTTCTGACCTTACATTTAATTATTCTCCTATTTTGAGAACAGATCAACTTCTTTAGTAATAAATAGCATAGGAGCAATACACAAATATTTTCACTGTACTGTAGCTTTTTACACTAAAAACTAATGACACTTTAGAAACTGGCAGGACAATTGATCAAGGTGCTCTTCTGTTCTCAGTGGCATGTTTTGTGCATAGTCATGAAGAGGAAGAAATTTTAAGTAATCAGAAGGGAAATGGAATTTTGCTTCTTTTACAGAAATAATATCAAAGATTTTAAACTTAGGTGGACAATGAACTGAATGCCTTTCTTCTCACTACAACAGTTCAGAACTTTAGGCAAAACTAAACCAAAATAAAACCAAGATGTTCACTAATTGCTTATCAAACAAAATTACAGAAAAAAATCCCAGTAAGATGGATACAGTTAGTTTCAATTACCTACTGAGCACCTCACTGTCTTTACTTACTGGAGAGGTCACATGGAGAAAGGATGTGATAGTTAAAATTTCTTTTAACTAGGATTCCAGAAATTCTCTGTCCTTGCTCCGGTTTCTTATCTGCTAAAGATCCCATCACCTGGAAAGAAAAAACACACATAGTGCAACCAGGCAACCTGAAGTATTCATAGCTTAAAGGTAACTATGGAGATGAGATGCAGTTTTCTCAGAAAAATCAAAGATAGTATAAAATTAACTCTGAAAATAAAAAGAAGGTCAGAGTTATCAAGAAATGTTCTGAGATACAACAAAAGACAAGGTTACAAAAATGAAGACCCAGGAAAAAAAAAAAAAACAAACCACAACCAAACTCCACCAAAACACCCCGAAAACCAAACCCCAAATACAACACTAAACACAAAACATTCACATATTTTGAGTCCACGGGAAACATACATAATTCAAAACCGATTAAAAACAGAGGATTGGAAGAAAATGTGTAGTTTTTATCCCAGGGTAAAATACTGTTGTACAGGTAAGAATATACTGATTTTATACCTTAGCAAGTTTTTCTCCTCTGAAGTTTAGTGTCACAGCTTCAGTATTCCTAGGATTATGAACTTCTATATGAACTTCATCATTATCCTCATATTCCCGTATCAATGCTGCTTTCAATCTGGCCATTTCATTCTGCTCACCGTGAACTAAAATCTACAGGAAAGACAGTTTTTCTTTTATCAGAAGTTACTTGCCCAACCAGACATGTTTAATACAAAAATCATCCAAGAAAACTGCAATCTTGTAAAAATTATAAAAATGTCATTTCATTACAAAAATGTAATTTCATAAGGTCACAATATATGAAACATGAACTCAATTATATTACATAGTTCTATGCATGTCTTTGAACTCTATGCATTATTCAAAGGCCTAGATTTCACAACCCTGAGTATTAGAAAAATACATGCAAATAAGCAGAAAGAAAATTACAGATTCCATTTAACTTTTCATACACACATTGTCATACTATGAAAGAGAAGTATTAAGTTCAACAACAGAAGTTAGTTAGCTTTACATTGTTGTGTCTGCATGTAGATAAATATAAACACAATAAACATACAATTCAGAGAGGATGCTTCACAGTTCACAATTTTCTTTGCCAAGTTAAATCCTCTTTTCTTCTGCTATGATTTGGTTTCTTTATTATCTGTGCTTCCACACTGATTCTCCTCCAGTCTCAGTCAATTTCAGATCTTAGTCCCCATTTTCATATTCTGGTCCTTCGCACCTCCTGCTCTGTGATCTCCTCATACTTTTCCCTGCAAATGCTGCCTTTGTCTTTTGCTGCCTTTGTCTTTTGCTGCCTGCTACCTTCAATTAATGTTTTCTTGTTTATTTTGGGGCAAATTCCAGTGAATTATTCCAATACCAGTATCCAACTTAATGTTGTCCTATACTGTATCTTACGTGTGCAAAACACTGCTGAAATGGGCTATGGACCACACGACTTTCTTGAAAGTCATCTCCAGATATCCCACATGTAGACAGCCGAGAGCAAGTTCATCTTTACTTTGCTAGGGTAACATGACAAAAACTGGTTAAAATCTCCAACTTTCATTATTCAAAGAATAGGGATGCTGGCTACTGCTAGACACCAGTACCTGCCTTGATGACTCAAGGCTGTGAACTGGTTTGATGAATCCCACTCTGGAGAAATGGGCAGCGTGTATACTAACCACATGTGGAGGCTTCAGGGCCCGGATAAATTCACTAGTTTGTTGATAATCTGTGTGAGCAGAGAAAGAAATGTAATCCACAGACATCTTCAGTGGGAGTTTTTGCCCTGACATAGTTGTGATCTCTTCAGGTTCAGACATGATGTGCTAGAATAAAAAAGAGCACTTTAAATAAAAAATTGAAAGCCTCCTACAGACACCATATAACTAACGCTTTACATTTTGAAAATCAATGGAATAATATTGGCAGCCAGGTTAAATGTGAAGAACTGAAAAAAAAAATCTCTTAAATGTCACAAAACACACACTACCAAAAAAGCATTCACAACACACACCATTTCATCTTCTGCATGCATCCTCAGCATATCTGGCAGTTCATTCTTCTTCCAGATACATCTCTCTCAAATTTGCATTGGGATCATAACAGGTGAGTGACTTCTATCTCTAAAGGCAAAACTAGATGCTCCGGTTGCCCTTTGCTACTGGAATTTGGAAGGAAGGATTTCATTCTCTAGAACTGGACAGCTGCACAACATGCATTAGGCAGTCTGATCTCTGACATGTAAGTAGTGTTAGATTTAATATTGACTCTTCTAGAATTGGGATTATGGCTCCCCTCTCAAAAGGTTAAATGGTAGAGGGGTCTAAAGATGGAGAAAAGTATCAATTATTCTTTCTTATGACAAGACAACTGCTCCTAGAAATTCTGTGTAACATCACTGGAAAATGTCATATGCAATTTTTCCGTACTTGTCATTAGCATTAGTCAAAAGCAATTAGTTTTGTCTACATAATTATGCATACCTGATAACAATCTTCTCAGCAAATCCAAATAGACACTTGCTATTGGCCAATTCTTTTTAAACATAATATGAATACTACTTCATATTAGAAAGCTGTGGTGCATTAGCAACTCACCTTAGCAAGCGTTCCTTCAACACAGTACCCTGCTATAATCACTCCATTTCTCTTATCTGTGCACCAGCTCTCAAACAACTCTCTGGATAAGCCACTCTGCATCATACCTGGGGAAGCCATCACAACACTTGGGCCAATATCATCAAAATGATCCATACTCTAAACAGACAAACAGCAAGAATATCAGTTACCATAACTCATTTACATGAAGGACAGCCTTGCTGCACCCTTGAACAACATACAAGTAGAGCCCTACATTCACAGATTATACCCCCTCCTCATAAGAAGTGCCCTTTGCAGGGAAGCTCCTCCTACTGATGCCCATAAGGAACAAACTATAAGCCCAGGGACCTATAGTGGAAGAAAAGTTGGGGCATAAGCTCCCCCCAACCAGCCCTCTAAACACTGGGATAGCAGATAACTCAAATATAAACCTGTACCTAATCAATCTATTACGATAGTAAACATGCAAACTATTCAGCAAATATGAACTCTTCTGTCAACTCTTCTTTTGTAAGACAGCCGTATCTCAAGCTTACCTTCAGATTACTAATATGCTTGAAAACAAATGGATTGTTGATGTTAATTTGCTTGCGGATTTTGTCATTCATGGCATTGACATATGTCTGATAAACTGCCATACATTTCTTTGCCAAAGAGGAGGCATAGTATATGGGGATATCATGGAGTTCAGGATGATTCTGCCAGTATTCGTCTAAAAAAACCAAAAACAATGAAAAAGAAGAAAAAAACCCTGCCAAGCACTAACCAAAAAACCACACAATCCTGCCCACAGCATCATCTCCAAAATGCATGCTTCTCAGAAATGTTAATACTTCTTGTAAAACAGATTTAGTAGTGTTTTTTTTCATTTTTATTATAGAAAATCACAATCATAGATTTATTTTTTTTTTTCACCTGCTCTCCTAAGGAAGAAAAAGCAATCAAGAACTAGGAATGCATACAACTAGTAGAAACAAAGAGGCAAACAAACAAGAAAAAGATGAAATTCAGATATTTTTGGCAGGTCAAATTCCAATCAATCACCAACTTCAGCTACAAGGCATGGAGTAATACATGGTATTACACAGCAATAGACCTACATTTACAACATTGCAAGTTTTACCACACCACTGTAATAAAGCTAAAATGTCTCTGTCAAATATCAATTATACATCTAATAGCTAGGGACATCTGTATGTAGATATGTTGAGAATTCACTATATCAAAGTTCTGTAAAACATATCCATGGAGTTCAAGGCAAGTAGGGATCACCCAGTTATCTAGCCTGGCTTCCCATATATCACCAACAGTTAGATTTTACAAGCCTAACTGAAACATAAACAGGAAAAAAGCCTCCACTAACCACAACTTATTTTATCACTGATGACAGTAGCCATGACCTTTATGAAACACAAAGAAGAGATCTGAATGCAGCTATACAAACATAACTCTTCCATTTTCCCACCTGGACACAGTTCTGCTAGTCTAAAACATATGTATATTGCACAAGTGAGGAACAATCATCCAAAAACACAACTGTATTTGTACATTTAAAATGATATGGCTTTAACCTAACATTTTTGATTTGCAGACAACAGTTTTTCAGAACATGTCAGTGAGGCTCACTGCAATGACTATCTTTATAAGCTCCAGTATAACGTGGAAAGAGTCAATAAAAGATAACCAATAGCAGGACTTAGAGTGACATTAAAGACTGCACCCATCGTCACAATTTTCTATACTGTAACGCAGTATTTTATTTTTTGTTATACATTTATGGAAAGAAGTAAAACAAACACAGAAGCCTGAAGGCTCAATTGTGTAGGCATGTGAGATGCAATTGCATTTTCTACCCAGTTAAGCATCCAATTGCATATCTAGTTTTACTAGATGTATTTTCAAGCTTATCTTTAGAAACCCACTTTAATACCTACACACAGCAAAGAGAGGCCAACAAATTACAAACAAATAGCTGCACAAGATTTAAAATGTTCAGTTTTTCTCTCTTCTATAAAATAAAAACAATTCTCAATCAGTGATAAGTAGTAAATAATCCTACAACATTGAATACTACCCCATGCCTAAATCCAAATTTCTTACTAACATTTGAATAGACCAGTAACACATTTTGAAAACAAACTATTTTCTTATGTTGAGCTAAACTGAGATGGAAAGATAAAAGAATTTCAAGTATTTTAGGTAACACTTTAGATTCAACACCCCTAAAAATAAGTATTTTAATTTTGAGATAGTTATCTTTTCATTGTGCCAGAATTTGCATGAGCAAAAAGACTGGTGAAAAATCACGTAACATAGTACAAATTAAGTGTGCTAAAAGGAAGCAAGGAAATAATTTATTTAAAATCTGTTTTATCTGAAGTACCTTGTAACAACTACCTGTATGTTTTATGTGAAGTGGCTTGTTATGATCATGTATAATTCCCCCCTACCCCTCATTTTGCGCTTCTTAACAAAGCCTAATTTGCTTTCCATCATTATTAGGACTTCAGCAATGCTAGGAAGTGTCCATTATGGTCTTCTCAGCTCTTCCTATAAAGACTTCTTCATATAGGTTTCTGAATTAAAAGGTAAAGATAGTGAAACTTTGGAACAAAATATAAATTTTTTTAGCAGCACATTTTAAATAAAACAGCTGTTGTTGTACTTGCTTACTTGTCAATCTGTAATAATAGTCCCTATTTGCTGAAATCCTGGTTCAACAAGATTCAAAAGTCAAGCACGTACTACCATGCCATTACCCCTTCCTTTCTAGGTCTCCGTCCTACCTCACAAAGCAGAACTGCCTTGGTCGGTTTATTGAATTTTTTACATTTGAACAAACATGAATTATATATTCTCAGGTAATTAACACACTGGAAAATGGCTGAAGAGTTGTTTAAAAAATTATTATATCTGACAGACTGTACATGAAAACATTCTCATTTAACTCTATACACCTTTTATTAAGTGGAGCTGGGAAGGTACATACCTAAAATTAAAAGTAGCTCTTGAGCTCGTCCCAGGGCAAACACAGGAATAAGACCTCTACCTCCTCTGTTTACGATGTCGTGAACAGTATTACAGAACCTTGCCTCTCGCTCTTCCCTTTTTTCGTGAATATGAGTACCATATGTGGATTCCTACATAGAGAAACTGAATATTAAAAGTACTGACACTGAGACTAATTCTTGATCTTCTCCTCTGAATCCAGCAAGAAAATGCAAAAACCATACTAGTGTTAACATGGTGGGGAAGGGAGGAAGAGGGGTGAGGAGAAGGGAAAAATCAAAACCACCCCCAAATTCCCATATCCACCTCCACCAAGATAAATAACCAACATTTCCCCTCTCCCAAACCCCTCCAAGCAATTTGGAAAGACAAATCCTGTTCGCAAAAAAAATAAAGGAAAAAAGTTAGAACTATTAATGTTGATGCTTCTTTTAAGAGGTTTCAAATTTAACATACTTATTTTCCTAACTGGAAATGCTGCCACTGCTTTGATGAAGAGGTTATCATGTTAATATGGCTCACTAGTAGTACATGTGCCACAGCTTAGAAACACCTAACCTAAAAGATAGGAATTACACAAAATACAAGATTTTGATGCGACTTAATGAATGTGACTTAATGAAATCATCAGTTACAGAAAGCAGTTAGAAGGGACACAATCAATTAAATTACTTTAAGCGTTACTCTGAAAGATCCCACTGTTCATTTCCAGATAAAACTGTTAAAGTTTCCCCTGAGCTTCTGATTCTCCAAACATGGATTCAAAATAACATTTCACTCAGAAAACAAAACAAAAATATGGAATAGCATTCAGGGGACCTCTACCCAGGACAAATTCTCAGTGTAGCTGGAAGTAGGTTAGGGGCTACTAAAGAAAGGTACCTGGTCAAATTGGGGTTTGTACAATACACCCAGGTGGAGCAGGTACAGACTGGTCTGTGGGTAAGTCCAAGCTGGAGCAGGGGCAAGGGGAAGAGTTCATCGCAATGTTAAACCTGAGTCTGGCCCACGGGGACCAGGGGTGGCGACTGCAACGGAAATACCTTTCAACTGTCGCAACCCCTGGTTTGAGTTGCACGTTACAGGAATTACTACAGCAGGAACCACCTGAACTGATGGAGGACGAGCCTTACAAGCAGCAGCGCGAGAGCAGCGGTGCCCCGGCCCGAGCTGGCTTTGGGGCCTGGGAGCTCCACACAGGACCCCACCTCTCCTGTCCTGAGTGAGCACCCTAAGAGATGGAGCCCAGAGTCACCGACTAAATGAACTCAACGGACGTTTTACAACATTTCACAGGGGTGGTCCCCAGACTAAGGGAATAGTAACTGGGTTATCGAAGGATGGGAAAAGGGGGGTGGTGGTTAATGAGGTTCTGTTGGATAGGGTGGGACCTGAGCATGACATAAATGGTATGGAATAAGGGGTGGAGAATGTGCTGGTTTTGGCTGGGGTAGAGTTGATTTTCTTCACAGTAGCTGCTATGGGGCTATGGTTTGGATTTGTGCTGAGACCAGTGTTGATAACACAGGGATGTTTTAGTTACTGCTGAGCAGCGCTGACACAGCGCCAAGGCCTTTGCTGCTCCTCACCCCACCCACCCACGAGTGGGCTGGGGGTGCACAAGGAGCTGGGAGGGGACATGGCTGGGACAGCTGACCCCAACTGACATCCCACACCGTATGGTGTCATGCTCAGTATACAAAGCTGGGGGAAGCAGAAGGAAGGGGGAGGGGGGGTGTTTGGAGTGATGGTGTTTGTCTTCCCAAGTCACCGTTACGTGTCCGGCTGTCCTGGGGATGGCTGAGCCCCTGCCTGCCCGTGGGAAGGGGTGAATGAATTCCTTGTTTTGCTTTGCTGGTGTGCGTGGCTTTCACTTTACTTTTTAAACTGTCTTTATCTCAACCCACGAGTTTTCTCACTTTCACTCTTGTGATTCTCTCCCCCATCCTGCTGTGGGGGCAGTGAGCGAGCGGCTCCGTGGGGCTGAGCTGCCACCTGGGGTTAAACCACAACAAGCACTCAGGGTACTTCCACCCAGGACAAATTCTCAACATAGTTCGAAGTAGGTTAGGATCTACTAAAGCAAGATATCTGGCTAAACTGGGGTTTGTACAATACATCTAGCAAACACAAGTCAAAACCTAGTAAATCTCCCATCTTGAAAAGGTTTGTCTAGAGGCTTAAGGAACTTCATCAGAAGAATTACAAGACAAAAAATAGACTTTTTAATACAGTGAAAAGAAATGCTGGAGTGTTCTAACACCTGAGCATTTGCATATTTAACACAAATCACATACTACCACTAAATTTCCACTGTCTTTCTCATTCCATTTTAGCTTTAATTAATACCCCTACACATATTTAATTACTAATATAAATAAATAATTTTGTACAACTTACAATTATAAGAATATCGGGTTTAATATTGGGAATCTCAGCTGCCATCAGATGTCTGTCTTCCTGTCTTGAGAAATCACCTGTATATAAAAGCTATTGGAGACAAATAGAAGTATTTATTCTGATTACAAGTTCTACCAGGTCAGCAGTCTTTAAAACACTGTTGTATAGCAATGATATTTTTTAAGCAAAGATGGTTTTAAGGAATTTATAAATAAAAGGTCACTTGTACTTTAACAAAAGACCCTTCTGTTGTGGACAGTGCTTACAATGTTAGGTCAATAGTACTACAATACAAATATTTTAACCACAATAAGTAAAGATATTTCAAGCAGTACCGTAATTTCAACAGAACTAGGTAAACAATAATTAATTTTTTAATTTTCATTTCGGATATAAATGTGCCATTTTCAGCCTTTTGCATACATGCACTGAGCATTAAGAAGTAAAAATTGACCTAACAGAAAATACAGCAGGTTCTAAGTAGAAGTAAAAAGTAGGTAAAACTGCATTTAAATAGCAGAATGCAAATAGAATGAATAGTCCAATAAAATTGCTCATTAAAAATTCTAAGTTTTTCTAATACTAAAAAAAAGCCTGTAATCTAGCAGACTTTTCTAAACAGAATGATTATGTTTCCTATTACACCAAGAAGTAGTTTGTAACTGTTAGTTTTTAATGGATTCTTAACCGCAGGGTAGGATGCAGCTCTCTGTGTCCAAAATGATGGTTTCAAAACCGAACATTTTTTACCTAACAATCATTCCACTGATGAAAATGTGAGTAACAACAAAACATATAGTCATCAACAGCAGATGACTAGTCTACAGGTAACCTACTATCACATTCCTCATTTGCTTCACAAGGAATTAAAGAAAATAATGGATATTAAAACCCAATCCGTTTCAATCACACACAGCAAGAGGGAAATCTCTTTCTCCATCATGTTTAATCAGGAGAAAAAAAAAAACTAAAAAAAAAAAGTAAGATATCTAAATTTTATCGTAATCACTGTAAATACAGTTCTATTTCAATACTTTTTTTAAACTTTGAACTTTTAAAATTCGCAATTACTACAGACTATGATCAAAGTCCTAGCAGACAGCAAGGCTCAGGAACGCCCTCTCTTTCCTCAAGGCAGTATGAAACTCTTCTTGGGTGGCGATTATCCTACTGACCTCCAATCTATGAGATTAGTTTCAAGTATCTCATTTTGACACTGTGCTGCCTATGATTATATGATGACTTATTTAATCTCCCTGTGCCTAAAATTAATAATAATCCTATTTCTTTAGCTACTTTAGCATAAGAGTATTATGAGAAAAATAACTCCCATACTTGACAAATGTCATTTAAGCACTGAAGACAGGCAGACGTGGTAAATCAGAATTACAAACCCAAGTATCTGTTCATAGATTTTACTAAAATGCAACTTCCGTAAGACTGCCTCAGCTATCAGCCCCCTCTGAGTGGAAGAGCAAGAAAAACTACATGTTTATTGGTTCCAAGTCTGAAACTCACTCCCATAAAATCTAAACATCCTACCTGGTTCAATACACACTTGCTAGTTCTAAGCAATGAGAAAATACATGCTCTAAGTCAAGCCCTCCCACCTTGACTATCTGACCAAGTCTATTTGACAGCTCCAGCCACAGTGGTGGGGCTTAACAGACAACAATAAATAATTAATGACTACATTAGAACTCAGGCTCGATTTCAACTTTATAATAAAAAGAAAATACCTTCACACCAGCTATTTCAATCATAAACATGGCTGCTCCCAGAACGTGACCTGCATGGTAACACCAGAATTTGATTCCTGCCACCTCTTTCACTTCATGGAAGTTGATGGTCTCAATCTTGTCCATGCTTTCTTCAAGGTCTGTTTCTGTATATAGCATGTCATCCGCTGATATGTTACTGGATATAAGTGAAATGGCTAAATATCAGCTCATTTTACCATCTTAGGTTATGCAACAGTTGGAAAAACACTTCCTGGATTTTTCCCCACTGACAGTAAGACTTCCATTCAGTAACACTACATCTCCTACATTAGAAATTAAGTCCAGGTACTCCAATGTAGTTCACCTAAGCAGAGTTAAAGCATCTTTCCTTTGAAAGGCCGTGCTAGAATAGTCTTTTCAGTTCAGGATCTGCTCTGTATTTGTCTGAAAGTACCAACAGATTCCCGGCCCAGGACAGAGATCTGCCATTTAGCTTGTAACAGTCCTCAAAAACCAAACTAAACCACACTTTCCCCATCAGCCCAGAACAAACAAGTTAAAAGAGGCCTGTTTATCAGGTTTCTGACCCAAGCTAGAATCTGCTGAGTTGAGATATGCTCAGGACCACTGCATTCACATAGAAAAGATGTCTGATGACGTGTAACAGAAGAACAATAAAAAAAAAAAAAGAAGAAACACCAAGAACATGTAAGTAACAGAGCACTCCTTGTATATTTAATATTTAATCTGACCTTGTACCAGAGAGTGATTTGTATCTTTAGGGGCTTAAAATTCACTACTTCTGTGAAGCTTAAGAAAAAAATAGCCATTAAAAAGCATAAGAACAAAAGAGTGTCTTAAGAGAGACAGATGGGGAAAAAAGGGGACGTTATGAAAGGTCCAAATAAGGCAAATTAAAAGAATGAGAGAAAAGAAGGAAAGGTTTTGGTTTTTTTATTGATAGCAAATTGTTTGAGACACATATTATTCATGAGGCAGCGAGATGATTCATTACTTCTAACCTGACTATAATGTTGCTACTTGTTGCAACATCCAGGTTCATCAGTCACCTTCAGTGGCTTCATGTTAAGTTTCCTATTGGATATGTAAGTGAAATAATTCAGGAGCTGAAGAGACAACCCACAGGTCAGCTTACCTGACTTTGACATAGTCTGAAAGAAGCCATCTGTAAATAGCTTTTGTGGCGTGAGTCATAAACGTCCTTCCTTTAAAACTTGTTTTCTGCAAAAACCATGGTAAAGCCCCACAGTGATCTAAATGGAAACTTAAGACACACAAATCCAATTAATACATTAACATTACGTAACACTAATATATAATATATAATTCACTACTTCACTGGATTAACACAGTAACACTAAAATCCAGAAACAGAATTTTCAACCTCATTGTTAACTATGGTGGTCTATATTCTGTACACTGGTGACTAGAAATGTAGCCAAGGAAAGGTTAAGTGTAATACGGGAAATCCTCCATTAACTGCAAAGGTTTTATCCATTTAATTTCAGAATTAACTTTTTTGTAATTTACATATGAATTTAGAGGGAGAACAGTAACAGGATCCAGGAACACAATAAATGTCAGATTCAAGAAAGCTGGCAAACATAATCCTAAATTTGTATGTTGGACAGTATGGATTAAAACATGAACTACTTATTGTAGAAGTTGCCACAATGCTGTTAAAGCAGGCCAGGCTACGAAAAAGTCAGATATCACAGTGAGCTCAGAGGAGAGCTGTAATGTCAAAAGTGACTGAACATCCTTAATTTTAAAAGAAGTTGGAAACTAAAATTTTGTCACACTGTTACCATCTACCGAACACGTTTTCAGCCTCTCTTAACAACCTACAAGTGAACACAACTCAGCACACTACCTCAGTATATTTGCTCTTTTAGGTCCAACTTACTGACTAATTAGGAGGAGATCAATCTCAGCAGGATCTATCAAATCAATGTAAGGAAGAGCATCCATTCCTTCCAGTCCAGGATGGATTCCACAGTCAAGCTGAAAAATTAAAGAAACTTAAAGCTTCTAACAGAACATACAAAAAACCCTCTTTCATTTTGGTCTAACATATAGTTACTAGTGACTGGTAACTTTTACTATCATGCAAAAAAACCTTTCTTCCTTAAACACTGCTTTTAGCATTGGATTTCACATCTCGGGCTTCTGTCTAAATGACTTATCTCCACTGGGAAACTGATCGTCTTTCAAAAGATCCCAGTCTTTCTAATTTTGTACTTATGCAAGCCTTCCTTCACACTTCAACAACACCTGAATATACAGAACCAGTGTATGCAAGTTATTTCAGCCACCATCTGAGAAGACAGCTAGAAAAGGGAAAGAGAACACGTGTATGCTTATACATGACTGTTTATATAGAACTGCTGGTAAGCATTAGCCTTAGGATCCACTGAAACCTACTATGTGCAATTTTAGAATCTACACTTCAGACACATACATTTTGTTTGGCGATAAAGATCTATTTTCCAGGACAGTCTCTGTAATGCCTATTATCACATATACTATATTGTTCCAGAAAGCTACAAAATGTGCCTCTTCTAGCACAGTGGCTGACCTCACTGTGGAGGTCAAATTTAACCTGTAACATCTTTCTGTGATCTGAACTGTCGTAATGAGAGGGCATACAAATACATTCATGCAATAATTACCATTATTTTTCTTCCTTTAAACTCCAGAATAATGCATGACCTTCCTACTTCCTGGCCAGCACCTCTGCAAAAGGATATCAAAGTCACCAAAATTAAAACCCACACCGTATAGATTAACTGTATACAGGATAACTTCACTGGGATTATTCTTCTGGGTGGAAATGACAACTGCACAGCTCTTTTAGGCTCAGATATTTAAAGTAACTGAACAGTTATAGTTATCTCAATGGAAATGAGACCCTATTTAATGCAGAAATTAAAAAAAAAAAAAAAAGAATCTCTTTGTGGAAACTATTTTGGTGTCTTCTGGTTTTTATTGCATGCCTGAGCACTTGAGTCTCAAAGTGCTGAGGTGCATAATGAATGGACAGTTTACTTAAATATGGAATTACTTTGGGTTGAATAAGCTTGAAGTGGCATCTTCAGGTTGTCCAAAAGACAACTCTTGTGATACTACCAGAAACACCTTCAAATTGCGTTAACATCTTTACCAGAGAATTAAAAAAAAAAAAACAAACCAAACCAAAACAACTTCAAATACTACAAAGCCCGCGACGCCGTTGACGTTCAAAAGGCCAAAAAAAAAAAAAAAAAAAAAAAAAAAAAAGCAGCGTTTTGCTCAGCCAACGCTCCCACAGTGCGTAAGGCAGGCCAGCCCGGGGTGACAGCCGGCCGGGGGGGACAAGCCGCCTGCGCCTTGGGAAACCAACGGAGCCTGGCCGGGGCACGGCAAAGGGCAGCCCGGCCCCGGCCCCGGCCCGGCCGCGCTCCCGCCCACCCGTGGCGACAGCGCAGCCGGTGCCCGTGGGAGGCTCCGGCCCGCCCCGCGCCCCCAACCCCCCCCCCCCCCCCCCCCCGCCGCCCCGGGCCCTCACAGCGGCCGGATGAGCAGCTGATCGCTCTCCTCCGCCGGGATCAAGGCCTCGCCTTTCCGCTTCGCCGACATGGTGGCGCAAACGCCCGGCGCCGTCCCTCACCGCCACCCCCCCGCCTTCCGCTTCCGCTTCCGCCGCGCCCGCCGGGCGGCGCGACCCGGAAAGGGAAGAGGGGGAAGGGGAAGGTGCGTGAGGGGCCGGCGGCGAGCGGGGCCAGGCCGCTGAGGGGTGAGGCTGCAGCCCGGGCGCGCAGGGACTGGCGCGGAGCGTCCCCGGGGTGGCGGCGGGGGGGGGGGGGCGGGGGGCGCCGGGCCCTCGCCTGGGGCCGCTGGGCACCCTGCCTTCCGCCTCTTCTGCGGGAAGCGGGTTTCCCGTGTTGTCATCTGCCGGGTTAACGTGAGGGGCTGGAGGTAAAAAAAAAAAAAAAAAAAAAAAAAAAAAAGACCAAACAAAAACGGGAAGGAGGAAAGGTAAAGGCGGCGAGCCCGCCGGGCTTCCCCGAGCCTCGCCCCGCCGCAGAACCCGAAGTCTTGAGGCAGGGCTCGATGCTTCCTGCAAGCGGAGTGAGGAAGCTGCGCCGCAGAAAGCGCGTTTGCTAAGTCAGGAGCTGCTAAGAGCTCCTTGGGCATCTAACGGATTATAAAAAAAAAAACTCGTGCTCCGAAGGACAAGGCTGCTACACCCGTGGGGGGGGCTGGAGGGACCCCCGAGGGGCGTGGGTGTGCCGGGTGCCGCCGTGCCTTGCTGCCCCGCGGGTCGCTGAGGGTGTCTTTTGGTCTGCCAGGGACCAAGTGCTTGCTTAATGACAAACACAGCGGCAGCCTGGGGACGGTAGTCACAGGCTGCATCGCAGATCTAGGCTCCTCCTTGCGCATCTTCCATTATTTTCTGCAGAGTGAGTTGTCTTCAGTAGGTTGTCTTCCTCCTTTGTCCTCTTTCTTCCAACTGCCCAAAACTTCTGAAGCTTTTTAATTAAGATACTCTTCTCTGAAGCTGGGAAATAGGGTTTCAGCCCTTCCTGACTGGGAGCCAGCATCCTGCTTCTTGATACTGGTAGGCCAAATGTTAAGTGAAGCAACTGAAGTTGTAGGGCAGATACAGGAAAAATGCTTCTGGAATATTCTCAGAACTCTCAGTAACTCAGTTCTAAGGCAGTAAATGTAACATGTTTCTTGCTTTAATTTTCAGGAACGTGTTAAGTAGTAATGGCTGCTCCTAGACATATTGCAATCAGTACTTCTTCAGAAATAGGGGGCTTTGTTCTTTGGTTTGTTTTTTTTTGTTTGTTTGTTTGTTTATTTTTTTAATGGGAGCATAATCTTTGGAGCAGGGATTGCATTGGATGGACTTTGTATGGCACTTAGATTGTAGTTAGAAATAAAAATCATCTAATGCTTTTAAGTGTGAATATAAATTTTAAATTTTGTATCTAAATCTATACATGCATTAGAAACTGAGATTTGCAACAGTCTGTAAACTAGGTAACAGCCTTTTTTTTAATGAATCAGAAGCATAGAGAAGTTTTAGCAGAGAGCTTGAGGGACCTTCCCCAGTCACACATGAAGAGCACCAGAGGAACATTCCTACTTCCATTCTTAGTCTTATACAAGTTTCCAGTTTCTGTCCACTTTGGACACAGTCACTGGTGTTTTCCAGGACCTCCTTCCCTCGATATGACAGCTTTAATTTTTATTTTTCCTACCTAGAAGATCTTCCTTGATCCAATTATGAAAAAATGTTTAGAAAAGGAAAAAAACGACACAGCAGCAGCAGCTCACAAAGCAGTGAAATCAGCACTAAAAGCAAGGTAAGCTGAATTTAGTGTGTACTGTTTATGGAAGCACTTTAGTTTGTTGCAAGTTGACAGTTCAGTGGTTCACTTGTACTGATGGTAGGATGTGATTTCCATAAAACACCATGTTCCACAAGGAGAACTTTCTACTACTATTCCAAACATTGTGTTACAAGAGTTAAAACACCCTGTCCATTATAAAGCCCTTGTATTCCAAGATGAAAGTTCGATTGTTTCCATAGTGAAACCCCCAAACACGAGAGTTTCTGACAGCACATAGTAAGGTTTGGAGGGAAAAGTAGTACATTTGTTCTGTAGTGGTAAATACTGTCTTTAAGAAGGTGCCTGGTGCTAGGCACCAAGAATGAGTTTATTCTTCAGTACTAGTTGGTTACTCAGTATCTCTAAAAAGTATTCTCCATTTTGAATAATGTGTCCATTTTGTCTGATAGGTTTTGGAATGATCAGTTGAATATTCTGGATTTTCCAAGGTGCCGTTTCACTTCCCTTGCACTGCTATGTTATTTCAAGCACTGATGACAAGCATGTAGTTGTCAATTTCTTCAAGTTAAGATGCAGTACCAGAAAAGTCTGCACATAACTTTAAGGTTCATTTTCTCTTTTTTCTTTTATTTCCTCCTTCTTACAAAATATTTGTGGACTTCTCAAGGGTTCTTGCTGAATTTATACCTACACTGAGGCAGAAAGATAACTTCAGGAGATAAATAGATGGTGGTGGTTTTTTTTCTCCCCGTTTTGCAGTGCTGCTTAAGTAATTAGAATGTAAACACTAGTTTATTTAAAGAGTTGAGGCAGGGCATCTAAAAGTGAATTAGCGTTCTCAGTAACTTTCTGATGATACTTATTTTTTTTCTTAGTCTGTAGATTCCAGTCTCGGGGGACTTTCCAGGTCTAGTACTGTGGCTAGTCTAGATACAGACTCCACGAAAAGTTCAGGTATGCAATCAGAGTTTGAGCAGATATGTATGGAGCGGGATTAACTTTATGTGTGTTCATATAAAAGAGCAGAAAATGGAAAACGTTAAAATATGTATTTTTAATAATTGTGAGTGAACCTCTTAGCCTATTGACTAATGCATGCATAGCTCTAGGCTTCTGAAGTATTATTAATGATTGATCTAGGATTAACTCACTGTTTTCAGAAAAGTATCTGAGTAAGAAAAACTTAGTTGTGTTACCAGACTGTTACACAGCATAAATCTGGTATAACTTTTTGAAAGCTGTTTCCTGCTTTTCTAAGTTTACATTTGCACTGAAATAATGGAAATAAGATTTTCCTTGTTCTTGCTCACCAGCTCACAGCACATCACTCTTGGACCAAACAGTTAATTTAAAACAATTATATAAGTAGGACCAGCTTTTCTGTTTTCTGATTCAAGGTTGTTAACTCCAAATTTGAATTATTATAAACAGTGCTGTAGCATGGGTTCATATGAAACTGTTACCTTTACCAAGGGCTGTTCTAAATCAGCCCAGAACAGTTCATTAAAGAGAGGAGTTACTATACTGTGGTAAGGTTAAGTGTTTGGCAAAAGTCTGCAAAATTTTTGGAATTTAATGAGTTAGTCCCATTGACACTAATTAGAACAGCATTACTGTTCTGGAATTCTTTAGAATTGCTGTGTTTTATTCTGTTGCAGGACAAAGCAATAGTAACTCTGATACATGTGCAGAATTCAGAGTTAAATATGTTGGTGCCATTGAAAAATTGAAATATAATGAGAGCAAAAGTCTTGAAGGGCCATTGGACTTGATAAATTACATAGATGTTGCACAGGTAAGCGGGTTACAAAAGACAATACCAACAATGTCAGAACATCTTAAGCTTAGGTGTATTTCTTTAATATTATCATGTGATCTGACATCTGTCTTTGTAAATTTTAGACTTACTAGAATAAAGTAGCTTACTTTGAGATTCATAGTTTTATGTTTTCTAAAAGCTGTCACACTCAATTCCATCCTATCAAGTAACTGGATGTCGTGGTTTGAGCCTGGTCAGCAACCAACCCCCGCAGCTGGTCACCCTCCCTTCCCCCTCCCCACCTGGGAATGGGGGAGGGAATTAGAGGGGTGAAGGGAGACTTGCAGGCTGAGATAGGAACAGTTTAATAATGGCAATAAAATTAGAACAAAGATGATGATAGGAAAAAAAAAAAGGAAATGTATAAACAGGCAATGTACAATGCAATTGCTTATCACCCGCTGACCAATACCCAGCCCCTTCCCGGCCAGCGACTCCGAGATACCAAGATCCCACAATCGCAATCCCAGACGCGCGAGAGAGAGAGAGCCCCCCTTCCCGACCACCCCGCCTCTATAGAGTGAGCATGACGTGCCATGATATGGAATATTTCACTGGCCAGTTTGGGTCTGGTGCTCTGTCCGTGCTCCCTCCCTGCTCCCTGTGCCCTTGTGCACGGGCAGAACATGGGGAGTCGGAGAGTCCTTGAAGTCTCATAGCAGCTGAAAACACCAGTGTGCTATCAGCATTCTTCTCATACCAAACCCAAAGCTAAATCCAAAACACAGCACTCATCTAGTCCCTGAAAAGGAATATTAACTATTTCAGCCCAAACCAGGACAGTGGAGAAGCAGCACCCAAAAAGCTGTTCTGAAGAAGCAGGCTCAGAGCAAAGGCCCTTTTCATGTGTCATTACTGAATGAATATCTCCTCCAGATTTCCTCAGTACTGTAGAAGTTTTCCCGTAGAAGATGTCAAGTTTCTGCTTACAATCACTTATGAACCTGTGACCAAAGAACCTGAATAATATTTGGGTCGCACTTGCCAAACTGGTTGCTTGTGCTTATTTTTGTACTAAAAGTCGTAACTGGTTGTTCTCATTAGGTAGTTGATTGTTTGTATCTTTAAAAGCTCAGAATGTCTGTTTATCTTACAGCAACTTGACATTGCAAGTATTTGAATATACGCTAAAACTGTTTTTACAGCCAAGTAACAAAATTGCTGCCAGTGTGGAACATAGATCGCCCAGCGTCAGTGCAGCATGACAGGGCATGCATTATTTTTCAGCCCATCTGATTTGACCACAGGGCCAAACTTGCCCCTGAAATTATAAGTTCCTTTCTGGAATCGTGTAGTATGTAGAATGGAATAGAATATTTTAGTTGGAAGGGACCTGCAACGATCATCTAGTCCTACTGCCTGACCACTTCAGGGCTGACCGAAAGTTAAAGCATGTTGTCAGGGGCATTGTCCCACGCGCCTCTTAAACACTGACAGGCCTGGTGCATCAACCACCTCTCTAGAAGGCCTGTTCCAGGTTCTTGGTGGGAATCAAACCTAAACCTCCCCTGAATATATTTCACATAATGTTGAGAGATTTGATGAGTGCAAGAGTGTCAGGCAGGCTCCACACAGCAAGATATGAGCGGGGATAGTGACGTTGCTGATCCAGTGGACGGACTGAAGTACACATAAACACATTTTCTATTATGTATATTCATTGTTCATGTTCTTCTGTCTGCACTAAAGGCTTTTGTTTGTTTTCTTCCAAAGCAAGATGGAAAGTTACCTTTTGTTCCAGGTGAAGAGGAGTTTATTATGGGAGTTTCCAAATACGGCATTAAAGTTTCAACGTCTGATCAGTATGTAAGTGATTCACAACAAACCGTCTTTTTGGTGAGAGTTGGAAAGTGCTTTCATTTATTTCTCTGATGATCTCTGTGACCAAAATGTCACTTCTGGCTTGAAGCAAAAGTAAAACAAACAAAAAAGCTCTCACAGCAGCACTGCTTCATGTTGTACCTCCTCAGGGCTCTCTGTATTTTCCAGGTTGGACTGGTTGGATTTATGACAAAAATCCATTCCCTTTGAGATAGAGCACCAGACAAAAGGCAAGCAAGCCTTTATGCTCTTTGGGCACATCTTCCTTTCTCTGTGGCTGCCCTGCCGTTCTCTCATGTGGAAAAGTAGCATGACTGGTGGCCAAGACCAAAGATTCCTCAGCCTGAGTTAGTAATGCAATTCCTGTTGACGTTGCTGTGGAGAGGAAAAAACAAAGGATGTTTTTTTCCAAGAATACCTGAGTTGTTTTCCTCTTTAAAGAAGTTCCAGCCTTGCACTCCTAATCCAAGAGTGTGAGTTAAACTCCAGCATTAAAGCCTCACCATTCCACTTTATTGATCAAACCTATTTTTTGTTTGCATCATTTCCTACATGTAGTTTATTTTCTTTCTGCACCCTTCAAGTAGCTTTTTTGCTAAAAATAAAAATCCGGTCTCTTCCCCAGGGCCCTCCAGTTGGCTTTGTGTAGCTTTGTACTGCAGCCATATGGTTTCCTTCTGGTTGCCCTCAGAGTCTCAGATACCATAAATACTTGGCCTTATGAAGTCATGACCCCTCAACAACCCAGCAATGCCTGTTCATAAAAGCCTCAAGTAGCATTGCTCAATAGCTGAATACTCTGAAGAGAGCCAAGAAGTTTCTTTGGTCCCTTCAGAAAATAAAACACTTGTTTCTGCTGCCTGGGGGGAAGTGTACTAGTTGTTACTCAAACTTCGAATTCTTTTGGGTTCTGTTTTTGCTGTCTTTCTAAATTCTTAATTCTCATTAAGAACATAGGTTATGTTATTACTTTGTAATAATTCCTTCGTACTTTCATAAAGATCAAATGGATCAAAGTCTTAAAATTACCCATTGTTCTTCTGTCTTCAAGCTGAAAGCATGCACAAACTGATAAAGCCACCTGTGATTAAGCTAGCTTGCACCGGTGTTTTATTGCATTGCATTCTGTTTCCCAAATTCTGGCTTTTTGCATCTGTGTCACTGTTGACATTTATTTTGTCCTTTAGTGTGTTAGTCCACTTAACTCTTTTCATAGAGCTCCAAATCGAAAGGTTTTCTCTGCATTCATACAAAGAATTCAGTCTTTCATGACTTTGGGGGAAGGGTGAGTTTTCTCTGATTTGTAGACACCTTTGCAGGTGAATAGACAGCTATCTATTTCAGATGCCAAAAAGAGAACTGACTGCAGGATACAAAATTTTTCCTCATGGATTTCAGCCAACATTTGAGAAATTATTTAATTAGTGACTGAACTACGTACAGATAGGTAATTGACTGATACATTTCCATTGTTTGTGGATGCAACCACTGGAAACCAAAGGTGAAGTACTTCTAGAAGCCACACGGAGGCTTTGGCCTTCTTCACATTCTGTTTGTGTGTATTTGTACATTATATATATGTATATACACATATGGCACAGTTTGTCCATCTGTCATCTCCTTTCCCTGGCAACTGCAGAATCTCCTCAGCCAAATACTGGAAGGAGGGGAGGAAATTAACTTATAGGGGGACTGTGTACTTTAAAGAACTCTATCCTTCCTCTTCTAGTGATAATCCACATGCACATTCGCACTGTAGCAAGTTCCAAGCAAGTAACTCTAAAAGGTTACAAGTAATCTGGAGGGATATCTTGGCATCTGTCATACAGAGGCTGGAGGGTTGATCCAGTAAGTTCCACGTTGGCTCCGGCTGCCTTCAGCACGGTGTGATAGATGGTAATTGTATGAATAATTGTGAGCAATTGCTGAGTGACGGTCAGGGATGGAGATGTTTTTCAGCAAGGGGGTCTTAGGAGCCCTGGTAGAGGGATCTCCCTTGACAGTTTCATAGCAGGCATCAAGCTCACTGTCCATTGTTACAGTTTCTGTATGAGTGGATGTTTCTTTAGACCCTTCAGCTACTGCTGGGAACGAGGCGTTTGATCCCGTGAACACGGAAAAAGAGCTGTCTTGAAGTCATCAGACCCTAGAGGTAGTGTGACTGGAATAAACCAGATGAATATTACTGATTGAGTAGGATGGCTTGAGAAGACCAGCTTTGTGTAGGGTAGGTCTGCAGAGACCTTGTACAGGGTGATGTCAACCAGCCCCTTTGTGGTATGGCCAAGATCAGAACTGTTGGGACCGGGGTGAAACCCTGCAGCTGCGGTGGGGAGGAGAAGTCTCCCAGACCAGATCTCTGCCGGAGGCAGGACCCGTGCTGTGGCTCAGGCCCCCCATGGCTAACCCCTCCGCCCCCCAGAGCAAGCAGCCTGCTCCATACACTTCTGGGAACAGTTCCTTGTGTGTACCGTTCCAGAAGTGAGACAGGGGACTGTCTGGAAAAATACTGGAAAAGTAAAAACTCGTTGTAAGCTACCTCTGTGCCCGAGGCGTGGAGTGTACCGCATCCTACTCGCTGAGGGCGAGTGAGGATAGGTAGGACACAAATGTCTGCTTTTGCAGCATGGCCAGGAATATAGACCACATATGAATGCAATTCCAAAGTAGAAGCAAAAAATTAAAGCTCAAGTTGTGTTAAACCACCACTTCTTTTTTTCGAATCTCGACTAAACTCTCCCTTAAAGAAATTATGATTTTACCAAGGAATACTTTTCTCCTCTAAATAAATCTGAAGTATTCTTTTGTAAGAGAGAATCAAAACAGGTGGAAAACTGAAATAGCTGTCGCACTGTTCCAGAGTAACTTTTATTTGCCACATGGTTTCAGGATGTGTTACATAGGCATGCTCTCTATTTAATTGTACGGATGGTCTGCTATGATGATGGTCTGGGAGCAGGAAAAAGTTTACTGGCTTTGAAGACAACAGATGCAGCCTCTGAAGAATGCAGCCTCTGGGTATATCAGTGCAATAGTTTGGTAAGAGTTTACGTTTACAGTATTTAATTTAGCTATCAGTATTTTGTTTGTGAAGGGAGATTCTAGAACCCAAGGCCCTGGTGAAGACTTTTTGGCAGAAGGGGGATTGCTCAATTAAAAAAGGTACAAATGTGGCCGAGGAGGGGAGAAAAGCCCTGCTAACTGCATTTGATCAGCTTTGAAGAAAAAATACTTCCATTCCCTAAAATTGCCAGTGAGCATACGTGCCTGAGAAAGTTCTTTACAATCTAATGGCTGCTACGGTGGCTGCTAAGGACAATCCTCTGTTTGTATTTTTGAAGACAAAAACCTCTTAAAATTGGACAGGGCAGGGAGGGATTGAGTAACAATTCTGGGAATAGAGCACACATTCCTATTTATAAGCCAGGGAAGCAATCCCTTCTTAAGAATAGGAGAATTAATTGTCAAGATACTATAATATGACACACATCCTTAGCAGCACTGGGGGAACACAGGAACTGACTTTCTGAATGTTAGTGTCATGCTATGATGTAAGCTAACAACTCTGACTTGTTTCAAAAGAGCTCATTTAAAACAGCTTCCCACATGTCATTGCAGACCACAGAAATCAAATTAAATCTCACTTGTGCTACTCCATTTTGCATGTCTCTGCCAAAAGAATGATGAAGGTCGCATTCTGCTTTAAGGGTTTAGAGACATTTAGAAGTTCTTCAGAAAGTATTAATGTGCGCTTTTTTGTTTGTTTGATTTTAGGAACAAGCACAAGCCATTTGCAAAGTGTTATCTACAGCCTTTGATTCAGTTTTAATGTCGGAGAAGTCCTGATTTTCTCCAGCAGCACATGACTTGTGTAGTACAAGAGGCCTTTGTGTGGGGAGGAAATGGGGCTCCTTTGTGACACCACAGACTGCCTGTAGCTTACACAAACCTAGAAAAGACTTGCTGTGCAAAACAGAGCCATGCAACCTTGCACATGGTACTTTGTCATTCCCCAAACATGACTGGAAGAAATTATTCCATCTCCAGTTTCCAGGACAATACAGAATTTTATATTTAACATGATTTTTTTTTCCTAAATCATATTTTGTATATTAATGTCCATATTGTAGAAATGTAAAATAAAACTGACACTTGCTTCTATCTCTTTGTCTAAAAAAGAGTTCGTTAAAACTGACTTCAGTTCTGCTTAACCTTCATACTAGAACAAAACAAGAGCAAAATGATAACAGGTAGTCATTTGATGCTTTACACCTCTAATTTAATCTTAGGCGTGCCATCCACACAGCTTCTATGTTCAACTAAAAATCCACAAGATGTACAGGTTTTTTGTTCAAGTGCTACTTGTTTGTATTTCTCATTTTACATATTGTAAAGAAGAATATTGCCTAAGCAGTGCAGAGTAACAGAAGAGAAGTAGCCAACGTGATTTTAAAAGTAGTTTTATTTTTCCAGACATTTGACTGGTTAACAAGAGTAAAATTTATTAATCATGCTCTAATTATAAATCACTGCATCCAGGACATTGAAAATAAGAGTTGATTTTAGGTTATACAATATATACAGTTGCTCTGCAACTAAACAAAATAAAACCAACTGAATTGAATATTATACATCTCATAGCATTCTAAGCTGCATTTTAAGTGTCACTTGCTCCTTTTAAACAGTTAACACAGCAACCTAATAGTCTGTCTATTAACAGTGGTTTTTTGAATCATTTTAATCAGATTTGAAAAGTTGTATGAAATATGCCAAAATTTTGGACTTAAAATTCTTAATTTTATATTATAAATAGATATCTACAGGCTCTAGAATTTCTTTTTCCTCTGCCAGAGGAGCAAACTTTGAGAAACACGGAAACTCTAGGGATAAATTTTGCTTAGCTGCTCTTTATTGGTCCTCAAGATTTCACCTGTCTGCACTGTTAGTGCTATTAAGTTGTATTCTGCAAGTTTCCTAGTTTCTAAGCGACCAGAGAACAAGGTTGTGACATTTTAAAGTATATTGCTCTTCTAGCAGAACTCAAGGAAAATTTGCATCATTGTTTATCTTTACGAGTTGTTACATACACTATAAGATTCTGTGTTAAAAATACTGTACATTAGGAGATCTGTGCAAAATAATATGCCCATTTACTCTCTAGACTCTATCAGGGATAGAAACATACAAAATAGTGTTGCAAACTGAACATATCAGTAAGTGAATAAAACTGTAGTGCTAAACTATAACTCTATCATTTTACTGGGAACTTTGAAAATACAGACTAATTTGCTTCAACTTGCAACAAAAATATCTTGAAACATTCCAGTTTGTTCCCCATTTACACTGCAGCAACAGCATCCAGGAAAGGAAAGTTCTGCGTATACTTGGCTGTACCCACACGTTTGAGAGGTAACAACCAACTGTACCATTTAGGAAAGGCGATACAAGGCAAGATCAGTGTTGCTCTTCCAGCACTAACGCAACAAGATTTTTCTCCAAATAAGCATATATGGTGGTGGCCTATTTTCCAGTCTGTTCAATATGAAACGGCCAATTTAACACCATTTGTCAGAAATTCAAAGTTCTCTTGATAAATCTAGAGATACAATATTCACAAAACGTGATCAAAGCCAATGTGACCTAGACATTGATTTTTCTTATCCTATGCCATCAGTTGTCTCCTGTAGCATAAGCAAAACCTGGTACAATTTCACAATATACAAACATCAAAATGACGTCAGATTTGTGTTGGTGGTTTGTATTCTGTCAACCAACTGGGAACTATCCATGGCCTAGCCTTTGTTCACAAATGAGTAAAACAAATTTAACAACAGTGTAGCTACCATATACGTGGGTATACTATATAAATACAGAGTGAGTTTGCAAACTGTCATTGTTTGCAAGGTAGTGGCACACAAATTTTATAAAACAGAACATAACATGTTGTACTGGTGAGGTGTCAGATACCTTATTGACCAAGGATAATTATCGAAGCGTTCCACCAAATATGTTCTTTCTGTGAACACATTGCCGGATCATTTAAGAAAATTCAAGAATTTAAAACCAAAGTCTAAACACTATAATGAGACGTGTAAGAAATGCTCTGCAATCCATCATCATAGTTAAGTACATTTCAGGAAGTGCAGTTTTTATATCCTTGAGTTAATGTAGTAACTCGTTAATATTGCCATAGTTTAGTTAACCAGCAGTAGTCACATTAAATGACCAAAATGGATGTAACATACATAAAGAACATTCAAAAAACAGATTCTACACACGTGCAGCATAGAAAAATGAAACAGTCTCAAGCTCACAAAATTAGAACTAGAAAGTTCAACGACTAACACAGATTTCAGATAACGTTAAGCAAATATCTACATCCATTCTGAAAGAAAGAAGTTTCTCCTGTGGTAAACTGAAATACTTTTTCGCTTTTACCTGGCCAAAGACACCCAGATTAAAATAATTTCTTCTGTAATTGTTGACATCCTGGATGACAGCCAGTACGGCAAGATGCTGAATGAGTCCAATTTAGAACTAGGCAGCAGCTTGCATGTTTTGGTTCCGACACTTCAAATGGTATCGAGAATTGGATAAATTCACTGCCCTGTTAGATGCACACAATTTCTTTGACTGGGGAAGCAACACTGAACTGTGGTACTGTCATGTTACAAAAGGGAGAATAAAATTACAGTGAATTGATTGAAAAGAACATTCATGGTGTTGTGAAGTTCACACACTTAGATGGAGTTTGATTGTTAAAGCTTTTCAGTTCACCTTGAAAAATACAGGAAGAGTTGTTTTGATTTTTTTTTTTGTTTAAGTGTAAACTGCTCATGAGAAGTTTTCACATAGAAAAAAGTTTTAAAAGTCCCCAAAACAGAACAATGGCAATAAAAAAGTAAGCTACAGTACCTAGGACTTGGGCAGTGCTCTGGCAAGGTGTCTGCAGATAGGTAGATGAAATGAAATAGAGCAAAACTTATTTCTGTGACCGCTGGAAATGAGAAATGTCTCCACTTATCAGTAGCAAGTTAGTCAACAATAAAGTGCACAAATGATACAGGGAAAGCTCCTTTCCGACTGGGATCTCCATCAATATGACCAATCTGAAAGAGTCCAGATATTTTTCAAGTTAATCTCAAATAGGCATTTCAGAACCACCAAAATTAATAGCAGTGGCCTTCCTGCCTGCAGTATGACCTGCCTCTCCCTACATTTTTCTGCAGTGGTGTTCTTTTTCTTTTGCAAATGAGAAACATCAGAGAATTCAGTCTGACAAGGTGCATCTATTATTCACCTGTAGACATTCTTCTAAAATTCTGTTTTATCCAGTTCTTTGAAAGTAAAATCTATTAATGCAGTACCACTGCTATGTCATTTCAGCGCATCCTGCGATGCCTGGCAGCTCATTTTCTTAACAATCACTGAAAGGTAAAAGGATGGATCAAGCTTCAACAGTTCTGGGCTTTACATGAATCCATCTGTGTTTATACAGCATTATTGTCAATTTGGATGCAATCTGAAGTTCTGTTCTTCGCTAGCTAACAGAGTAAGGCAAGTGTTCTTATGCATAACAATTTTCCAAGACACTGCTTTAGCTGATGAAACTCTGGAATGTGAATAGTTGAGATGGCTTCCCAGCTCAAATGGACCATTTCTCAATCTCAGTCGGCTGAAGAACTAGGAAAATAGAATTAGGACAATCTTCAAGGAAGATGATTAGCAGCCGATTCTTAAACTGCTGACACCCTCCAAGAATTTCCTGTATGTCCCCTGTATACTGTGAACCCTACTAATGAGATTTAATTTTTTTCTGAATGAGAAAAGTCAAAAACTAATCTGAAGTTTGATTATTGAGCAAAAGAAGTTTCTGGAATCGGGTTTTCATGAGATGAAACGTTTCTTGTTATTTGGAAAGCTGCTGGGGGATTTTCTGGTTAGTGTCAACCTCCAGATTTCATTTATTTCTTTCAAGTATGTTGATGGAAAATGCAAAATACTCACCCACCACTCCTGATCTTCTTCACCATCGACTACAATAATATCTCCCTCCGAAAAAGTTAGCTCATCTGGGTTATCTGCTACACAGTTGTAAATTGCTTTTACTCTCTTGGGTTTAGTTTTTGACTGAAATATAAAAAAAGTAAATGTAAATAACACAGTATGGAAGAGACAGACTAGACTTAGGAGCTGATCTAAAGAAAGCTTCAGAACTGCTTTCAACTGCTATTTTTCGTAGGTTAGAGTTCAGCTACATCTTTTAAGCTGGGTGTTCATGCTCCAGGCTGAATGTGGCAGCATCCAAAGCCTTTCAGAACCACTGTACCACCAGCATGGGCCAGGTTTCCCTTAGCCATCATCCAGGCTCATCCAAACCTGTCTTCAGAGCTCTACATCATTGCAACAAGTAAGATTTTATTCAGAGGATGGGGTGATCAAGATCAAGTGCTATGCAGCAAGTATAAAAGCAGCAGCATTAGCAGAAAGAGGCCTGAGTCACCTGCCAATGGGCCCCTTCTGAATTTGCTAAACCCCTTTCAGCCATGTACAAACCCCCTGAAACGTGCTCTGCCTCTCTGTAGCACTTGAGGACTGCAAGCCACAGAAGTGATTTAGCAACTTCCAAAAGGAGTTTAGTAAGGAGTTGCAATAGTGGGATTCCAGTCCTAGCTGTGTTCTATTTAAAGCGCTGCTGAATTTGTTTTGCTCTATTATCACAGTATCCACCATCCTAATTTCACACCTCTCCTGGTGCAAGCCAGCCTGCTGCTGCATTTGTTTTCAACCTCCTCGTTCTCTGTTGCAGACCAACAGTAGCATTAATGCTACCTACGTAGTGTTTCCACGCAAGGAGCGGAGAGGCACAGGACCTGGAGGCAGGGCATAAGCTTTCCACCATGAGTCCGCCCTTCTCCCCAGTTTGCCCAGCCATAGCCAGCAAAAATCCCTCCTTTCATCAACTTCAAGAGTCCAGAGCAGAGCTGTAAGTGCCATTTAGGTCAAGAGATGTCTGTTAATGCAGAGGGTGTTTGAGACAGAGGATCCAGATGGCATAAGGAAAAGAAGGTCTCACCACCATTCAGGAGTCTCCCTGGGACTTGTTCCAGTCTCTAGTTAGGTCAACCATGGAGCCTAGTGGGGGGAGAAGAGACTCCATCCACAAGTCTACTTCCCTCCACCAGCTGAATGCTCTGCTGTGGACAGTGCTGCCCACCAGCCTCTTAATGTGCTATTTTGTTAGAGCTGAGTTCCACGCAATAAAAGGGGGCTGTGGATGGGGAAGGAAGGGCTTATCATCACTGTTATGCTTCTCTGTAAGCAACCATTTGCATTTTAGTATAAAAAAAACCTGACCTGCCCAGACCATGCATGCCCTTAGGCTCTATCTGTGGGGCACACCCCCAAGAGCTGGCAGCCTTGCATGGCAATTTTGCCAGATGCTCCATCTCAGTCAAGTTACAGTTTGAACCACAACCACCTTTTAGGTCAAGAGGTAAAAGCTTCACAATCAGTACAACAGTGACATAATTACTAACTTCAAAGCACAGTAATTACAGGTATTTCTTGTTCTTTAGAAGACAATGAAATTAAAATAAACCCCACTCCCAGAAGACTAAAATCTTCCAGGAAGAGTTTCCCATGTATCTACAATATGGTTTCAAAAATCTAAAATATACACTGACCAAAAAAAAAAAAAAAAAAATGGTGCATCAGGAATTTCCATCTGACAAATAGGCTGCTGTGCAAATGCTCTGTACAGGAGATAAACTACACTGCCTATACGTGCATTTACAACTCGACCTCTCTCTTCTTTAGTCAAGGAGCACTTCTGCAGTAATTTCCTAAATCTGGGCTGGCCCCTGGATTCTCTGGCAGGGTAAAGACTTAGCAAAAAAGACTGGAGTATAAGGCTAAATGGAGTGATTTAGCCAAAGTATTTTAGCTAGACTGATCTAGCTAAAGCTCTTTAGCTAAGGGGCCCTTGACTAAATCTCAGCTAAGATGCTTTAGCTGGATTGATTTAGCCAAAGCACCTTAACTAGCACACACTCCCTGAGCCAGGTTTCCCTTACTTCTCTGTCCTATGACAAGAAGAAAATCATCCAGCTGATTTTCTCAGTCTCAAAAAATTCACCCTACTGGAGCCCTAGAGACATCTGGAGAGTCAGATTTGTTTTTCGTATTATGTGCAATTAATAAATTGTGGAGACACTGTGACTGTTACAAAAAAACAGCCACAATACCCCATTCAATCATAAGTAAAGCAATTTGTCCTATAAAACGAGAGAGAGAACAATGTAGAGAACTACTACAATCTTAATTTATACAGAAAGCCAAGTAAGGAGCTGTTTCAGAAGTGACAGGTGTTGAAAGGATGTATCCAGTGCTCACATCTGAATCTCAGAACACACAACAGAAGCTGTGATTAGGGTTCAACAGCTTCACAGAGTAAATATGGCAATTCCCTTGGTGCGTGGAAGCAAAAGGGATAGATAGTCCATTTTACACCAATCAGACCATTTAATTTTATTGTGGCCTACAACATGAATGTTATTTTGATGCAAGACAGACGGTAACTTTGTTAAACAAGAGTGGGGGAAGCAAGAAAACAGAATATTTTATATTCCCAACTAATGCAAGATGAACTCCAGATGTCTCTGTGGGTTTTCAGCATTATCAGATGAGAAATGACTAATAGGTGTTCTAAGAGCTCAAGACAAACATGCAAGGCTATGCACACAAACACACTGAAGTCTGTGTCCTGGAGAGTTACTATTTCAGTAGACATGGTTAAGGAAAAAAATCAATGAAGGGACACAGACAAAAGACTGAAGAAGGCAGGTCTTTTTGTTACAGCCCATTAATAAGACCACAGCAGATGCAGGAACAGCACATCTCCTACCTCTCAGTTCATTATTTACCAACGGAACCACACTCCTACACAGAATGAAAAGCATGAAACAGCCCAGACCTAGTTACATACAGCATCTCAAAAAGTATGGACTCTATATTGTGATTTGCTTACTGCAGAGAATATATAGTCGTGACCAAGGATGTTTTATGCCTATCACATAAGAGAGCAGTATAAAATCTGAGCAAGGACCAAAGACCCAGCTGAACTACACATAACAGCTCAGCTGACATCTGGAAATACATCCCTTTACCTATACCAGTATAAGAATACAGGTACTGATGTTAATATGTGTGTTACCATTCATGGTCCTAGATTATAAATAAGAATAAATAAGAGTATAAAAAGGTCACACAATTGGATCAAGAGTCCACGTAAACCCAGGATCTCTTTTCTAACAGTCACCTTAAGGCTGGGAGGGAAGGTAGAGAAGAAGAACGTACAATACTTCCAGCCCGATACTTCCAGCCTTCCCCTTCACTCACCTTCCGGCTGGGGCTGTCTCAAGTCAGATGTGGTTTCTGTGTATTTACCCGGAGACTTCTCTCCTGTCATCCAGTGAATGCATGACAAAGAGATGCAAAGAGAACCAACTGCTCCAAGAACTAAGTTTCTTTGTTTTGAGCTTGACTCCTACTTGTCTTGCCTGAAGCCATTTAATCTATCTAAGTGAACAACTATGAGTATATCTACTTCCATCACAAAAGTAAGCACGGACCCTCCCTTATTATTTACTTCACTGATGTTTAAGAATGAAGTTATATATGATCTACAGGTGACTCACTAATCAACCTTATCTACCTTCAATAAGTCAAACCATACATTCTGTGAATTATGTTGGTCGCATTTGGATGCAAGGAAAGTATACATGCTTCTTTTTTCTGGTTTCTCTTTGGTTTTTGTTGGTGTTT
The DNA here is from genome assembly GCF_018691265.1 of Tyto alba. Lineage (NCBI taxonomy): Eukaryota > Metazoa > Chordata > Aves > Strigiformes > Tytonidae > Tyto > Tyto alba. Next base: position 33,947,658 of record NW_024881316.1, on the reverse strand, counting down.
GGTTTCATTTTTTAAAATTTAAAATTTCATACTATCATATAGGAAATGCAAGAAAGTAAAAGTTATCACAAATATTTAGTGCAAGTCATGCACATATTCAACACAGGATACAGGCTTTGTATTTTCATGATTCTCACACTTTCTCCATAACAGGATACACTATTATGTCACCAGCACGTTTGATAGAGTGTGGAAGTCTTAATAAAATCTAACCCCAGATTATCTACTTACTATTTGTGATTTCCTTGGCATTGGTGCTGGTGGTTGGATCTGTGCCAAAGTATTTGTTGTAGAACCAGTCTGTGTTACTGGAACTTCACACACAGACTCTCCTGCTGCTGAGGTAAGTAAAACAAGTAAATTTTAGACATGTTTAAAAAAAAAAAAAAAGCGATGATACAAATTGAAACCAAATTATTCTTTAAATGATACAAGTAATTTTATATCCCACGAGTATTTGATTTTTAAAATGGTTCTTCCTAAATAACTGAACATAGTTTTTCTATCCTTTTCCTTACCAAAAAAGGCCTCTTTTCCCAAAGACAATTACCTAAGACCTTTAATACTGCAGATGTGCTAAAAGAGAAAAACGACTATAAAATAGATGAGACCAGAACCAAGTATCCCATTTCTTCACTGCAGACTGTGTGCTTTTAGAACCCTTCTGCCTTAGTAAAGAACAACATTATCAAGATGCTCTACCCTTCACAGGAGAATCCTGACACAGATGGTAGATAGTCATTAGCAAATTCCCCCTGAGTATGTCAAGGGGAAATAAAAAAGAATCACTGCAAGTACCAATGAATGTAATATATACAGCAGAAGGGGAAACGGCGTAGGAGAAATTCCACTACAACCATCACAGAATCCACAAAAACTTTATTTTGGACATTTTATTGAGATGACGTTATTGTAATGACCCAAAGCCATAGTTACTTTGAACAATGAAAAGTGCAGAATGAATAACGAACTCTGTTCGTTATCATGAAAGAACCAATATCAATTTGCAATTTAATTAAAAGTAACACTATATGAGCTTTAGATTTTCAAACAAGAAACACATTTTTTCTATTCTAAAATGTATATTCATTACCTTGTGTATGGACACATGCAAACAAGAGAGTATACTAATTAAAGCTTTCACAATATATCCTTTGTTTGAGTAGGGTTTAGGTAAGGTTGGGAAAGCTAAAGCCCAACCGGAATTGAATCTGGCCAGGGATGACAAAGACAACAAGAAGGGTTTCTGTAAATACACAGGTAACAAAAGGAAAATTAGGGAAAACGTGGGCCCATTGCTCAGAGGTGGGGATTGTTTTACACAGGACATGGAAAAGGCTGAGGTACTGAATGCCTTCTTTGTCTCAGCCTTTACTAGAAAGGCCAATCTTCAGGAATCCTAGGATGCAGGGACCAGGCAAAAATCTGGAGCAAGGAAGTGCAAAGTCCTGCACCTGGAGATGAATAAGCCCATGCACCAATATATGCTGGTGGTCACCCAACTGTAAAGCAGGACCAGAGGCAATGGGCACAAACTGAAACACAGGAGTAGTTTCTGAACATCAGGAAACACCTTTTCACTGTGAGGGTGACTGAGCTCTGGCACAGGTTGCCCAGAGAGGTTGTGGAGTCTCCATCCTTGGAGATATTCAAAAGCTGCCTGGACACAGTCTTGGGCAACTGGTTCTGGGTGGGCCTGATTGAGCAGAGGGGCTGTGCCAGACGACCTCCAGAGGTCCTTCTCAACCCTTCTGTGACTCTGTTTCTTATTACATGGCCCCATTGCTTACATTTATTGGCCCATAACTCTGTTCATGCAGAAGAGCTTGAGGCATCAGGGCCTACACAATCAAGAAGAGAAACAAAACGAATGCCGGTACTGACTGTATTTAAATGTGTAAGGTAAATAAAAAAAAAAAAACCACACTCTCCCTCAGGCTGTTATAATGAGAGCTTAATTACAATAAAAATAAATCTCTAAACCACACTTACCTGTTTGTTGTAGAGACCCAAGTCCTCTGGACTGCCCTTTGTTAGTTAAGCCAGATGACTTCTCTGTCCTGTGCACAAAATTAGAAATTCATTCATTTAAGAAACAAACAAGAACTTGAACCACAACAATACAAAGCATTTTCCAAATTATAAAATTCTTGTCATGTCTTCAGTATATTCTGGTGACAGCTATTTTGCTTTTAAAAATACTACTTTGCTTCCATATTTTTGATTATGCCAATCGTAATTCGGACTTAATTAAAAAATGTAAGGCAGAAGAATAATATAGGTTCAATTACTGCAATTTGTGTAGAGTAGATTTTCTTTTCCTAAATTCTGGAGCTCCTTTAACTGCTGTTTTAAAATTTGTTGTTAAAATTATGTATCCATATTAATCTATACACTGTAGCAAGCTTCAGCAAGTTGCTTTGGCCTTTTACTTTGTATGGTATATGCAATCAAAGGACTAGAAAGGGAGCTCAAAGGTCAAAAGTTTTTCACCTCTTTCATTCACAAAGGATCAACCATTTATATTATTTATCTCACATACACACATATACATACATGTCCCTGTATCTTATAGCTATCTAAGTTTGTGTAGGCTGTCCTCTGCCAAATTTTCAGTGTCGGAGAACCAAAAAACTTCCCAGACAAGATAGGCATATTTCCATATGCTTACGTTTGGAAAGCCTTCCCTAGTGTTTAACTATTCTTGCCACAACTTAAACAAAAGTCTTCTTTTTTAAAGCCATCATAAGATGTAAAAAGGAATGGCATAATCCAACACCTTGTACATACTTGAGTAAGTGTATCTATGCTACATTTCCTTTTTTAAAAAATATGAGAAAATCTTACTACTTTCAAACTTTTCTCACAGGTTGTATTTTCTAGACTTCTCATTACCTTATTGATCTCCTCCGGTTTCTGCCTCATTGTTTTGTATCTTTATTTTACTGCAATACCCAAAACTGAACACAGTAGTCCAGCTGAGGCATTACTGATGCTGAGTCAATTGGCAGGATTAATTCATACAGTTTGCAGTCTATAATCAAACAGTACTATTTCTCTTTGACTCTTCCACACCAGCATAAGTCGTCTGACTTATTGACTCACTACATCCTTGCAGATCCTTCTCTTAAGGACTTTTGCTTAACCATACTCTGCTGTTCTCCATGCTTCATTTTTGTAGTTGATTATTCTTAAGTACTAAATGTTGCTTACTGAATGACACCCCTCTTTTCCCTCGACTACTACTCCAGTTTCTCAAGTGTGCTTTGGATATAATCCTGTTTTCCAGTACACTTGTCCCTCCTAACTTTGTTTCCTGTAAATTAAAAAAAATTATTTTCTGTTCCACGTCTTTCTACTCCAGCCATGAATGAAAATATTGAATGGAGCTGAACCTACGCAAAGCATGTGAACAACAAATAACACAATCAGACATAAGATACCATTATCTCTTCTTTGTTATTAGATGAGAATTAGAAACAGATTATTCTTTGTGGTTTCTTATTTCCATCACAGCTAAGCATTCTGTAGATAGTCTGCAAGTCAAACAATCTTAAATCACTAGGCTCTCTTGTTTTTATTGGGGAATCCTTGTACTCTGCTCCCTTAGTGTCTGTCTTCTGTTCATTCCCATAGAACATATAATTGGCAAAAGTATGCATGCTCTCTAGATGACTTGTATGTTATATGCCATAAAACTGAAAAGTTACTAATAATTATGAAGTATATTAAATACTAAAATGACATCAGTTACCCAGGAATAGGCTTTCTTTGAGAGATTCTACTAGGAGGTTGTGGGGGCAGTGGTGGTGGGGCTGGCTTAGTCTGTGGAGGAGCTGTTTGCTGTTTAGATTGCTGGTTCAAAGCTTCTATAATGCTGGCTGTCTTTGCCACTGGAGGCGGTGGTGCTGGAGAAAGCACATCTACAGAAGAAAGTAAGATAGTGAAATTAAATTAAATTTCTATTTACCATTTTGTTTGTTAGGTTCTCATCCACAGGTTTTCCTGCTACAGGATTTGCCCTCACCCAAGAAAAATGCTTTACTCCATGTAATCAATAACTTAAACAGAAAGCAATCCTTCCATTGGAAGGAGGACCTCTCTGGAAAGAGGCTTACCTTTTGTTTCACATAGTCAAGGTCAGAGAGCTCACAAGTACTTCATTCAAGTATTAAAGTACAAGCAAAGAAAATTCTTACCAAAGTCAGTCATATTCTTGAAAATAGCAGATCAGAATATATTTTATAAAGTGCTTATATTGTTTGCTCAATCAGGGCCTTCAGTTTGTGTTTTATGGAAAAGTAACTGAGTGAATAATATTCAAGAAATTTTATTTAGAGGAACATCTTTTCTTAAAATCCTGTTATGATTAACATCTAACTAACTTCATATTAGGTTCAGCAATTAATTACAGTTTTTACTGAATTCTTGAAACCACCACAGCTGCAGCTAGCAATGCATTAAAACATCTTTTTGTATTCCTACAGTCTGCAAGAATCAAGCACCATGTGGAGACATAGCCCCAAGCCTGCATGTAACACTCATCTTTAAAACTTGTGAGAAATGCAGCATTGAAACTCTCTCTGTATATAAAGTGAAGAGCTCTTTAGCTCTAGTAATAGATAGTATTTCTTGTTGACCCTGCACTACACCATACAGTCCTCACTGGAACATCAGAGAAGACAGTTCATACAAAGTTACTGGATGGGAACGATAGGCCAAAGTTACAGTCACCAAAAGAGGAAGTATGAGTTGTGGAAATGGAAAAATAAGCCAACTATGATTAGATACAGCAGAAGGGAAAACAGGGGAAAGTGGAAACATACTTGTAGATGTTACACGCAATGGCGGCACAGGGGGATGAATAGCTGGTGGATCTGATGAAGATCTCTGCCTGCTTATACTTTCCACTCCTAAAGAATTTGTCTTCCACATTGCATTAGATGAAGAAATTGTCTGAATACCACTGCCAAGAACTGAAGGCTGAACTAAAAAGAGAGGAAAATACTGTATTATTATTATTGCTTACCCTAAGCACGAAGTGTTAATATTCACACCTGTGCTTTTACAAATAGTGCAGCTAGACCACTATATTCATCAACAGGAACCATTGCTGTCCTGCTGGAATGTCAGAGCAGAAATCAGAGTCTGATGTAAAAAATTACATAGAAGTTTCTGGGTAAAGTCTTACTAACACTTTATACCTAAGTAAAATATCTCTCCAATCATTAAAGTATGTCAACACTTGAAAAAGCAGAAATTTCTCAACAAGAAGACAGAAGGCAAGTCTTGCTACCTTCTTAATCCCTGACTGATAGCTGTAATCTTCTCAGGTACTGCGAGAAAAGGACCTCACTTTTGCATGAGTATTAGCAGACACTGCTGACTCAAAGTGAAACATCAGTTTTAACTTGGAATTGACACAAAACTGTAATTCTGAATTTCACCCAAACAAGAAGCTATAATAACTAGTCATGAAGCAGTTACAAAGTACGTCTTTGGGTCCTCCTATATTACTTCACTCTTAAGCTGAAGAGCTGCCTCCCCATTTCAAAAAAATACACTACAGGTTTTCTTCATAAAGCCAATATTTTGCACATACCGTGTCACTTCTCCCTACTCAGCACATGAGCATCATATGAAGAAAAGATGAAACAGAGTAAGGTATGAATAAATATTAGGTTGCAGTGAAGAGCACAAAAGCCTCAGAAGACTTGGAGAACAGCCTAAAGCTAGGAGGATAAAGGAGTAATAATACACCATAAGCATAACATCAACAACATCAGCAATCAACAAGCTAAGATCGATGATACTATTACAGCTTTTAACTAAGAATATAAAATAATAGGCTAATACACTGCTACAGTAAAGAATATGAGCTAATAATCTAAGACAGGCAGCATGCTTTTTTGGCATGAGCTGCACTATACTGGTGCCAAGAAGTCTGAGGTTGGAAATGAAATTAAAATGACACTCTTTGAAAAGTGTCATTTAATCAAGAGCAAACAGTGGGTAAAATAGTATGGTTGGCCATGATTAAAATAATAATATCAAAGGGTAAAAAAGTCTTTTTAACTATCCAATTGCATTGCTATTTTTAAGATAGAATCGAAGAGTTAAACAGCCTACACAGACTCCTTGGGTGAATTTTCCTGTTCGGTGGGGGAAATACTCCTATCCATCAAGTAAAAACTGTCTAGATATTAAGCTTAGACTTCATGCAAAAATGTTAGATGAAAGGAATCCCACCTTGGTTAAGTTTTATATGCTGCTAAACTTGCCCCAGTCTCATGCTACCCTTTTAAAGTAATCCAATCCCATGCTGTTCTATTGTTCTCAGTTTTTCTGTCCCCAAAATAACGTATTTTAATCCAACTTTTATGCTGCATCCATCCTGTGAGACCAATACCTGACTTTTCATATTACACAGATGTTGAATTCACCATCTCAGACACAATCACTAGTGTATGGAGCCTTGCATTCTGACCTCTGCACAGTGCTCCCAAAGGCAGAAGCCATTCATGTATGCCTAGAACATTCCCAGCTCATATCTCCTCTTACAGAGTCTGAATTACAAGCACCACAGAGAACCATGTGTTTATACAGTCATTTTTCTTCAATTGAACTTGACATAAATTCAGCATCCATGAAAGCTGCTGGATTAATAAAGGTATTAAAGCTATGAAACACACCAAATGTACTGTACGAGAACCTATACAGCTTTCTCTATGCTTCTTCAAAATGATCCAAACAGGTTATATATGAACATAAGAATGAAGTTCACAGCATCAGTTTTAATGGTAGATTTTGCAAGCACACAAACCTTCTGAACCAGGATGAGACATGTACATTCTACATTGTACTATTGATCAGGGTATAATCAGTAATTGGCAGTTACATCTTCAGTCAGCTACCAGTTCTCTAAAATCATCCAGTTATTCACATCATGACACTTATACTTTTATTTTAATAACCTTGAAGCATATACTTATTAAGAGAAGACTTTGCAAGGTTAAAATGTCTCATGTTCTGTGTGCACTCTCCATTCTGCCAGGTCTTAAACAGTTTTACACAGCAGCCAAATCCTGTTGAAACCGAACGCTTAAATTGAACTCTGACAATGACATTTTCAAGAAACAGAACTATGAAAAGATGGGATATTAAAAAAAAAACAACCTGCTAAACCAAATTGACTGCAGCCCTCCTTTAAATAAATTGTTTATTCTACTGAGGTTACCTGGGCATAGTTTTCCCAAACACTATCGTGCACTTCCTTGTAAGTATACCGATAACTGAACTCAGAACAAGCTGTGCAGATTCACTTCAAGTATATAAAATGATGTCTTCAATAATCTGTTCCAATACTTACCTGTGCAAAATAATTGTAAAAGAGACCTAAAAACATAATAATAAAAAAAATGTTATGCTCACATTCTTCTAACATACAACAGTATTTCCTGGTGTTAGTACCTTTGCCAATATTCCTTGGAGGTAGAGGAGGTGCACTACTTGTAACAGGTACTGCAGGCTGAATGGGAGGTGGACTGCCACTGAGTATTGCTCCATATGTTTCATTTTGTAATATACTTGGCATAAATCCTCTTTGCTTATCCTTAGCAATGTTCGCTGCATCTCTTGCCAAGGATGCTACATTAGGCTGAAGCTGGTTTGATCCAAGTTGATAGAAGCTGACAGGCCTGTCCTCTCTTCGGTTGGGACTGGGTTGCTTAAACACAATGAAAAAAGTACTCATTGATACCACTTAGTTGTGCCCATTTTATTTATTAGTTGATAGAAAGTGATTAGTTTCTAGAAAGAAAAAATGGCTTCTAAAATCCATTTTTGTTGCTTTTAATATGCAATCTAAAACCTACATTCCACCCTCTTCATGACAATATAACTGTGCACATTAACAAAAGAAAGATTAAATGTGAATTGCATTTCAAAACAATAATAATTTTCTTATTTTCTCCTGCAGTATACTCCTATAGGATAATACTGTATCCTTATATACACAGGACTATACTCCTATAGATATTCAACATAGATATTCAGAAAGGATCAAGTAAAGTTTCCCTGCATTAAAATACCGGGCAATATTTTCAAAAGTAAATAAACAACTGAAGATAAGCCTCATCTGAAGTTCAGCAGTATTAGATCCCAAATAGATGATCATCTCAAAAACCAGACACAATTGCATCCAAGTATTCTACCTGTAGCTCAGCCTACAACAAATTAGGAGCCAAAACTTCTCCTGAACTCTTTTTAGCTCACTAATATCACTGGACAAGTTCAGAAGATTACTTCAATTGGCAGCTGGGATGGAACATTGCTCATCCCATGCACATTATCAAATGAGATCTAATTAGTTGTCTTTGAGATTTACAGCAAGTCATCTGCTTGCTATGCACACTTCACATTATTTTTCCTGTTTCAACAGCAAGCATAGTAATTATTGTTATCAAATGATAATTAAAATAGCTGGAGTTATAAATTCATGTGGCTAGTACAAGAATGGGTTGTAACAATCCACAGCTCAGAGAGCATAAATATGCCTTTAGAAATAGCATTACATAAACATGTCGCTGATGTACTGTCTGTATTAAATTAAAATAACCATTTATAGTAATAGCGTATAGGCAAAATAAAGATTTACACCAACAGTATCACAAATAAGCAATTGATTTTCCTCTGAATATATTCAGTGCTTACTCTGGATTGATCATGTAGGGCCTTTAAAAATGTTATAGCATAGCATTACTGTTGAAAGATTTATCAGAATGTTGTACATGACAGCCAGACACATTAATCCCTACCTTTACTTTGGCTTAGCAACCTCACTCCTCACTGGCTGACACTCTCCATTCCCTGGTATTTATTTCAGCCCACACTTGTTTCTGCTTTCTAAACCAGCAGAAATTATTTTTTGTTTTGTTGGTTTAGCTTTTCACTAGTTTACCAAACTGAAACAGCTCAATTCAGGGACAGAATGGAGACAAAAGATGAGGTAGAACCAGACAGCCAGGGTGTGGAACAGCAGCAGAAACCTGCTGGATTGTCTCAGCCTTCTTTTAGGTTAGACTCTCTTCTATATGAAAACTTCTGGTCTAAAAGAACTTCAATTTCAAATGTGACCTTTTCTGACAAAGATTACAAAATCTATTCCACTGCTTTACCAGAAAGAGAGACAAGCCCAATAGCTTGACACCTACAAACAGAACTCTGATGAGATCCTAAGCAACAGCAGTATTCACCAGTGCATTCAATGTAGTCACAGACACTAGTCTGTGATTAATAGTCTGTAATCTCCTTTGAAAAGTCCCTGTAGTATAAGCCTATTAATAGTGGACAGTGAGGGAGCAGTTTCATTACTTTAGCTTCATTGCTGAGTAGCAGATAACTTCCTATACAAGATGGGAGCTCAGGGACCAGCCAAAAAGAAAATGCTGAACTGCAGAAGGCAACTGGCAACAATGAAGGAAAATAAGGAAAAAAAAGATCAAAAATACAAATTTAGAGCGTCCCAGAAAGGGATTTGCTAGCTATCTAGTTGTAAATTACCCAGAAGGTTTTACAGCTGGAAAAAATGAATTCTCTAAAACATAACAGAAAGTTTCACGCTGCTTTATCAAAAAGGTCATCATTATGGATGTTACTATCTGAATGGTGATACAATATATAGGAATACATAAGTACTGGGATATAATACGAAAGCTCACCCAGAAGAACTGGATTTAGCAGCTCACAGATTCCATATTCTTGCACAGATACCAAAATCCTCAAGAAAAATCTTAAGAGGAGTCTCACAAGGGTAGCAATTGTGCTTTGAAAGAGATGGCTTATGACAGACACATTTTTTGCTCTTTGTTGCTAACTAGGTCAAGTCAGGCACCAGAGGTAACAGCTATCTTGGATGAAAGAGACAGGACTTGGGGAGAAGAATCCTATGCAGACAAGATATTGCAAAAATGGTATTTTGCCACAGAGGAAACTTACTGATGTCAAAATTAGTCTCCAAAACATTAACTCAATTCAGTGGTCTGATGACCTAGCATTTTTTAAGACATTCTGTGAAGGCAAAGAAAATGAACCTATGACTGTTAGGTTTTAATATTTCTGAAAACAAAGCAAAACCCAGCACACAAGATTTGTTTTTATGCTATTAATCAAGTATTAGCAATTCATGCCCTGAGATGGCGGACTTTGCAAGAGAAGTATTAAAATGCTAAAACTTGTGGAAAGAAAAAAGTCAAATTTCATTATCCAGAGGAGAAAGGGTTGCTAGCTACTTTCAAGAGAAAAAAAGGTTGTGCTAACATCTGAAGATTAATTAATACAAAGCCTTGCACTTTACAAAGGAAGCATAAAAGGCATAAGCAATTACAACACCGCACACACAAAAATAACAAAAACATGTGTTCCATGCTTATATGGAATACTTCAAATTATGAAAATTTCAGGATGTCATCAGCATTTAGGAGCCTATATGTAATTTCAAATTACTTGGCCCCTAGAAATCCAAGACATTTTTAAGCATTGTTCAGGTATCAAAACATGGTAGTTTGTTTCCCGCCTGTACATTTAGGTACTTAAAATACTTACTGAAGTTGGTCCCTAAATTGGGAAGTTAAATGTTGAAAATGCAGTGAAGTTCCCATGCTACTGGAACATTTTGTAATACTTGTAATATGACCATCTTTGGAGATATTCAGAAGCCATCTGGACATGGTCCTGGGCAACTGTCTCTAGGTGACCCTGCTTTAGCAGGGGGCTTGGACCAGATGACCTCCAGAGATCCCTTCCCACCCCAACCATTCCATTATTCTGGACCCAACAGCACCACACCACCAGAAATTTCAGGTATGAAAAGGGAGAAAACTAAAAACATGAAGATTCAGAATTAAGACCGTACCCTGCTATTAATGGATGTAACTTAATGCACAAGTTTAGTTCCACTGGTGACAAGCCAATGCATAAACTGTTCCAAAATTAAAACCATCAGCTAGAGCTGTTTCACAAACATCAGGAGATACTGTAAGGCGCCTTGTAAAGGCAATTTTCCTAGTTCATGTTAGTTATGCTTCACGACCAGCAAATCTAAATATTCCTGATGTATTGAAGCAAACTTTTGACTCCATTAAAAAGAAGATTCAACAATCTGGCTAATTGTATTTAGATCATCACCACTCGGTCATGTGTTTTACACCTTAATATTAAAGGGGAAAAAGAAGACAAACTATAATTTAAGGAACCAAAATTTAAGCTACTACATAACTTTATTTCAGTGTCTTCATACCTATAGCAAAAATCAGTTTTACTGAAAACATTATGAACAACATGCTTACACATATATGTGTACAGAAAAATTGTAATGCATTGATACAAACCTGCAGCTTTTCATCCACATCATCATCACTTTCGTCCAGATCTTCATGGAGCAACCGCCATTCGTATTCTACATGAACGTGAGAATTAAATCTTCCGGACAGTGCTTGAGTAAGCTAAAGAAAAGATGATGACTGTTGACACCTACGTTATGTGCAGTACTTATTTTAAAACAATGTATGTAAAAACAAACAAAAATGACATATAGACGGAACCTTGGTTTCTAAGTACAAATATTACTTTTATTTTAAAAATAGCTTTCAATGATCTGGAAATTACTGCACTGGGGCAAATTTAAAAACTTAAGCTCTGTGACCAAATACAACACAAATAAATGAAATACAACTAGGCTTTTCATTAACTGCTGCAGGCCCATTCTCGATTTTCTGACAATAAGCACCACATCCTATTTGCTTTGATTTAGAAATCGCAAGTCAAAGAAATTAACTGCAAAGTCACGTTTTTTTAATTACTCACTTATCGAAAAGCTTTGCCCCACTAATCCATTTTCCTTGCTTACTAAAAGTAGTGACGGTAGCTAACTTTTCTTCATAGAATCACAGAATGGCTTGGGTTGGAATGGACCTTTAAAGATCATCTAGTCCAACCCCACTCCCCACACCTGCTATAGGCAGGGCCATCTTCCACTAGATCAGGTTGCTCAAAGTACCATCCAGCCTGATGTTGAGCACTTCCAACGATAGAGCATCCACAACCTCTCTGGGCAACAAGAAAATGGCCTTCATCCTTTGCCTTCACCCATAAAATGTACTTAAGCGATTAGATTTCAATGTCATGTCAGACACTTTGGATCACAGAATCACTGAATCATTTAGGTTGGAAAAGACCTTTAAGATCACTGAGTCCAACAGTAAACTTCACAAGTCCACCACTAAACCAAGTCCCTAAGCACCATGTCTACACATCTTTTAAATATTTCCAGGACAGCCTGTTCCAATGCTTGACAACCCTTTTGGTGAAGAAATTTTTCCCAATATCCAATCTAAATCTCTGCTGGTGCAACTTGAAGCTGTTTCCTCTCATCCTATCGCTTGTTACTTGGAAAAAGAGAATGACACCTCGCTACAACCTCCTTTCAGGTGATTGTAGAGAGCAAGAAGGTCTCTGCTCAGCCTCCTTTTCTCCAGGTTAAACAACCCTAGTTCCCTCAGCTGCTCCTTATAAGACTTGTGCTCCAGGCCCTTCATTACACTTCTCTGGACACACTCCAGCACATCAATGCCTTTCTTTTAGTGCTATTACTTCCAGTCCTGCTGGCCACACTATTTCTGATACAAGCCAGGATGCTGTTGGCCTTCTTGGCCACCTGGGTACACTGCCAGCTCACATTCTGCCAGCTGTTGACCAACACCCCCAGGTCCTTTTTGGACATGCAGCTTTCCAGCCACTCTTCCCCAAGCCTGTAGTGTTACATGGGGTTGTTGTGACCCAAGTGCAGGACCCAGCACTCAGCCCTGTTGAACCTCATACAAATGGCCTCGGCCCATTGATCCAGCCTGTCCAGATCCCTCTGTAGAGTCTTCCCACCCTCAAGCAGATCAACACTCCCACCCAACTTGGTGTCATCTGCAAACTTACTGAGGGGATCTCCCTTGTGGATCTGGGACTAATAGCTCAAACAGAATCATCCCCTGGCCCCAAGAAGTTAGCATTTCCAAAGCATCTAAAAAGAAATATAATTTTCTTCTTAAAAGCATATAACTTGATATATGCATATAACTATTTCTAAGTATACAACTATTCCGTCTGGCATATATTTGTTGAATATTCAACTGTAAGCTGTTAAATATTCAGACACGATTCTGCTTATAAATGCACAAACACACAGGAAGATGGAACACTCACCAGCTCTTCACAGTGAGTATGTTTTAAACGTTTAGCTATATCAAGTGGCGTCTCTCCTGACTCGTTAGCTATATTACAGCAAGAAAAGAAAGTTATGATGATAGGTGTCACTATCAACATGTCCATTACTAAAGATAAAGACAAACCAGCAGGTACATGGTGAAGTACTAAACCAACTTACTCTTGAAATTAATGTATTTCCTTCATATATAGATCTAACTCATACCAACCCTCTGAACATGACAAGCAGTAGCAACTCAACATGCCATATATATGGAATGACAGCCATGAAATGGCAGTATACAACTAGGCAACAAGCTGTCAGCTAAAAATCATGGCACTTATTTAAATTTATTTACAAAACAAGTGTAATGTATAAGTCAATTTTAAACTTGAAATAAAAAATGTACATTGATTTTTTTTATAATGAAGATTATATTCACAGATTTATGATAAACAATTGAGGAGAAAACACACTTATTCCACCTTCATTGTTTCTTATCTGAAGCAGTGACAAATATGAAATGGAAGTACACTCTATCCTTTTACCTATTTCAATAGAAGCCTTCCCTCTCAGCAGCAGTTTGAGGCACTCAACGTTGTCCGTCAGACAGCAGTAATGCAGGGCTGTGCTACCTTTACATGTTTGCTTATCTAGATTGCCACTATTGGAGTAAAAGAAAGAAGAAAGCTGATTAAACTTAATTTCCTACCCGATATTAATAAACCTATCTCATTACAAGTTTTTCAAAGAATAAAATTACATTTGCAAATACCAGAATTAGTTTTAGTATTTGTATTCATTTAGTATTTGTATTACTTGAAATAAAAGCAGTATCAATAGTATTTTAATAGTTTTCCATACACCTACCTGTTCTGCACTAAGAAGTCAACTATATGAAGGGATGTTCGATCAACTGACCTAACAGCAAGGTGAAGTGCTGTTTCGTCTTGCTCCTAAGAATAAAACAAAAGAACACATTTGCTTTTTCTGATCCACAAAGAAGCAGAAATTTTATTAAGAGATAAATTAGATCAATTAAAACATTTAATTTCAAAACATTCAGACATGCTACCATTAAGATATCTCTTCTGAAGACTTCTATTGCTTCACTTTTGTTCCTTTAAAGCAAACAAATAAGTTGAAAATTAACAGATTATTGAATGATTTAATGTTTGATGTTTTAATACATTTAAAATATGATAGTATTGGAAACAATGTCAGATCAAACTATTTAATATCTTCTTCTGTTATTAAATTACATCATTAAAAGCACAAGTGTTCAGAACAGCATTTCAAATCTTATTTTTGAATAAGAAAAAATAGCACCTTTTAATTAAAGAAAGCATAGTGGATTTATAACAATTTGTCTAATAAAATTTACAACACTTACATGGCCATTGGCCAGTGGAATTTTTTCTGTGAGATCCACACCATCAGCATATACTTGGACTAATCCAAGAATGTCTCTTGATTTGACTGCTTCACAAAGAGCATGCAATTTAGCTCCATTGTCAGCATGCTTTTTCCGTGCATATTTTCTCTCAATATACTTGGCAGTAATATAATCTTTTCTTGCATTCCTGAAATTGAATATAATTTACTTCTATAACTTTTAGCAGAAGATATACATTAGAATTTCCATAAATACATGCAAGTCATTTGAAATAAAATCTGGGAAAGCCTATTTCTCATTCATTATGATAATTTTTCTTTTTAAATATGCATGTAAGACATGTAGTCTTGTATTTCCAGTATGAAATGTAACTACAGAAGATGAATCAAATAGCCAATATGAAGACAAACCATGAATTTTCCCCTCTGAACTCTGGTATGAAGTTGAGAACAAGATTACCCAGCTCCATGTACAAAAGATACATCAAAGCTTCTTAATGCCCTTTTGCTAACAGCAGCCTTGCAGGCTTATGTTTAGCTGACTTGTACCCCTACAGATGCTGGAAAGGGATGGAAAGCACAGGATATAGGAATCCGTCCTATACCTCTGCACCCACTATCTAGGCCTTGCATCAGTATTCACAGCAGTGAGTATGTTCTGTAAAGCAACGCTTCGTCACAACTGTAATAGGGAGGATGTAGTAGATTTTTTATTCTCCTCTTACTGACGTAGAAACTTAGTACACTTGAATCAGCACACGAGTTATCACTTCTGCTGTTGATACCCAACTAACATGGCTACTTCTCCTCGCATTGAAGCAAGGCAGGAGCTTGCATGCCTCCCAGAGGCATAAAACTCCTTACCAGCTCTTGGGATGTACACAACGTTGCACAGAAAACATTTGACAAAGCCATACTTTATCTTCTAGATACTATATAGTGGGCAAAAAGAAAAAAATCCAAATAATAAGAAATTGAATCAATGGATAGCTCTTGTTCCTAAAGCATATGACAGTATTCCTTCATAGTTTTTAAAAAGTGTCAGTCCTCAGGTTCTCACTGCATTAGAAAAAGCCCCAAATTCTATACGTATATATATTAATCTAAATGACTTTTTTAAACCTATCAATTTTTAGAAGTTGTCTTATGCTATTCACTTATAATTCAGTAAAATTATTAGTAAATGTAATTATTAATATTAATATTCTGTCCTATTATTGATAGTGGTAGTCTAAAATTATTTAAACTGCATGGTTTAACATTGGTTCTGTCTGAATAGTGAAAGTCCAGATAACGCAAAATCAGCTTAATCCAAAGCCAATTCTTCTGGGTTTGTTTCCACATCGTTTACTAGCTCTTTTACGATGAAGTAGTATCCAGCCAAGTAGGCAGCTGTCTTTGCTGTGTCTCTGCCATCACTGCTCAGTGTTTTCAAGCAATTGAATTAAATGTTCTATCTTTATTCCACATAGTTACAGATTTAAGTCCTAGGTGTAGTTTCTAATTGCTAAGTGTTCAGTATCTTTCAGGTAAAATGTGCACCTTATTTCAATTTCTAGTTTGTGTTTAAATAGCACAAAACTAATAGCTTTGGTTTAGATCTCTACCCTTGTATGTCTTTAAAATTCCCAACAAGTCATGTTTAATTTGTTTCTGTCCCACAAATCATGATTCAGAGAGTTGGTAAGATAATTCTTACTATTAGGAAAGGTACAATCAGATAAAGTTCAATAAAACAGACATGCAAAGCATCAGAAAAAATGTTTACTCTTTGGCTATAAGGCTATTTATAAGACATTATACATCTTTCATGGCCTGCTGGTGCAAACCATAATGGCACAACCCATTAGCAATATTAAAGTAAATGCCTGCCTTTTTCAGAAGTTGTGGCTCTTTACTTACATATCGCTGCTTGGATTAGGTTTGACCATCTCATCAACTGGCAGACAGAATTCCATAATCTCATTAAACCCAGCATTCCCAATATTCTTTGCAAGCTGTTAAAAAATAATCCACAGCTCACTTAATAAACATGTTCAGTTATTGGCCACGCAAATACTAGTGGGATGACAAGGGAAAATGGGAGTTGGGACTTTTTGATTCTGATTCCTAGTTCTGCTACTCTGTCAGAAATCATGAACAATTAGGTACCTTTTTGGATGTCAGTTTTCAGCTGGGATTTAATACACAAACAAGTAACTGCAGAACAATCCATCAAGACAGCAGTTCATACAATAAATGCAAAATACTTTGTGCTGGGTAAGAACACACATACGAACTGATATGCAGCTGATATGTGGTAATTTCTTTGGGTAGCAAAACTGAATAAATTTTCTTCCTTTGAGAATTAAAGTTCTCTTCCAAAATAATGCTAAATAATTAATGGGGTTAGTATTTGTGAAGGCTTTCAATTTTTAATGAGGCGCGCATTTATATGTCAAAAAGCTGTGTTCTTTTAAAAAAACAACAAAGGGTAAAAAGACTTGGAAACACAAGAAATATGAAGTCTCTACTAATTTGAATTCTAAGATCAGGCAAAGTTTACAGTAAGACACTATGTTTCAGGAGGTTCCCTTAAACTTAAAGAGTTAAGCTTCCTTAAATTTATCCAGAGGCAACTTTCAGGATTGGAACAATATATCATTGAAGTGACAAAAAGATAATTGTGTTGGAAGTATTTTATATTATTATTTTACAATTAATAAAAGCAATTTGATTACCAAAAGTTCAGATGTTCCCAGCACATCTAATGTAAGTGATTGCATTCTGGAATAGTGAACACCAAGTTCTCTATGGATTCCTGAGCATTCAATGCAAGTTAGAATACCCAAATTTGTTGAAAGCCAGGTAGGATCTGAAACAGAAAGCACCCACAGAATTTGAATGTATTCATGTAATTATTTCATTCTAGAAAATGTAGTATACAGAAATTAAATTCGGTAAAATAATATTACCATATGTGAATTATCAGGTTTTTAAATTTATGTCTTTATATTTACTCTATTGGGAAACACAAACCAGGATATTTTTTAATGGTGAAAGACATGAAGATGCATTTTTTTTATAAAGGACATTCCTCTCCAAGGGAACTGCTCAAACAGTCCAGCTGGCCATTCTCCACATGGCTTTCAGAAACCGCATTTTTCCACCAACAATATAATGGTGTCATGTTCTCAATTGTGGGTATAGGTGCAGTTCAAACCAAAATAACAATGCCTACATTTTTTTTTTTTTTTTTGTATTTCAAATATAGACTTTAGACCAAGTGAAGCAGCAATGACTCTGAAATATACATACAGCACCACACTACAATGGATTCTCACTCAACTATTTCAAAGATACTAAGGCTCATCCTTCTCCTTTCATTACCACTGCTTGTCTTTTCTCCTGGTATTTTGCATTCTTGCTATAACACTCCCTCGTCTTCCAGACAAATAATTAATTTCTGAAGATTTAGATAGCTTAGAAATTCATTTGTTTGGTGGTAGCTATTTAGAATCTTCTCCTTTAAAGACAGCAGGATTGACTCTTCCTATAGTTTTATACAGTATCTATTGCTGGAAGTTAGTATTGATTTACAAAGTGCATACAGCTTCAGATCTGATGTTTTCAGCTACAGTTTCAGATCAAAAACCCTTAAGTCCTGCAGTGCCTCTGTAACATAAAAGAACACAGTAAACAGCAGGATTTAAAAAATAATTTTAAGAGGATTAAAGTAGAAATTCATCAATCAACAAAACCAACACTGCAAACCATAGTCAGCAGGTGCATTCTTTTTCAACTGAGCACAGTCTTACAATTTACCCTGTCTCACTCTCAAAGATAAAAAGTGGAAAAAAAATAAAGAAAAATAAAAAATGTGTATGAGGAAAATCCTTCAAGTATCTTACTGCTGTTCAGTTTTACCTAATTACATAAAATATGGGCTAATAAAATAAGTGTAATTGATTTATATAAGCAAAAGTTACAATTAGCAAAATATGTAGGTGAAAAATAAGCTTCTTAGTAACTTTTCTCTCCACTGACAACATGCATATGGCAAATCAATCTTACTGAAGTAGTGCAATTAAATTGTTAGTTTATTCTACTACATGTACAATCTTTGTGAGATAAGGAGTAAAAGTGAGAGCATAAAACATCAGTTTAAATGGTCTCATGAGCTATAGAATTTTTACCAATTAGAAATATGCTTAATTGAGTCACCTTGTGCTCCACAGTCACAACACACATCATTTCCAGTCATCCTCTGGACTTCAGATATAATTTCTTTTGTCAGTTCTTGGACAATATTATTTTCTCCTGTGTTATCATCTCCTTTGAATGCATTATTTAAAGCTTCCTCTTTGCTGTTTTGTAGCACAGATGTCCATCTAAAATGGCAGTAATATTTTGCTATTAAATGTTTTGGCACTTCTAAAGTTCAAGGTAATGTCTCAGCAGAACAACAGTATCAAAAATAAAATTAGCAAAATAACTCACATTTGACATTCCTGTTCATCTTCGGCTTGAAAGTGGTATGTTCTGTCATCTGCACAATAAATAATTCACATACTGATTAAAAAAAAAATTATTGAAAAACTGATTTTGTAGAAATGTCTCAAAAATCTAAAATGAACTGATGTATGACTCCCGAGGTCTCTAGTCTCATCACTGGAATATTGACAGGCAGAAAGTCTATTTAGCAAGTTTCACCCTTACTACCTACAGTTCATCTATGTTTACACAGGGTGGCTTGTTGGTATTTAAACAGAAAGTGTTTCCTTCAGCACTGTGCTTCTATCACATAAGCAGCAGGAGAGCATAGTAATTTTTCCATGTTCTAGATATAACCTCAGTAATCACAATGCTGAAGTTCTGCTGGGGTGTGGTGGTGATGTGCGTGAGTAAAATGCAAAGTCCATATTTGAGTTTGAGATTGAAATAAGAAGGATTTAAAGCTTTCAAATGAGCTCTTAAAATCACAGTAATCAAAAAGGGCAAACTTGCCAGTCCAATCAGAATAAGCCCCAAGCTGTCTCAATTAAATCAAGCTCAAAAATTTAAATTTACTACTACTTTTGTAATTCTAAGCATTGTTATCATAGTGTACTACTAAAGAAGAAAGCATAATACATTTTAAGTCTATGAAACAAATGAGATATGATACAGTTTAATGATGGAGTTAAAATAGAATAGTTGATGAGAACAACAGAGGTAAAGCTACTGGGAAAAAGATATTCTAGGCTGAAAATTCCTAAAGTTTGAAAAACATTCAGGCAAAAAAGGTCTTATGATAGTTTAAAACATAGAAAATATTAAGGCAGTGAGGATACATGACAGGACAGAAAGGAAAGTGCTAGGTAAACAATAAGACATTTTATCTTGCCACAGTATAGTAATTTGTAGTTTTTAAAAAATAAGGAATGTTTTTAAACTCTATAGTAAAAGTATAAATAGTACAAAGTATTGGATATATATATACACACTATATAGAATAAATAGTATAAAGTGAAAAAGTGATCTGAAGAAAGCTAAGAGGCCAGTTATGCCTTGTCATATGTATGATGGGACAAATTATAATGTTGTGATAAGCTGATATTGGGCAAAACGTGACATGGTCATCAACAAAGAAGATGCAAAAGTAAGCAGGGAAGACCACTTGCTTGTGCAGAAATGGAAATGCTGTATATTGCACACATGAGTACTAGTCTATTAACAGAAGCAGTGTATTTTAAATTTACAAATACAGAAGAACTTCATGCTCTGATGAAGGAAAAAATGAGGAATAGATTTATATTATTCTCCTCAAATAACCTGAGATATATATTTTAGTAATGTGCTTTTTATTGAGTCCATAAATATAATACTAAAATGTCCCAGTGAGAAAACAAAGGATACATTCTACTATACAATTTTTTATCATCTCATTCAGCTCCTAAAATCATTCAGTTTTGGTGTTTTTAACATGTAGACTCTTTATCTCACCTTTATAGTGCTTATGAGATAATAAAACAAAAAAAATTTTCAGTATTTTCTTCACAGTTACATAGCAACCGCTATGCTTAAATTTTAAGAAGTTTTGTCATGGTTTAAAAGCTTCTTTTGATCTTCTACAAAAGTCATAACAAGATGATCAGCTAGGACATTTTCAATATAAAGAGTGATGTCACAGCAAAAATATTGTTACTCTATTGTAAGGTAGCACAAAATGATATAGAAAGAAGGAGTAGATAGCTTTGAAACCAAGTGTCTTTCCAATGAAACAGGTACAGTTATTCGCATTATGCTAAAATAAGTTAAATGGTAAATTGTCATAAGAAGGCCATTTTATAAAGAGAAGCATTCTACAATTGCAAAAATGTTTAAGTGTATTATTCACACATCTACAGAAATATTGCAAAACTCCTTGATATTAGCTGCAAGTAAAAAGAGCTAAACAACAAACCTACGTGATATGAGGTCAAAACATTTTTTCTCCTCTGGGTTTGTTTTCACTTGACAGGTTAACAGATTGAGCTTTGCTGGAGGTCGGTTAGCCTATTTGAAGATAAAATATACACATTTTAGCATATTGATACTGACTGAGCCCTGCAGTCTGAAAACATAGAATAACTAGCCAAAAAGACTTGACAAATGGTTTATGTTAATTTGTAAGGTACTCAGGTTTTGATTTATGTTTTCTTCTGCATCATGATTTGTAAACTACATTTTCTTATATTTGGCTATTTTGTTCACTGACACCTGGATAGACACTAGAATTTTGAAAGGGGAGAGGCAAAATCACTTTAATTATGACTACTCTGATCACCTTACCAGTAACACTTATCTGAAGAATTCAGGTATGACAGAGAGACAGATTCATTTTATGCAGGGGTATTCCTCTAACATTTAGACATTTAGTTTAAAAAAATTACTTGTCTACATTTTCAATAATCAAATAATTTGACTTCTGCTAATGTCTTTAAACGGAGTCTAGATAACCAGTTTAGAACAAATGCGCAATTTTTAAATCAGTATAAGGGCACATTGAAGGAAAATAAGAAGTTTGCACAGAGAAGTCTTGCAATAAACATACGCAAAACTAAACTGAGAGAGTTCATTACTAAAAAAATGTAGTGAAACAAAATAAATTCTATAATGACATACGTTTTCTAGTCAAGTTTCTCTCAGATATTTCAGTTCCTTATTGAATAAAAAGTGCCAATGTTTTACTAACAGTAAAATGCACAAGCAAACTTCATTTTGAAAAAAAGCCTCATAAAAGCTACAAAGACTTTTCAAATAGCACCTCTGGACTCATCTCTTCTTTCCTTTAATGTGCCCGTCCTACAGACCTGCGGTAGGACCTAGAAAGACGCTATGTTTGCAACTTTGACTTGAGGAATGGCTTGCACTTGCTACAATGCATAACTAGTTCCAGTCTTCTTTTGGAATAATTAAATCAGAAAGCAGAGTTAACTAGAGAGACTCTGCTCTAGACAATAATATCTGAAAAATAATAATTGAAATCGTTAGGAAAATACTATAATAAAGATAGCAATATACATAAACACATTACCACACTTACTGTTGCGTTCTAACAATTTTAATCTATCAAGTTGCCAAAGCAAGATTTAATCATCTAAACAAGAACTATTATCAAATGAAGCTGAACTACCACATAACATAGTTAACTTGCAATGAATCATAAGAAACACATATCTTCTCAGTCTCCTAAATTTATTGATGAAAACGTTTAATTCAAAAAAGAAGGAAGAACACGCCTGAAGAGTACAGATTTCCTTGAAACAATCTGATAAAATGATGTAGATGGCCAAAAAAGAAAAACAATATCATTATAACTGAAGACCAGTTAAAAACCCAAAACCATCGAGAAACGTAAGTAGGGAAACAATAATGTAGTTTTTTTTCCCATTAAAAAAAAAAAAAAAAAAAAAAAAAGAAAAAAAAGCAGCATGGTGTCCTTGAAAAACAGGATGCTCATGCTTTGCCCAACATAAGCAGCAGACAAAGTCATACATGCTTTGAAACAACAAACACTTGCTGGGCAATGTAAAACAAATTGTACCCAAGAGAGGTTTTGGAGTGAGCAAGATGACAATTAATTGACAACCACATTGTACTTTCTGCCTAGTAAATAGCTTTTCAAATTCCACACATTCCTTTTAGTAGTAAAAGCACATACAGTTTTCATTGTTTTAGACTATCAGCAGTAAGAGATCTCTAACTAGAAGCATGCAAGAAAGCATCTTGAAAAAGCCAGCTTGGGCCCATTTTCTTGGTTATATTTAAACATACTCAATATCCATAGCACTAAAGTTTCCAGTGTTTACATTTTTAATGTAACTGTTTGTCCAAGAGTGTCCAGAAGCTGCCTATAATGAAAATACAAAACAAAGCAAACAAAAATCAAAGTATTTGGTAAACAATCCACAGGGCAACTCATATACACCTTTCTCAGAGGCTCTATGAGAATGTAAAAATGCAAATAAATTCAGGTTAAGAAAGAATCCACTTGCCCCAGGACTTTAGATCTGAAGCACATTCAGGACCTAACTAGTTTTCTATAACTTCTGAAATACGAAGCTGTAAATGTATCCACTGAAATGCTTCAGAGAGGCCTGAAGGACCACTATACACAGAACTTGTCTCTCTGGAATGCAGAGTAAGAACTCTGTATAAGGATCCGAGAACCCAAAGAAATGGTTGCAACAACCTAAAACACATCCTGGGCCAATGTGCTGATCTTGGAATCCAAACATTGAAGAGCTTTTATCTGAGGACCTCCTAACCTGAAGTCAGCATTGACAAGGGTATTAAAAAACTCTGACATCTTCACACGTTGATGATACTACCTCAATTCATGCTTCTATCCTGTAGCCGAATAACAGCCTCCCCCTACCCACCTCCCTGACATGGGCCCGTTACTTGGCACACAACATGCTTCCATTATGGGGCAGATGCTGCTTGGGAAGAAGTTAGAGCCACAAGACAAAGGGAGGTGAGGCTGTGTAAATTCCTTAGCCATACGAGGCTGTAGGTATAGCCAGACATTTGGCAAGATTAAGATACGCTAGAAGTAGAAAACAGTAGCAAACATGTAACTATTACACTATTTGTTTGAAACTGCCGAGTTTCATCTTCCTGCTTGAGTCTCTGATTAGACAATTAAATTTCAGACTGTTGCTGAATTTTTGGACACCCATGCTAACACACCAACACCCTGAAAAGAGGTGCTGCCACCTTTCATGCAGACTATGGCATCAACTCATGTTCCTTCCTGCAGAAACGGTAACCCTCTATCCAGCAAAACTGACTTATTATCTGTCCTGGCAACAAAAAGTAAGTGTTAGAATCAAACGGTAAGGCTACTAGGACAATACCAAGGAGTGCCATGATACACTGTTGATTCTTACAAAAGGCACAAGCAAATGTGTCCACTTACTTAACAGACCGGATGGCTGATTTCATCATGCATTTTTTCTGGATATCACAGTGATTTACTTAAGAATCAAAATATTAAATCTGATTCTTTTGCCTTCACATTGTCTTGTTAATCACAATGGTAGATTAAAGTTTCCAGCAGTAGAAAAAGAACAACAACAACAAAAAAGATTTGTTGATAATGAGTCTCTCTTATATTCCCTTTATATAGACAACCAGCAAATTCCATTTAAGCTCTTTAAACACAAATCAACTTTGAAGAATCCGAGGTTCCTCAAATATAAGTTTTTCCCTTGTGACTTCTTGATGCAGGAACCACTTAGGAATTCCCATTTACTAAGTTCAATCTGCTTCTATCATTGTTTTTTCATCCATGTGTATTAAATTGCAGTCAGGTAGATGTCAGAAAATTTCCAACTGCTAATAATTACACAGAGGAGCAGTCTCTGTTTTTCCATCAACCATTACCTTGTACGTTGCTCTATGAATGCTAATTTCTTTGAAGGTTTTAGTTGTCTAAAAGTATAACTTCTGCACATATGCTAATGCAGACACAGGTATTCAGCGTCACAGCTGGGTGACTGACAATGAACCATATTCTCCCCATCTGTATCAGGAGAGCACTTGGCAGGCAAGTTTAAGTCAGAATACAGCATCTGCAACTGCTTGAAGAGAGCTGCTCTAGAAACTAACTGAAGAAATAGACCGTCATAAAGAGAGGCTACATGACCAAAAAACAGGAATTCATGAAGAATACTTAACCTTTAAAGTATTTACAAATCTGTATTTGATAAAGCAAGCAAAACAGACAACTGAATTTCCAAGAGATGGTTTATTTTGGTGAACAGCTGGGAAGAGAGAATGAAACATCATTTTTCAGAGACCAGGAGATAGCAACCCTGAGAAAGCTTGGAAATCAGTGTTGTTGCTTCAGAAGTCTCAGAAGACACTCAGAGCAGCCCAGAAATTCTTAACAAACAGACATCACTCCTACCCATTTCAACATCTATGAAAAAAGCACTGTTCTTTAACACAAAATTACCATCAATACATAAAGGGAAAGTGAGCAAATAAGTAAAAATACTTTTTAGGAGTGCATTTTAAAACAAGAAGGTACTCTTAATTCTGTAATATAAAAAGATCAAGACCAAACCTGCAAAACCCACATATCTAAACTCACATTTAAGTATCTACCTTAGCAACTGATTTCCAGCCACAGCTCCACTGATTTCAGTGGGAACTTACCACTTCTAAAAATGTTAGACCATCTGGTAGACATCTTATAAAATGAGAACAACAGTATCTTGATAGATTCAGTAACTGTACTTGCATGTGAAAGTTTTAAAGTTCTGCTCTGCAAGTGGATTTTGTAGCTCTGCCAGCTCCGAGCTGCCCTAGATATACTCCTGCTAGTACCACTATAGCATGTCCAATGCCAAGAGCATTTACAGCACACAGAGACATCAGTATAGACACATTAATAGACTTTTCTCTGACAAAGGTGCACTTATATGTACTCAGATGAGAACAGGGATAAACTGGTGGACAATTCCAAAGCTGTAGTAACAACTCTACTTTGCGGGCCTGGTTTTGCACTCCTCCTTAACTCCTGGTTGTCACTTCAGAAGGCAACAGCTTGTGGTTAGATGTACAAATGAGAGATTGATTCATTTTTGCTGCCAGGGTCAACTTGTAGTCATAGCAACAGGCATAACAGGATGAAGAACAGAACGGTTCATAACAGGATCAAGAAACAGGACTGTTTATTAGTCCAAGAATGGGAAATACTGTCACTGATTTGATTTTTGCCTCAAGAAACTTTCTTAAGTGTTTTGAGAAAGCAATATAAAAAGAGAAAAGTTATGGGAAAGCAAAAACAGTTGAGTTCAAAGCCAAGTGTAAAAGGACCAAAATACTAAAGTATAAAGTTTTAGAACTTTAAGTATAAATATTAAAAATTTGTTAATGTGTTTCAAATACTGGTAGCAAAGAAAGAGGGACTTCTAATTCTCTATATTCTCTTATAATTCTGGTAGAAGTTGCCTTCAGAGTTTATTTCCCCAATCCCCAACTACTCCCCAGAAAAGCTACCTTCATAACAGATTACCATATAGCAGCAAATCGGGGGGGGGGGGGGGGCGGAGGGGAGAGAGACTGAGCATTCTCTCAGTTTGTCTTGTAAACATAGAAAGTTGTTTAACCCATATCTAAAATATGGCATAATGCCCAACCATATATTTCCAAAAAAATGAAATTAGGATTTGTGGTTTTAGATAGTCTTGTAAAATACGAGCAGTTTACATGAACTGAGTCATTAGAAAAAGCCATTTTTTCCCATTAACAGTCATGAGCATTAAACAGTTATATTTTTAGATACTCTGTATGTGTTGATATATTTCTGAAAGACTGCCTTAAAAAATGTATCCATCATATTCAAAACGCTGCATCAGGAATCTAGCTAATTGCAAATTATAAATATAGACCAGAATAGCTTGCCTTTTTGTATTAGCAACCATGTACATAAAATACTGTAAACAAATACTTACTGTACCATGGGAAATTGTAAGAAAACCGTTTTTAACTGAGCACTTCCTTTTCTGCCACACTTTTCTGATTCTGGTTCAAAGGGGGGGGAAAAAGAAAAGAAGTAGTGACTCAGTTTTTAATATATTTAGTATTACATTGCTTCAGCAGTTAGGACCTAATTTTTTTTCAGTAGAATCCAGCAGTACTTACCCATCACTTTTCTTGTACAGACTACCGTTTCGTTCAGTGCCATGTTCCTTGTTTCCCTGAGGCTGATGTAAACTGTAAGCTGTACTCTGACGAATCTGAGAATCCTGAAGTATACAGAACAGCAATTTGTAATGCATTCCACACCTTCAACCAAATATCCCCTCTATTAATGAGTTTCAGAGCCTTTCCTTCCTGCTCTAATCCTATAGGGCAAATGAAGCACATTTTTCCTCCTGAGACAGAATAAGATCCATTTCTTTTTTAAAAGGGCACAAAACCCATTTGAGAAGTAGCCATTATCAACACCTGCCAAAATCCTCTTCCTTTTATTTTGCTTTACTATTGGCTTTAATATATGGGGTTTTAACCCCAAAATTAATTGAGCAGAGGGCTTTCCAACTCATGCAAACATTGCAGGGTACAAACACTAAAGATTATATTACCTGCAACTCCTAGTGCACCCTTTCATTGTTAAAAAAAAGCATACATATGAAGAAGTGGTTTTCTTTGTGGAAACTCAGTCAAGTTATTGTCCAAAAAGCAGAAGAGACCTCCTGGAATCATAATTCAGGAGGCATACAGGAAGATTGAAAAGTTATTTCCATAAGAAGAATAATTTAAACCAAAGTATCTTGAACGAAACACAATCCTGGGACACGAAGTGACAATGATTAATCAAACCCTTCTCACTGCTCTCAGAGCTACTCAGAAGCAGGACTCACTGCTGCAAGAGTCCAGCTTCTCAAAAAAATAAGAACCTGATAATAAGGAATTTGATGTGCCATGCTATATTAGCAGTAGTTACGTGATGGGATGGACTTTTCAATATATACAGTAACAGCAACTAGTACGTACAATATTTACTGTTTTCTTTTGTACTGTCTTTGCTCTATGGACATAATATACCTCTGCTATATATGGCAGATAATACAAATATAGTGAGGAAAAGACCACAAATAAAGCAGCTCACTTAAAATGACTAGCTGAGCTATTCTAAGTAAAAACTTTAAAACTTTTGCTAAAATGATGAGATAGTGTGTCTCAGGTATACTAGGAGTATGATCACAAGATATATAGTTTTGGGTTTTCAGAGTGTATGCATGATAAAATAAAATATACAGTGATCTAAAAAGTATGAATTAAGGAGATATTTTCTCTCTAATTGCAGTTAGCTTCATACACTTTTCTAGCCTAAGTGTAAGATACCTCTGGATATAAGCAGAGGAAAAAGACCAACTAAAACCAAGAACATGCTTGGACTGTGATTTCTCCCCAGAGAATGCCAGCTCAGATGGAATGCTGCTCCTTCACAAGCTCCAGCAGCACATTCTGCTACCAAAGCTACTAGTTCAGCCAAAGCTTTTCAGGATCCTCAACAGCATTGGCAACACACGGCAGGTCCGAAATATGATGGTAGGGACAGAGCTTCTACCTACACCCCTTTTCAGTGCACTCAGGACTCCACACCTCCAGGCTGCAGGATTTCAGGCTCATCCTGAATACGGTGCTGGAGCTCGGTGGTCCTGAGAACCATGAGCTGAGGTCAAGGCAGGCTGCAGCACTCCTTGGTGCTCCTTTTCAGCAGAAGCAACCTGTGGCCACTTCCCCGTCTCTGAGCTAGCTGATATGGGTTCCTAGATCACTATCTACAACATTCATCTGCCACTTTTAAAGGCACTACAAAACCACCACTTAAATGTCCATGCCTGACAAAGCATCCCTTCAGATTTAAACCAGTCTGTTTATCATTCCTCTCCAGCCCGTTAATTATTATTTGGTTTCGCACTCTGGTTGCCCAACATAAAAACAGAACGACATTTTAAAAGAATTCTCAGCACTCATTAAGAACCGCTGCACACATATATTTACTGACTTCTGAAGAAAATCTGATTTGACACTGCCTATTGTGTCCTTGATCTCTGCCTCCAATTAGTCAGTAAAGAAACTCCATTCCCAAGAAGATTAGCAGTCTTACAGGAAATTAATTTCAGTTCTCCACATCTTCAACTATGTAAAGATTTCAGATGACCTCCAACACCTGCCTATAGCACTATTCCCATTACTTGAGACTGTGCTGCTACTTTTTGTGCATTATTTTCTGCTGCATTTCAGCTACCTCCCTTCAGCTGTTGTTTACACTCAGCTGCTGTGTTTGGCCAAACTGGCAAGCCAGTAACACAAGCTTCCTGACTTGCTTCAACCAGAGAGGAAGCTGCTGTAGCTGACGTGTATTTCCACACATTCATTACTATGGACAGTATCTTTAAAAAATTTAATACTACTACATGGGTCAGGCCATGTCCCAGTCAATAGTGCCCAACATGACTGTCAGATGATGGCTCTCCACAGCTCTCTGACAACCAAGTTCATGATTTTGATCTAGCTCCTAACAGACAGGATGCCATACTACAATTAACATCCTTCCAGGCAATAGCAGCATGCCTTTCCCACATGCAGGCTCCCCAAAGGATCTCCCCTTATTTCTGGTTTGCATATTGCACATAACAGGTGTACGAATCTTAGATAACAGGGTCAGACCCAAAGGCCTTATGTGAGGAGCAGGAACAATGTACACTAGTTATGGGAGGAAACAGATCCCTGCAGGATATAAGGACATGCCTAGCACAGCATATTGTCATCTTAAATATCTCTTGAACATAACAAGATCAGAACAGACTGAAGTACACAAGCCTAAGAAACTGAGCTTTGTCCCCTTTATCAGCTTTGAAATCCAGATAGGTGTACAAAAAAAAAAAAAAAAAAAAAAAGTGAGTCATTTCATTGCAGCATGTTTATAGTGAATCACTTCATGGACCATAAAGAGGTTTTGAAATTATTTCTTCCAAGGTCTTATAAAGACCAACTGACTTCTAAATCAAGCTGAATAGCATAGCTAAAAATGAAAGAAATGTAAACACTATTCTGCAAAGATGGTCTGTGACTACTGGTAAGAGAGATTTAAAAAACATACTTGTCAGCTCCACTATTTGAACACAACAGAACTTTCCATACAAGGTACTTTAACTTATACACAGAAAATTTTGGCTAGCCATTCCACAGCTCCCCTGGAGCAGAATTTTAGACTGTCCGGATCACTCCTGGTCGCAAAGCAGCCAAAAAGCTCTTACAGCTCTCCAAGAGCCTGAGCTCCTCTTGCATTTGCAGGATCACTGCCAAGAGGATGTTTCAGAGATCCATTCCTTATCTATTACAGCCCCACAGAGCCTCCAACAATGTATCTGCCAGTACTCCTGCAGGCAGCCTCTCCTATAGCACAGCGACTGTAATTTTTGTCAAGAAACACAACATTTATCCTATTTTGCAGTGGCCTAAATAGATCAGGAGTTCTATCAAACATGTGGAATAAGCAGAAGCAAACCTAAACACTACAGTAAGGCTACTTTCAGAAACAACATGGGAAAGAGAGAAATTATAGCAATATGGCTCTAAGGTTGACCCAGAAATTTGTAGGAGCTCTACAGTTTGAAAAATTAAAATACAGTTTAAAAAATTAAAAATTACAGAGGTGTACACACAACGATGCAACTTCTTTTTGAAACA
This sequence comes from Tyto alba, assembly GCF_018691265.1. Classification (NCBI taxonomy): domain Eukaryota; kingdom Metazoa; phylum Chordata; class Aves; order Strigiformes; family Tytonidae; genus Tyto; species Tyto alba. The sequence goes on along the minus strand of NW_024881316.1, from coordinate 33,917,291 downwards.
ATACAAACCAGGTTTGAGGAAGCTCTGTGCAAGAGCAAACTATGTATACAGGCACAACAAAAAAGGTTGGCTATAAGTTTCTGTGGTTTTTTGTTTGTTTTTCTTAAAAACACAACAGAAACAATATTTGTCAACATTCTATTGTTTTATACATGAAGTTCATTTTCATTAAAAAAAAAACCATATATGTTTAAAATCTTGCAAGAACATCAAATCAAGCAACTGGATTTAATTCCCAAAAGAGAGTGAAAAGGATATCACCAATTTGTCTTACAGAAATTTTCTTTCCAAGAACAATCTGATAACTTTTTTTTTTTTGGTAATACAACAAAAACAAGAAGAGAAAAAAAGAACCCGTCTTTTCATACCAACAGAAAAAAGCTCAGAGGGAAAAATCCAGTTTCTTGAAATCTGAATGGAAATCATGCCAACTATTTTCATTAAAACATAGTAACACTTACTCTCCTAGACTTCGGTCACAAAATGTAAATGCATTTCAGGAAAGAAAAAGAAATCAGTTATAGTAAAGGAAATAACAGTGCAACAACAATAATATTAGTGGGTTGTACAGTAAATTATACCAGGATTGTTTGGCATCCTACTGATTAATTGATGTTTTCAAAAACTTTTAAAATAATTATAGTACCTCTCATGCTCTGCAGGTAACTATATCTAATTTTGCAAAATTAATGCATGACTATAGTATAAACCACTTTTTACACTCATATTTTTAGATGCAGCAAAAACAGTACAAGTAATAAGTTTGTGTGTATTACTACATATTTCAGCCTGTGAAACGATGCGTGGTCACCACATCTTCTGTGTACATTTAATATCAGTATCACTGATAAACGGGTAAACTGAGAAGCAACATTCCCAGCAACCATGAAACCCAACCACTTCTATTATCTCTCGTGAACAAGGAACTGAGTAAAACAGGAAGCCTGATAATACACGCTAAACAGCAAATACTCCTTACTGAGAGTGGGCAATCAACGGTGAATCCAAAATAGCCACCATTTCCACTAGTAGTTCATTCCACAGAGCTCAAATTTGGAAGTTTTCAGCAAATGCACCCTCCCCCCAGTGAGTCCTAAACACCAGGCAGCACCTAAGAAAGTACCTGCAAACTGTATGGGACTTTGTACACAATGGTCATTATCACAGACTTCACATGGTAAGGAACAGCACCTCAAAGTGAAGAGTGTTGAAGACTGTTCAAATGCCTATCAGCTTGTCAGAGAATAACAGAATGGTTTGGGTTGGAAGGAACCTTGAGAGATCATCTAGACCTACCCCCCTGCCACAGGCAGGGGCATCTTTCACTAAATTAGGTTGTTCAACAGCCATCATCCGGCCACCAGTAAGAGCTAGGAGTCACCATAACCTTTATGGGAAGATGAAAGCAAGACCACAAAAAGATCAAGGAAGTCTGAGCTCTACAGACTAAACTATTTCATTGTGATCCCTCTCAGAAAGAGAATCTGAAAAGGGAGGAAGGGGTTCATTCATCACTTACTCATGGCCCAGCAGCCACACAAAGGAAGCTGACTGGCATTTATTTATATGAAAAAGAAGCACTAGCAATCTGAAACAATAGTAGACCCAATATTTAGGATTAAATTATACAAAAGATTCTTGCTTCTAGATCAGAGTTTGCCAAATAATAATTGCTTCCAGATCAGAGTTTGCCAAATAATAGTCTGGAATTCTTTAAATGTAACAGCAATCATAACCGAAATTCAAAAAATACTTTTTTGTTAGATTGGCGAACTGGCCCAGCTCTTGCATGTTTGGAAACTGGCATCTTGCAGCAGAGTAGCAAACTTAATTGTCATTTTTGCAGATGGTGATGAGAGGTGTTTTGGGATTTGAAATTCAGTTTTACAAAATCTTTATACAGTTTGGAATATTATTGTGAGATAAGATTGTACTGACGGGGTCTCCTTTATACTGCCAAAGTTCTTCCATTCTCAGCTTAAGCAACATAGATACCATTGTCTATTAGTTCACAGACAGTGCACCATCTTAAGTATTTTACAATATTGGTAAAAAAAAATAATTATTTTGCAATAAGTCTTATATTTTTAGTGGGAATTCATTAAAAAAAACCCCACACCTTTATCAGAAACATTCAGTATCAGCATCAAAACAAAGATAAATAAACAAAAGAGATTAGATGACTGATAAAAGTTAAAATATCTTTATTTCAAATACTAACATTACATTAGAAGTAATTAAAATAGGTATTCCAAAGATAAGCCACCTCATATGCTCACCTCTTTCTGATCAACCTGGAGTGCTGATTTTAAAATATCTCTAAGCTGTGTTAATTGCCTTCTTTCCTCATCTTGTGCTTGTTTAATCTTGAACAAAGAAAAACAGAAGTTAAAAATAACATTACTGTTTCTTTTCAATCCAATTCTTCCAAGCTTGCTGCTTAATTGGTTCATTTTTCTGAGAAATATTCAGCAAGAATGAAAACACAAAAAAAAAAGATAATGCAATCAGTTTATTTTCCTGTATATCTTCAGAAAACTTGATAGCAGCTAGGATGTTGATGGGTTAAGACTTTGATATTGCCTCACACTGTTCCTGCTTCCTTGTGTTCAATTTCAAACCATATGTTAGTTTCCACTGAGTCAGTAAACATTTTCGAGCAGAGGCTGTTTTCCTAACATTTTACACAGTGGGGTCCTGAACTGAAACTAAGACTTCTGAATATGATATTAAAACAAAATTTTACTCAAAAACCTACTCAAAACCTTAAAATGCTCACTATTGAAACAGTCACCCAATGTGAATTAAAATGATCACAGTACTGCTGGAAAAAGCTAAGTTTACAACACAAATGTGAAAGGTTGCTACTCACTGTATAAAGATCTGTCGAGAGTGTCTCAATTGAAGGCTTAAGACTTTCAACTGCTTTTAAACCATCCTGAAAGAAACTTAAAAAAAGAAAAAAAAAAAAAGCAAGCTGTTATTAAAATTTACTTTGTATTTTCTGTTTAAAAAGTTGCCAAAGGAAGATGTGCATATTATTATGCCATGCCATAAACTTCAAAATATTAAACATTTTTTAATGCATCTTTGACTGATCCACCTCTTCATTTCCATCATAGCTTATCCAAACATGCAAAATCCCCAGTTAGATTCAGAACTGCCACAATCCACTGCCACATAAGTTTTCCTTATTCTCACCTCAAAGAAAGGTTCTCATCCCACTTTTTGAAGGCCTAGAACAAGCAAGATTCACTTGTAGAACAGCAAAAGCTCTAGTAGATATAAAATAATTGTGATTTCTTGGAGCCAAATAATTTCACGTCTGATGCAATCTTCCTACTGAAGGAAAACCCCTTTGTTTCCCAAGCATTAATTATGGTCTATGTGCAAACTGAGTGTGTTACATCTCAATGTATCATATGTATTTCTGTACTGGCACAGTAATGTTATCTAGGCCAAGTATTCTCTCTCTTAAAAAAAACAAAAAAACAAAAAAACAAAAAAAAAACCAAAAAAAAACCCCACAAACAACAACAACAACAACAACGTGAGATTTAAAAAGTAACTTTTAAGAAACCACAATTACACGTACATTTGATTAGAAATTGCTGTACCATTTGCAACCAAGTCTTTTCACTCTGGGAAGCAGTCATGAAAGTGACAATAAGGCACAGCATTTCTGTTGTTGAAATTTTAGTAAATGGACAGAGCAGGTGAATGACGTACTACAAGTGAAACTCATTTTTAAAAGCAACATTGCTATAAAGGGAAACACCTACAGGGATGCAGACTGGTCTTTTAAGATGAAAATTTACTGACCTGAACAGGTTAACAGCAGCTCTTCCAAGTTTATAGCTATGACTTTATTGCTATATTATTGATCTGTAAGACTACCATAAAAAAGTACATCATTCTAATAAGACCTTTGTGTTATATTAGAGTCCTCCAATTAATTAGAAAAAGAGTGATTTTTCAATAGTTTTATCTCACTGCTTATGCTTTTTTTTTTTTAAGCACAGAATTAATTTAGATCATTGCTAGATACACTCAAAGAAACCTGTCAAAACTAATGGACCAGTAACAGACCAAACTAATAGCTCTGTTTCAAGAGTAATTTAATGAAATATGCCAAATTATTATGCAGCGCTCCTTCAGAATAGACAATTATATTCTATGGGAGTAGCTCAACCTCATTATATGTTTCAGAATACAGTAACAAAATCAATGAATAACCTATGACAAAAGCAATTTATCAAAAGACATCAGCGAGAACAATTGAAACGGATTCATTTTCAAAAAAATCTAGAAAAACGTTATGATGTTGTCTAAAGTTTAAAACAAAACATCGGTCCAGTTATGGTGCAGATATAAAGAAAACTAAAACATACTTGCATTGAGCATGGAAATACTTGATCAAGTTCTGAAGTAAGTCCACTCCTTTTTTAATCTTGATTTCATTGACTTTCAGCAGGTACTGTTAAAAAAGTAATTCACAAAAGAAATCAACTATTACTGCTACAGTATTTTTTAACGCTATTTTCAGTTATATTTCAACAAGCTTTAACAGTTGCAGATTTAGAAGACCTGAAAGAGAATGCATCAGACGATGGCTTCAAGGGTTAATCACACAAAAGTAATCGTTGTCACTGCTGATTTTTGACACCCTGTGGGGATAACTTCACTATGATTATTTCAAACATCCTTCGTGGCTCCTAGTGGAAGCCTGTGTTAAAGGAAGCATTAAAGGGTCTGTGTAGTAAATTTAGGAAGCCATTCTTAAATCTAGCAGCCCACCTAGGCATCTCTCACTAGTTGTTAAATTCATTGTTAAATAGATGTCATTAAGGAAGGAAGGTTACTCAAAAAAGTGAGGTTTTATTTTAACCACTACCTTCTGATTAAATCTGCCTTCTGATTTTATTATTTTCTCTATCAATTACTTATACACAGTAATTACAGCAGTTTACAATTTAACAAGAGATTTTTAAAATTTACTGTCAAGCTTAAAAAAGTGTAATTAGTGGCCTTTTGTACCAGGCATAATCAAAGTCCATACTAAGTGACAGCTCCTCCCCTGTATGCCACAGCACAAAAGATGTCAGCCACGCAAGCAGAAGTAAGATTGACCAAATATTTACAGGAGTCCTTAACTGTCCATTAAATGACAACAATTTTTAATGCCTGCTTAGACAGTGACTTCCAAGCAAAGCAGTGAATGTCTTCTTAGCAATGCTCAAATGGATCTCGTTTTTCCCTACCCGCAGTACACCCTAATTGTTTTAAGCTCACCAAAATAAAGCAGTATCCATGTGCCAGCTTCCAATGTTGCAGCTTTTTACGCTGGTTCAGGTGAACAGATGATTAACCTAATTGTAGACATGTGCACTGGATAGCATTTAGAAGAATCACCTCTTCAGCTCCTGTTAATTTAAAATGGAGCTCTAGGCATCTGGTATTCGGTTTACTTTCACAATTTATAGAGAACTAACCTGTACTTATGATACAACTTCAATAAGTCACACTTCTGATTCACTAGCAAAACCGACACAAATTCCCCGTTTATGACTATTCAGAGGTAACAGAGCATAAACTTCTTCAAAACTTTCAAAAATCATAAGAAATACAGGATATGCTTCAGCTATTCCACATTTAAGGTAACTTGATTCAATTTCACAGACTTCACCCTGCATTTTATTATCACTACAGCTGACTAAAGTGAACTCCTCCTTACTGTGACACAGGAAGAGACAAGCATCTGTTCCTGCTTGTTTCTTAGGAAGGATACAGATGGGCAATTAGCTGGCAACATACATATGTTTACTGGGTACTCAAATCCCTTCATCAGTTTTGAATACTTTAGTCTGACTCCTTACAGGAACGTGAAGCTTTTCTATTAACTACCAGTGCATACAGTCACTAAAAGTGGCATTCAGGACAAGTGGTTTAAGGCTATGTTGGCATGTAAGTCAAATTAGCTCTAATCATCATAGTAAAAACAGAAGAAACATTCATGGTATATTTTTAGTTAATGCATAAAAGTACAGACACAGCAACTTGAATTCCTAACCATGGAACATGACATGCCCTTAAACAAATTGAATCAAAAATACTCACATTAGATTTAACATACTGCAAAATCACAAATATTACAAAGTAGAAATGTTCTAAAACATCTTGAAAGAGAACTGGATTCCATCCTTAGCACTTTTTTTTTCCAGCACCAGCCCAACAGTGTGCTAGACTGGAGTCTCTCCTCATAATAATGCAACAGCTGTCCGCATAGGGAACAATTCAGAGAATGATCTAGGGCTTAATATAACTTACAGTGAAGTAGTAGTGTAAAGGCTTATTTATTATCTCTTAGCATTTAATTGAGCTTTGCATTATTTATTTATTCTACAATTTACTCTTAAGTGAACTTAGAAAAGATCTAAATTCCCTGCAAAGTCAGCACATCAGGTTAAAAAGTGTTTAGCAAATGGAGTCCACTAATCACTTGGCATTTCCCTTTAACATCACAGTTGCCCTTAAACAACTGTGGTTTCCAAAATTTTCCTAAAAATATTGGCAGAACAATGTGAATTTCACACTGAATCTTACCTCACACATCTGTAACTGGAAGAACCTTCTTTCTTTCTCCATCTCTTCCGCAATTTCAGCTCCACTTATTTCTGTACGGATCATCCCATGTAGCTTAGCATGCTCTTTTTTCTCCTTCTCTATTTTTGTACTATAAGGCAAAGAATCAGTCAATGAAGTGAGAAATCCACAGCCTCTCAGGAAATCTGATTATTCACAAAGTCTACTGACAGATGCAGAGCCAAACTCTTGTAGACTTACTTCCAGATGACATTTCATTTGAAATTTGACAATGACTAAAGATCAGCAATGACATACAGTAGCTGAAATCTAATTCAATCATCTGTTAAAATAATGTCCTGGCAGATATTCCAAAAGAAGATACTAAATGAGGGGAAGTTACTAAGTTGTTCTATTGAAGCAAAAAAAAATCCAGAGACAAAATAATGAATTTTAATTGAAAACGCAGGGGGATGTTTCATCCCAACTGACCAAACAGTGGTTAACAGAGTTCAATTATGTCACCAGATTTATTGAGCCTTGCCTGTCATCAAGTCATCTTCTATATATACACGGTTTCCTAAGCCAAAATCACAGTTGCCATCTCTACTTGCTACTGAGCCAGTTGGCACTGGGAATGCCGGCCAGCCAGCCGGCTGTGTTGCAGACTTTAAAGTCTGCTAGACCAGCTGTCCTAATTCCCTAAAAGTTTCCGTGAACATTTTCCAAGAGCTCTGAATAAAACAGGTTCTCCTGCAGAATATAAATGAATAACCAATGCCTGCCATACAGCATAACTCCCCTACACTTGTGCATTTGTTACAGCTATTATCTATATTATTCCTAAAGGCAGTAGCATAATTATACTATCCAGTTTGACAGGCCTGATATAAAAAAAAGATATTCATAAAATAAGATATTCATAAAATACATGACAGTGTTTACTTTTTGGAGAAAGACTTTTAGTTTGCCACTTGTACTGTTTAGAAGCTGAAAATTCTGGAAAGATCTTCCTGAGGAAATGCTATACTGATTTTGAACAAGAGGAAGCATTATACAGGAATACAGGAAGCAGATGAAAGGAACAAATAACACACACACTGTCGTACCTTCTCTTAGGCAGTCAAGTGTTTCTCGGCTCTCTCTCTGAAAAGATGACATGTCTCAAGTACTCTCTTAACCTGATGTTAAGATTACCCTAACAGCATATGGGAAAATGTCCTAGATGGTCTAAGGACTTCCAGTCAACAATATATTCTGTACTTACACTTCTCAAGAATGAGGAGCTGCCTCCTCTTACACCTCAAGCAGCAAGGGAAAACTAGAATTAATCCCATTAATCCCATCCTGGAACATTCCCACAGGGAAGCATTTTGAACAGCAATTTAAAAAGCCCCACTGTGCTCTCGGCAGTGGCAGGCACGGCAGGGCCAGCCCCGTGCAGGATTCCAGCAGCCAGCACAGCCAGCCAGCGCTGCGCTCCTCCTCAGCCCATCGCCTCCTGCCAGAGGCAGACATGCAGAGGGAACTCCTCTCCTTTGACATCAAAATTCTGAAAACCTTCACTCACCTGAATAAAAACTAGACTCCAGAATGTTGTTTTTATCAGAAGGAAGTCTGTACTCTTACTCACTTACTGCAAATTAGTTATTTTGTAGCCACAGAAGAGTCCAAATACAAAAATTAACCAGATATCAAACATGAATAAGAAATATAAACCATTACAAAAAGATTCACAGAAAATGACAAATATGCAGCTCCTTTCTAGCCCACCCTCTATGAGAGTACACATTATATCATACTTGATAGTTTTAAAAGTCAAACCTCAGAGCAAAGATCCAGGATGGTTTTAGTTCTCTCGATTTCCACATTAATCTAAACATTCATGAGGCCAGAGAATTCACTGAAATGTGAGTCAATTCTAATAACTATCAGTTGTTACTGTATTGTATTTTCATTGTTTACAGAGAACAATACACAAACATAAGATGACATAACCAAGAGCTTATTAAATGCCATAAGGTGTCTCTAAATGCTAGTTAAACCAAAAGACAATAAATACTGCCTAAGAGTCAAACATTATGCACAATACTACAGCATACATCATTTTAAGAAATTTAATTCCCGTTAAAGGAAGATCTAGATTTTGGTGAGAGTCCTTTCTACTCTTTAAAGGATAAATCATACTCCACAGGCAAAAAGGTAGTTAAACCAGGACTAAACCATACCAACATCTATCAAGTAATTCAGAGAAATAAGACATCCTTGAAGCCATCTGCTGGAGCTTCAGGCACTTCAGAGATGCTTTACAAAAAAAACCAAAGCATCTCTCCATGACAAGTACCAGAGATACATGGTGGTGCATTACACGTTTGCATTTCCTTATTATTTATGCTTTCAGTCTCTAACTACATTCTCAGTTTTGCAATCCAGAATTTAACCTGCTGTTTTGCTACAGTAATATGCTACCTCCTATCTGACTGACACAACAGGGCACTTTGTTTCTAGGGAAACAAAGAAACCACATACAGCAGTGTTGCGCGCAGATCTTCTGAGTCCTAAACGTTGGCTGTTGGCTGTGTTTTCTATCCAAATGCAAGGGTCAATTCAGCTTCAAGTATCACTCTACTGTGACATTAACCAAATCCTTCTGGCAAAGACAGCTCTATGATGTACTACTGTGGGATTTCCAAATATTGCAGGGTATTTCCAGACAGATCAATTAAGGAAAATTAATAAGAAAATGGGGAAAACTCTAGAAAAATCCTCTAGAGGCAATAAAAAGGAAGCAAATGTTTTGTAAAGCTGCTTTTTTTGAAGCTCATGCAGCACATATCACATACATAGACTTTGCTGACTAAGATTAAAATCTGAGCACACTCCAGTCCATTTACAACACAGCTGCACATGACTAATATACAGTGAGCTCAGATTTGTGTAACAGACAAAGCTGAAATACAGGATGAAGAATTGCAACAGAAAAGTCAATCAGATACAAAATAAATGATCGTGCTTATTCAGTTTCCACTGTTACTATTTTTTACAACTCCAATTTGAAAAGAAACTGGTTTTCAATATAAATTTTAATTTGTATTTCAAAGAAATCAATTCTGTCATAAAGATCATGGTAAAAATAAGCATCAAAGCAGGCACTTTTATTTTTTTAAACTTTAAAAAGGACAGGACCTATTTTACTGTTTAACACGTCATAGACTGGTACTTATTTTCAGCCAGTGAATAAGGGTAAACAACTAAAACATCCTGTGTACATGCAGCAGTAGTGAACGGGTTGGCTGGACAGCAGCTCTGTCTTTTGTCCTCTCCTTCCCCATACAGCAGCCAGGCTGAGTCTGGGTATGTACATGAGAAGGTGCAGAGACTGGGAATACCACCTGGGAGGCACAGACTTGAATGGGAAGCATTCAGGAAAGCGAAGTGCTTCCAAAGGCTATTTTGTTTCACAAAATAATATTATACATTTTCATTTCAAATATCCTTTCTTTGTCTAGTCTTCCTTTTCAGCCTGACTTTCCAACTTCAGCTCTGTCACCCTAGCCTTTCAGTAAAAGAATCTCCACCTTATTTTATCCTACTGTCTGTCAAGGCTGACAGTAAACCGTGACTCACTCTCTTATCATCCAAGTCCTGAATGGAGAAGTCATCTTTTCCCTTTGGAAATGCTGGAAAGCTTTTCCCTTTCACTCATCCTTCACTGTAGGATGAGGGAGAAGAGGGCAGAATAAGCAAAACATGTACAGATCATTCCAGTATTTCATTAATAATAGTATCTGCAAAATCACCGAAAGCTTTTTCACATTTAATTTGCAGGTAATCTATTTCAAAAGCCTTTGACACTGTTTCTCACAGAATTCCCCTGGAGAAACTGCTCCTCATGGCTTGGACAGGCATACTCTTTACTGGGGTAAAAAACTGGCTGGATGGCCAGGCTCAAAGAGTTGTGGTGAATGGAGTTATTTCCAGTTGGCCAGTCACAAGTGGTGTTCCCTAGGGCTCAGTACTGGGGACAGTTCTATTTAATATCTTTATCAGTGATCCGGATGAGGGGATTGAGTGCACCCTCAGTAAGTTTGCAGACAACACCAAGTTGGGTGGGAATGTTGATCTGCCTGAGGGTAGGAAGGCTCTATGGAGGGATCTGGACAGGCTGGATCGATGGGCCGAGGCCAATTGTATGAGGGCTGAGTGCTGGGTCCTGCACTTGGGTCACAACAACCCCATGCAACCCAAGCTACAGGCTTGGGGAAGAGTGGCTGGAAAGTTGCCCAGCAGAAAAGGACCTGGGGGGCTGGTCAACAACCAGCTGAATATGAGCCGGCAGTGTGCCCAGGTGGCCAAGAAGGCCAAAAGCATCCTGGCTTGTATCGGAAATAGCATGTCCATCAGGACTAGGAAAGTGATTTTCCCCGTGTACTCAGCACTGGTGAGGCCACACCTCAAATACTGTGTTCAGTTTTGGGCCCCTCACTGCAAGAAAGACACTGAGGTGCTGGAGCGCATCCATAGAAGGGCAGCAAAGCTGGTGAAGGGTCTAGAGCACAAGTCTTATGAGCAGAGGTGATGGAACTGGGATTGTTTAGCCTGGAGAAAAGGAGGCTGAGGGGAGACCTTACTGCTCTCTACATCTACCTGCAAGGAGGTTGTAGTGAGGTGGGTGTTATTCTATTTTCCCAGGTAGCAAGCCATAGGACAAGAGGAAATGGCCTCAAGTTGTGCCAGGTGAGGTTTAGATTGGATACTGGAAAAAATTTCTTCACCGAAAGTGTTGTCAAGCATTGGAACAGGCTGCCCAGGAAAGTGGTCGAGTCACCATCCCTGGAGGTGTTTAGAAGATGTGTAGATGTGGCGCTTAGGGACATGATTTAGTGGTGGACTTGGCACTTAGGTTAATGGTTAGACCTGATCTTAATGGTCTTTTCCAACCTAAATGATTATATTATTTTATTCTATGATTCTATATTAAAGCTACCTTCTTTAGCACTTTCATTCTATGCCACTATGTTCAAGACGTGGTCTGTCTACTTTGTCTTACGTACATGCTTTAAAAGGAAATGTGGAAGAAACACCTACAATCTATGAATATCAATGATCTACTGAGTCAAGTTAGTAATCTGAAGAAGTAATTTGATAAAAGCTTGCAGAATTATCAGAGAAGTTTTTAAAATGTTTAAAAATACAAGTTTACCAAATTGGAAACATCATCAGTTAATCAAATAGCTATGCAGACATCTTTACAGAAGACTATAATAAGAATTTGTTCATTCTTCCAGTCACTTCAAATGGTTCAGAAACGACTCATTAACGATAGAGTTATATCTAGACATGAGAGGTTGTGTTTCTGCACAGTAACGTAATGTACCTCAGCCTACTGCCTTGATCTAATACTCCCATAAGCACATGCAAACAACTTGTTCTCTTCACTCAGTTGTGCATAACAGACCTCATGCCTAGCTTTTAAAAGGAGAATGGCAAAGGGGGAGAGGGAGCCAGCCTTCCCAGGAAAAGCTTGTTAGTTTTCATTAAGCATTTATGTTTCCCAGTGTTAGCACAACACTTATTAGCAGAGGACTTCTGAATATAATACGTATTACAGGCCTAAAAAGAAGACACCTTTATTTAAAAAATTAACATTTCTTTCTTTTCAGGAAAGACAGGTTTATGTTTGGAATACAGACACTACTATTCAGCTAAAAGATGAGTAAATAATATGCTTCAGTAAATTTATGCTTCTATTTCCTGTGCAAAATTGATACAATGTCTTTACCTCAAAATCTACCACAACAGGACAGATTAGGCTGAAGAATGTGGATGAAATCTGGCTCACTGCCTTGTTGAACACGGTCTGCCTGCTGGGAGAATGAGCAGTTTTTATGACATGTGTACTCCTTCCCCATATGCTCCCCTGGCGTGTCTGCCATTAGTGTTTAAGTACATGGGGGAAAGCAACTGCCTCATAACAAAAAGAGCCCAGTCTGCACCAATTCTACCAAAAGAACACAAACAGACTGGTCCTGCTGCGGTACTGTAGTTGCAGGCATCATCGCCCAGCTCTTATATGGGAAGCAAAGAGTGTAACTGAGGTCCTAAGAGAAATGCACTGCTTTTAACTACTTTAAAGCTTTAAAAACATTTTTAAATCTTTATGGCTTCAACTGAAGCATGTTAATGACTGATGGTGAGAAAAGATTAATTATTCATGAATGTCACCTCAGGACATTCCCAATTTTTAATTGAAGTAGGCAGGCATAAAGCTATGGGTTACTTGCTCCTCTTACTCCCTTATTTGAGAACAGTCCCAAGGTATAAAGGAAAACGGATCCGGCCTCCCTCAGTTACTTCTGCTAAGGTGATCTTCAGGAAAATACTCTGAGAAGTTAGGTAGCTACAGGACAAAGAAATTGCATAATAATCAACATTGAGGAATGGTTATCCAAGAGCGTAAGAATAGATCTTAACATTACTCTTCCAAATAACACTAGATATATAATAATTTTTAAACACACTTAATTACATACGGAGCTTGAAGTAGCAGCTCAGAAACTGTTATGAAGAAAAGCAAAACAAATGCCATTTTTTAATTAACTGAATTTCTTTTCAAATAGATCACACTGGGTATATTAGCACCTGATATGTCATCACAAAGGTGCAAGTAAGAGAGATGAGATACTGAGGAAAATAAACTCAAATTTTTCCTTATGAAGACAGCCTATTGAGACAGAAATCAGGATGAAGACACTGTCACTTCTCCACAGACTACAAAAATACCACTTTGCTATCTGGCACTTAGCTTCACAGGTCTGTACTTGTGACTAGGAAAAGCAGATGAACAGTATGATTTTAAACATATGATACAGAGGGATATACAAAAAGCAGCCTAGCAGCCTTGAATTGTTTGTTAACCCAAAGGGGAAAAAAAAAAAAAAAAAAAAAAAAAAAGAAAGGAAAAAAACCAAAAAGAGATATTCACATATTTGAAGAAGAATCACTGGAAAAGATAGCTAACTAAGCATAAACCTAGGACTGGTTTTAGGCACAGTCCAAACAAGGAGTTATCTAAGGTAACAGACTGAAGAAGGCTGAGCAAGCCTCTGGCTATCAACATCTACACCCACCATCCCACTCTGGCAACTCAAGTAGTAGGTGACACTGAGGTTAGGTCTCCCAGTCCCTCTGTCCTTTTTGTTAGGCAGAGACTGTGAAGGTATTACAACAAAGAAATTCAATTAACGATTAAGAAGTCTTGAGATGACTCTGCATCTACCCACAGCTACCGATGTCCAAAATGCATAGCTATAAGGAAGTTCAGATCCATTTGGGACAGCCACAGAATTGAAACAGTTACTATCTCAAGAAACCTCAATGGCACACATAATAGCAACCCAGAAAAACCTCAGTTTTCCTACGTCCAAAATGTAGTAGGCGATAAAGCTGACCTGAACAGATTCAAATTCAAATTAATATTCTCACCCTAGCTTCAAAATCCCATCATTAAACTTCCCACCTCTGATTTATAAAGACCAACATTCAATAATGACAGCTGGCAACATCTCAACTTATCTGGGAATCGATCTTATGCACAAGAGGGTCTGGCAAATCCCACAGTCCTACTGCAGGGGCAGGGATCTCAGAGAAGTTCCAGTTTGAATTTAACTCAACAGAACTATGGAAAATTGTCTGCTCCTCGGTAGAAGTAAGGTAGCTTGCACTGAAAAACAGTATTTCTTGACTGCCAAAATTAATTTAATCCATAAGTAATTTCTGCTGTTGTAAAACAACCACAAAAAAAAAAAAAAAGCACCCCCCTGTTTTAAAGAATTTTCCTGTACATAGAATTCCCAGGCTCACTATCCCAACACTAAAGATGATGATCCTTTGGTCTTGATCAAAGTGAAGGAGTCTAACAGGATAGACTAAGAGCTTTAAACTCTAGAATATTGATGTGCAGCTTTCATCTAACCACTTAAAAAAACTAGAGCACACAGCAATTCTACCAGTGCACCACCTAGAAATATCACAGAAAACAGTAATGGATCTGAAAGAACTTCCTGATGGATATGTGCTACCCTCCATTTTGCATGTTGAATAACCTGACACATAAATGGCTTAGAAATAAGCATTGTCAAGGAGGTGTGCCTCATTTGTTAAAAAAATCTTGCAGAAACTGGAGAGGTAACTTGGAAACAGGTATCTCTTTACAGTGAGAAAAGGAACCTCTTTCAGATCAAAACCAAAGCATCTTAAATCCAAAGCCAATAAGCAGACTTTCTAAAGGACTGTTGCTTAAAAGGAAAAAAAATAAAACTCATGATATCATACAAGCAACATTGAACTCAATCCCACAGACAGAAAATAAACACAATGTCAACATCACATTTTCTGTTCCCGAATGAAATAACATACACAACAATGTTTCCAGGTATCTACTGACCTTAAATTAAAATGAGAATCCCCAAATATACAGATTCAATTACATTTTCTGTGGGTGTTTTTACTTCTCAAGTACTTATCTAAGTTAAAAAAACAAATAAAAATATTTCTGCAATACTTGACTCTGAAACAGACCACCTGCTCTGACCAAACTGAGGATCAAAGTACAAATCTTCACATCACTGGAACATACTTGTCCCGGTGAATATTCTATCAGAAATTCTAAAAGCATGAGAGATCTCTGTTCAGTAGTAACAGTGTTCTTAGTACATGTCCCAGCACCAGGCAAATGTATTTTAAATTCTGCACATAAACTTTGTGGGATGTTACTATGAATAAGTTATACATAAGTAAACAAGCTTTCAGATTCAGCAATCAAGCACTGGTAGACAACAACAGCAGACTAAATTACATGACAGATATCAACTACTGCCATGGGCAATGATTAGAAATCTTAATTACTTCAACAGCCAATAACTGGCACAGGAACAAATGAGACTGTTCACTGGTATTAAGAACATGAAACACTGGAGCCATCACAATTTTCCAAGGATTCAGACTGTCAGACTGGAGGTTTATCTCAATATTTCTGAATGTCTTGTTATGAAAATCCAGCTATAGCTAGGATTTCAAAAACCAAAAGCTACTCAGGTCCTCCTCACAAACCAAGCCTAGAAAACTAATTAGACCATTCTAATTATTATTCACAAAAGGAATAATGAAATTTAGCTAACTTGCTAAACTTGTTGCTTTTGTGAGTAAACCACCTACAAGAATAATTTCTGAAGACTGTTTGCACATGACTTCAGGTGGGCCAACTCAGTGGACACCAGAGAATCATTATAACTTTGTGCAATTAAAAAAACATTTTAAAATGGTGCTAGATTCTCATCTAATCTAGGTGGCGGGGGTTCTGCAAGGTATTTATGTTAAACAGTGTCAACATCTGTGATTCTTCTGGATTTGTATCATCAGAAATGGTCTGATACATGCAGCGTTATCTCAGATCATCAAAAATGCTGGATGTGTGACATGAAACTTGATCGACAGTCACAATCCAAACAATACTGGAATAAGGAATAAAACCCTCTACGAAATTCTATTTCAGAGACTATCAGCTGTGATGATACAACTATCTGGGCTAACTCAGGAAACAACCATTCCTGATGAGGGCACTAAACCACTTAAAAATTTAAAAGTCACCAAAATTAATTATGTTTGATCTTAGGTACTTTGTTGACTCATTTGATTCATTCAGCTGGATATAAAATTCTTTCATTAAAACTGATTTTATAGCTGTTTATACTGTGCATTAGGTACCTTCAAGCAAGTGGTTTATAGTAAGTTGGGGCAGACACACAACATGAGACACAGTTGACAAGACTCAGGTGTTCATCCACTTCTAGTACACAACACACCACCTGAGAGCATCCAACCTTGACATTAAATGCAGAAAACATCCATATGTCTAAAAAAGCTGCACTAATTAAACGTGATTTACTAAGGTGCCAGGTACTGGCTCAATCTGGAATCATGTTTTGGAATGGTAGCAGGAAACATCCCCAACAGCCTTACCAGGTCATTGGCAAGTGCCAAAGGCTCATCATCAAATAAGGTCTTCCTAGAGACCTCAGTGCTGGGCACAATCTCATAAGATGTGCAAGAGCCAGAGACGTTACACAGTCATTACAAGGGTTTTAGGCTAACAAATTCAGAACTAAATCTTGACTTGCATACTCTTGATATTTTTTGTTAAGACATTTCAAAACATTCAGGCATTAAGTATGTAATTTCTTCTGTGCACTTCAACTAAAGAAATTTGCTAATTATAGTGAACTAGTCATTGATGAGGAGAATCAAAAAAACACCAGTAACAAATGTTTAAAAGGACTTCAAGTACAATTATGTTGCTGCACTTTTGGTAGTTAAGGATGAAAACACAGAGTGGCTAACTTTTCATTTTATATAATAGCGTCCTCCAAAAGTAGAGGAAAGCAGACATAAAGCAGACTTTGACATGTAGTAGATTACAGGGCAGTAATATGGATACTATCAAAAATTTTTAAAATTCTTTCCCAAGTAAAGCAAAGCTTTCTCAATTGAAGTGGAAGAATATGCAGTGGAAGAAAATGCACTGGGAGATTACACCCAGACAGACACTGTCATGGCACGCACGCACACACACACACACAACAATTTATTCATGAAAGAATTTGTATATTACATAATTTGAAATGACTGTGTCTATGCCCTTGCATTCTCACACAGCTCCAGGTTTTAAGAAAAAAAAAAAAAAAAAGGCAAATAAAAAAGCTCAGCTTCCCAGCTAGGACTTCTGGCTGGGACCTTAACATTAAATGACCTTTACAAATTTCAGTTATAATTCCCTTTCAAATAAAAGTTTAAAAGATACATACACTTTTGTTTCATAGTCCTTCCAAGCTTTATCAAAGGGTTTTTTCAGGTCCTATCAAGAATAAAGAAAAAAATACAGTTAGTTCTATGTACATGAAAAATACTGTGGATCTAACAATGAAGACACACCTTGGCCATTTGCAGTGCCTACTAGAATAAGGGGCTCCACTCTTGAATAGCTCACCTAAGGATTGCATAAAAGCAATCTTGTATGCAGAATTAATATACTCATGTTTTTAAAAGCATCTCCAGGATGTTTTTTACAGCTCCATTTTACTCCTTAAAAGGTATAATCACTTGTCATCCAAAGAGCACACTGTGCAATTAATCAAATCAGCTATTTTCTCATCATTCCATCTCTTGCCTCACTGGAAAGAAGTGCCTGTCCTGAAGCAGTGATACAGCCTTGGCTAAGGACTTGATTCATCCCACTAAAGTTAAAGAAATCAATTTCCCACTGACTTAATGGGAACAGTATAGGCCATACGGCTCAACATAACTAATTCTGTGAGAATGTACTTATGTTCCAAATTCCTTTATTTTTTTTCCTCTGAAGAAGCCAGTTTGGATAAAATGATCTCAGCAAGTTGTAAAATTATTTCACTGATGTCTAAAAATCCAGCACTTGAAATTCTGCTGGAGTTCAAGAGATCAGTCAACTACAAAAATATATTGATAACTGTCAGATGCCAGAAAACTGCAACTACATATTAGGAACTAATTCTTACATGTCAGCTAGTTATTTCAACAATTATGAAATTAATTAAAGCAGCATTTGATTATTTTCTCAAGTCAGGAACATGCAGCAACAGTGTACTGTAATAAATGTATTTATTCTGACACAGAAAAAGAACAAGAGGAGTGAAACATGGTAAGCAAGCAACACAAAGATAATAAGCCTATCTTACTAAATAATCTATTTTCCCCAAGTACTTTACAGAGACCTTTTTTAGTCTATGCACATTTTATTTCCTCCTTCGATGTCCTAGAACAATAGCTGCCAGTCACTTCCTGTTTGCTCAGTAGTAAATGAAGTGTAAGCCAAATAAGTGTGTTGTCTATAGGCTTTGAAATTTATTGTAAACATATCATAATTTGAGTCCTAAATTGTTATTTAAAATAGGAAATAGCTTCAGGACACAAATAGATTTCATCTTTGTTAAGAAAAATCCTATGCTTATGCAGTCCAATATGTCTTTCTTAATAATCTGTATAGTTCCAGGTAATTTTGTAATGCTGAATAAATATACTATTAATAATCTTTTTAAATAAAATACCACCATCTCCTCAACTAAGTAAATATCTAAATTCTTACACCTCTTTCTCTGCTTATCTTATGTATCTCAGGGTTGTTTTTAATGCTTCTCAAATGTTTTGTATACATAGTCAAGAGCACGCCATATATGAAACCACAAGCAGAAGGGATGACTCAATTCACCCCCCAAAAAACAAACCTCTTGTTTATTAAGTCAATACACTACTTTAGTATCTCATGCCTTCCATTAAATAAAATTAATAAACTATCTAAATGTATTTATTTTACCAACAATAATATTATATATAAATAAGAAGATAAACATACCCCTTTTACTCCTTTCAGATCTCCCTTCAGCAAACTATCCAATGGAAAAGTGATTATGTTGTTCATATTCTGAATCTGTAACAAGAAAATTACGTCAAAACATTTAATATATTTTAAAACACTGAACACACACTCCCTCAATTTACACATTTCAGAAAGTTTCACAAGGAAATCTTATATATTATTTTCCTAACCCTGTGTTATGAATATGTTTATTAGTACAGCCAGTAATCAAAGATGGAGGCATCATGAGTTAATTAAACTTACTCTGGAAACACTATAACCTAAGACAGCAGGAAACCTGCAGAATTACTGCTGATGATAAATATCTCATCCAACAGTGACTGCAAAGTAAAACCACTAATTTTTACATTGCCTGATTTCACTGTTTACATTATATGAAAACAATTATACAGTTTTTCAGCACGTACATATTTTAAGCTCATCATTATATTTTAAATTAATCTTGTTTATTTTCCAGTCTCTTCCAACTTATTCCATAAAATGTATCTGCTATTTTTGGAATACATGGTGTCTTACTCTGACAAAAGTTATAAAGACAAAAGAATGTTGACCTGTAAAAACGCCACTATTCAGATATTTTCCGTGGATTTTTAAAGTAATACATCTGCCTTATTTACCTCATACAAACTCTGAAGCAAGGCTTTTATGAGGTCTTGAGTACGCAAGTAATTCAAGAAGAAAAAAAAATTAAAATTAAGACAACAGTAAAATAATCATTGTTTTAGATAAGTATCTGTACAATAATATTTTTATAAGGAAAAGTATTAAGACAGACAGTAGCAATAAGACAGTAAGTAGCATACACCAGAAAAGACTTCATGTTCAATCATTTATGATTCAGGGAAAATGTTCTAGGTATGGTCCATGATGTCTAGGCACAGAGTTTAAACTGTAACAATTCAAATGGATTGCACTGAAGGATAAAAACCAGAGTATTTTAGAAACACATGATATAAAAAAAACAGGATAACTTTTGCTGCAGTTTGGTGAAGGTTGCCTTTGGATTCTTTTTTTTTTTTTTTTTTTTTTTTGTTATTGTTAGCTGTTCTTTTAAAATGTGATTTTTTTCAAGAAGCACTGGAATATATATAGGAGGATGGATTTAAAATGTTCAAAGTACAGAAAGAACTATGCATCATGTAGCAACAATTGCTTATGTTTCTTTGGGAACAATGTCAGGAACATCAAAGTCCCTTTTAACATAACCTACCCAAAGAAGAAAGGACACTAACAAGAACTTCAGGAAAAAAATATTTCCAATTGTGATGCTTCAGCCTCCCCAGAATAGAAAAATACAAAACATTATCACACTACAGTTACTTGGTGGCCTCACTAGAACAGACTCACAGATCCCAATCCCCAGTGGTACTCAACAGCTGCTACTAAAACAAACAAAGCCCCCAAACTCCCACCCTTCCTCTTTGAAGATACTACCATATTGTATTTGCTTGAGATTTCATACATCAATTTTAAAGGTTAAACAGATTGCCTCTGCATGGGAAGGTTGAAGAGATATAGAAAATCTGTTCTTCTAAACCCTTACCATAAATGACATTTCCTTTCCTTGAACGTACTCTTCCTCTTCCCCAAAAAGCTGTAGGACTCAACCACAGCCCTTTAGAATCAACAAGTTAGTTTTCAACTTTCTGTTGCTTTTTTTTAAAAATACGTCCTATAAAAATTGCATGAGCACCATCCACACATGCTTAGCTGGCAGTGCTGGAAACCACCCACCTCATAAGTTCTCAGCAATACTACAATATCTGCATATCAACAGAACCATGCTCAAAGCTACCAAAATTGTATGTTGTAGATATAGGAGGTAAGAGAAAAGGTTTAAATCGCACAAAACCTAGGCAAAAAAATAAAAAGTGGTAGAGGAAGACAGATGGAACACGTACACCGTACACCTATGGACACGCATACCCAGAGTGGTTATCCAGGTGGAAAAGCAGAAGAGGTCTCATCCAAGATACCACCCTATGCAAAGCTTTCTACTTTGTTAATCTATTTTATTAGCATGATGCAGTCAAATATCTAACCTAAAGATCAACACTTCCATATCCTCCATTTTATTATTCTTTAAATCCAGATAAATAAGCACAAAGCAAGAATAAAGCATTTCTCAACAGCAGACTCAAAACAACTGTTTTTTCCTTAAGTCAGAAAAGAAAAAATGTTAGACCCTGAAGTATTATCCCAGACATATTCATGTAAACATCAGCCAGACTCCAAAACAGTTCTGGATGTTGCCTAGAATTTCAAATCATGGTGCCTGAAGTCCAAAGCAACTTTAAAAAATGAATAGAAGAAAAAATACAAAATTCTTTTTAGAAGTTTGGAGAATGTTTGTCTAATCAAATTAATTCCTTCTGTATGCTATCACCTGTATATTACTATCAGCCTATTGTGTTCCCTATGCTCCTAATTTATTTGCAACAAATGTAAACATACATAATGCATGAACTTGTCATTATTAACCTAGTTAGATGAATCATACTTGCTCATATTTATAAATCAGCAAGCAATACAAAGAAAGATCTTACATGTTTGTCCCCTCTTTCTTGAGAAGCTTAAGCTGAAGTATCTAAAAATATAGACCCATTTTCAGCACGCAGAGAAGCATTAATATGCTGCAGCTCCTACTTTGTATGTATATAGGGAGCTAAAATGTATACAACTGCCTCTACATTTTGACTATTTTATGTTTTAAATTATTCTTTAAAAAGAAACATACACAAAGATGCAGGAAAGCTTCACAGAAATTAAAATTGTGTGCCAGAAGAACACTAGCAAGTTCCATGTGTTTTAAAAAAAAAGAAAGGAAAAAAAAAAGCTGACCTGGTTACCACTTCCAACACTGCTGCTTTGGCAGACTCAGTTTTTCCCTGACAGCTTCCAACAAGATAGGATGACAGACACATGATAATAAATTAAAACTTCCTAAGTTGGAGAACGCTCAGAGGAGGAGAAGAAATGGCAGGAGGGAGAACGTAAAAATAAACAAACATGTAGCTGCCAGAAGTGATGGTAGAGGCAACAGGCAAGCCAACATTTGTGAAGGGGAAAGAATATTTTCAAGTAGTTTACGAGTCTATGGCTAAACACTGACGTTCTTCATTTGCCAGCCCTCCTGATTACTTTAATGAGTCTTTTCCAGAACTGCTTTGGATATTGGTGCCTGCAGCACTTCAGTAAGTTTTGTTTTCTAAATCCAAGAAAACAAAGAAAAAAAACAAAGTAAAAAAGCCTCCTCACTACTTCAGCAGTTACGTGCTTTTCTTAATACTCATAACAGAGCAGACCTTAAAATATTTTCAATTTAAATTGAAGTTCAGGCAGTTTGAACAGTGTATATGACTCCTATTGCTATTACTAAATTCTAGATGCAGCCCATGTAATTGGCTGTGGGCTTCTCAATCACCAATGAACTCAGGTGTGCACAAGTGACGGTTGTACCATCTGCTGACAAATCACTGTGTAAGTTATTTTCATTTTTATTTTTTGACAAGTACTATTGGATTTAATATTTATGAAGCTTTCCCAGTGATGTGAGCTTTAGTAGGACAAGGCCAATCAACACAGCAGGGAGCAGCAAGTGGAAATCAAAACATCTGCTATAAACAAGACGCACTTTGTTTGTCTGAACTTCAAGCTTTTAGCATCCCAACCCAAGACTTCAGAAAATCGTGTAACGCAAAGACATATGGCACAAACTTTCCCCTCCGCACCGTGCCTCCCTCCTGCACACAAGGACACAACACTGCCTTTCCTCCGCCCTCGCCCCCCGCCCCCCTGCAGCGCAGGGGTGTGTCCCGTTGCACAGACCATGTCCCACCAGGCCGGTGGCCGTGGGGGGACATCACCCACTGCCCACGGCTGCCGCAGGAAAAGTGACTCCAGCAAAGCAGGAGCTGAACACCACTAAGTGCCCACCTGGGGCTGCTGGCTCAGCTGCCCAGAAAAACGCCTTCGCACGAGATGCCCAGTGTTGCCACCACGTACTACTTGGAAACAGCCCCTGAACCGCCATCGATACGTGAAGTGGCTGGGAATTTCTTTATTAGGAAGCGCAAGAGCAAAATGACAGGAAATATGTTTTGAAAGGTATTCTTAAAAGCATGAAGTGAAGAAATTTAAAAGCAAAGGAAGAAAGAGAGTTGAGGTTATTCCAGCTCATCTTCCCTGTCAGTGGAGGAGAATTCCCAATTGCACATTTTCTAACCTAGGTTCAAAAAACCTAAGTGGTAAATTTCTATTGCTTTCTCTTGGACATTCCATCTAATATTTTAACAGTGAGATCCCATTTACATTAAATTTATTATATTCCTCTTCCACAATCACAGTTATCTGTGAGGCAAATCATACATTTCCAATTCTTCTAAGCTTTCTTCATAAATCAACCTATTCAAGCCCTGATCATTTTTTGTTACTGTCCTCTGAATTTCTTCCAGTTGGATCAATATATTTTTGGCAAAGAAATAAAGGTATGATTCCAGGTGGAGCTGAATCCATGCCACTAAGGAGGAATTATTACATCTGGGTTTATATCTTTACAAGCGTAAATCAAACAGTACTCATATTTTTTTTTCTCTCACCATTAAGCCAAACTTTCCTTAAGTGCACCAGTGAAAAAACAGAAACAACACAACTTAGATCATTAAGCTTCACGTAATACTCCAATCTTAGATACGTATACCTGTAGCTTTTTTATATACTTAACTAAGGTGAGTCCTTCTAAACAAGATATGCTTGTGAAGGTTCAGGCACCAAACATTTTTTAAAAACTTAGTCTGAACTATTATTAACTTCAAAAGAAAATTCTGGGCATAAATTTCTTAAGTTCATTGTATAATGAAGAAAGATATTTCCTTCAGTTTTGTTATTTGTTACCTTATAAATTTAAGCAAATCTCCTTTCTTCTTACTTTTAAAAATTGAAATAAAACAGGAGCATATAGTCAGACAAATATTATCACTGTTCTTTCATTTCTCCTGGCTAAAAATCCAACGATTATTAATAGAAAAACTTCTCACATGGAATCTCTTCCTCCCAGTTACCTTCCACAGAATGGAAATATTAGATTCCAATCCTCCCAATCCAGCATGTTTCATTAGCTTTAAGTTTAAATAAATGGAAAAGAAATTACAAGAGTATGTAGAATAACAACAAATACAGAAAATGGAATTTGTTGAATAGCTACTTCATCTTCACAGATCAAATCCCTTTTCAAGGACTGCTGACAAAGATGACAAGCAACTACAGATTTTATTTCTTCTTGGTGTAGCAATCTAAGAAGAGGATTTAAAGGAAAAAAAAATATTTAAAGTGCAAACATGTTGCAATGAGCCTTTCCTTGTCCTAATATTTCTCATATTAAGACTCACACCTTTATCACTCGGTGCTAAATTTATTAGGAAGACCGAGTAATTAACATTATAAGCAAGTGACATACACACCTAGCCTACCCGGTAGCTGTGGGTGCTGCCATTCTGTCAGGAATTAGCAACAAGGTTACCATCAAGAAGCAATATTCTACTTGCCACAAAAGGTACCATGTTACCTCTGAAAATGGCTCTAGTATTTTCTGATAGTTCACTACCAAAAAAGACATACTGATGGCTCAGTCTTCTTAAAAACATTTCTAATCCAGAAGAAGAAAAATCTGTGGCTTGATATGGGAATTATGGCAAGAGGAAAAAAATTCACAGTATACAAAACTGATCCAAAGAACGTGTTAGAAAGTCTAAAGTGAGTAGTTACAAGGACCTGATATACAGTAAATGTCAATTTATTTCTTCTCTTAAAGATGTGTTTTATAAATAATTTCAAATGTGAAGCACCAAAGTTCTTCGAAGTTTTTTTCTTCAGTTTTATGCACTATTTAAAAGTGCACACATAAAAGTAGCATAGCAAAACATATTATAAAAACCCCAGGACCTGAACATTAATCTGAATAGTTTACAGTTGAATAACTGGATTCCAAGAAAAAAAAACCTTCAGCTGTTAATTAAATACTTTAAAACATTGACGCCTTGATATGTCCATGAAAACATCAAAGTCTTTGGGGAAACCTTTAGAACTACTAGAGAAAACAAGAATACAAAACCCCTGTTAAAGCAGACCAACTTCAGAATAGCTTTCCTTTACCCTACTAAAGACAAGTTTAAAGAAATTCTCTCTGCAGAAGCACTTGAGAGCTACAGCTCTAAATGCCACCCAGGCCAAGAGCTGAAAGAACACATCAGCTTCTAGAAACAAAAGCAAAATATATGATAAAGCAAAACGTGACAGTAGCCTTAAAGCTTTGCCAGTGTTAATAGCTTTGGCATCTGTTCCAGTCTGAACATGTCCTCTCACTTCCTTGCACATTCCCCACTCATTTCAGCTAAATTCTTCTGTGGAAATTCAGCGCCCTATGAAACTCCAGGCACAGGTCTATTTAAGAAGAGTACCTTTCACAATGTTTTTTTTTTTAAGAGCAGCAGGTTGCATGGCCCTGGCTACATTTTTGATTAACATATGTACAATCAAAGTATGCTGGGTGCTACAAAGAAACGCCAGGAGAGGGACGTTTTCACTGCCAATATGCTTAAAGCCTTCAGGTTTGGATACTTCACCACCCTGTGAGATCGTGTGGGGCTTGTTAGGCCTATGGATAGGAGTAAAAAAAAAAAAAAAAAACCACCACACCCCAAATCATTTCCAACTACTGTATAGGACTTTTTACACTAGTCAATACCCTTGTAACCTCTTAGAAAACTAGATCTCCTTCAGTGAACTTATGAACAGATTTTCAAAGTGACCAGTTACCAACAATTTATTCTAGTGGTATTAATTCCTAATAGGCAAAGTTACATAAAACTATGATTTTGTTTTATAATTCTTTTACAATTCTAGATTTCTTGTTTATAAATATGGTATTTTCAGACAATAATGAAGTTTCCATCTTTTTTTCATATGTATTAATTTATGGAGAAAACTATTTTCCTAGAGAGAAGCCATATTCAAGGATCATCAGGTTCCTCTATTTGTTCAGTTTTCCTTTGCTAGTCAGGAGAAAAAAAAAAAAAAACAAAAACAAAACCAGAAAACTTCAAGCCTCAACAATATCAAGCATATTAGGAAAGGGCAGAACCTTACAGAGACCTTTCCTTCACCAGACAGTATTAAAGGAGAGAGAAGGTACCTATGCTATTGCAATGTGTAAAAGAAAAAGTACATTCATGTTCATGCAAAATTATTTGCTTCAAAAATAGAGAAAATCAGAATCACAAACTGAGAAAAACTAAAGAGCTACTATCTCATGACTTAGCCTCTTCATATATATACAAACTGAAGCAAAAATACATAGTTGCTAGTGAAAAAGCAGTACACAGCAAAAAGATTTCGAAATATTCCTTGGAGAAGACACACAAAATGCTTAGGTGGAAAAGAAAAGGTAATAAAAACATGCATCCTGCTTTCTATACATATTTGTTTTTATTTTCCTTTCCAGTTTGTGGAAGAGAAGTTATTCTTGTCAAAAACATTTTGCAAAGATAGTAATTACTGCTTTTAAAGGAACAAATAGCTAAGATTTTTGGTAAAACAGCAACGTTTTTTTAGCTTTTAAAAGTCTTCTTGAAATATAATACATTAAAAGGTTTTTTCTGAGGAGGGGGTGCAGCTTTTAGTAGATTGCTTTTTAAAAGCACCTAAACACCACAATTCCCAGATCCATTTGCCTAATGAAGTCACCATATTGCAATTAATATATAGAGAGGGGGTTTTAGCCAACAGAAGGTATCAATTAGAAGACCCATTGTATTTCCCCTTCCACATGAGCAGTCTACCTCTGTATGGGGGACTCAGGATAACTGACTGACTCACACTCAGTAAGGATGCCTCTTCTGATACATAATGTCAGGTATTATTTGTATATCCAGAGATATTCAATTCAATATGAAATAGTTTCACTGTTGATAAATACACTTGGGGCTAGATTCCCTCTCATCAATATCACAACTGGGTAAAAAGAGAGGACAGCATGAGGGAGTGAATGGGACTACCCTAAATCCCAGCAGCTGGAAACATTCCCCAAAGAACAGAATATGACCAGCTGGCTGCAAGCTACAGTCATTTGGTCTAGAGTCACAAAAGCATTTCATGTGTCTCCATCCTATTGATTTCAGCAGGCAGAGACTTTTAAATGCTTGTAGGAATCTGGGTCACCTCCCCTTCCCAGCTCCTGGTTTAAGGGTTCTGTGGTTTCAAGCAAATTCGGGACTTTGACATGGGAAAGTTCTAGCTAGTAGGATGTAGTCAGGCTGCTCTGTTGTGCCCTCTGGTTAATGTGAAATTGAGGCTGAAATATCTCCATTCATAATTAAAATTCCCATTCTTCCATTTGGCTCACTGAAGAGTGCTTTTAAGACTTATTGGCTTCAGCTGCAGGATTAGTCCCCAGTGGACACTTTGTCATTATAGCATTAAGTTTGATTTTGTTTTCCTGACTCTCTTCCCTGAGAAGCAAGAGACTCCTCTTCCAGGGACACTAAAATCTCCCTTTATAAATACAAAGTGGGAAAAGCAACATGAACACAGAGTAAACCAAGTTGGGTTTTGCTGGTTTCACAATTTTAAAGCAAACTGATACATGTGTTTTATAATACATGTTATAACTACTTTATTGTGGGAAGCTTTTAGACATGAGAATTGTTGGAAGGGGGGGTTTTGTTGGGTTTGTTTGGTTTTTGTGGTGGCTTGCTTTTTGTTTTTCTTTTGGTTTGGGTTTTTCTGTGGGTTTTTTGTTGGTTTCGGGTTAGGGTTTTTTTTTTGATTTTTGCAAGGGGAAAGGCTAGGGCGTGAGACATTTTTCTAAGCAGAGAATTTTTTTAAGAACAGTGATTACTAAAAAACAAATTGTCTTCAACACGAAGAGCTGTTGTAATTCAGAAACACAGCCTTTGTAATGACCTTAAAATTTCAACATGTTTTTCTTAAGTAGTTCTTACCAAATTTTTGAAGAGTGCAGTTAATTCCTTTGTAAACACAGAAAATTTTAAAAATGCTGTTCCCAAATCTGGGTCATCCCTGCAAACACAGTTGCCTCCAAATTTCTCCAGTGCTTGCGTATACTGTTCTTCATTTTCCACGTGAGCTTCAAAAAGAGCAAAACATGAAAATATCATCAGTAGATAAAAGGTTATTGAAATTACAATTGAGTTTTTTAATAAAAAACCAACACCTTTTCAAAAGATTTCTGCTAAAAATGTTTAGCTGATACAAGAAACATTTATTATTTATAATTTAACACTGATATGCCAGAAATGTGACATATCTCACTAATTATGGTTTGCATATATCTATCCACATGTTGTACAAAGAACACTGTGTCATCAAGACAATTATCTGACAGGTATCCATTCTAAAAAGACCCACAACATTTCTGCACCATACGGGAGACCATATAACAAGTCCCAACTCCTATAATGAACTTTTAGAGTCTTTTATTAACACTATAATCTTAACTGTGTGCTGTTATGTTTAACTGTGTGCTGAACAAAGAAACAGAGGGAATCAACTGTGTTGGCAGAGTCCTGGATCTTACAAGAGAAAGCAACAGCTCAAATAAGACTCTCGGGTCATCTTAGGAAATGGGACTACAAACTACCTTACAGATGATGACAAAACCTGTATCTGTGTTAGCTCCCCGATTCAGAGCAGCAGTGGGGATCTGAAGCAAATCCTAGCAGTCTGCATTTACCACAGGTCAGTTCAGTTCTCAAAGCAGTTTTGATTCCCAACAACTAGATTCCTTTCTGAGACAATTAAACCAGAAGCAGTCCAGTGCTTAACAGAGACAGCAGGTTCTGAATCACTTGTGTGGGCTGCACCAGTGCAAGTCATGCAGCACATACCTAATGTTTCTGCCTTTCAGAAAGCTTTGAGCTGCAGGTGTTGGGGGGTTATTCAGCCCAGGGGGAATAAGACAAAATCTAGGCCTAAAGCAAGTTCCTCTGATTCTAATATAAAGGAAATCTGTGGGGACTCAGCCTTAACTACTTCAACCTACTGATTCACTCCTAGGACAGCAGATTACTTGCTTGTGTAGCCAGGCATAAGAAGTCCCTGTCAATTTGATCTGTGGAATAAAACAAAAAGTCTTTCTGAACCCAGGCTTAGTGACCATGTCAAGCTTGAGTGCATGGACGACGCACACCAAGCTGACACCTGAGAAAGTTAATGTTGCCTATTTCTTATTCTAGCTGTGGCCAATTTCTAACAATTCAAATGAAGTCAGAAAAAAACCATACCCTAGAAAACAAATTATGCATTAATGAGAACAAAGACCCTTTTTTGGTCTTTACGTGAGACCAGCATAAACCCTGAAGACTATTTAGAGAGGTTTAATCTGTTCAACCAAGCAATGATCCAGTTCCATTTCAAGCCCATTTGTATACATCAAAGACCCCTGATGCACCGTCCTTTCTCCAAATTTCTATGAATTACTTATACAACCTGTTCAATGAATCTAGCATGCTCCAACTTAAACAAAGCCTGCCTGTTCACATTCCTATTTGAACAGCCATTCAATAACTTCATTTCTCAAATAGCTACAAATTTGCTCTAACTTCCAACATATGAAACTAAAATCCTGTGGAGTAATGCTATAATATTGTGTAATTAGACTGTTATAATGTATATACAGAATTACAAGTTACACGAACAGCGTTAATTCTACAAGTTTCTACCTTGAGTGCTTGCCTGTAAAAGACAGTTTGCATATAGCCATTCAATTTAAAAACTAAGTGCTGGCACTGAACTGTATTTATTTCTCCTCAGCATCAACAGCAGGGCCTGAGCACTTACCAAACTTTTTGCTAGCTGAGCTGTAAGATGAGGTAAGGATGTTCAACTAATACTACTGTGTGACGTACACAGACCTGAACAAGCTTTGAACAAACTGGCACAGACAGCAAAAAGCAGGACGTGGCAGGTCACAACTCCACCAGTTCACACGGCTACCCAGCAACGAGTTATTTCCATATCGCTTTCGACATTCTTACTGCTTCCTGCATCCAGCTTAGCGTATTTGAACCCAGGTGAGGGTGGGGGTCAGGGCACAATTCATACAGCAAAAAGAGAAAGCTGCCACTGCATGAAAAGAAGGTGAAAAGGCTGCTACCATTGTAGTTAGATGTGCAATCAGCAGCTGAGCCATACTGACTTTTTACCTTAGAAAATAAGAGCTTTCTATTCCATACAGTACCTGCAAGAGTTTTCTATTCCCCAGCATCCTAAGGACTGCTCTTCTGGATCTATCTATCAGATTAAACAAAGCCAACAAACCAGCAGCTCAACAGCAGTTCTGAAACACTCCCCAGAATGCTGATGGTAGTTATTGCAGCAATACTATTAGCTGAGCTGGTACTCCACAAGTGCTTCTGAAGAACACAAAATTGTATTTTTTCATGGAATCCTCCAATTTTCTTCCTGATGGATTTTAAAAGTTTCTCTACAAACAAAAGGTTTAGAAAAAAAGAAATCTGAGCGAGGTTTGTTTGAGAGCTTAGTTTATTTCTTAAAAAAAAAAAAAAAATCCTCTAAATTATGTACAAATTGGAGTCACTATCTAATCATAATGGTTTCTAAATTCACATATTAAAAAAGAAAGCCAGAACATGTATACCTATACTAAATATCCAGTAGCTATGTTCTTATGAGTACAGGACCACAGTTTTTGCTTTGTTAGAAGAAACCCCAAGGGCTGGCAAGTAGTCTGGGTTAATGATATTTGTGCTGGTGGAAGAGAAATGCCTCCAAACATTTATTGTCAAGATTGGACAGCATGAATTTAAAAACTAGTCAAGGTACTGATTTTACACAAAAACTGCAGCGATTTGCTATAATGCTCTAACAAGTACACTGATCATGAGGCATAGTCAAGCACTCAAAGATTAAAAAAAAAACAAAAAACAAAACAAACAAAAAACAGAAGAAAGGATGCCAAATAAATATATAACAGGTAACATAACTCCTGATGAATCTTAAACTGGACCCTCCACAATTCAAAGATAACAGCTTCATTATGTTAGGCAAAAAGGAACTTCCTTTCAATTAGCTGATAAGAATTATACCACAACAGCAGTTCTTGTTATAACCTTATATCTAAACATCAACATGCCCACAAGTTCTGTCAGATATTGGTGGCTCTCCAAGGTCACCAGGCCTATCTATTTTGCATATAATACAGGTTTTGTTAGTTCTAATTGCTATGAACTGCAAAGTGTGAACAAAAGCCAACAAAATGCTGTTTCTTATCCACAAAAACAAATGCTGTTTCTTATTCACAAAATGCTGTTGATCCACAAAAACAAAAGCCTCAGTTATTTTTTCAAATAAGATAAACACACAAATCTCCATGAGATGGGCACACACATAAAAATGCACACAGCTATAGTTCTTTGTATTTTTATCATGACAATAAAAATTGTAGCTCAGCTCTCTCTTTTCATGAAGTTCTCAACATAACTAACTGGTAGTCACCAGAAGAGTGAGGTTTCATAAAGCAGTAGAGCCAATGTAGCTTCTTATTGCTGCCAAAGACAGTAATTTCACCCCTGCCATGCCCTCAGCTCTCAATGACACATACGCCTCGTCATTTCAGGTGCTCATCTAATCCCAGTGAAGTTGGATTTCACTGCATATGTAGCTTTATGTGAGCTAAAAATCTCATCTAGGGATCTGCCAAGCACCGCAGTGGCAGAAGGAACAGGTAGCCCGGGTCTGGTGGAAAGAGGAGAGCATGGCTTCCCCACTTGGTAGATGGGTTCAGCTACCTCAGAAAATTTCATCCTTATTGAGCTCATGATAAAGCAGCTAGTTCAAGACTACTATTTAAAATGTACATTCTTCTGTTCTCAGAGTTACTCACATAATACTTTCTCTTCAGTAAGATGACTGTTTAAATCCCCCAGTTTCACCAATATAAACTACCAGGAATTATTTTGTACTTACCCAGACCAGATATGTTTATGGCTTTGACAGATTTTTTCATTTTATAGAGAACAGTTCGGTCAACATCCAGAGCCTAAAACAAAAGAGAAAAATTGAATGTGAAATACTGGATTGTCCTCTGGTAAACCTGTGCCCTGGAAACTTTCTGTAATTAAAACACTATTATGTTAGTTAACTTTATTTCTGTAATTAATAAATTACTTGCCAGTTGCTTCCACCCCTATCCTTACAATCTATTCTGTTCCTTTGTCCACAGAAATACATCTTCCTTCTTTTGCTGGTGACCAGCATCACATATACACAGCACCATCTAAAATGAAACTATTTGCACAGTATCTTCTTCCTAGGTTAAATTATTAAAGAAGCTTAAAACAGATTCAGTCCATTGTATGTTCTGACACTGCCGAAGGAACAAGTAATATCACTTCCCTATGCAGAATATTAAAAATGGAATTTAAATTCAGTTTTCCCGGATAATTTTATTAATTGCACTCTCAACTATATGAACTTTCTCACTGCTATGCTAAACAAAATAAACTGTATATCTCTCAAATATCTTTCACACATTTATCACTAGGCAATGCTTTCACAAATACAACATAAAATTCAAGTTTAAATTCTGCCCAGAATACACAAGCACTTATAACCAATTTGTTTCAAATAAAGAAGTGGAAGCAGGCAACCATTTTGCTCACTGAAGTGAAATATGGGCAGTCCCAAAAATGTATAATTGTTCCAGAATGGAGAAGCAGAATTATGGTTATACAAAAGAAAAAACCTTTGTGAAACTGCAAGAAATTTCAAGTATGAGTTCCAGATATGGTGGTGTCTTTAGACCCCACTGAAGAACAAAACTGAACACTACAGATTATATTATACCAAGAGCTGTTCAGCACGATGCATGCTAAAAAAAGCAAACAAAAAGCACCAAATTCATTCCAGCTTTCATTCAAAAGATTTCAGTGAATTGCAGCAGCTACACATCTGACCTACTATTGTTATATTGTCAATAATTTTTGTAAGAGAAATGATGTGAAAAAGTCGGTCCCTAGGACCCTCTATCCAATTATTTTAACATACTGAATGTAAAAATAAATATTATCCCTCGTATTTATGGGAGTATTCTTAAACTGATTCCATTCAGACCACAAATAGCTGGGCAAAATCTCTGCAGCATTCCATGGAAACCAACAGATTTAGCTGTTGCCTTAACATTAACATTGTAGTGTCATGGTACTACTATAGCCACTGGAAGTTTTACCACCAACATCCTTATAGTTTGCATCTGAAACATATTAGCAGGAGAAGTGCTGAGGCTTTTTCACCTGGAATTCTGAAGTAGAGAGGAAGGGAAAAAAAAAACCCTAAGAAAGCCTATAGAAGTCACACATAGCTCTATTCACCCTCTTCAGCAATTTGAATTTCATCCACTATAACAAACCTGTACACAGTGCAATCTCAAAGGTTAGATTAGTCACCTAATGGGTGGATGTGTACTCCACACCGGGATGGGAGTACACAGAGTAAACTCCCCCATTGTGTATTTGGTAATTTCTAAAAATAACCTCAGAAAAGCACCATCCGATCAGCTGACTACAGAGGAATGATAATTTAATCTACAACTGCAAAGGGCAATTACCCTCCTAGAGACAAAGTGAAAGGAATGTCTCCAACTACAAGTATAACAAATAACAGTCCAAAGGGAAGGCTGAAGCCAGACACTTAAAAGTTATAGATTCATTTTCCAGCTAAATCTCAGATCTGTGTGTGCAGTTGATAAATCGCTTAATCTCTGCACTTCAGTTTGGGGGATGGGGAGAAGAAAAGAGAGAACATAGTACTTAAAAAAGAGAAGCGATGGAAATATAAACACACTGGGTGAATTATAAACCTCTCGTACTATTGTGGTCAGGGATCCAGACAGACCTATGGATTCATAAAATCTTCTGTCCCATGACTGCCTCAGTCAGAAAGCACAGACTCTCAGTAAGGAAAAAACTTCAAGATCTCTTCCTCAACCAAAGCCATCAGTTTGGTTTGCAACTTCTCTCAATCAACTCGCACTTTCACCGGGATTAGGCAGTAGAAGAGCAAACCTGTACAGCGCAGCATAGCCAGGGTCCAACAGGATCAACAGCTAACGCCTCTAACACACCAGTGACAACAATTCAAGCATCTAGTTATCTCAGCCAGCTGGTCCACATAAAAATTCCAAACAAGGGTGACAGGAACAAAAAAAACCCACAGACAGTACTGAGGTAAACAGAACAAGCGAAACCTAAAGCCCTAACATGGTGAAAATGTACAGGACTGCCAGGTCAGGCTTCCCTGGGTCCTCGCTTCTTCCCCTGTCTGCCTTTTCAGCTGTGCCAGTGGAAGTTCTTGCAGGGATGTGTCGTAAACCACAGGAGAGAAGCAACCTGTGTTTAAAATGACACAAGGGGTGAAAAAAAAAAAAAAAAAGTTATTTTTCAGTTCAGTCAACTTTCCAACTCTGGCTATCAGGCAGGCCCCCTGATACAACACAACCTAACGGAAAAGATAATGGGAAAAAACAGGAATGAGTAGGAGGACCAACATACCCAGGTGCTCCTGCTGAAGAATCCCCCAGGGACATTTCTGAACAAGAATCCAGGAGCTGAGAGTGTGGCATGCAATTTACTATGCTGTTATCTCCACTCGATACACTTTTTTTTAATCTTTAGCATTACATTAGTCTCAACATTTCTTCACAAATTCATTCACCACAATTGAACAGGCTTTGTAAGTTCAGTTTGTCTGGAAACTGCTACCACATTCTTATGGTGATAGTGTAGAACAATGCTGAAACATCCAGGGAACCAACACAACTGAAGCAGGCTAAATACCTCCTTGTCTAACACTGATTTAACATGACTTTGCTACCTGAGGAGTTGGCTCAGCTTCTGTTCAGGTAGATGATCCACTCAAAATCCACGAAAACCAAAAAAAATTATCCTAGTAGCAAAGAATCCTTCCTCTGTATCAAGGCAACAGGGACTCAACTCATTATTTCTTCCCTCTCCCAGGCAAAAAAGAAAAAAACAAAGAAGTGAGGAATTGAAGTAATTTGTGGCAGTCAATACTCCATGCAATTGTATTTGCATATAAAACCTAAAAGAATATTGTCATTAGCAAAATGAACAAACTGTCACAAAAACAAACTATGTTGCATTCTTTAAAAATAAGTGTTTTAATGTTGATTCAATTCATTGATGCGATTAATGAGAATGGGAAGAAATTCAACAGTTCAGACTGCAAAGTTGTATATCCAAGAGAAAAACACATATATGAACTGGGAGATTGGTCAGAAAAAAAATGAGGAGAATAAAGGGGTTTGGCTTAACAGATGATTGCAGATTCACCACAGGTTGCCAAAGTGATACAGCCATGAAAAACAAAAACATGAAGATACAGGAGACCTCCCTTCCACCAAAGACAAGGAAACAAACAAATAAGAAGAAAAGTCACATACTACTTGAAATGCAAATAAGGTGTTGGTCCAAAATGTTGGTCTTGACAGCATACACATCTGTCCGAACCACTGGATTTTGACTCTGATAAATGCTGAAGGAAAAATTATACACACAGAATGCAAGGCAATGTAGGTGTTGCTTTCATCCACCAGTATGTGAAGTATGGAACAGAATCAAAAGTCTTCCTTGAACTGCTTTGGTTTTGAAATTAGATTACTGCGGATAAACTGTAGCAAACTTAAAATCAGCTAGCCCAAACAGAGATAGCTAGAGGGAACTGTAATGTGTCCATTACATACATATAAATAAATAAAAAGCACAAAATGTTTAAATAAATAATATTTAAAAATTTAAAAGCACAAAATGTAGGAAGAACAGGCCACCTTCCTGAAATGATCCCCAGTTACGCAAGGGTGTTTGCCCATTATCTTGTGCTTGTCCAGTTAACCTGACAGGCACACTGTAGCCTTCTCTCTCCTGAATGGAAAGGGTGCTACCTAAATTCATTAGTGGTGGTAACAAAGAGGAAAAAGGGATGAACACCTAAGCTAAAAAATAACGTTGGCATTAGAACAGATAAGTAAAAGCTGTACCTGAACTAAGTGCAACTAGGAATCGGTAAAAGCAAATCCAATTCTGGAAAGCTTTCCAAACAGGAGATACTTTCCAAACAGGAGGGTAACAGATACACAGCCATTTTAGGAGAGACCTGAATAAATTTATGATAGATTATGTTGTGGTAAGAAAACAGACTTGTTCCTTTAGGAGGTTTCTTATAGTCCTCCATTCCTTTGTGAAATCTTTTGAAAATTCTACATTTAACCATGGCTATGTATGCCTACAGAGGAATGGAATAAAATACTGAAAAACTTTGAATCTTTAATACTGTATTTTAGTCTTGCTGATAGACCAAAAAATGGGGAGGGGGACTTTGCCTTTGTTTAATTGAAAGGCATTGGTGCTTCTTCACAACTAGTGCTTCAAAGGAGTCACTTCAGCATAAAACCTGAAAATGTCAGCTCTTTGTCTTTAGTACTGTTCTTCATATATTCCCATCTTTAGCACTTAGGAATAAGTTGAAATAAAGCTGTAGCTTTATTGTACTTTGAATTTCTAATCCTGTGTTTGTTTCATAAATATACACACACTACACCAATGCACACACACATGCCAAAATGCTCCCCTCCCCTAATTCAACTGCTTTGTGCGCTTTCAGTACAGTGTCAGCAGAAATGAAATTTGAAATGGCTTCTGATGTTGCACATTCTAGCATTTCTTTTTACCAATTTAAAATGCCCTGTAAACTTCTGTACCAGAAGAGAAGTGACTATGTAATTCATATGGTGGGATCATTTTGTCCTCTCGTGTAATGCTTCTACTTTGGACTCAAAAAATGCTATTGCAAGACTGTTTATTTTGGCATCTGTTTATTTCAGCACAATGTAGTCAAAGAAGCCATATAAACCATTTTCATAGTCCCACTCAGTTTCTGCTGGGGAGTACTCAGACTTCCCTGTTAAAATTAGTAAATATAGCTTTGATTTAGTGGAGGAAAAAAAAAAAATAAACAAACAAAAAAACTAAAAAAAAAAAAACCACACATTAAAAAAAGGAAAACAAAAACAAATTAAAAAAAAAAACAACAACAACAAAAATTCTATACGGTGCATTAGAAAAGAAGCTACATTATTGTGGTGCTATGCAGTGTGAACTGAAACATAAACTCAAAAGTGACCTTCTTGAGCGTGCCTTTGTCAATGCAATATTTTTCCAAACACATTATTTATGTCATCTGTTCATTTGCTTTTACGTGACTTCTAATGTTCATCTTGTGAAACCATTTTTAAGGAAAATTATTTTTTACGCCAGAATCTATGAGGTGTTGCTGTAGCATATCTAGAGATCATGGAGATCACTTGTTTGGCAAGTCTAAAACAAATATGCTATGATCAGCCTGGTATTGATCTCGTTCTCCTGACATGAATTTCAAGGCTTCTAAATAAATGGCAATATTGGATTAAAATACATGAATGTTAGTAAATTTATCATCAAACTTGGTGCTCCTATCGGTATTCTTCAAAATGCATTGCAAATCTTTCTTGAAATGGTATAGAAACACGAATCAGTTTGAAAATTGTTTTACCTTACAACCTAAGGCTACACAATGAAAACTATTACAAAAGATGACTACGTTTATTTGCTACACTTGAAAAGTCTGTAATTTTTCATTTTTCTTGCTGTATCTTCAACTAGTTTATCTCTCTGTGCAGTTACCACACATGATCATATACACCACAAAAAAAAAAAAAAAACTGAAATTACCTGCAGTATACAGTTTTTTAAAAAAAATCGCAAGTCACGTTGCTTTTTTCCTAGCAAGTTAAGGCTAACATTTTGGCAATCATCACAAATATGCTTTGGACACACCACTAATGTATTTTTTTACAAGGTATTCAGTAATATAAGCATTGGGTATTTGGGGTGCCACAGTCTGAAAATGTCAGAATTACAATAATGGAGTAAATGCATTTCTGAGGCCCATATAGAGTGTAGAAGCAGCAATTCAAATCATTACCCAAAATATTTTTAAGTTCTATATGCCTGATGAGAATTTAGCAACAAACATGTCTGTAGTAAGTATACCAGGGAGGGGAACAAGCATACCAAAATAAACAGAAGAAAGCACAGCTTTTAAAATGAGCTCTAGAGAGAGGACTCAACAACCAGTGATCAGTAGTAAAGCTTTTTTTCTTCATGTAGAAACAAGGTCCATTTTCACTTGCCAAAGGCCAATTTCCATTTTAACTGCTTCAAAGCTTTCTACTAGGAACAATAAAATATGCCAACTAATTAGAACCAAACCCATTTTACCAGGAAGAAATCAGTCCAAGGTTACTGTAACTTCCTGAAATGTTACTCTACATCCTACTTCGTATGCCACAATCTGTCTGCTCTGACACTTTAAAATAATAATAATAATTGTAAAGCTGTTCAAGTCCATTTCACATTACCTACAAAGATTTAAGCCCGCTGGGAAACATAATGTTCAAACATTTCATTTCTGCTTCCAAAAAAAAAATCCCAAAACCCAAAAAAACCTCTAAACCTCAAAACTAGCATCAATCTAAAAATCTGTATTGTCTAAATAGATCTGTGCAATATACAGGATTCTTTCTTCTCAAGGGGTATTGGCTCAAATTAATAAATATATTTTAATATATTTCAGACTGGTACAAAAAATGAATGCATTATTTGCTCTTTTCAGTGAAGCAGAGGGAAAACAAACTGTTCTATTTTTATCATACTTAATTGGGGGAGGAAAAAAGCGAAGGCAGAAAAATGAAATTGAACATCCCAGAGATGATTTTGGTACATTTTACAGAACCAAAGGTTATGGGGAAAAACAGGGCAGTAGCAGCATAAATGCAGAATCCTCAGGCTCTAGCAGGTAGAGCTTCATTAAACATCTTCTGTGCCAAACTTATAGCAGAAGTCTGGGTCTTTATCTTATGCAAGTGTCCTTACACCAGTGCCTTATTTCTTTGTGGCCCAGAAAATAATTATTTTTCTGTAGACAAGCAGAAAAACAGCCATACTGATTCAGATCAGCATTCCATTTAACCCGATATCCTCTATCGGTAGTGGTCAACTACAGATGTTTAGGGCAGCAAGTAAAGCACGTACACATCCTTCCCCAGGATAAACTCCCAGTTTCCAGCAATCAGTTTAAAAAGAAAAGGCTGAGACACTCTCAACCAGAAACCCTACGTAGCCCAACAGGCTATTCTCAAGAGAAACAAGAAGCCCAGGTTTTCTAACTCTAGACAACAGAAAGAAAAAAACCTAAACTTGTCGTCTTGCAGCCCAGTGTGAGTGCCTTCACAACTGCACGACAGCCTACTGTGGGAAGTAGCGAGGGAGGAAGGGGAAGGAAGAGGCCATCATCTTTGCTCTATTTTTTATTTAAAACAGTTGAAAATCTCTAATACATTCCTTTCTTCTTACCCACAGCAGCTTCATTTTAGAAAGGCTAAAATTAACTATTTCAGATTTGTGGTTATTTGGATGGGAATTTTGCTGAAAGTATTCACAGAACTGGATCTGAATTTGTGAAAAGTCTCACAGTAATCAATTTTTTTTTAAGACTCCATTGGAACAACAACAAGAATGCTTGGAAGTACTGCTAAGCCAGTAACAAAATTCTGGGAAATAAATCCTCAGGTCATTTGAAAAAATAATCCTGGAGGCAGGAATTTATGTGTTCTCCCCCATTATGCACATCTAACTGAAAAAGATACAAAGAAAATATTAATATACTGACTTTAGATCCAATATAAGCAATTACCTTTATCATGATATCTTTAAAACAAAATCTAATCTCACTCCCGATTTTAGCAATTTGCATTAAAATATCAGGCTACTCCATAGCCAGAAATCCAGTATTTCAGAATAAGTAATAATGCCAGAGGCTGCTGCAGATACTGAATGCAAATAGGAACATCCTTCCCAAAAACAAAAGGACACAGGAAGAAACTCGGTCAGTAAGGAAAAGAGAAGTGATCAAATAATTACTGTAGAGACAGCAGAGCAAGAACCAGCTCTTGCGCCTTACTGGACTGGTCTTGTTTAAAAAGTATCAATAGCAAGTTTTCAATACTCGTACCCAGCAAGCACAATCGTTTGACTTTTCTGGTGTATCTTTACAGGCAATCTGATACTTGCTGTAATTAATCCTCTCTGACTCGAAAGATCAGAGATATCCAGACGTTCTATCTCTGTTATTTTTCTATTAGAAATGAGCTGTTTACACTGCTGGCCTCATTCCACTTTTCTGTTACAGAAGGTGGTAAAAAACTTCCTAAATTATGTTATCCTCCTCCTAAATCTTCTTTCCATTCTCCTACTGTTATGTCATTTCCTCCCTCCATGTATTAGTTTCTTTTCTAAATCCTCTCCAGTTTCTTTCCACTGATCACCTGGCACATACAGGGAGGAACTGATACAAAAGGTGGAAAAAACCCTTGTACGCATAGTCTGGGGCAAGGCATTCTAGCTTCTGAACATATTCTAGAAGATTAATAATTTTAAAAACTTTCATTTTGGGTAATTACTTTATTTGGAGTGTGCATGTGAAGAAATGTTCCAGAACATTATATTCCACAGTAGCTACGACAGTTAATTTGTATAAATAAGCTCTTAGGGGAGAGACCTGTCTACTTAAGAGACTGTCAAGGTACAGACACAAACATGCAATAAAAAGGATGGGGTTTATGGCAGAACTGTCTCTGCAAAGTCCCTTTCCACAAAAGCATTATTTCTCCAGGATCTGGGTTTGTGGTTCTTGTGGGCCCAATGCCAAGGCAATCTGTTTGAACAAGCACTGGTCTATCTGGCAGAAAAATGTAGTAAACATTTCAACTCTAAACTATTGTGCATACAGCTAAAGGTATGCATGGTGGAAAGAGGTAATACCACTGCTTTGGGAAATTAATACCTGTAAGTAAAAGGTAGTTCTGCTGCAAAGGTAAAAGATGGAAAATTTGACGCTGCTCTGTGGTGTATACAAAAACACACTGGAGCATGCTGACTTTATTTTTTATTAAAACAAAGAAGCGATGCCTAAAATTCAGAATTCTCTAACAGACCACTTCTATCAGTAAAGAGAAATCCCAAATCAGAGGTTCAGAGCCTACGAAATGTTACATCATTAATACAAGTCACTACATGATACTGTTGCATGCTGAACAAAAAAGGTGCTGTATCTGTGTATTAATCATTCAATTTCCACATGCTTCCCTTACTACGTGAGGTTGAAAATGCAACAGATAGTTCAAAAATATTACAGATCTCATAAGCAACGTAAAACACTTGATGCATTTACTCTTTACAGTGGCTCATTTTTAAACAAAGGGTGTGTAAATAGAACTCCCTTATTTAATTGTTGTTTAATTTTCCAGTTGTACTAGCCAATTCCTGATATCCTTATCCATGTGTTTAGTATTACATGCTTCAACATCCTCAGATATATCATTATGTAAAACAAAGTAACATAGATAACAAGATAAAGTTCCAGTGACAACTGTCTTGAAGAGCTAAGTGAACTTTACGATCCCTTTACCCATGTCAAAACTGGTGCCCAGCCTGCAAGAGACTTTTCTCTAGCACGTTTTTGCATTTCTGTCTGCTGTCAGCATCCATCAAAGCCCTTCATGGTTTGGAGCTCAGCTGTTGGAAGAGGCTGATCCTCACCCTGTATCACTCAACAGCATTTATGAAGAGCTAGGCTGATGGGATTTTCCTTTTGCAGATTTCTCAAATTCAGTCCTCTTTTTTCCCTTGTATTAAATCCTTTTATACACCATCAGAGCCAACAAGAATTAATCTTTGCAGAACATAATGACTTTTTATTCTGTGTATGACAAGCTTTTTGAATAGAGAATTTTTAGTTATTTATGGGAGTAATCAACAAATAAAACACTTTCCAGATATTCAAGTTTACCTATCAGTGGTATAATTTGGTTTTAGTAATCTCCAAACCCTCTACTTGAACCAGGCAGACATCCCAGTTACAATTTCTATGAAATGATTATTAACTTACTAAATAGTAAGTTTTCCCTATATATGATGCACCCACTCTATCCTAAAAATTAAGATTTGAGGTGTATGCACAGATCAGCTGGATGCCATAAACTGACCTTTCCCTCCCCATCCAACACTCTTTTGACTTTTTTGTTCTTTACCTTCTTTATTTATCCAGTAATTCTAGGGACCAGAAATTAACCAAGACAAGAGTCTACAGCAAAGCAGCACAATCAAACCTCAGTCTTAACAGGCCTCTGAGAAGCTCTTAGCAGAAATAAATAAAAAAATCTGTATTACAAACATCTTTGGCAGACACGTATGAGGTGGCCATTCTGAAAGGGAATAAAAGGCACACAAACTTTATCTAGTTCATGATATACCTGGAAATTTTAGGACACCATACTTCCACAACAAGAAATGGCAGGTAACTAGAGGGGACTCCAGCAGAGACAAAGACAAATCACCTCAAGTGTACCAAGTACTCCTAGGAAACACTACACCAACTGTCAAAATTATCAGAGGTAAAGCAATATATCAGACATTGCCTCTCTATTATTAGGGTAGAAATTTATCAAAGGCATCAACCTGTAATACCGGTGGCATGTTAATTACTACAGCTTAGTTTTCTTCTGTGGAGAGTTGTTTCCTTTTAGAATTTAATACATTTTGTATAGTTAACCTTTTAGTTTCATTTGCCAGTTCTCACATGAAAGCCCAGTGTCAAATGATAAAACTCATTTTCTCTTGAGACACTGCAAATTATTTCTATTCTATAGTGGCTTCCAGACCAGCCTGTGATTTTCACTCCAACCTCTCTATAATTCAGAATATCACCTTTGAAAATCTCTGCATGGTGTCTCAGCATTAATAAATTTTTTCACAATTAAAAAGTAACTGCATGATAGCATAATTAGCAGCAGCTAATGTAAATACAAGATTAGCCAACTTATGGCAACCAAATATTTGATAACATCAGCATCTTCCTCTTTTGGTTAAATGGAAGAAAAAAATTGCACTAATTTCATCTTGTTGATGCTTTGTCATGCTGTAGCTATCAGTGAAGAACTTGAGTTCTTTTTGTATAAATGCATAAACATAGTATTCTATGAATTTCCATTTGGGAATTTGTTTTTAAATGAAAGAATGCATCCAAACTGTCACATATTCTCATTCACTCTAGGTGTTCAACTAGAGAAATCTCAAGACATTATTACAGTCTTGAAAACAATGATCTGAAATCTGCTGGAATTTCAACAGCTTTAAGTATAACTAAAATTAACAGTTCAGGCCCTCCTGTCAACTAAGGACAACTAAGGACAACTTCCTAGAAGTGTAAGTGAATCTTAAATCACACAATTACTAGTGTACCAAACAGTAGTTACAAAACACCCATTTAGATCTTAATTGTTGTAAAAATAAAAGCTTCCTCCCCAGGGTGACCTTTGCCAAAACAATTAGGGAGTTACATACATAGAAGATATCTAGAAAATGGAATACACAGTACTTCCCTATACTACTGAACATTAGGAAGGTAAATTCATACACAGCTGATACCTAAGACAAAATGCTGAACAACTTCTGCATTTAAAAATTGAAGCAGTTTAGAACAGAGAAGCAAGTCTAAGCCCATCAGCACTTTTATTGTGTTCTTAAAAGAAACAGGAAACAGCTACCGAATCAACTGATTGAAACTGCAGAGACAAACACCTGAACCTATATGTAACCCAGCATCATGTGTCCTTGCACCATCACTGCATCCCCAGGGGTTGGGGGACAGGGAAGGCAGTGGCAAACACTACCAACTCCATCCCTAGCACAGAACA
Organism: Tyto alba; assembly: GCF_018691265.1. NCBI lineage: Eukaryota > Metazoa > Chordata > Aves > Strigiformes > Tytonidae > Tyto > Tyto alba. The sequence continues at coordinate 33,873,342 of NW_024881316.1, read as the reverse complement.
GACATGACTGACTGAAAACAGTTACATGAAAAGTTTGTGATCCACAACCAGAGCAGCTAAGCAACAGAAGAAAACGAATTAAGCAAAAGAATGAATGAAACCAAACAAAAAGCAGCTTACAAAAGATTTACTACTTCGATGCTTCTGCAATGCTATTCTCTTCAGCACAGCTAGCGTCTAGGCTACATGGAGCTCAAAGTGTAGGAGGACTCTGCTGGTATTTTTTCTGTTGTTGTGTAACATACACCTACAGTTCTGGAAAACAAACAAATGATTAAAACCATGTGCTTTGCAAGACTCTGTACTACATGTTTTGCATGTGACAACAGAGATGCAGCTCTGTGTTTACATGTGCTAAGGAAATTTCTACTTCTATTGCTATAGCCAAACAGTAATCCTGTTTGATTGAAGGGGCTTAACATGATTAGTAACTGCATTTGTTTCTAAGTTGACTTTCCTAGAATACAGTCTGAATTTGCTTGAAATTGCATGACCTAGGAAAGATATCTTTCACTAACAAAGTACAAAAACTGTAAAACATGAGAAGGTAATCCATATTAATGTTCACATCGCTTCACTACTTTTTTCCCTTCCTATATGCCTTCTAAATGTAGAACAAAGCTTTCAGAAACACAAAAGTAATTAGTTCAGCTCTAATCACTTCAGCTGTTTTGATCTATCTACACACATACTTAGCATAATGCCTAGACAGAATTATAGATTTCAGACTAGAACTACATTGATAATCTGATCTTTAATCAGGGATAGCTGAGGGGTCCTCAAACAGCAGATGGTTCTGTACACCGTACTGCTCCAAGACAACGAGGAGCAGAGTTTCAGCTTTCCCTCTCAATTCTCTATTTCTTCCTGGTTTAAAAAGTCAGATGCTAGAATTTATATTACAGGTTCTTTCATGTAAACTTTTACAACCACCTCTTAAAGACTATACTCCAAAGAAATACACTTCACTGCACAGTATGTCACTTCCACAGTAAATATTTTCATGAAACAGAGTTCATGTATACAAAGAAGCAAATTTTTCAAATTCTGTCCAACACCTACTCACTTGAAAACAAAGCCTACTACTCTAGATGAAAAGTACTGAATCACACTACCCAAGCTTATTGCCTGTAAAGCAGCATTGCTCATAAGAAAAAAGCTATTCAGTTACACTGCTGTATCTCAGTTTCTCCATCAATAAATTCTCCCCCATAAGGTAAATTATTTTCTCTTTCCAAATAAAATTGAGACATATACAGCAGCTAATAAAGTCTGAATAATATTTAATACTCTGTCACATTTTCTGGACATATAACATGCAGAACTTTTCTTCCATTCTCCTAAACTAAAGGGTACGATGTAGCTATATCATCACCATTATCCACTTTCCTCCATCACTATTCCTTCCCTATATCCCTGCCTGCCCCCTTACTATACTGATCCTTTTCACGTTAGTCCTCCCTCCACATTCTCTGCCAGGCATTTTCATCCAACTTCCTGCATAAACACTGCCGCACTCCCCCTTCCTTTGAAGTTCCCGTCAATTCTGATTTCTCTGAACTTCCTTAAACTTTTGATGCATTTCTTTAATCCCTCCTTAATGAGTCTCCCTCTATGCCAATTCCTGACCCTCCACTCCTCAAATGCCACCACAGTGCTGCATCTGGATGACTCTCCTGACTCCCCGTTTGTCTTGAATTCAGACTCCATTTTCTTGCTCTTCACTTTTGACTGATACTCACATTACCCCTTAAACATTTCAGCTACTACTTTCCAAGTCTCTTCTCGTGTTCCCATTTTTTCTTGTGTCTTAGCCAAATTTACTCTTCCACTTAGGCCCTCCATTGATGTAAACCTCATGAAAGAAGCCTGGATTTAGTCCAAATAAAAGAAGCTGGTGGTCATCTCAGTCACAGAAAATCTCGTATCTAATACCAAAACTCTTCAAGCTTATATCTCTGTCTCCACCAAGAGCAACTACATACAGTAAGCATTTTGCATACAGAAAAGCTTGAGCTTGGTGCTAACAAATGTGAGACTGTGTGGGGAAAAGGCTAGGGAAAAAAAGAGAAACAATCCTACTGTCAGCTTGCAATAAAATCAATAGCTACAAACACCAAACTTCTGTTGATCCCATAACTTGATCTATGTTTTCCAGCTGGGTTTAAGCAGAAAAAAAATTAAAAATCTGTCTCAGTTAAAATGAACCAAAACAGAGATTTTAACTTTACATGAAACCTGGGTGTAATCACCCTCTACAGCTTTACAAGTATGACTCTCAGTAATTCTGTTTTTCTGTAACAAATTGCTAGCAGAAATTGCAACAGTAAACAAGGAGCCACACCGTTTCCCCTGATGTGAAGTTCTTGCACATCTGACTATGCTGCAACTTAAAAAAATTAAAGCAAATGTGAAAATACTTCTTCTTGCATAGCAGTGGAAGTTTCTGTAAATACTTGTTTACAGTATTTTCCAAGCATTTCTGGAAGCAGGAAGAGAAACTGGCTACTTCGCTAGCCTGCCAGTCATCCATACTTGCAATCTTTGAGTAAGAACATATCTCCTCCTCTATTTAACAGTCATCGTCTGGATTTCTGCATCCACTGCAATCATTTTTACTAGCTGTAAATGCTTCTCTCCATCCTTCCTTTTTTAAACTCCTGTGCTTAAAACAGAGATCATCCTAGTCTTCAGGGAATTTGTTGAGAGTATTTGCTAGTTACCATCTTAGTTATTTCAGAATCCTGGAAAAAAACAGCCCCAACAAACCGAGTGCTTTACGTTCACAGTTGTTTATCACTTTGCTTACTTGCATTTCTATTCCTGCTATCCATTCTACCTTCTCCCACACTTTGAGCTCAAAAACTGCAGCAGAGCACTCATTTAGATTTGGCAATACCCAAATTATCTTTAATACTACTACATTCTAACTGCATATTATCCTTTCTTTTTCTCCTTGCAATGCTACATGGTTAAAGAGTGGTTTTGCTTTCTTTACTGCTTACTGTCATTCCTAAAGAAACTCGACTTTTGCAATTTTTTTTAGCTCTGCACATACTCTTTAATGCAAAACTTTCCCCTGGCTACTTGCCTTTTATTCACATTTCTGACAGGCTCTGCTCACTCGTGACATACTACTTGGGGTGTTTCAAGTCTGTAGTTCTTCCTGTAATTTTCCCCCCTTTCTTGGGAAAACATGAACATTTCTTCATGAACATTCTTCATGGTTTAGTACATGAACTCTTCAGTTCTGCTGACCTCACCAACTCTCAAGTTCAATGACTTCTTCTCTAAATATAACTTTTTTTTTTTGCATGTTTTGCTTTTAATTGCTTTGTTTTGCTTTTCGTACATAATGAATTGAGCCCCAACCATTCAACAAAGACTTCACTTGTTTCCAATCTCATTCACAACATCCATTTAATTCCTGACTTTAAATGAGCAATTCTGACATTAGCTTCCCTGTACTTCTACCTGTTTCCTTCTGTACATCAGCATCTTGGCTTGTTGTCACAGATGGCTGACCATAACATGGCTGAAATACAGATCTTCTCTAATCCTTTTGCACTCTTCCTCCATGCTTGCAGTGTTGGCAGACAGCCCACTTTACCAGACCATAACCAACAGGTTCTCTTAAACTGAAACCTGTCTATCATCAACCATACAGATCCCTTCTGCATAGTATCTCTAAAATATAGCCTTTTACTCTAAGCTAAGGTTTTTATACATGATCTCATAATTTAATTTTTATTACTTCAACAATCTGGCCCTGACAAATACCGTCTTCCTCAGTCACATCTACTCATGATACTAAACCTTTCAGTTTGTCTTCTATGCAATTAATCCCTCTCCATACTTCTAAAAGCACTCTCCTTTGCATCAAATGTAAGACCGTGGTCTTTGACTATATAATTACCAGTAGGCAACATCAATCATCTCTTGTTCACTCATAACTTCCTCTTCTCTGATCAGACTAACTCCAGCCACAAACACCCATTTGTTTTTTTAGAATCACATCTTCATGTTTTCCTACCAATGCTTAGTTGGTACTTTTCTTACCGACACTTACATTTTATAGAATCCACATACTCTTCTGAGCTATACAGATCACTAAACATAGAATGGGAAGGGGAGCAAGGGTAGAACATATCCCCACAGCTGAAGCTGCAGAAAGATTTCACCCAGAGAACAGCTCTTGTTCCCTCTCTGGCAACTTCAAGAAGAATATAACATTTATTTAGAGCCAGTGAGGACTGAGGGAAAGTGAAGACTCTTGCCCCTAGCCCAGTCATGTGAGACACCCCAGATAAGCATGAAGCCCTGCTGAGCCCCAGCCATGGCTCTAGTTCTACGGCCAGGGCTGGGCCAAGGCTGCTGCAGAGGGGCCAAGGCTCTGGAACTCCAGGGAGGTACAGCAAAGCACCCATAACTGCTGTAGCAAAGGAGTTTCAAGAAATTAAGAGAGATAAGGAGACTGTAAACATCGAGAAAGTATAGAGAAGCTTGATGCCCAACACAACAGAGGGAAGAGCTAGCCTAAATAAGGCTAGGCCCAACTTTTCTGGATCTTCAGGTGTGAAAGTTATTTGTTTCTGGGGAAATGGGGCAGACAGATCGTATGGGGTGTTGAGAGTGAGGCTCAGAAACTGGGGTACAGGAGTTTAGACAGGGAATTAATGTATGTGATGTATATACACACACACACACATATGGATGGTGCAAATTATAAAAAAATGCGATTTAAGAGTTGAACTAAAATGTTTAAGAACCACTACTCTAATGCATATGAATAAAAAGAAACCACTTCACAGTGGTTCAGCTACAAACACAGTACACTAGTCAGATCCACCAAGTTTTCTTTGATTCCTCCACTTTTGTTCATCAACCACGTCCACTTGACATGTGGACTGTAAGCACTTTGGAGCGGGGATCAGGCTTTTGTCCTGTGACTTTGCAATGCCTTTCAGAACGAAGGCCTCACCTTTACCTAGCATTGCTGTACGCTATTGTACACAGAGAACATGAAGATGAGAAAAGGGTGTGAAGGTGGTAATTCTTCTTAAAGCTAAGAAGAATTAGCCACCTTCCACATCTACTCTCTTTTAGCATCAGCATGAAGTACACTAAATCCAGGTAAGATGGTTCTGAGAAATGCAGTGGCACTAAGGAAAAATCAAAAGACAAAAGCCACAGTTAGTAAAATACTTAGAAATGTACATATTTTCCATTGATCCTCCTATGGAGAATGGGGACATTTAGTAATAGGAAGCAGATGCACCATGGTAAGGTGCACAGCAATCTATTTATCTGGCTTGAAATTGTTTTAACTGACTGCACATTGTCTGTACTTTAAAGGTTTAAGGTTTATATTCTGGATTTGAAAATATGCACAGAGCTCCAGTTGATGACCTACAGTTTAGTTCCTGTATTTCTGTAACTTCCATCCTCTGTATTCCCCTCAAAGAAAAAAATTCCCACACTCCTTTTGAAATAATCATGCCATTTCTGTCATAATGAGTTTTCCAGAAACCTCTTTGGATGCTGATGACAGGGAATCACAATTCCAGAACGGAAGCAGAAGTAGAACACAAGAAAAGTTTTAAACAACACATATTTATGGAACTGTATTTAGTAATGAGGTAAGAAAAGTGTGCAAATACGGTCTACCAAAGAGCATGTTATAGTGGGCACAATGATATATTTTATTACAAGACAATACACAAATAATGTTAGTAAATTTCCCAAAATGTGCTGCAACATGTGACATTTCCTACTCCTCAAAGTGTAGGAAAACACCTTCTTCACATAGCTTTCAAAAGCAAGTCACAATCAGGTAGTATAAGACAGAACTCTAGTCCTAAAGACCTAAAACAAGTGAGAAATACATACCGGGGAAAATATAAATTTTAAAAACACACATGTGCATGCATGTATCCAATCTCATATTCGCCCACCCTACCAAGCTATTAATACATTTTGCTCTTGTCATCTTTGGAGAACCAAATGGAGCAGAGAGAATTACAGAATTTTAACATACAAGAGTGAATGAAATTCAATAAGCATCGATCCCTTACACCTCTTTGAGACAGCTGAAAACTGTGGGATCACCTTAGGTGGCAAGAAATTGTTGCCATTTCTGATATAAAAACTTCTGTTACAAGTGACAGCAAGGAAGGAAAGGATTTGATACTGAGAAATTACATTTTGCATTCCTAGGACTGGAAATTACAAAAAAAGAAAAAAAAAAAAAATTTTAAACAGTAAAATAACAGAATCACTGAGGTGCAATAATCATGTAATAGAACCTACAGAACAAAGGCAAGTAGAGACCTGAAATTAGAAGTTATGGCTTTAACATTAATTTAACAGATTTTCCAAAATTCCTGGAGTGGCTTTTAAAAAGACCCCAAACAATTAAAATCTATTTCTAACCAGAAAACTAAGACCATCTTTGGTACTACTATACTGTTTCTTTTGGTTGTATATTTTGCATCTTTCCACCACACATTCATCCTGTCTACTCCTTACAATACATTCATCCCAGTAGCAAGTGCTACTATGCTGGGGAGGATGTTCCAGTAACCTATTAAACTTCTCTCAATGTTTCCATTCTCCTCTCTTTATAGAGAAATCTGTGCATGCAGTGAACTTTAAGTAGGTGCGGTAAACTTTGCACATCGAGTCCTGATTTAGATGGAAATGTCTTCAGCACATGAACTGCCTGCTACTCTCTGTTTACACAGTAGCCTCCATAATAGCCCCCTGCCATTCTTTCTTGGTCCAGAGGCGCTGGACCATGATAAACAGGTAGAATAGAAATAAATAGGTAGAATTTTTATGGGCTTCAGTTCCAGTTTTTATTGTAAAACTTAATCCATGCTTCACAAAAAAGTGACACACTTGGATTCTATTCATTAAATCATCCTATAAAATAATTCCTAAAAATCCTTAATGATCACAGTTATTAGGACCACTCTGCAGAATCCGTTACAGTTTAGGGACTATTTTATTTAACTTTTAACACAAAAAAAGAGGAGTGTATGATCTAAGTAATGTCAGTACTAAAATCAGATTTTTAAGCAGTCATAGATTAAGAATGGTCACCACATATTTTTAGATCCTGGGATCTTTAACAGAAACAGTCAACTAAAAAGACTGTATTTGTCAGACTAGATTACCAATTTCAAGCAACCCTTCCCCAATCATGTGACTATGCTCTGCACTCTATCAATTAAAACTTGTTTAATCTTAGTCACTATCATACATGCAAAGATTAAACAGTAACCTGTAAGGGCCTCTGACATATACTGCTCACTTGTAATTTCGTTTTAGTAGAAGCTAAAGATTCCCAACATTTTGCTAAGCAACATCCTAATCCAAGAACAATGCAGAAATTATATGATTCCTTTTCCTTTGAAATCATGTTGTGTTCCCTAAGCATGCCTTTCTTAATCCCTTTTCCACTACTGAGAGCAAAGGATCAGATTCTCTTTCTCCAAGTGTTTGAATAGGCACCCAAAATGCAATACAGGCGCTTCTGGTGATCTCAAAGGCCATGATCTGGGGCCTGTAGTTTGTGTATACAACCACATAAAACAATAAAACAAAGTATTTTTAACCGATACTAAAAAAATCAATCATTCTGGAACTGAGAGAGGTCAGCTAATTCAAGTTCAGAAAACAATGATTTAAGGCAATAACACTGTCCTCATAGACATATTGGTAAGTTATACATTTATAATTGTCCAACATCCTATTGATTTCCTCACTTAACAAGCCTTTTCCACTCCGTCACTGAAAGCAAGGCCTCATTAACCAAACTTTTAAGACACTATTAAATGCCTGATAATTAACTAAGACAGAATTACAAAATTGGAGGCCGGTAGTGTAAATGATAAGTGCAAAAGACTTCCCACTGGGATCTGGAGACAGGTATCTGTGTTTGCACAGAGCTAAGATCAGGCTAACAAGTCACACTAGCCTCCATCTCCTGTGCTTTTGCACTGCCTCATCCTGTGCCTCTGCATCCAAGGAGCACAGGGCTTGGGAGAGTCAAGCTGCCTTCATGCAGGCAGTTCCACAGTCCATTCCAGAACTAGATTTGCTGGGAAAAGCAATTAAGAGACATCCTCAAAGTATCAGTATTAACCAGTTAATGTGATGATTTAATACACGTATACAGTATCCTGGAAAATGAGAACTTAACTGTCTTCAGTTAATAAACTAGATCTTACAGTCACGTGTTAATATCAATGCATACACAAAGCAAGCAGTCAGCACAGTTTCAACTTACCTATTAACTGTTTTGAGTAACAAATTTCCTAAATTATACACAGACAGACTTCCTAGTTTTCAGAACCCTACTGTCTACTGCAACCAAGCAGCACACACTGAAAACTGATACTTCACAGTTCTTGTGACACTGAAAATGCACAGGTTCTTTGTATTAACTGTACACTTTTAAATGCATTCTTTACCAAGTCCTAGTTCATAACAAGCTGATGAACTAATTCTTGCCTAGCCTTTTAGAAAAAAAGTGCTGAGCACTGACTTCTCTATTACACAATTTATAGACAGCTTTTTATCAAAGGATCACATTTAACCTGAAAAACCAGGCACATCCTGCTGAAGGACCTGAGTATTTCCAAAGCAAAGAAGTCTATGTCTGAAAAAAGATTTCAGTTTTGAAACCATGAAAATTTGTTTGTTGCTCTTGATAAATCACAAGGAAAAAAATTCAGTAGCCATTTCAACACATGCTTTAGGGCAGCAGCACAAACAGGCAGCAACTGCTGATATTTTGCCAGAAGTGCTACGTAGATCAATACTATTAAGAACAGCTATAGCCAGTGCAGTCTCTCATCTCCTGCCTTGTGAACTTCAATTAGATCTATAAGACACTAGGCACATTCTTTATCATCATTATTATAAAAGATAATTTTTGTACCTAAGCAAGCAATGTCTAATATTCGAAATATGCAGCTATACAAAAAAAAAACATTTAACACAGATTGAGTTTCTTTAAAAACCAAACAGCAGTGTATCAGAGATATGACACAAAAACGAATGTCAAGACGACAGACTAAATAAGGAAGCCACCATATTCAAATTTTTAAATGCATATCATTCTCCTAACGTGAAAAAAAAGGTTTTCAAGACACAACTGGAGTTGAATCCTTAAAAGACCTTATAAAAGGCAAATTTCATGCTATCATATAAATTCTGTATCATCAGACATGAAAATGAAAACCAAAAAACTTTTTTGCACATTTTTTCTGAGAAATTATACGATATTTTTGCAACCATACAACTTCAGAAATTGAGGCTTAGATAAAAACCAATTTTTGTGAGACCTGTAATAAAAATCCCTAAAACTAGCAAAACTGCTTTTGACCCAAACGCTTACACTAACTTCGATTTTGTGTTAATCGTTAAGCAGCTCTACAACTAAAATGATTCACTGTTATTTAAGAAAAAGTTGTCTTTGATACAGAATTGTTGATCTTAAGACTATCAGGTTAATAAGGTATAATTAAATCCAGGCATATAAGTGCAAGCTTGCAGGGAAGAAAATTACCTCAGGAACAAAACAGTAATTCCTTCTGTGCAGATTATTTTGAATTGAACTCCTTGCTTTAGTGGTTTTGGGAACTGGCAAAACAGGAAAATCTTGAAAAGGGTGTTTAAACACCTAACCTGGGTTTTGTTCACTTAAGACACGTTAATAATCCATTGCTAGTGGCAGTTCTTTTGTAAGAAGGGACATCAACTACTGACAAGATTCTTTTTGCTGAAGAGGCTCTTTTTAAAATACATGCTCACTGCAAATCAACTAAACACACACTGTAAGAACTGATGTAACAGGCAGATGGGGCAATTTAATCTGCATCACAAGTAAGATTCCCCACCACCACCACAAGTTATTTCAGAGAACCTGCTAAAGGAATCAAGATACACCGTCGCTTCTCATTTCATTGTGTGTATATGACTGGGATGTGGAATGTGCTCTCACTGTGTTCAGACCTGTCCCAGATTTCCCTCTGATTTGAAACACGAGGGAAAAAGAGTCTCTCTCTCTTCCCAGTGCTGGCAACCACCCTCCGCGGTAGGGAAGGCTCTTACCACCAGGTTCAACGGCACGTTTCGAGTATGTTTAAAGAAAGAAAAGCAAACAGCTCTCTTGGCGAGACAAAAGCGGCTCACACGAAGTATCCACAGCCCAGGCTGGCCGAAAGGAGGCAAAACAGAGGGGGCTCGGGCTCCCGCGCACCGAGGGGAGGCTGAACCGGGCAGGGCAGGCAGCGCCCCACGACCCTGGAGGAGCAGCTCCCGAGGGAAGGCTACCTTCAAACCTGTGCCCGACGGTGGGAGGGCGTTTCAATTTCTGTGTGCGGGGACTGGAAAGAAGATTAATTCCCACCTGTGCCAGGCGGCAGGCAGACACGGGGGGGAAGGACGCTCTGATCTCCCGCCCCGCCAGCGCTCAAGCCCCCCAGGGCCGCCGGCGGGGCGGGCAGGAGGGGCTGCGGGGCCGAGGCCGTTCAGGTGTCGCTTGGGAAGGAAGGGGCAGAGGAGGGAGGCTGGAGAGTTCAAGACCCCCTCCAGGTAGGAGGGCAGACGGGCGGAACCGGCCGGCTCGGGGCTCGGCGGGCGTCAGGAATAGAGAAAGAGGAGGACTCGGGCTCCCCTGCCCCCGGGCTGCGAGAAGCGGGGGTGCGGGCGCTGAGGGGCGAGCTCCGAGCGGGGAGGCGGGCGGAGCGCGATCCCCGCGGGCCGGGGGGCCGCAGCGCCGCGGCCCTTCCCCCCCCCCGCCTCTCCTTTTCTTTCCCCTCTCCAGCCGGGCGAGCCCCATTTCCTCCCAGCGGCAGCCGAGGGCGCTCCTCGGGGCCGGGCGGGGAGAGGGAGCGGCAGGAGCCAGCGCCGGTAGCGCCTTGTTCTCTGCTGCCGCCGCGGCGGGCAGCCAGGCCGGAGGGGGCTGCGCAGCCCGCTCCCCGCCCCGCCGCGCCTCCCCTCCCGGGGCTCACCTCCTCGATGGCCGCCACCGTGTTCCTGCACTGGGCCATCCGGGTGGTGAAGTTGGAGGCGGTAGGTGACTTGTAATCCTCATTGGTCTCGGACACGAATTCCGACACGGAGATCTGGTCCGGCATGGCGGGGCGGGGATGAGTGGGGCGAGGGGAGGGGAGAGGGGAGGGGGGGAAAGCAGGCGGCTCCGGAGAGAGGGGAGGGCCCGGGGGGGCTCCCCCCCCTCACATCGCTCGGCAACCGGCGGCGGCAGCGCCCTCCTCGCAGCCCCGCCGTCTGGAGCGGTGTTGTTCCTCCGTCGCCACACAAGGAAATTCCCCGCACCCACACTCCTCCCCCTCCCCGCGCGGTCACGCAGCACCGGGGGCCGGGCACACGCCCAGCGGCGAGCGGGGGAAAGGCGGCGGCGGCGGGAGCTGCCTCCACACCCCGCCCTCCCTCTCGCTTTCTCCCTCACGCAGACACACACACACGCACGCAGGGCGGAGGCGGGCCGAGGCGCGGCCACAGGACACCCACCCCCGGCAGTCCCCTCACGCCCGGGGGAGACCTGTGGCCACGCACTTGCCCACCGGCGCCCGCCCTGAGAAGATGGCGGCCCCCTCCTTCCTCCCCCAGCCTCGGCGGGGAGCGAGGAGCGGGCAGAGGTGGCGGGGAGCGGCGCGGCTCTAACGGCTGGGTGATGCCAGGCACAGGCAGGACAGATCCGGCCGTGTAGCTCAGATCGTGTTTCACAACAATAAAAACCCAAGGGCAGAGGAAGGTGAGGCGCGATGCCTACCTGATGCAAGGAGGGACGGGTGGAAGCCCACAGGACAGGTCTCCACACTCTCTGAGGCTGCCCGGAGGTAGCAGGGACAGTCTCTCCCCTCACCGTTCACAATCTATATTTCGACAGTTTAATCTGTTTGACGAGTTCTCTGCCTAGTTTCGAGGGAGCTAAAGTTGTGAAATGCTGTCGTTCCCAAGAGATCTGCGCAAAAATATTTTTAGGCTAATAACACTTATATCTAAATTCTTAGAAAGCTTTTTCTGTACTTGAAGTGTTATCAGAGGAGGAGACACTTTGCTATTTACTATAAAGTGGCAAGGACTGATCAGGCAGAGAAGACAAAACTCAGCCCCAGCAGTAGCATTCGTGACTGATGCGGTAGATGGCAGATCGGCAAGGTGTCACTGAGCAGGCATCGTGCTTGCTTGCATTGGGAATATGGGGATGTGGTCCACGGCAGTGGTTTCTCTTGGCCTCAAAGCCCTTAAGACTTCCAGCCTGTTAGTGCAGGAAGCTTTGGAAGTCTGTATTTTGGCCCAGAAACTCTCCCCTGGCTATTTCACTCCCCTCTGGTGATACAGTTACTAGCTTTCTATAAGTGATTCTTTATTACTGTGATTTAAAACTCTCCAGGGAATTCAGATGAGTAAGCAGGTACTCTTTTGCTGTAGTTTGTAACATGTCCAAATAAATAACTGCAGGCCTGTCCATATGCCCTTTGTGATCCTTTCTAGTGTTGTAAGAAGTTTTCCTTCAACAGAAATGATGAAGCTTGGCAAGTGTATTTGTTTCACTGGTTGTAGCAAAGCAGATGAATGAACAGTGACCATCTGCATGTTCTTTCCTTTTTTTTTTTTTTTTAATTCTTACTAGCTTTTCCATTCTAATAGTTCCTTATTTTCTCTCATAAAAACCGCCACCGTTATTTTGCTTTTAACTTCTGTCTTCATATAGCTTTGTATTATAAACCCCTCTCCTTGTTAAGTTTTGTGCATGTTTCAGTTAATGGGGCATGTACAGGTATAAATTGTTCTGGTGCTAATGCATTAAATGTCTTGTCTGTATTTGTATGTCACATAATAAATCAGTATATTTGTAACCAAGTTGAGTATAAATATTCATTCTTGCTAAAAATATATGTGATCTTTCATCTTCATTTTTGTATCAGCTGATGGTGATACCTTTAGAGCAATACTTCTCACACTATTACCCAAACTTAGTAAACACTAGCATTCTTAAACTGTCTGTCATATCTCTCAATGTAGCCTATTCATTTAGAAGTTTTGAAGGGGATGAAAAACTTAGGGTCTGAAAGGCAAATAATACTAGATTTTATCTTTTTTGCAACAGCTCTTCTATCAGGTGTAGTCCAAAACTGCAGTATATTAATGCAGTCTCTAGTGGTTGCATCTTCAGTTTAATATTGGATTATATACAATTAAGACAGTATCCTCATGCAGTGAATCTTGAAATTCTATAGACCATATTTACACAGTAGGTTAGGTTAGATGATTGCAGTGGTATCTTCTGATCTTTAAGTTAATAGATTCAAAAATTTGCCCAATGAAACTGCTCAGCCTTTTTGCTTGACTGACTGTGCGTTTCACTTGGCTGCCCTTTTTCTAAAGCTGAAGCTGTGCTTGGGTGAACCTTGTAGAAGATATCTAGTCTTGATATCAACACTCAGAAGTCTGGAGAATCCACTCCTGTTAGTGTTTTATGACAAGGGCTAGCCACAGTTATTGTGTCTTCCAGCAATTGCTTGTTATTACAAATTTTTCAGTAGCTTAAGGAGCTATTCAGTACTCAGAGCTTTCTCCCAGTGAGCATTACTGTACACTATAATGAAATAATTTCTCAGTTTTGTTTCTTTTTAAACCAAGCTGATCAGCTCACCTGTTTTAAAGAGGGCAGAGCTAATCTGAATTGCCTTGCATTGGCCACAAACCAAAATTGAGTACACAGATGGTGACTGTGGTTCAACTGACATGTGGTGGCTCGTTGCTCTGCAGAAACACTTTTATTAGTGTGTGTGAGTCCTGCCTCTCTCACTGAAAGGATATTTTCTTAGCCCTTCCATCATTTTTATACTTCTAACACCTCAATAAATTATTATCCTGATTCTCTACTCCCTCACTGTTACATTCAAGAGTATCATTAGACTTTCTGGTCCCAGTGTCATACTGGCTCATCTACCTGTCCATTCTGGCCTCTAGGTATTTATGAGCAACACTTAATTTCAGCATCCAGCCCCATTCTTTGAATCTGTGAATAAGTGTTGCAGTGGAACAGCTCGATTAATAGACAGCTGTGAACAAGGCCTATGTGGGATCTGGTACTACTATTTTGTCTCTAGGTATTTCCTGCTTCCTTGCTCAGCAATGCTCCTTTTTCTTTGGTTTTGGACATTTCTGTCTGTCTTTCTGTCTTTCTGCAACTAATACTAGATAAAATGTCATTGTCTTCTTTGATCCAGTCACTCAGTTAGAGGTCTTCTACTAAGGAGAAATAAATAACAAAAGCACTTTCCAAAGGTCCAAGCTCTGCACATTGCTGAAAAGCTTCTAGTCTTGTGGATATGCATAGACAACAACTCCATAGAGTGGTATGAATTATCAGGGCTTAAGTCTCTTTCCTTTGCAGAAGATACGAAAATCAGAATATTTGATTTGTACAAACATTTCTTCCTACACTGACTTTAAACCAGCGTTAATGATTTCATCAGACAGTGTTGTTAAAACCATATCAGACCTTCCAAATCATAAGATAGATCTTAAAATAACTGATTTTCTTCTCTTTTTGTTTTTTGAGCCTTTAGACATCTTATTGGTATGTCGAAATATTTGTCTGCATCACTGCCGGCGAGTAAGAACCCAAACCAAGGACCAGGCGGTACACAAACACAGAACAATAAGGCAGCCTCTGGAGATCTCAACATCTAAAATTAGCTAGTGGAAAGGCAATTGAGTGAATATAAGGAAATACTGGACCATTATTGGTCTGTATGACAGCCTGTGATCATTCCACACCGCTGCCCAAATGTTTCTTAAGACATTTAATATAGGATTTTTCAAGAGGGATTATGAGATAGATTGGGATGTTTAAAGGGGAATTATTACAAGAATGAGCGTCAGTGTGAGGGAAAGCACACAAGACCTTGTGTCCTTGAAATTTAACAGTTCAGAGTTGGAAGTTAACCACATGGATCAAACAGAGGCAAAAGTTAATGTCTGTTTAATGAAATGACATTCCAAAGGAGTTGTGAGAATAGCAGAGAGAGAACATGATGAGCTGGTTAGCATATCTGATTATCCCTCAAGCAGCTGCCTGGGATAGGACTCAGAATGTGTAAGGAATTTTTTTTTTTCCCCAGCAGTCATGTCATTGCCCTTCACTGACTAGCTCAGTAACAGATTGTTTCATAGTATTTGCTCTGTCTATCTTTCTTTGATATCATTGTTTTTTCGCAGAATTTATTTCTTTGATAGCTTCAGGTAGTTTGAGGAAATATTTTTTTCTTGGCCTCCTTTGTATGTGCTCAGTATTTACAAGGATTCCGAGGTGTATTTGTTAATTCTATTAAAGATGATTTGAGGGAGCACAGCAAGAAGGTGGTTCATAGGCTCATTAGCCTCATTGCTTATTTTTGAACTTAAAAAATAAGCATGAAAATAAATGTAGTCTGTCAGCTGCTAATAACTGGATGACAATTTTCAGGCAGGTAAATGTTAAACTTAGAAATGTATGCAGTACATATAAATCACAGCAGATAAATAAAACACTGTGTGATAAGCCTTGTTGTTGTATCCTGTTGTTTTATTCCAAGTCTTATGATTTTTTTCTTAAAGTATCAATCCCTGGTGTTCAATGTTCAGATAAACGCTTTCAAAACAGATTCCAGTTTTGAAAATGAGTTCCCACAGTTTTAGAGAAAGGCTTCTCGTGATTTCTAAAGGTATAAACCCCCAAAAGAGCAGACATTTAGTTACTTTTAAGTCTCTACTATGATTCTGGAGGTCTAGCTCATGTTTTAATGATAGCGATTATAGCATGTAGCATCTCTAAAATAGCAAGTATGTCTGCTGTTTAAGAATGAACTCGTGCCATTATTCTGTTGAAAATAATTCCTATTTGAGAAGATACTTGTTCTCCTAGGTATATTTCTAGATATTTATTTCTACAAATAAGAGAAAATTCTGCAAATTTTAGAAGTTAGTTCAGGAAAGTATTTTTTTAGGTCCTTTTGCATTTGGAAGTGCCTACTTGGGAACCTCTATTTCAAGCACATGCGATTGTATGCTTTTCTTACTCTTACTGTGTAGTTGCATTCCTTTGTATTGCTCTCAGACTTGTGAAGAATTTACAAAGATGTATTTTGTATTAACAGTAACAACACCACCTGCAACTGAAGTGGTAGCATGTAGACAAAGGCAAGAAAGAATACACAGAGAAGAGTGTTGGTATTTTGTGCTTTTTTCCTCAAAGCTCCCAAAAGATAGTATTTTAACCAGTAGCCAGGGGAGTATGCAAGTTTGAGGGTGAAACTGGACAGGACTGAGTCTGTACATCTTTCAGTGTAATAGGAATTTTGTTTACTGGCGTTTGGCAGAACTGCACCATATT
Source organism: Tyto alba (assembly GCF_018691265.1). Classification (NCBI taxonomy): domain Eukaryota; kingdom Metazoa; phylum Chordata; class Aves; order Strigiformes; family Tytonidae; genus Tyto; species Tyto alba. Next base: position 33,856,922 of record NW_024881316.1, on the reverse strand, counting down.
TTTAAATTTGAATTTGGTAACAGTATTTGTAGAGTATGCCCTCGATGAATGTGTGTATTCCCATGTGTTATATAAGAATCTTTCAGGTTTTTAGACTCCACTCTTTGCTTCAGTGGGTCACACTGGATATGTCTGCACTGCTCTTTCAGGATGCCCTCAAGTGTTGCCCCTGTCATGGTGCCTCAGGGTTGTGTTCTGTGAATGAAGCTGCAGGCCCCTGGGCCATCTTTAGAACATGCATCAGATGTGAAGCCCTCAGGGATAACAACTGCTGAAGAGTTACCTTGCTACAGTCCCAGAAAGATCCTTCTAATGTTCATGCTGCACAGATTGTGTTTCCCCTGGATGGCTTGCTACCTCACCCTTTGTCATTATTCCTAACTGCCACCAGTCTCATAAACAAGGGGAGGAGAGAAACATCAGGAGAGGGAAACTCAGTCTTTCTAGTATGTAGGCAATCATAAACACCAGCAGTTACAATATTCACAAGAACAAGTACACCATGAAGGGTCACTTCTTGAGCCTCGTGTCATCCTGAACCACATCCTTTCTGTCAGCAGCTCAGCTTTGCCCAAAGAAGATAACACAATGGAGGCAGACTGCCTTTCTGTAGACATGCCTTTTTGGTCTTACTCTGATCCTACAGCTCCAGATTACCAGTGGAAATACTGAAGATCAGCAGGCTGTGGGCCACATTTGCACTCACCAGACCTTACTCAGTACACTGTGCTCTGTTGCATCAGCTCCCTGATGTATAACTTGGGATGAGGCGATTTCTTTTCTGAGAAATTACGGAATTACAGTCCAGTCCCAGAATCAGCAAAGTTTCAGGTGACAGGACATACATGGAAGACAAATGAATTGTGTTTAGGAATTAAGAGACATTAGTTCCCATGGGCACAAAGTGAAGAGACAAGAGGAATGTTCTTGGATTTAAGAATTTTTAGAAAGAAAAAAAAAAAAGCTGGTTTTGTTGTCAAACACAAAGCACCTTTATTTCTCTCATAAATTTGCTGTCAAGGAGAGACTTCTGAAAGTCAGTTCAGAAAACAACACTGTTCCGTTGCCCCACTGGAATTTCGAAACTAGAAAGTGGCATCTCTTCAAGAGGACAATTTAGACTACTATGAAACCCTGAGAAATTAAATGTAATTTCATCTGGCTAGGGCCTGAGCAGGGTAGAGGAAGAAAGACTGTCAAAAAAGGGAACTTAAGACTGAAGTTTACCTGGATTTTACATGGAAAACAAGCATAGAAATTCAAAGTTTCCCCATTACAATGATGCAGCTCAAAACAAAGAAGCATTTAACAAAAGATAGAAGGGCATAAAGGAGGATCCAGGAAATTATAGGCCCATCAGTCTTACTTCAATCCCTAGGAAAGTTGTGGAATTAGTCCTCCTAGGGGCTACCACAAGTCAAATGAAGCACATGGGTTGGGAGAAGCCAGCACAGATTCACCAAAGGCAAATCATGCTTGACAGACTTGATTGCCTTCTACAATGAAGTATCCTGCTCGATTGAGGTGGGGTGAGCAGTGGACCTTGTCTACCTGGATTTCTCCAAGGCTTTCGATATGGTTCTCCACAGTTTTTTCCCGGAGAAACTGATGCATTGTGGTCTAGACAAGTGGTGTATACTGGCTGACAGGAAGGTGGTGGTAAATAGCTGCTTTTCAAACTGGCAACCTATTACAAGTGGGGTGCCCCTGGGATTGATATTGGGACCAAGACTGTTTAATATCTTCACGAGTGATCTGGATGATGAGATCCAGTGTACCCTGATGAAGTTTGCTGACAATACCAAACTGAGCGGGGAGGTGGATGCTTCAGAAGGGAGAGCCACCCTGCAGAAAGACCTGGATAGGCCAGAAGAGTGGGCTAACAAGAACCTTATGAAGTTCAGCAAGGACAAGTGTAAGGTCTTTCATCTGAGAAAACATAATCCAGCAGTGCAGCACAGGTTGAGATCTACCCAGCTGGGGAGCAGCTCTATGGAAAGGGACCTGGGAGTTCTGGTGAACAACAAGCTCAATATGAGTGAACAGTGTGCTGCAATGGCAAAACAAGTGAACAAGATGCTGGGTTGCATCAACAAATGCATCACCAGCAGAGATAAATAAGTCATTCTCCCACTCTACTTAGCGCTTGTCAGGCCACACCTGGAATACTATGTTCAGTTTTGGTCCCTGCTATACAAAAAATATGTCGGCAGGCTGGAGGGGGTCCAGAGGAGGGCCGCCTGCCGTATGAGGAAAATCTGAGAGAACTGAGTTTGTTCAGCCTTGAGAAGAGAAGGCTTAAGGGAGGTCTTATCACCATGTTCCAGTATTTAAAGGGATGCTACAAAGAAGATGGAGACTCCCTTTTTGCAAGGAGTCACACAGAGAAGACGAGGGGTAACGGGTGCAAGTTACTCCTGGGGAGATTCCAATTAGACACAAGAGGAAAATTTTTCCCAGTGAGAACAATCATCAGCTATTGGAATAATCAGCCCAGGGAAGTGGTGGATTCCCCAACATTGGACACTTGTAAGATTCAGCTGGACAGGGTGCTGGGCCATCTTGTCTAGCCAAGACAGGTTGAACCAGAAGATCCTTGAGGTCCCTTCCAACCTGGTATTGTATGATTCTATGATTCTATCAAAACCTAACTCTATTTCATCTCCCAGAGTCAGGCTTCCAATCAAGAGTGAAGCATATATGATCATGTACTTAAAGAATGTCCATTAAATATGATGACCTTTAAAGCAGAGAATACATTTTGAAACAAAAATAAGTCTTCTAGTCTGAAGTCTTCTATCCATATGGTAAAGTCCTCACTTATTCAAATTTATGCAAGATCACCTGCCTTGAATGGGAATACCTGGCAGTGATGAACTAGTTGCCTTGGATGCCTTTCAGGGGCTATCCTTTGCTGCATTGTTTGCTTGCCTGCAGCTGATGATCTAGAATCCATGGAAAATGGTAGGAAATGTTAGTTTACTCTGCAGGACAGCTGCTTGGTGATGGGGTACATGGCAGGCCCTAGGCATTGCAGAAAAGAACTCCCTTCAGAGGTCATGGTTGTACTCTTGAATTCTGCCTGAGCAAGGTCCTGCTCTGCAGGTGCTCCTAATACTTGTACTCAGCTAGTTTGACATTTCAGACCTACAAAGGGCAACATTCTCCTGGGGGAAGTGCTTACAGCAGCTCTGAGTAGTAGGGAAAGAGCCTAGAGAATCTGTACAACTTGGGCCAACCCATGCCTCAGGAGGCTTTCAGGCAAGAAGGATTCTGTGGAGGTCACTCCCTCAAGTTATACCGATGAGGCGTAGTTTGTATAACACAGCACCATGACTGTATGAATTGAATAGAATAAAATTAGAATAGAGTAGCATAGCATAGCATAGCATAGAATAGAAATAGAATAGAATAGAAAGAAAAGAATAGAATAGAATAGAATAGAATAGAATAGAATAGAATAGAATAGAATAGAATAGAATAGAATAGAATAGAATAGAATAGAATAGAATAGAATAGAATAGAAGAATAGAAATTTCAGTTGGAAATTTAATTTCAGAATGATCATCTAATCCAACTGCCTGACCGATTCAGGGCTGACCAAAAGTTAAAGCACGTTAAGGGCATTGTCCAGGTGCCTCTTAAACACTGACAGGTTTGGGGCCTTGACTACCTCTCTAGGAAGCCTGTTCAAATGTTTGACCACCCTCTCAGTAAAGAAATGCTTCCTAATGTCTGGTCCAAACCTCCCCTGGTGCAGCTTTGAACCATTCCCATGTGTTCCATCACTGAATAACAGGGAAGATAGAGCAGGACCTCCCTCTCTACTTCCCCTCCTCAGGAAGCTGTAGAAAGCAATGAGGTCACCCCTCAGCCTCCTTTTCTCCAAACTAGACAAACCCAAGGTCCTCAGCTGCTCCTCACAGGATATGCCTTCCAGTCCTTTCACCAGCTTTGTCGTCCTCTTCTGGACACACCTTCACATCCTTCTTACATTTTGGGGCCCAGAACTACACACAGTGCTCAAGGCAAGGCCACACCAACACTGGATACAGTGGGATAATCCCCTCTTGTGACCAGCTGGTTAGGCTGTATTTGGGTGCACCCCAATATGCTTTTTGCCCTCTTGTCTGCCAGGGCACACTGCTGACTTGTATCGAGCCTGCTGTCAACAGCAGACTCAATGGATATGGATAATGACAGAGGAAAATGTTTATAGTCAAAACCTCTATGTTTTGTTGAGGATCACTAAAATGTGTCCAGAATATTAGGGAGGAAATCTTACAGAATTTTCACAAATTTGTAAAAGATACTAGGACAGCTGTAGGTGAAAACTTTTGTAGGATATCAGTCCAGTGCAAGAAGAACCCTGTCTCAGAGTAGAACTTTTCCTTTTATAGTCAGTGAGAAAATACTGCCTTGTCTAGGCAAGTTATTTTAGGAAAGCAACATAACACAAATGTGTGCTGATTACTCACAGTCAAATTGACTGTTGATCTTTGTCAATGGAAAGCCCCATTTCTCATTTCTGAGTCTTATAGCCACAAATCTTTTTGGCTATCTTCTGAGGTTACTCATACATTTAATAAATTTCAATGCATATTTGTTTTTTCTTAATGTTATTTTCTAGTACTTGGCATACTGAAATGTGGAATAAGGTAGTATGAGGTGTCTTAATGGCCTACAAACTTCAGCCCAAGAGTTAACTGCTGGAGAAAAGGGAACTGAGTGTGAAGGCTGAGTGTGGACAAAAATTAAGTTTAGATTGTCCTTATGGATCAGTGCTGTCTGCACTGTTGCTGATGTGGCCTGCTCTCTGTGCTTCTAAGGTGTCGCAGCAAGGAGATGCTTTACCAGGCATCACAGTTTCAGAATGGCGATGACATCTGGTTTATTACACCATGGTGCCATGAGATTGTGGAGTATGAGACAACAACTTGAGGCAAACACCAAGCCTGCCTCCTCTACCTTGGCCAATTTCCCAAGGGTCACATGGTAGCCCAAGCCTCAGGCTCCCACATGGAGTTTCAGCTTAGATCCTTCTTGGAAATGGGCTCGTGTGATCTGAAGGACCTCACAAAACTTGTACCAGAGTTTGAGAGTTAATAGCCAGTAGCATTGCCTGGTATGATAGCAAGTAAGTGGTTTTTCAGAAAGATCAGGAGGTGAAAAAGGAGTCAGTGAGTAGACAGAAAGAGAGTAAAGATGAAGGAGTAGTGTATCCTGTCTTGTCGATCCTACAGAATGCGTCATGCTAATGCAGGACCACCTGATGAACTGTATTTGCAACATCTGCTTAAAACTTAGAGCTGAGCTGTCCATAGAGTTTGGCAGCTCTTGGAAGGACAAAGGAAAACTTAATCTCATCTCTACAGTATATTGCCAGTCCGTCTCTTTGCTGGAGGGTGGCAGACTAGAGAAGACTCAGAATGCAGATCAGCTCTAGGCCATGCAGTGCATTCACCTTGCAGTACAGAGAATGTTACATCACAAATTAATGTCATATTTTCACTTGTGTGCTCTTGTGTTCTTGTGTACTGGCCACAGGCAGAAGTAGTGATTATTCAAGGATGTGATCATTGCCTATCTCAGTTACTTCTGGCTGTGGAAAGGGAACTGAGGCAGCACATCACAACAAATGGGCTTTTCTAAAGTACTCAGTATAGAAGATAAGTTTTGAGTGGCTAGCGACCTTGGGCTGTATGGGTGTAAATGTCAGACATTTGATGTAGGGGTATTTTCTCACTGAGAAAATCAGAGTTGGTTGATTTGACCTTGGTGCTGTCTCTGAGGATGATTTTACAGGGTAGTATTGGTGCAGTCATTCCATCTTCCATTTCAGACTGTGCTTTGTGTATTAAGATTTTAGTTGCAGAACTTTGATTCAATTGTGGGTCTTATTTTCCAGAGTTATCAAATAGAAAGTGCTTCCAGACTGGTGGTCAGTGTATTCAGAATTGTGAATATGACTCTTAAGTTTCCATTAATAGCCAGTCAATGTCTAGAGAGTTTGGAAATTTTTCTTTTATATGAGGGAGTTTGTCTTGATATACAGAAGTCAACAATTCAAATCTTTAGCTTAGGTGAGTTCTCTGCCTTCTAGACTTGAGACATTGTCTCTCTTTTTTCAGAAAATGTTTAAGTAATTGATGCAACTGAACAAAATCAGGAGGCAAGACTGAGAATAGCTCCACCGAAAAACAGAGCATGGTGCACCTCCATTGAGAGGGACAGCTTTTCACATCTGTAGTGGTAAGTTAAAGGTACAAAATACAGCATGGGTCCTGGAGTGCAGTCAACCATACTGCCAAGTTGTTAAAGCAGTTCCTGGCATAGGTTTTGAACTCCTGAAGTCTTCCAGAAGATATGTAAGCGCACTTCAGGAGATAGAACAGTACTAATGTACACTACTATGCTAAATGCAGCCTGTGTTTTAAAATCCCTTAAGACAGATAACAAGTTTGAGAATGACTACAAGAATGTTGTAAGCATTGGACTTTAAAAACAGCCATGTCTTCTGCACCAGTTCTATGAATCTAACCTCCCTTTCTTGGTACTTAGTTTCTGAAATGGAAACATTCTAATTTCAATTTTAAACCAAAATTCATCTAAGAAAACATTTTTAATTTCCTTAGAGAAAAATGGAACAAAAAGTGCTTTGGTTAATACAATCCCTGTTCTCCTGTAGTTCAGTTTAACTGCTGATATGCTTACCCATCTGTTTACATCTGATATCCATAAAGGGGCGAGACTGATATACAGAAATAGGTTCTTCATCCTTTCCCTCTTGGCATCATGTTTAGAGGCCTATTTTTGATTGTGGATAATAAATATATCCTAAAAATGTTAACTAATGCTATGACTGGCACCTCAGTTAGCTAAATTGAGCTGCATCAGCCACAACAGCCCTGCACTCTGTAGGTTTGTTTAGAGTTTTGTGAATTTTAAGCACACCATTGTATTTCCTATGCTGTCATCTAAATAATTATGCGGTCTGCTCTCACTGCATTTATCACAGCACTACAGTGCTTGCACTACTTTGCTTGCATCTTACCTGTTTATGCCCAACCTATTACTAAGTCATTACCCTCCAACACCAGTAGCTATCCATTTTAAAATGCAGTCCTAAGTATGGAATTGCTGCCAGGCACTTTTAGAATTCATGGGAGGGTCTGGCAGTGTTCCTGCAGTTGCAGGACAATGGATGCAGGGACTGTGCTTGGATAATGCTGTTCAGTGTTAAGTTAGACTTGATATGATAATGGAGATTCTTAGAGTACAATTATAATGTTTTGAAGTGCATAATAAAATTATGCAGGAAAAGGTAAACAGCTGAAAAAGTGAAGCATAAAGATTTAAATCTCTGAGGCTTTTTCAAGAACAGCAGAGGCGCTTCAGCAGCAGAAAGATGCACATGTCAGAAATGAATAGATTAGATAGGACCTGAAGGCTTACAGACTTCAGAGAGAAAATAGAATGAACTAAAACTAAATCAATACAGCAAGATGTATATTAATTTTCCAGTCTCCCTTATTACTTATTAAACACAGTTTAAGGAAACAAAATAATTTAATTAAATAGTGAGGATTGGGATAACTAACTAACTTTAACTCTTTCAAGATAACATTTATAATGATAATAGTAAATCCACTGCAGGCAAAACATTCTAGCTTTGAACTTTATCAGTGCAATCATTATTTTGACACTAAGGAGAAGGCCAAAAAACCCAAAATGTTTATTTACGAGGCATTTATTGTGGATAGAGAATTAAATCATAAGCAATTATTGTAAATAAAAACATTTGTGATTTATGGAAATAACAGGAAAAAAATCAAGAAAAAAATACAGATTTGTCTGAATCACTGAGTTATATACACTGTTAATGTTTGCTAAGTAACAGACAATCTGAATGAGGCTTACAAGGTCTCCAATATGTACAAAAAAACAAGAGTGTTATAACAAAGACCCTCTTTCATTGGTGTTATCAGCAGCTGATCCCTACCAAGCCTTGTAGGATTAGTGGCAGACAGTGACGAACTTCAGTAGAAATGTACAGACTTGTGGATGCCACAGAGTTCAGTCCTTTTACATCAGCTTTATTTGTGTTTGAGCAGAGTTGCACTAACTCTCTTAAGATACCTGCCAGTCTTTCTTTTGGTGTGACTTTCTAATGACTGAAAGGTAGTGAAAAGTGATAAAGAGTACACAATTCTAAGTGGCTAAAATAATGTATCATCAGTACCCAGCGGAAAAAGTTAAAATGGTCCACTGTTAAAGTCTAGATAGGGAGAAGAAGGGACACAATCATGATGTGCCTTAAAATAACAAAAAAAAAGAGATTGTTGCCTCAAAAAATGGATTAAATAGTCCATCAAGAAAATACCAGCACTTAGAATCCAAGGAGGTGTAATAACCTGTGCTGTAAGTAATAAACTTTTCATGCTTTGGCACAAAAAACTATGAGCATATTATCAATGAAGAGAAACAAATCACATGCCAGCATGTTGCTTGGTATGTAGTAGCTAGTAAGATTATCTGATTAAAAATAATAATTTTTAAAATCCTTCATTTGTATTAACATTAAAATTTACAGTATCATATGAAGGAAATAAGAAAAATAAATACTAACAACTGATTTGCCATTAAGAATTCAAATGCAGTAGTGCTTGTATGCAGTGCAATCGCTTACTGTGATGCATGTAAGGAGCCTAAGGCAGTCCCTGAACTCCTCTGCATTAGCATCCCAAGTAGCAGTAGATGAAGAAAATCTGGCTCTGCAGACCTAGACTGTCCATATGGGTCAGAGTAAGCTGAGCATGAGAATTTGCCCCATAATTACCATGTGCATGAATGATGTGTCATGGAAAGTCACTTCACCGTATTGAGAGCTGATGCAATCCACCTCCTCCTGGGACCAACAGGGGGGCTGCCCAGGAGATTCAGGCACTCTGAGCTCAGCTTATTCATTGACTGTTAGCTTTTCCTAGCCTAAATTAAAAATATCTGAACAGTATTTTTATTAAATTTACAGATCCAAATCTAAGTCTTTCTTGCTTTGTTATCCACATGACCAGTCTCACTCATCTGAATTAGATTATCTTCATGAATTAAAAAAGCAAGATTTGATCATTATTTCTGTGTGAGTCATTTAGGTTTAGGTTAACAGTCTCTATAAATAATGTAACACAGTCTGAAATTAATTTAAGAAAAACAAAGCCACCACAGTTTCCACAGTTGTGAATGGAGTGTGTGGTTTCTGAACACCTCTGAAACGAGACTACTCTGGTACAAACTGCAAGCAACCTAATTTGACATTTATGGCTTTACAATCTGATTTTGTCCTGTAAGGGAATAATAGATTCTGCAAAAACTTATAATGAATTCCAGTATATGCTTCAAAGCACATAAGCCATTTTGAAAGCAGCTCAGACTTTTTCTGAAGCATTTTTTAAGCGTTGGAAAACTTGTTGAGTATATACTACATTGTTTCATCTCTAACCAAGGGAAAAGAATTAGTGCAGTAATTTGAAAGCAATTTATGAGAGTCAATCAAGAGATTTAATATAACATTCCAAGGAAGTCACATGATTTCCATTCACATATTTTCATTATCTTTAAACTAACAGACAACACAGCACTTTATTTGCAAAGCTATTGTCTTATGATAACTCTCATAAGAGAGCCATTACAGTGCAGAGTTGTTTTTGGCTGAAGGTAGAGACGATTTGCTTTATGACACCTATCTATTTGGAAAAGAAAAATACATTTGGAGGAAGTTCTTTAATGCAGGATGTCTGATTATTTGATCAGAGTGGTCTGTGGTCCTTATTGCTTGAGGATCTCAGTGTTTACTTTTCCACATGTAGAACTGCGAAAGCAGAACAGTGTAGGTACACTCTACTGATAAAAATTCTTAATATCCTGTACTTATTCAAAAAACAGTCGATATTGGCAGCCCCTTTTTTAAAAAATTGAGAGATAACACTTTTCCCAAGTAGGAAAAGCATAAACATAGCTGCAAACAGTTTTCAGATTCTATAAATGTGTTAAAAAAAATGGAAATGAAAACAAAAATACTTAGCCCATATTTATAAACCAGTGATACAGGAAAATTTATGGAAACCCAGAAAGTGGAGTTGCTTTTCACATACATATATAATGAAATTTAAAGTTCATGTATATTAAATACGTATCATACTGATGGATTCATTATAAATGCATAAGAGAGAAATTTATTATTTATATTGCTCCAGGACTGTACTAGGTTCTTTTCAGTAAAAAGCGGGATGATGTGTTTCCTTCCTCAAAGAATATAAAAGTCCACTTAAGCATATAGATTGGACTCTGTACTTTTAAATTTGAAACAAGCTATTTTATGGGGATGGGATGGTGTGCAAAATGAAATGTAGCTATAATTGTTAAGGTTTGTGACATACTGTGTATGGCTCAAGCTGCTATATCTATTCCTATATGCATTCAATTAAAGAACCCATCTTCAGTGATGTATTCTAGCACACTCCCGGGAACTAATCCAATGTCTTTAGCTATCTGTTTTACATGAAACCAATTATTGTAATATCTCTAATGTCTAAGTGGTATTGTCGTGAGTGCCATTTTACCATGGTCCAAAGTATTTATTTCTATGAGATTATCTACCTACTCTTCAAATTTATTATGCTCTCAAGAATATCCACAGAGTCACATTAGCATTTTTGTATCCCACAGCCAAATGTTCAAGCAAAATTTAATACAAGATAAATAGTCAACTGACTAAATTCAGTGCTCTCCACTTCTATTTACATAAAATGACCTCTTGCTGGATGCTTAACCTCTCTCTATCCTCATTCTAAGTTCCCCGTGACAGCCTATGTGCATTATTTGTTATAATCCTCTGTTTTTCTGTGGTGCTGTGTGATGCTAGCTCAGCTCTGCTATAGACTACAATCACTGTCTGGAAAACTCTGGGAATGAGAATGAAAACAATGTTATAGGAGTCTGCAGAAGAAGGGTTCAGTCTCATGATACCACAAATTACCATTATTTTACAACAACAGTGAAATGTACCCACAACCACTGAGGTCTCAGCTGTGCCGCTATTTGACCATGTGTCTGAGCTAGTGCAGTTCTCCTCTGTACAATTCTGCCTTTCCAGAAGTACGGTGGGGATAATTATCTAGTCCAAAAGAGTGTTTAGACTTTTTGCATTAACATAATATTTGTTTGTTTCAAAACAGTGTGTCATTTTCATAAATTATTATTAGCAGGTTCTTGACTTCCTATTTGCATGAAAAGTGCTGTTTATGTGGAAAACTCCAAACAACTGTGAAGTAGCTAAGCATTATTATCATTACTGTTGCCACTGTCATGATTTGTTACTGGTAGCTCACTTTTACTAGTTGACATTGTATAACAGGCACTGTACAAGCTCTTCTGTGACCTAATATAGCAGTCCTCTATTGACCTCATTTTATAACAAAACTTTCATTTATGCCAAGAAGTTATAAAGCCTATCATCAGAACAAGTGGACAACTTTGATTTGATGATGCTTTGGACTCTATAATAGGAAAATAGCTAAAATGTAATGGAGTGGCAAAGCACAGTACTTGCATCTGAAGCCCAGAAATGGGAGCTATGGAATGATTCAGTGGCAAGGTATGGTGGGATGACCTGTTTTATCATTTGAGTGAATTTACTGTATGTCTCATGAGGAACTTGCTAACAAAGGTATAAAGAAAGAGTATGTGTTAGGGTCAGTCTTGTTAAGGAGGCCCCAGGATGATTTGAAGCTTTTCAGATGAGACATGTACATACAGCAAATTGTGTTGTTTCAAATGAAGAAAATGTACTTACTGATTATGGGGAAGTGGTAGTAAAACTGTATTGATGGATAGATGCCTGCATGAGTGGCATATTAAAGGTAGACTATAGCAAGACTGAATATCTGGCAGGAAGCTCATCTTCTAAGCTGCTCTTGTCACCTGCAGGCTGAGACATTGCATGTCACAGTCCTTCTAGCATAAAATCCTTCAATGCACTTTTATTTTCAATCTGAGAAAAGGAAAGAACAATTCTGCCCAATGAATACTAAGAAATCTTCTGTCTTTTGAATGGGCAGGACACATTAATTTTTTTAAAGATCTCAAAAATCCTGAGATCTTGTCTGTTCTTTCTGAGGAGTTTTCTGTTGGAAAAACATGCACTTAGCCTTTCTTCCACCAGGACTGGAAGTCTATTAAGTCAGCAAACTAGAAGGCAGCCTGAAGCTGAATCAGAGTTACTGACTCAGTATCACTGGAAAATACATTTCTGTTGGCTCCTTCTGTCATATGCTTATCAAAAATGCTTTTACATTAAGAGTATTTTGATTCTGTATGGAATGTGTAATATAAATAATAAATTCTTTGACTTTCACTTCATGCAGGATTGTGTATAATACATAGTTGAACTGTAGCTGTGTTTGCTTTCATCTTCCTAATTTCTGTGAGTTAAATTCTTAATCACTAGCCTGCACTAACAACTTCTTGAATTAAGCTTCCTCAGGCTGGTGGTGATGGTGATTTTCAGCTAAAACAGTAGTAAACATGCATTGGAATAAACATTATACAAGGGTAGGTTTTAACAGAAAGGAAATTATTATTTATTAAGTGTTGCTAGAGGGGCTAAAATAATATAAATAAACAGAAGAGAAGACAAAGACCAAGGGAAGTACATTCTACAAAGCTAATTTAAGCGTATTTGAAAGCTCTGCAAAATTCAGATGAAAAATGAAAGGATTACTTTTTGATACTCTTCTCCACTTGGCCCAAAGTCTTGTACTATATACAGTAAAAAAATCAAGATTTATCAGCACATTCAGCAAGGGTATGTTGTTATGCTAGAAAATTATAGGATTCCTCATTTAAGGTTAACTCTAAGAAGTTACTAAACACTTTAATGGAAGAAAGCAGCTGAAACAACAGCAGGCTCCACCCAAAAGAAAGCATATATCAGCAGAGGAATTTGTTGGGTATTGCTTTGTTCTTTTTTGCTTGTCTTTACAAAAGCAGGCAGAAACATCACTTGGATAAATAAATATGGAATAGGGCACACCCACAGATGTCTGGTACTGTGACCTGAGAAAAAGCTGAGAAAGAAAAAGAAATCTTTAAGGGATTTTGAAGAGATTTGGGGATGGGATCTGTAGAATTATGTGCTATTATTTATATTTTTCTTGTATTTGGAGAAAGGGAACCTGTTTGTAAATAAATGAAAGAAACACAGTGATCATCCCAACATCAGCTCCCCCTTCCCCCTGGAATGACCCACCTAGAACCCGGAAAACTGGCTAACCTTTGGGATCAAAAGGCAATAAGAATGTATGTTTGGAAGCAGGGGACAGGAAGTAATCATAGGATCCAGAATAAACCTGCAGTGTGCCAGAATGTGTGTTCTCCCACAATTTGTTTTACCACCACAAAATCTGGAATTGGATGATCATAACTTGCATTCTACATTGTCATTCAACACTGGAGTATAACCAATGGCAAGGCACTAAACAACATTTCAGCCTGTCCTTTAGGAGGCAACCCGGACTGCTTCCAGGCTCCCTCTTCCTTGTAGCACTGTGTGAGCACACCCAGACAGTTGAAATGAAGCAGGCAATGAAATCCAGGTACACAAGTGCACCAGAAGAAGGACCAGATATCTGCTAAAGGACCAGCATAAAGAGGAGAAGCTTAGCAAAATGGACATTTCCCTAGAGGGACTTCAATGAGGAGTCAGGGATTGCTGAAGCAGTTCCTGTGCTGATCTTCTATTTCACTGTTATCATTACTTTCCATAGTCAAATCAGATCATGCAGGTAGTTCAGTAAAATGTATTTGATTGACAGAATAATTACTGGAATCATTCTGTTGCTGTCTTAGAAGACAGGAGGTGATTCCAGAAGTATTTCTCCTGAGTGTACTTGTTAGTGCAATACACTGAAGGACTTAAGAAGAGCTGAAGAACTTAATGTGGTGTAGCAGTATTAATCCACAGAACAGTGCCCAAATAGGTGGCAACGTATTCTGTTTATACAAATACAAGATATAAAATACTTCTGGGTTTGGTAAATAGGAGTAATTATTTTTAGAGTAAAGTTGATTAAAACAAATTATAATAAAGGTAATTAAAAGAGCAACTGAATAATAACTTGAAGACTGAAGAGGAATGGCATCAATAGTATGGATTCCAGAGTTCTCATGGCCTCTGATTTCTGAGCAAGAATCCTTTTGATGTAATAAGGGGTGACACTGGTTACAGCAGTACTCTTAACTAAATCCCTGTAATCCTCTTCCATATATAACAAATCTCTTTATTGCTTTTTTCTGCTCTAGGCTGCAAATGCAGTTTTGTGTATTAATTATACAATCATAAAAATTTAGGCAGCCCACCAATTCATCCCAAGATTGTACCACCATGTTCCTCATTGGGCCTTGTCTGATCAGCTCCTAAAGTCTTAGAATGAGTGTAATCACTGCAAATAGTTTATTCCAGCACTCTACTCATCATTAGAAAGTTTTCAAGACTACTATGAGTCTTTCCTTTGTTTTTTCTCCCCAGAATAAATAGCCCTTATTCTTCTAATATTTCCTTATGTTTCTTGACCTCCAATTGCTCTTATTGCTCCCTTATGGATTCTGTCCAGGTGATCCTGTCCTCTATGCTTTTGTTGAAGTGGGGGCAGAAGATGGAGAGTTAGTACCAGTGGCCAGGAGAGCGCTGCATTGGCTGCCGTGTTCTGTGTATCTGCAGCTTCCTCCACCATGCCACCCTCAGCATTTGTGCCCTAAGTATGGCACTTGATACATTTCCCCAGAAGACCAGGATTCCTTCTAGTGCTGAAAAATACCTTCTCTTGAGGAACAGCAAATTGTAAGGGTCACTAGATGCCACGAATGCAGCAGGATACATGATGCAACATGCTAAATCTGGGATTTAAACCCTTGAAGTTACCCATACACCATCTTTCAGAACTGCAATTGTTGTGTAGCTCAGCCCTTTGTTACATTTTAACAGAATCTGTTACACTTTAACAGATTTGGGCTGCATTGGCGCTTTTCTTTTGCCAAGCAGAAAAGTTGCAATAATAATGTTGGGAGCTATTAAGGCAGTGTTGGGAATAATCAATGAAATAACAGCGCCTGGGATATAGGCTGTGCCAGCCCTATGCCTGGTCTGGTGTAGGCTGGGGGTCTAGGATGCAGAGCAGGGCAAGCACCATTTAAAAAAGACTGGGAGCAAGATTTTCAGAAAACAATTGTTTATTGCGTTCACTCCAGCATATGCATAATTTCACAGCACAGCAAGCAGCAGCCAGGGATTTTGCATAAGATAGTCGGTCAGGGCATTCTGTACAATTTGCCCCTCCAGTGTACCCCGGGTGAGTGAACAAGCTGTGACAGGCCTAGGTGGTGACCGTGGCTCCATTTGGGCTTCTCGCTCTCTGCCTTGTGCCATCTGCTCCTCTGTGCTCCTGCAAATACTGTGCAGGAGACAGCGGAGGAGGGGAATCCTGTTAAGGTTGGTCTTGAGATCTGACTCCGTTCCTTTTGAAGGCTATTCCTCTGGCTCTCAGGTGACCAAGCAATTTTTCTACAGCCAATCCCCCCATATGTGAAGCTCACCTCATGGCTATGAGCCATCTCTTGTCTCATGGGACAAGATGGTTTTGAAGAGGGGGTCACTTTATCTTCATGGCTAGAGTAAATTCTTCACAGAGAAGTCTTAGTTAACTCCCCTCTCTTTTTACAGCAGTGTGGTACCTGGAGATGATCATGTCTGGCCTGCTGTGGTCCTGCTGTCCTCTTCAACCCCAGAGATACGTTCCTATCCCTTGAGTTGAACAAGCTCATACAATTTGGTGGTGATCTGGCTCTGGGAGCTGCTCTGTCTGAGAATAATCACTTTCTTGGTGGAGCCAGCTGTCAGTTCCCTAAATTGTCTCAGCATGTGGTTGCATTAGAAGCAGTGCTAGGCGAAGGAAAAGGATGGGAATGTAGTTGGGAAGTCCTGCAGATGGCAGGACTACAGCAGCCCAGATTTAGTACTGTTGACTGCCATACAATTGCACTAGCCCTTTCTGCATGCACTCACCTTGGTGGGTGTGATGTACTTTGGATGGGTTCGTGCCTCTTCACACAGGTCTCTGACCACTTCCAGGTAGATGTCCAGCCTGTTGCTGCTGCTTCTGCTGAGACAGAGGTGAAATGGTGTGTTGCTCATGCAGCAACAGGATACAAATAGTGGCGTTAAACATTGTGCCTGCTACTGAGCTAGGTGATGGTGGTAGGTGATTGAGCAATGCACAGATCTAACACTCAGAGTTGTGAAAACATGGCCTAGATCTAGCACTTAGATTGTGGGAACATGGCCTAAGTGTCCGGCCTTGCATCACTTCCTCTGAATTCCCTCTCATATCTTCTTCTGAATATTTTTCCAGTATGTCAAAATCCCTTTGAATTCTAATCCTGTCAACCAATATCCTTTCAGTCCCCTGCAGTTTCATGTAGTCTGCAAATTTAATAGAAATATTCTCTAGTCCATCATCCAGGATGCAAATGAAACTTTGAATGAAACTGGACCTGGGCCAGACTCCTACAGCCCCAGGCTTGACAGAAAAACGTCGCTTGATCAATCCCTCAATTTTAACAATGGTCCATTAATAATTACTCTTAGCATATTGTTATCCAATTAAGTTTTGTACCTCCCTTCCTTTAGTTTCAGCTAAATGTCTTCTAAAATTCAACCCTCCCAACTGCATCCCACCATCACTGTATTAATGGGTTCTCATATACCAAGATGATGGGCACTTTCAGGAACAGTTTAATTGACCACTGAAGACAGCTTATTTCTACACTTAAGGCCACTTGAATGCATAGTATCTAATTCTTCTACAGAAAAATGGAAAATTAATATGGTAGTTTCACAACAGAATGACAATAAATAAATTACCTGTCACTGGACTACATTTTCTGTTAGCATTTGTAGAGTTTGGAAGTCAGCATCTTCCCCTACCCTTTCTCTTGTGCCTGCGAATGGAAAAGATCTGCTGACTTTTTTCACAGAAAAGGGGGAAAAGCAAAGCCTCATTCGTGGTGACTGTTCTCCATAGTTTTGCAACCAGCAAGGCCATCTGTGCTTTTCTTTGTGGAACATGTATGTGGTGTCCCCATGGCAGTGAAGCTCACACATTGTTTAAAACAATAGCTCCTTGCACACATCGATAAGCAGTTGGGGCTGCAAACCCAGCTGCTCCCAAAGCCTTTATATCTACATGCTTATATCGTGCTACATGATATAGCATCTTCAGTGTTGTTCCTTAAAATATTATGTTTGTTCTTTTGTCTCACCACTGCAGTTCCCTACTTGCCGCATGTAACTGTCACTAAAATGAAGGACATGGCAGATAATCCCTGCCTCATGGCTACTCTCTGTTTAGCCATTCCATTCAGTGGTAAACTGTAAGCCAAGGAAAAAGGTGGATGGCAGTGGATCTATAGAAATAACGTAAATTAATAATAGCTAAAGAAAGGAAAAAAGGCACCTCAATCTTTCCTTCTACAATTTTCAGAGGAAATCTTAACTGAAGACTTAAGACCAATGCAATTTAATTCCATATGTAAACCAATTGCCTCCTCTATTTTTGCCCAGAGGCCAATGCTTGCAGTCTGGCTGCAACAGGTTGTGTCTAGAGGCAGCTTCAGGGTTGCTTAGTGGGAAGGTATTGTTTGAAGTGTGCACATGTATGCTGCCAACCTTGCAGACACAAAATCTCCTTTACATATAAGCAGACAATCATCTAACAGGGTATAAAATACTTAATTAGCTTGTCACAATCACTTTAAGGTGAGTGAGGAAATGTTTTCTTCCACTGGATACCATTTGTATGGTGATAGAGGTTCACTGTAGTGATGGTAGTCAGCTCAGAGATGTTATTTTCTCTCTTCTTATACAAGAGAGAAATTGTAGAAATCACCAGATTTTTTTCCATTCTAACTGAATCATTTTGCTGGTTGTGATAAAGAAGTCTCTGTACTAAGTTGGATAGAATTAGGTCATGGCAACATGCAGTCAGTCTCTGAGTCTGCCAGATATTTCAGTTTTGACCTTTGCTGTCCACAGTACTGGAGATAATTATGACTAGAGAATACTTACCATTTTTAGTCTTCACAGAAATCTCTTAGCCAAACTGCTTACTAATGATAACGTAGTGTCTGTTGGTAGCTTCTTGTATTTTTTTTTAAGACTGTGTGGCATCTACCACCATTGTAGCAGACCATGATAATGACCTTCAAAATTGCATTACGTTTAGATGTTACATCTGGAAATAACCAAACACAGTGATGCTGTGTACGGTGTAGGGGATATGAATTTCCTTTGCCCTGCACCTTGCTAGGTAATACATATTGCTATAAATTCAAGGCAAATATGGTATCACTCTGATATTTACTATCATATATTCACTTAATGGGATATAAATTAGTATCTGATTCAGGGCAGTGATGAAAACGTCTTCAGGAAGAAAGACATTAAGTCTATGGCTGGCAGAAAATCTGTGGTGAGTGGTACTGCATGTCTAATTGTGACTTAACAGTTTTGGAAACTGCCAGAGAACTTCCAGAAAGATGTTGATCCTGTCCCTCTACTTGGAAGTAGTAGGAAAAAAAATAACAGGAAAGACAGGAAAGCCCCAGTCACCCACAGAAGACTGCTATCTTGAAATAGAGAAACTTAATCTGACAGCACCAAATAGAAACAGGTCTTTCAGAAAAAGGTTCAAGGTCTCTTTCAAGGGGATGTCTACTGGAGAAGCATCAGGTTATTGTCCCTTGCAAGCAGGAAAAAATATCACAGTAACAATAAGAGCTGTGTGGGAAATCCTTCACAATATGCCTTGATTAAAGAAAGATGAGTGTGTGTTTAATTCTAATTTTACTATCTGAAAGAAGAAATCAAATGCTTAAGAAAAATTCCTAAACTCAGTGAAATTCACTGCAGTCTAATAGCTTGAATGCCAAGATATCTGCCCACAGTCTAATCAGAGAGATGTTTCATGAAGCAAACAGCTTCTAACGCGACTATGGCAGTGTCAGCCAACTCTTGCTTGAATAAATCAGCCAATAAAGCTACATAGTATGTAATTTAAGAATTTTCTAAGCTGCCGATTTCACAGCTATGGAGATATTTCTTCTTAAAGCAAAGGAAGTTGGAATATTAGTAACTGCTATTGTAGGTTACCAGCCTCCAGACTATTTTTGAATAAGATTTAACATTTCAAGCTTTAAGCACTCATTATTTTTTTTAGCTCCCCGAAACTACAGTACCCATTTTATTAAATTCCCTTTGAAGCTTCTCAGCAACTTTCCTCATGAAATTCAGTTAGTTAATTCTGGTACAATTAACTAATATTCTTTTCTTTCCTTAAGGATTTACCCTTCCTGAGCAGTTCAGGTAAAAATCTAATTGACCCAAAGCATCACAATAAAGCAATGATGCATCCCAGGTGAAAAGACAAAGTGTAGAGAAGGACTCCTATAAAGGGAGTTAATTTTAACAGTTGTAGTTCCCCTCCAACTAATTCTTATTCTGTTTGTTTAAATACTGAAGACATTCTTGGGTTTTTTAAAAATACTTTTTTTTTTTTCCCCCTAAACTTCAGGCATTAGGACAATAAACCTACAAATTATGTCAAGGTAGCAAACATACTTCAGCTACAAGTTTCCAAGGTTATATTATAAACAGTTGTTTGCAGAAATATTTTTTTAACACCTCTTCGTCATCGGCATCCTGGATACTCATGTCACATATTCATTGTCAACAAATGTTTGCAACAACCTGGAAAAAGATTTGGGCATTTGCCCACAGCCTAAATTTAATGCGACTCGATACAAATACCACTGGCTTAAGCCTTTTCAGTAAATTAGAGACAGCAACTAGGTTTTCAGCATTTTTTTTTATGTGGTTTCCTACGGAGACTGAAGAGACTAATTTCTTTCCCCAAGCACATGAATAACAGATGGTGTCAGTCAGGTAGGCCTGCCAGGGTGCATATGAACAGACAATCAAGAAATGAGAAGATTTACTTTGGAAACACAATAGAGAACAAAAGCCAAAACATCCCTTTTCATAATTGATTGGGCAAGAAACTTCTCATTCCTTCTTCTTCACCTAAGCCCATGACAGCAGTAGGGGCATCAGCTCAGATGTATTTGGATGCAGCTTGAAATTTGAAAAGGGAGGTTGGAGCAGGGACCAGACTGAAGGTCCTGCAGGAGGGGCTTGAATTCTGAAATGTGGAGCAAAAGGGACTCTCACAAACTATGTAAACTTTGCTTTTCCAATTAAAAGCTTGTGATAGATCGGTACTCAGAAGATCAGACATAAGGCCTTTCTGTCTCTAAAATCTAAGAATGTGTTCAAGTGCTGCCTTGCAAAAACACTTTTCTGTGTTGCAGCAAGCTTCTCCTGATTGTAGAATTCATAGTAGTTTTGTAGTCCACCGAAGATGTCCCTGTGGGAGCTTTGGGTCAGTGAGAAGCTGCTCGTGAAGTCAGTCACCATTTCCCAGGACAGGCAGGCTATGGTGCAAAGTAATGTCTCAGGGTCTCATGCTGAGAAAGAACAATTCTGGAAAATATGTTAAAAAGGTGGGAAAATTGACTGAAACAGAGGCAACATCCTACAGCCTTTGAAGTTTTTTCACACTTACATTTAATTCTTCAGAGAATTCCTGACAAAAAAAATTACATGAAAAACCACATTTTCCAAGGCATCGGTTCATAGAAAACCATCAACAATTGGAATATGCAAATCATATGCATAGCTTTTCTCATGACAAAAGGTTTGGTGTATCTCCACTCATAGAGTATTTTGAGTGAAAGCATGAGTGCTTAACCTCATCTGGCAAAGGCCTTTCAGCTTTTGGTCACAGCTCTGCCCATTTTGTGTCTGTACATCCCATCCTTGATCAACAAAAAGGGTGTGATTTCCCCTCATGATAGCTCGAGCTGGGACATATCTGTTTGTGCAGGTGTAGACTACAGCCATACAAGGTGCCTGATAAGAACCCAGCTTAGTGGCTGCACAATGATGGTGTTTGAAACAGATTGCTCTGTTTTGATACCCTCTCTCTAAAATGGAGTAGTATGCGGTTAAAAAAAAAAAATCAGTGGAAAACTAAAAAAAAAAAATTTCTAGTAAATACTGTTTTGTTTTGCCTCCTTAAAAAGTTAGTGTGTTAAGAAATGTTTCACTTCTATGTTACAATGCTTTTTTAATAACTTTTTATAATTATAATTAAAAATATTTTAGAAGTTCTAATTTTAGGAAAAAATGCTACTTTTTTTTCCTGATTTAGAGCAAAATATTTTCAAAATCTCAGTGTTTTTGTTTCTGATTAGCTCTATTTATGACATCTGCATCCAGATATGGGCAAAGCCGCTTTATTTTCAAACAATTTTGTCAGCTCTTCAAGGAAACTGCAGAATGTGTGAGAAGGGCATAAGAGATATATATTTATAGAGCTCATTTCCAAGTTGTCTTGAGCCTGTGGCAGCAGTGCACAGGGCAGCCAGGCCCTGAGATGCTTACGTGGGACAGCTGGTTTGTTGTCCAGCTGGAGCACTGTATTCTGACACTTGAGAGCATGGGGCAGTGAAAACACCGTTTGCTGGCTACAGGCCTTGAAATTCCTGCCTCCTCCTAAACCCCCTCTCCCCTCAAAAACAGATCAAAGGCACTTGGTCCCTGTTCGATAGCCTGGGTAATGGCCAGGATGCTGGAAAAAGAAGGAGCTTGAGACAGAAAGTCAGGCGGTAAGTAGCCTTTGTGGCAGATCCCTCAGAGGCATTTGTCGAACGCTGTTTGCTGCAGGGATTCCAGGGGGACGTCGACTGAGATTAACCAAGACCACTGACTGTTGTTCGACTTTACGCTAGGCTGGCTCCCGTTCTTGCTGGCTGCTGCAGGAAGGATGTAGTTCTTTCCACACTGCTGCTCTAAAGTCCCTTGCATCTCTTCTCAGAGACCACAGTATCCTGTTTGTTATTGCAATAGATTGTATTCTAGAGTACACAGGCACGTGTATAGAAGTATTAACTACTTTTTGAGTAAATGTGAGAAAGACAGCCCTTTCCGAGCAGGAACACTTCTTCCATTCACAGCTGTTTCTCTCCTTTGAGGTTTAGTCTGTTCCAGCTTACCCAGAAAATTTACTTAAACCCCTGAGCCAGAAAAAGCAAAATAAAACAAAACAAAACAAAAAACAACCCCCCCAAAAAAAACTCTTGAGGGACGCAAACTAGGTTATTCATCTTGCTTCTGAAAATCACCTAATGCTTTGATATTAAGCGGTGGTGTGCAGGAAGCAGGAGCTGGGGACCTCCCATGAAGTTGCACACATACCTGATCTCTGCTTCCATTGCTTCCTGCGGACTCCGGCTCTCATGGACCCACAAAGAGTCCTGAAAAACCCTGATACTTCAGGGTTTATATTAAAATTCCAGCTTCTTAGGAATACAAAGATAGTTTTTGTAGACCTTACCCTTTACTGGCATGATGATTTATAGCTTTGTCTGTAGCATTAGTCACAATATTTTGGAATTTATTTCAGTAGCTGTTGAGTCCTGCTTTCAGATCTGAAGTGCAGCTGAAACCCATACCAATGTAAAGAATAGTTTTAGCGATGGGTAGGAAGAGCAGAAATTACCCAGGGTACTGGAAAAACTTACTCCATCCTGCAGTCAAATTCCTCATGGAGTCAAAGGGGAAAGCAGAGGCTCTTAGTGAGTATAAATTGGCCTGGCAACAATAACTTTAATTATGGTACAGCCACGAGAAAATTCTAAGTCCACTTCATCCTTCCTTTCCAAAAGTCAATTCAGCTTTCTCTGAGAGACACATATTAAAAATTTTAAAACCAATTCTGTGTCCCATTTCCTGCGTAGGACCTTAATCTTGTCAAATATATTCATTGCATTCAAAGGTTATTTCTGTCTTGTTTTGGTGCTACAGATTTAAAGAATGAGATCATTCCTGTTGGATGCCCAGCTGTTTAAGAATCTGCATGTCTTTTTAAGAAGCACAAGAGGAAAACAGTGTCCTTGCCAGAAAAACAATCAGATAATAAGATTGCATTTTATTTAATTGGGAAAAAATAATCAGACATTATGTGATGTGTGGATGAATCACACAGACAAGAATGTCTGTGACCCAAAAAATGTTTAATCTTGAAGTGACTGCCATACTGTGTGTGGAATTACTTTTACCTCTTGCACTGTAGTTTTCCATCTTCACTGCATAATATTCCTAGTATGTTACACTTCCATGCTGTGCTAATTCTGCTGATTTTATCACCAGTCTTAGGACAGTTGTTTATCTTCTTAAGGCCCAGTTCTAGAAGTAATAGAAGAGGAATCTTGGATATCATTTTAGTTAAAGATTAGTTTCTGATCACCCTAGCTACAGGAAAAAATTATAAATACAATGAAGATCAACCTGGAGTTTTGACAACATTTCTCTGCTGCTCACTGCTTGATTTGATTTGATTTGGTTTGATTTGATTTGATTTTTAAGCTGGGGACTATCAGAAAAGCTTATGTGTTTTAGATCCTTACACAATTAAAAACACCAGTGAAAGTTAAGTAGGAGTTGCAACATGCAGCAAGATTATTATTTCAAATTTTATGCCAGGGAAGGTGAAAGAGAAATGCTATGTGGTTTGCTCATTGGTTAACATACAGTCACTGCCTTGCTGTTGCTAGACATTTTGGATGAAATACAATATTGTCAATATGTTTCCAGAGAAATTACCTTTTTCCTCCTTTTACCATTCCTTTAATTTAGTTCCTATTTAACCATTGTTTATGGGCTTTCAATTTTATTTAACCATTGGTTTGGGGCTTTGAATTTAAAGTACCATTATCAGAGTTTGAGATACAAGAATTATAGTAATTTGAACAAAATTTGGCATGCTGATTGATTTATTATGATGTTTACAGCACAGACAGAGTGTTTAATTGTGGCAGAAGGCACTTTACCTTTACATGGAGTTGTTCAGTTATGAATTCTGCAGTGGCTCTAGAAATGGAAAGAATGACTGAACTTGAACGATAAAGGAAAAGACAGACACTTCTAATGCTATACAGGGATGTGGTTAAAGACATGGGAAAGCAAAGTACTCACACAAATAGAATTGTCATATCATCAATTAATTATTATTCAAAATGTTTTAAACCAAACTCTTCATGATGATAAATAAAACCAAATTCTGAAGCCAACCCTGCTGGTATACCCTTACCCTTTTGAAGGGATATACAGCTTTATTACAACTGCTGAAGACAAAGATACAGAAAAGTCTTACATTTGGTCTGCTTTGATGATGTCTTGATAATTTGCTACAATGGCAAACAGTTATACAAGGATATATTGAAATTAGGCAGAATTTCCACCAACCACCTTTAGTATTTTTTTAACTAAAATGCTGTTGAAATTTTAAAAAGGCAAAGTTCCACTAATATTTTGATTATATTCCTACTCTCTGTGTTGACAATTATAAATCCTCCTCTACTTGAGAAGGCTGAGCCCTTTTTCTCTTCAGCTGTTTTCTATATGCACTGAATTTTGCATCTTGATTCTGCCACTGTCTCCTACTTACAAACTATCACAATGGAGCTATCGCTCTTAAACTGACAAAAGACATTTTCTTGCACAACATTAAATAACATCAGGAACTTTCAGACACCTGCAGCCAAAGGAACAGCAGGCTTTTAAAAGGGAAAGAAACCCCTGTCCTCATGGGGATAACCGGAGCTTTCACAAGCATGGGATGTGAATGCGAAGAGGATATAAACCGGCCTGCATTTTACCTTCATGTCCTGAACACCTACAGAGCATGCAATGGGCTGAAATGCTTTTCAATTCCTTGTTACCACACACTGCTGTATTGTTACCATGTTAAAGTCATACCTTGTGTCTTCTTGACCTCTGGTTACGAGGGCCTTTGCCTCTTTCATACCTCTTCTCCTTTTGGAAAGTGGAGAGTTTGCCAGAGGACGGCGAGCCTTTTGCGAGGACGTGGGCATGGCCTGTTGGATCCGGCCCTTTCTGTGCAGCACTGTCTCCAGCAGTGGCACTGGGAGGTGGGACGGGTGTCTCGATGACACATCTTGGTAATCTGCTTTACAAATCTGAAGAGCAGATGGAGTCACGAACTTGGAAGGCCAAATAGTCCCTTCATTATTTGTGAGATGCTGATGTAGCAAAAAAAAGCAGGAGGAAGATACGTATAAAAATTCTCAAAGTCCTTTGATTAGAACTGTTTTTTTTTTCTTAAACTAGCAAAAACTGCATTGCAAACAACACTAATCTTCCAACTGAAGACAGATAAGTATAGCCAGGTGTTGTAATAGCTAATGTATGAGGAGGACCTTAATCATAGAGACAAAACTTGAAAGGCTCTTCATCCACAAGA
Organism: Tyto alba; assembly: GCF_018691265.1. NCBI lineage: Eukaryota > Metazoa > Chordata > Aves > Strigiformes > Tytonidae > Tyto > Tyto alba. Next base: position 33,831,429 of record NW_024881316.1, on the reverse strand, counting down.
GAAAGCCTATACAAAAATCAGTCACAAATGGCAACAGAAGGCAGAAAGGGATAGGTTTCAATCTGATGATCCATGTAAGCTGAGGCAACAACTGCTGCCAAAATGGACACCCCCACTTGATCCTGTCCCCACGCTGCAGCCGCCTGTTCCCATGCCCTCCCTTGCACTGGCACTTGTCTGACCACCTAGTGCATGCGCTGAGGGAGCTCAACTAGCAGAAATGCATTGACTTGCATTTTTTAAACTGGTAGCATTAGTTTTTTCAAAAAATACCCCAAAACTAATTTTCTGTAAGTTCAGATATTTTTAACTGGCCTGTGATAGGATCAGGCAAGCACAAGGGCTAAGGCCAAGGGTGGGGGAGTGGGCTGCATTTTAGCAGCAGCTTGCCATTGGAATGGCTTTGCTGTGTGTAAAACCATACCCTTAAACTCACTTATTTGGAAAATGTTTTGCTTTATAGTTCCAACATCACCAATCACAAAAGAAACATATCCCTCCTCTAATTTAATTGTTAAATAATCTGCAAGGAGTGGGAAGCAGTAAACATTGTTGTGGTTGTAACTACTGCTTTCTCCTGTGTTAGTTTGCTTTATTTCTTCCTAAAGCAAACGATGCGAAGAGCCTATAGCTGGAAGAGCCTTTACAAATGCATTTTATGTCCCTTTTCTTTCTTACAGTTTGTGCTGTTTTGGTGTTTTTTTGTTTTTTTTTTTTTTTTTTTTTTTTGAGTAATGGAACAAAAACCGTTTCAAAAGACACAGCTGTTAAGTTAGCTTTTAACAGGAGAATGGTATACAGAGCAATTGTGACAAACTGTAAATCAATTTAAATCAGATTGTCATGTTTTCACACGTCACAAACTTTTTTGAAGAGATGGATAGTTTCTTGCTTAATCAGTACTTACAGCCATAAATTCTTCTCTGCAGTTCTTCAAAGAGCAAAGTACTGTTTGTGTTTCCCTTCCTCTTTTTAAAAAACATTTGGAAGAGCCATAAGGACCACTTAACATCTTACAACCTGATATTTTTATCCCTGAGAATTCCAGAGTGTCCACAGCAAGGATGGAAAGAGCAAAACCAAATCAAGTGTACAAAGCTCAACCTGTACTTTCCATATGATGCATGGCCAGCTGCACCCTGGAACTGTGGTCATTTTAGTCTTGTACTGATAATGATTTTTACAGGTGCATTCACCCTCCTCATCTGCAAATCATTCCAAACATTCCTACCCTGCTCCATCCCAGTCCATATCCAGCTTGCTGTGAACTCTGCTGAGAAACCTCCTTGACAAATTAGAACAAGTTGTACCATCTGGTAACAGTCACCTTACCTGTATAAACAATTTTAACAATATTTATGTGTTTTTCTGTCTTAGCTGTGCCCTGTCCTGAAACTCCATCTTTACAAATGAAGTAGTAAAATATTGCTTAATATGCTCTATGTATCATAGTGTAAAACCACTGTGAGCCTGTCCTTAGATCCTCTCATGAAAATGGAGTTGACATGATAAAATTCCTTTTAATGTAAATTACCAGATTGAGGATTTACACAGCCTCAGACATAAAGAATTTGCTGTCTGTATCATCATAACTTTCGGAATGACTTCTGAGATTGCAAGTCCAGCACAAAAGCTTCCAATAACTGAATGAAAATAAAGGACATTTCGGAAGGAAGACATAGCAGTGAATGTGGGTTTTAAGCTTAAAGATTTTTTTTTTGAAAGAAGAATATTAATTCGGACGCATATATATATATATATTGATAATACATACACCTTCCAGCATAAAAAGAATACCATCTCTGTATTGCAGGTATTTACTCTTGGCTACACCTCCCAGTGTGGTGAACAAGAGTCGCCCATGGACCTTATGCAGTAGCGCCTCTTAGTGATAGAAGTAAATTCTGCATGTAGTTAGTGTAGGAGCAGAAGTATTTTCACTTGACTTTTACTTCGTTCCAAAGTCACTAACGCAGCAGACAAACATTTTAACTTCCAGCAACTTATATCTGAGAATTATTCTTACTATTCAAACCATAGTTCTTGTTACATTTATGTCTATGCATGGGCTTGCACTGCAATTTCCACTTCAGATCATGGGTTGACATTTCTCATATTTTTTTTAGCTTAGATATACTTTTAAAATCTGATGAGAATCCCTAATTTGTTATTAAAAACATTTAACATCTTCAACGTACTAAAGATGTTTTTTGATTATGAGATTTCCAATTTGCTAACCATTAGAATTTCAAAAGAGGTTACAGTCTGAATTCTTCTTTAGTCAGGAATTTTATAGCAGCTAAACTTGAATTTCCATTGCTGGAATTCAATGGAAGCCTTTTATTTATCCACAGTTATTGATATTACAGTACAACTTTTCAAACAACCTTTGCAACTCACCCTGGGTTTCAGTCTGATGACATCCTTTAAGAGTGTAATGGAGGCTAGCTTATTAATGGGATACCTGATCAACATGAGTTCAAAAGGCTCATGAAAATAAAAAAAAAAAAAAAAAAAAAGAAAGGAATACAAGAAGAGTGGAAGGTACTAACTGAAACTCATTTAATCCAACATGGTCTCTACAATAAAGGTTGATTCTAAGTTCTCAATACAGATTACTCCAGTTAAAAGAAAAAAGGCAAATTTATTATTTTTAAACTCACAACCACGAACCTTTTATAACATCCAGAATAATTTGTTGGAAAAAACTCATAGACTATGTATCTTCCTATGCCCAGAAATACTTTCTTTTATGCCAAGTATATTTGAAAAAACCCGCCAGTGATTCAACAGGTCAGATGCAGGACTACGATAATGAAGTATATAATTCTGTAATACATGCGGCACTAATCCTTGAACATGTCTGAAGAGCTACGTAGTTAACTCTGGCTGTCTTTTATGCTTTTCAAATATTTACATTAGAAGCTTCATTATGGGTTGGTTTAGGGTTTCCTCTGGTTCTCATTTTCTATCAGACTCATTTGCTACTGGACTTCTTTATTCCTGTTCTAGCTTTGATGCTTTGATGTACTTGTCAAAGAAGCTGGGGTTGTGTCCTTCTGAGGAAAACCAAGGGAGGACTCCCCCACTGCTGCTGGGCGCTGCTTGCTTGGGAGCCCCTGGCCCCAGGTCCAGCGCCCAGAAACCGCCTCAGCTCTTCTCCCTGCTTCTCCGTTTGGGGTGGAGGCGGGAGAGGTTTCTGTCCTCCCCGAGCTTTTGAAGCTGCTGGCAAATTGCAGCCACATTTGGCAGAGGGATTTGGCTTGTAAGGCAAATCGGAAAGCAAAGCCATCCAGTCCTGGGTGAGGGATCTGATTTGCAGCAGCATTTTGGCTCTACCAAGCTCTTCTCCCACGGTTGCTCCGTGAAACCAAGGGAGAGAAGCAGTTGCTGTTGAAGGCCTCCAGAGGGAGATCCTGCCCATCTAAACCCGAGGGCCTAAATGCAGCTCCTTAATTCCACCCTGAATTCCTGAAAGTTTCATGAAACTAGATGGCCAGGGCGTGGAGAGGGAAACTATAAATACCGTGGCTGAAGGAGCAGCTGCAGCATGAGTTCACCTGTAATTGGTGGCGAGCGAGAATCTGAACTGGAAAAAACACCCTAATCCCTCCAGTCGTGGGAAAAGCTGTAACCGGAGTTCACAGACCTCATAACCCCAGTCATCTGGAGAACCCTTCAATAGGTCCAGTAATTGTTCATTACATGAGAAAGCGATACTGAATTATCAGGCTGGATATGTAGACCTTACTGAGTGTTAGGAATTCTTTACATAGCTCAAAAGAGCATGCAGAGACACGGAGGAACAGCTGTGGTGACTAAGAGGTGATACAAATCAGAATCAAATCCCTGGCAAAGCCAGAAATGAATGTGTTTTGAATTCGGGGAGTTAAACTCACCAGAGTTTGGTTATAATTATTTAAGTGACAATACGTTATAACAGTGTTTTTGAGATGCCATTCCCCTGTGGTGAGCACCGGTAAACAACTACATCTCTTCCAGAATGTTACTTGTACTGAACTGGCTTAGCAATGGCATAAATTGCAGCAGTTTGAAGACTGAAGATGTTGAGGAGGGTTGGCTGCCCATGGCAGATGTGATGAAGCCCCTGACTGGGCAGAACCATATATCTGCATAACACCTCAGCAATTATGGCAAGCAGAGAACATCAGAAAAGGTGGTCCTGACCAAACATCCTCAAGGATGACAATAAACATAAGCAACAACTGTTCTGTATCAAAGAGCAGCACCAGAACCAAAAAGCCTCAAACTCCCCTAGAGATGGGCAAGAGCTGACCAAATGCACTTAACAGTAGATGTAGTAGACAAAGGGTTAACTTAATCTATCTGGTACTTGTTCACTATTATCATCACTAAGATGTGTGTTCTGGTCTCTTCAAAGGTTGAACAAATCAGATATGTTTTTCATGAGTTATTCTGGTTTATTAGTTTATCTTTGATCATTTGGTTTAAGGCAAAGTCAGGTTATGTAAACTCCTTAACTAGTCCTCCAGCTAACATTCTTCATTATCTTTATTTTTCCTTTTAACTGGAAACCACCATGCTTATGCCAGCCAGGTTGCTGCTTGGTTTTGCTCATCAGCAGTTTCCTGTACCAGAGAATAGTTACACTGCCTTGAATTCTTTCTTGGATACTTCTTTTTCTTCTGAGCATTTGATCCCTTTTTCATGCTGACAGGCGAGGCTGGTTTGAGTCATACTCTTATGAGAATCTTTCTACAAGGTTTGAGTATTACTACAAGATCTGTCACAGTGTAAAACATAGCGTATCATGTTCCTGTCTAGAAATGACTTCCCAGGAAGCTGTGACCCTGATCTTGCATCTACAAACACACATGGGAATGTTGATACTTCATGAACCCCCCAAACCACTGTAACTGTCTCAAGCATAAAGCTATTTATAGAAGCATATGTTTGTAAGTTGGTGACTACTGCAGGCACATGTACTAAGGTGATTATAATACAACTGAATACATAATTTAATACAATCTGGTTTTGGCTTAATAAGGTGAAAACAAATAGACGAGCAAGGTTCTTTTATTTATGAGCTCTTGAAAACTGCCATCAGCATGTATGAATCAGTTTTGAGTGGAATACCTGGCCCAAGTATTTTATAGCTTGGAAAAGGAAATGAAATACAGAAAAACAGGAGTGAAGCGCATTGGAGCACTGAAACTGGTAGGAACAGAGGCAGTATTTTTTTCCCTTTTCCGAATACAAAAAATAGCCTGAAATTAATGGAAAAACATACATGCTTGTCACCATCTGAGCCCAAGTTAGGCAATCACAGAATACATTCGGTAATCAAGAAAACAGTAAGTAATTGATCTATGAATCCTACTTTTGTTATGTTGGTAGACAGATAAAAATGATCTAAAAGAATAAAACTAATAAAAACTAATAAACTCCAAAATTTTAATAATTATTGGGGCTGCAATTTCTAGATCGGTTTATGGAGAAATACAGTCAGAGGCTACATCAGGCTGGTAAGGACTGTAAATTGCAATGCCTTGCTTGTGACAGAGATCCATTGTGCCAGGTGGTAATAAATCAAACTGAAGGTTGACTGGTTTGGATGATTTTTCTCCCAGTAGCAAGTGGTACGTATCAAGTGTTTGGCTTAATATTTCTAAATAAATCACTACACTTAAGCTTACAGGAACAATTCAGTGCTGTAAAATGTTATTTAGTTTTGAAACTTCAGTTGTCTGATTTTTTAAATTACTGTACTGAGGAAAATAAAAAATATTCATTCCAATATTGAATTTCACTTCCTTGGACTAAATGTAGTTTTCTACGAAGTGATAAGAAAATAGAGATCTGAAACCCATTCTGGATTGTGTCCATGGGTCTCCATCAACCGTTTCACCTTCTTCTGACCCAAATACAGCCACTACACTCAGGGCACTTATCCTCAATTACCTTGTGTCAAGAATGACACAAGCCAAGCATCACCGTTGAGTGAAACAGAATAAGAAAGTGAGGGAAGGGCAGTCTGTGCATAGGGAAATATGATTCCGAGACTGTCATGGCCTGAAAGCGCACGTTTCAGTTAGTAGAACCGCAGCCAGCGACCTGGAGCTCATCCTGAGGAACTTCACGCAGGGAAAACATGACTTCTCTGCAGCTTAAAGCAGTGTTGCACTGCAGGGTGCTGGTGTTTCGCTCGGAAGGAGCACGGGCCCGGGCTCGGGCAAGCAGGGCGTCCTGCGCGCCCGGGTGCCGACGGAGCGGAGCTGCGCTCGCTGCTCCCAGCTCCTCGCCAGCACCACCCCACAGCTCGGCGGGCAGCGCCTCGGCGCCGCCGGGCCCCACTCGGGCCCCCCTAAACGCGGTGCTGATTGATTTGCCAGTTCACACAGCTTCTCGCTGAAGCTGCAAAGAGATAGATCGATCATCTGTCAGGAGAGTTTCACTTACGCAAGGGGCATGAAGGGCAAAATCCGAGTGACGCTGCTGCTTTTGTGCGCTTGCCCGCTCTTTATCTCTTACCTGTAGAAGCACACACCTCGAGCACCTCTTTGCAAAAGCCCTTTCCGAGGCTGCCAAGCTGTTCCTTTATCAGTCCAGAAGTGCTACTCTGCACTGTTGACCTCCATCCCACCAACATTATGATGAATATAGTAATTTGTTTTCTTGGCACAGTTTCTGTGTGATACAGTAGATAAATCAGTCAAACAAGCAATCCACCCATCCCAAATGGATAATAAAAACCAGTAAGAACTGATGTATTGAATCAGGCCAGAGGTTCTTTTAGTTCATTCGTCTTTCCTAGAAAGTGGCTGACACGATGCCTGGGAAGCAGCAGACAAGCAAGGAAAGCATGTGGTGACTCCCTCAGTTCACCACCCAGCCTTCAGTGATCTGCAACTGACTGACTTGCTGAGAGGTGACATCTTTCTGTTTCACAGCACTTGGAGTGTTTTTCTTCCAGGAATCTAATTGGTTCCTGGGCATGTATAAAACGTTCCTATCTCTAACATCCTCTGGAAGTGTTCCACAGCTCTTTGCTCTGGAGGCTTGCTTAATTTCCATTTTTTTTTTCTTAACCTTACTAACTATATTTTCTTAATTTTAAGCCTGATGTTTTTATTACTTTCTGACTAAGGAGTTAATAGATCAAAAAGTTATGGTGTGGAATTTAAGGAAGGTGAAGAGGGTACTGAGGAATTTAACAAGAAAATAATTATTAGAAAAGGTGTAAACACCAACAATGCTGAAAAATTTTCCGCAGTAGTAAGAAAAGACACAAAGGGAGGAAACTGAGGAGAACTCTGTTTCGAATGTGAAGGAAAACATTTTCCAACAATGCAATGTATTCTTATCTGAAATATCTGGTAAGAGATCAGTTGTGTCTAAAAACGGACTGGACCAGAACCATTAGGAAAGAGTGGGTAAGGATACTTCTGCATTGGCATTAAATAGCTACTAGGTGCTTTCTCTGCAGTGAGTTCCTTTATATTCTTCCATACATGGGAACCAAACTGCGTATCTCAGGTTTCTGTCACTGCTCTTTGTGCTTTGGCATCTGACCTAGTTTGGATTTTTCTCCATCAGATTCAGATCAGGGTTATAAGTGGATCATACAATGTTTTTATCTAATCATCATTACACGTTAGAGGAGGAAGTTATAAATCCATTTCTTTGCTCATTCATTTCATCTCCCAGTATCTAATAAAGATAGATCTAGTTTAGGAAACAGTAGGACTACAATTGTCTGGTCAATAGCTGCAGAGCATGAGCTCAGTCTGTTACAGGTGCCTCTTGTCACAGGTGGGCAACTGTCCTTCCTTGTGTCCCCCGGTCCTTCTAGCCCCTGGACACACACATGGCAGTGGTATGGAGGTAACTTTTGCCGATCTTCCTGTGCTGTAGGTTGTTGCGTCTCCTCCACGCTAAGAACAAACAGACAAATGCAGGGGAAGACAGTCAGGCTCTGCATCTGTGTGGATTTACTGCTCATTAAAACACCAGCATTTCTGGAGCTCAGATGCCCAGACTGGAAATCTAAATAAATTGGTAAAAAAAAAAAAGGGCAGACAGAACTCAGTGCATTAGGTCTAATCCCAGTGATAGCGTGGTGTGGCCTCATTTAACACTGGGAACTGGCAGAGGTAGCAGATAAGGAGAGAGGCGTGACAGATGCCAGTTGGCACCAGATGAGGAAGCTTGGGTTTATAGCCCACACTGCGAGTTAACAATGGCTACAAAAGAGGATACACAGACCAAATTGTATGCAATGGTGAAAAAGCTTCTTAAAAGTCAGTCTCGACAAATGAAAGCTGGGGTTTTGTGTGCTCCAATGTAATGACTGTGCTGAACAGAATCTATGCGCCACTGCAGAGGGAATTGCCAAAAACTTCTTTCAAGGTTCCATTAAACTTTCTCTTCTTTCAAAAACCCACATAAAATAGAGCTAACAAAAAAAAAAAAAAAAAAAAAAAAGGGAAATTAACTTTCTGAATGACTGTGGTTTATGAGTTCAACTTTTCAGTCCTTCATTATAACAAAGAGTGGTAACTGGACAGAAAACTGGGTTGGGATTCATCAGCCACAGACTATCTTTTTGAAATTACTTAATGTCTATGTGCATCACTTTCTATTTGCTCTGAGAAGTGGTGTGCTTACAAATAACTGACTGGGAGAAATTAAATGTCAACATACATATGTTGTTTGTTTGTTGTTTTTTGTTTGTATGTTTTTTTCCTGGTTTATCAGAGTAAACGGGGAAAATTTCAAAATTACCTTGCAGAGGATGAGGTGCCCTGCAGGGCAGACTGCTTTGCTGTGTGGCTGTGCCTCTCACCCTCTGCAGCGAGTTGTCCGGTGCAGTGTGGGCAGAAATCTACTGTGGAGTTCACTTGGAAACGAATGCTTGAAAGTGAGATGTGGAACTAACTGCAACAAGATATTCCTGAAAGGAATACATTAGTAGGGTTTTCATAGATATAAAAGCATATGTATAAATGATTTGGCATGAGAATTTTTCATCTTCTTATGATGGTTCACAATGAGGATAATTGTACTTATCTTATTGAGTAAACTAATTAGAGATCTAAACATAGAAAGCACAGTATGTTCCTAATGTGATTATCCTCAGCTCAAGGAAGACAGCACAGCAGAGATAACAGGAAAGGGAAACAAAAGTAATGTCAGCCCTTGCTCTGGTGCTGGAGTAGCAGAAGTGCCTCCGTGGCATTTAGATGAGGACTGCGATGAGGAGTGCATCAGGCACCTTCACAGCTCTCTTTCTCCTTCATCAGCACGGACTTGTACATCAGGGGTAGCTCAGGTGTCAGTCAACTAAATAGAAATGCCATCTTACTCATTTTGACCACTTGCCAAGTCCAGGATAGGCCAAACGACTTCATCTGTTCATTTGCTGTTCTTCAGTGGACAGCACATGCTGCTGTGAAGACACGGTTTATCAGTGACATTAGGTGTAAGTTGGGAGGGGAATGTCTGATATATTTGATACCAGTGGTAAGTCCAAGGACTATGCGGGGAGAACGTGAAAGATGAAGTTCATGGTTTGGTTTTTGAAAAGCCTTCAAAATACAATACAATATCAATACAGTAAAGAGTCTGTCTGTACCTAACTACTGCCTACGCTTGACACTGATCAGGTATCCAGCAGGGACAATCAGTGCCCTTCAGATACTGAAGGCTGAATATAGCCCAGTGAGTCCTCGTAGTGCAGCTCAAATAGAAAAGCAGGGATCAAAAGAAAGCCAAACCCTTTTGCAAACACAGGCTTAAACACAATACCCTCCATGTTGTTCTTTGTTTCATTGCTCCAGACTGAAACAGATTTAATCAAAGTCTTTGTTATTTCTCCATGCAGTCTGCAGCATACTAATTTCAAAAACTCTGAGAAAGGGTGTAGCTATATATCCTCCTAGTTTGGCTCTGACTGGCCTAATCTTTTAATTCCTTTTCTGACATATTACATTTAGGTGAAAAAGACTGAAAGTAAGGTCTTGGAAGGCATTACAGCACAACTATGCTGGGAGCCCCTGTCAGTAAGAGTGCTTGTGATAAGTACCGGGCTTATGCAGATAAAATTATTTTTATTAGCATGGCAGATTTTCAGATGTCCTCATAATTTTAGTGAAATAAGTGACTTGGGCATTTCTGTATTATATAACTGGACCTAGACCCAAGCCTTTAGTCAATACAGATTTATCTGCTGCAATTCATATTGTCACTTTGGTCTGGCAAAGTTCTGACAATAATATAGCGCCTGGCTCAGCTAAACTGGGCTCCATCCCACCACTTCCTAGCTGTTAACACTATTTCTTTGCACTGCCTCTGCAGTTGTCTCCAGACAAGGAGACAAACCTCCGTGAAAGGAGATTGTCTCCATCTCTGCTCGCTCCTCAAAAGGACACCTTATGGTCAGTTCCTTAATGATTCATGCTCTTTGTCAGAATACACAGAGAAGGGTCCTAGCATTAGACCATTGCTTGAATAGTTTTTTGGTTCCAGGATAAAAATCACCATGCAATGTGTTATGAGAAATAAATACAGTATTCTGGGCAGATTTTTTCAAGTGCTGATAAATATCTTCAGACTGCTAAATGCAAGACTGACCTATTTTCTTTTCTGCTTTCTTAAAATTTCATTAGTTTCTTTTGTTTCAACAAGGTGGACAGGAGATTTGTTTTCTGAGGTTTCTTGGTAGCTGAAATGCCTTGCTTTTTATTTTATGTTTTATTCAAGGCATGCAATAATCCCTCTACAATGCACTGCCTGTCATGTTCAATTACTTAATTAAGTTACTGTAGTGAACTCATTAGGACTATAACAGTTTAAATCTATTATCCATAGCCAGCCCAACATTAGCAATAAAATGTTAGTATCTTATTTTGGAGTCTGGTTGCTACCTTTCTGCTAGAGGGCAGAAATAACAAACTGACCATGTAATTGAAAATGTTGGCTCCTTTTCACAGCCCAGAGCCAGTCTCCTCTCACTGTCCAGGTGTGCAAGTCCTTGCTTAACTGTTTAACAGTAAACTTACTAAAAATAAACTAAGAAATGGTAAACTGTTCAGCAATAAACTGCATAATGTGGTGAATAACAGAAAGGGGGGTGAATTACAAATAGTGCACCCATATGATTGCCAAACAAGGCATGATTTGAAATTGGATATCCACACAAATCACAACATTTGCTAAACATTGTTCCAAGCTTGCTTATGGCTGTGTGGCTTTATTTGGGATCGTAGCTAAGTTTGAGGTGAGGAAAGAAAGAACAAAAAAGGTTCACGTAAAAAACCCTGGTAGGCACATCATTAATCAGATCGTTAGTACTAGAACAAGAATAGTGCAGGTCAAGTGCTTTGAAGAGCTCAAGGAAACAAACCCTGAGGACTGAAACTGATCACTCAGCTCACCTGTGGAGGAGGAGTCCAAACCCAGAAAAAAACCCAAGATTTACTATCTTCCGTGGTGGACACATCAGACTCTCTGCCCCCTGCAGTCATAGCACAAGGGATTCTCTTAACAAGCTGGAGCTGTTGTTCGGTAGTGAGAGGGGCTTTGGGATCAGAAAGAGAGTATTCAGCATTTGGGTGGACTTTACATATATTTAAGATCCTTAGTAAGGCAAAGAATAGTCTGTGTAGGTAGACATTCTCATTAATAAACCAGCTTTAAGAAGTTAGTTAGATGACATACAGTGTTCTGACAGGTTTTTGTGTTTATTGTTTTACCACAAAACTTCTTGTGCTTGATATAAGGATTTTTGCTGCTACAATATTTATTTGATTAGATTGGAGTCTCTTTGAGTTAAGAGGGTGTGAGTACCAAATCTAACAAAATATTTCCTTAATGTTCTGATAAAGCATAAAACCGATCTACAGCTTTCCATATTGTATAATAAGCTGCTGCTTTTGTTTCTGTGCTGGTCTATATTCTACTTTTCTTGCTTCAATTCATGAGTATAAACATTTGAAGAAAAAAATCAGGTTGTTGTAAATGACAAGTCCATGTAGTTTTTCAAGTATGAAATCAGTGACCTTGTTCTATGGTACACACCACTTCCTGGTCAACAATTGTCCCCTCCCGTGAAGCACTGTAGAGAAAAAGAAGCTACATAATTGGGACTAAGTCATATTTCAAAAGCTAAAGAAAAAATGCATTAGGTGCATGATCCAAATGGGATTGTAGAGGTATTTTAAAGGGTAGATTACATTTAGCAGAGTCTCTGAAGCAAACTCCGTTTGTTTCAGAGGGGCTGCACGAGGAATAACTGACAAGTAGCTTCTGGGCAGGACTAGGTCTGTCTTAATAAATGGATATGCTAAACACAGGGGAGAAATACCCCTCTACATCACATGCAAGTGACACTGATGCTAGATATATTCTGACTATAAACAAGGACCAATGTTTTAAATACTGAGACCATTTAAAGGTTGCGGTTCCTTGCTCATTTCTGTCCGTTTTAACATCAAGACAGGATATTTGTGCTCTAGTTTAGACAACAGCTAACGCTGGGCAGCCCTGGGGGGCTTTATGCAGGAGGTCATATTAGAATGACAAAATGGTTCACTCCAGTCTTGTCAAGAAAGAATATATACATCTATAAATGTCAGATGCTAGAGGTGCACATAAAGAATGGAGCCAGTTCTCCCTAGACATCCAGAACTGAGGGAAACTACTTTCAGTGCCTTCTCCCTGCAAAATGTGAGCCCAGTGTGAAGGATCTTCAGGTTCAATGCATTATGTATCAGGAGCTGCCTATTATTGACCTTATCACTTAATCAACAGATTTTTAACAAGGAACCTATATACAACATTTCTCTCCAAGCTTCAGTGTAAAGCTTTTACAGGCATAAAGTACTGAGTTGGCTGAATTTGAATAGAGGTGGGGTAGAGAAAACACCCATCCTTATTACTCAGTTTGACAATTTAATTCCACTACAGAATTTAAAATATTTAAGCAGCTGTATGTTAAACTACATTTTTAATCAGTCACCCTGAAGACTATATAAAATAGTTGCTCATAAGCTTTATAGAGAGGAGAAAGATTATGTCCACATAGTGCAATGAAGTTTTTAAAGAAGCTTCCCAACCTCTGCCTGACTCAGCTGGCTCGGCTAACCCAGAGAGCAGCATTAGCATGCCACTTCTGCGGTTATGACTGGCAAATTGCAGACAAATTCCATTTCTCTATCCAGGTCTACTCCTCGACAGTCGTTGAATTGGATGAGAAACAGTATGCACTTCGGAGCTGGTACATGGCTGAACAACTGGTGAAGCCCAGAGACAGCTGGGCCTGTGGGTTTGTTCAGCAACATGAGTCTGTAGCATGCTCATTTAGAGTTAGCTTTAATATCCCTGTGCAGCACAAAGGCTGGGGGAATGAAAATTAAGAATACAAACCTTTTACAGGAAAAGATCTGTATTGCTTGGTGCAGAGTGCAGAGAAGCATCTCACATTTTAATATTGGCAAATAATTTAAGAGAATTAAAGGTCATACTTGTATGGAAGGGAACAGCAGTCTTGAAAATGCTAACCTTGAAAGTGCCAGCAAAACAGCAGTTATAGTGACTGACAGTTAAACATCCTCTTCCGTAGAGATGCTGTGACTCAGAGTGTTCAGACACCAAATATATCAATAGATGCATGAATTGGCATTACATTTGCTAGGCCATGACTGGAATAATGGACTAAATACCTCTTCATATCACACTCCAAGAGTCTCACATTATGTGTCTTAGAAATTAAGAGCTCAGATCAGTTGCACTGCTTGCAAGTATTTGCCCTGACCATCCCTGTACCTCAGGTTCTCCATCAGCTGAAGACTAGTAAAACACCTGTCTCTATTAAGAATTGCTTTCTTCATGTACTTGACATGAAAGAAATGTGGGACTACAAGTGCAAAATATTTGATTTGATAAGGTGCATTGTGTTTTCCCTTTCAAATACACAGTGGGGTTCTTCTCTACTCTCCATATTTTTATTTTGCCATTGAACTCATGTTCATTTTTATAAGATTGCTTTGATCTTCGAGTATATTATCCATGGATGATCTACAAATTCCATTGCTTATGATCTCAGACAAGTAAACTAATATCTGAAATGATAGGTACATGGCCACGTTAATCATTTATATCACATTGTTTTTATTAAGGATAACTGAATTGATTAATCCTTGCAGCACATGACAACAAAGTGCTTACAATACACAAAGGAGTTACTATAAAATATTAATTTCAGGCTCTGAGAAATGCATACAGAATGTTGATGGAGAATTGCAGGGGTGTGATACAAAAGGGGAATTTTACATCTTATTAGAAAACCTATCAAAAAACTTTCGTTGACAGATTTTATCGTGTGGATTGAATTTTTGGAACCAAGTCAATGGTTCATGAGACATAATTAAATCAATCAGTTAATGCATATTATAGCTTTCATAACAGATGATGGCTCTGCTCATACAACATAAAGCGTATGTCATGTAAGTGACTTGCCTACACCGAGCAGGGATCTGTGCTTGTTACTCCCTTCCAGCCATGGGATTTCACTGTGTAGCCCATTGCCGTTGCTGGTACAACGAGCTGCGGCTCGTAGGAAATCTGCCTCCTTCTACCAGCTCTCTGCCAGCAACCCTTCTCAGGTGAGCATATTGCATCCACCTTTTACTATCTGCACTGGCTTTCAGTGTATATCAGTAGGTGATTTCAAGGATTTGCATTCCTCTGAACGTCTTTCCGAGAATTTCACTTCTTTTTCAAACCTCTGGTTGTAGTGGCCTCAAGCTGATGGAGTCCAGCAATACTGACCAAAGTTAATTTGAAGATTCCTGTTTGAGATCACTAATAAATGCCCATGGAATTTGAAACATCAAAATAACATCTGAAAAATGATAAAGAAATAACCACTCTCTTGGAATCTGCAAGTAAAAAACTACACCAAAGTATTAACATAACCTACATAACCCATCAGTGTTAGTGGACTTCTCTGTATCACTGGAAGATAAAGCCAAGTTTTGACAATTAACTGGAAAAATGAACAGTTGAATGATCAGTATTAAATAGCATTTGCCTTCTGTATCTATTATTATACTGCTATCCCCTGGACAACTGTGATGATTCAAGCATGTGACATCTAAACAGCTATGTTTTATAACTGTACCAGAAGTAGTGAGCTTGTGTCAATATATACTTCTAAAAGAGCTTTCACACAAACAGAAACACACAAATAGTTTTCCTTATTTAGGAGACTAAGGTAGAAGCTTGCTTTATGTAGGTGATGTAGTTGCATTGAATTTGGAAAGATTATTTATCTGCATTTGACTAAGCCTAAATTTTGCAAACACACAGCTCTTCAGTGTGAATTAAGATGCCTGCTGACCAAGTTGCAGTACAGCATTGCAGTATTGGTAGCAAAGTTTCGATATTAACCGCATTTATGTAACATCTGTTCCCTAAGTACCTCCGAGCACTTTACGAATGTTAACTAACGAGGAGCCTGCCCGTGCTCTTTTTGAAGTCAATGGCAGCATTCCAGCTGTCCTCAAAGGGAGCAGGCACAGGCTCTGAGCCTCATAATAATGTAAAAGTAGGTTAAGGATCTCTGTGTTCACTGGAGAAGGGAGGGATAGCGGAGCTGAGGAACAGAACGCAAAAGGCTTTTCTCTAACTGTAGGGCTGCCTTTCCCTGGAAGAAAAAGTAATATAATTTACTGGTGAGACCACAAAATGAAGCACAAAGAAGGAGCTGCTCACAGAGGCTTAAACTATTGTTGCCTCAGAATGTGACCTTTTTCTAATTCCAAAAACAACAACTGGAGACAAAGCTGGGCTTCCCGGGATGTTCTTCTCCAGTGGCTGCAACGGCCCTACAAATAGCTGCTCCTTGAAAAGGCATTTTTCTTTCTCTACAGAGGCATACAACATTTCTAGAAGTCTAGTTACTTTGCCTCTAAGTTTTCTGTGTCCATGACTGACATGTTTTCAAATCAATGCTTTTGGCTTCTTGAGCCATGGTAAGTAATCTTATGAGGAACAGAAGTCAATATGTATTTGCACTTTCACTCTTAAGCACTTTCCCTGTAGCCATCCTCAGCACTGACTCCCATTTCAATCTAGTGCTCTGGCATCTCATCTTCATTCAAATTCTCACAGGCAGCCAGTGGTGCCTCTTTTGTATCATGTACCTCCCTACAGAGGTTCACATGGAGGCACAAAGGCCACGACTCTGGTAGAAGCTGTAGGTGTAACTGTCCCTTGCACAAAGATTAGTTAAATAGCAGCATTTCAAAAGTGATGGGAACACAGGCGTACAGAATATACTATCAGAGCCAATAAATGAAAGGGGGAGCTTTCACACCCTATGTCTATGTTGTTTCAAAACAAAAAAGCTCCAACAATGTTTCCAAAAGGAAGGAATCAGAAAATATGGTTCATCTGCACAAGGGGATTTAACTGGTTGTATTTTGTGGGTACAGACAGGACCATCTTCCTGCCTTACCAGTCCCATCATTCATTTTCTTTCAATATACTCTACATGGCCTCAGCTTTAGAGATGTAAAAGTGTTGCTCATCTCTGCAATATGACACACACACCTCTGCCCCAAATTTCTGGCCACATTTGCTGCCTGCCTCCCAGTTTGCATTCTGCTCACCATCCATCTTCATTGACTTTTTCCCCACACCAATGTGAGATTAGAACACCATGGGAAATTAAACACAGTACATATAAATCATGTTTATTGCTGCCTCAGATACAGAAAGATAACAAGAATCAATAAGAAAGGCACGATGACTCACTGTTTTATTAGTATACTCAGTTTTTCATGAGCTGAGTCTTCATAAAGAAAAAGCTTTAATTGGACCACTGAGATCTTGAAGAATTCATACATTCCTGGCTATTTATCTTCTGAAACCTCCATTTCTGATTTTCCATAGCACTTACAATCATGAAGGAAAGAGCTTTACTTCTCTCAGAGAACGTGACAAATTTCTAAAAGCTAGAGAGGCTTGTGAAGGCAGAATCCACCTTAGCCACAGTACCTGAAGCAGAGAGGTGGTGCTCGGGTCTCTGAGCAGCCCTAACAGGGGAAGAAGTGGACTGCCAAACCAACAAACAGAACTGAAGTGTTGTCCTTCCATCTCCTACCCTCACAAAGCATAAGACCCACATCATTAACGAAACTACAGTTTCTTTCTGCTTAATTACAGGATCAGTGGATCAGGAGAACCTTATTTTGACCGTTCCTCATGATTATTGGTCTTTTATTGCAATCTTCAGTAAATTTATTTCTATGAAAGATTCATTGTCTTATTTAAATTTGTTGCTACCAGTTTTCTGAAAAATGTTATTCAAATATAGTTTAACCTATGCATATCAGAATATGGAGTCCATACAATTATCCCCAACAAAATCAGATGCAAACATGTTTCTTTGCTTACAGCATAGTCCTTAGCTGTGGTTTTCTTCTGGCAGCAAATGGGAGGATTTGTTTCCTTGACTGCTTCACACACTTGACCTGCATCCTTTTGAGTCATTCAGGCTGCACCTGTCTTTTATCCCCCTCCCAGAAGTATTCCTTTGCTCTCCCTAATGTTGCACAATAGCAGGCGTTTCTCTCCGGAGCACATAATGATGCAAAGGCAAAGGCTAATCTCTAGTCTTGCCGTAACAAAACCATCATTTCTCTTTCAGCTTTTCAAAAGAACATCCTATGGGCATCCAACAGTCCCTTAGGTTATCGCTAAACTCTTTTCTCAGGGGCTAACCACTGTCGCAAACTATGGAAGCAAAATCTCCCCAAACAAGAGAATATTCCACTAACATCCCCAATAGCCTAAGGAGCAGATATTTCCTTCCTTGCTCGTTTGGACAAATGGGCCCAGGTTTCCACGGAACTTGTTACCAGGGATCTCTATATATCATTCCCACCTGAGTACTGGGACTGTCTTCCAACAGAGCCAGGCAGGAGCTCCCTGCCCTGGATTTCCCAGTTCGGTGACAGGCGAATGGTGCTGCGAACCCTCACCGTGCAGCCGGGGCAGCTGGCTTAGCACGGCCAACCTCGAGCGCTGACAGAAGCGGCCAACACCGATGGGCGGATGCGAGCGCTTGGGTCATGCTGTTGGTCTGTTTTTCCACAGGGTTGGTCTGTCACTGCATTTCTCTAGTTATTTCTGGGAAAAATGGCTTTTATCATCCAAAATTCCTGGTTGTCTCTTTAGTGCCTCATTCACCGCCTTCACCCACTGACCACTGCAGGCTGGCTAGCATTCAGGAACGATAATCAACAAGGTAAAGATGCTCTAGGTATACTCTTTCCAGAAGCATCTCCTTCATTACTTTCTTTTATTCCTTGTAGAAACTGCAGGGGCAAATATGCTTGTGTTTGGGGGACAAACTCAGAGCTCTTAATTCATAACCAATCATGTTAACAAAGGTTAAAGACTTTAAAAGCTACTAAGTCAAACAAGTTTTAGAAACAATATGTACTTTTCTTTGTACAAAAACAGTAGTCATTTCCCGGCACCTGTGTGCCATGCTAAGACATAAAATTATATAAATACAATTTTTCACTGAAATGTTATTTTCTGAATTTAGAAAACGGTAATACATTTTGAAATCATAACGGAGGCTCACAGTAGTTCTGCTGAACAATCATGACAACCAAACTCATGAGCAATGCAAAGAAGTAACATTCAAACATAGGAGCACTCAATAGCCATAGTCTTAACTCACAGCTGGAGGCTTCCTTGTTCAGTCCATGGTTTATTTGTCTTTTTACCTGACACAAAGGGGAATTTAATACGTCAATCAGGAAAAATATCTGCCAGCTGACTGTGGCCATTTTATTAAGGTGGGGAAAGGTGGTACAGCGCTAATTTACCAGCCACGAAGAGCTCAGCTTTCTGGGTCAAACATCAGCACAACGCTCACGTTGGAGCGCTTGCAGCAAATCTCAGAACAGCAGCAAAACTGGCCAAAAGTGCATGTTTCTTTGTAAAGTCAGAATTTCTTCAGAACCTCAAAATGAAGCCTCAGAGCTTCAGTTGTCTCAAGGGTGCAAGGATCTACTGATCATGGGAGAGAACACGCTGCCACTATGGGGTCTTGCAGCTGAGGCTTTCACCCAGCCAGCAGTGCTCCCTGAACAGGAGTTCAGCTCTCCCCAGTGAAAGGTGATGGTAGCAGGGCTGCTGGCCTGTCACAGTCCACGGCAGCACTGCAAGGCAAGGATGAGAAATGTTTTGTAAGACATTGGACGTTGTAAGTGTAAGAATGGACACTGGAAGTGGGATGGCTCGCGGTACTTATTCTGCACAATGCAGATGCCACTGGGCATGCAGAAGGCCCCAAACCAGACCTGAAAGGAGCACAGGGGCAGCTTCTGGAAAGCCTGCTGTCTGTGCTAAAACCCGTCCCAGCTATCAGCGAGTATTTGGCAACTGAAGCTGCAACAACGTCATTCAGCGTCTATCTCAATAGGGCTTCTCAGCAGACATTTGACCGCAAAAGACAAGGATGTCCTATCAGTATGCAAGTTTAAAACAAATTTATCTACAGAGTGACTTTTGACTCAATATGAAGGCTTCATGCTGCCAACTTCAGATGCTCATTAAAGCTATTACGTTGGACCGACTCCACAAACTTAACCCTGTTTTCTAATTAGCTCAAGAAAAAAAAGTTGTACAGCTTCATCCTCAGTATGTTCAAAGATGAGATTCAGCAGCTGATCAGTTAGGAGAGAATGTGCTGGAAAACAGCAGTCAGTGAAAGAACACAAACATAAGAACTTGGAGGCATCAACTTTTACTTCATAGCAAAGAGCTTTGGAGATTTTGACCGATACTTCACCCAACAGATGACTGAAGTGCCCTGCGGTGGTGAGCTGAAAATAAAACAGCCGAACTCCCATTCTCAGGAGAAATGTTGCATAGGACAAAGTGTACAAACTATATTATTTGCTACCACAAGCCTCTTTTGCTTGAAATGCTTCATCTTTAATTGCACTCAGGAAGAAAATCTTGATGAAATCACAACTGATTTACAGTTCTTTATTTTCAATATTTTTCAGGTACAAATTCTTGAATATTTTGGCCAATTATGTCTAGAAACTTTTCTTATTTTTCCACAACAGAGTTTAGTGACTGCAGCTAAAAGAATATGTTACTAGATTAATTACTGACTCGCAATGTATTTTATTCAGAACAAATTTACATAACTGTATTAACAGCCTAAGAAGGGGCCACCTAGCTGCACAGCAAAAACTGGCTACCATAAACATGGACTTGTGCTTAATAAATACTAAAATAAAATCATTTTAGCATTGGAGTTATATTGGAAGATGATAATAGTGGAAGATGTTAAAAAGCATCTGAAATGCATGAGGCATGCATTGGAGTCTGTTAAGCTTAGGACTTACCTGCGTAGTGGGACTGAGTCGGTCACTGGCTGGTGACAGGTTGTGATTTATGTCAGGTAGCACTGGAAACTCTTGGCTTGTTTTTCAGTCACATTCTCTATTTGATTTTTAGCTGTACTTACAAAGTAAAATTAATAAGCTATTCCAAATGCAAGTGCAACATTTTCTTCTTAAGAATAGCAGAGCTCAGCAGTAGATTCCCCTGGCTGGCTGACAGTGGTTTGAAAATGGTTTAAAATGGATTGAATGGCTGAAATGATTCAGAACGTACAGCATTTATTTAATGCCAGGAAAGGAAGTGTAAAGCTTTGTTAATCTGATCTCCATTCCTTCTGCTAGGAGTCCATGAACATTGCCAATGGAAAAGAAAAAAATCCTGTAATGCAAGGCAGGACAAGTGAACGCTGAATTCTGGGCTGCCAATCCGTTCCAGCACGCTGAGTGGCTAATTCAAAATAATGCAGAAATGTATGAATGGAATAATTAAGGAAAACATCTTAAACACGCACAGTAAAGTGATAGCAAATGCAATTCACGGTAGTAAAATTGTCCCACTTAGAGCACACTAATTATACTGATGACTTTAGGGCACGGGCAATGAGTGAAGAAAACAACACACAGGCGACTTAAAATACTGGAAACAGCAACAATGCCAGGTGCTCCGTAAGCACAGCTCCCAGTGCAGGACCATCAGTGGGAATGGGACTTCAAAGTAAATTCTGAGTTAAAGAAGCACATGGAAGGAAGTGTGCTCTTCAAATTAAAGAACACAGTGGGTATCAAGGTGCCCAAGATGATTTTTACTGATACTGTAACAAACTAGTGAACTTCTGAAAAAACTTTCCAATGGGAGTTATACGGCTAAACAATGTAACAGTGCTTATAAATGAATTTGATTAATTTATAAAAGGAAATATGTGAGGTGGTTGTCAAACAAAGGCAGAAATTGGCTTTGCTGAGGCAATACTTACTGCTCCAGAATTCCTCATATGCTTTCTTCTTCAAATTTCCCATCTCAAAGCAGATGCAGTACTAATATGAACAGCTGTTGAGCCCAACTCGCTCAATGACACATTCAGTGTAACTCATCCCTTTCTGGAATTTGACAACCATAAAAAAGAAATAAAGTGAATAAATAAATACCAATTCGAGCTTTCTGCCTTGTGTTTACTGTGTCCCGCCCTAGCAAACCCTCCCAGGCTGTACGGTCCTTGCCCCTTGTCCTACACAGTCACTCCCCAGTTCCTTTAACCAGGTTTTGGTTACACAGTGAGTCAATGGTCTTAGTAATCAGCATAAACCATTACACACTTTCATTACATGCATGCGTTACCAGATTTGTTTCATGCTGAGTGCCCAGATTTATGATGACTTACAATTTCTTGGCACTACAAGACTGACCCCATCAATATTTGTAAATGCTATGCACTTTCTGGGTAAGAATAACTGTACACGTGCAATTAGTAGTAACTACAATTGTTTATCTTAAAAAAAAAAATTAGCATTTAAATCTGAACTCCTGAGTAATCTTGTGTTCAATCTAGAAGCTTACTTCAGAACACTGATAAGAAGAGAAAAAAACAATACTAAGGACAATGGTTTTATAGTAGTATGAAATCATAGAATCACAGAATGGTTTGTGTTGGAAGGGACCTTAAAGATCATCTAGTTCCAACCCCCTGCCATGGGCAGGGACACCTTCCACCAGCCCAGGTTGCTCAAAGCCCCGTCCAACCTGGCCTTGAACCCTTCCAGGGAGGGGGCAGCCACAGCTCCTCTGGGCACCCTGTGCCAGTGTCTCACCACCCTCACAGCAAAGAATTACTTCCTTACAGCTAATCTAAATCTACCCTCTTTCAGTTGAAAACTGTTAGCCCTCATCCTATCCCTACACTCCCTGACCCAGAGTCCCTCCCCACCTTTCCTGTACCCCCTTTAAGCACTGGAAGGCTGCCATAAGGTCTCTCTGGACCCTTCTCTTCTCCAGGCTGAACAACCCCAACTCTATCAGCCTGTCCTCATAGGGGAGGTGCTCCAGGCCCCCCATCATCTTCATGGCCCTTCTCTGAACTTGCTCTAACAAGTCCATGTATTTCTTACGCTGGAGGCCCCAGAGCTGGACACAGCACTGCAGGTGGGGCCTCATGAGGGCAGAGTAGAGGGGGAGAATCACCTCCCTCGGCCTGCTGGCCATGCTTCTTTGGATGCAGCCCAGAACATGGCTGGCTTTCTGGGACGCAAGCACACATTGCTGGGTCATGCTGAGCTTCTCATCAACAAATACCCTAAGTCCTTCTCTGCAAGGCAGATCTCCACCCACTCATCGCCCAGTCTGTATTTGTGTTTGGGATTGCCTCAACTCATGTGCAGGACCTTGCACTCGGCCTTGTTGAACTTCGTGAGTTTTGCATGGGCCCACCTCTCCAGCCTGTCCAGGTCCCTCTGGATGCCATCCCTTCCCTCCAGTGTGTCGACTGCACCACACAGCTTGGTGTCGTCAGCAAACTTGCTGAGGGTGCGCTCAATCCCACTGTCCATGTCACCAACAAAGATGTTAAACAGCACCGGTCCCAACACTGAACCCTAAGGAGCAGCACTCGTCACTGCTCTCCACTTGGACATCAAGCTGTTGACCTCAGCTCTTTGAGTGTGACCATCCAAGCCAACTCCTTATCCACTGTGTGGTCTATCCATCAATTCCATGTTATCTCCAATTTAGAGACAAGGATGTCATGTGGAACAATGTCAAATGTACATAATTAGATCATATGTTAAATTAAGAAATCTCAAGCTTAAAATCTGTGGGAAATAAGGGTGTAGCCACAGAGTGAAAACATGCTGGATGAATCAAGAAGACGTAGGTACTTGGTTCCCATCTGCCATGCATTTTCTAGTTGCCCTCTTAGCCACACTTTGGGAAGGTACCTGGGCTGCTTCACAAACAGCCCACTCAGGATAGTGCCTCTTTCTGGGACACTGTAAGAGCTATACAAATAAAGAAAATGTGTGTTCAATTTTGTTATGTTTAAAATCTTGCTTATGGGCAAAAAAGAAGCATTCCTGATATGTATAAGTAAAGGCAAGAATTTACTGTTAATATAATGCAAATCTTCACAGTTTAATTCAGGAATCATTATGAGTCTAGATCTAATTATTACAGAAAAGCAAATAATAATGCACATAGGATTTCTATATATGGAAAAAGTTACCGTAATAGCAATCTTCCTTCTACTTAGGGTCATATATGTATGTTTGCTAGCACACATTTACACTCTTGTCTTTCTTAATTGGTCTCTAGGTCCAGGTAACATCCAAATTTATTATATATGGTCCCATTTACATATATTAGATACTATTTCTTTGTTTTCTTTGTTACTCCTAAGACCAGCTTAGTCCAGCTCCAGGTCTGCAGGTTCTTTTAACTGACCGTTACGGAGCTGTTTATGGCTGTGGGGGTCTCCAGTGCCAGCCTGTGCCCCATCTCTTACCACCCACCCCACCCTATCTGCCTCTACGCCATATCCTGTGCTTCCACTTCTGAATGCCCCCGCCACCGTACCGGCCCTGTATTGCTCTGCAGGAGATCGTAGTGTCAGAGTTGTAAACATCTCCTTCTACCCAGAAAAACTGCTTGCTACTGTTGTCTATATAAAACTATTGGTCTACCACTCAAAGAAAAAGTACAATAAAACACGTTAGATGGAGACATCTGGTCAACGGCAGAAATCGCTCCCACGGCTAGCCCAAGTAAAACAAAGCTGCAGGTAGGTCCGGAACAGTTCAGGCAGAGCCTGAGGCCTTGCAGACTCAGGACAAAGGTGATGGCCTGCTACCGGCCATGGTGGTGCTGTGTTGCAGGGCTGCACGGTCCCAGATCTGCCTGGCAGTGTTCCAGCAAGCGCTGCTGTGGCTGGGCCTCCTCCAGCACCGGCGGGTAACTGCGTGCCGGGCTGGGCTTGGGCGCGAGCTCCTGCTCGCGCGTCTGTCCCGGCCGCCCGAGAAGCGGCCCTCCACGCTCCTATATTTGCTCCGTGGCGTAAGGGCAGCCTGACTCGGGGAGCTCAGATTTCACTCCTACACCTGCTTCAGCTGCTCTCCCCACTTCATCCTGCTCATTTGCACCATGGCTGCAGCAGAACCACAAACTGCTGGGATTTAAGCCAGTCCATCCTTCACTCGCCATCCCCAAATCTCCTGCTCTTCTGCCTTTTGGGCAAACTCTCCCATCCCACTGCCTTACTGAGGTGCTATTGTACAACTCTGTGGCCTTGAGCCTCTCATTACTGCGGGCTGCCCCAGGCTGCCAGCCCAAGTCATACACGTTCCTGACATACAGCTGATTGGTAGGAAGAGCGCAGTCAAATCCTGGTCAGATCCCGGCAGGGACACAACAGGCCTCATGACTTCAGCTGATATATTAAGCACATTGCAGCGATGCCATTTTGAGGGAGGTTGCACATAGCAATCCCAGAAGAGCACCAGACATCTGACGCTAACTTCCTGAGAGGCAGTGGGTCTGAACTGCGCCTGGACATGCCCTGGCTTCAAGCCTTTGCTACACAGAGCCCAGTAAAGCGCTTCTATTGCCTTTGGCACAGAACTTTCTGCAATCCTGATTTTTTTCATAAGTCACTTTTTCAAAGGAGGAAAAAGGGAGGAGAGTAGAAGGGCATGCCATGAAGTGTTACCACAACACAAATGTGGCCATGTGTCCCAACACACGATCTGGAGCAACCTCCTTAACAAATAGTTCCCCCGGCTGCTTGAAGAGTTATCAGGGGACCTGGTGCACCAGAAGAAATCTTTCTGCACTCTGAATGAGACCCTCAAGCCAACAAGCACTGATTTTATTACTGTTTGAGGAAAAATTCTGTACAACAGGGGGGGAGATTTCTAGATAGACAGATACAGGGAGCCTTGATGTTAGAAAATATCCTGTCCTCACCAATTGTCTGTGTTTGATCTACGGAAGAAACCAAGTAATGAGTTTATGCTTGCTGCTTGCAAAGATGACTGCCAGCAGGAGGTGTTTTTATATACATAAACTGAGCAATTGTATCACTTTGAATTGCCATAGTTGTTCTGGGGTTTTTTGTTTGTTTGTTTTTTTTTTTTTTTTTTTTGTTTGTTTGTTTGCTTGTTTTTTTTTTTAAATTCTGTAATAAAATCACAACTCAGAAATCGATACACAGGTTAAAATATTTTTAAATATGCAACTATATGCATAAACATTCAAATAGCAAAAAAGACTGGTTTTGTTACGGTTGCAGCACTTGCAGACGAGTACGGTCAACTCACATGGAAAACAGCTTTCAGAAGCAGCTGACAGCTTGTGCTGCATTATTTGGTTTGACTGCTGCCTTCAACCAGCTGTGGTGTAGTTATCTGCAAAGGAAACGATCTAGCCCAATATTTTTCCCCTAAGATAAATTGCTTTGGATACTTGTTGGCCAATTTCTTCACAGTGAAACATCTTTGATGGATCTGCTGTTTCAGAAGGGCAGAGCAGCTCCTCCGACACTGTCTCAGTGACCCAACCTAAAGTCATGTAACAGCACCAATGCTGCAGAACTGTTAAGCAACCACCTCCTTAAACTTCTTTCTCCTGGTCTAATTTATACTAACAGTATCTGTTTTCATAGAGGGTTGTCCCTAAGTGAAGATGATTTGTGGTGTGTGGGAAATGCTGCAACCTGTACTTCACTAACCATAATAACAATCATCATCCTTTGCATAAGCGTAGTGTTTGTGAATTAGTCTATTAGGAAAAGTTTTAGCAAAGTTACATTGTGATTTAGCTTTTCAATTGTGAGGCTGCTTTAGTGGGTGACATTTGTTAATGTTAAAAGTCACCAGAGGTCTGTACTGCTGGACTGTTTTAGGTAGAAGCTGTCCCAGGCAGCGCAGCAGCCAGTATTTTTTGGCAAGGGTTCCTCTAAGCACTCACAGTTGTAGAGCAGTATCATAGGAGGTCCTGGTGACAAACTGCATACCACTCACTTCTCCCTCTGCTGTGGCAGATAGCTGTCCTTGTGGGAAGGCTGGCTGGCAGGTATCATTCAAAAAGTAGTTACTTCAGATCAGTGCCCTTCCAGATCCAGACATAAAGTAATAATTGACAATACTTAAGGGAAAAAGCATGTTAGGCAATGGATTTGGTCAATTAATAGCTCAATTTCTGTTCAAGAACACTGTAGTTCAGAATATTTCTCATTTTACTTACACATTATATGTTCATAAGGCTATTAAAAAACTTTGCATGGCCTGAAGAGAATGCTGAGGCCATGCTGGCCTTGGAGATTTCCGCTCTCCCCTATTCAGGGATCTCTGAGATATTTATATCACCATTAGGTTGCCCAGGCTCTGAGAAAGTCAAACAGGCCCAAGGCTGAGGCTTTAATTATCACTTTAGCCACATTAATGCTGAGAGGCAAATCACTTTCCACTGGAAGTCAGAAAGCTTGTAAAGTGATTTAAACAAAGCAATAAATAAAAACCACTTTCTCACAATATGTCCTTCTGTCACCTTGATACATTTTACCAGAAACCTCTGAGGACTGCTGAGCTCAAAGGTGAAATGACACAAAATAAAATTAAATCTGCAAACTGTGATCATGTAATGCAGAAGTAATTAATTCTCACATTGATAATCCATGTCTTGCTATCTGAAAATTAATACTGAAAGGATTGTTTTTTTCCACTGTATACACTGTAAAAACAGAGGAGCATGAGCACATGGTCAACATAGTGTGAGGCCAGGAGAAAATGCACCTATGTACCCAAATTAAGAGGCAAAAAATCCCAAAAGTTATTGCAGGCATGTGAATTGCAAACCCTATCAGGGTTCTTGAAAAAGAAATGCTTTGGTGGAGGTGGACCAGAAACACTTTGAGCATTGGTTCAGTGATGAAGGTCCATAAACACTCATGCAGGAACAAGAGTATGTGCATGTCCCGGCACTGGCACTTTCGCCAGGGCTCTGAGAGATAGCTCCTACAGACGTGAGGACACATGATCCTCATTTCACAAGTTCCCCTCCGGGTTCAGAGGCAGGCTTCCCAAACTCCTCTGAATCTTTGGTCTGTTGCTTCTCAGAGAATAAAAAAGGCAAAGATGAGATGCTTGTGTGACCCTCACATAGTGGTCAGGCAGCCTCTTTAGTCCATGCCAAGTAAAGAACAGGTATAGGGGAAAAGAAAACCCTCAAGTGCAGAAGAAATCACAATTCATGTCCCAGTCCTAGCACCTCAGAAGTTGATTTC
The DNA here is from genome assembly GCF_018691265.1 of Tyto alba. Lineage (NCBI taxonomy): Eukaryota > Metazoa > Chordata > Aves > Strigiformes > Tytonidae > Tyto > Tyto alba. Next base: position 33,803,744 of record NW_024881316.1, on the reverse strand, counting down.
TGGCTTGTTTTCATACATTTCCACAGCTGAAAAGTACATTTTCTTTTTCTTAGCAATCTGATGGGGCTCCTTATATATATATGCTTTGTGAATTTAGTATGGTTCTCTGTTTAAACATGTCATATTGTTCCCTACAGTAATTAAATGCTTGCCTAATGAAATCCAAAAATTAATCTGTGACAAAACATCCGGGGCAGAAGAGCAGCCACAGACACTAGAAGCTTAGCAAATATAGACCACACGGCCTGCAAGAAATGAGGACAATGTGTTGCAAGGTATTTTGCAACTTAACGCTGTACATGGTTGCAGGCAATTATTTACTAAAGTACCTGTAAAGAGCAGGGAAATAAACATGTTCAACATTAATGCTGCTAGCCTCTCATGGCCTAGGTCAACATTGCTTTTGTGAGTGCTTTATGACTGTGGAACTCTGCTACCTTTGAGTAAGAACAAAATGTTCTGCACATCCCATATTGTGCAAGGTTGCTTTCAGGCCATGTCAGAAGATGACAGACTCAGTTCCCGCTAAACTGTGACAGAGAACTCTACCTGTGGCAGCAGGTTTCGGCTGTCCAGGGACGTGGGTGCTCACTTGTTTCAGAACTTGTTCAAGTGGAGCCTTCATCCAAATGGGTGTTTATGCACGTTCCCAAACAGTCTCCTAATCCTGCAGGACAAAGGAATACTACATTTGAGGTTAACGTGGATCTTTCAAATGGTGCAATCAGCTGGACATTTGTATCCTATAACTAGAACATTTTAAAAACTAGCTAATATTTCAAGTGTGTTCCTGATAACATGGTTTATCTTTGAGTCTAATAGTTGACTTGCTAACACCAGTCCAGGGTAGCCAATTTCTACCATTTCTCAACTGAGACACTAGAGATTTGAGGCAGGTTCCTCAGATAGAGGCTCCAGGATCACTGATATTGTTCTGTCTGCTAGGAAAGGTATGAACAATGTAGGCAATGATAGTTATCCTGCTCTGAAAAGCCCCCTGTATAACCACGTACAGGTCATCCACATCTGTACGGCTTCCTTCCTTCCTGCTGTACCTCCTCCTTTGTGCTGTAATGCCTTTGTACAATATGTCTGTGCATTGTTCCCCAAAAAGAAAACATCACTTGTAGGCATAAATAAGATCCATGCTTTTTTTTTTTTTTTTTTTTTTCTCCACAGCAGTAAGCATGAAAGACCGAGTTTAGATCAGTAAAGTGCAGACTTTAGAGGATTAAAATAGCCTCTAGCTTTGGGCTAATAAAGAAACACAAATCACTTTCCCAAAAGGAGAAGACTGTTTTACTGGGTCCTGTAGGAAAGCAGCAATGCTCCTCCCAGGATAATACAGCCAAAAGTTCTGAGCAGCACAGCAGGCACATGGGTATTATGACCTTGCATAAATTTCAGAAAGCAGTGTGGGATTAAGGAAGAAAAAAAAAAAAAAAAAAGGAAGAATTTTGCACTTCCCAACTTGCAGGGCAAACCCAAATATATATATGAACAAGGGGGAGAACGATGCAATTAAGCAGCATAGACCTTGCAACCCCTTCAGCACGAGCACTTCTGTCAGCAGGCTTTTTCATGGCAGTTATAGAATACATACATATGTTTCTACTCTATAATGCTGCAAAATTTAATACATGAAATTTTGGCTTTTTTTTTAGGATCTATGGGGGGAATTGTATACATGAGTTAAATACTTATGTATTGCAAAGATTGAATTGATTAATATTTTCTATCTTATATGGTGCACCTTTATATCTGTTAAACTTACATACCTGTGTCAAGCCTCAATGATTTACTCAATTTTCATAGCATTCCTCTCTTTTTACTGTAAAATTTTAGAGCTAGAACCATGTCTTTTTGTTTATGTAGAACCATCATGCTGGAGACCCTGCTAATCCTCTTCCATAACACAGTTTAAAGAAAGAGGTCGTCAAGGAAGCAGATGGCTGAGAAATACAGGTCCAGTCTCTATCTTCTTTCCGAAACACGCAAGCACCCATCTGTTACTGAAGAGAAAAGGGAAAGCCTTTGCTGTTGTTCTGGACAGACTAATTGCATGTTGGCCAAAAAGAGACTATTGGAACCTAGCATGAAAGAAATGGGAAGTTGCTGAATCTCTGCTAAGGCCTGCACACCTGATGATGCAGATCCGAGAGAAATGTTTGAGTTGTTGAAGAACCTCTCATCCAAGGGAGAACCTGAAGCTTAAGTGTGGTGTGTCTCCAGGTACGTTCTGTGCTATGCCTCACAGAGAGATGGGAAGGGAAATAAAGGAGGAAAAAAAAAAAAAAACAGAGGAAGGGAAGAGAACTTAGTCCAGAGTAGTTATAACCACAGCTAGGAGTAAACTGCAGGAAAAGGAGTGATCTACCCAAGTACCATGCCTAGCACTATCCAAAACATGGCATCAGCCCAGACAATTCCAAAATTATTGCACATATACATAAAAGTCACAACTTGCAATTTCTTGGACTCAGTAGTTTAATTGAGTTCTTCAAACACACATTAAAAATACAAGTCTGTGCATGGTTGAATCATAGGGTTTCCCAGCAGGTTCCTTGAATTAACAATTTCAACAGAAGTTGAAAAGGCTTTTAAATTACTTTTTCATTCAACAGTCTTTCTGCAATCAGAAATTCCAGTCTGGAAGTCATCTATTAGCAACTTAGCACAAAGTGCCAAAAGGAACTGTTGAAGTCTTTTCCACAAGCATTTGTTTATATCTCTTTCATTCCTGATATGCACAAATCCTGTACCCTTAGAATCACAGAATGGTTTGTGTTGGAAGGGACCTGAAAGCTCATCCAGTCCCAACCCCCCTGCCATGGGCAGGGACACCTTCCACCAGCCCAGGTTGCTCAAAGCCCCGTCCAACCTGGCCTTGAACCCTTCCAGGGAGGGGGCAGCCACAGCTTCTCTGGGCACCCTGTGCTGGTGCCTCACCACCCTCACAGTGAAGAATTTCCTCCTTATATCTCATCTAAATCTACCCTCTTTCAGTTTAAAACCATTGCCCCTTGTCCTGTCACTACATGCCCTTGTAAAATGTCCCTCTCCAGCTTTCCTGCAGGCCCCCTTTAGGTATTGGAAGGCCACTATAAGGTGTCCCTGGAACCTTCAACTCCTGGACAACAATGTACCTCAAAACTTTACCTGGCTCCTTATGCTCTTATGCTCCATTTGTAAATGATGGAATTTATCTCAAACTTTTCTGGCTACCCTGATTTGATAGAATCACAGACTAGTAATAGTTGAGGCATGAAGGGATCTCATCAAATTGTCTAGTTCAGGCCTCACCCTGCTCAAAGATAGGTCAACTACAACAGGTTGCTCAGGACCTTATCTAGTTGAGTTTCAAGGATCTCCAAGGCTGAAAACTCCACAACCCCTCCAGGAAACCTGTTGCCATGTTTCACCAGCCCCACTGGAAAGAAGCTCTTTCTTATATTTAAGTGGAATTTCCTGTCTTTCAATTTGTGCCCATAGCCAGTTGTCCTTTCTGGGCAGCAGTGAAAAGACTGCTGGTTCTGTTGTCTTTTACTACCTCCCTTTCACTGTTTACACACATTGATAAGATCTCCCAAGCCTTCTTTCCTCCAGGCTAAACAATTTAATCTCTCCCAACCTCTCCTTGTATGTCACATGATCCATTCTCTGAATTACCTTCGTAACCTTTCACTGAACTTTCTCCACTATGTGCACGTATCTCTTGTGCTGGGGAGCCCAGAACTGGACACAGCACTCAAGCTGCAGTCTTACCACTGTGTCACCAGAGATGAAGAATTAGTTCCCTTGACCTGCTGACAATGCCTGGGATGTTGCTGGCCACCTTTTCTGTAAGTGCACATTGCTGGCTCATGGACAACTTTTTGTCCATCGGGAACCCTGGGTCCTTTTCTGCTTTCCAGCCTTCAACGTGTACTAGTGCACAGGGTTAATCCCCACCCGCCGCAGGACTTGGCATTCCCCTTTGTTGAACTTTATGAGGTTCATGAACAGGAGTTAGCCCATTTCTCCAGCCTATCAGGGTCCCTCTGGATGGCAGCACATCCATCCGGTCTATCAACCTCTCCTTCCAACTCTGTATTGTCTGCAAACTTGCTGAGGGTGCACTCTGTCCCCATCATCCAGGCCCTCAATGAAGAAGTTAAACAGTACTGGCCCCAGTATCAAACCCTGTGGTACTGCACTACTGACTGGCCTCCAGCTGGACTTTGTGCCCAGACCAACTCTTTCAGCCCCATAGTTCAGCCAGTTTTCAGTCCACCTTGCTGTTCATTTATCTAGTCTGTACTTCATTAATTTCTCTGTGTGGATGTTATGGGAGACAATATCGAAAGCCTTTTTAAAGTCAAGATAAACAACATGCATCACTCTCCCCTCATCCGTTCCCTGTCAGTTGTATCATCACAGAAAGCTACCAGATTTGTCAGGCATGATTTCTCCCGCTTACATCCATGCTGACAACTCCTAATCATCTTGTCCATGAAATATTTGAAAATAGCTTCCATAAAGATTTTCTCTATTACCCTCCCAGGGATCGAGGTGAGGCTGACAGGCTTGTAGTTCCCTGGATTTTCCTTCTTGCCCTTCTGGAAGACAGGTGGGATATTTGCTTTCTTACAGTCCTTCCTCCAATTGCCATGACTTTCCAGATAGAACTGACAGAAGCCCTGAATGCGTGGATAAATCCCATCCAATCCTATAGACTTATGTATGCTCTATTTGTTTAAATATTTTCTAACTCGATCCTCCTCTACTGGTGTTAAGTCTTTAGAGCTCCAGACTTTTCCACTGACCTCCACAACCTGGGATCCCTGAAAACAAATCTTAGCAGTAGAAACCAACGCCAATAATTTAGTTCTGCAGTATAAATCATTCAGTTTCATTCAGCTGTAATACTTATTATATCTATATTAGAAGTAGCAAATGAATACAGACAGTGACTTGACTGAGGGTTGGCTCCTAAGCAACCTGCACCTGAACAATATCTGTCTAAAACTACGGTTCTTAGTGGTGAGCCACATATGGATATTAAAAAATGAAAAAGTGTTAGAAGTATCTGAGGGTGTTTTCCTGCAGAACCATATTGTGATATTGGGAACATAAATCTAGTCTTGGGAAAGAAAGAATAACGAATTGCTTACAAAACTGGAACAGTATTTTAACAATCATAAAAAAGCCAGAATCCTCCTTGTGAAAAGAATATGAGGAAAGCATTTTTTTTTTCAAACAAACCCCATAACTTTTATACTTAAATACTTGAGATAATGCAAGAATGAAAGCAATCATCCTCATGCCTTCGAGGACTGAATTTTGAAGTTTCTGATCAAATTCCTGTTATTGTATTGTTAAGGAAGTACCCTTGTTCGCTGAACTGAAGCGATACTGGAAGAGCTTCCTGTTTAAACCAGCAGGGAGTGCAGCCCCAAGAACATCAATCACGCAATTCATGGTATTAGCTCGACTGGAGCATTGCAGGAACAGGGCTCCTTTCAGCTTCAAGGGTCCCCTGCAATGTTATATACTGCAGGATCCTGAAGTTAGCATTTCTTCACTGTGACACAGTAACTCTCTAACAGAAATGAGTATAGTTGGGAAGGGACGGAAAATCTTTACAGTGCTAGGGAATCAGATCAGTGGTCTAGCATCCTCTCTCCCTCTAGCATCTTTCAAAAAGGTGCAAAGACTCCAAGAAGTCAATGACATAATAACTTACACATAAGTTTCTTCCACAGAACAGATAACAATTGCTCAGCTTAATAACTAAAAGTCCACAGCTTAAAGATTTATATCCCTTGTAATTTTAAACTATGTATACTGTTGCTGGTATTTTTAAAAATGCCTTTAAAACAGCTTTTATTTTCTGGTAGTGATTTCCACAGACTAACTACATACTTTTAAATTTGTTATCTGTTCTACATTCTTTCATGGCATTTCACTTTAATGTAGTACCTTTAGAAGAAAAATAGAAACAGTTAAGCTCCTCATGGTTCTCTCCATTTTGTAGTAATTGTACTTCACATTTAAACAAGACAAGGAGACATAGCCAGTGCTCCTATGAAATCTTTAGTACTCACAATTTTTTATTAAAAATAAGTATAGTCATAATTTGTCACTAAAAATGTCAAAATGAGAAGCAGAATGAAACAAAACAAGCAGCAATATCAGATAGATTTGCTCTCTACAACAAAGACATGTGGACAAAACTGTATGAAATGGACTATTCCGACCTCCGTAACAGAGAAGAGCAAGTTGAAGTTATGAAGTTTTTGTTATATACAGACATATATACTAATCTTCATAGAAGTGATGAAGGTGCTACTGACTTAAAGCAAGAGATGGAATACTTCCTATTTTTTCAGGTTGTTTAATCTTTCATGGCCCTAAATATCACCTCCAATTTAAGTACATTTTAGAAACATGTTACATTTATTATCATCACAAATATAAATTTCAAAAATCATTGAGGACATAATAGCCAAACTCTGGTCTTACATACAGTTTAGAGGGTCAAAAGAATGAAGCACTGTATAAAATAAAGCAGGATAAATATATCTGATAATCATTTAACTGAACTGACAAGGAAAAAGTTTGAATTTATATATATCGATTAGTATACTCAATTTACTAAAATGCTTTTTCAGTTTCCTAGATAGGTCTTCTGAAAAGGAAATTTATATCCTAGAGTTTTTCAGTTTCATGTAGTGCAATTTTAGAGAGACTGCTGCTGGACTGAATGGTTAAACAAACCCATGACTTCATTTATGCAAATAACACCACTTATATAAATAAAACGTATATCTGAGTTTGTTTATGACTTGACGTAACTCTCAGAAACATTAATACTAATATGTACCTTCGGCTACTGTTCCCAAAGTGTTACTCAAAGTTTTGGTCATGTTGTGGGGAGGACTATGGTATTACGACTATTACCTCACAAACTTGTGTTTGGACAACGCTCACACACTGGCAGAGGGACACTCAGCAGATGGGACATCAAGCTAAGATGCAACTAACAAAAAATAAATCTCAATGAAGTATTTTTACGCTCAGTGGCTGACCAGTGTGAGGCTCTAGGTCCATTTCCTCTTGGGTCTCTAGATCTCCAAATTGAGCAAAGCTTCCCCTATCCTGCTACTCTGAGAAGCAAAGGCTTACCCACTAGAACAGATGGCAAGTTTCCTGCTTGTTGTACGAAGCAAGAGAAAGGCATCGGGGAAGCAGGTGGGTCCTGGAACAACTGCAGAAACATTCAGGCTTTGACCCAGTGACAAGTTCAACTGCACTGGGCTGCTCCGGGCTGCGGCTGACAGCTCTAACATCCCGACTACCTACCGTCCCTTTATTACCTGACACTCACCACAATTCCAATATGCACCACCAGTTCTGGCTGCTAAACAGTCCGGCATGACTTACTGGCTGGCAAAGAGGAGGTACCTCAAGCTGTGCTGACTGACGCTGCTGGAGTCAGAAGTAGCAAGGGAGGAATTTTAAGAGCAGGAACCTCAAAACTGTGTGTGGAAAAGGGCATAACGGGAATGATGAGAGGGGTGGAAATGAAACAGTGTATGAACCAACCTTATCTTTTCTAGTGTTGCTATGTGCATTTTTTATAAAGAATTTAAAATGAATGGCAGACAATAAAGCTAATAAGATGAATGGACACTGAAGATGTCTTATGACAAAAACTTACAAAATGTTCCAAAAATAGGAGGGTAATTTAAGCTCAAATGAACATACAAGGACTAACCCCAGAAATGCCTCAAGAAAAATTCCTACTTCTTGCTGAATAGAAATATGATCAGGATTGAACATGATAATTCTTAAGAACAGGGATCCCAAACTAAGTAGCAATGGCCATACGGACTGAGAAAGCTATTCAGGGCAAGCCAGTCCTGGGGGACAGAAAAAGAAAATTCCATAATCCTCCCTTCCTCTCCCTTAAGTTAACTGTGAACCTGAAGCAACTGAAAACTTATTTTAAAAGAAAGGCTTAATTTTAAATTGTACTTTTGTTATTTACTTTACACCCCCTCCTACACTTCAACTTTTGCTCTTAGAATAAACTCACTTTACTGTGGAAGCTTATCTTGGCATTAAAAGCAACTCTTAAGCACCTCTGGGATGAATAAGGCATGTAATTATTTCAAAAACAATTAATCCAAATAAAGAAGAGTCTTAGGACTATCTTGTTGCAGTCATGTAGGGCAAGTGGGAGGAACCTTGGGAAATGAGCTCCCTAGGTGGCAAGGATCAGTTTGAGAACCTGTAACATCAGATATTGAGAAGTCAGATGTCACCTTTCAGCCAAGGAGACACAGTAAAAAGACAGCACAGAAACCTGAGAAACTTGTTAAAAGCAGTTATTTCCGTGCCCTGCTGTTACATTACGACAGGATATTAAACTAAATGATGTATTCACTGTACATTTATTCATATGCATTTAAAATGGATGTGGGGTTTTTAAATAATTAAATCAATAAAAAAAGTAGACTTGTCAATTCTTTACTACTGTTTTATAGTAGTATGTTCCTTGCAAGGTTATCACCAGTCTCTCCCATCCACTGTATTTCCCATAATTTGGTAAATACCTAATTAAGCTCAAAACAACTGTTCTTAAACTCGTAATTTAGCATTGAAGTTTGCTACTTTTATTTCAGTTCTAAAAAAAGGGCTTCTACTACCCAAACATTTCAATCATCAGAGTGACAATACTCCAATTGCATGTGGCACTAGTTATTATACTTGGAGATGCTGTACACTGTCAGTTTGTACTGTTTTCCCCTAAGGAATTTCAGAGTAGAGTTTGCTTTGAAAAGGCAACACATTTAACAGAGTAACTTCTTGTTAAAGTCAGTTGGTTTGTCCTTGTTATGAAAGCAGGAAGTTCCTTTCGTAAGGAAATTATAATTTCTAACATCTGTACCTGAGAGTTGATATTTACAGCTGAACAGTAAACTGAGCTTTCACCCATCCTTCTTTAGAAGCTCTGCCTGATTTTGTCAATAGGCTTCGTGTTGTAATTGGAAAACAAAATGGTCTGAGCTGAACACGAGTTTTTGAGAGACACTGATGCATTTGCCCATCACAGAATTTACAAAACTTAAGCACTCAGATGAAAAAAAATTGGTCTAAATCAGTTTTACGACAGAAATCAATTGCTGCCTTGAAAATAGGGAAGCTTGCTTGCTCTCAGAGCAGCTCCAAGACTGAAACAAAACAAGTCAAAAATCTAAAGGCAAAATGTTCTGCTAAAAGTGCCAAAGGGGGATTTTATCTATCTTGTAGCTAAACTGTAGAAAGGTATTTATATTTTTCCTAATAAGTAGAGAACCAAGCAGATGTTACTTGAGCTGGCAATCAACAGTATCATCATGAAGAATTCCTACTAATATTAACAGGAATCACACTGAGCACTAAATTACTATTATAGCAGAACTGGCTAATTAAAGATTATGTTAGTTCAGAAAACAGCTGATGCTTGTGAGGCTTATTGTGCTGTACATAATATTTGAAGGGATGGCAAAAGACTGCTTTGGAGGAAGGGTGAGACAAAGATACAGACAAATGCCAAAATTTCAATAGTAGATTTTTCTGAAGTTATTCAGTTTGACTAGCAGCAGCTCTTGCAGAAATACTCTTCTCTTCAGAATGAAGTCTCAGATATTTTAGGCTAAGCAAAGCCGAACAGGTAATGCTAAAATAGGACTTCACTGTGGAAAAGTGATTGCCTCTCTATAGCTAATACTGAAACCCATTTTCCTTTTCATCTATTTTGCTAAGAGGAGTTTCAATAATTGCTCCTATTTTCTGACTGTGAATGTATTCCCAGAATGACCTTATCAAACAAATACAAGAACGGTACACAATGGTGCATCTAGTAATTTTGTCCCATTGTCCCTTCCTGTCCTCTGCCACAGCTCTGCTCTTCTTTCTTGTATAATGTCATATGGGAAGACTGGGATTGTAAACACCTGAATATCTTAAATTATTATTCTTCAAATAAACAAAGTTTACAGGAAACCCCTAGGGTTTGTTACATCATTCTGGCAGATTAAGTAATCTCTGTAGGTCTGAGAGATGCCTTTGTGATTATTTTTATACCGAAGAACTATGAGCACTTATGAGACCATAAATACTTAAATCGCAGAACATGAGAAGTTGTTCATGGTATGTCAAGCCACTCTCCAGGGTTTATTTAAAACAACACATCCTCCTGCATTTTGACTGACAGCCTTTGGTGGAAAGAATTTTCCGGTGAAAGTACTACTTCTTGTTCACTTATAAGTAAATATTTAAAACAGGAGGAAAGTAAGTAATGTTTACTGAAAACTGTCCCACTTACATGAAATTTTATTGATTCACTACACTCTGGGTACATTAACTTCTTTGTACCACTCACCAGCCTTCTATTTCACAGCACCATTTAACTTCCAGGACTAACTGCACTGTTATCGTGTCAACGTGATGCGGAATGCTACCTGTCGCCAGCCAATGCTTCATCTTCCCACACACAACATAGTATTTTCACACAGGCAGGAAGTTCTCTGGAAAACATATGCAATGAAATCGTCTTTCAAAAAAAAAAAAAAAAAGAAAAAGCAGAAGGCCTAGTTTTACTGCAGTGCCCATGAAAGCCTTTACCATACATTTTACAGCAGACATCAAAGACAAGCTCTGGCAGAAATTGCTTATTTTCCTTTTACTTTCTTCTCAACCAACATTTGTATGCTTCACTTTTAACTGTGAACATAGATTTTAAGCCGTGGGGCGGGACCCCTTTTGTTCTTTCATGTAACCAATCTTTCCCGTCACTATAAAGGGACTATTATTTTGTGACTATTTTCAAGATGTATTTCTTTGTCTTCCCCTACACACACCTTCCCAAATAAGCGCATCTTCCCAAAACATCACATTTCTCCAGCTGAAACTTGTGAATAATGTAATTCTGTAACTTAATGCCATCGATGCAAACTATTCATAATGATACTCTGATTTACAGTCTAAATAAATGTATCTTTTAAGTATGAACTCCTAAATCCTAAGAGTCATGCAGGGAAGCATATTTTTGTATTTTCTGAGTATTGCAAGAACACATACATCGAAAAAAGAATAAAAATTATGAGAAAATGAAGGGCTGTGTTTTAAAACTCACTGACATCTAAACTGTGATATCACAAGCATGTTCTCAGGCATTTTGTTAATTGAAAGTAAGGCGTTCATTCAGTAGGTCAATTATTTGCTGTATTTCATGAAAGTCTCAGTAACACCACCTCCATGGATTTATATAGATGCACCAGAGTAATTTCTTGTGACTAGACTATGATTCAGAATTAGCCTTTTCTAAAGCAGCTCTTTTGTTGCTTCGTTTGAAAATGTTTAGTTTAAGATTTCCAAATACCTGTGCACAGGTATATGTCCCTTAGTAAATCAGATGAGAAGAGATTAGTCTTTATATACATATGTATAGCGTAACGCAGACTGTACTGAGCCTAGTGGCACTGTACTCCTATGAAGTTACTCAGACGTATACATAAGTTGCAGGTTTACATTTAAGGGACTGATTCAGAATTAAATGGGAAGAGGTTTTTTTCTCCCCTCTTTCTGAAAGCAGTTCTTTCTCCTTTACTACAGAAACATTATGCTATTACTTCTGAAGCTGCAGATGCTACCACAATTGTAATTGCCTGTCATGCAGTGAAGAAATCTAATTAAAACCACTTATTTGTACCTATTAACCAACCTCTTTAAATGCAGACAAAAAAACCTTACCACAAGCTAAAACATAAGTACAGAGCATGATCTGCAATTCAGTAAGAGAAACAACGGATGTTTTCAGATAATTACACTTACCTCCATTTCCTGCTACTACCAATTAGCATTAGCCGTGAACTTAATTGGCTATGTAAATCACTATAGCTAGCCACTACTTCAGACTCAGTTCAGACTGTTAGCATGATATTGGACAAGGCATCTCTCACATACTTAAAAAGGTGAATTTTTTGTGTTGAGGGTAAATTACCGATCGCAGCATAGTTTAGAGGTATAATATAAAATTATTAAAAAATAGTTAATAAAGTACAAGGAATAACCTGCAGTTTTCTCTCAGGAGATGCAGGACCCTTGAGCAGTACATTCCTTTGGAGGCTTCTTCACGACATCATTTAGAACTACTGAGGTTACAGTTATTTCAGAAGAAAAAAACTCTACAGAAAGCTCTGATGTAAAAGAGGCAGGTAGGGCACTGAACCAGAATGATTTATTAAGTAGCCCACTGCACAAGCTCATCTGGTAGAGTCTGCTGCACTTCCTAGCATGAAGCCTTTACTCAAGGCTTCACTCCGTTTCACATTGGACAGTGTTGACTGGACAGGTGGAAGAGTTGTGCTGCTAACAATTTATCACTATTGGCATCATGACATCACTTCTTGCTTTCTTTAAGGAAACTGCACATCTTATGCTGAACCTACTGAAAAAGTACTGATGCTTGTACTGTTTCAGGTGTCTGTGTTGAAGAAACAGGCCATCAATATACCCAAACCGGCAGCTTGTAGACATGATACAGATTTACTGAAGTCAACGGGTGGCTGTAGCAACGGAGGTTTTTCACCCATTTTTTGCGACTTCCTCATGGCGCCAGGCCACCCTCACACCCAGTGTGCATCCCCCACACATCCCCCGTTGCGTTCGCAGCTCCTGAGCCACCCCTGCGCCCGTCCTGGCGAAGGGGAGAGGGTTCATCTCTTCATTACCTCAACGCACGCCCGCACCCCCTTGGCTCTGCGTTACCCTCAACGACAGACACCCCCACAGCCGCCACCTGGCCCGGTGCCCGCGGAGCTCCCGCGGCCGGCTGTCCCAGCTTCCCCACCCGCACGGGAAGGTGCCATTTCCCCTCAGGTGTCCCCATCCGTCCTTCCCCCGCGCCCTCAGCGAGGTCGCACTCAGCGCTCCGCGGAGAGGCGCGGCCGGGCCCCTCCTGCGCGCAGCCCCGTCTAGCGCAGGGCGAGGCCGTAGCGGGCCCTGCGCGGTACCTGCGCGCTGCTCTCAGCCTCTGCCCGCCCCCCGTGCGGAACCACAGCCGCGGGAGCCACCTTCTTTCCTCCACGCCCCGTGATTTACCTCACCGACCCCCGCCCTCCCGGGCACCATCTTCCCCCTCCCGCCCTCCGCGCCTGCCCGCGGCCGCCGGAGGGGAGCCGCCTCGTCCCGCCCACCCCCCCGAGGGGCGGGGATTGGGCGAGTCCGCCTGTCGCTCCGCGGCGGCGCCGCGCGCTGGTTGGTCGCCGGCGCTGTCAGTCAGCTGCGGGGGCCGCGCCGGCCTCTTGTTGTCACGGCGCCGTGCGGGGCTGGGGCTCTTCGCGCCGCCGCTGCCGTTGTTGCCGCCGCCGCGGGAGCCCGGGCGGGGAGCGGTTCCCCGGCCTCGTTCGCCCGCTCTCCCGCCGTGGGAAGGAGGCGCCCTCGCCATGGCCACCAGCACCACAGGCTCTACGCTGCTGCAGCCCCTCAGCAACGCCGTGCGGCTGCCCGTCGACCAGGTGAGGATGGAGAGGCGCCCGCCCCGCCGCTGCTTCCCGGGGGCTCGCCGGGGAGGGGCGGTGCCGCGCCGGGCGAGCGCCCCCGCTCCGCTCGGCGCAGTCCCGCCCCGCCCCATCCCCCCGCGCCCCTCCATCCTCCCCGCCTCCGCCTTGGGGGGTGTGTGTGTGTGGGGGGGGGGGGGGGTCTCGGGTGGGGCAGCGCCCGGCGGGGCGGCGGCCTGTTCCCCTCAGCCCCCCGCGGGTGAGGGCAGGAGGGGGCGGCGGGCGCGGCCCGCGGGGGGGCGCCGGGGCGGGGAGCGGCGGCCGCGCGCCGCGTGCAGGTGCGCTCGCGCCGCCGGTGCGCGCGGGGGCTGCGCTCGCGGCCGGGCGGGCCAACTTGTTGGCATATTCTCCCCCCACCCCATCCCCCCGGTCCTCTACACCCCCCCCCGCTCCCGTGTCCCCGGGCCAGATGTGGCTCCGCAGCTGGAGGCGGCGCCGGTGGCCGCTCAGCCACGCGAAGGACCCGGGCGGTAATTGCGAATGCGGAGCGGCGTGCTGCGCCCGGCTGCCTCTGCCCGTGGCGTTAAAACGCGGCGTTAAATAATAAGAACGTGTGGCGCGCACAGTGCTGCGGGGGGGGGGGGGGTGGGGGGTGTTCCTGTGCGCGCTGTAGGCAGAGCGCGTCCGCGGTGTCTTTTGTCTTGAGGGATGTCAAAATTCCTGAGGGCTGTTGATCCTGTCGTCTGCACAAGGCATCGGGCGGTTACAAAATGAGATTGGGAAACTGAGGTTTGCGGAGTCTAATGACTGAAGTTGTACAAGAATGTTTGCTTAGGGAGGAAGCGGTCTAGACCTCCTAAATCTACAGAATATTTATGTGTTTATGAATACATAAGTAAAATAACCTTAAGTAACTGCTCCTATAAATTTTTTAGCACTAGGAGATTTCATGTGAGGAGTTCTTATTAACAAAATATTAACCTCCATTAATGTATGAATGAATGAAACGCATCAGGGAAAACTGTCTGTGCTTATTGTAGTGGGAGATTTTCATGGTTTGGTTTTACAAAACACCTAATAAGTGAGAAAAGTAACTGGAAATGAAAGCAGAGGAAGGAGCATGCCTAGTGAAAGAGTTTTAGAACTACAAACTCCTTTTTTTTTTTTTTTTTTTTTCTTCCCCCGCTCCTCTAGCCCATTGCTTGAATGGAAGCTTAGGTTAAGGATACACATGAAAAAGTATCTTCTAGAAAAGTGACAAAAGCGGGCAAGTTGAAATTGAGCTTGCTGTGATGGAATGGATACTGCACACAACTTGCAGTGAAACCCGTGTCTGGGATCGATGGCCCCGAGTGGCTCAGTGCCTCATCCGTGCAGGCTGTAAGCTGCTCTTGGCAGGTGCCACATACTTACTTCTATCAAGCGTGTGGCTTCTACAGGGTGCTGTAAAACAAATAAGAAATGACCGTTTTTTATGGCATTATGCTGGCATCATATAATTATCCATACCAGTAGTCATAAATTTAATTGCTTCGTGATGAGTGCAGCTTCTACCAAAGTTCTTTTAAATGTGGTGGATATGGCATTTTTATGATAATAAAGTTACTTTTTCTCAAAGCCTGGAAAACTTCCCTGTATTGAATGTTTTTCAACAGGTGCTCCTG
Source organism: Tyto alba (assembly GCF_018691265.1). Classification (NCBI taxonomy): domain Eukaryota; kingdom Metazoa; phylum Chordata; class Aves; order Strigiformes; family Tytonidae; genus Tyto; species Tyto alba. The sequence goes on along the minus strand of NW_024881316.1, from coordinate 33,788,551 downwards.
TAAAGTCAAGATGTTTTTATAAAGTACTACTTGAGCTCTGTTGAAGCTATTGGGGATAATTGCAGTGGAGGCTGGCTAAATATATAGTTTAAAAGATTTGATATAGGCAGTTAAAAATCATACATACTTTGTCTTTAGACATCAGTGGACTGTACATAGTATAGGTCTAGTTGTGCATGAAGAGCACTGGAGTATGAATTGAAGAGTTACAAAATTATGCTGGACTGAGGAGAATGCATCTATATCTGATTAAAAAAAAAAGCGAAGTTAGATTTTTTTTTTTTTTTAGATTTTTGTAACCTCTCAGCTTAAGAGTATCTTGCTAGTTTGTAATACAGAAAGAATGTGAAATGTGTTCAGTGTATTCAAATTGAAGGTAGTAAAGGAGAGAGTGAGGATGGAGAAGAAAAAGGAAGTGCTGATGCTCTTTGGTGTGTGTGTGCTCGAAGATTATGCATGACATTTGGTGATACTATATGCATACTCGATATGAAAATATAGCAGTGCTTTGGAAAAAAAAAAAAATAAAGGTTTTCTGATTAGTAGGTTGTTTCTACTACTTGATCCAAATCTGTACTGTGACTGCAGTCATACCAGTACAGCAGGTACTTGGAATGGTAATGGAATTGGTATTATTCTGGCATTCAGAACTGATGGAGATGAATGAGTTTTGGTTTTCCACTTCTATGTTCCAATTTTGACCACAAGTAGATTCTAATCTTTATATGCGGAATGTTACAATTGTGATTTAAATTTAAGCCATTACTGTCTAATTATCCTGCTGTAAAGTTTTAGTGGAGGCAAAAGCATGTAACTCTGGGAGGACAAATCCAGGTAGCATGTGTCAATGTTATTCTACTGTCTGAATGTTCAAACAAATGGATGGAAGAACCTTGCCTGTTTGGCAGTGAATGGAAGTAGATGTTGCAGTTAAAGGTGGGGCTCTTATCTCTAAGATTGAACTAATTAATCAGATCCACATCTGTGTGTGGATTGAGTGTGAGAATTTCATTACTTTTTGACTTAGCACTTGGTGGAACTAGAGGCACAGATTTGTTTGAGTGTGGTGTTGGCTATGTGCTAGTTAGAGATCAGTGTAAAAGATGGAGGATGAGAGCTCCACCAGAGCCACTGGACACCCTTGTAAGAAGAACAGTCACCCCTATGCGCCCAACTGTGTTACAAGAGAAAAGCCTTATTGCTTTAACAGATAGCTGTTCCTAGACCTGCTACTAGAGTACTAGTTAGCTACAGGAATGGAGAAGAAATTTTCTGCTTCTGTGTATATATAACCCAACAAGGTATTGTGTGATAACTTGTTGGTGTGTTAACCCTTCCTTTGGCTCTTATTTTGTCAAGTTAACTGAAATGGCTACTTGGAAAAGCTTGGTTTTTTGAGGCTTCTTGTTCCAACATTTCTATTGTTATTTTCTGTTGTTTGATGTGAGGGAAGATGCTTGGTGTGAACAAGAACCTACTATTATCTGTGTAGATTTGTGAAGGTGAACTTGCACACTTTTTTTTCCTATAACAAAATACAAAAGAAAAAAATCACTCATTGGGGGTGAAAAGCCTCATAAGAACGGTATCTTTTAATTTCTTGGAGAGCCTAAATTTGCTCTTCAGCAAAGGAAGCATCCTGTTGACAACTGTGTCACTTTAGGTCCTTAAAGTTAATGAGTGAATGAATGTTACTGCAATATTCCTTCTTTCTTGTTAAGGGAGAGAGGGAGTAGAAGTAGTTATGTCCTTCCCACCCCTGACAGCTAAAGAGAAGTATGGGAAGGATTATCATAAAAACTTGGCTGCTAGAAAAACATGTGTTGCATAATGCATTGAGGTTGCAACTTGAATTATTTTATTACAGTTAAGTCTCTCACCTAGCCTTCTGTTTTTCCTGACTGTGCTCATGTCATAATTGTCTCTGCAACGTTCTTCTTTCTCTGAGGTGAAGCCTGACAGCTAGTGTGTTGAACCTTGCACCATTTCTAGTTCTGGTGCTATCTTGCTGACTGTCTGTTGACAAATGACTTCTCTTGATGACATGTCAGTTTACCTGTCATTAAATTGGAGATATTTAAATTTGCAGGGAGATGAGAATGATTCTAGGCTTTAGGTCTCTGCAGGGTAAGGTGAGTTTAGAGAATAATCTTTGCTTTCACTGCTCCCACCAGAGGGAGCAAAATTTTTATCTGAAAATTGGCAAAAATTATATGAGTTATTACTGCCATTTGTTTGCCGTAGGAACAGATAACGGTGGTAGAGGAGGGGTAGATAGGAGATTGACTACAACAATATGTGGCCGTCAACTTTTTTGTGTGGGTTGTCTAGGAGACTGATCTTGAGATCCTAAAATATGGTCTGAACAAATGGATCAACTAGTCTAACTTCAGTGATTATCTTCTAGATAAGAAAAAAAAGAGTATGACTTCAAATGCTAACAGTATACTTATGTGAAGATGCCTGGACTGAATAGAATGTCATGCTTGTGATGATGCACTTCACTTAAAATCCAGGATGTAAAGATAAGCAGTGTTTTTTCAACAAAAGTAAAAAAAAAAAAAAAAAACCAAAACAAAACCTTGCAATTTCCACATTTTTTTTTTGTGTTTTTCCCCCACAGTCTAATTTTAGCTTTTATTTGAATAAATTTGGTCATTTGTGTAGAATATAATTTGCTACATCAGTGCCATCAACCTTCAAAGAATCTAAACTGACCTTTTTTTAATAAGAATAGGCATAAAAATGCAAGTCCTCCTCAACATGAACTGTATAAACCATGTGAACTTCCTTAATTTAGTGATCACAGGCCAGTTTGCTGCATCTATATCTTTGCATAATTTTCTGCACATGCTTCCTTGTCTAGAGTGTTACCCGAGTTGCTTTAAACATGCCCTTAACACACCCATAAAAGCAATTAACATTGATGTATCTTGAGCCTTTGTGTTTCACCTTGTTGCCTTCAAGAGAGTGGGCCAGATTACTTTTCCTTGTCTATATGTATGAAGTGTTTTTCTTACATGCATGTGATTGGCAAGGTGTATCTGCAAATTTTTTTACTTTATTTTGGTGCTTTGGAGATGAGCCACAGCTGGAGTTTAGGTAAAAGGCCAGGCTTGGCGGTGGTATAGGGAATCATTTTGCTGAGAATCAGTATGTGCCTGATTTGCCTGCAGGGAACATCTGTATGTGTCTCCTGGTTAGATCTCTCTAATTTCACAAGGTCTTGGGTGTTTGTGGTGCCTTAGCATCCCTTGTTTTCTGCCAAGGCAACTTAACGTAGCTTCCTGATGACTGAAATGTCTTAGTCTGATAAAAACCGTTTTGTCTAAACATGGAGGGGAAATGAAAAATTTTGTCTTGTATAGCTGTCTAGAATTCAGATGGCCTGGTATCTAAGCATTATGAAACTATAAAAAAAGAATACAATGAAGAGTGTCACAAGTTTTATTCTCTTTCACCATTGATTCTTAGACCCTTGTGTGCAGTTGTGAAAGAGCAGCATGTTATGGACTTTTCTGATGTGACCCAGGAAATTTATGCGCAATAGAAATGAGTAAAAGTAGTGTTCACAGGTGTGTAAAATCCAAACACTGAAGATAAGGTAGTGGTAGGACAGGAAGACTGTGCACCTACTTTGCCATGTACTTTCCATATCTGTTGCTAGCAGCGGTCAGAAGAACGAAGAGTGGATAGCAAAGCATGATCTCCCGTGCCAATAGATGGAGACTGTAGAGAGTGAAATGAAGCTGGAAAAAAGTCCCGTTCTCCATTTTGTATGTGTTATTCCCAATGGTTGGATGTTTTGAATTGTTTGGATTTGCAAGCGAAGTTTTTACTGGGTTCTTAATTTTCCTTTGACCTAGTGGAAGGGAGGGAATATATAATCAGAAGGATCCTCGTTTCTCTGCAGTGATACCTTTCCCAGATTTTAGTGATTAGATGTTGACTTAATTCTCTATATATTGTTAATTTAAATTACTCTGCAATGAAAAACGTGTGGAGAAGGATGAAACTGTTGGAATAAGAGAAAATTGTCAGGAGAAAGTAAGTGCTTTGAAGGGTGGAGTAGAACCTATAACGAATAGAGTTGGAACATAAAAGAAAGCGTGTGTGGTTACAGTGTTGGAAAAGATAAGCCATCTATTAATTGGTAGAAGGATTTAGTGCAAGAAGGAAATGCCTCTGTTTAATTCTGGTTCGTGAATATTGTTGGGGAGATGTATAGTATAGAGGTTCTTTAATTTTTAGGGAGACAGCAGTGAATTTTCATTTGGATATACTCTTGCACACTTTCATACTGGGTATGTTTTCTCTGGGTTTTTGTGAAGCAGTGGAAAAACTCAAGTATAATTACAGCCCAAGGTTTCTACAGTAAACATCTAAAATAAACAGTCTTTACCTGAACAGCCTATGGTCACCTGTTTTGTTTTGTCAAGTTGTTTTTCCCATCCTTAAGCAATTAATTTAGGTGGTGTAAGTGTGAACGCTTACTGACCTTGCTCACCATGGTACAAGCCATTTCTAAATTCAAAATGCAGTTCAGAAATTGCTACAAAAATACTGCAGTTCTGGGATGTTGAAAAGAAATACTGGAGTGCCCAAAGAACAGGCTAATAATGAAGAAACAGAAAGGCGTAAGGAAGATGACAAGAGTCACTTACTGAATACATGGTTACCACTGTGTTGCTTTCTGTTTGTTTTTGAAGTGTTACTGCTGTGAATCTGTTGCACCACAGCTATGTAGATCTTTTCCCTCTGTGGGCTTTTTCTTGGGTACAGCGCTGGCTTAAAACAAGAGTTCTGAAAACTGATAAAACCGAAATAAATGAGTCAGCTTTATCATTCATTAGCCCTGATACTTGTTGACTTTAACTCCTGTTAACGTGCTCCTGTGCTGACCTAATGAAGCACTGTGATACATCCTCTGCAGTTTAGGTTACAACATGTCTTCTTCACATTTATTATTCTGACTAACACAGACTTTTCCGGAGTAACAGTTGCCCAGGTTTTTTTCTTGTTTTCTATGCCTTTGAATGAGGGAGTCTAGACTGTGGGGTTTTACTTTCTCCTGGAAGATGAGAAAAACCACGCGTACCCGGGTGAAAATTTGTTTGCATAATGTGTGCATCTTTACAGTATTTATTTTACAAAGAATGTTGATGCAGTTCTTCAGTGTGGATATTTCATTTTCCTTCTTTCCTTTGGAAGGTACTTTAAATTCAACATTAGTTGTCATTATTAGTCTTTTAACACTCTTTCAAGTGAACTGAGCTGTTTCACAATTTCAATTTGTCTGCAAATTTAGATAAATGGTGGTTTTGCCTGCTTGTTTTAAGTGATGTTTTCAGCAGCTAAGCCATTGTTTGCAAAGGAAAACATCCATAGCTCTACCTTTTATTCTGGAATAGTATATCCAAAGTTGAAGAAGCTATTTTGGTTTGGCTGTGATGGTGTAATTTGCTGTAGCTGGGATTTTGGTGCTTCCTTTTACTTCTAGTTAAGGTGGCCTAAGAAGGAGGTACTCTTATTCTGAAACATGGTTTGTGAGCCCATTAGTTGTATAACTACAGTGGTATATTTTAAACTGCTAATGCTACCTGCATAGATCATTCTTAATCTTTCTGACCTGCCTTCTCGCTAACGCTTTTGATTCTATTGCTTCTTGTCACTTATTCACTTATATATATTTATAATAGATAAATCAGTGAAGACTAAGCATGTCACTCAAAAAATGCACTGACAGTCCAGACTATAACGAATGAGGTTTTTATTCTTCATGGTGGAAAAGGTATAAAGAACTTGAGGCCACCGTGAATCTGCAGGAGTTTATTACAAGCCCAGTGATGGCTACCAGACCTGTAGATGGTCTAGCCTTAGAATATGTTAAATGATTATCGGTGGTGGGATTGAATGTAAGAAGTTAGATAAAATATTTTAATATGGAATCATAATTCGAAGTGTTACTAAAATATTACAGAAGAAAATGGAATTAATTTGAAAAGCTGTACCAGCTCAGTGTAGTGTCCCTTACTTCTGCAGGTTGCTGTGTATTGCAGATGGTTACAGGGCTGTTGTGGTGCTTGGAGGCTTTGTAGATGGCTGATTTCATGGAGATGATTCATGAGTTGGGAAGAGCAGAGGAGAATAGACATGGAGGAGTAGAGACTGTCTCACCTGAACAGTATTTCATTCAAGGGAGAGGGTGGTGAAGTCATTTTTTGGTTTTGGTTCCACACCCCGCCCCCCCCCCCCCCCCCCCCCCCCCCCCCCCCCCATGGGGAAGACTACTGAGAAGCTGACCATTTTAAAGATGGGGAATATTTGTTTTACTTGCTAATTAAAACATCTACTGCTGTTACTGGATTTCTACAGGCTATATGGACAAAAGTGTTACTTTCTATGTTTTGCTATTTATTTGAAGATGGATTTCAGTTTTTCACGTATCAGCAGAATATAATAGTACTGAGGTAGATCTTAATGGAGAAAATACTTGTTTCTGGTTGCGTTTGAGAAGGATACCTTCATAGATGTTAGTTATTTTCCTTTATTTTTAAATGACTAGGAAAGTGAGTAACTTGTCCAGTTTTTACAAAATTTCAGGCACTGTAGTGGTTCTCTGAACATCAAAATAAAAACTTGTCATTCAAATACACATTTGAATATCCTGTATACTGCTGATACTCGTGACAAATAATAGAGATTTTGAGGTTAACCACTATGTATGTGTGCACCATGACTGTGCCATAAAAAGCCACAATTCTGAAAAGACAGTAGCTGAGCTGGTTTTTGTCTGGAACTGTGTTTTGCCAAGGTAGTGGCAGACTGTTGTGTTGTGATGCTGTAAACTCTTTTTCCCTGGTAGTCTGAGTTCTGTTGACCCTTAACTTGACAAACCAGTTTTTGCTCAACAGAAGCGAGTGTCTTATGTCCTTATTGCTTCTGAACAGAGAAGAAAACAAAACAAAATACACAAGCAAAAACCCCAAGTCAACATTCTTAGTCCAGCTTCACCTTTGAGCCAAACTTGTTTCCTAGATTTTGGCTATTCTGGTGAATAAATAGCTGTTATGTGTGACAGCTCAATATCTATAATGCTGAATCCTTAAGAGCCCATCAGAGAGAACACCCTTCAGCTGATGTCTTTCTGTCCTTAATGAATTAGTTTTGGTTGTTTTCACTGTAAAATGTGTACATTGGTGTTTCATTTTGCATCTTTAGTGATACAGTTTTTCTTTGAGTAATTCTGAGTAATGACTTAGTAAGCCCTGTTTGAAAAATCTTATTGGATTTGATGCTCATTTATTGCACGAACCAGATTACTAGTGCCTACATCATGTTCTTCGTGATGATCTCCACTCTCTCCAGCATACTTAAGAATTACAAGCTAGAAATTGGAAGTTAACACTGGAAATAGAAACACTGTTATTAAAGTATGCCATGACTGTCTTTGATGTTTTGGGCTGAAATCAGCTTGGAAAGAAAGCGTTCGGAATCTGATGAGTAGGTCCTTACAGCTGCCAATAAATTAATATGAAGATGAAGTATATTCATGCAACATTAAAAAGCTTTTGCCAGTGTTGTTAAAATTGACTAATGCAAATAGTTAGAGTACTCACTTCAAGGAAGTGGCTGCTATTAGAAGGGCTGTGCTTCGAAGTCTCATCTGAAAACAAGTGTCCCTTCACATTGGGTACTGTATAAACATGCAGTAACACAGTCTTTGCTACAAATAATACAGTCTTAACATAAACATCTCCCAATACTGATACTACCCCAAAATAACCACTGCTGCTTAGCCTTCATTTCTTCATATTTCACCCATGGTGTGAGGTTGAGATTTCAGGGCAGGAGTGTTAATTAGTTAAATTTTCATTGTGTAAGATGCTGGTTATCAAAAACGCATTTGAAAGCATTACCACAAGATTTATGGTCTGTGAATTGAAAGAGGAATACCTGTTTCTTCCTATCAGAGAAGAAATGTTCTCTGAATTATTCTCAGGTATCCTTCAACTTTATCAGATACCTGTGTCAATGTCTCTGGACTCTTTCTGACATTTCCCAGCAGATTGAAGAAAATTGCCTAACACTTTGATTTTGATTTGTGTCACGCATTTGCTTTTTTCAGCTTTCCTGTAGAAACTGGTTGGTTTTTTTTTTTTTTTTTTTTTGGTTGGTTGATTTTTTTGTTGTTGTTTGTTTTTGTTTTTTTAAATATCAGTGCAGCAATTTTCAGGAAATAGTTAGAAAATTGATTGCTGGTTTCAAATAATAGTTATTCTTACTCTTCAGTTCTTAGTGGTTTGGCAGTAGGCAGTTATTCCATAATTGTACAAACTGTTCTTTTTCATACTGGATGAAGGTTAGAAATTGGACAGAAGATGATCCATCTGTACTGCTGTCTGATTGCTGTAGAGAAGCATCAGCTCTCCTGTGTTAAAAGCAGCTTTTTGTGAACATCTGTAGATGGTTTTAATTTCTCAACTGATGGTTTTGGGGGCAAAGGGAAATGGTTTTGACCTAACTGGCAGTAAGAACAAGAAAATACTGATATTTGAGAAAAAAGGCACAACCCAAGGCTTCATTAATTGTGATAAGGTTTGGAAATTTTTGACAGTTATGTGTCAACAAATATGATGCTTGGTGGGGTTTGTGTTTGAAATGTTACTGCTAAAATAGCCTTGTAGATTTAGGAAAAAAAAATCAAAGCCTCAGCTTGAAGATCAGTGCTGTTTGTTAAAGAAAACGTATGTTACTCTTTCTTGATCTCCTAGCTCTTGCAAGAGATCTTTTCAAAGTGTTTTTGTAGTTCATCTTCTAAAACATTGTTCTTTTTTTTTTTTTTTTTTTTTTGAAATGTCATTTCTCTCTAATAACTATAGTGTTGAAAAGTAGGGTTAAAGGTGGTAGAATAGGAATGCTGCTCAATGCACCTTGTTCATGAGCCCTGTCAGACAAAGCAGGAAACATGTGCAATAACTTTGTTTCTGTGGTAGAGTGGGGGACTAAAAAGTCCTATAGACTATAGGCAGGGAGACGAGTAATGCTGGCATCTTGCAGCTTAGAAGAACTGAATTATGTGGAAGAAGCATACTACAGTGTGGCAGAATGGGCAAAAGCCCCATAACCTCTGGCTGCAGAATTGTCATCTCCACAGGTTCTTGACTGTTACCTATGAAGCATCTCGCATCTTAAAACTGTTGTTTTAGGCTCTGTGCATGATCGGGTAGTCTTCAGTGCTGCTGCTTATATTTAGGTAGTCTTTTCCAAAGCCTATTTCATCAGCAATAAGAACTCCAGTGCTGCCTTTTTTTCTCTTTTTTTTTTTTTTTTTTTTAAAAAAAAAAATAGTATAAACACTCAGAAAACTAAAAGAAAAAAAAAATACCCCACAGAACCCAACCAACCAAAAACCTCACATTGGCTTTAATTCATACAGTGTGTTAGTGAGGCCACAGGCATTCATTGCAGCTTACAGGTTTTAATACTTTTTTCATTTTGATTGGAGAAGATTTGATAAAAATGAGAAAAAGAATCACAAAGACAAGGTAACTTCCAAAGAGTTTATGTGGGTCACTGGCAAAAGAGAGAGTAAAATGCAGTATTCCTGAATTTTATTTGGTGGTCCATCTGCTATACCACTGCTTCTCTTGTGAGGTACTTTACAGTCCATGTTGTTCTTCTGAGTGCCTCTCAGTGCCTTGCTAGAGCTGGTAAGCAAAATTTTATACAATCATGGTCCTATTTCTCAGTGGATTGTAGGCTGTGTGGGCCTGCATGATTAATTTGTGCCATCCAGTAAGGAATCATCTATATCAGAAAAATTCCCTTGCTGCTTTGGCTGCTCTTCTGAATGAGGCAAATGCCTTCTGTGCTGTGAATATCAGGATTCTGGCGGGCTTGGCTGCAACGATTGGCTTTTGATATTAAAGTATAGCTGATATGAAGAGGAAGCTTAGCCTAAAATCTGAATTAGTGGATAAAAATTGCACATATTAAAAATTAATGTCATAGGATAAATAATCTTACATATTTCTTTTTAACGTGGACTTTAAAAATTTCTTTAATGGTTTATTAAAGATGCTGCCTGTGTGAGAAGGTTTGAGATTTCTTGCTGTTCAAATCAAATGTTTTGCCAAAACTTCCTCTTGATGATGAAAATCCTCGTAGCAGTGACCTTTTTCTTTTTTTTTGCTTTATGTAAAGAACTGATGCCTCAAACATTTTTTTCCCTAAGAGATAACTTTGTTTGTACAAATGCATGGCATAAATTATATTTACATTTTTAAAAGACTAGAATAAATGTCTTTAAAAGTTTATAATAAAACTTTCTATTGACTTTTGCACAGGTCATGCACCTGGAAAATTTCTTATGTAGATAGCTTAATACAGTTAATGATACAATGGTTTTGCTTTTTATATAGCTACTCCAATCATTAAAGCTGTGGATTTGTGCTTGTGTTTTACAGTTGGCACAGAGTGTGCCTGTAAACTGCACTGACTGTATGACTGGTCTTGTACCAAAATAGTGGATTTAATTTTAAAATTGCTAGAATGCATATAGCAGGTTTTGTAGTAGCTTAGTATGTCTAAGGGGTATTTAACACACACCTATGTTAATCATTGCTGAATAACCAGTGCTGATAATTTACATTATCATTGTAAGTTTTTTATTCTTATGTGCACATAACTTTCCATTGCACATTACTCTCTCTATGGGACTTCAAGGTGTTACTCTCATAAGCTGAGCTGTTGATATGATCTGTACCTGAGGAGGTAACAAATTCTGTGTTTGTTTTCTTATACATGTGCTAATTTATAACTAATCAGAGTGAAACTTGCCATTCCATGCATCTGCATCAGAATTTTTCTTTCCCCCCCCCCCCCAGGAAGTCTCAGCTTTAAGTGGATTTTTTATTTCGTCTGTAAAACTGGAGCTGCTTATTGGAACAGGTTTTATGGCTTTGGGGAGGCATGTTACAATTTGGTTTGTGGAATGAATTATGACGCTTTCAGGAATGTGTCATCTTTGTTCTTTGTGGGTGTTCTGCTCACATCTGACCAAATCATGAGGTGTTTAAAAGTTGTCTTTTGCCCATACTCCCAATGTTATAAGAGCTTGACGTAAGTTTTCAAAAGGTATGGAAGTATACCACTCCCAGATGTTGAAGTTGCTGTATATAACATTTGCCAACATAATAACTGCTTGGTTACGCACCTGGTTTCTGTGGAAGCTTTCAAGATGGTGATGTCCAGCTCTGTCCTTATTCCTGCTTGCTTACTATTTGAATGGCTGTTCCATTTTTCTTCTAGGAAGCTGAATAATTTTTGTGCTCTATTTCAAGGCAAGTTGTGTATCTTCAGTTCTTCATGTATCTCAGCGTGTGGGTACAGTGGAGTTGTATGTCAGCTCCACACAGGTCAATGTGGGTAAAAATAGGCGATGTAATTAGGGAAAGGCTGAATGTTAAATTTTGGCTTTTGTTTACTTCAAGTAGTGCACTACAGGAAGATTGTAGAATGAAATGGTTGCCATTGAGGATCCAACATTGGTGCTATAGTGATTTGGGGAAATACTGATTTTGCCTAGGTCAGTCCATGGGCTAAATGTTCACTTACCTTTGGAGTAGATCTTTTACTTCAGTTCAGCTTAAAAGCAATCAGGTTTGTGTATTCGTACACCACTGTACAATGCATGCCAGAGCATCTGCAATGAGGACAACTGAATCACTGAATACAAGGTTGGAAGGGACCTCAAAGATCATCTGGTCCAAACTTTCTCTGCAAAAGCACAGTCTAGACAAGATAGCCCAGCACCCTGTCCAGCTGAATTTTAGAGGTATCCAATGTTGGGGAATCCACCACTTCCCTGAGGACATTATTCCAGTGGCTGATTTTGTTCTCATTGTGAGAAATTTTCCTCTTGTGTCCAGTTGGAATCTCCCCAGGAGTAACTTGCACCCATTACCCCTCGTCTTCTCTGTGTGACTCCTTGCAAAAAGGGAGTCTCTATCTTCTTTGTAGCCACCCTTTAAATACTGGAACATGGTGATAAGGTCTTCCCTAAGCCTTCTCTTCTCATAGCCCAGTAGTGGTCACAAACTCTTCCACATGATCACCTTCCTGTATTCGGAATACAAATCACTAGTAAACAAGAGTTTGACCTGGAGAAACAATATAATGAAGGCATGTTGTAGTGATGATTTTCAAGTTTTCTTGCATTTTGAGATAGTTTGGGCCTGATTTATAGTCGTGCTGGATATTCAAAATAGCAGCTGAAGTTATATTCTCAAAGCACAGCTCCTGTTAAAGTTCTGTTAAAAGTATTGACTGAAAAACTAGGCACTGAGTGTCTGAAATTGGGCAACCAAAGTTAGTGGGCATTTATTTTACCCTTTGGGCTTTTATCATTGTGTGCCAGTCACCCACTATTAGAACAGGAATAGGAATACTGATCTTGCAAAGTTATTCCAAAATTTACATTTATTGCATGTAGTCTTCTCACGTTATAGACAGATCTGCGTAAGCATGTCTGTGGGGAAATGTAAGGTTTTTGTATTTGGTGTAGGATGCAAATGGTAAGCATTTAATGGGTCATAGGATGAGGGCAAGAACTGGGCAACTGTCCATTTGCTGAATGAGTCAAAACCTTCTGGAGAAAAAGGAATAAAACAGCGGGAAGAATAGTATCAGAAGTAGGTATGTATAAAGGCTAAACTGAAGTTGCATGGTTTTCAAATCTTAACTGCTGCGTAGCTTGGTTTTACAAATATTTATTTCAAGCTTTGGGAGGATTGGATGTGACACAGGTCTGATGATTTGTAATCTGCGTTTCTGAGAACTGTGAGGCAGGTGTAAGGATTGGATCAGTCAGAGAAAAGGAAGAGTGCAGGGTGGGGTGTGAACACTGTGGTGATGTCTTTTATATATGCAAGTATGTGTATGTTTGTGCAATTTTTGGGGAAGAACAGTTTAAAAATACCCACTGGTTGTTTTGGAATCACTTGTGAGGAAGGCTTTCCGAACAAGGTTGTGTTTCCTGAGCCATTTGGTTGTGTGTTCAAAACATCAACATGTTGAATTGGCAACCCTGGAAGTTTTGCTTGTGTGGTTGGTCTAAAGGTATACTATGCATTTTATTGCTGTTCTCAAAATATTCTCAGTGAGGGAGTTGTTTTGGGATTTCTTGTGGTTAGTTTTGTGTGTGTCTGGAGTTTATTTTTTGGGAGGTTTTGCTTGTTTGTTTTAGTTAATGGGATACTGTTTTTCAGGTACATATTTGGTCATTTGAATAAATAGCTAAAGCAAAAGCAAGTGCCCAGGAAAGCAGTCAGCAGGTAGGGAGTGAAGAGGGGGCACCTTTCTCAGATTCTTTTTGCATGTTTTGTATGATGATTTTCCACATTCCTAAACTTGCAGGTTTATCCTGAATTGTGAAATTCAAGGTCTGTTGCTTTGCTTGTGTCTACTTCTACGGAGGTGATGATAGGGGTCAGAGATGCTGAGCACTTCTACCATTTGCCATGGTAATAGGAGGAAACAGGTGATGACTTTTCTTCTTCCCTGGGTCTTGCTAGCCTGCTTTGAGTGGTAATCTGAAAAAGAAGGGCATAATGAGACATCAGTTGGTAAATAATCTGTAATGCAGCCAAAGTAGTGATGTCTGGACATTCAGTAAGACCAGCAGTGCTAACTTGTCCACTTACGGACAACTATTCATGCCCACTTCTTCCCTCTGTCTCTTCACCTCAGCTTCACTGCATATCTCTCTCAATTTTCTTCTGTCTCCCTCCTGCTTCCAGTCTGTCTAGGGTGTGAGTTCTTTGAGTCAGAAGCATGCTCTGTGGTATACATAGCATAATTCCTGTAATAAATATCCCAAACGAATGTCAATAGTGAATTCAAAGTCAATTACTTTGACTTTAATTTTTCTTTCTTGCCCTCTTTTTAAAAACATTATCAGTTCATTTCCCTTTTGGTGGTTCATTAAACTTGACTGTTTTGTATGAAGCTTTTCTACTAAATCCACAGACTCATTTTGAGTTATAAACCTTGCTCCGTTTCATTTGCATCATTGCATATAAAGGAGAGAAAACAGGTCAAGTTATGCCCTGAAAGAATATCTCCTCATTTATTTAGGATTTTTCAAATGCTGTTAAAAGAATAATGGAAATGCGGGAGTAAGAGAGTGGATGGCAAAGTGTACATGACGGTTTAGTTCAGGGAGCTTCATGTCTTCAAGAGCAGCCCTGCTTTCTGAGACTTCCCTGCTAGCACTTAATGCTTGTTCTCAGAAAAAAAGGGGAATTATCCTTGGTTTTGCAAATGGAGAATCTGTGCAATTGCTACAAAGATGAGAGTTCTGTAGGTAGTTGGTGTTATTTAGCTTCTACTTTAAATATAACCGTGTTTGCATACTCTCACCCTTACGTGTTACTGCCTGAAGCTTGGCTGAAAAATTGATGAAGTAATGGGCTAGCTGAATTGCAGTAGTAGAGGTGTGCACTGTGTTGCTGCAAACATCAATATTATGCCTGCTGTCATGAAAATAAAAATAGTATTGTCATTGTACCCTGTGGTATTAAGATTAAGTACATATTTCAGCTAAGTGTCATCAAACAGGCTAAACCACTGTTGTGCTAAGGACTACTTGAGCATGCAGTCTGTGCAAGTTTCTTGTGTTGAAGTGATTATGCCCTGAAGCAGAGGTCCCCAAGTTATTGCTTGTGATGACTTGGAATGCTGCTCTTAGACACAGAAAATTGTTAGGCAGTTTTCTATGGAAGAAAAAAAAATCCATGGAGTGTGACATGTACTTTTCTAAATAAAGGATTCATCCGGCTTTTTGTAGCTTAAGCCAGTTTTAGTAGTGGTTGCTGTATTTGAGGAAATTATTTCTTTATCATGCCCCTACTGTTAAATTTTTTTCAGGCTGCAGTCAGAATGATTCTTTTTACTCACTGGTTTGCTTTTTTAATTCCACTTTTGCTTTCAGTGCTCTAATGTCTTTAAATATTTAAAATACAAGAGATTTTCTATCTTCTAGAATAAATGACCTGAAGGGAAGAGGAATTTCTGAAACTATCCTACTTGAATGTACAAGAAGAAAATCCAGTGTGCAAACAAGCTGTTTATCTGATTACGTACCACTGAAGTGCACTTCAGTGGCCTCCGCAGAAGCAGGGCTCAACGAAGTGATCTGTCAGTGATTTGTGTAGCTGATATGTATTTCCAAGTCATGCTCACTAAAAAAAAAAAAAAAAAAAACAAAAAAAAAAAAAAAAAACAAAAAAACAAACAAAAAAAACCAAACCAAAACAAAAAAAAACCCAACCCAAATCTTTACATTACTGGGAGAGTAGAAGTGATTCCATGCTTGATAGAGTGGTTTGGTATATAGAAAATTTACAGGAAAAAAAATGTAATTTTTAAAAATTTTTCTTGATTCATGAACAGATTGCCTCTATACGTTTGATGTATGTTTTCTTCTTGGCTGCTCTGGGGAGCGCTATTTGTGCTTTAGGCGGGGAGGGGCTCTCAGGAGAAGCTCTTTGAGGCTGACATGCTGTGGTAAGAGCCATGGCAGGGCCAGAGGTTCTGCAAATTGCTAATAGTGTGTGAATATTTCTGTTAATTTTTAATACACACGTGTGTGAGAACTTTTTTCTTTTCTTTTTTATGCAGGTCAACTTTGTAGTGTGCCAACTGTTTGCCTTGCTTGCGGCTATTTGGTTTCGAACATACCTTCATTCAAGCAAAACTAGCCCATTTATAAGACATGTTGTTGCAACCCTCTTGGGCCTTTATCTTGCACTTTTTTGTTTTGGATGGTAAGTTGCACTTAAATACACTTTTCAGGGACTTGTAGATTTTAATTTCTTGTTTGCAGGGAAACAAAGTTTTGCAATAAAGAATCTTATTACCTAAGTCAGTGGGTTTTAGCTGCTGCATATGTACAGAAATCAGCTTAAATTTTCTGATGCACAGATTTTGGAAGATCTTCCATTTGCGAACTGGTAACTAACATACTGTCTGCCTTGGTTTTGGGGGGGGTGGAGCAGGTGCATTTTGTTTAACTTGTACCAGCTTTTCTGTAAACTTGCTTGAGAAGTATTCTCTTGAGGCGCAGCACAGGTGTGATGACTAAGATCATTTCTCTTTAATATTCACTGCATGAGAGAACCCACTGTGTCTTTTTCCTGAATATTGAGTAAAATATGACTTTTTGTAGGAACAGTGGTTGGAACTGCAGAACTGATTATGCTCCTATTAGTATAAAACACCCAGAAAGGAGCTGGCCTTTGAGAGGTTTTTTTTTCTGTGAGGGTTTTTTCTTTTATGTTTTGGAGGGAGGGTGTGGTGGTTTTTTGTTTTGTTTTTTTGTTGTTTGATTGTGTTTTAAACACAAATTTTCTGTGACTTCTGTTTTCGCATGTATAGCATGCCAGAATGTTAGTAAGACTAGTAAAGGGTATGCATTTAGTTCGGTGAAATTTTTTTTCCTACAAAATTAGCTTACTAAATGTTTCTCATCTTCCCAAAATGGATTAAGATTAATTACCAGTTTCATTTTACTGCATGGTAAACAAAGTGCTTGCTCAGCTCTAAGTATATAGAAGATTTATTTATACTGACTGTTTTAGAGTACTACTGAACTAGGGGGGATTAATCAAGCTGGTGTGCAGGTGGGAAGACGCACAGAGTGTGTGCAAATAGATGTTGGAATTCCAAACCACAGATTTGGCCTCTACACTGATAAGTTGCAGAGGCTCCTCACCATTAGTTGGTATGTATTACTTTTCTTAAATTTAGGAGAAGAAAAATCAGTAAGTTTTATTCTTTGGATTTACATATGCAGCTTACTTGTATATGTAATTCCAAAGCTTACCTGCATTTCTTAAACTTTTGGCCATGGTATTCTGCTCTGAGAGAATGATCTGATGTCAAAGACTTCCAGTCTTAGCACCAAATGAGGATGATATGGGAAATGGGTGTTACCATGTGTAGTTTTTGAGCTGTGTAAGCTTTAGAAGCACATTCTATAGTCACCGGTTTGGAAACAGAAATCATTAATTGTAGCATGTAATTAGAAAGTGCTAACAGCATATTTATATCTGAAATTTTGAGATGGGAGACTTGAGAAAGAAACAACCTCTACCCCCAACATATGTAAAAAAAGATTTGTGGAAGCCTGTAATTGGCAATATGCTCTGGAAAAGAAATCTGAGAGAAATTTTACGCCGTAGTAGAAATCCAGATTATTCTAGTTTGCTCGGATCATACTTAAAGCAATTATTTTAGCAATAAATTTCTATTTTACTAAAAGGTTTTTTCCTTACAATCATGGAACTAAAAGCTTTTTAAAAATGCCAAAAAGAAATAAGGTAATTTGAGATGTTAATGTTTTTAAAAAGCTGACACATTTCTTACACTTGTGCCAACTCTTTTTCCTATTGCTTAAGCATATTTTTTGAGGGTTTTGTTTTTGGTTCCCCTCATCACTCCCCAAGGGATGAAGTATACATGCAGGTTACAATCCTATGGTATACCTTCAACAACTCTTCAGTTGTGTTACATCGTGTATGCACAAGATGGGAACTATTACTGTTTTCTTATACAGTGTTTACAGTAAATGTAGATTTGCAGATAGTCGCAGGCAAACCTAAATGTGGGAAATAGTTTGGAATCTGCACCATGTAAGAATATTTGTTAGTCATTTCGTTGTCCTCTTCAATGTCAGGTATGTTAGTTTTCAGTCACCTTTGTAGTACTTATGATGGTGATGTGGAACAGGAAGAGAAGGGGGAATTCCCTTGGGATAATAGCAAATATCATAAAAGGTCTAGAATACCCTTCGTATATAGCTAAAATTTACTATTTCATGTTGTATTTGAATGTATCCCTTTTAATTTTTGAATCAGAGACCAAATATATTGCTACTGTTAACAACTCTGAAAGAGAAATATTTTCAGAGATTGTAATATTGATATGTTACTGCATGTCAACCCACACTTTTTCAGGCTTTGGTATCTTATGTCCTTTTCTCCATTTTTGTCATTTCACTAATGCTGTCTTTGCTACATAATGTTGCTAGTATGTGAACATGAAAATAAAAAGTCAATATTTTTTTTAATTTGCAATTGCTTATATTAAATGTGCATTTGAATTTTACGTAGTCATATCTTAGATGAGACTAGTCAGTAGTGAAGCATGGGAGTGTGTGCAGATTGGATCTTCCATAAAAAGTCAAGCTTTTTAATGTCAGTTAATATCCAAGTGAATTGTTTTCCCTCAGTTCGTCATGTGTAGACTTTGTAGGATTTTAGCAGGATAGAACTGAGTTTCTTGTTGAAAGTCTTTGAAGACATTTTCTTGTGAATAGATGAGTGAAATTAGGAAATTGCTGATGATAACCTGAAAGAAAACAGTATCAGTATAACAAAATAGTGGCTGCCTTTTATGGGAAAAATTACAAAACTGGATCGATCAGTATGTCACTTGAGCACGTACAAGTATGCTACTGAGGCACTTAAAGTACTAGAGTGTAAAGGAATCAGCTTGCTGAAGACCCCCCCAAACCCAAAACAACAGTGGTGTGGGTGGCTGTGATGGTAAGCTGTGGAAAACAAATAAGAGGTTAGAGCACCTTTGTGAAATAAATCTGTGGGTGGTTGGTGTGAAGGTTTTTTTTGTTTGTGTTTTTGAGACCATCACTGTCACCACCCCTTTATCAGTTATTGATGACCTGGGGCAAAGAGACTGGCTGGACAGAGATACCATATCTATTGATTGAGAAGTCTTCCCATACACTGATACTGTGGATACTAAGATATTGTTGGCCTTAACTGAGATACCTATTCTTGCAAACAGGTAAAAAGATGAGTAAGAAAATTGAACCACAAAACATTAATGTTATTTACACACAAAGTAATGCAAAGTGGAAGTATTATGAGACATATTCTTTGTATTTTAAGGATTATCAGCATTTACTATATTCTTGTTTATGAGCTGAAGAATTCTAGCTAAGTGTAGTTTTTGTTAATAACTGCTGTCTGTACTATGCTTAAGGGAGAAGCTCTCAACAGAAGGGAGGGCTGGAGAAAACCTAGCTAGAACAAAAGGGTTGTTTGGAAGCAGCGATGGAGCTAAACTCTGTTCCTCTTTAATTTCATGTTAAATAAATGCATGCAGTTTATTGTTGTTAATGAAAATACTGTGAGGATTTACTATTATGTTTTTTTTCCTAGGTATGCCTTACATTTTGTTATACAAAGTGGAATATCCTACTATATCATGATCATTATAGGAGTGGAAAATATGCACAAGTAAGTTTTCATTCTAAAATATTTGGTTTTGCTTTTGCAAGAATACTACTGTGTTTTTTTTTTTTTTTTTTTTTTGTAACTGCACATATGCCATACTTCTGGTTGTATCATAATATTTCAGTATTTGAACTCTGCTAATGATGGTTTTCTTTCCAGCAGAGAAAATGGTTTATTTGTGTTTTTTTTGCCAGCTTTTTGGAATATCTAAAGCTTGTTACAATTGGTAATATCCCACTGAGACTTCTTTTGTGTTCTCAGCATTTGGATTTTTTTTGTCATTACTTAATCGTAAATAACTCTAGGTGTCTCACGAGTGAGTTAACTATACAAATGTAATTTGATAACAGCCAGTGTTAGCAGAAGGAAGATGTCTGTAGGGAACAGAATCTGTGTTATTTTATGTACTACGTGTTTGTAATTTCCTCTTTTTTGTTTGTTTTGTAAGAACATTGTGAATGCTGTCTTAGGTTAAGAATACTATTGTAAAATTACATATGTAGCACATTATTTTAGGTTTGCTTGAACTTGTGATTAAATTAGCAATATCTGAATCCATACAGAATGGCACTTGTTTCTCTTTTTCAATCATTCTTAAAAGCAGGAAAGACATTTATTTTATTGCTGTATGCATATGTTTTAATATTCCACTAGTCTAGAGATCAGAACCAAATTAGGTTCCCACTGTGTTAATTCCTGCATAAATGTTTAGTAAAATAGAAAATTCTTGCTTGAATAGGTTCCTGAATTATGTGAGGCTGTCAGGAAATATGTTGGTAAAAGAACCAAAATTAAAATTGCTTTACACAGAAAGTGTAAAGCCAGGGTGGCCTTAGTTCATGATCCTGCCTGTTAGAGCACTCTCTTCTTTATTTTCTGTTACTGAATATAATTTTGTTGTTTCTTGAAATACCCCATATTAGGCTCTTATTTTCAGAATCTTCTACAAAGTCTGACTTACTCAAACTATAGCAGATGCGAAAGAACTTAATTTGTTTGGATGACTGGTTTATAGTCTAATGGTTTATCTGATTAGAAGTTGTCTTAAAGCAACTTGTTCCTATCAGTTTCTCCTCAGGCATGTAATAATATAGGTTATAACTTATGTAGCTTATTCATAATTTATTCTAAAATATTGTGGTTAAATGCTGCAAAGGGAGGAATACTTTGGTCTTTATCGTAACAAATTAAGTAGGTTTGTGGTAAAAAAAAAATCTAGCAGTGGTTTACCTCCCTAATAGCAAGAGGCAGGTAGGCATGTGTATATTTGACATTCCTGCACCAGAGCAAGGGAACTTGCTGATTCCCGTTCCTCCCAATTCATACCAGCTGGTTTAACTGCATGACCAGCTCTGCTGAAATGTTTGCTGTGCTATACACAACTGTGTATGCATATTCTCCGTTACTCTCAGTTACGGTGCAGCTGGGAGGGTAAAACCTAGATTTGACTGCAGGGTTTATGTTGCTCTATCACTGTCAATTAGTGTACCATTGGACAGAACTAGAAAGCTCTTCTTTCAGTGGAGGAAAATACGTAAACAAATGGAGTAATTTGTTACTTTAAGTTGTGGACAATGCTTGCATGCTGTATGGGAAGTTCAAGGAGCCATTTCTAATAGGAATACAGGCAAGGCTGTAAAAGGTTTGCTTCCTTTGTTGCCACAGTATCCCAGAAGGGGTGATGCCTGTACCTTTTACTGAAGGAACGTACCACATACTCTGATTTTTCTGCTATGAAAATGCCACTTACAGCTTTCTGTTTGGCATTCTGAACAGAAACTAATGTGAATGACTCCTCTCCCCACCTAAATGTTTGTCTTCAGGCTACAAATGTGTCTTGTGGAGCCCAGGGGAGATTTAAGGTTAAGTGCTATGTGGAAAGATGCAGCTGGTACCACCTGGCTTCAGGATTGGAGAAGGGCCCTGTCAGTGTTTTACTGGGGTATGTCTGTATGTACAGCTAGTCAGAGTACTTCTCTATGCCTGCTTAGCCCAAGTTTTGGGATTTTCTTTGTATGTTGTAGAGGGACCTGTTGGCAGGCAGTCCTAGTAGGTTACCCCTGTTATTCATAAGCTTCTTAAACTTGGAGACTACAAAACATCAAATACCTACACATGATGTAAATACGGATTCAAGTGACTTTTGTATTGGAAAAGCACTTGTGTATTGTCCAAAATATTTTTATTATCTAAATTCATTCACTGAAGTAACTTTCCCTTTTCTTTTCCCTGCCCTGCTTGCTGTCCTGCAGATTTCATGAGTGTATGGATTGGAAAAACCATTATCCCCTCTCTTTCCTGCTTCCCCCTCCCCCTAATACGGTTCATTAGTCTCTCTAGCCTCTCTAAAAATTGTTTAAACAAACAAGAGACAACTGAAATTATTAGATTGCTTATCAGTTCAGCTGCTATGTGCTGGATATACTGGCTCTCCTTAGCATCTGAAGGAGAGGTTTTTGATAAACTTCTACATTCTTCAGAGCAGGCTTGAGAGTTTCATGCTGATACTCTTCTAAAGCTCTGTTGCTTTCTTAATGTACTTCCATTGGATCCTAAAAGTTTCTGCTCTACAAGGTTCCTACCTTTGTGATTTTCCTGAGAGAACCGAACCTCGTGCAGCTATTGCTTCTAGGTTGGTCTTGACAGTACATGGTATGTTAAAGACGAAAACCTTACTTGAACAGAAAGGGAGGGGAGGAAAAAAGAAAAGGGTACAACTCCTGGGGGGCTGAGGATGTGGGGGAAGAACTGACCTTATTAAAAAGGAAGGAAACCTTATCTTTTATACTTTAGCAACTTCTAGAATAAAGTTAATTAGCAGAAAATTAGTTACCTGAGATTTGAATTTAACTAACATTGACTAATTATTTTTATATACTTAAGTCTTATTTAAATGATGGTACTGTAAATGAAAGATAGAATGATAACACTAGCTCTCCTGAATGGTTCAAAAGCTCTTATCTTTTAATTTATGACTAAGCTATCTTAGTATTTATTTGGTGTTTTCATGGTTCAGTTAATTGTGAAACTGAAAAATGTGTTTAAACAAGTTCTCGATTCCAGTGAATTTGCATTTGGTAATTGATGTGGTGCTAATATATTAATTTTTATTTTTTCTTATCTTTTTCCTGTGGTTGTGAAATTGCTACTTGTCTTACAAGACAAAACTGCAAATGATACAGGTTTTTTCCTTAAAGCATTTGGCTACCATTAGCTAAGAGCTATGTAAGCAGTGCTTGCACAGGTGATTTGGTGACAGGGTTTTTAAGGTTTCTAGGTAACTCTTTCTTTTGACTTGATTGTTCATTTTATAGTTAGTAAATAATGTCCCTTAGGCTGTGGGGAAAGGAAAGTTAATTATAGTGCTCACAGGTGTTTCACTGAAGTCAATAGTTTTCTCGGTGACTTTACTGACAAAATATAGAAGTCCCAGCTGTGTCAGGGTAGAAAGTAAATCTGTTTATTTAAAATAATTCCTGTTAAACTGCTCACTTAAATTTCTTAAATGTGCCAGTGTAAAATCAAGTTATAGACATGCTATTCATGTCTGAGATCTTCTGTGTTATGCTTAAAGTTGTAGGATGATGATACTTTTCTTGTTCCAGAAGTCTGTGGTTGAACTGCCAAGACTTAAAGAGATTATTTCTGGCTTTAGAAAAGAAAAAAATCACTTAACTGTTTTCTGGCATATTTAAGTTGTAAAAAGTAAATTAATGAAAGACATAGACCTGAGATAACTAATAACAGTAAATGCGTGTCACAAGGGCCACAAAGATGCTGAAGGGACTGAAGCATCTCTCCTACGAAGAAAGGCTGAGAGATCTGGGACAGTTCAGCCTGGAGAAGAGCAGGCTCAGGGGGATGGCCATCAATGTATAGAATACATTTGTGGAGGGAGGGAGACAGGCTCTTCTCAGTGGTGCCCAGTGACAGGATCAGAGTCAGTGGGCACAGACTGAAACAAAGTGCTGTCTGAGCAGCAGGAAACACTTTTTTACTGTGAGAGCCGTTGTAGAGTCTCCCTCCTTAGAGATACTCAAAAGCTGTCTGGATGTGGTCCTGGGCAGCTGGCACTGGGTAGCCCTGCTTGAGCAGGGGGGTTGGACCAGATGACTTCCAGAGGTCCCTCCCAACCTCAGTTGTTCTGTGTCTTTATTTTCATTCTGATGCACATAAAATTCTTTGTACTATACCATTGCTCATGCATGTGAGCTGTTTGAACACGGTAATGTAAAAAGATACTGGAATTTGAGTAAGCAAACTTTGATTGTAACTGGTCTGGCTCCTGTGGAGGTGCTTCCTGGTCATCGCTTTCCTTGGGATTTGGGAATGTTAATCCTCACTAAGTTCACTTCCCTGACTAGGCAGAGCCAGGACAGAGCAATGCCTCTCCCCGCTTTTCCTTCACTCTGCTGTGACTTTGACAAATAGTGGGAGATTTGGCAAAGAAGAGGTGGAGGAGACTTGATGGGTTTGATCTTAGAAATCTCAGACTAAGAGACAAATAAATCTTGTTCATCTGAGCGAACTAATTCACTCAGCGTGGTAATTGAGGCACTTATTTTGTCAGTCAGGTGTTTAATAATGCTGAATGACATGACTTGTTGATAGACAGGTTTGCTAGCTAGCCTACAACTTAGATTGCTGTGAAAATTAAGTTAGGTATTGTTTTTAAAAGTTACGGTTTCAGTGAAATATAAAATGGATCAAGCGAACCACTCTCACTCATCCTGTGAATTACTGGCAAGGTTTTTATAAGCATCTTTTTATATTCAGAAATGAGAGCTTTCATAAGGTGAAATGATTTTTGAAAATGGGAGTTCGGTTGTTTTTTGAACTTTTGTCTTTCTCAAAGGCCTCTCATTGATGTAAATGTAAGTTTGTTGGTTTGTTTTTTTTGTTGTTGCTGTCTGCTTTTGATTCGATCACAGGTTTCTTAGTCTGTGAAGAGCATAGGTGATATGGATAAAGATTTTTTTTTTTTTTTAATCCACAAAAGAGGATCTGAAGCAACATCTAAAATTAATCATCATCAAATCAACAGACTGAAATAACAATAATAATCATTAAGGGTTTGAGTAAGAAATACTGTCAGTTTCTAATAATTTTAGAAAATCTAGGATTGGAAGCCTGCCAATATAATTACAGTTCTTTGAAGGCATGAGGGTATCCAGAGAACTGTAAGCTATCTGGTATAACTTCTCAGTTACAGATTTGTAATTTTTGTAACTTGAATAAAAATGTCTGGTATATAGGTAGCTGCCAGAGGACAGTGGGCATGAGAATACCTGGGATCAGAATCTGAAGTATTAGCTGTGAACTGTTCTGCAAATGCAAGCACAATTTTTCTCTATTTCTGCTTCTACAGTTAATGCACGTAATATAAACTTATTTGAAGTTAAGAAACTAATCGAGAGCTGAAAAACATTAAGTGTGTTCTTATCATTCAGCAAAGAATAAGTGCAAGATGGAGGAACATGGCATCTACTGTTTCTGTAGCATTAAATAACACAAAGACTGAAAAAACAAGTACTGCTCTTTCACTGCAAGCAATTTTTGTCTTATTAGATGTATGTTAAATGCCAAAAAAACCCCCAACCTGTTAAAATTTTATAATGATAAAACTTGTATTGGAATAAAAAGCAATTGAAAAGTGTGGGGTTTTTTTGTAGATGAAGATCAAATAGATATTAAACAGTATAATTTCTACAGTATCCATAGAAATCTTATCCTCCCCTTTTAGAAATAAGCAGCAAGGCTAACGAATGACTGTATTTAGGAGCATATTTCAATAGCTATCAACTAAAAAGAATCAGTTTTGTATTTTGAAGTGGTATGTCTTTTCCCAAAGAACAGGAATTGCACATGCTGATTTCCCTCTAAGAAAGGGTAGCTGGTCATTGTATATATCTGTTTCAAAATGAGCAGTGTTGTAGCTAAAGTAGCTAATGCAGCTCTTCAGTATATAAAAAAAGATCATCAGTTTTTTTTTTTTTTTACCTCCAAAAGTAGTGGTGAGATTGCAGAATTTTGTCCTGTTCCAGTAGCTAGGATTAAGGAATGATTTAGAAATACTGAATCTCATGTGAAGAGCCATAGCAGTGATTTGGGGAACTGAAACCAAGTCCTGTTAACAGCCTTATTGGGTTCTTATCAGGTGTCCTGGTTTAAGCCCAGAGGGCAATTGAGCACCATGAAGTACTTGCTTGCCCCTTCCACTTCTGGAATGGGAAAGAAAAAATAAAGCAAAAGGCTCAGGAATAGAGATAAGGACAGGGAGGGATGACTCACCTGTTATGGCCATGGGCAAAAGACACACTTGTTAGGGGAAGAAAAAAGAACATCCTTTTAATTCAAACAGTAACAACAACACTTAACCGACAGTCTGTGACAGTGAGAAACATTACCACATCTTAAAAACACCTTCCCCCACCCCTCCCTTCTTCTTGGGCTCAGCTTTGTTTCTGATCTCTCTACCTCATCCCCACCAGTGGTGCAGGGGGTGGGGGGGTGGTAGGTAATGGTCAGTCCTGCCACTACTTCTCCCTCAGGGGGAGGACTCCTCACACTCTTCCCCTGCTCCAGCATTATGTCCCTCTCCTGAGAGACAGTCCTCCATGGGCTTTCTCTGATGTGAGTCCTTTCTGCAGGATGCATTCTTCTGAGCCCCTCTGGCATGGGTCACCCCCGTGTGTTGCAATCCTCCCAGTGCTGAACTACAACAGCAGGAGCTTCTTCCCACACAGTCCTGGCCTTCTTTGGGTGCAGACGCCTGCTCCAGCATGGCCTCCACAGGCTGCACGTTGGCATCTGCGCCACTGGTGACATCCATGGGCTGCAGGGAGGGCCTCTGCATTGTTGCACCTCCCCCCCTTTCTCTTCCTTTCTTCCACTGACTTCAGCGTTCACATACGTGTCTTCCTCACAACTCTAGCTCCTCCTCCTAGGTTCCCCTTTTTAAATACATTATTGCAGAGGCACAGCCACTGTTGTTAATTGGTTCAGCTTTGGTGCAGAGGTGGATCTGACTTGGAGCAAGGGGAGCTTCGAGAAGCTTCTTGCAGGGCCCACCGTTGTAGTCCCCTCCTCCGCTACCAAAAACCCCACCACACACACAAACCCAGCACATCAAGGAACTACAAGACAGTAAAGTATTTATATTGGAGATAAAGATACAGAGAACTTTAGCAGACAAAACATTACAAAATGTTGAGTTTATGGTATTTGAAAGCAAGATTGCTGTTTTTCCTTTAGATGGAAACTCTTTTCTGATATAAAAAATACTGTTATGGCTCTATACAGAGGATGCTTGACTTCTCATGTTGAATTGGTTGGTACTTTTTTTTTTTTTGAGTAGCAAAGCATACGGTCTGGCTGCTAGATAGCATTGCTACTTAGATAAAATCTTTGAGGTTTTGCTGTTCAAGAATGTAGCTTGTCTTGTACACATATATTGAAAAGGTAAAACCAGAGTTAAAATAGAACTATCACAGATAACCGAAGCTCGTGATCTGACACAGGCTTCATATTTTCATTAAAATTTCTCATGGCTGTTAACTTGGCAGTGAAGGACAAAATTTCTTCTTTATATTTAAATCCAATGATCTACTTGAGAATGTCTTAACTGGAGTTAATAGTGCCAATGAGAGCTCTTCACAGCTCATATTCTTGTATCCTGCTTCTGCTACCTTGGTAATGTGTGGGGTTAGGACTTATATGGGGCATATCCTATAGTTCTTTGAAGTTCAATAGCTGCTTCCTACATGCTCTTTGCATCCTTTCTTCATGAAATTGCTCATCAAAATTACTTACAATTTCAAATTGACCTACCAAATTTTAAAAACAAAACAAAATAAAAACAACAACAAAATCCCCACTATCCCTGTTTACTTTTCGGGAGCTTGGAAAAAGATTAATAGTGTTGGAGGGTTTGTTTTTTTTTTTCTCCACTCTGCTTTATTAACTTATTTATCTTAATAATTTGTTATATATTTGATTTTTCTGATGCTTACCTAGAGATTGGACTTTTGTATTTTGAAGGGTGTGAATGCAAACACTGACTAGTACCAGGCAGTGATTTATTTTTTTTTCTGGTAAGCTGAAGATTTAACCATTACAAAAATAGCCAAGTAAATGGATGGCTGTCTTCAATGACTTGGAAAGTGAGCACTTGTTGAAATAAACAGCTGTGAATGAATTTCCTGGTAATCTTTATTAATTTATTTTGAAAGTATTTGTTTTAAGTAGTTATTACAAGTTCATCCACTTTGATAACTTGGTGTAACTCCTGGCTGTGCTTGGATAGAACTAAGTGCATTGCTTAAAACAGTAATGATATAAGTTGAAAAAGAATTTGGTATATTGTCCGTCTTAAAGTTGGAATATTTGAGTGGAAAGGCCTTTATTGATCCTGGTTTCTGTAATTATAGAAATGGAGTGAAAAGAGAACTAGAATTTTCTTATCGTTAGTGCCTGTCACTTTTTTCTTATTTTGAAATAAATGTATTTGGTCTTTATTTAATCTTTGGTGTTGAGTGTGTCCCTTTCCCCATGTGTATATATAGGGAGAAAGAAGGAAGGACAGGAATTGTGTACTGTCTGCAGTTCTGTGAAGGTTGGTGCTTAAGTAAAGAGGCTGATAAAGATAGTAAACAACAATGCAAATTAAGGCATTTTTGAAGTCTTGTAGCCACTTCAGTTGATTTGGTACAAAAGGGGCATATTCTGCGTTAATGCAACTAGAAAAAAATCTGACTGTATACTTTATATTTCTAGGGAGAAGAGTCTACACGAGTCTGTTTTAAAATTCCTCTTTTTTTTTTTTTTTTTTTTTTTTAAATAATATTGTTGGCATATCAAAGCTCATCACACTTGAACTCAGATGAAAAAATTTCTGGACTTCTGTTTGATGAAGTAGCTGTACATTATTGGGTATTGATCTTTACCTGAAAGAGGGTTTTCTTACTTTCCTAAACTTTAAATTGATAAGTAGTTTTTACACACTGTGTACTTGGTTTCTATAAGCATTTAGAGGACAACCTTTTCTTGGAAGGAAGCAGTAGTGTAAACTAGCTGGGTGTGTCAGAAATCTGTTGGGACTGAGTAGCTATTGTTTTTTGGCTTGCTTGCATAGTTCTCAATTTTTTTAAATCTTTGCACTCAAAGTGAAGCTGAGCACAATCAATCAAGCAAAAGAAAATTGATAGTGACAGTCAAGTCATGTTTTCTGGGCTCTGTATTTGGTAATCGTGAAAAACTGTAGCATCTATACAGATACTTATTCAAGGCACATTACTCTGCCTGTCATGCTGCCAAGCAACTTGACTGCTAGCAAATGAGCTCTGAGTCATGGTATCATTGCTGCATGGTTTATTACCTCAACAAACTATTGATGTCAAATAAATCAGGCTCCCTACAAAATGAAGTGGCAGAATAAATGGTACCTAGAAGAGTTCAGTGAAAGCTGTGTTCTTCTTCAGCTCCTGGCAAAGACTGCCACTTTAAGAGCTGATTAAAAATTCTGGTTGCATGGCATTAAGTGAATTGAACCAGTGGTGTTTGATAGAGAGGTTAGATGCTAGGATTCTGTGTATTATACCCAACTTTCTTCTCTAAGTGCATAATTCTGTATAGTTTTTTTTATTCTTGGGTGAAATATCTTGTATTGGAGACAAATCTCACTTGAGTAATTATGACAAGCTCAGCACACAATAGTTTTATTGTCCATAATGGAACTGTTGGCTGTAAGTTATGCAAGTCAGTTTTGCCTGCAGAACTGCAAGTGGTGGTGTACAAAGTGTCTGGATTGGAGCTAAAAGATGTTTGAAGAAGTAAAAGATCATGACCCTTTCTGTTACAGATGCACAACAAAACACAGAAAAACCCACTGTACATTGTTTCCTTCAAGGGAAGGTGAATGTACATAAAAAGCACTGTTATTTGAAAAACACAAACTTCATTTTAAAATCCAGTGTCTCAAATAAACATGTGAATAAGTTTCATATAGCTTTTAAAGATGACTGGGTTGCAGGTCAAATGCCTTCACTGGAAGTCAAAGATGAGATTACAGAATCATAGAATAGCTGAGGAAGGAAGTGTTTCAGAGTCTAACCCCCCTGGTCAAAGCAGGATCAACTACAGCAGATTGTTCTGTGAAACCCAAGTCTTTCTTAATATGAACATGATCCTGGATAGCTCCAGTTGTTATAAGCATGCTAGCCATTTCCCTTTGGTGTCTTTCTTCAGTGTCTTATAGCTTAAAATTTATTTGAGGTGACTTCATGCAGCTTAGTTTTCTGATCTGATCTGGACTTGCTACAAAACCTTTTTTTATTCTTTAAGTTCCCCCTGCCCAGTAGTTGTACAGTATTGTCAGATTTCAAGGAAATTGCACAGATTTAGCATTGTTAATTTAAATGTATTAGGCTTATTTAAATTTTAAGTGAAATAAAACAACTGCAATGGTAGGAGGAGACTATGTTAGGCAACAAGTAGTAGTAGTTTGTCTTCCTATCCTTTTTTATAAGAGTTAGTATCAATAATGAAAAGGATGGGTCGGGACAAAACACACAAAACAAAGCTTATAACAAGAGAAAGTACATAACTCTTGTGTCTAATTCAGTAGAAGCAGGTGGAGACCAGGCTGAGCAATAAAATAAATACCAGAGGAAGTATTTGATACTTCAAGTTTGGTTTTATTTTCAATTAACTTTTCAATTGTGTTTGACGACAATTGTCTTTCCAGTGTTCAAACAAGAAATCCATTCTCTTCTTCTATGGCATGAGAAGATGTCTAAGGGATTTATTTCTACTTTATTCAGTATGGATGAACTCCCTGGAAGTTTTAAGAGGGCTATGTGCAAGGAGTCTGATTTTCTTTTATATTGGTTGGCATAGTTTTTTTATCTCAGAAGCTTACTGTTTTATGACAGTAAAATTCAAACTTTGCTGTTTAAAAGTTGCACTTGATTATGTTGAAAGAGAAGTGGGTAAATAAAAAAAGATACTGTAAATGACTCTGATTCCCGTCTTAAATCTGACTTTAGTGGAGTTTTTGGTGTTCTGTTTTCTGGGAGATTTTGGCTGTATGGTACTGAAGCAGGTTTATTATGTGGCTACATCGGGTAAGAACATGCAAGTACCTCGGACAATGTAGCATGGTGTTAATTTTAAAAACTGGGGATGAAATAAAAAATACTTAGTGTAGCCAAGTGCTAAGCAGTTTGCACAGTCATTACTAATCATAGGCATAACAGGAACTGTGAAGTCAGTAGGCTTGCAAAAGGGGAGGCTCTGGGTATTTCAGTGTATGATTACTTGGAGTGAATAATCTGTTTTATTAATAGAACCTATCACATGGAAATGCACAATGCATGCAAGTAATGCATAACTTTAACCAACAGTCATGTAACTGGCTTTCTTTTCCTTGAGGTTCTGCTCTTTCTGGAAGTGTCTGTGATGTTTTAAATCCCATATCCTGGAAACTCCTTAGTAAGTCTCAGGCTTTTTAGTTCATCAGATACTCTTCTTCTTCCCTCCACCGTTGTATCCATTTGTGATATCACATTTAATATATGCTGTGGCATGATCCGTGTATCTAATCATTGTCTTCTGGCTTTGATAACGAGTGCTAATTTCTTGTGATTGGTATTATTGCTTCTGTAGAAAGTTTTTTGTCTTCAAATCAGCTCACAATCTATTGAATGCTTTAAGGACATCTTGTGGGGTATGAATGAGATGGTATGCATATAGTGAGAACTAATAAAATTCTGCCATTTCCCTACGTAAGGTATATAGATGCCAGTTGAAACTTGGGAAATGTCTTTTAATAAATCAAAAGAAAAACCTAAAACCTATAGAGACTTTTTTTTTTTTTTTTTTTATTCCTACAAGATGTAGGTAGGTCTTACTGGTCAGTAATATTCAATTTTTGTCTCCAAGTACAGGCTCCTTTGGCTTTCTTTCTGTCTGACCCCGGTGCTCTGTAAAACAGGCTGGTAAATGCTGTAGGCACATTCTTCCACAGGCAGAGGACATTCATGTAAAACTGTGGTCTTGAGGGCACTGTGCTTCAGTTGTCTTGACTGCAGCAGTTTCACTGGAAGATTTGCTTCAGAAATTCGTGTAAGCAGTGTGATTGCAATTTCTTCATGTTGTCCCCACAGTTACTTCTTACCACGTTGTATGTTAACAAAACTAGAATCAGTCTATGCGAACGTGATGTGGTATGTTATATTACTGGGCCTGAGGAAGTTTTCCAGAAGAATGGGAGGGCCTTGATACAGAGCTGCAGTCAGAAGCAGTGGCTGCTTCATCGTTCCTAGCTGCTGGAGAGCAGAATAACAGATTTGGCTGTGTTTTATATAAAACGTCTGAAGAAACAACATCTGTATCCAGGCAGGCTATCTCCAAACTGAAATAGCTAGAGCATTCTAAACCTTTCAAAAGGGTGTGAAAACAAAACTTGGTTCATTGTTGCCTTCTGAAAAGTGGATTGAAATAAAGCTTTATTCTGATGTTGGTTTGATATGTGGCTTTGGAAGCTGGTTAGTTTCTCTGGCATATTTCCACACTTCATGTGTGAGCAATTAGTGTGTGATGCAATCTGTATAAACAGTAGAAGGGTCTAAATAAAGGAGCCTAGGGCACCTACAAGCAGATTGAGTTTAGTTTGTTGTGCCAGCTATGCTTTTCTATTCATATAAACACTCAGTGCATTTTTCAAAGATCCTGCAGAGGTATTCCCTTTGCAGTATAGAAGTGCAAGTACCTCAAGACTGAAATTATTTCTGCTTCTCAACACTGTCCTCTTATGAATGAGGACTGAGATACAAAGTACAACGTCAATCATCTAAAACACACAAAAATCAGAATTTCTGAAGGGCTGGAAGGGAGGTCCTGTGAGGAACAGCTAAGGACCTTGGGTTTGTTTAGTTTGGAGAAAAGGAGGCTGAGGAGCGACCTCATTACTCCCTATAACTTTCTGAGGAGGGAGAGCTGAGAGGGAGGTGCTGATCTCTTCTCCCTGGTATCCAGTGACAGGATGTGTGGGGATGGTTCAAAGCTGCACCAGGGGAGGTTTAGACGGGTCATGAGGAAGCGTTTCTTTACTGAGAGGGTGGTCAAACACTGGAACAGGCTTCCTAGAGAGGGGGTCGAGGCCCCACGTCTGTCAGTGTTTGAGACATTTGGACAATGCCCTTAATAATATGCTTTAACTTTTGGTCAGCCCTGAATCGGTCGGGCAGTTGGACTAGATGTTCGTTCTGGGTCCCTTCCAACTGAAATCCTCTATTCTAGAAGAGGATTTTAGATGCAGTCCCTCTCCATTTCTTATGGTAGAAGAGATCCTATTGCTGGAAGTAGTAAACCCCATATATTGTAGCGGTTAATAATGGTTTGGGTTATGAGGCAAGTGATGCTTCATAAAATTGGTAAAATGGGCAATGGTAGAAGTAATGCCAGTGTTGGCTAATACAGCCATTCCTCACAAACATCACCTTCTTGTGCTTATAAGCAAAATCAATGAAGAAGTAAAATCATTCTTATTCTTTTGAATCTTCTGCTATAGGTGTTAACTAGGTGTAGGAACATCTATTATTTAAGATATTTCTTGGAAATTTATTCTTCAGATCAGCACTGGGAGCCAGTTGTTTAGAGTATCTTTTATCCGAGCGGTAGCAACCTGCTGTGTACTTGTGTTCATTGTGAAATGAAACCATTATCTGATTATCCATAGTGTATTTCTCCAGTGTTGCATAATCACATATTTGATTTTCTTTCCTCATTTTCTCATAGTAAGAATGAAAATATGTGAGCAATCAGCATAGCTTCTGTGTCTTAATTGTTCTTTTTCTCCTTCATCACCTGCAAAAATACAGGAACATTGTGGCAAACTGGTTTGTTCTGGATACACTGCCTCAATTTCCATATCACAGCATATTAATAGTGATGACATATGTTTGAAATGGCATTTGATTAAGTCACTGAGCAGATACCTGGCCAACCAGTGTAGGTCACTTTCCTTTGTGCTCCTTGGCAGTGAGAATTTGTCCAGAGTTCCTGGCCCTGTGTGCGGATATGCCTAAGAATTGTAGTAGGTAGTGATAAACAGGTAACTTGGAATTGTGGTTCATTTGGCAGTTGAGTGAAGATGGGATGGGAAAGAGGAGACCAAACAACCCAAACAGAATAATTAGTACTAGAATTATGGACTCTGTATTTATTGTTGTCCTGACCTGTTGGTCTCTTCTCTTTGAGTAATCAGGCTTTGTCATGGGGTAACTTCAGCAAACGATCCTTGGACTATCAGTGTGGTCAGTTAAGGATTCTTTGTGAAATAAAATCTTTTGCAAATGGAAATACTGATCAGTTTTGCTAGAGAAGTTCAGAGTACCCCATCTCTTAGAGGGAGCCTGAAGGATTCCAGAATGAGGCTTCTGTCAGGTAGGTGCTGGATGCTTTAGGTGTCAAGAGATCTGAGGAGGCAGAGATAGAAAATGGATGGTAGCCTCAACACAGGCCAGACAGTTGTCATTAAAGGCTCAATGGTGAACCTTCCCCTGCAGCACCTGGTTGCTTTGTATGTTCTGTCAGCATCTTATTTTCTAATGGCAAATTTTTGCATTTGGGGTTCCAGGATTGACTCATATGGGAGAAAGTCCTGGTTTTCTGATGCTTACCTGAAATTATCTGATTTATTAATTGTAATAGGCTGAAAAGTCTTTGAAGTATCAGAGAATGATTGAGGTTGGAAGGAACCTCTGAAGGTTGTGCCCTAGCTCAAGCAGTGTTACCTAGAGCCAGTTTTCCAGGACCATGTCCGGATGGGTTTTTAATATCTCTAAGGAGGGACACTCCACAACATCCTTGGGGAACTTGGGCTAGTGTTTGGTCACCCTCACTTTTTTTTTGTGGTAGTAAGTGTTGGACAGTATTAGAGATCTGACTACTTCGAAATGATTTTAATGCTCCTGTTCTTTTTGAAGGCATCAACTACTCTCCCAAATACGTGATGCTATCAGAGCATGTACCAGCATCTCATTTCCTTTATGGTTCTTTTAAAAGATCATTCTGAGATAATCTTCCTTGCCAGGGTATCTTAGTTGTTAAAAAAATCCAGTCAAACAAAGAAAAACACCCCAGCCCCCCCAAAAACAAACCAAAAAATCCCATCCCAAAACCAAACAAGAAACCTCCCAAAAGAAACAGAAACAAAAATAAAACCCCACAAATCCTTGGGTGTTTGCTGTCATTTTATAGTCTGACATAGTTCAATATAGCAAAAGCTAAGAGGAGGGAAGTACAATGTGAAAGGCGAGTTGGGGGAAAGTCTGCTGCCTTAGTTTATGTATGGACTTCTTTCTACAAATACAGGTTGTGGGGTTTTTTTAAAAAATAATCTTTGTATCATGCTTTCCAGCTAAACCTTGGGGAGGGGGTGACTTAATTTCTAAAAGGAGACTAGCAGCTTTACCCTTTAAATGTCATCAGCTATTTTGGAGATTATTTGGCTGCAGTAATGAAAGATATTATATCATTCATGAAACTTCTCCTTGATACTTGAACTAGATAAATACAATGAAATGTGATTTCCAGAGGTTGCATAAATAGAGCTCCAAATCCTTAGGAAACATTTCTAGATAGTAAGAGAGCATTTCCAGACTTCCTTGATGACCCAGAAATGATATCGGACGTCTGGCTGTCCTATTCCCAGGTATTCCACTGGAACACACAGCTATCTAAAATACAGGGTGCAGAATGTCTACTGACCAATTACTAGTGCAGAGGTCACCATTTAAATGAAGCAAGTATAAAACTTTATTTTAGATGAGCTTAGACTTCTAGAAAGAGATTGATTCTTGATGATTTGTCACTATGAAAATGTTAACTGGAAATTGAAGGCTTTTTCTGAGCTGAAGAATATTACAAATACTTTCAATTTAGTGTTTGTTTTTCTTAAAAGCAAAGAAAGCTTCTGTATTTAAGTGAATTTAAGTAGACCAGAAACAATATTCCATTTCTTCCTATACTGTCTTTTCCCAGTTGCTGAAAAAGAGAAACTAGGACTTATGTCAACAGACTAACAGTCCTGGAAGTGCCTTTTTGAAGGAAGAAGACTTCATCTTTCTTCATGCTTCTTTGCTTACTTCTTTCCTACTGTGCTGATCAGGGCATGTCTTGTGAGAATCAATGTGTGGGTGCAGTTCTGCTGCAGAGTCCAAGATCACTGTTCAAGGAGGAGGAGCAAAGCTTTTGTTGGGATGTAACATTCAGTTTTTTAATCCACAACTTCTTTACATCTGTTCCTGAGGTAAATATGCATATTTGGTTGGGGGGTTTTTGTTTGTTTTGTTTTGTTTGTTGGTTTGGTTTTTTATGAAAGTTTCAGGAATAACTCGCCTTATTGAGGGCTGCTGTCAGTGTTGCTTTGGCCACAAACTTTATATCCTCATTTAGGATGGTGCTGACTCAAATGCTGTAGTTCTATTACTAAATTTGCATCTTGCTCAGTATTTTCTCCTGTTATAGAAATTAAAGAATCCAGTATTATAAGCATAGAATTTGGATTTCTGTATTTCTTCAGAGGCTCTGTCTTCTTTCTTGCAGTCCCTGCTTTCCCAAAAGTATTAGTAAGAAATGGTCCATCTGGCTTTTCCAAGACAAAAACATATAAAGTATGTAAGAGATACATGTAGAAGGAAAAAAACATGTGTGAGAACTTCAGTACAATATTCTACATTGCTTGCGTTTTTATTTTTGCGTTTCATGATGTGTTCTGTGGCTTATTGCAAATAGATTTGATAGACAAAATAACTATCTGTAAATTAGAAGATAGAAAAAAGATTGTGGGTTACCTCCCTCTTATCAAACAAATGTTTCTGAAATTACTAGTGCCTCATTCTTACTCAAAAATATTTGTTTGCTTTGATCGGGAGATAAGAGAGGTGTAGACTGCCTGCCCTTGCAGCATAGCTGAACTCCTTATGCAAACAGTGTTTAACATATGGAATACGTGTTCAAAAACCTGTGCGTGACTAATGCAAAATGTGAAATCTTTGCAGCAAATGTAACCTTGGTTTGACGAGGTTAGAAACATTTAAAAGGAATCTGAGTAGTACTACAATGTTATGACAAGAAAACAACTCTGGTGGGTGTGTCACTTTCATTCCTATTCTTGAGTTTGTCTTGCCAGATCATCAGCATCTTGACTGCTTCCACAGCTGTTTGGCCTCTCTATTGCATCTGAGCTCTTAACAGACTCTAAATTATAATTACTTTCTATACAGATGTCTTTTCATCTATATACTGGACAGTTTTTTAGGCAGATTATTTTTCTCTCAAATCTAAAAATGTTTATTTGGGAAACAAAACCTGATTGTAGAATTCCGGAAAGGAGGTTGGAAGGGATTTAAGAGTTTATCTGGACTGCTCAACGGCAGTTTGAGGTCTTTTTAAAATAATAATAATTAAAGAAAAATCCACAAAGTTTCCAGTCTCGATAGGTGATTTGTATGGGTGCTTAACTAAGCTTGCAGTTAGGTTCTGCTAGAATTAGCTTAAATTTTACCTAAATTTTCTATGCTTGAGCCCCTTCATCTGTCTAGGGAAGTGTATTTCTTTGCTGTTTTCAGCAGTCTTCTATTTATATTGTCTCCTTTCAGTCCAGTAAAGCCCAAACAAGTCTATTTAAATCTCTTTTCAGGTTGTGTTTTCAAGGCCTCTTTCCTTTTTTGTGTAACTGCTTTTGGACTTCTCTCAGTTGTTCTATGTCACGTGGGGATGTGCTTTTCAAAACAGGTTGAGATATTTGTAATACTAAGCAGAGTAAAAAGCTTATTCTGTCTGTTTGCAGTGCTGTGACTTTTCACATATCCTTTTCTGCTCTAATGCTACCTAATAGTTTATTTCTGTTAAAGATTTGTATGGTTGATTATTTACAGTCAAAATTGTGCTTTTCCCATAATTTAATCCAACTCTATCTGATGCTTTTAAGCCTTTCTTCATATTTTGTTATTCAAGATTATTTGGTTTTCTGATTGACTAAGCATTTGCAGTTTTTATAGTTTAACGTCCACCTGCAGATTAGTGCACTTACTGTTACCAAAATAATATGTTTCCTGTTGTTTTGATATGTTTTGAGTTAGTACAACTATATCTGATACATCCTTATGATTTGATGGTGTTTCATCAATTTTTTTTTTTTTGGTACAATTTGTATATTGGCAGGTAGTCTCCAGCAACTCGAACATTAGGATTAAGTCAGAGTACCTGGCTGTAACTGTTTGTATGCATACCTGTACCTCCCAGTGGCTGTGCTAATAGGGTAGGTTTGGTCATGGCAGTCATTAGGCTTTGGATGTGCATGGAGCAGCTCATATGGCAGACCATGTCGACTGTTAGTTGCAGTCATTGAAACAAATCATTAGATATAGGCAGTTTTGATAGTAGTTGTTCTGGACAAGCCTTTGTCTCAGTTGTGTTGCACTCTTTACCTTCTAGGTATTTATAAAGGGGTTTGCTGTTATTTTTTTTTTAAACCCAGCATTTATTTATAGTCTTTGATATCAAGCTTACAGGTGTCGGATTTTCTGAGTTCCCTTTTCTACTTTTAAAGATAAAGTTCTAAAGAACCTTAGTTCTTTTTTCCAGTTTCAAGGAAATCTTATCCATGTTAAGTTTATCTCAGTAGATTAATTATTAAATATGACTAAGCTGCATTTAACTTAATATCTTTCAGATTTTACTTGTATTTTGATTTGTCAACTCTTATCTCTCCACATCCCTATCTTTGAATTTTTTTCTGAAGTTGACAATAATGCCTTTATGATTTACAGGCTATTTGATTTGATGTTTTCGGATGTGTTATAACTGTTAGAAGGAAAGATGGATTAAAAGCAGCTTCTTGTGAGTTGCTCTTAAGCATTAAGTGTTTGTTGGAGGCAAAGGACTGCTGTCTGTTTAGTATCATCTACTGATTGGAAGCTAGTAGAAATAGACTTTTTCTGGGTAAAAGTTTAGCAACCCCACAACTCATAATTAGATGTACTAATGATCTAAAAAAGGCATTAAAAAAAAAAAAAATCAGAGTGGCAGGGGTTGGAAGGGACCTCTGGAGGTAATCTGGTCCAACCCCCCTGCTCAAGCAGGGCCACTCAGA
Organism: Tyto alba; assembly: GCF_018691265.1. Lineage (NCBI taxonomy): Eukaryota > Metazoa > Chordata > Aves > Strigiformes > Tytonidae > Tyto > Tyto alba. Next base: position 33,750,070 of record NW_024881316.1, on the reverse strand, counting down.
GCACGTTTCCCAAGTCCGTGTACTTAAGAGTATCTCCAAGGAGGGAGACTCCACAGCCTCTGTGGCCAGCCTGGCCCAGAGCTCAGTCACTCTCAAAGTAAGAGTGTTTCCTGCTGTTCAGACAGCACCTCCTGTGTTCGGGGTGTGCCCATTGCTTTTGGTCCCATCACTGAGTACTGCTAAAAAGAGTGTGGCTCCATGTTATTTGCACCTTCTCTTCAGGTATTTATATACATTAGTGAGATACCCCTGAGACTTCTCTTCTCCAGGATGAACAGCCCCAGCTCTCACAGCCTATTCTCACAGGAGAGATGCTCCAGTCCCTTCATTATCCTGGTGGCCCTTTGTTGGGCTCACTCCAATATGTCCATATCTCCTTTGTGCTGAGAAGCCCAGACCTGGATGCACTACTCCAGGTGTGACCTCACCAGTGCTGAGTAGAGGAGAAAGATCACCTCCCTTGACCTGCGGGCAACACTTTGTCTAGTTCAGCAAACAGTTGCAAGTAATAGTGTTTTCTTCAGACAAAAGAAGACTAATTAGAAGGGACATAAGATCAGAACCTGCCTAAAACTGTTTGTCTGAATAGGAAAAATTGCATTTGTGTTGTAGGACAATGGGGAGGAGACTGGGAAGGGGTCTAGGATGGAAAGCTGGATTTGATGTTCCTATTGCTGCTGAGAAAATACAAGAAGCAGAAGTTATGACTGTCCTGTCCAATAGGGATACCCATTTCTAAATATAAGTATTTTTGTTCCTGGCAATCTGTTCCCCTAGGCAAGTACCTTCTTTTAATGATATACATAGTTTGGGCTGTGAATAGAGATGTGTATGAACAGGATAGGAAAGTCAGCTTGCAAACTTTTCTGTCATGAAGACTCTAAAGCCAAATTGCTTTCAAAATTCCACTTCCAAAAGGTGCAAGTGCTTGCTCCTATTGAGGTTCATAGTGGAAATCTAGGTTTTAGTTTTCTAGGACGTTCCTGGGGCTAAGACTGTAGGAAAATGCCAAGGAGGGCTTCAGTACCCTTATTAGAGAGAAAGGATTCCGGAAGGTTTATAAATGTTAGGCATCAAAATCTAAAATGGCTTCCAGATATAAGGAATTAAGGTAAAGCCTTCATGAGGTAAACTTTTAAAGGGAGTTTTTTAAGTTCATTTTACCTTGCTTCTGATATAGTACAGACATAGTATTTCCTGTGGTTAAACCAATTAAGTTGTTTAATTAAATGTATTTCAAAATCAAGATTGGATGCTTTTGTGGAAGATTCTAAGAGTCAGAAAATTATTTTTCATTTACAGTTGATTCCTGTAATCAAGTTGATTGATTCCAGTCTGAATGGTTTTGAGCTATAGTTCTGACATTATTTCTTGTTATGCCGATCTGATTTTTGCCTTTTTAATGGGCCTCCTGATGGACCTCCCACTCTTTTGCTATGAAAATAATGCTTGTCTTCTAACCAGGTATTTTCTAGTCTAAGCTACTGTGACATGTGGTTCTCACAACTGCTTTTAATTTATGTGCTGCTGAGAAGGATACTGAGTTGAGCCATTGGTTTGATCCTTTATGTAAAACAAGAATTGCCTAAGTACCACCAAAATAAATTGCACTGAACAAAATACATTGTGACTAGTTTCTTCCTTTTAAGGCAAGAATAGATGGATCTCTTTTTCGGAAGGGGAAACTGCTTCTTCCTGTGAGAGCTTGCTTAGGGATTAAGGGACAGAGGAATTGCTGAAACGGGGCAAAAGGAGAGTCCCAGAGGGAGCTGGTGATGCCAGTGGCTTATCTAGAGGCTGCGAGGCTTCGGTGAGGGGCCAGGAGCAGGTGGCCTGGCCTCAGAGGGGACAGAGAGAGCTTCTGAGCGACTGGTGTAACTGAGCAGAATCCGCCACTGTTCAGAAAATAGTAGAATTGGCTGGAAGTACGGGTCTGTCTGCCAAGCACACATTGAACAGAGGGAGGGATGTGCTTTTTGTTCTGTCTGCCCTACTTGCTCTCAGATTTTTCTGTTTAAAATTTAAGCTTCTAGTTCTTGTTCTAATAATGCATGTGTATGTTCTTTTTGTTGTGTGTCATGCCCATGGACCCTCTACCTCTCTCCCCTAAATTAAGCCTTTATAGCACTTCTGGAAAGCTTTCTGTAATGAAGGGGTATCCAGACACGTGATTTTAAAAACTGTGGCTAACTCTGGGTGCTTTGCATAACTTTGTCCTCCTTTGACTAAGTGGTTTGAGGCATGCACATGTGGAGATTTTTTTTTAATACTGTTTTCCCACAGCAAATAATAGTGACTGGTGGAACATATGATTGTTAAAGTAAATCATCTTTTTGAGCCTCTTATCAGATGCCTCACTGTCATTTCCGCAGTTTCTTTTAAAGTATCTTTACAAATGTTTGGCATCTTTAATAAAAATTAGCATTTTTCTCAAATCTTTGCCACCTATTCTAAAAGTTGAGATGACATATTTGCTCTCATAGTTACAAGCCTTTCACAACTTAAAGATGTGTATTTGGGAGTAGATAGTTTTGTAGATAGAGCAGTAAGAGAAATTCAAGATTTAACTGTGATGCTTACAGTGCAATAGGATCTTGTGTTTAAATTTACATTTTAGGAATTTGCAGGTTTGTATAGGAGGTACATGTTTCTACTATTACATTAAAATACTGGGATTTTAAAGCTTGGTGCTTTTTAGTACAATTCCAAAAAAAGGCAATAATTTATTATTTACTATATGGTGACATAGATACTGTACAGATGAAACTATATGCAAAAATATAATTGTTACTGCATTTATCCCATGTGGCAACATCTGAGTTTTGCTCCAGTATTGATCACTGCAGTGTAACTTCTTTCAGCAAGGTCTGTTTCACCCTGCATACTGTGGTATTCTTCTCATGCAACTCTCTTCTCTCACAAGTGCTAGGAAGGATTTTGATTATTTGAGGAGAATTAATTTATTTATTTTGGGACAAAAAGCTGTTAGACGCTACTGTTTTATGCTGGGATTGCAGCTATGTTGTTATTTGATGGCAAACTTTAGTAGAAAATGTTGATTATTTTCCTTACCACCTTCTATCTTAGAAAATTAACAGTTAAATGAAGTGGATAAATTCATAGAATGAGAGGTTTCAGGTGGAAGGGACCTCAAGAAGTATCTGATCCAGCCTCTTCCTCAAAGCAGGGTCAGTGATGGGGTCAGATGAGGTTTCTCAGGACTTTATCCTCTTGGGTCTAGATAACCATCCCCATCCTGTGCTGTTCTCCTTCACATTGATCATCAGGTAGGAGTAGATCTGTAAAAGATCAAGGTGGACCTTGGGAATGAAAACCTACCTGTGCTACATTGTCCACATTGAACTAAAATTGACCACAGTTAACGTATGTTGTTATCACTTCATAAAACATACCTTAGGCTAACAAAAAAAGTGCAGAGCTGTGGACTACTTAACAGCAGTGCTGACAGTCTGAGGTTTCCCTCTCCTTGCAAATCTGGTCTCATGGTTTTTGCAGTGGTCCAGTATGATTTGGGCAGTGATGAGTAACTTCTCCTTTGGATTAAAGTCTTTATTCCTTTATTCTTGCAGTCATAAATTTCATAAGAGATATATGCTCGTACTTTTTTCTACGTCATTATGTTTGCAAGCTTTATTGCTTCATTGTTGGAATAATTTGAGAAATAAATTCTGTCATTGCAGAAATTTAGCACATCTGCATCTAGTGGCAAAAGTGGGTTTAAGCTAGAGGTGTGCCAATATGTTCATGATCTCCTAAAAGTGCCTTCTCTGGCAAAGTTACAAATAACTTAAGGGAAAGCTGTTGATTTTTTGGTTATGTCACTGATTTTAATTTACTAGTAGCTGAAGGCTAACCTGTGTGCTGCTTTCAGTTACAGAAGAAATATCTGATCTGCATAGAGCCTTCGTGAAGATAGAGCCTAATTCATATAGACTGAAAATACTTCAATAAACCAACAATTGAAAATTTTAAGACTGTTGTCTTTAGCTATTAAGTAATTAATTCACTATAAATTGTGACAAGACTGAAGCTCCCTCTTGTAGGTGTCATTTACAGTTGATGCTGCTTGAAGTAGAATGGTTTTTCTCATGACAAATTTTGTTGATTTTTTTTTTTTTTTCCCCCATTCTTTTTTGCTCTACACTTCTTGTTATCTTTGCATCTCCAGAGATGAAGTATGACGAGGTTCTGGCATTCAGCTGAACTCATCAAAGCAAAATATGAATCTTACAATATGCTTTCTTGTTTTTAATGCTGTGCTCTTCCTGCAAGACTGCCACAAACTTTTTTGTTCCTCTTGCCTCTTTCTAGTATGAATGTTTGCTGGCGTAAGATTATATGAAATGGTGTTACAGCAAAAAGTATTTGTCCCTAAACCTATCAGAACTTTGAAAAACATTACATCTTGACATTTTTTCTAACTAATGCCATTTAAATTTTTTTCTAAGTAACAAAAAGGCCTAAACTTAATATGTTTTTACACTAATACTGTCTTTACAGAACGCTTTCTCAACTATTCCAACAACTAAAGGTTGGGAGGAGAGTGATTACGTGAGCAAAAACATAAATGATTGCAGAGCGAGGATTCATGAGTATTGAATAGTAACTTAAATTTAGCCCTAGCCGGAGGGATATCTGGTGGTCTTAAGATCTATCAATGAGTTGTATTCACACTTTGAAAAGATAACTGCTAATCAAATAACTAAGGCAAAAAATAGGAATATAAACACAGTGGGTTTTGTTTCACATTAATAGAGTACAGCTGATTCAAACTTCTCATGGGGGAGTTCTCATTAACTCTGGTCTGTGACTATATAGATATGTGTGGATTTCAGTGGCCAAAACAGTGTGAAACACTATTTGCTTGAAAGATAAACAGTCCACTTCCCCTGGCATTCTTGAGTCACTAGTGTCATAAACCCCAAACACATTAGGCTGTTTTTTTAAGGCTTGTAGAACAGACCATGCACATTTAGCTGAAACTTTTCTTCAGATTTGCTTTATAATGAAAACACAGAAGGAATTTTAACTGCAGTGACACTGCCAGGCATCACAGTAATGAATAATCAGAGTGTGTGCACTGTGTGCTTGTGTTACAGATTAGTTTGTCTTGACTGTTATATGTGATTTTTCAAAGTCTTGACATTCCTGGCAAGTGCAGCGTAGGAGCTTCTGGATGCATACTGAATTTCTGGCTGACTGGCAATCATACTATTTATAGGCTTGAAGGGTTACAGTGTGTGGAGTTTAACATGCTTAGAATGAAATTGAAAGTTCTCTTCCATCTGAAAATTGGTGATTAACTTGAACACAATTTATACCTATGTTGGATGCTTTCTAACAAAACCCATTTTGGAGAGTAGATGAGTTTTAGTGTTTAGGTGTTCCTAGAATAGTGACCATAAAGCAGTTCAGTGAATCATAATCTTTAACGCACTTACTCATAGAATGGTTTTGTGAAATAGGTGTTTCTATTCATGTGTTATAGATGGGGCAGTGAGAGGGATTGAAATAGCTCTGTAAATTTAGCTCTGAAATATCAAGGTTCTGTCAATCTATACAATGGGAATTTGCATGCCTAAAGAACAACAATATCAATAGGAACACTAGCATTTGTGGATCTTGGTTGAAGTTACCTGTTTGTAATGGTATGATGAGTCTGTGACGGGTCTCACAGGCTACTGGAGTTCAGCTCTCTTCTTTGTTCATTCTGCCTGTCTGTGCCAGCTGTTGAGCAGTGTTATGATGAACTATCCAATGTGCAGTCGGACCTTTGCCACTGTAATACTATTAATCTGCTTCTATATGTATGTAACATGTATTTCTTGCTATGAGCAAATAGGTATAAACTATTCAATGTAAATTACTTCTTTGTTGCTCTAAGTTTAACAAACTAACTTCTAAGTGATAACATTTGGCTTTTAGTAGTCTAAATAGAGTTTTTCATTGCATAATGCCTAGAATTATGATTATAAGTATATTTGAGCATATTTCCTAATTCAGACTAGTACCAGTCATGAAAAATACAAATCAAGGCAAACTTAGTTGTTTTTGTAGCTCAGGTTTAAAATTCATAAAAGTCTCTTTAGAGTTCTCTTGTGACTTTTGTGTTACCTGTTGATAAAGGAATTTAAGTAATGAAAATTTTCACAAAGGAAGCTTTGAGCTGCTGAAATGATTGCAGATACCTTTCTTGTACATAACTTGCAGCCACCAGGCAGTCCTGCTAGCAGCAAAAGATTTTGTTCATTGATAAGTGAGTGTAACAAAAGATCTGGGGGTGAGAAGTTCATTTGCTTGGACAACCTTGTTTGTGACGAGAAAAATAACTGGTCTTAGCTTGCATCAAGAATGGCTCATTGTGTTTGGTCATATCTCTACTTGTACAAAACAGAATAAACTGGTAGAATGAGGAAATTTCCAGATAGTTGGTGAGTATGACAAGTATTTGAATGCTGGGAGAAATAAATTGTTGAAGTAAGATTGATTATTATTTATTTATTGAGAGAATTTTAAGTGACTTTTCTCAGTTGTATTAATTCAGTCAATTGAAAGTTGAGGTCTGTAGTGAGTTTTAGGAAATACAAGGGAATAATTCAGGAAGGTAATGGAACACCTTGATGAAGAGCGGTAGACACGTGGCATTAATATGGGTGTATATATAGGTGAATAATTAATGATTTTGATTTCATATCTCAAAGGATAATTGATGAACAACCTGGCATTCCTTATCCTTAGCATTGACACGAAAACTGCATTTATACAGAAATGTAGCCTTTTCCACTAGCATATATTGTGATTAAATCTACCCAAAAGTTTCTTCTAGCTGACATTATACAATATGTTGTTAGGGACAGGTCATATGATTCTTTTGTATGGAATAAACAGAGCAATTCTGATTTTTATTTTTTTATATCTTATTTTTAGTTAATTGTGAGATATTTTGATTGCTCTAGGCATTTAGAGGGAAAATTTTGAAGGGCATTAGAAGATCATGAACACAAGTGGTTTTGTACATTTTTACTGAAGAGCAGGGAGATTACAAAGCAGAGTACAAGCAGTTCAAAGGCAAATATGTGTAATGTATAAATATATGCTCTGTGAATACAGTTACTTCCTAACTAGGAGATCATAAATGTTGTTTTGAATAATTATTGTTTGCCTGAGGTTAACACGCTTCCATGAGTGATTGCACCATGACTTGGGCTGTCACAGAGTAGTAAATTTTAATTTTTTGGTTTCCTATTGTTAACTGCAAGAAGGAAAAATGTTTCAAAAAAATGCAGGGCTTTTTCCATAATGGGTTCCTTGTGTACTTGCATGCAACAGTCTGCAGGTACTGATTCTTCCCAGCCACTGGTCTGAAGTATTTCCTTATGAGCGTGCAGCAGCACTGCTGTATGCTGCAAATAACCATTATGCATAGAGTTCACTCTTGCTAAGGATGCCTTTCTTCCCATATCATTTCTATTGCATATCGCTCTTATTGTGGAGTATTTCCAGTTCACCCCTCAAAATAGTCAATAGTGTTTCTGTCATGTGGGAGAAAAGAAATCGGCATGAAAATGGAAGTTGCAGTCCTGTATGAAGGAGTAACCTGTGTCAGGCTTCACCATGGAGCAAAGAAAATAGATTTTTCTGACAGGTTTTCTCCAGGCTGGGAGCAGGAGACAGCTGACTTCAGCCTCTACATGTGATTCTGCTGGAGCATATGACAAATACTGTGACAGTGGTGAAGCTGATATATCTTGCGAGTGTTTTATACGTTGTCATGCATTGATTAAAGGATGTAGTGGATATTAAATTTTTTGTGTGATTGTGGTGCTTTAGTTTAGTTTGGAGGGAGTGGGGTGTGTGGGAGAGAAAAGTGGACAGAAGTCAAGTCATCTGAAGGGATAGGGCTTTCCAGGTTAAAGGAATGTTATGTGTTGGAGCAAAGCAGGCATTTCATTTCAGCTATATTTTAAGTAAATCAGATTTTTTTTGAAAAGTTTTTATGCCAGATGTTATGCTGCTTGAGATGTGTGTCTGATTACAAGACGATGTAAATAGCTTGGGAAGAAAGAGGGCTACACCTTGGGGGCAGGTCAGGCAAGCTGCAGGGCTTGCAGTTGACTCAGTGGCCAGTTGAAATCAAGGAACTGTTCGATTCCTTCCTGAAGGTGAAGCAAAGAAGTAGGGTGGGACATAGAGTACTGTCGTCTCCTCTGGTAAGTACCTCTGTAAAAGAGGGCATTTTGTTTTGAGAAAAGGTTTAAAAGGAACATCAGCTGTGTTAGGTTGTTAACACAAACTTCTGGCTTTCCTTTGCTGTTGGAATAATTCAAATATTCTGTTCCTGTAGCTAAATTTGGTTCCTGTGGCTTTTCACTTTGCACACTCCACCTTGCAGAGATTTGGGTTGTTTATTAGTCTGCTAGCTGCCCCATGTACTGATTCTGGCTGCACAACCACCTTTTCAGCAAATCACATCCCGTATGTTTCCCAGCTGCTGCCATCCTTAACACATGCAGAAAATGTCTCCTGGCTGGCTGAACACAAATTCCAGCTGGCATCACCTCATGACTGAGCAAAACTGCCCTCCTCTCTCCCAGCTATATTACAGTTGTGCTGTTTCTCTATCTCAGGTGGTGTGTTTTCAGGCAAGGATGTGGGGTTGTAGCAGAGCTTGGGGGGGCCGAGACAGTTGGGAATCTGTTCTGCTCTGCAACTGGGACGGAGCAATGGCTGGGGCACGTGGGGATGTGCCTGGTGTATGAGGGGGGTGTGTAGCTAGAGCAGGGTGATGAGTGGGTGAACCAAAATAACAAGTCACTCTTATCCAAGATGATACTTGCCAAGTACCGAGTTTACGGCAGTAATGGGTTTAATGATTGACCTCACCATGGTTTTGCCAGCAGAGAGCTTGTTCTGTTTTACTGGCTGTGAGTTCTTGTATGAAGCTTTATGGTTCACTGAAACAAAATGATTTAGTCTTGCAAATTATTTTGTATTTATCAGTTGTAGTTTACAGTTGCTAAACCATTATGACTAGTAGGGCTGTACTTCAAATTAGTACTTTCAATACTCCTATTATTTCTAGTGTTCTATAATATTTATTTCCTTAAAAATATTCTACAGAAGTTGTGTTGCTGCCTAGCTCCTAAAAGGAGACCATTTTCTGGCCATGTGCTCTATGGGTTCCTGCTGGTTTGCAAAAGTAAAAATACTGGTCGTGGTTCTGATGTTTGAAAGAAAGCTACTTGCATATCGCATGGCAGAAAGAGGAAGGATAAAATCACTCACAAGCTGTGATGCTGAAACATCATATAGCTAGGCAAATATATAGAAAAATGCATAGAAAGATGGATGAAGAGATGGAATTTCACAGCACCAGCACAGAAGTGTTTGTGGAACAACAGCTATTTTATTTCTAAGTACTCATTTTCGTCAGAGAATGTGTCAAGAATCTCCTTCCTTCATCTGGTCTTTGTGAGGCAGATTCCAGCATCAAGGAGGTCTGCCTTTATGTATTTTGTGTTGTGAAGCTGCTTAGGCGTTCTTCTTTGTGCGTGTTTTTAAGTGGTATGTACTGCTGTCAACTTTTTAAAATATAAAGGTCAGATCTGGTCCTCTTATCTGCACTGTTTACTGTTATAGTTTCAAGCGATTGCAGAAATAAGGGTATATGACACACTATGGTTTTTGAAGTGAGAGAGAATTTAGATTACCTTCCTTGTCTCATCTCAGTTTAAGATTTTGGACAGGGTCAACTTCAGCTCTTGGCTTTGAGTCTGATAAAGGATAAAATCAATTTTTCTATTGCCAGCCTTCCTGGTTCCATGTTTCTTTGGGGACTTACAGAAAGAATGAAGTGCACAACGTGTTTCTTCCATCCCAGGGAAGAAATGAAAGCACCCCCTTTAGCTGTAGATAATGTTTCTCCCATGTACAAGAGCCTGAAGCTGATCTCCTCATCCTTGAGATGTTTCAGATTTGTAGGGAGAGGGGTGAGAGGTTGAAAAGTGAGAGAATATAAATTTAGGGAGCATGTGGAAAATGCTAAGTTTTTAATATGCATTTTTCACAAGAAAATCTGTTTTGTATTTGTTATATATTAATGTTGCATTTGAACTATGGCCTGTAGCTATAAATGGAATGATCATTTAATTTAGCTTGGTTCAAGATTTGCTTTACCAAGCCATTTTGTTGCCATTATATAGCAAACCATCAAAATACATTAGTCAAGTGGTAATGTCTACAGCGACTCCATAGTAAACAAAACTATCAAAACCATTGCAAATGGTTCTGGTTGCAGCTGAACTAAGAAAGCCTCATGTCTCATGGCTTTGTGTGTCTGGTGACCAATGGGCCTGGGTAGGTTTTTCTCTGCTGGGTGAACACAACCCAGCATAGACACTGGCGAGCCGGAGGCGCGGGCCTGATGCACGGCCAGCACGTGCTGACCAGCTGAGCCAGCCACTGTGCTGTAGGGACAGGCAGGCCAAGCGAGTGGCATTGGAGGCCACATGCAGCCATTGTGCCATACGTTGTGTAGGAGTTTTGGTGCATCTGAATGTTGGAGAACACTGTCCACTTGTTAAACTTGCTTTAAAATGACTATCAGACCCAACAATCTTCAACTGAGGGTTGAAGAGGGATGGAATAGCCGGATTACTCATTACCAAAGCATGATGGTATGAATGCTTCCTTCTCTGGAAATAGGCTCATAGGTAGTCTTTTTTTGTTGTTCTTTTTTTGTTTGTTTGTTTCTGTTTTGTTTTTTTTTAAATGAATTTTGGATCTCCACTTGAAGTAATCAGAAGCAACGGACTAGTGCATGGATCGGATGGCTTCCAACTGGCTCAAAAGAATTAATCTTGCTCACATTTTACAGAGTGATGTCTTGAAATAGGGAGGACCAGGACTTGATTAAGACCGCACATTCTATTACTGATTATGTCATAAAATTGATCCATGTTCAAAGTAACACTGATGACGTATGTCAATAGTGCATCCATAGTTTCAACAACAATTATGTAAATAGGAGTCTCTTCTTGGTGTAGCAACAGCAGGTTGGGAGAGGCTAGTTTGCCTTGGGCCTCTTAGAGAGTCTAAGCTAATTCTAATGAGTATTTTTATTGGCTTGTACTTGATTTCAGAATTAGATAGATGTTTAGCTTTGGCAATTTGGACCTTTTTGCTTGACATATATTTCTTTTTCCCCCTGAAGTTCTGCAAACAAATATTGTAGGTTCTAACTACATAAGGTTGAATTTCTCCACGTGAACAATGAAAACTAATTATGCTTATTAGAACTGAAACAATTAATATAGCTGCATTTTGATAAGAATTTAGTTCTGACCCGAGAGACAAGAATTTAATTTTTTAGGGTTTTTTTATGTTGGCACAAGCATTAGGAAAAGCAAACAAACCAACGCAGGCAGCAGCTTTCAGCACAGGGCATGGGAAAACTCAGGGGCTATTCTGTCACCTTTTCTAAAAATCAAAGCAGTATAATGTTACGTGGTAGACAGGTCTGCCTTTTGAAACTGAATAATTACACATTTGAAAAACAGAGTATTTCCTAACATAATGGAAGGAGTGGATCTTGACTGGACATGAAACCTTTATTTCAAGGCTAAGTCCATAGCATGTGCCAACTAGCTGGTGAAAGTGCCTGGTATTGATTGGTTGGTTTAACTTTCTTCCAGCAAAATAGCACACTGTGCTGTTGTCCTTCCACTGCATGGGAAGAGCCTAAAGTAACAGAAGCTGTTATGACATCTCCCAAAGTGTGCCTTTGTAAAGGTCACAGTTCTATTTTTTGCTCCATTTTGTGCAGAGATAGTTATGGTTATGTACCTGACCAAATATTTTATAACTAAGATGCTGAGTCCCTCAAAAGTGTAAAATCAAGCAAAAATACAGCTCCCACCCCTGGTTATGCAAATACAGTTCGCTAATGTATGTTACGGTTAGCCTGGGCCTGTGTGCAGCCTGGCTTGCCTGTCAGCAGATACAAAACTCTAGAATTAACCTTGCTCTTCCTTAGCCAGCAACCCAAAATTTCTGAGGGACATAGGTAAAAGCTGGGGGTTCTGCTTTTAAACCACAGGATATAAAGCTATGGAAGCTTTATATAAGCAGGTTCTGCTGGCTCATCCTGTGCTAGCAAATTTATACATAGTTATGCTGAAAACAGAGGAATCAACAGATCTTTCTCAGGTGTATTTGGAGCAACAGAGGGTGGTAAAGATGAGGGTGTGCTTTGGAGCAAAGAGCTGATACAGGAATAGTATGCTGAGGCTTATTAAATGTGCGGATGACATGTTTGAATCCAGGTCTCCAAGGTGCTGGTGCTTTGAGTCTGGGAGAGTGGCAGGTTGTTTCTGTGCTTGTTCTGCTCATCGGATTTCCTGGACATTGGTGTGTTAGCTGCTGCTTTTGGGGGAACGCAGTCCTGGATCCTGGGGTAGATGGAAACTTTGCTTGACCTAGCACTGCCACTCGTGTGGGGCCTTTATGTCTTTCTCTGTTACAGATGATGTGGCAGGCAGGATATTAGGTGTATCACGTGGGATGAATTTATAAGGCAACACTGGATAAAAAGGCTTTGCCTGTAGGAAGATAAATCAGCTATTCAAACAAAATCAGATCACTTTGCACTGAAATAGATGATCAGTGCTGGTATGAATGTTCTGTTGGCTGTGCTGAACTTCTGAGAACAATGAAAAAGAGGGGTAGTACAGAGATGAGAGTGATGAGGTTTTTTTGGATTAGTGGAAATGGTGCTTCAGAATATTTAATGCAACTATTCCAGTTAGCAGTAGAAAGTGTAATAGAAAATCTATATCTAATTCCATCAAGATGTTTGGAAACTAAAAGAAAGTTCATGTAATGTGAAAGAACTGAACTTTGTGTGTTTATGTGTATATATATGTATATGTACAGATATAAGGAAGCTTTTGGGCTTTATATATATGCAGGTAAAGAACTCTGAATATTTACGTTGATTAATGTTACTTGACAAAAAAATGACTGGACAAGAAGTAATGATATAGGGCAATGTATTTTTGCTAATAAGAGATTCTTTTGCATTTTTTTTTTTAAATAGAATTAAGCAGATGTTCTCTTGGTGAGCACCTTCTGTAGAGTACTACTTGGAGAGGCTGCTTACTTAGTATTTTCTATATATTGTAATATTATATGTGTATAGTATGTTATACATTATATTTTAGGTATACTATGTCAGAATATACTTTTAAAAACCTCTTTGACTTGCATAAGAAAGGTCCTCCTGTATAGGTTATCCAGTATTGTTTGCTTAAAATGTGGGGTTTTTTTTTTTTGTTTTGTTTTGTTTTAAACTTTAAATCAGAAGTTAGACATATCAGACAATCTGTTCTGCTTTCTGCTATTTCATTACTGCAGTGTCTCCCAGATACGTCTGACTTTGCATCTGTTGACAGATTAAGTAAGGTCATTTTGATAAAGATCCTGTGAATTAGTCTCAAACATATTCTAAATTAATGTCTTTGTCTTTTTATTACATATAGTATGATATTCATTACAGGTCAGTTTGTCTTAAAGTTATTTGTAATAACAATATTGTGATTTGCTTCTAGTTGTTCATGTCCAGTGTGAATTACTTCTGTCATTGTCCTCACAAGAACATTATTCACCGCGTAGCAGATAGAGTAACACTGACTTTTAAGACCAATTGCTTTTCTACTGGAGGAGAAAATTTAGCCTTGGGGTAAAACTGTTGCGTTCATGTACAGCCTGTGATTAATTTTGTTGCAGTTGGGTAAGACTTCATGTGGTTGAGCTTTGCAAAACCTTATTCAGTGTTCACCCAAAACACCCCTTAGATCAGAAAGGGTCTTCGAAGAGGATAGAAGACATGCAGTAAGAATACTTTAAAAAGTTTTCAAAGCTTTTTCAGATCCGTTTTGAATTTTGTGATGAATGTGATGTGTCAAGGCTAATGTGCAGAGATTCACTTGGAAGGTGAAAAGCACTGTATGGGTTGTAAGTTCCTGTGTTTTCCTCATCAGTTAAAAATTTGAAGTCTTCTGGGCTGTGTGTAACTTGAAGCTGGTGGCTGAGATAGTTGGGAAAGAGTTAAAATTAATAGTTGCGTTTGGTAAATGCAACATAGCATCAAGTTTCACTGCTCTGTGGGAAGACAGCTTTTGTTTGAATTATAAAATGGAATCTGGAATCTCAGCAAGAAGTTTAAGGTTTTTTGTTTGTTTTGCTGTGTGGTGGTTGTTTTTTGTTTTTTATTTCCCCCCCCCCACCCCCCCGTTTCTGCACTATAATTTCAGTGTGGATATTAACTGAATGTTGTGAGAAATAACACCATGTCAGTCACGATGGATGACACCTATTCCAGAGGATATCTGAAAGTACCCAGGTAGCTGACTTTTTGGTCAGAAGATACCAAAACCAGAAAAATGCTGTATAAACATGAAAGCAAGAAGGGATGCTTTTATTTTGTTGCTGTTCTTTCTGACTGGACTTTTTGTAGTACAGTTAGGTTTTGGTTTGGAAGAGGGTATTGGGAAGGATTAAACCCGATAGATGTTTCTGGCTTTCCTCAAGGTAAGGTGCCAATTGGGTTCCTGTTCAGCTGTCGTTGCAAATGATGTTATCTCCTTTAAAGATGTTGGGAAGGTTTTGTTCCTCCCCCTTGCCGTCTTTACTGCAAGGGCACGTTGCTGGCTCACATTCAACCTGGTGTTCACTGGGACTCCAGGTCCTTTTCTGCCAAGCTGCTTTCCAGCTGGGTGCCTACCAGCATATGCTGGTGCTTGGGGTTGTTCTTCCCCAGGTGCAGGACTTTGCATTTCCCCTTGTTGACTGTCATGAGGTTCCTGCCAGTCCATTTCTCCAGCCTGTTGAGGTCCTTCTGGATAGTAACCAGACCTTTTGATGTGTTGCCCACTCCTCACAGTTTGCTGTCATGATGAGGTCCCACCACCCAGATCATTAACAGATGTTAAAGACAATCAGACCCAATATCGACCCCTGAGGTATGCTGCTAGTTGCTGGCCTCCAACTCAACTTTGTGCCACCAAGCACTGCCTTCTGGGCCCAGCCATTCAGCCTGTTTTCAGTCCACCTGACTGCTCATCCAGTCTGTACGTCAGCTCATCTATGAGGATGCCAAGTGTCAAAAGCTTTTCTGAAGTCCAGGTAGACAATATCCACTGCTCTCCCCTCATCTACCAGACCAGTCATTTCATGGTAGAAGGTTCATTGCTGTAGAAGTTGGAAGGTATTTAAGCCACAGGAATGTGCAAGTGAAGAAGTGGCCTTTAAATGGCCCTACACATTTCACTGTTCTGTAGTCGGGTAGCATTGCTGCCTCAGTCTGTGTTCCTAAGAGAAGGACACTACGGGGTGGTTTAAACTGCTTGTATTAGCTACAGTTATAATCATTCACCTTTCATGGAACACTTATGGTTAGATTTGTAGAAGTACAGAGCACTTTGTGTGTGTGACTGAAACGTGCTGGTGATGTCCTTTCTGTCAACTTTAAAAAAATACAGGTTCATCCAAGAAGACCTTGTGTTTCCCCAGTTTGGTGTTCAGACCCACAAAATTTCGTTATTTCTCAATTTTCTCACATATGTGGAACTGGGGTAACAGTGAGTATCACTAAAATTAATTTTAAAGAGGAATGCAATTTTTATGAAACGCTTGAATGCATGGAGAATCACAAAGGAAGTGCTCATGGGGAAATCCCAAACTTTGAGTGTAACATGTGGAAGGTATGCAATAAGTAGTATCACTGAATGTGCCTTCAACTTGAATGGAAAGCCTTTAAAAGATATCAAGAATAATGACCTGTTTCTTAAATGAGGCAGGAATTTGCAGTCACATGTTCACGCATGCTGCAGGACTGTATCATAATGACTATATAGAAAAGACTCTAAGGTTTCTTGACTTCTCAGTGCTTTTCTTCTTTTAGGATATTTATTAGTCTTTCTTCACTTGTACTTACCAGTACAGCTTTTCTGTTTACAAAAGGAAGTCTTCATAATGTCTTGTTTAAAAACAGTGTAAATGTTTGATGACATGAACTGTGTGAGGTAGAAACTGGTGACAGTTTTCTTCCATGTGAGGTTGTGTACCTAACCCACTGTGTTAAGTGTGTTTCTTGTCCTAACATAGTATGTATTGCTGCTGTGGATAGCATTTTAAGATGTGCAGGCTGTAGTTAGTGTTACTTTTATAATTCTGTTTATTCTAGACCTATTGCAATGTATTGTGAATAGACTGTTGTTAATAAATACATTATCTTGCCAGAGGGGATAAAATGAGATTGGCCTGAAGAAAATGACAATATTTTAAGTTTTCTTGGCCTTTTAGTAAGGTATCTATGGGTGGGTATGTAGGTATCTCTACAGATAACAAGTTACTTCTAATCTGGGATTGTTTAGTATGTAAATCAAGAGTCTGGTAAAGCTGAAAATCATATTGAATTTTTAGTGAATGGAAGAACTGAGACTGATTTCTGTGTGGGCAAGATAAACCCACATACTTCTCATTTGTGTGAAACCTGGGTGATATTTTTCTTTTGAGGTGGTAGTTTTTCTTAAGATATCTCAGGAAAATTTTAATTCCAAACTTTTAAGAGTTCTACGTTATATCATATTCCTGATATCTGCAGTCTACTACATACTACTTAATTGTGTTAAATTGTTTTTCTTGATTAAATAGCTTTGTATAATTATGAGTCAATTATTGTGTAATTTCATTGGATTCTTATTATAAACCCTTTTGTACCAATTGACCACCCAATATAATATTGTTACTGGATTATTAATATTCATGAAAACAGAAAATCAACTATTGCTAAAACAGGCACCCTGACCTTTTTCTTTAAACATAGGAGTGTAGTTTATTGTATCTAGTGATACATAAGGTAATTTTGTAATTTTAAAGTTGGATGTTTTAAAATATTAAATGGTTTATATCTAGTATAATTCTTAATTAAAGGTTAAACTGCAGGTGTTCTATGTGGCAACTTTCAGATTGAAGAATATTTTCAAAGACTTTAGAATTTATTATATTATTGCTTTTTTTTGCAAAAATATTTATTTGGAGAAGGGAAAAGAGTATTCCAGTGCCTTCCTCTAGTATCCGTCACTATTTCACCTAAATACACTCCGAGTCATGATTTTCCATTTGGTACAGGAATACTTTCATTCTAAATGGATTTTGAATGTATAATATGGTCTGCCATGGGGGTTGCATGTTAGTCTCGTGAACATGAAATAAGTGGTTGACTCCATTACCATGAATGTTTCCTAAATTATGTGGAAATGTTCAAAACTGAAGTTCATAGATAAGGTCCTAAAGGATTAGTTAAGTTCCTGCTGGCATTCATCATCCTTTTTGACTGAAAATACCTGGCAGATTTTGGAAGGTGTATTGGTAAATCAGTTCTCACTAGTGTACTGTTGTATATCTTAAAAAGTTACATAAGGTGGCTTTTACCTGTGTTTTTCTTATATTTACTGAGGATCAGCTTTAACAGGAGGCATAAAGGCATCCTGTTCCATTTTCACTCAGATACGTTTTAATATGTGTATTTGAAAATTATTTGCCTTTTCCAGTTCCTTTGAGAACAGCAACAATAGGATTTGTGGTGCTGAATTTTGAATCTATAGAAATACATTAAATGGAAATGATGTTTGATGTGTAATTTGCTAAATTTCTATACTCATAACGACAAAAATTTACTTTGAACTAAAAAAAAAAAACACTTAACAGATTTATTTTTTCTTTATAGGACTTACAGTTTTTACAGTGGCACTTGATAAATCCTATGCTTTATGTATGTGAATAAATATTTTAACTAATGGCAATAGAATTTGTAAATTAGTACTGCAGACTTTAAAAAAAAAGTAAGTCTGTGTGCTTGTATAGAATAAATATTATCAAAAAAAAAAAACAGTCAGAATTAAGGTGTAATTACACCCTTCAATTATGTAATATTCACTAGAAATAATTGTACACTAAAGTCTACTTAAAAGGTAGTTTATTCAATGGAGAAATGCTTATGACTTTTAATTGTAAAGCTTTTTTATTCATTTCCTTCCAGGTATTGCTTTGTTTTTGCTTTGGGATACCTCACTGTGTGCCAAATTACTAGAGTCTATATCTTTGATTATGGACAGTATTCTGCTGATTTTTCTGGGTAAGGAGAAAAATAATCTTTTCATCTTGTCCTCCTAAGTGATACTGTATCTGTTGTTGTGTTTTTGTGTTTTGTTTTGTTCCCCTTCCCACCCCCTGCCCAATTGAACATGTCAGCCTTTTAAACTTTGGGAGAAAGCTTGGCATGTGTGTGTGTATCTGCACACATACAAATATGTATGCACCTTTGCTTTAATCATGCAAACTGAGAATTTTGGGAACAGTTGTGTCTGTTACAGCCACGAATGTGTTATCTGCTGCCTCCTGTTCCTGTCTGAGGGGCATAAAAGATTTGGTGACTCTGGAATTTTTTTTATTTTGCTTTTTCCTCTAAAATCTCGGTTACCACCCATGACAACATGATGAAACTTAAATTGTATCTGACGTATTTGCATGCCTGACACAGTCTGATACCACTTTGTGAGGAAAATATGAATGTTTTATGCAATTTAGCTTTTAGCTTCTTCCTTTTTTGGTTGTATATTAGATGTTTCAGGAGGAGAAAGCTAAGGTGAGAGGCACCTGTATGATAATCGCACAGCGTTTGGAAATATAAAGTTTTGTCTATATGTGTTCTCATTTTATATAATGAACTTAAACCTATATTTGACTTGAGCGGTATAGGAGCAAACCAGAATTAAATAGGTAAAGATAAACCATATTGGTGGTGATTCTCTACTGCAGACAGAGAAGTGAAGCACAACATTTCATATGTAAGTTTGCTACTATGATGGTGTTTTTGTTGATTCAAAGGAGAGTATGCATTTTGGAAAAAAGAGATGGGGAGTGTTTGTTAGTCTGCTTTAAAAAATGCATTAAATACTTTTCAGGAATACTATGAATGGCAGTGGTCTTTGTAGTTTAGTATTACCTGTGTTGTGTAGTATGGTTGGGCTTGGTAGTCTTGTTGTTTCTCAGTCTTAATTGGTAACAGGCATGTAGTCCAGAAACTTAGCTTTGGGCTTCAGCCTACAGGTTTTTATGGTTAAATTAATCTGTTCTGTCATTTCTAGCTGGGTCTTACTTTCTGAAACCTCTTTCTACATTTATGCCTACCTGTCAAGTGTCTGCCTTCAAGCCAGATATCCAGGGTCTGACTGTAGTCAGTGGAGATCTGATCGATGTAGACAATAGAGCCTGGAGGGCATTTCAGCTGACCCGCTGCTAAGTATCTACCTTAGTATGAACTGGGTCACTTGCCAGATGCCCCTGATTATTGAATAGATCTCCACTGGCTATCATGAGAGCTTGGAATATAGACATATGCATAAAGACACTTTAAAACTAGATTTACTGATGTTGAATTAAATTTCACCATTACAAGTGGAACTGTAATCCAAATGCTGTGCCTTCCAGTTCACTGTAGGGCCAAGGTGTACAACCTTGGCAGTGATCAGAGCTCGGAGTTGACTCTGGAAACAGTATGATTGCACTTGGTGTTTGCTGCTCTCAAAACTAGTAGTAGAGCTTGAGCACACCATTGCTCAAATGCGACTGTACTGCTTTCAGATAGCAGCTATTGATGTGGTGTTAGTTCAGAGAGTTCTGCTAGGTCTAAACACATCCAAAGATTTATGAGATCTGTGCTCTGGATATAACTGTTCTGAAGCATAGATTCAACTCTCATTGTATGTTTGAGCTGCCTGATTTAAACCATCCTTTCATGCACCAGTTTGGGAGCCTGATATATGCATATCGCATTAAATCTCTGGCATAAACCGCATCTGCTCCCTCGAGGCTCAAGGCAGACATTACTTCCAAGTAAGGAGAAGAAAGAAAATGAACAGCAGAGGAGGGCCACTTTCTGTTAATTTTCTATAGTTCCAGGGGAAGAGAGTAAACTCGAAGATAACAAAAGCTGCATAACTAGCTACTGAACCCAAGCACCAGCAAGTTCTTCCAAAGATGTTGGCATGGCTTCCTATAGTTGTTAGCCCCAAGAGACCTTTGAATGTCTGTTTACCTAGATATTTCTCCTAGCATGCCATGCCCATCTGAGGTGTCCAAGCCCAGAGAATATGCTAAAAGTTTGAAGGAAGGTATCTGTGTACTGACAGTGGAGAAAGCTGAGGAGACCTCATGCTGGCAGCGCAGTTGCTTGTGTGGTCCTGGCTTTAGTACTAACAGATCCCAGCTGCCAGTTGAGCCTTCCACTGTCTCCTTTACTGTTCTGCCGGCACCTAAAAGGGACCATGAAAATCCTGGTTCACAGCCCCACTGTTCCAGGAAGGACCGTTACTCTTTTAGTCTCTAGATTGTTGCTCCTCAGCTAAATCCCTTTAGAAACTGGAATAGCTGCTTCAGGAGGAAAGAAATTACCAGGGTCTGCTATGATAGCAATGACAGATGTATCAGAATTAATGTAAAGTCTGACTGAGCTCCTCCTGGGCTCCATCCTTCCACCAGGCAGGATCACTGCTGTCATATGTCCACTTACAGAAGGAAACCCCATCATGTTCAGAATCACTTGGGGATTTCTGCCAGCACCAGGCAGGTCTACAACTTAATTGCTAGAAAGAGGTATGAGGGATTTCCCTGACCGTTCATGTTTAGTTTTATTCCTTGCTGACCCTTGCCTCTCACTCTAGTCTCGATATCAGGATTTTGGGGCACTGATGATTTTTCCTTGATTGCATTTTGACAACTGGAAATACTGTGTGCTTTGAAATAACCATAACCTAAAAAAAAAGAATTTGATAGACTGAGCCATCTGGCAAAATACTGGCATAGCCCTGTCAATGAAGGAGGACTTGATGGCTTTTGGATTTCTTATTCAGTGCCAACATAAATATGTTAAAAAGGCCAAGTGCAGTCAAAAGACTTGAACAAAACTATGTGCCCATCCTACAGTACGATTATTTTGTTGTGGTGTTTTTCTGGTTTTGTTTTGTTTTTTGGTGTTGTTTTTTTTTTTTTTTTGTGTCTCCATCTCAGATACTACCAAGTAAATACAGTCTCTGATGTATTTTGAGATGGGATTTCAAAGTTAAATTTCTAAATTCTGATAGCCTCCTTTATGCTCTCTCCCCTCCCCACCTCCCTTCAGTTAAGGGGTTAGGAATGCTGGGATTTACATCAGTCAAAAAGCCTTCGATACTACAAAGATGATATAATTCCTCAGCATAAAGCTGACTTGCTTAGCCAGGCAAGAATATCTCTTGAACAGTTGAAGATCCGCTCAGGTGTACCAAATTCAAAACAAACTAAGCTCTGTTGGAGCCGGCGTAATTATGCTGGGCTTTTATTTTGCCAGATATGTTTACTTGAAGCAAATAATAATTCTAGATGGAAAAACTAAATATAAGACCAGGTGTTAGGAGAAACAGTGGAAGTGATCTGCATATCTAAATAATTTATAGTACTGTTCAACTTTGGAATATTTTTATTGTCCTTTGCTTACTATAATTTACAGTGTCTATAATTGCTCTTACTGCCCTTTTTTTGTTACTCTTCCCACTTTAAAAAACTATGTTAATAGAAAATAAATGTGAAACAGTTTAGCTGTTTTTGTGGAACAAAAGGCGTGGTTATCAAATACTGTATGTAAGGGTTAAATTATTTTCATTGTATTGAGAACTATGTAATGGTTTGAGCTCCAAAACTAATCACTTTGTCCTTGCATTCGAAGTCTTCCAGTTGAGAGTAATTAACCTAGACTAGTAGTATAAACTTTCCCTGATATTTACATGTGAAAGAAAACCCTGAACACTTTTCTAAATTATTATCTTTTTCTTTTTTGTAACAGTCCAATGATGATAATTACACAGAAGATCACTAGTTTGGCATTTGAGATTCATGATGGTAAGATTTCTTTAAACTGTGTTTAATTTTCCATACAAAATAAATTTAAGGAAAGTTAGTCATGAGTCAAAGAGTTACTTCAGTCTAGTTTGTGTTTTAGGACAAAATATATTTTTCTGTCATAGTTGATTCTTTTGATGCTTACTAGTGGGTATAGCAAGAAACGTTTCTCAGACACTACAAAAACTCTGAAAATGCTTACATTGTGTAGAAGATACTACCGTCAGAAGACCAATGACTCTTCTGGGGCCAGTGACCAAAGACCATTGACATTTTATAGGGCTGGGGTTTCTGAGAGTTAGCAAACTAATTTACAAATTCAGAGATCGCTGTTGTTGGCAGATTGGCAGAAAAAGTACATGTAATTTCAGTTGTTGAGCACCTTTGGTTTTAAAATGCTGTTAATGTCCTGCCTAATTTGTCCCATGTATACAGATTTTTATAAAACCTTTGTATATGTTTCATTTTGTTTGGTATTATAATTATACTCACTGCTAACATATTAGTGTGAACTGGGAGATTATCTAATTATATTTGTCTTTTTTTTTTTCCTGTCAGATTTATCCATTACATAAGTGGGCCCTAGTTGTGACAAAAATGAATCCTAATGGTGGCTTCTGGTATCTAGATTTTTAGTTACATTTAAATTCAAAGGAGTCATTTTCATTTTAAAGTTTGAAAATACCATCCAATAAACCTAGCCAATTAGCTTGAATCACTTGGAGATACAGCTGTCAGTTGAAGATTTGAGAGTGTAGCTCCAGACACCTGGATCAAGCTACTTGTTTTCCTAAAATTTCTTTAGTAACATTATATATGGAATTTAATATGTTTTTGTCTCATATGCGTCCTAGCTTTAGTGCTGGTGGTGTTTCATTTTGTCCTTTCTCACTAAGTTACACTGTCTAGAGAAACCTGTAGGCAACAACATTAATGAATATGAAAAGTCAGGAAAACACCTTCTTGTAAGAATTCTTGTATAAATGAAAATAAATAATGCTGGGTGTATCTAGTCAGTCAGAGAAGATGTCTAACTTGCAGAGAAAATATATTCAGAAGTAATAGTCTTGCAAGCTATAATCAGAGATGGAGTACACAAGTTAGAGGAAACAGCTTATTATAAGGAAGTAATAATTCTAGTATCAAAGATAAATGCTTCCTCTTACTATTATTTTGCTAGGGGAAAGCGCTATTCTCGATTTGCTCTCATCATGCACAAATAGTGGAGCTGTGGTATGGGACAAGCATGTGAGTGTTCCTGGTAATCTTGAAACAAATGTTTCGTTTAGTCACCTCCATTCTTAACGCTCATCACAAACTAAACTAGATTTTTTTTCCTACTTAAATTTGGATAATTTGTATTTTCTTCATAACCCCAGCTTATTTTCTGTCTGAATTTCTTGTAGGTATCATTGAGTTCTGAATATCAATCTTGAAATCTTGTTCCTTGTTGACTTCATATCAGAGTTCCTCTAGAATCTTTGTCAGCCTGTGGGGAGTAGCTGATAATATATTGGAAAACTCTCTTTCTGGTTGCATTTGCAGTTTAGCAGAGTCCTTGACTTGAGTTGGATGATTGCTGTTGCTGGGAGCACAGTGTGAACATGATTTTCAAAAGTTGATGAGAACAGTGTGAATTCTAGTGGCAGGA
Organism: Tyto alba; assembly: GCF_018691265.1. NCBI lineage: Eukaryota > Metazoa > Chordata > Aves > Strigiformes > Tytonidae > Tyto > Tyto alba. The sequence goes on along the minus strand of NW_024881316.1, from coordinate 33,726,402 downwards.
GATGCAAAGAAAAGATGTACAGGGGAAACTGAGATCGTATTAAAGCAATGATTTTTAACCATAGACAACTTAAAAGGGGTCCATCACAAGAAATTAATGACAACAAGCATGTTGTTAATGGGCTTTTCACTGTACAAAGGTCCATGATTCCACTGGAAAATACTTTGAGATATAGTGATGGAGGAGAAGATAATGTTGAAAATAATTATACGGAGTGATTAATGGGACTCTGAGCCTTTAATCACATCAGCTTGGTTATATTATTCACCAATTATTTTATTTTCACCCACTCATTTTTTACCAGTATGTCCAAGGAGAAGTAATGAAAATAAACAGCTGAAAGAAATGTGTAGGTGTGTTGGAAGAGCTTGGTAAACTTCAAGACTCTAGTTGTAGCTGGGTTGGGTTTATGGTAAAGGCAAGTCTTCTGGACTTGATCTTTTCCTGGCAGCCTGTACGTTGTGTGCAGCTGGTTTTAGTGTTGCACTTGAAGGTCCTGGAGAGAACTGGATGTAATGATGGAGACAGCTCACTCATGCTGCATATGGAAAAGTCTGTCTAGCTAAATGGATATGCTTAATTCCAAATTGAGCACTAGTATGGAGTCCTGTAAATAAATAACAACTGCCCCTATAACTGTTACAACCCTGTGCACTTACTGTGGGCTTTCTTTTTAACCAGGAAAATTCTATGCAAGTTGCATAGGATTAATTTAAGCTTGACTGTATAATACAGACTTTTCAGAAGGCTTCATGGATTGCTAATTTACACCCTGAGTAAATGTGGAGTATGCCTTTGGTACTTGTAGCTTGATTTACATTTTGAACCTAAGCCCTTGATAGTTCTTGCCTTCTTACAGTTTCTTATTACTCAAATGAGCAATGCCAAAAATGGGTAATTGGTATGTTAAGATTTGCTTTGTATTTCTTAATGATTATCTTTGTCATCACACATGTATTTTCTCAAGGCAGAAATGTTTTTACAAGATTTGGAGACTACTTGTGTCCAATTAATTCTTTATGGCAAGATTTAGATTTATTTATGCAATGCTTTAGGCTAATGACATTTAAGGGAGAAAAGGAATTTTTTGTACTTAAGAACCTATATTCTGGAGTACATTTTTTTCATCAAATTTAAAACTAGTGTGTTTCGGAGAAGGAAAGGTGCATTGCAGTTATTCTAGAAGCAGGGGGCTTGTCTACAGCAGCAGTTTAGAAGGGCTATAAAATGGAGGATTGTACTTGCACAAGAAATTTCTAAGACAGGATGGCAAGTAGAGAAACTTTCCAAATTATAAGATACTAAAAGTTAAGCAGGGAGGAGAGATATTGTCACTGCTTAACTCTGTATCTTGCAATGAGTTCATATGGTGTTCTCCCTTTTTTGCTTTTAGAACCGACTCATTCCCACAAAGCCTCACTCATTTTACTGCACTTCTGTATGAGATCTGGGATCTTTCTGGTAAAGACCCGTATCAAATCTAACCTCACTAATCTGTATGCACTTTGGCAGCCTGTTTTTAATTCTGGCACTTAATGAATCTTAAACAAAGAGTCTCTTCAAATGTTTATATTCATAACCCATTGAAGTGCTGGAGCTCACAATGTATTTATTTTTAAATCTCCAAGAGATTCAGCCAGCAAAATTAGAGAACATTATACTTGATATCTGATATTTAAAAGGAAAAAAAAAATTCTCACAGCTTCTTCCAACTTTGTTCTTACTTCTTTTCTCTAATTTAAACTAAATAATACATGAAACTTTAAAGGAAAAGTAATTTTTTTTTTTAATGCCTATCTACTAAACAGGAAATCTAATTCCTCCAAATTATCTCTTCTATATTATGATGTTGCACTTTGTCCATAAAAATGTGTGGCTAAATACAGGTAATAAACCAGAACCATAACTCTTCTGTCGGCTGCTGCTTGGTTCCCAGGGGCTTACCTCACATGCTTTCTGACCACAAAGAAATAAACTCTTTGTTCCTTTGTGTACCCTTCTCCTATCCCTTATGCTTTGGGTTTCATCTCTGTAGTTGCTAAATTTCAAATGTGCTTTTCCTGGAATGCTACTTGCTTTTTTTCTAATTATTATTTCTTCTAATGCATCTGGCACTCTCCATTTTTAAAAGCCGTAGAGTAGACGTTGCTGCTGATCTGGTAAGGCACTGCATTTACTGTGAGAACTGAAAGTAGATAAAGAGTATAGTGAATATGCAAATCCAACTTGAAGGATAGATAGGATTTTTTTTTTTTTTAACCTCTGCCTTTAAGTTTGAAAAGCTAGTCTTACACCACTGTTTTAGGTCTCATTTACTTTGTTCCAACAGCAGGCTATATAGAACAATGGCTGGATTATTTTATGCTGGTTTTTCTCATATTGCTGTTGTACCATAACAAAGTTGTAAGATTTCCAAATAAGCTGTTAGAGCCTATTTTCCCCTGCAAAATAATGAAAGTATAGTCTCTGTCCAGTGTGGCCCCTCAGAGGAGAGATATTTCAGTGAATAGATGAAACACATGGAAAATGGGAAGGAGATGAGAAAAAAGAAACAAAGGTGATGTTGGATAAACTTTTGCACAAACGCTGTGTTAGTTGCCATGGTCTTAATTATATATTGCTACCTGCCTCATCAGGTTGTGGTACTACATCATACACGTGGGAGTTTTTTCAGACGACTGTTTTCTTTATTTTCTAATTTAAAAAACAGCAGCAACAACAACAAAACAAAAAAACCACTAAACCCCCAACTTGTTGGTTCGCAGATAATGAGCAGTCCCATCCAAGCTGCAGTACCTGCTATTATGTTAGTAGTAATGGGTTTGTTAGCTGCTCTTGAACAACGTAATAGTGTCAGAAGTATTGAAGAACATTTCCTGATTTAGTTGATATAAACATCTCTTCTTTATTTTCATTTAACTGGATTCTTTGACTTTTACTTTTCTCAAAGGCAAATAATTCATGTATTCAGCAGAAAGAAGCTACGTCTTTTTAAAGGCTTGTAGACAACCTTAATATTGGTCTGCCTTGGTTTAAAGGCTGGAAATGTGGATGTACTGAAGCATCGAATGATTTATGTGTTTCTGTACATCTGATATGATACTTTAGATTTATTTTAAATAAACAGCTACAAAACAAGAACAGGATTACCAGGCTGAATTGCTGATTGTCACAATATGACCCCATAGTAAAAGGGAACATACTGCGTTTAGGCCAACTTACTTTTGTGATTAAGTGGGATTTTTTGTTGTAGTGAGAGGCGATCAGTTAAGAATGTTGTTGTGTTTATGAAAATAAAGGTCTCAGAAACGATCAGTGTACTTTTCTGATTTCAGATAGGTCCTGTCTTTTAAAAGGTTATTATGTGTTTTAAAAAGTGTATTTGGATGGTTGCTGTTGTGAAAGTATAAGCAAGAGAAAATTGAACAACTCTTGAGACAGAAATGTCTGCTTAAGGATTTTTGGTAGGTCATCATGACCCAGTTCCACTTTCTAAATGCTGGTATTACAGCAAAAAAGTTGCAGCTGTTTAACCAAGAAGGTTGTTTTCTAATTTGTCTGTTAATTATGTTGGTGAAACTGCCATGATGTGGTGGTGTGTAGATGTGATTGGTTGTTTATTTTGGTAACATGATGCTTTATTCTTATGTCTAGGAGTTTCTTTTAGTACTCTCTCCTATTGCCTCTTGATCTACATTATGTATATCTATATATATATTTTTTTTTTTTATAAGTGTTCCCTCTTGTGTTAGTGATGGCATGGTTGTCATTGTTTCAGTATCAGTTACCAAATCACTTTGATTATAGTACATGTCATTAGTGTTTAAAGGGATTGTATTGTATTTCACTCCTCCTAAGTCTTCCTGTGTTGTTCTGGGCCTGTGTTTGCTTGCATGGCTCTCTGCATATCAAGACTTCTAATTTTCCTTGGGTTTTGTAGTTTCTTTGCGATTTTACTCAGCTGGCATATGTGTCTGTTTGCTTTTGTTCCTACCAATGTGCTAGTAATAACTAAAACCATTATTGTCTGCCTGTCTTCGTCAGGTCTTAAAATATTTTAATGACAAGATGCATTCAGGCTCAGCTGGTGATCCATATCAGAACCTCAAATTAAAATTTACTGTAATTACAACAGAGCCTGTGATATGTTCTCTATGTTTAAGTATTATTAATGTAATAAAATCTTATATCTAAGCATTATTAATGAGTAACTGATTATCCAGATTTCATGCAAATGCAAAGGTGGATATTTTCAAGCAATTTAACCTCAAAGCTGGGGTAGTGCTGTGATAGATTGTAAATATAGTATTACCATAGTGAGAGCATGGTAGTAGTCATAATATGCCTTAATAAAGCCTATATGGCAGGATATTGGTGTGTACCTGAAGATGTTGATTTTGTTACCATTAGCATGTGGTCTCCTGAGGAGGAATTAAAAGATGCAACTTCCTCATGATCTAGACAACTGGGGATAAATTATTTCACCTCTCTAACATGTTCAATAAAACCCATTTTCTCTAATCCTCACTGTGTGATTTGGTAGCAACTAAAAGCTGCAGCCATTGCAGTAGTCTCCTACCTTAAGACAGGAGAAAACAGTTCTCATAATCCCCAGAGAAAGGTGACAAAAGGCGACACGAGTTCCATAGCAGCAGTGTGCTGCTGAAGTGGGGTTTCTTCATCTCCAATGTGTAGTAGGTAGGGAACAATTATGATTTACGAGGCCTCTGTTCCCATGGGCAGATACACTGTCTGGGAACTATTGAATGTATATATAATAATTCATCTGATATTAGGTAAGCATCAGTGTGAGGGCACCTTTTCCATATGTATTTTCTATATTCTAAAATATGTAAACAACAGCTTCCTGAAAGCTTCAAAGAATATGACAGAAGCAGAGGTCGGTGCTATCCTTGTTCTTGTGTGCTGTGCAAATATAAGTAGGCCTTCAAGGCAGTGAGAAGACATTTTAAAAAATTAAAATAAAAAAATACAGGGAAAGCCACTGAACTGACCTCAAAGAAATTGCTGGCTGTGGGGGTAAATCTTAGTGAGATAGAGAAGTGAAAAATTAATGGATGCTTACTTGTATGCTGACTTGTATGCTGTATGTTTGAGACAGCAAGTGTATTGCTCACCAGGTTTTTTAGGCCTTACATGACTTCTTATGTATGTATATAACTTGAACCCATTTTAAATATGCCAATTCTTTCTTCCTCACCTCTCCAAAAGTAGAGGTCATATTTCAGTGGTTAGATTCTTCTATTTCACATTTGAGGTTTTTTTTTTTCTTTTCATACCACAAAAATTATGTGAAATCTTTCATTTGATTAATTACCTTTATATGGTGGTTAGTCTGGCTTTATGCAAGTTAATTTGGACACACTTGGTGACTGCATCCTCCTTCTGACTTAAAGGTAAAATACTTATAGGGGATATAACAGTGGAGAAGGCTTCTGCTCTGGTCAGTTTATGTTGTAGACGCTGTGAGAGGCTGAAGGCTCTGTATGGGCTACTTCTCTAGTCATGTTGTGTGATTTACAGCTATGTATAGGAGACTTTGTGTTATATTTTTATTTAAGTTTGTGTTAAATTCAAAGATTCAATACCTGAGAACTGTAATCTTTAACCTTTAAGGCCATAAGAACCTTTCAAAATGCTTTTCCCACGTTTTTTATTCAGTACAGTTATCAGTGTAGAAATCTTTTCTGTAGGACCAGGGAGGAGATGTGAAAACTTAATAGTGAGGAAGGAAAAGTCCCTGCATGAAGTTAGGTCCTTAAGTTTCTTGCCTTGAGTGAGTATTAACGGGGCTGACTTTCCACTGTGAAAGATCGGGACCAAGGAAGGTATTTTTCCAGGTTATATTGAAAAAGGGGTGATGGCAAGTTGCTAACCCTTCTGTATTCTCAGTTTTGTTGAAGACTAAAAGTGCAGTTTTGAAGTTGTAAGTCTATAGCTCACAGTTCCTGTAGTCATGCAAAGACAACAGAGCTGTCTTCTCTTTAGATAACAAGTATTTCCATGAGTGGTAGAATTAAATGAAGTTTGACTTCCCTTCCTGCCCCTCAATCTTTTTTGTCTTAAGCCTGACTGATTTGGATATCTAAAAAAAAATTGTCTGCAGTTAAAATTTTTCTTATGCTTGGATCAAATAAAAGGACTCCTCTCTGTGGATTTACAGGCATCAGGGGTGGGGTTGAAGACAACCTTTCTGTGAGTGGAGGAGGATCTTCTATAGAATCACTTATTTTCATAAAGCACGTTGGAGTTTCACATCTGTATTACCTCTACTCTTTCATCAGACTTGGTTAGAAATTGGCTGTTGGGTTTAGGCACTGCTAGGTAGGAAGATAATTGAAGTGGGATTCCATGAACTTCACTTCCTTTAGGAAGCTATGCTTGTAAAAATATTTTTTTCAGTGCTTACAATGGCAAAGAAAACTTGCAAATGTGAATAGCTTAGGATAGATGCATGTGCTAATGTCTGAACCAGTGGAGAGGCTGCAGAAGTAGCTGAAGCAGTCATTTTGGCAAGCAGCACTTGCTGGTATAAACAAGGACTGTCTGAAGGAAGAAGCTCAGCTGCTTCTGTGCCCCTGAATTAGTGTATTTTATAATAATCTGAAGAGTTGAAGGTCATGTTTTTTACTTTTCTGTTTTATGGCAGTGCAAATTTTGAAGCCTATTCTTCAGGGGTAGGCCACTAGCATTTCGGAAAGTGCTGCGTATGGCAAGAAGGTAGATTCAGTCTTGATGCTGAACTTGGACTTGGCCTGCCCCCTTCTGCTAGCTGGGGTTAGGGTGTCTCTTTAGTGCTCATGAAAGACTTGAACACCCTTTACTGTTGTGCCTGCTTCACTGGACCTTGTTTACAATCTTTGCTTGCAGCATGAAGGTGCTCTTGAGGTCTTTCTGAAGTTTTGAATTGCTTAAATATATCTTGGACTGTGTTCATACTGTACCTCAAAAGTGTGAGGAATAGCATAATGTCCCTGGGTTACTGCAATGTTGAAAGGGATTTGGGGCTTGTCCAGTTTCCAGGACTGCAAACTGAAATCTTAACCATTGTAGGGGAGTTATATTTTCCAACACTTATTGCAAGCCTTTTTAATGCTTTCCTTAAATCCGTGTGATTTCAGGTTTAGGCACTGTTGGATGTAACTGAGGATGTGAGAGTTTGCAATTTTGTCAACAGTGAGAATTGTTTGATCCAACTCCAGCAAAAATGTTATGTGACATAATACTTCTGAAATTACTTGAGGACTTAAATTACATTGCAGTGTGAGGCTTGCTCTACTGAGTATAGAAACCGCTAATTAATGTGTGTGGGTTTAGCTTTTCTTTATTTTTCCTTTTTCCTGTCCTCTTCCCTAGGAATGTTTCGGAAAAATGAAGATTTGACTCCATCACAGAGGTGCTTGGCTGTAAGGTAGGCTTTCAGACATCTCTGAGAGTCTAGTTTTGGGGGTGGGGAGAAGCTGGTGTTTTGTGTGCTATATTAATTCTCTATGGAATTGATACAGTGCACATTCAAGATAGAGAATTTACCAACCCATGTAAAACATGCTTTTTATATTTTTAGCTTCTTAATTCATACATTTATTCTTCTGAAAAATATCACAAGAAGTAGGTTTAATACTTAAGGAAAACATTCTAAGTTCTGTGCAGTCTATGCAAATTACTGCTGTATCAGACAGGAGGAGACTAGTGAACGTTTAGTACACGTGTAAACTAGCTGGTGAAGGAACATGCTTGTTTAATTCTGGTTTTCAGTATTTAACTTACCTGTTCTCCTGTCTTTATTCAGGAGACTTGAAAATACTATGTTGTCCTGGGCAAAACAGTCTTGACCTGAGGCATTTTCCTTAATTGAAATTATTGCCAGTTAACACAAACCTTTGTGTACTGGTTCAGTTATTGAGCAAAAAAAGAAAACATAACCAGTTGAACAGACACTTAGGGAAACACCCTTCCTTCTCCTCCCCCAGGTTCAACTTCAGTCAAACACTTCTAACTGGGTAAGGAACGAGACACCAGAGTTCAGGAGATGTGTCTGAAAATGCCCAGTATGAATTGGAAAGAAATGCTGTGTGTAGAATGTTTTAAGCTGTGATTACAAAAGACACACAAACTGCTTTTCTACATATGATTTTTACTGCAGTTAAACAATAACATGTAGTATGACTTTTCCTACTGTGGAAATTATGTAGAGCTACACATTCCATCTCACAAGTTGCTTGTCTTTGAATTACAGACGCATGCCAAGTCTACTGGAGTATTTAAGTTACAACTGTAATTTCATGGGTATCCTGGCAGGCCCGTTATGCTCTTACAAAGACTATATTACTTTCATTGAAGGCAGATCATACCAACTGCAACAGTCTGAAGCAAATGGGAAGGAAGATACAAAATATGAACAAACGGATCCTTCTCCAAATGTAAGATGTGTGACTCTTGCAGTGCTGGTGCTTATGTAATCATTGCATGAAAAGCTTGGTTTGCACTGTTCATTTACAGGCATAACTTCTGAGCTGTATCTGGAGTTCATTCATCAACAGTCTAGTTCTCTGTGCAAAACTTAAATACTTATTTTTTTAAGGCAGGTTTTCTCCATGGTTTTAAGTCTGGATCTTGTGGATAAAAGCAGATTAAATTAGAGCTTCCTAACAAGCTTATATAGTAGAAAGTCATCTTCAAATTAAAATGGTTTGTGCATGTTTCCTTCAAGGCATATGGCATCCTTAAATAAAGTCCTGGTAAGGACAAAGTGCACATTTTGCCCTTTGAAAGCTGATGGGACTTAAGTTCGAGCAGGGTTTCATGAACGTTCTCAAATTCTACTGTTCTGTTTTCTAATGTCTTCTTGCAGCAAGTAGGAAATACTTGTATGTAACAAGTCAAAAAACATTCATAGAAATAGTTTGATCTTTCATTCACGTAGAGATGTATTAAAGATCGAGTTTGATCTGAAGGTGTAGTAAAAGATGTACTAGGCATAACACTATGGCTAGTAATCCTTACAACATACTTCTTTTTTCTCTTTGTTCTGTTGTTGGAAAAGAGACCAAATATATACAGAAGAAAGTCCAGTTGATCATACCTTACAAGAGATATTGTGTGGCCTGAATTAAAATCAAAAGCTCCCAAAGCTTGTTACTTTTTAAATTTAATCCAATTAGTTTAATTCTGAAGGTACTGAATATTATCTTTTCACTCTTTTCATATTCTCTTAAATAGGAGTGTTTCAGACTTCTAAATTTATGTGTGCCTAAGATAATTATTACTACACATAAAAAGCAGAATTATCACAGACTTGACTGGAACATTTCACATAAATGGCTTTTGCTAATTCCAGTGCCTATTACCTGTTTTCTGTTTACCTTGTGGACCACCAACTGTTGCTGGAGCACACAAAAGCATTCCCACATGTAGCTGCTTGTCTTGTCCTACTATCTAGAGGTTACCATCCCCACAGCTGGGCTATCAGGGAGTGCTTCCCAATCAGTTGTGCCATCTCCAACCACTTTCATCCTTTGAATGTGGATGAGGACTCTCTGCACATTCCGTTCTACCTATCTTGTATGGGTGTAGTAACTTGCACCACAGGAATGTAAACTAGCGGCTGGAGGATGATAGCATTTTAAACTGCTCCATGTGTTAGCAAAGCACCTAAGGTCATAGAAGCATGCTGTGGAGCAAGCAGTTGGGAAGGGCAAAAGACACAGGAGAGAATTCCTTGCATAGGTTGGCACCTCATAGTCTATAGTTCGCCCTGGTGTGCTATATTGGCAAAGCTGCAGACACTTTTTTTTTCTTTTTTAACATTGTTTTGGCTCAGTAAAGGCATCACATCTTATGTGCTAAATTCATATTTCTGCAGAAAAAATATGTAGTAAAATTATTTCAAATAAATAGAACTAACCAAATCTGTCCATATCAGTGTTTCTGGACATGCATCTACTGATTGCCTGGTAGGCCTTCTTAGCTTTTTACTGCATAATCATGCTAGTAATCTGAACAAAGTCAGTAGAAATAAATGTAAACCTATGATGGATTCTTCTTTCAGGTAAGCAGTTTTCCTTAAAATGGATTGCTCTTAAGATGCTTGAAATTTTTTGCAATTTGTGCTGCATTAGCTTTTGACATAAAAATAAAGACAAGCTGTCTATGCTGTTGATTACTTCATCTCCCAACTGGTGTTAGAGAAATCTGGCTGCATTTTATAACACCAGTGAGTATTTTGTGCTTTTGGAGAAAAATGGATGATATCATTTTACTGCATTTGCTGCATCAATTAAAATATTCATTGTCTTGTTCTAGAAGAATGTTTAAATACCATTAACTTCATATTAATACTCTAAATTTTTTCCTTGATTCTCATTATTTCAAGAAGAGTAAATTGTTAGGTAACTCAAAAAAATGAAATTTAATGGGAATCAGCAAATGTTAATGTAGTAAATGGAAAAAAAAAAAATCCTTCAACTGAGATACAGGGTTTCATTTCTTGTTAAATATAATTACATAACCGAAGTAGTTCATGCCAGCCTCCTTCTCTATACTGTGTATTGACTGCATGATGTTAACTTGGTTTAGTATTTTTGCTGTGTTCATTGCATGTCAAATGAATCAAGTCAACATATTAAAACTTATTTCTTACATCCCTCCTATTGTGCCTTTTTGCAAGCTATCAATTGTTGGTGCTCAAAGTGGTCTCAACTCTCAGAAATTAATATCTGTCTTTGTAAGTTTCTTTTTATTATGGCTACCCTTAAAATACAAGATTTCTGTCAGCAGATATCTACTTTCTTGCTTATGCAGACTCTTCCTACAGGTTATAAAGTTCTTGCTTAATTACCTGTAATTTTTACCTGAGGTGCTAACCTCTCCAAAATAATATGCTTTAATATAATAATGATCTTATTGATTTTTTTTATTAACCAAGAAGTTCGTTCAAATAAAAGTTCTAAAGATACTTTTCCACTTTTTTGTATATATTTTTATATATTATACATGTTTATACTAATGTGTTTATAAAATTCCTGCACTCACTGAGTGTTTTACCTTTATTGTTTCAGTTAGAAAGCTCTTCCTGAACTCCTTTCTCTGATTAGGTGTCTAGCTTTCAACCTAATTATGTTCCTCTCTAATCTGTGCATGTTTGGTTTTGTCCTCTGTCCTGGTTGGGGCTGGCCTAGAGTTCCCGTTGGTCTGGCAGCGGGAGGAGCTGCAGCCCCCTGAGACCCCAGGGGCTCCCCAGGTCCCAGTGCCCTCACCTGTGTGCGGGGGCGGGGGGAGCACAGCTGGAGGGCTGGGCCCCGATTGGCCGATAGTCCGTGTCATGTGACCTTGTGCTCACTATATAAAGGCAGGAGTGGGCTGGGAGGGGCTGCTGCTTCTGGGGGTGTGGCTGTGGGGCCTTGGTGTTTGGGATCGCCGGCCGGGAGCAGGTGGGTGTTGGTTGGTGAGCAGCTGTATGGTACATTACCCGTTGATACTGCTGTCAGTGTGTTATTCTGTTACTGTTATTAAACTGTTTTTATCTCAACCTGCCAGTCTCCCTTTGCCCCTCTGATTCCCTCCCCATTCCCAAGTGGGGGGAGGGTGGGTGAGCGACTGTGTGGCATTTAGCTGCTGAGTAGGCTCAAACGACAACATCCTGGCACTGTCTTTTAGCTTAAGTACCTTTTACCCTTCCCACTGTCGACCATATTTGATATTTTTATACAGGTATGTCCAGTTTTTATTCAAAACTAAATGTGCCAGGCCTTTCTACATTTTTGTTGTAAAATAAATTGTATATTCTACTTAATATGAGGTCAAAGTTATCCTGAAACTTATGGTCTTTTAATTCCTTAACAGAACAGTTATTTTCATATGTTGAAAACTTTAAAGAGTGAATGCAATTGAACTCCAACTAAAATTAGTTACTTCATCCTTGTAAAAACTGACCAGCCCTCCTGTGAACATGCATCCAGTGATTACCCACTTACGCGTAGGCAAAGAAGCTTCTATCAGTAACCTGGTTAATTAAGCAATAGGATATGAAATAATGCTTTGCCAAATAAGTTTCTATAGGTAATGGAAGTATAGATTATTTTGGTGTCAGGTAAGGACTTTTATTCTGTTTAAACGTGCTCAAAACTTGAGTGCTATAAACAGGTCTCATACTATGGTTTATACTTTGGTTGGCCTAAACAGATGACTGAACTCTTGACGAATATGGTAGGTCCTGGCTGTGGGTTCTGGGTCCTTTGCTTATCCTAGCAGTGCTAACATGCATTGCACTGCATTGTGGCCTGATTCAAATCATCTGATCCAGCCTAAAATTTACTTGTTAAAAAACCCAACCAAACAACACTTCCCCCAACCACCCCCCCGCCCCCCCTCCCCCAAAAAAAAGCCAGAAGTCTAGATTTCACCTGATTTATTTCTTTCATCTGACTCACTAGAAGGAAAAACAGCAAAAACTTGCAGCCAAGATGAGGAGGCAAGGAGACAGGGCAGGACTGTTTCTTTGCGTTGCAGCTCGTATTTCGATTGTTCTTCAGAAACTCTGCTTAAACCAGTCCTGAAACTGCAGCTCCCAGTCTTTGCAGAGGCAGGAGATTATCTCTGTCACTGTTTGCCAGGGACACTAATATCCCTCATACTGATCCCTGTAAGTGGTATCAGCATGCTTGATTGGGGTTCTGAGATTTATAAAGTCATGCTGTTTCTGGATGTAGTTATGCCTATTGTAGAAATACATAATTTAAATACCTAATAAATAAATTAAAACATCTTCGTCCTACAGTATTTTTTTGTACAAGTACAAATTGAAAACTGCAGAGTTTATTTTTTAAAAGTGCAATTTAAAAATCAGGCCTTTAAACAGAGATAACATTACTTCTAAGCTGCTAAAAATATTTGGAGACTTTGTAAAGATCTTCAAATGGAAAACACTTATTTTATATGTTTATGCTTATATTTTAAGTTGTATGTTTATGTTACCAGCCTATAAATACTATTTCTCATGCTAAACTGAACATTACTTAATTATGGCTTAGACTTTGAAGTTAAATTCTTGCAACTGTCTTCAGAATTTTGTGGTGATGCCTTTTGTTATTTACAAATATCTAACTTCTGCTTGTATCAGATACTGCATACCAAAAATAAAGATTCATCAGTGTTAATAATAATTCAACAGTGTTATTAACATTCATTTCTATTTATATTCCTGACACAGTTTAAGCCAACTGAACTTTTCCTCTGCTCTGGCAAATAGAGAGGGATTAATAGTGGCTAGAAAAACAAAGGAACACTTTTAGAAAGTTAATACCCTTTACTATGAACTCTTGTAATAGAGTAAAATATTAAAATGAAGTTTATTAGAAAGTAAGTAGAAACGAAAAACTAAACACGAGCTTTAGCTGTTAATACGTAGTTGCCTCCTGAAATATCTAGCTGGTTTGTTTAATTAGCTGGGATTTCTGATCCTCTCTAAAATATCTTCTGAGATGAGCCACATGAATTACATGCAATATCTAAAAGTACCCTTAGAGTTTTACAGCTTTTCCAAGTCTAATTTTTTATCAGGCTGTACCACCTCTTACATCTGTGTGCGTGGGTGAATCTTTGATACTGTGTATCTTGCAGAAACCTGTGTTTTCACTTGAGCACTTAAGACTCCATTTTGTATCATGGAACATAATTACTCTTTATTCTGGAACTAGGTATGTGAAGCTGCACTCTAATTGAAGCAGGATGTTGTCTTGGTCAGTTATACTGGAAGCAGGATGGATAGAAAAGGATTCTGGTTATCTTTTTGTTCTGATGCTTCAAAGAAAAATAGCTAAGTTGATTTGTTTTCTTGACAAGTTTAGTGTCTAGAATTGTAGATTAAAACTGTAATGTTTAAGTATAGATACTGAGATTACTTACAGTCAAAACTTGAAAATCACGTTAAAATGAACTAGTTCGCAGACTTCTCTGTAGGTGATTGATTAGTATGTTACTTTAGGAATTTACACAGAATGTGATATCTGCCCTTGGGATGTGGATCAGACTAGTGACTTAAAGCAGTTAACATTGTGCATTATTGACCTGTGTGTTTTATAAAAGAACTTTAGAAATGTTTTCCTAAAAATACATACTCTTTTTAGTGTGGTGGTTATAGCAAAACTGAATTTTGAGAAAATCTGAGTCAGCGTCTTACCTGAGCAATGTATTTTTGCATGTCTGTGATTACATTTTGTGACCCCTTATAGCTTGATCACTCAGGTTCGTACAACAGGTCTATATGGAACCAAGGTGTTTTGGCTGAAAATTCATAAGTTATTTCAGTGTTTTAGTTGGTTTAGAATTTAGATATTGTAATAATCTAACAGAAATGATTGATATATTGAGTTGGGCAGCAACTGAACACCTGCTTTATACCAAAGGTAACTGAAAATGAACTGAAGTTTTGCCATGCTTTTGGAATCTCTGCAGTAATTGTACTCCTCTTGTCCTAGGTTATGTGCTGTGTGTTATGAAGTCTTAATAACTTGCTTCAGTAATTTGACAATGAATTAAGAAAAAATCTGGAGTTTCAAAAGGTGTGCCCATTATTGGAAGCGTTTTTAGAGGCTCACTGTAGTTGGATTGGAATTGCTGTGTTTGCCAGAAGTGGCGCTCACAGTTTAAGATAACAATATTCCTTGAGCCTCTATAAGATGTTACCAGCTATTTTAAAGTTGGTAGTATATGCTAGTCAAAAATTGATATATAGATACATCTGTTTAGGGAAGGAAGATTGTAAATTGCCTTTGTTTGCAGAAGATTTACAAAAAATAATGCTTACAAGGTTTCCCATCTTAAACTTTTCAGATAGCTGTGGCACAGAAACTCTTAATCTGTGGACTGTCCTTACTCTTCCACATGACTATTACAAAAACTTTGCCTGTGGAGTACAACATTGATGATAATTTCAGAGCTACAGCATCGTGGCCTATAAGGTTTTTCTACCTATACGTGTCTCTTATGGCTGCCAGACCCAAGTATTATTTTGCATGGACTTTAGGTAAGTATATATATTAAAAAAATAAAAGAAAGAGTATGTATTGAGTTTCATTTGAGACGCTGCACACTAAGCATGTATTAAAAAGTGACAGTGCCCTCTTGAGGCCTTACAAAAACATTATTACATTTAAGTATTATGATGTATTGTCAGAGTATATTGAATGGTGTTTCTCTTTTTGAGAAACAAAACTTAACATAAGTCTAAGCACAGTGTTGTAACAGTGTTGCAAATGAGATCATGGTCTCCTGACCAAACTGGAGTGAAATGTAAGGCTTTTTGGAGGGAGATAGTTTTTTAATGAGCAATGATGACTTTTGTTTTTTAAATACAGTAGTAAATCTAGTCTAATGTACAATCCCTGATTATTTTTTTTTTTATATACCTTGATTTTGGCATATCTGAAAAGTTATTCTAAGCCTCTTTCTGTGGTTAGTTATCAGTAATTTTCTTGATGATACTCAAGCATGAAGGAAAAATTAATATATTGAAAATCAGATATAGTGTTGTTAATAGTAAATGGCATTCTTCACAGTAGTATTTTCAGGATTTGATGGCTGACACTTCAGTTTTAGTCTTTGGTTACAAAAAGTTCTAATGGCCAACAGGATGATAACTCCCTTAGTCACTGATTTAAGACACTGAATAGATGGTATAGTTTAAATAATATCTTGCTTTTCACTTTGCATTATTTGAAAAAAGAAAAAAAAAATTTAACACATACAACAGCAAAATGCTGTATTTATATAAGCTGACATCTTGGAAGTGGCTCACAAAACAGATTTCATCAGCTTCCTCCTCCTCTTCAGTTTTACATATTTGTTTCATAAGTCTTTTGAGAGGGAATCTGTGGGAAACAATGCAATAAAGAAAGCTTCAGTGTAGCAGAGCAGCATGACTCATTTACAGCTGCTGGATTCATTCCTGATCAATGAATGAAGTGCTTTCAACTTGTCTGGATGTAGTAATTCTGGGGCTGCTTGTGGAATGAAATATTTTTGAATATTGTGCTCTTATGCACCAGTATCATCATCTGTAAAGAGTAGGAGTCATCTGAAAAATTAATAAACTTCATTGTTATTTTTTCCTGTAATACTTCAGATAGATTTTTCCTTGTGTACTTGTTAGCAGTGTAGAGCTAGCATTCCTTTGGTAAAATACTGAAGAAAAACTGTATCAGCTCTGTACTTTTAGTTTGCTAAATATCTTTTTTTTTTTTACCTTCTTCCTTCCATTTTACCTCATCTAAACTTCTAATGGTATGAGTAGAATGTGAGGGGGCCTTAACAGTTTTAATGGATATTATGCTTTTGAGTTGTACATTACTATTACTAGCACTTTAGAAAAAGAATCTGTTAGTAGAGCGAATCACTTAAAATGAATGCTTACTAAAATGCTAGGTAATGAGTACTTACTCTAGCTGTAGTCTTTGTACTCTAGCTAGAAAGAGATTATGGAATTCACGTCTTCAGCTCTTTCTAATTGAGGTTAAAACCATTGTCTAGTGTTTGAAGTTGACATCAGTGATATCAGATATATAGCAGCAAATTTTGTTGCTTTCAAAGATGTGTTTTAATATTTTTTTTTTATGAGCAAATTAAAATATTATAAATGACCCTATATTAAATCAAATGTCACAGAGCCCTTTTCCAGACTGGTAGACAATTGGCGAAACTGAACTTCAGGAAAGTAACTGTTTGAGTCGTTTGTTTTTTTTTTTTTTTTTTACTTTCCAACATGCTGGATGAATACCTTGAAAAAGTTTTTGAGAAGAAAGCAAAATGCAAAAGATAGGAATTTCACTGATATCTCATTATTGTATAAATTCTTTTTAATATGGTAATACAAACTGAGCAATTTCCCTTGCCTTGATAGTTGTAATTTAAAAGGTGACAATCTAATTACAGTGCTTCAGATGAATTCTGAGCTAACATGCTCATGCTCTGGAACTAGAGCACTAGAACTGTATTGCTTCTGCAGAGCCTTTTGCCTACCTCGCTTCCACTTCCTCAGGACTCCTGAACTGGGAGGGGAGTTGGCATTCTTGTCCCCATGGTCAGTTATTTATCCACCCGAGTGGATAAATGGTTGGGTTCATGCCTCATGGATCTGTGTCCATGTTTGGGTGCATGCAACCAAGCGCTTGGCTCAACAGAGGCAATATTTGGGGAAAAAAAAAAAAAAAAAAAAATTCCTTGTATGTGGCTGTACTCATTTGAGAAGTACGGCGGAGGACATTTTAGTGTCTGAGCTAACAAAGCTGAGCCAAAGGCAATGGCTGAAAATGGCAAGCAGTATTCAGACTGAGATCTCGTGTATTTTCCTGAATAATCCAGCTGATAGTAGCAGCTTTTTCTCCTAGGGAAAAATATAATTTGCTTTGAACTATTTGACCTTCAGCATGCACTGTAAACACTTTGTGTTCAGAAGTGTTGCTAAGAGCAGCCTTGTACCATTAGTGGAAGTCTGACAAACTGCATTGCTTAATAAATTACTGTTTTCTTCTCTTAGGTTTCACTGCTCAGTGTGTGGTGCTGTGAATGTGCACCTGCTTGGTGTATATTGTGCAAATTTATTTTAACATTTAAGCATCGCTGTTGCTGCATAATGAAGACCTGAGACATACATCTGAGTGTTAAGCTGCTATCAATTCATTACAACCAGCCACTGTTTTATAGTCTTGATGCATCCCATTTCGTTTGTTTTTCTGTCAAATTGCTCAAGCAAGTCTAAGTAGGCGGTATGAGAGAGAGGGGACATCTGTACTGTTAAGTAGTGCTACCTTTCATTCTTCTGCTTTTGTGCAAGTTTTTGAATTGAAAGCTGGTGTGTTTCTTGAAATATTTTCTGTTCGTTTGAGTGTCTAATACAGTGGTCCTCAATATTAAAAAAAAATAAATACATGTAGCCTTTAAGATGTGATAAATATGTTGAACAAACTGCATGTTATGCAATGCACAATTCGTAATGCAGGCAGTTTATTATTAATTTGTTTCTTTTTGTCTCATTGCAGCAGATGCAATTAATAATGCAGCAGGGTTTGGTTTCAGAGGCTATGATAAAAATGGAGTTACACATTGGGATCTAATATCAAATCTGAGAATCCAGCAAATAGAGGTTTGTTTTTGGCTCTTTCAAATAAAATATGTGCCCGTGTAGGTAGTTGCTTGTAATTTCAGTAGCTTTTCCTACGCATTTTGTTCCGCGAGATAGTGAATATGTTCTAAGTCAGAAATTACGTTTTCACACTCTTAGAAAAGGATGGAAAATATTCTGTTTTGAATATGTTCTACTTGTCAGTTCATGTCCAAAATATTTCATGGTTATAAGTAGCTGAGTAAATACCTTATTCAACTCATCTCAAAGTCTGGGGTTTTTATAATGTATATGTCAGAATGTTTGAAATATTTTGTAACACTTACAATTACGGAAATAATTAGTTTGCTTTTACTTTACAGTTTTCCACAAGTTTCAAGATGTTTCTTGATAACTGGAATATCCAAACAGCTCTTTGGCTTAAAAGGTATTTAATTCTATAAGAAAAGCTTTTTTCCACTGAAGTTTCTTAGATAAATATTTCTTTGAAGGTAATCTGACATTTAAAGATTAAACCCCACTAAACATCAGTTCTTTAACAACTTCATGGGATGTTCTTGTAATACTTGAATTAAAGCCTCTGAGTTTAGGACTTTTCTCTTAGTGTAAACTATCAGATTATGATAGAAACTGTTTTTCTTCCCTGGTCATAGGGAATTTAAAACTACTAATCTGTGGAGGTGTGTCTTTTTTTTTTTTTTTTTTTTCTTCCCCTCCCCTCCACACTCTCTCACTCAGCATTCACACCAGTGCATGTTGCTGAGAGCAGCAGGCAAAATGTAAATCTTAGCCTGTGGAAGCTTTGCATTATTTCTAGCCACACAGTGATACAGGAACTTCCATACGTTCTGTGAGAACTTTCTGCTCTCCTTCCCTGATGAGTACATGGCAAATAACAAACCCTACTATGTGCTGCAAATTAATATCAATTGCAAATTAATATCCCACAGATGCACTTTTTTCCTTGTCTGCGAAACAGGTATAGTGCCCAAGGAACTACATCATTCTGCTTTTACTACTTCTTTGTGGTAACTAGAAAATAAAAAAGTGTTCTTGAGTAGTGTGCGGGTGTTGTTTCCCTTCTCCCAGTCTGTTCAGTTGATCTTTTATCAATAGGTACAAGTTTAACTGAGACTTCTATCTTGGGATCACTCAGATGATTTTATACCTTATTCTAGGATGGATGGCAACGGGATGTTTTCTCACATCAAATTTCTTTGTAGTGTATTCTCATTCTTCCATAATTTCTTCCCTGAATGTCTTTATGAGCCAATTAAAACCATAAATCGAATTTTATGCGATTATTCTAGTTGGCTCAACAGTGAATAGAATCTATTGCTAGGACAATCAGCAAGGAAGAATTGCATGCTTGCAGGTATTGAAATGTATCATTCAATAAAACAAATAAGCTATTTAGCTATTTTAAAATGCATTTTAATTCAGTTAGAGGACAGAATTTTATCAGTATTAAAACTTAACAGGAAAAGATTGTATTTCAACAAACTTTCAAATCTCCTAAATTAGATCATTCTAAATGGAAACTCCTTTTAGTGAAGTACTCCTTAGTAACATTTCTGTTAAGAATTGAAAGAAAAAAATGCAAATCAGTTGCTCAGCGTGACATTAAAAGAAGATATGGAGAAAAATTAAAGCATCTCCTTTAATAAATATTTTTAAGAACAATTGTAAAACAATCTTTGAGGATAGTTTAAATCCATATTGGTTCTGTCACTGAAATGGAGAAGGGTGGATGTTTTCTTGAAGTTTTTTTGCAAGTAGAAGATTGTTTTAGTGATGATATGAGGACCGTAAGTAGTGGTACAGAATATATATTATATTACCAATCATTTAGTTAGTTGCAATGTTACAGCAGCTTGAATAGAAGACGAGATCATGTATTGCCATCAGAATTACAGGACTTAAACCTTGATTGTGTGCAAAAACACAGCTGATGGATCTACAGGTCATAAGGAAGTTTAATAAACATTCCATGTAGATCACAAGATACAGCACTTTAAAGATATTGTTGTTACAAGCCTGCAAGTTAAAATAGATGTTTACATAGTAGCATATATCAGCAGTATATATCATGATAATGTTTCCTGACTGGGGAGGCTGTTATGTTCCCCCTCAGCCTGTTCATTCTTTTTTCCAAAGAAAACATCTAATTCCGTTTGTCTTTGGTCATGTTTGAAAAGCCTCTGTGGTTCTTCTTGCTCTCTTCTGGCATGTTTCCAACCTTCCTGTCTTCTTACAGTGGGTGTACTTCTGCTAAGACCTCCGAGGTCTTTCCCTGGCTTGTTACAGGCAGATCTAAATGATTTGATTGGATTAATTGCCTTTATTTTCTTTAGATAACACTCTTTCTAATACATCACAGTATTACCTCTGTCCTTTTTGCAGCAGCAGTCTACTGTTGATTCATGCTCAGCTGATACTTGGTGTTTCATACTGTTGATTCATATTCATACTCAGATACTTTTTCAGTAACATTACAGGAATAGGTACTGTTTTGTATCTTCCACATTTCTTTTTAGATGCTCTATACTTTGGACTTCATCTTGTTGATTTCAAAACATCATTCAAGTCTGTCAAGATTATTTTGGATTCTAGTGTTCTATCTGCTAAGAAAACAATGCCAATCTCATTCACCCCACCTCCCGTCCCAAAAAAGGAAGGGAAGACAAAGTGGAAAAATATCCTTCTTAGTCTACCACCCAGGCTAGTAATGAAAGTTTAGAACCAGACCAAAGATGGTACCTTGCTGAACAGCTGATGCATCTTCCCACTTCTAGAGCAAGTTATATATAAGATAACCTGAACCACCCATTTTGGAATCGTTTTTCTCAGCCTGTTGTGATGACCATATTTCCTTGGTTTGCTTTTAGGAATGTCAAGTGAAGCATTTCAACATGATTTATTATTGCCAAATCCATGGAGGAGTTTAAGCTTACATTTTACTTTTTGAAATTGAAGCCTGACAATTTTTTTTTCTAGTATATGTCTTATCTGACTTGCATTGATATAGCTGAAATTTGGTTAGTTAATTTAGTTAGTTTTGTTAGCTCCTGAGTGCTTTGCAGGGGAAAATTTGCTTAAATTATTTCAAACCAAATAAAGATTGAAGACATTTATCAATTTATTAATGAGACATCATTAACAATCAGTCAGTAAAATAATGCATTCAGAATTAATATCAGTACTAGAACAGATAACATTTTGTACCTGTTCAGCGTTCTGGTTTAATAAACATTTCTAAACACTGATCTGTGACTAATCCTAGGGACTTCAAGAAGCACACACGTATGCACACAGTTATATGCAGACTGCGCCTCCACTCCCGAGGGCGTGTGGGATACAAAACCACCCCTCCTCAAAGTGTGGGCCCTCTGCTTGTATGCACTGCCGGCGGGAAATGTGGGTGCTCTGGCTCAAACCAGGTTTTGGTAATAGTATTTAGCTCCAAGATGTATCCCTGACTTTGAAATTCCCTGGTTACTGTTTTGACTGGCCAATGTTGCTTTTTTCTTTAAGGTTGTTTATTTCAGGCAAATGTGCTCAGATAGTTTTGTGTGTTAGGCATGCATGCATCTGCACCCTGCTTAGCCCCATGTGCTCATCTTAATGGCCACTGTTAGCAAAGT
The DNA here is from genome assembly GCF_018691265.1 of Tyto alba. NCBI lineage: Eukaryota > Metazoa > Chordata > Aves > Strigiformes > Tytonidae > Tyto > Tyto alba. Next base: position 33,704,622 of record NW_024881316.1, on the reverse strand, counting down.
CCTTGAGCAAGAGGAGCGGGGTTGTGCTGGTACCTGGCACTGAAGACCTCGTAAGATAAAGCCTACTGCATCTATTTTACTGGAATAAACTAAATTAGCAAAATACACTGTTGATCTTTCCCTATTCAGATCCTGTCTTTTTAATTTTTGCTCCTTAACATTGACTGTATCATTTGATCTCAGCAATCTTTTGTATATATGGAAGTTGTAGTAAAGTAGTTACATTAGGAGTGAATGATTTGGCCCTCTGTATCATTAGCTTGTTGTCTTACTTGAATAATAGACATGCATTCTCTTTCTCTGTTACTTGCAATGTGTTTATAAAACCTTTTTCCATATTGGTGTCTATGCCTTCTTTTTTAGTTAAAGCTCATTTTTGTATGTTAGCCTTAGCTTTGTGTTCATGCATACTTGTGCTGTTTATTTTTGCTTCATGTTAGTGTGTATCTGTTTCCGTATTTCCTATTTCCTATTGCTTTTTGGTTTTCAGATCATTAAAGACTTTAAAGAACTCTTGATGAAGCCATATCAGGACCTTACCATGTTTCCTATCATTCTTCCACATCATCATGGTTTGTCATTGTGTCATTTAATGTTGTCTTCTAGAAACTACCTTTCTTGGATTCCTTTTCCCAAATTTCCTTTTAGAATTCCTTACCACAGGACCTTGCCTAATAATTCAGAGTCTCAATTTTTAAATAGTAGAGTTCAGCATTCTCCTTATTTGATATTCTCTCATCCCTAGAGTCATTAGTTATAATTTCATCGTCATGCTCACCTAATTGCCCTACAAAGACACATTTTGAACTGTAGTCTCTCTTATTACTCAAAATTGAAGGTAGTTGTTACTTTTCCTCTTCTCCAATAAGCTGCTTTCATTTTATGAAAAATATATATCTGATTCATCGCAAGAGTTTGCAGGGTAGTCCATGCCTTCCAGTGTAGCTTTTCAAACACATTCTTGGATGGCTTAAGATCCCTTATTAACAGCAAGACCCATCTTTGGATGCTTGTATCACTTCGTTATAAGTAAGTACTATATGTGATGGCATTGAGCCTAGGTTAGCACTGAGGGGTTAAATCAGGAGCTGTGAGTAGCTTTAACTATTTTCTGTAAGTCATTTAAATAATAATAAATTGCAGTGGCATTGCAAGTGATGTGTTGGAGATGAAACTGCTAAAAGTATAAATGATAACTGGGAAGATTGGTGGTTTGTCTCATGTTACTTATCTTGAATTGTCTTTGACTTGCTAGAGTGTGCTATGAGCGAGCCACCTTCAGCCCAACGATCCAAACCTTCATCCTTTCTGCCATCTGGCATGGGGTTTACCCAGGATATTATTTAACATTTTTAACAGGAGTACTAATGACACTAGCAGCACGAGCTGTAAGTACCAATCAAGTATCATCTTGAATAATAATGAAGTTTGTAAAAGAAAATTGTTCATGTTCTGTAGTCCAAAAATGCGCTTTGCAGTTGATAGACAGTCTGTCTGATAGTGGTGTTTACTTTTTCAGTTATGAGAGTAATGGGAATGATTAATTGCAGGGAGGGGTTGATTGGTAGAAACAAGTGAGACTGTAAATAACGTACATCTTTGTAGCATATCTTTTGTGGAAGTTCTTCCTCTGTATTAACTGATCATGTATTCCTATGCCATGCTGAACAGGGTGATGTTATCCAAGATAATTTTGAAAAAAACTTTCTGATAATGAAAACATCGCTGATGATGAGTAGCTTAAAATTTGGGAGTCAATGCTATATATTCAGAGTGCCCCTTCCCTAATTTCTGTCCAGTATTACTGTAAAGATGGTAACTAAAGAATGCTCCCCCCTCAACCAGCAGATTCTCTAGTGCAGTTACTATTCAAAATTGGCCAGGCAACAGCACGGTCACATTAGCAAGCTTTTTCAGCTGCTATTCAGAACCATATGGAACCAGCAAATCTGCCAAGAAATCTCTCACATTTCTGCTTGAGAAAGCTGCATAAGGGCAGAGGCAGGTTTATCAGTTACTCAATGGGAGAGAGGAACAAACAGATTAGATGTCAGCTCAGAGCAGCATAACAGACCACTTTTCTGTTGAAAGAACCAGGAGAATAAGAAATGAAGCAGACTGTTCTTTGTTGCTATAATAGCTAAGGGAAGGTGGTACTTGAGATTTAGATTGTACTAACAGTGATAAACCAGATGCTGCTCCTCTTTCTTCACAGAGATGTGGATATAGTCTTTGTTTGACAGAATTGATGCCTTTCTTTGCAATAGGTATAGCTCCCTTCTCCTTTCCAGACTCTATTACAGTGAACTTTTGACATTTATCAGCCAGGGGCTGGTGCAAAAGCCAAGGTTCAGGGACAGTTCACAGGTAAAAGTTGTGTTCTCTCAGTAAGGCGAGTCCAGTAAATAGGACTGCACACTGCACTTTGTCCTGAGCTTAGCTAGTAAGCTGCATTGTATTCACATTTCATATGTATCTATCAATAGACTATTAAATAAAAATACTTTGAGTTTCTGTATTAACAGATAGGATATGTTAGAGGTACTTTAGCATGTTTATTATTTAACTCTGCTAGCCTTTAACAGCAAAGTTTGACAGCTGTGATCCACACTTTCTTCTCTTGTCATGCCTAAGCATGTATTTAACTCATTTTACTCCCTTTAATCATGACACGTCATAATCAGGTGTTTACTAGGGACAATTATAGAGTTGTCTGGAAGGTTGTCCTTCAAGTCCTAAAATACTAGATTTCTCTGCAAGAAATTCTGTGAAACTCATCCAAGTTTTACAGAACCCGGGAACATGTCATTGCACGTGACCGTAGGAGAAAACTGGGGGGAGATGGCAGGATGGGAGGGTATGTGGTGAGAATGACTTGTTTTATTTAGCTTAACTAAACAAAGGCTGAGTGGGAACGCAGTATCTACAGGGGAATTTGGTTAAGAAGGACAGGAAGGGTAAAAAAGGTTTTTAATGTAAAGAATGAGATCAGCAGGAGCTAGCCTTGGATATGTTCTTTAGAACCAGGAAGTTCTAAAGAAACTGGAGATTGAAGCAGTGAAATTGTGTACTTTGAGGTGCAGCTTTTCAGAGAGAACTACCATGGTGCAGATGACTGGAATGTAGCAACTGTGATACCAAGCTACACAAAGGCTGAATTGAGCCCATCTTGGCTTGTCAGCAAATGAGTGTGAGCAAGGATGACAGTTCAGTCAAAGAAAGGAGGGGTGAAGATCTACTTGTATCTTTTTAATTATAGTCTTAAATAAAACTGAACCCAAACCTGTGTGGGTTTTGGATGATTTTTTTTAATACCTTCGGTGTTCCATCATTTGAACAGAATTTTACGACCAAAAGAAGACTCTGCATAGAAAAATTGAGTAATTTTATAACAGTCTCACTTGATATTAGTTGTTAAGACTCCTGAAATATGTCATTAGAGTGGATATTTTGTATATTCTGATTTATACCCTATTTATATATCATATTAGCAAGTATATGAAAATGGCTTACCATATAGAAGCTTTCAACAGAACTATTCTGGCTTTCATTTACTCCGACAGTGTATTATACAGAATGGCTAGATTGAATAGAACATCCGCCTCATTCAGACAAGCAGTCCAAAGTTGCATTGGATTTAGAGGGGGATTAATTTGCTTAAATTCATAAATACTTACATTCCTGTGCTGGAAGAAGTGCACTATGCTGAGAGGCAGGGAATTCAAACTGACTCCTGTTGAAGTTCATGAGCATTTTGAGTAGTTCAAAGATAGTTGACCAAACAGTAGCATTTAAATTCATCCTATGAATTTTGTGCAAGTGCAACAAATTCTGTACAGTAAGATAGCTCTCAAAGTTTATTCCTAAGCTAACTTAATATTATCTGCTTTTTCAGATAAGAAACAATATCAGACACTATTTTGTTGAATCCCCTGCTGTTAAACTATGTTATGATATTATAACATGGATGACAACTCAACTAGCAATAAGTTACACAGTCGTGCCATTTGTACTGCTCTCTGTAAAACCCTCTTTCACCTTTTACAGGTAAGCACATTCTATCTCTTTTGTTTTTCTTTATCTTGGAATAGAAGTATTTGCTGTGGCATAAGATTTCTGAAGCTATTTTACTGACAATTATGTTTGATTTGTTAGCTAAGCAAACTGTATTTCTGTTCTAGTGCTTTGAACATAGTTTATGTTGTGTACAAGAAACTATAAAGTGCTCTCATTTTCCTATCATAATATACTTATTTTTCCTGGGGCAGGGAGGAAAAAAAAAAAAAAACAAACCCAACCAAAACCAGAGGGTACATTTGAAGTTACTATATGCACTTTAACTATTTTATAGCAAGACTAGGTAATGATTTCCCAAAAGTAACTTGTGAAAGTAAGTTAAAACCAGACTTCTCTTCACTTCACATCTCTTAAAGCACTAGGTACTGTGAGGGAAAACTTCATTTCTGTTACCCCCTTATTACTTTTCTTAAAGGAAATATTAATGTCTTCCTGTCTTATGTGCAAACTACTGTATGCAAGTAGGTTTTGACAGTTTATTCCTTAAGCACCTTGTAAAAAGCGGTCAGAATTTTACTGAATTATTATTTTTGTTTGTTTTTTAGCTCCTGCTATTTCTGTCTTCATATTGCCAGCATCCTGGTGTTGTTGGTATTTCCATTGAAAAGAACTCAAAAAGGAAGTAAAAAGCATGAAAGCGTCCAGCCTGTGTGGTCCAAAAAAATAGAAGAAGAAAATCTTTTGCAAAAGAACAGTTATTCCACAACAAATAATAGTTTCAGTCAGAAACAAGAAATAACCTGCAGATATCAAGCATTGAAACAGTGATTGAGAAAATACTACGATGAATATATTTTGTATGTTTTCAGAAACCCATTTTTAGCACCTTTTAAAGGGGTTTGTATTTGTTTGCCAAGATGTTTAGTAAGAAAAGAATGCATTACCTAGGAAACTCACATACAATAGCAAGACTGGAAACAAAACAAATTAACCCCTCCCATGCCATGTCCCTGTGGGTCACGCCTTATATGAAGATATTACCATTATTTCAATGGGCACTCAGGACTTGCAACGTATGTCCATAGGGTCATATGTGTGCCCTTTGCTGAATGTACGTTGTGTATCCCAAGGCACTGATGGGGTGGAATAAAATTGTGTCAATCTAGTATTAACAAATGGAAATTAAGTTTTCCAGATGAATGACTTGCCTTAAACCCTCTATTTACTGAAATATTGTTTCTAAGTGGGTATTTTCAAGTTTGATTTTATGTGGAAAGCATATTTCAGATATGTAATACTCTATGCTATAAAGAAGATAAAAATAGGAAATGCAAAGTCATTAGAAGGCTTTTGAATCTTTAAAAGGGAATTGCAATAAGCATCTCAGTATTTGGAGGGTTTTCTTAAAGTATCTCAAACTGTTACAGTACATTAACGAACTGTAAACATCACTGATGCCAAATTGTAGTTAGGTTTTTTTGATGAAGAGTATAATTACCCATAGCCCTTCTGAATGGATTAGAAAAATAAAACACCTGAAGGTTCACCTTTTCTAGGGCTCAATAGCTCTAATCTAGGCTTCTTTTACTTTCAAGTACCTAAAAACAATAAAACACTGCCAAGTGGGCTTTGCAGCTAGAGAAGGAGAGGCAGCAATGGGACACAGAAGACAATGTGCAAGCACCAGGATTTCAGTGAAATGTGTTTTTACCCTTAAATGCCAGAAATACTCGTTCTAGAATACTACTGTTTTACAAAAAAATATTTTTAATACTTAAAGTTGTTTTTATTTTAGACATACAGTAGTCAGTTGATGATGCTTTCAGTATACAGTAGCAAAATTACCTTGAGCTCTAGTGCAACGGTAGTCAAACATGAAATTACTATCATAACCAATTTCTTTATGCTTGGTAATTGATGGCCCTTTACCCAAAGAAGTATATGAATTTGAGGAAAAGTTTTTTCATTAAATTAGAATTTTAGATGCAAAGTTCACATCATATTTGTGGGTAACATAATGAAAGAAATAAATCCTTCAGAATATCTGATTTATTGAATTATGGAAGTGTGTCAAGGGAATAACAGGATGGTTGTATCTATTCCAGACCACTTATTGTGATGATGGTCCCTGCTAGAGTACTGCTGTTAAAGGGCTACATTTTAATTGCTTATATTCTGTATTTTCATATAATTTTTTCAAGTAAACACAAACTGCTTATCCACATGGGTTTTTTTAGCTTTAAAACTGACACAAAATACTACCAGAGGAAAAAAATGCAGCTTGTTGATTAATAACATACAAATGAATGAGAAAAAGTTTGTCATATGTTGAACCTTAAATTTTTCATCAAATATCTAGCATTAGTGGGGTGAATATTCTTAGTACCAGAAGTGTAATGATGGCCCTCAGCTTTCGGGATACTACCATGCAAAACTAGTTACAGTACTTCTGGCTTACTTTCTGAAGAACCAGATCTTAAGTCAGGACAGAGTTGTTTCTTTGTTGTGGTAGTTCTGTGTCTGGCCTTTTGGCTCCTTGCCTAAAACTCCAGGAGGATAACATACCTTTCCCATATATGTAGGTTAGCACTAATTAACCTACACAGTTAGAAAGGGGGAACTAAATATGAGAGTAAATGACTAGGGATGTTTGTTGTGACAGCTATAGTATTTTTAAGAAAAAATAATCAGACTTCTAAATCTTTGATTATCCAGGTAGACCTCCCCTTACGTGGGGTCTTTGAAATGGCATTATGTTTTTTTCTGTTGTTTTTAAGTAAGGGCACACTCTATTTCCTTTATATTTGATTAACCGTATTAGATACAGAATCAGGAAAGACATTTTTCCACTTTCTTTTCTTGAAGGGGCATTTACATAAAATAACAGGTGAGAATTGCACATTCCTGGGTGGGTGAGTAGGATTAGGGTTGGTTCTTTCAGCATTTGTTGCTGTTGAACTTAAGTTCATTTTGTTGGTGCGGTCTGTGTATCTAGCCAAACAAGCACTTTTGGATGCCAGTACATCTAATGTGCCATTTTTTTCCCATTAATATTCTGGTACTTCTGTTTTCTTCTTTTGGCATGCATGCCCATATCTGTGATGGAAGCTTACTAGTTCTTCATTATGAAATATGAAAACGGTTGTAAGCACTCTCAAAAAATGAGCAGGTTTAGGATAGTGAAGACTGGTATTTCAGTGTGATTGAATTCACAGGTACAGTTTTGTTCAGAACATTTGTATATGGGGAAGTCAGAACAGCTAAGAATACATGCTTTAGTTGGGCATAAGTGGCAAGATATGGGCTTCAAAATTGGATGTGTCTGGTGTCTGCAAGCAATACAACTACTTTCTGCTTCATGATTTGAACCCCTTAACTGCAACACAAGAAAATTATGACAATTAATTAATTCTGCACAGAACTTATTTTTAAGTGTAGTGTCCTAGAATTTACCCTTTAAGTGTCATTGCTGAATATAGAAGTACTTTGAACCAAGATCTGCTCTTCATGCAGATGAATTCTCTTGGGGACTATGGAATGAAGTTTTTTCTTTTAATGGCAGAAGTCTGATTTTAGTCAAACTGGGGTTTTGTTGCTGTTGCTTTCCCTCTGCTTTACTAGTTTTCTGCCTTGCTATCACACTGGATCCTTTTTATCTTTTTGGTCAAAAAGTCAAGAGTGGCTAGCCCAGATGATTTAGATAATTTTTAGGTTTTACATACATCATTTAATAATGCTGAATTTGAAAGGATGGCAGTGATTTAATTTTACTCTTGATGAAAATAAATCTTAGAAAGTAAACTTCCTATAAATGTTTGGGCATGAAGGAAACATGATTTTAAGTATTCTTTCACTCATAAACTAATGTATATCCAAAACTTAAAAGTGTTTTCTGTATTGCAGATCAGCACGGTATGAAAAGTAAATACAACATATCGTTCATAATTTTATGGTGCTTTGCAGATACTTGCCTATTGTGAACAATTCATTCAGGCACTTAATGAATTAATGTTAGTAAATGTAGTCACCCTGATAGTAACTATTTGCTTGCTTAACCTTTTTTTAACCGTTATGATTCTGTATTAATGAAAGAGATATATATTATATATTTAAATAATAGTTTCAGTGGTGCCTACTACTGTTGTGATCGGGAAGACTTTGTTAGGTTTACAGTTACAGATATGCCCCTCTTATTCAGCAAACTTATTCTTCCATGGCCATTCCTTAAGTTGACATGTAGACAAGATATCAGTAATAGGTGACATATTTTAAAATATATTACCATGTAAAAATATTGGTATGCATTCCAGTATGCTTTTGATAACAAATCATACTTTCATGAGAAGACTTTACAAAGAGATCTTTGTATATTACCTGCTCCACACTGACTTGTGGTATGAGTTTTACCAATATAGTGTATTATTTATTAGAAGAATTTTCCACTTAAATAACTTGTTTTCCTTATGGGAATAGGTAATATGAATATAAATGCTGTGCTTGTATGACAGGATGTGCACTAGATAGTTGTGTCTCTCTTGATGGCATTGATTTGGTTAGTGGTAAAATGTCCTCTGATGCAGAGGAGACCTTTATGAGATCCTCACCTCCTGTCAAATTCATATCAAAAGTAATTTTAACAGTCTGGATTTTTTTCTTAGAAGTTTTGCAAACAAATTGTTGACAATTTGTTTAAATGGTCAAATGTGTCTTCACGTTTGCCTGCAAATGTGTCACTGTTGCTTACATGTAAACTTTCACATGCTCAACTTTATAAGTTGGCCCTGAATGACAAAGAAATTTAAAAGCACAAGTTACAATAATTTAGGTTTTCATTTCCCTTAACCCAAAGTCTTTCACTTTGTAATTCTCATTGAGTTCTGAAATCAGGTTTGAGAATTTTTAATTTTCAATTAAAATTTGGAAATACTGACGTTTATGTTGAAAAGTGATCACTGTTAGAAGAAGAGAAATAAATTTAAGGATTTTAATATAATGCAGAATCTGCATATAGAAAGTACACATTGGTTCTGTGCTGATTCATCACAGTATTTCATTACATGATTAGCCTTTATGTATTTATTTAGGTCCAGTAATACTCTGAATAGCACTTGGGAGTATTTTTAAACTTCCTGTTAAAAATTCAATTGGCTATAAGTACTTAAACAAGTATTTAAGTGCTGTGCTGCATAAGTATCTAAGCAGATACTCTAGTGAACGGAGCCTGCTCTCATTAGATTACCAGGTCTGTCTTGATCTAAGCTAGTTTGCACTGTTGGTCTTCTTCATAGTCATGGTGGAAAAGCTGTCTGTGAAGCTGTCTCTGGTAAGAACGTCCTATCAGTGGCTGGGAGGGTTTGCCACAGAGTTCCTGGGGGGAGTTAACCCTACCTGCAGAGCTTGACAGAGGATCTGCTTGCTTGTGAGCCAGGTTGCAGCTGCTCTAGGCTACATTTACCTGGATTTTTGATGTGTTTGCTGTCTTAACCTAGACATTTTGCAAACACCGTGAAGTCTAGGCATACACAAAGTCACCCTGCAAGGTTACAGCTGCAGGTATTGCAACAGTTGCTTATTATGGTCAGAACTAAATGAAAAAATTATATTTAATTTCTTAAAAACTTGTTTTGAGCTGAGCTTTTGTATTTTTCTTACAAAACCTAACCATCGACTGTATCAATTTCCATCCCATTAAATATTTAAACATAATTTTGTTCACTTTTGGTGTACAAATGTGCAAAAGCAACTTTTGCCACTTCATCATCTTCTGTGCATTACCTGTATGTCCAGTGACTTAGGTCTGACTTTGGTTTTAGATGTTTTTAGATTTTCTGAATCCATGTGCATATCTGTATAAACATTGTTTAAACTGTATGAATTGACAAGGTGTAGTTAAATATAGTGCGCATAAATATACTTAAAATAGGCCATATCAATATTTACACGAGGCTAGTGTTGAGCCCTCCAGCTGTACACCACACTTGCTGAAGGCTGTTGGGCTCGCTTCTCAGAGTACTAAGCTTTCTGCTTCCTAAAGTGAAAATAGAATCTGTTGGTTACACTTTAAGTGGAAAGTAAAGGGCTTCTTTCACTCTGTTGCAAAACCAACCCTTACAGGATATTCCCATGCAGGCTATGAATACAAAATCTTACTTCAGATATATGACTGAAATCTGAGTTAGGGCCACTTTTGGAGGGAGCTTTTTACATTAATAGTGACTCGGTCCCGCACCTTAATCCCACCAAACCTCTCGGCAAGAGAGACCTCTACACAATCTTCTTCCTTCCTTTTGTTCTCTGAGGGAGAAATACCCAAAGCTGGATTTTCATTTCAGTTTTGCTACACTGTGTCTCGTGAACAGATAACTGTGGTCTGTACTCTAGTCAGATTAGGTTTCCAAACTGTGATGATGTAATCTGAAACAAAAAATAGAGAAAAGGGTGCCTAGAGACTGGTAATCAGAGTAGTGCAACGCTACGTATTAAAGGTGCAACAATCTTTTGTCACAATAAGTTAAGGAGTATTTGCCTATGCATATTTTGCCTTTCTATGTCTTTATCAGTTCTCTTTACATCTTTTCTTTGTACCCTCTTTTGTCCAGTGGTGGTCACTCTTTCTATGAAGAATCTTCTGATGTGTCTTACTGTGACAAAGGTGTCAAAATGATATGATAGTAATTAGGTAGTTATTCTTAAATCCCAGACCTCAGATGTGTTCTAGATCAGTTAGAGGAGAACATTCAAAATGTGTTGAATGAAAAATATTGTAAGATGGTTAAATATAGCATTATTCAAAGATGTTGTAATAAGTTATTCAAGAATTTAAAATATGGAACTTTGTTCTTTCCTGCCTTGGTTACACATTCAAGGGAATAGTTTTACCTCAATGCAGAAGTAGTTATTCCTCCAACTACCCATATGTTAAAGTGAGAGAACACCCCTGAAAGTGGATAGCTACAGTATTCCTAAATTTGCCTTTCCTGGTTCAGATTATAATGCATTGTCGGTGAATTTCATTTTTATTATTCCAAAATATATATTTTTTAAAAAGTGTTATTTTTCAACAGATCCATAAACTAAGTGTTGGTGTATGGTAAAATTAAAATACCACTGTTAGTTACACTGTGATTGTGATATTTTAATAATTACTTATTTCTAATTTGTCTCAGCAGTGCTGCAGAAGCAGCATGCTGTTATGTTTTAAAGGTGTTTTTAACTTGCCTATAAATTTTTTTTCTAATTTGTGTCTTTAAATCTGATTAAACTGTAGTTTAAAAAAAGTGAACTTGTTTTTCTAAATTCTTTGGTGTCTGTCTGTCTTTAATGAGTGCTAAAGAACAAAATTATTTTAATACAGTTTCTCCTTTTTGATTCTTAAACATTACGATACATATATTTACACTGTTATTTGGAGTGTTCTGCTTCAAAACTTCTTTTATTTCATTTGTTTTCTAGAGTTTATATACAAATATATGTATGTAATTATTTTCCAGTAGAGCTGGTAAATAGAATTTTAAATCTAGCTTCTTGTTACTTGGGAAAGGTACTTATGCGACTTAAGCCCTCCATCTCAAAGCATATTGCTACCTCAGGTACACTTCTGAATATGACAAGTTGGGTATTTTCAGCTTGAGAAATGGAAACCTCATATCTTACAAATCAAAATCAATGTTTGAACTAGCTGCTGCTTTAATTGATGATTCAAAAAAAAAAAAAAAGACTAAATGTGTGCCATACATGTGCTATTTTTTTTTTCCTTTTTTTTGAAACTTGACTACTAGGACTCCACTGTGATAGTTTCTCTTGGCTGATGACTCTATGTTAAAGCAGGCTGAGACTCCCTGACCTACAGGTTCTTTACCGTGTGCATTAGACTGTTCTAGAAAAGAAGGGATATTATAGGTCACTACTAAACAAGGGCTGTTTCTGTCACTTCCTGTCTCTTGAATAATTTTCTCTCTTCATCTGGTATTAATTCTGCTTCAGTACAAACTTTGTAAAGCCACTAACTTTGCGAAGACCTCTTTACAAAGATCTGTTTCTGCAGGTGGTACCACCCTAGAGGAATATTGAAATGTGTGTGGTGGTCTCTTGAAAGGCCCTACTGTAGTAATGGTGTTTTTAAGCCTTGTGTGTTTAGAATTCTCTCTTCACAAGCTGTATTGTGGGAGATAATCAACACAAAGGACTACAGGTGCGATTTTAGAAGGTCTGGTGATTTTTGTAATTTCAATGAGAAGTTAGACTGCAATGGAAATTGCTTTCTCAACTATGCATTCAGGATTGAGTCAGTAGTTTGAAAAGTATCTTTACTAACTAAACATTTATTACTGCATTTAGTGGAAAAAATCTTTTGAACAGATTAAGATAAAACACAGTGTTCTGCTACTACTTTAGAATACTGAAACTTGTTGGTGTATCTGATTATTCTTATGATGGAACCTTTTAACTCTGCTCTTTTAAGGTACTGAACAGAAAGAGTCCTGATTAAGAACATCCCGGAGCCAGCAGTTATTTTCCTGTGCCTATAATTAACTTAATTCCATCTGAGTAACTTCCTGAGAACATGCAGGATGTTTCAGTATAGAATACAGAAGTAGTTCTAGGGGAAGATGTCTTCAGCCTACTTACTGGATTAAAATTAGAGGCCTGTACCCTCAGCAAGGTTTGCCAGTGCATCTTACAGATCTTCCTAGTATGGTCTTATGCAGTAGCAGAAGTTTTTTCTCTGTATGGGTTACTCATAATCTTTCCAATCTAAACAAACTATGACAATAAAAGGAACCTTCACACTTTTATTCCAGTTATTCTGCTGTCGTAAGAAAAACATTTGAAAACAAATCAAGCATGAGATAAAACCCAAACCACTCCTGTATTATACATGCTTAAAGCAATGTTTTCCCATTGATTTCCTCATGGGATATCTAACTTGACTGATATTTGAAAAACTTATTTCATGAGGGAGAATTCCATGCCAGCTTTCCCTTTTGTTTGAAATATACTGGTCTTTGTGTTAAATCCTCCTGGTTTGCCCTCCATTACTACTTTGCCATTTGTGTTGTTACACAATGAGTAACATGGCTGCCTGTGTGCTCTACCCCATAACAGCCTCTTCCCATAATACTGCTTTTGTCAGATGGCAGAAATATGCATGTTAAATGGTCATGACTTTGATCAATTTAAGTTGAGGAAATTGGAGGAAGGAAAGAAACCAGTTTTAAGTATTAATTATAATCAGAATAATAAGCTTATTAATAATTAAAGCACAGCAATAACTTTTAATTTGTATTCATATTGGGTAGATGTTGAAATCTGAAATAGTGGGGCAATTTTGTGCCTGAGACAAGCTTGGTTACTGTGACAGTTAAACTTTTCAGTTGTTATAAATATTAAAAGATGAAAAATAATCTGTTATGAGGGAGGCTGAACAAAAAGGTTAAGAATTACTTGGAAAAGGCACTTAATGGTTGGTTTTTTTCACGGGGTGAGGATGGGTCTTTCTAAATTTTATCCATGATTTTGGAGTCTTGAATATCAACTAATCCTGGAAACAATTGGCAGGCAAATTTGTTTGGAAATAGCATGGATCCATCAAGGGGAGGTCATACTTGACCAACTTGATAAACTTCTGTGATGAAATGACTGTCTTGGTAGAGGAGGGAAGAGTGGTGAATATTGCTGCCTGGAGTTCAGTAAGGCTTTTGACACTGCCACTGCTGAGCTCCTCATAAAGAACCTGTTGATAGGTGGGCTGGATGAGCAGTGAGGTGGATTGAAAACAGGCTGAATGGCTGGGCCCACAGGGTGGTGATCAGTGGCACGAAGTCGCGTTGGAGGCCTGTAACTAGCAGCGTACCTCAGGGGTTGATATTGGGTTGGATCCTCTTTAACATCTTTGTTAATGATCTGGATGATGGGGCACAGTGTACCCTCAGCAAGTTTGCCAACGACACTAAACTGGGAAGAGTGGCTGATACACCAGAGGATCATGAGGTTACCCCGAGGGACCTCAACAGGCTGGAGAAATAGGCTGACAGGAACCTCATGATGTTCAACAAGAAGTGTGAAGTCCTGCACCTGGGGAGGGGTAACCCCATGCACCAGTGTGTGCTGGGGGCCATGCAGCTGGAAAGCAGCTTTGCAGAGAAGGATGTGGGGGTCCTGGTGGTCACCAAGATGAACATAAGCCAACAATGTGTGCAAAGAAAGGACCTCCAGAAGTCCCAACCTCAACCATTCCGTGAATTCCTGTAAGAGATGGAAAAGCTAGAAAGAGGAAAGAAAATGCCTTGAAATAAATTTTTTATTTTGTGAGATTATGTGCTCCACTGTAGTGTCTTACAAACATCAACTTTTATTACTTTTTTTAAAAGATTCATAAAAATCAAGTATTTCTGTACTTCTTAGACTCTGGAAAATTTCTACTTGGAGTTAAGTGTCACTTAAACTATTTTAATGATGTGACAGAAGTTTTTAGGAACAACTGTTAAGAGATTACTTATATGCCTTAACAACAGCTACAAAGTATTTTATGAGAAGTGGACTGCTTTGTGTGAAATCTAACTCTATTAGATTCCAATTTTGACCCTTCAGCAGGACCATGTTTCATTGTCTACGTGAATTAATCACTGGTGGGAAAGCATTGTTCCTAATTTAAGTGTAGGGTACAAGTAGAAGACCATAAGGATGTGAGGAACTGGATTGATTTGTAGCAAAAGGGGAAGAAAGAGAAGAATCATACAGAAAACTGTGCCTTCTCTGCCTCCACATTCCCAGCTTGTGTATGGTTCCTTTGTACACGGGGGGAAGGAACTACTGACTCTGCCTGATAGATTTGTACCTGCAGGGTAAGAATATAGCTAACACGTGATAGGTGGAAACACTGGGATACTGGAATAAAGATTTGGGTGATGAGGAGGTCATGAAGTGAGAGATTAATATATATTTTAGTATAAGCTCTGAAAAAAAAAAAAGGCAATATTTTGAAAATGTTTAGCAATTATTGTCAGTGTAGTTTCTCTTATGTACATAACGTTATATGGATGCTTGAAACATGAGGATGCTTGCTCTTGTGCATATATTCAGGTAGCACAGAGTAAACACTTTTCAGCCCAACAGTAACTGCAGGGATTCATTCATCCTCCATCATGTAAATAAGAAGAATGTGCTTTATGTCCTTAATTTCTCCCAGTTCTTCAGCTGAATCAGTGTTTTGGTGTAAGATCTAAGTGGATTTAGCTTTTGATTTTCATAGCTTGCTCTTTTGCCTTGTATTAACAATTGCTATGCATGTAAGGAAGTTGTTTATTTTATCTGGGTGTGAAGAATTTCTTAAGGTAATAGGAGAAATCATGCTCAAAAGTGATCAAAGCCCTTGCAGCACACTTTCTGGTTGTAAGTATTTAGGTTATACAGGAAGCACTGTCAGCTGTTTCTTTAAGAAACCAACAGTGATGGCTCTTCGGAGAGGTGGAAGATCTCAGTGTTGTAATACATAGCATGGGGGATATACTCCTTTCCCTTGCTGGCTTGTTGCTATCCCGGGTTTAAGCTAGGTTCCGTGATCTCTGGGGGAGATGTTATTACTGTAGTCATTAGAGTGCTTCTCCCATCCACTTTGTCCAAATTAATTAAATAAACATGCATCTGTTGCCATGTAATTGGTCTGTGCTGAAGATGGAAGTGACCTTTTAGTCACTCGAAGGACTTTACCACAGCAAGTACAGACTGAAGAATTGTGAAGTACGTTGGAACTGCTGTCAGGCCACAGCCGTGTACACCCCGGCCTGGGCCATGAGGTGAATTTTCACAATAGCCACGAAGCTGCTCAGGCACCCGGGCTGTGGAAAGCTGCTATATTTCAAGGTTTGTAGTGTGGTTAAGTAAGGCGAGAATTTTGCTTTTTTCCCCCCATGTTTACCAACGGCAGTCCTCACCTTCAGTTTGAACACCATCCTTTCGGTGGCTTATTTATCACAGGGCAATTGTTAACAAAAACTGTGGGTTTTGTTTTTTGGTTTTTTTTTTTCCCCCTTTCAGAAAAGAGCCGGGGCTGACTGCCCAGGCCGCCGCTGCGCTCCAGGCCCGCGCCTCCGCCCGCCCTCACCGCTGCGGGCGCGGAGACGCCGCTGAGCGCGGTGACTCATTGCCTCCAGCCCCTCCGGGCAGGTTTTTTTGGTTTTTTGTTTTTTGTTTTTTGTTTTTTTTTTTTTTTTTTTTTTTCCTGTTCTGTCCCCGTTATTAGCGGGTTTACCACACGGCTATTAGCCTCGTGGGCGGTTGGACGCCGCCATCCCCCCCGGGCGACCCCGGCTCAGGGCGGTGGGCGGGGCCGCCTCCCGGCCACGTGACCAGCCGGCGGTGGGGAGGAGAGCAGAAGGAGGTAAAATGGCCGCCGCTCTCGGGGGGCGGTGAGGAGCGCTCGGCGCCGCTGCTGCCTTGTCAGTCTCCGGCTGGGCCCGGGGAGCCGCCCGCAGGGACCGAGTCTCCTCGGCTGCGGGGTGAGTGGCGAGAGGAAGGCGAGGGGGAGCCGGGGGCAGCGCGGGTCGGGCGCGGAAGGGCAGGAGAAGGGCAACGGGGGACGGGGAGCGCTCCCAGCTGCCAAACAAAGGCCGCCGCGGGGCCGCCCCTCCCGCCGGCCCCTCACAGCGGCGGGGCCGCAGCGGGCCCCCCGGCGGGAGCGGGGTTAACGGGTGCGGGGTGCGTCTGGGCCTGGCCCCCTCGGGCCGGGCTGCGAGGGCCCGCCGGCCTCTTCCTCGGCTCTGGAGCTTCGGCAGCGCCGCGGGCGATGCGGCGGTCGGGCAGGGCTCTCTTGTGGGTGCCGGGGACGTCTTACCGGAGATAAAACGGCCCGTGGGGTGCTGCAGCACGGCCGGGTATCGCAGTTGGCTCCGCCCCGCGGGGTGGGGGAGCCTCTTGTACCGTTTTTCTCTCCTTTTGTTAACTCGGAAGGATAGGCACGAGCACGACCCGTCAGGAAAGTTTGGCATCTCATTTCTGAGGTGAAGAATCACAGAATGGTGACCTTCGCAGGTCACCTGCTCCAACGCCCCCTGCTCAAGGGAGGCCACCAAGGCTAGGTTGCCCAGGACCGTGCCCAGGCGGCTTCTGTGTGTCTCCAAGGATGGAGACTCCACATCCACCCTGTGCCAGAGCTGGGTCACCCTCACACGGTAATAACAGAGCATTTCCTGATGTTCAGACTGTACCTCCCGTGTTTCAGTTTGTGCCCGTCGCCTCTGGTCCTGTCACTGGACATCACTGAAGAAGTCGGGTTTGAATAGCAAAATCCCTTCAGGACTGGGATTTGCTGCTTCTTATGTTACCGTTAAAAATCCCTTGGGGAAAGTGCTTTCCCATCTGTTACTTTTGATGGAGGATTGATGCTGGAGAAATACAATAATGTGATTTTTGCTGAAAACCTGTTTGAATTGTGGGAGTAATTATCTGACATCACCCCACTGTCAAATAATAAATTGAAAGATTAAAAGGAATTATTTAGAAGTTCAGAATGCATAAGAAAACCCATGTATTTGTCTATTGAATAGATGTTTGTTCTTTGTTCTGCAGTGGTGGTTATTTAAAGTAACTCGGTTATCAAGAAATTAAAATCTACTTGAAATCCTGGGTGACTACAGCTTCTGAAATATGACTGACTTTTTTGTTAAGTAAAAATACTCAAAATGAATGATTTTTGTCATGGACCTTGTGCTGTGACTAACAAACCCTTGATCTTATGATACAGAGAAATGCGTTGCCCTTGTGAGACAGTATAAGACAATGTTGTAGACTTCCTTGCTGAACCTGTGTGTGTTTTGTACAGGTTTTGACATTGATTTATGTTGGTTAGCATTTAAAACAAACAAACAAACAAACAAACTTAATATTGACACCTGTTTCTGTTTACTTTCTTTTATTTGAAGTATTTGAAACCTGAAATAGTATTTTGTAGGACTAGGTGTTTTGTATTTTGTACAGCAGTTGAATTTTCTCATGAAATTCAGATGTGTTTAGCAATACTTTGTTGTACGTTGATCAAAGTTAAATTCAGTCTTAAAGGTAGACTAGTTTCTCTCATAGGGTTTAAATCCCATTACCAGATACTTCACAAAACCTTTTTTTTAACTGATTTTTTTAACTAGAATAGAACATAGACATACCTGATAGTTGCTATCAGATGACATTAGTGACTTTTTGTTTAAATATGTTTGCAGCTTTCTAGTATTTTGAATGTAATCTCTAGTCTCTATTGTTTCATTAAAAAAAAAACAAAACCCACACCAAAAAAACTCCTCACTGTAATAGTTGGGAAATGGCCATTGACTTGAGGGCTGAAGGTGGAAAAGAATGACTTGCATATCTCCAATTTTCTGTATTTCTTACAGTGTACTGTAATAATGGTTGCAACCATAGGGATTCCCTTTTGTGCAAACTTTTTTTTGTTCTATTTGTTAAGGGTTTCAAAATATCTGTCTCTATCTTTAGGTTTTTTAATAGGTCTATTAATATTTTCTAGTTACAGTATTTGTTCTTTGATATAAAGTAACAAAAATAAGGTAATTATTAAAATCTTTCTCATGTGGATAACAGGAGTGTGACTAAGAGAAGTAGAATAAATGTACCCAGATAAATAAGGAAAAGCTGAAAATGAGCGTAAAGTCATTAGTCATACTGGAACTTCAGGCGTTGGAGAAGAAGAGTGGGTGTAGACTATTTATGAAAACTTAGATTTGTTATTTCCTTCCACCTCTGAATACCAGAAATTAATATTTTAGAGACTGAATTCAACTGTTTTGAAAATTTGATCTTTAAACAGAATCCTGGCTGACTCAATCCCTATAGAGAGAATAGTTAAGAATACTTACCGCTTTTATTTCTCATGCCATCATAAAGTATAAAAATGTGTGAGAATATGAAACCGACTTATGTTAGTCTTTTGTAATAAATTTTGTATGTACAATTCTTTTGTCTTCCACGTTTCTTTAAATTCTAATTTGGAAGGTTGGCATTTCCAGTTCTTAAGGGCACAACACTTAATGTTTTTGTATCTGATTTGTACATGCCCAGATTTCAACAGCACTGTAATTGTTTCCTTTTACAGTTTACTGAAAGATCTGCCACAGTATTGCATGCTGCTTTTGTGTCTGGAAATAGAAGGAAACGTTAAAAAGAATGTGACAATTTTTTTCATTGTATGATGAAAATTATGAATTTTATATGTCACCATGATCTTTACCTATTGAAAACAAAACAAGAAAATAAAGTCTTCTCAAGAACACCAGTGTTTGACCAGTTTTGAAATTTACAGATCGTCACAGCTCACACAATGAAAAAAGTATGGGGGAGAACTATGAAAAAGATGATATTCAGAAAATGTTGTGTGTAATAATATTTTTTAATGTAGTTAGAAACGGTCCAAGATTCTGAGAGTACATTAAATATCTGTAACTTTAAGTTATTGGGACCTCAGCAGGCAGCTTTGGTGTGGTTGAAACTAAATTTTTGTAAATCAGCACATTTTTGCAGTCTCTCCAAAATAGTGGTAACATATGTTTCAGCTAAGATGTGAGAGCCTTGCAAAACCAGGTTCATCCTTGTGCAAACATTACCTTCACCTAAGCATTTGTGCTCTTAATGTATCTTTTCATAGTTCTGGGTGCATTGTTAGTGTTATAAAATACCAGGATTTGCTGCCCAAGGGCATTGTGAGATTTCCAAGCTTGGAAGTTTGGATTGTGAATGAAGAGCTGGTTCATGGCTGGGGAATTGGCTTGCTTTGGTGGAAGAAAAAATAGCAGCATTAATCCTTAATGAAAAGGGGATCAACTTCCAAATGGGCTCCTGGTTTTCTTATAGATTGAGAAAATACTTCTGCTGTGTCAAAGAACAAAGTAAATACTGTTAATTGCTCAATTAAGGACTGTATATGTATTGGATGCTCTTGAATGGTACTGGTTTTGCACTAGATGTATTGAATTTGGGAGGGATTAAGTTATCATCCTTTGTTTTGGTAAAGGATGAGCTATTGAGGTTTGTTTTTTTTTTTTTTTTTTATTCTAGGGTTGTTTGTTTTGAAAAGCATATGAATATATATATTTCAGGAGCTTTATCCAGTGGAGGAGCCAGAATAGAGGTACTTAGCTAGAGATTTTACCTGAGTCTTGGTTCAAAGCATTTACGATAATTTTATAGAAGTCTTAAGCACTGGAAGAGATCACACCTTAGTGTCCAGCATCCACACAGACTTTGAGCACATTGCTTGATATAACAACATAAATTTTATTTAATAAAATGATGCGCTCTGGTTGAGCTCAATTTATACTGCATTGCTGTCATGAGTAAAAATATCATAAATAAAATTCAGCCTAATTTCAGGCATGTTTATTATTCTTGGGGTGGAAAAAAAATAAAGTAAAATTTCCAAAAATCTTAACACCAACTTTTTTTATGTAAGTTTGTTGGCAGGTTGGTAAGATTTTGTGTGTGGGGGGGGGGAGGTTGTGCTTTATTTTTCTGGGTTTATTTAAAGATGAGAAGAATACTAACACATAGATTAATCTGGTGAATTCAGGTGGCATTTTAAATGGGAGTTTCTGTTACTGACTCCCTAAAGAGTGCTTTCATAAAGCCCTCCAGTGATCTCAATCTTTTGGATGCTTTAAGAAGCTTGCCTGAAAAGTGGCAAATGAAAGCATGAGGATATAAAAGTCATAGTTACAATATTTGCTTTTGTTGGTTTTGTTTTTATAAAATAGACCATTATTAATTCTAAGAAGGGGATATTATGTGACAGTGGAGTGTAGGTGGCAAATAATATTAATATACTTGGAGATGGTTTACCCTTACAAAGCTTTCATCATTTAAAAAAAGTAATATTAACATGAGATTTGTAAATGCAGCTCTAGATGTGTTCTCTAACATCAGATATTTTGATGTTAGTCAAAGGTTTAGGTTGCCTCTGACTTCTCAGCTCTGCATTAAGTCAGAAGCTGTGACGTCTTGATAATTGGGAGTTCAAGTAGTGACTTCTGCATCAGGATACTTATCTACAGTGCAGCAGGGCTGCCATTGCCTGTTTGAAATGTGACAGTAGGGAACATCAAGGGAAGAATCGTACTTTGAGGAGGAAGCAAGGCTGAATACTTCTTTTCCTTGTCATACTAGCTAAGAATTAATTGGTGAAATTTTGATAGCAACTGCAGAGTATATTTCACTTGGTGAGACATTGTAGTCATGTTTTGCTGATGATTTTTTTATCGTTTTCAATTTAGTATTTGATATGGAAAATAGCAAGGGGGTTTAAGGTACAGCTGCAGGAGAGAAGCTGGGACACTGCACAGGGAAATCAGAAAATGTCAGTGGTAGCAGTGGAGCTAATGGTGAGTCACATTTTGGGAACTTGTGTTAATATATAAAAAGTGATGGGAGGAATTCAGGTGCCTGTATGTGAATATCTAAAGTCATTTTAGGTGCCTGGGAATGTCAGAGACATCTGTTTAGGGCCGTAAGATACTGGAGCAGGCTGTAAGGGAGGTGGACTGTTCTGAACTGGGAGCTGGATGTCAGGCTAGATGCTGACTTTTCTGATATTTTTGTGTCTGAAATGGCAGTAGAAGCCTGTGTGTGGGCACTGAGTCACTACAATCACTGTTTCTTTTTAATCTTTAATTTTTGGTGTGGTTTAGGTTTTTTTAAGCCTGCAACCTCTTGATTAGCTCTTCCTCCTACTGAAAAAATAAAGATAATTATATGACAGAACTGTTGTACTGCTCACCCCCTTTGCATGATGATACTTTAACTGTACAGTAAATGTGACAGACCTTTTGTTTTCTTAGTTTATTTATAACTTTTTTGTGGGAGAGATAGCCTGTTTGTGCAGTGCCTGGTAAAATTGTTGCTGGGCTTTGTATGTCAAATGTAGATTTAAAATTTATTTTTTAACTGATTTTAGGGTTGGGTTTTAAATAATATCCGAATGTTGCAATTTCAGTTGTGTATGTTTACATGGTTTGTGGACATTTGGAATATGGGGAGTTTGGATGCCTAAATCTTCTTTGGAATTGTCCCTTAAACTGCAACCTGGATTTTAACCCTAAATTTAACAGTGGGAGTCACAGTCCTTCCTCCTTTTCCTCTCTTTTCTTTCTCTTGTTCCTCTTCTTGCATATCTAAAATGTACATAGTTTATGGTTTCTTTTGTCACTAGACATTCATGTGTGCCTGCAGTTCTTCATATTCCCAGAGCTGCTGTCATCTTAACTGAACTGGGTGTTTTGGCTTCTTTGCCAGTGTTTTTATGAACAAGGCATTTGTATATGTTGGTTATCTGATGGTTGTGGTGCTGTAGGCTCAGGTTGTGTCTAAAATATCCTGACAGCAGTGTGTTTATCTATATATGCTTACTTGCTAAAGGAGAAAGGATGATGCAATACTTCTACAGTCTATGTAAGCAATTTAAAGTGGAGCTAGATTGTTTGATTTAAATCTCTAAATCTAAACTAACTTCTCAGTGCTAAGTGTAGTGAAGTTCCTGCCAGCTTCTTCTTGTCTCTTTTTGGCTAATGTTCCACTTAGTTGGGAGTGCAGAAAAATTTCACTGGCTGCTTCTATGTGAGAAGAAAAGTTAGAACATTTGCCTGGGGAAGCCACTGGTCTTTGGTTTCTGCCTGGTAGAGAGTAGCCTAACCAGTAGGCTTTAGCTAATGCTAAACTGGAGTTTTTCCTCTGCTGTTACACAGCAGTCATGTAAGAAAAAGCCAGAGAATGCCATCATGTCATCTGCTGGTGAGGAGAAGGGTGATTGGAGGCGGATGAAGTCTTGTGTTTAGCCCATGACTTGTTCTGCATCCAGTGAAACTTAATTTAGGTGCAATGAATAATAATTCAGCTTCTGGAGCCATATGCGTATAAATTTGGTGCAGTGATACTACTGATTCTCTGAATTTAGTAGTCCACAGCTTTTTAGGAAGTCTGAAATGGTTCTTAATGGCCTGCCTTAACCAAGAAGCACCTTTTCTGTCTTACATATTAGAGGTTAAACACATATAATCAGTCAACAGAAGTTATGTTAAGTTGGAGTAGCGAGTTAACAACGTGCCGTGACATGCAGGCACGTCTGGATAAAGGTGGTGATAACTGATTTAAGAAATGGTGTTTCTCAGAGTTCTGTATGGCTGCCATTTAGATATCACTGTATTTCATAAGATTGAATAGTCTCCGTGTTCTGCTTATGTATATAAAGGATGAGGGTTATATTGTAAATAACTAGCATATGTAAAGTATGTAAATGTATATGGGTATTCTTATAATGTTACATATGAAGAAAAATGTATGCAGATAGAAGACTACTATGTATTCTATTCAAAATATATACTTAGACAATACCTAAAAATTAGAATAATGTCTGTAAGTTTCTGAGAACTAAAAAGATTAAGCATTTGACTTTTCATTGAAATGTACTGCATTTCAGTGCACATGTCTCCACAGCATTTTGTTGAGGAGAATGGCAGGTATTTGTACCCAACCAATAATTTATTGGCATATACAATTCATGCTTTCTAATGTCAATTAACTCTCATAACCTTTATTTATGCTTTGCCTTTTTTTTTTTCCTTTCCTGAAATACAGATAAGCTTTGTTATAGACGGATTTTAAATACTGTATGAAGATGGCAAGTCTGATGAGTCAGAGTCTGTTGACCTACGTAGAAGAAGGAAATGTTCCTGCTCTGAAAGCACTTCTTGAGAAATGCAGGGATGTAGATGAGAGAAATGAGGTAAGATGATTTTTTGAAAGGACAGTTTCATATTGCAGATTATTAGTTACAGAATGAACAATTAGTGATATCACAGTGGTTATTTAATACACAAATTTCACTTTTATTTTCAAGTGATTGCTTACCTTTGCACAGACTGAACACACAGTATTCAATCTCTGTCAGGACCTCAGCGTTTTTCATTGTATTTATTTTCAGAATGTTCTTCTGAGCTGGAAAATGCAGCTCCATTTACTTTGTGAATGGAGATTCTACCTGTATTTCTGCAGCTAGGGATTGTTTCTTAGTTCACAGATCCAGCTGCATATGCATTCTTGCCCTGTCCATTTGGGGGTGAAAACTGGGATGGTAACAAGTCTTCCCCCCCATCCTGGTTTCCAGGCAAGAGAAATTTTGTTATATGATCCAAATAGGAACATATTTTGCAATTTACTCCTAGTGGATGCTCATCCGGATGAAAAGGTGTATCCAAAAAGTAAGTCTAGATGTAACCGGGAGGATTAAATGACTTTGCCAGGATTACACATGAAGTCTTGATGCACAGTCGGTAGTTTAAATGTGGATTATTCGGAATCCTGGGATATTGCAATAATTGTTAGCTTCTGCTTTGTCATGTGATTTAGTCTGATTTGAGCATATCACCACCAGCAGTTTAAGTGAACATGCTGCAGTTTTGTTATACTGCACTAAAGATTCCTGAGAGTTTCCTGGGAGGTTTGATTCATGCAAATGTCTGTTGCTAGTGACTGTTACCATTGTTTTGCACGATGTTTAAAAGTCAGGTTATCTTGATGCACTATTAAGTCTTCTGTATATTTTACAAATAAGTTTAGATGATTTGACTAATTTATTTCATCTTCTGTCATATTTTCTGGTTTGTAAGCATCTGGACTTTTCTTTCATCTGGATGTACAGCTTGTATCATCAATTCTTATTTTAGTTCTGATTTTCTAAATAGAGTCGTGGAACTGGAACCTTGCCGACTTATGTAGTGTATTAATTGATTAGAATAATAGAAAAATTCACGATAGAAGGGACCTCTGGAAGTCATTGGATTCAGTCTCCTAATTGCAGGACTGAGTTCATTATCACATCATGTTGGTCAGGGACTCAAGCAAAATTTGAAAGTCCTCAAAAGGATGGAGAACCTGCAGTCTCTCTGGGCAGTTCTCCAGTGCTAAACCACTCTGTTTAAAAACGTTTTCCTTATGTTTTATTGGGATATTCTTTGCTGCATCTTGTGACTGTAGCTTCTTGGCTTCTTGTTGTGTCTCTGAGAAGAATCTGCCTCTTTTCTCAGATTGGGGTGACTCCCCCGGGAGGCAGTCCCTAGCCAGTACTGTTGCATGGGGTCCATCTGTTCCAGTCTCTGCATTTGCCTTTTTTGAACTGCAGGGGGGTTGTCAGCCCATTTCTCCAGCCTGTTGAATTTCCACTAAATGGCATCCCTGCCCTCCAGCATCAGCTACTCTCCACAGATTGGGGCAGTCTGTAAACTTCCTGGGAGTGCTTTCTGTTTAATGGTTCTGGATGTTGATGAAGATGCTACAATGTTAGCCCCAAATCAAACCCTCCCAACTGGGCACCAGTTACTGTGAAGAAGCTGACCATTACCCAGGCAGTTTGTTTACTCATCTTGTAGTGTATGGAAGACTAGCTTTGGAATTCATATCTCTCTTATTTTATTTTTTATTTTCCTTTTTTTTTTTTTTTTTGTTAAGTCAGTCTTGAGAAGTGCATGTTCTGTTGCATTATTATTTTAAACCTGCATAAGATGGAAAGAATGTTTTTGGAAAGAAGTTAAATGGTGTATATTATGTCAAAACCAAAAAGCATCATGAAAATGTGAAAACAATGTATGGAATTTAGCCTTACCGTAGTTATTAAATATGGTTTTGATTTAAGACAGTTTTCTTTCATTGTTAGCACATTCATTTTGTGCTGTGTGTGTGCATATGCTGAGGTATTTGAGATGGGGGAATTTTTAAGTTTCAGAGCATACACATGAACCTCACCACCTGACAGGCTGTGTATATGAGAAGAGGAATAGTCACTTCCCTCTGCTGGTAATTCCTCTCAGCAGCATGGCCAAAATCAGACACATAGTCTGTGTTGACCTTATCGACAGTGTCACTGCCTTCACTTTCTTTTCTGAATTTTTCTTCTCCTCTTGATGGGACTAAGTGCACTCCTGGGTTTCAGTAACTGCCTTTTTTGCAGAGATTGTTTCTGATACTGATTTTTTTCAGACTTCTGATATATTGCACTGGAGAAGGTAGTTTCTAGAGACAAGCATGGTTTGCATCAGTGTTAAACCCATGGCGGAGGGCTGTCTGTGCATACCAATGATAGGAGTTTTATTTAAGTCTTAGCTCTTAATTGGAATTCAGTAGCATCGAGTACAATTCTGTTTCTAGTTTTGGACCTGCCGAGACATCTTTTCTTCTTGGGTAAAAAATACCAAAACAGGAGTACCAGTGGAGTAGGTATAAAAAGATTGCTGACAAGCCAAGGTTTGCTGGTGCCAGGACCTCAAAGGTTGCAGTGACTTGTCCAATGGTAGGATCACCCACATTGTTACCAACCCTTTATATCATGACTGTGATCAGTTGCCAGAAAAACTAGGATGTTCCAGTCCGTTTATGTATGGATGGTTTTGTTGGATTTACACCAGCAGTTTCAGTTAAGTGGAGCAAGGGTCAGTCTCTCTGCCTTTTCCCTGTGCGTCCTTTCTCCTGTGCACTTTCTCCTCTCTCATACCAGATACATTGATTACTTAGCAGTTAGTGATAGATGCTTCCCTTGTGTGATGCACTTTGATCTTGACAGCCTCCGGTTTCCTTTGACGTGCTTTTCTTTCTGCTCTTCTGCTCTTGATACTGAAGTACTTTCGGCATCTTGAATTGTGAATCATCTGTTGTCTTACAGACTAGAGAGAGCCAATTTGTAAAGTAACACCACTGAATGATTTCACTAAAAAGATGCAAGTGTGCCCCTTTAATTTGGATATTCCAGTACTCATTTAGCTGTGATGTACAGATCCACAGTACTTGATGTGCTCATAAGAAATATGAGCATTTAGTTGTTGTGGAATGTCTAAACTCTTGGACAACTTTTGAGAATTAATCTGGATGTCACAGGTGTAGTAATTATCTTTTGTTTCTGTGTTGGTGAAATCTTCATGATTTGCTGAAATGTTGAACCTGTATTTGAGAATCTTCTAGCAAAAAGGGAAGAATGTTTTCGGTACCCCAATAGAAAAGTTTTACATCTGTCTAAGAATACCAGAGCCAGCCTACAACTGTATGACACTTGTTACAAGAGGGGATCATTTTCCCATCCACAACCTCCTCTTGCCCAGAGATACTTTTGTTCAGTTTGTGTTACCCTTTTGTGTTACCTGCTTGTGGAAGACGATCACAGTGATAACCATAGTAAATGTTCAGAAGGAGGTGAGAAGAAATCTCATGTTTAAATAGGGATTTTTGTATGTGTTGCTAAATCACTGCTTGGAAGGGACCTCTAGAGACTGTCTAGTCCTGTGTCGTGAGGTGGGTTGGTTGGTGTCAGCTGGAATCCAGCACAGGGCAGTCCCAGCCTCTTTTCCGTGGACACCCCGTATAGCTCCATTGATACCAAAACCTGGACACCTACGTGCAGTATGGTGAGGTTTCTGTCTGCCCATTTCTCCAGCCTGTCAGGGTCCTTTGGGATGGCAGCACAGGTATCTGGTTCATCAGTCTCTCTTCCCAACTTTCTATTGGCTGCAAAGGTGCTGAGGGTGCACTCTGACCCGTTGCCCAGGTCCTTAATGAAGGGGTTAAAGAGAACATCAGTATTGACCCCTGTGGTTCTGCAGTAGTGACTGATCTGCAGCTAGACACTGTGCTGCTGATCACAACTATCTGAGCCCCGTTCAGCCAGTTTCAGTCCACCTCACTGTCCATTTTGTCTGTGTGGATGTTGTAGGAGACTGTCTAAATCCTTGCTAGGGATGGGATAAAGAGTGTCTCAGCTCTTCATCCACTGAGCCAACGATGTCATTGCAGAAGGCAGTCATATTGGTCAGGCATGATTTCCCAGATCTCTTGGCATGTGCATTCCCAAAATACTAGCTTGCATAAAAAGAACTCGTCTTAAAGAGCAAAAGCATCAGCTGCTCTCTCCTCTGAAGAGAGCTGTTCTCTTCTAGAAAGTAGTATTTTCCTTCCTCTTGATTTTTTTGATTTTTTTATGACCAGACCTAAATACTACTGCATGTTGATACAAAAGATACTTCATGATCTAAAAACAAAGGTATAAATTTGAATGCATACAATGTCTAAGTTTATGTTGTTATAACTATATGAGTGCATAATTTCTCCCTGCTAAAAATTGCACTGTTAGATACCCTGTTGTATCCTGTCATGAGTAATACTGCTGGATATCCATAATGTCATGAGAGGATTCTGTGAAGACTAGTTAGGAACTAGTTGGTGAACTAGAAGGCTTTTTTTGAAAGAATAAGTGTATTTCTGTGATTTGTATTTTTTCATTTATTACTTTTTTTTAATACATAAAGAGCAGAAAGAACTCATCAAATATCTTTATTAGTATTACTGTTAACTGTTTTACTAATGCAGATTAATGATCTTACTATATTCTGATTCTGCATTGATTTTTATTCTTTTCAGGGAAATTTCTGGTATATAACCCCTAACATGTAGCATTTGCGTTACTTAGAGACTAGATAATTTGAGTTTTCTATATGGTACAGACAAAAGACAAGAAGTGAGGTCAGGAAAAATTCTCTTCATCTATTAAGCTTGTTGAAATTAACAAATTTACTGTCAAATTAGGAAGTTATACTTTTCATCATGCAGAGCAGTTGTATCTCAGAAGTTTGTTGACAGAAATAGGCTGATAGAAAGGTGACAGATTGTAACTGACTTCTAAAACATCCTTGAAGGCAAACAAACCAGCTTTTCCATCTTTCATCTTCCCTGAGATGAGGCTGTCTGTTAAGAACCTATATTGCACGGGGCAAGAATGCTGTCTGGATTTGGTATACTGTCAGATGAAAGTGTGGTATATAACTTGACTTTTTTTTTTTTTTCCAAGACTTCAGCAAGAAATCTTACTGCTACTCTGAATCTGTGTGCATGTTTTAATGGCTGTTGTGGTTCCTAAGCTAGATTTATTTATTTATTTCTAAACAATGTGACTGAGTTACTTCAAGATGTAAAGATGTAACAGGCTGTATTAGAAATGTCTTCAGTGGGCAAATTATTTAGAAAGAAGTTTAACAATGTAACTTTTTTTTTTTTGGTAGCCATTTTTATTGTCTGATACTTATTTTTTTGTTTCATTTGGGTTTTTTATCTCTTATGGGACAGGGTTTAATATCATGTTCTCCATTTTTATTGCAAGTTTACTGCATGGTTTGAAAACCAGTCCTTCTTACTGCTGCTTGCTGACAATTAAAAACTGGAAACAACTTCATGTTCCCCTGTAGTTTTTTGCCTTTAATTGTTGATATATGTGCATCATTTTCATCAGTTCCCAATGCATCACTTTTCCTATCATTTTGATTTCAGAATGGCCAGACTCCACTCATGTTGGCTGCTGAGCAAGGCAATTTAGAAATTGTCCAGGAGCTTCTCAAGAAGGGAGCTAATTGCAATTTGGAAGATGCAGTAAGTATTAGTGCTTTATTTGATGGTACCTAGCAATAGAGGCAGAAGAAATTTCAAGAGGCAGTCAGAGAAAAGGAATTTGTTAATGTTGAGGGGAGGAGACAAAAAAATGAAGGTGGAAAATTATAACATATAAGAGAAATTTTATCTGAAATTGTTTGACTCTGTGTTCCTCTGATTCAATACCTCGTAAAGAATAGGGATATTTAACATGTTTTAAATGTCTGAGAGTCTCTGCTGAATCCTGGTGCTGTTTCTTCTGGGAAGCTAGTGCTAAGAAGCAGTAGTAATAGGATTGGCAGTTGTTGACATAAAAAGTTAGGTAGAATAGAGAAATACAGCATCAGAAATGAGGTCCAAGTAATTTTGCTTGTCTTGGTTATGTTGTGGTATGTGAAGATTTTTTAAATTTTTTTAATTTTTTTTTTTTTGCTTGGTTTTGGTGTTTTTCAGTAAATACTGATGGAGAGTATAGGTTAAAGGATTATTTCAGATGAAAGCCAGAAGAGTGGCACAGGAGCGTTTCAAATGTGTGAATTGTCTTCCTGCCTTTGCAGGAGAGGTTGACTCTGGGTGAAAGATGCCCAGAAAGGGTGAGTGGAACAGAGGTAATGTTAAAAAGTTTTGAAAGGTCTGTACGTTGTTGTGGGATGGAAATCTCAATCCATCCCACTTCTGCCAGTTTGATGACAGTGTTAGCAGTGGATGCCCAGAGCCTGGAGAGGGGTCACAGGTCAGCAGAAGAACACCTGAAGAGCACAAATGAATCCCAGCCACTCAGCTTCATCAGGGGCTCCATTTAAAACACCTCTATGCAAACACACCCAGCATGGGGAATAAACAAGAGGAGCTAGAGATGTGCACATACCTGCAGGCCTACGATCTTATTGGCATCATGGACATGTGGTAGGATGGCTCCTATGGCTGGAGTGTTGGAATGGAAGGATACAGGCCCTTTAGGAAGGACAGGCATGGGAGATGAGGATGGAGTGTCTCCTTCTGTGTCAGTGACCAGCTGGAGTGCATGGAGCTCTGCCTGGGGATGGGTGAGGAGCTGACCGAGAGCTTATGGGTCAGGATTAAAGGGAGGGCAGAGATAGGTGATGGTATAGTGGGGGTCTGCTACAGGCCACCTGACCTGGAAGACTGAGTGGATGAAGCTCTCCATAGGCAGATAGGAGCAGCTTCACAGTCACAAGCCCTGGTCCTTATGGGAGTCTTCAGCCACCCCGATATCTCTTGGAGGGACAACACAACAAGGCATAAGCAATCCAGGAGATTCATGAAATGCATTGATGCTAACTTCCTTCTCCTAGTGATAGAGGAAACAAGGAGGAGAGGTGCTATGCTGAACTTTGATCTCACCAGCAGGGAGAGGCTGGTGGGGAATGTAAAGCTCAAGGGCAGCCTGGGCTGCAATGACCATGAAGTGGTGGCGTTCAAGATCCTTAGGGCAGCAAGGAGAGCATGCAGCAATCTCACTACCCTGGACATCAGGAGAGCAGATTCTGGTTTATTCAGGGATCTGCTTGATAGAGCACCATGGGATAAAGCCCTGGAGGGAAGAGGGGCCCAAGAAAGCTGGTTAATATTCAAGGAAAACCTCCTCCAAGCTCAGAAGTGATGTATGCTGATAAAGAGGAAGTCAGGCAGAAACACCAGGAGGACTGTGTGAATGAACAAACTGCTCCTGGACAAGCTCAAACACAGAAGGGAAGCCTACAGAGGGTGGAAGCAAGGACAGGTAGCCTGGGAGGAATACAGACAAATTGTCCAAGCAGCCAGGGATCAGGTTAGAACAGTCAAAGCCCTGATAGAATTAAATCTGCCCAGGGGCATCAAGGGAGGCAAGAAAAGCTTCTATAATGGTGATAAAAGAAAGAGTAGTGAAAATGTAGGACCCCTCTGGAAGGAAATAGGAGACCTGGTTACCTGGGATATGGAGAAGGTTGAGGTATTCAGTGACTTTTTTGCCTCAGTCTTCACTGGCAAGGGCTCCATCCACACCGCCCAGGTTGCAGAAGTCAAAGGCAGGGGCTGGGAGAATGAAGAACCGCCCACTGTAGGAGAAGATCAGGTTCAAGACCTAAGGAACCTGAAGGTGCACAAGTCCGTGGAACCTGATGAGATGCATCTGTGGGTCCCGAGGGAACTGGTGGATGAAGTTGCTACGCCACTACCCATCATATTTGAGAAGTTGTGACAGTCCGGTGAAGTTCCCACTGACTGGAAAATGAGAAACATAAGCCCCATTTTTAAAAGGGGAAAATAGGAACAACCAGGGAACTACGGGTCAGTCAGTCTCATCTCTGTGCCCAGCAAGATCATGGAGCAGATCCTCCAGGAGCTATGCTAGGGCACATGGAAAATAAGGAGGGGATTGGTGACGGCCAACATGGCTTCACTAAGGGCAAATCGTACCTGGCAAATTTGGTGACCTTCTGCGATGGGGTTACAGCGTTGGTGGGTAAGGGAAGAGCAACCGATGTCATCTACCTGGACTCAGGCAAAGCATTTGACACTGTCCCTCATGACATCCTTGTCTCTAAATTGGAGATACGTGGATTTGGTGGGTGGACCACACAGTGGATAAGGAATTGGCTGGATGGTCTCACTCAAAGAGTTGTGGTCAACGGCTCCATGTCCAGGTGGAGAGCAGTGACAAGTGGCATTTCTCAGGGGTCGGTATTGGGACTGGTGCTGTTTAACGTCTTTGTTGGTGACATGGACATTGGGATTCAGTGCACCCTCAGCAAGTTTGCCAACACCACCGAGCTGTGTGCTGCGGTCAACATGTTGGAGGGAAGGGATGTTGTCCAGAGGGACCTGGACAGGCATTAGAGGTGGGCCCATGCAAACCTCTTGGAGTTCAACAAGGCCAAGTGCAAGGTCCTGATAATAGGTTAGGGCAATCCCAAACACAAATACAGGCTGTGCAATGAGTGGATTGAGGACTGCCCTGCAGAGAAGGACCTGGGGGTATTAGTGGATGGAAAACTGACTATGAGCCAGCAATGTGTGCTTGTAGCCAAGAAAGCCAACCATATCCTGGGCTGCATCCAAAGAAGCATGGGCAGCAGGTCAAGGGAGGCTGTTTTGTCCATCTACTCAACTCTTGTGAGACCCCATGTAGAGTACTCTGTTCAACTCTGGGGCTCCCATCACAAGAAGGACATGGACCTGCTCAAGTGGGTATAGAGGAGGGTCACAGAGATGATCAGGGGGCTGGAGCACCTCCACTGTGAGAAGAGTCTGAAAGAGTTGGGGTTGTTCAGCCTGGAGAAGTGTCTAGGGAGGCATTATAGCGACCTTCCAGTACTTAAAGGGGGCTACAGGAAAGATGGGGAGGGACTCTTAATCAGGGAGTGTAGGGATAGGATGAGGGATAATGGCTTTAAACTGAAAGAGGTTAGATTTAGGTCAGATACAAGGAATAAATTCTTCTCTGTGAGGGTGGTGAGACACTGGCACAGGTTGCCCAGAGAAGCTGTGGCTGCCCCCTCCCTGGAAGGGTTCAAGGCCAGGTTGGACGGGGCTTTGAGCAACCTGGTCTGGTGGAAGGTGTCCCTGCCCATGGCAGGGGGGTTGGAATTAGATGATCTCTAAGGTCCCTTCCAACCCAAACCATTCTGTGATTCTGTAATATTCCAATGAAGAGTGATAAACAGGAAAAGGTTGTTACTTGTGGGTCTTCTGCATTTAGTTTAATTGTAGCAATGTAGACATCTAGGAAATGTCTGTTATGAAACCTATCATATAAAAAAAAAAGAAAAGTGCCTTTCTCTGGAGACATTTTATTATATTTGCTGTAATTGTTACTGTTCCTATGCTTATAGGAAGAACAGTTACCATATAAACTGTTGCTATGTTGATACATGAATAGCACATAAAACAGTACTCCATACCAGGACATGATTTGAGCAGTGAATGGAAGGATAAGTGTAAGGCAAGAGGAAATGTATCTTCTGAATAGACCATAAGTCTAAGAAGCTGTGGTCCAAAGTCTTCTGCATATTAGACCCTTGGGTGCTGTCACCCACTGTGTGTGGAGACAGATCACCACCATTTTCTGTAGTGTTGGTTGCCATCTTGTCCCCACCCATCAATTCTCAATGTTTTAACCTCATTCTCTAATCCTTTGTAGGTGTTGCTTCCTCCATAAAATGTTTAAGAAGTTAACGTGCAGTGAACTGAGGAGTGGAGAGTGATGGATGTTGGGTAGGAAAGGAGATAACTGGAGGGGCAATTTGGAGTAGTTGTTGTTCTATATTTTTATGTTTATATGTGTATAACTGACAGTCTGTGAGTTTATTACCTGTTTACTTTTTTTCTTTTTAAAGGACAGCTTTTTTAAGGGATTGTGAATTTCCTGTTGTAGCTTAAATGCTTGAAAAACAAGGTAATTGAATTGAAATATCAAATACCACTTAAAAATTTTAGTTTGTTTTTTTTTTTTTCTAGGATAACTGGACAGCTCTTATTTCAGCAGCCAAAGAAGGACATGCAGCTATTGTAGCAGAGCTACTCAATTATAATGTCAGTTTGGAGCATCGGGATTTGGTATGTATTGTCCTAGTGTAAAAATAAAATAGTTTTTAGTAAGAACAATAATTATGAAGTTGGAGATTTTCAGATCTGTAAAAGAAAGATCATTTATTCTTAAATTATGCACTCAGTACTGTTAAAATGGAAAAGAGCATATATTTAAATATTGTTTTTACAGCTGTAAAGTAGTTGCTTTAACGTTAATAAAGACAATTTGTTTTATAGGTTGTTTTTTTTTTCTTATAATTTGCTTTGGAAAAAAGCTAAACTGAAGAATACTTTGATTTATGGGTGTGTTTTGTGTGGGCAGGGTTTTGGGGGAGTACGGTTGGTTTGTTGGGGGGTTTTTTGCTGTTGGTGTCTTTTTTTTTTAATATGAAATTTAAATTTTAAATGTTAACTTTTTCCAAAAGATACCTGTCCATATTTCCTTTTTCTCTGGACAACTGTGATTATTCATATAGCAGTCCTTGTTCTCGATATCTTGGAATTTGTTTTCAGGCATCTTGCCAAATTTTTTCTGTTGGAAAGTGGGTGCTATGGTCCAGTCCACCTAAAGAAACACAGAAGCTGCTCACATGATTAGAAGGTTAGATGCCTCTGAAGAGCTATAGACCTGTCTCTGTTGACTGAAGAGGGAACTGGGTACCTGCAAGGATTAATTTTGTTCTGCTTAAGTTAGAGTATGGAAAACCACTAGGGGAGTGTTCAAGTGCTTCCTTTAATTGAAGTTCCACTATGAAGGCTGAGGCATCTTACCATGTCCTGTTAATCTAGGTTTTTAATAAGTGTAATGTTAAGCACATCCACATGGGCTGTGTTTGATTTCTAGGCCTGTGTCAGTCTGAGAGGGATCTTTTACCTCTCCAAAAGTGTATTGTAAATAAATAAACAAAAATTTTGATTACAGTTATCAGAGGCTTGTTATTTTTAAATTGATTTTGATTACCTGACCTGTCAAATGCCTTAGGCAGTGAAAACTTATTGTCTCCTAGTTTATAAACTTGAATAAACACACCAATGCAGTTTGAAATTAATTGCTCTTCTTACTCCCTTAAGAGGATATATGATTTGCTTCTTCATGAAAAAGTTTACATAGT
Organism: Tyto alba; assembly: GCF_018691265.1. Lineage (NCBI taxonomy): Eukaryota > Metazoa > Chordata > Aves > Strigiformes > Tytonidae > Tyto > Tyto alba. The sequence continues at coordinate 33,669,514 of NW_024881316.1, read as the reverse complement.
TACTTTATTACATAGTTACTCTATGAAGGCCAGCTGTCTATTACACAAATCAAAAGTAAATGCTTCATGTTAGTTTATTTGGATTCTAGATTTTTGTTTTAAGATAGTGCTCTCTTTTTGGTTTGTTTATCCAGTGATCAGCTTTGTATGCACTTGAAGTCTGAACCGAGTGTTTACAGCAAATTCAGCAACATTTAGTACACTATATATTCTCCCATTTTGCATACAGCAGCAAGTTAGTACTTTCATATGTGTGCTTATTATTTATCCTACATAAGTAGGATTACAAAGCTGTGTAGTCAATCCTTACTGTATTTTGGACTTGCAAAACAGCCTTAAAACAAATACAACATGAAATAAAAGTCACTAATTATGTTTCTAAAGAGTATTTTTTCAGGTTTTACTTTTCTTTGAATTCTGCTCTCAGGGAGGATGGACTGCTCTAATGTGGGCATCATATAAAGGCCGTACTGAAGTAGCTAAACTGCTGCTTGAGAAAGGAGCAAATCCAAACATCACAGGAATGGTAAGTTTTAATCTTAACCCACCCCCCAAAATGTTTGAAATCCTGAACTGTACATTCTTCTTACTATCTTGATTAAATATTTTGCATTTTTTGCAATATAACATTAATCACTATGCTTTATTTATAAAGAGATTGCTTTAATAATCTATATGACAGCCACTGGTTTCTGGATTCATTTAAAATTGTTTTCATTAAAGCGTATGAGTGTTTAGCTCTTAATATTCAAATTAGCAGGAGAGGAAGTAACAGAAAAGGTAAGTAATGAATCTAAAGCTACTTGTAGAACAACTAATTTTTCTGGGTCTGTAGAAGTTAATGGAATAACTAATATGTGCAATTTAGAAACAATAATGTGTTTTGGTTTTTTTCGTAATAGCTACCAAATGGGCTAAATTATATAAATATGTACCATACATGTGTGAGAGAATAAAAGAAACTAAAATTTTTGAGATTTATTTAATTTTATAAGCATTTTGTATAGAAGTGTGAGCATGTTGAAACTTGAATGAACAATTTGTTTATACTGTCAGCTCTCTGGTGTTTGACACGACAGTGAACCATCAGGGAAGAACATTAATGACTTACCTTTCCCAGTGTCAATTCATCTGGTTTGCATATGCAGCTTCTGCATGCATGACACGACTGAGCTGCAGTCCTGATTACGTGGGGATATTATGTAGCTGTCTGTTGCTTTTCTCTTACATTACAAATGTTTGTATTAAGATGAAGATGTGAATTTTCAAACCCTGGTCAAGGAGTTATAAAACAAAATTGATGCAAAACAGTAGACCTCTTCCTAAATATCTAGACATGGTACTAGGCAACAGTTACTGATATGTAGTTAGATTTATTTCTGTATATTCCTTTTTCTATGGGTTTATTTCTTTTGGATCATTGTGATCAATATTGTTCATGAAAGCTAATTAAGACTATGTTTTTGGTTTTGTTTTGTTTTTTTTTTTTTAATTCTAAGCAATACAGTGTTTATCCAATTATTTGGGCCGCAGGACGAGGCCACTCAGATATAGTACATCTCTTATTGCAACATGGAGCTAAAGTGAACTGTTCTGACAAGGTAAGTTACATTTATATAATATTTAATTTCTTTAATGGTTGATACATTCTTTGTAAAAGAAAGCTTTATTTAAAAAAACCCCAAATCTATGAGTTTTTTATTGGAAAAACACTTTTTTATTTCATCCATGAGATTAGAATTAGTGTGCTAGAGTAGGTCTTTATATTTGCAGGAGGTTATATAATATGCTGAAGATGGTTGTGAACATTTATTTCAGTGGAGCATATTTCTAAGATATTGGAAACCTGCTATCCTAGGTTACATAGAAAAATAATTTTTACAGCTATCATCTGCAAAGGAAAAATTAAAATGGCTTTTCAAATGCTGTGTCAAATTCACAAGACCAAATTATGTATTTGTAAAAACTAAAGCAGTAAAGTATAGGATGAATACTATATTGTCCGGGGATACTAAAACCAAAGAGCAATATGATAAAGTGTTACAAATGTTTTTTCAGTATGGAACCACCCCACTGGTTTGGGCAGCAAGGAAAGGTCATTTGGAGTGTGTGAAATACTTGCTGCAGATGGGAGCTGATGTTGATCAAGAAGGAGCTGTAAGTAACTGTTCGTTTTCTGGTGATAGGATGTGGGTACATACATCTGTGTGTTCTGCTTTACTTTATAATACAAATACCAAGAAATACATAAAACCAAGATGAAATATTAATGTTGGAACATAGTACTTTTCAGCTACTTGCAAACTACATGTGAGGATTATTTAAACTTCTTTGTGCCTGTATTGACAGCTGACATGCTGCTATGTAAAGTGTAAATTTTAATGAACGTAAATTTGGGTTATTCTTCTCTGAAGGTTAACACTGTCGCAATTTGTTCTCTACCCAAGCCTGATATGTCAAACAACTTGTTCCTTGGCACTATTTGAAAAGTAAATCAAACACAAAGCATCTTTTGAAAATAATAATGGCTGTTGTGCCTTTTCAGAAGTTGGAAATTTTTTAGTGGTCTTCAGCTGCATAATGGTTATAAATAAAACAGATTTTAATTTTTTATTGTATAGGACACTTAAAATGCTTATCAAAATAAAAAGGAATCAGTAAAAATTAAGTGGAAAATCAGGACGGCTTTGGTATTCGTATGATTTTTTTCTGAAGTTCTTCAGAAAAAACTTTGAGTGGTATTGGCAGGTCTGGGTGCTCTGATAATGCTGTGTTCCCATATGTCAAGGAAATTATTTTACCATCGTGTGACATTCAAGAGTTAAAATAAACTGATCAAATGCAAATAATAAAGCTCAGAAGTCTTCTCTGCTATAGTACTTGGTTTATTTCTTTTTTAAAAAAGCATAGTAAGTTCACTTTAAAACATAAAACTGAAGTAACATTTGAATAGTTAAGAAAGTAATGTCAGTGAATGTTCTTTTGTTACTTAAACTGCTGATATAATGAAGTTTTCTATATCCACTGTGCAATAAAATCTATTGTTTTTGTTTAAAGAATTCTATGACTGCGCTTATTGTAGCAGTGAAGGGTGGCTATACTGATTCAGTAAAAGAGATACTGAAAAGGAACCCAAATGTAAACTTAACAGATAAAGATGGAAATACGGCTTTGATGATTGCATCAAAGGAGGGACATACTGAAATTGTGCAGGATCTTCTTGATGCTGGAACTTATGTGAACATTCCTGATAGAGTGAGTAAATTTTCATCATAATTGTGGTTTTAGATATATGTAATAATAATTATATATATATATATATATATATATATATATATATATATATATATATATATATTTATTTAAAAACCAGTGTATGCAAATCTGGGGTAGGTGATTTTTTTGGCTTGAATTTTTCTGCCACCTAGGGGTATTTTTATGTATTGCTATTTTACAAGTGTGTTGTGGCAAATGTTGCTTTGTGAATGCAAAGGATAAACTGCAGAAACTACTCTTTTTCTTTGAGATTCTTGAATTGTGAGTTTTCATGGGGCATGGAAATGATTTATGGTTGTGTATTTGTCATATCTGTAACATAAGACTAATACTGAACTAACTTCGAGGTTTGGGGTGAGGTTTTTGTGTATTAAAACACTTGGTAATGCTGTTAACATTATATAACAATGGATATTACAAAAAAAAAGTATAGTTTGTTCAGCATCTACCTTTATCTTTCACAATGAAACTTTTTACTAGGAAACATGCATATTAAATGAGGACCAGCTCTGGGTTAAGACATATGAATGTAACTGTTGAAAGGTGCACTGTGTACCTGAGCTGTGATTGCATTATTCAATCGAGACATGCAGTATGGGCAGTGCCCAGAGTGTGAATCTTTTATGATGAAACAGGAAAAATAAATGTAGCTAAAAGTATAAATAATAAAAGTATAGCTAAATCACAGGTGTGGAATTAAATAGAAAGCTCAGTAGTAGTAGATCGTTTATCAATCACATTCATTACGTACCTGGCTGAAAACCAAGAAATTTTCCTTATCAGAACCTACTCTAGCATCTGAAACTAAGACTACTCGTTGTTTGATGTATTTTTGCAATACAGTCAGTACTGAAAGCTGTAATTTGTCCTTCCTAAAAGCACAGGAATGCAGACAGTTGCAGAATTTTGTGACAGAAGAGGTAGGAAGGGAGATTGCAATGTATTTTCTTAAATATTCAAAGTTTTGCTTTGATATGTGGTTGATATCAAATTCGTTGTCACATGCAACACTGCAGCTCAGTACATAACTATCTAAGAAGTGCACTAAGCTGATTCCTGACATGTAGGAAAATGCATCCAAAAATCCTTTCTAAATTACGAGGCAAATATTAGGAGGTTTTCCTCTCTTCTCTGCAACCCCAAGCAATTCCGTTTAGGGGTTGGGAATTCAGCCTCAAAACCATATTACTTCTCTGAACTAAAACACTGATCTTGACAGAGGTGCTTAAGTTTAGGTATCTAACCACCTAAGAGCCCCAAAGGTGCAGTGCTTGGCCTGCTTCCGACACTTCATCAAAACCTGACCATCAAGAGGTCACTGCAGACAGTCCTATGCAGTGATAGAAGCAACCAGATAAATCACTCAGAATTGCAATTTTGTTTTACATATATACAACTCCGTTTACCACAGCAAAATTTTTTTATTTTGATCAATTTGAGGTAAAAGCAGCCTTTTACTTATTTTCTTTATAACAGCATACTGTATGTAAACAGGATAGCAGTCAAATCTTCACAAAAAAAAAAAAGGGATAAAAGTCTTTAAAATTCTTGAAGATCTTTTGCCAACTGTGAAATATCTAAAGGAGAAAGCCAGCGTTCTTCTCTGATTGTAAAGAGGTTGTTACTGTGAGTGGTTGGTCTTCCTATGAACACAGAGAACAGCTGGATTTTTTCATATTGATTATTAATTTGTGCTGTTATTTTTCAGGATAGTGGCTTAAGCCGGACTTAATTTTGGGGGTGTTTGTTTTGCCATAAATATATAAGATTTCATCTCTGAAAAAAAATATGAGAAATTGGAGTCCATAGTTTTTTTCTTCTATATACTGTCGTGGTTTAGGCCTGAATGGCAGCCAACCACAATGCAGCAGCTCTCTCTCCCTTCCCCTCCGGCAATGAGAAGGGACAGAGAGCCAGGCTTGGGGTTCAAGATAGGACTGGGATGGGGAAAAATCCCCCTTTTATGATCACGAGCAAAAGGCAGACTCGTTAGGGGAAGAAAAAAAGAACATACATTTATTACAGACACTAACAACACATAACAGAGTAAGACAGTGAGAAGCATTGCCACATCTTGAGAACACCTTCCCTTCCCCCCATACCTCCCTTCTTCCCGGGCTCAGCTCTGCTCCCGATATCTCTACCTCCTCCCCCAGTGGCACAGGGGCAGGGAATGGGGGGTGCAGTCAGTGCTGCCACTTCCTTCATGTTCGGTGAGGGGAGTGTCCAAAACTTGTTCCTCCTGCTCCATCGTGGTCCCCCTCTCACAGGAGACAGTCCTCCACAAACTTTCTCTGACATGAATTCCTCCCATGGGCCGCAGCGTTCCCCACACTGCTCCGTCATGGGTCACTAACTTCCTCCGACTGGATTCCCTCCCACGGCTGCAGCCCTTCCCGAGCTGCTCCGGTGTGGGACTCCCCCGCATGCTGCAATCCTCCCAGCACTGAATTACAGCAGCAGGGCTGCCTTTTTCCATGAGACCCCGGCCTTCTTCGGGCACAGAACCTTGATCAGCCGAGCAGGAACAACAGGCCGTAAATCAATGTCTGCTCCACCGTAGATCTTCATGGGTGGCGGGGGGGGCCGCCCTGCCGTCTCACCACAGGATACAGGGGGCTCTCTGCTCTGGCACACCTCCCCCCTCCTTTCTTCCTCCGTTCCTCCACTGACCTTGGTGTTCATGCAGCTGCAGCAACTCCTCCTCACAAGTCCAACTGCCCGTCACCACGTCCCTTCTTAAATACGTTATCGCAGAGGCGCAGCTTATTGGCTCAATTTCCCAAACAGAAGTGGAGCTGACTTGGAGCTGGAGGAGCTTCGAGAAGCTTCTCGCAGGGGGCCGCCCCTATAGCCCCCTCCCCTGCCACCAAAAAACTCCATCACTCACTCAACCCAGGACATATACCCATTTTTCACACATCAAACTATTTTTTGTATCTTTCTTTAAAATGAGTGCAGATTTCTTAATGTAAATAGGCATAATGTGTATTTTGAGGCTATAGTTTATTCCATGTTGCATTTCTTTTTACTAAATATTATTAATTCATCTTCAATATTCTTTCACAATTTTTCTAGAGTGGAGATACAGTGCTGATTGGGGCTGTTAGAGGAGGTCATGTTGAAATTGTGAGGGCCCTGCTCCATAAATACGCTGATATAGATATCAGAGGCCAGGTAAGTACAGCAGTGGAAATGTTAGAGTAGTTCTTAAAGAGGATGTGAATTTGACTATCAATTATGCAGTGTTTCTAAAAACAGGGCTTTAAAAACTTGCTCAGTTTACTCTGTAGGAAACTCAGATTCCCATCAGATGTTAAAACATCATGTTGCTGTGCAGTTTTTGAGTTAAAGACATGTCATTGTAATGACTTGTTAAGCAGCATTTTTTTTTCAGTTAATTTGTATGATGGTTGAAAAATAAAAGATGTAAATTGAACTTATTTCATCTGCACTACTGAACAGATTTAAAATAATGAAATACTTTGAAAAACACCTTAATATTATTTTAATATTCAATATTTAAAATTTAATAGCAATATATTTAAATACAATATACTTTAGATTGTATCTCTTGTCAGTGCAGTTCTGTCACTATGCTTTTGGTTGGTCCTTGTCTCCTTCACAAACTTCCTGTCTTGCATTAAGCAGTGTTGTCAGAGATTTTCATGTTTTCTACCTACCCCTTCTTTCTATTTTTGTCCTTTGATTAAGGTATTGTTTTTATTCTTTTACCGAAAGCTCTCTTACTCAGCATGGTACTTGTTTTTATTGTTATATTCAACTTTCTTTTGCGCAAAGCTGTTCAAATCGCGCTGCTTACAGGCATGTATGTACTGCTAAGTTTGAACACAAAACTAACTAGTCACTGAGAGCTGCAAAGATTCAGTGCCTGCTGTTGGTGCAGAGCCTCTCTGAGAAGCCAGGAAGCTTTTAGTTTGGAGAAAAAGTAGTGTTTGGATCTCTTTGTCTAACCTGCCACTGGAAGCCTGGAACTGTGTGTCTCAGCTTCTTGCTGATGTGAGTCTGAAAATCTGGAGCTTTTTAACATCTTGATATGACTAAGGTAATACAGAAACAGCAAGAGGACCCAACCTCCTTGGGAACGGGGAAGCTTGTGACTTCTGACAGTGTGAGGGTGTCTGTATAGCCATTTGCAGTGGTTAATCTAGAGGATACATTTGTGGCCTTGTTGACACAAGAGGAGCGAGACCATCAGAGGAAGATTCTGAATGTGCGATTCAGAGCTTCACATTAGGACCCCCAGTATCAGAATCAGAGATGAGCACTAGTATTTAGCAACTCTGCTGCTGTTCAGGCCTGTTCTGGGGAGATTTGCTGCCTGCCCAGATCTGTGATGTTCCAGAAAGACTGGTGTGTCTTGTCCAGCCTTCCAGTGTTCCTTGCTGCTCATTCAATCATATGGCCACTAGTCAGGGGAGACCTTGAGCAGATAAAAGGCGACTGTAGGACTTTGAGAGCAAGTGTTGGGGCAGTCAGAGAGGCTCAGGTGGTGTTTTCCTTCAGCCCTTCTGGTAAAGGGGAAGGGCCCAGCTGGGAGCATCTGGCAGAGCAGTGCCTGTCTGCACAGCTGATGTTGCTAGTGAGGAGTCAGCTTCCTCAGGCTGGTGTCTTGTTGGAAGCCACCTGAGGGACCGAGGCCATGAAAACCAGGTGACCAGAGAGGAAAGGAATCTTAGTGACCAGGCTGGTTAAACTGTCAAGAAAGGCTTTAAACTCAGTTAGCTATGAAGCCCAGGAGGGACAAAGAAAGAGCTGCAAATGAAAGAAGCAAGCAAGGGAGAAGGTTGCAAGGGGGACTTTGACATTCCTGCTTAGAAGCAGGTTTGTGTTCAGAGGCTTTTCTTAAAAGTCCCTACATAGGTAAGCATCAAACAGAAAGAGTTGTGGTACAGTCACTAGGTTAGGAAAAGATTTCAGGCATGGAGACTTCCTGCGGTAGCACACATTGCTTGAAAAAATGAAAGCTGACACAAGCAGATTTGCAGCTATCCACAGTTCATTCTGGTTCAGTGATACAATGTATGGCTGATCTGCATTCTGGTACTTTGTGTTGACTTTCATGTCCATCTACTTTTACAACTTTCCAGCTTGTATGGCCTGCTTTTTGGGCAGCCAAGCAGTTCCCTAGTACAACTTTTTTATCACGCTATGCTGTAAAGTTGAGAAGAAAATGGAACTTTTTTTTAAAGGCCTGGAAGTGGTTAGTACTTCCATGTTCTAATAGGAGAGAATATATATATATTTTTTTTAAGCAGCAGGGAAACATAATTACTACATAATAGGGGTAAAAAAGGCAACAGTTGTTTTATTTCATTAGAAAAAAAATATATTTGTGTTACAACCGAATACCCCTGTATAGTTTTGGAAACTGTTTCAAGACAGGTTAAATCAGCTTGGATTGTTACAGCTATTAATATATTTTGCACAGGTTTTTAAAATAGATTTGTATTCTATAGCCATATTTCCACCCCTCCCAAGCTCTACTGATGTACAAATTAAATTTGGGAGCATTTCCCTTTGCCCTGAGTAGTGCTAAAATTTGCTGTATTATGTGCTGTTTTCAATATAGTGGTCGTATTTTATGTACAGTTTTTGAAATTAGTCCAGATGAATGAAAGTACTGTTAACATTTCATACTCTCTTTTTTTCAGGATAATAAAACTGCTTTATATTGGGCAGTTGAGAAAGGAAACGCTACAATGGTGAGGGATATCTTGCAATGCAACCCTGATACTGAAACGTGTACAAAGGTAACTACTAGAATTTTAGTCGAGGACATAATTTGCTTAGTTTAAGATCTGTATGTGATGTTAAGATCAGAATACCAAATTTAGCTTTCTGAAGTGTGGATAACTTGCGTGCTGTTAAAAAAAAAAAATCGGTTTATTTTTTTCTGAAATACAGAATTTATTTTCAGAAATGGTAATGTCCCCTTTGTGCATAAGCATCACCTAGTACTAAAACTTAGTATCAGGGAATGCATGTATACTTCACCTCAGCAACATTGCCATAACCAGCAATGAGGAGTAGAGAGCAGATGCTACTGGAAAGTGAGGGAAGAGGCTTCTGATACTGCAAACCTTGAAAGTTCAGACCTCCATTTATTGCATATGCAGGAATAAAAACAAGATAGAGGAAGTAGTATGTACAGCAGTGAATTACCTCTTTTCTGGTTCTCTTTTCAAATACCTTGTGTTGTATCTGAATCTTCTCTTCCTCTGCTTGACATTGTTATTAACAGGAATGTATTTTGCACTTGCATTTTGCTTTGTGTTTCTAATCAGTCTAGAATTAAAGGATCTGTGATACTTTTTCAAGAACCTGTGCACTGAAGTATTGTTACTTGCACAAAAATGAAAACTCCCTTAAAAGTTGTGATTTTTAATTAGTTAGGCTATCACTAGTTTTTGCTTGTTTTTGAATATACTGAGAAGAGCTTATTTTATTGTGTCTACTTCTCCCTTTTAGGATGGAGAAACACCACTTATAAAGGCAACCAAGATGAGAAATATTGAAATAGTAGAGCTGCTTCTGGACAAAGGAGCTAAGGTCTCTGCAGTAGACAAGGTAAAGAGTCTTTGTTTTCTTTAGTGTATTTGATCATTTTAGTTTTGCAGCAGAATTTTGTATTGAGCTATCAAGGCTAAAGCAGAAAGAGAAATTTTTACATGCTTAATAATTAAATAGATCAGAATACTTAAATGCAAGCTAATTCCCACCATTAATATTTTGATTTTGTGTTTGTATTGGAGTGCTTTCAGTAATACAAAAAGAAAAAATTCCATATCAGGAGTAAGAATTTCACAGATAAGAATACTGAGTGTTAATACACTTGAAAAAGAATATAGAGAATGGTTGTTATTTGCCACAGAAGTTTGGTTTTGATTAATAGCCATTAAACTAAGTGATGCAACGGACAAACACAATGATTTGTTGCTGTTCTCTTGTGCATTACCTACTTTGATAGTAAATCCTTTAAATATGGGAATATTTATTTGATACTTTTAGTCTCATATTTAGGGCAAATAAGTAATAATGTTAAATTGACCTAATAAGGAAACTTACCAGAAAGCTTTTTGGAGAAGTTTGAGCAGACACTGAAATAATTCTAACAAGGAGTATCTCTTGTTCCAAACAAGTCCCTGAATTTTCTAGTAGACAGTTGTTTCTAAGTAGAGACTACAGTTTTCAGAAATCTGAGAGTAAGCATTTAAGAAAAAAGATAGTGCCTTAGATTTAACATTATAAGAACTGTCTTTTCACATGTCTTTTCTGAAACTTTTGTAATGCTTTTTTTGGGGGGAAGAAACCCACTTGCTGTAGGGCGTTAATTCTGTTGAGTATACCTTAAGATATATTTCAGGTAAATGGTGCATTTGAAGTGATGTGAAACGTATGGTCTGTTCATAATCTTCAGAATTCATATTAGATATTACTGTTTTTTTCACTTACTTGCAGAAAGGAGATACTCCTCTTCATATTGCTATCCGTGGAAGAAGCCGTAAACTTGCTGAATTACTCTTAAGAAATCCAAAAGATGGTAGATTGCTTTATAGACCCAACAAAACAGGAGAAACACCTTACAATATTGACTGTAGCCACCAGAAGAGTATTTTAACACAGATATTTGGAGCCAGTAAGTATAGATAATTATGTTTTTCTCAGATCTAAACTTAGACTGATGATAACTGAGCTTTATTCAATTAATCGTTCATCTCATTAAAAAAATCTCCTATATTGTTTTTTGATCACTTTTGTGTTGAGAATCCAGTTTATTCTATTCTGTAGTGAAAAGTGTTAACTGTGTAGGTTTTTTTAATGTTGCGACTAGCGGGAAAGCTTTAAAAAAAACAATGTAAGTTGGCAAAAAAATTAATAATTCTAAAATGCTCGCAAAGGTCAAACATTTTATTTTTGATGCTTACCCTTCGACATTGGATGCTATGCAACATGTGTTGAGCATTTGCTTTTACTTAGATCTTGCTTATGTAGGAATTATTTTCTCTGACTTGCTGTGATTTTGGATTTTGAGTCTTCTGTGTAAGCTCTGATAGTTTTAATAATTACCTGACATTTATGTGGATGATTTACCTTCGAACAAAAATGTACCAGTAGTGACAACTGTTACATGGGAGGAATGTGTATACAAATACAGGTGAACCGGTCATGATTTTATGTACGAAAATTGTCACGTTGAAAAGATTTCATAGGGGAAAGTTCTGTAACACAGTATTCATATTACAGGACACTTGTCTCCCACGGAATCTGATGGTGACATGCTGGGTTACGACCTGTACAGCAGTGCTCTGGCTGATATTCTGAGTGAACCAACCATGCAGCCACCCATCTGTGTAGGCTTATACGCACAGTGGGGAAGTGGAAAATCCTTCCTGCTCAAGAAACTGGAAGGTAAAATTTGATTTAATCTTTTCTTGTAGGCTCAAATCCACCTATAAAAGGCCTTGCATAGGAATTACTACTTTCTGCAACATCCGTTGGTCCATACAGTGTATCCTATGTCTGTTTCTGTAATGAAAGGATTTCAACTTTAACCTGGTCAGTTCATCCATAGGTTGCTTTGTTCATTTATACAATGTCAAGACAATCTTTAAATGTTGCTGTCCTGTGGGTCTCCTGCAACAGTGAATCTACTCTTTAGGTACAGCTGAAGATATGACTGCTGACATACGCCTTGCTGGGGTTGTTTGTGTGTCAAGTCAGGTTCAGCCCTCTTTTGCTGCAGTATAATTCTGCCTCCTATGTGTCATCTTAATTTTAACTTTAAGTGTAAGAACAAATTTAAGGCTATTTATTTTTTTCTCTGCACCTAGTTTTCCTCCCTTTTCCCCTTACTTACTTTGGCCTTTGTGAACTTTCTGAAATGACATAGGAAGGCAAGTGCAGTACATGAAGAGTGTCAATATTTTTCGCAGTGGAGATAGGCAGCTTATTTACAGTTATAGCTTTTTCTAACAAAGATTGTTTTTCTGAGATGCTTCAGTGTAATTCAAAATACATTTACCAATCTTTGTTTCTTACTTTCTGTGATTTCTATGTTTTTAAAAGCTATATTAGTCAAAAAGGGATCTCTAGATTCATTTTGTTCACCTCATGCCCCATGTCATAAAGTGGTAAAAAGGGGTGTGCATTTTTAACTGTGATATTTATTGTTGATGAACTCTTATGTTTTTAAAATAATTTTTCAGTGTTTTCTTCCTGTTCCTCATTCATCTTTTTATTCTGGATTGTGTACTTAATGTTTCTTACTCTATAGATCCTAAATAAGTTTCTTCAACACTTCTGATTTTAGTAAATAAGCAACAAACAGAAATAAATACTGAAGCCTTTACATTGTATTGTTATATCTGACTATTTGAGGAACATGGTCCAGATTTCAATGATGGAGGTTTTGGGTGTTGGGATTTTTTTTGGCAGATACGGTAGATTTATTTTTCTTGGTGTCATAAAATATGTTTTAAACTTTTGAAGGAGGATAGGCAATGTCATAGCTTTTAGTAGGCCTTTAAAAGTAGAAAGTCTGCAGTAGACAGTGCAAGTGTTATGTATTTAAATGGTTTCATTCATTGCATGGATGAAAACTTGGGGTTTTGCAGTAAAGTTTGAAGAAGAATTCAAGAATCATTGTCTTTTTTGAATCAGTAATAGGGAAAAGTTATACAGTCTAGTGAAAAAGTTTATTTTCAAAGATGAGATTCATTATAATTTTTTTTTTCTTTCTGTTCTAGAATGATTTAACATGTTGACTGGTTTTGTCTTCTTGATTTAGATGAAATGAAGACTTTTGCAGGACAGCAGATTGAACCTCTGTTTCAATTCTCCTGGCTTATTGTATTCCTCACACTTCTGCTGTGCGGAGGTTTGGGTTTATTGCTTGCTTTCACCGTGGATGCAAAGCTTGGAATAGCGGTGTCACTCAGCCTATTAGCAGTTCTCTACATTTTCTTTAGTAAGTCTTACTTTATATTAAGTTTGTGAAGATTTTTTATCTATTTTTGGAATTAAGTATTGTTTTGTAGATGTGTTTTGTGATTCAGAAGAAATACTAAATGCTTTTGTAGAAAATAGGACCCCTTCGGACCCTTGCCTTGTGTTTTGCATGTAATTTGTGAGAGGGCATTCTTGAAAACAAAGAAAAATTTTGTATATTAACTTTATTATGTTACTCTTGCCATTCTCATTTTTAGCCATAACTGTTAAAAATTCTCATTCAAATAATTTTATGCAACTCCAGGCCTCATCTGTTCAAACATCATGGTTCTTTCAGATGTGAGCATTGACTGAAATATAGCCGTAACACCTATTTTCGTTTTTACTTTTTTAGCTGTGATTTACTTTGGTGGCCGGAGAGAAGGTGAGAGCTGGAACTGGGCCTGGGTATTAAGTGCAAGGTTGGCAAGACATATTGGATACTTAGAGTTGCTTCTCAAACTCATGTTTGTGAACCCACCAGAATTACCAGAGCAAACCACTAAAGCTTTACCTGTCAGGTTAGTTACATCATTTATTTACTCTTGAATGAGTAATTCAGGTTCACTCTGATACGTTTCAAGCTGTGCATATTAATGTGCATGTTTTTATCTTCCTATGAAAAGCTGTTGAGATTACTGTTTGGAAAACCGTAGCCCTAGAAGGTCATGCAGTTAAATTTTTCAGTATGAAGAAATAGTGTTTTCAAGAAAAACCCTGTGCCAAAGTTGGTAAAAGTTACTGCTTTTTAGTATTAGGGGTTTTGACTATCATACTAATAAAAATTTGTAACAGACAAAGTAAGAATTTACTTTTCTGGTATAGCTTACTGTGTATTACGTTTAGTGCTTGTTTCACTGATTAATTCTCTTAAGGTCTGTCTTTTTTTTGTCAGCTTCCCCTGTCTGTTCCCCTGTCCCATCCATGTCTTTTCCTCCTGCCACACTCTCACCCCCTCCTCCCCATAAGTAGAGCATCAGACTGCTCAAAGCTTCTAGTTTATCTGAAAGAAAGAAAATTTATGCCATGTGTTTCACAGGTTTTTTTAGTTCTGTTCTTTAGAGACTTGTATTTTAGCCTTGTAGTGCTTTTATATGATCTTGTTCTTCTGTATTTTTGTAATCCTCCATAAATATTTGCAAAGAGCTCAGAATGCAGTTTTTAAAATACTTGTCAATATTATGTTTTGGCATCATAAAGATATTTTTAGGTTTTTACTGCTATCTGAGATGCCATTAGTGATGTGATTGGTTTTATCTTTTTAAGAAATCAAGCTTTCGACTAGGAAGTGGGGCAAAGAAGAGGTTGATAACCTCTGAACAAATAAAGAAATAAATACTTAAATTCCATGTAGAGTTTTAAAAAAAGAAAATGTATTTTGCATTTTGTGCCAGTTGAAAAAACTTTCAGCTGCAGAAATGCAGCATGATTTTTGTTGTGGTTGCCAAAAAATATTTAAAGCTTTCTGAAGTATACAAAATACGTGTTTTTTCTCTTTCAGATTTTTGTTTACAGACTACAATAGACTGTCCAGTGTAGGTGGAGAAACTTCACTGGCTGAGATGATTGCTACCCTCTCTGATGCATGTGAAAGAGAATTTGGTTTCTTAGCAACAAGACTATTTCGAGTTTTCAAGACAGAAGACACACAAGGTTTTTATTACCTGAATAACATTTCCAGTTATTCTATTTCAGTGTGCTGTTATCAGGGGTTCTGTTTTCACATCATAAGTTGGTTTTAGAAATCATTGTAGCCATGCAGAAACTCATACAGAAGGTGAAACTCTTTGTATTGTTTTGGAGAGAAAAATGCCCTGGTTTCTTTTCTCACCTTGATTGTATCTTATCATCTTGATTAATATCACAAAGGAATATCTTCTGTGAAGTATAGTTCTCAGAAGCATTAATGGAAATTTGTATTGATGCTATATCCTATTAGATGCAGCATGGTATTTTTCCATAGCTGTTAAGTTACTGTGTCTGAGTCAGATAAAGGGAAGATTATACTTTTGAGTGTTGCTAAGAGAAGTTTCTGTTTATTTTATTAGATTATTATTCAGAGCTTTTATGAGTGACCACTACTTATGCTTGGAAATAATAAATATAAAGAACATGTTCGTTCAAAGCCATAAATTGCCGTGATCAGTGCTGGTAAGATGGGATGAAATATTCCCGTTTGATCCAAATGAAACAAACTTTTTTCTTCTGTCCCATCTGTAGATTTCTGAAAAAGATAGCAGGACAGAGTATGATATTATGAAGAAGGGCAATACTTGAGGGTAACTTTCAGTTCATAGAGGACTGACTTCAACTTCGAGTTCAGTTTGTCAGTTACTTCTCATTCCATTTTGGCTTTGACCACAAATTGAGGAATCTGTTAGATGCTGTCTCCTCTCACAAAGCAAAATGTTTAGACTCTCCTGTCTTAGAGGGTGGAAAAAACCCATACTGTGCTGAACACAACTGACTCTTCATTGTTCTTTCTCAAATGCACTGTGAGCATTCTTTATGAAAGTGATATGTGGTGGTTTTCACCCTTATTTCCATATTAGACATTCTGAAGTTCTCTCCTTAACATCAGTGAAACAACTTTCATGATGCTGTAATTTCTCCAGAAATGGACTTGAGAATGGCAGTGTAGTGCTGGCTTCTTGTGATTATTGCAATAATCATATTTTCCCTTTCATTTGTAATCTTGCATTTCTCTTGTATTCCTTGGCTCTGCCTTCCTGTGCTCTTCCTAATTATAATTGATTATTTTACAACATTTTATCTGTTTGATGATCTTGCACATTATCTCCTTGTCTCTAGATGTTCATAGAAATTCCATATAGGTTTCTTTTCAGTCTCCTGTATCTTTAATTTTTGTTACATTTCTAAACTCATAATTGCCATTTCATTGTTGATGATTCCTAGGTCTCTCCCTAATCCAGTTCTGTCTCTTTCTAGCTAGAGGAAGCTTACGTCCCTACTTTAGAATGCCTAGAACTGACTGGAATTATAACTGAGCTGTCATTCTTCTCTTCCTTGCCTTCACTCCTGTCATTATGCATTTCTGTTGCTCTGTCCTGCATCACAATCCTATCACATATGTCAGTAATTTGAAAGACCTTTGCAGCTTATACCCTGATCTAGAATATCATACATGGGCCATGTATAAACCTTGGATATTCTTTCCACGTTGCATATTAAAAATTTAGTTTTTCCATTCTAGCTCAAATACTGATTTTTAGCTGTGTCATCATTTTGCATCAGATCATTGCTATGATCTGTTCTTTGTTATCAACAAATGTGTACAGAAGGTCTGAATCTTCCAGATGCGTACGCCACTAGATATGTACAGAGCCTAAAGGCAGAGGCTGCTACTGTGGAAAAAAGCTATTTCTTTGATCAGTGATTTAGCCGTGCTAATGTCCCAACTGCAATATTTCTTTGCCTCTTCCTTATCAATCCAGTTGAAGTCAGGAGGTCTCTCTTCTCTTCTGAGGCCCTTGTGACCTTACATGCTGCAGTCTTCCCTTGTTTGTGTTTGTTTTAGCATGCAAGAAAGGATAGTCTCAGGTTGTAGCTTACAATTTTGATGTAGTTCTCCAATGGTGCCATTACTGTTAGATTATGTAAGTATAATTTTTCTGTTTAAAACTGAGTAGTTACAACACTGTTTTCCTGGCATTTAATTGTGTAAATACAATTTACTGAGAGATGCCACAAAAGGGATAATACCATTGATATGAAATCTGTTTAATAAAGATGATTTCCATCCAGTGAGGATTTCTTAAAACAATGGAAGTAAACTGAAGATTAAAGGAACACTTGCACTTCATAATTTCCAAGACTTGGCAAATTTTGACTGTTTTATTCAGGTTTGTGACTGGATGGTAACACTGCAGTAACCTTTTGTGCAAGTTAGTGTTTTATGAGAAGTATGCCAGATTTTGTACTCACCTGTTATTACATTTTACATTCATTATAACAGCAAATACTTGTTTCCTAGGTAAAAAGAAATGGAAGAAAACTTGCTGTCTCCCATCCTTTGTGATTTTCTTGTTCATATTGTCTTGTGTTGTTTCTGCAATTGCACTGCTGGCGATTTTTAATGTAGAACCAGCCAACATGACAGTGAATGTTATTCTTATATCGGTTACCTGCGTTGTTGGCTTGGCCTTTTTCTTGAATTGTCGCACGTGGTGGCAAGTGATGGATTCAGTTTTGAATTCTCAAAGAAAGCGTCTTCACAATGCTGCCTCCAAGCTTCACAAGTTGAAAAGCGAGGGGTTCATGAAGGTAAGCATTTGTATGAATTGGCCATTAAAAGAATTGAAACAAACCCCCGAACCTGTAGCCTTCTTAAGATGGGGCACCATTTATGTAATCAGGCCAAGTCTCACAACATTAAAAAGAGACTTGGTGAGTTTTTAGTGAAGGGAACACTTCTGTTTCACTGGTAATTATGCTTAGTGTACGAGAACTGTCTGCATAAGCAGAGAGGAATGTTAAATTTGGATTAAGTTTTCAGTTTCTAATTTTATTTTTGCTGCGAGGAAGGTACTAGCAAAACAGTTGTTCTAAATGATCAGGTTTTAGTAAAAGCTTACTTTAGAGCATAAGTTTTAAAATATTCTAAGGGTGGAAAACCAAGCCTAACTTTGACTGTTGCAAGACCTCTCTACTAATAAAGGAATGACAGCACTGAAAGAACATTCCAAAACAGTCCACGTACTTCATGAAAATGATAGAAAATACTTCTGTTTTGCCAGGTTGTATCTAAACTGATAAAAAAATGTACCCATCAGGCTGAAGGTACCCATCATCAAATATCCTGTATGCTCCTATTTGGAAATAAACTTTAGCATCATGATGGTTACCTGCGTAGATTACAGATAATACATTGGATAACAACATGTTGTGCAAATATTTTTGTAGCACAGAAGGCCTTATCTGTGTCTTGCTACTTTCTTGACAGTTGTTTTTTGAGTGGTATTTATCTGGAATATCTTCAGCCATTTTGGAGTTAGGTTCACCCTTTGCAATCAGAGGAGAGAAATGGGTATTTCCAGAGTTATTCATATAACTTATGTCACGTTAATGTGCACATTCAAAATTAATCTAGTGGTGATTAGATCAGATTCTGATGTCTACCCGTTAGTTGCTGAAATTAGGGCAGGTGAATTTCGCCTTTGTTTCTATATTAGGGGTAGTTGTTAAATGTGTAACTTAATGTTGAATAACTTAAAAAATCTTCAGATTGTGTATTCTGAAAAGGAATGACTGAGCATTAGAGTAACAGCATAATTTGCTCGATTGGAAGGCAGATAGAAAATTTTAGGGTACATTTTATGCAAGGCAGTTTTTGATGATTAGATGAAACTACAAATACTCTTTTGTTTACTCTTGAAATACTGATTTACAGTGCATAAATATTACCTTTTTAAATAAAATTGTAATGTAATTTAGGTAAAGATAGTTTGTTACATTAATGTTGGATATGCAGTTCTTCTGTACATTTTTGTGCAAGTAGGAAATCAAAATTTTGGAAGTGACATTTTAGGACTTTACGTCCTAAATTTTTTGTAGCAATCTGCAAAAGGAATTATATGCATTTTTGTGAGTTTTAAATATTTTACTTCTTTGTTTTTCATGTTTATAGGTTTTGAAATGTGAAGTGGAACTGATGGCCAAAATGGCAAAGACTATTGACAGCTTCACGCAGAACCAGACAAGGCTTGTTGTAATTATTGATGGATTGGATGCTTGTGAACAGGACAAAGTTTTACAGATGCTTGATACTGTGAGTTGGATCATGTTATAAAGATGATCTCTGGATCATCTGGATGATCATTCCATAGATGAGTTCAGATACATAGAGTTATTGTGTATTTTCTGTAGGAAGAAGGCATGTATATAGAGTCTGTTGTGGTCTTTTAACATTTGTGTACATTGCTCTAAGTGTAATAGTAAGAGTGATGGCTTTTAAAAGTTGAAAATTAAATCCTGGTAGAACTGTACGTGTTAATACTTGTGAAAAGTTTTGAAATAAACAGGTGTAAATTATTGAAAATTAATATCCTGTTGAAACAAACTGAGAATGTTTGGAGACTTTTTCGTATTTACTTTGAAGTACTGTAGATAAAAATACTTAAGTGCTAAATATTTTGGGAACATTACTGCATGATACTGTCTTGGTGATGACTTCCACCATAGCTACTACTGCTAATTTGTCAAATATTCTGATTTCTTATTGTGGATAAGTTCCTAACATTAGGTATCTCATATTGAAGTAACTGACATCTCTATACATCTTTTGTCCTCTCAAGTTTATAACTCAAATAGAATGAATATAAAATGTTGAGTCAGACCTACAAATGATCCACAGTTACTATTAATTACCGTGTACTGTCTACTTTTTTACAGGTGCGAGTCTTATTTTCAAAAGGCCCATTTATTGCTATTTTTGCAAGTGACCCACACATTATTATAAAGGCTATTAACCAGAATCTCAACAGTGTTCTACGTGATTCAAACATAAATGGACATGATTACATGCGAAACATAGTCCATTTGCCTGTTTTTCTGAATAGCCGAGGACTTAGTAATGCAAAAAAACTGATGGTGGCTTCGACAACCAATGGAGATATTCCTTACACAGATAATACAGGTAAGGTTATACAAGAGGATGTTAGAAAGTTACAATAACAATGTTCCAAAAGTCTGGGTTTTGGAACAAGCTATTTAAAGATTTGGCAGATCATTTTTATTATTTTATACATGAATCGAATGCATATGACTGGTTAAAATGCCTGCCTTTGGTTTTCCTTTCCATAGGGTTGCATGAAGAGGTTGACAGGAGAGTTTCTCAGAACAGTCTTGGCGATGTGACCAAGCTTGGTAGCAAAACTGCTCTCAATCGACGGGTGAGAAAGATATTTTTTTTTTTTTTTTTTTTTTTTTTCCTTCTTTTCCTTTGTTTTTTTCCATTTACATTTTCAATTATGTCAACCTGGAAGATTTGTCAGATTTCTTATGAAATTAATATAAATGAGCCGCGTAGCAAAAGTACATTTTTAAATCAGCAGAATGACACTATGAAACAAGGAAAAGTTTGCTTGCTCACGGAAGTGTTCTTTTCCACAAATACTTAAATTTGGCTCCATGTGAATGCTGAGATGATACAGCATACTGGTAGTAGCTATAATCTATGTATGGTTGTATATTTTTGATTTTTGTGTATAGGCCTGTTATCACTTGATCCCAGGATGTTGCAACAAGGGATGGTAATTGAACAAATGAAGGAATTTAGAATATTATAGTATTAGGCTTTTACTGCAACATGTCCACCACACTTTCTTTTCTGTTTTGCCATCTTTATGTAAAATCCAAAACTGTTTGAATAAAAAGTATGTAGGAAATAGTGAAAAGCAATGCAGACTCTGAGGATTCTGAGGTATTGGAGTTGTCATAGGTAGAGATTTGGGGAGTTTTGTAGCAGAGGAACCCAATGTTTGCTTTAATTTTAAAATGTTATTAGTAAACGGATGTCATGATCTTTCTGTAGAGACAGTAGGAAACGATGATGGCAATGCTGAAATCAGTAACCTTTTTACAAAATACGTTACTGTGTCACTCTGTTTTGTCCTCTTGGAATTGGCATGGAAGTAAAATGTGTAACTCTTATCAGTTCTTACCTAGTAGGGAAATAATGTTCAACTGTTACACAGATAAATCAGAATTAAATTCTAGTAAATATTTTTATAGTATTTTAATGTCAGCCTCACAGACACATAATTCACAAGGGTTCTAACTTTATAATCAAGTAAAACTTAAGTATTTCAAATACATAAAAGGTTTTGTTACTAATCAGTATTCCTTGCTTTTTTGTATCATTATCAGGATACTTACCGAAGACGCCAGATGCAACGTACCATTACTCGCCAAATGTCTTTTGATTTGACAAAGCTGTTGGTTACAGAAGACTGGTTCAGTGATATCAGTCCTCAGACCATGAGAAGATTGCTAAATATTGTTTCAGTGACAGGTAAGTATGGCATGTTTGTGTACAGTAAACAGTATTGTGTGTTGGTTGCTTGTAGTTACACTCAGACTTTTTAGTGTGTAAACTAAATTTAACAAGTCAATCCATATATTGATTTTGAAAATCCCTTTGAAGGAATTCCCAGAGTGCAAGCAAAGATTATAGACTATTCTACGTAGAGAATGAAATAATATTAGTTTGTTGTTTCATTGACTTCTGTTGAGAGGCAAATGATTCTAGTCTATACTTCTGGGAAGTTTTATATTTTTTAATTTTGAAGTGTGATAATAAAATACACTTTTAAAGTTTGTAATACTCTAATGTGAACAAAGCTCATAGTGCTGGTACCTTAAAAAGTAAACTGTGAGTCTAAACCAGGTATATATCCTTTACATTCTTGCTATGGATATTTGGAGTCCTTTTTCCCTAAAGGTCAGTCTGGGAATGGTGAAAGCATTTTATGACCTGTTTTCCTTCAACGAAACGCAATCAGGGCATTGGTATCTTTTGAGGCTTAAAAGCTGGAAACAACTGGAGGACTTATGGAAGTCTAATAAGATCATGCTTCATGTAGTAAGTGAATGGGGAATGATTATTTGCTGTCTCTTTTCTATTACACTAAAGGGCACTGAATAACCTTACAGCTAACTGGTTCAGAACAAACAAGTGGAGTTACTTTTCACACCGTATATAGTTAAGTGCATAACTCCGCAACAGTATCATGGATGTAGGAAGCTTACATGGATTCAGAAACAATTAAATATCTGAAAAGTAAAATTAAATACTAATAGAAAGCAAGCAATGAACCACAAGTTGCCAGGAGCTGGAATAAAAAGAGAATATTATTTTTCTCCCTGGTTCTGAAGCTTTTACATAAGCATTTACTATTGTACAGTATGAGGCTTCTGGGCAACTTGGAGTTTTACTCAGAATTGGCTTGATTTTTAACCAGAAAAAAAATATCTTGGTAACAGCTTGAGCTTAATTTCAGTATGTTTAACTCATTTTTTCATTTATGTGTAAGTCAATAGCAGCCTTTTCAAAAGGATTGAATTTCGTGGTTTCTGTGTTTTAGGCTTTGTATTCTGAATGTTTATGATTAGGATGTGGACCCTTTTAGAAAGCTGCTATTATTCACCAGGTGCTAGTGAAACACTTTTTTACTCTGAGGGTGACTAAGCACTGAAAGAGGTTGTCCAGGGAGGTTATGGAGTCTTCATCCTTGGAGATATTCAGAAGCTGTCTGGACGCGGTCCTGGACAGCTGGCTTTGGGTGGCCCTGCTTGAGCAGGGGGGTTGGACCAGGCGACCTCCAGAGGTCCCTCCCAACTTCAACCATTCTGTGATTCCATGAAATAAATAATATTAACAGTTTCTAGGACTAACTGGAAAATGTAAGGGATTCACAGATGTGTCAAATGTATTGTCTTTAATACTTAAAAATATTTAGTACTCTTTAGCATGCTTATTAAGTTAGTTTCATTAGATAAGAGGATGAAATTAGGAAGGTTAATTCAGGAGAACTTGCCACTGGTAAACAAAGTTATTGGGTCATAAAATAATGAGTAGTGTAATGATTGAAGAGACAGTAAACAGTTTTTCCTCTACCTATGGAAAGGATAAGTAGTGCTTTTAAAATTTGAAATAGCTAGTTGAAAAAATGTTGCATTTACTATACAGATCTTTCTGGTTTTGTTATGTTTCTTTTCTTAATATCTAGTCTTGCATGCAACCGTAGCTCTCCCATTGACCCATTAGATATCAGTGGTGTGTCTAAGAAATGGTATACCTTTGAGCTCTTCCCTAACAAATTGATCCTAGGTACATCATATTCTCTACAGCTTCTGTGTTGTAGAATTCTTCCCCTGAATTAAATGAATTACTTGGGTTTATACCACTTAACTCTTTTTCATCTGGGTTTCTGGTTTTATGATAAAGGATCTTAGTAAATGGAGAGTGGTACTACACTGTAGAAATGGAGAACAAAGTGAACATTACTGTGTTTTGAAGGAAAAGAGTTATGCTCTTGGGGTTCTTTTAGGTTTTTCAACATTAATCAATTTATCACAAGCTCTGGCTTATGTTAATGAAAATAAAATCTTTAAAATTTCTGGTTTCAGTAAGTCTAATAAAATTTGATTGCTAGGAAGACTGCAGTACAATTCTGCCAATAATACTAGCAATAAAAGATTATGTTTAATGACTCTGTAGTTTTTAGAAATATGACGTATGTCCATCTGCAATAACATTTAATGCTTAAGTAAAAAATCTCGATTTTCTAATGAGAGCTGAATCATTTGAGAGAGACAATTTTAGGAGGAAAACTTTCACAGATACAGAAATACCAGTTGCCTGCAGGCATATAAAGGATGGGTTCAACAAATGTGGCATTAAGTTCTGCGTCAGGTGATTGTAGCCATATTGCCTACACTGGGTGCAGTTCAGAAACAGCCTGTGTCTATTGCACAGCACGTAGCTGGAGCTAAGAAACCTGCTGCAACCATCTCAGGTCTCACTTAAGGTGTTTGCTTTACCAGTAGATGCCCAGCATAATAATACAGGCTAGAACTGAACTGATTCCTGCTGATCCATTTGGTTTCAGAAACCTGCTACAGCAGCATCAGTGCTGCATCCACTGCCGAACTTAACATTGCATTTGGGAGAACTTATTTCCAGCATGTCACAAGTAGGTGGAACTGGTTCAGATCTGGCACAGTGCTGAGGTGATCATCTCAGTAGGAAGTATGATACAAGGAGACAGTTGTATGGCTCTGAGCGGAGGCCTAGCTCTGGAACCAACCTGGGTAACACAGGGGTGTTGGCTGTCTTTGCAGATCCATTCCCAGTGCTTGCACAGTTTGGATTGTCCTAATTTACCCTCACTAAGATTATGAAAAATTAAATGTAAATGCTGTTCAAAATTAAGTAAAATAACCCATGGTTTATTTTCTATTCCGTTTATTTAGTGCTAGTATAATCAATATACAAGTGTTAATATGTAATCTTCCCCATTTTCCCCTGCTTCTTCCCTTTTTTTTTTAGGGATCATGCATATGTGACAACACATCTAAAATTCTGAGCTAATCCTTTAAATAAATGAACAGTCTCTTAACATTGTCATTACAATTTGTAGCATGAAATGTCTGGTTTGGGCAAATTATAGTACAGACATGGAAGTATAACAGAATCACAAACTGTTAGTTGTAAAAACAAACAAGCAAAAAAACCCCTGCAAGAACACTTCTAGTGTACTATATCTGTGATTATATACGATGATTTCATGAGCAGAGCCTTCAGACTGTAAGTTATACGTCATTGAGGATACTAGTAATACAGTTCTAGAAAATTTGCTAAAACTTGAAATGCATAAAATGTAGCATTAACTTTTTCTGGTTTTTAAGATTACTTTTACTTGTAATTCATACCTTGCCTAGTTAACGTAAAATAATCTTGTTTATAGTTTTGAATTTTACGTCATTGGCTATTGAAGATGGCAGTTGTACCCTTATCTTACTTAAGCCATATTTCATATGCCAGTGCACACATGATCTTCCACAGTATTAGCGTGATTTTTGTGTTTAGATTGAGAAATTAATGCTGTGTGAAATTCTCTATTGAGTTTTGTTCAGGTAACTCAAGATTCACCTGTAACAGGATGATTGTAATTAGTGTTTAGCCTGGAGCTGAAGTTGACAGTTTTGGAGAGTCTCATGTTCTGACCAGTATTGGCAAGAATTTTTTTATTAGTTTCTCAAACGATATTTTTAGATGTGACTTGAGATGATTTTGAACTTACTAAGCTACAAATATAATACCAGAAAGCTCACAGATCAGGTTAAAGGGCTTTACATAGCTGTTACTTTGAGGGGAAAAAAAAGATATCCTTCAGAAGGGAAAAAATTCCCCTGTGTTTCTTCCCTTCTTCACTGTTATATTAGGTCGCTTATTGAGAGCTAATCAGATCACATTCAATTGGGACAGACTGGCTAGTTGGATAAATCTCACAGAGCAGTGGCCATATAGAACATCCTGGCTTATACTGCATCTCGAAGAGACTGAAGGTGTTCCGGATCAGCTGACTTTAAAAACCATCTATGAGAGGTAGGTGTTATTCTGGTAATGGTATGCACTTTTAAATGATTACAGTGGTGATCACTATTAATGATTATTAGAATAAAATGGGTTTCAAACAGCTACCAAGTTACAATCTAAAATTCCCACAATCTTACTTTCTTTTGTTAACTTTTTGAAACTTTTAAATTACTTTTATTGCTATTTAATGCACCATGTACGAATGTGCGCTTTGTATTAAAAATGAAGAGAACTATACTGGCATGCTTTCACAGATAGCTAGCTGTGCTTCTGTCTCATAATACAATTTTCATGTCCACCTTGGCCAAGCTAGAAATTGTTTGGTTTGGTTTGTTCCCCCCCCCCCCCCCCCCAGTTAGAAATATGAACTAAGCTCTGCAAAAACTGCCTTTAATCGTAAAGATCTCTGAATGTTTGGTGCTTAGCAAGTGTGCTTGAGGCTATGGCAGTGCCTTGTGCTGCAGTTAAGGAATACGAAAGTGAAGTGTGACTTTCTCTGTTGCTGGTACAAGTTGTTGTCCAACAGAGCTGTCTAGATATTGTAACTGAGAGCAAATGGTCCCCATGTTGCCAGTGAAGATACCTCTCCAGAACCTGGCTGCTTGTAAGAAAGGACTTGTGGATTGTGACAACTGACTTGATGGCAGTGGGAGGAATGAAGAGAAAGAATGTGACTGAGAGTTGGGCCTATAGTAAAAAAGCAGAATCTGAGAATGAGTCAGTGAAAGAAGGGTTTGACTTGTGTAGGAAATAACTGACATCGGATTAAAAGAACATCTGAGGTGAAGAGGGAGGACTCGGACCGATTGAGGAAGTTCCCAAAAAATCTAGAGACTTTGCAGGGTCCAGGGGAAGAATTGAGAGGAGAATGAACTTGGACAGAAAATTTTGGGATGGTGCCCTGCACTGAGAGTCAAGGAATGATAGAAGATGAACTGAATGAGGATCTGGGGTGGACTGGAAGTGGTTGAAGTGTTGAGAATGGAATTAGGATTGGTTGGGAAAGACTACTGGAGTGGGTTGTACTAGGAAAGGGAAGTCAACGTGGGGTTAAGTTCTGAACACAACCCAGGAGTTAGAGGGACAAGGGTGGACTGGGCATGATGAGGTTGAGGATTGAAGAGAGACAAAGAGGGTAAGTAGTAGACTGAAGTAGCTTCAAGTTAGGGGGTTGTTGCTGAAATATCAAACTTCAGAGGTAGAGAAGTGTGTGATTAAAAACCACTTTTTTCTGGAGAATGGATCGTTTCTGGGTTTTGCATTTCTTCTGTGAGTGTAGGATACCAGTGAAATTAGGGATAAAGTAATGGGAACCCACCTTTCCACTGTGGTTTCACATGGTTATTGTCACAAATGTTTATGTGATCAGGTAAGTGGAATAATTCAGAATCATCAGGGATTCCCTCTCCTGTCATGTTTTCCAGTACTCTTGCTGTAGATACTTCTAACTTACCCTTATTTAGATTTGCCATATGACATGTTTCATAATTTTATGTTTTCAGTATTTATCCAACAAACTCATTACAGTCTTGATTATTATCATCAACAGTAATAAATCACTCTGGAGTTATCAGAGTCCAAAGCTATCTTCAAGACATAACAACATTCATGTTCTCTGATAAACCAGAGGTATTAGAGACCTGAATTGTTCTCATAAATGGGTACTAGTAATTCCACTATAAACCAATGTTAAATCTGTAGTGAACCAACATGAGGAGAAGGAAAGGATAGTCACAATTGAATGCAAATGACTTATTTGGGTTCTGGATTATTTGTTGTTAGTACAGACACTTGAGCTATTCCTATTCAGTGCCAACTGGAGTGTGGCTGGTGTGGAGAAGATTCATGAGTCCTACAATGCCGGTTTGCTTCTTACTGTGCAGGTTGTGTTTGGAAGTAATATAGCCACTTGAGTAGAGTGCCAATTCACAATTGACAGTTACAAAAGTATAAATAAATTTATAGTGTATAAAACTAGGACCTGTAATATGAAGAAATGGTAAAGAACACTGTACCATATATTGGAAAAGGAAAGGTGATCTTTAAAGTAAAGCTGTTTGTATTCTACCTGCAATATCAGGAAAACAAGGAACAGAAAAAGAGGAACAACATTGAGGATTCTCTCTTTATCAAAAAATATGAACAGGATTATTTGATGTGAAAATGATAAAGCTACAAGACTGAGTTTCTTTAACTACTTAACCATAAAAAAAAAAAAAGTTCACAATAATAACTGCTGCGCACTCAGAGAGTTGATGTCTCTCTTAGCTACTTCTGTAAGGAACTAAATATATAACTACTGATGTAGTAACAAAGCTGAGATCTCTATCTTTCTGGTGATTTGGGTGATAATCTTTACCATATGCTGAATATGAAAAGGTCTGTGAACTCTTCTCTGGTATTATCTAATGCTCTAAAAATTCTGTTTTATCCAGAATAATCCTTTCTGTGTTATTGTTATTCTTTTTATCTACAACTGTTTGAAGTCATTTGGCTTGAATATCTGTTTCTGTATCAGTTCAAAGTAGAGTACTTTAGTTCCTCATCTAAAACTGCAGTTTCTGTTTTCTAAGGTTTTATAGTTTATAAAGCAGCTTTCCTATTTGGAGTTTCATTAATAGATGCCAGATTTTGATACTACTGTAGCTTCTGTTCCTGTACTGAGTTTGTGTTACTTCTTCCGTGCCTTTTATTCTGCAAGGATTGTTTTTTTAAATATTTTGGTACTTTAGAACAGGAGCAAGAATATAATTTTCCTAGTATTAAGTAGTTTGTGTCAAACTACTTTTTACTGTGACAGTGCAAGTTCTTCTTTGGTTTTGTTGCATTTTTGAACTCTTCAGTGTGTGGGGAGAGGGGTCTGCTTGGAAATGTCCCTTGGATGAAAGGAATCTTGTGGGTTCTGTTAAGTATAGGAGTGTGATCTCATTCTCCATGTAAGGAGAATGCTTTGAAATCATAGTTACTTTTCCAGCTTTTAAAATATCATGTGTTAAAAAGGTTGTGAATCACTAGTGAGAACCCTCCATTGCCTTTCTCTTCACTGCTGACTGTGCGGGGCGGAGGGTTAACCCAACAAATCGATCTGTTACAGGGACCTTCAACCGAAGAGCTACGGTAGGTAATTAGTGTGCGCACTGAGGGTATGACGAGTGGTAATAAAACCTAAGTTGTTTCAGTGCTGTATCTTTGGAGGCAGATTATATCCAGCTCTTTCCTCCCGATGCTGCTGATGCTGTCGGAAGCGGGGTTGGGCGCGGGCGCGATACCATGCTGGGTGGTGCTGTGCCGGCAGGTGGCACTCGCAGAATGGCTGGCTGGCCAGCACAGCACCCACAGCCTCCGCTCGCTCCTTACTCTGGGCATACTCTGTATTCATCTGTAATGTTAGTGATCTTTTTCACTAGATGCTTTGGTTTTTGGTATTTCCAAGAATGAGCGATGCTTCCACAACATATAAGAAGGATAGTAAAATGGAAAGAATCAAGTAGTCAAGCATTAAGAAATGAAAGAATAAAATTAGTCTGAAGTTAATTCCTCTCTGTGCATGCATTATGATATATGATTTAGTTGATTATATGCTGTTTTGCCTCCATAAGACTCCTGTTTTGTAATTTCCAGAATTTATTTTTGCAAGATGCATTGACTGTGTAGTAAAGGGGAGAGCTATTTTCTGTCACATCTCAATGCTGTCTGTTGTAGTTGAAAAGAATACAATACCAAAACTAAACTAAGGCAACTGAAAGCTGCTCTAGAACTGTTCATCAGAGTTTGTGTGATGCTGGACTGTCATACGTTTCACTTGGATGGTGTTTGTGCCTCTGTTGGGAGGTGGTATACAGCTTATGGTTATGTAGGCTGATATTAGTAAGTGCTCAGTGTTCAAAGCTATATCTGAAGCTAGTGGGAGCTCTGCTTTCAGTAGGTGGAAAAAAACCTGGATATCTCAATTTGGTTACTAAATAAATATACCTATATCTCTGTGCTTCAATGTGTTGTTAAAAAAAAAAGCTAACTAGTATATTTTATTGTGAAGGATTGTTGGGGAGTGTGAAATTCCAGCTTTTCTATAGATACTATGATGGATGTGGAAGACTATTGATGAGCATGAAACCAGTTCTGTCAGGAGAAGTGTATCTTTACTGTATCATACTATGCAGAGATGGGAAAACCTACTGAATGTTACATTTGCAACATTTTCTCAGAGCCTTAAAAAAACCCCCCACCGAAATTAGGCTTTAATTCATGGCACAGGCATCCCTATGTGAAGAGTTTTTATGGGTTGCAGTCACTTAGGTTTCTCTCTTAGTAACAGGTAGAGATACTATATTGTAATTCTTTTGTAGAGGGGAACAAGCCCATGCTTTGTAATTATGTCTAATTTTGAAAAATTTAAAATGCTGACTCTGCATTGCTGGCTTTTGTTCCAGATTCTGAAAAAAAATGTCTTCGCTCTTTTTTTACATCCGTAAACTGACTTGCTCTATCATCTCACTTATATTCTCTCACTTCCAGCCTTTTTCTTTACTGGTCTGGACCTTTTCTTGGTTTAGCTTTCAACTGGTATACTTATTAGTACCAGTATTTACTCCTTTGGGTTTGTGTTGCCTTTTCAAGTCATCTCTCACCATCAGGATTTTCATCTCTCCTTCCCAGGTTAAGCTCCTAATTCTGATTTCTTGTCCTTCTCCTTGCCCTTTCATGTTTAGGTTGTTCTGTGGTCAAGCCCGCTATTGTTGTTACCTACCTCTCCATCCTGGTCTACTTGAATTATTTTTACCATTTTATTTATAATTGTGACATACAGTTAATATTCCTCTAGATTTATGTTGTGCTGTGCTCTCTGTGTTGCTGTAAAGAGTCTTCCTAGTGTCAGTTTTGTGTAATGCCAAAATGGTTTGCAGAAGTTGCAAAAAGCAAATTTTTAAAGCCCTGAAGTGGAATAAAATACGTGGGCTTTCTGTAAACGAAGTTATAAGAGAATTAAGTTGTCAGATTAAAGCAAGTTTCTGTTGAATGTTTGCAACTGATACTTCTCAGACTTGTAAATTAGCCAGTCATGGGAATGTGCTGTCTTGTGAAGACTAAATGAAACATCCATATACCAGAATAAATGTCAGTGCCAGATCTAAATAAATGATATACTGGGAAAAGCCACTATGGGTTTTGTAGAGAGAAGGTATCTTTCAAGAAACTGAATTCTCAACAGTCAATGAACATGTGAGGAAGGCAACATAATATTTTGAAATTTAAGAACTTTTAAGCAAGGTCTTGATCTAAGAACATGTAAATGTATTAAAATTTATGTTAATAACAGGCAAGATTGCCTTAAGAAAAAAAAAAGAAGGAAGTGAAAAATGGGAATAAGAGTCTCCTGAGAAACATGGAGATAAAGTTTCCAATGCTTGTGCTCTTTGACATACCTGTAAATGGTCTGGCCGAGGGAGAAGATGCAGTGTGGGGATGTAACCAGGACAGCTGTTTCACAGAGGGTTGTGGAAGTAGCTATGAGTAAATTGCAGATCAAAGTCATGGTGGATACAGGTATCATACTGGAGAAAATAATCTCATCTGTAACCCTGCTAGCATAGTAGCAGACTGTAAATCTGCGTTGAGGAAAGAACTTCAAAGATCATTGCTGATTTCTTTGAAAAAATATTTTCAGTGCTCAGCAACAGTCAGAAAATGAAACAGCGTCTTTAGGAGTTATCAGCAAAGCAGTAGAAGGAAGGTCTTGCATTATACAAATCTGTAATGTATCTAAATTCTAAACACTGAGATTCTAGTCATCACATTTCAAAAAGGTTGTATCAAAGTGGAGAAGATATTAAAGAGGATGAGGAGAGCCCTGGTCTCATTTAAGATTTTGCTGTGAATATCCTCACTGTCTGGTTCCCCATGCAGTGAGGAGTGCCAGTTTTACTTGAATACTTTCTCCTCTCTTTTTTGGATTCTCAAGTCTTCCTCAGTCTAAGATATTTGAGCCATTTATTTCTTTTCCCCCAAGGCCTCAGTTTTTCATTTCAGTTTGAGGCTCTGAGTTTTAGTCATCTTACTTTATTTCTTGATACTTTCTACTGCTTAAGGCTGTAGATGGCAGTGATTTGATATTGCCACCTTGTTGATTAAAAATCATGCTATTAAAGCTGATTGTATGGGAGGGAATGTCTTCTCAGTCCCTTTCCTCGTTAAGTTTACTCACTAAATGAGATAATTTGCTGAACACATTTTATCTGTTTATATCCTTATCACAGCAGAAACCGAAGTCTGCAGTACTTTGTCTTTTGGAAGATGTTCCTAGAGCCACTAAAGTAATTTTGTAACCCTCCTGCCTGCAGGCCTTTGTCCTCCTGAAATCTGAAGGTGTTAGGTAGAGTTTCTGTATCTATGAGTTAACCAGTTCTCTTGTAGATTTACCAGCCTGGCACTTCTTAAAGCTGTTAGTAGCTGGACTGTCTTCACTGACAAAGCCTGTTTCATGTGTTTAAAGTTTATACAGTTGAAAGTGAAACTTCAGGCACATATATGACCTTTGCATTCAAGAATGCTCAGAAAATGACTGACTAAACTTGTAAACACTTGTTTGCAGCAGGAGATTAGGTTTAACACACAACACAGCAGGAAGGGCTACTTTAGTTTGCAGATGTGTTTAAATTAGTTCTGCTGAGGCAGGCTGTATGACAAGTTACAAGAACTTTCTGGTCCTGGTGAGCATGAGTTGTCCAGGCAGACGTGGGCACTGTAGTAAAGTTCCAGTTGGCCTTTGAAATGAAAACGGCAAGGAACACGCTGCAGACTACCAAGACTATTTAGTGACCTACCTGTTCTAGAGGGCCCCATGAGGAAAAAAAAAAACACAGCATAAAGTTGATTTCCTCATGGTCTTGTGTGGATACCATCAGGGTAGAACATTCACCCAGGAATTTGGTAGAGCCATGGTAAGTATAGTTCTCTCTTCCATGGGATTAGGATCTAGATTCCATAGCTTTCTGAATATCATTCTAGCCATTACCTGGTAAAACTGTGAAAAATGTAAGGCTGGTGTGTCTAGGGAGATAGTCCTAAGAGAGACCATGACTTACTCGCTGTCTCAGTGCTTAAAGATACTCACTGGGGAGAGGAGAGTGCTTGTCACCAGAACTGAATTTACAATTTGTTTAATGGTACAGAATTCAAGTATTCACACAAGCTTCTAATCATGTGCTTCCTAGTGGCTGGTTTTGACGTTACTCTGCTTGTCATGCTTGATTATGAGGGACAGTTTTACCTGTCATTCTTTGACCAGGCTTTGCTCAAACTGGGGTATGAAGACAGGACTTACCAGTTCTTTGTGAGGGTATCAGCAGATAGTTGCTGGTCCCTGAATTTCTGTGACATGACTGTTCTCACACATTCAGAGTATTAGAACATGAGAGTTTGGCTCAGGATAGAAGAAACTCTTCATGAGCCGTCTGCTCAGATTAGGATCTCCAGCCTTACTTAATCTCCTTGAAAACATGCATTTTGGGAAGCTGTAGGAAACTATGGAAATCAAGAATCTTAAATCTTTGATTTTTGAAAAAATATATATATTTTCCAGGATTAGAAAATGGTAGTGCTTTCCTCAGAGTTGTAAATAACCATTGTTTAAAATTTAGCAACATATAATTCATCTGTCACTTGGGCTTAATTTAACCTCTGCAATAAAGTATTTGTGCACATATGTATGCATGCCTACCTATGATGGATGTCAAATTGGATGGCAAAATGATGTGACAAGGCAAAACACACCAAATTTAGAAGAAAAACATAATAGCTTTCTTTTATTCAGGATTTTTTGGGGTATGTGTGTGTGACTAAAGGATCTAAGCCAGCCATAGTTTATTTATTACTTTTTTGAATGCTTTTGCAACTCTTACACCATTCTAAGGAATAATTTGTGGAAGACATCTGCTCTATCTGATTTATTGGTAATGGAAAGTATCGGTGGTTCTTAATTTCTTCAGTTCTAGATCTTGTCTTTCCAGTTTCAGCACTGGTATATGATTTTTGCTTGCTTTTTTTTCCAGTCTTTTTACTGATGTTACCCCTTTTTTAGAAGCAACTACGGAAATAGCTATATCTAGTAATGTTAGCCAGAGAAAAACTTAATTTCAGGTTACTAGAGGACTCATCCTCTGTTGCTCTTATTTTTTTTTTTTTTCCCTTTTTATTAAACTGGTAAAAACTAATTTAGTTATAAATGGAAGAGAAGTTGATTACTGTAGATTTGGAGTTCTGTAGCGTGATTTCATTGGTGCTGTGTTTTACTGATAACTTCAGATGTTTTGTGTGATATGCCCATGTGAATCAAATTAGGAAGTCACTTCAGCAGGTTAAAACATCGTTCTGTTTCACATACAGTTGAATATTTCTACTTCATTGTTTACTGCTTCAATTTAAGAAAGTGTATTTACAGCATACTAAAAATACCACCAATATATAAATGATATGAAATTATTTTATTAAAGAAATTGATTTCATAAAAAATCAGAAAATAGTATTCTGTAGCACTAGTAGTAAAATTTATTTTTCCCCATATAAAGGCTCATTTATTTTTATAGCAATTTGATGACACATCTGCTTGCTTTATTCAGCTGAAAAGAAAATGTTGGTTCTTGGTGTTTTGTAAAATTGCTTTGTTAAATTATTTTCGAAATCGTTCAACTTTTAACAAATGACATTTGATACTAACATTGGAAAGCAATTTCAGCTAATTAAGTAGATCCTTCTATAAACCATTGGAACATTAAGATGACAAACTGTTCATTCAGGATTATTTTAATTGGTACAATTATTGTAATTTTGTTGCAATTATGTGTTGAGCTAAAAGCTTTTGTCTAAATCATTTGAGGGTTTTTTGTTAATATACATAAGTAAGAAGAAAAGTAAAATAGAAACTGAAGATAAGCGTTTTCTGTCTACTTTTTCATTACAGTGCTCTAGACAAGTATCAAATTGTGCTTTTTAGAAAAGTGTGTTACATGTTTTCAGCAAATCTCTAGCAATGCTAAAAATTGAGCAAGAACATTTGAAATGTAACTTTTCTGGAAGGTTATTATGTTAATTCCAGTTTTGACACTGTTTAAATACTTTTTAATAGAAAGGGTGAAATTAACTTTTGAGGGATTTGTGAGTTTTATAAAATCTATTGATGTATTAATTTAAGAAGTGTAGCTTTTTAGTGATTATAGAAATTAAAAATTAAAAAGCTATGGAAGGTGCCACATTCATCACTCTGGTTATAATGTTCTCTGCAATCATCTTTTGCCCAGGCCAGGTTTAAATAAATCACTTCCTTTAAGTAGACAATTTAATATTCTTGTAGACCTCACAGTGAGGCATTACTTCTAAATATTTAACCTGCTTTTGGTTTTTCAGTTTCCTTTTATTGCTTCCTGCTTAAAATGCAGGGCACATAAAGTTATTATGTTTCTTACTGTGCTAATAATGTGGTCTCAATGTTAAAAGGCAACATACCAGTTGAGTAGTAGGTGGTTGTTGCCCAGCCTGTCTACTAAATAGACTTACGTGAGGCAAGGCATAAAAGAGAAGTAAAGAGACTACCAGAGGACATGACAAGTAAGAAGGAGGTTTAGATGAAAAGGTAATTGGGAGAGAAAAAGAATTGGAGCAAAAGCTAATCAGAACAAGACAGGGGAGTATTTTTAGCTTTTTTTTGGTTACCTTTGTAATACAGAGTAATAAGTCATATTTCTAAAATACTTCCCAGACAATTTTAAACGCTTACAGTATAGTTAATGTGCATTAATGACATCTCTCAAAAATGCTCCTGTGTGTATTTCAGATCCCTTCAGGCACCACTGATTAGTACTAGTTTAGCGTAGAACACAGAAGCCTTAGTTTTAGCAACACAAAACAATTTCAGGCAAGAAATCTTTTAACCTGTGTAAGTCAATTCATGAGACTTCTGTACTTTTACGGGAATTGATAAAGTTGGGAAATAAAAATGGAGATTATGTCTTTTTGTGTCTGCTGAACATTTTTGTCAAAAGTAGAATATTTATTCAAAACCTGAGAACATGGGAAAACATTGTGAGGTAAGATGATAAGCTGGAAATGCACCTCTTAGCTACATACTGCTAGTGGCCCATGTCCTGGCTCTTACCCCACAATAAATGTGATGTAATCTATCTCTCAGGAAAAAAGGGGAGATAAAATACTTGCTTCATACTCAGAAAAGACCTGTGTCTCACGTTGCTGTAAAAGCCTACCACTGAGCAGTAGCATGCAATATCAAGTTCTGTGGAAGCTGATGCTCTAGTATTCCTTGCAACAACTTGCTCATATGCCCATACAATAAATTTGCCTCATTAGATCAGCTCTGTCATAAGAAGCTGCTTCAGAAAGGCAAGATAAGGAACAGATCAGGTAATCTAAATGCTGTATAAAGGAAGTAATATGCCTTTGGTCCCGGCTGACTTGAATTTTGACTATTAACCTATTAATGTAGCATAGCAATTGTACCTTTTTGCCTTCTGTTTCTAGGTAGCAGTTGCAACCGATGGGTGGATTAGTCTTTGACTTACTCTGAGAAGTGGAATTTATGCTTCTGTGAGTGTTTGCCGTGGACTTTCAGAGGAGCAGTGTCCTTTTGCCTGGTCCTGAGATTTAAGCGTATGCTATAATGTAGCCTCAGAAAAGAATCTTGTGCTGGAGAGTAGGATGCACCATGGCCATTTCTAATGCTAGAGGACCTGCAAATACTTGCTGAATTTCTAAAGTCCTACAGGTGGAGGTATTGAATAAAAGAATCTCTGCATAAAACCATAAAGTAGCTTTGTAACTGAAATTCAGTAATGAAAATACCAAAACCAGATTAATACAGTATACTTGTATTTTACTTGTGTGAGTGAGCGTGTTGGACTTGTCAGTTAGTGAGACATGATTACTTTTTTGTTTGCAGAGCAGCTTTGAGCAGTCTTAGGTTTTTCTGTGCTACTCTGTTTTGCTGCTTTTCCATCTGTGTAATAAATATATTTTTAAAAAATTCCTTTGCTGTCTGTAATTCAAATAGCACTGCAAAGCTGTGAATGAATCCAGGCATTTGTAACTGTATTAACACTTTTTTTTTTTTTAATTATAAATAATGCTGGTGTAGGGTGTATTCTGAAAAGTTGTATTAAAAGTAGACCTTTTGAATATGACTCAGTGACAGTGCATGATACTGTCTCTGGGAGATTAGTTTAATAAATATCAATCTTTTAAGGATCAAAATGGTTTTTCTTTCTGAAATGATCAAAAGCAGGAACACTCAGAAGAGGTGCTTTATCTACTGTTACTTGAATTGGATATTTAGTCAGTTTTGCAAAGCAAGCTTTCCTGAATACCTACGGTAATAGGAGTTTTAAATAGCTATTGCATCTGTTCAGTGAAGTCTTTGTACTGCTTAATATGCACTGAGGGGTTTATAATTTTTGTCTAGATAGATATATCAAACTATAGCTTTAGTTTTTTTTGGTCTTTATTAAGATAAAACACTGATTCCCTTATGTTTTAGTACGGAGTGTGTGATGAGTTTTTATTCCTGCCTTAATACAAGTGTATCTATAAGCAAATGCTGGTTTTCAGTGTTCAAATAACCTGTTGCACTAATCCTGAGATCTTGATAGTACTGCAGATTTTTCTGGAGCATTTTGTGTGAGAGCTTTTAATCCAGAAAAAATGCGCCTTTAGGCATAGAAGATAAACTGTCACTATACTTGACCACACATGAGAAGAATAGGATGAATAACATCAGAGCAAAGGATTGTATTATTAGTATTTGATTATTAGGTATTAGTGATCAGATGTCTCATTAGCAGACTGTTAGGCATAAAAAATTCATATTGCATTCCAAAGTGGCTCAGATTTTCTAGTTTTCTGTTTCACGGTATCAGACCTTTATAAAAAAATATTTTTGTGTAATTTTTCGTGAGAAGTCGTTACATTGTTTTAAGCAACAATTTTGTCTTAAAATGCATTGAGAGAAAAATTTAAAAGGCACGTGAAAGATAAAACATGGCATGCCTTCATGCTCATGCCTTTTCTTGCTCTATTTATTATTTAATAACATTTAGTTAGGTCTGTTGCTTTTTATGGAATGCAAAAGTTAAATGACTCTTGTCCCCATAGTTACTTGCTCCTGTAAAACACATGAGGAAAAAAAATGTAGGTGTGCAAGGAATACCTTGTAGAACTTCTTTGTTTTCATCTTCAGGGAGAGAGGTTTGGAGAGAGCAGGGAGAGTGGCCCTTCTGGGTACAAGGACTTGCAGAGAAGTCACCCTTCCACCTGTCTGGGAGCAGCAGGGCAGGCTGCTCCATGAGAGAAGGCAAGATGGGAGCTGAGGAGGACGGCAAGACAGGCAGGGAGTTGTCCTCGTGAGCAGGGGCTGCAGTACCATGGTAGCCAAAGAGGAAGATCAGAGCAGGTTCAGTGACAGTAAGCAGGGACAGCAAACAGCTCAGTGGCCTGTAACCATGAATCATGTTTTAGGTCAAGCCAGGAAGTCAGGTCAGTGAGTCAAGGTCATGACCAGTAAGGTATGTAGATGTAGCTCAGGCAAGGACCAAGGGCAAAGGCCTGAGCTTGAAGGCAGTTCTTGAATCAAGCAAGAGAGGCCTCCAGTGAGGCTTCTAGCAGCTCTTTCCACAGCAGTCCCATCCCAGGTTTTACTCAGTTGCACTGTATCAGAGCTGGCCTTGAGCATGGGCAGCGGAACTCCTGGCTGGGGGCCAGGGGAAGAGATGATAGAGCCTGTTGGCGTCCTCCAGGACCTGACATAACCAACCAAACAGGGAACGTGGGCACAGCACAGCCTTCAGCGTGGGTGAAGGTAGTTGAAGCTACTGTCATTTTACCACCACTTAGTTGGGTGGTGAAGGAGCACGACCTGTGGTGGCAACCACCTCCTGCAGTAGGTAGTGAAATAGGTGGGCTGTGTCATGTATAGCCCAACAGCCCGGCATCTAAGCTGTGCTGGCAGCATTCAGTGCAGGACCCGCTGTTGGACCATGGTGGTTATTTTCCAAGTCAGTTGCGGAAGGTGAACATAAACTAGAAAAAATTCGGAGGAAATTCAGTCTCTTGAATGGAAGATAAGGTGAGGTACCTGTATGTACTTATAATAAATTATTTTTATTTGAGGAAAAAAATAGAAATAATCCATCATTGTTGGAATATAACTTAATCCACACTGACAGCAGTTTTTAATTTTAGCTGTGCATGGAAAGGACACATGCAGAATAATGTAATGAATGTTTACGGTTCTTTTCTGTCAATGTAGTGTTCTGTTTTGGGCTTATTCCTTTTAAATTCAAGTAGTTTCTTGTGGAAACAGACACTCTGTAACACTGACAGTTTTTGATGTTTCTGATTTAAAGAATAATTCTTCTGCCTCAGGAGAATCTAGCCCCAAAATAAGAATAGGGTGTTCACAGTGCTTTATTTTTAGATGTGTGTGCTTGTATTTTAGAAAAAGTAACTCCTAAAGTGCTTTACATGCTAACCTTTTATTTTTTTATCTGAGAAGTACAGGCACATGCGATTTTTGTGGCTCTTTGCCAAAAGATTATCATTTACATAAATATTTCTTTCAGAGGCGTAGTTTAAGACATTGAGCTCAGGAGGTTAGAATAGAGACTTCAATCTGCACACCAGCAGTGGGCTATTGGCTTCTGAACAGTAGCTTTGTTCATCGTATTCAGAACACTGTTCGCATTCAGACTTAAGTAGAGCTGGCATTAAAATTCAGCTAATTTCTTTCATGTGATTCATCAGCTGTGTGTTTTATTTAAATCTATGTCACATTCTCTTTTGGCTTTTTATTTTGTAGATTTAAGTGTTGAAGTAGGCCACTTTTTAACTCTTCAGTCCCTGACTTAAAAAGTGACTTAATTTTCATTTCTCCAGTGTTGAACACTTGTCTAGAATACTACAGTAAATATATGTATGTATATTGAAGTGTGCATTAGTGATTTGGGGTTTTTTACATTTCTGATGTATGAATAAGAACGTACATGTTTATAGTCAGCTTAGTCATAATTTTATACAAGGCAAAATAGAAGAACCAAAGGCAGTATCTAAATATTAGTGTATAATATCCACTTCTCAGATTCTGTTGCGTATACAAGTTTTACTTTGATACTGCCGGTGTTTTCCTTTGACCATTGACTCGTTTTGGTGAGGACAGCTTTTAGCTCCTGTTAGAATTCTTGAAATGCTGTTGGAGAAGGAACCGTTTCCATTCTTTGAAACAGTAACCTACTTCTGCGTGTGAAGTTTCTCTTCTTACAGAAGTACCACCTTTTATTCTGTTAAGGCTGGAGCCTGTGAAGCCTTACATGCATTGAACTTCCCTAAAGTGAATAATCCCACTGCCATCTGGACAACTGCTCATAATGATTTACAAGATCAGAACCTTTGTTAGAATTGGCTACACTTGCTTTTATGCTTTATATTTGTTACATTTTTCTGTGCTGTAGAAGTAACGACTGACTGTGAATAAAGTTATTCCTATATTCTGCTTATGACAGCATGGTATGGCAGTATCCTCCATCTGTTAGGTACATGGTCCATTCAGATGTTTTCTGGTAAAATTTATCAGAATTTGTTAATTCTACTTTTAGTATAGGACAAGACTGTCCTGAAAGATCAGGCTGAAAGATTAAAATACATTTTTAATGTAAAAGAATTGCACTTACTTCAAATATCTGTCAATGATCCTCAATTCTTCTATTTATCTTAATTTTAAATGCTAAATATTCTGTGTAAATCTGCCACTGTTGTCTCTGGAAGTGTTCCATGGGATTAAAAATTCTACTTGTTATGGAGAATCTAAAAATAAAAATAAAAGACCATTGCTTTAAAAAAGCTAACAAATTGTGAAACAAGGTAAGATCGTTCAGCTAATGATAGATTTAGTTCATTGGCTGTATTAAAAATACAATTCAATTACAGTTGCTTGGGTTTTTTTTTAAACTGTTACGTTCTTTTCATAGGCACATGAATGTGTATTTATTTATTGTAAGATATTCTTGGTTGCAGTTTGGTAGGTTACTGAGCGTACATGAAGGCTCATTTGTTCCTTTCCATCCATGCATCAGGACACTCCTTTCCCCTGTGACAGCTCTGGTGGTTGCCTTAGCTGCTTTAATTGTCCAATAATCAGAGAAAACTCTTAGGCTTTCTTTGTGCTATGCTAACTTCTTCGTTTTAGAAAGTTAGAGCAGCTCACAGAGCAGTCATCGTGTCTATGCTTTCATCCCTTTTCATGGAACTGTGATCATAATATGTCTTTGGGAAAAGCCATTAACTAGTGAGGTGCATCATTCATTTTATATTTATATAAAGTGTTGTTTGTTTTGTTGTGGTTTTTTCCTCAGAACTTTTTAATATTCTTACTTTAAATATAGCACCGTTATTTCACTGGTATCCATACAGAGTGCTGTCAGTCACTTTATACTCATTACTATAACCGTATCGACCGTTCTCAGTGCATTCTTTCACTGTTTTCATTTTTATTATACTGGGTGTGAGAAGCATTTTTTTTAGTTTCAGTAGTCTTTAATTGAGATTATAATTTCTCATTTGGTATCAGATGAGATACCAGTCTTAATACTATGAGATGAGAGGTCAAATAAGATAGATCCATCTGATGCGTCATGTCAGCCTCCATCCCTTGCTTGCATTTGGTAGGAGCTTTTCATAAACTTCCACAGGGGTAGCATTTAATCCTTCTCCTCATTCCTTCCTAAAATTGTCCTTTATACTAGTGTTTACAAAAAAACCCCACCATTTCTTGCCAGTAGTCATAATGCATCAATAATCCCTTATATTGATCATGTCTCATTCTTTTGTTACCTTCTGTTTATGGCTTCATAGAAGGTGAATTACTTGAAAGCAGGCAGTTGTTCTTCCACTTTGTATCATGAAATCACATACAGTTGGGTTTTGAACGATGTCTAAAATGCCTGAGTGTTCCTGTTACAAGGAATGTTAGTTTAAAAATGAGATTTTTTTTAACCATGGAATTTGTGACTAGGGTATCAGAATTTCAGTGAGTGTTTGAGGTTAATGTTGATAAACGTTATTTTTGCTTACTTTGGATTTGATGTTGCTAATCTATAAATTCCTGATCTGATTTTAGCCTTCTGTATGGATTTTTTGAGATTTCTCTGAAGCATACAGCTAGATCATATTACTTAACAGTTTGAGATTTTTTTGCATATTAGAAAGTGTTAAATTGTTCTTTCTGCAGACAGTGTAGCTCCTACGGGTTCTCTTCATTTTCTGGAGAACAGGGAGAATGGATGCAAGTGTACTGGTATTTCTCCCTAGAATATTGCTATTGCAAGTGGAAGTCATACTGTAATGAACATGGTTTATGATTTATCTGATTTTTTTCCCCCCACCTCCAGAATTTCAAAGAATATTCCTACAACTAAAGATGTTGAACCTCTACTTGAAATTGATGGAGATATACGGAACTTTGAAGTATTTTTATCTTCACGAACACCTGTTCTTGTTGCACGTGATGTAAGAACCTTTTTGCCATGTACAGTAAACTTAGATCCCAAGCTACGAGAAATCATTGCAGGTGAGTATGCTTTTGTATAAATGGAAAATGACAATTGTATTATTATTTTAATTTTAGGTAGAGGTGCTTTGCATGTTATGCAGAATTGTGATTTGTTCATCAAATCAGACCCTCAGATTGTCTGATTTGACTTTCAGTTTTTCTTAGTAGCTTTGATGTAAAGACCAGATCATGCTAGACTAAAGCTCCTCTTTTGGAGGGGGGAGAATGCACTGTTCTTGATTTGAAGACTGCTTTAGCAGATTGAAGGAACCAATACACACAGTAAAATTTTAGTAGTAGAGATGCAAGTTGCATTCTAGATCTTTGTTAACAATTTTGAATAGCATCAGTAAGATCCTGTAGAACTGAAGCCAGTGAAACAAAGTGGAATTTCTCCATCTGATGTCTACCCAGCTAGACACCTGTGTGGTGGGTACCTGTGAGTTACTTTTTAGTCTGCTATAGTATGATACTTCAATTCATCCTAGGCCAAGTGTTGTTTATAGTACAAGTATTTTTTATTGTGCAGTGGTTGTTAAGCAGTTACCTTTGCTTGCTTGTAGTCTCAAAAAATGCAGTTAGGTTCAGGTATGTTCTGTTCTGCAAAAACACTCTGCTCAGCATTCTATGTTCTGACCTCTCATTGTTGCTGTGGTTGGCTGTGGCACGTGGTATGGCACTTCTTGTCCAGTCTCAGGGATTCCTATTGCCTCTGGAGTAAGGCTAAGGCATCCTAACATTTCAAACTGTTAAGAGGTGCTAAAGCTTTGAAGAAAATCAGAAATTTAAATTTAGAAAAGGATCCTTATGAGTCTTTAGTATAACGCTCAATATTCTAGGTGGGAACTGAATTCAGGTATTAATAGTTCTCTTTGCCTGTCTTTTCTGTTGTGATGTTTTTCTTCAGTCCTTAACTGGAATCCTTTTTGTTCTTATTTTTTTTTCAACTTCCTTCTCTGCACTGGATGGCTGCAGTGGGATGGCCTAACTTTGTTCACAGGCTCTGTCTCATTAATCTCTTCAGAAGGAGTACAGGTCTGACTACCACATCAGACATACCTCGTGTGATGTTTTGCTGCATTTCTTCCCATTTGGGTTGGGATTTGTAACTTTTTCTCTCTGAGAGAGAATGTTTAGAGGCATTTAATATGCTGTGTAAATTTATGCAATAAATTGTCCTAACTTTCCTAACGACTCCTGTGTATATGTGATCCTCAAGAGAAATCAACTGAATGCAGCTGAAAGTGACATTTGATGTTTCACTTGAGTTCTGCTTGGAGAACATGATACACAAAAATGTACTGTGTAATGAATTGTCAAACAAATTAAAACTTTTTCAAATATTTCAAGCAAAATCTCATTCTTTTTAAACTTTTTCTTTTCAGATGTTCGTGCTGCGAGAGATCAAATGAATATTGGAGGACTTCCTTATCCCACGTTGCCTTTACATGAGGCACCTGCTAGAGCAACATCCCTGTTCAGTCAGCCTTCATCAGCTTGCTCTTCTACAACCTCTTTCAACGGACCTTTCAATAGTGGAGTTTTATCACCACAACCTCACAGCAGTTACTATAGTGGTATGACAGGACCTCAGCATCCATTTTACAATCGGGTAAATAATCGAGAACCAATTAACATTCTTCTGATTTAATCTGGTAATATTGCAGATGTCATCTATAAAATATTAGAAGACCCATGCAAGTTTTATTTAGGAATGGAGAAAAGTCCAAAAGTTGGCAAATTTCACAGTAATGTTCAGTCACTGTAGTCTGGGGGAAAAATGTGATAAATTACATCAGAAAAACAAATTACACCAGGAGAAAAATGTCAAATAATTTTGAGACACTCCTCGATTATAGGATATTGCAGGGATTTTTTTATTTTTGTGGGGTGAACTGTGCTCAGTCGTTCATATACTTGCTCACAGACATTGGAAGGGATCCCAGCTTTTTCCTGGTGACTTTGGTTAAAGCATACAGAAACTCAAGGGGGGAGCTACATCACAAGAATGTATGTCTGTCTTCCCTTTTGTCTCTTTTTAAAAAGTTATTCTGGGATCTTTTCCCTAAACTGTTTAAATTGCACTAAAAAATACTAGTTTAAATTGCATAAAACATAAATTTTTGAGCTATTCGTGGGCCTCAGAAAATGTAGTCCTGAGCATGACTCACTTGAAAATTGTATGAAATACTTTATAGTCAGATCAAGTCTAAACATTCTATTTTGGGGAGATGTATTCAGTATTTTTAAACTTTATTTTTACTTTTTTTTTTCTGCAGTACTATCAGGAAAAAAAAAAGTAGAAAGCTGATGTACGTCATAGCTTCCTTCTATATACAGGAAATGGCCTCAACTTTAAGTAGATTTGACCATAGGTAAATGTTTAAGTTAATAAGCTGGAAAGAAAATTAAGTTATTGCTAAATCAGTGTTTGTTAACCAAGGCACAAAAGAGTACGTGTAGCAGAGAACTTTTTAAGTTATCTGTTCTAAATTTATTCTTATGTACCATTATTACATTGACAATATACTATTTTGTTTAAAATAACTTAAAACGGCATATACTTTGAAGTAGTTGAGCATGCTTGTCACATGAATCTTTGTGCTGATACTAGCTCAGCTTTGTTCAAGTAGATGCTTAATTGAAAACCCTGGGTTTGTGTCTGTGTTACTGTACATGACAAGGTTTAAAGTATGGGGTGATATACAGGGGAAACTTGTATGGGTTTTTGGGTCTACTAAGCTTTACAAAAGCAATTATTGGTGAGTCATAAGATGTTCTTATAATCGGTTTATTTGTTCATTTGTATTAAGTGTATACACAGACTTACAGGCATACTTTTTTGCCTGCTGAAGACTGAAATACTTCTGTTTTGGCTTTTCTCTCTAGAATTTTTTACT
Source organism: Tyto alba (assembly GCF_018691265.1). NCBI lineage: Eukaryota > Metazoa > Chordata > Aves > Strigiformes > Tytonidae > Tyto > Tyto alba. The sequence continues at coordinate 33,624,606 of NW_024881316.1, read as the reverse complement.
GCCCTTCTAAGGTATAATTGATTTTAGTGTTTCACACTTTCAAATATTGACAAAGCGCTATATTCATTACTTTGGACTCATAAAGGTGCTGTCATGAACAGCACATATTAAGATAAGTGATGAGAACCTTATAATAGTAGAAAGTTTAGACTGAAAGGCTGTTTCCTTCAACATTTTCAATCATGTTTCACTTCTCAGGCTTTTGTAAGAATGGTGTTTAAAAAAAGAACAGCAGCTGAAGAATAGGCTCTCCCCAGTAGAAGTTTGAGACGTCTTGGATACCTGTATGACACAACACAATGGATTCAAATACTTCTGTGGAAATACCTGAATTTTATGCAAAAAGTCCTAAGTTCTGAGGATAGATGCCTTATTCTGACCAGTAAATGGTTCCTGTCCTGTTGTCTTTAAGCAATCATTTTTGCTTAAGAAAAAAGCCTTTGAGCCTGTTGGGGAAAAAATGGTTTGTTTTTTAGGAAATACAATTATTTTATTATGTATGTTTCTGCTTTGTTCTTTAGGTGCTCCTGTGTTGTGGAACTTGAACTTCTAGTGACACAATCTATTAATTTTTTATTTAAAGCCCCATTGTCCCTCCCTATAAGGGAAAGATAATAGTCCCATTCAGCAGCTCTTCAATTTGGCTTTTTTCCTACAGGACTATGCTGGATGTGTACATTTTACCACTGTCTAATGGCCTGTCTATAAGTTGGATTCAGGTTCAGCTTCTCAAAATTGCTGCTATCATGGATCATTGTGGAGACCATGTTTCTTATGGGGAAGGTCAGAGCAGTAGGCAAGACTAATGGGGATTTCCTGGGTGGGAACTAGAAATTATGGTACATGAAGACTTTTTTTTTTTTTTTTTTTGCAAAAGAGGAGCAAATTCTTTGATATCTTGGAAAAATAGTGAACACCACACTTATGCTTTATAGGCTATCTGCAAACTTTGAGAACAGCTCTACATTGCTTTATGCCCAACATGTATTTATACTGTTCTCATGTTTTCATGGTATCTGCATTACATACTTCAAATGAATATTGAGTGTAGAGTTCAAGCCTATAATGGAGAACTAATCCCACGGTTGGGAAGCAGTGGAGCAGCTGAAGTGGGCTCAAAGTGTAATTAGAAATTATGAAAGAATTGTGAGATAATTGCCTTATTGGACAAATTTTTTTAATTGCTTTGTAATTTGATGACTCGCTACCAACAAATAGGTGCTCAGTACGTATTTCAGAGGATAGTCTTTGCAGTGAGAGCTAGGCCCTTGAATGTGGTATGATCATTAAATATTTCATGCTTGTGGATTTTCCACGTGGTTTAAGCTGTTAGTGGAAAACTGAAGCATTTAATTATTCTAGAAATAACATGAACTTTTTTTTAACAGAGTTTAATTTTCAGAAAATGCCTAGAATCTGTGCCTTATGACAGTGAAATAATTTACAATCAATTAATTTTCCTATACTAATCAGTGAATGTAAGGCAAAGACTAGGTATTGGTTCTCCTACCTATTTAAAACAAAGCAAACCAAACTTCCCCAATTAGACTAATGGTTACAATATATGTTGAAAGAGCATATCAAATTTTTGTGGTAATTGTGTGAAAGAGTGTGCAGACACTACCTTTAGCAGCTAAGAGTATAGAACCACTTGTGTTTTACATAAATCCCTCAAAGTTGTAGCATATGCCAGCTAAGTAATTGATGTATGCAGGAATTAAACTTGAATTTCTCAGTTCATTTACAGCTGCTTCTGAATGCAGATTTATTTTTTTTTTAGTCCTATTGACAAATCCAAAGTGTAATATTTCAACAAATTTTACTCCTCCCTCATAGATTGGCCCTTGAGTCATAAAATTATTTACTCTATAGTGAATTTGGCGCAGTAGACTAATCACAATCTTGTCATGTGCAGAAACACAAACCATATAATACGTTCTGTTTTGTGAAGTAGCTGGATAATACAATTTTGAAAATGCTGTGTATAGAAACATCAGAAATCTCTAATACAGCCATTGTTAGGAGATTTGTAGTTTTGTTTTTTTTAAGAACTGAGTAATGAGTTGAAAGCAATGAGTGCTATAATTCTGCTTTTCCTAAAGTCTGAAGACTCTATTGCTTTCCTGTACATTGCCTTAAAAGATAATTGATAAGGAAATTAAAATCTTTGTTTCAAAACCTAATTCACAAATAGGTCAAAATAAAATTTCGTAATATTGGAAAAACAGTTTGTACTTCTTAACTGCATTACCACTTGTAAGATTCATGATTCTCAAATGCATGCTCATGCGTACACACACACACACACGTTTTGTTGCTTACCAGTGGGTAGCACGTGAATTTTAGGAAACGTGTTTATACACTTGATTTTAGCACTTGAAAGATTGGAGCATGTGGAGTCATCTGTTCAAATGGAAGTGTATGTGATTGAGATCTCTAGATCTTCTAAGAGTGACTTTATTAAAAACCTGAATTCTCATTTGGACCCTTTACACAGATGTGCTGATAAGACTTTTGGAAATTTGGATAGTGATTGTTGTCTTGAAATTTGTTAGTAAAAAGGGATAAAAATGAACCTGGTTATAAAAATCGTGATTAGAGCTAACTTATTTGTGGAAGAAAATGCATTTCTGTTTTTAAAAATGTTTTTGATTTTTGTCTTATAATAATTAAGATCCTTTAAATGGTATTTGTATTGAACAACATGCATTAACATATTCCCAGCAAAACAAAGCTCAAATACTGTCTGCTATAGAAATCCAGAGATTTATAAAGTATAGTATTTGTGGAAGCCTTCAGATTGGTTACCACAAATATGGGAAATTCTAGTGATGCTGTTATGTATCACATTTTTTTTTTTTTTGATACAATTGTCTTGAGTATTACAGATCATTCAAAGTTTTACTGAGCTTAGTCGACCAGAGAGAGTGAAATTATCACAATTATCCTTAAATTATTATTTTTCCGTATTCAGAACAGACGTTAGAGTGTAGCTACCAAAACCACTCCAACTCTGTTCCTCCAGAAAACTATGCCAGAGCACCCCTTGGCTCTGAGGAGAGTTGAAGGGGATCAGTTGGTGAGGGATTTGGAGAACTCATTGCAGAGCTTTTGATTGAATTCTGTTCAATGCAAAAAGTAAAGCAAGCTACTAGTAATTGCTATTTTCACTTTATTAAACTCAACTAGAGGATGTGTTTTGTTGAAATAATTTTTATTTTATTATTACATTTTGATTTGTGTAATTGTTTGTCCCTTTTTTGTTACATTTTTTTTTTCCATAGCCATTCTTTGCCCCATATCTTTACATGCCAAGGTATTACCCTGGCAGTTCTCATCTCATCTCACGTCCACCACTAAAAACGAGTTTGTCCAGAGATCAGAACAATGGCCTAGTAAGTATTTTGAAGGATAATTCAAATACTAACCTTGACAGTAAATATAGTGAGTAATGAAAATGGAGGTTATTAATGATGATTCACTATTAGACAAGTACAAACTCTATATTATAAATATTTTAAGCAAAAGTGTTATTAACATGTAATGTAGAATGTATTTTGTTTTAACTTTAGAAATTCCTTACAGAGGAAAACCAATTCTAACATCCAGGTATCAAGATTAGAGGAGTATGACCTGTAATACTGGCATGAAAATGCCAACTGTACTATAGTAAAGAAATTGATATAGTGCAATATTGTAAAAAAAAGCGTTACTTGTAAATTCATGTTTAATTTTTTTTAATAATATAAATTCTGTGACATACCTGGAGAAGATAAAATGATATTCTTTAATGTTGTAAAGAGTACTAGAAATTGGAAGGCCAAAGTAAGAAGTTAAAAGGAATGTTTTAAGTATTTAAGTAAAACAAAATACATTTTATTTTAAGTGTGCATCAGTTGCAGCTTGGTTTTGCAAGTACATATACTTAAACTTTACCCACTGGAAAGAAAGAATGAGCAGACTTTTCTAGCTTCCTATAAAATAATAAAATTCCTGTTTAACAGTATTTACTGACAGATGGCTGTTCAAATGGAATTAAGAACTAAGGAAAGCTAAAAAAGTAAAAGCCTCACTTGTCAATCACTTTAATTCTAGGATATTGATACAATGAGCAAAGCTATTCAAAGGTGGTAAAATCTTTAATCGCTTAAAGAAAACAAATGTTTTTCTGTTGAATTATGTATTATTACGAGATCATTCTCATTCACTGTTAACGTCATATTTTTCTGTTGAGCCCTTGATCATTTTACCCAAACCATAATATTTTGTTGTTGTTAGGATGTTATCAAGGAGGATGCTGATGAGGGGCTTCCTTCACCCACAGACCCCTCAATGGTAAATGAGTAGTCATGTGGTGTGGAAATTTTAGCATCTCTGCTTTTTCAGCAGTAATGAGTCTGCATTAATCATAACTGCAGTTCACTAACACTGCATCAGTGGCTTTGGTGGGCAAATAGAGTAGTTGAAAACTAATGTAGTTCGTGAATGAACCTAAGAGCTAATATTTCACTTATAAGATGTATTATATTTTTCCCTGTAGTTCTCCCCTTACCTTTCTCAGTAGGTGTGGTGAGTTTTCAGTAAAGAAAATGTTGTGGTAGCTAAGTGAAGAATGACAGCTGGTCATTCAGCACTTAAATTTTAGGATGAAGTAATTGTGGGTTTTCTGCTTTAGTCAGCACTCTCACCTGATCCCTACTTCTTTAGTTGGTGACATAAAGCTATTGCAGTTAACATGGTATAAGGAAACTTTCGATAGAAATTAAAAAAAAAAACAAAAACAAAAAAACAAAAAAAAACACCAGTCATAAGCTTGTTCTTGAGTCAGAATGCTAACATCTACCTTTGCCATGACCTGTTTTTGTTTTATCCTAAGTATTTATCTTCTTTGTACCATGGAAAAAAAACCACACACAAATTCCAGAACTGTATTTAACTGCACATAACCTTCACTGAGCACCCACGTATCGGCAGTGCAATGGAAAATGTACCCTAAAGTTCTCTGCCACAGGTCATTAGTTACCTTGTATGAAGGGATGACTTTGGAGTAAGTTTTTCTTGTAGTATATTTTTGGAGATGCTGATGCCTTCCCTGTGTTCGATTCCCTATCTCAGTATCCCATTGTCTTCCCGGTCCTTTGCAGCTTATCAGTGCAAGGAGAAAAAGTAAGGACTTCTGAGAAAGTAGTGGAGTGATGGCTGAAGTGTGTGTGTATCTGTCAGTGTGAGAAGGGCCACAGACCTGGAAAAGTGGGATTTGGTCTCGGGGCAAAGCAGTGAATGAGCTCCAGCAGAAGACCTGGACTCAGTTGCTCTCCTGCTTGCTGCTCTGAGTGTGTATCTTAAGCACACATAGGCTGCAGTTTCAAACAGCAATTTAAAAGACTCATGGAAGTTATGTAGTCTGTTGGCAGTAGATAAGAAAATACAGGAGGGTAGAGCATTAAAAAGAAACTTTGAAATAATAATAATGGAGGATTCTATTAGATCTATTTTTGAGTTGAATTTATACTACTGTGAATCTGTGTAGTACAGCACATCAGATCATATGCTTTTCTAAGACTTAGCAATATTTAATGTACAGTGTAAATCTAAAAGTTTGAATTTTTGAAAATCTCTTGTGTAGCTGACAAGAATGTTGTTAGTCAGGCTATGGTATTTTGTGTGCCTGACAGGATGCCTCATCAGGGTTTCATTTATTCTAAAAACGCTTCTTTTGTAGACCTTATTGAAATTTCTGTGAAAGGAAACATACTTGTTTTAGTATAATCGTTACTGCAATTATCCATAGGTGATGTGTACAATAATTTCATCCAGCTGTTTAGGTAGCTGTTAATTGATGGGTCATTGTTACTATATACATGATACAGCTTTTACTTATTAAATGGCTTGGTGCATGCAAAGTCATGAAATAAACTGACAGACTGAACAAAATAGTTACTGAACACCAAGACGTGTAATTGGCTCGGTGATTGAAAACAAGAGGAGCATGCAGAATCAAAATTGTCTTTCATGCAAAACTGGCAAGGACCCAGAAACGTTGCAATTCCACTTCTGTGTAAAAGAATAAACATTATTTTGAATGTTTAAGTCTTACAGGGCATAAAAAAAGTTTCATCAGGAGTATCAATTTTTGTTTATACTGATCAACATTGCTACTCATTGCATGAATTGACGGAGCTGTGTTGAGGATGTTGCATGATGTGGTTAAGGCCCTGCTGTTGTTGTCAGTCTGACATTGGAGTTGACTGAGTTCTGAAATTTCAGATCCTGATCATTAGTCTTGTAAAATCTGTGTAAGTCTAGGATTAGTAGAAATCAGAAATATTTTGAGAGCAGCCATCCTGTATCAAGAATTTGACTTCTGCCACCTTCTATATTTGGATTCTGTTGCTGATGATAAAACTTGTCTATCTCAGACTGTAGTTTATTGTTCTTTACTGAATGGACCAAAACATAGGTCTCAAACCTATGCTTTACAGATACCATTTCTGTAGTATCAACATGAAGGTGCATTGCAAATTTTAGGTATCAGCTTAAATCACTAATGAAAATAGTCTTGACTTAGGATTTCAGCATTTGCACATCTATGATGGAGGCAAACATGAATTTCTGGTGATTTTACTATGCAAATGGTTATTTCTGAGTGGAACGGCAAAAACTTCAAGTGCTCTTCTGAATTTATCATTGGACTGTAGTGTTGCCAATATCTGTTCATAGTATCTATCCCCTATTATGTTAGAAATCAAACTAGCATTAGCAGTGGTTATCTGTCAGAAACTTAATGGTGTGCTTTTAGTTTGCATTGTTAATTATGACTTGTTAGGATGCAGCTTGTTGCAATGTAATTACTTTGTTTAGATGCATTTTTTGCATTGCATTGAATATATAATAACTTTAGATGTAGTATGTGTGCTTTGAGTGAGAGCTAACATGGCCTGGAGCATGTGGTGTAGATAAACATACAATACTCTTTGAGAAACTGGAAATGCTCTTCAGAAGTTTGAGCATGAATGAAAATGTGTGGCATGGGAGTTTTCCTATATGGATTTTCCACGTGCTTTTATGTAGCATTTTTGTGCTTTGAATATTTGTTCTTAAAAGTAGTACCTTTTCAGTTCTGTGGGTGGTGGTTTGCATTTTGGGGGGGCTGTGTGCTTAGATAGAAGTTTCCAAAGTTATTTGAGATACATTGGTGGTATAATGTGATCTTGAAATGGCAGGAGAATGTTTGTTTAAAAACAGGGTTTTCCATCAGAAACATAATGTAAAACTTTTATGCAAACAAAATACAGCAAGTGTCACTTTTTTACAAGTGCAAAACTGAGTAGTCTGCTCATAGGAAAATAGTATTTGTATAGCATATACTAAATGTGTATTCTGAAGATCTATCTTAAAAGTTTCATCACATTATGGAAATATCCTACTTATGTCCTAACACTGATTTCCTCTGTTTACTTCAAAGCATGTCATCTGAATGTTCAACCTTTCTGATGTCACTTTAAGCTGTTGTTTCTTTTAATTCTGTTCTGTTGTTTTCTTGAAGCAGTGTAAGTCTGGGTTAAACAAAAACAGACAGGTACAGCCACTTTCTGTGAATTATCATTCACTTCTTTCAGAGTCATTTCAGAAGCTATCATACTGGCGCTTCATGCTGGGCTGTCTGTAAACTAATGCTCATTACTAGCCTTGAGGTTTGTTTTGACAAGCTGCTTTTAGCTTTTGCATGGCAAATACTTTTCAGAGTAATGTTCTATAAGCATCTCTAACAAAACCACTAAGGCTGAAAAATGTGTCAGTTTAAGTACAGTTTTAATTCACTTACATGATGACAATATCCCTAAAGCTATTACATTACTTATTCTTTGGAGAGTGCTTTTTATAAAGAATGATTTGGATTAATGTGCATCTATTTCAAACAGTTCACACTTTAACAAACATAGTCTAAATATTTTAGAGCTTTTCTGTGTTTTTTTTATACACAGAAGAGTTTCTAAACTAACTCTTAATGCATGCAGAAAGAATGACTTGTTCTTGATTGTTAAAAAAATATTTTGATCTGAAGAACTGTTAAATTAGAAGCGTTTAAAACTTTTTTTCATTTATTTTTAGATATATGACAGACAATGTATCTAATAGATTCAGAGAGCAAAGGCAGTTGCATACACATATTGCTTAGGGTTCATTTATTTTAGTAGTGCCACAATATAATTTGGGCTATAACAATTTCTTTTATTTTAATTGATAAGCTTTCTTTCAAAAAATAATTAAGACTTGAGTTAATTTAATACCTTTTCTTTATTGATGTATTATCTAACCCTTACCAATAGTAAATAGTGTTCTTATGAGGAAATAATAGTCAAAACTGGTATTCTGAAGAACAACTCTTTTTATAAAGTAGAAAATTAGAAATACACATAAAAGTATATGTTAAATAGTTTATGGATGAAGCTTCTTCCTGTCATCTTCATCAGTTTGATGGTTGGCTTATATCCTTAACTCGATAAAGATTTTAGCTGTGCTAAAAATCAGACTAGATTAAGACCTAAATTTCCTCCATTAGATGCATAATATGATAACTAATTAGGTATTGTAGGCACCTAATTAGGGAGACATTGCAGAATCTGCAAAGTAAATGCCTTGTCCTCAAAAGGAATACCAAACCCCTAAATTATGTGCCTGGACTGTAGTGATATTATAATGCTTAATTTTTATGCAATAATTTAGGTAGACTACCTACCCAGAAAATGGGGTACATCTTTTGTTTGTTTCGTGTCCAGTTGACATCACGTTAAAAAAATATAAATGGTCAAAGGAAGAAAGGTTAGTGCCCCAGCTCTGTTTTCAGGCATGTGTGCAACCTGCTAGGATTAGATTCCCCACAGCCTCCTGTAGTGTTCTTAAGTGAAGTTGATAGTTTGCCAGTTTTAAGGCCATTTCAAGTACATCTGGCAGAGAATTTCAGAGGAATTACAGGTAATAGCATCTGAACTTTGAAACTCTGAGTACTTTAGGTGGGGAGCGTGCCTATCTCCCCAGATCGGGGTATCTCTGATAACAATAAGTTGAAAGTAACTCTGAGGTTAAATGGTAGTAGATAATGTGGGTTTGGCTTGCTGCCTTGGAATTAATAGTTGAATAAATTCTTCTTAAATAGCCTGGTTTAGATAATTCAGATATGGTTAATACCATTCTGTGTGATAATCCTTGGCTTTCATAATATATTTGGATCTATTCATTTATATTAATTCTGAAAGATGAAGTAACCCTGAGGTAATTAAATAAAAATTAGAAAAAAAAAATATATTGCAACTATAAAAGCAGTCTTCATCGGTGATTTGAGGAATATAGTCAAATTTGATTAACTGAACTCTGGACAGTCAAAATGCACTTTTACATGCCGGAGTTTATATGCATGGGATGATGAGCTCTGAAGCTTTGTAAGCTCTTTTGCACTCTCCTGAGATGAGCTTCGTTTACTCTGTGGTCTACAGTGCTGAAATCAAAACCACACATTCAGAAAAAGGGGAGGGTGCAACCTCCCCCCCAGAAGGATGGCATGCAACTATTTCATAGGTGATAGAACTAGTTATGATTTTGCTTTTAGAAATTTAGAATCACTAGCACAACTGTTGAGAGCTTTGCACTTTGCTTCTACTTAATGCATAGGTCCCCATCCAGGGAGACTGTGAGTTTTTCTGAGAACATACTGTCTTAGTATACTGACTGTCTGCAGATGCATTTGTTTTGTGTTTCCACGCTTTCTTTGAAATTCCCAAAATCTGGCAATATTAACTGGACAACTTCTGTGTTACAGATCTGAGTTGTGAATAGTTTCTACCTAAATCTTGCCAAAATTTGAGATACATGAAGCATCCTCATAGTATCTTGAAGGGCAGTGGCAGTGCTGCTCTGTGTTTCGGTGCTGTGATACACAGTGCCTTGGCTGATCTTGTGTAAATGGAGCTGAAGGAACCTCCAGAAAATGGACAGATGTTGCTAAAATTACCCAGTGATTCCAAGTAATTGAGGAGTTATGTTTTAGATCAGCTTTGTCTGATACTAAACCAGGAGTTTTAAGACAGGAAAGTCTAAGATGTGTCTGCATTATTCAAAAGGCAAAACAAAACAACAAAAAAACCCAAACCCAAGCTAACTGCTAAAATCAGGGGGAAACTCTGAGTAAAATTTTAAATTTTAAATTGATTAACCCTTTCTTAGTATTTCTGATTTTTATGTTACTTTTTTTAAATAACATTATTTAAGAGAGTTATTTTCTCACATAGGCAGGACTCAAGATGCTGTGGTTTTTCTCATATAAATATTTCCCATTACATAGATACTCTGATAGTAATTAAAAATGCCTGTGCATTCTTATTCTCATCTCTTAATTTTAAAATGTAGTTGAACACAGCTTGATTTGTGTTAGTGCATACTGTGAAATTCCGGGTGTACTAAGTATTTGAACAAATCTTACGTGCACGTTTTCTCACTTCTTACAGGGAGCAGGAGCAGGCACAGGATCGACCGCAGGAGTATCACATGTGTCTTTGAGCACAATGAGTGTGGAAGCTGTGTGTGAGAAGCTAAAGCAGATAGATGGTCTGGACCAGAACATGCTACCTCAGTATTCTTCAACTATAAGAAAGGTACCAGCTGAATTTTGTTAATGTTTTTAGTACCTGAACATGGAGATACGCAAGGAAAAGGAAATATTCGGATGTCTCTTTTTTGGAAAGTGTTTATTGAAACACATCAAAAGTCAAAACAGCATCCTATCTTCTCTATGTGCTAAGTTTGGAGGACACTTTAATACAAGCATACATTTTTCAGAGAAAATTCTGTCTCAGAAAGGAAAAAAACTCGGAAATATAAATGCTGATGAGACTAGTTATTTTGAGAAAATAAGCAAAAAAAAAAATCAACCACAATAAAATGTTTTTAAAATTGCCGTATGTAGATAATAGGGTTGCAAATGTGTTCTATATCCAGGTAGCAACATCCTTTTTTTTTACCTGCCCTGAGAAAGTGGCACATCTGTTGTAAGTGAGCAGTGAAGATGGTTCCATTTCGCTCTTACCACATACGACATCTATTTGCTTCAGAAAAAGGCCACTGTACATTTTTCTGTTACTTCTTTTTTCTCTCAGACATTAGCAAAGAATCATTTTTGTCTTTATTACTTTTTTTCATCCTTCTGCATGCTCCTTCTACAAAGAAAGAAGGGAAAAATATGAAGGCTGTCATTACTGAATGTTTTTGCTGATCTTGCTTTGTCCCAGTACCTACCATATCTTAAAAATACAGGGAGGATGTTGATTTGGGGATTAAGAGACAGGTTTATCACAGGAATCCAGTGTTGCTTAAAGCAAGAAGTAGGATGTCAGATGGTAGCTCATTAAGTGCAGCTGCAAAAAATTCCAGTTCCTTCAGTGGTTCTAGAGTGCTAAAAGAATGTGCTCATCAGTTATCTCTAATGAGATTCCTCTTATATTCTTGCATTTCTTACTAGAAGTGATATCATGTGAAAAGGAAGAATGACAATGGCTCAGCCTGGTCATTTTTATGGTTTGGTTAAGACTATCTGCTGGCATATGGGAACCAAACCATGGAGATTCCTCAGGCTGAGCAGAGCTTTCAGCTTGGGTCTTCCATTCTGTGGCTCCTCTCCTAAGACATGGTTCCTCTCTTATGTTCTGTCCATCCACTGATACATGGTATAAAGAGAAATACTTTTCCTTCTTATGTAATGAAATTGGTTCTGTATTGAACTTGGTGCCATTGGAAGCTAAGTACTATATAAACATGCCTAATGTAAGGAATTACCTTCCTGGAGTATAGATGGTGCTTAGGCACTTCCGTGTTGATCTCTGAATGAGGATGAAAATTAGAAGTCTAGTCGTCTATCCCAGGGTATTTCTGATGGTAGGAGGAACGTAAGCCTGTATTTATGCAGGGAGGGAGCTTAATGGAGATAGTACTTGATCTTAAATGTCTCACACTAGGGGTCAGATGATGCCTGGGACTTAACCATTTGATTATCTTCAGATATTTGGCTGTTTGCAGTCTGTTTGTGTTCGAGTCTGAGAAATATAGGCAGCTGAATGTGGTTTATTGTCTGTGAAATTTTCTACCACTGATGTGTTGTTTCCTTATGTCTGTTTATAGAACACAATCATATTGCCTTTCATGTACACATTTTTGATGAGTTTAGTATTTTAATTTTTTTCATGACACATAGTTTCTTCTTGTCCATCAGTAATCATCAATAAGTATTCTTTTACAAAAGCATGTGTTTATTATATTGGATTGGATTTAAGAGTGACATTGGAGAATTTTACCAGTAGTCCCCATCAGCATATCCAATTTTAATTGTCTTTTTAGTCTAGTACTGCCATGCCATAAGTCTTGTATAGATGATTTACATTATTTAGTTTTATCGTTTCAGGCAAATATAAATGGCCGTGTCTTGGCTCAGTGCAACATTGATGAACTGAAAAAAGAAATGAGTATGAATTTTGGTGACTGGCACCTGTTCAGGAGCATGGTAAGACTTTCTTTTCAGTAGTCAGGTCATCATAAATTAGTCTTTTTCATTATAAACCTTACCTTTTTTTCTTTCCTGTTGCTCCCTTGTTATCATCATCTTTAAGATGATAAATACCGTCTTAAAACATGCATGCATTTATTATTTTGCTGCTTTGTCTTTTTGTCTTGAGCACTTTAATGAAGAACGGATTGACTATGGATTTACATCTTAATTGATTGTGAACTCTGAAATTTTGCCTTCTCTTTTTGTAAGATCTGTCTTTCCTGTATGGTTTCTCTTCCCTTTTTAAATTTGCCTATTTTAATTAAATTATCAGAACTTAATTCTCTTTGAAGCCTCTGTACTACTGTTAAAAGTTAGGGAGTTCAAAGTATATTAGTGTGAGGAAGTGGACAGCCAAGCTGTTAGAGATGCGTGGCACACAATTGCATAAGCGTGATTTTTAAAGAAACATAAGCTAAAAATCAAGCCAATGAGATAAATGTACAATATTTGATCGACACATACTTGTATAATGTGAAAATGCTGCATTGAATAATATTATTGAAGCATACATACAGATTTTTGGTTTCCCCCATTTCCTTCCTCCTGATTTGAGAGTAAATGACAGTTTTACAGTGAGGGTTAGGCAGCACAGAGAACTGTGTTTTCTTTCAAGTATTTCTAGCATATTGCCAGTTTTCTTTCTGAGAATTACAGTATGACTCTGAACTGTGAAATCAGTCTTGAAAACACCAAAAATTACAATATGAGATTTATTGTTAGATTCAATTTGCTTAAACTATAAAATGGAAGTGTTGTTTTTGATCTTAAATTTACAATTTATCACTTACCTAGTTTTACAGTAATTTAAATGTTTTGTGGCGTATGAGTTCTTTTAAGGGTCTGAGCCATAATAAGATTAATTTGTCAATACAAAAAACGTCTTAAATATTAAAATGTGATTTACAGTAGAGACAATGAATGCACTAGGTCTGTGAACAGATTTTTATTCATACTTTTCTATGATCACAAGCACATATGCAAGTGTACTTTTACAGCTGTGAATTCCTTGTTCCTATTTTTAATAGAATTATTCTTTAACAATTTTGAGAACTTTTTCTATTTATATAATTACACTTATACTGTCTCTTTTTGTATGTTAAGATACTTGAAATGAGAAATTCAGAAAATCAGGCTGTTCAGGAGGATCCTCGTGGGACGACTGAGCATGTTACCACTGCGATTCCTCATAGTGAGCTTACTCGTCGTCCTGGGCATAGCACTGAGTTGCCTCACACTGAGCTTACAGGTCTTTCTGGTCAAGCTCCCTACACACTTAACTTCAGCTTTGAAGAACTCAACACAATTGGTCTTGATGAAGCTCCTCCACGCCATAGTAACTTAAGTTGGCAGGTATTTAATAGAGAAATGTATTCTGATTGCTTACTTCTATAGTAAAGGGGTTTTTTCCATTCTTGGATACAGAGAGGTCAAAAAATAAGTCTACTGTGACAGTTCAGGTACATTCAGTTCTCAGTCTTGTCAAAGACCAGTTTTGCAGAGATGTAAACTCTAACCACACTCTCTGAGTCAAAGGCTTTGTCTTTGCCATCTGAAAACTTTTCATCTGTTTAAGTAATCGCTCTTCAGGAGAAGAAAATCAAAGCTATCATGCTTTTCTCACCTTGCTTAGGGTGACATCCTGCAAGATTTCTGTTTATCGTACTATTCAGACTTTGTGTATGAAATAGTTTAGCTATGTGCTAGCCAGATGTTATGCCATGCAAAGGATTTACAGATACATTTATTAGGTTTCTTTTAAACAGACAACTACAGTGCTCCATGACATCAGAGCCTTGTCCTGACAATGCATAATCTAGTCAGAGACTCCAGAGCTGACTTCCTTCTCTAACTACAGTTTCTGCCTTAGGTTATGGTCATTTTCCTTTTCATCTCTGGATTTAGAAGTCTAAATTAGGAAATCTTGAAGATGCCTCAAAATAGGAGGACACCCCTAATTAGTAGCTATAGCTGATCTTTTTAATATTCAAAATTGTTGTTGAAAAGAGGCTTGGGTTGCATATCTCAGAGATAGATTTCTGTCCCAGATACCTCTGTGTGTGCGTTTGTGTGTGCACACTTCTGTGTGTTTGTAGGATACCAGTTACCCTTACTGCTTATGTCCAGCAACGGAGTATCAGTGTATGTTTTTCAAAACCAAAGTGGCATGACTCAAAATTGTTATGTTGTTTTTGTGTCAGAAGCACAGAAAGAAATACAAGAAAATATTTTAAAACACACTTTAAAATAGAAGCTCAAATAAATAGTGCTTTTGACGCCCATATAGTTATCTGAAGTTAAATCAGAAGAATGAGAAAGGTAGTTTGTCCTTAAGAAAACATTAGAATTCGCCTGTTGGAATTTTTAAAGTTGATATTGATTAAAAAAGAATATTGCTGCTTCTCTGTAAAAATGAGGAGTTCTCGTAGAAATGCACGATGAAATCAAATAGTTCTCTTTTTGGCAAGTAATCATAGCTGCTGTGAGTATGGATAAATAGTAGTGAATATGCATAAATAAGCAAGTGTTAATATTTTGGAGATCCTTGGATTTTGTTTTGGGTATTGAATTGTTTATGTGTCATGTGAGGTTGGTGTTTAAGTGACGACTCCTTTAGTTAATCTGGTTTAACCGTTCCCCAATATTCTAGTGTATATACAACATTATTGATCTTATGAAAAGCTGTCAGTAATACTTGTTTAGTAACATAGAGGGAATAACGGAATGGTAACCTGCAGACCTTGTGTATGTTGCTTGCTGGGGAGATTATGGGCATCTTCTGAGAAGGAAAGAAACCTGCTAGTTTTCATTGCATTCCAGTGCAAAACAAGAAAAAGGAAAAGGTGATGGACAGAAACAAGAAAGATAAGAAGGATGCATATAAGAGCAGGAAAAAGGTGGAGGGAAGGGAGAAAAGATAGAGGGTGGAAAAGAGAAGGGTGAACCAAGAGGGTATATCTATATGATTAAGCAATTCTGTTCTAAATCTTAAATTCATTTATGGTGTTTGAATCCGTACATTGATTTTCCTGCTTGCTAAAATTACCCAAGCCCTTTTAGTTTGTTTTTTTAGTAGTGTTTCTAATAGAAGGTAGTTTTTTGACACATGGTTCATTTTCAGTGTTTTCTCAAATACAACACAATACCTTAACAGTCTTCAAAATCTGATCTCTTGTGAACTGCAAAGTTGAGTAAGTTTCCTGAAATATGTAATGCTTAAGTTAAGTCAGTACCTGAGCTCCAATGCACTGGGCCCCATGCATCTTTTGCTTGGTGGTAGTGAGAAGCCTGCTACATGCATGACACCAAGCTGTATGTTCAGCCACAATCCATCCCTTGCCTTGTTCAGCTCTGTGCTGCACCTTGTTTCTAGCATTTGTCAGATGGCTTACTATTCTGTGCCTATGGAGTTCTCCATGTGAACACTAAAAGAGAGCAGAGGTGGGGGCAAAAAAGGATGTGTTTGTCTGAGAACTGATTTTTCTGAAATCGGCTATATGCAATGGAATTTTTCCAGGGTACATTTGAAGTATGTCAGATGGGGATCTTTTAAAAATGCTCTTGAAAGGTGTTTATCGTTTAGGTGAACTCTTGCTGTCTTTTTAATATAAAATGCTAGTTTTGTAAATGTACAAAAATGTATTAGAAAAGCCTGTCTCGACACACAGATTTGTTATAATTGTATGCACAAAAAGAGTTAGCCTCCAATGCACTGGATAAAATCCTTGTTTTGTGGAAAACTTATGCTATGGGGACCAACAGTAGTAATACTTAATGAGTTTAGTGAATGTGTGTGATTGCATATATGTGATTATAGTAAGCATATTTTAATTATAGCATTGACAGATTCTCTTGCATAATGTATTTGCAACAAAAATACATTTAAACACATACTTGATGCTTTGAGTTATTTAATTTTTAAAGATTAGTAAAAGTCAAAATAAATAGTTCATTTAACCTGTTCTCTCTCTTTTTCATTTTCTTTTCTTTTTTTTTTTTTTTTTTTGCAGTCACAAACTCGTAGAACTCCAAGTCTTTCAAGTCTTAACTCTCAAGATTCTAGTATTGAAATATCAAAGCTTACTGATAAGGTACAGGCAGAATACAGAGATGCATACAGAGAGTATATTGCTCAAATGTCACAGTTAGAAGGAGGTGCCAACTCTACTACAGTAAGTGGTAGGTCCTCCCCTCATAGCTCAAGTGCTTTCTATATGGGGCAGAGTACATCAGGGGGTTCCTTGCATTCCAGTGCAGAACAGGAAAAAGGAAAAGATGGTGAACAGAAACAAGATGATGGAAGAAAATCCTTCTTGCTGAAGAGGAATGATGTTGATTACAGTACTTCAGGTGTTTCTACTAATGATGCATCTCCTTTGGATCCCATTACTGAAGAAGATGAAAAATCTGATCAATCTGGTTCTAAGCTTCTCCCAGGAAAGAAGTCTTCGGAAAGAACAAGTATTTTCCAGGCTGCAGATTTAAAGCTTAAGGGCGTTACTCTCCGGTATCAGAAGCTTCCAAGTGATGAAGATGAGTCAGGAACCGAGGAATCAGATAATACGCCACTTCTTAAAGAAGGTAAAGATAAGAAAACAGATGGCAAAATAGACAAACAGCCCAAATCTCCAGAACATGGATCTGAACCTATTAGAACCTTCATCAAAGCAAAGGAATATTTGACAGATGCCCTTTTGGATAAAAAAGATTCGTCTGATTCTGGTGTAAGATCCAATGAAAGTTCTCCAAATCATTCCCTCCATAATGAAGGAGCAGATGACTCACAGCTTGAAAAGGCAAATCTCATTGAGCTTGAAGATGATACTCACAGTGGAAAGAGAGGAATTCCACACAGCCTTAGTGGCCTTCAAGATCCAGCAGTGGTTCGCATGTCTATTTGCTCAGAAGATAAAAAAAGCCCTTCTGAAAGCAGCTTGATAGCAAGTAGCCCAGAAGAGAACTGGCCAGCTTGCCCGAAGGTCTATAATTTAAATAGAACCCCTAGTACAGTGACCTTAAATAATAACAGTGCTCCAAACAGTCGCGCTAATCAAAATTTTGAAGAAATACAGGGTATCAGAGATTCACCTCAAATTATCCTGCACCCTGGCTCAGGTTCCAATTCAACTGCAGTTCAGAATGAGAACCTGAAGAGTGCTGCTCACAAGCGGAGCCAGCGTTCAAGTTATACCAGGCTTTCAAAAGATTCATCAGAGCTCCACACTGTTACGGCCTCAGAAGGGGCTGGTTTTGGAGAGGAAAGAGAGAGTATCCTGTAATAAGCAGCCAGGTTAAAACAGAGTATGCCCATGAACTGTAGCTTGCTTGGAATTCTTTGTCAGTGTGTGGTTACATTAAGCTCTGTAGTTTAAGCTTTTAATATTGTAATAGAAGGTCTAGATTATTTTCAGTCAATTACTTGGAGAGAAATAATTTTTACAAGAAGGAAATTACTTCAGACCTTCCCCACTAATAAAAGTAGTACATGTCAGCATGGAAAACTAGCTCTTTTTTAAATAACTGTGCAAAGGTTTGGTCAGGGACAGATGTTTCAAAAGTATGGTTTAATTATTGAAATTATGATGTGATTTTACTTTTCTGTTGGGATATGTATTACTTATCCCTTCTAAACATTCCAGTTAAGTTTGAGTGCTTGCAAGTAAAGTTAAGACTCTGTATCTCTACCATATGACCTAAGAGATGCTAGAAGATTAAATACCGCAACCTGTGACACCCTTATTAAACTTTGTGTTAATTAGTGGATTAACGTGTGCAACATATATTACATATGTTGAAATTTGACTGTTAAGATACCTGTTTGGCTATATGTACACTTTTACTCTGTATGTTCAGTAATTGCTATTGACTTTGTGGACTTTGGGTAGGGTGATAAGGTTTGTAAGGGACATTGTCTTGATGTGTCATTGGAATTGGCAGTTATTTATAAGGTAATACCTTATCAGTGGTTTAGTGGAGCCATTATTTATTATAGGTACATAATTTTACAGTCACTGGTCTAAATAGATGTAACTACCTGAGCTACATTAAAATATTGTAAGGATAAGGTATGAATGTGATGTCTGAACTAACAGTATCTGTTGCTGTGTGTGATTTTCCTTGGTACAGTGTTTATCATTTGGTTATGGAAAGAAAACTAAGCAGTGTTTTCCATTTTAAAATAAATGTATACTTTTTGGAATCTTGTCAGAGCTGTATGCTAGCTTCTTTATTTCTGAAATACAGTGTTTGAAGATTTTTATGTCATCGAAGTAATGTACCTGAATGTTATTGTAGCAAATACTTGTACTGTCCAGTGAATCTGCATGTTTTTAAGAATTAACTGTTCAAATTAGACTCTGGTAGTACAAAGAGAATAAAAAAATAAATTGGCATGTTGGATTTGTGTCCAAATTTCTATTTATTGTGGTATTTTGTTTCTTCACTGGATAAAAATGTTACATTCATGTTGTTTTGGTTAAAGTACTTTTCAGATTTAATTAAAAAGAATGCATTAAAGCAACATTGTTATTAATACGGTACTAAAGAAGCATCAAGTATAAAAATACATTTGATAAATGGAATTGCCAAAGCAGACCTTTCTAAAGGAAGTGCTGTGAGCTGCAGAGATGTGGCTGCCTCCCGCTAGTCCGAAGCAGTAATCCTGCTGTGTGCAGCAGTTACCATGTGCTGGTGGTTCTGCGCAGCTTTGTTTCAGCCCTAGTGCATCTCCAACCAGATGCCTCCAGCGGGACCATGTGGTCGTGGCCTTTGTTTTCCAAATCAAGAGGATGCTTTTCTGTGCCAGAGTCAACAGAGAGAAACTGGCTTTTTCTAGGCTCTTTGTTTTTTCAATCCATCGATGTCTTGTATTTACGGGACTACAGACGTGATCTGTATGTTTTTGGATTCTGTTAAATTGGTGCATTATTTGACTGAAATAAAATTTACTCATCAGAATGTTACAGAAGTACTGGAAACCTGTATGCGCACATTTTTATCTATTAGAAAGGTTATTAGTTTAACCAAAAACCCTCCCAAAACAAAATAAGCCCCCAAAGCATGTGTAGTTTCATGATGTTTTTCTGAATCTTTGGGAACAGTTTTTTGATTTAGGTTTTTCCTATTTAAAAAAAAAAAAAAAGCACATCACTGCTCTCTGAAATTTTTGGACTGTAAAAGCTTTATAGAAAGATACTTTCAAGCATTGTTTTGTAAGAGGGGACAAGAAGTGTAGCCTTCTTCATTTAGACATATTCCTAGTATTGATGAAAGACATCAATTATCTCGAATCATTTTGTCTGTTAAAGTCCTCCAGTAATCCAAATGGTTGAATTTTAAATTTTCATAGGGTTTTGAGATCTTTTTCTTCCTGAAAGTTTTATCCTCGAGTTCTTCATAAAGTACCAAAATTGGGTAGGTTAGTGGAAAACTTTCCACTGTTTCTATCTTGCATTCATTAATATCAGTGTAATTGCTTACCATCACTAAGAAACAAAGTTAAAGGCAAATTGTCTGTGTAAGATTGTACGGGGCTTAATGTAATGCTCTCTTTGAGTATGTAGGTCCATGCCCTGCATGGGATATGGATACCTAAAATCATTTCAGTTTCAAACAGTGGTTCAGTCCTGCTTCCTTTAAATGCATTACATGGTAATGTGTTCTGTAGTTTATATAATCAGATGTGTTCACAGGCTTGTTATTTAATGCCTTCCTAGCAAAGTTCCTAGAATCAGCAAAACGCAAGTGCTTCATAGCCAATTCAAGGACAGTATGCTACAAAAGCTGTTTGCTAATAGGACAGTAAATATAACTGAACCTTAGAATCTACTTACATAAAAATAGCTAGACAGAGTGCATTTTTTTCTTCATTGAAGCATCTTTTTAATTTTTTTATACAGGTGTTCATAAGCAAACAGAAGAAAGTGTAGTACTCTGATAAAGGGAGAGAAAAAGAGAGAAGGCAGAAATGGAGTACTTAATACAGCACAGAAGTAAGAAGTGCCTTTTAGTACATAATGAATATATATGTTAGTTACTGTAGATGTTTAATTTTTTCACATGCAGAGTATGAAAGAATAGCATTTGCAAGTATTAAAAATACATTGCCGTTTCATAGCTGAAACTTGTTTTTTCTCTACCACAGTTGCTATGGTTACTAGCTTGCTTAGTTTGTTGCACAATTCTTGGAGTTAAGAAACCATAAACAATTTCCAGTGTTGAAATATTAAATGTTAGCTCTGTGACTTGTGGGAATCATGGATCCCAATAATTCCATGGAGAATGGAAATGAATGAAGAGTATAAAACAATAAGACAACTGCAAACTTATTTCTGGTACTCACCACTTTCCAGAACTCTTGTAATGATAGTTTATGTATCCACTCTAATTTTGGATGACTGAACACTGCGGGAACTTGAAACCATTACTTTTTTGCCTTACTGAAGCTGAAGAGCACAGTTTGGCTTGTCCTCTTGTTCTGATGCCTGGATGTTTGTATGGTAGGATGAAAATAAATCGGTTTTGAAAGGAAAAATTGGATGCAAGTAACATTCCAGGATTTATGTGAGACTCATATGGCTATTTGCCAGCTTTTTCCAGGGTTACAGTTTATGAGGAAGGGGAAGAGAGAAATTCTTACATCCTGCGTGTAAACCCTGCAACAAAATAATGATCTAGTAAAATTCTTGGAGATTCTGGAAAAAAGGTTTCCATTTTGTGCCTGTCCTGGTCAGTCTGAGGTATCTGATCACCCTGTATGACTTTGCCCATGCAGCAGAATATATATATGTGCTATTAATAAGTTTTCAGTCCTTAGCTTTCTGAATTTTTCTTTCCAAATACTGTTAATTTTCTTGTTTCTTCTCTTTTCTTTATATAATCTTCAGGAAGCTTTTCAAGGACACATTTAACATGGCTTTATACGGTATGCTGAAAATAGGTGGTTTCTCTTGTGGTCTGAGGTTCAGCTGTTCACTTCTGTCCACAGAATCCTCGAAGCCTGTTCTCTACCTTTGCAACTCCTGTGGGCAGCTTTCTGGACCTCACGGTAAGAATATGGGAAGTTCTTTGGCCACAAAACACACAGGCAGAAGATCCCAATAGTACCTGTTATCCATAGTCCAGCCTGTTGCACCCCATATCCTTGATAGCTTTATCATCTGCAACAGGTTTATTTAAGTTTCTAAATACATTACTAAGAAATCACCAAAGAAAATAATACTTGGGTATTGGAAGTCTTTTAACTAAACTAAAAGCCACAGTTGTGGTAAAATAGAAGTGGTAATACCTAATAGTGAATTTTCAGACACGTGTGAGAAATACAGCATTCTAATTAGTGTAAGATAAAGCCTGCTGTTAGGATTTGGGTCTTTTCTGTGCCAAATAATAGCTGTAGTGGAGAGAACTTGCAGCAAAATTCAAATTGCAGTTAATCAGAGAAGACTGGAAAGACTGTGCTACCCTTACACACTGTTTTCTCTTAGCCATGTGCATTATATTTTATAGATTTTGGTTATCTTTATTAAGGCCCATTTCGTCAGTATAAGGGCAGGGTGGGAATAATTTTACTTAGAATCTTTCTCCGTGGCAATACAGAACAGTTGCATGCATTTGACATGTACTCACAGGTTTCTGAATTTCAACAAAAATGAGAAAAAATAGGGAAATAGATGCTCAAAATTTGTAATAATATAAAGCATAAATAGTATCACACCATGTTTTCAACAGAGCTAGAATTTTTTAAAGACTAATTGGCACATGGAGACCTTTCAAACTATGTTAAAAATACTATTTTAGCTAATTAACATCCAAATAACTTTTTAATTAAAGATGTCCATCATGCTTGGATGGGGGATTTTTGTTTGATGGGGTTTTTCTACCTTAGGAAAGTTTTACAACCTAAGTAGGGTATAGGTTCTACAATAATTTTTTTTCCTTTCTTTTCTCCATTCACTTCCTCATGTCCTGGAAAATTCACAGGATATACATTTCCACAGTCCACAAAACTGTTTTTAAAATACAATTTGTCTGATATCTTTGTTGTGGACAGTAATGGACACATCTAATGAAAGTGCACTAGTTTATATCTGCCAGTGGAAAGAACCTTCAAACTTTATTTAGTGGGGGGAAAAACTGCTTCTTCGTTTCCTTACAAGTATTCCTAATGAATAACGAGGCAATGCTTGCTCATAAGATAAGCACAGTTGTTGGCTCATCTGCTTTGTAAGTAGTCTGTTAAGATTCTAGAGTTTAGGGCTGCACTCAGGAAGGGTTAATTTTCCTCATGGACCTCTAAATTATGCTTGATGATGCAGGTCTGAGTGGCACTGCAAATAATGTAATGCACAGGACATTTTAGCTCTTTCTTTGAAGTAATCTGAAGACAGACAAACTTTGAAGACTTATGTTCATAAGTGTTGATCTGGTATTCCAGGATTTATGATGTTCTGCGTTTCTTTAAGACTCAACAGCCAGCCTTTGGAGTTCAGGTATTTTTTACTCTGAAAGATAAAAAGAAATACTGATTTCTTTTTCATTTTCTATAAAAGACAAATCCTCAAACCACAAGCCTACTTAACCTGAGGACATATTTACACCTTTGGAATATAAAGGGGGCTTTAGAGGTTTTGTTGTTCCTAGATGCCTTCTGGTCTTAATTTTCAACATCGTCTTTTCAGTAGCTACTTTCAAGGTGTGATGAAGAACCATGAATAATTTCCTCTGTTTTTACCATCTGTGCTACCTTCTGCCTCTCTTCCATCTGATGACAGACTATCTCAGCTTTATCAGATCTTCTTATATGCTAATATGAACCAGTCTTTAATTTTGTAGTCCATGGCTACAGTGTTCAATAATTATATGTTCTTTTTTTTCTTTTTTTGTCCTACAGTCTTCACATCAATTTTCAAGCTTCCCTGTACAGTCATTTCTTTAAGCAGCTGATAGATTCTTTGCAATGCTGGGACCCATAGAACTAATTTTTCTGCATTTACAGTGCACATACACTTTACTCCCAAGCAGAAAGTACAATGGTGATTCATCCTGGATTTGCAAGAGAAGACATATATGCTTAAAATCAAAATTTGGGAGAGTAGTCCCACTTATGATATTTTCCAGTATAGGAATGGGACTGTTATTTTTTTCCTCATCCTTGAAAATATTTGGACTTTCAGAAAAAAATGCAAATTACTTGTGTTTGGACTAGTTGTCTTCTAGCAAAGACTTGAGAGTGATGATAGCTCATCTCAGATGGACCAGGACTCCTTTGCCTGAATGACTGGCTTCTAAAATCATAAGACCAGTTTGCTCAGGTTCTATGAAGTACTTCATCATCCTTCAGTTTTTTCTTTTTTAATTTAAGCGTCAGTAGACAACAACAACAAAAAAATCACCTGTATTTAAATAGCTTCTGGGGTTTTTTCTCCTCAGGATTCATTTTAGGCTGTGAAAAAGTAGTTGGGCACTCATCCTCCTATTATGATGAGCTCCTTTCTAGTCTTTTTGTAGTACCTGGAAAAACAACCTTAGGGCGTTTTGTTTTAATATCTATCAGTACCTATTTTGAGGTCTAGCTGTGAACTGTCTAATCCCATGGCATACTTCTAGAAGTTGAGAAATCCCTGACTAGGGTAATGAAACTCAGCCACCTCATGGAAAAAGATGTCCCTTTCTACATATTTTCATTGCAAAAGCGTAACATATTACTTCTCAGAGACATGCTCAGACTGAAGAGGAGGTAATTCTGCTCATCAGTATCTCAAAACTTATGTCTGAAACACGTGCTGGGCATTTATCTTTCATGATCAGAGATGGCATGTTCATGTGACAACTGACAACACCAAAGTGATGTATTATGTCAGTGTATAGTGTGGCACAAAGTCTGCTCCTCACAGTCCAGAAGTCCTTGGTTTTGATAAGTTAAGCACCATATTCATCTGCCCATTCCTCTCCTGAGTGCTTTAAATATGTGGTGGATGACTTGAGTCATGATTGGGAACAGAATCCTAATTTCTCTGTCCTGATTAAGTGTGTGTGTGTGTGTATATATCCTAATGTATTTCAGTACGTATTTTTTGTCTTTAATGTAAGAAGCAGAGCTTTCTGTTCCTGAGGTGTTCTTAACCTTAATACGTGTTCAGTATGTTCCCAGGTCTATTACCAGAAAATCAGTATGCACATTTCTGGGATTTTTTACATCACACTGTCAGAATTTTTTTCTCTGTTGGTAACAATTCTCAAAATAATGCGTCCTACTGATCTGATGAAAAATTCTTTACTTTACCTATTCTAAGTCCACTCAACCTTCTTCAGTGAATACTGGATGTCTGTCAGTGTTAGAGTACTGATGTTCCTATGCTATGGGAGAGATCCTCATCAAGACCATAAAGGACTCTGTGAGAGAGTTATCTGCAAAGACTTCTGTCTATTCTCTCTCTGGCTGAAGGTCCAGTCTTTGGACTTTCTGCTGGAGCTAGAGAAGCTCAGCCATCCCATAGTTTGCTCCACGTTCACTTGGCAAAGTGCACCAGCTGCACATGTTCATTCAGTGTTCTCAAAGGTTCTCTAGGTTTAGTTAAATTGTTTGCAGTGTGGAAGACCAACGGGAACAAACCAGGTAATGATCAGGACTAGGACTGCAGGACAGAACCTCAGTGGAGTTTACATCATTGCCATTCATGACCACATTTCTTTTCAGGTTGTAACATTGTTCAGGAAAGCAGGTGAAATCCACACTGAGGACTCTCTCTGCCCCTTCCACTTTTTTGGGATAAAGCGTCTGTGAAGTCCTATAGCTTTCCCTCTTCCCAAGTGATTCTGTTTTAGCTAGGGAATGTAATTTTCATGTAGTCTCCCATACCTAGGCCATTATTCCATGACCAGGATGAAGAAGGATTGTTTTTGTCTTCACAGGATGAGGTCAGGATCATGTTAATTGCTGAGAAAAACTATCTGAAAAAGCTGCTAAACAGGATAATGGTATATGACATGTCTATGGTGAAACCTACTCAGTCATAGTGGCACACTTCATCAGAGGTCTGGCAACCCTTGAGGAGAGTCTCCACTATAGATAGTTGTCAAGCTCTTCTCTGCTTAGAGCAGAGCTGACAGCCTCTGAGCCAACATGCAACAAATTATGCCATCACACAGGTACGTAGGAGTTAATACTAAGCTTGTAAGAGTAATCTGTCTTATTATGAGAACTTGGACACCCCTTTCCAGGTCACGGAGTGTGGTGCATGGAGATGTTTAAATACACATTTTGAAATAGAGAAAAAAAATTATTCATAGGTCACCCTGAAAGGTAAGTCTTTCTGAGAATTCTGGAATTCTGTAGTGAAGCCAGGACAGATGACACAGCACCTGTGTCTCAGGTATGAGCCGAAGATGTGTTGTGAACACATGCCATGGATAGTGCAAAGGTTGAAAATTCTTAACTGCCCAGGAACATGTGCAATTACAGTATAAATACGTAAATTAACACCTCTAAGAAAGTAAAACACTGCTAAAGAAAGAGATTTCAGAAAAAAAAAAATACTGAAGGTCATTAAAATCTTCCAAACTGATGGCATGTGGCACTGAAATTTATTTGATTCAGATATCTTAGAATTATTTGGATTTGAAAATACTCTTCAAGATCATCAAAATGCATTAGAAAACTATTGTAAGTTTTCTTTTTAATGCTCTCTGAAGAAAACCAGGCAGAAACAGATAAATAGTTCAAGGTAAGTTGACTCCACTTAACTGTTTGTTTTGTTTAAGGACAGTGCCAGGGGATTACCTTCGTATTTTTTTTCTTTCCGATTATCTTATAAAGCTAAATTATGCAGGGGAATTGTGTAATCCTAAAAAATTAATAACTATTTAAAAAAAAAAAAACCCTGAGATCATAAACAGGAAGTTCTGAACATTTATAACTGTCCAGCATACCAACAGTTTTTTGACCAGATAGTAATGTAAATGTATTTGTTTTTCCTTCAATGACTGGCTCAAGTCAGTATGGCCTACCTCTGCTTTCTGTTGAAGCTAAGGATCCAGTCAAAACAATCTATAAGCCATGATCAGTTTTCTTGGAGAAAAAGAGACAGCTGTATGATGGAGATATAGCTATTGGAAGATAGGAGAGTACTGCCTGGAACCATATTTAAGGGAAAAGGGGAGCACTTGGGGAATTGCAAGCCATCTTTACTTTGATATCTGCAAGAACTTTACTCACCAAGCTTTTATTATTCATCAGGTGTTTAAACTTCCAAGTATGAAAGTCAATATAGAGTTTTCAGGAATGACTCTTATCAAATTGCTCTAATTTCTTCCTTTGCCTGTGTAACTGTCCTGCAGAAAATGGATACAGCAGCTGTAAGTTTGACTTCAGGAAGACTTGCATCATCAAAGCTTAAGCAAATCATGCAATGAAGTGAAAGCAGACTGCTTGGAAAGGTAGACATGGAGTGATTATCAATTATCGCGTGTCGGAGTAGGGTCACATGGGGGTCTGGTCCATTTTTATTCAGTACTTTTATTAGCAACCTTATTGGTGGGATTTGAAAGTTTACTCTTGTCTGAACCTGCTATATCCCAAAGGACAGAATGAATTGATACATAGAGGACTGTAAATTAACATGATGTCATTTAGTACAGGCAAGTATAAAGTATTACACTTATGAAATTGAAATGAAATCCACACATATAAAATGGAGTATAACCCATGGAAATATTGCAGAAGACAATGGGGTTTTATTGTGGCTGGTAAACCAGTACTAAGCTAACAAGACAAGTGATATTGTTGAAGGTAGAGGAAAAAAAAGGAAATCTCTGAGGGGTGTATTAACAGGACTATCACACAACCCAGGAGAGGTACGCCTGAAGGTGTACTGTGTCCTGAGCACCTTTAATAAACAACTGGAGGAGAATGGCAAAAACACTTAAGAAAACATGACTTAATAATATGTAATATTGAGAGAGTTGGATTTCTTGAGTTTAAAAGGGGGAAGGCTGAATGGACATGATTTCTTGACATGTAAAATGTTGTTACAGAAGGATTATAAGAAGCTCCAACAGTGGAGCACAAAGTGATCAGCTTCTAATTCGTGGTGGAAAGCAATATTCTGAAAATAAAAGCTTTCTAATAAAGCAATATCAGTGTTACCTAGGGAAGTTGTGCAATTTCATTTACTGGGAGAGCTTGAGAGTAATTTAAGTGAACGAGAAGAATTGTATGATGATCTCCCACCACTCCGTTTTGTACTTTTTCATTTCACATAGCAAAATTCACAGAAATTTGTTTCAGGCAGCAGCTGACAATGTGTTTACCACCGATGGGACTCCCAAAGGAAAACCAGCATGTACCAAAGCATTTGTTTTTCTGGAAAGTTCATTGATGGAGTAGGCCTGGGTGTAAATACCCATCAAAGAGCAAGACTTTCAAAATTCTTCTTCAGAAGAGCAGAAATAGAAGTTCAAATGAAAAAGGTGACACTTTAAATCTATACTGTGAAATAGAAACTGCCAGGGGACACAAAGCTGGTTGGAGGCAAAGAGGCAGTGGCACCAATATCAGGGGGAACCCCAGACTCTTCCCATTGTATGGGATACAGTGGTTGCTGGCTCAAACAGAGGAGCAAACCAGTATATTTTGCATATCGGATTAATAACTTCTTATTCATGCTCTCGAGGGCCAGGCTTCCAGTCACAAGTGTGATTCCTCTATTTTGCAAAGTGACCCTCCACCCAGCCTATCTTCATGGTACGTTCTTGCTTTCATGTTACAATGTTATTAACGTCAATATTTAAATGTATGCATTTTGGAAGAATCCATGTAAAATGGTTTGCTGTTTACTTTTTAACTTCTTAAGGAATTTTGCACCTCAGTGCTCGGTCTCTCCTTTGTCACAGTATCATTCAGACTCTTGTTTGAATTCTCTCTTCACTGTTTACATTGTTGTTCAATTCCTTAAGGGTCTGCTAAACTTAAGTCATCTTTACACTATTACAGGATGGTAAGAAAGTAGAAGGAATGTGTATCTAATGTTCTTGCTTAAGCAGAATGCAATCTACATAAAATCATGTTACCTGATCTACATTCAGGCCCAAAGAACAGCTTTTTCCTTACACAAAGGTGCGTGGGTGCCCAGTGCTTATGCTTTCTCCCTGATTCTTTTTTACTTAGTAACGTAAGCAAAATTGGGGCGTGAATCTACACTAACACTTCCAACAGGATAAGGACCATTCTTTGGCCTATTGAGATGGAATCTCTCCTATAGATAGTGTTATTCTCTCTTTAAAACATAATACTAAAAGCAGTGGCTACTCTGGGAGGGCTTCTAGGCTATGTAACTCCCGAGTCATGACTGGAAATTGTTTGAGCATGTGGCAGGAACCAATTTTAATGCCTAAGAATGTTGCTGCCGTTGTTCAGCATTACGAAGGTAGCCCAGCATCTAACCATTTCAGACATGCTGGTCCATAAGAATTCCCGAGAGAGAGAAATTTTCCATTTTTACAGATGCATAGAAACATGGAATGAAGTGACTTGGAGAGGTCACATACAAAGTCTGTGGGAAACTGAGGCTAAGAGCTATGTCTCATAACTTCCAGTTCAAAGTCTTAACCACAAGATCGTTATTTTCCCCACATCAGTGAAGCCCTGTTTCATCACCTTCAACAGCTGATAAATTACTTGTTTGAGCTGCTTAAACACCAGAACTTTGAAGGCAAAGGTAAGAAGTGTTTGTAGCTTTTAAGTGTTTTCATGGGCACCTTAAATCATTCACCAACTTTATAGGCATCAAATGAAATGGACTTTCTTTCCTGACTTGTAATTAAGTGCTTAAGAAATGTGTGGAAGCCATCAGTTGATCAAAAAACTTAATACATTTCAGCAATAGTTCAGAGACTAAGAGATAGTAAACTCATACTTTTTAAACTTGGAATTGATTACATTTATAAAGCTTTTTTTTTTCCTCTCCAGGAAACTGAAGAATGTCTATAAATGCCTGCTCGGTGAAATACTCAGTTACTTAAAGAGGCGTCTCTATCTGAAGGTCTCTTTGCAAGTGTTCTTTTTTGAGACCTTTTTCTGTTATGACTCACACTAAATTGCCACACGGTTACCTTACATTTACCTGTAAGGTTCATTTACCTGTTTCAATATGACTGTGTCTTAAAGATAAGGACATATATCCAGCAATTGATTTGGTGAAGTAATAGTTCCAAGTATACTTCCACTGAAGCCCTCCGGCATTTGCTTTTGGGTGCGTCTCTACTGTAGTCTGATGGTGTTAGGTCAGCTCACGCCGATGATGAGTATGACTGAACCAGCTGTTGGAAGCATCGAGGGCAGTCAGGTTGTGAAGATTTAGATGTCAGTACAGTCTTGTATATTTTCCAAGGCTGTTTCCTACACTGAAGTCTGTACTGGACAAACTTTTCTGGTGTTGGTACCCAACCTAACAGAATGAAAGCTTGCTTAGGCTCATCTTCACATACCTCAGTCATGCTTCCCAGTTGTACTACAGATGTATCCTTTTTCAGGTTTGGAAAAACTCTGCATCTTCACATCTACTCCCTCCCTAACCTTTGGGTTGCTTCATTAATTAATTAATGCCCCCAGAAAGAGCATTTGTAGAATTGTTTTTCCTTTGCAAACCTGAAAATTGTATCTCAGCGGAATCTGCTGTTATCATTTCTTAGTGAACGAGTTCCGTTGCCAAATCTGATTGATAGAGAAATTTAGATCACTGAACTCTTGGTTTTGGTGTCAGTCCTCCTTTCCTCTCCGCCATTTACTGTACTCTCCTCATCGTGTTTATTATTTTTGATACAATAGTAGTCCTTTTTATCCTTTGCTGCATATAGATCTGAAGCAAACAAAACCCACTTTTTATTCCACATGTAAACAGTATTTTTAAAAAATTGTGATTACTTATTTATTTACACATCTGTTGGCAAACCCCTGAGATCGTATGTGAGATCGTGGATATTACAAATATGTAGGAGTTCATCAGAAATAACAGTATTCGATTAATCTGAGTGTGGAATCTAAAAAAAGTTGTCAAGGTTGATCTATTTTTTCTCTCCCTGTTTTAAGTGAATGACATGCTTCCTATGATAATATTTTGTTGACACAGTATGCTTGGCAGGAATTGAGTTACTGAAGATGATTCATTCATAATTTTCATAGCAAATGAACTTGCAAAAGAAAGTTTTTAAGAAATACTTTTACAGGTTGTTATCTTATTTTTCCTTAAAGTTAAATTTTATTAGTTATGGCAGGCATGAGAATCAAGGGCTAAAATCCCAGTTTATCTTGCATAGGTTATTCAGTATGAATAATCTGCAAAATGGAAAATAAAAAAAATGCATTCTGATTGAGGTGCAAGGCCAGCTGGAACTAATGTTTTAGATTTGTAAATACTGTGGAATTACAATAGATGTTTTAGCTCTTTGGTAGAACTTTTCAGTGAGGCTGGAGGATTAACCTGTCCATCATCTTCCTTATTTCACAAGACAAGTAAGTTTTCTGTACCTTTGTTCTAATATGTCTGATTTTTTTCTTGTAGAATTTGCAACTGCACCCACTTTTGACATTGTAAAAATGCTTTCTTCTGTTCTGCCTCTTTCTTACCTGGATAGTTTTTCTTTGTCTCATTCACTGTATTTTCCACTTTTTCATTACCTGTGATTCTTTGCATAAAACCTGCTTTTCTTCTCTTCCCCTGGCAGAATCATGATGGTTTTCTTTGGGGGGAGAGGGAAGATGATATGATATCTCTGTCCCGTGTATCCCTCTTGTCTTGTTCTTCCAATTTTAGCCACATTTCCATTGTTTTGTGATAGGTTGTTGCCACTTCACATTTTCCAACGGAACTCCAATAAATCCTAAAGTACCTGCTGCTTCATTTTCGCACTTTGATGCCTGGCTTCTGAGTTTCTTTTTCCATTTGAAAACCTCAGGTTTTTTTAGGATCATAACTCACAAATCTGCTTTCTTCCAGGTCTGTCACAGTCCAGGTAAATGTTTCTGCATTTGTATGTCTCTCCACAAGTTCTTCCTTTCCCCTGGCAAGTCTTGTTCATCCACCTTCCTTTTATCTTTTTGGACAATATTGCTGACCTCAGAGCCCCCTAAAATAGTAATAAAAATAATAGTAAGTACTTAAAGCTGCCAAAAAATAACATACCATTCAGTATTAGTGACAATCTGTTTCAGATTTTTAGATTACGAGAATTTTCGTCATGCTTGCATGTTGGATGTGGTGTGTACATAACATACACAGTTTTCATGTATATATTTACAAAGGTCCAAACTTCTGAAGTGTTACACCTTTTTTTCCTCTAGGCATGGCTTTTTTTCTAAATTGGACTTAGATTGGAAGAATAAAAATCCTTATATAAATCGAACTCGTTCAGTCAAAAAGTTCAATCTCCAAGGAACTCTTAAATTGTTGAATGGCTGAAGAAGCAGATTTACAGTGGAATTTAGAAATTTTATTTTATAGGTACTGTGAAGTTTTAATACTTACAGGATGAGGTCCAACCAACACTTCCAGCTTTTTCTATAAGAGTGGTAAGAGCAACAATGAGATAATCTGAGCAAAATAGGAATCAGTAAGGATTAGTAAACAGTAAACATGTGTCCGCATGTGTAGCACCTTACTTCCTATCTGCTGGGTGGAAACATCCATGTGCAGTAAAACAGCTTTGTAACGAGAGCTAAACTGAATTTACAGATCTGGTATGTAATTTACTCAGTCTTCTAACTGTTACATCTTTTGAAAAGTACTAATGGAAGGTTTACTTAATGTGTTTTACACAAACTTTTTAACTAAAAAAAGCAAAACCCTAGCAGTGGCACAGTTTTTTCATATACTTGTGAGCAAAAATATGAAAGCTCAAGTGAGATACTTTTCCAAGAAGTTGTGAAATGTAGCTTAACCAGTTTTTGTGAAGTAGCCTTCCCGTCACTTTATTCCTCTATATTAACTCATGTCGACACTGAATTTGAACTTAAAAAAGTATTTACCTGTTCATATTCTTGATCTTTTTTTTGCATGCTCTTGCTCTGGGAGCAGATTCCTCATACCCTTAACAAATCGAGGATAAGTATCTTCTGTCATCTTCCACATCTTTTGTAGTTAATCTCCTGCATAACAATGTCCATGAATAACATTTTCTCCCATTTTCAGTGCGGTAAGTCTCTGTGCTGTGCTGCTGCTGTACAAATTTATGTCTTTTTTAGAGTGCATTATATGTTACAGCTGGGTATGAAGCTACTGGTCTGAACATGGGAGAAGCCTCAGCACCAGCATCTGTTGTGAGCACAAACTCTCCTGTATTCTCTGCTGTCTGCATTGGTTTCCAATAGGCTGTAATCAACATTCCTTCTCTTCAAGTACTGCACAAAATTCTAAGAGATCACATAGAGCCTGTGAATGAGGGTTACAGAAAATCTGGCTGACGGACTCTTCCAGAGGTTGTCTAGTGCAGTGCATTTCCCTGAGGTGCTGGTGTTAGACGTAGCAAAACCAACTCAGTTCTGTGGAGCATAAGAAACTTTCTGCTTGAGTGAGATGGTCGGTCTGGGCAGGAGGCTGTGCTCTCTGCTCCAGGTGAAAGAAACTTGTACAAGACTGACAACTCAAGTTTCAACCTCATTGCTTTTTTAAGGCAAGACCCGCTGCTTTAATCTTGTCCTAATATGCCAGAGATACTTAGTCTTACATTATCTCTGTCCTCCCCTCCTTGCCCTCTGTCTCCCTTCAGAGCACTACATGTCAGGGGGAGAAAAAAATGCCAGGATAGATCAGGTAGGATATTCAAGTTCTATATTGACAAACAGTACAACAAAGTGAATCTACGTGCCAAAAATAATCAGGGAGGCTGTTCTCAGAGAACACGAGATGCCGGGAGTACACGGAGGAGGCACCACCTGACGCTGGCCTGACGCTTTCCCCTAGGCCTCGGCCGCCGCGCTGTCGGCGAGGGCTGCATGAGGTGGGCTGCCGCGAGGCCGCGCTGCTGGGCCTGTGTCTGCTCAGATGCGAGACGGTAAGTAGCAAAATAATTTGTTCTCTTCCAAATGAAAGAGACATTCAGCAGATTTACAGTCCAGTTTGGGTTGGGTTTTTTTTTTTTTTTTTAATAATAAAAAAAAGAGCTTTGTGTGAGCTTTTGAAGTTCTGCCATCAGTAGTAAAACTTAAGAGCTGGCTCAAGCTCTTAGTTTTAAGTAGAAATACCTGATCTATTCATAAAACTGTTCGCCACAGACATGGTGTAATTTGTGGGGATATTTACCGGAAATTATAACGACGTATTCTTTTTGGCACGTAATGTAGTTAGTTTAATTGTTTCAAATCTGGATAGGTCCTGTAACTTCAGATAACGTTGTATTAGCTATTCATTCATCAAGTAAAGGGTTGTCTTCTAGGGCAGCTGGCAGCAGTAAGTCCACTGCAGCATTTTCTGTGCAATTCATTTTTCTCAGTTTGTCCCATTTACAGTCTTTGCCCTATGTCCTCTCATTTTTAATGTTTTTTCAAGGTAAGCAACCAACTGAAATATGAATTCCTCTCAGTTACTATGATTGACTCCAAAAGTAATTGCATTTGTTTGTTTCCTCTTTTGTTGCCTCCTTTGATTTACTTTCGCAAGTGGCTCACACAACCAAGGACTATCGCTGTGCAATATAAACTTTGTTTTATTGAAATAGTGTTTGCATTTGGCTCTTGCACTTTAGAATTACAACAACTTAGGTGGCAGTTCTGGAGAGGGAAATGGTAATGTGAGTGAACCAAATTGGATTTCAAAGATTAAACATTTTCATTTCTTTGTAGAATCAGAAAATACTGATCCTTTTGCAAAACAGTAGTTGTAAAGAGTACATTTGTGAAAATCTTTCTCTGAATAAAATTCAGTAGCGGTGTTTATGTAGTTTACTCAGTCTTTTGTCACATGATAGTTGTGTCCTGTTATCTCTTTTCCTTACAGCTTCCACCAAAAGCGATGCAGATTACTTCTTGCTGCGTGTAAGTAAGCAAGGACAGCGGTAAACAGGAAGAGATGCTTACTCACAAATATGATAAATCTCATTAGTAGATCAGTTTATATCTTTTCCACATTGCATTCATTGATCCAGGCGGCAAACTGTTGTGTAGGAGAAACCTTAATGCATACAGGATTGTTTAGAGAATTTGTTTTCCTTTCCAGAGTTAAATATAAACTAGTGCAAACCAAGTGGCATTTTCCCCGTAACAGTACAAGCAACAGCTTTGTTACTTCGGTGCAGCTTCTTGTTCAGATTTTTACCAACCGCTTTACCTCTTAGGAGTGAAATTGCCGGCTAGCAGAGCTGAACTAGCTAAAACCCCATTTCCCAGGTGCAGCTCTAAAATGTGATTTGAAACCACCCGCGGCAGACCCGGCGCCACTCGGGGACGGGGGCGAGGCGAGCGCCGCTGCTGCCTTCTGCGCCCACGCCGGCGGGTGGCAGTGGGCCTCCACGCACCGCCCGGGGACTCCGCCGGCGCACACGCCAGCCCCTCACCGCCCGGTCCCGGGCCTGCTTTGGTCAGAATACTGGCCCTGGTTCTGGAATGGCTTAGGAATATTGTGGGTGCAATAGGTACAACGCTGTTTTCCCAGCGGAGAGTAAAGAAACGCCGGCCGGTTCCCTTAGCAGTGACGGACTGGAGAGACTCACTGCTGCCACCCGTGTGTGTGACACGGCTGATTTCTGGAGGGCTGTAATACCTGTCACCAACAGCACGTTACGTGCTTTGTAATACAAAGATGCTCCCTGAAAATCCAAATGAGACATATCAGTGCACGTTTGTGGCTCGGGCTGCTCTGCCCGTTGTTAAGGGCGATACGCAAGCAAAGCCAGGTCTGGAAACCTCTCTTCTAGAGGGGAGAGTCCTCCTCAACCTCTTGTTGGATCCTTTTCTATTTTTATTTTCCCCCTCCTTCCCCTCCCCCCGCCATGGGGAAGGGTCTGTAGGTGCATTTGCAACTTTCATGCATGGCCTACTCAAAAAGATTTTACACTGTTTAAGTAGGATTGCTGCCAAAACTCTTTTGCTATCATGTAGTTGAATACAGGTCCCCTCGATCTACTGTGTTCAGCAAGTCAGTTACCGACAACTGTGTTCAGAACCAGGGTAAATGGGCCAGGGAAAATGCTGAAAAATTCACAGATTTTTCTAATGTATTCTGGAGAGACAGTGACAGTGCTATAGAATAAAGAAATCCCACATCTGCAAGGAAACTTTAAGAATTAATGTTAAAGCTTTGGGCACCCAGCTTTGTCCTTGCTGCTTCTCCTTGAATGTCAAAATCTTAAGAACAAAACCAAAGGGTGAATCTTTAAGTAGAGCACCTAGCTTAAGCCCCTAGTTCTGACCATAGGAATGCATTGTTGAGACAATGAATTAGTTAATCCTGAAAGAGGAAAGAATTTTTTCTCTCTTAATTTACATTTTTTGAAACATGTTTGTTTGTTTTCCTGATCAGCTCCCCACGCCTTGTAAATTGTGAATTTCTCTTTTGGCTATGCACGATAAGGAAATTGGTTTCATTCTACAAGTGTGTTAATCATCCTGCAGCTTAAAAATACCAAAGTGCCAATGCTTTAGTTTCTGAAGGAATTGATTTTAAAACAGTTACAATAGCTGACCGGTGCAGCTCTTTAACTTCATAAACCGAGCTATGGGTTTAAAGTGACGCTTACTGTGGTCTCACCCTAACCTGAACAATGGGGTGAAAAGTTAGTGTTGAGGTAGAAGTGGGGTGGCAATTATGCTCGATGGTTACTGGTTTGGAATGACGAAGATCTCAATATTGTTCTTAAACCCCCCGAATCTGCTAGTGTTGAGAGTCAGGTAAGATATACACGGTGAGGAGTATTGACTGAGGCGTGCTGATTTGCGACGATGAAATATTTTACTGCTGGGCTGTCAGGGTTAAACGTTGATTGCGCGAAGTCAGAAGGAGCCCTGGGCTCTGGGTGCTGAGACAGTAGCGAGCTTTGGCCACGGGAGGCACAGCCGGCATGTGCTGCTTGGAGAGATTTCCCTCCCCTCTCCGGAGGGCTGGGGGGCACGGGGAGAAGCCGCAGGTCAGCCCCGTCCCAGCTTTTGCTCACCCTGCTTGCCCTCTGATGGCACCGGTCCTCTGAGGGCACTTCTGCTGGGGCAGCTTCTGTGTTAAGAGACCAGAGCCCTGCGTGCGTGGATTTGGTGTCAAGGGCAAGGCAAGGCAGCTTCTGCCCCCCTCCCAGAGCCCCCCCTCCCCGACCTGTTTGGGGCTGAGGGTGTTAGTGGGCCCAGGTGAGGCTCCAGCCTTTCGCTCCGAGAGTCCCCAGAAACCCTGAAGGTGCTCCCTCAGGGCCAGAGCCAGGGTGCTGTACTTACCCTACACATAGGGAAGTTTTCCTTCGTTCCTAGGGCAAGTGATTCTCTTCGGCTCAGATGTAGGACTCAGAACTTGCCATTTCAGGCAAGTTTATCAGTGAGCTTACATTGGAACGTCATCTGACAAGACACAGTTCCCACATGCACTGTCTTATGACAACTGAACAGAGCTAATGAGCCGTGGTAGTTACAGCGGATCCAGAGAGCAGAGTAAGTGTCCCTTGAATAAATAAGGGATAGTGCATAGCTTCTGAGAGCAAAAGAAGAAACAAACTGTTACTGGCTTTCAGGAATTTAGATTCCTATTTCAAACTTAATTTAATTCTTATGGAGAAAGAGTCCCTTTAGGAGCAGCCAAAGTTTAATCAGTAACACAAGAGCGATTTAGCTCAATTCTCAGTATCTTAGTCATACAGAGAATCTGCTGCAACTGATTAGAAACCCCATTTCATTGAAATATTGCATGGAAGCACAAAAATTCCAGTGTGGAAAGGCAACAGTCACTTCATCATTCTAGATCCCATGTTAACGCATCACCAACTCTCACATTCAAAGTCTTTTTAGAGAAATGTAGTAGTTGGGGCACTAACACACACCCACCCACAACCCTTAATTCCGAGTGATTATTCTGAAACACAAATTAACAGATCCACTGGGCCAATACTACTGAACTGACTCATCCATAGGGATGGGAGGAAAAAAAAAAGGTGCAAAACTCCATGGGAATGTCTGAGGCTTAAACTGCTTCTGTAGGTTTCCAAACACTGCCAATAGCATCCCCTCTGTAATAAATTCCTTTTCAAGTTTCTTTCACACTGTTTACAGGCAGATCACTTGAAGTTTAGAATATACACTCAAATAAGATTTTCCGAGTTACAAGCATTATTATTCACTTCAGGTAATTTTATTCTTTATATTCTCTACATATTTGAATTTTTACTTGGTAAAGTCATAACAGAATGTATAAGTATTAAAAAAAAAAAAAAAAAAAAAACACAAAACAAAACAGAAACACAACACAAAGCCAGCAAACAGTTGGTCCCCAAAGAACAAAGCAAGCAATCAGTTCAATAAACACACTTGATTTATTTTGTATAAAAAGGGTTAAGTTTACAACTAAACTTTTATAAAAAGTTTAGCATGATTAAGTACATCATTACACTTTTTGCAGAAACGTAAATTTCTGCCACTATACAAGAAAACTCTAATTAAAGAGTTCACAAGGTT
Organism: Tyto alba; assembly: GCF_018691265.1. NCBI lineage: Eukaryota > Metazoa > Chordata > Aves > Strigiformes > Tytonidae > Tyto > Tyto alba. Next base: position 33,586,384 of record NW_024881316.1, on the reverse strand, counting down.
TCACTCATATATATATATTTATATATAAATATATACACAGCATTCAGTCCTAGGTTTGTGTCAAAAAGGTAATTTCTGACCACAGACTTTCCTAAAAAACTGAACACTGGATCCTTCTGGTACTCACGCTCCACCTTTGGAAAAAAAAGGCAAAGTCTGCTTTAAAATGGGCAATTCCTTGTGAGATTTTTGTTTCGCTCCCCACGTTGGGAATAGTATATAAAGGAAGCCTTCCAACTAGGGAAAGGGTTATTTAAGAGTCTCTTCATAAATAACTAGGTTCAGTCCACGTTGAAGAACGGGGTGGGGATAAAGATCAATCTTGGGTTTTTTTTTTCTTCTTTATTAATTTTAAAAGGTCCTTTCAGTTAGATGTGGATTTTCCCCTCCAGATACAGCTGAAAAATAAGTTCAGCACCTCAAAAAAAAAAAAATCCTGTAGACATTTTCTTGTGCAAAAAAAAAAAATTTCATCAGTGGAACACCTGCAAGAGATTGAAAAGAGACATATTTAGGAGAATGCTAACAGGGCAGAGATCCGGACAGACTGGCGCCAGAGAGGAAGCCACAGTTTGAACATTTAACCAAACACTCAGAGATTGGGCAAACCCTGGCGTCCAGATGCAACACATACACGCTCACACACTCGCTCTCAAGAGCGCAAATTGAACATTAAAATAACATACACTCAAGGGAAAGGGGTAGAAAGAGGATTCTCAGTCCAATCTCTATTTAGATCTCTGTAAACGCAATGCTCAGAGGCGCCAGTCTGCCTCTTACAGCAATTATTTGATTAAAAGCAGTCATTTATTTAACTGATAGCAAAGACAATCCCACATCACAGAATTTAAGGAATTGTGCCAAGATTCCCAACTTTATCAGTCACTTTGGCCCAGGAAGTTAAGACTCCAAGAACAGATAACGAGAGAATTTGCATTAAGCAGCAAGGAGTATCAGAGCAGCCTGTACTGCTTAATGAACCTTAGCAACAAAATATACTTTGGACTCCAGGAGTCAGTTGCTAGTCTACTTTCTTACTGATTACAAAGGCATCTCCTAGCCAACTTTTAGAACCGATTTTTAGAGATGGCCATCACGCCGCCCGCTCCCCAGGGAGGCACTTTTTATCTGATGTTTAGGAGTAAGACCCGCTGCACTCACCGTTTGATTCAGCCACAAAGTGCTTTGCTGTCGCTTGACATGAGCTCTGAGGGGAACTCGGACGCCTGCGAGGAGAGAACAGCACAAGGGGGGTAAGGGTGAGGCGCCGGAGCCCTCGGGGAAAGCTGTCCCGGGTCACGGAGCGCTTCACCCGCGGCGCGCCGGGCTGCGGACCCGCCCGCGGGGGAGGCGGCCGTGGCACCTCCCGCTGCTCCCTCAGCGACCACCGCCTTCAAGTCCTCTGCCCAATAACGGCTTAAACTCCCCTCCCTCCGTCGGCGGAGAGCCGGGGGGGGCTCGGGGCGAAGGCACTTACCTGTAGCGAGAGGATGCTGATGTCTGTGTTGAGGGTGGTCAGAGGAGTTCTGGAGGAAGGGTTTTGCCCGGGTCTCTGGTGGTGGAGGCTGACGATGCTGGGGTGCGAGTCCAAGGCGATCTGCAGGTCCAGGATGTAATCGATAACGTGCTGCAAGATTTCCATCTTGCTCACTTTCTTGTTCTGCGGGATGCTGGGCACCAGCTCCTTCAGCTTGGAGTAGCAGTCGTTCATGTTGTACAGCAGGCTCATGGGGTCATCCACGGGGGTTTTGCTCCGGGAGATGCCCAGGTTGTGCTCCGAGAGGCCGTTTTTCCTGACGGACCGCACCGGGCTAAAGGCTTTCATGCTGGAAGGCGGGCGGAGAGCGCGGTTCCCGCGGACGGAGGGACAGACGGACAGCCTGCGGTGCGCTAGCGCTGCGCTCCCCCTCTGATCACTGCCGCAGCTCGCACTGAGGCGCGGGGTTGCGCGGCCCCTTTTTATACCGCCGCCGCCGAGCCCAGCCCGCGCTCGCTGCCATTGGCGGCCGCCGGCACGTCCATCACCCCGGGGCGCCCCCCTCACTGGTGGGGGGCGGGCAGCGCGGGGGCCGCGCGGGCCTTCCGCCCGCTGAGCCAATCGCGCGAGGGGGCGTGGCCGCGCCGCACAGCTGAGGGAGTAAATAGCGAGGGGCCGCGCGCGCCCGCCCGTCCCCCAGTTTTCCCCCCGGGCACCCTCAGGGTGCACATCCCCCTCCCCCCGATTCCCCGACTGGGCTTACACACACACACACACACACACACACACACACACAAAAAAAAAAAGCGCCCGGGGCTTTACAGCGCCGAGCGGGTTGTGCACGTAGCGATTTAAAACGGTGGGGTCAGCGGCGGAGCGCGGGTGTCAGCGTCAGGCGGAAAGATGAATAAAGCCGATAAAACCGGCTGCAACTTTCTGCCCCGGTGGGAACGGGGCGCCGAAAGCCCTCAGAGCGGGGCGTCACTGCTCCTTCCCCGCCTCGGGAGGACGGGGCTGCTCTAGACGGTGCAATTAATTGGAGATCATTAAGCAAATGTGCATATTGGAAGTGCATTTACATGTATTGCCCTTGAAAGGCTGCTCATCTGCACCCTATCCGTGCTCGTGACACAGTGCTGTCATTAATTATGCATAGATTGTCTCTGGTGACAAATGCAAATACTTACTACACGCTGTACTTTTTGCAGCTTTTGGTTGCAGCCAATGAAACATCTTCCAGAAACATTCCAGAGGAAGAAGTTGGGTTTTTTTGTTTAGTTGGAGACTTTTTTTTTTTAAAGTTTGGTCCATTGTATTTTCTCTGTTTTGCTTACACTAGCGGCTGTATAACATACCGACATAGCTTCCACCCATCTTTTCACACACTACCTGAGGAAAGTTAAACTTACAGAAGCATGGACATGTATAAACAATTAATAAATTCCACACAAAACGCAGCAATTCTGTAATAACCACCCGGATGCTTGAAGTACGTTAGTGTTCATTCCAAACAGAAACGTAGTAACGGCATCTGTCCCTAACACCAGGGCAGGTTGTGCTGTCAGTCATAACTATTAAAAGCAGACAAATATTGGATTTATCTGCGCTGTTGTTGCATAGTTACACTCAAGGAGTTGGGGCTGTGGGGTAGGAACGTTACGGACACTTGGAGACGAAGCTGGGGAGAGCTGGATCAATATTTTTTCCAATTAACGTGGCGTTCCTGAGGCGGCGGTTGGCTTTTCCCTAGCAGGACATTTTGGTGACTGTCACAGCAGGGTGTTGGCCCCGGGGCTTTTCTCTGGGGGTGGACTGGAGGCGGTGCCGAGGCTGACAGGAACACAATTCAACGCGTTGGGAAATTGGAAGGGTGAAAGTGAATCTCGACGTTCAGTCTGATAGGAAGACAAATACATTGTTCAAGTGCCGTTAAAGAGGGTAAATAATAATAAAGAAACACCCTGTCAATTAACGACTCGATTAAAATCACCACTTAGAGGATCTTCAATCCTTTACATCACTAAAATCTCAATTTCAAGCGTATCTATGGCCATAGGTTTGAGCCTTTCAACGCGCTCATGCCTCCGCCTCATGAACGCACCGGTGGAGGAAATTTTGACACTCTTTTTGGTATGATAATAGCTAACGTAAACAAGCATGTTCATGCTTCTCCCACCGTTGTCATTCTGGGACGGCGCAGCACTGTCACAGTGCTGCCCGCCCGCGCTCTGCAGAGCACCCCTCTGCAAAAGGTTTCGGTTTTCCGTAGTAAGGGCTCAGCACGCTGATTTTTTTTTTTTTTTTTAAAAAAAAAAAATACAGCGAGCGAAGCTGTGCGGAGGGAAGCTAACCCGGTTAATGTCTGTGTCATCCGAGGGCTGCCGTGAGCGCTTTCCGCAGGGGCGGCGGGGCGAGCCCCGCGTCCCCGGCCTGAGCGGCCGCAGCGACTTTCCCGGAGCGTTTCGTGCCGCCGGTGCCGCTCCCTCCCCCCGGCGGCCTGGGCACCGGCCCGCCCGCTCCCGGGGCTCCCTGCCCTCTCGCACACGTCGCCCGGACGCTGCCCAGGGAGGGGGGGGACGCACAGGGGACGGGACTCACCGAAACCACCGCTGCTGCGACCTCGGGGGGGGGGGGGGGGGGGGGGGGGGGGGGGGGGGGGCTTTTCACCACCACCTCAGGGCGGGGACGGGCCCCCGGTGCGGCGGCGGGTGCTGGGAGGGTGGGGGGGGAGGGGGGGGGACCGGCGCCCGCTTCTTGTTTTCAGCCGGGATTTTTACAGCCCCCCCCCCCCCGCCGCCTCCCCCCCGAAAGCGCCGCTGCAAACATCTGGTAGGAACCCGCCGCGCACAAAGCGCCGCTTTCTCCTCCGCGCCCCCCGTCCTGCTGCCGCCGCCGGGAGGCACAAACCCGCACCGGGGGTGGGGGGTGCGGGCCGCCCCGCCGTGGGGGGGCCCCCGGCGCCGGGGTGCGCGGTGGCGGCTGCGGGTGCTGCCCCCCCCCCCCCCCCCCCCCTCCAAAACCTCCGGGCGCCCCGCCCCGCCCCGCGCCCGGGGCCGGCCCGGACTGCGCGGCGCCAGCCCCGTGACATCAGCCCCTCGCCGCCGCCCCCCCCGCCCGCGCCGCCCGGGCCCGGCGGCGCCGCTCAGGCGGCTGCCATGGCGACCGGGGCTGCGCCCGCGGCGGCGGCAGGCGGCGGCCCGGCCCCGCTTCCCCCTCCCGGGCGCACCTGCAGCGGGGGCCGCCGCCGGACGCCCCGCCGTGCCGCGGAGGGGGGGGTGTGGAATGTAATGGGGGGGGGGACGGACCGCGGAGCGGGCGGAAAGGAACGCGGCGGGCAGCCCCGGCTGCGGTGCGGGGGGGGGGGGGGCGGAATTTCTGTCCGGTCCCCGTCCCGTCCCCCCGCCCCAAAATACTTTCTGTGAGGAAAAATCACTGTTTTTATAAAGGTTGCCTGTCCTCCCGCTCTTGGAGGTCGCGTCGGAGCAGCCCCCGCTCAGGCAGGGACCCCTCGGGCCGCGGCTCCCGGTGCGCGCAACTACCGCGGGCGCGGGGGGGCGGGCGAAGCCCTCAGGGGCCGGCGGGGTCCCGCGCGCGCCCCGCCCCAGCCCTCTAATGAAATTCAGCTAAAACATCTAGTAATAATGTAAATGGTTTTAATTGCCACGAATTTAAGCCATCAAACCAGACTGAAAAAAAAAAAAAAATCTGTTAAAATTGGCCCGTTTCCAAGTCATTGACACCATCCAACCTATCCAAGCGGGGTGTCCGAATATGTTTTGATACAGGAGTTTTCAACGTACCAGGTGAAATATCTCGCTAAACCCGGCTGCTTTTAGCTACCCGCTCCCTTTTGTTTGCCTCACGTTTCCAATTCATTCAAAGAAAGAAGTTTTAGAAGTTTGGGGCGTTGGCTTTTTTCTTTCTTTTTCTTTTTTTTTTTCTTTCTTTTTCTTTCTTTTTCTTTTTCTTTCTTTCTCTTTTCTTTCTCTTTTCTTTCTTTCTTTCTTTCTTTCTTTCTTTCTTTCTTTCTTTCTTTCTTTCTTTCTTTCTTTCTTTCTTTCTTTCTTTCTTTCTTTCTTTCTTTCTTTCTTTCTTTCTTTCTTTCTTCTTTCTTTCTTTCTTTCTTTCTTTCTTTCTTTCTGTCTTTCTTTCTGTCTTTCTTTCTTTCTTTCTTTCTTTCTTTCTTTCTTTCTTTCTTTCTTTCTTTCTTTCTTTCTTTCTTTCTTTCTTTCTTTCTTTCTTTCTTTCTTTCTTTCTTTCTTTCTTTCTTTCTTTCTTTCTTTCTTTCTTTCTTTCTTTCTTTCTTTCTTTCTTTCTTTCTTTCTTTCTTTCTTTCTTTCTTCTTTCTTTTTCTCTCTTTTCTCTCTTTTTTTTTTTTCTCTCTCTTTCTTTTCTCTCTTTCTCTCTCTCTTTCTTTCTCTTTCTTTCGAGCGGGAGGGAGAGAGTAATGCATGCAAAATATTTAGTTACAACTTCTGCGAAAGGCACCGATCTGTAACAGCATTTTCTACTTTCACAAAGGATTTTCCTGTTACTTTTGTTCCGGTCACAAAATTAAAAAAAAAAAAAAAAAAAGGCGAAAGAAAAAAAAAAAACTTGGGGGAGAGATAAGGTCTGGAAAACAATCTGGAATTGCCAGGCTGTTGGTGGGAGCTCTGCGGGGCTGGCGTCAGGAAGTCTGCGCCGCCTTCTATTACTGTTGATCCAGCTTTGTGCAGCTGCACTCAGTACAATTAGCTTGTAGAAACAATCCTGCTGTAGGCAGCCTCTTCCCTTCAAAGTGCTTTTCTATACTGATCCCCTCACATCATGATGCTGGAAATCAAGTCACAAGCCGACCACTGTTTGGCCAACATCATCTGTGGGAATTCATTAACCTCCATCCCAGAGATGCAACAAGAGATTGTTTGTCCAGAACTAAACTTACAGCTTAATATGATGTAGCCCATACAGGAAAAAACCTGTGTCCCCTTTTTTTTTTTTTTTTTTTTTTTTTCGGTCCATAACAAGAAACACATTGTGCAGCTTTTTTTTCCTTTTTTTTTTTTTTTTTTTTTTTTTTTTTTTGTCTTTAGGGGGTGGGGAATGTAGCTGAAACCAGGCATGAGCCGGCTCCTGCTAAAACTTTGCCATCAAACTGTTTTTTGGTTCATCGGGCTGCAGTTTCCATAGAAGCAACTTATCCCCGCGATCATCTTGTTGGGTGCACTTTGCAAGCTCATTTCCCGTCTGAGTTTGCTCTGCTGCTCTCAGATGCTGCAGCTGACACATTTCCTCCCCATGCACTTTGCACCCACCTCATCCTTGCCCAGATGCTCAGGCCAGATTGTGCCTACAGGGGGGTTTCATCGCACTCTGCAGCTGCCTTGGGGGAAGGGATTTTTTTTATTTTTATTTTTTTTATTTTTATTTTTTTAAATTTTATTTCGACTTTCCTGTGCTTCGCTGCTCAGCTCCGTGCCATGCAAGCAGCAGGCCCTCCATCCCTCCATGTTCCCCCCTGGCCGCAGCCACAAGCCCCGGGCCACGCGCCCGTCGCGTGCAGCCGTGTGCGAACGCTGCGGTGGCTCACCCCGGCCTCGGCCCCGCTGGCGCGGATTTGCCCGTGGGACACCTCTGCCGTGCACCACCGGCTGGCGAGCGGGGCCCTGGTGCTCCCCATCTTGCATGGGCAGCCCTGGAGCAGCAGCGGGGTGACGTCTCCCCCGCTCCCGGGGCTGCTGGTGAACAACCCTGCTGCTGGGAGCACGAGTCCGGCTTCCCACCCCGGCTCCACGCCCCGCCGGCATCACTGCTCCCCCGCGCTTCCAGCTACCCCACTCGGCCCTGGGGATGCGCAGTGCATCGCTTCCACCCACCCCACTCTGATCCCCTTCTCTGTTCTTCAAGGAACGTATGGATGCACCTTCTCCGAGTGGCATTTCCAAACTCCATCCTTTTCTGGGCCTTACTTGCAAATGCCACAGGTCTGCCAACTGTAAGATCTCTTTTCCTCCCCCCCCCCCCCCCCCACTTTTGAATAATGTTGCTTTTGTACAGTATCATTTCCTTCATCCCCACTTTTAAACACCCCTCATCTGCTGCTGCTATATTCCCAAAGTTACGTGGTGCTGGAGGCTTGGGAAGTACTGTGTTGAAACATACACTCTTTCTCATTTTTCCTAGACTTCTGCTTTTTGGCCAGAAGTGTTGGACTATAGGATGGACAGGCCTTTGTTCTGATTCAGTTTTGACAAGCATATCATTTGACGATCACACTCCCAAACTATTGTTCTGAAGGAGTGCCTTTAGCTCAAACTATATTTTCTAGCACCACCCTGCAGAGAGGGGTGTTTCTACGTGAATTGTGTGGTATTGCTGGGACATTTTTATCAAGTCCAAATTCAGACACGTCCATTCTAATGTCTTTTTCTGTTTTGTAGGATTTATAATTTCCGTAAGTAGGACCAGTGCCCTGAAGGCATATCTACGTAAACTGCCACTTGCAAAGGGCTGTTCCTTACCTAATGCTACTTGAAGAATGCTGCCATGAAATCTTTCTGAAAGCAGCATCTCTCTGGCATAGTAAGTGTCACTGGTGTGAGGTGTATTAAATCCATGTATTAACTCTTACATTTTTACTTAAATACATTTCTTCCCTAAAATCTTTATATATTTTATTAGTGCAGTACGTATGTTTTAATTAAGTTACATAGCATGTCTTCTAGAAGTGCTTATAGCAAACCAGTTAGGTGGCTCTCTAACTCAACGTGGTTGTGCTAAAATCTGGGATCAAACAAGTTCACTTCTTAGCGCATGGCTCACATAGCAGATGGTTTTCATCTACCATAGCTTTTCTAGTGATACCTTTAAATTAGTATAGGTTGAAAATGTTGCAAATTTTGCACTCCCCAACAATTCTCTGGAAAATCCATTTAGAATAGCAAAGGGAGAGCGGCCAGGCAGGAGGTTACTGACAGTACCTCGTATGCAGTAAGGAATAAACTGAGGAATAAAAAATGGGTTTATTCTTTTTTTTTTGTTAATTATCTGGCTGGCTGGACCAGCTCCCCTTGGCCTCCCACTTTGGCCTAACTTTGATTTTTAGTTACAGGCCTGTCGGAAAAAGATCACAAAATCCTTGACTTAATTCCACTGGAAAAATGAACGATTGGGAATTGCATTGGTGGGAGAAGATTTTGAAAATCTGTTCCAGGTATGGTTTTAAACATACTCCCTTCAAATTGTAAAATGATGATAATTTCAACTATAGATGTGTTTGTATAGTATGCTCGGTGTGCTTGTTCTTGATCAGTAATAATGTTTCATAAACATAGAGGAGAAATGGAGTCTGTACTGCAACTGTCATCTAATTGTTGGTGAATCTATAATCTTGCCTTCCTGTCCACTTCAGGCAGAATGCCTCAGTTACGTGATGGAAAGCCTTGTAGTATCAACAGGCAGTGCTAATTTAGTGCTTTACCAAAGCTGTTGTTGTTGGTTATGTTAGGACAGGACCCACATCATTCTCAGTTCTTTTTAACTAAAGTATAGAGCAAAATTTTCTGTGGTTGGGAGAACCTAATTCCATTCAGGATTTGGATACTGGAAGTGCAATTTAGCAAAATACGTGCACCACATCCCAGATGCAAGTGCAACCTCAGGAGTCCTGTTGAACCATGTGAGTTCCAGTGAAGTTTCCTAGGCTGTTAAAACTTTGCTTCTTTATAGGCCCAGAATGAGCGTTATCTAGGTTAAGCTGACTGTCTTTGTGACTGTCTCCTGCATGAACCCACCTGGGAATCACAAAATAGGTATGTGTCTAAATCTCTTGAGAGGCCTGGTCCAGGAGGTATGCTCAGATCATGCTTAAATGCACACTGACAGCATGGAGCTTAGCACAAAGAGCAGCAGCTGTAGCTGCCAGAAAGTTCAAGGGGAGAGAAGGAAAAGAACTGCTGCTTTTTTATAAGCAATTTTTCTCGTGAGAGCACTTGCCCTGGAAGCAAGAGGCTCAGATTCAATGTTCTCCTCATCAGAGGTGATATAAACTCCCTCCTGCTTGCAAAGCACCCCTAACGACCAGAGTAGAGATAAGGCTAAGGTGGAGGACACCCACCCATCCTGTTGAAGCTTGCCATGGTAAAGAAACAGATGCAAATTTCAAATGGCCAGAGGGATTATAAACAAGAGGGAGCCTGACACTGTAGCTCAGGGGTAAAGGCAGCTCCTGGATGGCAAGAAGCCTGAATGCTGGGCCTGGCCTGGCAGACTCACCCATTCTTGAGGGTGAGGTTGATCTCACCTTATTTTAGCTATTTAGAGGTTTGGTGTCAGTGGCAAGAGAGAACAAGAGACACCTGCAGAGAGTGATTCATTCAGTGCCTGTTCGACACCTCTCTCTCTCTCTCTCTCTCTCTCTTGGGATGGAACGAATTTCCTCACTGGGGCTGTTGCTTCCCATTAGCTCTCTGCAGAAGCTAGACAACCAGTTTTGACCAGAAGCCTGACTTATAGGTGCCAAGTGAGGTGAATTCCACTATAGATGACTAATTTTTCTCATTCATCATACCCGATTTTAGCCTTTAAAAATTGGGTATGTAATCAAAATTAGTCATCTGACTTCTGTTTCCATACAATGGTCATTCCTTCTGTAGGGAGGCTGAAGATAGGTAGCTGGGGTGAAATGTCCTGGGGTGATGTGTATCTTTCTCTGAGTCTGTAGAGCCTAAAGGTCGTGTGTGCCCCTAGTTTGCGCTCGTGAATCCTGGCGCTGGGTGTCTGAAAGTTAAGTGTGGAACTATTAAATGTCATTGTGCAAATTTCTTTTTTGGATGGTCTAAGTGACTACAGGCACTACATACTCTTTTTAAGAGAAGACCCAGATGACTAACAGTATGCATAACAAATGTCTGAAGATATAAAGAGGCTACAACTGGGATTTTCAGAAAGCTGAAAGGCTCCTTATTTAAATCAAAAGAAGTTAAGTACTATGGAAAATATCACTAAGTGTATATTGCATTTTATGCACTCTCATACCCAGAAAAATCTACCTCTAACTTCTAAAACTGGAGGTTGGATGCCTTTAAAAATGTTACCTTTAATCCTAGCCCTGAAGAGATGAGCATGTAATTTTCAGTTTCAAAAAGCTATAGTTTTTCATTTTGTATAACGTGGAGGTGTACTACAGGATAAATCCCAAATATGTACCTCATAGTTTCAGCAGAGATCAGCAAAAGGTCACCCAGACTTCTTATCAGATTACAGGAGTGCAAATGGGTTTTTGTGCTTGTCTGAGTTTGGTGCACATATATTCTTTACAAATGGATGACTGCAGGGAAAGACAAGCTATGTTTTTTTATCATTTAATATTGGCCAAAGGTCATTAAAGGGTTATGTCCAGTCATTTTGCAGAATTTAGATTGTAGAGACAGTGGTGGACAATAAGTGTCCAGATTGGAGAAATTAAAGTCATATGTTCTCCTGATGGGTTTTTAGCTACAAATACAGTTGGAGATGTTTCCACCACATTGCTCATGTCAATCTCTCCATAAGACTGAATGCCTTCAACTATTACAAAACACATGCTTGAGAAACCCTTCTACTTCTTTTATCAAAATACTGAAACTATATGTGCACCCAAGATGTTTAAATTTGGCAATGTAAAAGTAATTGGGAATGAACTCAAAATTAAATTACTTAAGGCCTCAAGCTATTGTTTCCAGCAGAGACAAGAGGTCTGAAAACATTGAGAGGATGTGCAAACTTCTTAGAATATTTTGGGCCAGAACAAAACAGCTGGTTTACACCTAGCTGAGGATCTCAGTTGTTCTCTGTTGAAAAGTCAGAATTTGTACTTTTTGCAGCTTCTTAATTTCCTGCCTTCTCACTCTGCTTTGTTTTCACTTCAGTAGTGATAGTTTTGTACTCCTTACTCTCTTTCACAGCTCTACAGGTCTCTCGACTCTGGAGATGGGATTTACCTCACTTGACTTAAGGCATGCGTCTGGTTGATGTCTACATCTAAGCCTGTCTTTCAAGACTCAGTTTACAGACAGTTGAGAAAATCGTTGCTTCTGTGGTGAGTTATTTCTTCCTAACGGAAGTCTAAAAGACTCTAACTCTACCCTGATACCCCCTTGACTTCAGAGTCCAGCTGTCCTTAGCCCAGCCAGCATATGGTTTAACTAGACACCCTGGTCTTGATGTTGATATTCTATGCCGGGGTTGGTTCTCAGACTTTCTCAATTATCCAATTTTTTTTTTTTTTTTTTTGTGTGACTTGACACATTTTAATTAAAACATTTGACAGCAGCAAGAAAATGAGCAGTGACTAATATACTTTCACCAAGAAGTTGTTCTGGCTGTGGTCTTGTGGAGTACTGGGGATTTACAGGCCACAGTGCGTAATCTCTAGGCTAGATGCTCGTAGTTGTAAGCTTTGTGCTTTTCTGCACCATAGTTTGGCCTGTTGTTAGCTGTGGTAATCTTCGATTGCAGAACTGCTTAGTCGTTTGTGGCATAGATCTGACTTACATAGGGGAGGGAGGTTGCTTTCTGTGGGAGCCTTGCCTCCGTTATTGTAGAAGGTACGCGAGGCATTGTGAAAGAGGCAAGATGCTTCCATAGAACAGCTGAATTCTGCTGTGGAGGACTTAATTCAATCCATGCCTCTGCCACAAAGTTTTTTGTGAGATGATGGACAAGTCATTTAAAGCAGACTTTTGTCAGGAGACTGTTTACCACATGGGAAGTCAATGGGAGTTTTTCTTAAATATCTAAAGTGTAATGAAAATGCCAAGCACTCTGAAGTAACAGGTCCCATCTATCACAGGCTTGGCAGCCAGAACTAGAGTTATTAACCAGTACATTTCCTGCTCAGCAGCTTCACAAATGACCATTGATTTAAAGTTAACAGCTTATAATTTTTTTTTTTTTTTCCTTGAAAAGGGAATATCCCTTTTGAGGGTAGGACAGAGTATATTCTAGTAAGTGTGGGAAGTTATTTTGGAGTGGCAGAAGTTCATTGCAATAAGGGATGTTCCAGTCTTCTTTCCAGTAAGCTTTTCAGGGCCCATAGATTGCTTCTAGCTCCTGCTCTCCAGGTGGTGCAGAGCCAGTAAAGTGACCGTCAGGGGACTGGGTGACACTGACGGAGAGCAGGAAAAGAAAAATGATGATGGGTTGGTTGGCTTGAGCAGGATAGGGCTGGAGGACCAGGGAAAGTATCAGTCACAACTGGATGAGGGCTTGGAGCCAGAACAAGGAAGTCTAAGGATTAAAAGGGAACAGAGGAGAGGGAGAATTCAAGTTTCAGATCTGTATTCATTGCTTTAGGTTTCTTTCATTTGAAATGAGAAGCTAAAATAAGCAAAACTGTCCAGAAAGTGAATGCTTCTGAAGAAGTTTCCTGTATTTCTGTCTCCTGTTAGGACAACTTGTGAAGTAAACTGCAGTGATTTTAGCCCTAGCTAGATAAATTTCCTAGTTGATGGGAGATACAGGTTCAAGACTGATCCAGTGAGGTTCCTTATGAGCCTCACATAAGAGACAATCTGGAAGTGGTCATTTGGGACATTCGTCTGTTGCAATGGAAATTCTGAGTTGCAGTCTGAACTGGGAGGAACGGGATATGAAGTCTTCGTTTTCAACTGGCCTTTTAAACACCAGACAACTTATTTGCTCAGGAAATTCTCAAATACTCAGGGTAATACTCTTGGTTTTCTTCTGAAGCATAATAGTAAGACTGCTGAAATCCTGAAATGTTTCACAAGATGGGAAAAGTCCTTCTTCCTGTATCCATTTAGTATCATTTTGGGAAAAGGTCCTTTCCATAGGAGCCAGCATCACTTTGAAGACATATCTGATGTCAAAATTCTGATGAATATTTGGGGGTACTTGACTCTGTTTGCAGAAATTATGTAGTATGGAGTGGCCATGTTCTGCTTCAATGGTTTTGTCTTTTTTTTTTTATGTGATCTTCTGCTTTGTTTTCGGTAGTGTTTGTATAGATTCTATCAAGGAAAAACAAATGTCATGGGAAAGTTTTAGGTAATTTTTTTGGTTGTCTGGGTGTTTTTTGCTGTAATGCAGATGTTCCTTTTTTAAACCTGGTGAAGGCATTGCCATTTGGGGAGATGATACTCTCTGCTCTCTACTGAGAGCAGCAACACACCTTGCAGAATTGTTTTAGGGAATAATCTGCAATGTGCCAGTTGCTCTCTTTTCTGCTATTTTGGTAGTGTTTTGTGGAGTTAAGAGCATGTGTATAAGCTGCAAATGTACATTCCTTCATAGAATAAGCAGGCTGTCTGCGTGGATCAGCTGTTATGGGGGTGGCTGTGGGTAAGATATGAAACAGGCTGTGGAAACTCCTTTGGTGGAGACTCAGTAGTCTTCATGCTTTATGCACATGGGGCCCGGTGCAAATCCAGTGAAACACAGGAAGACTCTCTCTGTCAGTTCACAGCTTTGGATCCAGCTTCAGGTGTGTTTGTGAATGTATATGAGGGATGTGGCTGGTATCTGGCTAGTATATCAGTTGTCCATGAGAGCAGGGAGGGAATTTGTTTCATTGCTCTGGGTTGGCAAGTGAATTTTATGTAAAGCTTTCCACTTGCACATAGCCAGCCTGCTTAGGTTCTAAATAGATTCTGCCCTCAGACTGTAAAGAACAAGATAATCACTTTATGTTATGTACTTGAGAGCTAAATTATTTTAAAAGTCTGAAATTAGCAGATGAGGAGGAATTTATTTGCCAAATACATTCAGAAGCAGCTTGGGAAACCTGTCAGAGCCCAGCTTTAACTGCTTAACTGGTGGCTGTTCGACTTAATAGCTCTAAAGCATGCTTACAGTATGAGTGAGACCAAAACAAAATCCCAGGATGCATGAGATTTTCTTCCAGACAACAAAAAATGCCAGCAGTTCACAAACTAGATAGTTAAAGAGCAAAACCTGCACTCACAGCCACTAACCTCACATTACATCCTCTGTGCTCTAGGCGAAAAAGAACCTTGCTCTTTTTTCGGACTCTATTCATTCTTTCCAGCTCTATTAACTTAGCACTTTGCTGAACATGACCTTTGCTCTGCTAGCGGTGCCGGCCTTTACCATGCGTTCGTCTTTTTCACACCCGGATATCTGCATGTTTTCCTGCATCCTATCCTCCATGTGTGGAACAAAGGTCTGGAAAATTCTCTCCAGCCATTCTCCTTCAAATCACTCCTTAAGATGCACTTCGACCCTGATGCCTATGGGGCATTGCTGATAATAGCTAGGCAGAGTGGAAGTTAAATTGTTTTCTGGGCAGCCTATATGAAAATGTGCTCGCATTATTTCTACTGTGGTTTTACTATCAGCCCCTTTCCTGCTGCAGAGGACAAGTCCATAATGCTGTTTTAGTAATCACCAGCTGTCATTGGAAGCTGACGTAGATAAGAGCAGCTCTCGGCTCCGCTGGTTGTTGCCTTCACTCTCCTTCAGTCACATCTCTACCAGTTTTCTTTCAGCCACTATGCTTCTTTCATTCTCCATGGCTCTTGCACATCTGTGAATTTAGCTGCCTTGCCTCTCTGAGAGGCTGATGCAGAGTCCACCCTTTCAAAATATGTTAACACGTTTGTGCTTCAAGCAGCAAAGGTCTGTTGTGGAGGGTTGGCTTTCTTGCATGTGGAGCCACTCATCTTAACCCTTCAGAGTGGCAGAAAGGCTTCCTTCCTAGTTGCTGTTGCTTGCCTAACTGCATATGGAAGGGGCAGGCATCCCGGCTAATCAGAGCTTCAGACAGGCAATTCTTCAAATTGTTTTAGGGCTTTTAATTAAAACTGTAGGCTCCAGCATCATATGGCAGAGAGCCAGTATCAGTCATCTGACAATAGCCTTCACCATCTACCAACAATAAGGGAATTCCTCAGTGTATGCTCTGGAGGCTCCTGAAATGCTGTGAACGGGTGAGATTGCTGTTTGCAAAGCACCCTGCAACATTCAGCCTTGCAGGTCTGCTGATTTTTAAATTATATAAACAAAACCCTATAAGCCCCACATAGCACGAAGATACTGACTGCTGTTTATACTGTCCGGATCACAGATGCTGAGCATGAATGCATGAACAGTCCTTTTGTATGGTGTTTGACACTTTCTGCGGCTGTCTGCACTGTTTTTTAATATACAGAATCCCTGATTCTCCACTGCCTTGCACCCTGTCTATTCATTCTCACCCCTGTGAAGTGAGGGTAAAACACTATCAAAACAAAATGGTACCATTTTGCATGTTTTCCACTCAGTTTGTACAGGTGTAAATAACTACAGAAAGAACGGGGCAGAGCAGAACCTGACCCACAGTCTGTCTCTCAATGCGTCAGGGGTCTTGAAGTGGGGGGATGACAGAACAAACACAAGCTGTTACCTTGCCATTTTTGCTAATGTTTTAAAATCAGGCAGCTTGTGAGGATGACAGATGCAAAAGTCAGGCAGTACTTAGTTCCTGTAGTCCTCACGTGATGTCTTCTCCTAGAGCAATAAAAGTGTTACTCATGGCATGGATAGGTGCTTATGATAGCTGGTACGGGAGCAGAGTTATCAATGAAAGTTGTCTTTCTGAGGTGTTTAGCTGGTGCACTTAGTACTGGAGAAAGAAAAATCCTTTGTTCTTTCTGCTGTTTGTTACATTACCTTAGCTTTTATAAACCACTGTAATGGAGAGTGAGCTCTTCAAGCTGTGGCAAGCTTGCTGCTTTGTCTCTTGGGTCCTGGACATGAACAACACTCAAGTTTCTTTACTTTGGTTTTTATTTTTGTCCTTATAGCAACAAAAGACTGTACTCATCCTAACTCATTTTTAGTCATCCTCTAATACTGTCTGACACTGCTCTGCAGGTAAGCTCCCAAGCCTTCTTCCAAAAAACTGTAGCTGTTTCCCTGTCCCATCTTTCTCTTTGCACAAAACCCAGCTCTCTGACATTTTCCTTACTTTTCTGAACAGCACATTACACCATCCTAGTCCAAGTGTCTGTTTTTACCAGGACACAGAATTTAAGTTTATTTATGACTCATTGATAAGGTATTGCTATTACCCCTTTGCTGGATGTTCTTC
Source organism: Tyto alba (assembly GCF_018691265.1). NCBI lineage: Eukaryota > Metazoa > Chordata > Aves > Strigiformes > Tytonidae > Tyto > Tyto alba. The sequence continues at coordinate 33,569,834 of NW_024881316.1, read as the reverse complement.
ATAAATATATATCCTGTGTACTCCAGGCTCCAGACTTCCCCAGCTTTCTCTTTGCTCATCCAATTTTTTAATTCCAGAAATCCTGTCCAGCTACTCCTTCATCTGACACTGTTACCCACTCCGAATGCTAGTTTCAGACTGCCTATGGAGATGCTCAGGGGACTGGAGCACCTCCCCTATGAGGACAGGCTGAGAGAGTTGGGGTTGTTCAGCCTGAAGAAGAGAAGGCTCCGGGGAAACCTTACAGCAGCCTTCCAGTGCTTAAAGGGGGCTACAGGAAAGATGGGGAGGGACTCTTTATCAGGGAGTGTGGGGATAGGATGAGGGATAATGGTTTTAAACTGAAAGAGGGTAGATTTATATTAGATATAAGGAAGAAATTGTTTACTGTGAGGATGGTGAGGCACTGGGCACAGGGTGCCCAGAGAAGCTGTGGCTGCCCCCTCCCTGGAAGGGTTCAAGGCCAGGTTGGACGGGGCTTTGAGCAACCTGGGCTGGTGGAAGGTGTCCCTGCCCATGGCAGGGGGGTTGGGACTAAATGATCTTTCAGGTGCCTTCCAACCCAAACCATTCTATGATTCTCTGTGCTTACAATTGAGAGGTTTATCACCTCAGTGGTTCCTGCAGCTGCAGGTAGGAAGTAAAGCTTCAAGAGAAGGCCCTTGTTTCTGCAGTGCCTTCTGTAGTCAGTGGGTTAGCACTGCTCTTCTGATAACCTTCAAGATGTTGCATAGTGCTGTTTTTAACTGTTGACTCTGGAAGGGAGGATAAGAATGTCAGCAGATATTGTGGTCACAAAATAGAAAGTGATACAGATATAATGCACTTCACCATTAATGCAAGAAAAATAATATTGGATTGCACCAAAAAAATCCATCCTTCCTTCAAAAAAAAAAAAAAAAAGTCAAAGCTCTCTCTATATAAATATTGGCAAGATCTGAATTGAATGAATGTTACATAGGCTATTGTAGTAAGTAGGAATAATGGGCAGAAGTTAGCCTCTTGAAATCAGAACAGTAAATATTTTTGTTTATCTTCAATTGAAATCTTAACCTTACCATTGCATTAACATATCCACTCATTTTTAGAAACTATGTGAATTTTCATGACTCATTTGAGTGCTCTGTAACTATTTGTATGCAAATGTGACTCATTAAACATTCTCACAGTCACACACTTTACCCTCCCATTGGAGTTCATGCACAGACAGGAGTGGTGGTGTTTCTTCTCCTTACAAACCTTACCTTTCCTAAACACAGTCTTGTGCCTTTTTCACATTTATTATAACATTTGAAGAAATACTTGTGCCTATATTTCAGAATTGATTTAAAATGGAAGCACTCAGAAATAAAAAAGCACTTCATATCAAAAAGTGATTTTGTTAAAATGCTACGTTCTCACATCTAAATCTGAGATGTCTGAAAAGGACTACCCATTTTCCTCTAAGTTTTAGAAAAAAAATGTAAGTTCTGTCCTGAGAAGAATCAAAGTTCTGCCGAAAGATAATGTATCCATCAATGCATGCAGAGACTTAGGTTGAAATTGCCATCCCAACCATAGCTAGAACAAACACAGCTAATGAATAAATGTATATTGGCTAGAATAAATACAAAGTGTAATGCCAGATGTGGACAGTGCAGACTGCAGAAAGGCAGTAAACTGAGTAAACATCAAATGAAGGATTAGCCTTAATTGTGAGGAATCAATTCCAGTGAGAGACAGAACTGGGGATCTCTTCTGCCCAAAAGCAGTTGAGGTCCCTTTCTAACTAGAAGAGAAGCTGCCTGATCTGTCACTGCTTTCCCATTTGAGGCTCACCAGCAGCAACCCGCTGCACATAGCATACAGTTCAAAGGCTGCCTTGACTTCTGAATATCTCTGACAGGGTTGTAAGCTTTATAGCCCAGCAAATTTCGTTTGCAGCTTTTGTCTGATTTTCCAGAATTCGCCTTCCTATTCTCCATAAAAATCCGTAAGACCTGCAGCAATGTCCCCCGCAATGCAGTCACGCAAGGTGTCTCTTTGTCAGTGGTAGGAAGTATGTTTTTATGTTTCAGTTTCTCACAAACTCCAAATGACTATAATGGAGTCTTCCAGAGTTACTGGTTCAGAAGCAATGTTTTTGGAGTTCTGATGAGACGCTTCACACAGATGTGTCAACTCCCTGTGTTTGTGTGCTTCTCAAAGTGTTTAAGCTTTCCAAATTATTTTAAAAAGAGATTTCCTGGCCTTTTTCTACTAAGATAACCCTTGAAAATATAAAACAACTATAAAGGTTAATTATGCGTTGGACATTCATGCCCCTCAAACCCACCAAAACTACGGTGACCCTTCTGCTGCCTCTCAGAGGTCTACTGTGTTGTATGAAATTTATTTAGAAAGATGTGCCCCAAAATCTTATATATTTTTGTGCAGCTTTGTTGTAAATAAGTGTGGGATTCAATTCACAGATTAGGACACCAACGTTCAGAGTCTTGATTTAGTTGCCCACATATAGTAGTCCAGCACTATTTGAAGGGCTCAAGTCTCACATCTGGACTCTAGCTGCTGCTCCATATTAGTGAAGAAGTCCTAATACATGGTGTGCCATCCTTGCCAGCCCTGCATGGATTTCTTGGATACCCAGTTGCACCTCGAATGACACCAATTGTAGTCAGTGGACATCTAATCAGTACACTCAGAGGAGTCTCCAGGGAGTGTCTAACCAGCTGCCCAAATGTACATGTCTGCTTCTAAGTCACTTGAATGGCTCTGTAGCCTTTGACCACTAACTCACAAATTGACACCTACAGATAGACACTAGAATTGTTTCTCTTACTTATTCCAGGAGCTAATTTCCACTTTACATGCCACTTGTTCAGTATACCATGCCTTTCTAGAATGGCCTGTGCACCCAGCACAGGGAGAGAGGGCTGAACTGAACCAAAGATCTGTTATATTGGCCTACAGACAGGCTAATGCATACCCAACTGTGCACCTGCTCCTGTGCGGTGTGACATGCTTGCTGGTTCTCAGCTGTTTTGCTCATTTGGAACTTTTTGCCTGTTTATCTGCTTCTGGTGTGGCTTCCATTCGTAATCAGCCCTGGCACAGGTACCTGGGCTCTGCCGTGGTTCAGTTAATGTGACTCAATTATCTAAATGCAAGTGAGCACATGTGTGTTCTCTTTGACTCACCTGACTGTGTTTTGGGTTTGATTGAGTGGTGGGTTTTTTTGGTAGCAGGGGAGGGGGCTAAAGGGGTGGGCCCCTGTGAGAAGCTTCTGGAAGCTCCCCCAGCTCCAAGTGAGCTCCACCTCTGCACCAAAACTGAACCAATCAGCTGTGTCTCTGTGATAACGTATTTAAGAAGGGACGTGGTGATGAGGAGTTGTAGCAGCTGTGTGAATACCAAGGTCAGTGGAGGAATGGAGGAAGAAAGGAGGGGGGAGGTGTGCCAGAGCAGAGACCCCCCTGTATCCTGTGGTGAGACGGTAGGGTGGCCCCCCTTGTCACCTGTGAAGATCTACAGTGGAGCAGACATTGATTTATGGCCTGTGGTTTCCAGCTTGATGATCAAGGTGCTGTGCCCAAGGAAGGCCAAGATCTTATGAGAAAAGGTAACCCCTGCTGTTGTAGTTCAGCACTGGGAGGATTGCAGCATGTGGGGGTGTCCCATGCTGGAGCAGCTCGGGAAGGGCTGCAGCCCATGGGAGGGAATCCTGTTGGAGAAAGTTGGTGTCCCATGTTGGAGCAGTGTAAGGAAATTCTGCAGTCTGTGGGAGAGACTCATGTCAGAGAAAGTTTGTGGAAGACTGTCTCCTGTGAGAGGGGGACCACAGTGGATCAGGGGGAGAAGTTCCAGAAGCTCCTCCCACAGAAGGTGGAAGAAGCAGCAGCACTGACTGCACCCGCTATTCCCTGCCTCTGCGGCTCTGGGAGGGAGGAGGTAGAGATATCGGGAGATATCGGGGGGAGGGGAAGGTAAGGTTTTCTCAAGATGTGGCAATGCTTCTCACTGTCCTACTCTGTTAAGTGGTGTTGTTAGTGTCTGTAATAAATGTATATTCTTTTTTTAATTCCCCTAATGAGTCTGCCTTTTGCCCATGACCATAAAGGGTGATTTGCCCCTCTCGGTCCTATCTCAGAATCCCAAGCCTGGCTTAGTTGTCCCTTCTCATCACTGGAAGAGAAGGGAAGAGTGAGTGGCTGTGTGGTGCTCAACTGCCCTCTGAGCTCAAACCATGACAGACTGTTAGCTGGGTGATCAGTTGGAGACCAACTGAGGTTTTCTACGGTGACATAAAATTAAGCAAGTTGCAAAATATATAAACAAACTGTCAAGAAGAGAAAGTAGGGGCTTGGTACCTGACCTGATCCAGCTGTGAGTTCCAGTCTGATGCATAACTTGCCAACGTGAGGATTACTGCAGGATCAGGTCTTATAAAGGAAGCACTGCCTCTTCTCTTAATGACAGCATCATTAGTAGTGCAGGTATAGAGATCTCTTAAATTAATAGTGCAACAGATTGTTCCTGCTGCACTTAACAAGCAGTTCAATGTAACAGCCACAAGCTAAAATATTCGCAAGTTTGTGAACTTCAAAGCAAACTTTGCTTCTTTATAAAGAGTCTTACAAACAACTAAGTGCACTTTCTCCAACCTCATCTTTAAAGAAATTACAAAAGAATATATACAGCAGGCCTGAGATTCCTGCCAGTCCTTCATCTCTGTTTTCTTGGCATGTTGGTAAGAAATCTGGACACTGATATTTACTGTTAATGAGTACCTTATTTTGTGGATGTTTTCTTGTTCTGTGCACTATTGCTTATCTGAACTGCTTGTGCTCTTACGGAGGGCCAAAAAAGACACATAGAAGATAAATACTGAAATAACCGGTGAAATATTTTACAACTTTGGTGGGTGTGGTTTTTTTTGTTTTTTTTTTTTTTTTTTTTTAATTTGGGAAGTATGGGTGGTCATTAATGAAGCTAAATTTCTTTATTGATTTATGTATCAATTGATTATAATTCTACAAATTATCCGCAATTTTCATTTCAAGGGCTAGACAACCTTGGGAAAAATAGGTCTCTTGTGGCTTGTGATGGATTCAATGTAGAGGCAGCAAATATTAGGGAGCTGTTGGTCAATGCAGACAAAAGGTACAGGTACTAGTTTGATTGGAAACAATGATGTGGATGAAGTGTACCTAAACACAAAGGTGAAGTGGAAAGCAAGTATGTAAAAAAGTGGCAAGGACAACAACTCCAGAATGGAACATATGCAAAAAACCCAAACCCTACCAGCAGTAGGCAGGAAGGAATAAAAGACTTTAGATAAAAACCAGAAATGCTGTACACTTACTACTGATTTCCAAGAATCACTAAGTAGACTGCTGTTGAAAGCTGGACTAAAAGCAAGGGAGGTGAAAAGTCGAAGGACTCTTTGAGGGGAGAGTAGAAGAATGTGTCTACCCTTTGAAAGAAAGGCAAAGATTTCTGCTGGTTTCATCACAGCAGAATTGAATCCTCTGTGTGCTGTGGAGAAAAAACCTCAATGTTTTTATCTTGTTGTGGTCCTAAATTTGCACATGTGATTCATATGATGTTTTACATTCTGTAAATTGAGTGTTTATACTTAGAAGAATTTTCAGGACCAAAGACCCTGCAATGTCTTTCCTCATTCCTCCACTGGTAACAGAGCATAGTCTCCTCCATACTTTGTGCTTTTGTTCCTCAAACCCCAGCTACTTCTAGCTGGGAAAATGTTCTAGCCTCTATGACTGTTGGCTCTTGTTCCCTTCTGAGGGGCTAGCAAAGCTGTTCTTAACGTCTGAGATTTTTTTCCCAGCTCATTAATAAAACTGGAATTAGCTGATTAACTCGCTGTACCAAATCCCTGAGTAGATGTGGAGTAGATGTTGTTTCACTCATGGTGGGATGCACTGAGCAAGGCTGTGAAGGATTCTGCTTTCCTTTACAAAATCTTGTGAGTCTGATTTCAACCAAAATTATGTTTTCATTTGCTTTCATTCATTACAAGTCTTGTAAGTGTAATAGATTAGCAAAGTGTCTCTGACTCCTGAGAGAAGGGGAAGGGAATTTTTTTCCTGTCTCATGTAGTGTCACTAAATTGAACAGCCCATAGTTTGAGTACAGATGTTGCAGTGAAAGCACTGTTACTTACAGGAATGCAAGAAGGAGCTGGAATACAGGTTTCCACCAGCAAGTATAAGTCCGGGTGACTGAGGAGACAGACTTACCTCTCTAGTTCTTCCTCACCCTCTCGCGATTAGAGCAGTGCTATGTGTGAGCAGGGATGAGCAGCTCTGACCAAGGAATAAATGCCATGCTGATGAGATGCCAGCATCCCATTTCAAACCAGCAGTCTTTTCCCTCCATCAGCATTACCTTTGGCATACATCTCGGGGGGGATTATAGCCAGGTGGCAGACAGGGAGATACTACATCGCAATCTCAGAATATTAGGTGTCGTGATTTTGTAAATACATTGTGTGAGCTGTTCACGGAGGTGAATGTTTGTACACTGGGTTAAAAGACTTTCAAGCACAATTGCATTGTTCTTCATAGTAGCCTATAGGAATAAGCAAGCAGGGGAGATGCATAATGCCTAGATAATAGATAAGCAATCCCTTTGCAAATATTGGGGAAGCAATTGCAACACAATGCCATACATCCGTGCCCTGGGCTGCATTTAAACAGCTATTCTGCCTGAGTCGGGAATGAAGAGGGCTAAAGGGCACTGAATAGTTAAAAAGCTCTTTCCAAGAAAGGATGAGATCAGCTGTCAGTAGGTGTCCCAGACACAGAGAATGCCCAGCTTCTTTAGCATCTGTCCTCAGACTCAAGCAAGTGCATCTTCTTCACCAGCACTGAGGATTTGTCTCCTTTCCCCTCTGTCCTCCTCTGCTCTCCAACAGGCGATTCAACATCTCAGCTCTTTGCTATGCAGGAGAGCTCAGTTTTAACCAACTTGGAAACTGCTGCCTGGAGAGAAGGAGACGTCCTGCGCCGTGATGACGGCATGCATGATTTCTTGAGGATGCTGATCACATTTCCTCTTCATAACTGCCTGGTGCCAAAGGGCATGCAGAAAACCCTGGTAGAAACCATCCGCTTGGTGTGCGAGGCTGCCACAGCAGCCTGCTGCAGCAGGACTTGCTAATCAGGACTTGAAACTCGCCTGGGCTTTGCTCTCAGTTCCACATTTTTGCTGCAGCAGTTGTGTTAAGGCCCAGTATCACTTCACAGGATGGGGTCCTCTCTGAATTCAGAGGGATCAGAAGCCCGTTAGGTAGCGTGGTATTTGTTTTTGGTCTGTACGTCCTGCTCAAACAGTTAACATTTTGTTAGGTGGTAGAAACTTTAGTGAACTTGAAAGCTAAAGCATGGACAAATGGAGTGGGCTGACTCTGACTCAGCAGCTGTTTTTCATGGATAGGTAAAGCAAAGTCATTGTGGGAAGGGTATTCTTTTGCATAATCTACTATAGAAGTTCCATATGTTTTTTCTTTGCAATGTTGCTTTGCAGATGTTATTTCTTCTTGCATTTTTTTTCTATGCCTACACAAACAAAGATTTTTTTTTCCCCACGTTGCCTTAAGTATTTTAATGATGTTGTATATGTTCAGCAAGTGCTTCTTTATTCTTTATGGGACTGTTTTCATGCATCCCAGGATAGGTTTGGATGCACACAGGATCATGTTTCTGAGTAACTGTGCTGGTGGAGCTGTCACTGCCTTATAGTTGCCTAGTCCTCCAGAATGAGAAGTATAGAAGGAATATCCTCAGACCTGGATCTTTGTATCCTTAAATATGACAGGCTTAATGCTGTCAGGATTAAATACATGCTTTTTTCACTGGTCCCAATAGTAATGGATACTTCTGACTTAATTCACCCACGAGAAGCACATGTATCCTACCAGTATTTTTTGTTGTTCCTTTTCCAAATGAGCAACAAATACATCTCAAGAATTGTGATGGTGTACCTTACTGCACTAAGCACAGACAAGAATACTTTTTCACAGGAACTAATCCAGCACAGATGTTGTCAACTAGCTATTATGCAGCATCTAGTTAAGGTATCAGTGACTATATGTGATCCTGCATCTCCCAGGGGGTTGTCTCTTATCCAGTAGGAGCTCCCCCATAAGATAACCATTGTCACTCACTAAAAAAGTGTGTCTTCTATTACTGGAGACACTATGAAATATCTGTGTCAATGAGAATAAGAAATCTCACAGTTTCTGCTCCAAAACTATCCCTGATTCTCTATTATGATTTGGTCTTATGCTCCATCTAACTTTAGATGGCTTTACTTTGAATATCAAGTCTGTGTTTGATGCCAGTTTTGGCAGAGCAGTTCTGCAGTCGTTGTTTATGTAGAATGGGTGCTGAGCTCTAGGATCTGAGTGACATTCACAGGACGTAAACCAGAACTAACTGGGTCAGACCCGTGTCCAGCTGCTCAAGTGTTCTGTCTCCAAAAGCAGATACAGGAGATGTTATTTAGGGAGACCATACTAGCCTGGCCGCTTTCTGCAGTCTCTTCCCCTTGACTTCCCTAGCACTCAGAGGAGCTGTATTAGGGGTGTTAGAGTGTAGACCTGCATAGCCCTTTCAGTATTTGCTTATGGACTCTTGGTCCATCAAGCTATCTTTTTTTTTTTTTTTATGACCCTACAGACGCAGTCTCCTTCTACAGCCTTCTGCATCAGCAAGTTCCAGAAGTTCACTAGGTGCTGTATAAAGAACTACTTTTACCTCTTTTAAATTTATCTCTTACTCATTTCATCAAGTGACCCCTAGTTCTAGTATTGCAAAAGTTGTTGAAGAGTTCTACTTTCAGTTTTTCTAATACCTTCATGATTCTATAAACCTTACTTATATTCCGTCTCTCAGCTACCTCCTCTCCAAATTGGAGCACTAATCTTTTTTAGTCGCTCGTTTCTTCTTAGAGCAACTGCTCTACCCCTTTGACTGTTTTAGTTGCCCTTCTCTGTACATGCAGTAACTCCACTACATCCATCTTGAGATGCTGGGACCAACACTGTGAAGAGTACTCAAGATTTGAGAGAGATACCACAGACAGTTTGTCTAAGAAGAGTCTTTAGTCACTTGCCCCATAAACCCACTGTAACTCTGATCCTGAGCTGTTGTCCATTTTTAAGCCATGCTGCTTCCCTCCGAGTTACGGAGTTGGATGGATGTTATGCTAGGGTGCAGGAGGGGGATCGTGTGTGCCATCTCTTTCTGCTTTCCAATCTAAATTGCCAGTCTTCCAGGACACAGTGTTAACTCATACAAAAACAAAAAAGTACTGGCAAACCAGAAGTGGAATACATACTGACAAACCATCTCAAAAACCTACACTAACTATGAGTAACTAACTATTCTATCCTCTTTAGTCAGTATATGGCTAACTTTGCACATGTGCGTCTGTAATGATACCTGTTTTTATAGATCATATTTGTTCAAGTACATTATTACCGTGAGAAAGATGTAGTTTTCCAATAAAGCTACCTCGTGTTGTCATATCAAGTCAGTATCTACACATTCATTGCAGATGGTGTATTACAGAAATAAACCTTCTCATGTTTATTCTTTAACAAATATTGAACCACTGCCGTTAAACCAAAGTTCAGATCCATACATCTGATGAACTGAAGGAAACTGTTAGAACATAGTTGCCATTAACACAGTCTGTCTTAGCAATTTTTTGTATTGATGGATTTACCATGTTGTGGTTAAACAGTTTTTCATCCTGGAATATTTCTAAAACCTCTTTCTCATAGAAATCAGAAAAACTGAAGTTCATCTTGTACTTCACTACTTTGGACAGCTCTATCTGGAGAAAAATAAATAGAGCAGATATAAATTAAAAGGGGACAAAACAATCTGAGCTGGAAAGAGAAGAGTGAAAGTTTATTTTATTTCATTGGTTGTGTAGGAGTCTTGTTAACCAGTATGTAATGCATAGTCATGTAATAAAACATGCTAGACATTAAAAGGCAAAAACCCAGTTCACAGATGTTGTAACGTTATGAGATAATTTTAGGGAGTGAATGGGGTGAAAAGGCTGGATTTGTTAGAGAGGAAAATACCTATGGAGGCCTTTTCTGTGAGCAATACCATGACTTCATTACCATGTCAATTCTGGGAAAAGGCTCTGATTTAACACAGCAGTTGGCTGGATCCATATGGAGCTGATGAACCTCTGAATGAATAGTGAATGGAAAAACTGCTGGAATCTGCCTTCAGCTTTGTTCCCAGGATGACCAATGTAAAAGGCCTAAGAGCAATACTGCACAGATGGTGTAAAGAGGTAAGAAATCTGCAGGGTTTAGTTTACTTTTTCTTATCCTACACTGTTTGGGGTTTTATTTTTTTAACCATATTTCAGTTTCTTCAACTCTATTTGCTTAAATGTCTTTACTCCCAAAAAAACGTAAAAAAAGGAAAAGCTTTTGGGAAATGAAATTAATTCAAAAAACATATGTAGCAGTAAACATTTACATAAAAATACAATTTAAAATGTTGAATTTTGTATGGCATAGAAGTAATTGAAAGCATAATTATGAAATCCTGAAAAAAAAAAAAAGCTAGTTAAAAGTTTAACAAAGAACTTTGGAATTACTTCTTCAATTCACCCTATGTTGTGGGAATATGCAGATGTTCACATTTACACAGTCATGTATGTCCACTAGGGTTACATGCTTTTATAGTCTGAAGCATCATCACAAGTGCCAATACAGTAAATCAAAAGACTCTCTGGCATTATCTAGTTTCCTTTCTGGCTTTAAAAGTTAGAACAGATGTCACAAGAGAGGACAAAATGGATTTTACCCACCGAGAGGAGCTTTTCTTGCCATCATTAATAGGAGGCTCCTTGAAATGCTAATGTACACAGTTTGTGTTGCCGGGTTTGCATAGAGATGGTGGGAAACAGCTCTGATCCCAACAAAACCTTTTGTTATTAATCAAGAAAATCTGCTCTTCTGAAACAGCAAAGCACTGAAATGGTGTGGCTACTTGCAATGCAGAGATCTCTATAGCAATCTCCAATGAACAAAAATGTAATAAAAACTGTTCAGCAGCTCTATGAGATACGGCACATCTAGCAATTTATTTGCAGTGATTTTGTATACACCTTCTACTTTCCTTTGCCATTTCAGCATGGGTATTTACAGTGGAAAGATTACACTATTTCTGTATTTTTTTCCTAATCTCTACTCTTTAAAATCATGTTTCATTTCATAGCAAATCTAAAAAGCAAGCTTGGGGCAGAAAGGACTTTGAAAAGCAATCTTTTCTTCTTGAAAAGATCTATCACGGAGTATGAGTTTCTGTTTGATTTGATGTTAATACCATGTAAGATATTTTTGCTTCATTAGAATATAGGATTATGAGATCTTGTGAGCCCTTTGTGAGTACAAACATACTCTACAATATTAGGACTCCTATGCTCCTCCTGTTGTAAATGGAACTTAATTTTTAGTAGTCTTTAAGAGAATAGGTTCAGACCCTGATGTTGCTTTGTCACATATGACCTCTTATTTTTAAGGAATACCAATGCAATTAAATCACAAAGTACTAACTGCTGTCAGACATTCATTGCCTTGTATAGGATGCCTCAGCAGAAGCCTTCTTTCCCAAAAGTATTTGGAGTATGAATTAAAGCCAAAAATTGAAGGAAAGCCCGAATTAAAATTCTTTGCCTGGTATTACTCATCACTGAAATCTCTGGCCCAGTCTCTGATCAGATTTACATTTAATTCCCTATCAATTTATTGTACACCAGTTCCACAACACATTAATGTGTCCTTTCACAGATTCATTGTGCTGAGACTTCAATATATAGGCACAAGAGAAAGAATTAGGGATGAAGCATTTGCTCAGAGTTTAAGCCTCTTTTAATTTCCTTGTCTCTGTGGATCTAAAGGAGATACTTAACATTTTGCATTGCTATAGATGTTGCACTTTAATTTCTATTGTGTTTTTTTTTTTACTGATGGTGATAACCAGATAGTAAAAATAAATAAAAATAACTTATAATTCATGCAAGATGTCTGTGAGGGCCATCGTATAGTTATGGGATAATACAGTATACATGGTAAATTTTAAAAGGGAAAAGTTTATTTGTTCATATCGTTGTCTGATACAAATTTGCTAAATCCAACAGGAAAGAAAGGAGCAGGATAAGAGGGAGATGGGGATCTTGTGTGGAAAAAAAAAAAAAGTGAAACATCACTGATTCCATCACTGCGGAGCTGTTTCAGTAGTAGGAAATACTGTAACAGGCAAGCAGGGGAAAACAAAGCTTTAAGAACAACTTGGAAGTCAGAAGTACCTTTGGCCTTGTAAGAGGTCTATAGATGAAATGACCAAGGCTATCTCTAGACACTTCCTATAAAAGGATTTTATGTTCCCTAAGTTTCAATGTGTAGAATTTTTCCCAGTCTCCATTTTCTTTTAAAATTTACAGTTAAAATTCTGATTTAATGAAAGCTGCATTTCAAAGGGGTCCAAAGTGCCTGTACCCCCTGTACCAAAGGGTCTCCACCACCTCTGCTGATGAACACAAGACCTCGGCTGTTCCTGTGAGCATGGCCAGATTAACTCGTATGAGGCTGCACTTAAAATCCCAGTTTGCAAGGAGGGGGTACTGTTCATCCAAAATAACAAGCAACAACAAAAAATCCTACTGAGCGTGCTTAGTGGGACCTGCTAAGGCTTTTGTCAGGGACTAATGACTTTGACCTCACTGTCCGTAGAGGTAAGGATGAAGACTGTTCTTGGAAAAAATCTTGATTAGGAGGGCTGAACTATCCTGTGTCGACAAAATACCCTACAAAACCCTTGTCTTAGTAGCACTGACAAAGCCATTGAGCAGAAAAATATTTAAAGTATATTGTCCTATGTAAGACTTTTGTTTACCTGTTAAGTTTCAGTGATTTAACAAAAGGAGTTTTTTTCAGAAGTACTCTACTTAAAATTACTTCAAAACTTTGCAGAAGTTCAAATGTATAGGTTTCAACCAGGCTGGAAATCTACAGTTTAGCTTGTGTTGCTAAATTATGAGCTAAGCTGATATATGGTGGTCTGAAATATATCCATGAAAGAGTTCTCAGATAAACTGTTTTTTTTTAAACCAGTGTAAATTCTTTGTACGAACACTCAACCTGAAGATTTTCACCAAGTATTAAATGTTAACTGACTACTTCCCTGTACAATCCTTGCCAAATTTTGTTCTCACTTCCTCTGGTCCTGAGTAACTTCACTGCATTTGAAGTGGTTATTCTAAATTTGTCCCAGTATAGCAGACCAAAATTTAGCTTTAAGAGTCTCTCAGAGGAGCATTGTCTTCTGTCAGTGTGTTTATAAATTTTTTGGCTCAGTATTTGGTCTAGGTGAGCTGTCCAATTCAGGTGTGAACCCTTTCCCTACACTGCCTTGTAGGGAAATCTCCTTGTCTCATTTTTTATATACCTGAAAAATGGGTGTGAATTGATATAAAGGCATATTTCTTTACTTGTTTCTTTGGTAGCATTTTACGGCCAGCTTAAATAGGCAAGGTGCAAGAAATCTAGTCCCATTTCCCACTTGGGAATCACTGTTCCTGGCAGTAAGTGTTTATAAGATCAAATTCCTTTTTGTGGAGTAAAAAAAATACTTTTAAAAGTCAGGCTGTATATGTAAATTATTTAGGGATAGATCTTCACTGACGTTTCTAAAATGAAGCAAGTATTTATGACATGAAGGCCTTCAGACTTTAGAGAACCGTATATGGGCAAGCGGCAAAGAAGGTCAATCTTTTTGTGTGTTTAAATCAGTCTCCAAATTACTTCGAGTCTTGTATCATTTCTGCTTTCCCTGTGTCTTTTTCTTTAAACTTCCATAGTCAGGTAGCACCCTGCAAGCTGTGTTGAATCCGACACATAAGATAGCCTTATAAACCCTGCGGACATTAAACTACTGGAAAACAGATTGGGTTGGTAAAAATAAGTGTGCATGTTCTCAAAGAACCTGAGAAAATCACACCTTCACTTTGTTAAAAAAATCTGTTTGTGCCACTCCAGTAATCACTTCATAACTGGTGGGAGAGCAGAACATATGTCTCTAGAAGTGGTAGAATATAAAAGCCTCTACCTCTAATCCTATTTTCCTTAAGAGAGGAAAAAAAAAAAAAAAGCAACAAAAAACCCCAACCTTTTCAGTATGTCATCTGTAAAATCGGTGCCAAGGGTTTTCTGCTTAAAAATCACAAATTAAATGTAAATTGCTCATGAAAGCAAAATGAAACAGAGTTGTGTTTTGTTGTTTTTTTTTTTTTTTTTTTTTTTTTTTTTTAACGAGGTGTGTAATGTAGTAGGATCATGCACTAAAATGCATGCTTGAAGCAGGAACTGAGGATATAAAGAGGAGCCCAATCCTGGCCTCCTCACTCAGCTGAAATCTTCACATGCAGACAACTTTTACAAAATGCCTTAGCATTACTGCAGTGATGTGCAGAATAACCCCTAGTCTGAAAATGGGGAACCCACTGAAATTTGGGGACCAAGGCTCGTCCATTGTACAGGACATGTCCACCTATTGCGAAGGTTCTTCTCTGTTCAGTTCTAGTGAGGCACCCTTGTTAGAGCTGTTACCCTTTTGGAAGAAACCTAGTTTAAAAACATTACCATGGAAGGATAAATACAAATTATATTTTAGTAGAGCTGGTTTTACTCTGCTACTTAAATGTAGAAGGCTGCAGCAGCTGTCACAATACCAAAACTGCTATTCCAGAAGCATTTCAGTACCTTACCTACCAGTTGGTACCTATGCCATCCTGCTCCCTGCTTAGAAGGGCAAGATATCATCAGGAATTTGTGACCTGGGAGGGATAATTTATTTTGTTTATATTATGTGGACATTATGTATTATGTGGATATTAATTTCCATTATTCTTTTGTAATTTTTCTATGAATGTTTTTAATTCAATTCCTTGTTATCAGTTTGTTACCGTGAGTTTCTTCTGCCTTCTGCCCTTTTCTTCTTTTTTAGGAAGAAACTTGGTGTGCTCCAAATAGCTGCTGATTTGAATAGGAATTTGACTGCGTCAGGGCAGCAAGAGTAGGGTTATAAATGCTAAGGCATTTTGTTGCAATTTCTACGAAACTGCTTGGTTAATCCTTTTGCTGTTTTATTAGCAAGCAGAGTCCAGAAGAAGTAAAGCAGTGTCAACAAGGGTGTTGTGAATGGCTTTTGTAGCCCTGCTACAGCTAACGAATCCTATGTGCCTGCTGTTCCCAAAGTATTTCTTGGTTAGTTGTTTATGAGGGCTGAAATCACCTCTTCTCAAATTTACCTTTCGGACTCTGCACCAGAGTGGTAAATATTAGGTAATGGGATATTTACAGAGGGGTCGTTTCCATAGAGAACGGATGGGACCTGAACATTGATCTGCTAGAGAGGGGATGGAAAAAGAAAGGCTTCTTTTTTTTTCAAGGGGTTGGGTGGTTAAATGGTCAGTAGCATGAATACTCTAATGTGTGGCAAGGCTGCTGCTTGAAATAAATGCTGAGAAGAAATCTCAGTCTAATGCTACAAGAATAAAGAGGAGATGATGGCAATGTAAAATGTAATCAGTGAGACAAATGTTTCCCCTTTTAACCCTGTTGAAATCAGCATGGTGACAGGTTGTGCCTGGGAGACTTTGGTCCAGCATTGTCCACATTAACTGTGAAAATACAGACTAACTGCTGACATTAGACACAGGGGTATCGACATTAGACACAGGGGCATCAGGAAGGTTGTTTTTGTCAGGATTCAGTTGCTCTTTCATCTTCCTTACAAACTCCTTCCATCTTCTCCCATCTTGCTAACCAGTGAGGTCATATCATGAGACATCCCACCAGGCCTGTGCTAAGCCCCAGGGCTGTTCCGTGGGTGATCAGCAGTTTCCCTGCATCACCCGCCGTTTGTTCCCAGCCATGACCTCATCCTTCTGCTGGTTTCACACAGGTTAACGCTGGGCTGTACATCTCCCCCAACAGGCAGCACCTCCAGCAGTACCTTGCCCTTGGCACTGTGTGACTTTGGGTGTGACTCAGATAAATGCCACTGAAGGAGGGACTTGCACCATAAGCCACACCACCCGCTTTTTAGCTTCTTTCCAGCTCCAGACCTCACTTCCCTGGTACAGGCCACAGATTCAAAAAATACTTACCTTTAAAATCACGCTCTGCTAAATAAATCTCTTTCAATTGATACAGGACACATAGTTCTTCAGTAAATTCTATTGTATAGTGAGTGTTAATGGCTGTATATTATGTGGAAATGAAAACATGCGCATTACCGTGTGTTCATCATTTCTAGGGAGTTATTTATTCAGGTAAATAAGATTTTGCTAAACAGTACTCAGCTATGCTTAACCTTTATTAATAAAAGTAATACTTGTTGTGGTATGATTTCTTAGAATCAAGCCAAAATAGCAGAAAAACTAGTAGGTAGAATAGATGTCACAAAGATTATAGCATTTACATTCTGGTGATGATGATATATTCTAGATGCCAAATCAGATTGTAATGTAAACTTCTAAATTAAGAAAATATTACACCTAGTTCTATTTGCCATCATTTTAAAGCAGGTCTAGATGAAAAATACTAGGGTTTTGTTGTTTTTTTTTTTTTTTTTTCTTTAGAATGGCTATTATACTGGCTTGTACTCTGATCTTTTCTGCTTCTTTCACTTCACTTTGTCTTTGTTCTTACTCAGAAAACATGTCACCAATTTCTCCACACCTTGCACATGAAGAGCACTGATCCCACATTTATTCAGAGCACCACACAGCCCTTCTTACACCTTTCCCTCCTTTTCAGGCAGATTTTACTTAGGATTTCATTTCTGTTTAACTTCAATGGTTTACTGTACCCTGGAAACCTTCATTAAATACTAGTGAATAACTTAAGAAAAAAAAAAAAAGTAAAGCAGAGTTGTTTGCCTTGCTGTGTCTTTAAATCTGACCTTTATTGTTTAAGTTGCATTTGAAAAAAAAAGTGTCAAGTTGTTGAAAGATGAGTGCACTCCATTATGCTGCGCTCAAGGCACTGAGAAAATCCCATTGAGGCAGTAACACCAGCCAGTGTTTACAGTGCTATATTTTAAATGCATATTGGAAAAACAATGATAACCAAATGAATTTCCTGCGTTTAACATCGCTATAGTTAAGAAAGCATAATTACATCAAATGCCAGGATTTCTTTTCAACAGCAACCTAGTTGGCCAGTGGTTGCAATGAATCATGTTGTGGCTTGAGAATGGAAATTTGCTCTGGGTGTGCGCTGGTGCTGCCGGGTCCCTCCGGGCATGTGGGTCTAAGCACGGGCCTGTGTGGAAGAGGGGCTTTGGGGGAACGTGGCTACCTACTCTTGCCTCACCTCTTCTGCGTTTCCTTTGACTCATGCTGTTGTTTTGAGGTAGATTTCCTCTCTGCTCCGCAATTAGTATATATTCGGAAATTCAAATGTATATATGTTCATTTTTCTTTGCTTCAGGCCTCTTGGCGAAGGGAGAGATTGTTTCAAGCCCAGCACCGCAGTTGCATACTGGGCTTGCAGTCAAAGCAAGTCAGGCCTGCAACAGTGGCGGTGGTACTGGAAAAAGAGGTTATTTTGCTAGGGTAAAGGGAAAAATAGAAACAAGAGGATCTCAAATAATGAAAGAATGCTTAGTGTGCATGAAAACCTGGCACTTTTCTAAAAGACATACTGAGTCAACTGGAAACCAAGTTACTATAGTCTAGAGCTGTTTGAATGACATTTGTGAATAGTTTTTTCCCATTAATTGTTGAATAAATGACTCAGAAACACATTTGCCCCTCTTTGACGAGCTTTATGTATGGTTGAATACTCTTCTCCAAATAAATTATTCATAAATTTTGAGCAATCTGTGAATAATTTATTCAAAATATTTCTTTCATTATTCAGTCCTCCATCCGGTGGACTGTGGATGAAACTCTGACTATGTTAAAGTTAGTGAAAACATTCTGAATGATTCGACCGATGCCAGGACTTCACCCAATTAAAAGTCTTTGGAGAACTAAGTGTTGCTTGTACTTATGGAACTTTGGTTTAAATATTAGTGGTAAACGTGTCTGTGAATTTGTTGATGTGTAGAAGAAAAATGAGCAGGAATTACTTCAGCTTTTATTGAGCTAATTCATTTAAGCTATAATTTGAATCTGGACATGTGAATGCACAGTTAAATTGCTTTTTTAGTTTTCCACAACATGATATTTCCTGTCATCTGAAGTCCCAGTTTATGATGAGTAAAACCCTATGACAATTGTTGAAAGGGCTCAGGTCCTGGCTAGTTTCCAGTTTTTAGTATTATTAAAGGTTTTCAGGATTACAACAGGTTTTGCCTTTTTTTTTTTTTTTTAGATGGCAGCAGTCTCTGAAAGTGTTCAGAGTTTGGGGTGTTTTTAACTGTTCTCTTCACTGACCGGATAAAAATGGTTCGGATGTTTCCAAAATTCTGGCAAAAAGTGTAATTTTTAAAAATGAGAGTTTATTTGCATTTTACAACCAGTCCTGGTAATTATAATGCACCAGCCTGAATTCTCCCTGGAAATATGACGTGAGTCTTCACTTCCTGTCTTAAATTTGTATTGTGTAACTCCATGCAATTAAGGCATGACTGGCATTATGCCATTGTTCGTGGGTGAAATTATTCCTATGTAAATACTTCATTTTTTACAGTTAATTGGCAAATGGTATAGAGTGCTTTGGGATCCATCTGGAAAAAAGTTACTGCATATGCGTATGGTCATTATTACTGTGTTATCTCATTCCTTTAAGATACACAACTGCTTTATTATTTGCTGAGCTCAGGGAGAGTACTTGGTACTGTACAGATATATAAGGAGAAAATGCAACTGCCCCATGGAGCCTACAGTAGACTTGGCTGAGTGAGACAATAGGTACTGAAATGTGGGAAACACATGGGTTGAATATTCACATTTCTTATTAATGGAGATTTAAAAATCTCTCTATGGCATTATGATTAAGATGCTTTGTGGGAGAAATGCACTGCAAGTGAATGACAAATGAGGAGAAAAGTAACTTGGTGAACAACAAAAGAGAGAGCAAAGCATAAAAGAGGAGGGCAGAAAGATGAGAATAGGAGGAGGATTCATGTGGGGCATTTTAGAGATAGCTTGGAAGGAGGGAGGAGAGGTTGGGAAACTTGTGCTGTTTGACAGATATGATAGAGAGAGGGAGGGGAGTAGTAAAAGAAGATAAGCAGGAACAGAACAAAGCAGAACAGTGATTTTAGCACTGTGATCTGTATTGGGAAATGTGGGTTGTGTAACTGGGGAAAACAATGACTACTGATGTCTGGGGATGGAGAAAAGATGGAGAGGTGAAACAAGCTGGTGAAGAATAAAACTACATATAGTGTAGTTTCAAGAGACTGTGTAATACAGGAGATTGGATATCTTTTTTGAGAAAAGAGAACTGTTTGAGATAAAGGAAATTCAGAGGTTAATGATATGATCTTGTAGGAACAGATGATATGAAATTTCTCTGAAAGGGGAAGAACTGAGGTAAAAAGCAGGGTTTGGATTTGGGAAACTGAAAGTGTGGCAACCATTTCAGGAGCTGCCAATTCATTAATTAACTAATTTATTAATTGGCTTTAAACTCAGTCAGACCTTTCTCTAAAGCTGGAATAGTCAGCTAGGCCTTCTCCTCAGAAATAGGAAAAATCTACTGAAAATTTTTTGTTTAAATTTTTTGATGGAAAATAATTTTTCTCCTCTGTTGCTCAAAGATGTTGCTAAAATTGAAGGCTTTGATCGAGAAGACATTGAGAATTCTGTGTCTTTGCAAGTACATGTGGTAAGAAGGCACCTTAAAAGTAAGATACCAAACCAGAGCTTGATAGAACTGAGGATTGATCCTGGTTTTCCTTAGGTGTCTGCTGGGGTTTTGGACAAGTCACCATTTCTGTGTCTCATTTCTTCATACTCAGTGGACATAATAGTTTATTTCTGACTTCATTTATCTGTTTAATGTGTTCAGAATATGAGCTGTGCAAGATTTTTGTCGTGTTTTTAGCTTACCTCATCAAGAGATTGGCAGCTCCAGACTTGATTTAGATCTGAAGTGATTGAAGTGATGGTCTTGAGGTGTCTTTCTACCCTTATTGGCAAGACATGGATCAAAGGGAGACTGTATTCCAACTGGATACCTCACAGAGATGCCTACACTGTATAGGGTTAGTTCAGATATTAATGTGATTATGCAAAGCATAAATGGGATTACAGCCTTGGAGCATTTAAATTCCACAACCCTAATTTAACTTCTCTTCATTGCCTGCATGTGGAGTTCTGAAAGCTCTGGATTATGGATGATGCTATTCTCTTGAACTTGGATGCTACGCTATCTCAGTTAGCCATATAGAGGTTGAATATGGTCCCACATCAAAACAAAAATGATGCTGATATAGTATGGTAATCCGAAGATTCAAAATTAAAAAGACAGGCTATTGAAATACTTATCAGATGTTGTGCCTGAAATACCTCCACTTTTCTCTAGAGAGAAAAAGGAGTGGCTGTGGCAGTTGCATGGTATCAATTGTCAAACAACATTTTAGCAGAAACTGCTGTATTAAGTCTTTTTCTGATGTGAAGGCCCACACATAAGACTTTTTGTAAATACAGAAAACAACGTTAATCTTAGCAGTCAACTGTATCTTGTGTAAGTAGGCTGTATAGATTGATATGGAAGGCTTGAACAAATGAGAACTGTTTAAAGTATGTGGTTAAATTCACTTAATATTACCTTGATTAATGGTAGGTTTTTTATGTGTCAGATCATTTTGCACTAATTCAGTACAACAGTGTCTGCCTAATAACAATCGATAGTAAACGATTTCCTGCTTAAATATCAATTGAAAATCAGTGATTTCCTGCTTCCAACTGCACTTAGTGTCAATCGTTGTACATGGCGCCACTCAACACAAGTGATTTGTCTGTTAACCACTTATATACATATTTAAGTCTGGTTTCGCCAGGCTAGATTTGTTACATTACCTCTGTTGAATTGTACATGACTACTTTCAGTGCAACAGTCTCAGACCAAATGAAGATGCTATTCAGCTAGAGTGAGCATCTCCTGATCTGGCCCGTGACTTACTGGATCAATGATTAGAACAATCCTGAAAGGGTTTTTTTTTTACTCCTTAGTAGATGAATTGAGCATATGAAACTCAAATCTACTTTAATGATTTCATTCTGTGCTTGAGCTGGAAAAGCTGACTGTGTCAAAAATGTGACAGAGATGCTGGTGAAAGAAAGGCTTGGAAGTATTTTTCATGACTGCTTTTTATATGATGCTGTGTTATTTTGCTTCCAGTCCATTTCTTTTTGTGAGAGAGGAACCAAAATGGCTGACAAAATCATAGGCACAAGGCATACATGAGGTGGCATTCTGAGCTGGAAAACCATCTTGCAATGCTGCATAGTACATCATCCCTCTTTCCATATGTCTTTGCTTACTAGTGAGGATGAGTAGGTGTTGAAGTAGGAGGCACTACCTGAATCATTTGAGGGTGAAATAAATTGCTTGGGTAGGCAATCACCCATCATCCTATCTTCAGGTAGACAGGTACCCTACTTTCAAAGTACTCAGGTGGCTGTGTGTTGAGAAATGTATTTCTTTTGTCTTCCTTTGTTTTCAATTTCAGAACTCCCTCTCCTAGATAATTACACTCCTTCAAGGAGATCTCTTTGTTAGTCTCAAGCGAGACAGATGCTTTGGCTTGAGCTGGTAATAATGCTGTTTGGGGGCTGACAAGCTGGGTGAATTTGCAGTGTGGTTGTATACATCCTCTTCAGTCACCAGTGCTGTGTGTTTAACTTCTCAGTATGTTCCATCTGTGGTAGCTAACGTGGGTATGGAATTTATGACTGCAAAGACTATAACGTACCACAATACAGGAGTGCCTCTTGAGCTGAAATGATGCTTTTTATCAGAACATTAAATGTTGTAGTTGATTGACAGATGGCTTTTTCTATTTTCTGGAATGAATGTACTCTAACTTAATTGTAACAAGGATATCTCATCTTGTATAACACCTTTCGTGCTAACGGGTATTACAGAATTTTAAAATCCATGTGCAAGGAACACTTCATGCACCATGGAAATGCAACTACCTTGGGTAAAATGCAGAGAATTTAGGTAAAGAGAATGTAATTACCCATGCTGGAATTTGGCCAGCACACTGAGATTAAAACCTCTAATCTCACAAAGAGTACCATGGGATCTCTAATGACCACAAATGGTCAGATCACAATTTTATGTCTCTGCCTATAATGCTTTACTACAACAAGAGTATTTGCGATTGTATAGTGCATTCATTATAATTATGCAGCTAATTTTATTCTCATTGTAATTTCCAACAATAAAGTTACAAAAGTGCTACTAAAATGTATGAACAAAATGGTATGACATGATATTATGTTCAATACATTTTGGGGGCATATTCTGCTCTCATTTATATTGGTATCTTTCTTTGAAGGCAATGGAATTCCTCCAGATTTGTGCTGGAATAACTGACAACAGAAGTTGTCTTTCCAAGGAGCATTTTTTTATGCACATATATTGTAGATATATTTGAAAAGTTAAATATTTATGTTTTGTCCAAATATGGAAGAGTCTTTCTTCTTTTATTTTTAAAACCATAAAATTGTTAACAGACCCATGAAAAAAGAATATTACGGCTCTATGTCTGTTGGTTAACCTTCACCACAAAAATTGATCTGTGGGAATTTCTCACAGTGTAACATACTGTATCCAATTCCATAGTTATTACTGTAAACCTATTAGTGCCACCTGGGTTTGCATATCCGCAATGCTGTCCAAGTGAAGACAGATTAGCTCTATCACATGTTATGCCAGAGGGACAGCCTCACGAGGAGTCTGCCCTCGGGGAGAAAAAAAAAGGGCTCAGACCTTTAATGAGAATACAGTGCTTTATAATAGCATTTGGTGGCCTAGAGATTTTCTGTCAAGTCATTTCAAATTAAATTGGCAGCCTTGCAATGTTCAGCCCATATGAGTTTTTGTGTGGTGTATATTGTTAATGTTAAACCAATTCTCACATAAGATCAACAGAACGTACAGAGGCAATGTTTGCACTGGTCCCTCTTTTTAAAGTCTGGGCCTTTATATGCTACTGAAAAGTGCTTTTTCCAGAGAAAAATTTAACTTTGGGCTGGATTATTCATGTGTAAATTTGGGCAATTTATTTGCAAAATTATTTGTAAATAATTACACTTTTCTATATAGTGTAATAATGAAATTAGTACCAGTCTAGGAGTGAACTGAATGACTTTGTTACCAATTAGTGTGACTCCACTCCCACTCCCTCAGGCTGACTCCCACTGAAAGGGTGCAGAATTTGCCCCTGAGAACTCCATTTATTTCTGAAACTTCCAGGACTTTCCTTTTTTAAAATGTAACATTTATGTGATATTTTAGTCTTTCTAGTGTCTGAAAATTTAAAAAGCAGATGATACTTGAAGATAAATTGCTATCATCACACAGGAAGTTTTTTCCTTAAGATTTTCCCACATTTTTCATTCAGGGCTCAGCCTGAAAAACAGCCATTGGTATCTTCTTTCTGTGAGTATTGATGGAATATTTTGGGGGAGACTGGGGCCCACCTCCTCAAAAGTAGGTAAGTACCATGGTCACTGGCATTCAAGAAGAACTGGGTAGCTGGATAGCTATGAGGATCCCAGTTTCCATTTCCAGTTATGCGAAGTCCTAATAATACCTGCAGGGTTTTGAAAGTTCATAAGCTCTGTTACATTTAATGATAAAGGAAGTAGTTTTGCAATTTCTAAATGTAGAGCATTAACTGTAACTAGTGAAAGATGATATTAGATGAGAGTTTGCTTTCTAGCCGAGTTTTTTGTAGAGGGGAAAATATAACACACTGAAGTGGGTGAAGAAAGCGGCTATTTCTGTGTTTTGGAGCTACAGGTTATCTTAGTCCTTTATTGTACCGATGTTAGATGAGTAAGATTACTCATGTAATTATAAAAGCAGTTTTTGCTTTTATTAGGGAGCATGTATCTTCCACATTTTTCCTGGAAGGCTACTAAGATCTTCCATTTCATATTCCTTATATGCACATTCGTAAATCAGATGTGAGTGATTACTTTTGTTAGAATTATCTAAGTAAAACTGAAGCACCACAGTCATGAAACAAGTTTGTATTTCCCTTTTTATTTAATATAATCCTTGGTTTGGGATACAGTCCAATACTGTGATTTCATAATATCTCCTACCCTCTGTATTCTGTTTTGTAATTGAAGGAAAAGTGATGACAGAAAATCTTCCTAATGTGATCACATTCTTACATGTAACTGTAAAAAGAAAAATCCAAATCTTGCTTCTTTGAATTGGAGAAGTAAGTCCACTGCATTTGGTAAGAGATTTACACTGCCAAAGCAAGCATAATTTGATCCTGTGTGGTGGAAGCTAATTTTTTTCCTACCTGCTAAATGTGTAGTCTTACTTCAGTGCACGTACCTTGGGCAGGATTTAGCTCAATTTTCTTAATTTGCAACACTGGACCAAATTAATCTGTGCTGCAATTCCATTGACCTCTTTGGAGTTAATAATTGGATTTGACCTAATACACTTTTCAGTGAGTGCTATCTTGCTTTTCAGGAAGGTTAACGCAACAACCATTTTCTATTTCTGCACTCAAACATGAGCCTCCATTCTTTTTTTTTTTTTTTTTTTTTTTCTTTTAATTCCTGCTAGAGAAAGGAGAGAAGACAAAGTGCTGCTGGAAATAGTGCTAAGTAACTAAAGGGTATCCACAATTGCCTTGAAACCTCACTTCATTTGTTCATGTTGAAATCAATAGTAAAATTCCTAGGGATATTAGGATGACAGGGATTTTCCAACTGTTGCGCCTGGTTATTTTTATGGTCAACTGTCCTTCCATAAAAGTGGGGTTCAGATTGTGTAAAGGTGACCCTGAGGGGTCCTGTTTCTTTCCATTGATAGTAGAGGAATATTAGGTGATTTACTCCAAGATAGCTACAAATTTGAGAAAAAAAAGCCCAAGTTAAACGTTAAAGTACCGTGCCACTATCTCTAGTGGTGCCCTTGAAGTTCAAAAGCTGAGTTAAATACTTCAGTGTGTCTTGAACAAGCTGTGTCTGACATGGGAAGGTGGATAAGGCCGGCATCTCTTTGAGGCTACGTGAACTGTCTTAAGCTGAATATTTTGGCCTGAACCCATCTATCACCATTTCATATGGTGAATCTTGGTGACAGAACAAGAGGATGCATGACGAGAACTTTCTCTGTGAAGTTCTTTATCTTGATTATGTGTCTTGATTACATGTCTTGATCTTGAAAGGATGATGTATGCATTAAGGTTTACTATGTGTGGGCAACACCGGGGTTACATAAAATGCTCACATGCAAAGAGTTTTTTGTTTGTAAGTATTTGCATGTTTGGGGCTTTAAGCAACAAATTCATACTGTCAGTGTTATTAAACTTAAGTCTGTATTTTCTGAGAAATAATTGGCTCAGGAGGACATTATATTGAGTAGGATTTTAAGAACCTAATTTGATATTTATTTCTATATGCCAGAATCAAATATCTATTTAATAGATCATATGAGTTATAGTCAACTGATTTAATCAATTGTTATTAAGATTTGAGATACTGGGCCTAATTATCTACTTTCCTAAAGCTTATCTGTTCTGACTTAAACTGTATAAGATGCATGTAAGGTATTATTTCCATGTTACAAGCATCAGTGTTTGTACCTGATGAAGTATTTGGAAATTAAGGCCGTAATAGTAACTAACGGGCCTTGCGTCCGATGCAGTACAGATTGTGTGTCTGTGTTAGGAAGCAGAGCAGACTGACAGCAACTCATCCACAGAAATAAACTGTCAGTGCTCTGGGCCTGGTGCCCACACTGTGCACAGCTCAGGAGGGTGCTTCAGGCTGGCCCTGGCCTGGTCCCATGCACTAGTAATGTCAGTAATCTAAGTGAGCAAATGAGAGCTCCGGGGAACGCATCTATCTGGTTTAGCTCTGAGCCCACCCTGCAATGTGAGCTCAAGTGTGGTAAATGGGGATGATTGGGAGATTCGACTCAAAAGGTTCCTTGTGATCTCAACTAAAGCACTAATATAGATGCACCCACATGGAGTGATTTGTGTGTGAGAGTGGCTCACTTTAAGTGATGGCTTTTAAATCTTCATTTGCTTTTCTTGAGACTTTGTATTAAATTCTTCTGCCATCACTAACCCGTTCAGGAAGAGCCAGTGCAGGTGTGTGGTTCCTGAGAGCATCGACCAAAGGTTTCTGCCTCTCTGGCCTTGTAGAACTGTGTCAGCATGAGCAGATTAACAGTGACGATATGAAATGCAGCTGTGTGATCTGAATGTCCTTACTGAGTAGGCTTTGATTAGCTAGTCAGCGTAGTAGTGTATTTTAAATCATTTTTTTCTACTTGTGAGGTGTATTGGTATGTCTCGGTTCACTGAACACATCCCCAAGAGCATTACCCTTGAATATCACAAATACACAAGCCCTTCATGGATTACGATGAGGTTTGTTGTACTTATATAGATGCGAACCAGGAAGAACCACAAGGTATAAAATAAATTTGAAACTGTATCTTGATGAAGAGTGATACTGCAACTAAAAAAAAAATCCAGTATAGAAACTAGATCCAAACACATTGCTGGTTATTTCTCTTCAATTCTCCTTTAAAACTTCTGATGGTCTTTAAACTGTTGTACTAATGTTTCAAAAGAAATGTAATTTTACAGAGTGACTTGTCTGGGAATAGAATGAGATGGAACATCTGTCCTTCTGAACTGTTGGAATTGTTTGGCTGAAGCAAATGCAAGATGAAAAAAATGGAGATAAAAAGACAGTTGAAAAAAAAATAGGACTTGTTAATCTTTTCTCTAAAACACATACTAAACTTTTCAAGTTAAATTTACTCATACTATTTCCTGCTATTTTATACTACTACATCTTCCCACATAACAACTGAGTTAAAAAAAGGATAAAAGTAAAACTGGTTTCATTACTGAGATAACAGCGTATGCTAGGACAATTGAAAGAGTCTGATGCATTTTCTGATCACAAAATACAGTTTTATTTTTTAAAATGGTGTGAAGGAAAACATTTAATGATCCAGACTCTTGTATCATATTGTCAGCATCTCAGCTAATTATTACGATGATCCTTATTTTGTTCTGAGCTGGCTTCCAGAAAACATACTGGAATAAACAACCATTAAGCCTTCCATGCCAAAAAGCACTTTAAGACTAGTAAAAGGTAACATTGTCTTTTTTAAATGTTTTCAGCAGCCAGTAATCTATTTTCATGGTGTTCTGTAAACCCTATTATCAGGGTTGCAGATTCCTACACATGACCAGTCTTCAGTAGTGAACAAAAATGGCATCTAAATCCCAAGTGACACTCTTAAGTACTTGGCAGCAGAAGGGCTCTTCTGAGGAAGATTAAGTTAATGGAAGCATTTGGGTAACATCTGCATGACTCTTCGTCCTGGTATGGCCAACTCACACTGCTGCAACACGTGATGGAGGATTTCTTTGATTATCACTTAAGAACAAAACTGGCTGAAGTTCCTTTCCAGGCATTTGTCAGACTTTAATGTATGTGTGAGAGTATATATGTGGTGTAAACAGGCGCAGTTCTAAAGGGTGGCCTGTACAGACTTTGAAGAGGACTTAATAAAAATCAGATTACTAGTTTAATGAAAAGTAAAAGAAATTGAGGGAAGAGTTGTTGTTGTAGCTGCTGTTTATTTGTCTTATTTACAGCAAGACGTACTGTCTTTTCCAATTGAGTGCTGCCGCAGGCACACAGAGCCTCGTTAATACAGACGATTAATGCACTTGCCCTTCACCTCAGTTGACCCGGGTTTAAATCTGTTATTTTGTTACAAGTTAGAGGAGTTTATTGGCCTTTCTTTAGCCCCTAGCTGGTGCCTTTCCACCTCGTAAAACCACTTCACAGTTTGGCATAAGTACTGGGTTTTGGTGTGAAAAGACCCAGGGTTGCAGCAGCAGGGAAGAGGCAGGTAATGGCTGAGGGACGTCCGTGAAGGGGCGTGGGGAACCTCATCCAAGGACTGATTGGGTTGGACTGGCCTCACTTGGTTTTTCAGACACCATTTGAAACCAGAGAGACCCTTGCTTGTCTGCAAAATGCAGCATCGGTCTCCATGCCTAAGTTGAACAGAAGTTACTTGCTTTCAGTTTCCATAGGGCTAATATTAAAAGAAGGATAGCAGAACATGAAGGATTCAATTATACTGGTATTGAGAAGCGCAGTTTATATTGGTTTTGAGATTTGTTGACAGTAAAGGACCTGGCAGAGTGTAATAGAAGTCTTAAATTCTTTGAAAAGGTTTTTATTCTCTACTGGTTATTCCCACTCTTTCAAGTCTCCTTTCCTGCAAAGTCCAACACTGTTGTCAAGAGGTGATTTACATCAACAGCTACAGGGGAAACCTACAGACCAGTGCAAGCTCCATGGAAGTGCCTCCTTCTCTTTATTTCAAGATCTGGCTAACTGGAAAATCATCTTGACTTACTATTCCAAGATTTGGAATAAAAGGTGACAAATTACTGCAAGTTTGAAATGAGAGCCATGCTGAGAAAAGAGAAGAAGCTCATAATTTTATTGTTTTTTCCTCATTGAAAAGGAGTGTTTTAGAGGAAATTGACATTTTCCAGAAGAAAGCCTTGGAAACTGAATTTGAAATTGGTGTATATGAACAGAATACTCAGCATTTTGGGCAGTTATACAGAAAATAAAATTTGAAGAACATAAACTAGCCTGAACTTAAAAAAGAAAAAAAAAACAAAACAAAACACACTTTTACAGTTTCACAGGAAAGAAACAAAAGTCAAGGCAAAAAACTTGCTGTGGTCAAACTCTGCTGTTATGTTACCATTCAGCCCTGAGCGCTAGAGAAGTGTAATTCAGGTCTATCTGCTGAAATTTACTGTCTTTTTACTTAGCTTCAGATTCTAACATTACCATAAGAGAAGTCAGCTAGTTGTTAATAATTTCCAGAACCTTATTTCCAGCAGCTATTCTTTTTCTCCAAGGTATGTATTCCTAGAATTTCCCCAGATTTTGTTTAGGTAAAGGAGGAGCAGTTTTTCACTGCAATTACTTTTTCTTTAATCTGTTTCAAAGGAAAGGCACTGGCAGACAAAGATTGGTTTTGCCTGCAGATTTCATCTTTGAATGATGTTTTGTGTTTAGGATGTGGTAGACATCCACTGTAGAACAGCACACTGGTTTCAGATGTTCTTTCCTTTTTGTTGCTGGTTACCAGCTTTTTTTTTTTTTTTTTTTTAATAATGCTGTTGTTCCAGCAGAGCCATTTGGAAAGAGACAGTGAGAATCTGCTTCAGGGCAGTGTCAACCAACTTAGAGTTTTCATTGGGTTAAATTAACTTGCTAGCCTTTGTGATAGGAATGAAGAGGAGCTCTGTGGTGGGGGCAGCTGATTCTTTCAGACCGACCGTAGCAACCACCTGAAGGGGGGACCCTCTAACAGCAGTTTCTTCAATGAGCAATTGACCATCACTCGTAAAGATTTTCAGTGTTTATACCTAGAAGTTGCTCCCACTAATGACACTGTTTAATGTGTCATCAAATCGCAGTGCTGCTTTGGGTGGTAGGGCTCTGGATACATCACAGGGCCATGGGTTTTCCAATTAAATGTGCAGTGAATTAAAGAGTTTACATTTCTTGAGAATGAACAGATGAGTAGATGAGTCTTCTTATGAACTGGTATAGTGAAAAAAAACCCCACCCAGACTGTATTAAAAGCAGATTTGATTTTGTAAACTTTACTAAACTTCTGATCCTACTGACCTACCCACTTCAGTGACTGGACAGAAAGACAAGAAAACTCTGTTGTTAAACCAGAGCCTGTCCATCACATTCACAGCCATGTTAGTCTGGAAGCAAAGCATCTCTCTGTGAAAGTGAGGTGAGGAGGGAGGCTGGGAATTGGTGGGGCTTGTGAAGCCAGGCCCTCTCTCAGTCACGGCCCCAGCTCGTAATCTGCATTTCAGTGGGGTGAAGTTTAAAATATCAACTGGTTTCTAGGCCTTTGGTTTGGTGAATGAAATGTAATAATTTATAAGCCCAGAACACCAGTGTCTGGCAATACTGTGTGTTGGCATTGGCCTGAACACCTTGTAGATGGGTTTAAGTGGTGGTTGTTATATAAAAATGCTGAAGACCTGTCATGATCGAAATGATGTTAATTTGAAAAACAACACTAACCTAGTTAATCTGTCAAAAACTACCATAAAACCGATGCTTTTCAGTTTCTGATGGAATATATTCCTTGGGCCAGATCCTCAGATGCTGTGGACAGTTGTGCTGAAGTCAAGCAAGCGATGGTGGTTTGCAACAGCTGAAGCTTTGGGTGCCTGGGGGTGCATACTTGTGTTTTATGTAGCCTGGATATTTACTGTAGGGCTGGATTGCATGCAGGGGATCTGATGGTGGTGTGCCAAAAGGAGAAAGAAAATTCCCTTTCCACAGAGTGCTGTCAAAACCCTGCATTTGTATTTTGAATCATCAGGGCTTTAGCTTTTAGGCTTGAAATTGTTTAAAGATGTCATAAATATTTCTGATATTCTGTTAAATGCAGTCTGCTTTGATTACCAAACCTTGCTTGAATATTGCACTCAGGGGGGTAATGATAATATTGATTTACCTATGTATAGTGTGTAGTATATCAGTGTTATCAGGCGTGACTTTATTTTAGTAGAAACTTTACAATACAAATCTAATCTGATAGTTTTATATGATCTCTGGCTCTGGATGTTGGAAATAGGTTGCAGCTTGCGTTGTAATGGTTTTGTTTAACACAGCACATGGCTTTTCAAAAGCATTTGAGGGCTAACCTTCACTCAGGGTTTTGTTCTTACCCACGAATGGCCATTTTAATGATCACTCACAAGAAACTGTTTGAAATATTTCAGAAACCTGTGGCCCTAACTTTGATATTCTTGTGTGAAGGTCACCCTTTTAGAGGCAGTGAGCTGTGTCGTACTGTCTGAAGGATTCTGGAAACTTGCTGCTGAACAGAATTCAGAGTGATTTAGGAACAGAAAATATCTTCTCTTACTTGCTGCCTATTGAGAAGTGACCCTGCTGTAACTCCTTTCTTGCTGCTACTCCTAATATACTCACAAGGGAGAAGAAGCCTTTGCTACAAGCCCATCAGCAGAGAGCAGATCCAGGGGAACTCCACTACATGGTGCGGTGCGGGGCCCAGTTTAACTTCACTTCATCTTTCCAGCACTCCCAGAATTTTTCAAAAATGTGGGTGGAGATCCATTACACATGCTTACTATGGTTACTCGCCATGAAAAACAGTGTGAACGGCCAACACAGACTCCAGGTGGTGGATCAGCATTAATCATAACAGACCCAGGGGCAGAGGATTGGCAAGATACCACAAGAAATGGTTGTACATCCATCCCCTTGAACTCCATTTCCTCCACAGAGAACAGGAATATGGAGGTAAGTGGCAGCGCCTCCATCTTCTTTTTCCAGCTATCATAAACCATGATCTGCTGTATGCTTGTGTCCTTTTGTCTGCAGGGACAGAGTGAATGACATAACTGTCTGGTAGAGTAGACTTAAAATTTTGTTTTTTTGGAAAGCTATCATGAAAAAATAATAAAGATAGAAGCCTGTCCTTCAAATTCGGTTGGGTTTAATAGGTACAGCTTTTAAAGGGGTGGCTTGTTTGTCAGCACACTTGCCTAAAAGACTATCAAGGTGATGAGCCAGAAGGATACATCTTTTCTTCTCTTTCCTCTCTTCCTCACTCGTCTGTTGCATATATTTCTGCTCATCTGAATCAGAGGGGGAAATGGGGTGGATATGGAAGAGAAGCAGGAGTGCTCAACATGTTTGCAGCATGCTCACAACAGGCCTGTTGTGTGAGATACAAATGGTGAACCAACTAGCAAGAGAAGTTTGGGCTTGTGGTTGGCCTTGTGGCCGAGCTCTCTAGCTGGCAGAGCAGCTGCAGAGGCAGCCGGGGCCGAACTGGCTGGGAGGAGATGGGGAAGTGGATGGGCTCTGGCCAGTGCCCATCCCTCCCCCTTCCCTCAACGCAGAGCTGTGCAGGGAGCTCTTTTGCTCAGAGGATGTTAGGACACAAGTGGTGCCTCCACTGAACCACAGAGAGGAACAGCTACTAGAGTTGCTGAAATAGGGACTGTGAGATGCTGTGAGAGCTTGCTGCACTTCTGGAGGATTTTCTGCACCCCATCCTCTTTCGCTGGAGCTCTGTCTCTCTCCTGTTTGCATCTTCCCACTCCCCACAGTCCTTTCACTTAATTTTCGCTCCTTGTCTGTTCTGTTTTATCTTCAGCTCTCCTGGCCTATTTCTCCTTACATCATTCCCTGTCAGTCCCTTGTTTCTTTTAGTTCCACACCCCCCAGATTATCTAAACCCTGTTAAGAAAAAAATACAAATGGACCTCCTCTGAAGTTGATTCTATCGCACAATTTGCTGGTTGTGTTACTGCCTTTCTTCCAGCCTTTCCTCCATCGTTCTTTGTTTTGGCTGTGAGAGCTCCAGGCAGGGCCTGGCCGCAGCTCTGTGTGTACAGAGCCTAGCAAGACAGAAGGCACTCCGTTCTCACTAGTCCTTAGGCACTGATGTTGTAAGAAGAATTAATAGTAATTTGAGTGGATGCAATTGCCAGTGTGGCCACAGACTTACAATGCAACTGTGGGAAAGTAAGTCTTCTGGTGTCTCTGATCACTATCTGTAAAATAATACTTTCCTTTTAGCCTTTAAATAAGAATACATGGTTAAAACTAAATTGGATTTTTAAATCTCTTTCACCATGAATAATCTTCTATGTGGTTAGCAGGACAATTTAGGTATGCAGTTGTTTTTAAATGGTAAATTTTAGGCTTACCTGTCTGCTTCTCAGATGTTACATGATTCTGCAGTGTGGTGTACTGATTTGCAGTTCATGCATCAAGGTGTGTACACAAATACATTCACACTTCAGTTCCGCTGCTGCTCCTCCTTTGAAGGATCCCAGTGGAAAATTTGAAGAAATAGGCATCTGGGAAAAGACTGTTGCAAGTTTTATATTCTCCTACCAACTTGTATCTTTTGTACCTGCACAGGTAGGGAAAAAATAACAGTAGAGACACATGTGTATACCCATGTTTGCATGACTAGCACACTTGTGAAGTAGAAACAAGGCAATGGTCAGAGCTTATTGCTATTGCATGAGCCCACTCAACGGTGTTACAGATGTGGAAAAGTGCAGTGAGAGTAGTGAAGTGTATGCTATAATCATACTTGCATATCTCAAGGAAATATAGTGCGTCTTATTAATTACAGATCAAAAATATATTTTGAGATCCTCTGATTAAAGGCAGTATTGAAATATAAATCATTGCAACAGAACCATGCTAACTTGCACATTTGAATGGGAGACCCTTTGTGGCTGAATTAGTTTTGCAATTTAGTAAGTTAACATACCCAGCACAGCAAAGCTCACGCATCACAAATTGCGATTATTCAGTGTATTTTGACAACAATATATCTATTTTAGTTATTTACAATGCATAATCACTTTCTAGTAGTTATTCAATAGCATCTCTTTTATGAAAATCAATGAAATCTTATTCATAGAGGCCGAAAGGGGTCAGGGGGATGCTGGGCAGAGATGAAGGTAGGGGTCCCTTTCTTCTCTCACCTGCACACTGGCTGCTTGCCACTGCTGTCTAATTCAGTCTGCTGTCTCTTCTCAGAAGTGCTGGAAAAGGCCCTGAAACCAGCACTGTGGCTTGATTAGGGACTAGTTAAAAGAGAGACATTTCTGTATGTATTGATTAGGGACTAGTTAAAAGAGAGACATTTCTGTATGTATTTCATGGTGTGCAGATGTGTGTGACTCGTACTATTGTTGATAATTGCTTGATAGTAGCCAAATAATAGATGAAAAGATGTTTTCTCTGTAAAGCAGGGTTTGCAAGTTTGGAAATAAAGTAATATTAAAGTAAAAGTAAAGATCTTTGGTGTCTGACAGGAGGTAAATTCGCTCAAACGAGACAGATAAAGTTTCAGACGACAGCTTTCAAATATCAAATTGTTTGTCATACAGGTGTTAGTACAGAAAATGCTTACTGCTAAGTACAAAAAACACCTTACAACCAAGAAACCCAGTGAACAAGAGAGTCTTTTAAACATTGTGATATGACTCTGTCTCAAGCTGGTGATGGGTCTAGAGAACAAATCCTATGAGGAGCGGCTGAGGGAGCTGGGGTTGTTTATCCTGGAGAAAAGGAGACTGAGGGGAGACCTTCTCGCTCTCCAGAACTACCTGAAAGGAGGTTGTAGCAAGGTGGGTGTTGGTCTCTTCCCAAATAACAAGTGATAGGATGAGAGGAAATGTCTTCAAGTTGTGCCAGGGGAAGGTTTAAGTTTCATATTAGGAAAAATTTCTTCACCAAAAGTATGGTCAAGCATTGGAACTGGCTGCCCAGGTAAGTAAGTGGTTGAGTCATCACCCCTGGAGCTATTTAAAAGATGAGTAAATGTGGTGCCTGGGGACATGGTTTAGTGGTGGACTTGGTAGTGTTAGGTTAATGGTTGGACTTAGTGGTGTTAAAGGTCTTTTCCAACTTAAATGATTCTATCATTTTATGTAGTTCCCCTTTCTTGCCCTGATGGATCTGCAATTCTCATTCATAAGATTATCAGGAAACCCACCCGTGTTTCATTTGAGCTCAGCACATGGGATTATATCCCTTTTTTTTCTGCTCAGTAGTGCAGCATCTCCCCAGTGCCTCTCACCAACTTTCCTGGCAGTCTTGCATTTTGTATTTCTTGCTATTCCAGTCAACCCAGGCATATATGCTTTGCACATGTGCCAAAGCCAGTAGTTTTTGCTGTTTCCAGCGTGCTGTTGGTTGAGACTATTTTCTCACTGCTTAACACTTCACTGGCATTTAACACTGAGGGCTTTGCCGTATGGTGTGCATCTTGTAGTATGGAGCAGGTAGCATGGGCTGTTTAACATGTCCTTCCTCACACTGGACAGATGTCTCTTTTTTGGAAGGGAATTCCCACCCTCTTCTGCTTTGACCAAGGGCCTGTGCTGATACTTTTCTCCTCTTTCCACCCACAGGGAAGTCGGTGCTTCCCTTACCATTGGGTTGCCTTGTGGCCATCACCTTATCTTGAAGTCTGGTTATCTTGACTAAAACCAAAGCTTGTCCACAACCAACATAAGTGTAAAATAGAAAATAAAGCAAACTGCAGTTTAGCTAGGCCCTAAACCAAATTAGGTCCAGTACTAACCAAGGTGTTAAGAGACAGTATATACTGACACAATCCGTCCATGTCACTTCAGTGTGGGTGCACCTCTTCTTCCACCAAGGGACCATCCAACAGGCTGTCTCAGATGGTCTGGGGCCGCTGAGCCTCCCCTGTAAAGACCAGAAGACTTGAGAAAGATCTGTGAGACTGGGAACAACTCTCAACAAGGTATTTGAGTACAAATGTGTGTGATAGACCTCAGACGTGCTACATAGCCTGAACCTCAGTCTCTTCTGGGGGATACCGCAGAGCAGTTGGGATTTGCAAATTAAACCCAAGTCCAGTGTAGACATTAATGCTTGATGTAGCTCTGCTTCTGCATCCCGGAGGAACCTGCTGGCACTTTCATCTTCTTTCTTGTTAGTACCACTGTTTATGTTTTGGGGTGTATGAAGGGGAACAGCCAGTATCTTGTTTTACTGTAGCGTGAGGAAAATCTATTTAAGTGCCTGAGGAAGGAACTGCTGGTTGCAGGTGTTGTCGAGAGATGTGTTCCTCTTCGCCCCTGCACTCCTGGAGGGGAATTCAGCAAAAAGGACCCGTGTGTGGAGCATGGTCCCTGACTTCCCCAAAGCTATATAAACATAGCAAAAACGCTGGTGGGCCCCGGTGCACTGAGGGTATGTGCCCCCCTTGTAAAAAAGAAAAGTGATTTTGATGATGTCCTCCATTTTTCTATGGTAACCTGTGAAATTTTTACCCTTTTTTTTCATATATAGTTTTTGCTGGACATTCTTGGTTCATATGTTAGTATTCTTTCCATTCCTGACTTGTTTACAGAAATTTTCAAGATGATGAGCAGCAGATAACAATAGGTGAATAATGAATGAATAACAGATAGTAGTCCAGCATGCTTATCACTAATAGCCTGCTGGCTTCTTGCAGGCTATAATTTGCCCACTTAAGCTCTGACCTGGTAAAACCCTTGAACACATTTAGAAGTGTATGAATAATCCACTGAAAATATTTTTGGTTGCTTTCTTAAAATTAAACATGTCAGTAGTTCCCTGTGAAGGTGATGTGTTTACTCCCATGCTTACAGGCACTGCATCAGGCATCACTCTTTCATATACTCACAGAAACGCTTTATCTCTGGTGAAATATATCATCTCCTTTCTTGAGCTGAATGTTTCATTCCTCTCACTCACAGATCTAATACCACAGTGAATTAAATGTATTGATGAATCAGGATTGAAATCTACAGTGAATACGATTGCTTAAAAATAATTCCACCAGACGTAGTTTAGAGATGTCATTTTCTGTGGGCACATATACTCTGTGTATGGGTATATAAAACAGCGTGTGGGAATGCGATGCTATTTAACTCATAAATGGAGAGCAGAATTTTATTGGTCACAGTAAATATTTGTTCAAGGAAAAGCAGCGGAGGTGAGAACAATCCATATGAAAAGAAAGCATGTTAGTACCCAGAACACTGACAATATTGTTCAAGGACAGTTTATCCTTGTGGAAAATATGACCCCCTGTAAAGCTGCTGAGTCTGTTTGCAGATCTTTTCAAAATAGAGTCCTTGCATTTGCCATTTTAGTTTGTTTTGGCTGTTGGTGTCCAAACTACATTCCTAGCAAATTGCATGAAGTGCTTATTCCATTATTTCTATTGTTATGTTTCTCAATAGAGTGTGGTTATCTTGAGCTAGTGTCACGCTTTAGTACATTAGCACTAAAATGCACTGACGCTCTTGCAAAGAGAATGCAGGGCAGCTGACATTGAACTGGTACCTTGTACCTTGTCTCTGGAGATTCCTAAACCAGAGGTTGCTTTCAGCTTAAAATGAAGAAAGGATATTTGCATTTCTTCATAATCTGGTCTACTCTTGTGAAACCATGACCTGTGCCAGTTCATATACATTCTGCTCAAACTCTATCCAGGTGCTGGGATTTGCTTGACTGGTCCCAACTGGTTTTTGGATGAGAGGTGTTTTAATCTGCTCTGAATTTATATTTTGCATGGCTTCAGTTTTCACGTAATGAGCCAGCTTTATCTGTCATGTGCACAGTTCTGCTTTTTTCACGTCCCAGTTCATAATTTTGTTACATGCATTTTGTCCATAGAAAATAAAGGAATCAGGGAACTGAAATTGAATTAGACCCAAAACGTGCTTGAGTTTCCTGTTTTTCTTGTATTAAAATACTTTTTCTATTGAGACCCAACATGCGGCAGTTTCCTAACCACAACCACAGGGACTGCGAGAACACCCTGAGTTTTGTCACAGAGCACAGCGACAGGCAGATCTGGATGCGGGCTGGGGATGTGCTGGGCAGAGCAGCGCGGGGAAGACACTGTCCCGCCGTGCTGGCAGCCGCCCTGCCACTGCTGGACAAATGAGTTATTTTTGTTCCTGGACACTGGCAATGACTAGGTTTGTGGTTCACCCCTTGTCCAAGTCAGATGGTATCTCTCTCTTTCATCCTCCTTCCCTGTTTTTTTTCCCCTGCCCATTCTTTTCTCTCATCTTGTTTTTTTTCCATCCTACTCCACTCCTCCTTCTTTCACTCTGCCCTCATTTTTTCTCCTCCTTTAGTCAGACAGACCCACTGAAATATAAAGCCTGACCTATCCTAAAGAGCGGGGGATGCCCGTTTTCTTTTTAAATTATGCACCTGCCTAGATGTTTTCACCGTGTAATTGCTATAGTCACTATTAGGAACAAAGATAGCCCCTTTAATATAACCACTAAAAGCCTTTTGATTTAAAATGATGTCTTCAGTTTTACGGCCTTTCTCTGCTTCTGGTAGTATCTTTCTGCAAAGACTGAGTGGAGAAACAAAAGAAAGCAGCGCAAGACCTGCCTCCAGCAATATTTCCACAGCCCTATTACTAGGGAGGGCTGCTCACACTGAGGTCACTGCTAGGAGGGCTCATCACCGAGTGCAAAATACATTCAAAAGTTACTTTATTATAAGATTAACAGCTCTATCATGAAAACCAGCAACATTCCTGGGCTTGTGGGAATCAGTTCTGCTGCATTCCAACCCAGGATGTCCTTCTGACACTTTTTTTTTTCTGTGGAAACACTCATAAATTTGACCCTGGTACTTGGAGATGAGTTAGACCTATTCCAGTACAGTCCCTTTGAATCCACCCTCTGTCCCTCCTTTGTCCCAAGAAAGAGGCACTCTCCCTCTGAGTCTTACATCCCTTAGTAAACGAAGGGATATTTTAGATATCTTGCTGTTTGTTTTGGACTAAGTGGTGCTGTTTAGGGAGTAATGTCCTCCTCAATGTGAATGGGAGGTCCCGTCTCAAGCAAAAAGATATTTTCACAAAAGATAAAGAAGCATTTTTATGCATATATAGGAGAGGGAGTCCTGCTACAAGATCTGAATTTTGGATACCTTCCAGATTAAGGGAGCTGCGATTTGGACATTGATAAAATCCCCTATTCTTAATGGTAATAAGAGAAGAAAAAAACGCAAACACACACAAAATTATTATCTTAAATTGAAATTACTTTATTTGTATTGACAAATTATTTAATAGAGATTAATTGGAATCTTAATTTAGAGACTAATCTGATGATCTACCCAACAATGAAATAAAGGCTGTTGACTGTTTATCCATTATCTCATCTAGAAGAAAAGCACAGTGTTATTGAAGTGATTTGCATACTATCTGAAGTAAAATATTAATACACACATGCCCTTCCCAAGTTTCAGCCCATCATTAAAGCTCTGTCATCATCTTCTCTTACACTAACATTTTGTGTGTTAAATAATCATTTTCTGGAGGCACTGAATGAAACCTTTAATTAAGATTTCATCTGTGGCCAAGTTTGGTACCTTGAATAAGCCCTCATAATATTGCTATTTCCCAGCTTTCTTAGAGATGTAGTTTTGAGACTGTCTGCTTGTTTGCAATTATGTCTAAAATTAGCTATTTTAGTTATAAACCTAAGAAAACAAGGAGTGTAATCTAGTGCACACAGAAGTGGGCCCTGCACTGGTTATTTTAGTGTGCGCTCTGTCGCCTTATTATTTTTGCACCATGTCTTCCTTATTTAACTTTTGATATGGGCTATCACTTTCCTCCTTAAAAACCTCAGGATCGCAGTTCAGTTTGAAGGCTGCACGTGTCGATTGGACCTGTTGTTATTGGGGTCTTTTCTACCAGCACTGTTTTTCCCCTGCTGTCAAATCTTCCCCCACCTATTTGTTCCTCCTCCTTAAGGCCTGTTTGGTACTGTTGTAATGACCCCCCTTGGGATACGTACAATTGGATTTCTAAGTTCCCACATGGCTCCTGCTTTTTAATGTTTGCTCCTGAGTCAGCACTGTATGCATGGCTGACTGGAATAGAGTGAAAATTTGAATAATTTCTGTTCTCTTCCCTGGATTGTATTGCTGTTTAGTTGCAGAGAAGAAAAACACCTCTAAAATGCTTCAGGAATCTTGTACTCTCCCATACAATTATGTTGTAAAATTTTGGATGTCTAATCTTTCCACATATATCCTACTAGTACCTAACCATTTTTGTTAGAAGGAACCTGATTTTCACTGAAGCTTTGTAGTTAAATACAACAGATGATGGATTTTTTTATCATGTAGCAGCACCCCTGATATACAGGCTCTGCTCCAAGTTGCACTTGGTCATAAAATATGTGGCAGCACGAGGCTAAACTTGTTTGCTGGTAGAACAATGATCTCATAGCTAGATGCTGGGGTAAAATTAGCTTTGGTCAAATTTACATTTTAGAGCAGGAATAAATGCTTGTCCCCTGTGTCCTAAGAAAGGAAAAGTTATTTCAGTGAATCTCTGGATTCCACAAATGCTTCTGGAGTTCAGAATCAAATTATTGCTTTCCTGTAAATGGAGTGTGGGGGGTTACTGTTTCTTCTGCTTCAGCCAGCCACGATGGGTTCAGCTCTACTGTCTAAACCACGTGCAGGCCTGTATCCTTACATCATGTGTTGATGATTCTCCTTCTGCCATATACTTTGGCAGGGAGTGATGCAACCTATCAGAAATTTTAAGCAATTATCATCTTTTGGGCTGCATACCCTTGGTAATCCAGGTAGCAATTACCCAATCTGAATATTTGGCAAGTAGTTTGCAATCCCTGTGGAGAAAGCATATGCAAGCCTGGCTCTGGCCTGATTAACTTTCTTAGTTCCCTGACTTCACCAAGCAGTACTGAACACCTAAGGGGAACTAGCATGTTCCCAGGTACCTCCGTCCTGAACAACATCAGTAAAAGCTAATCATCCCTTCTGGATTTGGTGTTCCCTTTCATCTTGGGCTGGCTACATCCCAGGTGGGTGCAGCTTCTGGCAACGTGTCCTACAATGTAGGTGTTATTCTCAGAACAAAAGTAGAGGGCTGCCAGATGTCCAGTGTCACCTGCCCTAAGGAAATTTTCCTTCCAAATCTCCGAGTGGATTGTTTCACCAGGTGACTGTGCTTGTTGTTGCAGTCTGCTGATGTGACCATGTGACAAAATGCACTGCTTGCTTCCGTGTTCAAGGGAAGTGGAATTTAACTTGCTCACTTGTATTTTGCAGCTGCAAAGAAGGAAAAAAATAGAAGTAAGAGTACACTACAGGATGGGCCAGCATGTGTCTTATTTCCTTCATTCTGGCAGCCCTCTCGGGGAGGAGGGACATGGCACTCTGGCAGTGACTATGGGCCAAATCCTCAAGAGTTCAAGAGCTGCACTCAGGAGTGGAAAGAGAGCTAAAGTTTTAGGGCCTTTAATCCCTAGGTGACAAAGAGCCTTGAATACAGAAGGCTGTTCAGTTTGTAAGAAAACACATTCATTTCATGATGTTCCCTTTTCCTGCATTTCAGAGGTGACTTTAGGTGACCTTAGAATTTTCTATTTTTTTTCAGTCTTTTTTGGTTACACTTATCCCATGCTTCCTTTTGTACTGGCAGACTTAGTAAGATAGAAATATTACTGGAGGGCTAACTTCCTGCAACATCACCTTCTCATTCAAGGCTCCAAACTTTTCTCACAAAAATATATCTGATGTCAGTAATATGAATGGGTCCAGGATGGTTGTGTATGTCCCTTTTGTCAGCCGGCTGTAGCTGTCTGATGTGTTCAGTGGCAGGACTGGTTGCTCTTGACTCAGCAAAACGGGTAAGCTTATGTTTTTTAGAGCTGAGCTGTCAAGGGTGGCCTTTGACAAGACTTGTACTCATTCTCCCTGAGCTTAGTGGCATGATTTAACTGCTTGTCTCTAGCCAATAAATCTGGTAGTCAGAGGCACAGTAAAGAGACACAAGGAAGTTTTTTTAATCTTCACGCAACTTCACGGGTGAGGTCAAGTTCTTGCCCTGTGATTCACCAGCAGATTTCATCGGAATGAAGGGGTCAACAT
This sequence comes from Tyto alba, assembly GCF_018691265.1. NCBI lineage: Eukaryota > Metazoa > Chordata > Aves > Strigiformes > Tytonidae > Tyto > Tyto alba. Next base: position 33,528,020 of record NW_024881316.1, on the reverse strand, counting down.
CAGCTCCCTCATGCTTCTTTGTCAGTTCCCACATATTAGCATTCTTCCCCATCATGGCATAAGGAAAATGGATATGACTCACACTGCACAGGTTTCAGGTAAAGCAGAAATCAGAACATGAGAGACATTGAAGTTTATGACAGTGTTATAAGTGATGGGTCACTTTTCTCCCTAGGGAATCTGCTTATCTCCCTCAGATTTTTCCAGAAAAAAAATAACAAAGAGGAGAGCAGCAAGGAAAAGAAAAGGTGCTCCCATTTTTTGTGGTGTTACTACACAGAGCTGAGCTGCCAGGTTAGTAAGATCTGCAGGGAGATTGTGGTTAGTGCTGGTGGTTGACTGGGCGCCACTGCATTCCTTGCAGCGGGACTCAGGCCAAGGGCATGACGCCATCAGCTCTGAGGGATCACCAAGAGCACAGATTGCCAACAGGAGAGGAAAACGCAACAGAGTTTTTGGTAGCTAGGAAGGATGAGCATTAGTGACAGTCTAGCTGTTCTGCCCACCGTCATGCCCATCCCTGGAAAATGACGGTGTCAGCACACCTGTCTGCAGTCTTTTTGGCCTGTGACCGACTGGTTGCTGTCAAATGTAATAAAATGTAAATATTTGTGGGGTTTAATGGTATTGTTTTGTTTTGTTTTTTTTTTTTTTAAGTATAAATTCCCTCAGTTCCTTTATTCTTTCTTTTTAGCAACAGGCTGTGGGTCACTAGTATCAATAACACAGATCTCTCTCATGCCACACCTAAACTCAATTGTCAATAGGAGGTGTTGTAGAAGATTCACACATCATTCCAGCAACTGTAATATCTGTTGGGAAATGCAAAAACACCAGGTGCATAGCTGCTGGTTAGAGTTTCCATTTGCTTTACCTGGGGCTTTTCTGTAACATGCAGCAATGTACGTCACATGCAGAAAAAAAAGTAGGTGGAAGGTTCTTTCCAAACCACATTGACCGAAAGAATGTACGTGCCAGGTAAGCTGTATGCTGACGTGCTCATGTGTTCTGCAGTGGAAAGGGTTACCTTGTCAAGGAAATCTTCCTGGTGCAGGTGTGCATCCTAGCAGATTCATTCAGAGACTGAGACACAAGAATGAGCCCTCCCTCATCTGACATGTACAAACAGCATTTTATCCATTTGTCTCCTAGGACATTTGCTAGCTGTCTCGTTAATCTTTTACTCGTAGTCAGACATATGTATTGATGGAAAAACAAATCATAGACCACAGACCCCCTGCCTTGCATTCCTCACCTCCTCAGGGTAGCACTCACCATAGACTGTGCAGAGAGTACCAATATTTCAATGGTTTTGTAGCTGCATTTCCTCCTTGCACTTCTAGAGTATCTCTTCCACTGCTATACTCATAAGCTGTTCTTTCTACTTGTTTGTACTGGTGAGTAACTACCTACCCCCTCCAGTCCATCACATACGTCCCCTTCCTCATTTGCATTTTGTATACATATGATGCCTCCTGTATCTCTGAAGTTAAGGTGGCCGAGAAACTGGGACTGGAATTTCTTCCTTTTAATATGAAGTCACAGGGTGTTCCGTGCACCTCTCACGTTCTGGAGGCTTTATGAGCACCATTAATTTTACCAATATCAAGGGCAACAAAAATTCAGGGCCCAATCCCCAACTGGGTGAATTGTTTTTAACTTTATTAACATTATGAGGGAATAAGAAACTTGTGAGCCAGAGCCAGTAGCAGAGTACAGAAAGGGAAGTAATTTCAGGAACAGAAATATCTGTCAAGGTTAATCTCCAGTTATCTTGCTTCTGACTTCATCATCATCTGGTCGCAACAGACTTTGTGAGCTAAACAGAGCCAGGTTAGCTCAGTACTTAAATAAAATAGCCTGGAGGTGTTGTCTTGGTGGTGTTAAATAGTGTTCTTCTATCTTACCCAAGCAAGCAGATTCTTTTGCATCTTGCATCACTGCATTATCTGAGCCTTTCTTGCATGTCTGCCTTCAGGCCTGCCAGGCTGATTGGTTGGGATTATTGCCTGAGGTTTTCCAACGCTAATTTTATTTTTAATAGTATTTATTTTCTCCAACAAAGCTCTGCATGCTCACATGTTGCATCTCATTTTAAGTGATGTCAGAATTTCTTTAAATAGTAATTATTTGAAAGGGAAGAATGCCCTCCAAATCTTGTAAGAATATTGTTTATAAATATTTGTGCTTTGCATCTCTGTAAATGAAAATTACCAAAGCAGAACAAGGATTTATTTTCAGTTCTCTTTTAATCTCAAAGTTATGCTTTGTACTGTATGACATGGGATTCACCCTCGCGGGACTGGATTCAGCCTGAATTCATATTTCACTCAAATCCACACTTGTACATTGTTCAGGGTATTTGGTCAGGAAGTTTTAGCCTGTCTGTTTCAAATAATTCATGCTCCTAGTGCTCACTCTCAGTAAAATCCCCAGGAACTCTAGTAGGCTTTATAAGCACTTCTTCAGGTGAGAATGTTTCGTTCAATATGAATCTAGGTTTGATATAGTGATAGAACATCTCTTCCTCTCCCTCTTCCTCCCCTCTCCATTTCATTTCTTTCTAAATAAATTTTTTTCTTTAGTTTCCAGGTTCCCTTTGGAAAAAACACCTCAAAAAACTTTGTGCAGGTCCTAGCACAAGGGGGGTGGGATCATAGCTTGTTCTGTAATACAGATCACCACTTAAGACTTTAAATGAGAAATAAGTTGGATGGACTAGTGACTCTTCTCCGAGTGGTAGTCAGAGGTTTGTAATAGCTAGTTCAGCTGACACCCCAGGAAAGAAAAGCTCTCTGTTCTGGAAGCCAGCATTGGTGATAATGGTGTGACCTTTGCTGTGTTGCCTTGCCAGATACTTCAACACTGGAATAAAAGTGAGCACTTCTAGCAGGGTTCTGTAATTCAGTTGTCAGTCCAGCTCAGTCCATAGTCTTGCTGTGGAGGCTGGTCACAAAGCCACAGCCTGCTGTAGTGGTAGCATGACTAGGGAACTAGTAGGAAGTAGTCTTTGTATAGTGCGTTTGGCAGACAAACAGTTAAATCATGAAATTGTTATGATTATGGTTTTTAGTCGGTAATAATCTGTGCCAGATTAGAGTTTGTAAACCCGTCCTGAAAAGTGCATCAGTCCATCTCTAACCCTGGGTTCGCTGAAGACATTGAAGTTCAACATGTAGGTTAAAGTGAAAATTGCATTCAATATTGGTTTTTGTACAGACTAATTTGTTGGCTGGAAAGCAGTAAAGCTAAAGACGGGGCTGAAAAACTAGTGAAAGTGCTGTGGCAACTCACTGTAAACTTCTAAATCCTTGGCAGAGAGACTACATCCAATTGCCGTTACTTCTCTTACACTTAGATCGACGGTAAATTCTTTGGGGAGTAGCATCATCATTTTGTTTTGAATTCTGTCCATGCTTGGTCCGTGGCCATGTCTCCTGGGCTCAAAGATATTATAGTGATGCAGATTGATCCTCCCCACCTCTGTGAGTGACCTGAGAAGGCCAGGGTCTGGCTGCTGCTCCTTGGGTGAGCCATGGGAGCAACCCCCACGCCCTTCCTCCCTGTTATTCCTCCCTGTTGGAATGAGAAGCAGCAGCACCAGTGTGTCTGCCAGCCTGTCCTGCCTGGCTGGGTTTCAGTGTTCCTCTTTTAATTTCATCCAGTAATTCGTTCAGGGAACAGTAATGCAAAACTTAGCATCCTAGCTGATTTCTTCGCTGTCTTACTAGGCCTCCACGCCCTTGTCAGGGTCAGCATCCTTCAGATATCCACAGCCTACCGCAATCTCCTGCCTCCCCCTTCCATTCCCCCCAGCAGCTTGCTGTCCTTTAGCCAGGTTATACATATTTTTTCAATCCCGGTTGTTTATGGTCTCTGAGCTTAAGCGGAGAGCTACGCTGCCAGCGCTGCGAGACACCCCAAAGGGAGTTTGGCCGAGGCTCTGCCTGTTTTCACACCTCTCTGCAGATGGAGGCCGCGAAGCCCGCTCCCCTCCCCGGCGCCCCTGCAGGCACCCTGCCCGCCTTTGGCCTCCTCTGTCAGAACGACTTTGGCAACTGCCACTGCTGGATTGCATCACCGTGTGCGTCTCCCAGGTGGCTGCAGCTTTAAAACTCGCCTATCAGCCTGTCTATCTGGTATTAGGTTTGTATCTTGCCTGTCTATCCGGGGTATCGACCACCGGGCTGCTTTCGCAGCTTTAATTGCAGTTTGGCCATGGCAGCGCTGGGATGTGGGTGCTACGTCAGCAAACATAAATCCTGTAGTGGTGCAGGCTTGGGACCGCGTTTTTGTGGTGTTGCAGGAAATGGAGGTCCGGCACGCTGGAGAACCGTGGGGATAGGTGATGTGGGAAGCAAGGCAAGCGCAGCATCCGCTCGCGTCCCTCGGAAGCCGCTTGAGGGAAGGGAGCAGCGTAGCTAACTGGTGCCATCGAGAAGAAGAAGGCCAGCTTCCCCTTCTGTGATTTATATGGGGTTTATGGTAAGGTGTGGCCGAATAGGGTCGGTGGGAAGCAGGCACATACGGTTACGTGGGATTAGCGAGGGGCAGACAGACGGCAGCGCAGGACCGGGCAGGGGAGCCCGCACGTGGGACGGCTCAGCCGCAGAGGCAGCTGGCACCGGAGCACTGATAAGGAGGAGAAACAGATGGCCACGCAAGCCCTTACACACGCCTTCCTGGTAGGCCTGCTGGAGGCTGGTCGACATCCCTTATTCCCCAAACAAAAATAAATCTTTTCCCCTCCCTTGTTTGAAGAATTCATGTGGCTCATTAGAGTTTACTGCCATAAACATGGTCTTGCCGTCTTTACCCGGGTACGTCGCTACTGCTTGTGAATGACACAGGATCAGTCCCATTTGTGCCTCAATTGTGCTGTTGTGACATGGTTACAGAGCCCTTCCCTTACTGCTGCAAGTTTGCCATGTGTCAAGAAAATGGAGAAAAAGAACAAAAGAAGGAGAAATACATATTACATAAGATCCCCTGAAAACAATTCCAGAATTGGCCTTGATACCAAGGGGAGCGTGTAGCAGCTCGTAGGTGTGCAGAAGTTAAAATGACATACTGCTGAGCAAAATTCATTTAAGAGGTGTTCTGTATCACCGAGGTAAGAATGGTGTGATGTGGCAGTTGCTGTGGAAACCTTTTGGCTATACGGCCAAGAGCAGAGCACAGCGCAGAAGGTAAGCAGAGCCTAGGTAGCACCTAGGTGTAGGACGCAAAGCTCCAGCATTCGGCGTCCTCTCCCTACTGCAGTTTCTTGCTTGCAGGCTCATGTTATGCAGCTCTGTCTATTCTCCGTTACTACACAGCCACCACAGGGATGAGGTTTGGAAAAAGCACAGAATGTTTCTAGTAGTGCAGATGTTTTCAATGAATTCACCCTTCAGAACTGAAAGCGAAGGAGGCCTGGAAGGGGAAGAGTGTTTGTAGCGAAAAATATTCGGTTCATCCATATGTAGACCCAACGTGAGCCTGGGAGACACTGAGTGCCCCCTGTGAAGTGACAAGTGCCCTCAGTCTTCACTGAAGTTCTGCCGAAGGCAGTGGGTATGTCTGCATGGCAGTTGCAGCAATGACTGCTTTTTGGCTCGGTAAATTAGTCTTTGTGGCTGCGCTCCGGCTTCTACAGTATGCACACTTCAGTATCTCTTTAGAGGCTTGTCTGATGAAAAGGGAAAACATTCAGCATCTTGCCAGATCAGGGCCTGGATTTTGAAATATTTTTGTAGGTTAAAATGAGAATGCATATGCATGGGCTTGTTTTCAGGCGAGCTGAGCACTTGTAGCTTGCAGAGTTGGGTGCAAGTTTTAGATATTCTGAGTCTCCAGAAATCAGGCTCAGAACTTTTTCCCCTGACACTATTCTTATTGCCCTTGCCTCCATCTCCTCTGCTGCTGTATTGTATTTTAGCAATGGAACTGTACTATTTAAACCATTTATGATACTGTATGTGTGGGAAACAGTAGAAAATCTGCTCTATTTATCCAATTTAGTGGTTTACACTGCTACATGTGTGACTTCTATGTAGAATCAATCAACAATAGTGAAATCAAATGGAAGGGCTGTGAATGTCACTCAAAATAAGATCCCTTTTCCTCGACCGTGGCTCTAAGTCAGCCAGCGACCTGGAATCTGGCCCTTTTCACTCACTGTGAAGCCTTTGGGTGCAAATTTACCCTCTAACATCTTTCAAAAGGAGTCCCAGGACCCACTCCCCTCAACTTTAACATCTTGGGGAGCTGGTAGAGATGGAAAATTTGTGTGAGGACCCTTGCCACTATAGTATCTCAAATTCTAAGCTAATTCTAGAGAGTACCATCAGTAATTTTATGTGAATAGGCTTTCTAGTGTTACAGTATTTCTGCAAATATTTACAAAGGTGCCAATGTACATACAAAAAAGCGGATATGGTTATAGGTCTATCTATCTGTACTTTTGATTCCTTCCCTCCTTATCCCCACATCTGTTTCCAAGAATGTCATACCTGGAAAGAATCATTTCAAATTAATTCAATTTGTTTCAAAGCAGCCTAAGCTTCATCCCTCACAAGGGCCACTCAATCATATTACTGCTCCTGTGAAACTCCTAATGGGACACAAAACAAGTAAAAGTAGATTCAGGTGATCTTACATATTAAACGTACTAATTAAATTTGGCAGCAAAATGACTTTTTGAATTTCCTTTAATCCTGTTTTTAAATTAGGCCATATGTATTTTGGCTCCAGATTCACGTGTTCTTTTTTCCTATGAACTTCCTTTTAACCATGTCCTGTGGCCAATTCACATCCAATTGTTTGACAGTCAGTCTTAGGTGATCACTCTGGATGATTAAATATGAAGTGTCTAATTTACCTTTCAAATCCACCTGTTCCTTTGAAAAGTTTAGTGAATATCTCATATGGGAAGTTCAATGCTGTACCGATCTGACTGCCTCTACTAAAAACCCAAATGTTATGGATCTCTGTGTTTTATGAGAAATTTTCCCTATAGGAAAACTAGGAATTAGGAAAGTGGTGATGCTTGCTTTAAATCAGTACTGCTTTTCACATTGCAGCTTTATAACCTTCCCTATGGGGGAATATGAGTGTATTTATGTACCTTTGCAGTGACATGCTGACTAACAAGAGACATACTGACTAATGAGGGCTTCTTCTTGAACTCTTCTTCTGTACAGTCTTGGTATTTAACCCAACCTGCAAAAAGTTTGGCTTGCTGTGCAAGGATATCTATCTTGTTAGCCAAAATGTTAGTGGTCAGTATCTACTTGAATAAATAATCAGCCATGATGAATGCACACCCCTGTTGCGTACGTTGTAACTTTATGAAGCCAAAGGTCCAGGTGACATCCAGGATATATGGTGGTACCCATATGGACTTTTTTTTTAGAGGATGGGAGCCAATTCCCTGTTACTTCTGTGACCTAGGATACTGGTGACACTTTGATCTCTCATGCTTCCTGTGGCACACTATGGTTTTTATCTTTTTTAGTATTGTATCCTAACAATTTTATTTTGTTCTCAGGTTGTTAGGAGTGTTTTGTGGTTGTGCTATAGAGTGTGTGTGCGTTATGGAGAAAATGTTCAGAGGCCATTGTAGGCAGAACATCTATTAATGTGATCTTGGAGAGACTGACCTTGGTGAGCTGGGTGGTCCTGCTCCTCTTCATTGTATGCTGAGCTCTCCTGACTGCACCAGTGACACAAAATATTCAATGACTAATACAATCTATAGCAGCAGTGCTTTCACATAACGGATATGGCAGCAAAATTCTTTCTCAGAGCAGCTTTCCAGATCATCTGAGCCAACCATTTAGCTGGTATAACCTGTTGTGGCTCTGTCAAATTACACAGGACTCCATCAGCTTACTGCAGCAGAAGATTTGGCCACCCTTGTTCCATCAGGAATTAGCGGATGGAAAATTTACCTAGACATACACAGAGACACGGAGCAGCACACACCCAGAGTACATACCAGCACGTACTCATCAGAGCTCCTGTTTTGCTGGGATGACAATCTGGTCTGTTAGAGTGAGTTTGTGTCAGCACAGTTCTCTTGATCTCCATGCACTTAGTGACTCCTGCACTGGGCAGTAATGTCCGAGAGCAAGGAAAAGCTGCCAGCGTTACATGTGGTTGTGGGTACACACATGTGCACATAGTGCAGAGAAAATAAGTGATACTGTTGAATAAACGTCCTATCTGCAGAGGTGTGAGGTAGTCGCATTACTCAGGAGTGTGCCGAAATGATTGATGCTAAAAATGTTATATTGCTGCACTCCACACAGTGCACATTAAAGAAAAGCCAAGGCAGGACATATTAAATTTTATTGAGAGTGGGTTTTGCAACTTTTTAAGAGGCCATGTGCCATGCTTCCTTTTTTAGGATCCAACTACCAAAATTAAAACCAGTAAATCTTTCTAAAAATAACCTGAGAAAAACTTTCCCCTATGTGAAAACGAAGCATGTTAATGTCCTCATGTGCCTTGATTTTCCAAAAAAATAGTGCCTTGCTGGAAAGCACATTCTGTTCCCTTTGCAAGATACCAAACTCTGTTTATCACCCCTTTACCTTGCTGCCGATGGTGTGAGACTGGATGTGACCAATTCTGGGGTTCAAGCCAGTAACATCCGTAGGGATGGGAGGACACCCTCTGCTAATGGAGACAGAACTCTGACTGCGACAGGCTGCCTGAAGAAGTGAGCAGGATTTGGATCACTAGATCTTGGGAAGATGGAGTTGTGGGAAGGTGAAAGATTTAAAAGTCAATCAGATACAAATTTATTGTGTGGATTTTAATGAGGAATGTGTGCTTTGTGGGCATGGCTATACGCATACTCACTGTTTGCATTCAGTGAGCAAAGACATGTGAAAGGTGTTTGCATAACATGAATGGGAAGTAGGTAGGGTTGTTCTTTCTCACAGTCATGCTCTTTCTGTTTATATATATATGATTTACATTTATTGCAAAATATTATGTACTCAGACTGTGGCATATGTTAGGCTTGCTATTTCACTATTGTATGTTGAATTCTTGGTGGGAGATGAGAGAGGCAGTAAAAATAAGTAGGGTCCTCCTGAGGAGGTGATCATTTCCAATTAAAGGGGCATATAGTTTGCATAAGCAACAAGGAAAGAGATTATTTTAGAGATTTTGCGGAATTTCCTCTCTGCATATTTAGATGCAGAAACAGATCTTTTAAGACTGTACCATTGTGCCTTCCTCTGCATCTAGAAAATGCTCTGCCTAATTTGTGCAATGGCAGTTTGAACAGAACAGCGACCATTCCTGAGCAACTGTGTCTGTTCGGTGGGGTCTAGTAGGTGGTGAACATGGAGGGAAGCTCCTTTGCTGTGGCTGGCTAGAACCAAAATGTGAAAATATGGGTGGAAAGGGCAACCATGTGTGGACTTAGATAGCTTTCCCATCTCTTAAGATCTCTGAGTCTAGATTTTGGAGACTGTCTCCTGATAAAACTGTGGGATATGTACTGCAAGTGCAGACGGGAAGCTAAATGCTTTCTGGACAAGGTAATGAGTGAAGGCTGCAGTGAACACCAGCAGAGCCTCTCCTTCTCTCAGCCCACTCTGCCCAAATGAGTGCTTTCTCTGCAACTCTTGGCAGTAATAAGTGATCTTCATCTAAAACATCTCTTGTTACAGCCTTTATTGTATTGGCAGTAAGTGTGTAACAAGCCAGTGCTATACTAATAGTTTTGTAGGGATAAAAACTCAGTCAAGCCAAACACAGAAAATATTTTTTTCTGAAATGCTTTCTTGCAGTGCTAAAAACAGTTCACAGGAGATGTTGAAAACAAAGTGCAAGGTGTAGATACCATGTGTTTGCTTTTTAAGCCTGGGGTAATACCTAGGAAAATCTTTGCTTTCTAAATGTGCTTTAAACAGAAGGCCAAATTCACTGCTGCATAGTCACGCAAGATTTTGGTGGAGCAAATGGGGCTGGACCTGTTTGTACCACCAGTCAGTGCTAATCTCGACGTGTCTGGTGTCAGTGGGACATTTGCCATTAACTGCTCTAGGAGCTAGAGCCAGGCCACCGCAGGGACATAAGGCTCCTCAAGGATCTCTTTTTGTTCATCTTAGCCACTTCTGACCATTTCAAAAACTGTAGCCAATTAGCTGTAAAAACAGATGTGCCTGTGATATTTCTCTTCCTCTAAAGGTTACAGCCCAGATCGCTCTTGGTGCTTGCGTGGCAAAAAGGCAGGCAGCAGGGGAATGGGGAAGGAACAAGAAACCTTTGCTGGTGTGTTTGTACATCTACTGAGAAACAAATATGGGGCCTGAGGAGTAATCAGCCTTTTTTTTCCCCAGTAATAGCCCTTGTAGCAGAGAGGGTAGAGGAGAAGGCTGGGGGAATGGCAGGGTGCACTTTTCTTCTCCATGTCTCTGTACCCATTGGCCCAAGGAAGCCAGGTACACAAACAGCAGTGCAGTTCCTCGGTTTTCACCTCAGCCCGCTCCCTTGGATGCTGCGAGTTTTGGGGGTTAAGCTAAGCCTTGAGAAGCAAGTCACCCCACCTCTCTTCAAGCAGATGTCAGCCAGCATCATCTTAGGATGTGCACTGGGAAGGGGTCTCCATGCTGGCTGTAGGGGGGGGATGGAGGAAATGAGCACCTCCGAGGTGAGGTTAGCCATCAGTGTTTACACGGGGTCAACCTCGGGTGGGCTGGGGCAAGGAAGGGGGCAGCCCTGCTGCTGTGCCTTCCTCGCGGCCAGCAAGCCCCTCTGCTTGGGCTGCTGTGCAGCGTGAAAGCTCACCATACGGCTTGTGCTCGGGGGCACCTTCCTACGCTCCTCGGGGGTGCTCCCTGCTGACCCCTGGGCGGTTTGGCAGGCTCCTCGAGAGAGCTGGGCTCCCCGGGAGAGCTGGCCTCTCGGCGCCTTGGAGCTGACTGTCGATTCCTCCCCTGTCACCACCTCTTTTAGTCTGTGTGTGGCATCAGAGCAGCCAGCAGGATGTAACTATAGACTTGGACTATTTAGGGCTGTCATTGCTGCTGACCAACACGTACAGCAGGTTGACTCACGGAGGAGAAGGGATTCTTTTTTTAAATGTAGTTTTTCAGGCTCAAGCTTTTGCACCACAGTGGACAGGGAGTGCTGCTTAACTAGAAAAGCTGCTTTGAGAGAAAGTTTCCTCGTTTTGTTTTATGGTGGAGGGAAAAAAGTTTGTTCTCTTGCATGGAATATGATAGGAAGGCCAGAATACCCCTGCCAGGGCTGGTGGGACAGGGCAGCAGCATGAGCCGGTGTGAGCAAGGGGAGTCAGGCCTCAGGCACTTCCACACTGCGAGGGCTGGTGAAGCTTTGGATCCCCTCCTGACTGCAGATCTTCACAGCAGCATTCCTTGTGTGACAAGCCTTTTTCACATTTCCCCATTCAGCTGATTGTGGGTGCTGCGCTATTTTAAACCCACATGGAAGTATGTTTTTAGGACCATCTGCTACCGGCCCTAACCCAGATGATACAGTTAGAGCCTGCCCACAGCATCCTCCCCTCCTTCAGACAGTTCCAGGAACAAGCGGTGAGTCAGTCCTGCAGCTGAACTCATATTTAGCTAACCCTGATATCCTGCCTATCGGAGAGAAATGCACAACGGCCTTCCCAGGTGCAAAGCCCTGTTGTTTCCATTAGTTAGAGGATGCTTGGAATTTAAAAAAAAAAAAAAAAAAAAAAACAGCAAAGCAAATGTCACATTAGTTAGTGCATAGACTCCTCTCATTCTGCAGAGTGAGGAGGGAAAAACCATTTGTCACCACGCAGCAGCTCACCCCTCTTGCTTTTGCTTGAAGGCTGAAGGGCAGTTTCTGCCCTCGGCTGACCGGTGGGCTCGTAGGCCTCCCCTCGCCGTTAGCTGGAGCGGTGCTGCCAAGGCAGCGGCTCTCCCTCATGTCAAAACGTCTTTGAATAGCTGGAGCGTGGTTAATTTTTCCTTTGGGCGCTGGGGCTCAGTGTAGGCATCTCCTCGAGTGGTCTGAAGGCCAGTGTCGCCCGTCAGGGTCCCTGCTTTCTCTCATCTAGCAAATTTTGTTAAACACACATCTGTGGATCTGGATGAGGCTCTTTTCCTCTACCTTAGGAGATTCCTGAGCCTGAAATAAGGTTTCAGCCAATGATCATCTGAAATACCCTCCCAGAGAGCTGCGTGACTAAGAACTGGTGTTTATAAGCCATTACTCAGTGTATTTTAAACTCCTGCTCTTTGATCCCTGTATGATCCAGCAGCTACTTTCTGGCCTTTTGGCAAAACCGGCAGAACGTGCCCTGCTCTGTCATCACATTTCTCCTGGATCCACTTAGCACGCCGCACCGTTTGCCACCCAGCAGGTTAATGACCCATAATTACCTTCTTCATATAATGAGGAAAGCTCAATATCTCCACAGCATATACGCTAGCATCCAGCCCGGGCACAGCTTTCCAATGTTAAATGATACCTGAGGCTCTGTCCTGCTCCCACTGAAGCGGCGGTAAATCCCCCACCGCCTCCGCACAGCCGCCAACTTCCCATTTCTGCGGCATGGAGAAAAAACCCTCCCTGACGCTGCTGGCAGCATTACCTGAAAAATGAGTATGAAACCTGAATGTTGTTTTATTTAGGCTACGTGGTAAGTATTTGTGTGCTTCCATGTATGCACAGATCAGGCCTGGCTCTGAGTAGCTTTTGCTGGTATCCTGTTTCGATCAATGCTGATTTAAATAAGCATCATGAAACTAATTATTCAGTGCTGCTCACATGACACTGAATTTGCTACGGTACCCTTGAGACAGGCAGGCTTTATCCTGCTCAACAGAAACATCCGCAGCTGTACCACACTCTGCTTCAGGCTCCTTGGAGTTACTTCATCGTCGCCTGACAGCTGTGTCCCCTGACCATTATCTGGTGGCCACATACTTCAATAGCGGACTGTATGTACTGTATGCACTAGACTACAGTGTGACCTGACAGCTTGGCTTCCTCTCCCAGAGTATATCTTCTGCTACTCTTTAGCATCCTACAGTTTATCTGTGGTCAGCTTTCTTACCCATTTCCTGCCAGCTGCTACTGGTCTTTTAGTCAGCTCCGCCAGGCAGACAGGCAATGGTGAGCTTTCTGAGCCCTTTGCTGCATTATTTCTTGGATGTAGGCTTTGTAAAAGCTGCTCTGCAGCTCTATATACAGGATTGCTTCATACGTAGTATCATGGCAATTAAAGAATGTCACTCTAAGAAATACGCCTCCTGTTTATGACATGGTATTAATTTTATTTCAGTTCTTGCATTGTTGCAGTGTTATGGTTGAGGCTTGATGAGCACAACGTTGATTCTAGCAACAATTATTGCTTCAGCACAAGGATCCCAGTGTTTGGTATCTTTCTTCCCTCCTTTGCCAAGTTGTCCCACAGAGATGTTAAAGCAGCTGAGGGCACAAGTCCCTGCTCTGGATCCAGAATTTGGTATTTTACAGGATGATAATTCCTCTGCCTGAGCAGAGGCGTCCTCATTGCTGAATCAGGGCGCAGAAACTGCAGCAGGTCTGTCATCAGTGGACATGTCCCTTGCTCCTGTCAGGTCAGGTTTTAGGTTTACGGTTGGGGCTATTTTGGGAAGCACCCACTCTGGGGGAACCAAGTATTTGGAGTTCAGGGCTACTAAGTGAGGCTTTTATCTCTACCCTGACTTCCCCTGGGTGGGAGCTCCCTTCCTGGGAGTGCCCCAGTCAGCCCCAAATGAGATGAGTGTTCAGTGGGGCAGAAATCAGCTCCCCAGACTCTGGGGCTCCAGCCTAATGAAAAAAATAGCTTTGAAACAGTGAAAGAAGGAGTTCAAAGCCTTGCCCAAATAATTTCCTTTTTTTTTTTTTTTTTTTTTCTTCTTTATTTTTATAGAAGAAAAAATAAATCACTTTAAATCTTTATGAGGTTTATGAGTCAGCATGTAACAGATTCTTATACTGGGACATGGGGCAGTGTGGAAGTTCCTGTGACTTCTTATATGCTCTTTGCTAAGTCCTGACACATACCATCAGTATCTGTGTCCTCTGTGATTAAGTGTAGGGAGGGCATGGGTAAGACCCTGTCCTATTCAGCCATTCAGGCTAACTGCACACCTGCAATCAGGAATGCTGAGGCAGACCACATGGAAAATCAAGAGCCAGAAGAAACTGTACTCACACAGCAGAGTTCATTACTGAGCTTTTGGTGAACTGAACATTCATGGCACGGATTCTAAAATGAAAAGCAAAGCAGAGATGTCTTCCTGCCATCCAAATGGTAGGGACTGGGAGAATGAAGAACCACCCACTGTAGGAGATCAGGTTCAAGACCATCTAAGGAACCTGAAGGTGCACGAGTCCGTGGAACCTGATGAGATGCATCCGTGGGTCCTGAGGGAACTGGTGGATGAAGTGGCTAAGCCACTACCCATCATATTTGAGAAGTTGTGTCAGTTTAGTGAAGTTCCCGCTGACTGGAAAAGGGGAAACATAACCCCCATTTTTAAAAAGGGAAAATGAAAGACCCAGGGAACTACAGGCCAGTCAGTCTCACTTCTGTGCCTGGGAAGATCATGGAGCAGATCCTCCTGGAAATTATGCTAGGGCACATGGAAAACGAGGAGGTGATTGGTGACAGCCAACATGGCTTCACTAAGGGAAAATTGTGCCTGACAAATTTGGTGGCCTTCTGCAACAGGGTTGCAGCGTTGGTGGGTAAGGGAAGAGCAACTGATGTAATTTATCTGGACTTGCGCAAAGCATTTGACGCTGTCTTGCACAACATCCTTGTCTCTATATTGGAGATACATGGATTTGATGGATGGACCACTCAGTGGATCAGGAACTGTCTGGATGGTCACACTCAAAGAGTTGTAGTCAACAGCTCAATGTCCAAGTGGAGAGTAGTGATGAGTGGCGTTTCTCAGGGGTTGGTATTGGGACTGGTGCTGTTTAACATCTTTGTTGGCGACATGGACAGTGGGATTGAGTGCACCCTCAGCAAGTTTGCTGACGACACCAAGCTCTGTGGTGTGGTTGACATGCTGGAAGGAAGGGATGCCATCGAGAGGGACCTGGACAGGCTTGAGAGGTGGGCCCATGCAAACCTAGTGAAGTTCAACAAGGCCAAGTGCAAGGTTCTGACCACGGGTCAAAGAAAACCCAAGCACAAATACAGGCTGGGTGATGAATGGATTGAGAGCTGCCCTATGCAGAAGGACCTGGGGGGTATTAGTGAATGGAAAAACGAATATGAGCCAGCAATGTGTGCTTGTAGCCCAGAAAGCCAACCGTATCCTGGGCTGCATCTGGAGTAGTGTGGCCAGCAGGTCAAGGGAGGGGATTCTGCCTGGAGTGCTGTGTCCAGCTCCAGGGCCCCCAACATAAGAAGGACATGTACCGTTGAACCAAGTCCAGAGGAGGCCATGAAGATGATCAGGGGGCTGGAGCACCTCCCCTATAAGGACAGGCTGGGAGAGTTGGGGTTGTTCAGCCTGAAGAAGAAAAGGCTCTGGGGAGACCTTATAGTGGCCTTCCAATACTTAAACGGGGCTACAGGAAAGATGGGGAAGGACTCTTTTTATCAGGGAATGTAATGATAGGATGAGGGGTAATGGTTTTAAACTGAAAGAGCATAGATTTAGGTGAGATATAAGGAAGAAATTCTTCACTGTGAGGATGGTGAGACACTGGCACAGGTTGCCCAGAGCAGCTGTGGCTGTACCCTCCCTGGAAGGGTTCAAGGCCAGGTTGGACGGGGCTTTGAGCAACCTGGTCTGGTGGAAGGTGTCCCTGCCCATGGCAGGGCGGGTTGGGACTAGGTGGTCTTTAAGGTCCCTTCAAACCCAAACCATTCTGTGATTCTGTAATTGCTAAGTGTAGTGAGCAGCACTAGGCTAAGAAGAGGTTTCTGTTGGATCCTATTAGACAACTTTGGAAGATGGGGATGACTCAGTTAGGATTGCCTTTGTGAGCACTATTGGCTCACCAGCTTTTAATTGATTTAATAGGAGGTACATTCATTCTGGATAGTGCCAATTATTTTAATCAGAATGCAGTGTAGGACTGCGTTAAATGCCTCACAGATGTTGAAAACCATAACATAGACACAGCTACCTTTATCAGCTGAACTTGTAATTTCACTAAAAAGCAACACCAAGCTCATTTGACAAGACTTTTCCACAAAGTCATGCTGATGACTATTAATTACACTGCCATCTTTTAAGCCTTTTTCAACTCTGACCCACATGAGCTCTTTGGAGAGGGGTGAAGCTGCAATGCAAATGAGACATGGGGGCAGAGGGGACTTGCTGAGCCATATCATCTCCAGGCCAGGAGCTGCAATGGGTAGTACTAGTTTTGGAAAAAAAACAAACAAACAAAAAAACCCACTGCTATCTTGTTAACCCTTCCCATCAATTCTCTTGATTCCTTGATCAATGTTATGCTAACTAGCCTGTGATTGCCCAGGCTGCTTGTTTTACCCTCTGTAAACAGTGATGCCTCATGAGCTTTTTGCCAGTCTTCTGGAAGTTATCCAGTGGTCCAGGATGTGCAAAAAATCAACACAACCATTTTGGAGAACTCTTCGGCACATTTCTTTAATATGCTGGGGTGCAACTTACTGAGTGCTGCTGATTGAAAAATGTTCAGTTTTGATAGCTGCTGTTTAACTTTCCCCTAAGTAACTGATGGAATAGAAAGTGTTTCCTTATCGCTGTGAGATAAGAATAAATCATCCTGCTGCTTTCCAAATACAAACCTGAAATATTTATTGAATACTTCTGCTTTTATGAATCATGACTGGCAATTTTGAGATTCCTATCTAGCTGTGGAGCTATCCCATTGTTAGGATTTTGTTTGTTCCTGATACATTTAAACAGTTCCTCTTTATTGTTCTTACTGGCTGCAGATTTGTGTGTTGGTGCCTTTAATTTCCTATGGTAATTTCCTCACTGCTGATACATGTACACCCACACTGTCAAATCCAGATGCATGTCCAAAGTCTAAACCTCCAAAGTTTAATGAATCCAGGTCCCTGTTTTTGTCTTGACCCAATACAAACAAGCAACTATAAAGCTTGGATTGAGTTTCAATTCCTGATTTTCACATCCCTTTCCTTTAAATCCAGGAGAGCTGGCATGTTTCAAAGCCACCTCTTATTCAGTGGCTCTCAGTGTTTTAGCATCAAGATTAGAAAAAAAAAAAAAATCCTATTCATTTAATTCCCGTGAACCAGGAACGAACTGGTTTGTATGACAGCGAAAGTATCTGGGTTATGTTTTGAGTGGTGAGTATGTACTTGACTACAAAAGGTAACTGGTGGATGGGGCTGCTCGTCCTCTGCTCCTATGCAGGGCTCAAGCCTGTTTCAGAACTGGCTGCAGACACTAGAGGATGTCTGCAGGTAGGGATCAGGTATCGAGTACGGAGGTGAAGCCCTTGCACTTTGGTCCAGGTGCTGCTGCAGAGTGCATAGATAAGGGAAGATGGGGAATAATGGGACAGTGGGGAGTAATAAATTCCTTGTAATGAATCAGGGCTGAAGCTGTGCACGTCACCTCCCTGTTCTGCTGAGAAGTCACTCACAGCAGTGCTCGGCCCTGGGTGTGTGGCTAGGAGGGTAAGCCGAAGCGCTGCCCTGCTTTGAGTT
Source organism: Tyto alba (assembly GCF_018691265.1). Taxonomy (NCBI): domain Eukaryota; kingdom Metazoa; phylum Chordata; class Aves; order Strigiformes; family Tytonidae; genus Tyto; species Tyto alba. Next base: position 33,510,361 of record NW_024881316.1, on the reverse strand, counting down.
TAGAGGCGGGTGTCAGTGGCATCTGGAGACACTGGCTGGGATGACCGGGACTTTCTCATTGCTTCCTCCCAGCTGCTGGGGGGTGTGGATTTGTGTGAGGTTTTTTCACCCTCCTTGCTGCCATCTCTGAACCAGCACACTGCCTGCCTGCTGCAGTTGTGTGTGGGATGTTATGCCCTGGGGGTTTAGTAAAGTCCTTCTAGGTAACACCAGGTGAGCTGTTATTTTTGATTGCAACTGGGTGACCATTTATTGACTCTTCAGCTGGGTAAAGTTATTTAGGAAGTTACGCAGCTGGAAGAACACTGCAAGCCTGATTTAAGACTCTCCCTTTTTTCCCAGTAATAGACTTTGATTTGCTGTAGTTCATTTCCCTCTGAAGCCTGCTTTTTCTAGATAACATAAAGCACTTGGCATCGTGGTTGATAACTGAATGTATGAAGCATGACATTTTCCTAGATACAGTATGCCATATGAACACTTGTTTTTTGTATCTGAACCCATAAACAAGAGTTGACTGAGGGCAAATAGCTTCCTCAGGTCCTTTGGAGAGGCAGGGAGTGAGTGTCGGTGCTGAGGGGAGTGTGACGTGGTCACAGCTGCTTGAGGAGGACAAGTGGCAGGAGAAGGCAAAGCCCAAGGGCAAATGATCCCTGTGAGCCAGCTGGTAGCTGGTGAGGTGCCTCATGATGAGGATAGAAAAAAAGGTCTTTTGGAAACTTAATTTCCTCCCTACTTGTTTTTCTGTCCAGTGGCTAAAATACTGACATGTTTTTCAGTCTCTGGAGCACAGCAATCCACCTCTCCTCTCACCTCCCCCAGACCAGTGAAACCTCAGAAATTGGAATTAAGGACCAGGACACCGGTCCTGGATTCGGTCCTGGACACCATGTGGGGGCAGATGATGGTGCCCATGCCTAGCCCTCCAGCAAGGCAGTTAACCTCTTGGTTTCTCCCTCACCGCCCACAAAGAGAAGCTAAAAATAGTAGCCAGTCTTACAGAGTTCTGGGAAATTTATTTCCTTAGTATGAATAAAGCACTAAGCTTGGTGGCTGGAAAGCGCTCTGTGCTGTAAGATGGAGCATTATGTATACCAGTGAATATGCAGAACTGTGTAGTATATTTTAAAAGTAATGAAGCTTCGCACCTTCAGCTTTGCTATTAAAGCTTTGCTGAGAGCTGGATTCACACTGCTGCGCTGCTGAGAGTTATTAAGGGTGCGTGTGAACGGAGGGAAAATGACTGCCCTTCTCCTTGACAGCCCTGCAGGTTTTATACCAGCAGCCTGGCTCCAGCCAACACAGGACTTACCCAGAAAGATGAAGGAGAGAGAAACTGGTTGTGTCATGAAGGGTAGCTAGAAGGGTATGGGAAATACATAGCTCTGGTGAATCAAGTTGAAGATACTTGGGGTTGAATTTTCAAGCCTCCTTTCCTAAACTGTGAATGCAAGCTGCAGGCAGGCATGTATAGGCCAGAGACAACTCAAAGAAATGCTGACTTGCTCATGAAAATGCAGACTTTACAGTTGCGTGTGTAAGAACATTTGCATAGCAAGTAAGAATCTGTGAACTGCTTCCCTTGATGCAGGCTGAGCTTAGCCATCTTTGGTTTAGGCTCAGTTTTAAGGGAAAGTCAGCTATTTACTGATTCTGGATGAGAATCAGAAGTCCATTGGCATTGAGTTTTGCATTCTGTTTCAGCTGTACATTTATGAGATATCCAGAGGTGCGGAAACTGAAATTGAAGAAAATATCTGTGGGATTCCACAGAGAAGGAAGCTGCCACTGGTTTGCATGTATGAATTTTCCTAATGCCTTTTGGTGGCTTATAATGAAAGTCTGGTGCTTGCTCATAATGAAAGTTGAACCTAAAACTGGCCATATTCAGATTCCCAATGTCCAACAAACTGGAATATGGGGGCTTAAGGCAGAAGAGAGGGGCAACACCAGGTAAAGATGATGTTATATTTATTTTAGTGCTTAGAGTTGATTGGTGTTGGGTGAAAATCATTGGTTGAAAGGATTCTGAGTAAACCAATTTAAAATGTAATTATGAAAGGCTCAGGCTAGTGTGTGTATGTAATTATGATTCTTGCCCATGTTCACTGTACTTGATTCTGCCCTGCAGTGAGTAGAAGGGGGAGGAAGGGACGTGCAGGGCAATAGCTGCATGGGGAGCAGCCGCTGTTGATGGGCTGCCTGTGCTGGGTTTATCCTGTGATCTGAAGGCACGCTTTTAGCTGTGCCTGAGCTAGTGCTGAGCCAGGTATCAAACCCGGTGTAGCTATAGCAATGTGTAGCTGTGTTTCGGCTGCTTGGAGTGAGGGACAAACAAACAGCCGGGCAGGTGGTTGCAATGAGCTCCGTGCTGCTCTCCTGGGGCACTCCCAGGCTGTGCCACAGCGAGCTCATACAAAACCAGCTCGAGGCTGCCCATGCAAGCTGTGGTGTAGCCTGGGACAAGACCACCGACGCTGTGGCTAGTGGCATTTCAAGGTTTGCCTGTATCACCCTTGTGACCAGCAGCCAGGAATAAGCCCTGTCCGGTTGGCAAATTCTCACAGGCCAGCTCGTGTCCGTGCTGTTGGGAGCAAAGTTGCTCTGGGACAGGCTTGTTGCATCTGCACCGTGTGCTCTGGAGTGAGCAACGCCTGCACAGAGTGGGTGTGTGAGTGGGGGAACTTGTCCCCTTCAGCTGTGTTTGACTCTCCTGCCAGACACCGGCCTGAGGCGGGAGCCTGGGGCGATCAGACCAGTGCAACATCAGTGCTGTGCGCATCCAGGAGCCACGCAGGGCAAGCCACGCGGATCATGTGGAGGCACCTTTTTGAGGCTGTTGCATCTGGGCTTTCCTCCAGCTGTTTTTCTTCTGTACTCTCATATTTCTGAAGGCACAAAAGGTCAGGAAATGTTCCTAGCTTCCTTCTTAAGTTAAACAGGGAACACAGTGAGGGAGAGAAAGGAAAGAAGAAGTTGTCAGTGGAGAGTGGACTGTAACAGGGAAGTCATTAAGGGGGCAAAGCCAGGAGTTCTAACATGCAATTTATCATCAGTGGTGATGGGTGACCGTTTGCAGGACATGATACCAAACGAGCGTGTCTGAGTTTGGTAGTGAGCTGTGCACAAAGGCACATTTAGGACAGAAAGTGAAAGGACACACTCTGGCTGACTCATGCACCCATCCCTAGCATGAGAGTTATCCCTTCCGAAAGAGACGCAGCCGTCGCCGGGCAGCTGCTGTGCTGCACGTGAGTCCCCCCTTCCTCGTACCTGGGAGCAAAGTGCAGGAAGGGGCCTCCTGGGACAGTGTGCTCCACCTCTACTATCACATCCTGTAATTCCTGATCCAGCACAGCCTTAAAAAATGAAAAAGCAGTGTTGTACCCATGTTGTTTCACCGTTTCCTTATGCTCTCTGTATGTCTGCTTTCTGTTACTGGCCCTAATTGGGTTGTTAGCTGCTTGGGGCAGCAGTGCTCTTGTCCTCTCATCGTTTGCTGCAGCGGTCCAGTATCACGCAGACTATCACGTCGGCACTTCAGACACATCCACTGACATTTTTGGACATGGGCTGCAAGATAAAGATGTTCCACTGGGACAGGCACATGTTCACAGCAGGAAACCCATGTTTCTGTTTTGTCCTTTGATCAGTAGGTGCTGGTGTGTGTCTGAGGTTCCTGGTGATTTTTCAGCACAAACAACTAATCCTTTTCCTACTTAATCATTCAGTCGGCACCAATGTGTGCCTCTGAGTAATGGCCTAAAGACCAGACCTTCTAGCCAAATCTTGCATTTTGCTAAAACCACAAATCAAACTTTGAAAAATTGGCGCAATAAGTAATAAAGCTTCCCAATAAAGAGAAAGGAATATTTCAGCTGCTGTGATCTTAACTCTTAATACCTTCTTGCAGCAAAGAACTATTTTTGGAAGATGGCAAGGGAAATGAAAAGGGGTAGCAGTGCCTACAGCTAATAACACTGACCTGTTTTCCTGGCATTCCTCCAAATGCAAGACCAGCTTTGCTTGAAATATAGGTGATTCATCAGTTGAATTGCAAGCAGATAGTGTTGTGCAGAAGCACAGTTGTAGACACATTATTACTTCAACAACCTGAGTTTTAGCTGTTCCACTGTAAAAACTAATGAAGCAAGTAATGTTATGACACAGATGTAGGCAGTGAAAATGTGTCAGAGAAAGGCAATTAACCTCTGTACTAATAAAGTCTGTCAAATTAGTAAAATATTTTTTATATATTATAATAGCTAATAAGAAATATATAGGCCATGAGTATTCAATGCCACAGGCCTCGTGGAATCATTTATATCTTTGAAAAGTAGATGTAAAACTTCTTCAAGGAAAAGCAGGAGGTTTCTATATCTTCTTTGCACAGGTATAAAATGACTAAAAAGCCACAGGGTGACTTTTGCTGGGGTGGATTGTGGATTTCTCAGGTCCCGTTGGCGTTATGTCCCTCCTACTTCAACTAAGTTTGGGCTTTTATTTCCACATACAGGCATCCTTTAATCACTTACCTGTTATATTATCAGTTCTCTGCCGGTCACTCATGGGGCATTCTGAGCTGAAACACGAGTGATTAAAAAACAAAGCAAAATGGATTCTGTAATCCAGCTACCTGGCTGGAGAAATGGGATTTTATGAGATGTCTGCCTGGAACAGAAGATTCTCTCCAGTCCTTGTTCCCTCTCTTTGCCTCAGCATTTGTGATCTCTCCCACTGATAGATAGTGTGAAGCTGATGTAGAGTGTGAACCCAAGCTAGGCCAGTTAAAAACAGGCTTGAAATTCTTTGCTAAATCATGTAAAAGTTATTGTGGTCAAAACTGACTACTCCCATGGGAGAAACAGCAATATTTCCGAAAGAGAGTGAGCTTCCTAATGCATTAATGTTGTAAGCACTGTTGTGCTATAACCATCTCTAAGCTGCTTCATGTTGTATTTTGAACAACCTAGTCTATTGGTGAACATCCCATTTGCAGTTCTGTCACATTGTAACATCACCAAAGTTGCTGGACGCTCAAATGTTGACTGTACAAGTACACTGAAAAACATACCTTGACTCTGTGTATGTCTTTTAGGATACACAGTAGTAAAACATCCTTTTATCTTGTTTGCAAACACTTCAGACCAATGCATTAAGGCACTACAACGGTAAACCCCCTTATTACTCCAGCAACAGTCACCTGCCATCTTTTATTTTAAAATGTAAGCTTTATAGTGTTGTGTCTTATATTCACAGTCCTGCACAGCCTTACCTTGTGCTGCTGTGTGTGCGATAAAAGCAAAATTTTATCAAAGGCTGTCATATCTTAACTGTGTCCTACCTCTATAACTACAGAAGTGTTACTGTTAAAGGTGTTAAATAATATTTAAATATTAATAATTAACAACAAACACCTCATATAAGCTATCATTATCGAAGGGCACGTGCTCCTGATTATGGCCTCTGTCCTTGTGCTCCCTGACACCGTACCCTCTTACCTTTCCCGGCACAAAGGACCTTATGTGTGCCTCCTGCGCTTCCTACCATGGTCAAGTCTTCTTGGATGGAAGGTATCGCACTGAAGAGCAGGTGCAGACCTGAACGACGGCCTTTCCCGTAGACAGACAGGCTGTACCCCTCTCCCTTTGCATACGTAAGTCCTTCTTCTGATTTCAGTTAGGTCAATTTGTATGACTTTGACTAACCAAGCGACTAATCTGATCACCCACATGACCACCCACCGGGGTGCACATCATGTCTCGCACAGCATATGGGAATGCTGGTAGCATTAGCAACCGTGTCTCAGTGACAGAGTTCCTGGTGCAGCCATCTTCTGCCCAAGCCTTCTTCGAGCTGGCTCTTGTTAAATTGCATTCAGAGGCTTAAACAGCCCTCAACTGAATTATCCACTACCATATATGAAATTTGGCTGGACTTGATTAGAAGAAATGGCATAAACCATGTTATTTTAATCGCGTGTAAGTTGTTGCCTTTGAATTTGTTCTAATTAAACATGAGGTCAGATTAACTACTCAAAGGGTCTTGCTTTTTTACCAGGTCTTAAAGTAATGAACAGTTTGATAAGTTTTGAATTCTTTTAAACAGGCTATTGCTTGGGAAGACAATTTTTTGTGCTTCGTTAATTACACAGTGAAAATTATATTAAAAGTTATTTTTTTTACTTCTTATCTATATTTTAAGAAGCTTTGAAGGGATTAATTAAGCATCCAAACTACCTGCTGAGGTAGGTAAATGTTACTATCTCTGCTTTTCTGATGGGGAATCTGAGGAACAATGCTGTGTAAAACCTGAATCTACCATGTCTCTGTTTCAGAAAAAGACAAGGAAGATCAGCACCTGCCAGGGAGCAATTAATAGATTAACAGAATCAGGTGTGAGTGGCTTTCCCAAGGTCAAACTATAATGTTAAGGACTGTTGCAAGCGTTTGAGTTAATGAGTTACTGATGGTGAGCTGAACTGTGAAAACTCACAGGATTACGTGCTCTTAGTCACAAGTGATGTACGTGACAGTGCAAACTTAACCATGAAACTTAGCATTTGTGGGGCCTTAGAGTAGCCTTGCCTTGCCTCAGCTGATTCCCTAGGCCACCACAGCATCTTGATAGCTGGCAGTCCTGTATCCCTGTGTCAAAGTCCTCCCCCCTGTGGTGTGATCTGTAGGGATTCAGAGATCTCTGCAGATCCAGGCATGGGAAAGGAGCTGAAAGAGCCAGTTTGACTCTGTTTTTAGTTGGTAGTATCCATGGACTTTGATGATTTCCACACCTGAAATCTGAAACATTTTCTTGTACTCAGGGAAGTTCTTCACTTAAACACTTCCATCAAATCTTGTCATCCTGTTGGCTTAGAAGTTTTTACTAAAAATGGCAGAATTCTGTATTTAATGATAAGCCCCTATAAGAACCATCACCTGTCTGTGGTCTGAGAACAGCCCTTCATCTTGCACTCTTTCTGCTTTCTGTTCATCTGTATCCCAGTCCTCGTCAACAGTTTCCCATGGGAATTGTTATATTAAAAATATAATGTCAGAAATGTTTTGTACAGGACCGTTCAGGAAAACAATGAATGCCGTGCAGATGTGTGTATTAAAACCTCAGTATCTCTAGGAAATACACTGCTGTGTTTTGATAGTTTTTTGTCTAAAGCTGTAATTAACCACAGTCAGCAGCTTGCTTGAAAGGGTTAAAAAAAAAAAAGTTTGAGGAAATATTCAAAGCCTTGTGTAGGTGCTGCATATTTGGCAATGCAATTGCATGCATGCCTGCAAAAAACGCAATGGGAAGTGTGTCAATCGCCTCTCTTTGCAGATGCACGTAAGTCTGTGTAAGCGAGACGCTGGTTGCCACATAATTAGAGCACAAGGCTGTGTCCCAACGCCCCAATTTCTGTTTGTGACCCTGCAGCGGCCTGGCATGTGACAAAGGACAAGGCATTCAACTTCTCCAGGTCAGTGCCATCAACAAAGCAGGGTGACCACACATCCGTGTGAATCATCTGGTGCTGCAGTGTTAAAAGTGCTATCGAGATGCTGAGTACAAAGCTCAGTGTTAGTCACGATATTATCTTCCTCGCTGTTAAATTTGGGTATCTGCTATGTCCAGTTTGAGATCTCAGAGCTTATCTGCAACGTGTGTTGCATGAACACCTGATAGATTGTCTGAGGCTCTGTAACAAGTATCTTCCTTTTTTGCTTCTGCTAAAATTTCCCAGGCTCCTACACAAGTCTGTGGAATAAATTTCAGTAAGATGTATGACCTACCAGAAACCTAGGTACTTTGCTAAGATGCATTTCTTCAACTCCGCCTTCAATACTGAAAGCACAGATAATAGCAGGCATCAATAACCATATTTTTAAAAAGTTATATATAATGTATGAAAGTATAAATGCATTATATAGCTATATTTGAAAAGTGAACTGCATATATTCATATTTATTTTCATCTATGAAGATCTCTCCCTGGGAGGAGAAGAGAAAAAAAGAAAGATCAACATGTGACAGATGCACATCAGGGAAGTGGGTTGTCACACTGCAGGGAGGTGTTGAGATATCACAACGATGGGCATGCTATACAAACCTGAGCAGAACAAAATACGCTGTTTAGAAAATTGAGCAGACGTAGAAATTGTTAACTGACTTTGTGAGAAATGGTGCTGAGGTGAACTGCAATTTTTAAATAATATGCAATCTGGAGAAGTCTCTGTAAAACAGGTGTTAGAGTTTCAAGTTGAACTTTTTACATTTGTCCCTAAAGGCAGATCTGTTAAGTTTTTTCTTTGTGAGGGTATAGGCTTGAGGGGAATCACCTGTAACACAGCAGTATCCTTTGCTTTTAGAAATGGGACTGCAATCTGCTGCCCATGCTGCTCCGAACTGACCTCTGAGTCTGCTCTTGCAATCCAGTATCTGTTTTCTGAGCTTAAGCTTTAAGTCACAGGCTTTGCAGCAGTCTCCCCAGAGAGCTTTGAGGCAGTTCATCAAAGCAGGTGGAAGCAAGAGTATGTTGTAATAGATCTTTCATTCTTGCATATGAGTAACGAGGAGGAACAAAACATGCTGTCTGTGGATATAATTTTTCTTTAGAAACCAATCATTCCAGGACTATAAATATAAGCAATGTATTACAGGTGCTACATACAGCCTTAAATATTCTTCTCTGGTGCCAAAGTGTATGTATTGGTGTGACTTTGTTATGGACAAAGAGAAATATTGTCTTATTTTTGTGACAACTCAAATACTGTGTTAAAGAAATTACTCCCAGGACAGCTCAAACATTTTTATTGTCTGATGAGCTCAATCCAAATGATTAGTTTGTGTTCAACTTCCTAGATAAGTTAATAAGCTTTTTAGAGTATTTCATGATTGCAGTTTAACTGGTGTCTCATAATTTATGCTTCTGTTTTGCCTGCTCAGCATTGGTATTTCTCATTCACTAGGCAAGGACTTATTTCCTAAAGCAGCCCCTTCCCCTTCTCAGTACTTGTACTCTGTTCCCCCTCAAAGCTTTGCCTTCCTGGTAGCTCTTGCATGTCCTGAAGGATATGTACCTTTACCTGAGATAAATTATTCCTCGCTGGACCTATTCCAGCAGCATTCAAGAACTTCCAGACACTGTTCGGAAATGAGTATGAAGTTGAAGCTAGCAGCTCTGCTGCCCAGGAGATTGAGTTGCTGTCATATTGCATCTGACTTGCATCAGATCAGTTTAGGATTTGGTTGATTTGTTCTTCAGATTAATGTCAATCTGTTTTAAATTAAAACACCCTGGGGCAAATGCTTTGCAATGATCAATGAACTGTCTGGCTGCAGTCAACCAACATTACAACAGACATGAATTTGGCCTCCTGGTTCATTGCCTCATCCCCTACAACATCACTTTCCTTATGTGGTTCAAACATCAAGCCTTTGATCCTATAAGTTGTTGACCGTCTTCCACTGAAATCAGTGAGAATGGAAGGTCTTCAGTGTTCAACACCTTGTTGGTTTGGGCACAAAAAATGGGCCACATATCTGCTCTACCTAAAATATAATTATGGTGTATCTATGAGCAGGAAATCTGCTTTGCACCTGCTTTATCACAGGAACAAAAGGCGCAGGAAGTATTTGGAAAATGAGGAACACACCTGTGTGTGAGTGTATAACAAAACATCTTTATATATAATCATTTGCTATAAGTCATTTCAGAGTTGACAAGCTGTTTTTCAACTTCATGTCACCACTGCCTGATACATCTAATTAGTCCTGTTCTCCAGCTGACAAATATCAGCTGCTCTTTCTAAAACATGGCTTCTCCCTTAAGTACATCCCTCTGGCAAAGTTAAATATTAATTATCTTTCTTTCTTTTTTTTTTTTTTTTTTTATTTTATGATTATTCATGGGTGCTAATGTCACTACACAATGAATGGGTAAGTCAATACCACAAAATATTGAGTGTTGTTTCTGAATCTCCACAGCAGTTTAGATGTACGGAGCTGTGCTAGAAATTAATGTGGCAGTTGTGTCTGGTATGTGCCAACAGCCATGCACATCAGTGGTGAGACTCAGAGCCCTAGGGTTTGGTGGATGGGGACACTGGGCTTGGATGTGGGAAATGTACTTTCTCTTCCCAGCTCAGACACTGGCCTGTTTTATAACTGTATAAATCATTTATCCTTCTAGTCTGCATATTGAAATGGTAAGGTGCAGAACAGCACAGATACTGGGGTGCCCAGATACCTTCACAGGTGTGAGTTGTGTGGACTTGTTCTTTTGCTGAGTATTTGGGTGGTTCTAGTCTGCTGGAGATTTTCGGGGTCCTGCTGTCCTCCCTTCCACCTTTTTGTGCCAATGATTGTGGGAGCTGGTGGTGGACCCTTCTCTTAACTTTCCATCATGCTTTGCCCTACAGCTTCACTAATTCCCCCTTCCCTAGTCTGCTGCCACCCCTCACACAGAAGAGCAAGTCCTTCACTGAGCAGATGTGCATCCTCCTCATTGCCACATCAGTAGGCAGCTATTTCACACGGACCCCGTTTCTGTTTGTCTGCTTTCTCTCCAGCTGACCACAGCCAGTGTCTGTAAGCCTTCCTTTCAAAACCAGCCGTCTTTGTGTGCTGGCACTCAGGAAGATCCGTATCCCTGCCATGTGAAACAGGTTCAAAACTGGACACTGAGCAGGGAGATATGCTGTAATTGTGTTTCCTGAGACCAATTATATCTGCTGTGTCCACCCTATGACCAACTTAGCTGTTCCCACAAAAATTAAGTTGCCTGTCTTTGTCCACTTTACTGCCACACTGACGTGAAGGCTGATGCAGTCATTTTCTTTCCTCCTGGAGATTTTGTGTTTGTTCTGTCCAGCCAGATTTGCATCTGGAGTCATTTGCTGGCCCCATGCAGGGGCTGATGTAGCTGTGCAAGCCCTTTTCCTTTGTGCCTTTCAAAGCATTGTGGGCGACTTTGAAGCTGGTGGCACTTCAGGGTATGCAGATTCACTTTTATCTCAATGTCTTTTGCTCACTGAAGCTTGATCCATCCAGCTCTCCACGTGAATCAGAAAGATTCTGAAATACAGGAGGATCTCCTGTAGCTGTTCCCTGCCTCACTTCAGTTTCTTACCTTGCCATTGACCTGACTTTCTTACCTAGCTTCTTTGTGAATGTTTTCTAGCATGACTAGCATTTTCTTACCCACATCACACAACCCAGCATGTCTGCAGCCCAGTGTGCTAGACTTGGCTTGCCTCCCTTTCTGTAGCCAAAGAAGTAGTTGAAGTTCAGTTGATTCACTGAGCCAGACTAGGACTGAAATAGCAACTGACACTTGTTAGAGCTTGGGCTAACATTTTTGCAATATGGAGACGAAAATCAAACTTGGTCCTGGAGTGGTATGTTTTAAAAGCCTGAAGTGTTTGTGGATATATTAATTGTAAAGATAGAAATTAATAACATCTGTTTGCATTGCAAGTGCCCTGCTTAGGAAAGGGAGTACAAATAACTATGTCTGGGTACCTGCCACATGTTTAGGTCATGGTTTTATTACATGAAAATTTGCACGTCTCTCGTGTTTTTAAATGTCTATAAAAAGTGACACCTGATGGAGGTTTTGAAGAATGCTGGTTTTTTGCATGTTAGATACCCGCTAAAGATCCAACTCCTGACCAAAAGAAACTGAGATTGGTAGAAGAAACGTGAACATGAAAGCTCCCAAACTAACAGTCATGGAGGATATCCAACCATTATAATTATTTCCAAGTAATTTAGCGTATCTCTAATTATAATATGAGGTCATCTTGATGCAAAATAATGTCTAATTAGACACAATCCCTTTTCAGATACCCGTAATGGATTCCAGAGAAAAACCTTTTGGCTCCTCTTACAGGGAGCTTTTAATTCTTAATTTACAATTTTTTTTGTAATTAATTTTTTTGAGCAAACAGGGCAAATCAATCTATTTGAATTAATTAGCATTTCTTCCTTGGTTTCTTAGTCTCCCTCCCTGTTACTTCTCTTTTTCTTCCCCTTATTTGAATATTACTCTAATTTATTCATGTTTGTTTGCAACCAGTGCATAATGATTTCAAGCCATAGGTGGGCAAGAGACTGCAGCAAAGGAAAGGCTAGAGCTCTGGGGAGGAACGAGTGTCTGCAGAAAGGTTGTGTTGGTCACCTTCATTTAGTTACAAACACCTTCTCGCATCAGGGCTGGTAAAGGCGGCAGCAGAGTTAAGCAGGATTGTGGGGCCAAGGTGGGACAGGGTAGCAGAGCGGTGGAAGGAACCACCATGACCACAGAGAGGGAAAATGATAAACACCCAAGTAGGAGAACTGACTGATCTGCATTTGCTAAAAATTATTATAAGCTGAACATTGTTTCACCTTGATACTTTATAAGAAAGTCTCTATGAGATCAAATTTTCAAAGAACACCTGGGCAGCATTCACAGAAACATATCTCATCTTTATTAGGCAGTGTTTGTACAGCCACTTGCTTTTTCCAGTGTTTATTCAGATCTATTCTTTTACCTTACACAGATGTACCGTATGCTCTGTAGCAGGCACATTTCTGCTCTGGTGTGCGCTCACCCTTTCTCCCCTTGGAGCTGTGAATCTCTCCAGCTGTGAGAGGCAACGCTGTCCAGTGGTTTGAGCTGCAGGCTAGGTGCCAGCAACTCCTGATGTTTTCTTGTCTCAGTTCCCTCCCTAACTTGTTCTGTATTTTCTGCGTCTGTCAAGCAGTGGAAACTTTTGTCAGGACAGTGGTGTCACAGTGTCACGGAAAAGTGACAAGAAAGCCATGTTTTTCACATGGACTATAACTAAAGTGAGACACTTTAGTTTTGTTTGGAATGGGAGTGCTCAAAAAACAAGGAACCCTAAGTTAGCTGGTGATTTTTTCTTCTTGTTTTCCTTATCTGTAAAAGATGCATAACAATGCTTATATGCCTAACTCCCTTGGATATTGCAAAGATTAATTCATGTTTGTAATACACTTTGAAAATAGAAATTGCTAAGTAGGATTAACTCAATCAGAATTTTTTTTTCTGTTAAACAGGATCTTTATCTTTCCTATAACTTGCCTCTGCTGATCTCAGCTTGTACTTAATGTATTTGGAATTAAATCCAATAGGAGAGGTTTAGATTCAGGGGCAGAATGACCATGAGAGAGGAGGAAGGTTTTGTAAGATAGTAGATTGCTGCTTGGAGATGCAATCTACAATCTTAGTTTGAGGGCCAGATCAAGCTGAAATAGTGCTCTGGCCTAATAGATGCATTCATCTAATTTTCTGGTCAATTAAAAATCAGCCCAGACAATGCATGAAGATGGAGGAGATTAAATAGAATCTACAGAAATATCTCAGGGTACAGAAGAATACAAAGAAACTGAGTCCACCATGTTGGAGCAGTCGAGGCAGCCCTAGCAAGAGGCAGTGCCCATTCTGGGAACTTCTCTGTGCTGAATGAATTGTGGTATTCAAGATTAGTTCTACAATAGCAAATAAAATAGGCCAGGGAACTGTTTGCTGGCCCCAAGGCCAACTGGAGTGTCATGGCTTTTGATCACATATTCTCCTCCTCTCCCACCCCAACAAGGTGGCCCATCCAAACTGTACATCGGGAACGGTCCCTGGATATTGCTGAAAAGTGTCCTGGCATCATTTGAGAGCGAGCTGGTTGCTGTGGGACAAGTCTGTGCCAAGGACTGCACTGACAGTTGAGCAGCGGGGATGATGCTGTGCCAGTACTTGGGCCCATGCCCTGGCCCTCCTTGGTTGACTAGCCCACACGTTTCTGACTCCCGGCCGCATCCTACTGTTCCTTCAGCCCTTCCTTGAATTCTTGGCTTGAATTCTTGTCTCAGAACAGCATTGTGATTATGAAACCTAAATAACTTATTCTAGAAGAACTAATTTTTTGTAGTTTGCAAAGCTAGAGAGTGTCATCTAGACATTTGTAGGTTTCTGTGTGTAGTTACACATACAAGTGTATTTACTTGACAAAACACTGGGAAAATGGAATGATGATCTGAAATTAGAGGCTGACTCAGATGACTGGAATTTAATTTGTCAGCAAGTGAAATTAGTAACAATGAATAGAAGGCATAAAATGACTTTATCAAATTTCCTGCACAGATCTTGTTTTACAGAAGAAAGAATGTACAGCACATAAAAACAAATCAAAATATTATAATAAATGCAAAATGATAGTCACTTTTAGCATATGGCAGAAAGAAATGAAAAAAAAACAACGAACCCCATTGCTTTCTAGAAGAGTGCAGATTGCGTCATTCATGTTTAAGCTCTCCCAGTTCCCATGAAGTATGGAGGGAGGTCTGAGTGTACAACCTTTCATTAGTAGAAGGGTGTTCTCCTTGATGAAAGAAAAAGGAACTTTCAGTCTTGCAAGGACCTCAGAAGGGTTCTCCCCAGAAAGGAGAAATCACAAGATGAGGCCAAAACATTTAGAAGGCTTTGACAAGTTCCCTTTCAAGCTCTGGAGGTCTTCTAAATAATTTTGAAATTAATAGACACTTTCTCTTTTGCCTGTGATAATATAAACTTCTGTGATCCATACTGATAATAGGAGCTGAGAGACAGAGGAACTCTAGCAGAGTGTAGCAGAAATCCAGCAATTTTTAATTGCTTGTAATCTGTAATTGAGATAGAATGAATTTAAGGTGAACAAATAAGAACCTGAGAAATTCATTAAATGCAAAGTGAGCTGGAATGAGTATGATGTCTCCTACTGGGACAACTAAAATGCAAAAGCCCATCTAGAAGCTAGGAACAAGGGTTGGGCTATGGAAAAATAGAAACCAGCATTCCTTGGCTAGGGAAGGAGATATAATCATGAAATGACTGTAGACTCAAGAAGCATTATTTCTCTGCAAGTATATGCCCTCTAATTCACCTGAAAGATTCTTATCTGTTTTCCCTCCTAAAGTGTGCATATATATCTAGATTACTCTTACAGATTACTTTGCTTCCTTTCATGCTTCAAAACGTATGTTCTTCTATTGTAAAGAGGCTTTTCACTTGTGGTTGCAAGTTGCTGTGGGAGACTGTCCCAAAGTAGACCTGCTTGCTGTATCCAGACTGGAGTTCAGCATGGAGATGTATCTGATCATCGTACTGGAGACGCAGACCCAAGCTGAGGATAGTCGGTGGCAGACCTCTGTGGTGGGGGGACATTTAGTTTATCAAATTTGGGCTCTTATGTGACACCCTTGCAGCAACTGGCTGAAGCCTTTCTGCTGCATCATCCATGAGAGGAAGAAGGGGGAGGTGGCATGAACTTGTGAACAATGCAGTGCCTTAGGTCCAAGGCTTAACAACCCCTCTCCCTGTCCAGTACCACCTCTAGCACAAGAAGTGTCTCCAGTTCCCCCATACCTGAAATTTTCATGGCCTGCTTTGTATTCTGCTTTGGACATCAGAAAGCCAACCTGAAACCCAGACTGTGATCCTTGAAAGGTGACCTTTTGAATATATCCGGTAGTGCTGGCTCTACCACTCTGAATCCAAAGGTTGAGAAGGAAGGGAGGTGCCAGGAATCTGTCTGGCTTTAACTCTCTGTATACCCACTGGTTAAGTGCTCCTTTATCAGATCCTGGAGGATGTTGAAGCTGGTGGTCCAGTGAGTACACAAGAAATCTCTGATGATTACAGAACCAAGGTTAAGGCACACAGAGTGAAATTCTGAGGAGCTCTTTGGGCCTGATAATGTACGTAGGTAGCAAGCCAGGGGCCTTCTGGAGATCCAGCCTGCTTCCCTGGCAGGCCTAATGGGTGAGTAAGGAAAGGATCCAGAGAGGGAAAAGGCATATAAGTCCCTTTTATCCTGGTCTGCCTTTTTTTCCTTTTGGACATACCCTCAGGAGAATGTACGCTGTTGATGGACCTTGCTTAGGGTGAGCAAAGACAGGCATGGTTTCTTCTGTCCAAAGGCTAAGAGCAGTCCTGTTGTTTTAAGAACAATTCTATTAAATAAAGTGATGGGAAAACAGTCCTTTGATACAAACAGCTTAGGCCCTCATCCTGCTGTAGTCACTTCCCTGTGACAGTACTGTATGTGATACAGTCTCTGCTTCACATGGTTGCCAACTCTTTCCCTCTATTTTTTCATGTTTTTAAAGCCATTTCAAGTGTGCATGTGAAGATTCCAAAAATACTAATACAAATGACATTAAAAGATGTTTCTGGTGCTCCTATTTAGACTGTTCTTGGCAGAGGACTGGGGAGTTCAGCTAGAGCTGCCCAGGCTTGCCAAAGCCAGCTGGGCAGCAGGTTCCCTCTCCTCCTTCCTCCACCACCGAGAAGGGGAAAAAAGTCTGTTTAGCCCTAGATAAACTATGAAAATCTTAACAGAAAGAAGTGGAGAGCAGTTTGAAGCCAGATGTGGTGGGGAGAAAGAGGAAAACATCAGGGCAGCTATGAAATGGTAGAGGGGGAAGGGATTTATCATGGGATGGTAGGAAGGGCTGCAGAGGGGATTAAAAACAGGCAAGTGAACATTACTGAAGGCTGATGATATTACAAGGGAAATAGCTGCTTGCTGCTGGCTGTGTAGGAGGCTTGTCAGACTTGGGGAAGTAAAAGCATAGTGCTTACATCAACAAGATTTGTTTTTTTTTTTTTTAATGGCATCTGGTCCTGTGTTGCATTTGGGCATGATATTTAGTGACCTACCTACATGTGACACATCTGCTGAAGACAGTGTTGGTTGCTGCAGCTGGCAGGGACAGGAAAGCTTGCAGAGGGGAGCTCTGGAGCAAGGGGACCCAGTACTGTCCAAGCCCTGAACAAATCCAAGCTGGGTACATCAGTGTCAGCACCAGAGTTGTCCCACTGGTGATTTAAGCCATGTGAGTTTCAACATTTTAGCTTGAACTTTGGCTCTTGGGAGCCACTGTACTGAAAATAAAATGTGTATTTGATTATGAGTGAAAAGGAGTGCCTGAGCCATCTTCAGCAATTTTTAAAAAAAAAAGGAATTGGTTTGGCCTTTTTATTGCACAGAAAAGTGGGGCACAGGGAGGGAGGGAGAGAGAATCCCTGCCTTCTCCAGCTCCGCATTAGCAACCTGGATGCAACCTGGAATTGCTGTGCTCACACAAATGCCACAACTTGAGCATGGGCTTGGCCACCTTCAGTGTTGGCCAGCTGCTGAGTTTTCCCTCATATATAGAGCCCCGTGTGGCCACAGGGCATTTCACGAGTGAGGGAAGAGAACTAAGTTGTGCCTTGGTGGCTTGGAGGCAGTGTAGGAGAGCTGAGTGGAACTGGGCTGGGATTTAACTGGCATCTAGCAAAGCCATGTAGGATGAAGCCCAGCTATGGCTCCTTGGTTCTCTGCTGCATCCCCAGCATGGGCTGATCAGCTCTTGTACACCATGGTAGACAGCTAGCTGCCAAAGGAGAATAGCCAGAATGAGGTGTGAGCCAAGCAGCGCCCTTCCACAGCCCACCCTAAACCACAGGAGGCTACACTGATCACAAGCCGTGGGGGACAGCCCCATCTCTGAGCTATCTCCAGAAGGGAGTGGGTGAGCCCTAGTCTCTCAGTACCGCAGGAGCTATATTCCATCTCTAGTGCTCATTAATTTCTTTTGCTCCTTATCCAAAGCCGTGGGACTTTCAGGCTGCAAGGAGCAGCCAGTTTTGTAGAGCTTTTACTGTAACATTTCATCAGGCTCTGACCCATATTTGGGATTGCTCAGATCCCTTCTCCCCCACTACTGTTCTTTGGTACTTGAGTGTTGTTTTCTTGGTAGTGATGCTCTGCTCTTTTTTTTTTGGATCCCAGTTGGCATTTGCTTGGTGTGGACAGAGCTCGGGAAGTTCTCCAAGTCTGTTTCAGAACACTGAATGCCCTTAAAGGCTTGAAAGGGCTTACCAGTCAGTGACTTTGCAAGAGCATTTCAGATGCTGCAGAATTAATGGGTCAGGTAGAAAATGAGCAGATCTTTTTTACTGTTGTGGGTCACAGACTCCCTTCTGTTTCACTGGGCCTAGAGTTTTATTGCATGAAAAGGAATTGGACTGAATAGACCAGCAGGCTTTCCTGAGGACCTAGTGCAGTGTGATAATCACACAGTATTGTAGGCAACAGAGAGAACAGGAGCAATTGTATCCAATACCTGAGTTGTTGGAACATGCCTGCCTGTCCATGTGAGCCAGGAGAGAAAGATTGTTTTTCCTTCTGAAGAGGGAAAATTGGAGGGAAGCTGTGCCAGAACCTTTCCAGGTTTAGAGAAGTGGAGGAAACACCTGCTACGCCATCAGCATTCTTGTTAACAGTGACTGCATGAGCGACAGAATCTGTCCCTTCCGGAGATGATTCAGACTCAGAAGACTCTTGGTAGTGATGACACGAACGCCTGGTAGCTCCTGAAAGCAGAACTAATGAGCAGTGCCACTCACTTAGCGTATGGTTTGACAACAGATGCACATGTTGGTAATTAAGTATTTGGCTGCATTACATTATTTTATTTTTGGATTTCTCAAACACACACCCATCGCAATCTCTAGACACATTTGCATGATTTAAAAGCGTTAAACTTATATCATAACAAAGGTAGAAAAAGCAGCATAGGGAAACTAAACCCACTTTTCTGAAGGGCTCAGTAGCACATAGGCCTTCCTGTGTACCCCAAACCTAGGAAACATTGGCTCTGTATGGCAAAAATACACATAGGGATGTGGTTTCAGACATATGGTTTCAGACCAAACCAGCACACAAGTCTTGGACCAGAGTTTTCTCCTATGGTATGATCACATCCATCACTGCTTGTGACCCAGCAAACTCTTGGAATATCTTTGAACTTCATGGACTTCATAAAAACCTGAATGAAATTATACCTTGCAGCATTAGAGAGCAGATTCAAATACTTAATCTTAGAAGAGATCATCTGGAATGTTTCACTCTGTCCTTGCATTCCAGCAGTTAATGTATGTCAACATGTTAATACTGACCTCAACTACAAGCAGCAAAATACGTACATAATGGTGCTTGCTGGGGCATCTTGCTCCCAAATTTTACACCTTAGCCGACTCAGTCTGGATAATTATTTAAGCTTTCCCTTGGAACCCATGCAGCTTTGCTCTACATATCAGATATACTGGAGGAACAGTTGTCCTGTGAATGATGGAATTGCTTCTCAGCCCACTCTACCCAGACTTCTGTGGTGGGCTGTTAATGAGGAATTAGGGTGCATCATAAGGGCATGATGGAGAAGAAATGATGACTGGGGAGTTAACATGGTCCAGGAATAGTGCATGACATTATGGTTTTCCCTGGACATTATCTTACAAGTTTCCTTTTAATGGAAGTTGGGAGCTGGGCTAACTATGTTGAATTTGAGTTCACTTTGGGATTCTGAAAGCAGCAGAACTAGTGAGAAGACCTGTTCTCTGTCCTGATATTAGTAATGGTACACAGCAGAGGTCCAATATCTACTGGAATATCTCTGTAAAACCACCTGTGAAGTTACTAAATACTTTGATTGTCTGGAGTCTTGTCTAGAAATTCTCAACCTTGTTTTACAATTCAAAGAAATTCCAAGAATTTGTCACCCTTGCCTTCCAAATGTATAATTGTTCACAGACTGTGTCATCTTTCCATGAAAAGATAAAGTAAAATCTCCTTGTTTTGCTCTCTACATGTATAAGCATGGTTCTAGAGCTAAAATTTCAAGATGCTGGTGCAAAGACACTATTTTATTAACTGAGAGATGTGTCTGTGTATCTTTCTGTGTTTCTTTGTACTGGCTGGAAAGTCTGCCTGTGCATATCAGAAAATGACTACAGCTTAGACTGAAGTAGAGGTTAGCTATGCTTAATCAAAAAAGAGTATAAGTCAGTGCTGACACGGAGAAGAACATTTAGAAACTTGAAGGAGAAAGACAGAAATGAGAATACTAAGAAGAAAGATGTGACCAGGCAGCTCCACCTACAAACTTTAACCCTCCAGGGCAATCTCAGGTTTCTACTGTGAGCTAGCATACAAAACAGATTACATCCTAACCTAGACTGCAAGCATGAGAGTATTGGAAATCTGTTGCAGGTGTTTGATGGTAAACAGTGTTTATAACTGCCAGGATGGAAACATTTATGTGTGTGAGTGAGTGCAAGTGGAGGGCAGGCCTCAAACTTTCACCCCATTACCTTCACATTTCGGTTTTGCTTTGCTGAGTACTAGATGCCCTGTGATTTCAGCCTGATAGTGAATTTAAGAAAGCACTGATGATTTTATTTGAATATGTCCTGTGTTAAAATGTAAAATGCTAGAATCACCTGAGAAGTAGTGGGCTAATTTATCACAGGAACGAAAATATACAATGGAGATTGAATGGAAGAGGATGAGTCCTGACAGGCATGCCTTTACTTTTTCAAGCAAGTATTTTTTGCTTGGGTGGGTGGTGCATTAGTTATATATACAACTCATGCTTTTAGCTACAGCAAAATGTGAGAAGACATAATAATAGCTCTTCACGTTAAGGCTTCCTCTTTTCTTTTTTTTTTTTTTTTTTTTCCAGTTTAGTTAGTTTGAGACTTTAGATTATTCTCTTTCTGAGAACTCGGGGGAAGTATTTTTAATACCTCTCAGTGTGAGTGGTGACTGGGCTGCCCCTAGCCTAAGATGAAAATAGCAGTAAATTTTCTAGGGAGTTGAGCCAGAAGGTTGGACTTACAGTGCAAGACTCCTGATTACTGCCTTGCAGTGGTTTCCAGTCAGTCAGGAAGATAAAGGAAACAAATATGTCCCTCCAAAATACAAGGCAAATTCATCTTTGATGACTTTGTGTGTGTGAAAGGCTAAATATGTTCTAGTGGTATCTTTTTTCATAGGAGAAAAAAAAAAAGAAAAAAGTAGTTTTAGTATAGCCAAAAGGGCATCGTGTTTACTAAATTTTTGCTTTACACACAGTGGTTGACGAGTGCCCACAATGAAACTGCAGCATGAGCCGGACTAAGGACCCTGTTGGTCTCCTCAGGGCTGTGTGCAGGCTGGGTCAGGCAGGGAGGGGACAAAGAGGTGTTTACCACAGCCCCAACACACCCACTGCCAGTGCATTTTGTGGGTGGGGTGGATGTTAAGGAA
Organism: Tyto alba; assembly: GCF_018691265.1. NCBI lineage: Eukaryota > Metazoa > Chordata > Aves > Strigiformes > Tytonidae > Tyto > Tyto alba. The sequence continues at coordinate 33,489,258 of NW_024881316.1, read as the reverse complement.
GGGTAGGTTAACGAGCTTGTTCAAGCAATCTTATGCAGCAAACCACCATCCTGCCTCCTTGGGGTAAACTGTTCGCCCTTGTTTTCCCTTTTGGAAAATGCAGTTCTTATCTCCCACTTGTGCCATTCTAGAGTAAAAAATACAAGAACATAAAATGGCTGGTTCAGCTTTGTCTTTTGATAATGGTCAACAAGATGCCTAGGTAAAAGTATACAGGGCAAATGCAGGAATATTTCATTATAAATTTATTTCCTTCCTAAGCCACAGAAGTCTGTGTCTAGTACCCAAATGGATGTCTGTCTTGTGAATTTGTGTAACTGAATCTTGAGACAGTGTACTATTCACAATATCCTTTGTCAAGGAGCTCCTCCATTTAACTACCAGTTCTGTTGAGAAGCACCTCTCCTCAGTTTGGCTCAGTCTCCTGATTTCTATTTTGTGTTCCTCATTCTCAGTGAGAATTTTTCACCTTTTCTATGTCACTTTTTGCGAGAATCATACCCTTTAATTTTCTATTCTAGCAGATGAAACATCTGGACCACCATCATGTGTGTACCTTTGCATGTTCAATGGAGGCTGTGATATGGGGCTGCGAAGGCTCTTACCAGCAGGAAGTTCTTCAGTATAGGCTTAAGGTGGCTCCTTCCTTGACTGTAGAGCACTCATATAGGCACTTGTCTTCCTCAACTCCAGGGGGAACGGACAGTCAGGTAGTCTGAGATGTCTCTGACCTCAGGGAGCAGTGAAGAAGTCATCCTTGTTTGCTGAATGCATGTGAAAGAGGGGCAGGGATGAGGGAGTACAGAATGGGAACCAGGTATTCTGCTCACTTCAGAAGACTCAACAGGTCTGTAAATTCATCCTATTAATAAAATTACACCTTTTCTAAATTCTGGGAAAGTACAAACACTTTAAAAATCTGGAACAGTTTAACCTCAACCCAACATAACATGAAAAAATCTTGAAGTTGAGTATGGTAAAACTGATTAGAGTTCAGGACTGGGGTCTGTAAAGCTTTGTTCGTACACGGAGTCCTACCTCCAGTGAGGTGCCCCAGGAGCCCTGAGGGAGGCTGGGCAGGTTGAGAAGCAGAGGGTGCAAGCAGGCTTTTCCACAGTGCACAGGCTGAGAGCATTTGAAAATCAGAATGCCCAGATTTCCATTTTTTTTCCCCTTTAAACTGGGCAGATTCTTTAAAAATCAGACATTTATTCTTTAATTTATAGCTGTTAATTCATTTATAAACTACATGTGCTTCATGAGTGATTATGTTAATGTACTTAAGACTATTTAAACCCTTGCACTGATTAGCCTAAACATTCATTTTAACTAGATTGCAAAAATAATATGTTATCTTAAAAACGTGTCTAACAAAACTCCATAATCACAAATATGCTACTTTATTGAATGCAACTATTGGCTTTACTGAATTCAACAACTTACACTTCAACTTTTAACATTCTGTTTTCCTTTGTATTCACACATACTATGTGGTGGGACTAGGCTGGTGGAACACATTTAATGGCAAAAGTAACCAGTTAAATTTATATCTCATCCTGTCTCCAGGCAAAAGAATTTCTAGGGTCACACTCAGCTCACGCATGCAGAGGAGCAAGCAGGCTGTAACCCCTCCGAGGAAGGTGGGATGCACTGGCTCTCTGCTGTGAATTAGCACAGCATGGCCCTGGCCCTGGTTTCTGCTCTGAGGTCTGCCAGGTGCTACGGGGCTGCAGGCAAATCACTTAGCCCAGTGGGTCTGGTTTTCCCCATCTGTATGGGGTAATGATGCTTAGCTACCTTCGACATTTGCTGATGAGAAGTGCTATGTGAGTCATAGGCGTTGTTATTAAAGGTATCTGGAGTGATGATTTCTTTGGGGAGCTTCATGCTGAAGGTGACTGAGGCCATTCTGGGCAGGTTCCCCTGGGGCTGCCATGGTGTCAGTGTTGTCTAGTGTTATTTCTTGATGAAATGATCCAGGGAGTATAAAGAGAAATGAGGATCTGTGCTCCCTCTGTACTGCTCTGAAAGCAGCAAGGGTGTTTTGAGTGATCCACCTGATATAAAAAACTTGTTGCCAGATTGCAGGTCTTCTGCCATCAGAGTCCCAGGACATGACTCTTCTGGAGGCGCAGAGCTCCTGCCTTTCAATCTGGAGAAGCAGCAAACCTGTTCTGCCATCTCTGAGTCAAAATGACAGGGTTCTTTGACATTTTTGTTGGTACATCTTTTAAAAACCTGTTTTAAGACAAATTTAAATTAAGTAGGTTTTTGGCTGTGTGTTGCTACATGACCCCAGCACACTGTGAAGTCAGATGAGCCATCCTTTTGGAAGGGGACTGCTGGGCAGAGTGGCCCAGTCCTCACCAGACCTGCCAGCATCCCAGCCACATCAGTTATGGGACACAGCAGTGCATCCCCCCAGCCCTAGAGGAAGCTGAGCAGGACGGGTGGTAACTAGGACAGGTGCTGCTAAGACCTTCCACCTTGGTTGGTTGTTTGGGCTGGCTCTTCCTCTGCACCGAGCTCTGAGCACTCTCAGCAGCAGGCATTAGAAACAGTTAACTGAGCTCTGAGATTTGTGTGAAATAACTACAAAGGTCAGAGTAAAACACAATATACTTATCTCAACTCATCTGAAAATTACCCTCATCAACAGCATTGTTTATGCCTGATAGATAGCCTGAGCACCAATTATGGTTGTCATTTCCTGAGGTGCCATCCGGGGTAGATGTGCAGGGTGGAGATACAGAAGGAGGGAAGGGGCTCTGTGACCTGGGCTTGTGGCAGCAGCTCCCCAAGGAGCCAGGCAAGAGCCGCCTGCCCTGTGCTGTTAGGATCCTGTGCCAGCTCACCTTGGCATCCTCTATCTTTCTCCCTGTAACAATCTCAGAATTATATCACTTTTTTTTTGTTTTTTGTTTTTTTTTTTTTTTAGATCTGGTGCTGATGGTACTGTGTAGAACAAAAACACTGAGGCATTTCCTGCCCCAAGATGGCCACTCTCTGAAGCGCAGCCACTCAGGCAGGATATGGAGAGAAGGTTGGCTTATGTTGTGGTCCTTGTTTCCATTTGCTATCAGTCGCGTTCACAGAGTCAAATGGGTCATCCTCTCTCCCATCCTCTTCAGGGAAAAGCTGTGCACTGGGGAGATTGGCAGAAGATAAAAAAGAGAAGAAAATGTGGGAAGATAGTGGCTGGACTGATCATGGAGGATGTGATGCAAGAAATACAATAAAAGAAAAAAACAAATAAAAGGCAGAAATGAACCAATGGCAAAAGTGAGGATCTTGAAGGGATGATAGACAATGCTGGTTTGATATTTACATCTTTTCTGTGCCTGATAGTAATTTGTTCCTGGGAGGCTCTTTGTACCCTGTGCCCTGCTTGGGTACACATGCAGGAAACGGATCTAAACTTGTCCTAAAAATTCACAACTTACATTGACTATTTTAAGAATCCCAATGAGTAAAAGAGAGCAAATTCATCCCAGGATCCATCAGTGGCATAAAATGATAAGCTCTGGATAGTAGTGTCAGATAGTACAAGTGGAAAAAAAAAAACAGTTTGAGACAGACATCTGTATATCTAACACTATAGAACTACTTTCAAAAATGTGCTGTGGAAGGAACACATGGAAGAAGCTATGCCACTTTGCTAAAACGTGGTATTTAGAGATTACTTTGCCCAAAGGGGCAACTGCTTATATGCATGCGGCCCCATCAAGCAGAACCCCTGCACCCGCCCGTTGGGAATAGTGACACCTGTGCACGCGGGTGCTGACTTTTGCATACACAGAAGCTGCTTTTAGGGTGCATGAGTGCAAGCACTCCTCCCTGAACATCTGCAGGTGCGGCTGCATGCAAAGAGACAAAGGGAAGTTGAAAGGAGGTAGTAGTATGTGCCCTTCATCGTAAAAAGTCATGAGTCACACTTCAAAATACTGTAAGATTCCATGTTTTCAGGCTTTTCTCTGTAGCCAGGAAGGCCAGAGTTTCAAGGAAAGCAGGTAATAGCCTCCAGGGAAGAGGACTGTGGGCCCAGCAAAGCGTGGGAGCTGACAACCCTGAAACTTTACCCCAGAATGTCTCAAACCAGATGCAACTGAACTGCCCACAGCACAGATTTGGTGGCATGCTCTGTGTCACCACTGAAGTGTAAACCAGGAGACCCTCTTGCTGTCCTTGTAAGAATAGAGAGCGAAGCAAAAAGCTGTGTAGCTTCTGGCAACGCAACTCCCACGAGAATGGCAGCATCAACGCAGGGATGTCGCACATCAGCACGGCTTCCTTCGTACATGTATGTACAAAGCACAGCCTAAAAATGTGCGTGCAGGTTCTGCTTTGAGATAAGGCATGTCAAGGTCAAGCTAGATGCGTAAGGGTTAAACACCCATCTCACTGCAAAATGGGTAACAGTTGCATTTTATTTAACAGTTGTATCTAGTGTCATAAGAGAGTGTTTTTTTCTTAAGTAGAGATGTACAGAAATTATGTTGGATGGATTTTAGGACAGATTATAGAGCAAACCGAAACCAACTAAACCATGAGCACAAATCCATGCTGCTTTTCTTTCATGTAACTAACTAAGGGAGTTAAAAATCTTACCTACTTTATTTATTAAAAAAATAATACCAGGATTTACACGTGTATGGATTTCTCTGAAAAATTTTCATGGTCTTGAGAGCCACACAGTATTGCAGGGAAACTTACTACTGAAAAGCAAATAGAGACATCTAAAAAAGAAAGATGAGTAAGAAGAGGACCTAGTCTATAATTTAATTGGAATCAATGGGAATTGTGCCATTTGCCTTTGATGGCAGCTGAATCAAAGCTGAAACACCGGCTGTAGTTTATTTTAGATTGCTGCCTGTCTGAGTTTAGATTTCAGATATCTCCACAGGGTTCCTTTTCTTTTAACTATCTAAAATTTATGGCAGTACTATATATTCTAAATATTTTCCTCTACCAGAGGATCAGCTGAGCCTGTAAGGTCTGTGGGTGAGAAAAGCCCTTTCCCTTTTTTTTTCCGAGAGGGAGATCTGCGAGGTGTGAGTCTAAAGGGGGTGGGTATTGCACCACAGGAGGATGTGCCTCGGGATCAGGCCTCCAAAGCTGCATGAATACAAAGGTGAGAGATTTGAGCAAGTTGTACTACTCAGCACTTCTCAGGTAGAGATATGGGGAACAGAAGCCAGCTAAGTAAGCTGGAGATGGAGCAGCCTGCAGGGTGAAAGTCTCAGCAGGTTGTTGGCTGAGAACTGAACTCTAGGGGTGAGGAACCAGTGGGGAAGACGGGGTGGAAGAGCCTGACTTTGCCAAATAAATCCTTAATCTCTTGGAAAGTGCTGCATTGTTGTGAAACAGAGCACAGGGGGAAATATCCTCATGTAGGGAAGAAGGAAAAAATAAGGCCTGAAGTCAAAGAGAGAGGCTTGTAGAATGCAACAGAGAAATGGTATCCATCTTGGATAGAGGTAACATTAACACTTATGTCTGAGTAGTAGTACTCTTCTTGCTGGTAAATGTATGTGATTATCGTTGAGTGATGAATGAAAAATAGTAGTCACTTAGTCTTTGAGAATAAATAAAGTAGTTGCTGAGAAGTCAGCATCTTCTGCAGCCCCTACCTGCTCTTTAATACTAGTTAGTGGGAAGAGACAGGCAGAGGTATCTGCAGGAGGTTCAGACAGTCAGACAGACAGGGAGAAACTAGTGGTGAGCACTTGAGACACCAGGTGAGCTGGAGAATGGATAACTTTGATGTTGGAGGGAGAAGAAGAGTTTTAGAAAACAAAATCCAAGAAGAAATCTTGAATGTTAGGTAAGGGGAAATGTCTGAGGGGTCAGAGCGCAAAAGTAGCAGCATCCTTGTGGAGACATACATGGAAACCATGAACACGTGTTGAGCTTTCTAACAGCCTAGCCAGGAATCACTATAAAAAAAGAGGTGAGGTACCTCTTAGAGAAAAAGTTGTGGTTTTGCAGAACTTCAGAGTTCCTGGAGCGCTCCTGTTGTGGGTCATTTTGTCTGACAGGTTTACTGAGGCAGAATGTCATAGCTGTGTTTTCTCCTTATCCCTTTTTATCCGGTCAGAAGAGAGAAACACTGGACATGAAATAGACACCCAGCTCTGCTCCAGTCCTCTCAATAGCTAGGATCAAGCCATTGATCAAGCCTTCATATTTCAAAGGAATAATGAAAATCCTCACACTCTTCCCTTCATAAACTGTCTCCCACCAATGTGTGTTAATGAAGGTGCCCAGAGCAGGCACTATCTGACAGTATAACAGAGAGCAACTGATAGGCAATTCTCTTTGCTAGAGCAACCAGAACTGAAGAGGTAATATAGCCTTCTATAAGCAAGGACGAATGATGACTGAGATGTTTCTATCTCAATAAATTGTGCAACGCATGCTCTGCTGTACTTGGGTCTGGTTCTGCATTTCTGGAATATTCTGATGTGCAAATAATGTTGACAGGAGTTTTGGGCATGCGGGAAATGTAGCTAAGGCTTGACATGTAAAAGGTGTTAGCAAATTATTATGAAGCACAAAGGCCACCTGGTCTTGTGTCTACAAATGTTCCAATGGCAGTAACTAGATGAGGTTTTGTTGAGTTGCTCTGAGTAGCAAGAATATGTTTTCTTTGCTAAAAAAACCTAGCATTTCTGGAGCTGAATGTTAAGGAGAACATTCTAAACTAAAATAAGAGTAGCCTATCTCCATCAATTGATTTGAATAATATAATACTGAAGTTAAACCAAAACAAAACCCCAAACAAACCAAAGCAAAACACATTGTATCATTTTTTAATTCATTAACATTATTTGAGTGTTACATGCTTTCTGCATCTCTCTGAACCACAAATAAATAAATAGGATCCGTCCCCCAGTTATCTGTACTAGGTTCTCCTTCCTTATTTCAGTGTGATTGCATCGTGCTGAAAATGCTTTGGTAAATGCATGTACTCTTACTGAAACCTCTGGAGAATGAGAACAGTTAGAAGTATCGAGGACCAAACTATTTACATTATCTGTTGTTCAGCTTAATAATTCAGTTTCTCTCTAACAGGTTTTCTCTGCGTGGTTTCATGAAGGATAATTTTTGGAGGAAAGTTGCGCAGGAGGGGAAAGAATTTAAAAGCAAGACAGATCACCACAAAGTGAAATTTATCTATCACTGTGAACCCCAAGCTTGACAGTTGATTATGACATAGGTATCAGCGCAGAGGTAAACTCAAAGAAGTTTATTAATGTAGGTGGCATGATTGGCATGAAATAGAAATAGTACTTAGAATTTTTAAAATACCGTTATTCTGATTAAATTAAACAATTTTAATATAATGGTTCAAATAGATGACATCCTTTTCAAAGGTAGGAAACTGAGGCTTATTAAGGTTTAATGACACACACAGTCACACTGTGAGTTTGAGGGATAAGCAACTGAATTAGAAGACCTGACTTCCATTATAATGTTCTACATTAGATGATAATTCACAACAGAAAGAATGAATGGAAATAAAAAAAGACAGATGGAGAATGAAAGGAAACGTGCGTAAGTGTCTGAAATAAATACATGCAGTGGGCAAGAATGAAACTGGTAATTGAAACCTTTGCTCACTTTTAAAGAGAATTAAATGTATTTGCTTGCTGTGCATTTGGAATAACAGGCTACTGAAAGGGTTGATGGGGCCTGTGAGAGAAAGTGAAAGCATTTACTGAGGATGTTGCTAAAAGCTATATTTTTTGCCTCCATTTTCAGGAAGAAAAAAGAGGACAGATGGCAGAAATTTCCCAGGGGAGAAAAGAGAATTACTAGAGAAGATCAGGATCAGACCTGCACAGGTGATCGTGAAATCAGAATGCCTGAAAACTCAATTTCTCAAGGTCGATATAACCCATGCCTAGCAAATTTCTCTGAATTCTGAGGCAGATGGGACAACACAAGAAAGCTGGGAGATGCTGGAAGACTGGTGGGACTATAATGTCATTGATGACTGGGAGAGAATCAAAGTACATCAGAGTGTTATCAGCTAGGTAGTTTCTATTTTATGTGTGCTTCTGCACCACAGTCATTGCTGGAGTATCAGAACACCTTCCGTAACATCAGCCACACGGTCTTAGCTCTCTTAGCCTCTCCTCTTAGGAGAACAAGTATGTCTTGGAGGGCTTTGCTTCAGTAGCATTCTTTTGTTATTATTAGTGTGTGTATTGTGGAATATTTGCTGCAACAGGATGGGCTGAGAAATGTATCTTGTGTCTGAAGTGGAAGGTTGTAAGTTAGGGAGGCAGCTGCATTTCACAGTATTGGTTGCTCCTGGAATAGGTCTGGTTGAACTGGAAATTGCTGGAGATTTAGGAAAATAAGGACATCGCCATAGCTGTTGACCTTATCTCCAGCTGATTTGCGCCTGCTTTCTCTCTGCTTTAGGGATAAAGACCTTTTTCAGACATGACCATCAGACTCCAGCTGTACAGAGGAATGCAGTTCTGTTCCAGTTCCAGTCTAACAAACAGATTTTGTGAGATGCCTTGTTCCTAATGCCGTGGGAGCTAAATCCCTAAATATCTTTAAAATCTGCGTTGACTTTATTCCAATTTTGTCCATCTAGCAATTGCACAAGTGTACACAGTGTCCCTCTGCTTTTGCATTGTTTAGGTAAACACTGTAGTATGAAAAGAGACAACAGCCATGGGGAGGGTGCTGGAAAAGTTGAAAAGGAATGTAGTGAGACAGCTTAGATACTGTGATTTGATTATTCCTAGTCAGCATATTTCCGTGAGAAATACTATGTCTACCAAAGAAAATCTGTTTGGTTTTGACTTCACTGAGGAAATACAAAGAATTTCAGTGGATTGACATTGTGATTAGAATTTAACTTACAGACATTATGGAAAATCTGGATATTATAAATGTAGCACAGAGTGATCATGCTGAGGAGCAAGTTCCTAGTTTTAGGGAGCCTCTTCCAGACCAGTGTCCAGAGTATTATCAAGAGAACTGATCCTTTCTCTCTCTTCTTAGTGGATGTTACAGAGACTTGCCAAGGGAGGTGCGAACTTTAGGAGATGCTCAAAAAGTGCTTCATTTCTCATGTTGTTGGTAATGAATGTTCCTTTTATGTCAAATCCTTTTGTCTGGTCACAGCTGAACTTATGATGGGCTTGACAATCATTTTGATGGATCCTGGTTAGACTGCCCTGGCAGAATTAATGTCCAAAGTAAGAACAATTTTTGGACAACAAAGAAAAATCCAAAGAATATTTTGAGCTGGAACTAACAAATTACTAGTGCTAACCACTAAACTGTGTTGGAGACACTTAGGCACCCCTGGATTTCATATAGCCTCACTTTTATCTCTCAGCATTTGTATTTTTCTTTAACAAAGAGCATTTTTTCTGACATTAAGAAACCACTTGTAATGTCTGCTGTCCCTTACTCTTAAGTTACTACTAAGCCTAACTTATGAATATTGAGGGTGTAATATACAGCATGTTATCCTCATCTAAAAGGTGTAAGTACTGATGCAAAAAGTCACTTGCCCTGCAGGTATGCCTGATGTTGTCCACAATAAATATCTCTGAGGTAAAGAATAGATGGTCATGCGTGGCTTATGTTGATTGAAGCTATGTTTGTGCCCAGTACAGTGAAGTTACTGTTCAAGTATTCACCTTCCGTGGGGAAGAGGTTACTATTCTAGTAGGACCATCATATCTATGTGTGTCAATTGTCTTGCATGCAGGCACCAGCTGGGGAAGTTCATTCTGCCCCATCATATATATAAGTGGTGCCTCTTACCTTTGTTGCAAATCATCCCCCTATGTTCTGCATGACTGCCAGCTGTCTCTGTGATCACACTGCTGACACTTCTATCTCGATCTATCTGCATTTCAGTAAGGTGCCTCACCAGGCAGTGCTTCTGGATGAAGCTTTGCCCAAAGGCACTCCCATGCTCCAGGTTTAGGTGGGACATTAGGCCCAGCTGTGGGCTGTGTGTGATACGTAAGGTCCACAAGTGTAGGAATAGCCCTTGCAAGTTTTGCCATGCACTTGAGAAGCTCAGCTCCTTCCTGCCTCTGCGTTGCTCACAGTGCTTAGTGGTTTAGTGCTGTCGTTCTCACGGGCCTTCCCCGTCCCCTTCCCAGCAGTGCTGGGGAGGAGAGTTTGTGCTCACACAGCGTCTAAGTCCAGATCAGAGGTGTAGCTCGCTTGAGTAGGATGCAGGTGGTGGGAGTGGGAGTGTGCAGTCGCTCGCAGTCGCGCTGGGTGACGGCTAACCAAGGCGGCTTCCTCCTCCCACGCGCAGGGCCCAGCTGAGGAGCGCTGTGAAGGCAGTGCCGCTTGGATCTCTTCGCTGTTCTCGTTTGCTGCCAAGATGTGCAGCAAGTCTCGGTCGGTGCGGGTGGGATGAGGTCACGTCCTCTGTACCACGTCAGAATGGGAGTGATGAGCACCTCCCGTCACGGTGCATGAGGAGTCGGCTTCCAGAGAGGTTTGGTGGCACTGGCAGCTCTTGGGGTGTTGTCATTCTCTGAGGAGCAAGTTCCCTTTGTTCAGACTTATTTCTTACACCAAATACTGACCAAAGTTACATGTTGGTCTACACCAGCAGCAAATTTGTCCCTGGGGTTTTCATCCTTCAGTTGTTTAACCCATACTCTTATGAATAATCAATGTGAAGTGGGCTGTGAAGAAAATTAATTCTATCTCAGTTCAATGTTAGGTGTTTTATATACTTTAAATCAGGTGTATATAAAATAGTCAACCTCTTTCTCATCCCGTGGCTGGACTTCAGTTTCTCCTCGATTAGATGTGGCATCTGGCTTAATGTGGGCTGAGCCTGATTGAGCAGACCTTGTTCTTGTATTTACTTGTGCAGTAATTGAGATTGATACCCACTGAAATCTCAGCAAGAGCTGAAAGAAATTTAATTCTATTGCAGTCAAAGGTGCTTCTTTGTATGGTGCCCATCCCAGTGGTCCATCACTGGGACTCCTCAGTGCACTGGTAATAAAAATAATAAGTAATAAAGCTACAGTTGATAATAGTTTAGTGAGGGTGTGTTGTTTGAATTGGGCTTTACAAGAACAGATCCTCACCACATCTCTTGCCTACTTTTCAAGGAAATCTTAAGGACCTTTTTTTTTTTTTTTTTTCTCTTAAGTCTATATTCTTTTTATACCTGTGATTCTGTGTACATTGTGTATTATGAACATCAAGTATTCACCTCTTTCTGAACTGCATACTTCTACTATGGATAAAGTACCAGTAGGAATAATAAATAAGAACTAAATTTACATTCTTATTTTTTCTTTCTTTTCTTCTTTTTTTTCTGGGGGGGGGCGGAGGGGTGTGGGGTGGAAGAAGCAATTTACATGTTATGCTTCTGGATCCTAAAGCAAAAGGAAATGTGCCTGACGCTAAAATTGGCTTCATGGCTCCAGTTTTCTCAGCTCTGCACCACCTGCCTCTAATCAAACTGTCCAATTACAGGAAACAATTGTTTTCTTGCTTTCTGTTAAGTGCAGAAATTCATCCACTAAGGGACTTTTTACCAAATGTTGCTTTTAATAAAACCACTTTCACAATTTGTTTGAAAAAAATGTGCTGATGTTTATGTCCAGCGTGCATGTTAGAATTCAAACATATGGTCACCGAGATCCACTCAGGGTCGTTCACAAAATAGTAATATTTATCTTAACCGATTGTAGGGTTTGGAAATCTCTATTGTACTGGGAAAAACTCAGTGGACATTAATAGAGGTTCACTATTGCTGTGGTAAGCTGAGAATCAGGCCCTGACCTATAATTATCATGTACATGAAGAGCACTGATAATACAGAAGGGAAATTGGTCTCCCTAGATATGCTTCCTTAATGTGAGACAATGACTCCAGGCTGTTTCTGAGCTGCAAATCTCCCAGGTGAAGTATTCCAGGAGCAGAATAAAGTAGAATAAAAAGCAGAGTAAGAGAATCCAGCTTTGGTTAAGAATGATTACCTTGCAGAACTAGATCTCATCCCAAATTATAACCTTAACACAGTCAGTTCTACAGAAATATATGAGTGAGATCACATAGAGAAAGTGATTACACAAGTTGTCCTCTCTCATTTTAACAACAATGTTTACGTGTCTTCACTTAACCACTGCTTTTTATCAAAGAAACAGACTGATATGGAAAATATTAACAATATCCTCTATAATTTAGGAGCTTACCAGTTATACTAAAGGTATTTGATTGCCTCACAAATTTTGTATGAAATAAAATAGACTAAGTGAGAGTGTAATGATCCTAGTTAAGAGGCCCATATAGAAGGACATTTAAAACATTGTAAAATTTCCATGAGAAACATAAGACAGTTATTGGAAATGACTGAGTAGAGGAAACATGAGGAGCTACTATTCACTGTCTCATAACATGAGAAGGTGGGGGGTATTCTGTGAAATTGACAGTCGATAAATGCAAAACAGATAAATGAGTGACTCGTAGGCATTAACTAGTAAGCCATCAGCACATGGAATTGATTTCCGTAGGAAATCTATATTAAACTGCAGCACAATTGGCAACATTGCTACAGCCATTTTGAAAGGGGTGATGTACCAAAAACTACTTCTTGTTTCCAAAATGTGTTTAATATGTGTCTGCGTGCTCACATACAACTTGCAGCTATGCTAACTAGATCAATAGGCTGTGATTTCCTCTGTTAGTTGAATCAATGAGGAGGTGTTTGGTATACACTAGAAAAAGCTTTGGAAATTGGATACAATGCACTATATGAGAATTTCTCTTTGTCCTCATAATTGTACTTGTCTATGCTTTTTTTTTTCTCCCACATTTTCAAATTTTTCTGCCTTTTAAATCAAGATCAAGAAGGGAACAATGCTGGAGATTTCTATGTTGGCTGGCTTGTACTGTTTAGCAACTTTCTGTTTGTGTGCTGAAGTGGGGGTTGGGAAATATATCACTTTATTCTTGTTATTTCCAAGATTGCTTTAGTCACACTTGAACGGTTAATCTTGCTGCATTTATATGGATAGCGCAGTGGTATATAAGATAAGAATAAAAATTCAGTAACTATAGAACAAATCTCCATTGCTTTTAAAAGAGAATAAAAGAGGAGTAACCTAACACAAAGCAAATGTTGCTTGCAGTGCAGTAAAACCCAGACAAAATCTGCAATGCTCCATAAAAAGGGAGCCAGCATGTTTACCAATTGTTATTCCTATGGCATGGATGATTGTTTCATTTTATTGTGTAACCTGTTATTTATTACAGTGCCCATCAACATAGTAACATCCATTCTTCACATGGTGGGTGCAAATATATTTTATATACGTTAGCCAAGCAGCGTGAACAAATATAGCCTGATTTCTTGGGACCTCCTAGCTCCAGAGACCTGAGAGGCCAAGCAAATACCCTGAATGATGAGTGCTCAGGTCTAGTGAAAAGTAGATATGAAGAGATGCAATTCCCAGCACTCTTAGCATTGCAGTTTATGCCTCTGTCTACTTCTAAAAGGAGATATAAGGTTTGGCCCTAAATCTTGGGTAATGTGGAGAAGAGGATTTGAAGAACCAGGGAGGTTCAGAGCAGTGGAGAGTGCTGCCTAAAGGTTCTTCATATGGGTGAAAAGAAACATAGGTATGTATGTTCTATATGTTGCACATATATAGGTCTGTATGGAGTTTTTAGAGCTACAAGAAGCTGGAGTGGTGGATATGAAGGTACTGGGGTAAGAGTAATGTTAGTGGGTTGAAATGCAAGGATGAGGGGTATGGGTGTAGAAGATATCCCAGCATAGACACTGGAAATGCTGGGAATTGGCAGAAAAAAATATCATACAGGGATAATTCCATCATTATAAAGCCTTGTCCCTAGTTATAAATTGACCCTGTTTTTCCTGTTGAAACAGGGAAAGGTGGTCCTGTGATTTCCAAGTTTTCTGTCATATATTCCACTCGAATTGTCATCCACTATTGGTGTCTTGCTTTCCAGTTTGAAACGGTCTGCGTGCACAGAGGGTTACCGCCAGCCCGACTGCGCCTCCCGTGACCTGACAATCTTTGCATGTTTGGGTGCGCGATCAAGATCAGGGAACAAAAAAGAAATTATATGCTTAAAGGAAGAAAGGAAGAAAGATAAAAATAGTATTTCAAAGCATCTGAGATTCTGCAGGTCCCTTAGTGGCACTTCCCACCTGGAAACACGTGCTGCAAATCCTGTGTTCCTGATGGCGGTGTGGCCTTTCCCTGCTGCACGGTGGGCAGTGGGCCGTGTGAGAGCTGAGACAGAGAGCAGCGAAAGCCTCAGCCTGCTGTGAGGGCTCCCTGAGGGCGAAGAAAGTCTCTGCACATCAGGAAAATCTTTTGTCTAGAATTTCTGCTATTACCAGTTGTTTCAGGTCCTGGTGTATAAACCTTCCAGTGTACCACACTGGAAGGATCAAAATTACACTGACCTACCTATGCAGGAGGAATATAGTCATTATTATGGTTTCACACCCTTCAGATCACTCTGGGATTATCCCTGGGCAATGAAATTTTTGCATGAAAGAAAGAGACACACATGAATCGCCCAGATACCATCTTTGCTTCCTGCCTTTTGTGCCCCATCTTCATTTTCCCCACATTTGTCACTGACGAGAATTGTGTTTTGGTGTGGGGCTTGCAACAAACTTAGCCCTATAGGAATAAAACCCTGAATTTAATTATGCCTGCCTAACTTTCCTTTTTGGAAAAAAGTGGTGAAAAAGAAGACTTTTAACATGAATGCGCCACATTACTTAGTTATGTAGGAATCTCCAGTATCCTGCAAGAACTGGTCCAGGGTCCAGCAAGTCCAACAGCCAGCAGGTGCCCCCAGATGGCTTCTGAAGAAGATGCAAGAAACATGACCTTCAGTGCAGTGCAGAACATGGGTGAAGTATCTCTGTGTTAGCAAAGATTGGCCATGTGATTTTAATCAGGCAATTGCCACACTAGCACTGCCAGTGACAAAACCTTGGAATTGGCTGTCATAGAAACTGGTGACCCTCCTTTTGAACTAAAAGCAAGAAGTATTGTTCAGCCATCCCTGTGGCAATTCCCTTGTGGGTCAGAAGAGTATTTGGTCTTGAATTTAACTATATTGGCCAAAACTGTAATGAACAAATTTAGCCTCTATATTCTGGTCACAGTGCAAGTAGTTTCTAGAAAGAGACATACCCTGCAAGATTATGATACTGGTCACGTGGCTTTTTGAGTGGGTAGTGAAACATTTTAAGTAACCAAAAATAATAGTAGGGAACATACGATAGCTTTTTGTTATGATTTCTATTTCATAGGACAGTCTTTAGCTAGTTATTCATGCTGAAATTCATTACTTTCAGGACTCACAAATATATTTTATAACTATCTAACAGCTTGTCTGCATATTGGAACACAACCTCACAAATAGCAGCACAGAAGCATTCACAAAATTAATTTAATTAGTATTCTACCAGCTCTGGAGCTTAACTACTGCGAATAGGTGTTGCACAGGCAGTATAATTTAATGGTTCCTGGGGTATTTTAACTCAGGACTCCACAACCTAGTTTTTCAGCCTCTGCTTCTGGAAAGAGGGTCACAAAATCTTTCAGTCTGCCCATCTGTAAAATTGTATGCGTGTATTTAGGTAGCTTAACTGAAATTGGTAGCATGCAATGAAATATTTGGATGAAAGTTGCTTTACAGTGTAAGTAGAGAGTGTTTTTATTAGAAACATTATTACATTATCAACAGTGTGTCTTACAATGGAAAGCCATGAACTTCTGGCTTTAGGAGCCTTTGTTGTTGTTGTTTTAACATAAGTATTCAAGAAATCTAAAATAGACAAAGTAAGGACATATATGTAAAACAAATAGCAGTGATGTTAACTTTATTAAAAAGCTTCTTTGTGGTATCAGGCAGGAAGTGAAACTGCTTTCAAACTGCAAATATTTCTCAATCATTTCATGCACCAGCAATCTTTGTAATAGGTTTTCTGTTGGTTTTTGCAAAATGTTCAGATGAGCAGATAAAAGTTCAGACACAAGGGGAAAGGTAGTAATTTTTCTTGGATTTCACTAGCCGTATATTTCATTCTGTGATTCAAAGCGACCTAAGAGTCTGTCTCGAAGAACAGATGTACACACTGAAAGTTTGAGCCCTAACTATTCTTATAGGGTCATTCCTTTTTATAAACCAGCAGGTCTGTATGTTATCAGCCAGCTAACCAGCTCTGGGGGTTGACTCATGCTTGGTGACAGAGTTCAGTCAGAGATAGCTGAAGTAGAAACGGCTCCCAGCTCTCTTCCCCACCCTCTGCTGAGGATGCTGCCTTGCCACAGGGCTGGCTGAATGTGGTGTGTGCCTGCACCCCAGCCAGGGGAGCTGATAGCCTGCGGTACCTCTGCGAGCTCCTGCTGATTTCAGCAGGTAAACCCTGCTGACTCAAGAGGGGCTACTTGTTCTGCTAAACTGTCCCTGGGATGGTAGCTTCCAACAGAGGGACAGAAGCGACAGCTGGCAATGGTAAATGCTTCCTCCATCCCAGTTAAATCTGCCAGCAAATGTGAATCAACACTTTTGGGTTTTGTGCTACTTGGGACTACTTTTCTGGCTCTAAGTATCATGTTATGTTGATCCCAGAGGGTCAAGTACAAAAGTATTGAGTACTTAGAGATACTAAATGCCCTTACTCAGTGAATTAATGGGGCTTGAGAGCACTTGGCAATGGGACTGCTCAAAAAAACTTGAATTAAAACTGTTGTTTGACAGAAAAATAGTTTTTTCATTAAAAACAGAAAGCTAGAAAACTGAAACTTCAGCTAACATATTCACTGCTGCACCTGGGTCAGACTCAGAAAGCACAAGGGCTAAGTGTTAATTAGATGTCTCTTGACTCAGTAATTCTTACTAAAAATGCTATGTGTGGGGCATCTGGAAGAGCAGCAGGTGTTGTGGTAGATTTTACTTGTCTAATCTTGTAGTTTCTAGACACCACCACCACAGTCTCTGCATTTGTTCAACCAGCAAATTTTTGTTCTTGCTGTACAAAAACGGAAATAAAAAGGTAGAAGAAGCACATGCAGTACAAAAATTCCAAGGTAATTCAATTTTACAGTGTCCAAAAGTAATCTAGTTTGAAGATTTATTGGGTTATATTTCAGTCAAATGTTTGTCTAAATTTTGACAAATTGAACTCCTAGAAAATTGAAATAAAATTAAGCTTTTTAAAAACTTTGTAGACTTTTTCTGAGGATGAAAACACCCTAGTATTTGTAAGAAAATATATGTTAAAAATGTCTACCAGATCCAGACACTGGCCTGGGATGTGGAAGACCTGGATTCAATTATCTGTTCATTGTATGGTTTTCAAAAACATCAGTTAGTTTTCTGGTGCCTCACTTACTTCAGCATCTGTAAAATAGGGGTGTTGTGTTTACCTTGCAGAGGTGTTGCGGAGATTAGTACATTGAAGAGTGTGATGTGGTCAATTACCGTGGTTGTATAGGACAATGAAAAGTCTGAATGCTGTACATTTGTTGTTCCCTGGATTCCTATTCTTGACATTTTGCTTTGCCAAACAGGGCAAAATCACAAAATTCTCTAAAATCATAGAAATCTGCTGTTCCTGCTCTGTTTACATGCTCCAAATCCTGTAAAGTTCTATTAGAATCTTTGCAGTGACTTCATATACTTCGTGTTGGACTTTAATGACCTCAGGACCTGTATGGACCGATGTATTTATTGTTGTGTGCTGAACGTCCTCCCATTTCAGAGGCCAATCTCAAAACTGCTGAGAGCTTGTCAAAGTCCATGTTCATTAGATATTATACGCTTGTTTGATATCCACAAATTTCACAAGCATGATGCTAACAGGGAGAAGAGCATTTGGTATCTAAAAAGGACTTCTCCATTTGCTCTACTTGCTCCTCAGAACTTTTAGATAGCTAGTGATAGTAAGGTAAACCCTACTGATATCATGCTGCATTACAAGAGGGCAAATAGACCTCTCAGTATCACAGGTAATCTCATTCATAGGATAAGACAAGTGAAATGAGGGGACACAGCCTTCTCCAAGCTTTTCAGGGAGTCAGTGGCTGCAGGCTGTGTTCTGGATGTTCCAGGAACCTTGATTCATTATCATTAGTGCACTGTTTGCACATTTGTGAATGCTGTATAAATGTTTATAAACAATGTCAGATAACAGAAGTAGTACTTGATGAGCTCTCTAGTCACACAAACTGCAGATTGAGAGGCAGGGATGATAATGAGCTGAATGATTTCTAACACAATTTAGAGGAGGTGGAAAGAGATGGTGTGATTTGCACCTGAATGAGTTCCTTTGTGCCAAATGGTTCCGTTCTTAAATCTGTGTTTGGTGGAGCAGGTTGTGAGTTCTGAGATCACAGGATCATTCAGGTTAGAAGGGACCTTAAAGGTCTCTTGTCAAACCTTCTACTCAAAGTGGCGTCAGCTAAAAGATCAGACCAAGTTGCTCAGGGCTTTGTCCAGTCAGGTGCTGAAAACCCGGTAGAATGGAGATTGCACAACCTCTGTTGGCAACCCGTTCCTACTACTTTTATTGCAAATATTTTTCCTCAGATCCAGTCTGAACCCCTCTTTCAACTTACGCTCGTTGTCCTCCCACTATGCACCACAGTGAAGAACCTGCCCCTATCTCATTGATAACCTCCTCATAAGCACTGGGGGGGCTGCTGTTAGTCGCCCCAAAGCCAGCTCTTCTCCAGGCTGAACAAGCCTGCCTCCCTCAGCCACTGCTCATTGGGCAAGTGTTCCAGCCGTTCTGCTGCTGGCCTTCTGCTGAACTCACTCTGGTTTCTTGATATGCCATACAAATTTACAGGAAGAAACCTAATTCTTTCAAAGTCAAAAATTTCCATGGGAAATTTCAGTTTTCCCTGTAGAAAACCATTTCCAGTTCAGATGCGGTGCATGCAGTCAGCTGATGGGCTGCAGGGCTTCTGGCCTCACTGGCTCTGCAGTGTTGCAGCCGTGGTTGGGGCAGATTGTCATCTGGCGTTGCCAAGGGTCTCATTCGGTTCCAGGACTGCTGAAACATTACTCTGGAGTTTCCAAAATGAGGTACTGTGTAATTTCAGGGAGGAGAATTTCCAAAACTGCAATATTTTCTTCTCCAAATTGACTTCTTCAGTTCTCCTTTTTCCTCCCCCCGAAGTAATTTTCTTCAGAACTGACTTTACGTAAGGCACAGGCTGAACCTACAAATCCTTTTATTTTAATTTACATACAGGATTGTGAGAAATAGGCAGGAGACCCTGTCATTAGTAAGGTGTTTGTTTAACAGAACAAAACTATTTCCCTCTTTACTGTAGACTTCAAATTCTGAACAATTATTAACTTGTAGCCTTTCCTCTTCCTTCCTTCCTTTCTCTTTATAGTTGGACCTAAGGTTTTGCATTTCTTTCTTATCTGGTGCTTTCAACATGTTAATAGTGAATTTTTGTGGGATTGCAGAGGCAGAAAGCAGAGGATGTTCCAGGAGGGATGTTAAAGTAACAGTAATATAATTAATTATTTTTTTTTATTAATAATTGTTCCATTATAGATATAATCCTAATTTTTCACATTCAGGCAAACTCAAAGTGTGCTAGGCAAGTTTAGGAAGAGGCTATGCTGCTAGTCCTGGTGCACCATCTAAATCGGCTTCCTGTCCTTCTCTCACCCTCCCCGCTCTATCATCAGGCCAACAGCAGTGTGGACTTGGGGCTGTCTGTCTGAGGTAGGTGACGTCATCAGAAAAGCCATACATTTCTGCCTGGTGTGGCTTTGTATTAAGAAAACGAGTCAAAAGGGCCAGTAAATTTCATTCATCCACAGAAGGTGCCTCACAGCATGGGGTTGAGCTGGTGGACTTCTTTGCCATGGGAGGCTGTAAATGTGAATGCCGTGCTGGATTGGAAAGGGCCTAGAAAATGTTATGCACAGTTGTAACATTTGAAGTAATAAGACAGGCTTAATTAAATCTCATATTTCAGGACATTGGCTAGTCTCTTTAGGGATCAGAAAGGATTTTCCCTTATCCATATACAGCATTTTGTAATTGGCCAGGTGCATTATGGGGTTGTTGTCTCTCTCTAAATCTGAGGCAGTAATTAAATGCCTCGGCTCAGAGTGGGATGCTGGACACAAGCTGTTGGCCTGATGTGTTATGGCAGATTTGGTTTTCCTTTAGATTGTCAGTTGCTTTCCCTTGTGATTTTTATTATGATTCTTGCAGTATTTGATGTTTTTCTAGTTCCCGGATGAAGGTAATGGCATTGAGAATCTCGGCTCTCACAAGGATACTATTTTTTTAGTCCTTCTATCAGTACAGTAAGATTTGGAAACATGACTAAAACCTCCAAAACGGAAGAAAACCCAGGCCATATTTTACTGCATTGTATATTGCATTGGTTGCTAATACTGTCTTTGCATGTCCCATCTCAGAGCAACTATGTATTCCATAACTTTATCCTGTAGTGAAAACAAATTAACTGAGTGGGATGATGCTTCTGACCTTGGAAGTGCTCTGAGAGATGGATAAGAAGGTGGTTTTTATGCCTGCATGTTCTTCATGGCTGCACTAGCTGTGACTGCAAAATGATTTCTACCCAGACATTCGGTATTCATGTAGCTGGAAGCCTGTAAAGCTTTAGTCTTTTGGGATGGTTGAGCAGAGAATCTAGGGCCGAAGCTAGATGTTTGCATATGCCTGCTTAACTCCTACCTGGCATATGATGCAGCTTCCTGGAGATTTATGTTTCTGCATAGACCTCCCACATTCTTGAAGTCCTAACGTGGTCATGTGAAGGGTACAGGCGTCTGAAACAGTGGCTCACTCGATGCAGGGCAGATGTGAGGTGTTTGATCTTGGCCAGGGTGTGCCTGCAGATGTATTCTGTTATCCTGGTGGGAAATGCTGGGGGGCACCAGCTGAGAGCTTATCTACCACTGAGTATAAAAGACATATAGCAGGCATACCACATGTTTCTGACTGCTGTGTACAGATACAGAGCATTTTAGAGTTTCGTACAGGGGGCACCCACCAGTTCTAACCATCAGCCAGCTGTTCATGGTACCATGGAATGGAAAAGGTCATTTTACTGGGACAGGAGAGTGTGGAAGAGGATCAGAGGAAACTTGACCAGCCTGTTTTATCTTGCCTGGTTGAACTAGGCACATTAAAAACAAGCCAATTCCCATGCTGTATTTCTACAGAAAGGCCAAGATTGCTTTAATTAAAAGATATTTGTTAAAAGACCTCTCTTTAAAATCCTTTATGAAGGATTTACAGATCATTATTATTGCTACTAATTGTCACTGATCATTGTTCACAGTGAACTAAGAGCAAAAATACATATGGTACTGGTCATTTCTTAAATAAGGAAAGGCCAGTTCCTACCCTGAAGTGCTTACAGCATATGTCCCAGGTGATGCAGGGAATATGAAAATGATCCCCAATTAGTTTAGTGTGGAAACTTCAGATAATATTTTATTAATATGGACTTTATGCAAAAAATTAGCTTTCTTCTCAATAATTAACGCCTGTGAAAAGTTTAATATGTATTTATTGAATATCTTGCGATACTGGCACATGAGCAGAATAATAAGGGGTTGTGTATGCATGAAAGGATTTTCATCTGCATGTTGACTTTTAATTCTTTTTTTAAATGCTGAACAATAACATTCTAAATTAAAATAAGAAGATGGGTTATTTCTCCAGAGTGATGGTGGTAAAAGATCTTATTTATGTTGTATTAATTTCCTCTTAACCGTTTGCAAGACAATGATATGGTGAAATGTATAAGTTTTGTGCAGAAATCAAAACTGCACTACTTGCTTGGTACCTGCAGATCTTTGTAAAGTAAATTTGCAGTATATGAAAAAATTCTTTGCAGAATTTGCAGAAGCTTGTCTGGTGTGCATATGCATCTGTGTATTCATCAAATTATTTGCTTTGAAGTGAAAGTAAGCGAAGAAAAAATACTAATGACACCCAGAGACAGTGCAAAATGGTTTCAGTTTCTTGAACAGGGCACCTACGTGTGAATCATCATATTTTCACTGTCAGAAAAACCTGAGAGGTTTTTCCTCAGGGTAACAAAGGTACATGTCAACTGTCTAAATATGAAAGCAGTGAAGGCAACACACATTAGTCTTACCATGAGGTAAACTCCCTCAGGTCAACCCCAGGCAGGGATACAGAACTCATCTTGGTAAGTCACCTCATGGTAAAACTTGTAGTGCCTCATTGTCAGTATTTTTCACCTCACGGTAGCTGTGCGTGTGTGTTAGATTTCCTGAGGTAGAAATGCCATCTCTTTATCAAGCACCAGCCCTTAGATGCCTACATGCAGGCCCACACCATGCTCCCTGGTTGTCCCCAGCTGTGACAATCAGACTGTAGCTTTACCCCATCTCTTTCTGCCTCTCCAGTGCTCTTTGTGACACAGAGTTAAGTCCAGTTTCCCTTGTGAATTCATTTCAAAACAGTTCTTTCACCAATCCTGGCTTGTAAAAAGTTCTCAGGCTGTAAGATGGGCCCTTTTAACTAGTATCGGAAATATGTAATATTATTGGAAATCACAATGTGGTGTGCATTCTGCAGCCTCAAATGCACTGTAGGCACCGAGGGCTCCTTGCATCATACTTTTCCCCTTGTGAGCTCTCTCCAGGCTCCTCTCCCATCTACTGCTTCTTCAGGCATTCCTGATGGCCACAGTTTTGCCCTCTTATGCTTGGAGTATCCCCATTTCCGTCTCTACCAGGAAATAGGGGCTTCTTTATCTCTTGCTCTCATCTCCCTCTCATTTGCTGAAGGTCCCTTACTTGTTCTTGTACTAGGAGCCGGGAATGCACTTTTTCTTCCCACCAGTCTTATCTCCGAGACAGACCAAAAAGAAGTAGTAAGATATTCAGTTGCCCACATTTTGGCTGTAATGGGGTGAGAAGCAGATGGTTAATAGCAACTATTATTTTTCTTTTCATTATATAAGCCATTGCAAGGGGAAACAAAAGTATTGGTTTGGCTGGGGAGAGGTGAGGGATTGCACGCATCTTGAACTTTTTGGGTGAACAGGTTGTCATCAAAATCATATGGTCTGTGCTTTGATTTGTAGAACTTCTGAACATTGGGCTTGTCTGGAGATGACATTCAAAAGTTCCCATATTACAGGCAGACAGATGAATACCCTCAAGCTGAAAGTAAGACCTTGCTTGACTCAGGAAACTAATGTCATTTTCGTGGTGCTGTTATTGAAGGTGGTGTTATATTCCTGTGTATCTGAACATGACAGCAGTTACAGCATGGGCAAATGCTTATAATCAGCTGTGATAGTGTTTATTTTAGAAGTTGAGTGAATCACTAGAAACCTGCTTGCTGAATGATTTTATTGGGGAAAACTGTTGCCTTACAGCTATGTAAACTTACAGACAACCAGAAAATGATATGGTACCAAGGCATCACAACACCTTGGATATATTCTGTGGTCTAGGTATGGAGTATGTCTCAATTCAGCAGGTTTTATTTGAGAGGGCTGTTTGCTTGTCAACTACTCTTTTTCACTTCTGTCCTAATTTTCCTTCCCCTGGTGAGAAATTGTGTTTTCTCATCTCTTCCCCTACAACTCAAAAATTTCTAGTATGCCAGTGCACCTCTGCCACCACTCTACGTTCCTGTTATTGAGTTACTCTGCAATATTGATCACTGTCTTCTATCACAAAGCTTTAGCAGCAAAGGGCCAGAGTATTCTGATCACGTCTGCTTGACTCCCTAGATGCGACTCTAAGCTCTGCTAAACCTGCCCAAAATCAAACTCTTGATTTGTTTGTAAGTTCAGACTTCTTATCCCAGGTCCTATGAGTGATCGCTTCATGTGGGTGGCCTGTGTGCTAAAAGGTTGGGCCTTGCATTTTTCTAGCCAAGTCACGTGTGGGCCTCTGGAATCTCAGAAATTTTCCACTTGATAGAAGAAGGGGACTTCAGAAGCACTGCTATAAGTACTTAGAAATATAGACTGAGGAAATGTTTTAGTGTGCTGATACCCTACTCTACTGCTCACTTTTGGGAAATGGTGGCATATTTCTTTGAGACTGCAGTTTGGCATACTCATGAGCATAGGCTGGTTTTGACCAGGGTTTACTCATCTGTCAGCAGAAATGGTATAAGGGCTTGGAAAGCTGCAAGATGCAACTTTAAAGTTGCATCAGTATGCTTTGTCTTTGGTGAATTTTGAGTTGGTCTTTGTGTCACAATGAGAGCCTCCTGAGCTTCAGGGTGCTGTGAAGGGAACTCTGCCCATTAGAAGTCAGTATGTCAAAGGTTCAGCAGATGTATTGAATGAATGACTTTTAGATTCCAGGGTTCAAGATGCAAGTCATTGTTTTTGACATAAGTACTGGCTTATATTATTAGTGAATGACCTCATCAGAGACAAAATACCATTTAAAGGTGAGAGAAACGGCCAGCCTCCTTTGCCTTTAAGGAGAACATTTTCAGTTTTTTCATAAGTAGATATGAGTTTACAGTTCTTGAACACTTACATGAAGGCTTCTGTAAGCAATATGGTGGGTCATTAAAGGTCCACAGAGGAGGCAGTAAGTGGTGACAAGTATCTGCAGGTGAAAGCCAAGTAGATAAATATAAGGTACTTTGGCACCTGTTTTCTTATCTAACCTTCTAAGACTGTCATTAACAGTTTCCTGTTTATCCTTCAGTTGAAATCTCTGCTCACCTTGAAGAAGCCGATTGTTCGGTGGGAAGACTCATTAGGAACTGCATCTTGCTCCATCTCAGCAATTGCGCAGTCAGACCGGGGGTTTGATTCCCAGTTCTAGATTGAATGGCTGCTTTATGAAACAATGTTGCTGAAGCCTGGTATCTTTGGCCATCAGAACTTATTTGCTTTAAAGCTAAATGTTGTGTGATTTTAATTTTTAAAAATTTTTTCTTTTCTTCTGTTTCTTTTTTGGGCCCATTTTAAGATTAAAACCCAGAGGTATCTCAGGGGGTTTATGGTTAGCTTGTGCTATACAAAATTACACACAGTAGGAAATCTGGGGACTTCTCTCTCTTGCTTCAGTGACTCTAGCAGCTTGCCCAGCAATCCTACAGTGACATGTTGTAAGGGTCATGGGTTTGGAGCAGAGCCAGCAGTGGTGTTAGCAAACAGAATTCCTTATGACTCCACCATTTTTTATACTTTTTTTTTTTTTTTTTTTTTTTTTTTTTCTTTTCCCTTTTGCTATTAACCCAGTGCAGGTAGCAAATGTAACGTGTTTGAACCTGTTTCCTTGTCTATTCTGTTGTTACCCACTTTCTTTTCCCCCAGTTCAGGGTAAGGGGGGAAGAAGGGTTTGTCTGTGCCCAGCAGCACTACAGGTGTCTGTCCCTCTGAAAGAGTCCCAGTGGTGTGGGCGTGCTGGAAAGAAAAATCCCCAGTGACTTCACCCAGCTTGGCTTGTGGTGGTTACTCACAATGAGGTCATATTTTTTTCTTTTTTTTTTTTTTTTTTTTTTTTTTTTTAGCTCTGCATGTTTAATAGTATATCTGAGTTTTTGCATATGAGTGAAACTGCAGCTCCGGGACTGATTCAGGGAGTTTTCTATGCAGAGTAGTTTTGGTGAGTAAACACAGATAAGAGGAAGCTGGGTTAATCCAATAACTCCTCCCTCAAGGGCAGGTGCAGCAATGTGGCTCAAGGTACAGAACAGAGGAAATGCCTTGTTGACACAGGTGATCAGAGTAAAGTGGCCAAAATTGATATAAAGATATTAGTTTGCAATGCAAAGCCCTGCTTTCTCAAGGCTGCTATTTTCAGCCCTCCACAGCACATATCTGTTCTTTCACCTCCTTTTGGTCAGGCATCCTGTTGTGGGTGACTTCCCAGCTCCTCTTCATGATCTCTCAGTAGCTGTGTTGCTGCAGTGCAGCTTCGACTTTGCTGTGTTAACCTATGAGAATTATTAAAATAAACTCTGAGTCATATTTGAGCTGTATGTGGGATAAGATGGTTATCAAGGTTTATTTTTTTTTATAATTAGGTCTCCTAAACATTGCCTCATTAGATATCTTCTGTGACTGTTGAAAAAGTCCTCGGGGGGCTAGTGGTTGTTTTCAAGGGAAGTTCACATGACAAATAGCATATAGAAACTTGCCACTCTGTGAAGGGTTTTTTATTAATGACAATTAACCAGACATTTTTCTTAAATCCTTAGTTCTTGTCCTGAATTCTCTCTAGACTTTCCACTGCTATTACAGCTCTGGTACTTTATAGCAAGTAAGAACATAACATTACAAGTGTCTATTCATGTGTGGGAGATGGGGGAGCTGTGTTAGAAGCCCATCAGATAGGAAGGTAAGAGGCTGCTTAGGTTTGTATGGAACCACTTCCAAGTTTGACAAGCTGGGCTAGACTGCCTTGGCCCAGACTGAACTCTTATTCCTGTCAGCACTGCTGTTTTGTAATGGCTCTAAGCAGCATCTTTCCATCATGTCCTTGAATTTTCAGCACCCAGGGTTTCAGGCATGGTCTCTCTTTGTTTCTGTGGTATTCCTCTCCTTGCTTAGGGAGGATGCCTGGGAAGTAAACACTGTATGCTTTCCCCTGTTCTGCAGTAGCATGAGCTTTCTGTGTTGCCTGTCCCCTGCCCTCCTTTGCTCACATGGCTGTCCGCTGGCTCACCTCCATTTCTTAGTGCTTGTATCTGATAAGACCGGTGCTGTTTAGATGTTTTTGGGAGGTGTCAGAAAATATCCAAGGAGACATATTTCTTTCTTCAGTCATCTTTTGTTCTAATATCAATCAGGAAATCTTGCTCTTCGAATTCTACTTCTCCAGTGGTCACCACCGTTCTTGCCTCCTCCTGTCTCTGCCCTCACTTCCCCTTCAAAAACAGGAATAGCTGGCTTGCTGCTCCCGCTCAGAGCTCGTGGTCCACTGAGTGTGTGGGACACCACACGTGAAGTAGGAACTGCTCTGAGAGAAAAAAAAGGATGTTGGTGGTCCTCTGAGGCATACCTCTGCCTTTCTGCTTTCCACTGTTGAATTATCTCTAACTGCCACAAGTTTTAGGTGAGGTGGTTAGATAGAGCTAACTGCATAATGTGATCTCTCCAACGATAGCTTTTACAGTCAAACGTTGCAAGGTTTTTCCATTTCTTTCTTCATTTTTTCCCCTCTTTGTGTTCTCTAAATTTTTTATTTGCTAATACTGGGATACCTAAGAGATATTTTTAGAAAGACTGATGAATCCAGAATGCTCATACATTTTAGCAGCAATGCCTTTTTTTTTTTTTTTTTGCAAAGCTGTGTCAAAGGTGCATACATTATTTAATAATTGTCAGTATCATTCTCAATTCAAGAGTTTCAGCTATGTAGTCAGGAGGAAAAAACATGGTATAAATGATCACGCTTGGATCAGGAACAATGAGTAGCGAGCAGAGACCATGAGGGTAAGACATGTTTCTCTGCATGATTTGATGGATTGATCTGTGATTAATCTGCAAACAGGAAGAAAAAGGGGATAATTAACAACAAACATGAAATTTGGAATGCATAATTTGACTAGTTGAAGCCACAGATCAGCTGTATTTTCAGATTCAGAGACTACTTGGAAAGGTTAAAGCTAGGAGGAGTTCTGGAATAGGCTGCATCAGCAAACTGGTACATTATTTACTCTGGCAAGGTTTTCAGTGGTAGCGAAAGCTATTCCAGGAGGTGTTAGTCTGGGCATGGTCAGCACTGGCTCAGAGTTTGTATAAAATGCAGATTCAGGAGATTACTGGGCACAGAAGCAGATTTTAGGAGTTGTAAGGCACCTCAGAACGTCACCCCGTTTGACTGTTGGATCTGCTGAGATGTTCTGTTCTCTTCTCTGGAAAAGAGGAGTTGGCCTGTGCTGTGGAATGACTAACAAATTGTCCCTGAGGACTGGCCAGTTAGGTAGGAAAATGTTATTTACTTTAAATAAAGCGCAACCTTTTTACGCATATTCAAGATGCTAATAATAAACTGACAGTGGACTCTGCTGTCTGCTCATAACTGTGGTCATCTCCACAGTATGACTGTTAGCATTTGTCATTTCACCCAAACTACTCATGCACTAAAACTAACAATTTGGCCATCACATCTCTCCTGGGAGGTTTGGATGTGAATCATGGAAGAGGTTTTGGGTCTGTGCCACAAGTCATGGGAATTGTGGAAGGAAATTATTATATGCTAGATTTGTTTTATAGTAAACCACATACTGTCCTAGAATTAGGTCCCTACTTTACATTCTCAGGAGCCAAGTCAAGGAGTCCTAACTCAGATGAAATTCCTCTTACAGTTGGAAAGGTTGTCAGCCCCAAACATAATTTAGGTTTTCACTTGGCTTCTTGTTTACAGTTTCTTTTCTTTTTCATATATTTCTTCTAGGATTCAGGCTTGCTGTTTCACATGAAAAATCTGCCTTGATTTCTTGAGTGGCTGGTCAATACTTTTCTTTTGGTACTTCTTTCCCTGTTCTTTCCCTTCTCATTAAAGATATTTGGTTGAGCATCCTCACTTCACGTTTTGGTCCATACATTTTTTTAGTCCTGCAATCTCACAGAGGAGGCAAGGGTTATAAACGTCTTTCTGGAGATGGCAGATACCTGGGATAGATCTCATTTAAGGCTGGGTTTTTAGTACACACTGCCCCAGGAACTAAGGGCATTCAGTACATCACACAGATAAACCATCTGAAGGGCCAATGAACTCATCTGTAGCAGAACATCCATTTGCTCTATGATTGTCTACTCTGAGTAACTCACCGGTGGAAAAAGTAAACAGATGAACCCCTATGCACTGATTTCCAAACTGTAGTAATGTCAATAGCATGCCTTAAAAAACAAACAAGCCCCAAAACAACAAAAAAAACCCCAACCATAAACTCCAGACTGCAGAAAGGAGAGCAAAACTTCCTGAGAGATGTTGGGTTCATTCTGCCAAAAAGATGTTGTCTGTCTGTAATATCTCAGGAAAAGTCTTCTGCAAGAAACTAAAATAGTTTGTGGGAAGAACCCTTCAACCAGCTTTAGAGAATCAACAGGACATTTTATTATTTTGTAGAACCTGCTTTTATATATCAAAAATAATTAAAAGAGGAATTCAATTAAGCTGAAATTAACTAAAGCTGGATAGAGTCACCATAGGAAGTGATGATATCTGGGGTTTAACAAAACCCAACTTGTCATGCTTATCCAACTGGTATTTTGAGATATGTACTGAGTTTAAAAGAGCTAATATTCCATTTGAAAAGAATAAAAGATACTATTTTGGAACTTATTATTTTCTGAGGCACAGCTGAATGGTGAAACCAAGCTTTTCCATAGAGATATATGAGGCAGAATTCATACTTCACCAAATGAGACCTTTACGCTTTCACCTGCATATTATGGCTCTAATAAACACGTTATCAGCTCATGAAAATGATGGCAAACAGGTGACTGGAGGATTTGATAAGTCAGCAGCAAAGATTAACAGATTTTTCTCAGGGAAAAGCTACTAGAGATTCCTTTATTTAAAACAATTGCAGCATTTGAATTTACTGCACTTAAATCATTACTGGCAATTAGTATGTGTCAGAAAGGTTGCAGCTGGCTCCAATTACAGGTAGAGCTTTTAGAAGCTGAACTTAATTGTATGTGTGATAGTGAGAGGCTGAGCAATGCATACCAGCATAATGGTGCTCCCAGTGCAGAAAGGAGGGCAAGATGTTATGAGCTGGGACCTGATTATTTTAACTAGGCCTAGTCACTGCCTCCTGGGAAATAGATATTGTAGGGGAAAATTGCTGGGAATACAGCATTTCACCTTGCTGAGCTTCTTCGGGTGGTGGGGAGAGCTTAGAAACTATGCAATAGATGCAGTACTTCTCTTTTGTCTCTCTGCAGTAGGTTTGTCCAATTTAAGGTCTTGCGAGTAATAGCCAACCTGGGCTGCATAATTCATCTAGTTCAGGGCCTGCTCCCTGCTTCGTCAAAGTTCCTGCAGCTGTAGGAAGGCACTGATTTGCAGATCACCTGGGTTTTTTGATGGGACACTCTCTTTTGTGTAGTTGCCATATGTGAAAAAAAAATCTTTCCTTGTACAATGGCAGCATGTTGGACTTTGTGGCATATGTTTCATGGACTTACAGCCATATTCTTGGGATGCTTGCGCTCTAGTCACCTTGTCAAGATCTCTCTCAGTTGTGTGATGGGCTATGGCTGTGCACCTTCACCCTGGCCAGGGACCAAGGTGACTTTTTTGTAATTCCAGTTCTCTCTCCAGTTGCCTGAGTGTGTTTCCTGTCATGTAGCAAAATAGTGATGTTTTGAATAGAAGACTGGGATGTTGTCTGATTATATGTTAGGAATGGGGATCACAGTATGTTGGCTGCCTTTTCATACTTCCATAAGAAGCAATGTGGTCCACCTTAACAGAGAAATTTATATTTAATGATCTTGAAGTTCCACTTGTAACAGTGATTGCTATCTCTTCGTGAGCTGTGTTGCTTTGCCTAACTACTGTGCCCTGTTATGGGAGCCTTAAAGTATGGAGGATAAGTATTAATATTTCCATTTAGGGATTCAGTGCTGCATATAAACCTAATGTGTGTCCCTGTGTCAAGATGATGCCCTCAGGTGGAGCCCAAGCTTACTGCTGGCTTGTGGAGGGGCTTGTGTACATTTACTGGAAAAAGGAAGAGGGTGGAAAGCATGCTACCTTTTTGTCTCTTGCCTTCCCTCTCTCATATGTCCACTGGAAGAGAGAGGCTAAACCTTCATGATCCATGTACTGCTGAATCTTAGCTTCCTTTTCCAATAGGAAGTTGTATCCGGATACTGAATTTTTAAATATTTTGTTGGACAATTTAAACTGTATGTTACTGCTTTGGCTGAACTTATTCATGAGCTGTGGTATGACTGTATTTGTGTCTCCTTGTTCATTAGCCAGCAAATAGCCCTTGTGTGGGCAGAAGGCAGGCATTCTGCAGCGTGCTTGTACTTGGGCTGATGCATGGAGTGCAAGCATCCTATTGATTCTTTGTATTTCTCATAAATCCATGTTTGATCAGCAGGACATCTACCATGAAACTCATTAGAGCTGCTATTTTGGGAAAGCAGGGTGATGTTTCACATAACATGTGCTAATGTGAAAAGGATGCCATGCTTGTAAAACTAGATTGAAACTTTGTTAGAGAAGCACTAAGCATTCCATCAGTGTACACAGACCAAATCATTCCTCCAAAGTCTTCCCTCTTACAACTTTTCTACTTATATCCAAGTTCCACAAATGTCGCTATAATGTTGATAATCTGTTTTAAATCCCTAGCTCTTTGGAATTTTGAGATGGTAATAGTAATAAAGTAACAACTGGGACCTGGGAAAAAAGAGTCTAGAATTCCCAAACTCTTCCTATGTTAATGCACTTTTATTTGTATCAGCATCAGCAGAGATACTTGCTGCTGTGTATTCAGCTAGGGTAGTTATTTGGGAATAGTGTTAGTTCATTGTGTGAGGCCTTTGCAAGCAGAAGCACTGCTGTCTCTCTCTGTGTGATTTGTTCAAAAGCAGTGTACCCATTTTTGACACAAATATATGCTGCCTCTACAAGAAATGATTTGTTGTAAGTCCAGTAGCTAATGATCTGTTCTGCCCCATTTATTAACAGTTCAAGGAGTGCCCACTGTGGTGTAGGGCATGTGGCTGGATTTCCCAAGCATCCCCACATTGCAAATACCTCATTTTTGTAATGAAATGGCCCATCCAGTGTCACCTCAATTGGGTTGTGCACTGTTTGTCGCCGCCAGTTCCTGAGCACAGAAGAGCCAGTGCAGGAGATCGAGATCCAAAAAGAAATGCTGAATATATTAAAGTAACACATACTACATCTTCTTCCCAACTTTGTCTTGGTTCCTCAAGACAAAGTCCTGTTGTACATGAGAAGGATGTCGTGTTCAGGGCACTTAAAACTGTGCAGCTCAGTGGAAGTGGTGGGAGTGTTTGGAGGTGAACTGTATTAGCCTTTATTGATGCTAAACCTAACATTTTATTCTGCTTAACTGTGCACAGAGAGCTGAACTTCAGCATTTCTGGACCTGGACTGGAGCTGTAGAAAATGGGAAAGGTAAGGAGCAGTGCTCATTGGTCATGCATCTCTTCTCACAGACTCTCTGGAGGCCACCAGAAGGTCAGGACAGGGCTGTCTGGGATACTGTAGGGCCATAGGGCTGTCCTGTTGTCAACTCCCTGTGAGTGCCCTACTGGCATTGTTTTAGAGCTGTGAGCTGCCTTCAACCTCTTTGGTAGATTCAGCATTGCCAGCTCCATGTAGTTCTTGCAGCTCTCCATGCACACCAGAGACAGCTCCTTTTATTTTTGCAAATGAAAGCAGAGATGCTTGTCTAGTAAAGTAATTGCTGGGATGATTTTGCCTTCTAAAAAACAAAGAATTACTGTTCTTAATGCAAATTTGAACAAATGCAACACTGCTCTCAATGGAAACTGCCATGGGGTATGCAAGAAAATTCATGCCATGAGAAAACCAGGCTGTTAACGGGCTGTCCCAGGTCTTTCTGGCCACATTTTCTCTTTGAGGACTCCAAGAACTGTACAGATGTCTTTTAATTATACTTCCACAGCTGAATACCCTGCTTATGTTGTGGGAACAACCTCCATCTTAGGCAATTCACTGTAAAGAATGGAGGTTGCAAATAGATTACTCTCCCTTAGTGGATTTATTTAATGCAAAAAGGTTGTGGGGAAGTATATCCAACCTCACACATGGGGCATATTCTTTCATGTGTAGGCCTCCCGCAATTTTTTTCTCTCACAGCTCATGTATTAGAAGAACTTAGGAACAGTACAACAGACTTAAAGATAAAACATTACAGTACTAAATAGAGAAACTCCTTGTCTTTCTTTAGTGTTGACTCCTTCTTTAATGTTTACTTTTGTCTTTAGTCATTATAGTCATATCACTTACCAGCATTTGACTGTAGGGGTATGCTGGGGACTTTTGGTGAGAGCTGGGGTCTGGGGGGAGGACTTTTGTGGTTCTGTTAGCTGCTCTGTGTCCTAGGGCATAGAATTTTGGCTTTCAGGGATTCTGTATGGTATGCCATGAAACAGCTATAGAGATGTGTAGTGGCATATGAGAACTACAGATATGTAAAATTACCTGTAAATTATTCAATGAAAAGCACTCTCTAAATTATGATTATTATTTCTTTCAATTACAATCCATTTGTGGCTCTGGACAATGTATACCAACAACAAGAGAACTTTTTTTCCCTTCAGCAATCCTAGCTCTGTGAAGTTACTCTCAGCTCCAGAGACTCAAAGCTCCTTACATGGCTCTTCTTACTCTCTCTCACCCACTTCCAATTGAGACTGTCTAAAATGACTTTATTTCTAACAGTTTGCATTACATTCATGATTATAGCTGGTGCGTGAAAAGAAAAGGCTTTAAAACATGTCTTGATTGGACTCCAATCCTCTCTGAGAAATGAGAGCTCTGCTGACAAAGCCTGAGGATTCTGGTGCTCTGGAAACAACACTGGCTATTGCAGAACTTGGGATGAAAATGGGGAGTCAGCAATACTTGAGGTCACTTTATTTTTTTTTTTTTTGTGCCCACTGAAGACAGCAGCAATTTAAATGATGCTTACTTACAAAATAGCCTCCTTGTATTTCTGTTTTACTTTTAATAGCCTGCCTCCTTGTCTCCCTCCATGCCTCAAGCTGTGGTAGCATGGTGTTCCCTAATGGCCCAGGTGGCATTTTGAAAGCCATGGGACATGTCTTTCTTCCTTAAATATCTGTCTAGTGAAAAAGCAGTTTCTTATTTTCGCAGGTTTGTTGTCTCCTTGTGTGGGAGGCAGTCCCTATTTTGTTTCCTCCACTGTAATTCTCATCCCCCATGTTTCCTTTACAATATCTTCTCTGTTTTTGGGCATCAATAGCTGGGCTTCACTCTCCTTGGGGCTCTGACTGGTGGGGATTTGCTTTAACAGCCAGTCCTTTCGTAGCAGGACTTTTTCTAAGACCTCTTGCTCCCTTGGGAGAAGCTGTCAGCCCACACAGCTTGTCCTGAACAAGGGAATATTTGAAGACTTTACTTAACTCACTTTCACATTTTTTCACAGATTAGTATTTTTTTAAACCCTGTTATGTTGTTTTAATTGAGTCTTGCCACCAAAACAAATGAACATTGTGTCACCACATCTCAGCTCCTTTAATACAGCCGCAGCTAAGAGAGTTTGGAGACGGTGCTACCTGCAGAAATGTTGAAGTCAATGCTATGTATAATCGTGATGGATTACATACAAGCTCCTCTGTACATAAATCTGGTCACACCAGAACAAGAACTGTGGAAAGTATATAACATTAATGTATACTCATTACATTCCTCCTTTCACAGGCTCCAAGGCTGGCAGGGGGGTGGGGAACTTCAGGTAATGAGGAGTTAGATTTAAACATTTTACTAGAAATCATTGCAGTTCTTCATCAAAAGGGGTGTGCCCTTTAAAAAACAGTACTTTTGTGATGTACAATGGCTGTTAGGGAGTAATGAGTTCTATGTTTGTTGTCTTTTTATTGGTTGCAAAGAAGCTTTTCTCATTTTGTAAGTTTATTGAAAAAGGCAAGATTTAAAAAAAACCTTGCAAACTCTGTTTAAAACTTATAGTGCAGCTTTCTACTCCCTTTGAAACCGAAGACAAATTTCCTACTGATTTTATCAGGAGGAATATAAAGCCCTAAAGAGGTAAGTAATGTTCTTTCTACCTCATGTTAAAATTTGTCATTGGGTTCCTCCTTGAATGGTATTGTCTATATCTTTACAAGCATACACCATGGACTGAATTTGGCCCTGCAGTTAATATTTTGTTTATTCAATTTGTAGAACCTCTATTCAAAATGAAGGCCTAACCGTCCCACTAAGTGGGGAGGAGGAATATAGAGCAGGCAGCCACACTAGGTAGGGTGTCTTCCTCCATGGACAGACCAGGAGATCAGTACCCAGAGGGACTCTTTCAAATTGCAGTGCTTTACATTTGCACTTACATGTCTCATACAGCTCATCTTTCAGAGCTGCTGAGCAGTCAGTGCCCCTAAAAATCCTTCTCTCTTTTTCAGGGGAGTAAGTGTGAATTCAGTCATCTACCTTAAGCCCCAGACTTGAAACTTTTGCTGAGGAGCTTGGCTGGTTCAGGTGGAGTATGCGATGTTACTTCAGGTATTTTTTGAAGAAAAGCAGTGCTTCAACAGCCAGCTCAAAAGGAGGGAATTTCCTTTTCAGGCAGAATGAGCAGGCATGTCTGTTGCTGATCACCAAGTCTGTGGTTTATTTAACTGTTTTTTGTGTGCTGAAGGCCCTAGCTGGTGATAGGGCTGCCAGGCTCTATTGCCAGCAGCATACTGGTGGCACTAGGGCTTATATCTGACTTCCTACAGCTGCAAATGCTGCCAGCACTAAGATTTCACAATGCCTGGGACACAACCACTGGGATGAAGGAAAGCAGCTTCTAACTGAATTCAGATAGTGAGAGAGGCTGTAAGGAAGGGTGGCTTTCTGCAGAAGGGAAAGCTGCTCATTGGAGGAGAGCTGCATCCTGCTTTTCATTTGCAAAGCCCACTGCCCTTGCTGAGTCCATTGTTGGTTTCTTATGTCTTGAAATGTTTCTTTCCCAACTCTAGATATTTTTTTCACTTTCCATCTTCCGCTTGTGTGTGGTTTGGCATAGCGATTCATGTCCCTGTTACCTTCAGACAGAACTCCTGCAATGGAGGAATGGAGGATGAGGATAGAGGCAAGTTGGAGACTCAGCTTGTGCTGACACCTTTGTATCCTTGGGAAGATGAGCCACTACCACCCCAAGCCTTGACTTTCCTCCTGGCTCCCAGGCTATTGGCTATGGTCTGGCTCATCAAAGCCATGTGTTACTACCATCTTTGATTCACTACAGCCAAGCCTTCAAGGCCAGGTCTGGCTCATGAAAACTCTTGTTTAGTCACCCTTATCCTGTGATTTGTACACCTGTATTGGCATGCAGTTATGTTCTTGCCTCTGAGCTCAGCCATGGCTTGACAGTTAGCATGCTGTTTTTATGTTAATAGTTAGATGCTGGGCCCCTCTGTGTTGCTTATTGTTCTGCTGAGGTTTGTTTTTGAGAAATGGTATCCACTTCCCACTTCAGCTAAAGCAAAGGGCAGTGTTATATGCAAAGAGAGAGAATTTTATAGACCCTTATAGACCTACATGTATAGGTATAAATATTTGCAGTTATAAATAAGTATTGAAAATTCTAGAGTATTGATAAGCTTTAGCTTTTGATACTGTTATGTTCCTTGACACTCAAGTTTTGTCTCCAATCAAGAATAGGGATGCTTTCTGGTGTGAAGTTTCTCTGAGTAATTCACTTCTCTAGGATACTAAGTAGAATCATAGAATCATTTAGGCTGGAAAAGGCCCTAAGGTCATTGAGTCCAACTGTAAAAGGTTTTCTCAAGGTGTTGTAGCTGTTGTTCTCCTTGAGAGTTACACACAGGTCATGGCTGATACAGATAACAAAACAGACACTGTTTAAAAGAACCCCTCGATTCTGAGAGCAATGTTGTTAATAGTCCTTGATCTTCACTGGCTGCTTTCAAACTTGACAGTGTGCTTCAAGGGTAGACTTGGTATTTGCAGTTTTAACTAACAAGCAGTCATGCTGTGGGATGCCTACTGGGTATCATTAGGATCAGAATTACTGAACCGTATTATGATCTAACCCAGGATCACATCTGAGATTTCCCAGTCAGCACGGGACTCCCTCAGATCAGGTAGCTGTTGAAGCTCAAGTTGGCAGTTGCAGAAAACAGGAAGAATTTGAAATTGGGGTCAGAGTTAGTGACATGAATGTCTCTAATGATGATAGATATGTCAGGGATTTACTGAGTTTTTGTACTTCTTTTTTAAAGTTGGGCCTAGATATGAAGACTATTTATGAGTTTTTCTGATTCTTCTTTGTAATTCTATTTAACTTGATTCTACAAGGGTAAATTGGCATGGGAGAACTCAGGCTTAAGAGAAACATAAGTATTACAAAGCAAATACACATCGTGTTACAAGACCATATTGATAGATTCAGCCCTACCTAAATGTGGGGGCTGCACCCTCACAGAACCTCTTCCACATCCTGTCAAGTGGACGGTGCTATATCCTCTAGTGCTGGGGAGAAAAAAGTCCTTTTTTGTGCACTCTAGTGAAACTACATCTGTGGGACAGACTATATTTATTATGTGCATGTTGGAAAAATTAGGTAAAGAAAGGGAACGAGGTTATAACCATTAAAAAATCTGTATGTTTGTTTTCAACACAGCATGCTACATGTAGCACTGTCAGGCTAAGTAGTGGACTGCATGACTCCACTCTCAGTTCAAATCCTGAAATTCCAAGACAGGAGATTTTCTTTTGAACTCAGAAAGTGAGAGATACTGAATTTTGGAAGCATTTGAAGTTGATTTCGGATCTGACCCTTAAAATAAAAACATGTATAATATGGTGGACATCTGGTTTGTGATATGAGCCCCAGGTACCTCATTCTGTGGCATAAGTTGATAATTGGCCTAGCCGGCACACACAATGCTTGTTCCAAAATCAGAACAGATATGCAAGGATGAGAATGAAGCTTAAGTGTGGAAAAGTTGAATGCGGTCTCAGGCTTTTCCCATTGGCATGAACAAATTGCTTGAAGCCTCTCCCTTTCTAATTTTAGTGATAGAGATGGTGCTTTTGTAGGAATTTATAATTGCTGTTGACTTGCATGACTTGTTTAAACAGCATTGTAGTTCTGGAGTTCTTTTGCAACATCTTAGGAGGGCACTAAAGCAATTTAAGACAGACTAGGCCTGACCCTGGGGCAGTTGAGACATGGATTCAAAAACTCTTATTCGCTTATTCTTTCTGCAACCCAAGGACAGAAATCAGGTTTTGCACCTGGAGTACTAGCTTGTCCAAGGCACAACTTGTCCCCAAATATTGCATTCCATCTTCATGCCTTTCTATGGCTCTGAAAGGACCTACAGGGGTTATGCACATCTCTTTTCTAAAAGCTTGTTTTTGTTTTTCCTGTCACTGCCATAAATGCTTCCCTGTGGGTCCTGGAATATAGGAAAGGATTGTACTTCTGGAACATCTATATACTTCCCTTGCAGCATACTAGGTTAAAGATAACGACATTAATTGCCTGTTACTGTAATATCCTTGTGGAAAAGCTGGTGTATTTCTGGAAAATAAGCATACTGCAGAAAGTCAGTACAGGTTTAATCCCCTGGTCTGCACAGACTGTCAGTGTGTCCTTGAGCAAGTTAGTTGGTCTCTGTGTAACTCAATTTCTTATGAGTACAACTGAAATAAGAATACTTCCCTATTGTCTTTGTATGCTGGGGTGGGAAATGCATTAAAGACTGTAAAATACGTGTAGTCTGCAGTCGTCAAGCCATATAAACCATTGAGGTAGCTGTTAAAATGCCTAAATAAACAATCTGGCCAGAAGAGCCTGGGTTCTCCAGGAGGGATTGCAGCCATTGCTTGGCCTGCCTGTGCCAGCATGCTGTACTGCCTCATACGTCACTCTTAATCAACATTTACCTTCCTGAAAGGATCTGTTGAAGGAGCACTGTTTTACTTAATCTCAGACAATGTAAATTGGCTAAAATCTCAGGGAATGCTCATCACAGACAGTAAGCTCTGAGATGATACTTTTCCCTTGTAAGGGACCCCTAGCCAGAGGATCCTGCTGGTACTTGGGTGAGAACTGAAAATGGTCAGGGCTTCTGCACTGTCCTAGATCAACACACTTCACTGTAGTTCTCTGCATACTGCATCTTCCATCAGATTTGTCCCGTTAAATCAGTGGAATTATTTAAATAAATTATTTTTATTAATTTATTATATGAAAAATTTTAGAGCAAGTTCCTTTGATGTGTGATATCCTAATCACACCCGCAGGGCATTAGCAGGCACAAGGCACATCTGAGTGTCTCTAATTCCCTAGTGGTGTGATTATATCTCATAATATTCACAACCCCCTGGAGCTTCTTTACTGGTATAAATAAATCAATTATTTAAGTCAAATACTTTGATCATTAGAAGCTGCCAGTGAGTGCTTGAATGCCTGAGCTGTGCGATTCACAGGAATGATCTTGCCTCTCAAAATGCTGAGCAGCCGAGCTGAGTGCTACCAGCACTTCATTTCAATCTGCTTTATAAATTAGATTAGAAGTCAGTTTCCAATACTTCATCCTGGATAGCAAGGAAGGGAGAACTTTACCAGGGTGGAATTATGAGATATTGCTGCCAACAGATACTTTTATCATTTAACACTGCTGTCATAGGTTAAATATGAGCTACTGTTCATATTAACTAATAGCTATTATACTGAAAACTGACACAGGGATTCCAGCTAATGCACCATGAACCTGGTTCACACACACTGCATCATATTAACTATTATTTGCACATATGGATGGAAAGGAGTTTTGAGTCACTTGGGATATATGGCAAATTAGCATTTTATATCATATTAATGAAGTGCTAATTGCTCCTTGCAACCTTTTTTTGTGCAAATTGAATGGGACCTATTTGCATTGTCATGTAACTGCTGTATTACCTTGCAGCACTTCCATTAGTATGAGGCAGCACGGAGTTCATCAAGGAAAAATATTAGTAATTGTGAGATAATTAGTTATGAAACTGATATTGTTTAAAATAGAGCAGAAATATGGCAGTTGACTTTGGTTTAGCTTGGGAATATTTTCTGTTAATAGGTTTTATAAAATATCTTTCATTTTGCATATATTAAACTGACATCTTTACAAACACAGATCCTTGCTCCAATGTTTTCTTTTTCAGTTCCTGTTTGTTATGGTGTTTTGCATCTTCTAATGAAACATGAAACATAACAAAAAAAAAAAAAGGGAGTAGTTTATTCCTGGACATTTATCTCCAAATTGAATCACAAGTCTGGAACATCTTGAAATTGTGAAATAGGAAAATATCTCTTAAGATACTGAATTTACAGGTGTCTGTAAGTCTGACCAAACAGCAGCAAAGTCTGTAAAACAATTCAAGAGATGAAGATGTTACAGCCTTAATCAGTTGCAGAATCTTTTTAACTATCATAGATAAAATTCACCATGAGAGTAAAATATAGTATGTGATATTTTCAGCCAGGACAGGTATTTTAGGGGAGAAGGAAGAGGTGGAAAAAATGAGGCCAAAAAAATTGAAAAGTAATTTCATGCTAATTCGGGTATGCTTGCATGATTGTGGAGGAAGCATGATTAATTTCTGAAGACTCTGTGGGAAGGCACCCAGACAAAATGACATAAATCTACATTAGAGGATTTAAGTGCTTTTGCCAAGAAAAAAGTGAGCTGAACTTTAGGTACCACAGCCCTTTGCCAGTCAATTCATCCAGATTTAGGGCCTGCACCTTTTCTTTTTCAGTGAAGTATTGGATATGGACAGATTGCAAGTTACAGCCGAAGGCGGTATGACAGCTTTATTGCCGTTGCATGGGCAACATGTTGTCTTTGATTGGGAAATAGGCTGTGGATTTACAGAAAGGTGTGTACAAAGAAATGCTTTCAGATATTTGTATTAGGTTGTATACAGGTTGTTAATAGAGATTGGCTAGCATTTTCATTCTCTTTTTGCTGTGTATGCCTACGCATTTGTGTAAACATAGACCTATGTTTTTATCAAAAAGATAGTCTCATCTTGAGAGAAAACTGAATGAAGAAACTGTGCATAATATAGTCTGTCACAGAATATATTCTCAAGTGTCCACAGAGTAGAGGAATTAGGACTCACACCTCAAACAGACATCCTGAATACCCTATCCAGCTGAACAAACAATTGCACAGGACGTTGTCCCAGGTAGGCATGAAGCAATGCAGCAAGTAAAGACCTTCTTGCTGACTTAGACTTAAGAGTGTTTCCAAACAAGCACAAGCAGCTCAACATATTTTTCAGACTTGAAGTCTAGATAGGGGCATTTGCAAATTACTTTGTTTTGTCCTGTATGTGATTCTGGCTTACCTGATGTAAAAAATGTGGATCATCTGGATTTCAGCTGTATTCTGTCCACCCAGGGGCGAAACCAGAAATACCTGATTATGGTCTTACTTGCATCCAATTTGTTCTGAACCATAGGAATAATGTAGGTGAGCTGGACAAAACTGGCTTTGTGACAACATCTGCTTTTTGCCTTTGCAAAATGCTTTCCACCCTG
Organism: Tyto alba; assembly: GCF_018691265.1. Taxonomy (NCBI): domain Eukaryota; kingdom Metazoa; phylum Chordata; class Aves; order Strigiformes; family Tytonidae; genus Tyto; species Tyto alba. The sequence continues at coordinate 33,447,938 of NW_024881316.1, read as the reverse complement.
TCTACATAAGCTTAGACTTGCCGAAGTCTCTATAGGGAAAAATATTTTATCTTCTTTTTTTTTTTTTTTTTTTTGTTTTGTGTGTGTGTCTTCAAAATTCTTTGTAGCTTTTGCTATGGCATTCTGGGAGACTTCAGTAGATTATTGTGAGAACACAAATATTATTTTATTGGTAAGGTCTGAATGCATCAGCGAAGTCTTACCTGACAGCAGTGCTTGTATAGTGTGCGTCAGAGCTGAAGTTTTAATGGGCTTGTTAGTTATCACAATAAATGTGGGCCCTGCGGGGAATTGTTTACTGTATGTAAGAAGATGAGGAGGTCCTGGGTGTGGGCAGGAGAAAAGGGCGATGCGGCAACCTCAAGAATTTTATGGGTTTATGTTAAACAAACAGCTGCAGTAACATCAGGAGGTTATCAGAAGCCTGAGGACATCCAAGAGCAAAGCTCTGGTAGAGAGAGAAATCAGATGCACAAACATTCTTCCCTGCTGACAGGTAGGGCCGCACTGGTATATTCCTCTGCTAGTCCAAATGAGTCTGGGAGAGGACCTGAGCAGAAAAGGGAACTTTGTCAAATGAGGAAGGCTGCTTCTTTCTTCACAAGCCACTTCCTGTGTTACATGCTCATTTCTTTTCCAGGCATTGCTGACTGGAGTCCTTGCTGAGCTCTGGAGGCTGACACTGGGCTCTTCAGCTTTTAAGCTCTAGTTGAATGTAGCTTAAGCTCATGGCTACCAAAAATCATTAACATGTGGCACAGTGTTTGGTGGCCTGTGAGAAATTAATTCAACTTCCCTACAATTCCCTGCAGTTACTTGACATGGATGAAAAGGCACCCCAGATTTACTCAGTTGGCACAGTTTTTTCCTGTGCCTACAGAAATAAAGGGCTGTGAGTATATATAAAGCAAACCCAGCAAGTGTGTGCCAAGTGGGGGACTGCAAATCAGGCTTGGAGACACCTTGTTGCGATGGCATGGAGGAGACTTCACTTCTGTTGCTGAGATATGTATCTCTTATTTGTCTTAAAAAAGAAAAAAAATAAAAGAACATTTCCTTCTACAGGCTGATGAGTAAGAAGCTTTTCAGACACCTAAAATGAGTAATGTGAAAAATTAATAGTTTGGAGTCCAAAGCAAAGTTTGTGTGACCTCGAAAAGGGAGGGGGAGAGAGAGAGAGACTTTAAGGGAATGACAAGAATCTAAAAATATTGATTTCAATTTGCTATGGGAGGGAGCAGGAGAAACAAGCCATTGGAACAAGTTCCTGAAGCTTCCCACTAGGTGGAATGTTGAACAGCAGAGTGAAAACAAACATTTCTATAAGGTTTGCCTTCCCAGAAAAGATTAAGTCCAGTCTCTCTCGTCTTGCACGCTGTCGTTGGCAGCATCTGGTCCTGTTTGAAACAGCAAAGAAGGCAGGACTTTCGGTGCATTGATCCGGTACTGGCAGTGTGTGGAAAAAGCGGAAAACTATGGAGGAAGTCTTACTTTGGGAGGGAGGGGACCAGGCTGTGACAGGGTCAGTTTGTACACTTGTGAGGGGCTGTGCTCAGCCTCTGGGGCGGGAGGGAGGAGAGGGGACAGTCATGCTCTGTGCAGAAACCCAAGGCAGCGCCCTGCCTTCATCAGAGCTCTTCTAGGGGTGCCTGTGTCAGGCAGCCTGCTGCCTTCCCCCAAATTCAGAGTCCACGGTGCAGATTTCATGAGGCATCCTGAGCCTGCATCATTCAATTCTGCATTTCGTGTGATTTCTGTTCAATCACTGTGTCAGGAATATTGCTCCTCGGTTAGGAGCCCCAGTAAACCCTGTGTCAGATGGCCCACCTTTCCCTTGACAGGGAGGGGTACAGTGTGTGCACGTTTCCAACTGGCCAGGCAAGAATGAAACTTTGATATTTGACTTGACTTTTTACTCTTTAATATGGAGTCCAAGCAAAATCACAGTCCCTGTAGCTTGGTGTTGTTGAGAATAATGGAGTGAATGAAATAATATGATAAATTGAAATTTGGAAATGAGAATGGCTTAAAATCAATGCATCCGAAGGTGACTGGGCTATTAAAATGAGATGAACTTTCTTGTGACCTATGTGCACTCAAAGATTGACACCTATACAGGATCAAAGGAGCTTATGAAAGGCTAGAGTACATGAGAGGAAATTGGAAATGTGTAGGTTGTCGATCTCAAGAGTGGCTTTTATTAGTTATTGTACATAATAACTATTGTGTCAGAAATGAAAGGGATTAACTCTCATCCAAGGTACTGCACCTGAGCAAATATTGTCTTGCCTGGGTGAAATTTGTGCCAACACAAAGAAGACCTGGTATGAGGCTGTGTACTGCTTAAGTCTCTCCTAAGTCTTCAAAATGAGGATTATGCAGGATTTTAGTGTTGCAAAAATATAAGGACAAATTTCAACCATTCTATTACTACAGTGTATATCCCCAGGGCTTCTGGAGTAATGTAGAATCTCACCAGAACATATCAAAGCTGTTAGAAAGTACTTTCTCTGCAGACTGACCACTTTCCAAATTTGGGAGTTTCTCATGTCACTGAACTGAAGCTCTGAAGGGTTATTAGAGAAGCTAACTAGGTAAGTGGGTTTTAACAGCTGACTTTTATTCCTTGCTCTATTTTCCAATGGCTCAAATGCTTTTATTTATGCGAGCAAACAGGGCAATATTTTGCTGTGGTCAACAGGTTTTTCTGAGAAATACTGGAAATATGGAACCGCAGTTGACAGTTTGTTGTTGGAAGTGTGAATAGAAAACACTTGAAATTTCAGAACAGAAGTAACAAACATTTTCAGGCCAGAGGAAGAAAATTCTAAGTCTGGAGGACAAAAGAAATATTTTTCATGTTGAATCCTTCTGTCTAGATCTGCGTTCAGCAGATGACACCCACCTTTCAATCGCACTCTTGCATTTGTGCCCAGTATGCACACCTCTTGCTAAATATTTTCCTGTTTGTGGAAGGATGGTGAAATGATTTCACAAGAAAGCAGATCATTTGCTTGACATCCATTCCCATATTTAATTGCATGTCTTCAGTGATAAGGCATGCCTATGTAATCTGGACTGTAACCACCAGAAGGGAAAGGAATAGGATATAATCTTGTACACACAGTATTTTTAGAAAAGCCTTTCTTAGTTCTTCGGGGGATTGCCATGCTTATTATGTCTGCCTTTCCTCCTGCCACAACATAGGCTGAGGGAAAAAGAAACGAGGAACCTCATGGTGTCTTTCTGTAAAGCTGCCCCTCCTATGTATTAGCCTGTTTCCAGGGATACCTTTAAGAGATGCCTCTGGTTTTTCCATGTGTGTTCCATGACAGGGTGTGAGAGGCCTGGGGACACTTCTGTATAAAACTGTTCCTTCTTAGAGGATGTTTGAAACTGCTTTGAAAATGCAATGTTTTTGAGGGGCTTGTGTCACCTACTACCCTCACTATAGTTTCCATGTCATAAAGCTACTATTGAACATTGATCCCTTTTTGTATGGCTGACTTAACTAGAGCTACTGGTTAGTTTAAAGGATCATTTTACACTTTTTTTTTTTTTTTTCTTAGATGCTTTGGAACCCAAATGTATTCTGATGTGATTGTATGAGATTCATTTATCCTGCACTCCTCTCCTCCCCTTTCACTAATTCATTCAATCTTACACATATAACTGTAACCAGTGTATTTTTGTGTCTTGCATTTGTATATTTGTTGTATTCTGATCTGAAGGTCATTAGTGATCTGAGGAAGCCAGATGAATGTGGGTTTAAGTAAAATGATCACAGATCTTTCCCCAGTGGCATGCGTGATTCCCTACCTTCCTGTCAGTCCACAGTAGAAGACCAGAGCAAAGATTGTTCCTCCTGGTGAAAGGAAATCTAATTTACTAGGTTTAAATAGTACTGCAATCAGCATGTTTATAGCTAGTGGTAATTATATTGAGTTTGTTGGCTGATAAACTGATCCCATCCTATTCCTATGTATCTCTGGATATCGTGTTTCTTGTGTTGCCCTGGCCAGTATCTAGTGATCACAGCTAGCTCACAACTGGTTTTACTTCACTGCCTTTGCTGACAAAACCTTGGGCTTCTGTTTTGCTCTTTTGAGTAGTTGTTAATCCATAACAACAGTATTTACAAGTGAGAATTAATAGAGCTGCTTTGTATGCCAAGAGCCCTATATGCTTCTCTGACATACGAGGAGGCCATAGGGTGGTGATGGGCTTCTCTGTCCTTCATCTAATATTTTCCCAGTGTAGCAACACTGCAAAGCAGTTCATTGTCCTCACAGGATCCCAGTGAGGTTGGAAGTACTGCTGTCACTTTTTTGCAGTTGAAGAAATTTTTTGTAGAACAGAATCAAATGACATAACCAACATTCCTCTAATATATATCAGATGGTGATATATAGAATTTGGTATTTCTGCATTGCAGCACCTTATACCTCCTTCCTAAATTTGGCTGAAGGTTTTGCATTCTTCTTGATTTCTGTCCCAGTCAGAATTGCTCCATTGTCTGCTCCAAATGAATTTCTGTAGTTTTTCCCTGATTTCCCAAATAAAAATAATGGCATGGTTTTGTGTCATGTTTAAAAAGTACAGTGAGGTGAGGGGAAGTCTCAGAGGAGTCTCATCATGGATGTTAGAACTTGCATCTGCATGGCTGTGACTGAGCTGTGAGTAAGCACAGAGCGTGCAAGGACCTTTTGGTGCTAGGTGTGTTTCTAGGGAGTCTTTCCTTTCCATGGTCAGCAACACATTTTGGAAAGCAGGAGTTTTCCCCTTGTATGTTTTTGATACGTTAAGGGAAAAGTAATCAATTTCTTTATTATTAGGGGAAAAAAAAACCTTTAGATTTTTGTTTTGACCAACTTGGTCCCACTTTGAAGAGAATGAGAAAGGAAGAGGGGGGAGAAAAAGCATCAGAATTTTTTCTGTCTTATTTATTTCTAGAAAAAACATCACTAGTGAGCTTATTAGTATGGCATTTTTAGTGGAAATACAGTATTTCTGCTGGACAAAATGCAAGAATGTTTTATCTCATGGAATTTCCCACTCAGGAATGGAACAGTTCTTCATACTGCCACAGCTGCCTCAGCTCCTAATATGGATTTAGTAAGTAGCTCAAAAGTACCCATCAGGACGCAAAGACGCAGCTGCTATGGTGGTTTTTCAAAACCTTAAAGGGCCATACCAAAAAGCATCAGGAAAAAACTTTGCTATAAAACTTGCTGGTTGCAAAATAGGAAGGATCCTACATTTTGCCGCTGAGTTATTAGCCATTTGTTTTGATTTCTGTCACAGCAGGTTCTGCCTTGAATACGCTATGAAATTTGTTTTGGTTTTGTTTTGTGTGCACTGAGCCCAAGCAAAAGCCTTCTGTGAGGATGTCAGTGCCATTTTGCTCTTAGAGATTGTAGCTTTCAGCTTGATGCTGTCTTGTAATGACACTATTCTTGTTCATCCTTGTTTTGATGTTCTTTTGATGTAAAATGCATATTCTGAATGAATAGGTTTGCTCCTTGTTTATAATTCAAATTGCTAAAGCATATTTTCACTGCCTTTTTAATTATGCAGCTTTTAAATCCAGAGTTCATTTTATTTCAGATGAATCCTCAAAAGGTTATTAAATACTGAGGTGCCACTTCTAGTTCAGGAAGTCTCTGAGTCACAAAGTGATGCAGAAGAGTGTACCGAGGAAGTATCACTGCACGCTTACCCTGATCTCATACTTTTTCCTAAGTCTGTGCCACTGCTTAGTGTTGAAGGCACAATGGAGCCTGGTCTCCCCTGGTACAGCTCCTTTATGTCCCTGTGTACACAAAATATATGTATGTCTTCGTTCCTCGTGCCTTTTTTAGATCTCACTGCATATCTTCTTATGCAACTGGAAGTCACTTACGGAAAGATAAACGTGTTTTAGGGTAATACACTAGCAGAAGTCCCATGGATCTGTGTTCGTTACCTGGACAGGGCCAGGAGCAGTAGCATGCAGTGACCTGTGGTGTTTAAGTGTCAGCATGCTCCACTGAATGGTTTTGCCTGGGCCAGCCAGCACTCTCTGCAGTGGTGTCTGGATACGGGTTAGGGCAGCAGTGTGAGCCAGGGACTATTCCAAGCAGGCAGATACGGATGAGGACTCCTCTTTGGGGACCGAGCAGAAGGACAGAGTTTAGCCATATGGACGTGGGCTGTGCCATAAAACTTGTGCTCAGGGGCAGGGAATTGGCGCTGGACTACTTTATTTTCTATTCCAAGGCAGGCCTGTTGATTTCTGCACCGCGGTGCCAGGCCCTAAGACAGAATGCATTTACAGCTCTCTGTATAGAGGACGTAATTTTAATGCTTGGCTCCCACTGCAAAATATGTCACAGCGAACTTCAAGAGGATTGTTTATGTCCCCAGAACCTTAAGCTGGAATAATGACTCTAATTTATTTATGCACATTTTGACAGCTTGTTATGTTTTATTCCGTAAAGCTAAATGTGGTCTCAGCACCTTGGAGTTATTACTACTGAGTAATGATACCAGGGAGAGATAGGGATTTTTGTCTCTGAGCAGAAATATTTTCCACTCTGTAAGGATTTGAAACCACTGTCCTTGTGTCTGCATATCTGTTTGAGAAAGGACAGTGAAACTGAGGGGTGATGTGGCCTAGCTGTGTAACTGGGCAGGAACAGATCGACGCTATATCAACAGTGAATGCTTGAATAACCCAATAACCAGTGACCTTAGTGTGGGACCTGTCATACTCAGGCAATAGATGGGGAATTCTGTCCTAGAGTGGAGACCTGTAAATGCTTGCTTGCTCTCTAATATGACTCAGTTTATGTTTTAGATCTGCTGAATAATACAGTTTGGGTACCCCTTCAGGAGAGACTCAGTGTCTTCTCTTTTTCCATGGAGGTCTGAAAGACAGACCTCTTCTGGTCTGAATGGTTTGTATCATTTATGGGAGTTATTGTATAATTTACGTACCTATAGTGTTTCCTGTGTCTAATATAATGAGTTAGGTTTGATAATACATTTACAACTAATCAAAGTGTTCATAGGAGTATTGAATTGTTTTGTAAACCAGTAGGATATGATATTGGTGGGTTGTAAGGTGGTTTTGACCAGGAGTTCAAACGAAAACAAAAGAAAACAATTGTAAACCCAAAGCACTAGACATTGGATTCTGTATGACCGAGTTTCTTTTTCTGTTCTCTACAGCAATGTCTATACTATTAAAAAAACTGTGAGGAAACATCCTCAAGCACTGCACTGTCTACACTTAAAGTGTTAGAAGATTCCCTGGTGGGCTTTAGACTTGGGCCAACTAACATCCTCCTAAATAATTTGCAGGCAGACCCGTTCTGAACAGGTACCTGACCATCTTGTTTTGGAAGCTAAGAGGGTTAAATAGTAGGAATAGGTGCTATCTGCAACCAGCAGCTGTAATCCCGAACAGTCCCTGGCTTGTTCAATTTTCTAGTACAGATGTAGTTAATGCAAGCTTGCTTTATATACCTGATACATTTGAAAGCAGTGCTGAAACAGGGAATGGGAGAAAGAATATGTTTAACCTAATCCAGGATATATGGGGATGACAGAGATCACATTAACACAGACTCTTGATTCCTTGCTGAGTATCTTCTGTTGGCTCTAAACAGTAGTAGCACAAGAAAAATAACATTCATGACGGGCCAGTTGTGGATCCTGGAGTCTCAGTAGGGACTGCTGAGAGACCAAGCTGTAAATATGTCATGATAGATGGAAAAGAAAGAGGTACCACTCTCAGAGGGAACTCCTTGTGTAAGCATCAGCTCATGTTCCCTAACCTGAGTGACAGTCTGTAAGACAGACTGGTCATTGCCTTAGGGCTTCTTTTTTTTTTTTTTTTTTTAAAAAAAAAACCACCTTCCTTTTACCCACTACTCCAACAGCACAGTTTCCAGGGCCAACCTTATTTACAAGTCACATGAAGAACACTAGTTACTGCTTCAGATATAATAGGAGGGTATTACTGTGCTACTGATACAGATACACTGATGAGAATGATCAGGTTGCCATTCATTTACTAACTCCTTAATCAAAAGTTTAACTAGGTTTATAATCCAAGAGGGAGAGATGCAACCACACTATGATTTGTGTGCAAAGTCATTTGCTATCAAATTCTAGTGGTAATGATTTGGTTTTCTCACGCCTGTGCTGAGGGACAGCTGTTAATGACCAAAGTCAATGCAACAACTGACCACATTTGCAGTTCAAGGAGGGAGATCTGCTTGAACATGGAGAGTGAGCTGAATTCCCACCTCATTTAGATTAGTCCTTCTTATCAGGATTTGAATCTCATATTGCGCACGTCTCACAGGGATGTTAGGTTTATCAGGATGACACTGGCATATTGTTCTGTAATCACTGTGACAGGTCCTTTGTCACTAAAGTAACTTCCTGGAGAATAATGTGAAAATTGTGAGTGTTAGTGATTTATGGCATTTTTAAGTAAGCAAATGCAACTGAAAATATTGATATGTAAAAACTTGGGCCATATCTTGGCTATAACTTTCTTTCAGAACTGTGTAAGAGTACTGTATGCTCCTCTGTCCTTTTTATGAGAAAGCAGAAGTTTGTTCCATAGCTTGAAACGTTTGCTGTTCCTGTTGCTAGCAGACAGAACTTGAAGGTCATGGAAGAAATGAGCCACTGGGAGCGTGATATGAGTTACACCATCAGTGATTGCCATTGTCAATCACTGGCATTTCTCTCTGGTGTTTTAGCCTTGACTCCTTGTCCTAGCCTGAAGTATCTGGTTACTTCTCAGAAGTGACTGGTCCTGACACATAGTGTAGATTGCACAGCCTATCTGTTTTTAGGTTCTTGCCTTGGACTGTTTCATCTTGTAAAATACACATAGTTCATCTCTAGTTGTGTCCCCTTTTCAGATGGGAGACACTGGTAAGAAGTAGTAGCTGGTGGGGTTCCTGCCAGCAGGTGTTTCATTTTATTTGGCTGCTATAGGGGTTTTTGATAGACTAGTGTGATTTTTTTTCTTGTCTGTGAATTCATGTGAAAATGAATTATGGGACTGAGGCCTGGCTTGCATTAGGAAGTTGCCCTGCTTTAAATTAATGCTCTACACAGTCAAATGGGACTTTTGCATATTTGGAAAGGCCAACCACCAAATGCTGTCACATATTCACACACTATGGGAAGGGGTTCTCCTCTTCATACTCCCACTCCAGAGCGATTCACTCTGCAGGACAGTAGGGTGGTTAGTTTTCTGACAGATAAGCAAATACATTATGGCAAACTTGAAAACTCATCTTCTTTTCCAACTTTTCATTAATTTTGTTTTTCTCGCAAGACCCACAGTTTCTGTGCCATCAGGTACACTAGTGCTTATCTCCAGAATACTGTCCCCTGATCTTTGAAACCAAACACACACTGCATAAGTTATCAGGCTTAGTCCTTCAGTTAAAAAATGTCTAGCTAGCTAAGTAAAAATAAGCTGTTTTCTAAAGACTCTAGTCTCCAGCCCATCAGCATACCTGGGTATACAGGGCTACAGCCCACAGTAACTTTTAGGATTTTGCAGTGTATGGACATATGTGAAAAGGAGATTGTGACTTTGTATGACCTTTATGGGGAGTTGGCACAAGGTTACATAGTTTACCTTGGGCTATATTTTGCTAGCTTTTGCACATATGGAATACTGTATTCCTCTGCAATAATCTCACCTACATAATAGTATCAGAATCTATCCTACCAGCTGGAATGAGCTATTTCACAGTGTATCTGATATTGTTTCCTTTTTATCTGTTGAGATAGAGTGCTTTGCTTTGTATCCTGATATCCCATGGCTCTCTTTTTGGAGCTCTGTTCACACATCTTGATTCCATCTGTACTCTTGAAGAGGCCCGTTAGGTGGAAGATGTATCTGTCAAACACATGTAGATTCTGGACAGCAGCCCTTTACGGGTCACGCCTTGAAACATTACTAATTTGATTTCAAAGAGAGCTATTACAAAATGTCTTTTGTGTTGTTAGGCCTCAGGAGAAGGACCTCAGTTGGACACAGTGAAATGCTGCATTTGCGATAGCCGTGGAGCCCCTTGTTGGAACAGATATAAGAATCAGTCATGTCTTTGTCTTGGAACTCGGCACCTCTTCAGGAGGAGTCCCCTGATGAGAGAGGGGGACGGCTGAATGTGTGTTAAAAGGTCCGGGGGACAGAAACTTAGTGATCCACAGCATCCATCTGATGCCATCCAAAGCTGTTGAGCAACCTCAGGAAATGAGTGGTAATCTGACTCTTGTTTGACTATCCTGAGTTCTGAAAGTGGGTTGGTGGGTGCAAGAGGGTTGATGTACACATCTGTGCTCTCTGTGGCAGTGCTTTGAAGATCTGTGTTGTAGCCCGTGGCTTTTTATGATGCAGTCATGTGTATTTTGAAGACTAAAAATTAGACACCTTTGTGCTTGAAGTTAAGCATGACTGTGACTCATTCAGCTGTCACTCTTACAGACTTGGTGTGAGAACCATATGGACGGGAAGACGTAACCTAGACCCAAGATGCAAGTTCATGGATTGCAAGACAGGAGGCCAACTACTGAAATAGCATCTGACAAAAGTGAGTAATTGGTCAAAGTTTCCACTTCTATTTGGCCGAATTTCCAACATAAATTAAGCTATTGTCTCAAAGTGGTGGCTTTTCCCCCTGGTAAGCTGTGGATCTTCCCCCACACCTACTTCACTCTTTGCAGTTAGTTACAGTTGCTCATAGGCTGCACAGTCTCTGAGCACATTAAAGCCATAGTAGTAGCCTGACTGGCATTTGTAAACAGGCAACACTTGGGACTTAGTAATACTCTAACACAGTGCAGTAGTGTGCCAAAATAAAGGTCATTTCAATTTCATGTTATGTCACGCAGTTTTGAAGTGACATGTGTTTAACGAGTTTTCTCCAGTAAATGAATGATAGCAAGTATTACACTAATAGGCTTTGATGATATGCCCACAAAAAAAAAAAAAAAAAAGAAAAAAAAAGGCAAATCCTTTCCAAAAACATTAAACTGATATTTTACCAGAGAAAAAAAAAAAAAAAACCAAACAAAAAACCAGAAGAGAGATTCAAACTCCTGCCTCCAAGACTCTGTAATGAATAAAATTAGGCTTTATGGCCCTTTCTAGATGACTGTTTACAGAAGTTTCACGGTAATTTAAGTGTGGCCACCACTACAGAGATTGAGGCTGATCTTCTGATAGGGATAGGAGAGCATGAAGGATGCAAGTTGATCTTGCCACAGAAGCTGTATAACAAACCTCACAACAGGACTACTAAAGGAGTGAAAAATTGGTCCCTGTGTGTATGGAGCCTATAACTGTGAATAGAAGGGTTTGGAGTACTTTCTGTCTTCTCCTATGGCAATGCCGGCTTGTCTTGCCCCTCTGCCCAGTACCCCAGCTGGTTGTTCCTTGTCATCTTTCTGTCAGGCTGTGAACTCAAACAGGGACAAACTGGAGCAGAGGAGGTGCCATCTGAACATTAGGGAACATTTTTTCATGGTGATGATGGTCAAACTCTGGCACAAGTTGCCCTGAAGTCTCCATCCTTGGAGATGTTCAAAAGTCATCTGGAGATAGTCCTGGGCAACCTGTTTCAGGTAGCCCTGCCTGAGCAGGTTGGTTGGATCAGACAACCTCCAGAGGTCCCCTCCAACCTCAACTATTTTATGACTCTGTGATTCTATGACTGCTTGATCAGGGCTGCTGACATCTTGTCAATCAAAGGCTTAAAGGCGTTGAACAAAATCTATTACCCAAACTTGTTTTGGGAATGTTGCTTTCGGTGTCAGCAGTGGGTTGTGTGGCACATTACAAAAATTAATAGTTCTATTCCTCTGGTGTAGCTTCTGAGTGTGCAGGAAGGACCATTGCATTGAGACCGCCTCTCCAGGGAGGACATGTGAAGACTATAGGAGGTAGGGTGCACACTAAATGGTCGGTAGTTTAAACACTGGTAATATATACCTTTCAGCAGTTTGCAACAAAGCCTGTACCAGTTAGTTTTTGCAAAAGTAGGTTCTTAATATTCTACATAATGTTTAGTAGTCAGAAAATTAACTGTCTTTTGAGCTGATCACACACCAAGTCTTGTCTTCTTTTTAGATACTACTCCTATTGAAGTCAAACTGATGGTAAACTGTGAACTGAGAAGTCAATAATGTATGCAAGATAAAGTGTCCATCCCTCTGCACCTTCTATATGCTTCCAGTGAGCAATGGGAATAGGAAGAGATCAGGACTTGTTTCCTGGCAAAATTTGGCATTAGGTTTCAATCCTACTGTGGGACCACTAAAGTAATTCTAATCAATTTCCTTTGGAGACACATTTTTCTGAACAGCACTTGGTGGTGTTATGTAGTACTCACATAGTACTTATATAGTACACAAACTGCAAAAAGGCTGCTGTGTTGTATACATATGCTAAATCTTTCTGTGTTGTTCAGCTGATCAGTTGCTATTTTGGGTCAATGGTTATATGGCATTACTTAACAGTGGACATCTAAGTCCATATAAATAATAATTTAAAGATAAAAATAGACTGTATACTTTCTGTCTTAAGCAATATGGTGAATTTAATAATACAACCATTCGGAACCACTCTAAATTGTTCTTACAAACCTGTTCTACAATGTTTTATTACCACCCAAATATCATGCCAAATATAATGTGATATTATTTTTCCAGTACATAGGCATGAGCACTTGCATGAGCTTCCATGATGATATTTGGCTTACAAATTATTTTAACAAATTTTGAAGTGTTTCTAGTCATATCACATTCAATGCCAGAAGATAAACAAAATGGTTTCAGGAATATCTATGATGCTGTCCTTGTTGTTAAACATAGCTTAATATATTCATAGTAATAGGAAACTGAAGTTGTTATCTTTTGAATGCATGTGTCATGCAACTGAGAAATCTCTTAAGACAACAAAATGCTATGTCTTTGCTACTTTTTGACTGATACAATGCCCAGTAAATTCAGTAGAAATTCTCTCCTGTGCAGAAATAGCAGGATAGCATTGCACTTCTCTTCCTTTGTCATAGATTTCTGTATAGCTGTGCATACATTGTGTCACTGTTTTTAACTGGCTCTGTTGTCTGTCAGGGTAAGTTATTCTTCAGATCCCCTTTTACACTGTAGGTATGCCCTGCTGTCACGGTGTCTCTGTGCTGGGTACTGTGGCTGGGCAGCCCCTGGCACCGGCCCTCGGGTACGTGCGCTCGGAAGAGGGGCTGAGATGCGCGGCATTGTGGAAGGGCTGGTGCCAGAGATGTCAGAGCCAGTCACCAGTCTGGCGTTATGGGCTTGGGGGAAACCACCCCCTGGGACTGCAGCTGTGCTGCGGGACTGAAGACGGGTTGGACTGCAGATGTATAGTAATGCTTAAAGGCTGGCTGTGCTGACAGAGCATCATGTCTCTTGTTTCACGAGAGAATTGTATGCAGTCTTTGGGCCTTTCATGTCTTGCATTTTACCCTGAGACCCATCTCCTTTTGAAAAGACATTAAAAGGTGTCTAGCATGTATGTGGGTGGGATTTTTTCCCCACTAGGAGAGAAATTTTTCATATTTTGCATGCAAATTGTTGGAAAGAGGGGGCACACTCTTATATAAACTCAGTGCATGTGCAATGTGAGAGGAATGTGTTCTGTAAATGATGCATTTGTTTGAATCAGTGATCACAATCAAGCAATGTGTCCCAATTGTTTTATTTTCTTTAGAATAATCTTGCATTCCAGTAAGAAATAATATGAACACCTTGAAAACTGTCTCCAAACTTCTAGTGTGAGAATTTAGTGAGATTATGTGCAGCCAGGTACTGGGAAAAATCCAAGTTACTACTTCCATAATAACCATGGCTTTGCCAAAACTGAGTTTGCATTGCATTTGCAGAGATCCTATATCTATACAAATGAGTTAAAAGACCAGTGGTGGAGAATTATCTTTCTTGCCTGTAAAAATACGATTCACTGGCCAAAAAAAAAAAAAAAAAAGTGAAAATTCTCTCTGCTGCTTTTGACTGATGCTGCTACATAGAACTACTAAGTTGGCACTTTATTTTAAAAGTTAAATGGGCTTTTTTAGGAATCCCAACACTTTTTGGCTTGCATTAAATCTCTGTTTTTCTCTGGGTGCATCCTCTCTTCATTAGTCCCTCTTTTAAATTTCAGGATGTTATATGCTATCCCTGACACAAGTGTGTATCTCCCAGTGGAACTTCCCATGCTGGTAGGGTTGGATAAAAGGAAGTGCATGATCCTTTTTGTCCTGATCTATATCTAACAATTGGAGCAATTGTGGCATTAGGACACATATCTTAGAAGGTAATTCAGGTGGTATTAGAGTGCAGGAGGTGTTTTTGTTATACAGTGAGTTGGTTTCAGTACATTATAAGAGGAAAAGGCTCTACTTAGTATTCAAGGAGGGATGAACAGATTGAAAGTTATGTTTGGGATGGGCTCTTGTCGCTACTGAAAATAACTCTGGAGTCTCCAGGGAGTCTATTCAACTCTGCCACATCTATGTTAAAAGGAAACCACGTCAATTGTACTGAAGAACTTGGATGAGTTTCACAAAACCACTTCAGTGTGACTTGGTGTTTTATCAGTTTTAAAGAGTGCTGTACCTTTTTTCAGACAGGATAGGGATATGAAAAGTAAATAAACCATTCCTGTATCCAGGATGAAGAAAAAAGTTGATGAGGAGGAGCATGGAAAAACATACCGTCAATGCAGGTTTTACTGCATGTAATGGCACAGAGCTGCTGTGCTGGCTTTGGGGACCAGCTCTCTACTGTCCTGCTCTGAGGGCTGCAAAGTGGCTGTAAAAGTCTGCTCAGAGTGACTACGTTTCACAGTTTTTGCACAGATTTAAATACCCATTATGCAAGAATCAGACCCAGGTATGGGTTATATGTAAATACTCAGTAGACTCCATTCTAGATGCGGGAGGTTTGTCTGCTCACAGCAAACAAGATCTACAGCCCACTCAGCAGCTGCTCTACTTAATTGTTCCATAGTTTTCTTGGCCAAAATCTTTTTCCTTGTGTCTGAAAGAGCACCTTTAAGATTAACTGTGAAAAATGATTTTTAAGATGTCTTATTTGCCCTTGACAGAAAAACTCTCTATTGGGAGACTATGTGTGACAAAATAGGAGCTGTGGTTCAGGCTTGGACATGCTGCTCCTAACTCTTCCCTGCATGACTGCACTGTAGCTTGAATTGATCATGGCAAGTAAACTGAAGCTGTTAGTTCATTTAATTGTCAGTTCTGTGTCTGTGTGCTAAGTCAGTCAATGATTCTTCTGAAATGGCTGCTGCTACATCACATATCTGCTCACATGGCCATTGGATGTGTATTGATGCTGCTAATGGAGTCACTGAGCCAAGCTCACATCTAGCAATGTCACAGCTCCCCAGATACTGATCATGATAGTGATTTGTTCTGCAGTGTCCTGAAAGCCCAGGCAGTATCAGAATCCAATGTACTAGTTAGTAGATAGGATGACATAGCCCCAGGGCTGAAAAGGCTACATGAAATTTGAAAGAAGAAAGTAAAAAGCGAAAACAAAGGTGTTGATGTTGATACAGGATTCATAGGCTAGCTTTACAGTCATTGAGAGTCAGCATCACTGGGAATACCTTAAAAATGGTGAATGTAGTAATGATTTTTTAGAGATCGAACTTGACAATAATATTTTAAAGAACTTTATAATGATTTTTGCTGGCCATACTGAACTTAGCAAACATAGATGTTCATAGATGACCAGATGATAGAGGAGGTTTGATGAATGTTTGAAAGACTACCAGCAATCTTAGAAGTTAGTCTAGGGAAAACTTTCATTTGACCTGAGTATAGCAATGGTCATGGTAGATCAGAAAACATCTTGCAGAAAACACCTGTTAGGTCACTAGTCCACCTCACCCTGAAGATAGGATTTATCTTAACTGTATTCTCTCTAGAGATGTGTTTTCATGTTATTTTGAAAGCTAACATTAATTTAACCCTGTTTTGCCTCCTTTCCATCTCTGATGTTGCTGTAAATATTCACTCTTCCTCTTGGATGTTTTGCAGCCTACCAGCATTTATTTGTAGACTCACCACTTCTGATCACTGACAACCTCAACTGTATCTGAACTAGTGACACAGAGATGAAAAGCTGTGTGTTTCATTGCTGACTCTTTGAGAAATATATTACCTTTCTTTGCCTCCTTTGCATCTAAAGAAAATTATTTTTCCTTATAGGCTCTTTTCTTCCAAGATTGCTCTCTGTCAAGCTCTTTCCTTAAAAAATGTCCTTGAGACCTATCCTGGGGAGCATAATGTTCATCTTCATCAAAGAATAAGAAAGCAGAACAACCTGTAGTGTCAGAGAATTATTCCTCATGTGCAATTGGATAAGATCGGATTGATGTGACATCTGAGACTAACTCATTTCTTCTGGAGAAAACATTTGATTGTTGCTTGCATTGATAATCATTCCCTCATTCTAAGAATTCTTCTAGAAAACAGGGTTCTGTGTATAAACTAAAAACTTCACATTTCGGGGGGTAGGTTAGTGATGAAGCTTACTGTTGTACAAATGATCTGGGATGATGATAAGTAGTTTTCAAACACCTGACACTGTGTGACCCAGCCAGAAAAAGGTGCCTGAGGTGTGTTGGGGAGAAATGACACAGTTGTGTACTTATTGTGCTAAGATCATCTGTGGGGCCACAAACAAGAATTAGTTCTTTCTCAGAATAAGACAGGAAAAAAAAGCGTATTCCATTGGGCTCCACTGGAGGAACACTTAGCTAATGAAGGTGCTAAGCCTATTGAAATGTTGGGACTAAGTCCTGTATCCCTACTGCTTACTGTGCTGAAGCAAGACCATTATAGGACCAAAGCAGTGTATCCATGGGAACGTAGAACTCAACTTTAAAATTTAAAGCTCTTAAGAAAGCAATTTTTTTTTTTTTTAAATAATTTTGTAAGTAGTATTTGCAGAAATTTTTAACAAATGGTCTAAAAATGGTACTTTATTAATGTGCCTAAGAAACAATAAGTATGTTACAATATTTAGACAGGATGCTACTTTAATGAGTAAATCTGGCTCTCACAAATCAGGATTATTTTGTAAGGATAAGGACTGATAATGTGAATAAGTGTTTTCCAATGCAGAGTGCAAGTTGATCCTGAAATTTCTCATGGTTAATGTTTCTTCCAGCTAGTCATTTACTGCCAGGAAAGTCCTCCTTACTGATTACTGATACATATTAATGTATCTATCAGATATTTATTTTGAAAGTTACTTTGTTATATTTTCTTTATTGATTTCTCCCAGGCGTAAATGAGCTGTAGATGTGGAAACAGGCAGTTGTCTTCTGCTAGGCTTAGCTATTTTCAAAGTATCATGTATTTCTAACTATTATGTATTTTCAAAATACCAGATCATTCGGGGCAGGCCTTTGGATTCCAATAAGATAGTGGATTGCTAGATTTTTTTATTATATAAATGTGAACTCAGAAAACAGCTGGATGGACCATGTCACGAATAATAGCATGTAAAAAATGACAGGGAGACAAACTTTCAATGGAATTGTAGATACTTGTCTTCAGCACAGGCTGTGAAGAAGTCAAATCTGTCTTTGGAAATCAAACTTCACATTTCCATCTACCGCAGTTGTGTGTGCAAATGGAAATTCAGCAGGCATAAGTTTAGTAGTCCCCTTTAAATCAGTTGTGCCAGTATCTGAGAGGTGATTGGATGAGTTTATCAGTGTTCCAGATATAGCTTATAATTGCTGCTTCACATTATAAACAGAGCCATTAACTGAAACATATCTACATTTACTGAAATGAGTTTCATTCACTGAAGACATTGGGGCACATTTAATGCCTTTTTGCTTTGTGTAACAACAACAATAAATCTTGCACATTTTCTAATATTTAAATCAAGCTTCAAAGTTAACCCAAATGACTAATTTGAGGGAGGAGCAGGCTTTATGCATTCAACTAAAAATCTCTCTTTTTACATAAACATTTTTTATTGAAGGTTTATTTTTTGTAGGACCTTGTATAAAGACACTGCCTTCAGGAAGAAACACTGGAATTTTAGGGTTGTTTGAAATTAATATGTAAGGATATGTTATATGTCATAACCATACTGCTTCATATGCAGTTGGATAAAAAGGACTTGAAATACTGCTGGACCAAACCTGCAATAAAACTGACTAATATTTCAGTGGGCATGGTTGCATGTGAAGCTACTTCAGAATGAAGCTCATAATCCTGGAGTTCTTTTCATGAGAGGCTGAATATATGAAGATACTTCATAAAACAAATAGTAATAGAGGACTTGTAACAGTGCATGGAATTACATACTCTGCAGGGTTGCTTTTGGGACATGACAAGGCTACACAGCAACATGTAATTTAACCTTATGAATATATGTCAGGATTTGCATAATTGCACTCTGCTGTAGTCACATTCAATGGTAAAACTAACCTGTGGATCAAAGAATAATTGCAGTGAGGGAGGAGGTTCATGCAGTGATTTTGCTACCTTGTCCTGCAACAAGATGAAATATCAGGTGGACAATATTTGCAGAATTACCATCTCTTCTCATGGCTTTATCATATTTGGATTACAAATACAAGAAATTTAAACTCAAGGTAACAAATGTTGACATTAAAAATTTGGTGTTTGCTTATCACTGATTATGAGTAAATTTTTTTTTTTTTTATTTTAAACTCAGAGTAAAGTCTAGTTCTGAACTGCCGGAGAATTAAAACAGTTGTTCAGAACATTTGAATTTACTAAATTCTTTTTTGGAAGCACTCATTGGGATCACTAGTTTTTACATAATCAGTCACTATAAATCCAAAATAGGTTCTGAAAAATAGACTAGTCATTACCTAGCAAGACCCATTACAGCTGATTATCTTTATGCCCACACTATGAACTTGAGAAGCCTACTATTCATACAAATACTTTTATATGAATTTGCAGACAATGGACACAATAATTCAAGGCTTGCTGACTTCATTTGAAAGTTAATTTGGGTAAAAGTAAGGTTTGCATTTGAAGTGCAAAAGATCTTCCTGTATAAATACATGTGTGGACAGTTTTAATTCGGGAATCAAAATTGTCTTCTTGTTTCACTTAGTCTACTTTGAAAATAGAAGCGTTTAGCTTAATCCCTCATTGAACTGAAACAAGTCCACTTATTTCACCTGTGAGTTATGTTGGAAAGGGAATAGCTTTTCTGAATAACTACTATTCATTTCAGAAATGTTTTTCCAACTACTTAGGTCTGAGCCTGATCTCTGTTGACATGCATTGCAGCCTTCCAAATCTCGAGTCTAAATTTTTCAACCATCTCATCAAATAACACTCTGTTTTAAATGCTCAGAAGGCTGGACTCCATAACTGAATCTAAGCTGTATTGAGTATTTGTGACAGAAATGTAACTTAGATTTTGTGGCTTTTACCAGTCTCAAACTGCAATTAATTATTTGTTGGCTATAGTTCTGGTAATAGCAGTATTCTTTAACAGTAAAAATGGCAGTGATGATGGTCATTAATTGAACAAATCATTGATTGTTTTGGTACAGAGGAAATCAAGGCATGTGCACAAATCCCATCAATCTCAGTTAAATGGTGCCATGATTTAGGAATAATTCCCTGAATCAGAACTTAAGGCTGTCAACTCAAAGGAGCAAGTCTTGTTCAGTCTGAGTGTCTGAACTGCGCTTAACCAGCTAGAACTGTTATATAGTTGAGAACTTGAGGTACAATTGCCAAATATTATATAAACATCTTTGGGGCATTTCAGTAGATTCTGAGAATTAAAAATAAATCCTTGCATTTAGCGTCCTGAGGGGACTCGAATAATTTTATTTTATTTTATTTTTTTTTTAAATGAGAATTTAAGCTCCTCATGCAGTTTGTAGAATGGCTGATGTGCGTACCTGGGTTACTCTGAAGGTCAAATACTTTGTATATTGGACATTTCAAGCTGTTGTCCTGCTTAAATTCCAGATCATTAGTTTAGCAAATGGGAGTTTAAATGTAAGCATAGTCAATGGGGAGGAAAAAGTCCACTGCATAGTATGTCTAGTGATAGAGAAAGCTACAGAATGTGAACATAAATTTTTAATTCAACATTCCTTAATTTAAAAAAACCACACCACCACCAATCCCCTCCCCCCCGACAAGCTTGCAGAAACTAGGTCTGAATTCCCAGTGGGAATAATGAGCAACAGCAAGAGTGAATGCTGGGAGAGAAGAATGCAATTGTATTAGGCTTCATCACAATGGGAGGTAAACCCAAATCATTTATAAAAGGTAAATGCTGGCAGAACACGGGGAGCTCAGAGAACCACACTGCAGGTGTGATTTATGAGGCTGGGGACTGGCTATAAATCAAACCCTTTTGTTTTAAATAGTACTGCTTCAACGCAGGAGATCAGTTTACATGTAGAGGAAATGATGAAAAAAATGCAGTACATTGCATCCCAAGAATATTAGAGAATCAGCTTTACAATGTGACTATCAGTACCCCATTCAGACAATGGATATCTGATGCGCAATTTAACGAATGCTCCCACTGCTCGAACAGAGTGCCCTAATCTAGCAACTCAAGTTTGTTTCAAATGTATTAATTACGGGATCTATTTTGTGAGACCAGCTGTTAAAATCATTGCACTTATGATCAGGAATGCATTGGCTATTCCGGTTAACTAGCTAGAGGTGTCCTTTTATGCCACCAAAGGCTCTGCCTATTTCTAAGTTATCCATATTTTTCCTTAATTAGAAAGGTTTAAGGGTCTTGTTATTTAGTGACCTTGTCCTGTGGAAATAGGTGGATAAAACAATTAATTCCTAAGTATTCAAATATAAAGTAGGCATCCTGGAAAGTTCTGTATGATTACAGGAAAATGCACACCTCTGGCAAAGAAAAGTGCTTCTTTCCCTCTATTGGTTGTATAATAATCAAATGGAAGAGATTTTAAAGGTAACGAGCAAAATGATTTCTTCTGCTTTGCTTTCCAGATCTGCCAGGGCTTATCTTGGCTGCATATTTTGCATTCATTTTGCATGCATACCGCTAGAGCAAAGTATATGCCTGAAACCATACTGTGTGTCCTGCAACATGGGCCAGAGAAACACTTAAAAAAGCTGAAAGGACAGAAGGCCTACATAAAGGGAGGTATAGCAGTTATAACAGTGTTCAAAGAATTCTATAATGAAACAAAAGCTGAGTGCATTGCACTTACACATATCCTAGTCATTTGATGTAATGGTCTTATATCAGTAATGATTTAGCTGTGTGAATGTAAGAAGTTGCCTTTAATTCACTGATAAGCAGAGTGCCTTAATGTCAGCAAGGAGCCAAGAGACATCTTGTATTGCAATGCTTTATTACTTTCCAAGAGTCCGAAATGCAAACGCTACAGAAACACATGACCACAAGTTCCAGGATCTTTCTGAGGGTCTGATATTGATATAGTCAGCATCAGCTATTGCTGGAGGCTTTAATATCAATTGCTAGTGTGAAGGAAGTATCATTTCACTGCAATCATAGATTTTTTTTTTTTCTTACTATTATGAAAACACATCTAGTGCCATAAGTTTATGGTGCAGTCTATAAATGTTAAAACATATTCCCTGCTCAGCAGAGCTTGCAGTCTAAATTAGACCAATACAGAAAAAAGGTATATTGATGAGGAACAGAGAAAAGAAAGAAGTGACTGAAATAACTTTTACCAATTTCTTGACTCTGACTCGGTTTCCAGCTGATAATGGGCCAGACTTTTAGGAGCATTTGGGCTTCTGTTTTGCAAAAATTAAAGTGCTTAACTGTCTTGAAAAATACAATCATTTTACATGTAGAATCTAATGCACCACAAAAAACACATTATGTGGGAGGGGAGCAAAGGTGGCTTTGTGCCTTATGAATCTTATGTTATCCTGGACACTAGTGTCAATTTAGATAGATAGCCTTGAAAGGAGTCTGCCCAAGTTATGTAGTCCTCTCAGGTTGCAGTGCCATCTGTAATCTTTATTAACACTGTGTTTTAACTGGATTCCTGAAAACTATTTCCATCTTATTTTTTTTTTTTTTCTTTTAGGCAAACACTCTGACTCCTTTCTTTGTCTATTGTGCCCTGTGAGAGAAATACTTTTGTGGGCCGAAAGTAGTGTTTTAAAACCCATTTTTGCAAACTCTTCTGTGTTTTACACAAATAAAGATGTCACTTAAGGGACCTTGTTGCAATAGTCAAGAAAGAATATAATTAAAGCTGATTTAAACATTGAAGTTCTTTGCCATCATAAAGGTTAAATACATGGAAAAGCAAAATAAGTTCTATATAGCAGAAACAATAATGAAGGGTTTACATCTGCAACCTCCATGAACAGTGGAGGTTGTGGCTTTTCCTACGTACAGTCATCAGGAATAGCTGGTAATTACAAAGTTCAAAGCATATTGTCTCCTCCAAAAAGCCAACTTGTTTTCTTGGGGTTGTTTCAGAATGACGTGACGTCTGATGGCTCTATTCCTTTTATAGGTCTTCTTGATACGCATTGAATCCTGACTTGGGATGGAAAGTAACTTTTGTGAACATATTTACAGAATGATGTATAATAGATCTAGCAAAGACTGAAGGCTGGTAATAGTGACTGATGTAGTACCATGGAGAAAAGAAACCTGAACACTGCTCTCTGAGGAGGCTGAGCAAGGAGTGAGGTAATAGCAGGTTTCATTGCCCAGTTGGGGTTGACAGAAGGAGATGTGATTTTACTCCTCAAATTGTGCTCAGAGGACGGGAGGCAGCACATATTTTACATATATGCGGTAGGTGATAGGACAGACCTGTTCAGTGATCTAGGAGGCATTGTGCTATATACAAAGGTCTCCTGCAAAGCTGATGAATATATTTTCCTGTTGCAGCACTGATACGTCGAATGCCTCTCTGCAGATCTTGATTCCAGCCTTGCCATGGTTTGCTCGCTGTATAATCTCATTGAGCTAATGGGTATTGCAATGAGGTAAAATCACAGGAGAATTTTTTGTATTCTGTGGCTGACGAAGGGGATGTCCTGAATTTATTCTAATGGTGTGGTTTTACTTTCAGGTGGGTGATGGCATGTGCAAGCCATTTCAAAATGTCTGCTGCAATGGCTGCAAGCATGCAATATTCTATAGGAACTTACATACACAAGCATGCTGTCTGTGGGCAGGGTGTATAAAGAGGGAGATTCATGAACTTTGCTTCTTAAATCATAACCTTCCACATAGGAAGCTCAAGTAGGTCATGTACTGAGGGGAGCCAGGAAATGCACATATGTGTGTGATGCAAATCTGATAGCTTGTCTAGTAACTGGGAGTGGCCAACAGGCGTGCATCCCAGTTTGTCAGATGTGTGTATACATTTTCTGAGATGTTACAGATATAAAGCATATATCAGAGCTTAGAATCTGACCTTAAAATGTAGATGTCCTCTAAGACTGTATTCAGCTTCCTTGTGATAAGAATTAACTTTCCAACTTAATCAGTATTTGTGACTTGATTCATCAGAGCACTGAAGATTGCTAATGGCAATCTCCATCCAGCAAAATTTTTTGCTTTAAATACATGTTCTGGGAACAGAGCTTAAAATTAAATGTGGGTTTACAAGGTTCGCAAAACTGGGTTTCAACTTTGAGCCTCTGGATGGGATAATTAGTCATGAATGTTTGGTTCATAGTATGAGATTTCTCCCTTTTTACTCAGGAGGGGACTGGCACAGGAGGTGTCACTGGAAACCACAACTGCTGGTGAACAGTTAGCAGGAGATTTTAGAACCTCTTTAAAAATAACAGCTAAACATGTAAGTAGGTATAAAATAAGCAGCAGTAGGTTTTTTAACATTTGGATATTTAAAAAAAGAAAAATTTTTGGGAGACTGACATTTCAGTTTCAAAATTAAATGAAAAATTTGTAATTCAGAAAAAGTTTGCAGTCACCTGTAACCCTCAGGGTCCATATGCCTGCAGATAGACATTCAGTTTCTAAGTAATTTTCCCAAGATCCTGGGTTTGTAAAACTGTAAAATAAATGAACAAAAAAATACACATGTGTTTTGATATGCTCCACCATTCCTCTGATATTGCCCTGTGGGATACAATAAAAACATAAGGAATCAGAATAAAGGGATCAGGAATATCAGGGATAAAGACTTTCTTTTATTCCTTGCCAGGAATAGAGAAATAAGAATCAGTGCTTTGGAGGATGTCCTGCTACTAGGCCCTAATGAATGTTAGAAATGCCATCTTCAGCTGTGCTGCTAGTGGAGTTCTGCAAAGTCTGTGCCACAAAGACATCTGTAGTCTGAACACGGGATGTCTTTCGCTTCAGCCTGCCTTTGGCAGCAGCAGTATCTCAATTCCTCCCCTGTCATCTGCAGACCAGAAACATCACTATCTCCTAGCCATGGCAAACTGAGGAACCCAATCATCCTTATCTGGTCTCAAAAACGTGCACCGTGAGGAATGTCCTAGAAATGGTAACTTCCTGATGTGACTCAGATGCTCCATCCTAACATCTGTGGGTGGCTCCTGAACTTCTAAGCATTTGTATGGGGTTTTTTTAGCATTGATATGAAAGATGTTCTCTTACAAAAGAAGTTTATTAGTTGAACAGTGCTCTGTCAGCATTGTAGGAATTAGTGCTCCAGATAAGAGCACTTTCTGATCTGGTGTCTGTCTTCAGATTTGTCAGAGGACAACACTGTATGACAATGGGAAGATTCTTTAAAAGCTCTGATTTGGCATTAATGCAGGTGCTAATTTCTGCCTATTATGTACCTCTGATAAATTATTATCAAAGTCCAGTGATTTATAAGGTTTGAGGTGGGCTGTCTGGTGGGGGATGTGAGAGGGATGGAGGATCCTGATAGACAGCCCACCTCAAACCTTATAAATTGCTGGAAGTAGGGTTTTGGAAGCAGGAGTCTGGATTTGTTCATAATTATGTATATATGTTTTTAGTTTAATAGGTGTGAAGAGTATAAAACAGGGTAAGCAGACTATTGCTTCAAAGGGAAATGTTTAAAAAAAAGTTTGAGAACACCTGTCATAATTATTGTATATGACATTAATTTTAAATTCCAATTAAACTCTGAGCTAGAGAATATCTTACACACACGACTTCTGCTAGTCATTCTGCTGCATTTTATGGGATGTAGCATGTTTTGCTATTTTAAAATGATTTATTTAATGTCCTTGTGAAATTTCATTTCTCTCTCTTTAGTTCCAACCCAAGTAAGAATTTTTTTTTTAAACCTCTTAAATTAGATAAATTTCCTGTTAATTCATCTGGCATAACCATTGTTAGCAATGTTAGATTTTTTTTTCCTTATGTGTTATATAATTGGTGGTTGATCCAGCTTAGTTTTAAGTGTCAGAACAAGCAAAAACCCCTCCAGTTTCCAGACCCTGCTCCACAACTTTGTAGACTGTGTATATTCCAGTCACAGTCTCTATCTGTGAAAAATTTGGAATAAATGTATTGGAGTCAACAAAGCTGTCTTAGTTTAACATAATGTAATAATAGACTCTGTCCTCAAACTCCATCTATCATTCCAGCACTCGTTAGGCATTCCGGTTTTGTTCATAGTAGGAGCCATCATAAAGAAATTGATTTCCCTCTGTTCACTCATCCAATTTATTGCAAGAGAACTCCATGTTCATTTGCCTATTACGCAGCATTTAGTAGGGTAAAAAAGAAACAAGCCAAAAGGAAACATCAGAAGAAGTAGTTATTATGTTGGATGGGACTCTGCCCTCATTTATTTTTGGTATAAATGCAGAATAACTCCACTTCTCCCAGAGGAGTTTATTTGCATTTAGTTGATTGAGACTAACTCCAGCTTATACTTCGAACCCCCAAACTCACCCTTTCTATCCCTATTTGCTGCACTGATTTACAAAAGAGACTTTTAATGATCTTGTTGCCTATGTGTTATGATTTCCATTACCTCTGCTGTTCCTTCCCCTCCTTCATTGCTAGTTGTGTTCCTCAAGTTGGGCAGTCAAATAATGTGTCCTCCATGGCTGTTAAAATTGCACTATAAATAGGCTGGGAAGCAATATTGTTGGAGAAAAGCAACTGGCACAGTCCTTGTTCCTCTCCCCAGTGGCAAGGTTGTTCATGACCACAATGCACCTGGTCTCTGTTATCCAGAGAGCATAACCACAGGGTTGTTTCTGCATCTGGGTGCCTCACAGGGTTTCACAAAGCATGGTGTGTTTCAGTAAGGATGCCACCATCAGTGTGCTGAATGTCATACGATGGCAGTGACAGAAAATGAGAGCCCACTCCTCCCGCATTGCTCTGTGCTGTGAACAAAACGGCGTTCTCGGTGGAGCCAAACTGAAAACTTTCTGCACAGTTGGCTCAGTTAGAAATTTGCAGTGAGGAATGTGTTAGCTGGTAAATCTGTAAGCTGTGAATTGCATAGAGACTTGACATCACAGCAGATGAAGTGATCCAGTAGTAGTTTTGCTTTGCCTTTATGCCACTCATTGGCTTCCCGTTCAGCTGCATCACATGAAATCTTCCCAACCTCATCTTCAGGGCCTTACAGGTGTTGCCTTCACTTCCATGTCACCTTCCTGTACTAGTTTACCAGCTTCATATCTGCCCCCTGCCTACAACACTGTGCTTTCTGTCATGCATTTTCTATCCCTGGCACATTTTTTCCTAAGAAAATCAACCTGCTTCTGTATGTCACTAATTCTTTGCCCACCTACCATCCCTTTCTTGTGTCTCCATTTAGCATCATAAGGCTTGGAAGTAATGAAATAGCTTGTTTTGGTTTGCCATAGATGCTGTATATTTATACATGTTGGGTGGGCTAAGATCAGTACTATTCTTGGGGCCTTGCATTTTTGAAAGCTGTGTGTGCAGGATCCCTGTGGACCATAATCTCTGAATATTTGTTAATTACAATGATGTGAGGACAGCGGCTGAGACCAGTACTTCATAGCATGGTCCGCTCCTAAGGTAATTACAGCAGTCCCTTGCAGTTAAACATATAGATATTGTAGATGAAGTGTTTATACCTTTGTGTGGTTCTAGGAGAAAAAAAAAATCTTATTTGGAAATTCTGAATAATGGTTTTGATTAAATTAATGTTGCAGAGACTTTCCCTTTGGACCAATTATTTGTCGGCAGCTTTGAATGAATCAAGTAAGAATTTTATTTACCCAAACTTATTTAAAATGTGCCACAGGTAGGGCACCTCTGAGCTGGTACTAAACTCAGCTTTCAAGTTTATGGTGAACCCCCATGCTCCATTTTGGCTGGGTAGTTTGAAACACGGTCTCTTCTTTTGGCTTCTCTGTCAGTTTTCCAAGAAACGATCTGTCACCCTGTTGTGCTTTCACAGCTGTATATGCCCCTTTGGCCTCCCCACCAAGCTCCTGACTAATGTCAGCTCATCTTTGTTGAGAACATCAGTCCTACTGGAAAAGAGAGTTTACAGTTTATTCTTCAGGAATGTGACAGCTGATAGCAAACAGATAAATACTCTGCACACCAGTCACTTTTCTATGGAAATATCACAAGAAATAACACATATACACATGTACATGTATGTATAGATGTGTATGCATACATATTTATGAACACAAAAATGTGTATTTATATACAAAAATGGGTATGTGTATCTTTCTAAAAAGAGAAAAGAATATATATGCTCACTGTCTTTTCTTTTGAGCTGTCTATGTCAGAGCCTTCCAGCAGTCCTCATGTGGTGCACAGCTCTTCCTCTGAATCACGGGCCTGGTGTCGTTTGGTTCCTACTTCCTTACTTGGCCTACTGCCTTCTTCATCTCTTTGTCCAATTTCTTTCTTGCTCAGCTTGCCCTCCGCAGCTTCTTAATCTGTGTGATTTTATCAAGGCAAAGTATGTGCTTCTGTAGGATCCTATCAATGCTTCATTGAATTCTTCTACCTTTAGGAAAATTCCCAGGCTCTAGCTCTAGCAGCCAGTACAGACGATCTGCCTTTTCCTAGATGTTAGCCTTCTCATTGCCCTGCCCTCTTCTCCAGACAGCAACCCTTACAAAAGACTTTTTCAAAGACAGGTTTTTTTTGTCTCCATTTCCCTGCTTATTAATACAAACTGTGTTGAAACAAGGTATGATGAAGACAGCCAGACATAAAAATACAAGTGATTCCTAAACTGAAACTAGGAATTTGTAAGGTGTTTAGATGAATCCTAAAAGGTTTTGGAAAAAAGACTGACCTAGGGGGAATACAAGGCCCCAAACTAAATTAGTAACTCAGAAAAAGGTGTTGAGCTCTCAAGTTACAAAAAAAACTCCCCTCAAACAATGCAGCATAGGGACAGTTTTCACTTTCATGCAGTAAACAGGAGTTTCAGGAGTAACTCAGTTTCAAATGAGCCGTATTTGACAGGCAAACTCAGACTGAAACCCGAGTGGAGTGTTTGTGAATGCGCTTGGGCTGAAACTGAAGAAAAGCTTTCCATGAATCGCTATAAATGGAAACCACTGTGTTAACCTAGATGGGTGCCCTACTTCCCAGATGAGGTACCTCCTTCTGCTCGCTCCCTGTGGACTAGCATGAAGCCATAAGAGATGACCTTGAGTAAAGGGCTCTGTCCCACTTACAACACCAGGAAGGAACTACTGTTCAAGCACAAACCATTCTTTGCTCCTCTCTTGTGTGGGGTGGAGGATGGGGAGGTATAAACCCTTCTGAGCTGTGTCCTTTCTTTCCTCTGCCAGCTGCTCTTGGCATAGGCTTGTTCCCATCCTGCTGATGTTATTGGGGTGTCCGGCCTCTGTGGGCAGCATGTTTCCATGCAAGCCATGGGTTGCAGCCCTCACTTGTATCTTCTGTGCCTACATTTCCAGGGGTTGCCTGGGTAGTACCTTTTCAAGGGCATTTTGGTCTCATTTAATTTTTTCACATCTTTATTTTTTTATAGAAAGGTTATAAAGTGCTTCACCTCCCTCCCCCCCCTCCCCCCATTTCTTGTAATCTACAGCCATTCCCCAAAATATAGCCACTGTTGGATTGAAAAGTAAGGGTTGTTTAACACTACACAAAAGCCTCACACCATGTTTATTGCCACTGTGCTAAGGAAAATGTTATATTTAGTGCTGCAAGTTTATGACACAGCAAAGGATCTTTTTTCTAAACTTATGGCAAGTTTTTGTTTTTAGATCCCTTTCTAAAGATGTAGAAATATTAGATAGCTAGGTATATGTTTAATATTTTTCATTGCTGGGTCGTAATTCTTTGTGATAGAGAATTTAACTATTTTTCTTCATGAAACTTGGGGAACTCTTAGAGCTTCCAAGTGATTTCACTATTAACTTTAGTCTGAGCCAAGTCCAAGATATCTCAGTAGTTCTGATTTGTACTGGTTGTTGCACACCAGCACCAGTGCTAACTGAGTAAAATGGAAAAAGTGTGACTGAAGTCAGTGCTAAGATGTGTGACTGCTTTGCTGCTGCCCCTCTTGCCCCCATCACATCCCATCTGTCTGTTTTGGATATCAGCTGTCCAGCCTCTTGTTGGTCAAACTTCATCCAGGGGCTGTTGGAGAAATTTATTTTAAAATTGTGAGTGTCTCAATGCAACTGACAGCACCAACCTGCCATGAAGAGAAAAACTGGGACAAAATCAAGGAAAAAATCAAAGAATGATACTTTCTGCAGAACTGGACTCCACTTCAGTTCCTTCACCATCTTTGTGGCTCTTTGCTGGACTTTCACCACTATGTCTGTGTCTCTTGAACTGGGGACCCCAGGACTAGACCCAGCACACCAGATGTTTCTCACCGGTGCTGAGCAGAGAAAGATCATCTACCTTGACCTGTTGGCAAAGCTCTTCCTAATGCAGTCCAAGAGGCTATTCATGTTCTTTGCTTCAAGGGCACATTGATGGTATGTGTTCAGCTTCCTGTTCTTTAGGGACCTCAAGATGTTTTTCTGCACAGCTGCTTTTCATCTGGTCAGCCCCCAGTGTATACTGATGAGCAGGGTTGTTCTACTCCAGCTGCAGGACTTGACATTTCCCTTTGTTGAACTTCATGAGTTTCCTGTTGGCCCATTTCTCCAGCCTGTCGAGGTCCCTCTGGATGGCAGCACAAGCATCTGGTACGTCAACCTCTCCTCCCAACTTTGTAATGTCTGAAAACTTGCTGAGGGTGCACTCTGTCCCCATCATGCAGGCCCATAATGAAGAGGTTAAACAGTACTGGCCCCAGTATCAACTCACATAGTACTCCACTAGTGACTGATCTCCAGCTGGACTTCGTGCTGCTGATCACAACCCTTTGAGCCCAACAGTTCATCCAGTTTTTGGTCCACCTCACTGTTCATTTATTTAGTCTGTACTTCATCAGTTTGTCTATGAGGCTGTTATAGGAGACAGTATTGAAAGCCGTGCTAAAATCAGGATATAGCCTTACTAAGGTCAAGACTGAGAGGATCAGACCTTTTCTTTTCTGTGTTATACTGTTGTTGAGGTCTTTTGTCCTGGACAAGTTGCTAAGTCTCTTTCTGTGCCATGTTTTATGAGGTTGGACCCGAGGTTTACAGTTATATAGAAAAAAAGGAGGAATGATCTTTCATAGAAAGTATTTTAATACTGTCAAGTATGAGCTGCTTACATAATAAGATTCAGAAGTCAGAGTTAGGCATGGACCATTGATACCAAATATTTAAAATATAAAAATAAAAGTATTGATAAAACAAGAACAGTTTGTTAAAGCTTTTGAAATTTATTGAACTTAGCATCCACAAATGTTAAACATGCACAGTTTACCTTTAAGAGGAAAGGCTCTGCAGTGGGCATTTAGCTAGAGTTGTACACCTACACACTGCAGATGGTTTAGTTTTATAAGACATGAAACTGCATTTGGTGGAACTGATTAAATATAAAAACACCACCATCTGCCATTTATTCTAATATAAAATGGTTTGGGCAGATGCTGACATCTTTTGAGATGATTGATTCATCTCTGACAAGTGAAGATTCTCAGAGGGTTCCAGCTGCCCACAGCTCACACAATACCCGCTTACTAGAGCAAGCGCCAATCACTGCACTGTGATTTGGATGTAGCAGGTGAACGAAGGGCACTTTAATAACCAGCAGCCTGGAATTCCTAACTACATCAGTGGATCAGTGGTGGTTTTTTTTTTTCCTCTTTTTTTTTTTTTTTTTTTCTTTTCTTTTTTTCCCTCTCCTACACTTCTGGCCCACATTGAACTGTGAGAATATTTTATGCACACGGTATACTGTATTGGAGCACAGTTACCCTAGCACGGCAATAACTGAAAAAGTGTCAATTTCTGGCACAAATAGCTCTCTTTTATTTTTCAGAGTGGAAAACCATCAGATACTCTGCACATATGCTATTCATTTTAAAATTATTTTTTGCTAAGTGTCCATCAGGATTCCATTTAAACTTCCTGGAGTATTATTTATTGAGTATGACACCAAATGCTTTGTAATAACTTAAATAACAGATGTCTATCTTGTTTTATTTGATAACATTGTCACACTCTCTGCTGTGGTATACTCTAGGGTAGCTCACTGTAGCATCTTTTTTAAAGGTTTTGCTCAAACTTTTTAGAACATGCATGGTAAGTTATGGAAGAATGCATTTAAAAATACTCGGGACCAGATTGTGACATCCATACCCACACTGAATAGCTGTTTGCGCCATCAGTAAGTCCTCCTGTAGACAGATCATTTCTTATGAAATAAGGTACTGACCCAAAGCTGGATTTGCAGCAACTGCAGTGGACTTTTGATCTGTCTCCAAGTGGGAGAAAGTGCAGTATAATTAGACCGTCATGCAATAAGGAAGCAGATCAAGTCAGTCCTAACATTGCAAGTATAATAACTGCAGGACTTCTTCAGAATATCTTAAAATAGGATGCTCTTTTTGTACATGTAAAATGTAATCTCTGACTGTGTCCCCCACTCAAAAGTATCACTTTGAACAGCTTCCTCACTATAAAAAATTAGTTAAAAAAGGAAAGGGGTCTGTTTATATGAAATGACATGAAAATGTGACAGTTGTGCTGGCATAGGAGCGTATGGTATATGTGTATATATAAGTTTGGTCAGAGGGATACTGAATGATTGCACTATCATTTGCTGTTGAATGTATCTGGAGTAATTCCAACAAAAGCTGGAATAACCCTATTGTACATGGAAGAAGTTGGTGCTACAATATAGGTAAGAAAACACTCTGTGGGGCATTTTTAACCTATTGAGAGAAGCTAAAAGCTATTTAAAAAAGGATGGATTTTTATCATCGGTACAGAGTATTTTCTGCTCACCTGTTGCTGAAGGCAAGGCTATAGATAGTGTCATTTCATTGTTTTTAAAAGTAAGGGGTAAAATTAAGTCAGCCAGATCCTTATCTGGCATAAATAGGGGTTTGAAGTCAGTGAAGCTAATCATATTTTTATCAGTTGTACATCGGGGCCAGAGGATTCAGAAAATATTTTCCATACTCTTCTCTTCATATTAACCCCTTCCCTACTTATGATGTTTCCTTCATTCAGAACTGAAGATTCTTCACCTTTACCTCAGCCTCCTTTTTCCCCAGGTGTTTTTTCCGCAGGAAGAGGCAATCCAACATCTTGTCTGAGACAACCTTACTGGCCCTTTCTGGATACTGGTTTGTAGAAGGTACCGATGAATGCTTCCCCATGTTAAAGGAGGACTCTCCAACAGAGAGAGTGACTTTGTTATTTCGTCTAGTGATCTAGGAAACTGGATGCTTGGAATTGCCTCTGAGGTTGGGTTTACTGTTTTGAAAGGGCAATGTTTATGTTAAACTCAAAAAGCAACACCTTAATTTGAATGTTCAAAAGGTTTGATTTTAAACAATGAAACAGAATCTGGAAAATAAGTGTGTTTTGGAAGTGGAAAGGAAAATCAAAATCCTAATGAATATACAATGCTTAATATATGGAATGCATATCTGACTTTGGAGAAAATACTTTTTTCTCCTTTTTGGCTCCTATTTCTTCTGACATAGAAACATAATACAAATCTAAAGTGTCTAATCCAAGAAACAGCCACCAGAACCTTTATAATGCAAATGATCTGACTGTTCTATAGTGTCTTTCTTCCCAAAGGGTCCCAAAGTGCTATACAAATTACATGTGGCTACATGAATCAGTTCCCACACCACTGAATTACAGGGAGCTCTGGGGAGCAGAATGTCTTTCTACCAGTGCACAGCAGCATTACCCAGCATTTTGGGATGGCAGATAGAAAATACAAAAGAGGCAAAATAACAAAATAAGAAAAGATGAAGCAGATTGAAATTAGGATTCAAAGACAACTGAGGAGAAGGGTAAAATCAGCTCTCTTTCTTTGACAGTGTCATCAGAAGTGGTGATGCATATTGTTATTGATAGCTATAGCTGACCTTCACGATATTTGTCAAGAGGGTTCCCAGAACTTGGGCAAGGGTGTCTGGGCAGAGAACAGCACTGATCTGTGTTTCTGGCTCACAGACCGTTTCTCTCTGCAGACTGTTCTCCTGTGCGCTCAAGATCCCGCAAAGTGCTGGGGTACCTGTAGCCCAGTGGATGTGATTCTTTCAAGGAATGCTCTTGATTTGCCTGAAACAGGGATGAGTTTGACTCCTGTGCCACCTACCCTGCCCCAACCACCCCAGTGTCAAGTGGCAGGGTTGACTCGTGGAGCTGGAATCAGGCTCTAACCTCAGCGCTGCCCTTAGTGGGAGTGCTCTCCTGGCTGCCACTGCTCTGGCCAGAGCCCCCTGGAGCTGGGAGAGGAAGAGGAACCAAAAAAAGGATGGAGAGGGAAAAAAAAGAGAGTTTCCCACAAAGCCAAAAAAGTTTAGAAATGGATACCCTATTTTTTTTTTTAACTCAGGCCCCAAGGACTGAGAGTTGAAAAAATCTCTGCCTGATTTTACGTCAGCTGGAAATTTTGTCTGACAAAGCTAAAACTTGCCACAGAACGGAGTTTTGAGACTGGGGTTTTATGTGATAAGCACTCAAGTTTTGTCATTACAACTGTTGTTTGCCACCTAAATTCTCTTAAATTGCCATTTTTAAGTTGAAAAGAGGTTTGTTCTTTTTTCAATGGATAGGTTGCAATTCACTCTTCTAAGAAATCGTGTTGGGCTAATCGTTTCCAGAGTCTGTCTGAATGCAGTGATGGTGACAGTGCTGCCACTTTGTGCGTAATAGTTCCTTCACTTTTGGAAGACACGCTAGGTAATTAAAAAAGTCTGTAAACAAAAGCTGAGATGCAGCTTCTCAGCAGAGTGATGCAGAGTGACATTGTGGTAGATGATTAGTCTTCTTGGGAGCAAAATCAATGAAAGCAGCAGTAGTCAGATGTCTTATGGCATAATTTTTCCTATGTGCAGGTGAAGTGTCTTACAGGAGTCTTAGGAGCTGTCGTTATTGTCACAATTTTCTACCAGATCTACAGTCAACATTTACAAAAGCATCCAACGGATTTGAGTGTGCTCCTGTGGATAAAACCTGTGTATGGGATTTAGGCAGGTAGAAAAAATGCGAAGGGGAAAAAATCTCCTAGTTTTCTCCCCACACACTCTCATTGAAACTCTCCAGGTTTCTTCTCTTGTTGCTGCCCACTCCTTCTTTCCATCTCAGTGCTGCTTATCTCGAGAAAGAATCATGGCTGGAATTTATAAATGCTTTTCTGTTGTGCAAAAGAACTTTGATAGCATGAAATGAATAGCAGGTAACATAATAAGAAAAAGTATCTGGCTACAGCTTTGGAAATGTAAATTCTTTTATCAGTCCCCCTGCTAATTGGAATTGCTGTTTGTTGTTTCACATTTAGTGGATTTCATTATATTTTCTTTGGTAATTAGATATTGTAACTAGAAATTAAAAATACCAGACCAAAAAAAAAGAAAAAGAAACAACCCCAAACCAACAACAAAACCCCCTTCATTAAGTTGCATTCAAAGTTGTATATAGAAATGACTTTAATTAAAATAATATTGCTAGAATGTACTGTTAAGGAAAACAAAGCAAACAAATGAACCACAAAAATATGAAAATCGGAAAGCAGGACCTGATCCAGTCCTTCCCAGTCACTGCAAAGGCACTTGTAATCTGCACTGTGCTTTGGAGTGAGTCCGCATCAGAGTGGGAGCTTGAACTGGGGAGCCGGTCTGGGAGGAGGCAGAGGTTTTTGCCCCTCTCCTTCAGTCTCCTGGTGGTGCCTCTTTAGGACTTTTCCTCCCATGCT
The DNA here is from genome assembly GCF_018691265.1 of Tyto alba. NCBI lineage: Eukaryota > Metazoa > Chordata > Aves > Strigiformes > Tytonidae > Tyto > Tyto alba. The sequence goes on along the minus strand of NW_024881316.1, from coordinate 33,412,592 downwards.
GTATTCAGCTCCAGCAGCAACCAGCTCCCAGCTTGGTGGGGGCTACCAAATACTGCCTGCCTTGTTTGGATACAATAGAGGAGGTGTCAGAAGAGGATTTTTGCATCGTTTGTCATATGTCCATATGAAAAAATCCTCTCCAGAATGATGTTCCAGGCAGGTGGAGCAAGCACTCTGTAGACCTGAGGAGTTTTTAAATGAGAGGTTTTGTGAATGTTTCATGCTTTGTGGATTTTTAAAAATATACATGATGGTAAAGATATGAAGAAAAGAATTCTTAAAAATACCTGTGTTCCTCTAAATTATTTCCTAAGGGAAAAATGGGTAAGATGCATCACACTCCTGTGCAGATAGAAAGGAGGAAGTCACAGACCTGCTGCTTGCACTTTCATTGATACTGCAGAGCTAAGAGCTATCCCAAAATGTATTTTGGAAGACAAATGAGCTTTTCTGCATTTGCAGCTTCACTTTTAGAGCTGAGTTCAGACATGGCAGAAGGAAAACTACTGCAAAAAATTTTCATTCTTTCTGAGGCTGATTTCTATCTTATTAGCCCAAGGAAAGGACAGCCCAAGAAGAAAGTATCTTAGGCAGAATTGGGTCTGAACTTGTTAGCAAAATTAACCTCTTTTCTGTAAACTAGGCCTGACAGATAGAGGCAGCAGCATCTGAGAGATTATGGGGTCTAGAGACTAGTGTATGAAGACAGCTTGTCTTTGAACTGGAGGCCAAAATCTTGTTCCTTACTCATTTACTTCTTTGTCCTGATTGAACTCCCATATTTATTAAGCTTTCAAACCAAGGTTTTTTTTGAGATAGTTGCCTTATACTGAAAACATTAGATAAATGAGAAGTATTACAAAATCCAAATGAATCAAAAGGAATGACATTTTTCTTCAGCTGAAGGTCAGCATAAACACTGAACGCATTGCCATGTTCCCAGAATTCGCTTCTTAATTTCAAGTGTCTCCCTGCAACTCAACCTCCTCCCTTTTGTATCACCCCTTCTATTAGTTTAGTAATATGCTGTCATCCTGATTTTTCTTAATTTCGCTTGTGATATTACTTCTCCTTTCCTCCTCCTATGGGAACATATTTCTTCTGCCATATGCCCATTTAAACCTAATTGTAGTATCTGAACATCTTGTGCGCTTAGCCACAGCATCCCTTGGGGTTCAATTGAGACAGAGTATGTATGTGACCTTTAAAGCCATGTCAATGTGAGACTCTCTCAGCACATGGGTCTTTAAAGCCTGGATGTCTATGCTTCATGCTAACAAATTTGACCAGCCTGCTTTTTTATGAGGATATCATCATTTTGGGCAAATTCCAGGTTCCATATTTTAAATCAGCATGTAGAGCACTTTTAAAATCTCAGTTTCCTAAAGAGCAAGTTCCAGAAGATTAAAAATGAAAAAAATCAAAGCAGTTGTTATTTTATTTATTTATTCCAGCAAATTTGTAGTAGTAACTACTTGAACATGACTAATTGGCAATTTGTAAAATGGACTGTTCTCGGTAGCAAAGTTTTAAGTACATCAGTGCTGTAACTGTTTCCTTATTATGACAGTTCTTAAAAAGTGTGATAAGTTTGTTATAGGAAACAGTAAAAATTCCCTAAATTGCTGTGGATTATAGGTTTTGTATTTGTAACCTAAGTAGTCTTTATTTTTACACTTTTTTGCATATACCAGAAATATGATTGTGCTGGGTAAACACTGAGCTGCCTTAATAGTCCTGCCATTATAATGTTATACTATGCTGAAATATCATAACATCTCTTTGGCTCGATGAAAGTCTTTTCACAAACATCCTCAGCTTGGATCTTTGTGTCATGCCACAGCATTGTTGCTGAGCTTTCGCCTTCCCAGAGCCTCTCTGGCAGTTCAGCACATAAATTCCAGTGCATCACTAATAGAGAAGCCCTTAAATATCAAAGCTCAGGTATATATCAATACATATAAACCAAAACATTATAGCACTTACATTATAAGGATTTATAAGACACCAATATTTGGGGTCTTAAGGGTATTTTATGATGCAGCTGACTGGAGAGACTGAGAGAAAGCAATGATTGATTTGTCCTCTGAAGTAGAAAAGAATGTTAAATTTTAGTTAAAATTGACAGTATATTCTAGCAAGATAAGCATAACGTACATTATATATGTATTGAAATTAACCCTACAACATGTATGTAAGACAGGAAATTTAGTGCACATCTAGAAACAAAAACATTTTAGGTTATGAAAATACACAATTACTAACTTTGCTCAGTAGTGCTATACATCATGCAATGGTCTCTTGACTGTTAGGCATTTTAGTTCACTAATTAAAATTACGTATTTTAATATTCATCTTCCACCTTAGCTTGGTTAGTTGCTTTATAAAAAAAAAATAGATACCTGAACATTTTGTTACTTTCTAATCCTTCTGATATCATTAAACGAGAATTCCTTATCCAAAAGCTCTCAGCTTTGAAAGATTTCTAAATATAGAATTGGTCCCAAATCTAAGTTTTGTAAAGTCAGTTTTGTTCTGCTGAGACTGTAGTAAAGTAGAAACAAATAACATTTAAACGAAAGACAAAACCAGCAGCTGAAATTGGCAAATATTTTAAGATGGTTTTAGTCCTTTTCTTGTTTTAAATCAATAGCGAGGAACTGGGAAGAGTAGTAGCCTTTGCAGTGCAGATTATGAACAAAATAAAATGCTAAGGGACTTGTCACTTAACATTAATTCCTAAATCAGCCATCTTTTCCATGTTAATCACTCCCTGAACCTGATTATAGTATCTCTCTGTCCGATAAAGAACTCTATTGATTTTCCTCTTTGGAAGCAATTTTTTTGGGGGGATTCTCAAGGGGAGGAGTTTGAGTAGCGAGTGCATCTTTTGTGAGAGGTAGCTTTTGTAGACTTGTAATGTGTGAGAGCCAAGTTTACATGTTGACTGTTTGTCCTATTGAGCTACTACTGTTAAACCCTGAATTCCTGGAAATCCCATCAAGCCAGAAAAATGTAGCAGCAAATACATGATTTCCACCTCCACCTGCAAACACTATTATTTATTTCGGTCTCCTACAAAAACTTTTGAGCTGCATTTTTTTCTTATGCATTTTAATTCATAATGAATTATATTTCTTATGTGCCTTGAAAAAAATAAGCATCAAAGTTTGTGTTTTCACCAAGGACAACTAACTGGAAAGAAATGCATCTTACTTTAAGAGAATACTCAGATGCAAACTCACCAGAGAACAATTGGAGGTGCCTTATATATGCGTATAGGGACGAGTGCCTTGTGTTATTCATAGAACTTTCAAGTCAAGGGCTCCCACAGACAGCTGCCCCTTGAGCGAGTGGCTCTTTCTCTTCTGAGCTGGTTGGCAGAACCTAAGGGGGGATGCTGGGGTAAATGAAAGCTCCTCATGTGTGGGCAGGGTTTCCACCCCCAAGTTCAAGTGATAACGGAGTTGAGCATGTCTACGTCAGAGGGGGAGTATGCTTATGCTGTTAGTATCGGCTCACAGCCACACTTTGATTTTACTTGCTGTCTGTATGATGAACTATATTAAAGATTTTTTCTTTCAGTGATATTATTATATTTTTATTTGATGCTTGAATGAAAGGTATGCTGCCTATTAATTAATATTATGTTCTCCTACACATTTATTTTCTGGCGTAAAGAAGGGTTATCTAGAAGATCAAGGGCCAGAGAGAAAGATGATATCTTGTAGCTTGAATTAATCTAAAAATAAGGAAATAGATTTTTAGAGAAGAAAACAGTATGAGCCTGGCCTGAATTGGATCAGGCCCAATATCCTTCTGAGAAAGAAATAAAGGGCTTGAACCTTCTCCCACTGAGAGCAATTACAAACCTGCAGTTGACTATAATAGCTGTGTGTGATAGGGGTATAATAAATTTAAGGTCTGAGATAATCAAGGAGGACTGTGTAATCTTCTGCTAATGCTTCTGAAAGATCCTCTGGTAAAACGCTAGGCAGGAAGACCATTACAATGCCCTGTTAATAGAAGAAATAAGCTTAAGCCACTTGCTTGTTTTACTCAGATACAGCCGATCCTGTGAGTCTGATTTTAATTTGATGGTGATTTAAAATTAAAAAGTTTTGAAAAGAAAATCTGTGGAATGATGACTGTGAATGTTGTGAGGGAGTGTGGAAGAGGAGTGGGGAGAGAAGAAGTTTTGTAAAGATACCTGTCTCATTTTCTGTATAGTACAGAAGAACATTAAAAGGCTATTTGAGCCAAAGGCCCCCCATCTTGGTGTCCTGATTTTGACGGAGGCCGACAGGAGATGCTCATGGATAGTACAGGAGCAGGGCACTCACACAGTGTGCAGTGCCAGGCTCCAGAAATGTACATCTCGGGGATTTCACATCAATAAAGTGCTCTTCAAGGAAAAGCTATTGCAATCCATTTAAATGTCTTCCTGAAACTCACCTTGTTCATAGCGTAGCTTATCCAAAGACACTCATCAGGCATTTGCAAAATGTAATGTTCACTGATTTTAACAGAGTGAGCTAAAATGCTTTATGACCTTAGCTTAAATTAGATAAAAATATTAGTTCTGATCCAAAACACTACTGTAGCCATTATATAGCTTTCTGCTGCCAGAGGTAGGATTTGGCTCAGAACCTCTATGCCCTCTATTATTTATCAATTTAAAGTAAGTGTGACAATGGCATTTTTTTTCCCCTTTTCCTAAACTGGCTGACTTGAAAGGTGTTGCTATAACCTTGATTTTTTTCTTGCCTCATCTCTTCTGTTGTTTGTCCCTAGTTATACCTTAGCTAAAATTTAGGGTTTAGGTTTCAGAAAGAAGACATCCTTTTTTTTTGTCTTCTGTTTTGAATTCTATAAAATAATAGTAGTAACGGATCCTAGAACTTTGTCGGTATTTTGTATGAAGGTGAAGATATATACATAGCTTTTCTGCTCTAGAAAGCATACGATGTACTATATATGTATATGACAGAATTACCTACCAGTGATAGAAGAATCTTTTGAAAAGAAAACCTAGAAGTTATTTTAGCAGAGAAATAGGTATTCTTTTCTGTTAACTGAAATTTGTTTAGAAGTCAAGAATATATCAAGTGGCACTGAAGATTGTTAAATTTGTAAGGGGGGTGTTAGGTAATCTTATAAATTATACTCATATATAATTTTATATGCAGATTGATCAGTGGTGGGAGTTTTGCTGTCTGTTTCCCCCTCTTCTATTTTGCAGCTTGTGTATTTCAATTGGCATAATTTGTGAACATAAAAATATCTGTTGAATCTCTAGTGAGCAGCTGATGGATCAGAAAAAATTTAAAAAAATGCTTTAGCTTATTCCAGATAAAGACATTGATGTCCTAAGTTAACTTTGAGCTAATGTGCTTTAAGTTTCAAAGCTGAAACACGTGTGAGGTTGTATGTGGAAATGCTGCTGTGGATGTAATTAGTGTAAATGGGATTTAAGCTATCGTGTTTCATACAGGCAAAGTTCTGTAACCACCTGGCTAATGTGTATACGCTAATCCTTCTCTCCTAATAAGAAGTTGATTTTACACTGAAAGTGAAATGAAACATATAAAGTCATGCATTATATATAATAAATATATATATATCAATTTGCATGCATATAAAAACAGACCTTGGGGTTTTGGAAATCAGTTTTTGAAGGGTCATTTCTCATTAAATTTTCTGAAAAATCTTGGTGAATTCATACACTTATTTAGTGTATGCAATTGTATGAATCAGGATTTTATTTGCAGACTAAGAGGCTCCAGTGCTTAAGGGAACTACTGACAGCTGAATGTCAAAACCAGTGTCTGGTTAAATGTTATCCTTGGTTGTCTTCAGGAACACAGACTTTCCAGCCAATATTTTTTCTACAGTTTTCCCGGTTTGTGCATCATGTTTTCCTAATCCTTCCCTAGACACAGCAAAAATGGGCTCCATTTTATAAGCACGGTAGTCAGCAATTCCTAGAAATATGAATATTTGTTTTAAAAAGGAAAATATTGCAAGCGAATTATTAAAAATTCCGCTTTCAGAAGTTAATAAAATTTCTATTAGTAACTGGAACCTTGAGATTTTTTATTGCCCGCGGTGTTATAACTAAGCTAAAATTCAGAAACACAGCTACAGTGTTATTTCTTTGGTGTATTGCTTTGGACCTTTGGGGTATGATATAAGGCACAGAGCATTCAGTGCGCTGCAGCAGATTTCTGCTTACTGAATAACCAGGGGAAATAGCTGTAGAATGGAGACATGAGGAACGACGGTCAGAAACAATTCTGACTAAACAGTTTTTCATTGGCAAATGTCAGATTGCTGTTACCCTGGAATGCATTAACTCTGACAACTCTAGCAAAGAGTTTCTGGTCACCTACCCCAGCCTGTACCCCAGACTAACCAACAGCCCTTAAAGGTGGGCAAGAAGTGTAGTTCTCCAAAGGGACCCCTGAGCCTTTTTGTCTTGAGTCTCTCACTTTCCCAAATAGCAGTTGTTCTTGTTTGTACAAATAAATATACCTTGAATCAGGGAAAAAAGGGACCTTATACAGTGAAGAACTCCGTGTTAGGTGGAAGATGATGACTAAGATTTCCTTTCCAGTTAATATGTTATTGTTTACACAAATTAAATTACTGAAACAAGGGAGATGGGTACTCCTGAACCAGTGACTCAGGCATTTGAAGGATGGTAGAAGATTAAGGTTTAATATCCAAGCCTCCATCTAACGTCTCCTAGATGTCTTCAAACTACTGGGTTACAGCTGTTCCTGTGGTGCTCTGCCTTTTGTTTTGTAAGAAAAATATTCAAAGGATATCAGTGGTGCTCAGAAATCACCCAGAGCCAGTGTTGCTTAGTGCCTGGTTTCTGCTGTCACAGCCCCGCAGGGCACGAGCATCTGTACAATGGAGTTGCTCTTGAAGATTCCCAGATGTCCATACCTTGTTTCCCATATTGTCCCAGACATAACAATAGGAAGAGAAGAAAACTGCCAAACAGTACAATTAAACAAAGAAATAACCCCCCTGCCACCCTTGTAACGTATCTCCCATTACCTCCCGGGTTACTGGGCAGTTTGCCTCTGTGATGCCTTTGGAAGCATGTAGCCCCCTTGGTGCTGTGTGGATGGCCAGCGCCACTCTTGCTGGAAGGTCACTTAGTTGTGGGTGTCCCTGATGTGGAGCTCAGCCACCTCCATCTTCTGAGGCTGTTGCCTGTCCGAGTTCTGAAACAGGGAAGTTTTGGACCTACAAATCATCCTCTTGAGTGGAGATATGATGTCTGCCTCCCAGAGCAGGATTTTTTTAGCCTTAGGTCAGTCATCTGAGCTTCATATGCAAAGCGTAGGGCATGCTGATGCCCCAAACCTGTTTTTACAGAGGTCAGGACATAAACTGGGAGTGAAGGTGGTGAATGCCCATACTAGTAAACAGCAACTCCTCTTTCCACTTCTTAACATCCTCTGTCAGCCTGAGATACTGCCTTTGGTAAATCAGGGTATCTGACTGAATGGCTGCTGGGATGCATGCTTTGCCCATTTTTTAAGAACCAGCTACCAGGAGAGATGGTGACAGAGGTGCTGAGAGGACCCCGTGGTGAGAATCGATGCCCAGGGAGCAGGACCTTCTGTTTCTGCCTTTATTCACGCACTGCTTACCTCCAGGAGAGGCTGCATGCATCAGTTACAGCCCTGCATCCAAATGGGTGGGCAGTGGGACACTCATCACCTCTCTGCAGTGGCATTTTGAGAACCACATTGCCCCATGTAAAGCTTTTTTTGTGTGTCTAGCTCCAATATTGCAGGTCTATGTATTACCTGCATTGTTGGTGCAAATCTGTGCCATGTTTGGCTTGCCTTCTGCTGTTGTGGGGAGGGTGTTTTTTTAAGTATTCCCTTCATTCAGTTGGAGGTTTTGGGTTTTTTTCTTCTGTGCATTTGCCATCTGAGTCGTAAGTGACAGCACTGAGCAATGTGAGCCTCTAAATGACAGAGCAGCTGAATGAAACTGGTTTATGCTAGAGTTGCCATCTCTAGAGCCACCATGTCTCCATATGCAGAATGGGGACAGTTTTCAATTCCTAATACTGATATCACAGGAGCATCAGTTCCTGTCCTCAACAAGAAACCTGTTGAAAGGATCTCTCTGCACTGCTTTTAATAAATCTGTTTACTGGAGGATGAGTTTACCCCTGTGGGTGTTTCCTCAAATTGCAGTACACCAAGAAGTGAGCTGTTGGCAGAGGCAGGCTGTGAACTCTTCACCTGTCCAGCAAAACTCTCAGAACAGTGGACATGAACATCAATAAATCAATCCTGGTTTACTGCTGCAGGGGGTCTGGTCCAGCATCTATAGCTTTTTGCCCTGTGCATAGTGCAGGCAAAGTAATACCACAAGGAAAGAATTACAACTGAATCCCAGCTTTTATAATTGGGGGGTGTGGGGGGTGTTTGCATTTCATTAGTGTTAAGTTTGCCATTTCCAAGGATTGGGAAGAAAAATCTTTTCCCTCTTTGCTAGAATATAGAGTGATGTTTACTTTCTCATTTTGAAATTTTCCCATCTTGTGTAACAGCTGTGCTAGGGCAGGACTCGCTCTCTGCTGAACTGCTGCTTTTTTCCTTTGGCCTTTGTTAAAATTTCTGATAAATAACAGACTGTCTACAGCTGTTCAAATGATGTTGCTTTTTCTAAGTGTCACTTTGGTGTTCATTTCCACCAATGTGGGCTTTGCTTTAGAAGGTAAATAAGGGAGAAATAGGGCATGCTGTTGAGTAAAATTGAACATGTGGGCAGTGGGAAAAGAATCTGAAATGTGAATTGCCCAAGCCTACAGAAGCCATCCACCTCCGGCTGTGATGGAGACACTGTGGCATCTTGGCAGCATTGCTGTGTGCAATTTTCTTTAAATAACTAGTGGGTTTTTTGTTTGCTGCAGTTGGTGCTATTTCTTCACATTTTCTCATTTGAAGGTAATCTGCTTCTAAGAAGTGATTAGTGTGATTTGTACATGGAAGGCTTCACTGGGTTTTGAATTTTTGCAGTGGCATTAGCTATGCTAGTGCTACTGGGCTCATCACTGTAATAAATAGTGAAAAGATAGTATATGTGACTTAATAGTATATTAACCTATTGTTACAAAGATAACTTTGCATAATTTATATTAATCCTTGATTTAATTTATGTAGAAGCTTTCTCTAAAAACTTCATAAAATCACAGTTCTGGAATAAAAGGATCATATGAGCAAGGACTGAAGATTTTCTTTTTTCATACACTGTATCTCTCCTTTCCACAGCAGTAGTTCTGTCCATGTTTTGCTCTTATCCCTTGTGTACAGATCCCTCTAAGGAAGTGAAAGGTAGAATTTGGTCTGGATTTGAAAAAAAGATGAAAAACCTTGAAGAAATGAGTGCAAAGTTTTATCTATGCTAGAGATTGGAAATTGAATTTCTATAGTAATATTTAGGTGAGGTTAATACTCAGGTAAGTTCAATTTATTTCATGTTGCAAACTGCTTATAAAGACAAAAATATAGAATGTATAAATCCAAAGAGAGAGAAGAGAGAATGAACTGAAGTAACTCAGCTCTGTCCTTTCCACAGCTGAGGACACAAGTAATAATTGTTGCTTAGCTAAATTATCACACAAAAGAACAACAAGTCATTCATTTCCACATGAAAAAGCACAAAAATAGGGTTTCTGTAGGACTGATTGGAAGATTTAAGATGAGAATGTCAGTGTTAAGGTTTCCCTTTAAAGGTGTTAGATCTGCTTAGGCTGAAAGCAGTCCTGCTTTTGCACAGACATATCTAGTGTAAACCTGTAGCAATCATATAAATGGAGAGTCGGCACCATGGTTTAAACAACTTTTTGACAAATACAGTGAACCAGATCCTCAGCACTTCTAGTTTTTGAAAGCCTTTCTTAAGGTTGTTGGAGTTGAAACATTTTACATCATATATAAGCCAAAAGTTTTGGTTGTAGTGTAGTACCAGCACTTACTGAAAGATGACAGATCCAATGGCTCTGTAATAGCCTAGCTGACTCTTTAAATACAGGACGCTGGCAAACAGCAGTTCTGCAAGGCAGATAGATAACATTCTGTTGGAAGACATCAAATTCTGGTGTTTTTGGAAAGAAGCTGGGTTTGCTGGTTACAGGGAAATCTCAAAAAGGAACTTGAGAATTTTGCGAGCATGTGCTTCAGGTTTGCTCAACATTTTGAGGCAAGTGTAAATCAGTTCTAAGTAAGCTGTGACGAATGAAATGTTCATAATTACCAGATGCTAGCCAATCTTTACACTGTTTTTGCCTGAGTACTGCTTGAATTACTGCAGCATATTTTATAGACAGAAAAGTGTGACTAATTAATACCTGCAACATGAGTCGGCTCATGTAGGAATAACAGTGAGAAGAAACCAAACTGATGCATTTGGCTGATTATGATAATGATTTCTTGGATTAGCGGTGATAAACTGGGGACCTTGGCCAAAATATGGGTGATCAGCCACTCCAGGCACTTTTCACCAGCTCAGCAGAGAGGCCATTCAGGGACTGAATGGAGGTAGAGGTTGAACTATGCTCCGCTTCCCTGAGATGGCTCCTTCTCATGAGGGTTACGGGTAAAATTGTGACTAATGAGAAATGCACATCCTGCTGGAGCACAGCTGCCTGTGTTCGCTGGATGAGTGAAGACCTGCAGGCAACTTTTCAGTTGCAAGTGTTTTAATGGTGATAATCACTGGATTTTTATCAGATTTTCAAGCGGTATCAAAAATGCACATGCAAATTGCTGATCTCAGTTGATCTCAGGACCTATTTTTCCTGTGGCAGCTGGGGCCATCTTAGAAGAAAGCAATGATAACAGTGCGATAAAAGCACTTCTCTAGACCTTTGTTGTTGGTGAGAGAGGATGTTCAGTTTAGCTCAGATAGTAGCCATAATGCATAAACAGCAAGGCTTGTACATGCTATTTTCTGAAGTGTGGTTCGGGGAGGCTGACCACTAGCTGCTCCTAATAGCAGTGGAGCAGCCACGCTTCGAACGTTGGACAGATACACATCTAGGTCACCGCCACCGGGACCCAGAAGCGTGCGGCTGCAGCCACCCGGTGAACGTGTCTTTATCACTGCCATTGCGCATTTCTAACAGTTGTACTGAGGCCCTACATCTGCTAGGAACAAGATTTTTGGTTCAGTATCTAAATGTCTTTGAAACTGGGCTTTCATATGAGAGAGAAACTAGGGTTCTTCACTTTTTTGTGCAAAAGGGTACTTGGCAAATTGAAAGATTTTCTGGGCTCATAGGATCACTTGATTATTAACTTTATTAGCTGGCACAGAATCCCTGTTCAGTCTCGATAGCTTGTCCTCTGTCTTGAAAGCAGAAATGAATCCAGGGATACCAGAACCAGTAGGAATCAGGCAGGGCTTTGCTGTGTCCAAACTGGTGCTATGTGGGATTTTGCCTTGGACTGGCTGGTGAGAGTTTTAAATGTGGAGATATTAGTCAGCATTGTGGTTATGCTATGCTGTACTTTTGTTGCCATGTTTTTTTTAATGAAAAGTGGCTTTTATATGCCTGCAATTGGAAAGCATTCATTCCTGATGTGTACCATCTGGATATAAATACGATATGTGAAGACTGTGTTTTTAACAAATAAGTGCCTTTTCATAATAGGTGCAATAGATAGAGAAGATCTACTTGGGCAGGTATTCCTTTGCTTTTCCACAAAATAATCCTACCTTTTGCAATTGAGTTGTAATATTTGCTTGTGTGTTCAACTGAAATGCCCAAAGCAGGATTTCTATATCCAAAATTAGAACTTGGGGGTTCCTAACTACCATTCCTTTTTCACATCAATTGTTTTTTAAACCATGTTATAAGAATACTGTTTAAAAAAAAAAAAAAAAAAGGAAACAAAACCCAACCCTCCCCCCCCAACATTTTACTGAACTGATATTTGTTGAAGAAAAGCTGCAAAAACACTTTATGCAGAGCATATGAAAGGTAAATTATTTTAATTTTTAACCATAATATTTTACTTTCCTGAAATTTATCTTCTCTCTTGGAGGTTCTGTACAAGAAAAGAGGATCTGTAACCCTTCTGCCAGCATTATTTGGAGTCTCTTCTAAATTTCTTTAACTACAAATGTCTTGGATACATTGTTGGAAGGATTTATTGGAACGACAGGGTCAATTAAATTATGAATATTTTGGCTTGTGCCATTTCCCAATATTTTCTTACCTGCCTATTTTTCCATACACATAACATTCCTATTAACTTCCTATGTCATTGTATTCTCTGCTTCCCACAGCGGAACAGATTTTCCTTACCTCTTTTTATTTCAGTAGCGAGCAGAATGTGCTAAAAACATGTGTGTGTGTGTGTGTGCGCGTGCCTGTGTGGCATCCGGTGTTTACACTTTCCGTGGACATTTCACTCTCAGCCTTTTCCATCCTCGATGCTTTATGTGGTCAGCTGTGGCTCTGCAAACCTGGCCAGCGCCCTGTGGGAAGGCATGAATAGCCCTTGTTGTGCAAGCACACCTGTGTGCTGCGCACAGCTGTTTGGTTCACAACAGGGTTGCTGTTAGCAGTTATGAAACGTTTTCACACCACCCACCCACTATCCACTGGTTTATAACATTTGCTGGCACTTCTGTCTGGCTTGAACTTTTTTTTTTTTTTTAATTTAAAGGACACCAGGATACTTTATGTATAGGAATAACAAGCCAAATTGGCACAGCACTTTATTAAAAATATTCCCTCTCTCCTATGTCAAACATTACTCTTTTTCTGTCTGTGGTAAATCTGCAACTATAAGAAAAAATGTTTCTATTTACTTTATTTTTTTTTTTCCTGGTTATCATTTTGTTGCTGGCCAGAATTTAAACAGGCCAGAACATTACTTTGTTTTTCTCTGCATAGTATTGGAGATGTGGTGTCACCCATTTGTTCTACATTTTATCTGTATGTTATAATTGGAAGTTAAGACACAGAGCAATAAAATGCTACCCATGTAGCTAACTTTTTAAACCACCAGAACTGGTTGGGTGGATAACACAGCTCTTCTGAAAGGAAGGTGGCTAAAAGCTCACTTTGTTAGTCTAGCTGATGTCAAATCTCCAAAATGGAAAACTGAGCTAAAAGAAAAGGCTAAGTACAAAATGAGGTGGCAAAGTGAAGCAGGTGCTCCATATGGAGGGGAAAAAAGACAAATCAACTTAACGTAAAAACTGCTTCATTTCTATAGGAGAATGCTATTTAAATTCATAGACTAGGGAGACAGCTGAACTCTTCTGTGTAGTTTTATCAGCTGTGTTTTGTATCTCTCCATGACACAGTATGTGGCTCTTTTCTGAAAGCAGGACAATGTGTTTTGACAGCCCTTGGCAGTGAGACCAACAGTGAGAAAAGCAAACCAAAGTGATTCAAATTAACACGAGTTGGCTGTTGTGAAGCTGGACTATCCAAAGCATTTTCCATGAATAGAGAACCTCGGATATTGTAAGATCCAACATAGCCAACTGGGTTAGAAACAGTGAGGAAGGGCTGCTGCTAACACTGCTCACCACGCTGCCACCTACAGAAAACATTGTCTTTCTTTGACAAGCTACAGGAGCATTTAGCTCTAGTCCTGTTTGACAAGGTGAACAGCTCCTATACTGAGCTCAGTTTAGGAGCTGCAGAGAAAACAGCATCAAGCAGAAAGGCAAAGTGCAATGAAAATTGCTTTAGGCAACCTTGACCGTTTCTGTAGAGGATGGCTTGCATGGGAATTTCTTGTTCCTCCAGATCGCACATGGGTGTGTGTTTATTCTGCCATAATGTGACTGCTGGTGGCTTTTATTTTTTAAACATTTTATTGCAGATCATAATGAAAAAGATTGAGAATTTATTATACTTATTTATACATATTATACTTATTTATATTAGTTTTCTGAAGTCTTTTGTATTCAAAAGAGAGGCAAACGTCTTTGGTAACCTTAGAATTAAGGATTCTGTGCTGATGCTAGAGCAATCTCCACGAGGTCCAGTTCTGCTCACTTGACTCACAGATGATAGGTTTGAAGAATTCAAACTGGTCCAAAAAAGAAAACCCTTAAAAGTACAATAAAGCTGAAAAATCTGATTTCTGTTATTCACTTCCTCTTCTGGTCTTGCAGGACATTCTTTTCCTTTCATATTTCTTTGCTGGTGGTAGGAACATACTATCTTCTGAGTTGTACAGTGCTATGACCCATCTGTCTGTTTTGTGAGCCACAAGGTTATTTTTTCCCACGTTCTGACTTCTTAAGAATATTCCTTTTACTTAAGACCCCTTCTTGTTGCTTCTCTCCTAAGTGTCTTCTCCCATCTCATCACCAAATTAATCTTACTTTAGGTAATTCAAAGTATTTGTTGCTTTCTTCTCCTTCCCACACCTGCCCACATTTGACTTTTCTTCTAATACCCAGCTCTTATTCCCAGCTGGAAGACTTTTTCTTCTCATTGTAATAAGACCTTTTTTGGTTTTAGCCCCCCTATGAGTTATCCGCACTGTGCCCTGTGAAGCAAGGAATTGTAAATGCAAGATATTAAGTGATTTGTCCAAGGTCATAAAGAAAGTTGATGGGTAAATTAAGCCCCAAACTTGTGGATCCTAATCCTAGCCGTGGAGGCTGTAATAGCACTGGTGAGGAGGATGGAAAGTCCAGGCAGATGATTTGTATTCCTTACTTATGGCCAAATATGACACAAATAGAGGCACCCTGTTCCTGATGAGGAGAGGCGGGAGAGGGGAACATAATTCATGCTATTCAGATTCTGCTATTTAGCATTTGCCGATCCCTAATGGGATATTTGCAAAGTATAATATTTTCTAACAGCTGTAAGGACAAGAGAGCCTAAAATTTCTCCCTATACATAATATCCATGAAATTGCATTGAATATTGTAATGATGTGTTATGCTGCCATTAGCTCCCTGTGAATACCTAATTTGGAAGGTTAATGAAATTGACAAATGTGTATACTGTACACGCATTGTCAGTACTAGTTAATGGCAACTCTCACATTTTTATTTGGAAAATTATATAAAACTGAAAGTGACAATTATTGTAACTTCATCTTTTTTGGAATCTAGCACAGTGTGCAGTTTATTTAAATAGGGTTGTATGTGTTTTAAATTTGTATACCATCATATGAGGTCCTTTGCTCATCATGTGATTATATACTTAATTTCTGTATGAATGAATGCATGTATTGTGATCTTTTATAGCATATTGGGCCAATTTTTTGTTTTTTTGTGTTTATTCCACACTAAAATACCATAAGTCCCTGTCTTCCTGTTGGCTCAACAGTGCTTGATTACAAAACTGGTGCCAGTTAATCCAAAGAGACATCATACATCCAAAATGAATTTCCCCAGGCAAAGAAAGTATGCTAGATTACACTGGAAGAGTATGCTCTTGTATTTTCTGTAGATGATTGAGCACCATAAAAGGTCACTTGCAGCTGCTGCTGCTTCCACGTATGGATTTGATGAGATCCCTGAAGTCTGGTCCCTAAATATTTTTGTGGCTCTAGAAAGTACCTCTTTGGGTCAAGGTCATATTTTTAGGTGTAAAGAGTCTGATTTGAGATCTTCTTTTGGTCTAAAGCTGTTTGGTTAGACAGAGATTCACACAGTGAAAGATCCCTTATGGTCCCAGGGATCTCAAATTCATCTGTGGGGAAGTAAGAAGAGACATTATGATAATCCTCTGTGACACACCGCATCATGGATGATGTTGCCTCAGCCGAGCCTTGTGAGCTGGAAAAGAGTAGATGGATGGAGTGAGAGCTGCACAGCCCACTTCCCCTGTTACTTAATTTCTGGGCATCTCTTCAACTCCTTGTGGAGTTTCTTCTGAGGGAGCAGGTGTCACAGGCGAGGTCTGCTGCCCCGAGGAGACCGTATGTGTCACTTCCAAGAACAAAGCAGTCTTTTAAACACAATGCTATACTGAGCCTGTGAGTCATGATTCTTTAGATCAATAACCAAAATGTTTTTATATGTGGGGGCAGCCCCAGAGTGACTCAGCACCGGTAGTTCTGCATTCAGCACACTTCTGTGCAGGCTCTGGTTTCGGATGACTGGTCATGGAACTGGGGCTGGGTGATGAGCGGAGGCTGAGGTGCTGCTCGTGGGCACAGTGGAGAGGAGTTTTCTTTTTGATACTCAGCACACCTGCCCGTCATTCAGCTTCACGCAGGAGCTGTGTTCTCAGGCTGTCTGAGATGCCACCTGCAATTCAGCAACCTGTCTGTCTGTCTCTGGCATTTTTTATATCGTGACTTGGAGACAAAGGTGTTCTTAGATTCTGTTGTGGCTTTTCCCCCTTTTGTTATGTTGTATAAATAAATACATGTCAGAATCTTGTGGAAGGATGCATCTATTCAGACCTTTTGTCTAAAACTTTCAAATACTTGTCCCTCTCACAATTGACAACGGGGACTCTTCCTGCTCTTGCTCCAGTCTCCATGGCCATGTCACATCAGGTTCATGGTGACCCTCTGAGAGAAGCTGGGGTCCATCAATCACCCCATGGACATCTACCCCAAACCCACAGATCACACTTAAATGTTTGTATCAGCTGTGGTTGTCAATGTATACATTGATTTGAAATAGGAAATTTGGAGCCTGGTAAAGCTTCATACTGAGATTTGTCTTGTTAAGTGGGACTCTTTTGCTCCTTTATGGATTAATGATTTACTGATAGCTCAGTAAAGGATGAGGGGTTGAAGGGACATTTGCATTTGAAGAAGTTAGGCCAGTTAATCGTCCAGAGGACACTGAAGCTGACTCCTGAATGGAGGAGGGGAGATGAATTTGAATCGACTTTCGTATAAAACTCTAATAAGGAGTATAGGATTATAAATTTGCCTTCTTCCTCAGATGCAGTTTCTCTCCCATGAATATATATTTGGGATGAAGAGTGTACACCATCTTTGAGACCCTGGCTGTGTGGATCAGATATGGTTTAGATCTTATTTGGCAGCTCGGTACAAAGTGAGACAGGAAGAAGGAAAAAGAGTGGTGGGCCTTTTGGACTTGATTTTAGAGAAAGTTTTATTTCCTTTTTGCCAGCCAGATGTTATAAATGTCTGCAACTGTGTTGCTTATTTTGGATTGGATAAATAAGTATTTTTACTTGCTTTTAATTTAACTTGATTTGCGCTAAGGATGATTTCTAATGATGACTAGCATAAAAAAACTACCCTGAAAACTGGTATATAGGCACAGTCTGGTAACATCTAAGTCCCCTGGACATTGTTCCGTGACATCCCATGATCAACAGAAATTGCCACCTGTGCATGGGACAGTATGGGAGCTGGTAAAGTAGGGAGAGCATGCTAATGTAGAATTTTCGATTGACCAGCACAAGGCAGGGGATCTTGTGCTCACACAGGTGACCAGAAAGAGTATTGATCCTCCAGGTTCAGATTCCTCTTCAGGGCTCTCACGGAGCACGTAAAAACCAGGTAACATGCCTTAGCTTTCCTGTGATAACTCTGCCTCTATATTGAAAGATATTTGGTAGTTCCTGCGGGACTGTGAATATTTGATATGCGTATGAATTCTTCTATTATTTTCTGACCGATTTGCTTCTGGACTCTGTGTTTGCAGGAGGGAGATAGATAAGATTGCTGCTGATGACTCAGATTTACTTCAAGGTCAGGAACTAAAGTTATGTACTGCTAACTCATGAAACTGGAGTATCCTGGAGAAAGAAAGTAATCATGAGGAAATGTTTCAAATTAAATTATTTTTCCTCAAGAAAGATAGTAGGACCCTCACATTTTTGAAGCTTTTTACCATTTCATGCAGAAGTAGTAGAAGAAGAATGGTAGGTTATTTTAAGAGAAGATGCTACTAGGGCACCATAGGGACTGGGGGCCAGAAGCAGTGGGGGGGCTACCTGGGCTGGGAATGCAGGAGTTTCACCATCCAGGGTCTGTCCTACCACCCCCAGCAGTGATTTCTTCTAGTAAGTTTATTCCTGCCCTGAGGGTAGTAGGTGTGGAGTCCTAACATCTCAAAAAACCTTGACAACAGCTAAAATGCCACCAGAAGAAAGGAAACCTCTCTAGAAGAATGATCCCTTGCCTTTAACGGAAAAAATTATGCTGGAAATTTGGCTACAAGCTCAAAGTGGACGCAGGGCAGTAGGAAAAAATGAAACTGAGTAAACAGAAAGCTCTCCTGATATCTGTGGAACATGACAGAAGTCCTAGCTGTCAAGTAAGTATGGATAATTATTGATTCATTATGATTTATTTCAACATCCAGTGAAAAAACTCTCACTGACTTCAAGAGATGCCGAACAGAGCTCAGGGAAAGATAAAATGAAACTCTGGTCATTTAGCCAGTAGAATTTGGAAAATGAAGGTTTCATTTATTAACATACAGAGACCATGCTATACCTACCCTTTCCCCAGCTCCAGATACACCACTGAGGAATGTGTGATACCTGAGGTGTGGGAAATGGTGCTACACTAGAAGCAGAAGAGGCAAAAAATCAGAGTTCACAGTCCTTGGAAGGGTGATTATTCTGTTGTTTCCTGAATGTATTTGTTTCATCTGTGAAATTCAGCATCTTTTCCTAAAATATCTATACTATGCAAAAAAAAAGAGAAAGGATGCCATTTTTTGGAATATGTTTAGTACAAGCCACAGCTCTGCCTATGCAGCTGTTTCCCAAGCTAGAAGAAAAAGAATGCTTTGGTGCTAAAGAGTGAAGAGTCTTGATAAAAAATCATGGTTTAACCTCTGACTTGCTAACATTTGATTTTAAATGTAAAAAAAGTGGAATACCTGTTGCCAATCATTTTATTGAATCAAGGAGATACAGACTAAATAACAGTTTTTGATGTGAATTTGTGCTGTGGTACCTTCCAATTGGGAGGCAAAAACTGAAATACTGCCTTTATCTGAGGTTGGGGACCAAAAATCGTACTAAGTCCAACCTATCCAGTTTTCTCTGCTAATCTTCCACTTTCACAGCTGATGAACTAGCACTCGGGTTATTTAGCTTTGTCCAGACACTGGCAGTATGGATGTTTTCATGGCTTTCATGGTTCTTCTGATCTTTTCTCTATCTTTTAATGAAATGCATGCTTGCCATACCATCCAGCTTTCAAAATTTTCCTCAGTTTCTTCCATGGCTAGGTATGTTACAGTCAAACCAGAAGTTCAGCCAGATGGAAGTACTCTATACATTGTCTACTCCAAAATGATTCAGACTGTGTAGAATTAACTTCCCATAACTTCAATCAACTGTTAGCAGTATCTTTCTCAATCCGGTTGTCGTCCATGTTGCTCTGGAAGCAAATAATCTTTCTGGATCATATTCAAGGTATTCAAGTGCCACAGGAATCAGGAGCAACATTACCAGAGAGGTAGAGGAGGCTGTCAGCTTCTCTATTTGGTGCAAGTCCTTGTCATAATAAAGTATGTGACATTCTGGCTGTGCTGGTGGCCAGCATATAAATGCTGGAAATGAACTGTGCCTGTCCCAGTCTCTTGCCTTCCTCTGTGTGCTCTGTAGCTTTAGCTCACTATGCCAATCTTTGCTGGATTTCTGATCTGTTATTGTTTCCAGGAGAAATATTGATGTCTTAGCAGGTTAGCCCTGTAGGAGCAGGTTTCGTCTGGCAGCTCTGTGGGGTACAGGCAGCATGTGGAATACAGGGCATGAGGGATGCTCAGCACCCAGCATTATAGGATTCTTCTTTTTTCTTGACGTTGGTGAGTCTGCCTGGGTGAATGAGGCTTACCTGTGGGAGTTGTAAAGTATGTTGCTAAGCTTATTTTCAGTATTTCTTTTATAAATCTTCCATGCCTGTTGCCAAACATGCGGGGTTTGTTTTCAGACTCAAACTTCTCAGGTAAAGCTGTCATATTTTTTCTGACTCACTACATCAACACATAAATATGAGATTTTTGTTTACATTTATTGTTTTTTTGTGTATCTTTATGTAGCCTGAAAATATTTTTTTCAAGGCTTTATTAATTTCCCAGGTATGAAAGAATGAGGGAGAAAAAAATTCACTGTATAACTTAATCTCAGAAGATGTGTTTGGGCTCATGTGTTGGCTACGACACAGTGGAATATGGTTAAACCTGGGACAGATTTGGGTTTACATCTTCTGGGATAGCTAACAACCTTAGTTTTGATCATCACTTGGCATTAAAAAAAAAATTTCCACTTTTCAACATGAAATCCGTGAGTCATCCTTGAAGTGAGTGTCGCCCGTATAGTGCAGTTGAGGAACGGTTTGGGGCAGGCTGACTTGCATTCACAAGTTCTGTAATCTGTCATCCACTTTGCAGTACTTCAACTTACAAACATTTTCACAGGCTGCAGACAGTGGCTCTCCGCTTGGATTAACCACAAACTCATTCTGCTTCACCACAGTTTGACCTCTCTGATGAGCCACACACTAATGTGTTTACAGACTGTGTATGTATATCTGGCTATAGACTTGTCAAAGCATGCACAGTGCAGAAATCATTTTTATTTTCAAATGTGTTTGGTTTTGGTTGTGATCTGGATGGTCACTTATTCCTGGTAAATGATTTTCATGGTGTCAGTTGGTCAGTGTTGAGGAGTGCTGTTAAATATTGACCCATCGTTTTCAAAAAACCAGAGAAGATAATTCATGGGGGATGTTACGGAATCAGGTTGGAAAAGATCTTGAAAGGTCATCTAGTCCTGCTGTGTTGGCTTAAGGTAGGCAGTCTGAATCAGTTAGCCCCACCACTGTCTGCTCCAGCTCACTACTGAAGACTTGTCCTTCTCCATAATGTCTGACTGTGGATGCTTAACGTCCCCTGTCTCACCACAGTTTATTGGACTAGACCTCAGTTTATTTTACAAAGGCAAGCTGCAGGCTTGTGGAAGCCAGACAAACCCTCATGCTCCATCTCCTTGACTAGGGGCAGGTGGAGAGAGGCAGAGCAGATAACTGAAGGTCAGGACTGAGCTAGGACAGCTGAAGCTCTCTGCCATGGCACGTGCATCCACATCCTTGGCTTGAGCTTGTAACTGCTGAGTTTGGGCACCTGCTTCTCAGCTGCACCAGGTCTTTCATAGCTGACCTCAGCAGAGGCTGTTCTGAAGCGAGAAGCAAGCTGATCCTGCAGTCCTTTGAATTAGTACCTGCAAGTGGCCCCTATGGCTGGATAAATAATCACATGTTTCAGGGAGACTGTACTGTGCTACAGGAATGCATGTTCTCACTGAGGCATCAGGTCATGAAGCCACTCTAGTGTCTTTTCAATGTGCCGCAAGTCTGGCATCTCCAGAGGGTGATGGACCTCACTGCTGGTGAGGGATGTGGGTGCTTCCGCATGCTCTTGCAGTTCTCTCCATCCTTCATATCATTTCCATACTGAAACATGCTCCTCAGCTGCTACCCTGCTGTTGGCTGCACCTTCCCCTCGTGAAAGATGAGCAGGAGAAAATCTCTGATGCCTGTCTTGCCAGCCTATCATGGTGTGCCATCTGTGATGCATTCAGTTGCTGTAGTCCACAGAGTCCAGCCTCACATCGTGTCTGTACCCCCACACAGGGGTGTGGGGTGGGTGGACTGAGGGATGTGAGTAACATCCTCCTTCAAGGCCAGGCATAAATAGATGCCCCTTAGTCACTACCTTCTGATCCAACCTGATTTTTAATTTTCCATTGTTGTAATTTCAAAGGAGGAGATTGTCCTAATGGTCACACAAGGGCAGTTCCATTAACTTATTCAGGGGTTTCAGTTGTTTTTTCTTGAAGAGAATTTTCTCACTTGCTCTAACATGAGACATACAATGTGCTCTTCTCCCTTTCTGTTTTTTCTTTTTTTTTTTTTTTTTTTTTTCACCAGCATGTAGAAACTTGTTATCGGTTTCATTGTGCAGATGAAAAACTACGTCTTGAGCAACATCTATAAATGTCACAGGGCTGGGTTTTTTCGAGTGTTTACTGAGAACATATTATGTTTTAGTGTCTCTATCATAAATACCTTTTTGTTAATCTTTCACCCTCACAAAATCTATTACAAGCTTTAATCAACCTTTCTAAGCAGTAATAAAATGTTATCAGCAGTTGGCAGAGATTATAAGTGACAGAACCTAATGTTTTCTAATGATTGTCATTATTTAGAAGGCTGTTTGTAGTTTTACAGAAAAATAATTAGATCTATTGCATACATTTGAAGAGGGACGAGTGTGCCTCCTCTGATAGTTTACTCTCAAGAAATCTAATTTGTAAATGATTACCTAAGAAGAAAAAAAACCCAACAAGCCAGAGCTGAATGAAAATTCAAGATATATTTAGGCAGATGCAGGCAGAAGAGAACATGTTTTATGCTAAAAAGACAGAATATTCCCCAAATGAGTACATACAGCTCAAGTTTTTCACCTATTATCAACAAGATCTGAAGTCTGAATTTCAAAAAATATATCTACCTCTTTATCGACTCATCACCCTGTTACACACATAGAAATAGGTTTCACAAAACTATTATTTTATATTATACAAATTATTTTTACCTTTAAGAATAAGTCAATACTCTTTCACTTACATGCCATATTTTTGCAACTGGTGTAGTCGAAGGTTTCAAATGGGACATAGATGAAGGTGAGATTCTATTGGTCCCCTTAAAGTTTAAAGATTTTTTTTTGGTTTGGGTTTTTGTTTTGTTTCTTGTGGTTGTTTTTTGTTTGTTTGTTTGTTTTAATTTTGTTTGTTTGCTTGTTTTTTGTTTGTTTGTTTGTTTTTCCCACCTAAGGGAAGATCCTGTAAGAGCTGTGTTCGGGCTGAATTTCAGCTTTGATATACTCAAATGAGATACATTTCCCTGAATTCTCAATGGCATGACTATATTTTAATTTTTACTGTCCTGATTCACGGCACTGCTGAATCTGAAGAAGGTGCAGCCCTAAGTTTATCACACGCTAAATGTTGGGCTTGTGCTCCAAGCATGGTGTTCAGTAAACTGTCCCCCACCCCCTGTCTCCCATGTACCATGAGTTCATCATGATGCAGTAGCTCCCTAGGTCCAGGCTCTACTGAGTTACTGAAGCTGCAGAGCCATTTTATTGCACTTCTCATACGGCCCTTGGGTTTAAAGAGGTGTACAGGCAGGACCCACTCTTGGGCAGCAGCCTCATGGCATCTCCTTCTCTCCTTCATGTTTTCTCTCCTATTATATGACCCCAAATGTGTGTCTGTTGAGAAAGGGCACCTAGGAAGCAGCACATCAAATACTTGTGGTGAATATATCTTCAGTACTCCCAGATACTTGCTTGTTCCCCAAAACTGAAATCCTTGCCAGAATCAGGCAGGGAACATTGTATAGTTTAATGCTGTTTCATGCCCAGTGAATGCTCACTGGTGACCTGTTTTTAATGGCTATAAAAAAAAATCTGTGCAGGTGTTTAAGTCTCATGGACGTCTATGCACAAGCAAGCACACACACACACGCACATGCACACGCACAGTCCTTTAGGCTAAGTGATCAGTTTAAGCACAAGTGCAGATCAAATCAGATTAGTGTAACTGGACTGGATCATAGTTTTTTAATCACAGACCTCATCCAGTCTGCTTTTAAGCCTCAAACTTGAAACTCATTGCCCAAATACACCCTCTTCTCTGACTTCAGCTTTCCTCTTGCTCAGCCTGAGGATCAGCCATGCACTCAAGATGAACTTGCAAATGATAATTAATTTCTGTGTATTTTTGGAAAAGTTTGGTTTATTTCTTGTGGTGGGTTTCTGTTGGCCAGTGTAGATGTTGACTCTCTCTATGCCTGTTATCACCTCTTAGGCATTTCTAGAGTGTTATGCTGACTGCCCTTTTTTGTCTTTAGTGATTTCTGTTTCTGCACATCCCAGAAACTTCCTTGTTTAATTCTGCTTACAAAAAGGCATGATATGTTTAAAATAATAAAAAAAAAATCAACTGATTTTTAGATCCTTAGTAAAAACTAAATGGAGTGCTTTTTCTAAGCAAACTAGCCATTTTTAGCAATTAATTTATTTTCTCAAACTGTCCATTACCCTGGAGAAGGTTGTGCATCCTAAAGATATAAAGTAAGCAGAAAACACAACTTGAAAGGACTGGCAGTGTTTAAAGTTAGCATTTGGAGTATATCTGCAAGAAGTAGCAGCAATGTTTAAATGGGAAATTCCAGACTATAAATTCTTTTTCAGCTAGATTATATGCAGTACAAGTGTTGACTTTCAATTTATACCTTTGATATGACTCATTGAATGTTCTGATTCTTAGTTTATTTGTTCTGTCTTCAGCAAAATGGATTGAATATAGGGTTATCCAACCATGATGCGTTGTCTCTGTGCCTCAGATGTTATATTGATGAAATCTTAGTGTCTGGCACTATCTAAGAGGAATATAAAAATTTGATTTGGTCGACAGCCAGCTTTCCTCCCACTCTGGAACAATGATGGAACATCTGGGAGAACGCTGTATTCATTAACCCAAATCCTGAACACTTCACATAATACCTGATCCTGTAAGAATCTTCTTAGTTTTCCAGCCTGTGTAATTTGTGCTGGATGCAGCTAGAGCATATTCAGTCAAAGGACCTTGTCTCTTTTACGTTTTTTGAGCTTTTATGTGACATTATGCTTTGTCATAATTGATGATAACAAGATTCTCATTTGTTATCTGGTTTTAAATGCCAGTTACATGCATGGTGGTTCACTCCATTCTCTCTCCCCCAGAAATTTCTCTTTATTTGTTATTTGTATTTTCAGCTGGAGACCTTAGGGTTTTATCTTGCCCATCGTCTCAGCTGAAGCCATATGCCAAGAGGCCTCTTAACTTTCCTGAGGATGGATCTTGGAATATCAGACTGGCGTCAATGTGCCACCTTTATTGTTTTTCCTGTTTTCATAATCTCCCCTTCTCACAGTGGCAGATGCACACCAGCATTGTGGCTGACAGAATAGCCATTTTCCTCCTGGGGTTTGATACGGCACTCTGGCCAGCTGCTGTGGGGTATACAAAAGGGATGCAGTTGGTACATCCCAAAGTTTGAACATCCCCTGTGATTTTACAGTCTGTGCTTGCCTAAGAAAGGGATTGTGTTTATGTCTCCTCATGACCTCAGTTCCTCTGCATGGATTTGACTGTTCATGGAACTGAATAAAGCCAAAACCCTGAACTCTTATTTAAAAATGGCTGTCCTGATTTAGAACATGGGAGCTCAGCTGCCTGTTTTAGGAAAGGAGGAATAAGGCAGTGGTTACAGCAGTAATCTGGAACTTTTTTCTCCCTTTACAGTTATAGATATGCTCTGTGCTTGACCTTGGTCAAGTCACACAGGCTGAGATCCAAAAAATACTTATGCACCTAAATCCCACTCTGGGATTTAGCCACCTGGGTAGGAGAAAGGTCCAAATTTTCAAAGATTCTAAATCTTTCAGAGTACCTCATCTGCAAAATGAACATGGAATCTCATGGTTTTCTTCAGCAGGATGCCATGAAAATAGATGTACCACATTTGTAATGTATAAACTGCTCATCTTTGCCTAGCCCAAACACTGAATCAAAAGGAGGTAAAAGTTTATGCTATGCAACTACCTGCCTCTTCTATTGATGTTTTAAAAATACACCATTTCCTTGCAGGGTTTGGCAGAGTTGGAAGAGTGTTTCGGACCAAACCTACAAATTCTGTCTTTTCATTTTGTCAATACAGTCCACCAAATGTTTACATAAAAACAGCTCAGAAGGACCTCTTTTCAAGGCCTTGACATCAGTATGGCTGAAAGAGTTAAGGCCATTATCTGGGTGTCATAAAAATACTTAGTATCTCACATCTTCAAAGCAATGTACAAATACTAACTAATTAATCTTCAAAATAGCCTTACCTCCACACCCCACAGTCAACCCTGATTAAAAAGTAAATATTCCTCTTGCACATGTAATCAAGACTCAGAGCTTTATGCTCTAAGAGGGTAATTGACTTGTGCCTCGTTTGTAATTTTGATAAACAATTCCAAGTGGTTCAAAGGATGCAGAGCCAGAGGGAAGGTCAGTAACAGTATTGAGGTATGGAGCGAGGAGTGCTTGCTCCCGAGACATCATCAATGTATTTCTGGACCTAGCTCTCTTTCCACATTGATATGAGAGAGCCAATATTTATGGTAAGAAATATTGTGTCTGGCAAACCTGAAATATGGTGAGCAGAATGCATGACCGATGGTACTTTAATATACTCTTTTAGGTACCTAAAGTTCCTTCTTGTTGTTGCTCAGTGTTTTTACTGGTATGCAGAATTGCACCAAAAGTCAGTTCACTTAATTCAGTTCTTTTCTGAGTGGACCCATTACTGAATCCAGTGACAAAGTGTAGTACTGAAACCACATTGGTGGTTACTACAAAATAAGGGAAAATTGCTATACTTAAAATAGATATGTATTAATTCATCTCAGATGAGACAGTGTCTCTGAAAACTGACCCTAGGGACAGATAGATGGGAAATGCTTCATCACAATTGATTTGTCTCATGCAACTGAGACAATGACATTTAAAATAAAACCACTTAGGTGACTACTTATTGGACCTGAATATTCACGGTGCTGCATCAGGTGAAACTGTTCAGCAGTCTGAAACCAACTACTTCTGCACAGGTGAAATTATTGTAAGAGCACTCCCTACTTTTAAGTGTTTTGGTAGAACAGGGGTGTACACTCTCTCATGGTAATAACCAGGTATTTACACATGGAAACAGATCAACAAATAAATGCTAATAAATGCCAAAGATCAGGGAATATGAATACCAGCAGTCAGCACCAGGCTCACAGGCTCTGCACGTGGCAGAAGGGAGGTCCATAGCCCTGTGGGTCAGTGCAGTGAAGGGAGGGAAGCGGCATCTACGGATCCACTTGCTAGTCTATGGACTCAGCTATATGATCAAGGTATTGTGACAAGTCACTACAGTTGTGGTCACCCTTGATTTTAGAGCATAGGCACACTGACTGCTGAATCTAGACTTTGTACGTATTACCGCAGATACATCGTTGTATCTTGTCTGTCTGAGATCTGAGACTTAAAAGATGCACTTTTCAATTGAGAACACAGTCCTCCTGTGTGACTGCTGGAGCTCACTCTGTCCACTCACTTGCAACATGTGGGTCATAGTTCTTTTCTACTTGATGTTTTAAGGATAAACATTTCAGGTGCTGAAGTGTATTACTGCTGGGGATCTGAGGTTATTGATGTGTGCAAAATAAAAAAAAAAAAATCTGAAGTCAGGAAGTTCAAATTTGTGTAGATGGGTTGGCAGGGATGAATATCTGCGTCAAGAGATTAAATGTACTTTTATATGCAGCAAGTTTAGCCAACAGCAGTAGTTGCATTGTGAGCATGCTATTTGGTCTTCTGTGTGCTAAATTTAGGATTTGAATTACCATTGGAGTACCTTTATCAGTAAAATGCTGTGTACCTGCCAGCCTAATAGGATGCTGATTCTCCGGACACATAAAGCATCATGTAAATCTTCTTGACAAACCAGAGTTTTAAAGATCACACAGCAGTTCTAGTAATGAGTAATATTTATAAAGAAGACAGTAAATTGGAACACTTGATAAGGTATTAAAATTTGCTGTCTGAAATTTGGGTGTGGTTGTTTAAGAGAGTGAAAAATAATGGATTCCCACTGTGCACAAATTGAGTTCAGTTTGCAAGATATTCCTGGTCTTGCTTTTGAATATTAAAAATTCAGTGTTTGTCACAAAACCACTTCAGCTCAGTTCAACACACCTGGGTGTACGCCACAGAGGGATTATCTCTGATCTAATCACCAGGGAAAGTGGTCTTTTCAGGTCAGGACTGAGGTCACGGTTAGATTGTAGATAGAAAATTATGCCTCCTTTCTCTGAAGCATGCTTATTTACAGTATCAGGTGGTATTCACTGATGTCTCCTCATTTCATCATTCAAATGCTAATACTCATTCATCAGTGTCACCGATACTCCATGTGTGTGGGGGAGCATGTTTTATATTCTCAAATAGGTGGTCTGGCATTGCAGTATCATTTTCAAAGGTAGACCTTCCTTAATACATTTAGGTAGCTCTATGTATGTGTTTAGGTCAATGGCTTCAGTAGATACTAAGTTTTCATCCATAATAATAATATCGGGCCTTTGTATTTAGCTCATTATTAGTAGCCATGAAGCACGTGTATAAAATTTCAAGCAATTGTAAAATATAAATCCTTATCTAAATATAAATCTAATATTGAAATATTATATGTTCAAATGTCATGAAGCTCCACATTCCAAGGAGGCTCCAACAATATGAATTCACTGCTTGTCTATTGTGCTTTCTGGTTTATGTTGTACCATAGCCCTATCAGCAAATAATTGATTAAAATGATATATTTAAGAAGGACAGCATTCTTATTAGAGATGAGATGAATATTTTGAGGTGAAATACTGGAAACAGCGTGCAATGCAGCTAAATGAAATAGCTGTACAATCTTTTGATCCTTTCTGTCTCCTTTTTATAATTTTTCTGGATTTGTTTTGGTATAGAAATATCCAGAGGCTCTGTCTCTCCCAGCTTCTCCTACTCCTCCAGACTATTAAATCAAAAGTAAGTGTAGTTATGCTAGATCTTGGGAAGTCCCATAGCATCATCTTGCTGATTCTCATTTCAGGATTTAAAATCCTCTGCAAATGCTAGAGCCAAACTGGATGCAATATGGAGACAGGAGGAGATCGAAACAGGTTCTAGTGATTTTCTTCCATTGCCCTACCCATCTGCATGTAGAAAGTAACTGATTTTCATTGGTATTTCAAGATCTTGAGACATGGTGCATGGGTCAATTTATGTTAGATTCCAAGCTGTCCTGTGAAATTAATCACTAACAACTATCTATATAGAGGGACATGTCTCAAAAAGTGGGTAGTTGCAGGGAAAATGGAAGCTGGATGTATAGATGATGTCAAAAGTTATTAAAACTGTGGCTAAAAATAGTAAGGATACAGGAACAACAGGGGCCTCTGCAACCATGTCCATGGAAATGTAAAATAAACAAGTAGGTGGAGGACATTGTAGAACACAGATGAGTGCACTGTAACTGCTCAAAATTTGAGCTCATTTTCTAGAGACACTTATCAGCCATCAAAGAGAAATAAGCACTGCTAGGGCATTATCTGTGTCACCCTGAGTTTGACATCTGAGTTCAGAATAGTGAAGCCTCTGCTCTCTATTGACTAGAAGTCCAGAGTCTAGCCTGGTAAGTCAGGCACAGACGCATACTTTATAGATAATCTGAAACAGGTGAGGTGATTTGTGTCCTGATCATGCTGGAGACACACTGCATGGTTTTCATCCATTGCACAACATCTGACTGAGAATGGAGGGTCTGAAAGCGCTGTTTTGTGCTGGTAAATAAAAAAGGAGAGAAACCCTGCACAAAAGGCCAGGTGGGTTTTCACAGTATCTGGAATAGAGCAATGTGAATTTCCCAACAAACAGTGCAGTTTATTCTGTTTCTATTGACATCAAAGAGATTTTGCTACTGCATCTGGTAAGGGAGGGGACAGAGCCGGGCCCAGCATTTCCATTTTGGAGCCCTTATTAACCTCATTTTGGAGCAGGTGAAGAGCAGAATGCAGATGTTGCTGGAGAAATAAAGCCTAGATTAAATAGTGCACATGTATCTTTGCATTACTTCTGCTCACATATGCTTGAGGGATAATGTGTGTGTTGAACTCTATGCTTTTTCTTGGGCACAAACCAGCAATGTGACTCTCATGTCCTCTTCACTTACCATGCACACCTATTAGAAAACCTAATGCAGTTTTGTCATCCAAATCAGAAGCAATATTTTTTAAAGCTGGCAGAAAAATATGTTGTTATTTTGTGAGGGTACAATAATTTGGAAGGTATTTGATAACTGGAGACTTGTTTTTCTCCTTTCCCCATTCTCTAGTTTCTGTAATTGATTTTCTGCTCACATGTAGCTTGGGCTCATCTGCACCAGTGTCAGCAGTAAGCACTTAGAGCAGCATGGCTGCAGTGCCACTGAAAGCCTTCCTGGGGCTCATTCCTGACATCGCAACAATGCAATGCATTGAGGCGGGAGCTTCTGGCATTTCAAAGGTGCTCAATTGCCTTAATTTTCATCCTCTGTGATCATTTGTTAAAAAAAAAAGGAAGAAGAAAAAAATCCAAACCATTCTATTTTGCATTAGGAAAATCTTTTCCAAGTCAAACCATACGTTCCTGGGGTACTTGGATTAGTAGCTAGCCCTCTCTTTGTTTATAGACATATACAGCTGGTATGAATCTCTTTCTACATTTAACACTGTTGCTGCTTAAATAGTGTTCCAAAGGAAGGCTCTGTAATATGGCAGTACAGTTTGTTTTGTGTTTAAGATTGGGGAAGACTACCTGTGGTCGATTAGAGTATCTCCTAAATATTGTCAAGGTTAATCTCTTTAAAGGGATTGTACAAAGCAGAAATCCATCAAGTTTTGTAGTCAAAGAGTTTTGAATCTGACTAGCACACAGATCCAAACCCTGTTAAAGAGAGTGATTCTTCTGTAAACAGTAGACAGGTAGGGTGTAGAATGTTTTGCCACAATGTATTTTTCAGGTTGAGTTTGATAAGATTGAAAACTATAGTAGGCGAAGCAGATCCATGTTTTGAGAAGTGTGAACTCTGTATTCCTCATATGTGAAGTTGGAGCCAGCTGGTGTGTTGTAAAATGGAGCATTCCTTTTTCTGTCTTCTGTACAACCACTGCACGACAAATCATAGAATCGTAGAATCATGAAATGGTGTAGTTTGGAAGGGACATTAAAGATCATCCAGTGCCAACCCCCCTACCATGGGCAGGGACGCCTTCCTCTAGACCAGGTTTGCAAAAGTGTGTGCAAATGCTTGCACACAGCAGAAATGAGGACCACTTAAATATTTAGCTACCTTATACTTTGGTGTTTCTCTGCCTGGTATTCCTATACATGAAGGTGTACACTTCCAGAGACATGTCTTCTTTCTCACCAAACAGTTAATATCTTCCTGTGCACACAGTTACTGAGCTGGAGAAATAACTCTTGGTATAGCCGCTTAACTTTAAGCTTTCCATTCATTATATAGGACAGAAACTGAAGGCACAGTAAAATAAAATGTGGGTCTTAGGCCCACTGAATATTCATTTGTTTCCAGGCTTGTTTGGGCCAAGTATGTGCCGGGGAGAATAACTACAGGTGTAAAACTCAGAGGGTAAATGTACCTTGCTCCCAGGCCATTCAGGTCTTGTGTGCATCTACCCCATTTGCAAACACATTGAGAATGATTTGTTATCTCTGGAAACCATTTGGACTGTGCACTTGCCGGAGGGATCAGCAGTCAAAGGAGCCTCTCTAGTATTCATGTTGCTTTGACATAGCCCGGGATCCTAGTCCCAAACTTGGTATGGTGTGGCATAATGTATGTGTGGGACATGTGAACGGAAATGTTCCCTGCCATGTCACCCCAAAGCTGCAGTCCTCTGCACTGGTAGCACTCTGAGATCTCTCTTTGCCTTTTTAAAGCCTAGGACTTTTCATAGTTGTTTGGAAGGGTGAAGGCAGAGCTAATGATCTATGTTTAAGAAACAGGAAGATGTGCTGCCCAGCTATGCAAAAATTTTAACGTAACATGCTTATTTCATGTAGAGGCACCAAAGACTGTGGGCAAGGGTTAAAACATCAAAAACTGTTATTTCCCACTGGAAAAGAAAAAAATCAGTGAGTGAAACATATTTCTCAGTGTGAAGCTTTTCATTAAGAGATTGGCATGGTGTGATATGAAAGAAAAAATCAGGGGTTACACTGTTTTCCTAACAAATGAGGAGATTTTTTTAATGCTGAGGCACTTACAACTCGATTTTCCTCTGTAAAAGTCAAGGTTTGATTATAGTCCCTGCATTATTATTTATAGTTTAGCAGTTATACATGCCACGTCCTTGGCTGTGGCATTGCAGTTTGCACCATCTATGTCTACTTCCTAAATTTATTGATCTCATTAGAAGATAAAAATGACAAAAATAGCTCATAATACTTCTGAGAAATGTAAAACCATTAGCAGGTCATTGTCAAAGTTATAACATGTCCTTTTAAGCTGCTTAGCAAACTGGTGGCAGCCTATGATACAGGGATTAACCTGTGCCAGGAGTGACTGAGTGGATCGCAGTGGATGGTTAATATTCAGCCTGCCTACAAAGCTTTGAAGCTGCCTCACAAAATGATACAATGAAGTGATAAACAGAAATACATTAAAAACAAAGGGAACAGAAGTTTTCTTTTCTTTTCCTTTATCTTGGTCTCTAACATATAAGAAACAGAATAGGTGTTAGAGCTTCAATCTGAAATTACAGTTGCTTTTTTTGTTGGGTTTTGCTCCCCCAGGCACAGGAGCCTCTTGGGCTTTGCTCTCTGAATTCAGGCTGACCTTGACTGAGACCCTAAACCATTTTTCCCTGAGGTAGGACCCTGAGAGTGCTCTCCTAGAGCCGTGTTTAGGTGTGTAGTTTGAATAATGAGTATTTCAGACACACGGTGCACAGCTGTATTTTGAAGCCAGCATTTGTTGCCCCAGGTGTAGCTTGCTCCATACTGCCCAGTACACCCACTGGTGCAATAGGTATAACAAGACTTCCTACTTTTTTGCAGGAGAGCTATACATCTGCATTGTTATTATTATTGTTTACATTCCCTTAGAGAAATGGCTTCAAGCACTGATTGATTACATTATTGCTTACTGGACTTTTTGTGTTTACAGAGAGCATTGTTAAACTGGGCATACCACGTACTACTTCGTGAAATTTGGGCTGGGGCCCCAGGTTTTCTGCATTACTTCTCAGGGATGAGAGCAGGATAGGCAGTTGAGGAGAGGAGGATGTGGGCAGACAGACTGGTACCTCACAGATCTCTTCAGTGTCTTGCCTGACTCTTCATGCACAGCGGAGGCATAGCGTTAATGTGTTCAGACACAGTTACTGCTAAGTCCCTTTGTAGGTGGGCTGGACATACACAGGCGGGCTCTGACAAGAGAAGTAAGAAGGAGAAGAGAGAAAGAATAGAAACTCAAGCCCAGGTTCGCTGTTGAGCATCGTGTGACCTGGCTCAACACCAATGCATTATTCTCTTTTAGGAGCATTTTATATGCACATCCCAATAACAAGTAAACAAGCATTAGGGCAATGATGAATTAGCCTAGATGACAGTATACAGATTATAGCAGGAGAGAATGAGGATAATAACATTATTAATAATTTCAGTTATTCATTCAATTTTTTACCTATTAATGACCATTTGTTCATTTGTTCTATTGGGAAGTCAGAATTATTAAGAAGGGGACCCAAGAGCACTGGCAGACAACCTTCTCCCAATAAAACTTGGTTCTGTTTTCTCTTTCTATCTACATAGTAGTAATTTTAATGTGATGCAACTATACAATCTTGGCTAGACCCACAAATCTATAAATTAAGTATGATACTACTATATTATCTACCTCACCAAGGTGGTTTTGGGTTAATTTGTGAATTTCTAACACTCAGAATGCTTCATAACCATGCTGTATAATTATTAATGTGTGTAGACATTCTCAACCATTAATTGCACTGTCATTGTAGTCTGGTCTGCTAGCATTTTATTGTAATAGAAACATTGTTTTGTACTTGGTTTAGCAAAACAGTCTTCAAAGTTTAAAGAGCTATTTTCCAAATCACAGATCTTGTAAATGCTCTTATGGGATGCAGTCAATAAAGAATGAAAAATGCTAATATCATTAATAAAATTGTGTGAGGAAAGCTGATTCAATTTCCCAGACAATCCTGAGCTTTAAAACAAAATTGTTTAATTCTAATTCATATTGGAAAAAACCCAAAACATACTAAAATATAAATTACCCTGTCAAAAGAATGAGTTCTAGAGGCTCTGGCTCTGAAGTTCTTTGCCTTGTTCTCATATCCAGTCACTGGATAGAGAAAATTCTTCAATTTCTGTCCCAAGAACAACCTCCTAGCCTGGCTTAACTGGAGCCATGCAGAAGCTGATGGACATTGATTTTAATACCATTCCCGTGGTTGGTGCTCCAGAGCTAGGGATGTTTCCCATGGATTTCTATCCCAGAATCCTGTAATCCTTTTGCTGAATGTCCTTACTTCTGAGGCAAAGTCAGAAGGTTGCAGAAAAGAGCAGCATAAACAATCAAAAGTCTGAAAATCCTGCCTGACATTGAAAGATTAAAAAGCTCAGTGTACTTAGATTATCTGAGAAAAGGTTAAGAGGTGACTTGATCATGGTCTCAAAGTCCCAAGTGGAGAAGCAGTTTTCTGATACATGGGGAATCTCTAATTTATTAGACAGAGCCATAGCAAGACCCAGTGATGGAACGCTTAATCTGGACGAGTTCACACAAGATGTAACAAGTATGAGACTGTAGCTGCTAAAACAGTTTTTGTTAGGGTACTTGTGGAGTCTTAGTCATTTTAAGATTTTAAAACATATCTTTGATAAAAGCTGTTCTACCTTGGCCAGAAATTATAGGGTTTATGCAGAAGTCCCTGGGTGAAATGCTATGGTATGTGTTGTGCCCAAGGGCAACCTATGCAATTGTAATTTCAGAGTATATTAATTCTTTAGTAATGAATATTCCCTACTGCTACATAAAATAGGTCCATATAGCATACTAGCATTTGCAGACTTCCAGCCCTAATGTCAATATGCAGAAGCTCGTCAAAACCGTTTTATACCTCTGTGTGCTTAGCCCAAAGAAAAGGAAAGCTAGTTAATATAAAAAGGTATTTTTAGCCATTCTGAAAGCCTCTTATGCCAATCCCTAAAAAGAAGCAAGAATTTTCTCCAAAAATGCAAATGCTCTGTCTAGAAGCAAGAGTATCATTTTCAGTTTTAACTGCTTCATCATTATGTGTCACTCCCTATGTATAGTAAGTGCTTGTGACAGTTGCTTCTAAGAGACAATCAGGGACTTTTCCAATAACTACATAATTATATTTCATAATACATGTATTTGTGAGGCACAGGACTTTATGTGTTCAAAGCACTTAGCAGTAACTAACTAGAGCTTACAGTATCTCTATGGAACAGGTAAAATAGTATTATAAAGGCAGATTGTCCTCAAGACCACACAAAGCATTGCTAGCAAAGGAATGAATAGCACTTGGTACCTTCTGATTTCCAAATTGCATGTTCAAGTCTCCAAATCAAAACACAGTATTAGCTATATAACTATGGGAACACTGGTTTTAGTATTATGTCCTAAAACTCCATTTCTTGCAATGGTTTTATTGGCCTCCTACAAGGAGGCAATGCAAGGGGTAATGCTGTGGGACTCCACCTAATTTGTCAGGATCAACAACATTAGCTTCTGTAGTTCTTACAAGGGCTTGATCTTACTTATTGGGCTAGTTCTGCTGAAATTAAATCACTGCATGAAATATACGTTTCATTAAAAATAACTGTGAAGAAGTGGTACTACTTATTTTCAAAGTTTGCCTTTATTTTACAGATCAATGGCGTTATGATATTGCAGTAATGTCCATAGAACAGCAGGGGCTAAGTGTTTGCTATGCCAAGCACAGTCCTTGCTGTTAAAATAGTGCTTTATAAAAGTGACTACTTAGGTAACCAATACCAGGCCAGCATAAATGAAATCTGACAGATTCAAACTATTTAGAGTTCATTCTGTCCTATTTGTGTGCAGAAGGGAAGTATATATGTCTGCCTTAAAGGAATATTCTTTCACAAGGAATTTCTTTAACCATGGGGCTCAACACCTACTCACAGTCTTTCTCCCCACTCCTTGACCCTACATGTCTGGTAGAAGCATCTTGAAGTCATGTGTAGGTGCTGTGATGGCAATGCAGAGTCCGACCAAGCCTTATTAATGAATAAATATTATTCAAGTCAGACCTGAAGGAGGATCTGATAGTCACCCATCTCATCCAGAAACTCTCCAGTGCTATGTTATGCTTTCTTATTATGTTTTCTCGTGAATTTGCAAAAGATATTGGCAAGACAAATGTGAAGGAGCTAGCTATGGTAGAAATGTGGTGGAAGAAATCTATATATTCAAAACACAGTTTCCTGTCTGGATTTATTTTGCCCTGAGTTTTGGGCACAATCAGGCATGGATTCTGGACTTCCTTTCTCCTAGGGATTGACATTGTACCTTGATGATTAGGAAGAAAATTACTGAATGATGGACAAAGGGGGAAATGAGAGGATTGTCATACTGTCACTTCAAAGACTAGCAACACAGATGTATAATAATATATTTTAGAGATGGATTTTGGGATGAATAAGCTTATACCAGCCCTTCTGAGTTTGCATTTTGACCACTTCTGATGGAGACTAATCCAAAATACCTAAGAAAATACACATTCTACTGGGCTTCCAGTATATGTGTTTTGAACTAGAGAAGGAAAAATCTTCCCCCAAAAAAGACCAAGTTTCCTTTCCTCTTTTTGGTTTCTGGCACAAGACATGCAAATGTGGGAGGGAGAAAACATCCCGCTCAAAAGAAGAGAGTCTTGGGAAGTCAGCAATATAAAAAAAAGTTTCTTGAAAAAAAAAAACCACCAACGCAAACTCAAGTGTTTCACTACAAAATGAGAAGTAAGGTGCACAGAAGGCAGCAGTCACAGATCTGTTTCTTTCATGTTTTCAACTCACCTCATTCCAGATAATGGTCAGCAGCTTCCATGCCATCTAGCCTCAAAGACTTAAGACATGAAGGTAAGAAGCATCACCAGTTTTGCTGAATATGATACTGGCAAGTGGAGGGATCAAGGGCCATTGCAGGCAATGACCTAGAAAGCCAAAGCAGATCATTAACCTCATGAATGAGGTAGGTTACGCTTGTGAAACGAGAATCAGAATCACGATATTGGAAAACACAAAACAATTAATCTGGTAAGATCTGTGCATCCCCTGCATTTTCAAATGCTTATTTAAAGTTAATCTATATTATAATATCATTTTATGGCTGGCCGGTGCAGCTTACTAATCATATAATACCCCCAAAGGAATCTGATGATTTGGAAAAATCAATAATGATCAGTAGTCAGCAATTCAAATGGGCTGGAGAACGTCCATTCCCTTCAAATGGGAATACTAGCACTTCCTATAAAGGGGAAATAGGAAATGAAGGAGGAACTTCAGCACTTCTGAAAATGTACGTCTAAATTATCAGCTAAACTACTCTCAGTAGCATTTGGGCCCTGGATATTATCTTTCTTCTGAACTCCAAAATTACTCAGCTCGAAAAAAAAAAAAAGAGCATAAGATTTGAAAGTAGTGGGAGAATGGAGGTTTTCTGCATAGGTTTTGCAGCTATTTTTGAAAGGGAAGCTAGGGTCTGAATTTGTAAGCTCCATCATTGAAGTCTGGGGCCATGGTGCGTACTGAGAAATGGTATCTAGCCAGAGAGCCCTGGTCATAGAGAAGGAAATAAGGCAAATAAGATACAACTGTTACTAATCACCACCATGGCATCATTTCCAAGTTTAAGCACTTTGAGTTTGGGGATATTTTATTATGAATATAATATTTTCAGAAGAAGCAGGTGTTTTTGTGGAAAGCTGAGAATAGCCCAATACAAAAACCTTTCCAGAAGTATTAATAAGAAGTAAAATTTAATGAAATGTTTTCAACTGAAAGATTTTTTTTTAAACTTCCAACCCTAGCTGCTGGATCATAGTTCCTTAGTTTTGCAGTGCAGGATAAAGGAAAAACCTTTATTTTGTGAACCATATGACACAGATAACACAAGAAATATCAATAATGAAAGTATTCAGAACTGCCAGTACTTCACTGTCACAGACTGATTTCTAATATTTATTTCATCCCACTCTCCTGGCCCTCTACTCTTCTGTAAGGGATAATTAAAAGCATAGGAATAAATGGTCAGCTTTTCCAGTGGAAGTTTATCAGTGAAGTCCCCCAAAGATATATGTGAGGTCCTGTTAGCAGAAGATTAGGCAAAAGAAATACTGAAGTAACATAGCTTACAAATAATACAAAGCTATTAGGAAAAATAAATGCTGGAAAGAGTTGCAGAGGAATATGATGATACTGACTGACTGTGTGATAAAATGTCAGATACAATTCAGTGATAATAGTGTAAAGTGGTGCTAACTTTAGATACACAGTAATAACTTTTGGACTGGCTCTTACCACAGAAGAAATCTCTGAGTTCTGAAAACATCAGTCCAGGGCTCAATACAGAAGAGACCAAGAAAGATGGTTAAACGTGTGGAACATCTTCCACAGGCAGAGTGATGAAATAGGCTAGGGCTCTTTGGCCTGAAGGGAGGAAGAGATGGAAATCCCTGAGACAATGACAGGTGGGGGGAAGGTGAGTAAAGAATGATTATTCAGACCTTCTCATAATGTTGGAACTAGAAGACATTAAATGTAAACTACTGGATGGCAGGCTGGGAACAAATACCCGGTGTGTAGTTAGGCTGTGCATCTCATTACTTCATGAGTGCAAAAAGCGTTCAGACATGTACAGAAATTATTAAACAGGTTCCTAGAATGAGAATCCCTTGAGAGCTATTAAAATATCTCCTTATCGGAGAGTCCCTGACAATACATAGTGAAGGGATGAGTGAACCAACTAGAGAAACCAGGAGTATATATATTTGCCCTGTTCTTTTGCTCCTCCTTAGCTCCATTGCTGAAAATGTGACAAAAGGCTGTGAGGACTCTTGCTCTCATGCAGCAAAACAGTTCTCATGTTGAAGGGTACTTTCAGATATTCTGTTTTGCAATCTATATGATATGTGAAGTGTACATGTGAATGTGTGTGGTGGCTGGTGGCGGTTGCTGTGACCACAGTGAGGAGACGTTCAGAGCAGGGCCACTGCTTCCCCGTCATAGCTTCCTCATTGTACCCTTTGGTGTTAATGAACCTGAGAAGAACAAGGGGAATTCAGAGTTTCTGTCTCTCTTACTCAATTCCAGTAAATTTGTGCCAAGAAATGGTAAAACAATTCTTTGAAATGGTGAGGCCAGTATTTTGTGGTTTGATTAAATATTTTAAATTTTATTTATTTTTATTTTTATTTTTCCCTGTCCTGATTTAACTTAACCAGGTGGTCAAATTTCAATTATCCTCATCACTTTTTGTCTCACTGTTTTACGTTGATGTTTATTCATGTTCTCCTGATTGTACAACTCATCAGTTCCCTCTCCTTAACGTGTTGATACCAACGTGCAGGGATGGTATAAAAAGTGTAGCGAAACACTGTCATTTATTCCCTCTGGTCTTGTTTGTGTGCTTCAGAAGTACTTGCACAGACACAAATAGACTTTCGTTGTTCATGGAAAGAGATAAGGTTGGGGGTTTCTGTTTTATTTGTTCTATACCACACATATTTTCCCCACCCACTCCCTCACTCACTTTTCTACATACTCACACACAGCTGTACTTGTATATTGGCAGATTTCAGAGAATTTAACTCAGTTTAGGAGAATGTGACCAATGTCTGGGATGAAATGTTTATATTTTCAGCATCACAAGTCATTTCCACTAATCTTACCATCACAGGTGGGTGTTTCTGGGAAGGGTGCTAAAGCACCTATCACTCAGCATTTAGGACACTGAAACAGCATAAGTGAAAGTAGTGCCCTGAAGAGTTGGGGTGCACCATGTTGTCATAGACTATTTGCTGCCTGCCCAGCTTAGCTCTATTTTCAGAAGCAGAGAAGTGATTTAGCTAACAGGTGATGCAGTTGTCTGTGTTTTTCTGCCTATTCCTTTGTTGAAAATGTCGATATGCCCCATAGCTCTGCCTCATTGCTGTATCTTTGACTACTACTTCTCATACAGGAATCTGCACATAGATAATTCAAGTGATTTTATGAATAGAGGGATTTTTCTGAGCCTTCTGCATTTTGCTCAAGAGTTGTCCCTAAGCTTTGTGTCTCTGTGGATAGATGAGTGCATCTGCAAGTTTCAAGATGTGCAGTTTCTGTGGGTGGGGTGGAAGAAGAGAAGAAGAAATGGCCTCCAGCATTGTTAAAGTTTCTGGTGCCTCACATCAATATCTGTTCTGTTACAGGTTCTGCTTTTTAAACACTGACCTCAAGAGAAGCTTTGAAGGCTGAAAGGGTTATTATGCGACTGGACACCTTGAGTCACCTGGGGTAAATTACTACAGTCTCTCAGATATTAGTTAAGTCCTTGTGTTCTGGTGAAATCAGTGGAGCTTGTTTTCACTGGTGTAGTATCTAAGCCATCAAGTTTAATGAATCATTACAAATAATTTAATCTGCACTTGCAGGTGCTATTAAAACCTTTTTTTTTTACCAAGTTGTTTTTTGTTGTTTTTTTTTTTTTTTTTACCTAGGAAGAGCAATCTTTCTCAGTCACAATGGTTTATATATGGAATAGTGGGATATGTTTTGCTCATTAGAAAACCTGATGCTGAATTCAGTATTCCCTTCTGCTAAACTTACCTCCTCCAGAATTTAAGACTTCAAGTTGCAGGGGATAAAACATAAGGCCCTGGTTAATTGCAAATAAATAGTGCCAGAAATATGTACAGATGGTACCTGAAGTTCACTTCTGAAGACTATCCAGTAAACTATATATAATTTGCACAACATGTATGTACAGGAAGCAGGAGAACAACTTTTTTGTGGTTTCTCACATTTGTAAAAAAACAAAACAACAGAAAAAGAAATCATAAATGAACACTCTCAGTCTGTGAAACTTCTTATTTGAGAAAACAGCAACCTGTATTTCTATTTATTTACCTTAATTAATTTAATTAATTTAACAAGTCTGAAGATTTCAGCATTTTACAGGATACAGGTGTAAATATCTGGCGAGTAGAGTGTATATATTAAACTATATCTACTTAGCTAGTAAATATTTTGCTGCATTAGTTTGCTCATTCCCAAGCAATCAGTTGTGAACTCCAGTGTTGTAACGGGTCCACAGGGAACATTTGTGCTTTGGTTGGCACTTAGATTAAATTCATCAAATGATTTTTTTCCTCCTTCAAGGCTGACATTTCAGAATGTTTTTTTTTAAAAGGTTGTGTGCCAACTGCCAAAGTCAATTAATTAAATGGTAAATCTGAAATTTGTAGGGAAAGACTCTCGTTCCATTTTGCTGTGCGACCTTGGAAAAGTGAACATTTAATCCACAAAACACATGGTTTACCAGAGGGTCCTGATCTGCTTACATTGAAAGTAAAAGAAAAACTCCCTGAGATTTTTTGTGAGATTAGGGATTACCTCAAGGATGGAGTTTTACTCTGCATTTTCCTTCTGCTTTTGATAAATGATAGTAATGTCAATATCCTTTGAGGTCCTGCTATGCTTGGTAGCTTAAAGGATTCATCACTTTTGTCCTGGTTGGTGCTGGCCTAGAGTTCCCGTTGGTCTGGCAGCGGGAGGAGCTGCAGCACCCTGAGACCCCAGGGGCTCCCCAGGTCCCAGTGCCCTCACCTGTGTGCGGGGGCGGGGGGAGCACAGCTGGAGGGCTGGGCCCCGATTGGCCGATAGTCCATGTCACGTGACATTGTGCTCACTATATAAAGGCAGGAGTGGGCTGGGAGGGGCTGCCCCTTCTGGGAGTGTGGCTGTGGGGCCTTGGTGTTTGGGATCGCCGGCCGGGAGCAGGTGGGTGGTGAGCAGCTGTATTGTACATCACCTGTTGATACTGCTGTCAGTGTGTTATTCTGTTATTAAACTGTTTTTATCTCAACCCGCGAGTCTCCCTTTGCCCCTCTGATTCGCTCCCCATTCCTAAGTGGGGGGAGGGTGGGTGAGCGACTGTGTGGTGTTTAGCTGCTGACCAGGCTCAAACCACAACAACTTAGTAGAAGGAAAATGTACAAATTTGTGGCCTTGTTTTCCATATGTTTGGAGGCACCCCAGATGAAGGTATGGTGTCCCAGAATTTGTGATTCCTCTGCTGGCCAAAGTACTTAATCTCAGCTCTATCAGTGAGGTGATAGGGGCAAAATTCAACACACATGAGCAAGTAGTGATCCTATTCT
The DNA here is from genome assembly GCF_018691265.1 of Tyto alba. Classification (NCBI taxonomy): domain Eukaryota; kingdom Metazoa; phylum Chordata; class Aves; order Strigiformes; family Tytonidae; genus Tyto; species Tyto alba. Next base: position 33,370,505 of record NW_024881316.1, on the reverse strand, counting down.
AAGATAGTGTAGGTATTACAAGTCTCTCCCAAAACCACACACTTTGCAAGGAGGGTATCTGCCTTGAATGACTACAAAGGCAGTCCTGTTTCATAGCTTAGGCAGGACCTTACTTCTCTATCCCTTACTCCCAGTGTCACTTTTTGTACATCTTATTGAACTCCTTATACTGTATTTGAAATTTTACCATCATAAAGTATTTGGAAATGAGTGCAGTGCAGTGACTGTTCTTCAGCTGTTAGTTTTCTGCCATTATTTTTATATTTATTTTGCATTCATTTATGGTTTTTCTGCTGATGTGGATCAGGGCCCTGTATTTTGGGCCTGATATATGCATGGAATGGAAACACAGCCCAAAGACAGTATAAGAGATGGTAAAAACAGTGATAGGTCAGGTGAATTGAGGCAGAAAAGATATGTGACATAGTACTTTTCTCCCTTTGTTATTTGAAGTTATTTTATTCTATGTTTTTGTACAATTTCAGGTTCAGGACTTGTACCTAAATTTTGGCCTGCCCATTGCCTGCTTGTTTCATGAAAGTAAGTGTTTTGTTTCTTTATGAAGAGAAAAACTGCCTGAAGAGGGTGATTTCCTGCATAACCAGAGATTTGTTAAGATTTAGTCTCTAATATGACAGCTGGTTGTGAGGGCGATAGAGTTCAAGGAAAAGCACTGATCAGCCATCTGTAGTAGGGACAAGTGGTGAAAACCACTAGTTCCAAGGGTGTGTCTTAAATACCTGCTTTGTGGGAATGTAGGCACTATATATCAAGGCACAGGAAAGTAATTCTCAGGATTCATCATCTTGTGCTTCGTCCTACACGTTTGCTTTATATAGTGGATAGAGTAGCAGTTCTTTCTCTCAAAGCCCTGTAGGGCATTTTTTAGGATGTGTTTCTTCCTCCACCACCTCTTTGGAATTGTCCTGTCTGTCCAGATATATTTTGAAAGTAAGATCATCTCATGTTTTCCTGTTGAAATCGATCCTCCTTGTGAAAGAGACTTACAGATGTGATAGCCCAGAGAGACTGAATCACTCAGGTGTGAGCAGAATTGAGAGATCTTCAGCTCTGCTTTTCTGAGCCACTGTTACTATATCTAATCTGAGGTATATTTGATGTAAAACATCAGCAAGAATGTCTCCAAAAATGAGATGAAGGATGCCAAGCTGTGGATGATGACTGAGGTCAAAGCTACTTGGAATTCCCAGCTTCTTGATACTATAAAAATTGAAGTGTTTCTATCTATGCCTAGAAGAATAATTGCTGAGGAAACATGGGAAAATTTAGTTTAAGCACTTGAAGAACTTCATACGGGGCTAAGGCTAAGCAATAAATGGGTGGAAGCTTGGAATATTGAATTTTTGTTTAAATCCTATCTGAAGTACCTAAGGTCTTCGGTGAGTCTAAAATTTGGCTGATGTGTGTTTAAAATTCCTTCCTGTAGGATGGATTTGTTGATATTTCTGTCAGGGGAATGATGGGCAGATAAATGGGTCAAGCATTTACTTATTGCAGTAATAACTGTACTATATATGGATTTAGACAAATATAAAAGGTGTTTTAAATGGCTTGTAAAATTTGGCAGAAAACAGATCTCATGAATGTTTCTATGTGATCGCTGGATTACCAAATTTCCCTTAACCAATGTTGAGTGGTTATCTATATTGTTTCTGTACAAAATGCCTGTATCTCCCTGTGAGCTATGAATCCAGTTTTCCGAGAGATCATTAAACATGAAAGAACTAAACATCCTAATTTTTGTCCCTAAAGTTGTATCTCAGCATTGTCTTCATCAGTAGCCTTGTCTGCAGGAAGTGTAAAGTTTCCTGCTATGATTGTTTGACTGTTGCCAATTATCAGATCTGCTTTTGGCAGCTTTCCCCTCAACCTGCTGATTAGCTAATGTGTGGTTACTAATACAATATGGGAAACCGGTGTAAACGAGGAAGCAAAAGATTTATTAATTTCATGTGCTAAACACTGTTTGTAATATAATTATCAATACCATGAAAAGAAATCCTGGCTTAAGAAATAGTCAGGTTTTGATGTCTTTTGTGAAATGAGGCACAAGAATTTTGTGCAGTAAACAGACATATTTTCCCCTTGATACACACACATAATTTTCATTAGATTCATAGATTTTAAAGGCAGAAGAGGGACCATTAGAGCATCTAGTCTAACTACCTGTAAAACACAGGCCACATAATTTCATCCAGCTACCCTGTATCAGAATTAATAGGAACAGGAGCCAAATCCTGAGCTGGATGTACAGCAGTGTTACTCCACCAGGCTGGAATAATGATGATTTATACCAGCTGAGAAATTGGCAGTAGACTTAAGTGACAATACATTCTTTTTGCATAAACCTAAATGAAAATGGTCACTTATTTTAATAGCAATATTGAAAGAACCTTGCTGGGAGTGAGCTTTTGCAAAATACTTTAAACTTTAGAATATTTTTTTTTTTAAAACCTTTCTGGGATGATTGTATTCCCTCCTGTAATTTAAACTTGTCCCTTCACTGAATCTCCTGAAGAAAATGCATAAAGTCAGCAGAAGAGAAATATTTCTCTTTAAATTGAAACCTATGCCAAGATTCTTATTTGTAATTAATTCATGCCCTAGGATTTTAGTGGGGGAGGGAAGAAATAAATAATATAACAAGCTCCTGAATTTTCCCAGAGCCAAGAAGAACTTGAACTCAAAAGTTCAAAGATGAAAAGTCTCAAGAGCTAAAATGTAGAGTCTGTGATTTCTTTCATTAGGTCCTATATTTGGCAAAACAAGATGTCTCATCACTCTTCCGTAGCCATCTGTACGTGTGTGGGGATGATGTTGTTATATTTATAGCAGATATAGCCTTATCATTTAGCTACAGACAGACTTCTACCTGCTCAGAGCTACAGGGTTTAAGAATGCACTGAGACAATATTGACATAGCCAACACCATAACATCCTGCAATCTTCACAGAAACTAAGACTTTGCACACACCAAAGCTGAACAAAAAAGCTTCCTTCCTGGTCTCCTAACCCAAGAGAGAGTGCTTAAAGGGAAATACCAGTGTGGGGAGAATAGCCTTCAGATTCTCTCAGATTCACAATCGTTTTCTGTCAGTTCTGTCTCAGAAGGCAAAGGCTTTTCTGTTGAGCGATACAGAAATCTGTGACTATCATGTCAACATTTGGAATACATAAAAAGGAAGACACATCCTTATTGGAGTAGCTGCTTATGTGAAGAGTAAGCAGAGAGAATCTCCTCATAATATTCACATTATGTGATTATAAGCCAACTGCAGGTTTGGCTGATGAACGGTTGGAAGTGCTTTATATTTGCTTTAAAAAAGCAAACAGAATAGGTACATTTTAATACATTCCCCATACTTTTTCCCCTAGTGCTTTTCTTCTTCAGAGTTGAATTCTGTTTCAACATGTCACAGCACATTTTGGTGCCACTGTCACATAGAGAAAAAGCTATGCTAATTTACTGCAGAGAAATGTCAGAAGACATGCTTTGAAGCTTACTAATAAACCCTACTGCTCTGTTTCTATTTACTTCAAGCAGGACTAGAAGAGCCAACCTGTCCTTGAGAAACAAGGTTTCTTTGTCCTTACCCAATAGGATTTAAGTGTTCCCTGTCTTTTAGGAAATCCTCACTTATCTCTATTGTACCACTAAGTATTTTGGTAACGTCATACTTGCCTGCAAAGCTTGTAGCAACATCACCTGCTTCAGCGTGTTGCAAACCACGTCTGCCTCATGGGGTATACCCAGCTCTTGAACTGTTCTTCTCACAATGCCTAGACCTAAAGTTCATTCATCACTCCATAGGAAAATTGAGGAAAATTACCTGTATATCTATTTTATGCAGCCAGGGAAGACAAACCAACTAAGAATGCCATCTTAAATACTGCCCCTTCATGAACATCAGCCTATTAACTTATGTTACATGCTACTGTGAAATAGATCCTCGGGAATAAAACTTTGGGGACAGTGGCTGGTAAATGAGGACAACCCTATGTAGCATCCTACCAAGTTTGGTGATGTATCGAAGCATGTAGAGATCATTGCTCCTTCTCATCTTGCTTCATTATGATGTCTTCTGCCCAAATAAATATGTGTGTAGTATGCCAGTATATCTGCACTATGATACAAGGTAAGACAGGACAAAACATGACTACCGTGGATAAGCCAGACAAGAGATGCTCTGACTGAGATCTGAATTGTATATTGTGGGTAACTCAGTATAATTCTGTTTATCGTTTGGTTCAGTCCTACATTTCTTGGTCTACAAGGCTGACCTCCAAGAAACTTTAGAAATATTGTTTTCCAAAGGCTATTGTTATAGAAAATTTGGCTATGGTTTATGGTCTTGCCAAATTAAATTTAGCTTCAGTGAATATGATATGAAATCTGTATAGTATAGCCCCACCAGTGAATAAAAAGGCTTCTTTAGCCGAGTCATATATAAGTATCAGTAATAAAATCCTGACAATTCGTAAGAGCATTGCATCCACAGAATGTTTGCACTTTCAGTCTGGTGATAAAACATCAGTCTGTATATAGCTCCATTTTGTCATTTGCTTGTGGAGTACTTCTTTCCTACACTAGAATTAAAATTGAAAATACTTTTTCACTTTTGGGGAAAAGAGCATCATTGAAGAGAAATTCTCCCTGGAAAATTAATAGATAAGGTCTGCCACGGTAACTATAAAGCAAGCAAAAGGTAAAAATTGAATCTCTTTATCACAGTTAAGTCATTTTTCTAAACTAGGGAAGTAATATAGGACGGAATATATGGGAAAGATTCTCTTACAGAAAGTGCTTTTAAACTTTAAAAGGTCCATAACTAATATTAGGAATGGTTATAAATGACAGTCTTCTCTTTTAGATTATGTTGCATTTATTACATGCTGCTGGGACTTTATGGAGATTCTCAAGGAATTAAAGTTATATTTATGATAAAAACATGGAGCTGCTTCTAAATAGCATTTTCATCATATTAACTGTTGCCTAGATAACAGGCATATCTCCTCGAGCACCTCTATTCTGGTTTAGCACTACAGCTTGCAAATTAATACAGTCATTATAAGACAGCAAAGCTGTATCACTTACCATTTCATTATTGTTCAAATCAAAATCCATATTTTTTCAGTTTTCCCCAGGGTTACAAACTGGATAGGGAAACGTTATCATCTTGCAAAATAATCTCTCAAGACTCACTCTCTTTGGTGTTAAGAGGAGTAGTTAATCATATTACAGTAATTTTCATATTAATAGATCCTGTGCAAAGAGAGTGTTAATGCTCTCCTTCTACATTCAATCTTCCAACAGTTTTTTATATATGCATATATTTATATATGTGTATATGTGTATATATATGTGTATATATATATATATTAATCTGCTTGGAACTAGATTAGCACAAAAGATATCACGTCCTACTCAGTATATGAATCAGGGTCAAATCAACAGCATGCCCTTAAATTTTTAATCAAAATGGCAATCTGTCATCACTAAGAGAGTTAGGTAATGCTTAAGTGAATAACATGAATACATACCATGTTTCAATGGAAAATACAGGGCTTATCTTACTGCAGCACAAGAAAACACTCCATAGAGTACCTTGCAGATACTTTATTCCTTACAGGAGAAGCTGTGATCCTACAGCACACATATCTGTTCTGAAATGAAAATCATCTTTAGACCTGAATTCTATTTTTTGAGGGATTAATGCACCATTTACTTTTGAGATCTTCTCACATACTGTAATTTTCCAAAATCTTCTCATATAAAGTTGTACATTTAATAATGCAATGCTGTTATTTAAACTCAGAGCTGTAACTTTATGCGTGAGCATTTTCTGTGTTTTTTTTTTTGTTTGTTTGTTTGTTTGTTTTGTTTTTTTTTTTTTTTTTTTTTTTCCAATCTGCTAACCTGAGTAATGCAGTCTGTTCAGAACTTGAGTGTGAATTTAAGGAGCTAGCCAAGGGGTCAGGTGTTTGTCTAATTTTCAGCAGCCTGAATGTGAAAAAAAGGTGGGTCAGGTCTGCTGAGATGCAGGGGGAGACCTGGCTCTGCTCTGCTCCCGCTCTGCCCCGGCTCGGCGGGAAGCCGCTCCGCGCGGGAGCCTGAGCGCTGCCCAGGCGTTGCAGCTAATAAGCCCCATGGAGAGCAGGATTGAGACCTGGGGTGTGATGCTGACTTAATGTGACCGTCTGGCTTCCGGAGCCGGTCGGTTTAGCCCATGAAGGAGCCTGCTGCCTCTTCTTCGGCAGTATGGGAAGACACTCCCTTGGTAAACCTTCGCTTTCTGTCAGCGTCTGCTCTCTTTTTGCTAAGCTCTGTTACTGTAATGATGCCATCTTTCTCGATGTCCTTCATTATTCTCCCCACTGTTGTTCCCAGGGGGTCTGATTAAAATCAGTGGAAAGCTCCCTTGGATTTTACTGGCTTTGGCACTTGGGCTCTGCTCCTTAATTTGGCTTTCTCATCTGTTTTTAACTCTGCTTTCTGTTTAGACTCACTTCTGCCATGTTCTTCGCATCCCTCATCTTCCCCCACTTTTGTATACTTTTATTCCTATTCCTGACCTGCTCGACAACTGTTAAATTACTTAGGCAGTGAGTAAAATGCAGATTAAAGAAGTGCTTTCAGCTTTGAGATAAAATGTGTTGACAGGACTCACAAGAGGCCTAGAGGAGATACGGAAAAGTGGTATCATTTTGGGAGAAAAAAAGCTAGAAAAATTATTCTTACCAGATCTGAGGATTCACTATGGTTTTGTGGTAGCACTCCTGTCTGCCTTAATGAGGTTACAAGTCCACTCGTAGTGTATAGAAAGAGTTTTAATTGGTGATAATTTTAACACTTGTTTAATGAAACTTAAAGGCAGCTGGAATTTGGTTCTATCTGCACTATACTGGTGTAAATCTAAAGTAATGTTATTCAAACTTATGTTTTTTTTTGATTAGCAGCACTTTAAAAGAAATCAGACTCTAGCGCACTCCTGAATTTCAGATATTATACTGTATTTCCATTTATAACCTGACATAATTCCCACACAGCATATGGTATTAATCTGGTGTAAACACCATGTTATGATGATACCCGAACACATACAGCTGACATGAAAATGTCTTCAAGTACAATATTTCCAAAAGCAATTATGTCTATATGGTTGGTAGTTAGCTTGCTGTGTGAATTTTTATTTCTTATTCGTACATATAATAAGCTACACAGGATGAAACATCATGTATGAAAAATTAGATATTGTGATTGTTTACAAAAAAAAAGAAAAAATAAAAAAATTCAGGATGGTCTACTTTTTTGGCCTGTCAGGCTTTCATAAGGAAATCTCACCTTCACGTGAACACAGTATTTTTGCACTGTTGGAATTTCCTTTATTTGCGTTAGAGGGTGGATGTGTAGATTAGTGCAAGGAATACAGTGACACAAAGTGAAATTGATGACATTTCTGTAAGAGAAAATTATCTCCAAAGTAAGTATTTAATGAAATTTTTAAATTCTCAGTGAAAGTAATACTCCTCCTGATATGTATATGCCCCAGACATCAACCTCTACTGGTAACCAAACATTTTCCAGTGTTCCTTGCTGAGATGGATGGTAGACCAGCACCCCTTGTCCAGGAAGATGCAGTGTGAAATCCTTAAAAAAATTGCCTAACATTGGAGTTGAGCCAATCATTTTGTTAAAAAGAGATAAATAAAAGCATGTCTTTTGGAAGGTAAATGCTTGCGGATGCTAGTATTTTTGCTTGAACACTTGCCAGTAGGGACAGATTCACAGCTGGTGTAAACTTTTCTAGTGCCATTGAGTTAACACCAGTTTGGGATGGAACATTCATTTATTAGGATGAAGTGCAGCTTTTTCACAGATTGTTTGTAGCTCCACCTGCTACTGACACTCTCAATTTTTTTTAGCCTTTCGTAGTCCCTTTTTTTACTTCCTGAGGATCCTTTCTTCAGTATGTTCCTTAGACAAACAAAATAAGGCAACCTCAGTATCACATGCTCATAATGAAAAGGAACTGCTCAACAATCCAGCTCTGCACTTGTTAGCATCAGTATAAATCTGCAATAACTTAATTTTAATTACATCATAGTTGCACTAGGGCTCAAACCACGACAAGGAGGTTAGGCTATTGATGGCTTTGTTAAGTGAGCAGTTCCAGCTCATACCTATTAACCAATACAATATCTTAATTTTAAAAAAGAGACAGCTAAACAAATTGCAATGGGGCAAGTGTAAATCTGGAATAACTCCACTGATAATTTACACCAGTGTGACTAAGAACTGAATTTAGCCCATTTCGTCGAATTCCTTTTAAAGATTTCTGCATGTTCAGGCATCCACCAGAAATTAGATGGGAACCAGCAGACCTGCTGTTATCTGCAAAACAAGCAGGACACCAGAGGTGAAAGGGTAAGGCATTATCACACTGTGCCACCTGGCCCATCCGACACAATTTGAGCAACCATAATTGTATTGATTACTTCTTGTGCTCATGACTAATGACCTCTAGCTGCAACCTTGCATTTTCTAAATCTTCTATATTCTGATTTAATAATAAGATTTGATTAAAAATTGCCATTAGCCAATGCCAATGATTAGTCAGCAGGACTGAATGCCGCCAAGTTCCAATGAGTTTCATTATTCTGGAATTAAAAAGGACAGAGAACTTCTCTGGGTTAATAATACAATGATTCTGTCTCAATCAGGAATGAAAGAAAACAAGTCTAATGTACAAATGTAGCAAAATGTACGGCTATTACTAATAGCTGAATTTTACAGAGAAGTGTTTGAAGAATTAAAGGGACTTTGTCACAGATGGTGGGGACAGTTTGCTTTTACTTTTTATATTTGATTGGAAAGCCAGTGTCAGATGGTGTGTGAGGGGGCATTTTCCTAAAGAAAGCCATTTCCTTTGATGAAACAAGAACATGGGTTTTCTTCAGTTTCTCCATGCACATCCCTGCCACAACAAACAATGCAAAGTGTATGTAAGCAAAACTGAATTGTGATGGCTTTAGAAAATGTCAAGGGGATTTGACCAGGTTATTTACCTACTGAGAGTATATTAACTTATGATTTTTTCTTTTTTTTTTTTTTTTTTTTCCAAAATGATGACTTAATATTTAAACAAAAGGACATTTTGTCACATTTTCCACAGAAAATAAAGAAGTGTGCCGTTTCCATTCAGGAAGGTAAAATATTTAAACACATACTAATTTTTAGACATGTAGCTAAATCCTGATGAAGTGTGTTTGGTTAAAGATAGACTTAAGCATGCACCTACGAACTCTGCTGAATCTGAATTGAGGCCCTTGTGTTTCTGAAGATGGGGTACACTAGAGGAGATGCTCTATGGGGAAAACATCTGCTGCGGGATGTGGCATTCCCTCAGATCCCATTGAAGCTGACTGAAGGACTGGGTGACATTGAAGTCAATGAGAACTGAGAGCACTCAGCACCTTTCAGGTTCAGACCTCTAAATAATAAAAGACCCTTGAGGCACAGTAAAATCATTCCCCCTCATCACACAAGAGCAAGAAAACTGTCCTGTCTCACTTTCATCCTCCAGAAAACAGAACATGTCCACAACCTGGGTCCTTTAAGATTTTTAGGGTATTTGAATAAATAAATATCTCTTTTAATTACTGCATACATAAAATCTTGTATGGGGTTTGCATCACAAGATTTTGATTGTGAGGGTGAAACAGGGGTGGCTTCAATGAGAAGCTGCTAGAAGCTTCTCCAGAGTCCAACATAACCAATGCCAGATGGTCCCAAGGTGGACACACTGCTGGCCAAGGCCGAGCCAAACAGCGATGATGGTAGCACCTCTGGGATAAGGTATTTAAGAAGAGGGGGGGAAAAAAACCTGTGGGGGAGCAATTGTGGCTGGAGAAAGAAGTGAGAGTGTGTGAGAGAAACAACCCTGCAGACACCAAGGTCAGGGAAGAAGGGGGTGGAGGAAGTGCTCTAGGTGCCAGAGCGGAGATTCCCCTGCAGCCCGTGAGGAAGACTATGGTAAGGCAGGCTGTGCCCCTGCAGCCCATGGAGGTCCATGGTGGAGCAGATCTCCACCTGCAGCCTGTGGAGGACCCCGTGCTGGAGCAGGTGGATGCCCAAAGGAGGCTGTGACCCCATGTTGGAGCAGACTCCTGGTAGGACCTGTGGCCCCATGGAGAGAGGAGCCCATGCTGGAGCAGGTTTTCTGGCAGGACCTGTGACCCCATGGGGGACCCACGTTGGAGCAGTCTGTTCCTGAAGGACTGCACCCGGTGGCAGGGACCCATGCTGGAGCAGTTCATGAAGAACTGCAGCCTGTGGGAAGGACTCACATGGAAGAAGTTCATGGAGGACAGTCTCCTGTGGGAGAGAACCCACGGTGGAGCAGGGTAAGAGTGTGAGGAGTCCTCCCCCTGCAGAGGAAGGAGTGGAAGAGGCAATGGGTGATGAACGGACCACAACCCCCATTCCTGTCCCCCTGCACTGCTGTGGGGGAGGACGTAGAGAAATTGGGAGTCAAGTTGAGCCTAGGAAGAAGGGAGGGGTGAGGGGAAGGTGTTTTAAGAGTTGTTTTTATTTCTCATTTTAATACTCTGATTTAGTCGGTAATAAACTAATTTCCCCAAGTCGAGCCTGTTTTGCCCATGATAGTAATTGGTGAGTGATCTCCCTGTCCTTACCTCAACCCATGAGCCTTTCATTGTATTTTCTCTCTTCTGTCCAGTTGAGGAGGGGGAGCGATAGAGTAGCTTTGGTGGGCACCTGGCATCCAGTCAGGGTCAACCCGCCACAAAACTTTGTCACCTTTAGGAAAATAATTTTAAAACATACTTTGTTAATAAAGTTTGCTTTTGGCAACTGTTGTTTCCCCCTCTTATTATAAGTGCCTTTAAAATGTTTCCATTAATTAAAGCTGCATTTATGGGCTACATCCATTTAGTAAAATTACAGAAAGAAGTGCTGCTGACACATCTGCCATTGACTTCTGTTTGCCTGAGCATTTTATACCCCTGTGAATAGCACAGTGGGGAGAGAAAGCCTGCAAAAGAGAATGATAGAAAGAGGTGAATTCTGTCCAGCAAAACATGGAGGTCAAGAGGGACTCAGCTGATTACATACTCATGTTTTCCAGGATTGTGTGAGGAGAGTGGAAAGTTGGTTGAACTCTAGTTACAACAGAATAGCCATCTTAAAAAATACTGATTGAAATGCTCAGAAAATAAAAATGCATAAAATAATTGTTTGAATATATGAGCTTGTGTTTTGGGGGAGCAGGCAAGAAGGAGGTTGATCTGAACATCTCAGTATTAACTTACGGAGGTTTTTATACACCCTCAGCTGAAAGCATTACTAGCCAGATTATAATTATAATTACCTTGGCTTCATCTCAGTGTTTATCTGCCATGACACCCACCCAGCCACCTGCCTGCTATTAATTCATTCAACACTAACTTCATCTTTTTTCCTTTTATCTTGTTTTTTTCCTGTTATCCTTACTTTAAAAAACGTGTCTGTTATTAGAAACAAACTAACACAATATTTGTTTGTCCATGACATCATGTATTCCTTTGTTAAAAGAAAAAAAAATAAAAAAAGCAATCCAGAATTCTTCATATTATAAAAATAACCTGTTTGTATTTTATAGTGAAAGCTGGAAAGATCTGGCATTTGACTTAAAAACTCAGAACAGCTGATAATCTTTAAATGAAATATTTTTTTTTTCACCCAAAATACTGCCAGATATTCAAATAAGAGGAAATTTATGACAAGGGGCAATAAGCATGATACACAGTTGGCTTATAGGATTCCACTGTGGGTGCAATTCTGTATGAGTCCTGGATGTTTGTTGCTGTTGTTGCTCTTGAGGTGCTGAAGTTTGTTGTTTGCTCTGACAGAACACTGAGTGACCAACTCTCCTGTAAAATGATGTTTCAAAAAAAATGGCAGAACAGGAAAAACTTGAAATAACAGCTATTCCCACAGTGCTTAAAGCCTTAGAAAGACTTAACACTGCGTTCTGCTGTGCTGTTTATAGGACAGAAAGCACTGCTCACCAGTATGCCTGTGACTGTGAACTGATGCTGTTGTGTGGATGTCCTCTTGGATGTTCAGTGAGTGGTAGATTGAAGAACAAACTGTAATGTGTCAGAAGAAGCTAATTATAATAATGGCTTGAGGTCAGGTAAATGTTTCACTATTTATCTGACCCAACCACTGTTTATTATGCTCTTTGTGTCAACACATTTTTACAGAGTGAATATTAGCAACTAATTAATTTAATTTCAGGATTTAATGTCACTGTAAAGGAAAATAAGCAAGGTTTATATTGAATAGTGATGCTTCTAGAAGGAAACATTATAAACATGGAAGTGAAGAGTCTTTAAAAGCAGTTTTAGGCTGAATGGTATAAAGGTCTGATCTTGCAATCATTCATCAAGCCTCAGTTCATCAAACTGCACTTAACTTTAAGTATCTGGTCAAGTCTTGTTCAAATCAAAAACATGTGTTTAAATGCTTTCTGCACTGGGGTCTTAGACCCTGCTCAAGCAACATTTCTGGCTTCGTTGAGCCTGCTTGCCTGGGGAAATGTGTCAGGGTGAAGGCCTAATTGTTCGTATACCTCTCTCTACTGTTGATGCTCCTTTTTACAATGACATTTTTGCTCTCTGTCAGTTAAAGTTTGGAAATGTCAGAATGTAAGGCATGTTATCCAGACCTCTGTACAGATTTTGAGGGCACAGTTCAAGCAAGCAAATGAATGAAGGGGAATTTCCGAGGGAGTATTCTTGTTGCTTATTATATTTTTCAACTCCCCAAAGTATGCAAGCTGCTCTTTATCGTTGGTTACTGATCTGTTTCAGCTAATGCAGTCTTCCTTTAGCATATCTCACAAAGACACAGCATCATCTTGTGTATATGGAGACAATAATTCTTTGCAATTTTATAGTCTTTTTTAACCTGAAACCTTTAAACACTTTAGGACCTACTGGGGCTGGAGATTTCCCCATCTTTCCTACTTTCTATCTTTTTTTCTATATTGTCTTCCCCATCTTTCCTCCCCTCTATCCTTTTATTCTTAAAGAAAGTCAGTGCTGGAGAAGCTAAGGCACACTTTTCCCAGGTCCTGGACTATTTCTTTGCTTTCAGACCAAGCTTTACAGGTGAATGAAACCTCCTCTTCCCCTGAAAGCCAGAAGAGAGCCCCAGTGTGTCCCACCCAAATCCCCATTGTGGGTAACTGAAGGTCCAGGGCTCCAAAACATGCTGCAGCTGCTGAACAGTTTTCCTATAGTTTACGTGGTAGCCCGAGGAGATACAAGAAATCTGTGGCAGATCTTAGAAAACAACCCAGATGTCTTAGCTGTTCTTCCTCAGACTTAGATATTAAACAGCTTTTACTCATAATGTGCAAATACTGATTGCTGGTATTTTTATGTTACCTTTAAAAATCATGCACCACTGCATGCAGGAATCTCTAGTTTCAGACCTAATTTTTCTAATGATAAATTCAGGAAATATTATTGTACAATTATCAGAATACAGCTATCAGTCTTAAACTTTTATCCAACACTGTGTTGATTTGGCACTGTGTTTCTATCCTGTCTCTGTCTCCAAAACCATCTTTTGTGTCAGACAGCAGTTGCTGCAAGGGAAGTATGTACAGCTACAGCTTTTACCAAGACATCGACAGCTCTGAGGCTGGGGACTGAGGGGGGCAGTGGGTAGGTCTTATGATCTTCCTCATCTCATTGGAGAAGGTCACAGAAGTCATCAGATTGACTGCAGAACATTCCCTTAGAGCAATGCACCTTTTGTACTACAGAGCTGCTACTATTTTTGAAGCCATAGTCCATGCGGAACACGAATCTTTCTTTAGCATGTATATCAATGCATTAGAAATACCCTCAGGGGACAAGGAGAAGCTTTCTGTTCAGTGTAGTATTTCAACAAAATATTCTAAATTAATGTAAAACAGGCAAGAAAAGCCAATGCTGAATTTTGTTTCATGTTTTCAAAAGCAAGTCAAGGACAAACTAAGGCATGGAGATCCTTGACTATAGTCGGTTAATGTATTTTTTTCTTATAAGGAAGTAATAATAAGAAAAAGATCAGTGTACTGGAGGTCTGTGGATTCTTTCTACATTATAAAACTCATGAGGCTAAAACAGGCTTGGAAGGACGGTGCTATAGGGACAGCACAGCAGCCCATGGACTGTGTGTTTTAGAGGGGAGCTTTGAATGAGCCCCATGTCCTCTACTTCCACCACATGGGCCTTGCGCAAAATCTATGCCTATAAAATGATCAGCCTGTGCAAACTATAATGGATTTTATACAGTATATTTTACCCTTGTTCAAGAAGCATCTGCAAAACAGTCATCTGCCAAACAGGCAAATGTCCTAATATTGGTAGGGGTAGAAAATAGCCCTTCATTTCATGTGCATGAGTTACAAAATGGAAAAGCCACTAAAAATATACAGACGTGTCTACAAAATATTTCTTCTACACTCTTAGGAGACATTTTTTCAATCACAAATATTTTCCTGTTCACCAGTGCCCTGTGGAAACACCTGATGAAGGACTAGATCAACCCTGACCCTGCATGGGTCTCTGCTATCTCACAATAGGTTTGCTAGCAAGTGTCCCTGCTACAAATGTGTATTCTGCCCTCAGTGGCTGGCACTGGCCCCTGGGTGATGAACAAATCGCAATCCTGCCAATCACCTAGCACTGCACCTGAAAGAGAGGAGTAAACTTCATGGAGGCCTGATCCCGTAATGACATCGTGTACTAATCACGAGTGATCATCAAGAATGACTGTTTAGTTTAATCAACTTTCTCTTGATTACTGACTGAACACCATGAAGGCTCAGTAAAGCTGAGCTTTGTTACTAGGCTTGCCTGACCATCAATATGTGAGTACTCAGAGGTGTGAATAAACCAAATATGGAAGGAGAAAACTCCACCAAACAAATGTTTTTTAATGCCTAAAACATGCTTACTGGTTTTTAGATACAGCACTACAAACTTTCTTTACAGAATTAAAAATTAATTTAACTGCATTTGATATCTATTTACACAGAAACCAGAAGAAAAATAATATTACCTCTTCTGACTTCTGTGGTTTTTCTACGCGATCCAAATGTTACCATAGGGAGGTCACCTTATTAGTATTTCATTAATAATAGCAATTTTACTTCCACTTTTTGTTTTTGTTTCTTGTTTGTATTGTGAGCTTCTGGGAAGCATGGACTTTCTCTTGTCATGGTTTTGGAAGACATACGAGATGCATGAGCTAGTATGAATCTTCAGGCATAACTAGAATAGAAATAAATAATAGTGGATTATTATTAGTCGTTGTTAGGCTGTGGGAAAATATACAGGAAAAATTCATGCTAAACTGACAAGCTAAAGCACTGGAAATGAACCCAGACTGAGTTCTCAAAATCAAGATAATCCAAGGCTATTGCTGGTTATTTCTTAATTAACTAAATGAAGCATACATAGCCAATAAAGATCTAACTTCTGCAAGGCAAATAAGCTAGGACTTTTATGGATGCCAATAAAAGGATTGTTGTCTGGACAATACTCATTAGATGAGTGGAAGATGTCTGTAGAGGCTACGGTCCAGAAAGTTGGTGGATTTAATGGCATGGGCACAGAGGATTGTGTAATAAAGTGAGTGGAGCCAGTAAAAGAAAAGAAGTAGCGCTTCTTCAGTATGAATATGTTTCATTAAACCATCAGTAAATTGCATGGACTTTTATTGTCTCCTGGTCTATATTAGCCAAGGTCTGACTAATGCTAGTGGGTCTACCCATTCATATGCAGAACAGTAAGACTGGTTTACTGTTCCTCACAAGCTGAAGGATAGATAAGTAAAATGTAGTTGGATGCCTACTGTGCATGTGGGAAGGTGAAGAAAAGCTTCTGTGAATCAGTGAATTCTCAGGTATGTCTAATACCCTTTTTTTCCTACCCGTGATTGTATGGTTAAACAAGAAAAATGGAAACCCTTACCTTTTCAGCTGTGGTTTATTCCCACCCTGATAGTGTTCTGGTGGTTCTGAAATGTCTTCATACTGTGATGAGTTGAGGAGGAACGAAGGAAGGACTGAATCTTCTGGAGAATAAAAAAGATCAAAAGAAGCAGAAAAAATGGTAGCATGGTCAAGAGCAGTGTTATGTATGTAGGCCTCAGTGTCACTTCAGTCATGTGTGCCCCTGCTCTTTGGTCAGACTGTGAGGATGCTGGTGACATGCCCTGCACCGGCTGTCTTTTAGAAACCCCCATGGTGTCCAGGAACAATGTGATGACTAAAGCTATTTCTTTAGGGGATAGCTGCTTTGTGAATTAGATAGCCATTCAAGTGATACATGAAAGAGCATGTGACTCAAATGCTCTAGTGACTAGCAATCATTGTACTGAAATGGTGATTATTTCTAGTTCTTTTTACTCCTTTCTTGCTCACACACATCCTTGTACTTTGCAAAGAGTCCAACATTTCAGCTTACTTTTTCAGTTTTGTTGAAGGTAACGTAAGCCAGTAGCAGGGCCAGGACCAGAATCAGTGTCCCATGAATTTCATCACCACCACCTCCAGTGTATCTTATTGATTTCCAGTTGGCTGAGGTGCTGGTTCACACTCCTTTGGTCATGTTTTAGATCAACAAGGATCTGCCACCCTGGAGCCTTCAGTGCTTCCAGTTATCTGGTGCCTCATGTCTCATGGAAAAATAGTAGTTTGTCATACCATCATGTAACCACCCATTTTGTCTCCAAATACAGTGGAAAAAGGCTGGAGAAAGCTCAAGAAGATCAAGCAAGTTCAAAATATGGGTTACTGACCACCAACAGATGTGGTGTGCTTAGTGTTTGGAGTATATCTAGATACAAAAATTCAACAATAAATATGCATGTATAAGGCATTTAGGTGCTGGGATGTACAGAAGACAATGAGAATTAGTTAACTCATTGATCTTTTTTCTTTTTAAATCTCCCTCTCTTCTTGTAGATTCTCCTGTAAATGGACAATGCTTGACAGAATTTGTGGACTATTAAAAAACTAACAATACAGTCTGGCTTGGATGAAAATGGCTTGTATGGTTTTCCATCTGAAATGTGGAAAATCCATCAGAGTTGTGGAACAGTTAAATAGATATTAAAAGATTTCTGCAGTTCTTACCTGGGAAGTTCTGTACATAGGCTGTCAAGCAATCATTTAAAATCATATATGGTTCTTTTGATGCCAAACCAGTAGCTAGTTTAGCTTAAACTTTGCATTGCATAAATAGGAATATTAAGCATCCGAGAAGAAAAAGGAGCAAATAGTAACTTCATGCTACATTCAATGTTACTTCACCATTGCAAAACTGTGGCTGTTTGCCTTCTGCAACTCCATAGCTGTTCTACTAACTGTAATCAGAGTGCTAAGTTGAATACTTGTTTTTATCTGGGTTTTAATAAATGTTGATGACAGTTGTATAATATCCTGAAAAACTAGAGAGAATGTTTTAGTCACTAAAGCAGGGCAAATTTAGGATCTGCTACTGAAATTGTACTCTGTACATGAGTAACAGCTCTTTTGGTGTGACTCAGTTGCTAACTGTTTAGTTCTGATAACCCTAATATTTACAGTTTCAGAGCCCTTCTGGGATCCATTATTTTTGCACTGTCCCATACAAAACTTCTTGAATAAATCTTGACTGCAGGCCTAAGAGATGTTCAGCCTGTCTACAGCTGGTGTCCAGTTTGGCTGCAGTGGCTGCTGTTTCCCACTGAGTGAACCAAGACTCAGGATGTAACAGCAGTAATGAAGCCTCACTGTTTTAAAGTTAGATGCTCTAGTAACTGTGGCATTTGAACTTACTCTGATACAGGCTATCTGAATGTGGTCATATTGCTCCTTGATATAAGTAGAAATGAACCTACATCAGAACTGTATGATTTGGGCTGCCATATTTCAAAGGCTTTTTGGAAAAGACCCTACAAAAATAACTAATTATGTTCTGTCATTAAGAACTCAAAGCATAGAAACCTCTCATTCAGTTTTCTCCAGACCACACATTTAAGAAGAAAAGGTTATCCTTTTTCCCTCTCCTTAGCCTCTGAGGAATTCATATTAATTTTTACTTAATAGCTGAAGCACCAATGTAAATGCGAGTTGTGTTCCTGCATCTATTAAGATATAAATACCTGTCCTTTTCTCTCTCATGTGGGTGACTCTATTTTAGAAGCGGCAATGGTAAATTTAACATCCAAGATGCTATGAGTGGAAGACTAAATGCAGGTGTAGAAAAATCTTACATTCCTTTCAGTAAAGGTTAATTTTCTCATGGTTTTGTGATAAGACAGAAAATAAAAGAAGAATTACACCTCTGCTGTTGGAGCAGAAGCCTCACTCAGAGCATGACATGGCTCACTGACATGTGCTGATTACACAGACAACTATATTTCTTCTTGCTTCAGCCTCTTCTTTTCATCTTAGCTGGATACAAAAGAGTAACCCTAAAATACTTGCAGAAAATTAGAAGAGCTTCCAAATCCATGTGTGTACCTTGGCCAGATAAATGGAGTATCATTCTAGCCCAAATTTTGTTTGTGTGAGAGATCCCACTGAAGGCAATAGGTAAGGCTTTCAGTGGGAATTCTTCAGTGCCTTGAGCCTACTTTACCTTCTTGGAAAGGTGAGACATTTTGGTGATGATGTTATCTCTTTTTTGAGAAAAAAAATCCCGGTTCTGTACTCTTAAAATCTTTTATTCTTAGTGAAACTCTTGAATGTGTATTGATTCTCTTGGTTCTCTCAGATATTCTTGTTCTCTGAACCTGAAACAATACTTGTAGCAAGCATGATGGTTTGGAGAATATAAACTGAGATAAGTATATAAAGAAAGGTATATATGTCTTATTAGGACAACTGACTTTGGAAAAGACATTTGGGCTTTCAGCAACAAATCAGACCAGTCGTGTCTTAGGTCATGGCTGGAGCTTTTGGCTGCTGCAACTTTGCACCACAGTCCAGGATGCATCCAGGTTATTTGGGTACTGCAGTGATTTCAGTGTGGTATGGAGAAGGTCTCCACTCAGATACTGAAAAGCGCTTGATGCTAACCACTTTATTCTGAGGTAAAGAGCTCTGCAAGCTCCTCAGGGCTGTCCTTCCAACTGGCTTTATGTCTTTTTTTTTTTTTTTTTTTTTTTTTTCCCCCTCTATGCATTTCTACAAAGCACAGACCAACTACTTAGACCCCAGTGCTGACACCACTAGCTTTTTGTTAGTGTCTGTAACCACTTTCTTATTGTTTATTACAGAACATGTAATAATTAACTCTGTTGTTTTCTAATATGCTTTGAGATTTACTATGAGCACTGTGTGAATGCAGCATTATTTTTTGACTGACTGCAGCTATATCTACAATTTTATGCAAGAAATTCAGATCAGTGTTACATTTCATAATGACCACCATGTTGCTCTCTAATGGTTTACAATTCATTTGACTAAGGAATCAACCAGTAACAAATATCATGAATCTGTCTGTCATTAGAGGTTTTCTTTCCTTAATTGGTCAATGATCTTCTTGTTAAGAAAATGTAAGTGCTTTAAAGTTAAAGAAAGAGAGTAAATAAAATATAAAACTTTTTGCCTCTTCAGATGACATAGCCATCAACTATTAGCCAACACGTTATCCCTCAAACCAGAAGAATTATGTATTAGTTATCACCACACATTTAAAAATAATGGGGACTAAAATGTCCTTCTTAGTTAGTACCTTTGGGGATACATCTGCAGCTTGACCTCACCATGTCTTTTTCTATATTGAGCTAGTTTTGATGTTTTAATAGGCACGATATTACAACTTCACACTGTGACATAATATTTTGCCTTCAAATACATACACATAGGCAACACAAGGGACTGTTTGTTATCTTCCATGTGTAAGAACAAGTGCAATGTAAGATAAAAATGGAAGCAAAAGCTTAGGTAGTAAAACATGTTTTCTTCCTCCTGATTTTTCCTGATGAGGTTACAGGAAAAATATACAAGTTGTTTGTTTGTCAGGTTTCCAAGCTGCCAATATGTACAGTAGAGAAAAAATAAATAAATCAAACTTCTGACAGGTGCAGAAAGAGAGAGCTCTGAGGCAAACTCTGACTCTCCAGGGTATTTAAAAAATTTTTGTCTTGCCAGACCCAAAATAAAATTCAATCCCTATGTCCAAGAAAATAAACAGTTCTGTTGACTTGCCAGATATCAGGGTTTGTCTTGGAGTTTTTCTGAGATACATGTAGCTGAAATTCAGATTTTTTTTTATTATAAATATTGGACTTAAATGATACCGTTGTAGTAGAAAAATAACATTGCATTTTGGAAAGCAAAGGTTTTTAATTTATGGCAACTGATCGACATGAGCTGTTCCAGTGATGCCTGAGGAAGCATGTTTGACTTCTTATTCATTCCCTGTCCTCTTGGTTGGTGCTATTTCCTATCTTCTAGTTCCTTCTCAACTGTCCTTTCCTTTCAAATAGCTGCCACTAAAAATTCCAGTCCAGACAAAACTGTCTAAATATGTTTAAAATATTACATGTGAATGTGTGGGCGGAGGTGATTGAGTGATGGAGATGAGGTGAATCTGATAATTACCTGCATGAGAAATGGTTACAACACTACCATGATGTATGACGGACATCTATTGCCCAGCTGTACCCGTACAAAGAATGATAGGTTTGGTGATGACAAGTTGCATAGTCCCTATTAACAAGTCCCTTAGTGGTAGCTCATACTGTGAAGGGATGTGCTGCTTGGCTTGGAGCAGTAGTAGGATCTCCACTACAGTTTGGTGGAGCCCATTCAGCTACAGTCATCTGACACTGCACATGCATCATGGCTCAGGGACCATTCAGATGGCCACCCCAATCCCATTTGCCTCAACTGACAGCATAGTAAGGCCATAATTGTACCTACTGTGTTTTAAAACTCAGTTTTGAGGAGGTAATCCTGGTTCTATCACAAAGTCTCATAAATTACATTGAAATCGGTCACATTTATGACTGGTTGTTAAAAGGCTGTAAGCGTTATGAATTTATGACACTATGCTCATATTCAGCTGTTCACTGCTTCTGCTTCTAGGTCTTTTTCTCTTATGTGGGATAAAATTTATATTTGTGGGTGAGATCATTATAAATCTTTTATGTACCACAAGTGCAATTTTAAATGTTTGCAGGCATGGAGAACTGTGCCCATGAGATATCAACGATATTTCATGGGTTATTGCTTCATAGAACTGACAAAAAAAGAGCTTTGCAACTAGTATACACTCACACACACTTCTTAAGTTTACATGTTTGACCTTTAAAAGCTAGTAGACAGCATGAAATGAGTGACTTAGGAAATAAAATGCTATGTGGTTCATATTTTACTCAGATGCCAGCTTGCCATGTTCATTTTCTTTAGCAAAAACACCTTCTGAGAAGACTTACCCATGCTCAATCCTTCAAGGCTTCTTGATGATTCCAATTACCATTGGACAAGTTCCTCAAGAGTGAATATAGTTTACATACACCTCTACATAAATCAATGATGAAACACAGGCCAGCAGCAATGAATGCATGGCTCACAGTTCATGCAAGCCTATTGCTAAGTTCTGCAGCCTTTAGACTGAGCCTTCCTATCACAGTTTTTAGAGATGATGTATTTAAAGGCATGAAGGAGAAAGGAATACAGTTTTCAAAAAAAGGTATCTTTTTTTTCTGGATGGAAGGATGCATGGGATGGGAAGATGTTGCTAGAACTGGGTGACCTGTTATTAGATGACAAACTGTGGTAAGTGTGGCATTGCATTCACTTAAATGAGCACTTGGAAGAAATGCGCTTTAATGGAAAGCACATTGTGTTGAGAGCTGGGAAGCCTGGAGTTTCCTAGCTCTGTAGGTGGACTACCAGGACAAATGGTTTCACTTCGCTGTGACTTACCTAGGCATGGATTTAGCAGGGGGAGAGAGGGTGGAGGAGCTTCCTGTTTGCCCCTGATTGCCAGTTATCCATGGCACACTATGCTGGGTGCAGGCTCTTTTCCGCTTCCTGGCCCATATCCCAGCCCAGGAGCACTTAGCATGCCATGTGGAACTGGGGAGATCCATCCTTTACAACACATCTCCACAGTGTTGGGGACATGTCTCTGAGACATGATTTAATGTGAGCATCTACAGGCTGCATCTACATTGGCGCCATCCTGTTATTCACCTCATTTGCCTATTTTGGACAAAAGAGTCCTTGAGATTGAGACTCTCTTACTGCTTCTGGTATCCAGTGTAAATACAAAAAGTAAAGATAATTTGCTGAGGTCCTTGTGTCTTTCATACAACTGCGATAAGTTGAAGAAGTATGAAGTAGCTCCAGGGAATATTTCTTCATGATTCACCTATGAATTTCCTGTGTATTGTATTGGATATTTGTTAATACCCTTACTACTTTCCTTTGTCTAGCAATCTATGCAATCTCTTTAGCTTTCACAATCTTTTTACCTCAGGCATTATGTGTTGCATTAGAGTGATTAAGTAGGACACATACAATTGTCTCTGTCCCCTAATTTGGGTAAATGAAATTTTGACGAAGAGATGTAAAGATGACAGTGAGAATGTTACCTCTGTCAACAGCACAAATGTGCTTATAAATGTTTTAATGCACATGCGCTTCCTTTGAACGTTTTAACAGCACAACCTAACTACTGAATATTCACAAAGCACAAAGTAATTTCATTCATGGTTTCTAATTTAACAAATAGGCACAACCTTCTTTAATGCAACATTCATCCAACTTCATAGTATGCATCAAAATACATTTGGATTGTTGATGATTGATGTGGTCATCCTCTTATGATTCCTTTGGGCTAGATAGAAATAGAAATGTAGGGCAGGAGTCTCCATTACTGTGCAGCTGCTTTTCTCTGCACTGTCAGCACAAACTAATGAGAAAGCTGGAGGATCTGGCTCAGCATAAATGTAATTCTGAGATGATGAGCTGCTGTGGGGCACCCACATTTCTCTTCCTTAGTGTTGTTGGGATAACATCAAAAGGGTTCATGGCTGAAGGGAGAAGGCAATGGGAAAGGCAACGTAGTGTTTCAGTCACACTCATTCGTGCTGACTGTTGGTTGTGATTTTGGTTCACAGTGTGTTACAGCTAGGCATTAACTGGAGCAGCTTTTGAGCATTTCAGATACAATGGAAAGAAAATGGCTCCTTCACAAAGCAGCACCAGGTTCAGTGGGACTGAGATACAGCTAGCCAGCAGGTCAGGATTAGATATGTTGGGGCCATAGGTCTGTATTCTAAAAGAAAGTAGGTATCTGAAGGCTCATATAAGCATCCAATATTACTTTCCAATAGGGTTTGTGACTGCAGGCACACATTTCTGAAAAATGGCAAAGTTTAAGCAATTTATTCAACTATACCTATTTTTTGCAAGTGACACAAGAGCCTAATTGTCCCTTTTTGGTGAAGCTTGAATTCTTATTTGCTTGCTTTTCAAAGTGGGGCTTATCTATGGGACTTAACTGCTAATGAATTTAGGAGCTTCTGAAACTGTTGACCTCCAGACTGAAGTCTGTTTGTATCTTTCTGTAACTGTGATTTGTACTGTCTGCAAATGTCCAGATCCCAGGATCTGTTCACTTTCAGTTTTGTGAATAGTTATATGTAAAAGGAATTTAAATACTGCATGTATTTCTAAAGGGAAGGAAGGAGGAAAGAAGCAATGTTGCAATATTTCACCAGAAGAAATCTCTCTAATATTATTGGATGTACCTTTCACTAACTTAAATTTGTCTAAGGGAAATGGAAATTGCAAGACTTTTTTGTGCTCCCTGACTGTGAATATTTTGCATTAATTAGTTTTGTCTCTTTATAGTTGTCTTCCTTAGTAGGACCTGAATCCTTAACTAAAAAGTAATTAAGCCCTTAATGTGACTATGAAAGATTTAAACAAACAGGCAATCACTGCTTTCCTTAATCAGAGTAACCCAATTTATTTCTTTATTTTTTTTTTATATAGTCTTTTAATCCTTCTAACATTCTCCAAGACAAGCTAACTACTGTCTGTGTACGTGGGGGATTGTGCAATGCAGACTGAGTTTGCTGCAGCTTTTTTTCACTTCTGAAAAAAATCACAATCCACTTAATCTGACAAGTGAAACCTTTGATTACATGTTACCTACATTGTACTGCTTTTTTTCTTGTTAAGACAAAGAAGGAAATAAATGCAGAAATGTGTCTGCTAAATTTCCAAGTTAGCAATCTGTTGAAGGAAACCGTGATCCTGACAGGTGCAAACGCTGGACTCTCGGGCTTAGGGAGTCTCATGAGCCTTTCAAAGGTTTCTCACCTCACTGATCCAAAATAAACTTCACTGCTTAGGAAAAATCAAAACAAGCGAAATGTTTTATGTAGCACAATCTGGTACAGAAGCAAAGAACAAGAAGAGAGAAGGAGAGAGAGAAAAAACCCCAACAAGTTATTTCTGTACTTTGGCCATTAATTGCAATTCTTTTATGACTCGTCTTTGGAGTTGTCCTTTTTGTGGATATCTCCAGTGCTGGGTGTAGCAATAGAACTGCTACTGTTTTAATACTAGCAATGTCGCTAAACTACCAATTCCCTCTGTAGTACATTATTTAACAATTTATGTAATGAGGATTGTGGACAGTAATGCCTTACTGTTGCCTTAAAGACAGCTGCAGGTTTTGGTTCTTGACCAGCTTTAGAGGTTTGTACTACTACACATCTTCATATAGTTAAAAAAATGTCAGGAAGAAATATACTGTGAAATGGAGAGATATATCATGCATATAGTTATATCAACTGAAGTGTAGCCTATCTGACTGGGAGGCAAATCACGCTGTGCACCTCTCTCATCTTCAGGTGCTAGGAAAAGCACTGCTTGAGAGGTTTTAGGTAACAGTGAACTAAAAAGGAAAGAAACCCCCAAACACAGCACATTTTCACTATTTACCTTTAAAGTACAGTCACTGATCACAACCTTCTGCCTAAAATAAGTGCCTTCAGCACAATCCTCAGCCTCAGCCATCAGGTTTCAGCCACAGTACCACACAGACGTGAATACGAGCTTGTAGTGTTGTGTTTACCAAGGTTTCTTTTCTTTCAGCTCAGGCACTGTAAAATAATAATGATAATTATTATGAATATAATTATTATAAATATAATGACAATATAAATAGTCTGCTCCTCTGGAAGGGCTTCTGAGATATTAGCTCAGCCTTGAGCACATATAAAATTAATTGTGAGACATATATAATTTTCTGTGCCACATATATACGTGCATACACACACACACATGTATATAAATTCTGTAGTCTATCACATATATATATATATGCATGACTGTTTCAGGTGGAAAAAAACAATGGGACCAACATGCAAGACAGAAATAGAGCATCTTCTTGTCTCAAGTAGAATAAATTATTGCTGAATGCTGAAGTAAATGTTCACTCTGAATTGGGGCCTGCACAGCTGGGATTCTTAGTGCTGTTTGATCTGCCCTTTCAAGCTCTGATGATCCCGATAAATTGCATTTAATGGACACAGGGCTGAGGTACAAAAATTGAGAGGGTTTGTTATAAAACAATAGAGACAATTTAGCTCACATGCACACCTGTTCTTTGTTCTTCATGAAAGACTTTGTCCTGACTGGGGGGAGAAACATTTTATGAAGCACTCCACTGGTATTATTTGCTTGAGCTTCAGAAGTGCGACTGCCATTTTTGGGTAGTTGGATTTACAGTCGATACAGACATGGATTAATTTTATGGGAGGTGTTTGTTCTCGGCTAGTCACATCAGAACAGGATGTTGCACACCTGCACACTCCATTGGTAGAAAGAAAACTACTCTGAATAATTATTAGCCAGAAATATCGGAATGAAATTGACTGATTTCACCCATGCAGTCTACTGAAGGCTTACATGATTGCAGTGACTGTACGGAAACACTCTCCTCATTTCTCTTGTCCTGCAAGATGGCACTCAAAAGTTATCTCAGCTGAAAAATGAGAATTTTGTATTGGTGCTCTTTTTGGTAGTTTCCTGTGATATTCATAGTAGGGGGAGGTGCAAAGTGAAAAATATATCCTTTCATTTCATTGAAGATTTTAGTAGATTTTAGTAGATTTTTGTTTCCAAATAAGTAGGTCAAATATTTCCTTTTATTTATTTATTCTTTTTTCCTGAAATGTTTTAATATAATTTCCATCCTCTTAAAATTAGACTTATATATCTATTAATCTGTTCTTTGCTAAACTTATCTGTGTGCCCAAGATTACTCATGGGACTCAGTTTCTGGGCCTGGTCTTTAAATTCTAGAAATAAAAGTGGTCCTTGACAAATCACTATGATCCTAAAATCAATATGGTGCTACATAAATCTGGAAAGAAAAAAAGCCTTTAGCTGCCAGAAAAAAACAGTCAGCATCTGATTCAACTATATTGAGGCCAAACATAGAAAGAAAATGTATTGTCTCCTCCTCTTTGCACATAGTCTAGAAAATAAATGTTAGTTAGAAAACAACCTGAAAACTTTACACATAAAATATATGTATATTTTTGCTGTATCCAAAAAGCAAGGAAAATATACAGTAGAAGTACAGACATCTTCATACTGATGTGCTGATTGTTTTCAATCCCAGCCTCAAATATGTACCTGAAAGGGGATCAATAATGTGAGGTTCACATGTATCCCTGTGCCACGTGTACTGCTTTCACTGTGAATGTGTGTGGAATTGTGGGAACCTGTCTGAAGGATGGTTCCTATCATAGCATGCTTGCTATTGCAGGTAATTAAGGAAAATATTGGACACCAGCTAATGAAGAAGGCTTTTTTTCTCAGATATTTTCCATGTGGTAACAATAATTTTGAGGAACCTGAGAAATGCTGTTAGTCTCTGTGGTTAGAAAACGTGTGCTGCTCTATGGTGACTAGTTTTGAGGCAGGCCAAAGCTGACAAACTGAGAAAATTGAGAAGAGGAAGCTAATTTAAAGAAGAGATACTGTTGTTCCCAGTCATATTCTTGCTTGAATTCCAAATGTTGGTAGATCATGGACTTAGTTTGGCCTATTAAATATCTAACTTTCAAATCTGGATTGAGATCCAAATCACTGCTGAATTTATGCTTCACTGAAGGAAAGAGATTAGATCCAGATCACTGATCACCAGAGTGTTTGTTGCACAGAAAGTCCAGGTGTGTTTATTTAATTCCTTAATTTATTAATCTTTACCTACTTCTTCCAAATAATTTACTCTTAAAGGTAGTCAGATACCACAATTCTGAGAACAGTAAGATGCTGTGGACTGAAGTTTTCTGAGCGATTGTCTGTAAGATAGCGGTTGCTCTGTAAATCCAACATGCCTACTTCATAGCTGGCCCCAGGCCGCTGCAAGCAATAGTGTTTTCTATTGAAAATTATTTGATAAATGTGCAGAATAGTCTGAGAGAAATATCAAGTGTTGTCAATGGGCCACTGAGCTGAAAGCTCTGCAAAAAATTAAATCTGATTTTTTTTTTTTTTTCCTGCCTGGTAAATCTCTTTGATTCCACCTGCCATTTCTGTTCTGATTGTCGTGTTTAGTGCCATAATATGAAAACAGCCCCAACAGGCTTCTGATGCTAAGAATGGTAGGTGACTTAACCAAGATCTATTTTTTGCCTTAAGTATCTTGTCTCTGTGTTTCCTATATTGAACACTCTAGGATGGAGTTTCCTCCAAATTAGAACAGCAAGTGTATGCAGCGGCTGCTGTGGGGCTGGCCTGAGACCTTGCTTGGAGTGCAGAGCAGCAGTGCTGCCATGGAAAGGGCTGGGAGTCAGGAGTGAAGTGCTGCAGCTGCAGAGACCTGTGCCACCTTTTATCTTTGCAGAGGTTCCCTGAGAGCTTCAGGTGATGGTGGATTACTGCACTACTCTGCTCTTACACTGTAAATAACCACTTATTAATGGAGTGGCTGCTTTAATACACTAGTTTATTGGCTAAATATAAAAGAATAACAGTTGGATAGTTTAATACAGAACAATGCTATAATAGTATAACAGTTGGATAAACAACAGCACTTTTATTGCAAACACATATAACTTTTTAGAAACAGTCTGTATCAGTAAAATTATGGTAGTTACGGGGAGATCATTATTAGCATTTTCTAATTATAAAGGATGCAGAAGTACTAATCTGGACAGAGACCAAGGTAGTCTATGATATTTTTAATAGAGAAGGAGGTATGGTCTGCTTGTTGGGGAACAGGATGGTCTAGGTGACATTCACATCTCTGCGCAGATTTACTCTCTGACCTTCCCCAGTCATTGAGGTGAAGATTTTCCAAACATAGGTGAAGTGCTTATGTCCATGTTTTACCATTTAATAAAAGTGGCTTGCTTTTCAGAGTGTCTGTATCTCCCCCACCTCCTAATTCCAGTGCAAATCATGATTACTTGCAACTGAGGTGAATTTGGCAGCTGGGACTGTAATTACCCTTCATCCTTCCCACTCAGTGCAACTGACATTAGTGGTGTTCTCTGGATTTACTGAGCAGAATTTCACTCTTGGCTGAGCTCTTCAGGCTAATATTTTCAAAGACATCTGTAGGGAGTTAATGTCCACACCTTACTGAAATTCAGTAGGATCTTGGTGGTTTATTCCCTTGGATTCCTTTGGGAAAAAAAAAGTCTAGATTGGCTGACTTTGGTCATTAAAATAGATAGTGGAATTTGTTTCCACCCTGCAAGATATCTTTATCAGGTCTTACTGAGAGCCCAGAGCTGAAATATTCAGAGTGGTTATGTTGTATTAATGATGATAGTATAACTATAATGTGATTTACTTCTAATCAAGAAAAGAAACAGTTTATTAGCCTAACTACAGAATCCTGTATTATTCTAATGAATTTCTACCCAGTGGAAGGAGGAAATTTTTTCCATTACTGTTTACATTTCTATTCCAAAAGAATGAAATTTCATATTTCTCTAGAACTGGGAGAACCCCTAGTCTACAAAGAGCTCATCAGTTTTTAGGACTGATTTAAGATGAAAGGATTGACAGGGGAGGGACTAAAATCCCTATCTCTGTGTTTTCATTCGCACAGACTGGTGTGGTGCGTGATCTGAGACATCTGATGATGACTCTGGTAAAGGTTGCTGCTGCTCAGTCAAAGTCATGGGGAGGGATGGCGGCTATCTGCTAGCTGTCTATGGGTAGTTTCCTTCTCATTCTTCACCTGACAACTTTTTTGCCATCCCAGAGGGATCTCTAATTCAAGGGTTGAATTTGATGGCCATTAGAGATCAGCTAAGTCTGACTGTCCTGCATTTATGGCTGTGTGGAAGCATACATAGAAGTTGCTGTCACAGAGCAGTTCATGTGGGGTAACTTGTCAGCCAACTGCCTGTTTATGTGCTCATGCACCATGGTAATGTGAGGTGATTCAAGGTACCTAACTTTCAAGGAGACAAGGCAACCCTTGTATTTGAGATCTCTAAAAGAAGAAAAGGTTTCTTTGCAGTGCTTTAAATATGATGAGTTTTTTAAAGTGTGAATAGCATTCTTTAATATCTATATTTGGTTTAGCAACTACAATAAATCTGACTCTGGAACATAAGCCTAGAGAGCGTCTGTTTCTTTTTGTTGGAAGGACTAACCATGATAGTTCTGTTTCTTTCATAGGATATTTTTCAGCTTTCTTTGCAAAACTTTTCGTTTCCTATGAAGGGTTTTGTCTGTGTTTGCATCTATCGCTGGAGCTTGTACAAACTTGGAAGTACTTTTGCAATATGCCAGCAGTCATTTTCCTTTCAGTTCTGTCCATTTCTAGAAGAAAGAAAGAAAGTTGGCATGCTGTGGGGCTTGAATACAGTATGTTTCCTCTTGTCATACTGTTCCAACAGCCAGACAAAGATCACAGATTTTTTTTCCCCTCAGATGGCCATAAAACATTTTACATTAAAAGTTTTCAGGTAACTATCTGTCACTAAACCAACACACAAGCAGTATGATTTATCACAGTGAACAGAGCTGGCTCAAAAATATTCATGAGTCGGTGAACATTTAGAGCTCAATCTAAAAATGTTGCATGCGAGAAAAAAAGGAGAGCATTTAATAGAAGCTTCAGGCTTTAATCTCTCTCGGCTTTACAGACATGCTAGCATATGGATTCACATGTGTCTGCCATGTGGTAGAGTTTGTACTTCTCAGAATCCAAAGCAAATAACATTTTAAGCTTTCTTTTTTAGGGGAAGAAAGGGACAAAACACTCACATACTAATAGCGCATACAACTGAAGGGGGAAAAGCTCGAGTTCAGCCTATTTGATTCATGTAAATGGAGAGTGATATCAAAAGCTCCAATCTGGGATATTTAAATGGACTCCCATGTACTGGTGAGGCCAGATAACACTTGCATATGAAGCCTCCGGGGCAGGAGATTTGGAAAGGAAAGGTGAGAGTTGAAAGGCAGTGGGCTGCTCTACCGACAAGGAGAAGGCAGGTGCCTGGAAGGGCCCATCACTCCGAAGGGGAGCTGGGCATGGGAAGGCATGCTGCACCAGCTGGAGAGGACTGCCGCAGCCCTGTGCAGAGTCATCCCAAGCATCCTCTCTGAGACCAAGCAGGGCTGAGCTCCATTAACTAAGGGCAGAGCGTAATTGGCAAATCCCAGTCTGATACATATATAAATAGAGCAGTCAGAGCAGGTGGACTCTTGCTTTCAGGCGGGATGGGCCTGATGTGTCTGTCTGTAGCACTGGTTGTCCTTCATTAAGAACTTATCTAGATCTATTTTTTTTTTTGCAATGCTTTATTATTTAAATGTTACTTGTGTATATCAGAAGAAGAAAACAAAAAATCATATACACTTCAGTGTGTTCTTACAACACATCAGACATAGAAAATGCACCTCATTTGATTACTGTCCACTATTCAAAAAATCCCAGACAGTATATTTGTTCCAAAACAAATTACCCTTGGGGATTTTTTTAGATTATAATATCCAGGGTGTTCCTATATATATAGCAGAAGGGTTATTAAAAATAAATCAGATTCTTAATAATGGAATCATTCCCTTGAGTACAGGAGCTGAGTGGCATTTGCCAGTTGAAGGACAAAACTTTCTGTTGAAGCAAAGATTCAGAAACTTCTAAACAAACACAATGAGACCCTTTACTCATCCTCCCTCACTGGAGGCAAATGCTAGTTAGCTGCTGGGAGGTAGATGGGAGGTGTATTTAAACCCACAATAACTGTGAGTGCGATGGTTTGATAGGTGACAACCCCACCAGACCACTCCAATTGCATGACAGCTGCCTGAAGTCAGCCGCACGCTTGTAGGTATAGATAGATAGATGCATTCTCCCGGCGGGACCCTGCAGACAGCCGCATTCTTCCAAGTCTTGTGCTATAGTCAGCTCACTTTCAGCAGCTTATATTGTAATCAACTACATTCTTATATTAATATGTTATAGCCCTTCCTCCTCAGGGCTGTACGTTGCCCTGCCAAAGTCACTTGCTGTAGTCAATCAGACAGACATGGCCTGATAGGTGTGTGGAGGAGACAGGCGTTTTTACTGGGAGAGGAGCACATATGCTATGGACTGCTGTAGTGTTGTAACCCCATGTTATTACCAGACCTCCGTCCTTTAAATTATAATAAGGAGTCAGATGGCATAACCATATGCTAGCTTCTATACGTTTTCACTGAAGTCACTTTACTATCAAGGACTATGCTGCCAGTTCCCAGGGGACTCTTCTCCATCTGATAAGCTGGAGTGTCACTCTTGATTTGTTGTTTGTCCCTAGGGTATAGTTCCCTTATTCACTCATATTGGTGACTCTGTCGATGTTGCCTAATGAGCAGCTGAGACCTCTTAAAGTTTCTCAGGACCTTTACATTAACTTTCTTCCCCTCTATCCTGCACCCCGTTCCCCAAATCTTATTTTAATTATAGGAACTGTCACTGAAAGAAAGAAAAAAAGGATAATTGTCTTTTCTAGGTATAACCAAGTAAAAGGCCAGAATGGGGAAGAGCTACAAAATTCTCTGGTCTCCAGATTTTAATGAGCCTATTAGCATGTGGAAATGCCTACCTCTCAGTCTGCAGAGTACTGACAGGCAGGTATCATTCACCAAGTTGTCTTGCTTTATATGGCAAGGCATTGCCTATAAAAAGCTAAGAGTTTTGGAATAAAGCAGTTCCTTTTTTTCCCTCATGTGTTTATAAATTAGTGGTACATTGTCTTTCAGACTGGAAGAGCTTTATACAGGCTTATATCTTCCTGCATAACACCTCACCTGCTCTAGAAGAACACACAAAAGAAAAACGTCTACCAGGGACAGCAATTATAATCTCAAGATACATCAGATATTGTCTGGGATGCTGCTGCCTTTACACTGCTCTGATATAAGGGCAATAGGAATATGAGAAAATTGCTGGAAACCACATTGGTTCATTTGTCTGTTTCTAATTGACCTCCCACCGATACAGTCGGCTATTACTGTTTTGTCAACCATCACTATTTTCATTCATGTTGCACTTAGGTCATCACATACTTCCTTTGAGATGTCAATAGTAGTAAGTTGCAGGACCTCAGCTGTTCCCTTCTGGAGACAATGCTGTGAACACCAACAAACTCATTTTGTTTACCTTTTTTTAAAGACAAGAACCTAGTGTATATTTTGTTACTTGTTTAGCACCAGATATATTTTTCATACCATATAAATTATCATGTATATCAATTACCATATATAATGTCATTAGTAACATAATTACCATACATAACAATTACTGCAACTAAAAAGTGATGGTTCTTTGAATCAGTAATACACCTTTGGACCATCATTTGGTGTCACCTCTGAGTGATTCAAGCTGTCACCTTTAGGACACTATGCCAGAGAAGCTGTCCTGTCTATATGGTAACAAGAGAAGGCCATCATCAAGTGCAATCATTAAAGACTCCAAAGGCATGTCTTATAGGAGTAGAGATGAAGTGCCTGCATACTGTTCAAATTCTTGTGCAAGTAATTGTATTCTGCTTCCCCAAACTCTTTCTGTAGCTTTGATAACAACTTTTATTGTATGAACTTTCTGAAGCTGTTGGTTAAGAACTGTTAAACAGTAGATGCACGTAAATCAAGCAGAGCTTTATGTAGTACATCACTTTTCAGACAACCTGGAGGTCCACTGGAGTTGAAAGGTGCTATCTAATTGTAAACTCCCTGTCAAAACCAAAGTAATTTAGTCCAAGTGTCCCCTTATCTACACAGTGTAGCTTCATTGAATTTACTGTAGCTGCATGTTGTGCAAATTGGAGTAGAATTTAGTTCATTAATTCTAATTATGTTCTGGCTGGACAAACAGATGATGCGCCCAGACAGAATTGTCATTGCATATAAAAGAAGTGCTTTACATATTTTCAAAGTATCATTAAGACACTTATTTGGGCTGCAGTCTAGGAGCATCTCAGAACACAACCCCAATGACATTGCAGCTGTTGTGCTTGGGCATTAAAAAGGCAGTCTTTCCTTTCATTGTAATCATTTAAAATTACCAGTCATGTGCAGACTCTAAGAGCCTGACCCTCAGCCCATGTGAGAGATATGGGAGTCAGGGCATGTGTTTCCATTGAAGTGTGCATGCTTTGAATCGCTCTGTGGATCCTGGCCACTGACACCAGGTAGTGAACTGTTTATTGAAATAATACAAAACAGTTAATATCGGAGGACTGTGTTTATGACAGCAAGCACAGCATAGGTGGGAAAAGGGGATTTTTGAGCACTTCTGTTAGTGTAATGTTGGAATTCCTTCTCTCAAGTGAAATGAAGCAGCTCGTTGGTGCTGTTAGCAGTAGGACAACCACCCCCACAGTCTTCTACTCTACAACAGCCCTTTCAATCTGCAGGAATAACATGATGGTTAATCTGTGATTCATTACAATGTGTGAGTGTGCTTGTGTTGGAGGGGTAACATCTTTCTTCCTGCAAAAACAGCAATGCTGTATGAGTGTAATCTTATCTCACGTTATGCTCCAAGCAGCATTCCCTTTCACCACGTGCTGTATCTGTTGTTAAGCGTTGGATCCTTCCACAACTTTGCCAGCCCTATTTTTGTCTTAGAGGGGGGTCCCGTTCTGATATTGCTCCAAATCAGTGTTGCACAACTGTTGAACATGGCCGAGAGCTGTGCTTTTCCTGGCAGTATAGCCCTGGTTGCCATAAAGCCCCAGGAAAGGCACTTCACACTCTATCTTCATGTGTGGGCTTCTGCTTAAAGGATGTAGCACAGTGCACAGAGATAGCTAAATCATCAAAGTGTTGCTTGGGTTTTATTTTAGCTCACAATGATTTCACTAGATTTTGTCACATGGACCTATGTAATTAATTATATTATTTATAATTTATATCCTTATAAAATATAAATATATCTTATATAAATATATACATATATTAGTATTTTATGTGGAAAAGCATAGTAGAGGAAGGCAATTCGCACAATCAGGATGTTAGTCCATGCAGCACCTCACATCAGATGGCATAACTGTAACAACAGCTTGGTTATAATAGACAGTAAATCCTCAGGTTTATGCAGTAGGAGCAGTTACTGTCTCATGTACCACATTGCCACCTGTCACAGGATCACAGGAAAGTTCAGTTTTGAAATTACCTTAGGAAGTCATTTAGTCCAACCTCTGCTTTGCAATTTTCTTTGCCACTTACTACATAGAAAGCACATTCACAACAGCTGAGTAGGTCTGAAGTAGTTTCAGCATCTGTTTGCAGTGGTGAGGTTTTGTCTCCCACAGCGATGCTTGGCAATAGGTTAGCGGGCAGTCGGTTAGTTCTCCTGCAGGAATTAGTGGTCTTTAAAAGAACCACAGCACACACACATCTCTGCAAATGGCTGAACATCCAGAGAACAGTCTGGATATAAACATATGCACAGAAGCCTACCAGTAATATGGAAAAGGAGTCTGGAATTATTCTAGGACAAGTTCTTCACAAAGATCAGTGATATTTTAGGAAGTGAACGACAATGCCTACAAAATCATTCCCTTTACTAACCTGCTTTCATGCAGCTGGATTTTCTTCCAAGATACACATCTGTCTGAATGAATTATTTCAGTTCCGTCTCAAATATTTGCTGTGTTCAATAAGGGTGAGAAAGTACCTTTAACTGTGGGAACAGAAATGTAAGCATTATGAAGAAAAAATTGTAGTGAATGTTATTGTAAGAAAAACTGATCTTTCAATTTTTTCGTTTGTCATAGATATAAGGTTTATTAAGCATCACAGAAAAATGCTTTAAATCCACAGATATTTTATATTGCAGTATGAACACAATGCTGTGATCATTGGTTCAAAGAATTTCCATTCATGTCCACTACATGCACAGAATTTTTTTTCTTTCTTCTTCATCAGTTTTCAATTGAGGTAACACCTGTAGGACCCTCTTAGATCACCCAAGAGCACTGGAAAACAGGTCAATCCTGGGCATAGAGGTCTACAACAAGGCCGGTTTAGTTATTTTCCTGCCACAGCTGGTGAGGGAACTAGGGACTAGGGAAGGGGCCTCACTGGACCTGTTGTTTGCAAAAGGAGAAGGACTTGTGGGTGATGTGTAGGTTGGATGCCATCTTGGGCACAGTTTTCAATTCTCAGAAAAGTAAGGAGAAGGGTCAGCAGAACTGCTATCTTGGACTCCTGAAGAGCAGACTTCAGCCTATTTAGGAGCCTGATTGACAGAGTCCCTTGAGAGGCAGTCCTGAAGGGCAAAGGAGTACAGTAAGGCTGGATATTCTTCAAGAAGGAAATCTTAAAGGCACAGGAGCAGGCTGTCCCTGTGTGCCAAAAGACAAGCTGTTAGGGAAGAATACCAGCCTGGCTGAACAGAGAGTTTTGACCGAAACTCAGGAAAAAAAAAAAGAGTTTATGATATTTGGAATAAGGGGCAGGCAACTCAGGAGGACTACAAGGATGTTGTGACGTTATTCAGGGAGAAAATTAGAAGGGCCAAAGTCTAACTAGAACTTAATCTGGCTACTGCTGTAAAAGACAACTAAAAATGTTTCTGTAAGTACATTAACAACAAAAGGAGGGCTAAGGACAATCTGCATCTTTTACTGGATGTGGGGGGAAACATAGTGACAAAGGATGAGGAAAAAGCTGAGGTACTTAATGTCTTCTTTGCCTCAGTCTTTAATGGTAAGACCAGTTATTCTCTGGGTACACAGTCCCCTGAGCTGGAAGACAGGGAAGAGCAGCAGAATGAAGCCTCCATAATCCAGGAAGAAATGGTTGGTGACTTGCTACACCAATTAGACATACATAAGTCTATGGGGATGGATGAGATCCACCCAAGGGTACTGAGGGAGCCGGTGGAAGTGTTCACCAAACCACTTTCAATCATTTATCAGCAGGCCTGGCTAACTGGGGAGGTCCCAGTTGACAGAAGGTTTACAAATGTGACACCCATCTACAAGAAGGGCTGGAAGGAGGATATGGGGAACTACAGGCCTGCCAACCTCAGTGCCGGGGAAGGTTATGAAACAGACCGCCTTGAGTACCATCATATGGCACGTACTGGACAACTGGGTGATCGGGCCCAGTCAGTACAGGTTTATGAAAGGCAGGTGCTGGTTCACTAACCTGAATCTCCTTCTATGAAAAGGTGACCTGCTTAATGGATCAGTGAAAGGCTGTGCATGTTGTTTACTTGGACTTCAGTAAAGCATTTGACACCGTTTCTCACAGCGTTCTCCTGGAGAAACTGGCTGCTCATGGCTTGGACAGGCATACTCTTCACTGGGTAAAAAACTGGCTGGATGGCCAGGCTCAAAGAGTTGTGGTGAATGGAGTTAAATCCAGTTGGCATCCAGACACAAGTGGTGTTCCCCAGGGACCAGTACTGGGGACAGTTCTGTTTAATATCTTTATCAACAGTCTGGATGAGGGGATCGAATGCACCCTCAGTAAGTTTGCAGACAACACCAAATTGGGTGGGAATGTTGATCTGTTTGAGGGTAGGAAGGTTCTATGGAGGGATCTGGACAGGCTGGATCGATGGGCAGAGGTCAATTGTATGAGGTTCAACAGGGCTGAGTGATGGGCCCTGAACTTGGGTCATGACAAGACCATGCAATGCCACAGGTGTGTGGAAGAGTGACTGGAAAGCTGCCTGTCAGAAAAGGACCTGGGGGTATTGGTCAACAGCCAGATGAGTGTGCCCAGGTGGTCAAGAAGGCCAATAGCCTCCTGGCTTCTGTCAGAAACAGTGTGGCCAGCAGGACTAGGGAAGTGATTATCGCCCTGCACTCGGCACAGATGAAGCCACACCTCAAATACTGTGTTCAGTTTTGGGCCCCGCATGGCAAGAAAGGTGCTGGAGCATGTCCAGAGAAGGGCAACAAAGCTGATGAAAGGTCTAGAGCACAAGTTTTATAAGGAGCGGCTGAGGGAACTGGCGTTTAACCTGGATAAAAGAAGGCTGAGGGGAGACCTTATCGCTCTCTACAAGGACGTTGTAGCAAGGTGGGTGTCAGTCTCTTTTCCCAATTACCAAGTGATAGGATGAGAGGAAATGGCCTCAAGTTGTGCCAGGGTAGGTTTAGATTGGATATTAGGAAAAATGTCTTCTCTGAAAGGGTTATCAAGCACTGGAACAGACTGCTCAGAGAAGTGGTTGAGTCACCATCTCCAGAGGTATTTAAAAGACATGTAGATGTGGTGCTTGGGGACATGGTTTAGTGGGACTTGGCAGTGTTAGGTTTACAGTTGGACTCGATGATCTCAAAGGCACTTTCCAACCTAAATGTTTCTATGGTTCTATGAATTCTGTATTTTTGACTTCTACTGGCAGAGTGATCCAGTGAAAAGGTGACTAATTGAGGGATCTAACCTCACCTCTGCTGAGGAGCTTATGTATGGACTTTGCTTCTTTGATGCTCAGTTTTCTCTCTTTCAGATAGACTGCATGCAAATCTGCAGATAAATGTTATCCAAGAGTAAAATCTTATCTTGATCATTAAAAATCCTTGCAACATTAAGTAAGAAACGATGCAAGCTTTTAATTATGAGTGGAAACACTTAAAATTTAGTATGTTTGAATCTGATAGCATTCAGCTTGAATCAGATCTTCAGTACTGAGGATACAGGATATAGGGCTTAACTGCTAGAGAAGAATATGTTTCTCAGAGAGTGACCAGCATGGGCATACACAACATATCTAATGGTAATGGTTTCTGAGCTCTGTTATGCCTCACCTTTAAAAGTAATAATTTGTTCCAGACAAACAACCACTCTTTCTCTCTTTGTTTTTCTTCCTACAGATAATAGTATCATGTTCTGCACACAGTTGGAAACTGAAGGGTACTGAGGAGAGGTATTGTTTTATAGCCACACTGTACTTGAAGGAATTGCCCTTGTTTCAGTTTCAAGGATTCTACTGTTCTGTACAAATTTCATCTCTCACTGTATCATTTAAAGTGATCTTAATTAAATAAATATGAGCCTGAGATAATCAATAGAGGTTTTTATATCAAAGGAAAGAATCCTATAGCAACGTATTTATTAAATGAATAACGCTTTCGTTTTTAGACTTTTGTCCTTTTAGACTTTTGTCACTGGAAAATGTCATTGGAAGCAAGCTGAAATATATAGAATCATAGACTCATAGAATATCTTGAGTTGGAAGGGACCCATAAGGATCATTGAGTCCAACTCCCTGAAGCAAAGATCTGTATAATTAATTCTCTGGGCTGCATGCAGGTATGATGGCGTTGGTGCCACATGTCTATGCGATGAGGAGGTTGAACTGCACTAACTGTTGTTAATGGCAAAAAAAGTTGCTAGACACAGGGTCTCTCCCTCTGGGAAATCTTCCCATGGTTCTCCTCCGCTACAACAAAGGTAACCACTGCTGCTTCCAGGGAGCTACTTAACATTTGGCTGCATAGGCATGGTACTGGTCTTTCTGGAGACAACAAAAAGCTTTCTTCTGTAACTAAAAATGATTTCCATGTGCAAGTAATATCTGATCAAGGACATATGTCTGCAGAGGCCTGTTGTTTTTTGTCTGGTATGCCTGCTTACTGATTTAAAGTCAAATTCTGCAACCTTATATCAACACAAGCCCATTGTCTCCAGAGATTGAGAACAGAGTTTGGCTCTGGCACCAGAGAGGTCTACCACAAACCATGTAATTCCAGTGTATGTATGATGTGCGACTTGTAACCTTGTTCTCTGCAGAGTAAGTGGTTTGTACATCTCTTATGGAAGCACGGTAAAGAATTCCAGCACTGCAGCTGAAATTCATTCTATTTTAAATTGCCTCCTGCATTTACAAACAACTGAATTTCCCTTGCCCACTTCTGTATAAACAATGATTGTGGTATAAATAACCTTGAATACTTTGTAGACTGAATCTGTGGTGGGATGAGTGAAAGGTCAGAATGAGGCTGCAAGAAAGCACTATCCAAATAGGATAAAGAACATCTAACACAAAAGCTGTATGGTTTAAAAAAAAAAAAAAAAAAAAAAATCCCATTCTGCATTGGTATAAACTATTACTCCTTAAAGAAGAGAGTGATATGTGAATTCCAAACCTGGGCTATAGATTGAGAGGCTTCCCAGTTAGGAACTATTTTTTGAAATGTCAGTCTGTGATGCTTTTTTTCAATCAAAGTGGTTTTAAAGAGTTTGAAACACAAATTCTAAGTAGCATTTTCTCATGTATTCTAAATGTGTGCTGTTTATTAGGAATGGCATCAGATTTTGGCAATTCAATCATTTTGTGTGTGGAGCTTGAAAGATTAGCAACACTCTCTCTTCAGTGCAATCACTGGGGTGTAGGGATTTCCTAAAATTGCTAGTAGAATATCATCCTGGAAGTAATTTATCTTTTTTCTAAAGGGGCAGGGACACAAGAGAAGGGAAAAAGGTATAAGATTTGTGCAACATCCACACACAGTG
Organism: Tyto alba; assembly: GCF_018691265.1. Taxonomy (NCBI): domain Eukaryota; kingdom Metazoa; phylum Chordata; class Aves; order Strigiformes; family Tytonidae; genus Tyto; species Tyto alba. The sequence goes on along the minus strand of NW_024881316.1, from coordinate 33,330,459 downwards.
CAGAAATTTTTTGGCACTTCAGTTCCACTGCCAGTTTCATATTTTCTTAAGGCAAAATTATCGTTGTATTTGAAAAAAAACCAGCTGATTTGTAATAATAATAACTGTAATATTACCAACTGTGCTTTTAAAGTAAAATTTAAAATTATCTCTTATGTTTTTTTCCTTCAGTTGAGGTAATAGTAAAGAAAGAGGGAGGATATTATTTTTACATTACAGTTAATTTAAAGCTGAGAAGCCTCATTAGGAGAAGTTTAGTTCTGTCTGCAGTAGAAAGTGCTATACGTGCTGTGCACAAAAGTGTGAGACACAGCTTATTATACAAAGACAAGACTCAGAAGCAAATCAGAAATGGATATGAAAACTGGCTTTACTGTGTCCTTTGTAATGCCTGCCGTTTAATTATAGACCTTTTCTTCAAAAATAGGACACAAACTGAATAATATCTGCAAAACATGTCAACAATTTCATGAAGTTTTGTGTGTTTTATGCATGCATTTTGTGGAATCTAGAAGAATCAGACTAATACTACCTCTCCTTATAGCTTAGCTTAAATCTTGGCTGGGGAATGCCTTGAATCACCTTTTATTTCTCCGTGTAACCTACTTACCCATTCCTTTCCCCCTTGCACTGTTAGGGTGCATTGTAGCCTTGCCTGCATTTGAAAAAATTAAGCTCTTTGAGCTAAAGAGGCTTCAGCACTTCTCAGGTGCTCCACTTTTCGTGTAACCAGACTGGGGATGCCTCCTGTGGCATGTGCAGCTCAGGAGCAGAGGCCAGGGGAACAGCTGTCCCCTCATGAATCATTCATAGGGGTGAGCTGTGATGATGAATGATCAGCTGCAAACAATGCATAACATTAAGAGAAAATAAACGCATTTCACTCTAATTTCATTTTTTTCCCCCAGAGGTGGGTCAGAGCCCCAGGTGTCTCCATAGCAGGATAACTTCAGCAATGAAGAAACCTTGAAGTCCTGGCCACTGCTTTGCGATGACCCCACAGGTCTTCTTAAGATCTTTCCCAACAGGAGGAGGTGAAACATCATTGATGATAGGGTAAGACATTAGGTGAGGTTTAGGAAACAGAAACATTATTCATGCTTTTAACTTTTGCTGTATTCCCAGATTTTGGAAAATTCATGAAAAATTAAATGGGTGACTATTTTCTGGCTGACTGGGGAATGCCAAGTCACATGTTGTTGTTTCTGCTCTTTGACTGGCTGCCTTCTATAGCTAATCAACACAATGTCATTTGGAAATTCACATCTGGGAACTCTTTGAGCTAAATATGCACTTTTCATAAGCTCTGGCAAATGTAAAGCTCTAAATGCTTGAATATTCAAGGAAAATAAACACACATGCTAAGAACGTGACAAAATGGAAATCTGTGTCATGTTTGAAAGAACACTCTAGGATATCCTCTGCTCTCTGCTCCCCGCTCTTCACTCGGCTGTGCTCAGTACCAGGAGTAGATGGCAGAAACGTGTATCCCTTACGTAAGATGCCCCTCAACTTTTGGCATCAGTTCAGAATGTAGTGAACTGGATCATGCCAGTTTAAATATATCTGGTCATTTTCCAGTACACTGCTCAGCTGTCTACCTTTCAGAGCCCTAGCTGGCATCTCAGTAAGCTCAATCTGCATTTCTGTGTTTGCTAATGCTACTGGGTTCTCTAGTAAGAAACTGGATATTATTGCATTGAGAGCGCAGGACTGGGAACTGCAAGATCCAGAGTAATTTTTGGTGGCTACTATGATTTTCTGCAGACTTCTGGAGACATTTTTCTGGCTTTTAGTGTTTAGTGTAGATTCACGGATCCCAGTCACATGAAGCATACCGTTAATTTTGAGCATGTAAGTAGTCACATGGCATTTAGAGCAGTGGGGCTTTGATCTCTTTAGAGTTCAGCTTGCTGCATGTATTTCACAGTATCTTAGGATACTGAAGCACAACAGAGTTTGGAGACTATCAGGAGTCATGCCATCATGAGTCAAAATTACATGCCTCAAATTTCTAAAACAAATCTGCAGACTTTGATATTGTTTGCTATTATTTGCACCAGAAACAAAAGGGTCCTTCTGAGTGAAAGAAACATTCTCAGGATCTGCTGCTGACTACATCAGACTAATATGTTTCTCTGCCCAGTGGACTCCATGAAAGCGTCATGACTCTGCTTATATCCATTTCTTCTCCTATTACTATATTATAGTGCAACTGTATGGAGATATGCACAAAGGCTGTGACAGGAGTGGTGTTCAGTGATGCAACTTAGTTATAGACAGGCATAAAGGTCACTGCCTGCAAAATTTCTCTATCCTGCGGAGAATAGCTCAAATTCCAACTTGCTCTGAGCAACTCCGATTTTGATCTTCCACTGTCCTTGAAAGAGTAATAAATAAAGTTCTTCAATAAAACCCATAAAGTACAAGAACAAACGTGCTATCGGTGGAAATGGTTAAGGCCAAATTCCTTGCTATGGCTGAACTGAAGTGCCTGTCATGCCTTGACTCTGTGGCAGAACACATCCTGAAATTAAGCTGAATAACTTAATTTCTAGCTATGGATTATATGGATCCTCCTTGTATACTCCAAAAAGACCAAAGCAGAAGGGAGGGAGAAAAGATGAAAAAGAGCAGTGCCAGTTATTTGGGGAAGTAATTGTTTGTCCCCATTTAGGAAGAAAGGGACACCATTTGGCAGCATGGGGTGCCACGGTGTTGGTTCCAGCTAACGATCATTGTGTGAATTGAGCTGTAAGGAGAGCTGCCCATTGACCAGCATTGATTGCTGTCGTAGACAGGTGCTAATGTTCAGAGGGCAGATCACAGCTGCTTGCACAGGGTTCCCATTATCCTTTGCTGGGTATTGATTCTCCCTGTGGGATGTTTCCTTCCTAGCTGTGTTAATTTTCAGAACACATATTTGCATTGGTCTGTGCTGAGAGGGATAGGCAGAGGTGCCTTGGATACGTTTAATGGCCTTACCCCCTTCCCTTTCACACACCTCTCCCTCCAATCCCTCGAGTCTTTAGAGACCATGCCTGTTGGGATCCAAGTTTCCTCTAATTATGGTGCACATTAAAGGACAGACTCTATGAAGAATATCATTACTACTCTTGTAATTGCTTCAGGTGCACTCAAAAATTAATCAGAAAGTACACAATGGGGTTTTTGTGTTGGTGTGGGTTTTATTTTGAATCCTTTCTAAGCCTGAAGACTTGCTGCCTATGTGTAGAGCTCACATAAGTGTAACATGGAAGGCATGGGAAAACAGTTCATGAGGTTGCCAGGGCAGGGACTGCTGTGTCCCTTCAGTACTGTTTTGGTGCTGCACACAATTGATTAACTGATGGACCTCAGATGCCATCAGACCTGAGTGGTAGTATAATACATTAATTTTGCATTGATATAAATATATTTCAGGCTTGAGTGGCTATATGGATTTGTCTATTGGTAGGTGTCTGCACAGTGCCTAGAGCTGTGTTGGGATCTTACAGGGTCTTGGTACTACATAAAGCTACTTATAAAAGTGGTGTCTTAGCTCTCTAATAAGTCAAAGAAGCCTAAAACAGAAGTTTTGCAGAGAAGAGAGTAATAACAGATAACAGCAAAAATATTCAGCAACTGAGGCTTTTTCTTGTTTTGGCAAGTATAATCACCTCAGTGCAAATGCTGCCTCCACATATGAAGAAATATTATTAATTTTGTCTCTGTAACATGGAAATGGAACAACTAATTTAGGTTCTCTGAACAAGGTATACCCATGCACTGATAAATGGAACCCGATTTCCAATCCTTCCTTGAGGCATCTTTGTTTATGCGGTCTGCAGAGAAAGAAGAGGGTACATCTGAACCTAGGGTAACTCCACAGGTAGCCCTGTGGTGTTTCTGTAATCAATAACAACCAAAAGATGTATGTAATTCTCAACTCCCCTGTTTAAATAACCAGGTAGTCATTTGTAGCTAAATATCCTTCAGCACAGGACCAACACTTGGATTAAATCCTCTGGAACCATACCCCAAAATTTGTGATTTCCTTGTGGAGTCAGCAAACATAGCATTATTACAAAAATAGCTCTTCAAGCTTCAGGGTATCAAAGTTGTTACTTCACCCTGGAAGTACGAAACCCCAAAGATCATATTCTAACACTAGAGATTTTCTTGTTTTTCTAGAACATGTTTCCTATACTGTATGTGCATGGCTTTGGAATGGTGAAGTCTACAGACATGAATGTTGGAGCGTTCTTTTTAACCCTGGTATGTTCACAGTGCATCCTTCAAAAATGAAGCATGGGTGGGTGGATTAAAAAAGGATGTGAAAATACACAAACCAATGTATATTTGGAAAAAACAGGTAGGGCATTTCAGCAGCATCTGAACAGCAGGCAGAGGATGTGTTCCTCTTTTCATTTTCCTACTGATGAAGTTGCTTTACCTTTTATGCACAAGGGTTTCTGCTCATCTTGACTTTCCCAGGACTGCAATCGCTTCTGTGGCTGCTGGAATGAGTAGCTTGTGCTGCAGTGCATGCAGGATTGAAAGAGACGGTTTAATCCTCAATTGCAGCACATCAGCTCATTTAAGCAGGCGTAGTGATGTAAGTGTGGACAAGGGTACGAGTCATCTCATTAACTGATAACTGCTGTATGCTGTTGGAGAGTGCAGACTTAAGCTACTCCTGAAATGAAAAAAGCCAACTGTTTAAGATCAGCTGGGACATCAAATTTAAAAAGTAAAAGAAAAAAAAAAATCCCAGCCCAACAGAGAGCCTGAGTCTGCTCTTGCTTAAGCTTGGATAACTCAAAAGAAATGAAACAGAAATTAGCACAGTGAAGCCAGTATAAAAGCAGTAAAAACAAGATCAGAATCTGTGCCCAAGAGAGACAGCATATGTGAATTTTGTAGGAAGAAAGGGAGTGGGAAGAGAAATGTTGATAGGGAATGGATAAAGACCAGGAATATTTAATAAATGCTTATTGAAATGTTCTTCCACCTTCCTGGGATCAGGAATGTGAAAAATTTTCCAATTATTTGTCATATTTTGAGCAGTTGTTTCCCAGTCTGTTCAAAAGGAACATCCCAGTTTTTCCTAGGAAAAGATCCCAGTTTGCTTTGTTGGCCTGATTCTTCTCTACACTGGAAGGGTACAGATACAGTGCTGCTGATTTGGGACCTACAGCACTGTGTTGATGTAAAGGAAACAAAAGGGGAGAAACCTAGGTCCTGTGGCTGGAAGGGAAACTCAGGAGTTAAAAAAGAATTATTGGGGGGGGAGGGGATTAGAAGTGCAAAAAAAAAATTAAAGAGTTGAGACTTAAAAGAGGCAGGTGAAGCTGAGAGACAGAGCTTTGTTGAAGGGGATGGTGAGATAGTGTGCTGTGTAAGACAGGAGTTAGCTGAAAGAGAAGAAAATAATTAAATTCAAATAGAAGGCTAATTAAAAAATAAGAGGGAGAAAAGAATATATTAAAAATGAAAAAAGGAAATAGAAGGGAATATGAAATAAGAAAATGTAAGTACTGAGAGGTAAGAGATGAAGAAAAATATCTTTATCTAAAGCAATTGTACAAAATAAAAAGCAGCAGCAATTTTATAAAAGTCTTTACCTTTGGATTGACAGCCACCCTAAAAGATCTCCAAGAAAAGCAATTCAATTCAAATTTGACTCTAGTTAATTAAGACACCAAAGTAGATTACTGATTTGGGCAACAATTCAGTGCAGTTGTAGTGGAGTTGTCAATCAGTACAACTGCAATCCAAATTAGATACCAAAAAAGAAAAAAAAAAAAAAGCTTGATCTTGCTTCTGCTGAAATTACTAACAAAACTCTAATTGACTTCAATAGGACAGGAAGAAAACATCCTAAAGAAAAGCCCATTATTGGGAAAGAGGGCAAAAGACAGAGGTTAAAGTCAAAGAGATTATTTAGGCTGCAAGCTATGATGTGAAGATGGAAAATGAGAGCTTCCTTCATACCAGGCCCTTGCTGGTTCCCGGTCTCTTCTGCCATTGCTGACTGTAGGTCAAGTGGAAAGCTGAGGATGGGGTTGTATTTTCATAGAATTATAAAATACCTTGAGTTGGAAGGGACCCACAGAATCATTGAGTCCAACTCTTGACTCCATACAGGGCAACCTAAAAGTTAAATCAGGCATCTGAGAGAGTTGTCCAAATGCTGCTCAAACATCCAACAGGCTTGGGGCCATAAGCAGTTCCCTGGGGAGCTTGTTCCAGTGCTTGACCACCCTCTTAGGGAAGAACTTTTACCTGCTATCCAATCTGAACCTCCCCTGATGTAGCTTTAAGCCATTCCCTTGTGTCCTATCACTGGACACCAGGCAGAAGAGATCAGCACCTCCCTCTCTGCTCCCCCTCTTGTGGAGGTTGTAAACAGCCTTCAGGTCACCCCTCAGTCTCCACTAAGATGAACAAACCTAGTATCCTCAGTCACTCCTCCAAAGTCATGCCCTATTGTCCTTTCACCATTTTTGTTGCCCTCCTTTGGGCACATTCTAAAATTTTTATATCCTTATATTGTGGAGCCCAAAACTGCACACAGTACTTGAGGTGAGGCTACAGCAATGCTGAATATAGTGGGACATTCACTTCTTTTGACCAGTTAGCTATACTGTGCTTAATGCACCCCAAGTATACTGTTGGCCCTTTTGGCTGCACATTGTTGACTCAGATTATCACCAACCCAAATCCCCAGGTCCCCTTCTGCAGGGCTGTGCTCTAGCCTCTTGCTCCCTGACCTGCACGTACATCAATTTCTCTCTTCTCTTCAAGGCAACCAGCATGGATAGGGTAGGAAGGAAAATGTGCCTTCTTCCCTCATCTCAGCACACATGAGAAAGAGGCTTGAAAATACTTCAGAGGAGCAATGCTGAGCATAATACTCCCTGGAGATACTTCAAAGATGGTGCAGCTTACTTACAACTGATTATTTCCAGCTTTTCCTGAAGATGCAATTTAATCCCTAAACATTATAGGGACAAAATCTTGCAAATCTTTGAGCATGCAAGTTATTATCCATGGACTAAAATGGAAATAGTCACCTATAAAACGTCATTTATACTGATGTCCCTAGTGGTTGCAGCAATAATGGGTCTGGAAAGCAGCCTCTAGCCAGGATGCTGCTCAGGGCTCAGGCTGCTGGAAGAATTTACTGTGTGCAGATTGTATCTTCTGTGTGCGCATCAGTTCTACTCTGGGGAATTAAGTTTCTCTCTTTTTTTGGCACTAAGGTGTTGTGAGAATAAACCTGTGACATTTTAGGATGAAGTGATAAATGAAGCCATTCCAACCCATGGCACAGTCACACAGTAACGTAATGGCCTGTAAGTGTCTTTTGGACAAATCTCATTCTTGTGCAAATGGATATATAACATAGGTTATGTCTAAAAACTTCCTGTTAGTCATTAGCTGCAGCTGCAGAGTTTTGGGTTTTGGCCCCAGCTAGCCAGGGGAAGCAGGGGCACGCTGTATGGCTCAGGTACAGAGGTGTGGGAGAGGGCATGCTGATCCGGGGGAGTGGGGTGTTCAGGTGTAATTCAGGATGGTATGTAGCCCAGTGAGTTTAACAGCCCTGCTTAATGACATCATTACCTTACTACACAAACTCCCATTGAAATTAATGGCATTTCACATAATAAAGTACTGTGCAAATACTCAGTTATGTAGAACATTAATGTACCTTTAAAAAGTCATAAAAACAGAAAATCAATTTATTCTCTGTAGTTATCTTTGAAGTGGGGGCTCATAATAGAAGCGCCAGCACACCTAAAGATGGAAGCCCTCAGCTTCTGAGGTTTGTAGTCATTTGTTCCCTGTCACATTAAACCTGTTAGAGATTTTAAAGTAACAATTCTTTCCTCTCTGTTTTTTTTTTTTCTTTTTTTTTTGCCTGTCAAACATAGTTTTCTCTCAGGTTTCTCCAGTGCAGCAGAGGACAACATAAATCTATGTTTTTTATTTTCTGTGCACACGCCTGACTTGCAAGTGATCATAGCAATGAAGTATTTTTTGTTGTTGATTGAATTGAAAAAAACCACAAAATGAAACATTTGTGCTCGTCCAAAACAACATTTATTTTTGTTCCCTCCACTAAACAAAACACCAACTCTTTAGACTTCCCAAATTTAAACACATTTCCCTAGAAATCACTATTGGCAAGTATGTGAGCACGCTGTTTTACATTGTAAGTACTCAGGAGGGCATGGCTATATTTGTTAATACCTTCTCAGAGGACACTGTTCAGGTTCTCTGAACTCTTTTGCTCCTTACTTACTAGCACAAAATAAATGTGATAAATTCTATGTACATTCTTTGCCTTTTCCTTATTCCTCTTGTACATCATTTAGGCTGGAAGCAGGTCCTCTGACATCCTTTTAGATATTTCTCTTGCTGCTTTCTGAATAAGGCAGTGTTTCCACATCTCAAGCTGTTCCATTAGCTGTCAGGTTCTCCTCACCACATGAACGTACATGTTTCTTTGTCCTGTGAATTTTGTGACCCTTCTCCCTCACTGCTTTTGTGTGTGTCTCTAAAATCCTTCTTGGGATTTTTCTATTCCTCATTCCTCTTGGCAGACAGGCAGTTAAAGCTGGTTCATCAGTCAATCTCTTGAGCCAAAGTTGGTCAAATCATAGTTGTTAAGATTAGCAGTTCCTCAGGGTTCCTCAACTTGTGATAACAGCTGAGGTGAATTCATAGAAACATTTCACAGCCCAACAATTTTCCTTGTAACTTCATCGGTGGCCAGGATTTGTCAGTTGCACTGGGGCAGATTCACCAACTCATCGCAGGAGGCACCACTGCAACATTGTTCGTCACCTCCTCTGCAGATCTTTTTCTTAACAGAAAACTGACCTCTATAGTGCCTATAGTGAGAGAAGCTGATGTCAAAAGAAATGGGGACTTGCAGAAATATCAAATGACAGATACAGCTAACTCTATGTAGATACAACTAAATATATGAAGATCGCACGCTGGGAAGCTGGGATCATGTAATTTCTGTGACAGGGCACACGTCTGGAATGCAAATCACCAGTCCCAGAGAGCTGGACTGCTACATGAGTCTCCCCTATAGCCTTCTGAGGCAATTAATTCCTGCACACATAAATGGAAGAGAAATAGTAGAATCTGAAGGAAGGAAGACAAGAATTACAGAAGGTGCAGCTAAGTGCCCAGAAACGCTCTCAGCAGAGTAGGTAGTGATCTACTGTGCTTTGAGTCTAATGCTCTAGAGAAGGACTATTGTATTACTTTATTTTCAGTTCTATAATCATCACCCCAGATAACCCACATTTGCATAAAATCAGAGACAGAGACAGGAAGGGTATTAAAACAGAGAGAGAAAATAGGCCATAGGGAATTGAGGGGAAGGGGGGTTAATGCAGGAATTGAAAGTCAATGAAAACTGAAAAACTACTGATGGAAGAAGCATCTAGGTTAAACTTTCCCTTGCATTACTTACAGATATATATGTACATAATGTGCACTGTCACTATAGCACAGGGTGTTTTTTTGGGGTGGTCTGTTTTTTTTTTTTTTTTTTTTTTTTTAATTTTATGAATAATCTGAAGCATATATTTATGAAGATATAGTGGGGTTTTTTTTGGCTGAGATCTGCTGGGTAGGAGGCAGTGCTCTACAGCTGCTCCCCAAGCGATCAGGAGACTGGTAAGGATTATTGGATATCCCCAAGGAATTTGGGAAATGCCATGCATCTAGGACCTCACTAAGGGTCTAGGGAAATGTGCTTGCATTGCAGTTCTGATAGCAAGATTATGTAGCTTCCTTCAAAGTATATGTATCAGTCTGTCTCAGGGCTGAGCCCAGAACTCAAATAATAATCGTGCAGCTAAAGAAATAAATTGTTATTCTCAGGGGAAGATTTGTCAGATGTCCTCTGGGTGTGGTGAGAATTGGACTATGGCTGGTTTTAAATGAAGCTGAGTTCTGGCAAATAGGGACATAAAACTTCCTGTAACCATCTAGGAAGAACAAACTCTCTTGTTCTGCTGGAACATATTGATATTCAGTTTTTTTAGCATCTATGACTCATTAGACATCAGAGTCTGAGTTAAACCATGTAAGGGAAATGCAGTAGGCAACTGGTTTTTCCACTTTTATCACTGAACTGCAAGACAAAGACCACTTTGATCAACACCTTTGATTTTCTCATATTTTAATTAAACTTTGCATTCTTCATTCGTTTAATCTTTTCATATATAAAGCTCACCATAGGTTAATTTGGGGTTTCTCAGTTGTCTTCTGTGTTTTTTCTTCAAGGATTCAATCACAGCTGCTCTTTTATCAGTGAAATACTGCTAATTCAGATACTCAGGCTTAGATCAGTCACAAGATCTCCCACTGTTTTTCTTCGTTTTTTTATCCCTTCAGACCACAAACAAGACTTACATATTTTCTTTCACTGAGTGTGCTACTTACTCTTTAAGTAAATTTCATAGTCTGCTCTTCATGAATTCACTGAAGACTTTAAGAACTGTTAGGTGCATCAGGGCTTGGACTTGACAGAGGTAATATAACCCGGTGGTTTTCCTTCTCAATGGCACCTGATGCTTTCAGAAACCAAACGGACCATTGCTTAAAAGCCACTTGTTTTCATGTTTCTGAGTGAGTTTCAGCTCCATGGGAACTCTTAGTTTTGCTGTTCTTTCAGATTATTTTGATTTCTTATTAACCTTATTGGCTTGCAGTAGTCAAAAGCTTTGGGTTTGGAGTGCTTTAAACAACTGTTATTCAGGCACAGGATAGTAAATCTTTCTGGTTAACATAAGATAAACCCCAAAGATATCTTTTTGTCTGGGTTTTCTGGTGTCTGCAGTAAAAGTACAAAGTTCTCAGCACATTTGATCTTGTAAGAATGAGAAAACTTACCTGACCATAATGCTGGTAAAGGTTGGGAAGTCAAGAAAACTCTGCACTCATTAAAGTAAAAGAAATAATAGTAATCTGCCTGAACTGTAGTTGTGCAGTGTTAGCTGGGAGTTCACTCTCAGTCTGCTCCCAGCTTACAGCTAGCCTATGTATTTAATCTAAAGCTATGAGGAATGGCAGCAGTATTGGCTTTTAAGAGGAAAGAAGTGCTGGTAGGACTTACTCTCAAGGCTAAAAAATGTGCAAGAAGTTCTTCGAATCCTTTAAACCAAGCTATAATCATGATAACACCATTCATCATAGCAGCCCCCCCGCCAAACCAGCCCCTTTAAACACAACTCTTCCTGCTGTATAAAGTCATTCAATGAAAGATTTTATTACTGCTGTCTGTACTATTTTTCCAGGGCGCTACCATAATAGAAATCAACACAGAGAAATCGGTAATAATCACACATGTTTCATATTGGTTCCCATGTGGAAAACATTTCAAAGGTGTCAGTGCCTGGAAAACATGATGGTTTCATTGAATACCAGAATGAAACTCCAAGGCAAACCCTGAGGAGAGATTAACACTTGGAAGTATAAAATTCAGGTAGTAATGAGAAGCCAGGTGTTCACTGTCAAGGATTCCAAGTTTCCCTAATTACAGGCGAGTATCTGACTTTAACTGCCTCTCTCAGGTGAGCCAGTAATCCTTTGTTGACAAAGATTTATAAAAAGAAAAAAATAACAATAGGAGAAGAAAAAGAAATATGCCTCTGTTTTCTGCTATGGAGAAAATATTACACAGGCAGTCTTATTTCTAACTAAATTAAGATGAGAGAGGGAGTTGGAATTCATGTTGCACCCACAGTGATCATTCTGCAAATTGCAATATGGATCTAGAATTTCATGTTAATTACATTTTATTTGAAAAGTGCTGCACTACACAGTATTTTCCACAGCAGTGGAGGCTTGATTCTGCTCTCAATTATGTAGGTGTAAAGTGGAGTATCTCCAGTGAAGCTAATGAAGTTAGAATAGTTTAACACTGAAATGAGGAAGATTACAATAAGGCCCTAGAGCCTGCAATATTGCTACTGCAGTTAATGATCATTACTGCAGAATGCTGTAGTCTGGCAATTATTTTGTTCGTGCAGGTAGAAAGATACACCAAACTGGCACAGACTGTGTCTGTAAGAGAAATAGTCCAAAATTCTCCTACCTAATACTGTCTCTCCAAATTGCATCGCATATTCCTTTTTGTGTGTAGTGTGGTTCTGTGTGAAAGGGAGTGTGTTCAGATTTTGAGGAGACTGATTTAAAAGACTGAATGGGAAGCTGAGCATCAAAGTAACAAAACGGTGCCTTATGTTTCATTAATCCTTTAGGCTGCTCTGATGTGTATTGCCATTACGTGGAAAGCCCATTACTTTTGCTGCTTTCGGAGTGTTTTGATACAGACTTTAAAGTACAACTCAGTCAGTCCTAGTTGAAACCACATTCCATATTGGCTTACCGGTCACAACCTTACATGCCAGCCAGACCTTCCCAAGCACCACGTGGAGGTGTGTTTAGGGCCATAAAGTGGACCTAAGTTCTTGCTCCTGGGATGTTGGGTGGAGGTAGCCCAGGACAACAGTGGATATCTTGAATTGTCTCTCCCTGGACAGGTGTGGACACAGGAGCTACATCTATGTTAGTAGACTAACCTGAGTTGGGAGTTTATGCCTGAACACTGGTATGTGATTGTCCACACTTAAACTGCTAGGAGGGTCCCTGTAGTGGATTTAACCAGCACGTTATCTCAGCTGGGGATGGATAGGAACAGAACATATAAGAACATATAAGAAGAACTATCCCCCAAAAGCAGTTGGGATATGGCCATCCTGTTCTGGGGGGTCTTGAGTGTGTGTGAATACAGGCTGGACCATGCCACTTGGCTTCAGAGCCTAAAAAAGATCTCTAGTCTAAAAAAGATCTCTAGTCTGCTTGTGTTTGTAGAGTTGTATCACAGTATAGATGCAGGTGCATAACAGCAGCCATGAGGCTGAAGCAGAGATAAATCACTACCAATCTATCTTTTTCCTTGAAGCTCTCTGTGGCCAAACTCAGGTACCAACCTGGTAGCCCTGGGGTAACCCAATGGCTACTGTTGAGGAGCTAAACTGTCAAGGAACTGTATGATTTAGGACACAAGGATATTTCATATGGACAGGCCTCGGGATGCTCTTTGCCTGGTGAGAGCATCCAGCTGGCCCACTGTCTGAGTGACTCTGAGCCACCAGCCCAAATGTTTTCCCTAGAGAGGCCTCAGGATACAAGGAAGCTGTAGGCAGCCTAATGGCAGCACTGACGTGAGTTGAGGGTCTCATGACATGAACTTCTGCCTGTTCCTGGGACTGACCAGGTCAGGTACAAGCTCATTGTAGCCTTGGAGTAAGTGATGTGAAGGAAAGTGGGTGGATTATGGCACCTAGTATTTTAATTCTACTTAATACTTCAACATAGACTAACTATATAGCCAGTTCCAGCCTCTTTGTTAGTACAGATATCTTGTTTATATATATCCCCCATATATTAATATATTTATTAAAAATGCCATTTTTGTGAATTTAAATCTTAAAAACTCCTATGCCAACCTTTTTTTTTCCAGCCAAGTGACTCAAGCTTAACACCAATGTTTGTAATGAATTTTGAGCATATGACAACATATCAGTGACAATAGAACAGATTATGTGAAAAGATATTATTAAAAATTTGCTATCTTCAGATAAACTGTTTTCAGCAATACTGCAGTCCAGGTATATGCAGATTTAATAATAAACCTAACATCAGCTACATTTGAAGAGGGAGTTTTTCAAAGGCAGAAGGAGTGCAAACATCCCCAGATCAATTCAATTCAAAGAGGGGGAGACTGTTTTTATGTGTCTTTTAGGTTCCTGGAGATTTCCCACCTTGGTACTTTACACTGGGGATGGCAAGTCCAGAAATTGTTCTGTAGCTGTGCTTAGATGGGCACACTTCTGCCATTCTGTGTTTGGGGGTGTTGAATTGCTGCTGACTTGTTTGTCACAATATTACTCCTAATGCCTTTTAAAAACTGATGTGTGTTGTCTGGTCTTGCTTCTCCCTCAAGTGATGGTGAATTAGAGGGGGAGCATAGAAGGAGGTGGATTCAAACAGCCTTTGCAATCAGCTTTGGCAGGAGGCAGGCAGGGACAGGGATGGTTTTACACCGTAGGGCTTGCTCCTTTCCTTTGCATTTCTCTGAATAGAAGTGTACTTCTTCACCTTTTCCTAAATAGAGAACACAAGATCTCATCAGGCAAAGGGTTATATATTTCTTCTCATTAGGCACTTGTCAATTACCCCAAGAAACTGAATTCTGAAAGGCTCCCCCAAAAAGGGAAGCCAGCTTTATCCATGGGATAAAATGCATTTGTCCTCAGGAAGGACATCACAGTTCAGCTCAGAAGCATGAGCTGGAAAAGGCATACTGCACATGTTCATCATGTAATCTATCTCCTAGGATGCACAACTTGAAAAGAGTTCGTATGTCACCACAATATGTCCCCTTGTTTATCTTCCAGACAGACTTCATGTATCATGTTGATAAATTGGGCAAAGCACAGGGCCAGTTCCCTCCTACTGAGGTGAGTGGGAGCTGCATGGTGCCTGATACCAAAGCTAGGGAATTATTCAGATTGACTAACATAGCTGAGAGCATGCCAGGTTTGTTTTATTTTCCTTGTCAGATCTCTTGGGAAGTTACGGAGCTGAGGGGTGACTGGGTTTCAGGAGCAGACTAGAGGATGGTAGCACCACTTGCTTATCAGCACCCCACATAGCACACACAGTTCAGGACTTGCAAAATAGGTGTGGTTGTACAATTTGGGGAGCATCCCAGCTGCAGGTGCAGGAGTTCCAGGGGCTAGGGAAAACAAAATCCCCCTTGCTCTGCTAGAGCTATTTTGCAGGGTTTATTCTTTCTCGTATTTGTCCTGCAGGGTTGCTTAAGGCACTAGTGTAACATAAACAATTATTAATAATATTTCAGCAGCTATGTTACTCTGTGTAAAAGAAACCAAACCCAAAAAAGTTTAATCTTTTGCAATACTACTTGCAGTTTCCTATAGGGACTGGTATGTATCTTCCAGCCATAAAACAATTAAATCTCACTGCTTTCCAGTGGAGAAGGAGCTTGAACACACACTGAGGCTTCAGTCCTCTCATGGCTAATATACTTGGGAGTCTGGGTCCAAATATTAAGGTCATATTTTACCAAAACTGCTTTTGATTTATATTTTTTGTTTGAATACTGAAACAAAATAATTTCAAAGCCTATTCAGTGTCAGTGCAGTGAACAGCACTCGACCACCTGGACTCTGCTGCATTTGTTCCTCACATTTGTGGAGTGAAACAGTGACCATTTTCTTCCTCTGGAATCTGAAGCTTAACACCAAGCAGTGTGTCCAAGCAGCTGCTGACCAGTGCACATCACTTTGTTGAGCCCATCTGCAGCACTGTGCTGTACCCGTGTCTGTTGTCTCTCAGGGGCTCACAGAGAAGACCTCATGTGCAGTCTCCCGCTGGGGCTTCTCTCCCAGCACTTAATGTTTGCCCCAGGAGCATTCCCTTGCAGTAATGCAGGCACAGTATTGCCTTGTGTGACATATGAATGATTTGCTCCTTCACTGGTGGGTATTGTGCTGTAATGGACAGAGCTGTTCAAATGTAACAGATGCTGCTGATCAGTGGTTCAGCAAGACTGTCCAGGGTACCATCCCACTTCTGTGTTTGGAAATGGGAGAGTAAGTCTGAGTGGGTATGGGGGGAGGGTTATAGGGGGTGTAGAGTTGTATGGCTATGTGTCTCATCCCTGACAGTGTTCTAGTACCACAGACATACCTCTAACTCCAAAAACTTTCAGAGTGTAGCTGTCTGGACAACAAACACATTCAATTTTGCTTCTGTTCTATCAGAAAAAAAGAAGGAGTTAACCCAAGTGCTGTCATCATCATAAATACAGCTTGGAGAGGGAGGCAGCTAAGTCACTAATCCATTCTGAATTCAGGCTGGTGATGCAGAGAGAAAAGCGTATGTGGCCAAGAAGAAAAACACTGTGTATATCAAAACACACATGAAGAAAATTAGCTTGAGAATGGGAGATGCTGAACATAAGAGAAGAAAGCAAGAGAATAGAACCAAAGATAATAAAAATAAACAGCCACAGCCAGACTCAGATGCTCTCTCCCATTAGAGATGACTTAACCAACACGCGTTGCCTCACTGGGAAGCTATGCAGGCAGGTGTGACTCAGGATCAGTCCAAATGCGGCCTGTTGTTCTATCCAACATGAACGTTAAAATATAGAAGTGAATAACTGTATTTTGTACCTGAATTAGTAATTGCAAGGAACTGATTCCAACATGCTTTAGGGATTTAGCCATGGAAATCCCACTGACCCTCAGTAGTGCTTATGCACCTACATTCCTTAGGCACTTTAGAAAATCTATGTGTATGTATTGGGCTCAAGGGAAAAGTCCACTGCTATTATTATAATGTGACTATGATTTTAAGATCCTGTAACATACTCAATTTTATACAAATTTACACAGTAGTACTTGTCAGGTTAGGGTTGTTGCCATCAAAGCGTAAAGTTCAAATGGGTGTGAATTACTGAGACATAACGTTGTACTTTGAATTATGTCTTTTTATATTTACATGAGAGTGTCCTTTCTGAGTCACATCTGGTTTTTGTGCTGTTTACAAACTGCTCTAAAAAGCTGAGCTGACAATATTTGCAGTTAGTTCAGTATGTCAAACAGAGGAATAGAATTTAGCTCTATTCTTAAACCATGATTATTTATGTAGCAGGCATGTTGGCCAACAAAAAGAATGAAAGCTGACGGGCATGAAAATAACCAGTCTGCTCGTACATGAGTCTTGCTTGCAGTAGTCCCAGCAGGAGCTTGAAGAGGACTGTGTAAATTGTGAAACAAAGGGTGCATAGTTAATGCATGCCAGAGATGACCATTTGTGGGGCTACTTAATGCTACAAATCCTACATAGTGGTGAGGCTGTGAAAGGGCAGAAGGAACTCAGGAAGCTACAAGATCATGTGTGTCCATGCTCAGGGAACATGTACCCTGAGTTGGCACGGAGTGTGGGCTGGTACACCGTTACCAGTTTAACCTAAAAATTCAGAATGAGTACAAGAAGACGTAGCTGTTCAGATTATGCACACCCATAGATAAATTAAGGGAAGATTAAAACAAATTACAGTTGTGAAATGAGGTAATCAGAAATGTGAATTTGTTGGTATCGTGTCAACTACATGCCTTAATCTGATGCCTACAGGCATACCCATTGACACATGGACTGTGAGAACTGTTACTTGATCACATATAGTGGTTTCCACGGGGTGCTTACCCTGTTTATTGAACGGCTTGTACAGAGATTGATGGATGAGATAGATGATCAATAATTAGTTTTAATATTGTTTTGTTAAGAAATGACTCTTCTGTTATTTTCTACTGGCCAGTCCTCTCTCTAATGATTTTAAATATACTGGACAATCTAATCTAAACTTGACGTGGGAAAGAGGGGGATAGTGTGTGTGCTCAGAATCTTGCTAAATCAG
This sequence comes from Tyto alba, assembly GCF_018691265.1. Lineage (NCBI taxonomy): Eukaryota > Metazoa > Chordata > Aves > Strigiformes > Tytonidae > Tyto > Tyto alba. Next base: position 33,312,929 of record NW_024881316.1, on the reverse strand, counting down.
CTCATCCAGCATATTAGACATCAGAGAATCACTAACTCAGAGTGAAGCAGGTTCAGTTAATACTGCATTTCACAGCGTGTTTGGATTTGTGCTACTCATACACAGTCACAGCAGTAGGCATACACCAGATAAGGAATTTTCCCAGTACCATGGACTTTCTTCTGGCAACTGCTCCTCTATCAACTGAGTATCTTGCAAATACAAAGTAAGCTTTACAGTGATAAAGGGAAAGATAAGTGTTATTATCTGCATGCTGTGGAAGAGGATCTAAACATACGGTTCCACCAATTTTGGGTGCTTCAACTATACTTTGTATAAAATAGGACACAACTGGATTTTTCTGATGTGCCAAGCACTGGCTGTTCTCAGACAGAGCTGAGACAAGTCAGAACCACTGACAGGACCATCCATCCCATGGACTTAGGAATGCATGTTTCACAGTACTGCTCTTTTGCACTGCTGTGTTGTATGAGTGTGTCTTTGCTAGAACTCGTGCTGTTTGGTGTGACTTGCCTCACTCCTTGTATACCTATGTGACTCTATATAATGCAGTGAACTCAGATGAGGCTGGAACCTGAATAAATAGGGAGTATATTACTGCATTTTCAACACAAAGTGGAAATTGTGGAAAGGTGAGAATCTTGGCACTGAGAGCATGAAGAACAGCTTACTCTATTAAATAGCAAGCTATGATGAGAAGCAGTTTGTCCACTGTCAATATCTCACCGTGTCTCTTGTTCTCCCTGCCATCTACCTTTCTCAAACTCACATTCCTGAAGCCCTGCAAACTCCTTATCTTCCATGATTCATCTCCCAATGCCAAGGCAGGCTGGTGGATTAAAGCAGAACTTTGTCCTTTGGCACGTGTGTTTCTCTTATCTTCCTTTCTTTAATTTTTTTTTTTGCTTTCCCCATGGGAAAAAGTGTTTGAGGCAAGTATTTCTTAGGCCTCTCTTAATGTGCCTGTCTAGAGGGGAAATGAAAAAGGAATAAAACAGACAAAGCTTGAAAACTTTTACAAAGATGAAACCAGAAGGGCATTTATTACAGTAAAAATGCAGTAGGATGAACAAAAGGATCACTCTGGAACACCTTGCTGGTATGGCCATCTCCTTGATGTCAGAGGTTATTAATTTGTGGAGAATTTTATGAAATCAGGATACAAAATATTTCTCATATTTTAGCTACTTCTATTAAAACTGTCAGTTCAAAATTACCAAGATTTATAAATTAATTTCTAATTGGTCTAATCCTCTTATGAATACTATAGAGTCATCTATAAAATCTACTAAAAGATACATAATTATAAAATCTTGATCTAAATAGGCAGTTGGAAGCTGCAGTATGAAACTTATCTGACCTGTTCCTTATACAGGAAATATTCTGCTATATGATTCTTTTCATTGCCCTATATATCATTCTGTTACCTACAGACTCAAATCGTCAACTTTGTGTAACTCTGTATAAAGTGCAAAAAGGGAGAAAGAAGACTGCAAATATTTTGCTAATACGGTGATGAAACTGAAACTTTTCTTATAAAACTACTACTGAGCTATTTCAGGTTTATGATATATGTAACGCTATGCAGTCAAAATGAAGGTGCTTCATCCCATATTGCACTGCTCTTGATATAAATAAAATTTATGTGCAATATTTTATTTATTTTCATGAGATTAATCCAAGAGCAAAACTGCATGATCTTGTATGGCAACATAACTTTGTATTCATAGCTGATTTTTTTTCCCCTTAACACAGAAAAATAATGTGGATTGATGCAGTGTCCTAACACAATAGGGGCTAATGAATAGAGTGTGCTGCACTCAAGAGACTGCAGTTCAATTACTAGTGGTGCCAATCAAGTCAGAAATATTAACCATGGTAACAGCAGATTTGAGTTGTGTGGAATGAGGCAGTGGCTTCTTGGGGACGATTGCCTCTTGGGAGGGAAGGGGATGCTCGCAGCAAGAGTTGCAGAAGGTCAGAGAATACTTCTTTGTGGCAAAGGAGAGCAATATTCAGCTCATGCCCAGGGAGCTTTGTGCTGTTTGCCTATGCTTCTGTTGCGAGTGTGCCCGAGAGGTCGTAACAAGTAAGTGTGACTAACTATGGGGCCCATACCATGTGCATAACCTACAGAAATGTATTTCCTATGTATAAGTGTACAACGTATTAGTTAATCATGTGAAAGATAAATTTCAATGCAGATTAGGTCCTAAGCAAGAGTAAAATATTACTGAAGTCAGTGTGATTGGGCTGAATTATACCAATTGAAACTGTAGCCTTTTATGAGGATTTACTTAATATAGTGCATTTGTTCTGCTGTCTGATGATCAGAGTGAGGATCCCTTGATTTGATACAATGGCAGTGTTATGTATTAGTAGCATGAACAGGAAGCAGCTGGCGTCCTGTTCAGAAAACAATCTCAGTTTTTATTGCAGAGAACAATATTGAAAAACAGTGTGTGTGTGTGAGGGGCCTAATCCTTAAAAATGCGGGAGTTTGGATACTGTCCCTTTTCATTGACTAGTCACTTCTGGACTAAATCTAGATTCATCTCTTTTCACAGAAAGCTCTTCTGGTGTCAGTCCTTTGGAATACAGAGAAAACCGGCTAGAGCCCCAGAATGGCTATCTTGCACCTGCCTGCTGCCTCTCCTTCTCTTCCAGCTGGTGAGTATGCTCAGTTGTGGAGTGCTATTCCCTTTCTCTTATTCATGAAGAGATGGCACATCTTTTTGGATCAACATCGCTGAAACATTTCTTTATCTTGGATGCTATGAAAAAAAGCCAGCTGTTAGGGATGGTTACTGTGTTGTAGAAGCTTAGCTCCATTATTAACTCAAACTACTGTAAAAATATAGGATGGATTTCTTAATAACTGAGAGTAATACCAGCCTATAAGTGAATTTGAATGTGTCTGCAAAGCTGGTGAAAATAATGTGTATTTAATACCTTTTTCTGAGGATTTTGGAATGTGCAGTAAATATCATCGTGTCTCTGTAGGACAAATAGGTGTAGTGCCTGGACAGGGTTGCTGGATCATAAAGGTTCCTCATGTGTAGTTCAGCCATCTGAAATGTAGTCATTCTAGTCTAGTCTTATCACTTTAAGCCCTTTTTATAGGCAAACACCTTGCAATCTGGGGGGATGTTTCACCTCAACCATCTCAAAAGTTGTCCCAGGTTGAGAGGAAAAAAGCTTTCCACTGCCCAGAAATGGAGCTCAGGGACACTTCATCAACCCATGTTTGGTCTTTAAATCTGGGTGACATGGAGTGGCTTGTTGAATGAGTCCTGTCAAGTTAAGAAAACCAGCAGTAAATGACGTGAGGGCAGGCAAAGCTGTTTAGTAACTGAGGCTGTCCCGTGGCTGCTAGGAGGTTGAATTTTAATCTCACTTTTAACACTGTTGTCTATTTGACCCGAGACAGGGTCACTTTTCACCATTAAGTCTTTTTCACCTCTCTTCCTCCTCCCATACTTTGCCTGTCTTGAGTATTGAACATTTATTTCATGTGGGAGACAGTCCCCTTTTCCTCCTAATGAAGACTGAATCCCAGTGTCTTACTCATAGTAGAAAATGTGAGCCATCTGGTTAAGATATCATGCTAAAAATGCTCTTAAGTCATTGCTGTTTCAATTGCATAAGTGGCTTAATCAGTGGAGGAGGATGAGAAGCCACTTGTCATGTTTCTTAGAGCCGTGCTCTAACCACTGGGCTAAACCATGATTTACTCACTAGATTGATGAACAACCAACTATTGTGAAACACCACAAGGAACAGGTTGAGGAAGCTAGTACTCAAGTTGATTTGACATTCTGTTGTTAAGACATTTGCTTGAAAAATGCAAGAACCACATTCAGGTCATGTTATGACTGGTTCAGAACAGTTCCTGAAGCCAAGGCAGTCTACAGGCTCAGTAGCCATTAGGCTACTGGGCTATTTTCATGTCAACTCAACGAATATTATAATAACAGTAAAGAGTGGCTGAATACTCTGAATGCCTAGTTCAATGTCTAAGGCATTCTCTTTGGAGAAAAATGGTTTGGGTTCAAATAGTGTTTAGTAAAGGACAGAACTGAACCAGCCTCATGTGTCTGGGCAGAGCTGTAATTACTGGAAGAGAGTACAAAACCAGAGTAATAGATAGCAGCATTATCAGCATCTAGCTCTCAAACCCTTATTCCACTTCTTCAGTGCAAATCCAGAAATAATTTGGGATTACTGAAATTATACTTATTGTCAAATGCTGTATATTATTTCACCTGAACTTGATTTGTCATGGAATCAGCCCACAGTGCCTACTGAGTTGCTAGTACTGAACACTTTAGTAGGCAATGTGTGAAAATACAGGAAACAAAAAATTAGAAAATATGCACCCTATATTGCATCCTTGGCTCTGTTGTCTTCAGTGGAACATGCTGGATTATCCAAGATCTTCATTCCTTTATTTCCTATTTTTCTCCTTCTCTAATGAAGAGAACCTCTTTATCATATAACCTCAGCCATTTTGGCAGACCCATAATTGCACTATTCTCTACAGTGAAAATTGCTAATAATCTGTAAATGAAAAGGCACCATCTCCAAATTTTTCTTCTTTCCCTCCAACAAATGTAGTTAAAGTAACTGTTTTTTTGGAACCCTTCCCCCTCACCTGAGTGGAAGCATAGGAAAGGAAATCTGTTTAATCTTCATTCTCATGCTTTCCTGATTTACCTGGCTGCTCTTGGGAATTTAAAGGAAAACAGTTCAATAATGCAGAGGAAAATTACAACCTAAGTTTTATGCAATGTTTTAGGGTAAATGAGATTCCACTGTTATTATCCCTCACCATTGTCTCTCTTCAGCTTCTGTCTGCCATATGAAGAAATGTGCTCTCTTACTAGCAAGGTATTTGTGGTAGAATATGGATTTAATAACAAGGTAAGTTTTATTTCTGACCTAATAACTAACGTTAGTTGAATGATATTCAGGCCAGATCTACTAACAACAGTATATCCTTTGTTTTTAACAATATTGCACTCTCTATAAAGAAAGAAAATATCTCCATAACAAACAAAAAATCCCAGCAGGCCAACCAACCAAATAAAAACTGAGGGCCCTGAGTCTAGTATAAGCCTCATAAATGGTTCTTCATGATTTTTTTTCTTATTGAGAAAGGTTAGGACAATAGTTTCCCTTCAGAAAATGTTTGCCATCAAAGAATATGAGCTACTCCGTTATTTCCTTGTTTGAAACCACAATTCATGATGTCCAATATGATTTTGCTGGGCCTTTTAAATGATTGCAGGTTACAAGCTATCAATAATGTACATCCTTGTAAAAGGCACAGACCCACTTTAGCTTCTTTTGCACATCAACATGAGGTTTCTCACTGTCTTGAGCCTGAGTAAGCATTTACAATAGAGTCATGCTAGAGTGGCAGCAATATGCTGTGCTTGGTGGAAATATGCCTATGGAGCTAAATCATTCTTTTAACAGGTGAAAGTGAATTCTGTAGTATAAACACAAAAGAACATGAGCTTCACAGAGATGATAAACCATAAGCTCAGAGGCTGGTGGAACCTAGCCTTCAGCTGTCATAAAAAGGAAAGAATTACTGTCTTGAAATTGGCATAAAGAGCTGAAGTGAATATGAGGCAGAGGAAGATTAGAAGAGTGTGGAAGTGGGAATTACCTTACTATTGTGACAGTAATTTACCTGCAGTGCAGGTGTCCTAGGAAAATAGAATGTCAGAGCCCTATGGGAAGCTGCACATATCTAAGAGGGCAAAGTAGGGTGTCTGCTTGAGGCAGGAGTGGGACAAACTATGGTCTGCCTTTATCTTACCCCTTGGCTTTCAGCTGAAATGCTTTCTGCTCCAGAAGCCCCTTATTTTAGGAGGCTTAGTGTTTTCTTGTGTCTTTATCTGGCCGGTTGTGGAGATGACACAGACTTTTATGTCCAGTCTACTGCAGAGAAACTGGGAACAGAATAGGTGACACTGTAGCCAAGAGGAGGAAAACAGTACAGCAGACAAAGAACAGCCAATACATATCAGGAATTTGAAGAAACCAAATTTTTCCATTACCATGGTAATCATATTCGTTAACACAAATTTCAACACCATAGTCTTTCCTATTTAATAGCTAAGAATGGAATGTAGGATATAAAGGGTAGTGAACTGGATAATGGAGAGCAGATCTCAATGCAAAGAGTAAATGCAATCAGAGATTTGTGTGCATATAGATCTTCCTCAAATAGAATACAACCTTGTTAGCATGGAGAAGTTTCCTCAGTGCTATTATCCTTATGAATACAAAGAGTTAGTCAGACTGTTATTTTGTTATGTGCTTGACTAGCTCTTGATCTTTCCAAAACAACAGAACCATGATCTAGGCCCCAGAATCAGTCAGGAAGAGTGGTTTGAAGACTTGTGGAGGTGTGTAAATACTAAACTGTTTCAAATGGCAGAGAAATGATTCCATTTTTATAAAAGCAATGTGGCTGCTATTATTATCATTTGTATAACAGTCCTGCAGTTTCTTCACAATTTGTACAGATGTGTTCAATTTCAGTCATTTGCCCTGTCAGTTTTTCTGATGCATGGTACATCATTTTCTTTAAGATGCCTAAGTGGTGGTGATTAGTGGTGTGTGATGAATGAACAAGGAAACTTTACTTTAAAAGGAAAAATTCTATGTGTTCTATATGTGAAAGTAAAACATAGACTCTCCATTATAAATTACATGTTACTGTAGTTCCTGCTTCATGTTATGTTGAAGCACCACAGCCCAAACAACGTTCAACATGTGTGATGACCATAAGATATTAAAGTAGAAGCAGAGGGCCATATATCAGAGTGTCAACATCAGTAACACCCAGTCAGTTAATCTCTAGCAGCCTCAGGTACAAGTTAGATTACTCTGTAAGTATGTGTGCAGTCTCTCTCTTTTAGCAGGAATTTGATGTAAGTATGAACTTTCTGATGTAAAATCAGAAAACAAGAACTGTACATTAAAAGCATTAGCAATAATGCTGGAATGCTTTAGCTCATTTGGTTTGCTGAGTTTAAAGTGATGGCTGTTGAAATGTTTAGCTCTGCCATTTCCTAGTGTCTCTGCAAAGGAAGAGTAAACCATGATATGGTTTTCATGTCCTTCAAGATGCAAGGACCTGGCTGTGAAGAGCAGCTGATCACTGATCTACTCACACTAGAATATCAGAAGGTTAGAGGGAATTTGGCATTAGCTTCTCAGCTGGTACAACGGAGTTTAAGTGACTGCTAGATACACGTGCTTAGCAATTCCTCATTTCCATTTTGAAAGGTCTCCTATAGTAACAAGTGCTGTGAGAACAACTATGGCTTGTAGATCATTTTGGTGGTGATGTAGTTGTAGGTTAACATGATGAAATATTTCTACATTGTGCCCATGGAACTGCAAGAGTGACCCATAGCATGGATAAATAAATAAAGAGAGAAGCCAAGCTTTGACAGGCTATATCCAGTAATGAAAGGTGAATAAAATCCATCAAGAATTCTGAAGGAATTGTATTCCTTTCCTTGGCTTGCTTCACCTAGCTTTCCTTTCCTTTTCACCAGGAAACAGAGGATGGAATCACAAGATCTAGATTGGAATCACAAAATCTGAGGAAAAGATGTATCTGTATGCATAGTGCCAGACTAAAATCTATTCTATTAAACAAGATAGGCTCAGAAATTGAGAGAAGATGACTCCTAGTTCTCCCAGGAGGTTTCAATGTCTTGAGATAAATGGAAAAGCATCCCAGGACATATAAGCAGCCAGCTTGGTGCTCCCTAAACAAAGAAAAAAATCTAACATTGATTGTCCCTGGATGAAGTTGGTGGGAAATAAAGCAATATGACCTACTATTACCTAGGTGGCTGCTTCCTCTGACATAGCTGTTTCCAGAATGTAAATGATGAGGAACAAATGTCACCAGTCCCATGTCCAGTAGATCAGTAGTTTTGTATTCACCAATGACCAGTGGTGTCAATGAATGAAGTCATGGGAGGTGGTCTGCAGATGAAATCTGGAAATATATTTAGAATTATTTTCAGAATTACCTTCAAGTAGAAGTTAGATTATAGGATTGCATACTAATTTTGATTAATCTGAATGACAGCAATGATCCATTGCCCCTAAATGTTTGGGAACCACCTGCTGGAAGGCAGTATGTCTCAGAGAAGTGTTCTTGTTCGCATCTAGAAAATGACTGAGATAGTTAAGAGTTTGTGCTGGTTTGGGTTAAAGAGCTCATGAGTGGCCCAGAAATTGGAAGAAGGGAAGGCTCTGTATCAAGATTACTGGTTGTGTAAGTAAAGCAAAAGAGAGTCAGAAATATGGCAAATGAGGATGAAATCCACTGTTTGAGGGACTGAATACTACTAATAATACTATGTCATCTTGGAAAAATTATGTCACCTTTGGAATCCAGGCATTAGTCAGCTTTTCTGGCACTGCCATATCATTTCAGTCACATTAATTTTTGGGAATGGGCTAGATTTATGGCATCAGCATCCATTTTATAGAACAACTAGCAGAATACTCATGTCACTTCATTTTCTCCTTTTCTTTCTCAGAAATGTCAACATTTCCCTGGATGAAGTTGTTTATGCGTGATGAAACTTGTTCAGTATTCTTGTATCTCTTCTTTGTGCTTGAGACAGAAGCCACTGTGAAGCTCCACTGAAACAGTAGACACATGTGTGGACTTAGATGTACTGGAGAACACTCACAATTACATCTACCTGGGCTTCACTGTTGAGAACAGAGACGTCCACCAGAAAGAAAGAAATGACACTGCACAAAAAAACCCCAACTTTCTTGTCTTCTCTTTTAAAAGGGTAGATGATAGATAGAAATCAAGTTGGTATGCAGTTCCTCCAACAGCTTTATTAATATGCTTTTTTTGTTCTCGTAACCATGAAGAAAAGTTAAACAACCAAGAGACGAAGGTTTTCACTATAGTAACCATGAAGAAAAGTTAAACAACCAAGAGATGAAGGTTTTCACTATAGCAGTGAATAGAGATTGTGTGCCTTTTTCCTTCAGCCTTTTAAAACTATCAATAGCTTTTCTAAAAATAAGAAAAAATAAATTTAATACATTCAATGTTTGTGATAAGCCAAGTTTAGGTTTAAAATGTTAAAGTATTTCCTTGCAATTAGAGGTAATAAAAAGTATGTAGAATGGCAAAACTACCATGCACACCACTTTAGTCTAGCTTCATGAAAGATGTTTGCCTTGCTAAACACTTAACTATATTGACAGTGGAGCTAAGATGCCTTGCGATCAGGCATTGTTTGATCAGGCAGTTCTTGTTTTACTGTACATAGCTAGAGAGTTGCTTTAAATACAATAAATAAAAGTAAAATCTTACACAAGGCAGCACAGCTTAGTAATTGCTGTTTTGGAGCTCACGTCGCTGCAGTTATTTAGCTCAGCATTTCATCTCCAGCTGCAGCACAGTTTTTGCCAAATATAGATAAATGAATTTAAAGTTATTGGCAATGACTAGTTCTGTATCCCTGTTTCAAGTTCATAGATTTCATAGGAAAGGCCTTCCTTTATTTTTGTAGCAAGCAATTGTTTTGAATTCCAAACTTCTTTACATTCCAGTACAACACAGTGTTTTCAGTTCTACTTTAACAGGCAGATACTGGTAAACAGAGAATGAGCAGGTTCCCTGTTTGAGAAATATACCACATGAAATGTGAGGAGGAACAAGCTCAGAAACTGAACCTCACTCAGCATATTTTAGGGGTTTAATGTAATTTTGGTAGTGAATTTGCAGACAGTGCCTTTCAGCATGGGGTGTCTAACTCCACAGAGTGCTAATTTCATTACTTTCTACATAGTAGGAGATGACCTGGTAGCATAGTCTGCTGCATACCATCCCTCTCACTACAAACTATGTACAGGTGACTTTCTGTTTTCTTTAGACCTTCCATAGAGAACAACTTCCATATGAATTTAACAAATGAGACAATACAAATACAAATACACGTACCTAATAGATACATTGTATTGAACATGTACTAAGTCACTATAGAAACATTTATTATGAAAAATAAGAATTGTGAAAGTTAGAAATATACTCCTATTTCTTCATATTCATTCAATTCTATTTCCTTCTTACACTTGCAAACACATTATATTGTCATTTTTACAGCTATCTTGTGTTTATTTGTAAGCAAGTAAGGGGGATCAGAAAATGCAGGTGTTTCCCTTTGACCCACCTGGCTGCTCTTCCTTTCTGTTCAAAGGCAACCAGAACTGTCTTACTCTCCAGAAAGCAAACTCCTGGAGCTTTTATTTAGTATGCATGTGCATGGCAAAACACATCTCAAAAAACATTGTGAAATGCTGTAGATATGGAAAGGAGAAGGCACTTCCTTCTTCATGTCCAAACACTGGCCTAGAGTTTCCATATTAAAAGCATGTGCAAATCTTTTGTTGTATGCTACTTTTGCTGTGATAACTTCACTTGGGATCATAGCTTCTGAAGTAGTAAACTCTAAGTTTGCAAGTGAGATTTCAAAGGAAAACTGTATTTTCAGAATTAGGAGAGCAAGCAATTTATTTTTTTTTGCCTGATAATTTTCCCTGATTCGTGCAGAGTGACTGGTTTCAGCCAAAGAAAAGGCTTCTCCTTTTTGTGATTTCTCACCAGTTTCACCGACACTGTGAATTTCACTTCGCAGATCCTATGTCACCCTTTTTTCCAAATAAAACTTGGGAGGTTCAGTGAAGTTACAGGCTTTTAATTGAAAACAAAACAAAACAAAACAACCACAAAAACTCCCAAACTCCCGAACTACCTAACAAAATAATTGCTGCTGATAACACAGCAGCAAATGAGAAACAGATATTTGTATTTGCCTGCATATTATGGAAAAGGGCAAATATGTTTCATTAGCTAACACAGAATAGCTTTCAGTAGATGTTATTAAATGATCCACTTCTTAGATTTCACTCATTTTGATATTACTTTAGAGAAGTTCAGCTAAGAACATCTCTTAGCTCTTTTGAAATTCATGTGTTCTCAAAATGTAGGGTGTAGAACTTCTTCCTATGCTATAAATATAGCATTTGCTCTTGTACTGGGCTTTTTCATTGAAACAACTGAAGCATATTACAAGTAGAGTGAATTAGGAATGATAGGGTTTTGAATATAAGAAATGTTGGTGAAAACAATATTTTTCAGTTTTGAAAATATTTTTATTACAAAACCAGAACTTCTTTTAAAGACAACATCTTTTTTCTTGAAGTGTCTCTTGTGGAAAAAAGGTACAGTTTCCTTTGGAGAATAAGAAAAATATTTCTTCTTCACTGAAAGGCATAACACAACAATAAATTTCCAACACAAAATTAATAATTATATTAAGACCACTATTTAAGCCTCATATTCTCTCCATAATGGGTGAATTATATGTATTTTACAAAGGGTTTGACAGAGCTGTTACTAGTTCTTTAGGTTTATAAGGTGAATTGGTGCAGTCACAACAGAACCATAAGTTTCACATCCCCATCTCCTGTTCACAGTACTAAAACAGTTGAAAGTAGTACTTTACAATATGAAGGAGAGAAACGAGCTTTTTCCAGTATGATTCTCCTTTCTCATGAGAGCAACAAATAATAGCAAATAACAGTTTTGATGTTCCAGCCAGTTTCCATAGGATTGTTATTCCTGTTGCTAGTATTGGTGAAAGTTTTCACTGGTGGACTCAAAGAGCACTTTTTCTGAACATTTTATAGAAGTACAACTCCAATAAATGCAGTTATCCCTAATTTATACCAATAAATGAGGTAGGTAGGGATCAGGCTTGCTGCTCTATACTGAAGAGGAGCTATTTCATTGAACTGGGTGAGTATCTCTGGTTCATACTGTTTCCTATGGGTTGAAGTTGACTCCCACAGATAACTGTACTTTCTCATGGCTGCTCATACATGTCATTGCCCATGTGGTCCAGAATGTGTTTTGGAATATCTGATTCTAGCTGTTTTTTGCTGAGGAGCACATCAGGCCATGCTCCCTACATCTCTGCTGAAACCCACATATGGCCAGGCCCATTCTGGTGCCTTATGGTCAGAGGGTGAAATTTCACAGTCAAATGTAACCATTTCTCATTCTGGTTATTTTCATTATAATTAATCAACCTGACTAGAAGTCTGATCTGGTCTCATCAGCTATGTAGTTGGAAAGCAGAGAGAAAAAACAGAGCATTTTTGATATTGTGGCTACATTCCTTTGGTGTATCCCTTCTGGAGAGAGGTTTACCACTGGGTCTCCTGTTTGTACATAGATGGCTGCCCTCCTCCTTTGAGTGACACAACAACAACATGATGTGAAAACAAAGTGAAAAACTCCCAAGAATGTTGCTCTCTGAAGCACATGTGCACATACAAATGCACACAAGTGAATTTGTTTATGCACTCAGGCACATGCAGGCATCTGCACATGCACAAACTCACGCCCTGTCACATTTGGCTCGATAGCCAGCGTGGTTAAATAATGTCAATAGCAGAAAGTCTTATGGTGCTGACACTTCCTCGGACTGTAAAATATTTACTGTTCCTTTAAAACTGTGAATAAAAAAAGGTCAGTCTGTATACCGAACAAGGAGTAAAAAAAAATAAAAATCCTTTTTTTATTAGAAAACACTTGAAACTTATCATGTGCAGCAGATGGGAGTAGAAAATGCAGCTTGAAGACAGTTATATAAATATATCCTTGATGTCTGTTTTGCTTTTCAATTTGCAGTGAAAAGTACAAAGGTAGAGTCGAGCGCCAGTCAGGGCTGCACTGTGTCTCTTGATATCCATTCCAGATGTTGGCTAGACTTTGTGGAGCCAGGCTTATGGCACTGAGGCTGGAGCTAGTTGTCTTTTCCTCCAGGTGTGATGCTTCATGCTGATCCCCCCACATGCTAGCCTGTCTTATCCAAACACACTAAGCTCTGTGACAGGCATCTACCACCTTTTTGACCAAAATTCACCTCCCTTCCCCCCCACATCCACGCTTTCCACCCACCTCAACTTCTTTCAGCTTGATGGACTCTGCAGACAAGCCCACTTGTCCCTGCCTATCATTCTGTCACTTCAAAAGCAAGTCCCCCTAAAAAAATGAGCTCTGACGTTGTTCTCAAATAATGCTAGTCAGTTAGTAGCTGCTTTGAATATTCCTCTTTGTGTTTTGAGAGTGTCTGGAGGTACTATTTGACACCGACTATGTCTGCCAAGCCTCTAATGGTAGTGCTCTGTTTGTGCATGCTTGTAAAGGATTTTACACTGTAATATTTTAACTCCCTGATTAAACATTGCTAAGCACAGAAGTATATCATAAATCTTGCAGGCGCCAACTCCATTTATCTGAATGTTAGTTACTGTCTATGGTGGGTAAACAAATTACAGCACAGTTTATTACAATATATGGGGCCACGATGTAGCTCTATTAATATCTTGTACCCCCTGGAAATATATTGTTGGCTCACAGTCTGAATTTTCTCTCCTGAACAATTAAAAACAAATTCTGAATGGAGGGTGGGAGGGTGTGTGTGAGAGGAAGGGGGAAGCATCAGGCACTTTCAAGGGGAAACTTGCTGGGAGTAACAATAATGAGCTGCAATATCAAATTACTACTATCCTGGGTTTGAGGTCAGTACATATTGAGCTAGTTGTAAGATATTAAAGTAAAACTTTTCTAGTTTGGAATGCATTAATGCTGCTAAAGCTGCCAGCAAAACAGCTAGAAAGCATTTGAGATGGAGAGGGCAGAAACAAAAGAGAATGTTAATAAGCAAGAGCATTGGAATCTCTTCCTTTCCCAGCTACATGCATCATGTTTGCAGAAGTCATTCTCATTAACACTAGCAGGTTTGAGGTGCACAGATCTTCCACTCATTGATAGGAGGTGAGCACTGGAGAAGTTGGAATATTTCTGAAGCCTTCTACAAAAATAGCCACTTCTACTTTTTTTATCAGTTTTCTTAGCCTACACAAATAATCCGAGTTATGTGAATTTATTGCAGTCAATGGAAGCTCTGTCTTCTCAAAGTGCAGAATAAATGACTGATTAAAGTAGGAAATTAGACCTCTGGCAATTCTACCGGGAGGATTTTGGGAGGACTAGTTTAACCCCATTTAAGATGGTTTGTGATATGTTTCAATATAGAAATAGGAGCAAAGAAAGAAGTGCTATAAGTTTTAAGAGAATTCATGGCAACTATTAAAAATAATTAAACTGCTAAAAAAATTGGAACAAGATCAAGATCAAAATAGTATGTGTAAATCCCTGTTTTCTTTTGATGTTCTAAAAGCATCATTGCTACTTGTCCTGGTGCGTGAAGTCGTGGCTAACAAGCTGACTATTAGTAGAGCTATACCAGTTGGAGATTACTTACAGCAGTGCAGTTATGATGGTAAAATAAAACAAAGTAAGTAATGGTTGCTCCCCTAACTCTGCACTGATGCCTGCAGGGGAGCTGGCACTGCAATCTCTGATATGAAATGACAACCCTGACATCATGTTCAGTGGGAGCAGGCACAGCTAGTTGCTATCTCTATTCCAGGAAACCACAAAACACCAACATTTTACAGACTGGAAAAGAGTTCATTACTTACAGGGGCAGGGCAGGATAATGTTCCGATGTTCCTATCTGGGCTCCAGTGGCCAATAACACAAATATCATCCTTCATAAAAGCAACTGGGACTTGGTAACAATAGAAATTCAAATATTTTTAAAGTTTTTGCATATTGTCAATACTGTAAATCATCACATAAGATTGTATAGCAACTGATGAAAACATGTAAGTAATAAAAATAGAACCATGCTTACCTAAGCAGTTTGCCTTTACATCAAAAAAGAATTAAGGTTAAATTATTTGCTAGACTTCTACTAAAGCCAATGCATTTAGGCCAGGGCTGAACTCAGTTACGAGATTCTTAAAGAAATGCAAGTGCTATGGTTTTGTCAGTTTGTAGAGATCTTGTTTATATACACAATCATTGTTAGATTCAACAATGTGTTTGGCATTCTGGGCTGATCCACCAAAGCATTTAATCACATGTGCAGGCATGTAGGCGATTTCTTTCACATCAGTTAAACTACTTATGTGCTTAATGCGAAGCACGTTGAAGGGCCGAGCCTGCAATGGAATTATTTTTTAAAAAAATGTCATGCAAAAAATGCAATGCAGTGTGCAAAGGTACTGTCAGGGCACATACCACCTCATCCCTGCAAAGGAAGCCTGAAGGTGCTGAGCCCTACTTGCTCATGCTCTAATTGACTCCATGCAAGTAAGGAGCTCCAAGTATCTCTCACAAGGTGTTTAGGACACATCTCTCAACCACTGAGGTGTAAAGTTCAAATAAAGTATGTCCTGACTTCTAAAAGATTAGGAACTTTTTAGGAATCAAATTTTATTCTGTACCCTGAAATATTTTGGGTAATCAAACCAAGACTTTGGAAAGTGTTCTGATCCTGGAAGGACTCACCCTGTACAATCCTGTGAAGTAGGGGAGTGTTTGTCAGAGGGATGCCAAATAAACCAAAGTGTAATTTCCTGTGGTTGAGCATTTGCACCTCAACTGGAACTGATTAGGAAGGTTTGAATCCAATAACTGGAAAAAGAGGGGCAGGAGGGGTCACAGGCTTGCAGAGGTTCTTTGGAGAAGTCAGTTAACTGACAAGGGAACCCTATTGGGACATCAGAAGATATTTTGGCAAAAGCTGAGAGCTGGGAGAGCAAGATAGGAAAGGGGGAAGGAGGAATGAACCTTTTCAAGCTGAACTAGGGAGAAGAACAGAACAGGACCCTTAAGTGCAGGGGCAAGAGAGTAAGAGAAGCCTGTAGGCTTCTCAGTGGAAGAATGGAAAAGCAGAAGGTAGACTAGCTGGTGTGTTGGCCTCCTCAAGAAGCTGCCCATAGCAGGCTATGAAGAGCCACTGAAGGGCTTACATCTTAATTGGTCCTGGAGAAAGGAGGAAAAACATCATGATGGAGACTGAAGTGAGTGGAGAAAGGTAATCAAGGTGTGCAATCCATCTTAAGATAAACAAGCTTGAAAGGAACTATGGGAACCAACAGAAAGAGCTGGTACTTGGGATACTGTGTATGTGCTGGGGCATATATGTGCAAAGGATGTAGACACAGAAAATGGCTTTATGTTGAGAATTCAATATCTGTCTCATAGAGAAAATTAAAAGGCTCCCAGTAAGGATGGCTTCATCCTATGGTATCTGATAAAGAAGTTTTGGAGAAAATAAAAAAGGGGAGTGACAAATGGCAGTCCTGCCAGACTGATCAGTTGTGACATGGGTTATTTATCCTTTTCACACAATTTTCAAAGATGTGGAAGAAAGTCTTTTAAGACTCTCTTCCTTCTGGTGAATTTCAAGTTTTGGTATCATTCGTAATATAGAATTCTGATCTCTTGATTTCGTATTTTCAGACTCAATGACAAGACACAAGTTTATCAAACACACAAAGAGGTTTGAGTGACTTCTTGGGCCTTCAATGATTCTGCTACTCTTTACACAGTATTCAGTAGCATAATCAAGGTCTGCTGAGAATGATGAAGGTTGTCAAAAGGAACTGTAATATTTATTGTTACTATAATACTAATCTCTGTTCTGACTATATACTGGATTTTTGTGAACATTCACCAATCATGTTAACTAGCAAAAATATTTTGATGCATATTGTGTAATAATAATTCTAAATGTCAATATCAAATTCACAACTGTATGTATTTGCAATGAAAACACTACTCCTTTAATTAAATCAGGGAACAAACACCAGTAATATAAGATCTAATGTTCAATCCCAATTTATATGACTTTTGAGCTTTCAAGTGCCCTGAGACTTTCTGTCATCTCTCAAAACAAAATCACATTGGAAGTAGTTGTATCTGACTCGAATCAATGTTGGGTTTTGCTTAGTAAGCAGTGGGATTTTGGATCAAGCTTTAGAGCATATGCACAATTTGAAAGATACATTTATTAATCTTTTCATTACTATTTTCCCAGAGGTCTTCTGGATTAATTCTAAGTTTTAAGATGGAGAGAATCAAATGAACCAATAGGTAAAAGTTACTTCAAGTGTAGTGGCCTGCATGGTAGAAAGCATGGAAATGCTCATGAGAGAAGAAAATTAAGTGAGCCCATGGTTTGAACCACAGATGTAGTGACCAGTTAAAATCACGAGCAGAAAATCGATCAAGCAGTACTAACCACAAAGTTACAACATCTGTCTTACGAAGTCACTTATCTACACAGCACCAGAAGCTGGAATGATATAGTAGACAAAATATCACATTGTTTTCCTAGCACTTACCCTTTCTTTAACCATCTACTTTTCACTGCTATTTAAAGACACTGTGCTAGATGGACCTTTGGTTTGAACTTTGTGGAGTTGTTCTCAAGGTCAGTCAAGGGAACTTCCTGTCACACAGATCTCTTCACAGCATTTGGTGACAAACATATTTCTGGGCAATCCCCACAAGTCATGAAACTCCACACCATCTTAAAAAGAAAGTTAAAGATTAATTTATATAGATTATTTGTTTGCTGGGAATACTTCCTTTAGCTCTACATTTCACTGTGAATTCATTCTGTGTTTTTGTGATGATTTTTCTACAGATGAATTTCTTTCATAAGTTTTATTGCTTAAACCCCACCTGTATTTTCCAGGGATTGTATCTGTAGTCTTTCTCACTGGATATAATTAAACCAACATCCATTTTTTAAAATTTCAGTAATATAAATGAGGTTTCTCTGTTACGAGCTACATCACATAAATTCTGCTTCATGCTAAATGCTGAAAGACATACATGTTGACTGCCTGATGCAGGTCTTCAGTGGTTTCAGTAAGTCTCCAGAGGAGATTGTCTTGCTCCATGAAGATACAGGGAACCCCGGAGATGATGAGGAAAAATACCTCAGCCAGAACTGGTAGAGAAAGGCATAAAATGCTGTTCCACTGGTGCTATGGTGAGAGGTGACCCCAGTGCATGCATCCAGACTGAGGGAGGAATAGGGCCTGCACCCCTCTGATCTTTCTGGTCATGTTTCCATGTGGCCATGAAATGCCAAAAGATGCACTTGATCGTTTTCCTGCTGCACTCAGGGAGACCACAGGTTGCTTGGGTTCCTGATGGATGCTTTAGAGGTCAAAAAGGCCCCTCCATGTATTGTACCCTGTCATGATCCACATAAGCAGCCAAAATTCAGGCCTTTGTGAAGACTGCCTGTTGTGAAAGGGAGAGTGTGTGACAGAATTACTCTCATGACTACAACAAGGGAAGCCAGTGTGCTAAGAAAGGAACATATAGCTGCAGGCTAGATGAGTTAATTTTTCTAGGGCTGCAATATCACAGCCTTGATAAAACACAGTTCTCTTTGTACAGTCCAAGCTGCTGTGTTTGGGTAATATCACAAGATATCTAAATGTTTTAAGTTTTCTTATGTCTCAGTAAGATTTGGTCTCTCTTTCTGGCAGACTTCTTGGATATGTTTTTTATCTACTATTGTTTCAGAAAAACAAGACTCCTACAGCCCATTGGCTCCTTCCCTACTTCTCCATGCATATCTTTTCCCAGAACTCCATATTAGGGTCAACATAAACTTGCACTTTCTCCTCTCAAAGATATGGGATAGCAGAGGTGAACAGATGGGTAGCAAAACCCATCATGTTTTACCTCAGCTAGCATTAGAAGTACACATCTGTGGACAAAACGTTTCCACATTCAGCCTCCTACTTCAGTTTCCCCTTTACCTTTAGTGGTTTCTGTCCTTGGGTCAGAGTTTTCTGGGTGTCCATGACATTTCTCCAGTTTCAGGTCTGAACCACTGAGTTTTTCTCAGTCCTGTCTGCTCCCTCTTTTTTTCCTCTGAAGTGATCTCAGAGGAAACAACTTCTATAAGTTGCTCTCCTATACCTCAGGTGATCTTTAGATAAGGTGTATGAGATGATCTGTTTCTTGGTAACTAATTTGTAGTTCTATTACTATATTTCCTGGAAATCAGACTTGAAATAACCGTTTGCTCTGGACAGTTGCCATCTTTTATCCAAGTGTGCTCCATTTAAATGGAGGATCATCAAAGTTTAATGGCTCACTATTTTTAGCCATGAGCCAGGTGCAAGCAACTTTTCTGTCACCTACTGTGGGTTTTATGTCAATATGGAAGCAAAGGATCGGAAGAAGGAGCTGAGTGTGCCACATTCCTGCTGGAACTTGCATCCTGACAGATGTCCATAAGAAAGATTCCAGTGTCAAGAAGAAATCATAGGTAGAGAAATTCCCCAAACTGTCTCAATCTGAAATGCTGTTTCACCATATGTCTCGTTATAGTTAGCACTGGTAGGATGCATATATTCCAGATCTGAGTTGATAAAATATATTCATTTTGATAGGATGATTTTATAGAAATCTAAAATATTTTCTGCCTTAGTGTGGAATGCAACTGTCCTTGCCAGCGATCTGAAGTCAGTCTCTTTGAGATGCAAGCACAGCCTCAGAAAATGGTGCCTAACTTCACTGAACACGGTGATCTCCCATGGCTCCACAGTATTACCATGGCTGCCAGCAGTCTGCAGGACTTTGTCTAGCTCAACGTCCATCAGCCAAGAACAGGTCCGGTTCCCTTCAACCGTCAGTATGAGAGATCCCGTCTGTTGCAGAAATTATTATCTCTTGCCTCACAGGAACATGCCTGTTCTTTATTTATCAGTGATATGAATCCCTACATATCAAACTAAAATTATTTTTGGGTGAGATAGGAACAATTTCTGAATTAAATTATGAATTACCTAATCACTACATATGCCTTGCACTTGAATGCATGCAAAGCATAGATGCAAACTGGATGGGCAGTCCATGGATTCTGAGGGACTGGAATTCAAATCTTTTTAACATACAAGGTTTGGAAGGAATGAACTTTGTAAATTCTAGTTCAGCAGGTCCAAATCCCCAAAAATATTTCATCTGGGATTATACTGGAAACATATTGAGTAAAGAGACCAGCTAATTGTTATTATTGTCATTCTTAGGTAAGAAGTGCCTGCATATGCTTATGTGAAAGGAATTAGAACATAAATTCTTGACAACTTTAACACATGCTACCTGAATACCCATCTGCTGAGCTTAAGAACAAAAAAGAGGTTCATTAATGTAGTATTGAATAAATTAGACACGCTGCTATATGTGTTGAAATGTGTTACAATATTTAGCACTGCTTCTTTTCCCTTTTTATTTTTTTTTTTTTAAAAAAACCCTGTATCTTAAAAAGCAAGCTGTATTTTTCATATGAAAACCAAACAGCAAATTGGATCTGCATCTAACAAAAGAAATTCATGTTTTGAAGTTGCGGAGTGGTGGCTGACCACTCATACACATGGGATGACTAGAAATGTTGCTTGGAAACACCACGTTATCAAAGAGAACCCAACATCAGGTTGGAGTGTTTCCCAGACAGCCGGTTAGTGGTGATAATTTGCAATGGAAAATTCTAATATCTGTTCCAACAATTCTTTATTTTTCTAGATCTTCTTACTTTTCTCTCTTCAGATTATTTGTCATTTCACTTTACAATTTTCTTTCAAACTCTGATTTGAAAGATAACATAGAGGTATGTGAACTATGTTTTTGGATTGGTAAGTGCTTCAGCAAATATTAAGAAAATGTTTTTCAGCAGAGTAAAACATATAGAAAATCCATGATGAAGTAACTGCAGTGTAAATTAATATTATTGACATGAGGACTGACTTAGCTAGATTTAAATGTATTATTTTCTCTGTATACCTTAACAGTAGCCACTTATCATGGACTTCTGGTTCTAAAGATCATAAAAGAATTTACAAATTCTGTACAAATACAGGAATTATCCTTTCAAACATTACAATCATCTCCTGGGTAGAATAAGAGGATAATTTTATATTTTCAAACAGAAGAAGTTATCCAAGCAGGGCAACTAAAGAACTTCATTTGTCTTGTCTTGTGCAAACAGGAAGATTTAACAGACTCCCCTCAAACTCTAAGGTAATTTCATATTGCAATAGCCTGTTGTCTGTTCCTCTGGTCCATGCCAGGACCCACAACTGCTCTGGCTGGAGTTAGGAGGAAATGGGTCACACTAGGACAAAGTGGAGAAAGGTAGTGTCCAAGCCAGTTGTGTCCTAGACTGTTTAAGTTTTATACATATTTACAACTTGAATATATATGCTTTTATGTATATATGTATATATTGAATCCTATATCTTATAGAAGAGATTTTGACCCGTCCCCTGTGGAAGAATGGCCTCTAATGCAAAGCTGAGCCCTCATGTTGACTCAGGTGGAGGAGTGTAATCTACTGAGTCCCCCATGTGAGTTCACACTTCATCTGCCAGGGTTTCTTTCAAGGTCCTCAGGGGAAGTGCCCAACTAGAGTACAGCAACTTCTCTTTTTCTTAAGAAGAAACCTTTTTATTAAGCATGCACTGTAAGCTGTTGGATTTCCCCAGCAGCCCTTCTTACTGCCAAACTCTAGTGTCTTTTAAGTCTTTCTCTACTTAATATTTTTTTCTTTTTAAATTTAAAGGGAAACATGCAAAGTAGTGCCACCATACTATTAAAGCTGATGCCCTGATCAAAACAGTTGGTGAGACTCAGTGACTTCTTTGCTTCTCTCCTGTCTTAAAACAGTGAAGTTCTTTTCCTTGAAGCCACCATTGAATCATGTGCAGACAGACCTCGGCCCTCTTCTAGCCCTTCATTTGCATTTCAGGTTTGTTCTGAGGAATAAAATAGAAGTTTAGTTTTTATGGGCAAATGGAAAAGTAGAGAATGGCAGGAGTATGTATGTGGGGAGTTTAAGGGACTGTAGGTCCTGTGTACAATACATTGTGTTTTCAAGGCCATGCAGGGGCATGCATTTCCCCATCACTCTAAGACTACTGCCAGTTTCAGTGTAGTAAGCACAAACTGAAATGTTTAGGTTACTTACAATATAAATGTCCCCTGCCGGAGATATCCTTCATGTGGGAAGGTGAAAATGAGTTGTGAAAACAGAGCGTAGAAAACATAGATGACAACAGAATGTGAGTGAGAGAGATGCCACAGAAAAATAGTAGAAAAATGCAGATCCACATTTAAGATTTTTGTATACTCTAAAGTACTAAAATGTGGTTGGTACAGTCTATACCATAGATTAAGGTATATTAATATTCCCGAAGGAAGGGGAGGTGAGTTATGTGAAGGAGAACAATCAAAAAGCCGTGAGTCTGTACAGGGCAGGAGCCCACGTGTTGCTCCATACAGCTCATGCTTTGTCTCCCATGTCCAAGTACCGGGTCTGATGGTCACAGAGGAAAATTAATGTCTTGTAGATCTTTTATTGCCCACATAGCTCTTATAGCCCCACTATGAGTATGTCATAGCATGACATACTATATATGACATATGTCATACATATGTCAGCATGAGCAGTCACTGCCCTCAGACCACATCCTGTCCTTGTGGTGCTCCGCCGTAGGGTGAAGAGCAGCACTGGCATCATACAGCCACCACTGGCTGGCAGCCAGGCTGAATCTGCTCCTACAGATGTCACAGAAAGAGATGGAAGTTGCAATAGTGATGATGATTTTTCTTTTCTGAAAGAATAAAAAACAACAACTAGGTGATCTGAGTGGAGAAGATTTCTCTGTATAGTACTATAAGCTCACATTCCCAACTGGACCATGGTGCAGATAGGGTTGAAGTGTTGGGGTCCAGGATAGCTTCGTGATTACATGTAGTGTAACAAAGTCAGTGCTGTGTTGGTCTGGGATTAGCAGGTATGTAAATTAATGTGGTACTGATTCTGTTTTGCTTCTTTCAGATGAAGCATGGATCCCTTCATAGTGCCATGTTGCACTGAAGGAAATTTCAGCAATATTAGCTAACACAACCTTGTCCTGGCTTGATGGCATGATGTAACTATGTCTTAGGTCTTCTTAAATAGAGGTTATCCTGTCAGGGAAGAAAATACATCACATGCACTTTAGATTGCCATTTATCCAACTCAGGTTCTGGCTCTTACCACTTACCTCAAGGCATTTCCAGTGAATCTTTGGATTCAAAACTTTAAGTTAAAACAAAACAAACCCTAAGTATTTAAAATAATGCACACATTCAAGAGGAATAATTAAGATCTATGTACAGGAAGATGTCAAACAGAGATAAAGAGACAAAAAGTCAAACTGCTAAGAGCCTTGCTCACAAGAAATCCTGTGGGTGACTCAGTCCTGAGCACAGGAATACAGTGACTGAGGATGCGACAGCTACAGTCCTGCACTTACCATGGCTCTGGCCCCATCCGCTGGCCTTAAATAGTTGCCTGACACTGCTGCAGATTGATTTATCTCTGATGAGGCTAGAACGGCTGTCAAGGAGAAGCAGGGTTTAGGCATTTCTGTTTTTAAAAAGGATCATCTCAATTATTTTTTATGCTTTTTATCACGTTGTGACATATTCATAGATTTGGAGAAGAATATGAGCCCATTGTTAAACTCATCATCATAGCTTTTTTACAGGGGCTGATTTCCTCTAAGGTCAGTCTACAGTTATATATGCATACACATGGAAATAAATATATGCACATATGTAGGCATATGTATACACACACATACATATACACATATGTGCATTTTTTTAAACTTAGTTTGGTTAATGAAGGTTTTCCATTGGCTTCAGCAGTGGAGGTTAAGGACTTAGAGCCTATCTAATCTTTGTGTTCATTGATACTAACTTTTCTTTTGAAACTTAAATTCTTCATGTTCTATATATACCCAAGTTTTGGCACTTCTGAAGTTTTTCTGTCCATAAGTACACTTTCAAATATAGTATTGAGTAAAAGCTCCTTGTACAGACAAAAAGAAGTGCTCAAGGAATGGCTAAGATATTTCAGTACTTGGGGTTGTGACTTATTCAAAAATTGTGTAGGGTGTTTTGGGGAAAAGTTTATTCTGGCAATATTTTCCAAACTGGGAACTTTGTGTTGTGTACAATTCTACCATTTTTTTTACATTCACAGAATAGATTATATAGATTAACATCAGTGTTAAAGTATTTCAAAGTGCGTCTGTCTCACATAATTTTAATTTTATAATACCTGTGCTTGAGCACGTGGTTCTTGCAGGAAATCACTAGGTGGTGCTATTACACATAGTCTGCCAAGTTATTTTTCTGTGTTTGAGCAAATGTTCAGTCTTGAGAAGAAATACATAAAGCACGATACTTTATTAGAGGGACTTACAAAAGCAAAAGAGGTATTTGCTTTATGCTGTTCTGATACCCTAAAGTTTTCAGACAAATTTGCTTGCTGCCAACCAAGATTTGGTGTTGGACAAAGAACTGTGAAAGAGGTGTACAGTACCTATATTCAATTCAGCCTCTGTTGTTTCAGTGTTCGTGCATGTATGGAAGTAAATACACAAGCTAGAATATACCCAGACTGTCCCCAAATTTTTAATTCTTATTCATTAGGAAGCTGACCTATAAAGTCCTAAGACTCTAGTACTTAGAAAAGGGAAACATCAGTGTCACAGTGAGACACTGATGGCCTTTCTTCTTAAGCTGAATGATGTACTGTAGACATGCTTACTCCAAGTGAACCTGGACTATACACACCAGGAAGAGAGGTTTGTCTTTTCTCTAAATAGATATCAAATTCAGCACATAGGAAATTGCAGGCATGTCCAGATACCTTTCTTTTCCCCAGAAGAGTAGCTGGGGAGAGAAGTGGAGCTCTGGTTCCATTTCAGGCACTGGCTTGCTCCGTTGCAGGAGCAGCAGGTAGAAAATTTCAAGAATGACCCAGGGATGAGTGGTTGGACAGAACGAGAGTGGTGGTGCTCAGGGACATAGTTTAGTGGTAGACTTGGCAGTGTTAGGTTTATGGTTGGACTCGATGAACTTAAAGATCTTTTCCAACATAAATCATTCTATGATTCCATGAGAGAGATGGGACATTTTCATCCAAAGTTTGATCTTAGTTCAGTCTTGCTGAAACTACATATTCCTTTGCTCTGCAATGCCCTTGTAAAATGTGTGTAACATTAACACAAAAAGTAATTATTTACTGTAATGCTTGGTGACCTGTTTGGCTCGAATAAAGCTGGTACTATGGATTTGCCAAAGACCACATCGGTAACCAGTTTAGTTCTGTAAGATAGCATTATTGGCTGTAATTTTATCTGTGGGACATGGGAGGGAGAGGAAGAATTTTAACATCATGAATAGAAGGTCTCAAAAGGAAGAAAATACCATTCTTAAGTTTATCTATATAACTTTAATTCAGCCTCTTTCCATATGTTAATTATGACAGCCTGCAACACAGCTGACTAGAAACGGATTGCCTGCCTTACAAAGTTGCAAATTATCAAATAGAATTTTTGGTTCTGGTGTTCAAAAATATCCCAATTTCAGAATATTATAGAAAATATGTTTACAATTGAAACATGCATCTGTACCAGTATATTTTTTCCCCCAAAACTGATATGGTATGATGGGTCATGTTTCAATACAGTGTATTTTATCTTATTTTAAAGACACTGTCATCTCTGCTCTTTATTTTACCAAGTATGTAAATTATTTTTTTTTTTTAAATTTTTGCTTCAGAATCACTGTTTTATTTAGTGCATCAGACAGGATGTGCACTTGCTTGGAGGGTGTTTGTTAAAGAACATGCTGACATGGAGCTGGGGAGTTGCAGGAAAGATGAACAGCTTTCTGGCTCAAGAGGTTCAATGCCATTCAATTTTACTTTGTGATTACAGTTCTCCACAGAGTTATTTTGTGACTAAGCAAACATTATGTAAACCTGAAGTTTTACTTTTGGCCACTAACTGTGCCTTCTTTATTTATAGGGAGCTTAACATTGGATGCTATTACAGATTTACAGGAATGTCGACTGCTAACAGATACAGTTAATACTAATCGTTGCTGTGTTTGAATACACAAAGATTTTTAAGACATCAGTTATTCTGAGTCATCTGGTTCTAGATGTCTCAAACTAGGATCTTCAGTTGGCAAACCCTTCTAATAGAAAATTTTAGCTTTAATCTCTCATTTATTCTTAACTTGTAAATTATTATTATTGATATAATAATGCATTATATTATTTTAATTATAAATATATATGAAATAATATAAAATATTTATTATTAGTATTAATTAACATTAACAACAATAATAATAATTATTAATAATAATAGCAGTGAATGTCCTAGAGGTGTCAGGCAGATCACTCATATTTGGAAATAGTTAAGTTACTGTAGTGACAGGCTGGACATAGTGCCCAGAAGGAAATTAATCCTATACTCAGCAAATGACTTCATGTCATAACATACTGAGTGAAGAAGTCAAGGAAAATGAGAAGAATGACTCAATGTCCTGTGCAAAAATAGAAGGTGGTGCAGTTATACCATCTTATACAAGCCTCATGATGTATATTCCCAAAGGGGGATGAATTAAGGTTTCAGGGACAATGCTAATTCCGTGGTTTGCTATTTTTTTGAGTAGTAGGTTGTGTAATAGTGATGTCTTTTGTGTATATTTGAATATATTCATTAAGAAAATACAATTCTGAAACTACATTACAGTCTATGTGTGTGTTCAGCCAGATGTGTGTCCATCTATATTACACAATGCAATGTAGATTCAGAATTACATTTTCATAATGAGTACATGGAAAATCTAAACACAAAACATCCTAGGAATAGTACTGGTTTAATGCTTTTGTCTAAAATCTAATTTTATAACAAAAGTTTTCTGTTCAAAGAAGATTTCTAAGAGGAAGAAGTGTCAGTCTCTGTATGAAAAAATAAAAATCCTCATGCTAACGAGGAAAAAGCCCAGCCCCCTTTCTTTGGACTGAGGAGATAAAAATCCCTCAGCTGTTAGAGATCCTGAGATTTCCAGCTTATTGAAACAAAGAAAAAAGTTTCAGACATGACTCCTCTCCCCACACACCTTATTCATTTTTTTTCCAGATGCTTGTAATGGAGAGGAAAAATGAGGAGAGGAAAGATGTAGTTATCTAGCTCAGTGAAATGTGGCTAGCTGGTTCCAGATTTTCCTCATTTCTACTCTTTCATTCTGATAACACTTGCACGTTCATTTGTATTTCACACAGGCCCTGGAGACCTGTAATAACGATATGACTGTATATTGTGCAGCTGACGGATTTTTTTTGTGTGAGATGCCTTGTTTGCCCTGCACAAAGTAAACCGTTCAAATGAATATGTGTATTAAAGTTTTGAAGCCACACTATGGGTAGTAACAATTTGAACAAAGACCAGCAACTTGAATGAATGCTTAAAATTTCTTGCTTGTCATTGCTATTGTTATTCAAGACCACATTTCCAGAGGTTGGCACTTATTAGTCAAAATATTAAGGACTATACTGTGTTATCAGGAATAACTTTAATCTATTATATGGATAGGCTTAGGGGGCACTACTATTTAGAGAGACAGTTGTGAGGTGTTATGTCTGTCTCCTGATTTGTACTAACTTCTAGTAGTAGTAATTGATTGCTGGCCTGTATATACATGGATAACTGTACACATATGGTTAGCTATTCTGGCATGCAAGTGAAAAATGGATCCACTGCTTGTCTGTATGCTCCACAAAGGGAATATGGAGTGCAGTCATGTTACAAAATACTCTGCATCTGGAGTTAAGGCAATAGTTGCTCACAAAGGGGTGCAAGTCACACAATAGGCTACTTTTCAGTAATTACTCTTGAGTTATTTAGGCCCCAAGTGCATATAAAATGAATTAAAAGAAATAAATTTGAGTTGAAGGTATTATATCCCTCTCCTCTTAATTTCTGTGGAAACCTTTAAAAAATCCCAGCACCCTGCTGTTTTGGAGAAACAAACCAAACAGCACTGAGCTAATATACATGAACCAGAAAGAGAGATTGGCTGGTTACAGTTCAGTCACAGGCTGAAAGCTCTGCAAAAAGTGGATGAAAATAGACCCAAAAAGAACATAACTGAGAAACGTGGAAGATTTCAAAATGCTTTCCTATTGTGGCTTTAATAGGTAGGATTTTTCTCTCTTTTTCTTTAGGAAATCTTGATTTTTATTATTCTCTAAAAAGCGCCAAACCTGAAGACCTGTGTGCTAAATTTTTTTGCCTACTGCCTTATTTCTTATACCACATAATCTATCTTGAGACTGTGCTTTTCATTTAGATTATGAACCTTTTTGTGGCAAGGACTTTGATTATTAATCATCAGTAAAACATAAAGTGCCATGTAGATAGCACACATTTACCAAAAGATTTTGTAAACAGTATATGCTTGCTGAAGTAAGTGTCACACTGACATAACAATATGCTTCTGGATGAGTGATCATAAAATTATAGCTAGATTTTCATCCTATGCTTCACTGTATGTCTGAAACATACATATCTGACACCATCGCTACAAAGATGACACATGAAAGTTCTGCCCAACTGATAAAAGTGAACTGGAACGATCCTATACTCTTACTGTGCCTCAGCAAGTCCAGATCAGATTCCTTAGGGCCTGGAAATCAAGTTAGGGTTTTTCTTTTTCTTTCCATAATTTACTGCCAGTGGTGAAGATGCAGAGATACATATACAAGCAGGCATAGCTCTTTTCTAGGATCCCCCAGAAATGGTTTCAGGGATGGTCCCAGACTGAAAGGAGGCCTTCTCATTCCCCAGAGATCATGTCTTTACATGTGAAACAAACTTTGTCTTGTCCCCTGTGTATTTCTGGGTTACATCTCCGTGCCTTTTTCCGCATAGCCTGTTTCAGCCAGAAAGACATATTTACTTCTGAAACTCATATTTTCATTCTAGAAGTTATTTTTTCCAGAAGCCTGCAATAAGTGATCAGAAATTAATGAAACCTGTAATTTTTAATGAATATCTGTTCAAGTTAATACCTCACATTGTCATTATCTCCTTTGTCCTTTCTCTGCATTTCTCCCTTTTTTTTTATTCCTGAATGATATTTGTTGTGTCCTGTCAAACACAAGCTTACATGGATTTTCTAGGGAGGAATTTTAGCTTTACTCAACTGTGCAGTGACCACTGTATTTTTATATGCACAGTATAAAATTGCATAGCAAGAAAAATCTATGCTATTCATTCTCACTAGGGCAATAATTTGGTATGAGTATGAACTTTTTACTTTGAGTCATGATATATATGGCAAAGCGAGAACTCGGGACCTCTCTCACATGCTGCCATTTGCTGTGGTCCTGATGCCCCAAATGGCTGTCTTGATCTACTGGCCAGCTGCAGAGGGAAGGGCCCTTTTCTCTCCTGCATTTTTCATTTCTCTTGTGGAGATTCTTACCTGAAGGTAAATTCTTTACTTAAGCTGCAATTGTGGTTAGCCAATTTGTGAAGAGGAGTAAGAAAACTCCTTTTGTTTCTTCGCAGGCCTGTTAAAGATTTTTCTGCGGAACGCTGAAAACAATTGAGTTATTGTGGACTTTTGTAAATGCCACTTAACAGCTTTGAGAGTTTTGCTGTCTTTCCTCATTCTAGCTATAGGGTCTCTCTAAAAAATATGCTTGCACTAGAACTCTCAACCAAAACTAGGTTCATCTCATCTCATCTGGGATTACATTTCCAGCATAGAAGTCAGCTTGGTTTTGTAACTCCACAGTTGTTCTGCCTCGGGGGAAACTGAGTTTCAAATGTGAACCAACAGATTCTGAATCAATCTGTGGAAACTGCACTGATTTTTATGTTAGGATTTTGAATCAAGGTAAAAAGACAGAGATGTATATTTTCATGAATCAGACTGAAGAATAACTCCTGAGAATCATTCCACTCTTTTCCTCTTCCTATGTAAGTGGTAGGTTCTTGAATGTGTCTTTGAATAGCAGTAAGGTGCCCATGTTTAGTCCTCCAAAGTTACTATCCAATATAAAAGATTATTGAAATTATCACTATATTTTATCCAGTGAGGTGTATTTTGCAGGGCAATCATTAGAAATACAGCCCACGCAAATCAACTAATCTGCAGCCTGTACTGGCTTTGGACAGGGTCAGCGTGGGATTTTCTGCTCTGTATTCCCTTGGAGCCCTGGAGATCAGCATTCAGAGACACCTGCATGGGTCTGAATGGAGCTGGATGAGGTCCAGGTCTGGACAGGCTAACATATTTAGTTTTAATACTACCTTTTCCACAGCTGATAGAAGAAATGATGTAGATAAATAGAAGGCTCTGACACCCGTGGAGCTGGGGAGCCCCGTGAGGCACTGAAATGCCAGGTTTTCTAAGTGAAGCTCCAGTACCAAGAAGTGGAAAGCACTGCTTTCCATGATGTAATGCATAACAACTGCAAGTCATTATCCATTTGCAGTGTTCCTCTGTACAATATTGTCATTTCATGGTATACGCTAGAAGGTTAGGGTTAGGAAAATAATAACATTGAAATAACTTTTATTTCATCAGGACAAATCTAAAGGCAAATCTTATGATTAAAAACCCAGAAGTTTCAAAACTTGAAGTTAATGGTTTTATTTGAATTAGAATCCCCTAAGATTTTGTGCAGAGGTGTTTATATACATTAAATATGATTGATAGCTGATGTTCAACAGATTATAGAAGGAGAGTGGACTAGCTTCTGTGAGCCCTTTTGAATAGAAATATGAATTCTAGCACTAGAGAATGGACAAATTTCTGCAGTGTGGGTATTATGCTTTTGATTCCTGCTTACCCAGGCAGAGCACTTCATGCTGTTGTTGATGAGACCCTTGCCTTAAAACTTCCATGGCAAGTCTCCCACTTTTCTTACAAACAGAAAAATGGCAGATTCCAGGACTGTCCTGCGATGAAGGATGTCTTTGTTTCCCAGAACAAATTGACAAAAAAAATCCCCTTTAAGCTAGTATACATGAAGTCTCTTTGTCTCTGTTTCCTAGCAAATTAAACAGCTTCAGAGTACAAAACCAGGTATCAGAGCTCAGTTATCCGTGGTGTCAAATTGTCAGGCTGGTCACAGGCATGGTATTTGCCTGAGCTAACTGGTGGTCTCCCACACAATTTCCAGACAGGAATGGGGAGTTGACTTTACCCAGAGAACATTTTATATGCAACCACCTTGCTTTGGAGGGTAAGAGAGCTGAACATGGACACAGACCATTCCAAGCTTCTTGTCCTCAGTGCTAGAGAAAGGTACTGGGCATGTTTGATTTTGCAGAGATGTCAGTTGAACTAATTAGTTGAAATTGTACTTGCATGTCTTGATTTAGCTTGATATGCCTGAGAGATCACATCTCCTGATATGCATGCTATACTATGTCTTTAACTCAAAAGAAAATGCATGACTAGCAGTTTCACTGTACATAGAGTGGGAATCAGTGGTGCCGGAGATAACATCAACCCTAAGTGATAAATCTACCTTACTTAGTATCCCAAATTGTAAGGCTATATAGCAGTGTTTATTCTGGACTGAACCCAGCTTAAGTCCTTTTCTGGGGGCACTTCCAGCTTTTTTTTCACTTGGTGTTGTCTTAGATATATCTATATTAATGCTTTAACCATTCTTCATGTCTCTTATCAAAAGACAGTCTTTTCACTGTTTCTGCTCACAAAAATACCTGGCACACACTGGTTTAATAGGAAAGCTTCACTGACTTTCTAGAGGACAATTGCAAGAGATTTTTATGCCTGTTACACGAAAGATACAATATACAAGAAGTCATGGTTATATTCCTCCTGCTGTGATTTTTTTTTTTTTTTTTTTATCAGCTGTAACCTATAACTGATTACAAGCAAAAGCTTAATGAGTCTGGCATACTGACTCTGATCTCTTTGAAAAACAATATTTGGTTCCCATTTGTCT
Source organism: Tyto alba (assembly GCF_018691265.1). NCBI lineage: Eukaryota > Metazoa > Chordata > Aves > Strigiformes > Tytonidae > Tyto > Tyto alba. Next base: position 33,281,061 of record NW_024881316.1, on the reverse strand, counting down.
GATGCTGACAGGACATCCTCAAATAATAACTTGCCTACAGAAACATTCTCAAATAAAAACTTGCCTACAGAAATGTTCAAATTTTGGGCAGCGGGTTAAGAAGGCAGTGAGGTTGGACTCAGATCTAAATGTTTTGCTTGTTCTACCCCACGTAATGTGCAAATAAAAGCTTAAGGTCCAAATGCCTCCATACTTTGACAGAGTATAAAGTGGGTTCTGATCTTTGCTGTTCAGACCCGTCTCTAGTTAAGAACACAGTTTATTCAGGGAATGTTGTGTATGAAATCACTCTTGGAATATGACACAAAATCAGAGGAAAATTATATTATTTTAAATACAAACTGAACAAGAAATAAATTGTTCCTGACCTGTTTCTATTAAGGAGCTCAAACTTGATTAATTCTTGGCCTGGATGTTCTCTTACCTCCAGCAATTACATGCCACTATTACAGTGATTATTTTATAAAAGCTAATAAACACTATCTGGAGTTAATATTTGCTCCTGAGGAAAGTTTGCCAAGAGCTTAGAAGAAGTTTACAGAAGATTTTGCCCATTAGGTTTGTGTACAACATTTGAAATGCCAAAATCCTTTTAGCATCATTAATCACAAAAATGCAATGTAAAAACAGTTGTACCTAATAAAGCTGTAATCTGATACAAAAATAGGCAAACCCTCAGGAATTTAACACAATAGGCCAAACATTGTCCATTCCAAATGAGTTCCAGTAATGCCACTATTGACTCGGCTTTGAATAGCCTTCTGCTCTTTTAAAACAAATATATATAGATAAAATAGGATTTTATTTTCTACAGTACAGATGCAGCTGTTATTAATCAATTCTTTCACAAAGGATACTGGCTAATGCAGTCCAGGAAAGCTATTTTGACCAGCTTGCTGCAACTTCTTCCTTGTCCTCTAAGCTTACAGCTTGCTGTCTTGATGTCACAGGGGTTCAGGCTGCCCCTGACTCATGAGTTGCTCATGTGTAGGGTTCACTAGGGGCTGAGTCTGTCTGGCCACGGGGGAAAACAAACTGTCTCTCCAGATTTCTGACCATGGTATACAGCAAGTGTTGTGGGGGACTGACTGCTGTCATGCTATGGTACTGCCAGAAAAGGGAGCTGGTTTGTATAGGAGCAGATGTATGGCCTCCCTGCGTAGTCGCTCCTCAAAACCTGGAGCTCTGAATGCCAAAGGGGAAGTGACATTTTAGCCAATGAGGCATCACTCCCTTGCCTCCTATTGTATGCACCTTTTCTGTGGCCATCTCATCTTAACTGAACATTGCCTGCAGTGATAATTTATTATTATGTACTCTATCTTTCAGTTTTACATGGACTTGCCTATTAAACCAAACACTTAAGAATTAAAATAGCACAAGTTTATTCTAGCCAGGGAATGGGTTAAGCTCTTAAGTAAAAAGTTAGAAAAACATTTACAAAAAGTAAATAAAACATCAGTTCAGTCATAGAATACATGCATAATAAGATCTGTTCTTATTTGTTTAATCCCCCCTCATCTTAAACTGTGTCTCAACAGACCACTGTTCACCTCATGGTCTGAATACTGGACCTTTTCAGGATCTAGATTTAAAGGTAGTACAGAAGCCTGATGGGCTTCCCTTCTGAGTTCATCCTTCCCTTTCAAGATGACAGTCTCTCTGCCCTTTTCTTCCTTCCTCTCTCTTGCTCTTAAAATTAAATTTCCTTAGATAGAGAGCAACATATTTCGATAACTCACATTTTTTTTCTTAGCCAATGGCAACATAGTTTTGACAGCTCATAAGCCAAATTTGGTTTTAAGAGTTATTTTGACTTGGCTATCTTTCATTCTCAGATTCTGACTCTCCCTACTTCTCACCTTCTCCAAGTCTGCTGCTGAAGCCTTAATTAGCTCATTTTTCTCTGGTGATCATAGTTTAAAAACTGTCTTCATAACATTCCATGAATTAGATATGATAAAAATTATTATTTTTGCAATGCTTCTGTTATTCCCACAGTTCAGATATTGGAGACCACACGTGACGCTTTAATAATGTGGATGATAGACTGCTAACAACATGAATTGTCTAAGCTAATTCCTTCCATGCCTTTTTTTTTCCGTCATAAGGATTTCCTGTCATTCCAAGAGTGATGGGAAGACTGGATCCCTTTCCATGTGATACTAACAACAAGAAATCAGGAGCAATGCTGCATTGCCAGGTACTTCTTGCATAAAGAAGGAAGTGAAAACCTCTTGTTTGGCTGAGGATAAGGCTGATACAGGCAGCTACAACTCTCATCCTTTTTCTTTTTGCAGTCACAGTTGGATATAACCGTAATGAAGAGCTTTATGGCTCTCTTCTCCTGATAAACATGAGAAACTTGATGCATGGGAAAATGGGACTTGATGATAGCTTGACACTTTCACACCTTGAGAATAAAACTCAGATCTGTCAGAGGCACATGCTATGAATATGCTGATGAAACATATCCCACACAGAACACATCACAACCCTAGTTAAGAGGCTTTATATTTGTCTACTACAAGTTATTCTTTCATCCAGCCCGAAGTGAATTGCATCAAAGAGTTCTATAATAAGGCTCTGACCACATCATAAGGACAACATGGAGCAGATGATTTGATACATGAGAATATGACAACACCTAAAACCTCCTGCCATGTTGCTGGCCCCGGGACAACGCTAACTTACAGTATCTTCACTCGCGTCTCCCACACACTCTACCAGCATTTCAGGCTTATTAGATTCATAGAATCACAGAACTGTTTAGGTTGGTAAAGACCTTTAAGATCATTAAGTCCAACCATTATCCTAACACTACCACGTCCACCACGAACCCATGTCCCTAAAGTGCCACATCCACACGTCTTTTAAATACCTCCAAGTATGGTGACTCAACCAATTCCCTGGTCAGCCTGTTCGGTTGTTTGACAACCTTTTCAGTGAAGAAATTTTTCCCCATATCCAAACTAAACCTCCCCTGGCACAACTTGAGGCCATTTCCTCTTGTACTATCACTTGCAACTTGGGAGAAAAGACCAACACCCACCTTGCTACAACCTCCTTGCAGTTAGTTGTAGAGAGCAAGAAGGTGTCCCCTCAGCCTCCTTTTCTCTAGGCTAAGCAATGCCAGTTCCCTCAGCCGGTCCTTGTAAGACCCTTGTGCTCTAGACCCTTCACCAGCTTTGCTGACTTTTGTGCACGCTCCAGCACCTCAGTGTCTTTCTTCCAGTGAGGGGCCCAAAACTGAACACAGTATTCAAGGTGCGGCCTCACCAGTGCTGAGTACAGGGGGAAAAACCCTTCCCTAGTCCTGCTGGCCACACTATTTCAGATACAAGCCAGGATGCCATTGGCCTTTTTGGTCACCTTGACAGACTGCCAGCTCATATTCAGCTGGATGTTGACCAATACCCCCAGTTCTTTTCCACCAGGCAGCTTTCCAGCCACTCTTCCCCAAGCCTGTAGCATTGCACAGGATTGTTGTGACCCAAGTGCAGGACCCAGCACTCAGCCTTGTTGAACCTCATACAGTTGGCCTCGGCCCATCGATCCAGCCTGTCCAGATCCCTCCATAGAGACTTCCTACCCTCAAGCAGATCAACACTCCTGCCCAAATTGGTGGTGTCTGCAAACTGACTGAGTTGCACTCGATCCCCTTGTCCTCATCATTGATAAAAATATTAAATAGAACTGGCCCCAGTACTGAGCGGTGGGGAACACCACTTGTGACTGGTTGCCAACTGGATTTAACTTCATTCACCACAACTCTTTGGGTCTGGCCATCCAGCCAGTTTTTTACCCAGTGAAGAGTATGCCTGTCCAAGCCATGAGCATCCAGTTACTGCAGTTAAATAGCAACAGGTCTTCATTTGCAGCTTTGTGATTATGATAAAATCTTTAGCGTACCTGATGTGCATGCAGTTTTTTTTTATTACTTGTTCAGCTGGAAAGGCTATCCAGTAGTCACCAGTAATTGATGATCACAAGCATTTATGTAAATTCAGCTGTCAGCCACAATCAAAAGGAACTGATAGAAAGCTGTTCCATAAAAATTCCCCCATTTCTAGCATTTAACATTCTTCTGTGGAGTTAGATTTTGGTCTGGAACAGTGCAGTAACGTGAGTTGATAGCAAACTGGAAGTGAGCCAGAAAGTGAGTGCTTAACCCAGAACCAGCCCCTCTGGGAGTAAAGACTTCAAGATTCAGATGTTCTGCAATTACATTGCTTCCAACTTCATACTGGTGAAGGGAGGGAGATGATGGAAACCATCAATACATTCAATTTTAATTTATTCTTTAACATGTCTTTTTCCACACTTTATCCAGTTGGGAATTTAACACAAAACCTAGGACCATGTTCTTAGCCTCACAAGCTACAGAATAAAAAGTTAACGAAATGCAGTTCTAATTTTAGAAATATCAGTTCATTTGGGGTCTGTCTGGCAGAGACAATGGTGCTAGGAAGCTACAACTGGAATGAACCTGGAACAGACAGCAATGATGCTTTTTGTTTTCTGTGTGTGAGACTTGAGATTTCAGGGCTGTCAAATTTCACGCATTCCCACATCTTAACTAAGTGCCACACACTCAGCCTGGCTTCAGGGATCGATCACATTGGTCATCACAAGATTGTGTGGTTTTTGCCCAGCCTTATCTGAGTTATGGTTTCTATCACCTTTTTAATAGCACCAGTTCCTTAAGGCATTATTTTCTCTGAGATTTTACTGTCCACATTGTAGGCAACATACATCTTGTATCCTCACTGAGACATATTTATTTTTCCCCTGTAATTTAAACCAGAAACCATTTGATACTGAAAGGACATGCTTGCTTTTAGTGCATGAAAACATAATAGAGAAACAATATTCTTGTTTTGCATAATACATTTCTCTATTTGAGTCCCTTGCTCTGTGCAGTTCTGTGGATGAAATATTGCCCTGTTTGTTATTTGTATTGTTGTGGCACCTAACAGTGACAGTTCTTGACTCCATTATGTTTCACTGCATGGAGAGAATAAGATCTCTTTCTCCAAGAGCTTGCAATTGAAATACAAGGCAAGAGGCAGTGGGTGGATACAGACGGGGAAGCCTGTGGAAATGAGAATAAAATACTTATTGGTATGATGGGGAACAGAAGGGAATATCATGTCCTACCCAGTGGTTAACTGCCATCAAATCTTTGGTTTCAAGGCAAATAATGAAGTAATTTTTGGATGTTTACTGGGACACCCTTTCAAGTTAAACAGCAGTACAAATCAGGCATCAGAACTCTTTTGTAATCCCACCATTGAGTTTAAGACTGTTTGTCTAACATGATTATAAGAAGTACTTAACACTTTCTGAAATCCATGGTGTAGCAACGAAGAAATGACTTTGAAGTGGTGCAGTTGAATGAAAGAGAGTATTTACATTGCCCACTTGTAGCTCTGCCTCTGGAGGCACTCTGTATAATCAACTGACAAAGGAAAGGTCCTCCAGGGAGGCAAAGCACCCATGTTGAATGTGTAAAACCAACCTGAAGTAGAAAGTATGAATAACCCTTGTAAGAACTCATAGTAAAGGGTATTGACAAATACTGAAATATTCCACATATTTCCCGTTCAAATCCTTCTAGGAATATCTCACCAGAATAATTATAATCTGTTAAAGGGTATAAAAATAGCATAAATTAATAGCAACTTCTAAACCAAATTAGACTATCTAGTTTACCTGAAATATATTAAAGTGATTCCACATGATTTTAACGAAGATTTTAGCAAAGATGTTATTCTACTCACAGCACTTCTGTTCATAGCTTTTTTTTTTAGGTTATATCTAGGGGTCTGCTCTCTGCTGTCTTCTTTCAGACATCTATTTTGGCTGATTTAAATGTGAAGAAGGAAAAAAAAAAAAACCACTGAAATTCCTACAAACAAGACCTTGTTTTTTAAAAATGAGGTGTCATGTATAGTTTAATTTAATCTTTGTGTGGTTTTCTTTGGCATATTGCTCACACTTGGGTTTCATATGGTGTATCACAGCAGTTCAATTTACAAACCCACTTGTTGGGCTACAATTGGTTATAAAAATTCTAAGGAAGTGCTGCAAAAGAGCAAGTTTTCAATCTTGAGACAAGTAAGTGACAAAGATGTTCTTCAAAAGAGATAAGGTTGGATTTCTGGAGCACACACATGTGAAAAGATCTTAAACAGTAATTTTGCTAAATAATAGATTGTCTTTTTTTTCCTTCTGCCGATACATGCTCATTCCACTTCTCTATCTTTTGGTGTCCATCAGCAGAAGTGCCAGGTCACACCTCATACATAAGATGTCACACTTCTGAAATTCAAATATATGCTGTCAGCTCCTTTTTCCACTGAAGAGCTTGGTACTCATACTGCATTGGAGACATGAGGTATTGTTTTCATGATGGCTTTCAAGCATTACCCCCTGAAATATATGGCCTTTTGTATATGAAAAAGGCAGTTTACACAGTTGTGTAGCAAAGACCATATTTTCTTACATTTAGGAACAAAGACATGTCAGGCTTTATTGAGCACATCACTAACTATATAACTAGCATTAAACACTCTATTTGCAACTGTTGCTGTGTATTTTGTGTGTGATTATCACCCCTAGATCTGCATCCTATAAAAAGATATTTCTGTTTGCTTAATTATAAAGCTCTTTATGAACAGGCTCATCTGTAAATAGCTTGGTGCAGCTGAAATAGAAATATAATTATAATGAAGGCAGATGTTTCTGAGATACTTCTCATGAAACTTGTTCTGAATATACAAAGGAGAAAGGCTTTTCTAACCAGTGGAGTGTGGGCCAAACGTGGCCTAAACATCCAAATGTGATGAGGGTTTCTCTTTGGGGGCAAAATCTAAATAATTATAATAATAATAACAGCAGTAACAACAATAATAATAGCAATATTTCTAAAATCATATACAACTGCCTTCTCCCTTGGTAAACATCTTTCCTTCTGAAACATGAAGGGGCAAAGAAATAACTTTTGTCGCTTATCTCTATGGACTAGTTGCCAGAAAATTCTGGACTTTTCTTCTGCAATACTTTATTAGAGACTGATGAAACTCTCATGGAAAGACAAAGTTTAGGGTCATTTGTGTACAAATACAGCACTTCTGTCTGCCTCATTGTCTCTGCATGAGCTCTTAATGTATTTAAATCCTGTCAGTGAAATAATGAGACAATTTATTTTTATTAGTATTTTGATATCCAAGAACTTATAAAACCACTGAATCCTACTTCCAATGGAATTATGCTCTTTAGAAAATCTCACCTTCCAGTCAAACCACAGGCTTCCTTCCCTCTCCCTCCCTTTCATAACCATCAGTAAATGTGTGTGCTATGGTGGCTGACTGACAGCTGTTGATCCAAGCCTGCAGTCCTCTCTTCAGTGGAGCTGATCCTGATCAGCTCTCATTTGTCCCATCTTCAGTGACTCACCAGCAGAGCCAGTCACTGTCCCAGTCATCTTATGATAAGGCAGCCCAGACAAATACAGCCGTCTGGCAGGCTTGTGAATTGGAAATGGCTGGTTTAGTTCAGGACAAACTACTACAGTGCTGTGGAATAGCACCCTCCCGCCCAGTACAGTCTCATTTAACTTACAGCATGTGCATGAGAGTCAGTCCTCAGCACTGCCGGACTGTCCATCTTCCTCTTCCTCATCTCGGTCCACAGGATTGAAGGAGGGAGTATGGAACTGGGCTGCCTTAAAATGGGGACAGGAGAGAGTGGAGCAGAACAAACTGTTAAGAATGATTTGAACTAAGCCCGTAACACTCCTGATATCCCTGTTGTGAATATTTTTCAAACATAAACTTAGCCTTCTTATTAAAATTTATCAGAAGTAGAATATGGATATTTGTACCATAAAACATCAGGGATTTGATTTAAAATGAACCTAGTGATTTTAAAGGATTGTGAATCAGCCTCTGAATGTGACTTTGGGTAGCTTGTAGTAATTTTTACTTCCGCCCTTTGGTGGCAAGTTAGCTGTCTTAAGGTAGCCTTACCTGGATGTACAGAATGGGAGACTACATCTCCTTTACAGGCAATGTATCCTCAAGCATAAAGGAGCTGAATACAGTTCAGAGTGATTCCTCTTGAGATGTAAATTACTGCACATCCTTCTCTCTTGTGCTGAACAACTTCACTGTGTCAACGTCAGCTACACCTACCATGCTATGACCTAGCTCCTGTGGTTATATTTGAGTAGTCCACTATCACTGCTCAGGGCTTTGCAATAAGCTTTCATTACTAGTGTATATCAAGCATATTTCAGTTTAAGAACACATCATAGTTCTCATTTCAAAAGTTACATCCCAAGTTGCTCCTCTGCAAAACAGGCACTGGACAGAGGTTTTCTGGTCTGGTTGGATAATTTTGCCCTGCATTTATATTCTTTAATGGAGGAACAACAAAATATCTGGTCTTTCAGTGTATGTGCATCACTTCCATTAAGAGTAACAGTGATTATGTATGTGCTGAGGATTAGAATGAAGCTCTCAGACTGTACATACTTGTGCCTGAGGCCAAGCCTTTAGGCCTAACAAATCAGCCTGGCTTTCTGGTCTCTTCTGATCCTAAGGGACTCAGTGTAACTTGTCTACACGTAGAGAATGGGGAAAGACAGAAATGAAATGTGTTTCACTTTGCCAGAAGAGAAGTATCCAGCAATAACTCAAATATGGGAACTGAGATTAAAATTGATGGAGTGTTTGATGCCACAGAAACATTCTATTAATGAACAATTATTTTCAGATTTGTGCAGAACAAATGCACCAAGAGAAACGAGGACAAATATTTTTGCCTCAGGAGTCATACATGTTGTGAAATTAAGACAAATTACCCAATTGTTTCTCTTATGAATGGGAAACTGAGGCACAGAGATATGACCTATTTGAGATGTCTCTTTTTCTCTATTAGACACACACAGATACACACAGAGACTCTAATGGTTTCTTAAATTATGACTCCTGTGCAAAAGTTCATTTTTCTACATATGCTCTAAATTTTTGAACTGTACTTCTCCTCAGATTCCCATATCTACAAAAATGTCATCCACAGGACTGCTACTAATAGAATCTGCCAAGTCTGTGGCAGTCATTTAACCTACCAGCTGTGAGAAGAACCTATAGCATCTCTTTGCATCTCTACCTTCACCTTTTTGCCCGTTTTTCACTGTCCTTGTCAGCCTTTTTTTTTTTTTTTTTTCCTGAGAACTTCTACTGAAAATTGTATCTTTATAAAATGAAGGTGTTAAAGGCTACCCTGCCTACAAACTAAATTAAGCCATTTAATAACTAGCCCTTTTCTTTATTAGGGAGTAAGGTAGAAAACATTATATCTGAGTTTGGACATACAAGGAAAGTGTCTGAAAGTCTCTTTCACTGAAAGGCAAGTATTAGCTGTTTTTCACATTTCCCCATAGCTGCGTCTCTAAATCAACACTGAGGCATTGCTGCCTTCATTAGCTCTTCCACTCTGTTATATCATGAATATAATTTGTTTTAGACTAGCATGTTAGTGAACAAAACCCAAACACAAAAAGCCTTGATCAAGTTATTTTGTAGTTTGCTACAAATTCAGAAGTATTGGGCAACAACCTAATTTGTCAGTTTTGAAGAAAACCTGTGTTTCTGACTTCTTAAAATGTTTTGTTGCCATTTTTGTTTTCCATTTTTCTGTTTTGTTTTCTTACCTTTGTTGTGCTGGTGACCGAACAGAAATGGAAGATCTTCACGAATATCTTTCATGAGATTAACAGCCCAGTTCTGCAAATGTGTGAAATTAGGAGAGATTTTGGAAATAAAAAGGGATCCTTCTGAGATAAGCTTATTCTTATATGTTTCCAGGATGCACAGAGGGGCATGAAGGCAGAAAGAGCTACATGGTTTCTGGATTACATCGTCTTCTTTAAAAGAAGACACAAATGGTCTGTTACCACTTATAGAGACTGCTATGCAATGTCATTAGCAAATCTGTGCTTTCAGAAATGAAACAAACAAAAATCCCTTCAAAACACAGGAAGATATGTCACTGTGTTTCCCCTATGTCATATAAATCCAGTTCTTCAGATCTGAAAGTTCCTCATGTCTAGAGCTGTCTAAAGCGCTGATGAATTCAGGCATCAGATTATCAGTTGACTCCATGTAGCCAAATCTCTGATCTATATAAAGTCTAGATGATGGAATAGACGTGCTTGTAGAACTGCGGACAGATTCACTATTCCTTTGTCAAAGCAGGTATTCCTGATACCTATAGCTGCTAGTGTGGGTTGTACACTGCAGTGAATTGTCACATACCCATCTGGGGACAAGTCAGAGCCAGTACTAGTGCTTACTTGGTCAATGCATATGGTTAAGGGTCGTAAGATGGATGTGGAGTGAGAGGAAGCATGGTAGGACAGCTAATAAAACTATCAAAGTGCCTTAAACAGTGTATGTGGGACAAAATGGAAATTGTGGATAGAGGTGGAGTAGCGCCAATATTGAAAAACTGAAGACCTTATTATGTTGACTGCTCATTTACTTTGGGTATGGCTGACTTAGACTAATATCAAACAGCAGATACTTTCTCCATATACTCAATATAGATTATTTGAGTTAGAGGACTGGTGTACTGACTAATACATTTTGTCTTGTTTTGTTTTGTTTTTTCCCTCTCCCTCTAAATAAATAACTGAAATGTTAAAAGAGGACTATAATAAACGATGTATAATGAGCTCTTTAGAAGTTCTGGAGAAAGTGATTCATGCAAAATAGTATCAAACTCTGATTTGTGAACATTTTTACATATATTCATCAGATACTTAAATCATGTAAATAATGAACTTCTTCCCCTAATGTATTCAGTAATTTTGTTTAAAAAATCGGTGATTTTTTTTCTTGACTTCTAATAATCTGTATGAAAAAAAATCAAAACCTCAGCATTGAACCCTGTGGACCTCTGGATTGTCTTTATGCCAGTGATTCTTTGCACTGGTTTTATGATGTGAAGTAGACACAAGAAGGATTTGGAATATGCTGTTAGAATGGGATAAAGAAGCCTGAAGGTAATTAGATTAGGCCTATGTTTTGGGGCTAACTCTTATATAAAGTAAAGGGAGCTTCAGCTTTCTGTGCAGAGTGTCCTTTCACTTGTCATATATAAAAGAAAATCCTAAATATATTGATTGTGTCATATTGTGGATATTATTATTATATTTAATTTATGTGTTTATTCTATATGATCTTCTAATTCTAACATTATCTATTGGTTATATAATATACAGTTATTGTAATATAATTTTGATATCATATTATACAGTATAGCATATATTACATCAAATAATTATATAATATTCCAGATGCTGATAAATCTACATTAAGTAAGATTTTTACCAATGTAAAGCTGCTGCAGCAGGAAGATTTGTCTGAAATCTGGCTGAAAAGTTATATCCTGTAAAGAAAACTGTTTCACCAAGGAATCTGTGAACTACAGTTGTAAAATTTTTGCACTTCTAGGACACTTCAAGGAGATAGGAACTGGACCACAGCCTTCAGTGGTAATGGGCAGAGAAGCTGGGAAAGGGACAAATCAAAGAGGTTTTACAGTGTGGGATCAGGAGGATTGCAACAGCTGGGGAGGGTCAGTGAGGTTACGACATTTGAGGGAACTGTTGGGTAGGGAGCTCTTCGGTGAGGAAGGATGAGCCTTATGGCAGCTGGAGCTGAGTTTGCGTTGAGACTTATGATCAGGAGGAATTGGGAACAGTATAGCATCTGGAAGCTGATCAGGCAAGGGGCTCATATCATCTGGGGGATCAGGAAGTACACAACAGCTGGGAAGGGTCAAGCAAATACCCAACACACATGGAATTGAACAGCAGGGCCTGGTGCCACATACGGCTTCTCACATTGCTTTTTTATGTATTGCCGCTCTCTACCTTTCCGTAAATTTCCCTTAACTCATGTTCAAAATGTGTCTTTGTGCAAAAACACAGAGGCAGAAATAAACAATACGAATTTCTACTAAGAAAAAAAATGTGGATAGTCCTTCCCAACCACAAAGAAGCTAGCCAAAATCCATGTAATTCTAATTATTGGCTAGTGAAAGTTTTCCTTCTTCAAACCCTATTGCACCCACTGCCCTACTGGCTGAAGATTTTTACGAAGTTTTTTCCAGGATCTCAATCATCCAGAGAAGATAACTTTCTCCTCCAGTGGGAGCTCAACATGTGGAGGCTCAATTTTGGGGGATATTGCACAGTGATACTAGGTGGACTTCAAGACAGACACTGCAGGTGCAGGAAGGACAAGATTTATGTGTCCTGCTTGGCTTACACCAGCTCTAGCTGAACTTGTGATTTGTCTGCTACTGAACAATTTGTTTACTTAGTCCTTTCCCTACCTCAGATGTTTCTCTTGTCTATTGTGTTATTAGATACCACGGGTATAATTGTACATCTGACATTTTTTTTCTTAGAGTTTCTACTTCCTATCTGAGGTTTATTATTTCTTAAATTCATGTCCTTCACCCATGCCATGGCTGTCCTGTCTTTTTGTCCATTAATTTTAAAAGTGATATCTTTATGAACAATTAACCATACTTCCCTACCGTTTTTTTGTCATTTCTCTATGACCTTTGTTGACATGCCTAGAACACAATCCTCTTTCATTATATCCCCTCGTATCTGCACCAAAGTGTTCTGTTTCATGATACATTTTGTTTGTAAGCTCATTTTGTAGGGACCATTTTAAAATTCTGATTTAAGTGCCTAGCACAATGCAGTCCTTCACAATAGATCTCACAGGTAGTAACAAGAATAATAAATGATAGAAGTGAGTTCCATGAAAGTCCTGATTCTTTGCAGAGCTTTGACAAAGTTGGAAATGATGTCATATCCATCAGGCAGTTGTGACAAATGCGCATAGGGTGGAGGATAAACTGTTGTTTTACCTGTAGAAAAATTTGTAGTACTCTCTTGTGTTTTCCGTAGCTGCTCATAATATTTTTTTCTTCTATAGGCTCTTATTGCTTTCCAGACATGCTGTGCCTTGTCTTTGCCAATTGTTGCCATCTGTCCTGATGACATTGTGATGGAGGTTGAGTGTGTTGCTGAGCTTCTTAATAATGTCACAGTGTCATTTTGCTTTACCTCTGTCACTCTGCTGCTGTTATGCTAACTTGTCTTCCTTCATCATTTCTTTTTCATGACTCTTATACTCAAGGCAGTCTAAAAAAATGCCCTCTGGATTTAAGTTCTTCACTTCTTTCCACCATATCTAATATCTCATCTGCTCTCTACAGCTGCTTTCTGTGTTCTGTATTTATTCCAATCATATTCTATATGGTAGAAAGTGCTGCTTGTAGGACAGATTTTTTTAATTTCCTCTTGGCATTCAATAACACCCTATTAAGTGGCTGTGTTTACACTGCAGTTGTCAATGATCTTTTCCGGGTCCTCTGCTCATTAAGCAATAAATTCAACTTTCCTGGCTAGCAGTGTTTTGAACATTTCATGTGGCAATATGGAGCCAGTCCCACAGGGAATGGTTTCCTCTTACCAGACTGCTCCCTCCACGTGCTATACTCCCTGTTGGGTTTATCTAACTATGTCATCTCTACGAAGGATACTTGAAGCAAGCTGTTGCCTCTTTCTTAGTTGCATGCAGGTTGCCAGGGAGCCTGGGGGACCCACCATCTGACATTCATAGCAGTCGGCTTCTATCCGAATATGTCTGAGAATCCCACTGAAGCGTGGGATGACAAGTTCCCTCTTTTTTTTTTTTTTTTTTCCCAGAATTACTTCTCATCCACAATTAAGGTAATAAAATGTTTCTGCCAACCTGTTATTGTGTTAGCATTCGGATCGCTATCAGTCACTGCAGAATTATAAAAATGATCTAGAAATAGTTTTTCAAGGACATTTCCTAAGTGTCTTTGTTTTACATTTAACTTGGAGATCATGAAATCTGAAAAGCTCTGTCGACCTGAGTCACAGAGAAGGTACAGTAAAAGTGGCAATTACTTGGGCTCTCCTTCCTTGTCTGTATTCTGCTTCAACTTTGACCTAGGTAGATCACACCCAGGAGTGAGAAAATAATTCATTGCACAATCTGGTGCTTAACCTGCCTACTAAGACTGAGAATGAGGGTGCCAATTAGTGCCAGCTGTAACAGTTCTTGGGAGATGTGGACCAATCCAACAGGAGTTGGACCAGGACCACAGTTCATTTCAAAAAGGGCACTGAGCAGACATTATAATGGTAATAATTTTCAGCTACTCTTGAATTAGGACAGATTCAGACTTAATTTAATAGAACAGGCACTTCTAGGGGTACTGAAGGTTAACCCTGGGCAGAGAATGATATCAGAGAAGTAATGCGGAAACAAATACATGATCAGAGAAATTTAATAAACCTATTATCTTTATGAAAGAAGAAAAAAAAAAAAAAGCTTGACAAACGAAAAGCCTAACAAAAAAGAGGGAGTGGGTTTACAGTCATGCTGGGGTATGGTGGAAGGGCAGAAAACAGTAAGCTCTGTTAATTCTTGAGATCCTGGAGGGAGAACTGAGATCATGTAAATAGCAGAAAGTGCCATCCTGTAAATAGCAGAAAGTGCCATCATATAAAGTACTGTGTTTCAGTACTGATAGGATACAAAATCCAAATGTCAAACACAGTGCTGAAGTATGTATGTTATTAATAGATTTATACCAAGTTCCCTCTCTTATACCCTTCTCTGTGTTTGAATGTAGTTTCCATTCCTGTAGTATGTTGATGTCTTTTGCTGTGTGTTGTTCTACTCATCTACATCCCAGCTTAATTTTGACAACTTGTTCTTCCTTCCTTCATAGTTTTCTACTCTGCACCATCACTGACACTAACTTTCATACTCATGACACATCTAATGCTTTTGCTGTATGTTGCTTGATTTGGATCTTCATTTAATCCTCAGCTTTGATACAACTCTTCAGCTTGCCAAGGGGTCATTCACATGACTCAATCTTCAAGTGGTTTTCTTTTTTTGGCCTCTCATCATGTACAAGAGGCTATTTCAGAATTCATCGGCTTTGACCATCTCCTGGTCTTGTCTCAGCATGACTCTTCTGCCTTTCCACTCACATAATTTAAGTCTGTCTTTCATGGTTTCCAATGCCATCAGTATTATTGCCCTCTCTTCTGCTTTCAACAAAAGCTAAGTGCATATCTGTTAGTGTGCTATAGGTAAAGTAAGTTAGAGAGCATGAATTATGAACTGCTCAAGAAATAGCAGCTGTTGAGCTTGTGTGCACAGCGAGGTTTGTCTGCTGATGATCAATAAAAATCAGAGTCAGTAGCCATGCTACCAGAGGCACCATCTGTGGCTAGAGAGCCAGAAGCTTGCTGACTGTGATAGACACTGCTGGCTTGAAGGAGGACAGGGACAGGTTATATTCACATGACTCCCAAAAGAGAGACGTATTCAACTATCAGTGAGTGCTAGCTGGTGGTATGTGGGCAAAAGTACTCTACTGCTCTGACTAGATCTCTGGGTGGAAGGGTCTGGAAATCTGACAGTGGAATACTGGGATGTCCCTTTGCTATGCTGTTAATGTGGAAAAGTAACATGGCTAACAAATTGGGTATTATTACTAAAGAAATTTGGTAGCAAGGGACCAGATGGGAGTAGAGAGACAGAACCTTCAGTCTTCTCTTGAAGAAACAAAGGTAGTGATGTCTCCTTTCTTATTCTTCTTGCAAACCTTGTGTTAATATCCCATATTCAAAACAATTCACCCTTGTCCCCATTTCCTTTCACAGTTACTGCCCCACTTTATATTTCCCTCCTGTGTGTGCTGTATCCTGTCACTTCATTTTTCTTCCTGAAACCCAGCATGCAGCAGTTTAATTCAGTTGAAATCACTCTTGTCAAATTTCAAATGCCCTATTCTTAGCCAAATCTCATGCTTAGTACCCTGTTCTCTCAATCTTGTCAGATGTCTTCGACATAATCAACCATGCTCTTAAAATCACGTCATCCCCTGGCTTGTGAGGTACCAACATCTGTTGATTTCTCCTCTGACATTTCCGGTAATTCCTCGAGTCTTTCCTTTGATGGTTTCTTACCCCTGATTATCCCTTAATAAGGCTCACTTTTTTTTTTTTTTTCCTCTCATTTTCCTTCTATATTGCATCTCTGACTAACACATGCAAAACCAACTACCATTTCTTTGCAGATGACTCACAGACAGAGCTCTTGTTCAGATTTCTCTCCTTTTATACCAAAAGAAAAAGATCAACTATTACACTATGTCTTTGTGGATGCCTACAAGTCTTTTCAAAGGTCAGTCTGAGTAAAAACCAAGTTATATCTTTTTACCTATATACATTTTTTTTTTTTATTCATCAATGTGACATCATCCTGCTTGTCACTGATATAATTCAGTGTTTTTATTCACTTAGGCCTCTCTCCATGTTCTGCAATATGAGGTATGGCTAGGTCTTGTAGATGTTTTCCTGCAACATCTTAAACATATATAAAGTGTGTTTCTCATTGTTTCACACTGTAAAAACTTTCGTCCAGACACTTTTCATTACATCTTCATTCCTAATTAGTTACAACATCTTTTGTAAAATCTCAGTTAATACTAACATCACCTCAGAGATACAGTTTTGCCCTTTTATATCTGTCCCCTCTCTTTTGCTGTAATGATAATTTCCATTGATTCTTGCTTTGACTATGTCAAGGAAATTATATATCAGTTCAGTGGTTTCCCATTTTCCTTTGAATCAATCACTGCCTTGATCTTCAAAGCCCTTCATGGGTTCTTCTCACTCCATTCTCATTTGCCAGTAAGATGTTGATTTCTGGCCTTAGTACTTGATGTCAATTTCTGTCACGTTCTTGATTGATTTTTTTTGGTGTTTTCTCCTAAGGACTTCTTGGTACATGGAGGAAAAAAACATAATTACCCACAGTACTATCTCCATATCTTCCTCCAAAACTCTGTAACACTTTCTTCTGCTGAGAAATCTACAGAAAACATAGGAATAATTTGGCATCTTGAGTGGGATACACCTGCTCAAATGTTAGTGCTACTTGTATGGTAGCTACATCTGAGCTAGTCCTGACTTCCTCAGTAATCAAGTCAGACAGGAGTCATGGATTTGTCTCATCCTAAAGTTCATATGCACCTCCCTAAATTGACGATAAAGAGAAGCAAGCAGATAGCTCCTTGCAGACATCACAGATATATGAAACTCAGTAAGTATACAGAGGATTAATTTCTTATGCTAGTTATTTTTATCCCATTATTTTCTGTTATTTTGATTGAGGTATTAGTATCATTTTTTTTTTTCTTGGGTTGTCAACTCTAGAGTAGAAACTTCCTGTTTTTCCATCTTTGCTCAACCCATAATATACCATGGCTTACTTCCATAGTTTTTCATGCTGATAATATACAAAACAGCCAGAGAGCTCAAATAGGTGACTTGACATGTTCATCCTTCTTATGAAGCACTTGCAGATCTACTCAGTACTTTCAGTTGTTCATAAATATGTCAGACAAATGTTTTCATGGATAAATATTAATGAAACAAATTATTGTTACTTTCGAGCATTTCTTTTGGCTTGACTAATGTAGGAAAATGTGTTTGCTGATTTGATCCTAACAAATAAGCAAGCTAAGTCAAGAAGCAAATTAGGTGGGAAAGTCATAGGATTACTCAGACCAAAATCCAGTCAATTTCATCAGTCTAAGAAACCCCAAAGTCAGAAATGAGCACTTTCCTGTATCTCAGTGAGGAACAGAGTCTACTTATTTATTAGGATAACAAACAACTTCCTTAAAATAGAGATAAGAGAGCAAATAAGAAAATAAAAATAGTGAATAGTACATGGTAAAAGAAAGGAAAATAACTAGTCTTAAGCACAGAATAAGAAATAGCTTAGCAATTTGTTTGGTCTGATACAGCAATTACAGTGCTAAATTAAATGCATTAACCAAATGCCCCGAGTGGCTGATGCCATGTTGTAGTCAATTCAACATATGTGAGGTCTTCTCAATTGCACCAACATGTTACATTTGCACAAGTCGCATTTTGTGTCATTCTGTATTGGAACCTGAGGGCTGTTTTCTCCCAACTAGAAACAGAGATATGAGCAAAACACATCTACCATTTTACCAGCTAGCAGCATATATGTTCCCAGAAACATAGCATCCATCTGTCTTTCTTGTACTCTCACTGTGTCTGATATCAATTTGGGTAGATAAATAGTTATCTTGAAGTGTTTTTCCATAGTCCCAGATGTGTGAATTTTAATTAGCTCTAATAATTGCCTTTTCTATATTGTTTCTATGACCCATGATGTATAGCATCTAATCTTTATAAATCACATCTAAAGTGAAAATTTCAAAATCCACTGATTATAATGCATTATATTTATTACAAGTTGAATTGCAGCACTCTTGATACAGACAGAAGTGCACCTGGGATAAAAAGCTAGTCACACAGTGACTGTCACATGTAATGTTAAAAAATGAAAAATATTAGGGCTGGACTCTTTCTGTAATGATTTGTCTTAGTAGGATCTGTAACAGCATGGTTGGCACTGCAGATCATACTAACATGGGAATGATTTCCTCAAGGAAAAAATGGGTGTGTTCCCAAGAAAAATACTGTCTTTCTGCTTTGACCTTTAGCCTTTTCTTCCAGTAGTGTTCAATCAAATACTCTTTCTCTCTCTTGCTCCAGGCACATTTGGAAGATGTAGACTGCTGAGAAAGTGCTACAGAATCACATCTTCACTGCATGGAGAGATCCAGAGATGCTTTGCAGAGACATCATCTATCCAAATAAGAGGTTTTAAAGTGTTCCCCACATGAAGATGCTGAGGAAGAAAAGGTTAGTAAAAGTACAGAGATAGGATGAACTTTGTTTTAAAGGGTTCTAAAAGCTTCATAGCTTTCCTTGGTGTAGTGAGTATTCACCAAGAATATTTAGACCTATATTACATTCTATGGACACTTACATAGAAGTACACAGAGAATTAAAAATTTTTCTGTATAAAAAATTTGATCAATTTCATAGTTCTTTCTTTACCCTTCCATTTTTCTCCATCAGCTTGGTAAGGAGGGTGACTCACATCTTCCTCCCCCTGTTTTTATCTACTTTTAACTTTTTTCTCTCCTGCAGTAATCTACCTTTATCCATTTATTCTCCATTTTCCATCTTCCCATTCCACTGAAAGCATGCCTTAGCACAACAAAGAGCTATCAGTTCCTTTGAGGATGTAGTGTAATATTGTTTCTTGTTTTGCACTGGCATTACATCTTGGCTCTTTTTCTTTTAATATTATTACAAAAATATAATTATTGCAGAAGATTACATGAAAACTTAGGGAAAACACATTAAGTTTCCTGTGAACTGTAATGAAATGGCATTAAAGTTAATGCTGAAAATGCAATGGTGAATGCAGTGGTGATAAGGAGGAAATTAGCTTGAGGGTGGACCAATGCACCTAATCTGCATACCTAAAATATTGTCAGTGTTTCCTTAGTAAATGGTCAAGTATCCTCCTTAGTCAATAAAAGGAGAAACAGACTTTAGCCACCTACACGCCCACTGTTTAGTGGGTTTCAAGGGAAATTATAGCTTTTTATGAGCTATAAAAGAAATTCAGGCACTCATGTAGGAGAACCACTTCCCAACACAGCTAAAATGATGTCGTACAAGTGGGGTCCCTTGTAGTGCTCTTTCATCTACTGGATAACCTGGAAGACTATTTACTGTAGTCAGTGTCAAATCCTAGATCTGCCCATTTCAGTGGCAACATCATGTTTTTGATGGTATTTTGGTGTCTATTTATACTGTAGTAACTACCTGTATGATGAAAAGCAGTGTACCAGACACAACTCTGATATCTCAGGGAAAGTGTCAACTGATGTCTTACTGAACTTTTTAGAAACAAGGATAAAGACCCTGATGCTGACTTTTTGTCTTTCAGATACCTTTGATATCCTGTCTTTCTTTAATCCCTGTGACTTTAAAATTTACAGTCTTATTCAATTATTTGTAGCTTTGAATCATGGGAAAAGTGTGTGTGTGTGTGTTATACTGGTGCCCCGAGTGATGCAACTCAAGTTTCTTATGACACCAATGCAGGAATTTGAGTTGATGTGCTGTGGCTGCAGGGCTACGACAACTCTACTTATAGGAGGAAAAAGTAATACGTATGTATTTTACTCTCTGCTAGTAGTTAGCACAGGAAAATAGGAGGTCCCACGTAGGCTTACATGAATTAATTTGTTCTCCACTCCAAAGAAGTTGTGTTCCAAGTCTCAGTTAAATGACATAAAAGCAAGAAAGTCTTGAAGAAGGCCCTGAGACATTCCTTAATGATTTAGAGATTGTTTATGTTTTTTGAGTGCTCAGATTGTTAGCAGATACTATTATGTAGTAATCAATGTCTCCATTCTCTATAAAAGAATGGAAAAGGAAGGATTGCCAAAAAAACCCAACAGTGAAACAAACAAAAACAACAAGAAGGAAAAAAACCCAAAAAAGAAGATACCCAGGAAGTGAGTTTCTGAGTTTTTTGGTAAATATATTTATTAATATAAGAGCCACTGGTTCTAGTAGGTCTCAGGGAATGACTTGGTTTTTTTTCTTTATTTGATGGACATTAGACAATTATTTTAACAAAATAGTGTGCCTAATTATGTACCACACCCTATCAGACTCAGTGTTTCTTGAACGTAACAGGAACTGTTCAGTCCGTAAAGCCATAGAGGAACAGTTTTTGCCTATGGGCTTCTGAAAATGATAGTTTTTGCAAGTGTAAGTTTCAAACCAAAACATCTTCTGGAGCGTTTAACAGTACACAGATCAGGAAACTGATAATGTGCATTTGCTAATGGCACATATGCACACAACTTGACTAAAATGCAGGTTGCAAAAGCAGATGTTAAGTCTGTTTGCATGTTGTATGCAATGGCATATTGGGTGTGACCTGGGTTTACATGTGTTTTTAATAGATGAGTCTATAAACTGATTCCAGTGAATGCACATCATGTGAAAGATAATGCTTTACTGCTTCAGTTGAAAAAAATGTTATTTTCAGTAAAAGAGAATAAAGCGTTGCTCTTTATCAGATGACACTTTGTTTATCAGACCTCTATTATAGATGGTTTAATGGGAAAAGAACGACAGGTCAATTCTCCTTCTTATACTGAAGATTCTTTTGTGGATTTAATATTTTATTAGTCTGAAACAGAAGTTGCTTTTATCACCAAAACTTTTATGTGACTGAAAAAAGATGTCTTTATAAAATGGACATAACATTTTAAGGCTTTTAATCACGCTTGCCTGGAAATTAGCCTATTCTTTTTGAAACAGCCCTGAACATGTGGTGGATTTCTTTTTTTTCCAAAATAAGAAATCCACTTCTTCTAACTATGATTTTGAATGTTAAGTAATTCATATCAGTTATTCACTGCTAACTGTAAACTTGTGGGGCAGGAAACGATCTGTGTTTTTTACAGTGCCTATGTACGTGAATGAATCCTCCAGATATCACTTCAATACAATATAATGAAGTGATAATACAATGAGCTAGAGCCATCCTCATGTCACTGAAATATGTTTAGAGCATGTTCAAATTACATTCAGAAGGCAGGCTGTACACTGGATGTAGCACCACTGTAGAAAAAGGCAATCAGGAGACCTTGCCTCAGTTTAAAAAAGGATCACAGTTTGGAATACACCCCTTTGGAATGGATACTTTTGCTGCTCTAATTTTTCTCTTCTTTTTTCTGCATCTACTGAGCTGTTAAGGAGCTTGGATGTTTGCAGGGGGCCTAGAACAACGGTGTCCAGTTTCTTTCAAAGTTTCTTGATAAAAATACAGTAGTGATTACCACAGACAAGAGGCATATTGTGTGAGACATAAAATATTCAGATTATATCCAGATCACTATTGGGTGTCAAGCCTGTTCAGGCTGGCCAGTTACTAAGTGGCTGGGCTTGCAATTTCCATGTCATGTTCTCTGCTAATATTTAAGCAAAATTCCATGACCTTCTTTATGCAAATGGACTATGTTTTCCTTTGTACAAAGATGACTGCTAATATGGAGTTGCAATTGCCATATAATGAAGCTGTTCCTGAGGGTATTTGAATGAAGATTTTTGAGCAATACAAAAGAAAAGGTAATGGGGAAATGAGAGAAAGAAATATATTACCTGGAAGGATTTCAGCTATTTTGTAGAATGGTCCTGTGAACAAACGCTCACTTGAAAAAGACAAATCTATCAGTAAGACTTAAAACAGAATTACTGAAGAATATAGCTGTTATGTTCTTCAGGACTTTAGAGGTGGAAGCTTAAACGTTTCTTATTTTACCATAGGATATGTCAGTTAATCAAAAAGTAACACATGATAAATAACAAGCTTCATTTTTGTCTTAATTTACAAAAAAAGTAGGGAAAGTTGCTTGGGAAAAATCAATAACAATACTATACTATAGTGCCTATAGTTACAATAGGTCAGTTTGGCTTCCATAATGAAAAAACTTCGAAGTTGTAAACTCTTAGCCATCTAAAATACATTGCAATTAAAACAGAGGACCAAATAAAGAGTTGGCTTGACCTATGTGCATTATTTTTACTGTAATCTCCACTATCTCCAAATTAGGACCCTGTCCCAGTTGTGTTAAATGCTGCACAAAACCACAGAAAAATAGGTCACAGAAAAAAAATAGGTTAATAGCAAGTGTCTTGCAATCCTTCCCCACCATTTTCTATCTTATTAACAGTAGCTCCTGGGAGGGCCCATTTTATGTACTTTTCTTTATGTAAATGTCTGATGTGGAACAAGGCTGGATGTTGCTACACTTTCTGTGTCTATACTAGGGCACAAAGTAAGACCAGGGCTGATGTTCATGTTGCTGAACTCTGTAGACTTGGCTGGACTGTCTCCTGACAATGATCCCTGGCACTAAACCGTGGCTGGGGATTGTCTAAAGGAGGTTCCAGCTAGGCATGGATCAAAATCATTCCAGGGATGTGCCAGCACTTTAAAATGATGCATGATGTCTTTGGCCCTGTTTCATTTACAGCTGGAGATGTAGCAAAGTGTTTGAGGCATTTCCCTGCTCTGAGTGCACTCCTACGCTGTGTGGGTGGGAGCATGAGACGCTCTGATCTTTGCAGTCCTAGATATGTTATCTTCTTCCCTGTCCTCCTTTCAGGAAGTCTGATTGTGCTGAAAAAGTACTGATGGTAGGTTCAGGAAGGAGTTCCATCTCTGCCAGTGAAACCCTGGGTATTCCAGCACTGCCAAAGAAGAATATTTAGACAAACAGACACAAGGGTTCGATGATCTGGTACTGCCTGTGTCACCCATGTTGAATTACATTTGTAGTTCCCAGATCCCAGGGCTGGAGTCATGTTCCCTCTGAATTGTGATTTCCTACCAGGCAAGACCTGTGCACACACCGTATTCTCCTACTATCCACACTTGGGGCTCTAGGAAAGATGAAACCTGATCGAAAGGAGTCATGGTGACATCTATGCAGATTTTATAATCTGGTCTATCAGGATATGAGGTCTGCAGGGCACACTGTGGGATCCCCACAGTAAACAGAGAGCCTTGTAAGCATGGCATCCAGAGGTAATTATCCTCCAGTTACCATGTGCCAGTAGGAATGTGTTAGTCTGACAATATCAATGAAAAGTGCCAAATTAAAAGTTGAAAGGAAGCGGATGTTGTCAATGAACCAAATTTTCAGTTTTCAGATTATTTCTAAATGATTCTGAATATTGCTAGAGGCAATCTATGTACTTGCTTAAAAATATTTATATTTTTAAAATACAGGACATCCTGCAGTGCCTTTGTCAACAGTAACTGAAGAGATGAACCAAAAACATGCCTATGCACCACTTGAAATAATCTAAACCAAATTTTAAATGTACAAGCGCTAATCAAGCTTAACATAGCTCCAGACAGTTACAGGCAATGCAGTAGTAAACATCAGTAATTGGTTTCCATGACTTGTATAGACTATTGTAACAGAAAACTGGGACTGTGATTTCAAGTTACTTGAGTTCTCCCTTGGAATTACTCTTAATCAGTTTCCATCCTCCTACTTTGCTAGCTTACTTTAATCAATACTGCAAAAGTATTCCTTGTCATGTATCATTTTCTCAATAGATTTTTTTGCATGAGAATGTAGTATATCTAATGAGGCATTCTTAGTTGTAAAACCAGAAATACCCCCACTAAAAAAAAAACCAAACCTGCAAGAGGTCATAAGGTTCATTTTGAAGCACATTGTGAACGGAGTTAATAAATATTTTCATTTTCATATAATTCTGTAGAAGGCTCTAGAAATTACTAGATAATTCTTCAAAAAAAGTTCTTCCTCTTTTGAATATTTTGCCACCAGATCGAGGGAGGTGATCCTTCCCCTCTGTTCAACTGAGGTGAGTCACATATGGAGTGCTGGGTCTATTGCTGGGCTCCCCAGTACAAATGAGACATGGACATACTGGAGTGAGTTAAGTGCCATGAACAGGATGAAGGGATTGGAGCATCTGATATATGAGGAGAGGCTGAGAGAGCTGGAACTCATCAGTCTGGAGCCAGACACTTCTCTGTGGTGTCCAGTTAAAGGATGAGAAGCAACAGGCACAAACTGAAATAAAGGAAATTTGATTTAAACATAAGAAAAACTGTTTTACTATATGGGTGTTTGAGCAGTAGAACAGGTTGCCCAAAGAAGTTGCGGTGTCTCCATCCTCATATTTGTTCAAAACTGACTGGACATGGTCCTGGGCAGCCTGCTCTACTGCATTCTGCTTTCAGCATGGGGGTTGGACTAGACAATCTCCAAAGGTGCCTTTCAGCCTCAACTATTCTGTGATTCGGAAAGACTAATTTAAGCGAGAATCCCAACCGTCAAGGATGGGATCTCTTCCTCCTTGTGATACTGATGTTTTAGCCCTGAAACAAAATACCATACTGTGCTGGATTTGTGTGTGTGGTAGGGGGTTTTGGTAGTGGGGGGGGGGGGGGGGGGGGGGGGAGGGGGAGGGAGGGGGTGGCTTTACAGCAGTGGCCCCTGTGAGAAGCTTCTCAAAGCTCCCTCTGCTCCAAGTTGGACCCATCTTTATGCCAAGGCTGAGCCAAATAGCAATGGTGGCTGCATCTCTATGATAATATATTTAAGAAAGGTTACCTGGGAGGAAGAGTTGGAGTCATGAGGAGGAGTTGCAAGGAGGACACCTATGTGAACACTGAGGTCAGTGGAAGAAAGGAGGAGGAAGGGGGGGATGTGCACCAGCGCAGAGACTCCCCTGCAGCCCATGGTGAGAGAGCAGGGCCTCCCTCCCTGCAGCCCATGGAGGTCCATGGTAAAGCAGCTGCCAACCTGCAGCCCATGGAGGACCCCACTCTGGAGCAGATGTCTGTTGTTGAAGGAGGCTGGGACTCTGTGGCAAGCCCCTGCTGCTGTGGTTCGGTGCTGGGAGGACCACAATGGATGGGAGGGACCCACTCTGAAGCAGCTTGGGAAGAGCTGTGGCCTGTGGGAAATACGTCAGAGAAAGTTCATGGAGGACTGTCTCCCATGAGAGGGACACCATGCTGGAGCAGGACAAGAATGCCAGGAGTCATCCCCCTAAGGAGGAAGAAGCAGGGGGACTGATCACACCCCCCTGTTCCCTGTCCCCTGTGCTGCTGTGGGGGAAAGGTAGAGAAATTTGGAGCAAAACTGAGCCCTGAAAGAAGGAAGTGGGGGCAGTGGTGGGAAGGTGTCTTTAAGATGTGATAATGCTTCTTACTGTCACAGTCTGTCTGTTAAGTGTTGTTGTTGTTAGTGTTTGAATTAAATTGAGGTTATTTTTCTTCCCCTAATGAGACTGTATTTTGTACATGCCCATAACGGATGAATCATCCCTCCCTATCCTGAGCCTTTTGCTTTATTTTCTCCTTCCCATTCCTAAGGGGGAAGGGGTGAGTGAGCTGCTGTGTGGTGCTCAGTTGACCTCTGGGCTCAAACCATGGCACATACCTCCTGCAGTTCTTATATAGTTTCCATAATCCTACTGAACGTCTTGATATTTCCAGTTTATAATTTGCCTTTTTAGGACTCCATGCTAGACATAGCACATGCACACACCGACTCTATATCTATGCTAGCAAAGTAATCATGAGGTTCTCTGGCACTGAGATAAACTGGAATGAAATGATCAGTATTTCACACTGTTCAACTCTCCTACCTTCCAAACAGGATGGCTCCACCCCAACTTCCTACTGGAGTGGTCCTTGGCCAATGCTCACTCCTGCACCATGCCCAGGAATTGTCTAGGATGGGGCTTGCTGGCCTGGGCTAGAAATGTACTGGGACCATTTTGACAATTTAACAGTGTAAGTGATCAGTTGCCAGACCTTGGGAACATTTCCTGGCACTGTATAATTTGTAAGTGTAGAATTACCCATACAGACCTCTGTTCTGTTTTTCAAACATTGTTGTCTTTAATTGAAAAATAAAGGATAAAGTTGCATTGTTTTAGTAAAAAATCCCCCCAAATTAAAGCAAAAATGTAATCGCTATTCCCATTTTCTTAGTATAGGCCAACAGTTTCATGGTCTGGACCATTCTTCAGGTTTGTGCTGGAGTCTTCTTGAAAGCTTTTCTTTCCCTACATGAGTTTTCTCCAGAATCACAGAGGTTTTTCTCTGAACCAGGATAGCTTGTCTTGAATTTGGCTGGTTCCTCAGTGAGCTCAAGCTCCCTCCTGGTTCCCACCAAGAATTACTGAATTCTCATCTCTTCCCATTTTCTGCTCAGAAACTTCCTGTGTGGGCCCTTTTTATATGTCCCTGCCAGTGTCATGGCTTCTTTGTTTTGTCTTTGGAAAATCCACACTCTCAGAGGTTTTTTTTTCTTTCAAATTAACTGGCTTCCTGATTTAGGCTTTCTCCTTTGCATACGAACTATCTAATGAATATAGCCATTAATTACCTTCTATTGTACCCATTAGTCTGGTGGGGATTTTCTGGAGCAGTGGTTCTCAATCTTTTTTAATCCATAGAAAATGTAACTTTTAAAAAGAATCAAAAGATGTCTTAACCCTTTCAAAAAATATACATGAATCATCTTATGCAGTACTACCATAACAGCTCTTACTTGCAAATAAAAACCAGTTAACCTAAAATAAATATCTGTTCATTACTTTTCTTTCATTTGTTTGTTTGTCTGGATGAAAACATAATTGTATATATCCTTCCCTTCCCTAAACTCAAATGCAGTATTATTTTGTGAATTACCTTCTGATGTCCTATGAACAATCCATGACCAAAGACTAGAAGAAAATTTTTGAGAATAGTTGGGATAAAAATGAAGAAATACATATGTACTAGGAGTATTGAACTAAATGTTGTACGTGAGCACACAGCTGGTTGACTAAAGATATTCTGAAGTCTAAAAGTTCAGGTAAAGGCCTATGGTTCTGTTTAAAAAGAAGTAAAACAGGAAAAGGTAAGGGTAAAGGTAATGAGAAATAGGAATGGGAGAAGCAACAGAAAAGGGAAAGGGAAACGGAGAAGTAGAAGGAAAAGAGAAAGGAAAAGAAGAGAGAGATCATAATAAGCAACAGTGCTTTTACACAGTATAGATGATAGTATCTTTCCTTAGTATGTGTGCATCTCCATACAAATTGCATTATGGACAAACAAATATTCATGTGCAAAACTGAAAAAAATTGATGAGTGTATTTCAGGCAGTTTTTCAAAAATCTAATTCATCATGGTTATCAATAGTAGCTTGGAACAAAATTTGCTTCCTTCAGATTTTATGTTAAATTTTTCTTAAAAAAATGTTTGTGAATATCTGCTTGCATTATAAACACTTTTTGATGTAACTATATTGTAGCCTTTGTGGCAATCTAGATGTTATTGGCAACGTGTTTACAGTACCTAAAGATGTCAGTTGGTTCCCATTTGTTCTTAGCTTTAAGTTAGCTCACAGGTTTGTATCACTGTTTCTCCTATCCTTTAACTTCCAGGTTTTTTTATAGAGAAAAAAGGTTCATGTACACCTTTGGGATAACTAAGTTGAGGATGAAAACATATACCATTTCCTTTAATACAGAAAACATGGGATGTGGAATTCCATTCTTAAAGTTGGATACCCCTGGGACATGAAGGTCCTCACCTACTCCCAGTCTGCCAAAGCCAGGCTTCTCTTGTATGATTCATGGGGATGAAGGCTGGGAAGTCAGCAGATTTTCTGAGACACAGTCTGGGGTAGGTGAGAATCCATTATTGCTTAATATTCTGTAGACAGAACTATGTGATATTGCTTCAAGTATTATCATTGATCTGGTCTGTGAGGTGAAGTTGCTGAACAACCATGGTGTGAATAACTACAGGAAGCCAGCAGATCAAAGAGCTATCCACTGTTTAAAAAGCTCTTCTCAGGAGAGAAAGGAGAGGAGAATGGGGTCAGTTCTTAGATGCTGATCCTGTTGAGAACAGGCAGTGATGGAAGAGAAGGGATCCTCTGGTGAAGGAAACCAAAAGTTGTTTGTTTGTTTGTTTTTTTCTTGTAGGGTCTGCTCAGTGCTCTTCTTTATTCTTCACCAAAATCAAAACTTCTGTTGCGTCCTCAGTGTCTTCAGGCCTTATATGTCTATTTTATCTGCATTTTTAATACTTATTTTTGTACCAGGAAGGTTGGTGTCAACCAATTAGGTGAATAAATGCTAAAAGTGGGCTCCCTCTGGAAGAATGAAGCAGTGTGGTTTTGCACAAAGACAGAGCCTTAGTCTCTCACCTGTCTAGGTTCACATATTCTCAGAATTATACCTTCTTTTCCTCTGTATATGGGTGAAAAGGTCTGAGAAAAGAAACTGTGTTAAATCAGAGAATCTGCTAGTAAACCCCCAGTATAGCTGCACAAAATGATCAGCAGCTGTAACCCAATTAAATGCCTCAATTTCACAGTACACTACTGCTCACCAGAGAGTATATACCGATATTCTCCGAGTAGTCAGCCAAACCATTTTGTACCAGTGCTTGCAAACTTCTCCTCAGGAATATTTAACATTTGGCTAGAGATCCTCAAACACAAATGGAAGAGAGAGGGAAGAGAAAAAGCAAAGGAACATAGTGCAAAAAGAGCCAATTAGTAAGTATATCCACTCTGTCTCTTGAACACAAATTAATAGCTTCACAGGTGTGCACAGAAAAAGTTGCAGTTATAATATAATTAGAAGGTTAACTATTTAAAAGGTCATCTCAAGGAACATTTAGATTAAGGTAGCCTTTCTTCTCCATTTCAAAGCTCCTACTGCTGGTTTATGAGTCCAAAGTGAGGAACCAAGCTATTCCTTGTTTAATGTGATCATTTTAATAGCTAAGCCATTTCTAACTTTGTGTTTATAGATAACATGGCTCTAGACTCTGCTGATCTGAATGTTCTTTTGCTTACCCATATCTGTGTGTCACAAAAGTAACTATTTGGCTACCAATTACTGGGGTGAGGAAAAAACACACCCAAACTACTCTGTTGCAAGGCTGAGTTTATACATTTCACACCAATGCATTCAGTCAGTATTAGACATCTTAGGAAACATTTTTATTCTAATAAATGGTTTTCAAAACAATATAACAACATTCATACAAACTTCTGATTATATGAAAGAAAATTTTAAAACCTCTTTTGTTTATTATTTTCTTTTATAACTGAAACTCCATATCTTACCTATATTTATTTACTGTGATTTTTGTCCTACTCATCAGCCACACAATTAATCTCAGGAGGGCTCATCATGAAATATGAAGAGCAGGACTCCTACATTTCCCAATCAGAGAAGAAGACCATTTAAAGGCATTTATCTTCTGTTCACATATCTCCTGCTGGAACCACTTATTGGCAGTCATCTTGCAAACATGGGACTCAAACAGATAATCATGTAATATTTGTGTTTATTACAAATGTCTTCCTAAAGGATATATTCTCCTGTGCTTACTGTCTCTTAGCATACACTGTCTAGGATTGCAAGTCTCTGCAAAGACAAATCTTTTGCACGTGGTTATGTGGCATGATATCATATATGAAGAAAAAGATGTAAGAAAAGATCCCAGATCACTGCAGATCTCTGTGTTTTTTTTTTCTAGCTGTCTGAGGCAGATGCAAACCAGTATCCTCTTAAAACTTGTCAGAGCCTAGATTGTATCAGTGGTGCTTGGTTGCCGCTTAATCGACACTTTACAACATTCTAAATGCCACATGGACTAGGAGTCACAATCCTACATCTGGGGAGATGAAATACCAGCAGACAGGGTTTTCTGTCCTGAATTTTGTTTCTATAGTGTCCATGTTCTATAATCACTCATTTCTGTAAATAAATCACATAACACTCACTTTCCCATAAACTGGTATTTACTAGCCTGAGGTTATCAACACTATGGTTTTCCCTCATTTCTTTATGTCCATATGGTGAAGTCCTAGTATAAATTTTATTTTATCCTTTACAGACCTCTGTTTCAGTTCATTTTAAGTGACTAATTTGCCTAAATAGCCTTCAGTTTGCCTTGGAACTTTTTCAGCTGAACATGGTAAGAAAATAAAAGAACGTATATGATCTATTTAAATAATTGCCCCTTAACATCACTAAAACTATGCAGAATATTTTTCTAAGCAGCAATAATGCCCAGTACTCATTTTCTGCCTATTTTTGTCCTTTGTCCTCATTTCTGTAACCGAGCCCACTGTCATCTGGTAGAAATATTTACCAGTTGGATCTGAATTGGCCTGGTAACATTGAGAACACATCTGGAGTCTAGACTCAGCGGCTCTATGGGCAGGGTCATATCTCTGCGCTACATCAGCCCCAGCGCCTATTTCTGTTTACATAGGTGGTGTGCGGCATCATCTGTTTCAGCTGTCAGACACCGCCAGCCCCCTGCTCCCCCCAGCCACAGAGGGACCAGCCCCCTCCCCTGCTCCCTGACCCTCCGCCGTCCCAGCGCTATCAGCTGGAGACAGGAAGCAGGGGACCTCTGGCACGCACAACGGGAGAGAAGGGGGAAGAAAATCCCTGGAACCTATAAAATCTAGCATTATCAGTGTGTCGGAGCTATACTTCAGCTCCATGGGATTCAGTTCAGAGGGGTACGTTCGATACAGGAGGAGGCTGTGTCAAATATGCAAGGGACAGAATAATCTCTTGGCACGTGGTTGAATTGTGCTCTAAATGCTTTAAAAAACTTTTGGTTTGATTTTTTTTTTTTTCCCCTCCTAATTAAAACTGTGTGCTGAAACTCACTGGACTTCAAAACTAGAAAGTATACTAAAGTGTTTTTATGAATAGTGCCATTGACCTTGAGGAGGTGACTAAAATCAGCTTAGAACTTGTATCATGATACAATATATAGTTTTAAGAGGTTGCTCTGACAAGAATTTTGTCTCATAACAACCCTGAGGTACTTGAATTTCTATAATGTGTGAGGCAGTTTGTGTATATGTGTGTTTGTATATGAGTCAGGATGTTTTTAGATAAAAAGCATTATATAAGAATGCTTCATTATTGTTTCTTTAAAACTGTATGGTGGGATTTTCTTTTCATCACTCTTTGCAAAATGAAACAGTCCCAAACAGTAGGAACTATCTCATCAAAATAATATTATGTATAGAAAAGATCACATATTAATGTGATGCCTACTTCCAGAGTCTGGTAGAGAAGTTGCACAACACACCTCCAGGGCTTTATCACAGGGAGGTATGTCCAGCTTGAGCTCATCACTCACACCGGTGGTGAGAGAGAGGTAACGCATTATACCTTCTGTGGGTTGGCACAATATGTCACTTATAACACATTCTTAACAATGAGTTATGGTAGATTACTTACTGTTGCTCTTAAAACAATAAGCACGTATTTATAAGTACAAAATGGTGGTGCGTCTGTTTCATTCCACAGTGTGCAAGCAGATCCTAGTAATGCTAAAAGGAATTCCGTTCACAGAGAAAAATAATAGACTAATTTATATAATCACACTTTTAACAGTAAATATCATCACTTCTGTCTATACTTGGAGCTAATCTACTTGAATGGGAACAAACATATTTTTGTTAAAGCGGAGGACAGTGCTAGATAGTCTACTGTTTTTCACATCATCAACGAAATGGGAAACTAAGCTTTAGTTGCTGGGCTAAATTCTGTCATAATTGCTAAGAGTCGTACAATATTCTTCAATGTAATGGAGCTGCAAAAAGTTAATGGGTTAAAAAAGGGCTTGCAGAGTATTTTGGTATTGGTGATGTGGCAAAAATCAGAAATAATCCTGCTTGACTCAGTCTGCAGAACAGTTGGCAGAACAGGCAATATTTGTGTTTTTTCAAAGATACTTCTTTTCTCGTAAACTCTGAATAAAATTTTGAGAAGTGAGGCTTGTTGACTCTATTCAGCACATGTTAGAGTTGGTGTTAATACATCTTTTGACTTTAACTGCAGCAAAGCTTAGCTAATGCTAAGTATTTTTGAGAATGCCTCAACATTGCTTTAAAAGTACCACTTTTCAAAATACATTTCTTTTCAATAAAATGATGTTGTTTTCATAGTTGAGAGCCAAAAATTATCAAGTCTACAGAAGACCTGTGTATCTGGTTTGAGTTTTTCTTTCAAACACATTGGTTTGGAGACACTGAAAAAACAAAGCTAGTTGGATCCTCCATAAAAGAGAAAATGTAATTCAGATCATATATCATGGCTCTTGGATGTAATATTTTCCTGTATAAAAAGGGTGAAAATTGTTCCCATTACGATACAAGAGATTAGTTTGCAAAAATATAATACCCAGAAATTACTTGAGCATGTTTTTATCATACATCATATCATCAGAATATTTCCATGAATTTCCATGATAATTCCACTTGGGTGTCTTAAGGAGGCACTCAAAAATATTACAGAAAATAAAAGGAGAAGAGTTAAAAAATATTTTTTAAAAATTGATGCATTTATAAATTTAATTGACATATGATAAAGTGTAGAGCAAGCTGAAGAAATATGGTTCAGTTCACAAAACTGACTTTTGTTAAAGATCTCAAACCATTGTGAAATACTGAGAAATCCTCATTCCCTAAGATAATTTTAGCATCACTGAAAAACATTTCCAGACTAGGGTAGGAAATAAATTGGTTGCCACCAGAAAACAGAGGAATGTATTTGGAATTGATCTTTTAACTTGATCATCTGTATTCATCTGTCCACATCAAACAGTGTTAATAACATCACAAGTAAAATCTGATTAACAATGGTATTTGACCAGGAGTGCTCACTGGATGTAGAATTACCAATCCACTAATTCTCCTCTTCTATCTATTGTTTTTGCTAGTGACAAGTATGAAAAGCTCTTAAGAACAAAACCAGATCTTCCACCTTTGAGTGAATGAAGGAGGACTGACTTCCTTTTGTCCCTGAATCTTACAAATAACATTAAATTTGCTCTTCATTTGAAAACATCAATTTTTGACTTTACTCTTCCTCCCCCTTGTCCTATGATAGCGAAACTCAGAAAAACAAGAAACATGCTGCACTTTTTGAACACACATTGAATGAAGGTGTTAGGAGATCATATATATAAGCAGAATCTCTCTGAATCGTACTGGGGAGGGGAACATATACTTTGCAATGTGTGAAGGCAAATTTTTAGTCTGTCATGGTCAGATTTTTTGTGCTTGACACTGAAAAGGGACCAAATTTCCTGAAGTACTCATGGGCCTTTGCAGTCCTTATTGCAACATCTGTGGACAGTTTTTTTTAGAAAGGTTGGCACCTAGCATGCAAAAAAGCCTGGAAACCTGTTTTGACATTAAAAAGGAAACTGAGAAGTTCAGAAATCTAAGACTGAGGACCTGCTAGAAAGTATATAGTGGGTATTTTGAGTAGCAATGAAAAGTTGCCTTTCTTTCCTTGCAACTTCCTATAAAAGCCGGTCTTTAAAAAAATTGAGTTAAAATTCTCATACAGAAGTAGGGGTGGTATGAAATTACTAAGTAACACTTCCTCAGGTGTAATCACTTCATGGTGGAATTGGTGGGTTATGAGACGGGAACCTCTGTGATCTGTCTTCAAAGAGTGAGCTCAAGGTAGTATGTCTGTAACTCTCAAATGTTTGGAGAGCATTCAGGAGATATAAAGTGAATGGACAGAGAATATACTCTGAGTTTCAGAGTTCTTCTGATGCAGCTGACAACCTTCAGTCAAGTTATTCCATCAAAGATTTTGTCCTGATGTTCTAACCTCAGCTTCATAGCCATGTGTATTTTTTCACAGGCAGTATGAGCAACATTGTGGTGAGCCCCACAAGGGCACAGGTTAGTGGGAGTGATCTATCATTGTTTAGCTTTTAGGAAAAGAGGATTAGAATAAAAATCTGTCAAAACTGAAAGCTTTGAAAAGAATAGCCATGAGCAGTCAACTTGCACAACATTTAATGGTCTCATTTGATCAAAGCCAAAAGAATCCAAAACAATTCTAATGAATGGTGGGAGAGGGAAACAGTGACATTCTAACTTGATGGTCATGGCATAGTAAGCACGCTTATTTCTAGGCCACCATTGGAAATCTGGCTTTGCTAACAAGGGTGGAAAATCATAGCTGTGTAAGAATTTTTTATTCTCAGAAATGACATGAATTGAGTCAGAGATCTCAGACAGATTTCTGTGGGTAAATCCCGGTGTATTTAAATTTACCACCACAATGGACAGCACATGGCACTTGGCACCCCCCCACATACCCTAAGTGGGACACAGGGACAATATTAGCATGGTAACTCCTAGAAGTAATCATATATTCTGGGGTTTTGCTCAGTCTGGCAAAAGTGGAAAGAACTTAAAAGTCAAAGCACCCAAAAGGAATGAGCTTCCCAGAAGACTTCAGATTACATTGTTACTCTGGCAATTTTTACTGTGGATAGATTCATGAAATGGAGAGGGGGGTCATGAAGATAGTGGATGTGGTCATGATTTTGCCTTGCTATAGAAAGTATGGAACCAGATGTGGAAGTTAATGTAGGAAAGGAACACTGAAGGAGTACAAACAGATTTCAAATAAAATAAGACCTTTCTGTCTCATATTTATGAAGAAGTCACATGTAAGAAAATGAACTTCTAAGAACCTACTGTGAGCAATGAAATAGGAGAGTCTGAAAGAATGGGTCTGGGACCCATCCTATTAAATAAACTCCAGTGTCAAAGAGCATCATGGGATGTATTGCTCAAGAACAGTAAATCCTATCACAAGGATTTCTGCCGCCAAGATTTAGTATCTACAGTATGATGCACAAACTGCTGGATCAGCTCTAGCCTGCAAACCGGCTGATAGTTCTTTGAAAAGCAGAATGGGTTTTTTTGGCCATCTTTTCCACTGAAAAGTCCCACTTTCCATCAAAAACATTTGAAATTCAATACTTTTCAATCAACCCGACACTTTACTGTGTACAGTTTTCCCTTAGGATTCCCTCTGCAACAGTAGTATTTACACTGGCAAAAGGTGCTGGTCCAGAGTCTTTACTCTCTAACTAAATAATCTACCTACTGTAATTTAATTCAGATGAGAAAAACACCAGTTTATTATGAATTAAAAAGGGATATAGTGTTTCTACCACAGCATTATAAGAAAAAAAAAATTCATTAAATTCAATGAGAATTCAAATCATGAGGGAGGCCTTGTTTTTACATTTACATGTATGTGGATGCTGCTGTAGGGACTGAAAATGTACTTTTGTAACTTGAAGGATAAAATGAACCCACGGCATTTTTAGTTTCACTGATAACAGTACCAGAAGAGAGACATTTACTTTTAATTTCTTTGCTTATATTTGACTCCTTTAACTGTATATATTCTGATGGAAGAATGGTACGTGTGGTAGAAAGTCTTTGTTGAAATAGTATGTCAATTGTTAAAAATTTTTATTTGTTTTAGAAATGAATTACCATCTAACATATGTTCACTCAAAGTTCTGAGTTGAAAAAGGTAGTAAATAAGCTTCATGAAGAATGCTCATGAAAATAAAGAAAAATAAAAAAGATCTGGACATAATTATCTAGTTCAATTTTTACTTTCGTCAGTGACTAAATACAAAACATCCCAATTTACATAATCCACAGATTTTGCTATGTTTGTACAAAATTGCAACAATTAAAAAAAAAATCTAACCCCTGCATTAGATGTAAAACACAAGCCAGTAATATGGGACATATGCTACAGCAACGTTGACACTTGAACTCTTAATGGAATTTTACATTTGAAATTCTATCAGTTATTCATTTTCTACTGATTGAACACAATGAGCTCCTCATGGTTTCTAGACTTGGTCCAGAAATGAATTAGGTATGAATGTCTCTTAGACTCTTAAAGATAGCACTTAACATTTTCTTGGGGACTTTTAAAAAACAGCAGAAGTACAGTAAGGAGAGGAACTCAAAATGAGCAAGATATGAAATAATTTGTTTTATCTTTTAAAAGAAGGAGATGTCGTACATCACAGAAGGCCATACAAATTTAGAAGAGAAAGAGGTGGAAATGTTGAATACAGGGAAAATTTCCTGGTTTAGAAAGTACTCATGCAACAGCAAGTGAGAATCAATATTATGTAGTCTCTCTCTTGTATATGTAAAAACTCTTTTGATGACAGGAGTTTGGATTGCAAGCTGGCTGGAGAACAATGAAGTTGTTTCTTTCAAAACTGTTTTTATTCATTTTAGAGTAAAAAGAATATGTAAAATCTAAAGTGCAATGATCATTAAGTTGAATGCAATATAAACTTCAAAGTTTATCCTTGCTAAAGAATACCTTCTTAACTATTATTTAAGTCTCACAACACAAACCACCCTAAAACTTGACCTTCCTTCAAAGAAGGTAGGGGGTAAAATCCTAGTTAGTAGAGTTTTCTAAGGGACAGAAATGGGCTTCAGCTGTCTCAGGGAAAAGACTTGGAGCATAATGGTCTGGATGGAAATGACTTCAGAGGACTTCCTAACTCTTGGGTCTGGTGTGTGTCAAGCCAATATCCACACTCTGTGTTGGAAGGAGTCCCAAGGAAGAATCATATCATACACAGGATCACAGATTGGCTGAGGTTGGACGGGAACTCTGAAGGTCATCTGGTCCTACAGCATGTTGCCCAGGACCATGTTGATACAACTTTTGAATATCTCCAGGGATGGAGATTCTACAACCACTCTCAACAACCTGTGCCAGTGCTTAGTCACCTTCACAATAAAAAAGTGTTTCCTTATGTTCAAATAGTACCTCCTGTGTTTCAGTGTGTCCCTGTTTCCTCTTATCACTGGGTTTAGAGTGTGGCTGAAAAACAGGGAAGAGAGGTCTGAGCAGAGCCTCCACATGCAGAATAGGCAGATAGGGCTGCAAAGCAAGCCTTGGTGAACATGGCCATACAGCCTGGGGAGCCATGTCCAAATTTGTGGTGGGAGTCTTGCTCATCCTGATCCATCACAGTGGAGCCTGAACTTCTGTTAATGCACACAGGACAGCAGTGCCATCATGGTACTGTCAATGCACTGCTCTCCCTATATTCCTGCATCTCCCTCCACTGAACAATAGCCTGGGAGGCACCAATGTGGCTTTTCAGAAAAAGAGAACTTTCTAAGAACACTTCCTCCTTTCTCTTCCTATTCCTCTTTCCCCCATGCTATCTATAGAGCACCATTGTCTCCTTTGCTTTCATCGTTTAGTCTTGAGATGTTAAAATAAATCACTGTTCTTCTTGATATGTGCCCCCCACCTTGTTCTCCAGGGATTTTTCAGCTCCTCCTGAGCTTCTATGATACTAGGCCAGCTGGGGGCAAGATGGGATTGGTTCAGAAGCAATGAATAGCAATGGATTTTTAATGCTTTGTTCTGTTCAGTAGCTTAATTGACAAAGACAAATCTGCAGAAGACTGAGAAGAGTCTCTGCTTCTCTTCATAGAACAAACTGACCATGCTTGCTGACCATGCTTGCTATTGCACCAGCTTGTAGTGGGCCTATGTTACACTACACTACAGACATCATAAATGAAGAAATTAGCATTTGGGTCACTGATTTGAAAGATAAAATAATAAGTAAACAGTTAAAGAGTTTAATTTGGTCTAAGTGACCTTGATGTGACAAAACCCCAGAAAATCTTTGCAAGGACCTAAATATTGAACTTACTAATAGCTGATAAATGTTAGACATAAACCCATTTTTTTTAAATGAGAACTGGGGAAACTTTAAAAATTGACACGACTGAGCTTCTTAATATTGGACATTTACCCAGACTCACTTGTCAATATAGGCATGATTGAGTTATAATTTCTCACAATTTATTTAATTTCAATATAGATATGAATATCTCCTTTAACTAAGACAATAGTTTTAAAATAAAGTCTTTAATCCATTAGTATGTTAAAAGTCCTGTTTTCACAATGATAAGACATGGTAAATGACAATATAACCCTGTAGAGAGAGTAGTCTTAATCTTTATGATACATCAGAGGACACAAACACTGAGCTTGCTATGTTGGTTAATATATACTTTAATTACAGTTTATTTGTTGCTCCCTTTGTTCTGCAGTAAAAGCTCTTCATAATACTTTCACCTTTTCACCTTAAAAATTCTGATTTGGGCTTTTTTCCCTAATATTAGAAATGTTAATGTCTTAAGCATATGTTTTTACACATATGGGTATATGCTACTGGGAGACCAGTGAAATTATTTGTCTAGAGCTGCGACATCCCTTAATATGTGTGCTTCTGCGTAAACTTCATTCTAAACTCATTATGAACAGACAGCAATGCTTCAGTAAGTCTTACACTTGCTATTTTCTTCATCTATTTGGTTAACACTTTCTTCACATCTATGACAAGTGCTGCTTGGCTAGTCTGGTAGAACTAGGAACTCAGACTAGTAGTCCACCGAATATAGACAAGGAACAGACTTCAAAATCCATAGTAATTCGCCGTTGTACAACAAGTTCAAATCTGGGCTGCTAGAAACCTTTCTAGAGGCAGATTGTTCTCCCACCATGTTTCTTCTGTCTTCCTCCTTTCTAACAGTAACACTGAATGTTGTCAGTGAACTAATCTTTTGGTGACCCACATGATTTCATGTACTAAATATAACAATGGTTGAAAACATAATATAAATAAATATAATGTAGATGCAATGGACCCCGCTCTTACATATAACTTACAATTATATACAAATATATTTACACTAAAAATATATATCTTATAATACACTGCACAGAGGATGATAAGTCTCTGAAATAGAATAGCCTTGAATATTTCTTTTAGAGATAAATGGCTAATACCCTAAACAGATCTCGAAACAGTCATACATTTTTGAGCATTCTGAATTGTTTGTTTAACCTTTTTTCCATTCTTCTAGTTTTTACAAGCTTCTGCACTTCTGGTTTCTATCTGAGACTAGAAACCTAAGTACCAAAATACCACAGCAAAGACAGTACTCAAGATACTTCAGGCTTGATTTAGATCAGGAAACATTTATATTCTTTTAACATTTTCAATTAAATTTTCAAACACAAGAGCATTCAGGTAAGCATCCAAGATGACTGATGCTTTTCTGAACTGAACTCAAATGTGAAAACTTTAGACTTTACCCTCATACAGACAAAAAAGAGATCTATTTATGGGACCATTCTGTATTGGTATCATGTAATTAATAAAATTCCATTATAATAAATGTTGAATTAGAATAGCTCAATTCCATAATTTCTAAGCATTGTTTGTGTGAAGCACATTTTATACTCATTTACAGAAACTGTAGACTGCACACTGAAACCTTTTAAGAAGTGTATTTATGAGAATACTGGAAGAAGAGTTGTCATATGTATACACAAGCATCTATAAATAGATTGGGCCCTTGAAACACACTTCAGCATTCGACATTTGTGGTATAACAAGATTACACTGTTTTGTATCATTACTGTATATTTTTTCTGAGAAAGAAACAACTTTTTCAAAGAAAGGGAATGATCATAAACATTGGCTGTTTATCACACTATGGTATTTGTCTTCCTTACGGCATTTGCATAATTTCCTAGAGTAAAGAATGGTATGGATTGCAAAAAGTACAGTGCAATAAATATAAGTACCTTCCTTAAATACTCATCTGAAAATGGCCTGCATGGCTCACCATTTTTATGTGTTTGTCTTTCAGGTAGTAGCTGAAATAAGGCATAGCTTGGCTAAACAGGTGTTCTGGCAAACCCACGCACAAATAATATTTTTTGAACCAAGATAGTTAACTTGAGAGAAAAAGTGTATCTGAAGGAGAGAGGGAGTATTTGGTGATTGTGTAGTAAGGATCAAATCCGGAGTTCACCAACTTACTGGGTCAGAATTTTGGAAGAGACTTTAGAGACATTTAGAGAAGGATGGCCCTTAACTAGCTGGAAGGACTGTTAAGAAAGGCTGAAATTAAGATCCTGATATGCGTATATGGTTAATTTCTATCTGTATGGACGGAGGGAAAAAAACTCATATCCAAACAGATCATAAGGCAGCTGAAGTCTGTTTCAAATATTTTGCTTTTACCTTCACATGGAATACACCTTCTAATGCTGAAACAGAAAATCTGCAACTGTGACATGAAATGCTAAATGGTAAAGAATTAATGAACACATGCAGATTCTGTTAGCAGCATGGAAGAGCTCTGCCTTTTTAATGCAAGAATGATAAATATAAAATTCACATAGCAAAGCTTCATACTTGTAAGATTTTTAAAGCAATGAGACACTGAGAACTTACTCTAGATCATGGAGAAGACTAAGGAAAAAAAAACAATTCCCCATTGGGATGTCTAGGCAGCTCATTTATTTACCCTGAAAACATGCCAGATATCTCAGAACAGGCTGTAAGTTAACTGGCTCAAGAAATTCTGGCTACTGAACTGCTAAACCTCACATATCGAAAAGATTAAGTTATAAAAGGAAATAACTGATCTCTGAAGATCAGTGGAATTCTGTGTGAGGCTGCCTTGAAGGGCAAAGGAACCATTTAAAGCTTGCTGACTTGTATATAACTTCCTCAAGACACAAGCACAATCCACCCTGGTGTAGCATAGGAGACCAGCTTGACTAAACTGAATTCAAAAGCAGAAATGAAGAGATGGAAAGTGAAGGCAGGAACGGACAGCCACGGAGGAATATAGCATCATCCGAGCACTCTGGGACAGAGTTAGGAAAGTCAGACCTTGGCTAAGTGGAAACTGGTGAAGGATGCAAAGGTCAATATGAATGACTTCTACAGGGATCCATATCAGAAAACACTGGAGCAGATGTAGAGCTGATAACGAAGAGTGCAGGCAAACTCATGCAAAGGGCAGAGAAATGGCTGAGGTACTCAGAGCCTTTTCAGAAAAGGTCTTTCCTCTGGCCTCTTGAGTCTTCATGCCAAGTAATGAAATTTGTGGAGGGGAGGAACACAGCGAAGTTTCAAAGAGGATCACCTTATGGAACACTTAGGCAAGCTGATCATACACATATACAAGTCCACAGGACCTCACAGCATGCATCTAAGCGTGTTGAGGGAGCTGGATAATGTTACTTTGAATTTGATACCAGGGCTGGTAAATTCTTCATATAGACAGCATGTCTGAGGGCAACACCAGTCTAGGGGAGTGAGACTGATAAACTGGAGGACTGCCATGCAGTGAGACCTCATGAAGTTGAACAGAAGCAAGTATGAAGTCCTGCATTTGGGAAATAAAAGACCTTGATCCTGTGCATCAGTACAAAGAGGAGACTGACTTCAGCAGATCTACAAAAAAATACTTGGGAATCCTTGTGGACACAAGATTAAACCAGTTCAGTTGTGTGCCCTTGCAGTGATGAAAGCTAAATACAGCCTGGACTATATCAGCAGTAACTTGGTAATCCATCACTAGTACTGACATAAAAAGATTGTGATTACTTATTACTTATTGTGATTGCTTACTTCACAACTTTTTAGGACATTCCTTGCTTCTTTGAAGATATATTTAGTTGTTGTATCAGATCATGTATTCACAGATAACAATCTGCATGTGGTTCAGATAACAGATTAATTAAGAAGTTTCAATATGTTCTCATCAGTGATGATCTTGCTTCAGCTTGGCACCCTGATTAAATCTTAAAGCTCTTGATGAAGCATCCATTTGTGCTCCTGAAAAGTGGTTTCATGTTCCGTCCCTCTGTTTGGAACAGTCTATGTAAGCAAATGGGCTTCTAGAGCCTTCCATATATATATCAGCTACCCATTATGTGCCAGAAGAAAGAGGCTGTAGCTTGTTTTAAGTCCTTTCCAAGGAAATCCATAATAAAACAATTGATATTTCAGTTTTCTCCCAAGGATCCCATACTCATAAAGGAGAATCAATACCTGAAGAGGATTAATTTACAGTCTGCTAAGGATGAAGGACTTCTGAAGACTCTTGGTTTCTTTGTTTTGTTCTAGTTGAACACAAGTTATCAAATAAAGATGTACGTTTCTTTCCGAAAAAAAACAACACTCCAAACAGTAGTGACAGAATCAATAATTTTGAAAAGGTTTTTTTCATTCAGAAACTTATAAAAATTTCTGTGTACAATTTCAAAACTAGCACAAGATTTAGAATGGTAATCATTTATATGAAAGTACAACATGTAAGGCATACAATATAGATCAATGTATTGAAAAAGGGCCACAATACCTAATGGACCAACTACGGTCTAGTTTTATTCCTCAAATTCTCTCAAAACTATTGAGACACCAGGTGCAGGAGTATTAAGCAAAGTGCCTAACTACTGCTCTACCTTTCTCTAAAGAAGCTTTACTTATTATTAAGATGAAACAAAGAAAGCTGCTCTGCATGGGAAGCCAGAGGTATTAGCTTTTTTTTAAAGCAGGAAAATAACTGAAAATGTTGAAGTTACTGCAGGTATTCTTGTGCTGGTTAGGCACAGGTTTAAGCTTTTTGCTGGCTTTGTCCTACTGAATGCTATTATTCAGTTATGTATAGTCAAAGATACTGAATACAGAGATGAAAATTTCTCCTTTACATGGGCAAATATGAGAAATGAACCAAGACTACCTACTTCTGAACAGATGTTAACTGGCTGTTCTTTTCACAAGAGTCAAACTTGAGCAAATACCAAATTTCCAAATCCAGCTGAAAGGCAAAAGAAACAGAAATGTTATGACAGACGTAGAAAACTGCTGTCCAGGCTGGTAGCCAGGCCACCTGAGACCAAACAAGAACAGCTGGAAGCCAGCAAAAATCATTACTGCCTCAGCAGAGCCACAGTCATGTATTGAAGAAATGGAGAATGAATGGTACTGGAGGAATCAGTGAGATTTCTTGAATTACTAGAGAAATCCCAGATAGCTCTTGAAAGTAGAGAAAAAGTTGAAAATCTGATTTTTTTTTAAAATGAGACAAGAAAAATCCCACTGTATCATTTTCACAAGCATCATTATAAATACCAGGAACACTGAAATGACCAGTACAAATTGCTTCCAGCTGAGATTGCAGCCTACCCAGTCTTTTAATTTCTGAGTCATGAGTATCCTAACAAGGTATGCAGTGAATGTAAATTACACCTTGCTGGCAAAGTGTTATCATCTCAGATATATGCTCCTCTCTTAGGTGAATTATGACATGATAAAAAAATGATGCCATCTAAAATCATTTAAGTTATCAGAATGGAATTGAAAGAGTTACATTTTAATATTGATGTTACTGTACTACTGGTGCTACCAAGACGTCAAACATAGCAACGTGAGTTGAACATTTTTCAGAACCCAGCAAAGTGATTGTGCAATTAATGAAGGGAATTCCTCAATTTTCACTTTTAAAAATTATCAAAGTGAAAATTCTTGGCCATTACTGCTATAGACTAAGGTCAGTTAGACTGCCTAACGCTGCTTTAAGACTCTAGGGATAGGATTCATGTCACTGAGTGTTGGACATCCACTTTTATATTCAAGGACTGACCCCAGACTCCTCTTCTAATGAAAGAAGAACACAGGACAATTTATCTACTCTGTTTAGTATCTATTTTTGTTTGAGGTGAATAACAGTAGAAGCATCTATCTCTTTCCATTGATTTGCTCATTGTCTGCCTATCTCCCAGTCACAGATTCAGTGATACAGACGTATTAAGCTGCTGTACCATGTGATAAACCTGCTTCCGTTGTGTTTAGACAACAAGCTCTTATGCATATTGTGCATTATAGATGCTTACATTTAGCCAGATAAATGCCACTACAGATGCTGAAATCTTAGTGAGAAATTCAACTTCATATAATTCACATAATGCAATTATCAGATTACCCTAGGGCACCCCAGCCTGTGTGTACTTCTTCCACTGTTCAAGGACCTAAGCAGATGCATCTACATTTGTCTCTTTGTATAGTCTTTTTGATTTACCACATGAGCATATTTTATTGTCTTGGAAGAAATTGATGACAGCAGAAAAATATACTGTTGTCAGTCAAAGCCTCTTAATCTAAATGAAAGAGCTCTTGGCGCTGCAGTCAATGGATGTGGGATTGTGGGAATAAATGGTCAATCCTTTTTCACTTTTGTATTCCTGCTGAAATGTCCATTGTATTTTACTGAAAGTAAAAATGACACATTGCAAAGGCATTGGATTGTCCCATGAAATACAACAATCCACAGCATGTTAACATATTTTTTTTTCTTTTCATATTGCCCCAAACTGCAAGAAAAACATTGTTTTCAAAAAATAATAATTCTCAGCAGTTTCTAAGTAATGGAGTCTCCTAACATTTCAGGCTTTTAATTCTGTTTTGTTTCTTCCACTGAGGAGATGGAAAAACCCCTAGATCAATTCAAACTCATTTTTCAAATGTGCTCACTTCCCAAGCAGAAACAAATTACCACCATCTCTCTGAGATTTAATTACTTTCACTCCTG
Organism: Tyto alba; assembly: GCF_018691265.1. Classification (NCBI taxonomy): domain Eukaryota; kingdom Metazoa; phylum Chordata; class Aves; order Strigiformes; family Tytonidae; genus Tyto; species Tyto alba. Next base: position 33,236,100 of record NW_024881316.1, on the reverse strand, counting down.
AAAAACACCCCTTCTGCACAGAAGAATGAAGAAAAAGAAGAAATGCTAGATGAATCAGTAAAGAATGAGTGGCTTTGAGTTGTTTTTTCCTTCTCCTAAATTAACTTAGGGTTACTTGTCAGTTAATATATAGTAATTTGCACATCATGAAGAACTCAGTACTTTCCTTGTTAAAATCAGAAGCTGAATATGTGTTCACCTACATAGTTCCAAAAGGAGGTGCTTTTGCAGGGGAAAAAAAAAAAAAAAAAAAGAAAAACAAAAGAGAAAAAAAAAAAAGAGAAAGAAAGAGAGGCGGAGAGAGAGAGAGATAATGAGAGAAAAGAAGGTACTGAGAAAGCAAGAAATTCAGAAAGTGTGCCTGCAGGAAAGAGAGAGAAAAAGAGAGAGAAAGAGAGACGGAGAGAGAGAAAGAGAGAAAGAGAGGAAGAAAGAGAGAAAAAGAAAGAGAGAAAGAGAGAAAGAGAGAAAGAGAGAAAGAGAGAAAGAGAGAAAGAGAGAAAGAGAGAAAGAGAGAAAGAGAGAAAGAGAGAAAGAGAGAAAGAAAGGAAGGAAGGAAGGAAGGAAGGAAGGAAGGAAGGAAGGAAGGAAGGAAGGAAGGAAGGAAGGAAGGAAGGAAGGAAGGAAGGAAGGAAGGAAGGAAGGAAGGAAGGAAGGAAGGAAGGAAGGAAGGAAGGAAGGAAGGAAGGAAGGAAGGAAGGAAGGAAGGAAGGAAGGAAGGAAGGAAGGAAGGAAGGAAGGAAGGAAGGAAGGAAGGAAGGAAGGAAGGAAGGAAGGAAGGAAGGAAGGAAGGAAGGAAGGAAGGAAGGAAGGAAGGAAGGAAGGAAGGAAGGAAGGAAGGAAGGGAGGGAGGGAGGGAGGGAGGGAGGGAGGGAGGGAGGGAGGGAGGGAGGGAGGGAGGGAGGGAGGGAGGGAGGGAGGGAGGGAGGGAGGGAGGGAGGGAGGGAGGAAGATAAAGGAGCTCAAAGTAGTAGGATTTTGTAAGGTCAGAGTCATGATTTTATTTTATTTTTTTCAAATGAGATATTGTTCTTGAAAGTGACGCTGAGCTATAGTAGGCAGTGGTAGGAAAGGAAACATCTTGTTTACAAATGTCAGCCAGCAATTAGCGTCATTTAAAGAGTGGAACCACAACTGCTGTTTTTTGTTAGCTTTGAAAACCCCATCTCTTTCTTGTGGCCACGTTTTAAGAGGCAAAGTAGACAGCAAGACTCTGAAACCAGTTCATAAATAGTTGATTTCATATTTTAAAATCTTGCCTATAACTGTCACCCCCCTCGCGTGGATCACAGATGGTGAAGAACTAATTTGTTACTGTTTGATAACGGCTTTTATGTATCAAAGCTCTTATTTACTACTCTGTGGGGGGAAATGACAGACTAAAAGCAATTATGTGTTTTTCTTTCAGTTTTTCTTTAACCACTATGCTCTTTGGCTTTTTTTTTTCCACTCCCGACATGTTTCTTATTTGAAATATAGCATTGTGAATCTTTTACATATGTTGGTTCTCATTTAACCCTCTTTCTGGGTTTTCAAGAATGCATCTGGCCAGGCAGATCAACTGTAATCTTTCATGATTGTTTATAATGGCCCAGTGATAAGTAATAACACTCAGGGGTGTCTCCCGGTAACAGTGTATTACATTTCAGTATTAAAAATGCAAATTGGGACTTTGCTTTTGAAGATTGTCAGGAAAATGTTTCAAGGAGGTAGAATAGCTACCAGGATGCCTGTTAAGTGAAATAACCCCCGCCCCCCCCCCACCATGTGGGGCCTCCTGCCCTCAGGTTTTCTGAAGGAGCCCCTCACCCCCTCCTCCCTCCCCCAAAATAAATAAATAAGTTAAGAGACTTTCCCCTGTACATGGTATTAAGTAACTGAAGTTAAATCTTTGGCCCTGGAAAGTCATGAACTCCTGCATCTTTCCATTTTTTTTCCTCACCGGTGATAGGCAAACCATTTACTTGGTGTTGCCACCAAGAATGATTTTGCTGTGGGTTGTATTTTCTGGTGTTGCAATGCAGCAGAACTGATGGGGCTATGGGGATAGTTTCTGCATATATATTTATTTTTAATAAAGAAAAGAGATTCCAATTTGGTGATGATCAGGGATGATTTATTGGTGAACTTCCTTAATGTAAATCAGTGGGCCTGCTTGTGTGCCTAAAGTTTAGGGTGTGCATGAACACCATGGTGAATTTGCTCTTTAGTGTAGAATTTGTCCAGCTGAAGTAACAGTTAAAGGCAAAAGAATGCTGTTATACATAAGAAACTTCAGTGTAACGTCATAATTATGGTTATAGGCTGAAGGAAACATTGCTTATTGCTGCTGAAATCAATAGGATTTTCCCACTGACTTAAATGAAATAAGGAGTAAGTCACCATGGAAAAACCCATGGAAAGATTACAAGCTTTTGTTTGTCTCATTACATCCTTTAAACTACTTCCTGGCTCTCTTTGACTGTTTCACCCTCCCTTTCTTCCGTATTATGCCCACACTGGCATCAGGAGGTACCTGTTAATGTCAGCAGGGCTGCTTGGGGAACAATATACTGCCGAACATAAGGAAGGACAGAAAATTCTCACCAAATAAGAATATAAAGAGCATTCCATCCTCTCTGAAGCCTTGCCTTTTAACCAAAGCTTAGATCACCAGGAAAAAAAATAAAGGAAATACAGGAAAACAGAAAAGGAGAGAAAAAGACAATGGAATTTAGGAAGCTAGTATGCCTGTTTAAAGATGAAACATCATAATATAACTCTTCTTACAACCAAAATATAGGAGTAGCACTTATTTCCAGGCTTTAATACCAGAAACCTTCAATAGAATCTATAAATCACTTCCACATGTTTTTCAATAAATCTCTGTCCTATATTTTACAAATTGCTTTCTCAAGACACAGTTTGAGTAAGGTCAGCAAGCCTTTCCTCCTCCTGTTTGAATTTCTCAGGGTGAAATTCACCCCTGGCAGTTGTCAAGAACAAGACCTGTGTCGCCGAACTCCTGCCTAAGCCAATTGATTTCCACTGAGAGCTATATTTAGGCTAATCAGGTCCACTGTGTCTGGATGTAGCAATGAAATAGCTGAAGCGTGCTCTATCAGGCCCCATTTGAAAATGCTGGCCCAAGTGTGCCTGTCATTTCTGCTATATTTCAGACTCTCCATCATTTTGATAATTATACAGCTTGGAAACTTTTTTTCTTTTTATAGTCTTTGAAACTATAATGAAGTCTTCAGTGCTGCCAACCCAAACCATCCAAAAATCTTGAATCGGGCTTGAAATAATCATGAGATTGGCCTGAAAATCATGCAACTGAATGTACTTGGCTTCTTTTTATTTGCCTTCTGGTTTTGAGTGTTTAGGGTGCAATGGGGTCACATTTGCAGGGTTTCCTCTGCATCTGTGTGGGCCAGAAATGCAATCTTTTTATAAGACAACTGAAATTCCTTGGGTATTCACATGACTCCAGGAGCTGGGATTTAACAGGGGGAAAAAAAATCCACTGTGTTTGGGCTTGTGATAAAATTGGAAGCCTTGGCAATACAGAGCGTCTCACATTCAAAGTTTGTTTATAAGGGGAATATAGTTCGATGGAGAGAGAGAACAGAGTTCCCTTCTGTTCTCTTCTGACTTGAGAGAAATTCCTCCCAAAGGGTGAACTTCACTTCACAGATCCAGCACAAGGCCTATTCAGCATCTGAAGTGATGCATAGACCTGGCTGTGGCTCTCTTTACATGAATTTACCTCATGGTACATTAAGAGAAGCTGCAGAAGTTATTGTAGCTGAGATAATGTTCACAAGGAAAAGAGAAATTCTTTATAAAATTGCTCATTACCAAGGATCTGGAAGCAAAATCCAACAAGGAGGGTATGAACTGAAAGCCCTTGTGAAATAGAATGGAGGAGTCCCTTGAAGTGGGGAGAGAACTGAGGGTGGAACCATATGAGACATTTGGTATAATTAAAGGTAGAAGCCCAATCTCAGGACAAGTATGTGTTCGTGGGGTAGGAGGCATGGCTGGGCATGCAGGTAGGAGCAGCACCTGAAAAATGAAGAAAGCAAAGATGTAGATGAGAAAAAAAATTTCCCCAAGTTCCCCTTTCTTACTTCTGTCATATGCGGGACACAAAGCTTTGCATGTAGGACTGAGGCATTAAATCCGAGATTCATTTTATCAGTTGCAAATTTCTACAATACAAGAAACTTAAAGTGGAATTCACCTTGTCCAACATCTACATGTGTGCTAGTTCCTTGGTAAGTGATGGAAATTAATAAATACTTCTTGGGTACAATTCATCTCATCCTCAACAGACATCTAGAACAGATTGGATAAACTGCACCATAAAAATGTCTTTTTATTTCTATTGGCCATGTAGGAAATTCAAGTTGATGGATTTTAAGAGGACTAGTTCTTATGCAGACTATTGGCAGTGCAGAAGTCTGAAGTTAAGCATTTTTTCCCATGTTTTGCTTAAGAAAAATCTTAGCTGACATCTTTTTGAGCAATTCAGGATATGACTGTAAGTTTTCTTGGTGCAGCAATATGTGTGTATGTGTATATGCACATGCACAGGGTGTTTGGATAATTTTTGCTTATGTTAATGTCTAAATTGGGAGGTAGCAAGAGTAGGGAGTTTACTGCTGCTCCTGGAGAAGACTGGCATTGAACAAGGCTGAACTGCATGAGAGGGAGATAAAGGTATGGCTTTGAGCCATTTATACTACATGATAAATGCCTGGATATTGCATAGTGGCCATACTCTAGGATCCTCATGTCCAAACCAGTCCTAATATCCTAATGTCTAAGACCAGTCTGTAGCACTTTAAAATCATTTGACTGCTTTTGCTTTTCTTCTGTGACTAGTGACACCTTTAAGTAATGCACCATTAGTGTCTCTTACCCCAATTGTGTATGCCTTAAAAATTGGCAGAGTGTTTTCACTCAAAAGGTATCACATTCAATTTAAGTACAGGATTTAGAGCGTGCCAAGCCAAGTAGTCTTTGCCAGCAATTTGACATCCTGAACAAATAAGGTTTGAATTCCTGCTCTGAAACAGGAAAAGGATCATTTAGTCTGTTTGAATATCATTTAGAGTAGGATAGTTTTATTTTTTTGATGCAGCAGTAGTGTCAAGTGTTGATTCTGACAGATGTATTGAACTGATGGTTGTACATTAAACATACAGCTTTAGACACAGCTTAAATATATATTCAATTCTTCTATGAAATCTAAGTTATGAAAATACCCTATGATAGGTGGATCTTAAATGCAACATAAAATAAATTATAACCAAAGGTTCTTAGGGCAGAGTTTTTCCAGCACAACTAGGACAGAGGTTAAGAACAGGGATGAGGGAGATCACACACGAAGGAACAGATCCACAGAAAGATGTAGGTATTTATCTTTAAATTTAGGCACAGAAGTAAAACCTCATATTCTCAAACCCTGCCTGACTCTTTCCTTCTGTTTTATCTGTTGCCCATCTTTCGAGACACACTGTTTCAGTCAGTAAAATTTCCTGGGTGCTTTAATTTCTTTAAATACTTACAGTGCCTGCTGCCCTAAATAACCCTAACCTGAGCATGTGTCTGTGGAGCAGCAGGACAGGAGATAGACAGTCAAGAGAGAAGATACCTTCTTGGACCTGAAAGAAGTGTCATTTTATTAATGTGGCAATCCAAGGTAATAAGCACTGCCTCTTAAACAGGATGATCAACTTTAAGTAGGACACCCCACCAACTGGTCATACTGTTCCTGTTCTGAAAGTTGGCTTAATTTACAGCTACTTTGGGCAGCTCTGTCAGGAGCTCCACCTGGAGGAGGTATGTGGATGCTCTTAGTGTCCAACGCCTGGTGAGAAACAAAATGGAAGGATTAGGGGACGAGTACTGGGCACAGCACAAGCTGAGCCAGGCTCCTCTCCTAATGCTCTGAGCCCATCTCGGCATGCCAGTTATGGACTGACTGCCATGTAGTGGTCTTTACATCATGCTACAAACCTACATGTCCTGCTTACATGGCTGTATGGTGAGGTGTTACCATTACCAGTGTTGTCCAGCAAGATGGAGTGGTGATATAGGAGTTCAGATAGACAGAAGCAGAATTTTTGCTTATACACAGGCATACAAGACTGTGTCCCATCCTCTTCCTTCTACTCTTGATATAGACTTCACAATGTTTTACAGAAACGCTGGTGTGGCATGGTAACATTTTCTAAATCTCATTTGCCAGACTTAAAATACTTGTCATTCATGGCCATGCTGTGCCACTGTTCTGAAAAGAAACATATAGCATTTTCTTTCTAATGGCTGATGTCGCATAACCTTCGTAAGCAGTTTCTGCTCTTATCTGCTTGTCAGTGCTTTTTTTTTTTTTTTTTTTTTAAAAAAAACACAACCCCTGCCCCCCCCCCAATTTTACAGAGCAGTTGTAAAAATAGTAATAATAATAGTAATAAGAAGAATACTAATAACACCCCCTCCTGTTTGAGTTCTGAGGCTCCTTGATTTATATGCTTCCCTCACAGAGGCTTGGATTGCTGTGAGAGAATCTTCACCTGTGTCTAACTGCATCTGTTGAGATGAATGGAAGGTAAGGTGAGTCAGTGTGGAAGGCTTCAAAAGACCTCACCTAGGAAACAATAAGTTATTTTAAAGATGTGCTACAGATTCTGTTGCCTTGGGATTTAGGTGAAGAAACATCTGATTTTTTGTATATTTTTGTTAATTAAGTTTATGTGTCTGGTACTTGATTTAATTAAAGATATGATCATGCAATTGAAATTGACAGTACACTCAGACAAACTAATTTAAGTGCTCTCACAGTTGATAGATAAAGAATCCATAGAAAATTTCCTTAATTTGTATTCAGCCTGAAAGTACCTAACAACAAAATACTAAGCAGAAATCACTAGATGTTTACTGTCAAAGATAAGCTGAAATACCACACTTAGCACAAACACTGGTATATTAAGTATAATAAATACTATGCCCCCAAATGTACTCTTTCTGCATTGTATTTACAACATCATGGTCCTTTAGCTACGTATATTCATTTGCATTAAGACAAAATACATGCAAGATAGCCCCTGTGAAATAAAAAAGCAATTTATGGCTTCTTATTTGTAATCATATGCAAAAACATAATAAAATCACACACACAAAAGAACAAATATATTAATGTTACTGTTCTGCTTTTAGCAATTGTTAATTTGACAAATGAGTGTTTCAGAATCTAGCTCTGGCTTTTGCTGTTACGGATCTGCTGTACCATATGCTATTATTCAGGCTAGCAGTGGTGACGCAGAGCTCATTTTCTGTCTACTTATCAGTGTTAACTTTCAGAGCTTGTTCTGCACTATTGATAAAAAATATCCCTTTTTTCCTTGGCTTTCTAGCAATTAAAAGTGATCTCTGATATTTCCATTCTGCATTGCTACTTGATGTTTATTTGCTCTATCAACAGCACAACAAAGGAAAGGCAGCTTTAATTTGCTGTATGTTGTGTAATGCAAACGTGAGTTACTGTATATCCCTTAACAGCCCATCATTAATTTCTCTTGCATGCTGTTTCCAGGTTTTGTGTATTGCTGGCTGTTGTGATAGTATGTAAAGCATCAGCTGCTGTTTCACAGCTTGGATTTTAAGAGGTCCACAAGGAGAGATCAAAAGCTGAAATTCTAATATTGCCTCTAATGGAAGAACTATTACCCAAACAAGCAGGATGCAGATTTCTTTCCTAGCAGAATGCTGCTATGGCATTCTTGCACTACCAGCCTTGCAACATTCAGGACTTTGGCAGTGTATGGTTTCCAGTTCTGAGAAACAATTATCTATTTTATACTAATTCTTTTGACTAAGGAAAAAAAAAATAGTCTAACTAGCTTAGAAACAAATTTATTTTGTAAAAATTCTTACAGTGTGCACATCAGCTTAGTATATGGGTGTAGTACAAAAAGCAATGTTATTGACATTGGACATTTGTGGTAAACAGATTAAATTTAAACCCGGAACTGTGTGAGAATCTGACTTGTGTAGAGAGCAAAAATTTGGTAAAGTTATAGATTTGGACCAGTTTTTATACTAATTCTAATGTTCTTCCTGAACTGCTGATCATTTTTAGCAGTTGCCTTGGAGGCAATGCGACTCTCATTTGACTCACAGATTCAAACCCAACTTTATTTCCTGCAAATTTGAAAAGTATTAAATAGTCCAAGTGAAATTAGGAAAATCGACATTTCATGAGAGTCTAATCTTTTGTTCTCTAAAAGACTGCTTTGTAAAGAAAGCTACCAAGATGTTTGTATCCTAGAAGATAAACAAAGAGAAGTGTTAGAGAGAAGGAATTTTTCTTTTGAAACATGGAAGAATCCCCATCCCTAAAAATAAGGAGAGAACGTATTGTTATGGTTTGATCAAAACAAAATCTGATTTGTTTTCTTTCATGGTTAAAGCTACAGACTCTAGTTCTTGAAGGAAAGACTGAGATTTTTTAATTTGGTCATCATCACTGTTCACATTCTGAGCTAAAGTTAAATATAAACATAAGACTGCTACTGTGAGATTCTTCAAATAAAATTGGACCACATATTTAGGCATTCGGTGTGTTCTAGAAAAACAACCACATAGATCTTCATGTATGGGGTTAAGACTGCTATTTCATGTACCTATTTCTGAAAAATCAGTTGAGGATCTTTGCAGAGCTCATCTCTTAGAAGGAAAATTGTTTAACACACAGAAACTGTCATGAAAAACTGCCTACCAACAAGGTGGGTTAGAATCTTCTGAAACATGGGTTTCAGAAGATAGATGACAAATACAGCCATTCATGAAGTAGAAGTAAAGAAATCAAAACAACAGCCTAGAAGAAAGGAAATTGCTAGTGGAAAATCAGAGGTCCAGGACAGCTAAAAAAGACATTCTGTACAACTACTTACAGTATAAATATTGTTCTTTTGCACTAAATTATTGCCTCCTCTCCTATCACAGCTTGAAGTTGTTTTAAATCTCTTTACGTTGTTGAACCCAGTCTCAAAGTCTCTATCTATTCTGGAACAGTGCAGTGGAGTGTAATGGGCTTTTAACTTAATCACAATAAAGCCCAGAGAAATTAAGGAGCTTGACGCTAGAGTGAAGATAAAGCTTTCTTTATCACATTAGGTATTTAGGTAGCTGGTTTTCCTTGCCTTTAAGACAGAATTTTTCTTGACATTTTTCTATAGATGCCTTACTTGTAAAAGGATCGGTTTTCCCCCAGAAACTTTTTCATTTGCTACAAAATGACTCATTTTCAAAAAATCCAAAACTTGAAAAAAAAAAAAAAATCCAAGTTGCAAATTTCATGCAAAACTCTGGGTCTTTTTAGCTTTTAAACTTGATGCACAGGGGAATGTATGTGATGGGATAGAAATCTGGGTCACAGCATGAAATTCCTGTTTTTGTATTCATAAAAAACAAACTCCATATATCAAAGGAAGGAGGTGTGAAGTAGTAAAAAAGAAAAAAGAGAAAAGCAGTCTAAAATATTCTCAGCTCTTCATATTTCTCAAAAACATACTGAGATCTTTTAAGACATGATATGATTTCCTCTGACCATTATTGAAACAAAAATGTTTCTAATATCTGCTCTAAACTCTTCTGAAGATGAATTAGTAAAACAGTTTCAGTTTTCCAGTATTTTTTTTCAATCAAAAAATGGTCCTAGGCCCTGTGTTCTTGAGAAGTACTCAGGTGGGTACTGATTTATATAGCAAAGCAGGACAGAGACACTGAATACGTTCTTCTCTACCCGTATGTGATCAAGAGCTGCAGGGATGATGGTATGCAAACAAATCCTTTTTGGTATCATAATGTTATCCCGATAACTTTAAACCTATGAGGTCTAGAGTGTCTCATCTAAGTATAATGCCTAAAGAAATAAATCATTAGGTACATAACCTTTTCAAACAAAACTGTAATTTGTATGTCTCCTGCGCAGCAGATCGGATTTTGGACCAATTACAGTGCAATCTGAATCTCCAGAGTGGATTGTTTGAATGATTTTAGTTTACAGACTAATGATGACTACCAGGTAGTTCAAGGTCTCACACTTTGGGATAAACCTTTGGTTTCTAAATGAGTCCACGTTATACATGGAGCTGAAAATGTTAGTTTGAGACAAATCATTTCAATCTGAGGATGACCAGGAAATGAGAAATAATTCTTAAAGAAAACATACTTCAAGAATGGCATTTGTAGTGGTAAAAATTGGGACTCTTTAAGACAGCAGCAGGGAGATTGTTTTTTCTAATGCAATTCTGTTGCAGAAAGACAAGGAAATACAGCGTGGTTTGAAGAACAAGCCAGTAATTGCATGAAGTGCTGTTCTGGTGCTCTGGGATTTTTTCTATTATAAAATTACTTAATAAGAACCTAAAAATAACCTAATAATGAATGAAAAAGTGTAGTTTTAAGTTGCTTGCAAGAGAAGAAAGTAGAAACAAGAAAAAATAGTTGCCACTAAACCTCATTGGTTCTCAATTCTTTTTGAAAAGCTTCCTAAACTCAATAATGCCTTTTGACAAGGAACTCCACTGGCCACTATTGAATTTAAATCCGATGGATGAATAGCATCAGAGAAGGTACATCACTGTATCAGTCTCTTAGTAACTGTCATGTACTGTTTGCTTACTACTAATTATGTTCCTTGTGCATTCATTTGCTGTGGCAGGACACAAGTGGTATCAGTCATCACAGGAAAAATCAAATGGGATTCCATGGACCCAGAAAAGAGATAGACTCTTTCTCCTTGGTCCCAGTACAGATTAACAGTGTTCAGCTCATTTAGGACCTTGAACTTCTACTTACTGTCCTCTTTCGAAACTACCTCCCCAAACCCCTGAAAAATACTGTGGGTGGTTAGTGACAGAAAGGAAGCATTTTCCCTGTGTAGTGGCCATAGACATTCATAGTTGCAGAAGAGAGATGGGTCAGCTTCCTCCACATTCTCTCAAAGATACACATCTCCTCAAAAGGGGATAATATCATGCTGTAATATTGCTAAAGGGAAATAGTATTTCAAGGAATTAACGAAAGAATTGTATCTTCATAAAACTCTTGGGCATATTTCTCCCTTTGGGTGGAGGCTGTGCCCTAATGGCATAATTGCACCCTCATTGTTTACATGTTCTAAAACTCCTCCAATAATGAAACATCAGTAGAATTCCAGCCGAATGTGCTAACCCCTGAGAGACACAACTCTTCTCTACTATAATACAGTCAGACAGAAAAAAAAGATTCATTGATAAAAGCCACATGTTTACCCAGTGGCAGAATAGTTAGATGTTGATATGGGTTCACAAAAGCGGTGTGTGGTGATCTACAAATTAATTATACACTCGGATTGCCAGAAATAAAATGTCAGCATTTGCTGGGATTTGCATGAATGCTGATTTAGGCTTCAAAACAGCACTTACACTCATGCTAAACTTGAAGCAACTCCTTTAGTCCCAAGTAAAAAGTCAGGACCTAAATTATATTGTGTATTTCATTTGGAACTAATAAAATGTAAGTACAAAAAGGGAACATTTGAGTCAGTTTATTATACAGTATTTGACCCTATCTACCCTACTAAAACTTCACATTCTTTCTCCAGCGGTGCCGTATGGGAACACAAGATTGCAATTGTGCCCCAAGAGCATGACAGCAGTCCTCATAATAGTTTCTTCAGTCTTTTTTACATTGCTTTCCAAAATGATGCTGCCATATGTGCTGTTATATTTAAGCAGCAGATGCTGTGAACTCACAAAGTTGAAGAATGCTGAAGTATGATACCATTTGAAAACAGGTTTTCTAGGGAAAGCTGACTTCTTGCAAGGCTTTGGATTTATTTCAGGCATTTCATTACTAATTACAAAAGGCCATATAGAATGCATTTATACCACTTATTGGTTCTGTCTTGGGGCACCTAATATATGGGCTATCTAGCTTTTATACTATATTGCTCTTCCCACAGCTACAAAGCTGCAATAATCTCTATTTGCAACAGTGCTAATGATTTAATTTTGAAAAGGAGCTGGGAATGGGTCTTCATTTCCACTCCTTTACTTAATCAGAGCTTGAGCTAAGGATGATATTGCACTGTAAACCAGGCTCATAGTATTAGGCTATACATTAGCTAAATATGGGTATTTTGAATATAATGTTAGAAAATTTGTTGTTAGAAAATTCAGATTACTTCAGTTTTCACTGGTCACTGACTTTCTAATCATTCTCGTGTTTGAAAATTAAGAAGCAATTCACAGCCTACTCTGAAGTACATTGAGATTGGCAGACCTGATAGACTCATAGGGAGTCAAGTCAGTTCCCACAGTATGTGCATCAGATACATAGGCTAGGAGTTGAAAGAGGATTCAGTAGATATGGAGGAAAAGGTGGCCCAGGGGAACATTTCTAATATAGAGGTTGCTTTATGGCAATTGTTTTAGGAAAATAACAGGATTTGGGAACTGAAGTAATTAGAAGCATTCTTCTAGTATGGATAATTTCAGTCAATTTAATTTCATGTGAAACTTCACTGGATTTATAAGACTGAAATATCAGGATCTGTAAAGGCAGTTAGTTCTTTTCCACACATGGCCAGATCTGAGTACCTGCAAATAGGGCAAGTTACCACCATGTCTTGTATTACACTACAGCAATTCTTGAACCTTAGGGGAAAGAGACTCTGATTTGGAAGGAAAGGAATTACCCATTGACAAGAGATGTCTGTGGGTTGGAAGGTCCTACGCCTTCCTTGCATCCTTGCACACTTAGGGTGTGGTTTGGTTCTTCTCTCACCTGTGGCACCGATTAATGCTCCCATCAAAAATATCAGTGGAAGTATACGTTTACCTTTCTCATGGTCAACTCACAGAAGCTCGTTTTCTTCATAAGTGTATTTGGTATAAATAGAAAAGTTTTGACAGTGGGGAGGGCTGCATGGGTGGTCTTTGGGGGAAGAGACCAGGGGCTGCCTTGTGTCAGATACAACCAGTATCTCCAAAACTCCAAAATAGACCTACCACAGGACACAGCTGAGCCCATCAGCTGAGCTGATGGCACCTTTGTCAAAACATATGTACAAAAGGACAGAAAAAAACAGAGGCAAAGGAGGAGGGAGCAAAAGAAAGAAACAGCAGAGGGAACACCAAAGGCAGAGGAGGGGGTGCTCCATGGCAGAGTAGGTACACAACTGAAGGGACTGTGGCCTGAGGAAAGCCCACAGCAGAGCATAGGAAAAGAGGGATAAACAAAGAGAGAAAACACTATGCACTGACCCCCACCTCTGCTGCTGCTTGCTGTCTCACCAAGGGGACTGAGTGTAACCTGTGTCAATAATGAGTGTGGAGAGGGGTCTGAAGTGAACGAGTGCAGTGGAAACAAGGAAGGGGGGAGGAGAGGAGTCTAAAGTGAGAAGAGTCTAAAGATTTCCCTTAAGTGTTTTAATGCTTGTTGCTTGTTTGGGTTTTTTTGTTTTTTTTTTGTTTTTTTTTTTTGTTTTTTTTTTTTTTTTTAATTTGCCAATGCTCTAATCAGTAGTTAAATAGTTGTGTTAATCGACAATAAATTAGATACCTCAAGTTGAGTTTGTTTTGCCCACGACAATACGTGGGAAGTGATTTTCCCTGCCTTTACCTTGACACATGAAATCTCTCCCTCTCATTCTTCTATTTTCTGCCCCATCCAGCTTGGGACAGGGAATGGGGGGAGAGAGAAGAAGGGAGTGAGTGAGCAACTGGGTGGGTGCTTGGGTGCTAGCTGGGGCTAATTCTCCACAGCAAGGAATTTTATTGTCATTTTCCCCTCTCCTTCCTTCTCTCCCCTCACTCCTCTATTTTTTTTTTTTTTTAGCTTTCACTCTTTCATCTTATTTTCTTTCCCTTTATAATCTTTTGAACAGGAGAAGTATATCAAGTATAGTTGACATTAAGGCAAGATACTGTTTTTGCAATTAATTCTTGCTTCTATCAGTTCCACAATAAAAGAAATATTATGAAACTGGTCCTACTGTAGATTCTTCCAACAGTGAAATACTGGCATCCAGATCACATTGCGCAATGGGATATTCTAACCAGACTGCCAGCACTGCAATGAAAATGTAACTCTTTGTTCCAAAGAGCTGTTAGATCAACATATTCAGTATGGTTGCCACCTAGAAATCATGTAATTGGGCTTGTATTTTATGCCTTTTCCTACTTTACTTCTTCTCTCATTGTGTTTCCCTCTTTCTCATTCATCTGCTATTTTTTGGGGTGGCACACTCATTTTTATTAAATGGCCATCAACTCATCCTTTTGTTGCTGGTCTCCATAGCTCTTCCACAGTATTGCCAATCCAGCACCACTGGAAGAATTACTGATTCCAGTAATTTGAGAATGTTTAACTAGAGTTCTTGGTTGCCATGACTACTAGCAGAATTTGGATCCTTCCAGTTGTAGATCCTCCTGATGGGTGCTGACCCTGCTCCCAGTTAAGAGCTCTGTGTGGTGACCCCTTCCTGCTTGAAGAAGAATGAAATACAAATGGTGATGAAGCCCCTTCTCCCCTTGGAAGGGGTCCTGCAGCATGGCTGGGGTGCACTGGTACGATGCTGTGATAAAAAGACAATTTCCAGCTAAGGTGCTCAAGGTTCACAGTATCATAAAGGAGAGTGAATATTGCAATGGGAAGGGGATCCTAGACTGCTCTCTGGGGCTCCAGACTCCTTTGTGTGAAAGAAACATTTGTTCAATCTACTCAGGTCAACAAATTTTGTGTCTTAGCTGCAGTCTTGTGGTAAGTTGATAGGCACAGGGAATGGTCTGAGAGCAGAAACTCTTAGGTGCCCTTGTTTTGAGAGCTAACATAGGCCTGCAGTGCAATGGGAAGAAAGGTGCAGATGAAGGCAAGGTGGAGGAGGACAGTGTTAAATATGCTGATTTGGGCTGCTGGATTGAGCTGTTTGAAGAAGGATGAAGCTATAAAAGAGAGATTTAGATTTTTACAAGTTCAAGGGAGGATGGCTCTCCCATCTGCAGCTCAGCTTTGAGTCCCTCTAGTAAAAAGAACTGGGCTTAGAATGAAATTAGTGAAGTTTAATTAACACTCAGTAAAGTTTCCAAAGACTTCCTCACTCAAAACCCCCACTTGTCTAAAAAATAGATCATCTGAATGTATGAAAAAAGTTATAAGAATATTGTGGTTTTCAGTATTTGTGGTTTCTGAACAGAGTATCTGAAGCAGATACAACACTTGTATGGTTTTGCTTTTCTTTCCAAACCTAGCAAGGGTGCTGCTCTAGTAAATGACAAAATCCAGATAGAGTGTGGGAGCAGCAGGATCCCAAATTAAACAACTGGGAGGTTGATAAATGCTTCCAGTAGCAGATTTAACTACAGATGGAATCGTTTGACCATTCGACACGCCACAGTCCACTTGTTGGGGGCTTCCGACCATCTCTCTGCAACATTAACTTCATAAAAACTTCCATCAAAGAGCCCCCACCAGAGTCACAGTTTCTTTTTTAGAGTATTTTCAAACAGTAGAAATAAACATTAAAAGATTCTGCCCTTCCTTCCTTCACATTCTTCTGACAGTAAATTAGAATCAGATGGAAGGTATCATTATTTCCACAAAGATTATCATGTAAATGAATTCCTTTACAATAGCTTAACAAATCTTTTAAAAAATATGTATGTGTTTGGCCAATAAATTCAAAGACATAGAGATATTTTGTTCAAGGCTGATGTATCTCAATTTGTTTTCCTGTCCTTGGCCAGAGAATGTTCTTCACTAACCAGCACTTTTAACAAGGAGTTTATTAGTATCCTGGAGTCTTGATAATTTTTTTCTTCATTTGTTTTTTCTCTTTTCCAGGTTGTTTGTTTGGTTTTTTTTTAAGTACTGCACTGATGTTCTTTGAAGTGGCAAAATAATTGCATACCTGGCATTAGGAAAATAATTCTGCAAGACATTAGAGTATTTTTATTCCAAGAATCTCTAAGAACTGGAGATGATGTAATTTTAAGATAACAGTTTTTGAAAAGCAGAGTTTCAGACATAAACAGGTGGTTCCCCTGCCTTCATGCTGGTGAACACTAAGCAAAAGACTTTCAGTGCTCTCCAGAGAATCTGCTCATTGAGAAGGTGCTTTAATAGAATATTGATTTTGTGTACTGAAAATTTAACAGAGACATGAGATTGAAAATATGTGGTTGAATGTAAGAAGAGATACAAGAGACGACTGAGGTGTGCACACTTGTGGAGGATGATATACATTATGGATTTATTAGTATTCACTAACTGATTCTCCAATATCATTTAGGAAGGTTTATGGCAAAAACATTTTTTTAACTACCTACATGCTATAATAACTAAAGAACACAGCATTATACCTTTACCCTTTAATGTTTGTGTTTTCGATGGTATTGGAGTTAAGAACAACCTCTGCTCATCTGCTTTTTTTTTTTTTTTTTTATAATATGATTCTAAACGCGCCTGAGAAGGTGCAGAATGATGTCCCAGAGAGTGGTTGTATCTCCTTCTGAGTTATTCAGTCTTGCTTTACTATAAGCAATAATGACTTTTTAGACTGATAAAAATCAGAGATATTTCAGCTCTTCTCTTCATATATACTGCTTTGGAGATTTTCTCAGGATCTAGTAATATTAACACTGCATCTAAATTATGGTTGGGAGATTACTTTGTAATTATAGTGGTCTGGAGTTACAACTAAGCAGCTATGTGTACAGCTATTATTTTATTATTTGTACTTATATGGTGTAGTATTCACAACACGCTATTCAACATTCACCCATGCATTGTACAGACATATAAAAACTCAGCGCTTACTGAGAAACACTCATGATCTAAATACACAAGCAGGTACTCAGAGGTCCTTGTAATTTTAAATTAATTTCTAAATACTTATATTCACATAGTTATATATTTTTTACTGTGAATATCTTTCTGATTTTTCCAGATATAATGTAAAACTAAATTATTTGTTAGGATTACAAGTCTGGTCACCTGTAACCTCCTTTCTATTCATATTACATACATCATCCAAGTATTTAGTCTTGTTTTATAAACTATACTGAGGTAGAAACTCACAATTTGTTTTCCTGTGATGATAGGAAAATCGTCACAGGAAAATAGGAAAATATTAGTGACGATACTCTATACCTGCCAGGCGAGGTGTTTAGCTATGCACAGATCACATGTAGCACATAAGGCAATGCTCCCTATCAAGCACTTCCATGCCCATATCAACTATTGTATGTGTTTTAGCAAATTTTGGCACTGATCAACTGGAAAGAAGTGGTAGCAGAAAATGTCATTGTACTGTTTCACCAGTGTCAGGGGATGAACTTCATGAAAATGGTTATACCTCACCATTACCGAGCTCCTTTAGTCTGAGACGCCCAATGTACATTATGAATAGCCGTAAATTAGTTATTACAGTTAAAGGCTTGCTGGGATGCTCATTTTAAAAACACCAAACAAAAAAATCCCAAAGGTTGTTGCTGATTTATTTAAATATGATTTAGGACCCTAACTCAATTTGAAATTGAATGACATTTCAACCCCTAAATACTTACTTATTTTCTCTTTCTGTTCTGAAAGGCTCAAGATCGTGGGAGCCGGGTTGCCTGTGGCAGAAGTAAGAAAAGTATCCAGACCTCATATTTCCTATCCTTATCCTCTGGCCATAAGAAATAATCTTCCCACCTGCATTTATCCAGCACTGATGTAAAAACTTGCTTCCTTCATAAAGAAAAGTAAACCAGAAGTCCAAGACATAGGAATACTTTGAAACAATTTTCTGCTTATTATTTATTTGAATGTCCTTCTGATGGGTGACTATGCCTTTGCTAGTGGCATTCAAAGAGCCAAAAGAAACATATGTTGTGAAAAGTACCTTTAGCAAAACAGACAGATGGATAGGTAACACCTTAAAACAGGGTGGCCAGTGATGAGCAATTAATTTGGTATTCATTGCGATAACATTAATTGTGAAGAATAAATTATGTTTAACATCACTTGGAATTTTGTGAAAAGAACGTTTGCCTATTCTATTTTTTCAATTTTGTGTTATTTTTCCCATCTCAGAAAATAGTTCATTTAACAGCAGAGCCTATGTAAGAAAACTACAAGTGGTACATCAATGTTTTAAAATTTTAAATACTACTGATATTATTATCACCTATAAGTAAATTTTGACTCAGATCATGCTACGGAGCTTTCCCTTTTTTTTTACAGCAATTGAAAAATTTTTAAACTGCTCAATCCTTTCTGCTTGTTCATCACTCCCCTATTCAGTTAAATACACTGCAGAAGTGAAAAAATTAACCTATTGCTTGTAAGCTGTAAACAGTAGATTGTGTTCTGTTGATTACAGACGGTTTATATTGGCTGGCCCAGGCTTTAGCTGTCAGCACATAAAGAGAGAAATGGACAAAAGAGGCTCTGAGAACAGATGTTGACACTGGAAGCTCAAATTCTGGGATCCTCAGCCTGTGACTGTGGAAGCCCAGCTGGGAGAAAGAGACAGGCTGCATTCATAGAGCCTCTCTGGGATCCCTGCCCCATGCAGGTATCCAGCCATTGAGAGACAGCAAGATGAAAGGCTGCTTCACAGATGTCACCTGCTGAGGGTTCAGCAGCCTGTCCAGAAATGTCATGTTTGGCAGCTGGCGGAGGATCCCTCCCACCAGCTCTGGCGTGCAGATTCTCACAGTATTCCGGGAAAGATGCTTACACGGGGGCTTCCTAATGAGATGACATTAAAGAGAATTTTTGGCTTCTGCACATTGACATTAACCTAGCTGTCCATTCATTACACAGTTCTACCGAAGATCAGTCACTCTAACGAAATGAATTTTAGGCATAAGCACCAAGCCAAATTACCCTGGAAAATTGTCGAGATGGCTATCGCCTCTCATTCTGTTAAACTGATTCTGCATTCCTTTGTTTCTGTGCAAGTTTCTGAAACTGCTCTAAATTTCACTGATAAAGGCTCGGTCAAGGCACTTGGCCCCAAAAGCAGCAGAAACTGCAAAATTTTGGAGGATATATGGCACTCAAACATGGCACACCGAAACTCCTGGGTCCTATTATCTGCTTGGGTAATAATACATGACCTCATCAGAACACACATTTAGAACATTGGCAGAAAAGTTCAGAGAGTATTGGTAAGAAGATAACAAAGAAAGGCAGTAAGAATTTGGCAGAAGGATGCTTAGGTCTAAGCAGAAGTGGAGCAGAAAAAGGCTATTGCTTAAATTGGTTGGGAGGGGTTACCATTTGTCCTTTTTCTCACCTACCGCCCTCAGGTCAAAGCAAATGGCACATTCTTTGTCCTTTTCCTTTTAGGCTACTTCTAATCTGCACAGAAAGAAGAGGCCCTTTTCCATACTGAATACAGGCTCAGGGAAGTGCCTCTCACAAATCAATTACGTTCTCAGGAATATCTAGAAATATTACTTAAATGCATGGGATATGGGTAAGCAGTAACAGGAAAAAAAATAATACAATGGTCAAACTTCTCATTCCATTTTTTAAAAGCTTTACAATCTTCACTTTTTTTTTTTTTTTTTTTTTCCTTCTTTCTGTAGTCAGTGTACTAATAAGAATAGCTGTGCTTTTAGCAATGGAGATTTTTGCCAGAGAATCTATCTAGTAGTGAATTGCCTCTTAAGAGCATTCAGAGGTATCAAAATGCCACTGAGTCCAGGACAGGACTTTTGTCATCATCATCTACATTTTTTCACAACTATAGTTTGGGTTATTGTTTTGGTCCTTCCCAAGGAGGCTGCCTGCACACCAGGCTCGAACAGGCAATGCTCCTCAGGACCTATGGCATGAAAGGTTTACCTGAGGATACCAAGTGATGAGAAATTTGTTCGTCAGTTACATCAAATGGTCAAAACTAAACCCACTTTTAGTGCTAATACCATTTTTGCCTATGGTGAGTGAAACCTTAGAGCATTAGGGTCATCTTGATAGTTCAGTCATTGTTTTGCAAAAGGGAAGGAGAAAAAGTAATGAACAAAGAAGTAGAGGAGGGAATAACACAGGGAAGTAAACATATACTGAACAAGATGATCCTAAATAAATTCACAGCATTCACCAATTAGAGAAGCATACAGTGTGAAGGTCTTGAGCTTGGAATGACCCACTAGTGTCAACAAAGCCCTGGTGCTTAAAGTTACTGAGAGCTCTCAAACTGAAATGTAATTATTTCCTTCCTTTAAAAGGGGCTGGGAAGACATTCCAATCTGTAGCAGTCCAAACTGAGATATCTTAAAATCTAATTTTAAAAAGGTAAAAGGTCTAGCATTTTTTGAAAATTGGATTTTTAATGTGAAAATCCAACTAAGGGAAAACTGTAGTTCCTATGATGCTTATAAAATTAGTACATCTAAAGAATAAAACCATAAAACAAAAGGATGTAATACACAAAACAAGAACAAAACCTTAGGTCCTGGCACTTTTTAGTGTTTTTAGTGCATTTCATACTCTCTTCATGAGTGAACCTTAGCAAATGTTCTAATTTTCTCTGTAGGAGACATTAATGAGCTGGCTTATGGAATATTCTATACAAATAAAAATGAATTTTTACGTTTATAAAAGTAATATTTTGTTTTAAATACAGTATTATATTCTCCACCACCAGGTTAGACTTCTTTCTAGTTGAGAGGGGGTTTTTAATTAAAGAACATAAAATTTAAATGGTTCAGAAAATGTCAACATGGGTTCCTATTTTCAGCCCAACACAGATGATAGAACGAGAGGGCATAAATGAAAATTAAAGAAAAACAAATTCAGAACAGATGTCAGGAAGCATTTTTTTCAAGCAGCGAATCATAAATGTGTGGAATGGCTTACTAGGCAAGATAGTTAAGGCAAAAACACGGAGGTCATTAAAGAAACAATTAGAAGACATCATGGTGTAGATGGAAAAGGGAATGAGACACGATGAGCCAAATGGCCTCTACTCACTTCAAGAGTGTCTCATGTTCTCAGGAAATCTGGACGCTGGTAGATGTTTTTAGGGCTCTAGGGTAGGTTCTAGCTGGAAATCCAGACAGCACTCTTGCCTCCTCCTCCCCTCTCCCTTGCTTTCTGCAGGTACTCTAACACAACTTTCAGGAATACCATCAAAGCAGTTTTAATAATGGGAGCATTTGCATTAAATATGCACTATAGGTGCCAGTGAAACCTTTGAAACATTTCCTATGAGAAGTGACCTTATCATAAAACAAGTTTGCCAGTGTAGCACAACAGGCAACATCTATTAGCAAAGAAGTCTTCTACTAGGAACATTTCAATATCCTATTCTGTGACTATTAATGTTATAAAGAAACATTCAATAACATATGAAATACTGCCAAAGATGGTATGGTAGAGCTACTTAAAAGAGAAAGTCAAGCCTTATGAGTAAGTCAGGACAGTGGACCTGGCAAGTTTTACAGTAGAAACCAACTCAGATCTTGCTGTTTTGTCAGAATGGAGCAACAAGAGGATCTGGCTTAGGTGAGGATAGATAAAGGAGAAGAATTTGGTTACTATCAACTACCTCCCTGTTTGGTCAAGATTGTTTTGAAACAAAATAGAAGATCTGAAGTGATAATTATAAATAGAAAGCAACAGTTTTTAAAACAAGATGCTTTATAAACAAGTACAGGCTAGAAATGAACTAAAATGTAATTATTGCACTATGTCAGCTGACAGCAACTTCCAGTTTATGTTATTTCAATAACCTGTAAAATTCTAAATAAGTGGGAACTAAGAGTCACATTTTTACTTTACAAGTCTAGAAAAGGTTCTTTAAAGGGCTAGTGCTTTTGGAGGGTAGGATGATTTAAAATGTTCAGAGATCCAGCTCATGCTTGGCAAAAAAAAATGCTTTCGTGTTAATCTGTGTATTATAAATGGAAAACTGCATCTTGCAATGTTCTTGATATAGATGAAATTATAGGAAATTATATCAGGTAATCCCAGCTAACAGGTAGGATTTGGTCTTTTAGGCCTATTGAGATCATGATTACATGCTGCAGAAGTTGAATATTAACAATAATACACGGCTGGCTTTGGATCCAGTCCCCTCAATGCACCGTCCACAAGTGAGGCAGGCGTCCAGGCTCCCATGGGGGATGGGATGCATGTGGTCTGAACAATAAGTGCAGTGCAGCCTAAATACCAATTTAGTCTATGAAGTGCAAAAACCCCATTCAGCTCACCCTAAAGTAGACAGTCATGTTTGCTGAGCTGAATGGTTGTTTAGGAACAGTGACAACTTAAATCACAGTGGCTGTTTGAGAAAACCCTTTGTGTGGCTACTATTATTTTCATTTGCCTTAATCCATTTAGGAAGTGGTTAAATATGAAATACGTTGATGCTTCCCCATGACCCCCAGACTCATGGGATGAAATGTTGCTGCCTATGGTTAAGATCTCTGTAACTGATTTAGCCACCATAAGCTTCCTTTGTCATCAAGAGACAGAAATTGGTCCTCCAAAGGCCAAGGTTTCATCTCAGTCTAAAGGACATCAGATCAATCACATTCTAGAAGTGCCCATTTCTCTCTATTAAAGGGATACAAAGGGACCTTAGGGTGACTAGGCTGGTGTGGAAATCTAATTAATTCTGGTCATAATGCTGAGTTTTCACCTTGCTACAAACACGCTTTTGATCAATTTACACATGTAAGATCCTTAGTTCCTTTAAAAAATGTCCTTTACTATTGCTCCTTGCAAGAAGGTAGGAGAATAGAGAACAAAAGTCTCAAGTGAATGATTATTTTCCCCTCACATTGAGGGAATGAGAATAGCTAAGAGAAGCCAACAAGTAGGTATTACCTCTGGCTGCATGGAGTCCAAGCAGTAGTTCAATAAAATTTATTTCTGTAAAGAGCATCAATACAAAACTAAAAAAAAGTAAATTTTTGCTTAGTTCTGGAATTTACCTGTGGGTGTTCTCCTTAAATTGTATACAGTGTTTGAACATAATTGAAAGTATATCCTGAAATGTATTGTACTTAGTTTCTTCAATCTCCCCCTATTTATAGACAGAAAATTAATACAAAATTACAAAACTGAGATAGTATTTGGAAGCCAAACAGCATGTATGGTTGGGATGCTTCTCAGGTGACTCATGCTATCTGAAAAAAAACAGTTTATTTGTCAGGTGGTGTCTAGACTACATCGATTCTCAGCAGAGAGAGATGGGTCACCTCAGAGCAAATGACCCTCTTTCTTATTGACAGTTAAGCTTAGGGCAGGACAAATTGCCTTCTCGAGGTGCCTGCATCAGTCTGTTGAATATATAGGCAATCCAAACAATCAGCTCATATTTGAAACTTCACTATCAGATGACTGTAAGTAAATGAGGGTGAATTGTGGCTACAAACCTAAGCTCACTATACCTGTCTACAGCTGGAGGCCTGCACATTAAGAGTCCTCTCCAGTGCCATGAGAAACCCATAGTTCAAAAAATAATTTTCAAACTTTTAGAAGGAAAGCAAATGCACCCACATATACAGGCAGACACTTCTTAATTAGGCTCAGGCACTGTTACGTATGTTGCCAAATTTCACATCATTACATATGATTTGCAGTAATACAGAATCGCCTCAGAGGAATTAGCAATACAGGCTTACAGTTGTGTTTGGGCGGGTAAGGAAATGCTCACCAAGGTTCATCACATGATGTGCCAGACCCACTGTGACTTAGTGATTCTAAACACTGTGGAAGTTTAATAAAACAGAGAGTAAATTGTCTCATGCCATTGGAGCTGTGCTTTTGGCTACACGGCTGAGCATTTGTTTTGGAAGCTGGAGACTCTGGTTTTGGTCCCAGTGTTAATTAATTGTACCATGCATTTGTACTGCAGTCCACTAAGGAAGGTGTAAGACAGTGTCTGGATGTGGATTATTTAAACATTACTGACTTATCCAAAGGGCTTTAGTGGTTAGGTAATGACCAGCTGGAGCAGTTGAGGGCTGCAGGTGAAGCCAATTGTTCTGCATTTGTGAAGGACCTCCAAGTCACTCTGCGCTGCTCAGACAATTTTGGACTGTTTTTTTTTCTTTTGTAATTTGATTTATTTTTTGAATGTTTTAAAAATCTAAGTCTTAATGTCATTATACTGCTCCTTTGCTCTGCCAGCACACTCTGCTCAGTGGCCACAGTCTGCTCACCCTTAGTTTGGTTTAATGGGAAATTGTTCTGTTTGAAGCAATGCAAAAGCAAAGTATTATGTGCAAATTATCTTAAAATTAAATGTTTCTCTGTGGAAGGAAGACATCAGCTCTCTGTCCAAAAGATAAATTGAGAAAAATAGCTTCTGAATGGAAAAACAGAAAAAGCCCATTTCTCCAAACAATTACCGGGCTCTTCCAATCTGTGGAGCTATCAGTGCCTTCTCACCTCCTGCTTTAAGTTCTGATTGACTTTCTAGATCAGGTAACTCACTCCAGTCCTCACACTGCACTCAGGACTCTTGAGACTTTGCAGCCCGTACGGGGTGAAGGGCGCTCCGCCAGAGGCCAGAGGCTCCCCTCTGAGCAGCGAGAAGCAGAGGCGGGGCTGTGCTGAAGGCCCGCACACGCTCCGCACCATGGCATTCCGCTGTACTTGCAAGCCACCGTATCCACTTCCCACTTTGAAACAGGATTTAGCAGGCCTATAGCTGGTTTTATTCCCGTATGTATGGAGGCATCACAAGGGCTAGACATAAAGTAGTGTATAGGCTTTTTTAACCCTTAGACTACCCTAATGCCTTTAGGTGGGTATATGTCACCTAACATACTAAGACTGAAAATGATTCCTTCTCCTTTGTTATAACTTAATTTAGAGGATCCTGTTGAATAGAAGGGCTCTGGAGAGCAAAGTGTTGGTGTTATAGATTAAAAACAAATGCATGAACCTGAGACATTCCTTTTTGGGGCCTCAGTTGCCTTTTGTGGAATGACCAAGAGCTGACGGAGACCTCCTTCAGGTGTCTGGTTGCCTCGGGCTGCCTGCACATTCATAGCATCTTTTGAAAGAACAAACTGCCAAGTTTGGCTTCTCCTCTGAATGTGAATCCATCTGTGGATAGCTTGCCTGTCTCCACAGACTGCACAGGGACATTCATGATCTTCCACTGACAAATACAATTTTATACTTTTGCTTAAGCCCAGTGGAAGCAAGTCCAGCTGAAACCTGAGCGTGCATTCACTTTCTATGACATTCACAGTAAGGAGAAAATATTTTCAGGGAATAAGGAAAAGATCAGAATTGAAAGACAGATAAGGAAGGAAAGAAAAAGATACAGAAACACGGTATGAGAAGGGAATGACACTGGAGCTGCAGATGGAGAGGGAAGTGTCTTAACATAGAATGTTTTAAAAACACCCTCTATTATTGTTTTGATGCTAGTTTCCTCTTTCTTCATAAACTAGGGGATTCAGTGAACCAGAACCGAAGCACGTTTCTTCCATTTCTTGCTTCTCTCTTAAGTTTCAACTTCTACTAACAGTAAGCAGCAAGTAGATAACCAGTACTTTTGTTCTGGCACATCTTTTCTCTAGAATAAATTCCCATATGTTAAAAGATTCGTTTTGATTTGATATGCTTTAAAGATATTTTTCTATCAATACTGTTCACAATTTAATTACAATAATTAACATAGTTTTCCAATATTTTTTTGTGCCTTTGATTATATGCCTAAAAATGTTGCAGCTGTGTTTACCTATATCCCTTTTGTCTGAGGCTTCATCTGAAATGAGAATATCATTTTATATATAGCTTTCTACTGGCTTTGTGAACTGTTTTTCATAATATCCCAGTTTAGCTTCATATACATTCATACAAAGGATTGTACTCAGCTCTCTCAATTTGAGTGGTTCTGGAACAGAAATCAGGATAGGCAGAAATTCCCAGTGTAAATTGTGTGACTTTTCAAGAAACATGAAAATATGTTTTCTGTTTGAACAGCACAAAAATATGTATTACTCAGAGAATGCTGAAAAAAAAAACCAAAACAAAACAGTGGTGGAAAGATACACCTTTGCCTATCATTATTCAACAGAGGAGATAATATTAGAAAAAGCTGTTAGTTAGAGACTGAAGTTTTCTTCTTGCTTCTGGTAATATATGCAATGACTAAATGCTCTTCTATCATCCCTTGTCCAGAGATATTAGTTTATTTTCCATGCAGCTGACCTATTTATGGGAAAGGGGCAAGGTGAAATATAATTAAGCTTTGTACAGCTGATGTGGACAAGAGATCTCTCACTCATTATCGAAGCATCAGCTACCATATGTGGTCTGTAGAGCAGCCAAACATTTGTGGTCCAGCAGCTGCTAACACAAATTTCTGATGGATTAGGTTTAGGAGTCTTCATGGATTTCACTGGGAATTGGAAAGGTCCACAGAGTTTCCAGAGTGGTTATTGGGATTCCCTTCCTGCATGAACAGAATCCAAAAGGGCCTATCTAAAAGCAATTGTTTCATCTAGATTGCTCTGCTGCCAGCTCCTGGAAGCATCTAGCAGAAAAAGAACTTCTGTTGGGATGGGGAATTTTAAAACAATTCACCAAGGACTTGAGAATTGCTAGTTATGCAAAGATAAGAATGGAAATCAAAAATCAAGGGAGGAAGAAAAGAACAAACTCTGGGGGAGGAAGGAAGAATGGACAAAATGATAAAAAGAGATGAATAATAGAATATGGGTGAACAGGACCTCCGGGTCCTAAAGTGGACGTAGAGGAAACTTCCACATTTCCTGCTACCATTTTTCATTGAAAACAGTTTGCCAGAACTAGATGTTCCGAGCATGCAGTACCTTAAATCTCCAGCTTTTACTGAAATACACAGATTTCATAGTCCACTGAACAGTCAAAGATTAAACTGAGGGATGAAGGCAAAGTACTTACATAGCTTCATTTTCTCTATAGCTTATATAACGTAGTGGAAGTTTTCTACTGAAAAGTCAGTGTGCTATAAATCGGCATCACCTTCCTCTATATTGTGTCTATTGAGTCTGTGACTCTTCTTTCATAAAAGCATCCAACAGGCTATCTGTAATGAGACTGAGCACTCTGTCATATTTTTGTAATGCCTATGTGTATTTTCCAGGGAAATAATGTTATTAGACGCTGTGATTATGTAATATTATCAACCTCAAGCCCTCAGTAATCATGAAACTTAAACAGTGTGAGATTTTTTTTTTTTTAATTTATTTTCTGATTTCTGTTTGTGTGATATGATTCAACCTGTTTGCCACAACTGTGAGGGCTAGAAAGATGCTGGTTTTATATTGGAAGTTGATATTTCGACTTAAGCAGTGCTACTTTTTCAAGAAAAAATGACAAATATTTCCATATTCTAAGTAAACTCATGAATTGCACAACACTCTTACTCTCAAAGAAATCTCAAATTTCTGCATACGTTTTGTGGACAGCCCCCTATTAACTGATCATTTCCTCTGACAACTGCTGTTTTTATTTCTTGGTCACATAAGACAGGTTTCCCTCTATACTTCGTATCCTAAATACTGATTTGGCAGAGTTTAGTTCCTTAAGGGAAAAAGGAATTAAATGTTTCCTTTGGGCATTTTTAATGAAGCTGATTTTAATAATAAAAACAATAGTTACTTCAGTCATAAAATACAGTCAGAACACCCAGAATATCATAAGTATTTCAATACTCATATAATGGCATATCGTAGCATTAAAAATAGTCTGAGTTAATGAATATTGTGCTGTAATTCTGAAACACTGTTTAATTTGCAATATGTTTTTTGAAATTTGGCTTAGATTCTGGAGCATAAATATTTGTTTTACCACACAGAACATTAAGGAGCATGCAAAATGGGAAGCAAATAATTCCTATATCTTACATCTGTGTTCATTGAATGGGGTCAAGTTAATGTGCACCAATGCAGGCTTCTGATGTACTATGAATTGGGCCAGAGGCATTGACTTCTCAAGGAGTGAGCCCTATTACTTAAGGTGTGAATTTTCTTCTTTCAGGAGGTCCTTATGTGCGCTTTGATTCTTCTGAAAAAATGTGAGCTTTTGGCTCTTATATCAAAAGACACAACGTCATGTCTAAACTCAGATGAGCACAGACTAACACAAATGCTGTAAACTGCTGAAGAACTGGTTGCAATGATAAAACTGACCAGCAGTTCAGGGTTCCTCCATTTATGCTCCATTTCTGGGCTCTGAAGGTTGAAACTGTAGGTTTTGTGTTATTTAGGGGGTTTTGTTGGCTTTTTTTTTTTTGAGGTATATATTAGGAAGCAGAGTCATTAATAATGTTTTAATAGACTCGCGTATCAGAAGGTACATACCCCAGCCTTGGCCTCTCTTTTACTTTTTATGACAAATCCAGTGTCTGAATGGTTTGGGTTGGAAGGGACCTTAAAGATCATCTAGTTCCAACCCCCCTGCCATGGGCAGGGACACCTTCCACCAGACCAGGTTGCTCAAAGCCCCGTCCAACCTGGCCTTGAACCCTTCCAGGGAGGGGGCAGCCACAGCTCCTCTGGGCACCCTGTGCCAGTGTCTCACCACCCTCACAGCAAAGAATATCTTGTATCTAATCTAAATCTTCCTTCTTTCAGTTTAACACCATTACCCCTCATCCTATCCTTACCCTCGCTGATAAGTCCCTCCCCACCTTTCCTGTACCCCCTTTAAGCACTGGAAGGCTGCTCGAAGGTCTCCCCGAAGCCTTCTCTTCTCCAGGCTGAGCACCCCCAACTCTCAGCCTGTCCTCACAGGAGAGTTGCTCCAGCCCCTGATCATCTCCACGGCCTCCTCCGGCCCCACTCGAGCAGGTCCGTGTCCTTCTGATGTTGGGAGCCCCACAGCTTGACACAGCACTGCAGGGGCGTCTCCGCAGAGCAGGGCACAGCCTCCCTCGACCGGCTGCCCCCACTGCTCTGGGTGCAGCCCCGGAGGCGGTTGGCTCTCCGGGCGATGAACGTGGGATGGGTGAGTTCTCCCGCAGGAGGTGTGCCCCAGGAAAGCAGACGGTCAGGCCTACGAGACGCGTGCCCCACCCGGGGCTCAGCCCGAGGGTGACAGTGAGCGACAGCCGCGACGAGAGCGCAGGGCGAGGCGGGGCCGGGCCGGGCCCCGGCGCTGCTGGGCAGCCGGCGGAATCCCTCGCCAGCCGGGCTTGGCAGGCGGCGGCGGCGGGCGGGCAGCGCGGGGGAGAGGCCGGGCAGCCTGCCCTGCCGCGCCAGCTGGCGGGCCCGCCTGCCAGCCCGGGGCCCGGCCCGGCCCGGGGCCGCGGCGGCGCTCCAGGGGAGCCCGCGGCGCTGGGGCGGCCCCGCAGCGGCAGCTCCGGCTGGGGTGGCGCGGCCTGGCCGCCGCTCTTCCAGCGGGGATTTGGGCCCGTGGAAGTCGAGAGGGGGGGATCCTGAAGCATCCGTCTCCATGCTTGGACTGCCTCAGTGCTCGCTGAGGGGTCAGAGAACTTCGAGATCAGACCGTCAGCACTCTGAGAGCTGATGGCTCTGGAAGCTGAATAT
This sequence comes from Tyto alba, assembly GCF_018691265.1. Classification (NCBI taxonomy): domain Eukaryota; kingdom Metazoa; phylum Chordata; class Aves; order Strigiformes; family Tytonidae; genus Tyto; species Tyto alba. The sequence goes on along the minus strand of NW_024881316.1, from coordinate 33,206,563 downwards.
CCCGCATAAAGCTCCTCAAAGCTTTTTCACTCCTCAGGACTTGAGCCAGGATTTATTCTTTTTTTAAATCTTGGCTGCTTTATGTGATGCACCTCAGTAAAGACGAAGCCACCTAAATGCCTCACTGTAGAGCAAGATGCTTAATTTTAAGCAGCTGAAATTGGAAAAGTTGACTTTGTGATTTCCTGCTGAAAGAAGGATGTTCTGCTCTGTGTGTTTTAAGTGCTCTGTATTCATTCACTACTCCTGAGAGTTGCTTCAGACTTGTAAAAGCATGGTTCAAAAGCTTTCTTAAGAGTGACTGTGCATGATTAAGCACATGGGCATAAATTGCCAATATTGCAGATTGATGGTTTTGAAATAATTTTATGCATTAAAAGTACTAGGTTCACAAGCAGAAGATATTTTTGTAACATACTCTGAACTCTCTCTGGGATCAAGGACACTTGGCTTCTTTCAGCTGGATCAAAGGTATTCAAAAGTCAGATTGTGTCATCAGTGGCAATGCTACAGCCTCAGTGTTTTCAGTAGGTTTGCCTGGGCAGGACCAAATGACTCTTTCAAAGACATTGTCACTACAGCAGGAGAAATAAACCCCCAGCTGGATCAGGACTAAGAGAAGTGAAAAGCCCTGGAAGCCTTTTTGTCACCGATGAAGCAGAGCGAGTTCTAAAAAGATGCAGGCAACAAAACTGCTAAGTGATAAATGAGGATTTCATGTGGTATTTGATGCAATTTAAAACAGTTGTACAGCTTGAAACAGAATTTCTCACTTTCTGGACCACAAAGCCACTGTTCAACCCTCAGCATTTCTGGTGAACCAGGAAGCATTTTTGCCAACCATCGGGCATTCCTGTGGGCCATCATGTATCCTATCGGTCTGCGCTTTTACTGAATGCAAAGGCAACCTGGTATGGCTGATTATTATACTTCAACAGGCTTCTGCTGATCATTACCACAACCTCATGGCCTACTAGTGTACCCAGAGCAAAGACTGGAAGCCACAGGGTCAGAAATGAACCCACTGTCTGATGGGGGAAGAGGGAGAGGGGTTTGTGGAGCAGGCATCTGTATCTACGTTCTTGTTCTAACAGGCTGCAAGAGGTGAGAGACATTCGTCTCATCTTCTGGTGGCCGCAGCAGTCTGTTTCAGCAGCACACAGCAATATACAGCAAATAGCAAAACAAATCATTACAGCACTGTTTGCATCCCTTTATTAAGGCACATTTCTCTCTTTCTTCTCTCGTCTCATTCCCAAACTACGTTGGTACTGAATACAGACAGTAGAATTTGATTCAGACAAATTTTTAAATGTCTGCAAAATGTAATGCTCCTTTTCGTGTGTTAAAAAAAGGAGAAAAACATCAAGGGAAACAGGAAGACCATCCTGAAGGGAGGGGTGACAACATTAGAGAGAGTCTGTCTGAACAAATCCTATACATGGACAGCATCTTCAGCCAGAGTAATTACTTTTTCTTCTCAGTGAAGTTGAAGCAGAAAAGATTTCATTCAGTGCAAACTACTTGTAACAACAAGCCAAACAACTTCCACAAAGAGCACTTCAGTCACTCCCAGAGATCTCTGGCATTCTGAGGATCAGTCTTCAACCAATCTGTGGAAGTAAAGAAACTCTCTTGCTTCAAGCACTGCTTAAATTTCCCACCACCAGTTGCTAATGGCCAAGGCAGACTAACTGCTTGATTTTATCTTTAAAAAGCTGGTACAGGTATTAAGAAAGGAAGAAGCAAACTGGTGTTAAGAAGCAAAAAATGTGTCTTAGAAGTGGTCAGGAGAAGGGTGTTCCATGTTCTTCACCTTCTCATAACTGCTAAGGGCATTGCATGGAAATGTCATGTACTGATGGTTAATGATGGTTACTGATGGTTATCCTGTTAACAAAAACCAGACAATGTCTCATAATATCAGGATAGCTCTGCTCCTGACAAACCTTTCTAAAGGTTTATGGAGGTTACATTTGGAGCACTTGTGAATTCTCAGTGAAGTTAGAAATAGTATTCCCAATCGAGAGGCCAGCCACAGCCAGGTAGAAGACCCCAAATTAGCAATGTATGTTGCAAAAGAAAACAAGATTTGAGACAAGATAAAAAAGATAAATGACCTGACTTGGCTTCTGGGAGCCCAAAGTTGCCATCCTGCCTGGCAGATGAGGAGGAAATCATAGCAGAGCCCTAAGTTGCTATTACACCTGATTATGTGCCTGGTCTGAGGGCTTCCACAGGCCTCTGGCACCTGGGTGGCCCAGCAGTGCCTTGGCTTTCTGCTTCTGGGCTCACAGGAGCACAAAAGCCAACATTAGGACCGAGGCCAGTTTGTTATCAAGAACGGACATACCTGCAGAATCCCTCTTGCCTGGCTTTAAGTTTCTGCAGAGTCAATATTTGAGGTAGTCAGGCTCATGTTCAGTCAAAAGGGAAAGGTGGACACAGTTTTAAGATGCAGTCAACCTTGGCTATTTTGGACATTTACTTTAGTGATGAATTCCAGTCCAGAAACTGCCTTTGTTGGCTGACTATAGAAAGAGTCAAGAAAGTAACTCACTCAGATGTCTAAGTTGGTCAGATAAATCCTGACCCAAGACAAAACTGGTCATTATAAGTCACTGCATTTGTCATTTTAAGTGTGCATCATGCATGTTGTATGGTCTTTTAGATGTCCTCCTATGTGCTTCTTGCCCTTGAAGATCTCCCACCATGAAAATTTGTGGCCCACATTTTTCAGCTTTTCTTCTGTGTTGTTCTCTCTTTTTTTTTTTTTTTTTTTTTTTTTTTCCCCCAAAATGCTCATATGCTTCCAACCCTGACTACTTTTGTTTAACAACACTGTCCTTATTCTCCCACTTCTAAAGTAAATTGAACGATTTATATGCAGGGGTGAAAGGAGAAGGTTTTCTTTTGATCTAGCAATCGTCTCCTCTAGTTTCTTCTCTTGTATCTGGCTGCTTGGGTCAGAGACACATGATTTGCTTTGTGTTTCTATAGTGCTTAGTACAATGGATCCTGCTCCACAGCCAGAGCTTGAAGACACAATGGTTGTACAAAGAACAGGGAAATAATGAATAGTAAATGAATTAAGAGCTAAGTAAATAGAGAACTATGGTGAGAGAGAGGGGAGTATATGGACAGTGATATGAGAGAAGACAAGAAACAAAGAGAAGGGGAGAAGGAACCAAGAGATGCAGTGAGAAACGTATTAGAGACTGAGGGTGAAAAGTCACTGCTACAGAAGTGGGAAGGGAATGGAAAATAAAAATCAAGTGAGTAAAAAGATACTTTATGAAAATAACAGTGGAAAGTGAATAATGTCGAAGTAGTTCAGAAAGCCACAGAAGGATTAAAAAAAACCCCCAAACACTCGAAAATTGAAGGATGAAGGGTGAGAGGCAAAAAAAGAGGCAAAGAGGACAAACAAGACATGATATGGCTTGCTATAAACTAATTGACTCCATTCCTATAAGAACACAATGTCCTAAGATAAGGCTGTCAAGCTTACTTCACCCGTGGACTGTCTGCATTTTCTTTTTTCTTTTTTTTTTTTTTTTTCTTTTCGCATTTATGCAAAGCTCCTTGCCATAGTATCGTTATCAGCTTCTTTTCCTGAGGTGATAGAATAGCTGCTTTTTCCACCTGGTTCTTCTGCAGCTTGTATTCAGAAATGGCTGAGTGTTAGTGGGCAGAGATAAAATCTGCACAATGAATTTTTCAGCCCGAGAGTGACAATGTTCAGTGCTTCCTTGTCAGCAGACATAGATGCATAGCTTTCACTGAGCTACACATGTACAGTTGAGGGCAGGGTTTAGAACTGCTCTCCAGCATACAATTAACACAGACGGTCTATACATTATCTCATCTTGCATTTTTATTATTTGCAGCTTATTGTTCAACTGAGCATGTATCATTGGTTAATTAATGCTGCCAACACTCTGCTCCACTAAATGGTTGTTTAGCCTAGAGTGGAATAAAATACTACAATGACTAATGCAGTATCATTATGTAACAGAAAATTAAAAATCTGATAATTTGATTGGAAGTCTCAGGTGAGTTTTTTGTATAAAAGTGTTAACCTCAAGTAGCTATAAACAGGTAAATGTTTTATTCAGCCAACTGATAAGGAATAAATGCTTATGATATAAATTATGTATAATTGATACTCCTGGGATAAAAAAATGTATGCTAATAGGTTGTCAGTTAATTAGGAAAGGAATATGAGGTAAACAAAGGTGATTAGAATATACCCTGGGACCATAAACAGAAATTGTGCCTTAAATAATCTGTAAAACCCCCCCTCACATTAAACAGCAAATAGTTCAATTTTAATTCAGAGCAAAAACATAATGCTTTATGGAGAAAGGCATAGTGGAGATGTTAAATGAAGGAACAGCTTGTGATAACAGATCTAGGGGCTGCAGAGTAACTCACCTTTCCTGTTGTGCTCTACATTGTTTTGTATATTGTCTTGGTCTGTTCTTGGATGAAAGAAGTCTAAAATAAGCTTTGCAAAAAATGTGGTAAATTATGTGCTAGATGAATAACCTTACACTTTATCTCACAAAAACAAGAGCTTGTACTGGTTGATCTTAAACTGGCATCATGGGAAATGTTCCCTGAATCAGTTTATGCTGCTTTACCTGCCTTCTGACTCACTGTTCCTCCTTGCTTCTGCCAGTATCTTCATGTGATAAATGAGACCTTCCTCCTTCCTGCCATTCCATAATTTCCTTTGGGCTAGGCATTTGAGATATTTTCTCAGGAAAAAGGACTAAAGTAGAGAAAGACATGACAGAGATGAATGCTCATTACAATGGCAGCCAAGTTTTTCCTTTGTGTCAGAAGGGGACAGATCTGCATTGCCCTTAAGGCTGGAGTGGTGCCGTGTAACAACAGCCATCGTGGAGGAGACTGAAGATTCATCTCCCCAGTGTCTTGTTTAGGACACTAACCATAAGCAGCTGTCAAGGGAAGAGTTCAAGAACAAAACAAGTATATATGATACATCTTTTTAGTATTCTCCTAGTCTTCAATCACTTGCAGCTCAGGGGCTTCCTGAACAGGATATATATGCTAATCTCCAATTAAATTATTCTGCATTAGTTTGGCCATTCCTCCTTTGAATGTATGTAAACTTCATCTATTCCTGAGACCATCCAAGGAGAATGGTGAGACCACTGTTCCCGGTGTGAAACTTGCCAGAAAATGCTGATCTGAGCCAGTAAAAGACACTGTCTTCCTCCAACGCCATGCAAACTAAAGAGGGTCATTACCTAAAGGAGTATAGACTTATTATGGGTTGTAGAGGGCAGAGAATTTTGGGATTGTTCAAAACATAACAGGATGTTTTAAGTGGATTACAAGACTTATTATGGATTCATTAGGGAAAGGACCAGAAGTGGGGAAAAGGAAGGATCAAGGTGGATTGGAGACTAACAAGCATGGGAAAATAGAAGATAAAAGGGGCTGCTTGAGAGTAAATGTGTGGCTGGTCAGTATACTTCTCTGACTGGGTCCTCTGTTTGCTCTCTACAGTCTATCATATAACCTTATTAAATCGTGTTTATAACTACATTCTGTGGGTGCACTCTCTATTCTGAGCTTGTGAGTGCAATAGCCAGCAAGCTTCAAGCTGGACCAGCTAGTGAATAGGAGAGGTCTCAGTGCCAGTCACTGGAGCAAAACGCTGTTGACCTAAGGGGCTCACAGGTCCCAGCACCAGTGACTAAGAACAGCTGCTGGGGAGACCCAAACTGTGCGTGTACATGCTCCATCCGTGGATTTCAATCCTGATAGATGGTGAGGAGGAAAAGGATGGAGCCTCTGTGCTGTTCAGGTTTGTTGAGTGGAGCGTGTGCTCGCATGGGTGTTGTTAAAGGCACTGTTCCCTGTGTTGAGCCATGTGGTCAGCCATACGTCCGTGTGCCTGTGTGCTTGCTGGAAATATGAGCCCAGCTGTCTCACCACGAGTTGGCCTTGGGGACACGGCACTGCAGCAGCCTCGCACGTACAGGGGACAGGAGGGATCCTTATGGGTGCCAAAGCCGCTGCATTTGGCTACCTCTTACATTCTACAATTGCAGTCTACAGCCTACAACAGAATAAATTCATGCCTAGGGGAGTTGCACAGGTCGGCCGTACACTGGTGGCTGCTGTTTCTCCTGAATCACTCTCCTCCTCTCTTACGTGACAGCTTCTGGTTCATGTCTCAGAAGAGGCAGTGAAAGTCAGCACCTAACCCCTCTCTTTCTGTGCCTCTAACGATAACTCACGTAAACAGTGCTCTGAGAAAGCTGTCAGAGTGTGGAGGGTTCATCACAAAACAGAGCCCTTCGGGAGTCACCACCTGCATTCTGCAGTGAGCTGCAATTATGGTAGAGACTGTGGTACGTAGGGACATAGCTTTCCTCCTGCAAAACCCAGTCCCTTTGGAAAACAAGTTCAGTTGCTCTTAAAAGTGCTTTTTGGAGCTGTCATAAAGGACTGTAGGGGAGTCTGATTCTGCCACATTCCTAACAACGTTCTTCAGGTCTCATTAGGTGGGATGAATCAGGTCATTGCTGTTTTTCCTAGGTGTGAAAAGGAATATTCTGTTCCTTACAGATTTTAGTATTAAAACTGACACGAACCCATTTGCAAACATGGTCAGCGTGCAGGGTGTGTCATTATCAGTTTCTCAGTGAATTGAAAATATAACTTAAAAAAAAAAAAATCAGTGTAGAAATCAGGGCCTAATTTCTCAAGAAACTCTCCTCCACAGAATGGTATAATCCTTGGTAGAGCTGCTTGGTTAGGTATGTTTTCTCATTTGTAGGATCAGTTCAGGACATGCATAAAATAAATCTCCATTTTTTTATTGTACAGTTACGTCAGAGAGCAGCGTGGGCTGGATGTTCTTTCGAGTTTGTGGAGCCAGAGCTGAGAGTAACCCAGCACTGGATGTGCCCTCACCCACAGGTCCCAGTCCCACGGGGCTGGTGATGGAGTCCATGGACAGACCCCAACACAGCAAGTGATGAACCAGGGCCAGGGCACAGCCAGGGGCTCCAGCCAGGCGCAAGAGGAGATGGAGGCAGAGATAGGGCTGGAGACCAACACTACCGTACCATCACTGGGGTGGGGACTGATGGCCCCAGGGGGGCTGCAGTGGGGTCCTGAACCATGGGCAGTGTGGGGTGAGGTCCCTGAGGGGTTGGGCAAGGACAGTGCTGGTGGTACCCTCAGGGTCTTGGCAGATTTTTATTGGATGATTGCTTAAATTATGTGTGCTGAAGAAGTGTCATAAATGTATTAGTAGTAATATTTATATCCCTGTACCACCCACACAGACTAACAGGCATTGACCTTTTCCAAGATTAGCAAGGGAACTGACATCTGAATGATGAAGGCTAGAAGACACAACCAAATATATGTGTTTTCCCTGAGCTATTATCCACGCAGGAATAAAATCAAGTTAATGTTGGCTCAAGTCAAGATATTTTCCCATGCGTATTAAGGTAAACTAATTGCTGCCTTTTAGATATGGTAGCTTCACAATTGTACAGAAATCTACAGAATATGATATAGCAAAAGAGGATCTCATGAAGGGAGCTGGGTTTGCTGGGTGGTGCAGATATGGCCATATACTTGCATACATTTGGGCTATCTGAAAGTGGTATCTGATTTCACCCAGGTGTCAAGCTACCACACAAAGCGGTCTGAAATCAAAACTCTTTCAAGTGTAGTATATGATCCCTTCAGCTCCTTTTAATACAAGAAGATAGGAAAATACTTTCAGAAAGAAACTTCTAAAATCATAAGATTTGTAAACATAAATCAGAATATAAAAGAAGATTTCAGACACCACTATCTGTTCAAGTTCACATTTCATATCATCTCAGCTACACAAATTAGTTGTGCATTTCTAAGATTGCCTTTGCACAGTTTATATGCAAGTGACTAAGGCCATATCTATTTTCTTTCTCCAAAGCATAGGCTGAAGATGGGAAGTACAAAACATTTTGCCAACCTTAAATATGGAGGTTTAAAATTACCAAATGTAAAGCTCTAACAGTGGGCTTTTAATTTGGCTCAAGCTTTCAGTGTCTGGCAGGCTGATGAAGTGCAATTGCCATGGGTGAAAACAGAGCATCAATTAACAGACACATGCAAGGTTGGCACCTACCAAGAATTCACCCTGAAAGATTTAAAGACAAATAACTCAGTGATCAGACACACCTGGAAATCTTGGAACAAACTTCATAGAGTTATGAAAATTAAACTTGCTAAAAACTTCCAGTCGAATATCTGGAACAAGGCTATGTGGAAGCCAAGGAGGGAAATGATACTGTATATTACTTATTGTAAATACCAGATTATTTATGGAGCAGATTTAAAAAAAAATTCTAGTGATGCAAAAGACAGTCAGTATTAAAGGTGAAGAGCACAATAGCCAGTCTGTTCCAAAAAAGGTTCTCTGAAGACCCAATGGGTCTGAATCAAACCTATTGATGTCTATTAAAGTTTTTTCCATTTACTTCAAAGTGCCTGGAATCAGACTAACAGTTTGAGAAGTCGGATTAAAGCCTTCACAGATGCACAGGCATTTTATGGCTTACCAAATGAGTTCAGCCTACTTTTCAAGGCATTTAACCATTGAGTAAAAGGTAAAAGTAGAGACAGATACTTAACAAATACTTGGCCTTTGCCTTAAGATTATTCAAGTCGTAAATCTGTTTAAAAACACTAAAGCAGCCCTGACTTTCTGTTAGAATTTCCAAAGTGTCCTATGAAGGCTTCAGGTCACAAGTAAAATTCCTAAAGTAGAAATAAGTAGACACTGAGAAGTGTGGAAATACTGTCCTCAGTGAGGGAGATGACTGTTCCCCAGCACTAGCTCTTGTGCATTTTAGTCATATCATTTAGATAGTATATTATGAAAAATATCTTTCTAAGAAATGAAAATGTACTTTCAAAGAACATATTTCTATGATCAGTTCTCCTTGTTATCATAAGAAAGTTTATATGGATGAATTCTTGAAAGGCAAGACCAAATGTCTTAGAAAATGTCTACTGATGATGAAAATGTTACCCGACAATACATCGTTTCTTTGATGAAAATGCAGAACCTTCTTCATTATAGAAGACAATACAATCTGTTACAAAGACACTGATATATTTTAGAGGTCTTAAAATTACTTCCTAATTGAGTAAGTATTTCTTGGGGCCCAGTTCAGTAAAGCACTTCAGAGTGTGTCAACCTTTAAATCTGACAGGATTTATGTACCAGTGACTTGATCTTAATCAAGCATTAGCCATTAAATAAATACTTAAATGCTTCGCTGAACAGTGCTGTTTTTAAAGCACACTAAGCTGAATGAAGCCCCGACAATATATCCTTTTCTTATTGGCTTTCTGCCCTCCTACTCTTGCTGAAAAACTCCTCTAGTTTTCTTTTCTGTTTCTCTTCAGATTGGCTACAATCAACAGTTCCCAGGGACCCCAAAAGGTTTTGAGTGATGCAGCACTATAAAAATCAGAGGCTCCACTGTCCTCCTTGGGCTACAGTGCTGTAACCTTTATTCCTTCCCTGCAGTTTCACTGTATCCCAAGCCACCTCACACAAGTAGGAATATTCTAAATCACGTGTTACTTTTATGCTGCATCTAATTAAGTATATTCAGGTGGCTCCTTCTCCTTTTGTCTATGCTACAAGTTGTAAATTTGTATGTAGGAAGAGCTACTCAGAGCTGATCCTGCCAGGAGTATGCTATGTCAAAAATAAGCATGATAGTTGTTTTAATATTAATGATAGCCTAGTAATGCTATGTATATGATGCTGAAGATGGAATTCACTCTTAAATCTCTAGCAAATTCTGGATTAGCAGCCAGCATCATTGGAATTTTCTCAGAAACCACACTATGCTTGAGATGTTTTGAATTCTCCTTGAATGAATTCTACTGAGCAGGGTCTCTTGAGGAGACTGAAGATGACAATTCAGGAGGCCATTTAGAGACAGAAAAATTTATCAATTCCAAAGTAATTTTTGAGAGGGCCATAGACTTGTGGAAAGCTTTTATGTTATGTTATAGCTGAGAATACATAAGGGCAGAGCCCAGGTAGGTGCAAACAGGTGCAGCCCTCTTGAAGTCAGGGAAAATATTCTGATTTGAACCAGCTGAGGTCTTGTTATTTGTAGTTTGGCTTAAGAGATACAGTTTGTTCTGGCCCAGAAACTCCATTCTGACTTTGAAATATCTTTTTTTTGGGTTGAAACCAGGTGTTATTTCCAAAAGAGATTTGCATTTCATCTGTACTTAGTCATACTGTATTGTAGAACATCTCTCTGCCCTTTTCTTGGATAGGTCTAATAATTCATACTTTGAAATAAGAGATGGTTTTTAATCTTTTGGTTTCTTTAGCTGCATAGGTATGGTACGGTATAGTGCCTATCTCTTATTCATAGGTCTGTTTCAGAAGGAGGGAGAAATGAAGAGAAGAATAAACATGGGGTAAGAGTAACAAAATAAAAGAATATTTAAATGATTTCAAATGGATTGTAAAATGTTGAATCATAAAGGATTGGCAAAAAAGCCCTCTCCTCATGAGGTCTGGCTAATATTAGGAATTATTGCCTCAAACGCTGCAGGTGTGGATCCATTTCTTTCATTGCTAGCAAATGGGGTTGCAACTGCCTTTGACAATGTAAAAGCTGCACAATCCCCATGCCCCAGGGCAGACAATGATGTTGGTGAGATGCTGATTTTAGGATAGAAAATTACAATGGTTATATAGTAAACAGCACCTGGAAGTTTACTAATGATTTTTACAATTAACAGCAGCACTGTGGTCTGATTATTCATGCATGCTTTCTATGAAAGAAAAGAAAAGAGGCAGGTGTTGAAAAGAATCACATTGGTTGAGGGATATTTTTGGTTTTTTTGTAACTGGAGGTAGAGCCTCCTTCCTGTTATCAGTACTTCTGATAATAATATGCCAAAAAATGTGAAATGAAAATAAATAATAAAAAAAAAAATGCTTGGAATGCTCTAATCTCCCATTGATTCCAGAGACTCACAAAATATATTTGCGTGAAATGCACGTGAACATGAACATGGACAAGTATGTGTATGTGTGTATATGAATTCTTACGCAGACTTTAAACTCTGTCTGTGGTTTGATACGAAGATTTGGCATGCAGCAAAAAAAAAAAAAAAAAAAAAAAAGAAAAAAGCACCAAAAACTGCATGGCCATGCAGTTCTTCTGTTTTAACAACTGGATTGTCTATGATAATAATGGTTGGATTTCTCCCCTTAGAAGCCCACCAGGTGTGCACCTGCCAGGTTAGTTATTTCAGAGTGCTGAGATTCAAAAACACTCCACCATCTGCAGCATAAATTTAAAAGTACAGTAAGGCATACAGGTACCTCATATATTTTCTCTCTCTCTCTAGTCATCATTTATTTTCACAGCTGTTCTCGACCCACTGCCAAGCAAAGACCTCTTCAGTTTCTTTTCTGTCATATTGAGGCTTAGTCAGTGTCTTAACAAAGAATGGGTGAAGCAATGCTCATGAAATACAAACTCTCTTTTCCTTTAATCCTTCATAAATTGCCATAACTAAACCTTTTAGAAGGCTCTGAAATGTTCGCTTTGTCTTCATCTTTTCTCAGCAATAGGTTATTGCACCTTGTTCTTACAGGACTTCAAGCCTAATTTTGCAGGTCCAAGAGATTATTAGCAAGCTTCAGATACTCATGATGATGTGTTAAGGGTTATCTGAAACAGACTCAGCACTTCTGGGGTTTGTTGATCACTAATCCTGTGTATATAAGGGCAGGTAAAAACACGCACATTTCGTTTTTATGTCCGGTCAGCCAGCTTGTACAAAAGTTGTAAAAGACCTTGCTGTGAGGTGAAGTCAGTATTATGGTGAATGCGAACTCAGGTAAATCCGCTCTCTGAACCAAGGCCAGGGCTGGGCGCACGATGTGCTGCTGTCTGTACAGTGTCCTGGTTTGCCATAGACTGAAAGTTCCTTGTTCCTTTTCTGGTTAGTGTCCAGGATAGGCAGGTGAGACTGAAGTTAGACTTTTATTAGTAGTGTCTAAGTGATTTCTGGGTATTTCAAACATCTTTGGTGTCTTCTGAGATCTTGGCCACGCTGGGTTACTGCCACTAGTCTTGGAAACTAAGTTGTCTCGGACCTATCCAAAACCTGTGTGAGAGAGATGTTAAACACAAGCAAAGGAATCATGGCAAACACTTGACCACAGCAGGTCGATGGGCAGAAAAGCAGAATTCATCCTCTGCTGAAAGAGCAGTTGGGGGAACGGGCAATGATGAGGTGGTGTCCCACTGACTGGGATGGGGGTCTGGCATGACAGAAGACCTTCCTGTGTTCTGCATGTTCTTGGTCAGGCACTTGCCTGTAACTGCTGTAACTCAGCCCAGGGAAAGGGGTGGTCTCATGCAAGTAACACTATACTTTTTCTTCTTTTTGCACAGATACAGGATAACCTCTTTTTAGATTTCTTTATCTTACTTCAGTGGGCATTTTGGCTCTCTCATTACTCTTGACTCCCTTGGGCTTTCATTGCTTATTCAAACTAGGACTCTTAACATTTTCAGGTTTAATTTTTACCTGTTTGGGAAGTACAGATATATACTTATATATGTAATCTATTATCTGTTTATCTAAACCTACTTGGGGGCAAACTGAGAATATAAATGCCTGTCTAAGAGATGTTGTCTTGCAAATGAGAACGTCTGACACTGTTAAGTCAACTGTAATAGTTCAGGTATGCAAGTACTTGTCCAGTCACTGATAGGTTCTCTCTCGGTTAAATTTTGGTGCTGTTCTGTCCAAGAGCTTCATGCTCTTATGAGCTGAATATAATATACATGATGTCTGTTATGGTACACAGTGCAGCATGAAAAAAGATTGAATAATGTGAACATAGAGACATTGAAACATCTAGATACTTATGTTAAACTGGACACATCCACAAGCATGTATATATACTGTGTATGAAAAGAGAAAATGACAAAGTTTAATGGCTCAAAATTCAGGTAAAACAAGTGAAGTCACATATATTTTGAGACAGTTTCCTGAGTGCAGTGAACTGCTTCCTGAATTTTGGGCAAAGGACCTTGTTCATTCTGGGGCAGATTTACACAGGGAAAAGGTGGGTGAGCGGGTTTGAACTCCTTCCCACTCCAATGATGCACGTGATGTGGTGATACCTTTTGTAGTCAGGGGAAGAGGAGGTGGAAGTGTGGTTGTATGGTCTCTCCTGTGTCCATTTGTTCCCATGTCAGGTGCTGGTTCCCTGCCATACTAAGCACTTTCTGTGTCTGGTGGATCCCACTTGAATCCCTTCTTGTTGAAGCCTTTGAATGCTGAATTTTCCAAACAATTAGTAATTGCTCTTTACCAGGTAGGATAAAGTATGCCATTGTTATCCAGATGTCAGATAAAAGACAATAATTACAAATACCATAGCAAATGAGACCTTTGAGACAAATTATTCTCTCTCGGGTTCCTCTGTCAAACCAAGTGTTTAGCATGAGTACCTGAATACCATACACACTGCACAAATTATTTGGTGTTCCTGGTTTGGAATCATCCTGTTATGCTAAGAAAGCTGTGCATTTCCTGACTCTTCATTGCTTTGTAATTTTTTTCTCAAGGTAAGATCCTACAGACAAGTTAGTCTGAAAGAAGATAGCGTGTAATTTATATAATGTAGAAATAGGATCTTTAGAATCTGCAAGGCATGGAAAGAAGTCAAAGCTGAAGTAAGCTATTATGCTATTATACTGGAGTGCATTAATTTCATCAATAGACTGATGCAGTTGTGAGATCCACAGAGTGTGTGGACAGTGTGGCTTGCCCAGCTGGGGAAAGCTGTCTTTCCACTTGGTGCAGAAACATCAGGGATACTTTTCTTTGGTGTTATTTTGAGGATCAGCTCACCAGATTGTAGATGGTGAGCGGAAAAGAGTAGGAAAAAGTATAGTTTAATAAGCTCAGTTAAGCCTTTCTTATGGTTGTACCTGTAGTGTTTGGAGGGTAAGGACACACTTTGCCACTTGTAACACTGCAGTTTTTTGTATCTTGATCAATCTAACCAGGACAGTGTTCTTTGGCTGTGCAAGACATGGACCATCTGGGACCAGCTGCATTCGTTGTTGACCTAGTAGGAATAAATGGAAGACAAATAAAAGAGCAACTGCCTGTGATTATATTTGCTGCCCTTGCGAATACTATTGAAGTGTCTTTAAATTAGTTTGTTTCAGCTTGGGGCCTAATCCTGCCAAGCACATTTTTAGCATGTGATCATATGCCATCAGTAGGAATAAACTGAAATAAACAGAATCTGAGTGTGCTTAGTGCCTCTGAAAACTGGACTATATTAATGTGGGGTTTGAATTCAGTAGCATTTGAAAATTATGCTTGCTTTTTCCTTTCCTTTGATTTTTTTGTGGCTGTTTTAGAAATGATTACATCACAGTGTACAAGTAGGCTATAATATGTCATACCTGAACCATTTAAATGGTAGCAGCAATAGCCAAATTCTCACCTTTATAACCCAAAGAACTGGAGAGGTCAGAAAGACAGTATTTGGACTGACAAAATACATGTTAAAATGTTTCACTAAATAGAAAAGACTCTTCTGACAATCTAAAATTGTAATTGAAAAACTATTTTAAGGTCTTTTACTAACAAATGCAAGTGATTAAAATTACTAGAATGGTACATTTTCTGCTTTTGTGTTTCTGGTCATAATTACGTTCTCTCATGTCAAGAGTAGACTCCACTTTACTGTCCTTGGTTAGCTCACCATTCGTAGTCAGCCAGTACCCATTGTCAAGTTTACCCAGCAGAAAATACCAAATGGGAACAATGATGGCTGAGACAAATATATTTAAAAAGAAATACTAGTCTTCCTATGTTCTGGTCTACCTGACACACAGTGCTTTACTAAGCTGTGGAGTGGGAGAAAACCATGGAGAGCAAGGTACGAAAGAAGAAGGTGGTAGTGATGCTGTTGGTGTCACTCTTCTTTCTGAGTCAAATCTGAACTTATGCCCCAGCCTTGTGTTAGGTAGTATGGTGCTGCTGAGATTGCTGTGTTTCAGCTGAGATATCAAATGAAGGTCCTGACCTTGTTCTCATTAGAGATCCCTGGGTACTTGTTTCTCATTAAAGATCTCCTGGCACTTTTCAAAAGGGAAAGACTGTTAGCCCCAGTGTCTTGGCCAAATTCCAGCTTGGGTAATTACATTCTGCCTACCTAAATTCCCTTGGCTGTTTCAATTCAATGTTATTTTTAATTTCTTCCCTAAACCTGTGTGTAGTATTATCAAGTGTTGGGAGAAAACTGTCTCTGGCACCCTTGATTTGTTTGCATTTTTGAGGTAGAAGAACTGATATTTGTATATAACATTAATAATTTGTTAAGTCTACGAAGTACTTGCAGTCTTATGATTTAATGCAAGATCATCTTAGAATGTAATCTAAGTATTTCATGTCTTTCAATGATCAGTTTCACACAAAGTATTTCTACTAAGGAAATACATTTTCAGATAGATAGTTTGAATGTTCCCTTTACACTGTTTGTTTTAGTTGATACTTTTTTAATCAAATGATGTAGTATGTATTGAATGTCAACACCCACAAAATACTGGAAGACATGTTCAACTGAGAAACCATTTGTGTATTCATTTTTTTATAAGCATGAAGAGACAGAACATGGAAGATGGGAGAGGAGAGAAGGGTACTAACATAGCATGCTTTCAGTGATCTGTTTGCAAAAAACAATTCTACAGAAAGAACATAAGCCCATCAAATACAGGAGGTGTTAGTCCCATCACTTACAATCTTAATGGAAGATTCTCAGTAGTGGTAAAGACAAGAAATCACAAAGAATAAAATAAATAGCATTAGTCAAATACAAAAGGTAAAAGCCCTCTTTTGAGTTTCCAGCATTTTAACATATTAAGAGATAAACCCAAGCTAACGTATTGAATCAAGGGCATACTCTGAAATACATTCTCAAATGCATGTCTCATAAGGTTTGAAAAAGCAGTTGGTTTGCTATGGCCTTTCTCAGAAAGAAGTAGCTCACAGTTAAACTTAACTCGCTCGGTGATCCATCTTGTGCTAACACAACCCTGGTGATTGGCACATGGGGATATACCTGTGGCTGGGTGATGCAGTGACTTTTTTACCATACATTCCAGCTGTGTTCCAGTGTGTGAGTGATTTGACCCACTATTCAGGACCAAGACATTTTGGTTCCCTGTACAATCAATGGAAACAGATGGCTTCAGGCAGCCTGCTGCAGATACAGCTCAGGTCTCATAGACTGAACAAATGCTTGTGACAAAGTGCATAAAACCAAGTACTTACACACATCTTTTTTGAACGGAAGTTGCAATATACATGCAAGAGCTGTTAAAGTTTTGGGGGATTTCCCATGTTACCTATTTTTTTTTCAGGAAAGCTCTTTTGTTTGTTTCTTGCTACTCCTGCTGTCATCACTGAGTGGCATTTCCTCAAAGAAAGGGATCCTGGAAGGATGAGAAAAAGGGATTGTGGGCCTGATCCCACCCAGTGTTGCCCAGTGTTTTGGTTTTGTGAAAGCTGAGGGTGCTAAGTTGCATGTTTGCACGCATGCAGAGATCTGCTGCTGTCCAAATGTTGAAACCTTTGTTGGGAAGTTTCACTTCCTTTCCAACCTGGAGAGGTTACTCGGTATCTGGTTGCCTTTCTATCTGTGCCATTAACTTGATGTTTTACTCATCTGTTTGCACAGATTCCCCTAAATTACACATTATTTTCATTATAATTTGTATCTGCTTTTTAAATAAAAAACTCACCAGAGCTGTTGCCATGAAAATAAATTAAAATTAAGAACTCTATAATTACAACATTAGCCTGTAATTATTACAACAAACTACAATACAGTACAGAGCAACAAAATAGGAGCAAGAGTCTAACAACTCACACAGACATACTTTGTTGAGTAACACTAAACAGCTGACTGTAAACTAAGAAAAAACAGAAAATCCTGAGCCAAGACTTCAACTCAGACTGAAGTCCCTGTTTTTGATAGTTATATGAGATCACAGCCTTTTCTGGGAACCTTACAAATCACCAGGCCCTGGGAGAGTTGCGGGTGGAGTGAGACATCCTTACTCTGAAACTCTCTGGTAATTGTTAGTATCTAAAAATAAACATCCTGACAGGGACTGGAAGGATATAGCTCCACCCAGGGCTTCTCAAGGAGACTCCTCCTTGCCTTATGGCTATGCAGAGGTAGGGTCAGCAGCACTGCATATGAAGAGGCAGCTGGAATTTCAAGTACCGGGTCTTTCTTTCTTCTCTCATAAAAGGGGCACCCTGTATTCTGACAAGGTGTGAAGACATCTGCCTAAGAACAAGGTCTCACACCAGATAGAGTGTTTATGGTACCCACTACCATGTGACATTTATGGCGATGGTGATACCCACTGGGATAGAGTGAACATGTGATGATCTTGATTTCATCTACCCTTAGAGCACTCTTCTGAAGTGTAATTGAAGACAATGGGAATATGGAGACTCATATTAAGACTATTTTAGTACCTACCTATTCATACTTCCCTAGATGCTTTTTGAAGTCCCACTCAGCATCTTATATACCACGAAAGTCCGAAGTGATTTATCTAAACTCTGTTCTTGGGTAGAAAATAGCAAACAGAGAACAAGGCTAAAGCTGTAACACAAAGGTCGATGCCTTGATTTCTGGCCAGCACTTCCCCCTGTTGAAAAGGGGCATTCTTTTTTCTGAGATGAGAGATTTTTGTCTGAAATATTCTGTGGAGTTTTACCAATTTTTCAGATAAATTAATTTGAAACAGGAATAGCATGATATACTCATGTTAAAGCTGGGAGCAGGGAGGGGGACTGTAAGCTTCAAATTTAAATTTTACCTCTTAAATTTTATTTTTAATTCATTTTCTGCAGTTTGAACACTGTTTTTATTAAATTCATTTCATTTTTAAAAATCAGTCAGGGATTTAAGAAAGTGTTTAAAGAACTTTTCCCACCATGTTGTGCTGCTTCAGGACATACCTATGCTGGGGCTGCTGCTTGCATCCTGAATATGGCCTCTGTTTCTTGATTTGCTTTGCCAGTAATGAGCTGAGGTCTGTCCTGCTCCAGTTGGACAGCCAGCAGGACCTGAGACATGTAGTTTAAAGCTTTATTGTTTCAATTACAGGTAGTGTTTTACATCTACTCAACAGAAATAACTTAGAATGAAAACGTAAGTCCTAGAGCCACAAATATTGCCTACTTCAGATGCTCCTGTTCAGTTCTTAGGAGGCAACAAATGCCAAGGTCTTCCCACCAACCTAATTCCTGAGAAAAATAGAATCTCTAGGACTAGCAAGATAGCCTGCTTCATGGGGCAGTGTCATGTGATATCTGGGAGGAAACTTCAAAGTGGTGTTGTCATCTTCTTGCCACAGTAAACAAATCTGACAATATCTAAAAGAGATGCAAATGAAACTTACAGGGGATATAAATCCCTTGTTTTATCCCTCAGCTGTACTGATATGGAAGTCAAAGACCTGTTCTTAATTCCCTAGTATGCAGGGGCTCAATTTATACAACGAGCCAAAATTAATGGAATTGGTGTCTCTTTCTTGCAGAGTGGTCTTAGTTCAGGATCCTGAGTGGAAATAGTATTAGCATAGTCGGCATTCCCCATTCTTGAAGTCCTGTCTTTTATGCCGAGATAAATACACTTTCCACAGAGTAGATATATTCCATAGAAAAGTGTCCACCTGAAACAGCTAAACCAGAATGGTTAAAATATACCAATTTCCATGATCACGGTCCCAATTGGTTTCTCTTCTATACATACCAGTTGATTCTCTACTTTCATCAGAGAGTAATTATGGAAGAAATTATTTGAGAATAGACTATCTGAAAAGGGAATAGAATTGGAATAATTATAGTAGAACAGCATCCCTGACCAGCCCAGCCCTCAGTGTCATAGCAAGTTCTCTGATCTGCTCCAAGGACAACATAGCCACAAGCTTGCTTTTTCCCTTAAGACAGAAAGTTAAATCACGGTATTTACCAAAATTCTTTAAGGAGGAAGAATTCAAAATTAAATTTTAAAAAAAGTGTAAGGAGAATATACCCTGAAGGTACCAGTCACTATAGACTTCTTTAACCAAATGTGTTTTATTTCAAATAAAAACAGTAATTAAAAATACATATTTAAGAAGCCTGAGCAGATTAGTTAAAGAGCATTTTAAGATTATAAAAGCACTTCCAGTTGCATCAACCAGATGCCATTTCAAACGCTGCTGTTTGGATTAATTAACTGAGTTCAGGACACCACATATATTAAAACTGCTAGGTGTACTACCCATCCTCCCTCACATCCTTTTATAATTTGATATTAAAATCTTAGCCAATTAGAAAAACACAGTGTATTAAGTGAAACAGCACACTGAACCAATCAAAAGTAATTGCTCAGACTAAGATTCATTTAAATGATTTATGACAGCAATTAAATGATTTTAAAATGCTTCATAAAGGTGTGGTATGTCTTACACATTCATGTACACAGTATGAAGAATGTATGGGGTCTGTGTTAAACAGTTACTATTAATTGCTTTTACAGAAATGTCAGAAATCATGTATTTTAGCAAAAATATCATTATAACAGGATAAAATTGATTTAAAGTACTATTCTGGTTAAGAAACACAGCTATAAAGTCCTTCAGACTTTAGTGTAAGAGCAATTCTGTCTCTCCTATAGAGATACTTAATTACTTTAATAAGTCTGTAGCACTATTTTATAAAGCAGTAGCTTTTAAATTACTTTCACCTAGCAGAGATTGAGATTTCTTTATGGAATATAATGCAAATATATTTCTCAGCATATTAACAAAATTCTAACATTTTCTGCATTGAAAGCTGGAGGAAAAGTGCCATCTTTATTTAAATATGGGTAGCCATCATGTAGATTTTCCCCCAGGCTAAAATAAATTAAGTGTAGATTAAGTACTGTATGATAATACATCCTTATCCAAACCAAAGAGCATAGCATAAGTTTGGTTACTTTAAATTGTGTCAGTTCTCCATATGGGTTGGGTCCAATATCCCATCTCCAGTGCTGGCCCATGAGAGATGCTTGGTTTAGAATTTAAGATCAGAGTATTAACAAATCTTATTCTTTTGTCTTCAGCCTTCCAAAATGGTAAGTCATCCTTTTCTTCCCTTTGTTGCTCTGGAGGATGCCAGGCCTTCAACTAGAAGACCTGATCATTAAAGAACCCAGAATCAACAATGAAGAAATTTGTCAGTTGTATCCATACCTTGGTGACTGTCAGAAGAGAAAATTATTTTTAGATGTAGGATCTCATTACCACATAAAATTGCTTTAATGCTAAAGCTATCATTTAGTAAAAGAGATCAGTGTAGCTACATAAGGCTCTGGTTCCTTTGTTGTTTCAAAGAACGACCGAACAGGAGAAAGGCATTGGAAGCTTTTTCAGGATCTTACCAATTTACAATGAAGCTGTGTTAATAGCTAGGATGAAATAGCTGATAAAAATAAAACCTGTTGTAAAAACAACATACAGTAATCACAGTATTATGATAGAAGACTTTTGTCATTCAGTTAAAAATACATTGTAACTTCCAATAAAGGGATCATAGATAGTAAATTTTACTGTTCTTTTTGGTGCATTCATTTTATCTGCGACAACATGACAAAGGGTTTAGATGATGACAAAAGGTGATAGGATCCAGGAATGTTTTATTTGGGTGATCATCAACTTCCAGAAGTGATACTATCTCTTGGAAGTAGTACTGTGAGGTATGATGGCGCTGGAACATTTATTCTGAGATCATGGCAATATAACACAATTGAGCATGCTCTGAAGGTGCTTCAGGGATGGTGCTACAGAACATCTGGTTTGTAAATGTACAGAAATACTATTCCAAGCTTGATCCTAAGTGCTTCCAGAAGAAAGTACTTTTTTTTTTTTTTTTTTCCAAATAAGAAGCTACTCGAGAGGGCAAAACTAATTTAGATAAAGTAAAACAAAGGCATTTCTTCCTACTTCTATAGCCTCTTCCCACTTTCAGGCTACAGATGGGATCAGCTGTTTTTAAGAGTTTATGAAGCACACTTTCTCTGTAGTTCTCTTTCACCCCTCTTTGCAGCCAGTCTTTCCTTTAATACTGATCAAGAAATGTGATGCAGGAAAACGGACTGTTGAAGAAAAGCTTTGGAGAACAGATTGGGGTAGTTCCCTAACTGAAATGAACCATACAATTTCTGTGGTCGCTGGAATTAAGTTTCTAGAAAACACATAGTATGCTGAGTTGCAGACAAGTATTTTGAGAGCAAAGCACATGAAAATCATACCCTTATATCAGCAGAGCAGTCTAAGAAGAACAAAAGACAGTCCACATTAAAAGACAAGGAGATACATTTTTGCTTTCATTCAAGCAATTCAAACACAATCTGCAGATATAGATGGATAGCAACTATGTTATCAGACACATGAAAATGTGCTGTTTAAATTAAATTTTTTTGAGTTATTCAGTTCCAACAAAATTGTAATGATTAATTATGAGTATGTGAATAAATTTGAATATATTAGTTTTTTGAGTGTTCAACCGTTTATTATCTTCATAGTCTTATTTTAGGGAATTTCATGGCTGTACAGCAATCCTATTTGGTGGGTTATCTTTGTAGAAGAAGCAGCAGCAGAGGAACTGGGAAAAGAAGATGCTCAATTAATTAGTAGGGTATTAGTTCCTGCTCCTAATTAAAATCTAACTAAAATAGGAATTTGACAGGTGTTTGGCCAGAAAGGAAACATTAGACACTTTTTAACCTTTGGGGAAGTGAGTAGGAAAAGATAGAGCTTGAAAGGCATTTTGAGGGCATTTTATAATAGCTTTTATCTCATTAGTTAACAAATTCTCTTTGACAGCAATTCTAATACAGGCTAATTTTTTTTTTATTATTTTTTTTTATTTTTAACATCAAATCGCTGCATTCACACCCTTTGTTTCTCTCTGGGTATGGTAAATCAGTTGGGAGTCTCTTAATTTTTTTTTTTTTTTTTTTTGATTAAATTTTTCCTTTTACTGTGTTTTTGTCTGATTGCTTTTTATTCCCCACTGATTACTCCCTGAGAAGTCAAAAACCTAGAACTTGCACTATCTCACCTTACTCTTCCAAACTTTGTAAAGGCCTTTTCAAGGAAAGACATCTGCTGATGGTTCTCTGCAAACACCCCTCCATTTCCTCCAGTCTGGACAGGAAAGATGAACTCTGCTACACAAAAAGCTGCAAGTTTCTTTCATGTCAGATGCTAAAATATGTTTCAACCAACTGAATAACCAAAATCCTTTAGTAGCAATTTTCCATGGGCTATATACAGGAATAATCGCTTTGCTTATAATTTAAATTATTGTTTCTGAACATGTGAAGAAAACATTAGAGCTTGACTGAAGTGAGCAGCTTTATATATTTGCCAGGAATTATCTTTGGGGTTTCGTAAGAACTTAACTCTAGCTTAACTCTTATTGTTGGGTTAGACACAGGCCGTTATGTGTAATAATTCACACAGTTGCCTCAACACCAAGTGGAGTCTTCCCTGGGAAACCACTCCTGACCAGATGCTTTTCTGGTGGGCAGGCTACTTGGCTGCCTGTAGCCTTGCGGGCAGGTGAGCTGCCCAGCTCTGCACCAGCTCCCTGGCTGCACGTGCCTCACAGGGTGGAAAGGAGGAGTGCATTTTGGTTTGGAAACACTAATCTGTCCCTGCAGCAGTGATGCTCTCATGTTTCCTAAACCAAGTATTGTGGAATTAGAGCTCTATAACAGTATCACCAGTTGGGGGTGGAGGGGAGGGAAACGTGTGATTGTGTGTTGCTGTCTTGGTTTGCAAAAATTTATTTTTGAAAACCTTGTCTCATATCTGAGCCAGATCTGTATGGAAAACAATGGCAAAAAAAAAAAATCCTTTTTCAAAACCAAACTGATTCCCAGTGAACATAAAGTCTCATGAGTCCTGCAGCTTGCTTTGTCAGATGAGACCAAAGCCATTTTATCTGCAAATTATGCAACAAACTTGTCAAGGGAGCAGCTGAAGAAATTGTACTGTCATGGAACCAAGATGATTATTACATGGTCTAGAATGATTAGCCATTATTCCACCTAGATCCTTCTTTTTGATGTCTAAAGTTATAAAATAAATACTATCTCCTGACCTATGAGTACATTTCTACGGTATGTGTACATTAAGAGTTTGCATTCAGAGAGGACAGACTCATATTGTTTTTTTGATTAATTTCTCTAGGCACAACCCCATGCTATTCAATGCTCTGTGCTATAAAGCGTATGTTTATTTTGTAAAATCAATGAAAAACTTTGAGTGTGGTGTTCAGTATACTCGAAACAGTGTGAAATCTGTGACTGCTGAATTCTCAAGGGATAGCAGGAACACAATCAGCTGGAATTACCTTTATTTACAGTTCAAAAGCAGGGTGCAGGTAATCCATAGGTAATCTTCAAGAGTCTGTCAAGTATCAGGGGATACTAACAAGGAAGACGCATCTTAGTATTCTTCTATATTGATCAAGAAGAACTTTACAACCTCAACAGCTTTGAATAATAAAACGTCTTAAAAAATACAGCATATACATTTTTAATATGACATTCAGGAATTAAATGTAATAAAATAAATGAAAATAAAATTACCACCTGCCACACCTCCCCATCTCTATAT
Organism: Tyto alba; assembly: GCF_018691265.1. Lineage (NCBI taxonomy): Eukaryota > Metazoa > Chordata > Aves > Strigiformes > Tytonidae > Tyto > Tyto alba. The sequence goes on along the minus strand of NW_024881316.1, from coordinate 33,182,753 downwards.
GTCACTAAAATATCTACAGCATATGACATAAAACTTGCTTACATAGAGCTTCCATAGAATTGCTATACCAGATAGGAATCTATCTGTCCTATTATCCTGTGCTGAGAGTGGCCAGGACCAGATGGTTCAGAATAATATATTAGAAACCCCATGAAATTATAATAATTTCCTCAAGAAAGTTTCATTCTAATCCCCTGACATAAAGTGCATTTCAAACTGTAAAGCACAATGTTTTCTAGTTGCTACTTTTCTTTTTTCTTAGCAGTAGCCATTATAACCTTGGACATTGATATTCTATAAATCCTTATTTGAATTGGCCTAGATGGAATCCCACCTCAGTCAGTTCTGCAGTCTAATTATGCTTTCAGTGAGGAAATTTCATCAGTTGTGAAAGAAGTTGAAAAGGTCATTTCATTATTTCTTTGCCTAAGGCCTTACCTAGAGAAGTGAGTAGACCTTTTCAATTTGTGGAGCCAGGATTCTAGCTAAATTCAGTTCAAGGTTTTGGTGAAATAAAATTCATAGATTAAGAGGCAGAATAAAATTCATCCTGTGAAGAAAATGATAGAAGGGAAATTGGTTAAAAATCTTTGTTCAGTCATAAGATGCTACAGTAAGAGGACTGCCTGAGAGCTCAGTATTTGAGTCCATTTAATAGTTACCTTTAAGTGAGTGCTAAATAAATTAAAACTATTAGAGTTTTATAAAGTTTGATTCATGTCTGAAGGATTTCAGATAAGAGGTTTTGATATTGCCATCTCAATCAGAAACAAATTGTTGGCATTGACATGCTTCTTGCAGCACACAGCTGGAAAATCATAAAAAAGGCAATAGAGGGCATTGAAGAAGTGAGTTGAAGCTTTTCCTTCACTTCAACTTGTCTGTGATCAATTCACCACATAGCTGGAGTACAATGAAATTCACTGTGTAATGTCTGATGCAAAGGTAGGAAAACACCAACTGTAGATGGGTAAATGTGTTTGTTCTGGACTGCACTGTCACTCTTCCAAATCAGTTCACTTATCTTTGCATCTACATGTCAGGGAAATAATTGTTTATGATATCTCAGAAATGCTTAGCAGGAAAGAAGTTTCAGCTTAAAACTGAGGTTCCTAATTTTGGTAGTATTAACACTACTGTTCTGTTTAGGTCACCTTCTGAAAAAAATATTTCTGTGGGAAACAAAAGACTGTGTGTTTTGTTGTTGTTGTTGGCTAACACACATACACACACACACACACACACAAAAGTGAAAAAAGAAAAACTTTCACAGCTTTCCCATTATTAGTTCTGGGAAAACACAATAAAGCCACAGCTGGCAGGCACTTATTCTTTTTTTCTTAGTATTTGATAATAGCATTCATTTGTAAGTGGAAAGCTTACAACCCTTTTTCTGCTGCAAGTTGCCCTCTGCTATCATTATGAATATATGTTAAAATCCAAGATAATCATAATTCACTTAATAATGAAGAAATATATTTGCATCATCAATAATCAAGGCTCTTTTTTTTTTTTTTTTTTTTTTTTGCTAGTTTTAGTTTTTAGTTTAGATGCTCAGTTTCAGGGTGATGGGGGTAAGTTCTAATGCAGCACTCATATATACAGCCAGACCCTGTGATTCCTGTTTTAATGACAACACTCCCTTTAACAGCATTTCAGCAAGCATGGAGTGGGGAGGGTGGGGTAGGAGAAGAATGTCTATCTTACTGGTTTACTACAAAGCTGGAGTTAGCAGTGCTGTGAGTGATGAACAGCAGTTCCAGTGGAGTTGTCTACAGTAGTTCAAGCCCATTACTCCATCCCCATTAGAGACATTTATCATTTAGTCACTATGCTTATGCAACAGTATTCTAATGCTGCAAAAAATACTTCGCCAGCTCTATATTAGGGATGGGTGAATTCATTCTGATAAAATGAGAACCGTTCTTAATTTTTCCCAGACCTGTAACTGAACCAAAACCTAATGTTCATCCATCATTATTTCAGACCTGAGAGCTTGTGCTTTGCAAGCAGGGCCCCAATGTATCAGCTCAGCAAGGTCCCTGATGCACTGGTGGTGGGTATGGTATAAGAACCTGACCAGAACGGAACAGATTATTTGGGAATTTCTCCATCCCTTTCCATCTGCAAACTTCTCTCCTAGGCTTCTTGCCAGTGGTGAAACCATGGTGAGGATGTAATCTGCTGGCAGGCCAAAAGAAGCACAGTGTCAGCAATATGGATTGATACATGTGTTTAGGAGTAACTGGATCTGAAATACAACATAAACTTATCCTCAGATTAGTTCTGGAAAATGCTAGCCAGTAAAATACTTCACAGAGCTTTTTTTTTTTTTTAAACTTGTTTCTACTATTTTGATTCCTGTGTCATTTTGCTGACATTTCATTACTTATGAGCAATTATAATATATATGGCATTTACAAGCAGCTTTCAGCAAGTTCTTCTTGTGCAGGTACAGGAGAAAATGTATCTGTAGTTATAGCAAAATTCATGTCTTTCGATGCAAAGTTACATTGCATCTTATTGACTTATCAACCCTGCCTAAGTACAGATTTGTATATACTAAGAATGTATTTCATAAGTGAACACTTTTCATAAATTGACCAGGTTAGAGAACAGAATTTCCTAGTATTTGATAGAGGGAAAAGGAAGAAATATGTGTTACAGCAGTGACATGGAACATAATAAAACTTTCAGTCCTTAAAAATCTTGTTGATTTCCAGTTTGTTTATTTTCCACAAGTGTCTAAACAAAAAACAGTCTCAGTGATTGAAACTAAATTATTTTCAGTGTTTAAACAGAAACTCTGACATTTCAGCACTTTCCCTCCAAAAAAATAAGTAATAAGCCTTCATCCTTCAGTGAATGAATATATTTCTGCCTGTTAATATTCAAGAATGGTTCGCAATTTACATTTAATCATCTGCAGCCAAGGAGCAAAAAATGTTGCAAGTTATGAAGAGTTAAAGCAAGGACTCATGTAAGGAAAATTTATTGGAGTGTTATTGATGACCATGGTCATGATTCAGTACTGCAGGTTCTCAGGGTGACCATGGCCATGGGATTATCTCAGAATTCCATCTGAGTCCTCTTGAAGCCTCACTAAGAAATTTTTTCAGTATTTTCACAACAAAAAAGAGTTTTCATTACAATCAAAAAGACATTGAAGCTGTTCCCTCCTCTGCATTATAGGGATGTTGGAAAGAACTCTCCAGTGGTCAAGTTTTTGCTTTTGTGTGATGAGGAATATTTGATCCAGCTTCTCATAGCTAGTCCGGTGGCATTACTGGACAAGTAGGTGTGATCTCTGGCTAACTTTCAGCTTTTTCAGTTACCTGATCCTGGCTCTTCAGGTTTTTGTATATTTTCTTCACACAAGTCCCTGCAGCTTTTCCAGCAGTGGTAGTCCAACTAGCTGAATGCTGTCCTGGATGTTGTCTAACATGACCATGTGGGAAGAGAACAGTTTAGCAATACTGCAGGTATGGAGCCCAGGAATGGGCCATCTATTTTAGCTTGAGATCATTTCAGAGTTATAGTAAGTGTATATGTAGGTAAACACTAAAGGAGAATTTGGAGTGTCTTCTGGGGAATAGCCTTACAGGCTGTGACAATTAAAGCATTAGAGAGACTTGAGGATTTTTTTCAGTATTGTCTTAGCTTGTTTTTTAATCAATGCCACACAGCTAGACATTTCTGCGTGTCAACTGTAGCCCTGTTAGGGCTATTCTTGATTTACAAACTAAATGAGTAGAACTCACTGATACATTAGTGAAAGTCTGGAGGACATGGTACTGTCAAAAAAAGCCTGAAAGACCAAAAAATCCTCTGGTGATCAGTACTGGTATTTAATCATACAGGAAGATGTTGTTGGATGTCTCCAATCTTACTTTTTGGATCATGTGTTATATGGTCTTTCTTTTCTACTGTTTCAGACAAAAGCTGATGTGGCAGATAAATCATACAAGATCATGTCACAATGTAGTACACTGAATGTACTTATGAAGTTATATTCAGGTTTCCAGATCTGAGAACTGTGTCTTTAACTTAAAAAGAGTCTGGTGGTGGCAATAAATAAGTTCCCTATTATTTCAGTACTTGTTTCCAGCTTTATGGTGAAGCAACATATTTGGTACATAGACTATCAAGTCAGCAAGGGACACAACAGGTAACATAGCTGTTTGCTAAAATTTACAAAAAATAAATTGGATCCTAGAAAGTGTGTAGTGTACCCCGCTACACTGATAAATTGTTAAACTGAAAGCTCAGATGTTCTTTCAGTAACCACTGACATTTTATCTGAAATAAGGATGAGAAATTTCACTTACTACAAAGCAAAGCATTAAAAAGGTTCCTTATCTATGGGACCAGAATAAGGATATTAGTAACACTGTCTGCTTCTTTTAAAAACCCTATTAGTGTCAGGTAATATGTTTCTCCAATGGCGCTTGACATTCACTTCGCTAAAACAATGCAGAAAATTAACTTTCCAAGGGAATATTTTAAGTGATACAGTAATAGAGAGGTAAAGACAATGTAACATTTGATATCAGTAAAACATACACTAGTTTGTTCATAAAACTGGCATCACAGGCATTAGCAATGTAATCTTTTATTTCTTTTTCTGTACATGTGTTTCTATTTTGGTCTATGTGTACACATGTATATACTCACTAACCAAATAGGAAGCTTGTGCTATTTCTTTGAATTGAATGTAAGATGCAATGTTAGAACACAGTACTATTCTAATGGCCAAAACCTAATATTTATTTTTCTTGGTGTGTATAATGCAGGTTAAGAGATGGGGATCCCAAACGGCTGTGTTAGTATTGATCAACGATATTCATGACACAGTGCTTTACTTTTTTTAACATTTCAAGTCTGTAAGACAATTATAATTGTCAAGCTGTGCCTCACAGATTTTGACTCCAGAGCTAAAAGGCTTGAGACTGTTCACATAGAAAGAACACTGGATGGTGTGAACAGGAATGCTTGTGGAAATATTTATGTTTTTAAAGGTCAAAGAAATGGCACAGACTGCAGTACTGTGACTGGAAGCATGAAGATGGAAAACACCGTATCACGTGCAATAAGCATCATGAGAGACAGACTATATCTCTATCTGCTAAATGAAGCAGGATCAGAGCATGGACTTATGTACTGGACTACTGCTTGTTCATACTGGTTATTTGATAACGTATTTGTAGGAAGGGCAGTGGTTTAGTGTTCTTCTAGACGTTGTCTGGGCACAATTTGGTGGATAGCATGTACTGTGGAATAAGTCCGAAAGGCAGTGTGGATTGGACTGCTTTTGTCTCCCTCCATTCTATACAACCCTCCATCAATATCTGCGCTGGCTCTGTGTGTGTGTGTGTGTGTGCGTTCACGCATTTGTGTGTTCAAACTCCATGCCTTCTTGCAACATGGTCTATGACATGGTCTTTGCTTTGTTTCAGACCCTTAAACTGAGGAATGTACAACACACAGTAACTATGTCCTAAAATCACCTGAATTCCCAAGAAGTCTTTGGACTAAGCACAGTGTGATGTAGATGACACCCGTGTGTGCCCTCTGGCCTCAAGGCCAGAAAAAAGTCCTTGGCACACATTTATTTTGCAGGGCCAACACAGATATATCCAACAAGAACGGACAGAAAACAAGTCAAAAGCAGAATGTTGGAGACACAGAACTGAAGCCCCCTGTGTTGAAGACTTTCTGAAAATGTCACTACTTGTTTTGGTGTTTGAATGAAAATAGAGTCACTGCAGCTCTTGGTTTGACCAGTTCTGAGCTGATTTTCAGAACTCTGTGTTAATTTCCTAAAGTGAAGCTTAAAGAAAAAGAAATTAACTACTTGGGCGAGTGTAAAAAGAAAACATCCCCTAAAATCTGAATGTTCATTAATGAAATGGTTGATTCTGATCAATGGTTGCATAAGGTTTCTAATGGAAAGTCCTCCTGGCACTCCACTGTGAATTCCGGACAAATGTGAGAGAAATGGTCCCAGGTGATGGATGACTTGCTGAGTGGCTCAGAGAAACTTTCCCCTGCATTCATTCTCTGGATAAATGTTCCTTTTGAAAGTGCTTCTGAGGTCAAAAGTCTTTCTGGCCATGAAGGCTGTGAAAAAGAGGAAGGCTTTCACCAAAGTGCTGTTTGTCACCATGCTCCCTGGGCTGTGAAGCTTTTCATTGTTTCATGCCTAGTTCTGATGAACTGGTTTGACAGCTGCAGTTTTAGAAACTTCTACCAAATAAAAGAGAACAAAAATGAATGAAAGAGTTGGGAAAAATTTTCACTGAGAACATATGGGGCAGGAAACCAGTGTAAAAACTGCTGATCTGTTGATTGGCTAGAGAACAAAAAATCTATTTTTTTAGATGATTAAAAACTAGATTCTGATTTGCTCACCCATTTTGGGTGGTAAGTCACTGTCAAAATTCTCCTATTTGTTTCAGTGGAGCTATGGAAGAGCTTATGCACTGTGAGCAAGCAAGACAAAACCTCATGCTGATTCACATGCTGCAGTTAACCATGGCTGATAAACATTTATCTCTTGAAAATGACTGTGTGCCATGCTCTCACGTTCTATGAAATGTGATGGTACTAAATATTGACACGTACTTCAAACTTGCTGTGGAAAAAGCATCCCATTTTATGTGGTAAGTCTTTTTCACAGCTCCTTTTGCCCTCAGCAAAGGTTTCAGGCTCTTCACCTGCTGTCAGTACAATATCTAACACTGGCAGTGCAATCTGAGTTTAAAGTCAGTCATGTCATCTAATGGAGGGTCCCTTGTGAGAAATTCTATAGCCAGCACAATGACTGTCCTGTTCTGCCTCTTGCCTCTACAGTTATAGCTGGTATGTCCAGTTCATGTTGTCCTTCTGTCATGCCAGCCTCTGGATGCATTTTCAGTTCTCTGGCCATTATGTATCTGGCATAAACGAAAGCAAGCCTGTACCCTTGTTAGTACACCAGGCTTTAGCACTGCATTTGTTTCTTTACTTGCCACTTCCTGACCTTCACTTAAACAGCAGCAGAGAGTCTATCTCTCTTGTAAAAGGGCAGATGGGCAGGCTACCAGGCCTGCAATTCCAAAAGTTTGTGCAGGAGGAAGATGCTGCACTGAAAGCTGCCTGTACATGAACCCATGTGTCCATACAGAACTACAAACTGTGCAAATAAAGTGCTCTTGATATAATTTTTTATTGATTTTAAGAGGCAGACCACTCAGTTTGTCTTTTATCCGGTTCCTAGGTTACGTACATGGTCATTACTATTTTGAGCCTAAGCAGAAAAGATGATCCTTCCCCTTCAGACTTGACGTACAAAAATATAGCACTTTACACAGCAAGTCATGCTCACAGCTTCTTTTGTCCTCAATAAGTCTCTGAAGTGAAAATTAGAGGGAAGTGTATATAATTGATAATGAATTTTTAAGACATTGGTACACTTGGCGTCACCTGTGTCTGTGACGATAGTAGTGCAGCATCCTTTCCCTTGTCACACAGAGGCTCTTTTTTCTTCAATAGGTATCTCTAATCACAGTTTTCTTGTTTCAGTCACCTGAAGCCAGAGACATAATGTTGCCTGTCTGATTCCAAGACAAGTTAAATAACTGTCATACATCATATGGGCTTCCCTTTGTTATCAGCGCTCTGTGGTTGGTTCTAATTAGAACAGTGAATTACTTAAGAAAGCCAGAAGGAGTGAGGTGGTTCCCAGGAATGTAATTATCTACCTACTGCATGATGCTCTGAAAACTCATGTGGCTAGGGATCTCCCAAACCTACCTTGATGTACAGACCTTTATGTGTTTATATTGATGGACACAGACAGACACACTCTGCCCACGCTTTCAACTTTGACAGATTTGTAGGTGTAGTTAATGTCCAGACTAGTATAACCTGCCTTTAACAATGCTTACCACCTGGGCACAAGGCAGTGCTAAGATTTTTGTGTAATTACCAGATCAGAAATGTCAAGTCAGCTGGGCTCTGGTCAGGGTGAGCTTGTCTGAACGTGCTGATGTAGAAAAGTGCCCTGTGATACCCAGAGTCTATGCTGCAGCTAGTGCTGCACATCTTCCACCTGCAAGGGTTTCTGTACTTCCTTTTTCTTGAGGTGCCCAATAGGAATTGGTATCAGGGTCGTCTGAAATATTATCTGAAGTTTTTTCAATTTATATCATAAATGTAGCTTACTGAGAAACATAACAATAACATCAGTGCTTTTCCATCTCCACTATGCTACTGTTCGTCATGTTTCATAAGGAATTCTGTGGTGTATGTTAATTCTCCAGAGTGAAAGTGATGTTGACGTATGCCCCGTAGCATATGTTTGCTTCATCCTATATGTAAGGCTGATGAGTTGTAACACAGCAACTCACCTAAATTGCTCTTCTACCCACCTTAGTCATGCTTTTAAGACTACCTAGTATAATTCCAGTCTTGCCTTCCATCTCAATAACCTTTGAAAATGCTTACTTGAGAAGAGGAAACATTCAAGCTCTGACAGCTATACCTAGAAGCAGAAGCTATAGGATAGCAATACATCACTCTCCCACAGCTTTGCAGCCTATTGTTTTTCCCTTGAAGTTGAAATAGGTCTTCCTTTCAAAACCTCCTTTAGGTACTTGGAAAGAATCCATCAGTATAATGCTGATAGGCTATGCTCTGCCTGTGTAACACATCAGGTCATCCATCAGCACAGCCATTATTATGCCAGGTGCTTCAAAGCTTGGGAAGCTACTGGCTCTCAAAACCCATTGTATTGCAAGCTGCTCTTAATGCACAGCGACTGTCTTCACTATACATATCAGTGGGAACTTGTTAAAAGCAAAAGGCTTCTACTAGAGGATGAATCTCAAAAGGTTTGGTTCAGGCAGCACAAAAAAGTTTTTCAGTGATGTCTTTGTTATGAAAATCAGCTAGGAAATCTCATAATAGGTTTTCACGTTATGAGAACTGCAGTATTGTCTCAGTTTTGGCCAAACTGAAAATACCAGTAGAATGATCTTTCCTTAAAAAACTTCAATAAATCAGTGACTGATACCTATCAAAACCAGGGAGAGCAAGACGTCTGTGAAAACTCAGAATGCTAAGCAGGGAAAGAAAATGTTTGAAAATGGATGGCATCAGTCTGGAGCTGACTTCACAAACCTGGAAAAATCCCCCATAGGCCTATCTTCAAGAAGGTTAGAACCATATGTTTCTGTGCATTCGCACTTTATCTTTTCAGCTAAACCAGAAAAGAAAGAGAAAAAAAGAATAAAGCCCTCCAGCTCTGTTATAGCTTTTATCATTTCAGATCTTTCCCTTAATAATTTAAAGTAAACTAATTACCTAATTAAGTTAACAGGTGTCAGTCATTCAAACATAAAGAGCTACTAGATAGACCTGAACTGGGGAATTCTTTTCCTTAAGTGTCTGCACTTAAAATTTGAAACATAATGGCATTAAAACAACTGATTGAGTTCTTTTAAAGACATTGCAGCTTAGATCCATACTGGAGGCATTCACCTGTGAGGCAATTAGGCTTTTACCTCCCATTACAATACTTTGGCAAGCTTCCTGATGAATCCTTATGTGCGGCCCCTCATGTCTGGAAGCCTACAGTAAAGAGTTGTACTGTTTGAAAGGAGGATGAGGAGCTGCTTTTTAAAGAAGGGAGAGAACAGTGGCCTAGCTGTGAGTCTAATTGTGTTGGTAATTATCGTGTGCCCATTATCTTCCTTAAAAGCTATGATAACAGTTTATTGTTGGGGCCATTCTGCATAGGGCCAACTGATGTAAAATTATTGGATGCTCTAAAATTAGGCGTTATATATTTTTTGTAAAAATTTAAGATGGCTTTATCTTCTTCTAATATGTTTTGTGAATCCCATTTTTCTCCTGCCTTCCCTGCTCCCCTGAATAAGTGCGAGTGGCTGCTTGTGAGACCTCTTCAGTTCCACAATTTCTTGACAAGTATAAAAACATTGTATCTCAGCAATAAGAAGGAAGTCGTTGGAAATGACAAAAGAATATCTGGGACTCACAAATACAAATAAAGCTTATTCTGTGAGATAGAGGCAAATATTTTTCAAGCACTCAAGATCTTCCTTTCTAGTCAAAATATTTCAGGTTGTGAATGTTTAGGGTTTCAAGGAAAAGAAAATAAGGAAAATCCAGCATGTTTGCTTGTTTGTGATGCTTAGAGGAAAACTAATTTTTCTGATGAAATGCAAACCTTGATCATGACAGCCAACAAAAATATTGTTTATATGACCTGTAGTTAATTTTTCTGGTCTGCCACATACAAGCACTGAGCCCATATATTAATGTTCTCTTTAGGGTCTGCAGAAACATGCCTGTGTGTATGAATATTGTTTCTGTTGCCTTGATTTCTTACTGCTGTATTTTGTCCAGTGGCACAAGCAATACCTGTAGATGCCGTGGTGGTGAAATACTGTGAATCAAACCCAGCTCATGATATTTCTTAGGGATTTGATCCAGTTTGACACTACAAGAAGATAGAGAAGCAGGTGTGATAAAGTTTGTGGGGGGGGGGGGGCTTGACTGGGATTGAGGGACACAATTCTTTATGACTGCCTGTGAGACAGTGCTGTAGATAAGGAGTGGTGCAGAAGGAGGAGTTAAGCCACAATGTGGACACATAATGCAGAGCAGGGAACTGAGTTCTGGTGAGCTGTCTTCTCTCGATGTGCATATGCCTAAAATTTGTCAACTGAGGAGTTTCTAGACTTGCTAGAAAGTTGCATTAATTCTGTTACTCTGCACACCTTTGAAATATATATAAGTGGAATTGAATATGAAGTGCCTGGGTTCAAACAACAGACAAATTCGTAGGAGAAATGCTCATCAGAACAGTTAAACCCAAAGACGTCAACTCCTACTTTAAGTCTTTGAATGCCTTGCTACTGGAAGGTTTAAAACTAAGCTGAGAACCTATGGTCACACATTTACCCTCTTCAGTTCTTTCTCAGGCTCTATTGGCTGCTGATGGTGACAAATTACCATGCTAGATGGACCTTCAGTCTGAACTGAAATGGCCATTCTTATTTTCTTATGTTAGCATATATTGGTGTTTGGTATTACTTTTTGCAGTGTATTTATGTTGAAGCAGTGTGCAATAATAATGTCACAGCTAGAAGAAAACATGGACAGGAATGAACAAGCTGAGAGCTAAAATAATTCTTCCTTCTTCAGATCTATAATGAGAAATTTTACTTGTAGTCCAAAAGATACCATGGAAATTGAATGAAAATCAACCTGCATTTTTTTTTTTTTTTTTTTTTTACTTTCCACTACCCTCACTTAAACTTGTAAAATCCAAGTTTAAAAAAAAAAAGAAATAAAATAGTACTTACGTCTTGGCAATGTGCAGGTGTCAGGCAGAACATGGTTCATTCATGTTAGTAAAAGCATTTGACATGCAAAGTACTTGTGTGCATGGGAAGAGTTAGATCACTGTGAGTGGATGGATCTCTCAATAAAGAGAAAGAGAAAACAGGTGCTGTTTGAGGTTGTTTGATGTGGACACCTACAGATAAACTTCCCCAAAACTGCCAGCCAAAGAACTGCTTTAACAGATGAGCCATTATTCTATTTGTCTGTCTCTCTATTTATTTATTTATTTTTAAGGAAGACAAAGGCTTACCAACCAAGCAGTCCTATAATTAGAAGTGTACCCTCTCCATTTGCTTTTGAAAAACAAAACAGTTTCTCTGGCAGGAAAAGCTTGTTTAAAGTTAGCAAAAGTATCAAAGTACATAGAGAATGAAGAATTTGGGACCGCATTCCACTGTGTTATACAAATCACTTCACTCAGCAAAATGGCATGGTACTGCCCAATTTTTACCAGAGGCCAAGGCAAAGGTGGGAAAGCAGGGGTCTAAGGTTGATTTAGCCTCTGGGAATTTAAGCCCACAGCTCAGGCTGAGAGAGCTTGAAGCACCACATCAATGGGTCTGTGGAGCAGGGATGAGAAGATTGAAGAGGAGAGATAATAGTATTTCTCCAAGCAAAATGGCCCTTAGCTTGGTGCTAAGAGACATCTACAGGCACTGCAGGAGCCAGGTCAATGGCATGGAGACTGATAGCAATGGCAAATACAAAAAAAAAAAAAAGAAAATCCTCTTATTTTAAGACAGGCTGTTGGATAAAGACTATAGTAGCTGAACTGTGGAATGGCAATAGAAAGGTCTGTCTGTGGTATATGCATTCATACAGGAAGTTCTTGATTGCTTCTGGAAGTCTCTATGGCTTGACTGTGAAGATGAACTACCAGATTTTTCCACAGAGAGAGAACAGCTCTTCTCCAAAGATGAAAACTGTATGTGTAATTCAGGTTATGGCTCTGAGCTATGCTTGCAAGTAACAAGTTTAGTTTGCATGGAATGACTTGACTGAAAGGTTTCTTGACTTGACTGAAGGCCTTTTAAAGGTGGGATTGCTAAATTGCCTGCCAATGTTTTTTTTTTTTTACAGAGAGCTTAATTATGCACCAGTATGCAGGAACCATTTAAGTTAATATTTAGCATACTTTGTACTACTTGTTTAATTAATTTTACTTAAATCTTTGCATAGGATATCAATAATTCCTGGAAGGATCTTCAATCACTACTCACTCTCTCATCTATAGGTATACTCCATATATTTACATAGTAGCAACACTAACAGTCCTGAATGTTTCATATAGTTATGTTCTATGAACTATTTTTTTTTGTCTTTGAAGAAATATGTAATTATTTTCTTCAAACAATTAATGTTAACCTTGAAAAAGAAAAACACCTCTTGGCCTGAAAATGTAACAAGCTAAAACCATTTCATTTTGTGTTTGTATTCAATAGGGTCCTATTAGCTGGCTGAGAAGTGAACTGTTCCAAGTATAATAGTGAGTGGAAAAATATTTAACTAGGTTTAGGATCTTGAAATACAACTAACTTCACCTGAGCAAAATAAATCCAGTTGTCACATAAGTGCTGCAAACACCATGCATTTTTCAACAGAACAAAACCAGAATTGCAGATTCAGACAGGGATGGTTTGCAGCATACTTACGGTGGATGTCAGTTTTTCATCGCTGGTATGCAGTTTAAACTGCATTTCACTGTAAAATGACACTATCCTGGCTGCTCTGGGAATCCAGCAATATTATGAAGGTAGTAAATAAGAACCAAGAGAGAATCTGGCATAGGTACTATATCAGTGCAAGCACAAGGTGGTATAGTTTGAACTGGGTGAAATGTGGCTTTCTTTTGTAAGGCTACAAAATTCTTTGAATCTGTAATTTTCTCTTTTGAAAATGAAGAAAAGGAAGACAGAAGAAGTGTTTGAAATTTCTCTGCAAATTAAATGCCAAGTACCTCATTCACAGTTGACCAAATCACTTAAAAAAGTAATTTGGAAGAAAAAATTGAATTTTCCTATTAAAAATGCCATTTTGTTTTCAGAATTGTATTTGTCAGAATTGGCATATCACATTGAAATATTTGATTTATGAAAAATCTGTAATTTCTTGATGAACAATAGTCTGTTGGATGATTTTTAACCAGATGTAACTGAAATAATTACTTCAGAACAAAATGTCCCTGTGATTAGAAACACAATAATATTATTGCACTCTCCAAAAGCACTCATACCTGATAAAACTCTTTTAGAATCAGTGGCAAAATTCTTATTGACTTTAGTGTGTGAGGACTAGATTATCTAAAAAGCTACGTTTTCTTAGTTCTCATGTGTTTAAGTGTCTCCTTTCAAAAGATGCACTGCTGGAATCTGGTCAGAAGTTCTTTTTAAATTTTATTTTATTTTTAATTATTTTTAATTTTTTTTTTCTCATTGAGATAGTATGTTAAAAAACAAAACAAAACAAAACAAAACAAACCACCAAAGGACATCTTCCAGATCTGCTGAAAAAAAAGCAATACGAGTAGAGGAACCATAGGATTAGACATCCATCAGCCCCTGTCTCATTCCCAAATTGAATGTTGACTCTGCTCTTGTTACTGCAAAAGGTTGCTGCTCATCTTTGGGTTGTGGGCTACCTACACCAAATTCAGGACACCTATTTAAAAGCACTTGTTGAAGGTTAGTCTTTGTCAGCTGAACTGAGGTGGTCATGTTGTGTGACTCAGATGGGGAGAATGGTCTCAGCTCCTGCGTCTGCTACTAACCATCAGACCTTGTGTCTACACCATTTTTAATGAGAGAAAACCCTACACCCTGTGCACTGGGATTTATGGAAATAAAAATGCTAAGCACTGTGATCCATGTGGGATACCTTCTTTTCACCCTGCTTGCATCAGGAGTCATTGCTGGATCATTTCTCAAGGCGGAAATTTTCCATCCATTTTTTACTTCCATTTCAACAGTAGTCATTGCAATGGTACTTGCATGAAACTTCTGAATTCAGTGCTGGCCTTGAGCGTGAAAAATTAGTGATTTTGTAGGCTGTATTATTTAAAGGATGCTTGAAAGAACTATATATTTTTACCTAACTTTCTAATCTTTAGAGAGACAAGTTTAAGGTTATACTAAAGTCTCAACAAGCCTATGGGAAAAGGTAGCAGAGACCTGTGTGATCTCACTCATGAACAACAAACGTATCAGCAATTTGCACTCAGAAATGCTAGAGTTGAGTGGTTTAAAATACAAATGAGACTAATGGGTTGCATCTAATAAACGGGGCTAATATGGAGAAACTCACCTGTGCATTTCAGCACAGTCTTCTGCCAGTGCAGGGCTCTCAACAAGCCACCTAAGACTCATGTGTCTGCCAGGAGCCCAAGGGCACCACCAGCCCCCACTGTCCCTGACCAGTCCCCCTGGGCTCGCCTCCCCTGCCCGTGGCCCAGGACTCCATGCCAGCCCCCCCCGGGCTGTCAGCCCCTGCCCCAGACATGCAGGGCAAGTCTCCAGCTTCCCACAGCCCTGATCTTCCAGGCACTGGGCTCATGTCCTGGACCAGTCTCGGGCTGTCCCTGTCCCCAGGGAGGTGCCTGGAGCTGCCTCTGTGCCCCCTGGCTGCCCCACTCCTAGCCGGGGCGGTGGGATGAGCCCTGCCTCCCAGATCCCCATGGGGAGCATCTGGCCCACATGGTGCCCTGACGGCTTCCTTTCCTCTCACAGTTTTTTGGAAACCTTAAATGGCGTGCTTCTTTCCTGTGCCGCTTTACACTCCTTTTGCAAATATCCTAGCTTTTCAAAGTTTTTTTTTTTTGTTTTGTTTTGTTTTTTTTTTTTTTTTTTTGTGAACTACAGCACTGAAAGTGCAGATAATTATGGTATCCAAAAGAAAACAGGACTGATATAAGACTGAATCCTCCTTTGTGCACCTACTTATGTTAGAGCTATATTATTGCATGACAGAGATATGATCTAATGGATCAGGGCATTTATTGGATACCAGGGGAATCCAGCTGCCATATTTGACTGCCTGTCTGCTATGAGATGGCTGGTGGCTGGCACCTCATTTCCTTGCAGCTTAGTTCCCCCTCCTGTAACAAGAAGGGTATTATTTCCATGCACCTCATTCTACTACCTTTCTGGGTTCTGTGGGTGTAAAATGTTAAACTTGTGAAACAAAGCAGGTGTGTATTAACAGTGCAACTCCTGTAATCCACTGAGATAGATCAGTAACTAAGACTTTCCTGCTCTTTTAGACCAAAGTAGTTTGCAAAACAAAGAAAATCCTTAATTATCTGATAGAATTGAGACACAATCGTGAAATACAATTTCTCGTTCCACACTAAGCAGGCAATAAAGTGAAGAATATAATCCATATTTTCTAACGTCTGGACTAGCCCTTTCCATCAGTTCTTTAAGCTGCTTCTATCACATACAATATTTCCTTACTTTCCACTCACCATGCCACTCAGAGTCCCAGGTGGGTGGCAAATCATCATAGAATTCTTTCATTAATAAAATAGAGCTCCCAGCACTTTGTTTTCTCAATTCAGAAGAATAACGGAATCTTTGCTGTACACTGCAGACACACATTGTTCTTCCCAAATTGATATTTCCTTAAAAAAAGCTCTTTTTGTTACTGTGTTGCATTTCACATGCAAATATATTGTATTCCTTTTACTTGTTCATAGTTTAATTGGAGAACAGCAGGTGATCAAAATCACAGTAGTAAGAAAGGTATATTTCTGTAGAACAGATGAGACTGCCATTTAAATCCATACAGGGGTGCTTTTAGCTTTCTCTATTAAACAGACTTGCAACTTGCAAATCTCATCACTATAAAACCAAAGTGGAGTCTTACCCACCTTACAAGTTCCCTCAACCACACACAGATGACAAGAAATCTTAGGCCAGTTTGCTGTCTTGTTCCTTTGCTCTTGATCTGACTTTTTTTTCTACCAAAGCCATATCACAAGAAGGGATATAAACAAGGGAAAACATCTGTTTTCTTTTCACTAAATAATTATTCTTTTAAAATTCATTACCAGTAATGTCACACAATTATTGTCCAGGTTTAAAGAAACAGATACAAAATGCAATATAAGTAGAATAATCAAGTAAAATAAACAAATTGAGTAAGACATTTAAGCATAAAAATGCTTTTTCATTAAATAAGAAGTCTATTTTTACTAGATGGTTATGTTTTAGACATATTTTTATAACCATGTAATACCTCCTTCTGAATAATTGCCTGTGATTTGTCTTTGGAGTCCGAATTTTTGTCCTTTCTAAGTCCCTATAAGCACACAGACTAGTGATATGATCTCTTTCTGACAAATCATCAACCAGGCCTGGAAAGCCAAGTAAGAATGAATAAAGATGGCAAAAGTAGAAAACACAGTAAAAGATGCTATTTCCTTTGTTCTACTTTTTTTGTATATTCTCACTTTTCTAGGATTTTCCACTCCTTTTCTAAATATATATCTACACATCTATCCAATGTGCACCTATTACATGACTTTTCAACATTTAAAATATGTATTAATACCAAAAATTCCTAACAAACTGCTAGAGACTGTCAGGAACCAGATAATCCCAGTATTAATTGCTACAAACAAATGCCAGAAGTTTTAAGTCCTGCAGCACGCTATTGTTTAAATATGAGACATCTTTTATCTAATACATTTACAGGCAGAAGTATGGATAAACATGCATATCTTTCTTGCCTTGTAGGTCAGTTCATTTGTATTCTGACTAAGCAGAAGGGGGATGAATGTTAGTTATTGCCACAGATATTTTTGCTTTTCCTAAAAATCAGTAATTGGGGAAAGCTCTATCTTCAACCATTCTAAGTAAACCTTAGCCCTGAACAAGGATTATGTTTATGACGGCATTGCCCAGATGCTTTATTAACATGATTAAATCAATGTGGTGGATTTCCCTAAATTAGCTGAAGTACTATGAAACACAACTACTTACAGTTACAGCATGTTTAGTGTTACTTGGTTTACATCATCTGTGAAACAGATTACAGAGAACTAGTTTTTTAAGTGTTGGCTTTGAATTAGTAACCAAGAATGTTTTTCTTTACCTCTAGTACTTTCTGGGAAAATCTTATACACACCATTGTTCTGGTGTGTAGATTTAAAGAGATGGCATTCAGAGCAGCTTTGGTTCATTACCTTGTGCTTATTAATGTGTTTTAAGTGTGACTATGTATCATACATTAACATTTTAACATTATTGCTTTTAAATCATATTTGACTGAGAAATAGACGTTTCAAGGATATTATATTCCTGCAAGGTTCATGAAAACAGGCAATCTGAAAGAGGACAAAGAAAGAAGAGCTAAAAAGCTTATCTAATGCAAGTAGAAAATCTATATAGGAGAGGAACACCAGAAGTCAGACTTCATAAATTATGGATAACTGCTTTTGGGACTATCTTGTCCATGGTTGGGTTGGAGACTGAATGTGAATTCTTATCTGATGTGACCTTTAATATTTATTTATAATTTCTGCTTTGTATTAACGTAAATTCATTTAGTGACATCTAGAATATCATTAAGAAGTCGATGCATTTTAGATTCAGTAAATGTTTCCTAATTTTATTTGGCTGTTTCTGAAAAAGAAAAATTGGATCTCTTTCCTCCATTTACCTGTTTACATATACTTTTTCTATAGAAGAGTTTATATTTCCCAAACATAAACCATAATATTAATCATAATGAATCACAATCTCTTTTAATTGTTTTTGGAGGTATCTCCAGCTGAAAATATCACCTGGAGTAATGGGCTGACAGGAAGCTCATGAAGTTCAACAAGAAGTGCAAAGTTCTGCAGCTGGGGAGGAATAATGTTATGCACCAGTACATGCTGGGGGCCAACCATCTAGAAAGCAACATAGCAGAAAAGGACCTGGGGGTTCTGGTGGACAGTAAGTTCAACATGAACCAGAAATCAGCAAGCTTTTTGCAGTTTCATGCCAGCTTTGGTGTCCCATGTTGCATTAGAAGGAGTGTTGCCAGCAGGTCGAGGGAGGTGAGTGATCCTTCCACTTTATTCAGTGCTGGTGCGACCACACCTGAAGTACTGTGTCCAGCTTCGGGCTCCTCAGTACAAGGGAGACATGGACATACTGGAAAGAGTCTGATGAAGGGCCACAGAGATGATGAAGGGACTGAAGCATCTCTCATATGGGGAAAAGCTGAGAAAGTTGGGACTGTTCAGCCTGGAGAAGGCTTAGGGGGATCTCATCAATGTATGGAAATACTTGAAGGGAGGGTGTGAAGAGGACAGAACCAGGCTCTTTTCGGTGGTGCCCAGTGACAAGACCAGTGGCAGTGGGCACACGCTGAAACACAGGAGGTTCTGTCTGAACATCAGGAAACACTTTGTTACTGGGAGGGTGACTGAGCGCTGGGACAGGCTGGCAAGAGAGGTTGTAGAATCTCCCTCCTTAGAGATATTCAAGAGCTGTCTGGACATGTCCCTGGGCAAGTGGCTCTAGGTAGCCCTGCTTGAGCAGAGGTGTTGGACCAGATGACCTCCAGAGGTCCCTTCCAACCTCAACTGTTTTGTGATTTCCACAGCAGTCAAATTTTTGTCTCATCAGCCTTACTGATGTAAAGAACTAATGTGACTGAAATCTCTTTGGACCCATCAGTCTACGGACTCCAGATTTTCACAGAATCGCAGAAGGTTGGAAGTGACATCTGGAGAGTGTCGAATACAACACCTGTGCTCAACACAAGGCCAACTAGAGCAGGTTTCTCAGGGCTATCCCCAGCTGAGTTTTGAGAATCTCCCAGGATGGAGACTCCACAGTCTTGCTAGTCAACCTGTTCCAGTGTTTGGAGAGCATCACTGTAGATAAAGATTTTTTTTTTCTGAAATTTAAATGGAGTTTCTGGCCTTTCAGTTTGTGCCGATTCCCTCTTGACCTTTCACTGGGCACCAATGAGAATTCTGTGTCTGTTTCCTTTACTTCCCACCCATTGGGCACTTATACATATTGATAAAATTCCCATGAGCTTTTTCTTCTCCAGGCCGAACATACACAGTCAGATGGTCCAGTCCCTTCATCATTTAATTGTCCTTCACTGGATTTGCACATGTCCATGTCCCCATTGTACTGGGGGCCCATAATAAGACAATTCACATTACACAATTCCTTCACAAAATATCATGATGTTACAAACTAAATCCTGTGTGTTTTAAATTGCAGATGATAGTTTAAGACAGTAGAGGTATCAATAAAAGATACTCTAACTGTCTGATGGAAACAAAGGATTTCTGAAAATTAGACTGGCATTTCTATTCTTAGAATAATAAATCTATCAAAAATCCTTGAGGAAAGAGCATGCACTAAATGAGGTCTTTTTACATCCCTTCTTTTTCTTATATAAAAGAAATCAAGATAGCCTTTTTTAGAGGCTTCATGTTAATTTTGGAAACAATTGAAGAAAAAAATTTCTGCCCTCACTAAAGGACACTGATTATTTTTATGTCTCTAGATCTTTTCATAATTCAGCTTTATTTCATACTTTAATGATGACGAGGGATCAGAAAGTAATAAGGAACAGATATTTCAGAGATTACGAATCAAAAGACTAGCCTAACCTGTTATAACAAGGAGAGAAAGCTAAATATCTTTATGGACATTCATATAGTTAGAAAAACTGTTGCAGTGGTGTAGGTCTTGATTCTGCTGCCTTTTTTTTTTTTGTTTTCCCCACATTAAGTAACAGTTTCCTTCCAAACTACACAGTTTTTTCCCCATAGTTTTCCTTATAAATCTTCAGAATTACAATATCAGTGCATGATTTCCTTGTTGCTTTGTGTACTCAAGTATTCATCTGAGGTTAAAACTGCATTGAAAGGAGCTGTAGCAGAGCACAATCATGTTTTAAACATTTATGTGCTATATGAAGTACTTCCTATGTTGAATATGAACTTAAGTTTGGTCTCATTATTCCTGATGAGGTATACCTTGATCATTTGTAAAGTATATGAATAAATGCCACTTGGTCAGAACTTATAAGATGATGAATGTACTTAATAGCTTGAATTATAGAAATGAAACCACACTTAGTGCCTGGAACTACAGAAATGGCAAAATATGCTAAGTTTAACATAGCATTGTCACAGAAGTGTTATGGAGTGGTGGGAGCCAGCCTCTCTTTGTCTCCTCTGTACCTTCAGTGCTGTTAACATTCATGTCTAGAGAGATTTATTTAATTTACTTTGGTGGGTGTTGGATTGGGCCACAAAGGAGGTAGTCGAGGCTTCTGGAGTACAACCATTAGCAGGATGATCATAAACATTTAGATCAGCATAATAATATTGGATTCCACATCATGCAAACAGGGTAGGAGGTTTCTGGAAACCTCAGTCATCTGCACTATCTTACAGGAGTCAGTGGGACTACTCACAGCTCATCTGCTTGTGCAAGTGCAGGTTGCTCTCTGTGTGAAGAGACCATTTCCTTTTCCTGCTCCTGTATCTCAGATTGTAGAAAGCACTTCCCTGCAGCTAAGACATACCAGGGAATTGCTTTGGACACCAAATCAAAGGTTTATTGGAGTCTTGCTCTTCATCTTCTGTTTCTTTTCTACTGAGAGAGGCAGCAAATGACAAGGCCCCCTATGGAGGTCACTGAGGAAGTGGTGCTAAGAATCTGCTCCCTGGACAGACAACGGCAAGGCTTGCCTGTTACCACAGAGTTGTTAAGAGTATGAAAGGCATGTTCAGTGTGGTGGTAGGAAGATGGAGAGAAACGTTATTCACAGTTATTGTCTTTCATGTAAAAAATGTTTTCCTGTTCTTTCAACTTTTACTTGGGGCCATTCCTTACCTTGCTTTTTTCCCTGTAAAAAAAAAGTAAAAGAGAGCTTTCATTGTAATCAACATTTTTTTTTGTTTACAGCTCTCAGTAAGGTATTGTTATCTTGCAGGTGCAGAACTGGAGAGATGAAAGGCCTAGGTGACTTGGTTCTGGCCACCTACTTGTTCATGAAGGAATAAAACACAACTTTTTTGTGTATTGCTGCAGTGTCATGCCATACTTCCCTTATTCACTTGACAGGTAGATTCTGACAGAGTTCTTTGAAAACATGACATAATATTTTACACAAAATTCAGAAACTATGAAGTATCTCAGTGTGGGGCTGAGGAATGTAAGAAACAATATGTTTTCTTTTATTGCTTTCCTCTTGCTACTGAGTTCCTCCATCACCTGGTAGTATCTCCCATCCATTCCTATTTACTATCTACATGGTCCACAATAAAACAGTCAGCAGTGCTTGCAAAGTTATGTTGAAATGGGAGCCTGGGGATCAGGTTAAGCAACTCAGGGCATATGTCTTGCTAAATACTATGCTTACTCCGTAACTTCCCCTTAATTTATCTTCCCTAATTTCTTGCACATTCCTCTTTTACACTGTTTCTCAATTCCTTAGAAGTCTAAGTAATTTATAGTAGAGAATAGAACCGTGGATGGAAACAAATCTGCAAATTAGGTGTGGCCTAATCCTCTCAACTCTTAATTGCTGATGAAGACCAGACAATCTTTTCTGTTGTATCATCTCTTGCATGCTTACATAGAGAACAGGCTGACAGGAGATGTGTACCATTCCTTTCATTTTTTGTGTGGTTCCTCTAATAAACAGATACGCAAAATGCATCTTTTGGATTGACATGTGTGAAGCTGAAATTTTGTAGGAAGGGTGGGACCTTTTTATTTCATTTGCATATATTTACCCTTGGAACAGAAGTCATTTATATGGATTTCCAAGAGGACTGTATAGGTTATCCAAAGACCATCTTTCAAAGGCAGCTCTCATAAAATATGCATGCAAAACATGCCTATGCTGTCACAAGCAGGTAATTTCACATGCAAAAATATGCTGTTGTAGACTAAGAAAAACAAGCTGTCATTCATGCAAGTAGTGGTTTACTTGTGCAGTTAATATTTACAAATTCAGCTAGAAAGAGAGACCTGTAGGAGACCATCTGGGTCATCAGGTCCAGTTGCCATAAGTGCAGTCAATAGATGTATAGTCCAGATGACTTCATAAAACATCTATTTGGTGCACTCAGCATGCCACAGAACTGGTAACCTTTAGGATAAAATATCAAATGACATAAAAGACTGTGATGGGCCACATAAAAAGGGGAAGGTGAGATCAAGGATAACACCAGTGTGCTAGATTCTCCCACTGTGGTTCTGTGAATAGACACATGGTCCTAGAAAGACCACTTTCCATGGAAAGTCTGTCAAATTTCTTTCCTTGGAGATTCAAAACTGGACTAGAAAAGACCCTGGTCAGTTTGGTCTGGCTGGCCCTGCTGTGAGCTGTAGGTTGGACTAAATGATCTCAGGAGGTCCCTTCCAACCTAAACTGCTTTAATTATACTATGGTTCTGTTCTTGTTCTCGACTGCAGAACTTCCATCTAAACCAAAGTGCTCCCATGCTTTAATTTGCTGTGGGCCAAGAATTATTTAAATGGTTGGCATCCCTGCTGAGTTTAGGATTCCCTTTCTCTCTGATTTTTGAGCCTTACTCTAAGAGACACAGTGGGGAGTGAAATAAATGAGCACAGAACACGAATAAATCTTAATGTCTTCATTAGGTCATGAAAAATGGCACTTCTGACTTACTATGTATTAAGTTAAGCATCAGCCTGGCACTGTGGTAATATGAGAAAAATGCATGGATGAAAGTCCTGAGGGAAGGATGAGCTCTCTTATGTAGTGTGCCACTGTAACACTGTATATTGCTGAAATTTCAGGGAACATCTTCAGGAATTTGAACTTGACATCTATTCTGTTTGCTTGAAGGACAACGTACTAGATGGGAAATACAGTTGTGGCGGAGCTTGAAATCAGTTTCTACTTTTGGTTGAAATCAGTGGTTAAAGTTGTTTGAATTTAGTAGAGCTGGATTAGGCACTTGGCTGTGGAATTAATTAGGGAAGTTTTCTTGCCCTTGTGTAAGCCTAGAAGAGATCTAGTCAGCTAAACCCAGCACAATGCTCTAAAGAATGATCCCATTCGTCATAAGAGCGGACAGGTCCTCTCCATCAGTGAACATTTGTGCTGATAGTGTAATTCCAACTGAGCTCAGCAGAAAAGCAAGCACCCACATCTAGCTGATTTAATTTGGTAGAGCATAATTAATTAAAGTAGTATCTGTGATCTGTTAATTAAAAGAATGAAATCTGAAATTAGATTTTTGGTAAAACAGAAAATGTGGACTTGGCAAAAGTTTTGAAACTCACATAAGGCTTCTGATAAATTCATACTGGATATGCAGTTATTTGGGGGGTGGGGTAGAGGTTAAAAGAGGGTCTTTTATCTCCCCCACAAAACCATCTGTGAGCCTTTTTTTATCTGACAGGCAGTAGAAGAGGAGGAGATGTGTAGGAAAAATTAAATGTTCACATTGTTCAGGAAGAAGAAAGGCATGTGTCTTAGAAGCTCTCTTATCCAAACTTCTGCTTTCCTAAAAGCCCCATAAGCTGTATTTAGGTCGTGTCCTCTGAAGTGCATCATTTGCCTTAAGGAACTTTTTTTAGCAGAGATCTCAGCGTGTCCAATTACAGTCTGAGGGCCTGATCCAAATATCACTGAAGTCAGTATCTCCACATTCCATCTCAGTGATTATAAATGAGGGGGTGGAGGTCTACTGTGCAAAGCCATAAAAATATTCTCCCTTTTCAGGAACATGTAACTAAAAAAAAATCCCTGATATGTAAACAAGCATTAGAAGCCTATAGAGAAGATAATGTTGAAATACAAAGCAGCACTCAACATGTTAAATCCTGCATTTTTCCAGAGAATTTGTCACATCACCCAGTTTAGCTTATAGATCTTTTTTAGAAGTCCTTAGACATCTATTTGTTGTGTGTATCTAGCTAGTCAGAAACCTGGGATTGGTGATTTTTCAAAGTAAAACCCCATGAAAAGTTAAATTCATGCCATATAACATGGTAATAGATGACCTAAAATTATACATAGATACATATATGCAAATGTTGTGTATATATGTATGATATAGGTACACGGATGTAAGATACATTACTATATGTGAAAGATACAAGGATGAATATTCTACTTTAGTAAAATTCAGTGGTTTTACATTAACAATATTCAGCACTGTTCCTTAGGCAGGCAGTACAGGAGATTAAAGGGTAAAAATTGGGGACAATGTTCAGTATCAGTAGCTATCTAACAAGAATGTCTTTAGACGAATTATACCACTGAGTCTTAGAATATTTTTATAATTTCATCATATTTCTCTATCAGGGTGGCAAAAAAAGAAAAAAACATTAAACATTTTTTACAAATGCTTTAAAGTATTTGAAAATATCCTCTTGGCTTTATTTGTCCAAGCAGTTGTCTCTCTTGCAGCCAGTCTGTGTACTAATGGTATTACATCAAGCAGGGCTTTGACCCAGCATCCAAGTAACTCAGTACTTGAAAAGCAAAACAAGTGAAAAAGAAAACAATTGTTTGAATTCAACACAAGTGTGCATACACACACAAATACACAATATATTTCTTTATCATAGAAAGTACTCTCACTAGTCTTATATGTAAGACTAACAGATATAGTCTCAGTGTTTGTGTACATGAGCACAAGCAAAACAGACACACTGTAAGGACAATGTATCTAAAAGCTGGAAATATTTCTACATGCTGTTCATGTAGAAACCAAAACATTTTTTTCATTATCGTAGAATTCAGGTAAATTCCAATAAAGAAACATTTTAATCTGCCTCTAAGCAAACTGATTTGAAGTACAATTTCAGGAACCTATATGGTAGTCTTTATTTTATATTTTAAGGAAAAAATATTTTTTATCATATGTTGTGGATGTAG
Source organism: Tyto alba (assembly GCF_018691265.1). Lineage (NCBI taxonomy): Eukaryota > Metazoa > Chordata > Aves > Strigiformes > Tytonidae > Tyto > Tyto alba. Next base: position 33,157,457 of record NW_024881316.1, on the reverse strand, counting down.
AAAAATTGCACTTTTTATCTTTATGTTTAAATCTTATGACAACAGATCTATAAATTGGCAATTATTGATACTAATAAATCATTGATGGATCCTTGTTAATTAATAGGAATTTTGTTAAGAATAAAATTAAGCAGGTTTTTCCAACCTGAGATGTGGGCCAAAGCATACTAATGAAGAAATTTTGTTTTAGGTTTTATAGCCTGGAAATGTTCTCAATATATAAAAGAAAATTATTTTTTTCTAAGTATTTAAAAAAATCACACTTTTAAATTGATTTCCATAAATTCAATTTTATGATTAAGAAAAAACTAATCTCTAATTAAAGTAGATGAAATCTGCTTAGCATTATCCAATTCCTAATTTAAATCCTTGTTTTCCACCTACTGTTTGAAGAATCTCTCTAGTTAAAATTTGTTCTTTCCATCTGAAAATATGTGGCATACGACACAACCCTCTAGTTTATCAACAGTCATGGTTTCTAGTGCCTTAACAATCTGCAAATATTATGTAGTGACACTTCTCATGATGGGATGAATTGCAATGTCTCCTGAGCTGAATGACACCATATTCTGGGGGGAGAGCAGGCCAAAGGGCTGGCAGAGCCAAACTGGTCTCTGTTACCTGCACCTTGGGCATCAGGAGCACCAGGAATGTGCCTCAGACACAAAATCAGATGTGGCCAGGGATCTGAAGGCTTTTAGCTATGTCTATACTAGCGAATAAAACAAGCCAGGGCCTCTTCTTTGGTCCTATGGTCAACTGGCATGGTATCCCTGTGGCTGAAGTGTCTACCCCATAGCAGGGTGGCTTCATCCTGACTGCCAGTACACCCCTACATATACTCTTTCCTTAGCTGTGCCTGGTCTTTGCCAGAGAGTAGACAGAAACAGTAGAGATGAACACATGCCAGGGTTTGTGTACATTATTGAGTCCTAGTCTACCAGTATAGACAAATCCTTTTTTTAACAGTGTACTTCTTTCCTGAGGTTTCCTGCTTTTATGTATAAATATAGTTAGAAAATAAAATCTACTCAAAAATAATCACTTCAAAATGGCCAAGTAAGATCTTCTAAAACTGTTCAAAATTATTTCAGTTGTTCCACCACTCACTGGAGGCTGCCACACAATTCACCAGTGTCTGGACAGTAGGGATCTGAAGGGAACTAGTACAAAGAGGTAGATGTGCAGAAGGATCCTTTGCAGGGTCAGTGAAGCTGAAAGGTTGATGCCATTCCTTTCCAGCAGTCTACAGGCCACAGTCTCAGTTCCTCTTCAAGGCCCTCAACCTCAACCAAAGACATATGTGATGTTTTTAAACTACCAGTACATTTGCAACATTTTAAAGAAACTGTTTTCTCCTATCTCTGCCCTTAAATGGAGGCAAGCATGCAGCCACAAAAGACAGACTCTAATGACACACACTGAAATGCTCATTACTTTACTCAGTGACCTTGTATTATTATATATATATATATTTTTTTTTTTTTTGCATTTCCCTTTTATAACTTGTGAAATCCTTCTGTGTTCCTAATTCTTAGCCTGGGCTAAGCTAACAAAAATGATAGGCGTTCCAGAAAAATGTATGGGATAGAACTGTATGTGTGAGTGAAGCAGGATACAGCATGAAGCAAAATTTTCTTTCCCCTCAGAATTATTAATGTATTGTTGAGGGTTGTTTATTTACGGTGACCATCACCACCACCACCAGAGAAGAACAAAAATAAATCCTTACCATTCTCTGCAAGTGGTTGCTAGAGAGTATGTGCTAGCAAGTAACGCTATTACTGAAAGTAACACTATTCTATAAAGATTAATGTTGATTTTGGTTTGGTGGGGGCTTTTCTGTTGAAATGTAATGAGCAACAGGTAAAATTAAATAATTAGAGCTGATATATGTCACCTCATAGCATATTGAAAGATATTATATAACAAATCCGGACTGGAGGAAGGTCTAGAAACCAAAATTGGGATTCATCTTAGAGGCCTAAAATTTCAATATTGAAAGCTTTCTGAAGTGGAAGTTGGCTGAAGTAGCCCTGTTTTTGCCCTCAGCCCCAGTCCTCATTCGTGGTCTTCCTTTCCCATCAGTTCCAATGGGGCATTACAACTGTTTATGCAGACATGCAATGAAGCAGATCAAGGAACTAGAGAATGGAAAATAGCTTTCCTCTCATCTCTTTTTTTTTTTTTTTTTTTTTTTCCTGGATGTTATGTCATTTGCACTCAAAAATGCATCATCTTTGCATCTTTCTCATCGAAGACCTGATATCAAAGTACTCACAATACTCTGAAAAGTAGAAGTGGTAGGCCTCCAAATGCGGTAGGCCTGCAAATGTGGTAGAATGTCATGCAAAAACGTAATCTGTTTTCTGTGCCTTTACATGAAGTGGTTTGCCAAATCCTATGACATTCTGAAATTTTCTTCAGTTATTTGGTATGGCTAGAAATCTGTTTCTACGCTTAACCTGAGTGAAAATTTTCAGGAGCAAAACCCATCTCACATTGAAAAAAATAGAGGCTATATTACACAAGCATCTGATGTGCACAGGCATGACCTCTTCAGCATTAATTAGGGGCCTATTTGTGTTTCTAGTCTTAGTTGCCAGCACTTTCCCTTGATTTCTGTGAGATGCTGTTGAAACTGTAAGGCCTATAGTCAAAACCAGTAGGTTTTCTTCATCATGTTCTGAGATTGCCAGGCCCGCCCAAAACAATGGGAATGAGGCAATCTTGCAATACTGACTGGAGAAACAACTATGCACATCAAGGACTTTGCCAAATTAAAGGTCCAGGTAAATATGGGATGCGATGGGACCAGTGATGGCTGGTCTCACCTGAGTCTGATGCTGTGAGGAAGGAATTAGTTTGGCTTAGAGGACACATATAAGGGTCTGCCAACATCTATGCCTCTGCTTTTGATGGAAAAGTTTCTGAAGATGGTAAGCATAGAAATATGCCACCTCATTTGTTTTTCAAACGTTGCTCATCTTTGCAGGTATCCATGCAGAAGAGAGGCTAGGTCCAAAGTCCAAGTGCATTCCTAGCAAGTCTCCCTTCAACTCCGTAGGGTTCAGGCATACTCAGGAGTGTGGATTAGAGGTATATATGGTCCATGTTCACCTATGGAACAGTGTGGCTCTTTACACTGCTCACTTTGTTGAGCCCATGGTTTGTGCTACACCGTTAAAATGAGTTTGAGCATTGTTCATGGTTTGTCACAGCTCAAAACCATGTAAGGGATCATACTAACATTAAACAGTATGGATGCCTGGACTTGCATAGTTTACTGTTACAAAGACAGCTGAAGTTGTTGCCACCAGGAGGAGAGAAGGAAGAAACTTGTTTGCAGAGGAATTTGTTCTCTCTTTAATTCTAATGATTCCCGGCTATTTTTATGTACAGTAGTTAGTTTTCAGACTGATGAGAAGGAGTCTCATTTGTGCAGATGGGAAATGCTTATTATGCTAATAGTGTTCTGCATTGTTAGCGGAGATTATTAGACAGAGATGTTAGAAATGCCTCTAGTGGAATTAAGTAGGTGACAAGGTAAAACGAAGAGATAAATGACAACAGTGATTAGGAATTGGATTGTGCCGAATTCAACAGTGCAAAAGAAGAGGGGAGAGGAACTATTCTTACAACAAATTGTTTAATCAGTTATGTATCTATGGAAAAGATACATAAAAGATAGTTTACCTAGATGATACCAAACGCTCCTCATGAGATTACATGTGATATTTAATCTGGAGAAAGCTGAGAGAAATGTCAAAATGGTCAGCAAGGAGGAAAACCAGAACACCTGAAAATAAAGAAACCACAGACAGGCTTGTGTTTTATAATTAATATATTCTGCCAAATAGCTGTATTATGTATGACCAACTATATATTTTAACATGCAATTTAGTGAAATGTGCTATTCATCTTCTCTGAACTTGTAATAAATCAAGAAAATCCAATATTAAAGGTAGGCATACAGGCTGCATAGTCACAACATTCTCTCTGCATTGAAAACTGGTGCTCTTTGGCATGTTTTTTCTATACCTAGATCCATTATTCTAGCTGTAAGATGGGATTTGTGACTGAAGTCTGAAAAATAGGCACTGGGCTTTGTTTCTGAAGCAATGCCTGTCAGAAGTCTAACTATGCTGTAAACTTTTCCTAAATTTTCGATGGAAATCAATGCTCATTTATAAAGTGCTATTGCAGCATTGTGGTTTGATAAGACAGAACTAGTCATGGTAAATAAATGATTCAAGGAATATGTTTTTTTATCTTGTATGTAAATCAGCAGTGAATTAGTCCTGCCAATATATTGATTAATTGTTCAGTATGGATAAAAGCTTTCTTTCTTGTGTCAATTACCATCACATGGCATGTTCAAACATTGATCATTTTGACTGTTCACACTTGCAGTATGTGACAGATCACTAAAGTTTCTGGAGTCATCTTGACTCTTTCATCATATACCTGAAACTTCCATGAGAGGCAGAAGAGTGATGAACAGCAAATAGTTACAGTCATTAACTGGTAACAAATGTTCTTTGCATTCAAACTTTCCTGCTTTTGTACCTGGCAGGCAATATAATGATTACATTTTTCTCCCTGAGACTGAATATATGTTAAGCAGAGAATTCTGATGTGATGAATGCTGCTTCCTTTGGATTAATTCTGTATCAGTATCTGTGGCTTCCTAGTAGAAATAATCATGAATGCAAAGGCTTATTGACCAGATAACTTGCCCTGACTGGTCATAAAATGGGTTCCTGAAGTTTGTCTGAAATGTGAAGTAGCCGTTTGCTGATTTCCAGAAGCACCGAAGAACCTCATGCACCAGCTGGCTTTATTTCCTCCTGTTCTGATTGTGTTGATGGAGGGCCAGATTCTGTTGTTTATCTGGCCAAACTGTGGAATTATCTATCTCCCTAAATGCGTGAGTTAGGAGTTGGTGTGCCCTCTGTTGCTGCAGTACCTGAGTGCATCAGTCTTTAAAGCCTCTGAGAGGGGAAGTACAATTATCTCCTTTCATAGATGGGAAACTGGAGCAAAGAGAGACTCCATGGCTTGTCTGATGTCATGTAGGAAGTCTGCAGTTGAACAGGGAACAAAACAAAATTTCCAGGTTCTGGGCCTTCAACATCTAGGAATTAAATATCCTTTCATGTTGATAATGCAGGAGATACTTGAGCTGCAAAGAGCAACAAGAAAGGTCATCTCCCATGAGGAAGTGCCCAGGATACAAAAAATGTGCTCATCTCTTTTTGGTGGTTGATATGAGGGGAAGAGGAGAGGGAAAGGCTGTTTTATTTCTACTGAAAAGCAATTCAGAACAGATTGTGGATGTACGTGATTTTACACAATGGTACAGGTGTAAACTGATGTAAGCAAGGATGAATGACCTGTGTCCTATTATGAGAAATTCTTTATTCCTCTCCTTTCTGACACTGAAGATCAGGCAAGGAAAGTTCATTGGGTGACCCAGCAGGAAACGATGGGCTCTCTCTGACAAGAAGGCAGTAGGAGATATTTCTTTCAGAGTGGGAAGTTTTTGTTTTGAACACCATCAGTTTTTATGATACTGCTTAGCAAAGTTGGACTGTTTCTGCTAAAAGAAAAAAAGACATTTAACATGAAGGCCTACACAGAGTCTTTTGATATTTCTTTAGGTATGAGCAGCTATTTGGTGTGTCTCCCTGAAGAAAGGTGGAAACAAGGTGGTCTTACCTTTGCAAAATTGCACTGTGGAGAATATTTCTGTACCAGAAGTGTCTCTGTGAATCCAAGTTCCCTCTGATCAGGCACATTTTTTCAATACAATCAATTATTGTCTTATTTTACAAACAACTGAGACAGCCTGACGACAACTTTTTTTTTTTTTTTTTTTTTTTTTTTTTTTTAGATTGAAAAAAGACACAGACACAATGTCCTCTTTTGCTAGTCAGCTCATTCCCACACCATCACAAAAGCATTGTCGTCAGTCTAAACCTCCAACTGTGATGCTGACCTCTGTCCTTCCTGGACAGTAAAAACATCAGTCAATACTTGAGATCCCTTCAAACAACAGGCTTTGATGAGAGTACCCTAAAGCCTCCAAAACTGTGATCACCAAAAATAAAAAAAGGCATCCCTGGATGAATCCCTGGGCAATATGGGTCTCAAAAACTCAGCCTGTGTTCTTGTAAATAAGGTGACTAAAAGTTTAGTAAAATTCTGTCCCAGTCACTTCACTTTCTTCTTCGATATCTCCCTGGCTTCAGATTTACATAAGGCACGGAGAGCAATTATTTGGGGAAATTCTGACTTCGCGAAAATTTTGGGATTCTTATCAGGGAAAACTGATAAAACATTTTAGGAGATGGCAATCTGAATTGAAACTGTAACATTTGGTTACGGACTGTTTTTACTTTTGTTGATGTTCCATTGACCTGCCAAGTTGCCTCCTCAAAGTTTTGTTTCAGATATCTTAGAGTATCTGGGGATTCATGGCATAAAATAGAACGTGAGGAATACCAGATACTGGAGTAACTAATCCAGGTACAATGAATTCTTAAATGAAGTCAAAGTGAAATATGATGATTCAGTTCAACAAACTGAACTTAACTCAGTAAAGTCATACTGTTATACTGTATTTTGAATTTGTAAAATTATGTCATTTCCACTCCATTAAAGATAAATTTTTGTAATTTTGTATCCATCAAAGGAGGGCAAACATTCTGCAAAAGAAAAGTTCCTATTTCTATTTATCAATTGTAGACCTGGCTACAATTATGTGTACTTTTTGACTTTTCAGATTCATTTATTGAATTTAAAACTGAAACAGTCGGCCTGGAAAATGCTACTTAATATAATAATCCAGCACGCATAAAAACCACCTGAAAATATTCACCTGAATTATTGTATTTTTTAATTGATCTTGACATCAGCTGACAAAGAGTAAATGTATTGTTTACTTGACTAGCCAAGTGCTTACTTTCCCACTAGATAAATAACAGATGGCAATGGTTCTCTAGTAAGTGAAGAACTAGAGTGAAGGCTGAGTTGTCCTGAGAGGGGGACCACAGGATCCCTTAATGAAAGTACAAACCTGATTGCATGCTCTCCTCCCTATAATCAGTGTAAGAACTGGAAAGGTATTGACACTTTCGTGTATTCTATTCTGCTGGTGACTTCTTTCTTCATCGCCTCCAGAAAAGCTCAGAGTAACTACACTCCTAATCCAGCTGTCTCAGATAGGAGCATTCACATAGATGAACAATTCCAGATTGCCATCTGCATAAAATTGAATATAGAGCTGCATAAGAAACCCTGTTTCTGTCTGGTAAAACTCTTCAGACATATTTCTGTATTTTTGTCTCTCCTTTGGGATGATCAAGGAACTTATAAAGTCTTTTGGTGGAGAAGAGACGGGAAAGAAAATGAAGCATGAAGTAAGGGATATATGTTCAAATCCCAGCTCTGAACAAGCACATTGAGACTAAAAAAATAATTGATTTGAGAAATAGTGAAAGGTAATTTATGAGCCAGGATGAACATGTAACTTTCCTGCTTCATTCTATGCCAGTTCCCTAGGACTTCGAAGTCTGAATCAAAGTTTGGAAATTTGTCAAAATTTTCTGTGAGATGTTTTTCTGAGGGTTTACCTCTCCCCCATGACAATCAGAGCATTTGGTGGGTACCTTCCACCAGAGAAGCTGCTCCTGTCTAAGAACAAACTGGTGAACTCAAAAACTTTCAGATCTGGATTTAGGCTATGGAGTTCACAAGGGTTAGGAAACATATAAATCTGAGCATTTTCAACCTAAACTACAATATTTTTCTCTTTGTATTTTTATTTCATGCAAAATTCCAGCGTGCACGCCATATCATCAATCTTTTTCTTTATTAAAACACTTTAGAATCCACATGAAAATAGGGAACAGTGTATCTAGATTGCTTCTCCTGCATGCAAGAAAGGAAGAAGGCAGCATGACAGAGACTACAATGTCTTGTTTTAAAAATTTAGTAAATTTTCAAGTGTAAAACCAGGAAGTCTATAAGGTAGATTAGTACTTCTCTCTGCAGTAATATATAACTAATTAACTACTGCTTCCGTAAGTGTAAGAAAAAAGACATATTTTAATAATTTTTATATTACAAACTCTGAAGAAATTTACTGTAATGTTCTAGAATAACTCACTTCATAACTTTGGACATAGGAATTCCCTGAATTAATTCCTACTTCAACTAGAGTATAGCTTGTAGAAAATAATCTAATCTCAATTAACATCTTTAGCAATGCTTAAGTAACAGGACTGTGATTAAATTGTGCTAAGAAATAAAGGCAAATTCAGTAATAATAAGCTATGCTACATGTGCTGTCGCAAATGCACCAACTTCTATCCAACTCTTTAAATGCTACTGCAGACCAAATACCATTTAAAAAGTATATACGAAATATATTTGTTCTGTGTTTTCAATCCCCCACCTTTTTTTTTTTTTTTTTTTTTTTTTTTTTCAGAAATTAGAACAATTCCTTCCACCCAGGTATCAGTTTCTGTCCTCTAAATAAGTCATGCCCAGATCCAGGAGCCTTCCACAACAGGATCATTTTGTAGTGTATATGGTATGACTTCACTGAAAGCAATTACACATGCAGAACTCTTCACAAAATAAATTAAAAAAAAAAAATTAAAAATTAAAGGCTGTGCATAAATCCTAAGATTTTGATTGCTCTCAGCAAATTAACTTCCCAATGTTAAGAAATATTTATTACTGTTTTCAGTTTGTATATTTAAAGACAGTCTGGTATGCCTATTTAAAGTAATAAGGTAGACATCAGAAAGTTAATGGTTTAATAACAGGTTGCCTAAGAATGCCAAGGCCCTTACAGTGATCTGAATGTAATTGACAGCTATTATTCTTCACTTAGGAGCAATGGCCCACCCTAGGAGCAATGAACAGACAAATCATATAGTATCATATTCCTTTTTGACTGAACAACTTCAGGGGCCCATGGCTAACTGCATGGCCTCTTGTTCAGCTGCAAAAGTGTCGTTTTATTTGTTTGAGGAAGTGCACAATTGAATCCAGAGGTGAAAGAGAGGCCATTTCTCTTTTCTTCTTTTTTTTTTTTTTTTTTTTTTTTTTTTTTTCCTTTTCCTTCTCAGCCTCAGAAAGGTCAGGAGCCTCCTTCATCTGTCATGCTCAATCAGCTGATGAAAACTCTGCTGATGCACGAGGTTGTGGCTCCTCTATTTTAAGCATAAATCTTAATGGAAGAATCATTCTGTAATGTGTTACTTCCTGAAATGTGGAGCTGCTCTTTTAGGAGTGTGCTGGAGGTTTCTGGTAGCATGGGTGTACAGTGTTTCTGGAGCTCTCCCAGGGCACCACGCTTTTGTTGGGTGATATATGTGACAGCTTCCCAATTGCATACGATAAGGCATGTGGTCTCAGACTCCAGCAAAAGGCTGTAACAAAGGGACTAGACGTCCCAACTGGAATGTGAATCAAGTCATCATGACTACAGTTAACAGGATGCTGCTGACTGAGGGTCAAAGATGGGAGTACATTTCAATTGCCAAAATGCAATTGCTCATTCCCCTCCAACCCATCATCTTTCTGATTCAAAGTATTTGTGGAATAGTGGAAAAATGCTATGTATCTAGTAAAGGTTGGCAAGAGATGTGCAAGTGTTGAACTAGAGAGGAAGATAGAATTATGCAATGTTGGCACAAGTAATCCTTTGTCCTGGCTGGTAGGTCTGGTTGAGCATGCAGAAGGACAGATACTGTCCCTCTCTTTTCAGTGACACAACTCTTTTAAAACCCCTTTGAAATCTTTGTGGTAAAAGATGTCTTTTCACTAAAAATTATTTATCTATCTACCTGCCTGTTCTGGTTTTGGCTGGGACAGAGTTATTTTTTTTTACAGTAGCTAGTATAGGGCTATGTTTTGGGTTTGTGCTGAAAACAGTGTTGATAACACAGGGATGTTTTAGTTACTTCTGAGCAGCGCTGACACAGCGCCAAGGCCTTTGCTGCTCCTTACCCCACCAGTGAGTGGGCTAGGGGTACACAAGAAGTCAGGAGGGGACACAGCTGGGACAGCTGATCCCAACTGATCCAAGGGATATCCCACACCACAGGATGTCATGCTCAGCGTATAAAGCTGGGGGAACAAGAGGGAAGGGTGGGGAGGCACTTGGGGTGATGATATTTGTCTTCCCAAGTCACAGCCCAGCTGTCCTGGAGATGGCCAAGCACCTGCCTGCCCATGGGATGTGGTGAATGAATTCCTTGTTTTGTTTTGCTTGTACACGCAGCTTTTGCTTTACTTATTCAACTGTCTTTATCTCAACCCAATAGTTTTATCATTTTTTTCTTTTCTGATTCTCTTCCCCATCTCCCATGTGGTGAGTGAGCGAGCAGCTGTGTGGGGCTTAGCTGCTGGCTGGGGTTAAACTGTGACACTACCATGTTCTATTTATTAGTCTTCAGATATGACATATTTTTTATACACATACATTCCAGGAAGGTCCAAGAATTTCTTTCAGGAAGAAGGCTTAAAAAAAAAAAACTAGCACTGTAAGGTGCAGTGCCTTCTCTGTTGTCATAGAAAACACTTGGAAAGCAAAAGGGGAATGAGTTGCAACTTAGAAATATACTGTCCAAGATGGTCATGGATACTGCTTTTTGCCACAGAATGAAGGAAAAGGAAACAATACCCAGCCTCACACAAAATGAAAATAGTCTAAAGCATTTCTGAGACTAGTCTCCCAGAAACACATGATGGAAAAAAGAAAATAATACCTAAGGACTTTGTGTTGGCTCAGAAATGAAGACACATTGATGTGGCCTGTGTCAGGTATTCTGACAGGAAGATGTTTGCTACTTAAAAAAAAAAAAAAACGCAATAGAACTAGCTGGATTTCAAGAAAGTTTTGTTCCATAGGCTGATGTGCAATTAAATAGTTCACCATTGTATTCATGTATGTACTGAATTTATGAAGTCCAGAACTAACAAAGACAGGGCTGCAACAACTGCCTTCACAACAGCCTCCCTCTACACCAGTTTTATCTCATGAAATTGAAAGGTATTTCTCAGTATATCACAACGTACAGAAAACAAGTGAATGCAGAGACAAGAGATGCATGGAACATTCGTCAGCTCTCTGACATACACAGAATTCAAGGTCCTTGTGCTTGCCAGAATATTATATGAATACTGCCAATAGTTTCATGACATCTTGAACTTGGAAATACTACCTCGGGCATAGAATACAGGGTGTACCTTCAGAGAAGCTGAAGAATATTTAAATATACAACCACCTCAGACATGCATAAGCATGTATGGAGGCTACATCACCCTCTAACACAGCTTTTCCAAACATATAGGCTGCAACCTCATGAAGGGTCATGAGGGCAATTCTGTTTCTGGTGCTAAGCCAGAATCTCAGTTCACAACCACATGTAAAGTTGCAACGGGAAAGGATTTGGGAACTGGTATTCTAGTGGCAAAATGCAACTCTGCAAGTTACAGCAATGTCTCAAGATTGAGTGCACGTGTGCTCATGTGTGTGTGATTCATGTCACTCGTTCTCCACCTACTGGTGGCAATTTTAAGGCCTATAAACCCTAATGCCCCTGCTATGAGTGATGTGGAGGTTACCACTAGTTAACCCCATAAAAATGTGCAATCAGCTAATTAGAAAATTCTAATTAAGCCTGTGCTCATGGTGCAGACGTCCATATATGAAAGGCACTCAACTTTGTATGACTGGCCTGCTTGCCACTGGAGAGCAGCAATGGGGTTGGGTAAACTTTCCTTTCCCAATCACTGGAGCATGATGGCCCGGATGAGTTTGTTGATGACTGGCTTGCTGAGGGATGATTTTTCTGCTGCAGCCACCCATGGTTCCTTAGTTCCAGCTGCCTATTCATCCATGTTCCCTGTTCTTACTAATCACCATTTCAGAAACAAAATGAACAGGGGTGAACACAACTATCATTACGAAAAACGATGACAATTAAATATAATTAATAAACACTCCTATTACAGGGCATATGCATGCTGTGTGTCTAAACTGGACTGAGTCTGAAAATTAGTACACTTCATTACCCAAATGAATTAGAATTACACAGCACAACTATTAATACAGCTTAAAGAAATCCTCCATTTTTTTCTCATGTATATCTGTTTCCAGAAAACTATGCTTTTTAGTCAAAGAATATTAGAATGAACATTGCTAATCATATCAGTCCAGATGGTTGGCTCTCTTCTTGCCAAGTGGAAGTATTGTAACCTATTTAATGTGCAATTTACATAAGCTCTATGTTAATAAAGATCCATGAGCTTGTGGACTTTTTCTCTACTCTTTTCTATATCACGGGTTCAGTCCACAAAGGCAGAGCATAGTGCTTGTGACTGCCATTGATGCTGGCCACTGAAGCCAGGACTGCTCAGTACCTTGCCCCCAGATCTTTGTCCCTCTCTTCTCACAGCAGTATGGGATCCTGTAATTGATCATTATCCCCTTTTGAAGTTAAAAGTACAGCTAGGAACATACATGCCAAGCCCACATAAATCTGTGGTAAAGGCTGGAGTGAAACCTAGCTCAAAATAAAATTATCCTGTTACTGTGTGCATTCAGCCTGCATTCTCAGACCAGCTGGAATGTGTTAGAGTTGTTTTGTGTTTATGGACTCTCCATCTAAACCTTACACAATTTAATTTTCTCTGGAAATTCACTAACTTTGAGGCTACTGTGCACCCTGTCCTTCAGTCCAACTAGGATTTTCTGTGTGGCAGGTCACACTATTCTGGCAATCACAACATGTTTTTCTGATGGGTGGAATGATGTGCTTATAAATTCTTGTTGATAGCTCTATAAGTCATATGAAAAAAAGTTTCTTTTGCTGAGAGCACATCTCCAGCAGGTTTGGCAGGTCATACACCTTTCTGTTATCCAACTGTTACGTGGAAAGAAATCATACACCCACAGATCTTCTAACATTAAATCATGCACTTGGCTGTACATCCCCCACTTTTCCTGAATCTTCTAGAGATACCTATGAAAGGCAGAGACTACTTTTTTCTAGTCACTGTAGAAACTCACTGTAAGAGTACTTGTGACCTGAAGAGCTTGTTATATGTACAAATGGGACAGACACCAGTTGCACATGGGAAACAGGCAAAATTGCTTCCAAGGCCATACAGGAGTTTAAACATAGAATCGCATGGCTCATTGTACAAGGCTGTGCTACCTAGATCGACAATAAAATCTGACCCAAATCTGGAAAGAAGACTACCTGTGTCTGAATATTTTCTAATTTGGTAAGTTGTTGGCCCATGGGGGCTTGTTCCATTAAAAGCACTAGAACCTATTAATATTCAATTCATGTTTAATACTTTGATATTTAGTTTAACTGTTAACATTTGAAAATAAGAAATGAATCAAAAAAGAGAAATAAAAACTCAGAAAGACATAGTGGTCAGGCAGACTGCTCTAGTACAAAGGATAAATGATACATTGGAAATATGCTCTGAGAAACTAATTACTATTAAATTGAATTTTGCTATTAAAAATATGACATCAGAGAAGACTTTATAATAGAAAGGATAGCTTGTTGACTGGGAGCGCTATGTGATCTTTGAAAGTGGTGTTTTTTAAGAACAGATTGCACAGGCATCCAGTCATCATTTTAATGCTTTTCAGCTGATGGCGATCTCAGCTGAAATTTTTGGAGTAAATTGTGTGTATGTGTTTATGTATATGTATGCAGACAATGGGGGTTATAAGAGAACAAATTCTTATAAACCAAGAACATACTAGATTATCCATTACCATTATGAGACTATTTATGGGAATATTTACTGGTTGTATGATAGAAAACATTAAAAACCCACAACCATTACTTTATAAAGGACCTTACGAATTTCTCCTGTGCACAGCTTATTACACCAAGCTCAAGGTGACTCTTGCCTGTCTCTGCAAGCCTGGGGACAGCCAGTAGAATCTCCCCCCAGGGCTCCTTTAGGGGCCCAAGACCCTCACTGCTCTGTGTCTTGTTCCAGGCCTGGAGTGAGCATGTGTGCTGCTTGCACTTAGCAATGCAGGAGAGCAAGAGTCAGTAGGTTTTACTGAGAGCTGCAAAGTTCTGGTTGGGACTTTTCTGCCTCTGCAAGCCCCTGTCAGCACTGATGTAGCTATGTAGCTAGAGTAGCTTTTTTTTTTTTTTTTTTTTTTTTTCTGGAGGGAGGGGTGTGGCAGGGAGGAGAATGGATAGGATGACTCTGCCATGTCCCTCTCTGCCTGGTTTTCTATGACTCCTTGAAAGCAAACAACTCAAACCCCAAGTGAGGCTATTTTCAAACATCACCAATCTCCAAGACTTCAAGACTGAAAATTCAGGGGAATGTTTTGTTGACAGGAAAATGTCACTTGCATTTCTAACAGACATCTTGTTTGGTTGTTGTTCTGTTTTTTGCCTGTTTCAACTGAAATGTTTAAAAATTCTTTCCATGTGTGAGGGGAAGATGGAATTATTCAGAAGTGATGTCTTCTAACCTTTAGAAAACATCCTCACAGTCTTCTATTGGCTGCTTCTAATGCCTCCTGCTGCTTTAACCTCTGTTTTCCTACAGAATTGTGTGTTTATGGCATTTTAATCAAGTCTCCTTATTAAAGGTGTGAGCACCATTTTATGTGAGGTGAAGGCTTGAGCACAATCTACATCAACACCTGACAGAGCCTGGTGATTATACATAACCTACATAACAGCTTTTCTGTTACACTTTTGACTAAGTTCTCACTCATTTCCTAAACCTTGAAAAAACAGGCAATCTGCCTTCCCATTAGAATCTCATGCCCACTGCCCACCATTACAGTCAGCTATCAATGAATGAGGTGACTGTAAACTAAGCTACATTTACTGGTACCTGCTAGTACCAGTTAAGTCTTCTTTATCTCTTAATATAAAAAAAGCCCTGGTGAGTACCTGTGCTTACAAGATTTACAGTAGGGATTACAACCTGGAAGATAAATTTTCCTTCCCATTTCACATATGCAACCTATTGCCAGGTCAGGATGCATTCTGTCACTTAACACAAGGGAAGACTCTGGCATGAAAACCAGGATGTGTTTTAATCTATTAATCAAAAGGGGTGTAAACCTATCTTTAGATCTTGTCCAGACAAGGAAGAAAAATCATGTCCAAACAGAAATAACTAAAACAAGTTCTTACCTGCTTTATTTCTGTGGGTCTTTCCTCCCCCCTTTTCCTTTTTGTTCTTTCTTTCTTTTTTTTTCTAAATGCTCGAGACTTAGTTGGTTTTACTGTTGAAGGGTGAACAGGGGCCCCACAAATGACTTATTTCAGGTCTCTAAGATTATGAGTAGTTCTTTTAATGCTAAAATGACCACAGGAGTCTCCAAGCAAGTTTTCATTTGTACTGGATATTATGCCAACATCTAGAAAGACTTTTCTTCTACAAAAAATTTAGAAAGGTTTAAGAGCCTAAAAGTGTTAAAACTTTACCAAAACAAAACTTCAGTGCTGGTCATGGCCACTGAACTCTAACAAATATCTTATGTGAATATTAAATTATCACTTCAATATCTACTGATTCCTATTTTGGACATTCAGATTACTTTTATTACCCATTTCTGGGTTTGATCCTGATCTTACAATTGGTTCTGCTTAAGTGAGACTAATCACCTTGCTACAGAAATGGTAGGAACTAGTTCTTTCATATATTCTGTGTACCAGTGATCTCATGGGGTAGTCTTACTCATTCTTAAAAATTATTTCTCTAAACAAGAATCTCATTGCAACTATGTCTCATTAATCTAACCCATTGTCCTATTGAAAAATCATGTAAATAGAAACATATTTCTGTTCCATTTGTTCCACCTGTTCTATTAGGTTCTTCCCCAGTAGTTAAGAACACTGGAATACGAGGATTTATCAACTGTCTCTCAAATTCAAAAAAGCTAATTTTTAACCTGCTCCTTTATAGCTGGCCTCAGGCATTATGACCCATATGACCCTCAAATAATAATTAGATCAATTAGTTCCTGCCCCTCTGGGATAATTGCTAGCATAATTTGATCTGACTTTCCCAAAAGTTTCTCTAAAAAGTTAGAAAGACAGAAGGAAAGAAAAATATCAAACCCCACTAAACAACTGAGGGAAAAGGCTGTAGACACAAACAGGCAAAAGTAAATGGGAAAAGGAAAAGCAAGACAAGACAATTTTCCACATTCCATTCCTGTGATGCTGCCTCACTCACAAGCACCACATATATAACATTCCTTCTTGCAGGCAACAGGCCTCCCTAGACCAGGTGCCATCAAAAAATATGGGAGGGGAAAAAAAGGGAAACTCATATCTTAAAAGCAACCCTGTTTTTCATCAAAACATATTGCTTTAAGGCAGCCATCTGACTGGAAAGGGGAAAAAAAATTAAAAGAGTCTTGTTCTCTAAATTTCTATGTAATGCTCAGCCAACGAATAACTGAACAGTAATGAGCAGGAACTAGAATTTACCAAGTTAAAGGGAGAAACACTGATGTGGAATAATTTGCTAGAGGGGATTAGGTGCAGGTCAACATAGCCCTCTGTGGTCAGCAGGAACAAAACCAAAATCAAGCAGAATTTCATTACAAATCCAGTGCCAAGAGTAGGAATGCTGTATTTAACGATTTCTAAACTTAGCTTTGTTCAGAATTAGCACAAAACCTGACAATTTCAAATTTTTTTTGAAAGAAATAGTATGAGCTGTTTTATTTCTTTCAAAACCTTCTATTTAAACATTAAAAAAATTATTTATTTTAGCTTTTTTTATACTGTACAACATATAAAAAAAAATTAAAGTACACAAAAAAGAAACCTTCATATTTGATTCAAACAAATAGCAATGGGACAGTTTAAATAGTCAAAAGTGTCCCCCACCTCCTATTTTTTCTTTTTTGTGAAAATGAAATATTGGTGAATTTCAATAAATACTTGGGTAAACCCACATGGACACAGATTATTTTCTCCTAATAATAATAAAGCCAGCTCTGCTTCAGAACTTAATTGTCCACTGTTGCTTCACTGCAAATGTATTGCTTAAGTGCACTAGATCTAGCAGGAAATACAATGACAGTAGTTAATATGAAATTATTATTTTGGACCACAAAAGAGGGAAAAGGAGTTGATAAAAGAATCCTGAAAGCATTTCATGTCGTTCATCCAATTGTGTAACACCCTAATTCCTTCTATTTTTCTTCTCAGTATTAGGACACCCTGGTGTCTCCCATCTCTGCCCCTATTTTCCTAAGAAAATACCTCAGGACAAAATTGAGATTTTACCACAGTATCATAGGTGAAAAGTTATGTACTTCAGAAATGGAAGAAAAAGCTAAACAGGATTCAGCAAATTATTCAACTTCTGCTTAACTGTCATTCCTTGGAAGAGATAATCATGCCCTGTGTGTGAGTGCCAGTTTGCATGGCTCAGCTGCCCTGAAAAAAGGCTCTGAGGCAGAAAACTTCCACTCTCCTCTCTTGCCCAGGTGAGCAGGGAGTGATCAGCAGGAAAGAGGTTTGGAATAACTGTGTTGTCTTTTGAGCTTACTCAGCAGCTAAACACCACACAGCCGCTCACCCACCCTCCCCCCACTTGGGAATGGGGAGGGAATCAGAGGGGCAAAGGGAGACTCACGGGTTGAGATAAAAACAGTTTAATAACAAAATAACACACTGACAGCAGTATCAACAGGTGATGTACAATACAGCTGCTCACCACCCACAAACCAACCAACACCCACCTGCTCCCAGCCGGCAATCCCAAACACCAAGGCCCCACAGCCACACTCCCAGAAGGGGCAGCCCCTCCCAGCCCACTCCTGCCTTTATATAGTGAGCACAATGTCACATGACACGGACTATCGGCCAATCGGGGCCCAGCCCTCCAGCTGTGCTCCCCCCGCCCCCGCACACAGGTGAGGGCACTGGGACCTGGGGAGCCCCTGGGGTCTCAGGGTGCTGCAGCTCCTCCCACTGCCAGACCAATGGGAACTCTAGGCCAGCCCCAACCAGGACAAACTGAAAGGTCTCTAACTTCACTGAGTCAATGCCAGATTGTCTCCTATGCAACCTCAAGGCTGAAGAAGATCATCCATAAGCAGATGCAACATGGGTCTGGTCTTAGGTCAGATTGACTGGGACAGAAAAAGAACTGAGCAGCCTTGGAGTGATGAAAGTAACACAGGAGTCATTGTCATTGCAACCCTTGCCCAATCCAGTCTGCTGACATTGCCCCTTCCTTGGCAGTGTTCAAGGCCAGGTTGGACGGGGCTTTGAACAACCTGGTTTAGTGGAAGGTGTCCCTGTCCATGGCATTGGGGTTGGAACAGCTGATCTTTAAGGTCCCTTCCAACCCACACCATTCTATGATTCTATGATTCTATGATTCTGTGATTCCATGATTCTATGACTTGAGTCCTATGACATGATTTTTAGTTTGATGGAAGTCCTGTGTTGTTCATTAGCTTTCAGAGAATCATGCCAGGAGCAGAAGTCCTTTTGCATATGTGGCAGAAACATAGTGGAATGGGGAGCCACAGTGTCAGAGGGAGGAGATTTATTTTAATCTGAAACTTACTTGTCTCACACTGGCTCATCTCTATGTATTGGTAAGCTGACTACTGAACCCTGATGAATTGAGATATGTTATTGTTTTGAATAGACAGACATCAGGACACAGAGGTAAAGACTGGGTGTTTAATAGCAATAATATATAGCTGTGTTTTGTAGGTTAACAAAATGTTGAGTCTGTTCTGAGACACAAATATCAATACAGGCACTGACCAATTATTCAGTTTTCCACATCTGCATGAATTTGGAGCAATCACAATGAAGGCAGAGAAACTCTAGTGCTATAAAGTATTGGATTTCTGTACTGCTGAAAAAAAGGATGATAAGCAATACACAAATCCTCACATAATGCACTACTCACATATGGTTAATGTAGTGTGAATTCAAATGAAATATAGAAATCTAAAACAGGGAGAGCAGATCATGTCTGACATCAGACACTGCAGGCATATTTATATTTTCTTCAGTATTTCCTCAGAGATCAGGAAGCACAGCTGGCATACATTCAAATTAAGTAATTTCCTTATCCTTGAAGTCAGTGTAACATGCACGTGGTCACTTCAACTAGATGAAGTGATATACGTAGGAACTACACGCTTCATTAAACAGAGTAAGATATAAGACCTCATGCACCTCTGAGAATTTGCACCTTTCTCACTACTAGGTACAAAATATAAATGGTAGAACCTGTAATTGGTGACTTATGATGTCAGAGTACAAATACTCATCAGCCAAGAATCATGGAGAGTATCAGGTCTTATAAGGAATGTGCTCTAAACAAACGGATCATGGAAAACTTCACACAGACTCTTGTGATACACCACTCTGAACTTTGGGTTAGCATTCAAATCTTTAGAGAAACCTAAATGAACAGGTTAAATCTGTTCAGAGTAGGGGTGCCAATGGTATAGATAGAAGGGACAACATAAAGACAAGCATGAGTTTAGAAACATTTTCATTAGATAAAAGTCCAGTCAAGTTTACATAACTCTGCTTCATAAAATTTCTTACATTTTATTTATTTTGATTATGTTTCTTTTGTATCTGGGTCTGGGGGAAATGCCATGTGTTGTAGTTGAATCCTAACAAGAATGCACACTAAATTGTTTTACAAAGCCAAACCCATCTGTGAAGATGCAAAAGATGTTAAAAATGTAGAAATCGAAGTCATAAGGTATGTGGTGGCACTGCTAAGCTGAGTGAGTGTGGGTACATGTCACATACCTGTATGGGTGTGAGGAAGACTATGTGTGGAAGGGCACGGGAAGGATTTGACTTTTGTAAGGGGATATCAGTTAACATCCCATCTAGGAAAGATTTTTTTAGCTTCAAACCTGAAAATGTTGCCTTGCAATAAAGTGCAATATCATCTCTGCAAATTTGATTATTTTGAAGCATTAACAGAAGTAGAACTCTTAGGTTTCATTGACAAGAGAACTCATCACTTACTGTTAAGGGAAGTAATGTGTAAAATCTCAGGAAGATGCTGATTTCTCAAAGCTATACCTATCTACAAAATACCAATGCATTGAGTGGTGGCACAGCACTTCAAGAGGGATGATTTCCAGTGCAAATCTGATGGCAAAAGTATAAACTTTGTTGCTTGTTTCCAAGTGCATTTCATAACTTTTATGCTAAAAAAAGATGCTTTTGATCAGTTCTGAAGACAAAAAGCCTGACTGCAGTCAAGTAAATCTATGCATGTATGTGTAAGGGTCCAGAGGAGGATTCTGCCTAGTGAACACCCTTTCACTAGATAGTATTTTCACTGAAGGCTGTGAAGCTGGGAATATGATTGTATTTCTCATCTGCACTTTCCTGTGTTGAAGCAGTGTGGAGTTTTACATGCGTGGGGAAGTGGAGAAATTCTGAGAGAGAATGTGTCAGATCTATAGCTACACACACTGTTAACACATGCTTGGGCTCCCACTCTCTTCATTCTCTCCTCTACCTCACCTGTCTGCTGAGTGAACATCTTGGAGGTGGTGAGACAACATGACAATGAAGGACTGTTTTCCCAGTTCTGGAAGAACACAGGAAAAGTGTAAATGGGACAGCTGATACAAGGGATGTTAGGATTTTAGGATAGGACATAGCTTCTGCATTTAGTTTCCAGTGTTCAGCAACACGTTATGCAGGTGCAGTATACTGCCAACTCCTTTCCCAAGAACACAGAAGGTTTAACACATTTTGTAATATAGATAGCCCACTGAAGATCTTCCCTGGATGAACATGACTTTTGTTGCCTGCACAAAGAAGTACATTCCTGGATTTTGCACATAACAGATTATTTCATAGAATCACAGAATTGTTTGGGTTGGAAGGGACCTTAAAAATCATCTAGTTCCAACCCCCCTGCCATGGGCAGGAACACCTTCCACTAGACCAGGTTGCTCACAGCCCCGTCCAACCTGGCCTTGAACACTTCTAGGGAGGGGGCAGCCACAACCTCTCTGGGCAACCTATTCCAGTGTCTCACCACCCTCACAGTAAAGAATTTCCTTCTTCCATCTAATCCCTCCTTCAGTTTAAAGCAGTTACACCTTGCCCTATCACTACACTCCCTGATAAAGAGGCCTTCTCCATCTTTCCTGTAGGCCCCCTTTAAGTACTGGGAGGCCACTCTAAGGTCTCCATGGAGCCTTCTCTTCTCCAGGCTGAACAACCCCAACTCTCCCAGGCTGTCCTCACGGGGAAGGGGCTTCAGCCCCCTGATCATCATCATGGCCTCCTCTGGACCCACTTGAGCAGGTCCATGTCCTTCTTGTACTGGGTGTCCCAGAACTGGACGCAGTACTCCAAGTGGGGTTTCACAAAAGCAGAATAGAGGGGGAGAATCATGTCCCCTGTCTTGCTAGCCACACTTCTTTTCATGCATCCCAGGGCACAGTTGACTTTCTGGGCTACAAGCACACATTGCTGCCTCATATTCAGTTTTCCATTCACTAATACCCCCAAGTTCTTCTCCTCAGGGCTGCTCTCAATCTACTCATTGTCCAACCTATATTTGTGTTTGGGATTGCCTTGACACGTGTGGGACCTTACACTTGGCCTTGTTGAACTTCATGAGGTTTACATGGGCCCACCTCTCAAGCCTTACCATTGATTCAGTTTGATACGGTGTTGTCTCTCTAAATGCTGAGTCTTCTGACTTCAGTGGTAATGGCAGGTGCTCAGCACCTTTTAAAACATCAGTAGAAGTACTTTAGGTTATTAGGTCCCTAAAATTATAATACTGGATCAGGCATTGAGTCATTGAACTCAAACTCCTGTCTTTGAAGGCAATTGCTTTTAAACACAATCCAAGACAATTACAGACAGAATATGATATGTGCTGTATTAAAGCCTTCTAATCAATGTTAGCAATTAGATAAGCTTCTGAAGAAGTTGTTTGTTGTGATTTCAATAGCTGCATTAGCTGTCTGACTCTATATTCTTGCCATCCATGTAAACATACATTTTCCCTTTGAGTCTTACCACTCACAAACATCAACTATTTACAAACAGTAAGAAGTAGGTCACTCCCACTTCAGATCCTGAAGCTGTAATGAAGTGTAAACATAAATGCGTTCCTGTTGAGCTGATCATGAGTCAACTTTTATTCTCACACCTATCTGTGGGACTGAAGCCTAAACAGGGAATGTATGCAAAACTACAGACAGAAATAGTTGGAGAGGAATGTAATACAAGACTGCTATTAATCTAGCCTTCTTTTTTATTGCCCTCTCCACTTTGTGCTCTTTCTTTACGCCATTGTTCCTTTTATATTTATTTCCCCTTCACTAGTCTTGCTTAGCAGATTTCATTCCTGTTCCGTAGCTAATTCTTGTTCAGTATCTAATTATTCCTATTTTCAGTAATACAATATTCCCAAATAATCACCTTTAAAATGAGAATTTTATTATGCCTGGCCTCTCCTTGATAATTATTTTCTTTGGACATTTGAAAATTAAAAAAAAAGCTATAGTTATTTTTAAGTAGGAAGACAACGGAAAAATAAAAATTTGTTTCCCATTCTAAAAATAATGTTGCTGTAACAGGCTTTTATGGCAGTAAAACATAAGTGATTAGACCTCAGAGCTAGTATCTAAAGTGTCAAGAGCCCTAAGTCTCATAAGAGACACATTTGATCATTTAGAATTTTGATATTAATCTGATCAAAGATATTGATCTACAACAGAGTTAGTCCCTTTGTGCTTCCTGTGTAATCAAAACAGTGAAAGATACTTCACAATACTAGTTTTCGAGTTTATTTTGAATAACCTCTTTAGGACAAGAAGATTTATAACTTAAAAAACTTGCAGTATGTACCACTACTTTAATCAGATAAATCTGATTTTTGTCCCTGATTCTCCACAGTTCATTGCCTGCCACATCGATGCAAAGGGAAAGATACGTTTCGTGATTAAGCAATAATGCAAAGATGACTCTGGAGCTGCAGAGGAAATCTCAGGGAATATATACCCTACGAGTCTGCACTAGTAGGGGAGACATACAGTCTTTTTTGTCTCTCTCTGGTAAATTTTCACATGTGCACAACTTCATAAGATCCTGAAGGATTAGGCCCAGAAACCTTTTGCACCTTCATTCATGGACATACATACTTATGCATCTCCCATGAATGTCAATAGGAGTAACCATTTGCACCAAAGAGATAATATACACCATTGTTCATCTCATTTCTCCTTGATTTTCTCATTTTGTATACATTTCCTTGAAGCTTAGATGGCTCATAGTTTCCCTTCACTGTTGGTCTAGTAGAAAGTCATTTCAAGCACTGCAGGTCTGCCTGCAGTAATGACTGTGCTAAATGTCATTGTGTGGTTTGGATCTTCACAAATCAGAGCTGTTTCGTTACCTTTTTTCCTGTTCAAAGGTTATAGGTCTAATAATTAGAGTGGCCCCTTGATGGGCATACTGAGATCCAGTTTGCATTCCTTAATGGCAGAGATAAAAATAAAATTATATTTCTTCATAGCAATCTTTTTTTGATACGGTGTTAACTCCGCATTGTGTAAAGTTAAAGTGTGGTTATTATATCGTTGGATACCAGCAGAATTTCACTGATGAGAAAAATGTGGAAGATTTGGCCTCTTGAGATGTTCTAAGACTGTTTAAAGAAGAAAATTTAGCTACTTAAGCCACCTGGACAAAAGACCTTGTTATTTTCTGTTTCAGTCAGGAATAGGATTATTATCTAAGGCTACTAGACCAGTAGGACAACCTTCCCTTAACCAGTGGCCCAGGTCAGACCAGCATCTGAACATCAAGCTGTACCTTATGACTTCAGTGGGATATTTGCATGTGCTTGAACGCATATACTTATTTGCCATTCTGGAGTAGTTACATTTTGCTGAATTAGGACCCAATTCTAGTGATGCAGTGCAGTGAAAACAATTGCTGTAGGAATAAATAAAATGAATACCAGCCTTAATACTATAAAAATGCACACATATGTATCTACAAGCAAAAAGGGAAAATGATGGTGAGAAAAAAAAAGAGAAAATCTGTGTGGAGCCAAAAGCAGTGGCATTAAGTCATCTATTTTAAGTCCTTAAACCACCGAAGGACACCTCATTCTCAATTTTAAAAGGCTGAATTAATGTGTAGTTGGAGCTGCAGGGATCTCTGTGAGGGGAGGTTGGGGATGCTCAGTGCCAGCCACAGCTGGTTCCAGCCGGTTCCACATGGTTACAACTGGCACCAATGACCCCACCACAGGACACAGCCTATCACATCAGCCAAGATGGTGGCACCTCTGGGAAAACAGAGAATCATAGAATCGTTTAGGTTGGAAAAAGATCTTTAAAATCACTGAGTCCAACTGTAAACCTAACACTGCCAAGTCCACCACTAAACCGTGTCCCTAAGCACCACATCTATACATCTTTAAATACCTCCAGAGTGACTTAACCACTTCCCTGGGCAGCCTGTTCCAATACTTGATAACCATTTCAGTGAAGAAATTTTTCCTAATATCCTATATAACCCTCCATTTTTCTCCAGACTAAACAACCCCAGTTCCCTCAGCTGCTCCTCATAAGACCCTTCATCAGCTTCGTTGCTTTTTGGACATGCCGCAGCACCTCAATGACTTTCTTGCAGTGAGGGGCCCAAAACTGAACATGGTATTTGAGATGCGGCCTCACCAGTGCTGAGTACAGGGGGATGATTACTTTCCTAGTCCTGCTGGCCACACTATTTCAGATACAAGCCAGGAGGCTATTGGCCTTCTTAGCCACCTAGGCATACTCATATTCAGCTGGCTGTTGACCAACCCCCACGTCCTTTTCCACCAGGCAACTTTCCAGCCACTCTTCCCCAGACCTGTAGCATTACATGGGGTTGTTTTGACCCAGGTGCAGGACCTATCACTCAGCCTTGTTGAGCCTTATACAGTTGGCCTTGGCCTATTGATCCAGCCTGTCCAGATCCCTCTGTAGAGCCTTCCTACCCTCAAACAGATCAACATTCCCACCCAACTTGGTGTCATCTGCAAACTTTCTGAGTGTGCACTCGATCCCCTCATCCAGATTGTTGATAAAGATATTAAACAGAACTGGCCCCCTATGCTAAGCCCTGGTGAACACGATTTGTGACTGTCCACCAAATGGATTTAACCACAACTTTTTGGGCCCAGCCATCCAGCCAGTTTTTTACCCAGTGAAGAGTATGCCTGTCCAAGCCATGAGCATCCAGTTTCTCCAGGACAATGCTGTGGTGTCAAAAGCTTTACTAAGGTCCAGGTAAACAGCATCCACAGCCTGTCCCTCCTCCACTAAGTGGGTCACCTTGTCATAGAAGAAGATCAGGTTAGTCAAGCAGAACCTGTCTTTCATAAACCCATGCTGAGTAGGTCTGATCACCTGATTGTCCTTTACATGCCATGTGGTGGCACTCAGGATGAACTGTTCCATAACCTTCTCTGGCACTGAGGTCAGGCTGACAGGCCTGCAGTTCCCCAGATCCTCTTTCCAGCCCTTCTTGTAGATAGGCATCACATGTGCTAACTTCCAGCCAGCTGGGACCTCCCCAGTTAGCCAGGACTGCTGATAAGTGATTGAAAGTGCCTTGGTGAGCACTTCCACCAGCTCCCTCAGTACCCTTGGGTCGATCCCATCCAGTCCCATAGACTTGTGAATGTCTAAGTGATGGTCACCAACCATTTCTTCTTGGATTATGGGGGCTTCATTCTGCTCCCCTTCCATGTCTTCCAGCTCAGGGGGCTGGGTAACCAAAGAACAACTGATTTTACTAATAAAGACTGAGGCAAAGAAGGCATTAATTACCTCAGCCTTTTCCTCATTCTTTGTCACTATGTTTCCCCTCACATTTAGTAAAGGATGGAGATTGTCCTTAGCCATCCTTTTATTGTTAATGTATTTATAGAAACATTTTTAATTGTCTTTTACGGCAGTAGAAAGATTAAATTATAGCTGGGCTTTGGCCCTTCTAATTTTCTCCCTGTATAACCTCACGACATCTTTCTAGTCCTCCTGAATTGCCTGTTCCTTCTTCCAAAGGTCATAAACTCTCTTATTTTTCATGAGTTCCAGCCAAAACTCTCTGTTCATCCAAGCCAGTCTTCATCCCCACTGCCTTATCTTTTGGCACAGAAGGATGACCTGCTCCTGTGCCTTTAAGATTTCCCTCTTGATGAATGTCCAGCCTACCTGGACTCCTTTGCCCTTCAGGACTGCCTTTCATATCTAATAAATGGCACAAAACACTGGACAGGCAAAGGAGGAGGGAACAAAAAAAGGGTGAGAAATAGGAGAGAGAACACTTAGGTCATAGCAGGAGGAGGGGATCCACGGCAGCTGTGGCGAACACATGATGGAGCCAGGGAAGAGAGAAGGTGGGAGTAAGGAGAGGAAGAGAGGAATCACTGTGTACTGACCGTAACCCCCTCCACACCCCATCCTCCCTGTGCCACATGAGGAGGTAGAGGAATTAGAGGTGAAGGCAAGAAGTGGATCCTGGGAATGAGAAGACATTGCTTTTAATGATTGCTTTTTTGTTTCATGCTATCCAAATTATTAATTACATTTTTATTTTAATTGTCTATAAATTAAGTTAATTTGCCCCGACTTGAGTCTGTTTTACCAAAATGGTAACTAGTAAGCAATCTCAACACCTGACTTTTCTCATTCCTCTTCTTATTTTTTTCCCTGGTCCCGCTGTGAGGGGTGAGATGTGGGGTGAGTGAGTGGCTGGTTGGGAGTTTAGCTCTTACCCAAGGTTAACCCAGCACACAGTGTCTAGTTTTTAATACTGTGTCCTTTGCAGTTTGAATACTCGCCTTAAAATTTTTAGTTTACAGTTTTTCACTTGGATGTGCTGTGAAATCAGATTGTAAACTTGCAAAGCATTAATTGTTGTCTATTCAAAGTTTTTCTCTAAATTAAGGAAAATCATTACTTATTAGTCTTTAATCTCAGAAATTTAAGAAGCTGTGCAGAAAACAAAAGAAACAAGACAATTATCAATGAGAAGAAGGGATTGAGACATGATTACTCTGCATTTTTAAAATGTTGCCTATAAAGATGGAATAACTCCTGCATAACAGAAAATGACTCCAGTAATCTCTGTAAAAGACTTGTGGATCTGAGGGGACTGTTCTGGCCAGAGATAAAGTGAAATGAGAATAATCTTAATTTATCTTTGGGCAGTTCTTGATATACAACGTAAAATTCTTTGAAGTGTCTAAAGAAGTTTAATACATTAAGGAAATAGTCTCTGAGCAGAATTTTTTTCAGAACAATTATAATTCCACAGATTCAAATTCCTCCATTTTTACAAGTTAAAACAATAAAATAGAGCATATGTAAGCTTTTTAAATGGTATCTCTTGGAAATAAAATAACTTCTCTAAGTCAATTTCATACATTTTTCATATGTTTTGAACTTTCTAAAAGGAACATCTTCCAAAACTATATTAAATGAAGTCCTGGGTAGCAAAAAAATTCCCATGAATGTTGGTTTTGTGTTACTGCTAAATTGCTTCCAGTACATTAGATTAGTTTCTTACATAACATTGTATTATTCAGTGCTTGTGTTTTTTCTTCACTGCTATTTCTTATTCTTCTTCATTCACCTCTGGGGACAGGGAATTATCTGACAGATATTGCCACCTGCTGAGGTAGAAACTTGGGAGGCTGGCCTAAAGTTAAACAAGTTACTGAACTAAAAATTCTGGTTGGGTTGTCTGTTGGACTGAGCATATCTCAGTGTACAGGTGCCTACTGGTTGGAGTTAAAGGATCTGCTCCACCCATAAAGAGGCATCAGCAAAGTTGTGCCCCACTGAGTATGGACTAGCTAATGAAGAAAGACACTCACACCGGCTTTGTAGACCCCTACCTTCTGTGGCCAGAAAAGATCGCTATGGTCATCTGGACTGGGATCCTGCATATATAGGCTGTAGAGTTTCTTATAAAACTAGATTAAATCTGAGTGTTGGGATGGGCCTCTTGTGGTTATATCCCTGGATGCCAGAAAAAAATTCAGTCGTGAATGGAGAAAATTTGGGCTTTTGGCCTTAGATTATAAAGGTGTTCACATTAAAGCATCTGATGTTAGTTGTGATGAACTTCACCCTACTGAATGCCCTTTCTTGCTAAATCAGTATTTGAAACAAAGCCTTTTCTATAAGAAAAAAAAATTATATCAATAGTTCCAAATAGTGGTACATTCGTGTAACACTTTCAATTTTTAAATACCTTAATTTGTAGGAAAATTTATCTTGTTTTTCTTAATTCAGCACTCAACTATTTGTGTTAGGTTTTTAACGGCCAAATTCTTTCCCTTTTCCTCAGACATGTTTTTCTTTTGCAGATATCACTGATAAAATCACTTTGTCTTTATTGTGGCACAGAGTTCCTTGTCCCTGTCTTTTAATTTTTTCTTGTATTTCCATATCTTGTTTGTAGAGTGAATCCAAGAACTGGTTGCAGTCATTTCATTATATTTGTGCTCAGGAATTTTATCAATTAAACTCTTAATTTGTTTCTATGTTCATGTTTGTGGGATTGCAGCTTTATGGTTGTGCGTTAGAAGGAAGCACTCAGAAAATTTCCACTTTTTGTTAATGCTTACAATATTTCATTTGATGTTCCTGGGTAGTTAGGGTGTAAGGTTGGGATATTTTTTCTTTCAGAAGGTCCACATGTATTTACTCCCTTTTTTACCACATTTTGGTTGCACAAAACTCAGTATAATCTGTATTAATAAAATATATAAATAAATGTGTATTAGAAATTCCACCAATTCTCTCATCCATATACATTTATTATAGGATAAAGCAGTGTCCTGCAGTATATAAGACATTATTATCCATATGACAAGCTGTTCTACTCAACCTCAGATATTTTAAGTCAGGTTTAAACAGCTATTTAGTAGCCAAAGAAGGAAAAGTATATGCTAACGGATTTGCAAAAGCACTTTAGATACTTTATTCGACAAGAATTTGGTAATTAGTGTTGTGAAAGTTTGCACATACCTATGTTGTATTTGGTACTTACTGTGTAAATTACTCTTAGTTCGATGTCCAAAGTTGTCTTCTGGTGCCTAATCTGCAAGCACAGAATGAATCTATCTCCATATGGGATTTTAACATTTTTTGAAGTTTGGACTTCTCTCATCTGTGTTAATACTCCCTCTGTTGTGATAGCATTGAGCCTGCACTCATACACTGACTTGCTGTTTCATTTTTCTTTTGCATCATGAAGAGGCAGACAGTGGTGAGGCCTTGAAGTTAGCTACTATTTCTCAGCTTGCAGATTAATTGATTTGGAGATACCTCTAGCTTCCCTTCGATTTCTGGTGTAATCACTAAAGAACAAGCTCTTATTTCTGTGCAGAGTAGCCACAAATTTCACTGATAGGGATACAGATAGAAATAGTTGTATCACTTTTATTAAGCTGGTATAACCTAGGTAATACAACCTCTCACAAACTTTGGGAAAGAGTGCTTTTACTGATGTGGTTTAGCTCCCTATGGGAAGTATAAAATAAAATCGTATTATACAGGCTTCTTGATTTTAGTTGATTTTGCATTTGTGAAAAGGAAAATTCCTCTATTTATTTTGAAGATTGTTTATGCTTTGAGTAAGGGATTCTACAGTGTGGATTGGGTAGTGATTTACCAACTGAGAAACTATACTCATCATGATATAAAAAGTTCAGAAGTAGGCCAAAGCTGCAACTAGTAATTCATCTTTCTTCTTCCTCATGAAGCTTCATCCTTTGAATAAGGTTCTGCAACTTTGGCAGTGAAAGACTTTTCAAGTGAAAAAAGAAGTAGAGAAGGCAGGCAAGAAGGGAAGGCAGGGAGGCAGGAAGGGAGGGAGGGAGGGAGGGAGTATCTCAAGGGCTAGATTGCCACTTATTCTCTGATCCTTCAGGAAAATAAATAAAAAAGAGAAGTATTGGAGAACAGGATTTACTATGTGATGAAGATGCTGAATATCCTCACATCTCTCAAAACTGAATGGGACGAAGCACTGCAATCTGTGAATCTTGATTTTTCTTGATGTTATTTAGATGTCCAAATTGAAGAATTTAATATTTTCTATCATCACTTGGGGCGTTCTATAACTGACCATTGAATCTTTATCTTCACCTGAAAGGTTATTAAAGGAACCCAAACTGCATGTTCATGGAAGTAGTCTTGTTACATACCTAGAATGTGTATGTAGGCTTCTTACAGGAGAAACATGCTTTTTTCAGTACACATTCTCACCACAGATCTGTGCAAGAATTTGGTAGCAAAGCATCATTGATAATGAGGAGAACTAGTTTCCTGCATGCTTCTATATGCATATTGGTAATGATGAGCAACTTACAAAAGGCATGTTGCTGTGTGTATTTTGATAACTCAGAAGTTGCCTTGCTCCCTGTTCCTACTTTATGTGTGTTTTGGCATGTTGGTTTACTGCCTATTCTTAAATAATATGTAGATTTGTAATGGTGAACCTGGGTTTGCCTGTTGTGTTCTTTCATAGCGCTAGGCAGGACAAGAATAATTGAAAAGGGAAGTGGGATATTATTTTGTTAGTTTAATAATGTCACAAGACAGCAGTGAAACTGGGAAAGTGTAAAAAACTTTGTATCATGATTGGCTGGGAATTGCAAAGCCAAACTGGGTGTGATTTGAGTTGTGTAGCTGAAGAAGAAAACAAAAATGTTTGAAATTTTGCCAAAAAAATCAACAAAAATGGGAAGCCCTCCTCATCTCTTAAAGTCACTGAATCCCTGTATGTGAGATATAAAGATGGTTTATAACACCTGTAAAAGTTTATTTGAAATATCCTTATACTAGCTGTGTCTGATTCTTCTATTAGCTGCATCAGGACAAATTAAGAATAATTTCATAAAAGTATGTGGATTTAAACTGGCTAGAGAGCGAATCTGGCCCACTAAAACCAGTTCTGCTTTATTCCCTGCCACAGGTTGTGACTGCCAAATTAAATGCTGAGAAACGTTGCCTGCTATTTTGGCTGCCCAGTACATGTAAGAGTGAACATGTGGCTAAAGTAAAGTCCTGGCTGTTGAGAGGTCTGGTTTATATTCAGAGCTCTACCACTAAGTCTGAGTTTCTGAGCTGGCATGAGTATTTAACCCCTGTGTTCACAGTTTTTTCCTCTTCCACAGAGTGAGACTGGTATCATCTCACAGGGAT
The DNA here is from genome assembly GCF_018691265.1 of Tyto alba. Classification (NCBI taxonomy): domain Eukaryota; kingdom Metazoa; phylum Chordata; class Aves; order Strigiformes; family Tytonidae; genus Tyto; species Tyto alba. Next base: position 33,126,157 of record NW_024881316.1, on the reverse strand, counting down.
GATATGAATCCAAATATTTTTATAATTGCAAATTTTGTTATGAAATCCTTTAATAAAAGATCCTGTTAAGCGAATACTCATCATGAAGCAAGTTTTCTGAAGGTTTAGTCTAAGTGCAGGACAAACTTGCTGAAATACATTTTATAATCTTCTTTACAGATCTCTGAGCTTTTGTGAAATCCTAAAATCTTGTAATATAGTTTTACATTTCAGAGGTGAAATTGATGGAACTGGGACTGGCGTCCTCCCAGAAGCTGGATTTCTCCTCTCCTGTCCCTTTGGGTTGAGATCCAGTTTCAAAAAATACTATCCTGGAAGCTCAGTCTGTGTCTCGATACAGATTTGCTGAAACGTTTTGAAAACCTGTACCTGTGAGAAATTAATTGAGATTTTGAAGGCCCTGGTGAGCTAGGTAGTTTGAAAGAATCAAAACTTTTTTTCTTCTAAATGTCTATTCTTTTCATTGTTTGGAGGAATATGAGAAAAAGGGTATTCTATGTAACTTGCCAATAAAAGTACAGAAGTTTGGTGCAGGAATAGTCTCTCCATCCTAGCTCTGTTCCATAATAAAAGGACTATGTTACTCTCTTTTAAGAGTGATCAGAGAGAAGGAATAATAGAGGATGGTATAATACTTACTAAGGTCTATTAAAAGACTCACATCACTAAGAACAAAACCTGTCATTCTCTTCCATATTTATGTACAATAAGAGCTCTGAAAAACCTGACAACTTCAGGAAGTTAAGTCACTAGGTGCTTGTGGCAGAGATGTCCTTCAGTCTATTTGCAGTTAAATTATTTCCTTCAGCCTATTTACAATGAAATTATGTTGCAAAAGAAAATGAGACTTTGTAGTGTTTTGAAGTATTAGTTGAAAATACACATAGAGAAAGTGTCTGGAGAGAGAGTGAATGGTGGTGTAGTTAAACCAAGCCATTTGCCTGTTCATACTACCTCTTTAAGTATCCCTTTGTTTAGGGCATTTGTATCTTGGCACAAGTTCTCATAATACCACTAATTTAATCTCTTCTCCATGACAAGGGTATCCCCATGATAGATTTGGCACCCTAGCAAGTATCAGTCACAAATCCTAGCACTGAGATAAGACAGCAGGAACTGTTCCAGAAAGAAGGCAGTGGGTGTCTCTGAAGATTTGTAACAGTCTGACATTTTATTCTGCAAAAGGTTCTCTATTTTACATAAATATCTCAAAAGATATTACTGTTTAAGTGGGATATTTTATGAGCTGTTTTATAATACTCTTGGAAAAAAATGTACCTACCTGCAGGACATTTTCCTTTCATTGTATTAAGAAAACTAAGGCCAAATTTGCCTTGGTTGCATTGATATATATTCAGAATACCTCATTTGGCATCAGTAAACTCAGATTTATACCAGGTAAGAGAGAAATGGGATTCATGTGTCTTCGTCGTCTTTGCTAGTGAGACACCAAGCAAACAAAGCCCCTCCAGAAGACCAACAATTCAAGACTCTACAGCCAGCTGCCTGCAGCATCCAGGTGGAACGTGGGAAGGTGCTGCTGAGGCTGCTTACTTATTATGTGCCCAGTACACTTGTGTCACAACCTCATTGTCCTCTCTCCCAGTTCAGTAAATCTCTTCCTTGTCCAGACATTTTCTCCTCTTTGCTGCAACAGGAAAGTGAATATGAATTATAGTCAAGGTCTATTTTGCCATCATACGAGGTCCAGACACACAAGCCATATCTGAACATGAAGATCTATGCACATTGTTAACAACAGCTCTACTGTGTGAAACAGTTACTAAGGTTACATGGGAGTGGGGAAACTGGGAAGGTAGATCAGAACAGGGTCAGTGGCAATAGAGAGGCTTTGAATTTCAAAGACCTATTATCTTCTGTCTAAATCAGAGGGTGAAATTGTACATCTGTGATTTCCTAGTTGGCTGTTAAGTCTTATCTAAGATTTTTTGCCAAGGCTGAGGCTTTTACAGAAAAGGCAAGATGCTCCCCACTCCCAGTGTTGAAGATACATTTTGAATATATCTTTACAAATCTCTGAACTTCATAATTTGAGGACTTAATCCTAATTGTAAATATAAAGACAGATTGAGACATAATGTAAGATAAAGATTATCCTATGATGGCCTACAAGAGGTATTTTACACCTTGCTGAAGGGGAGAGGCCTGAGTCTGAGTCTCTGACTATTTCTACATTCTTTTAAAAGTGTTCTGTGAAGACAAGGCATGAGGGCAAATCTTCTGAATGTGACTTGTAAGTCAGCTGTCTAACTTCAATTGTTAAGTTGAAGACATAGCTAACTGTAATGTGGGAGAATGAAAATGTAGTGAGGAAGACTAAGACTCAATATGCAGAGAAATAAATGAGGTATAACTTTGAATTAATTTTAAAGGATAAACTAAGAAATATTTGCTAGTAAGTCAAGTCATTTAAAGCAGTGTTTTTTTCCTTTCTTGTCCTATGGACTCTTTTGTGTGCTCAGAAAGGAAATGTTATGAAAACAGCATTCAAACATGGCCAGTGAATTTTTTTTTCCTATCATCTCCTGCAAATAATGTTGTATATATGCAATGTGAAATAAGGTGGGCTTTTGTTCATGGCTCCCAGACAAGTTTATTTTCTGCAACAGTTGAAGTGCAGAAGAATAAGAAACTCCTGAGTCATAACACTTTGTTCTTCAGGCAAGAGGTGGGGCTTTAGCACTTCACAGCATTATCCTCATCAGGAAAAATATGTCTTCTGTCTGGGCTGTGTCACACTGTATTTGCTTTTGCAGTTGTACCCTTCGGACCAGGTTCTGCCACTGGTTCCTCTCAGCGGTGCTTATAAAAGAGTACAACAGAGGACAAATCTGGTCCTCTGTTTGTAAGCAAGCAGCCAGGGAATGACACGAGTTGCCTTATTAGGCAGCGCAAAAGGAAATAGTGCCGCTTGGCAATCCTCACGTGTTCCAGCTGCCGGCGTCTGTAGCTCTTCAGCCCCCTCAGGCCTGTGCTTTTTCACTGTAAAACAGCAGGCCCTTGAAAATACAGTGCCGGCCTGGCAACTGACCGCTGCCAGATAACAATTGACACTAGGACTAATTTAGTAATGTGCAGCTTTGGGGAGTGACATTTGCTGTATCTCCTGGCGCAATTGATACAAAGCATGCAGCCGTGGCAAGCCCGGCATGGTATTTGCAAAGTGTCAACTTGAAAGAGTCAGGCTGCTCTTAAGTCTCCTCTCAGAGGCAATTGCTGCAGCCCATCATATCAACCTTCATGTAATATAAACAGGGAGATGTTCTCCCGCCATTCAGTGTTACTATTCTGTGCGGTTGCTAGTTATATCATATGTCAACACATTGTAGAGATAATGAAAATGGGGAGTCTGAACTTGTATGGGAGATAAAGGTTTCCCTGGAGAAACAAAATTACAGTGAACCTGTCAGGCAAAGATTAAGGATTTTGCAAAATAATCAGAGACACAAAAGTTAGCCCTTTTGATATGACTGTTAGCTGCGGTATGACTTACTGTGCAGAATAATTCTATCAAATTAGTTCATTAATATGTAAGTTATAATGATCTCTGTAAAAGGGACTTTCAGCATAAAATACTGGTAGTTCTTTTAGGAATTCCAAGTGGGTGGGCTGAAAGCTATTGTGATAATGATTGCAGAACTAAATATCTCACAAAAGAAATTTTCACCTGGATTTTTGCAGTAGATAGATATTTCAGAGGAGGGGGGGGGTTAAATGAGTGTTATCAAATCCTCAGATAAGGATATTGTTTTCATCATTTCTCCCCTTTCATAGAAAAGGATTGTTAAGCAATGGAAGGTTTCCAAACAGAACAATAGAAGTGGGTGTGTGTGCAATTTTACTTTCACTCATTGACTTTTTGCCAGAACAAGCAAAATGCTTAGTTCCTAGCAATTCAGCAGTGCTCTTCAGTAAGAGCTGCAGTTGTGAGCTATTGCTGCACTGAAAGAAAGATATTTCAACCTAACATCCAGCCTCTTCCCTGTCCAGGCTCATCATGAAGCTGCTCTGGGGCTATCTTGGTCAAACCCTCTGATAACCAAATGTGCTGCACAACTATTTCTGCTGCAGAGGACCACAAACAGCATGCAGACAATCAAATAGCATCCCACTTTCTCCTTGGTAACTGCTTCCTGCACAAGGTTAACTCTAACCCTCAGGAGGCTGATTGATCCGAACATTAAAACCCATCAGAACTCTAATTGCTGTGTATCTCATGCAGAAGAAAAACCTCCATCTGTAAAGACATGTCAAAGCTGTTACTGTTTCTCCAGGTTATTTTCTATGTCATGTATTTCTTAACATTTTCTACTATGTTGTAACAAGTTACTTTCAAGCATATGAATTTATAAAGGAATCATTGATCAATAGCCCCAGTGATAATGAACTTCCACACAAGGATATCGAAGAAATGAATTGCTGCCAACAATTGCTGTTAAAATTTAATTTCTAAAAGAAAAGTATTTTTTAATTAATATTAATTAGATAAAGTTCTAACTATGAAATTTTAATCAATCAAAAAATGCTTATGACGCATTTCTATACATGTTTTTTTTCCTGAAAGTATCTTGATGCTTGACTGAAACACAAAATGAACTGTGAACTGTGCCACAGCGGTGTTTCTGCTGTATCTATGCCCCTGTACTTAATGTGGGAACATTAAGAACACAAAATGTTAAAATGTAATGATTTCATTTTTCACTCCTCTGCATAACCCCATAATGAGAAGTCACAAAATTCACTGTGGGAAAAACATGATGTCTCCATGGTTTTATTACTAATTTCTCTTTTTCTTTCTTTTAATAATAGTATTGTTGTTGTCTTAAAGCAACAGTTCCATGTCCAGGTCAGTGTTAAAGCTCCTGTATTTATATCATAGCACGTGGATCAAAACTGTCCTGATTTCCAGAAGCCCTAACTGGCTGAATTAATTATCTGGTAGAGTGAAAACAAACTGTGGTTACCCAGGCTTAAGAATGTTGTTCTTAATCAGTCTGTGTGAACTAATTACATGGACAATACGAGGGGTTTGAGGGAGCAGAAGCCTGCTGCAGTGTGGCACCCAAGAAACAACCTCTGCTCACAGCAGCCTGGCCTGCAAACAGTGAGCAGTCTTGTGGACACAAAGGGAGATAGAAAATGACAGAGCCTACATGTGAAGACAGCTCTACAGAACTCTGCAGGGAACGATTCAAGACAATTCTTAATCTGTTTTATGTTCCCATTGCATTTGCAAATGCTATTTTATATTCCAGGAGTGAGATAGTGCATGATTTTGGGAGAGAATTGTGGGAATATTAGATATTTGGGAGAGAAAATATTTCTGTTTTAGTGCCTCTGCAAATGACAGAAGTGTACAGCTTACTGTGACAGATAGAATTTTGATTCAAACTATTTGGTAGACTGTGATTAATAATTTATTAGCAATCAAAAATGAACCCTATATGATCTGTCTTAGTAACATGATCAATGAATTGGAAAGGGCAAAGGAGGAAAAAAAAAGAGCCACCAGGAAAAGCCCGGTACCTGTGAGAGGTTTCACCAAAACCGAACACAACATAGCAATGGTACGATGAAGATCAAAGCTCTACTTTGTAGAAATGCCATTAATTCCACACTGCCATATCGAATATAGTGCTACATTTGCCAAGAAAGCTGTAACAGGTTTTTCTGTAGGTCAAGGTGGAGGGACAATCTGTCCAATTTTAAGGTCTGCAACAAAATAACGGATGAAAAATTTTATTTTATATCTCCTCATCCTTTAATTTAGACTGGGAAAATATGTTTTGTCTGCAAACTTCTAGGCTTGCTCTAGGTAAAACCTAAAGGTGGATGTTTCTGCAGAGTTTGAAAGCAATTCACCAAATTGTTCCTAAATTAAGGATCACTAAAAGTTACATGAGAAATAGTGAATAAAATAAAAAAGCTTTTCCATTAATGCCAGTGAGACATTTGAACTTAAAAAAAAATTGTTTTCTTGTTTAAAATATGATTGCTTTTAGCCATTAACAATTTTCTGTGTAGGCCAAGCTTGTTGGAAAACTCATGTGCCTATTCTATTTGAAGACAATACACTTTATGTTAATTGTTACAAATTTATTTTTTTGAGGCCAAACTGGCTATGACTAGGAGGACTTTTTCTTCTTGTTTTTAATTTCTTTCTTTCATTCTTTTTTTTTGGTTTGTTTGTTTTGTTTCCTTAAGTGAAAGCAGAAATTAAGCACTAAAATTAAAATTCAGGTCAACTTTAAAACCCACATTTTCTCTAGATGACCAGATTTTTCCTATTGTTGCATTATGTCATTTCATTAAATGGTTAAAATATAGCTAAAAATTACAAATCGGATTGCAAACACTCTTCAGCTTTTATGATAATAATTCATTTTAACAGTGTAAAATGTATTGTGTTCATAAGTAGCAATTTTATTGTTTGATCTAGAATTCAGAAGAAATTACTCTGTTGTTCTTCCTTAGATAATATATGAAATTGCCAATTTGACAATAAACTGTAAATTACTCACATTTTCTGAGTCAATTTTGGAGAATCCTGACTTTACTTGAAGATTTTTAGTGAATAACTGAGATGTGAGTACTCTGAAACAAATCTTTGTTTTGTCCTGTTGCAGTAATCTTCCTTTGCATTCACTTTTACAGGATTAATCTAATCCTAATCTGTGGGTTGTGAGTTCCTATTGCTACTCTGCTGAAATATTAGTTTTACAGACATGACAATAATCACAGTGCTTCATTGTGATAGTTTTGTTTAAGATGTTAATATTTAGAAGACAGTGATATGTAATGCCAGACTTTTCCCTATCTCCAGAGAACAAATGTTGGGAATTGGTGCAACATTTTAAGCAATAATTTGGCATCTTTTAACACTTTACATCACTGCTTGTAGGAAGCATATTCATGCAGAACTATAACAATGTGTGCGCAAGACAAACCCGATGTAAATATCTCATGAGATAAATGTTGGTTGTAGCTGTCTGATTTAAATCATATAACTTCCTGTATATTATAAAAAAAAAGGCATCCAGTTTATAAGATTTTTCCTAAAACTGTTATCAGAAAGTTCTGAAGTGTTGTCATGTGATTATGAAGACAAAAACTTTTTTTTGAAACAACTTTTCATCCAGACATTAAATCATTAAAATAAAATGGAAGGATGATATTTTGGATGAGAACTCAAGAAATTTGGGTGAAATCCCATCTGTGCTGCAGATATTCTGCATGAATTTTGAGAACTGATTTAATCTGTGTTTGCCTTAAATCTATGAATTGAAGGTGATGATACTCAATTTGTCCTTCTTGGGGAACACCCTAGGAAATGCATATGTGACTTGGAACTTACCTCCCTCATTTCTCATAATGCTAAAAGCACAGAAATAAATTTTAGATGTGAGTATCTGACTGGATGAATACTTGACAAGTTGATAATTTTAATGCTATTGTACAAAGATGGCATTGTATGTTAATGCTATGCCAGCACATACAGCATTTTGAACCCGTATATTCTCTAAGTATTAGGTTGTCATTTAAATCTAGTCATTAGATATGACATACTGGAAAAAACCCTCAATTCTTCTGTCTTAGGTGCTCTTCAAAATGATTTCTGTTTAGATCACTGCATCACAAAGCTAGTGGGACAAAGGCCATCTCTCTACATTATTGATACAGTAGGGTCCTCATTGTGACTGGGCCACGCTGCTAGAGTATGGATGGTGGTACAGGGGCGAGTACATTTGCATTTGTGCTGGGTTTATGTGTGTGGCAGTGGGTTTTGGTAGTGGGGGAGGGAGCTACAGCAGTGACCTCTGTGAGAAGCTACTCAAAGCTTCCCTGGCTTCAAGTCAGACACACCTCTGTGCCAGGGCCAAGCCAATCAGCAATGGTGGCTGCACCTCTGAGATAACATATTTAAGAAGGGGAACATGGGAGGAAGAGTTGGAGTTTTGAGGAGGAGTTGTGAGGAAGACACCTGTGCGAACGTTGAGGACAGTGGAAGAACGGAGGAGGAAGGGGTGGAGGTGTGCTGGTTCAGAGGCCCTCCCTGCAGCCTATAGTGAGATGGTAGGGCCACCTCCTCCACCAGCCATGGAAGTCCATGCTGAAGCAGATGCCAACGTGCAGCCTGTGGAGGAGCCAGAGCAGGAGTCTGCGCCTGAAGAATGCTGGGACTCTGTGGGGGAAGAAGCCCCAGCTGTTGTAATTTGGTGCTGGGAGGACTGCAACACATGGGGGTGAAGCATGCTGGAGCATCTCATGAAGAATGCATCCCATGGGAAGGACGCATGTCGGAGAAAGTTCGTGGACTGTCTCCCGTGAGGGGAACACCACACTGGAGCAGGGGAAGAGTGCAAGGAGTCCTCCCCCCGAAGGAGGAAGGATTGGTGGGACTGACCACACCCCCCCATTCCTTCCCCCTGCACAACTGAGAGGGGGGGAGGTAGAGAAATCAGGAGCAAAACTGAGCCTGGGAAGAAGGCAGGGGTGGGGGGAAGGTGTTTTTAAGATGTGGTAATGCTTCTCACTGTCCTACTCTGTCTGTTAAATGTTGTTGTTAGTGTCTGAATTAAATTGATGTTCTTTTTTCTTCTCCTAAGGAGTCTGTATTCTGCCTGTGGCTGTAATGGGTGAGTCATCCCTCCCTGCCCTTATCTCGATTCCTGAGACTTTTGCTTTATTTTTGCCTTCCCATTCCTGAGGGGGAAGGGGTGAGTGGGCATCTGTGTGGTGCTCAGTTGCCCTCTGGGCTCAAACCATGACAGCATTGTAAGAGTTGTTATATCAAATTGGTTTCTGGACAGCAAATTTAACTTTTTGAGTGGTACCACTGAGAAAAGGTTGCACAGTAAACATTTGCATTACACCATAAACCTCACAGCATGAATAGGTATTTAAGGAAATGGAAGACCTTCACTACCTAATCAACTTATTCTTCTCAGTCTTCTCTTTAAATCAAAATTGTTGCCTCCAAATAAATTAAAAAAAAAACCTCTTTGAACTTAACAACAGAAAATAGGACTGGAGATACTGGTGATCATTTTTGGTTTGACCATATCCCTGAATAAGATAATTCACCTATGCTTCAAGTCTATCATGAAAAGTGTTTCTGTTTTCAGAGGTAAGCCTAAAGCTGGAAGCTCAGATCAAGACCCGATCTCACTGCTGTGGCAAATATCATGGTACACCAAGATTCATTATTACTTATTTTCACAGTCTTTATAGTAGTTGAATTTGTGGAGCAACTTGCACTCTACAAAAGGGTTTGAATGGTTTTAATTAAATGTTGATAAAACAGAAAAGGAATCTTGGGATGTGAAAACAAATTAATTCTGGTCATTAGTCACCTGACAAGCATATTACAGTACAGATTTTTTATAGCTCCATGGATGCTTATGAAACTGGAAAGATGGTATTCTAAATGGATTCCTTGTTAGCGGCTTTGAGTCACTGCGGATATCGCTCGCTTTAGTTACCTACAGTCATTACTGAAACAGTTATGTAAAGTGCTTTCAAGGCAATATATTTCCATGCCTGTGTCTGATTTTGAAAATGAATTCTGAAAGATAAACTGTAAAAAATATGGGATTAGTTTAGTACAGTTCAGAAACTGCTATAAAATCTTGAAATGAACCAAGTAGAATGTTTTGGTGATATGCAGATGCCAGCTGCTGTCATGGACATTGCAGAAGTATATCACATATTCCTGCTCCTGCCCTGCTTTGTTTTTTTCTGTTTGTTACATGTCAGATGGAGTTAACATTTGGCCTCTGCTCTTTGCACCCAATATGGTTCTTTTGTCAGCTGAGAAAAATAACTGACGTAGTAAAATAGGCTAACCCCCCTTTTAGCTAAACTATGAGGAATGAGAAGGATACAAATCACTCTGATTTCCTACACTGATCAAGCTTGTTCTTTGGTAAGGAAACTGGTCTGTATAAATAGAAAAGTGTGACGTACATGGGACAAAGTCCTTCATGTTCCCTAGAAGTCTGCTACCGAGGTGTATATTACTGGGGTTGTGAGGGACAGAAAATGCCTTCTAGTTCTATGCAACTTGTGTTGGCAGATTCTGAGATGAGTTATACCAGATCTGAGATTACTTTTACCAATGTGCTATTGCCTGAAGTTGCCTTACTTTAGCTGTTAGGAAGAAATCAGCATCTTATATGTCAGTTTATAGCACAGAATATTAGGGAATGAAGGATGTTTGGATATCCAGATTATATATTAATTTTCAGAAAAGTAGCAAATTGGAGGATAACATAATGAACTAAAGTAGGCCAGCAAGACTAATTTCTTTATCGTGATGTAACACATTGTGATCATTAGATTTCCACCAAGAATGAATCTTGCTTGTGTCCTGCCTGTAATAGAGCTGATGAAATAAAAACAAGAGAAAAGAATGAAACATTTACGTTTTTCTGGCTGACCAACAAACACTTAGAAACCTTTGAAGAGTGAGCCTGACTAGTGAACTGGTAGGAAATTGGTACAATTGACACCTAGATCAACTTTGCTGATCCTGAAAGTCCTGAATTTCAGGGCTTTGGACCTCACATGAGCAGCAGGCCTGGGAAACCCTGGGAAGCCCAGAACAACCTGTGTTAAAGGCAGCTTGTCTGGATGCTTGCCCTGATATTCTGGGGAGATTTGGGCTCCTCTGTTAGTGCAAGTGGTCTGCACAGAGGGTGCAGGTGATGCAGGTGTCTCGGTCATTCAGGGCAACCACTAGAATTTTAGTGAAGTTAACTATTTTCATGAAATATTGAGAGTTTCAAAGAAAGAAAAAAATGTTTAATCGTAATTTTTTGGCCAGCTGAACCTTCTACCCTTCCTTGAATCGAAGTTACCTTTCAACTAAGTGGGAATTTATTGTCTTAAGGTGAGTGTATTCTAGTTATCCTCTGAATACTACAGTTGTCTGTTACATGAAAATACCATGTGCCCACCAGGGTATGAGGATGGCCACTGGATCTATAACTGCTGGGATACCAACTTGCACAGAAACAAAAAAATCCAGTACAGAACAGGGAGTGATAAACTTGCCAGTGCAATATTGTGTTCCTCAAGTACATTCCATAGGAGGTCTGAATGGCAAAAGAAGAAAGGGTAGTAGAAGAATAATAACATCAGCTAAGAACAGGAAGGCTCTTTTTGTTTCAAATCCCTCTACAGTGTCTCTGTAGTTAATATCTGCCACCTACAAAATGGCATTATCTCTGGCAGAGGAGCATTAAGCAGAGCTAAACAAAAGGAAGAATTAGGTTCATTACCTTAAATTGGTTTATCTTAGAACTATCTTGGAACATAATACAATTTTTAAATAGTGCATTAAGAAAATAAAATACAAATGAATAATTCTTTTAATATGATTGACCAAGAAAGAAACAGATTGAAATGAGTGGTGTTCACCCATTTAAAAAGTAAGACTTATCCTTTGAGCCTTTGCTACTGAATGCAATTCTTACATACATGTAATGCCATATATTAAAATCAATGTCATCTCATCCATCAGCAAGCACACCGTGCTGCTTTGTAAGAGTTTGGAGAAAATCAGGCCCCTGGGAAGTTACCAGTGAGATTGTTAAAGTCTTCAGCTTCTGTTTCCTTGTTAAAACAAGGTAGTCAGTTTTATCTCACAAAATGGCAGTTGGTTTTAAAGTTGTAGCTGGTTGTAGGTCTTAGAGATTAAAAGGGTTCAAATATTGAACTGTACATCCTCACTGTGGAACATACATTGTGCAAATAGACTGCCACTGCAACACCAGATGGATGAAAATTACCAAATTGGAAAAAGAGATTCAGTGTTTCAAAACATATGCTATGGAAGACTCTTTTTCAAGATCAACATTAATTTCTTTTCCTGCACATCTAAACCCCTTGTATTCTCCAGGCTCAAACTTCAGCTTCAGGAGCTAGCCGAGGTTTGGGAGGAGAATGACAAAAACATTTCTTTTGTGACATGAGATTCTGCTTCTAGTTCATAATGAAGATTCAGTCAGTGAGCACTGAACTCAGATCTGACTTACTCTTTCAAAAGCAGAAAAAATCTTATAAAGCAGAGTTTCAATTTTCTAAAATCATGGTTAATAAATTCCCCAGCTGCCTGCTTGTACTATAATGCATTCAAATCCACTTTTCAAAGACCTGAGGTGTTATGATGCATTGTGTTTTCCTCTACCTCAGAACTGCTGCCAGTGACAATGAGACCTCTGCATCCCAGAAAGTCAGCCAGCGTGAATCTCATCTTGCACCTCTTGCCCTAGCAAGCCTGTCACCCGTGACGAGACAACTCACAGCAAACCCAATGATAGTTGAAGCAGTGAGACTGAGGGCAGAAAGGTGGCTGGGAGGATGAGGAAATTGCAGATCTTTCCCCATAACTGAGCTGAAACAGCATGCTAGTCCCATTGCTTTTATGTACATATTTTTGGCAGTAAGTGAAATGGAATATGTTGTTTTCTGCTACCACAGAGAGTCATCCAGCACTTCAGTTAGTGAACACATTATTTCATTCTGAGGTTTTACTATTGCCACTCCAGATTCTGGTCTGCTTGTAGTGTCTATAAGGAGGCATAGTAAACATGGTCGATTTAATCCCACTCTATGAGAAAGAAAATAAGTATTTTTTTATCACGCAGAGAAGACTTAAGATTTTAATTGTGAATTCTCAGGAAAACTAACTTGGCTTGGAGGCTTCCCATGTTCTTTATCGGGAGATAAGAGGGGGAAAATCCTTTTTTCTAATTATTCTGCAATATTTTCCTGAATCTAGAGTGGCTCTAAAGCCATTTACATTTAAGGCATTTATGTAGCAGTTTGATTAGGCAGCAAGCATAACAAGCAGTGCCATTTGGATGGTTAATACTTGCACCAGTTGTGAAGCTCTGAGGCATGAAGCCAGAGGCCAAGTGACATTAGCTTCTCAAGAAATACACTAATCGCCTTAGAAATGCAACGCCTGGAGAGTCTCTTAGGTATTATGTAATGGAAATTGTAAGGGAAAGGATAAAAGTCAGAATTTGCGTGTTTACTGAAGGTTATTGACGTAGCTGTGACATCACTGACAAGCAGTCACAAGACACCTTTTGTATACATAGTCCAAATGCCAATTGGCAATTAGTGAAATGCCACCCAGGCAGCTGGAAGTTTGGTACTGTACCTACAAACACACTCCAGGAGGCATTTTACTAATAGCCAAGTGCCTTTCAAGCTCCATATACAAGAGGTGCTAGAGGACTGACCATTGGTCTTATCGTAACCATGCCAGTGTCATCTGAAGGGTTAACTTTTCCTCACATCCTCTTTAGTATTGCTCAGCTTGAACCACGAATAAAGACTTGGGCCCATAGATTGCTTCTTTTAGGATCCATACAGTGTGAAGCACTCTGAAAAATGCCCGTGGGATTTTGAATTATTTGGGAAATTCAGATATCTCTTTAATAGGTAAAGGCTAGGCAAGCAAAGGAGAAAGAAGTGTGTCAATGAGGTAGTCAATAAGTGTGTCAATGAGGTAATCAATAAGCTTGTGGTGGATCATGACTTCTCCAGAGCAGCAGAAATCCCAAAGTTAAAGAAAGCCCCCCTGAGCAGCATGGAGACAATTAATGTACAAAGAAGGTCCCTGGGTGAACCAGTTAAGAGGCATGATGTCCTGACAGATTCACAACTTGAGGCCAGAAGGTGGTTGTCTGAAGCCCAAAGCTGTGTTTGGATCTCTACACATACGAGATCTAACTCCCTTGTATTTGAGAAGTTCACCACAGATCAGCTGGATTTTCTAGACTGGATTTTCTAGATGGTCTCTCTATGGTCAAGCAAACTGCTCTATAGAAGGACTTTTGAACTGTCCCATAAAAACATTATGATAGGAGAGGAAGCAATGTAGCCCATGGGTTTGAAAACAATCATTCTTGCCAGCTTGTATTAACAGATGAGAAAGGTAAGGAATTAAAAGAGGAATGCAGTAATTTTCCTACTAGTGAACAGTTCAGGTCAGGTATTAGGGCTCTGTGCAAATCTGTTAATTTAATTAAAAATCTACAGCTGCCTCTTTGCCAGAATTCACAAGCCTGGTAAACAAGTCCCACAAAGCTTGTAGGCTTCAGCTAGAAAGTTCACTGTTCTTCAGCTGCTGGCCCCATTCTGTTATAATTGTAAAAGTCCATGGAATCTAAATAGAAAGTAAGAAAACAGAAGTGTTACAAAAATCTCTATACAGGAGTAAACATTCTGTTGGGGAGTCTTAAATGCTGCTACTAAGTTTTGTATTTTTATCACAGAAGAAAATGATAATGTGATGGTAAAAGATAATTAGCTTTAGATAACAAGATAGAATAAATATTTAGAAATTGCTGAAGTGGATCAGACTAGTGGACTATGTGCTATGGCATCTGCCTTTGACTGTGGCAAGTGCTGCAGAAGAGAGGAACAGGATGGTGAACAACCCTGGAGCAGTCTGTCCTAGGAGACACCACTATAGTGGGACTCCAGCCTTCTCTTCATGCCCCCACACAGGTCTTCCTGGGGGACCCAGACTTGGAAAGGAGCAACCTGGCGTTAGAAGATGCTCCTCTGCTTTATTTTATCATTAACCCCCTCTTCCCCATGCTGCTGTCATGCAGACTGAGAATTAATTCAGGAATTGTTTTGTATAGTAAGATGGAGACAGAATCATCCAAAAGCTTATTTCTTTCTACATGGCATATTTTCATTTCTCCTGCTTTGTTTATCAGTTTTATTTTCTGAAGTCGGGGCTGACATCACCTTGAAACACCTCATTGTGAACAAAGGACACAATTTACTGTCTCACCAGTGACTACTGCATTTGGCTAGCATGGGGATTGCAGGGAAGGAGGAGCTCAGGAACAGATATTCACATGCCTTTCCAATCCCAAAGAATGGAAAGATTTTGATCTCGTGAGTACCAAACAAATTCACTGATATTTCATGTTCTGAACAGGGACTGTGCCCTTTCTCAGAACCTAGAGACAGCTCAGCTTCATCCATGGAGACAACGAATGATGAGCTCTATCTCTACTTCCACTACCAGCTAACTTCATACTTCCAGTACCTTCACTGAGGCAAAACACACCATCCAAATAATTTTAAAGCAATATGTCTTGATGGGCCTTATCTTATATCTTGAAAAAACCCATTAAACTGAAATTGAGAACATTATTCTCCCAAAGCAGGAAACTCTTAACAGCAAAGAAATAACACACTGGTTTTGATCTGATAACTTGATGTTTGTAGGAACAATATTAAATTCTAGTTCAGAAAAGTTTTAGACAACAGTGATTCAGATTGCTTTTCTACTTCAAACTCATAAAGAGCTCAGGGAGAGTTTGCTTCATAACTGTGAGCCATGGTGTGCAACCACAGTGATGCAATTTGCCATGCAAAAGTGATTAAAATCAGTATATCTACTCACAAGGTAATCTGCAAAGATTCTGCTGATACATGCTTCCCTTTGGGCTCAGAGCTTATCCATGTTACCCTCTGTTTCTGCATTTGCAGTGCCCTTAAAAAGATTGTCATACAATCCACCTGACTGGGTGGTAGGTAAGTGCCTGTCAGATAAGGGTAGATTCCTGCCTCTTCTCTGTCACTTATGCAAGTGCCCATGGACAACAATACAACTGTACATTTTATCAACAGACAGAAGAACAAGATTATGTTTAGTCATAAACATAAGGAGAGCCAAGCATTCTCAAATTTAAGCATTATGCCTGGATAAAATTGCATGAGTAGTTTTGCATCTTCCAAGTCTGCAACATACTGTGATCACCTTAGCAGACACTGATCACTGAGTACCCTGAGTAAACACACAATTACTTCTTTGTCTCCAGGAATAAAATGCAAGTGGTAAAACACTTTAAAAAGGAATAATATTTATTTTGCTTTACTATTGCAATTTGTTAAATTTACTATTTGTTTTACTATTGCTCTTGCAGATGTCATATTACACACTTCCCCTCCCCCCCTTTCCTATTATTAGGATCCTTCACTGGTGATTATTTGCAAGGTAACTAAAGGGTAATGGAAAGTTCCTCACCTTTCATGCTTTCAGTTTGGAGCCACAATGGCATTTGGGATGCAATGACTACAGTGGCTAGACTTGGCCAGATTGTTCTGAACTGATCTCCTTTGCTTATAGCTTTGTATATCAGGAGTGGAATTTGTTGGCAAGCATACCAAAATATTGTAATTTCTGTGAATAACAATCAGCTCTTGCTCTCTTTTGACATGTGTCTAAGTGAGGAAGGCTGATGTGTAAAACAGTTGACATGCGAAGCAGAAAGAAAGTTACATCACAAGGTTCAGAAAATAGAATGAAAATTAAAACATACAAT
This sequence comes from Tyto alba, assembly GCF_018691265.1. Lineage (NCBI taxonomy): Eukaryota > Metazoa > Chordata > Aves > Strigiformes > Tytonidae > Tyto > Tyto alba. Next base: position 33,109,772 of record NW_024881316.1, on the reverse strand, counting down.
AATGCAAGCACAAAAGAAAAATGAGTTTATGTTTCCAGAGTATGAAATCCTGGAGTTTTCTGCGACTTTCCCCATATTCCTAGTATCCCCAGTAGCTTTACGATTCTAAGTCAAGACTTGAAAGAAACCAACAACAGCGATTCCACTGACTATAACATTTAATTCTTTGCAAGACACACATATAAGTAGCATCAGTTTTACCATGGAGCAGAAGACGTCCCCTCATGGAAGGTAGTATTACAGAAAGCAAGAGTTAATGTATCAACTGTGAGAGATTTTCCTCACATAATCGTGGAGGAACATTGACAGTAGCAATGTGATATGCTACTTGCTTCAGCTCAGCAAATTATTTTGGCCATGAAACACTGTTTAGAAAAGCTAGAGTCAGAAATGGAATAAAGGAGAATGGAGTCAGTGTTTGGCAACAATTACATGCAGTGGGACCTGACCTGTCAGGGTATCGATTTGTAGCAAGAATGAGAAATAAACATGATTTTAGAACAAGAGTCACCATGTGTGACTTTCAGATCACAGCACGGGCCTTTTACAGCTCCACTGTTGCCAGGGCTCAATGTTTAGAGCGAGAGCTTGGCGGTAAGAAGGGCTTATAGAAGTCGTTCACCATTTGAACTGCCTGGCTTGATTGAGTTGGATGGGACAAATGCAGCATAACACTTGTAGCCTGCTGAACACTTCCAGCAGCTGAGGTAACAACCAGCATTTTTGCCAAATTGTTTTCAATTAAAAGAGTATATCTAAAAAAAAAAAAAAAAAAAAAAAGGAAAAAAAAAAAAAAAAGCAAAAAAAAAAAAAAAGCAGAATGTTATATTCGGGGAGTAGAGCAGTGATCTTGCAGGAAACCTTGCATGCCATTTCACAGCCAGCTCTCTTACAGGGGTTACAACATTTTTCGGTGTATGCCACATGCCTGTGTGAATGTTTGCCCAGGGAGGAGCAGAAGTCCAGGCTCTGCCACTTACAGCACCTCCAGGGCAGACGAGCACACAGGTCACATGTGTGTGCGTGGGTGGGGAGTTTATAACTAAGGAAGAAGAATAGCGAATGAAGAGATAAACTGCACAAAGGGACTATGTTTCATCTTTGTTCTGAAAACTCAAAGACAACAAGAGCTCTAAAAGTTACTTGCGGTTCCATATAACAATCAAACTGGTACAACATTCTGCAAAGGCCCAGGACTCCTCCAAGTTTCTTAAGGACAAGTGAATGCATTTCATTTTGCTAGGAGCAAAAGTCCTCGTCTGCCTAGATATGAGCCACTTCCCTTCCCTGACATTTCTTCTGTGAAGTTCTGTACTCTGTTAAAATCTTTGATGCAAGAATTTCAATCACAGGTCATTCTGTATGTAAGTTTATATTCCCTTGGTTATTTAGATCTGTATATTATACATTCTTAAACTTTTTACAAGCTCATTTGTGTGTCTCATGATTAAAAATTCTGTTTATGTTTTTTTGCTTGTCAAGACATAATCAGCTCTCATGCTGTGTCTATGTGATATCTTCAATAATCAGTCAGGTTTATGGGGAAAGCAGGAGTAGCAATGCCATGCAAAATACTTCTCAGGGATGAGTCTGAAACTGTGAACTCGGTTTTCATTCTGTTTCACCTAAAACCTTGAAGCTGTGGGCTGCTGTCAAGTTTTTGTAACAACCTAGACTCTGTTAGCTAACTAGCTCCCCCTCTTGAAACTGTAGAAACACTGACAGAAAACTAGTAAGGGGATGTAAAGCGAAGTGAAATGAAATCCAGCGGCATTGTAGTACTTGACTCATTTTTTTAATGGTTGTGGATTTTTAAATTTTTATTTCTTTTTCATATGCAACCCTGACTGCTAGGGAATGCCCCTGTTGAATGCTGCTGATTTCTGAGCTGACCTTTTAAGACTGCAGAAGGGGTCTTGGTGTCTGCTGAAAAAGGGTTCAGGGCTGCAGAGGTCACGCCAGTGCCGGTGCCCAGTGGAGACAGACAGCAGAGCTCCCCAGCTGGAGGGCACTGGAGGAGGATGATGTAGGACAAGGATGGCTGGGGGACATTATGGTTCAGCTCCTCCTTGCAGCAGCCCCGGTTGGGGACTCCAGAAAACACCAGGGCAGGAAGGGAAGTGCCCATCTGTGCAGGAGCACAAATATCAGCTGTGCCTCCCGGGGCATCCCCGCCTGACAATGAGCCCAGCTGACACAGAGAGGTGGCAGCTGTGCCGCTGCACTGCGTTGCTCTGCTAGGAACGGGGTTATGAACACAGTAGGTAACCACCGTCTGGAGTTTCTGGGTTTTTCTAGAACAGATATTAGGTATATACAGATATTTTGTTCTTGGGTGTCAAATAGAGAGGTATGTGGGTCTGCAGCTGAAAAAAGGTGTCTTTGGTGTACAACAGGCCTCATTACATGGAGCTCTTTCCACAGGGGTTTTATAAAAAGCTGTCCTTGCCCTCAAAATTTCCATTCTGAAAATGCTAATGTAATGTTAGGATGGATAAAAGGCAGTAAAGGGAAGCAGCCTTGCTTCCTAGAGAGGGGTAACTGAGATATGGAGCCACACTCAGACTTCATACTCCATTGTTCAAGCGTCCAAAGACTCCTTAGTCAAGAAAACATTTGCCATCCCTGGAGCAAGGAACAGAATTTAGGATTCTTCATTTCCAGGGTTTTGGTAGTGGGCTATAAATCCAGACTCTTTTCATTTATTCGTCCTCTCTCCAGTGCCATGAATCTTTCCTGCTTTCGGATACAGTGGCCTATTTTCAACAGGAAGGACAGAAAGCAAGAACAGTATATAATCAGTTGCGATTTCTGCTGGGTAGAGACAGAAGTAATTTGGAAAGTCTTCAGGTTGAAGAGAGTGTGATCCAATTTCTGGATAAAAGTCAATTGTTTAAAATGTAGAAGACTATCACTAGCTTGATTTTAGGCTGAATTTGATGCTTTGTATCATTTTCAAGGGTGTGTAAGTGTCAGCTAAAAAAGCTGTTCTGGCACTCCAGCAGACTGTACGTAACTGTTGCCTTTCACTGAACCACAATGGAGCAGTCATCATAGCTAGTGATGCAACTGAGAATTTATGCCTTTCTCATGCAAAAGATGGGGCATTTACTCAATTCTCATGTAATCCAAATGGTTCAGGTTTTACAGTTCTTATAGTCATGCTTTAATCTTTCTGATCAGCCTAAATACATCCTTGGAGATACAGCTTAATTGTTTAGGTCTCTTGAATCCTATGTAAATCCACTGTAAATCTTAGGCATGAAAATATCTTTCAATATCTTATGTCACCTGTCCCAAGCCATGCTGGAAATCTGTAAGAACTGGAAAGAAATTACCCATATTCTTCCCAAGAGTCTTAACCACAAAATGACGTTTCACTTAAATTCAGTGAACAGTGTTTTTTAAATAGATGGCAAACACAAGGATCTCAATTTTTGGGTATCCATTCTAGGATATATTATGTGTCACCTAATCGTGCAGGTGGATAAATATCACCTTCTGGACAGCTGCAACATCTCTCTGATATGTTTACACTGTAAACTGTAAACATTGACCCAGTTACAGTTACTATTCTTTTTAAAAAATCTTAGCTCTCATCTCAAGGATGAAGAAAAACATGCACAAATGCTTACATGAATAAAGAAAGGGTTTAGACGGTACTCTCTCAAATCTGCTGAAATACTTGAACTACTCCGATGAACCATAAAAGCAGTAAAAAACAAAGAAAAAGGATCCCAGAGTTTTAGTCTCCAAATTTAATTTCTACTTTACCTACAAACAAAGAAAACTGTTAGGGGAATATGTTGAGGTAATTTTGTTTTAATTCCTTCCCAAATCTTTTAACAATGTATTATTTCCCCCAAACATAATACTTATTTTAATTTCAAGCAGTAATGATCTAAAATTCAAGAAAAGACTGGGATCTATTTTGCATCCAGTCTTGTCATATTTGTTCTTTCAGCCCTCTGAAAGCTCGCTCTCTGCATGTTTTTAAAATAGAGCTTTAAGATTCAGCTCTTCAGCTGATAATCTTAGAGAAACTCTGCCCACTTTTATCACTTGAAAGTCTGATCTTCAAATGGTTTCACAAAAAAACAAAGCAAAACAAAAAAACCCTCTCTATACCCAAATTATGCACGTTGCAAACATGTCATGGGGTGTGGTGGTATGTCTCAAAATACAGTGTATTATTCCTGATGTATTTTTTATAACCAGAACAAATACCAGCACAAACTAAATGTCTGGGTCTGCATGCAGTAGCATACTTTAATGCTCATCATATTTAAAGCTGGGGGTCCTTTAGGCAAGAAGTGGCTGTCTGGTTTGGAGGTGATGCAAAGAAGGTCATCTACATTAAATGAACTAGACTGGGCTCAGTAATAGTGAGCCATTCTCAAATACTAATGACCATCTGGATTACAGATGCAGTAGCCAGATTGTCTGTTGTGTCCACCAAGTGAGTTGTCTTACCCTGGGAAAAAACTGTCATCTGTCTGTCTTGCCCTGTAGACATGAGCTTTCTTCCAACCTGTCCACATGGATTTACTGGTGGCAAGGTCATCCCGTTCTCTGGAACGTCACTCACTTGCATTCACTGGCTGCTTAACAGCTGCCAAAATTTTTTGAACAGAACAGAACGGCAAGGGGCTGGGAATAAGACAGTAAAACTGAAATATTTTCTATTTCTTTCTGGTGTACATTTACCAGTAGTTAAAGAAAACAATACCTATTTATTAGCTGAGTAAAAATGCTTTTCCCAGCTCTGTTTGCTAAATAGATGATGTTGGTTTTAGGGTGTTTCTCTTCTCAGCTCCCATGCTGTGAAACTCCTTTCCTTTTGTTTAGCAGAATAAGCAAATCATTGCAAGACCTAAAATCTTGTTAAAAAATGCACCAGTTTGATTTGGCATTTAATTAACACATTTTTGTTTTGTTTTACTGTGTGAGTCCTGACTTTACTTTCAGGTTCCATTTTCATTTTATTAATGTAATTATGCTTTGCTTTTAAGGGTGGCCAGAGAATCTGTAATCTGTATATTTCCACTCTGTTTTTGTTTTTTTAGCATCATGCTAACATTTATTCAGTAGAGAATTGTAAATATTTTTCTGAGTATAAAATTTAGAAGTTAATTGTTCCTGAAGATTTTATACTGCTGAATGTTATCCTTGCATTTGAAAAGCACAATTCCGAAGAAGCTTTGCAAAGTATTGCACACAGGGACTATATCAAGCACTTCCAATTATTTTCAGAGCTTCCTTATATCCTTGTGAGCACATGGAAAATACAAACCTGAAAAGGGCTAGTGCATGAGTTAACTTCAGATTCCAGAGAAAATAGTCCTTCTGGAAAAAGGTTTCATCCCAATATCTACAGGTAGATATCCTGGGGATTCATTTGTGATTGTCATGGTGAAGTGTTTTTGCTAATTAATTTTGCTAATGAGGTGATAAACAAACTAAGGGAGTCCTCTCCTTTTTGACACTAGCTCAGATTTCATTAGTAGAAGCTTGTCTGTGACAGTTGCAGGTAAATCCCAGACACTATTCATTACAAACAGTAAATGTAAGGCACTATGATGCTCTGACACCAGTTTCAGCCCAGAGCCTAGGACGATTCTTATAGCTGTCAATCTGACTGTTCAGTGAGCTGCAGTGTGAGCAGGGAAGGGCACACTTCCATGTTATTGCAACCATGTTGCATGGCTTTGATGAGAACATGCTGTGAAGGACAGTATAGGTTATGGGAAGAGGGGAAGGAAAGAGGAAAGCTACTGTTCCTTAGCCTATTCTGGAAAATGTGCACCTCTCTGGTGTTTAGGAACATGACTTCGTGCATAAGTATATGCTCTCTCTGTATGCTAAATAGGTTTACAGTGTTGAGGGTGTGCTTAAGGACTTTGTTACACTATGGTTGTAGGAAACATGGATAAGAAAACAGAGAAAAAAATGAATGGTGAAAAGGAAATAAAAAAAGAAAGCAAAAGAAAAAAGGAAGAAAGACGTTACTTTTTGCTCACCTTCATGGGCTGCTAATATAGCCTGTATATACGTGTCTCTGTGTATATAGATGTAGACAAGTGCATATGGTTAGAGATTCAGAAAACCTGTGTGCAGATAGAGCTTTTATCTTCATTACATGTGAAAAACAACCAAGTATATGCACTTGAAAAGAAATCTTGTGTATAGTATTTCATCTGGCATCATCAGAAAAGGTGTTTTCCAAGTAGATCAGAAACAGTCTGTAGCTCGCTGTAGCAATTCTGTTTGGAGTAAATGAGCTCTTAATTAGGTGAGGGCTGATTTCTTGGAGTTTGAGACTCTTTGAACCTCTCAGGCTGCTCTTCACATTAAAAAAAAAAAAAAAGAGACTGCTCTTTGTAAAACTTCCTAGCAAGTGGGAACAGAGTATATAGGCAAATAAGACTGAAAGCACACATCACTGCAAAGGGCATGATGCAAAAGTGAACCAGACTCTGTTTTGCACTTGAAGAATTCCACTGAGACACCATTTGGCATATACTGGAGAGTAAGATAAAAGTAGTATCTGCTGGAAATACGGGTGATTTGTGGACAAGGACATGACAGCTCAGACCCAGCCTAAAAATCATCCCCTGCTGTGGCAGCCATCACAAAACACATCATTTTACTTTTGAAGATGATTAGTTTCTTGTCCTCACAACAGCAGTGAGAGAGCTGTTTCTTAGCTTCATTCCTGTGATGGTTAGAAACTGTCTGATTTCCATCAGGAACCTCTTCATGGCCATGGTATACCTATGGCCCTTGTATATGCATCTATTTACAACACTGGCTACAGCTGCACTGCAACTCACACCCACCACACAGAGTGATCTCTAGTCCCCTGGCCCAAGCAGCACAGACTGGCTGATATTCAAGGCTAATCCTCTGTAGAGCAGATGAGCAGATGAACCCAATCCACGCCATATTGACCATATGGTGCTCATACATCTAAAACATGGCTGTTTTTGTCTGTGGGGGTGGTTTGGTTCATCATATTTAAAAGTGTGAGGACTGTGTTGCAGCCCACAGAATGGCATTTCCATGGCATGAAATAGAGAGTAGATGTTGCGTACTCTGGGCTGTGGCATATATGTGCTGGGGATGCTTGAATGTTCCTACATTCTGTTTTGGTGGTAATTGGTTGGTTTCTTCCCAAACTGGTCCTGGAAGTGAACAAATATTGCACATGAGCAGATGAGCAGGCAATAAGCATAACGAAGTGAAGGTGGGAACTGAGATATCCAACTGTATTTGTACCTATAGCATTTAGCTTTGGCAGCATTATTTCCCTTGCTTGTTCTCAGCATTTTTTTATAGAAAGCAATCATATTTCCTCTTAGGCTGTGTTTTGCTAACCAAACAATACAAGCTCCTTTAGTCTCCTCTCATATAGTAATCTCTCCTTTCCCCAGATCATCCCATTATCCCTTCTTTATGAGCAGCTTTATGTATCTTCCTGGAATGTGAATTACTAAGCTTTTATACAGTGTTTCTTTGCTTTAGAGAAAGATCGTGAGTAACATGTCAGAATACTGCATTTGCCTTTTCCATATTGATTCTACATACCTAGTTCATTGCAAGCATATTCACAGTGTAGACATCCCAAACTCATGCACACTCATGCACTTGTCTAGACTTCTTTCATAATCAATAGAGAGAAATAAGTGATTCATCTCACTCTGAAGTAAGGGTCTGAAAAAGGTCAGATCAATAATGTCTGGAAATGCCTGTTTGTCTCTATTGACTGCAAAAGCAGGCTGGGTTGAGGAGTTAGGGGAAATATGTCTACACTGTAGACACCTAAAGTTAGGTCAGATGAATCCCTGATTGATCAATACTGAAATGATCACTCTGACCTTCCCCTTTCCTGTCACTAACACCTAAGAGCTCCTCACTTACAGGAATTATTCTTGTTATGAACTTGAAATTGCAAGAGCTTCCATATGTTGTATTAATTAAACAATTAATGAATTTCTATTAGCTCAGTCTACTGTGTGATATTCCAGTTCTCCTTCATACTGATGGTGTCTCTCAGCTTTATGTCAGCACCCAAATTGAACTTGTAAGTTGCTACATTTTGTGCTCTTACTTGTGAAAGCTTTCAGTCATTTGGTCCGTTACAGGTTTTAAGAATCTTTAAGAATATTGTCCCTCATATCCTAGTGGGATCCATTTTGTATTTACTGTACAATTATTAGCTAAAACTTAGTTCCTCTGTTAACTAACTGCAAGTGTAAAAGAAACTTAATTGGCTTAGCAAATTCTAGATAGATGAGCCATATATCTTAAATCTGAATTTTCTTTTTATTAAAAAAATCAAAGAAGAAATATACTTTTCATTTAAAAAATATTTATTGGTAAAATCTTACTTCATTTATCCCATTTTCAATATAATTCCATGGAAAATTATTATTTCTTTCTAGTTGCATTCTAAACAATGCATATTCCTGGGGCCCTGCTAATGTAATCTTAATTTTTCCTTTCATAACTATTACTGGTTTATTTGCTGGTCTTTGCTCATATATTACTAGGTTCCATAAAAATCCCACATATAAGACTTACAATTTATTGTGTTAATTCCTTCAATATTCTGGATTGTTTCCTCTCCTTCCCATACCTTCTTCAGGCTGAGCTCTGAGTTCTGTATCTATCTTGGATATAATTTTCATTTCAATGCTTTCATTTCATTTTACCTTCTTTCCTTCACCTCTTCTCATTCAGTATTAATTTCTTTGAAAACTGGGGTGAAATATTCCTTTGCTACCTGAAATTTATCTAGATTGTTTAATTTATCCTCTGCTATCTTACCCTCAGTGATGAGGAACAATTTATTCTTTCCTTCATCTCTTCTTGCTTATATGATTGAGGGTGTTTATCTTAATTTTTGCTGTGATATCTAACTCAGCTATACTATGGCAGTTTTCACCGCGTCTCTTCACTTCCTCAACTTCAAGATATGTATATAACAAGATATGTATTTTCAGGGTTTTTTTCAGTTGCCTGTAGAATCTCTGCTTGCCTCTAATATATGTTCTCAGGTAACTATTTGTCATCTTATACATAACATGTTTTCTCCTTGCTTATGAAAAATGGGCAAATTCATAAATTTGACAAAGAAATGCCAGGTCTCAGATATGAGTCTTTGAACTCATCAGCCCGGTTGACGTAATTCACTAATTACCTTAATTTCCACAGTCTGTTTCTTGAATTAAAAACTGAATCTATAGATTTCTTTCATTTAAACCAAATCACCTTATCATTACTCAGTGCAAGGTTTCTTCTGTGACCAGATCTTCTACGAAGCCTTTGCTACTTACCAAAAACAAGCCAAAAATAGCATGTGAGGTGGTAGGCTCCCTCTGTAGTCAATGAGGAGAGACAGACAACTCCATTCTGCATGCAGGCTGTTGGTCACCCACGGTCATGTAACTCCGAGCAGTGTGTTGTGTGTTTTGTATGTATGCACATATGTCTAAAGTGTTCTACAAGTCTTGAGCCATATTCAGATTAAACCAATGGGCTGCAGGCCTCTAACACTGTTTCAGGATGAACTCCTTTACAACGTTTCCTTAAGGTATTTGTGACCCAAGGTAATCACATCTCACTTGTCCCATAACTTATTTCTTTGCACTATCTTGCAGAACTAATGTATTGATACGATGATATTATCATTATATGATTCTAATGGTTATGCAACAGAGCTCACTGCCTTTACCTTATTTCTGCCAGGTTTGGATTTAGCAGGGAGTCAAAGGAGACTGCAGCTTCTCCATTAGCAGCATTTGGTGAAGTGTGTGATCCCTTACAGATGCTACTGCAGAGTCTCTTCTTGGCCTTTCTCCCTTCTATACATACGCTGTAGTATACTGAATCCTTATTTTTACTTCTCTCTAGCCACTCATATCCTTCATTCATTTCAGCCTCTAGAGCAATTAACTTAATCAAGCCCAGCTCCATTTTTTAATACTAAGGCAGAACCTGTAAGTATAGTTGTGACTATCCTGTCAGTTAGGGAGTCACAGGTAGCTGATTTCCACTATAACAATGCCATTTTATTGTTTCACGGATCCAATTTATCTTCCTCCTACTCTTTTTCTCTCACTTTTTCTTCTTCAGTTGCTTCCTGGCTTCATCATTTTCTTTCTGTTGCCTTCAAATTTCACTTAGCCCCAGCCCTTTTATTTTCTAATGTCTTTCCAAGAAAAATCACAAACTGTATCTATCAGTAGTCACATTAAGTCCTGTGGGGTTTGAGCAGATGTAAGCTGAGGGTGAACTCTACCAGCTGCTATGGTAGCTGTAAGAGTTGATGTCATGTCCAGACTGATGGCTTAGGAGACCTCCAAGCCTGTCACTATATGTGTACCTTTACCAGTCCCCCCAAAAGAAGCAAACATGTAAAAGTAACCCCAGCTACTACTGGTCTCAGTGCTGAAAGATATGTCACTGCCTTAAAGTGATAAATCCCAGGAATTTGCAGTTTCCTTTTGTTCTGATTTATGAAAAAAAACATTTTTGTTTTGCTACAGGAAATGCCTTGACTTTATAATTTAGCTTATAGCACTGTTTTACTGAAAGTTTAGTGAACTATGTAAACTAGTAAACTTTGTTGCTCCCAAGGGACAGTCTCTGAGGGATTTCAGCAACAATTTCAGTTTCAGTTTAAGCACTACCAGTCAGAAAAAAAGTATCTTTTCCTGATCTAGAAGTAGAGGTCATGCAAACAAAGAATTTTCACTCCTGACGCTGAAGCAGGGAATGAGATCCTAAGCCTACTTCATTTTTGGGAAAAAAAAAAAAAAAAAGTTAGTTTTTTGCACATTTTCAAAAGACAGAATTTTAATTTTTTTTTTCCCCTAAATTTAACATGAGCTTTTGGTCCGTAAATTCTAACATGCACTTTAGGTGAAAAAAAAAAAAAAAAAAAAAAAAAAAAAAAAAGATAGTGCTTCTAGTATTCAGGTTCTTAATTTTTAATTCTGCATGAATTCTTAATTCTTCTTAATTCTGCATGAAAGTTCCCTGGAAGCCTTGACATGCCTGAACTTAAAGCAGTGCACATGATGGAGCTGCCTTGAAACTACAGTCTCTGAAATTCTAGGCCAAATCCTCTTGTGCTTCAGTAGAAATTCATTGGAAGTAATATATATCTGCGATCCAATGCTTTTTCAAGGAATAAATGTCCTTTCTGATGAAAACCTATTTTAGTGGGAAATTCTGTACTGGTGCTAAGTAAAATACTAGAAATAACAAATATCCCACTGAGGGAATATTTGGTAAGTATGCAAATCTGAAAGTGAACTGAATAATAGGGTGCAGCTGGTTCTTAGTCTTATATTTGACTGTTGCTGTTCACATACAGTATAACAGCCGTGCATGGGGGAGGAGTGTTAACATGATATTCAGTGAAGGCTGCATGGCGTGGGTGTATCACAGTTCCAGGAAGAGCCTGAGGTTATGGTTAACAGAGTTCACGCCAACTCTTCATTTTAAAATGTAGTGGCACACTGTAAGTCTACTGCTGACAGAATGAAGTTTTACTGATGCTTGACATGGTGACTAAACTATTAGGCCCATCCAAACTCAAAATATAAAGCTGTTTTCTGACAGCTTATCAGAAAACAAGACTAACTGCTCTTCAGCTGAATATTTGCTAAACCTCTCTCTCTTTCCTCAACCAGTATAAATTCTTGTGACACACATTTTGAAAATCCACTTATGTATTAGTTTGTTTGGGAATTCAGGCCTGCTTTCCATACAGAGAAAGCTTGAGCTGTCTTGTTATTTTATCAGACATTCCAATTTGCTATTAGGTCTTTTTTTCTTAACTTACATGTGTTAGGCGTTCTTTAGTACCACTGCTTGTGAAATTTAAAACAGACTGACTGATGCATGAAAAATATTCTTCTAGCAAAAAACATCCTGCACTGTCAGGACATAGGTTTTTCTCACATCCTGCATCTTCCATTGCTAGATTTGATGATTTTTTTCTGTGAAATGCATTTAATTAGTCCTGAAGCTCTTATGCAAAAGAATCACAAAGCTCTCCTTTTTGTTACAGTGAGAACACTAAGAAAACAGCGTTACCTCTAAAACTTTAGTTCTTCCACAGCTGACTTAGAATGTGTTTCTCATTCACTCTCTTGACAAGTTTGGTGTCTTGGTAGATTTTAGCACCTTCAAAACTCTGCTGTTTCTTATTCTTTATGTAGATTGGTCACTATACTAAAATGTACAGTAAGACATAAAAAAAAAAAAAAGAAGTAATTGCATGAATGAGACTCCTTATATATCCAGACAGTGTTCTATGTAATTAGTTTTTGATCTTTCAGTGTCAACATCTATTCTGTTGGGAAATACAGTCCTTAAAAATGTTTTTTTGGGAGGGAGGATACCTTGATCTTTGAATACTGAAAATGGAATTCCTTGCCTTTGTACAATAACCATAAAATATATTTCTCCTTAGGTGCCTTTTTCAGGAAAATGAATTTTGGTTATTCATACCAAAATACATTTGAATAAAAAATAGCTTGTAACACATGACATGGAAACTTATACTATGGAATTTGAAAAATGAAATACCCTGCTGTTTGGCCAAAACCATAATTAGTGTCTGGAGGAGAGGCTCTTCTGTTGTCCAGTCATCATATTTCCTTCCATGTCCTCCATTTTAGTCAAAATTCCCTGCAGTCGAGAGTGCTTGATCATAGGTCTTCTAATTTATTTCATTTTGAAGAATTTTGGGCAAGAACAATAAAGTATTTTCAAAACGACAGGAAACATGGCTGATTTCTCTTTTCTACTCCATAACATTGTAGTTTCTTGACTGTCTTATGTTTTGTAGTATAATTAGAATTGTATCTGTAGTATGGGAGTATCCTTACAATAAATGATTTTTGTAATTTTCAAATACGTAAGCATTGTTTGGCATTTAATTACCTCCCCCCTCTCCCCAAAACCATTTTTGTGAGCTCTACACCTCTGTCAACAACCTTATTCTTTCATTGTCCTACATTTGAGAAATCTGTTTTATCTTGGAACATACATTTTTAATTAAAAATTTCACTTATGCTCAGAAGGCTTAGGTATGCATCACCATGTGCAAGCCTATTTTTTTTTTTAATCATAAAAGTCATATTGAAAAGCAGGACCAGTATAGAGAAGAGTGTGGATTTAATCAGTTAATTGTATGGTTACACTGTTCATAATCACTTTATTTGCTTTTAATGGTAATGAGATGGATATTTCCAAAGAAGTCTTATTGTCCTCTGCGTAAATAACTAATTGTTTTGTTATTAAATACTTAAGCACTCAACATGCCCTGTAAATGCAATCTGCATGTGAAACCAAATCCCCACACTCTACCCAGTTCCCATTTCATAGAGACACACATATTTGCATCCAAATAGTGCCCTGGTTCACCTTTGGGTAAATCTGAAGTCATTCCTTTTCCTCAAGAGGTGAATACTCTGATTCTTAGTGATTCATTATCACAATGTTCACTGATGACTTTAATTGATTTTATCTATCTTTCCATTCATGCAGTTAGGCAGTCATCTCATCTAGGAAGGTGCCAGCACTGGATCTAGGTGGGAAATAAATGCTGCTTGTTGCCTCAGCTGAGACCAATATGATGTAAGCAAGTTCCTCCTTTAATCTGAATCAGGCAGAAGAGGTTAACGGATGTATCACCTATCATATACATCACTTGGAAGCTAATCCACCCATTCTCCCCCTACAGAAAACATGCTTGGGTATTGTTTCCTCAGGGTCCAAGTCTCCCCCTTCTCCCCAGAAGAGCATGTGCCTTAGGGCTCTTGTTTTATCTAGATTCGTCTAGATTTCAGGGCTTTTGCTGTCACTCATATTAAAGGAAAAACAAACTGGAAAAGATAGAAGACAGCCTGGAAAACAGCTGATCTTAGATGGCAGCAGTGTGGAGATCTAAATCTGATCTAGTCGCACTAGGTTCCCTTTATAGTCAATAAGGAGAAGTAGGCACTTTAAAGACATGATTCATCTGACCTATATTCAGTGTCTACTGTAGGTTAAGATGAATCATACCCTAAAAGTGCCTATTTCTTTCTACTGACTATAAGGAGAGTCTCGACAATGGCTCAGTTGTAGACAGCTACATTCAATTTTATTGCTAGTCAAAGATGTGCTGGGTAATTGCTAATGGATTGAATTACTAAAATGGAAAGATTCTGGGTGGGAAAAATATAAAAGAGAGCTATTACAGGAAAAGTAATGTCAGGGGAGGTGCATGGTAGTTGGAAGCAATGGAAGAAAAGCAGAAGTGGTGAAATAGTAGAAAGAGGTGGGAAAGTCTGAGTCTGAGTTCAGTTGGCATAAATATATGACTATATTAGCAAATAATTTAACTCAGTAGAACACGTAGATTAAAGCAATCAGTAGGAGAAGTTTACATCTGTACTGTACACAGTTTGGGGATTTTACTTCAGCCTAAATTTATTGTGGTGTGCTTGACTGAACACCCCTACAATGAACATGTTTCCAATCTAACTAAAGGACCAATTGTTGGTTGAGATCCCTATATCCCCCCTGAAGGGTCAGAGCACATTTGGTGTGCACCTATAGCACAGCCTCCAGAAGGAATCTGGTTTGTAAACACTAAAACCTATCTGTGAACTCAGCCAATGTGCAATAAGTGGGGATGACTGAGAGAGTTATTTCAAGACTGCACAACTGCTCTGAACCAATATGCTAATGTAAATGCAGTCTAAGACAGACAGTTCGCATATAAAATTTAAAATTGTAATGAAACAATCCTCTTGACATAACTGCCTCAAATCCTGATGGAATTGGTGAAAAGTATATATCTCTGAGAGCTGCCAGATCATCAATTCACTAGATGAACTAAGGAGGACAAGATTTTCCTCTGGAAGTCTTTGCTGGCACTTCTCACTCTGTGTTGATTATATGGGACACGTGAGGAAAATCTAGCAGCCTGGCACCCACTCTGGCAGTACACAACAGTATGTGACAGGTCTGATGGGAGAAAAAGGAGGGCTAGTACTTTCTGGTAGGGAAACAGGTACACAATTTGAGCTCAGGTTCTGGTTGGAGACAGGTGCAAGGAATGAATAGATGACATGGCAAGTGCAAGGAAATTAATTTAAATTTGAAATACTCTGGAGCTAAAGTACAATTTTACATTAGGCAGAGGATAAAACAATACATATGGAGAGTTCTGTTTGCATTTGTACCACATTGTCCAGACCTTCTGTTGCTATGGTTTTGTACCACCTGTCTGCTCTCAAGAATTGTTTACCTCTTTCAGTACAGCGCGGGATTATTTAGATGGTTATCTCAGCATGATAGATTGAGTTACCTCTCTCGATTCATGTGCTGAGGACCTGAATTCTGTAAAAAGTGCCTGTTGAACCATTGTGTTACTCCCTTATCTCTGACTGGTTGTTGTATTTTTTTTTATTTTTTTTTTTTTAAGGAACAGTGTACACGTCTTAATCACAATCATTTATTGTTTTATAAGAAGCCAGATGTGTTTTTCAGAAAATTGGAAG
This sequence comes from Tyto alba, assembly GCF_018691265.1. Lineage (NCBI taxonomy): Eukaryota > Metazoa > Chordata > Aves > Strigiformes > Tytonidae > Tyto > Tyto alba. Next base: position 33,094,203 of record NW_024881316.1, on the reverse strand, counting down.
AATGGTTAATGTAAGGAAATCTGTTCGCATTCTAAAAGACCACAACATGAAGATGAAGCCAATTTTCTTTTCAACTTCACAAAATAATTTTTTGCATCAATTATAAAAAACATGCAATTTTGTTCACTTGTGGTTTGGAGGTTGTAAAGATTGTGATCCAGCTTTTCAGGTGGTGTGAAGCAATGCATTTTTCTCGGCTTCAGTTTAACTGCTTTCATTTACATCTTCTAAAGATGCCACTTATAGGATGACATATACTTTTCAAACAGTGTATCATTCTCTTAGCCTTGGAAAGGCAATGTGCTGAAGAAAGACAGAGATGGATTCTTGTGCCATAGCTCATCTGAATTGTTTGCTAAATTTCATTCAATTATATCTGCAGAAATCTATGGAAAGCAGTGGAAAATCTCATATTTTAATCAAAACCAACTTGATTGTGTCCAAGGGGCTCAATGGAGCTCTGAAGTCCTCATTAATGTCCATAGAGTAGAAATGGCAATGATCTTCCAAGTCCAGCTGGAGTTTGTAGACATAATAGTTGGAAGTAATGTTTCTTTACATGTGAGCTGAATGCATTTAAATAACAATTATGACAGACAACAAGTGAGAAACTGTATTCTGATTTTATAAAGTAAATATTTTTTAAAAAGGCTGCATTTTCAGCCCTAAAACTTTACCCCCCTCAAGCATTACAACTACATTTCACAAAGGAAGTCGGTTTGAGGAACAGGAAGCTTGGGTAGGGCTTAGTCAGAGAGAGAGCTCCTGACTGAGATTTCAAAACAAATAATGTGTCATCCCCAGTCTCTGGATGTCAGAGTTTGTGAGCAATCGAACATGTGATGTTTATCTGATCCTCCATTCTTCTGTGTATGAACATCACCTCTCCCCTTTAAAAATCCTCTACCTGGCCTTGATACCTATAGATGTACCACAGAGCTGAGCCTCTTCATCCTGCAAAAAAGCATATCAGGGCTGCAAATCTTCAATAAAAGAAACATGATGCACACGTGTCAAAGGGAAGAGTTGTAGATGCAGTCTACAGCAGTTAAAATCTAGCCTTCCTGAGGCAGAAATTGTACACAATTAGGATGAAGGTAATCCCCTCTCGATTCTCCTGGAGAGAGGGAATGCACTAGATAAACAGCTCCTCTTTTACGACACAGGGAAGAAGACTTTCTAAACCCTCCCTTTTGCAGACACATTCATTATTTCCAAACAGTATCTGGCCTACAGATTCCCTTAATACCCTTTTAGGTACTTTAGAAGACAATACAAGGAAGTATTGTGTGTAGAAATGGTGTCAAACAGGGTTCTGTGAATGGATACCTCTCCTTCCCAAAACTTGTTTGCTGATCAGACTTACTATATCTGAAAAGGAGCTAAAACACAGATGAGGGTAAACCAGAGGATGAGCCCTGTCATCACTGTTTAGTATGTCTGAATGATTTCAGGAAAGAGAGGTAGCAAACTGCAACAGACACTGTGAAGTTAAAACGGCAATGCTCTGTAATTAGTGGCCACAGCACAGGATCACAAGATAAGAGAAGGGTTTCTTTGCTCTGCTTTATGGCAAGTGATGAAACCTCTTTATAATTTCAGGAGAGATAACTGTGGACAGTGAATTCCAAATTTGGTATTGAACCTGCATGGAGATGCTGACAGACCTATAGCTATAGATTAAAAGTGGATAAGCACCACTGAGCTCTTGCTAGCACTGAGCTACACTAAAACTTGTCTGTGTGAACTCTGATCAATCATGGAAAGCTCAAATCCATGAACTTTTTATCTAAACCTTTTTAGTTCTAACCCAGTTCCCTAGAAGGCATAATATCTTTTACTATTTAACAGTTCAGAGTCACTGGATCCTCCGGGAACTTAATTTATTATTTCTTTCAGAGAAAAAAGGGTTATCATTAAAAATAATTATTGTCATGAAGAATAATTTTTAGCATTTAAATAATATTTAGGTCTTTAAATAAAATATGTACCGTCAAAGAGCAGTTCCCTCACAACAGAAATATTAAATTCCTTGTTCTGCTTCATGTAAGTTAAACTGTAGGATCAAAACAGTCTCCTCTGGCCCTAAATTTACTGTATCTGTGCCAATTTTAAATGTCATTTTCCATTAAATAAACAAGTGTTTACCCCTTGTGCTTTTTATGGCACTAATACATATGGAATACAAGAATTATCTTAAACTAATCCCTGGATTTTAATAATTTTTAATAATTTGCAATCAGTTAATTGTTTCCTTGGGACTGCATCACAGGATTTAATTTCACCAGTTCAGATTAGTATTAGTGACTCTTCTAAAAAAATTTGAATTCTCCCTTCTTGTATCCAGATAATGAAATTCTCAACCATTGCCTTTACAAAATAATCTGCATCAACTATCTCAGTTTATTCTTTAAAATATAATTCTGAAATAAAGTTTGTCTAATGGATTTTTATTTCTATAGCTTTCTTTGCTACAGGTCATGTGCCAGAATGACCTCAATATGTTCTAGAAATGGTACTGCCTTTTAGTTAGTTTGCTATACAGCCCTGCTGGAGTGTTCAGATGGCATTTATTTGCAAACAAGAATTTGAGATATAGAGCATAAAATACTATCTTTCTTATCACTTTAATTCTCAACATCCTATGAATCTCTGGGATGGTCTCTTTCATTCAGTTATGTCCAATCTTTCCATGTAACATGAATGTACTTGCAGTATTTTGGGGATTTCAGGTTCAGTTTATATCTAAGTTTTTTTCATGAACTGAGTGTTGTACTGAAGTTGTACTAGGTTCTCCTTTTCTTTTTTTTTTTTTTTTTTTCCTAGCACCATCTAACCAGGCTGTACCACTAGAGTTTTCCAAAATCTTACTTCTGAAAAGAAGTAACCACTTCAGCAGCCAACATTTCCAGTTCTGACAGTGTAGGAGCATCTTAGTGCAACATCTCAGCAGTGAATCGGGAAGCAGATGACCATTTTTGCATTATCAGGGCCCGTCTATCTTCTGGAGGTCCTGGGATAACATAATCTAAATCATAAAAAACAAGGCTGGAAGGAGAGACAGACAACAATTCCATGAGGAATACCCAGACTTCTTCTAGGACTCCAGTTAGGAGTGGAAAGAGGTACACTGGTGATACAACTGGTCTTTGATGGTGAGTGTCTCTTTGTGTAAGACTTTGCCAGATTTTCATGAGTCTGCAATTGTATCACAGTTCCCCTGTTTTGGTGTCAGGCATTTCTGCAGTGGTGGGCATCTAGGGATCCAACTCACCAGGGATTTTATTATATGTCCAAGCCAAATAATTAGATTGGACCTTCTAAAAATAGAGCAGAAGTATTATCACAGTGCCCTCCATGTCACCAACAGGTACCCACTTGCAACTAGCTGGTCTGGCACTGAAGCAGAGACATAAAAGAGTTTCTGGAAATTATTCCAGTAGGTGAGACTGAAAACTTATAGCATTCTCTTCTCTGTTTTACTTTTCTGGGAAAGGTTAGAAGAAGGGATTTTTTTGCTTTAATCCGTGATTGCTAGTGTTTTTGTTTCGGTTTGGCTTGGTTTGGTTTGGTTTTTTCCTTTTTCTTTTCACTTCTTCAGACTATGGAGCAGACATTTCTATCAAGTACATGGAAAGGCAGTCCATAATTTGGAGACTTCCTCACTTGCTCTCCTTTTATGGATATGCATTAATACTAGATTGTTTGTCAGATGCCTTTGAGCAATCTGTCCCCATCTGTGGCCTTAAAAGGGCTTCTGTGTGCACTTCATCTGTTCTAAATGACCCGAATAAATTATGACTGTGCTGATAGGACCCCAGTAAAGCAAGTTAGCTAGACCTTAGGGACAGTGACTGAACTGCTCCTTTCCTGAATTCCTTTCAGTAGGAAGGACTGGTCTGTAAGAGGTGGGTGCAGGATGCTGATCAAAAGTCTCCCTGTCCAGCAGTCTCTCTCTATGAGGCCAATACATTTCATCTGTACATACAGCAAACAATGTATTTGCTGAACAAGTTTAAAATATTTTTTATTTGGATGGTAATAAGAAATTTCTGCCTTTAATAGCACCTGGCAGTTCTTTCGACTGTGTCAGGCAGGGGAAATGAGCTTACTCACCACCAGACTTAAGTGCCAGTGGCCCATTCACTGTCCCTTTGTGGAGGAAAGCTTTTCACCCAGTACTGGTCCTATTTTTCGCCCCCTTCAACCAGGAGAACTGTAGCTTAGTGAATAAAGAATGCCTGGCCAGGGATAGCAAAATGTAACAGGACATTAGAAGGTTTCTCTCATTTCTCTAGCATTCTCAAGTGGTGAGTGTTAGTTGTGTTTCTTTGGTTGATGTATGATGTCCTATATTATCTGAAAGTGGAGGAAATAGAGTGGAAGGAGAGGGAACAGACCCTCTGAGTCCCATTTCTTTGCTCTTGTGTGTGAAGAGACCAAGAAAGAGTAAGTATGTATTCATATTAGGTATTTTAATCATAAATTGGTAAGGCAATCCAGAAATTATGTACATTTATATGAATAATGGGAAAGGAAACTATTGTTTGGAGAAGGAAGAAAGGTGAGGGAATAAGATTATAGGAAAACTTTTTAAAGTAGGAAAAGGGATTTGGGCAGAACAGGGAAGGGTAATCCAGAATCTTTGTACTACTCCCTCATAAGTCATGCTGTTGAAGAGTAGGTGAAGAACACATGGTGAATCCACAGATTTATCTTACATGATGTATATACATAGAACACATATATATATATGTATGTGTGTATATATATACAGCACCCTGGGCGCAGTCCTTTTTTCTGGAAGCTGTCAGCATATGCTATACACAAACTTGTCACTGGACTGGGCAGGAATCCTCTGGTTTGTGTAGTCTTCTTGGAGGCTGTGTAGCTTATAAAGGCTCCATTCTCCTCATGTCAAGTGTGTAGAAAGCATCTTGATGATGTTTTCCACACTATCATTGGACTATTCTTACTGACCAGGTCCTAAGAGAACCAAATGTACAATGACAAATGCTGGTAGAACCTGAAAATATTAGTGTACACACTCTAGGTTTACAGTGATCAAAAGGGCATAAGCAGAAGGCAAAAATTCTTGGTTGGGGTTAAGTTAGGTTGGCTTGAGGTGCAGGTATTGGTATTTTCTTTCATATAAGAAGATATGTTGATCCTTTTTAGTCACATAAGGAGGAAGTTGCCAGAGATTTGAAAGATTGGCAATATAAACATGGCTGGTGAAGACAACGTATGCAACTGGCCTACAATGATGAAGCATCACTGTATGATTATTATAAACCTAGATAGATTCAACGAAGACTGCGGGGGAAGTGTGTTCTGTTGATAGTCTTGGAGCGGCTGGATATGGTATTCTTATGGAACATGGCAATGATGCCTGAGTTGTCATAAATCTTGTCAAGGATGAAGCAGATGGAGAACAGCCTTGTAGAAGCTCCTTGATAATGACAGCAATAAAAGATTTGCTAACTTGGAACTGTAAAACCTCAGCTCTATAAATGTCTGATATAGCCATTTTAGTGAAGGCAATGACCCTATTAAGATAAGGTCCAGAAAATAGTGTGCTGCTGCTGTAGAGCTATCACCATTCCCTGGCAAAGGGCCAGATAGGTGTCTTTTTGCAGTTTGAAGTCAGCAGCTGTCTGTCTATGGGAAGATGTGCTTATGTCCCATATAAATTAACGATGGCTTGATCTTGGTGCTGATGGCCTACAGTGTTTAGACCCTGCTTCTGTACTACAGAAATGCTGAGAATTATCTCACAGTCATTCTGGTCATGGTATAGTGGCTTATGAGAAAAGGCTGCATCTTGGTGATCCTGCCATGATCCAGTCCTGCTCCCTCTCCATCCATCTCTATCCTCCCAAGAGGCAGTTAATCACTTTTTGCTACCACAACAAGATTAATATGAATGCTGATATCCCAGACTGCTTATTGATGCAGGTGGTACACATGGTGTGGATGAGTCCAGGGTAGTGAATTCTGGAAGGGCTGTGAGCTGGTGCGTGCTGAGCTTGCAGGTGGCCCATGCTCTGCGAAATATGGACATGTGGGGACACAGTGGAATTTCCCTAAAGGTCTACAGTACAGAGGTAAATAGAGCAGCCTGGGAAGGAGTGTCCTTGTTGGGACAGTTCTTGGAAGAAAACTGTGTAGGCTACAAAAATACTCAATAATCTTATCTTTCTTTACATCTAGTAAGAAAGAAATTGGGGGTGGGAGAGGATCTTAAGAGAGTTGTATCTCCCTTTAAATGTTTAAAATCAAAAATAAAATTAATTGCATAAGTTGTTCTTGCTCAGGTTGAGCTGACTTAGAGAAAACTTCCTAGCTGTCAACTTCAGAGTCTAAATGGTCGTCAACATGACAATGCAATTCCTGAAAATGCCCCCTTTGATTTAGATTAAAAAACTGAGGACTGGTAATAAATTTTAAACCTAAATTAATATATGAATAATAAATATTCACCACATCTTGCTACTTCTTTAACATGCATGCAAAACCAGAGTACTTCTCAATTTTCAGTAGCCCTTGAATTTTGATCAAAAAATTTTCAAAGTCTAGGTCATGAATTCCTGCAAAATAATATTAATTTCAGCCCATGGCAAGATCCTTTTTTACCATACTGGAGACTTAACCTCATTGTCTTTAGAACCTTTATAGCACAATATCTAAAAGGGCCAGTTATCTAATAAAGCAGCCTATCTTATTCTTACATTTTCTGTTCCTACTGATCAGATTTAGTTTGTGTGCAATACAGAAAACAGACCGCTACTGAAAGAAAGAACAAAAGGCAAATCATTGTAAAATCTGAACTGCCAGAATTAGGCCGTCATGTTACAAAGTGGTAATTCTTTCTGACAGCCTCAGCTGTACCAATCATGACATTCGGCAAATTAGCCAGGCCAAGAACAAATAAAAAGAAGAAACAGGTGTGAAACCAACTTCCTGCCTCCCAGCATAAGTACATTGTACACTGAAGGGCAATGCACCTGCACTATTGTTTCTAGTTGGGGGGTGGGGGGGAAGCTTTTAAGTGCAAATACACTTGAGACTTGATAAAGACAAAAGACTTCTCTATAATTTGAGTGTAAACGGGCATTTTCTTTCATGATTATTTATCATAAGTTAACTGTTTGAGGAGACATTTAAAACTGTAGTTTGAATAAATGATTGCTCTGCAAGGGAAGATGAAATAAGGCTTAGAAAAAGCCTTTTCTGGGCTTGCAAGTGAAATAGGGGGAACCTCTCCGTTTTCCTTTGTGAGTATGACCTTGCTTCTTAAAGTCACCCTCCTGTCTGAATAGCACCTCAGTGGGCTGCCAGTGGGGTTAGGAGAATCATCATCCTGCTGAGCCTTTAAAGGAAACCTTCCCAACCAGCTGATGTACTGTATGTTGCGCTGCCTGTGTTTATTTGCAGGAACCATAAGAAGTGTAGAAGAGTAGGAGACAAGAGAAGAGCAACAAAGAGGCTGTAGTCTGCATACCTCAAGGGATCATCTTTTTGTTCTGCACGTAAATTTTGCCCCTGCCTTGGTGTTTGGCAGCATTTGTTTCATGATTATTGCGATGGGCAAGCAAAAGAATTAGAAGGAGAGCAATTGTGCTTTAAATCTAAGAATGGCTCATTTCCACAAGCCAAATCTCATGCACTAACAAGACTGTTTTCTTGGATTATTTTTCCTCTGGTACAGATCTGGTTCTCAGGGGCATATTTTAATAAATTAATATCTGGACACATGCAGATGCAGACCTATAGCATGACAGGAAGGCTGGTATCTCTGATATTTGTGGTTGCTATAGGAAAGAGCAAGAAATAAGGGTGTTCAGCCTCTATTGAGGATTAGGGACTTTTTTTGTTCCTAATACACATGGTTTGGAATATTCACATTTACCTCTGCATTAGCGGAGATGAAGTGGATCAGGAGTAACACACTGAATAGATATTGCTTAAGGGACAGTTGCAGGACAGCTGTGAAACAGTTCCTAGTTTTCCTAGGACAGCTGCTGAGCAAACACATACCACTGCCTTGAGGGGCAAGAGCTCCTCCCTGGCTCCTGGGGACAGGACACCTGTGAGGAACACTGGTTTGCAGCAGCACCTGTGTCTGAGGAAGTACAGTGGGGGAAATTTCTGTCATTCTCATGAATCCCTGGGAAAAGGACAGGAAACAGTCATTTCAGAGTTATGGGAATTGGAGAGGGTCCAAGAGAGGTAGACAAGGAGGCTTCTTGTGTTGACCACAGATTGTCCCCAGATTTGTTTGTAACATCATATACAACAGGTTCTGCCTGGTTTTGTATGGTGCCTTGTTCCCAGTGACTTGGTGATGTTACTCTAAAAGTTGACAAGGTCTGAGCAAGCCCAGTTCCTCACTCACTCTGAATAAAGAGTAGTGAAATAGGAGAATTAAGCTATTTCATATAAATGTTTCTGTTCCTGCACTGTAAGTTTGCTGAGTGATCTTTCCTATGTGGGCTTTTGGGATGTTTTATTAAAGTAATTGGTGCCTCTTGGCAGATGAGTATGTCCTCCATCTTCCACTGCAGCATTTTCATCCTTAACTATGAGGTTATCCCTGAGACAAAATCCTCTGGGAAATGGGTACCTGTGCACTCTTTCTCTCACATGAAACTGCCATTAATCTGAAGCAATTTAGGGCCAGAGAAAGCAAGCTGTTTCCATATTAATGTAAAAGCAGTCTGTGATGCAGTAGGTGATGGGACTAGTATAGGTATCACTAGTACTCAGTGCTACTACTTGATTATTTTGTAGTGTGATGGAGAGCTAAGGAATTGAGATCTACAGGAATCTGATACTACTGTGGCAGTTTTCTCTAGCTAAGTAGCAGAATTGCAAATGAAGAGACTGTAAGAGCTTTCCTTAAGAATTATTCAGAATGAGTTGTGCACTTGCAGTGAAGATTAGTGCTTGACTGCACATGACTTTTTATTTATTTATGATTTTATTCTGTGGGAAATATGACAAGAAAAGACTTACTGAAGTTCTGTGAGTGAGCACAAGCACTTGCATCGTTTTAACATCTGTCACCAAGCGCAATTGATAATAGTGACTGCTATTATGGCATCTTCCTCCCCTCCGCACAAGGCCATCTGGGATTTGTGTTATGTAAGAGGATTAGCATTTTTGCTTTCCTCTGTTATTTAAAGTATTTCTCAGAACTAGTTTTTGAATAATAATAACAACAATAATAATTGGGCTGTTTTCTGTGGGGCTTTCTGAAAGAAAAAGTAGGGAATTCTAAAGCTACTGCTCTTAAGTTGAACACCTGGCCTCACCATTTGGGTTTGAATGGGATTCACTTGAAACAGGATTTTTCAAGCTGTGGTGGATAGGACTTATGGAAGGCTGATATCACTGGATGAAATGAAGAATAAAGCATAAATTATTGTGGGTGGATCAGTTCCAGCAAGGAAACAATTGTGATTTCCCTTTCCTCCTCTCAGACCTGATTATTCGTCACATTGTTTTTAGGGAAAACCTCAGCTTCAGATCTGATCTCATAAAATTATAGTGTTGGCTGGTAACATTGCCTGTTAAGAGAGCTTGATATTTATCATTATCTGACCCTGGCTTAGGCTGTTTATATATTTACAAAAATTGAATTATTTGGGCTGAAATGTCTAATATTGAGGGCCGCCATAAGATGGAGAATTTTAAAAAGTTCTAATCAAAATACCTGTCTATTTTTCAGGACTTGCTAAAACAAAAAATAGATAATTTTACCATGAAAAAATGTAGTGCTTTAGGAATGGCACTCAAATTCATATAAGCTGGAGCTAGAGTATTGGAAAACAGGGTTAGAGAAAGAAGGCTGGTGAGAAGAGAGGTGGTGTTAGATCTGTGACAAGATCTGTGTTTACAAGAGGTTTTCAAATTTAGCCAGAAATGTATATTTGAAAAATGTTACTGTGGTGGAACCCTAATGTGTCCACAGCTTTAAGGTTTTGGTCTTCATCTTTTTCCTAGAGTGAACACGGTAAGAGTAAAAAAAAAAGGTGAAGGGTAAATTCTGATGCTAGACTTTATTTGAACAAACACTGTAATAATTAACTTCTCTGACTGGAGAATCTCAGACAAAATGGAATCAAAGCAGGATGGTTTACAAATCCCACACTGCACAGTAAGTTCATGGACTCTCACTAGAGAAATTTTAGACTGCAGCTGAAGACACTAAGGACTCCATAGACTTTAGCTGTGCTCCAGTCACTCACACATCCTGACAAACCTGTGCATAAGAAACCTCTGCAGCAGGGCTTACCGTACGCCAGTATAGAGTACAGAGCTGGTTTTTGTTTTTTGTAAATGCTGCTCTCCTGCTGGTGTGGGAGCAGTCTGGTAAAAGCAATAAAGAGGTAGACATGGCTTCTGGATGGGGTGCTGGATCAACAAGTGAGAGAATAAAAATGGTTGAGTGAAGATGATAATTTGGGCCCGGGAGCTCAGTACAAGCATTAGTATCCTAGTGATGGAACTTGGATGGGAAACTTGCAGTGGAAGCAGCAGTTGACTGGAGCAGGAGATGGTAACTGAAACTGGCTGAGGTTGAAGGCTAATGCTGGAACAAGGCGCTTGGGCAGGGAGACAGGAGAGCTAGCAGCAGCCGACAGCTCTGTGTGCGTCAGCATTTACTCCCCTCAAGTCTGCAGAAAGCCAGAGAATCTTGAGCCCTACCATTTCTCTGCTGCCAGCAATTTTCATGAAACCTCTGGCAGATTTGCCGCTATTAATGGTAAATACATCAGACTGACTCTGCTGGGTCAGACCACCTAACCCAATATCCTGAGTCCTCCAGCAGTAAATGCCTCGGGAAGAGTACAAGAACAGACCCACAAAGTGTAAGTCAATGCATTCTCAGCTACCACAGTTTTTTAACGTAGGAGGGGTCTCTGCAATAGATATAAAGTTTTCAAGTAGCTGCTGACTCACAGCAAAGTCAAAATAGTGTCACATGATGGCTTTGCTTTCTTTTCAGCTAGCTTTGTTGAACAGCATTAGGAGGAAACCACAGACAAAAGCAGCTGTGCCAACGTTGTGCGCTGAGACGAGAGGCATTCCTGACTTGCTGCTTCTCCCTAGGCTTGCCTCTGACCCATAGCTGTGTGATCTCACACTTGTTTTCCAGGAGGACTCGCTCCCTGTCAGTGCCAGAAGCAGACCTGACACAGAGATGAATCGAGGCAATGGACGGGCCTGCTGTCTGTCACAGCTGTGGACAAAGTTAGAAGCTGGGAATGGAGAAGGATGGTCATGGGGTGAACCGATGGCATTCTCCCTGAGTAATTGGCCTCTCTGACTACCCCAAAGACTTTAAAGGCTAGAGAAGTAATTTAAAAGTAGCCCTTTAAGGGTGGCCACTGTCAATTAGATTAAGCTCACCTTACTCGAGAGGTCCAAACAGCTAGATGTCTAAATCTAAATTAGTCATTACTGGAACCTGTTTTAATTAATGAACACAGACACCTTCAGTGGATCTTTGTCTCTAACCTGTTTTAGGATTAAATTAATTTGGGGCTGCTTATTTCTCTCTAGTGATTGTAACAGGGACTTGAGACTCAGGGCTACCTTGCTCACCTTGAGGTTTTACCTGCTTGAGATTATTATGTGCAAAAATATTGAATTATCATAGCTTGTTCCCTCAGAAAAGGATGGACAAAAGGATTGAAATAAGGAGGTTAAAAAAAAACAAGGATAAGGAAGTAAGGAAGCAAGAAGGGTCAAATATATACCAAACAGCTGTACCTTAACTGATTCCTGTCCATCCTACATGCTAAGAAGTTAACTTTTGCAACTGTAATCCTCTTTGGTTTATGACTATATAAATAAACCTGTATAAAGTAAGTATAAAACTATCTAGACAAAATTAATCAAACTTTTTTTTTTTAAAAAAATCCTTCCAGTGTTGCCAAAATAATCTACTAGCAACATGTCTGCGTACTGTCCAAAGTGAATTGCTTTGTTTATGATGCAAAGCTATTTTTACAGTTATCTCTCTTTTCTAACATGACTCTTATCTCATGTGGAGACACTGAAGAATACCCCAGTGATCCAGCTTCACTCCCAGCTTTGTGGTAAATCTCACTTTGTGGTGTGTTAAAAGGTAGGATACTATCTGTCTTTTAGGAGGTAGTTTTCATAAATGATAAAATAGAAAAAGTAAATTGGAAACAAGGTAGAAAGAAGGACACAGTAAATTAAGTAATTACAGGACTCAGTATATACAAGGCATAGGCTCAAATTTCTGCTTTGGATCTGTTAGAGCAGAAATCTGAATCTAGAACTGCTGAGTGCAGCTTTGCTGAGTGCAAATGTGTGCCTTCTCTCATTTAGGTTTCTTCCACAGGAAACCTGAATCTCAGTTTTTTCAGATGCAGCTTGAAAACAGTAAAAAAGAATTTACAGTAAGAATAAATTATTGATTGCCAGCTAGATGAGAAAGTCATTCTTCATGAAGCAAATGTTCTGATCATCACTATGCAGATACCATAGGTTTTAAGAAAAAATGTCCCAGTTAAACTTTTTGACAATTTTTGTCCTATCTTCATGTCAACCAGCCAGGGTTTTTTTCACCCACTCAACCAATCTCCTGGTTATATTTTGCCTGTGCAGCAATCAATATTTTAAACAGAATCTGTAATAGAATCTGATTCAGGTGAACAGGAAAAAAAAAAAAAATGAATAAAAAAGATAAATTGATTTTAACAGCACAGCAGATAGCAAAGGAATGTTATCCTTATTGCATTGTTCAGGCAGATGCGCAGTTCAGTAATACCTTCCTCTTCCCACCCGCACTGTCTTGGAACCAAGTCACAATTCCTATTGGGCCTCAGATTTCAGTTCTGTGCACTTCAGAATTACATGATTTTTCTACACAGTGTGTTTTCAATATGAAACAGAGTATACTTTTTCTCTGTGAAACTTCCAAATTCTGTCTCCATGCTGGTGGAGTCATTTTACATTGTGTTCCTGGTTGAATGCCTAAGAACAACCGTATTCCTAGCTGAGAACTAGATTGCAAGGAAGCTAATCCTTTTATGTATGTATGTTCCTGCTTTCTCGTTTTGACATAGTGAATATTGTTAAGAATCTTGGCACTGCTCTTTGCCTTGACTTTCCATGCAAATCCATGTGCCAGATGTCATCAGGGAGGTTTTTTCCAGCTGTGCATTTTTCCTGATATACTGGTAGACCATTATAACAAAGTGGTATAATGTAGGGGAGTGGAGTTTGTTCATTATAGCTCCAGAAGCCCATCATAACATTTCTCAGTATGGATTTGAAAGAAGCTTTTATTGCCATTCCCCATCCTCAACTGGTCTCTCTTCCTTATAATCACACCACAAAGAGTAAGGTCAGCAAAAAAATATGAGAGAGATTTAACAAGAGGGTTCTTTGAGAATATATTCCAGTCTATAAATACGTGAAACTCTATGTTTCTTCCTCTGAATGTGCCGCAGGGCTGGAGCCCAACTGATTTTGCTGAGGTCTGGACATAAATGCTAATATTTTTCTTAACATTTTGCAGGAGACCATTGTCCAAATGTATTGTCCAAATAAGCCACAGGAGATATTAGTGTGCAATCTGGTGAATTTTAGCATATAGCTAGCATGCTAATATTGTATTTTAACATGCATGCTCATATGTTTTTGGAACTAAAGCTTTCTTTTATAGGTGAAAAAATGAAAGAATATAGTATTAGGTGTAAAATGTTTCTTTTAAAACAGAAAAATATCCTTGGAAACATATCCAGATGTAAAAAAATCACGAGGTCTTAAAATTTGTCACTGATTTTTTCCCTAAAGATCACACATAAGTTATTTACTGTCCCCTCTACAGCTGGTCAGGGTTGTGATTTTCAGCCTGTGAAAACCATTACAGCAGGATTTTCTTTTTTTGTAAGACTTAGCTCTCAAATAAAATCTATGTGATATGTTTGTGTGAGGAGTGAGTGGGAAGTACAGGAACTAAAGGAATTATTAAAAAAAAAAATCAAAGAAAAAGTTGTTGTCAGTTTGTAAATATGTCAAAATAACCTTGAAAACTTGTATTTAGTTATAGTAAAAAACGATCCATTCCATTAATACAATGAACTAACCTCTTCCATGTTTTTTCTTCTTATTTCACTAATATGAAATGTTTTTATTTTATTCTGAAATCTTTCATTTTTCCAGTTTTGACATGTTAACCCTTACTGCTGAGAGATGTTTAAGCATTTTTTTCTGAAAAAAGGATGACCTGCAACATCTTGCTATCAGATGATCAATGAAATTGCTTGCAAGCCTGTATCTAAAATTGGGGTTACAGGACACTCAAATCTTCTAGTATCTAAACCTTCATTTTTAGTGGAAAATAACAATGAACTCTTTCATTTCTTTTGGTGTTATGAAGCTACATTTTGCATTATGTCTGGCATTCTGCATTAAACAGGCTGTAAAATTTCACCGATATATCTCTCTAAAAAAACAAATTATTAAAACATAACTTCCATGTAGTTTTGATTTCAAGATATTGATATATGATTGGTTCTTCATTTGTTATTTTCTTCACATGATTATTTATTCTCCCCCTAAAAGTTTGTATGTGATTTCAAGCTGGAAATTTATGTGAACTTCCAGCTATTGGTTCTTGTTTTGCTTTTCTTCTCTAGATAAATAGAACTGGATTTTCAAATTTAAAGAATACCTGAAATTTAAAGCATAATGAAATTAAGATTATCTGGAACTTCATCAGCCCAGCAATGTATTTCTACGTAACATTCAGATCATCTCTCATTCCTTCTGAGAAATGAAAGAGATTGAACTGCTGAATGAATTCTCTGCAGACTTAAAAGGGTAGTGATCATGCTTATCTAAAACCTCCTACTGTTACCTTATGGTCCTATAGATGATATGAAGCCCAGAAGTTGATACAGTATTGATCTATTAGTTTTGTTTTATTTTCCAAAGTAAAATAAATATTCTAATTTACTTGACATTACTTTCATATATCCAATGATTTCACTGGCTCTTGGTATGTTGGTTCCCAATATACATAACATATGCTTGCATTTTGTTTTTGTTTTATTTTTTTTAATATCAGAAAGTTAAATCAGAAATCCCAAATATATTAGGAAACTATATTGCATGTATGCAATTGTCTGTATCAGCCAAACTATAATCCCACTCAAATAATGGAATCCCTTCTGCTCTCATATATTGTCTTCCATAAAAATCTGTTGACATAAAATCATAAATATTGTATACCTGTGAATTAATTCCCTCTCAATTGTATCCCCATATGCTTTCATAATTTAGCCCAGATTTAGATTCAGGCCAGCTTGCTTATGCTTATCCAGGTCATTTCATTTGCCCTTTTATATATTGCCCCAACCTTTTCACTTATGATTTCTCTGCTATTCAAAGATGCAACAAAAACTAAAAAGGCCAGAAGTTGTTTTCCTGGCTCTTTCAAGACTTTTGGTTGCATGCTTAAGTTGATAAACCTAGATTAATCGTGCAACCAAGTGCTTCTTCGGACACATGTTGCATAAGTGGTTCCAACTTTGCTACAAACAAAACCCAAACTTGTTTATTGCCCTTTTGTCTTTTCTGCCTTACTAACAGCTAGTGGAAAACATTTTTGAACAGCTAGAAATCTAACTGTTTGAGAAAAAAATATCAGGTGAACACAGAGAAGCAGAGACAGAGCACAAGGAAACCACATTAACTCTCCAGGGGAGATGGTGATCTCGTCACTTTAGTTGTCAAACCACTGCCAGTCTCTGTCAAGCATCATGACAAAGGAGAATTTTAAGATAGATTTGAAGGACAATAAGTAACCAAAGGAATCTGAGTCCTTGACTAAGCATTTACTGCCTGGTATACTGGGGCAGATGGCACCTACCTAAAGCACCAAAGAAAGAGAAATTGAGACATGGAAGGGGCAGAACCAGTCCTTGTCACCTCATCACCATGTTGTGGGTAGTATCATTTTTGTCGAACCACTTAGCAACATGCTAGCTGACAAAGTTTTGTGGGTTTGTATTTTTTTTTTGTTTGTTGTTTTTTTTTTTTTTTTTTTAAATAAGTTTAAACCTCCTCCTCTTGTACAATTAGCATTTTTCAAGTGGAGCTGAGTTAGTTGAAGCAGATGGTTTATCTTTTTTGGTAGTGCTTCTAGTTGGACAAATGAGACTTATATCATTTCTACATCTTCCTCTCTCTTGCAGTGCCTACAAAGTCATTCCACATTTTACGCACTGTGTTTTGACTTATTTAATGCAGACGTACTTTCCCCACAGTAAACATGATTACCCAAATACTTTAACTAGAGAGCTTCTGCTTTCCTCTCTGGTATAATTAGTCACACTGCACTCACACTGCATTTAAAGGGGGGGAAAAAACCCACACATTGAGCATCTTGCAAATGTGCCTATAATCCCATACAGCTGCTTTCTTCACTTTATTCTTTTTTTGACTGCTTATAGAACAAAATTGCTGCAGCTGGGCAGCAAACTGAGCAAAGTTGCAAAGACACCTCTCTTTTCTTTTCTTTGTGGAATCCACCCATTCAGGTGTCGAGGGATAGCTCTTGATTAGCAATAGCTTAACATGGGGCTAAGTTTTCTTGGATTCTAGCATTGAATAACTTGGCAGGATTTCTATTAGGTTTGAATTTCAAAGCCAAAAGAGTGATCTGAGATCGCATACTGGCAGTTCCACAGTGGTAATTTCCATGTTAAAAGAATACTTATCACCAGCACCACAGAGAAAGAGGCAGCTTTACACAGAAAGGGCCTCTTGTGAAATTAATTTGGTGTTTATTTTATTAAGAAGCTGTTTCCAAATGTGTTTTGTTTTGTTTTGTTTTGTTTTTTCCTTTCTTCTAAAGAAAACTGTTTCTAATTCTGCTGATATTTTTATCAGGCAAAGATTTGGTTGTTTAAAAAATGTTCATAAAAATTGTACTGAAAGGGTTTTTCATTTATGCGGCCAGCATGCTTTTTATCCCTGCTTGCTAGAAATGGGGCAGGAGATGAAAAAGAAATGATCTGTGTAGATTCAGTAAGATACTGGCTTGATCTGTTTGGTTACTCTATGTTCAATAGAAGGTTTACTTGGAAGATTATTGAAAGATTATTAAGTTTAAAAGAATAACCTGCTTGACAACATAGCTTGTGGATAGGGAAGGAAAGGTGCATTGTTAAGGAAAAAAACGCAACAAATCTATAAAAGGTTTAAGAAAGCCATTGTCATAAACAATGTCATTTTCTTATTAAAGCATTGTCATAAAGAACAGAATGTAAGGTGAGATTCACTTAACCATCTACAGAAAATAATATGTTTCTGAACTAATAGTTGTCTAGAATCATTTTGCTGCTGATAGAAAAAAATGGGCATTTCCAGTTCTGTTTCATCTAATCTAAAAGTAGGTATCTAAAATAGCTCATCTAAACAATGTCCTATTCTCTGTGTATTTCTGTCTATTAACTATAAATGAACTTCAGGCAAGTTGTTCAGATGTTGGCACCTAGAGTCAGCTGAGATTAATTCCACCCTCTAGTTTTTCTTTTCCTCTAACACTAACTTGCTATGCTGCCTCCAACAAATCACACCCACTCAATGTTCTGTCTGTTTGGACAGAGACCTCTTCAGACACAAAGCAAACTTATCGTGTGTGCTGGTGCAGTACTCAGTTCCAGCAGAAGAAATAGGAGAGCTTAGAATTCTTGGAAGAGTTAATGTACCCTAAGGAAGCAGCAATCAACAGACATTAACTTGTGATCACAAACACAGGAGCAGCATCTTTGATGTACATCTTAGAGGAAGGATAAAAGCTTCATGGATAGTGCTCTGTTTGTTACTATCAATGAGGAAACAGAGGTGAAAGCATCTTCACATGGAATGCTCTCTAAGCAACATTTATCCTATATAAAAAAAATTTTAGAAGGGAAAAAATAATCAATAAAGAATCAAACCTGGCTTACATCAGGACTTATTCAAGCTCTGAAAAAAAAAAAAAAATCATCCATATCTGACTGCATTTGCCAATGTATACCTACTTCTTGAGGGCACAGTTTAAAACAGACTAACTTTTAAGGTAATAGAGATTACTGCAACATATATATTAAATCTTTTTCACCTGCAAGGTGAAGATTAATATTGATCTGTTGATACAATAAAGCAATAAGCTGGACAAAATATGCATGGAGCTAAATAGCTCTTCTGTTGTTTCAGGAGATCATTTCATGCACTGAGGAAGGATCACATGAAATGTCAAAGGCAGAAATAACACTGTAGAAGGAAGAAGGCAGTAGGATTGGGATTGTCAGTTCTAGAAAATACAGCTCTGAGAAGTGAGATCTGAGAAGCAGTCAGTGACTGAATCCATTGCACTATTAAAGAAGAAAACTTAACACATGATAGATAAATAAATGAGCTTGAGAGTTTCTGTCTTTGAGGAAGGAGATTGCAAAGTTTCTGAACTACCCTCTTGTCATTTAAACAAAGGATGTTTTTCATATATTCTTTTATTTTTAGAAGATAGTGCAGCTAGAAGAAATGCATAGCTATGGTACAGATAAATGTTTTTATATTCTGCAGTATTCAAAAAGATAATTGCTAATACATTTAGAAGATAAAAATTTGATTAATTTAAAAGAACTGGATTCAGAAGATGGCAAATGATTATTTTATTAGTACAATTTTATTAGTAGAGTTTTATTCATATAATTATTATTTTCCTCCCCTGCCTGGCTCATTCTTACAGTCTCTCTCTGCTTGTCTGTTTCGGAATTATTTTCTTCTGCTTTAAAAAAGGTATCTGTTCATTCTCCACATTTTCTTCAAAGCAGAACATAAGTCCAGCAAACATTAGAACTGAACTCTCAACCCAACCCTGCAAAAGTAGAATCATAATTAGGCAAAGTTAGTTTGTCTGTCACTGAATGTAAACAAGTTGAATAACTTCATTATTTTCAAGCTTTGCCCCTGCATTAGAATAATTCACACTACTTCAGGGAAATGACACCTGCTAATTAACCACAAGCAGACAAAGCATTTTAACTGCTATAATCAGTCATTTTCTCCTGCAGTTCTAAAAAGATTAAAAAAAAAAAAAAAAAAGAAGAAAAGATCAAAACTTTTGTGTCAAGATGTTTTCATGAATCATCCTCTTGAGGAAACCTTACTGCTTGAAGTAGATTCAACTATAATAAGTCACACATCTGTTCAGAATAGGAATTAAAGAAAGACACATATATACCCCATTGTATTTTACACGAATGCATGTTTAGGACCGTGAAGTTACTTAGGTCCAATTAAAAGTAGATATCTAAAATGGTCAGTATATATAGTCAATATATATTTCTTGAATGACTCCTCTTATTCCTAAAGAAAGTTTTTATAATAATGAACCAGTAACTTTCCTAAATTCCCCTCCCTTTCCATTGACAAACCTTGCCTTTGATGTACACATCAACTCTGTAGATGTCTGAAGTTAAGTGGTATGAATCACAGCCAAAAAATCCTGTCCCCAAATATTTTCTATTCAACATGCACAAGAGAAAGAAAGAGGAAATATTTTCCCTATTTTACAGTGAGAAGATGAAGCATGGAAAATAAATCTTTTATACAAAAGTTCACTGAAAGTCTGAGATGGAATGAGAAGCTAGCTCCAAACTGCTGGAGTCCTGGTTTGGTAATCTAGTTATGTTTTTTTCCCCTCTTCTTTCACATTCTAAAATCCTGTTGAATTGTTGTTTTTATTGTATTTTTAAGAGCTCCTGTAAATCCTAATTTCTCAAATAATTTGCAATAATTTACAAAGTACTTTACGTGTCCTGGTGGGCTACTGCATTAACCAAGACTGTGCTGATAATCCCCAGAATTCAATGAAAAAATTAAAATGAGATCAATAATCTTTGCCAGAAACACCAAAGCCATCTAGCCATTTTCTCACTCACTCAATACCTGTGTTGGGTTGGAAAGAGCTATTTCCTGGGACAAAGTAGGAAGAAAAACTTTAATGCTAAAAGTTGAAGACATATAAGAAAATTGTTTCACAATAATTAGTAGTTGGCAAGCTTAATATAAAACCACAAAAACCTAGAAAATACAGTCTCAGTTGTACAATAGTATGGAGAGGAAAATGAGCCCTGGGGAAAAATGCTGAAACATAGGGAAAGAAATTATGAAGATCCATTTAATAAATTGAGACTGTGAATGGCATTCACACAATAAAAGAGGACTCCAAGGACAAAGAAAAAAGTCACAGCCTTTCCAGACGTATGCCAAGAGTAGTGAGCATATTTGATATTTCCATTGTACAAGTGAGAACCAGGTAGACACTATTATAAGGAGATGGTGAACATGCTGCTGGGCCACACAGTCTTTCTCCCATCACATGACTCAGAGTATGTTGGATAACCCTAATGCTAGACCTGTAGGCCTTTGTCCCAACTGGCCATCTCTGGACATATACAGATTCCCATTATTATTTTTCTAGGTATCTGTATAACTTTTAAGAATCTTTGGGCCAAATTAGAGCAGCCTGTATTAAAAAATTGTCATTTTCTCAACCACAGCTTCAGCTATTGTCACAAAATAGTTACACATTTTGATCACCTTCTGGAAGAGCTTATGTGACGTGCTTGCTTGAGATGGCAGGAGACTAGAAATTTTTACCAGTCATTAAGGAAGGAGCTGCCAGGAAATCTCACTCTTCAGACCAACTAAAGCATTCTTTGTGGCCTTTGTTTTGAGAAATTCTAATATCTCCATTGCAAGGCTTTGTAATTTGGCTTGTTATATATATCTCTACAGGTGAGAGTTGTATATTTCCTTTCTCTGACAGAATTTTAACAGATTGGCTGAGCTGTGTAGTGTTGAACATTGCCGTGTCCTTAACTTTTCCAGGAAAATGTTAATGATTACTTCAATCTTGGAACACTCCAGAGAACCTCATGCAAAACATTACCAGAAATACAGCAGGAGAACTGAAGCCAACGGCACTGTTCTGGCAATGCTGAAGGGGAAGGCTGGTTGTCATTCGTGGTAGATAGCAACCCAGACTTCCTTAACTTCATGATGTGCAATTGTCATACAATGTCAAGATGACTACCTCTTCCTTGGGCAACTTTCTGGGAAGGGAGCCCCATTGCTGAGGAACATAGAGCTGATCTCCTGGACAGATCTAAGACACTGATAGTCTGTGCTGTGGTATAGGACCATGAATATTTTCTGGTGTATAACAGTGTTGAATTCTATCTTTTCTCTACCAAAATGTATGCAAAGCTGTTTTTAAAAGAACATTGCTTAGGCTGCAAAGTCCAAATCCTGTGGATTAGGGAATCTCCAGACAGCCTTAATTTAGCCCTATCTGTAAATGTATTGAAAGTTCTCATGAAAATCTGAGCTTGCCCAGTATTTTGAAGGGATGTCAGAATTAGGGACAGATGCCCATATATTTGGCATTTCCTAACATATAATTCACTTTACAATCCAAGCAACTTTCCTTTACTGTTGTATTTTTTATTACAAACATATACATGCACACATATATGTTTATACAAATTTATAATACTGAGGGAAAGGAAGCTGTGTTTTCCATTCAGTATGAAGAAACATCTTGATTGACTTGCTTCTCTGTAATGATTCTTGAAGACAGGTAAAATAAAAAGGCTAAGGACCTCACAAACTGTATGCTACACCTGTAATTTCAGTACTTAAGGGTTCTTAACCACAGTGCAAAAAAATAAAAAGAAACTATCTCAACACAAGTACTCCTGGATACATGCTAAGTCTGTTCACTCTTTTCTTAGACCACAGCCTCCCACCAGCTGACCCAGTGAGCAAGTCCTTTCTGACTTCAGAAGAATCTACTCTTTAGCCATTCCAGCTGGGAACGAAAAAGGTTGTATGTTGCCATGGCAGCAGTTAGACTGAGAAGCGGATAAGTAGAAAAGGTGGCAAAGGCAGCCAAAAATAACAAGTTATAAAGAAGTGAGATTCTGCTTATCTACAGTTAGGTGGATGGGGTTAAGCCCTTACCATGGTGCCTAGGAGCCCTGGTTGTGAAAGTGTTTTAAACCCCAACTGTCAGCATGAGATCTGTGGTGATGGGGTCTTAACCTATGGGATCACAAGCTTTAACAAGATCTCATCTGTCCAGATCTAGAGGATCCTCTGTTTCAGTGCATATACCCATTCTCCATTACCTGATTATTACTCAGCACCATATAGTGCAAGTTATGGCCCCTCTGTGCTCCTCCTTGGGCAATATAAACTCATTAAATTCCTACAGAGTAGGCATCCTTGAGAAAAAAGTGAGTATTACTATGTAACAACAATTCAGAGATTTAATAATTTTCACCTTAGATCTCCCTGAGAGTTCATCACAAAGTTGTTCCTGGCCTTTGATGTAAAGGGAAGAGTCAAGTCATTGCAGGCAAAATCATGGTGGCAAACAGATTATTAATAATTTTAGTTTTTAATTCTGCACTTTCCTGTTGTATGTATTTGCACTCAAACAGTTTTGGTTAGATGGTAAAATACAACACACTTGGAAAAAAATAATTTTTACAGACTTGCAAATCTACATCAGTAATTGCAGTCAAACAAACCATGCAACTCAAAACCCACCAAAGGGATGGTGTGAAGCTGAAATCACTAAGGATTGTAAAAAGTTTAAAGAATTGAAAAAAATGTTTGTGACATTGATATAACCCAGCTATTTGATACATGACCAGTGTAGGGTCCAATCCATGGCTGGTAGTCTAGATTCAATCAGGAAGTACAATTAATTGTCTGTATTTCCTCTTCCTTTCTTTTCTGAAAACTCTGCAGTATTTTCTTCACCATGTTATAAGATTAACTTGCTATACGGGATGGATAAGTGTGGTCATCATGTGATGGAAATGGGCACGTGTTTCAATATATCACTTGTGTGTTCTTTCATATAATCAGAAATGAGCTAATCAATATTTGCATTTCATGCTATGAGAGAGAGTTTGGTGTTTACAGACCCTGAGTACTTCCATGCAAGTATGTATGTTCCCTCTTAGGTAAAATGCATCTCACTGTTGCAGGTGGCTGAAGAGTGGTTACAACTTAAATTATTTAAGGCTTAATAAATGAGACGGCATTTGAAATGTGTCATTGCTAATTTTTAAAAAAATATGATTGTCTTGATGTCATTAACACCCACATATGTCTAACTTTGTCCATCTATTTTTTTTAATCTTGCTTTTTTAACCTAAAGCAACTTTATCATCCTCTTCAGCTGCCGTCTTCACTTAATGATGAAAGGAACATCAGGATATGTAGGCCCCAAGAAATAAAGAAAAATATAATCCAGGTTCTGCTTCGATAAAGTAATAACAAGGCATAATGTGGAATAGTCTCTGAACACTAATTTCTCTGAATAGCCCACTTATGTCAATCAGATTACTGTAGTGATTAAAAGACTAAAAATAAGAGCAATATTTTTTTAGAATAAATGTGGTAATTTAGCATTTAGACCTCTTTTGTATTAATCTAACCAAACAATCAGCAATGGGTTCCTTGGGTTGCTGTGAAACTTGATGACTTGGTCAATTAGACTTAAACTGCCACAGTGCTTGCAGTGTCTTCAGCAGAGACAATGCTTTTCTTGGTGACTATGGATGGAGTCTGCTTCTACCAGAGCTTTGTCACCTTTAGTGAAATCTTTTTATTCCCTGCAGGGCTTTGTAAGTGCTGGCACCAAGATGAGGAGAGACCAGATCAGGAGGTTATTATACCTGCCTGCTGACATCCCACCCACAAAACAGCACTGGAGTTGCCACTGCCCCAGAGTTCTCTGAGACAGTAACCTAAATTACCTTAGCCCATTGCTTTGAAACTTATTACAAATATATTATTCATGCATCAGGCTATAATAAATTATGCACCCTACTCCCTGTGACCTGGTCCCTGTGAAAAGAGCAGAGGCACTAGAAGGGAGCTGAAGAGCTCCCAAACAGTCGCCATGAAGCGCACCTACCCTTCAGCATAGGCACAGCCAGGGATGCTGCATGTTTGGAGTAGATTTGCTTCACCCATTTCAAGGTGTCAGCTGGATAAGTCTCGGCAAGTCATACCTGGCCCTTTTATGAAAACAAGAAGAGATTGCTGTAATTGGAAATACGTGCTTCAAGAGTGCAAGCTGATAAAGGCTGAGAAAAGTAATTTGGGGTGAAATCACCTTCTGCTGAATATAAATTTGGCTGGCTGAGAGCCAACCAAGTGTTGGACATTGAAGTCTATGCCACCCTTTGTATGTTATTGTAGAATATTATCAAACTTGCATAGAATATAAGACTATTTATGACTGCATAATGCTTGCCTCACATAAGACTTGAGCTTTGCCCGTTGGAATGTCGTGCCCTCTCATGTTATGGTTCTTTTTGAAGGACAATAATTAGTTTACAACATATAGAGTCACATTTGTATGTAGCTTACATATTGATTCAGATAGTGATTTACAAAGTCAAGATTCAGTTTTATGAGCACATAATGTAATCCCCAAACTTTTGCACCCTTTTTGAACCCTTTGATATTTTGCAATTTCGGTTTCCCAGTGCAGCTGACAGAAATTTGGTAATAACATATGTTTTGTAGTTTCACTTGGAAGGATAAATCTAAATATATTTTAGAAATGAATAAGTTATAGCATTACATTTTATTATTTACTATTGAAATAGTACAATGTTGTAGTATCTAGAAATTGAAATAAACCTTGGAAATACCTTACATTGCTTTGGGGGGATTCACTATAATGAAGATAAAAATAAAACCAGAATATATTCCTGTGAAAAAACAAAACATAATGGATCAACAAACATCACAGTTTTTGCACTCTCTAGGATTATAAAAAGGACTTCAGCATCTTGAAAACCACCATCCCTTAGCAGTTAACAATTTAAAAGCGAGTACAGTCCAAACCTTTAGACCAATATAGGCAAAGCAAGAAAGAAAATATTGAGCACTGTCAACCCTTGTATGGAGATAAAACAGCAGGAAAGAGTGCTTGAAAAGTATACTTGATTGATTTGTAAGAACTTTTTTTGGTCAGGCTTGCAGTTCTTTCAGAGAAACAGCATGTGTCTTTCTCAGGTATTTCTGGGTGCTCTGCTCTGTTGATGAAGCATTAGCAGACTAACAACAATCAGCCCAGAGTGGATTTAAAATACTGTTGTTTAAACATCCCTTACTCCTGTACATATTGCTCATTCTGCATGCTGGAAATGGAATACAATTCTCCTTTTCTTGAAAAGTGTGTTCTTAACATAACTAGATGCCTGCTTTTCTGATTTGGAACATCTAAACTCTCACTTCATGAACAGTCATGAGTCAAAAAACTGAAGAATATTATTGGCACGTTCTGAGTCATATTGCTATTTTAATATCTACACATTACACTTGCACAGATTCTCACAAGAGAATGAATTACCTCCAGACAAAAAAAGAAAAAGAAAAAAAAAAAAAAAAAAGAAATAAAAAAGAAGATAGAAAGAAAAAGAAGCAAGCCATGGTAGTTGTTTTCCTAATCTTCTAACTCAAAGTTTATATAAAATCTTTCTGAAAATGTATTTTTGATTACTAACAGGTTTTCTACAGACATTAAAATAAATGTGTCTAATGAATTTATAAAGGTTACACAGAATTTCATTTGTCTGGATTTTACTGTGCTTAGATACTAGGAAAGATCAAGGAATTCATATTGGTTACTTATAATGAGGTAATCAGGCTTTAATGAAAATCAACAGTTATTAGATAATCAGTTCAGGCTGGTGACTATTGGTCTGTTATTGCAGGACAAGAATAATTAAAGGGCACTTAAGGTATGGAAAAAATGGCAGGCAGAAACTGATGTGCCTATAGAAGTCTCCAAACGACAGACATTTAATAGCGCTTTATATGTTACTATAGCAACACACTTTGATAACTCATCTGCCCCCACCATAGTAAAACAAGGGGCACAGGGCTCCTCGGAAAGTGCAATCTCCTTTAAGCAGATCTATAAGCATTGCAGATGAACAGAACTCTAAACATTCCTCCATGAATATTCATGAACTAAGTTGTTTTTTGTTGCCTGCCTAGTCAGCAGTCACAAAACACATGGTGTGTGTTGGCAGCATCTTGCCTAGGTAGAGGGCTATGGACTGAGGCAATGGCAGGAACCAGGACCTGTGAGGCTGACTGACATTTCCATCTGTAGCGAAGGCTGGTAATTAACAGGAAGGAGTGTGCCTGCAGCATTGCACCATCTGCTAGGGAAACGGCTCAATAAGAAAGGAGCTGGATATCATCTCAGTGGTGGCTCGATCTGGTTCCGACATGAGGCTGGGCATCTGTTAGCTGAGGAGATAGGCTATTAGGAAATTCGACTGGGAATGAACAACATGGAAAGAGCACTCTGACCTAGCCCATAAAAGCATCTCTTCAGAAATGGTGTCTTTTTATCTTACTTACACAAGTCTTCTGAAAATGGTTTGCTGAGGGACCATTATGGATCTGTTTGAAGTAGCACAATGGTTTCAGAAATGCTGCTTAATTCCAACATGAAATTCTTGAAATCAGGATACAGCTGTCATCTTTTGACAATAGAGCTAATTTCAGAGCAAGGATATGAGGTTAAATTCCTTCTTCTGTTGTTTGTTTTTTGGGGGCAGGAAAGAAAATTAACTTTTAACTATTGTATAGTTTAAAACTCAGAACACAGTAAATCTGGGATACTCAAATGGAAAACTTACAGAGATGAAAGCATAAAACCTTGCTATTTTTTAAATTCAGGACTGTGCAAAACACGACAGTTGCAAAGAATGACAATGTATATTCTCTCTGTGTATGTATACATGTAGAAATGTATGTATGTTTCATAATAAAGTCCTTTTTTTCTTATACGAATTTAAGTAGCTCGTGGTTTGCAGAAAGATTTCAGGGATGAGTTTTGTACTTCAGGGTGTTAAGATGGGTTAGTTATTTGTGCTGGGAGATTGATCTATGTACCCAGTTATGTAATTTAAAATATTCAGAATGTAAATAGTGTTATTAAAGGCTTTTAAAGTATAATAAATTATAGTGTTTGTGGAAATGACAGTCTGATGTTCCTCAGGCCTCTGCTACTGCACAAATTCAGTAACATTTGGGTAAATTTCTCTGTTTGTGTCCACTGACGTTGAAATTCTTCGGGTGAGGAACAATCCTTGAATTCTTTTTCTCTTTTGCCCATAGCACTGAGAGCAAGCGTGCCCAAGAGTGTAGCAACACGCTCTGTTGACATCATCATTAGTTACATCACCTCAGTGCCTATGGAAGAAAAGCAATCTTGGACTGTGTTGGTGCACCTATTAAGTGATCAGACACCTACTGGGTTGCTATAACTTAGCAAGTTGAGCAGTGCCAGCTGTCAATATGCATTTTATATTCTATGGCAAATGCAACACAATGTGATTTAGTGCTTCTCTCACTGACTGCAGGATAAAGTAACTCCAGTCATGCTGCATTTGCAGAATGTGAGAGCACGTGCAGGTACTACAACTGGACTGCTGTTTGTTTAGACTGTGGTAACTTGGTTGTACGTCAGTCATAAGGGTGACTTTAGTCATCTGTGTGAGTTTTCCAGGCTTTGTCTACAGTCAGTGAACAGAACTGGCACTTCCAATAGACAATTCTGGTGTTTCGAGGTGCTGATGTGACTACATGTTGAACCTAAACCTGACAGCTACCTTTTAAATCCCCATCCTAATTGCCATTCCCTTCCTGTAGAGTTCACAGAAATGTTCACATGCACTTCTGGGAAAATGAGTTCACATCAAGGACCCAGGCAAATAAACTGAATATCCAGTAGAGACCAGATCTTTATTATTATGGGATCTCAGAACATGGAAAGAAAAGATGGTACATCTCAGAAAGTGATAGAGATGTTTTGGTCATTGTACAGAAGTATCTGACAAAAAAGAACAAAGTTTTACTAGCATACATTTAATACTTTGTTGTTGTTTTCTTTTTTTTTTTTTTTTCTGTTTCTCTCCATAGATTTTAAGCTATTCTCTTTCCAAAAATAATTTTGTATTCTTTTCTGGAAACACTGATGAATATTTCACTTTTCTCCATAATAGGAACTGACTTGCCCCCCACAGAGAGGTTATACAGCTGTATTTATATTTCAACTTCATCCCTTTCAAGGGGAAACAGAAATCCTGTAGGGTCTACTCTCCAAGGGACACGAAAAACAGTTATGTGTAATGCAATTTTAATAAAAAATATTAGCACCATATATACCTTTGTCAAAGTGTGTGGTGTGAAAGACTGGAAGGCCACAGTCTAGTAGTGAATATGATCAAGGCATGCAGGCTTCCAGCTACTCTTTCTGTCAATACCTGTTACAGGGAGCTGTGCAAATTAGTGTGCTCATGAGTTACTTTCCTCTTACAAAGCTCCCTACTCACAAAACTACAGGCAAAAATGTCCTTGTAATAAAAGTCAACAGGCAACTGGAAAAGCAATTTTTGTGAACTCAGGGGCTAATCAAGCAGAAATCACCATTGTCTGTCCTCAGCAATCGAAGGCTGACAATTGAAGGCTGATCTACAGCCAGTAAAATGGGCAAACCTTTTTTTTTTTTTTTTTTTTTTTCTTCTCTGGTTTCCCAAATATCTATTTTCTTGACAGCAGGTTCCTCACTATTCAATCAAGGGCAATACGTCTTCAGTCAACAATTTTCCCTTTTTCTCTTTTCTTTGTGTGTATGTGTATGTGTATAACACTGTTCTTAAAGCTCTTTGCAGCTGGTTGTCATCTGAACGACTGCCAATAGCCTCCAAGAGCACTACCCCCTCCTGAACACATCATTTGGCTCCCTGAGATTATTTACTAGTAAAAGCTCCACATGCACGGAGTCAGTCAGATATGACTCTCGGAGGAAAGAGCTGGGTGTGGTTGTGGCATTTTGGGAAATGAGTTAGGAGAGGAGACAGAAATACCATTTGGCAAGTGAGAGGATGTGTCCTGCTGTTGTCTGAAGCCACGTGCCAAGGCAGGGCAGCCCAAGAAGGCCCAGAGGAAAATGAATTTCTGATCAACAGAGTCCTAAGACAACGGGTAGTTTAACTAAAATGCAGCATAGCCTTTTGGGCAGAGGATTTTCTTGGAGATGAGGGAGTAGAGAGAATGGTAGTAATGGAAAGGAAATGATCTAAATCCTTTTGAAATCCACAGAAGGGTTAATTGATTTCAGTGGGCTTTTTCTTAGGCCTGAAATATTTACCTCACTGTGAAAATGATTTTAAATATACAGCTGTAATTGTTTAGTTTTATATTAATTGAGAGTAAGTGGATTCAGTCCCAGAAGATTTCAGCAATGTGCTAAGTAAGAATTCATTTAGGTATCATTTCTAAGAGGCTGAAATTCAGCACTAAGTGCTATTAAGACCCCCACACACACTCACACACACACAGAGCATCCCAGCATCCAGTTACTATTTGCAATCATGGTGTCTTATCCTGTCCAGTGAGATGAACCCAAAAATTGAGGGTGCTGACATCTTCTTTAGTGCTACTCTTTAAAGGATTCTCCAAGGAAAAGATTCAGAGATAACTCTGGAAGACCAGAATGCCAATTTGCACTTCCCTGAACTGAAATTGGGGCCACCTAATCACAACAGCTAGTAGTGCACTGAGTTGATACAAAAGAAGAAAAATAAATATTATTATTCATTATTTGAATTGCATTTGCATGTACAATCCTTTCAAACTCATCCAAGGATGCTGAGTCAACAAACAAAGCACTGCAACTCAGAACAAATGAGATTTTTGCTGCCTTATTAATTCTATGGCATAAATATGAAGAACTGGGTCTGTTATCAGATGGCACTTGAAAGATAGTAACTCCAGCTACACTGCCTGAAAGGGTTAAACAGTTCTGCTTACCCAGTATCTGAGCCCTCTTTTTATAAACACTTCCAGAAAATTAGTTTAATCCAAAGAAAAGGATGCGAGGAATCTTTGGACAGTACAGATTCAAACCCAACATGAAGACCCCCAGCAAAATGACTTAAGACAGGTATGATTTCTCCCAGGTTCAAACTGCACAGACAATAGGATGGGCATGCATCCAAGACCGGGGGCTTTTCTTCAGACTCAAAAGTCTGAATTCTTCTTAGATTAATAAAACCTTCTGAACTCTCTATCAGAAAGGCTCCGTGCAGTTTGGCCGGGCAGCGCGAGCGGAGAGGGGAACCGTGGGGGGCACAGGGGAGGGGGGAGGCAAGTGGCGTGGCAGGATGCTGTGAGTCTGTGATGCATTGGCAGAGCTGCGTGGGGAGAGTTTGCACAGCACCTGCCTGCACGATAGCTGGCTCTAGCCAGTGTCATTAGCCACTCATTTCATAAGCATTAAAGTCAGCCATAAAATTATAAATAAAATAAAATGAAAAAAAAAAAAAAAAGCAAAAGCAAACCACTATGTAACAGAACAATGAAGGGAAAGGAATGGTATTGTGCAAAACTTTAAAATACTTTAACTTCAGTGTTGAAGTCCAGCCCCTATAGATGCAGAGAAACAGTTTATGTGCATAAAGGCATTTAACTGTACAGAGAAGGTATCCATATACGTACAAAGCTTCCAGTGCTACAAAGGATGAAAAGAGGAGGAAATAAAAGCTGAAGGTTTACTGTATAGTGGGGACAAAATGCTCAAAGGCCACAGCATTTGGAACATGTTGAAGTCAGTGTGATTTTCAATATTCTTCATAATGAAGAAGAGAGGTTGTTTTTTTTTTTTTTTTTTTTTTTTTTTTTTTTTTCGCTTGCTCAGTCATACTACTAATTATTTAGTGGTCTTTCAAACCTTTTGTAATCTCGACTTGAGAAAGCACTGAAAGATATTAATTCTTAGCCATGTGTCTCATAAATGAAGGCCATTCTGCTATACTTAATGACAAGGCTGAGGCAGCAAGATGTCATTTGCTTTTTTCTCGGTTTTTAAATTGCTTTCTAAATGAACTACAGCTGTGAGGGCCAGGTGCTGTGATCCCTTTAGAAAGATCAGGAAATGATGAAATCCAAAATTTCAAAGTGTGATGGATGTCAGCTCCCGATTTGGTGTGTGTGTGAGGTCACCCCCATGCACCTGGTGCTATCTCCACAGCAGAATCACTTTACTGTGGAAAAAAAAAAATAGATGCACATGTCGAGTGTAAGAGTAACAATACGAGATGTAGTTTATAATTATCCCTTTGTTTTCTCCTCATCGAGATGGAAATGATGGCTATACAGTGTGTGTGCTTCTTGTTCTAGGTGCTGCGCAGTATATTAAAGCAAGTTTTTAGTTAAAATAACCAACATGGCTCGGTAGTGATTTGAACAGCCACCACACGGGGAATGCGATGTTAGAATAGGAGCTCACTGACTAACTTTACTTAATTACGAACTGTAGCTGCAAGGTCAAGAACTCTATTAGCTAAAATTTATTTTACAGAATATGGCTTGGAAGTTGACTGAGGTGCACTAGAGCAAACAATGCTTTTGTTGCAGTTACTCCAGGCTTTTTATCTGACTCTGCGATAATTCAAGAAGGTTGGCTTAAGCTTTTTAAAATGCACCTTTGAAATATTATTACTGTCTTTATTGAAGGTATAGTTTAATCCTAGAAAATCAGCACACAGCCCCAGCAAGAGGGACATGCTGTCAGGAAAAGGCACATAAAACATGGACACTGAAAGTCAGAGTCCTACTCTCTGATACTGTCATTTGACATGTTGCTGTGTTGCAGCGGCTGCTGCAGATTCTGGGGTACTTGTGGACATTGCCAACTGCTTCCCGCATTGTGCTTCTCTTTGTGCATTGGCCAAATTGTTCCTCTGAACCAGCACAAAGACTTATCCTCTCTGGCAAACCACCAAAAAGATCCAGTCCACAAAACACAAGATATGTCAAATTCAGCCTCTGGACTGTCCAACTGCAGCACAAATAAAACCATTCAGAGGCAGTATTCTCTGCCGTGCAAGGATACATGGCATTTTCTGCTGAGTTTTAGTAGCAGAGAAGTTAAAAAATAAAACAGCTGAACCCCAAGTTTTCCAGAGACTGGGATGGTTTTGTTGCAGATTAATCCTTTGAAAAATTCAGTTTTACATTAAACACATCTAAGTGCCGGGCTTCATTAGGAACTTACCCTCAGTTCTCAAAGCTCCTGCATCATCAAGCTGGATTAGAAACTTTTTGTGAGCAGGGCTTTAACTTCTAGTACATTATCATTCTTAGGAAAAACATAGTCAAATCAGTGTGCAGAAATGTGAATAAAAAATTGAATTACTGAGTGTAGATGGAAACTTCAGAACAGGGTCACCCAATCTTCAAAATGAATGACTGGGATGTTTGCTTCACAAAATTTTGTGTTTATTACCTGTGGTGAAAATTCTTAGTTTGCTAGGAATTTTTCTACATTGATTAGAGTAACATCATAGCATGTCAAAGAACTGTCTACAAAACTGCCAACCCAGACAAACAGTTGTAGGATTCTTGTAATAGATCTAAAATAAGTACATCTAGGTCTTGTCTGCATTTTGAAAAGAGAAAAAATTTTGAAACATCTACCTTAGAGTCACACACGGAGCAAATGATGCTTGCATTTTATTTGTTGAGAAAACAGAATATTCTATTTTTGCCTAATCCCATAAATTTTATGTGATGTCAAATCGAGTGATTATCAAAAGAAGTTCGCATCACTTACCTACTCAGAGATTTCGAAGTGATCCATTGCCATGAATGAAGAACTACAGGGAGGTCTTCAATCTGAAGAATAGGCAAGGGATTATTCCTAAGTAAGAAGTGAATTATGGGTACAAACATGTCTGAATTCCTGATATAGAAGTTAAAAATGTATTATTTATTTTTAAATCCACAAAAGATTTAGACCTACAGTAACTTCAAGACTTTCAGATTTACAGAGAGACAATTTGGCCATTGAGGTAGATTGGCAACCTTGACCTAAGAGATGCCTGCTCAGTTTGGAAGAAATTTTTCTTTGATGCCTCCTCCATCAACTTGGTATTTGGATGAGAGATACTAAGAGTATATGAGGCTTTATGTGAGATCAGTTCAACTAAGGTATCACCCAGCTGATTTTTTCAGGCAATGGTTCCAGAAAAAGGGATCCTTTACTTGGATCCAAATGTTCAAATACTCTAATAAGATCTCATTGTCTCATTTCATAGCAAAGCACACTTTTAAAAGATATTTGTGCTATGCACAGTGATGGTTGAACAGGGCCCCATACCCCCATATCCTCCATTAAACCATTATCATAAATAATTGAGAAAAAGAATATTAAAAAAATTCAAGCATATTTTCTGTAAAATTTTTCATAATACATTTTGTGCAGAGCACCCTTTGGCCATGAGCTGTAGCTCCTTGCTAATGCAGATAGCATTATTAAAATATGTGCAGGTTCTGGACTACTATTCAGTAGGTTGTCATCTTTACGAAGTGATTAGAAAGAAAAAACAAAGATAGGCAGAAAGAGGCACTAAACAAAATCACTGTATTGAAAGGCTCCTGGGTTATGGGCCTGTCAGTGTTAGAAAACTAGCTTCTCTGAAGATCAATTTTGGAAATGTCTTTTTATCTGTATCAAAGTCTATATCAAAATGCCAGATTGAAATTTCATGTGTTGAAATCCAGATTCAAAGTCTGTGGTTTGAACTTATTTCTGGCTTTCTGTTGGTTCAGTTTGCAGGAGATACTGTGAGAAATTAAACTCACAGATACCTTGTCTAATGATAGACTAATTAAAATTTAAGAAAAGGAAAAAGGAAAAATAAACCGAAACTGCACCAACCTTCTGATTGGAGCAAATCAATTGTTAAACCCTGGGGAACCACTAATTTTTCTAACACAGCTGCAACAAAGTGGCTTTATCCATTCTCACACTTCTTTAATGGCTTTATTGTAGGTAAAATGAGTGGGATTTGCAGCAGTAAAAATTTCTTTTAAATGACATGTTTTAAATAGCTCCAGGTATTTACTTTACATTGTTAAAATATTTTTGCCATATTCAGTTGTAATACAGCTTGATGTAGTAGAAGAACAGAGGGAGACGAATCTTTTGAAGACAGGTTTGAATATATGGTTCCGCAGATCAGCTATTTGTTAATTTTATGCAGCCTGTCTCCAGTTTCTGCATCTCACAGTTTGGGCACAACAGGAGGTGACACTGTTAACTGTTACTCTTTTCACTTACTTTTTTTCCCCTAGCTGAACATAAACATATCATTACACAGTTACACTACTCTATATTTAGAGTTGATTTTTAACTATCTATTAGATAAAAAGACTAGAGCTGAGCTAAAATACCTGGAATGAACTGGGAAGGTCTAACAGAATGGCACTACCCACAGAAATTCTGATGTGAGTAAGGTATTTCAACACTGTGATGATGCTATGTATTTCATGTGCTACTGAGACTTCTCTGATGTGACTGGACAAACAGAGTCTGTGGATGTGATGAGTGGGGTGGCTGTCAGTAATTTGGGTTGTCCAGATACAAATGGTATAGAACGACTGCTGTGGGCTCCCTACATGGGAAAGGAACTTAGGTGTCAACAGTAAGTCCCTCAGAGGTTTGGTTGGTTTTTGTTGTTTTGGGTTTTTTTGTTTGTTGTTGTTGTTGTTGTTTGGTTTGGTTTGTTGTTTTTTTTCTTTTTTTTTTTTTTTTTTTAAACTGAGGGCAAGGACCGTGTCTAAATTGTGAAATATGGGAAAGTTTTCTAAGTCTGACTTGGTATCCTGACAGCATCAGAAGGGCACCTGAGTCTGATTCTTGCATATATTTCTCCAATATCTGCCTCCTTGCAGGGAAAACAGAGGTCTCAGGCCAGGAGGGAAGCACTGGATATTCCAGCAGATCCTCTAGCTTGGATAGTCATGGAATGAGACTCAGGAATATGCTGTGGAGCACATTGGTTCCACTGCATAACTCAACCTGTATGTGTAAGTTTCTGCCAATGTGTGTGTTTATAATCATTAAAATCTTGATGAGATTAAGTTATTGTCACTGTAACTTTGGCAAAAGACTTGACAGACATGATGTCCCACAGAATAAGGGTGCTCTGAAAACCGAGATTTCCTCACAGCAACTGCACCTGCTGGGACCACAGGAAAAGGCATGAGAAAGATGCGCCCACCCATCGCCCATTTGACAATCAAGTTAAAGAATTCACCTAAAAAGTGAAATCTTTTTTTCAGATCTCATCTGAACATGATCTGAGGCACAGATTCAGGTGTCAGTCATCAACATCTGAGCTGCGTATTTATAAACCAGACTGGCCAATTATTCACATGGATCTCTATCTTTGTCTTCTGCAGGAACTGTTCTGCTTTGTAAAATGATAGGATATACTGAACTTGAGACCTGAACCTTTCCAAATACCAATTCAGTGTGATAACTGTTGGTATAAAGATCTCTTCTTCTCTGTTTCGGTTTGTTTTTTGCTTTTTTTTTTTTATTTTTTTTTTTTTTTTTTTTTTTATTTTCATAAGAAAAAGGTGTACCTGACTAAGGCATCTAACCGTGAATGACTGAAAGTGTTAAAATATATTCCATGTGTTCAAACAGCTCTCTGTGCTCTTCCACATTTGGATACAATATTTATAATAAGGAACATACATGCACCACTTAAAAATGTAGCATTTGCCAGCATTTTCCATATATCTGAGAATACTGTACCTTTCGTCTGTATTCTGAATAAGAACTATTATAGACTCACCATCATTGGGTGATAGCTGGTAAGTGACTGATTATTCGGTGACTTCTCCTTGGTTTCAATTCTCTTTTTATCACTGGGGAAGGGAAAACAACTTTTTAATATGCTTAGCAAATTTATTTTGTTGGTGGCCTGTTTCTTACAGTGAAGAGGTTTTCTACATAAAACCTGACAGCTATAAGTAACTACATGGACCAAAGTAATCTCTAAAGTAATTTCATTAATTCAAATTAGGTCAGCTGAAGTATAAATTGGACTCTGTGATGCTTCAGTAACGTTTCTATCTGAGTAGTACATAAGAAGAGTTAAACATCCAAGACAGAGTTTCTTTCTCTGAAAAACAGAGACCTAATGGGGTACCACCTATACTGATGGTGACTGTTCTGCTTATGTATCTGAGCTGTTATATACTGTGTTTTCTGCATATTCAGTCTTAAATACACCCTGGAAAGGAAGTGCTACAAACATTGCCTGTCTTAGACATCTGTGCTCCACTCAGAGTCAAAGTAACTGAGCGTCCCTATATTGATCCTCAGGGGCACCCTGAAAAAAATAGAAATTCAGGCATTTCCTTTTTATGCACAGATAACAAGATGCCTATTTTTAAAAATAAATTTAAGAATTGTTCTGCTTCTGGAAATGAACATCAGGTTTCACGTCATTACTTGAAATTTAATTTTAATATTGGGTGATGCTTTGCCAGTGCACTGCCTTCAGTGAGTTGTGCTGTCCCCACTCTAACATAATAAATAATGAGAAATAGCTCCAAACTGGATCAGGGAACTGATCTGGCTTTAAAATGCCCCCTCCAAATTTCTGTGTTATGGCATTGTTATTTTTTAAAGCCAAAACTCTTCCCTGATTTGGCTCATAACATGAACTGCAGATGGGTTGACATCGCTGGAGGACTGGTGTACGGTGCACAGGGGCACGTCTGTGTGCCCTGAGCCCAAGTTGCTGATGCAAACTACTTATCATCAAATCATTTCCTTATCTTTGTATGAGAAGAAAAGGATGGATAGATGGATGGATGGATGGATGGATGGATGGATGGATGGATGGATGGATGGATGGATGGATGGATGGATGGGAAGAAATAGATTAACAGATTACTGATTCTCTTCTTATACTGAAAAGGAAATCAGTGCTCATAAAGATACATGGTCTCCAGACCATTTTGCTTCTTATTTCTCACTTTTCTTGAATTGAAACAATGGAAAACTCTTGAAAGAAAGAAAGAAAAAAATATTTGTATCAGATTTAGATGGCTTAAAGGGTGGACATGCAAGTGGAAAGATATTGAACCATGAGTTCTGACTATACCTAGTCAGGACCCCCAGTGCCTCACTAAGAGGAGGCCTGTTTGACATTAATACCCTCAGCATAGAGCTAGTTGGTTCCCATTAGTGATGAGGACTCCAGACAGTGATACAAACCTAAACCATTAGATTTTCAGTGTAATAGTTGCAGTTCATTAGGGTAGCAGATTTCGGTAGTCAAGGTAAAATTTCTAGTCTGTGCTCTATTAATTACTGGACCAAACCCACAAAGTGAAAGTATTACTCAATGTATTCCTACCTTGAATGTTGGAATATCACTTCTTTCATGTTCAAACAATTCCATAAAGGAGAATTCTTCATCTGAAAGAAGACATCCTTAGAGAACAGAAATCTGATTTGTAGAACACTGTTGCATGGTCAGAAGTTTTGATAAGAAGCATTAATATGTATAATTTTGAGTTGACACAGAAACATTGCTGAGAAGAGGTTGGGAGGTGTATCTTATGATACATTGGCATAAAATCTGTTAACCTACAGGATCCTATCATAATGTCATACTATGAACAGAGGTAGTAGAACCATAGATGTAGCAATAACTGAGGTCTGACTTCTGTTTCTGAGCCTGAATTTTTTTAAATGTTTCACAGTATTTGAAAGTAAGAGAGAAACTGGAACTGGAAGGGAGGGGGGGCAGAAGGGTCTTGGAGTGTAAGATTTATCAGCTCTGGTTTTAAGTAAACAAGTCAGTTTAGTCATCCTGAATACTTTATTATCAACAGGGTGTCCATTGTTTCCCATTGCAAATTTTGGAAGTACCACATCCAGAAACTTTCAAGAGTCTCTTGTTCCTTTTCTTTGCTGAAGCTATTGTACAACCACATGCACTTCTTCTTTGCTACAGTGATTATTTGCTCTATATCCCCACCTCCAACAACACCAGTGTTATTTCTACCTCATTTCCACATATTCAAGGTTGTGTGCATACCCATGAAATGCAACCTCAAATAATAAGAAGAATTCTGTGTTAGAAAAGTTATGACAGAATCCACAGTGGAGATACCATGTTTCAGGACAAACAGAAATGTTCTGACAACTCATAATTCAACCTTCAACCAT
The DNA here is from genome assembly GCF_018691265.1 of Tyto alba. Classification (NCBI taxonomy): domain Eukaryota; kingdom Metazoa; phylum Chordata; class Aves; order Strigiformes; family Tytonidae; genus Tyto; species Tyto alba. The sequence goes on along the minus strand of NW_024881316.1, from coordinate 33,056,003 downwards.
CTTTAACAATTATGCCACTATGGAAAAAAAAAAAAAAAAAAAACAAGCAAAAAAATTCCCAACATGATAGCTAAAAAAGTACAGAATAATATAGAAGTTATTGTAGTTGCTATAGTGTGTAAACTGCTGAAACTTCCTGTTCAGTGATTGCCTTCTTTATAGTGGAGTTTTGAAATGGAGTTAGGTATGGTATAAAAAAACCCTATGGCCAATTTAGCCACTCAAGCAGGGCTAGAAATCTCCTGTTTCAGGCTGCAGTGGGAGATAACTTGCCACAAGATGAGCTGATTGGAACTCTGCGAAATCTCTGCTTCAGTGACTCCTGGAACAGACAAAAGCTGTGTGTGAATTCAGAGGGGAGCACAAAGCAGGCAAAGGCACTTGCCAGCAGCCACAGACTTTGGAATTTAATAGGGGATTGTTCTCTTCTCCCACTGTTCAAAAGGAAGACTTGGAATCTATGTTAATTGTTTTAAAACCCAACCACTGTCTCAGGGTGTAGAAAGAGGAGTAATACCCAAGTGGTAGAGGACCAGCAGTCCCTGATTAATTTCTGGCTGACTGGAGATTTCAGAAACAATTAAATATATATCAATACAAATAGTTAAATCATCATGTGCTAACAGCCTTGGAACATGACAAGACTGTTTTCGTGGGTTTCATCACCAAAGAAGAGGTCATACTGGGCATTTAATGCTTAAACAAACACCCAGGAGACTGATTTGAAGCACAGTATTTTAATAAATGAATAAGCAGACAGCTCAATCCAAAACCTGTGCTCCATTACGCTGACCCTAAAGAAATCACAGAGTAGCCCTTCCCCAAAACACAAGCACTGCTGTCTGACTGCTACTATCTTGAAGCACACAGTAGAGGCAGGCATGAGTTGAAAAGAAAACAAGCTTTAAACAGAAACTGAGTTATTCTAGGATGCAGCTGAGACTGGGATGTGTTTATGAGCTGTCCCAAACCCTAGCCAGAGAAGAGTATGTATAGATGTGAATATATATCCTATATGCAAAATCTTTACTTCTGAACTGCCATAGTGGCTCTTCCATTCTAACAAATCATCAAAGAGTTGCCCACTTTTTCGAGATATAACCCTTTACATCAGGAAATGTCAAAACCAACTGGTGCAAATGAAAACAACAGGTATCTGAGCACAGAAAGATGTCAGAGTTGGAGACAAGAGAGAAAGATAGAGCATGACAACTTATTTACCTGTTTGTTTTTTCACATTTTTATATGACATTTACTTCAGGTAGGTTCAAGTCACTTGTTATGAATATATAAGGAAATTGCTGTTCTAAAAGCTGAATGTTACCACGGTGAAAATAAAAGGCCAAAAAAACCCAAAAAGTGAGGGTTTGCCATCTCAAAGATGCTTTTTTATGGCAATATAGGTGGATTGTGCTTTTTATAGTACTCTTCTGCACAAGACTGAAAGTTCTTAGCAGATCTGTAGCTCTGATAATGAAATGTCTATTCACTATATACTGGGAGATATATAATATGTTGCAACTTTAAATATACATTTTTGTGTATACCATAAAAATAATCTTTTATACTTTTCCACTATTTTTTTTTTCCAACCTGGTTAGATTAATTTCTAAATGGTTCTTTTATTTTTTCAGAAATGAGGAAAATTCAGAAAAATATACCAATTTAAAATCTGGAAGACCAAATTCATTTATCATTATAGAAAATAGCAATCATCGGCTCAACTGAACAAAAATAACTCAGGCAGTTAGCTCTCACCAGCTTGCACACTCTACTGATATATTCCATTTACTACTTTATATCCATCTGCCAAACCCACCTGGGTTTCAGATGGGGCATTTGCTAATTCTGTTAATGATAAGCTTCACTCTTTTCCCTATGCCATCCCCTCAACATTTTCTAAAAAAAAAGAAAAGAAAAAAATTATACAGTGTGTATTGTGTCATGGTGTATTAATCTAAACACTACATTAAGTGGAGAGCATATTAAGAAGTATGTCAAAGAGTCTTTCCTTCTTGTTATGACCCCCACAATGAGTCAGGTAAAAGTCATATAATCTACAGTCAAAAGCCAAAAATGGATGGGTTCTGGGTAAGGCAGAGTCATATTTGTTTTTATGAGGTACCTTTCACAGTGAGATTATCTCTAGGCACTTATAGAAATATTGCAAATGTTACTATTTTAGCAGCTTAGTTATAGAAATATTTAAGGTCTGCTGGAATTGGAAATAATAATTAACAGTTTCACAGGCTCTTCTGTGGGGTTTCCAGGGAGCTGCAGGTCTGCACAAAAGCGAGACAGAGACAGTGGTGTGTCCCTTCTCAGGATCACATGTTGTAAAGGAATATTTTGTCCTCACCTTTCTCCAAGGCCCTGGTGAACCAAGAGTCATTACCCAAGTAGATGACATTATTGTACACACCAGAGAGACACCCTGATGCACAGACTGTGGAGTATTTGTAAATTGTGGTAGGGAGTGAACAGGTGAGTAACACACCCTCACTGGCCTGGGGAAAAAAAATCTATATAGTCTTCCTACTCCCTATGGCACATTGTGTCTCCAGGCTTTTTGCAGGAAGCTGAACTTGGTGAATTATTGACATGCCTGTCATGAGCTCCAGCAGAATGGAGATAACCAGTTGTGTGGCACTACCTTCAGGACCCAGATAAAGTGTCAAGGAACTGAGCAGCTCCTTGGCCATTACTATGGAAACATAGAAAATAAAGCATCGTTTTGTTTAAGAGAAACCCTGCTTAGTGTGAGGAAAAGCCCTTCTTGCATTCTGAACACTACAACATAAGGTCTGGACACAGGAAGACTGTGTCTCTTGAAAACTCCAGCACTGACCAGGAGATAAAGAGTCAGTCTAATGACATGAATGTAATAACTAATGCTTTAACTGAGTCACCCCCATTATGTGTTTTCATATATCAGTGAACATTATAGGTGATCTTGTTTCAAGAAATAAGATTGCACCAAGTCGTCTTGATGCTACCTCCACAAGGTTGTGCTCTTAAAGCAAAGGTAGCTTTTTGTCAGGCTTCAATGACTGAAGGTTGTCTTAACCTTGTCAGCCTAAATCCATCAGTTTCCCATACCTAACAGTCAGACTTTCTTTACAAACTTAAGGGCTGAAAGGGGATTGTTTTCAGTCATTATCAAGTAACTGACTTTCAGCCTTTTTACTTTATGTTTTGACACTGACCTGTGTAATAAGTAATGCTAGAAACCATTTCTGTGTTAGATGGATGGTGAAAGTAAGCAATGGTATTTTTACTGGATCCCCAAATCAGTCTCAGTGCATAAGAGATGGCTCTATCAGCTGAAGATGAGCAGTATCAACTGCAAACTTCTCTGTCAGAGATAATTTTCCAGTCTCCCTGGAGAAGATTGGTTGTGTATGCATCCCTCTTCAGGCACCTGCACAGGATGTGGGCACACTCAAGGACAGGAAGGCTTTCTGTTCCCCGAATATGCAGGTGTGTGCAATGTCAAGCGTCAGCTCTACATTTTCAGGATCATTTCATAATGTATACAGAGTGCAGTTTTGCTGGATGTCAGCAGTCTGATACTGTTTCCTCACTGACAGAGTTGTGGGAAATACAAAAGTATATGGACAACTCTGATGGATGGTTACGCTGCAGCTCTTTCAAGAAGGGGGATTATTTGTGTTCTTACTGTGTTCTCCAAACCACATCCATGAAGTATCCTGCAAAGAAGTGAGGGTTTGGTGAGAAGACTATATATTGCACTTAAATATAGCTGAGTAAGGAGTTATTTTTATTTCATTTACAGAAACATGAGCCAAATAATGAGAAGTAAGGCAACAATTGATGGCTCACCATTTTCCAGGTCATTGCTTATTTTGGTATTTATTTTATAGGATAATTGCAGACTTCCCTCCATGAGCATAATGAAGTGAGCAGCAGAGAGAGGTAAGATCAGGTTAAAACTCAAATAAAGAGAGGCAAGCGAAACAGTCAAAAATATGAAGCAGAGATGCTAAGCATATTTAAAGTCATAAGCAATTAGTAATTATAAGATACAATAAAACAGAAGTAAGGACCTTGCCATATAATATTTATGTGGTTCTATGTAATTGCTTCTAAGCTTGATGCTAGAGTTTGGGGTCTACTTCTTTTCTTAATCCTGCAAAAATGAAATTTCATCCTCCCCAATAGCTCATTTACAGTCTTCTACATGTGAGGGCCCTTAAGTAAATATAGCTGTATATCATAAAAATAATGCATTTAGAAGTGAATTAGAATGCTATTTAGACATTCATTTATTGCTACATTTATGCTGCTTCTATATTTGTTTACTTATATCTTAATTATGTAAGTCAGGGGTGGTCTAATCCTAGCAACAAAGAGGGCCAGATGGAGATTTTTTGCCCTCCAACTGAGCATGTGACATTTCTCCCCTCACAGCTGCAGTCTGACACAGACGTTCAGCTGGTGCTGCTGCTGCCAGAGAAAGGAGATGTTTTTGAGGAGGTGAGGGAAAGTGTCCACACTCCCTCCCACAGGTGACATCGGCGGCTTTGCTCCATGTGTTGAGTGTATCGGGAGCAGTAGATGACATTCAGCTGTTTGCACTGCTTTGGATGCATGAATGGCTGCTCCTCCCCTCTTCCAGGGGAATACTCTGCCCTGGATGGGGGGTGTTTAGTGGGCCACCATCTAACTGAAGCAGCAAGACCAGAAGTCCTTCATAAAAATATTATATTAGAAGATTGTGAGCTGAATATATTGTGTTGTGAGTTATAACTGAAACCGAGTAAGCCCTCTTAAAACAGAGCAAAGCAAGCCAGAACAATGTAGAATATCAGATTTAAATAATGCCTTCCCTATTCTTCAGGAAATCAGTTTTCATTCATGTAGGTATAACACAGCAAAGCTGTGATGTGCTGCTGATGTTTTAATATAGCAATTTGCAACACAAGCCCCCACATTCATTCAGGCTAATGTTATGTAAGGTGGAAGGAATTGCTTTACCTATGGTAAAAAAACAGGAAATATTCTAAATTTTACGTTCCTCTTCCTGGTTCAACAAAACTTCTTTCTCCTAACAACAGGGAGGAAAGAGTGGACAAAAGTTGTCATAGGTGCTTTAGACTTGAAGTCGATACATAAAAAAAAGACTACTTTTGATATACTATTGATATTTTTAATATATATTTATGGTATAGCTCTATCTCTCTGGTTGTAAATTTTGATCTGGGGATGAGACGGCTTCCACATACATCCCTGCCAGATAAATCTCTATCCAAAACACTTTGAAAATACCTGCCATCAGTGTGAAACAATCCATTCTGAACTCCTGAGAAGGTTCTTCAACATCATTTCGTGTCCCTGACAGGTGACTCATCTCTGGCAGAGATTACTCAGTACTATCTAGGCAAAGGTGGAATTTTATCAGAGAAAGAGGAATCATCCCAATTTTACCTTCAATTTGGAAGTGAAATTATAACAATCATAAATCACTCCCAGCTGTCCCTGAAATCTCCCCTTCAGCACATCACTGTAGGGAAGGCAACAAGTTCTGCAGCAATCAATCCCTTTTATATCTCTCCACAGACACATAGGCATCATACTGGAGCTCAGACTGTGTTGCTGGCTGAAAAAGATAATTGGTAAATCAAATACCAAATGAAATCACTCAAATACTATCCACCGCTTCAATTTAAGCAAGGAAGCTATTGCTGAAATACTTTATTCACCTTTTAACCCATGCATATATATAACCTAGCAGATCCTTCTTAATCTTCATAACCCCTTTCCACCTCAAATATTCACTCCTGTTGGTACCAATCTCTCTCATTGCATGACTCATAATTTATCTCCTTGTATTTGTGGTCCTCTATATGTACTTCCCAAGTGCCCTCTGTTCAGAGTGTGCTTACCTCAGTCATTGGACATCATCGTTTGCACGGTCATTATTTCCTTACTCTGTGAATGTTTTCTGATTCCTACGCTGTGGTACTTTCTGGGCTGAATGGATCTCTGGCTGTCAGTGATCAAAGCTGTCAGTTGCTGTTTATTTCCTCACCTCTTCAATTTGGCTCCTGGGAGGATGTTTCAACAGACGTTTTAGAGAGACAGAAAAACCCAATATCCTATTAAACTAATGACCCTTGGCTATGCTATCTACAAATGAATGCAGGCACAAACAGTCGCCCAGTTTTCTACTGAGGGTCTGTGTACAACACTCTTATGAGTATTTTCTAGACATAAAAAATGTGTGAATAACTTCAAGAAAAAATGTATTATTTCCATTTAACATTAATAATTCCAATGTAATTATGGCACTCCACTAATTGCTTTCTGGTTATTAAGAATATTAATAAAGTTCGTGTTCAGATTTTCTGGTAGAGAACACTGCTGGCTCTTCTGTTTATTCTTTTCAGAGGGCTTCTGTAAAGAATGTCTGAAGCCTTTTTATTACAGTTGCTTTTTTACAAAATCAAAAGTCTGGAATAAATTTGTTGTGACTAGCTATTAGCAAACAAGATTTTCTATTCAGAGCAGCAATGGCTTCTTTCTTTAGGGAAACATAGCTGTAATGTGTCACATATTCAACTGTATCTTCATGTCCTACAACCACTGTATTAGTCACAAATATTCCTGATGTATGTGCCATCAAATGGCCTCTCCACTACCAGCCTACTACTGAATAGATTATATTTAATACACTTGAATTAAACACACTTTCTGGGAGGAAGTCTTTAAAGGACTTATTTTACCTTAGTTGTTGAGGGATAGTGGAGACCATGACTAAGAAAAAAAAAACAGAGAGAGCTTGTGGGAGTTGGAAACAGAAAGATGAACAACTTTGTTTCATCCACATTGAACAGAATAGATAAGTAGGAATAAACAAAGAGCTGATAAGGATGAGGTTTTGGTGTGAACAGAATGAGAGTGGTCAGAAGCAGAAAGGTAGGTCTTCGCATAGAAACAGCTGTTGAATGTATATTTGAATTAGTTGGGGAGGGGAAAGGAGGGGGGGTGAAGTAAAGAAAAAAAGGGGGACCCATAAATATTTGTTGGACTCTATAGGACGATGAAGGTGGATGTGCTGGGACTCTAGAGGGAAAAAAAATAACATAGGAAGAATAAAAATTTTAAGAGGAGAAGTATAAGAAATACAGTCATGGAAGCCAAGCAACAGTAAGATTTCAAGAGAGAGAATTATCAGTTAAGATAAAGGTAAGGGTTTACATTGGGTCAGGATGAGGACAAAATAGTCCAATGGAGTTTTGGCTAAAAAGTCAAAAGCACTAGAAATTTTTAAGAGCAGATCCCATAGAGCACAAGAAGCAAGGGCGGGGAAAGAGGAGAAAAGGAGCTGGAGATGAAAGAAAATATAATGAGAACAGATCTTCACAATTAACATTAAGAATATATTCTGCAATTTTAAAAATGAAAGAAGACAGTGAGAATAACAGTTGGAGGAGCAGGGGAGTTCACTTGACAGTTTTTAAAATTAATTTTTATGTGCATTACAATTTATTAAGCAATGAGAAACTGAGGAATATTTTTATTGTGAAGGGAAAGAAGTACAAGGTAGAGGGAGAGAGACTATGATAAAGTAGTGAACAGTGAGAATAGCCATGATGGAATTCAGAAAATGGGATCAGGCAGGGCCATAGAAATGTAAATGTGAGGAGGCAAGGTAGCAAAAGTTGAGGAAAGCAGACAACAAAGGTCTCTGACTGAAAAACATAGGGACTGAGATTGAAGGGAAAGGAAAAAGGAAAGGTGAAGTGAAAAGGAAAGGGAAAGAGAAAAAAGGGAAAGGGAAAGGGAAAGGGAAAGAGAAAAAAGGGAAAGGGAAAGGGAAAGGGAAAGGGAAAGGGAAAGGGAAAGGGAAAGGGAAAGGGAAAGGGAAAGGGAAAGGGAAAGGGAAAGGGAAAGGGAAAGGGAAAGGGAAAGGGAAAGGGAAAGGGAAAGGGAAAGGGAAAGGGAAAGGGAAAGGAAGGAAGGAAGGAAGGTCTCAAGTCATATGGTGTTTGTTAGTTTTCTTCTGGAAGAAATCATCCAGCTATCACTGGGAAAGGCAAAGAAGCTTTCCTGAGAGAGCTCATCCCTAATAGCTCTAGGTATGAAATACCTAAATCACAGAAACTAAGTAAAACACTGTGGACTGTAAAATCATCTCTTAAGAATACAGAGGAAACAGTGTTTATGAAATCCACCAAAAACTTGTGCAGGTGATCTAAGCAAAATTACCATTGTTTGGATAAATGTGCTACTAAAACATGTATTAAAGTATAAAACACAGGTCAGTATTCACTGTTTCCAAGACACTTGGTTCATATGGAAAAGTAAAATGAGAGATTATGAGAATGGTTTTAATATTATTGTTGATTCATGCCAAATCGGGTTTCTAATCTGTGCATAGAGCTATTATTATTAAAACAAATTATTTATCTTCTTGAGTACACTACTGCTTTGTTTAACTTCAAATGTTGCCCTTTACCTACCACTGTTGTTCACCCTTCTTTTAACGGGGTTTCTTTTGGCACATTTCCTTGTTTGTTGAGCAATAGATTGATATGCTTACAGAGAATGGAAGAAAGATGTACTGCTGTACAGTACTAGCATTCACCCTGTGATATTTTGAACACACTGGAAACAACAGCTAATGATAACAGGCTGTGATTAAATCTTTCAGGGCTCTAAGGCTGAATGGCATCATTTGGGAGAAAAAAAAATTACCTCAAAACTGCAGCAGAATACTACAAGGGAAGAATATGGTAAAAGATTCTGTACCTTGGTGTGTTTGTATACATTCAGCATGTATAGGAAGTAATGTTTAAAATTATAGTAGCCTTTGGCCTAGACATTTACCAACCGAAGATACTTCTGAGACGTTTCTGAAGCCGGTTACCATTTTTTATCTTTTAACAGGGGAATATTTTATATGATAGTCTTGTGCTCCTCACACAAAGGGCATTAATTATGCAGCAGAGATGAATAAAGCAGCTCAGATAAGGCAAGTATCAAATTCATATCCTGTGCTACCCCAGAAATCTGATAGGAGATTGAATTTATTTCCATGATGAAGATCACTGTTATAAAAAACTTTTCACTCATTTCTGGACAAAGTTAGGGCACTGGCACATGAGGAAAGATACAGCATTGTAAGCTGTGGTGTGATTTGAAAGTCCATTGGCTTCTGTGGTTGATTCAGTGGATGCTTCAGTACAAAATATTACAGCAAAACAAAGGTAAAACAAATTACTTATCTTTTACTGAAGGGTAAGGGTCAGTTCCCTTGTACACAGGTAATTCCCACAGTCTAGATGGTTTGCTATCAGCTACTTCTCAATAACCTATCTGTTTGCCCATACCATCAGATTCCTCTGTTGCTAATGGTTCTGCATTTTCTCTTTATGTTGAAAATAAAAAAGAATCTAAAAGGAAAAAAAATGGTAACAACCTTTAGACGAATATAGTTGTGAGTACACATTTAAACAATAGAAATGTTTGTAGAAGGTGGGTTCATTAGGATCTCAGACTACATGGCCTTTCTGCTACCAAAGACACCTGTAGTTAGCAAAATATTTGTTCTGAAGTGGCCTCTTGGGCTGTGGAAGTGGATTAATCCATAGAGTCTTTCTGAGCTTGTTCTGGGATGTGTTTGCATGTTTGGTCTGGATCTTGATGACACCAAGATCCTAAAAAGCACATGCTTCATCTAGGACTCACCACCCTGATCCTCCTCCTATAAGATATACAGCATGGTCTCTGGAACTCGGAAAATTTTCTACAAACTTATTACAAATCCAGCTTGTGTAGGAACTCTTACAGTGTATATTTAATATCTCCAAACTGTGGGGAAGAATGTTTGTTTTGGGACACAATGAAGCACAGAGAATAGTGATTCAGAGAAATACAAGGCTTTCCAAGATGGATCAGACTTGTGGCAGCCCTTGCTCTGTGCCTGCTCTCTGAGGCCCTACGTCCAGAGGACAGAGCAACAGGTCTCACAGGAGTAAACAAGAAGTCACCTACTTGCTTATAAAATTCTCTTGTCTTTAGTTCCTAATAGTTGGAAGCTGGCTTAAAATTCTCAACATGAGGTTTACATTCCTCCCCATCACCCATTTTTAAAATTCACTATTGTAATTCTGTGAATGCTCAGTATTCATATACATGTCCAGTTCCCCACTGACTTTTGCTAAACTCCTGGTCTTAGTGGTGTCTATTGTCAGTGATTCATGAAGTTTAATTGCACATTGTCTGTTTCTCTCCCTTTTATACATTTTCAATTGGCTGCCTTCAAATTTAATCAAGTGTGCTAATCTGCCACTGTATTATTTTAGTGTGGCTTATCCTTTCTGAAATTCTTCACTGTCCCAGTGGATATGAATAAAATCTAGTAAATTCACATTATCTTTAAATTTTACTATCTTGCTACTTGACCTCATTTCTGGATAATTAATAAATACATTCATTCATTCCTGCATCTCTGATACAACCTTAAAATCTTCTGTTGCTAATGTTTAGTTATCATGCCTCTCCTGCTTTCTGACTCTTAGCTAGTTTTGGGAGCATAATACTTTGCATTTTTTCCTTGTTCATAACTGAATTGAATTCAATAAATTCTCACAAGCAGAGGTGAACCTATTTCCTTGAAACATATATATTCTTCACAGAGATGTTGTCTATTCATCACAACAGGCTAAATTAACTTGTAGCCTATCCTTGTTTTGGACTTTGTATATAAAATGACTAATGTATGTCACACACACATACACATATACATCAGCTCTGGTGTTGTGTACTCACCTGGCTGCCAAGCTGTTGGAAATTTCCACAGAACTGTTAGGAATATTTTTCCCCAGTCTTTGAGAGAAGAGGTGTTTTTCCTCTAATTATTTTGAAAAGTGGCCCTGTTTCCAGTTTAGGAAAGAGCATCCCAGAACTCCTTCAGCAAAATCCTTTTAAAGAAGCAAATTGTAAATATCTTTTCTGAAGTGTTTGGTTTAAGTCCTCTGAGTTTTCCTTTGGTATTTCTCCTCTAATTAAGTGTTTTGTGAATCCCAGTCTCCTATGCACAGTTACAGGGTTCACCTGTATACCCATTAGCACAATGAAATGTTGATGTCTGGATTTTATGTGCTAAACATAAGTGAAATTGTAAAAGCATTAATAATAATGAATTAATAAGATATTAAATGTTGTGTGGAACTAGAAAAGAATCAGATCTGAGTTTCATTATTATTCTTTAAAGAAAGTTTAATGTTTCATATTCCTTTCTGGAAGAATGTCCTCCCCAGTATATTCCCAATATTTTCAAACTCATTGTCTTTTCAGACAATTCTCAAATAAACCTGGGAAATAAAATACAGTTTTGCTCTTTAGCTAGTCCACTCGTTTAGAATGTTACTAAATTAAAAAAGCTTATAAAGGACTACATGAAAACCAGCAAAGAATTGAAAAAAGACTCTTATCTAAAAAGGCATTTATTCCTCTTTAGTTTAAAATGCTCACACAAAACCTATATTAATTTTAAATTACTAACTTGAGAGAGAAATGTAATAAAATGTTTTGCTAATGCTTTGTTATCCTTATGGCTTCAACTCCAGCTCAAAAATGCAATTAATTCTGTAACTTACACTCTGTGGCGGATGTCATTCAAGCTGCGACAGCTTATTGGGTAGTTAAAAGGATAAAATCAAGTAGTCATTCTACTAATCCCTTTACAAGGAAACAGCTTTATGCATAAAAAGTGGAACTTATGTGGTCATTAGCAGATGCTACATCAAGCAACCAAAAATACACACATTTAAATTCTTAAGCACAATCTATGAACACTACACAGATGGTTTCCAAGAAACTGTACCTAAATTGATTACGATAAAAATGATCTGCTGCAATTGTTTCTGTCAAAAGGGAGAACAGAATTTGTCCCAATGTGTCGCTCTGCCCACTCATGCAGAGAACCCAGCTGCTGAGACAGATGTTGCTCTAAGCACTTTATTTTAGGGTCATTAAAATGGTTACAGGGGTTAGTCATTCATTGTTTTATAAATTGTGCTTACTAGCTGAGCTCCATAGATGCTGGAAAACTTCTTTGTGGTTGAACAAAAAAAGTTACATGTCATATCACATTTACCTTATGCTGGCAGTAAAAATGGGTGAAGCACTTGCACAGGACAGGATGAGGAAAAACAATTACTTTTTCTGTTTTATTTAGAAGAACATATTTATTTAGACCTGCTGTAGTACTGGTACCTATTCTGTAACCATCTGAAATGCAAAACCTGCCTCAAAGGCCTTCTATCTTTCATTTTAGTTCCTTCAATCATTTAAGAACTTGACTTTTCAATACAGCTTGTTCCTGTACAATCTTCCCTCCATGGTATTATGAGCAAGAAGTGTCAGACAAGCAAAGGTTTAAGATCAGTTGATTAGATCAGTGCAGAGTGGGTCCGTCTACCTCCCCGCTGTCATTGCAAATGCTGCTCTTTGGCAGTTTGAGCATACTCAGGCTTTACTTAGAAATATTTGGCTAAATCTCTTCTCTGTTGGCAGGTTCTATGGTTTTCCATGGCTCATCTAATTCAGGATTGACTTAGCCGTGTGCATGTGATGTATTGGTGCAGTAGCTAATGTGTCAATGAGAAACAGAACAGTAAAAAGATGAAGCTCAGTGAAAAACAGCAAGGTTGGCAGATCCAACTCCTTTTCAGATCATACTGTAGCCTTTTATAGCCTCCACTACAAAATGTAGCCAACTTCCGCTCTTTTATTTCATCTTTGTCCCTATGTACTTGCTATTATGTCGATGGTTCTATTTATCTTCCCTAATTGGTAGCTGAACTCTGGCAGCCAAATTCCTAGTTCTAGGTGGTGATCATAGACACGGTCTAAATGATTTTTTTTTGACCTTCTCTTTGCACATTTAGGTTGAAGTCAGTCATCTATAAAAAACTAGCAAAAAATTTTAGTGTCATTTAACCTACCTCTTTAAAACATGGCATCTTTGGCAATGGATTGATTTCTTGCACGTTTTCAAAGAGATTAATTTATCCCCCCCTGCTTAATAATCTTTATTTAGATCATTGTGGACTGTTCACTTGTAGATCCTCATAATTAAATAACATAGAATGTCAATTGTTTTGAAAATGCCCTACAATTTAAAAATGAAAATCAAGATATCCTCAGAAAATTCAAAAGCTGGGAAAATGAAGTTACCTTCTTCCCCCAAATCTGGCCATTTTAGAGGTCCAATATCTCAAAAACACCATTAAGTTAGGAGCCAGACAGAAGACATTCAGAAAAATCAATCCCTAAAAATGCAGTGAGACAATCACTACTCTCAGAAGAAGGTACATTTCATCCATTTCAACATTCAGTTCAGACAAACTTACCAATACAAAATAGAAATTCAGCTGAGGGCACCACATTTTTACCTGGCTGTGTATTAAAATCTATAAATTCTCTTAGTTTCACATAAATTTGAGTAGAATTTTATCCACTCTGCAACAAAACCCTTAAACAGGCAATCTTTTTCTCCAGGATTTGTCAATATTGTAAAACATATTTATCCATAAACTTCACCTGTATCTGAAGCAGAAAGGGGGCCTTTCATATGTAATGTTATTTTATTGTAGTTTTATGACAGGAAATTTATTATTGCCTAAGTAAGATGTTAAGATTTATTGTAACTAGTAGCTGATTACCCTCAAAAATAAACTTAATAAGATGAGGGCTGTATTAGAGGCTTGGGGACTGACAGAGTGCACTGACCTACACAGAAAGTCACTTTTCCCCTCTGTTTTTGCTTTCCAATATTATAAGGTCTTCTGGATAATAACTGTTACCTAGTGTGCTTATAAGCAATATTAAGTGTGAAGATTCTCCCCATTTCAGGAAGAGCTTCTGGGAGGTAATGTAACATAAAATACAAAAGACCTCTCTCATCATCTGCCATGTTGTGTTTTGAGGTGAGATTTAATGGACCAATGAAAGTCCAGAATAGCGACAGAGCTGCACTTGCAGAACAAATGTCCTTTTTAGCATTGGTGGTTCATGCATTGCTCACAGAAGAACATAAAGAGAAACATCCTGATGAAAAGCAAGCTTGAGTTCTTAAAAGAGTTTTTGATATTCTGCACACCAGGCATGACAACATAAGGCTGCTCACAGCCTGGGTGTCACTCCAAATTCCATTATACTTACATTAGATGCTGTTTGTTCCTCCTGCAAATGCACTGACAGATTTTTGCAGCCCTGTACATGTTTTTTTTTAGTGTATGAAAGGTTTGTAGTTATTTTAGCCATGAAGTTGCTAAAAAATTATTAAAGAGAATCAAAGTTCACTCTCATCTACCCTGAACTAAGCCAAACAACATATTCCTCTTTTAGAAACAAATGAATGGGAATTGGCTAGTAAGCCACTTGAAATGAGATGGCTGGGGCTTCAAAAAGGATGTGATGACTTGATGCACGTTATAGAAATGAAAGTGTTTCTTCTTGAAAAACAATCATGATACCTAGCTTTAATTCACTTTTTTTTTTTTTTTTTTTCTTGCATTCTCTTTTTCTTATGTAGCATCGGTCACAGCTGAGATGACAAAGAATACCAGTATTTGTACTATTTTGGAACAATACTTCCCCTGAAAAGTGTAGATTTTATATAGATCTGGAAGAAATACGACACGTGCAATTGTGAGAAAAAAAGAGACATAACTTGATAATAGAAACTAAGTCTGCTTGCACACTACAGCTTTTCTCAAGGTGACATTGTCTAGTGTTAAGATGAACAGTTCCTGTTGGTTTAGAGCATCACTAAATATAACATAAACACATCTATACTTGGTCACACTGCGTCCTTCTAGCCCAGCCTACAGTCTTCAAAAGTGAATGATTAGGATGAAGTGTAAGGACAAGAGAACAGTTTTTCCCTTTCTCTGAACACTCAGTCTTCAACAATTTGTGGCTTGAGGACTTCCTCTGATCCACATATCCCACCCACCATGGTATCCACAAGTTAGAAGTACTCTTTCCAAGGTATCAAGGGAGATATCTTGGACCCATTAACATCCCTGCCATAACTGCCTTAGATTAAACAGAAGAAGGTTTTACCTAGATGCATGCACTTTTTTTCTGTCATTCTCCTTCACCCCATACAGAAAACATTTAAAGTGGAATAACCCAATGCACAGAGGGGAGGTTTGAAGCTTGGAACTGCACTTTGGGCAGTGACCATTAGATTTGTGACAAGCTGTCTCCATGGGCTCCCATTCACCCCCACTGCATGTGCCCCTACCCTCTTGTACTGTTCCCTTATACCTCCTCCAGCACTCTGTGTCCGTATGGATGACCCAAGATATTCTCCTTTTTTTCTTCCCCATTTCTGTCTCCTGAGAAGCCCTGCCTACACTGCTGTGATCCTTAAGAATACAGCATTTTGTGAAGTTATGGTATGGACCGCTTTGACGACACTATGTAATTCTTCCTTCACCTCGTTCAGGTCCTGGATCAGTTTTCATCATTCCATTTGACCGATGCCAAACAGCTCTGCTTTTGACTATGTGGGTACAGCCAATTTGTTAAGTCTTCAAGCTCTTAGAAGAGTGTGAAACAGCCCAGATATACTAATGTATCCAGTCAATTTTCTAAAAAGAGCAGCATTTCAGAGGCCTTTTTCAGGAGCATAGTTTGGGAAAAACAAAATCAAAAAAGGGTCATCAGTGGGAGATATTATACCATGGTGATTTTCCACAAAACAGAAGGCACAACCCTCCTCTGAATATCACCATTCTAAGTAAAGTCAGATTTACCACATAGAAATAAAGACTGTAGTCTTTAGGACATGATTATTAATATTAGAAAATATTAACAAAGATAAGAAGTCTAGAAGACATTTAGAACTTCAGGAGATCCCATACATATATATGTATCTTCAGTTTGGAACAAAACCAGCATGGAGCTACATAATGTGTCAAGTGTTACCAAGCTATGGACTATTGTATATTTATGTAAGAGTTTTAATTTAAGTCATGTAATAGCCAGCAGGTGAGAAGTAAACATCCTCTGGTCCATCTGAAACTATGGTCTTTTACATCCACAAATATCTTTACCATTGTGCATTCTCTCACTTAAAAAACAAAACAAAACAAATAGCTCATATCTGGTTAAGCTTACTTCACAGGCTATTAAAAAAGAGAGAACATTAATATATTTGGGTTACTTATTCACCATTGGCTGGAGGATCTGAAGGCACCTGTGTCTGCGTAGGTGTGTTTTTCTACTCTTGTTGATTATCTTCTAAAGGTTTCTGATGGAAACCACATCCTCTCACCCAGAATTAGGAGGTGTTTATTAAAGACACTGAGAGCACTCAAAGATCCTCCCCCATAAAAATATCTGGTACAGATATGATTGTCTATAATTTTCTCTGTAACTGAACTGTAAATGTGACCTTTACAAACCAACAGTACTTTCCCAGCTGAAAAGGTGTTTCAGCTGCATGACAGTATGGTATGTGATTTTGCAGAGCCTTGTACTTTCACCTTTGGATAAAGTGAATTCAAAAGATGATTGTCTTGATTTAGTAATAGATGGACCATTTTTTTTGCCAGTGTAAATGGCTCTCCACAGAGCTCAGCATGGGACAAACAGATCCCATTACTTTTAAATAACAACTTCAATATTCTGACATTAAAGGAGTCATCACCTTCAACATCAGGTGGAAAGGTCAAGAAAATTAACAGTTAAAATTCCCATTCATTCTGTCATCTTTTCCATTATCTCTCTTAGAGGGGTGTCACATAAGTGCTAATAATGTTGAAGATTGTGAAATTTGGGGTGAGGGAAGGAGTAAAAAGGCAAATCAGATAATGCATCTTCATTTTTCATTCCAAGCAAAATTAACTTGTTAACTCAGATATTCCTTTTCTCTCAGTGTTATCAGTGGAACTGATATTAAAGCTACATAAATGCAGCAGTGAGTGAAGACATTTGTTTTCTTCACTTCCTATAAACTACTCTAATACAGTTCAACATCCAGGAAAGGAGCATCATCATTAATTCATTATAAAACACCAGGACTTATATCATGAACACAGCACATCTCTGTTTATTTGGAAAACCTACAGGAATGTTTCTCTGTTCTGTTAAACACATAAAGTTTTTAGAAAAGGATCATTGGAAGTGTGTTTTTTCAAGGCCTAATCACTCATAGAAATTCCATTGCCTTTTTTTTCAGGTTGATCTTCCATAGGTGGTATATGTATGTAAATATAGAGATTTTTCACTGTGGAAGTTACTTCCAGCTGCCTTCAGCTGTCTCCTGACTCCATGCAAGAGTGAGCTGTGCCATAAGATGACGGACAAGACACATAAACCTGAAAAAACTCATCCACCGATCTGTTCACAAGCTTTTCAGTTTGACTGTCTGGGAATGAATCTCTCAGGCCTCTGATAAAATACGTATGCTCAGTCTACAAACCTGAGTTTGCCACTGGATTATTCACATGGTAGTAAATTTGTTAATAAATACATGTAAAGATCAAACAGTTTCTCACAGTTCTTTAGTCTGACTTCACTGTCATTATTGCTGACTCTGTGCACATCTAAATCTTGAGTGCAAAGCCCAAATTCACAAAAGACTTAGGATTTCAAGTCTGAGCTATGTTCCAAGCAGCCCGTGTATTGATGAATGTCTCTCTAACTTGATTTCTGTAGAATAGATCTACAGTTTTACACTTTCTGTTCCGAGGGATGTTACCACAGGGCAAGCTGGGGTCAGCTATTCCTCTCCACCTACCCATCTGGGTGCTCTTCATGTGCAGTAAATGCAAAGAAACTTGTTACACTTTGAAAGTGAAATTATATAACTTGACTTTACTGGGAAGTAGTCGTGGAAAGTCAGCACAGAGTCGTAAGTGCACTGTCAAATCTCACCTTAACCTATTTTGCAGGTTTTGGGGTTTGTTTTGTTTTATTTTTGGAAATAATCTCTTAAAGCCCTACTGGCTATTTTGGTCTGTAAGATTTGAATTAATCACATCCAACTTTAAGATCCTAACTGAAGCAGCTAAGGTAGGAGGCTGATGGGCTCTTGGCTCACTGACGGTGAAGAGAAGAGACACTTTCAGAGGAGAAAAGACTTCAGGTAGCCTGCAGTATGAGCTGAGGTGCCCATCGAGTGTTTCTGAAGTGAAGATTTCACTCTCCTATCATCCCAGAAGACCACTTTCATGCTCTCTCTTTCTCTTTTTCTCTCTTTGCCTCAGCATTTATAACAAGACACCAGAGATACTGATTGTTTTACCAGCTTTGGGTATATAATGTGCCTAATTATCTGAAGATGGTGGAATATTCCAAAAATAATTTTAAACATTTTACAAGTGTTTCTAATAAATTAAAGATTAATCTTAACTTAATAAAGATTCAAGAATTTTTGCTGGAACACAAGCAGTCTAATGTTGGGCCAGCAGGGGGAATTTCTGGTAATAACAACTAGAAAGAAAACTTTCAGATGATGCAAGGATAATAAGGTTACTTTGATCAAGTGCAAAAACAAGGTGCTAAAAAGAAGCCTAGCCAACAGGAAGCCAGTGCATTATGGGAGACAATAAAAAAGGGTAAAAAGGAATACATACTAACATATGCAACTAAACAATCCAGATGGAAGAAAGAACCAGAGCAGCAGGTCAGCTACAGTTATGGGGAGAATATTCAGCTTTGATCCTATAGGGATACAGCTCTGTTTCTCTCAGCTGCTTTTTTTGTTATTCATGCCAGGGTTAAACTGGTCTATAGTTTTATCTGATGAAGGAATCTACCTGCCAGCTGCCTTTAGTCCTTAGCCCACTAAGGATGAGTATGCACTGTTGCACATTATTGGAAGAAACAAAAAAGAAGCACCGAGTTTTTTTCTCAGCTTTTCTCTATTTTCTGAATAGCATCCGGTGTATGTCACAAACATTTCACAAAGCCTCCTGTTCACAGAAAGCTCTTTTAAAGTAAAGTAAAACAATTCCGTGCTCTAGAGAATGGCATATCCCCTTGTCATCTGAGCTCCATAACTCTGCATCTTTTCTGTTCCAGCTGTAGTGGACACAAGGTTACAGATCAGGTTATTATTACTTTCAGGATCTAGTTAAGAAGGTCTAATGAAAGTTGATTCATAATATTTGCTTAATAATGTTATCAGGATGAAGTTTATTACAAAGAGGAGAGTGAGCAGGCTGATAAAGCAGCTTTTGAATTAAGCCTTATAGGTATCTTGGCAGAAGAGATATGGTAATGCCACCTAAATCTTGCACTGAACTTTTCATCCAGAGATCTTAAAGCACTTGGAAAAGACACATCAAGGTCACATGTGGAGATTTTGGAGTTGGCAAAGGCTGAGAAGCAACTGAACTGTATTACTGATGCAATGAGACTGCAGTGTTGAGACCACAGTTTAACGTTGCTACACTGATATATGTGATATCAATGAGAGTTACTAGGAATGAGCAGTGCACTACGCTACACCCTGAATGGAATACATCTTCGTTATGCACTTATAGAAGCCAGGTCACAGACAAATGCTTTTCCTTCAGCAATAATAAATCTATCCCTTTCAACCATTGGTCTTGTGACCTAACATTAGGACTAGCAGCACTCTCTTTTTCGGGTATATTCAAGGCAATTATATGGTGGTTACAGAGACTTTCTAATAAAAAATAGTTGATACTCACTCAGCTTAGATGCTATGAGAATTTTTCAGCTGGTGTAGGTGGATGTAGTTGTTCGAATCTTCAGTTCTGAAAAGTAGGTCCAACATGGAGCTACAGAAGCACTAGTCAATTTATTTATATACTCTACCTGATCTGTGCTATAACATCTTCCAAAGAAGTAAATGTTGTTGTAACCCAATAAATTGTATTCAGAATAATTTGATCAAAATGGATCATTTTTCATAGGATATGGTTTGAACACTGTGTAGAAATATTTGTAAATCAGCTAAGTACATTCTGGACAAGATATCTGTGTATCCAGTTTCCTTGTAGTGTGGAAATGATGGCTTTGTAACATGTTACAGTACTGTGGCATGCTAACTTTACTATTTGAATTTTAAGCATTTGTCACTGAGAGATGTAATTTAATTTTAACAATACCAGCAGAGATTACAAAATAAGCTAAACAAATTGTGTCCTGCCAAAGAATCCCGGCAAGTTGCTCCATTTTATAGGAATTGTGCTAAAAGTTTTCTATTTTTAACTTTTTAATTAACACCTAATATCTTTCTATCCTGGTAGTGTTCTGTTGCTGTCTGACTGTTTTTGCATATGGGGTCAATCCTGTTCTCATAGAAATTTGTTTTAAATCACCATTTTGGGAACATGATTGATATTCATTGAAAATTATAAAATGTCTGCCATGATATGGTTTCCTCTGTGATATTAAAGAAGCCAGTCCTACAACACTTCACAGAAAAAGAAAGTTTACTAGAAGATCACAACCTGGAAGGTCTTCAATATTCATACCACAGCTTTTCTATGATGATATTGAAGGGGTAAAAGGTAGCTTAGGTGAAATGATAATTAGTTTATTAGCCTTTCTGCTGAAACTTCTAAAAGGGTAAATATTGATTATTCTTTTTTGCTATTTTTAATCATAGTAGCACTTGGAGATTATTCCATTGACACTGAAGTCAATGGTGAAACTTGGACAGAATATGCCTGCTTGCTTCAGATCAGCTATCAAACAGCTGTCAGATGATAATAGCTGTCAGATAACAACAACCTGAGCTGAATTTGAACCAGCAAAATGTTACACAGCTGGTTTCTAATGTCACAAGTTTTCTTTTGCCATGTCATAGTGTGAATTTTAGTGTATGACTTCAGAAAACTGTCCTTTCCACCTCCTTTTTCTTAGGTAACAAATTTACATGCATATTGCTGCCACCCTGATAGTAGCAAGGTGACTAGTGACTAGCAATTGACTCCCTGCAGTTGAGAATAGCTATGTCTGTTGGCTAAGCTCTCAGTATTTTATAGTAAAATGTCAGAGAGGAAACCAAGCCATTTTATAAACAATTACAGAATGAGAAATTTTTCACCTGAAATTACATGTTTGGTTTCAGTTGTTCTCTGTTTCTTCTATGAAGATGTTAACAGGAATGGGAAGACTGTTAAAACATTTGGTTTATTCTGAAAGTGAGTTTCTCTACTGAAGCATTATTTATCTGTAACCTGATAATATATTTTCTGTATAATGATAAGCGAGAGAAATGAGGTTCACTTCTCAAATTATCTATAGAAAAAAATAGTGATTTTAGGACCCTAAAATATGCTTCTAATATCAAATAAGTGGTCTAATCCAGCTAAAGATATTAAAATCACATGACTCAAAATGGGAAGTAGAACAGGTCTTGAGTCAGATTCATAAAATATTTAATATCTAACTTTCAGTAATATTTTCCTTAGTGACTGTCCCCCACAATGAACAACATAAGTTTTGGAGAAATCATTAGTGGCTAGTATTTATTGCTTCAATCATAGAAACTTGGCTGTACTGAGTTCAGTGTCCTCAAGAACTTTTGAATCAAATGCTTCTTATTGTACATTTTCAGGGCAATTTATCCATCAGATAAGAAAATATCTAAAACAAAATGGAGATTTGCAGTAACAAGTTGAATGGCAATATAATCACAATCAAGCTGTCTTCCCAGCAAGGCTCTCAATGGGAAAAGCATTTATAAAAGGGGTGCCATAGGCAAAATGCTCATTAATGAGGTTAATTCAGTTCATGTGCTGAAATTTAAATTATGTGGAATATTCAGATTAATTCAAACAAACATTAATAAAAAAGAAAAATGCAATAGAAATACAAGTGAGTCAGTATTAGTTTCATTTTGATGGAATAAATATCAGAAATATTGCAAAATCAAACTGGAAATTCTTGCCTTTCAGGTTTTATTTTAAAGTAATATTTTGAAGGACTGCATTGTCTCCATAAAAGCCTGCTATACCTTTTAAAGTAAAGCATGCAATTTGCCACGTCATTTTTGTTGTCTTTTTAAAAAATTTGCATATATTCAGTAATCTCCTGACATGTCTCAGCTAAAATTATAGCCATATTGTTGTCAAATTGAAAGAAATAAGACATGTTAGAAATTAGATATGTTGCCCACCCCAATTCTCTTTTCTTCCTAATGGGATTCAGCTGAAGCTTTCAGTGTAGTTGAAAATGGTGTGTGAGGCAGACAGCAGATATGACTGAGCAGAACTTATTCTGCTTCTAACTTCTGCAAGAGAACAATGGGCCTGATTTCAGGCTGAGAATTTGGGGAAGGCTCTGCCATTTGGCATCTTGCAGTTTGTCCTGTGGGGCACTGGGGAATTAAATGTACCTCTCCTCTAGGCTAGATGGATTTTAGACGATGACTGACATCTGGTGTTGAGGGAATGGGCACTTGCTTTTCCATGGTGATAGTAAGCTGTTCCAGCTGGAAAGGGTGTTGGGTCGGATGGCAAGGAGCAACAGAGATGAATTCCAAGGGAAGCTGATCATTTTACAGCTGAGTGAGCAGTGTGTACTGTGCTGGACAGTTTAGGATCTTTTCTAAGAACACTAGGAAGAATTTAAATGCTGTGAATGACAAATCCCTTAAAATAGCTACAGGGTATAGATTTGAGAGAATATTCAGTGATTAATAATTATTGATCCCATATATCACAGCCTAAGGCTTTACAGTAAGTCTGAACTTTCTAGAGGATAACATTGTGAGGCGTGTTTGCTAATTAGCTGTCCTTGTCATGAATATGCATTAAGAAAAAGAACTCAAGAGATATTATTTTCCTTCACCACCAGGCAGCATATATCACAGCATCAATCTGAAATATCAGATGTCAGTCACCAGTTATTAGGTATAGGTTATAATCATATTGAATCTCATGTCAAACAGCAGGTTTGTTTGAAGGGTTATAGGCATAGGACAGCAGATGGTATAGACATAAATATGTCCTAACTACCCTTACGGCAACAGATATGTACTAAAGCACCATGTTAACAGGCTTGCAAGCAGAATATTCTCTTCTGATTCATTACTTTTGTGCATTTGTTTAAGTCAGCCTTTGTCTTAAAATGTGCATGTTGTTAGCATCTTAAATATATTCACTGTTTCCCCTGGAAGATGAGCACAACATCTCCGGAGACTTCTCAAGTCTGAATCATCGCTGTAGAAATACATTTCTGCATCACACCACAGTGCAGGTCAGACTCACCTCTGCATTAACTCAAGGTTCAGTAATCATCTGAAACTTCAGAAAGCTATGTTTGTTATACTCCTCATAATATCCAGTTACAAAAAGTAAATGATACTACAGAAATCAAATAGCCCGCTTCATTGTATATGCACACTGAAAATGTATGCAGAATTGCATAGAGACATTTGAAAATGTGCCATGTAATAAGCAGATAGCTTAAATACTAGATAGGGAAAAACATAATAGCAATTCAGAAAAAATGACCAAAAGTAATTGTTACAAACAAGACCAATGAATTGTAGATAGGGAAGAATTTAGCTGAAGATACATGTTTTTCAAATGAAGATGAAAGTGTAGTTTAACTGTAATTATGACACCAAAATTGGAAGGGGAGCAATACAAGAGAAAAGACTGAAATGCTTTAAGTGTCCAAGAAACATTTGAAAA
Source organism: Tyto alba (assembly GCF_018691265.1). Classification (NCBI taxonomy): domain Eukaryota; kingdom Metazoa; phylum Chordata; class Aves; order Strigiformes; family Tytonidae; genus Tyto; species Tyto alba. Next base: position 33,032,334 of record NW_024881316.1, on the reverse strand, counting down.
GTAGGTTACTTTCAACACATTGTAGAATCGATATTTGGAAGTGAAGAAGAGGAGAATTCATCTAAGTGTTGAGCATCTGTTTTAAGACAGTCTCCTGGACTTTCTCCTTAAGGCAGTGGAGACAATGATAGGACCCTTCAGAAGACTGACTAGCCCTTACTAAGATAGGTGAAATAAATTGTTCTCTAAGGGTGTCCATCTCTATTAATTGATGTTAGAAGGAGATTAGATAAGTAGTCAGACTAAACACAGTGCTTTCTGTGGAATTTGGCTCAAGTCAGAGAGTGTAAACAGTCAGTGATGAAACATAAACACTATCCATAAACGAAATTCATATTTTGGCCATGCGAGATCTTCCAGTCCAACTTTTGACTGAATATTTTAATGATATGTTGACAAGCAAGCTTTCATGTGCTCTTTGAGTCTTCTTCTTCTAATTTATTTTTTCTAATTATTGTAATTATAGATAATATGCACACTAATGCAATTCTAGAAGTGCTCTCAATGTGCATTTATTTCATAGCATTTGTAAGATTTTATACTTCTCTGAAGCACATCTTTATGGAACTAGCATCAGTTTGCATTACTATGGACAATTGAATCAGAACCAAGCTCAAAGTCAAATTCTTCTTGTGTCTGGGAAATGACTACTGTTCTTGATATGTCTAACACCTGCTACCTCTAACCTGAGGGTAGAGGGATAAGTGAATGGACTTGATTTCACTTCTTAGCCTGCAGTATATTGAAGCAAATGTTGATGCATAAGTCAAGGAGGATGCCTGCTGTGACTTTCATTTTCTACTTTAAACTTAGTGAGCTGGCTTTTTCATAATGAGTGATTTAGAAAAGCATATAGAAAGGATAAAAAGCAATAATATGATGAACTGTAGCTTTACATTGTCCATCTAAAGAGTGAGATCTCTGATAAAAATTCAATCTTGCAAAATTCAATCTTGCAAACACAAAGTCTGAACATCTGAAATTGCTTGCATTGTCCAGTAAATATTTTCGCCTGCTACAAGAAGTGGCTCAGATTGAATTTGTTTTAGGAACATGAACAGTTTTTGGTGTCTGTGTAATCAATACCTGTTGTTCTTTATTTTCAAAGGATCATATAATGACTCAGTTTGGAAAGGATTTCATGGAGGTCTCCAGTGCAATCTCCTGCTCACAGCAGAGTAAGCAATGAGATCAGGCCAGGTGGCACTGGGTTTTGCCTACTCACATCTTTAAAACCTCCAAAACGGAAGCTGCACAACCTTTCCAGGCAACCTGTTTGACTGCTTGGCTGTTTTTGTGGTGAAAAGCTTTTCCTTATATCCAGACTGAATCTCTTTTGTTGCAACTTGTGTTCATTGCTTCTTAGTCTTCCACCATGCACCTCAAGTCTTCTTGATAATCTCTTAGTAGTTACTGGGGGGCTGCTGTTAGGCCCTGATGAACCTGTCTCTGACGCATGATGCACAAGCCCAGTACACTCAGCCTCACTCACAGAGCAATTGATTCAATCCCGACCATGTTGGTGGCCTCCACTGAACTTATGAGAGTTTTACAATATCTTCCTTGTATTGAAGGCCCAAAACTATATGCAGTGTCTAGATGTGGTCTAACAAGTACTGAGCAGAGCAAGATAACCCTTTCCTACAGGCTGTACTTCTACTCATACAGCCCAGGATGCTGTTGGTCACCTTTGTCACCTTGGCTGGCCTATGTCCACCAGCAGCCCCAGGTCCTGTTAACACAGTTGTTTCAGGACCCTGAGTACGTCAAGATCTTAATTTCCCTAATTAGCCTCCTCTGGGATCCCCACCTACTCTCCCTGCCCAGGACCCTATTTCAATCCAGTTTGGGGCTGTCATTCCCTGCGTTCAGACTGCAGCAGTGCTGGTTTCCAGCCCTGTTTCTGTTCCCATCTCTTTTTGCGCCTGGCTGGAGACCCTGACCCTTCCCTGGCCCTGGTTCATCACTTGCTGTGTTGGGGTCTGTCGATGAACCTTGTTGCCAGCCCCATGGGACTGTGCCCTGTGGGTGAGGGCACGGCCAGCGCTGGGTCACCCTCAGCTCCAGCTCCCTGGCCCTGGGGTTGCTGCTGGGCCATGCTGCTCCCTGGCGAGACGCATCCCTGCCAGGCAGCCCCAGGCTGTATTGCTGCCAAGGTTTCTTCCTTCCCAGATGCAGGACTTTGCATTTGTCCTCACTGAATTTCATAAGGCTCCTGTTAGCCCACTCCTCCAACCTGGCTAGGTGTCTCTGAATGGCAGCCTTGTCATTTTCCTTCATAATATATGTATGCAAAATATACACATATATACATAAATGCATCACCGCCCTACATTTTAGAGTATCAAAATGGTTTAAGTATCTGTCACCCTTCATGACTATATATACTTCTACAAGAACTACAGTGTTAATTAAATTCTGTACTATAACTGTGCTGTCTACTGTGTTTGACATGTAGAAAATAACTCTCCTAATTCTCAAGTGAATAATCACCTCCCCCCCCAGATTCTTAGTTCTCCAAATGAGAACTAAAAATTACTACACTCTTTCATTGGCTCAGTCTTTTAAAAAACAGAATAAATAATGAAACAGTTGCAATGTTTACTTACATTTGTAAATCTTTTGTGCATATAGCAAATTATTGAAGCTAAATTTAATTTCAATCTTTGCTTAAGGACCTGGTGCATTTGTACTTTATAACAATGACTTTGCTGCACCGTTTTTACAGTAGGCTATTCTAATTGGAAAATGGTATGTGACTCCTATGTCAAGAGATGATCCCCAATGACATTATATAAATCTTATTTTAATGATTCTGGATGCAGATGAAGCATTATTTTTAGAAAGATCATATTCTGGGTAGAGACAGTTATTTATATATTTCTAGTTATCTAGAAAGATCAGATCAGAGACATAGAGAGTTGACAATTTTCCTAAAGATTTGCTTATTTCTTCCTTACAATATGAAGATATTTTATACTTTTTGTAAATATATGAAATCTCAACACTGTATTTTCTTTTTTGCTGGATTGCAAATGAAACTTTTCTAAATGGTCATAAGAACTGGGGAATTTCTCACAAAAGAAATATGGTTAGACTGTGCTTTGACAATGCAAAATATTCAGGATTAATTACTTATTCCAAATAAAAAACAGAAAGGGCTGAAAACAGTCCAAGAGGCTTATGTCTTTCTGCTAAGTATATAGGATACCTAAGCTATTAATTAGGGAACCTCAGTTAGGTTCCTGAAATTAGTCATGGTGAACTGGATGTTTCTTATCCACAGAATATTTAATTACACAATATCAAACAGTTGAAGAAGATGGGATAAAAGACCTTGACTAAAAAAAAAGCATTTTCCTGCTATGAGACATAAGTCAAGATCCTTACTGTGAATTGGGTGGATGTGAACTCTGCATTCCAGATGAGTGCCCTACACGGTTTCTGTTTGTCTGTCTCTCTAGAAACTGGGTTCTGGCTACAAGGTATGTTAATGATAAAAGAAATCATTATGTTACTACAAAAAGTTTTGGTTCAGGTGAAAATTCATTGTCCAGTTAGAAATTTTTTTTTTTTTTTCTGAGTATAAGTTACTAATCAGCTACTGTTTTGAGAGACAACATGCAAGCACACATGAAAATTATAGTTTCCTGCCCAAAAGAGAACAGAGAAGGTGCTAAAAAAGCAGAATTATCTCTTTTTTACAGATAGACAGTTGAGGGATAGAAAGTGCAATCAAATAGTCTAGGTATAACACAAACAGCCAGTCATAGAACCTGGTGTTCAGTCCAGTTACTCTATATCCCACTCTTCTGCAGCAACTACAAGGCTGTTCCTTATGTTAACATTTCTTTAATTCTCTTGCAACTGGCTTATTCTGAGCTTGTCGTCTAGATAAAGATTAAAGAAATATATGCCAAGTACGTGAAAAACAGGATATTCTGTCCATTCAGCAAATTAAGTGTAGGTATATCTTTGTAGACATAAAATGACACAAGATGTAAAAGTAGTAAGAGAAGTTATATCAGCTTTAATTCCTTTCCTTGGTTTTATTTTTACAAATTCCTCTGTTCATGAAGTTGGTTATAGGCATGATTTCACATTGTCATCTGACCCCACTCTGGTGTAAATATCTTCAGAAATAAAGGGAAAGGAAAAATAAAAATACAGAGGCAGAACAAAACCTGACAAAGTACTTTGAAAAGAATATCACCAAAGTCCTGTACAAGAAATGTAGCAGTTTGAATGGCTTCTCATTCCTCTTCAGAGGGGCTGTGAAAATTATCTAAGGTTTATGCATGCTGCTTCTATAACTTCTGTAACAGTTTGAGAGACTTTATGATGTGACAATTTAAAAGAAAGTATCTGTCTTCTTACAAACATTTTCCCCATTTCCCAACTGTCTTGTTATTTCTAGGGAACACTCAGCAGTACATGCAACTGCATATAAATTCCTGTTCTTGCACTAGATAAGCCTTGTTATACTGAAAACAACATTCAAGTTTGAGGGATACAATGAAGCCATGAAGCCAAATGTTTTTTTTTTGTTTGTTTGTTTGTTTGTTTGTTATTCTTTCTTACAAACAGCACTTCTAAAATTCAGTGATTCTGTAGTAGTCCAAAGCACTTCAGTAATCATATGCCTAGTGATATGCCTAGTGTGGTGTCACTGCATGGAGTAGGTCAGGCATTTTCCAGTAAAGTAGGTTTTCACGTTTAATGGACATGCAGTGATGTCAACGAGCTTCCAACTGCCTTTTCTCAGAAACCCGACTGGTCTCTTCCCAGTTAGTTTTGCCTGAAGATGTCCAGGCACTTTCTGTGTGGACTGCCCTGGGTTAGAAACTTTGTAGTGTTCCAGCTTTGTAGCCCCAGGCATCCTTGACACTGAGAAGGTTCAAGGCTTGCTGAACTTAAAGCTTCTCATTGTCCCGTAGCCACACAGGCTGTACAGTAGGCTGTATCATACAGATTAATGTGATTTAAATTTAGACACTTACATGAGGTACCCAAATTAGAAATTGTCAGTGAGGGAGATAGTGACCTACAGACTGCAGCTGAAATCATAGTTGGATCAGATCGCTAGAGTACAATTTAGTTTTAAGAAGTGTATAATTCATATCTATCTATCTGTCTATAGACATCTACAATAAATTTTCTTATGTCTCTGATAAAAATTTTGCATTTTACTTACTGAAAAAAATAAAAAATACATCATCCCCCCCCCCCCCCCCCCCCCCCCCGAATTTCCAATAAAACAATTTTTCTTTTCAGTTCTGAGACTTAGGAAGATACATTTTGATGTTCTAAATTAAAACATTTAGCCTTTTTTTTCTTTTTTTTTTTTTTTTTTTTAAAGTGGGACAGAACTATGCCATTCCGTATGGATACAGAAGGGACAAATAGTACTTGTCACCACTTACAGACAACACTATCCTAAAATGCGAGTGTGTTAAGAGGATAGTGAGAACAGCTTCCACTGTTATTTCCATATTGTTCCTTCTACTTGCTGCTTTTTGGGGTGGATCTGAAGTTTTAAGGGATTTGTGGAAGGAGCTATCCCTCTATTCCCCTAAGCAGCTGGAAGAAGAGCTTTAAAATAGCATATGTTTCTGATTGATTTTTCCTTGTTGTTGACGCCTTGGATGTTTGATTCAGATAATTCATCCAAACTACAAAAGCACAGAACTGCAGACCATGGGTACTGATTTTGATCTGTGGTTTGCAGATGTCCAGAACTGAGGATTAATTTGGGCTTGTCTATAGCACAGTTAGCTAGCCTGGGAAGTTTTCTGCAATTTCCAGAATTTTGAGGTATGGCGAGACCACAAATACCATACAAATTGCCATATCTCAGAATTTTGATCCTTCTGCTCCTCAACATAACAGAAAGACATTAAAAACATAGACACAATAATAAAACCTTAGTCTCTTAAATGTCATTTTCTAGTCTTTGAGAATTGTTCTACTCATCTATTAGAGAAAAAAAAAAAAGTTATTTTCAGCTGATGTTTAACACAAATACTGTAATAACATGGTTCCTCAAAGTTTAACCAGTGTGTGTAAGTTTTAATCAATGTCCTTTGAATTTCCACTCTCAGGGCCAGACTCCCTGTTCCAGTTTGGCTTCTTTGTGCCACTTCAACAATGCAAAGCAGCTGAAAACCTGGTTAAATTTGCAAATTAATTCAGATTCACAGTTCTTTTGCACAGACAGAATGGCTTGAAATATCTGGAAGGTAACTGTACATGACCTGTCGGCTCTATGCTGCTATCGCGCATTGATGATACAGTGCCTGCTTAGGCCTTGGAGAGAGAAGTATGAACTTCAAGCAAATGATGATTCCAAAAAAAAAAAGGCTTAAATCCCTTCTCCTGAGAGCTTGGCCAAAGCACGTCTAAGAGGCCAACCTATAATTTAAAAAATAAGGAAAACTCTGGAATGGGTCAGCTGGGCCCCTTTATAGTTTAAATATTATGCTGGTTTGGATTTTGGCAATCTTTGGGATTTCATATATCACTCAGTGCCAACTGATAGCCTGCAAGTTAAATCAGCATTTACCCGACTTGTGGTCCCATCTTTTTTTTCCACTAGATTGTGGGACTTATGGTTCTTATTTGAACTTGTTTTTACACTTTTGCCAGTTGTTGAATATTTCCCCGTCCCCTCGTCCCCCTTTGTAAATGGGTTTTAACATATTTTATGTTTGGGGCTATTTTAACGAGTATCTCTTTTATTCAGAAAGTTTCCAACACTGTAGACAGATTTCCTTAGTCATTTTAATGTCTGTAAAACAGGATAGTACTTCGAAGAAGGATCTTTTATATTGATTACTGGTGTCCATCTTTCGTATAAATATCTTACTGATGTTACTCTTCATAGATTTTCCTGATTTCTTAGAAAAATATACCATACTTATTACACAAGTAGTTTCCTGTTTGTTTTACCCCATTGGTCTAAACTGTGTAAAGCAGAAAACCAGAGATTAATATTACTGAATATTATTCTTGCAGCATAGGTAAATCATGCCACATCTATATCTTAATATGTGTTCTGGTTTAACCTTAGCAGGCATCTCAGACCCACCCAGACACTCTCTCACTTGCTCCCCATGGGATTGGGGAGAGAGTCAGAAGGGTAGAAATGAGAAAACTCATGGGTTGGGATAAAAAAAAAAAACTTAAGGAGTAAAGCAAAAGCTGGTCACGCAAGCAAAGCAAAAAGAGGAATTAATTCACCACTTCCCATGGGCAGTCAGGTGCTCAGCCATCTCCAGGACAGCCGGGCTCCATCACACGTGATGATGACTTGGGAAGACAAACACCATTGCTCAGAACATCTTCCCCTTCCCTCTTCTTCCCCCAGCCCACTCACTGGTGGGGTGGGGTGAGAAGTAGTAAAGGCCTAGGTGCTTCTCAGCAGTAACTAAAACATCCCTGTGTTATCAACACTGTTCTCAGCACAAATCCAAACCATAGCCCCATAGCAGCTACTGTGAAGAAAATCAACTCTGTCTCAGCCAAAACCAGTACAGTCTGTCACTTATTTTCATAAACAGTGCTGTGATCCTGCCCTGAGAAGCATAAGGTTTATGTGGGAAGTAAAATGTGTAAATTGGTAAATTATGAAAAAATAACCTTAATCTCAGAAATAATATTTAGAGTTTTACTCCTCATTTAGGGATGATTGAAGTTTATTTGGAAGTGTTTTTTATATTTGAAGTGGGATTTCACAGGAAGCAGTCCAGAGATATTGTGACAAGATGATGATGATGATGATTTTTATTATTACTATTACTATTAATATTGTTATTAATTATACCATTCCACAATTTGTTCTGGTATTTCTCCTTAATTACTTTTTGAGGAAGAAAGTGGCATGAGATAAAAACATTAGCTTCTCTCTGATGACTTTTCCAGGCTCTACTAAGAAATTTTTCTTCACTGATAATAATTATTAAAAATAGGCGTCTTACACTGAGTCATTAGAATTTGGGAAACTGAGTTTTTTAAAAAAATTGACACTTAAAAAAATATTGACAGTTTATGATTAATTGTTTTTCATCATTTTAACTGTTTTAACTCTTTTTAAGTATTCCTAAAATATGGATGAGGATAACTGGATCTTAAAAATGTTGTTTTGTTTTAGTTGTTCTTGTTCTAATATATATCCTTATTAATGAATTTGATTAAGATTAGATTGATAATGATCACTAATTTTTATTTTGAGGTAGTGACTTGATTGTTCACTGGTATCTAGTTTTTCCACAGAAGTGATCCAAAATCCTGCCTCTAATTAAAATATGTAATTGTATCATAGCTAGTTATTTATTCAGCATGTCACTGTTACTTCATGTCATTTTCTAAGTGGAAATTTATAAGTTTTCTACTTTAGAAGTTAGCATATTGGAAAAGTCATATTGATTTTGGATCTTCTGATGGGTTTGGCTTAAGATTTTGGTGTGCTTTGTTGAGTTTGGAAAGTTGATTTGAACATATCTCTGAAAAAGCTCTTAGCATATTTGGGGATAAATTCTGGCCCTACTGAAGCTGGTGGCAAGACTCCAATTGAACATTAGCAGTGTAGGATTTCGTTCTTGCTATATATCAAGTTTTGACATCCATATTAAGAGGAAGTGAATCATATTCTAGAAGTGCCTATTTTCCCTATTGACTATAAAAGAAATCTACCGCAGATGTAGCTGAAGTTAGGTGAGGTCAACTCATTCAGAGTAACTGAGCCATCTATCTTTTCACTGCTCTATAGACATATGAAATATATATATATAAAACAAAGCCCTCAGAAACGCTATTTATACTTGTATCGCTATATTAGCTATGAGCTTGGTTATGATCCACAAATAGGAAATGAAGGTGAGCCTGGTCTCTTAACACTGGGAAGTTGTAGGGTGTATTAGCAATGGTCAGGTTTGTTCAGGACAAGCAACTTGTTTCTTGATCTGTATCATGAAACAGCAAATGGATGGATACAGAAAGAGAAATTAGAAACAAAGTGATGATCCAAGAGTAGTATTATTCTGAATATAGCAAGGTGTGCTAGAACCGCATTTTGTTACTTTCAGAATAAAAGATGTCATTACATTTGACACACGAGTCTTACCTTCATATATGGGCTGTAAAGACTGTATTTTAGCCATGTTATTTGGGTGTAGTCTTGATGAAGAGTTAGAGGAGAAAAAGTGGAGCAGAGGAGGAAGTTTGGACAAACAGAGTGAGATTTTAGTTCAGCTAAAAAGGAGAACTTTAGAGTACAAGTACAGCTTTGTGAAACCACAGAATAGTGATGCTGCTAGAATTTGTTTCCTCAGTGACATGAAAAAGGGCAATAGAAAGGAATGAGAGACAATACCTTGGGGTTATCTGAAAAAAGTTAAGGAAAAACAAGAATAGAGCAGATATAGTAAAAACAAACCAAACAATAGAAAAATAAAGATTAAAAAAAAAAAAATATCCAGGAAGAGAGAAAAGAGAAGAACCAGAAGAGATTAAAAAATAAATAAAATAAAGAAAAAAAGAATTAGTGATAGTGTTCTATGTAGCTGACAGTTCTGGGAAAATGACAGTGCAGTACTTGCTCTTAAATTTTGCTAAAAATGATTACTTCTTAAATATGAGAAGACTCAGTGGACTGAACTGGATGAATTTGTATTGATGAGGGATGTGAATACAGTAAGCAAGAGGACATCTAAGGGTGACTGTAAACATCATATGCAATAAGTTAGAGATGAAAGGAGGTGAAGCGATAGAGGAAGTAGGAAATAGGATTTTTTTCTCAAAAGTAGACTTGTCTAGAATGTTCAGTGTTGTAAACAAGGAAAGGCAAGATGAGTATGAAGAGAAGAGTATTAGACCTTGGAAATATGTGACAAACTGGGAGAGATTTAAAAAAAAGTAGAGAAACTTCTGTATCCGTAACAAGAGATCAGGGACAAAAAAAAGAAATTGAAGAGAGAACAAAGTTTTTTTTAATCCTGTATGACTGGAAAAAAGACTAAAAATTCTTATGTAAAGAAAGAATTAGAGGTAGAAGAAAAGAGAGGGTCAGAGATGGAGTCAAATAGGGAGAAATTATCTTTATAAAATGTTATGTGTTATCTTGCATCTGATTAATTTAATTACAGATGTTAATGTACCTACAAGGCAAAAGTGAAATATCTCATCTTACTACATTGTAAGTGGAAACTTCTTCCTATGAAAGAAGAACAATTGTTATTTCGTTTGGCATACACTTTAATAACATTAATCATGGTGAACTCTTTTAGTATTACTGTGAGTATAATATAATCCAGCAGGAATTCCACTGTAATTAAACTAATTTCATCCATATTTTTTACTTTCTATTGACATTTCTTTTTCTTTCCTTTCTGATCTTCTTAAAGCATGCATTAGACATTCATCACAAAGGTCAGTGTACTCTAAAATATTCAATATAAATTTTTAAATGGGAAATCAGACAGTAAGGAAGTAAAGGGATATTGTCTTTATTGGCTGGTAATGACATTTTAGATTTTACTATCCTCTAATTCTTCTACATGGCAGTGCAGTGTTGTCCTAGCTCCACAGAGACTCAGTGTTGTTATCCTGATCAGTCTAGTGACTAAAGAAAATTAGATTTTTCCTTGTCTGGACAGAAAAATAAGAACATCCATATTTCTGTTTGATATATATTAGGTTGTCTCAGAAGTGAATTGAAGTATCTGTGTACCATTTCTAATTTATCTTTAAGAAGCTAAACTCTGTAATCTTAATATACTTTCCTGCCTTTCACTAATCAGCATGAAGAAAGCAGTATTTCTATGATGTCAAATCTCACCTCCATGATTTCTAAACACAAACCACACCTTACATAGCTACCTAAATTCCAACTTTGGTTTTGTGTCTTCAGCAATAAATGGAGATGAACCTGGGTATGGTTAGGTGAAAGAGCATTTTAGGCTAGAAAGAGCATTTTAGGCTCTGATATGGGTACAACCACAGAGATCTCAAGCATGTTATTACAGATTTGGTGGTATGGGAGTCAGCATTCTAGCTGCAGAGTTTTGGGTTAATGGTGACTTACAGTAAAGATTTAGAAAGGTCTCTGAACACTAAATGCAGTTATACAGCAGAGAGAATAAAGCCCTGAATTAAAGAATCAGCAGCCTCTTGAGATGAGATGTTCTATGCCCTGGAGATTATAAAATTAAACTTATTCATGATGTAATGGAAATAAAAAAAAATATTTCAGAATCAAAATTACTCCAAAACATTGTGATAGGTCTTGTATTTTAGATCAGCAGTGTCACCTGACATGGAAAAGTATCAACACCAGTTAGATAGTGAATACTGACAGCTAAATAAATTTGTGGAAACAGCTACTAATCAAATATCTCTGCTTGGAAATCTAGGTCATTCAGTCACAGTTATGAACTGCATTAGAAATACAGTAATCTTTAACATGCAGTAGACCCAGAAGAGCCTTTTTGCAAAGGTGGAGCAGTGACCCATTTCTTTCCTGCAATAACTGAGTAACTACAGGACACTGGAAAGAGAAAATCTGTATTGTAAACTCTTCTTGACCAGATGAGGGGTTTAACCCATAGCACTTACATCTCAGGAATGTGTCCTAATCACTTCAGTATGAGATATTTGGGGAACAGAAGAAGTACAACATCCCCTGTCGACAATGAGGTGCAGATGGAAAGAGCAAAAGAAGGCTACCTTTTCATGGGGAGAAACAGAATAAAGTTGCTGATCTTAGTCCCTGAAATATTTTCTGTACTATACTTTTCAAAGAAAACAGAAGTGGTGGGATTCAGATCTCAGAATAATATGTCTGCATTTAGGTGTCCTTACATAGGTGCCTATAAGCAGCCTAGGTAACAAAACTTTCCGTAAAGCTGATGGAGTTATAGTCAACACAGTCAGCAAGACCCTTAACATAGTTGACAAAATGGCTACTCTAGGATCAAGCAAATCAATCCCTAGGGTTACGAGATCCTATCTCTCCTGTAGACACTGATATTTAATGTCTTGATCTGTAAGCCAACTACTCCCTTTCCCCTGAGACTCCCAGAAGCAGAAGGTTTGCCTGCCCTAGGTCTAACAGCCCAGTGGCTACCATGAGTTTCCTCCTGTCTTGCCTTTTTGCTCCCTCACACACCAAACGCCTCTGCAGTAATGGTTCGAAGGAAAGAAATGTGGGGCCTTCAGGCAAAAAAAAAACCATTCTGCTGGTTGGGGAAGGTGGGAGCTGCGTATAGATACCTGCTCAGGCTGAGGAGGGTCTTGACGCTGTCGTGGTTTAGGCCTGATTGACAGCCAACCACAATGCAGCACCTCTCTCTCCCTTCCCCTCCAGCAATGAGAAGGGACAGAGAGCCAGGCTTGGGGTTCAAGATAGGACTGGGATGGGGGAAAATCCCCCTTTTATGATCACGAGCAAAAGGCAGACTCGTTAGGGGAAGAAAAAAAGAACATACATTTATTACAGACACTAACAACACATAACAGAGTAAGACAGTGAGAAGCATTGCCACATCTTGAGAACACCTTCCCCCCACCCCTCCCTTCTTCCCGGGCTCAGCTCTGCTCCCGATATCTCTACATCCTCCCCCAGTGGCGCAGGGGCAGGGAATGGGGGGTGCAGTCAGTGCTGCCACTTCCTTCATGTTCAGTGAGGGGAGTGTCCAAAACTTGTTACCCCCTGCTCCATCGTGGTCCCTCTCTCACAGGAGACAGTCCTCCACAAACTTTCTCTGACTTGAATTCCTCCCATGGGCCGCAGCGTTCCCCACACTGCTCCGTCATGGGTCACTAACTTCCTCCGACTGGATTCCCTCCCACGGCTGCAGCCCTTCCCGAGCTGCTCTGGTGTGGGACTCCCCCGCATGCTGCAATCCTCCCAGCGCTGAATTACAGCAGCGGGGCTGCCTTTTCCCATGAGACCCCGGCCTTCTTTGGGCACAGAACCTTGATCAGCTGAGCAGGAACAACAGGCCGTAAATCAATGTCTGCTCCACCGTAGATCTTCATGGGTGGCGGGGGGGGCCGCCCTGCCGTCTCACCACAGGATACAGGGGGGTCTCTGCTCCGGCACACCTCCCCCCTCCTTTCTTCCTCCGTTCCTCCACTGACCTTGGTGTTCACGCAGCTGCAGCGACTCCTCCTCACCAGTCCGACTGCCCGTCACCACGTCCCTTCTTAAATACGTTATCGCAGAGGCGCAGCTTATTGGCTCAATTTCCCAAACAGAAGTGGAGCTGACGTGGAGCTGAGGGAGCTTCGAGAAGCTTCTTACAGGGGGCCGCTCCGATAGCCCCCTCCCCTGCCACCAAAAAACTCCACCACTCACTCAACCCAGGACAGACGCCAAGCTCGATATTTCCCAGGTATCTGTTAATCACTAAACAAAGGATGGGCTTTGACTCCGTTAGTCAGTAAGCAGAGACCAAAGGTGCTCACTGTAATGAGAAGGTTTGGTGCACAGCTAACAACTCAGTCTTGGAAGCTGGGCAGGATGCCAGCATTTATTTGCCTAAACCTGAAGAACAGAAAAGCTTGGAAAGAAGATGTTTCTTTTTGCAATATTTTTTTTTTTTTCCTTTTACAATCTTACAGTCTATATTGGAAAATAAGTATTTTTTTTTGCTAAATTGGTTGTTCATGGAAGTCATGTGCTTGTACTGGAACTTAGGCAGGATTTAGGAGAGCTGCTCTATTCCAGCATGTACAGACTTAGTAGAACTGGCTTATAAATAGAAATGTTTTTGTGCATTATTTTCTGGAAGTGTATATACACATAAATACATATATACATCTATATACATTTATCTTTTGAAAAAGTTACACTGCAGATCCAGCTTCTTTGTTCCTTGATTCATATTTGTCCACAAAAAAGTGAAGCAAAATAATTCTGTAAAATAATAGTTCATACTTATTTTGGTAATTATTTCAGTGTTCAAAGTCAGAAATCATGCCTTTCCATTACTGACTTACACTGCAATTGTGATAGGGTACCTCTCCTATCAGCCAAGTACCCAGCAATCTGGAAGCAGTGCAAATAGAACGAAAGGGATGGAGACCTTGTTTCTAACTAATAGTCAAAAAAGCTATCAAGATTTATTTCAGAACTGAGATTGAACTTTCAAAGATGAAAGCTAATGAAAACATGAGTGTGAAAGATTTTTTTAAGCATTTCTAGAAGATTAGAAGGTGAAGGATTTGATGTGCCTGTAAGGATAATAAAGCAATGTCTTATTCTAGCAGAGATGGTAGAAAATATGGTTCCTGTGATTCATGCTGGTGCAAGGCATATACAATTTGCCTCATTTCCTATACCTGCTTGAAAAAGCAGTTCTTTCAAAGCACCTTTTGAGTTCAGTAGAAGTTTTTCTATCATTGACTTGTCAAACAAAAAGTCCTAGATGAAAATACTGTTTCTTCAGACTCAGCAATGTGTAGAACTGGCCCTTCAGGCTGTATAATCCACAAAAAGTATGTCCTAGACACCCTGAGACTCAGGCATTTTAAAATTCATGGCTTTTTTTATTGCATTTACTCTTCACATAAACTTCTAGACATGCTCAGTCTCCTGAGTATTTAGTGTCTTCACTGGTAATAAGGGTGCCTACAACTTACCTTTTCTCATCTTTATGTCATTCCTACAAGGTGTCAGTCAGGCAATTTAGGGTGAGTAACAGAGCTCACAGAGAGCCAGAATACAGGAAGATAAGAAGGAAGAAAAAAAAAAAAAAAAAAGGAAGTGGAAACAATTAAGTTAACTTATCCTAAAGCACAAGGTTTTATGAGTAGAGAATCAATGAAGTTGGACTCCCATAGCTTTGTGTCTCATGGTTGGGTTTTCTGTTGTCCAGGGAGATGAGTAATGTGAAAAAAATCTTCCTTTGATGAAGGTTTTCATAACATCTCTCTTTTGTGTGTGTTTTCTGCTTTAAAACAACAGCCTTTTTCTCTCAGTTAGGAACAACCACCAAATCTTTTTCCTTTACCTAGACATTTTTCATGAAACTTCTAATTACTTAATATTTTTGAGCTTTCAAATTTCTGTCACCAGTTGTTCAGACTCAACAATGACTTCTAAAATGTTGGTGAGGACATGTAGTAGACATATACACTCATGTACACAGACAACTAAATGAATTAACTGTAAGAATTAGGATCATAAAAGATATGAAATCTACAACAATACTGTTTATGAAAACAAAACAAAACAAAACAACCAATCACAGTGTAATGCACAGAAATCCTAGGGGACAACCAAGAAGAAAGTAATAATTCTTATAGAAGGCTATGTATGACAAGCCATAGCAATATTCCCATATAAAATCACAGTGATAAACCAACATAGTTTAAGGCACTGTACAAAAACATACAGAAAATGAACAACTTCCTCCCAACACCTCAAGGCCTCCTCAAGACAGACAAAATGCAAATTTTCATGTTCAGGTTCTTATGAAAATAAAGCTAAAATTCAGCATTTTACTAATCTCAGGAATGGAAAAATGTGACAACAAAGTGAAGAAAATTCAAATATACTAAAGAATAAGAGAAGAGTAGGAAAGAAGAAGAATTAAATTCTGTAGAGAATAGCCAACAGTGACAGAGAAAGACAAGACAAGCATATTCATCAAAGTGAAATACAGGAAAACAAGGAGGAACCAGAGTTTTTCAGACTTCATAAGCAGCAATAACTGGATTAAAATTAAGCAAAGGGATGTGCAGTTTGAATGTCCATATGCAATTCTGAAGAGTAAATTCTAGTAGACTATACAATAATCTCCTCTGAGGGAATGAGTTTAATATCCAGGTGATTTACAAAGATCCTTTCCAAAATTAGTAAGATGGTAGTGCAGGAATAAAATATCCTGAAAATGATTCCACCAAATGAATAAGCTGCTTAAAGAAGGCAAAATGGCTGAAGTTATACCATAGGGAACAGTACTGTAACCTAATACATTAAAGAATAAATGGGAATGGTAAAGATTTCCAGGAATCATTTCTATATTGCAGTATTAGCAAAAATGTAGTGTTCCAAATACAATAATATGTATGGATAAATGCTTCTATAATTTAATTTAACTGCTGCCTAAATATGTGCTGGCCTCTTAAGTTTTCAGTGGTAAAGCTGAAAGGTAGACTTCAAAGGATTTGCAATTAAAACCAAATCTTATTTATAGTATATGTGATATAGTTCAGAGAGTTCCTAGGGGAAAAATGACATTAAGCAACTTTTCCCTATATAAATATCCCAGACCTGGTTCTGTGTTGTCCCATTCTGGATGGCTGCATTACTTTACAGTCAGTGTCAAAGTCCCATCTTTGCCCTGGTGTTACAGGGAGGCTGGAAAGCTGTGAGACATGAACAGCTCTGCAGGCAGCAGTAGGAGGACTCTGTTCCTGGTGGTGGAAGCTTTCTGCTGATATAAAGTTGATGTTGCTAATCCCAAAACTGTCTGCTTGTAACAATCCCTAGGTGAGCCATACTGCAGATAGGAGGGAACCTTTACCTGAGCATTTTGATATTTGGGAAGCCAATAACTCCAGGAAATATATATTCAGCCTTCAAAATCAGGGACAACCCTGAGTTCTACAGCAACATGTTGGAGTTTAGCTAGTGTAGCACTCATCTCCTGATCCAGGATCCAAAGCCAGGTCCTGTGCAATGTTCTGAAGTGCCTGGTAGAAAATGGGTGCAGTCAAAAAACATGCCCCTGATATTTCTCTAACAATTTAACTATATGATCTTGGAGAAGTCCAAATCATTAAAATTAGAGAATAATATTTTTCTGCTTCACCAGGGTGATATAAGTTCAGTTAACTGATGTGTGTGATGTTCCTGTGTTAATGAACATTATAAAATGTCTATATGAAAAAGATTAAAATGAATGGTCATGCATTTCCAGAAATCAGTGGTGGATCTTTATAAGATATTTCATGTCTAATCCAATCTATTATTGATATTGTTATGGCTAATCTCTCAGAGGTGTCATGCTGTTTGCTCATCATAAATTGAAAAGTCATAAATAAGATATATTCTGGTTAGTACATGCAGTATCTTCAACTGTCAGATCAGAAAAAAAAAATTCTCATATCGTTTTTCTCAGCAACTGTAATTTGCAGCATCAAGTACTTGACTGTCTGCATGTGATTCTAGACAAGAGTAGTTACTGCAACTTGTGGCAAATATTATGCGCATGAACAGCCCATTTTCATCAGATCATTGGTGTAAGAAGCCTTAAGACAAAAGGCACCCTTTTCTCCAATTGGTAACAAAAGACCCAATTAAGAGAATATTTCCCAAGATTATATCATTAAATGGTAATGATGCAGGTACATAGCGATGTGTTTATGAAATCAAACGTGGAGGTGAGTAATAACTTAAGAAAGATCACTTATAAAAAAGGTTTTGAATCTTTCAGTCACAGAAGTAGCCTGTCTCTTGCACAATTAAGATGTTTGGCTAAGAAACTTCATAAAATGCATATCATTTTACAAGAAGGAAATGAAACTGTAGTATTGAAAAGGCTGCAACACACACATCACACAAGTCTTAAAAGTGATTGCACATTGTCTTTTTTACATATAAAACAAATTTTTGATTAATTTATGAAACAATAAATGAATACTTAAGACTTAGCTTTGTGCTTTGAAATTCAGCTACTGAATGTCCTAAATAGTAAATTAGCATCCATTACACATTCTTAAGATGAAAACCTGTAATTCCTTGTAGAGGTACCTTTGCCCTGTCAAACTGAACATCTTCTCTGTGGTGATGATTAGGTGCAAAATTCATTGTCCAGGTGCTGAGTTCTGCTTGCTAAAAAAAATTAAGCAAATCACTAAGCTGCTGCTGCTATTGTAGTCTAATCATTGGTTTTCTGCAATAAATGACAAGTCTGTTTTCCTGCAAGTGGCAGCAGCAGTGGCTTGCTTTCTTCCTTTGTGCTTCCACAAGGCTTAATTGTTACCGTGTTCTCACAATAGTAAGAACCCATCTTGGATTGAACAGTTAAGGATGCTATCACATTTTTATAGTGACATCAGTAACAATAAAATTAGCAACATCCATGCATGTAGAAGCCAGAATTTTAAATCTGTGCTGTTTATCAAAACATAAAGTTTGTTTTAAACAGGTATTTTGCTATTCAGAAAATAACATGTGAGAGATGAATACTTCTAAGCTAGAAATTTCAATATGAAATCAGGCAATTTCAAATGACATTAGAAAATCATGTCCCCAGAGAACTGTTAGTTGTTACCATGTCTCATACCCCTGGCCACTCAACATTTCATGATGTCAAAATGCAAATTTCTTCCAGCTGTGCAAAATATCATGCATAATTTGCAAGTGAATGGTTCTTATGCCGTTTAAACTGGTAGTTCAGATTCTTTACAGTATGTGAAACACAACACAATCACACAGAGAGTGAGAATTTTCAGTATAATACTTTATGTTCTCATGGAAAACTTAGACAAGAAGCAGAAGTTCTGCCAACAGCATGGCATGGACATTGGCCTTACTCACTGGTGCTTAGACTTGGTTTGAATATGAACAGTCAAGAGAGGAGAACTGCAACCAATATGCAATTTATCCCTTGAAAAGAAATTAGTTTGGTGATATGTTATGGCCTATGACCATGTATTTGCACATCTCCAGTGCTTGCCTGGATACAGCTGTATGTATTTAAGTGTTCTATTTCCAAGGAATGCTGAGGAACACAAGACAGATTGACACCAATAGGTATTTGCAATGAAGTCTCAGCCTATATGTAGTCTCCTGCCAGTCCTAAATGTAGTCCTCTCAACCTCTCTCTTAAATATTCAAACAAAGAATAATAACATTCAAAGTGTATGTATATTGTATGTCTTGTATATTGTATAAAAATTGTATAAGACTTAATTAAAAGGTATCTAAAATTTGCTTTGAAAATATAAAAATCCTTAAAACCTACCTAAGACAAAACTTACAAAGAATTTAACAGAATTAAAGCCAAAACCTAGAAATTTCTCTGACAAGGTACAGTTAAGGAATATCATTCCAGTTTCCAAAATTAAAGAGGATATTTTGTGTGTGGGAGAGGAGGCAGCATGAAAGGGAATCTGCCTGTCTGCTAGTGAGTCCCTCCCTAATAACATTTGAATGTGTTACTAATTGCAACCAAATTGCACAGAGGGATAGTTCTCTCAAGGATATTAAGTTCCTGCATGTTTCAGTAACCAACAGCACAGAAAGCTTTAATCAGAACTAACATTGTTGAAGACCACAGAATCAAAAACCAAAACTGGAAGAGAATGGGACATATTTGTTCAATTACCTAGAGACCTGCACATTTGTTGAACTCTGCAACCAAATTATATAGCAGAAATGAATTTGATATGAATTAAAATTCTGTAGGACAATAAAAAATAAAAAGTTGTTTTTTTTATACTCATGAATCTCCTCTGTTCATGATAATGTGCCATTGTAAGCCTGTTGATAACATAAAATTTGCTGACATTCCTTCCTCTCTTTAAAATACTTTCTGGTGGAATCATTGCAAACATTTTTGTATCTAACTATTGCAATACACTGATTTCTATTTTTTTTGTCACCAAATAAAATAGGATCACAGAAGAACAAGTGTCAAACAATACTTTTCCTCCTTTTTATTCCCTCACTGCTAAAATACCACTTGAACTCAAAAGAAAACTTCTATTGGAAATTTACAAGTTTCGATGAAACTTCACTAGGCAGATTGGTCAAGATAGAGAGTTCATGCTAATGTGACTATTTGCCTAGGTACCAATGTGTAGAGTATTTTATGGTAAATGCAAATTTAAGCACTCGCTCTTACCTATTGACTGTCCTTAGTCTGATTCATTAAACCCATTGAAAAGACTCAGTTCTGTCTCTTGCAGAAAAACAATACCTTTATAATTTTTAATTTATTTGTGAGATAGAGTTTTTCCTTTTTTGTCCAATCCTAATAATGACTGTGGCTTTAGGAAAACATATTTGCTGTGAAGCTGCCACAAGATGCCACAGATGACTGACAACGTCATATATAAATGGTCTTGAAAAAAATACAGCTCAAAGTAAAGCACTTTCTTTTTTAGCACTATAAAACATGTGGACACCTCACACAAAAAGAAATTTTAGATGAGGCATTGCAAATAGCCTAAATCCACCCTTCCTATGAGCTCATGGTTCAAAGGACACTTTCATGTTTTTATATTAAGCACTTAGAATTCTTTGTATGCAAAAACTTGTATAAAGATTTTCAGTTTTTAAAAAGAGCCTGTCCAAGATTTCTAGGAGGTTGCATAAGCAGCAAATCCAATTCTCAGAACAATCCCATAAAATGAATAAACTTTGACATACAAGTGCCTATCACATCTTGAAAGTGTTTAGCTTTTGAGAACATTTTGTAGAAGATACTTTTCTTACATGGAACATTCAGCCATTTTCCCATCCAAATACAAGGGCCAAGTTTTATTATTAGAGAAACTTGTGCAACCCTCACAAAAAAAAATGAAGGTGTTTTGGAAGGTGAAAGTTTGAGTCTTTATGTTTACATCAGTAGGAGCACTGAGTTGACAAGAAAGATTTGCTAAATACTCCAGTTAGGAATGAAGGAAGATCCATGGGCCCTGTGAAACTTGTATTTCCTAAATGAATATTCCAAAATCACAATTAATCTACTTTCAAATCTGTATAAAAACATTAAGATAGAACACACTTAAGAAAAAGAAAATTTAATTTACTTGCCATAGATAACCTGAGGCAAAAATGTCCAGTACAGTAAGATAGTGTTATCCTCGAAAGAATCAAGAAGTGCCTGTTTTGTCAAGATGTATGTTTTGCAAATGACTCTTGAAGGTTTTAATTCTTGTCTGAAGCCATGTCTTAACATGATAGGATCATGTTAGCATCCTTGAGTCCCTGAGTCTATTCCTTGTATTAAAATTAACATAATAGTCCACATGGGCTTCTTAATAGGCTACAAGCCAGTTTGTCTTTACAGGGTCACAACTATATTTCTCTAAGATCTTTTCCAGAATCTCAATTTAATAAATATCGGGGACTGGATAAGGCCAGCTCCTACTGAGGACAAAAGACAAGTACACCTGGGAAGTGTCTGGTTCATTATGCTTAGTAATTTTATCGTATAATGTCCTTATACTTTATATTTTCATACTTCTTTATACTGTGATGCTTCAGGAGTACTAAAAAAATAATAAAAATGCTGGAACATATCTGCATTATTATACAGAAAACAGTCCAGTTCTATAAATATTTTATTTTCTTTATATTGCTTTTAGTAATTCAGATTCACAGACTGGAAATCTACTGTACATGAAGACATTTAAAACAGTATTTTGAATTCTGCTGTCATAGACATTGGTAGCATTTTTGCCGTTCAGCCATTTCAGGTTTCAGGTTCCATGGCAGTACTTGGAGGCAATTTTTTAAAACAGGTACTACATGTCTCTCTTCACAAATGTGACCGATCATCAGAGTGACCCTCACAAATACTACTTGCCTCAGGACAGACAATGTGGTTAGGAAACATCATACAGTACGCTGTCCCAAAATAAAATATTCTGCTAGTCATTTGGAGTTTTCTTAAATAGTATAAGCTTTTAATAATAAGTAGATTACCGAAAAGAAAACACATAAAGCATAAATTATTAAACATCTAAGCACAGACTTCATATCCTATCTAGAAGTCTGGCAGAGCTCCTTTACTCTATTAGTTACAGAGAGAACCAATGATTTAATACAGTCCTAATCAGTCAGGAGCAGATTTTAGGGAATTCTAGGCTTTTTCTCATGACAAGGAGCAGTTGTCCATTGGAATACAGTGTTACTAGATTTATGTCATTTCTCTAAACATCTCTTTTCCCAGCTATAAATTTTATCCAGGAAGAAAAGAGAACTTTTGTTATTTTCCTAGGAAATTCCTGGAGTAACACAACAGCCCAGTCAGTGCAGTGGCTATAAATCCTTGGTCAGTGGATTACAGAGTGTGTTCAGGTCAGCCCTGCTGGACATGCAGGGATTGGAAAGCATCCAGGATAAGTAGGTGCCTATGGTTCATTTGCTGTTCAGATACACAGTGCCTGTGTAACAAAATTGCATATTCTGGGGTGTATTGGAATCTTTGCACATTGCTGTGTAGCTGACCTGCCTAATACATATGGAACCTATTTGGATGCACAGAACAAACACAGGCTCCCCGTAAAGTAATGCCCAGTGTGCTGGATAAACCCCAAACGCATCAGATACAATGCTTTGTGCACATGCACCTATCTCTGACATAAATATGGGAGCCTGATGTGTATAAATAAATAAATGGCAGTCATGGTGACTGCAAATTTGACATCCATTGATGTATAATATGGGCTTCTGCTAAAGTGAATATTCTTTTTTTTTTTTTTTTTTCTTTTTTTTCTCTTCTACACCTAGGGCACTATATTTTATTTGGGTTCGTATAGTTTTGTTTTTGTGTGAAATTTCAGTAATAAATGTTTGCTCAACTCACAAAAAGATGGCTTAGAGCTCTGAGGTGTTGTTTGATAAAGTTAAAGGCCAACTGAGAGATTAATAACCATTCCAAAGCTTTTCTTAGGGCAAACAGTGAGAATGCAGAAAATGAAATGTCACTCTATACATAACGATGACTTAAATTCAGTTAAAGAAACCCCCATAACAGGATTTGCTATAAATGGAAGAAAATTCTCCACCTCCCTAGACCTACTGTTACAAGTTTAGAACAAACTAGTAGCAAGATTAAGGTCAAAGATATAATAGGGATTCAAATGTCAAGGAGATGTTTAAAAGTTTGAGAACTGCAAATCAAGGTATCACTGAGTATGAGTTTAAAGTAATTATTCTTTTTGTCCCATTTCTCTATGGCAGGAAAGCTCATTACCGAGATGATATTTGCTTCCAGTATGATGTGGTGGTTTTCAAAAAAAATTAAAAAAAAAAAAAAAATGAAGTAGATGGTGTAGAACATTAGACTCTAATGTAATTAAGCTTCTTTCCACTAGGAAATCTACTAGAGATTTGAATCAAAAAACTCTCAAAGTCCCTTCCACAAGGCTTTGGCTATCTATTGTGACTCTCAAGGGACAGTTTCCTCTGCTGGCTAAAGGACTGAAATGTGCTTTATGGAATTCAGACTTTACCTTAAACTTTGATCTGTTTTAACCTTTCATCTCTGTTAGAAAAAAAAGCTCAAAAATAAAAAACACCAACCAAAATCAGCGTTAGACCACAGCTCATTGTAGATTGGAATTAAGTAGTAGGCATAAAAGAAATGTTGCCTTCAACTGTGCGTAAAGGCATTTTGGCACAGACCGTAGTCTCCCTAACAGTACAACTAGTATCCTGAATCTGCACCCCATTTGTTGTAGTATTTTTCCAAAGCAACCACCTTAAGACTAGAGGTATTTTCTGCATTCAGTGATTTTTGTAGACTTTTCTGTTTTTACTGTCATTTAAGCAGCATTTTTTTCTGAAGAAATTAGTAAAATCAGCAAAATCTTTTAGCAAGTTTTATTCTATCTTGGAGGTATCCAGAGCCTGAATAGCCTCAGATTTAACTCAGAAAACTGGCTCCTGGCTATATAAGATACTGAAGCTTAGTACCAAGGTATGGGTACAAAATTAGACAGAAAGAGGCAATACAAGGTGATGTGTTCCCAGCTCCTCAGAGCCTTAGCATTTGCATTTACTGCGAGCTAGAACCACAGCTGTGCATTCAGGGTTAGTAACGGCATGTTTTGGGAGTTCAGAGACAAACCAATATGTGGGATCACTATGGTCCTAGCTTCTTCTGTGAAGAGGGGGTGGAGTTTGTTGGTAACTCTCAGAAGAAAAGAGTTTTTCATCAGACAGGCTACTAACTTATCTAGGATCAATGATGAGTCAACTGTACTCCAAGCATCCAAACTACTTTGAAGATTATGGGACAGGAGGGAGGAGAAATAGAAGGTTTTAAGTCAAAATACAAAAGAGTACAAAGCTCTAGCTAGTTGTTTTCTGGCTAGGATTATATTGGGGTTTTTTCCCAGTTTCAGTTCATCTGTTTTCATCCAGGTGACAGTCTCTTATAGGCTTTTTGGCTTCATTATGATGGGACTGACTGGCTTGGAAAATGGGAGATACATCAGGGTGTTACTGCCATTCTCAGGGCAGCTAAAGCTGCAGCACTTGAACCATCTATCCATCTTGTGTCAGCTCTGAAAAAGGAGAGAAACAGAATAGATAAGCATGCTATCTGATAGATTGGGATTTCTGGAGGAACATACATTTTGAAATACCTGGCTCAGTGACAGTATTTCTAAGAATTCCATATGCATATAAAAGCTCACTCCTCAGCCCAACAAAGCATTGCTACAGTGAATGGAGGGAGGCCCGACATTACAAATAGGAACAAAATACTCCAAAATGAGACTATGGGATGGAATTTCCGCTGGAGCCTTTTGTCATTTATTTTGTATGGTCTAAATTAACCAATTAAGCATTTCAGAAATAAAATTATTTGGCCTGTAAACTGTGTAGAATAAAATGTTTGAATAGCTGGGTTCTATAAATCAACCTATGTAATATAAGACACTAGTCCTGTTTTTACCTACCCTTTTAAAGGATTAACAGGGAACTGGCAAGAAGAACAGTAATGTTGATATGAGCTTCCAGCTGGGATTGATTACAGGCTACAGCCTAATGCAGTAATGTTTTGTGCTAGCACAACAGTTTAACTAGAGAGTGCTCACAATACATATCCCCACCTTCTGCCTCATAAGTGGTGATATAAAGAAACCAGCTAATTTTGTTGTGATTCTGACCTTTGATCTGTTAAATCCCCAAATTAAGTATCTGACATGAACGTGATCTTCTACTGCTTAAATTAGGGTACATTTATAAAACACATCTCATGTTAACAACTTGTTTCTAGGCAAGTATTTTGCCTGGCCCCCATCCTTATCTAAGCCCATAAGACAGTGTGAAGTGGATAGATTGGGCATAGAGAGAGCCTGTAGGTGTTATTTCCTTACAAGTAGGATAAAGATTAAAACAATATTGTGGAATTTAAAATCAAGAATTGCAGGGATTCATCAGGCTACTCTTCCTACAAACTACCCATTGTAAAGGGAGAAAATTAAATATAAGGTAATGTCAGAAGTACAATTAATGCTTTTCTTAGTGGGCTGAAATTTTTCAAAGTTGTTTTTATCATCAGAGAAATTTCATGGATGGAATCACAAGGCAGGAAGAGTGTTGTAAGATGTGTCAACAGATACTTCAGTCTAGGACAATGAGGATCAACTGTTCTTGTCTAGATAATGATATTTCTGGAGATATTTTTTAGAGATATTTTTTAGGTTGCTAAGCCTGAAATGATTTATTTATGAATATTTCTGATTTGGAGTAATTGCATGATGTCCAGAAAGTCACAGAAAATGCAGAACTCATATGAAAATGCCAAAGTAAAATTCAGCACATAAGCAACAAAACGTTTGTTATTATCATCACAGTATCCACTGTGGAAATTAAAGGTGACTTTAGGGTCAGTGAGGATCTGAACTTTTGGATCACTTCAACAAGATCTAATAGTAGCAAAAATGAAAAGCAGCCTTTTCTTCTGGAACTTAAGGTAGATGCACAGTGCAGAAAAGGGTTGAGTTCCATATGTAAAAAATACCAAAAAGTGTAGAGCTTCATGCTAATATCCATTTGGATGCAAAATCCATTACTTTACTCATAAAATTTCTTGAAAGAAAGTGCACAGAGTTTCAATTTGAATCAGTCCTGTCAATCCTGTCCACATATGTTAAATAAGTTTAAGAACATGTGTGGAATCCCAGGTCAGTCAGGCAACAAGGATGACTGAGCCCTTGGTTTATCTGTGCTTGAAAGGACTGGGCAGAGCTGATATACTCAGAGATTTTGGGGGATGTGCAGAGGTAGAATTGCAATGGTCAGGGAAGTCAAACAAAGATGCAGAACACTGATGTTAGGCTGTGTGCTGGACATTTTTGGCTTGACTGTTTCATTTCTGTTTATGGGCTGCCTCACATACCTGAGTCCATGGGACATAGCCCTACCCAAATCTAAGCACAAGCAGTATTACAGAGACATTCTAGCAATCAAGTTTTCCAGCCAATTAATAGACCACAGAATTTACAATAGATAACCATTAAAACTTTTTGATGCATATATGAAGGTTTGAATCTGCTGGAGAGGGGAGAAAAAGCTACTTATGAATATCTCACAAACTGCGTATATGACCTAGATGTGGTTGCAGGTCTTTTCTATATTTCCTATCAATACAGGTGCGTTTGTTCAGAACAGTTTTATTTGCTGAGGTATTCATTGGAGCTGGCTTGAAGTAGAAGAAACAGCAGAGGATGAAAATTATAGTGGGGAATTTCTGTACCTTTAAGAAATGTGAGGACCATGATCCTGTACAGACATCCATTTAGTAGTGACTTCAGGGATGAAGTACTCTTAATTGAGGTTCTTGAGGTTAATTGCAGCCCAAAAGTTATTCTAGTTCTGAAATACCATATACAGGGGACCCTTTTCTTACCACAACTTGACCAATCTCTGATACTGAGCATTTATCAGCCCACAGTATCTATCATATGTGGTCATATCCTTTGTAAATATGATTCTGCACAAACAGAAAAAAAATAATAGACAGGTGTTCTCTTTAAAAGTGATAAACAAAAATGGAGTTGATAAATGTATCCTTCATAACTATCAATGCATATCTGAAAAAAAATGAATGATGATTGCTTTACAAAGAGCCAGTTGGAATAGGAAAGCTATTCACATGATTATATTCAAATCTTCAGCTGAGAGATTTTAAAACTGGAAGAAATCACTTGATCATCTATTCTAACCTTCTACATGAAACACACTCTAGGAAATTTTGAATTTATTCTTGCTTCAAGGCTAGTAGCTGCAACTGCATTGGAGTCTATATTTTAAGCAAAAACACAAATCAAAGCCTTATAGTAAGGGGACCATGACCCATGATACATCTTCTAGCTGAACATGCCTCTTGTCAGCATGGATGAAATAACCAGACAGGAAGAGCTGCTTCCCTCTCCTCATGTCCTAATATAACCTGATGCAGCAGGACCGGGATATTGGTTAGGGCCTCAAGTCAATTCCAGAATGCTAGAATATGAAACATATCCTAGCTTGCTTTCCCAAGGAAATGAAGGTTCTATAATGGTATTTTCTATCTGCTTGTCTGTCTCTCTCTGGAGCCATTACTTTCTTCACTTCCTCTAAGTGAAGAAACCTGTTAATCAGTTTCAATGAGAATTGACATGGATCCAGACAAACAAAGAGAGGTCTGTAAGAAGCCTGTAACAAACTAGGCTTCATTAGTTGCTCTGCTCACAGAATAGCTTCCCCCCCCCCCCCCCCGAAGTGATCCGTGGCCCCCTCTATCCTTGAGTCATATCTACATACTTGTCTGACAATAAGTGCTTTCTGTTTACTACAGCACCAGAGCCAAGATAGTTAAGGACAAGGAAACTGGATTCTATTCTTCCTTATGAGTCACTACTAAAAATGCCAGCTATGTGACTGTACAATCTTTATTATCAAAGATAATATAGGAGAAAGAAAACAACCAGATTTTCACATTCCAGTCTATGTATGCACTTCTGCAAGCTGGAAACGTTCTCTCCAGGGCCATAAACTGAACACATTTGTACATATGGGATACAAATGGAATCAAATCCTCAGTGCCTTTTCTTTCCTTGACACTTGAAAATACATGAAGTAGAACATTTAGCTATGAATATTAATGGTTGGACTGAACAGTTCTTCGGTGCTGTATAATAGTGGAATAAGACTCTACCTTAATAACATGAAATGAGGAATATTGAAATAAGGGGGCTAGATGCCAGGTTAATATCAAGAGACTACACAGTACTAGTGCCACATGGCTTGGTCGACCACTACAGACATTGAGTTTTGCTGGCAGGATCATAGCAAGACTGGGCAGTAAGATGGGACATTCCAAAGCTGAATCTGTTACTCTCCGAATGAATCATTACTTACAACTGGAAAGCTGTTAGAGACTAACTTAGCATCCATAGCTCATTAAAAGCATCTTCAAAGTGAATATTAATTACATCTTGGAAAATGTCAGGTTTTGAACAGTTGGAATGACAAAGTAGGCTAGTTCGGTGGGGAGACTTATCTTGCCCATCAGCAACCAGCCTTCCGCTTATGTTCCTTTGGACATCTCTTGCTTTACTTTCTTGTTGTTGCCAAGAAAACACTTCCATATTGCTGTACATACTGTACTGGACACTGCATGGCCATGTGCTGTTTACAGAATAAGAAAAACAGCTAGTATCAAAGTAATTTTCCATACCTCTTGCTTTTTCTCAGAAAAGAAACAAAAAAAAATTAATTATTTGTTCACCTGTTGAGTTTGGAGTAGCAGTACAGGAATTAGAGCTCTGCTGTGGCAAATTGGGGACTATGTGATGTCTTACACAGGAGTTCAGATTAAATGATACGACTAAATCCTTCTGGCCTTAAAAATCTATTATTCTATTTTAATAATATTTGTTAACATCTACTACATTGTACAATGATATTCTGATCCTGGGAAATTGCTTCTATTTCACCAGTATACAATCATACAATTATACAATGTGTCAGTGGAGAACAAAAAGACTGCTAGAAAAAAATTCTACTGGAGAATGATCTTTACTATTTTGGGAAAAGCTGTCTTAGAGGAGTATATCACAAGTTAATCATAGTTCTTGTGATTTGTAACTTAGATGGGATCATGTCAAGGCTGACAGCAAAATGCAGAGCAGAGACTGTTGAAAATAAATTGTATTCTTCAGGCTCTCAGAGTACAGCCTTAGAAATTTCTTAAATGTTATTTCTGCATTTTATGATTAATATAAATGAGGGTAATGCAACTCCTCAGCTCCATATTCTTTTCAGAGCTCCTGCTGCTGTCTTCTGCTATTCTGTTAGAAAACCCTTTGTCTGAACTTTTCTCATACAAACCACTATAGTCCAGAAGGCAGAAACAGAGTCCATCACTAGTTTATAGCAAAAGTAGATTTGTTTTTTTATTAGTTCTTTTATTCCACAGATCAACAGGGAAAAAAGTGAAGAGGCATGGAACAGAAAGTGTGTTTTTCCTAACCCTTGTGTTAACTGGAGACAATGGCGTTATTGCTTTGACTCTGCTCCTCTTTCTATTGTGCAGTATGGGTGATATCTTGCTGCTAAATCTGCTCTGCTGTGCTACATTCCAGAGCGCAAACCTGTTGCATGAGATCAAGTGTAACTTCAGAGCCTTGACTGGTATACCATAGCTTTTCTAGAGCTTTTTGGCCACCCACAAGGTAAAAACCATTAAAACAGCAAAAAATCCATGATCCATTCATCTCATATCTCCTGAAGTTTCATAAACATCCTTCAGGAAAGTAATTTTATGAAGGTACCAGTTGATGGAGTAACAACTTAACAGCTTAACACCCCAGCTCCTACCCCTTTTTTCTTATCAGCAGGCATGTATTAATTCCACCCAAAATGGAATGGACTGTATCTTTTCTCATGCTAGCAACAACATATTCCTTACAGTCTATTTCAGACAGCATTCTCAAGGATTCTTCTTCTTTCAGCCTTCAAGGCAACTACATAAGTACTTCTAAGAAACAAGGCCATTAAGAAGTCTCAAGCTTTCAATAGATTTTTTTTTTAAACAATTATACTGAGATAATAGAGAACTATACCGTTGTCCTAAATTGATATAGAAAGATGATCATTTTCAAGTGGAAATTTTCAAAGAAACTTCCAAAGAAACTTATGCATTTCATCTGTATTAACATCTCTATGATTTTCCTTTATAAGACTGTTCAAAATGGTTTATCATTTCTCATAATCTATTTCTTAGATCAGCAGCATCAGCATACCTATAAATCCCACAAATTCTATTCACTTGAAATTCTGAGGAATACAGAAAACAGTTGTTTGATGCAGCCTGCCTCCTAACAGCCTGCTTCTGCCACAGAGGCACTTCTCCTCCAGCTTCCTGAGCCAAAGACCCTACCCTGGGCTGAATATTTTTACCTCCACTCAGGTAGAAGAAAATGTACCAGAGGCTGACAGTAGCCTTTTACACCAAACTGTTCACACAGCCAGGGCTTGATCGACCACCCCAGACTGGAGCAGGACAGCCGGGGTCAGTCAATGTCAGCTCCTGCTCCAGGCATCAGCACCTCCCTGGGGATGGGGACATAAGCCCATGGGTGTACCCAGCTCGGTGGGATCCATGGCCAGGCAGGGCTGGGCTCTAGAGAACTGGAGAACAGCCCTGCTGTGGCAGCTCTGGGGCAGGGGCTGATGGACCCAGGTGGTGACACGGGGTCCTGGGCCATGGGCAAAGTGGGGGAAAGTTTGAGGAGGCTGGTTGGGGACAGGCAGTGATGGTGGTGCCCTTGGGGCCCTGGCACCCTGTCAAGGATGGGAGAGATACCACACTATTAGCAGCTGCACAGAAAATCCCAAAAGTACAGTCACTATTTTCAATAGATTTTAATCAGTGAACCAGGTAATTTGCACCCAAATAGACAGAAGGAACTATAATAACCAAAAAAATATTACTAAAGACAAATACATTCCAAACACGGTTTTGTACTTGTATTATAATAACATGAAAATGCAAGTGAAGTGTACAAAAGCAAACAAAATCAACCTTCATGGTGACAAGCCATTTTAAGTAATATGGTTGTGGTTGATAACCTATCAGTAAAAGAAATGCTTCTGCTCATGAATGCTGTAGCTTTTTTTACAGCAGTTTCTTAACATGCACAGTGAAGCCTTTCATTAAAAAGCAAATAAACAACAATGAAAAAACCTTGTCAGCCCAAAACAGTAGAAATTGTTTCAAACTCATGGTGCTACATTAAAATGTGAGTTCTTCTGAGATACGTGATGCTGCTGTTTCTCTGAAACTGCACCAGTTCAAAACTATTTTCACTCAGTTTAACTTCCTATTGATCCTTCAGAATTACAGATATTAAACACTTGCTTTCACAACAAACTTAACGAACAGTTCTGAGTGTCTTTAAGTAGGGCCACTGGAAATGCATGGACCAGTTGGAATCAGGGATTACAGCAATGTCCCATTGGCCTGTAATTTTCTGGCAGCTGAGAGTCATTGCCTGGATATATATAATGGCTCATGCTGCAAGTTTTTCTCCTGAGAGTTGAATCTAAACTGCAAAATCCTAGCTTCAGAGGATAAACTTACTGAAATAAATAATTCTTTTTCTGTAGGATGTGTAAAGCTGTAAAGAGGGGTTCAGTCCAGAGGCCAGGCGTTTATGTTAAGAGCTTTGGGTAGATTTACCCTCTGAAGAAGAAAAAAGATGATGAAATGAAAGATTTAAAGAGGTGAGATTGAATGTGTGCACAGTGTGAAAGAAAAAAAAAAAAAGGGAAAACTGAAGGCAGGAGAGGTTCAGGCTTCCTGGAATAGCATCGTGATGCTGTAAGCTATGATGATTTCTATTAAGCTAGAAATCTCTGTGATCCCTTCCTTGAGTTCAAGCTTATGCCCCAGCTGCTCACAATACACTCAAACTATTGAATCCTTAATCCAAATTGTTGTGGCCACAGCTATGGTCAGAGGACTGTGAGAGTTGGAAATAAGAAGGTGTCCCACCCATTTCTGATATGGAGTATGGATGAAACAGTGAGCTGCAATTGAGGAGTGGTTACAGAAGGTGCTTCCAGCCTTTTTCCAGCAAATGAGTTGTTCCTTTCTGCTGGCACCAGAGCCCACTTGCAAGAGAGCTCTTCCTTTCCTCTGTTTCTAAGAGGCAGTACAGACAGATAGGAAATTTATTACTAGTATCTGTCTTTTAGCTGAAAACTTTGCTAGCTGTGTGAGAAACTCCTCTCTGCACCACCTCAGGTCTCCCCCAAGGTCAGGGCCTTTCAGAGAGAAGCATTTAACACACAGGCAAGCCCTGGTCTTAGCTGGGAGGACCCAGTCCCGCAGATGAGGTTGGTCACTACCTAGGTCAACCTGCTAAACTGTTGAAGAAGACATAACAGTTTCACCTTAGGTCCGTTAAACCGACACATAATTTAGCCCTTGATCACAGTTAACTGTATATTCACCATATAAATTAAAGGGTCAGCTGCATATCAGTCTTGATATGCAGTTGTGAATTTTTGATTACACCGCAGGAGGACAACAGTGGGAGTTGAAGGGCATGAGCAGTGTAAAGACTTCTGTGGTCCTGGGCACGTACGTGGGTTACCTAATCCCTGCTGCTGAAGTATTATTTCAGATTCCATTGGAAGTATTGGACCTACCTTGCATACACCTCTCTTCAACACTCTAAATGTGACTTGGGTTCAAGAAATTTGGCATATTCTGTAATTAGAGGGGATCTTTTGTGTGAAAAAAAAAAAAAAAAAAAGAGTCAATCATATTAGTCTAGTTTAAATTATATAAACTGCTTTGAAATGATCTAGTAAAATCAGAAAATTTGGGAGGAACCTTATTGCAGGAGATAGTGATATACCATAACAGATTGTCTCAGAAAGCCACTAAAGTTCCATCTCTGGAGACTCTGAAAGATAAGCCAGAAAAACAGTTGTCAGGAAGAGTTCAGGTATATCTGTTCTTGTCATCAAATAGAGAAAGAGGTAGATAATATCTCAGGGTCTTTTCTAAGCCTATCTTCTGTGATTCCAGTTATTGGCTGCTATCAGTATTGCAAGATATCTGTGTTGTGTGCTATTGCTTTCAATGTAAGAAAAATGTTTGCATTGGGGGAAAACACATTACCCCAAGTTATCTGACTGAAAAAAGGTTTACCTTTGTGTGGTTGCTTGGGTTTACTTGTGTAATTGTAGTTATTAAGTCACTTGTGTGTACTGTAAGTTATTTGTGTTATAAAAGAAATATTAATATCTGGAGTCTAGATTCTATAGTGAACTTTATGTAGTGAATGGACCCATAATGTAATAGAAGTACTAAGTATAGACCCACAATGTACTAAGTACTAAGTAATAGACCCACAATCAAATCTGTGGTTTCCTTCACTGTCAAGGGACTGATTGGTGGCAGGGGACTGTGTTTTTGGAGCTCACTGGAAGATAAGGAACTAAAACTAACAGATAATTTAAACAAAGACCTGTAGCAATGGTCTGAAGGAGGTTTCATCCTGATTTAAGACAATATAACTACACTCAGACTCTTATAGAAAGTATATACATAAATCCTAAACAATAACAACAGCCATTGCTAACACAGTGTCATGATATATCCTTAATTTGTATGTATGGAAAACTTAATGCAAGACAGGGCTAAAATTATCTGGGCAGATTCTGATACTCTGACCTGAAGCCTAATGTTGCTTTTCTTCAAGAAGTTCTACTTAAATGAGTGTGACAGTTGTGGATTAGTTGCAGCTTAACTACTGTGAAATAAAAAGTGGAGTTAGAAGTTAAAATAGCATCAAGGAGATGCTCATTTTCGTAGAGATGAACAGATGATCAGAGAATAGAGTGAGTTAACAGTGGTGCTTCCTACCTGCACAAGCTGCAACGGGACTCAGCTCCATTTATTATTCTGAAATAGCAGGTGCACCAAAACCAACTAGAGAATACCCAGTATATGTACTGCTTTTCATGTACTTTTTGTATAAAGAACAGATTGCCTTTATTGCTCCTGACCTTACATTTATTTGTCAAACATATCAATCACTCCCCCTAACCTTTAATAGGAAAGGCTAAAGTTGTTTACTGCAGCAGTTCCTATTCACCACAAGGACACCACCTCCATTCTGAACCAGTCAGATTTGCATACCTTCTACTGATTATCCAAAAAGATTACTTCTTCCCCTAAAATATTTGTCCATTTTATACATTTTTTCCCAAGGAGGTCATTCATTGCCAGTGAGGTTAAATCTAAAAGTCAGCAGTATTTGGCAGAGATTTATGTGGGAATAGATATGGGTCTGTACAGCTCTCAGACTGATTAAATAAAGAATGTCATGGGAGTAGTATGATAGTATATGCATACTCCAGTAAATGAAAGTAATGCATTAGAATGCAGCTTTAGGGTCTAATTTAAAAACATAATTCAGACACAAGCAGAAGCCTTTAAAATATTGGCAGATGTCTTCATACTGTATTTCATATAGAGGACAAAATGGATTAAAGACAAATGTAATCCAAATAATGGTGGTTTCATTTATTTTTTCACTTATGTTTTATTTCTTTTAAAGAAATTCAATTTGTAGAGGATTGTTTTCTGCGTTTTCATGTTTTTATGCAGATCCGCTTAAAAATGCGATCAGGGGGAAAAAAAACCCCATTCATTACAAATTGATGCTTTTCCTGAGGCAGTCTATGATAAGTCACAGCCTTTACTCAGTCTAGGTGAAATAAATACTGTTAAAAGAAGCATTTCAGTAAGCAGGAACTTTGATTCCTCACTTCCTTTCTCCCATCCCCTTTCAATCTCATTATATGTCAAGGTGACTAGGCTTAAATAGTTATTCTCACTTAGGATTCTCAACTTTTATTGTAGCCCATTGCTGAAGGACAGACAGGCTATTATTATCTCTGCTCCATGTTATATTTTTCCCTAGTGACATTCTATCAGGTTGGTGCTTTTACAACATTCTTTTCCTTCCACCTTCCCTGCACTGCTTTAGAAGTCGGGAGGAAATGAATAAAAATTCACGTGACTCAAGTACATTGTCAAATGGAGTGAAAGATAGTTTCTCAATTCAAGGAAAGTTGGCTGGAGGTTGTGACACATATTTATGTCCTTATACATGTGCATAGGTAGACAACTGATCCTAACTGGAGACCTTCTAATTTCCTTACTCATTTATATGCTTTTGACTGCATGGTTGTGCTTATCAATGGGACACTGCAGCACCCACTCCATTGAGCAATTTTTGACTAAACCAAGAATTGTAGGTGGTGAGAAGGAAAATAGTTTGTGTTTGTTTCGAGTTTGAGACTTAGTTGAATAAGGTGAATAAAAATGTAATGTTAAAACAATATTGACTGGATTTCAACATTTTAATTCCATTTTGATTGGTTTTGTCCAATCACTTTAGTATAAATCTCATTATTAAAACCATGGAGAAACTCTGAATCTCTTCAAAGGAAGTAGGATCAGATCCTCCCAGCCTTTCACACTCACTGCGCATGTGATTGGCTTGATTTTTTTGGAGGTAATGACCACTTTGCACTTTCCTGAGACCTACTTCATCTGACAGTGTTCTCTACTTTGAAAGAACAAACCCATAGCTAAGTTACAACTTAACTGTATTACACAAACCAAAGGCATTCCTTCTTTGAAGAGTCTGTTAATGTCGTTCAATCTAAACACCATCCATATTCATTCCCCCTTATTGGGTCAAAGTGGTCTTGGAGACATGCCAGCAGCTGGTGACACCAACACTAATAAACACCAGAAGATGAGAATTGCACCATTTGTTCTGTGCTTTCTATCAGAGGACTTCGGGATTTACTACAAATGCTAATTGGTTACATCATAAAACTCACTGTGAGTATTATCAAAACACATCAGCTTTATGGTTGTTTCCCGACAAGCTGATACAAAGCACCCTAAGCAATGTTCCTGAGGGAGAGGAGATCCAAGACTGGACATAACCCCTCTAAATTTCCCCAAACTTTGAACAAAAAATAACAATCATGTTTTGAACTGTGGGGCTAATTAAACTTTAAAATAGTTTTCTCATTCAGAAAATAATTTATTTGTTCCTGATGTGTTTAAATCCAGACAGACTGGGATTTTTAGAAAGTAAAACCCAACCGAGGAAGAAATTCTGAATTTAAAGAAGGAAAACCTACTTGAAGTTTTCTGCTCCCTGTTCTGCAGAAGGTCCAGCTGGAGTATCAGAAAGACTCCTTGGACCTTAAAGTCATAGAAACGTTGACTGGAAGGAGTCTCTGGAAATTTTGTTGTCTAATCTTTTGCCTAAAGCAGGACTATTTCCAGATAGATCAGATCTGTCATGGCCTTGTCTAGAAGGGTCTTGAAAACCTTCAGGAATGGAGAATTGATCCATCATGAACTTAATAATTTAAAATGTCCATAAAGATAGGTGCATTTAATCTTAACTTTGACTTTGTTTATAGTTCCATATATAGTTTGCTTATAGTTAACGTTGACTATGCTAATAGTTCCATAGATATCCACAACAAGGAACAATCCTTAGATCTTAAGCCAGAAGATGCAGAGCATTTGCGTCCACAACATTCTGTGTTTGGAGTGAACTGTGCATTTTTCTTGCGTATAGCACTACATCTAGATCTCCCCAAGACAAGAAGTGATGTGGCTGCAAAACATAATTGCTGTTGTATTTTGAGGGGATCTTTCCAAAGTATCTGGACTATACCAGAATGGAATTTTTGTAGCATGAGGGCAAGAATACTGGTAGCATGTGAGTGTGTCTGAGGTGGTGATGGTTAAGACTTACTGGGATAAGACTGATAGACGAGTGATGAACTTGGCTGAGGGAAGCATGCTTCTCAGGTGTTTCTCATGAATGCAGTCCATAAAGAATCATATCTGGAAGGGAAGAGGACACTTTGTTTCTCAGAGGAAACTTTTTAAGTTTATTCAAAAACAAGCCCACATACCAACTAACATTTATGCAGCACAGGTAAACTGCAGATAGGACCAAGACACAGAACCAAGCTAGTGAGATAAATTATATGACCACTGACCAGGCATACCCTCTAAATATCCTCCAACTGTTTATGACCCTTTAAGTCTCAGGATAGATATAAGGACGAAATTTTTACCATGAGGGTGGTGAAACACTGGCACAGGTTGCCCAGAGAGGTTTTAGATGGAAACATTCCTGGCCAGGTTGGACGAATCTCTGAGCAACCTGATCTAGTGAAATGTGTTCCTGCCCATGGCATGGGAGCTGGAACTAGATTAAAGGTCCCTTTCAACCCAAACCATTCTATGATTCTATGATTCTGTGATTCTTAGGCTGACTGGCACTGTGACTACTTCTCTCCAACTGTATAAGGTACTACAGTCTGACAGCCCAAATCAGAGACTAGTGCAGATCTGCCATCACTGAATTTAAGGAGGTGACCTGTATGCAACCTTGTTAAATGTGTGAAAGTAGCTAAAAATCAACAATTTGACAAAACTGTTAAGGTATGCATTTTGTGTGTGTGTGTATATATATATATATATATGTATATATATATATATAGGGCAAAGCTGATGCGAATAGATATTTTCTCTACCATCCTAAAATCTTTCAACAAAAAAAGGAAAACATTTTTTAAATTTGCTTGTAAAACTGGAGAAGGTGAAGAAAGAAGCCACACAATAATCATAGCACTGGAGCAAATGCTTTATAGTGGGAGACTTAGGGAGCTTGATGTGTTTAGCTCATCAAGTGTTGCTCTGACTGTAGAATAATCTAAATACTTTCATGTGGAGAGAATATTGCATATTTAAGGCTTCCTTAAGATAGCTGAAAAGATGTAAGAGAAATGAAAGTGTGTATTTAAAGGCAGATGAATTCAAATAGGGAAAAAACCACACTCTTACAATATGAAAGTAATTTATACTTGGAAATAGTAAACAGCAGAAACGGTATAGCCTTCATCTTTTGTTTGGCCTTCAGCTGATGTTAGGGATATAGCTAGATCAAGTCCCAGAGGTGAATGAGATTTAATGAAGTAATATAGATGTTTTTAACTTAGAAAGATGAAAGGCAGAAAAGGTGCATCTGAGAGATGCTTTTGTTATGTACAAGGTTTTGTCCATGACATGAGATAGTCATATTCTCTGCTGCACAGAAGGCTAGCATAGATTCTGTAATAGTCCTTTTTGCCTTCAATATCTAATTTATAACTTTGCATAACTACATCAAAAGAGTTACAAAAAATGGTTTTCAGAAACTCCCAGGTTGTCTGAACACACTCTATGCCATCGTTGCAAGTTAAGTATCCTTACAGATTCTTGGAAATATGTTAGTATGTACATAATATCTGTTTAAAAAACTCCAAGAGCTGTATATGAAATCCTACTCTTGGACAAGACCAAATCCCCTATGTGAGCTCATGGTGAAGCTGAGGATTTGCCATCTTCAAAAGCATCAGTGGGCTCTCTCTCGCTGAGCACGAGTGAGGACAGTCCTACCGGCCTGGTTTCCCTCTCTCGTGAGTGGCCTGCTATCACCAGGAGCATGAGTGCGAAAGGTCCCTCATAATTTCCAGCTTAGATTTGCTTTGTGTTTTTACATCACAGGTATGACTTTAACAGTTGTATCTCTGGAAATTCTCAGAGAAAAGCACCAGCAGAAAAGGAATCATCTTGCAACTGAGAAGCATTTTGTACCAATTCTAAACATAAGGTGATTGATTTTACAGGCTTCTTTGTAGTTCAGTTTAAATTCCATTGCACAGCTCTCCTACTACAGCACTGCCTAATTCTTGGATACATTCAGTGTTAAACTCAACTGAAACCACAAAATTTTGTTCCTCCATTAAAACTGAACAGGAAGCAGGTCCCCAGTGTCTTTACCCAGTACTAATAATCACTTTATTGTGAATACTGTTCCAGTACAGTTGTGAAGGACAGTAGCCTCTTTCCAGATTTGGCCATAAGAAAAACAAAGAAGGCACAAAAAGTGTAATAGTAGAAATAAAATGAAATAAAGAAATAGAAAAAAATGGGGAAAATATAAAAATCCAATGTTTTTTGGTCTGTTACAAAGGTTAAATTTCTGAAGCTGATTTAATTCAGAAATTACAAGTGCCTTTTAATTTACAGCAGAATCCTCTCCCTTAACATCCAAATGGTTTTGGAAACTTTTTTTCTGTTTATTTTATTTTGCTGACACGAAAAAAAAAAAAAAAAGAATGTTTTAAGTTTTCAGTGTGGATTTTTCAGTGTGGAAGTCCTGAAAATGGAAACCATATGCTATATCAAAACTATGGTAAACAAAAGCAATTAAAAGGTAGATTTTCCTGAAACATATACATGTGTAGGGAGAAGAGGAGAGAACGCACACCTACGTATGTACATATGGTGAGGGAGTGAGTAATCTGAGTACCTGGCTAATAACACTACCAAAAAAGTCTGCAATGTGGCAGAATGGAAAAAGACAGCTTGGAAGTGTCGTGGTTTCGGCCTGATTGACAGCCAACCACAATGCAGCACCTCTCTCTCCCTTCCCCTCCGGCAATGAGAAGGGACAGAGAGCCAGGCTTGGGGTTCAAGATAGGACTGGGATGGGGGAAAATCCCCCTTTTATGATCATGAGCAAAAGGCAGACTCGTTAGGGGAAGAAAAAAAAGAACATACATTTATTATGGACACTAACAACACATAACAGAGTAGGACAGTGAGAAGCATTGCCACATCTTGAGAACACCTTCCCCCCACCCCTCCCTTCTTCCCGGGCTCAGCTCTGCTCCCGATATCTCTACCTCCTCCCCCAGTGGCGCAGGGGCAGGGAATGGGGGGTGCAGTCAGCTCTGCCACTTCCTTCATCTTCGGTGAGGGGAGTGTCCAAAACTTGTTACCCCCTGCTCCATCGTGGTCCCCCTCTCACAGGAGACAGTCCTCCACAAACTTTCTCTGACTTGAATTCCTCCCATGGGCCGCAGCGTTCCCCACACTGCTCCGTCATGGGTCACTAACTTCCTCCGACTGGATTCTCTCCCACGGCTGCAGCCCTTCCCGAGCTGCTCCGGCGTGGGACTCCCCCGCATGCTGCAATCCTCCCAGCACTGAATTACAGCAGCGGGGCTACCTTTTTCCATGAGACCCCGGCCTTCTTCGGGCACAGAACCTTGATCAGCCGAGCAGGAACGACAGGCTGTAAATCAATGTCTGCTCCACCGTAGATCTTCATGGGTGGCAGGGGGGGGCCGCCCTGCCGTCTCACCACAGGATACAGGAGGGTCTCAGCTCCGGCACACCTCCCCCCTCCTTTCTTCCTCCGTTCCTCCACTGACCTTGGTGTTCATGCAGCTGCAGCAACTCCTCCTCACCAGTCCACTGCCCGTCACCACGTCCCTTCTTAAATACGTTATCGCAGAGGCGCAGCC
The DNA here is from genome assembly GCF_018691265.1 of Tyto alba. Taxonomy (NCBI): domain Eukaryota; kingdom Metazoa; phylum Chordata; class Aves; order Strigiformes; family Tytonidae; genus Tyto; species Tyto alba. The sequence goes on along the minus strand of NW_024881316.1, from coordinate 32,992,172 downwards.
GATTGGCTCAATTTCCCAAACAGAAGTGGAGCTGACGTGGAGCTGGGGGAGCTTCGAGAAGCTTCTCACAGGGGGCCGCCCCGATAGCCCCCTCCCCTGCCACCAAAAAACTCCACCACTCACTCAACCCAGGACATTCCACCCCTCGCCTCTGCGAATCACGTATTTAAGAATTAAGAGATCCAACATTCAGTACAGAAAACAGTATACACATCAACATCAGAGCAAAGAGTAGGCAAAACCAGACTGAAAGGAACTTCCCCACACCCATATACTGACAGAATACTGAGACACAATACAGAACATCCACCCATACACCACACCTGAAAAAAACTTCCCCACAATTACAACTACAGACATTACAGAGATCATTCCACTAACGGAGTTCAGTCTGTATTTTGCTCATTACCTCTCCCAATTAATATCCTTATCAAATCGCAACCCTCTGCCCCACGTTGGGCGCCAAAAACTGTCGTGGTTTCGGCCTGATTGACAGCCAACCACAATGCAGCACCTCTCTCTCCCTTCCCCTCCAGCAATGAGAAGGGACAGAGAGCCAGGCTTGGGGTTCAAGATAGGACTGGGATGGGGGAAAATCCCCCTTTTATGATCATGAGCAAAAGGCAGACTCGTTAGGGGAAGAAAAAAAAGAACATACATTTATTACGGACACTAACAACACATAACAGAGTAGGACAGTGAGAAGCATTGCCACATCTTGAGAACACCTTCCCCCCACCCCTCCCTTCTTCCCGGGCTCAGCTCTGCTCCCGATATCTCTACCTCCTCCCCCAGTGGCGCAGGGGCAGGGAATGGGGGGTGCAGTCAGCTCTGCCACTTCCTTCATCTTCGGTGAGGGGAGTGTCCAAAACTTGTTACCCCCTGCTCCATCGTGGTCCCCCTCTCACAGGAGACAGTCCTCCACAAACTTTCTCTGACTTGAATTCCTCCCATGGGCCGCAGCGTTCCCCACACTGCTCCGTCATGGGTCACTAACTTCCTCCGACTGGATTCTCTCCCACGGCTGCAGCCCTTCCCGAGCTGCTCCGGCGTGGGACTCCCCCGCATGCTGCAATCCTCCCAGCACTGAATTACAGCAGCGGGGCTACCTTTTTCCATGAGACCCCGGCCTTCTTCGGGCACAGAACCTTGATCAGCCGAGCAGGAACGACAGGCTGTAAATCAATGTCTGCTCCACCGTAGATCTTCATGGGTGGCAGGGGGGGGCCGCCCTGCCGTCTCACCACAGGATACAGGAGGGTCTCAGCTCCGGCACACCTCCCCCCTCCTTTCTTCCTCCGTTCCTCCACTGACCTTGGTGTTCATGCAGCTGCAGCAACTCCTCCTCACCAGTCCACTGCCCGTCACCACGTCCCTTCTTAAATACGTTATCGCAGAGGCGCAGCCGATTGGCTCAATTTCCCAAACAGAAGTGGAGCTGACGTGGAGCTGGGGGAGCTTCGAGAAGCTTCTCACAGGGGGCCGCCCCGATAGCCCCCTCCCCTGCCACCAAAAAACTCCACCACTCACTCAACCCAGGACAGGAAGAAACTAACTGAAGGAAACATGACTTTTGTCCAATAAAACCTGTATTTAAAATAAAATTATAACTGCTTTTGTTTTAATGAAAATTAAAAAAAAAAAAAGAAAAAAAAAAGACGAAACAACCAAACAACAATACCAGTCATCAAATAAAAAGCAAAACAATTATTGGAAACTATAGATTTGTACAGATTAACTAGACATTGTCACCCTTTGCAGAAGATGGGAATACCAAGTTATGAACACTGGTGTCTGTTATAGGTTTTACATTCCTGTGATGCACTCCATAGTTCTGAGACTGTCACTAAGGACTGGTCATGTCTTCTTTATTTAAGTACCTACTTTGTGCTTATATTTGAGGTGTTTTGTAAAACAAGTACTTGTAATTCCTTGCCTTATTAATGAACAAAGAGAGGTGTGTCTGAAGGCCATGAGAGAAAGATTGCATCCACCACCTATTTTTAAATGCTAGAGCCTCTTATGACAAACACTTCATCCTGGTCTCTGCTGGAAAGAGTTCTTGTCTTAGTTCTTACCCACACTGCCTGGATGGAAAAGGGTAGGTAGGGCAGAACTACAGCCCAGATGTTCAAAGTGCATCTACACAGACACACCATGAGCACGTTGACTCTGACTCCGACCTCTAGATGAGCTAACAGACAATTACAAAGCCGGAAGGCTGGCAGATCACACGATTCCACTTAATCAAGTCAGTTGTTGAACTCCACACTTCAGAGAATATATATATACACACACATAGACATTAAGGCATACATCAGCCAAATGTCTGCTGAGAGACTGGGCTGGCTTGCTAGAGCTCTAACACCATTCTACAGCTATGCAGAGTTTTAATCAAGTCATTTTTGCATTTTACCTCAGCCAGGCTGCATAATTACTGGTGATGGTTATTGAAGTCCCTTGTTCATCCCACTCATACTACCATGTCCAGGAATACATCTGAGAATGAACTTTTTAGATAACACATTTTTGAAAACATAGAATTATTATTTAATTGAAAATCTAGAGAGACAAAATCTCTTAGGAATAGCTGGTACTTATCTCTGGTTCTTCTTGTTCAGCATGGTAGCTCTAGTAAGTCCCAAACTAAAACACCAACTTCTGGAAATACCTGGAACAAACATTTCTGTCAGGGGAAAAAAATTCTGCTTTAGTTGTGCATACATTCTTCCATTTTATAAACTTCCTCCTCAGATGCATGCTGTATTTAAGATTCAAATCAGAATTTTGAATATTTACATAGTATGATGTAGGGGATCTCAAGTATCTTATCAGGTGCTGGTCATAGTGAAACTATTCTAGAGCCATTTACAATCTACATAAACCTCCCCTGCTCTGTCTCTGCATAGGACCCGTATCTGGAAAATATAGATCTTCTCTCTGAAGACTATTACAGTCTTCATCAACATGTTTTCAGGCATAACTTTCAAATATACAGTATTGCGAAATGTTAATGCTTGACATGATGCTCCTGTGAACTACAAAACGCTCCCTTCAGGGTGTGTTTCAGCAACATGTTGACAGAATAGACACTCCAGTCTGGATTGACAACAAGCTTGGCTCTATTATCAGTAGTGAAAATGTATAAGGAACTCAACCTGGCAGCAAATTAGCTGAATGTAATGCAGTTTGGCATTAACCTAACACAAAAATGACTTCATAAATTAAACAACTTGAGTTTCATTCCCTCTAGGACAGGAAAAGAAAAATAATTAGTGAGCATTTTTACTTGCAAGAACATCAATTACTATAAGCTACATGTGAAATGTTGCTGTCTTTAGATAAGGAGTTAATCTACTTTACTAAATAAAGTGTGTCACACTCACACAGGTGAATTATACAGTTATGCACTTAAATTATATATAACCAATATATGCGGTAAAATTTAACTTCATAAATGCTTTGGAGATTCTGTGAATGGAGTGAAATTATATTTCTTGCTTTTATAAAATATTGTTCAAGCAATTTAAAGTTTAATAAGTAAATGTAGGACCAAAAAAATTTCTTTCTATATGTTTAAAAAAGGAGGTAAATATTTACAGTCTGACCTTTGTGAATAAAGAAAAAATACCAGAAATTTTTGTGAACATGTTCTCATTTAAAATATAGACTTTAGTATGAATGTAGAATGAACAGAATGCATTAAATTCTAGGAAAGGATATAGGTATAGACAGTAAGTATAAGATGATATTTTTATTTTTAGTTACAGAACTAGTGAGATAAGAATGGGGATAGGGCACCCAGTTATGAAATTCCTCACATTTAAAAAGATATTGAATCAAGTGAGGAGGAAGTAGGAAAGGGTTACAAAAAATGCACCTTTGGAAATTTCATCTGTAGGCAATTTGAGGAGCTTGTGTATCTGTTCAGGTTTTCCCAAGATTACAAACCTGATTCCAGCATGATCCATAGTTCCACATCTGACGAGGTTCACAGATATTAAAAAATCCCAGACAGGGGGTTTATGGTACTTCAGACTTTTTGTGCATGGACAGAGTAGCCATGTAGTGCACTTCCAGTGCATAGTGCAACATCTGAAAGCATCAGAGCCATTGTACATATTTTTATAGCTTGTACACAATTCTACTTATAGCACAACTAATTCCAAGACTGAGGACTCCAACTTCTACCACTGATTCAATGTGTGCAATTATGCCATCAATTTCATGGAAATGTTTCAAATTTGAGTTTAAAGTTAGATTGTCTTTTAAGTTAATATTTCTGCTTCCTTTCTGGTGGCTAAATTAATAGGGAGGCTGAGATATTTTTCCTTCAGATACTGAAAAAAGCTATCTGACATTTGACACATACTTTTAGAAAAAGTTTTTACTCTCTACTTGTTTTCCTGTTCATCTGTAAGGAAGAAATAATATCTACATCAGAAGGATGCTGTAATGATTGATATTTGAATGAGACTTTGGAGACCAATGAACTTAAAGAACTTATGGGAAAGAGACCATGAGATCCCGTAGTGTGACTGCCAATATTTCTTACACCAGTGTCTTCTCAGTTTCTTGGAACCTAACAACTAGTCCTCAGCTGAAGCATTATTTACGTCCACTGAAACTGTTCCTCGCAAAAAGGTAGCTGTTGGTTTTGGTGGGAGCATATCGGGAAATGGACAATCCATCACTATCCTCAGAAACCTGTTCCCAAAGTTAATAATTTCCATTGATAAAAGTGCAAGCCTAATTTTAATGTTAATTCATCTGCAGTTGAGAAAACTGATTTTTTTTTTTTTGTTATGTTTTCTTATCCTTCTAGTGCCCAGTATTTACTCTGATTTCCACTTTATCATATGCAAAATTAATGGCTAATTCAGTATGCCCTGTTTTTTAGAGGCATGATTTTCATGAAGAGATTGGAATTCTTTATGCGAGTGGACATTTCTTTTTTTTTTTTTTTTTTTTTTTTTTTTTTTAATTGAAGAACAGAGTAATGTAGGTTCTTTGTATTGTCATTATAGGCTTTGGTCCCTCTGGACACAGATCACAGGTACCCAGCTCTCACCACTGATAAGAGAGAGAGCTAACTTTGTAGTGGGTGCCTAACTCAAGATCCAAAAGCTATGAGGAATGAACACAGACAAAGTTTGATGCTGAAGGGCTTACTCGTGTTCCTGACTCAGACATTTCACTTCACACGTGGCTACATAGAGCAATTGTTTGAACAGGCCCAGGTGGCATGGGAGGGTCCAAAGACACACCGCTACTCCCTTGCCATCATAATATTCTGCCAAGATTTCTGGTATGGGAAAATCTTTATCAAATGTTTTTTACATTTGCATCCAGATTGCTGATGAGACAGTTAGATGGTATCAAGACACACAGCAGAGACTTGTGGATGCCCACCAGAGCATTTCACATACATTGAAGTTTCCACCAATAGAATCTTCTTGAGCTTGTTAGGAAAGTGTTAAGTATTTTCTTTTAAAGGAAAAGAAAAACCATACAAAGATGAATCTTCTTTTGATTTAAGAATGCAATATATGAGCTTTGAAAGTTCTTCAAATTTGTTTTTAGAAATCATTGTTCCTGTAACCAGAATAAGTTATTATTGTAAATTCTACAGAACGCGTTTAATGTGTGGGTGTTCAGCAAACCACATTGAAAGCGTGGTGTGTTTTTTTTTTTCTTCTATAGTTAGGTCACATTAAATACTATGTGCCAAGTATCTTCAGAAATAAAAAGAGAAAAAAAGAGAAAACAAGTCTCCCCCTCCTTCCCTCAAATAAGTGATTAAACCTCTAGTATTTACTACATTCTCAAAGGCAATCAGCTGCCACAAAATAAACAAACAGCACAACCAAAAAGTCACAGCTGCCCACTTTCAGTGTCAGACATTTGAGACATGAAGGGCTAAATGCAGTCCATTTTGTTATCTTGCAGCTGGGTTTTCTATGATGAAATATCCATTGATCCATTCCATTTTATTGGCTTTAGATGAGTTTTTCCTGATACGCCAGTAGGAAGTCTCATGTGGTATACAATTCAATCATTGTATTGGAAAAAAAAAATTCACATACTTTGTAGTTTTTGTCCTTGATATTCTCCACATGTTTGGAGCATTGAACAGCTGGGGCCATAGAAAACATTTAGAAATCACATTCTTTTATGTAGATCAATCACTTTTGTATACATTGCACCAAGTAAATGAAAATTGTTCATTTACATGTCAGTGGGAGTTTGATGTCTTAAAACAATCTTCCAGACATTAGTGTGGGCCACTGTTTGTTTTTCTTTGAAAAAAAAAAAGGAACTATATATTCAGGAATGAAGCTCTAAAATTGCTTCAAGATTGAGAAGTGAAATACATAAAACAATAATCTCTTTCCTCTATAATAATTTAAGCTTAAGCTTAAAAATCACAGATTCCTTCATCTAATGTTTGGGGGGGGACGGACTTAAACAAGGTCAGAAAGAGTGTGATATACAGTGTAGACTATGAATAAACAGATGTTGTTAGTTAACAAATAAACAGTAATTATAACAAAGACAGTGGTTTATGGAAGCTATGAAATGCCTTACATCATGATTTTTTTCCTCATAAATCTGTCTCTCTCTCCCTGACCCCCTTCCCCTTGCCCCCTTTTCTGGTAGAAGGACTTGTCATAAGTTTCTTTAGGAGGAGAAAAATTTTCTTTTAATTTACCTTATATTGCAGCAATATGTGATAAGAAGTCACTTCAAGACGTTTTTGTTGTGTAGCTTCAGTTATATTCAAGGTGTGCAGAATACACTCCTTAAAGGTCTTACCAGGGCTGACATACCAGTGGTTTTTTAGAGGCCAACTGGGGAGTTTACTCCTCAGCTGTGTACTCTGAATATCAACAGTGGCACCTTCCCCGATGGCTCAAATACTTCTGAAGAGAACTTTATCTCAAGATGAGGCCATCCTGGAACCTCTTGATATAGGAGACACTGATTTCCTTCTGTCCCCTGTTTTAAAACAAAAAGATTATTTTGTCCAGGTGCTTCCTATTAGAAACCTGGGGTGGTGAAGTGTCCTACTTGTTCAAAATGGTTTGCATATGCCGACATGATGGAGCCCTCTATGTAACATAAGGCCTGTGGCAAGAACTAGGTAAAACTGAAACACTGCACAGTGTATCAGTATGCTCATATTTATGTGGAGATATGCATCTTGATTGAAGAGGGACGATTAAAATGTCTATTTGGATTGTAATTGTAAAACTCTGGCATTGACTTTAGCTTATATGTTCTTTTAAACCCAGAGAAAATAGACTCGTTGCTACAATTTGTGTTGTTTTACCTGAAAATGCCAGTGGAACAGTCTGTAAGTGGTCTAATAGAAAAGTAATTTAAACACTTTCTTTTCAATGTTTTATTTACTACTATCTGTTTAATGCATCCAGTTATTGGATATATTAAACTTTCATGGATTAATTCTTGTTCTGGCATTTTGATGTCAGTACTCATTCCTGGAATCTGATACCTGTGATGATTATGGGGATGCGGGCAATGATAGTACAATGAAGAGAGGAGGACCTAACCAAAGACAAAGAATACAAACAAAGCAAAGGCTGTCCTAGTTTAACAGCAATTTAGTGCCAGCTGCCTTCTTATTCATTAGCACCCAGAAAATATCCCTCTCTTTCTTAAAAGGGAGACCACTATGCTCTTTATATACTTGGTGCCTCCTAGCAAGCAGAAAATGAAAAGGCAGGATATGAAAAGGAATATGAAAATATATGGAGAAAAAAAACAAATAGCAAACACAATCAGGTTTAAGACTAACTATACTCAAGGCAATTAATATCGTGGATACATTCTGGAGTTTGGATCAGAAATATATATGCTGTATTTACAGATGTTAGGGGCATAGGAAAAGGGTATTAATCTCATAGCTGGTGTTCTGGGCCAAACCATGACAGCTGGTTTTTACTTACCACATAGAATGGATTATAGAAACAGAAACAAAGTACAAATCGACAGTGAAAAATAGGTTCTGAAAAAAAACACCTAATAAGTGCTAGAATTCTGAGGCAATAAAGATTTCACTGCAACTGAAAAATATTCTGTATTCTATGCTAACAGCAGTACTAAATGCCGTACAGATAACTGCCAGCAGTGGAAACGAATAAGTTCAGTTAGAATAATGGCTAGTGAAAGTTAGAAGTGCCAACAATCAGGGTTATTGATTCCAGATAAACCTGTGAAAATCTGCTCTCTCTCTCAATATATCTATATCCCATGAGTTCACCCTGTTTTCCTCTGTGAAGTCAAAATAAATGAATTTTCCTGATTTCTGGACTAAACAATGTGACATAAGAACAGAGATTTCAAAGCCTGCTCTCCTTTTGCTAAAAAATCCCTTGGAGTCTTAGATTTCAGGTGAGAAGGAAATGTTCTGTCTGTCTAACCTGATCTCCTGGAGAACTACATCCTAATTTCTGTGTCGCACCCACAGTTTCTGTGTAAAGTTTATTAAAAACAAACTGTCTTAGATTTGGGTGTTGCAATGTGTTTCAGTGATGAGTGATCTTTTGACACTGTGAAAAAGCCCCAAGCTACCAGCCAAAACCCTGTAGTCAGTTATCTATAGGAAGCCTTTCTCATTTCGAGTGGTCTTCATGACACTTAAAGAGACTTTGAGAAGGCACAGGGGTTCTTCTACAATTGCATGGGTGAAGGATTTGGGTCTACTCAAGTTTGGTCAAAATCTGAATGGCTTTCATTTTCATGGTAGCAGTTGTGGCAGGTTTCTAGTCTTTCTTCCCAGCTGAATGACCTCTGCACTCTCAGAATATAAATGTAGGTGCCTTCAGAGCCTTGTAGTCCTGGGGAAAATATGGATGGCTTTATCAAACATTTGGAAAGTGTTTAAAGAAACTGAGACCCAATTTAGGTGGAAGGGATTTAGGTAGAAAAAGTTCCTACAGCATTTTTAACTAGAAGAGTCTATGTGGATGGGTACAGACAGGTCCATCCTACATTGCTTGTGTCCCACATGGGCCAGGCAAGAGATAGCTCTAGTCCAGAAAACATTTACCAATGTTAAAACAGTCCTATGTAAAAGCTGGTATGTCCTCCTACTTAAAGAGCTAGAAAACCATGAGAAATTATTCAGCAAAGTAGTGCAAGGGGAGAGTGCGTTAGCCAGGTGGATAGCATGACTACGTGGATTTTGGACTGGAACTGGCATCTGTCCAGACTGCTTGCAGCAAAGGAGCTCAGACTTGTCTGCACCAGTCTGGACACACAATCCCCTAGTGGCATTGCTTTTGAGTGGCAATTGGTGCTCTCGAGACCATGGAATGGTTGTATTCCATGTTGCACTGTGTCATCGAACTGATATTGAAACTTGGGCAGAATACCATAATTTTTGGACTCCCATTTTTGGGGTAATCCTGGTTTCCTCTGTTTTTTTTTTTTTGTGTTTAAATCATGCGACTCAGATCCATCTCAAACCACATGTATCTACAATCCCAATGAAAGAGGGAGAGTAGGAATGTGGGTTGGGGTTTGTGGAGTGTGCCTAATGAGCAGTGATTTATAATAATGAGATACTACTTCTTGAACCATTTGAAAGCAGAGTTTAAGCAACACCTGCCTTTTTTAAAAAAAAAAAAAAAATCAATATTTGTGGTAGAAATGTTTATGTTTTGGAGAAGTAAGAAGTTGTTTCTTGACCTCAAGTCTAAATCTGAACTCATCTTGCCTAACACCAAATCAAAGAGTACTAGAGGATCCTAGACTATTGATGAGAATATTTATTTTCTTCAGCCCATAAAAGCTAGCAAAATGCTGCAGGGAACACTTCTGAACTGGTATAAAAGAAAACTGAATGACATCAAGGTCTTTGCAATTCTTAATCACTATAATTCTATGATTTGATTTAAGACCAGTTGCTACATAAATACCAACTAGGTTAGTATTTTTTCCATTTTGAGACATCATGAAAAACATTCTTGTTTTAATGCCTATGTAATCACTGATTTTTACAGATGTCTTTAGATGCATCGTATATACAGTAGTTACAAATTAGCATACCGTGCATACGTTGCTTTGTGTGCTTTCTGGAAGGGGTCCAAGAATGACTGACTAACACATGGGATGTTTCCTCTTCACAACATTAACACGAAGTCAACACCTGCAGTGATGTAAGCCCATGACTCACCTGCCTGAATGGAGGTCTCTTTAGGATCAACTGTTGTGCGCAGAATACATCTGCAACATCCAAATAAATGAGCCCTTCTAAAGTAAGTCAGCACTACCCCTGTTTAGAATGCAGGGCCCTTGTGAAGGCTGAGGTGAAGCAGCTGGCTAGCAGCTTTTGTGAGTCATTTTAAAAAGCCACTCTCACAGCTGGAGAGAAAATAGCCCTGGCAGCACTGGCAATCCATTATGAAATGTAAAAAGTCCTTCTCTGGGCGGAAGGAAAACTTCACCCAGCTGTCAAGTGTTTGAAATGTTGGGGGAAAAGTGCACACACACGCACACACATGGCCCTGGCTTGCAATGTGAGGAATACAGAAGCCACATTACATAAAATAAAATCTCCTCTGAGATCAAAAAGTGTGGGCTGATGAGTTCACTTTTTAGAAATCAATGAGGGTTTTGGTGAATTGAGATATCAAGCACTTTTTATCATCCAGGAAGGACTGGCCTGTAAGTGTCTTTTCTGATTTAAATTCTCCTTTTCAACATACCTGTATCAAAAAGACACTTGACCTCTGCTTATGTTATTGTCCAGCTGTATTGATCTGAAAGGTTCATATTGCAGAGAAAGGAAAATCTAAGTGGCTGAACAATCAATCCCTAATCTCATTTTTTTTCCATTTGGCAAATGTAAAATGTAGTTAGTGAATGGCTTCTAAATGTAAATCAATTTAAGCCAAAAGATGCTGATGCTTCATATTTGCTGCATAATAAAAGAAGATTAATTTACAGGACTCCATAGAATAAAGCAATGATGAATTCAAGTAGGAAGATGTAGAGAAAGATGACTTGCATAGCTGTGGATGCTGAAGGGATTCCATGTGAATGCAATCTACAGGCCAGTGAGAAAGGAGGTCTTTAGAGGTAAAGCTGAAACAGGTTTTCCAAACTTCTTTCTGCAGTTTGCCTTATTTACAGCCACACAAAACGCAGCCTGCATTGTATTTTCATGGAACAGTGATGACATCTAGCGGCAATTTAAACTGATCATGCCTAGCTGTCTGGGAAGCTGAAATAACTCACCTCTTGCAGAAGTCTGAACTATGATCCCATCCTATGGTTAGACAGCAGCACCACATCATTGTCCTTATCCACTGCAGTGATACAAATTATAGGCCCGGCTGAGGTCTTCAGAACTCGAAAAAACTCTTTGGAATTTTAGAAAAACAATTTTTAAGTTTCCTGTGTCTTTCTTTTTGAGAAGGATTAACACACAGAGCCAGCCAAGGACTCTCTGTTTTAACTAAAGGTGAAGGTTATCTATATCTGAATGTCAGCTCGCAGATAACATGACCAAAGATGTTTATCAAGTTACTGTGTTTAAACGTGAACTATTGAGTAGAGTCATAACTTTATTATCTATTTAACTGGAAGTGGTATATGGTTCTTTCTGAAAAATTATATTAATTTAATGTGTCTACAGTTCAAGAAAGGTGATAAACTGGAGGAGGTTTAGAGAAGAACTGCTGTCAAGATAAAAGACTGAAAACAGATCTTATAGCGAAAGACCTGAAGAGATCAGTCTGTTTGCTTTAACAAAGGGATAGAAGTAGTCACAATTTATGAGTACAAGTATATGAAGAAAAAGAATATGATAGCAAAGAGCTCTTTAAACTGGTAGACAGAAATATAAAAAGATGTAGTGACTGGCAGTTAAAATGAGACAAATTTAGAGTTGAAATGAAGAAGAAATTTTTATTAATAAAAGTAACTAACTCTTGAAACAACTGATGAAGGCCTGTGGTAGAGTTTCAATATCTGGAGCATTCTAAATCAAAATTGAATGTTTTCTGAGAGACATACTTCGTTCCAACAGAAGAGAAACCATGAGGTCAACCAAGCATTGGGGCAGATTGTCCCAATTCTTGGAGATTTTCAAGCCCTGAGGAACCTGGTCTGATCTCATAGCTGACCTTGTTCTGATCCTGTAGTTAGACTAGGAGCCTTCTTAGGGCCCTTCCAACCTGATTTCTTCTTTGATGCTATGATCCTATGACATAATTTAAGGAAGTCTGGTATCCTATAGCATGTCAGTCTAGATTATTTTGAGGTCTACATCTCTAACCTCTACAGTCTATAAAATGATCTAAGAAGAAAATACTGCTTCACAAAAATTGCTCTTGATCATTTTCCAAATGCACATTTTTCTTTTTTTTTTCCTTAATAAATAAGTGTAGGCATAAGTAGAAAATTAATATCCTTATGCACATTCAATGTCAATGAAAAATTATCAAGATAGATTAGCAATTCTCTGAATTTTTCCTTCACAGAATTATAAAATGATTGAGGTTGGAAAGGACCTCTGTGAGGTTGGAAGGGAACAGGGGTCACCCAGTTCAACACTTCTGCTCAAACAGAGCCACCTAGAGCCAGCTACCCAGGTCTGTGTCCAGACGGCTTTAGACAACGTCCAAGGATGGAGCCTCCCCAAACTCTATGGACAGCCTGTGCCAGTGCTCAGTCACCCTCACAGTGACAAAGTGTTTACTAATGTTCAGTCCTTAATATGCCTGGAAAGAGTTTCCAAGATTAGGTGTTCCATCACCTTCCCAGGGATCGAGGTAAGGCTGACTGGCCTTACCTGGGTCCTTCTTCTTGCTGTTCCTGAAGATAGGAGTGACATTTGCTTTCCTCCAGTATTCAGGCAGAGATGAAGAAGACATTTCCATAGGGATTACAGCATAAGGGCTAAAAGACCATTAAAATGGCGGTAAAAATACAGCAAAAAATGAGTCATCAGAGGCAAGGAAAAAATAATGATTGGAAGGCTAAATTTAAAAATTGGTAGAAAGAAAGGAAAATTATATGAAGCAATGGGTAAAGAAATCTAATATCACATGAAGAGAGCACTGGCAGATTCAGACTACTCAAATACTTTCCTCTGTGCATTACTGGGACTCGAGGCAACAGGGAGTATGCAGTAGGTTACAGCTGGAGAGGAGGTCTCTAACAGGACATTTTTGAGTAGGGCTTTGGTGTGTGGGATGCCCAAAAGTTGCCACACAGGGGATTAATCTCCCTCTCACTACAAATTCCTGGTCCCCACATGCAAGAAGGACTAACTAAAATAAAATGCACCTGTTTTTTAGGATGCTGGGCTGAAGAAAAGCTCTGATATAAAGCTGCACTAATGTATGAGGTGTAGCTTTATCATTGGAAAGTAAGTTATTTGAGTTGTGTTTAGTGGGTTAAATGTGCCAGGACTGTAGGCTGAGGGAATAAGAGTAAATAGAGAAAGAGCATGATGAGAGGAGAGAAAAATAGCATCTTTTTTCTATTTTCTTCACTCTCCACACAGTTCTGGTGCCCCAAATACATGTATTTTTCAATACCAGTGAATGTACTTATATACATATACATATATATACATATATATATATACATATATATATATATAAACAAAAATAGGACCATTAGAAGTGAGTAAATAGTAACATTTTAGAAGTGAGTAAATACTAAAACTTTAACTATTTGGGGCATAAATAGATTTGCCATTTCAGTCTGGTAGAAGCTGTTCAGAGCTATATCACATCTGTTCATTCCCTTGAACAACTAAGGAGAGTAATACTCTGTCAACCTTGATCAACAGTAGATAATGTAATTCCTTATGGCAAAGGAGCTCCAGTAAGTGTCTGTTTATGATCATCCTTGTCCATGTATCTGTCAACCACCTGTTTTAAGGCCCCTCAGACTTATCCCACGTAATATACAGACCACACAAGACTGATTTTTCATCTATGCCTGGTCCCAGCAATATGTATCTCACTAAAATGAATTCCTCCCTGCCTTCATAATGCCCAAAACCAGCACAAACAATACTTTGCAGCACATTGTCCATACAAGCAAGCCATCCAGCTTACAGTACATAATCAAAGATAAAAAAGCAGTTTGGAGGTAAGATGTAAGAATAACTCACTTATTTTGTGATAGTAGAAGTGTTTAAAATAATAATTAAGAGGATAATTGGTATTCCTTTTTAATAATGAAAAACAGACCCCAAAAATGAAGTCTAGAACAACTGGAGTAAACATTAAGCTGTACCTTCAGCCATATCTGCCTGACACTTCTACACGTCTTCAACATTGGTATTAGAAGAGTGAAATACGCAAATGTACTCTTGTCTGTGATTTCACTTCTACTTAAAGCTCTGTACAACTTTCATATTGTCCAACAGCTGCGAATTCATTCTAGTAAATCACTGCTTTTGTTTCCCTTTCTTCTCTCCTTCACTTTTTCATTCTATCACTCTATTCCATCACTCTGTTGCTTTCTACTTAGTTCTCTTCTTGATCCATTTGATTCAATAGATTTTCACTATATATGATCTGCCATCTTGTTTAGTTTGGTTAAACAGTTAACAGATACCTCAGAAGACAGAAAAACTGATAGTTCTAACAAATAATTACTCTGGGCATATTAGTTATGGGCTGGCCAATACCATAAAGCTAAAAGGAAGATATTTCCAAATTCAATTATGGTAAATATATATATTTTTTTAAATCAAAGATGTTTTTGTTACTGAACTGCTTCTTTCATTTCCAAATTCAGATAACCTCTGTAATACCATCTGTCAGAGCGTTTCATGGGCTCTACATATTCTGTGAGAAAAGGTTATTTCTTACTCCATTCCTTGCTTGTTCTATCTTTGAAAGTCAGACAGTATTTCCCTCCTATTGCAGAATGAGACAAGGTGAACAGAAGATCCTAATTATACCATTTCTATATCCTTAATTTTTTTTTGATTTTTTTTTTGCTTTACAATGAGACCTGTTATTCCCCTTAAAGATAAACACTGTCAATACTATCATACAAAAAACAATGTAGATGGATAAAACCATAGCAATAATGTCTTTTCTCTTTTTTTTTGTCCCCTGTCACTGAACATGTTTAAATTAATTTCCTTTCTACCCACAATGCCAATAAACTTCCAGTGACAGAAAATATACCCCAAAGCAATGAAATATATTTTCGACACTATTCTATGGAAAGAAGTGGTTTTGTCCCTTTAAATACTATCATGAAAGTGCTGAAAAAAAATATTTTCCTTATCCAAGTGCCATTGTAGGCCCCAGGGAAACATAACTTGTCAACATACAGGCTTAACTGATTTCTGTGATTAAAAAAAAAAAAAAAAGTTATACCACTATACCCCCCTAATGCAGAAACACATACTTTTTAGAAAACTGGTTGCACAAGTATAACTTATTTCTTTTCTGCAGGGAACAAGTCCATGATATGAAGAGCTGCTAGACCAAAATAGCTTTCTCCACCCTTGATGATAACTGATGTCATACCGTACAACAGTGAAGTGATGTAGCTAAAGTCATACAATCTCTTTATATAAAAATCTAGTACTGAAGTAAAGTCACTGTGGGCTAACTACTCTGTTAGGAGAAAATAGGCCTAAAGTCTAAACCAATGAAAAGGATTTGAAACCATGATTGCCTGACTGCTAAGTTAGAATCAGTCCACAGACAAGTTAGGATAGGAAAAATATCCTGTTACTGTCTTCTGTAAATACAACATTAACTACAACTGTTTGACTAGCTTCATTCTCTACTTACAGCAGTTTTAATAATATCAACCGTATCTGTGGACTGGTGTTTGTAAAGGAGTAGTTAAGGAGTGAGCAGTAGTCATTTTGCCGAAGACGGAGATGAGGGTCATAAACATGAGTCAGTGAAGTTGTTTATTTAGTAAAAGATGCCATCCGTCAAAAATGAGAGCAAGATCCTTTATGTATCAAGATGGTACCATCTGGGCAAGGTTGGATGCTCCAAGTCAATGAACATCATTTGAAATCCTGAGTCCCAGTAGTCACTGGTTCTTGTCAGTTTGGGTCAGAATATTGTTGGGTTATACCCAGTTATGTCCTTACATGGACATACCAGCAGTAGAAGACATGCTCATGGACTTGCTGGGATTGGGAGTCCAAATGCATTATGAGGGTGAGTGGGATTGCCCAACCAGCACTGTCTCCTGATGGAAATGGAGAAAGGGAACTTCAACTCACCTTGCCTCTTTTCCAGGCAGCCTGGAATATCAGGGGACAGGATGGGCCTGTGGATCCCCAGGGCTCAGGGTGGCGGGGGCTCCCTGGAGCATCAGGGCAGGGCAGCTGGGGCACTGGGGGAAGCCCCATCCCTGGGCATTGGGACGGGGACAGGCCAAGACTTGGTGGGGCCCATGGCCAGGATCGACAAGGCTGAGCAGGGCTTCAGGGTCCTGACACAGGAGTTACTTGATGGAGCAAGTACATGGTCCTTTGCCCTCAGACAGGCTCAGACAGCAGGCTTGGCAGGGCTCACATGCTGTGCTGATCTGTAAGGCGAGCAAAGCTTCAGTAGAACTTGCAGAAGATACTCTAGCTGTCCAGGTTGCACGGTTGACCTTGCTCAGTTTCTTTTTTTTTCCCCTTTTCTTTTTTTTTTTTTTTTGGAATTACTTTTTAAAATTTTACTCTTAATCCAAATGCAACAAGAACTAGTACTGGTGACTCAATATGGATATCCTCACTCCGTTGAATAACCTTGGAGTTTCTAGGAATGCACAACTTGTCAGTGGACTGCAAGGTTGAGCCTGGAGTGGGTAAAGGACACAGAGGAAATAGCAACACAAGAATAAAAGTTATCAAGCTTCTCCCTTAAAGTTATAAGTATTTTTGTTTTTGTTTGGTTGTGGTTTTTTTTTGTGGTTGTTGTTCTTGTTGTTGTTGTTTTTTTTTGGGGGGGGGGGGGGGGGTTGGTCTGTTTCCTCTAACTTGAGGTCTGGATGGGGAAAACACAGAACAAAAAGGAAAAGATGAAAAGAAAGGTCACTTCCAAGATGGGAAGGGAAAGATTGCAACAAGAATTTGGAAAGAGACTGGAAAAACTCATAAGTAAAACTCTTTTTGAAATATTAGAGCTGCTTTGTCTGAAAAGATTGGCATAGAGAATGGAAATAAAATCAAAATGAAAGCCTTTGTACGTATTCTATTATTTCATATATTTAGCCGTAAGACTTTAGAAATGAAATAGCCCAAAGAAAATATGTTGGTGGAGTATTACATATGGTTTAACAGCAACAGAAAGGATCTGAATGATTCAAAATGCTTATATAACTGTTTTGTTTTATTCATTTACATAAATCACATTTACCGTAGGTGTTTTATTCAAAATAAAGTTTTGGGAAAATAAATTGAACAGATGAACCTAGGCAAACCTGGTGATTTTTTCATGAGTAGTGTTTGATGATAAAAGCATAAAAGCATAATGTGGTATCATTTCACCAAGGCACAATATGGATCATCCATATGGAGCAGAAGTTGATAATACTGCAAAGAAGCAAAAATAAACAGAACAGATGTACTTGTAAAATCAAGTCTGCACCCACCCTGAGTACCTGTTTCTTTGTGTAGAAACTTCTACAAGTTTTGTTGGATGGCTCTGTCCCACAGTGTAGCTAGAACAGGAAATAGCTCCTCTCTGCTTCACTGAACACTAGGCCTAATTGTCTGACCATCGTGTTGTACAAGATCTCTCACAGCCCTGGTGTAGGTATCTGCTCACTCCTCATGGGGATGAGCAAGATGACAAGGGAATTAATTTTATATTCTATCATTCGTCCGCAGCCTTCATGTAAAGGGAAAATTTGTGCCAGATTCAAACAACCTCAGGTATTTCTTTGGTGTAGAATTACATCTCTCACAATGCACTGCACAGTGTGGAGACATGTGGAGCCACCCAGAGTACAAGAAGCTCTGCTGCTTAGGCTCACTTGGTCTGACTCTTTGGAAATGCCTTAAGTTTTCAAATCTCCGCTTTTCATATCCTAGAGAAAATGAAACAATTTTCCTCCACTTGTGAAGTGTTCACCTGATTTTTCTTCTCAGCAAGGAAAACAAGACATCAATTATTGTTCAACATAACTCCAGCCCTCATGCCACAGTGTGTCTCCCATGCTCCTAGGCAGATGGACCAGTTCTGCTGGGGCTTCCATATGTTTATTTTGGATAACCAAAACAGCTGGGCAAGACTCAATTTTGGCCTAGTTGGGGCTTGTCATGACTCAGTATTGGCCTTGTGGTTATGGAGGTCCAATCGCTAATATGTCCTAACTGACATTGATGTTTATTCCTCCACTATTGATCATCTACCCACCCAATGGCTGTTTACTTTTCTATTTCCTTTGCTTGATAAAGCCTGGAAAATGTTGTCTCCCCTAATCTTTCTTACAGGTGCCATATTGCTGCTCCTTTAAATGCTGATGTATTTATAAGCTTGCTGTGCCATTAAAGCACATATACCATATTCATTGAAATGAAGTGACTGCAAGCTCTGTTGTATATTTATAAATGCAACAGAAAGTATTTAAAATTATATGAAAACTCTCAGTTGTTGTTTTCTTCTTTTTTAAACCCCATCTTCCCTACTCCATCAGTGAAACAAGACAGATGTGAATCAGCAGCTCAGCAGTTTGGTGGAATGAGTACTTATGAACGAGAATTTTAAAAAGTGGGCACACAAGAATAGGTTCTTCATGCCATAGCAGGGCAGATCATGTGGTCAACATCTGGAAGATATCATAC
The DNA here is from genome assembly GCF_018691265.1 of Tyto alba. Taxonomy (NCBI): domain Eukaryota; kingdom Metazoa; phylum Chordata; class Aves; order Strigiformes; family Tytonidae; genus Tyto; species Tyto alba. The sequence goes on along the minus strand of NW_024881316.1, from coordinate 32,973,361 downwards.
ATGGACTCTGATTTAATAAAGTAGTCACCCATCTGCTGCTTTCTCAGAGTGAGGAGAATAAATAGCATGCCACATCCCACACACTCCAGCTGTCACCAGCATCCAGTGCTCTGCAGTTCTGCTAAAAATAAAAAAGAAACTTTACTGTATTTCAACAAAGATTTCTAGTTAAAAAAGAGGGAGATAGTGCACAGCAAAGAGAGCTGTTTAAGAGTACCTGTAAGCATTTCAAAGTAAAGAAGAAAGTTGCCTTTTGTTTGAAGATTGCCTTCTTTTCAAACACTGTCATATAGCTTGCCAACATTTACATCACATGCCAGCAAGCCTGTCTTTTTCAGAAGGTATTCTAGTTATTTCTCCTATATTCTGTTGCTGATGTGTTGATATACAATGGTATCATTATAAATGGATCACTGAGTCCACAATTAATTGATTGCAGCTCAGTAATAAAGACTTTCCAGCTTTACTCACTACAAGTCTCCTAGCGTGAATCAGTTAAACAGTACCTCTAAATCTGCTGTGGTAGTGTGAGCACGTTATTAAAGAACCTTAGGGACTGACCCTTCATTCACCTGGACAGAAGAAAGGTCTAAGGCAGTAGATCTTTCTAGGTTTCTATAAGGGAAAATTACAGGCAGACCATTAGTAGAAATCCGAACTGGGGAGGCTAATAAAAAGATAAGGCATAGTAGACAGATAATAATTCTCCACTCCATCTCAGGTGGGTGGAGACCTAATTTATTCCTTTTCACTCAGTGTTAATATCATTGGAAAAAAGGATTCTAGAGTATAGCAGAAAGTATTCTTCTGATTAAACAAGAGATATATTTTTATGAGACCTAATTCTAAATTGTTTACTGATTTAACTAATTCATCGCAGGAAATGATCAAAATGATAACAAATGCATTTTTAGAATACACTTTGGATTTACATTGCTTTCAGAGCAAATACCATAAAGTGGATGTTACTGTCTTCTTAGTGCAACACAATGCCATGGTAAGTGAAACAGGACCTCCTACTTTTCAAGATATATCCACTCTGTAGTCAGGCATGTGGCTTGCAGCCCACAGAAATATGTATGTATTTACTTCAGTTTACTTAGCTCAGAGACTAAAAGCATAAAAACCAGCACAGGTTCAGCCCCTGAGACCACATTCCTGGCTTCAGATAGCCTTGTGCTACCAGGGCTAAAGATTGTTCTGTCATGCGTTCAGTGTTACTGGTGTCAGAGCCAGTTTGAATGAAATACACATTATTTATATTTTCTAATTATAGTGTAAATGTAGCCAGAATAATTTTCTTATTTTCTCCTATACTGAAATGTACTCATAGATATGAATATGAAATCCTATTTCTACACCTTTTCTGGCTTTTTCAATCTGAACACAGGGAGTGCAAACTGGTGCCAACCTACAATAACACACTACTGCACTTGTTTAGGCCTGTAAGCTACCTGATTATGGCAGCATGGTGCTGTCTGGAACCAGTGAGCCCCACTGATGCCCCACTAAATACACCTTTACTACCTCTGGACCCACACTGACATGAGTAGACATTGTGGGAGTTTCCAAACTTCAGTCTCCAGCAATGCAACGTTGAGTTCATGCACAGACAGCTATCATGCCTCTACACAGCTTCATCTAGGAATGAACCAGGATAAAAAGAGGGACAATCTGCTAGTGGCTGGATCTAGATAAAACCAATTTGAGAATTTAATACAGAGTAAAAGTATTTGAATCAAGACACGAGAAATTCAGTAAGAACAACTCTGTTGATATCTTATGGGCTAGTTCTGTCTACCCTTCATGCATTTACTTATTCACTTGCCTCCCTTATAATTGTGCAAAAACTTTGGGGCTAGATGGAGAGGTAAGATTAAGAATGTCACATGATGTAGGAGGGGGAAGGTACACAACACAACCATTCCGTGGTCATGGGGATGCCTAAAACATATCACAGTTCCAGGGGTCTGGTACCCAAATTTCTTCAGCAAGTCCTTCTATAACTATCCACCTATATATTTTTATGCTTTATCCATCAAAGTGTGTATTTTACGATACATCATCACTAGCTCAGAATACATTTTCCAGGGAGTAAAGTGTGTAACACAGTTTTGCCATCTTCTAGCTGCATGCCTCATCTCTTCATCTGCTCTAAAGAACCTTCTGAGGGATGGCAATGGCTGTCACTAGGACATCTCACTGCACAACTGCATTGCAGTCTTCATCACATTCAAAATGAGAAGAACATAGACATGATGGTCTTTTAGTTTCTAGACAAATACTTTAGCTACTAGCCCATTGCAGAAAATATAGGTAATGCCTCCAACAACTAAAATCACATGAAGCTGATCACAGTCCTGTATGCCTATTCCCTCTGTGGCTTCACTAAGTATGGAGTTTGGATTCCTAACTGTCTTTATCTACATCCTCATGAAGCACTTCTGGGACATTAGCTGTTTTATTTCCTAGAAGAGATGCTTTGGACAAATGTAAGCCATTAAACTTAAGTGCACCAGGAACACTAAAGCTAAAGATAAGGGTACCTAATAAAATCAGCATAAACTCAAAAATTTGATGTCCTGGAGTGCTACAGGGAACTTAAATGAGAACCTAAATCTAACACAGGTGGGATTCTAACAATCTGTACCCTGACTCATACTCCAGAGTTATTATGATGATGTAACGGAAAATAGGATGGCATTATCCAAGACAACATGTAATTCCAGGAAAATATTTTTCTCCAGCAGAAGAAAAATCAACTAAACTTCTGACAGATGTTTAGAGGATTCTCAGCCTTGTACAAACAAGTTATTATTGGCATTATCTAAATGTACTCATATGCCACCCTTGAAGTGTGAACACCCTTGCTAGAATTAACAATGTATTACTCAGAAGCATAAACACGAGGGTAATTAAGAGGGCTAACCTATGACTAAATTTTATCCACCTTTGAGTCTTTCTTCCCAGGTTCTTTATCATTAGCTCCAGTTCTACTTAACATCAGACATATAAAAAGTACCACCTGAACTTTGTACATTCTCTGTCTTCAAGGATTTCTTCTTGCAGCAAAGATATTTGCCATCTGGTGAACCTCCATACGCAGAAAATTATAATTAAATTGCCCCTGGTCCCTGGCATTCTGTTTGTCAGAATGCTCTCTGAAACAGTCATGGAGTGTCTTATAAAGTTGGATTTTATAAAAACAATTGGTTGGTTTGTTTTTTACAATTAAGAAATAGCACAATGAAAAACATTCTAGTCTGTTTTTAAGTTCACAAGAAGTAAATGTTACACTGGTATAAAATTAATTTGATATTATTCCTTTAATTCAGATTCTAAAAGTCTTATTTTTTACTCTCCTTTTTGAGCCTTAGCCCTGCACAGACTCCTTGCCGAGATCCCTAGAAGGGCATTGCACCTCTGAAAGCCAGAAATAGTTGGATGAAAGTTTCTGCCTTGAAGAAAACCTGAAACTTCTCCATAAATTATCAATACATTATTTTGTGGGCGTCTGAAATATAAAGTAGATTACATAATGATAACTAATGGAGAGACTTCAGTCCTGGCTATGAAACCTGAATGAAGAATTCAATGTAAGTGATTTATTCAATTACGTAGCCCTATTTCTCTGCTCAGAGAATACAAATGAGTAGAGATGCATATTGATTTCCCATTGTCTTTTTTACTTTGGAGACTGATTGTGATCACCATGAGATAAGTATTTTTTACTTAATGTTTGAAATCTGACTCATGCTGGCTTTATCAGAAAAATCATAAAGCATTGTTTCTCTCCTTCTCCCCGAATGAATGCTGCTCTTAGAACCTACAGGGCAGCATAATGAAACCATTTTTCTCTCAGGCAAATAAATGTAACAGGTAAGATATTTTAGTTTAATTCTATGCCTTTTTCTTCTTGCATCACTGCCCTTTTGATGCGAGAATGAGATGCTTATTGTTCTGAGCTGCACTGGACTCCTGCATTATTAGGTAGGTCTGGAGAGAGAAGACAGTGAAAAGAGTGTTCATCCCCATCACTTTTCTCATATTACCTAAAAGTAGTTGGATGTCTCTGTGTGGTCTTTGCTGTAACAGTGTGATCAGACTTTGCTTAATTGCTTCTCTATCACAGCTTTGATAAGGAGGATTGAGAATCTTATTCTTCTGATTCGGTTAAGTTTCACCTTCTAGACTAACTGCTTTTATGGATCACTGCCACGCACTGAAGAGTAGTTTCAGCAGCAGCAGATGGAGACATTTTCCTGCCAAGCAGACTTCTATGCCCCAGGTTATGCAAGGGACTGGCCCTAACATCAACATCAGTATAGTTTCCTCATTAGAACTTAGATGAAAGCCAGACCCACAAAAAAACCCCAGCTAATTTTCTGACTTTGGTTGTGACAAGGGGGTGTCCATCACACAAGAGGATGTGGTACAAGTTATCTGCATGCCAGGATTGCCACTGAGTGCCTGAACTGGCACAATCCTTGCTGCGCACACGCTATGTGGCCTTTGCCAAAATCATAATCTTAGTGATCCTGCACTAAGAAAAACTGTTCCTCCTGATTCCATTTCCAGACCCAGATCCCATTTCTGGGACCAACATTCTCTGCATTGTTCATTGTCACAAGAAATTGTCACTTCTTTCCCAAGGAGGTAGCTTCTGGTAAATGCAATCACCACAGTCATCCTGGGCTTCATGTTTCCCATCCTGCACTGAATAGACATTCAGTTTGACCAGCTCACTCTTTGACCAAACAGCATCCTTCAATGTCTATAATGAAAACATTTTAACCTACAAATGGTACCTTGCAAGGTTGTTGAGATGTGTGGGTTTTGCCATGTACAATTAACATTTATTAGCAAGCATACAGGATTTTCTAGGGACTCTGCAGCACAGACTTGGCTGCCTGAAGGCCCTCAGAGTCTGTGAAAAACAGATTCTCGAACCCTTTCTCTGTTCTTCAGAACTGGCAAGAGCACACAAAACTGCACAGTCGTAGCTGGAATAATTTCCCCTATTACAAGACAGACTAAAGAAATGCAGAATTTTCTTTTCACAGGATTTTGCCTACTGTTCTAAGAAATATAAAACCAAAAGATGTCCATGCTTTATTTTCCTCACTGCCATTAACGCACCTACCATGTTGTTACTGGTTTAATTGTGAAGAATTAACAATACATCTCAGGCATATTTTGAAAACCAGAAAAAAAAAGCGCCTTCAAATGCACTGAATAAACATCTTTTGCATGAATATCCTACACTTCAGTTGCCTCAATACAGTAGAGGTTTATTGACTTACTGCAAGCTACATTTGAATGATTGCTTCATATATTATGATATGCAACATTACATCCTGTTTCTTTTCTATTTCTATAGCCCAAAGACTTATTGGAATCGGTGTGTCTCAGACTCATAAAAAATACATGACTTTAAAAAAAGATTATTATACAGAAATCTACCAACCTTGAGAAACTGCAGAGGTGGGGGATTTTTGTGCTGGAAATAATTTTAGTTTCCTAACATTATTCCTATGTATTTTCAGTTTGAAAGTACAATCTGGCAATTTATAATAAAGAGCCATGAAACAGCTTTCCAGCAAGGAATCAAAAAAAAATTAAAAACTCCCAGAAATCTGGATGTCTGACTGCAAGTGAAAGTAATATACTTCAGAGCTGGTGGAGAAAGAACTCAAATAATAATCTCTGGTATATAAAGACTCTGCTACTTAGTCAATAAAAGATGGGTAATCTTCTCCCCAGAGCTTTTCAATATGAACAGAAGATAACCAAAGTAAAATATTTTACATGATGCTTTTGTGTATGATTATTGAACAAGCCAGAGAATCAGATGAGAAGCAGTACTCCAAAAGGGAAATATTGTCACTAAGACAGAACTGTTGGACCATTGAGATGGCTCTCTTCTCATCAGCTGTGTGATAAGGTACTGATGAATTGGAGGGCAGAGTGAGGGCATAGATCACAGCCGTAATCAAAATGAGTAATAAGGCAAAGTACTGCTGCATTACAGTGTAATCCCCTCCATCCCTGAGCATTAAAATTTGATATTTTAATATAAAATTTCACAGACAAGGAAAAAAAAATATACTTCTTTTGCTAATATATATAGGTGCACCTATTCAATGCTGCTGTTGAATTTATAAACTAACAACAACCTGAACTAGCATTTGAGAATCAGCATTCTAAAATACAGTCTATGCATTAAACTACAATTTTTCACAGGTTTTTTTAAATTATTCTTTTTTTTTTTTTTTTTTTCCTCAGCACAGAGAAGCTCAGAAAAATACAAAACTCTTATTTTGTGAGAGACTATATGGCTCCGGAGGAAAGTAATCTCAAAGGCTCACGTTCTTTGTCAAAACCCTTATAATGTTCTGAACTAGTTCTAGTGAAGTGTCAAAGCTAGGGCCATACAATTAGGTGTTTGCAGAGGAGGATGAAGCTGACAAACAGAAATGGATCATTGCCTAATTTCTTCCATTTAATCTTTTTCATGAGCTGCTATGAGATTTTGAAGGAAGTATGGATTGTTTTTAATCCTGTATTACTCTTAACTAATAGACATATCAAGGCAACGTTGAGGTACCGCTATGGTTTACCATGTCTTCAGTGGTCTTTTCTCCTTGTTTATGTTACTGACCCATTCCGTTGAGTCAGCATTTTATGAAAATCACTCTCTAAACTCAGATTAGACAAAATTAACACACTTGACTTCAACAGTGTATAAAACAGTCATTTTCTAAACCAGTGTGCTTGAATGGAAGAGGGTTCAGGAGCACAGATTAACGTCCAACAGGACCTTACAAGCCAGCACAGTTATGTCCAAAAGATGATGCGTGGCCATATCGCATAATATCAGTCCTCTGGAACAGACACACTTTTGAAGTGCATTCTATTGAATCTGGGCTACTGTGCAGTAAAATCACCTACTCAGAGAATAAACATGAGAAAATATAACTTTGGGCTTGTGCTACGCATACTAAGAAATGTCACAGGTGGCTTTCAGTCTTCTGTTATTAGGATTATCTCATATTTAAAGTTATCTATTCTAAAGACAAGAAACCAGAATACAGACTGGAGGTGTAGGAGGTTGCTTCTGCTTAATTCTTTGTTCCTCATCCATCAAAATGAAGAATTTTAATTTGAACTCCTTGAAACTAAAGTAGTAACATAGGTGCCTAGATGCTTAGATATGAACAGTAGCAGATTTCTAGGGACCCTTACTGGTTCTGTAATATTAAAAGTCTCTTAGCTTTTGGACATATAGGGAATTTGGCAAAAATTTTGTGAGTGATTTTCTTTGACTGAGGGGCAAGATTCAAAAAGGCAGGTAAGTCCATTAAAGACCTCACTCACATTGCTCAAAATGTCATTATTTTAAGAACATTTTCAATTCAACTAAGAAATTGAATAAAAATCAATGAGTCATTTCTCATTAAAAAAGTATTAAAGAATCCTCAAAAATATTTAGTAAAAGTTGTTTCAGAGGTAGTCCTGTATATTACTCAAAGCCCAAATACTTCCACAAACCAGAATTAAACAATGCTAAAGACTCAAAAATCTTAGAAAAAGGAATTTTCCTATGTTTTTGTCCATAAAATTGCTCACTTATCCAGTCACCTGTATAGATTAAGTAAAGTATAAGAGCAAGCAAAATATTCAACCAGTATATCTGCACAAATTTGGTGTCTGTCAAGAAGACATAATTTCCTTGCCAAATAAGTTGAACTTGCAGTCTGACTATTTCTCTCAGAGTTGGTATATAATGAAGTACAAACGCAATTAGGAATTGGTTTTGCTGCTGGAATTCAAACTAGAACAAGCAGACGCTACAGTGAGATAATAAATACTCCTGCTGTGCTCCACAGCTGCATTGTATGTCTGCATCATGCAATGTGTGAAATAGTCTTTGGCCTTCTAAGCATAGGCAAAATGCCAACAAAGCTCTTGCATGTATCTTTGTGTCTTTGTTGTCTAAAGACTATGGTTATATGCTACAGTGAAGAAAAGGATCCATGAAAGTATGGTACTGATTATGGGGAGGCTACAGGTAAGGAGCAGATGAGAAAGGGTGTTGCAGCCATTCAATCTACATATTCCTTAAAATGAAGTGGGCACAAAAATGGAGTGGTAATTTTAACATACAATGTGTCTTGGCAAACCTCTGAACCTGAGAGTTATTCTTGTCCATATTTAGCTATTTTACTGCAATGCATAGTGAAGCTCAAAGTTTATTTTTTGTTCCTACAGCACCAACAATTCTAAATCAAGATAGCTCACTTTTCCAGCTCAGTAAAGCAAATGTTATAGGACTTGTAGCAGCAAACATAAGCCCTAATGGCTGCTGCATTAAAAAATAAATGATGTTGCTTTTCTTTATGTCCCTGAATTTTAATAAAACATTAAACCACTTCATTTTTTATGTCTATTTATGTTACTTACATGTTTTCCATTACTCTAATATGCAATCCTTTACAATATTTTAAGGGAATGAGGAAGTTTTACATGCAGACAACTTAGTTGCAGGTCATTTCAGAGCTAGACCTAACAGTAAGTAACAGTGACTTAGACACACTTAAAGAAATCAGACTTGTTTGTACTAAACAGTGTCCGGACTAAACACATAAATGCAGCTATGCTGCTTCTGTAAAAAACCTGACTTTCTAAGAACCATGTTGGGGTGTCTGTATCTCGAAATCAGTAATCCTGGAGGGGGGGTTAGGGGAGCCTATCTATATCAATAGCATAATTCATATACTTAGCACTAGCTTCCCAGTGATAAGAAAAACCATAATTTTTACCTACGCTGCTATTTACATGATTTGAGTTGTCATTTATAAGCTGCTGACTATTACTCCTTGGATTCTACTGAAAGAAAAAAAATAGTAAAAAAAAATGTCTTGACATGAAGAGTTAAGTATGTAAAGGAATGTGGGAACATAACTGTATTAAACAGAAATATACTTAAAATAATACCTTAACAGTGAAACAGAAGCAGTACACTTCAAACATTGACATGTTGGCATCAAAAGTCAAGGTCTTCAGAAAAGTGTTTTCTAAAATAACAAAATGTATTAGGTAATATTCCATTGCAAGTATAAACAGCTAATTTTTTGTTCTCTTTATAATGGAGTCTTACCACTCTAATTACAATCTAATCATGGATGTGTTAATATTTACTTCTTTTTAAGAAATCTTTTTATTTCTGCAAAGTATATGGAAGAGATAATGAGTCAATTTCTTACCAAGAGGCACAGAGGAGTAGAAGTAAATCAGGTATGGAATGAGTTAAGTGATAGAGAAGGTAAATAATAGGTAATAATTTTAAAGGGAAGTCAGGTCAAGAGAAGTTTGAGAAGAACAAAGAGATAGGGAAAATATGAAATGCAAACTAGAAGAAAAAGAATTGAATATGTGAGAATGGTGTTAGGGAAATCTTAAAAAAAGAAGAATAAGAGAAAGTTAGAGTTTTAAGATTTACAGAGTGGATCTGGGAGGCCTTATTCTTTATGTTCAGTCTGAAGCAACTTAAAATTATAACTCCTTTTAAGAAAGGAAGTTGAGGACCAACATTAAAAATCAGGTGTTTTCAGAACCACTCAGGAAGACATTCCTATAAAAAAAAAGAACAAAATTTGTTATGTAGTGGAGAAAATCTTAAACTGAGAAGTGACCTAAAGGGAAAACTGAAAAAAAAATCCAAAAGAATCTATTAAAACATATAGTAAATACAAACCAGTATTGAAATGTAAGGAGGGAAGAACATTAGATTACAAATTATATAGAAGAATATTACTCCTAAAGTTCAGCTTTGCTCCGTATCTGAGAAGGTAGCATGTAGAGTCATTTAAAAGTGTTAAAAAAAAATCCTTAAATTAATCAAAGTCACCTGATTTATGAGTCTAAGTTGTGATTAAGCCTTATGTGTTTTAAGCACTTCCTAAAGCATTTGCTTACTTTATCAATGGAAAGAATTACTCACTTTTAAGTGAGTGACCAAGTTTAAGCATCAAAATTTGACATTAAGTTTTCCTTCTAGAATATCTAAATTTATCAATGTCTTTGTATTGACCGGGTAAGAACTTGTCCAAATATTTAAGAAAAAAATGCTTTGTAAGGCATTTGAAACTTATGCAAAAATTAGGCAGAGTGGGATTTCACTTTAGCTTTAGGTTGCTGTAAACACTGTACAAAATTCTGATGTTATTAGGCTTCTTAAAACCACTTATATGCACTGCTGAGGCTGAATTACATCAAAGGCAAAATGTTTGACAATAAACAGGTGATGGAAATGAGAGATAAAGTACAATCTAGAAAAGCAACAATATTTACAGTGAGACGGAACAGACAGGTTCTTTCAGTACATGCAGTGGTCACTTTTGTAGTAGAAGATTTTTTTGTTAAGCCAAAGTTGGTTTGAGGCGTCAACATTCAACTTGAAAGTAAGTAGATTGCAAAGCAAGTAATCAGCAAATAAGATGGCTGTTTATATAAGCACCCGGATCAAGTAGCTGCTAATAATTTATTTCAGGAGATACCAACATGTATCATTCTGCAATGTGTATTAAAAGGTACATGAACTCAGGAAAGTGATTTTATCAAATAAGTTGGACTGTCAAGGTACGTTACTTCCTCAGTGAGTTCACCTTGACAAGCTTCCAAGCAGAACTGTTAATGGGAACATTAGGAGGAAGTGAGTTTCTTTTTGTCAATCTCTTCTTTTCACTGTGATCTTAAAATTTCCCTAGTGGAAGTAGAACAAGAAAAAAAATCATCATATTCCTTAAAATGCTTTAAGATATCAATAAACCATAAGACCATGAGCAGGTTGTTGATTACATAATCAAACTTGCAATGTGCACATTAAGTGTATTTTTAAAAAGATCTATTAACTGACAAATTATAAGGAATATTCTTCAGACAAATATATTAAACCCAGTTTAGTTAGGAACCCAGTTAAGTTTCTACTCTGTAGCACGTAGTTTTTAGTAGATATTACACTAAAAGCATAGCTGGAGAATGGAAGTAATTTAAGATAAAATATATTCTAATAAATAGTACATGGTGAAGCTAACAATGTTAAGACTTCCTTGTGATACGTCACACAGTATCCATATGGTGATACGTAAGTTATATTAATGGTTCCAAATAAGATTGAACTGATTATTACAGACATCTTACATTTCTTTCTCCACATAGTGCCACAGCAATTGTCCTCATGTTGTAATAATACAATGGTATCACCAGCTGGATTAGGAGTTCTTGGTCTGCTGCTCTCACCTGAATAAACCTTATGTTTTTGATTAGACTATTTCACGATCAGGATGCTCTAAAACAATGAGATGAAGAATGAAGGGATGGAAATAAAACAAAGGTAGAATTACAGACCATTAAAAATAGAGGGGGTGTGAGGAAAGACCATCTTTGGCTAGTGATCCCAAAATACCAAGATCCCTCAATCACAATCCTGGAAGCGAGAGACTGGAGTAAGATAGGCTAAGAGGAGTAGACAAGGTAGCTATACAAACTGGATCAAAGTAAGATATTGTTTTGAACAAGGGTCTTAAACAGAAGTCTGAGGGAGTTTAGAAAAATAGCAGAAGAGCTTTGTGGACTCTGCAGACTGCAGGTGATAGGATTGTTCTGAGTCTATTTTGGTACAGAATTCCCATCACCTTAGGAACTCCACACACAGAACAGAATGACTCTCTGAGCTCAAACATAGGCTTCCTCAATTTATTCTGTATGAAAAAGCATTTGTGTGAAGACCCTCAAAGTCTGTAATCTAAGAAAAAACAAATACACTTTTACGGCAGCAGCTTAGAATTTTTTTAAACGTACTTTGTGCAAACTAAGTTGAAAATTGTAAGATGAGGCAGATGCCATTTAGTTAATTTCCCTTAAAAAAAGCCCTAAAAGTAAAATATATTGCTTAAGCAGCAGGCACCTTTTCCTTTTCAAGCTGCTGCTTATGCCTGAAGCAGGATGCTTATAGTCTGAGCATTTTTATTATAGTAAAAAAAAATATTCCAGAACAATGCCAGAGACTCCAGCAGCTGTGAGTCAAAACTAAATATCACATGGGTGGGATTGCCATAGTAACTAACTTAAATGCATCAGATACATTAGAAAGGAGTCCTCTCTTCAGCTTACCTTTCACCTGAAGTATGAGCTGTGGTTAATTCCTTTGATGAAAGCTTACTAAAGAATATTAAGTCTGTAATCTGTCTGCTCATAGCCATTTAATATTCTATTGGTATTAATGGCTTTGTACCAAGAAAAAAAAAAAAAAAAAAAAAAGAGGAGGGGGTGTCTGAAAAGAATGAGGCACAAAAAGTAACGAGGTTCCTACTTCGCTTCAGAACAGGCTTAAGTTCCTATGCTATTTACAGAAGGAAATTTATCACTTGTAAGAAGATAATGGCCAAACAAGCCTCCTTCAATGACAGGTCCTGGGAAAGCACCAGAATGACCCTATATGTTAAACATCACAGATCTGGTAAAACATTTGATATTCTTATGGGACAGACTTACACGCGTTAGCCCTGTGGGCACCTATAGGCCAAGAGGTCCTCAGCCAAGCTGGGACACCCTCCCCCCGCCCCGCCACTGGTCAGGACTCCATTTCAGCCCCCACCAGGACCATCAGTCCCTGACCCAGCAGCACCACGACAGTGCAGGTCTCCAGCCCGGACTTTGCCCTGTCTCCTTTTGCTCCTGGCTGAAGCCCATGGCTGGGCCCTGGCCCTGGTTCATCACTTGCCATTTTGGGATCTGTTGATGGACCACCCTGTTACTAGCCCCATAGGACTGTGCCCCATGGGTAAGGGCATGGCCAGTGCTGGGTCACCCTCAACTCTGGCTGCCCAGCCCTGGTGAACTTGCTGGTCCATACTGCTCCAGACAGAGTCTGCCACAGAGAGGATGAACAACAAGCTGGATCAAACTGCTCAGGAAGTAATTACCAGTAATTCAGTGCAAAAATGGAAGATAGCCTTGAATGCAAGGGGTTGTTCTTGGTTCAGTTTTGTTCAATGTTTTCACTAACAGTCTGGTTAATGAAATAAAAGGCAGGATTATTAGAAATTTACAGGTGTTACCTAGGGGGAAAGGACTACCTGTTGCTTGGAAAACATCATTAGAATTGAAAAGTCATCATTATATTTTAGAAAAAAAGAGATACAATTTACTACAGACAAGTAAAAACTATCAGATGAAGAAAATTATGAGGAACATTTGTCCCTTAGAGAAGAATCTATAGGCAAAGGGTGAAAGAGAGATGAACTGAGCCACAAGCCAGATATAATGCTGTGAAGATAATCATCACACAGAGGTATACCTGGCATGATGTGAATGGACTCTTTCTGCTCCATCTGTCAGAGGAGAAGACCCGAGCAGGAGTCTGGTGCCCAGGCATGGGTACAGCATGGTGAGAAGTGGGTAGTCTAAAGGAAAGCAATTCAAATGACCAGAGGTTTAGAAAACATGAGCTATGAGGAATTATTGGAAAAGCCAAAATTTCTTCCCCTTAAAGACTAAAGGACATAATGATAAAACCCCTCATGTATGAAAGGTTATTATAAAAAAGTGAGAAGGTATGTTCTATGTCCATAGAATAAATTGTGACAAGAAAGAATGAAGTTGAAAATCTGAACTATGAAAAGTTAAGAAAAACTGTGTTAAACATTTTGTTTTGACACTCTCCACCACTGAGGTCTTTAGGAATATGCTAGACATCCATCTGTCAGCAATGATAACATGTATCATTAATCTTGTCTTGAGGGATGGACTGTCTCTTGGAGACCTTTTCCAGCAGATTTTAAATGTAACTATTGCCAAATCCCAGCAGATCTTTAATGAAAAGATTGGCAGCATGATATATATACTGCAATATCTGTAGAAGAAACACACACCATCTAGAAATATGGTCTACTGAAGTTTCAAATGAAATGTGTAGGACTGTCTGCACTTAGCTCTTGATGCTGCTACATTTTGTGAAAAAAAAAAAAAAAAAAAAAAAAAAAAAAAAGATACGATATTATTGGTTTACACTGGTAGTTTCTACTAAACTACCAGTACAATGTTTTCTGGAGAAATGGAAATTCAGGCACATGTGAAGGATAAAGAATGCCATGTAAAGTGTTTGTTATTGCTAAAAAACCCCAAGACAAAATTCATTTGGACTTAAGTTTCAAAGACAATTTCAATGATATATTGTGAAATCTGAAGAAGAAAGTTTCATAGCTACTGTATGCTGAATGCAGCATTTCTGGGAAGAAGTTTATTTTTTGGAACAGTAGAGAATAATTAAAGGTTTGTGAAAGGAGCAATATTGGCAAACAAGTTAAAGTTTCAAGGGGGTAAAGCATATGACACAGGAGAGCTGAGTGTCAGTATTCAAGTTTTTGAAGAGACTGACCATCTTTCAGCTTTCCCTTTCAGCTCAAAGGCAAGAAGACAGATGTCTAAGGTTGGATTCCTGCCTCTGCTTTTCTTCTGACCTCCAGATGAATGAGTTATTAAATTCTGCCAAACAAAATAAGTGGGTTTTTTTGTGTAGATAATACAGAACTGCTATTGGTTTTGTCATATCTGACTAATAAGCTATGTCCTGTTGTAGTTAAGCTCAAGACCTTAACCTGAGGAAGCCAGTATGATTCCCATATCAATTTTACATTATAAAGAGCAGATTAAACCAAATTTTACAATGTGCTGGTGGTTTCAGAGAGTAAAGCAATCTATCCCAATTTTGTGGAAATTAAAATTTAGGTAAATCCCAGGAGACTTTGGTGCCACATAGAAGGGACAAATGGAGAAGTTTCTCTTTAATAGGTATTGGACAATCTACAGAGATTTCTACATCAAAAGCCAGTTCACCCCACTACTTGCAAACTTACACTGAAGTCATTAGTTCTACCAGGAAGCACAGCTGCAACATCAATGCACAAATTTTAATGATACTTTATATGTAATGGTGGCAGAAATGTTAAAAGTAAGCACAGATATACGTTGGTCAATGCAGCTAGAGCAGCAGTGGTTTAAAGGCAGAGACAGGAGTCTGGGCAGCAGTTATACAGTGTGTCAAGAGTAAAACCAAATTACACAGTCTATAAAGTTCAGTCATAGAGAGTTGTTCAGAAAAGAAGGGGGTGGGTTAAAAAAAGACAAAAGCAATCACCCATGTGTATGATAAATCTCATTGGGATGAGCAAGGTGTCACAGAGCTAATGGCAACAGTAAAAATACTCTGGATATATGCATCTAATCTGGACAGGTTGTGGTTCCAGATGGCCAAAAGACAAGTCACATCCAGTTTGAACATTTTAAATGTTGAAATTTTATTAAAAAGTCCTAATGGAGCTTTCCTGAGCCGGAAATGGCATGATCACTGCTATGCACAGCTCCAGGTGGCAAAGAGTTCATTGTTGTCATTTTTATTTTGAGCAAAGCCCTCCTGGTGTGGAGCAGCTGCGTGGTCCCTAGGTATCCTGAAAGGTGGCACTCCAACAGGAGGTCTGGAAACACTGCTGGTGTGTCCCAGAAGGGGCTCCTCAAACCAGCTCAGACGACTGCACAGACGGCTGGGAAAGTGCTAGTTCCCATGTTGGTCACCAGTGTTCAGAGTGCCAGCTTGGAGGCCAGTCTGTCAGAATTTAAAACTGCCTTCACAAAAGGTATGAACTTTATACATGAGAGGAGTAGGCAGCCTGCAAGGGACCCAGCAGGGATGCTTTCCAAAATGATCTTAGGCATTTAAAAAAAAAAAAAAAAAAAAAAAAAAAAGTGGTTTTATTATGAACATGGAAGTATATTTTCAAAATGCAAAATATAAAAACATCTTCATTGAACAAAGCTTTCTAAAAGCAACTTCATTCCATTCACAGGGGGCACCAGCCAGAGTGCACTAGATATTTAAATTAGCACTATGATCGTTTGGGGGATTTTCTAAGGAGAAAAAGTTATTGAGAAAAATTTACTTAGACTTTTGTTTTTCCTGTTCCTTTCCTTCCTATACTCTCTAAATTTATTCTTCCTGTTAATTAAAGACTAATATACTGCAGATTAATAGCTGTCCACAATTCACTGAGAAAGAGAATGAGCTGTCTTATTCTACATAAAATCATCTGTGAACCTACATCTCATCACCCTTTATTTTTAGAAGCAGGTTTGACAGGTCCTCTTCTGGGCCTTGCTGGCAGCGTGTTAGATCTTGCACCTCTGTGCATTGCATATTGGGCATCTCCAGCCCAGAGGATGCAGAGCGTAGGACATTTAAATGGAGCAGGGCAAAAAAAGGGTAAGAACTCAGACCATTAAACCTCACCAACTGGCCACGTCTGCCTGAGGAGATTACTAGAATTATCTTTAATTAGTGGTAACACTGCTGTTGTCAGGAAGAGGAGAAGGATGTGAAATATGAAGCTCTTAGCCCCAGATGTACTTTGTAGATGGCAGGTAGAGAACAAAATGTCTTTTCAAAAAGCAATAGCTGATTGTGGAAGGGCTTTGTATTCTCACTTCACAGGAGATGGCCACCAGATGCCATAGAAAATCACTCAGGGGAGGTTTAAAGCAATAGGGAATACAGGTATCTGAGGCTTTGGCTTTCTTGTAGGGATTTGTTTTAGTGTTTTTACCAGTCTCTAACTTGAGCAGAAGGAGATGTTGGGAGGCTACCAGGTCTGAGGAGAAACACTGTTCTCACATTCCAGCACAGTGCCTCTGTGTCTTCCTGGGGCATAACATTACAGACCTCTTTTTATCTAAGCTACTTGCCGTGGTAGTTCATTAAATAAAGCCAAACTGCCCACACTAGAAGGTAAGAGTATTCAGTGCCAACACTGAATAAATATAAACCCACAGTACTCCTCTGAGTACATGGGTCAACCATTCAGTGATTCAGGCATATCTGTTAAGCAGATGTGAAACAGTAACAGTGATTTGCCCACATCACTTTAGTGACGTAAACAACATCCATGAATCTCTTTCTCTAAGCTGTCTTGCAACAAGTTAACCTCTAAATTAGCTTGTAGATCCATTATACCCTAGAGCTTTGTTTATATTAGAAATGCCCGAGAGGTTGTGATTTTCTGTTATTTTTAGTTATGGATACTATGGATTGCAAGACAAAGTGAAACAACATTGAACAATATATGAAATTAGGGAACAGTTGACATCGATCAGTTCATGTCTGTTGCCAAGGGCAATCTTGGTGTGTCTCATTTTAAACTCTGTTGAGCAAATTAATGTGTAATTTCCTTATCATGAACAGTGGCTGATCTAAAGAAGCTTCAAGAGTTAAGGAGTGCTAATGGATCTTGAAATTGGATCCTAGCCATGGCAATGAGCCTGGAGCTGATCATCACCATTAATGGATGGTCTATGAGTGCAGAGTGAAGAGATAGCACATTGGTCATAGGCACTTCTTTATGCTATATTTTCTGTTTCAACAGTTCTTGTCTTTAGAACATCTCTGCTTTCTTTCAAGATTTTTTTTTTTTTTTAATGACAACAGGTTTATTTATTTTCCTTACCTTTGACTCTCCTATTCTCCTGCACTATTCCTCCTTTGCTTTATTTTTAAAGGTACCTGAAATACATTTGAAGCATTTTAGGAACCACCCATGCCAATTTCTGTAGCAGTAGCAATTGCAGCTGCAGTATTTCTGTGACCAGTTGACTATGTGTTCAGACATGCATACAAACATACCTGACTGCTGAACTATCTTACTGTAGCTTATTTATGCTTTGGTGAAGGAAATGGAATAAGGGAAAGAAGAGGGAATATACTGTTGATTAGCACCTCTTGTTACAAAATCAAAATCATGGCTCTTTTTTTTTTTTTTTTTAATATATGATAGAAAGCAAATTATGCTGAAAATGCATGTGTATGTTAAATACATGTTGTTATCTTTGTAGAATCTATTCAGTTGGACTAGTTTGTGTGACTGAAAATTATTCTTCTGTCATTGGCAAGCTAAAGGACTTTAAAATCTTGCATGGAACTTGGAGTTTTCATAAACCCTTCTGCATAGTCACTTCTATGAAACTGGATTTCTTCAAAAGAACTAATAAACAGGAATGACTTTTGTAATTTTTTTAACAAACTTGATTTACATGCACTTTTTCACAGTATCACTATAAATTATTTTCTTACTAAGAAAAGTTAGAGTAATTTTCATCTGTTTTTGAAGATATCTGTTTATTTCTTTGTTTCTTTTATAAATGCCAAATGCTTTTCCATATTCTTCCACAGAATAAAGCTTAGAAAAGACAGAGGTTTCAGCTCCAGTAGAATACAAACGGAATTATATGATATCCTGGAAACAAAAACCTACCTGCCAAGAGCAAGCACTGGGAGGACAAACAGCAGTTATAAATAAAGATATTTAAGAAATTAATTCACATAAGTCTATATCACAAGTGTATATTACAGAGACGAAGTGTAGGATGAAGGAAAAAAAGGAGGAGAGAGAATGCACAAATGTGAAAGAGATGATGAATGTTGAGGCCTGAGGAAAGAAAGCGTGGGAGGGTGCAGAAATGGCTTTGGTGCACAGCACAGTGATTAGCTTTGATTTTCATTGTGCTGTAGGATTTCCCTGGTCTTACTGTAGAATTTGCTCAAGCCTCAGTATGATATCTGTTGTGTAATCAGAAGAGCTGAAGACCCTATTATCCAAGTATGATTCACAATTCTTACTGAAAAATTAATATTTTACTGTTCCAGAGAGGGTATCTTTTCAGATTACATTTTGCTATGACATCATTTTACAAATGTCACATATAAAATACAGTGGACCTAATATCTTCTTTACCACTGGTAAATGCTGTCATCAGTATCAGAGCTGATTTATGTATGATTTTAACTGAGAAACTGATCAGTATTCTTTTTCACTAATACACAATAACTGTTGTTTTTGATATTTTCTTTAAACATATCCCAGAGAAGTAGGTTATGTTTAAATGCAATGTGAGATCATTTCCATGCAAAAGAAAAAAAGCAAACAAATGAATCTTTGCTCGACTAAAAAGAATCTTTAATTTTTTTTTTTTCCATATTTGTACAACTGATCAAAATTATACCTGTCCAATACTTTTATTTTCTGCAACTTTCATTCCTTATCAGCTATTGTTACCAGTAATTATTCCTTAAGCTTTCTCCCCAGGACATTCTTTTCTGATGTCTCAACTCCTAGTTCTGCCAGGAACCTTGTTTCATTAATAAACTATTCATAACCCTTTATCTTCCTGACTACGCCAGTTCATGCTCTTATAACTATTGTAAAGACTGCTTACTTTCACATTTTTAAGTTATAAGTTCCTAGTTGTTCTCAATGAATAAAAGTTACAATTCTGGAGATTCACTCTTTGGCTGATTACAGAGAACCACCCTTTTTTTCAGTGAAAGAATCCAAAATGATACAAGATAAACTTGTGGCCCAGAAAGAAAAACACTTATATAATATGGGAGAATGATTTGTTGTTAAAAGCAAATACCTGATATGTGGAGGAACTGAAAACCCCCAAGACAGAACAACACAGTTCTGCATGGACAGACTCCTTGAGGGAGTAGTAACAACAGTGAAAACTTTGTGTAGGCTTTTGCTAGGCATCAAGGCTTACATTCTTGGTTTCCTAGAATTCCTAAAATTCCTAAAAAAGAACAAGGTTAGAATTCAGGCTTCAGTATGACAAAACTGAAACTTACTGGAAATGACCAATAGCCAGAATAATACAGTAGAAAAAAATAATTTGAGTTGATGACCTCTTTTTTTTCTCCCTTTCCTGCCAAACTAAATGCAAGTGAATATTCTATAATTCAAACACAGCAATTAATAAATGCTCCCCCTGCATAAGTATTCAAGTTTAAATTGCTTTTTACCTGACATAGAGATGAAATGGATTCCTGAAACTCTCCTAACAATTTTGCACAGAACATTTCACAACAGTTTGTGGAACCATTGAAGACAAATGTATCATTTGTTGCTCCACTAATACTCTAGTAAATACTGCTGGGCAAAATTTCATAGATGTACAACATATTAGTGGAGTTTAACAATGTATAGATTTGCCATCTCTCTCTACCATCACAGACATTTGCTATTGAACTGAAGCTCTAAGAAGCTCTGTCAAACCAGACTGTAAGCAGATCCTTGTTAGCAATTATATAGAATTTATACAGGGCTATTGATGACAAAATATTATTCAAATATAGCCATCCTAAAGACATATCTACTTCCAATGTGGGCTTTTTATCAGCCTGGATGCTACTTTTTTCACATTCCTTATGCTTGGCAATATACGATAGACATCTAATCAATATGGCATGATTTTTTAGTACATGATTTTTATTGATGGAGGACAGATCCTAGAAGTTTCCTCAGTGTTTATACTTCAGGGCGTTCAGGAGGACATTTCAGTGGGCCTTACTCTGTTGTATTCACAGAAAGAATTTTTTCATTACTTGTCAGCAGTGTAGACAATGCACAAAAGAGGAGCCACAGAATGAAGAAAGGACCTGCCCACAAGATCCATCCAAGCCAACAGCATGTACAAAGAAACAATCCTGACACCATCACCAAGAGATAACTTTAACATCTCTACATGGAATTTTTTTCTCATTGCTGAATACTAGGATCTGCTTCAGAGAAAGGTCAGCTTTTTATGGAGACAATGAGTTGAAAAAGCAGGAAGCATATTGCTTTCTGCCTAAAAGGATTTACAGTTAATCAGAAAATAAATTTCAGCTACTGGCCCCAAATTCACTTTTCCAAAGAAATTTCACATCAGTAAAACTTTGTTTGCACAAAAGTTCATGGAGAGTGGTTACCAAAGGTGTATCAGAATGTTTAAATTTCTGCACATTTTTAGTCTGACAAAAATTATATCCAACTAAATTAAAATGGTGAAAAGTTCAAAAGTGAACACTGAAGTCTTAGGAAATTCCTGAATAATGCAATCTCAAGCTCAAGACATCTCTGAACACTACATTAAGAGTTTGATATACAGTACCAGATACAGGATACTGACTAAAAAGAATTTAAATCTCCTTTAGTATCTCCATTGCTTCATTCCATGTACTCAACCTGACTGTCTCAGTGATTTTGAATTAGTAAAGCAATTGAATAAAAAATCAGAAACACAAAGTAATTTTAATTATGAAAACTTCTCCACTTTGACCACATATACAGTTCTTTAGCCACACAGATGGAAGTTTTTCATTTATGTTTTCAAATAAACAGGAAAAGTTACCTAGTAAAATATTTTTACATATCACAGGACCACTAAACATAGGTAACTTCTATTTTTGATCTTATTGAAATGTTAATAATCAGAGCAAAACATTCCCAAGTCTATGCTTGGGACACTCCACACAGCAAAGATATCATTCAGCATTTATCATGAGTTTGATGATTCATTTGAAACAAAAGGAAGAAAAGCTGCTTGCAGGTGACTGATCAGGTTGGAGCTGCCAACTTGCCACTTGTCTTATGTCAGCAGGTCTTAGTTATTTAAACCACCCTAACGCTATACTGTTTTTAAACTGTTAAAAGTGAAAAAAATAAAAAAAAAAAGGTTATTTAAGGGCTGACTCCTCAAAGAGGGACAGTATTACAATGACTTGAAGTGTCCAGAAATTGTTAACTCCAATCTAGAGACTGAATTTTCCATATAATTTCCAATTAAGGACCAACAATGGGATGTACTGAAGCTACAACTTGAAGAATCTGCTAGTTACAGTAATTAATTGAAAGTGCTGAGGACACAGGTGGGACTAAAACCTGCTATTTTTCAGGATCAGAGGAAAAATGTGCTTTATCTGCTTACTCAGCCATCAGAAACAGCAAACCATCCTTAGATCATGATGTTTCAACAGGTCTGCAAAGAGAACAGTAGCATCATGCCTTTGAGCATTCCTGATCTACAGCTCAACTTCCTCTTCAGCTGCCTAATTTGGAGGTGTGCTTACTTCTTTCTCTTCCCCATATTACTGGATCTCAGGTTGTTTTGAGATGACACAACAAAGGGACAGGTCCAGTTTCTCTTTAGAGAAAATGTTTTAGTTTTTCAAAAGGACTAGAACCCACATCTGCCACTGGCCTTTGCAGTGTTCCTCACTGGTCCCTTAAACTGCCAGATCATGAGAACTTTCTGAACAATAAAAACATAGTCACAGAGCTTGCAGGTGAAGTCGTCTAAAGCCTTACACACAGGACACACAGTACTGCCTTGCTCATCACCAATAGCTTTATATGTGTCCAGTAGTACAAGTTGAGGTAGTTAATTTAGGCAGGTTAAGATTATGCAGCAAAAGATCAGGGATGTTGACAATTTCAGTGGGGGGATTTGGAAGTTAAAAAACTTTTAGAAATGTAAGTTCCTTTCTGGTTCTACTGACTTGTCAAAAAGCACTCATTGAGGGACTTCATTTTTCCTCTCCTGGGAACCCCAGCAGAACAGTGATGTCTGACCAGAAGTGAGTGATCCCATCCATCATTCCTGGCACTATCGTATTTTGGGTGAAAAGAAGCTAAATATTACGGTCCTCAATAAAATGTGAGCTCTTTTCATTTTATGTTATTTCTAATCTCTGGGAGTATTTTTTGAACATTACAAAAGAAATAGCCAGAGATGAACAAATTGCTGCTGTCTATTGTCCCAATATGGAAAATTCAACTAAGAAATTATCCATGCAAAATAGAATATACTAAACAATTGTTAACTTTCTGGCTTTAGTGAGTTCTTCTGTCATTGCCAGGGCCGTGGCTGTACAAATCTCATTCCAGGAGAACAATTATTCCTTATTTTCTTTCATTTTACAGCTGATTCCCACACATCTGCATAGTGAGGTAATTCCCTTGCAGTTCTAAAATTGTCTTTTGATGTGTATAATAGTTAATGAGTTCTTAAATAAAAACATAGGTACATTAACCGAAGAGTTTAACGAATGTTTTTAATTATGGGAACTGGATGCACTGCACTGAACAACTGTGACCTTTGGTTTGGGCTCAGAGAGTCCCCTTACAATAGAATGTCCCAGCAGTGGCAGCAAACAAGGGTCAGCTTTGTGAAAGATCCATATCAGTGGCTTCTGTCAACAAGTCAAGGCAGAATTAAATACAGCAGCTAGAGTTTTAGAGCTGGTCTGACCTTGTACTCCTATCTGTTTGGTCCCAGGATAAAAAAAATTGGTAATACCTAAATTAAATGAACTACAAGGTCCCTGTAAGCAGAATAGTCTTTTATGAAAACAATGATATAATGTATCATTTAATAAGGTGTCCCTAACTTTTTAATTGGAATAAAATTAAAACTAAAACTTTATTATAAGTAAAATTTTAAATTTATATACGTGCTTTGATCAAAATCTTGCATCTCTTAATCCTTTCTAAGATGAAGTTTAGATTGGGTGCACTTTTAGTAGGTATCAGTGCTTGACAGAAGGTGCCATGATGGAGGAGGATGTTGAAAGATTGTTCATTATGAAGTATTCATTTGGTTGGTTGGAGAAGCTTTATAGTTTGTTGACAGTGAGGTACTAATTGAATTAAACCTTCTGAAAGAGGTAGGAAATAGAGCAACAAGTTTAATGAGACAAATTAAAATATTTTTAGCTTGAGTTACTTCTGGCTGAATTCACGGAGAAGTGGGACAATCCTTTAGAAGGTCAGAAATTTTCTAAAATCATTATTTGCCATAGATTTCGATGTAAAAAAAGGTTACTCCCTCAGAAAGACAAGTGCCCGTTGTTCTATCCTGTCCTAGGACAAGATGAATGCCAGCAGCATGCCTACCTGGTAGCTGTTGTGTCACACTGGCTCTTAAGAGCCTGATGTTTTCAGTGCAAGCAGCACACCGTAAATGCATGGACTTATGAGCACCAAAACTTCCAGTGCTTGGAAGGGTATGAGCATGTTTACAGACTCTGGGACATTGCAAGGGCAAATCGTGTTGCTTCTCTGCAAATTCCTGAATCCCCACTCATCCTAGCCACTGTGTGAGCCCTCACGCCTGAGGTCTGGGGGCAGTCAGCAGCCAGCGATGTGCACAGAGCTGGCAAGGACTCAGAAGCTGGTATGCTTAAACTTGTGTCCACTCAGGGAATGATCAAGGGACTTTCTTCTTTGTTTGAAGCTCTGTACTGACTTCATGCTTAGCCCTGAGCAACATTTATTTAACCTCTTTGTGACTCAATTTTCCTCACTGTAATACGGCTACAATAATACTTTCCCACCTTTAAAGACTATTGTGCATACAAATCTCTGGGGCATTTGGAATATTATCATTATTATTATAGCCATTTTTCAGAGTTGGAAATCTGATAGCCTCCTTATCTGTGTTATCTTTTGTGGCATATGTGTTCTATTTAACCTGTGTCCTGAAACAGTCTTATCATTTGAAGATGTTTGCCTAACTGACATTTCTTTATTTTAAATGTATATGTCTGTGGACTATAGCTTATTGTTGCTTGAAATACTAGGTTGATTTCTGTCCTCATCTCCCACATCACAATGATTTTTCTGCTAATCAATACATCATTGTCAATAAATGTTTGACATATGCTATCTCAATGTATTGTAAAAAGACACATTACATAGACAAGTTGTAAAGAGTGTAAATGTAGTCAGAGACCTACATTTGATGAAGAGGGAAAACACAGGAACTAACCTTAAGGGATTTAAAGTTCTTTCCATTCTCATTATGAAAAAAAGAGCACTGAAGATATTCTGCATCAACAGGAAGATGTTTAGCACCCAAAAGCCAAGCCCTTAAATAAGAATCAGGCTTAAATCAGAGGTAGATTGAATGCTGAGATGGGAATAGTATTACAAATTTCCAAAATTTCAGGCACAATATTTATTGCAAATAAATAAAACATCAGAATCTTAACTAAATGTCCTGAAGATGACAGAGCTAAAATACAGATAGCTTTTCTTTCACACATCTGTTAGCAAATTCACATGAAGCAGTGATACTACTAGGTGGAAGGTCTTTCATACTCTTTGGAAGAGCTCAGTCCCTTCACCCTTAAGCAGCTATTTTTTCTCAGATATGATAAGCTGCACCAAACACAGTCAATACAGTCTTTATTATAGATGTCAGGTGAAGCACAGCTAGATTCTAGTATATGATGTAATATATATATATTTATATATATATATCTCCTATATATACCTTATGAAGATATTTTCCAGAAATTCAGGGAAGCCACCAGTAAACTTGCAAGCATCAGTAATTTTGCTGTGTTCACTTGAATGATGTCAATTATTGGAAGCTTGCTGGTCAGGTCAGTAGCTTTGCAATGCAATGTGTCTCACTTTTTCATTCAGTTCTATGACTGAATTATTTGGCTTAGATAATGGCAGATATGCAAGAAGAAGCCTAAAACTCAGGGTGGTTACTTGACAGAACATTCATCCAGAAGCTTAAATCACTTTTGAAGTGAGTGTTAGGTGTAAATCTTTTGTATTATGAATGTAATAACATACACTACAATATAAGCATATGCATCAGTAGGTATTTGCTTGGTTTTCTCCCCAAAACAGCACCTGTATAAACATAAGGGGTGGTTTAGGCACTTCATTTTGTATAAGTAAGTTTTGCAACAATGTTTTTACAAGTCTGCCCAGTGAACTACCTGCTATCTCTTGGTACATAACAAAAGCTTTATCTATGCCTGTATGAAATCACCTGAATTTACAAGAATTCTGTGCTTCAATCATGCACCAAAAAAACCCTAGAAGATATCAATAGTGAATTCATGGACAGTTTTCATCATGGTAAAAGTTAACAAATGGGTTTCTAAAGGTTCTGTATGAAGATCACTGTTTAACACATTTTTGATGATCTACAAATCCCAAAATGAATAATGAGGTTAAAAAAAAAAATGTAAATAAACCAAGCCATCATTACATTTGGTTAAATATAGAGAGGCTTCTGCAGAACTTAAACAGGACTGAATCAAGTCAGAAAAATGGTCAACACAATGGCAGACAATGTCCCTGTTGATTACTGGAGAGCCACTTGAAGAAAATATTGCTCTGTAAATAATGTTACATGTATGAACTTGTCTTTAATAATGGGATAATCAGTATTCTATGCTAGTGATACATAATGCTAAAATGCAGACTGCATGGAAAAGGGAGCAGTAAAATGTTACGTACTGTTCAACATGAACTTCTGTTCCACGTACAGCTGTGCTGAAAGGAAATAAATAAGTTCTTGAGCATAAACAGTGGGATGGTAAGTAATATAAAAAATGTCTTTCATGTTGTCACTGATGTAGCCCCTAATACTTCTTGCTTTAAACTGGTTTCTTATTATAGAAAACATACTGTAAAAATAGACAGGTTGAGCAAAGATAGATAAGAATGAGTTATTGGTATTAAAAAAATTTCTTCTTTAAAGAAAGACTAAAAGATTATTATGCTAAATGATTAAAGGGGAACATGGTAAAAGTACATTAAATAATAAGAATGAATTGAGAAAGTAGACTTTACAGGAAATAGCCCTTCAACACATTAAAAGTAAATGTATCAAAAGCAACAAACATCATTTCTACACAGCTTGTGATTACATTGTGGAAGTTATTGCCAGAGTATTTCTTTGATGCATGAAACTCAGAGGGCTTGAAAGGATTTGAATGAACAGGTGATGAATTGCATAATAATAGCACTGGGAAGTATTCACCCTCACACTTCAGGTTTCCTTTTTTCTGTCATATTTGTGTTTTGATTCAGTCACCTGAGTCTAAGCATACATACACCTCTAGTGCAATTTGAGACACCTCAGGCTGTATTATGGCATACGAGGATATCTTGGATAAAGTATGGTGTCTCAGATGACTCTAGACACCTATGTTTTGGAAAACAAATACAGATATTTAAGCTTGTCACCATCAGAGGAAAGACACTAATCTACAGCAGCCTCAGGTCTAATTCAGTGTGAAAGATCCTATGTTTACACTGAGCATTCCGAACAGGAGTTAACAATTCAGTGAAAAAAAAAATTTCATAAGGAAAATCAAAAAGAACATGACTGAAAACCAACCTGTAGAGAAACCATTATTTTCAATGATCTACTGTCCTGGTTTGGGCTGAAATAGAGTTAATATTCCTTTTCAGGGACTAGATGAGTGCTGTGTTTTGGATTTAGCTTTGGGTTTGGTATGAGAAGAATGCTGACAGCACACTGATGTTTTCAGCTGTTACTGAGACTTCAAGGACTCTCTGACTCCTCATGTCCTGCCCGTGCGCAAGGGCACAGGGAGCAGGGAGGGAGCACGGACAGAGCACCAGACCCAAACTGGACAATGAAATATTCCATATCATGGAACGTCATGCTCACTATATAGAGGAGGGGTGGTCGGGAAGGAGCTCTTCCGAGCTTCCAGGATTGTGATTGCGGGATCTTGTTATTTCGGGATCACCAGCCGGGAACGGGCTGGGCATTGGTTAGCGAGTGGTGAGCAATTACATTGTGCATTGCCTGTTTATATTTTTTTTTCGATTATTGTCATTGCTCTTGTTTTATTACCATTATTAAACTGTTTCTATGTCAGCCTGCGAGTCTCCCTTTACTCCTCTAATTCCTTCCCCCATTCCCAGGTGGGGAGGGGGAAGGGAGGGTGACCAGCTGCGGTGGTTGGTTGCTGACCAGGCTCAAACCACGACATCTATTCAACAGAGAACTCAGATTCTGCAAGCAAAATTTCAAAGAAGGAAACAGGAAGATAAAAATCATTCAGTCCTCCCCTTAATCACCTCTATCCTCCTTGCACTAGGTCATCCAGCTATGAAGGTTAATGATAAACTTACTGGCTGATGGCTTACAGGTCTACAAGATTGTATCAGGTACCTGTTAATTATTTTCTGAATATAATTCTAGGAAAAGCTATTACCTTCAGGCCTGAGGGGGACAAATTCTGTTCCCTTCAAACCATTTGCTTCATGGATAAACTTCTTCCTTAAGTTTTGTTTAACTACTACAAGTCTGTAAGGGTAAGTTTGTCTAATTTTTCCAATGAATGTGATCCAGAAAGAGGAGGGAATGGAAAATATTGTTTTACTTCATTAGTATGAAAATTTGATTTCTGCCAAACAAATGAAGGAAACATTATACTTCTCTAGAACACAAACATACTATCAGGAGCATAAACACACTGTTTTGGGAAGGTTACATTTTTATGTGCAAAAAAATGTTGGTTTTATTTGAAGAAAATGTCTTAATAACTCAGTTATTTTAGTTAAAAACCAAGAGATCCTATATCTCAACTAGAGCCTACAATGACTTATCATAAACAATGTAAACACTTTAAGGTAACAAGAGCATAAACTGATTTCTTTTAAACTGATAAGTTTTGTTCCAAACATTGTGTCATTTATAGAGAAAAGTTTAATGGCTATGTTACCTGAAAATGCACATCTATAATGGGAAAACAGACAACTTGTGTAGCGTCTGTTCTGAGGTAATTTTCTATCCCATTGTCATTAAGTAGAAGATGAATCCTTTAATTATACTTTAAAATTCAGTCATGCTGTTATCCCACTAGTTAATTCAATTAAAATGAACCCTTGTTAATTCAATCAAAAGGAATCAAACCAATTCTTGAACAGTTTTTCTTCCCTGTGTTTTTCTTCTGGAGGAGGGCTGAGGGGATAAAGGAAAGAAGCATAAACTAACACCACAGGGCTTGTCCCTGGACCCTGACAATGCAAAGCTTGCTTCCTTTCATACATATACAACAGCTCTCTGTAGGAAGGGGCCCTACACTATTTCAGTAGCTTTTCCATGTGCCCAAAGTTTTGTCTGTCACCTCCCTGTCAATGTGTAAGCAATAAAGTTATCATCAAATTTTTAGATGTAAGATTAAAAATGGTGATGGCAATGGGGGATGATTTATTATATATGACATGCATTTCTGTTTATGCATTCATGAAGGCCATGTCTGCAAGATCTGTAATGCCAGCTTGCACACACTGCACAAATATGAATAAATGAATAATTGTTTTGATAATATTAAACAGCATGTGTGATGTAGCAGAGCAACATCTGTTATTAACAGTATAAACAAAAGGAGTTTTTACTGATTGCATGTCATTCTGCATAGGGGAACAGTGTAATAGGTCCAATTTGGTAACTCTTCGCAGACAGCAGGAGGGATTGTGTAGCCCTGCTGTGAAAAACAGGAACAAGATTAGAGCAACAGTTCTTTCAAATGTGGAGAGGAAAAAATCTCCATAAAAATGCTGAAGGAGGAAAGTATAAACTGTATATAGAATTGCACAAGTTCATAGAAACCATTTCTCCTTTTGAATGTTATCATCTTCCCTTTACTTTTTTCCTGTGGCCTGCAGTGAGCTGAATAGCAGTAACAGAATAACCTGGATTTCAGAGGAATATGGCAATGTTAAATACTTTTAAGTACCATCTCAGATTATGACTATGTAGTTAAAATACACTTTATGATACTAGAAACCAAGGAGAATAAAACCCAGTATTTCCTGTTCTAAATGTATTAATAAATCTTGATTCAAGGAATGACACTGTGCACTGGGGTTATACAAAAAAAAACAGAAAATTAGGATGTAGTTTTGGAAATACAATTATGCCGAAATAGTGTCTCACTGCTGCTTGGACAAGTGATATGACTCACCACAACCACCACCAACTGATTGTAGGTTCCTTTATCCACTTTCATACCATCACTGGTGCTTTTCTGATACCAAGATGAGCCATTTCAAGAAACTACATCACTAGAAAAGTAATCTCTAAGGTTACTTTTCTGCTGTTAAGGATCCCTGAACCACTTTTTTTTATGGGGATAAAGGAATACTAGCATAAATACAAGGGAAGTCAACGGAACACAGAGGTGAAGTTGCCTGGATGCTGCTAGATATATGATGAACTATATCATGAAATTGTACCTTCAGTCCACCAAAGTAACTTATAAATCAGTATGTCAGTATCTGGCTGGATATTTCCTCTTTGCTTTTGCTGCATTAGCCCTCTTTTGCTACCACTTTTACATAATTACCTATTTCTCATTATTAAATGGAAGCCTCCAGGTGTCCCTGAAAGAAACCCTGTTCTGAATCCATACCTGAGTTCTTCACTCAACATCACCCTTCTGCAGTTTCTTTACCTGATTTATCTACAGATGCCCAGCCACTAGATCTCTAAGCCCATTATATATTCAACACCATGCACAGAACGATGTCTCCTTCCTTAGCTAAGCACATGAAATGTCTGCACTTCACTGTCTTTCTGAAAAATTAGTTTAACATCAAAACACAAGCAGCAAAATACTTGGGAAAAAGAGTAATACGGCTCTGTAAAAGTGGGGAAGTTCACCTTCTCTGCCATGGCCAGCATTGACTCACTGTCCTCCTTGCATAGTGTCACAAGAGCTCTGCTCATTTCATCCCACCTGCTGATGATATGGACTTGGGAGTCTGAGTCCTGAGCTTTCATTCTTTAGAGTGCAGTCATGAAATGGGCTTTCAGTTGCAGTGTCTCTAAGACTACAAGTAAATGCTCATGTTCTCTGACAATGTACTATTCTTTGCTTTTATTCAAATGTCTAGTTGTTTATTTATTTATTTATTTCAAACATGCATAGAAATGTAAATCTCTTTTTCAGTTGTTCCATGTATAATAGAAATGAGCCTTGCATGGATAGCTGAATATGAATGCCTCCTTTCATTCCTTCTTGATGAGCCAGAGTGGTTTCTAGAGAAAGATATAGGACATTTTCATCGATATTCTAGTATGGTAAACACAACCATTAAAAGATTTAATAACTCCAGAGACAGACACATAAAATAGCTATCAAAGTAATATTTAACCTGAATTATCAATGAATTTTAGAAATCTTCTTACTTAATCCAGCATTCAGTGCAGAACTGACAAGCCAAACCACTTTCAGAAAGCATACAGCATTCAGGATTGGTCCAGCAATCTTATTTTTGAAGCAAATCCAAAAATGTATGAAAAAAGGGTGGGGGTGAAGGAGGGATGCCTGATATTTTGTAAGCAGCTGAAACCTGCCTTTACCTGGTGCCAAGAGGATAGAGTAGTAAATTTTTTACCGTCAATCAGATTGAAGTTAGCATGTACCATAGGATGACTTTTAAATGATCACAGCAGGTTTTCTTTCTAGTCTTGTCTATTGATTGTTAGTACATGTTATCTATCAAAGTTTCAGTAGTAGAAAAAATATCCTGCTATTCAAGGACATCACATTTATTCTAAACACTAAAAGTAAGGATTTCAGGTAAACCAGAAATGCCCTATATATTATATCTTGTACTGGAAGTAATCCATTAAAAAAATCAAGGAATATAGAATAAATAAGGTAGACGTTTACTGTACTCCATCCATTTCACAACAAATAAAAACTTCAGTACCATAAGGGAGATCCTAAAATCTCCTCAAATACCAGGTAGAGAACTTTGGAACAACAGAAGAAATTGAAAATCCTACAGCTAGCATTTAATAATTTCATAATTTCATTCACACCCTCAAAAACAGGGTTTTGACACAGCTTCTATGGATCTCAGAGGAAATGGATCAAGACCAGTGCTAGCATACATAGATTTTATGGAAGGAAAAAACCAAAACGACACTCAATATGAATGTACCTAGAATATGTAGGTCTTTCAAAGTGTGTTAGGAGGCTTGAAGGTATCGAAAAGACAAGATAGATGGAGTGATTTATTTTGCTCTGCTTTCAGAACAGAGGAACTCACAGCAAAAGACTGAAACATAATGGAGCAATTCGAAACACTTCTGTTCTTCAGTTGATTCTGGGATGTAGTTATTTGGTATTAAACATTTCCTGAAAACAAAACAGAAAAGAGTAAGTTTGTATCAGCAGCTCCCACATGAATCAGATCGCAATACTGTAACTCCTTTGGTAAATTCTGTTAATGGCAAATAGAAATGACAGAGACTTTGCTGTCCACTCAGATCATAAACAATTTTTTGCACCTTTATCTCAGAAAAGCAATAATCCCTGAGGCAGAAAAGGTCACTAGAAAGTTCAAAATGCTTATTATTCAAATGTCACATTATTCCATCTTAGTGGCATGCACTCCTGATACCAATTACAGAGAGCTCTGTTGAGTTGTAGCTGTGGTGGTTAAAGTCATGTATGTTACTTTCAACATTTCTTAACAGTTCAGTGGTTTGCCAAATGTGACTGACATGATTTCTTCTTGTTTGGCAGCAGCAAAGTTACTTTTAGGAGCGGTGAAGTGCATGGACCCAGACATCTCTGTGGACTCCCATGGAAAATAACGTGTTTGGATATATGAGATGAGTGACAGAAAAGAAAGATTTTTTTCACTAGTATGTCTCATAAGCCACAGGTCAGTGCTAATACTAATAGATATATTTTAAAGTACAAATGGATGCTTAAAGATTCTTTTCTAAATTGTTGTCGAATATGACTAAGCAACACTGTGGTCGCACAATGGGTACAAAGTAAATGTACCTTAAGAAAAGAGTTACATTCCACGTTTTCTAGACAGAATAATATTCAAAGAAAAGAATTAAGTAAAAAGAATATTGTGAAATCAAACAAACATAAACTCACTCAGAAAATACTGTCAAGATCCAGTATCTGGAGAGGAAATTTTTCAGATAAACCACAAAATGCAAAAATAAAGCCTAATTATTTTCATACAGGTTTTGAGAAATACATTTGGTCTACTATTACGTAAAGGAGTTTTACAGTATTTTCACTGACATAAATGTCTGTGACCTGATTTGCATAAATGAGAAGGAAACCAGGAGTTGTTATGGCAGCAGAGAGCAGCAACATGGTTGCAAACCTTTCTTCCATCCTATGTTAATTGAATGTACCACAGTGTGTGAAGTAGCTCTCAGCAAACTCATATTTTGAAATTCTTAAGTGTAATTGAAAAACTCACTGCAAAGAATGCAAACGGCTGCTGGACAGATCAAAGAGCATATGAAGAGTTATTTAACAGGTTTGCTAATGGAAAGATAATGGCTTTTATGAGGATGATGGAACAAAAATAAAGCAACAGACCAGAGGATAAATTAAAAGACTAAAAGAGGCCTTGTAAAATGAAACAGTAACACAAATCCATTAGCTGTAAACACTGGATAATATTAATCCCATAAATGGTACTCCACGTCCATTTTGTGCATCATCTTAGGTGAGAGGTAGTAGCCTGTAGCAGAAAATAGGTGCTCTTTAATTTTAATGGTCTTGAATAAGTCCATTGGCCATATTGGCAGCTGTGTGGAGTAGCAGCTGGTAGCTAGGCAAAGTTGTTTAATGTTTATAACAATGAAGAATAGATTTGTATGCTTTAGAACTAAAAGCTTTTTGGAAAGTATCTAGAATAAATATTCTAAAATGTTAAAAAAAAAAAATCAAAGGTATTTTTTTCATAAAAATGAAGTTTTATTGAAAGAAAGGACAGAAAAGTGACAAGACCACTTTTCCACAACACATACTCAGAATTATTAATCACATACTTGCTCAGAATCATTAAGTAAATTTAGAAGAGGTAAGGAAAAATGAAATATTTTCTTCACATTAAATAGTTATATTTAATGAGGGAAATGTAAAGGAAGAGGATATGGGTCATGATTTGGCTCACAAATGTCTTCAGTAAGAACTGGGCAGAATCAATGATTTGCTAAATGCTTAATAAAAAGCACTACTGAAGACAGTGGAGTTCCATTACTTTAACATCAATTTTTATGGGTCCAGGATTTTGCTATTCACTCTATGAGATGAATCTTGGGAAATTATTCTCTTTCTTTCTTGCTTTGTTCTTTCTAAATTTATTTTTTTGAAACTGCCTCTCAGATGGACGGGATGTTTTAGAGAGATGAGAACGCCAGGTGCTTGAGAGTAGGAAGAGACAGTTAATCAACTGTTCTGATTTATTGTTTACAATTTAAGTTATTTATTATGTCAGGCTGGTAGACTGCTATTCATGAGTGGACTGTGAAATTATTACAGCAGTAAAAAAGCAAAAAAGTATTTTAAAAACCATTAATAATTTGCCAGGAATAAGTTAGAAATACTTAATCATAACTGTTTTGCATAAAATCAAGTAGATCACTGTTAGCCACACTGATCAGTTCGTTTTTTTCAACAAAAATCCCTAGCACTGATGATTCAAAGGAGGACTCAAAAGTTTTAATGCAGCATTTCACTTGAGTTCAGTCCTGTTGACAGTGCATAATCAGATTTTAGAACCTGCTGTGTTCTTTCAGTTTTTAAAATGCATATAACAGGTCACACACTGGGGTTTATTTTTATAGCCATCTACTACTGTCAGTGCCTTACCTTGTCAAAAACTAAATCTGTGAAGGAAGCAAACCCACTTTTTGCATTGTTTTCTGTAACACTGCCAAGAAACAAACAAATTCTGTAAAACCTAAGCCAATCTTTCTATTATTTCTCTGTGGAAGAGTGTCTCACAGACCTGACTCATACAAGGTCCTGGAGCAAAAGAGACTAGGCACTGAGAAACCCCCTTGTTCTACAGTATTTGGTAAGATGGACATCTCACTGCAATGCACAGATGTACTGACCACCCTGTGCAGTGACACTTTCTATTTTCTGTTTTTCAAAGGCATGATTAGATAGCCAAGTTGTATCTACACAGATTTACTTTCTTAATGCAGAAAGTCACACTCATCCCAGATGAGGGGCACAGTTGTTGGCAGGAAAGGACCTTGTGTTCCTTTCACCCAGGGAAATCACAACTGTACCAAATTATGGAGTTACTTTAGAAGGCTGGGCTCCATTAACGATTGATTTAGTGGTTGAAAAATCTTTTTATGTTCATGCATAGGCCATCTGAATTGATGGATTAACACTGCAATTGAATGATCTGTCAAATCTGTCTATTTAGGAAGATCAACTCTGCCAGGAAAGCACATCTCTTTTCATTGTCCCTAGGTCTCAAAGAATAATTTAGAGGTGTACATCTTCAGCAAAATCCTTTTTTTCCCTAAAGTTAGTTTAATTCAATTCCATTGCTGTAAGTTGCAAAGTCTGGTTTTACATTTAAAACTTAGCATAATTTTTGATGGTGTTCAAAACAACTTTTCCATGTTGTAAAATTAAAGAAATAGAAATAGGTGAATGGACTTGTATGACTTTGATTACTTTTCAATCTGAGTATGTTTTTATGGCATGTCATTGCATGAAGTCAGTAGTATGATCTAACATCCTGGCTATAACTTATTCAGTCTTCAAAGGAAGTTTGATAAAAGTAGCTCTTCTCTAAATGGGAGCTAGAACAAGGACTGGAAACAGAAAGGATCTTTTTTCTTTAAATAAACTCTTTATTGTGGAGAGGGAAGGAAGTGTCTTCAAATACTAAAATAGGTTTCTAGTTTTAAAAGCCTATCATTGTGGAATTAATTTCTAGAGAGCAGAATTATTCTGGCAAAAAACGTGATTTAAAGTTATTTGGAATTAAATGAAACATTAGCAGAGAGTGCCCTGTGTTTCATAAAGCTAAACTTGTGGTATTGCATAAAACTTTCTCATGCTCAGACAAGTTAATAAACAAAACTGTTCATGCATTAATGACCAACCACAGATACCTGATGTGCTATGGTAGAGCTGCCAACAGTTCTGGAGTTCCTCTCTAAAACTTTACCTGGGTTTTTTATGTTGTCAATCTATGACATGCAAAGACATTGTAAGTGCTGGGGGTAATGAATTTTCTCATTATGGATCTGAAAATGCCATCAGTCTCCAAATTTCTAATGCATAGTGGCAAAAACAAATGACAGAGGAGTTTTTTCCTTTATAAAACAAAGTTGGAAAGAAAGTTAAAAGAAAAGCAAAGGACAAATCAATCCACCTTTCTGCTTGTAATTATTTCTACTGATACAAGAAACTGAGAATATATATTTTAAATGTACTGAAAGGAACTCTCATAATTTTTATGTTTGTCAGCAATTTGATAAGTTGACATTGCATTTTCTGGTCTCCCAGATATATGTTTCATCAAAAAAAAAAAAAAAAAAAAAAAAGAAACAAGAATGGGGTGCTGTTGCACTTGGTTTTCTGTCAGGGGAAATATATGTTTTCTTGGAATATTTTTGTTTTGTTTTGTTTTTTTTTTGTTTAACCAGAAATAAAACTACATATGCTAATTTCCATCAATACTGATTGACTGTGTGCCAGAGAAGTTTAATTATTAGAGCAAACGTGCCTAGTAGATTAGGCATAATGTTAATATGTGACATTAGGGGTCAGATTTGATTAGACAGAGAGCAGAGCTGCACCTGTTCATGGCCAAAGACAGTATTTCTGCCACCCAGTGGCTACACCCAGCTTTGAGGAACTTCTAAACTTTTGCTGTCCTGAAGAGTTTATAAAAAAGAGATCATCCTTTCCTAAAACCACAGTGCTTCAGACCTTTACTGTCTACGTTCACACTAGACTATTTTAATTTCCTAGTATTTTCACCACATCATACTTATGATGACAGCTTAGTTTATTCTGAAGACATGGTCAACTGTCTAATGCTAAGGCACAGCCATTCTCAAACCTCCTTGGAAAAAGGACAGAAATCTTAGGGGTAAGTAAGTTCATAGAAAAACTGTGAAAATAACCAGCTGAGAAGAAAAGTAAATGAAGAGATTGTCCCTTCCCACTAAGGGAAAGACAAGTAGAAGATGGTTGTCACCACTGCTGCTGGATTATAGCCCGAGAGCCCACCAGCATGCATGAATTGGCTGACTGATGCCCATGCATGTAGCTCAGCATACTGCTCCACAGTGCGTGCTCTCCTGGACACCTCTGGGTTTGTCACAGAAAGACTTGGAAGGGGCTACTTCCAAGGTGGAGGGTACAGAGGTTTCCAGAGCAAGGATTCAATGGAAAAAAAGGTTTACTTGTTTGGCTGATACCAGAACAGCTCATTTTAATAAGATGGGAATCTATTCTTAGGTGTTCATCCTATAGTAAGCAGCTTTCCAGCAAAATTTCTTTCTAGTTTTGACCACTGAAGGGTTCTAGTCACAAGTGCACTGCATGAGCTCCTTTAGACTGTGTTCACTTATGTTTTTCTCCATTTCTACAGCAAAATGGTGGGTTGTAAGTAAAATGTGTCATAATTCAGAGAAAACAAAAAATCTCATCTGTGTATGGGAGACATGGAACGTCATATTTCCAAGTGTGGAGACAGAAGAATTTCAGGTAAAAGGTTCTAGATAAGCTTCTTTAAATTGCTAGAAATAACAATCATCTTATTCTACTTTTTCTCCCCAGAATTAGATGACTAGACTAACCACTTGGTTGGGTCACTCCTCTGCTGTCACAGGGGAGACAGTCACTGCAGGAGAGGAATTTTTCCATTTATCTTTCTCCATTGCTTAGACAGGAGGTCTAAATGAGCAGCGTAGACAAGATGATGAGTGGTAGATGAGCTAATCCTCTCCCTCTGGGACTAATAACAATGTGATCTAACAGTGTTGAGAAAAGTGTTCTCTGGTGAAAATCTGGAATAACTTTTTTTTTTTTTTTTTTTTTTTCCCTAGGAAGCCTCCTGTCTATTCTTAATTATAGAGAACATTTTGATTGTTGTATATTGTCTTCCTCCTGATTATGCAAAAAGGTTGTGTGCAAATTTTAAAGATTTGGAAAGGAACAGGTCTTCTGGAACGTGATGGCTTTTATGGGATTGTGTTGTTGCTGCTGCTTCCCATCTTCAGGTGCACAATCCATTTCAGATCATACAGTGCTTTGCCTCAATCCATGTAACAAAACATAGTAACAGTAACACAAAACAGTATCACTGATGATAAAATCTACAGCTTCAACAATCAGTATTTACTGTTAGTAATATTTACCATGACCTTGGTTTGACACATGATACCCCATTTCAGAAAAATTCAAAGAAATCCTAGTACATTTACCAAAACCATGATTTTTAAAACTGTATATGCAAAATATTTATTCATCCCAGATATCTGTGGCCTGAATCCATCACTTCATTTCTAGTCGGAATGTGTGCCCAGGATTTTCATATGTTATTTCCACAGCAAGTTTTCTTTCCACAGCAAGAAACGTAATTTAAAAAAATTGAATGTTGGGTTACAAAGTTTTCTGATAATTAGCTCAATGATTTCTTTACTGTTAACATAACTGAAAAAATGGGAAAAAAACACAACAAAACAAAATAACAAAAAAAGTTATTTAAGAACACAGCTTACAAACTCTGTATTATAAACAAGTTACCTGAAGTATACTTCAAGACAAGTAGTAAAATTAAAGTGTTCCTCAGACGAATATGCATTGAAAAACAGATTTGTGTGAAACAAGTCCCCAAGGGATTTTATTAACTTCACACATTTCTTTGCATATAACCCCAATAAACCCCATCATTGTTAGACATTCAGAGAGATATGGAATATTTACACCGTGTGCAAATCTTACTTGGTATTTGAACATGTAGAAGCTGCATTTTCAAGTATTGCAGTAATATGGGTAAAAACAATTGGAACCTCACTGTAGATAAGATGAGACATGGAGTGTCACTTTCTACTCATGCCAAAAACTAAGTAAGGTAGTAAAATTTAAGACAAAACTATTGCTCAGGACAAACTCAGACATGTCCATTTGGGTGAGATATATATTTGAGAGAATTAAATTAGGCATTTTAACTGTAATGTAAAAACACATCTACGTGTTCTGTGCTTTGGACACAGTTAATCCAGTAAAATACTGTGAATTGGGTGACAAGAAGACTGGTGGCTATAAAGAAAGAGGCAGAAAGACAGATAGAAAGAAAATGAAGGAGAAGAAAGAATACAACAACAACAACAATAAAAAATCAAAATATATAATGATTATGCAAGAGATAAATTCTCAGAAAATACACTAAAACAATACTCTACTTATTATTGGCAACTAGTCAATTGACATTTAACTTTCTGTGCTGCCATTTTGAGGTAATATAATGGATTCACAATTATCCCTAGTGTCTTCTGTGGGAAAATTAATCGATACAAATGCATTTAGGCAAAATCTCAAATATTTGTAACAATTACAAACAGTGTAGCATCTCTTAATCTAGTCAAAGATGAAATATTATATTTTTTATGCTATTAGGTTCCCACCAGAAAGAAAAGTTAGATGTTCTTACATTAATTCCACACTTCCCGGTGTCCCACATTAGCACAAGCAGAAATGGTGTTGCATACAGTTCCGGCTCTTTTTACTATTTATCAGAAATCATACTGACACTCCATATTTGTTTTTTTTTATTTTCTTCTTCTCCATGTATGGAAAAAAAAAAAAAAAAAAAAAAGGAAAGATGAAGGAAAGTTTTTTAAAAAATTACTGTTTATTACTGTTTTGGAAGACAATATATGTGACTAAGAAGCGTGTGAGGTGAGTTCAATGCTATTTCACACAGTACTACTTAGCTGTTAAATGGCTCTCTATACATCCAGTTCAGTTTCTGTTGGACAGACAGAAAAGGAGTAGTGCTTTTTATTGTCCTGGAAAATACTTCTTATGTTTAGCAGTACTGATTAATGGATATGAAAGACAGATACTGCATTTAAGATGTCTTAGTCAAATCGAGGCAGCACAGACTCAAAGAAGGGAGATAATCTCCTGAGAAAAGACCTACATCCGTTCAGTGGTAGGCCACACTTCAAATTTGTTAACCCGTGTGAATTAAACAGACACACTTAACTGGATGACACACATATACTTATGAAGTCTGTGACTATCATTATATAATCTGATATAAATATTTTCTTTATAAAAACTAACATGAAAATAAAGCAGAATAAGAGTTGTATACAGTCTTTGAACTTACAGTAGATCGCCCATGAAGACAAGAAGAAATTTAGAATGGAAGGTTGAAGATAATTTGTTTTAGATGTGGCTGCTCACATTACCTATTACTAGGACTCATTGTTATTTCCATTATAAGAATCTTTAAAAAATTACTAATAAGTCTGTAAAACTTTAACCAGTTTAACTATGCTTTTCCAGTCTGGGTACCTGCCTCTGGCTGTTCATTTTGTTTTGTTATTTGTTTTCATTTACGTCTGTTTTTTAAAAAATCTTTGCCAAAGCAATTAAGTTATCTTGAAGATCAGAGGAATGAGATCAGGAAAAACATTTCTTGGCAAAATTAGACAATTCTGAACATTTGTTCAGTGAACATCATCCATTTTGTTCATTTCAATGAGGAAGGGTTCCTATCCAGAAAATAATGAGTGTGCAATTAATGGTCATCTCATAACATATGCACACAGGGGGTTAGAAGAAGGCTGCCCAAACTTCTGAGTGCTTTTGGTCTAAACTTTGGATTACTTGAACTTGTAACTTAATCATGTTCTTATAGCACAGCTTTTTGATGTTGTTATTTGCAAGTCTTATTAATTTCCTCATTGAATATTAGTGGGAAATGACTCTTGTAATTCTTTGCAGTGTTCAGTTCCTAGTGAGCCTAATGCATGAATCACGGTTATGTCATCTCTTCTTCACAAATCAAACAATGCCTTACTATAACCCCAAATTCTAATTACTGATAATATAGTGGTTCCAGTTTTGGCTGGGTTCAGCTTTTCATACTGCTGTCCTGCTGCTGGCTTGTGATTCTGTTGGGTTGTCTGGCTCTTGCTTCCCTCTCCTGTTGCAGCTGGGTTGGCTTCAGGCTATGATAATTTTGCCTGCAGTTCTTACCTCCTGCTGTTATATCAAGGACAATAATGCTTGAGGCTGAACCTTAAATTTTAAATCCTTTATTCTGCAGAGCCTTAAGGCACACTCTACTGCTTCAAGAACCAAATCACAGAGTGGTGTTTTTGTATGTTTTATGTTTTTCTAAATCCTGGGACATTAACTTATTTGTGGCATACACTGAGCAGAGTTGCTGTAAAGACTACACAGCCTGGATCAAAGTAGGTTCATTTTATAACACAAGAATTTCTAAACACCCAGAACAACACATTTTGTATGCACTTTAACTGGTTCTCTTACAACACTTATCTCTACAAAGCCAAAGTTGGCCAATATTATAACATAAAAGCACTGTATACTTACTTCTTTTTCTTGAAAGCGCAGGAAAGAAATATATAGAAACTGATATGCTGTTCACAGTTTCTTAATTTTGTAGGTAAATTTTCTCAGGAGAGTTTTTCAAAAACACACTCACCCACTTGCAACTAAATAACTGTTGGAGAACCATGTGTTGCATTAACATTTCACATTAGGAATGATAGCCACTCAGCTACTCAATTAATGTATGTCTTGTAAAGCCAACATCAAGAGAATCAAAATCCATTTTTTTTTCTGTATCATATTTGCTGCACCAGATCAATAACAGCTTTATAATTTTTAAGTGAAGTATATACTGATACTGATAAGAATTACAACTTTCTGAAATATCATTGATTGTCCACTGTGTCCATTGTCCTTTTGTCTGACTCTCTTTTGTCCCTGACCTAGGGAGAAGAGAATATGTACAAATTCTCATAGCCCCATACATTCCTGCGAAGCAATAAGTTCAGTCACTAAGAAAGTACTTCAGATTTAGAATAGTTCAATGGAAATCAAAGTACTTGTATGATTAATGCTAAAAGTGGTTAAGTACCTTGATGGATTGGGTCCTAAAAGCATCCTAACTCTTTGCTGCTTTATTTACCTGCAGATTGAACATAAAGTACTTTGCATTCACATTGAACTGACTTATCCTATTTTTATTTTCATAGCACTATCTCTTATTTCAGTGTTAGCAATACAGCCACAGAGATTTAAACAATATTGGAGTATTCTGAAGTATAAAAGCCTTTTAAATTTATTTTGAAAGATGCACTTGGGGCTTCAAAAGCTCATTTGATCCCAAGTAGGAGCAAAAGTAGCACTTTTAACAGAAGAAATATGTCAAGAAAAGAAAGAATGCAGCTCGCTACTTTTATTTAGATTTAGAAGCGGGTCAAAATACATATGTTACCTACACAGGCTGAGCAACTGATACAGCCTTTTAAATATAGCTTTTTTAGCATTGTAGAAGGAAGCTGTGTAAAGAAAAAGCTGTTTCATCACCTTGACTATAAAGACAAGTGTGTGTGTATGTTTATGTTATGAAATAGATTCAAAGGACCCTGTGTATAGTATATGAGTTGCATAGTATATAGAGATATAGTTAGTCCCATTTTAAGCATCTTAAAACGTGGCACATACAATCTTGTTCATAAAGGTAAATTATTCTACTTCTGTTTCATATGGAGGAACACAATTTTTACAAGATTAAAACTTCATACTTCACTCTATTGTAATTTATGGAAAATCACATGTTGACTCCAGCAGACCCCCAATGTCAGCCTGTGACTTCTCCAAAGTCACTCAGGAGGTTTGTGAAATAAAGCCTGTACTATTCCTATATGCTTTCTAGGACTTTCCTAAGCTGCTGCTACATACTCTTTAGGACTACTAACTAATTTCCCTGCTATTGATCAATAACTGTTGATCAAAATTCCCATCTGTAACATGTCCCAAATGGTCTTTGTGTTGAGTGATAAAAACAAGCTTCATATTGCTGGTTGATTTATAATAAGTACTAGAAATGTTAGAAAGTACCTGATGTTTTAAATTGAGAAAAAAAGGTTCTCTTTCCTATAAATTCATAGCTCCAAGGCCCTTTGGAGGTTCCAATGTTTCATAGTTAAGGTACTACAGAAGCCAATCTTTATTTGAGAGATAAAAACATATGTTTATCTCACCTCCTAATCTTGTTCTCCTGGCTCCAGCAATACACCCTCTTCTGCCAAGCAATCTGAATGTACATCTGCCTCCAAGGTATATCTGCCTCCGAAACTATAAGGAACGTGGCCAGCTGTGATGACATATAAATTCTGAACCAAAAATACTTGGAGAAAGTGAGGAAGAAGCAATGTCTCAATGA
Organism: Tyto alba; assembly: GCF_018691265.1. NCBI lineage: Eukaryota > Metazoa > Chordata > Aves > Strigiformes > Tytonidae > Tyto > Tyto alba. The sequence goes on along the minus strand of NW_024881316.1, from coordinate 32,930,396 downwards.
CGCTTTTGCAACACATCATCTGTGAGGGGCCAACACAAAATGTCTGGCTGATAATCAGAGCTGGATATAAGCCATAAAGTTCAGATACAAATACAAACTTTCCTGAAGCCTGAGGACATTTGGCTTTGTGCATTCAGTAGATAGAGAAGGGCTAACACTGTGTAAGTGTTTTAGCTTGTATAAATTATGGAGGTGTTCTGGTGAAGATGTTTTCTTCAGATTCATGTCCATTATTTCTGCTCATTTTGGATACAGCAGGAAATAACTGCAGATTGAAGGCTAATGAGGAAGTTTTTCACAAACCTACTTGATCTGTTTTCTAGGTTTGTTCTTGGGGATGTATTTTTCTGGTGCAAGGAGTGAATGAGTGGGTCAGGTGGAAGTAGGTGAGACTGGCTCTTCCCTGTGGAGCTACTGGTCCCGCCCTCACAGAAGAATCTGGGCTTTCTGTTTTGGTAAGCAGTAAAGAGGGTCATAGAAGCATCTAGGAGCTTGCAGCCCAGACAGAGAAGCTACTGAGAGAAGAGGTGTGCCAGGAGTTGGACCTTGGCACAAAAAGAAAACTTCCTAAGGACCAGAAGGGAGTTATGGAATTTACTATTACTCAATCAATGTATTATACAAAAACCCTGATAGCGGAACCTTCCCAGTAGAGGGTGGGCAGTGAGAGAATTAATTAAGCCTCACCCCCTTTTGTTTTCCCATTGCATTTTGTCTACTCATTTTGTTTTCTCTACTTGAAAGTTAAAGATGCCTATTTATATTCTAATAATAATCTAATAGAATTTAGGTACAACTGTCTCAAAACTGGTCAACTTAGAACCACATACAGTATCACAAGTGTCACAGGAGATGGGACACACAGAAGGTGAACTTTCTTTGTTCTCATGATAGGACAAAGAGAAAAACATTCTGGAAGAATATGTTCTTTTCACTGTTTGACATTCATGCCAAACAATCTTCATTCAGCTGGCATGGACCTGGCAAAGGAGAAAGTTTTATTTCATCTTTTACTTTCATTGACATTCTTTGTATGTGGGTTTTTTTGCCAACTCACATACAAACTACCTGGGTGAAATTATGTTTCAGGACAAGTTTGGGAGCTTTCTAACTTTCCCCAGTCTCCAGTGGCAAAATAATCTTGCATTAAAAGAACCACCTGGGGACATCAAATTTATCTCTCCACCCTCTCCCCCCATTCACTGTTTAATCCAAAGCTAGAGGACTACACATTCAGCAGATGTGTTTGTCTGCAATATATACATCCATACTCTCAACCCTAGGCTGAATATGTGTCACCTTTATGTCTGGAAAATGCCAGGACCCACGGGGAAACTCGTTTCCAATTCTTTTCCTTGTCACTGTCAGGTATCTGATCCCTGGTGCTCAAATATATCATTGCACCTTCTGTCTCTCAGCTCTCTGATCATTCAGACCCCTTACCATTTGATCCAGTGTGAGGTACTATACACTTCAGATATATAGCCTAATGTCTTGGTTGCAAACCTTGGCAGTGTTTCTCCCTAAGGTACACGTGCTAAGATTATAAATATCTTGCACTCAAGGAAACTGAATGGGAAAGAGTATTTTTGATGGTCTCAGAAGCAAATTAACCCACATCTATAAAGCCCCAGTGGTGGAATACTTCCCTTTCACAGAATGGCTTAAAATGCTTTGTTGAGCTTTGTGACCTTGAGAAAGCCAGAGCATGGTTAGGTGAACACAGCAGATGGAGAGTAGGAATCATGTTGGTTCTATAAAGTATAGTTAAAACATAGAGTAGCTTGCTCCAGTCTTCATTGTCCAGGAATGTTGCACATGTGCAACTTGGTGGTTGTAAAAGACTGATGGTTGAGCAAATCTCTTCAGGAGAGTCTGAATTGCTTTTGTCTTTCAATTAGCCCAGCCCCAGTGGCCCTGCAAGTGGGGTTGTGGTTTCATGACAAACCATGTTCAGAAGCAGTATGGGTTGAGGATATTCTCATACCTTGTATTTCTTCCAGTTTCCAGCTCCCATGTGTCCCTACACTAGCAATTTTCCCCTCAGGTCTACACCATAATTCTGTGTGAGACTTCACAGTGAAGCAGGTTAAGTAGATTTTTAACTGGTATGTGTTAAAAAACAAACAAACAAACAAAAAGAAAAATCCTGAAATTTTTGGTTTAAAAAAGATAGCTTTTCTTAATGAGCATTTCAGGTACATCTGATGAATTCACTAGTGTCCGTAAAATGCTGAGGTAATACATGATAAATACATAATAAGTTATACAGAACAGAAATTGAGTATTGTAGCAGTGACTACAGAAAGATCTGTGAAAAAACTTTGACCACTTCCAGCCACATTGCTGGCTATTTTAGGAAACATCTGATATAACTAAGTGGTACTCCTACTGGGCAGGTTATTTCTATCTTCTGCCTTAGTCATTGAAGAACTTTTTACAGAAATGTTCTTTAAACAGTTTAGAATTAGTAATTAAAAGAGTATTTTGTGATTTTTTTTTTAATGCAGGTTGAAAACTCCACCCCTTCTGTGTCCCTAGCTCTTGTTTTCTGTTGATGTTTGAGCTGAGGTAGGTCTCTCTTCAAGTGACAGTTTCATGGAAGAACTTGACTTCTCAGTCTCTTCTGAATAGTATTCATTGTGTTTGGTTTTGCTCTCCCCCAACCTCAAAAGGGTTTTGTTTCTGTTTTGTGCATTGTTTATTTGTTTACTCAGTTTTTTTTCTTCTATTAGAAAAGTCACTGAGATTTGCTTTTAATCTAAGTTTCCACCTGTCCTTGAACAATCCTCTTGTAAATGTACATTTTCTGTATCTGTTCATTAGTTTTTATAGTTTATGCACTTTCTCTGGAACACAACTCAGCATTTTTACCTCTCTGCCAAAAAGGTAATATCAATATACTGATATATAAAGGTAGATTTCTACCCTAGATCTACAAAAATAAAAACACCCCTCCACTGCCCTTTTTCCCCTTTTTGAGAGCTTAGCTCACAGTTTGAACCAGCTTTCTTTGAGGCATATAGGAACACACATATTAGAGCTTGCTTGCTATCTGTCTATCAGTATTAAGATGATTTTAATATGAAGACACAGAACATCCTAAGGTCTACACACATGGAAATGTGCCCTGGCACCAACTTTCAATGTTATCTATGTACCAAGACTTATAGTATTCATTCAATCCTTCCTGAATCTGTTTACCAGGGAGTATCTTCAATCAAAATAGCTTTATTGGGTTTACCTTTGGAACCTACAAGAGAATAACTCTCCTCAGATGCTGCAAGATCTATTCTTTCTCTGCTGAAGGAGTATTCCTGTCCATCTTCTCTCTCCATTACTAGCAACTCAACTTCTGATTTATTTCTGTTTCATGGGTATACAAACCTTATAATTTACTGTAACAAGCAAAAGGAACATAAAAACTTTTTTTTTTTTTTTTTTTTTTTTTTTGGCACTACAGTACTTATTTTCTCATTATTTGTGTGAGAAAAAATTTTTTTCATGCCAGGAAACTCAGCTCCCCTGTTCTGTTTGAGATCCAGGCCACCGTGTCCAGAGGAATGGAAGTGGGCTCAGCATTCCTTCCAGCTGTCCTGTTAAGAAGCTGTTCAATTACTTAGAGGAGAAAGGCATCCGTCCTGAGTAGACCTCATATGTATATGTTAGTCATTGCCAGATGAAGCTGTTATACCATCTGTTCTTCTTTCTTATGACTGCAAATCTTTTTAAGACCCTTCCTCAGGATGACACAGGCAATGAAGATACTTATAAATGCACAAATTATTGTATAGCATACTGAGCATGGCTATGATAGATCAAATTCAAATCCAGTAAATGGTTGATATTATACTTCTGAGACATGATTTTTCTGGCTTATTTTAGATGCCCACTTTAGAATTAGATCAATTGCACCCCAAGGTGCCCTCTAGGAATTATAAAGAGAGTCTGCATTGAGTACTTGTAGACATCTGTGCTGTCAGCTCTAAAGCTAGGCAAGATGAATACCACCCATACGACCTAAGAGTAGTAGCACTGCCTGCAAGGAGAAAAAACAAGTTTATCCACGGTTCATTCATTCTTCAACAGCTCACTGAAGCATGGAGGGCTGTGATTTTGGTCTTCTGCTGCTCTGCACCAAATGAGCCGTTTCCTCACAATCCTGGTTACAGCTGTGGCATCTCATACTCTCCTCACTTCTGTTCCACACATGCTTTTCTCCAGCTCCTTCAAAGCTGGAAAAGTTGCTGTGCTGCACCATAGCCGGAGAACACATCGACATGCATGCTCATCCTGTCACACAACATCCCTCTTGCAGCTCCATGCAGATGTTCTGTCAGATTGATTCAACATGGGGTGCAACCTCAAAAAAAGAGAAGACAAGGATCAGTCCCTTCCTTACATTGGAAGATCTAATATTCTGCACTAAGTGAAGTACAGAAAGAAGTTACAGTGCTAACCATGCAAAATTTTACACCTACAGTTAATTTTATGCACCTAGTAGACCACTGGAACAATGTGGATTACTATACAGATAGTCAAGCCAAAGCACAAGTATTTGTAGGAAGTTAATGTAAGTCATACACAGAATTTATAGAAAAGGAAAAATCTCCTAAATTCAAGTCTTCTGTGTTGTAAGCATAGTATTTCTTCTTATTTTCATCTTCACACAAAGTTATGAGCAGCTTAGATCATATACTGTAATTATTACAATACCCCAAAATATGTCTGGTGTGTAACAAATTGTATGCAAGTGATTCAATCCAGAAACATGACAGATGGCATTTGTACTGCCACTGTATTCTGGAGGCCTTAATTTCTCACGTTCATTGGTGCTGCTAAATCAAAATACTATCTCACCTCATGGCCTCATTCCCACACTCTCAAATTTCCCTCCCTTGGTTGACATCCGACACTTAAGGGACTGTGTTATCTGGTACTGCTCGTATTATGCACAAACATTTATTTGGAGATCCTATTCCCTGGGATACTCCAAGGTCCTAGTTAGGTCAAAAGGCTTATCTGAGAGAACAATATGAAGATGTAACATTACACTTGATGACTTTAATAAATTAAGTTGATTCAATAGAAATTTCATTTAAATGTTGGTACTAATTCCTAAATGATTAAAAATATGTTCTTGTTTTACCAATATTATTAAATGCATTATGATTTTAGACATATAAGTGCAAGCCATTGTTTTCAACTAGTGTGATCCTGAATTCACACAGCTATTAATCGGTTTAATATGCTTTGTGTTGCTAATTTGAAAAGTGCATAAGGAATAAGTCTGTGCAGTACAGATATGACATTTAGTGAAACAATCCTTTTTTTAAAAAATTTGCTTGGGTAGTACAAGTCTTACCAGTAACTTTGTCTCCTTGCACTAAAGAGTAAATGAGACAGTTGTTCTCATGCCAACTACTTTTGGTGCCAGAGGTAGTGATAGAAATATGTTGCCTCTAGAGGTTCAAGTGTATTTAATAATCTTTCCCCTCTCATCATTATTTTCTATTATTGGTCCCTCTTCCCTCTTCCTTGTTATCATCTAGTAAACAGGCAAGTGTGCAGACAAAATATATAAAACGTAAAAAAACCAACATGTCCATAAAGAACTGGTTGTCGGCCTGAAACAAAAAAAAAAAAAAAAAAAAAAAAAAAAAAAAAAAATAAAAAGGAAAGAGGCAATGAAAGTCCAAGACAGAACAAAAACTTTGCCTTAAATTGTGTCATGCTGAGGTGCAGTATAAGATTCTACTTTATACATCACATTCAGTTAAAATTTTAATGTATTTTTACATAGTTGTGTTCAATTTATCTCACCACATGTGTTTTAGAAGTGGTGAGATAAAAAATAAAAGGCCCTGAAGAGTCTGAAAGGGGGCAAAAAAGCTTCTGACCAGAGGAATTAGCCTTCTTCCAGAAATGTAAAAAAACAAACCAAACACCTTCTTTTTCCTAAATTACTATGACAAATATTGGCCAAGTTCAGAAGCTGGAATCAGATCAACTAAAAACTGAATTTTTATTATATCTTTTGCCTTGCCTATCTCAATGCAAGTACTTTTGAGCCTAGAGATTTATAATACTAGAAGATTATAGGACATACATAGTTTAAATAAGTGCATCCATGCCAAAACAATGCACAGCATGGAAAGGGTGGGACAAAAATTATCTGTAATGGGTGTTAGCCATGCCAGTTAATACAGTAAGAGCAGCATGTATAGATCAGACTTTTAGGTCCTGAATCATTTCTACCAAAGCTACTTAATCTGTTTTAATGAGTATAATTGTACTTATGGATGCAATTGTGTGCTATCGTACATACTGCTCAGACCAAGATCCAGATATAGATTTATGCCTAACTCAAAAGTAAAGGCCTTAGGGCTTGGAAAAACAGTATTATTATTGTGGCTTTATAAGTTACTGTGCATCAGCTGAGTAGTGATAATTTCCTGTGTGAGTGCTCCTGACCTAGGCAAATACTATGTAATTTAATTTAGGTTGGCCCGCCATGAAGATTACTCACCTGCTATCCTCACTGATGTTAAACAATTGCTGTAGTATCTTTTAATTTCCTTAGGACATGTGTTAGACCAATGTTTTGGATTGAGCCCGGTCAGCAGCCAAACACCACGCAGCCACTCTCTCCCCTTTCTCTTCCAGCAATGAGAAGGGACAGATGAGCCAGGCTTGGGGTTTAAGATAGGACCGGGAGGGGAAAATCACCCTTTATGGTCATGAACAAAAGGCAGACTCATTAAGGGAAGAAAAAAAGAACATACATTTATTACAGAAAAACAGACATACATCCATTGGATACAAGGGCATCTCTGCTCCAGTACACCTCCCCCCTCTTTTCTTCTTCCATTCCTCCACTGACCTTGGTGTTCACACAGCTGTCACAACTCCTCTTCACAAGTCCGATTCCTCCTCACCACGTCCCTTCTTAAATACGTTATCGCAGAGGTGCAGCTGATTGGCTCAGTTTTGGTGCAGAGGTGGAGCTGACTTGGAGCTGGGGGAGCTTCAAGAAGTTTCTCACAGGGGGTCACCTCTATAGCCCCCTCCCCTGCTACCAAAAAACCCCACCACTCACTCAAACCCTGGATAATCAATAATGACATGGTTGAAAATATTGTCAGTTGTAGGACAATAATTCAGTTCAAAGATTTACCTGATCTAACTTCAGTATTCTTCGGTATAAACATTTATCTCTGTTGTAGTCATCTAGATTCCTCTTACAGTTATCAGAAAGGGACACATTTAAGATGCAATTGTAAAGAAGATATTTAAAATAGACTAGTTTAACAAATTTAGATGTATAGCACTCATTAATTTATTGAATGTTATTGGATTTGAACAAGATCTGTCATTTTCATGCTCCATATGTGGCCTAGAAATTATCTTTGAATTTAAATGGCCTGGTATATTTTTTATCATGTTAGCTTACTGGTAGACCATCACCTAGAGTAGGATGAATGCTGGAGTGAAATACCTCATGCATATTTTTGTATTCAGATTATTCTTCCTCGAAGTTATATATCTATGCAAAACATCAGTGCAACATACCACTTCTTATAGAAGTGAATGAGCCATTTATTTCTGGGAAAGAACACGAATGTCTAGCTAGATGTGGATATGTGATGCAAACTGCACCTGTTACCAAGACCTTCTACTTTATCATTATGATATGTTGATTTAAAATATGAGAAAGTGGATTTTTAGGATAAACATATACTGGTTTACTGTTAGCAAAAAATATTCCACTGTCAAAAAAAATTGTTGTTTACCATTAAATCCCATAAGGCCATGTAACCCACTCCCCTGGCCAAAGACAGGATGAATGCATATTAACCGTATTTGTCAGACGTTTAGCTAGCCCCATCTTAGAGCCTCTAGAAAAAGGGATTTCACAGCCTTCCTAACTAAACTGTTCCAATGTTCAACTATCCGTACAGTAAACTGTACAGTAAAATCTTCTTCTTAATGGATAACTTAAGACTCTTTTGATGAAATTTAAACCCATTACTTACTGTTCTGTCCTCAGCAGACATGAGAAGACTATATGCATTTCCATTTCACAGCACTCTATCACGTTTACTCAACATATAAGAGACATATCATGTCTACTCAAAACATTCTCTGTTAACTGTTACCTAACTAATCTAGTAGGAAAGTAACATGAGTGTTGTGTGCATCTGTGATATGTTGCAATGGGGTCAAAGAAATTCTGTGCTGTCTAGGATTTAGGTATTCTATTGCTAGTTATATATTGTCAATCCAACAATTAGTCCCTTGAATCCTATTCCCATCCCATGAAGATGTCTCTCAACATGCAGGTTGACAGCACATGAACAAGAGTCCAAATAGGTTAATATTTTGTATAGCGGAGCTTTAGAGAGGTATATCTGGTGATGTTCTTTTCCCAGTAAAAAGTTACAGAAAACTTAACTTCAGAAGTGCTATAAAGCATCATCCAATTTTTTGGCATCACTTTAGTCTTACATAACAATAAAGTACCAAAGAAAACACAGTCTTTATAAACCACTTTGACACAACCTAATTGGAGCTAATTCTCATTTCAGCTATGCCACTATAATAATATTAATACTGATGGGGTTTCACAGACAAGCAGAATTATGCCCAAACTGTGTTTTTCCTAGGAATTATAGTTCATGGTGCAAGTCAAAATTTCAAGGAGAACTTTATCAGCTGGGTGCACTATAATGCGTTATAAATGAAGTCATAGCTTTAAGTGAGCTGACTTAAGAAAGAGTGATCATGTGTTGTGAATTATGATCTTTTCTTCCTCCTTTTACTGAAACATATCCTTGGAAGGATGCAATTGTCTCAGGTGTGTTATAGGTAATGTGTTTAAGTGTTAACACCTGTAAAGATAAAAAAATAAGTATAACACCATTTCTTATCCCATATATAAAATCTCAAAATCTGTATACTGAATGTGAAGCCAACATTTTATTCCCTGGACAGTTTACAGTTCATTAGCAGCAGCATTCACAGCCATCTGACAGTTGGCCAGAACACTGATCTAAACTAGAAGATAATGAGGTTAGAAAATATCTTAGAGGAGTATAAGAGCTCTAGAGTATCATCAGACTGTGCAAAGAAAAACTGCGAATGTCAAATATATCTTTCTGTTTTAGAATGCCTCTACAATGCCTCTGTGGCACAACAGAATGAACCCAACTCTAAAAAGTTCAGTGATAAAAACTCAAGAGCAAGCAACTGTTGTGATTAAAAAACAGACTTCTTTCAGGTCCTTTATGTACCTCATATGAACCAAGGTTGGGAAATAAGAATCTTCTGGCCAGCAGTGTCCAAGGGATCACATTAAGTATTTGCTTGCTGCATGGCATTTGAGACAGAGACGCCCTGACTATCTCCCAGGTTTCTTGCTTCAAAACGTCCACGTGGAGAGGAGTGACGAGTGCTGTTCCTCAGGGATCAGTATTGGGACCAGCACTATTTAATATCTTTGTCTGTGACATGGACAGTGGGATTGAGTGCACCCTCAGCAAATTTGCTGATAACACCAAGCTGTGTGATGCAGTTGACATGCTGAAGGGAAGCGGTACCATCCAGAGGGACCTAGACAGGCCTGAGAAGTGGGCCCGTGTAAACCTCATGAAGTTCAACAAGGCCAAGTGCAAGGTCCTACATATGGGTTGGGGTAATCCCAAGCACAAATACAGGCTGGGTGATAAGTGGATTGAAAGCAACTCTGCAGAGAAGAACTTGGGGGTATTAGTGGATGAAAAGCTGGATATGAGCCAAGAATGTGTGCTTGCAGCCCAGAAATCCAACTGTATTCTGGACTGCATCAAAAGTGTGGACAACAGGTGAAGGTGAATCTTCTCCTCTACTCTGTTCTCGAGACCCCAACTGCAGTACTGCGTCCAGTTCTGAGGCCCTCAGCAGAAGAAGGATATGGACTTGTTAGAGTGAGTCCAGATTAAGGACACAAGGTTGATCAGAGGGCTGGAACACCTATCCTAAGACTACAGGCTGATATAGTTGTGGTTGTTCAGCCTGGAGAAGAGAAGACTCTGGGGAGACCTTATAGCAGCCTTCCAGTACTTAAAGGGGCCTATAGGAAAGATGGGGAGGGACTCTTTATCCTGGGATGTAGTGACAGGACAAGGGGTAGCAATTTTAAACTGAAAGAGGGTAGATTTAGACTGAATGTAAGGAAGACATTTTTTACTGTGAGGGTGGTGAGACAGTGAAACAAGTTGCCCATAGAAGCTGTGTCTGCTGCCTCCCTGGAAGGGTTCAAGGCCAGGCTGGATGGGGCTTTGAGCAACCTGGTCTAGTGGAAGGTGTCCCTGCCCATGGCAGGGGGGTTGGAACTAGATGATCTTTAAGGTCCTTTCTAACCATATGATATGATATGATATGATATGATATGATATGATATGATATGATATGATATGATATGATATGATATGATGATATGATATGTTTTAAATTGGGTGCCAAGTTTCCCCTGACTGCCCAGGAACACAGGGTACCTGGGACAAAGTTGCAACCATGGTCTTTGACAGCTCCTGAAGACTGTGGTCTTTCATGATCTCCTTATTGTGTTGCGGGAGGGGTTTGAAGAGCTGGTTATACTAAATAAGAATTTTCTTGCCAAAACAGAAGTTGTTTCTTTTAAGAACAAAACAGAAATCAGGTCACTGTATTCAAAACTGACATTTAGATGAGCATCAGTTATTCCTATCTGCCTTTTCAGCAGGAATTCACAGGTAGGGTTATCAATTTAATCCTGAATTGTGGAATGCTCAGTCACACCTGCTGCACTTCAAGCACAAAGAAACACAAGGACATGTTATGCACCGAGGTGATTATATCCCAAACTAATTCAAACACAGCCTGAAACAAATATATTTGATTCTGTGGATCACACCTAAATCTCATGTATCTCCATTCTACACTGACATTTATGTGGCCTGATGTTTTCTTTCTCTTTAAAATAATACCCATTATAGGAAACTAAACACATAGATCATACATATTTATGTAGAGGCACATTTATCAACCATTAAAAAATTTAATAAGCCCTTTTTGTTTTGTATTGTTCTGTTTCAAGGCATAGAGAAAGCTCTATACAAATATGCTAATAATAACCAGGTACTCTCTGGAAAGCCTTACAAATTATTCCTGTTCTTTTATGTGCCTTAAAACATGAGCTCCTCTGAAGACAAAGTCACAAATATGGACTATACTAATGTGTTTTCCTTTCACAGGAATAATTACTTGGAGGGTATTTCCATTGGTGCAGTGATACTTATTATGTAGGTTGACATCAGTTCACTAAATCTGATTTCCAACTCAGGGGTGATAGACCACATTGAAAACACAGGATCCAGTTTCTATTAATAAAAAAGATGTGACAATCCTAATTAGAACTCAAGTTGTTTTAAAACCCAACCTTTCTAAGAACATTTCTCAAAGGAAAACAGCCCTATATTATTCAAACATTTTTCATGGACCTTTTTACTTCATCAGAATGATTCAATATTAGAAAATAATATTTTTTCATAAAGCTTTTTTTTTTGTTCTTTTTCTTTGGAACCTAAAAAACTACCATGAATTAAAAACCAAAAGATTTGGTTATGTTCCTTTATTTAAATACCTATACCTTTACTAATTAGCTCTACTTGGCTTGAAGAGCAGAGTGTGATTATTTTCTTACAGGGCATCTTTTAAATCAATAAAAGGTAGTATAATTAGTATCCAATTTTGAAAGATTGTGTTCAGGTTTGACCCCTCAGATTGCCACAGTGTTTAAGGAAATACATTCTTCTTTATCATCTGTTACAGTCTGCATAATGTATATTGAAGTAAAAACTTGTTATGAAACCTGCTATGTCAATGGTGTGTTACCTAACTACTTGATGAAGGTAACTTGATAATAGTTATTTTAATGATGTTTTGCTCCTTTTTATTTCTGAATGATGCATTGAAAAAGTCTGGAAGATTTTTCTTCCTTCTTGTTTGTTTGTTTTTATTCTATTTCTTTCTTTTGTTTTGGAAATGTGAAAGCTCTCTTTTTTTTTTTTTTTCATTTTGTAAGGAAACAGCCAGAGAAATAGGAGAATGTTTTCTTGTGAGCTCCTGAACCTTACTCAAAAGGATGGGAATGCCATATCTTCAGTAGAGATATCCTTCATCCTAAATATTGTGAGTTATATAGTTGTATAAAGGTCACGAACACGTCTTGGGTAGCCTGTACCCTCATAAAGTCCCGCTGAGACAATTGGGATTCTCCTTTAGTTCAAGAATCAGTTCAGGCCCTTTGGGCAATGAACCATCCCATCAACAAAGGACTCTGAGGATAAGTTGAACAGAAGTTTTACAGTTTGAATTGAAAAAATCTGATCTTTTACATGTTGTTCAACTTAACCTTGCTACCCCCAAAAAATTGCATGTTCAAATGGTCTATAGATGGAGTCATATAGATGGGGGTTTGGAAAGGGGAACAGAAAGCATAAAGTTGTGAACACAATAGTGTGGTTTCCCCATTCATTTGGTTCTAGATAGATACTGAACGTACTGCTCTTTTGCAAATTTTCTTCGGGTCACTAGAGTGACTCTCGGCAGCCTTGCTTGCTGGCTGAACTGATCTGTTTTACATCACTTTTAGACAGTGCTATTCCACTAATGCGATAGACAGAAGAATTGCCACAGAACAGGGGGTCATAACAAATGGCTTTTGAAACATGCCCAGCTAAATACAAAAACAAAGAGATATTTAACAGAGCACTAAATAAAATGGAAACATTTAAAAATAATCCCCAAAAAAACTAATTGCAACCATTTGTTTCATAGGATTAAATCCTTGTAGAACATTTTATCTGACTATTTGGACTAGGATGTGAACTTTACAAATTACTACTTTTTTGTTTTATTTGGCACCAGCTGTGTGCATGCTTCTGAAACATCAGCAGTCATGCTGAGCATTTAGTAGGAATGTTGCAATGGCAATTTAGATGTTAAAGGGCATTGTGATTTTTAAGGGCTTGTTATCATGGCCAGCTGTAGCTAACAGCTTGTAAGAGATCAGGAAGAGGTATGTGATTTTCCAAGTAACAAGAGCAGCCTGTGTTTACAACAATTTCTTTTCTGCCACAGAATGTGAGGTGCTGGATATGGAAATAGATGTTTTCCCAGGAACAGTATTAATAAATGTTGTTATAACTGTATTGTCAGTATTTTAGTATCTCAAAGAGTTTGAAAATGTCTAAAACACATCAAATATTCTCTCCAACATGTAATTTAGTATTGATGAAGATTGTTATATTGAAAGTTCTGGAAAAAGTAAGATTTTTTTTTTTTTGTGTCTGTTTTGTACATTCAAACTAGGGAACATTTGTTAAAACATCCTTTAATCATTTCCCTATTTAATTCTCACTAATCAGGGCCAGGATTATGGTTCATGATATAAGATGGCCATTAGTTACTAGATTAGAGGAAGAAACACTCCATGGAAGATGGTGGTCCCACAAGTCCTTGTTGTAGGATATTCTGTAGTTTCTTCTGATGCTGAATATGGCTAGAAGACAGAGACTAGCCTGTTGAACCATGTGGTCATTTAGGATAAATGAATATTGTCTGAAGACAACTTTTAAATAGTGACTTTATGTAGAGTAGGTTTGGAAACTATTATTTGCACACAAAATCATCATTTTCCTGATTACTTGGAAGCCTTGCAAAGATATATGCATATTATTCTTTTGAAGGTGGAAAAAATCAAATTAAATTACAGACTACTCTCTCAAACTCATCTTTCTCTGGGTTTCTTGGTTAAAAAGAGATTTATACAATATTCAGTAAATGTCTCAGATTTGTTTTGTTTTTTTAAGACTTTTCAAAGTCTTTTTAAAGATTGGTAAGGTAGACACTATAATATAAGCATCTGCGTAACAGCATGCAAGATTAAATTAAAAGTAAACAAACCAATTATATATATATCAGATACGGACATACCAGGACCTTGGTAATAGTTTGGAACCATCAACACCACACAATTAGCTTTTTTATCTTGTACTTATGACTTATGGCTAAAGGTAAATTGATAACTGATGAAAAGAAGTCATGTAACATTTTGCTGGTCCGTAGGCAACCAGTTACACTTCACTTTTCACATTCCAGTAAAGATGGTGAACCTTGCTGGACACACTGAAGGTTAATTGTGCAAACTGGACAACATTATTAAACAAGTAACTGAACTACAAAGATACGTGTTGTCCTTTACTAAATCTGTGAGACTTTATTCTGTGTATTGCAGTAAGATATCAGTCTGAAGTATTGTCTTTGCAATAAGCAGAAAACAGGAAAGAAATGTAAGCAGGAGTGCGGAGTAACAAAAAGACCTTATACAGAATCATAGAATGAAGCACATTGCTGGCTCATATTCAGTTTCCACCCACTAATATCTCCAAGTTCTGTGTACATACTCATACAAAACTATGATTATAATAAATATCAAATATACACTTGAAAAACTATTAGGTTTTAGTTAAGGAAGAGATCTTCACTGACATCTGTAGTAGTTAGGCCCTGTTAAAAACTAACTACAAACTTAATTTTTTTAAATCTTCAGGCCAAACTATCTCCCACAAGGTGGTTGCCACCTTGTTCCCCTTTGAATTACCAAGTGTTTTGAAGCAAGAAACTCAATTACAAGAAGCTCTGAGAGAACCTGCTCAGTTATGATCTGATCTCAGCCTTCGTTTTTGTGCCTGGCTTCATCTGATTCCAGCTCCATTTGTGTTACTGTGAGTCAACATGTAATTTTAAGTAGAGCATATAATAAAAGTTATCCATAAAAAGAAATGTACAGTTTTCCTTTGAATATTGTTGAATTTTGGCTGCTTCAGCATGCTTTTGTCATGGGTTCTGCAGTCCATTAATATGGTACTCCATGTGCCAATTCATCCCCTTCCTTTGTTTGAACTTACCTCCCTTCATTTTCTGAAAATAAAAACTTGGGAAGTAATTAGTAGAAAGCAAGTATCCTTAGGCCACTTCATTCAATGTATTCATCATCCTAATGGTGGAAGTTTCAATTTTTGTGATTTGTCTGTCTCCCAGAGGGGGTATAGCCATCATATGGACGGATGACAAGGAGTTTTCCTGAAGAAGGAAGCTGTGTCTTGTTTTTCCTCAGCCTTCCACGAGAAATTAAAGTAAAACTCACTATTTTTTATATAGACTTACAATCAGTTAGATGGATACTGTGGACTAAGTCATCCTGTGAATAAGACTTGTGTTAAAAGAATGTGAATTCATTTCTGTATTTTAATGCAGACAAGACTGAATGGGGAGTGTGATTCCCATATCGTTTAGATATTTAAGATTCAGAGGACTTTGTCAGGGCTCTGAGGGTGCCACCAGGCTGTAATGGCCCCAACTGCCCTCCTGGGACTTTCCCCACCCTGCCCACAGCCCAGGACCACATTTCAGCCCCCTGAGGCCACCAGTCCATACCCCAGCAATGCCTCAGCAGGGCCAGTCTCCAGCCCCCAAAGCCCTGCTCTGCCCATCCATGGGACTTGCTGAGCTGGGCACATCTCTGTGCCTACATTCCAGCCTGGCCGTAGCCCGTCCCCAGGGAGGTGTCTGGGGCTGGAGCTTCTCCTGGTGCCCCCCCAGCTGCCCTGCTCCTGGCTGGGGCAGAGAGAGGGGCCCTGGCTGCTAGGTCCTGCCCTGATGCCCCTTCCATGAGGAGCACTCAGCATGCCAGCCCTGGGGAGCTCCAGCCTGCCCAGTTCCCAGACAGAGTTACAAGGTCGTTTATATCCCTGAATGTTGATATAAAGGATTTGAGACTTTCAATCACTGAAAATACGTGTCTTTCCACTTTTACTAAAGCAAATACATGATGGTTTCACTCAGCTGCAGTCTAAATCATTCTTTGCTTGTCTTTCCCAAGGCTGTTTCATTGCATATTAAGTGTCATGTTAGCATCTTGCTCTGTGCACATTATCCCTCCTTTTTCTGTCTACTACAGACTTGTTGGAACAACACCTAGGAGAAAGCTCTGCTGAGCAGTGATGGGGGACACACAGCATCCCTGCTGCATCTCACAAGGGCTCCCCGAGCAGCAGCCTTAGGGGGGACTTTTGCTCAGGCTCCAGAAGTCTGAAACTCTGTTCTGGCTTTGCCTTGTGATCTGTCAGCTACAGACTTGTGCTGGGATTCAGCCTGTGATTGGCATAAATGTCTTTATGTGAGTGTCTGCAGATGTGCTTGGAATCTGAGCTCCCAAAATAGTCAGTGGAGGCGGGGGAGTGATTCGGCTGACCAGCCACAGGATTCAGGTGGCTAAATAGGGGTGCCTAGACTCCATTACCCTGATCATCCTTCAGACATCTTCAGAAGAGCATGTCTCCCTGGGATCTTATGTCTCTTACTTACCACTCCTCATGTAGAAATAAACTAGGACATTTAAAATCGTAGTGGAGGCCTATTTGTGGACAATTGAATCATACCATCAGTGTCTGCTGTAGGCTGAACCAAGTCACTGTCCAGGCTGCATTGCCTAGTTTGCTTTTGTCTATAATGGGAGCTCAGATTTCTAGTGAACCTCTGTATGAACATTTACTTTTTAGAGTCATTGCATACTTTTATGTATCTTAAATTTGGTCTCATTTCAACTGCTCTTTAGTTTGAGACTCACCCTTAACTTTTTTGTGACTTTCTCACGTATAAATTGGGATGAATCCTACACGTGCTCTCCCTGTTTGCTTGTACCACAGAGAAGCAATCCCCTTCTAGTCTGCAGGTACTTTGCTGCTTTCTAGGTGCTTTGTCTCTATTCCTTGTGGGATACATGTCTAGGCAGCACTTCAGTTGCTCTGTTAAGCATGTGAGGTAAAGGATTCAGTGCAGACATCACTTCAAATAACAGGGTTATGGAAGATAACAAGCTTGCTCTCTGAGACATTAAGCTTTCTTTCTGTCTGCACACTAAGCAGTTTAGCTAGAAGGAGAAATCCTTTTCTATTACCTTTCTCCAGAGCCAGGGGTGAATATTAAACATAGCAGCAAACACACCCATGCTCTTCATGATGAGGACAGGACAACAGAAATTATGTCATGGTAGGAGGCCAGAAGACAGGTTGCATCAGTAAGTAACAATGTTAAACTGTAGTGAAGCCTCTGCACAGAATTACAGCAAATATCAAAGCATTTTCAAAATTAGATTTACCCACCATCCTGAAAGCCATGTTTGATGAATCAGCTATTTACTGTAGTTGGTAAAACCTGAAAAGAATCTTTTTTTCTGCACAGTTATAGGCACCTTGGTTTGCAGATGTCATAAATGAAAGCAGAAACTGCAGGGAGTCTGGCAGATTTCATCATCACATGTAACTTGTGACACTAAGTCTTAAATTTGAATGCTGCAGATGCCTTACTTTCTGGACTATGGATTTATTTTAAACTACTAATTGTGAAAATAAGTAGTAACAATCACAATTAAATATAAAATCCATTTTCTGTTAGTAAACAATAAAATAAAGACTACTTGATACCAGAGAAATTGCCCATTTTTCATCAAATAATTAAAATAACAAAAAGGGCTTTCACTTTTAGTTTGAAAACTTTAGTCTGCCCAGCTAGGGAGGAAAACAGGCTTAAAATCAAGTTACATAAATACCTGCAAATATGCTACTCATTCTGCGTATGCTCTGTCTTGAAAAGCTTCTGTGAACTGCTCTGAAGTTCCTTCTATTTCAAGTTCCACAATAAGTCTACAAATTGATTACCCATGTATGTAATAATGTGGCTGTCCCCCTTTGTGTACTTTTTTAGATAAATGGGGTTTAACCATCCTCTTGGTACAACTCTTTCCAGCTGGGTTTGTTTCCTGCAGATATGCTTTCTCCTGAGGGCCCAAAAGGTACCTCTCTTTGGCTGCAGCAGATGAATAAACAAAGATTCTGGATGCCTGCTTCACATTGAATAGAGATGAAGACACAGATGTTCGTGTTGTGGGGACTTCAGTTTTCAGTCTTAATTCCCCAGGGCCTCAGGCCTATACCGCCAAAGTTAGAAAGACTTTTCCCCTTGTCTTCAGGGGAAGTTGGTTTATGTCTCTTTTATTTCCTAAAAGTACTTTGAAAATCCTCTTCTGATCATGGCAGAATATAATATCTGTTTTCTTCTGTTCAAAAGTCATACTGCTAATCTGTCTGACAGCACAGTAATGAAAAAGGGCTACAACCTGCAAGTTTTCTTTCTGATGGGGTGTGGTTTCAGTGACAGTACTCTACACAGAGAATTTTATTCTCAACTTTGAAACTCATTGCCAGCTGACTGATATTGAAATCATTGCTGCTTTTTTTTTTTTTTTTTTTTTTTTTTTTTTTTTTTTTTTACACCTCAGAAACTTCCAGATTCTGACAAACGTTAATGTAAAACCTATGGCATCAGCATGACCTGGCATCTACCCAACCTCTGCACCTGCACAATTACAGCCAAGCTCTCCTAAACACTTCTTTCCTAATAGCTTGTTTTGTTTTGGGTTTGCTGTTGTTTTGTGCTGTTTTCCCCACCTTTCTCTTTTTAAACACCAAACGTTTATGGCAGGCATAATTTTTCAGATGTTGTTTTGGAGAGTTTCTCGGAGCTAATCATATATGCCCCTTGAGAAGGTTTGCAAGAGTGGCCCACACCTGAAGCCGGAGTCGGTGAGTTTCAGCAAAGGTACCAGCAAAGATCCACAGCCACCTGGCTCGCCTGAAGGGCAGCAGGAGACGCTGCTCAAGGAGTGCAGAGCCAGCAGCTGCGTTCTGCTCAGGCTACTCTGACAGTTCCCACCGTACCTATAAAAGCAGAGCTATCAATCACTAAAGAAGATCAGCCAGCATTTTAGTATTTCCCTCCCCTTTCTCACTCTCTTTCTTTCCTTGTTGTAAATGGCCCTGAGTGTTCTGCACTGATATGCAGTCAGGTGTGTTTACACACAAGCCATTTGCATGAGTGCTTGTGTCTTGTCAAGATGCAGAAAATGAATATCAGCTCATTATCAGAAAGGGGAAAAAAACACAAAAAACTTTGAAGGTGGAGACCAGGGACCAGATAGTTATGTTAATTGCTCAAGATCCTCTGATTTCAGGTGAATTCTAGCAATCTATCTCAGGTGAGAATTTGGTGTATGATATAAAGAAATAAGGATGTTGACATGTTAGATTGTTTTTTCCCCAAAATAAGTGGATGTAGATCTGTTATGTCAAGTTTGTAATATTTGAATGGGTAAAATAAAGTAAGAGTCAGTAAACTGAGAATTCTTTTTATTTATATTGATATAAATCTGGAATAATTCTTCAGAAATCTGTTGAAATGTGTACAGATGTTGTTACATTCAGAATCTGCAGACTTAAATATGTTTGATCAGGATCTAAAGGCCCATTCATTTTTAAACAGAGCCTCTCCTGCAACAGCAATGGAAGAGCTCTACCCAGAAACAGATGGTATGTAATGGACCGTGATTTGACCTTTCATCTACCGTCTGAGAGGTATGTAGTAGGTCTGCATTACTGATCAGTAATTGCTAAATTCAGGAGTTCCTATTTTCAGATCAAAAGGAAACCTGTAACTCGTTATGTAAAAGCTAAATCATGAAATTTGCACTTAATTTTATTGAGTTTTCTCTATTCAGATAAATGAAGGAAAGCAACTCCTACTTTAGGATTTTGACCATGCTGATTATTAGATATAGACTGTAATTTCAGGACTTCCTAGAGGAGGGTGCCTGTATCTTGGTTACTGATCTTTAAAATAGGGAAAAACAACCCTCAAAACCTGTACTTGCCTTGTGTTGGCACAGTATCATTGAAGTACTTGTCTGTACATAGTAAGAACAACTAATTTATCAATCATAAAAATATATGTGTATTTTATGTGGCATCATGTTTTTAAAAAAAAGAAAAGAAAGAACAACTGAGTGACTAGAAGAGAATAATTTGAAATGGGAGATGTTCTTTGAGCAATGGGAATTAACAGCTGTAGAAAATATTAGACTGACAATATGATTAAAATTCTGAACTTGTGGTGATCAGAGGGGATTCAGTAGTGTATTATGCTCCCATCTACTCATCAGATTTTTTTTTTTTTAATTTTGATTAAAAAATTTATTACAAGCATTAAAGGCATGTAGATTCACATAATGTGAAAGTGTTTATGTGGAAACATTATAGTATGATGTAAATTTTGAGAAAAGACATGAATTTGGTTTTCCCCTTAATTTTGAAATTTTTGATTGTCTTTAATGTGTGATACCCTGAGGAAAGTTTCTAAGCAAAGACTTCTATGTTTCAAAACATGCAGACATAATTAGCACCTCTTCCAGATGATGGGTGTTTGCCTGGGTAGACATTCATTACCTATTTTAAAAGGACAATTATAGGGCAATGCAGCCACCTATGGTTACCTTTGTAAAATATCTGAATTATTTAATTATTTAAATCTCTCTTTGCTGGTTAATTGAAGTATCTTTATTTATATCTTGGAAATAATTATTTACAGACTTTCATTTCAGACATATTATGGACAATAGGTAGTTTTAGCCGATTTAATTTCCCTTGGCTACTGGTCACTAGCTCTTTTGGAAAATCAAGTATATCTTGCTAGGTAAAACTATCTTCTTCTGAGATTGATGCAACCAGATTATGATCACTACTCTCTAGGCAACCACCAGCTCCTGGAAAAGTAATAAAAATAATCTTTAATCTTTGAAAAAAGAGGTGGTGAGTACAATGGGATTTTTTTTTTTTCCAGAATGAGCACCTAGTGACTCCAATTTCATTGCATTTTAGCCAGCTGATGGGAATTGAATATCCTTGTCATTTTCATGTGACACTGCTTACATTTGTACACAGCTGAACATTAACTCAGACTAGCTACTGCAGAACTGCTACTAAAATGTAGATAATATATTTCCCTGCACTTATCATATTTTTCTGTGTAGGTGACTGAATTTGGGGAATTTGCTCACTGTTTGTTTTACTTAAAACAACATGAAATTTAATTTTCATTACTGAAAATTCTAACTCCTCTGATTCTTTTGGCCAGGGATTTTGATGGAAAGCATTTATTTTTAAAACTTTTGAAATTTTAAATCCTTGTGGTCTGACTTAATATTGTGATTTATTCCTTCCTACAGTCTTGCTTTATCTTACATTCATAGTCAAGGTTTTTGCACTAAAATTGTTGGAACTTATATTTTATGACTTGATGACTTTTAATTAATGCAATTTTTTTTTCCTTTTTTTTTTTTTTCCTAGTTGATGACTATTACTGTTATTCTAGCAGAGGAGGACATCCATCCCTGTGTGACTTTAGCAGGCCTGCTTCCAATGGGTCTTTCTTAGTAAAACTTTATTTGCCAGTGGTAACATTTAGACCTTTTTATTCACCCAAAATGATCAGTAAAGATTACTATGACAGTAGTAAAACATTTAAACTCTGCAAAAAAGGCAGTGAATGTAAACTGACCTGCCCTACATCAGCATACCATCTATCTCACGTTGTGCTTGCTATCTCGCATTGTCCTACAGCTATTTAAATATATGTCAGCAGGTACAATAAGGCAAATATGCCAAAAGAAGGTCCTGAATTAGAAAAATGCTTAAGTCCAAATTCAAGCAAATAAGCAAAGGTATAAGGGCTTTAGGACTTTGCTGAGTCAAAGTTTGCATGACTAAACTGCAACCTGACGACCTGCACACTTGAACATTACAAATACCATGATATGTATAATTGTAGGTACCCAAGTGATAATTGCACATCTGCATATGGATTTGGACAGAGAAATTTGAAGGGGAAAAAATACAAGATTGAACAAATCATGTTATATTAGTTAAGACTGATACTTTGGTATGCAAAACATTTCTCGCTTTTTTATGGTTTTGGTTTATTTGTTTGGGGTTTTTTGTCTTTTTTTTTGTTTGTTTGTTTGTTTTTGTTGTTTTTTTTTTGTTTTTTTTTTTTTGTTTTTTTTTTTTTAAATAGGATCTGATGCAAATTCCATTAGCTTCAATGGACTTTGGATCATATCATTGGAAAAGAAAAGTGTTTATCTTGTATTTATAAATTCAGATACAGTAAGTAGATTCCCCTATACCTTCAAATATTTGTTAGATTCATGAAAAATAATGTTTTACGCCAGACCTTTTGCTCCTTTAACAAATTAAAGGAATGTAATTTTGCACGGTTTATCTCAGACAATACTGATTTTTATTGAGCTAGGGATCTTTGAATTAATTTCAGGTTTATCTGCACACACCTGTGAGCCTTGGGAATAATCTGTCTCAGTTTTGGATTTGAAACACAACTGAGAAATGCAGGCAGATATTTTTTTCAAATAGACTTGGAACAGAGATCTTTTTGGGGATCATTTCAATTTAAACATTGATTACATTTCTCCAGGTTGGAGCAACATAATGGCTCCTGAGAAATTCAGAACTGCAAGGAATAGCCTCACTTTTTTTTTATATTTTCACAAAACAGGCTACATAAACACTGGTCATCTCTGATACTGATTCCATTCTCTAATGCAGTTAGAAAAACCTCCGAGCAGTATCCTGGGCTGGTAATTTCACACAGAAAAGAAGAGCCTTGCAGAAGTTACCTCATAAGATGCATATGCAAGACCAATTTCTGGACATTGCACTCTAGACAGAAATGAAAATGGCATAAAATATTTAAATATTTATGTAGAACTTTCTTCTACTGGTCTTATGATATCCACTGGTGATAATATAAACAAAGAAATAATACTTGGTATATTAACCTGGATATAAGACTTGCCAGACTAACCTGTAAAAGTCAATGGGAGGACTGTCTGAATATAGAAAGTATTAAAATTCTTGTGTTTTGACCCCAGTATGATGCACAGAAGAAAAGAGTTATGCATCAGTGCTGAAGAGGTACAAAATATCTTCTATTAACAGTAGCCTGATTTCAAAGAATTTACACAAGGGAAGAAGAGGGTTGCTCAACTCAAGACATGCAAACCCCATGTCAGTTCACTTCACCAGGTAAAATGGAGCTGGAAAGAGGAACTGGTAAGGACAAATAATGTGACCACTGACAAACTGCTGAACAGTTAATTTGTCATCTGTGGCTACACTTGACACAGATGCACATCAGCCATCACATCATAACATGGATAAGCCCTCACAATTCCTAAGGTCAAAGAAGCCAGGGAGCTGATACAGCTACCATTTATACAGGCATAAATCTGTAGCAATCCATTGTAGCTCACTGAATTCCTTTGGGTTGACAATAGGTAAACAAAGACAGAAATGGATGGAAAATGCAAGTAGATGGAAAAGTTAAGTAGATATTTTTTTTTAATCTCACATTCACAATTTCATGCTTTTACAGCAGTAAATAGAAATGTCAGGATCACTTCAACATACACTGGACCGCTTTCATTATGTCATTTTATCCTTCTTTAGCTTGAGCAGGAGAAACATAGAATAAAGAAATCTGGAAGAAAAATAAATTTATAATAAAAATTGTACTGCTATGCACACTTATTTTCAAATGGCATTTCAGAATTTTTTATGATGGGGGACAATAAACATTTTTGAACTGTACATTTTTTCACTGATATGGTAAACCGCCAAATTTAATTTTGTGCTACAGATTATGATGTAATGATGGATGTAGTATAAGTACACTTTGTAAACCATACACATTTTGTAACTTCAGGTTCTCTGCAACTGCTTTTAGTTTTAATGGGGGTATTTATCTACATGCACACATATACATGTACTTATATATGGGATACAATGGGATTAAAAGAGAATTTACAGAGTATACAGATATGAAACTGCTAGGAAGTACATGCTAGTTTGACCTGTGACCATTACAAAAGAAATCATTTAGTACCACACTTACTCCTGTGGCAAATCTACCTCAGGAAACAATACGTACTTTGTGTATTTATATTGTGCAAGAAGGAACAGGTAAGCTTAAACAGAAGTCCTTAAGCTGTTTTTTCTTCATGCGGTGGATAGCAGACCTTGGGAAATCACTGGCAAAAGACCTTATGAATGTTAAATTTTACCTGGGATCAAAGGAAGATAGGATAGACTTGAAAGAAAAGATGGAAGAAAAACCATCAAAGTTACAAAAAGGATAGAAATAATGTTTGGGTCAGGAAGTTTGCTGAGCTGAAAATAGATGGAATCTCAAAGAATATCCAGGAGAAGGATCAAACCTTCTTGTCCTGTTCCTGAAATCTGTGAGGTGTCCCTGTTGCAGCCCTCCAAGCAGAACTCAATTTCATGCTGACTCTTGCTCTTGATCCCTATACCCATTCCTATGATGTATGCTCTTATTTTAAGACATCTGGAGCTAAAATTTAGGATTAGTTAAATAAATCCAGATTATAAAATTTCACATTCAGTTAATAAGCAGGAAGTGAGAATCTGATGAAGAAAACTGCAAAATATCCCTCCTTTGATTTTCTCTGTCATTACTCAGTTATATTTTTCTACTAATTTATCTCTTGCTGAATATTTTTAACTGTGACAGAATTCAAGAGTACTGCAGAACATATCACATAAAATCACACAGTGAGGAATGTAGCCTTTGTCTAATTTCAGTTTTTATGATCTTTGAAGTGATAACACTTTTAAAAGCTCTTTTTAAGAAAAGGATGCAGTCTGTTACAGGAATGATGCCATACTTTGGCTACAAGCCAATACCTAAAGCACACTTTTATGCCGTTGTGTTAATGGACACTATTGCTGGTCAGAAAAAAAGAAAACACAACTTACTGTAAGTGCGCTCAGAAAGCTCATTCCTTCTGGTTCTGATTTTTTGTTGTTTTGTTGTTGTTGTTATTTTCTGAAGGAAATCAGTAACTAGCAATTTATTATAAATAACATTTGGGATGCATTATTTTCCTGTGTATTAAATACACTGATGGTTTTCACTCAGTAAGGGAAGTACCACGACAATTACCTTTAATGTTTAAATGTATTTATAGTCCTTACTCGGACAAAAATTGTTCCCGTTTCTTCTCTAAGTGCCAACCATGACTCCCTCTATACTTAATGCTGTGGCAATCATTATTTACCTCCAGGGAGGTAAGCAATAAGGTTATTTCATTTTTTTTTTTTTCTTTCAGAAAAAAACACTTTACCTCTCAGAAGGTCTTGATCTCAGTAAAAGGCTAGTAATGTATTTGTGGAAGCCAATTTATTTCTTCTATATTTTTAATAAATAATACAAAGTAAATACTAAATAAAGTTGTAGATCAAATGTTAATATGTTAATACAATTCTGTCAGGGGAACTTGACTTGGCAAGACATTGCCCACATAAAGTCATTGTTTCTATAAAGGTGTCTTCTTTGAGGCTGGAAATATAAGCACCTTTTGCATTTCTGTTTTGCATTTACCAGAGAGCTTGTTTACCTCTGGATGCATCATACATTCTAGAGGAAATTGAGTCATTTATAACCCATTATAAATCAGTAAGTTTTCTAAACTACTCAGACTTACTGGTTATAAGATTTACAAAAGACAAAGTCTTATCAGAAAAAGAAGAGACTGAAGAGATATATTTCTTTCTAAAATCTATACTTAGCCTTTGACTGATGAAATAAATTCCTGACTCTCTAAAGTTACCTTTTCACTTTTTGTATCCCAAAGTAAGACATTACTAATTTGAAATGACAGTGCTCTGAAAAATATAAGTTTGTCATACTGCAATGTGTTTGAAAAGAGTGTAACTTACTGATCTAGCAGGGGGAACTTTAGGATAAGCCTATTTTCTACTGTTTTCTTGAAATTATTCTGAGGGTGTAGTTGGAAAAACTGTTCAGCCTCAGAATATTCATTATAAGCAAAAACATTTCATAATCTCAGTTTCTAAAAGGGTGTTACAGTGTTAAAAAGAACAATACTCATCCAACTATTTATGCCACCAGAACAGAATGGTGATTTGTTTCCCTCTAATGGTAGCTGGGTCATGTATTGTTTGGTGAATAGACTACAGACTTTCACCATAGACAGAAATTACTGCTCTTTGGCTTTACGCTTCAGTGAGATCATATTTATTTTTATCTTATCTTGTATCACTAAAATTAGATCTGTTCATTTTTGCTTATAAACAGTTTCACTTGCAAATACTCTGTGCTCTAAGATTTGCATTATTTACACTGGAAAAAAAGCTTCAGATGCATTAATGCTATAAATCACAGCGTGTTGGAGTGGTCCAAAGCAATATATTGAAAATTGGTTTTGGTCAGAAACATTATTGTTCTAACATATCTCAGACAAATGATCTGTACACAAAGTTAGGCAAAGCTGTGGCATATCCTCTTTTTTCTATCTGTCTCTAGCACTGTCCGCATTTTAATGCTACAGGTTGAAACATTGGTATTATTACTAAATCCCACAGGAGCATGAGACATTCTCCAGAAAAACATGAGATCACTATAACAGGGCAGGCAAGTTTCCATGCATTTTCCTGGGATCATTTACTGTTGGTTTCCTGTTGCAATTATCATGTGATTGGGCACAAGGAGTCACTGTATTTATGAATTCCTGAAGACCATTTATCTGAAGCTGAAAACCAGCTTGGTGAAGCTCTGTGTAGGTATACACTGGTATTAGTGCCCCCTCTATTGTGCAGTGGCTGTTGCCTAAAGACAAATGCGGCAGCTTCTGAGCCACTATTGAAAAAAGCACAATGCAGTGTACAGTAAAAGCAACACTTCTATTTTCATATTTCATTTATTAGTACTATGACTAAATGAAATGTCACCAAAACATGTTCCTCTGAAGCTTAGAGGAGGCTAGCAGAAGAATGGTGGGTTTAATGAGAAGTAGACTGGGAGATGAGGAAGCTTTTGTCAATAACACTGCCATGTACTGTAGATTGGGTTTGGGTACTACCTGGAATGTGGGAGGCTGAAGGTCAAGTTCCTGCTTTGCCTGATTTGGCTTCATTTGGGATGAGAATCTCTGCCTCCAGTCAGGCAGAAAAAAGTCTTGGTTTTGATTTGGACTAAGTACATGAGTTTTAAAAAATGTGAAAGTGTCATGCATATTTGTGTGTCTGTGAGGAGTGTTTTCTCTGCTTTGATTGGAATGAAACAGAAATGAAACATTTAAGGAACATGCTCTGCCCATTTCTACAGTTATGCCCTTAAAGTTCGGCAGTGGTACTGAGCTCTTTTTAGTTCAAGTAACAAACCTTTAATTGAACTAATGAATAGAAAACAGTCAAAGGCAATCTTCAAATCACTTGAAGTTCAATGACGTTTGCTCAAGAATTCTGACAAATACTGAAAATACTTGAGAGCTTCAAATATATCACATTACCTCATTTCTTCCATTCGATAAAAAAGGATATACATATTTGCAATACCGTCTGAGCCCCTGCATTTCTAGGTATTGGATGTAAATAAATTTTCATCATCTTGTACAGTACAGTGCACTTCTCAGGTCCATTAAATAATAATAGGAAACTGCTCATACACTTATGTTATAAACATATGAATCGGTCCTGATCTTTTGCAAATAGTGGCTGTACCTGAGTGGTCTGTATCCCTCTTAATTTCTGCTCCTTAAACTAGGCAATGCAATGATGAATTTTAGTAGAGTAAAAGTAAAATATGGAAAAAAAGCTATTTCTGTAAAAGCAATAGAGGATTAGAAAAAAAATCGATTAAGAAGAAAACCTCTTACAGCAGACCAATATTAGACAGAGCTGCTGTTTTTCTGTGCCCTTGAAGTCTATTTTTTCTCTTTGGCAGTCATAGACTAGGTTCTTCCACTTGTGTTGTTTTTTTTTTTTTTTTTTTTTTTCTCCTTTATCCAAATGAGAATGTATTTAACTATCTAAGTATTTTTTTAGAGAAGTTTGGTTAAGTTTTTTTACTTCAACCAAATTAATTTTACAAAAAAAATTCTTCAATGTGTCTAAATTGCAAGTGGTATCTGATCATCAATTCCAGGATTTTTTTTTTTCTTTCATTTTGCACAGCTAATGGAGTTCAGAGCTCTGCAGTAACTAGGAAGGATCTAGTTGTCTCATATAGGGATCCAGTGTCATTTCAAAGTTTTAGGGTCATCCAAAGCACCTATGAGGATGTGGGATACCCAGTGTAGGACTTGAACACTTGATCCCTTCTTGTAGAGGCTGAGCAGATAACCTGTGGTGCCTAAAATGACAATCAGTATTTAGGTTTAAGCAAGTGAATCTCACCCTAAAGAGAGTGTGTGCATTTAGGTAGTGAAAGGTAATTATTGCTGCTTTGACGGTTGAGTTTCTGTGATGTGTTTACTGTTACTGCGGAACACTACTGAAGAACATAGAGAAGAACATCAGACTATGTAATCACGTGAACTTGTGTCTCTGTTTAGCTTCTCCCACATAGGTTCCCAGGGGTAAAACACTGAGATGCCCTAGGCTATCCCAACTGATCTCTGTCTCTCTCTCATAAGTCCAGTGGCAGCCATGTGCCAGAGAGGTTGTGTACCCTGGGGCATCTCAGGCAGCACTACACTTACTTACGTTGAATTAATTTATTAATTTTTTGAATTAAGGTTATTGAATGAAGTCCTATATATCCACTATGTAGGATCCACTACAAATCCTATATCAACTATAGGAATTAAGTTCTATATATCCACAATGTAGATATCTGCATCTGAGATAAATAACGTAGGCTTCTGTCATAATCAGTGAAGAGGAAGTGGTGAGGTTTTAGGTAAGATTAGTCTAATTTACTTGAGATGGGATGGATTGTCATCCAAGATATCAGAGGTGCCTAAATAAGATCAAGACATTGATACCTTTTCTATGAGATTTTTCTCATTCAGAAATATGATTAGGGGGCACTGTATGTAACACATCTCAGAACTGAACATGTACTGGAGTGGAGCTAAGTTTGTCCACAATGTACCCATTTCCTGTCCTATGACACTGTCAGAACAGGGTGCAGGTCATTATTTGACACCGCTTTCCTCAAAGTGAAACCATTTTTAATTGTTAAAAATTTTCCCATGTCCTTTTGTGTGGGAAGATGGAGAACATGACGCAGTATTCCATGGGCCCAGAATTCAGCTCTAAGGGAAAGAAAAGAAATTTGACCTTTCTGTTAGCCTGCATATTTTTCAGTGGTTTTCATGGGTGCAACGCAAGTCTCACTTAATACCATTAAAATGTGGTATCATTTCAATTGTGTTTTGCCTTGTGACATCTCAATAACCAACAAAACAGAGAATCAGACACAGGAAAGGCTCTGTTACACTTCAGCTCTCACCCTGCAAAACTTAGGTACACATCTACCAATATCCTATTTAAACATTTGCATAATGCATAAACATATTATTTTGAGGAGACTTCTTTTCTGTGCTATATATCTCCAGAAAACGTTAACCACCAGTTTTAAGCTGCAGGAGGTGAAAATAACTTGAGAGAGATTTTTTTGCCAAGGTAGCAGAAACTAAAGATTATCAAAAAATGTCTGCTAATGGACTTTTGTAAAAGATGTGATTCAGGTAAGGAAAAAAGAAACAGAAATAGAAAACAGCAGAAATTGAATTATAAAAATAATGGAATGGAGTGTCAGCAATTTAATGTGCATATGATTTTCAAACAAGACAAGAAATGCTTTGCTTCAGGCAATTTCTTCAAATAGAAAAAAACAACCTTCCATCATTTTTATTTGTAGATGTTCTTTGAGTTACTAAGTAACCTCTACACTAAAACATTTCTCCTTGAAAAAGAAACTAGGGAAGAAAAGCAGGAGCCGAGTCTTACAGTTCCTTAAACAGATCACTAATCTGTGAAGTCAGGTTTGGAAGCAGGAAAGATCATTCTTTAAATAACCTGATCTTGCAGGTTCCCTTCTGTCTTTTTTCCCATCATGGGTTTCAGATGCTGAAGATCTCTCTAAGAAAGTCTACTGCAATATTTCCTTGTAGGCTGCTGCTTAAACGCATCTTACCCATTCACTTTTTTCCCCTACATCCATTGATAGTAGTCAACTTACAGTTCTGACTGTGACACTCAGTCCAGCTAGAGAGAAGGAGCCAGTGTCACATAAATCTTGGCTGCTGAGTAAGAGGTGACTGCAGCCAAAAAAAACTTTTACCAATATTTTGATAATTCCAGGATCCCCTTTATTTGTCTCTTTCGTATGGATCCTTTATATGCTCTGAATAAAATCTAGGGTCAGAAGGATAATTATTCTTTTACTTTGGGTCATTGTTTGTCCTTCATTCATTTCAAGCTTACTTTATATCATTACCACCATAATTTCTCTTCATTTCTTTTGTATTGCTATTTTTGCTTTTCATTTTTATTTCATTTTAATGATGGACACCAATTAAAATGTCATAGCTCATTCAAAACCCCATCACCACTGTTGAGCGATAGTAACTTTGCTATCATTTCTCCTGAAAGCTGCCAAAGAGAAAAGAAAGAATACTTAATAACATCACTCACAGTCTACTGCCCATATGATAAACAAAATTTTCTTTTGGGAATAAGGCCATGTGAATGTCATTAAAACATAATAGCACTAACTGATGAAAAATAAATATTATATTTTTACCATGAATCAAAAAATCTGAATATAATGTGAGTCACTCTTAAAGGACAGCTTTAATTTGAACACTGATGACAGTTGTTTCATTTCCTTAAAGACTTTGTCTTGTAAGGTTAAGTGCTGCAAAAGCCAAATCCTTCCCTCCCACTTCATTCATCTATCCATTCACATCATCAGCTCCAGCAAAACACTTCCTTTCTTGCCTGTTCTAATCAATCCTGAGAGCCTGTGAACTCCCATTAACTTACTTAACTACTTCATAGTGGGTATTGTAAGAATTAATTAAACAGTTCCTGTTTGGGACACTGCTTTGAATATGCATGGTGTTGTGGAAATGCTGTGCTATTAGCTGAGCAATAAATAACGGATAAAACATTTTCAGACTTTGACAACGTCCAGCTCAGCTGCAGATCAGCCATTTACAGGCTTCAGGCTTCAGTTACTAGGTATGGGGATGTGAGTCTACTCAGTCTGGCATGTGACAGATTCCAGTGTATTTAGGTCAGCATCCACCAAGTGAGGATCAGGGCCTGAATCAGAGCATCTGTTTTAGGCTCTCTTCTCTTATTCCTCCTGGAGGTAGCATATATCAAAGGAAAGAACTTTCTCCTCTCCTTTCTTAGTTCCCCTCTTTTTTTCCAGAAGACCTTAAGGATGGGAAAAACCTCCTTATGGAAGCAGAAAGGCAGAAACCAGTGCAGATGGGAGAGTAAGCACCCTACATTCTGAAGAAGATAGAGGTGGGGTTCCAGAAGTATGTAAAGGATGCAGTAGAGAAAGAAGCCGACAAACCTGCTTTTTCTTCCTAAAGTTATACCTTATTGTCATCCCATTCATGAGGATACCTGGGTGACCTCCAAGTTCTCTGTCAAACCTGCACCAGAACGCCTGTCAAAACCACTAGAAAATTCTCAGTAAACAGAAACTTAAGATCATTACACTGAGACTCTATATTAATGTTCACACAGTCCTTTCTCAAGGTCTGTAAGGTGCTAGAGTGAAGGTACACTATCTCTAATTAGTTTTGGACTTTTTCTTTTCTTAGAGGCCAACAACTGCATAGTTTTGTAATAAAATAATTTTCAAGATTGCTATTCCATACACTGATTTGAAAAACATTTTTGAAAAGCACCTTATCTCAGTCTCCTTTCTTCATCCTTTTGGCATATGATAGATTGGAAAATGAAGATTTAAGTACAATTAAAATAAAAGCAGAGAATAATTTCTCCAAAATTTTGTGAAACATAATTGTGCATGGTTGAGTAAACTGTTCACATAAACCAATTTGATCTAGGAGATCTTATCAATTTTCCCCATCCTTGGGAACAATGCTGTAGTAAATTGATGTATTCATTCTCTAAAGCTAGTCAAAGGAAAAGTTACAGAAACACTTCTGTCACCAGGTTGCTCATGACTATCTACTGTCACTGCTCATTTAGCTGCCTACTCCAGAAGATTCAGCAGTCACTCTTTTGAAATGAAGCTACCACCAGAATAGCCCAGTTTAACAGTTGGAGAGGGACAGTGAGAGTCCTATGTTTACCTCCTGCTTCATAAGGCCATGTATATGTATGTGTAGGGCAGGTGTGAGACATTATATTATAAAAGTATTCAAGCATTATGAAAGAGGAGGGAGTGTGAATGTACAAAATTACAGTAAAATGGTCAAGGCACTCATCCAGAAAAAAGGAGAGACATCTGGGGACATCATGGAACTTTATAGACAAGGATGGTAGTGTTAAATTAATTTAAGCACATATAGTAATGTGAAAAACAAAACAATACAAACAAACAAACAAACAATTTGTTGCTTTCCTAAGCGAGCAGGAGAGAAGCAATGCAGAGAATGACATGTATCCTTGATGCCTCTGTCATTGGGACTGAGGACCTGTTACATCACAGCATAGTTTCTCTCCAGCTCCCATGGTCCATTTTGTTCCATGGCAAACTCACCACTGGTGAATGGAGAGAAGAGTGAACACTCCAGTCATGTCCTGTACCATGGTCAAGTAATGGACTTGGGCATGGAAATTGAGGAATACAGTACAAGCATGCCTCAGATACCAAGGAGGACATCAGAGCATAGTAGGTGAACTAAAATCCCATAGTAAAAGAGTTTTTAAGCTTTTTTTAAAAAAGTCAGTCTTCAAACTTTGTATCCTAACATACGAGAGTTTTTTAACATTATGTATTTTCATTTTGACTGGCTTCAACACAAATTTAAATATTTTTTCCCCTAATCCCTGCCAGGACTGAGACAAGTCATAGAGAAATTAGCTTTACAAACTTCAGTGGTGAAAGCACTGGGTCCAGTCCCATTTCACCCAGTCACAAATACACTTGGAGAAAGTCCTCAGAGGACTATGCTGCCTGTCTGAGGTGGGGAGCTCTGAACTGGTTAAGGGCAACAAAGACATCTGTGTCTACCCCGCCTCAGCCCACTGAAATAGCAACAGGTGTTTCCAGGCAAACAGGCAATCCCAGATTTCCATCTGTGTTTTGGTTAGTTTTTTTTTTGTTGTTGTTTTTTGTTTTTTTTTTTTGTTTTTTTTTTTTTTTAATAGCTCAAAGAGGAAAAAAAACAAAAACAAAAACAAAAGAAAAACAAACAAAAACAACCAACCAAACCCAAAATAAAGGACAGAACAGGATTCTTCCAAATCTTGTCAAACCAGATTTCATGTACTTGAGTAAAATGGTCATTTCAAATCACTTAATCTGGATAATATTTCACTTTTTTCTTCCCATAGAAGGAAAGCTTGTGTAAAACAATTTGTAAACTGTGTGAAGAGAGATGTATGGGAGCATGGCAGACCATCAGTTATTCATAGATGACCAAATGCATCTCTCCATACCCTCAGTTCATTATTTCTATTTGAAAAATTATTGTGTAAAGCATCTTCTTGATGCCTGCCTGAAGGAATTACTGAAATTTTGAGGGACAAGAAAAAGGAAAATTAATGAGTTTGAGAGGATTGAATGAACTTTTATATTCAGAACTTTTAGGAAAACATCAGTGATGTTATTGAGAGGTTTTGTTATTTTGTGTTCATATCAGAACATACCTTTTACTATAGATCTTAATCATGCAATGATTAAGGCATTAAGCTTAATTTGTATGTACTTATTACCTGAAGTCTTTGCACAGTTAAAAGTATTGCTAAGACCAGAGCTGATTATACACAAGGAAAACCCAGAGGTCTTGATACATGGAGAATTAAGGTACAAACAGCGTCAACAAAAATTTCAGAAAACTGTAATCTAAAGGATTCAAGTTTGTACTAGACAGCTACTGCCCTTGTTATATATAGGGAATTCACACCACCTTGCTTAGGTGCCTACACAGGATGACTTAAGTTAAAAGGCTTATCTCCTATCTAGTCAAAAGAGAGAAATAGATTTCATTCTGATGCTGATACAGAGCAATCTGTTTAAAAGGGTACTCTGAATTTCCCTTGGGATAAACTTAATTTTCTCTACTGACTGTACAGAGAGACTGGAGAGACTGATCTTCCAGCTCAGCATATAAACTACGCACTTAAATCCAGGGCAAGCACACACCTTTGCTCATTCCCATTTATAAAAGTGCTAAAAGTGCTCTTCCAATCTTGTTTATGTATATATATGCATGAAAACAGGTAAACAAACATTCACATTTTACATGTGTGCACATACACTGGTTTCCAGATGAACATGTGTTTTGCAACAATCTGAAAAAAAGACTAATATTATATCCTCAATTTGAGCTCTTTTGATCACCACTTCTTTTGTATCTAGCAGATTCACAGTTTCACAGCTGAGTTAAATTTGTCTATCATTAATCAGGTAGCATTGTAGGGATGCTAAAGTAAATGCACAAAACATCTATATACATTGTATAAATCTAGAGAGGCATTTCATATTTGAGGTCACTTTTATCGGATAGCTGTTTGCAATCACTAAGAAAATATATGTTTCCAGGTCAGCAAAATCACATGTTTTATCAAACAGGGAGGGGAGCCCTCTGGGTATGCTGAGTAAGAACTCAATAGAATCTAGTTTTAAAACTTTATGCTTTAATTAAAATGTATACTGATGTAAAGTCATTTCCCTGAGCACAGCAATATGGTAATAAGCCTTTAAAAAATTCAGATCTCTGCAGTTTCATAGTACATTTTTCAATCTGATCAAACTTTTTTCTCTCTCTCTAATCAGTACTTTTTGTGGTTTTAGGCATAACAGTATTATATTTTATTCTATTCCCCTGTGGGTTATTACATATCTTAAATAAGTTGAGTAAATATCCCTTAGAAACACCAAAAAAGGATTATGATGTAACACTTGTTCTCCACAAAGGCTCGTGTACCTAAAAAGATATAGTTACCTTACATGAGAAATTTTTGTTGTTCTTGCCACCTTTCTTGGTGTCCTGTGTTTGAGTGAGTGGTGGGGTTTTTGGTAGCAGGGGAGGGGGCTATAGGGGCGGCTCCCTGCGAGAAGCTTCTCGAAGCTCCCCCAGCTCCAAGTCAGACCCACCTCTGCACCAAAATTGAGCCAATCAGCTGCGCCTCTGCAATAACGTATTTAAGAAGGGACGTGGTGACAAGGAGTCAGACTTGTGAGGAGGAGTTGCAGCAGCTGCATGAACAACAAAGTCAGTGGAGGAATGGAGGAAGAAAGGAGGAGGGAGGTGTGCCAGAGCAGAGACCATTCTGTATCTTGTGGTGAGAAGACAGAGAGGCCCCCCTTGCCACCCATGAAGATCTACGGTGGAGCAGACACTGATTTATGGCCTGTGTTTTTCACCCAGTTGATCAAGGTGCTGTGCCCAAAGAAGGTCAGGATCTTGTTGGAAAAGGTAGACCCTGCTGTCGTAGTTCAGCACTGGGAAGATTGCAGCATGTGGGGGTGTCCCACACCAGAGCAGCTCAGGAAGGGCTGCAGCTCTTGGAGGGAATCCAGTCAGAGAAAGCTGGTGTCCCACAATGGAGCAGTATAAGTCAATGCTGTGGCCCGTGGGAGGGACTCATGTCGGAGAAAGTTTGTGGAGGACTGTCTCCTGTGAGAGGGGGACCATGATGGAGCAGGGGGAACAAGTTCCAGAAGTTCTCCCCCTCCAAAGATGGAAGAAATGACAGCACCAACTGCACCCCCCATTCCCTGCCCCTGGTGCTGCTGGGGGAGGAGGTAGAGATATCGGGAGCAGAGCTGATCCAGGGAAGAAGGGAGGGGTGGGGGGAAGGTGTTCTCAAGATATGGCAATGCTTCTCACTGTCCTACTCTGTTAAGTGTTGTTAGTGTCTGTAATAAATCTGTGTTCTTTTTTTCCTTCTCCTAATAACTCTGCCTTTTTCTCATGACCATAAAGGGTGATTTTCCCCTCCCAGTCCTATCTTGAGACCCAATCCTGGCTCATCTGTCCCTTCTCATTGCCAGAAGAGAAGGGGGAGAGAGTGGCTGCTTGGTGTTTGGCTTCCAACCAGGCGCAAACCACAACACTTTGGTGTGCTGGTTTTGGTTGGGATGGAGTTAATTTTCTTCACAGTAGCTGCTATGGGGCTATGTTTTGGATTTGTGCTGAGAACAGTGTTGATAACGTAGGGATGTTTTAGTTACTGCTGAGTAGAACTTACACAGCACCAAGGCCTTTGTTGCTCCTCACTCCACCAGTGAGTGGGCGGGGGGTGCACAAGGAGCTGGGAGGAGACAGAGCTGGGACATCTGACCCCAACTGATCCAAGGGATACCCCACACCATATGAAGTTATGTTCAGCATATAAAGCTGGGGGAAGAAGAAGGAAGGGGGGGGGATGTTCAGAGTGATGGTGTTTGTCTTCCCAGGTCACTGTACGTGTGACGGAGCCCAGCTCTCCTGGAGATGGCTGAGCACCTGCCTGCCCAAAGAATTAATTCCTTGTTTTGATGTGCTTGTGTGTGCAACTTTTACTTTACCTATTGAATTGTTTTTATCTCAATCCACAAGTTTTCTCACTTTTATTCTTCTGATTCTCTTTCCCATCCCACTGTGGGGTGAGTGAGCAAGCAGCTACATGGGGCTTAGTTGCTGGCTGGGCATGACACTTGGTAAGTTGATATACTCACAGAAAAACACAAGCTGATGGTTAGGTAGTTCCCAGCTCCAGGTGATGCTGTTTTGCTCTAACAGCAGCAATTATTCCCCAAATGGACCAAAATAAACCAGAAGCAGACATGGCAGAAAGAGAAGTGGGGAGACACAGGTCTGCCTGGTAGGTACCCACAAATAAATGAATCTATCCAGTTCTAATACTGGTAAAATTACATTTTCACATTTCTCATAAGCTGTAGGTGATTTTTTCCCTCTGTAAGTTTCCAACTACACTAGTAGAATGATGTAATGTGGAATGAATTTCTCTTAGGGAGAAAAGAAAACTTGTAGGGTTCATCAAGTTAAACAAGTGGTTTGTAACTGAAGACCATAATAATGATTCCATGAGATGTCTAAGTTTCATTATGTAGGAAACTTGAATTTTGTTACCTCTTATTTTTGAGAACCTAAACTTAAACCTTCTTGTTTCACACCCGATCTTATGTGTGTGAGCTGCATGTGGAATTGCAGTGTGGAACTCCTGTACATATATGTTTATTTACGTTACTTTCCTGCTAGCTGGTATACAAGAAAGAGAAGAAACTTGAAGCAGCCTCAAATGAGGATTTGAGTCCCAGAATTACTTAGTAATCATGTTTATTGCCTTTACCACATGGAATCACTATAATAGAACAGATTTGCTTCATATTGAGGTGAAACTGTAAATATGCTGTGTATGATATGCAATAAAATAACATCTGAACTTGTAACCTCTTGAAGTTAGTTTAAGTTAATTGTAATTTAATTCCAAGTTTGTTAATTGGAACTATGCTTTTACTTTCTCTTATTTTTAAGTTGTTTAAGGTAGCCTACACAAATTACTCTGTACAGAATAGCAGGTTTTAGAGACTGCCTGGTGAAGGGCAGAAGAGGGTACCCCTGGGCACTTAGAGTCCCAGGACACTCTGTTAGTTGTTTGGAAGTTAAGAAACTGTGTGTGTCTTTGGGACAAATCTTACTAGGTTTTCTTGCTAAGAGACTCTTTTTCTTAGTAGAGAGACTGTACAATGTCATGACATGCTACTTGATTGCAGCTGAATAGGTGAATCAACCATGGGGCTGTACAGTGAATTGACAAGAAGCAAACGCGGGACTGTGAAAACAGAGAATGACTGTTATATATAAGGATTTAAATTAAATATGTTCTGAGAATTTGTATAGGAAAAGACTTGTTTTGTTTTTGTTACTTCAGAGCAGCTTAAAACTGATTTTCAGATGGAATAGAGATATTCTGACATATAATTTTATCCCTTTCATCTCCTCTGCAGTGTCTGTGTGGGGTATGAATCTTTTATCCTTTCCTGGCTCAAGGAAGAGAACCCCACTCTACCTGTTTTGTTCAATGTCTTTGCTAGAGCATGTAGCAGTATTTGAAACAAATTCCACTAATAACTCACATCTCATTTCTGTGACATTTGTGTTTCATATCATACAATCCTTGGCTTTAATGGTGATTCCAAAACCACATGCTCATCCAGGATGACTGCATTTACTTTTATGATACCAAAATCACATTTGTTTTATTTATTTAACATTTATTTCATTTAACAAATCTACTGTTTAGTAATACCTCATAAATGAATTTTAGTCTATCCACCAGAGGTTCACAATTTAACTAAAGAGAGGTCAGTGGCTTTGTAGACAAGCTCTAGAATGATAGCTGGTATGAAGGGACTGGTACAGAGAAAAACACTGATTCACTTGTAGTAGAAGTAGCTGAAAGCTTCACCAGATCAGGGCTTAGCAGTGGAAAAGCCCAGACAAACACGAGAAAGAGGGGAAACGAAAGAAAGGGGTGGCTATATCAAAAAGGGCTCTTAGCTCCTTCAAGCAAGCACAGCACCACAGAGACTGGATTCAGAATACGTAATCGGAGGATAATTATTCTGTGTGGCAGGGACTGTCTTTATTTACACATATTGTGTGATGCCAAGTACATTTTGAGCCCAAGAAACAATATGAATTATTAGTATTTATTTATGGGACCAGTGGGAATAATAATCTGTTAGAAACTTACACTGCTGGCAAGAGAATTTAACTTTTCTAGACATGCCCCATAATTCTTGTGTTTTAACCCATCAAATTATTTAAAATATTGCAAATGTTTCTCTTCAAGTGGTATCTAATTTGCACATGTATGGAATCCTAGAAGTTAGAAATGGAAAAGGCACATTATTCAGTTCCATTTTCTGCTTACACCATATTTTCTTTAGAAAGAAAATACCATATTGAAACTCAAATATGCCCATTTACAAGGGCAAATGTACAAAATAATCAAGATAGACATCTATTTGCATAAAAGACCACATACATTCAACTGTGAGAAAAATTAAGAGGATGAACTGAGGCAGACTAGAAACTTCATTTTGCATTTGGGATAGGCTGCTTGTAAACCACTGTGAAAATCCTCAGCATGTAGTAAACCTTAATATTAAAATATCTTTGTTTTGTCATTTTTCACACATATTTTCCTAGATAGACCTGTACAGGAACGTTTCAAATTGTCATGAGTTAATTTCTAACCTAGTTGGAGTCACAACCTACTGGACACAATATAAAAGTCTGTTTTCAAGCACAGCTTTGAATATATTCAGGTGTTTTGACAGAGGGAAATTTTGGACTGAATTTTGATATTCTTCTACTGGAAGATAAAGCACAAGTTGTTTTGATTTCATTAATAAAATCCAGAAAAATGATAGTATGAAATCTAAAATCCATTAAATTTTAAGAGCAACTATATGTATTAGGTAATTTGGTTTATGTAAGAAAGAGCAGGAGGAATCAGACCTGATGTCAGGGATTTTCCAAGCTTTGTTACCTTCCTTACAAAGTACCATGCATTCGTCCTGCTGGAAATAACTGATTAGGCAACAATCTCATCCTCAGAGAATTTATTTTCCTTTCTAGAGATTTTGTGGTGGGTGAGGGAGGGTTACCTATATTGATACTTTCAAAAAAACATCCTTTCTCTTACTTTCAGGTTGAGAGAAGATGTAAAAGGGAGCCTGTTTCTGCTCCTCTTAATGTTACCTTGACCATTCTGTAATGTTTCTTGTCTTGACTGATGTCTCATGAGCTTTTCTAGCTTCATTTCAGCTCCCATACCTGCTTGTCAGAGGTCAGTCTTTTTCTACTTGCTGAAGATTTGTACCTCAAGCAACTCATCTCATTAACCATTGTGTTCCACATGTGGGTCCACCAATTTCCAGTGATGAAAAAATAAAGTTTTCAACAGGGGTGAGCTATTCTGCTCTAACTTGCTATTATAAAATGGAGAGAACCCTAAAAAATGTTGAAATATCTCCAGGTTAACAACAACAACAAAAATGTAATTTGCAGCCTCACTCAGAATTAATTATGACTGAGAAAAATTTGGGTCCCAGTCTCCCTCCTCGACCAGTACTCTCCCCTTCCATTCAAAAATTCAGTGAAAAGTCAGGACCCCTTTGACTGTAGTGTGGCACCACAGCTAACCAGAGCTTTATGAGGTTGCTAACTGTTCTTTAGCTTTACAAAGAGCACATCAAAGCAAACAAAAGTGGGTCACTTTTGAAAAGTGAAGCTGTTATTAGAAAATAAATGATATTTTTTGAAAATGTTCTGTATGAGCTAAAATGAGGTCTGTAAAGAACTCCCTGCCTTGCAGAGTCCTCTCAGATGCTCAGTCCAGCAGCTTCCTGGGAGGTGATCCCTTTGGACAAAATTTGATGTGGTTCAGCTCTGTCTTTGCTCCCTGTTCTTGTTTCAGCCTCTCTCCTGGATGAGTCTCGCTCTGTTTTACCCTTCTCCTCACTTATCTGCTTACCAGGAAGCCTGTTCTCTCTCACACGTTGAGCTGCTCTTGAGGTATGAGTAATCTTTCCTGAAAGGGCAAACTTGACCCCATGTGCAGTGGTCAGGACAAAGTCACAGTCAGCAGTGGCCTCAGCTGCCCAGCTCCAGGCTTTTAACATAACTTACTGCAAGGAAGCGATGTGGATATCCCCTTTTTCTCCTCGCCACTTGTCACTCTGTGAATGCTTGCGCACTGATTGCAGCTCACCCCAGTCACAGGGATTTTCATGACCAATAGATGAGGAGATTGCAGTTCAGTTATTCAGATGCTGCTAGTGCTAATGAGAAGACAATGTGGGTAATCAAAGTAAAACATCAATATTTGTTCTCCCTGCTAATACAAGCCTTTTCCTTCCAATGTTCTCTTCCTTCCAATGAAGCAGACTGTTCTATCTGAAATTAAGTGTTTTGCATATTTCAGGGGGACAAAGGGAAGTATTTGTAAGGAATAGACACCTTTTTTTTTTTTTTTTAATTCCATGTAAGTACATATGAAAAATGACAGAGAGAAAAATCAGCCAATTGTTTTGAAAGAATCAATACAAAAGTTCTAACCTCTTTGTTTATTTTTCCCGTGAAACAATATTCACATATTCACTACTCAGTACACCCACATATGAACTGTAGTGATGTCTCTATATGACATTGTTGGTATATTTTTGCAATTAAAACTTGTCTTTTATATTAATCTTGTTGCTGATATTTGCCATGTAGTAAAGCATATCTCTTGTCCTGTCATCCAGTTTAAATTCAATCACGTGCAATATACCCCCTGCTGATACAAAGCTGGAAAAATACTAGTTTCAATTTACCAGACTTTTACATTTGTGAAGCTGCATGGTTAAGACATTTCATTACGCAGTGAACATAGACGCCAACAGTCAAAACATTGATAATGTACCAGAGACCAAATAAAACCGTTTTTTGTGAAGGATATTTGAAAATTCTGCCTTTCTGACTCTGTCATTTCTGAAATTGCATATTATACACAAAATAAAAATGCCAATGTCGTGGTTTGGGCCTGGTCGGCAGCCAACCACCACACAGCAGCTCTCTCTCCCTTCTCCTCCGGCAGTAAGAAGGGACAGAGAGCCAGGCTTGGGGTTCAAGATAGGACTGGGATGGGGAAAAATCCCCCTTTATGATCACGAGCAAAAGGCAGACTTGTTAGGGGAAGAAAAAAAAGAACATATATTTATTACAGACACTAACACATAACAGAGTAGGACAGTGAGAAGCATTGCCACATCTTGAGAACACCTTCCCCCCACCCCTCCCTTCTTCCTGGGCTCAGCTCTGCTCCCGATATCTCTACCTCCTCCCCCAGTGGCGCAGGGGCAGGGAATGGGGGGTGCAGTCAGTGCTGCCACTTCCCTTATTTTTGGTGAGGGGAGCTTCTGGATCTTGTTCCTCCTGCTCCATCGTGGTCCCCCTCTCACAGGAGACAGTCCTCCACAAACTTTCTCTGACATGAATTCTTCCCATGGGCTGCAGCATTCCCCACACTGCTCCGTCATGGGTCACTAACTTCCTCCAACTGGATTCTCTCCCACGGCTGCAGCCCTTCCCGAGCTGCTCCGGTGTGGGACTCCCCCGCATGCTGCAATCCTCCCAGTGCTGACTTACAGCAGCGGGGCTACCTTTTTGCACAAGACCTTGGCCTTCTTTGGGCACAGCACCTTGATCATCCCGGCGGAAAAACACAGGCCATAAATCAGTGTCTGCTCCACTGTAGATCTTCATGGGTGGCAGGGGGGGGCGCCCTGCCGTCTCACCACAGGATACAGGGGGGTCTCTGCTCCAGCACACCTCCCCCCTCCTTTCTTCCTCCGTTCCTCCACTGACCTTGGTGTTCACGCAGCTGCCACAACTCCTCCTCTCAAGTCCCACTGCCCATCACCACGTCCCTTCTTAAATACGTTATCGCAGAGGCACAGCTGATGGGCTCAGTTTTCAAGCAGAGGTGGAGCTGACTTGGAGCTGGGGGAGCTTTGAGAAGCTTCTCACAGGGGGCCGCCCCTATAGCCCCCTCCCCTACTGCCAAAAAACTCCACCACTCACTCAACCCAGGGCAGCCAAAGAGTCCATATATTGTTTCTGCTTCTAAGTTTTATTTCTTTATCGTTTTTCATTCTTTGTACAGAACACCTATTATTCTAATTTTTAGAAGATGGCCAATAGCAATACTCAGAAAACACCTGGAATAAAATGGTAAACTTAAAAATGCAAATTCATAAAAATTCTTCCATCTCTAATAATGGACAAAATTGAGGCTTGTCAAGAAGCACTACAATACAGAGCTGTCTAAATATGGGCGACTTAAATATGAGTGACTTAATTATAGGCAAGAAATCTCACCTGTAAGTCATGTTCCCTTACTAGTGTGAGTGTAGCAAAGAGCCTGTGACTTCTCTTACCAGAATCTAGATGTGACAGAAAATTTCCAGTCTTTCTTCTCTTTGTAATCGAACAAATTGGTCTCTATTTCCTATTCTAGAACCATGGGGCAGAAGGACTTTTGTGGGTGACTGAATCTAATCCTCTGCTTTTGCAGGCATCCTTAACTTTGTTTTTTGTGTTTTCTGAACAGTACCATATATTCGTCAGTAGTAGGTCTCCAGTTACAATTGATTTCTCTGTGCCCATGTTATGTCTGCTTTTGCATACTGCTCTAGAAGTTTGATTTCTTCCCAGTCTGTTTCTGGGATTTCTTGAAAACATATGCACGTGTTTGTGTGAGACACTGAGCCACATAGGCATGAAAATCCAGCACCATTCTAAGTGCCCTGAGACATGGTAATATGGCACTGGACTGGTAGGACTTCATTGTCCTCTGCAGCAGCTGGTGATCGAGACATGCTAAGGCCTCTCAGATGACACTGTATCTCTATGTTTAGGCAAGTGGAGCCCATCCATTTCATTAGATTCTTACCTTGAGATTGAGTTCAAGACTAATGTACCCAAATGTAGATGTCTACATATCAATATCTCCCATTATGGGATGCTTAGGACTCAGTTTAGGTGCATACAATCTGGTATATCATGCTTTGCCCAAGATGTGCCAGAATATCCTGCCCATCCTATAACTGCTACTCCAGAAGAACACAGGTCTTCCGGAGGCCTCGAGTCTCCTAATCCCGCAAATACCCTTATACACCTCAGAGAGAATGAGAATCAGGCAGCCGAGTTGAGCATTTATTCAACACCACCAGAGTACATCTGTCATAAATATAGGCACCTAGTGTCACTTGAAGCCTACCAGGGTTTCAGAGACATCTGCACAGATGACACAGGCGTTCTGGGTAGCCTTTGGAGCACAATCTGGAGGCTGGACCGGATATCCCACAGAAATTAAAGTGAAATAAATGCTTCCCTTTGGTCAGTTACATCTTGTCCTGGGACTCCTCAAAACTATATATCTCCTCTTCAGTGCAGCAAACCAATTCTCACCTCCACTATCTGCTCTGGTCACTGTTCCCTTCACAGTTTCTCTCTGCTCTCTGCATGGTGGGCCTTCCTACCCAACTGTTCATGATGTGGCTGCTGACATGGAACAGGTGTCCCACCAAATCATGGCACCATATATGTACACATCATGGATACCCCTCCACTGAAGAGCCCATGTATGCAGCTCCTTCTCCCCCATCTCCCACCACCAAGCTCCTAGTTTGGCTTATCACAGGACACATCAAAGGCTCTGGGAGTGTGATAAGAGTTGTGGTTCATGCTTTTACCCCCAGCAATG
Source organism: Tyto alba (assembly GCF_018691265.1). NCBI lineage: Eukaryota > Metazoa > Chordata > Aves > Strigiformes > Tytonidae > Tyto > Tyto alba. Next base: position 32,886,093 of record NW_024881316.1, on the reverse strand, counting down.
AATACTCCATTATAAGCCTAACACTTGTCATAGGGCTTGGCTACCTGTAGGTCACTACACAACTTGCTCTCAAATATGCATCCCTCCTCTTCTGCTCAGCTCCCTTACCTTCTGTTTTCATGGCTCTCTTGCTAGGATCTAGCCCTTCCTCCAAACTTTTTCTCATCTCTATCAATAATTCCACTTACATATACATTTTTGTATGTATAATTTCTTATTAATTGTATATTCTTCCTGGAAGAGGCTATTATATGTTCATACCCTAGTCTCTATTTGCCTATAAAATATTAGATAATACATAATGATGAAATATGGAATGCTGTTAATGCTGTAGTGGGGCAGGAAATGAATTAGAATGGGGATCCTGAAGGTTTATTAGTTCTGTGGCCTGTATTTCTCAACACTATGCAAATGCTAAGTGTAATTGCTTTTTACCATTGATTTGCTTGATTTATAGAGTTTAAGGCCTAAAGTTCGACACTATTCATCAAGAATGACCTTTTTCTTTATACGGGCTACCAAATCTAATCCAGTAATTCTTTATGGAGCCCAGTATGTTCTCAGTGAGGTAATTATTATTGAAAAAATCACATGTAATTTGGTGACCACATCTAATTTCTCAAAGCCGTAACAACCCTTATAAGCCTTTGTTTTCCTGAGGATACCCTTCAGCAAGAACTTACTTTTGTGCTTTAGCATTTTAATATCTAATTATAATTTTAATTAAACAATGAAGATACTGCAATAATAGTTTCCTCATTAAAATATGAATCAACAGGAAAATTAATGTATTATGGCAACCTAAAGTGGGCTATTCTGCAACTGGGTCACTTTTTATTTAAGAGTTAAGTCTTAATTATTGCTCTTTGTGTAAAATGTATATTATAAAATACCCAAGGTAGACAAAGGACCATTTCATTTGTCCATTTCTATGGTATCAAAACATTAGGCAAAATTCTGCTGTCAGGTCCCTCTGAGTCTTTTAGTTGTGTTTGAACTTGCTTAAAGATGAGTCAAATGTGGTCTTTTAATTTCTGGTTTGGTTTTGTTTGGGGTTTTTCCTTGTCCTTTTGGGGTTATTTGTATAGCTTTTCTTGCTGAATGCTTTCAGTCACTTGAATTTGTGGCAGCTCCTTCTGTACCACACCTGAAGTGACTCCCTTCCCACAAAAAGCAGTTCCCACAGTCACAGAGATACCCTTGGGGGGGAATGAGGAAAATCTAAGGAGTGAGAAACTGTGCTGGAAATACATACCTTGTACCCCAATAACCTGGAAAAACCCAGAAGTGTTAGTGACATTTGATCTGAATCAACTTTTCCAAAGGAACTCAAAGCATTGATGTAGAACCAGTAGAGACTAATAAAAACTGTGTCAAGTAACTTCAGAAATGGTATATATGGAATAATTGATGATGCACAGCAGCCACAGCAAGTAAGCAGGGAACTCGGGCTGAGTGGCTCCACATTATAAATGTGACAGGAGGCTTTGAGATGGGCAGGATGTTAGGCACCATTTTCATAGTTTTTGTCCTCTCATCTAGGCAATGTTTAGCTTTTGCAGCATCAGAAAGCACTGCTGAATCTCAGTGATTTGTCCCATGTAGCTCGTGAAAAAAAAATCATGGGGAAGGAAAGTGCCCTTAATTTATTTGTGTGGACTAGTTCTAACTTTTCTATCAAGAGTAGCTGTCGTTGAGTGAACGTGTGCTGCCACCCATAGGCAGCTCCAAAAATATGTCTGCTTTTCTGGTTTATAATGAACACCGTTTCTTGCATGAAAGTCTGTTCCCCATTCTCTCACGTCTCCCATCTATCCTGGGAACTAACACAAGAATATGGCATTAAATTAAGTGTAAACAAGGTGAAAATGAGCTAATTTCACTATTTTAGTTAAAGGTAGTTCACAGAAAATATCTCATTACTTGTGAATACCGTATTATTACTGCTTTCCCTTACCCTGTCTATAAAAGGAAATGAGCACAGAGTGATTTTTTCTCCCCTGTTCTCTGATGTGTTGCTGGAAATCACTATCAGTTAAATATAATTTTAAAAATTTTTAATATTTAAACTCAAGTATGCTTCCTTAGCTAGAAGAAGAGAAGGCTCCAGGGAGACCTTACTGCAGTTTTTCAATACTTAAAGGGGGCTTATAAGGCCTGTAATGACAGAACAAGGGGCAATAGTTTTAAAATAGAAGAGGGTAGATTTAGATTGGATATAAAGAAGAAATTATTTATTATGAGGGTGTTGAGACAATAGAACATGTTGCCTAAAGAAGATGTGAATACCTCATCATTAGAAGGTCAGGTTGGACGAGGCTTTGAGCAACCTGATCTAGTGAATGATGTCCCTGCCCATGGCAGAGGAGATGGACTAGATGATTTTTGAGGGTTCCTTCCAGCCCAAACCACTCTATGATTCTATCTGTGAAATAGAGATTAATTAGTGGGTTTTGATAACTTATAATTTTTGCACTCGATACACCTATGTAATATAATTAAAAACACTTTGGCAATAATGAAGTTAGCTATAGTAGAATACCAGCTGATAAGTTGGTCTAAAGGAGGGAGAACATTTTCATAATACTGAGCATTCTGACTCACTGACTTATTGCAGCCTTACTGGCTGCACACTGGAAGATGTAAAAAGTAACAGGTTTTGTTTTTTGGGGGAAAAAATCAAATTAAGATCAGCAAAATAATTTCCAAGCAAGATGTGAATTCAATAGCATAAATACTGAAAACTTTGCATGATCATCCAGGAAAAGAGACAGCTACTAGCACTGGTGCATTGCTACATTTCAACATATGGCTCCTGCAAAACAGAAAAAACTATTGATAACTTGACAAAAGTGTTGTGTCTCGGCCTCTTCACAGCAGGGGAATGAAAAAATCAAGACTGTTATAATTAGTATGAAGTGTTCCTACTGTAGTTTCCCTTTTGCCCCATTTTTTTAAAAAGGTGAAGAGGGAAATCACATTTAATATTTCTTTTAATTCATACACACAAATGGTGGCCAGTTTTCAGTTTTTAATCTTCACTTTAACAAAGAGCAGTTGGGCAGCTATTGACGGTGAAACACAGCAGTCGACTACCTTGTAAATTAGAAGCTGCGGTAGTAAAAATGGATTTGTATATCACCGGGAGTAGAGAGAGTGTCTGCCTTGTAAATTTAATTAAACAGCAGGTGCAAAATCAGGTCATATGGCTTTGATGTGCCCCATGTGAGGATGACAACTAGACAATGATTCTAATATGAAGAAATTTGCATACATTTGCATTGGATTGCATAGAACATTGTAGCTCACACCTACTTTCTGTGTTTCATTTTGGGGAAGTTGAAGATTTGAATGAACGGTTCCTATTTAGTTTCTACAGCTAAACGTAAGAAATGCTTTTCTTCTGTCATGGTAGGGAACATATGGGTTATGATGCTGTTATGTACCATTTTATAGAGTATGCTTACATGATAATCAAACATTTGAAAATGCAGCTGAGATACTTGTAATGACAGGAGAAGCAAAACTGGAAGCTGGGGGAAATACAGAGGAAGAATGGAAACTACCTCTGTGTTTTAATCTTTCCTTGATGATCATTTGTTTACTGAAGCATTAATGCAAATCTACATTCTGGTCTTTGTCCAGGGGGTGTCACAGACAATTCTCTTTGCTTTTGTAGTTAATATTGTAAACAATGAAATTATGTAGGATGGAAGTGTTTTCAAATCTGGCAATTATCACCTCATAATTATTATGTTACAAAAAAATATATTTTTGTACCTTACTGGCCAAAGTTAAGAGTAGAAATGCATAGATGATAGTTATTCTTCTTATGCTAACATTTTAATAGAAAAACCAACTGTATAGATCCCCAGATCTATTTTTTTGGTGTTAAAAAATGTTAATGAACAGTTGGTTTAATTTTTGACAGTTTGTCTGTGAGATTCTGAATCCCAATGCTGTTTTTGCTGACTGTGCTAGATGTATAAGTTTTAGAGGCTGTTAAAACACAACTGGGAGGGCAAAATGAATCACTAGGAGAAAAGAAGATGTGGCTGAAAAAGGGATGAAACTTGCTCATTAGGTATTACCTAAACCTGGATCAGCAAAGACCAAAACCTGCCAAGAACAGGCTGCTTGGGAAAGCTATGAGCATGGGCCTGTCTGCAATTCTGCAGGCTGATCTGCAAGGTAACATAAAACAAATTTAGAAGTTTGCAGTGCCTCTTACCTTGGGTGGTGTTGTCCCTGTAAACTGTCATATCTAGCAGCTATTAAGTTATGGTAGTAATGTCCCAGCTATTGAGACTGAACTAATTGCAGGAATCACTCCAGATAGTTCAGCTCACTTAAACTAGACACAGAGATCAGACCTAACTAGACAACAGAGAGTCCCTATGGCAAAGCTCTATATACCACATCTGTAGGAAAGCTCCCCTGGAAGGCAGTGCCAAGTGACAGCAGTTTGGTGCATGTGACCTCTATTCAAGGTGGCTGTATTGCCCCTTAGTTTATGAGACAGTCTTTAAAGAAGCATCAGGCTGTATTAGGAGGTACCACCTTTAAATGCTTGTGATGTTGGCTTTCATATACATCTCCTGGGGTGGACTCAAGGTCCTAGGGACATAAATGTATTTTGCACTAGGGTTACACAGTTGTTGGGCAAAGAACAAATATAGCATGACAAAACTCCTGGTTACAGGGCTACATGGACATTTGCCCTCTGTGTTTTTGTCTTTTCAGGAATCTCACACTGCAGAACTGCTTCAGGGGGACGCATGAGGGTATTTCTCACTTCAGACCTTTGATTATGTCTCTGCTGGCATTTTTTACTACTTCTGTTAAAACACAGATCTCCATGTAATTCAGCACAGCTGGGAGTTGGTGAGGAAGAGCTGGAAAAGGAAAAAGGAAGAGAAGGAAGGGAGATGAGAATTCAGGGAAAAGATAGGAGCAAGTTGAACAGGACATTCTCAGACAGATCTTCTGCCAACATAAAATACTTCTATTATATGAACAGCTGATGTCCTTCAGGAGGTTTCTTTCTTTGACACCTACAGCCTCCTCACTAGACGTTTTCTATTCCTTCAGTTGTGATGAATGCAAAATCAACTGTTTGTGTTTACCCTTTTTAGGGACAGAAACCTTCAAAAGTTACTGGCAGAAATGCTATAATTATTGTAACCTTTCTCCCCAAATCATTCATCACTGGTACTTGCTCTGTCTGCAAGACACTGTATGTGCTTTCTCAGCTAAGTGTTCTGAGTCACCTGAGCATGGGCACTGAAGACTGTAGGGCCTCCAGCACCCATGCAATGTAAATACAATAGGTTTACTGAATTTGGCCCTTAGTATTTTGTTTTAAAAACTCATATCCTTTGTCTTGGAGATCCCAGGTGAAGCTTATAGAAGCTGTCGATATACCAGTTGCAAACACATAATCTCCAGATCTAGATAAACACCAAACAAAATAATCTAAAAATTCCTTTTAAGAGAAAAATATATCAGTTACTTCTTTTATTCAATTTCTTTCCTATTCTTTTGGAATCAACTGGGGGAAAAAAAAAAAAAAAAGAAAAGCTAATGAAACAAAAAACAAGCATGAAACAAATAATTTCATTTGTTGTATCATATTTTAATTTGGTGGTTTTGTTGTTTGCTGTTGTGTTGTTTGGTTTTGTTTTGTTTTGTTTTGTTTTGTTTTTTAAACAACATGAAACTGTGCCCAGGAAAGCAAACATCAGAAGTAACAAAATTATGACATCAATAAACAATTCAGCGGTTCTGAGAAAATATTCAAATAACCTTCCAAATAAAATGCCAACAATGTATATTAAGCACCTGTAAGAACCTCTAACATGCCAAATTCATTCAAACAGATTGGGTACCCATGTTAATTGCACAGGCAAGCTATTCCCACAGATTAGGGAGCAAAAGATAAATTAAGAGAAAAAAAGCAAAAGCATCTAGCAAAAGCAGCCAACCACAGTAAGGAAGTCACTTGTAAAATGAAAAGAAGACTGAGTGGAGTCAAGCTGTTTCATTTTACTAGACCTTCCTGTGATGTGATACCAAGGAGCCGGTGCATGTGAAGTGTAGGAGGCAAGAAGCTCTCGTCAAGTCCTGCAGGTGGTGGTCCCACGTGGCAGTGTCCTGAGATGGTGAGGAGAGATGAGAGGTGGATGCTACAGCTCTGCCCCACAGAACAGTGACATTTCCCCCACCAGTGGGTGCAGCCTGCATGGTCACTTGCTCCTGATGGCCCCAGAACACAATTCCTGGCAGTTTCTCTAGGACAGTGTGACTTCAGACCATTCATGCATAGACTGTTTGGTGTCAAGCAGGTCTTGAATTTCAGGAAAGAATCTTTGTTGATCCCATACGATGTTTTTCGCCAGAGTACTAGAAGTGGTTTCAAAGACTGGGCTAGAGCACTTCTGCACCAGTTACGCTGCTAGGAAGCAGAACCCTACCACTTACTTGCAACTGCAACTTTCCCACTTTCTCTTGAGTGAAGGGAGCTAAGAATACCCAACAGAATGATTAACATTCTGGTTTATTTATTTCACATGTGTAAGTATTTCTACAAGGTTTCTCTACAAAGTATGAAGGGGGATATAAATTTCCAACTGAATTCTCTTAACTTGACATCAGAAGTAACATTCACAACAAGATGAAACATTTAACCTGCCCTTTATTAAGCTTAAAAATGTAAACCTAAGTATTTTCTATGCAAATTTTCTCAATTCATAGACCAGTTACATCAAACGACTCACGTTCACATTTTCAAGGAAGATGTATATGAATAGTAAAAATGCAAGAATTTGTCAGTTGTTTTATACTAAGAACCTGGCTCTCAACACCTTCAACCTTATGACAGTCCTCATTATTGGATTCACCAGTTGAGCAATAACTGATATCAGGAAGTATCTTGTCCATTGAGATAAGTACCTGAGGTGACTATAATTAACTTTGCTAAATCTGGTAAATTTTTTTAAATTACCACTCCAGGGCTTTCCTTCAGTTTTTCACAGTTTGCTCCGGTTCTTCATAATTGATATGCTTTTTTTGTAAGGTTATTCAGACTGAAATATGTCCCTGTTCAGTCTCATGTTAACCAGAGGAAACACCAGATGGGTTCAACTTACTGTTATTAATTTGTACTGCATCGTAACAAAATATAGCAAACCAGCCCAAACTATTTCCAGCTCAGTTAGAGAAAATAAGATGTAGAATGAAGGAAATTATCTCTATTTTACAGAATGACACACTGAAATCAACTTGGCTTGGGAATCATCAAACTAGAAGTTAGAACTAAGTCTCTTGATTCCATGGATTACTGAGTAAGAAAAAGTATTTTCCCATATCAAAAGAGTTTCCAAAATCTAGATAATTTTCCCATTCTATACTCTAATGAAACTGAGCCCTTTCAAAGTGAAAAAGCCCCCATTTCACCTGGGAATATTCCAGCATTTTAGTTGGTATCTAGGAAGTGAGAGATGGGGTCAGGTCCTTAGGTTGAATTAAATTTTTTTTTTTTTTTTTTTTTTTTTTAAGAATCCAAGTTGAATAATCTAATCTTTGGGTTAAACTGAGGTAGGATTCTTTCTCATTTTAAACACCAAATTCATTCTTGTCAAAACTAGCTCTCACATCCTATGGAAAAGTTTGAACTTTATGAATTAACATTTTTCAAATGAAAAAATAGATAAAAATCTATCATCAAATACTTTATGCTATTTAAAAACCTTTTCCTTTCTTTCTTTCTAGTTTTCTAATCAACAAAAGGTAGTAGAAGAAAGGCAACTGAAATACTGTGGCCCTGCTACACACCTTAGAAATTACATTATGATCTGTTATTAGGCTGAGTTGCTATAATACCTCTGATTGAGTTGCTCGTAGCTAGGACACAAATTATCAGTAGTTTGTCATTCTAATGCCATTGTCATATCTCTCCTTTTTAAATAACAAAAATGTATATATGTGAGATATGCTTCACTGCAACATTCAAATATAACAACCAAGCTTAGTGCTTTTCCTATTTCATGTGGAGCAAACATGTGTAAATACTTTATTAAAATTAAAAAAAAAAAAAAGTGAAAGCTGTTCCCTACTGATTGATTTTTCAAAAGCTCCCTAGACTGATTCGGCTACAGATGTTTGCAAAATGATTGGATGTAAAGTGGGCTTAATTCATAAAAGCAATAAAATGTTGCTTATTGACTGAACAGACGAACTAGCTGAGGGGACATAATTTGGAGTGTTCTTATTGGAAATGCTTTGAAGAAATGTAATGATAGTGCAGAAAAAAAAGCCTTATTAGATGTGGTAGAATAAATTTACTGCAAAACGTTTCAGGAGATTTAAAACACTGAGAAAATTAATTCCTGAATTTTGGATTGTACAGTTATGCATCCAAGTAAACTTCTTGTGGCTTCTCAGACTAACCATATTATTCACAGTTAACAATAAAATGATTTAAACATACATTCAAGACAATGTTAAGATAAAAAAAAGAAAGAAATGCTGGCAACTAGAAATCTTTCCTGTCCTGTCAAAGGACTGTTCTTTCAAGTACTGGGTGTCTACTATGCATTTTCAAGGCTGTAAAACCTCAAGCATATTAAGAAATAGTTCCTGGTGATTCAGGTCATCACTCCCGAAGAAAGAGTGAAGAAATCATTGCAAGATCTATACCAGATTTCCTTTCTTGAGAATCCAGACATTTAACTCCATGCCCAGCAAGGACATGAGAAGACAGAATTAAAGTCATGTTGCTCTAGGACCTCAATGTGTTCTGATGTCATGATTCTCATTGGCTGCGTCAGATGTCTGAGGCCACACTTCTCTACAGCTTATGGATGATTTTTAATATTATTTTATGTAGTTCTAGTAGTCACCTGGAAATTTTGATATTCTTAGCTCTCTACCTTACTTACAGTCCATTTTTGATTTCTTAAACATTTGCTACAGGAATTCTGGCCACTAGTCTTAATCCAAATTTTGAAGGAATATTTAGAGTGAGGTCTCACCTAAAACTTATGCTGGTAAGATTTCTTTCTGGAAACCTTGAAAAGCCCTTATCTCTTTCTATAGGGAACTCAAGATTCTCTTTTAGAGCTATTTCAGCAAGTGCCTGGAATTTAAACTTAGATTAGGTACCTAAATGAGCAGATTGCATCCATACTCCCCAGGCCTTTCTCCAAACATGTGTTTGCAGATGTGTTAACTGCAATGGATATGACTTTCTTCTTCTGCTGGGCTAAAGTTTTCCCTTGGGCTGGCTCATGAGCATTATTCCTGATGGCAGCAGGGTGCTGTGAAGAACATTGCTGGGCAGGTTGGAAGAGAAATGATCATCAGTATGAGCATTTACTTTTCTCCTGGCATGACTTACAGTAAAAAGCACAGGGCTGTGAAAAGAACACCCAATCATGCTTTCGGCAGTTGCAGAATGGTGGAGTGCTTATTTGGAAAGCTGAAGGCCAAATGACACAGCTTCGAGCATCATTTGGGTGCCAATACTTCAAATGCCATGTGTATGACTATGATCTGCAATTCCCTGTATTATATACTCAGTCATGGACAAAAATTTCTACCAGGGTTGGATTCTGGAAAATGATGGATTCTAGACAGTTCACCCAACCTGAAAGGGGCTGCAAAAGTAAATTCAACATAGGTAATGGTTTATATTTTAATGAGTAATTGCCAAATAATGTGTTTTTTATTATTAAGATGTTTATTTTTCCAGTCTGCCACTGTACTGGGTTTGTGTGGCAAGGTTTTGGTAGCAGAGGGGCTACAGGGGCAACAGGGGTCTTCTATGAGAAGCTGCTAGAAGGTTCCCCCATGTCTGACAGAGCCAATGCCAGACAACTCCAAGACAGACCTACCACTAACCAAGGTCAAGCCCATCAGCAACAGTGGTGGCACCTCTGGGATAACATAATTAAGAAGGGAAAAAAACTGCTGCAGAAACAGAAGAGAAGAGAGGCGTGAGATGTGAGGGAAACAACTCTGCAGACATCAAAGTCAGGGAAGAAGGAGGGGGAGGAGGTGCTTCAAGCACCAGAGCAGAGATTCCCCTGCAGCCCTTGGTGAAGACCATGGTGAGGCAGGCTGTGCCCCTGCAGGTCATGAATGCCCACGGTGGAGCAGATCTCTACCTGCAGCCTGTGAAGGACTCTATGCCAGAGCAGGTGGATGCCCAGACGAGAATATGACCCCATGGGAGGCTTGCACTGGAGCAGGATCCTGCCAGGACCTGTGGTCCCATGGACAGAGGAGCCCATATTGGAGGTTTTCTGACAGGACTTGTGGCCCTATGGGGGACCCATGCTGGAGCAGATCATGAAGAGATGCAGCCCGTGGCAAGATCTCACACTGGAGAAGTTCATGGACAACTGTCTCCCATGGGAGAGACCCCATGCTGGATCAGGTGATGAGTTGAGGAGTCTTACTCCTGAAGAGGAAGGAGAGGCAGAGACAATGTGTGATGAACTGACTACAACCCTCACTCCCTTTCCCTCTGAGCTGCTCACTGAGAGGGATGTAGAGAAAATCAGAAGTAAAGTTAAGCCCAGGAAGAAGGGATGGGTGGAGGGGAATGTGTTTTAAGACTTTGCTTTTACTTTTTCATTAACTTACTCTGATCTGATCGACAATAAATTAAATTGATTTTCCCCAAGTCAAGTCTATTTTGCCTGTGACGGTAATTGGTGAGTGATCTCCCTGTCCTTATCTCGATCCATAAGCTTTTCATTATATTTTCCCATAAGCTTTTCATTATATTTTCTCTCCCTTGTCCAGCTGAGTAGGGGGAGTTATAGAACAGCTTTGGTGGGCACCAGGAGTCCAGCCAGGATCAACCCACCACAAACACAGATTTTAGTATTGCTTGCTATATTTTTTAGCTTAGCTTGTGGATTGAGGGGGACAATAATCTTAATGGGGCATGATATTCTTTATGAATTTTACTGTTTGTATGGGTAAGAGATTGATACTTTTCTGTTTTAATTATTATATTTTAATAAACGTGTGTAAAAAATTGGAGTAATGGACTGCCATTTTAGTTCTTGGCATGCAACACTTGTCTGAGGGTGCTCTGCCTTAAAAAGGGAAGCAAAGCTATGTATTTCCCTTGTTTTGGAACAATTCTGTTCCTAAACATAAGTATGCAGTCCCATTTCATATGCCCAGGATGCTTGAGACATCCACATGAGACTAGCAGATATCACACAAGATGTATAGAAGACTTCTGGACAGGCAGCTGAAAACCAGGTGGGTTTGTGTGATGTACTACAGGAATTTGAATTGTGCTGCTCATTTTGGTCTGTTGAAAGAAAATCTTAAGAGCAGCACAAAAACTGCACTGCAAAAATGCATGAAAAGTAGTTACAAAAAGTTATATTTTCTGTCTTTAATTTATGAAAAGAAAAAATTCACCCATCATCCTTGAAAAATCCTGCAATGCAAAAATTATCCAGACACTAGGTTTTATTCATAGAGGCACTCTTATGCTTAAAATTTAAGCCCACTTGGAGTCATATTCTCATCAAGTTAAGTCCATGACAGGGATTGCCAAAATCACTGTTGTTATATGCTGTAACTGGTGACAGCAGGATGTCACCTGCTTGTACTAGCCCACTATTGACCACCTAAATGTGTGTAATTGCCAAATATCTGTTCACAGTGTTTTTAAAGCAATAGTGAATGTTTAGGCAAATCTGGTAGGCACATGTGCATTTGTGTGCTTACCTGTGTGGTCAAACTCTTCATAATGTGGTCCTAAAGCTGAGAAGAGAGGGGGAGAAAAAAAAGATAGTTATAAACAGGAAAGCCTGGAGGTAGCAATTTAAAAGGATGGCTGAGTCTTGATTTCTACAGCCTTTCTCTCAGCACCTATATATACCTTCTACCGACTGGAAAAAAGCCCTTATCTGGTTTTGGAATTCACTGCAGCCTGTGGGATAATAACCCATGATACGAACCCGGGAGTACAAATAGATCAAGAGATGGTACCTTAAATTTGAGAGTTTTTGTGGTTGAACTGTATTTTGCCTCACCTCCGTGATGCGGTGCTGAAGAGGTTAAACAAAAGTTGCCCCTCTTTCAAAACTGTGTTAATTAAAAATGCAAAACCCAAAGAAATCACAGCTGGATAAATAAAAACAGCCCAGATGGTATAGCAACAAACTTCTGGCAGGTCTTGAAGCAGACAGTATTCCTGCATATTTTATTTCCTAGCACAGGCTATCACCACACCACACCGGTGATGGCTTGGGAAGCTTAGCAGTGTGCAGGGCACTCAAGCTGTCCTGGTGCTAAAACATCTTTAAAATGCAGCTCAGTTCTCAGAAACATCTGACTAAATACCTGGTGGTTGTGCATCACACAGAGCAAGTACCCAGATTCCTATTTGTGAGTCAACTGGATGTCTCTTCACTGAGAACAAAATCTTTTTGGTGATGCTCTTTCAAGTGTGCATGTAAACGAAGTTCAACCTTTCAATTTGTGCATGTGTTATCAAATCCAGTGATATCCTGCGCTGTATTTGTCAGCTTGATGTGAAATGCATTCAACCAGGGAATTCAGACCTAGTTTGATGAGCTTTAGATCATGTTCACTAGTGCAGAACTCCAGAAAGTTCCAAACCAGGTTGCTTTAACTTTTGAAAAGGAAATGGGTGGCACCAGTTCTTCCCAGATGTGTCTGGATAAATCTTTGCATCCTATAGAGTGGCTCTGCCTACATACAGGAGGATGCATTGTTACAGCTGTTGTTTCCCTTGGGCTGCCAGGTTCATAAAACTCTAAACATCCAAAATCTAAGAATGTCTACACAAAACTTTTGGAAGAAAAAGAAGTCCTATCTGGGGAAACATGGACATATGGTGACCAAGCCCAGGCTCCGGGCAGCACAAATAATGCTTACAGTTACATTACACACTGTGTCTTTATAACAGACTTTCTTATTAATTTGTTAGCCCTAAGAATTCATTCAACTTCATCTCAAAAGGTTTTCCTGCTCACTGGTAAAACAACAAGTATCAAAGGAAGAGTGGAGTAGATGCTGTGTGGATTAACATCTAAGAGTGATATGATTGGGACAGACAAAAAGTACAGCAAAGGCACGAGAGAGAAAGAGTTGACTGACAAGGTTAAAATAGCAGAAAATATACAGGGATGTCAATTAAAAATAAGCACATCTTTAGAGTGATCATCACTTATCTTCTGAGTGCTCCACAGTAGGGCCTTGCATTTGTCTTTTCAAATGCAGTCTCCTCTTAGTAGATGTGGTAAAACGAACCTTAGCACTACACCATGACATTGTGCTCGTTACACACTGCATAAACTATGCAAATAACAGTGTGAGAAATGTATGGCATTAGAGTTAGTTTGCTGTTCTTTTGTTCAAGCTGTGGGCTGGGCTGTGCTCTCAAACCAGCCCTCTTTCAGTGCATGGCTCTGGCTTGGAGTCCCCTGCAAGCACTCCCCACAGCTGGCAGGGGTTTCTGTGCAGGAGGCTTACCCTCCTGTAATGGAGAACAGAGTGACCTGGACTCGAGGCTATTTCTCTAGCCTTTGTGCGGCCCTCCACAGCCTTCATTTACATTTGGCATTATGATGGAAATCAGATTCTTTTACTGCCATATAAACTCTAAACATATGGCTATATCCACCCCAAAAACTCTCATTAAGCTGTATAAGAAGCAGAAAACAATAGATGGCTTTTGGTCACTGGGCACAATGGATATTTAGGCTTTATAATTAAAGAAAGGCTTTGGTGAAGGAAAAAAATCCTGAAAGGCAACATGGCTGTTGCAGCCACAAACCTTATTATTGCTACAACAGAAACTGATGGCATCCATTTTGTCGGGTAACTCTGAGATGGCCTTATTCCAAAGATGGTCTCCTGAGTGATTTGGATTGAACTTTGACTTCATGACCAGATTTTCATGCAATGCAAGTTGTTGGGTTTTTCTTTCTTTTTGAAATAATATATGTGCTGCTCTGGCAGATGTTTTATTTTCACAATTTTTTTCAAAATCAACACTACTGAGTGATACTGAGATGCTTTGATGGTGTAATCCTGACTGAAAAAAGCCTTCTGGCACATTGGATAAAGACTCGTGATATGCGTGCTGCTGTGTTACAATAGATATACCACTGCTCAACCTCCTGTTCAGGTTGAGCCCCCACATACTTTTCTCACGTCCTCTCCCGAGCCTCCCATATGGTTTTGGGAGCTGCTGAGCTTCATAGGCTGACTCCTACCTTCTGTGGGGCAAACGCAGCAGATTGAAGATCCTACACGCACACATACCCACCCCCCCAAGCAAGAGCAGGAACAGAGACAAACCTGCATTTCAATAGAAAGAAAAAGCAGCTGGCAGGAACATGACAGACATTTCTTCCTTCAATAGATCTCCTCCCGCTTCCTTTCCACCCACCCTTTTCTCTTTGGTTGCTTGTCCCTGGATCATTTCCTGCTCCAGGTGGTGTTTCCTTCTATGTGGAGAATTTAAAGACTGGAGTGCCAGCACCCTCACTCCCTCAAGTAATAGCCTGTTCAATGTGCAAACATCTGTGTTACTGCCTGTATAGTTAATAGGCTTGAGTGAAATTTCCATTCTCTGGCAGATAGCTTGGGTGGGACTGAATACTCACCCCAGAAAGGGAATATTTGCTCTACCTTGATCCAGAGGGGACAGTAGCCTTGGTGCGAAGCAGATGACATATGCTGTATTATGCTTTTTAACTACATGTGTCATAACGTTGATTCCCATGGCAGTGATGACAAAGATTTCTCACTGGACTGGAAAACAACGGAAACCAAACTCAGCATTAAGTTTAATCTTGGCCTGAGTTAGTGTTCAATGGATTATTACTCATTTCAGATTGAACATGGATTTCTAATTAACAAGTTGTTCATGACTGCATTCTCATTTCAGTATATATGTTTTAATCACACATAGATTATATATAAATGCATATATGTATATACAAACATATTATTCTGAGGTATTTGATTATTTCTTTTTTCTGTTACCAGCCTTAATTTTCCCTTTTGCCCCAACTCTGTTTACTGATATTTGGTTTTGCTTACTGGAATCATATTGTCTTTGTTCCTTGATTAGTTAATTCAAACTCACTGATTAATAAAGCAGTAAGTAATGAGAAATTGATAACAGCTTGCATATAGTGCACTTCTGGAGTCATTTATGAATGGATATAAAAAAAAGTAAAAAAGGTTTTGGAGCTTTTTCCAAATGTGAATAAAGATCACCTGAATGACAGTGTGAAGAAAGAGTGGCAGGGGCCGTGATGGATGAAAGCTGTTCTTGAGCTCCTGAGCCAGGAGGCAAGGGAGAAGGGCTGTGGTTACCTGGACAAAAAGCTAATCAGTTTGCCACTGATCTTACTTCCTTCTAGCACTGGCTCAATTTGTGTCGTGAAAATTTTAACTGCATTAGGAGTTAATGTGATGGTTAACGTGGCATTTCAGGAGAGATCTGAGGTGGTTACTTGTAGTGGTTTGAGATGATCATTTCCTGAGTACAATGACATTTTTGTCTAGACTGATACATCTACCAGAGTTCAGTGGTCACGTTACAAAGTCTGGATGCTCCTTGGAGTGTTCTGGAGTCCTAATTGTTTGTATAAT
This sequence comes from Tyto alba, assembly GCF_018691265.1. Classification (NCBI taxonomy): domain Eukaryota; kingdom Metazoa; phylum Chordata; class Aves; order Strigiformes; family Tytonidae; genus Tyto; species Tyto alba. The sequence continues at coordinate 32,870,427 of NW_024881316.1, read as the reverse complement.
TGTTTCCTACTGATAGAATTCCTCCTGGGCACAATGCTTCTTACGTATGAAAGAATTAGAAAAGGGAAAGGATTTTTCTACCTCCTAAGATGAAAACACAAAAAAATTAAAAAACAAAGAGCTTTAAACATATATACATTTACATATTTTGTTCCACACTTTTAATAATAATAAAGATTTTTATAAAACACTACTTTGAAAAAAAATAAAAACACCACCACAGCCTAAACTCTGGAGTACTTTACATTATGTCTGGGATTGGGACTGTAGTGTCAGAAAGTGACCTTCTTTGATTTTGTTCTTATGTACAGACTCCCCAAAAGCAGAGTGTATTTTAAATAATAGATATTTAGATGGTTTGTTTGAGGCTCTTTCCTTGGCAAAGGACAGGAACAAATTGTTGATGCTCATTTTGTTAACCACTTTTTGTTCTGCCAAGATCAGATGTTCTTAAGATTCTTTTGCTGTAACCTTGAAGAAGCTCCACTTGAAATCAATGGATTGAAAAATGCACCTGCAAGCGTAAGGGATGAATTAGGTATCCCAGCTCAGTGCAGAGACTTAAGTTTTCTCTCTGAGACATAATTCTTTACTACAGCGGCTACTGAATTATTGTGATACAAGAGCTCTTGATGTGTTTTCATGTGAAAATAGCTATTTTTCAAAGTCTTTATTTTCTGAACCTATGTCTCAATTCAAAATTGGAATTTAAAGTTGTGCAGAGCAGTATAGATTCTTTAAAAGTATCTTAAAATCTGTACGTTTAGTACATTTTCGCAAGCAGATTAATCTAATTTATGCAGGAAAATGCTTTATGTATAAGTACTTAAAATTGCTCTACAAAATGCACAAACAGCATGAAAACAGTGCAATAATGTATGTTCAGATGTAATGCAAACAGTTCATTTGTACAACTATCTCTTTAGCCCAAGAAATTAAGTGTAAAATTAAATTGTTCAAGTTCAGAAGCTTTGCTCATCAAATGCAGCATGAACACCAGTGACAACTGTTAATTGTACGTTATATTTCACAAGCATCAGACAATTTAGTATTGGATTCTTTCTCACAATTCTATGCACTGTTTTCTTCTGGAACTTCCATAAGTTAGTGTGTTTTCCCACTTAAGGAGATCTATAGTTGTTGCAAAATTGTTACTGCTTCTATCAAAACATGAGTGATGGTTACTGCTGCCTGTATTTGCTACCTGGCAAATCTGAGCAGAGAGTTGAGTTCACACAGGAGGGAGCAGACTGGTGCTCAACAGTCACAGTTTCCTTTGAAACAAAGAGCTGAAGGAAGCAAAGACTTCTCAGGATGTTTTCCGCACCTTGTAACATAGAGCCTTTAATTAATTTACAGCCTGAAGAGGTACAGCTAAAAAGAAAGGGTAGTGCTGCAGTGCTGCTTTAGTAAGGGTAGTGTGATAAAAATTTTAAAACAAACTATATTTGTTACATTGCTTTTTGTGGATTCTTCTCAAGACACACAAAACCAATTTCACAGTAACTAGAAATTGGTCTGCATAGTTTAAATGTATTCAAAGCCACATTTCACTCATCATTGTTTGTAAGAATTTGGAACAGATTTTGTTTGTTCCTGTTAGTTGCCTTTAGTTTATCCAGATGTACTCCACAGGTAAATCTTATTCATTGTCAAAGATCTACAAGTCACTGGACATCATAGCCTGATTCTCACCCTGACTTACACATCATGAAAACTCTAATTTACTGAAATTGTAGTAGAGTATACCTTATGGACTTTTTGTGAGCCCTCTGACAGCTCAATTTTAACCTTGTAATGGATATCTAATACCTACTTGTCATGGTATAGAGTCATATCATAGCAAAATTTGGCCTGTGAACACCTGAAGCTGCTACTTTTTCTCTTTTTCACTAGAATTTGTCTTTTCATTTATGTCAACAAAAATAGGCTTTAATAAACTTTATGACTGATTGAATCCAAACTAAAGCAGAAGCTGGTTACACCTTAAAGTCTGCATAACAATGTCAGTGCAGTTGCTTCTGTTAAGAGAAGCTATTGACATCAGTAGACTATTGTACAGGCACAAGGAGCCACAGCACAGAGTCCCACAGAGGTCCAGGATTTATCATGAAGTTTCTCAGGCATTCAGGTCCAGGGTCAAATTTCAGTTCTGTTCCTACCAAATTATTAAGCTACAATATTTCATTTACCATAATACAGTCTTTGCCATCACTGTCAAATAGTGCATCCATCTGGATCTTATTAAGAAAAAATATCACATTAATCTGTTACTCTGCCTATATTTGAAATTGCGTATTTATTTTATTTTTTGTGAGTCACCCTCTGTTTAACAAAATGGACAAGGGACAGAAAAGTGGTTTGGTAAGCAGTGTCAGAAACCGTCCTATGGAAAAGCTGTCTATAAGAGGGCTCAGTGCATGTAGAGATAAGCCCTAGAGTCCCACAGTGAGGATTTGTGCTGAGACTGGAGGATGAGGACACAGCTTGTGCAAACACTTCATTACCCATGAATAATGAATGAAGGGACTGGACAAAACTGAGTGCACTGTTTAAAAGAAAAAAAAAAAAAAATGAGCTGAACCGTCAATACCTTGTGGTGTGTGCAAAGAGCAAAACAGTTTGCAGAACTGCTGTAGGTACCTAACAACAGCTATTTCCCCTGTTAACCAGCAAGTCATGCACTGTTCTCCAAACTTACAAGGGACCAAATTTACCCCTCTAAGGATAGATAGGATAGCATGAGCTAGATGATTAACGATTTGGTTTTAGTGCCTTTCCCAGAGGACTTAGTGTATTTAAAATAAACGCAAAACTTGATAAAATCACTGTGATAATTCTACAGTAAAACTCTCAATAACTTTAAAGTTATGGTATAGCTAAATAACTGTGCAGACTTTTTATCACCAGCTACAGTAAGTAATCTTTCCTAGATCCTGCTTGAAAATGTTTGCCATAGACTTTGTCAGAGGCATACTTGAGAGCATGTGAGACTCGTTAGTGTATCCTAGGTATAAAGGAAGCACAGGAATTGTTATAAGGGTGATTAATAGAGAACAAAATAAATAATTTTATTTTCATATTCTTAGTTTGTTTTCTTATCCATAAAATAAATTTTCTCAACTGATGTGAATGAGATTTATTAAAATGTGGGGGTTTTTTAAATTATCATTGGGGTTACATTTTAGAGCTCACGGTTCAATTGTAAAGTAATCACCAGGCTTTGTGAGACTTTAGATGGTGATATTTGTCTCACTGACATTTCTTGTGGGACATAGGACATGGCAGGAACTTACAGTACTTAATAAGAGATGTAATGAAATGAAACTCAGACCACCCTTTAAAATTCTATAGAGCAATATTAATGCTCCACAATTAGCTCTTTATCTTGCTTTGATGCCTCAGCCATTACAGTAATATCTGAGCATCCTATATGCCCTATAAATAAAAGGAAAAATAACTTCATCTACTGGAAAAAAAAAAAAAAAAAAGATCACAGAGGTCAACAATGCTTTGAAAGCACTGATTCTTTAAGTACATTTACTGTGGTATGTACAGTGGAGATGTGAATTATTTATGTGTTGATGGTGCAGGATGGCATGTCATTTCACACACCATCAGGCTCAGAAAAATACCTCTAATTAAAAAAAAAAAAAAAAGCAAATGGAAACAGGCCATTAATACAAACCAAGCAACAATATGAAAGGTCTGTGCTGAAATCTGCAAAGAGCATTCAAATTAAAGACTGGAAACCTGTGTCCTTCTTGTGTCCAGTTAGGGAGTATAAGGTAATATACATGCTGGTGAAGGTTTAGAAATAGCAAACTGATGGCCAAGAATGTGGAACAGGGACCTGGGGACAGCCTATTCATAAAGGCCTGCCTACATCTAATCATGTAATTCCTTATATACTGGAATGGTGTGTTCCTCTTGGGGCAATTCAGAGCATCTAAAGTTAGTTTCCAGCTGGAAACTTGAGATCATCTTCTGAAGGAACAAACTTCTGTTTCTCCCAGAAGTGAGAGGCCTAGCATAACTAGCCTAGACATTACAAATACCTGCAACACAACTTAGTCAAATCTTCAATAACTGTGCCTCACTTTGAAGCCAGTTTTAAATGACCTTAATAAACTAATTCAAATCCAAATACTTTTAAACAAATTCATTACACATCATGCATGTCATATTATAAAGAATGGAGTCACAGAGGACCCATATCCTCTTCTTGTTTAGATTTCCCAATGGACTGTTTTATTACTTGATTGGTTGATAGCACTGACTTTTATCAACTTTTTAAAATGTTTCTCATACCTGTCTAGATTTGAGCCTGGTTGGAAGCCAAATACCATGCAGCCACTCTCTCTCCCTTCTCTTCTGGCAATGATAAGGGACAGATGAGCCAGGATTGGGGCTCGAGATAGGACTGGGATGGGGAAAATCACCCTTTATGGTCACGAGAAAAAGGCAGAGTCATTAGGAGAAGGAAAAAAAGAACATAGACTCATTACAGACACTAACAACACTTAACAGAGTAGGACAGTGAGAAGCATTGCCACATCTTGAGAACACCTTCCCCCCACCCCTCCCTTCTTCCCGGGCTCAGCTCTGCTCCCTATATCTCTACTTCCTCCCCCAGTGGCGCAGGGGCAGGGGATGGGGGGTGCAGTCAGTGCTTCTGGTTCTTCCATCCTTGGTGGGGGGAGCTTCTGGAACTTGTTCTCCCTCCTCCATTGTGGTCCCCCTCTCACAGGAGGCAGTCCTCCACAAACTTTCTCCGAGATGAGGCCCTCCCACAGGCCACAGCATTGCCTTACTCTGCTCCGTCGTGGGACACCAACTTTCTCCGACTGGAGTCCCTCCCACAGCTGCAGCCCTTTCTGAGCTGCTCTGGCATGGGACACTCCCACATGCTGCAATCCTCCCAGTTCTGAACTACAACAGCAGAGTCTACCTTTTCCAACAAGACCCCAGACTTCTTTTGGCACAGCACCTTGATCAACCAGGTGAAAAACACAGGCCATAAATCAGTGTCCACTCCACCGTAGACCTCCGTGCGTGGCAAGTGGGGGCCACCCTGCCGTCTCACCACAGGATACAGGGGTGTCTCTGCTCCGGCACACCTCCCCCCTCCTTTCTTCCTCCGTTCCTCCACTGACCTTGGTGTTCACACAGCTGCCGCAACTCTTCCTCACAAGTCTGACTCCTTGTCACCACATCCCTTCTTAAATAATTTATTGCAGATGCACAGCCGATTGGCACAGTTTTGGTGCAGAGGTGAAGCTGACTTGGAGCTGGGGGAGCTTTGAGAAGCTTCTCGCAGAGGGCCACCCTTATAGCCCCCTCCCCTGCTACCAAAATACCCACCACTCACTCAAACCCAGGACAATACCAAGAGCCCATGCCAAATTGTTTAACCTTCGGGCATGAAGTTTCCTAAATTGGATGTCTTCTCTACTTTTTCAGGAAGAATTTTGAAAGGGATTAAAGAAAAACTAGTTGAGTTTTGGTGAACCTTTCTAAAATGCATTGGCTCAGAAAATCCCCATGTTGGAGACATCAGTTTTTACGCAGTGGTAAGCTTTCATGGTATGTCTGAGAAAACACGTTTCATTGGGCCACATCCTGACACCACCTTTGCAAAACTGCAGTTCACTCATTCTCTGTGAAGAATTTTGATGAAACATCTTCCATAACAGAGTAGGCACCATCCCAGGTTTTCCCTGATGCTGTGTTTCTGAACTGCCACAGGAAGGGACGGATCAAGACCAGGTCTGTAGAAGTACACAAGGAGTAGGGAGTTTCCTCTATTTACTCTCTCCAGCTACTGCTGTAATAAAATAATCCAGGGTATGCTCTCTGTCTGAAAATAAATGGCCTCAAGTGGCTTGCATCCACATGATTCAGTGCTCTTCTTCCTCAAAACAGGGTGGCCTTGTCTATGTCCTTCACCCTGGGAACATGTTGTGCCCTAAACCATATATGGTGTCTCTCTGACAAAATATTTTTTGCTGGAAGCTAAATTCATGCCAGTGAGCGTGCAAACCATTAAGTAGTATGAAGAACTGGATGCCAGTGGCTGAACCCATGGTCTGGCTAGGGTCTTCTGTGGTTTCAAGGGTCTGTGTTAAGCCTGGACAGTGGTTCTTGATCCTGTAAAAATGACTAAAGGGAGTTTTGGGGGAGAAAAATGTTAGAGTTTTGGGGGAGAAAAATGTTAATCATGAAATCTGGCTAGACTGAACCAGGAATGGAAGTTGTGAACTGACCAGCCAAGGTTTTTGGAAGGTGACTGGGACTGGAATCTGGACAGAGGTTGGGTAGGTGCTGGCTGAGATGGAGGCAGGTCTGACAAGCAGATAAAGTAAAGCTGGGGGAATAAACTGCACTGTCTGGACAGAGAAACTCACCAAGTTTAAATAATTTCTGCCCTGGGCCCATATCTTTTGTTTGAGCTATACTATGTATATTAGAAAGGTAACTAATTTTGACTTAAAACCTTCTAATAATGGAAATTTAACTATTTTGAAACAAATAGTTCCAATAGATAACATGTATTTCAAAATTTAAATTTTTAATATAAGTTTCAAATGACACCCAGCACATTGTTACATATTTTTCTGTTAACAGTAAAGAGCCATCTACCACCATTTTGTTCATGGGGGACACTCATACACTGAAATGAAGTATTCTCTGAACCTCCTCTTGCGTAGATTCAGTGGGCTGATCTCTTCAATTTCTCATCATAAGTAGTGTTTCTACGTCTCATCATTCTGCAGCTTCTTCTGACTTTATTTTACATCACTTTCTCAGCACTATGGACACCAAAACTGAACAGCATAGGCTCTTATTACCATGCTATGCAGTGCTGCATGGCTGTACTGCTCTTTAACGCTCCCAACTTAGCCATACAAGTGTTCACCCTGAAGATATCTCCTTGCATTTGGGTTTTGTATTAATCTGGTCTGGGTGAGTGCAGAGACACTGCATTCAAGAGTGCTGCTTCATCTAAGATTTATGTAGTCATTGGGGCTTCTCCCTCTTCTCTCCATCACACAGTTTTTTGTCTAAATGTTCTAAAGTTACTAAATATGTTAAATTCACTAGTAATTAACGGTCTGTTCTTAGGTCCCTTTTGGGGTCATTGAAAGAAATCTTATTAACAAACAGTAGAAGAGATAGGAACTTGTTCAGCATGTTATATTTATGTTTAATATCACATAAATTTCATATATGAAATAATAATTATTCTTCCTTATTCAGAGGGTGACTTTGATGCTAGAAAATGAAATATTTGCCTTCTGTTGATTTTTAGCTCTAAGACATTCCAAACAAAATCCAAATATTAAAGTTTTTATTCCATAAGCTTTGATGTAGAATTTTGACATTTTCCTACCATGAAAATATCCATGATACAATATAAATGGTCCATGTACTGAATGGCTCCGTTAATAGAATTTTCATCATTTTTTCATCAGAATTGTTCACAAAATTACAGACTAAAACCTGATCATACCACAAACATCTTATGTTTTGATAGTGATCCACTTTTTTTTTTTTTTTTTTCTGGATTATTTTACTGACGATGAAAAAAACCCAAATGATATATAAATCTGCAGCTCACCCTTTACACCTCTTTAGCAGAAGTAAACCACTTTTTCCTTCCTACTATAAGAGGGAAATTCTCCCTCCAGTATAGCATCCCATGTAATGAGAGTCTTCATATGTGCTAGTATTTCAGTTACAACTACACGCTTAATTTCATGAAGATCTCTTGACACCTTACTGAGATTTAAACTATCAGCTTGTTCTAACTTCTGCTTTGACACCTTGTTTTCTGAAGACATCTCGTCTTTGTTACCAGGAAGAATTATCCCTGTGGTAAATATTTCATCATCACTCTTTGTGGTGAATTGATAAAACAAAATAATTTAACTGATCTACTATGACTTTTTCTTTTTGCATTTCTGCTTTGTCTCCAAAGTGATTTAGCAGTTCCACTGGCTTTATGAAAGAGTGATATTTTGCTACTTCATGATTTTGTCTGTTTAATTGTTATGGAAACAGTTACACCACTATAGTGAAGAATACACAGTTCCTCAAACAGACAGGTGCTAACAGGGAGATTACTGGTCACATTCTTGAATGACAGAGTATGACAGTCCAAAGATGTTGACTACTTTTTTTTCCTTGTCACTTTGTCAGTGTAAGCACTTCTTAATCTTATTTTCTACTCCTGATGAGGTGTTGTTCACTGATGTGTTGCAATTTGGCAACATCGTTCTTCACACTATGTTATTTTTGTTTATGCATCTTTTAATTAATTACTGTTTAAGTAAGTGTGTTGATGGAGAGGAGATGTCTCCAAGCAGTCTCAGAATTGTAGAAATAAACAGTATGGAAGGATCCTCTGGAGGTCTCTCATTTAACCACATGCTCAAAGCAGGTCCAACAGCTCAGGGCCTTCCCCAGTCAGGTTTTGACTGATTCTTCAGCTTCTCTGAGTTCTTGTTCCAGTATTTGACTACCTTCAGAGTTAAACATTTTTCCAAGTATTATGTTGAAGCTTGTGTCTGTTACAGATTCTTGTGTTTCAGCTGCACTTGACACTTTGTACACAGACAAATCTGCTCAGGTACTTGCCCAAGAAGAATCAAAATCTGCAATGTTTTGAAGAAAAAGCAACCACATTCTTACAAACTTCCTGAGGTTCCTTCCAAACTGGCTTGTCCTATGATCCCGGCCTCTATATATTCTGGTGCTGCCATTCATAGATTCATATTGTTCCAGGCCAGTAGGATTCATGAGATCATGATCTGCCAGAAATCATTCCATGCTGGAATTGGGCACTTCCTTTACCTAAAATATTCCCTATTTAAACAGGCAAATAGGTGGTCAATATCCAATCCATCAACATATTGAAAAATTCATATATATATTAATGGGCTTTCAGAGATATAATAATTCTTGGTGTTGAATTCCAAATCATTTCTCTTTAATTGTACAAACTCTTTTGTTACAAAAGGATATAATTATTTTCTCAATATTTTGGAAATTTTGACTTACAATATCTGAATATTGGAGAAAAAAAGACTGACCAATCACATTTCTGGGAGGCAGTCAATAACCAGAGGACAGTACTCCTGAGGGAATCATGAGGGATAGAGAATAACTGCTTTGAGATACCTCTCACCAAAGGAACCTTTCCAAGAAAACCTGGGCTTGGCATTGACCAGTTCTGAAAGAAAAATATAATATTAATGTTGCAGACCAAAACACAGAAAGAAATGAAGAAATCAAGGAAATAAAAATGAATGTGTAGGAGTCAGAATATGCATAGTCCTTGTGTGGGTTGACAAGCAAGTATGGACATGCCTGCAAGAAAAAGGCTGATATTTTCTATTCTGTAAACTCAATACATGAACAATTCCTTCAAAGGTCCGTTGAAACTTAACTGCTCTATCCTTGCCCTTACCAAGTGATGTGGTTGAAAGGGCATCCTTTGTGGTTTCCTGTTCCTGTAAAAAGAAAAGAGAAACATACTCTCCCTGCAGCTCAATGAACTTTCAGTGGATTTTTCCACTCTCGATGCCTTCATGATCAATGGGAAAAAAAAAAAAAAAAAAAAAACACTAGCAAAGATTCAGGGTCCTGCTGACTATTGATTGCTCTGATTTTAGGAGTAATATTCTTTCTGGTACTCCATGATCAAGAATCCACACAATTCTATGACCAGCTCTTCTGCTCTTTCACTGTCTACCTCTGCAATATCCCCTCAATACTGCCTTCTTCAAACTCTAAGTATTGTCCCATCCCTCTTCTCCATGTGCCTCAGTTCCAGCATGCACTCCGTCATGGTTCATCTCAAAGGACCGTTGGGTTTGTTTCTGCTTAGATCATCTGTCACCTTCTCCCTTCTCCCAAGACTTCAACAAATTCTCCCACCTTCTTCATCCTCTTATCTAGGAAGTAAAACTGTTAAAGACTACTTCTAGCCTACGTTGTGATGCAATTTCTTCAGACCTAGTCCTGCTCTCCATCCAGGATAAAGACCTGAAACTCCATTGAGCAGCTTCTTACCCCACCACCAAAACACCTGAAGGGGACAGAAGGCTTAGCTAGGAATTATCCCTACATACTGCCTCCATCTCCACCAACCTCACTTTGCTGCTTTAAACAGCATTGAATTTAAATTATAACTACGTACTGGCCTGCTCCATCCTCCACAAACAGTGACAATACATGAATGAAGTAAGGAATTGTGACTCTGAGGTAGGGGAGTAGCCATCACTAAAATCAATGTAGTATCCAATGAATGTGTTACTGCTTGGGCTTTTAAATGCAGTTGTTATAACTAAGACAAACATTGATGATAATAATAATTATGATCCAAAAGACATGTGAAACTTGTCCAGCTAAGGTTTTAGTTGCAAAATTTTAAGTCATCTAGTTGGAAAGAGATCTGAACATTTTAAAGCAACACTGGGAACATTCATAAGTGAGTTCAGTAACCTACAATGTTGCATGGAAACAGTATGACACTCATAATTTTAGTTCAAAATATGGTAAACCCCAGTGTTTTCCAATGAACCTTTCTTTCAGCTGTTGGACAGGAGACATGTCAAATAGGAAAGTGAGCCACAGCATATCACTCTGAGCTGAAGGCATCCATGAAAAGGCCTACCATGGGCTAAGAGCAGACCAATTCAAGAAGAGCAACCATGGAGATCGCACTGTGTATCAGGGATCCCACTGCCTCCAGCCTCATTCCCACCCCTCGTGAGGACCCAGAGGGTCCACAGGGCTTTGTGCAGGGTCAGAAGTTGTTTGGTTGATTGAGCTGTATCAGCTGCCACTCCCCCTCCACTCCAGGGACCACTGATTGGGCCAGATGGAAGTAATTTCTTTGCCAGATCTGGCCCATGGGCCATGTTTTGAACTATACTGATTTAGTTTTACAATGTTTAGAGCCCAGTCCTCCACTCAGTAAAAATTGATGCAGACTTGACCAGTAACCTTAAACTCTGTGCTCTTTCTAGTTAGTTACTATACACCTATCAATAAGAGTGTTTGGCAAAGAGGAATCTTACCTTTATTTTTGTTACAATCCATAGCAGAAATTTTCTAAATTTCAAACTCATAGAGTCTCTCCACATCCTGTAACTAATTCTGGTAACTTTAGGGAGTTCCCCAGCTGGGACAAATCCAGGCTCATCTCTGTTTGGAGCGTATCCAGCCTCATTTCTACTGGGGGGCCCTGAAGTTTTCCATCATCCCTAGCCATGACACAGACCCATTTGGGACTCCTGCCTTCAGGCTGGCCATACTGTAGCTTACAGAGTTCCCAGGACTGGAGTAGGCCTGCCAGAAATGCAGTTTCTCTTGGAATCTTGCCTTGGATTCGGCAAAACTTTATCAAACCCAAGCTGTTTTGAATGAAATATTTCACACTCAACCAACTGGCATTTTTCAGAAAACTTTGCTTCAGCAGAAAATTTCTGACTAATTCTATGAATTAACAAAACATTGGGTCCTTAGGGAATGCTAAATAGTGCTATCTGAGTTATGGACATGTTAATACCTGTGAAACATCTATTGTAAAATCATAAGCACCCATTTGATATCTGTATTTATTTAATGATAATTGTTAATGCTGCTACAGTCTCCAGAAATAATTAATATTCAGATCCAATGGGCTGTTACTTCTCTAGTTTTTGCAAAATGAAATTTTCTTGTCCTGGTGGTTGGCAGCTGCATATGGAGCCAAGGGAGCCCCCACTTCAAAGGAATCCCCCTATGTGACAGTGAAAAATGTTCCTGGCACATAGGATGGGGATGACAGATCAAAGGTGAATTGGAAGAGTGATAGGCAAGGTAGTAACTCCCTCAGCCACTGCCTCCAGGCACTGTCCTCCTAGGGAGTTTGAAAGCTTGTCTGCCTGAGTTTTCAGGACAATCCAGGAGCAGTTTTCTGCACTTCTAGTGGAATGGCCTAAAACCATGTTCTCAATATCTGTAAGCTTCTGATGGCTGAAACCAACAACCAGTATGCAGACAGAATTATAGGAAGAAATAAGCTGTAGGGAACATATTGTTTCCAGTTTTATGCACTTTCAATCTCTGTTTCAACAGTATTAGGAGTGAGTTTGCACTGTAAATAATGGGAAAATATATCCCGTACCTAAACCTTACATATATGATTCTTGCTAACATGATAGATATTTAAAGAATATGAAAATATAGTAACAAGCTACTGACTATGTTCTGCCTGCACTAAAATCAAGCACTGTTGTATACTAAATAAATATTTTAAATAAGATGCTTCTTTTATGGATGATACAATGTCTCTTGATCTTTACAGCATTTATAAAAAGATAAACAATATACATTAACCAGATCATTTGCCTCATCTTTCACCATTCCATTTGTTTTATTGCTCCTATAAAACATGATTTTCTGGTCAGTTTAGATGAGCGAAGAGTGTGAAATACTGCTGGCCACATATCACTTCCTTCCATATCTGAGATATTTCTCTCTGGAGTGGTAGGTCTCAATACTCCTATGCAGTACATGAACATTAAATTTTTTTGACCTGCTTATCAATGTGGTTTTGTAGCAATTTGCAGAACAAAGCAAAGGAAAACAAAATAGATAAGGAAACTAAGAACATTGGTTTGCAGAATCACTTAACTGAATTTGAACTATCTAATACATGCAATTTATATTTATGTTTAGGGTATAAAAGTAGAAATATAGTCAAAATTAAATTTGCTGCTTGAAGGATGAGAGGGGATGTAGCCACCCCCATCCTGTATGGTATAAAAAGATAAAATATATACAAGAATAGGGAAGGAAAATTAATTCTGAAATTCCTGGATCGGTTGGCAGAGGTTGTTATGTGAAGTGGTGCAACTGCTGGAGGTGTTGCTAATCTGGCTTCCCAAGAAAATCAGTACTCCAGTATTTTGAAGGCTGTTGTCCTACATAACTGCCTTATTTTCCTATGCCTAAAGTCAGCTAAGATAGGAGACAAAACCACCAATATTTAAATGAGTGATGGCAAACAAAACACACCAAATGACAGCGAACAATAATACTGACACTTAAGATAGCTGTGGTTATTTCCTTAGTAGAATAAATACTGTTACAATGCAGTAAACATACCCAAAAAAGGCCAAGTGCTGCATGCTTCTTTGTGCCATGCATTGTGATTTCTACAGAGAGAATGCTTGTCCATTTTAGGTTTTTAGGCTGGTGATCCTTAAGTAGAGAGGAGCAATAGGGTGTATTGTAGCATCTGTTTTATTTTCTAAACCAAATAATTCTTTACAAGGCCATGTAAAATGAGTGATTCCTCCACGGCAGAAACAGAGCCTGCCCCTGAAATGCTATCATTAGGGGAAATACTGGGGGATGCTGTGGTGAATGCTGCTGAGGGACCATCGCGATAGCAGCATTGCCATCACTGCCTGCAGTGAGGTGCTCCTACAGGGTAGTGTCAGTTCAGCAAACAACCTGAGACCCAAACTAGCAATCCTCACTTCTTCTTACAAGTTCAACAGCACAAAATTCTGCATTACTGCACATGACCAGCTGAAGGACATGGGGCTGTGTGGCTTCACTTACCCAAACTGGGGCCCACCCACTGATCTGTCTATATCGTTAAATTGCTAGTATCACCCATAGCACAACCTTGATGTGAGCCAAATTGTGTGCTGTTGATCGTGGAGGCAGTGGGAGCCAGGCAATGGGAATATTATATGGGATTGCTTTGATTTCAACAGGTAACATCGCTTAGCTGTAGGAATGCTATGGGTTTCAGTGACAGGATCTGCCCCTGACCCAAACTTTTTATCTGTATAGGCATAAGCTGTGATTACAATTGTGTCTGAGAATTGATGCAAAGAATTATCTTGGTCACACATGCCAAAGCTCTTTCTTCATGATAAAAATTAGATGGAGAAAAGCAACAGCAGAATTTGAATTTCTAAGGACAGAGCAGATTGTTAGGGATGGTTTTGCACCTTTGGATGGCACTCATCAAAAGGCAAAGATTTAAGACAAATGTTTGAAAAAATTATATGCAGAGTTTAGGGAGAAATAGGTTTTGTTGCAGATACATGAGTATGTATCTGATGTCACTGTTTTATGCACATTGCTAAGATTTTAGCTGAATGAAGGGTTTTTTGAAGTAGATATGCAAAAAATATCTTATGGATAGCATACTTCAGAAATGCAACAGTTCAGTGCCTCTCCAAAAAGGATATTCAGAAAGTCTAAAGCAATAAAACCTTGTAAAAATAAAGGCTATTGTTACAAATTATGCCAGTGGCTCTTGTTGAGTTTGTAATGATTTCAAGCCATCTGATTCTGATAGTGCCTAGCCAAACTTTCTAAGAATTTCTAAGAATTTTATTCTAGGTTTGTTTTTTTTTCTGATATATTTCCTTCAGTGATGAGATTCTACCATACAACAGTCTTGGTCATTGAAATAGCAGAACATCTTCAGATTATTTCAAAACTACATCTCATCATTGAAGCTCATCCCCTGTTTCTGCCCCACAATCAGACATTTCTCTGTTGATGAAAATTCTCCTTCAAGTTCAACATCTATACAGCCATGCCAGGTAGATATCCAGGTATAAAGGAAAACCCTTAACAGCTTTAATGGGACCTCTACGTTTATGCAGGATACCTAGATGATGAAATTATATATCCATCACTAAAACTTATCTGTCCATTATATGGGGATAGGTGAATGGTTAAGAATCAAACAGATGTTGACCAATGCTTAAAGGCTTGGTAGCTCCTGGTCTTTCAAAGAGTTGTCAAGCTCTTTTCCTAGAAAAAAAGCATTTTCCTGGAATACGGCCTAATGAATCATCCGTGTGTTTAAATTAATGCATTCACAAAGCCAATGTTCCGACAGGGGTACACAGCAGCATTCATGATTTGATATGTTCTTAGTCCACTGCAGAAATTACTCTGGATTAGGAATTCAGTCAGACATTTCCCTGGCCATACAGTGGTATATCAGGTCTAGACACTGACGTAGAGGCCAGGTCTGCACAATAAATTCTGGTTTGCCATAGTTACTTAAGTGTTGTGACAGAGGGTGATTGTCAGAACTATGGCAACATAAACTGCTAGCATAGACATGATTTTCTAGGAAAGCTTTGTATGTGCCCAGATAGTGTCCTTAATTTGGGGAAGAGGGCACAAATTCAGCCAGCAAAATCATAGTTTTGCCAGTCTAAAATATATGGCTTCACATCCATTCTGAGAATATATATCAAGTGGGATACTAGGAAGCTTTCCAAAAGCAGGCCTTTCTTTAATTTGTAAACATTTTCATTAGAAAATTAGCATGTCTCCAAGATTTGGTTTGTGTAGTTTTTCCAGAGTCAGGAAAATTCATTAGGTCAACATTTCTTTGAAAAGTTGACTTTCCACCTCCTTTTACCTTCATATATTATCTGTGAAATGTGGATTATAGTATTTTTTCACTTGACATGAGTGTTGTATATATAAATGTTTATTGAAAAATTTTAGCTTCTGAGGCACCTTAAGTTCACAGAGCTTTTCCTGGAAAAAGAAATACTTTTTTTCTGGTTAAAGTTCTATGGGAAAATACACTTTTTGACAAGGTTTTTTTGACTCAAAGTTTTCCAAATTTCCAAGCATTTTCAGACATGGGGAGAAAGGTGGGTTGAGGAATCTGACATGTCAAGATGATATATAATTTTTCACTTATTAGAGACAATGCAGAAAAGAAAAATCTGTCCCAAACTTGTATAAATATTTAAAGTATTAAATGAAAACACAATATTAGCTTGATGTAGCTACCATCTCTGTGAAAATTTGAAATTCCATTCCTTTCTAACTACAGCCTGACTGAATATTAGCAGAAGGAAGTATGAGATCCCCATTTTCCATCCCCTTGGCTGGTCCTTGTTTTTAGATGACTGCCCAGATAGCGGCATCATTATGCTCCTGAGATACAAAGCTAATCCCAGAGGGCAGGTGTAGTTGAGCACTGAAGTATTTCTCTGAATCCTGCCTTACTTGTGTTTTAAACTGAAAACACTGGATAGATTAGGTCTTGATAGAGGAGTACTACACCAACTAACCGATGAACACCTTGCCTGCTGTAGTGCAGGTCACTGACACTCAGCTTCAGACAGCTGTAGTAGTTATGGCCCATCAGCTGAGTCATCAAACTGTTGTGGTGTGTATTCTTACCCTGACCCATTTTTAAAGCAAAATACGCTTGCTCAGTTTGGTTTAAGCTACATAACCTAGCTATACAATCAACTCAGTCAAAAAGTATATGCAGTAAGATTTAGGGTGAACTGTAACTCTGTAAGACACTCAAATTTGCTCATGATCTCAGACTTTATTTCTGATCTTATGGTTTCTACTTTCACAAAATTTCCACCAGGCGTTCTGTAGACTGGAAGGTAGGAACACTTCTGTTTACTGCGAATCAAGAGTTGATGATGCTGGAATATAGAGAAAGAGACTAAGTCCGGCTGAGGAAATTCTGTTTACATCAGAAGCTGTTCATGGACATCTAGAAAGGATAAGACACCAAGGCATGGATCAAACTGTATATGAACATTGTCATAATCTTATAAATATAAACTTCTCAAGCCAGAGATTTTATTTCAGATCTTTTATTTCCTGACCATGACCATATTTCTTCTCCATGACTTTGTCTTGTCTCTTTAGGAACCCATATGTACCTTTGGCCTCCTAACAGACTATGGCTACCAGTTCCACCGTTTTAAAATTCACAAAAAGGTATTTTCATCAATTTGCTTTATAACTGTTGCCATATAGTAGCATTTTGTCCTTTTTTCATGCTGAGAAATATTAAAAAATCATGGGGTTTCATGCCCAAAGAATCAAAGATGAATTTAACTTCACAGCCCTTTTGTGAAAATGGAAGAGTGAAGATGGTGGTTGAAGAGAACAGATTTATTCAAGTCCCTTGTATAAATTGTCACATTATATTTCCTGAACTATGTTTCATTGTATGACCTTCAGGACAATTAGCAGAGTGACTTCAAAAGTTTTCATATTGCTTTAATGGATATGCCATTCAACTAATGTTAACATTTTAATGTATTGTATTCATTATGATGTAAACACCCTAGAGTTGTCCTCTCATGAAAAAACTAAGAACAGCTTATCAAATAATATTAGCATATTACCACTTTCAGTACCATGATGATGTTATGCCAAGGCAATTAGATGAAGGTAGATTCTTTTATTGAAGACAGCTTTCTGTCTATAAGTACAATAAAATACTATTGAGGAAAAAAAGAACAAAGTACTTTAACAAAAACACTACACCACTAGTATTACTGAACCTTTAGATATGCAGTAGATTAACCTTGGCTAAGGGGCAAACACACTCAGCTGCTCCCTCACATCCCTTTCTTAGCAGGACAGGAGTGAAAATAGGATGAGAAATCTTGTGAGTTGAGACAAAGTTGGGGAGATCACTTACTAATTATTGTGGTGGACAAAACATACTCTTCTAGGAAAAAAATAATTTAATTTATTGCTAATTATAGTACATTCAAGTACTGAGAAACAAAAAGACAAACTTTAGAATAACACTTTTCCCCCCCTTTTTGAGGCTCAACTTTACACCTTCACTCATGTTTTATTCCCCTCTAATCTCTTTTCACTATTTTATCTTTTCATTCTGATTTATTATTAAAAGCCATGCTTTTATCTCTTACTTATTACCTTGAAACTCTTATTATCTTTTTAAATAGACAGGAGTGCAACCTTATTTCAGCAAGCATTTTAGACAAAATTGGTTTATTTTGATTATTTACCTTCAGGCATCAGATTTACCAGAAGAGAGAAAACAGACAAGTGTTTGTCCTGTGAATCTTTTTTGTTGTTATTTCTAGAACTGATCTAAAAATAGAAATCAATTTCTGTGAAATTTTTTTCTGATCATTATTCCTGGTTTTAAAGATTCTAAAGCTTTTTCAAAACACCATGAAAGTGTTAAAAATAGCAAATAAATTCAATGCAAAATGTAACAGATCAGTGTTGTTAAAATTCACTGAAACCTCTCTGACATGCTGAAGTAATCTCTGTGAAACACCAGTGTGAAACACTGCTTCCAAGGCTATTCTGAATGTATTTGATATCGACTGATGAATTCAACTTCTACTCCAAAACCATTGATAAATTCAGTGGAATTGTTCTTATTTCACAGCAAGTTCCATTTCAGTGAAGTGTTGACATTTTTTAGTTTGTTGAACCTGCCTGCCTGAGTTTGCATCACTTGATAATTGATGCTGTTTAAAAGTAACTTTATAATGCTATGGGCTGTTCTTAGGTAAAGAAATTGGTTAATTTAGTTCAAAGTATCGTATCAATAGTATATTATGGCTAAAACTATATCATCTCCAGCTTTGCTTTCAAAGTTATATGCTTATGCCAGCTATTTCATGGAGTTCCACAAACATTTTTTTTCTATTGCCACCCTATGTCTGGAATTATTTTCTTATATTCAATAGCAAATTCTTGCTTTGTTCACCAATTCTACAAAGTATTTTAAGATTTTCTATCACTGTAGTGACACCTGGTGTTGAAAGCAAAGTTGTTAATAGCTCAAAGGTATAAGGGAATCATTTTCACAGTATGGATTGATTTAAAACCACTGACATCTGGGACATTTCACCGCCTGATAACTTGGAAGAGAAGAAAAGAGAAAAGGAAAAGACATATGGAAAGGGGAAGTGGAAGGCAAAAAGGAAAGGAAAAGAAAGGAAAGGAGAAAGAAAAGGAGAAAGGAAAGGAAGGGAAAAGGAAAGGAAGGGAAAAGGAAAGGAAGGGAAAAGGAAAGGAAGGGAAAGGAAAGGAAAGGAAAGGAAAGGAAAGGAAAGGAAAGGAAAGGAAAGGAAAAGAAAGGAAAGGAAAGGAAAGGAAAGGAAAGGAAAGGAAAGGAAAGGAAAGGAAAGGAAAGGAAAGGAAAGGAAAGGAAAGGAAAGGAAAGGAAAGGAAAGGAAAGGAAAGGAAAGGAAAGGAAAGGAAAGGAAAGGAAAGGAAAGGAAAGGAAAGGAAAGGAAAGGAAAGGAAAGGAAAGGAAAGGAAAGGAAAGGAAAGGAAAGGAAAGGAAAGGAAAGGAAAGGAAAGGAAAGGAAAGGAAAGGAAAGGAAAGGAAAGGAAAGGAAAGGAAAGGAAAGGAAAGGAAAGGAAAGGAAAGGAAAGGAAAGGAAAGGAAAGGAAAGGAAAGGAAAGGAAAGGAAAGGAAAGGAAAGGAAAGGAAAGGAAAGGAAAGGAAAGGAAAGGAAAGGAAAGGAAAGGAAAGGAAAGGAAAAAGGAGAAGGGAGAAGGGAGAAGGGAGAAGGGAGAAGGGAGAAGGGAGAAGGGAGAAGGGAGAAGGGAGAAAGGAAAAAGGAAAGAGAGAAGTAGCATTTTCACAAGTATTATACTTAGCAGCTGCTGCATGTCTAAGACTTTTTCTTTTTTCAAAAAAAAAGTACTTGGCTTAAATAAACATGTCTTCTGATGTCCCTCGGTCATGGTCTTCTAACATAGTACAAAAATAATCAAATAAGACTGTTTCATGCATTAGTATAATTTCTAAAGTTAATTTCTCAACCTCAGAATAGTGACTTTTCAAATTTACTGCATTTTGAAAAACTCAAGGTATCTGAAGAAACAAAGCAAATAGAGAAGTGAAAGATTCATGTGTATTGTTTTTTGGATTTTTTTTTTTTCCTGAGGAGAAGCAGTGACATTTTTAATTTGTTTTAAGGAAAATTAAAGCATTCCTTTTTACGTATGTATGTGTAGGTATATACATATGTTTCGGTTTCAACTAAAGAAACTATAGCTCTCTGGTTGCAAACAGAAAAATGCTTTAATAAAGCCTAAGTGGAATATATAATCGATGGATTTAAATCTATATATACAGCTTTGTCTGTAACAGAATTCCTGTGTGCTAGCATACATAAAATATGAGCATCTCTAATAAACAGCAGCTGGAGTATATAGCAAGCTGGATCTTTGTGTGGAATATCTTTAAGGTGTTTTTGGCACAACTTTCAGGACTGTCTTGACCAACACTTTCCCAGATGTGTAGGATTATGGGATATATCTGTTGGAATCTCTCAGGAAAGCACTTTAATTCACAGCCACACCTGGGCTGGATATTACAATCAGCTCCCATTTTCCATTTACAATTTTCCTACCCCATTCATTTTAATTTCTCTGTTTTGTCTCTTATCACTTAATATATTTTCTTCATTATTGGCATCTGGGCTGTGTGTTCTAACACAAACACCAAAAGACCAAATCAAGATTTAAAAAAAAGAGCAAAAATATTCCCATTTCAGATGGAAGAGCAGATGGAGCTCTTGGCACTTCAGAGGATTCAAATTGACCCTCTGCACCAAGCTCAGGGAAGACAGACTGTCACTGCTGACTGGAAAACACTAAAGAGACCTGTTTTCCCATCGAATATACAGTAGCATTTTCTAATTCTTTAGCTCTAAGCTGTGCATGGCCATGAAAGAGCAGTTGATTTTTTCAGATTAGACTCTTTCATATCTCATGGATGTTCTTCTCTTGCTTTTATGTTGAAACAGTCTGAATTTTGAGGTTTAAATTTGATTCTATCATTTTCTTAACAGTGTCTGAGAGGGGCTGTGATTAAGGGGTGACTATGTCCTACTCCTTCCTCCCTGGCTTCCCTGCATATTCTTGATAATTTTAGCAACCACATTGCCATCATCCAGGGATTAAAACACTCTGAACAGAAAGGGCTAGAAGCTCAGCTGGTGCAAAAGGATTCAGCTCTGCCCAGATCAGTTCGTGATCTGGCCTGAATTCTCAAAGCCAACCCATGAATGTTCCCAGAATAACCATCTTTCCCAGGTACTGCGTACTATGTTGGTTGCCTATATTCAGTATTAACACATTGAGCCTTTAATGAGCTTTTCTGAATGTTTTATGCTATTCCATTTTGGTTACAGCATTGTTCCATTAGACTGATGTAAAGTGATCAGTATGAAATGTAATTAATAATCTATTTCTAAATGATATAAGGATAATTTGTACAAGTTGTGATATTTTTTTTTTTCTGAAGGGGAGAATAAAGGCTTTTGCTGAAGAAATAGGGCAGACACAAGTGATATAAATGTTAGCAAAATGTATATCCTCTTAAAGGACATCAAAGTTTCAGCTAAGTTTAGAATCTGAAAGACTGACGTAAATCAGAATCATATGAAAGGATCATGTAAGTCAGATTCTGAAAGAGTACAAGAGACTTCTGCAAGGCATTTCCAACTTTGGTATCTCCATCTTACTCCTGTTTCAGGAGTAAGAAGCACACTGTGACTGTGGGGATTGCCAATTCTGTGAGAATTTTACTTCTCCTTTGACAGAACACACAACTGAGAATGGACACATCAGGACTTGGCAATTATATGGCTATTGTTCCTGGGCAGGGAATTCTTTTCTGAAAGACAGGCTGAGCACAGCAATAGTTCTCTGAAACACTCTGTTCAGCATATGTCATTTTAAGGAAAACACCACAGACTGAAAAGATTTTGCTCTTCAGGTATTATCTTCCTGGTAAATATATCCTGAGCATTTCTAAAGAGAAGGTAGACTCTGAGAGCTACAAAAAACTTCTCCCCTTCCTCCATGAGAGGGAACTCTACCCAGGAGATGCCAAGTATCCTCTTCCCAGACATCACTCATGGAACCACCAGCCTTTTACTTCTTTGTCCACTCTCTGTGTTTCCTGTAATGGAAGTCTAAATAATCACTGAGATGATTTTAAAAGAACTCTAACAAAAAGTCACCAGTCTCACTTTCTGTGTCATGTTGCATTATGCCATGGTGGATGTATTACAAGGGAGACTTATATGTGATGGCAATACTTCCTCTGGCAGGAGCTGCAGAGCCACATCATACAGAACCTCCTCCAGGAAAGCTGCAGATATAATCTAAAATATACTGAGATTTCTCATGATTATTTAAATCCAAAATTAAAAGCTAGAGCTGTACTAAAATATTTCTCCTTATATTTTGCTGAAACTAGGATAATAAAGAGAACTCATTTACTCTATTAAATGTATAGCAAGTTGAATTTGGCCCATTTAATAATACAACTTTAGCTGTTGCTAACATAGGCTAGATTTCACATGGACTGCAAGTATAAACTTAGTGTTTGACAAGCAATCCCACTCTACCTGGATTTTAAAAATAACACAATTTGATCATATACCCTTATTTTTCTCCATAAAAGTGGCAAAAACAGACTAGCTTCAAGTAACATTTCCATTTTAAATAGTTATTTTTCAGTTTTAAGAGGACATAAAAGCATCTGAAATTATAAACATCATTTGCCACTCAATTATATTTTTGTGCCAAGTTTTGGTATAAAGCAAATTTTCAGCTGAGTGACAAACCAATAAATATGTAGGCTTACAGTAGCTCTTCTGAGAAACTGAACTTCAAAGAGTGTCTTTATAGTACTAACAAAAATGTGCTAATTTTTATGATTATTTTTCTTTCTTAGTTTGTTCCTGATGGTTAGGAAGTTGAGCGTTCATTTTTCTACTGCCATTCACACCAGCTGCTATAAAACAGCTATAAAAATACTCCCAGTGCAGATCTTGACCGTAGATCACTGTACCTAGACCCAGCTGCAGATGGATGGAGCAGCTGGTCCAGAGAGGTGCTGTTCCTGACTCCCACACACACTTGGTCATGATGCATGAAGCAGCACAGTTGCTCCCCAGCCACAATTCCCATTCAGTCACAGATTTATGAAGTAATGAGCCGCCTACTAGAAAAAAACAAAACCAGCAGCTCTCCAGCACACTTTAAACAAACACCCAAGAATATTCCATAATTATAAATAACTGCAGCTCAGCCATCAGATGCATTGCTAAAACTTTTTTACATAACTTGTTAAATGGGAAGCAAATACAGTAGAGCAAGGAGAGAAGGAAATATGCCTATGTAGGGAGATAGCAACATAAAAATTGGTAATTATTTTTCAGGATACATTTTTTTTCGATATCAGTGTGATGGTTGATGGGGCTTTTTTTCAAAGATTTATGAATATTTCATGTGACCTTGCTATTAAATAATTATTGTGTGAACATGCCAGACTAACCTGACTGCAGCTATAAAAAAAGACAAGCAGAAAGAATGAAGAATAGTGTGAAATAAGATAGGGAGCCTGTAGTAAATGACAATATACTGTGAAGGGACAATAGACAGCCTATAAACTGTGAGGATGTAGACTCCTGAGTCCAAGACAGTTTACATTATTTTTGACTAGCCTGGGTATAGGGGACCACCAAGGAATAATGGCCAAATAGAAATAATCTCTCTAGAGGGGAGACAGGAATTTCTTGTGAGGTGTTTGGACATAGTCCTTTTTTGTGGTACATGTGAAAATAGACCTCTACAAACCACAGCTTGAGATGGTGGGATTTTTGGTAAGGAGGGTATGGAGAGGGCTTATTTTTCTAAAATTATTATCCTCTTGGTGTTTTGCTTCCAGTTTTAAACTGTTCACTTAAGAAAACTAGTTACTGCAGCTACCAAAACTGGGATGTTTTCAAGTTCTTAAGTAGTGTATCTCCCAGCTGTATCCTGATGCTGTAGTAAGGCATCATGCTAACGGAAGCTGCTATTCTCTCCTCACATCTAATGCTGAGGTTTCCATGCAAAAACAACCCAAGAACGAGACAGAAAAAAACTGTATAATTTGAACAGCAGCTTGGTCTTGACACGCCAGTTCCCAGAGGTGCACTATGGTGCACCCCAGCAGCTAGAGAGATGCAGCTTGTTTTCATCAGCTACCATAGTGTCCAAAAATCAAGAACTACAGTTGTCTGTTCAGTTTGATTTGCTACATAAGTGTTGTGAATCTATAGGAAAATAACAGCACATCACACATTGGACAAAGACTAGAAATAAGAGCCTGAGTTAAAGTCATAAAATATGTCATTGCAAATAGATTTATATAACATTTAGTTACCCTGCTGTGCCTTTCAGAAATTTAATATTATTTTACTTTGTTTAGTATTATTTAGTACTAATAAGAATTATATGCACAGCTCTGAAGAACCTGACCTCATGTATATTATTTGTTTCTTACTACAGATGCAATATTAACTTGTATTATTTATGTTCTTTACTACCAATTTCACTTAGAAAATCAGTCACCAATCTTAAAGCTTAAAACTATTACAATAACGGCAGCTGATTTTATTTTATGAGAATTTCCCTTGAAAGGGCAGGTTCAACCCTTTCGGTCTCTCTTCTTCAATGAGCGTAAGTAATTCAGTGACATGTCCTGCATCAGCAGGGAGATGGCTGCACTAATAGGTTTCTTCCATCTCTAACTTGTAAGATCCTATCAATGCCAATAGGAGTTCGAATTGTGTAACAAAGTTAATGTATTTACAGAAAGCCAAGATAATGGAAGTAATTAAATCTAGACTGAGGAATTCTCAGATGTTAATAAAATAATCTGATGATCTTTTTTTCCCAGAAAAACATTTTCTCTTCTGTACTCAACAGCTTTTCTCATTGACTTTGTCCTCTTTTTTTGGAGACATCTTATATGAATGCAATCCCCCAAGAAATTATGCACGGCCACTGAGGTGGGTTGACCCTGGATGGACGCTGGACCCACAGTCACTCTATCACTCCCTCTTCTCAGCTGGATAAGGGAGACAAAATATAATGAAAGACTTGTGAGTTGAGATAAGGACATGGAGAGATCACTCACCAATTACTGTCATGGGCAAAACAGGCTCAACTAGGGGAAATTAATTTAATTTATTGCCAATTAAGAGTCAGACTAGGGTAACCAAATCTTAAAACACCTTCCCCTCCACCCATCCTTTCTTTGCAGGCTCAATTTCACTCCCATTTTTCTCTACCTTCTTCCCCCGAGCAGCACAGGGGGGCAGGAAATGGAGGTTGTGGTCAGTTCATCACACATTGTCTCTGCAGCTCCTCCCTGCTCGGAGGGAGGACTCTTCACACTCTTCCCCTGCTCCAGCATGGGGTCTCTCCCGTGGGAGACAGTTCTCCACAAACTTCTCTAATGTGAGTCCTTCCCACAGACTGCAGTTCTTCACAGACTGCTCCAGCATGAGTCCCCCATGGGGTCGCAAGTCCTGCCAGCAAACCTGCTCCACCGTGGACCTCCACGGGATTCAGGGGACAGCCTGCATCACCATGGTCTTCAAGGGAATCTCTGCTCTGGTGCCTGGAGCACCTCCTCCCCCTTCTTCTTCCCTGACTTTGATGTCTGCAGAGTGGTTTCTCTCACATCTCACTCCTCTCTTCACTGCTGTTTCCACAGCAGTCTTTTCCCTTTCTTAAATACGTTACCACAGAGGTGCTACCACCATCACTGATGGGCTTGGCTTTGGCCAGTGGTGGGTCCGTCTTGGAGCTGGCTGGCATTGGCTTTGTCAGACATGGGGGAAGTTTCTATCAGCTTCCCATCGAAGCCACCCCTGTAGCCCTGCTGATACCAAAACCTTGCCATGTAAACAAAATACAGCCATATGTAAACCAGTTAGTTAAACAATGTGTGACAGCAGGGGCTTGTATGCACGGAGACTGAAAGGAATTTGAGACCAGAGGCGAAACTGTGACCTTCCCAGGTACTAACATGTCATCATGTTGTGTCCTGGGTTTGAGTGAGTGGTGGGGTTTTTTGGTAGCAGGGGAGGGGGCTATAAGGGCAACCCCCGTGAGAACCTTCTCAAAGCTCCCCAGGCTCCAAGTCAACTCCACTTCTGTTTGGAAAACTGAGCCAATCAGCTGCGCCTCTGCAATAGTGTATTTAAAAAGGGACATGATAACAAGCTGTTGGACTTGTGAGGAGGAGTTCCTGCAGTTGTATGAACACCAAAGTCAGTAGAGGAACGGAGGAAGAAAGGAGGGGGGAGGTGTTCCAGAGCAGAGACCCCCCTGTATCCTGTGGTGAGATGGCAGGGTGGCCACCCCCCTGCCACCCATGAAGATCTACGGTAGAGCAGACATTGATTTATGGCCTGTGCTTTTCTCCTGGATGGTCAAGGTGCTGTGACAAAAGAAGGTCAGGATCTTGTTGGAAAAGGTAGACCCCACTGCTGTAATTCAGAACTGGAATGATTGCAGCATGTGGGGGTGTCCCACACCAGAGCAGCTCGGGAAGGGCTGTAGTCCATGGGAGGGACTCCAGTCGAAGAAAGTTGGTGACCCGCAACAGAGCAGTGTAAGGCAACGCTGTGGCCCGTGGGAGGGCCTCATCTCGGAGAGAGTTTGTGGAGGACTGTCTCCTGTGAGAAGGGGACCATGATGGAGTGGGGGGGAACAAGTTCCAGAAGCTGCCCCCACCAAGGATGGAAGAAAAGGCAGCACTGACTGCACCCCCTATTCCCTGCCCCTACACCTCTGTGGGTGGAAGTAGAGATATCGGGAGCAGAGCTGATCCAGGGAAGAAGGGAGGGATGGGGGGGACGGTGTTCTCAAGATGTGGCAATGCTTCTCACTGTCCTACTCTGTTAAGTGTTGTTAGTGTCTGTAATGAATCTGTGTTCTTTTTTTCTTCCCCTAACAAGTCTGCCTTTTTCTCGTGACCATAAAGGGTGATTTTTTTCCCCATCCTGGTCCTATCTCTAACCCCAATCCTGGCTCTCTGTCCCTTCTTATTTCCAGAAGAGAAGGGAGAGTGGCTGCGTGGTGGTTGGCTGCCGACCAGGCTCAAATCATGACATGTTGGAAATGAGATTATGTACTACCCTAGAGAAGCCTGGGGTGAAGTCTTCCTTTGATCTTTGCCTACTCTTACATAATTAATTGACCTTGCTCATCCCATTAACACTATATCACAATGAGGTCTATTTAATGAAGTAACATAAGTAACATAAGGGAATTAAAGCTGTCCCAGCTTGGGTTACCCATATCTAGGAAAAAGGCAGATAATTTCATAAGGTGATTGCATTCTCCAACCTGTCTTCATCACAACACGTTAAAGAATGAGCAAATTAGTTTTAGACGAAATACCAGCTGAAAGAGTCTACTTTTTGAAGCACTCATGTAAAATGTGCTCTTCAATGACAGTGGAGTATCACTGATAACTCAATGTGGTCATATAGATTGGTGAAGCATACAGATACAGAAAGCTTTTCTTTGCTAGCTGGGAAGGTTAATTTTATTTCCAAGAACAGTTGCTGGGCAAAAAATATATATATCTAACATCCACTTCCACTCTCGAGATACGAATGAAATCTAAAATATGATCAAAAATTCAGAGCTTGCTGCTCTGTGGCCTCTCTGATCTCAAGCAGTGACACACACCTGTCCACAAACACAACATGCTTTTTTTTGTTTGTTTTCTGAAGTGTTAGCTCAAACTCTGTGGCTTTTTCCATGGATCTTTGTGTGATGCCAGATGGATGCTCTGAGTGTTAAAATGTTGACTATTAGCACCCCAGCATCACTTTTTGTGAAGTACTTTCAGACTTGAGTTTATTTTAGAGGCATGTGAACAGCAAATGTCTCCTGAGGAAAGCTTATTAGTGTTGTAGCATTTCTGAACCTGCCTTTCTGCAGCTCCTGAGCAGTGTGTGCACTGCACTTTTTGTGGTACAGCATCATTTTCCACTGGCTCCAAAGAATGCCTTTTTGTGCTGTACTGGCTTACCTGCTTAATAATGGTAAATTGCTGTATAATCATTAACCGACCAATATCTGTTAAAGTAAAACTGAAATAAGGAAAAACAGATGTTGTTTTCTGTCTTTAATGAAAAAGGCTTATGCATCCTCATACCGTATTGTCTGACCTTTCTCTGGTTTGGACCTTATGTACCAGACAGAGGTATTTACCACATAATCCATGTATTTGAATGCCATTTACAGAATTACCCAGAGTACATTTGGAAAAGCAAAACAACAGCCCTTGGCAAACGTGCCAGTGAGCATAACCTCTGAGCAAATGAAAGCAGGACACCTGAGAGCTGCAGCTCCCAGAATTCAACCGCTCACATG
Organism: Tyto alba; assembly: GCF_018691265.1. Lineage (NCBI taxonomy): Eukaryota > Metazoa > Chordata > Aves > Strigiformes > Tytonidae > Tyto > Tyto alba. The sequence goes on along the minus strand of NW_024881316.1, from coordinate 32,842,374 downwards.
CTCATTCATCCCCTGGAGGCATATGAAAAGTTTTACATTTAACAAAAAACCAGAACATTTCACTTGCTTCAAAATTTCACAGCAAGGTGAAGTGGAATAAATAACACCCCATCACCAGTGCACTTCAATTATTTCATTCAGTTGTAGAAACAAAAAAGACACCATTAAAACAATTTTCCCGATAGAAACAGTTTCTGACATATCCAGAGTGAATGGCAGCTCTTTGTGGCTGAATTAAATAAGTACTTAACCCATAGGGCTAATAGTAAACATGAAAGAGTCGGACAATTACTACATAAATGGGGAGCACAAGCTAAAACTTCTGTTTTCGGAGGGGACAAGTCATCTTAGAGATAGAATTGACATGATAGTAAAGCAAGCTGCAAGGATATCTTTGAAGGTATTAGAGCCCATTTTACCAGTATATCTCAGGTGATTAACCCAGGACATTTTTCTTTTAAAGCAATAGATTTTATAGCCTGAATGAAATGATTCTCTTACAGTAATCAAGGCTTCATCAGGGTCATCATTCTCTGTCTGTGAGCCACTCACTAATGGAGAGGAAGGGTATCATTGAGAAGAGGCAAGAATAGCAGTAAGAATAGCAGATGATGTAACTTGGCTTCAGCACTGAAGACAGTGTATTACACCAGTGCAGAAGTGCGGCATCTCATGAGGGGCTCAATCCACTGTTATCATCATATAGATATACTAAAATTAGTGCTGTTGCTATCAAGACTATAAAGAAAAACCACACCTCCACCCTCTTCCTTATTGTCCTATAGGAAACCAACACCTTTCCTCTCAAGGGAAGTTTATCTACATGATTTTGGCCCTCCTTTTATTGAGTCAGATCAAAGGTTCACCCAGTTGAGTAACTTGACTCTTACAATGAGCAGAAACGGATACTCAGGAAAGAATAAGAGTAGGTCACATGTAGAGTTCTCCCTTCCCTGTTATGCACTTCATGTTTCTGATAATCTAGATGTACTTCATCTTGTTGAGTGAAATATACAGCTTCATTCTGTTTTGATGCAAATTAATGCCTTTTATTTTCAGCTTTTTGTTTGCTTTCTTGTTTTTAATCTGTTGCCAGTTAATTTCACTGTTTTCCCTCATTATTCTTTGTCTTACCATGGTCCACAGATAAAAATGTGACAATTTTCCAACTATACCAGTTGCTCTAATTAAAGATAGAGTCTCTCTCCCTGCAAACCTTGGTCTGCTACTGGCTGCTTTCTAGTTCTTGCATTCTGAGATATAATGATGAATCTATATGCTTTACTCAAACAATCCATGGTTTTATGCACCTTATCATATTCCCTTCCGATTTCCCATGAAGAGCCTCACTTCTAACAGAGATGAGAATAAGAAGGAGTTACTATAACATCTGAGTGACATTCGTATTCAAGCTGGTCAAGAAAATTTCACTGAAGTATTTATTCTTGGAAATGTGAGTTTGTAGAAACTTAATATCTTTCCAAGAACATTCCAGTCTTGACAAATCTTTAGTAAGAGGTTTCTCAAGTGAGGGTAGCTTTTCTGGCCAAAATAAAAAGGAGAACTACAGGAATAACTGCACATCCTTTAGCTGTTGAGATGTGTGAACACAGGAATGTAAACATCATGAGCAACCTTCAGCACTGGAGTGTTTATACTAAGTTAAGAAATGGTCACTGGATAAGTAGTTTGTAATTTATTGAGGTGAAAGAATAAACCAGTACACTGTTATATTGAAACCCATATTTTCATGCCTGTAGCATTCCTCAAATCTCCCTGGCACAATGTGCTTCATTCTCTTTAACTCTAGAGCTCTTTTTCCAAGACTAGCAGTATAAAGGGACTTCAAATTGTAAAGAATAAATTATTATCCCTTTTCATGTCATTTTACACTACCTGTGTGCTGCTGCCTGAGAATCAGACAAATTGATCTGAAATTATAACAAAGGAAAATCATTCACCTGAACTGTGAAATCTACCTTTGTCACTGAATAGTGGCTTGAGCTACATCAGGACACTAGGGTCTGTCTTTGGTGAATTTGGCTTCAACATTTTGTTTTGGAGGAGCGGGTGAGAACAAATTCATCATTTATCACTCAGGAAGCTAAAGACTGAGGCATCTAAGGGTCATTTCTGGTGAAAGGCAGCTTTTGAGTTGTATGCTACAGTTCTCAGATACTCAGCACGTTGTTGCTTATTTCGTATAAAGTCAGCTGTAGTGCTAGCTACCATCAAGGATGTCATATTTAACATTTCATTTTTTGGCTTAGTTAAACATTTCAGAGATGCTGCTGCTGACTGTGAAAAGTGGGGAATGAAGTACTTGTACATGGAACTCAGTCCTGAGAAAATGTTTTACTTAACTTTAAAAAGTTTCAAGATTTTATTGTTTTTTAAGTTTAATACAGATATTATTTCAAAAGAAACAACCAAGACTGAGCCTTCTAAGGGCTCCATTTCCTCAGCTCCAGCTGAATTCCACATTAAAAGCAGCACTGAATTGCTAGTGTGTGTATATGCTGCAGATCAGAGCAATATAAAGATACTACCTAGAGTTGTACAGCATTATTATCAGAACAGCAGATCCTAGCAACAAGGCAGAGTGCTACACCTCTTCCAGACCTGGACATGATGTGGGTAACTCCACATAGTAGTAGGCAATTTCTCTAACCCACCAACCCAAAGGGATAATTAAAAATAAGTGTGCTTTGAAAAAAGCTGCTAAATTTCTTTCCATGTAATTCTCTTGTAGATTAGAATAGTCTTCTCTCTACTTCTTACTGCTACGTAGGCAAGTGAGCTTTCAGTGAAGCTGAACCAAAGTGGAAAAATCAGTGAAGAAACAGTGTTCTTTACTATTTAAGCACCATGTATGCATACAGCTTGAAACAAATTTACCTCTGCTGACAGGTGGAAGAGATAGACTTACTTGTGTTGATATAGCTATATGAGAATGGAGCTAAATTGTCACTTTTCTCTACCATTCAGTATCCATGCTGGGAAGAGCTTATTACCGCTATGACAATTACTCTCCTGTGCATTGCAATATGGATAGTAGCTCAGCTAAAGCATGTTGTCTCTGCTGAACTAAAAATGACAAATTTCACAAACTCCTATTCAATGTCAGTTTCTCTTTTGTTCTTCAGTTTTTGTAATCTGCAAAATTAATCTCCTGGTTAAACTACTCAGCAGCTACAGCACATAGAGCTTTATTGTTTTCGTATTATCTAGCACATCAAAACCCAAGCCGAAACATAGCCATCCAGGCCAAATTTTTGAAAGAGTGTGGCTATGAACAAGTTTTTCTTTGTGAATAAGTAAGCATTTATATACAGTTTAAATTAATACTAGATACTTTACAAACAGTGACAAAAATATTAATTTCTTAGTGACAGTAACAGCAAAACGTCTCTTGTTCTGTACTGTACTGTTAACTAAAGTGGAGAATACATTTTTTTTATTTTATCTACACCATAAGTCTGTGTCCACTGCTTTCCATGTTGCAATGAGTTTACAAAAATACAGTCAGGTGAGGAAGGCGCCAGAAAAATGGATGTTAATTTCAGTCACAAATATACCCTGGAGAATTATCAGAGATAAAGAAGAATAATAGACAAAAAATGTAAAAAAAAAACAAAAAAACAAACAAAAAAAAACCAAACAAACAAACAAACAACAACAACAACAACAAAAAACAGAACAAACAAACAAAAGAAAAAAAAACCTTTGTAAAATCTTTTTAGATTACTAAAAATAATTTTTTAACCTGCTGAAAAGCCCCAGTTCTCCAAAAACCATAGATTTAAGATCTTTCCAAGAAGATAATACAGCTCATTTTCACTACTACATATATAACTCACTTATAATTTCTGCCTTAATTTGATTTTCTCAGTCTAATGAAAAAAATTCATATCTGTATTCTGGAATCAGATGCTTCCATTGAATCAGAGGCTTTACAGAAATCCAGGTAGATTAGGTCTTCCAGATTTTGTCTCAAAAATCAGATATCTTCTCAAAAAAAGTGAACAAGCTAGTACACATGATCTATCTTAAACTCGTTTTTTGTTCAGTTTTCAGTTGTACCTTTCAATGCTTGACTCATTCTTTTAGTTTGTTCTGTAGTCCTGCCTGCTTTTAAGGTGAGACCAGCAGCTCCCACCAGTGCCTGCAGTATCCAGATGGATGGAAGTCCTGCCCCAGACTTTTGCAGAGATCTTGTATTATTTTATTTGTCTATGACTCTAATGGTTATCTCTGAAATGGAACTGCCCTTCTCTTCAACAAGTTTGGGAAGAGATTTACAATAGTGATCAGTCGCACTCTATAAACTACTTACATAAATAGTAGCATACGTACATGCATTTACATGCACAGATCCAGTTTTTTCATTGACATTTTATAGCTTTTACAAACACTCTAGAGAGCATGAGAGTACTAGTCAGTATTTCTTCTCAGGCAACATGCCTTTCTGTGAGTATTCATGAGGTTGATAAACACATCTAATCAGGCACCAGTCATCCTCTGAGAAAGTTTCTGGATGACCTATAGGAAAGGAAACATGACTTGCAAAACATTCATTGCTATGCTGCAGAAAAACATTCCGATGCTTCTTGATTGCACGTTACCAACTATTGCCTTTGTAAAAGAAGGCAAAACATGAAATTCAAGGTACTTCTGCATTAGAAGAGACATGAAAGGAAGCAGAAGGGATAAATGTTGCAAGTGTAGCTGTAAGGGATAAAGCTATCCTCTTTCCACTAAACATGTCTGCAGAAAAAAGCACTTGAGATAAGCTTAATGGTTTTTCTATAGATACTTTCCTAACACAGGTGGAAGTCACTTAGGTAACTAGCAGATAAAGGGTTTGCTCAAGGTCAAGCAGAGTCTGTCAAAGTCACTGCTAAACTCAGTGAAAAAATTTACATTGAAAACCTCCCACAAAAAAAGAGGAGTCTCTTTTTTCTTTTTAAGACGCAAAATTTCTCAAAGAACAGTGTCATTACATTTTTTTTCAGTTTTGAATAAAAAGCGTGAAGAAATGTTTGATTTTTAATTGTGATTTTTGAAGGTCCTGCATTTTTCATGTCTTTCCAGTATTTTGTGTGGACAATACTGCTTCCCTCTTAGCTGTAATCACTGCCAGTAGTAGAATCTGGAAGCACTGATTTCCAGACCCTTGCACTTAAGTATTTAATTTTATGCTACAGTATTTCAGAAACATTATGTGGGGAAAATAAAAAAAAAAAAAAAAAAAAAAGAAATCTTCCAAAACACAGTTCCAAATTATCTACATAAAGCAAACAGAAATGTAGATACTGGACTGTGTCCAGGACTCCTGATTTCCTGTGACACTTACAAGACAAAAGTTAGGGCAGCATGCTGCAAAAAGATACAGAGCCTTTCCAACACAAATAGACTTTCCGTGTCTGCAATGCCACAGCTATAGAATTAGCTGTCAAACCCAAATTATCTCTACTGCAGGCTGTACTGCCCAGGTTTGCAAGGCCATAAATCAAGGCTATCCCCTGGAGATGGGGAGGGGAAAGCTGGGCACCCCCAGCCCCGCACAAACCGCCCACGGCAGCCCCTTCCTCGCTGGTGGGCCTCCTCTGCTCCCCGTTCGATACATATCAGCCTGCTGAAGTCACCGACAGATCTAAGAGGAGAGAGATCAAGGCTAGGGATTCAAAAAGTGTTATTCCAATCACATTTTTAATCCTTCTGATGTTTTCGCTGGTTGGTTGGAGGCTTTTTCGCTCTTGATTATTATTTTCCTGATGTAAGCAGCGGATTCACTCCGCGGGAGCTGCTAGAACAGACACTGGTGGGAGAAGGCTAGCATGCCTTCAGAGCTGACTCTTTTAACTAACAACTGAGGATACTCTAGGAGTAAAGATAGGCTAGAATGAAAATCTGGGTTTAAATATTGCTGAACTGTGACTAACTCAGGCAAAAATTTCAGATTGAAAATGGTACCTTCAGAAGCAGCTCAACCAAAACAGCAGAACTGAATTCAAACCTGGTTTGAGCCCTGGTTCAAAATAAGCAGCTTGATCTTGTATCTCATTACCTGATACTCGTCTTTGTTGATCTCAACATTAGCAGAAAGGCAGTATTTGTGCTCTGTTTTGATTTTAAATTTTTCTGGCTTCAGAAAAATTGAAGAGTTCCATGGGAATGGATAAAAAAAAAAGTATGTTAAAGCGTGTTGGGGGGGGGGGGGGGGGGGGGCTCCTGCATTTCTGAGGTATCACAGTGAAAAGAAAATATTCATCAGAGTAGGAAACCTGAACATACATCCTGCTGGGAAGGCAGCGGGCAGCTGAAGTGCTACAGCACCATCTCCTGGAATTCAGACATTTGTGAATTTCTAAAGCCAATTTAATACACAGTCACACAGACAAATGAAGTTTAATGGTCAAAACTTGCGGTGAATTTAATACACTTCTGTTTACAAAAATGCTTTAACAAAACATGAAACTAATAAAAATTATTCCCATGATTTATAATCTTGCAGATATTTTTTTCCATATATGAGATCACTGTCATTGGGCAGTATTTAGTCCTTAAATTCAAGCATTTGATACTAAATCATGAGAAGATCGGAATTCATAAAATTTGACAGTAAAGGGTGTTAGAAATTGTCCTTCAATAAAAAGAATTTGGTTAGTTTTTCATTGTCTATGGTGAAATGAATAATTAAAAATCTAATTCTACAAAAAAAAAAAAAACAACCAACCAAACAATAAAAGTAGACCTCTTTAGGTTTTTGAGAATCTTTAAATTATCAAGTTCTGATGACTTAGAATCATCTTTATAACTTGAAAGTATAAATTACCCTCTTAGAAAAATGTGATCGTTAATATGTAAACATGTCTTCTAGAAAAAAAAATACAAGTAATATATTTTTCTGACATGAGAGCTCTTTATGATTTCCTCCCAAATACGTACCAAAATATTTTAGCTGATCATAATATCAGTCTATGCAAGTTTTCTCCTGCAATTCAAGGTTTTCTTCCACATTAGAAGAGTAATTTCCCACTCCTGCTCAGGACATGACTCCTTGACTAAACATGCCCTGTTTATCTCCCGTTCTGGCTTGGACCCTGTCCCCAATGTGAATTGCCTGTAGCTTCCCCCAGCTACTATTGGAATATCTACTTGAAATAATGTTGACTCTCACCACATATAGGATGGTGCAGAGTACAGGCTGCAATCTAGAGACCTGAGAGACTCAATTAACAAACAGGATTTGGTAGTTCAGCTCTGTTTTCCAGCTGAAACATTTTGTGATGGGACAAGACCTCTTAATCTATTTTTGTTCCGTATTCATTTTATCTGCAGATGGGTGGATCCCACTTCGAAAAACGAGTGGAAAACACTGAATTTAAGAAGTAGAATTTAGGTGATGCCCTGCATGAAATAATAATTCATAGAGCCCTGGAAAAGGGTTACTTTTTTCTACAACTTTGTTCAGCAATATTGATGAGCATAACAGGCATTCAACAGATCTCAATGGGCTTTATGACAATTTGCCCTCATGCACCACTGCTGCGACATATTTTGGGGTTTTTTTATACTGAATTCTTCCCTCTTTTCTGCCTGCTCTCTGCAAGAAGCCATGTCTTGTTGAGACACATCCAGAAACAGCTTATGTTTTTGCCGTATTCAGATTTCTGTTTTAAATTTACAGTGTGAAATGTATCAGCCAAGTTTTGCAGTTTCGGGCAGATCGCTCCATCCTGTGGCAGCACTGCTCCTTGCAGCAGCACCCCCAGGCCCCCCCCGGGGATGGCTCCAACCAATCTGACCCCAGCAACCCAGGGGAGTGCCTGGCAGCACACTGGTGAAAAAATCCACATTATTTGCAAAATCTCTGAATACTGCCACGTGTTCTTTAATGCCATCAGCACCCTGTCTATAAATGCAGCACGTTCCTGCTGCAGTGCCTCTGGTAGCACTTGCCTTGCTATTGCTGCTCACTTCAATGTGCCAACTTGAAATATCATCTGGGTGCATCCCCTTATGGTCAGTGAACTGTCCTTCAAATGACATGAGAGAAAACCTCAGAGGAAGTAGGGGCTTCAAATTTTACTCTCCTGAGAGTTTCTGATCCCAGCTAGTTCCACCAAGACAGAAACTCAAACTGAGCACACAGAGGGTTTAATACAACAGTGCACCCAATCTGCAAAGTAAATTTCTGTGTAGACAAACAATGAAAAAATCACATTTAATGATAGTGTTTAGCACAGGGCTTTTCCAAAATTATTTTGATAGGGAGTAAATCATGACCAAACACTTAAAAACTGTTTCATTTTAAAAAATAGAACCGTAGAAAGATAGGATTAGAAGGGACCTCAAAAACCTACTGCTGTATAATGAGATCAGTTATACTTTCTAATTATACCCTAACTATACCTCGTAACTGTAGTTACATACTATGCCTATACCTCCTAACCTCCAAGCAACCTCTTCCACTGGTTCACTAACTTTACTTTAGTAAGCTTGCCCAGTGTCTAACATGAACGTCTCCTGTTTTTCTTCAATTCTTCTGTTTTTCAGTATATCCCTACTGGATGTAAAAAACACATTATCCCTTTCCTCTCTGCACCAGCTCTCTACATTCTTGAAGCTTATTATTTGTCTTCCTTTAGGTTTTTCTTCTTTAGGCTGCCCTCCCCTCTCCTTTCACTATTTATGTCAATATTTCCTCATGTCTCATGATTTTTAGACCACTAATTCAGCTTCCAGACTCTCCAGCTAGTCCATGTATTTCTTGTAGTATGGTACTAGGAAGTATGGTACTTAAAACTAGCAGTAGTGAATTGGCCGAGCCCTTACCAGCAAAGCAGAAAACTTCTGTTAGAGATTCTTCTGTCTTACTTTTTTTTTTTTTTTTTTTTTTTTTTTTTTCAGGTATGTAGATATCTACTTCTTTATATACTCTTCCGGTATTCTGTCATCAAATATACAATACATTTTATTATCATTATTATTCAAAATTCCAAAATGAATAAAAGCATGCCCACTAGCTTGAAATCCACTGTCTTCAATTTTGCATGTGAGTTCTTCAAAGTTGAAGGGCTCTTGTCCCTAAAACAGAGACTTGGTACATGTCAAATCTATTAAAGATTGAGTTTATGATGAATGTTACAGTCTAATAAGAAGCTAGAAACCAAGTGGACTGAGAACTTGGTTCCATTTAGAACAATGGCAAAATGCTGTTGGACTGGGTTTCTATCCATCACAGCTGCTCAAAGGATTTCTAAGCTAAGGAGTCATGCTGGCATCAGATGTAGATTTTGTATTTTTATGATTTTTTGTAAAATTCCAGGAGAAAGAATGTCGAAACACTGCACATTTTACATATCAAAACCACCTGGACAGATGTTGTTTCAACTATTGACATTACATCATGACAACTGAAATAGCATTGCATAAATCTTTCTATTACCCTTCATGAAGGTCATCAATAATTTTTAAATGTGCATGACACTGAAGTGTAAGATAGAGGAGGCAGCATTGCTTCTTCAGATTTAAGGATGCATAGCACTTAACCACAGCATTTTTAATAAACTCCTAATAATGAGAAAGTACATAGTGTTATGATGATGAACTTGATTTATAACTCAGTTACATCTGACAATTGTAATATTTTATTTTTAAGCAACTTTACTTGCAGTGTTTCTCATTCTCTACTTTCTGATAGTTGTAAAATGGACTTACTTTAAGATACAGTTTGAAATTGCTTCCTGCTTAGAAATATATAAGGGACCTGGAAACATATAGCTCTTATTTTCACATCTAGATAATCAAGATAAAGCTAAGTGAAAATTAAAGTCTTTCCTGAACAAATAGTTTTATGAACTTTGCAGCCCACTATTTGTCTGCTTTAGGAACAGCAGAAGAGGTATTGCATTGTAAGTGTTGTTAGGATCCTGCAATCTAAAACAGACTGACAACAATCAGGGCTTTGGGCTATCTAATAAAAGGTATTAGAAAGAATATTATCAGTTGGACATATGGTAAGGGACAGTATTAAAGGAAAAGCAACATGTCATTATGTGTGCAACTTATTTCCCCTTCCTTCTTTGCCTTGAAGTTACTAGTCCATGGATTTCCTTCACTTATCCTGATGGGCATGCTGAGCAGCGCCTGCCCGCAGAGGCAGGGAGCTCGTCCCCCACCAGAGAGACACGGACAGACCTGACAGCATTGACAGGTCTAAAACCCCACATGCCACATGCAGACCACCCCTACATCATCAGAGTGGGATGGGAAGAGGTTGGCCCTGGTTTACTTCTGTGTACAGATCACTGTGCCAAGCAGCAGGGACAGGTATTCTTCCTCAATGAGGTAGTCTGTCTTATGGAGCCAAGGGATGAGGAAATGAGAGGATAAGGAAAAGGAGGGTGAGAAAAGGACACTGCGTCTAGTGAAAGGAAAGGTGATGAAAATGGTGTGAGAAATTAAAGGAAATGTTACACAGGATGAAGTGCTGGAGTTTGGAAAGAGACTCCACCAGGCCCCAAAGGGAGCAGAGATGCTGGGAAGCCTTTCAAAATACACCCTCCCGGAGCAGGTGCCCAACACTGGCCCGTCCCTCCTCGTTCCCTTCCTAGCCAGGTAACCCATACCTCCACAACTCTCTGCGAGTGGAAAATGTGTTAGATCTGTCCCCAGAGAAATGAAGCACCAGAGTTTGATTGAAGAGGAGGATAAAGAGCCTTTTAATCCCATTGTGGTGAAGGTGATGGTAAGGAAGAGGGATTTCCATTTAAATAAGCACTAAATCCAGGCTGAATGTGCGGGAAGGTCAGTTCTGCGTCATTGGACCTGGAAATGTGGGGGAAAAGACGTGATCACACAGGGACAGAAAGTAAAACAAGGAAAGGTGGAGGTGAAAACTGTATATAGTCAGCTGACAGGAAAAGTGGGGGAAAGAATTAATTGCTAAAGGAAATCACAAATTAAAGGTCAAAGTGACTGAAGGGAAACCAGAAGAGGAAAAAATTGTAAAATTCCCAAAAAGGACAGTGCATCCGTACTAAAAACAGTGTTTCATTAGGACTAATAAGAGTTTTGGAGAACCTGAAGATTGTCAATGATACAAAGAGGACAGATCATATTCAATTAAAGACACATTAAAGGTTCGGTATAAGCTTAGGAGAAAAATGACAATTGGAAAAAAATATTTGCTGAAACAAGACAGACAGCAGGTACAGGAGTAGTTGCTTTTAAAAGTTGAAATAATGTTGAACTTTTACCAGATTTTGGGAAATCCAGGAAAACTGTTCCCTTTCTCCTTCTGATTGTAAAACGAGGGATCTGATAGGACAGACACAACAAAAGTGAGATTGTATCAGAAATTGTATTTAGAGTACAAACATACAAGATAGAAGGAGGAATGGGAGGAATTAGACTGAGGATGCAGCAACACTAAAGTTAAAAATAAAACAACAACAACAAAAAAAAAACAGTATCTATTTTTCTGGAATTAAAATAGCATATTGTTTTGGGTTTTTTTCTCTCTGCCTCCTGCCTATGAATAACATTTAGCAACAGTTATTCTGGTCCTTTGCCCAAACGTGTACTGAGACCACTGATAGCTCTGTGGTAACGAAAGCATTTAAAAACCTCTGTCAGATTTAAGCAGATGAAAATATACTAATGCTCATCAAGCAGAAAAATATGACAGCATAAAAAAAGCAGGAGAGTATGTACTGTATCTTGTTCTGGAAAATCTATCATATCATAGACATAACTCTGATTTGATGTAGAAAAATAACCACACAGCAAGCTGGAAAAATAAGCTTTGCCACTTTCCTACTTTTTCTTGCAATCTCTCCACATCTGCCTCTGTCATCACGTCTCCAGCATTTAGATGATGGATGAAAGACCCGGGTAGATTTTTTAGAATTTGAGATTTTAAGAACCTCTCAAAGTACTTTGCTGAGGTTTCCAACTGAAATAATAGTCCTAGTCTTATGCCGTTCTGTTTAGCAGTACCACTCAGAAGATTTTCTAGAATAGATCTGTTTAATTTTTTTTTTCTTTCAACAGTTAAGTAACACCTGGCTCACAGGTGACTCTTATTTGAAAGAACTTTTCTTTTAAAATACAATTGTAATAGCAGTTGACTAGCAATTAGCCTGCTCTGAAGACTACTGAAATCAGTATAAAAAATCCCAGTACCACTAACCCCAATGGCTTAAGTCAGACTCAGCTGCAGATTTTCTTTAGATTCCTCTTCATGTCCCCTGACAAAAACTATTGACCTAATTTTTCTTCATTTGCCTCATAAAAGGTGCCAGCGTAGGAGCTGCAGAAGAAAAGGTAGGGAGTTCAGGTGCAACCCTGGAGATATGGAGAGGGGATCCTGCTGAGCTGAATGGAGAAGTCAGTCCCAGAAATGAGCGGGGCCCTGGAGAGCCTGTCACGCTTAAGCACAGAGGATTAGATCAGACTGTTCATCTGATTTTAACTGTGGTGGCTCAGAGGCAGCCTTTGTGAGGTTTAGCTACCACTTCAGAAATGCTGATTAGTAAGATGTGACTAAAAACCTCTGCAGGTCATCAGCTGACAGGGTATCACATGTTGATTTAAAATTCCGTTTCAGCTTTGAAGTATTAAATCAGGGCCTGACTTAGAAACCCCCTTTCCTGTAGAAAGGTTGTGATCACTTAACCAACAACAGATGGCAACAAGAGAGAACTTCATAAGGAAATTGGAATAAACCAGGATTCAGAGAGTTTACAGGGCTATGGAAAAAAGGGTAATAAGGCTGAGTAATTTCTCCTTGCTAGAGCTGACTCAGCATCCAGCTCTTCCTCTACCTGCCCTCAGGGGATCTATGTCCAGACTAGGATCCCAACCATAGATACTTTTATCTGGGTCACAGTCTGGATTTTCAGTGAATATGATTTATAGCAGAATCCAGAGATCCAGGAAATGTAATTTCCTAGAAATCAAATGGAAGAATTACAGGAAGGGAGGGTGGGCTGAGAAGCATGAGGGAACGCAAAGACTTCATAGACGTACTAGATGTGTAGACTCCAAGAACAAAGAAGCTGAGGTCTGCAGAAGCCCCTGTGAAGGAAAAGGAACACATTTCTCCACGGGGAGAAAGCTGGCTGTGATCTACTACTGCTGGCAGATGGAGCTTCAGCCTCAACTGGCAACCTATCAGGTTTTTTTTTTTAAAAAAAAAAAAAAAAAGTAGTAAACTGTTTTGGCGATGAGTGGGAAACCAACTGCAGTGCTGAAGGAAGAAAAACCACATGCTCTGGCGGCTAAGTGGTTCATGACCCTTGCTTGAAAAAGAAAATGAAAGGTAGTAGTGGTTGGTGACTCACTTCTCTCAGTAACAGAAACATCAATTTGTTGGTATGACCTAACGTTTATGGAGAGGTTCTGCCCAAATCAGAGCTATTGCACAAGTTTGTCAATGCTCATTCAGCCATCTGACACATCCACCATGTGGCTCTTTCACTTGGAGCTACTGCTACTGCTCTAGGAACAAGATAGAGAAAGCCGTAAGGAATAGCCAGGTTCCTGAAGTGACAATGAAAGAGTCAGAGCCTCAGCTGGTGTTCTTATCAATCCCATCGGAGAGGGTAAAAGCCTGAGCAAGGACAGACACATCCTGGAGATAAATATATGGCTATCCAGATGGTGCAGCTTAGAGGACTTAGGTTTCCTGAAGGGGGGAGGAGGTATTCATAATAGGGTCATAAGAGGGACGAGAAGGAAATGACTGAATCAGTTGTAGATACGTGTAAAGTATTTTGCCTTATATGATGCAGGATGCACATGTTCACTCTGAGATCTGGAATCTGCTGGGAGACAGACCTGTTGAAAGTCTCCAGGGTAATAACAGAAGGAGGAAAGGGCATATTTGGGAAAGAAATACAGGAGGACATAGAGAATGCAAATCTGGGTATGTTTAATTTAATTTTAGCCTTTTCATAGTTAAGTATCTAACTTAAACTAGTCATGTAGGCTCACATTGCAGTCAGACCCTTCCACCTGTCTTAGACTGCTGTTTTAGGATGGGAAGAATTGCCTCTGGATGAGTCTGTCTCTAGTCTGTGGAGCAAACCTAGATAAAGTGTCTAAGATAGTTAAAATCAGATTAAATGATTATCACTTATACTATAAAAGTTATTAAATAAAAATCTGAATGGAAATCAAACCTCTTCTCAATTTTATTCTGATCAAAAAGGAGAAAATTATTGAAAATGAGGAGGTGCAGGCAACTTAAGGGAGAATGATCAATGAAGTGGTAAAATTGATAATTCTTTGAAATGAAGGAAGAGAGAACAGTGGAAAAAAGGACAGTGGGCTTCAGAAAAAAACAGATTTTCATAACTCAGAGAATGGATCAGTAAGATCAAGTAGGAAACACAAGGGAGCTGGAAATTTCTTAAATAAAGGAACAAGAAAGATGAATGGCAAAGTAATTATAAGGAAGAGTGGCCACCTTGGGGACTGATTTAATTTTCTAGTTTAAGGGATCCAATAATATATTCATCAGCCTTGCAAACCAGAAGAGAGAAGACTCCTTTCACTCCCTCACAAGTTTCTTTCCCCTTTGCCTCTTAATTTCCCTTTAGTTGTAATGAAAAATAATCTTAGATATAAATTCCACCACAAATTCTCCTTAAAAATAAATATATGAATTTAACAGCAAGAAGCTAAACTTGGATTACCTCTTCAGTATTTCACTTTTAAGAAATAAATGAATATAAAATACAAACTGGTCAAATTGTTAATGACAAGCATGAAGAGTAACATAAACATGAATTGGCAATGCCGGGAAGGCAAAAACATAGGGTAAGTTCAATACAGTTGTTACAAAGCAGTAACAAGAGAAAGAGTAACAAGAAAGTCATAAGATCTAGTCTTCTGCTTAATGGAGAGGAAAGGCTAATGACAGATGTTGCCAATGGATCTGAAGAGTTTTATGATTTTTTTGGCTTTAGCCTTCACCAAGTGTGATTAAATAGCTAACACAACATCAATGTCAAAGAAGAATTAAGTCAGCTGGCATAGAAAAAGAGCAACTCGATGGATATCTAAATAAATTAAATGTTTTCAAATAATTTGTTACCCTGTTTAAATTCTGCTCAGAGAACTCAGGACACTGTCTAGAACAATAGCAGAAAATCTAGTAATTGTGGAGGATAGATGGGCTTCAGAAGACAGAAAAGACAAAATATAATATAATACATAAAATGGAGAAAAGCAATCTTCAGTCATTTATAGACCAGTGTAGTTTAACTTCAGCTCTAGAATGACACTGGAATAAATTAAAAAAGTTATAAGTATTTGACACCCATGTGTCAAATTGTAAAATATAAACACTGTCAAGTCCATGGAAAGGCCTTTGATGACAGACTAAAAGGCTGTGTGGATAGAAAATAAGAAATAAGTATGATATGCCTTTGTTTTTTAAGGTTTTGACTTTGATTTCTACCCCAATTCCATATACAGGTTAGGAATATGTGGTTAAAATGAATGTGTGCACAGAATTCAACGAGTAATTAATCCCAGCGTTAAGCAACATCAAGCTGGAAAGATGCATAAAGATGGGATCTACAAGGTTCCATGCTCAGTCTGGTAGTCTCCAGTATCCACATTAAATAACTTGGACATCAGAACAGAAACATGTTTCTGAAATCTGAGGCTGTACCAATCTGGAATTGTAAGTATAGTAGGTGGCAGAATTAGAGCTCAGAATTACTTCGAAAAATTGAATACATTCTTGATGTCAAGAATGACATTGAGAAATTGAATAAATGACATGCAATAAAGGGGACACAAATCAACAAGGATATATGCAAAATATGGCACTGTAAGAAATAAACAGATGTGAAGTACAAATACATCAAGAAATCAACTGGTTAGAGAAAAAGCTCTTGAAGCTATGGTGGATCATGCACTAAATACAAATTGATGGTGGCATACATTACAAAAGGGCTAACATCACACTGGTAACAATAAGCAGGTTTATGGTGTGGTAGGCATGTGATGGAATCTCTTCCACTTCAAATAAAATGTGACTTCAGCCAGAGGCCCATTCTATATGTACTCCTGAATAAAAAGGCACTTCTGGCCTGACTCCAGAGGTCAGTGACCTAGGAAGGAAACTTGAACTAATTGTCTTTTTTTTTTTTTTTTTTTTTTTTAAAGTGCAAATAAAAGAAGTGAAGGAGAGGCTTAAAAGCATTTTTCAACTATATCAAAGTTTACTGAAAAAGGGAAAGAAATGTGTTTGGTATTAGTTGTTTTGAATTTTATTTTTTTCATGCACACTGGAGATAGAAAAAGTACTACAGGTTTAAATTGCTGTGGTAGGAATTTGCATGAAGTTTTCTGACTGTATGGAGAGAGAAATACCAGATTAGCTTGCCAATGATAATTATAGAATCCTAAAAGTTTGTAGACCAGGTTAGGCAAATAACTATTATACACAGTAGATAGGCAGATAAGTAGATATTTTACCTTAGGTTTAGGAATTTGGTTACTTCTTCTAGGCTCTTTCCTATATACTTTATTTGATTCTATAATATTTACTGGATTCTATTCTTTCCTTCTTAGGGAACAAAAATGATACAAAGCAATTTTAATCTCTTTCTGTGGCTTCAATCCTGTTGTCAGTTATTGGAAATGGTCAGTTACTTTGAGAGATGAATGTGGATAAGATAATATAACATTGGGATTACAATCTGCTCTGGAAGATTGCAGGATCTGTGATGGACATTACTGCTCCTCTGAGAAACATTGATGTCACTTGCAGATGAGACTCACTGTAAAGCATGCAGTTATTCCAAAGGAACTTGGCTATCCATGAGCCTAGAGTTAGAGAGTTATTTTTAGATATCCTTGGTTTAGACTATAGTATATCTTGAAGGCTTTGAAACCAGCATGGAGCTTGAAAGACAAGTTGTGTTGCTGACAGATTCATATTCTGGAGTATCGTATGATATTAGTTCATTTAGGGAGTGAGAAAGGCATAAATGTTCCTTTTCCTTATCTGTCAGGTAGAGCATTCTGTCATCGACAGGGTATGACTGAAAGTTTTAACCACAAGCACTTCTTCTTGAAATCTGTGCATATAAGTGAAAAATCCTTTTCATCTGTGAGAATAAAAGTAGAGGGCTACACTCAGTTTTAAATATATACAAAATAAAAAATAAAATTACAAAGAAAAGGAAAAACAGACACAACAGGAAAACATTTCCTTCCAGCTCTTTCTTTAGTGAATTTTGTCTCATAAACTCTAATGAAAAACGTATATGACAAACCCTTAAAGTTGTAATGTTTACCTATAAATTATGTGCTATAGACAAAAAGAAATTATGCTGCTTCCTTGATTTGATAAAGGTTGATTTCTTGGTTTATGTGAGAAGAAAATAAACACAGGTAGTCTTCTTTATGAAAAAAAAAAGAAAAAAAAAAAAAACAAAGAAACCCAAATAAAAATTAAATTTCAGTTCTAATTACTATGGAACGGTTTTACCTCTTTCCTTTTTTAATACATATATTAATCCTACGGTTTCATCCTTACTAAGGGAAATTTTCATTTTTCTCATGCATGCATATTTAGTATTTGAGGGAAGGCTTCATTGATTTTGATTATGTACTGCAAAAAAAAAAGAAATTTAAAAAATAATTAACAGAAAAATACCAAGAAGACATTTTTATGTGTCTAGAGAACTTATCATTATACAAAATTATTTCTAACACTTATCTGCCCTGGTGCGTTTATATTTATATACTAGCCAAGGAGAGAAAACCCAAATAAAAATAAATCTTCAGCAGTCCCTTTAAGTAGTTGAACATTTTTTTCTACTTTCATGTGAAACATGGGAATATAATCTAGGTCCTTATAGGCCTTTTTCTGAACTTTTATTATCAATTCTATTTAATGCAACTAATAAACAAGAAAACCTGATTGATTAAAGACAGAGGAATTTTTTTTTTTAATCTACATATTTCATTATGTGCATTGGAAGTTTAAAGAAAATGATTTTAGAAATCTTTTCAGGGGGCAAAGATTCTCATATGTCTGTCCTATGAAAATACATGAGGTTTAGTCTAGGATAAGTCATCCAATTATTATATTCATGCAGCTTTTATCATGTGAGAGGAAAAATAGCCCATACCTTTATTGTTCATTTCTGATAAGAATGTCTTGTTTTTTGGGAGTGGTATCTGATAGAACTGAACACTGGTTTGCTTAAATGTTGTTTTTGGAAAAACAGACCTCAGCTACTTTTCTCCTTGGCAAGGTTTGCAGTGCAAATAATTAATGCCAGTAAAACCAAGGTAAGAGAGCTAGCTAAGCTTAAAGTTGACTTTGAATTTTTCTTACTCATAGGACCATCAGAATAGTAAAGTCCATGGACTAGTTTGACTGAATAAACTTTATACACTTTGCAGTGCCCAAAGGTCTGGAATGAACACCACTTATTTTACATTATTTTGGCACTATCTCAGTGACATTGCAAGGAAAGCATGAGGATGATACTGTCTCCATAATATAGCTGTTGGATAAAATCTTCTGTACCAAAAAATGAGAAAGATGAATACTAACAGGGTCCTTCGGAGAGAGTGTGGCATAGCAGGGAAGCCAGACCATGCATTTTTGTCTCTTGGACAATATCAATGGTTCTAGAAGTCTGATGAGTTCATTTAAGTTAGATTTCTGCTTCCAGGTTTCTAGTGTAACTGACCCAAAATTAAGGCAAATTGCTGAGCAAATAAGATATTCTGGGCACCTCCATCCACAGAATCACAGATTCACAGAATCACAGAACTTTTGAAGCTTTGAAGCTGGAAGGCATCTCTGGAGATTGCCTAGTCCAAAGCCCTGCTCAAAGCTGGGTCAGCTATAGCAGGTTTCTCAGGACTGTGTCCTGCCAGGATTTAAATATTTCCAAGGATGGAGACACCACAGCCCCTCTCAGCAGCCTGTTCCAGTGTTCAACCAGCCTCACATTAAAAAAAAACTTTTTTCTGATGTGTAAACAGAATTTTCAGTACTTCAATTTGTGAGCATTTCCTTTTGTCCTCTCGCTAAATATCACTGAGAAGAGCCTGGCTATGTCTTCTGGTCAAATATTTATATACATTGACAAGATGCCCCCTAAGCCTTCTCTTCTCCAGGCTCATATGTCAGATTCTCCACTCCATCATCTTTGTGGTCCTTCACTGTGTCTGTTCCAGTATGTACATGTCCCTCTTGTACTGGAGAGCTCAGAACTGAACCAAGCACTCCAGGTGTGATATTCAGGGCTGAATAGAGATGAAGGATCACTTCCCTTGACCTGCTGTCATTGCAGCCCTAATGCAGGCCAGGATGTTGACCTTTGCCATGAGGGCACTTTGCTGACTTATGGTCAACTTGGTGTCCAACAGAAACCCCAGGGCTTTCTCTGCAAAACTGCTTTCTAGCTGGCTGGCCCCCAGTGTGTACTGGTGCATGGGGTCGTTCCTCCCCAGCTGTACGACTTGGCATTTCCCTTTGTTGAACTTCATAATATTCTTGTTGGACCATTTCTCTTGCCAGTTGAGGTCCCTCTGAATTGCAGAACAAGCATCTGGTGTGTTAGCTACTCCTCCCAGTTTTGAACCACATGGATACAAGCTGACAACATGGATTTACGTGCAGCATTGGTGGTCCTCCTTTACGCAGAATTATACATACACACACACAAACATACATATTATGCACTAGAATATATAGAACAGGTGAATAGGCAATTGGACTAGATGAACATTGTAGTTCTCTTCCAAAGGAAATGGAAATATTCTATTCTATTCTATTCTATTCTATTCTATTCTATTCTATTCTATTCTATTCTATTCTATTCTATTCTATTCTATTCTATTCTATTCTATTCTATTCTATTCTATTCTATTCTATATTCACTAATGTGTGGATGTATATACATATAAATTCACACACTGATATCCACATGGGTATACATTAGGTGTAACAGGTAAGTTTATGAGGTGTGAATAGATTTTAGGTAGATGAATCTCATTTTAAGCACATTTTAGAAAGTGTCAGTCCCATCTATATTCCACAGACAATGAAGAAAAGTATGCTTATGAACAGTGAGGCATCGCCCTGCTCCCCACCCCACCCAGTTCTGATCACCAGCATGTGCCAAACACAGTCACAGGGACAGCACACACCAACATTCTCCTAGTCCTATCAGCTCTTCGGAAAGTCTAGAGATTGCTGTACGTAGTATCAAGGTCCATTGAAGTAAACACATACTGTCTGTCAGCCAGCTAAGACAAATATACCTACCTTGACAGTAAACCATCGGGAAGATGACATTAAAATCACTCTTTGCCCTTAACCCATGCAATGTGAAGGTAAAACTCCTTTTAAAAATTCTCTGCACTGCAAGAATTGCACAAGCTGGTAGGGTCAGATATTCAAAAATTCAGAAGTCAGTCTCACTCTGATGATCATTTTAATTAAATGGTACCTCAAGGTGAGCTGATTTTCTTGAATGTCCCTTAAGAGGACTTTCCAACTGACACCAGATCTAGAAAACAAGCTGTATTTAATGTCTTTAGTAAAAAGGTTTGAACTACATAGCCACAGCAGGAAGTAAAACCTGGGTTTATATAGAAGCAAGCAGATGATTAGACCGGAATAGATTTAGAGATGAGATTTAGGCAGAATGGACAGAAAAGATGTAGATGGGTAGACACAGTGCAGAGATGGAGAGATGAAGAGATAGATACAGCAGATAGATTCTCATGAAATAGTCTTTCCGTGTTTGGTGTGCAGCTGCATAGCACCTGCCCGACATTTACAGCAGATAGCTTTTATTCATTTCATGGGATATTCATCAAAATGTGGTTGAGAGATGGAGAAAATTCCAAGTATGTGTCATCACTTTACTGGCTTGTGCAGCTGTTTCCTAAAGCACACAATGATGTTGTGTTGTTAAGGAAATACACTGTCACCCTGCTGAACAAATAAAGCATTTAGTTTTATTGAGTAACATTACAATAATGATGGGAGATAATAGACTAAAAATACTGTTTATTCAGTGAGAATGGACAAAAACTTTACTGTCCATGAAAGAATCACTTCATGTACAGAAAATAAAAATTGTGCTATTTATTTAGTTAATATTAATTAATTCAAGCTACCTTTTTAATACTACTGGTGTAAAATACTTCCTGACATAAGCTTTGATCAAGTATAAGGACCGGCAAGCATCCTTAGCAGCAGAACTCATCAGAAATACCAGAGTTCAGGCCACTGGAACCAGACAGAGGACTGTATCTATTGGAGTCTAACAGGCAGCAAATAATTATGCTGGGAAATGCATAAGCTTAAAACAGATGGGGGGGGGGGTTGTTGTTGTTATTGGGATATTGATTTTCTGATCATACCAAAGGCTCATGTTACCCTTTCCCAGGAACAAGACTGCCTTGATTTTACATCTTTTTTTATAAGATGCTAAATATTTCTCAAAAACTGATGCTTTTAGAAACATTTCTTTAAGATATTTATGATGAAGATGGTGACATTTCAGCCAAATCATCTAAGCCGCAGCCCCACAAGACCAGGCTGTTAACTGTATGGAACTCTTTTGCATAGGCAAATCTAGCTCAATATCAGAATATTTTCTTCCTTTTTATTTTATTTCTTCAGATTTTGAAACTGTTGCAGAAGAAAAAGATATCCGTCGTAGTATTTCCTTTCAGAGGGGCAGCTGGGACCCATTTTCTGGTTTCATTATAACGATTCTTCATAGATTTTCTTATGTTTGAGCTTATGGTTTGAGGCTCTTACTTTAATTAAACAAACCTCCATGTGAAATCTCAGGGAAAAGATACAGGTTTTGCATGGTTTGTGTGTGAGACTGTGTTCGCCCAGCCAGGGTCAAAATCAGACTTAATTTCAAACAAGACCCCATTCATGAGCTTTACCTGCCTCATCCTGAACCTGTCACCCATCTCCCACACATCTGAGCTGCTCTTCCGGGAGAGGCACCAGAGACCACCTTGCACCCCATGCTTCCATGTGTTAGCTCAGTGGCATTGCTGCACAATGTAATGACAAACCCCATCAGTGGGGTCAGAAAAGCAATTACCTGAGGACAATCTACAACAGGCCTGTGGGACAAAAGCAAAACTAACTCTTCATCAGCCCAGGATTACCCAGCAAACTCATATGAGCTCCCCTTGCATGGGTAAAGGACAATGTGCTAAAACAGGGCACCAGCAATATGTAATCTGGTATACCTGCCTGGAACAAAAGACTGTAATGGTGCTGGGAGCCAAGAGAGATAAAGACAGAAAGGCTTTTACAAATGAGAGAGAGGGAAAAAATAGTATTCAATAGATTCATGATGTTTATTTATTTCTGCAAATCTAAAAAAATAAATATTCTGTTAAGAAGGTGCTGCAGAGGGCTGAATGCTCAACTACTGACGTAAGCCTTTAGAACGATCTCTGCAATCACAGCTATGGTGACATGCAGTTACTGAACCCGTCCAGGCCATCTGTGGTGGCAGCTGAAGAAGGGAGTTGAGATGCACTGTTGTAATTTATGGAGAAAGCTTCAGAGCTCCCTGAGAGCCCTCACTGTTCTAGAGACAGCCCTAACCACTGCAACCACAAGCTTTTCTAACTTGAGCACTCAGTAGCATCCTCTCGACTAAAAGGATAGTGGATTCAATTCATAATGCAAACTGTCCATTGAAGCCTCCCGCAGCTAAGTAAGGAACTCACGAGGGTTGGAACATTTTAGGCTTTGTCCTGTAGAACAAAGTTGTTAAACTATGACCTCATGGTGCCTCTATCATTACCATGGCCTAGATCCAAAGGCAATTGAAGTCAACTCCTACTGATTTCAGCGGGCTTTGGAACAAGCCCTCTTCCACTCCAGCACAAGGCTATTTTTAATGAATCAAGACAACCTCATCAGAATCCGTTTTGGCCTCTAAAAATGGAGTGTACTGTTGCACTGGAACTGAAAGTCTCATCGTGATGCTTGGCTATGATATCAGGATGGAAGGAGAGATAAAAGCCCTTTTCTTGCATCAAGCTGCTCCTGCTGGAGCTGCCTTTCTCTTGTTACTTGTTGCTAAAATAGCAGTACTATTGTTTGCTTTTATTGGTCTCATCTGTTGGGATTTGGAAATCTCTTCTAGGGGAGAGGAGGGCAACCTGCACACGCACGCGCGCACACACACACAGACACACCTGTCTTTTGTGCTCATTGCTGTCTACATTTCTGCAGAGATATTTTATCTTCATTGTCTACAAGTCACTGGTTGTCTATCCAAAATAAAGTTGTTACTTGTTTATAATCCAGGACAGATTTCCCAGAAGAATCCACTATCATATTGCTCTGCACAAGCACTTTTTCCATTCCTTAAACATGTAGCAGAACAACTTTCATACTACTTCTTGTGCTCAAGAGAGATATTTTTACTTTATTGCCTTATAGTTTTCATAGTGTGTTGTCCTGTCTTAAAGCATCAAACAGTTTCATTGTAATATAAACAGGAGATAGTGATTAAAAAAAAAAGAAAAACAAAAAGAGAAAAAAAAGAGAGAAATTTCATTTGTTACTATGTTATTACAGAGCAACACTCTCCATGATCTAAAAAAAAAAAAAAAACCTCATAAAAAATCTAAACTGGACTTTTCAATCACATTATGATGTTTTATAGGCAATGATAGCTTGCATTTCAGACAGTAATTAATGATAGATATTGACTGTCACATGTATAAAAGAAGAAAATCCCATTTCATAAGCAAATTATTAAACTGAAAAATGATCTCTGACTTCGTATTTCAAAATCTGAATAATTCCTTAGGTTATTATGTTTTAGAATATTTGTTTCATAAGAAATGAATTGTTCTAAATCAGAATGAGAACACATTTCAATATATTACAATTTATTATTCAAAATTAATTACAATTTTCATCTGGCTGTGAATTGTGAGAGCAGTAGAAGGTAAGAAGACCTGTATTTCAAGATGAAAGGTCTTTATCTTGCTTGATATTAATAGAACTTATAAGAGGAAATATTCTGAACTTTCACTGAGCTCTGTGGATGGAAGTCACTACAGAAGTGGAAAGTGCTGTTATTAAAAGGAATAACAGTGATTGCAGGTACTGAGCCAAAATGAGACAGGATATGGAAAGAGCCCGATCCAAAACCCTCTGGAGTCAGTCAAAGTCTTTCCATTGCTTGCCGTGGAACTTGATTCAAATTGTGAGATTCTCATGGTGACATCTGTGCGTCCTTCATTGATGGATGTGGTGAAACAGTGCTGGAGACAATCACAGATAGATGCCATTGCTGCAAAATGACAATTTCCTGGCTTTGTGTAGCATTTCTTCAGTTTTTCATGCCATTCTTTGAATGTCATCATTCATCTGTTTCCCATGGCTCTTTTCTGTTTCCTACTTTGATTTATTCTCTCTTTTTTTTTTTTTTTTTTTTTTTTCACAAGATAAAGTAATAACATATACAATCAGATGTAAAACACTATTTTGAAATGTGACCAGTCAGACTTTACACTGTTTTACTCTGTAGTATTTTGTTTCTTTCCAACTCTTGAGATTGCTTTTTTCTTTACATACAATACAATACAGGTAAGAAGGGTGGTGATGAAGCACAGAATTGCATTTATGATAACCTAAAGAATAACACCTTCCCTCCTTTCCCATGTGAGATTAAATTATGAGTAACATTTTTTCCTGCCACTCCACCATATGTAAATTCCACTGCTATCTTACATTAGAAATATGCAGGAAAAATGAGAGTGCAGTTGTCTCCTTGCTTTTCATCTCATAGGAAAACACATTAATATGATTTTATTCCATTACTTTGGGAGTAGGGGAGAATTTAGGTCCAGCTGAGGTCTACCAAATATGTAATATTGTGTGAGATCAATCTATGTAAATCTTGCATGAGTAGTACCAAGTCTGACTACTGGTCCTCAGTGCATATATTGTTCTGCAGTATAATTGTCCAGTTCATAGCTTGCCCAAAGGGACTAAGGAAGAATATAGTATGCACCTGGAAAACACTAACTTGTCAATATGTCCCTGGGAATGTTATCTTCGCTTTGATCTACACAAAGTGGGTAAAGGAACAATTTGGTTTTGTGCACTGTGGATGTGTAGGTTTAGAAAGGGTCTCTAGATTCTGTAAACACCATGATATGGCAGGCTTTTGAGAGGTGATTTCACTCCACTAAAACCAGAAGATGACAAAGAAAGTGGAGATTTAGTCTATTGACTTCCCAAGTAAGTCTGACTCGGCAAACAGCACTGACTGTTATTTCTTTCCCTTCAGAAAAAGCTTACCTTAAACACTGCAGCTGATATCTACAAAGACAGCAGTCTTGCCTCCAGCCAGAGAAGTTCTTTGTTCTGTTTTAAATCTACTCAACCTGGCACAGCTGATGTGCCAAACTGTCCTACTATTTAGTTATCAAAATAAGAATAATATTGAATGTGTCTACATCAGATCTTACCTTCTGGACAAGTAAAGTTGTCTTCTATTGAAGGTTTGACACAGGCCTTTGAAACAAGTCTTTCCCTTACCACAGGTCTTGCCTAAATACCCTTTGCTCAGTGTCCTTTTGTTTCTTGAGCTCTCTCCACTCCCAAGTTTTTGTTGAAACTATTTCAAAGACAGATATTTTGCCCTCTTTTACTATATTTTCTCAAAGCCCCTGTAAAACTGAGACCATTGCACAGGGTGGTCTGTCCTTTCATTTTCACTGCTTTTATTGTGGGCTGTTAGAAGAGCAAGGAAAAGCCTCTTCTATTCATTAAGCAATATTTTACCTCTTGTTCGCAAACAGCCACTTAATAATGATATGAATACCAAAACCCCTGAAGCAGCTGCCGGGACAGACTCAGACTGTTTCCTCCATATGCTATCTTGAGTATTTGTTGCCACGGAGTGAGGTTTTGATAGCCTTCCTGTATTATAAAACACCTTAGGATCCATAATGACTCTCCCAAGTGTTTGAATGCATGTGTGAACTTTCCTGAAGGTTTGGAGTAGGTGCTACTTGAATGGTTATTGATAACATAAGGTCTCATCATGGATATGGAGTTGTTGGACATCAGAGTTTAGAGATGTTTCAGGAGGCCCCAATCCATCACCAAAACATCTTTCCTATGAAATATTTGTCCAAACTGTTATCAAAACCTCTAACACTAGGAAACATCAAATCCTTAGCCTGTTACAGGGCTGTAGTAAATCTTTGTTTCTGGCTTCATTCTCCTTTTTTGCAGGCTAAAGCCACTCTTTACCCATCTGCTACAGACTGAATATGCCTCAACATCAATTTATTGCTCAGAGGAAAACAAAGCAGCTCAAGCATTGCAGGGTAGCATGATACAGTGGGAAAGGGTGATAGTAAGTGACCACAGACCCCTGCCAGGAGAATTTTGAGATAATCCTTAATTTAGCCATATAAAGTATGTATCTTCAAATGACTGCATAATTCCTAGTTTATAACTCAGAAGATTACAGTTGGGGTTTTCAAGGGCTGAATACCTGCAGGTGTAATCAATTGGCTGGTGGGATGACCAGTTTTCAGATGGAAACTCGACACCTACCCAGCCATTAGAAGGACTGTCCAGACTAAAGCGAGCTGAAGAAATCCCTTGTTTTTGTCATACAGTCATTACAGCCCTGCTGTGCAGCTGGGATTACAGGCTACATCCCACCCAACAGCCAGGAGCTGGGCATCCTCTCAAGACATCTCATTTTCTGGTGTGGAAGGTTGCAATAACCTTCCTCAAATGCTACATATACTTCAGTAGCCTTGTAGGCTGCTAATTACAGAACCTCCAAAACACTCAAGTGACTAAAAAAAGGCCTATCTTTGTTTTCATACTGTTCCCCAGAACCTTGTCACTTTGAGTTACATAGGGATTTAGAGTTAAAAAAAAAAAAAAAAAGAAACAAAAAAAACAACCAAAAATGGAATAGGTGTTTCATGCTAACCCAGAAATAATAATCTGAAGTTATTCAGATATGAATTCAGAAATAATGTGAAGGTCACAGCCTTCAGATTTAGGAGATTATGTTTTCAAACAAAAGTGAATCTAAGATGTAACTGTGAGACTTGAATTTAGCCAAAATACATTAGAGAGGTAAGACCTACTAAAAATATGTTAATGCCAACAGAATTTACTTTGACCTGCATTTTTTGAACTTCATTTTCATTAATAAAATATCATTTTGGAATATCAAACATCTCAGAAACAGATAAATACTTGTGTTAAGCAAGTCTTAGAGAGTTACACCATATGAGGAATTATTATTTAGCACATTTTTGAATGAGAAAGATCAAAGCATTCATCTTTCATCAGGATTTTTGAATGTAACACACCCATCTATTTTTAAACTGATTAATTGCTCTAAAAACAAAGATCAGTCAGAAACAATAATCCGAAGGGGACTATGGACTACTAATAAATATTCAAAGTGAAGACATCTGGCTTCTGGCATTGTTGTTCTGTGGTTATACTGGAAGAGAGACACAGGAAGTAGAAGAAAATTGAAAGAAGGAATATTACCTAAAATGATATTGATTTAAACTGTGAATGTCCTGATATGGGCCTTTTAATATACAGGCTACATCTGATTAAATGAAATTGTGAACTGTTAGCTGGAAAAAGGACACCTGCATACCTGGTGGTTATAATCAACACTAAACAGAAGAGTTGCAAAGTAGGCCCCATGTGTTTTAGGTGAGTTTAGGTAAGTCAGCTGTGCAGAGAGCTCAGCTGACTGCTTCTAATCAAAGTTCAGAACAGAAGACACAAAAGTTTAACCATTTTCCATTTTCACTCTTAATCAAATTCACTTTGTGTTTCCATGTATGGCTGTATCAAATTCACTGTTTTCACTTCAGTATCAGGTGCTTCCCTCGGGAATTCAACTGCTGAAATACAGAGCATGTGCCACACTCTGTTTTCATTTCCCAAAAAGGTTTCTAGTCTTATTTTTTTTCTTTTTCACAAAACTAGTATGTGAAAACAGCAAGTGTATCTTGTCAGCTCAGAAACCAGAATGGGAATCAACCTCTGTAGAGAACTGTCAGGAACATAACCCTCTAACCAGTCCCACAAAAGCAAACACACAAAAGAAAACAGAAATACAATTATCTTGCTGTGGTACTGCAATGTTTTGTTGCTTGTTACATGACCACTGCTAGAGCCATCACCACTGTTTTGATGCAGCTTTCTTGGGTTTGGGTTTTGTTTTTTTTTTTTTTCTTTAAATCAGAAGTTTCTCCAAGATATTTAAGGATTTCCCTGTTTGATAGAATGAAAGTAAGAGAAAGAGAAGATGCTGAATAATATAACACAAGTGGCTTTTGTGGTTGCTTTTCGGGTCCATTTCTTGACTGGTCTTAAGATTTGCTTCTAACATAGAATACAAAAAAACGTTCTTAGAAACCAGTGATGGGAAAATCAGGGTCATAAACTTTGCAAAGGTGGTATGAAGCTACATTTTATTGGAAAGACATCAGGCTCTATCAGCAGGGCCAGCATAAGTTAGGATCTAAAAGTCCAGTCTCCTATGAGAGACAGCAGTTCCTAGCCCTGTCTCCTCAGGGGTTTGAACCTCTCATCAGTGTCACCTTTTCTGGCTGAGAAGCAGTGCCTCTGGCTCCTGTCAACTCCCTACCAGCATACTTAACCTATAATTTGGGGAGGAAAATACAGACTGGTACAACACCCTCAAAAGGGTGCCAGTCCCTGATTTCAGTCCACCCTCTGCCAAGGTCAAATTCTTCTCAGTTTCCAAGCTCATTTCATTCAGTTTTATCCCCTGTGGTTGAGAAGAGTTTCCCATGCACACCTTTGAAACTGCTTCATCATTTTTTATATTGACACAACTCTTAATAAATGTTAAGTTATGAGATGCTGAAATTACAGTATCACAAGGTTTGGTTTTTGAACTTGCCCTGTATGATAATGCAAAGTACTCCCTCTTCAGTGACTCCAGCTGGAGTGCTGAACAAAGGCAAGTCTATTTGTGCTTGGCCAGGTGGGAGAGATGCTGCCACTGATGGAAAGTGTCCTGCCAGCAGTCCTGGATTGAGTAGATTTCCATATCGGGTGCAAAGTAACCCTGATACCTACTTTTCTACACAGACAGTTTATCAAACACAATAAGAATAGACTTTCACACAGGTAGTCTATGAAGTAAAGTATGTATGTTTTTTCACACAAACATTTTACACCTGCTCAATTTGCATTTGGTGTTTTTTCTCCTTTCACTTGTATTTTCATAGTGTT
The DNA here is from genome assembly GCF_018691265.1 of Tyto alba. Lineage (NCBI taxonomy): Eukaryota > Metazoa > Chordata > Aves > Strigiformes > Tytonidae > Tyto > Tyto alba. The sequence goes on along the minus strand of NW_024881316.1, from coordinate 32,813,036 downwards.
GTTTTTGTTTTTTTTTTTTTTAATTACACTGCTGTGTGTTTCCCTTTTTCATCAAATACAGTATCTTCTTGTACTCTACTGGATGCCTCTCCCCTAACTCTTTGAGCTCTTGTCCTTGCCCCCACTATGAATCAGCTCTGCCAAGTTTTCAGCTGACACAACATTGCTCATCTAGGAAGTTACTGGGCTCCTACCACTTTCCCACTCCTCATTAACTATGGATTAAAAATACAGTCTCTCTTCAGATGCCTGTGAGATCTCACTGTTTTGCTAACTGGGACCATGTTTTTCAGAAGGGACAATTTGGGAACACGTTCCTGGGAGAGAGGGGTTACTAGTACATGTCAATGCTATTGATCATTGCTTGCTTGGCAGTCCATAGGGAAAAAACCTGGGTCTCATTATCTCCATGCATAAAAGAAACACTGTCATTTAAAATAATATCCAAAATAAATGGCAATAGTCATTTGTGGAACTATCTGAAAACATGCTAGAGCAATTCAGATGCAATAAATCCTCCAGTATCATCTGTGGCTATAAACAGTGTTGGCTACAGGCAGTACAGATACAAAACACAGTAAGCGAACCACAGCTAAAACACTACTCATCAGAGTAACTTCAGACTAGTGAATCTGGTTGCTTCCCTGTCTCTTACTCACTCTCCTTTAGCCTCTCAGGTTTCTTCAGAAAGCTGATCCTAAAGTGGTATTACACACCAGAATATCTCCATCCTCCATCTTCGGGAAGTGTCTACACCCCCCAAATATTTCTGCTGAAGAACTGAGTGAGTAACTTTCCCTCTTCAAAAATGTGGCTAACAGGGTCTTTTTTCATCTCTTTGATGCTCCATATGTGGAGACAAGAGGAATCAGAAAAGGTGTCTGGACTTCTCTCATACATCTGGTAAGCGGATCAGTTCTCCAACAGTCTGCCTGGAGGACATGTGTCAATGTGTTGTTCAGTGCTTGTTGCTACTTTTCCCACATGTTCTTCCTCAGTTGCTGTAATGAGTAGCTGTTGTTCTGACATAGAAATTAGTATTCATAGAATTAGTATTCAGAGGTTAGTTATGCAATACCACCAATCCCCAATGCCAAAGTCCGTGATGGCATTATCTTCTGGAACTTCTGCTGTCATCAGCGCATCTTGTGCAATAACTCCTAGAAATGGTGTCAAGATCACAGAGGCAAATAAGGGTGGAGAGACTTATGGTCAAAGTGCCCTCCAAGTAGCTCTGATTGTATGCAAAGGCTTGAATGACAGTGATGTTCATAAGCCTTCAGAACTGCCTAGTGCCTAACTCCTGAGGGATTATGAGTTTAGTTCAAGGTCTTCTCTTTCATTCTTCATTTAGTCAAGAACTAAATACACAGTAACTCCTGAATATAGCCTTTTGTCCCCTCAGGTGGATATAGCTTTCCATTCCAATAAAAAATAACATTTCTCCTTCCATTTAAAAAGAAAGACAATATCCTGTTTAGTCAATGGTAGGTTGTTTGTGGCTACCTGATATCTGGAACATGTAATTCAGGACTGACCTAGCACAATGGAAATAAGATGCCTGCAAATAATTTCATACAAACAAATAAAAAAACAACACCTTGTATGATTTATAATTTATTCAGAAATCCTACTTTTGGAGCTTGTGTTGAATCTCAGTTTTGGGCTTGGTTTGTTTGTTTTGTTTTGTTTTTTTGTTTTGTTTTAAAACACATTGATTCTGGTCTTCATAATGAATGAAAACTTTCAGATATGGATGCTTATGGTTCAAAAACAAATAGGTGGACATAAAGAATCCAGAACTTCCTTCTTCATGATTTAGGCTTTTATACCTCTCATGATTTTCAGGAAGCTGCCTCATAAATAGGTTGCTCATTCATCATATAGGAGTTACTTCTGTGTTATGCAGAACAGTGGCTGTAGGAATCTGCTGCAGGAAATTCTCAGACTTCGCAAGCTCTCCTGCCAGCTGTGGTCCCTTCACAGGATGCACAGTATGTCTGCAGGTGGAACTGCAAAACAGCCTTGCTGGTACACATTTGTAGAGCTGGCTTACCAGGTGTAAGAATGGTATTTAATGATTAAAAACTTGAATTTGGCCCTTTATTTTGGAAAATGTATGCAATACATGACTCTTTATCAATGTAGAGGAGAAGAGAAAAAATAAGAATTGGGTACTTTGTTTCTGAATGAGCAAGTGAAACACCTGTTAGGCTGAAAAGCTTAACTGAATTTTCAGTGAGTTCTCTTTGTATAACATCAAAGTGTCTTTAAGGTTAAAACATCATCATATTGAGGCACGTACTGAATATTTCTCAGATGAACCACATTTTCATATCTGATTATTAAGGCGATAAATCTAATCTTTTTAGAGAAATTGTTAACAGCAATGTTCACTAGGTTGTTCCTATTAAAAAGAGCATGCTTTGTTTTACTCATAAGGTTTACTAAAGTTTAAGAAGATCTGTTTCTCTTAATCACTTACTACCTTTTTCTGCTTTTCCCTTTGAATCTTCTTTTGTCTCAAATCTTTATATTAATTCAAAGTTAGTAATGTTCATTGTCAGCTTGCTGCATGTTCAGATTAGTGACCACAAAATTTATTTACCAGAGAAAGAAAAATCCTTAGTAACAAAGAGCACCTTTGATACTGTTTTGGCAAAAATAAAATCACAAGGCCAGGCTAAACCCAACATGTAAGTAGAGGCCATCTTGCCTGGATTATAATTAATTTTGAATTCTTCCTGTTGCCATGACACCATGCATGAAAAGAAATAAGCCAGGCATTGTGCAGTACTCAAGAGCTTGTTGGAATTTTGGGTTTTGGTTTGGTTTTTTTTTTTTTGTGTGTGTTTAATATAGCAGGAAAATTCCATTTTAGTGAAACAAAAGTCAGCAGTAACACCAGAGAGGTTTTCCTCTCTGTGGAGTGGGAGAGTGGTGAATGCCAGATATCTTTTCAAACCTTGCTCGTTGAATTAAATAATAATAATAATGAATCAGAGATGTTTGTTTAAATTGCCTGATTCTACTCCTGGCAAATCAAGTAATTATTGCCTTTTCTAATCTTTGTGTACTACCCTCATTTAATTTTCCTCTGTGCCACCCCCTCCCAGCTGCTTCAGGGGCAGCAATTAACCAGAGCGCAGCACACAACCCACACACCCATCACACAAACCTTATGTTGTTGAGTCTTCAGTAGCTCTTCAGAGATGAAAAGAGAGGATGAGGTCTTCAGGGTGGAAATGATGATTTTACACAAGGGGCATACAGGACACCCTAGAGTCATGTTCCGACTGGTTTTATGACCTTTAAAGAGATTATGATATTTTCCCGTAAACAGAAAAGGTTTTCCTTCCCCTACCAACACATCGAGTGCTCCTTGTATCCAGGAGCTTTTACAGTTCGTAGTGTTTCATACATAGTTGTTGAATACTCTGAAACATAAAGCCCAATAAAACCCTTCCACTGGGGCATCGTTAGTTGTTTTACTGGCAAATGCCACCCGATGCAGCCTCACGACTGAGACCAATAACTGTTGCTTAAAGCAAGACACAGGGAACATCACAATCATCTCTGTGGGGCTACTGCCCACCTGTGTTTGGAGACGAACATCTATGAACAGACACTATCAAGACCATTTCTGTTGAGTGCTCCATGGTGCTGAGAGCTGCAGCAAAGGGGCAGGCAGGCAGTTCCCAGCTGCACTGCTGGCACTGGGTAGCAACTAGAGCTCCTTTGTGAGCTTCGTGTTCAAGTTGGAGTAAGGAAAATGGTAGTCCATCTAGCCAAAAGAAGTGTTATAACCTTATTGAGCTGTGCTGACAGGCTGCACATTTGAGGTTGCCATCAAAAACTTTAAAGACCTTAAGTACTGAGTGTCCTGAAGGGTCATTAAGGTATCCTGTGATTTAAAGCAGATGTTGCTGGAACCTCAGGCATTTCGCAGTTTTCTTTGCCTCGCAGCCACAGCCTCTGGCCAGACCTTGTGGCTCAGAAGGGGTTTTCTCAGGCAAAACAGTAAAAGCTATCAAAGGGGGATGGTTGTACCCTACAGAACTCTGGGTTTCAAGGGAACCCTGGGATGTCTCCAGAATGATCAAGGTTATTGCTTGCAGGTACTGTAGCTTTTCGCTTTCAGTTTATTTCCATAGACAAATGTCAGAGAAAATATCTGGGTTAATTACTTCAGTTTTAGAGCAAAGGAGCTGACTCAGAAGATCAGCTCTCAAATAAGACTCTCATATTTTAACCCAGTCACAACCCCCACTCTGTCTTCCTTACCAAGTCTTAGTTGTAAGGAGATGTAAGTAATTGACTTCAGAGCCTGCAATGCAGCACATCCTAAGATCACAAGTGAAAGGATAAAAATTGCTGGTAAGGGTGATGGCATTAAGCACGGAACTTATATTTCTTTCTATCTGTCACCGCATAGGTAGAGGTGACAGAGAGAAAAGTGCTCTTTCTCAGCACCTCTCCCTTCTGCTACTCTGGATCTCTGCTTTGTGTTTCCTATTGTGGGAAGCAGTGGAATGGCCCCAGTAGACTTGCATCTTCTAAGGGCCATCTTCAATACACAATGCTGCTCAGCACCTAGAAACCGTACCTTGCTGCTGGGAAGCCAGGAAAAGTTAGTTGCAAGCAGCACTTGAAGACCAGAGGCATCCTGCACCAAGAAGGTTTTCAGTCTGTAACCACCCGCTCAGTGCTGAAGGCTGGGGAAATTTGCTGTACAAAATGAGGTGATATGGAGGGAGTGAAGTGTTAGCATTCCGGTAAGATACACTGTGCTACCCCAGTCCTCTAATTGAACCATTTTGCATAAGATAATTGTGGGGTCCTGAAAAGGAAAAACGGATCCAGCTGAAAAACATGCTCCATACACATCCCTAACAGGCTGTAATTGGCATGAACCAGAAGTTTCCCAGGAGTCCCTGGAAGTTTGGCAGGGAGATGGTAGCAGTCAGGACAGCACATTATAATTTCTTTAAAAGCTAGAGTTCGTGTTAGTGTTGGCAGGATCCTGAAACATACCTCTAGGCCACAAAAAATACAAGAAACTAACTTTTTACTTTGTTTCACTCAGATGTGCTCGGGGGTGGGGAGAAGGAAGACACACGGACATTGGAATATATATAAATAGAGTGAGGTAAAGGCAGAAGGACTCACAGCAACCCCCTGTTGCAGCTTGCCTCCCCTGCCAAACATGTTGAGTGCTAAACGGATGGTTAGAGCTATTGTTTGGACAGTTGCATTGTTTCTGCTGAACATCTGTATTGAGGAACACAGATACGACAGCAGGCGTGGGTAGGAAGGGAGAAGAGAATAATTTGGCTTAGTTACAATATCCGTCAATTATAAAATATAGAGAAGATGCAATGTTATTAGCCAATACTTAATCTGTTTTGAACCAACTGATTTTTAGTGTTCCCCCTTCTCTCAGTGTGATTAATCAATGCTCTCTGAACATGACATTTTGAAAGAGACCTCTGGTTTGCACCTCTCATTTTCATTTGCAGATTGAAACATCTCTATGTGTATATCAATTTTCTGGAAGTTCAAATACTTGGGCTTTTTCACTTTCAGAAAAGGTTTATATACTCTCAGAGAACAGGAGCAATAACATATGTTAATATCCAGAGACTAGAACAGCCCCAGGAGATTGTGCAGGCCCATCATAACATCATTATTTTTAGTCATGATATCATTACAATTAACTCTGTGGAGGTTTTGAAACACAGACCTTAAAAGCTTGAGATAGAAATCTTGTTAATATGGATTTCTCAAAGAAAGGCAGTGCTCATTGCCTGGACTGGTGTTCAGAGACTGCACCCTGCTGGCTTGCAGCAGCACCGTTCGCTGCAAGGGCTTAGAATACCCTTTCCATGTACTTTTCTAGGGCATCAAGAAAAGTTTATCCATATTCCAACTCAGGTATCCCTCACTCGACCTATACCCATCACAGAAGTCACATGAGACTTCAACAAAATGAGTGCATGAATAATTACTGGGGCATGAAAATAAAGAAAGAAATGCTGCATTTTACTCATCTGCCAAGGCAATTTTTAAATGAAATTTTGCACAGTCTCATGCATTTCTCCCATGGCTAATGCCACAAAATGACAGTGTCATTTTCAAAATATAATGAGATATCAGGATTTTGAGGCAGCTCAAGCATTTCTGCCACCCACCAAAACCCAAATCATCATCTCAAGGGAGAAAAGAGAAAAAATAAAATCTGTGCTTGTTTGTAATTGTTCTCAAGAATAAAATACTTCAGTGTAGATCTCAGGAATGGCTGAGCCTGAAGACTTTAAGTTAGACTGGTATGAGCAGGTCAGGCCTACAGAACCTGGTAAATTAGTGTGTTAAGTTCACTCTCATTTAATGATATATAACTTTTTTCTCTTACAGTCCACAGTGAAATCAGTCTCTTGTATTCTGTCAGACAAAGTGGATCATGACAATTGAAACACTGACAGAGAAAACCCTGTAAGAAAAGCAGTTCTCTGTCACAGGTGCTCTCTTACACAGCAAAATGAGCTCATTGCTCACCTCAAATGAAATTCCAAATTCACTAAAAAGTAATGGAAGGACTAATCCAATTTAATGGTCTCTGAGTGTCCGATTCATACCATACATGGTGTCCCATTTATTCAAGATTATAGGTATTTGTTTTCCGTTTTACATCTACTTGAGGGAAAAAAGGCAATGTTTTGGAGGAGGAAGTGATTTAATTCTATTCATAATACATATTCTTCTATGTAAAGATACAAAAAATATCCCAGAACTTTTATCAGTCTATTTAATATGGGCAGTCTGCATTACTCCAGGATCAGACTTCTTGCTCTACAAAATTACGCAGTAGAATTTCTTCTTCCTGTAGACATATATAATCTCCACTGACTAGAATCCACATTTGACATTTAAAGACATGATGCACAGTACTGGTTGGGGCTGGCCTAGAGTTCCCGTTGGTCTGGCAGCGGGAGGAGCTGCAGCCCCCTGAGACCCCAGGGGCTCCCCAGGTCCCAGTGCCCTCACCTGTGTGCGGGGGCGGGGGGAGCACAGCTGGAGGGCTGGGCCCCGATTGGCCGATAGTCCGTGTCATGTGACATTGTGCTCACTATATAAAGGCAGGAGTGGGCTGGGAGGGGCTGCCCCTTCTGGGAGTGTGGCTGTGGGGCCTTGGTGTTTGGGATCACCGGCCGGGAGCAGGTGGGTGTTGGTTGGTCGGTCGGTCGGTTGGGTGGTGAGCAGCTGTATTGTACATTACCTGTTGATGCTGCTGTCAGAGTGTTATTCTGTTACTGTTATGAAACTGTTTTTATCTCAACCCGCGAGTCTCCCTTTGCCCCTCCGATTCCCTCCCCGTTCCCAACTGAGGGGAGGGTGGGTGAGCGACTGTGTGGCATTTAGCTGCTGAGTAGGCTCAAACCACAACATGAACGTAAAAATAAAATACCACAGGTCAGCTAGACACACGTGTTTACATTCAGATTTTAGAGAACAGCACTGAGTTAGGACACCTAGAATTTGAGAGGGTCTATTCTTTGGGACCTAGGTTTAAATTTAGCATTTATATACTGATTATAGTGTTAATTTAATTTTTGGCTTTTTTTTTTTTTTTTTTTTTTTTTAAAAAAGTGACCAGGGAACACCAGGAACAAAATACTAGTTAGCACATGCAGCTTCACATTCTTCTCTCCTGTGCACGCCCCACAATAGAACTGGACTATTCAGTTTTTCAAGTGTATTTCCATTGCTTGCATGTGTGAGTTAGTCTGCATGATTTGCAGCATCTAAACATTTTGTATATGGGTCACATGTTAAGATACAGTCATCACACACACATTCATCTGGAAACACTGTATGGGAGCAGAGTAAGCTGGTTCTAGTTTGCACCAAGTTCTGCCCTGGTATCTTGTGATAAGGCACCTTACGACTGTTTGTTTTAGCCATGTAATAGTTACACACCTGGACAAAGACAGTTGCCTAGACTTCTTCTGTCATCAAAGCGGGTGAGGTAAAAAAAAAAACACACCAGAGAAGCATCTTGAGAGGCTAAAAAAGGTAAGTTGACTAGACAACTGTCTTAGTAAGCAGCATAGGACAGGAAGGAAAATAGCCCAAAGACCCAGGAGGTGTATCTTTGCACTGACTACCACCAGTTAAGGCCAGACACCTGAATGATAAGACAAATCTCATACTTAAGTGGTGTCAGATTCAAGGCTGAATCTTGGTTTCCAGAGAACAGAGTCTGAGTACCAAAGGCTTCCTTGTACAAAAGAGCATTTTCTCTCTTACTTTCAAAATCAACAGAAGTTCCACCAGTTTATCTATATGCTACAGAAAATAAGACTCTTGGTATAGATGCACTGCTCATGGGCAAGTACCCACAGCACAAAATCTCCTATGAGAAACATCCTAGATGACCTTGAATACAAAAAAAAAAAAAGAAAAAACCAAACCCATAAAAAATACTTTTTGGATGTTATGGATGCACTGTGCTTGCAGGTTGGTAGTGTCAATCTCTAGCGCTACCCCCATACATGTATGTGTACATAATTCAGTTTCTACAGTCACATCTCTATTAGTACCATTACAACTAGCAGAATGCTAGAGCCAGCACAATGGTTTTGTGCTGTGGGATTCAATTGTTGCACTTGTTCGGTTATTACAGGACAGTTACGGGCATGATTTTGACTTGAACTCTCCCATCCAGTGTCCAGGTACAGTTCAGGAGTCATTTTGGGCCTGGGGCCCCTCCTATCAGAAATTATTACTACAAATCTGGGTCACCTCTGGCTTGATTGTGGACACTATTTATTAGAATGTACATGGGTTAGAAGTTTGACATTTAAGAGTTCAACTTAAATGATCTAATTTTAGACAGTCGAGACCCTGAAGTCTGTTAATCCACTTAGAGTTTCTGCAGTGCTTGATTCTCTGATCACAGACTTCTTCAGAAACCCAGTCACACAGCTGAAGGTATGAGTAAGAAAATCCTTCTATGGCAAGGTAAGCTGAAACTAGCAGAGAGACTGAGGAAATGCCCAGGAGCTAAACGCTACTAAAATACATGATAATTGCACGTGACTGAGAAATAATCTTCCTCTCTTCAGTTTTCTTTTAAAGCAAAACATACCCTAATTGGAAGCAACAGACTGTGGGAGCAGAGGAAGAAAGCAGAAAGATTGCTTTTTTAATAATACCTGTTCCTAGAATAGGTCAAAACCCCTTGTGGCATTTATAGGCTATTTTCTGCCCAATTAATTGAACAAAATATCTAAACTGATCTTTCCCTTACGGAGAAGAATCATTATGCTCCATGAAAATGAAAGAAGGAATGACTGAGTAGCAGCTATTATGTGGTCTTGATTTTTCCTAAATTGTCAGGTATAAAGCACATGCATGCATATTGACACCATCTACCTGAACATGTGCAAAGCATTTGACACTCCCACAGGACATCTTTGTTTCTAAATTGGAGAGTCATGGATTTGATGGATGGACCCCTCAGTGCACAAGGAATTGAGTGGATGGTTGCACTCAAAAAGTTGTGGTCAACAGCTTGGTGCCCAAGTGGAGACCAGTGACAAGTGGTGTTCCTCAGGGGTCAGTATTGGGACCGGTGCTGTTCAACATCTTTGCTGGTGACATGGACAGTGGGATTGAGTGCACCCTTGGTAAGTTTGCTGATGACACCAAGCTGTGTGGTGTGGTTGACATGCTGGAGGGAAAGGATGCCATCCAGAGGGGCCTGGACAGGCTGGAGAGGTGGGCCTGTGCAAGACTCATGAAGTTCCAACAAGGCTAAGTGCAAGGTCCTGCACATGGGTTGGGGCAATCCCAAACAAAAATACAGGCTGGGCAGTGAATGGGTTGAGAGCTGCCTTGTAGAAAAGGACTTGTGAGTGTTGGTTGACAAGAAGCTCAACATGATCTGTCAGTGTGCACTTGCAGCCCAGAAAGCTAACCATATCCTGGGCTGCATCAAAAGAAGTGCAACCAGCAGGTCAAGGAAGGTGATTCTCCCCCTCTGCTCCGCTCTTGTGAGACCCACTTGAAGTACTGCATCTGATCCTGGGGCCCTTAGCATAAAAAGGACATGAACGTGTTGGAGCAAGTGCAGAGGAGGCCATGAAGATGATCAGGGGGCTGGAGCAGCTCCCCTGTGAGGACAGGCTGAGAGTTGGGGTTGTTCAGCCTGGAGAAGAGAAGGCTCTGGGGAGACCTTAGAGCAGCCTTCCAGTACCTAAAGGCAGCTACAGGAAAGATGGGGGGGTACTTTTTACAAGGGCACATAATGATAGGGCAAGGGGTAATGGCTTTAAACTTGAAGAGGGGTGAGTTAGATTGGATGTAAGGAAGTTCTTTTACTGTGAGGGTGGTGAGACACTGGCACGGGTTGCCCAAAGAAGTTGTGGATACCTCATCCCTGGAAGTGTTCAAGGCCAGGTTGGACGGGACTTTGAGCAACCTTGTCTAGTAGAAAGTGTCCCTGCTCATTGCAGGGTGTTGGACTAGATGACCTTTAAAGGTCCCTTCCAACCCAAACCATTCTAAGATTCTGTGATACTAGTTATGCACACCATTTTTTGGAAGAAATTGTGCCTGTGCTTTTTTTATGGGTATAGACAAATTGTACCCTAACAAGTGAGAAAGAAACTATGGGGTCCGAAAGAAAGACTGCATCAGCTGCAGTTCAGGCAAAATGCAAAGTGCCTGTTGATGGAGTCAAGGACATGAGAACCAAGTCCCACTGTCAGAGACTTAAGTATGCTCTGTTGTCCGGGAGATTGGGCTCTGCCTTTAAAAGTTTCACCTCCACAGCACCAAACTGAGATGAATACACTCTACTTGCAGCCATCTCCACCAGAGCTAAACTCATGTTGCAAGAATCATCTCAGTGTGATCCTCAGAGCAGCACATTCATCCAGGTAGAAGGTCCATTAGTGGACTACAACAGGAGCTGGATCAAAGACCCAGCTGTGGTTCAAATTAGCTCTAGAGATATCCAGATTCACTCTTTTGGCTGAGATGGGAGACAATGAGTCAGAAACCACAGTTATGCCCAGAAATGAGGCAGGTCTCCAGGCTACAGGCTGTGCTTGCTCTGAAGGATTGAGAGACAGATACACATGGGTAGTCCTACCATAACAAAAGCACTTTTCTTTAGTGAACATACAGCACTGAAAAGTCACTAGGAAGAATCACAGGAGACACATTCATTTAAAATATCTATTGAAATTAGAAATTAAACTCTTCAATATGATTCAAAGTACAAAACACAACATTAAAAGGCATTCAACAGCTCTTTTATACATCACAGTGTTAGTGGCACAAAATATACTTACATTTCAAATACATCAACAGAACCATTTTTACACTGCTCAAATACATTATTTATACATACGCATGACTCCTTCATGCTTACCCCTATACAAGCTTAAAATATATCCATGATAAAATGATCAAGAAAGGTTCAGTTATGTACCACGTACCTGTACCTAATGTTCCTGGAATTCTTATATGAAAGATACACAAATCAAAGCAATAATGAAAACCACAGGGCTCTAAACACAAACAGCATGCCTTATTTAGTATAAGTGCATTAGCAATTAAGTGCTGATGCAGGCTTTTTTGATATCTTTAATATCACTGTCATCAACAACTGTATTCTACCTGTTTTCCTCAGGATTTTAGATTACGTATGTGAAAAGTACAAACTTTGGTTTTAAAAAAGCAAACCTGCACAAAGCTTTATGCATGCTGCGCCTCACTGGGATGAAAATGGCCTGTATTAAATATACTTATTCCTATACAGTAAAAGGCCTACAGATGAAATGCACAAAACTTCATTTACATTTTCCTGCCCATAACAATTTTAAATCAAAAGCACTTTATTTTTTCTGACCTATGAACATTTCATCCTGTCAGCTCCATAAACAAGAGAGCTTTTCACTAATTTTGATCGTGTTTCCTGCATGTCAGGAGATCAACTGTAAACTGAGAATTGATCCAGTCAGCTCTTATTTGGGATTCTGCCTAATTCATAAGCTGGAGTATTTGAGGAAAGATCATGCTGCTTGGTATGTGGCGGAAAGCATCCCAAGCTCTTGGCATGCTAAAGTCAGTAGTAGGAGGTTTCAGGATGAATTCCAACATGAATAAAATTGAAATATTAACATAAAACTACAGTAAGCATTTATATATAATCTTTCATCACAGAATCTTGAAGAGCTTCAAAACCGATGAATTTGCCCTCACAGCCCTCCTGTGAGGTAGGTAAATATTGGCCCATCCATTTAAAAGATGGCTAAATTGAGATAAAAAGAGATAAGTGACTTGTCCAATGTCACATGGGGAAAACCCAGTGCTACTGCCACTGAAGTCGGTGCAGGCTGAGCTACTGATCTCTCTCAGGACTGAATTCAGCCCAACTAATGAATGGCAAGTCTAGGGAGATGCAAAGCCTCTGGAGTCTGGACTCTACACTTGCTCACTAGACATGACACTACTCTACCCCAACAGAATATACAAATGATGTACTGTTAAAAACACCATTAAAAACGATCCAAAAAACCTAAATAATAGCATAACCACAAAAATGCAACAGAAATAATGCAGTGAATCTTACTTTTTCTGGTGAAAATCTAAAAAGCCAAGGCTGTTGTAACAGAATTTCATCTGAAAACCAGCAGAGACAAACATTCACTTTTCCATGGCAGGGGGTTTAAATGCCAGAGTTTAAAATAATGTATTTACAATTCAATTTCAGGGTATTAAATGTCACACTATCAACATAACCTGTAACATAAAACCACCCCGAATTCAACACATCACTGCCAGAAGCTGCTATTTTGGAAACAAATCAGCATTTAAAAAATAAAAAACAAAACAAAAAAAATCCCCAAGAAGAATACAGATGGAATGACATTTAGCAAACCTGAAAGGATTAGGTATTTGATAAATATATGTAGGCATATACTCTATCCCAACAGCCATGATGTGAAACAAGAGAGATGTCATAAAAATCTCCAGTAGCAATTCAAGTATGTTAAGATCAGAGACAGAGATATACTGACAGAAGCACACAGTTTTCTGATTATATATAATCTTATCTGTGAGCATCAATTATAAACAATCATTTAAAAATGTCCATATTTGTAAAGGACTCCTTTTTCTTTCAAATCTGGAAATGCATTAATTTTGACATTGATTATTAACTGGCCACACAGTACTGTGGAAAACTCAAGTTTTACTATATTTCCAAACAAAGGCTGTCTCTAAGAAAGGCACAGAGAAAATAAACCTCATATCAGGACACTCGGATACTGCTAACAGGCCAATGCACCTCTGATGTTTACTATCATCCCAGTAGTAGAATCAGTCAGTAAAGCCACTGCCACATAGAGCAAAATCCCTTAGTGCTCTCAATTAGAAAATTAACAATCCATGAAATCTTTACATCCTGCTGTCCAGTTGATTTTTTTGTTTGTTTAGGTTTTTTTTCTCCAGTAAAATAGAATTACAAGCCCAAGGATGAAAGGCCATAGTTCCAGCTTACCTGCAGGAAGCTGTCCTTCGCAGAAGGGTTTCCATTGCTTCTGCACACTGAAGCTGGGACTCGGGACAAGCCAGGTACCTCTGGGGACATGGACTGAGCTGGAGTGAGACCACCACTTCACTGCCTGCTGAACTCAGCAGTGCTTCACACCCCCTTTGTGGGCTGGCAAACACGAATTGAATGTACTACCCAGGCTTCCCTAAAGGTATTTTTGAACAACTAAGCAATCTTTAACAAAGATAGCTAACATACTAAAAATACTCTGATAACAAAAGATGTGAACTGTGCACTGCCATAAACAATCTGAAGATATTACAAGCAGTTCAGACTTGCTGAAAACCAGCTATCCTTTTACTTCACATCACAATGGCTGAACTCATTAAAATGAATGCAAGTAAGCCAATTGCAGTTAACCTCCAGCTCCCAAAGCTAAAATCTGTGGTTAGATACAGTTTGAATTTGGATACCATTAAACTTGGAAGAAGAGGAAAGAAATTAAAATCAAGAGAAGTTTTATGAAAAGACAGTGGCCCTTTTCAAAATTGTACCCCACAGTCTTTTTATTTAATAGATAGACAGCATAAAACAAGAGATAATAAAGGAGTCATTTCTTTATGCTTGAGCTATGAAAACATATTCCCAGCCCATGACAGCAGCCAGAAGCAGTTGCATTTAGGAGTCTTAATACATTTTCAGTGCAAAGTTATCCTGGCTTCAACATATTCATCCATCTCAGTACACTGATAATGCACAGAAATAAATGATGACGAAAAAAATGCAGCCAAACTTCAGTCCACAAGCCATTCAAAATAATGTTTTCCTTCAGTACTACACACAGACATACATATTGTTTCAGGTGCTTCATATTTCACGGCAAGAAGTTATTAGTCAAATTCTGGTAGGCTTTAAAATCAGAGCAAAATGGTTTTCAACAAAATATTTCTAAAGAGAAATTACAATGATTAATAATATGTTGACTAGCACGCTTTACTACCCTGGAAACACAAGCAATGTGTATTCCACAAAACTATCAAATCAAGTGATTATTTTTCAAATAAAAACTTGTTTCGTCACAGTATTGTTATTAACAGCATACACCATACATCACACGATATTAACTCTGAAAACGGGCTAGGTATTTTAAATGTAAAGTACAACTTCCACAAATATCCCAGGCATTTTTATTATTAGCTACAGGGAAAAACCTGATGTATTTTTATAGTTAAAATGAAATATTCACTGATAACCCAAGAGTCTGCTAAACAGTAAAGTTAGTCCTGTGTTTTTTAATAATTGCCCTAAAGACAGAAGCAAGCTATCTTGAACTTCCAAAATATTTCAATAGCACAGCTATTTACACATTTGGTTTAAATAGGATTATATATATATATCTCTATATAAAAAGATTAAGATACCTGGATTAGAAGTTACGTAGCCCTGTAAGTGTAGCAGAACCCTAAACAACAGCAAAAAATAACAATTCAGAAAAACACTAGTGGTCCAGCGGTAATCAATACCATCAATGCATTTTTAAAAGAACCTTGATTAGATAGCAGGTTTGTGTCACCACTCAACCTTACAGCTTAAGCAATTCATTTTTAAAATGTAGCTTTCAATCAAACAAGTTTCTTGTAAGACTTCAAAAAACTCCTGGAAGGCAACAGGACCAACTTTGTCCCTCTAACCCTCCCCAAATTTCCAGAAAGGCATAGGATGGCCTATATGCACCTTATTGATTTTGTTATACTTGGAAAAATAGGTACTGAAAAGGACACTGTGATGGCTTTAACAAAAACAGATGCGTAATAAACATGGTGAAGTCACACTAAGTTGACTATCTGATTTAAATGGTAAGTAACTTAAATATATACAGGAATAAGACACCAAATTTGGAAGCGAACAGATATGCAGAAGTTTATATTGGTATGCATTTTTAGCTTGTTTTGCTGATGTCATTCAGTACACTTCCCAGTCCACTGGCAGGGCAGCAGACACTTTCTGCATCATTTTTAGCAGTATCACCTCTTCATTTCAAATAGCTACCCAGGTCCGTGGTCTCCCTTTAGCACCAAACTTGCCTTTCATTACCCTCCTTGTCTATTATCAATTGATCTATGCAACAGTAGTAACAACAGTTCCTGGAACCAAGACTGTGTGTCAATGAAAAGCAGAATGGGACAAGTAAGGCTACAGCAATGTAAGTGCAAGAGGGAAACATCAACTGCAACAATAAAATCAAAACACATGTTGTGATGAGTCCAATCTTTTCCCAGTCTAGGTAGGTAGAGGGTCATCATCTCCTTTATTACATTTGCACTTGCAGCACAGAATAAAAGGTGTAGCAAGTAGAAGGAAAGGGGAGGCCACCAAAAGTAGAAGACCAAATCCTGCAAAAATTCCTACCACCTGCAAGAGAAAGGAATAGCATTGTGTTAGGGATAGCAATTGTCTAGATTCTGCTGACGTCAGTGCATCTTCAGTGTCCTTCAAAAGGATCTCAGGAAATGCCATTGAATTTAGCAGAGCCAGGACTTCCCCCCCATGTGTACGCTACAGTCAGCTCCTGTGATCAGTAGATGTGTGTGAAATCAGAGACTGAACATTCATTGCTCCCATCAGAACTGTGCCACACAACTCAGTTCCATCACACAAAGTGATGCAGGTAGTTATTCGCCTTTTTGAATTTTCCTATATCTCAAACAACTAATGAAGCAACTGACTAAATACATTTTTATTGACCAAACCTAAATATTAAATATCAGGATCAAGACTCCCACTTTCAGGTGTTCCCCTTCTTTCTGGAGAAAGCTCCAAAAAGAATCAGTCAAGGTTTTGGTGATGCCCACAGAGAATCTGGGAAGGCTCCCACAAACTTCCCACCAGTAGGAACAGAAGCTTGGGAACCTCAGCCACAGATTACAAACATTATGGACTATAGGAGGACTTTGCATATGCAATTGCCTTTTGAAGTCACACCTGAGCTCATCCTGCTGCTTCAGGGGGACATGACCTAACTCTATCTAAAAGCATTTTTTTAACTGACATTTACTGATCACGCTCTTCCCTGTATCGGCAGAGGAGGACCATGGACCTACCCATCCTGTCAATGTGCCAAACTATTAGTTTCTATAGAGTTTAAATTTGGAAAATTATTTAAAAAACATTCAAGTTGAGGTTCATTGCCTGAGGTAGTTTCCCATTTGCCACAGGCAACTGTAGAAGTAATGCTGCAACAATATACCCGCAAATTATTTGAGAAAGTAATTTAGATTTATTCACATGAGAGTGTCTGTGAATATTTTTTAATAATGAAGGCAGGAGTGGAATGCTAATCTACTAGCAAAACCTCACAATAGAAGGCAAAATTAAATTAGACTGCAGTACTCATTAAGAATTCTTCCAGCCAGGGCTAGATATGCCGCTTCAATTAGCTGGCAAATATTTAATTAGCCATGGTATAGATGGGATGATTTACTAGTACTTTTGTCAGCCACGGACAATTTCTCGTGCTGATTACTATGTATTTCTGCAATTCCCCTATCCAGGGATTTTCAGAGGGGGAGCTGAGAGGAAAGGCTGGTTGCAGGAGATGGCGCTGTGTGACAGCAGTCACTGCTCTCAGACTGCATTCCACTATGCCAAATTCTCTCAGTATTGGCTTTTGGCTGTCCAAGGATAAGAAGATCAAACTTCCTTGCCCTAACAATTTTATTTCTTGCCAAAGGCAATTTCTTTTTCAGTTTCAGAGGTGCGCATGTTTCATTACTCATTCTTTTTTCGGAGGTGCTGACAATCTGATGCAACTTCCATTTACTAATCTTTGCATTTATTTACCACAGATATAATCCAAAACTCAATTCTCATCTCCTTTAAAAACTGTGAGCTGCAACTATTGCCATACTGCTCTTTGGAGCAGCACGCCCTTGCCCAGCACTTTGCAGCCCAGGCTAAGAGTGCACTGGTCAGACAGAGCAAAGCTGGAAGTCAGCAATTCAGTGGATCTAAGTGACTACTGGTATTTTTTATGATCTATTTACACCATCCTTTCAGCCTCAATATGTCATCAAAGAACTCATTAAGTTCCATGTTGTTTGTTGTGGGTTT
Organism: Tyto alba; assembly: GCF_018691265.1. Classification (NCBI taxonomy): domain Eukaryota; kingdom Metazoa; phylum Chordata; class Aves; order Strigiformes; family Tytonidae; genus Tyto; species Tyto alba. Next base: position 32,795,359 of record NW_024881316.1, on the reverse strand, counting down.
TTAAAATTATTTCTTTTGTATTTTTGTTTGTCTGTTTTTAAAACTAAACTGCCTGCTGAATATTATTTACATATTTTCCAGTTGGTTCTGTTGCTTCTGAAGAAGTTGCTGCCCTACTCAGCATCAAGCCATTTCCGCTGGCCAAAATAAATATTTTTTTTTAAATCCACAAACAACAAACCAAAGGCTCACCTCAATTTGTCTTGGACGAATACTCAAAGAAACTTAACATAAGGAAACGATTGCAATGTTGATTTGGCTTTAGTGGGTTTAACAGAATTATATCCTGTTTGGTAGAAAATTATCACTTTCTTCTCAAGAATGACCAGAACAAACGTATTGTCTATCAAACATATTTGCACTAACTGCTGTGGCTAAGAATAGATTACAAATATCAGATTCACCAGCTCATACTACAGCTATATCAAAGAAAGCTTATGTCCCCACACACTTCCTAAGATACCCCTGGCTAAGCCTAGCAAAACCCAGACCATAGCTCAGGGACCCAGGGGTGTATGTGGAGGGAGAAGGGTGCAAACCTTCTCCTTTTATTTCAGTTTAGCTGTTTGTCCAGACTTGGGGTTTATGCTCAAACGGAAAGAAATCTGTATGTCAGGAAAACCACTTCATCTCAAGCTAAGGTAGCTTTTTACTGGCACACAGTTAATTTAGGAAGAGATGATTCAGATACCCAGATGTCCCTGTTTCTCTGAAGTGATTGTAAAGGCGTAGATTGGACCAAGTCACACACTGGCATCTATATTGTATACATCAAAGTAGTACAGAGAACTCTTTCATTACCAGCATTCATGCTTGGTCCAGCAAGACTAGATCTAGACTACAAGAGGTATCACCACATTCTTTGTAACTGTCAATCTGAATCTGTGTTTGAACCTACTGATGTCCCTGATCATTGCAGGGGGAGTTGGAATTTAAGTAGGGGTTAGATCTTTAAGGGTCCCTTCCAACCCAAACTGTTCTATGATTCTATGGCAAGCTCACAAGGTCACCTTCTATCCAACCTACATGAATGAGTCAACTGGAGTCCACAGCAAGACAGTGAGCATACTCAGGCTACTTCTTCTACAGTCCTGGATCTGGACCTAAAGAGCCCTTGCAGGATGAGCTTCCCTGTTAATAATACGGATGGTGGCAACCTAGTTCATCCTCCAGGTTTACTAAGAACATATCTGGATTGGCACGTAACTGGCTCTGCAAACATACCCTTACTAGTTCTCAATGGCTTTCTGCCAAGCAGTGTCGTCTCTGGGAGATATAACTGTTCCTCTCTAATCTACTGCCCTCTTTAAATCTGATATGAAAATCAGTTACCATTTGGCACAGAATTTTACCCTAAGGTGTTAAAATGAGTAAGGCAATGGAAGGCACTATGACAGTAGTAGACCTGTACAGAGCTTTTAAAGATCTGAGCTTTACCTGTGTTCTGTGCCAGATAACAGATGCCCTGGAGTGTCCCAGCTTGTTTCGACAAGGTCCTTTGTCATAATGTATAAGGAGAAAATCATCCTACAAAATATTAAATGAAAAGGTATGCAATAAGCAGAAGTACAAACTGTTCTTAAAGTTATAAAATACTATTTCCTGAGAACTTAAAACCAGGAATTTACAAGAAGATGAAAGTTTAGTAAGGTGGATATGGCCAGGTCCAACCTTTCCAAAGTGCTTCGTTCATAGTTAGGTGTCTTCACAAACAGGTTTGTTTAGCAAGTGCTATATATCTATAATGAATTCTTCTCCCAAAGGCTCTCGAGCTGCATATTTAAATGCTAACATGGAGTTTAGCATAAGGATCCAAGAATATAAGCTGACCATTGCATAAATTTTACACAGATACAGAAAGAGCAAAGGAAAATTAATACTTGTATCTCAGACTTCCCAAAGCTGGTCCCTTCTACTAGTTGAAGAATAAAAGGACCATACAGATTTTTGAGAAATTATGTCCCTATCTGTCCTGCCATCTTCTCACAAACCAGCCAAGACAGCAGGCCTAGAATCAACGGAACACTGCTCTTTAACTGAGCACGTGAGAAGCCTGTGACTTAAGGGCTGTTAGTAAAGCATTCAAATGGGACAACCATTTGAATAGTCATAGGATTTGAATAGTCAGAGTAGCTTTTGCAAACCTAAACCATTTCCTTTGCTATTGTTAACAATGTTATAAAATAAAACAGATGACATGGAAACAGATGTTGTACATACTCTGATCCTTGGGCATGATAACAGCCTGATTTAAAAAAGCCATAAACATATGACAGCAGCAGCTTACAGACTGACAAATTCCTGGTGTTAGGAGAACATTGTATTCTTTTTTGCATGTCAGATCTATTTCTTGTCCCACAGAATACAATGAATGGTAAACAAATCTGACTGTTAATCTCCTTCATGGTGATGCGCTAAACCTAGAGATTGTCTGTTAAACTTCCACAGACTAAGAATATTGCTGTCCTCATCCTATAACTCCTTCAAGGAGGCGGACATTGAAAAGTCAGTACTAAATTAAGTATTATTAAAAATAAATTTAAAATAGCATCAATGCCCCTCCCTCATATTAGTTGCCATGTAAAGATTGCAAACAGATTATTTTCTTAAAATTTTACTTTTTAATCATTATTTACTGGCTCACATTGGCCAAATGTGAAGATTACACAGGTCAGACAAGTAAAACAGAGCATACAAATCTTATCAAATTATCAGCGTCAGCTCTGGTGTACTATGGTCCACCAAGCTGGGCAGAAGGTAGTGAGCTATTATTTAATTGATTAATGAGACAGCTGGATAGCAAAGCAATGAACTTCTAAGCTTCTGAGAACCAGAATGCATGGCATATACTCACATCAAGAGATTCCAGACAGTACCAGCAAAAGGCATGCTTGCAATTCTTACACATCATTTGGGCACAGCCTTCATCTCGTTCAATGTAAACTTTACACTTTGGACAGCGTTTGATTGGAGCATCATCTTCTTCCATTTTAAAAACTGAACTGTGGGAGAGAGTGAGGAAATAGTAAGATGTGTGGCCACGACAATTTAGAGGAGAACATCTAAGAATGGTGCTAAGAAGGTAAGCCTACTTTTTATTAAAAAAAAAACAAAACAAAACAAAACAAACAAAAAAAATTACTAGAGATCCAGGTATTCAGCTGAGTTTTATTATTCATATATTTTGGCTATACCCTATTTTTCAAATGTATCTCTAGAAAAAATGTCTAATGACTCCAGTGCCTACGTAAGAGTCAAGACATTCTCTTTACCATGTATTTTACCAATTGTTTTTGTTACCTAGTGATACTAACAGGTATTATACAGTTTTCTCCTGGAATATATCAGACAAGTACCAGTTAATTCACACCTAAATGCTTTCTATGTCTGTATCATTTTCCTTTCCCCTCCCTTCTTCTTTCTCAGAAAAGAAGAGGAAGCAATCCCTTGATGGCACAATAAACCCAGATCATGTTCTTTCAGACTGGGGCAACAGGGAGAGATTGCTTGTCTCTGCTCTCCTTGAGGATCCTTCCTAAGAATTTCCCTCCAAATGAGGAACCATGAGGTTTTTGGGGCATGCTGTTCTTTCAAAGTTGATCTCTTAATTTCTAACAGTATCTTAATGAGTCACTGTTCATGAATTAGGGTCAGCACTACCTCTTCTTATCTTGCACAACTGCAAAACCATAGGATGTGCCCTCTTATACTGGGCATAAAACAGACGACTATGGAAACACTCAAAGAACATTTATTTCCCTTGACTAGCTTTCTACCACATGCAGTTTTCATGTACACTAACAACTAAAATATACCTTAACAAATGACACTTCTTGCAGCCGCTGACAGTGGGAGATGGGAGATACAAGAACAACAGATGGGGAACCAAGAGTTTGCTGGAAAATGGGACTGACCCTTGATTGATTGATTGATTTGCCCAACAGCAGGATAAAAGGACATACACTTGTTAGTCACACTAGGACAACTGTATTACAGAAAAATGCTTTGAATCCATAAGTTGTATATGAAACTCCAAATGCAAGGTAACATAAACTGCTACTAGTACCTTATGCTCCAAAATAATGAAAAAACTAATCTCAATGGAGTAAAAAATGAAGCATGAAATAAAAACTAAAAGCAACTAAAACACTAAGGAAAATAGATAAAGTTTTCTACCTTGCCATGGAGTTTAGTGAGCTTCAGTTCTGGTCAAGCACACACAAAAAGCATGGGCAAAAGTTACTGTATTTGACCACAAACTCATCATGACAGCATCCTAGATAGTCATCTGTTACAGCAAAGCTTGAAAGAAGACAGGTTATGAAGAGCTAAGTCTGGGGCTGGCCAGGGCATTAATGATACCCTGAACTGCTACACAATCTTTGAAAAAGCCCAAACATTAAGTGAAACACATGCACAACGGCCTCTCTTATTCACTAGGTGCAGTAAGCCACTGGAAGCAGCTTAAACAGAACTTAAAATCATTGGCCAAATGTGCAGCAGTTAGGATGATTGACAGGGTATCCTAAAAATCACTGTCTGGCATGATGTTACCAACCCTCACGCTGTCCAAAATAGCAGATCTTATCTGAAGGGAAGTTCAGGAGCTGTCTGGATATCATATTTTTCCCACTGTGGCAAAAAGGCTGCTGATAGAGGCTCAAGCAGCTCCTTTGTGCTTTGCCAGAAATGGTGGCAAGAAGTGAGGCTGCCAAGAGCTATCCAGTTTTGGAATACAGCATTAAAAGAACAGGAATGACTAAGTGAAGGAAACAGCTTTAAAACAAAATATCAGGAAATTGCCTCTTTACTATTCATACTCTGGATTGTTCAAAGATTGGGTGTTTTGTTTCTAAATACTTGATCTTTTGCAATACTTTACCTTGTTTCTCCTGGAAGAAAAGAGATTGGCATGTTCTCTTGACAGCCTTGACCTGGATGCCAATTAGATTTGCAAGCAGAGCAGAACTCAATGTCGCAGGCTTTGCACTGGACCAGCTGGGGGTCCTGTGGGCTTGATTCCTGGAGCTGGCAAACTGCCTGGCAAGTAGAGGATGGACACCAAGTCCGACACGGATCCAAAAGCACTTCTGCAAAGGGACATAAAAGAACAAAATTTGAATTAATTGCCCACTTTCATTCACTGAACTAAACTTGTTCTGAGATCTATTTTTCTTCAGTGGTACTTGAAGTTAAATAGAGCATATACTATGCAGGTATAACCCACCAGAAACTGTTGTTACAGTGCCTTGCCCAGTAAGACTATTTCAAGTTGGCTTCTGCCCTAACGTAACCACATGATTAACAATAACATAAGACGGTTATACAGTTTCATCCCTTTCTTGCAGATTGCTTACTGGTAAGTTATTTCATGTTTCAAAGCCCAGTGAAGGTAATAAAAGCCTATCAGTGACTTCAGGGGTTTCTAGACTGGATCCTAACCTCAACAAAACCTTACTGTAAGTTCTCTATGGCCACACAGTTCCACATCCCCATAGGCACCCAGTCAGCTTATATACTCATAAAAATTAACGAGGTTCATGTTATCATTACACAGAACTGCCAAGTAATTCTGCAACAGATGCCATCACAGGAGATAATGGTGGCTCCATAAAAGGGGTCAGTCTACCTCCCCAGTCTCTAGAGTACTGGTAGTCAGCTCAAACAGCAATGCTTGAAATAGAAGTCACTCTCTCCCTTAGCTATAGAGCAATGTAATACATAGCAATTTTCTTTCCTTAGTTTATTCTCAGAACTTTGCAGTTCTGGGAATCACGCAGGCAAGAACAGAAACAATGTTTTCTGTTTATTGGTTTTCGTTTTTTTTTTTTTTTTTTTTGGTTGGTTGTTTTTTTTTGTTTTGTTTTGTTTTGTTTTTTTTGGGGGGGGGGGTGCAGGGTAGGGTGTGGGGGGTGGTTGTGGCTTGTGATGATCAAACAATTAATGCACAATGCTACTGCATGAACATGTGCAGAGCCAGATTCTGATTTATGGGATCGCTCTGCAGTGATACCATTCCCACAGCTTTGCAATGGGTAGTGTTACATGTGTTACCTCTTTCAAACTGTAGCTTCTTATACCTTTGCATGATTTCTGATGCAACCATGCACTCAATCTGTTAAAGGAAGGAAAAGACAAACTTCCAATTAGGAACAGCAATAATCTAAGGCAACAAATGGAGACAAAATATTTGACTTTTAGAGAATTATTAAAAACATATGTTGGCAACAATGGCAGCTGTAACATACAGAGCAAGACACATTTAAACATCCTGGAAAGAAAAGAAGAAGAAAAAAAAAAACTATTTGCAGTAAAAGTGTACCTCATTTTCTTGCAGATGACCTCGCTTTGGGCAGGCAGCATCAGGGCAGCTGATTGCTGTTTCTAGACCTTCTTTGATCAAAAGTTCCACATACTGCTTTAGGCACTGTAAGAGAGCCAAAGACTGAGTTAACTATCCCACCAGGAATAAACCACTCAGTATTTTAACAGCTTTCCTCTGAAAATCTGAAGAACTCAAACTTCTTTGAAAAACCAGATACTACTGTGTCGCTTCTACAGCCACAGGCCATGCTCACAGGTCTTTCCATGGTTATACCTTTACAGAGAAAACAGCAAGTTAATTTCCCATCACCCTTCCTCAATTTAAAATACACAGCAAATTAAAAAAAATAACAAAAAAAAAGGACAAACCAAACAGGGAGCTAAGAGGGGAAAAAAAATTAATAAACCGCCACCCAGATAAAATTAGATTAACCACAGTCCAAAAATATTTATGTGACTGGAAACCACAACAAAGCTTAGTAATCAGTAACTACCCATAGACAGACATGTGTCAAGCATACCAAAGAGCAAAAGAGTGGTGTATCTTGCCTTCTATTTCTAGAAAATAACGAGCTGAACTTCATGGTTAGACATATCTTTTCCATAGGAAGGAAAAATGTGAGAATTAGGACTCCCAGAAGAACTAGTTTCCATGGGGACTGAATAATAAATATTGGTAATACTAATACTTTTCTCCCCTAGCAACCACAGCATTTTATCCAAGTCACAACTGAAAATTTAGCATCTAACACAATAGTGCACAGCAAAACCGTCAGCAAAACAGAGAAGAAAGGTGGATATTTTAGACTAAGAGCAAATTAAGACCAAACCTTGTTATTCTTGAAGAGCAACCACCCCCCTCCACCTCCACACTTCCCGCATTGAGGTTAGAGCTACTGATTAGGTGTCTGCTGGGGAGGCAAGGGGAGTAATGGAGAGAGAGATCCTGCTCTGTGCAGATACCGTGCAACTTCTACCAGACTGATGCTACACAGAAAGAGCAAACGAGGGTCTGCTTTTCAGCAGATGGGTCACCCTGTGGTGTTCTCACCCTGCTTGTGAGCTCAGCTGGTGCTGGCAAACCAGAGACAATCACAAAAAGTAGGCCCCTAACTCTCTGTTACCAGATACATGAATAAAGAGTGCAGCTAGACAAACAGAGTGAGATGAAGATACAGAACAAGCTCAGCATACAGCGGGGCGGGAGGCGAGAAGGATTACACAGTCTGCAGCAAGCTGGCAAAACAGGGACTTCAACTATCATTTCCAGACAGAACTTGGAAAAGGTATGCAGCTGCCGACTCACCATCAGCCTGGGAAGGCAAAGGGCTGCATCGACCTTGCTGAGCCCAGCATGCCTAACTGCAGGTCAGAGCACAAAGCTGCTTCTTCCTTGCAGCCTCGCCAGCAAATGGGCCCATCAATGAGCACACTGCCAGCCTAACCCTTTGCTTGTGGCTTGTAGTTGCTAAGGTCCAGACTTTGAGACTGCTTATTCAGCCTCTTCTCTTTCTATTCTGCCTCTTGCTATGTCTATTCATCTCCTTTCAGAGATCCAATCACCTATAGTAACATTTTATTCTAGATTTACCTCTTGCAGCTTGATTGCAGCAAAAACTTCACTTCCTGCCCACACAATTTCTGCTGCTCTGGTACACAGCTTTTCTGGCAGCAACATGCCAGCACCTTGATAGCACAACAAATCATTTCTGTCAGAATCCCCTTCTCTATCTCCTACTCAACAGAGACAACAGGTCTATTTTTTGGAAAAGAAAAACAGAGGCTGGATAATTGATATCTTTAAAAGTTTTACATGTGTAAAAAAACCATGTGTGACACGTTATAGTCTGTCTTCCTCTTTATCAGTAGGGATTTAATGAAGACAATTGTTCACTTAGTAAATATTTGACTCGCAGAAGGTTTCCAAGCCTTCACTCAGAGCTTTGCAGGGTGGGTGGTGGAGCAGTTCATGAGAACCACTAGCAGCAACCACAGCAGGCTGAGCTTTACAAGGAACAGATCCTTAGTTGCATGCCTTGGCAAACTGTGATTTCAGCTGTAGTGGGGTATTAGTGTTGCTATAATGACACTGTTGGCTCTTCCCTTTCCCCTCCATTTGCAGACACCAAGTGTGGATTAAAATGAAAATGCATACATTTTTAATGCCAGCACTTACAGAAAGTACTTTTCAAGCTGAACAAGCTTTGCCGTCATTAATCATTAATGTGTTTAATTCTCCTCCTCAACCTGTTTGGGACCATTGCTAAAGCTTATTTGATATGTTTCCCTTTCCTCACATCTTCCAAGGAATGACGCAGTTCATCCCTGTCACGAGCAGTGTCCAAGACCTTTCCCCTGATGTGGCAGTGGCACCTATCTCCTCAAAACCAGATCAGCCAAACTGTACTTCTTATGCTACACCTTCTGGGAACACAAGATACTGTCTCAAGGCCATGAAATATCACCGTAAATTAGGCAGAGGATAAAACACCCTGTCCACTCAAGACTTCCTTACTCCAGAGACTTCTGGTGTGGAGTAACCCAAAGTGGCTGCAAGAGAATTTGAAGCACAGGGTACCTGCAGCTTCTCTTGAGAACAGACACAAGATGTACCACTTGTGTCAGAAAATTTTAAATTGGTTACTGTACTAGAAATGCACCACTGTGCAAGCAAACCAACACAGTAGGATTAGGTACTCAGTTACATAGCGTGAAAAATTAATTACAAAACAACTACAAAAAGACAACAAATTAAATGTTGCTCATTTTCTCTGCAGCTTGTGGTTGAACCCATGATGGAAGAAAATATCTTCATAGCCTTTACATTAATGCAAAAAAGTACTATATAGGATGAATGAAAAATGTGGGAGTGTAAGTCACCCCAAACACCTTTCAAAATCAACTGTATTACGTGGTTTTTCTCTGAGAAAAAAGGAGCTGAAATTAGGTACCTGAGGGCTGAGGACGGAATAAGGTCACAAGATATCCTTCTTGTTGTACATTGACCTTTATAAAAACAATAGGCTGAGGAGCATTTATTATTCCTTTAATGGATGCGTGTCAATGGAAAGTTAGCTTTATCTGAAGCAATACTTTTGCTAAATTCCACCTGTTTCTTTCTTTAAAAAAAAAAAAACAAACCTTCATTGTATTTCAATAATTCAATAACTAAATATTATTTAAGTCACACTTGGAGATACACTAAACCTATCAAAAAACAATGGTGTTTAAACTGTACATTTCTGCTTATGTATATAGTCTGACATGATGAAGCCAGGGTAAGACTTGGTATTTCACAAAAAATAACTCTTTACTGAATTAAGTAGGTCATAAGAGAAAATGCTTCCTTTGCATTCAGTTTTGTACTTCATTTCTGTACTCTGACAATCTTTGCCTGGAATAATGAAGACCTGCTGTCGTGGTTTAGGCCTGGATGGCAGCCAACCACAATGCAGCAGCTCTCTCTCCCTTCCCCTCTGGCAATGAGAAGGGACAGAGAGCCAGGCTTGGGGTTCAAGATAGGACTGGGATGGGGAAAAATCCCCCTTTTATGAACACGAGCAAAAGGCAGATTCGTTAGGGGAAGAAAAAAAGAACATACATTTATTACAGACACTAACAACACATAACAGAGTAGGACAGTGAGAAGCATTGCCACATCTTGAGAACACCTTCCCCCCACCCCTCCCTTCTTCCCGGGCTCAGCTCTGCTCCCGATATCTCTACCTCCTCCCCCAGTGGTGCAGGGGCAGGGAATGGGGGGTGCTGCCACTTCCTTCATGTTCGGTGAGGGGAGTGTCCAAAACTTGTTCCTCCTGCTCCATCGTGGTCCCTCTCTCACAGCAGACAGTCCTCCACAAACTTTCTCCGACTTGAATTCCTCCCATGGGCCGCAGCATTCCCCACACTGCTCCGTCATGGGTCACTAACTTCCTCCGACTGGTTTCCCTCCCACGGCTGCAGCCCTTCCCAAGCTGCTCTGGTGTGGGACTCCCCCGCATGCTGCAATCCTCCCAGCGCTGAATTACAGCAGTGGGGCTACCTTTTCCCATGAGACCCCGGCCTTCTTCGGGCACAGCACCTTGATCATCCCGGCGGAAAAACACAGGCCATAAATCAATGTCTGCTCCACCGTAGATCTTCATGGGTGGCAGGAGCCGCCCTGCCGTCTCACCACAGGATACAGGGGGGGTCTCTGCTCTGGCACACCTCCCCCCTCCTTTCTTCCTCCGTTCCTCCACTGACCTTGGTGTTCATGCAGCTGCAGCAACTCCTCCTCATAAGTCCCACTGCACGTCACCACGTCCCTTCTTAAATACGTTATCGCAGAGGCGCAGCTGATTGGCTCAATTTCCCAAACAGAAGTGGAGCTGACGTGGAGCTGGGGGAGCTTCGAGAAGCTTCTCACAGGGGGCCACCCCGATAGCCCCCTCCCCTGCCACCAAAAAACTCCACCCCTCACTCAACCCAGGACACCTGCTTAGCCACAAGAGAGGATCAAGTATGTAAGTTTTTAGTCATTAGTTCTGCTACAGTAACAAACCATGTGTGTGCTCCTACTCCTTTCCCAAAACAGAACTGAAACATGTCAGTTTATAACAATAGTTAGGCAAATTACTCTGCCTTACATTGCAGTTGCAACAAGCAAACAAGTTACTGTAGTAACTTAGATTTCTGTCCAGCATGCATACTGTCAGCATACCAAATGACTTGGGGGTGGAAAAGAACAATTACTATATGATGGCACCCTAGGACACTACTAAGTCTGTTTGGGTTCCTTAACTATACAGTTCTACACCTTAACATTCATTTTACAACTGCATATATTTTTAAATTAAAAGGAGATTGTAATATACTACCATATATGAACGTTAAACAGCAAACCCCATGAAAGCGGTCATGTAACTTTTATAATTTCCTGTAGACAAAGGAAAACAAAGCACTGCACAACATACGTGTTATATATAAACTATATATAGACTATATAAGCTATATATGTAAAACACATATATAAAAACTATATTTAAAACTTTATATAAGGTTATATTAACTATTGGTCAAGATATATTGCATGCCCCAATTGCTGCCAAGATCAGTCAGAAAAGACCGGTTAACTCCCCTGAGCGTGACACCTGCATTTTGACCTGTGTATGCACACTCCTTGTGCACCCCTGCTCTGTCCTCTTTCTGCACATCTGGATGGCTTTTTCTTTTACCTGGTAATCCAAGAATCCTACTGTTGTTTGCTGTCCCCATGACAAAGGGCAGGAGCACATCCACTTTGAGGAGTTTTAGCGCAGATCCATTCTCTCACAAGGATCGACTGAGAGCCAAACTCAGCAGCGATTTTACTATCAGCTGCCTATACAAATTAGGAACACTTTTTTTTTTTTTTTGTCTCAGCCCAAAAGACAAATGGTTAATAAAGGAACAACTTCCTTTCTGAAGCTGCCAAGCATAGCCTAAGATTTAAAGCTCTACAAGATGAGTTGTACTGCTAACCACTGTACATCAAGGATTGCACCACACAGAAAAGTATATTCCGTGACCATTGATGTGCTATTGATTCAGGGCTGCACATCCTTTTTCTAATGTTATAAAGATCGAAATACTCTATGAGAATCAAAATGGTACTTTTCTGCCTAATTTCCAAACCATAACACATAATTTTACTCTGCTGAATTTAACTCTAACAAACCTGCACAGGCCGCAGCAAAGTTTCAATATAAATAATTAAAATGTCCAGCTTTTAATTTTCTTTTAGGAGAATTCAAGCAACGATTATGTCTTTTTCTGATGGTGGTGCTTTGATTTATTTCTCCTGACATGCAAAACCAAATAAAAACCATCATAACTCATGAGAAAGAATCTGACTTCCACTGTTTCCATGTGGGCCAACATTTATCTACCACCTACTTTGACAGGAAAAATGCGTTCACTTGGTGCCTAACATAATTTTACAATACAAAATGCACATAATTTAAACCACTTGAAGATATTTTTGATTAATATCTGAATTTTTTAAAATAGAAGAGCATGCATTTTTGAAAAGTTACAAAAAATTTACTTTTAAGAATGTTATTGCTACTATAGCAGGAGACAAGAAATGACTTTTCAAGATGTCATCTTTTATTTGAGAGTTAGGCAAGCAAAAACATTATCCTGTATTATTTTCTTAAGAGCTGCTAGGTGGATATTGTCAAAATGAAGACTTCTGACTACACTAATACTGCAGATGCAAGTGCCAAGTCATATGGGAAATTTTATAAATAAGTCAGTGGATTTGGAAAGGCCAAAAAAGCATGACAGGATTTCAGAGTCAAGTATATCACTATCGTATCATGTGATTTATTTCTTAAAATTTTAAATGTATTTTAGTGCTGGCACTAGGCCACAGCCATCTCAAAATGAAATATGCACTATACACAAAATCATCACATGCTTGTATTGGTAAAACATTTTAAAAAACCCAAACTCCTACTAATAAAATTGAAGGTAAAAAAAAAAAAAAAAAAAGAAATAAAAAGAAGGAAATGTAGCATTTACTTAGTTATAAAAAAGAAAGGGAATTATTTTTTTTACAACGTGTTTGGTAAAGGTGAATATTGAAGGTAGACAAAGGCAGTTGCTACCGTTCACAAATATTAACCAGGTAAATAACCATTCATCTTGGGCAGACAATCACCAAGAGTTTTGCACCACTCTTCAGGAACACAAGGGCTGACATGCTTTTTCAACAAGTGAGATTTTTTTATTTTTACCAAAAAATATGATTCTACAGTTGGTGGACCCAAGTATCAATGCAAAGAGGGGAAATGGAAAATAATACTGGGAAGAAAGCTGAAACTGAACAAGAAAATGTTTCCAAGTAAGGTGATTATTAACATGTAGACTAAATTGCTGAGATCTTGGAAATTCTATATAATCTACAAACCAGGATTACATGAACTTCTAAAAATATACATACATATATATAAACACACACACATATATTTATATAAACTTGCATTCAACCACATGAGGAGCCAGGAAATGCTGGTTGGTATTTTATGATCCACATTACAAATTACATCAGGCTAGATGAATGTAAAGATCCCTTTTGGCTTTACATTCTAGGAAAGAATATGGAGAATATGAAAGGATATTGAGTGAGAAGCACACACTTCACAGTGTTTTGTAGCTACAAATCTACAATCCAGTCTGTGGGTAGTTTTTGTGCTAAAAGGATACTATACCAAAGCTCAAAATTCACATGATGACACTAGACAGGTGAACAAAACTACTTCAACAACTACTTTTGATAGTATTTGGTAATATTTTTATGCTTTACATACCAGGTATTTTGCTTTACATTACTTAAAAATTAATACTGAGAAGGTGATACCTTTTCTTGTCATAAGACAGTGTAATACCAAGGCTATTCCACTGCTCTGTGCTAATTCCACTAAACTAATTCTGCAGTCAGTTGAGTGAATAGGTATTTATACTTGTAGACATAATGTCCATAAGTCTTTCAGGTAATGTGATGTAATGCTTATTTTTAGCTTCAGATCCGTTGTGGTTTGAGCTCGGAGGGCAACTGAGCACCAGACAGCTGCTCACTCCTCCCTTCCCCCCCAGCGATGAGAAGGGAAAAATAAGCAAGACTTGGGATTCCAGATAAGACCAGGAGGGGCAAATCACCCATTATGGTCACGGGCAAAGGGCAGACTCGTTAGGGAAAAAAAAAAAAGAACATACATTTATTACCGGCACTAACAACAACATTTAGCAGAGCAGGACAGTGAGAAACATTGTCACATCTTGAGAACACCTTCCCTCCACCCCTCCCTTTTTCCCGGGCTCAGCTCTGCTCCCAAAATCTCTACCTCCTCCCCCACCAGCCCAGGGGGCAGGGGATGGGGGGTGGAGTCAGTGCTGCTGCTTCTTCCATCTTTGGAGTGGGGGGAGCTTCTGGCACTTGTTCTCCCTGCTCCATCACGGTCCCCCTCTCACAGGAGACAGTCCTCCACAAACTTTCTCTGACGTGAGTCCCTCCCATGGGCCGCAGCATTTCCTTACGCTACTCTGGCATGGGTACATCAACTTTCTCCAACTGGAGTCCCTCCCATGGGTTGCAGCCCTTCCCAAGCTGCTCCAGTGTGGGACACCCCCACACGCTGCAATCCTCCCAGTACTGAACTACAACAGCGGAGGCTACCTTTTCCAACAAGATCCTGGCCTTCTTCAGGCACAGACACCTTGGCCAGCCATGCGAAGCCCCTCACAGGCCATAAATCAGTGTCTGCTCCACCGTAGATCTTCATGGGTGGCAGGGGGGACCGTCCTGCCGTCTCACCACAGGATACAGGGGGGTCTCTGCTCCAGCACACCTTCCCCCATCCTTTCTTCCTCCACTGACCTTGGTGTTCATGCAACTGCTGCAACTCCTCCTCACCAGTCTGACTGCTTGTCACCACATCCCTTCTTAAATACATTATTGTAGAGGCACAGCTGATTGGCTCAGCCTTGGTGCAGAGGTGGAGTTGACTTGGAGCTGGGGGAGCTTCAAGAAGATTCTCGTAAGGGTCACTGCTGTAGCCCCCTCCCCTGCTACCAAAAAAAGCACATATGCCTGTAGCCATGTATAACTGTCATATGCTACCTTTTTTTAATATGTTGGGGGATACTTCTAAAAGCAACAGGAATGCTCATCTGGTAATAAGATAGATACACTTTTAATCTTAGTGGTTCATAGAAAAAGGAAAACCACTTTCTCCCAAATTTCTGTGGTTTGCTTAGTGCATGCAAGAAAACATGTGAGAGAAAAGAAAAAAATTGTAGGTTCCTTGGAGACCTTTTAAGCTTCTTTCAAACTTACTACATGGCCCTTTTATGTAAAGTAGTAGTTATAATCCTGCCTCAGACACTCTTATTTAATAACAGGCTCAACTTTGAAATACTCTTGCATTGCTGCTCTAGTGTGTACAATCCTCTACAGCAGATCTACAATCTGGCGTTTGAGTATCACCCTCATCCTACTTGGTTGACAAGTGACTTACTGGAAAAGATTTATGTACACTTAATCACAGAGATCTGTTTGAGGCATACGCAGCACTGTGGGAATGATTTTTTTTTTATTAAATATACTGTCAACTATACTGACTAAATCCAACCACCTAGATTTCAGAGACAGATATACATTAGACAGATGTTTAATGTTTGCGATACTACTTTGAACTTTGATAGATCATTTCTACTTCTATAGACATCTTCTCAGAGACAATAATCTACTTTCAAAGAAATCTTCACTATCAAAATTCCAATTTTTATTAACCCTGCAGCTGATGCATCACCCTTAAGAAAAAATCACAGGAGGAAACAGTCCCTTATCTTGACATGCAGTACTTCAAAATCCACAAATGTGACAGCAGTAACAGAATAGTCTTTCATGTTTGCTCTTTATATCCTTTGTTTTGTTGCAGAGACAAAAACATCATGCTACACAAGCATGCAAAACCTTGACTCTAAGACAAGTACCTGCAAGGCTCTTCAGAGGTCTGCAACAGGGAAATATCTAGTGCTCAAATTTGGCCTCCTATGCTGTGAACAAGAAGGTACAAACTGAGAAAGGGACCTGGGCCAGGACCAAAGATGAATAATGTCACAGGTGATAAATGCTTTCCCCAAAATGGCAAGTAATTTGAAAAAAGCTCTGTTTGACAGGCTTCCTGCCTCTACCTGCCCAACACTTGGCCTCTTTTTAAAGATACTTTTTTTGTTCAAAATCGTCAAGGGTAAATACCATTTCCTCCCCCCACGCTGTTGTTTTTTAAAGACTACAGCAGCTGTTCTGAAGCCCTGCTATTGCCTATATTGTCAGCCTAAATCGAGTCACATCATTGTGCCTGTGGATGATGGCCAAGCTGTGTCTTGGCTGGGGAAGATAAACACAACCCATGTGCTTCCCCATCTCAGGACAAATCATCTAAGCATCCCTTCCTGAACTGTAAAAATACGTCCTGTCCAAACGTCCTTGTGCTCCCATCCACTGGTCAAGTCTCAGGATGGGAAATGGCCAGGAGCAGGGACTCACCCTTTGCAAATATCACTGCGTTACTGTAAAGATGGCTGTTGATTTATCCTGTGGACAGCAGCCCGTATTTTGCTGCATGGGCTCTACCTCTGTCCAAATACTTTCTGACGGTACACCCAAATATCTCAGCAGTCCCAGGTCCACATTTCTTAACTGATGCAAACAACTCACAGACAAGATATTCACATTAGGGATGAGATGCAGCATCCCGCTGCTTGAGTACAGCCTCCAAACCCTCTGCATCAAAGTGTGCCAGTTTGTGTACAGATAAGTGTCAGCATCAGGCCATCAATCAACAAACGATGAAGGTGAGGCAAGAATAAATGTATGTATTATCAAGGATGCAGAAAGAGGAGTCCTGCTGACTTCTTTAGCTGGAGAAGTATTAGAACATGGCAAATACCCTCTGACACACAGCAATCAATGACTGTGGAAATCACAGGTAGCACCAAGCAATGGAAACTAAATGAACCTGAAAATACAAGTGGCTGTTTTCAGATGAATGTCTTAATAGAGAAAGGGAAGGCAATGAAGAATTACAGCTGCCTACCCTTTGAAATGAAGGGTTGTGTTGGTTTTGGGTTTGTTTTTTTATTTTATTTTTTTTTTTTTTTTGAGGGAGTTTATATACATATTTATGTACTAGTGCATACTATAAAATATATAGCAGATGAACAATTTTTCTTCAGAGACACATTTCTCATCAGTAGACAGCAGAAAATGGCCAAATGATACAAGAAAAACATCTTGTGGTTTGTGCATCTCTTCGTATTAGATTAGATATTTCAAGTGAATGTACATGTAAACTTTTTTTTCATGTTGGATTTTCACCCTTCCATTAGCTTGCATAAGTTGTTTGTTCTCACTTATTCAGGGCTGCAATTGGTAGAAACACACAGAATAAATTTACAAAAAGAAATTTGTTTTCAAATGCCAACATATGCAGGATGAAACTCAAATATTCAGGAGGCAAAAACAACAACAGAAAAATTCAGTCTTCCCTTATACAGTTGTTTGAGAAGTTTCAGAACAGATTGAATATTTGAGTGGTAGGACAATACACCTGCAAAGGACCTTTCACTTTCACATGCAAAACATTATGCAAAAAAAAAAAAAAAAAAAGAACTAGTTTTCAGTAACATCACACAGGAGAGGGGAGAACTGAAGGCTTTGGCCCAAGTTTAGTTTTCACTCAGGGTTATGCAGTTTCTAACTGTACATTAATTTCTCTATATAGGCAAGTTTATTATCTAAGCAGGGAGTTTTGTCATCTCAGCATTTACAAGATAAATCAGAACCCAGACAGCCATGTGAATTGCTATGCAAACACATAGTGACCTCTAATCATGAAGTATCTACTGACACATCACGTATCAAGATTAGTAGCAGTTCTGTGCTAGTTTGGGGGAAGTGAGCACAAGCAGCAAAATCTAAGCTTTGCCAGTGGCTGGTGGGAAACAGGGAAACATTACAGCTGCTAAGAAGTACCCAGAGCTCACAAGCCATAAGGTTTCCCTGCTCCCTCCTGTTTCAAAGCAAGCAGGGCATCTCCTCTTTGTAGAGGTAGGGACAGCCTGGCCTCAGCCCAGTGTTGCTCTGATAAGGCAGGTTTCCCTTGGCAAACAGGGATGCAGGATAGGGAAGGCAGCCAAGCCCACCTGCTCCCATCCATGCTGCTCTTGGTGTCTGCCTTGCCCCAGGGGAGGGAGAAGCTGACGCTGACTCTGCTTCATTTGGAATGAGGGATAACACTAAGTAAATCGCACTTTTTCCTGTCATTCAACTCAGAGGCCAGCAAAGCTCTATGCACTTCCAGTCAAGCATGACAACAGGAGGAAAAAAAAGGAAAAAAAAAAAAAAAAAAGGAAAAAAAGATGCCTGCTGCCAGCTACAGGCAGGGATAACGATATTTGCCTTGCTGATCATAGGGTCTTCCTTTCAGGTCTTCAGCCTATGCAGAAGATCAATTAGCGGAATGACTACAGTTAAGTAGATGTGTATGAACAGTCATGATTAGGCAAATGAAGTAATTGTAGTTAAAGAGGGCTAGTGATAGCAGTATAGTATCACTATCCCACTGTTATGCTACTTGAGATAGAATACACTTAGATACAGACTTAAATGACAGTTCTAACAAACTCAGAGGGACACCTAAAGGTCCAGGGAAGACTAAACAGCTGCCTTTAAGGTAGAGGCTAAGGGCAGAAAATCAGAAAATCAGAGTATGACTGTCTACTAAACAGATATAAAATTGGCATAGCAGTGTTAGTTTCAAATACCACAAAGGTGATCTACGTGTCTGCAGTTGGACAAGAAATCACAAGCAAGAAGCAGAAGGTAGGTCTTAACATTAGTTTTATTATTTTCTTTCTGACTGTAGGACCCCTCTCTCACATATCTGAACAACAGTCTTTCCTTCCATTGGTAACAAGGTGGACTTCAGATGAGTAATCAAAATAAATTTTTCCAAAGACAAATTCTCCCTCCGGCTTCATATTTCTTCTAGATATTTACCTGAATGGACTGCCTACTTGACTGATTTTCTTTTTAAATTTGAGAAAGGTAACAAATCCTCCTGTACCAGAATGATCAGCACTGCATAACATCTTGAAGGGAACTGAACAATCTATTTTGAAGTCAAGAGGAGCTTAACCTGTCTTGAGTAATAGTAGCATCACTGTACTTGCAACAAATTATTTGACACTTCTATACGTATATTCATATATATATAAATTATATATTATATATGTACAGATATATACATGTAATCCTAAATCAGATTTAAGCAACTAATTGGTTGACTTCCTTGCAACAGTGTCAACTGCAACAGAACCTGTTGTAACTTTAGTAGATATACAATTGGTAACACATCAAGGGAACATCCTGTCCTTTAAGACACATGAGAATTTCATCATACATTATGAAATAGTCAGACTTTCAAGCAGGAATTGGACTAAAATTTCTCCCTCCCTATCTCCTCTCACCCCCCAAAAAAGCTAAATAACTGAAAAATTTTGGTGCAGTAACTAATATAAAACAAATTAAACAAAAAAAGTGATGCTCTGTTTGCTTTACTTTCCCTTTCCTTCCATAAGGAAAATGAAAGCTTTCTCAAGAAAATGTGCAAAATCAATTACTTCTGTTGGGGCAAGCAACTGCTAAATGACTATCTTGAAATTTAAGGTTACTAGCTATGTACTGTGTGCTACTTAAGTAAGAAAAGGTGATTTAAGCGTTTTGGTCCAAAAGTTGAAAAGCGCACTTAAGATTGGTCCCATTGCTGACATGATTCCAGTAGAAAAGATACACTATTTTGCCCCTTGACAATACTCAGAAAAAAAAACAAACAAACAAAAAGCCAACAGCAGATAGCTTGTTTTCCTTCCTACTCTCTAGACTTTTGTTCCTTTGCTTCCTTGAGCAATCCAATAACAGATACATTCCTAATGGATGAGATATACAAAACTTGAGAGAGCTCACAGCATTGTATGTGCATTAACGATCATAACGATAAAAATCATAATGGAGTATTGTACTAATAGCCACAACTGGCAAAATAATACGATGGGAAATTGTAGCGTCTATGTCTTATCAGCAGAGGAGTGGCAGTCTGCTCTATTCAATGCATGAACAGCTCTGCCAGAGAGCAAAAGGAAACAGTGTCCCCATTCTATCTTTCTGAATAGCAATGTTGTGTTATTGTGTAAGTGTTGGGAAGAGACAATCCTTCATAAGATCTTTACCACAGCACTTCTATGGTTATAAAGAGTAAAGACTTGCAGACAGAAATATTACAGGATAGAGAAATCTTCATGTTGATCTAAATTCTGCCTACAGACCAGTAGCACTGCACTTGAAAGATTTCTTTGTAATACATACTCACGCTGTCTCAGCTTGCTGCAATTTAGACAGAAGGGCTAGAGCTAGGAGCAAGAGCCACAGCAAAAATAGTTTTCACACTTGTGACAGACATCCCTTCTTTCTTTTTTGCTCATATCACTGCAGAGGCCATCAGTTACCTCAGATCATTTACATGAAAGCAAGAAGCCAGAACAAAATCATATATTGGTCCAAGAACAAATCTGAAATGGTCAAATATTTCTCCAATTTTATTTCCACTTATCCTAGTATAGTGTACTAGATCTACTATATGTAGACTCCAAAGTCTTGAGCCAAAAGGATATGTTGTTTTTTTTTTTTTCCTGTTGGTTTTCAGTAACTTTAATTTGTCTGTTTACAAAACACAGTTCATATTGAGGACTGCAATGGAGGAACACCAATGGAGAAATCAGTGCATAGTTGTCATACTCTTCCTTAACCATTGACAGTGAGCTGAACAGTCTTAGATGACTCATTATGGGAATATTTTCTTAGGCACTTTATTAACCTACAGGCTGTCCACAAGGTAGAGAAGGACACCTTGGGTTTTAGTCATGCTGAATTCCCGGGCTGTAACTGCTTTATATCTATTGCATCTTGTAATTATTGGGATTGATTCTTATTTCTTCCCCCTCCCCCCCACCAATGAAATCAAGGGTAATATTATTTCCTATTAACTCACAGGAGAACTTCAGGGTAAATAACTTTTTCAAGCACGCAAATGTCACTGTAGTGAAGCTCATACAAATGGCAGATGAGGCAGACAAGGTATGCTGATTTGCTCAAACAGGACAAAGCTAAATGGACATTTCACGACAATGAAACACAAATGGTAAAAATGGACTGATGATTCCACCTGAATAGAGTTCGACACAAGAATTCAATGTCACCACTGTAAGTTTACTTATGCCAGGTCCTAAGAACATGTTATCAGCAAAGGTTATATCTTTAATATCTATAACAGATTCTATCTTTTGAAACAGCAGTAAGAGTCAGTAACTGTATTCTGCCAAGAAATGGAAAAATCAGTGATGGCAGCAAATGTCAGAAGGAACAAGGAGGAGAGGAATAGACAAATCTGACAACCCAGCCTTTCTGTTGCCACTTAAAGTGTTACTGGAAAAAAATGAAATTAAATTATTCTCGCATCCAGGCAACAGGGAGAGACACAAAACTCAGTTGTAAATACTAGAACAGTAGAGAACAGTTTTCATGAAGCCTATTATTTTATATTATTTTGCATGATTGAGCAAATACTCCTTTCAAAGTGCATAACAAAGCAATACTTATTTTTAAATTGGACAGGCACATTGTTTGCAACAGACTGTAGCTGTTTACCTGACTGTGTGCTCACTTTCTTTTCCCAAGGAACATAAACATTAAGGTTGGTTGCAACAACTTGGAATTTTTAGAATATTACATGTATTGGAAACTGAGCTGTTTGCATTGCTTCTTTTTTGTTGTTTTCAATAAGCAACAAAAAACTGTCTGTTATACTGGCAACCCCCTATATCTTCTCAATAACTCTGAGACAAAATTCTACTATTTAAAAATGGTAATATTTCAATGAAGAAAAATAAAAGATAGAAAGACTACTTTAAAAAATGCTTGCTCTTCAACATTAAAAAACGCACCAAAAAACTAACTTTGCTGAAAACAACTTTTGAATTAAAAAAAAAACAAAACAAACAAGCCCACAAAAAAAAAAATAAAAACACCCTATCCCATGTCTGAACCTATAATTTCTCAAGAGTTTATGACATGGTGTTAAAGTCTTTGAGCATCATGTATCCCAGAAATTATATTCTTACTGATGTTACTGTAAGTTTTCCACTGCTGAACCATCGTTACAAGGCCTTTGGTGTATCTGCATCTATGTCAAAATTAAAGGCTCTAACATTTTCATTCCAAATCATCATTAGGGATAGAAAACTACTACTACTACTTCTTTTCTTTCTCTGTTCGTAAACTAGAAAGACTCATTTACTGTGATGATAATCATTGTTATGTACTATACTTATGCTCACCAAATGGTGTTTTGTACTTAACTAACAAGACTCTTGTTATTCCAGGCATGTATTTGTACAATATGATAATGAAAACCTGTTATGTGATTGTAATTATGACACAGTGAAATTAGAATATATAATACATTAAATACTCTTCTAGTTATAAGTGTGTGTATGGCTATTCTGGGTACTATTGAAAGGTATTTAAAGAATAATGCAATCATCAGGCACAGTCAACATGGGTTCACAAAGGGAAAGTCTTGTTTAACTAATTTGATATCCTTCCATGATAAGGTCAGCTGCCTGGTGGATAAAGGGAAGGTGGTGGATGTAGTTTTTCCTGGATTTTTAGTAAGGCTTTTGATACCGTCCTTCACAACGTCCTCCTGCACAAGTTGTCCAACTGTGGAATGAGCAGGTTCACAGTGTGCTGGGTGAAGAACTGGCTGAAGGGCAGGGCTCAAAGGGTTGTAGTGAATGGGGCTACATCTGGCTGGTGACCGGTCACCAGCGGTGTTCCTCAGGGCTCAATCCTAGGGTCAGTGCTGTTCAATATGTTTAGCAATGATCTGCATGTGGGAGTTGAATACACCATTGGCAAGGCTGCTGATGACACCAAACTGGTGGGGGCTGTTGACTCTCTTGTGGGACAAGAGGCCTTGCAGAGGGATCTAGATAGATTGGAGCATTGGATTAATGGGATGAAATTTAGCAAGTGCAAATGATGAATTTCTGCACCTGGGATGGAGTAACACCCAGCACAAGTATAAACTGGGAGAGGAGTGGCTGCAGAACAGCTCTGCAGAAAAGGATCTGGGCTTGCTGCTTGACAGCAGGCTCAATACGAGTCATCAGTGTGCCCTGGTAGCCCAGAGGGCAAACAGCATCCTGGGGTGCACCAACACAGCCTAACCAGCTGGTCACAAGAGGGGATTATCCCGCTGTATTCAGTGTTGGTGCAGCCTCGTCTTGAGCACTGTGTGCAGTTCTGGGCCCCACAATTTAAGAAAGATGTGGAAGTCCTTGAATGTGTCCAGAGGAGGGCAATAAAGCTGGTGACAGGAATGTTCTATGAGGAGTGACTGAGGGCTTTGGGCTTGTCTAGTTTGGAGAAAAGGAGGCTGAGGGGTGACCTCATTGCTCTCTGCAGCTTCCTGAGGAGGGGAAGTGGGGAGGGAGGTGCTGATTTCTCCTCCCTGGTATCCAGTGATAGGACACATGGGAATGGTTCCAAACTGCATCAGGGAGGCTTAGACTGAACATTATGAGACATTTCTTTACCAAGAGGGTGGTCAAATACTGGAACAGGCTTCCTAGAGAGGTGGTCGATGCCCCAAACCTGTCAGTGTTTAAGAAGCATTTGGACGATGTCCTTAATAGCATGCTTTAACTTTTCGTCAGCCCTGAAGTGGTCAGACAGTTGGACTAGATGATCATTTTGGGTCCCTTCCAACTGAAATATTCCATTGTATTATAGTCTAAACAAAAACAAAACCCAACCAACCAAAAAACACCACCTCAAATTCAAGCCACTGATATATAAGAGAAAGTGTGAGTAACCTTGCTAAGGAGGTAACTGTATACAGTAGTATACTGAAGTGCTGAGTAAACCTTTGTTTTTGTTGTTTTTTGGGGGGATTTTAAGCAGGAAACCAGAAAGGTTTACTTGCTAGCATTTGCGTCAAGTAGGTAGCAACACTATTTATTTCCACTGCAGCATCAATACTTCAGGGTGAAATCCACTCAGCAGAAACACATGTGATTTCTGCAGTTAAAATAGTGCATTGGTTTTTATGCCTAATAAGAAAAAGGCAACTCACCAGGGTACAGAAGATGCATTGACATTGTGCTATTGTTGTCATCTGCTCAACGGGATATTCTCCAAGGCAGAGCTTGCAGGACACTAATGGATCAAGTACCAAGTCCCAGGTAGGCCTATATCTTGCTGTAGTCATTGCAGAGCAGTCTGGAAAACAGCACAAAAAATAGATGCTCCATCATTTCCTTATATTGATAGTCAGTACTTTTCTACTACTGAAAATCTCATTGTCAGCTGCTTCCTGTTAGCTCTTTGGTAAAAAAAACTATAAAGAGCAATGGCTAATTTGGCAGTGTCAGCAGTTGCAGTAGGCTATACATCCCCCGCTTGGTAAGCCATACATATAGCAAGCAGAAGGGAAAAAAAAAAAACAAAACAAAACAAGAAACCAACACACAATATACTGAGAAAATATGAGAGCAAGAAGGAAATATCCTTAGGTCACAGACTTTTGTCTGACACTATACATGCAAAAATCTCATTCACAATTCCTGTCATTTTCACCACTAGTTACAAACTTTCCCTCACCAACACTGATTACCCATCACTGAAAATACATTCCTTATCACTTAAAAGACATTTCTTAAGCCCCACAACTCCAGCTACTCAGGCAAGACTCACAAGGTCTTTATGAACCAAGCATCTATTATTCCCCTTTTCCAACTTGATGATGTTGCAACTCAGAGGTAGATATTTTTGTTCATAAGAGCATGACAGATCGATCAGTTTGCTAAGTTAATTTTAGAAAGAACAATGAATATTCTGAGTACATTCAAGTTTTTTAGCCTGCATTTTTCTCCTAACCCTTACAATATGCCAAGAGCACAACTCTGTTGTAGCAACAACCAAATGAGGCAAATAAGAACACAAAGTAAGCTATAAAAAAGAGGTTATAATACCTATATATCACCCTCAAAGACAGCAATAGAATAGGACCACACAGAACATCTATATCCTAGATTTTGGGGCCCAGATGGAGAGTTGTTAAATGACTAACCAGTAAGAAAATAATTTCACCCATAACAAATGTATTCCCACAAAGAAGAAAACTAATTTACAAGTTATATACATTGGGGGAGGAGGGGAAAAACAACAAAACAAACCGAAACAAAAACCCACACACTTCCTCAAACATCTAGGGTAACTTATAAAGTATATCTAATCTTAACACCCTATTTACTAGTATTGTTTTGTCACTGTGATTTACCTTCTAAGTGTAGGAAATGCACATCCTGAGGCTGCTGGGAGGTCCACAGTACCTCACCTCCCTCCTTCTCAAAATTAGCTGGTTCCCTACTTTTCCCATGCCAGCAGTTATGCAGTTACACTATTCCAACCATAATTACAGTGGTGTTGTTTTGTTTTGTTTGTTTGTTTGTTTTGGATTTTGTTTGTTTGGTTGGTTGGTTGCTTGCTTGCTTTTTTTTCCCCCTCCACTGGCACTTGCAGGAACTGCTTATATCCAAGTTATATTATCTGTGAACTTCCCAAGACCTCCAGAACTGCGACAAATAACCTTAAGGATTATTAGACTAGGTTTAGGCAGATGTTCAATCAAAATATGCTTTTTGCCCCCAAAGAAATCACATGGAGAGTTCAAAGAAGTGTTTGTGAAGTCTGAGTCTTTGATATTCAATAAATTGTGGACGTCTCCACTAAGGTCTCTAAATTCTCTGAAACAAAGTGAAGATTTTATGTTAGCCCTCCATTCCATCTAACTCATTAGAAGATGCCCTTTAAAGATTCATAAAAACATCAAAAAAAGCAGAGCCTAATAATTCTTATTTCTAGTGCAGCCAACAGGGAGAAGTGGGGGAGAGAGGAAAGATTAAACCACTCCATTCCCAGGGATGCTCTGGATCACTTCCTCTGACAGCCCCCACACAAGCTCCACACCATTTCAAAGGAAACATGAAATTGTCCTGCAGAATGGCACATGAATAATGGTCTCACATCACAAGATAGGACTTATGCTGTGCAGTCTTTCCTAACACTTCAACAGGAAAGTATGAAATGGTGATATGAATGAAAACCCAAGATTTTTAAAGCTATTAGTCTGCTTCTTTACTATCAATTGCCACTACTTTTTCATTTAACACAAAATATCAGCAAAAACAATTTTCTTCTTCCAAACTTTGGTTTAGCTGACATTTGCAGATAGACTCATGAAGTATTTGAAAAGCAGTGCTCAAACACACCTGAACTAACTCTGTTTGCTATTCATTTGAGTGTCCTTTGCTTGTCCTGCCCAGTTTATTGCACTTCTGTTGTTTATGGCACCAAGCAGATGAAACTAGCAGATGAACAATGAAGAAGGATAAATTTAAAGTTAAGAATACACTTGCACACACTAGGCAGTCCAAAATCCTAGGAAGCTTTATGGCAAAGACTTGAAATCTGACACAGTTCAGACTAAAAGCTTGCCAAACATATTGATACAATTTGATCCAGACAAAAAAGATTTATATATATATATATATATATATATATATATATATATATATATATATATATTCACTGTGGGTCAATAAGTGATGTTAAAGGAGAAAAATATTAACCTTTCCGCTCCAAAGCTTACACTTGTTCCCTAGGAACTTTCAACAGAGGCTTACTGGTATCACTGTGGTAATTTCTCTTCTGTAGCACAACTACACTGCAGTAACACCTCACTGGGAAATACTTTTCCTCTTTGCCTTCTCCTGCAAAGCGAAAGTGATTTAAAGTGAAACTTTTTTCAAGCTAGCATCCAGCAGGCCAGCAGATATTGGCTGTCCCATACAGTTGGCATGTAATCCATGACAAACGCAGCCATGGTGATAACAGAAACCTCAATACAGCCACAAATAGTAGCAGAGACATTCTTGCTCACCCCTCCTTGCCAAACGTCATCTTTTAATATGGAAATCTTACATTCACTATGGGGTGGGGGACAAATCTGTTGTTGCAGGTGGCATTAAAGCAAGGGTCAAGAAATTTGCCACCTATCCTTGGAAAACACATACAAAAAGCTACTACACCCCAGTGGAGCATCTCTGCTAGGGATCCCTGTAAAGGAACACAGAGAATGATGCTTCTCGAAGCACATACGAGATCTTGCTTCATGATCATCTGGCACACTATTGCAACTAAGTAAGTTTCTGTGTTTACATCATGTTGCTTAAGAAAGCTTTAAAATAAATAAATAAAAAAAAAAAAAACAACCAAAACCAAACAACAAACTTACAAGAAACGAGCAGAGGAAAAAAAAATAAACAAAACACCCCTTTGTGAGAACCAGATTAAGACTCCTGCTGTTCCGTGGCTGTGGTCTCTTATGGCTTCAGATTGCATTCTCATGCTTTCGAGTGATATGCAATGCTTTGGGAAGACTGTAAAGTAACAGCAAGAAGAAAGGGAAGGCAACTGAACAGAGCGCTAGGGGAACAAAATATTGAAAAATATGTACTGGTGTGCCTTCGTGCTGAAGACCACCAGTTACAGCATGACCCAGTAGAAAATTTTGTGTCATGGTTTGGCTACCTGCTAGGAGGCAGGTAGCCAAATCATACAAGAAATACAACTAGTAAAGGTATAGAACTACAGTCCAATCTACCTATTGAACAGATATTAGCCCAGTAAATATTTAGTTCATTAAAGATTTAGAGTTGATTACCAAACTCAGTAAACATCAGTACTTCACATGCGCTGATAACAGACGTGCCAAATCAGACTTAGAGACAAAGAAAACCAGAAGAGAAGTTTGTTATCAGTTCAGACTCCAAACTCTACTGCAGTCAAGGTCAGTCTCATTTACATATTTTTGCAGACTATTGTCCATATCTGGTAATGCTGAGTTTAGGAAATATGGTAATACAGCACATAATTTTCTAGGACAGCATTCTAAAGCAAACTGGGAGTAGGAAGCATAGGAAATAGCAATAGGTTGTTCAGAGATGTCTTTTCATCAATAATCAACCTGACTAATGACTATTTAATTCTGCAACCATGTGCACGTCCACACCAAAAAATGAACCACTGCACAAAGAGACAGAAGTGACTGAAGTCTTGTTGCTGTAACATGTTAATATATTGAAAATATGACTGTTACACATTCCGGAAGATGGGTATGGAGTGCAAAGGAATCTCTCGTTATTTCTGCACAACTACTAATGAATTAAATTAGTATGAACTGGATATCTGAACAGTAATCCCTTAGTTTTTGGTCCGCCTACACAGACTACATTTTCAAGTGAGAACAAATGGCTGACTTGATATCTGGTCAAGAATACAATTCTTTCTTTCCAGGCTTCAAGAAGTCGCAGAAAACAGTGAAACAGAAATACTGTGAAAACTTCTGTGAAAAACTCTGTGAAAGCATGAAATAATGCAACTTTCTTCCATGCAAGTCATTCAAGAAATCATAAAACAGTATGATTTTTCTTACTGCACTATAGTCAAGTCATGGCACAGCACTGCACAGTCAAGCTGCAGTTACATTGTCAACACTTCGCAGATACATGACCAGCTATGTGAGAAAAAAGCGAGTAGGAAATATGATGGAATAATCATACACAGCACATTTTGACTAGTGGGTCTCTTTAACCAAGCATGACTCAAATCAGACCTTTCAACAGAATCTAAATTTCAGCTTTAGATCATGGATGGGTCTTCTTCCAGACAGCTAGTTAATTAGGCACACTTAAGTCATCTGCCTTAAGGAAGTACCTTAATCTGAATTTACTGACATGATATAAAACAGCTCTTTTAGAAGTCAAAAGAAGGGATTTAGGTGCAATTTAAAATTGGTTCTTATTCCTGTTGTCCTTCTGTCAAAATTACTCTAGTTAAAATAATCCAGGCTACTAGATGAAATTAAATACATCTCCTATAGTAAAATTTTAATTTTTGTATATATATATGTGTGTGTGTGTGTGTAATCCAGGCTATACTTCTTTCTACATGAAGTCAAACACACCTGTCACGGTACAATTTTATATATTTAATATATAAAGTATGCTTATATATTATATTTATCCATCTAATATTTATAAATACATAAAATTGTAAATATATACAAAATTTTCCAGATTTTTTACTTATGTGGAAAAATGCACATTTCTGAAGTGGAATCATCTGCAGAAAGGTTACTATGCTGCACCCTGTAACTGGCACTGCCTGCCACATCTATTAAGTGAATATTTTGACTGACAAACAATTCTGAGCCTTCCTATGTAGCCACAGCTGTAGCTCACTGCATGTGATTCAGACATCTACAATACCCCCCATGTCATCAGGGACTAGTTTACTTGATCAAGGTTGGTGGCTGAAGGTGTTCAGCAACAGTTCTGAACCTTGGATTATTATACTCTGTCAAAATTGAACTTGATGCCATTTTCCTCTGTTCCTAGGCTCTTCCAAGGATCATAAGAAAGATTATATGGATAGAAAGATACAAAAGAAGCCTGCATGACTTAATTGACCAGTTAGCACCTTTTTTATGTTGGTGCTGCCAGTTTTTATTATGCAACTGTACCACAGACTGATAAGGCCATGTAAGACTCTCTATAAAACAAATTAATGAATAAATTCACCCATTAGGTAGATTTTATGGTTGTAAAAGTTAGCAGGCAGACTTAGTGTCTCTCACTTATCAATCCCAGTTACTGGCATCTATCACTGCATGAACTGTCTGTCTCCAGCTCTTCATCTTCACAGAACTGCTTGGGAGGTAAAGTAGAATAATTCTCTCTGATACTTGTCAGGTAAACTAACACATAGAAGACTGCATTTACATAGATGTTTAGGTATTTAGAGATTATTAATTTACAGATGTTTGGTGCTTGCCTTTGGTTCTTAAATCCTGCTAAATGCCTACCTAACTCTTAAGGCTCACTCAGAAATCTGATCCACAATCAACAGTACAAGCCCAGCAGATATCAGTCATCCTTTGAACTCCAGACAACCCCAACCAGTAAAGCCATGTTCTGTCCTCCAGCAGTATAGCAGGCTGCTGTTTTCAGGCATAACTCTTTTCAACATAGAAGAAACTTCAGCCTGTACAGAATCCTGCAGAAAGTCACGTCAACACATAGTCTATTGGGAACTCTTCAGACCTGGCCTTTAAGCCTTTACACCAGCTAACCACCAACTCCAAGCTCATCGTCTCTGTTCTTATCTTCAAGCTATTCCAGGGCCCGAGCCCAGAAGAGATAAAAGACCGTGTAAAAGCTTAGAGCACTGTCAGCAACTTTAATCTCCTGGTCAATACAGCATGTGGGAAACAGGCTCCTTCTTGAGTTTAAACAATTATTCCAGAAACTTCGGTCCACCCCATGAATAGCCACTATGTTTCTTTGCCTTACCTTCCTGACTTATAAAAAACATACTTTAAATATACTTAACTATCTAATATATATGCACATATATATATAATATAAAAATATATACACATATAAAGATTACACTGAAACATTCCAGTGCCCAAGAAGACAAAAAAAAAAAAAGAGAAAGAACAGCTGGTTTCCCAGTAATAAAAGGTATCTGAACAATAGCATCAGGAGTGGGAAAAAAAAAAAAAAAATTAGAATCTACTGGAGTCACTGTTAGGAAGAAGTTAAAAAAAAAATTCTTTACTAAATATCTGACTAAAAAGTTTCCTTGTTTCTTTTCCTGAGAAATTAGTATCATAAGGAAAAAAAAAAAAAAAGAATAATTTACACAGCTTGGTTTCATTACAGCACAGACCATGAAAGATTTTAAATATTAGAAAAGTAATGGACAGCCTCTAGATCTATGTATGTATATGATGGAACTGTCTATCAAATGCATGGGTAGGTAGAGAGGAAAAGATATTATGGAGACAAACACGGAAAATAAACAGATTTTTAAAGCTCAAACTTCTAAAGAGTACTACAAATAGACATGCCACAAAATCATCTTCTGTCAATGCAGACGTACCTCAAAGGGCAAGATCCTTTCATGTATCCCAAAAAATACAGCCGCTGAATAATGTGACAGAGCCAAAGGCTTTTCTGACTTTGCATTTTCCTGTGTTTGTCACCAGCTCTGGTGCCACTGTGGCTTCTGGAAGCACTGCCAAACAGCAGCAACCTGAAATAAACTGGGTGTGACTGTTATTCAGACCCTGTAGGCAGGGGTGAAAACATTTAAAAGAAAAAAAGAAAAAAATCACTATTCCATCTGAATGAAGTTGCGGTCAGGCAGAAGGGAAAGAACTGTAAGATTCAAAAGGTATGAAGAAAAAACCCACATAATTTAATAAAAAGGGGGTGAGAAAGAAGACAGAGAACACAGGAAATACAGGGGAGAAATTAGGAGAAAAATAGGGGGAAAAAAAAAAAAATATATTCTTCCCGGCTGTTCACAGAAGAAAGGTATTTTGTTGTACAAAGTACAACTGAAGTGGAATTCCACTGCATTATGCCCCAAACATTCAATATTCCTATAAAGATGACATGAACAAAATGACAGAGACATGGTAATATTAAGGGAACACTACTCAGAATTCACATGTCTAATCGATGTTTGTTATCCAAGAGATTATACAAGTCCCGGAGCAGCAGAGCACCTCAGGGAGAGAGCTAAGAATTCCTTGCACCCTCCTATTTCTCAGCAGTGGAGTCCCAGACCCTCAGTACACACCTTGGGGCACTCTCAGCAGCCTGAGAGACAAGGCCTCAAGATAATTCGAAACAGCTAGGCCAAGATGATAAGCACTTGAAAAGCATCCTCCTCCATGCTGAGCACAAAAATTCCATCCTCCGTTGTACTGGAGAAAAGCCTAGACACTGTAGCACAGCTGTATCACCTGGATCTGAAACTGGCACAAATGCAACACATCTTGATCTGGAGAGAATGAGCCTGCCCATCCCCTTTGCTTGCTTTAAGAGTCATGAACCTCTTAGATCCTCATTAAAAACTCCCATGAACTTTAAAGCCATTCCTCATTAAAAACCTCCCATAAACTTTAATACAATGAACCACTGCCTTTGAATACTAGAGCCAAGACCAAGGTACCATCTATGAGTTATTGTGGCAACCACTAAGCCGATGCAGAAGTGTGGAAGACCACAGCTTAAATCATTAACAGTTGAAAAGTTTAAGTTCTACGTATTTTAGAGGCAGGAAGATCAGCTGCACATAGAATCTAGGAAATAATTAATGCTTTCTCCATATGACAAGTGACACTCTACACTCCACAGTTCCTCTTCTCCCCCATTTCAACAAACCAGAAACAAAGCTCCATGACTGAAATAGTAGTGAGACTAAGATCAATTACAAATTAAAACAACCTATTGGCATCATGAATGAAGGAGTAAGAGCTCAGGAAAAAACCCAAACCTTCTCTCTCCACTGATAGTTGAATATAACAAACGCAGTGTAACTTTTCTTGAAAGGAGTTGTGATATAACCATTTCAGCAGATGCAGGCAACAACCACAAGACTTTCAGAGTGAAAGAGCAACATCCTGTTGACTTGGGTTTTTTGGTTATCACAAGACAAAATCAGGAAGTCAAACTCATTTTCCTGGCTGAATGTTTTCAGATTTTACTTATACTGGAAGAAAGCTGACAGTTACTAAGTTTTCAGGTTTACAGAGTATTCTGTACCTTGTAGCCACCACCTTTGTTAACAGAATTTAAGCTCAAAACTATAGCTACGCCAAGGGCTACACAGCTAGCATTCATCAGCCAAGGCAGGCAGCTCAGAATACAGTTAAATTCTACTCCAAATTAACATGGCTAAGAAGATACTTTCATGTTTTCCAGCTATAAGCTCCCATTATAATCATGGGCTGTAGGTGCCTACATTGGGGTGTGCTGACTATTTTGGTAGTTCTGGTGGCCATACCAACTAGAGCTCTACTACTGGCTACAGGCAACCTGCATTTAAACTACCTTAAACCTTAGGCTGATTTCCACCCATATGCCTTGCCCTCTTGCTGGTCATAACTCTCCCACAATGAAAGGAGACCAGGGTGAATCCGACAGACTTCCAACATCTGTAAAAGGTCTTAAAGTAAGGTAAGATGAAGCTGACCTAAAAGACCCTGGTCTTAACCAAAGCCAGTTGTAACCTGAGCATGCAACTTGCGGCTTCAACAGTCCCTGAACACTATTCAGCAGTGATAAGTCACTCATTACTGAATTATGTTATAGATTGTGAAGGCCATAGTAATAACAAGGGCACAGACAATTTCACTGCTCTCTAGGGTTAACTCTTATTTTATTATTTTTCAGAAACTTGTAAAC
This sequence comes from Tyto alba, assembly GCF_018691265.1. Lineage (NCBI taxonomy): Eukaryota > Metazoa > Chordata > Aves > Strigiformes > Tytonidae > Tyto > Tyto alba. Next base: position 32,762,002 of record NW_024881316.1, on the reverse strand, counting down.
CACTCAAAAACAACTGCTTTGCTATGCCTTCCTTCCCATCCCTTACATTTTCCCATGTTTTTACTTTATCTTCCCCAACTTTTTCTCCCCTCCACCCCCTTCCTTGCTTCCTCCTATTCTTTCCCTCCTCTCTGCTTACAAGGAACTGACGAATTAGTACATTCTGAGCTGTCTCCACAATAGCAATAAATCAGTAAGGAGCAGTTTGAAACTTTAACATACACAAGGTTTTTCCTTCTCCACAGTTGACTCTCAAGAAATTAAGAGCTATGTTTACACAAAGCCCAAATGCCACCAAGCTCGAGCTTTGTGAGTTTGTTCTTTGCTGAGGGAAGAGAAAAGCCTTGGAAGCTTAAAGCCACATTTAAAGTTATGCAAAATTACTGAGAAGATGTTAATATGAGCAAGGGGAGTGGAGCCCTAGTGCTGACTGAGACACCTGGAAAGACCAGCTGAGCAATTCTTTCACTTCCACCAGTCAAAAGAAAATCTAAATTTTCTTTGTAACTTTTTTTTCTTGCAACTGTGGCAAAACACATGCTTCATGTACTGCCCAGTACTGTGCAAATCTCAGATGATGCAGTAAAGTACATGGGATTGAAAAACTCCACAAACCTTTTTACTGTCACTTGTATACTAACAGTGGAGCTCAGGTTTTGACAACAGCTCACAGCTGTAAAACATCTCATACACAAGTACCATCCCTTCACATGCTACATGAACTGCAAAGCAGATACACTGGTAGCTGAAAAGAGCAGAGTGGGGTGAAGTCTGGTTAACTTACCCACAGCTCTCTTTGTTCCTGTGACTCAATAACCACCACTGAATTCCAGGCAGATATTTGTAAGAGATGGCATTTTTCACAGCTCATGGTGTGGACAGCAAGTTCTCAGTCTCATGCCCCAGATCTGCCCTTCAGAGATTAGCATCAAGTTCTCCCTTGTTCTGAAGTTATCTTCCACTAACAGTATTAAGAGAAAGAACCACCATGAGAGCACATAGTCAGTCAATAGGACTGGGAAGAAAATATTGCTGAAGTATAAGAAAAGAGAAGGACTCTTCATAGAAAGAGTAAAACTTCAAAGAAAGGTTTTGTCTAGTAATTACAGCCATCTGGAAAATTACTTTTACTTTTTCTAAAACCATGCCTAAAAACAGCAACTCTAGCTAGAAGTTGGACAGCTTCTCTGTAGAAATAACAGCTTCTATTATACCATATTGCACTGTGCTTCAGCTATGACCCAGAACTACCCTTCTAGTCTTCAGCTGACAGAAAAATATGGTGTATTTGTATTAGATGCCACGGTATACAAACTCCTTCACCATGTTTCTGTGACACACTGGACTAAGTATAAGGAGAAACTTAGGATGGGATTTAGACTACCTAAGATAGTCACCCTATTGATAAGGCCTAAAGGAAGCCGATTTTCTAAGATAACTGCCTACATTACCTACTCAGTGGAAGGAGAATGATTTTGAAGGCCTTCAGGGGGAGACTGTGTGTCTAATACCAGGCACCTCAGCCAGAGGAAAAACACTGAAACAGAAAAAACAAAAACAAACCAAACACACTAGATCACCACATCTTTCTGGAAGAATTCTGTCTCCTGACAATAAATCTAATGCCTTGAGCTGTGCAGTGGGCTGAATTATAGAACAGTAAAATGATTTGGTTTTTTTTTTTTCCCCTCTTTCTCAAACACTGAGAAAACTCTGATATAGCCTGCTCAGTACATCCTGCAGATAGGATCTAGCCTAATCAACAGAACCAGTTTCTTACTGTTTCTCTTAATAGTAGTATCAAATTTAAAACTGGATAACAGAAGAAAAGATTTGAGAATTGCTGAATCTCTCACCAAACAGTCAATTCCTCATATCATCTTATGCCTCACGTGATAAAAATTATACATATCAGCTAGGACATTTTACAACAAACTTCTGGCCTAAGAAACTTGATGACTCTGGATTCAAATGTCTCTCTGCATACTGTTCAAATCCAACTGATTATCACCTTGCATCCTCCTAAAAGTTTTATTTTGTCTTTTTATCTCCTTTCTTATACATAATACTGTTGCTCCAATTTCCTCCTGCTTGAAGCAGCCTGCCCTCTTCCCATCACATCATCTGCATCACAATCCAGTTCTTCAGTCTCACCTTCACTGCACAGTATCCAAGGGAGGATAGCCCAGGTCAGTGGAGGAACGGAGGAAGAAAGGAAGGGGGAGGTGTGCCGGAGCAGAGACCCCCCTGTATCCTGTGGTAGAGACGGCAGGGCAGCCCCCCCCGCCACCCATGAAGATCTACGGTGGAGCAGACACTGATTTATGGCCTGTGTTTTTCAGCTGGATGATCAAGGTGTCTGTGCCTGAAGAAGGCCGGGGTCTTGTGGGAAAAGGTAGCCCCGCTGTTGTAGTTCAGTGCTGGGAGGATTGCAGCGTGTGGGGGTGTCCCATGCTGGAGCAGCTGGGGAAGGGCTGCAGCCCGTGGGAGGGAATCCAGTTGGAGAAAGTTTGTGGAGGACTGTCTGCTGTGAGAGGGGGACCACGACGGAGCAGGGGGAACAAGTTCCAGAAGCTCCTCCCACCGAAGATGGAGTAAGTGGAAGCACTGACTGCACCCTCCGTCCCCTGCCCCCTGTGCAGATGGGGGAGGAGGTGGAGATATCGGGAGCAGAGCTGAGCCCGGGAAGAAGGGAGGGGTGGGGGGAAGGTGTTCTCAAGATGTGGCAATGCTTCTCACTATCCTACTCTTTTACATGTTGTTAGTGTCTGTAATAAATGTATGTTCTTTTTTTTCTTCCCCTAACGAGTCTGCCTTTTTCTCGTGCCCATAAAGGGTGATTTTTTCCCCATCCCAGTCCTATCTCTAACCCCAAGCCTGCCTCTCTGTCCCTTCTTATTGCCAGAAAAGAAGGGAGAGAGAGTGGCTGCGTGTTGGTTGGCTACCGACCAGGCTCAATCCACACTCTCTGGATGCTACTGGCATTCTGCTGGATCCGTAACTCCTACTTGCCCTCACTGCACACTTGTGGGTCGCAGTGCTGACCTCCTGACTAGCAGCACATTCAGAACAGGGATAGAAAACACGTACTTATTCTGCACAGTTTCCCAGCAGAGAGATCTGGCATGCAGCGTAAAGTGAGGGAAACTTCCATAGACTTATTCTAGCAAGAATTAAAACCTCTCTCGGGCAGCTTAAGTTTGTGGTCATCATCCTAGGAGTTTATAAAGAAGAGCTTTAAAAACGAAACAGTCAAACGAAGAGCTTTCTTCAATGAGTCCTGATCGTTTTTAAAGGAAGTTAACATTACCAGAATTAAGCCATTTTACTTCCTAAAGAAGGAAACAGAATAAAGCAGCGACACTTATAGTTTAAAGCACTGATATATACAATATATTCCCTAAGCCACTTAATCACATGAGCTCCTTCCACAAGTCTAAGTGATCAGCCCATAACTAAAAGGTGATTAAAGTTTGCCCTACAAAAACAGTACCAATGAAACAGCTAATAGCTCTTTGAAGACATGTTTCTCCCTGTGTAAAACATCTATATCAAGCCTCTCACCTTGAACATCAGTTACGTCTGAAAAAGTCTTTTCAGGACCTTGACAGATACTCGGGCGGCTGCTCTGCACAGTCACAAACAGTTTATTCAGGAATCAAACAAACTACCTTAAACACTAGGTCAGGTCTTGCTTCATACTGTAAGATAACCCAGAAAAGGGTTGGTATCACCCTCAGACTGCAAACTCCTCTATGGGAAAAAGATTTTACTTCTCCTTTCCTGTTTGCATAGTGCACACTGCCATGGACCACAGGTTTCAGAAGTTAACATCGGTACAAAGTTATAAAACAATTCAACTAATATTAATAGCCTTTGTATTAAGTTCTCTGACTCAGAAAACAGATGAGTAGCTGAATTTAGTGGACAATCATTTTCTCTAGACCCATTTGGGTGTCAGGAAACAGTATTTGTCTGAGCAGTTTGATTCCTATAGCTTCCTCCCTTTTGTATACAGCCTAAAAAAGAAGAAGCAATCATATCAATCATTTAGCATTATTTCACTATTATAAAATAAAGCAGAAAAGACTTAATAAAACAAAATTTTGCTGTAAGTTATTATTAAAAAGGCTGAATTAAAAAATGGTAAATATATTCTACAGTTTCCAGAGGCCACGTGTTGAACATTTTAGATGGAAGGAATCTTTCCAAGTTCAACTTGTGCTTTCCCAAACAAAACAAGACAAACCACAGAAGTCTGCCCTCTTTTCAGCTTCTGGGAAGATCACAGATGAGGTCGTTCATTATGGTCCCAGCAAAACAACATGGTACACACACACACCACCCACCCAGCTCTTGAGACATACCCCCCTTATTTAAAGGGAATCCACTATACTAAGAAATGAATCTTTTTTGGTAAGTTCTGTAATTGCTACTTTTTCCTATTTACTTTAATGGTCACCGTAGTGTTTTATGTTAAGGAGACCATGAAAGAGCAGCCACAGTGGTCTGACATACCGATTTAAAATAGACACATTTGGAAAAGAATTCCTCCAGAGTTTCTAAGCTAAACAATATGGATTGCAACCCACTGCTTAAAATTAGCCTTTGTGGTTTGTTTTTAGATATTCCTAGTAACAAACTCAATCTGATTGCTCTCTCTTGGTTAACTTTATTGCACCTAGCAATCCAGAAGGCCAATAATAGAAATTTCATTTAAAATATGGCTATTAATGCTCCTAAAGATAGTCTATTACAGGAGTAAACTGTGTTACAGGCCTGAAGTCATTCTTTAGAATATTTTTTTTTTGGGGTCAAAGGACAAAATTTATTTGACTAGGAGTTAAGAGCTGTACATGCTTTTAGGATTAAATAGTTTGTCAGTACTAAAACTATATGGGAAGAAAACTTCCACATGGAAGGAACAGAACCCTGGAAGGTCTTTGAATTCCTATTCCATATTTAATGAAAAGAATCCCCCACCAAAGAACAAGTGATTAACCATCAAAGTTATCCCACATTTCTCTTCTGAAATCCTTGGTTAGTCTATATTGTCTACCAATACAGTATTTTGCCCCAGTTAATTGGCAAAGGCAGCCCTTTAGTTTCTTTCTAGCAGGAAACCAATTAAATAAATTCAAGAGCAATGCAATGATACTTTAAAAACAAAAAAGAGGGAGGAGCACAGTAGCTGGCTGCCGCTTCTTCAAGAGTTGGAACAAGCTATTTGTTTAAAAATTGGAGACACAAGACCAGTGCATCTCCTTTACACCAGTCAGCACAAGTGGCAGCAAGAGCGTTGCAACCTGAGCAAAGGTGCTTAGTGGGCTTTGGAACTCACTGAGGTAGGAAAGGCCAGAGCAGTATAGGAAGATCCCACAAGGCAACCGAAAAAATGAGAAAATCCGGATCTCTCTCATCCATACCAGACTGTTCTAAATGGAGAATAAGGAGGTTTTTGCACCAGACATACCGTACCAGCTGTAAGCCAAGGCAGTGCTACCTAAGCTTTAAGCCACTGAACACTAATAGCTGAAGTCACACAGTTGAGTTAATGGGGAGTTTGGGAATATGACTAACAAAGCAACTAGGTCAGTAACTAGCAGCACAATTGTAGTCTATCCATACTGCAAAAGAACGAAAAATCCCAAACCCCACTAATGAAGATCTACAAGACAGTGAAAATGAAAAGAACATGCAGACCAAAAAACATCCACAATCAAGATTTAAAAACATATAAAAGCAGAAGCTGACCACATGGGGCTTCTGACTATGTAGTAGCTAGAAAATAAAAGTATCTAACCTTTTGTAAAAATGGCTGATAAAGATGACCAAAAAAAAAAAAAATCAGTTAAAAAAAAAAAAAAATCACAAAGCAATATAAAAGGAACGAATTATGGTCACAGAAAATTGGCATTAGAATGAGAATTCAGGATGCTGGGCAGAGATGTCTTCTTCTAGGCACAGGTCAGCAATATAGGCTCTTGCCCTTGGACATAACAATTCAATATTGAGTGGCAAACTGGTCCTTAACTTCTAATCATAGATTTGAATGACCTGAGCTGGGTTGAGGAGGATACACCAATACCTGCTAGTGACCTGAAATAACCAGGAGGCCTGGGTTCCTGCAATGCCAGGCATGGTTGGCGACTTAGTAGATGGAAAAAGCAGGCAAAGTGGTATGTAGTGCATAAAGCAATATAATTATCCTGTCACAGACAGTTTGTACTCTCTCCTGTCTTCTCCACTAATACTCAAAATGAAATGGTTTCTTCTGGGGATATTGGCTTTGCGTTTTGGTTAAAGAAAATGTGGTTGAAAAGTGGGTGTTGTGCTTGGACCAGCAAGCAGTGAGGATTGAGAGGGCTCCAAGTTCCTGGAGAAGTTCCTTCCACAGCCCCTGAGAAAACTACTTGTCTTGCGCAGCTCAGCTTGTGCCTATGACAGACCAACCACAAACCTGCTTCCTCCTGAGCCCTGGGTTTTAGTCTTTACAGAAATGAAAATCAGTACACCAAAATTATGACAGAGACATTAAAATGACTGTATATTAATATGGCAAGCTGAAAATCAGCTTTTTGCCACAGTAGCAAAGGAAAGGGATGAAGCTGACAGCTCATCTCTGAGATGCAGAGCTCTTTGGCAGCTTCATTCCCACCAGCATTTCTGATCATGCAGGATGGTTTCAAGCCAACCTGCAAATTTTATAGGAAAGTTAAACTAAATTGAGACATACAGAAAGCAAGCCAGAATTAAAGAAAAATAAGGAACAGCTGAATTACTAGCTCTTGGGGATGGGAGGAATATTCAGTATTCAGTAATACTGAGATGCCAGCAAACACAGAGCTATTGACTCCCGATGGGATCAATATACTAATGAGAGAATGAAAAACTGATCAGAGATAAAATTAGAAGCCCCACTGTCATGTCTGAATCTAGGAAGGGTCAAGAAAATTTCTCAGGTACTGATATAATGAATTTGTTGCTGCATTCAAATGTAGAAAATGTAGAAAATGTAGAAAAAGTGGAAGTTTTGCTTGGGAGAGCTCAGGAACTGACTTTGTTATACAGCAAAGAGACCTTTTTGCACAAGACAGATGATTGCTGCAAAGACTGGTATACAGTAGTTGCCTAACTCTTCTCTATGATGGTCAAAATACACAACAGCAGACAAGTGTCTTGACTTGTGCCTCTTTCCCTACTTCATACCTTGCCAGTAAATTCCAGCACATTTAAGTACTGGAATTTTACTGCTTTTCCCGGTCGCTTTATGTATCTGCAGTAGTTGGCATCCTCTGCTCCCTTCTCACTGACTGAACAGGAGAAAAAAAAAAAAAAAAAAAACAAAAAAAAAAACAACAAACTATCCCCAACTCCACTGACTCTTGCAATCCCCTCTTAACAGAAAAGTGGCCAGTTGGTTATACAGAACCTGGAACAAATTATTCAGAAAGCCAATTTCATATAAACATAGAATCTGTTCAAAAAGTAAACAGCTGCAGCCAGATTTCAGTCCTACAGACTGCAAAAGAAGGGAAAAAACAATTCCCAGTAAGGTTTTGGTGTATGGTACAATCCCAAAACATCTTATTCAGTCTGAACTTACTAGAAACTAATGCTAGGTTTGAAAAAACAAAACAAAACAAACAAAAAACCCCACACAGCAACAATAAAACAAAACAAAATGAAAGAGAGGAAAACTCTGCCAGTATTTTAAATAAATCCTCAGAAATGCAACTTAGGGCTATTTATTTCAATAGGATGCTCAGTTCTTCTGTAATATTAGTGAGACATTCAGGACTAAGAATTATAAACCCTGAAGACTGAGTAGCAGTTGTCTGGTTAGAACCACTCGATGTTGCTCTGAGAAAGCCACAGACCTGCACATAAAAATAACCAGGCAAACGAAGGAATGCAGATGGCTCTGGAATGAGCTGATATAATTTACTTTTAAATATTTTGCTTAGTTGAAAAAATTCCCACCTTCAAACCTTTCTTTGCTGTTAGGGGCAGATTTTTTGTGTACTAAAGCAAAAAAATAGGGTTAATTTTACATCCTGTTTCATGAAGTATAATTAAAAACAAACTTTACTTTGTGGCTGTTGCCACAGAATGAGTTTGTCACCTCTACAGTGCAGTTTTTCCTTCTTGTCACAGGCTAAAAAACCACTGTTTGACTTTTGTAGGCAGGTTATATTTACATCTTTACTAAATTTCATTTTAGCTATCAAAGTTTTCTATGTTGGACTCAGCCAAGCTGTGCCTTTGGCTACTGTTACAAGAAATAACAATAATAATGCAAATTATGAATGCGTCACTGGAGCTTGATCATCCACACTGCACACTTGTCACTAAATTATGGTACACTGACTCAGTCAGAGGTCTCAGCTGCCATTAGGGTTATGGACAGCTACTTAGAAAACATTATCTTTATCTGAAGCAAAGCCAAAATATTTTGATTGCTTCCTTCCACAGCAAAATGAAACTTTAGAACTATTTTAATTTTATCAACAATGAGACAGAAATAAACAACTCTATAAGAAAGCCCCACAATTTCAAGCCAACACTAGATCATTAAAGAAGATTTCTGCCTTTTACTGGCAAACTCTGACTTCCCCCATCTGCTCCCTTCTCTCCCTACTAATGAGCAGGAGCAAGCTACATCTATGAAAGTATCTCTAAAGATGACAACACACAGAAGCTTTTCTCTAGATGCTTAGGAAAGATCAATAAATTCTGCCACTATGTTCACTATCACACTGACAGGAGTGGCAGGCTCTTGCCTGCTAGATGAGAAAAATCAGAGGGCAACACTCTTCTGCTTTGTATTAATAGTCTGAGCTATGTATGGGGTATGTTCTTGATCGTTACACAAATACCTCATGATAATCTGTATGCCACAAATATTTTCCAATACAGACCTCTGCCAGAATATGTTCCATTTCAGTAATCCCTCAGAGCCATTTCAGTGAAATAGGGTTGGCAGGCAGCAGGAGGATTCAAAATCTCAAGACACATTTCAGCTATGTATATGCACAGTATGTCAGAGCTGGTCTCATGTTGTTCACAAGTCCACAAGAGATCACAGAAGTCCACAGTTGTTTCACATTTGCCAGAACAACGACACTACACTGTTGTTTCTACTTCTTTAAGAAAGAAAGAAGGACTAGCTCTGCATGCTTTTCTGAGAAACTGGACACAGGTCCTGGGAGTACTTTTCACACACTTTTCCCCTTGCGTTTCACAAAATGGGATATGGTGCCTGGGGATGGGTTTGAGGATCTTCAGAAACACCTCAGCAGAAAACTAAACAGGGAGGTGAGAGCACTGAAACATGTTACTCGAGCTGAGCATACAGCTTGTTACATTAAAACCTCAGAACTTAAATTCAAGCCAATGAGGGCATGATTACATTTCTTCCAAAAGAGTTCTTTCCTGTGATCAGATAAACACAAGCAAGAACATCATTACATTTTGATAATTAAGCCAAAAACATGAGTTTCAAAGAAAAGGAGAAAAAAATTAAGAACTGCTAGTCCGTAAGTATATACTTTTCAATACTACTTCCAGAAGATGGGTGCACGCAAAAGTGGCATTGCTTGGAAAAATAGAAAACTACCAACAGCAAACCATAACTCAGGCAAACGAAGAATCTAAAAGTGTCATTATTTCTGCATACAGCCATGTATTAGAGTAAGCATAATGCAGCACTTTCAGCTCTAGTGATATTTACAGGATGATCCTTTCCAAACAGCAAAGAAATTGATAGAGTTTAATTATTTAAACAGATTTTTTACTGCCTTCTAGAAAACAAGGTGATAAATATGTGCTACTTTTTTTTTTTGATTGACTAGAAATGTATTTATTAAATATATCGACTATTTGCTATGGAGTACATATAGACCTGTAGCCATCTCAAAAAGAAAAATGCTTTTTTATTATCTCACTTCCTTATTTGGAGTATGGATTTACTGTTGTTTAAAATTGAAAATGTAGCATTGTGGGACATTAAACTATTAAGTCAAGGACCATATATGAAAGCAAAACAGGCTCTGTTAAGAGATACAGAGATGAATGTTATGTATATATGTTATATAGAGATATAAAAATAAAAGCCTCGTGAACCCATTTCAGGTAGTACATTAAAACTGTGCTTCAAAGAGTTATTGAACTGCGCTGGAACAATTCTTTCTCTCTGCACCTTGTATTTTGCTAAGAAGTCAACTAGAATGCAGATTTTGTTGTCTTCCCACATTTAAATGGTAAATGAACCAAGCCTCCTCATTCTAGAGCTCCATAGTTAAAAGCAAACTTTGACAGACTTCCCTCCTGTGTAGTAGTTTGGGCTGTATGGTTTTGATTTTTATGGGGGAACATGACAGCAATTTGAAAGACTATAAAACCCATCTCTTGGGCACTTCCCCCACCCCAGCTCCTGTTGGCATAAGAGTCCTATGAAAGAGCAGCGGCGTTGGAAGCCACATCCATCTGTGCCCAGGCCAAGTGTTGTCAAGATAGTCAAGGCAAATGCCTACCACAACAATCTCTCCTTTGTCAGTCACAGGGATCCCATGAGAAAGCACCAACCAGTCTAGGAATTTGGCTCAAGGTAGTGTTAGGCAAGCCTGAAAGACAAAAAATAAGGGTCAGACTTTATTTAGATTGATTGTATAAAACAGAACTAACAGCTCCCTTCTGCCAATGAGCTTTTATAATTGTGTGGTGACACAAACGGTCTTAGTGAAGACAGACAAAATTCACCTCTTAACCCCTTCTACTCTCTGCATTTATTGGCTCAGTGTGTACTTATCAGCTGGGGAAGATTAATCCCATCATACAAGAGGTTTTTTGGTTGTTTCATTTTTTTTTTCCTGTTTGGTTGGGGTTTTTTGTTGTTGTTTTTAATGCAATGGATTTCCAAGCCTGGGAAAAAACAAAACAAACAAAAAACCCAAACAAACAATAAAAAAAAAATAAACGCCCACACATTTTACTATCAGCTTACATAGCTACAGCTCCCATGATCCAGAACTACCGAAAAACACAGTCCGAAGGATCAAATTGTATCCAGCACTAGGTTCAGGGTCCTCTCATATATAAAATCAACAGCGAACTACAAGAATTTTCAATGCACTTAGCAAAGCATTACCAGAAACTGTACCAGGAAAACATACGTATAAAACCACATGCAAAGCCTACTACTTTGAGCAAAATCAGTTTACAGGCAAAGCATTTTAATGGGATCAGATGCCAGGGAAGAGAAAGAATTCTGTATACAGCAGTTGGCAGGAGTCCTACTTTCACTTTAAGCTATTTCCTATTTTCAGATTTATACAACAGTATTACTTCTCAGAGAGAAATCATCGGTTCAGTTCCTTTCTAATGAATACTCAGAAAACCTGCTTCCTCAAACTGAGCATGTAGATTAACCTGTCCTTCATTATCAAATCTAAAAAATGAAGCTTGAAATTAGTTTATAGCCAAAATACACAAGATTCTGGTCTTCCTTATTCATCTTAAGTTTTAAACAACATGCTATTTAAAAATACTTGTAGTTACTGAAGCATGCATTAACCTTTGGAACTCCTAAAAATGTGCATTTAATTCCTGCAACATTCTCATTCTCCACTCTAATTTTCATTTAGAGAGATGTGATATGGAAAAAATATCTACCATACTTTTAGGAAAAAAAAAAAAAAAAAAAAAAAACAAAAAAACACAAAGCAAAACAAAAAACAACAGTAGTTAAAGGAAAGACCTGACAGATAAGGCAACCTTTACTTGAACAAGCTCAGATATATTTGCACCATAACATTCTAAGCAACTGATCAGTTATTCAGCCAACAGTTATGTCACCAAAAAAGAGGTTCCCTCCTCCCTTCTTGCACATCCTCCTCACTTTAACCTTCCCCTCCTACTTGCTTCTTTACAATACGGCTTGAAAATTAGGAAATCTGACAAAACTGTGTTATTGCTCTCTTCCCACATTCTCTTGACATTTTAGGAGGGGGAAAAAAAAAGGTGACAAACAAAATCTATTTTCATTACAGTGTATCTTCTTGTAAAATAAGTAAACAGCTTCCTGGAGCTTAAGGTTAGAAGGTCCATTGGATGCATTAGCTTGTTAATCTGAACACCACAAATTATTACCCATTTCCCAGGTACCCTAAAAGCAAGACAAGTAACTGTATGGGGCTAACAAATACTGCCTGGGCACATGACCTGCCTTGGGCTGGACACCTCAAGAGATCCACCACTCGACTGGTAGGAAGGGCAATTTACTGGTTTGCAGAACTGCAGCTGTTCACCTGCTTTCCATTTAGATCTTCAGTCAGTGGTTCTAGTTATATCTCTCACTCTCTAGATGGGAGGAAAATATAAAAAAAAAAAAAGAAAGTAAAAGAAAGTTACTAAAAAGATGCTTTCTTGTCAAGGCAGCTAAGATGCTCAGTGTCTTCTCATACTATCAGGGTATGGCTAGTGTTTAAACTGCCTGAAAACTCCTTCCCTACAGCTCTACCGCAGATGTTTTCCAGCTCTTCTGCCAGCCCTTCTTCCTTAGCACAAAACTCGTCCTGGCCAGTACTCTCAGTCATTGCATCAGCTTCATCTGACTCAAGCGTCTCCTGACCTCTTTCTTCCTCTTAAAAACCTTGCCCTTGCCAGCACCTCACTCAGCACTGCCTTCCTGGGGCCTTCTCTCCCACTTCTAGCTTTCAAAGGCAGGAGGGATCCTGAGGAAACAACTCCCTTTTTATCAGGGGCATTTGTCTCTCCTCCTGTTTGCTCCTGGGCAATCTCTTCCAGCCACAACACTGCAGTTATCCTCCCTCCAGAGGGACCTCACAGATTTACCTCCTGTTCCTTATCCAAACTGGAAATTTCAATCCTCCTCTCTGACATTTCCTTGGAGATATCCAGCTACTAGGTTAAGCTCTACACAGAGCCAGACAAACCTCTTATCTCCCCTCCCACACAAGGCTTTCCCAAGAGGCTCTTCCTTGATTAGCCAGCATCCTGCCAGTCCCCCAGCCTGCAGGCTGATCATTATATTTAACAAGAGCCTGTACATCTAAATCCTGTAGAAAGAACATGCATAATATACATAAAATGCAGTCTCTTTCTTCTGATCTGAAAGGCAGCTAAAATGCTCATCCAGGCACTCAAGATCTTCCTCCTTTTCTTAGGCTTCAACCAACAAAATTTGACTTTAAGAAGTATTTCTGAAGGGACATAAGCAATGGTCATCTCCCCTGCATGCCGCCTTGCCATTTTTACCCTTTTTTGCTATTTAATTCACGTTAAAAAAACCCAAACTACTCTAATTTTAATAGCCTTCTCAGACCGTTTACTCTTGATCATTTTTTACCAGTGTTTAAAAGCTAGATGCCTACTTCTGATCAGCCAGTGACACTGTTCTCCATCACCAACAGAGCAACCTATCCCAGAGATGGACCTGACCAATCAATCCATCGACCTATTTCAGACATTTATCTTTGAATGAGATGAAGTCTATCCTAAAATTATCTGGACAGGGATCCAATAATCACAAATAAGACAAATGCAGGGAAAAAAAATAAATGAAAGCAGCTCATACCCCACCCTTTCCACATTAAATCACTAACAGGAATTTTTTCACCACTAATAATTCTTGTGGCTCTTTTTCTATACCTCCTGCAGGTTTTCCAAAGACCTTTTAAAGATGTGAAAACTAGGACCAGATACAGAATTTGAGTATTACTGTCATTAACGCTGTTCAGAGAGAAAAATGTTTCTTTTATAAATCACATCAGCCAAGGATTAAATTAGCCCTCTCTCCTCTCCCTGCAGCAATGCATTGGTAACCTTAAAGTTCTGTATCCAGCTTGATCCCTAGTAAGTTTAGCAGAGTTGCTGCTTTCCAGGATGCAGTCTCCCATGCTATACATGGACAGAAAACTTGTCCCTGAGAAATCAGACTGCATTCAGCCACACCCTGCATGCCTACCTTTGGTTTTACTCATCAAAAAGAAGTAAATAATTCTTTGTGACTGTTTACTTATCATTAAAACCTGGGAATGACAGAATGCTAAACAGCACAGTCGGTGCTTGCTTTTTTTTTTTAAAAAAAATCTTCTGTCTTACAAATGTTAAATGGTATCTGGTCTAGGCCCAGTCCTGGAGCATCTTGATTCCCAGTTTAATTCACATAGACATCTACTTGTTTATATTTCACAGTCAGCTGCTGCTCCATTCACCCGGCGTGCTTTTGCTGACGTGCTGTAATGGTTTTCCCAACAAAAAAAGCTCTATTGTACAGAGCCACAAGCTGACAGGCAGAATTAGGAAACCTGTGCCGGGCTCAGCACAGGACCAGTGACAGATGTTGAAAGAAAGGCTGTGGGATCTGCTCTGTATTTGTGTGACAGCCTATGGTTCAGCTGCTTTTTGTGTCGGCCAAGAGCAGCTATGAGGCATAAACGGCTGTGAAACTCATCTCTCTCCACTTCATCCTGTCAGAGCTGATGATGCAGCTCACAGCTCAGCAGCTGCAGGGTCCAGGGACAAAAGCTAAGGACACACAGGAAAGAGGATGAAGTTTGACAGGTTACATGCACAAGAGGAGTTTCAGCTTTGGATTCTCACCTTTACTTATAGTGGTGGCAATGCCTTATGCAAAACGTGATGTCCTCACCAGCCTCCTTAGCCTTGTCAGGAGACTGCATTTCATACATTCCTACCCTGCCACCCCTACAGAGGAAAGAACCACAGGGTGAGAGATGAGATCCCTCAGCAGCGATGGCTCCCAGAGCAGCCAGGGACACAATGCACTCGCCAAAGGGAAATTCTGCTGTGTGAAGTATTCACATGCCACAACCAAACCCAAGTCCTGTGAGCTCTGTGCCAGGGAGGTTACACAGAGTTACGTCTCAAAACACTTAAGCAAAAATTCAGTTTAGCGATGAGAGAAGCGAATACGAGCTGTCCAGTGCCAGCCTAGCTCTGCTGCCAATCAAGCCACGAGGTGAAATGCCCATGGACAGAAATGCCCTTCAGACTCTGCATTTCAGAGCAGAGTCTGAAGCTACCACCTGCCAGAGTTCTTCCCCTCCTTCCCTCGGGTTTACATATCCCACATCATTTTCTCTTGGGAAGTGTTATTCGGATTACCACAGCTGAACAGTTATTCGTCTGGCTGGTTCATGACAATAAATTGCTTTTTATCAGATTAGATGTGGGAAGCTCTTTAAAAGGCTTTTTCCAGAAAGCAGCTACCTGATTTCCTGAAGACAGAAAACCTCAAAGCATAGTGATAAAAGGTATTTGAATAGATCCAGTCATATGATACAGGAGATACTGTGTGCTGAAAACAGGGAAATATATTACATTTCTAACATAATAAGACAGAAGATTTAATTACTAGCTTTGCTTTGAACCTGACAGCTATTACTACTCTACTAACTCCTGGATGCACTTGCAAAAGAAGCCTTGTCATTTTATATTTCTAACAGGTGGTCTTAGCTTGGATTTAACTGCCAGGTTTACTATAATAAGTGCAATACAAAAGCACACACAATTAAGCCTTCATGAGAAGGCAACTCCCCCCACACACACACACCTGCTCATTAAAAAGCTGGAATGCAAAATGTCTTCCCTATATTTATTTTTCCCCTCCAGTGAAGAATAAACAATCAAAACCTACTATTAGCATAATGAAATCACTTCTTATTTATCTTACTAGAGGAGGTTTTGTAATCCTTCCAGATGATCTTCAAATGCAGCAAAATTGATGAAATACTGTATGGATTCCTAAAAAAAGGGAGATGTAGGCATATCACACCACTTTGAACAGTCTTAATACTGTGCAGGTAAAAATGCTTTTTCTATATGGCTTGCTAATCTAGTTTCTTAAGGAGAAATAATAAAATAATTTAACTATGATTTGAATCGAAGTGCCAAGTGGTATAAAAAAGTTTCAATTTCAGGAAATTTCTATCCATCCCTCAGACATGTATGAGAATATAAATCCATTTTTTAATTCCTCTATTTGCAAAAATTTTGTAAAGCTATTGTTCATTTGAGAGAAATTAAACAGCAATCTAAGGGCAGGTTCAGCCTGACCTAGAATTCCACACAGATTTAACCTGACCTCATTTTGACAGTCAATCACAAAGGGACCAGCAAAGCTGCTGCTCATCTCTGATACTTTGAAACACATGAAGTATTTGACTGGAAAAAAGGTAGTATTTTTTTTATGAAGGAAATTTTCATTTTTACTTTAAATGCCCTAGATTCACATTCCTGCAGTCCTGAGGCACCTACACTCCCCCTTGAAACCTGAGCACACAAGAGATGGACTGGGTGAAGAGAAACACACAGGCCAACTCCTTTCAGGCCACAAAATGTCTGCACAGCTGGTGACAGAGGTACAGATGTTAACAGAGATACAACTTCATTTTGCATAGTCTACAGCCAGATGGACAGACTTGGCAATGGTTTGATTACTGCTGACTGGCAGTGAGCTACACAGCCAAAATAAAGGTAAAGTAGGAGGCAAAAAGAAATTGATATAATGGCCTTATCCCAAAGCATACACTCTTTGTTTTCCTGGAACTTTGTGGGGGTACCTTCCCTATGCCTGTTGGACTAGCACTGCACATTGACTTTCAGTGCTCTTCCCCTGTATCTTGTGTTGTATCAGCACATCTACCAAAGGCACTGTATCAGTTAAGAGAGAATTATGGTCCTTTGATGGAAAAGGGAATTAGATATGTGATTTATCTTCAGTTTTCTGCCTCGAGTTTCCCATGTAGCCTCAAAACCAAGCCAACCGATCAATACCCCCCCTACACACACAGAAGAACTCAGGGAGAGTGTAAAAGAAAACAGGAATAATCCAAACAAGAATTGTCAGGACAAAAAATGCAGCTCTGTATACAGGGTACACAGCCCCTTCTCTGTGTGCTCATTTAGAGCATGGCATGCAATGCTGTAATTCATAACACCACAGTAGTCAAAGCCCCCCGTTCAGCCTGGCTGCCTCCATGGCTAACACCAGACAGTCCTCCAAGAATGTTCTGAAATAATTCACATCTTTCCTGTCATACAGCACTGCTCACTCATTTACAGACACATCCAGTCTTTACACATTAAAAGTTCATACACTTTTAAGACATACCATCAGATGCCCAACGCTGTTGTTTGTTTTGAGACAGATTGCCCTGAAGCCACTCTTTGCATTTGCATGCTTTGCATATGTGGTACTTCCCCAGAATAGATGACATCTGCCAAAGCATACTGCATTGAGAAGAAAAACACTATATTTACATCATTCTTTTCTGAGGAACTCATATCTTGTTTTCTTTGACAGTTCCATTATATTACTTAACTGTTAACATCCATAGGAAATGTCAACATTCAAAAAAACAGCAAGTATTTTTGGAAATAATTTATGCAAAGTATCCCTATTTCAAAATATCCTCATTTCCTTGTTTCAGTATACTGAATGGCTGCTAAGTAGGAAGGAAAAAAAATGAAACTGGAAGAGGTTCTTTGTATTATTACTATGAAAAGTAACTGTTGTTTCAGAGAAATATGAGAACAGTATATTTAGAAAAAAGTTCTCAGGTAAATCAGGGAATCTTTTCTGATCCCTGCAGACTTCCTGTCAGGAAGGAATATCTTAGTTTTAAATGGCAGGAGCCATCTCAATTAAAGAGAAAGTCAATTTGCACTTAGAATCCCTAAGCATATAATGATGCAATCACATAGGATACTGTTATCACAAACTCTCATGAGCATTTATAAATGCAGCAAAACATGGTGTGCTTATATCTGATGCATGTATTCAAAAATAAGTTGTCTGTACCAAATAGGAACACAAGTCTTTTAAATTATTTCTTATTGTCATGTTACAGCATTTACCATTTTCAAGTACTAGAGTTCTGCATATTTTCACTGAATGGAAATAATCAAAGCTCTGATAGATGTCTAAGAGGGATCTCATTGAGGAACCTCTGATTTTGTCCCACTCAAGCACTGGAACATTTGGACAGCAGATAAATACTTTGGCTAACGTGAAACACCTAAGCTCAGGTCTACAGCTTCTATAAAAAGCATTTCTCACATGTTTCTTGGAAGACCTGCTTGCTGACAGTCAGATACTAACCTCCTGCAGCCTTTCAGCCACTTTCAAGAGCACAGATACCTCCTGTCTTCCCAGCCATCACCTCCAAATACCCGTTTAGAGGCAGACCGTTCACTTTTAGCTTCATTCAGTTCTCATTAAATCCTTTAAGCTGCTCTCTTCCATCAGACAAACACTGGTCCCACAGCCTTACTCTGTATGTGCTGGTTTTTCCCCTTCCCGTCCCGGAGGGTGAACAAGCAGCCTGGGATGTGAAGGAATGGGCCATTTTGACTTGCTAGCAGTTTTACACAGGCCTTGCAGTAATGCAGCTACACAGGGAAGAGATAGGGCTGCTGGTTCTGAAGCAATTCAGTTGTACTTTACTTCAAGGTTATTTTCTTCATTTGCTTCACACGCTCTCCCTGCATACCCTCTCTCCCCCCAGCTTAGTTTTAGCATAATTGGCAAACATTAAAGAAACAAAACATAAAGTCCATAAAACATTTATCAGAAAATTTTAAATTAAAAAGGTTCTAAACCTTGTTCTAAACTGACAGATTTCTACCGTCTTTCATTTAAGCCTACTTCTCTCAAGTTTCTTTGACTGTAAAGATTTTTTTTTTTTTTGAGAAAAAAATTTCCTCTCTTCCATATCAAGCTACAAATACTGTGATTTCTTCAAAACCTCCATAACCAGTAATGTTGAACAATTCCCCTGTCACCCATGTTAAGGAAATAATATGAAAGCTCCTGTGAGATTAAGAAGACAAGTAAATTTTCATGTTAGTTGAGGTGACTTTGATAGGACACCCTGATGTGCATATCCCACATATTGTTTTACCCTGGCACTCTCAAAGTTGTAATTTTAGTAACACTTTGTCCAGTGTAACACAAAAACTGTGTTTTTGTTTTGTTTTGGGTTTTTTTGTTTGTTTGTTGTTGTTTGTTTTTTGTTTTGTTTGTTTGTTTCCAAAAAAAAAATAACACCATCTTTGCCCTTCTTCCACAATTCAAGAACAGAATTAGTTGATAACACAGCAAGAAATACATAGTTATTTCAGTTAACTGATGATTCAGTCTCAAAGGCTGATAAAGCTGTATGAGAAAAGATACTAAGGTGAAAGGATAAAAAAAGAGGTCCTGAATGTCCCTGCTGCCCTTCCAGTGATCCCTCCTGAAGCTGCCACTGGCAGCAGTGTTGCCTGCCAGAAAAATGGTACATCACTATTATTAGCACAATGAGGGGACATGATGGTTTGACTCTCCCTTATATTGGCAGCTATGTTGAATCATCCCATCCAAAAGCAACGCTTTGCACTAATGAAAGTAACAAGGACAGGCCTGTGCTGGTCTGCAGACCAGCACAGTAGAATCATGGAGGAGAAGTAAACAAAACTAAAGAAACCCCCAAGAAACCCATTCAGACCTTTCAGAGAAGAGAAAACAAAACTGATCTTCCCAAGAAAGAGCAGCCTCTGAAAACACATTTTACTGTAACTATAATAAAGCTCCATAGCAGTAGTCTAAATTGAAAGGCAGGGAACACAGCCATAAACATTATATTTCATTCAAATCTGTGAACTTCAGCTGTTTAAGGAGCTAATGGAAATGTGAAGTGACTGGTGAAAATATTTAGTGCTAACTGACAGTTTGCTAAAAAGACTATCACACTCTTTGGATTATGAGTCGTCTAAAGATTTGTCATAACTTGATTTTAAGCTAAATATCTAATGTGAACTGAAGATAGAACTACATTGCTGCTCCCTCTCAAGTGAGATTTGTCAAAGGCAATGTCAACCTGGAACAAAAGATGAGAGAGAAGTGGGTTATCACCCTACTAATGCCTCTTCACAAAGGCAGAGGGGACAATAAAACAAGCAAGAACTATACATTTCACCCTCAGTAACAGTCACCGGTAAAATATTTGAGAATGGATTTTCAGACATAAACACATGCAAGGTCCATGGCTGACACTGCTGCCCCAGTGGGACACCACATCATGGAAGAAAGGAGACAAATATGGGAGGTTACAGATTCTGAACACCACTGCAGCTGATGCCCAGTGATGGCAGTGACTCGATGCAAGCCAAGCTCCCGCAGCATTTGCTCAGGCACACAGCAGGGGTGCGAAACTGCATCAGAGAGAAGGATGAACTCCCACAGTGGAGAATGGATCTATGTGGCTCTGAGGAAGCCAAAGTACAGGGCACAACCAAACAGACATACCTGAGCCAACAACAGCTCGGACAAGTGCCAGGCTCAGCAGCACCATTTAGTGCAAGCCTCACACACAGCACAAATGCTCCTAGCATAACCTTTCCCAAGACTGCGGACTGTCACATCACAAGATAAACAAACTAGCTTGGAGCCTCAAAATAAACTTACACCATGCAGATGAGTATGAACAAATGAAAATCCACGAACTTAAGGCTTTTAACTGTTTACCATCAGAGCTGCAGATGAAGTAGTACACACTGCACCCTTAGGAAGTGGTCAGTGTCAACATGTGTAGCAATTACAAAGTTCACCACCATGCTGTGCATAACAGCCTTTACAGATTTCACCTCTCAGTGATTAACAGGAAGAGTTGCCTGGTCTGTTTTACCTGCAGCTTACCTGAGGCACAAAGGCTATGACCCCAGATTGGTCTTTGGAGCAAGCCAGAACCCAGCAGGCTCCAAGTCTGGTCCTAAGGATCAGCTGAGACCAAGCCTCAAGATGCAATGGGCACCAACAGCTCATCTGAGCTGGCACGTGCATCCTGCAGCCATGACCACGGTTATCCCACCTCTCCCAGCTTTACAGCTGCAGCTAGTGAAACACAGTGAATGTTGTCACGACATCTTTGCTAGAAAGCTACACACACAACTAAGAAACGACTTACACAAGCATAACCTCATAATTTAAAGTAGAGTAAAATGTCATCTGCAAACCTTTCAAGATCTAAAATGTCAACAAATATCAGAAGTACAAAGACAACAGGAAAAAAAATGGAAAGCTTTAATACAAATTGTGGGCTTTGGTTTTTAAAAACTTAAATATGGAATGCCTCTCCCCACAAATCTAACACATCTTACACATATCCCCAACACGTACATTTGGTCACCACTTTTTCCACAAAAGAACCAACAGTACACAAAGGTAAAAGTAATGCATAATTAATCTAAAGAAAGTAGTGTAGGTGTTTTCTCCTCTAGGCTTCAAATGCATGACAATAAATACATTATACATGAAGGATGATGATACAACATTAATCAAAACAGCATGAAGAAACAAACAGAAGACCATCAGATACCAGTGTGTAAAAGTGATCAGATAATTGAAAGGGTCACACAGGATACATTTATGCAAAAAAAATACAGATGAGAAATACATAAATAAGACTAAACTGCTACAGTTTGTGTCCTATGAAGTAACATGCTCCATTTAGGGAACAATCTTTATATATGACAACTACAAGAATCCTAAAAGTTTCTGGATGTCTAAAGAATTGCTATTACAAAATAAATATGACAACTAGAAGAATCCTAAAAGTTTCTGGATGTCTAAAGAATTGCTATTACAAAACAAAATTAATAAAAGAAGAAAAAAAAAGTCAAAATAGTTTAACAAAAGGGAATTCACATAAGCAGAACATTATTATAGTATATGATGAACAGTTTTAGAATATAATGTTTTAAAAAAAAAAAAAAAACAAAGATCCCTTCCTTTCTCATCATGCACTTTCTGCAGTATTATAAAGCTATTTGGGGCTGAAGACTAAACACTTGCGCTTCCTCCATACTCAAAGTTGTTACAAATATATCCAAAGAGGAAGTAACAGTCTAATTTGAGATAGGGTCAAAAAATAGGAGCACAATATAAGTTGATTCATAAGCAACTGAGACAGTAAAATCCAGTTTCCTAGGAATGCGTGTCAAAGTTGTAGGAAGAGTTCAGACTGCAATCTCTCCTTTAGCTGCCATCTTTCCACCTGCCTAGGCTGCCTACTGACAGAAAACTTGAAGGTTTATTGTAGATAAGCTTCTACCCCTCTCAAACGCAACTGGAATTGGTCAAAAAGTTTAAGAGTTATTGAGAGCAAGAGACAGACGTTCAGAGTTGCATATAATCTCCATTTTCTCAGAAAAACAAACTAAAAATATATACACACTGACTGCAGATAGCTTGGTCTTGGATTTTCAGTTGCTGTTGCAAGATTGCACTGGAGACATAAGCCTGATCACAGAAGTCAGAGCACTGCTTTTATTCCATCTTGATGGATGTATTTCTTAATACAGATACAGAGAGACAAAAGTAAAACTGTTTATGTAGCAATAGAAGGAAAATGAGAGTTAAATAACATTCTTTTTGCTCCTAACAGGACATAAACATTGTCCAAAGCATCAGGCTGAGAAAAGTACAATTGCCTTAGCAATATGGCATGACCCCTGCCCTGTGGCCCCGGGGAGGAGGCATTTGGGCAGGAGCTGGTTCTGCACAGCCACACCACCACAGCTACCCTGCACAGTCACTGTGGGCAGGCAGCCCTGCCTGAAAACAGTGCGAGTTCCTCCTAGGAGGGCTTGATGTCACGTAACACCCCTGAGTACCTGGCAGTAGCTGGGCATTTCCCAAAAGTCCTCCAAGCAAGAGCATCTGGCCGTACTGCAGGCTCATGTCCACGGCAGATCCACCCCCCCGGAGTTACCCTGGGGATCACACCGCATGTGTAGCTTCAGCAGCCACCCAGCAGGTTCATCTGTGGCAAGAACAAAAAGACTGATCTGCCATAAAAATCCTTTTTAAATACCAGAAAAAGAGAAATAGCCCCAGGTTCCTCATAGAATCACCTGAATCAGAAGGGGACCTCTGAGGATCGTTCAGTCCAAACCCCCTGCCACTAGAAATGTTCAAGGTCAGGTTGGATGGAGCTTTGAGCAACCTGATCTAGTGAAAGATGTCCCTGCCCACAGCAGGGTGGTTGGATTCTATCTTTGAAGGTCCCTTCCAACCCAAACTATTCTTTAATTCTATGATGAGCAATAACCTGTCTTCCTCTCCACTTCTGCTACCCCATGAGGAACAGGCTACACAGGTCTGCCACAGTTTGTACATACCAACTACCTGCAACAGGAGGAGACTACTCCGAGTCTGCACTGCTCGACAAAATGAAAGCTTCATTATCAGCCTACCCAAATCTGGAGAGGATGCTCAAAGGCAACGTGCTGAGAAAAAGACAGACACCAGAAATCATTATTATGAGAGTTTCAGGAAAGCCAGTGTAGGTGGGACAGCATGCAATCACTGTTGACAGTTCTGCCATATCTTCCCCCTAACAGACATTGTTTAGAAAAATTAAAGGGTAACAAAATTCTTTTTTATATATAACATTATATAATTTATAAAAATTATCTATACACACATATATCTGTAACTCTATATAGGAGATCTGTACCTGTGACATGAAGAAATCTGCACATCTTTCTCTCTCTATGGATCCTTACCAACAATAAAACATGAAGCAGACTGTCTGGTAAACAGCAATAGCAGAAATAATAAGTATAGGAAGAGGCTGATCACAGATTACGGTGGGTCAATAATTGATTGCTGCCTTACTATATTTTTCCTGAATTCATCTTCATATTCCTCACTAGCTAAATGTAAGAGTCCTCTACAAGGACTGGATGTGTATAACAGTTGTCAGGTATTATCCAATTCTTATGCTGCACATGACCTATTTACTAGAGGCTGGAGTTGAGATGAGGGCAGGTCAGCTGAAACTTTCTCCAAGAACCACAGTGATGGCTTTCACAGATTGTAGTTCATAGTGGAGTTTTATGATAACAGGAAATAACCCCAATTCTCCAGAAACAGGTCAGTAAAATTTCCAAGTCAAAGGCAAAAGTAGATATAAAGACTCCAAAACTTGGGAACCTAGCTGGTCACAAGCAAAGCAGTGATCAGTGTGAACAACTTTGAGCATTTGTATGTAGTGAAGAAAATAATGCCTGAACCTGATAAGCTGTTATTTTCTAGACAACTTGCAAGACCCATCTTCACTCCCAAATATTTCAGATGATCCTTTGGATATCATACAGTAGAAAAAGGTTATATTAAGTAAACTTTAGTCCATTTCTTCAATCATAAGTCATTTCCATTCAATACAAACAGGATGCAGTTGCATTAAACTATCATAATGGTACCTAGAGGATAACAGCAAAGTATTTTAATGCGACAAGCTACCACTTGCTAGTCGTCGAATGAAAAGATGGAAATGATGTTATAAGAAAGAAATAACATTGTCTTGATGAGACTAGAATCATCTGATGAGATTTTTTTTTCCCTCACAGTAAATAAAACTACCAGATACATTGCTTCACTTTCTCTGTTCCTCATTTTTCCTTTTTGAGAAAGGACACTTATGGTGTCACCACTCTAAATGGCACCTTCAGCAAACAATCAAGCTATCTGAAAACCCATTTTGTACTAGCACTGCCAGCTCCAGTATTCATTGACTGCATATGCAGAAAAACTGTAAGCATTTCCGATCCGATTTTACTATGAAATAGAAAAATCATTTCCATCACTTTGCAGAAGGCAGCCAAAGGAAAGAGTGTATTTTCAACAGTTCCTCCCAGCCATCAGAAGTGAAAAAATAAAATCATCATTATGACCTTTTGTCTGATCTTCTTCAAAAAGTCAGGGAAGAATTAATATTATGAGCTCACTTCTGCAAAGCTGAATAGAAAAGAATCCTGTCATATAAAAAGAACAGCTGACCACAGCCTAAGTTCGGCACACCAGAATTGCTAAACCATTCAAAATGAGTGGGGGGTTGGTTTGTAACTGTTTTCCATTTCCTTTTTGTAACTCAAGATACAAAACACAATACAGTTAAAAGTGCATTTCCTAATCAAACCATTGACTAACTCGACTGCCTTACTATTAATACTACTTCACAGGACACACAGTGAGAAATATAACAGGTTCTGATTCCCCTGCTACATCAGGTCTCTAGGAAAGAAAAGGTCTACGTACACAGATCAAGCTGCAGGATGATCAGAGTTGTTATCTTTCCCTGAATCAGCACTGGGAGGGCAAACAACAGTTTTCTGCCAGCCTATGAGAGCATTCTTGTAAATACAGCAGGTACACTGAAGCCATTCATACCCCTGGTATGGCACTGCAGCCAAAACTCATGGTTAAGACAGCAGCGTTGTCCTTTGGCTTAACTGAAAGGAAATTTGTCAGAAGTTACTAAAAAAAAAAAAAAAAACCCACACACACCAAACCCACAAAGAAACTACCACAGAAAATGTGACAAAGACTTGGAATGTACTACTGGAAAAAGTGTTAGAAACAAAAGCAGTTAAGCAAATACTTAGTCTTTTTTTTTTTTTTTTTTCCAAAAAAAATATTGCCTTAAAATACTGAAATGCAAAAGCCAGATTGTAAGTGAAGCTAACTTATAATACTATGCTTCAAGGACAAAAATCTGCAATAACTGTTTATAGACGATAAACACATGATTTGATCTGGCAGCTCCTATAATAGGAATCAGGGCGATTTAGAAAGTAAGGGAAATCAACCCTTTGTTTTATCTAAAGGATGGCTCATTTGAAGTAGTTAGATTGAAACATCCGTCACTGTACTGGTATTTCAATAACAGATGTTTTGTCCCCCTCATGAACAATATACAGATTGCACAAGAGGATAATGAGACTTGATGGCCAGGGAAAGGAGGGGTAAAGGAATAAAACTTCATCCTGGAGGGTGGGGGAGAAAAAAAAAAAAATCCTGTCAAGTAATTCCCAAGGAAGGGCAAAGATTTTCCCTACCACCACCACCACCTTCTTTTCTCACTTGATCTTGCTTCTGTTGGGTATTTAACAAACTTCAAGTCAGGTCAGTTTGATGCCCTAACATTACTAGGAGACAGTCATTTAAATTCTCCCACACTGTAAAGTCCCACTGAAGTATAAACAGAGCAGTTCCCTTAAAAGCACAGATCTGCCCCTCAGCGCACCACAGCTCCCCACGCACGCCCCCAGTACATCCCAAGACTGTAAGAGAAACACGCACAAGCAAACAGAGAAGCCAGCGACCAGGAGTTTGAACTACTGATGTAATCTCTCCGGTAGCACTCTGCCCAAGAACATTGTAACTTCAGCTGTAGCCACTCCTGGGTCAGCCCTGATAAACTAACATGAAATGAAGCAATCCATTTCACAATGTAAGCAGTTGTTTGGCTACACGGGGAACAATATAAACAAATGGATCTATTTATAAATCATCATTGATGCTTGTTGTAGGACAAAGAATAATATGTTCCAGGGCAGAAATGCCAGTATTTCCAAGAATACAGTAGAAATTCAAACAGCTTGTATCTTCTTCCACCAGCCTGCCCTATTGACACTCCCAGTTCTATAGAAGAAATAAAAACAGAGTGATACAGGGCCTCATTTTTCAGGACAAGATGCCCTTGATTCAAAAGGACATTGGAGATCCAGAGGGGGTGTGTGTATGGGGGGGTGGGGCAACCTCATTGTCATACATATGGTTTCTTCCAACACCTCAAAAAAGTCAGTGGTAGCATCTCTTCAGCATAGTGAGGGAATTAAAAAAAAAAAAAAAAAAAAAAAAATACAATCACGAAAACCCCGAGTCCTACTACTTTTTCCACCCCGCAACCCAAACAAACCAATTTCTCCCCACGCGGCACACTTCACTCACACCTGCGAACACTGGCTGTGGATGTCGATCCACACACCCCTTTATTTACTCTTTTCACCCCCCGGAGGGGTGGCTATCGCGCTCCAGGGCGCTACACTGCCTGAAGCACCAGCCTCGGCTCGTTTTTGGAAAAAATCGCAGCACGGAAGGCACGCGAGCCGCCAGTACCCCTTCGCCGTTCCGCGCCCGCCAACGCCCGCGGGCAGCCGCGCCCCCTTCCTGGGGGGCAGCCTGGGATCCGCCGTGCCCGCTCCCGAACCGAGCCCCTCCCCAGCACCCCCACCCCACACCCCCCCCCGCCGCAGAGGGGACCCACCGCGGCGGGGGGCGCTGGGTGCCCGGGGCACCCCCATACACCCCCCACACACCCCCCGGGGGCGCAGGGGGGCAGCCGTGACGTTGCGCCCGCCCTCAGCGCGCCCCGTCCGAGGAGGCCCCTTACGTAAGGGGGGGGGGGACGCGGGTGCCTCGCGCCGGCCCGGCCCCACCGCCGCGGCGGGGAGCGGGGACACCCCCAAAACCACACACGCGCGCGCGCGCTCGGTGACCGGGACGCCTTACCCCGCCGCTCCAGCCTCTGCCGGCACCGGGGGCGACCCGCGCTATCCCGCGGAGCCGCGGCAGGGCGCGGGCGCCGCCGCCCCAAGCATGGTCTCCACCCCCCGCAGCGCCGTCAGCCGCGGAGCCAGAGCGTGCGCGGCCGGAGCCGCTCCCGGGCTTTTCTCCGGTGGCGGCGGCGGCGGCGGCGGCGGCGGCGGAGGCGGGTGGGGAGGAGGAGGGTGGGGCGGGGCGGGGCGGGGGCGGGAGGGCGCCATTAACCGCCGCGCGCTTTGAAGCGGCCGCCCCGCTCCCGCCGCGCCGGGCACAGCGGCGCCCCCTGGCGGCGGCGGGCGGCGCCTCCCCGCGCGGGGATCCCGGGGTTCCCCGGTCGGCAGCGCCCGGCGCGCTCCTTGCGCGGGCGCGGGCGGGGGCGGCCGCCTCCCCCGGGCGTGCCGAGCCGAGCCGAGCCGAGCCGAACCGAGCCGAGCCGAGCCGCACAGCCGGTTTTCCCATCTATCTTAAAAATTTATTCTAAGGAATCGCATCTCAGGCGGCCCTGGCGTGGCGCCCCCCCGGCCCAGCAGGTCGTTCCGCGGCAGGAGGAAAACAACGCACGGGGCTTGGTTTTACAAAGGAGGGCGGGAGGGTTTGCCTTGCTTGCGAGGAAAGGGAGAAGGGAAACGCAAGGAAGCCAACGGTGGGCATGGGTGTTTTGCACGCGCTGTCGAGCAAAAACAGCTGCTTTCCTGTTGCTGGTTTATGTGCGGGGCAACGGCCGGCTTTCTTCCGTAACGCGCGGAGACAAAAAAAGGAAAAACAAGGAGCTGGAGAGATGAATAGGAGCTGCCTGGTTGATTTACTAAAACGCAGCTTACAGCCTTGCCCGAGCTCCTGCGGGGGTGACACAACACCCGGGGCCTGGGGGGCACCTCGCAGAGGTCCTGGGGCAGGGACAGGGGGAGGCGTGAAGCATCTTGGTGCAGCTCTGCTCCTGGGCACCTTTGCTCCACTAGAATATGCAGGAAAAAAACTGGGAAAGGCGGGGGGGGGGAGATGCAAAGCCTTCCCCCCACACACGCACCAATTACTGTGGAAAACTCCATTTCAGGTTGTCTGGTATATGACAGTTTATACTGCAGCCTGAAGACAGGAGATGAGCTTGTCTTTACTCTGAATTGACTAGCATTTCTCTCTTATTTACTATAACAGAATATATATATTTTTTTTTTCTCCTGAGATACTTACTGGTAGTTATGTCTTTTGTAACGGCTGTCATCTGACCAGCACAAGGTATTTTAACTGTCTTCTCCCAGCACAGCCCAGTCCACTCAAGCTCATAACAAATGCTTTTCATCACAAGGAGAATCACCACTATTGTTCTCTCTTTCAGCCTAGATGCTGCCCTTGGCACTGTGCAAGCAGCCCCCCTGTGCTAAATACAGCCTGCATCCAGAATTATAGATCTCTTGTGAATGCAGTCACACATTCTGCTAGTATGGTTTTGGATTATATTTTAAAAATCATAATTAAAAAAAAAAAAAAAAAAAAGGAAATTACAGGCAAAATTAAGAAAATATAAACGTTTATTGAAATGTGCAACATACTCATGTAAAACACTTAGCACTAACTGTGTGACGGTATCATTTAAAAATTCATCATTTGTAACATTCAAATATGTCAGCATCCTTCACACTGAAAAAGAGGGCATCTTAAAATGCATCTTAAATGACAGTTTTACTCACTACCCAAGGTATATTCATAATTTTAACTGAAGTCGTTCTCCCAAAGGCTCATTATCTACAAATTTCACAAATAGGAACAGCTGCATAATGCTAGAAAACTACAGTGTAAATTCCTTCCCAATCCAACATCTTTAGCAAGTGCTTAGCTGCAGTACTGTGAGATTACACATGAAAATACAATTAAGCATATCTGTGTTTACAGGACTTAAATTTAAATCCTGACTCTTCAGGGTCACAATGTACATGTAATCTCTAAGCCTGAGAGTAGCCCTACTGAATTCAGTATTATTTTTTCTAGTCCCATGCTGAAAGTCAGGCCCAACTACAGAATGAAAGCCTAAGGTCCGGTTTCGGTCTGATGTGAACTGTGTTTACAGACTAAAAAAAAAAAAAGAAAGAAAGCAGGCTGTAGCGAAAAAAATTTTTGAGATTTTACACAAACATTGACTCCTGCATATAAAAATACCAATAGCCATTCATTAACTTCACTGATTGTCTGTCAAACTGTGTTGTATCAAGTTCTTAATTTCTAATGTACGCAACTGGCATTTCCTTTGCAAAGGAGTATCACACAGAGCAGAAACTTCTTCTTAGTTATGTATGGTGGCAAGAGGCAATGTAAAATCCTTGAGATTTTAAGAAGAACTTAGAACCTTCTGATGAAGCTGTCTTCAATGTCTTTACATTATTTACTGGATTTTCACATTTTCAGCTGCAGTTTGTTTATCCTGCGGCTTCCTCCATAGGCACAGAGGATCTCTTGCAGGAAAAGAATAGCCATTTACAGAGTAAAATGCAAAGCCAAGAATGGCAGGATTTCTGGATCTGAATGGGAGTTTGTGTACCTCACATCTGCGTGCTGTGATACAGCTGGCATTTTCTGCAGAAGCAGCAAGCTAGTAGATTTACTGGTACACTGATGCACTAAATCTTTCCCCATGCTGGGAGTGAGCCAGCAGCAAAGGAAAAGTCTTTTCTTCTATCATGCAGCGTAGATGCTGAGGAAGAGGCTAGATTTAACATTTGAGCAATGGGAAGGCAGAGGAAGTCAAACCCCACAGTTACATAAATTTGCGCTGCCCATAGTTGCTACTCAGGCAGAACTCCAACTGAGGTCAGCGAAACAGCTGCCAAAAGACTGTGGGGTTAATGTGTGTGGGCCACATTTTAAATGTCACTTAGTATTAATACAAGAAAAAAAAAATACTGAAAAGTGTCTAGGAAGTGTTGTGATTGCGAAATGCAAAGAAACAAAAGAGCACCACTGAGACAGTATACTTACAGTTAGAACAGTAAAAATAGAAACCAAAGTAATTATAAATGGAAACATTTTCACAGTGTATTTGGAAATGCACCTTCCTTTATTCAGAAATAGCAGCTCCTACTTAAGGGCTTTCCCCTTCAACTTTGAAGATGCGTTAGGCAAAACATTTCTCTCCAAAACCTCTTTAAAAAAAATCAACTAGCACTATCAGAAAAATGAGAGAAGGTGTAATTTTCCCTACATCATACATTTCATGCATGCTGGCTCCCAACTGCTGCAAATATTTAAGTGTGTGAGACAGTCCAGGCATTGAGTTCAATGGACAGGATGGATGAGTAGTGTCAACTCTCTTTTGCTTTGTACAATGCTTGACCCCGTGCCCTTCATACAGAGATTTGTGGGGTTGGAGGGGATGGGACTAGTTAAATTTGGAAAACTGCAATTATAAAGCTGTAACAATTGCCAGAAAACGAAGAACAAGGGCAGCATATTAGATCATTGTTTTTCCAGGGATTTTTGACTTTTCTCTATTTTTTGTTGATGCTGCTAGCTCTTAAAATCAGAGACAGCTATCACAAACCTCAATTAGTAGTTTCACTTAATACCTGCACATTTGTAACCAGCAAGCAAGAATGATTACTAAGCCAAGCAACCTTTAAAACAAGGTTACAAGGTATATGAACTTTGTTGTTTGTAATTCCGTGGCTTAGCAAAAGAAAAAGCATGCGAATAACACAGCCGGAATGAAACAGAAGATAAATGTTAAGTATGACACATAGTATTAATTAATTTCAGAAGGAATCTTAATCAGAACTGTATGCATGGGGAGAGAAAAACATGGTAAAATTAATAAATCTATATTCACAGATAAAAGGAAAATGGAGGAAGTTATTAGTAAAATGCAAACATTGTTTTCACTGTAAATATTTGTTAGAACTAAAGAGCCATTGCCAATATGAAATAAGAAGTTGCCTGTCATTGGGTAAAATGCACTTTTATGTTTTAGGAGAAATATAATATTCTTTCATACTAAAAACATTTTCACAGAAAATTACATCCCCAACATTTTTGCAAATATCATTTGTGTATATGGAGGAGAGGGAGTAGAACAACAGATGCTTTTACAGTTAAGTCTTAAAGAATGAAAATTGCCAAATTTTTCATCTTGATTTCCTTTTAAATATGCTATTGCAGATAATGATTCCTAGATTCTGACCCTCTATTACCCCTGAAAAAGGCGAGGGCTGCTTCCAAAGGACTGCCAGCTGGCCCTCTTGTGATCTAGTAAGGAACTGCAATCTACCTTTCCATAGCAAAGAGGCAGAATACGTTCACTGGTAAGAGTTTTTCCACTTACACATCATTACAGCTGTTTATAACGAATTAAAGACTGGGGTGGGTTTTGGTTTGTCTTCTGGCATGCACACTTACGTATTAACTTAAAAACTTTTCCTATGTGGCATTATATTAATGGTTTGCCCTTAAGTCTTTCATACAATGGACATGTAACACATTCACATATAGAGTTATACTGAACATCAGTTTGTATAATACATCAAGTGTAGTTAAAAGCATTAGATACATATATACACACCCATTTTCTTTACATAATGCACCTGCCCTAGCTCAGTATATTGAGTTACCAGTCCAGTTTCATGTCTGCTTTACTCCACACATACTTTCCTCCTCTTTTTAGGAACATCTTCTCATCAAATCCACTGAACTGTATAGCTGCTTCTATGCCAACGTCTAGGATAGACTTGGAAGGCTCTTTCCGTCCATTTCTGCAGTTTAGAAAACGCATCTGGAACATCAATAGATAAGACATTAGAAAGTCAGTTTGTAAAAGCTTAATTTTTCTACAGAATCAAACAAATTGCACTGCAATCCCACAAAAGCCAATGTAAGTGCATCAACAGTTTTCCTGTAGTCCTTAGAAGGCTCAGAAGCTCACAGTTAGACACATTGACACATCTTAGCAGGAACAAAGCCATACCATAATTCCCGAAGACTGTTTGCTCTTCAGTTACATGTAAACTAAGTAGGCTCTTTGAAACTTAACATTCAAGACAAGTTCTGTATTTTTAAATTAAAGAAAAACAGCAAAGCTGTCCTGCAAACATACACATCTACACTTTAAGATTCACGATGCAATGATTATACATGCAACCTGATGGCAACTTCTCCTTAGGTCATAGTTCTATTCAAGTTCTCAATGTGTTTGATGGGAAGAAATTACATCTATTCCTTGTACTACATGGTAAAATTATTGTATAGAATGCCCAGTTATCACTGTTGTATACATACATATATTAGCATACAAATACTAAGTATCAAACAAAGACTTACATATTCATCCAGAATGAGGTAGGAATCCCTCATCTGTAATAGATCAAAAGAAAAAACTAAATTAATATGCAAACCAAATTCCATTCTAGTAAAAAATCAAGGATGAAACAAACAACTATTCATTCAAAGCCTGATCCAAATCTTTGAAACATGTAGTGTCTTGCCACTATTTCAGTGAGCTTGGATCAAATTTATAGAAATAAACGACAGGATTACTAGCATGACTTAATGCACAAATAGATCAGTAATTCTTGGAATATGACCACTCAAGTGTCTAACTAAAATGTGGGTGCCCAACTGGATAAAGGTGTTTTAAATAATATGCAAGTTTTCTATTAACTTCCACACCTGCAGATCTTACACTGTTTTGCATACTGGAATGATTTTTAAGGACCCTTCCAACCCAAACCATTCTATGACTCTATCATTATGTCATTTTCCAAACAAATTACATGACCATTTAAGATGGGGTGTTTAATTAACACCCCAGCAGACAAAGATGTTCTCCCAGCTCAAAGGTAATCTTCTAGCTCAAAAAGCTCTCAGGTCTGCACCAAGAAATAGTCCAACTGCTGAAATAAGATGTGTTTGCTCAGCTAACTGGGCATCTCCTACACGATCCTCCCTAAAATTCTCTGGGTAGCTGGAGCTTGCTGCTGTGTAGAACAGGAAATCTGATCAATTTGGTGTCCACCTTCCACACAGGTTTAACAGAAATCAGAAACAATCTTCTAGAACCAAACCTATTGAGGGAAGTCTACTCTTTTTTTTGTAGGACTTCTTGCATGGAAAAACATGTTGAAACAGTTCTGAGTTCTCATCTAATACACCTTCTCTGATGAGTGCTTTCTTACACCAAATGACTTAAACGCTAGACTGCACAGTCCCACCTCTATGTCTTGCATAGTAAAGGCAACCCACCCTGCTCACTTGAGCTCTAGATACACCAACAAGTAAACTGTAAATGGAGAGTCTTAATCTGTGGAGAGGAAAAGGAACATGAGATGGGAGATGTAAGGCATTCCTGAAATCAATATATCCTCATTCAGGTCATAAACTTTCATAACAGTGAGTCTTCAGACTTTCCTCATGCCAGTGTATAGATCCTGTAGGCATCTTACAAAATGTCCTGAGCTCCAAACTTAGGCACTACAGTCCTTTACTGGAATTAACGCAAACTGGATGGCAGCTCATCAAGTTAACTGCTGGGCTCTGCAGTAGCAGAAGGAGTCTTCTTGTGAATGAAGAGCCCAAACGTTCAGTCCAAGGGAGTTCAGTTAGGCAATGATAAAATTGCAACTTTATTGTGGGAGGCAGTACCCAGTAAGATGTGTCAGGCAAAAATACTAGTTCTTGTTCCTCAAAACCCAACATAATCCTGACTGGGATGATATCTTACTTCATGTAGGTCGATGACACTGCCATAGCACAACATCATAGTGAATCTCTATTAGGAAACTACGCTTAGAGTATAAAGTGTGTTTACATTAACATTCAACATTTTCAGGATCTTGTGCCCTGGTGGGGAAGAGCTATTCAGTTCTAAAGGGCCTAATTATGGTTTAGAGTTCACCATTCAGCTGTGGAAAACTCAGTTTCTCCAGTTCCCATGCTGATACTTTATAGATCCATCTCTCTGAGCAGAGGTCCACATGACGCTGTGAGAGGACTCCTGCTGGTTTCCACAGGACTGGGATCAATGAGTTTTCACTCCCCTATTAATAAATCCGTGCTCAATAAAAAACCTTAAAGAAAATTAAGAACCTTGGCTTCTACCATAACAAAACCAGTTACTGACAAAGTTGTACCATACCTTTCCTAAGCCAATACTAATAGAGAAAGTGTTAATTGCCATGAAAGCTTCTAGTTCCTTTCCATCTTTCCAACTTTATTTGAAAATAAGGTTACAAAAAGACAGTTTCAGTTTTACCTTCTGATTGGATTCAGGTACCAAACAGGGGACATCTTTGTGGCGATCCAGGAATTGTTCGAAGTCTGCATCGCTGATAACAAATTTCTCTGCTTCTCTCAGAGCATCCTCACCAGTGTTCTCCCCTTCAATGAGCAGGCACTGGAATACCTGAAGATGTAAGGCACCTGGTTAAGATTTTATGTTTTCACTTGCCTTGAGCATAAGAGATTGACACCATGACAAAAACCTTCAGTTGTCTCAGTAGCAACGTCTTTTATTTTTCTGTCAGTGGAGCCACACTGACACAAATTGTGATAAGTAAATACCACATGAAGGGCATGGTGCAGATTTATATTTATCAAATTAACATTACATAGTTCTAAATGTAATTATACAGTCATGGTTCCTGATCAGGTTTCCACAGAAATCTTAACTGCTCTGATCTTAATAAGGGCACAGATAATCAAAGTTCAAATAAACTTCTGATTGAGCCTCAAATAGTATGGCTATATTATAAATGCCAGTAAGTGCCATGTACAATGCAGCCTATCAACTCAATCTTTATTCTTAAAGATTTTAACCTGATTTGTGACTGTATGTTTTACTAGCTTCAGATGGACACAGAAAAGATAAGGATGACTCCCTAGAAACAAAATGTAATAGTTTGTCTATTTAACAGACTCCTTCTAAAGGTCAAGTCTTCAAATATATTCGGAATAGACTTTGGGGGAAAAAATATGCCTTTGCCATCAATATGCTCCATAACCCCATTAAGAAAGTAGGCCAGGAAGCTAGATAAAATATTAAAATGTATGTCATATTTTCTTCACATTCCTTTTGTATCACCAAGATTTCACTTGTAGTGATTATTCTTTTTTTTCCGGAAAATCACATGTATATACCAATTTCCATGAAGCAAATAATGAGAAATTATTCCATTAGTTCTCCCATATCTATAGGTTACATTATCTCTATCCATTTTCAAACTGATAACACAATGTATTTAATACATTTCTAGTAGAAAATATCATAATATATGCACACTAACCACTAATATTCTATACAGAACATGAATGTCTAATGTACACTTATATATTGCTAATGATATAACTCTAATGTATCATTATACACTAACTTTTCCTCATTTTCTCTACACCATGACACATTTTCAAATGTTAAAGACCTCCTGTCTTATTTTTAATATCATAAAAAAACTAGATCTAATTATGCTAAAATAGTAATTTCCTGTAAATACCACAACAAAAAAGATTCTTGACATGTTGGGTTCCATTTAAGTGCAGGAAGAGACAGAACCTGTCTCAACACCACCTAACACTGACAAGAAGTCTGCTAACATCAGCCCAAGCTGGAGCTGGAGATCTGACTGAAGTCATTAGAAGTTCAGACAACTCCAGGACTTCACTTTGTTCAGACTATTCCTTTTCTCTGAACAGGAAAACAGTGGCATACACTATTCTCTTACCTTCCAGCGCACGGGGTTGAGTGCCTTGATCTGCTCATTCATATCTTCCTCAACATTAAATCTGTTGATCACTGAATTTATTTTAAAAGCAACAGCATAGTCTCGGCACCACTGTCTCAGTTTATGCAGATTTTCCACATGGTTCTTCTTTCCTTGACCACGGCCAATTAAAACGTTGACATCCTCATCAAAACTATCACATGAAATGGCTAGAATGTCTAAATATTCACCTGAAAACAAGTTTTAAAAATTGATTACTATTCAGTCCCTCAGTTAAAAGCTGTCAGGACCCTGCCCACTTTCACTTCCTTGTGATCTGCCACAAACCGCCATGTAAAAATAGTTCTCTGGAGTTACCACATAAACTACAAAATCCACAGCAGCATCCAAAGACCTGTTTTGTGCGTGTGTGTCCCCAGCATTAAGTCTGAGCTATTACTTTATTGTACTATTATATCAAAGAGGCAATAGTACAAAGTGCCTATGTTCACAACATATAATTAACAATATTTCACGGGTGTTTACATTTGGTTTGTGTTTACTGTAAATGAATCCCTAACAAGCCATCTCCAGCTTGCACCAAAACCCATCTTTTGGTGAGGCTGCCCCGAGGAGGCTCCCAAACCCACCAGTGCTTCTGTGCACAGTGTTTTTCCCTTACCATACTTCTTGAACCACCGTTCTCTAATCAGGCTGCCGTTGCTAACGATGCTGACACTTGGTAGCTTCAACTCCTGCTTGCAAAACTGGACCAGTTTGCCTACAAATTCGCCTCTGTCCTGAAGAAAGGGTTCTCCTCCGGAGAAGTTTATTTTCTCCATTCCTAGAAAAGGACAAGGGAAAGATGCTGCGAACCTCTGCCTGCCTACTCCCCGCTCCTTCCGCACGCTGTCTCCGCCCGGCTGCAGCGAGATGAAGAGGGACACCCCCCGCCAGAACTTCTTCGACGCCACTTGGTCCTGCCGGGAGGCGGCCGCCGCGCATCCCCCCGCCACGGCTCCCACCGGAGGTTCCCCCCCCCCGGACTCACCCGCCTCCTTGAGCATCGCCAGCCCCCGCTTGGCCTCCTCCAGGGGCAGCACGAAGGAGGTCTTGGCCGTGTGGAAGCAGAAGCCGCACTTGTAGTTGCACTGGCGGGTGAAGTGGTAGTTGACGCTGGTGGGCGTCGGGGCCGCGCCGTCCCGCTCCCGCCGGGGTCCCGCCGGGCTGGGGGCCGAGACCCGGCGCCAGCCGGGCAGGGGCAGGGAGAGGGGAGCCAGGCTCCAGCACAGCGCGCCCAGCCGCCCGCCCAGTGCCGCCAGCACCGCCCGCGCCACCGCCAGCGGCAGCCGCACCAGCAGGGCCAGCGGCATGGCTCGGCTGGGCTGGGCTCGGCTGGGCTCGGCTCGGCGGGATGCGCTGCCGTTCACTTGGACCCTCTTGGGCTCTGTTCGGCTCGGCTCGGCTCGACTGGGCTCGACCTGGCCTGGCCCGGCTCGGCTCGACGGGATACGCTGCCGTTCACTTGGACCCACTCGGGGCTCTGTTCGGGCTCGACTCAATACGGTTGGGCTCGGTTCGGCTGGGCTCGGCCCGGCCCGGCCCGGCTCTGCTCGGCGGGATGCGCTGCTGTTCACTTGGGCTCGCTCGGGCTCTGTTCGCCTCGGCTCGCAAAGCTGCAGCCCGGCGCCCGGCGCTTCGCGCTTAAGAGCGCGGCCGCTGCGGTCCCGCCCCGCCGTGCCGCAGCGCGGGAAAGCGCTCGGTTTCGTTTTCCTTTCTCTCAGAAGAGAAACTTGGCACCGAGCCGCCGGGCCCGGCACGCCGTTTTCCTTCTTCCCCAGCCCCCCAAACCCGGTTCTCGGCCCATCCCGGCACCCTCCGGCGGCCCAAGCCCCGCAGCTGACCAGCGCCTGCGGAGGCTTTTATGTCTGCGGGCTCGGTGGCTTCGGTTCTTCTGGTCAAAACCGGCGTGACTTGTCAAGCAGGGGGAAAGCTGAGTTAGTATAACCGTGCTGCATCCTTCTCAGAGACAGCTATGAGCTCTTGTGAGTTTAAACGGGTTAGGGAGCCTGGTGACTTAAGATTCATTAAAAGATCCACTAAAGGATCTTTAATTCTTGGTCTCCAATATTGCCTAAAGCACCTCAAGCAAAGCTACTGCACCAAGTTGAATATAAGGTTAGCCTTAACATCAGGAAAAGTTGGCAGCTGCCTGAGGTGACCCATTGGCAGGGCAGATGGCTGCTCCCTCATAGTAACACCAGGAGAGATTGGGACCAAGCTGCCAATTCCCATATTGATAGATTCATAGAATGGTTTCGGTTGGAAGAGACCATAAAGATCATCTAGTTCCAACCCCCCTGCCACGGGCAAGGACACCTTCCACCAGCCCAGGTTGCTCAAAGCCCCGTCCAGCCTGGCCTTGAACCCTTCCAGGGAGGGGGCAGCCACAGCTTCTCTGGGCACCCTGTGCCAGTGCCTCACCACCCTCACAGGAAAGAATTTCTTCCTTACATTCAGTCTAAATCTACCTTCTTTCAGTTTAAAACCGTTACCCCTTATCCTATAATTACATGCCCTTGTAAAATGTCTGTCCCCACCTTTCCTGTAGCCCCTTTAAGCATTGGAAGGCTGCTCTAAGTTCTCCCCAGATCCTTCTC
Source organism: Tyto alba (assembly GCF_018691265.1). NCBI lineage: Eukaryota > Metazoa > Chordata > Aves > Strigiformes > Tytonidae > Tyto > Tyto alba. Next base: position 32,723,249 of record NW_024881316.1, on the reverse strand, counting down.
TTCTCCAGGCTGAACAACCCCAACTCTCACACCCTGTCTTCACAGGGTAGGTGCTCCAGCCCCCTGGTCATCTTTGCAGCCCTCTTCTGGACTCATTCTAACACGTTCATATCCTTTTTATGTTGGGGGCCCCAGAACTGGATGCAGTACTCCAGGTGGGGTCTCATAAGAACGGCGTAGGGGGGAAGAATCACCTCCCTCAACCTGCCAGCCACAATTCTCTTGATGCAGCCCAGGATACGGTTGGTTTCTGGGCTGTGAGTGCACATTGCCAGGTCACATTGAGCTTCTTGTCAACCAATACCCCCAAGTCCTTCTCCGCAGGGCAGCTCTCAATCCATTTTTTGCCCAGCCCATATTTGTGCTTGGGATTGCTTCTACCCATATGCAGGACCTTGCACTTGGACTTGTTGAACTTCATGAGGTTTGCATGGGCCCACCTCTCAAGCCTGTTCCTCCAGATTCCTCAACTCTTCAGTGGCACAACAGCTATTGCTGGAGAATGAGCACCTTGTAAGGGACTGTGTTGGACTCTGTTTGTCTTTTCCGAGAAATCGTGAGGACTGAGAAGGACTGCGTCAAAGGGGGCTCGGGTCTCCTCGGAGCGGGGACTTCGGCGGAGCTTGGAGCTTGGAACACCATCACCGGCACCGAGACCAAGCCAGCAGAACATCGCTGGATTCGTGGTGGTGGTACTTAGTGTTGCTGCATCTCTATCGTTTTCTAGCTTAGGGATTCTGACTTTCCCTTCCTTTTTCTCCCTGTCCTATCGCTGCTATCAGTCGCTTGTTTAATAAAGTTCACAAGGTTGTACGGCATCTGACCTTGTTTGTGTCTTAATCTTGCTCTTGGGATCGTTTAAGAACCCTCCCTGACATTGGATCGGGACACAGCTCCATCATAACACCAGTTGCAATCTGCAGTCCTCCAGTGTGTCTAGACACACCAAGAGGTCCTCCACAGCTTTTCAGCCTCACACTGCCTTCAGTCAGTCTGTCCTCATTCTTCCATGGGCAGTTCAGTGTTGCCACTGCTGCCAAGGTACAGAGCCATACTCAAATCTCAACAACTACCAACTGCATGTTGGTTATGGGAGGCTTAAATTGGAGCTTCACTCACTTCCACTGACCTGCCAGAACTGCTATTGTAGCAAGACAGTCTTGCTTTCATGTTGACTTCTTTTCTTTTTTTTTTTTTTTTTTTTCTTGAAAAAGAGGTAGGAGAACTAGCTTCATCCTGTTTGCAAATTTCAAAGGGAAACAAATCCTGCTCATGAATAAAAAGTGTTTCCTTTATGTTAATTAGTACTGTCATTTGCTATCCGTAAATTCCCATCACCTTTCCTTCACTTTTCTGGAGATGATCTACTGGATCAATAATGTCTGGATCAGTGAATAACAGGACTTCAGGTTTTCCCCTTCAGCCAGTTTTTATTGTTCTCTCTATCTGCTGTTACTTGCTGAAACAGATTCATGCCAGTAGGACAGGATGGTAGACTTCTTGCTATTCCTGAGGCTTTCCAAAATCAGAGCTTGTCAGCAGAGGTTATTTCTGTGAGCTACCATGGGAGGAATTATACATGTGCCCTTCCAGTTCCTTCAGGTTTATATAAGACACAAGCTTAGGGATGAAAGCAGGATTTTCTAGTGAAGTAAAGGGTTTGTTGATCACAAATCTGAAAATTGAATTGCAAAAGGAGGAAGACAAGGCAATGCAAGTTTAGACTGAAACCGGACATTAAAGTTGCTCCTTGGTTGTTTCAATCTTCCAATTAATTTGGAGAAGTCTGGTATGCTCTGTTTCTTCCTCGCTCTATACATCCCTTCTGCTTCATGATAGGAGCTCTATCCCATTTCGTATATTCTCTGACCCCAGTTCAAATTCCTTTCTCACCCTACCCCTATCTTTTGTTCATGTCAAATTGAGCCAATGTAGATATAGGGAGTACAGCCTTTCTCCCTCCTTTGAGGTGGAAAACTTTTACTAAGAATACTTGTGGTAAGCACGAGATCTTAAAGACAATCGCAACACTTCAAATTGTTCATCTCAAGAAATATTCTGTGTAGTGTCTAAGTATATAGGTGTGTGTGTATATATATATATTCATACATATAAATACACGTATACATATATATATGTGTGTATGTATGCATGCCACCAAGCTCAAAATCTCTGTATATAGTTTTGCATAGAAATCTTATTGCAGGTGACAAATTACCATTTAGTTCACCTTGTCTCAGAAACTTCTCTGACCTTCTAAAAGTTTGGGAATTGCAGAAGATCCACTGAGACTGGCACAGTGACCTCGACCTGTTGTAGCCTCAGCCCTGAGTTCCTGGATAGGAAAATTAGGTTCAAAACACTTAATTTCCAAGATCAGTAAAAAATCCTTGATGATTACCAATTTCTCTCAAGACAAGACTTACATCTGATACAAGAACACTCCAAGAGCATGGCAGGAGAGTGCAGGTCAATGAATCAGTAAACCAAAACATTACAATTTTTAAATGTTTTTTCTTTGAAAAGAAAGATCTCTGCTACAAGGAACAAAACATGCAGAGAACCTAACGCTTAAGCTTACTCAGGACTTTTTTTTTTATCTGTAATTTTATCTATGCTTTCTTAGAAAATGGCATTTATAAAAGATCTCTCCATTTTTTGCCTCAACTAAGTATGTTTTCAGATGACACTCTCTGCATTACTGTAAGGCCCCACAAAGTAAACCCAGACTGGGACATGCCCCCTACAGAAGTACAAGTCCTAGCAGTTACAAGGAAGACGTTCACATTTTACTTTCTAAACCATTCTAACTCACAGGCTCTATGGTAAGACCTACAAGAAAACACAAATGTGCATTTTTATACACTAGCTTTGAATCTACAAGAAATGTTTCAAACAAGAACTGTAATGAAATTTTCTGTCCTGGAGCCTTCTAGAAGATTCTCAGAAAAGCATGATATTCTCTGAAAGCAGTAGGAAGTTTGATTCCTTCCCTTTCTTTCCTATAGAAGTCATTTTACAGTAGCAAAATGGAGTCCCAGTGCTCAAAATGTTTCAGTTCTGCAAATCTGCACCAAAAACCCTTTTAAAGATAAATATAGCTTTTCAAAAATTATCGAAAAATGTTATTAATGGTGCACTGGATGGTACATAGGTACATAACTAGCATGGAAAAATCCAGCTGAATAAACATGGATAATGCTGTTGTGCTCCCTAGTTGCTATGAAAGTAAAACTTTAAAACAGTGTTATATTATTTATCTAAATAACGGATTTTAATTTATTTAAAGAAAGAGATTGCTTTCTCCAGTGTGGCTAGTTGGCAATTCCAGTCAAACAGTACCTTGCCAGCAAGATTACTGACATGTACCAGTAACATAAATAATGTGAAAAGAGAAGCCGATATCATGTCACCTGTGAGGACCAGAAATGGTCCAAGGACAGCCAGGCAGGTCACACAATGGCAGATATAGTTTTTAGCATGTGATAAATTTATTACTTCTTGCTCCACTCCCAGCTGGAAATTATCTCTTCCCCATTACATCTGCAGCACCATAAATGGGATTCTGTCAAGGACCTTGTACTTGCAGTGACTCATCCCTCCTCGGCATGCAAGAATCCAAGGGGTGCCACTGAAATTGCCAAATAGAAAGTTAAAACCGCATGCCATTGAGTATGAAACACATACAAAACACACAATATAAATATAGCCACAGACTAGGCACATTTGAAAGAGGTCTACCATGGGCCTTTAATGGTGTTCATGTGATCTGCAGCTCAGGAAGTATTTGAACAGATGAATTCTGGAATCTGGGACAAGATATTGGGAGAAGGACCCTTCTGTGTCCTCTCCATATTCTTCACCAAACATCTGGCACTGGCCAGTCATGGGCAGAAGAGGAGGGTCTCTTGGCCTGACACTATACTAACTTCTGCGTTCTTATGATCTTGTCTTCAGAACTTTATCTTTACTGGAGGGCCCTTTGCTGGTGTCCTTTAGAGTCTATTCTGTATGAAAACACCTATATTTTATTTATGTGCATTTTACGTACCTATGTATTTTATGGGCCTTCCACTTATGTAATTCCTGCCTTATGTCTCAGACAGCTGTTTATCTACATTACAGGACTGTGCACTTGGAAAATTTTTAAAGTTACAGACTGATTTATTTTCACTTTTTTTCCCCTATTTTTCCACGTCAGGTGTATCAAAACATTTTTGAATCATCGTATGGCTTCGTATCATGTCTGTATCTCTTCCCTGTAGCTACATGCAAATACAGTGGGCCGTCAAAGATGTGAAGAGGCTCCAGAACAGTGTTTTTCACATAATTAGTACATTTGATCTTCAACATAATTTCATATTATACAGAAAACAAAATGATAAAGGTCCTTGTGAAGAAACTGAAAAATACTTACCATAAAATAAATTCAGAACAGAGTCACATTGTTTTTACATACAAAGACATGTCTTGGACATAAAAGGCAACTCTCTTTTCCTATATTTTTACCTGAACTGTTTGTGTATAATCTGATGGAAAAGACCTAAAATCTTGCAAAAAGATGCATTTTAAGTAATTAGCTGGGAGGGCAGACATCACATGACTCTTATAAATTATCTCATAAGCGTATTATAAATGAAGAAAGAAGCACCACCAACTTGGCTCAGGAATGCTTGTAAACAGGATGGTATTAAGGCCATGGGAGGGGAAAGGCAAAAATGAAAGTACACTCTTCCCATTTAGCCAGCAGGGAGGGAAAAGGCAACAGTGGCATCAGGAAAACAGGAAAACAGAAGACCAAGGAGTCAAATAGGTCAGTGAGGAACACAGACAGCTTTTCAAACACTTTTGAAACGAAACTTAGCTGCAAGTCCATTGGACATTAAAAAAAAAAAAAAAAAAAAAGAGTAAATAGAAAAGTGGCAGATAAGCTTCAGTGTAGATAAAGGTAAGGTGATGAACATAAGAAAAAATAAACAAAACCTTGTATACCTAATGATGAGCTCACTGGTGGCACTTTCATCTCAGGAAAGAGATCTTGGAGTCACTGTTGCTACAGCTCTGAAATCATTGGCTTTGTGGGTGGTAGCAGCAAAAAAAAAGTCAACTAAAAGCTTAGTGTCATTCAGAAAGGAATTGAGAATAAGGCAGATGGCATTATTTTACTGCTCTGTGAAACCTTGGTACATGTAGCCATACCTTGACTTGTGGTACAGTTCAGGTCTCCATGTGTCAGCAGGACCTCACAGAGTTAAAGAAGTTATTCCTGTATCTAAACAATCAAGGGGATGGAAGCAGCTGCCTTACAAGAGATTCAGTCTGTCATTTCTCACATGAAAAAGCTGAGGGAAATCTGAGTGAGCTTTACAAAATCATGAGGGTGATAAATAAACTGAATGTCGAACTTACTCACCAAAGTCAGTAACATTATTAGAAGAGGCACTTGTTGAAAAAAATAGGATACGAGTTTAAAACTTATAGAAGATAATTGATTTTTCTGCAACAGGTGTGTTACTGGAATTTGAGACCACAGGGGTTTGTGCAGGTAGGCTGTGAGGTCAAAAAGGGATTTAGATAGATGTATGAGTAAGGGTCCATAAATAAGTGCTAAAAGGAAGAGATGAAGATATGCTATCTAACATTCCTAATTTGGTGTCTGTTGATGCTGGAGGAGCACAAGAACCAGGAGAAGGGATCATGGATAAGCCAGGCTTATTCACGGCATGTCATTCTGCCAGGCAAAATATTGGATGAGAAAAGTCACTAGTCTGACTCAGTAGTGCATATTATTATGTTCTTAAAATTACCATCTATTGGCTTCTTGTATAATGAACCATGTTTTACTCTGTGTCTTCTGGCATCCATACCCAGCTGCCATAGCCATGTGTTTGATGTGGAACGATGCAGAAGTTCTTAGGTATGAAAAAGGGTGCGTTCAGCCTGAAAAAGCTGGTACTTGCTGCTGAGGCCGTGTTGCCTCCAAGGCTGTGTTCTCAGTTCCTGCTCTGGCCCAGCCTTCCACCAGCCTCTTCAGCATGGGCACCTTCCAACCAGTATAGCTGATCTCTAGCTAACTGGAACTACCTGCCAGCTGCTCTCCTCCCTGCAGATATGCTGAGCAGAAGATATTTGTGCAGCTGACAAGAGTTTCTGACATCAAGTTTCTGAGGAATTTCTTGGGGAGTGTACTCATTTGTAGAGTATACCTTTTCAGAAGATGCATCAAGACACTTAACTTTCGGTATCTCTAAGTGGCAGTTTTCCCAACTATCGAAAGGGAGAAATAGGATTCTGCAGAGGTGCAGGTTCTCCTACATTTCAAGTTACATATTTTGAAATCTCAAAATCCACATTTTGGGCAGCATTACTCATAGCAGCTGACATGAAACTAAGTGAGTGTTATAGTTAATTGCAGTGCCTCTGCATTCTGCCCCTGAGCTGATGAAAGCTGAAATTGGCCATCACAAAGTTATGAAAACACTGCAGGCTTGTAAAAGTCCGTTTTACTTCCCAAATGATTTGAGTCCGTTGGTCTTGTTATCAAGGCACTGAGTAACAGAATAACGGAGTCATGTTGTCGACATGCCCTGGATAGCTCGGTGCCACTTGGGCACTGCAACACAGCAAACCAGTTCAACTGGGTTCATGACTTGCTTATCTCTTCGGGATAGTCCAAAGCAGCAGACAGCGTATTCGTGCTACGGGCGTCCGTGGGAATGTGACCCCTTTTTTTTTGCGCGGGCGGGGGCGGGCAGAGCGGATCCCGAAGCTAAGACCTTCTTTCACTTTCATTTCCAGCCCATCCACGCAGGGATCCATTTCCCGCGGAGACTAATCCAGTTCGCTCCCGTGCCACTAAACCGGGGGCGAGGGGCGGGAGGCGCAAACGCCGCCCCCCCCCCCGGGAGCTGCCCATGTTCCCCGCGGACAGCCCCTTTCCCGGCCCTTTCGGGGGCTAGTTTCGTTTCCCGCTGGCTCCGCCGCCTCCTGCCCCCCTCCGCGCTGCCGCCCGCCCCGGCTCCGGGCGGCGATGATGCGGCGCTGCGCCCCGGGGCCGCCGGGCCCCCCGCCCGGGCCCCCCCCCGTGCGCAGCGCCCTGCCGCCCGCCGCCCCCGCCGTCCGCCTCCGCCTGCGGGAGGTGAGCGCCGGTCGGGGGTGCGGGGGGTGCGGGGGTGCGGGAGGGGTGCGGGGGTGCGGGAGGTGAGGGGACCGCGAGGTTGCGAGGGGTGAGGGGGTGCGGGGGTGCGGGGGTGCGGGGGGTGCGGGAGGTGAGGGGACCGCGAGGTTGCGGGGGGGTGTGAGCGTGAAGGAGTGCGGGAGATGTGGGGGGTGCGGGGGGTTCAGGTGTGCGGGGGCTGCGGGTGGTGGGAGAGGTGAGGGCTTGTGGGGGTGCAGGGGGTACGGGAAGTGAGTGGGGTACGGGAGGTGAGGGGTTGCGGGGGCTGCCGGGGTGTGGGGGTGCAGGGGGTACGGGAAGTGAGTGGGGTACGGGAGGTGAGGGGTTGCGGGGGCTGCCGGGGTGTGGGGGTGCAGGGGGTACGGGAAGCGAGTGGGGTACGGGAGGTGAGGGGTTGCGGGCGGTACGGGGGGTGCGGGAGGGGAGGGGGTGTGGGGGTGAGGGGACCGTGGGGTTGCGGGGGTTGTAGGGGTGAAGGCGTTTGGGGGGATGTGGGAGGTGTGGGAGGTGCAGGGGTACGGGGGGTGTGGGCTTGCGGGGGCTGCCAGGGTGCGGGGAGCTCGGGGGTGTGGGGGTTGAGTGGGGGTACGGAGGTGAGGGGGTGCAGGGGTGAGGGGACCATGGGGTTGTGGGGGGGGGGGTGGGAGTGAGGGGGTGGGGGGGATGTGGTAAGTGTGGGGGGTGCAGGGGTGCGAGAGGGGTGCGGGGGGCATGGGGGGTGCAGGAGGTGAGGGACGTAAGAGGGTGCAGGTGCTGAGCGGGCTGTGGGGGGGTGTGGGGATGAGGGGACCACGGGGTTGAGAGGGGGATGTGGAGGGTGCGGGGGCCTCGTTCAGCTCCTCCAGCTTCACCGGGCGGCGGGGAGGCAGCCCCGGCGGGGGGTGGGTGTGAAGGGTCCCACCACCCCTCCCCGCAGTGCGCAGCGCGAATCCCAGAGGCTGGAGCCCTACTCGACTTGCTGGAGAAATGTCCTGAGCATCAGAAGAAGGGAGGTTTTCCCGTCATAGTTTTTGAGGGGCTGGATGCCACAGGTAAGAGCAATATATGGTTGAAGAACAGCAGATGAGAAATTGTTGGAAAGAGCTTTCAGCCAGACATGAGGCTTAAAAATTAAAAAAATCCTGGAAACCTGTGACAGATTTGAAAGAACTAGTAATTATAAATACCAGTCCATCTTCTCTTCCTTGCAAAAGATCACACAGTCTATGCTAATTTTCATTCAGTGGATGAATTCTTTATCTATGTAGTTGAAAGAATACAAAGAGCAGAGTACTGGAAATTAATTTTTTTATGCAGATGATGAAACATATTTTTACCGGACAGTTTTCAAACAAATGAACTGAAGTAGTGGTAGTATGGGAAACTGGCAGCTGTTTGTCTCAGAGAGAAATATTAGTTGCCTCTGAATTACTTTGTTTTCTGACTTTTCAGTTAGAGAACTGAAAATCCCCTCTAAAAAGAAAATACTGGGTGACAGCATGGCAACATCCACATGAATTGTGACCTAGAAAAATATTATAAATGGATATATAAAGAAATTGCCATACATTTAATGCATTTAAGGGAGTGAAGGCCCAAAGCTGTCAAGAGGGAGGGGTGGAAGGCCTTAACAGTAGGAATGGAGTAATAATTCCTGCAACCAGACACGTAATCATGTCTCACTGAAAACCTTATCACAAGATACTCAGGTTACATAGTCAGGTGTCAGAATGTGTGCTCCAAGTAAACAGATAGGAGCATTTTTCAGTTTTTAAAACTCAGTTGTATCTGATATGCAATATAACAAATGTTTCCTTCTCTAAATGAAATGCAGGCAAAACCACTGTAACCCAGTCTGTTAAGGACACCCTCAGTGGCATTCTCCTGCGGTCCCCACCAGCTTGCATCAGCCAGTGGAGGACAATATTTGATGATGAGAGAGCACCCATTAAAAGAGCATTTTATGCTGCGGGCAACTACATTCTTGCTTCAGAAATAGCAAAAGCGTCCACTCAGGCACCTGTGATCATAGACAGGTTTGTATATTTAAGAAGTATCTTATATCAGTGCCATCATACACTTTGTCCAGCATTACAAGCAAAGTTGTCAGTGATAGTATCTGGGTTTCTTTTTTCTTTTTTGGAAGTGCTACTTTGAAGATAGTATCATGGTTTGAGCCTGGTCGGCAGCCAAACACCACGCAGCCGCTCACTCCTCCCTTCTCTTCCAGAGATGAAAAGAGACAAATGAGCCAGGCTTGGGATTCGAGATAGGACCGGGAGGGGCAGATCACCCGTTATGGTCATGGGCAAAAGGCAGACTTGTTAGGGGAAGAAAAAAAAGAACATAGATTCATTACAGACACTAATAGCAACACTTAACAGAGTAGGACAGTGAGAAGCATTGCCACATCTTGAGAACACCTTCCCTTCCCCCCATACCTCCCTTCTTCCCGGGCTCAGCTCTGCTCCCAATATCTCTACCTCCTCCCCCCGGTGGCGCAGGGGCAGGGAATGGGGGCTGCAGTCAGTGCTGCCTTTTCTTCCATCCTTGGTGGGGGGAGCTTCTGGAACTTCTTCCCCCTGCTCCTTCGTGGTCCCCCTCTCACAGGAGACAGTGCTCCACAAACTTTCTCTGACATGAGTCTCTCCCATGGGCTGCAGAATTTCCTTACACTGCTCTGGCATGGGACACCAACTTCCTCTGACTGGAGTCCCTCCCACGGGCTGCAGCCCTTCCCAAGCTGCTCTGGCATGGGACACCCCCGCATGCTGCAATCCTCCCAGAGCTGAATTACAGCAGCGGGGCTACCTTTTCCCATGAGACCCCGGCCTTCTTCGAGCACAGTCACCTTGAGCACTCATGCCAAACACAGGCCATAAATCAGTGTCTGCTCCACCGTAGATCTTCATGGGTGGCAGGGGGGGCCGCCCTGCTGTCTCACCACAGGATACAGGGGAGTGTCTGCTCTGGCACACCTCCCCCCTCCTTTCTTCCTCTGTTCCTCCACTGACCTTGGTGTTCACTCAGCTGCCGCAACTCCTCCTCACAAGTCCGACTCCTCACCACATACCTTCTTAAACACATTATTGCAGAGGTGCATCTGACTGGCTCAGTTTTGGTGCAGAGGTGGAGCTGGGGGAGCTTCTCACAGGGGGCCACCCTTATAGCCCCCTTCCCTGCTACCAAAAATCCCCATCACTCACTCAATCCCAGGACATTAGTCAGATAATTATTATATCTTCTAAAGAGTAATTCTTATGATAACGGTAAGATGGGTGACTTCCATCAGTTTAATACTCATAACTGCCTTTAGGACATCTGAAAAGTATTACATCTGCAGTTACGAATAGTGGAAACATGGACTGTGAAGCCTGAGCCAAATCAGGGCTCTGTGACAAACATGAATAGAATGAGGACTGCTGGTCATCGCTCTCTCTAAGATGTGTCTGAGATACAGGTGGATTAGAATGACCGATTTTTAGGTAGACTTACTTTTTGAGGATGTAAAGCCAGAAATATGTTTGCCACTTTTTTGGTTTTGTTCATGTAATTTCTTATTTTCACTTGCTGTATAGGCAGCTTGCAGTATTACTCTTAATAAAAAAAGTCTTGATGCACTACTTGGAACCCCCTGGCTTGTTGCAGTAGATGTACTGTAACCTCCCCCCACAACACACATACACGGAAGTTGTTTGCATGTGTGTGAGTGCTATTTTAAACCATCCTCAGAACCACTGAAATGTATAAAACATAGTGAGTCATAGTGGTGGGAACATTAAATACAAGTGAAACGCATAACTTAATAAAGTCTATTTTCATTCACATGTGGTTGAAGACTGTATGTTCTCTAACCAAATCTGTTGCATGAAGTAGAATGGGAACCACAAAAAAGGGACTCAGTATTAGATTTTGACATATAATGTAGCTCTTCTTTTGACCTCTCCCATTTTTTTTTTTTTTGATAGGAGTATCTAGAACACAGTTTGCATAATACGTAGTTTCTGCCATATATTTTAATTAATAATTCACAGTAATTCTGAGTTGAGTTGCGCTGAGTATTGTCACTCTTCTAAGAAATAATAGATGGCACAGAACTGTTCTTTACTTTTCCCTTAAAAATCACAATGACACCTAATTTGTCATTATTGCACATGTTGTTACCATGACATCTGTCTCCTGTATTACCAAAGAATTAGTGTCCTTTTTAAAATTTCTCTCTCCATTTGGCATTTCCCCGACAGATACTGGCACAGCACAGCTGCCTACACAATTGCCACTGAAATAAATGAGCAAGTCCAAGATCTTCCACCAGCTAACGATGAGGTGTACCAGTGGCCTGAGGATCTGCTTAAACCCGATCTTGTTCTTCTCCTGACTGTTGACCCTGAGGAGCGAGTGCGGAGACTTCAGTGTCGGGGACTGGAGAAAACAAAGGAGGAAGCTGAGCTGGAAGCTAACAGCCTGTTTCGCCAAAGGTGAAACTTTAATTTGCACTTTAATGAGGAATAAGAGGATGGAAGCAACTTGTCCTGTGGGATCAGTAACAAATGTCCCACTCACATTACTGGGACAAGGATTTCCTATGTCTAAGATTTTGGGTTGTTTTGTTTTGTTGTTTTTGTTTTGTTTTTTTGTTTTTTTTTTTTTTTTTTTTTTTTTGGAAGGGATTAATGACTGACAAGGAGTGAAAACTTCAGACAGAGAGTGTTTGAGAGCTACAGGTGAAGATCTCTCCTGCAGAGGAGCTTTGAGTTAAAGTACTTGCATTTTGCTACTTGCTGCTTTTATTGTAGCACCTTTCTTATTGAGGTTATGAAGGAGAGAGACCTAAAAATTCCAGAACTGGGAGGCAAGAAGTTGAAACACATGGCTTCTGCAGAAAAATCCATAATTGAGCTCCAGATTAAGAGAATAAAATTTAGATCTCCTCTTGTACATGTCTTTATTTGTGCTAAGTGTCTCAGGTCCCAGTATAGTCAATACATTCAATAGTGCCTACAAAGTGATTCAGCTCACCACCCACTTGGAGCCCAGCTATCTAAGCATAAGTTCCTGGAGCCATTTGATACAATCTGAGACATCTACATAAAGCTGGCAGATGTGATGCAGAACCCGTGGATACTTTCTGGACTGGCAGCTGGAAGCTAAATGAGATAGTCTGGAGCATCTCAAGCAGTATTGGATACATTTGCTGAAGCAACTGAATTGCACCCTAGGTATCTGACTTCAGGGTGTGCTGAATTGCTGTCTAGGCTCTGCCAAATGTATTGATTTGATCATCATTGTCTACAGTGGAAACTTAAATACCTTGTGTAAACTTAAAATGCTTGTGTAGATACCTCAGTATAGACACCTGAATGTTGGTGTCTGTATCTACAAATTGCAAAGCTGCAATCTATGTCTAGCATTTTACCATTGCTGGTGATGATATACCTTAAAAATATCCATTGCTTAATTCTGACAGAAACTCTGTGCAGACACACAATTCATATAGTGGAACGTGTAGAGAGATGGGTGTGCTAGGGAACATGCTGCCATTTGAGAATTTTTTGTGTTCTAATTCTGTTGCTTCTTATTCCTGTCAGAAAGCCTTTGGTTATTTCTACTTGTTAATTTTGTCAACCTGGATGTGAGAACATCCAGAATCTTGCTTGATTCGCCTTATGACTTGCATCCTGAATGTTTGGCATTATTAATTGTGGGAACATAGAAAATAATATTCACATCCTCGTAGGCTAAATGTGGGAGAGTTCTGCATTATAAGAAGGCTTATAGGCTGAGCGAGGAGATTTTCATCCTGCATTTCATCCTGGTATTCATCTGGTTAGCAAAGGTGGTCAGAGGAAAGCATTGAACAACGTGTCAGCTCCATAATCCAGTGACTCAAATCTGAGAACAGTCTGTGAGCACACCTACACAATGCCATACCATATAGTTCAGAGACACCTTAGCAGGCTCTGAATAAATTAATTCAGGTGTTAGAAGCAGGCTGTCTACTATACTGCTGTACCAGACTGCATCCAGTGCAAAGCTGTAAAGAAAGAAATACTTTAATGCCATGCCATGGGAATTTGGATAGAGCTCTGGGAATCAGTTTGAGGTTTGCATTGTAATAGTTACTATTGGTTTATTGCTCTTTGCAGTAGATTTAATTGTTAGCTTCATATTAGATTTTTTTTCCTTTGTCTCTGCAGTGCGAATACTTTCTTCCAAGACTGATGACTAATGCCATTTCATATCCCTGTAATTTGAAGTTTCATTTCTCTTGTTTTGTTTTTAGAGTTGAAGAATCATACAGAAGGATGGTGAATCCTGCATGCCAAGAGGTTGATGCCAGCCCCCCCAAGGAAGAAGTTCTCAAGACAGTGCTACAACTAATTAAGAAACACTGTGCTTTGTGAAAGCAACTTCTTTGTAATAGCACTTAAAAGATACTTTTTAGTGCACTTTAAAGGTGCTTTTTATTGTCCCTTGGTTTTGGTACCTGAAAATGTACTGTGATGCATTTCATCCTGAAGACGAATCTTCTCTTTCTTCTGTTGACAGTAATCTGTGCAGATTATCTGTTTCACCATTGCCTACTGTACTTTTCTGTATAAGGCAAAATACTACTCACTTATTATTCAGCATTCTTAGTAAAGCCACAAAAATACTACAGTCATGTATGAAGTATCTCAGAGTGCTCTATAACACTGTGACATTTCAAGATGCTATCATGTTTCATCTTCATCACCAGGAGAACCTGCTCCTGCATCTGTTGTGTTCCAGAATTCACTGGACTGCAGCAGGAGCATTAGGTGCCCAAGGAGAGGCTGAAATGTCATCCAGCAGTAAAACAATAAAATGATCATGACATTTAGGAACAGACAGTCCAGTGGCCTGATGTTGTTTACTGGAATAGAGGATGAGCAGCTACTGCTGTGACGGGCATCCTAGAAAATGTGTTGTGAGGGCCAGTAAGAATCTAGGTTTCTAAGTAATAAAGTCCAAGCCTGTCAACACAGGCAACTGAAATATCAGTTTGTTTGTAAGGGACTGTGTTGGACTCTGTCTCAACATTTCTGCTGCACCACTTCCACCTTCTGGCCTCAGCATCCTGTTGCCACGAAGGGAAGGCGACGAATAGTTCCCAACGAAACCACAACGTCCGCCCAAAGCTAAAACAACAACATCCCTGGCAGTGCCTGCCGAGCTGCACCTGCGCGCGAGCCACGTGGAGGAGGCGAGGAAGATGTGCACCCTCGCCCGCAAGACCATTGTGAACACCTGGGCACGCGCGCATGGAAGACCACGGGGCGACAATGAGCTCCGTGGAAATGGGCAGACTTTTCCGAGAAATCGTGAGGACTGAGAAGGACTGCGTCAAAGGGGGCTCGGGTCTCCTCGGAGCGGGGACTTCGGCGGAGCTTGGAGCTTGGAACACCATCACCGGCACCGAGACCAAGCCAGCAGAACATCGCTGGATTCGTGGTGGTGGTACTTAGTGTTGCTGCATCTCTATTGTTTTCTAGCTTAGGGATTCTGACTTTCCCTTCCTTTTTCTCCCTGTCCTATCGCTGCTATCAGTCGCTTGTTTAATAAAGTTCACAAGGTTGTACGGCATCTGACCTTGGTTTTGTCTTAATCTTGCTCTTGGGATCATTTAAGAACCCTCCCCGATATCAGATTGGGACATCATTTTGGAGGGAAAGAGAAAAATGTTGGCATATTAGAAACAGATACCTGAGAATAACCTGAAGTTTAAAACATTTTATAAGCAATTGCTAAAATATTTTTCTACAGAACATTTCCTCTATTCTATTAATATTTGTTAATGAATGTGAAATGAAAAACCGCAGAGAATCTGAGCAGTGGGAATGATTGTACCTTTTCACTTCACCTTTTCCTGTGTGGGTTTCTGCACATGTTGAATGTGAAAGCAGGCTACCATCAAGTCTTCACCTCTGCAAAGGCTTATTTTCATGTATGTTAGTTTCACTACTGTTACTCCTAAATGTAAAACTGAACATATGGATAGGCCTTTTTAGGGTCAGAAATGAACTGCAGATCCAGAAAGAACATAACTATATTACAAATTTGATTTAAAAGACTGTTTTTACTCATGTCCTGTGTTAATCAAGTGCAATTATCAATGATTCTGTCCTTTAGTACTCAGTTTTTATATCCAATCTCTATACTCAATGTGATAGAAATAAAAAACTTTAACAAATACATTTTATTCATGCACTGTTTAATGTTTGTGAATATATGCTATTAATACAATACATTTATACATACTAGTAATATACGCTGTTGTATTTGGTGCATTATTTATATAACAGTAGCCTTGGGATTTGCCATACTCACAGACAAAAAATACATAGTTGTAGGTGCTCCACTTTAGAAATGATGAAGCATTCAGGTATTCAGTCTATATAGGAAATTCACATATGCAGAGCATCACTGCATGTGGACAAATAGGGTACAAATAGTGTGCATGCCAAAAAAATGTGTAGCCTTAGCCTTTCTAGGTATGAAATCAGTTGACCTCAGAAAAGCAACTAAATGCATTTTCTCCTTATTCAAACTTGCACATGAAGGAAGACTCCCTGTTTTTTGATGCTGAGTTCTTAAAAGAGTAGGTTTGTATTTAAAAGAGTGCTGATAATATATATGCAACGAGTAGCATCAGACACTATTAATTACATACGTGCAGTATATATTCATATATATTCATTTGGGGTTTTCTTTAACCCAAAGCTACTTAGGCAGACTATCAGAGCAGAAAAGCAAAGTAGACCAAACCAATGTTCCCTTTCTCATGTCTTTGTTACAATTAAAGGTCTGCAACAGGTTGTGTGCCACATGGGGAATGTTAATGTGCATAATCACTCCCATACTTCCCATTTCTGTGGAATTTCTACCACATTTTTGTCCACAGTGTCTAAAAAGACTGCACTACTGCTTTAATTTACATTTATAACAAATGTAGAGGTTTGTCACTGGCTGCTGAAATGCAGGCAGGTCTGGGAGAGGAGCAGCAGGAATCCCTGAATGCTGGCCCTTGTGTACTCAGCAAGAGCATCACCTGCTTCACGTGCTAGAAGCTGTTTTGCTGGCAGTTTCACGGCCACAAGAGGTCAGGGTTTTGGTTTCAGTGCTTAAAAGACCTGAAGCTTCAAACATTCCATGCAGATTTAGAAACTTGGGCTGCTTCCTGGTAGATAAAACCGTTTTTCTGCAGCTTTGGGGCCCATCGTTGTGTGAGGCTGGGAGATCAGCCCATGACCCAGCACTGGCCAGTGGCCACCAGCCTCTGCCCCGCCGTCCCAAGTGTGGTCACCCCCCAGAGCATCCATCCCTGCCTACCCCCAGCCAGCCTGTTCTGGAGGCCAGGCGGCTGGTAGCACAGATGAAGGCTTCTCTCTGTCGGTCATCCTCAGGGCAGAATACGTGCCAAAGCCTGTTTCTTTTATTACAACCCCAGCAAAAGTAGTAATTTTATATTTTACTGACTTACTAGTACAGACTTAGCTTTAGGACGTGATCCTGCAAAGATCCTGACACTATAGTCCTCAGAGCATCTGGAGTGTTAGAGCAGTAAAGCACACACACAGAAACTTAATTTCAATCTTCTCAATATTTCTGTTAAAGTCAGTGAATCCAGCCCTTACTGAACAATAAATGCTCTTTGTAAAGTTCAAGTGTTTCTTAAAGTACAAAGCAGTACTTTTATTGGACCAAATTGAGCATTGTGTACTTTTTAGTTTAAAAAAAGTCTCCAAGAGTTTTAAGTGAGAGAATTTTACAAGAAATGTTATTTTATTTTATAGAACTCACTATGGTAATTCAAGCACCTTTTTTCTCATTTTAAATCTCATTTGCTTTATTTTTTTTGGTCTAGAGGGGAATAGATACTTAAATAAAATGGTATTTAGTTTCCTAAACATAGACATCCCCAGCAAGCTAGTCTCCCGAAGGTATCTGAGATGTCTGTGTGGGGCTGCCAGATATGACATGAGACATTTGGTTGAGCTGTTGATCTGCAGAGTGGCAGCTGGAGGCCTGCAGGGATACCATATGGTGCCTAAAATGACACTATTCACCCATTTAAGCAGTGAGAGGGTTAGAAAGCAGCAGTGCAGCCTCCTTGGGCTGTGCCTATATTAGCAGGTGGCCTGGAACAAGTAGGGCAGATCTGTAGCACAGAGGAGCTGGCACAGAGGACTCAGTGTGTGCCCTCCATGTATTTCAGAGATTTATTTCAGACCAGCTCTAACCTGGTCACATTGACTGGTCTCGTGTTAGTGGCCGCAGTGCAGTAAGTGTGCTCCCACACCAGTTCTTTTGGTTTAGCTTTGGATGGGTGGAGTCCAGTGCAGAGGTGCCAGGACTGTTCCAGGCCGTGAAGCAAAGCATGGTGAGGAGGGGCGCTCAGGAGGAACGCTTCAGAAGTGCTTTCCTGATCCAAGCTGAAATGCTAAATTGCATGTATTACAGAGGTGCAACGTAGAAGCAACTTGTATCTCTTGGAAAGGATTCCTTGGATCCAAACCAGACTTTGGGTCCAGTTCGCCCTGTCCTGATTGAGGGCTCACCTGGAACATGCTATAGCTCCTTTTGGTCCATGTTCCCAGGTTTCTGAAGGGGGGAACCACAGGATGGGAGCAGGGAAGAGGGGATTTCGGTGTGTACTTGGCCCCATTCTGCCATGGCATGAGGTGTAGCCATGGTGCTCAACCGGTTTTGGGAATAGTAAGTGCTGCTATCAGCTTGAGAGGAGAGGAAACCACTCGTAAGCAAATATCTAACTTCAGCAGTGGAATGTAAGGCTTGTGTTCAGCCATTCCCCTCAAAAAATAAAAGTTTGCAAGACAAAGACTAATTCCTCAAAGTCAGATGCTAGGAGGTGACATGCAGGCTCTTTTGGAAGACATGAAATATCTATCGTCATTACAGATACAGTTTCACAGTTACGATTTTTACCATTATTATCTATAGAGATAACAAGTGACTTTATATACAAACTGATGTTTTAATAAGTAGGAGTTCACTGTGCTGAGTGCCTGGAATTAACAAAAGATAGTTAAAGAGGCCAGTTCTTCACCATTTTTTCTTCACTGTTCTGTATTTTGTGTCTTTACCCCATAGCATTACCAGCTTCTAGAAATTTGCCTAAAAAAGGGCGTGCTGCCTCCACTATCAATTCCTGATAGTTTCAGAGGCAGGGAAGTCAGGACACTTCATGTGACTTTGATGGCAGGAAAAATGTCTCTCTTCAAGCCCAGGATAAACAAAGGCCCCGGAGAGTTTTCATTGTAATTTTAATTGAATTTTATTTTATTTTTTTTTTTTTTTTTTTTTAAATGAATGAATAATTGCTAGTTGTCTGTTAAAATTCATTAGCTTTTTCAGTCTCATTTCCCCTATTTTTGTAATTTGAATATTTGAAGAAACACATAAGACTGAATTGTTGCTGCAGGTGGCTGCACTGACTTTGATCTTTTAAATGGAAAGCTATGTTCAATAAAATTAAATCATCTCTTCTGTAAAGACAAAGATCATCACCCTCTGGCTTAATTTAACTAAACAGATGTAGGGTTTATGTAAATATGCAGTCATTGTCATGTGAAACAAAAGCTAGAATACCCTGCCATTAGTGTAAAAATGCATTCTGTGTTACCAGCTGGTCAGTCATGACCTTTTATTCAGCCATAGAGACAGTGCATGTCATGTACTCCCAAGTAGGGGAAATATGATGAAAAATGCTCTGTCCACGAACTCATTGCTTATGAAAAGAAATAGCTAGATAAAGCCCCATTTTAAACACGTGGCAGGTACAGAATGAGTTCCAGTTGGATAATTTACTTTTTCTTCCACTTTCCTCCTGCCTGGGGCCAGCTGTACAGGTGAAAGGTTGGTGTAGTCTGTGTATTTATTTGGGCTTTCAGTTTTCTTTTGTGAAAGATGTTGCAATCAGACAGGCACATCTTTTCTTGACTGGACAGAAGACACAACTTCTGTAGAGGATCTAGACCACCTCCCACAGCTGTAAGTCTCCTGGGCCAGCAACTCTGAGGTTTTTTTGTTGGTGATACAAACACTTTTGTAGAAGACTATTTCCAGATAAGTCTTCCTTGATTCTCATGGTATCAGACTTGCATGAGGTTGGAGCAATAAGTAACGATGCACCATGCTAATGAGTCACCTGCTGATACAAGCAGCTTTCAGTGTATTGACACACAGAAGATATTGTGCTGCTGCTGTCTCTGAAGTTTGGTCTGTATCCAGCTGATATACTCCTTGTTCCCAGCCTGTAAGATTTTAGGGTGAATGCTCTAGTCCATGACTGCAGCTCCCAGAAACTTCCCTTTCCTTCCTGCACTCCAAAGTGCTGGCAACAGAAGTTCAGACACACGTGACACCCATCTTGTCCTTCCAAAAAAGAAATCCTCAAACATCTTAAAACTATTTTATTTTTTACTCCAAACTGGTATGCAATGCTTCTGTGTCAGGTTGGCAAAAATGTTTCTGTGCTAATATTTGTTTGGTCTTTCTCACTCTAAAACAGTATTTTACTGTAGCTGATTACATAAGTGAGTCTGTTCTTCAATGAGCTATATAGACGTTCCTTAATAATGTAGTTCATGTATTATTTTTGTGTACTATTTATGTGTATTGGTCAAACAATATGGGTTTTGCTCTGCTTTTCCATCTTCCGGGTGAGAATTGTTTGGTAAATGGAATATAGGCTATTTTATTGAAGGGAAAGCACTTACAGTTCGCTTTTATTGAGCAGTTCCCAGCTTCCGAACTGCCGTTGGGTTTAACTGTGGTACTTGGGATTAAAAGCTTTTAACTGGGTCTGTCTGCTTCCCCATAGCAGCACAGCTCCTCAGCTACCAGCAGCATTCCCATATGACTCTTGTAACACAGCAAAGAGTTCAGCTCTAGAGTTCATCTACTTTACAATTACAGCTGTCTCCCTTGGAGGATGCATCATCTGTGCAACAAACTGCTCTCAAGGTACCATAAAAAGCCTCTCCTTTTTCTGTGTGGGAGTTTCACTGAGCAGACAGCTAAGAAATTATCTGAATGTGGGCTCTGCATAGGAAATTAGAATTTATTTATCTGCAGCTTCAATTCAAAGGAAGTACCTACACATAGCATTGCCAGAGATCACTAAAAATAGATTCACTTTCTCAAAGTGTTTGATCCTAGGAAGAAATTACTTGGCATTTTACAAAGGTTTTCATATAAATCTGAATCTGTCGGGACAAAACCCGTGCTCACGTAAGTCTCCAGAAACACTGGATCTACACGTTGGTTTTTCAGGATGATTGCACAATATTCAGAAGGGACAGGGGTTGCTACCCCCATCTATTTTACAAATAAGTTCTTTGGGCAGGTCTTGTCAGGGTAAAGCAAAAGAACAGCTGCGGAACTGTCCTGGAGAAGGGGAGCAGAATGGACTGCAAACACTTCTACGCACAAATACACCAGTCAGAACAGTCCCTGACATCCACCCTGACCAGAGAGCCCTGGGACACTGCCCATGCCTCAGAAACTTGAGCAAACAAAAGGGCAGGACACTGCAGAAAGCCTCTCGAGGAGTGCAAAGGGAAACAGGAAAAGTTTTCCAACACAAATAAAACAACCTAGGAGCTGCTCTGCATTTTCAGCTCCCCAGGCAGGGGGGAGATCTGAGTCAGAGGGGAATCGCTGAGGGCTGTGCTCAGCTCGTGCCATAATAAAGAATGAAACAGGAAAAATGGGGGATATTCAAACAAAAGGCAGGCTCAGAGGAACATACATTTCCCTCCTGAAAGGTTGTGCCACAAAAAGCACAAAAGTAAATATTCCATACAAAATCAGCAATGGGAAAAAATGAAGAAAAAGCAGAAAAGACATTTCTGTTTCAAACCTTCATCATCTATGAGAGAATCACACTGATGAAAGATTGAAAGACTGCAGGGATGCTGGACTGGATGCACACCATCCATATGTGTATGTATGCATGTGTGTGTGTATGTGTGCACAGACATACTGGGGGAAAGTATAGGGAATTAAATCTGTCTCTGAATACCTCGCTTAATCATATGACAGGAATTTTGTTTCAAATGCCTCCTGCCTGGAATTTTCATGTACCTCCCTAAGGAATAGCAACTGTTGGTCAGTGGATCCCAGAAGCTCACCCAGGCTGCCTGTATAGCTCACCAGTGGGGAGCATGCATAACCTGATCCATGCAAGGGACACTCCAGTGGGTGTAATGCTTCACATATGTTGTTTTGCATCCCTAGATCTGAATGCCTTTTGGCACACTTCTAAAACCGCTGCATATGTTACCCAGTCTGCACCGTGATCCCTTAGTAGTGTGTGATTTCTCTCACATAAGACAGACAAGGGTGGTGATTTTCTAATCTTTTCCCTACAGGGCCACAAGAGCAAAAACACTCTTATTCCCAAAGCAATTTTAGCCTGACTCTTACCAGAGAAAAGAGGCAAGGGATTGAACCTCTGAAGGTAGAGTAAGGATCTGATCCATGGTTATGTCTTCCTGGAAGGTATTTTGTCAATCTGTTGTACAAAGAAGGAACATTTCTGTCCCTGTGCTCTCAAGGTCCATGGGCGAGCCCTGGCCAGTCTTTACACTGGAAGGGTACCACCAAGCAGAAGTTGCACTCCTGGGCAGACATGAGCAATTCATCTGATAGGGAGGAGGATTTAATATGGACCTTCTTCTCAGACTTTCCAGTTTGGTTATTCTGGAGGCCTGTAACAAGTTCCTCGATCAAAGTCTACACTCTGCACATAAAATGCAGGTACCTCATTCAGGCTTCTGACTTCATCTTTGGCAGACAGCAAAAAAATGATATGTTGATCAATTTTTAGAAAACATCAGCAGTAGGGATGGGAGGAGTGTTTTGGACATGACTAAAACTCTCAGACGAAGCTTAGCAGCCCAAGAAAGTACTCAAGAAGCTTCTGAAGCTCAACTTCCCTCATACATATACCTCTCCCTGCCTTCACCCAGGACTATAAGTACCAAAGCAATATGAAATCCTTCTCTCAGAGAGGTCTGTATCAATAAAACCACAGAAGGCTTGAAAGCTTTGTGGGAGGCTTGTTCTCACCATCATTTCACCTCTCTGTTTGAGGGTTTGTTTTTGTTTTATTCTTTTCCTCAGCACCTGTACTTACTGAGAGATAAATGAATATATTGTAGATGGTGTTGGTTCATATCCCACAGGAAAAATTTTAGAGGTAGGTGATTTTAACATTTCCCATTGCTAGGTTAAAAGGAGCAGAAAATAGCAGCACAATTGGAGGTATTGACACAAGAGGGGGTGAAGAGATGACCATTGGGAAGGAGGAGTTGAAAGATTCCTGTAATCAAGCTCTTTGTCCTAGTTTCCACCCTACAGAGTAACAGCTTTTTAGCAAATATCAATCCTTGCTTTACCTTGGTTTACAGTATTGGGGAGAAAATAGGCAGGAACATACTAGCACACTGCAGGAGAAAAGCAAATCCTGTCCTTTGCTTCCAGCCATGCCAGTGGTATGTCCAGTTGTGACAGGGAAAGCCCTGAATCCAGTTTCAGTAAGTCAAGCACAGGTGGAGCATCAACATGTCTGGGGTTTGCTTTTGTCTCCTGGGATTGGGGTCACGTTAAAGCTACATGCACAGCCTGTGGAGCTGGGGTATGTCACAGAAGTCTGGATATAGGTCTGAACTTCTTCAGAGGTCACGGTTGCTTCGGCTGGGGATTTGGGTTACGTCCATTACAGATTATCACTCTGAGCTCTGATATTCTTTCTCAGTGTGGTATTAACAGGATCCACATGGTGTATTTGGAATCTAATATTCAAATGTGGAGAGCCCTTGGCACTAAGGTCAGGAGCTGTGCACATGCTGAGGCTCAGGCTAGCGGGTCCTGCATATTGGTCAGTGGTAATAAAGCATCCTGCCCTGTTTCAGGCAGTGGAAGATGTTCACAGCCTCAATATGTGCTAATTTTCAAATGCTTCAACAAGAAGAATCAAAAATTTGAAGCAATGGAGTTTTATGGGAAATATTTCAAGGAATTTCAAAAGACTTCCCTGTCCTCATGATCTGTTCTATAACATAAAAGGGCATGGAAGGAACAGCATTTTTTTCAGACAAATATCTCTTATATCTTTTGTCAAATGTTTTCTTCCATAAGGGCTGCCCAACCCAGACAGAAACAGGGATCTCGGATTGCATGTTTTTTCCATCCCCAGCTGTCTGACTGCACACATGACCTACTGATGTCCCTGGTGATCTGTGCAGAGACTCCATACAGAAAGAAGCACTGCCTCTTGACATTAAGATCGTCTTTCTTGGCCTACAGAAAAAGGTTTCTAGTGTGAATTTGGGGAGTGAATTTTGCTCAAGGCAGGCTCCTGTACTGTGAAATCCTCCTCTTGCAGGACCACGGGGGCCAAAGGGAGATGCAGGGAGCCCGGTTGCCCTTTGCAAAGTCTGGGAGGAGGTGGGGAGAGAGGGCAGAGCCACGGCCCCCCAAGGGAGGCAACTCTGGGTTTTGGCAGGCTCCCTCAGGGACCTACGGACCCTGGGGCTTTATCTGCAGGGTGGCCAACATCTGACAAAGCAAGCTTTGGAAGCCTCACTGGGGGAACCTCGCAGACTGTCCCATCACTTGCCCAGATTTCCCCACACAGGGAATGGATCTGGCACGGGTGATGTGGACAGTCTGATTTCAGAACACATCATGCCATAAATTCCATCAAAAGGGGGAAATGGTTCAGATCAGACGTCAGGCTCTGACCCACCCACCTCGCTCTATTTGTGTGCCTAACACTCTTGGGATGCCAGTTCATTTTCTTTTAAGTTCCTTTGCTTTTATTCCTTCTATTAATCCAGTGTATCAAGCATGTTTGTGCATAAAGGGAAATCTGCAGTACATTAGACTAACACTGTCTCTTCTGAAGTTGGTTGCAGTTCTGCAGGCATCCTTTAGAGTCGGTGTATAGATAATATAGGGCCACGAGAGGGAGCGAGAGCACTAAATTAGACAGTTAGGGATGTAGGTTTATACCTCTGGATAAGCATAGTCAGCTTTAGTGATAGAAACACATAAAGCATAAAGAGCTGGAAGAACAAGGTGGGGGTTGGCTCAGAAGGTATGTGGTTGTATTAAAAGGTGGAAAATCAAAAGATAGTTTAAAGCCATTTTGCTACATGTGGTAGGCATTTTTTTTTTGATTCTTGATTTCTTTTTATAGAGAATGCTGGCTAAGCTGCCTAAACTGCCAAATGACATAAAGATGTAGCTTTTACAAGAACCTTTATAGCCTCCCTCTAAGAGAAAAGGAAAGGGAAATATTAAATAAGGTGATTAATATCACCCTCAGTTGCACAGAATTTAAACATAATACTTTATCTTTACAACAGCACTGCTGAAGCAAGGCTTGCCTTTTTTGTCACTGCTTTCTTGTGTGTCTGTGACAAAGTCACCCACACTCAGATCCTCAGGGATAATTAGGTAACTAATACTCAGAAAAATCACAGAACCAGAGTACCTAAATAATACTGTAGCCCTATTTCCCCTATGCCTCATTTACTCTATATGTTTGAAATGAATGTGTTACAACTTCTTCACCTCACAGAGGAACTAAATATGCTCAATACACTAAAGGCCGTAAGAAGATTATATGTTGCAGGTACCTGGGGCTCAGGAGCTTTGATTGTTACAACTAGCATAAAATAACTGGACTTTTTTTTTTAACAATGCTGGTTTTGGTTGAAGTGCATCTTGGGCTAGTATTCCATGCAGCCATGCAGAAGACATGCTGCTGAGGCTCCAAACCAGGTATTCTGATTAAAAAGTCAAGATCCCCAGAGCTCTTCAGCGAGGCATGCATGGCATTGATCTGGCTTCCTATTACAGACCTGTCTTTTGTGTCTCCTGAGTTTTATCAGTTTGCTTTATTGTAATGGGTTCGTTCAGGCTGCAATAATTAAGGGCGTGTCAGATTTTTCCATAATACGATCTTATTTTTCAATGAGCTATAAAATTTCACTCTTGGCTGCAACTTGACATATGTAGTTGAGAACCTGCTGCTTTTAAAGCATTTTCGAGTGCCTTGAAGCATTCTTTGAACCAAATTGGACCATTAAGAAAAAGGGGACTGAACTCTATAATACGCTGGTTCTAAAAACCTCTTTCAAGTCAGTAGGAATTCCTCCCCCTCCCTCTTCTGATATCTTTCAGGACACAAATAATGGCAGGAGCCATATGAATTACTGGTGTTAAAGATATTACAAAATTTCATTGTGGAGATAACACGTTAGTTCCACAGTTAAGCTTGTATTGAGTTTTGATTTTAAAGCAGGGGAAAAATTTACTGTTGAAAAATTAGTTGCGGTGCCTCAAAAATTACATGTACCTGTGTAAGTCTGTGCTTCTTCTAAATAGTATAAGTAGTGGTGTTTATGATGAAAGCTGCCTGAAACATGTCCTTTTAAGATCCTATGTTTAATTTCTCATAACTTTGTCATTTTTTCTGAGTTGAAATATCCCCTGCAGCATGATTGCCCCTGGGTGATTGCTTTTGGAAAAGTGTTAGCAAAACAACTAGGAGAAATGTTGTAAAAAAAGTGCAACGATTCCCCAGCATGGCATACAGGAAAAAACGAGCTGTTTCACCCATTTTAGAAAGTTTCAGCCACCATTTTGTTGAAGGATTCTGACATCTCCATGGTTTGTACTGCATCTGAAACCTGAAATGTGGGCCACTCCTCACTAGGTGTCAGAAATATGCTTGTAGCGTTCACCACAAAAAAAACCCTATCAACATCTGGCCAAGTCATAAGCCTCGGCAGCCTTTCAATTCATGGTGGCTCAGAGGAGGCTTGCTGAAAAGATCTGATGCTTCGGTCAGTGAGCACGGTCTGATGGGGCTGAGCAGAGCTCTCCCCGCAGCCTCATCACCCGCATCCAGCATCCAGCACCCGGCATCGGCTGCAATGGCACAGGGCTGCCTCTGGAGCACTCCCAGCTCACCATCAGGGCTGCTGGGCAGTGAGAATTGCTCTGTGATACCAGCTTAAGGATCAGAAGAATTGGGATGAGCCAAAAGCAAGGAGATACGTACTCAAATGTGCACAATGTAGGACCACTTTCCATACAGAGACAAGGGTCACAGCTTGCTGTCGTTTAAGGCACAAGCTGATGGTGAACAAGATGGGACTCACCAGGTTCAGTCTGACAAAATTTCTTCTATATCCCCACCTTGTGCACTACATGACATACATGGGATTCAGGAAATGGATCAAGATGGGTATTTAGCAAAGCCTCATTAAAAAGGATCCTCGTCTAACTGTAACAATGGAAAGCAGTGAAGAGCTTGCAGTCACAGGAAGGCTGGATGAGTTGTTAAAGCAGAGAGTGATACCCAATCCTGTCCTCTGACTGTGAAGCCCTATGCAGTCCTCAGTGGGAGATAACAATTTTCTCCCCAGCCCTTCCAAAGAAACAGTCTGACAGCAGATCCAATGTGGGGCCAATTTTTTCAGGTAGATATCAAATTCCTAGCAATCTGCCTGGACGATGCTCCATCCCCAGATCTCTCCCTGAGGACCCACCTCCTTCCCGAAACACACAGCTTGTCCCCTGCCAGTCACCTCCATCCTTCCCTTTGCACAGGCAGATGGGCCAAGGCTTGGGCACCTCCCGCTGAGCCCCAGGGCTCTCGTGGGGTCAGGTCACCCTACATCCCTGGGCAAGAGGCATAAATCACATTTTCTTCACAGGTGGTAACTAAGTGTGTGTGTTCCTCTTTGTAATGCCTACCAGGGGACATCTGGTGTCTGGTCTGCAGCAACGCTGAGCTTTCAGGGTGACAACCAGAGTCAGAGGGAATTACGCTTGGAGTAAATAAAGTGTCCTACGATAAATGACGAGCTGTAAAACAATATTGGCTAAAAAGCTGCGGCTTAGCACTTCAAATCAGGATTTAACAAATGAGGAGAAGGTTTTGATGTGAATATTTGTGCCTTTTTTCCTCATCTATAGAAGGAGAAGGGTGAGAACTATTCATGTCATAAGGATGCTATCAAGACAAATCCATTTGGGAAGCATTCACATACTATCCTGATGGAGCTCTACACAGATTCATCATGAAATTACTAATTTGTTTCCCCCGACTGAAACTTTCTGCAGGGATATTCCACCTAAGTTTTATTTTGAAAAAAGACAAAAAGAGTAAAACTTTCTTAATATATTTCAGCACAAATTATACATAGTTTTTGCTACAAACTGAAAAATGAATGGTTTTAATTAGTTAAATAATGGCAACTTTGCTTTACCCAGGACTTTTTTCCTCAGAATTAATTAAAAACAAAACAAAACAAAACAAAACAAAACATTTTGCTTCAATTTGAGCGGAAACAGTTTGAAATATCAGAAGCTTTGCCTAATTGGAAAAACCAAGCCAAACTAACCAAACAAATAATTCTCTAAGAGACCTATTATTTTGAGAAAGATGTAGGCACTCTTTTCGTCAATGCCTACCTTCAGATTACTTCAGTGGTGCTAGAATTTTGTTCTTTGATCTTGGAAATGCATCCATGGCATCAAAGTGTGTGAGGTCCTTAGTAACAGCATTTCTGCTTTCACATTTGCATAAATCCAGGAAAGCACTACAGTGTCAGAGATTAACAAGGTACCCTGTTTAAGCAAAGTGTGATTATTGCTGACCAAAGTGGATAAAGGAATACATGCAAATAAATCAAAGGAATATAAATATTAATAGTGATAAAAATAACAATAAAGCATAACTCTGACAGCTTCTGAGAAATCTGTAATTCTGCTTCAGATGAAAATCGGGATTAAGTCAAATAAATTAAAATGGTATGGATGACAAGGGCATCAGACCCAGGGTTTTCCAGACAGGCAAGAAGCAGCTTGTAACAGGTTTCATTTCAGTCACTACTTCAAAATGGTGCAAAAAATTTGAGCAAATTCTTATATGAAACATAAACATGAATCTAGGCAGCAAGAATGAAAACACAGTTTGGAATAGACAGTGGTTTGGACAGGGTGATTTTCTTCAGCTATCTTGCTCTGACATATGTTGTTGTTTTAATTCAAAGGAATACACACGATTTGAAATCATTGTGTCTTTCATTGAAGACAGATCAGGCAAAATTCCTTATAAAAATATTTCATATATTTTCTAAATGCTTTACTGCTGCCAGAATCGACAAGGGTGCATTATCTAGAGTGCAATCAAATGTCATGCTAGAAAAGCACTAAAGCCTTTTTAATTAAAAATGTCATAAAGGCTTAAGTAAAATTATAACTGCTGGTTACTGTAATCTTCTCAGAGGGGTACTCGTGTGTGTGTATGTGTGCGAGCGGGGGTATGCGAGTGTGCTGGAGTGCAGTAGAAAATGAACCCTGTACAAACAGTGAAGCACAATGTCTACAAGGGTTCATCTGAACTTGCAGCTGCGCATATGCTCCCGCCAGACTCTTAACTCTTTCAGGCTCCCGTGCGAATGCTGCGCAGCTTCGCAGGCTGACATGCACCGCCAGTGCTGTAAGCACGGGGAGCACAGCCATTAAACAAGCTGTGAATTTGCAATGAACGTGTGACTTAAGAACTCAGGAGTGGCCATTCCCGTTGGCACTGTGCTACATCTGCAACGTGCCTTTGCCCCTCTTGCTGCTGGAGTTGAGAGAAGAAGAGGTGGCACTCCAAAGTGAGTGGAGCTCCAGCTGTTTGTGACAGCCAAAATTTAAGGCAAGAAATCTCAAAATTGCTCAAGGCAGGGTCAGAGCAGGCAGCTACCCTGAGACAGGCTATTCCACCTTATATATTACCCATCTCCAGCCTCCACACAGGAATATATGGGATGGTTACTACTTCAAGGCATACTCTGCTCCCACCCAGATATAACTGCTGCCCCATCCCCATCCTGGCAGTAGCAGGAGAGGAAAGCATTTCCATCTACAGCTCTTTGCTGGTTTTCCTTTCTGCCACACTTTTTCCTTCAACACCCTCTTACCTAAACTCCCTTCATGGAAACTTTTGCCCCCTTCAACCTTCCTGTCCTCTTTACCACTTCCTCCCCGCCACCCCAACTCTGCCACCACTCTGCCATCAATAGTAACACTGAATTTTGCCTTGAAAAACTATGTAAATTTATAAATATCCTGCTGCAATATTCATAATTCCCACTTTACATGTGCTTGGCCATTATATTAACCAGCAATTCCATGTAACTTCCAAAACTAACCGTTGACATGTTTACACTGACAATTCAGGCATGATATAATGATGGAGATTTGTTTTTTCAAGGCCAAACTGTGGCTTTGCTGTGAGACCCATGCAAAGGGCTGGATAATGTTACATTGCCCCAGCAGCAGACTGCAAGGCAAGCTGAGTCACCAAGTGCCCTGCTCTAACAGCCACTCACAGTATAATTTTTTATGAGGTGTCTGAGTCCTGTTGTTCCCTTGTGTGGCTCTGGAAGTTGCACCACAATTTGGCCCCAAGGAAGTTTACATATTTTGAGAAACAAATTGCTGGAGTGGCTTGTCCTTTTGTTACAAATTCACTGAAACAAAGAGTTTGATGTGTCAGTACACGACTAATCACACAGAGTCTGATACTCCCTGGCATGTGTGTATTCTGGAAGCAGCAAAAGAGGAAAAGTGCATCTTGTCATCCTCTTGCTCTTGCACTTAATTGTATAAACTTTTACTTTTCTCATTTAAAAAAAAAAATGTTGGCCAGGTTGACTTCATCCAGGTTCCTCATGGACACGCTCCCTTCAGTGCATTATCCAGCTGCATTATTCAAAGTAGAAGATTTAAATTAAAAAAAAGAAAGATCTTTTCCAAACTGTATGTTCTCTGCTGCTCCATCACAAAATCAACTGATAGCCAAAATGAGTGAATGAGACGGATTTCTCCTACTGCTGTCAGACAAATGCTGTTTCTTAAGCAGTAGTATCTTCCTTTCTGTAGTCAACCAGTTCTTGTTGTGCCACCAAAGTAATTTTAAATATTTTTGATTTGTTAAGGTGAGAATATAATGGATGTAAGGACTCCTCGGCACTTATATTTGAGTTCCTCACTTATTATTTGTCTGTTTATTTGCAGTTAATGAATTAAAATAATGAACTTGTGCTGAACACTTGCAATGAAGTTCTTGCCTAGCATTTTCTTGTTTTATGAAGGTAAGCTCAAGATGCCATCATGCTTGTCTTCAATGCATGAACTGGCAACATTCAAATAGCTCTTGTGGGACAATCTAGCACTAAGATTTGTCAAATTAGGAATATTGTTTGTGCCTTGATAAGGAGGGGATTCAGCAGTGTTTCTCCAGAAGAAACTTTGCACAAGAAGGTTTGTGATGTCCCAGCTGATTCAGTCCAGTGTGCAGAGAATGTGTACAATTGCTGGAAGAACCACGGAAGAGATTGCATCCAGGTGTTGCTGTGGTTGAGAGATCTGTCTATAGCTTGTACTATTTCAAGCAAACAGTCACCCTTTAGGAAAACTTGCAAAGCCCCTGAGTTAAGGGTTGAAAATATCAAATATTGGTCTCTGTGGTAAGCCATGACTGATGACATCCAGAAGGTGGGGTCTCTACAGATTCTTGAGTCATCTGCTCTAGTCTTAGAAAATAGAGACATCTGTATTAGTTCATTAAACATCCTCAGGACTGTACTAACAATTTAATAGTATAGGTGAGCCCACACTAGTGCTCAGATGAACATGCAGATGTAGCTGAGACTTGTAGCCTATTCTGGGGTAGCAGTCTCTGCCTAAACTGTATTCCCAAGAGTCCCATGAAAAAGATCTTAATTCAACATTTTGGGACACAAAGATTCTGCCAGCCAAACAAAGAATGTGCTTTGGATTATCCCAAGTAATCTAAATTACCTAATTTAAAATCCAGATTTATAATTCTCACATCACTGTCAGGTCTTTCAGTTAATGAAAGCACCCTTGAATTTTATAGGAAATAGGGGGAGACTAGAATTAAAACCTGTAAAATTTTTCTGTATATGCTTAAATTGAAACATTTATGCAGTCTGTCATCAGAGATATTTGACCACTTCCTAGTCACTGCAGCATTGAGAGCCAGCCTCATTCCACAGACTGGGAGAGAGTGTCTTGTGTAGATTCTGTTACTTCATTTAAGAATCAAAAGAATTAGCAATACTTAAAGTCTTCATCTTAATAAATGCAGATAATTTCTGCTTTCTGTTCCAGTGAGACAACAGCCCATATTGCACCATTTCATTATGGTAAACCATCACAACATCATAAATAAAACAACATTTCTTCAGCATATGGAAAACAATTCTCAGTTTGGCAGGACTGAAACAACTTTACTGTTCCAGGTAGTTGCCGCCTGGAGACAAAGACCATCCTCAGGCTGCTTTGGCTGATGCGTGCAGAAGGGCAGCATCAACATCTCCCAGCCCCGGTGTGCTGATGGACTTCCTCACTTGCCAGCTGTCTCCCTGGAAATCTCGTGGCAGCAGGTGAAGCTCACATGCCGGTTGTAGACTAGACATTGCCTGAGCATCTGAACCATTTCCAAAACAGTTTACCTAGACCTTGGATTTCTGCCAACAGCGGCCAAACCGACAAAGACACCTACCTTGGCACAGTCTTTGTGCATTTTTTTGAAGTTTGTTCTGGTGGAATATTGTTTTTTGTAGTACAAAGGCTTTTGAGGAGCTGCCTCAGCAGAACCATGCAGTAATAAATACAAGTGTGACATTTGGTACCTGCTGTTGAAATGGAGGCACAAACATATGATATAGGGGCTGGCTGATAGATGGGGACATGTTGGGTGCACTATAGTGATAAATTGTTTCCCTGTTATGCCTAGGAGACAGAAGTGATGCACAAACGGCACACTGGCACAGAGTCACTTCTGTATTTCAAATGTAGTAGAAATCTGTGAATCTAACAACCCTTCTTCATTTATTACACCAGTGGTGGTCATTATAATGAAAAAAGAAATAATGCCTTTGCTCTCCATTATTAGTGATTTTTAAACAGGGCCTGATTTCATATTATGGTAGTGTCTCTTTGTATCAACTTAAAATGCTCTAGTCATAAATAACTTAATGACTTTCTGGGCATTATACATACTGAAAATACATATCTGATTAGAAACTGGTACTTCAGGGATTTTGCAGGCAAAAGCAATGATCATTTTATAAGGAGAATCTGTATAATGGAGGTTTACCTGTGCTGAAAGAGTAAAATACCCCTTCCATCTTACATCAAGCAGGTATCAACACCCAAGGTTATGAGGTGGGTAGGACTGCATTTGATTGCCTCTAACTTCACACCCTAGTCACAATGTAGCATTGGATTAGCTTTTAATGTGAGACTGGGAATATACTGTATCATCACTACCTTCTCCTCTGTGCCATTACAGAATATTAATAATATTCCTTTATATGATAATTCAACACACAGCATGGATCATTTTCTGTATAAGTAATTATATGCTCAGAAGCTGCCTTCCAGTTATGTGATTAGACTATAAGCAGTATTGCTATCTATACTTAATCAATAACCCAGATGCTGTCTGGTCGTGGAACAAATACCAGTGAAACTCAGAGTGAAAAACAATGTCGCTACCTCCCTGCTAGGTGCTGACTCATCAGCCAAGATGTATTGTTACTCCTGTACCATAACTCACCCTTCTGCTTCACACTACTAATCAAAAAGCTCTGGTTCTTCATACACTTTCTGAATGAAATAATAATGCTTTTTCTTCCCTCTGCCCTCTCACACATTCCAGTGCATTATCAACAAGGCAGAAATATTTAGCATATTTTCAGCGCTAGGCTGTAATTTTAATTTTTGTGCAGCATGCACAGTGCTAGACAGGTGTTCTGAAATGTAAATAAAAAGCAGTGTAGTGTGGGACACAGTACACAAACTGCTGCAGAAGTCTCCAGCACAATGAGAAGTGCAACATCTATCTGTTTAATAGGGCGGCAGGCTTGTGTAATGAGCAGAAACTGCTCATTTAAAATCTTTACTGCAGCTCTGCAACTAAAATACAAAACACATTCCAAGAAGGCAGGAGGTGGAATAGCAGAGCTCCAGCATAATGTGGAGGGTAGCGCACAACAGCTCAGTAAAAACCCCTCTGTAATGTATATAGGAAGGACATGACAGGCCTCTTAGGCAAGGCAGGAGCCAGCAAATAGCAGCAGGCAGTGTTTGCTCTAACAGGAGTAATACCGAGCAGCCAAAAGGCTGTGTATGGGTCTTAAATGCATGTGCTCTGAGCAGGTTTCTAAGCAAGTTATCCATTTCCAACATTATGTGCCTGTGGTTAAAGGGATTAGCCAGTGGTAATCCAGTTCTGGAGGAGATTAACTTTCAAAAATAAGAGAAAGCTTCTGCAGTGGACACGTTTTTGGCTCTGCTGACTTGGGTGGAGTTGGCTGGGTGGGGGAGGAAGAAGGATGAATAACCTTCACCCTCTGTTTATCTCCCCACTAGAGGCCTCTACACAACTGTCAAAAAAAGCTTTTATTGTCAGCATATTTTTAGGCCACTTAAGATGACAAAGTGCAGAAACCAGTCAGGCAGCCTTCTATGGAAGGCAAAGCCCTGTGCGAACAGAGCTCCAGACACAAAACTGCCCCTTAGGTAGTGAGGACTTCCACCATTGTCTGGTAGCTGTCCTAGAATTAGTAATATATTTCTATTTAAAGCTTGATCCTGACTTCACATCAGGCGGTTTTATGCAACATGATCCCACTGCTTTCAGTGATGCTATTTTAGTTGATATTGGTGTGAGCAAGGTGAAAAGCAAGGAGAAAAGCAAGGAGGTACCATGTTATAACAAATAATATAAGTAGCACATTTGATTTATCTGTATATTGTTATATCTTTCAGCTACTGTTGACCTGAAAGCTACATCTGAGCTACACTACATAAGCTCTTCGGCTTCCCATTAAAACATTATTTCAAATAGCTCTTACTTTTAGAAACTGCTTTTCAGTGCTTCAGCCTTTTCAGGCAGAACCAGCGCTGATGCTAATGACATCAGCATTGATGTCTATCCCACAGACTATAGCAGGTCTCTAATTCCATCAAGAGAAAGACTTGAGGGGTTGGCTAATGTCACCAGAAACTCTCAATGGAATTACAGCCACAATTGTGAGGGTCTGGAGTGTTTCACTTGCTGCAGTATGGGGCAGGAGTGCTGTCCCTCTGTCTTCTCTCCGCTGTTCTCTGAAACACAGTCTTATCGAACTGTTCTGAGCAGTGTGTAGAGATTAAGGAGAGGATACGTCTGTTTCCCCTCTGTGTCAGTGGAGGTGTCTCCTTGGGTTTTGCATACCCAAGTGAATTAGAGGATCTCCATTCTACCAGCCTGCACCCTGGATGAGGGGTGGTTTGGTAGTGAAGAACTGGCTTCCAACAACTGCAAAGAGAGTCATGTTTAGAGGAACTTTGCTTTAAGAATGGGAGTTCAAATTCCTTGTATTGTTTTGCATGTTGGGTTTAACCCTATAGGTGCCCACATTTATATTGCCCATACACTGTCAATATTTTTTAAGCCTTCTTGTGGCTGAGGTCACTTTTTGCCTGTTTCAGGCTCTCGCCCTCTGTGGATGAACTTACTTTTTCTCTCCCCATCCCATAACATGAATTTTCTGTGCACTACTGTTCGGATGGCTAAAGACTACTGCATGAAGTCACTGGCACACTATTCCTGATTCTTTCTCCTTGGAGGCTGGAAAACTTATTTCATGTAAAACCAGAACATATGTCTGTGTACATATGCTTTGCTGTGTGACAGCTGCAGCTATAGACACCTGTGCAAGTCCTGCCAAAAACATAAGGAAACAAAAAACCCCAAACCCAGTAATAAAAAAAGACCCCAAACAAAGCAGTGGGCTAAAATAAAAAGGCATCAGAGTTACATAGTTCCATTAAAATCAGAATACAAAGACATATGGGCAGCACCTGGGTCTGTAGCTGTGGCCCCACTCCCCCTCCCCTGCCCCCAGGAACATACAGATTGCTCTTCCTGCTGTAGGCAGAGGTCAGTGATAATATTCTGCTTACGTGTTTCTGAAGGTCACCTTCATGTAAAACCTGTCTTCTTCCTCCAGATTCTCAACACACATTGCCCAAAACTTTCTTAGAAATGTTACCTTTTGAGAAGCATTGTAATATCTACTCTGGTCTCCTCCCACCCCCCCAGCACCTAGTTCCAGTTAGACTGGCAGAGATGCTATCACACATGCTCTCCTCTTCTTTCATTGTATGCTCTTGCAGAAATTACTCTTCAAGCTGAGTTATGCTTCCAGGGTCCTTAAAATATCATAGATTTTCAGCACAAACTGAAACCTAATAACAGTAATGAACAGAGAGCTTTTATCTTGCTTTTTTTGCCAAGTTCAAGTATTATGGCTCAAACCTTCATAATTACCCCATCATTTTATCTGTGATTGCTTAGTGTGATGATTTCATGAGCTTTGCTGGGGAAGAGGTAATCTAGCCAAGGAACATTTTCAGGCTATCTGGTAGCCTCTCTTTTCAAAAGATGTATTGTTCCTATTGGAGTTTACTCTACTATTTCATTCAATTGGTCTTGACATTTTGCTGCTTGCATGGTGAGCTCTTAAGGAAAAAGATAGTTTAGTCTTTGTCCTCTTTATCTCTACTCTCATCTTGTTTGTTGTTAGCCTTGAAAGCAGAAGCAATGGCTATCTATATGCCAGAAGAAAAGACAACTGACTTCCTTCTAGGTTTATCTGGCCTGCTTCAAGCTAATTTAAAGAAGTAGTCCTGGCAGGCCATATAAATGAGAATATAAATGGTCATAACCTGTCTAGGGAGACTTTTAAATGCACCTAGCAGATTTAAGAGCACATATCTAATTGTGCTTAAATCGCTTATGTTCTTTTATAAAATTCCTTATCTCCAGTGCTCTCTTTCAGTAAAATAGAGAGGCTGCATGGATAAGTGACTCTGAGACTGTTGAATTTCGTTTAAAGATTCCATTCAAGGTAAAGGAAAATTAAGCCTTGAAAAAGGATGGTATCTCTCACAAAGAAAAAAAATAATTCTTTAGTCATAAGGATGGCCTCTTCTAGGCTGTTTTTTAGGCTTTATTTTTCCCTGGCAGCATATTTTTCTTACAAACAAAGCATAAATCTTGAGATTAATATATCTTTTCCAAAGTGATCATATGCACTCCTTTAACAAAATATATGGAAAACATTATATTCCCGCGAGGAGCTGCATCAGTTCCCATCTGGAAAACTCTTGCAACTAGCCTTGAGAAGATAGAACTGTTTTCCCATGGAATTTTTTAAACCATCTTATGCCAAACTAAAATGGAGATGTTGAATTTTATGACAGACTGCATCACTTTTTAAATTATGTCCCTAACTTTGGAAACATTAGAACATTTATTGCACTTTATTTTGAAAATGTCAGAAAGTTTCAGTTCAGTAATGTTAAAAGATTTCATTTAGACCATGGCAAATCACAGTATAAAATATTAAATACGGTAGATATGTTATATAGAGAGTAGCATTAATATTTAATACTTAGGTCAGAGGAAAATGCACAAAAACAATAAAGCCAAATCAATTTATTTTAATACTAATGAAGATTTTTATGTTATTTAAATGAAACAAAACTGTATTATTAATTCTGATTTTCTTTTATTGAAAGTGAAAGTAAGTTCCAGTTTTGCCAAAAATGCTGTTTGTAATCTGGAATATTATCTGCAGTCATGTCTCTCAAAAAGGATATTGTAGATCTGCTAATGGCACAGAGAAGGTCAAAGAAGCTCAAAGATGTGGAGTGGCTGCTGAGATCAAGTACAGTTCTGTCAGCTGGAAAGAGGTGGATGGGGGGAGATTTGGCACTGTGATGGTCTAGAAGTGCCTCACGAGAGATTATTCACTTCCTCTTCCAGCATAAGAAGGAGAAAGGACCGGTGGCGGAGTAAAAACAGAAAAGAGAAGCTATTTCCATAGCTAAGTACATATAAACCATGAAGCGCCTGGCATGTGGAAGGATCGCAGTTTTATTGAGCAAGTGGATAAACTACTGGGTGAAAATCTATGACAGGCTGCTGAACATGGGGTGCTACCTCTGGCTCAGGAAGCTCTGGGCTGCGAATGCCGGAGGCTGAGGGAGGTTGGCAAAATGTCTCTGTAGCAGCGTGAGGGCCTCTTTGTCTGGCCCTTCTTGGGCTAGCTGCACTTCTGGGCAGTCTTCCTAAAGGGCTTTCCAGAGTCAAACCCTAAAAAATGGCCTTGACCACAACTTTCTATGAGCTGCAAATTCTCCTTGCTTGCATCAGCCCAAAAAACAATTGCTCATTGCACCTTGTCCCCAAAAGGCCAACAGGTTCCTCATGAAACCCATTCTCCTTCCCCCAGCATTGATGCTGCAGAGAGACATTCTGTTACCTGAAATATTTCATAAGGATGTGATCCAGAGGGCAAGTTTTTCATGCCAGCTCATTTTCAAGCTGTCATCTCTTAAGCAATGCGTCAAGCTTGGGATGCACACTTCAGAAAATCTGGAGGGAAGAAAAAAATGTGTGGTTAATCAGCTAACCACTGGATGACACTGTTGTTCCACACAGCTACAACTGAAAGGCTTCATCTGGAAGTGAAAATGTGCCTTATAAAAGAAAAGTGCAGATGTGGGGTTTTAAGTGTTTAGTGTATTCTGTGTCTTAGTGCAAGGGGCAAATTCATTGCATTTGCCTTTGTGTATGTCCTCACAATTAAATGCTGGCTTTCATTCCTTGGCGTTTAGGTTAAACAGCCTGATCCAATCTGGGTTTAGCCACTACTGCCTGAGTTCTCCAGATCCATAGCAATGAAGAAAATAGTAACTTCATATGTCACACAGGGCGGCTTTACTTACAACATCACTTAGAAGATTAAAAATAAATTGAAGCATATGTCACTTCAAAGGGGGCAAAAAAAGGACATCTGCATTATTTGATGCATTAATGAGAAAGTTCTGCTGAGTCTTGATTTGAACTGTATGGGAAATGATGCGATTGGTAAGCTTGCAAGTTAAATGTATTTCCAATAAAATTGTTTCTGAAATTTGTATTTAAGCTAGGTTAAGGGATTCTTGCATTTTATACTTCGCCTTCTGACATCTTGTTCGTAGATTGAGCTTTACCCTTTTAACTTGAGGAGTTTACAATAAAAAAAAAAAAATCAAAGCAATTTAGCTACAGATATCTAAGGCTGCATTTCAGTAGAATAAGCAAGAACAGCTCTCCTGCCTGAGGCAAATCTTATCATCCATGACCATCTGTGCAGCTACAAACTAACTACCTCCGGCACTGCATGATTCTATAGACACTGGGCTATGGGTTAGCAAACTAACATCCATCCATCCTGATTCCCACCCCAGCTCCAAATACTCCTCCCTGGTATCTTCAATTCCTTTTAAAAAGAAAAGAAACATATTAGTTTTCCTTATGTATCAAATATCCCCAAAAATATAGAGGACCAGATCATTTCTACCTTTCCCATCTTTACCATGGGCATGAGGACAAGTAAAGGTCAGCAAAATACAGCTGGATGTTAGAGATGCATAGGCAGAAACACTCATGAAAAATTCACGAGGAACAATATGAGTTTCTCCACGCCATCTTGGTGCTTCTGGTTTGTACAGCTCGACTGAGGAAGGCTTCTTTCCTTCTGAAGGAAATATGACTTCCAGGAGGCTAATGTTCTGTGTTTAATGCATTAGCTTTTCCCCTTGGGGCTCAGTTACAAATGCAGCTCAGGCCAAATTGATGAAATATCAGTTAATATGCGAGTCTGACAGCTTGGAAAAGACACAGCTGCAGTGAGCTAGGACAGTTTGGGGGTGATAGAGAAAAATCTAAATATATGAAGGCCAGTATTTGCATATGTAGATCTTTTACAGGGAGACACCGACAGCTTATTAATGAAATTAAGTATAATCAGTCTGTTTTTCCAGTGATAATTTCTCTAGTGTTCATCCTACAGGGGAATTTGGCATGGTACAAAAAATCCAGGCCTAAACCATAGTCCATTTGTTTTATTATTAGTATGACATTTGTGCTGCATAAAGAGTTCAGATATGTGAACTTTTTTGGCTTATGTGTATCATGACTCTCTGAAAAATTGGTGTGTGGATACTTGCCAGAGCTTAAATAAAATGCCTTCCATTTGGTTTACCCTGAAGCCGTGGGGATTGTTCCAGCAGAATGGAAGAAGGTCCAGTTTCAAATAATTTCACACGTAGCTATATTCACAAGCATATTTTAAACTCATGTCAAGAAGCCAACAAAAATTTGTCTTTATGTACAGAATAGCCAATGCAGGTGGCTAAATAACATATGCAATCAGATTTAAAAATGTTTCCAAACATTGTTCTTGAGAATGTATTTGGGTAAAAGCTATGCACCTATAATCAGCTGAAATTGTGGATCACCATGAGATCCTAGGCCAAATCCCCCCCCTAGTCCATGAAATAGTATCAGGAGCACAGACCAGTCATGTGAGTTATACTGGTCCCCTTCTGCTGCAGTTTATTAGCGTGATCTTTTGCTGCAGACTCCATGTGGCTCCTTCAGTGCTGCAGTGTGATTTGGAATTAGGATTCAGCTATTTTTGCCTGGACTCGGGGCCCCTGGGGAAGGCAGCAACTGTGGGCACATCCCACCCGTGAGAAGAGCCTGGCACTGAAAGGAGCCCGAAGAGCCCGCTGTGTCAGGGACTGCTGTGCCTATGTATGCCATGGGAGGCAAGGTATGGACGCCTGTTCCTCACTGATAACCCGGTGTGCTCACATATATGTCTCTATCAAGCTATGCGTTGGCCCAAAAAACAACTGGGAGGTCTATAACACATCTTGAGGTTACACCCTGCAGATGGAAGCATTTAGTTCTTTGCAGCCTGAATAAGCACTACAGGGACTAAGAGAAGCCAGGAAGAGAAAATCCCTCAGACATAGAAACTGCCTGTGTCCCTTTGGAGAGGCAAGAAAATCAGAACTGTGCTCTCTCCTGTCAGTGTTTCACAGATATTCTATAATGGCATATGAATTAATTAATGAAATATTGAAGAGAATTTGAAAGCATTCAGGTTCCAGAGTAGATCTTCCAAAAGTTAGCTTTTTTTCATAGGAGATGTGATGGAATGAAACAAGAATAGGTGGAAAAAGAAAGGATGGACTGAGGCTTAAATTGAGATTTAAATACGTTCCTTTTTTTCACGTAAATGGAGAAAGACAAGAAAAACTTCCTAGATAAACTTTGTGTTTTCAAATACCCAGGTATTTTAGTTACTGATTTATGTCTGAAATAACTTACATAGTTTTAACATTTTTAGATTCAAACCTCTTGCTAAACAATTTTATCCCTGTTTTTCCCAAAGTGTACAGGTACTTAAAAATGACTGGATAGATTGCAAGTACTAGGGAAACACTGTCCCAAACAACTCTCAGAAATTGCAAACAAGATGGCACTGCTGAGATGAAAGAAAAGGTAGTATTTATGGAACAAGTCAAGGAAAATTAAAACACAAGCCAAAACAATAGGATTTATAAAGTCAGCCTAATTGTGTTTAACTTTTCTAAAGCTGTATTTAGAGAAGTTAACAATTATTTGTTATTTGATGAAAAAACCTCCAACTGCTTCTGTCTTTCAAAAAAAAATGTTTTGAAGGCAAGGGTTCCATAAAATGTCTTCAAACAAAGGGATTTCTAAGGTCAGAGTTGATAGAAAACACAGGCCAGGCCTTCAGTCAATGTAAACGAGTATCATTTGAAGCCAGCTGGAAGGAGTGCAATTTATACCAGCTGAGGAGCTCACCTTCTGTACCCAAGATAAAGCAAGAACAGCAGAGCTGCTCCCCTTAATACAGTAACATGTTCTCCTTTCTCATCTCCAGGTTTTGGTTGTTCATTTCCCTCTAAAAGTTTAAGCTTCCGCCTGAAAGCTGTCAGATTAGAATATTAATAAAACGGGAAATAGTCGTTTGAGATTGGGTCATGTTTTCAGAACAACTAATAAATGTACAAGAATTTATTTACAGTACAGTCTTGTCAAAGAAACCTTGTTTTTCCAATGTATATACAGAGATACTGAAAATCAGGGTCAGGTGCTTTTTCATGTAAACAAATCACTGTTAAAATCACCCCAGTCCTCAAGAGACAATCGGTGTTTGCCTCTGTTGGTTATTTCAAGTGAGATTAAAGCAGAAGCCTACACTTAAGAAATGAGAGTTTGCTTTTTAATCCCCTTCTGCAGAGGCATAAATCATCACTGTAGATTATATATGCTTTTCCATTTGTCTTGAAATAGAAGAAATTAGTTTCTGCTATTACAGCACAAAACCACATTTGAGCAGTGGGTATATATTTACAAATGATCCTTAAAACACTCTTTCACCTGTGTCAAAAGAGAGGCTCCATGCCAATATTTGAATTCTCTCCCAGTTTAGTTATTTCATGTCCTCATTTTAGTCTGTACTCAGAAAGGAGAAGAATGAGAGATACTTTGTGCTTTTG
This sequence comes from Tyto alba, assembly GCF_018691265.1. Lineage (NCBI taxonomy): Eukaryota > Metazoa > Chordata > Aves > Strigiformes > Tytonidae > Tyto > Tyto alba. The sequence goes on along the minus strand of NW_024881316.1, from coordinate 32,681,521 downwards.
CTAGATGGTGCCAGAGTACACTCCTGTTCTGCCCAGTTCACAGAACTGGCTGGAGCAAAAATGTGTTTACTAGAAAATCTTGCACTAAAGTGTAAGCTGTATGGTGACTGGGCATAGCAAAATTCAAAAGTTTAGTTATGTATAGAAGAGAGACTGGTTTGTGTTAGCAAGTTGATCAGGTAAGTAGAACTACTTTTCTATGTTTGAAATCTGAAAGAAAGAAAGATGTACTAGATAATTTTGATCCATTATTTAATGTTACAAAACTAGCAATCTACCTAAGCAAATATTTGTAAAAACAATGCAAACAACATCTGTGTATCTATAAATTGAGATACATATAGAGCACTACTAGTGTTGTTAAGTCATTTCCATCAGGGGCTCATAACTTGACAGGGCTGTTTCGTCTTCTCTCCTCTCTCCATTTTTTTAACTTCTATTGCCTTTTCCACAGGTCTGCAAGCAATTAACATGGGTGAAGAATTGCCAGAATACAGTTTTTTCTTGATATGCATATGTCACTGCCATAACATTACTGGAAATATAATAATTTAAATGGTGAAACTAATTGCCTAGAAAGTGACAGCACTGAATGTGCTCTTTCATGGACGGTTCATTGTTGACAGTGGCCCATTAGATATGATATTATGTCAGTTATAGTAGCTCTACAAGAGAAACAGCATCGTTATTACTGCTCTGTATTATGAAAAATCATTCCTTGCATCTGTGAGTGCTGAGCCTGTTTTTGAAAGGTAAGCACAGTGGACATACAGATCTCAGTTATAAGGTGGTAAGTACATTGCTATACTGACACACATTTGCATCAATGGAGCAGAATGAATCATATTCTCATTCAAATGAAAATAACCAAAGAGGAAAACCTGTTCTGAAAATACTATTCTTCTGGACCAGTGTCTTTTTTTGAGGAGTGCTTGACACAGTTTGGGAACAGAGAACAAAAAAAGCCCTTATGGGATTGATTTTTTGTTGTACTCTCTGAAGGCACTCCCAAGATTTTCAAAGCAATTTGAAAAAGTGCCTTCTTTCTCATGGCCTTGTCAATCTCTGAAGGAGAGGATAGAGTTAGAAGGATTAAGTTCTCCTAAACGCCACAACAAAATCCACAAGCAGGAAGATGATCCCTAAATTTTCAGATACTCTGTGCATGATTTACATGGACAGATGGATGAAGAGTGAAAACAACACAACACACCTTGAAACTGGAGCCTGTATTAAAGCAGTTAATGAACTGCACCGAGGGAGGCAAACCAGTCAGACACTGTGTACAGGGCTAATATATTATTACTGCATTATAAATATTTGTATTTATGAAGATTAATGGACTGAAATATTCCAGAATGAAGTCTGTTGTTTATCCATGAGCTGCAAACACAAGAGATAGCTGTAGTGTGAGTTTCCCCACACTGTCCTGTTAATGACCTCAACTCTGACCTTGGAAGTCCTCTTGAGAGAAAAGGGGGAAATTTAGTCCAGATCATTTATGGCCATTTCCTGTGTAGAGCCATACAAGACACTCACTGCTGACATTGCAATGTTAACTACTAGCAACTGCATGATCACAAATTTCTTAGTGCTTAAAACCTTAGATGTACTATGAACTGTGAAGTTAAAAAGCCCAGAAGTTTTCAAACTAAATGTTAATCCTTGCACTAGTACAAACATTGGGTCTTCCTTAACCTGAATTGCATTAACGTTTGACTGTACCTGTATGTGTAACTGTGCTGCAGTGATTTGATTTCTTGTCTTAAACATTGTATCAAGAATTACTACTAAGGTGTAGTCCAAAGCAAGACGTATAGTTCAGGGAGAGGAAGAGCAATGGGAGAAGGTTAGGTCTAGTCCGTTGCAGGGAGACGCCAAATAAGGGGTTTAGTTATTGATTATATTTTGTGACTTGTAGTTTGTCCATGGGGGAAGACAGAATACAAATAAACCCAATCAATACTTTTCATTGCTATCTGAATATGTGTGAAATCCCAGCCTGCCTCACTCAGAAATGAAATGCATCTACTTTATCCCATTTATGGCTTATTTTTTTAATTGTGGAAAACATAATCAGGTACCCTGACTTGGACAACAAGAAATAGTTCATTAAGTGGTGGTAATTTAATTGATTTTCCTCACTAATGTAGATCTTAAGATAGACTACCATTACAGGAAGGGTTCAGGAGGTGGCTGATCCCCATTAAAACCATGTGATTATTCTCCCAGTTTCATAGTTTTACAGCCTGACCCCAGCCACTGCTGGATTCAGTCGTGGTGAACCAGTGTACGTTATGCAAACAAAGAGGCAAGATGAGATGGAGGAATATTTGTAGGAATTGCCAGAGGGTGGTGGGACTAAGGAAGATAAAAAAGTTGGAAGGAAATCAAGAAAATATAAAGACACAAAGAGCTCTTGCTGTGGTCCCCAACACTGTAATATCCAAATTTACACAACCATTAATAGATTTGTACTTCCTATACCCTTTTGGGAAAGGCAATAATTTTTCATGCTTCTGAGATAAGGAACTACAACACAGGGTGGATTAATTTATGTTTCTAGTGCCGCTTTTAATTGACCCAGGAACTCAGCCTACATGTATGCAACCTGTTTAACGAACTCTAATGACAAGATAGATCCATGTTTTGTCCTGTCTGGATAGAAGCTATCTCAGGACTAGAAATATTGTAGCTGTAGTGTTTATAATATACACTCTATTGCTCTGTTGTGACTTTAATTTTATGGTTTATAGAGTGTAAAGCACTAATGAAAGAAGACTGTGTATTTGTATGAATCATTTTAATTTAAATAATATCCAAAGTACAAAAATATTACTATAGTTGCAACTATGCATGAACACATAAATGCATTTTTTTTAATAACTTTCAAGACAATTGTATATTTCATCAGAGACAAGTTTTTAGGCAAAGGTTCATATATAACTAAGTTTTGCTCTCCAAGTATATGTAACCACGGAGAGAGTACATACAGACACATCTCTGGTAATGGTGACTGACGCTGTCTTGGTGGACAGAAGGGAATGGGGCACAGTTGTAGAGATACATCCACTGCAGCTTTCCTGTGTACTCTCCCTAAACAGTTATTTTTTTTCCTGTTATTACTGCAAAGACTGGTCCTGGTACATTTTGATTTACCTGATCTTATTTGACAGGATGGGGGTAAACCACATTACCTGCAGGTATTTAGCATTTGCATTTGACTCTTGAAATGTCAAAGCAGGAATTACATTCTGTAAAGAAACAGTTCCTTGGTTTCCTCCTTCTCACTTTAGAAGTGCGATGGTTACAAAGCATCAGTAAGAGAAGGGGTTTGTGTCAGGACCAATAAATGGACAGAAAGAAACTATTCTCACAATGAGTTTTAGGACACGGTCAAATATAACAGTAAAAAAAGTGTATTTTATTATTAAAATAATAAAATCAGACAACAAAACCAATATTTCCTCATCAATCTTTCAGCCATGAGCTTGATCAAGTAAAATGTTGAATGCTTTGTAGGGACTGCAATGAGGCTTGATCAGGTTTGGGCAAAAAGATTGCAATTTCCTAATTCTTTTGAATTTCAATATTTAGGGAGTATTTTTAAACTATTTGTGTCTTGGTTTGTGAATGAAACAAATGGTAAAAAAAAAGAAAAGAAAAAAAAAAAGGAAACTTTTCTCCTTTTGCCACAAAGCATCCTTCCTGACCCTTAAAAAAAAAGTATTTATAGACCCAGAAAAAGGAAGAGGAAGTAGAAAGGAAATGAGGGGGGAAAAAAAGGAATAAGGAATAAAAATCATCAGTGAATACTTTTTTTGGCAGGTTTGGTGGGACTTTTAATACTTATTTCTACCTCCTTGCTTTTCTGAATAAGAGGGTGAATTTATTAGATACATGTTTGGATCTCTGAAAAATGTGTTTTAGTGTTAAGTTAGAACAGGATTTCAGTCCTTTAATATTTACACATGTAGCAAATAACATACACTCCAATTTCAGTGCCACAAAATTGTTCTGCACTGTGGATTTTACAATACCAGATTTCTTAACCTCTTCAATAAAGCATGGCCTTTTGTATAAAAAGAAGAAGAATCCCATGGTATTTAAAATATCTTTCTTCTGACCTTTCTTAAGGGTACATCCGATTTGCAGCACTGTATAATGTGTTAGCAGCAGGCAAGACTACATCTTGAAAATCGTTCAGAATTGATAACGTGTCCCTATGCACATGATCCTCATACACAATTCCTCTTTTCAAAGAAACCTGCTAGGAACCTGAGTTTGCCATTTTAAAACTGACAATAGTGGTGCTATTTGGGCTTTTTATTTTGTTCTGGGTTTTTTAAAGGTTTTAGCGCTCCAAGTATTTATAAAATAACAAATTAAGAAGATAATACCGCTGTGGGCTACACAGAACAATGCAGGGGCCAATGCTACCAAAGCATAAAAGATTCCCTAATCTGTATATCTGAGCCTACTGCCTCCGTGACTGTATCTGATAGGCAATATATACTGCCTCTCCTTTTCCTTTCTTTTTAAAAGAATTTCAATACTCTCTTAAGCTTTCATATGAAAAATGCAGAAGCAGGGCATATATCAAGATGAAAGGATATGGTCAAAAAAAGACACCTTTCCATTTTTATCGCTAGCATTTATTTTTTCCTTTGTAAACTTTCTCTGTCACAGGCAGGCAGTCCAGTTCTTTTCAACAGTGTTCATTTGAACTGATCCATGATAAATTTATATAGTCATAGTTTCTTCATGCTGAATTTATTCTTTATATTTCTATAAATTAATGCCATTGCTATCAGAGAAGGCTCCTGACAATAGCCTTCCCTGTTCAGGACCAGCATTTAATGTTTTGTGTGTACTCGTGAATTCCTCATAAAAGAACTCCACTCTGTACAATATAAGAGCTCAATCCAATACTGAGTTTTCTTCTTCAAAAAAAAATCACTAGAAGGAACAATTCATGATAGAAAAATGACTAGCTCGACAGCACATAAGATTGTTTTATGAAAACATTTTAGCACTGATAACCACATCTTACATGCAATCCACAGCTGATGGCAAGCCATCCTTGTATCTGTTCCCACTGCATGTAATTAGCTTCTAACACATATCCACATCACGCGTTTTAAATCTTCCTTTCATCTTTCTGCTGGAGTACTGATGTCTCCAACAACGGATTCTTAAGCAAGCATTTTATGACAGATGCTCTACATAGTCATTTTATATCTGTGGCATCAATAAAGCAATAAAACTTAATTGGTTACTTCAGCACGAAGAAGCTTATTTCTGACACCTTGAAGCTGCAGATTGACAGGCAGGTTCACTGAGGGGGAGAGGAAGGAAGAGAGGGTGGGTCAAAGCCAATATTGCTTTATGAATTCCTTCTTAGGGTTCTGGCTCTGCAATCACTCTGCTGCTAGGTGAATCTTATCTCACTTAGTTGGGTGGTGGCATACCTGTGATGTGCCCAGCCAGAGCAGCAGATCTGAGCACAGCTGGAACAGTTTCAGAGCTTTAGGTTCTGGTTTGATTGGCCAGTCACAGAATCCCAGAAAAATGGTTAAGCACTTAAGCACAATACAAACTTGTTAATGAGTCAGCATGACTTCTGTCTTAAACTGCAGTATCCTATAGGTGATGGTAAGTAACAGATTAATTTAATAGTTGATCCTAATGCCCCCAAACCTCTTAGTTCTGTTTTTTGATGAAGCTAAGAGCCTTCCACAGCTCTCTAAAAAGGACCTGTGTTCCTTCACATGATGCTCATGTTGATATGGAAGAGCAATACTGGTTGTACAAACAACTATGAGGAAGATGGTTACATGCAAATATAGCAGTCAAAGGCATACTCTGACCTCATCCAGGTCACGGAAGGCAGCACTGATGTTTATACTTCTGTAATGCTTGAAAAAGCTTTCTTCCATAATTCTTAAAATGGAAGTACAGGTGTCTTCTATATGACATTAAATTAAAAGTCTTGCTGTAATTTTACAAATATCCATAGCATGGTCTCTGTAACCAAACCGAAGCAAACCCAGAAAAATTATTTTCTGGATCATGGAAGGAAATGAGTCTTTCAATGAATGTATATAATCCCATCCTCAACTTTTGTTCTTATGTTAATAAATCACTGGGATTTTATTATTTCATGTTCATTTCTTGAGAAAGAAGATGAAAAAGAAAATGTGTACAGAATCAAGCTGATTTAGAGATGGTGATTGGAAAGTTCAATGCATGTTGATTTATGGCTAGAGTTTATGGCTGTTTCTAGTCTCCATTAATCTGTTAATTTAAGTCACATATTATGCAGCAGTGTTACTTGGGTTATGATGGGTCTTCTGCAAAGGTTGAGGTTGGAGGTAGGATTTTCACACTAAGTTAACACATATCATGTTGCTGCTGAACACAGATTTTTTTGGCAAACTGTGCAACTGGGAAAATTGTTCACATAGTCCTGAACTTCTGTGACACTTAATCCATCTCTGACCTCAAGTATCATCTGTTTTCGTGACCCTCTCACTACTTTTGTTTATTGATGGGTGCTTTCATTGAACTTGGACAATGCCAGAGTGATTGAACTCTGGGCGAGGAGACCCAAAAGGAAACAACTGTCCTCTCTAGCCTGGAAGCTAAGCACAGGCTGGAAGTGCAATAACTCACTTCCCTGCTGCTTGCATGGGCCACAGAAGCTACAGGGGGAGACCAAGCTCTCAGGAACCCAATCACCGCTGTGGCCAACACAATTGTCTTCCTCACTTGTTTCCTTCACATGTCTCCCTAGTCCTTCCTCCCACCAACCCAGGCTACCACCTGCTCTGTAATAGGGAGCTGGATGAGAAAGCAGACCTTCAACCACTGCTGCAGCTGCTGCAAGCTCATGGCTCTCCTGGAGGGCCCAGAAGTTCAGTAGATGTTGCCAGCACCATGGGCTCTCTGCAGCCCCTGGATGGGAATGGTTGGCAGCACTTGGCTTGATGCCTATTCTTAATGATGAGGGCTTAAGCCTCTTTGCACTGGCTTTTTTGTGCATGGTTATGTGATTCTTGGTGAAATAATACTGGTAGAATGGTGTCTATTGCTATATAAACCTCTGAAAATAAGTAATTTTGTGAGGCTTTCTGGTGGAAAGGCACATACATGAGACTATTAAAAAAGCATGTAGATCTCTTTGTAGCTTTTTCAATTAGAAATACAGAGATGTTTTGGTCAAGTGCTTGTGACAGTTGGTATTCTTATCCTGTTCCTCAACACTCCAAAATAGGTGGTCTTTTCAGCTGTGCAGTTCTTTCAAAACAAAACCTTTAAAATCAGAAAGCACAGGCCAGGGCTTGATTTCATTACTGTGAACAGGACCAGGGGCTGTAATGTTATTCACCAACCATCTGAATAACTAGATAAAATTGATGGTTTCCTTACGGTTTGATTAGATTTTGTGTCAGTTCTTACAGTGACAGATTTAGAGAAAAGTAATAAAAAGACAATGTAATTTAAAAATCAATAATGTGGAGGGGAGGCAATGCAGACTGGGAAGTTTTGCATAGTGGTTAACATTGTATTGTGATGTTTAGTTTCTTCTTTTATCCTTTTTTATTTATTAACATTTAAACAGATTTCTAGGGATTTTTATCTTTTATAATGACTGTAGCCCTTTTGCTGATCTCATTTCCATTACACAATGTTATTTCAGCTGCTAGGCAGGGAGATAATGTGCCCTTCATTAAAAATAGCTAGGAAGAGGAGAGTAGCATACCCCCCCTTTAACAAGCATTTCTTGTCCCTTATCTTTTTTTTTCTCTCTCTCTCTCTCTTTTTTTTTTTTTTTTTTTCTTTTTTTTTTGCCTTAACATGCTACTTAGATCTTTTGTCTGTGGAGAAGTTTGATTACGCCTTAATCCAAATGGCCAGTTCAATTTATTTTAATCCAATTAACCGATTCAAACTATGCTGGGTGTCATAATCCATTTCTTAATCCAATTAGCTGTTGTTGTTCTAACTGTGGGTGAGGACTTTGCAGAGCAGAGGCTGTTGTTTATTTCTATTTTCAGAATGAAACAGTGTTGCAAGATAGTTTAGGCTGTTTCCCTAGTAGCCCAAGAAAGTAATGAAAGCAAAAGTTGTCAGCAGTATTTGCATCCTTCGTTGGTTTGATCTATTTTATCAATAATTAAAGTTAGTAGGACTAGGTTTTCATGATCAAATTGGATTTGTCTCTTTGATTTTTTTTTTTTTTTTTTTTTTTTTTTTTTTTCATTAAACTTAATTTAAATATACCACTTGCTAGAGACTGGCAGAAATGACTTGTAAATTTAGCTGTTTTAGCTTGGGGTGCTCAGCTTGAGATGGTTCAAGGAATCTCTCTATTTTATGAAAATCAGGCCCCTTTTAAGGAAATGCAAAGTGACTCTCTCAGTTCCATAATCAGTCGTGAAAATCTTGCCCTTTGTATTTTCCCTTTTCAAGCTAGTAGGCTGAACAGTTCATCCAGGGAAATGCAAGCTTGGATCTTATTGAAACATTTCAATTCCTTTCCTGTCTGGCTGAGCCTAGAATATTTATGAACATATCTGGTAATTTCAGCATTATAATCAATTCTCAGTATTGAATACTAAGTTTCCAAGTAATATTATTTAATTTTTGCTTTTACCCAATATGGAAAAAATGCTGATATTTTCAGAGTTCATGTTTTATGGAACTCAGAGTGACACTTCTTTCATTCTCTAATGCAAGTTTCTAGGAAAATGCTGCTGACTCCATGAGCTATAGTCAAAGATTATAATAGTAGACACACGGTCTTTCCAGGACTTCTTGCTTTGTTAAAATTGTATTCATCTTTATGGCAACTACACTTTCCAGTTTGATTTTTCTTTAGACAAATCATACAAACTGATCTGAGAAGGACTTGAAGTCCTTTTCTATGAAAAATCAGAGGAAGAGTTAAGTTGCTACTGCACTGTTAAAAACTCTTCTCCACTGTTTGAATTTATGGTGTAAATCTGTACTTGAAACATCAGTCAAAAACTGTGTGAAGTGTACACCTCAGCAGTATATGCTTCTCTTACAAATATTTCCCTGATTCTGGCACCTAAGAATATATCACTTAACTTTGCTATAATGAGATTTTAAAAATGAATTTGAAACTTCCTTTTTTCCCAGCATAAAAAAAAGCAATATTTTCTATATAAATGATGTATACTCCAAGGCAAAAAAACCCAAACCAACAAAACCCCTTTAGCAAAGAAGAAAGGGATTACTGTAAGGAAGAAAATTAAAAATTCCCTTTCAGAACATCAACATATAGACTGCTTTTCTTTCTTATTGTTATACTTTTTATAGATATGACTGATATTTTCTCATCATGAATCTAAGTCATGTAAAAGGGCTGGAGATGTGGAACATTTAATCACACAAAGCTGGCCATGAGACTGGTGAGATGTATCAATACAAGGGAATACATTACATGAAATCATCAACTTGTAAATAAAATTAGACTGTTTCATCAAAATTGTTTTGATATTAACATAGAAATCATTTGTTTCTGGTGTCTAAATCAGAGATTCTCCAAGGTGCTGAAGGTGGTAACATGCCAGACACCTCCATGGATCCTGTACAGTGCTTGTTTTTTGAGGATCGTACCATTGGTCTGCAAGGATACTGGAGACTTATCAGAGTCATAAAGGGTGGAGTTCAGCTCTAGATTACGATTCATAAATTAGGTATCTGCAAAGATATCTAGGGGCTGTGGACCTGCATCTGCCTGTAGACTGGCCTCAACATACATAGCAGAAATGTTCACAGACTGTTGAACATAGTCAGAATGTGCAAGGAAGAGATTGAAGCCCATGCAGGGAATGAGCTTTTTGGTCACTGCTTTGCAGTGATGTTTACATGAAGCTCCTCCATTTCCTTCAGATCATACAGTATCCTTCTGCACTGTTGAAGCTTCATAAACAAGTTATTTTCAAGAAGAATGTACAAGGACACAGTAATGGAGGTTAGATGCAGCTATGAATTTTATGAACAGTTTGATGGAAACCACATTAAATGGCAACATCAGCCCACAAATCAGCTTTGGAATGCTCTTACTCCAATCTGGTCTTGAGGGTGATTCACTGTGAATTTGCTTTTCATGGCCACCATTTCATGCAGTGTCATTTATCAGCATACCAGCCACTTGTGCTGCAGAAAACTCTGGCTAGGTTTTAGCAGTGTTAACAACTAGCATTTTTACAATGCTGCTCATGTTAGCAAAGTAAGTACTGTAAATAACATCACAAAGCCTACCGTAATTGCCCTTTTTGTAATGTGCCCGTTCACCATGCTATCACCCAAGTCATAAAGCTGTCACATCCTGACTCACCATGTACTGTATCTTAGAACAGTAACACAATTTCTACTGAGTCCAAAATGGGTCAAAATGCAGCCTAAAGGTGACCCATAAGCAGAGGAAGAGCTCGATGGTACAAGGAAGAGAAAAGTACCCTTATTTAGGGGAAAAAAAGTCCCCTCTTGTGAATTATGCTTGAGAGATGTATATGAGGAAAAATAAAGATGTGGGATGTTAGAATGTAAATTATGAACTATAATGAAACGGAGAGCTTTGGGTTTTTTACTTATTTTGACAAAGTAGTAGTATCCCAGTATCCTGTGGCTCCTGTAGTCTGAATGAATATTGTCCTTTTCAGGTCTTCATCTGTTCCCTGGCTTGCAGTTCTCCCACTTAAAGTCTGCATCTGAAATAAGGTTGGACCCTGTAGTTCCCATTTCCCTGAGGCCATGACAAGGTAACATGATCAATAGCCTTGTGGAGGTGTAATTTATTCAGAAAGAAAGCAACAAAGGATACATACTCTAAACCATTAAATGCGGTATATGTTCATATGAAGCTTTTCCCTACAGCTTTCTACTCTCTTATTCTGGAAAGGCACCGATATCTTAGGCTCGTTCTACAGAATCTGTTTCTTTCTGCCTCTCCCTATGCTTAACCCTTCAGTCTGTTTCCGTAGGCATATTCTGAGAAGCATCCTATCCTTTCTTCTCAGGAGACTTTTGACTACTCATTAGCCTTTACATTTTCAAGTTCTCAGCTTGGAAAAATAAACATACATCTTGTTAGCAGACAGTATGCCATGTCCTTGAGGTTAATAATTTTGCCCATTATCTTTGAAGAGCCAGCCTAAGTATTTGTTCTGGGAAGCCAAGTGTTGCTTTCTAATTAGTTTTCTATGCATTCCACTGTAATTTAAATCAATATACTTACAAAGAAAATTTCTGAACTCAGTACAACTTCACTGACTGGCCATATAAAGCATTCACTGTAATACTCTTGAAATAGTCACATGTTTTGTTTGATTCTATAAAATGAGATCAAATAAGTGCACTTCAGCAGAAAACAGTGAACTTTTTTTTTTTTTTTTTTTTTTTTTTTTTTTTTTTTTTTATTATTTGAAGGCAGTATTATATCACTGGTTTGTGCAGAGAGAGGTTGATGAGCTTGCCACAACCCTTTGCTGTGGAATAGGGCCCCTTTGCACTGTCAGTAGAAATATGTGTGTTTGGATTCAGAGGTCTCACATTTAATTCTTACTGTTGATAATTTATCTTTGCTTACAGTGGTACAGCTTACTACTTCCATACCTCAGGATGAATGTAGGGAAACTATTTTAAGTTTCAAAGCAAACAAAACTGAACAACATTTGTTTTTAAATCTTTAATTCTTATGAAAGCCATAAAAAACACAGGAGAATTTTAGTGGAAGACCAAATCTATATGATAAGAATAGCCCTGGAAAGAACCACATACTTCACCAGTTTATGTATAGCAGCATACTAATAGTCTAGGTTAGAAAATTCTACAAGACATCACCTAGAACATCACTACAGGATGTTTAGGAGGTGATGAGACTAAAACTACTCTCAAACTCAACCTAAATGGAAAGACCAAATCATGATCAATAGATATTAAGTTGTACCTGGAAGACACATATCCTATATATATATATGTAGGGTACTAGGTATAACTGAAGAATGTAATTGGGTCCTTTATGTCCATCTGTATGTGTTGGTAAAATAAGGAAAACAAAAAATATACAGAATATTACAAATATATATAGCCTTATAGACCTGTTACTGGAACAACTGGAATGACTTCCTCAGATTTCAAAAGGAACTAAGCCTAGCTCTAACGTAGTTGAATAAATAATAAGTAGAATAAGTGATTTTTTTAGCCTTCTTGAGCCATGCACAGTGTACAGATCAGAACTACTTTTCTGTTTAAAATTAAAAATTTGTACCATGCTTTTATTTAGCTAATTAAATATGTTTTTAGCATTGTATTTTGGTTGTGTGACACTGGTGCTTGATATTCAGAATTCAGCCTGCTCTGTGATGTTGGTGACCACTCCGTGTTGGATGATCAAGCAAGAATAGAAAAGTCAAAGAAGCTATTAATCTTTCAGGCCAAATAAAGAGTGGAGAGAGTAAATGCAGCAGAGAAGACTACAGAATTTCAGCAGCTTTTGCTTGCTTTTAGCTGTAAAGTGTGTTCAGAGAAATGGTATTATGAATAGAAGGCTGCTATAGAAAATAGCATATAGGTGCTCCCCAAGCAGTTGCATCACCATTAAGTCTGAAAGAAGTTTCCAGGCAGTTTAGTTTAACTTTCTGAGGTCTCTGGATAGGCTTGAGATCATGTTTATTGCTCATATCTAAAAACTGAGCTGTGTCTTTTTCCTCCTTAGCAAAAGAACTACAGGCATAAATACAGTATGTAATATACTCTGTTTAAAGGGCTGTGGCTAGGAGCAAAAGAAAATAAAAGTCTGTATATTCCTGTCCTAGCATCTGCACTCTGGGCAAAGTGGAAGCCTGTGAAGGTGGGAAGAGGAGGTAATTGCTTCAGGAGAAGAGCCCAAGAAAAAGATCTCACAAAATCTTCTGAATTTAAAGTGTGGATACAGGCTGAAGATATGTCCAAATTAGCAAATTCTAAAGCATTGGGGCAATTCTTGGGAAATGGATTCAGCTTTGAATTCAATATAAGATGTTGGCCCAGTCTCTGGCATGGTTTGTGAGTTAGGATGAGCCAGACACCATTCCCAGTAAGTAGTTTGCATGTGGAGAGTGTGCATTTTAGAGACCAGCAGAAATGAACAGTGCTGAGGTAGATCATAAGAAGTGCTGAGTTCAGTCAGGCTGGGGATCCATCTTGTACAGTATACTCTCTTTTATATTGATTCAACAAAGACAAGTTGACAAGCGATAAAAATGGATAAAAAGCAACTAGCTATCACACCTTTCACAGGATGTGGGAGAGCTTGAGGTAGAGAGAGAACAGTATAGGGAGAGAAGAGTATATATGATTATGTCTCTGCTTGTTTAATGAAAAATCCACAGAGTATAATAAACCTCATTTCCATGAAATTAGCATATGGGTAAGGCTTTGTAGGATCTAAGAAAGGCACTTTGTTTGAACACATAGGGTATCAAAATTCTCATTTGAAATCTTTAATTAACTTTTTCCCCTCTTCATTATCAATCACTTATTTCAACTATTCATAGCCTCAATAAGCTTCCTCTGGTGGCTAAGAGATAAGACATTTAAGAAATAAAGAGTCAAAGTCAGTGTTGCTTTTATTTGTATTGCATTTAAATTTGACCAGAATGCTTTGGGGCTTTTTATCAAAGATTCAAGTGAACGGAATACTAAAGCTGATTTGGCTATATACTTCCTGGGGATGAATAATACAAATGTTCAAGTGTGGTCTCTGAATGCAAGTTTGATAAACATGCATAGACTGAGATTTTAGTGTCATATAATGCACACAAAATTTCTCTGGTTATTGTTTTAACAGATTCACAAGAAATCCCTCAGAGTGTTTTATTAACAGATGCAACCTTGGAATGAAATTGAGGAAATGTAGGAAGTTATTGGTATATGACTATTGATGAATCACAGTACCTGAAAAAAAAAAAAAGAAAAACCAACACGTAAATATGGTAATCTACATGGTCGTTTTTGTGTACATAAAACCTCTTGTTCACTGTATTATGTTGCCCATCTTCCTTACTTGCTCCATATAAAGAATGCATCTATTATAATTTACAAGCCTGATTTACTATATTATGATGTAGAAATGTAAAAATTTCAGTCTTGAAAATTCTGGAGACCCGTTGGAGAACTGAACAAAATTGTAAATGTCACAGACACCCCCAAATGGCTTGACTTGGTAGAAGACTGGGGGATTACAGCAGTTGGATGAAGAAAGATACAAGTACAGCAGCTGTCCCCAGGGTGGCTGTGAGCTATGAAGATGGCACAGTCATAAGGAAGGCAAAATGAGATCTAGGCTATGTTGTGAAAAGTATTTCGAGGAGAAACTGAGTAGTACCACTGTAACATTCATCATATGCTACAACTATGCAAATAAATTAAACAGGACCAAAACATGGGCCAGTCAGTGATTCATGATCATCCCTACTTTAAATTGCTAGTGTAGTCCTTTCATATTTTTGGTTTAGGCTAATTAGCACTTTCCCAGGTAGTGCCTGGAGATGGCTTAGGGGCTGTTAAGCACTGGGAACCATTCTCGAGACAGTGATGAAAACCAGGGAAGTACATTTACCTGTGTAGAAGCGACCATGTACATCAGATAACCTCCTTTACATATGGTGTATTTACCCATACAGGTGTCGCCATCTCAATTAAATTAATTCATTAATTTTAATGGAATGCTTCTGATCATCCACAGTTAGTAAAGATGCATTCAAACAGTCTACAGAGAAAAGACACTGGGATGACCAAGGAAGTTGAGAATTTAGTTTACAAAGGAGATTAGAAGAACTTGGCTTGTTTAACTTCACAAGAAGTTTTCCTAAAAATAGCACACATCAGAGAAGTAAAGATATTTTCAGTGAAGAATTATATTGGCATAAGAACAAATAAGTGATAGTGGCCATTAATATAATTTTCACACAAGGTGAAAATTATAAGGTTTTTTTCTACTCTGCAGGAGAGAACACACATTTGAAGCAGATTTCCATTTATAATAATGGGCAGAAGGTGAACTTCAGGTTCTAAATGGTAAAATCATGGATAAGATTACACAGTTTGATTTGTACTTGGAAGAAGTGTCTGGATTAAATTAATGGAGTGATCCCTTTCAGTTCACAGTTCTGTGTTATTGGATATTCAAACAATTGGTCAACATATGAATTTTTAAGGCTAATTTTTGGGGCAAAATGTCAAATAATCTTCTTCCACATTTAGACTCAACTGTCAGTTTGAATTTTGACTATTGTAAAATTCATAGTTCCTTTTAATAATTTTGGAAATACAGTTGCAACTTCTGTAAATTCTGCTTCAGGATAAATTCTTTCCTTGTTATACCAACTGCTGAGAGTTCAGTGTTCACCAAGTACAGTACACCAATAAGTTCAAAACGGGTAATTTCTCTACACAACATAAAAGCAACTTTCTAAAAATCTCTTCCCTTTCAGTTCTGATTTTTGACCTACCATTGATTTTGATCTACAATGTGGTCAAACACTGTGACCAGGGATTATGCATTAATGAAATGGGATTAAAAGTAATTCTTAAAATAAAAGTCTTTACCATGACCTTTACCCTCAGGTTTTCAAACTTTGTCCATGACCAGGAAGACCAATAATTTATTTATTTTTAAAATAAATTATGGAGATAATTTATTTTAACCTTAGGATAAACACTATAACACTATGAGATGTGCAAAAAAATTCTTATGTCAGGAAGCCCACTTGTCTTGAAGTCATTTGAATTAGCTATTGGTAGCTCACATTTAGCCTTGGCAAATTTATTAGAACAGATGAATTTTCAGCTCAAACTGAGATCAAAGTCATGAGGTTCAAGAGAACCTCTTTGCCTTGGAGGAAACCTCAGTTGAATATATTTCTTACAGACCTGGTATTGGAATGGAAAGACAATTTTAGCAAAGGAATAAATGAACAGTTTCAAATTCGAATGAACAACGTATAGTTCTAGTCATAATTACCAAACATGCTTATTGTTAGAAAACAGAGATTGAATGAATCCCTTGTTTATGGAAAATTGGCACATGCAGTATATAGCTCATGACATAATTTATAGAGTTTTCTGTAGAGTCCTGGTAATTATTACTGAACTATTCATTATTGATCTCATTTGGAATGTTAATGAATTTAAATCCAGCTTGTTGAAATGTAAAAACAGCCACAAAAAATCTATTGTTTTTGGGCAATTCTGAACTCACTGAAGCCAATGGAAATGTTCCCACTAATGTTAAGAAATACTAGAACTATCTGATCTATCTGAATGAGGCTCCATAGTTGTTTTTATGCCTTCTGAGTTACTGTTTAACTCCATGATGTCTTTAGTAGCTTATATGTGACATGGTCTATGACAGCATGCCTAGGCCTACTGCATCTATGGGTATCAAAGCTTAAGAAAAAAATACCAACGTGCTGAATTTCTTGGTTACTGTCACAAGGGTCTCAGTCCAAAGCTATGGACAATGTAACTAGGATCTGGAGAAAATCTCAGTTTTCTTATCACCTCAAAAATTAAGTCTAGGACATTAGTCTTGGTGACTTCTACATCACAGTGAAGTGAAGCTGTAGCATGTGAGTGAAAGTACTCAGTGGCCCCCAAACGGCTGGTGTTCATGCATGTTTTTTGGGGGGGCCTGGAGAAAATGACAACTCTAGCAGCACAGAGAGAACTGATGGTCTTTTATTTTTTCATTGCAAGAGTTAGTATCATCCTTGGATGCATAATGAGAAAAGCTTTATGTAAGTGCCAGGACATGGTAAAGTGTTGGGAGCTAAGCAAAATACTGATGAGTATAACACACCTTGCTGCTACATCCTGCTTTCATTTTGTTGCTGGAAAGGAAATACGTTGACAAAGAAACAATTTGTGTTTTCAAGAAAAGACCTACAAAAATGGTTTGAGTACTAGAAAATATATTTTACAGTAAGAAACCCTTCATGTATTTAGCTTGCTCAAGATGTATTTAAGACACAACTTAATTACAAATACAAAGTGCCTACACAAGAGTAGGATATCTGTTAGTAGAAGACTGTTTGACCCTGCAGACACAGGCAGTAAAATGTACTCTCAACAGATGAAAATCGAAGGTAGAGCAATTTAAGCTGAAAATAATGTGCATATTTTTAAATCAAGAATGTGCTTAACTATCAGGGCAGATTGCCAATGGACATGTAGATTTTTTTCTTTCTTCATGTTGTCAAGTAAGATGGCACATGTCCAAACATGCATGCTAATTCAAGTTGCATATAGCTGGCACTGAACATGGAAATTACTGAATGAGGTTTTATGGGTTGTTATACACAGAATGGCAGATCCTGTTGTGCTTTTTGCCCTTAACACCAATACTCTGAGAAGAAGCTTTTTTCATAATCTGGATGATAACATTAGTCATATTTAGATCATTTGCATAATGATTGTCATATTCTTATAGCTTCATAATGACATAATTTCAGTTGCCAAACAGAAAAAAGATAAGTAGCAAGAATTCTATTTCTTTCATCTCCTTTTCTTTGTTATACTGTGCTCAGCACTAAAATATTCGTGTGTTTCCCAGTGTAGTGAAAAACATGGTTGTCAGCCTTTGAACATCTGTTCTGAGCAGTATCTATTTATTTTCTCTCCCTACCAGGAGAAGCATGTTCAGTGTCTTGTTTTGCTAAGTAATTGTTTATTTATTTATTTATTAGTTGAAAAGGGGACAAGAGGAAGTTTCTTAATGAGGAGTTGTTTTGAGGTTTTTTTGATTATCTTTTAGCATTTATGTTGCTTAACACTGGTGTTAGGAATAGTTTGAGGTTTATGTTGCACATACTGAAGAAGGTATTTGAGTTTATAAAAGCTTAGGTTTTGGCCTTAAATTCCATCATCTTGAATTACTCCCTTCCCAAGAAAACTTGTCCCTGCTACAGGATTGCCTACATAATAAATTGTGACCAGGTACGAGTGGGATACATTAGATTAGATGGGACATATTCGACCAAAACACCTTTGCAGAAAAGGACCTGTGGACAAGAAGTTGAACATAAGTCAGAGGTGAGCCTTGTGGAGCTGAAGGCTAACAGTGTATGGGGCTGCACTAGAAAGAACACGTCCAGCCAGTCTGGGGAGGTGATTATTTTCTGTTGTCTATCCAGTATTTGTGAGGTTGCACCTGGAGTACTATGTCCAGGTTGGGGCTGCCTGTTACAAGAAAGAAGTTGAAGGAGCAAGAGGCTGAGGCAGCTGAATTTGAACCACTTAGAGAAGGGAAGACTATAGGGAGAACATAACTGCTCTGTTTAGCTAAACTAAGTGGGTGGTTATGGAGAAGGTGGAGTCAAGTTTCTCAAAGAGGTTCATACAGTGAAAGGGGGAGACAGTTAAAAACCGCAAAAAGAGAAACACTATCTAGTGATAAGAAAAATAAAAATTATCATGAGGGTGGTCAAAGACTCAACTAGGCAGATCAGAATGATTTTGAAATCTCTGTCCTTGGAGATATATAAAATTTGACTGGACAACGGTTGAGCAACTGATCTAACTTTGGAGCTGGATGAGCTTTGACTTGAACCTGCACCAGATGACCTCCTGAGGTCTCTTCCAGCTTAAATGATTCTACAATTCTAAGTGAAACAGTGTCCAAACATAATCATAAGCTTTTTGAATCCCAACTGGCTGAAGTTTTTATGGGGTTGGAGCATGTACAGAACAAGCTTGGTTTGGCCTGTAAAATGACATTTAGGTATAGTTATGAGCAAGGAGTAGGGAGTCCATTATATTAGAGCAAAGAGTTAACAAGTTATCAAATTTGGTTTTCATCATAAAACATTGCGTAGACCTTTACATTCCTGACTTTCAGCTATGGTGTATCCTAAAGAAAGTAACCAAAACCTTGAACTTATTTAGGCAGTTTATGGAAAGGTGAGGAAAAGCCTGGAGGGACATCTCTGATATGTTTCCAGTGGCCTGCACTGTTGAAATGAGATGTAGTGTTCTTTAGTAGCTGAATTTCTGTAATCACTGAAACAGTATGACCATTTATATTGAACGTTGAATCACTGCAGTCTAAATGAGAAATGACAAATGCATGAATAACTGAGGCCAGGTCACTGCCTTCCAGGAAACAGTCTTTTAGCCAGCTGGAAAGAAAGCTTTACTGGTGGATGCTGTTATGTAAGCCCTGAGCATCAGTGAATAATTTGATGTGCTTTCATAGATTTAAGGCCAGAGCGAGCTATCAGATCAAGTCTTTTGAACTGCTATTGGCAGTTTTCTTCACATAAAATGTTTTTTTTTAGAATGACATCTGATATTCATTTGAAAATATTAGGAAAAATATGAGGAAATGCATCACAATGGTCAGCTTGTTCCTGTAGTTAACCATCCTCATTTTTATAATCTACACTTGAACTTCAAATTTCAATTTGCCTAGCTTTAGCTTTACAACACTGATTCTTTTATGCCTGTTACATTAAAGAGCTTGATAACATTCGTAATTGTCATCTTCTGAAGGTATTTTTTCAAGTATTTTCTCAATCTTCTTTCTTTAAGTCTTTCAATAGACGACTATTTCTACAGTTCTCAAAAAATTTTGTAGCTCTTTTTAAACGCTCTTCAACTTTAAAATCCTTTGTTTATGAATATAACGTCATATCATCTAGTAGTTTTATCCCACTACAAGTTTTGCTCCACACACTATCATGTGTTTGCAGAATTAAAATAGCTCCCTCACACGATTAAAGTGTTTCATGTTTCCTTTTTTTCCCAACCAAGAACCATGTCATCCATTTATGATAACATTTTAATGGGAACTCATGTTAGATTATTTATCTGAATTATTTTCTGAGTCACTGGTTACCAGATTAGAACACTTCATTCTGTAAAATGCGTAGTTCTTTTCCCTGTTCCTTGGTGAGACTGAATTCTATGTAAAGAAAAAAAATGATGAAGGCAGTTACACAAATAATTCAGCTAGCTCTGACTTCAGCATCCTGTCCATCTCATTCACTGCCATTCCAAAAATCATATGGAAATTTTTAAGGTATTTTTATAAACAATTACTTCACAGTGACTTTGAGACCCTTACTGAAGAGGATGATTGGTGTCCTCCACATTCTGGATCCAGGTGGAACCCCACTAAAACCAAATCTCTTTGGTACCTATTGCTCACTGGCAACTGTGTGCTGAGGCCTGTCAATCATTAGTGTTAAATGAATTAAATGTTAAAACATTTAGCAGGTGTTACTGGTGTTGTACTGCATGATGCTAATATTTTGACAGAATGACATGCAGTCCAAAACTGTTACAAAATTCTAAGGGAGTGCTAATGCAGTGTGATGGACTGAGGATGTCCTTAAACCAGCACTGAACAATCTGGCTTCAGAAGAAAAATCAGTATGTTACTGTACCTTGGCTATTTAGTCCTTCTGAAAGGGAAGCTGATCAGCATGGATGTGAAGTTGTACAGATACATCTGTGCAACTCTGGTACTGGAGTACCTTTGGATGACACGATATCAACTCATCTGGAACTAGGGATATGTAAGAATGTAATATCAGCACATGATCTTTATCAACCAAACTTTTAATACTAGCAAAGTTAGATAAATTAGAAAGAGCAATTTTTTTCACACAGCCACTTTAGTTGATTAAATCCTAAACCAGATTTTCTAGGACTTCTGCTGAGATGTAAGACCAACCAACTAACCTGTTTTTAGCGGTGTCATTCTGCCTCACCATTAGATATACTGACATAATCTTAGCTATTTTGAGGCTTCCTGGCATTTTCTTAATGCACGTATGAATATATGTATATACTATTTTTATTATAAATTAATATCAGTGAGCCACAAATTCCCTTAACCAGCTCTGACCCTCTGATACAAGTTATCTAGACCTCCTGATTCAGAAATGTTTACCCTAAGTAGACGTTGTCTAACTTATTCCTAAGGCTTATTAATAGCCTAGAAATCGCTTCCCTGTCCTCATATGGTATGAATGCAGCACTCCACTTCTTTCCAAATATAGAGACACAGTATTTATTAAAAACTTCTGTTCTTTCCTATTCATCATTGACAATTTTACAATCTTCGTTTGGTAATTGGCCTTTATATAATTTATTTTGTTCCAAATACACTTTCAAATTATTATTTTTTTTAAATGTCTTTAGCTCTGCTAGTCTATATATTCCACTGTTGCTCTCAGCTATTTTTGGCAATTCACAGCTCTTATGTTGTTAACTATTTCACTTTTCTCCACCAATTATACTTTCCTTAAAATTTTGTGTTCTTGTCCTTGCCAGTGAACAAAGACAAACTTTTAGCTGAGGCTGTTTCCATTCTTAATGCTGGTACTGGGAAACTCTGAAGGCTTTTATTATTTTATTTTTCCTGTCAACATTTTTCCTTCTAATCATTTTTTTCCATAGTTTCTTCAGATTTTGAGTATAAACTAATTTTGAACATTATGTATTTTCTTTATATATCAGTGTTTGGGGAAGTGTTTGTTCTTATTGAATATGAGGTCATGATCCCCAGTTTCTATGCAACTGTTAACTCCAAATACCATGGTTATTCATCTTTATCTGGCACAATGAAAATGTCTAAAAGTGATTCATCTTTTCTTGCTGTAATTCCTTGTACAATATAAAATCATCATGCGTAATTCTAGGGATTCTGAAGAAGTTTCACTATTAGTTACATAAGATCACCAGTCTGAATTTCTAAAATTCAAGTCCCTGTAACAGCATGATTTCTCTTCTTGTTCATAATCAACAGATACTTAGGAAGAAATTAATTCTCATAATTTAGATGACAGCTACAGGCAGTGACGTGTTCTCTCTGTTAAGCTATGTTAACTAGCACATTGATCTATGTGCCTTCATGATCCTTGGGTTTTGAATCACCAATAAAACTTAAACAGATAGCAGTACATTTAATGGAGAGTTCAGATTCTACCATTCCATTATCAATTCTACCATTATAAAATAAATTATAACAGTTTTCATGTGCCAGTTATCTGATGCATCTCAACAAGTTGTGACAATGCCAGTTACATAAAATTTCTTCTTCATCTTTGAATGTTTCTAATTCTCTTGTTGTGTATCCATGTCTTACACGGAGTCAGTTGTAACGGCTTCCAAGCAGTTGTTGAATATATATTTGCTTCTATACATGCTGCAGAGTGCTGAAAATTAGGCATCTGGGTCATGTACTTTGTTCTCTATTGTGCCCATCCTGCTTGCTTTAGTGTTGAAAATATCTGAAAACAAGATCACAGAAGGAGTTTCCTCATTGTCTATATGTTAAATAATTTTAAAAGCCAGCCCTAAGGATGAAATTCCTATGTTTTTCCTGCTGCCAGGCTAAGGACTTTGCCTTCAAAACCAGGATCCACTATATGGGCCAGGATTTCCGCTGTTTCCTTTCTGAGTGCTTCACTCTATTCCAAAACAGATTTATTTTTTTCATGGCTAAGGATTATACTTCTCTTCAGTGCATTTTCACTTTTATTGGAGTAACTCTTAGAAATTAACTTATGTCTGTGCAAATAGACTTGGAAGGCACTACTATCATTCTAGACTATATATAGCATCTGACTCTGTTGATGCATAATGCTGTGAAACATTGTGCATCTATGGTTCTCCATTTCACAATTGGAATCAAGAACACTGCCACTTCAACAGATAGATCTTCATACAGGACTTCTGGTAGGATGAACTGCAATTGTGGAGTGGATTGTTGGTACTCTGTTAACTACTGTATCCCACTGAAATCAGAGAAATAGTTTTGCTGATTTTAGAAGGACCTTGTTGAACTGGATGGAAATTTCTTAGTTAGAGGTCAAAGAAAATTATCAGGATGATTTTCTTGACATGAAATTTTACAGAAGTATTCTACTTGCAGCATTCTTGTTGCTACTTGCAACAGAGAGATCTAAAGATATTATCTGAAATTAAGACCCCAAACCAGTGTTAACACTGAGAGAATGTGACTTACCACAGCAATAATTTATTAAAAAGCAGAAATAGAAATCAATGGTTGTGTTGCATTAAAGCACAGAAGATGGCACTGCAGACTAGATCCTTCAAATATTCTATTTCTCCTACTTTATAGTAATCACTGGTGTTATAAAACCACAAGAATATTCTATTATTTCTCATTTCTAAGCCTTTATTCACACAGAAGTGAATACCACTGTTCCGTGCTTTTAAAATGTGCAGTCCGGAAAAGTAGTGTCGGCAGTTCAGAAACTTGGTGAAGATCTAGCATGGTGGTTGTTACTGCTTGTTGAAACTGAACAGATATGAATACTTAAGAGCTAATAGCTCATTTAAATAAATAAATCTTATATAAATGTTCTTATAATGTACACTAATTAATTTTTGACTCTCCAGGTCAACCTGAAAATGACTACAGTTTATTTTAGCTGTATGATTTTCTCTACTGAAGAATGACCAATGGCTTCTTTGGGAATTACAGTCTGCTTCAACAATATTATTGATAAATATTAATCTAGAATAGGTTGCTATTGAACCAGAGAATGAAAGCAGATTCTTTGATATGATATTAAATTTTAATTTCCTGATGGATATGGAGGAAGTGTACACATTCACCAAATGGAGAAATTATAAAATCACCACATGGAAGCAACCCCTATAATGATAGACGTAGTACATTTATGTGAAATGGCTTGATTAAAACAACCATTGAAGTTGAACAAATATAATACTTGAACCCTGTCTTTTCTGCTAGAAACTTGACTACAAGAGTCCTTGAATTGAATACTGATGGTTCTAGGTAGCACTTTTAAAAATATAAATCCACATTGTGTGAGAGGTGAGTGTAAAAATGTGTATAGCCCAAAGATAGGGAAGCTTGAGAATTGTATCACTATTGGATAATCTTGTGCTGTTGCTCTGAACTGCTTTTCCTCCTGTTTAAAAACTCTTAAACTCTCATCTTATCATGGCGAAGCTGAAAAGTTTTGTCATGTCTGTGGTGGAAAAACAAAAATGGACAATTACATGGAAAAAATTATTTCCCTATTTTTTAATAGATTCCAATCGCCTATAAATGCCATGATATAGAACACTACAAAAATGGCAGGAATAAGTTAATGTCATCAGATCCTTGTAGCCTTCCCCTCCACTGGCATGATTTGTGCCCCTTTGGCTGAACAGAGAACGCATATTTGCCCCTTCAAAGGGAGGAAGGTTTTGCATGCTCCTCCCTTGCCTGAGCCACAGCATTGCATGTGCTGTTTCCCCCGACACGCACTCCTGTGCCATCCTCCAGCCTGCCCAGCCAGTATCCACAGCCTGTAGTTTGACACAGTATTTGTGCCAATTCTTTGGCGTGGCCCCACTGACTTCACTGTTTAGCAATGTGGGTAGTAGTCATACCACTTTAAACTCACCTCCTTTTTCATGATTCATTAATGCTTTTTGTCCTGAAGATCACGGGTCTTACTTTCTCAGATGAAAGCTGTACGCCACAAGCATTGCTGGGCAATGGAAAGCAGATCTGCTCTCAAAAGGTGAAAAGACTGAGAACCTAAACAGCGATCTGGAGCATTTCCAAAGAGATAATAAAACCCAAGAGAAAGCAAATGCACAGAAGTTGTGCAAGTGCTTGACACTCTCCTTTTTCCATTATTGAAAGTCTGCTCATTTTCTGCATGAGGTGGTGTATTTATTACTAACTATCTGTCAGACTGCAGCATAAAAATATCAGCCATAATTACATTCATGCTACCAGCCTTGACATTAAAGTTAATCTGAAAAACACTAATTTTCCTATACTACCTTATGTAACCAGAACTTAGATGCAGCGATGGTTCACTGTCAGGTTTTGTTCTACTGTGTTTCAGTGCAGTGTTACTTGACAGCTGTGAAAATGTTGGCTTGCCCTTTGTCTTACAAAGGGAAGTATTAGAAGAGCCTGACATTTGTCAAACGAAACTTATCAGTATGACATATTTTTAGGTACACTTTGAAACCTTATGATAAGTACCTGCAAACTAACGATCCTTCTGTTTCAAGAGAGAACATTCAGGAATGGGTTATTAGAAAAGATATACACAGGGCCAGAGAGATCCTGGCAGTGTGTTGTGATAAGTTGTAAGCTTAAGGGTCTATAAAACAGTTCAGTGTTTACAAGCAATTTTAGAAAACCAAAATGATGCTGTGAAGCAAGTTGTAGACTGAGAGCTGTGTTACTGGGGAAAATCTTGCCCCACAACTCAGTCTAGGTAAACTTCTTGCTGAAATTAAATTTATCTTCAATAGAAATAATTATTTATTTTAAATATACAGCTATTTGCCTGCAGATAGACAGCTCCTAGATTTTGTGAAGCTTTAGACAAGGCAGGCATCCATCAGAGTGTTTCATAAAAAACCTGTGAGGGCAAGGGTCATATCAACTATTATAGCAACTCTATTGCAAACCTATTATAAAGATATATAGAATAGTTAAGCAAGTGACATTCTGGGGAGTAAATAGTGTTGGATGTACAGTACTGTCCCTTTTTGTTACCTGTGATCATGACACTTTGTAGAACAAAGAGAGAGGAAAGAGGGTTTATTTTGTTGAAAATAATGGGTCACAGGGAGCAATTTACCAGGAGAAACCTCCAATTTAGTAATAGTACCAGTACTCATGACATTTAGATAACTGTATGTACACGTAGGGAAGTTTGTGGTGTGGCAGAGTAGAAGCCTCTACACTTTTTCTCCAGCATTTGATAGCTCTATGACAGCCATATGAAGTAGGAGGAGGCATGTTACAAAGTGGAGGACTCTGTATTTGGGCTTGGGCTCTCAGCCAATGCACTCTTATGCCCTCTACTGTTTAGAGATCCCAAACCATATAAAACTGAGATCAGTGATTAGTTAGATAAAGCAAACTGGAAGTATATGGCATGGGTAGTGGTGGTCATGGAGGCAGAGATGCCTTGTTGCTACACTTCAAATATCTGAAATGCATACCTGTTGCAGGGAAACAGAGCATGGAAGCCAAATTCTGGATCCAATGAGATGCACATACAGAACATGTCACTTTGGGCAGGTCAGAATTTCCCCTTGACACAAAATGGGGATTTTTTTCCTGGATTCATTTCCTCTTAGGGGAATGTTCCTCCTCATAAAAATCTGCTAATTTGATTTGAAGAGGCTGCATGAGCCAGCTGACTGTCACCTTGGAGTTTACAGATAAACCTACGGTTTACAAAGTATGAAAAATGTGACTACGAAGACTGATAATTGTCCATAAATTGAGAAGACTGAAGTGGTCTCACATTTGCAATGAGTATGATTTGTGATTGTGTCCATCCACTAGCTACAAGGCACATGGCAACAAGCTTACAAAATATCTAGGTACATATTTCCACCCTGACAGCTGTGTTTTTCAAGGATAGATTACAGGTAACATGTCCATCATGAAATGGTTCAAAGTTTCTCAGATATTTAGACAAGTTTCAGCTCTGCTATTGAGGCTGATAAAATAGTTTCTGAAGGAAGAATAAAGTCATGGAAGAGTTGGTGGAATTTTGGAGGAAGTGTATAAGAATGCGATGGATGGAGACACTTGGCTTCATCTGGCTAAGGATCACCCAGATGTAGTGTTAAGGTCAGTGTTATGGTTATGACAGAGACAAAGCTTCTGCTAGGTGGGAGTGAGAAGGATCCTCAAAGGAATGGCTAAGTTGCAAAAAAGAATTCTCCCTGGAGAAGTTTGTCATCTGTTTGTCATCCCAATGGGGACCTGTGGCAAAGGCCTAGCCCACAGCTTAGTTTTAAAGTTAAGGTTAGGAGACAGGCAGAGACTAGAGCTCCAGCTGAAGTGCAGTTGAAAAGGACTTCCAAAGGAAGGTGGAGGCTGCAGATCTCACAGTATGCACCTTCTTCTATGAGTTGCCCAGCTTCGACATGCTTATCCTGGATGCAGCAATCATTTTCTCCTCTTTCTTCCCTCTTCCTGGAGCCATTCTTACTCATCCTCTGTGTCTCCTGGGCTGCAAGAGTGCAGGGTATAGGGTGGTGGTTGCTGATGCTCTCTATAGCAGTTTACAACCCCACTGTCATCCCCTGGATACTCCAACCCATCCTTTTGCAATACCAGAGCAAGAACAGAGAGCATCAGGGAGGAAGAAGTCTAGAACATCCTGTCTTCCTCTCTTCTATTAGACAGCTTCTGCTTAGCTGTCTAATTTGTCTATGCCTTGAGAACTCTCCTTTCTAGTCAACAGTTCAGACTGAAAAGTAAGATGTAAAGATAGCTAAGATTGGTTTAAACCAGACATAGGAAAAAGTCTGGCCATGGCAGTAAATAGTCCCTGTGGGCACAGTTTTTTTCTGTGTCTCAGATACTTGCTGTGTTTGAAAGATTGCATCAAGTAAATGAACATTTTTGTATATGTATTCATTTCTGGTTGTTCAAGCAGTGACCCATACTTAGTTGTGATCATACTTATACCAGGTCTGTTTGCAATCTTAATTTAAAACACAAATTTGTCAGAAGATTATGTCAGCTGAAAGTTCAAATTCATATTTGATCACATGATATGGTTTATGTCATCAATATATATCTGAGATTAATGAGTCAAATAGCAGAGTATAGAAAAGTCATTTGTCACCCCAGCTGGCACTTTAATCAGTTGGAAAACCGACCAAGAGCAATTCCAGAATATAGAGTCTTTGTTAGAATGATTGCCAAAGTATCGCCTGAGGTTACAGACCTCTAAATAAAACTTTTTTGTTCAGCCAGGTAATCTATTTAGGTTCCTGTGTGGATGAAGAAGGTACTTATTCCACTACAGACAAGTTGGATGCAATAATATAGGATCTTGTGCCGATAAATGTGTCACAGTTGAAATAATTTTTTGCTCCCTTAACTTAAAATATTAAATTTGTAACAGCTCCGGGTTTATCGTTGTCAGCCTTCCAACAAAGCAACTACTGAAAACTGCAACAGCAAATTGCTTCAGAAAGCTTTAAGTTGCTATTGGAATAATTAAACAGTACATAATATTTCTGAAAATGTTAGTGCTGATGACCCAGGTTTTCTAGGGTGCTTAATTTTTATTTTTTCTACACACAGAAGAATTATAGTACCTTTAGCTGGGTCATCTAGTTGCATTTGTCTTACTCTGCAGGTGTGTAAGGCTGAAGAAGAACAAGAAGTCCTGTCCCCAAAGAATATTTTCTCTGATGAAACCATCTCTCATCTGGGGAGATGGCATCAAGACATTTCCTACTTCCATTTTAGGGCATTATTACTGATAGGACTGCTGGATTCTCAGAAATTAGGGACATAGCTGATTTTAAATTACAATGATAATGATACAGTGATAGTGATATTGCAAAACTACATCAATATCTTAAAAAATGTCTAGCTCAAAAGTTTGTCTGTTGAACTATTTCTCATTTAAAAATAAGTAGACGAATATTACATTGGGAACCTCTAAAGACAGGGCTATTTTTGTAAAGGTTATTAATAGAAAATATAACCATATTGTTAATTAAGGGTCCTCCTAGTACCAGAATAACTCTAAAGTGAAGTCTGACTCTCCTATTCCAAGTGCTCATATTTGAGCTATATAGACCTTCTCAGGCTATAGTTCAGGGAGTTACAGTCTCATTCACAATAATGTTATACCTTCTAACAATGGTTTCATTTTCTTTTCTGCAGAATATTTGAATTACATTGTTAGTATTTTAAGCCAGGGTTATTGGGCCAAGTTCTAGATTCATTTCACTAAAGTTAGAGCAGTGTATGTAGATCCAAATTAACAGAAATAACCAATGTGATTGGATAGCCATTTTGACAGCTGGATTGAAAACAACAACTAATCACAAGAAGTCATGAGGATGAGCTGCTATTATTACCCCTTTTTATGCACATGCTTTGTAATTCCTCCAGGAAAGTGCTGTGAAGTTTAAAATGACAAATGGACAAGACTGCAGTACAATTCTGTACTTTATCCAAAAGACAGTGTCTCCAGAAGCACAAAGCTCTGACTATCTTGCAAGAGAGGTTGACTCTGTATTGCCTGAAGAAAGAATGCCATACACTTTATCACTGGCAGTAGTTCCTATTGCTTCTAAATGTTCCTGAACATCTTTCCAGTCTCAAACAGAGATACCTCAGATCTGTTTGACCAGATAATGGGGTACTGTGGTATATGAACCATTAGTGATTTATGAGCTGTTTCAAGTTAGGAGGGCCCACACTGTCAGTGATGGTGCTAATGTTGGTAGTAAAACCAGTTGCCACTGCTAATAGTGGTTTTATTCAGCCAAAAAAAAGCCTGGCAACGCCTGAACTACAGACTACTCTGAGATGAGGGGAGATGAACACTGCATAGTACTTTATGATGTTCAAAAGTTTTCTTTTATACTGCGTTATATTGCGATGCCTGGCTTTGGACCATGTTATGACATGGGTTAGTTAAATTGCCTTTACACGTCACCTACATCACATTCTGCCCTGAGGCTGACTCATACATATGTCAGTCAACTGTACAGTCTACATGTAATTTAACTACGTGTACAGGTACTACAAATCCACATAGTTTAACCAGCCTTTAGAGACTGAGGATTTCACATCCTTTCTGTATAACTTGTTCCAGTGCTAATCTGTCAGTACGGTCAGAAGTTTGTCTAACATCCTGTATCTCATTTATTAAATATTAACCTATTTGGATCATAGCCAGTTCTGGTGGAAATGTGAACAGTCGATCATCTTTAAAATATCTTTATGCATATTGGAAGACTTACACCCTGTCCAGCCTCAGAATGCTATTTAATTTCAGAAAAAATCCCTACTTCAGGTATTCTCACCTGTGACTAGCCAGCCACTCCTATCTGTTCAGTGCTGACATACTGTTTGTATGGTTGTGCTGCGAATCAGGTTAGGAACTTATAGAACTGAAAAGAAATGCCCCCCCCCCAAAAAAAAAAAAAAACAAAACAAACAAAAAAAAAACCCCAAACCAAACCAAAACAAAACAAAAAACCCAAAACCTCTCACAAAGAATTAAACCAATAGGAAAGGTACAAGTGAGAGGAATTAAAGGATTGGACCTGGAAAAGGTAGCACTTCTGCTAAGAAAAAGCATGTAGAAAAAGAGTATATATTATATTTTCTGGACTAATTGGATTTTTCAGGCTTTCCTCATTCTTTTCTCTAGATATAACTTTTTATAGCTCTCAGAATGTGGGAAGCTCAAATGATGACACAGTTCTCTAGACATGGCTCCACAAATGATGCATAGAACAGTTTATCTCCTGTTTTTTAAGCATCACATGCCAGTCAATACATCCAAGTTTAACTTAATTATTGTAACAGCACCAGCCAGTTGACTTAGTGTTAAGTTTCTAACATGTAGATTCTTGTCCACAGTGCCCTGTCTACTCTGCCATTTTTCACTTACTGTTAGGCATTTCTCTCTCTTAAGAAAACATTTTGCATTTTATTTATTTTTGTCTTATTGACTGTTTTTCAAGCATTCCCCAATTTGTCTAGATATAATTATAACCCTCTTCTCCAGTGTTCACAACCCATCCAAACTTGTATCATGTGCAACGTAGTATTGGCACTGGGTAAGAAGTTTTAATTCATTATTTTCCTCCAGTTTTGTTCAGAAGTGAAGCATTAGCAGGAATGATTTGATTCTGTGGAGCATTTCAGTTCTGACAGGGAACTGATGGCTCCATTGAAACTTCTCCGACCAGTTTCCCATATGAGTCACATACCTCCGAATGCAGAGCTCTAGCAGAAGACAATGCTGCCTCTTCCCCACTCCCTTGGATGCGCACAGTTTACTGCCACTCTGTGAGCTCATTGGTTGGCTTTTAAGAGTCTGTAATTATCTCCACCAAGAATAGTATTAACTTTAGAAAACCTCCTTCAGCCTATCCTTTGTCTGCTGCCAGCTGCTATAGATCTGTCTGTCCTACTGAATTAAATTACCACATCGAAATGTAATGTCTCTGAAGTGATTGACAAAAATTCTGCCATCACTCATAAGGGAAATAGGAATAGAAAAAGGGCTAACAGCAGCTTTCAGTGTCTGTATTTGTGAGACACAGAGACTGTACCAGATCCTCAGCTGTTATATACTGTTATAACTCACTGAATATAAATATAATTGAACTATGCTAATATTAAATCAGTTGAGAGCCTGACCTAGAACACAATTAAATATATTAAGGCTAAAGTAATTGGTCCACCACAAAGCATTAATATAGTGGTTTGCTTTTACCATGGACTGCTTAAATGCACTAAACAACTATAACTGTATTCTTACTTAACTCTCATATCTCTGTCATATACATAACTCTTCTGTCAGACACTGTTAGGCAATAAAGGCAGCTGGGTTCAATTTCTGGGGCTGCCTGCAAAAAGTCCAACAGAAAAACAACCATTCTCAAATTTTAGTTGACACCAGTTTTAGCATCCACCTCCAGTCTTGGCAAACTCTGTTACACTGCCTGAATCATGGTGCATTAGCAATACATTTGCAATTACAAGCAAAGATTTTAAACAGCAGGATTAAATCAAGCATAAATTTTATTGTGCAGAAAACAGTAAAATGTTAGCTTTAGAAACTTCACATGAACAGGCATGATTGCTTAGAATGCACTGTCAGTAGTGCTGGATTATCAATGGAGGTAGCTTGGCTCTGCTAGACAATTATAATGTGAGTTAATTGTCCTCGTGGTGTGGAAGTGGCAGGCTGGGCAGTCCGTTCTCTCATTCCTGAAGCATGGATATTTTGCGGAAGCTCTGCTGCCTATCTCAGGGCTGATTCATTTCTGAATGGGAAATAAAGTGGCTTTGACTCCAGGTTTCTGACATCAAAGTCATTCAGCCGTTTCAGGGTTACTGAATGGTAGACCCCCGTCTGCAGCCCAGATCACTAGACCATTGTTTCTGAGCTTCCCTGTCACGGCACAGCTGGGATCTCTGCAGCACACTTACAGGGGTACGCCTTGCTGAACACGTGTGGCTATCAGGAAAAGCACCAGCTGGACCCTGAATTGAAAAACTCCAGCCCAGACGGGTACTGGTGACCATCCCTCTGGTGTTGTGATGCCCGGTGCAGTGCTCCAGCTCCTATGGAGCCTTCTGAATCTTTGACCACTGCCTCAGTGGTACTTCTCCTTCCCAAGACAGACTGAAGCACTGACTCTACTGACTATAGCTAAAGGGGCAAAGCACCATTTGTATTTACTTTCTCTTTATTCTACAGAATAGGAATACAAAAGGCTTATTCGCTCAGCTTTAGAAAAAAAGAAGGTTTAGTTTATTATTTTTATAAATTGTCCCATACTGAATCATAACTGATAGGTAAATGAGGCACAGCCTCTGCCATGAAAATCTCTTGATCCCCAAATATGTGCCTCCTCAAACAGCTCCTGTCTGGAGTTTCTGGGGCTCTGAGGAGCTTAAGGTTTTATAGTAAAAATGATTTGATTTTCCTAGAGGGTTAACTTTGGAAAACAACCAGCTGCTTGGCATGCAAAGGTTGACTTAAGCAGATCTAACCAAGGATTCCCCAGCTGTAGGGGAGACATGCAGAGGGGTTACAAAATTAGTAGCAAGAATTCTGTTTTGGATGCAGGGACCCTGAAGAAGTATGAGTGCAACCATCAGAGAAAGGAGGGGCAAGAGATTCTTAGGGCCTAGAGCAAGCTGCAGGGGTTACAGTGGGGATTTCTGAGAAAGGAAGCTGCCAGGTGCTATTTATTTTTGTTTTATCCAGAGAAACAGGACTGAGTAAAACTGTGTACAAATAAGATGACTTACTCAGAGAATATATTTGTCTCTTCTCACCAGCTTCTTATTTGAAGAGATCCTGAATTTTGTTGAGGGACTAATATTATAAGTTGCATTTCTTTAAACATTATTAGCTTGTGTAAGTACATCAACAGTTGTTTCTTGGGGATGGAAGACATTGTTAAAGACTGTTAGGTGGGTGTTTAACATTGTATGTACAATTTCCAGCTCATTTCAGATGCACTGCTTTCTTGTTATAGGATTAAGTGAGAATGAAAAACATCATCAGATTTTCACGTAACAAGACATTTTAAGCCTGGGAAAAGAGGTGAATCCCTTACAAGCTGATCAAATAATAACTTTTGTTGCAGATGAGCAGGAGCAGAAGATTTAAAAAGCAATGAGCTGTATCACATCCCATTTTCAATCTCCTTTCTCATGTGTTGCAAGGAAGCATTATAGATGCTAAAATAAAAAGTAACAGGATCATTTATGCGATAGTGTAAACCTGTTTAGATCCTACTTGCATAGTTCTTTATCTTTTCTTCCTGTCAGTATACCTATGATGTAATTCCAATCCTCCTGCTCTAAACACATTATTTTAATCACTGTGGAAAGAACTGGTGAGAGCAATCATCTCTCCTGCCTCATGTGGTCTTAGTCACCTGCAACAGTCTCTCTGGTTTGTATCATTAATGAAATCTCACTGTTAGAAAATGAAGAAAAATTGACTGGAGTAGAAACTTTCATAATGCTCTCAGAAGGCAAGTTTTAACTCTTGTGCTTTGTTGGTGTGATCTGGAATTCCTTGAAAGCAAAGAGAGAGGCCAAAGCACAGCAACGAGAGCACATGAAACCTCCCGGCAGATCAGGCATGCGAGTCAGGGGATGAGAGCTGCGCTGCTGGCACCGACACGCAGCAGAAGGGTTCATCAGTCAGTCGTGTCCTGTATGAAATCCAACAACCTGCTGGGTTAGACTGCTTAATATTTATGCCGTTGAATTATACTTACTGTTCCTTTGGCAAATTGCAGGTTTGAATATAAAGTGAGTGTACAGGATCACTCTTCACAGTTTTTGTGTTTTAAACTTCCAGCACGACACTTTTTATATTCTAAGAGTTTTCTGTAATTTAATAGTATATTTATTTGTTTCCCATATCTCCTAATTGTGAAATGCCTGATTTTGTCCAGATGGTCAAGGATTGTAGGCAGAAGCAATATATTTTATTAGATTGCTTCATGTACGTGGAAGAAATAGACATGCTTTCAGGCACATAATTTCTTCTTCAGGCCAGTGTATATGTATATGTATACGCATATGTATGTGTATATGTATATGTTTACCTAGTTCTTTGTAAGGTTCTCAGTTTACTGACAGATGGCCCTCTCCTGTTTGTGCACTTGAAACACGCATGTATTTTAAGAAAGATGCTCTGCTTTATCTATTCTTCATGCTTTGGTGAAGGAATTGGTCTGAATTTCTTCATTAGCATCCTCTACTTAGTTGGTCATTTAATTGTCTAAAAGGTAGGCTAGGTGGGTTTGTGGTTACTGAAGGAAAAAAAATGTGTCTGGTAAATGAATCAATGTATGCTTGACTGGAAATTCTTCAGTGGAATAGGTGTCCTTGGGAAAGTACTATTTGAAAAAATCAATTTGTTTTATCCCCCAAAATATTAATTTTGTTGGCATTTCATGCATAAAGAACCATGTTCCAGAGTATTTCTTATGATAAGTGGTTTAAAAACTGTTTTAAAATCATGTGTTTGAAGTAGTATTTTTCATTTTATAAGAGGTATCTTTACAATATTTCATTACCTTGCTACTTGTACTTAACATGCTCTTTAACCATGCAGTAGCAAAAATATTTATTTTCTGTTTTGTATTAAAAATGTTAAAGACACGATTAAACTTACTCTGCAAACTGGAGACACCATAATACTTTGATATATAACATCATAGTAAGGACTATTATCTGTCATGAGATAATAACAAAAAGTAACATTCAAAGAAACATCAAAAGTAAAATACCAATTTTGAATTCAACATTATCCTTTTTTTTTTTTTTCTACTAAACACATACTGAAATAATTTAAAACTTACAATTCATTAGAAATAAAATATTTTGATAACATATTTCATTCTAGAAGTTAAAATTAAAGTGCCAACATATTCTGTAAGATGAGCATTTATAATTTTTTTCCACCTGTGTTTAGCAACATTGATCGCCATGGAAAAGTTGGCCAGCTTAACAAGAAACCAACACCATTAATACATTTGTTTGTTAAAATCAATACGCTGAGTAAAAAATAGAGATTTCAAATATCTTAAATAGAGAAAGTTGAAAACAGCATTTTGCTTCTCTGTTGCAAATTTTTCCTTACAAAGTCCCGATCTTTCTTCTTACCTCGTATTTTTTGACTGGCACTGGAAAACTGATCTTCTACAGGGTAAGGCTTACCGTCATGTGAAGGATAGCAGCCAGGTTTGGGGAATGCACGACTGCAAGGCACTGGGGATCAGTAGATGGACTGCTCTGCTACTGGCATACAGCATCACAGCTCTATTAGGAAAATTTCTATCTATTCTACCTAGAACTCTGGGGAGAGCCATTCAGTCAATAAGGTCCCGACCAACTCTATTTAAGATAGTCTAGCATTTTTATTGTGTCCTTTTAACTCCACTTTCTCTAAGGAAATTTTCAACTTTTCAGAGACTAAAATTCGTCAAGTCTGAAATGTGTCTGTACTTTGCTTACTATACATAAGATTTAACATTTCTACCTGTGTGGACAGAGACTTTTACCAGGATAAAGGTAACAGTGGTGTTTTTTGTCTTTACCACAGTTTGAAACATTAGGCTGTGGGAACCTGTGCATACAAGTCAAGGGACCTCCTATAGGACTGTATTGGGTTTGTGTGTCAAGGTTTGGGTAGTGGGGTCATACAGGAGTGGGTTCTGTGAGAAGCTGCCAGAAGCTTCCCCCATGTCTGACAGAGACAATGCCATATAGCTCTAAGACGGACCCACTGCTGGCCAAGTCTGAGCCCATCAGCAATGGTGGTAGCACCTCTGTGATAACATATTTAAGAAATGGGAAAAAAAAACCCTGTGCAATGGCAGTCAGAGAGAGGCGTGAGAATATGTGAGAGAAACAACTCTGCAGACACCAAGGCCAGGGAAGAAGAAAGAGGAGGATGTGCTCCAGCCACTGGAGCAGAGATTCCCCTGTAGCCCATGGGAAAGACAATGGAAGAGTTGTCCCTGCAGCCTATAGAGGTAAACAGTGGAACAGATGCCCACCTGCAGCGCATGGAGGACCCCACATAAGAGCAGGTGGATGCCCAAAGGAGGCTGTGACCCCATGGAGAGCCCACAACTGGAACAGGTTCCTGGCAGGACCTGTGGCCCCATGGAGAGAGGAGCCCACGCTGGAGCAGGTTTGCTGGCAGGAATTGTGACCCCATAGGGGACCCATGCTGGAGCAGTCTGTTCCTGAAGGACTGCATCCCATAGGAGGGACCCACGCTGGAGCAGTTTGTGAAAATCTGCAGCCCATGGGAAGGACTTATGTTGGAG
Source organism: Tyto alba (assembly GCF_018691265.1). Lineage (NCBI taxonomy): Eukaryota > Metazoa > Chordata > Aves > Strigiformes > Tytonidae > Tyto > Tyto alba. Next base: position 32,645,107 of record NW_024881316.1, on the reverse strand, counting down.
AAGTTCATGGAGAACTGTCTCCCATGAGAGGGACTCCATGCTGGAGCAGGAGAAGAGCGTGATGAGTCCTCCCTCTGAGGAGGAAGGAGCAGCAGAGACAGTGCATGATGAACTGACCACAACCTCCATTCTCTGTCTCCATACGCCACTCAGGGGAAGTAGGTAGAGAAATTGTAAGTAAAGTTGAGCCTGAGAAGAAGGGAGGGCTGTGGGGGGGAGGTGTTTTAAGATACAGTTTTTATTTCTCATTACCCTATTCTGATTTGATTGGTTATAAATTAAACTAATTTCCCCAAGTTGAGTCTGGTTTACCCACAACAATAATTGGTGAGTGATATGTCACTGTCCTTATCTCAATCCATGAGCCTTTCATTATATTTTCTCTCCCCTGTCCAGCTGAGCAGGGGGAGTGATAGGGCAGCTTTGGTGGGCACCTGGTGTCCAGCCAGTGTCAACCCACCACATAGACATCAAAGGATACCCGTTTATCATAAAGCTTTTTTTAATGTGACAAAGGAGCTGAATGAAGAAATTTGGGTGTTCATTTCTAGCAAAACATGAAGACCATCCAGGGGCCCTGTTTTCAGTGCTGTCTACTTATGCCACCCAGAAGAAATCAGATGTGATACTGATGGAAAACAGAGCAAAACAGGTGGTGGGAATCCCAACTAAGGTCTCCCAGGAGCTTGGAGATGGAGGAGACCCCTGAGAAAATAGACAGTGTTCCTCAGACTTCTTCCATGTTGCCTTGGGTCTGCCCTGACAGTGAAAGTCATTCTTAACAAATAAACTAGAAATGTGTGGGCCAAACAATCACCCATTTCTGAACCTAACTTGAACCATGTGGGATACTTATTGCTCTGGGTTCATGTCCCACTTCAACATAAATGTGGAAAGACAGCTAGACAGAAGAAATTCATAAACAATGGGGTAGGAAAGATACTTGGAGAAGAGGGAAAGTCTAATTAAAAAAAAAAAAAAAAAGGAATGCAGTATAAACTGGCATGTTATCTACAGGCCACCCATTTGTGCCAGCCAATTTTTTAACGAATAACACATGCTTCCCTGTAGCTAGTAGAAAAACATGTCTTTATTTTTAATTGAATTATACTCAGAGGATGTAAGAAAAAAGAGGAGTGAGGTGGGGGAGGAACATGGCTTTAAGTTACAGGGGAAAGTTGTTCAGAAATGGAGCTTTGCATATTCCCCTCACACACTCTGAAACAGTCTGAGACATTTGGAAAACCTCAAATGCTACTACGTTCTCACATCTGTATCATAAACAGTTACTAAACACCTTATTGCCCCTAATAGTACATTGTCATAGGCAACTGCCCGTGCTCTCTGTACGAAAGCATCAGCTCTAGACACACATGCAGCTGTTACTCAGGGTTGGATGTGGGCTGTAAAAAAGGCATGTGGCAATCCACACTTGTGGATTAAGGCTTTGCAAACCATTAAGACTCTCCCAGTGGCCTGTGGTATGGACTAACAGGCTGTCACCCCTTAGAGTGGCTGGAAATGAGAACTGTTGACTTTTAAATAGCTTTTCATTAAATATTGCTTATTTGGACTGCTCTTGATTCTGTGTCATTTCTTAGTGGACAAATTCCAAATTCAAGTTTTGCCTTGAAGATCTGTATTTGATGTAAAATGGAACTATACATCTCATCCCCATTAGAAAATTTTTTTTCCCTGTCTTATATCATGTGTCTTTTCATCATTACTATTGTTGCTGATGGTGAAACATTTTTTAAATGGTGTTTATTTCCCAATTTCAAACCAAAATAAAACCTTCAAAATTTTATTTCAAAATTTCATGAGGAAATCCATTTTATCCTGTGATAAAACTGTAATACTGAAATACCATCATCATTGAAGAGGTGTTTTTCAATCTATGTTATTTTTTGTTAATGACTCTGTAGAGGGCACCATTAATATACACCAAGAAACTGTTAGAATAGAAAAAACAGCTGACTTGGAAAAAAAATCACTGTGCCCTAGCATTTAAATCAGTCGGCAGCTACATATAAAAAAAAAAAAAAACAAGCAAAAACCTAGGGATACAGAGAAGTATATGGAATAGTATAAGTTAAAATTTTAAATAGTTCAAAATCATTTTGAAATTCATTTTAGTGTGACAAATATCACATTTGTGTTGCAGTTGGAGAAAGGAGGTTAGCGGGGTAGGAAACAATTAAGCAAATAGGAAGAGTCACTGAAAGAAAGGAAGCAGAGCCAGCAGAGCAGGAGCAGTCAGGGATCCAGATGTGGCTGTGGCCAGTGAACGTCTTGAGGGAGGCAGCCAGTAGCCAGCTGGCACAGGAGGGGAATATCCAGCAGAAACCACACAGTGCAATCAAAGCTTTACCTTCAAAGTTTCTATCTCTGCTGTTGTACTGTTGTTTTTGTCAAACACTTCATCACGATCCATGTGTTAACAGCAAATGTAACTTTTCTGTATTTGTCTGGTTTTGCTAAGTTTCTTTTTTTAAAAAAAGAAGTTTTGTATTATTAGCTGCATTTATTTATGAGGTGTGAGCTTTCTTAATGGACAGAGTGGGAGATGGGACTATTCCAACATTTAGCCAATACAGAATCTCCTACCTCATAGTAATAACAATTATTATTAAGAAAAAACAGACTCTATGGGCAGTTCTTAGTTGTATTGTGACATAATAGCTGTATAAATCATGAAGAAACTGAAATGACAAAACTTCCTCCTTACTATATAAACTACTTTAATTTTTTTGGTTTCATGCTGTATATTGTTTGCAATCAGAAACCTACTAATTTTTGTATATTTCAGAAACCTGTGACAGATGCACTCCCGTTATGTTACAAAAGTGCAATAGACATATCAAATATGTGACAGAATATATAAAATGTATTTTTTCACCTGGAAAGGATTCAATAGGGGGTATTAATTTAATTTTTGGAAATTAAAAAAAAAAAAAAAAGTGACTCCTGTGAGCATAAGATATTTCATTTTGCAGAGTGTCTCTAATTCTACTTTGACTTATTTCTAAGCAGTCAATAATTTAATATATAGTGACTCTGATTTCATTTACACCGATGATAATAAATTTCAAGAAAAACCTGCAGATATGTATAAATATATATTTTTTTTTTTCCTTTTTTTTTTTTTTTTTTCTAAATGGTTATGTGGTTACCTTTTCATAAGATTGGATTTTTATTTTGTGGCAGATCAGTGATAGCCATTTGAAAGTTCAATTGTTATGGTAAAGTTTATCTTTGAGAAGTATAGGCATCATAGTGGTGAATGGAGCAAAAGCGTTTGAAGGGAATAGAAGGGAATCTTAAACTTTTGACACTATTTTCAAACTTTTGAAAATAGCTGTGCTGCTGGTGGAAACTCCAGCTCTGACAACAGCTGCTGATAGACGTTTTCCTTGCCGTTGCATAATCATTGTTCTTTGGGTGATTCTTGCACTTTCTACTTGTTATAAATTTTAAAGGCCCAAATTTACATCTACTACTGCTCTAATTCAAGTCAGTATCAAAACTCCTATAGTTTTCAATGGTTCAAACATTTCTTAGAGCAACTCTCTGATTTCAGCTTGCAGAGGTTCATGTGCATCATTTTAACAGGCTTGAGTGGGTTTACAGCCCATCATTTTGATTTGAATAAACCTCAAAGCCCAATGGGAATTTAATCTCAAATCTTAAGAACTGGATCAAGACTATGCATAATCCATTGTAAACTATACGTCAGCCTACTTTCCCTTCAAACCTCTCCGAGCATTGTGAGAGGATTTAGAAAGCTCAGCAAACCTTGAGAAGAATCCAGTTTCTTGGCTTGTGACCAAACCTCAAACCTTCGAAATTGATTTTCTTTTCCTAGCAAAGGTTTTACAGAGTTCTCATCACCCTGAAGTTGCATTCAAGGCAAGTCTTTGCTTTCCTGTGCATGTCTCCTGTACTGATTCTGAAGCAAGAAAAACCCTTATTGAAGTTAGCATAAAACTACCTACTTCACCCTTAGATATTTCCCCTAGACTAGTCTCCATAAAAAGAACAAATTGTGAGGACAGTTTTTTAAAAGTCTCATGTGTATAAATCTCACTATAAAATTGTTTTCTTTTAATTTTTGTATCTTACCTTTATCTCTTCATATATCACTTCTTCTGGCATCTAAAAGTGACTTCAAGGTAGGCTATATCCTTGCATTTGTGCAGTCCAAAACACAGCTGGACCATGATCCTGTGTGGGGCCTCAGGGCAACTCCACAATGTAAATAAATGGCAACAATAATAATAGCCTCTCACACGATTTATGTGAGCTATAGCTATCGAGTAAACCTTTCATGAACAAAGTTTCTTGGTGCCAGAGAAGTTTTTGTTGGTCAGGAGTCCCGCTCTGACTCTAACAGCTCACAATTGTACGAGCAATTCCTCATGCCAGCCACCCCCCTTTGGGGTTGTAAATTCTCCTCTTTTAACCTTATAAATCCATTGACCTCTATAACTTGGCACTTTGCATCAGAATAAATGACCCACCTGCTAATGAATTTATTGAAACAAAGCATACATTTTGCTGACATGACCCCACATTTTTCCAAATGCTGGCTTTTAGAAATCTTTAGGGAAAGTCATCTGCTTAAAAAAGTGATTTTCTAAACTAATTCCTTGGCTTTATTTAAACATTTAAAAATATATGCTGAAATGCTGCATGACATAGTGCCAAAAAAGTGAATAATAGTGGATATTATTTTTAAATGTTCATCTGTAACTACATCTCTCTAAACTTAAAATTTATGTTTTGTGGGTTTTTTTTCAGGGAGGAATGCATTATATTTTAAAAAGAAATTAATGACCTTCAGTAAATGTAGAGATGGCTGGCAACTCTGCTTTGTATGTAGTAATAAAAATGGTTTATTGGACTAATGTAGTTAAATGCAGAAGCCAAATTATACTCAGGCTCAACTTCATATCTTGTGTGACTCTGGGGGCATCATTTGCTGACCTGGATTCCTCCCCTTCTCTAATCCCACTTCTTTTTCTGCCTGAAAGCAAAGCTTATATGAACTAAAGTAAATATATTTTATTTCATTTAGATATATTTATTTTTCATTGGCTCCTTTAAAGCAGCACCACTAATGTCCCCAGAGCTCCCAAACCCATTTATTTTCTGTCTACTACCTGCCAACCTGAAGCAGAAGCTAATTCACCCCATACGGTTTAACTCCAATCAGCTACAGTATTGGGGCATATCAGTGCCACTGTATATGTAGGTGAGGATCGATAGTCTCAGGAGGTATAGAAAGGACATGACTTGAGGAAAACAGGGGTTTGAGTCTGATCATGAAGAATCCAGAGGGACCTGGTATCTGGGTTTGGCAAGGGAGCTTGGTTTAGAATAAAAAAGGATATTCCCCAAGGAAAGAGGGAAACTCAAGACTATTGTAAAAAATGAGCTGCAGATTAGTAGCAAGTAAGTCTTTTGACTTACAGCACTATGTAAGAAGTAGATTGCGTAGTCAGGTTAGTGAATGATTTTCAAGGTTCTGAGGGACTGAAATCCTAATTTTCAAAGTGAGTCTTAACATCCTGAAGCTTCTTTTCCTCAGTCTCCTTCATGGAAACTCAATCCATATGTAAAGGCATTTCACTTTATGGACTCTAGACTGAACACCCACTTAATGTCAAAGGTGACAGAAAGATCCATATAGGTTATTCATAAAAGTGTAAAACCATCCCCAAAAGAATAATTATCCTGAAACACTTGCCATAATTCTGAGTGGTTATGTTAAGAGTAGGATTTTTGTCTGGAATTTTTGTATTTGATCCCTGATGAAATTTTTTGGCAAAGTTTTGAGGTACAGCTTATAGTGTAACCTTTAACAGTTCTCCTAATCTAAACTTGTTGCTAGAGAACCCACATTAAAAACTGTCTCTATACTTTCACTATATTAATTTGAGAAGACTACTGACCATCTGATCTTCTTGTATGGCACTAATTTTTACTTATTCTAGAGCCATAGATTTTACATAAAATCAAACATTTCTGTGCCAGGGAAAATAAGCTGTATATTACACACACAGAAGAGGATAATCTGGGATGTTACTCATTTCTGAATTGTTACTAATGCAGGAAACTGAGTATGTACAACAGACATAGGGGAACCCAACAGACAAGTCACAGTGCATGTGGAGGAGAATAATCATGGATTTAGAAGAAGATTCTTTCCTGATTCAAAATCAATAAATCCACATGGCCATTGAAATCAACACAGCACAAGACCAAGGCACACAGGCACACACCAGCTGGGCATCTAAGAAACAGAATTATTTTTATTCTTTTTTTTTTTTTTTAATCTGAATGGATATAATTTGTCTTGAGTCACCTATTCAAATGTAAAGATTTCTTAGAAGAAGGCAGAAAAAAACACAATCCCTTGAATGCAAGCCAGGCAACGGTATGTTCACAAAAAAATGATCTATAACAGTTTAAGGTGACTCTTTGAGTCTTAAAAGATGGCTTTTCCATATGCTATGAAAGCCAGCTACAGTGCTAGTAAACCCATTCTCCCCAAGGCCAAATAAAAAGGGATGAATAAGAATATGTACATACTATTGGATGGTGAGACAGATGGACTACCCTGATCATCCAGCTTGATCTAAACGTATCTTATTCAAGATCCAGTCCTTAGCCATCATTACAGCATTGTGAGAAAGACTGAACAATGCCTGAAATTGTCAGATGTGTTTTCCTCTAAACACTATGGTCCAATCAACATAGCAACTTCTCTTCAGTTAGCTGAGGACCTGAGTCTCATAAACCTTACATTCATCCGTCTAGTGAAATTCTACCAAAATTTCCATATTCTTTGCATGTGGACACTAACATGGACTTATTCCGCCTAATTTTAGACACTTAAGTGAGGCATCTAAGATAGGAGAATAAATACCTCAGATACCTCAGTGTCAAGGGAAGTATGCACATTCTCTGCATGTGCCCACCTACCTTTATATATCTCACAAGTTGTTGAAGTACTATATGATAAGAACAGTAATTAAAGGTAGAAAGGTTGAATCCAGATCAAGAACTGGACAATGGTAGTCAAGAGGAAGTCTTTGTAAGAATGTATTTGGGTGTAAACTCACTTCCATCTATATGATCTTCCTCCTTTTACATTTAAATTCATTCTCTATGCAAAGACAGCTTGTATGCTCACACTCTGTATGTGCCAACCTTCTTGCCTGTGCTTTCTCATTTGCAGTTTCTCAATAAATTGTGAATCTCTTACCCAGTTTCTGTATCTGACAAAAGGGTTGAGAACTCGGACATTATACAGTCCTCACATGTTTTTTTATGAACATTTTTGTATGAAAGCACGTGGACAGAAAAAGAGATGCTGTAACTTTTTCACCTAGATGATAGGTTACAACATGAACCTCAACTTCTTTGATACCAGACAATCCATTCATGAAAGAAATGTTATAAATAAGCAGCTTGGCAAACCTTCAGATGGACCTCAACTGTTCATACATATCAAAGTCAAGCAGTAATGAGTGCACTGAGAGAAACTGAAGTGGAATTTTTGTAACTATGTATAATTTTATGACTACAGTCTTTGTGTGATTTTAGTATAGTTATGCAAACAATGAAAATGCAAAAGTTTTATTCTAAATATTATCAAAATTGGCACAAAAAACCTTAAAAGTTCAGTGGGAAGGGGAATTGTCTATGTTACTGAAAAGGGGAGGATCAGGAAATATTTTTATGACATTTCATTCACCAACCAGAAAGTGTTAGGAAGAATGTGTTTGGCAATGATTATTTTTTTCCATGAAAGTTTCAGTAACCACCCACTCACACACACACACAGATCTCCCCCCTAACATTTGGATTCCTCTTAATCAAAAACTGAAAAGCTTTTTGTCAAGTTTTTGATCTTTAATTCTTACCAGTCAAAAAGCTACTTCTCTACTGAAAAAAATTCTTTAGAAAATGTTTTGACCAGCCAAAGTGTTGTCCATATGAAAACTGTATTCAAGCTTTAGTAAATGATGGAAAGTAAGTAGATATTCTTGATGTCAAACTCATGCTCCAAGTACCGAGAATTAACAATGCTGCAACTACAGAAAGCTGCTGCTGACACTGTCTTCTTCTCTGACCTGAAGACATTTAAAATTATGACTGTGACCAGGGGTGTGAGCTTAACAGGGGCGGACCCTAAATTCATGTAAAACTGGGTGATGTTTGGGGTACCCTTGCAAGCCTTCATGGGAGACAGGCAGCTGATGAAGGATTTGAACCTTTTTAAGGGGTGGTTCTAAGCTACTTTACAATTGAAAGCTGATTTGAATCCTTAAAGTAATTTGAACTACTTTGTGGCATTAAACTCTTTAAATGACGTAAGAATTTAAACTGCTTTAAGAGTTTAACTTACAGTTGGTAGAAAAAAAAAAAAAAAAAGAAAGTCATATCCTAGGACTTCAAAGGGAAAAAGGTGTGTACATAATACAAAGCAGTTCATGACACAGTGCTACAGCCTGGACATCTGAACTAGTGTCAGGATTTGGATTGGATTCATGTGAAAATGATGACACTGAGATCATCTTTTCGGAGGGGCTCTTCACAAGGTGCCTTTATTCCCATTCACATTGTTGGACCTGTGTGCTGCATTTGACATGACGGATTACTGAAACCTGTTGAGTTCCTGAAGGAAGTGCCTGGATACTTCAGTTATTTCTCTGAGTGTAAATAGAGTTATTACTTACTTCTGCCTCCCTCAAGCAAAAGTATATTTTCAAGAACTAAGTGCTCTCTTTTGCTGTTAGAGATTTGGTAACTGGATGAAAATCATGTGGTGGTTCAGTTTGAATAACATAAGGATGAAGAGTATGCGGACTGGAGCAAGGAACTGCTTTGAGGAATTCAGTTTGACAACCAACACCACAGGGCTTCATGCTGGAAAACTGGGAAGAATTCACTTAAACCAAAGCAGTTTGTCAAAACAAGAATTCAAACCCACAATCTTACTAATTCCTGGTGAATATGCAGATCTAATGTCTACTAGATATTCTTGCTGATCCATATTTGCAGCATGAACAGTACAGACCACCTTCCAGATGCCTCCTGCCCAAACTGGGCTCTGTGGGCAGCATTCTAATTCAAGGGCAGCTTTCATACAAACCTTTGAAGTCTAGGGGCTTACATGTGTGGATGCATTTTGCCTGGGGGAGAATGAAGCGATTCATATACTTTATAAAGTGCAATATTTTCTTCTCCCAGGTAACAGGACACACAGAGCAAAATGTCAGACACAGATGACCTACTGAACACAAGTTAACAAGATCTTGAACAATTTTCTGCAGAGGAGTGAGATGAACCCATTATAAGGAATGATGTGGGCCTCCTGTGGACTTTCAGTGTTTCAACTGTATCATTATTTGTCATATTTACAGTACATGACAAATGAGCTAAGGGAAGAAAAACCTGGACTGGAAAGAGATTAGATCATCTGGGATGAAAAACTGCCAACACTGAGGCTTTACACCAAAAGAAAAGTAATAATCATGCCTTACATAAAGCATATGTAAGCTCTGCAGCTACCTTGAAAAAATGCCCGCCTTCAGGACATTTCTTACCCTTTCTTCTACACAATTTCACCATCTCATTCATCTTCTTTGAGGCAAAGATGCATTTTCCTTCTTTTGTCCTCCCCCACAGAAAACATAATATTCAGAAACATGAGCAAACTGTAGTTTAAATCCCTTCCACACTTTCAGAAATTATTAAGCATCCAACCTATGAGAAGCTATGCTTCTAATCACTTTTATGCTCTCTTGACCAAGCTCTTTTCCTAATACTTCTGTCATTTAGCACTGAATACTAATGAAGCCTGACTTTGTTAGATATGTTTCTCCTTTATTTTGTTTTTTTAACCCTCGAGGTGCATTTCTGCATCATGTTTGACATCAGTGTACGCAACCCCATACCAGTGCAACTCATTTTAGAAAATTTTGTCCTTAGGTGGCTCTACTCAGCTTTCCAGGTGCTGTTTTACAGATACTCTGCATGGATACAGAGGTTAGCTGGCCCTTTAAAATTTGACCTGAACAAAACACATTTATGCGAACTCCATGGCATAGAGTGTAACATACAATATATGTCTATGTATTTAAAGAGTATACAACAGAATGAGACATTTTACTAGCTGGAATCACATCATTTAACTTGTGGCAATGACTTCCTGCCGTGCAACATATTTTTTGTGTGTGCATAGACATTACATGGAAGGAAAAACCATACTATAGACAGCTCTAACAAGACCCAGGTATTCAATGAAATTCAATTCCTGTTTTCTGTAGCATTCCTTTTACCACTGAATAGCTTCTTTCCCACCCCCCCCCCTCCCCCCCCCCCACCTCTCCTGAGTTCCCTTCCTTGCAGAGTTCAGGGCTATGATGCTGATGTCTTTCCTGACACATCCATCCTCCACTGATCATAAAGAGCAAGAGGCTGACAGATAATGTCAAACAGCTTTCCATGGGAACTCGGATTATGCGAGTACAGTTTGATCTCTGCAATGGTTCAGAACCTCTCAGATACACATTGTGTACTGGTGCCAAAAGTTTGTCTCCAGGCTACTAGGAGAGATATTTAAGGCACTGTGATGTTTAAACAGAAAAAATATGTCTTTTATTAATCATATTTGCACAACTGATCAGGAAAATTCATTTCTTATGTTTTCAGAATTAATTTTGTAGAAGAAAGTGAAGTCAGATTAACCTATAGACCTAAGCAAAACTATGGCTTCTTTGTTTCAGGCTGGAGAAAGTCCAAATCACATTATAGCATACTTTACTGGTAAGGTTATATCTTAGGAAAGCCCCAACAGGCTTTGAGAAGGAATTGGTATCTAACAGAGTTAACGGCTGGGTATACGTCTCTATCTTGTACTAGTTCCAGATTCTTACATTTTAAACCACACAGCTATCAGTTTTATTGTTACTGCGATTCCAGATAGTTGCATATATCACACAGACACTATGGTAATACTTCTGATGAATGAAAGGGCCACTTTTTGCCCAGATAGTTCATGCTTAGGGATGGGAAGAACATATTCTAGGTAAGACTGTTAGAACATATCAGCTTCTATTTTTCCACTGTGCATCACTTGCTTTTTTATTGGTTTATTCATTCTCTAGAAATTTTTGTTGTTCTATTCTAGTCTTTCAATGTGATTATTTTGAATTTATTGCATACAAATTTTATACAGACATATGGTTTCTAGCTAGCAGTCCATTGTGTACTATATGCAAGTAATTGGGGCAAAATTTTAAAATATGCTGACCTATTTAGCTAGGATGTATTTAGTTACCTGACAAATTTTTTCTGTGTTTTCAAAGGTGTTGAGAACTGCAGTGCCTGCTGAAGTTAGTGGGAACTTTGCCTGCTCAGCATGTCTAAAAACTGGACTTTAATTAACATTTTATTGATTATTAAACTATGTACATTTTCAGACAGTAGCATAAATTTCTAATGACTTTAGTTTTCTGGCCATTTTCAATTGCTCTAGAAAAATAACAGTAAGCAGATGGTGTGATAAAGAAGTTGTTGCTTTTAATGCAAATGCATACTCTACATCTCTTTTAACCCTAATTATATTTCACTGCTTAAGCAAAATTTATTTCACATAGGGTATCCAAACAAGATAACATGTAAGAACTTCAAAATGAATTCTTTTAACTATGCTTTCCAGTCAGAATGGCTAACCAAACCTATGTTTTCATTGCCAAGTACAACTCTTCCTTCTAACTTATATCTGCCCCCTTTCAGGAAAAGTCAGAGGAAATAGGTGTTTCCTGCATACCCTGCCAGTCTCAATGATATCAAAGGCACTGATTTTATACCCAGTGAGGTCTATGTGAAACTAGTGGAGTGAATGCCTTAATTTCCTTAAAAATTAGAAATCTATGTAATTTTTTATTTGTTTATGGAGTGAAAGAAAAACCTCAAGGTCTTTTTTCATGCCATTATCACACAGTATTACACTTTATTTACATAAAAAACCCATCTGTTTGAATAAGATACACAGGGACTAAGACAAACCATTTTGGACCACTGACGTCTATCCATTTTGTTTATGTTTTATTTAGGAACACCTTCTTCTCCTGCATATCAGTACAATTCTACCTTGGCCCCAATGTGCTAGGCCTTATTTAAAATAATGTGGAAGCATAAGCAATACTGTGGATGTAGAAGGTGTGTGTATACCATAGCACTGAATTTTCTAACTATTTCAAGGTTCACAGTTAATCAGAAATAGGTGGAACTACTACATTTGAATCCAGATTGTTATTCTGAACATCTGGAAGTCTGAATATATTTGCATTTGATTACCCCAGGAAGGTTTGATTCCACAAAGCACTGAATCCCTTTCACTTGCAATGAAATCAGGAGCTAGCAGTTGGTTGGGATCCTTCGTTTTTACCTTATTCTTGAGAATCAGCCAAATGACTTGCAGTGGAAGTCTGTTTCCAGAAGAAAAAAACCCCAACCCTGCAGACATCCATCTCAATGAATATTTTTCATATCCAAACAATAAAAGCATCAGGCTGAAGTATCAGACTTAAAGCTGTCAAGTTACTGGCCAAAAGAGATGTTAGCGTTTCACATAATCTAATGTATACATTTAGGCAGTTTCATGGTTCACTCAGTTCCTCCAGTTTCTTTTCATTTGGAATCTATTCCAGCCCCTGTCACTGAGACCCAGAATCTTTATTTGGCCATAAAGGCTTTGCACCAGTATAGTCTGGGTTGTGTTGAACCTCTGGATACTCATGTCAGTCTGGGTGATCCAGGAAGAAAAAGCTCCAAAGCCCTGAAGGTATAGTAGACTTTTAAGACCCATAAATTGGCTGTAGGAAAGAGCTCAAGAAGGTATTATTAATAATGAGTCTGAAAGCCTTCATTATCATAATTTTCAAACCAACATAAACACTAATTCTACCTTATTTCTCAGCATTATGAAACATGAAAAGCTCTGAGCTGTAAAAATAACTAAATCTATCTTTTCTTTCCTTCTCCAGAGTACCTCCAAATCCTTCAGTTCATTTTCTACACTCTGTCACAGTCATAGTTTTATATTTCTTTGTCATTTCTTTGTCTCAGCTCTGTGGATAAGAGAAATGATCCAATTACCTTGAGGAGAGGATTTCTAATAAAAATTTATAAAGAAATGGTAAGTGGTGTGACCTTGTCTCTCTTTTTTTCCTTTTTTTTATTTTTCCTTCTCTGTTGTCAGTCAGGAAAGAAATGCTAACACTGACATGAACATTTTTGTGTGTAAATAGAGGGCAGAGCAAGGGGAAGAAAGATTTTATACTATTTCCTGCAAAAACCATTACTGGAGCAGATGTGCTAGTAGTTGTAACTGGCCAGAGTTTTCCTCAGATCACTCTGTTGGAGCAGACGTGGGATTCATACAAAAGGGGATGTTAAGGACTTTGGTCTCAGAACTCCCAGGGGAGCAGAGGCACTGATGGGAAAGGCTGCTCTTGTGGCTTCCAGCTCCTCCACCCCCAGGCAGCTGAACTCCCCTTCCCCTGGCCATTTCTGTGCCTGAGAGGGTTCTGGAAAAGAATCTTCCATCAGGAGAAAAGTCAATGCAAAAATAAATGCAGTCTTTAGTTTCAAACTGCATTAACATCTGGATACATCTGAACATGATTGCTGAATGGGATATTGCATGTTTCTTGGCACTGTTTTCCTTGTCCCCGGTATTTTCTGCTGCTTGCCACACACTGACTGTCCTCTTGATGCACAGGTAAATGCAATCACAGTTCATCATATTTGGACTTTTCTGCCAGTACTGAGGAGTAAGGAATGAGCATTCACATTTTCATGTATGATCCAATGGATCTGAACTTTTAGCAGAATTATTCTGGTGTTTTCTCTCTTTCCGTGGTACTCTTCTTTCCCAGTGCCTGTCCAGCAGAATGTCTTCCTTATTTTTTTTCTCAAAAGCCTACTCTTTTGTGATGCTTGCATAATGTTCAGAAAGATTTTATAGTGGTTATGCCACATGTGATGTCCAAGTTTATTTATTATTTTCTGATGATTTATTAACAGAATTCATTTCCATATACATTTTTACATGAGCATAATTTTGTGTTGATGTAATTTATGAATTAAGAAAGCCATTGCTGTTGTCAAGAGTATATGAAATAATTTCATAAAATCATATATATTTTTGTCATTCATTTTACATATTGATTAAAACAATTTCAGAATTTTTATGAAATGACTCACTTTTTGGACAGTTTTTTGCACACTTTGACAGTTTGACTTGGTCATTTCAAGAGAAGCCTTAAAGTCTTATGGTTAAACCTAGATCCTGGTAATGATACTGCAATGAAAAAAGGAATAACCAATTGAATTATTTTAGAAATCAGTTTAAAAGCAACTTGCTGATCAATCAGTATATCCCAGCATCATTAGATTGTCCTTACTCTCATCTTGTAATGGATCTGTAGTTCCTGTTTCAAGCCCAATTTTCATTATTTCAGAGATTTTCAACACCTGGTAAGAAAGTTAACTCAGTTGTTCCATAACTGATAAAATAGACCAGTGCCCTCTAGACATTCTCTTCTAACCCCACATGCACAAGAAATGAAGTCCTGGTACCTTCAGTCCTTGTAGATGAAGCATGTTGGAGGGCTACTGTGTGGTTAGAGCTTTCCTGTCTGCCAGGGAATTTGTCTTCTTTTCTCTAAAAATATCCCTATTTGGTAGGTTGACAGACTCGAGAGCCCAGGGTAGTTGACCACCTTTTGAAAATGAAGAAAATAAATGCAGTTCCTGATTTTTTCCATTAAAGAATCCAAGTCCTCATTTCATGAGAAATGTCAACATTTTTTAAAATTCCATTTTAGAAAGGAACTTGCTTTCAAGTTTCAGACTTCTGCAAGGAAGGAGAACTCCAGTTCCTGCTCTTACCTGATTTTGAGTATGTTTATCCATAGAAAAATTATTGTCTCCTTTTTAACCCAAGATTGTTATCTATTTTGCAGACCTCTGCAGCGTCCTTCTCTGCCTCTTTGTAGTTTAACAAAAATAAAATAGATGGTAATTCAGGCCTGCATTTCTTACTTTTGTATAATAAAGAATGTTTAAACTCGTGCTAAATTTCTACCTTTTTGCACAGTTACTCCCTGCAATAAGTACATACTGCAAGCAGAGGAAAATAACTTGATTCTCAGGTAAAAGATAATAAACTGATAGCTATCAGACACATCAGATAAGAGAGAATCATAACAGGCAGAAGGAGGTTAATGCACAGAATGCAATGAATTCTCTTATAGGCAATTTTAACTAGTCTGAACTGAGGGGTTGTATACTCTAGCTGTAAGTACTAGGTTGGGTGATTGGAATTCCTGCTGTAAGTTCTTTATATCTAAATATTTAGTAACTTATCAGCAGAATGAAAAAGGTCTGTTTTTGGTGGCATCTGAAATAGAAAGCAGCTGCCCGATCTTCTGGGAGCTACCTTCCACCAGACAATTTATAAAGACTGCCTCAGTTCTGCGAGGCTTGGAACTTTTTGAATCCTTAAGGGCATCCAGAAATAAAATTTGTCATTTATAAGCATTGTGCACATGGAAAGTATACAGGTAAAATGTTTTGTAATTTTTCCCTACCTGCTTGCTTTTCTGTTTGTCATTCAAGATCTCATAAAATTGTGGTAGAACAAGTGTTTTAATTAGTATAATTTTCATGTACCTTCTCAAAAGAGAAGTATGCTCACAAACTGCTTTAGGTGCTCTTAAATTTGTCAGGCTCATAAATTAAATACAGTAAATTGGGTAAATGTTTATTTGGATTTTTTTATATATATTTTAGTTATTGCTGTGCAGTCAGCATTCTGCACAGATACCCTCTTCTGTGAAACCACACCTTACTACATTGAAACGAGGGGAATCTTTGGCTCTGTGTTCATTGGGGATGTTTGGCTGTGTGCGCCTTATAGCAAATAGTATCTGTATGTGATGAACATAGAGGAAGAATGGTTTTGCAGATATTTCCACTGAGCTGTCACTGGCATAAAGGTCTTGTATAGATCTTATCACACACTTGCATTCATGAATCAGCTGGAAAATTTAGGACTCCAGTTGTGCTGGGTACTTTGAGGGAGACCATCCTCAATCAAAAAAAATAGGTGCTAATTTAACAAAACAAACTTCAGCTGGTCTGTTGATCCCTGTGTTCTTTTCAGTTTACTTATCCCTGGGTCCCCTCTGCTTTTTCTGCATTCCAGCCCTCATTCTCTACAGAGGAATGACTTTCATTTGATTCATGTTTTAAAGAGAGGAATGAGATATTGTAATGCAATGGAAGGGGGAACCCCAAAAGCCCTCTCAAACCCAGTTTATGTGGGTTTTGCATCTGTTTGATGAGAAATATAAAAAAAAACCAAAACCAAAACAAAACAAAACAAAACAAAACAAAACAAAAAAAAAAAAAAAAAAAAAAAAACAAACAAACCAATCCATAGAATTGTAATGAGAAACAGCATTGTAATTAAAACACCTTCATTTTTCCTTGTGGCTAAAGGTACTAAGAGAGTGGTCTGGGAAGATGATTGTTACACTCCACAGTCAGTAGCAGCTCTTCACCTTTTTGTAAAGAAGCCTCATCCTTGGAACTTGAAGGATTTTTCACCTGCACAGATTGTGACACAAGATCCATCATTTTCCATGGTCTGTTCTTTAACAGCTAAGTTGGAAGCATGATCCTGGGAAGATGCTCCTAGGATTGATTTACCTCGAACCAATTATTTTGAAGCAAGAAGACCATGTGAATGAAGGGAGGACACTGCATGCTGTCGTCAGAAGGAATAGTGAAGTAATCTTCAAATTATACAACTGTATCTAGTGATGACACTAATGAGCTCTCTAAAAATGCAGATAGCAACTCAGGTAATAATGAGCTTGTGTTATTGACAGACTAATATTGAGTTCAAAAATATAACATACTCTGAGTCTTTCACATCATTTCATCATATATGTTTCAAAGTTTCAAGGTAAAAATATATCAAGATGAGATTGTGATTAAAATAGAGTTTCTCTAGTTGGAAGCAGCCAGCCTCCATGTTTTCCAAATGGAACTGTGATTGTGGACATAATGTAAGAAAGGTTTTAAAACCATTAAGTTTCTAGGCAGTCTTACAGCTTTCTTGCTTATTGGATATTGCCTATGAAAAAATGACAATGAAAAGTGAATCCTGCTATTATTTGTCATGCCTAGAACAGCTACTCTATTTGCTGTCAGATCACATTGTATGCATTGTGCATCTTTTAACAGCACTTAGACATGCTGACATAAAATACAAAGATGATCCAATTACATTCTGTGCAACTGCATCTCATTTTGATAATGCTTACAAATTAAGGGTGTCTATCACCCCTTACATGAGACAGAACACAGATAGCATTTTAAATCCCTTGAATTTTATAGTGTACACCCCTTAAATACAGAAGCAGCCCTAACTGTAAATAGTTGACATGTAGCTCATAAACTAGTCTAGTCAATATGAAAATGTAACCATGTAGTGCATGCAGAAATGATTCCTCCTTACTGTTATTTATTAGTGGTAGTATTATTTATTTGTTACAATTTGCTTTTGATAATTTATTTACCAAAGACAGTTTAAATGTAAAGCATTAGTGCTTATGTACTTCCAGAATGATCAGTGTATATTTATTTTTTTTTTTCCAAAATGTCTTGCCATGTGTATCAAACCCTGGAAAATCCAATGAATCTTTACAGAAGTCAGGATATTGGAGGACAGTCCTTTGGAAGGCTGTTTTTTTGTTCATATGTCATAGATTTTGTATGAAATACAAGAACATCAGAGAGTAGAAGACTCATATTGACATTGCCAACAGTGACCATGGGGGGTGGCAAATTTAACCCTATAGGCAGAGTTTCATTAGATGTAGAATTGCAGGTGAAATCCTTGTGCTCCAATAGGACAAATGATATGGGAGATCACTGAAGCAGTTTCTCTCTAGAAGCAAAACAAAACCTGAGTCATTCCTGAGTAAAAAGTGCTCTTGCTCCCACCTAGTACCTCCTTGCTGTACTGGACATTACCTGCTAGTTTCTTGGGGGTTATCGTCCACATTTGCCCCTCATGGATACACTCACTAAGCTGATGGGACATTTGCTTTGTGAGCACCACTGAGGCTGAGACACCAAATCCAAACCTTTTGCAGGACATCCTTGTGATGCCTAGGGTGAGCATGTCTTGGGTTGGGAGATACAGACTCTCCTCATCTGCCAAGCTGCACTCCTTTTCTAGCATAATTTTCCGATAGTGGTGAATGTTTGCAGGTGGACACCCCTGCTGATTTTCCAGGTCACTGCTCTCTTCTCAGTACTTCTTCTCAGCAACAATAGAAGGGAGAGTGAGGAGAAGTGCCCTGAAGTGCCTTTTGCACGATAGTAGGGCTCAAAGCAGTGGAAGTCTCTCTGAGTGGCAGTTGCTGTGACCTTTTTCAGATGTTTTTAAAAACTTTGCCCCAGATGCTGAAATACATAAGAGGTGATACTTTGGGAGAGTTTTTTCCTCTGTTTTCCTTTGTTCTTGAAACTGACTTTTTAAGCAGAGCTAATATTCTACAAGGACTTTTCATAAAAAAAGGAGTCATTAGAGACTCAAGGTTCAATTTTTAGCTGAAATGTTGTTCATGCTTTTCCTGTGATTTCCATGGGAAGTGTATGGCTCTCTATTTCATTCGCCTTTGAAGAGGAAACTGAACTACCTTAGTGTCAAACAGCTCAACAATCTGGTTTTTTTTTTTGTTTTGTTTTCATCTTTATTTTTATTGCCATTAACATGGTTACATATGGGTAACCGTATGGTGGGATACAAGTATCAGATGGTTGGCCAGAAGTCTGGCATCTGTAGAAATTAGTTTATTTCCAAATGGGAAACTGAATCTTTAGCAAATGAGTACTTATGGAATACATGGAAATCATAGTTGGACAAATAACCCAGTGCTCCTTTCCACTATGCAGGACCCCAAAACCACCTGGACATTTTGAAAGGTGATGTGTCACTCAGACTGAGCAAGAGCACCGGGAGTTTGCTGCATAGAAATTTCTGGGTCTGTGAAGAATATTAGAAACATATTACAGCAGAGTTGACTTCTTGGTGGCACTTCAGTGCCATAGAGTCATAGCCATAAACAGTAGCCCCAAGAGGCCCCAGCACAATAATAAAGACATTGTTATAATAAACACAGCACAGATGCTCAGAGCTGCTTACAATACATGCGGTGGTATGTCCTCTAGTCAAAAGTTTTGCTGCTGCAGGATTGATTTTTTGCAATATCTTGTGCTTATTTGCAGCATCCCAAGGGATGTCTCTTTTCTCCTTTTCTTCCATTGTAAGTTTTCTTTCTAATATTTGTCCTACATTTCTCTATTTTTAGCAACATAATAACAGCAAGAAAAAGTCTCATTACCTGCAGTCAGACTCCCATCTCTATAATTCCTCTTCCATAAATGTTCCCTCTTCATTTCTCAGCCAAGGAGTAAGAAATGCTTAGCTCTTTTAATCATATAATAAACTTTCATCACTCAGTCTGTCTTTGCTGAAGGAACAAATCTTGTTTTCTCCTTAGCAGCAACTTCAGCACTGGCAATAAACACAAAGGAATTGAGAGAATAGAGAATCCTGCATGGATCCCAGAGCAAGAGATACAGGGATGTGCATGAGGGATTTGTTTTGCTGGAGAAAACATTTCTTACTCCTTTCCCTGCATCATCTCCAGTTCCCTGCAGATGTGATTCTCTAGTGACCAACACAGAGAGGTGAGGGTTTTGTACCTGTGTAATTTTGGCTGATCTTCTCTGTATTCCTTTCACTTTTCTAACCTTCCGAATCATATAAGAAATATGGTTTGCTGTAATATTTCTGGTTTTGAAGAGGAGAAAAAAAAAAAAAAATCATAGTTTTGACTGAAAGTTGTCCCTAGAGTGTTCATGAAGCCAAGACTTACTTGACATTTTCAGACTCTTGTTCCTTCCAGAACAAACAGCATTCTCCCCAGTCACACTTTCTGGATGAAATGTTTGTATTTTCTGAGAGCTGCAGTGCTGTCTACCTTTGTATAATATTGGGAAGACTGTCTTAATTTGCAAGGTCTTCTGTGCTCATGGTGTCAAACCTGTTTAGCATTTGGGGTGCCAGGATGGAGGCCATCAGGTCTCTCCAAGGCTTGTCCCACCACCTGGAGAGCTGGCTGTCCTGGATACTGGGAACTGCTGGGTTTACCTACCACATCCAGTTTTCACAGTAGATCTGTGGGTCCTGGTTGTCCTGGAATCCCAGTCCAGAGATAGTACTTCAGCTGCACAGCCAAGGATCTGAAAAGTCAACTGCAAAACTTTCAAACCTGCCTGGCAAAACCAGGGCTCAAGAGTCATTGAAACGGGGGAATACTCCTAGACAGTTTTGCTTTTAACAAAAAAGCAAAATCCAGAGGAAAAAGTGTTATCAGATTTTTTCAGTGTGCTGTGAGAGATCTAGGAAAGTGCATATGCAGCTTTCTCTGCCATATGGTAGTTGTGCACTTTTTACATGTTAGTGTTGGACTGAAAGGGGTGAAAACCTAAATAATTTGGGAGACCTGGCTCAAGCCTCATCTTCTAATGTGTCAATTCCTGTCACATAGATGAATTTGGATGTCTCTGTTTTACGGTCAACTACTACAAGAAAAGGCTCATAATTGAAACACCACTTTAAAGTACTATTTTTCATTATAATGGTGTTCTATAATGACAACATCAGTCTGATCAAGCCCAATGTCGAATAGATCTATAAGATGTTAGATTGGATGCATAAATTATTTCAGTCCAATCAAATTATTTTTCTGCTAAAGTATTGGGAAGAAAATGTGGGGTTTTTTTGGTTTATTAGGAGATGGGGCTTTGGGTTTTTAAATTTCATTGTCTCAATTTGATCCAGTTGAAGAGAAAAGTTGAAAAGTTGCAACTTCTGCCCATGCCAGATTACCATTTTCTGCTGTGATGAAGTGTAAAGTCTGAGACTTCATGCAGCGAGAGACATTCAGTGGTGTGCAGAAATATGATGCAATGATAAAGATGAAAGCAGAGGGTCTTACATGTGGAAGAGGTCATGATGGATCAGAAGCTGAACTTTTGGACTTGTCAATGTGGTATCCTTCCAAAACCAACAAAGGCAAATGTCACTTAGAGAAAATTAACAGGAATATTTAATGCAAGACATGGGAGACAGCTATCTGTCTGCTCAGCACTGATCAGTTGTCTGTTGGAGTACACCAGTGTGCTAAAGAATCATGTTTAAAAAGTGATATAAGGGAACTGAAAAAAGTCTAAAGGAAAGCAAATGCTATAAGACATTTAAGAATGTGACCTATAAAGGAAGGTTGGATAAACTGGGATTGCTTAATTCATAAAGAGAAAGACTATGGCAGGACATATTTACAATTTTCTGCTGTATAAAATATTGGTCAGCTAATCATGTCAGCTAATGGGCAAAAAAAATAGGATAAGTGCAGCACTGCAAATTTGAGTTACATTTTAGTAAAAATTGCCTCTGTAAAGGGATAATAAAATGCTAGAACAACTTACAAATGGAGACAATAGACTTTTCCATCAGAACAGGTTGTATAGAAAACTTCCAGGGATGATTTGTGTAGGAGTGGAAGACAAGTTGGACAATCTGAGACCAATTGCACCCAGCAGGTCCAGGGTTCGGTGCTCCAGAGCAGTGTGTCTGTTGAGGACTCTACCAGGGAAAAGGGAATGAGATCACAAAAGAGATAGAAGGAAGCAAATTCTGTATCTTGTTAACTGGTTACAGAAAAAAGCAAATGAGAAAGCCTTATTAGACAGCATTCTGCTGAACCTAAGGAATTGGACCAGGAATCCTGCTCTGCCACAGCCCAGGCCTGCATCTTACTTCTGTTGCCTCTCCACAATTATTCTTCTTGAGGAGACAAAAGGAGGAACTGGAAGCTGATTGACCTCTTTATTTGAACCAGTGTTATTTTAATTGAATCCTAATGTCTCCCCCACATTTCTGGCAGATTTTTATGTACCCCCCCACCTCCCATGTCCACATGCCCAGTTCTTTTTCCCTTTTGGACAAGCAGGAAGACTTTTTACTGGGAAAAAAAAAAAAAAAAAGAGACTGACATTGAGACCCAGCAGTCTCAATTCACATCTCTCTGCTCTACTTTAGGGAGGTTGAAGGTTTGGCCTTGCAGTCCCAACTCCAGTATAAAACTGAGAACAAATTTACAATGCATCAAGTATCCAGTAAAAACAAATGCACAGCATTTATTGCACACTGTTGTGCATGAATATACAGCTGGGAACTTATTAGAAAATTTGAGGAACTGGTTACTCAAGACTAATTTGTTTGCATGTTCCTTTTTAGAATCAAACCAGAACTGTGCTACACTCATGAGCCGCAGGGTCAGGCAGAGGCCCAATCCCCACTAGCCATATCAACTCCTTTACCTCCTCAAACATGACAGGAAGAGGGTACGACAGATGTATGTAGCTGCCTTATATTTTTTAGCCTCACTGTAATTCAGGGTAGGAGTGCTGATTTTCCATATTAGAGTTTAATGAACAATTTTTTTTTTTTTTTTTTTTTTTTGGAAAATATAGGTCCTGAAGAGCAGTGATTCATTAGTTTAACTGTTTATGATTAAAAGAGTGAAATTCTCTGCATAAGGTATACTGTTATCTCTCTTCTTTATCAGACTTTGAACCTTTAACCATTGTTCATGAAAAAGCTGTTTTATAGAAGCCGTGAAGCTAGAGTTAAGTTCTGATGATGGCACTGCAAGCCAAAGGTTCCCAAACTACTATGTGCATCATTAGTGTGATCCCAGCTATGCAAAACCACTGTGGCAGCGAGCCAGCAGCACCGGGTGTTGCTTGGTGGTATTCCTAACTGCTGCTGCTGCTACCCATCATTGCTGATGATGGTATTCACATTTAACACTACTGCTGATGAAAGTACCTGCAATTACTACAATTGCTGATGGCAGAAAGAGTTTGTTAGCCTTGCTGTAAATTACTTCCTGAGGCTTAGTTGCCAGTTTATTTCGTATTGTGAGCAAAATGCAGTCTCTTGGCACTTGGAAAGAGCTACATTAAGCAAAAGTTGTTAAAAAAGGCAGATATTATAAGACTAAGCCATATTGGTGCCATAAACAGAAATTCAACGTTTCCCTCTTACGGCTGATACTGTGCAAGCCAGCTTGAGCCTAGAAGCAGCACAGTTTGATGCAGTGCCCAAGTTAATCTGCCTTTTGGCAGAGCTGACAGCACACGGCTACCCTGATTCTGGATTCAATTTGATTTATCTGAATGGTTCTTTTCTTCACCACAGGAAGTTATGAAGTTGGATTTGCATCAGGTTGGGAATGTCTACATCATCCTCAATACATTTCATGATACAGATAGACTAGCATATTCATAAGAAATTTTCTTGGACCTAAGGCCAACACAAAATCTTTCTTAAAAACAAGGCCAGAACCTGGGTCTCCATACATTAAAGCCCTTCTGTACAGTGTGTTACGTATTGCCCCTCTTGCAGTAAATTAAATAATCAGTATTTTTTATATTAATCTTTCAGTAATTAATATTCTTACAGAGATTGACAAAAATACTATCCAGAAACAGACCAGGCAAATGTCCCAAATTGGACTGATCCAGACACCGGTCTCTAGTGAGACAAGAACATAAGAATGGCTGTATCATTCCAATCCAAAGATTGATTTCAGCCAGTGTCCTCTTTCCAGTAGTAGCTAATAGTCTTGACTGGAGCAGATTATATAGATGGGGCTTGCAGAAGATCTGCGATAGACCTATTACAACTGTCTGTGAGATGCTTCAAGGGCTCAGCTGACCATAGTGTTCAAAAGTACAGTCTAGTGTTTTGGTCTCATACTGTGCCAGTAAATGAAGGAGACATCATTAGGCCACAAAGGGAAACTTCTACATCTCCTTTGTTAGTGATATGGTTCCTCCATCTTTTTGTAACCAATTCATTGTCTGTCTACACAGCTTGGTGGATTCTAGTAGTCTTTCATGAAGGCATTGGCCTGTGGTATTAAAGTGGAGGATATTTCTTATCAAGACTTATCTTTGCTGCTCCTCCCATGCACCTTTTGAGTGTAATCCTGAAGCTGTGAAATTTTTTACCTGAAAGGAGAAGTTGGACTTGCTATGTTAAAAGGGGAAAAGTGAGACACAGACAGAGCACTGATTTCTCAAGACATATGCTGACTACGCTGTGATCTCCACACTTGGTTCTTCATGTCCTGCTCAGAAGCAGTTCAGATAGATAGATTAAATCTGTGGCTTTTTCGTAGGAAACAACTCACTGCCTAAAAGTATGTCAGTTTCTTTTGTGTTCCCACCATCCGTCCCTTCCTTAGATGTTTTGGAAATAAGAATTTCAGACCTAAAAACAGCTATACCTCTTTGAAAGTTTATATAAAACAGAGTAAGAGAAACAGAAAGAAAATGCAAATTTTAATTCTTACTCATAAATAGACTGACAGGAAGACCCCAAGCTATATTCACTTTATGAGGAAACAAGTTATTAAAAAGCAATTTATAAGTCATAGGAAATATCAACCCAGTTCTTCACTAAAAACAGGGATCAGAGTAGTTTTCCTTGTTAAACACTGCAAACAAAGGCAAAAGATTTATAAGGAACAAAAGATATAGGATAACAAGAAGTGTTAGCCCACCAACTGTCCTCCCACAATTTTTTCTGCCATTTAACAGATCATCTGGAGCTTAACAGCAAATCAATAATTGTGACATATGGGTGCAAGTTTCTTTGAGCCAGTGTGCACTGAGCAAAAGACTGTAGGTTGTTAATGCAAGTACGTGTGTATTTTAATGTCTATGTGAGTGACCAGGCAACTAATTTGCAGCTTTGTGTGTTTTCTTTAGCACATAAATACAGTCACACTAGAGCAAAGCTAAATCCCTGCCAGCAGGTGCTGTCTTCTTGGGAGAAAAATGCCACACATTGCTAAAAGATGCTTGTACTCTAAATGTAATGTTTAAATGCAGAGAAATGTCTCCTTGTTGCGTATCTTTGGTTATAAGTCTTTTGTGTTTGGAGGTTGGCTAGGAATTGAAATTGCTGTTTGGATAATCACAGCTTTCTTTGCGTAGTAATTCAGGATTCATGCTATTAACCCCCTGCATCTCTTAATATGTACAACGCTGAAAACTCCTTGCCAGAAGTGGTTAACTATTAGAAGAATGGACCAGCAAAATGAATGCTTTCAAGTAAGTGCTAGGATTAAACTGTACAGAAAGACAGGTTAAGATTTCCTTTTCATTCTGTGGGCTCTTTTGAGTAGTTTATACTTTTCCTAAATTATAATCTTTCAGCTTGATTTTTTTTTCATATCTGAAGTCAACCAGAAAAAAAAAGAAACAAGAAACCTAAAAAATAACAGCTATGGGTAGTGTCAGGAAAACACTTCAGTGAGTGGCATACTAGAAAAGGGGCTGAGAAAGCATTTCTCCCATTACTACTTTTGGAGGCTTATTTATTTATTTTTAAATAATGTTATTTCTTAGGCAACTTTTGTTGAAAACTTGAAATTTGACATGTATATAAACACCAGTTCAATAAATCATATTTTGTCCTACATTTATTCAAAAAACTATTTAGATGTGCTGAAATCCTGATGTTGTTTCACATGTATGCTTAAAGTACACATATCTACACACTGCTCTAAATAAAGGTAGACTATTCCATTGAAGGCATGGTGTAACATGCACTCTGTTCTACCTATAGATGCCTAATTTAAACAATGTGACTTTGATGTCTTAGAAGTTAACACTCCTTCAGCTCTTTTGGTGCAGCACTGCCAGACCTTTTATATGTCAGTTCTATAAGTATCAGCTGAGAGAAACTGTAATGGCTACATTAGACACCTAAACTGGGCCATCTGAATATAATACTTTGACTTCATGTTGGCGCATTGCTGAAATTCTCTTCTGATCTAGGTGAGTTTCAGGAATTTATAAACTTATTTTGTACATACATTTTCCCTTCTTAAAATAACAGAGTAGGTTTTATTTTACTCTATACATTTCTAACATGAATGCAGTCAATGTAAGCATGAAGTTCAAAGCATGCTGGAAGATTGAGAGGAAATATATCAATCAGATGGCTTCGTCTGATTAAATGTATATGTATACAGGGTAGAGGCTTCTATCTGAGCAAATCACTCTAGACTTCCTTTATGGACACTGGGAAGAAACCAGCGATTTGAGGATGTTATTCATGAGATCTGTTTTAGGTATTTACTTTATGATGAGATGGAAGTTTTTACTGTGTCATTTTATCTACATGAATTAAGTGTAGTTGTATACTCAGCAAAAGACTTCTCAAGTATTTTGTACACATGTAGTTGAAAAAGCTTAAGCCAAAATTTCTCTAAAACATATTATCATCTGTATAAATGTATGAGACGGTGTCCAGAGGAGCTGATACCAAGATCGAACTAAAGGAGGCCACATTCTGTGACTACCTGTGAGAGTCCCTATTGCTGACTCTAGGATGTCTGGGCTTCAGTATGACTTTGTTATTGTTCACCGTGAGCTCTGCATAAGGTCAAGCACCCTAAAAAAGTCCCAAGTTGCCATACTGCAGACAAGAGCAAGTTACTGACTGATTATTTCAGTCTTCTGCTGCAACGTGCATGTTTCAAGCCCATGGGCACATCCTTATTAAAGCCTGGAGCATTGACATCATAAATTGAAGGGTGTGCATGTGCCAAATTCAAGACTTAAATTTTCTTCTCCCATGATGAGGCCCCTCACCATGGGATTGTGCTCCAGAAACATGGCTCTGGTGAATTTAGGCTCAAGACCAGGTGGCCAACAGATCTAACATCTAACAGCAAAAGGTTGAGTAGTTCATCCAGTCTGTCTTCCTATACATAGCTGTCACAGCATTTAATCTCATTGATTCTGTACTGATCCCAATTACTCGTTACATTAATTAAACTCAACCTTGAAAACTCTGAGTCTCAGAGAGAGTAAGAGCAACACTGCTGCCAACAGCAGCCAAGAGATGGCATGATGCTGATCAGGTGAGATAAGCCCACCATCCCAGCAGGTGGTAGGAGGCACATGCTTCACAGACTGGCAGAGATCACCAGTGTCCCTGCCAGTTCCCAAACATAAGAAAAAGTTTGTGACTTTGTGAGCCAGAAATGCCCTCAGGCTTTTAAAGCATTTTCTGCTCCATGCTAAAGCACTGGTGCAGCTTGTTTGACTGATTTGGGCAATCTGATTCTTCAAAGTAAGAAGAAAACTAGCTATCTTGGACATGCTTAGCCAGCTTGCATTGGAATTGAACTGGGAGAGAAGTGGAAACCTTTTTCTGCCACTCTTGTTGACAGGCTTAGGATCTAAAGCTGGAGATTTGCTTAGAGTCATAGTTTTAATAGAAAACCAAAGCTATAAGTAGCATTTTGAGGGTAGTAGACCATCTGTTCTCCTTCCAGCCTAAAAAGTAAAGCTGTGAACAGAGAAATTCAAGTGGAATAGGGGAGCTTTATTCAGCAGGTTCAGTTAATATTAATATTTCAGAAGACTCTGTCTTCCTATTGTAGGCCAATAAGAAGAGACCTGGGACTCAGACTTTAATTGGCACCTAAGCTATAACCATTCCACAATCTAGCATGCATTCAGTTTCCCATAAGTGTAAGGTGGAGATGTTTTCTTATTTCACTCTGCTTATGGAAGGATAAAATACATTAATATGTGTGAAATATTTAGGTATTATATTTCTGTAAGCCTCTGAAGTACCAGCTAGAGAGAATCCAAAACAGAGAAGCAAAATAGATGGTATGGTAAAAGCTCTTGCTGCTCCTACAATTCAGATTCTCAGCAGGGCATTTTTACCCAGTGAATTTCCACTCCTCTGCCTCTGCAGGTGTTCAGGATCATGCCATTTTCCTCTTGCTCTCACTTGTTTTCTATTTCTCATACAGAAAGTAATAAAATTTAAGCAAATAAAAAATCCTACAGGACAAATGCACAGTGGAATTGAGAGTAAAAGGAAGATAAAATAAAAACAAAGGCTGTCCACTATTAATTCTGTCTTGAAAGCTAGATGATGAACAGTAAATGAATGAAAGGGAGAGTGCCAGATAATCAAAATAGTCAGCTTTTAACGGCTGAGGCATATTATGTGTGATGCAACCTGTATTTAAAATAAGACCAGAGTTCATAAACCCTCAAAAGTAGCATGCATTTAAAGATTACATCTGATAATGTACAAAAGAGGTAAATATGTACAGATTATTTTGGGCAGGTGGGTTGCAACATTTTTTTTTTGCATTTTTTGACTGTGAGTTTCCTATGCCACTTTCAGTCTATAAATGAAGTTATCTATGCACTTCCAGTTGAATCAAGTTTGAGAGTGAATATCCACATCTGCAGTCTCAGTTCCCTAGGCTCTGTCACTGTCAATTCCCTACTAATGGGACAGTAGTGTATACAGATCATTTTGGCTGATTTTTCTACAGATACTTTATTAATGACATTTCTCAAATTACCTGAGCTGTTTTAAAAGATAAAAGTATCTGTTATATGGTTAGATCATAGCCTGAAAACATTCTAAAAATATTTGAAATGTCTTTTTTTTTCTTTCTTGATTTTTTTTGTTTGCTATTCTTTTCTTTCTTTCTTTCTTTCTTTCTTTCTTTTCTTTCTTTCTTTCTTTCTTTCTTTCTTTCTTTCTTTCTTTCTTTCTTTCTTTCTTTCTTTCTTTCTTTCTTTCTTTCTTTCTTTCTTTCTTTCTTTCTTTCTTTCTTTCTTGCTTTCTTGCTTTCTTGCTTGCTTGCTTGCTTGCTTGCTTGCTTGCTTACTTTCTTGCTTTCTTTCTTGCTTTCTTTCTTGCTTTCTTGTTTTCTTGCTTTCTTTCTTGCTTGCTTGCTTGCTTGCTTGCTTGCTTGCTTTTTAGACAGCAGATACACAGGAAGTTAAGGTACTAAATGTGAAAGCATAACAGAATTCAAAGAACTGTATTTTGAAATCTGATAAATGAAAAATGGGCACGGTATCAAATTTAATCACATTTGTATTCACATGTTGTTGAGAACTGACACTGATTTATGATCTATCAACAGTCACCAGATTCTGTGACTGCTTTATACACATACAAATAGATGGATGGATGGATGGATGGATGGATGGATGGATGGATGGATGGATGGATGGATGGATGGATAGATAAACAGACAGTGAAATAATGTTGCAAATTAGATGGCACCAGACCTATTTACAAAAGAGAGCTCATCCAGTTCATTTTAAAAACTCTGGATATTTTTGTCAGAACATATCTCTGGGAAATCTTCTACAATATGGGAAGATTTCAGAAAGCTAAACTGTCCTGTTACTGTTCTGTGTTTAAATGTTACTACTCCAAAACTACAGCTAAACCATCCTACTTTGCACAACAGACTGGAGGGAGGGAGTTTTATGCTAATGTTTTTCACCAAAGCATCACACAAAATCATTACATTAAAAAGAATCCCTTTCTCTAATTCATACACAGAGTTCAGCAGTGCATATGCTTGTGAATGTTAAGAAAACAAGTGATCCGAGAACATGAGTGATGGAGTGAGGAGGAACCTGAGCAGGTGAACAAAGATAAAGAGATTGATGTGACTGGCACTAAAACCGACAGGACTTATCAATGCATGGCCACAACCAGCCACAAAAGATGAGAGGCTCTGCACAGCCTCCCCCCCTACAGAGAGTCCTCTTTATATTAATAGACAAAAATCCACTTGGCATCTTGAGGTGTCATAGACAAAATAAGCTGAGCAAGTTGAAGTTTACATATTAATAAAGAGGAAGGCAGTTCTGAATTACTGTCCTGACCCAGCTTGTTCTGTAAGGAGAGTTTTATGTGTCAGTATACAGGCTGGGTGTACCAGCAGCCACACTCACCTCTGCGGTGACTTCAGCCTGGCCGTGATGCTGAACAGCGGGCAGTGGGCAGGCAGCGTGCACTCCTGCCACTCCCACGGCCCCTTGAGAAAACCCTATTTTATAGGGGTGTAGATGAAAGCAAGCCCTGGAATTTTGAGCATGGTCCCTGTCAGTAGCAATGAATTCCCATGGAGCCATGTGGGACCATGGCCAGCAGGCTGAGAGGTGAGTCTCCCCCTCCACTCTGCTCTCATGAGACCCCACCTGCAGTGCTGTGTCCATCTCTGAGTCCCCCAACTTCAGAAGGATGTGGAGCTGCTCAAGCAGATCCAAGGAGGGCCACAGAGATGATCAGGGGACTGGAGCACCTCCCTTATGAGGACAGGATGAGAGAGTTGAGCTTGATAGCCTGGAGAAAAGAAGGTTTCAGGGAGACCTTATAGTGGCCTTCCAGTGCTTAAAGGGGGCTACAGGACAGATGGGGAGGAACTCTTTATCAGGGAGGGTAGGGATAAGTCAAGGGGTAATGGGTTTAAACTGAAAGAGGGCAGATTTAGATGAGATATAAGGAAGAAATTCTTTACTGTGAGGTTGGTGAGACACTGGCACAGGGTGCCCAGAGAAGCTGTGGCTGCCCCCTCCCTGGAAGGGTTCAAGGCCAGGTTGGACGGGGCTTTGAGAAACCTGGGCTGGTGGAAGGTGTCCCTGCCCATGGCAAGAGGGTTGGAACTAGAGGATCTTTAAGGTCCCTTCCAATCCACACCATTTTATGATTCTATGATTCTATAACCATGCTTTTGGAAGAAGTCTGGCCAGAGGCTGAATTGTTTTGCATATCTGCTGAGTCCAGACTTTTAGGGACCAGCACCTACTGTTTTTGTCCAGTGTTGAACTCTTTTGGCACCTTATCTTCAACTGCCTAAGTTTTCTCATCTGTTATAAGGTGATGTCAAAACTTTCTGAATTTACAAACTGAAGACACAAATGGCACTCAAATACTGTGATAATAACTCTCTATAATTTATTAAAAGGTAATATTGTTTTAACTCATCTTGTGATTAGTATTAATTACTGCAGCCATTCTGTGACTAACCCCAGTGACTTCTTTATATAAATAATGTCATATTTTCCTTCTTCTAAGTGCTGCTGGATCATGTCTTAAGACTGACTATAGATTTCGATATATTTTCTTGATTTACAGAAGCAATGACTGTATCCCTCCTTCATCTCCTCTTTTAGACTTAAAACCAATGAATTATTTCAGTGACCAGATTTTCCTTCCATTATTTGCTAGTGTTTGCACTGTTTGTTAGTTTTGTCAGTGTAGACACTATTCCGTTCAGGATAACATAAAATTCTAGTCATTGCAGCTAATATGTCTAAGAAAGTATGAAAAACTAACTATTAAACTTTCTGTAAATTTTTAAAAATATACGTATTTGACTCTACTTTTTGTAAATCACTACAGTTAAATTGAAATAAACATCTGCACTATCTTGCAATGTTTTTTGTTATTAATGTTTCAAATAATTGTTAAAAGGAAGTAACTCTTAAAAACCCAAAACATTTAAAAGTAACATGACCTTTAAAGAGGGAAAAGACTACCTTATAGAATTTATGTCTTAATCAACTTGGAAAAGAGATTAATAACTCTGTCTACATATGCATTATTCATATTTTTTCGACATAAAGAGCCTATAAGTTCACCCAAGAACGTACTAGGCATGTCTAAACAGTCAGGAAAGAACATCTATTTGCCTGCCTGTTTTTAAAGCTTGTTTTCAATTCATATTGCTTACATACAAGCAATTGCTCAGGTAAAGACCTCACCTGTCCTCCTAGACAGAAATCTCAAATCCACTTAGCATGGATTGACAGTCTGGATGGAACAAGTGCTGGTGGACCAAATATGTACACTTTGGTCCACAGGCAAATGACATGAGTTCAGGTTTTCCCATGCATTATATGTATACTTTGTTCCCAACCTGCAGCCAGTCTAAACTGGCAGTCTAGAAAGGAAACCTAGAAGCCAGACTGACTAATTTTGCTCTAAACCTCACATTGTAAATAACTTGTGAACATTATAAAATTTACATACTTCGACATATCAAGCACATCCTTCAAGTATTTGTGATGGCCATGTACTGCTCCTATCAATTTGATTTCACTTAGATTTTATGTAAGAAGACAAAGGATTTGTTTTTTAAAATTTTATGAGTTCTCAATACTTTTGTTTATTCTGTGGTGTAATGATGATGAGTCTATCTATGTCGTTTATGACCATTTTAGTAGAAACATTAAGTCAATTAGTAAGGACAAACTGCTATTTAGTGAACACTGAGAAGGAGAAATTTATTTAGCCTATACAGGAAGAGAATCAAGAAACTTTAAGTCCTGAACAAAGAGGATGAACTGGGAGGAGAGGATGAACAAGGAAGTACTGCTAGGAGCAGGAGCAATATGAGGAAACACCACTCTGCTATAGAGGAGAAGCTCAAAGAATGAAAAAATCATTCTGTAATTTTATAAATCTTGAAATAGATAAAACTTGAACATCAGAAATTCTATTGATATCTGGGAAAAAAATAATCTCAGAGACAATGAACAGGAATATGGATCTGAGATTTTATAGCTGTGAAGGAGGAGGTCATATGTTGCTGGGTAAATGCTGATATTCCTCTAGAATGTTTTCCACTGAAGAAAATCATGATGTGGGATTAGAACATAGTGGTACAGGTAGACACATCATTAATTATCACTCCTGAGCCATGGCATGCATAGTTCTCACTGTACCTGCCACTTTCCCAAGTTAGAACCTCAGCACCATATGTTCTGTACTTCTCTCTTACCATCCCTCTCTTCCTTCACGCCTCTTCAGACCAGGACTTCAACTTCACAAAGCTGCAACCTCTACTTTCCTACTTCAGTCTTTTCCTTACTTCCTTACTTCAATGCAGGATACAAATAAATCCTAGTTGCCTTGCTTCCCAGCCAGTGGCCACCTACTTCCAATACCTGAAGAATTGCTCTTGTCATCCACTCCTCTGAAGACATGGATACAGGTGTATACTCATATGTATACAGATGTATATTCAATGTGGTATTATCTATACTCTATGCAGGGACAGATTTCTCTGCATCATCTCACAGATACCATAGTACAGGGTAGGAAATAGTAGGTAGTTGTGACGGTCTGTGGTGGATACTGCAGTGATTCTCTTCTTTTCTCCTCTCTGTTGTAGCTCATCAGTGTTGGCTATGGTGGAGCAAGAGAGGAACATGTGCTGTATTCAGTCTGTTCTATTTGGTTTGTCTTTTCCACCTTCTCATTTTCTTCTCATGAAACAAATAAAGCTTTGTAGGGTAAAAGTCAGGAAAATAAAAAGCCATCACTAATTCCAGCTCAAAGCTCTTGCAAAATCAGATCCCATTAAATTGGACAGAATGCCTTGCTGGCCTTGCTGTATGTAGTAAGGGACAATCTGGTGAAGCCTTGCACAGAAAAATGCCTTGCAATAACATTTTCAGTAATATTTCTTACAGCGTAAAGCACATCATGATTCCCAAGTGGATGAGACTTTGGCCACTGACCTCTAGTCATGCCAGCGAGGGACAGTCTAAAATGACAGCAAAGTAAATCTAGCTTGACATTTGTGAGATGTTTTGGCTAATTTTTCTGCATTTTCCCATGCTTCATTGTTCTTTTATGAATAAAAGCAGAAAATTAAAGAAAATTTTTAAAGACAGAAGTGCAATGTAGCTATGTGACTATTTATTTATTTATTTATAAAGACTTTGCAGAAACTGTAGAGTGTTGCTTACGATGATTCTACAGGAACCTGACAAAAAGCCAATTTACTTTTTGCACGTGACCTGTCCTGTCTGCATATAAGCCATGTGATTTGTCAGTGAAAAAGAGCAGCTGGAGGCCTAGTAACATCTGAGGGATAAGGAAAAACACTTTTAACAAAGAGTTGCTATTTAATATGTCTCAAACTTCTGTAAAAGACCACTATTTCAGAAATGCAATTGTCATGTGGCATTTGCTAGTGAATCTTCTGTATATAAAGGACCTGATTTATAACCTCATCAGACATTACCTAATTGTGTCCCGTGTCTGCCAGTCCAACTTTTCCTGGTACCTGACTGCCTTCTACTACTGACAGGCTGACTATGAAATTTTAGTTGCTTTTACCCTAAAGAAGGAGTCTACTGCAAAAATAAATAAGTTTATCCAAGGAAATACTCTGAACATTTGGCTGATTATAGATACTGTTAATTCTCCTATGCTTTTTATGTGGTTTTTTTTGTTTGTTTATTTGAACAGTCTGAAGTGTCTAAAGAGATCACCTAATCCTTCCTTCTGCTCCATGGTAGCATCAGAAATATCTAGCTGTTCCCTGGGGCTGTTTGTTTAACCTGTCATAAAACACCTTCTTTGGCAATAATTCACTCCAACATTTAACTGTTCTACAGTTACAAAAGTTACAAAGATTGTTGGGGTTTGGTTTTGTGCCTTTTTTTTTTTTTTTTTTTAAATATAATTTCTGATCCAAATATCTCCTCATTAAATTTATTCCTAATACCTCTTGTCCTGTTTGCTCTGTGTTTGAAGAGAGGTTAATTCCTTCCTTTTTTATTCCCATCAGGCTTCTATGTGTTTGAAGGCTGTTTGCATGTCTTCCCTTAGGTTTGTTAAACTTGTTTATTCTCAAGATACATAAATTCCTCCAATAAATTGCCAGCCTTTTAACAATACTGAAACAGAGGCAAAGGGATGAGGAAGACAGAAAAAAAAATAGCAGTGGAATTAGTCAGGAACTGAGGAAGAAATACTCATTACACATAAGGTTCTTAAAGAGAGTGCAGAATCTTTATCTAAAACCTACAAAGGTCTAAAGTTCACTAAACTTGAATAAATAAGGTAGATGATAACCCTGTATCTCTTTCCATGTTGTAAAGATACAGGCTGCTGTATCTTTATATCTTTACAGAAAAAATGTATTTTTTCAGAAATAATTAGATATTTCTCAGTCAGTTGGTAACAACTACATTGATAATTATGCTTTTCTTTTAAAAAGTGAAAATAAAGAAAAAACATAAAAAGCACAAAAATCTTTCTGGAGAAGACAGTTTTCCTTAGGCTATGTAAGAAAACCTCAAATGGCACAAATTTAAATTTTGTTTTCCTTTTTCTCAGGATGTCATCAAAGACAGAAAATAGGAATATATCTTGCAAATACCTACAGGAGAAAATAGGAACATGAAAGGAGAGTTTAAAATATAAAAGGTAATGAAGGACACAATCCAACCGTGTAATATCCAAAACAACCAGTTTCAAATCTAAAATTTGCCCTATAGTTAAAACTGCTCTGTGTAATATGGTATCCTGGAGTTAAAACATACACTGAAGAAGCTGGTAACTTGGATATAAACTTCACACCAGGAAAAAAAAAAAAAAAGGCATACTGAAATTCAAAACATACATTACAGAAGCTAATATCTGTCTCTAACACTTCCCTGAAGAAACTAGCCTGCCCAGAAAACAAACACTATTTTTATTGTCATTGAGCTGTTCAACTCAAATGGAATTTCTAATAGTGCTTGCCCATAGTGAACTTTAGTTCTACATTGGGATTTTAGCCACTGGTTTTCTCTTATAAATGCACTTACTCAGATGCAATACACTGATGAGGCTTATTTTACACTGATATGGTGTGGTTTAGATTGAATTATTGTGATTTGAAACAGAGACATTATTTGCACAAATGCAAAAGGTTATAAATTACTTTTAAAATGAGAATAGAAATTTTTAAACCATCCACGTAATGTGACGTCACTGATCAGTAAAATTCTTCCGAAAACAAGACCTTGTTCACATGGAGGGATGAAATCTTGTTTCATCTGGTGTCTTTGGGAGGGAATTAATTTTTATCTCAGAAATCTTCTAGTTCATCATTTTCTCTTGACTTTTCAGGGCACCTTTGGTCTGTAAATAACACTTGCTCATGTTCACACTTAATTTTTTATTCCCCATAATAGGTTACTTTTTATCTTGTTCTTTGAGAACAACTTTTCTGCCAGGTTTTCTCCATGGAATTAATTTACTGTTGCATCTAACTCCTAAAACAAAGTTGTCTGCCTCAGTCAGTGTAAATAGCCATGCTGTGACAGGCTGATGAGTGGCAGCAGGGATTCATCTATGACAAGAGCTGGAAGCTGCAGGAAGGATTTGTACCTGTAGGATGCATTTTGTATTTCTTGTCCCTTTTGGACTAGAGTGGAGGAACCCGTCCTTCACACAATGAGTAGGAGAAGAGAGAACTCATATTCTGTTTCTTGTCTTTTATTCTGTTTTAAAATTATGTTTAATTTGGTAGAGTATCAGAATCATAGACCAACAGAAATGCCTGACTATCAGAGGGAAAAAAAGAAACAAAGCTAGGTGAAGAGATCCAGATAGGCCAGGATGGCTTTTAAGACTTAAGCAGCCATGGTGGTGAGCAGTAACGATGTGGGTTATGTCCTTGATTAATGAAAATCAAGAGAAACTGAAGAATTTATATATGGGTGGTGAAATGAACTGTTAGATTTTGTTAGGTAAATAGCTAGTTACACTTGACTGTATTGCCTCCTTCTAATGGGGCATTAACAGATGGTGTACAGTGCTGTAAGAACAAAAATTGTTACCTTCCCCCATCAAACATGCTTGCTGCTGAAGGATCAATTCTTTGGTGCAAGCACTGGGGGGCTAATAAAGACTCCAACCCTGGGAACAGGAGTGATTTACAATTGAACTTAATCTATTTGAAAAATTCTAGCAACCGCATTAAAAAACCCCAAATCTCATCACGCACCACCTGAATTTCCTCAGTGCCATCTGTCTGCTGCATTAAACAAAGCCCTGGAGACTCTCAGAGAGAGAGAGGCAGAGTTTTAATGATTAACCTAACCTGGCTGTCAGAATGGATAGCTTGATATATAGGGCCTCGGTTGGCAGTTTCTGCATAGCTAGTCACTAATGCTGCGGAGAGGATTTAAGCCAGCAGGAATTCCCTGTCGGTGTGTAAACCAGCGCGTGTTCTCCCAGGACACCGCGCCGGTGTGCAAAGCGGCATTACCTTGGTGCTCCCTGGCTTCACACTGAGCCCCCCCCGGGGGCTTGGTCACGGAGAAAGAATTGTCTGTAGCTCAATTCTGCCAGAGGGACCTGCAAAGTCAGCGCCTGGCCATCAACTATCAATAACCGTGGAAGCTCATCTGCACCAGAGTTCTTTGTAGTAATACGACACAGAGTCCCTGGCTTTATTTCTGTTAAAGCATACACCTGCTTAAATATCTTGAAATGTTTTAAGTTGGGTACCTGAGCATTCACCTTGCTGTACTGGGGTTGCTGAACAGTATGAAATTGCCAGCCTCGATTTCATGAGTTGAAATGAGATTTTTATGATCATTTTATGAAGATTCAGAATCGGATGTGATATTTTGATCATTTCCATTTGATCAAGACAAACACTACTTTTCTTGGCATCAGTCTCAAACTTGGATTTATGGTAGATGTCAAAAGTGGAAGTTTGCAGTTTTATGAGAGCAATATTATTTTAATTTCTCAGTAAACACTTTTCCTCTGAATAGAAAGGACAGCTTACCACTAAAAAATAATTCTAAATTACATATACTGTTTTTCACTCACCGAGACTTTTTATCTCATGTTGATGTACTTGAAATATTTAAATTAAATTGTTCTGCTACTTTGTATTTGTGGAGAGGATGTAAACAATGCGTCTTTCCCATTAAAAACTATTTAAGAAACATCAAGAGATTTGTATGTATTATTTAGTGAACAATCATACCTTCTTTTATATTAAAATTAATGGTTCCACTTTGCAGGTATAGAAAGTGAAACCTAAGCCATTATTTTACAATAGATCTTACCAGAGCTAGCAATTTACATGTATGCAATGTGAATATAAATGGTGAAAATATATTCATGAATTATATATGTCTGAAGGTTTAAGGGAGCAAAATATCAGCTGACAAGCAACTACCAAACCCATAAACTAATTCAGTGAAAGATTCATAATTGAAGTAGGAATTCAAAAATTTAGGTAAATTTGGTATTCATCTAGATGCTTATATGTAGCCACCATTATCTAAATGATGAAGGTATCTGGGTTTTATGCTCACTTCTAGGCCTACCCAGGAGTCCTCTCTAGATCTGTGGAACCTGCCCAAAAATTTTTAATAAAACACTGTAGTCTTAAATTGTATGTTAATTCTACACAGAAAATTAAAACAATTAAATAATATAGATATCTGTTATCTTATTTTCCTTGTTAATAATTATTTTTGATAATTAAAAATCAGTTCTGATGAAAACTAACTTTCTGAAAAAAGTCCTTTTCTGTGTCCTTACACTCAGTCACAGGAGCCAACCCCCAGGGTGCAGGGACGGGGGGAACCAATCTTCCAGTAATTACTGATGGACCTAGACTCTCACAGCCAGAGAGGGGAGCAGAGCTCATGTCTCAGTGATGTCAGAGTAATCCTTCATTACACAGGTTATATACATTTCTCATAGCTGGCCCCACTCTATCAATCCTTCTGAAATATGAGAATCCCATTGAGGTCCATTTAGTCATTCTCCTTTCTATTCTTAATGAATATGACAAAACAAGACAGATCCTAATGCCAGTATCTCCAGGCAGGCCAGCAGCCCTCTTGCTTTCATTTCAACACATTACTACTGCTTATCAGTAGTATGATGACTGCTCTAAACCATGTTTCACATCCAGGAGGCAGGGTTCATATCCAAGCAAATCTGAATTAATTCTGCATATTATGTTTCATTAGCAACTGTTTCCAATGATTTATTAGAAATATATATATATAATGTTTTATAAGTCTCCCTTGCAGGTAACAATAATAAAATAATAATAAAATAAAAAAAAAAGTTTTCTTAATACCTCGAATATCTTCTGACTCTTATGCCCCATGGGCACTTAAAAAGGATGTCTGCTGCACTCTGCTGAAACAGCAGGTATGCTTCATCTCAGTTGTCACCGTGTTTGAAAAGATGGGCAGCATAATGTTTGTGCATCTTTTGGACTGGAGTATCTGGAACACCAAGAAAATTTTCTAGCAGCAGGAAAAGTAGTTTTCTGTTGCTTTTACTCAACTTTGTTCTCAAGAACTCTTGAAATTTGTTCTGCTGTGACAGTGCTGTTAGGCTAATGGAAGATACAGAAGTAGCACATGTTCTACATCTATCGTCCACGTGCTGTCCATATAATCTGCTACACCAGAAGGTGAATATTACTGCTGAAAAAAGGGTCGGGTTTTTTTGCTAGTCTAGCACATTATTATTTTCTACTTACAGTTGTTTTAATTCAAGGTGTATTATGAACACGATGCTTTCTTCTAATGAAAGTAACCACACAGTGAGAGACAAAAATTATCAGTAGGACTGAAGGGACAGGGGGATGTCTTTTGTACTTTCCCTTACTCGAATCTTACTATTCTTTGTGAGTTAATTACATTATGAATTTAGGCCATCACTCTGAAAAGAACTGCTATAATACAACATACATTAGAAAAAGCAAGGATTGATTCTCAGGCATGAGTTTTGAAAAAAACATACAAGAGTGTTTTAGTTCAGGTTGTCATGAAAAGGTCTTTGTGTGCACAATTTCTGGCAAATAAAGTTTTTGTCTGAAGATAAAAACTTGTTACAGTCTGAATTAGTATTCTTAAAAATATTTTAAATAAAACAAAGGATCTTGAGTCACATGAAGTAGTATGTATATTCTTTTACAAAAATCTGTTTTATTATGAGAAAGGATCAAGTTCAGTTCTCTGACTCAGAGCAGTAATTACATCCACTCTGTTCAGCATGCCTAGCAAACATTCTTTCTACTAGACTATAATGTATCAAGGCAGAGGGCACTGACTCCTTGCTAGATTTATAAACAGAATTTGCATCACCAAAACCTTTTTTCAACAAAATATTGGTTTTTTTTGAAAATAAATTTTTTAATTAAAATAATCAAAAATGTTCAGATAGAGTTGGAATACATTTGCCTCTGACTACGCCATGCCTCGTTAGAAAGACTGGCATAAATAATGTTTTTAAATCATCAGTTCACAGAGATTGGATTAATTTTACCTGATTTTGGTTCCTGAATGAGAATAATCTGATTTTTCTTTATTTGGGGGAGGGGAGAAGGAAATGAGGCAAAACACCCCTCGGTCTCTTCACAGGTAAGGGAGAGAATTAGGCACTTCCAGATACAATTAATTTTTCCCTGAGAAAGGTGTCTGAAACATAGGAAAAATGTTTTTGCTTGGATTGGAAAGTACAGGGACCCATTATTGAAAACTTTTGTACATCCAAAGCTGTCTGAGAGGGACGACTGCTGCCATGGTTGTTCTCGAAACAGCATGACCAGTTTGCAGAGCACTGGCTCTGCTTTGTGAATATCTGACTGCTTGTAGGACACTGGCCCACCTTCCTCTTTCTTCTTATTTTCTGCTTTTAAACTTAATCAAGAGCTATAAAAATGAAATAAATCTTCTTTATCTCAGTGCTACTTTTGTCATTGCCCTGGATATTACACGTTAAAAGACAGTCTTGTCTTCAGAGGGCATGAGTGACAAAGATTGCCTGGCTCATGTGTTTTTTCTTAGACAAGCAAAGCAGCTGAAAATAATGTGCCTTAGATAACAAAGATATCAAGGCTCCAAGATGACAAGGTCTTTATCCTCTTCTGGTATCACATTTATATGTTCCAGTGCTTAATTTTAAATCCTTCTGATCAGAAGTTAATACATAATTATCAGGGAAGAGCTGACACCCAGCAATAAGAAAAGGGCAGCATGAGCCCAGCACAACCTCTAGAAACTCCAGAGAGGAGACTGTGTCCTGAGGACTCCCTTTAGCCTCTTTCCTTTTCAATATCCCATCGGTGAGTCTGAGCAGGACACGTCATGTATTATCACCCCTCTCACTCCCCTCTATCTACCTGCTCCTGGCAGTGGCAGAGATTCTGGATCTGTTGTGCTAAGGGGAGCTCTAATGGGTACAATCTTACCAAGCCCAGTTGTGCCAACCTGCAGTAAACTTGTGTCAGATCATGATAGTGCTGGTCAGAACTAAGCCAATGCCAGCTGTAAAGCTACTCAGCAGTTTGGAGATCTCATTTGTGAACTGCTCTTAGGGCTCCTCATCTCAGATGGTTGCTTGTTGAATAGTTTAGATGAATTTCTTTGAAAACGATGACTTGTTCATCAATTTTCCCTTGCTACTATATATTTGTCATATACATATTTACTTAATATAAAGGACAAATTGATATTGTTCTCTGATCCAGATGACTGAAAAGCAAACTACAGATAATATAATTCCAGTAAGAATTTTTGGACTAGTCTTCATACCTGAAATGTCTGAGATTCATAAGGCAGAAGGTTTCCTGTGCAGAGGTCTGAATATCAATGAGCAAAAAAAAAAAAAAAAAATTATTGTGTGAATTTGATCTCCTACATTGCAGTGTAGTTATTCACAAAAGATGTATTTAGATAATATTTTTAAAGTTCATAATCTAATTTTGGTTCCAAATAATGTGTTCTGTATCTCTTTGAAGACTGTTCCTTTTAATAGACTTCTATCCTTGGAAATTTGTGATTTTAAATGTGACATTTTTTCTTTTCTTGATGTCATCATTACAGCTCTTACTTGAAACAATTTGAAATGGCCTAATCTTTTATCACTTTTTTTGGCTTCTGTTGTGGTTTAACCCAGCAGGCAGCTGAACACCACAGCCATTTGTTCACTCCCCCTGAGTGGGATGAGGGAGAGAACAGAAAAAAAGGTAAAACGTGTGGGTTGAGATAAAGACAGTTTAATAGGATAGAAGAGGAAGGAAAAATAATAATGATGATAAAAGAATATACTAAACAAGTGATGCACAATGCAGTTGCTCACCACCCACAGACCGATGCCCAGCCAGTACTCAAGCAGCAGGCTGCCACCTCCCCCAGCCAACTCCTCCAGTTTTATTGTTCAGCATGACATCATATGGTGTGGGGTATCCCTGGGGCCAGTTGGGGTCAGCTGTCCTGGCTGTGTCCCCTCCCAACTTCTTGTGCAGCCCCAGCCTATTCGCTGATGGGACATCGTGAGAAGCTGGAAAGTCTTTGACTTAGTGGAAGCACAACTCAGCAACAACTAAAACATCAGTGTGTTATCAACATTATTCTCATCCTAAATCAAAACCACAGCACTATATCAGCTACTAGGAAGAAAATTAACTCTATCTCCGATGAAACCAGGACAGTTTGGTGTATAAGTTACGCCTCTGTCCTTGTCATGTAACACTCTCAATTAATTGAATCCCCCTTTTAACCACCAAAACCACTAAATAATTTTTGTGTTTGAAGATTTTTCAAAATTAATCTTTTTTTCCTTTAATTTGTCTGAAGCTTTGGAGGTTTTTTTAATAACTAATGGCTAAAAAAAAAAAAAAAAAATCATACATTTTATTTTCCCTTAGTTCTGTTTCCCCCTCCTTACCTGCATGCTGACAGAAGGCATACTGAGAAAAAAAGGGACCACACCATTTAGAGCTGCTTCTCATGACCTCTTTCTATCCTTGCATTTTCAATACACTCTTCAGGTTGTTTTTCTATGTTAAAACCTGGGTGAGCAACTTTGAATGCTGAATCTCAAATACTAAGTCACATTAGCTGGATTTCACTAGAATAGCGTAGGTTCAGAGGAGATAAGTTTATGCTTATTTTTGCTCTCAACCGAATAGCTATGTTCTCTGAAATCACTGTTGAAACACTATTCTAAATCTAAAGTAACTACATTTCATAGAATCATAGAATACCGGGTGGGAAGGGACCTCAAGGATCATCTGGTAGAACCTTTCCTGGCAAAACCACAGTCTAGACAAGATAGCCCAGCACCCTGTCCATCTGAATCTTACAAGTGTCCAATTCTGGGGAATCCACCACTTCCCTGGGGAGATTATTCCAGTGGCTGATAGTTCTCATTGGGAAAAATTATCCTCTTGTGTCCAGTCGGAACATCCCCAGGAGTAACTTGTTAACATTACCCCTTGTCTTTTCCATGTGACTCCTTGACAAAAGGAAGTCTTCATCTTCTTTGTAACCACCCTTTAAATACTGGAACATGGTGATAAGGTCCTCCCTAAGCCTTCTTTTCTCAAGACTGAACAAACTCAATTCTCTCAATCTTTCCTCATACGGCATGCTTCCCTGTCCCTTGATCATCTTTGTGGTCTGGACCCTCTCCAGCCTGTCCACATGCTTTTTTTTTACCTATATTAATTGGTGGGTTTTTCCTGTATAATGAATATTCTGGATTTACAACATGATCTTTTGTTGGTCTTAAATGTGTAGGGCTTTCGTTTGGTTAAATAGAACCTTTCCACTGATCTGGGAAGGAAGAGATTGGGTTTGTCTTTCTTTTTTTTTTCCCCCCCTAAAAGAAATCAGTGGTTTGGGGCCTGAATATATACTTATTTTAGAAGTGTAGGTGCACTTCATTTCACCAAATGCAAACATTTTTTCCACAGACAGATGTGTCTGCAATCCCTTTTCACTCAGTGGAAGGAAAGAGGTATTCTTGGGGAGTAACTCATCCTGCATTAGCCATTTGAAGTCAGGTGACATTGCTTACATCTCCCTGTGGGCTATAAGGGGAACCTGAAGTGTTTAGCTCACATACATTTACCTGCAAACAGATTAATTCCAGTGGATTTCGGAGTAGGATTCAAAGTATGGCAGGGTCCTACTTTATGGAAGAGATGCTTTTTCCTCACCTCATCTTGCCCTTCCTCTCCCTTCTCCCTTTTTGTCCATTCACCCTCTCCTCTCCCTCTCCCTCTCCCTCTCCCTCTCCCTCTCCCTCTCCCTCTCCCTCTCCCTCTCCCTCTCCCTCTCCCTCTCCCTCTCCCTCTCCCTCTCCCTCTCCCTCTCCCTTTCCTCTCTCTCTTCATTTTTTACTTTTTTTTCCAGATGGACATCTGGCAT
Source organism: Tyto alba (assembly GCF_018691265.1). Taxonomy (NCBI): domain Eukaryota; kingdom Metazoa; phylum Chordata; class Aves; order Strigiformes; family Tytonidae; genus Tyto; species Tyto alba. The sequence goes on along the minus strand of NW_024881316.1, from coordinate 32,601,022 downwards.
TTGAACAATGCTGACTGTTATGACACAGGACCCATAGAAGACACGCCCTCTTCTAGACTGGCAGCCTAAGGTGAATCATTCTATGATATATCAAATGTTAAAAAAATGCCTGCATATAGTCAACTGACTTGCACCCCTCTGTGCTTTAGTGCATGAGAGTTGATAAACCAGGTGCATCAGACTCTTAAATCAGTGCCACAGCTCTTGCAGAGCCTCATCACTACAGCATTCCTCTGATTCCTGCAGCTCTGGTCTCCAGTTATCCTCTTCACTAACAACAACAACAAAAAAAACAAACCCAAAGAGCAGAGGTTTAGCAAGAAACTGTCTTAATTGTGCAGAGTTTACTCTTAACAAACCTGCTGCACTACAAGACTCTGACCTCAGCCTCCAAAGTCTAGTCTTATTCCTCTTGCATCTGTTGGATTTGGTCAGCATTGCTTGGCCTAGCAACCTTTCCTGCTGCTCCTGGCTTTGAGTGCCTGCATGCCATGGGAGTGTTGTTGGCTCTTTGATTAGAAGAGCACTTTTCTTTTAAAACAATCACCATCCCTTTTCTCTCAAAAATCTTTCTTCCCTGAAGAAATTTCTATGCAACAAGCTGCTTAAAGTCCAAGACACTTTCCTTTAAACTTTTTTTTTTTTTTTAGATTCAAATTAAAAATAGGAAGCCTATTCTTTCAGCTAGAAAGAATTTGATATTGACAACTTTTGATTTTTTCTTTAGTCCACTATGAAAGCTGATCATCACATTCACATCATCACTCAAATCTCTCCAACAAGAAAAGTGGAGATTCCCAAATAGTACACAATTTAGAACTGCACTGGGACAGGTGACTTGTTGAGAAGGGAAATCAGTCTTTGAAAAAAAGTAGTCACAAACAACATTTTAGATAATCATTTATTTCAGGCATTTTGGCCAGAATGTTATCAGAATGTTTCTGTTTGGGAAGATTACAGATCTCATCTAAGAAAAATACTCAAATCTCAAAACTAATTGCAACATATCATTTCTTCCAACACTGAACAAGCTTATACCCTTAGGATTTTTCTCCATGGGGAAACCATTATGAAATAAGCAAACATACAAATTTAAAGACCAATAGCTATTAAATACTAATTTACACTGTTATTCTTCACTAAGAAATGCACAATATCTTAAAACCTGCACTGACGCCACTTGTCTCAGTGCTTGATCTCTGAGTCCCATTTAAGAATCAGGCTGTCTCTAACAACAGAAACAAGAAACAAACTGCAGAGTGGCAGAAACAAAGAATCGCGAGGTTGCAGCTGTTGGGTATCTGTTTGTCATCTGCACTGTACAGAGGAGCTCCATGAATATGTGACAGTATGATGTTATAAGTTTCTTCATAGACCCTGGTGTTCAGCTAGCAATTGGACCTGTGGTTGAAGACTTACAGCATGCTGAGTTTAGGTGCTCCCAGGAGAGATGGCTGGCAAACCCTGGCCTGCATGTGACTTTTAGTATCTGCATAGGCATATTTTTTTCAAAAAAGAAAAGTACCCCTACAGGGTTTTGGTTTGGTTTGGTTTGGTGGGTTTTCTTTTTTTGTTGTTTGGGTTGATTTGGTGTTTTGTTTTGTTTTGGTTGGTTGTTTTTTTTTTTTTTTTTTTTTTTTTTTTTTTTTTTAATAACTATTCTAGACTATTCCTGCATGTCAACAAGTCCTTAGAAAAAGAACTTGCAAGAAACATATCAGTGACACCTGGTAGCTCCCGTCAAAACTGTGCTCATCACTTCCTGCCAGGAAAGCTAATTTCATTAGAGATGAGGTTGGAATTGTCACTCAGCAAGTTTATTAATTCTCAAATACCAAGAGTGAAAAATGCACCAGCTGGGTGATAATCACTGAACATGTATAAACAAGCCCCATGCTTAGCTAATCTTCACTCTGATGCTGGTTATGGGCCCCAAGCTTTTAAAATAGTGTTTAATAGACCAGATTGCTCCTGTAGGCAAACAAGAGTGTGAAACTGCTTTAGGCAACGCTCTCCCTGTCAAACCTTGTGCAATGCACTTGGACATTCTGCATGACCATAGACCATAGAGTTCTTCTTAAGATCTTCAGGGTCAGACTCCTTGGGGCATTCACATACATGACTCTCACTGCTCATGTGTTCCTGAACAGGAGGATGACCTGAGCAAAGTACTCTCTTGGGTTTGGGAGACCCTGGAAAGAGTAGGGATGTGCATGACTGTGCAGAGCAAATCCATCACACCAGCACCTGTGCCAAGCAGCTTTGAATCTCACCCAAGCACAATGAGAGGAGACTCTCTGTGGTGTACAGAGTCATCTCGTTGCACATAAAATGTATTTCTGCCTTGTAATGTATCCTGTTAATTCTGTAAATTAACAGGGTAGCACAGGAGCAGTAAGCCATTCTGATCTGTGATAGACATACACTGAGCAGTAGCTCAAAGGGAGTTCTTACAGGGTGGTGTCTATTTTTGTGAAAGTACTATTGGTTGCAAGAAGGAGATGCACTGAATTGTCTCTCTGGAGCGGGGCAGCACTTCTGTGGCCAATGGTGACCTAAATGGGAACCTCCACTTTGAATTCAGTTGCTTCAGAGTGAGTCTTAGAGACACACAACTAAGTGCTATTTTCTATGGCTTTTAGTTACACGGTCCTGTGCCAGTTGCTGTGTGCAGCTAAACACACAGAGTGTCATATACACACCAGCCGTGTGCAGTTTGGTGTATAATGCTATTAATAATTACTTGGTTCCTCCATGGTCAATGATTTCTAGTAATCCCTCTGCTTTCTCCCTTGTTAGATTTAGATGTATCAAAGCCTCTTTGCCTGTAGCAAGGCCATACGGAAAGAGGCACCGTTGCGTAGTCACGGGTGCTCCACAATCACTAGCTTTGCATGGGTTTTTCAAACTTGCTGCTGGATAAAACCATCAGGATTTTTCACATGCAAGCGTCCAGCAGCAGGACACCATCTCATTAACTCTTATAGCTCCATTTTCTGAATACTGCTGTGCAGCTCATTTATATTCATGTATTCTTCCTCCTGCTGTTCAGAGCATACAAGGACTGAGAGCCCTCACAAGGGATGTTTGCATTAAAGCAGCACATTAGTTTCCAATGCCCTGAGGATCCTTTATGTTTCAAGGTAGATACAGCATTTTGTCTTTTACAAAAGGTTCTGCTTGAAAGGTTCAGGGTGGGAAACCTAGCTTTGTCCCAGGGCTGACAGATGTACTAGCCAATTTAACAAAAATATTAGCTGCCAAGAGGCTTGGCAAAATGCATGTAGTGTACCAGCTTGATGAAGAAAAACCAAGATATACATTTCCTATCTGTGGAAAGCTTGTTAGTGAAGGCTGGTTAAAAGAGTTTAGACAAAATGTCATTTTTTTAAATATCCTGCTCCACCAAAGACAAAATGTTTTGCACAGATGTAACTGTTTTTATAAGTTTTTTTCACCTGGAAGATTTCTTCAAGAATCACCATTTTTCTGGTTATTCCTGAAGCAGTAGAAACAGGTGAGGGTAAAAGGCAGAGGAGAGAGTGGAATGATTTTGAAAAATCTGAAGACAAACTGTCTCAACCAAAGTCTATTTTTACAAAATTGTCTGAGGAGTCTTATTTCCTGAAGCAGAATTTGAAACCTCGCAAGTCATTACAAAAAGGCACTGCCATCATTTAGCAAGCTTTAATGCTAACTATATTGATCACATTACCTGGGACACTACTCAAACAAAGAGACAAGTTTCAAATATAGATTTGGAAGCTGTTCAGGATCCCAAAGCATTGAAGCAGCACTAAAATCAATAGTATAATAAGCAGAAGAGTGGCAGTTGGTGAGCTAAAATTAATTTATTTTGCTGAACAGAAAATCTGAGTTCCACAAGTGAGTTTCTACCTAACACAAGGGACAGTTAGAGAAAAGATGGAGAGGACCTAAGTGCCACAGCCTCCTGGCAAGCCTGGCCCTTGGACCAGAAGATCCCTATGGCTACACCTGCCCCTGGTACCAGTTGCCACCTCCCCTAATAAACCCTCAAACATCCCTCCAGAGCTTTGTCCTGTGCCAAGGTATGAAAACACAGTTTTTGAGGAAGAAAGAGCATCACCAACTAGCTTCCTATCTGAGTAGTCAGCTGCAGAACCTATTCCTTGTACTTCCATTAGCATTAGCTGAATTGGTCTTCTGTCAGAATACTTTACACCAATCTGCTTCTCTGTGTTATTCTATGCACTGTGTCTGTAATAGAAATACACCAGTTTGTATTTCCTGTATTTCCATATATTCTTTCCTTACTTTTTTATTAGAGTTCTTTTTACAAAACTTACTCGTATGTATTTCAGGAATTTAAACATATTTGATACAAGGAATGATATACAGAAAATTTTAATACACCTGAAGCATGTAAAATGCTTTTATACACTTTAATTCAAAGACAAAATTTAGTTTCAGTAGGAACTAGAAAGGAAAGAAGAAATGTTTGGAATTCATAAGATGGCCATAGTCTAGCAATAAAACACCTAAGCAGCAGACAGGAACACAGATTAGGCTTTGTCAGTGGTGCATATGGCCTAAAACCAAAGTCAGTTAGTCATAATAGCGCATAGACATGTTCCAGATATTGTTACAGGGAAGAACGGTCTATAAATGCCCTTCTAAAACATCAATCTTTTGCCTTCAGAACTGCTTATTAACTGAACTGAGAAATACATCAAATATGCTAATAACGTAGTAACCAGCAGCTAAGGAAAAAAATAAAACACCAAATGTTCATTTACATTAGGATCACAGAGGCAACAGCATACTGATAATTTAACCCCTTCTGCTCTGGATAACAACCTCAATGTGACATTAAGCACAGACTGTATAGAGAATACTGTAATTGAATGACCTCATTGTCAGTTTTAAACAATTAATGATATTGAGATAATTCAAAAGGACAAGTGGAAGCCTGTTTGCTTCATCAAAGACTACTTAATAATCAGTTTTATGCACTGAGATAATGAGACATATTAGCCCCAGAGTCAAGGGGGGAGGGTCAATGAAATATCTCAAAGTCTCTTAAAGCATAAGGTCAGAGAGAACACATGGCTTTCCTTGCTTACAAGGAAGAATGCCACACTGAAATAAATAATAATATTTAAAAAAAAAAAAAAAGACAAAACAAGAGAAGGCAATAATTTGCATGCATGTAATTAAAGGAGATAAAATTAGACTGTTTTCAATCTGCACTTGACATTTTGGAAAAGGTTGGTGGTCATTCACAAACAAATCCTGAGGTACTTTGCTTTGTATCCTGTTTGGTAGCACCTACTATAAACTGCTCTCTTCTCTATTTTTTTTTATTCACCTCGTGAGTTATGCATGTGTAATTTCAGAATCTTTATTATCATCAGAAACAGCTGCTCATTACAAGAAGATTATTGTTTTGAGATATATACTACATTTGTGTTGAAGATTTAAATTAACCCTCTCTGTACATGAGGGTATACACATGCATAGCTGTAGGAACAGGCTGTGCATATAGTATTTGTGTACATTTAGCTGTACAGCCCCAGAACTTCATAATTTTTGGTTTTATTTTCTATCCAGGATACTCCACACCTATTAACCCTCCTTTTACAAACTTCACAATTTTTCCTCTCTGTATAAGAAAATGTGAATGCCTCACTAACAATCTACATGTACCTGTTAGTGCTGGGTGGATAATAAAAGAGGGACATGTGTGGATTTGAAATCACTGTAGCCTCCAGCTTTCATAGGATTATTGTAAAACAATCAATTACTTTTATAGAAATAGTATTGTCAAATTGTCAAAATGTCAGACATTTCTGAACAGAAAACTGTTCTTTCCATCTATTAATCTATTTTTGCATTTATTTTTAATTATAAGTTGAAGTAATTTAGATGAAACCATGTATGATATGCAGTGTTCAGTGCTCTGCAAGCAGCACAGGCAAAGTCTTTGCTACTTTCATGTTTTTCATTAATATTGTACACATTTATGCACACTTATAACTCAATAGCAATGGTGTTTACTTCAGTGCAGTGGTCAGTGTATCTAATATAATCCCATATCCCACAGCCCTCTGTGGTACCCAGTTACTTCAACTTAAGTTAGACCAAATTAAACTGTAGAGCTAATTTTATTTTTAAAGGAAACCATACATCATATAAGATACATCTCTTATTTTTCAATTTGGGTAAAAAATATTGGACTCTTTTTAAAAACTTCAGTCTAGCATAGTATGGGTGCTTAAACCCCATTAGTGCTGTCAGGTGATTATCTCCCTCGCTGAAGAGGAAAAAGATTATTTTATCAACTTAAATGCTTTAATGTAATGATGGGCATTTTAGGAAACATCACTAGATAACTGTGAAATCTTCCTGACAATCCTGGGAAATTCATACATGTTATTATCATCATTTTGGAGATAAATGCAGAGGCACAGACATTACCCAAGCTTACAAGTTGCATCAGGAGCAGAGCAAGGTCCTGATTCAGCTTCTCTCATCTCAGCTCTTGCAAGGTGCCATGGACTAGCCACAGACTCAGTCTTCACACTCAGGCTCATTATGCCAGGCCAAAATGTAGCAAATAAATAGGCTTCCACAGAGGGTTAATAGGAAACAAACATTTCCAAAGGAAAACACTAGATTTTGAGGAGAAGTGAGGCTGAACGTGAGACTGGAGATGAAGAAAGTGATACTCCTAAACTATTGACATATTGCAGTGTGAAACCAGCTCCTCCAGGCTATTTGGAGCTGGCTCTCATTTCAAATCTGCCCCACTGCTCTGAATTATGACAGATCATTATGGAGTCCATATCTGCCTTCCCCTCATGTATTCATCCAACCAAGCAAGATGCTACGGTATGGCAGAGCTCCAGAACATTGACATCTTCTTTTGGCAAATAATTAATTTCAAAGTATTTTCTCAAATACATGTAGGCTTCTAGTCAATGAAAATATGAGTTTGCCACTTATTCAAACCATCTGTCTTTATTTTTTAAATTATAATTATGCAATATGTCCATTTTCTAGTATTATTATTTCATTTTTTATGAAGATTACTTTTAGGCAGCTGAAGGTATTATCTGTAATTAAAATATATATACATGGTTTGGTTAAAGGTACTATATATAAACTGAGATATGCAAGTGTTTATCTAACAAAGGAAAAACCCCGCTACAGTGCACAAATGGCATGCCTTACAAACTGTGGTGCAGCAATAAGTCAGATTTAAGATCCTGACTGTGTATCATGGCACTGAAAGTAGTTCATTAAAATGTGTTAGAATGGAAAGATCTTCACATTCAATACCTGATTTATATTAAAGTCTCCTTGAAATATACCACTGGGACAATGCAAGGTGTTGATACACTTAGCAAGTGACAAAGGTCATACCTTCTATATTCTACTTATTAAAATATATTTTTATATTAAATTTTAATAATTTTCTGCTTTTTAAAAGAAATGTAATTTTGGAAAAGCATAAAATGATGAGCCCTTTGACCTCCGGAAAAGATCTGGAAAAAGCATCTTCCATTACAAATCATTTGTCATTCATATGATCTTTGCTTCTTGAATACAAGACTAACTGACTTTTGAATGCAAGCTGGTGATTTCTGAATGCAAGGCTAAGTGTTCAGTTTATGGTACAGCTGGGCCATTCTCACCATGCTGCAAAAAAATCAGCTGAAAGACTTCTTTTCAGACATCAAGAAAATTAAAATGGAATCATTATTTTTCTTCTCTAAGCTAAGATAAATATGGCAAGCATACATTTTGAGTCAAGAGTTTTACTGAATACATTACCATTATTTTTTTCATCAATGAAATGTAGAGTATTTAGCAATAAATTTAAAAATTTAGCATTTCTTTATGGAAAGGTCCACCTTATGCTTTCTGGGCAGCAATGGGTAAACTGCAATGCAGAATAAGTTAAAAATCTCAGCAAGAGCGGCCAAACAGGAAAAGTACAGCAATATGAGAAATGGTATAGACTTGTTTTAGTGTCTGTTTAAGGACAGAACTAGTCAACAAGCTATGAATAGTATGTTTTCTGTGAGAAACTGCTGATTCATAGAAAAATGTGGGTTTTGAATAGTATATCAAATTCAACAGCATATTTTTCATGCAATTATTGAATTATTTCATCTTGATAAGGTCAAAGGCAAAACATTTCATTCTTGCTTTACCATTTAGACTTTTGTATTAGTAGTCAAAACAAATAGAAATGAGCTGATATTAACATGATGAAAATGAAACTTTTACTTTATAAAATGAAGGTCTGTGGAACAGTCTTTCAACTTCAGGGAAAAAAAAAATAGATACTTTAACTTTCTCAAAATATTATGTTTTTTTACATAGCAGAAATTTTGTTTGAAATATATCTTATTGCCTGATGAGGAGACTCACTGAGTGCTAATATAATGACCCATAGACCGTAAAGCCAAGTTTCATATGACCAAAGAAAAAGAAACTTACTGGTCATCATCACCACACTCTGCAAATATCTACAACACTGTACGTTCACCCTTGGTCATCTCGTGACCTTCTTTGACACCTGTGCTTGGTTGGACGGAATGCTGAGGTGTGCCCAGAGTGACACGTCATGGTGACTTGTTGGTTAGGCTTTGGGGCTGTTCTCCAGCATCCCCTGAGAGCACCCAGCAAAGCAGCAGCACAGAGGACACCAGAGGGTACTAGGACAGGTGATGACCCAGCTGAGGAGGTGCCAAGGACAGCAGTGCTCTCAGTTTCCAGACCTAGATCTGGTTTCCAGACCCTTTGTGGCCTGAGAAGATCTGAAAGTACTGCAGATTTACAAGTGCCTAACACTGGTTCAGAAATTATGTGTGAATGGTGTGAAGACTGTCTTCAAGTTTGCCACTGTAGCAACGTTGAATTTAGTCACTGTGGCTCATGTGACATTTAATCTGAAGTCTAACACAGACCACAGAGCCTGGCCTTCTAGGTGCTATGCTGAAACTAATGTGTAGAGAGTTAGTGTGTGTAGCTAACCAACCTAGTTAAGTCTTGCAGCAGACACTTCTGGAAACTTCAGGTGCTCTGTAAATAACTGTTTTTCTTATCTTCAGAGGCAGAATTCCATGTTTTTCTGTCCCTTATGAATCAAGAAAATAGTACTTTTTGTACACATCAGAAGCCCTCAGATACCAGTATTACCTGCCAAATCTGTCGTAAGTGAAGCACTTTGTTTTAAAACTAAGAATCCAGATTTGAGAGGCACAAGTGTGGAAATGTGAGGAATAACAGATCCATTTATATCCAGGAGCACTGCTTGTTCTCCCACTCACTCAGCAAGCGGCACATACCCGCTTCTGCTTCTCAGACCTGGGCATTTTGTTGAGGTGACCACAGGGAGCTGGGTTTGCTGGAAGTGCTGCAGAGAGAAAGGACAGGAATGGACTTCTTTTGTATGTGCTAAAGTTTATGTACCTTTTTGAGCTCTTCAAGATAACAACTTCTATATATTTTATCATTCATTAATGTACTAATTGTAATTTCAGTTGGTGAAAAACATCTTTACTGTGAATGACAAAGGAATATATTACTTTATACAATTTTAACCCTGCTGTAAAAGCCCATGCAAAGTTTCAGGAAAAGGGAGAATCAGAGAGATTATTTTGGAGTTCAGTTTATCAGAAAGCAATATGTGTTTGTATGTAAACCTGGAATGAGTTAGCGCACATGAATCATTAAGTTTTATATATGTATACAGATGCATGCACACACACATTCACATGAATCACTAATAATTAATCCAGTTGTCAAATAAACACAAGGAGGGAGCAAAGATTCAAAAACCTGGAATTCAAATTGCCTGAAAGGCTTGGGATTTTCAGAAGTGTCTCTGAAGAGTTGTGATTTAAGGTTGCTATGTGTCCTACAAAAGAGCACAAAGGGAAAAAAAGAAGTCATCTCCTCCCTATGTGGGCATCACAACCCTTTTTGAATCCCTGTATGTAGGTTTACAGTCCTCCTCTGGCATGTATGGGAGAAATGCGAGTGCACTAGCCTACAGCCAGGGTGTAGTAGGGGATCAGGCGCTTGAGAGCGTTGTATTGTGCATGGCACGTATTCTACATGGCAGATTGTCATGCAAGTAAATGCTGACAGATTCACTTTATACTCCTTCCCAGTTTCTTCATTCCCCTCTTGAGTCTGAGCCAGATGTGCTGGCAGTGCTTATGGGAGAGAGGAGGCTGAGATGCTTCATGCTGATGTTGTCTGTGGGTTTGGGGCCTGCCTTTCCCATGAATCTTAATAAAGGCTCCAGAAAGCTTCGTTTCCAGGCATTTGACAGGCTAGTGCCAGTCCAGAAGCAATGGGGGAGCACACTGTGCATACTTGCATACAGCAGCCCTGCAGGGTTTTCACTATTAATTGTCATCTCATGTGCCTTCATATTCTACAGGGAAAAAAGTAGTCTCTCTGTGCTGAAAAGAGACGCTTTGGACAAAGTGAGTTGGCACTGTTCTTTGCAAAAACTTGCTTCTTCAGATTGTATGCTCTAAGAAATAAGCTTAATAGACATAACATGGAATTTGATATGTTTAAATGACCTGGCAAGCACCACGAGTTTCTGCTTTTGCTGATTACTGATCTGTCACCATCATCCATTTCTTGTTTCATTGATCATGTTTTGTGCATGATGTTTACACTGCAGAGGGAATGCTGTTTCCTTCTGCTCCACGTGCTGGTCACTTGGAGCATGATTGTCCCCTCACACTTCAGGGAGTCACGAGCTTTGCACTGGTGTTGAAAAAATGGATGTGAAAGGATCTTCTTGCCTGCTTTTCTCATACACTTCATCGACCCATCAGCTCTGGCTGCATGCACTACAACTATCTGCAGTGATTTGCAGGAGATATTGGTTCTGAAATTGCTGACATAGCGAGCCTCAAAAAGAAGACTAGAACAGAGGGCATTTAAGCTGATGGATGGTTATAGATGTACCTTAAATACTATTAAAAACAAAACAAAACAAAACAAAACAAACTACCAAACAAACAAACAAAAAAACCCCCGAAACAACAGCAACAAAAAACCCAAATGCAGAAAACCCTCAGAGAACTGGCATGCTGGAACACAGTTCTGCCCCTTCTTTGGAGCTGCCTCAGCTTTCCTGGACAGCACACTAAATTGCTGTTCTGAGGCTTTAAAAAATCAGCCAGAAGATCACATATATTTTCTCCTGGTTTGCATGACTTTACTTCTTTTCCGGAAAAAAAAAATATTCATAAAACCCCACCACATTTCTAAACAGCATGTGAGATGTTAATCCTCTTAAAGTAATATAATATTGGGAACAATGTGTTATTTGAAAAGCATACTTTTTTTAGCTCTCCCATACTGAAAACAGAAGCAGCCAAAATGTGTATTGACCTTAATATTGGAAATCTGGGATTTCTGAAATGCTTTTTCAATAAATACAAGAATTGTAGGCCTTGAAATTCAGACTATGCAAAATTCTTTACAGTTTCAAGCTTTCTCTTATGGTCTGTAGATAGTCCTGGAGTGTTTATTGTGATTATAGTTGTGACTACAAGAAACTTTTTCCTTTTAATTATTCTTATTGAAATAAGGTTAATTAAGTTCATAAAGACTGGTAAGAAGTGTAGAAAACTTATTTCTATGGCCAAACCCTTCCCTTCCAAATAACATGTAGATTATGACATAAAATCTGTCTTCTTTATCAATAAAACTCCTTAGGAGGCATTGGGCATGTGTTCCTGTGTCCCATATCCAGGACAGTGAGATCCAAAACTAGCTCTAAATGAACAAGAATGACACTGGAAACAAGATGATTAGTTTGGGAACTGACTCCTCTAAAAAAGTAGTTATTGAAAGTAATTTAAAAATATATTCAAAACACAACTGTGTAAGGCCAAATGCTTTAAAATAGTGTTTTGGATTTCATCATTTCAATCCTATGATCTGGACACTAAAGTAAGGTGTGTTTTTGTTAAGTGATCCTTTGTGGTAAAGATGTCAGTGGATGAGAAATTGAGGCTGGTGAAATGAAAGAATTTACTTAGTGACCTTGCCAAATATTTTAGAGTACCTTGAGTGTCCTCACTGTCTTCAGGTAGCTGAACCACACAGAATAGGGTATGCACATTTGGGTTTCACAGTTAGTAAATAGTGCAGAGCTCCCACATGGTTCCTTCCTGCCATGTTTGGTGTGTCAAGGGGTAGCAGTCACCAGACAAGGATTGTGTGTGCTGAATGTGCAGGGGGGCTGGGGAGCATCAGCAAACTTTTTGGGAATCAGGCTGAAGTGGTAATTTTGTACCTTGTGCCACTGGAGACTACAGACCTCCCCAAATATATCACCACACACTCTGGCTGTGAAACCATGAAGGTTTGCAAAACTATGAAATTTTTCTATGAACTTGAATTATTACACTGGGGGGGGAAATCTACTGTACTCCTGATGACACGATGAAAATGTCTTTCCCTAAATGACTGAGCCTTTATGTTGTTTCATAGATGCAGAGCAGACAAGTGCAGAGTTGAACTTTGATTAGAGACTACTATGCAGTCCACAGTTAATATAAATTTTAGGCACGTTGACAGAACTAACTAAATGGAATTAGAAATAGCAAATGCCAAGGATGAAATGTCTATCTGACTGTCACCCTGGCCTTGCCTGTATGGGAGAAGTGACATCACTGGAGTGAAAACAATTTAAAATTTCTTTCTTACTACTTTGGAAACATTTTTGTTGAAATCATGCACTTTTACCATTACAGAAACTTAAGAATTGCCATATCATCATAGATGCAGCATCCATTAAGTCTTCTGATTTCCATATCCTACAGACCAGGATTTAAGATCATATAGGAATATAAGAATTACCATCCTTATTAAAACTCTGTGCCATATAGTCCAGGTTACCAGTGTCACACACTTCAGCAGATGAGAAAACAATGTGTCACAGGGCAGCTGTGACAGAATCTGTGCACACATCTTCATTCCAGATTCTTGCTCTATGACCCAGGATCTTTCAGGTGCCTGTGGTGAACTGAAGTTAGAAAGATTTCTAGATCCCTCTAGGTACACACGAATTTATTAATCCTGGCTTTTTTTTTTTTTTTTTTTTTTTGTATTATAACAAATACATGGTTTAACTGATGAGATGTTTACCTGGGAGTTTACTGGTTGTAATGGACTCAGCCCAAGGTGGACAGTATCTTGAGCTGGCTTGGTATATCTGTATCCTGGTCCTAAAAGTGAGCACTCCAAAATGTCACCAAGACTTTTATTAACACAACTGAAACAACTGAGAAATAGGTAAAAATTTAAACTCCCACTTAAACAAGATTAAATAGTGGCTTGTAAACAAACTTGCTCACGCTCTCTGGTTCCTACAGAATGGATCCTTTACTACAGACTTCCTTGACCAAGCAGTTCTCAAGGACTTTCTGGGTTGAAACAATCTCCATACATCCTCCTCTGCACCCCTAAGAGAGTCTCTCTATCCATTGCTTCTGAGGTCTGGCTGTGCATGTCTGTTCCTTTATTTTCCTGAGGTACACAGCTTGGTAAAACAGCCAAGCCACTTTGATAAATGTCTCTCCTTACCCCCTCTATTTCCCTTTTTTTTGGTACTTATCACAACCCCGTAGTAAATTGATCCAGGGAGCCAAACAAGCAGAAAGCTGACCCAATAACAAGAAAAAGTGGTTTTTTTCAGCAAGTTTAGCTCACTGAATCAGCCCAGTGAAGGTCAGGAGGATGCCAATGCTATCTCAAGGAATATCTGGAGTGGTGGTTGGATGGGGATGCCTGTTCTTGGTAGATCATGTCTTCCCTGTTGCAAAACTACGGCCTCCAGGAGTAGTTGGAGGCTGATTGACTGTTATCTGTTATTCCCCAGCTGTCACAGCCTCTCTTTCACCCCAAATGTTGACCTGCTTTTGAAGAATATGGCCTCCGCAGGATCCTGGGGTGCTCATCCTTCCCTGAGCATAGCATCCAGGACATGCCAAACCAGCAGCGATTCTCCTGGTTCCTATGTAGTCAGTGAACTGTGCACAAATAAAACAGATTTACATCCATCTGATAGGCTTATCTCTGCAATGTTGTAACTTCTTCCTTGCAGTCATCATCTTCCATCACAACCAGCATGCAGCATTAAAGCACTGTGATTATATGGGTGCTACATCAGAAATCACAACAACAAAATGTAATTTGCAGTCAGTTATAGCTGTGGTGTGTGCATTCAGGGTGTCTATTCTTCCCTATCTTTGTTTTTGAATGTTTAGCCACAATCCTTAGTGATTATTACAAATCTCTGCTAAAAAGGAGAAATAGGAAAAAAAATCAGCATAAATTTGCCTCAGTGTAAAATTCTTGCTCCAATGAATTACTATTATGCTACAGACAGCAGTAATAGTAAGTAAATGATTCAGTATTATTGCAATGCTGATGATTATTGTTCGTTTCTGTTCACCAAAACAAAGAAAATCAAAAAATTGCCTGTTGTCTTCAAACCCGCCTCATATCAAATCCCCTGGGCTTCATTCCCAACCTGCACCTGCCTGACATCAGCGTGGACCATTGATTTCCATGAGGAAACACTCAATTTGCATCAGTGCCCACGACTGAATAAAACAGGTCCTGGCTTTTTACAAGGTTCGGCATACTGTCTTGAAATCAGACAAAATTAGCCGGAATTTGTGAATTGGTTATTCTTTGCCTGCTGAAACGAGGCAACGTCTGCAAGCGCTGCTTTGAGAATCTGTTCTTTTTGTCTGAGAACAGATGTCTGGGAGGGATTTTGGCAGGACCCACTCTGTCAAACAGTCCGGCTTTGACAGTTACTTGCTTGAGGGATGGCTGAAATGCAAAGCATTTCTGATCAGAATATCATATTCATCTGGAAGTTAATTACTGTGTCTGCCTTGGTATAAATAATTAATTATGCAAAACCCACACAGCTGTGGCTGGACAGAGTTAAGTGACTTGCTGTCAATGTCTCACGGTTCTAGAAAGGATGAGGGGATTTAGAAAATAAGCTCTTTAACTCTTGGGCCACGCTATTGTGGTAGCCTTTTCCTGATCAGATAAGAATATGATTACCACTAAGCATGCTTTTTTACAAAAGGATGTTTCCCAGTTTAGTGTGTTTGGGCCCCAATAGTAATCTTTTCTCAATGCTGTGGCTGTGTCAAGCTAAGAAGCCAAATACATCGATTGTTTTAGGGAAATGGATTTGCTAAGCCTCTTTGACTGCACAGTCATGCTCAGAGCAATCATCAGCCAAAACGACATTTTCATCTGAGTGTGTGTGTGTGCATGAGAGTGAGTGAAGAACGAAGGCACATGGGTGCAATAAAATAACCCGTCTCATTTTATAGCCGACAAAGGTAAAGAGAAGGCCAAGTATACAGAAATTATTAATATTGTTGAAAGGAGCAGTCCAGTATCTGTTCATAAAAACATTGGACAGGCTCATGAGCTCACTCACCATCAAATAAGCAGCATTGTTGGAAAGTGAGGGTGGAGAAATGCATCTTGTTATGTGCCCCTTTATGGTGTGTCCTCTCCAGTAGATCACGGATTTTAAATATACAGATAGAAGCATCAGCCCAGACTCATTTGTGATAAATGGCTTTCTGCACCTAAGTCTGATTTGCCAAAACATTTTTGCCTCAAGCATTAGTAAATGAAACGTAAAAAGAAAAGCTTGGTGAATGTGTCAAATACCTTGTTGTAAGCAAATGCTGCTGAGATTACTGCAGTAAAATAAACTGCTACAACCCAGAGAATTTATTTTGTACCTACAAAGGATCAAATCACATTACAGTTCATCAGGATGAGTATAGATCTCAACATATATTATATTCTTTTCTTTAAGTAATGCAAAGCTAAGTAAACATCTATCTACTCAAATGAGCAGGGAGGAAAAAAAAAAGACCGTGAAAGCACTAGCAGTAGAAAATACTTATCTGTGAATCTTTCCAGGGATTTGGTCATGAATCCTCTTCACTGAGATTTGGTCTTCTTGTTTCCTAACTGTATTATTAAAATGAATGGAGTTTTATATAAATCTTTTCATCTTGAGAGTATAAGCAAGTGCAGAAATAATTGTGTACTTAGCTGTAATTCATATATAACTTTGGACACCGTAACAGATGCGAAGTAAAAGGTAGTGGGAAAAGGTTTTATCATTTAAACTAGGTGATGTAGGCCTCCTACCCTACCACCTGGAAGGGTATTGCAGACAGACATGACAGGACGTCAGCTCAAATCAAGCAAAATCCTTTTTCTAGTGTGTCATTTTCCCTGTGTGCTGGATGCAGCATAAGCACTGGATTTGAGTTTGTGTTCTTGCCACAGAAATTCAAACCATAGCCTGCTCTGCACAAAGATACTGTCAAACAAGTGACAGCAACATTTGGGCTATTTCTCCAGCAGGAAGCAAGGTTCTGGTTGAATGTCCATGAATCATCTTGTGATCCTCCATGCCATTTAATTGTTAACATGCAGCCTGGCACAGCTTTGGCTCTTCCAGATAGTGTTTTTCCAGTTCAGGTAACTGCCCTGAACCAAGGACTTTTCATAACAGGTAGTATTCATGAGGTTGCCCAGGTTTTTAGAAGAAACTTGTCTACCTGTGTGGTTCTTGTCTTCATGGCTGGAGGATGGGCCAGGCTTGTGAGCAGTCCTGGTCCTACTGAAGCTCATGGAAGTTTGGTCACTGACTTCAATGTAAGTATGAGTGTCGATCAGTAAATAAGTTCTACCACTGAACAGAAATGCTTGTATATACATCCTCTTTAGCTTAAGAATTCAAATACAAACATTATCAAAAGTTGTGATAAAGCTCAGAGGAGGCATATGGCTTCTGCCAAAGGTTGTCAGCCTGAAAAAAAAGTGCTAGCATTGCTTTAATACTGCCAAAATTGGCACCTTAAAAACACACATCATTTTTTAAATTGAAGAACTCCCTTTCTGAGCACCCCTGATGTGTCTGCATGCTGTCATTTCTGACAATGGCAACAACTCAGATCCCTGGAAGCATTGTTCAGCAGTCATCTTCTAAATGATTTTAAATGTCACTGGAAATTACTAGTAAGGGGAACAGGAAAACAAGAAGGAAAACTGAAGTTTGAGGATCCCAAAATACAGTCATGGAAAGATTCTTCTTGTTTCAGAAATATGATCCCTAAATTCCTTTAGGAAATAAAAAAAAAAAATAAGGGGAGGAGTGGAAGGAATCATTTGTTTATCTGCAAAAACATATCAGGGAGCCTTGTTGGCCTCAGTTTGTCACTGGTGGCAAGCATTGCTAACAAAGGTTCTCAGCACAAGATTATCTTGGTAAGCAATTTTTTATCCACAGTTTTCTTGAATCCTAGTAACCTGATTGATATATTCAGTCTGGCTGAGATGCAGCTAATTTTCCCCACAGCAACCCTCATAGTGCTGTTGGGTTTTTTGGTAGCTAGAAAGGTGTTGACAACACACCAGTGCTTTGGCTACTGCTGAGCAGAGCTCCCACAACATCAAGGCTATCTATCCAACATTCTCCCCTCACCAGCAGGCTGTGAGGTGGGCAAGATCTTGGGATGGGACACATCCAGGACAGCTGACCCAAACTGACCAGAGGGATATTCCATTCAATATGATATCTGATCAGCAATAAATCTAACAGAAAGGAGGAGGAGAGGGGCATTTGTTATTATGACATTTGTCTTTCTGAGTAACTGCTGTGCCTACTGTAGCCCTACTTCCCAGGAAGTGGCTGGACATTGCCTGCTGATGGAAAGTAGAGAACAAATCTCTTGTTTTTCTTTGCTTCCATGTGCAGCCTTTGCTTTTTCTTTACTAAACTACCTTTATCATGACCCACGACTTTTTTTCCATCTTTTCTCCCCCTTCTGTCCTACTGAGTGATAGAGTGGCTTGGTGGGCATCTGGCAACCAGCCAAGGTAAACCCACCACACTCCTTTTTGGTGCCTGATATGGGACATGAGGTGTTCGAGATAAAGATAGTAATTGGGAGAGGTAACAGACAAAACATGGGCTGAACAGATAGTGAGTGAAAAGTGGAATGATCATGGGGAATTTCTGTTGTAATTGTGGTGTGGGGATGATGAGTGGACTGTGTGTAAAATGTATCTTCCGTTTAGTGTTGTGATGCTGTTATTTTGATTTTGGTGTTGGCAATTCTTTTTTGTTGCTGTGTGTGAAGATTGTGAAGATTGTGTGTTGAATGTGGATTTTAATGATAATTCTTTAATATTTAATTCACAGAGGCAAGGGGTAGAGTGTATTGGGTTTGTGTGGCAAGGTTGTGGTAGCCGGAGGGCTACAGGAGTGGCTTCTATGAGAAGCTGCTAGAAGCTTCCCCCATGTCTGACAGAGCCAATGCCAGCTGGCTCCAAGACAGACCCACCCCTGGCCAAGGCCAAGCCCATCAGTGACCGTGGTAGCACCTCTGCAATAAGAAGGGGGAAAGAAAACCTGTGCAATTGCAGATGGAGAAAGGAGTGAGAATATGTTAGAGAAATAACTCTGCAGACACCAAGGTCAGTGAAGAAGGAGGGGGATGAGGTGCTCCAGGCGCCAGAGAAGAGATTCCCCTGAAGCCCATGGTGAAAACCACGGTGAGGCAGGCTGTGCCTCTGCAGTCCATGGAGGTCCATGGTGTAGCAGATCTCCACCTGCAGCCCATGGAGGACCCCACTCCAGAGCAGGTGGATACTCAAAGGAGACTGTGACTCCATTGGGAGCCCACACTGGGGCAGGCTCCTGGAAGGACCTGTAGAGCCACGGAGAGGTGCCCACACTGGGGCAGGTTTTCTGAAAGGAATTGTGACCCTGGGGGGGACTTATGCTGGAACAGTTCTTGAAGAGCTGCAACCATGTGGGAAGGTCTCATGTTGGAGAAGTTCAGGGAGGACTGTGTCCCTTGGGAGGGACCCCACACGGGTGAGTGAGGAGTCCTTCCCCTGAAGAGGAAGGAGTGGCAGAGGCAATGTGTGATGAATTGACCACAACCCCCATTCTCTATTCCCCTGCTCCACTCTGGGGGAGGAGGGAGAGAAATCAGGAGTAAAGTTAGGCCTGGGAAGAAGAGATGGATAGGAGGGAAGTTGTTCTAAGATTTAGTTTTTATTTCTCGTTATCCTACACTGACTTGATTTGCAATAAATTAAATTAATTTCCCCAAGTTTAGTCTATTTTACCCATGACAGTAATCGCAGAGTGACCTCCCTGTCCTTATCTCAACCCATGAGCCTTTTGTTGTATTTTCTCTCCCTGTCCACTTGAGGAGGCGAAGTGATAGAGTAGCTTTGGTAGGCACCTGGCATCTAGCCAAGGTCAACCCACCACATTGGCACTTTCTGAGTTTCTCATATTCTAGGCAGATTCCACTAAGTTATTTCAGCTCATGACATGGAACATTACCAGTACATTCAACTTCGCTGGCACCACTCAATCCACACAGGTTTCTCCCTTTCCACCACTCAGTCTGTTCACAGTTTTCTTTGCTTGTGTACTCATTTATCTTCTATCATCCATCCTTAGGCAGAGGTCTCACACCATTCCTTCCTCTCAGGGCAACACCTTAGCACAGTGTCTTTGTCCTCTCTCCCTCCTCCCTGATTCAGTCCTTCCTCTTCTGCAGAGCAGCCATGCACGCCTAGCACAGTCCATCATCTGTGCGCATTTATCAATGCCAGCCCTGCCTTCTTTGATATCACTGTTTAAATTACAGCTTCCTGACATTGTCCTAAATGGATCATCACTTGTCCCCTGCATTCAGATCTCAACCAGCTACATTCGTAACAAAGACTGTATAGATAGATATGAGGAAAGGGAGGGTTACAGAGGCAGGTACTGCTATGGGTTTTCTTTTTTTCTCATTCTAGATCATTGAAGAAAACATGAGGTGTGTTTCTACATTAGACGTATCTATCCATACATGCATATAGATATATCTCTCTCTCTTTCATATATATATATATATATTTTTTTTTTTTTTTTTTTAGGCTTTTAGTACTCCCAGAAGGGCATTTAGATAGCTGGTAACAGGAATCCTGTCTTTTAGTTAAAGAATTATAATAAAAGAAATTGAGAAACTAGAGTATTAGGAGCCTAAAGTTACTAATGAGTTGGCAGTTGTGCAGTTTCCAACTTCAGCACTTAAATTCTCCCCATCTCTTAAAGTAGACATCTTAGGTGTTTTGTGGAACTGAGTTTCAGGTTCAAGTTCCCTATTTGTACATGATTTAAATAACAAGGTTGTGAGGTTAAACAAATGCTTCTAACTTACTGAAATGAATTGAGAATAAGGCTGTATAACCACCTAACCAAATAAAAATGAACATTAGATAAGCAATTCAGTTCTTACATCCTGTGCAGTCTGGGGTAAAATTTTAGCTGTTTAGCCAGAGTAACTTAGCCATTTCTTAAGCTACATCCCATTTTACTCCATTCTTTCTGCTATGTGTTTAGGACTAGAGGCAAGATCTATTATTGGTGTCTGGCAATGAAGCTCACACAGTTGCACTGGGCACAAATGCAGGTCGTACTGAGGCAACAGACTTGTCTTACCACTTAGAGGGATCTCCACTTGCTCATAACTGTATGAAAACACTGCTGGTTTGCTACATGATTTGGGCTGAGACTGCTTTCTCTCCTTGTATTTTAAATCCTTCCACATTCCCTGGGATGCTCTCAAGTCCTTTGGGATAAGAAAGTATAACAACTCATGTTTAGTCCCTGTGAGCCTCCTCCATTACGCTGTTCATGTTCTTGCCTCAGGCCTTGACCTGCAGAGAACTTTACTGAACGTACTTCTGACTCTAGGAGAAATGTCCTTAAATTTACAGACACCTGCTGTTGTAATGCAGCAGACCAGTAGGTTCACCAAAATGATATTTTTCATGCATGCAGGTAGATGTATGTTAGAGAGAAGTATCTTCCCCGAAGTTACATCATGAGGGATAAATCTGCCTCAACGTTCTCAAGAACAAGCTGTGGGAAATCCTTTTGGTCAGGTCTCCTCACCCTAGCACAGGATCTGAAGCTCTTGTATAACAGTGGGAGATCTCAGTAAGACTCACCAATTTCAGGAAGATTGCCTTCTCTTTCCAGGAGCTTCTGATAAAGTGACTTCAGCATGTAATACATTATTAGCAGAGAAGAAATGCTGTGCCTTTCCCGTTATAAACCTCTGCTCACAACTCCCAGCAGGAGCAAGGCAGGTCACTGAGTTACTATTAACCAATAGCTGACAGCTAAGTGATTTTACACTTGTGTATCAGAGCTTGCAAACCATAATTTAAAAGATAATTTGGTTCATACTTTTAATATCATAGGCAGTTTTGTATCCTATCCTACAAAGCCTGAGCTCATCACAGTCCATCATTTTTACTGCTGTTGGCCCCAAAACTGGTCTTTTGTAAATTTGTACTCTATAACACTCTTATCTCTTAACCCAAATGCAAGAAATAGCCCTCCAGCACCAGTTGTC
This sequence comes from Tyto alba, assembly GCF_018691265.1. Lineage (NCBI taxonomy): Eukaryota > Metazoa > Chordata > Aves > Strigiformes > Tytonidae > Tyto > Tyto alba. The sequence goes on along the minus strand of NW_024881316.1, from coordinate 32,579,495 downwards.
TCATGGAGACATCAAGGGAGAGTTTTCAAAACTGAAGCCACTTCAGGGTAGTTTTAATGAGGCTGTGTTTGCTAAAGCATGACTGACAGAAATAATAAGTTAGCATTTATGAGGGAACCCTCAGAAATTGAGCTACAGCAGGCAAAAAGCCAGCAGAAATTGTTGTGCTGTTAAAATATCTCCTAAAATAGCTCTCCTAGCTCAGCCTAATGCAATTAAAGTTACTGATGTACATAATATGAAAACTGGGAGCTCTTCCTGTTAATAACCACTGTGTAACTGAGGTAATCCATTTCATTAATTTAATACACACTTTCATATCCCCCGATAATAGACATATAATTAAAGTGATAGTCTTTGCATTCCAAAATGAAAGTTTGCAAAGGGCAGTTCCATAAAAACAAGGACTTTTGCTTAAACATTGCTCGATGTCATTTTGGTTTTTACCTTTGTTTTAATAAAGTATCAGTAGTAAAATTCAGAACAAATTGATATTTTTACTGGTCAACTTTATCAGTAAGTAATCACGTTTCACAGTGGAGATGAATCTTTAACAAAACATTGAGTGATTGTAAGAGGTGTGACTGGTGTGGCTAAAAATACACATTGCAGTTGGAAAAGGTCCATGTTCAATTTAATATTTAATGTTATGCTGATGTAAATATACTAAAAAGATTAACGTCCTTTTTTTTCAGTGTTGATCTGTGATTATGGCAAGATGACTTCTATTTTGTATTTCTCAAAACCTTTGACCAAAACTTAAAATTATCTAAAACCCAAGAAGGTGGATTTTGAGCAGAGATATAAAAAATATCTAAAGGAACAGTGAAACTGAAAAAATTATGTTTAAAACTCAGAAGGTTAGATAATGGATTTGAAAATTATAAAATTGTGAGATAGTCCTGTTAGGTTTTGAGTAAAGAGGAAAAATATAACATTTGTTTATCTAAAATATTTCATATTTTATATATATAAGACTTTTGAAATTGTATCAATAAGGCAAAGAAATATATGCAGTATATGACCATGTTGAGAGATAAATGTAACAATAGTAAGATAAATGTGTAACTGTCATAGAAAAAAAGGGAAATATGGACATTCAAGAAAGCTAAATATTCATTAAATTAAATGGGTCAAATAATTAATTATTAGAGGGGAAATAGATATGTCAAGATTCAGAAGCCATGGACTGTACAGATTTTAGTTTGTGATGATGTAATGTGATATTACAAAATGTGGCAAGATCTTATGCTGTTCATGAAGTAACAATATTCCCTTGTAAAGATGAGTGTACCTGGAAACTAAACTCATTCCTAAACCATCTTTTCAAATGAATAGAAGCTTTTCAGTATGTATTTTTAAAACTTTTCTTCCTCATAGCTATGTTGAGAAGTAAAAATACAGTCATTTCTTTGTGGTTGTTCACTAGCAATGAACCTTATCAACAGCTTCTGAATAGCTTTGTGGAAAGGTCAGTGAGGAAAAACTTGGGCATTAATGGAAGTATTAAGATATGTAATATATTTAAGGGTAAACTGATATGAGTTCTCCTGTAATGCAAATCATTTAAATACAATACCAATCATTTAAGGATACAGAAGCAGGGAAATGTCTATGGCTATGTTTGTGTCCTTCTGTTTTCAGTTCAGAATATTGGCAAAGAAACTTCCACATGCCAAGGCCAGGCTCTGTTCATTCAGTGTTTGCATATGTTGCCTCACCAAAGTAATTTTGGCAGACCCTTTTTCACTCCTTGTTCTTTCAGGGAATTGAAAACTATATTTTGGCATAAATGAAGTAGGAAGAATTAAAAGTATTTTCCTTCTCCCTTCTGATTCTGTCCAAATTTTTACTTTTGCTGTTAAGAGGATGAAGTTTCAAATGCCTTCTGTGTAGTTGTCTGTGTATGCTGGGAATAATGCCCCGAGGAGAGCTGGTGTTTGCAGGTACGGGGAGAGCACCCCTGGGCACTGGTACCCCCAGGCAGCACCATACCAGCTCCTGGGTGTTGCAGGGGTGAAGCACGTGCCTGACTTTAAGTGGGAGTTGATCAGGACAAAGTTGGACTTACCTGGAAGTAAGTGGAAAGTTTCATTTCCACTTATTTTTTTCAGGTGCTGTTGTCCATTCACCACTCTTAATGTTAATTTGTTTTTTCATTGCCTTTATGTACTTGCTTCAGAGAAAAGCTTAGGAATATGATAAGTAAGCTGTTTTAAAGCCCAAACAAAACTAGGAGTAAAAGAATATCCTGAGTTGAAGGGGACTCCTTACTCCACACAGGGCAACCTAAAAGTTAAACCACATAACGAAGACTGTTGTCCAGATGCTTCTTTATCATCAGCAGGCTTGGGGCCATGACCACTTCCCTGAGGAATTTGTTCCAGTGCTTGATCGCCCTCTCAGTGAAGAACATTCTCCTAGTATCCAGTCTAAACTTCCTGATGCATCTTTAAGCTATTCCCTCATGTCCTATCACTGGACACCTGTAAGAAGACATCAGCACCTCCCTTTCATAAGGAAGTTGTAGACAGAAAGGAGGTCACTGCTCAGTCTCCGCTAAACTGAACAAACTTAGTATCCTCAACCATTCCTCATGAATTATGCCCTATAGTCCTTTCACCATCTTTTTTTGCTCTCCTTTGGATATTCTATTATTTTTATATCCTTCTCATATTGTGTAGTCTAAAATGGCACACAATACTTGAGATGAAGAGGCATCAATGCTGAGTATGGTGGGACAATCTCTTCTTTCAACCAGTTAGATATACTATGCTTAATGCACTCCAGGATACCGTTGGCCCTTTTGACTCCCAGGGCACACTGTTGACTCATATTGAGCTTACCATTATCCAAAATCCCCAGATCCCTTTCTGCAGGGTTGCACTCCAGCCTCTTATCCCTGACTCTATACGTACATCTAGGATTGCACTGTCCCACGTGCAGAATCTGGCATTTATTCTTGTTAAATTTTGTTTAGTTGGTGACTTCCATGTGCTCTAATCTATCAATATCTCTCTGTAAGGTCTCCCTACCCTTAAGGGAATCGACAATTCCTCCTAATCTAGTTTTGTCAGCAAATTCACTTAGAATGCACACAACTCCTGTGTCCAGGTCATTGATAAAACATTGAAAAGAACTGGCCCCAAAATTGAGTCCTGGGAAACACCACCAGTGACTGACCAGCAGCCTGATGTTATCTCATTTACAACAACATTTTTAGTCCAACCTTTCAGCCAATTGTTGACCATTCATATTGCGTACTTGTTAAGCTGTATGCTGGACACTTTATCCAGAAGGATACTGTGACAGTATCAAAAGCTTTGCTAAAATTAAAAACCCCTCACATCTACTGCCTTGATGTATTTTATTCAGTCTCCCAAATTGTCATGATTTTCCTAGTGTTCTAACCTCAGCAAAATCAAGATTCAGTTAGGGTTCTTAGGACAACCTGTTTACATTTACCAATTAGTGCATAGCAGGTAAAAAATTTATGAGGTAGGAGCTAGATCTGTATTCAGTCAACTCATTAACTGATATCATTATCAAACTGATACAGGAATCATTAAAAATGTATTGGATGTAAATAGCTTTCAATCTATATTCAGCTGGCTGGATTTACACCAGTAGTGCTAATATATACTCTAAGCCATCTGTTCCCTTAATGAATACTAGTAAGTATATGCACAATTCTTACTTCCATGAACACAAATTTGGCATAATAATTAAGGACATGTAAAGTGTAGAAAAACAAAAGCACAGAAATCAAAGTTAAGGTACCTAGATGTGAACATATATTCGCTGTCTCTTAGAGATACAGTTATCATCAACAGGAAAGTCCTTCTGGATCATAAACTACCTGTTACAACCCTACCTTAGCTCCAGGAGAAGCCAACCTTACAGTATGCTCTACACTAAAGCACAATTTACTTCTACTATATCCCTAAAAATCTGTCAGCCACTGCTTCTGTGGTCTGAGATGGGATATGTGATGTTATGGCAGAATCAGGCAGTAAAAAGGAGGAGGAAATGGACCATCCTAAATTAGTAATTCCTTGCCTGGGTCCCCAGAAGGAGCAGGAAGAGCAAGTCTACTCCTCACCAGTCTTCTGTCCCAGCTCCATATCTTCTTCTTTCCAGGGCTGCTCTTAGCTGGGACTCACTCACAAGAAGGCAAACTTCTGTTTGGTCTAAACCACTAGGAAGGACCAACTATGTCCCAGGTCCCCTTCCCGACATTTACACCAGTTTTAAGAGGTGTTTCCTCCTCTTTATTCCCACCCTGTAAAAAGAAAACCAAACTAAAACCAAAAACCTGGAAGAAATCTGAAAAAACAAGTCCAAACCCAGAAAACCTCACATCTGGTGAAAAAGAGACACCAGGAAAATCCCTGAGCAGTCATTTTGGCCTACTTACTTAAATAAATACAGGCCGCATGATAACTTTTTTGTGGGTAAAAACTGATCATTGTGTTATTTCATGCAGCTAGCCTTCTTCTACTTCCACTGGCAGGGAGAAACTTAAACTTGCTTATGCGTAGATCTCTTTGCAACTCTTGAACAGTGTTATTACTGTGAACCAAAATGATTGAATGAAAATAATTCACTTCTGCAAGATTTTCCTATTACAGTTGCTTTAAAGGCCACATGCTGTTTGGCTGTCGGGTGGTGTTTTCCACACAGTGGTACTTACTGTGCAGCATGAAACAGGTGCAAGTCTTAGAGGTGTACAAACTGACAGCATACATGGGAATTTATTCATTTTGTAGGCAGAAGTACAAAGAGCTCTACTTTGCATGTCCAAAGAAGGAATTGATAAAATGACTGCTTGTAAACTCTGCAGTTTCAATGGATGGAGATAAAGGTGAGAAAAAGTTTCTGAAAACTGTGTTTCAGATATTTTGGCACAGTTAAAGCCTAACTTTCCATCCTTCTACTCTTCAGGTGTGAACTTTCCCTATGGTGATATGAGATCCATCAATAAGCTGCACCTAGGATACCACTAGATTTATAAGTAGTAAAATAAATATTGCTGCCATATGTGTAGGAGTTGACTGCATGTTAAGATCTGACTTTTAACTGTCATTTGTTCTGTGCACAGGAACTATATTCTGGGTAAGACCTATGCTCCCTTGAAGTGGCCAGTGATAAATAGCAGAGGAATTCTGAAGCTAGGAAATAATGAATAATCCTTCTCACTTAGCTTTTCACTCTTTGTCTTGAATAGCTAAAGGATAACATATTCTGAGACAGGAAAATTTATCCTTTAAAAAATGTATACGTGAAGCTTCTATTTTAATTTCTAAATTCTCCTAGATATTTCATTTCAAGAATTTCCTGTTACTGTGAGTTCTATTGCTTAATTACCTAGTGATAATTACCAACAATTATTGACAGATGAATGCATGGAAAAGAGTGAGAAAATGCACACAAATGGAATTGCCAGAAATGCCAAAAGTTGTTCTTAATTTCTCAGAGAGAATTACAGATCAGGCATGATCCACTGCTTTTATTATCTCACAATAAAGGAGTAAATGCCAGTCTTAACTAATGATGAGTCCTTTTATTTTTAAGTAAGTCCAATATGATTTTAGGTATTACACCTCTCAGATATTGTATACATGGAGAAAGTGGCCATCTGAGCAGGTGAGTTGTGATGCAGGAGCCACACACTAGTCAGAGCCTCTGTGGCCCTACCTCAGAAGCAAGTAGTTACTTCCAGAAGAAGATTATCTTTCTTCTCACAAAAGCTTGTGAGAAAGCAGGGGCAAGTCAACAAACACTACAACAGGGCAATGTTACTTAACGAAAGAATAAACAGAATATCTTTCTGAATGGGCAGATCTATTTGACTTCTTTAAGAAATAAAGGTCTGAATCTAATTCACAGCGTCTGTTTCTTTATTTCACTAAAATAATGGAAAATGTGTTACAAAAAGCAACCAGATTCTAAAGAATCACCACAAAGTCTCAGACATCTGGCTGCAAGTCCAGTCCTGCAATATTCTGTTAGCTGCAATACTCTGCCCTATTTGATTCAATAAGGGTCTCTCAGTACATAATTAGACTGTTTAGAAGTGATGCAGAACTTCCTTTCCCCATTTCATCTTCCTAACCCCAGCAGTACTGTTGATGTTGTGATGGCTATCACCTCCCTTTCAAGTTAATTTCAGCCTGAAAAATGCTCCCCATTGTGCATGTTGGGTGGTCCCTAGGGAAGGCACAACATTCCCCTCTTTCAGGATGGCTTCCCCCATACCAGCGTGTGCTATAAGGACAAGGTAAGAGCTGCTTTTTCTCTGTGGCCCAGTCACAGCTTTTATAGGAACATAATAAAACTATACACCAAATAGACCCAATAGAGTCTACCACACAAACAGGCTTATGGTGACAGAACATCACTTCTCTGGCCATGTTCTGGTGAGCCACCTAGGATGAGGATGTGGCTTCAACCCATTTCTGAATATTACTTCTACTTTATTTACAGAGGCAGGCACAGACAGACACAGTGATCATTGCCTCTTGCTCCTGGAACACATAGGAGGCATCTCACCTCTCACCTTTATCCTGGAAAAAGCTAAAACAATCTTCAAAGATCTTTCCTATAAGGCAAGGTTTTGGATAGCAATCATCATGGTATAGCTGGTTTGTACTAACTTCTTTGTAAGGCAGCAATTAATGGCTCCTATAATGTTTTGCTGTATGTTCCTTAGCATCCACTGTAGTGCTTCAACGTGCTCTGAGGTGTATGCTCTGGTAAGGCTCAAGCAACTAGTAAAAGTGAAGGAAGAAATATACAGCCCAATACTGGAACAAATGAGAAGATAAAAGGCTAGAGTATTGGCAAGAGGAAAGAGTAGTGAGGAGGCATTGTGTGGGTGTCTGGGGTTGGTACAGAAGAGTGGAAGAATGGGAGGATGCATTAGTTACATGTCCTGGTGTCAGGGAAGTGGGTCGTATGGCAAATGCATAAAAGGTATAAGGAACTGGGGAAACTGGGTGTTTGAAGGAGGTCTGGTGCATGGCTTAGATCTCCATTTTAACTAAAGAAGATGAGCAGGAGAAGGTGGGCGAGTTACAGGTTTACAGGTAGAGATGAGGCATGGAGTGGGGGCTCCTGAGTGTCAGGACAGTGCAAATTGTCTTGTGTTGTCTTGATTTGTTCTGTTTTGTTTCTAATGAAGTCCTTTCCTCCAAATCATGCCTGGCTCGTCAGCCTGACTTTCTGCTCAGAACTCAGACCTGGCAACTTCAACTCTGCAAAGAGATCTCAGAGTCACTGTTTGATATTTCTCTGAAATCAGCAGCTCAGTGTGCAGCTACAGCCAAAAAAACCTTACACAATGCTGGGCATCATCAGGTCAGGTATTGAAAACAGGGCAGAAGACACCATTTTTCTTCTGTACAAAAATTTGGTGTGCAGCTCTGGCTGCTGCATCTCAAAAGGAATGTGGTGGTTTTCAGAAAGGCACAGGGGTAAGCAGATAAAATTGTCATGTGGATGAAGCAGCCATCTTGTGAAGAGAAACTGAAACGCTCAGGAGTCTTCAGTCTGAAGAGCAGAAGGAAGGCTGCATGGGGGATATGAAAGTTTACAGAATCACAGAGGCAATGAACAAGCTGAATGAACTGTTACTTAAGTCCTTACTGAATAAGCTAAGGGACACTCAATAAAATTGGAAAGGGATCATTTTAAAACAAGTAAAAGAAAGTGTGTATTTACACAGTGGGTAGAGAAGTTTTGGAATTTGTTGCTGCAGGAAGTTGTAAAACAAATGGTAATGACAGGGCCAAGAAAAGTTTAAACAGATTTATGGACACTAGGTTCAGAAATGGATGCTAAAAGAACTAAGAAGGGTTTTATACTTTAATTTCTCTAATTGTTTGAAATGCTGGGGCAATATGAGAGGAACAGAGTGCAAAATATGGCCAATCTCATGTGCTCTCCTCAGATAGCATGTCCTACTGCCACTGCATGAATACTATGCAAGATGAGCCATTAGTGTTACCTAGTAAGACATTTATTCTGTTCTTATTTTCTTTTTTCTTTTTTCTTTTTTTTTTTTTTTTTTTTAATTTAAGTTCTTATTTTTATCCTGTGTATTATACGAAGACCTTAAGACCATCAGCTGTCAATAAGGGCTCCAGTAAGGCATGGACTACCTCACAGAAAACAAACATTAGTCTTGGATCACCCATGAACCATACCAGACTGTGACTCCCAGAGTGCAATGAATATAATCACATTTAGCTGCAGCTAATGTCCACATTAAATATATATGCACACATAAATTGTTTGTAGGTACTTTTGTACCCACATTTGTTATTCATCTTGTCTGTTAGCATATTCTTTTACTATTACTCATATGGTTTTTGAAGTACTATCTTACACTGGCTAGCGTGTAGCAAAGGTAGGTTAAATTATACCCAGAGTTCTAATGTTTGTCAGTTAGTCATGTCATTATGTCCAGACCTGCTTTACGAAGGGGAAATCATACTTAACCAACCTGATAACCTTCTGCAATGAAGTGACTAGCTTGGTGGATGATGGAAGAGAAGCGGATGCTGTTTACTTTGACTTTAGCAAGACTTCTGTCACCGTCTTCATAACATCCTCATAGACAAAATGACAAAGTAAGGGTTGGGTAGGTGGACAGTGAGGTGGATTGAAAACTAGCTAATCAGCAGAGCCAGAGGGCTAGGATCAGTGGCACAAAGTCTAGCTGGAGATAAATCAGTAGTGGTGACCAGAGGTCAATACAGAGGTGTCATGGTTTGAGCTCAGAAGGACAACTGAGCACCATGCAGCCGCTCATTCCTCCCTTCCCTCCCATCACTGGGAAGGATAAAATAAAGCAAAATGCTCAGGAATCAAGATAAGGACAGGGAGGAGTGACTCATCCACTACAGTCATGGGCAAAAGACAGACTTGTTAGGGCAAGAAAACCCCTAAAATTAGTATAGACACTAACAACAACACTTAACAGACTGAGTAGGACAGTGAAAAACATTACACCTTAAAAACGCCTTCCTCTTACCCCTCCCTTCTTCATGTGCTCAGCTTTGCTCCTGATATCTCTACCTCCTTCTCTCCAGTGGTGCAGGGGACAGGGAATGAAAGTTACAGTCAGTCCTGCCACTTTTTCCTCCTCAGGGTGGGGGGGAACTCCTCACATTCTTCCCCTGTTCCCTCATGGTCCCACTCTCACAGGAAACAGTCTTCCACAAACTTTCTCCAACTTGAGTGCCTCACACAGGTCTCAGCATTTGCCAAGATAATCTGGCATGGATAATCCCCATGTGTTACAATCCTTCCAGCTCCAAGCTACAACAATGGGTGCTGCTTCTTCCCACAATGTCCTCGCCTCCTTTGGATTCATTTACCTGTTCTGGTGTGGGGTCCTCCACAGGCTGCAGGTTGGCATCTGCTCCACTGTAGACCTCCATGGGTGGTGGGGGAGGGACAGCCTCTGCCATCTCACCACAGGATACAGGAGGGCTCTGCACCAACGTGCCTCTACCAACCTTTCCTCCCCTGTTCTTCCACTGACGTCAGTGTTCACACAGAAGTTGCAACTCCTCTTCACAACTCAAACTCGTCCTCCCAGGTCCCTTCTTAAATACGTTATCGCAAAGGCACAGCTAATTGGCTCAGCCTTGGTGCAGCGGTGGGTCTGACTTGGAGCCGGAGAGCTTGGAGAAGCTTCTCACAGGGGTCACTGCTGTAGCTCCCTCCCCTGCTACCAAAAACTCTACTTCTCACACAAACCCAGCTCATGGAGCCACTCCAGTTTAATCTCTTCATTAATGACCTGGATGCTGGGACATATTTCACCCTCAGAAAGTTCACAGATGATACAAAGCTGGGAAGAGTGGCCAGTACAACAGACGGTTGTGTTGCCATTCAGAGGGACCTTGACAAGATGTGGAATTGGGCTCAGAGAAATTTATTGAAGTTCAATAGGTGGAAGTGAAAATCCTGTGCATGGGGAGGAATAAACCATGCACCTGTAAACACCTGGAGTATGACCTGTTGGAAAACTTTTCTGCAGACAGTACCTTGGGGTCCTTGTGGACAAGCAGCTGAGCATGAGCCAGGAATGTGCCCTCACAGCAGAAGAGGTTAACAACACCCTGGGCTGCATTAGGCAGAGAATTGTCAGCAGGTCTGAGAAGGTAATCCTTCCCTTCTACTCAGCACTTTTGAGATGGATCTGGAATGCTGTGTCCAGTTCTGGGCTCTCCAGTACAAGAGACAGATGGACATACTGGATAAAGCCCAGTGAAGGGCCATGAAGATGATGAATGTTCTGGAACTTTGTTCATATGAAGATAGACTGAGATTGTTGGGATTGTTCATCCTGGAGACCAGAAGGCTAAGGGGGAATCCTACTGAGGTGTATACCTACCTGATGGGACAGAGTGAAGATGAGGGACTCTTCTCAGTAGAGCCCACTGGCAGGACAAGAAATAGGCACAAATTAAACCACATCACATTCCATTTCAACACAAGAAAACTTTTTTTTACTGTGAGGGTTATTGAACACTGGAACAGGTTGTGGAAATATCCAAAACCTGACTGGATATGGTCCTGGCCAACCTGCTTCAGATGACCTTTCTTGAGCAGAGATTGGACTAAATGATTTCAAGAGGTCCTTGCAAACCTCAACCATTATGTGATTCTGTGAATATATAGCAAGCACCTATTTGTTCTGATTTGTTCTGTATTCTGTTCTGTACTAATGTCTTTTAGATTTTATTAATTTCCTTTTAAGTGAAGCAGAGATTTCAAGAATTCAGTGAAAACTGGTCATGAGAAAAATAAGTGTGTATAAGAAAGGAGATTGTGATTGAATCCCTCCTGTCAATAAGTAAGAAATGTCATCTTTAACAAACAACATTGCACTAGTAACTGGGCAGGTGGAATACTTGGTTACTACATAGTCCATGGGAAGGCAGTCCATAGTTAGAGGATGTTCAGATGCTTTTTTTGCCTATATTGTTCCCTTTCTGTGTGGTGCTTGTAGTAAGGCTCTCTTCACATACAGGGTGAAGCATATAGAGAGGGATGGATGACAGAAAAATTAAATTGAAACTACTCTTGTTTCAGAATTCTAGCAGTACTCTATTTCAATATGAAAAAGAATTATGGTGTCCCAGCGGATAGATTGTTCCAATAACATCCAATCATACTCAAAGACCTTATTCATTTTCTCTGGAATTTAACCACAACCATCCCCTGGAATTACCCTATGAAACCCATCAGGAAATACACAGACACAATTGTATTTTACTAATATACAAGTATATATATCTCCAGTGTTTCAGACTATTCTAGGAGCAAGTTCCTTAAATGCACTTTTCTTAAAAATGCAAAGATCAAAATCTGGAATTTTGCACACTCTGATATCTTATTTTGATTTTCAAAGGGCTCTGATTCATGAAGGGTCAAAACTTACTTAGCTGAAGTTAATCCTGTCCTCAGCTGTCTGCCCTATACCTCTCCTGGAGGTTTATGCTCACACACCAGAATGATAGCTCCTGAATTAGCAGTTCTGAATCGCCATTGTTTTCAGACTGGAATATTAAATAAAAAAGGCATTGCAGTTTCTTATTCATTTTGTGGAATTTATAATTTGGTGAGCTGCTATGCAGGCTTCTGAGCTGGAGGGGAGATGTCGTGGGTAGCTGGAAAAAGGATATGCTAGGGTCTTCCCAAGGTAACACCATCCCTGCTTGTAAATCAGAGGCTGATGTCAATACTGAATGAAAGGTAGCAGGAAGACAAAATGAACAGCATGTCAAAAAAAAATGTCAAGCTGTACTCTGAATAAATAGGTGTCTATATAGTTTGGCTGCAGTGCAAGAGACATGTTTTGGAGAAGGCAGTTCCCTATTGGAAATAGGTGCTATGTCAAATCACATTCAGTTCTGAGCAGAAAGGATGAGCAAAGAGACAAAACAAACGATCCGTAAAGCTTTATCATATTACTGTTAATTGGAGGAGATGAGCTTGGAAGAATTTGCTGATTCTTTTTCTACCCAGGTGAAGCTTATTATTGTTTGCAGTCACTGAATAATGGATTCTGTTTTCCGATGTTGTCTCAAGAAGTGTTTTGATTTGATGTATGCTCGCATGATTTAAACCCTGGACTCTGTCAGGCTATGATAAAAGCTGCCATCGCCTCACCAGGAATTTCCTGTAATGTATAAACACTTGACTTCACACTAACCTTCCCTCCTGCCTCTCCCACATCCTTGCATGCATATCAATGACTGCTGAAAAGGGCACTGCTGTGTACCAAGTCCTAGTCAACAGCCCAAATTGATCAAGGCCTAAGGATTACTGCAGCACTGACTGCTAATCAATAGATATTGAGTACAATCCCCTGCTCTAAATTCAACAGGGTTAATAAGTGTCTACAGAAAACAATGGTCTGAAACACAATCTCCCATTCAGTGAGGGAGGGGAGGTAGAAATGTTTGCTTCAGCAGCTGCAGATAAAACCTGTGGGAGGCAAAGCTTTAGCTTTTACCCAAATTTGGCCTGAAGCATTCTTGATTTGCTAAGTGTGCTGTGCATTAGAGACAGCTTTGCTGCTGACAAGAGAAATACCACATATGATGACATGTTTCTGAGCTCCCGAAAGTCTTTGTTTGATCTCTTTTACTCAGAGATGGCATGTGAATCTCCTTATGGTCCCATCTATTAGACCTTTGGTTTTGACTTTTATGCTTTGTATGCAAGACTAAGCACATGCAGGATGGAGGAAAGGAATTCAATTTAATAGCTGGCCAAATGCCCTTTTCTCTTTTAAATAGGCAGTGATGCTATCTTGGGATGAAAGGTGATACTTAAACAGAGAAGCAAACAGCTTGTAAAAGGTCTGAATTTCTAATAACTTTGCTTGATGGCAAAAAGCAAAGCCAATCCCATCCCCCAGTTTTACATGATTTACAGAGTGAACTTTTAGTACAATTTAAGATCCTGAGTGAAAAACCTAGTGCTGAGAGACAGTGTGCCAAACTATCTGATTAAGCTGGGGTAGTCAGCCAAGTTCAGTATCTGCTAGCTGATGATGAATGGTGACGTCTCAGTGCTTGCTCAACATCTGTCTGACTGCTTCACTTCTAATTGCACACCAGTGGATAACTGGGAAGAGAGGAATGCTAGACTTCACCGCAGCAGTATAACGTGACCTATGTATGAGTGTGAAGGATTAGACGGGTATATCTACGCTGTGTATTCAAACACGCCATCAACAGATGTCTGGCTTGCTACAGGTGGGCATGCCTGATTCAGGATTATTGGCTGTCTAAATCTCTTTGTGGTAATGCATGAGGGTATGTTTTTGCTTGTCATTGTGGTTTTACTGAATTACTCAGTGGGAGGAGTCAGCAGAAATGCTTCTTCTTATCAGCCAGAAGAGCTGCACTTGCTAACAGATTATGGAATATGAAGATAGGTGTACCAAGATGCGTCTTCCACGGATACCACTCTTCTGCAGATTAAGACCAGTATATCACACTATCTGCTGACATATGTAACTGTCACATGACACCTTAAAGCAGAGAATCAGCATTTATTTTTTTTCTCTATAGTTGTCTTTCATTTTTCTGTTCTGTTATTTTGCCTGTTTTCTATAATTTGATGGGGACTCAGTTAATGCTACCTTTAAATGACAGCTTCTGTATTACCTAGGTAGAAATCCATTCCCCTGTGTAGGTCTAAAACCAGAGAACACACTTGGTATTCCCTTATTTCTGCTGTGCTGTACTTTTTGCATCAAGTATAGTAGCATTAACAGTCTCAAAATACAGGCAAGAGAAACGTGTTGTAGGAACAGGGTTTGCTAAAACAAGATCCCCCTGGGACTTCAACAGGTCATTTAGTAACCTTTGTTTCACCTCTTATGTTTTTCATCTCATCGCTTTCTTTCAGCTTTTTACTCCTTCCCTTTTTAACTGTTAGCATTTTCCTTATTTTCTTCGTCTGATCCTCCGTTACGTCTTATTTAAGCTTTGGGGTGTACAAATCAAAACAGACACACAAGAAATCCTGACTCACAGAAGTAGTTCCTCGCACTGTAATGGTACAGACAACTGTGTCTCTAGTTTGTAAATTAATGGGGAGACAGTCTTCATCTATACTTTATTCCCAATGCATAATCCTCACTGTGAAGTTATAGCAACATGGAGTTACAAAAAAAACAATGATGACAGATTTATAATACTGGTTTTAAGACTTTTAGTTTGCCAGTATAACTCTGAGTCTGTAAGAACGTAGTTTGGTACTATGGGGAATCAAGGTTTTTGTATCCCAAGACAAACGACTTCCAAATTGGAACACAGCTATGGACTCAGGCTCCATTGTGAGGGTTAATTTTGTTTCACTCAGAAATAATTATTGCTGGCTTATCTAAAGTAGCAGAAGCTTGGAACAGGAGAGTACTTCACTCCTCCTGGCACAAAAACAGTTGTGATAATGTAAGTTATATAAAAGGTGCCAAGCTAAAATGGGGAGGGAAATAAAACCATCAACAGAACAGTGACTTTAGCCACCTTGCCACTGTCCAGATTATTCTTCTTTATTACATTTATATTGACTTCCTATTCTGACCAGTAGCTTGCAGGAAATCTTGCATTGCAGCTTTCTACTGGAGGAGAAGCCAGTGACCTAAAATTTTGGTATATTTTTTATGACAATTATTAAAATTGTATGAAATGTGTTAGTCCTTGAACAGCAAAAATGGCCTGCAGCAAGGAATGCTCCTTCAGGGAAACTCAGCCCAAAAACTAATACCCAGTTCCCAATCAGCATTAACACAGATTATTCCCATTTGCCCCAGAAATTCCCCGTTTAATATTACATTAGATCTCCACACATTTGAAGAACATGGCAACATTTATGGAAGGAGTAAATGCTGAGATGGTTGGGATACACTCCTGTGTGGGACTGTGCCACACGCCAACTCCTGCACTGTTGTGGGTACCTTGCAGTCCCACATGGAGCTCATGAATTCCTGGCACTGGTTGATTAACAGGCAGGTATCTAGCTGGGCTAAGGGCTGAATCAGTACATGATTAAAGACGTGATGTTATAAAGCAGGATTAAAGATTTAGGAGGAGTACAAAGTGTTCCTGGGAGATAAATGGCCCAGAGCCATTTATCTGGGTACCAGAAAGTGAGGGAAGAAGATGGTAGTGTAAATAAGGGACAGACCATCAGCCATCAGTTTAGTCTTAAGCGCCTTGTTCAGGAAGGCAAATGGTTGTCAACACTCAGAGGAATGAAAATCAAGTTCCGGTGAGACTATATTGAACAATTTGGCAGACCAATCAGGATCTGAAGGATGCTATTATTATTTTACCTAGCCAGGTTTACCTCAACTAGTCACTCTGTCTACTCTGTAAAACACCCACAACCAGATCAATCAATCAGCTAAAAAACAAAACAAAACAAAAAACAGAACCCAAGCCACCTACATCTCTGGAGATTTGGTTTTATCTTTCCACTCTAGGCAGACCGGAAGCTATTGTGTGGGTCTGCACATTTCCAATCCACATTGAAGCATTGGTTTAGGATGATTACCCCCAAGATTTGCTCTTTCTTCTTTGTTTAACCCCTTTGCTACCTTTCCAAAACACCTGTACTCATGAATATAGGGTTTTTGCGTTTTACCAGGTGGTGGCAGTGATGAACTAATGTTACCTAGCTCTACAAATTCTGTTGATATAACAATAATAATAAAGAATGTAGGCAAACAGGTTAGTCCTTCAGGGCTCAATTTTTAAAGCTGTGCACACGGATTTAGTATGATATTAATTGGAAATGCTTGGTCAAATCCCTCAGCAATGCTTTGACAGTTTGTCCTGGACTAGTGAAGGTTCAGCTTCAGTCCTGAACTTTGCATATTTTAGGTAGGTTATAGCAAAGAAGATTGGAATATATTCTGAATGTATTATGGATATATAATAGTCACAATGAAGGCTGCCCTTGTGCATTTCTCAGTCGCTTCCTTCAAGATGTGAAAACAGTTTCAAAAGAAATAAAAGTTACACCAACCATGTAAAAGGACAATTTAATGTGTATACTCTCTATACATTGCATATGTCATAATTACAAATAGAATATTTTGTCATTGTTTTGATTCCAGAAATTAATTTCTCAGCTGAGTTGAAGAATAATAGCTCTATTCAAATAACGGATACTTGCAATTCTCTTTGAATACCTTATCTTGCAACTAAAGCACAAAATGTGTAGAATAAAACTGTCAGTGTAGAAGATGGAGTTCCTCAGGACTTCCAGAAAATACATTACACTCTTCCAAACTTAAAGTGAATTTAAAATCTTTGGGTTTATTTCTAATTATCAATAAGATTATTTCATTAACCATTGCAGTTCTGACTACAAAATGCCGATCATGTTTCACACATTGTTTCCATTTCACCTTGACAAATATTTCATAGGGTTGCATGCAGCAAAAGAGAAACACCCCACTTGCAGGAAACCATGATAATTTGCTTACAGAGACAGAAGTGAGATCTTCAGTGGGATGAAATCAGCACACAACCCCCAGTACAGCCGTTTGTTGGGTTGCTACCAGCTCCCATTCCAGCTCTCAGTGATCTGGGGCAGGACCTTGTATCCCTCTGAACATCTGACAGTGTGGGGGATTGCAGGGATGTAGGCCTTTCATATAATTTAATAGGAAAGATGTGAATAATGTTTTTAGTCTCCATCCAGGTGAGCAAGGTGTTCTTGTTGTTGATGCCTACAGCGCAGCCTACTTATCCTTCCCATCTCAATGCCTTTGTCATGGTGTAGGATAAAATCCCACTTGTGGTTCACTTGGAACTGCACTACTGTATGTGCAAAAATGTGACCCTCCCACAATGACATGTTGGTGATAACCAGAAAGGCATTTCCTTCACAGCTTAGAAGGAAGATGTGTGGGAACTTCTAGAAAACCAGAGTCTTTAGGCAGGACTTGACAGGTAGAGCTTGAAACATCAACAAATTTCTGGAAAATGTCAATTATTGTCAGTCTTGTTTTCCTTTTATTGTAACAAGGGAAATATTTTCACTGAAATAAAACAAAACAAAACATTAAAAAAAGACAAGCCCCTGGATAAACACGAGCAAGATTTAGGAAGATGTGGGTTTGGACCATGTTGTGCTGCATAGCTTTGCAGATTTCCTCTTCATCCTGCCCAGTCACAGAAAGATCTCCATTTTTTTTTTTTTTTTTTTTCCCCTAGCAGGACTAAACACTGACAGAAACAAAGTACAATGTGACTTAAAAGATGAAATGCTTGTCTTCCTCTCCGCCCCCTCATTTTGGTAGTAGTTAACTAACTTGTACTATAACCACTGTAATCAAAGTGTAATTACACAGTTCTGCTGATACAGAATATTGCTGGACTTGGAGCCAAGAATTGATTTTTATTTCCTCAGAGACTTCAATTATTGGATACATACTCTGCTGACACCAATATTAACACTTTTTCTCTGGGTGGAAACAACACAAGTGAATGTTGTTTTGGGTCCCTGAGAGAGCACAGAGCAGAGAGGCAGAATGCCCATCCATCTGGGCTAGCAAGGACTCTAGGTTTCTTTATCATCTCACCTTAAAATACATACTTAAAGATGGTGCAAGGAGGATACTGTTTACACCTATCTAACTTTGATCATGTCCAACCCTAAGCTGTCATTTCAAAATCTATGTTCTGCTTTGCTTAACACCTCTTTTATACAGGTAAACCCTGTCCTCTACACTGCATGAGGAATAACATTGTAGATCTATAGTTTTAGAAGCAAGTTTTTCAGGGGGAGGTAGTTTCTGGAAAAGCAGACAAGCTTTTGGGCACAAACACTCAAAATTACACCAGTTAGGCTGAAGCTCTAAGCTTTTTTTCTAAATCCTGCCTGCTGCCCCCCCAACCGAGCTGCACCCACCAGAGGTGATTTCACCCACCCTACCCCCTGAGAGACATAAGAACTGGTATCCCAAAGCAACCAGGAGGAATTCTGTGGCTTTTACTGCTGCAGGGGGAAATATGATCCCCTGACCCTTCCCAGAGATTTGGCAAAAATACACAAAAGGCTGACTGGATCCACCTGTCTGTTTAGCACTTTACCCATTTCTCCACAGTGCTATTGACTGAAACTAATTTACTTGAACAACCTTTCACACAAACATGGAGGTGAGCAATTTCAGAAAGAGTAAATCATTGCATCCCTCTGCCTTGATCAGGTTGACATGTGTCATTCACGTGAAAACCCAAGGCAGATATGGCAGGGTGTGTTTGTATATTTGCCTACTTAATGCCTTTTAAGCTGTCATTTGCTAGTTATCCAGTTCAAATATCTGGACAAATGTAAAGAAAACACTAAACCAAGTCAAAAGTGCAAAATTATTAATCAAGTTGAGCAAACAAATAAATCTTAGTCTGGTGGTTGCTCACAGACACATTTCTAGGACTTGTGCAAATGAAGCCAAGGAGATATACAGCTCTGTTCCTTATCAGCCCAGTTTATCTCAGTTTCTTGTTTACTCTTTATTGGCTCTCAGCAAAAGATGAAATTGGATTGCAAAGGATGCACTAGAGCCATCATGTGCTTTGCTTTTAATTGTTAACACCGTTCATTGATCAAACAAAGGATATCTATGCTTGGAGGTACCACTGGGGAGTTAGCAGGTTTAGGCCAACCTAGCTGAGTATGCTGATGTCAACTAGTTTTCTTAACATGCCAGTCAAAGCCACTTCCCCTAATCTGTTATAAGCTGTTGTGACAATCAGAGTGTAGGGTGAGAGCTGGGAAGTCGATGTGCTGTGTCCCACTTGCAGGGGCACAAAGCTTCCCTCGCCCCTCCTGAAGAACCTGGACACATGGTGGATGGAGCCTGGGAACGCCGCAGCCTGCGCGCTCTCACACCCTGCCAGGTTACGGATTTCAATCAGTGTGTGGTCTCAGTGGCACGGGGGGGAGAAAAAAAGGGAAAGAGAAAAAGCTTGTTTGGGAGTCAGAAGATCAAGAAATAATCTATGCTATGACTTAACATGCATAAGGAACAAAATTGCCAGTTTTATGCATGATCTTTAGAAACAAGGAAATAATGTATACTTACAATATGCATTTTTATTTAACCTCAGCCATGTCATAGCTCCTTTAACACACCTCACAGTGTATTTCAGGAATCTCCCAGAAAAAGTACAATTGCTTAAGTGGGATCATAATTTCTGAAACATTAGTATTTGGTGTCTTTGCACACAATACCCATTAGTGTTAATGGAGGGTATGGAGCATTTGCAACAGAGTAAGACTCAGACAGTGACTAACCTATGACCTTTGCATGTTGGCTCTAGGGATGGCCTAGGTTAGCACACCCTGCTGATGAAAAAAGCCCTCCACAAGGTCTTCTGTGGGTTGTGCATTGCTCTTCTAACATACCCCAAGTGCTACAGAAGTGTGGTGCATTACCAAAAGAAAAGCCAGGACCAGATTACTGTTGTGGTTTGAGCCTGCTCATCAGCCAAACACCACACAGCCACTCACTCCTCCCTTCTCTTTTGGCAATGAGAAGGGACAGATGAACCAGGATTGGGGTTTGAGATAGGACTGGGAGGGGCAGATCACCCATTATGGTCATGAGCAAAAGGCAGACTCATTAGGGAAAGGAAAAAAGGACAGATTAATTACAGACACTAACAACAACACTTAACAGAGTAGGACAGTGAGAAGCATTGACACATCTTGAGAACACCTTCCCCTCATCCCTCCCTTCTTTCCAGGCTCAGCTTTTCTCACAATATCTCTACCTCCTCCCCCAGTGGCACAGTGGCAAGGAATGGGGGGTGCAGTCAGTGCTGCCTTTTCTTCCATCACCAGTGGTGGGACCCTCTGGAACTTCTTCCCCCTGCTCCATCATGGTCCCCCTCTCAAAGAAGACAGTCCTCCACAAAATTTCTCCAATGTGAGTCCTTCCCACAGGCTGCAGCGTTCCCCACACTGCTCCGGTGTGGGACACCAAATTTCTCCAACTGGAGTCCCTCCCACAGGCTGCAGCCCTTCCTGAGCTGCTCCGGAGTGGCACACCCTCGCATGCTGCAATCCTTCCAGTGCTGAACTACAACAGCGGGGCTACCTTTTCCCACAAGACCCCAGCCTTCTTCGGGCACAGCACCTTGATCATCCAGCCAAAAAACACAGGCCATAAATCAGTGTCTGCTCCACCATAGATCTTCATGGGTGGCAGTGGGGGCCGCCCTGCCATCTCACCACAGGATACAGGGGGTCTCTGCTCCGGCACACCTCCCCCTTCCTTTCTTCCTCTGTTCCTCCACTGATCTTGGTGTTCATGCAGCTGCCGCAACTCCTTCTCACAAGTCTGACTCCTCCTCTTAAATATGTTATCGCAGAGGCACAACTGATTGGCTCAGTTTTGGTGCAGAGGTGGAGCTGACTTGGAGCTGGGTGAGCTTCAAGAAGTTTCTCACAGGGCGTCACCTCTATAGCTCCCTCCCCCACCACCAAAAAACCCCACCACTCACTCAAACTCAGGACAGCTACAAAATGATTCAGGTACTTTAGTCTGCTCCAGCTGCTGATAGGATCCAGGATCAGAAATTTATGACAGCCTTCATGACATTACAACCCATAGCTTACGTTAGGGATAATGCTGAAATCCAACAACTCCAGGTTTTGTGTGTCTCCAAACAGAACAGGAACATTTTAAACAAGTTATGTGAACATTCCTACTCTAAAAGCCTGATAAATATATGACTTAATGTATTTGAGCACTACCTGATGAGTTGTGTGGAATTTGTGCACTCTGATCTGCCTGGACTGCCATCTTAGAAACAGACTCAACCTATGGATTGTTAGAAAAGGTTATTTATTAATAATTCTTTGCTTGAAAACACATTGATCCGGGTATAATCTCTTTTAGGGAAGAGTGGGAGCAGTATCAAATTAAGAGAGCTTTTTTTCTACTTTTTTTTTTTTTTTTCAGTTATTCCTACCTACTTGTTACCCTGAGGGGGGAAAAAAAATAAGTTATTTCTTAATTTAATTAAACAAATGTTTCTGAAAGACAGAGAATAAGTGGTTGAAGTTACTGTATTTTACATTATAAAAGCTGAGCTCCATTGTATGATCCATGATGGCAAGCATTAATTTTTTCTTTGTGAATACGTTTGTAAGACAGTATGGAAGAAACAACTGTTCTCCTCATTCTTCTTCTATACAGTCTGGTATTCCAGAAAATTCCAGAGGGAAGGGGTTCAATCTGAACGTAACAAATGGAGCACAAATGAGAGTTTTTTTAACATCAAACACTGAGAAGTTTACAGACAAGACTGCATGCTCTTCTACCTCCTTGCTTCTATAGTAAATTAGGTTTAATCAAGAAAGGGAAGCAAACTTAGTTTTCCATCAGTTTAACTCACATTATATGACAGACAAATCACCCCTTCATCTGCTAGTTTTCTTGTTTTTTCTAGCAGGAAAAATCTGAAGATTACTGCTGTTACAAGGTACTGGTGTCACTAGCAATCCATATAACAGTGATATATACTTCATCTCTTTTCCAGCACACACTATTGATATTGACCTGATAACTAAGGCAGAGCCTGCTTTGTTAACATCCTTCACATTTGCTGTGGCAATATTTTTTTGTTCCCTAAGCCAGTCTGAAATAAAGAAAGAGAAATTTAGCAAACGAAGTTACAGTTTTATTTTTAGTTCATGATTTGCAGGGACAGAGTCAGATTTAGCATGTAAAAAGTTTCCCACCTGAACAGATAGCATCTCAAGCTCTATTTACAGAGCTTCTCACGTTCTTTCAAGGTCTAGACTCATTTTTAAATAACTATGTTCCTATGCAACGCCTGGGAGCACTGGCTTTTCACATGGCAGCTGGAGGTCATTTGTTAGGTAGAAGAGTGATAGCTGGCCTGAAATCTGGGTTGGCAAGCAATACTTGTCATTAGCAAACAGACCTGCTACAATGTCAATGGGCTACCAGGAGTATGTTTTACAGTGTTGTTGTTGCAACCCAGAGTAACGCCATAGGTGTTGTGCTGCAATGGGTGATCATCCTCTTCGGAAACTCATCAGCTTCAGAGGCTGCACCCATCTCTCTGTCCCAAAAAGTCACTTGCTGCTCTTGCACCTTTTCCAGGAGGCATCACCTGCCCTATTTTGGTGGAAGCTTCCTTTTCTTTCTTGCTTCCATCATGAGATCTTAAAGAGCTAGGAACCTGGACTGATAAGGGCAGATCTGATCATACTAACTGGTGCCCTCACATCATCCTGTGGTATTTGTTGTCCATGTTTTGGAAGAGAGGGCCTCCCGTGCCAGGTGCCCATCTCTCCCCAGTTTCCTCAGGCAGGAAATCTCCCTGCCTGCACATGCTGGTGTCAGGGTGCCCACAGGGGACACCCTGGGAGGCCCCCAAGCCACAGCAGAGTAGCTCCATGGTGGCTGACCCAAGTGAAGGAGGCTAGCAGAGAGTGTCTGTGTGGTGCCCGCAGCCCCTTGTGGGTTGGGTACTCCCCCAGGAGGGAGCAGGCAGCTCTTGGACCACTTGCACAAAGCTGGAAGCCTTCAAACTTTCGTCCTGTCACCGTAGTCATGTCTGTATAATTTCTTTCTTACTTCTGTCTGCCAACCTATCTCCTGCTGTCTTGGTGGTGCCTGTTGCCTTGTTACTGCTATTGGCACTGGTGTTTTATTTCTTATCGGTGCTAGGAGCTGCCTGTTTTCTTTCTGGTTTTATACAGATCTAAATCCTACATTTATCTTTCTTTTATCAGCAGCAATGCTTGCAGATCCTCTGCCATCAACCTACACTATGTTTGGCTCCATATTCACTTGTCCTCTGTTTTTAACCCATGTTTAACTTACTCTAGTATTTTAAAGCAACAACATTGAGAAATTTGACTTTTCAAGTTTCCACAACAGAGCTAGTCTTTCAGTATAATTTCTCCTTGCTTTTTACTTCGGGAGGAGAAAAAAAAATCATTAGTGGGATAATTATGAAAAATCTTAATTTTTCAAAAGTAAAATGAAAAAAGTGATCTAATAAGATATCAATAACTGCTGAAACCATTTTATTTTATTTTCTAAAAATAGTCAAGACATAGAAGAAAAACACCAAAATGATTGCTATACAAATGTTCAAACACTGGTTTAAGAAAAATGCATTTTTAAAGTCATATTTATAACTAATGTTTTTCAATTTCAGTAAAAATTCTTTTCATTGTCACTCTGCTTTTAATCTTTGACATGTACAGAGAACTTGGAAGATTGTATTTCAGCATCAGGGGAAGCTCTTTTTGCTGAACAGTTTGCAGAACAAGAAACTCAGCCTCCTTGGCAGCTGCCTGAAGACAGATTGAATGTTGAGGGAAGCTTACATAAAGGGAAAGCAAGCACTGGCACAGTGACTGATAAATCTACTCCTGCCTCCTAAAAACTGCTGAGCTGAGGGAAAAGCCACCATCAGAACTGTAGTCCTTGGGAAGAAAAGACAAGTACCAAATATATAAGACTGTATTCTTTCATCATCTCTACCTATGGGCTCCAGAATGACTGTATGACAGCTGATATTAATGACTCTTCTTTAGCTCATTTCACCTCACTTTTCAAAAATGTTTGCCAAGTTTCTCACCTTTTTATAGGAAAAAAAATCTGTCTCTTATCTAACTTGTTTCTGCAGTCCCTGCCACATGACTGTCCACAGTGGTTTCAACCACAAGTGTGATTCTAGTAAGGAAACAATGACTTTCACCCTTGTTTGGTGTCAGTGCTTCCTTCATCACCCATGTGAAAACATTATAATGGGTACATATTTTCTAGAACCTGGATATGAAACAACTAAGCAATACGTTTTAAAGAGATTGCATGAACCAAAGCTGATTCCATTCCTCCTGAGCCATGACTCGCCTACAAAGTGGATTCCTGATGGAGACCTCCATCTACCAGGTTGCAGATGGAGAAACCTCTCTCCATTGACAGATTCTGCAGTGAGGAGATATCCAACAATATATTCTCTGTTCAAACTCAGTTAATTGTTGGACAAGCATCTCAGAAACATCCCACTCTTCCACAGTGAGCCAAGGAACTGAGTTTGATGTGACATTCTTTGGGGATGTGTATCTTCTTGTCCTGCAAGAACTGCAGGAGAATTGTGCTTTAAAGTCCTGGCTTGTAAATGGAACATCATGTTCAGTTTCCTTCCAACTATTTGATGGCTAAAAAGTTCTAATTTATCATAGATAATTCTAATCTGAATTCCAGTTTTAATCTTTCAGACATCTTTTAGACTTTCTTTTAAAAAATTATCTGCTCCTCTTCAGTTAATGTGGTTATTGGAGTATCTTTTATACTACCTAATTTAGTTTTCCTTTAATGTATCTAGAAAAGAAGTTGGGGTTTCAGTCTCCCTTAGGAGATCTAAGATTAACTGATTAACAGATAATGTCAGTAATGGAATTTTAAATCTAGCCAGAAGCAATGCAGCCAGGAAAATTTTGATATTTTTATTTGGTTTCATATTTATCTAATCTTTGGTTTTGTTTTTCTTCTTTTTAAGAAGATTATAAGTGAAGTGGTAATTGGTAAGAAAAATTTGTTCAAAGGACCACTGATGTGCTTAGAGAAGCATAACATTCTCAATAAATTCTCTGTATAAGGGAACAAGTGTCTGGAGTTCATCAGCATATGGGTGTTCAGTGTTACTGCCAAGATTAGCACCCACACACATACAGGCTATGTCTACTCTTGTCAGGATATGTCTATTCAAAGAGGCAGGATATATTAACTCTAGGAAAATTTCATGAGGAGGTGTCAAAACAGCTTCTGTATTGATTTACCTCTTGTTGACTTAGAGCAGAGACAGCATGAACTCATAGTGCTCTGCACCTAGGCAGGTAGATGTGTTTATAGACAGCCTGGTCTTCAGCAGGGAGTGAGTGTAACTCTGTCATCACCAGACATAGGAATTTTTAAATGGGTTTCAACACAATGTTAATAATCTGGACAGTAAAAAAATGAATAGACATAGGAGCAGTCAATAAATAGCAATTTTATCAGTATTCCTGTAACATCCATTATATTTGAGAAATCTATGGATTTCTGAATTCTTTAATATGGTCCCAATTCAGGAAAGTATTTATATCCATTAAACTTAAATAGAGCTCAGTTTCATGATTAACTTTGTTAAAGCTCAGTGCTGAACTAAAACACTAACCTGCATGGGATAGAGAAGCCTCAATTTAATTACCTCACATCACATTTTGAACTTGTGCTTAGTTTAAGATGCTGCTTCACTTGGCAACAGGGAATGATAGTGACAAATCAGCCTTCTGCATAAGGTCTCTGTTCTATACAGCAAAGAAACAGAATATGTCTTAAAGCTGATGTTTTACAAGCGACCACATATTATCTATCAGTCACAAGTAAAGAGATGTGGAAGGATTCACCTGAAATACAAACTCCCAATTATGTTAAATTTTCCCTTTCAGAACCTCACTTTAATGAAAGCACACTTAAAGTCATGTTACACAATATACTGCAGCAACTGATTGGGGGTAACAGTTTATTGATCAGCTCCGTACAGCCAGCAGAATATATTTCTAAGGATATTAGTTGAGGCTATAGTTTGGCAGATGTTTGTGCTGTTGTGTTATAACCCAGGCTCTGTGTCCAGGCTTCTCTCCTTCGTACCAGCCCAGCACTGCAAAGCCAGAAGACGTCTGCCTTCAGTGCTCCACTGCTGCAGCCTTTGGGCACAGGGGACGGTGATGCCTGTATATGGACTGAGGTATTTATTTCTCCTGGACAGACAAAGGCCAACAGGAATAGGAAAAATGTGCCCTGATCCCAGAGTGCACATCTGTTTTCCTGAAGGATTGATTTAGCCAGTGGCATGTTAGAGGAGCCCTCAAAAAAACAAGGAGAAGGTTTATGCTAATGGTCAATTTTTAATCAGGTGAACAAACAAAGAAATCAAAAAGAACAATAAAAAGTCATGGCATTTCTTCAACATAATGTTTTTAGGATTTTTTTTGACAGATGAATTAAACTAATGGACTAGACACAATTGGGAGAATGTGTGTTATTGACTTTAATTAAAAAGGACACCTAGCCTTAAGAGGGATCACAAAGTCAAATCTGATAACCAAATGCTAATTCAGAATTATCAGAATTTTTAAAGACTAAGGATATCAATATTTCCACAGTTAAAACAAATAGTAATGTCTAAATCTTCAAAGTATCTTGAGGGGTTTGAGAGGCTGGTCCAGATAAAACTCATATGAATTGCACAGATAAAATCCTGGACCTGACTTTGAAAATATGACTGGGTCAAGGGACAATGGTGTAGATGAAAGGAGCACTTACATTGAGCTGTTCCTTTTAAATGTCACTAGAAGTTGGTCTTTTTTACACCTCCAACTCTTGTCTTCCTACCTTGTTTCACTCCCTCATACAGTTCTCCCTCCCAAATAGTAAACATCTTGAAAGTCCTGGCAAGAAAACTTGAGACAGATAAACTATCCATTAAAATTAAGTGGAATGCTTTGATTTTTGCCTAGAGGGGATGAGGAATCAAGTGCTTTTCTGTATCAGAAAAAGACTTACATGTAAAAAAGAAAATTAAGAAGGATGCCTATGGCTACCTAGCCTGTCATTTCAGGTACCTTCCAACACCCACTCATTTTGATCCTCACAAATGAAGCAGTAAGATTTTTCCTCAGACAGAGGCCCCCACCTTTCTAGCACTGATAGTCATCTGGCTAAAGTTATAAAGAACAGCACAATTACCCCTTCTCTTGGGCCTCAACTATATTTTACAGGCATGCACTTAGGCTAGAAACAGTCCAGCAGGCTCACACGGTATCAATGATGGTCATTGTGTTCCTCTTGTAAATGTGAAAACCAATTACTTGTAAACAAATATGAAATGAAGTCTCAGGGTCTAGAGGGAAGAATGAAAGTAGACTTTTAAAAAAATATATTTTCTGTGTTATAGGACAGGCTTAGGTGAAAAATAGCGTGGTCTGTATCTATGCTTCACACCACCTATATGTTTTTATTTTCTTGGCTGCAATAATTATCCTTGGTCTGGTATTTTCTATTCAGGATTAATTTGATTAATTTGTGCTACTAGTGGGAAAGTAGGAGTTGATGACATAATATAAATCTTTTTTTACATTGTAAAACCTTTTCTTAAACTATTTTGTATAGCTGTACCTGTGTGTGTATGTGTTTGTGTTAAAATATAAAACATTGAAAAGTTTTTCAGGGTAGAAATGAAGACTACACTATCACTGTGATTGATAAACTCAACTTTCTAGAAATTGCCTTCATTGCAATTGTCTGAAGATAGCTCAGGTTTGTAACAACAACAAATTATAATCATCTGATAGTTCTCAGGTGCTCTTTAGGGATTACACTTGGAGTTCTTGGGTTTATTGCCGGTGGATATATGCCATATCCAGGAGCTTGAAAAAATACAAGCTACAGAAATAGCTCGCTGGATCACTGGCTGACCCAAGGGATAAACCCAAGGGAAAATCAAAACATGCCTAGTTAACTCTTTGATCACAAGACTGTGGGTGCCTCTCAAAGCTTGATTTGAAGCTCATTGAATAAAAACTGAAGTAACCAGACTTTGCATAACCAAATAATGACACACCCTGAGCAGACAGAACTTGGAGGGTTAATTATTTTCATGGAGCAGGAAACGAGACTCCCCAAAGATCTGTTGACAACACTGAGCCAAGTGTGAGCTGCACCTGGAATGGCTGGAGTCTGAAATCAGGTGCTGTTTATTAGCGTTGCCTCATCAAAAAGACCTTACAGGAGAGTAATTTATGTTGTTTGTATTAAACAGTCAACAAGGAAAAGAAGAAAATGTGCTGTTCTGCAGGTCAAAATATTACTTATTACTCTAATAAGCACTTAACTCTTTTTGAGAAAGGAGCATAGACAGACAAGGGATTTTTTTCTGCAGTGCTTTAAGTCATTCACTTGATTTGTTGCCATTTACTGCAGTTGTGTAATGGCTATAAAACTGGAAAAAACATAAAACATAAAAGAAAGGTGTTGAAGTCAGCCTTAAGGTACTAAATTCCTGACAGCAGCTTGTAAAGCAGTAGAGATTTAGGTGCTGTAAGATGATGCTGGAGGTTGTGGTAGGTGATGGAAAGTGCTGAAGTGATGACGCTATGACAAACTGGAATTATGCAACTTTGAAAAAAAGACCTGGGCACCTTCCGATCCCTCATCATTCCTGGGGGCACCAGTGTTTCACAGAAGGTTTTTGTTTGACACAAATAGTCTTCAAATATCTAAATTTTCTGGTTCTGGTATGCCCAGAACTACACCTAAATTTAGTGTGAGGCCTAATCTGATCGGTATTTACGGAGCACTCCTGTCAGAGTCTGAAAGCATTAAAAGCCATACAAAATATAGATGGGCTCTTTAAACATAAAGAGTAAAAAAAAAAAAAAATGGTGATGTCCTTTCATGTAGTTTTTCAGTGTGGTCTTACTGAGTCCCTGAGGCTGAATTGCAGATCTGTTGTGTAGACAGCAAGGAGCTGAGCCATGCTCCGGGACATGACACTGCATCACATATGTTTTAAAATGCCTGGTACATCCCACATTCAGTAGCTGCATTCCAGTAAGGCATATGTTGTGGAAGGAGGAGACCTTGGTTCAGTCCCTCTCCCTCAGACTTAAGAGACTCAGAGTTTTCATTTAATCTCTCAGGAAGATTTTCTACCCACCTGGCTAGGGGCCACCAAGTAACAAAATGCTCTTACTATTGGATCTAATCCACCACAGAGTAACCAATTTAAAATGCACGGCTCCAAAGAATGAGCTTCATTCTTAAGGCTGGTGTATTCAGGTTTATTTAGCGTAATGCTCATTTTGTGTTCCCAAAAGACCCTGCACCATGGATTATTTTGTCATGAAAAACATGAGATTGTTTATTAAAGATTCAGGATAAAACCATATCTACATATATGGTGAAAATACACCTAGGGAATATTTCAGAAACTGATTGTCCCTTTTAAATGACAGGTAAAAATGGGAATGATTAGTGACATTTAAAGGTGAGAAATTCAAAAGGGGCAATAAGAAATAGTCTCCACAGCATGGGGATTAAACTGTGGAGCCTGTTGCCAATCACAGAGGTTGGGCTCAAAACGTGGTTATCATAATATTCTTGGAAGGGAGATGAAATCTTGTGCTACCTGGAGTTCAGGCCAGATTAGCTGAAATCCCTCATTACTGGATTCCAGTACCTTAAAATACGTTGTTTGCCACCATGAGAGGCTGGATGCTAGGCTAGATAGGACTGTGATTGTAATTCAGGGTGGTCATGCCTCTACTCCGTTAAAATTCCATCCATTGCTATTATTATAATTCACTAGTGGACTATACATTTATATACTGTACATATTTATACATATGTATTTATACATATAAATGGAATAGATTAGTTTCATTGTGTTTTGTTAATTAATTTCATGAAAAGCACAAGGTAGACTGTGGCCAGATGCCAAGAACGAGGGAAGAGGGAGTTATAACAGGTATATGAAGTGAACTAAGAAGGATATAAACTTTCCCCTTCCTCCCAGTAGTGTATCTGAACGCAATCAGTGATTTCTCTTTCACTACTGGGAGCTACTATGCAACCTTGGCTTTAGTTTTGTCAAAGGCACTCCTTCCTGCTGCACAGGACCTTGAGGCAATGTTACTCTGTTTGATCCTCCATGGCCCCTGACTGGTTAGGAAAAATAGATTTAGGTAGAAATTGAGCTATAACAGTAACTTCTAGTGGATAGGGACCAATGTACATGCCACATCTTCCTAAAAGTCAAGTAGATGCATCTTACACTGCTTTAACTCTCAGCAGTGAGTGTAGAAGCTCATCCTCCCAAATAGTTCTCCATGTCCTGTAGGTGGAGGTGAGATTCAGAAGTTTTTGCATGATTCAACATCTCATTTTGGACACTGAACACAGAATGAATTTCCCTCAGCCCCACTTACTGAATGTCTTTCATGTTCTTTGACTGTTTCAAGTTTGTAAATTTATTTATATCACTATTTTCAGTTGCTGTTAACTGACAATTCATTATTAGCATTGCCTCTTAATGGGTTCGTTTGTATCAAAGGATATTATGTCATTGATATGAGTGAAAAAACACTGGAACTTCAGGACAGCTTCTTTTCATAGGACCCTTTCCATCTACCATAGAGATTGATGCTAGTATAGGAACATACACACATGTATAAGGAACTAATGCACACAACACTGCTTAAGAGCCTCCTCTAAAGCCTACCAAAGTCAGTGACAGTCTCTCATGTGGCTTTATTGGGCTGTGGATTGAGTTTCAAGTGCCAGCAGTTACTCAAGTTACATATAAGTGCTGGAGCACGGTCTTTAGCAATATGAAAGTTGGTTATTGAGGCCAGAGTTAGGTCTCAGGCTGCCTGCTGAATAATTGCGCTAGAAAAGTGAACTGAATTCAAGGAGCAAACTTCTGCTTAAAGGACAGAATGAGAGGGTGAAAACGGAAGTCTGCACAGTATTTTCACCATTAAAGACTGCTATTTGACTGTACACGTTGTTTACAGGCAGTTTCTCATGCAGTATCTAAAAACCAAATCTCTTTTCCATAGACTAAACAAAATGAGAGCATCAGCAATGCAATGTATCCATTAGTGCTACTCATTGCATTTAGTTTACTAAATCTTTTAAGAAAACCTGCCTGACAATATCCAGTCTGTAATAACCATCCTCTTGAAATATTATATTTACTGTATAGCAATACCAGGAGAACAATTTAATAATAAAAATTATACTGAGAATGATGGTCATTTTTAGCTGATATCACTAAAGCCAAGGACGTTTTATCACCATCTTAATTTATGATTATGGAGTGGCTTAAGAAACTAGACCTAATTCATGATCTAGGTGAGAATTACTACAAATATATTCCATTACCCTCTATCACCTATGGTCATACTGATGTTCATAATATGTCACTTTTTTAAAAAAACAAAGTCCTCCTTATCCTGAAGTACTATAGTGGTTCAGCTAAAAGCCAGAAGACCCTAGAATTAAAACAAGCCTAACTGGATGACCTCAGTGGCATCTCAGATGATTCAGTATTATAGTGAAGATAAGAAAACTGTATTTTGTATAACAAGATCAGAACATGGAGTAAAGCAGTGAATCATGTCTTGGGTAGATGAGCTCACACACTAGAGAGGGACTTTGTTACTAAATTTTATTGTAAATTAATACCTGCTTCCTTTGACTTTTGCAGTGGTGTGTATGGCACTTGGAAAACTATATCCATCCACATCAATAAACTCTTTAGGTTCAGACAATTGAAGCAATATAGGAGGTAGGGAATGGAGAGGATCAATTCCAAAGCCAGCAAGGCTCGGAAAGTGGAGATAAGCAAATCTAAGTTACTTATCCTCGCTGAAGTAAATTAGCCCAGATGAGAAGGTTCATACTGAATTGAAGAGGGCAGCGTGCAATGGTGGGACCAGCAGGGAGCAATTTTAAGCCTCCATTCTGCCAGCTGTTTTACATGGGTGGTCCCTAAGCATGCCTGGTATGTAATTAACCTGAATCCCTGGGTAGCATCTGCGGCATACACTTTGGTATTGCATGCTACCATTTCACCCTAGCTTCCCTGTGGGTCTGACAAATGAATGTTGTGTTACAATTACAGCAGCCTGAAACCAGCCCTACATTTTTCTGCCTCTCTTTAAAAATAAGGAATACTCTTTTCTATTAGCTGCCAATTAAAACAAAATTTACTTTAGAATATATAAAAACAAAACAAAACAAACCCAAGACCAGCCCCAGCTGTAAAACACTTGCTTCTATCCCTAAAAAACAGTGTCTGGAGTGGAAGGAGCACAGATTTGCACCCACCAACGCTTCTTATGTAGAACACATTTTCATCACGTTCTCAGAAATCTATTAGGTCTTTGATCTGGCAGATTTCTTAACTGATGATCAGTTTTCACTCTATAACTAGTGTTACTGTGCTCAGGTGCTTATAGTTAAGTGCTTAACTAGACCAGGATGTTAGTTTTGCCACACACAGTGAGAGAAGATATTTATTTCTGCATGAAGTCCCAATGACTACAGTCAGTGGTCAATGGGGATTAGAGTCCATTGACTTGGGACTGAGCAGGACCTAATGTTACACACAGACAATTGTTGCAAAATACCCCCCAAGCCCCTTACCTTTCACGATGAAACAGATTTCCTAAGCCAGGAGGGTTATTTTAATGGTCATTAGCTGCCATAAGACATTCTCTCCAGCAGAAAGCACACTGTATATACTGTACAATGTTGACTTTATTATGTTATGGTTTCACTGGTTGTATTACCATTTTAACTACATTTACCATCTTTTCTTAATTTAAAAATAATCTGGTTTTCATAGCGATGCTGACAGATTGGTTGACATCATGAAAGTGTTTGATATGTTATCATAGAATCCTGTGACTTATGAAATGATGTGAATTAATCTACAGTTACCTATGCCAATTTCAGTGAGGTCTGACTGACAACAGGCAATTGTGCAAAAACTGAGATACTTCTAATAAGAAGCATTATAAAAGCAGCAAAACAGTGTTTTTGTGCTAGAGAGTGGTGATTGCACTATCACCTTAACTGTTTTGGCTTGGTCTCCTCTTAATATCTAAGTTACTACTTTGTCAGTGAGGACCCATGAAGCATATCATGTTGGTAAACTCTTTTTCCAAAACATGCTTTGCAGTGGAATTGATGTGTCTTGGCTGTGCAACACGGGATAATGGGATTTTCTTGCTGGGAATTCAGGAGGAGTGATCCTGGAGAACTCCAAGACCACAGGGAAGAGTTTAGCTCTGCAGACTGAGACTTGTTGTCTAGTAATACTATTTGTAATGTTGGCTTGGATCTTTATTGGCTGGAATCAGACTCACAGAGACAATTTCCAGATGCTGGGACAGAATTTTTTCTACTACTCCAAAGGTGGGAGAAAGGGGAATCCACCTATCTGCATCCCACTGATTGCTTAAGCCAAGCACCAAGCAAGAAAGATCAGATCCCTGCATCTTCCCAAACTTCTTCAAGAACTTAATCATGTGCTTTGGCACAGGAAGAGCAGGGACTGTTTGCCCATGTCCTGAAAGACTTATTCCTGACTGAGGCTGAACTGCTCTGGCATGCAGTAGCTTCATGGGAGAGAAACAAAGTCTATCTCAAAGCATGCGCTTGCCTACACCGCTTTTACTTGCCCTTTCCAAACTGTGAGGGTTTGCCAGTTACTATGTGCATATTTTTGTAATTTTCTGGTCAGCATGTGGATTTGCATTCCATGGTGTGGGTATTACATGCTGCTCCCTGACACTGACTAAGATCACAGCCTTCCCACTGGAAGCATCAGCCACCCTGCAGCATGCATGCACACTGCCTGCCTGCACATACAGCCTGTTGGTGCTGGTGAAGGTAAGTCACGGTGGTAGCACAGCACAGAGCTTTCTCCAGTGACTGACTTTTCCTCTTAGAGATGATAGTGGGGTACCTCTATGGGGGTGGCAGGGCAGTGTCAAGGGGCTGGAGCTGGCTTCAGATGAGTTCACTTTGGTACTGACAATAGATCTGTGTGACACTTCTCTCCTGGGTAAATTATGCAGCTGTCTGCAATATATATGCACTCTGTAGAACCAGGGGTGTCTGTTTTCCCTGTTTTCTCTTATTAATATTCTTCCTGCAATAATTCCTCTCCCTTACCCCCCACCCCCCCAATGTATATTTCCTACTGCTTTTTTTTTTTTTTTTTTTTTCCTGAAAGAAGATACATTTTGTCTAATTTTGTACTGCTAGAAAATGGAGCAGGCTTCATCTTCTTTTTCTCTTCCTCTCACAGGTTTTTCAATTCACACTTTAAAAAAAATTCATGTCTTCTGAGAAAGAAATGACTAGAATTTGAGGTTTTTTCCCTCTTTTTTTCTTTTAGTCTTTCAAGGTGGGGAAAAGAGTGGTTCTGTAAAGTAAACATATCCCATTATGGCTGGCTGAAATATATCTTTGTTTCCTAATAGTTTAAGAAGCTCAAATAAAAGCTTCAAGAATACTTCTCTGGCTTTCATTACAATATCTTTTTCTTAAGAAACTGTGGAAATACTCTATTTTAAATCACATCTCTAGTGAAAGATACAATACCAAGTACAAGCTTTTGTACTTTTATAGAATCTGCGCATCAAAACTAATTCTGCATTGGTTCTTTTTTATAATACGTTGGGTTTTTTTCCTCCTGCCATAACCATTTGCTGTTATGATGTGACAATTTCCATGGCTGTTTTGCATGTTGATTTAGTTGAGAATGACTGTTGCTCTCTTGGATGCTGTCTGCATAATTAATGCCTCCTATCAGTCTCTAGCAGAAGGAAGAAAATCTTTTCTCTCTCTGATGGAAATGGTTGAGTGGCCCTCTGGGGCCAATTAGATCACCAAATGGCAGTGGCATCTTGGAAGAAACCACCATGGTGCATTTTCATCATTCTTTTCAGCTGAGCAGGTTGGAGGATAGGAGGGAGGGAGAGGGAAGGAAAATGTCAGGGTCCCTGATCAGAGCAATAAACTGGCATATAGACCACATCTTATTTCCCAGTTGGAGGTGCTGACATGACATCTCTCACTTTTTCAACCTCATTTCTTTCTGACTAAGTAAATACATTTCACCACTGTTTTGAAAGCGCAGTGTCTTGATGACAGTCTGAAGCTATACCATTTAATTCTAGCATTTCCTGTCTCTTGACAGCAAGCAGACAGAAAATACTGCTTGAGCTAAATGACATTTCTGGCCAATTCCAGTTGCAGTGGTTTCTAATCAGAACATTTGAGACAGCATTCAGGGCTGTAGTCAAATTGTTTGGAGTTTTCTTTTCTTATTGTAAAATTTAATATCGTGTAAGAGTGTGATGCTTTTTATAGCATTATTATTATTCTTGGTTTAGTGATAAGACATTTAGTAGAATTATCAGCTGTTTCAACAAAGCCTGAAAATTCAAAACCATTTCAAAATTTGAGTTGGATCCCAAAGCCATTTGTATAGTATAGTGGTAATAATCTTTAAGTGCAATAAGTTTATAAGTGATATGCATGTCATGCTGTTAAAATGAATGTCTGTGTTGCCTTGACATTTATAAATGCTAAAACCTTTACTTTACCTTGATATTCAATTCACAGCAGGAGACATTATTTAAAATTGTAACCTTCTCATGCTTATAGATTCTTGCTTAATTTTATTAGTCTTCTTTTTATAAAAAGAACCTCACAGTCATCACCATTTCTCCAGTGTCAAGGAGCACAACTGTAAGCTGATGTATGATTGTAAGTTACAAGGAGAGTTAGCATGGAGAAATAAGCTTATAAACACATATTTCTGATGCTGTTCTTAAAGATCAGCTTAGGAAGTATGTCAATAGTAAAGAGAGACGACATATCATTAAACAGATGATTCCAGTGTCGTAAGTAACAATCCTTTAACCAATTTTATATGAATTCCTCTTAACTAACACAAATTAGCAAGCTGTATTTTTTGCAAGATATTCTCAAGATAGGCCAGAAGTTACTCGCCATGTAGCAACTTCACATGCTGAAGACCAGACTGTCTTTGTATATAAAATGCTACCCTTCACACACATGCTGTGCACATGTGTATTCATCATACAAGGAAGCATTATACTGAAGGTTAGCTGTACTTAACAGTCCATTGGAACACCTGGAATATCCTTCACCTCGGGGCACCTGGGTTCAGTGGAAGGCCCCAAACAGTGCATGTGGATGGATCAGTACTGAAGTCACAAATGCAGCTTGAATCCGGAGTAATGAGACAAGTGAGTATATGACAGACCTCACACGCTCAGGAGATAGGCGCCTGCGGGGACCTTAGCAAGGCACTGAGGTCACTTGCTCCTATCACTCCATCCTCATGCCATTTCCTACCTGTGAAGCTCTCCTTTTTCTGTCTGTTGGGTTGCAAATCTAGTGTTGTGCAACCTTATTGTTCACCCACTCCTGTTGCTCTTTGTCATTCACTTTGCAATCTAGAATGAAGTCAGAAAATTCTATAGTTTTTCCTGGAGTGAGGGCCAAATGTGGCAGAACTGCTATGTAACAGGAAAGTACTACAGCTTACAGAAGGAAAAAATATTGTGGTTAATTGGCAAGACTGTCTTAAGTACTGAATCAAAGGACTTTGTAGATGATGGTTGTGCCTCAGTGTGTGGGAAATCCTCAGGCTTCCCGTCCCCAGTTGCCCAGACTGAGGAAACAGCCGGAGAGTACCTGCTCCTCCCTTCTTGCTGAGTCCCCTCAGAGGTGGCTTTGTGTGCCCAGCTCCCATCCCTGCACAAAGCCACACTGGCAGGGCTGTGCATGGAGGGGCCAGGGCCTTGAGATGAACATCAGAGTGTAATTGTAGCTGTATAAATTTTGTTCCAGGCAAGGACCCCAAATAAGACAGCCTCTGCAAGTTAAAACAATCTCTGCAAGTTTCAACATTTACAACTGTCCATTGACAGGAATTAAAAAGTTGGGAGAAGTAAAAGGTCAAATAGAAACCTTAAAAGGATTCATGGATACAGGTGCAGCTCTTAGGGCCCATAAAATCCTGAAAACCGTCACTAAAATCTCTCTTCTTTTCCTCTGGCACTGAATGCAAACAGCATATGTGCTAGCTCCTCGCCTGCCACCACAACACACCGGGACAGAAAGCATGCTGTACCTTTGCAGTAGCCCACAGTGGGGATTTCACTGGCTATCCTCACAGCTGCAGAGACACACTTGTGGCAACCCTACCTAAGCACAAAAGGCAGCACACAGGAGACAATTAGCTGGTCCTGCCACCCCATCTGTCCTGACATTTCATGCATGAACTGAGTGGTAAGAAGTCATGGTGTAAGTTTGTGGTTTTGCACTCCTCCTAATAATGAAGTTGAGTGAAATAGGGGATTTTTCATGATAAAAAGCATGTTACAGAACACTGTACACTCAGGCACCTCTAGTAGGTTTTTGCTGGCTGTCCCCAAGCTCACGAACTGGTGAGTGGCAGCTTGGGATACATGCAAAGTGGTTATATTGGTGCAAATTACAAGATCAGTAACAAGGTAACATCCATTTTTTCTGTTTTTCTATGGACAGCAGCTACATGTTCTCTTCTTGTTAACATTATCTATATAATGAATAACTTATACTGCTTTTGCCATGTAAAATATTTTTTTCTAGAACACCGCTGTGTTATGCAGGTATGCACAAAACCACACTCCTACAACAGAATTTTCAGTATGGATCTCCCCAAACACAAAATACATTAGATCCACCATTGCTTGCATAATTTGTTGTGGATATAAACCTTGAGAATAATCAACTTCAAAACTCCAATCTGTTTCATAAAAAAAGTTTTTTTCCATGTTGACTGTTCTTGAAATAGATAGAAATATCACTGAAATAGTTAATCCTAGTATGATTTTTTTTCCAGTGTAATAGTTTTGGGGTCACTTAAAAATCACTGGAAATGTAACCTCTTGCACTTCCTGTAAAACACTGAACTCCGGATGATAATCAAGACCTCTAGAAAACTGTGGACTGCATAAAAATTGCAGATTTTGCAATTTTCTGACTGCTGTGTAATTTTCTGGCACATTTTAATGTGTGTTTGGTTCAGTTCCAGGCTCCTTCCTCCCCCAGACACCCTAAAATTAACTAGGAGCTTTGGGAATTTCATCTGTCAAACAAAGAAATGTCCATTCAGCCTGTAGGAAGCACGGCTGACCAGTGCTGACCCACATCCCTTCTGAAAGAAGTAAGGAAGGAGACAGAGACAGATGAGGAAAAGTCTAGCAGAGAGGGAGGACAAGATCAGAAGGGGAGCAAGAAAAGGTCTGGAGAAAGGCTGAAAAAGTAAACTTGTAAGAGAAAGAAAGCAGCAGGAACATTTGGAAGAACGGCTTGTAGATCCCTTATAAAGCTTTTTTTGGTGAGACTTCATTTGGAGATTAGGAATGGGAACATTTGTTTGCTAAAAATCCTAGATTTTCTTCTCAGAAAGCTGAGGCAGAGTCCACACTCTTTCTGGCTGGGTTAAGGAAGAGCTGAGATGTTTCAGGAATGTATGAAGCACTGAATTTACAGAGTAAATGTTGAAGCCACAATGAATTTACAGCTGAACTCAGCAAAACTGGTGAAAGCTGGAAGATGATACCTGGATCAGGGACAGCCTTTGACGCCTCATCACAGAACGAGAGGGGAAGCCATGGCATTCCATGCCAATACATCACTTTAATCACCATGTCACCCACGCTGCATAGCTCAACGTCTTTCTATTCTCATTTTCTTACTGTTTTCTAAGACCTTTAGGTGTTGTGAAGCAACAAAACATATTTTATATAGTCTGCATTTGTCCCATACATTTACCTAACTTCCTCCCATTTGATATGCCTTCATTCTTAGCAAGAGTGACTCAGAAAAACAAAAAATCATCTACCCACGAAGCTCAGCTCAGCACTCACTGGAGAAAGAGCACTTAACAGGACTTGTTACTGTGACTAATCAATGCCAGAAGTACAAGGTTTATCGTCTTCAGAAGCAACTTTTTTAAGTGCTGAGGAATAGGGAAGTATTTTAAATGGGGAATCAAAAGGTCTAAAAGGTATGAGCAGGAGTTTATTGGGAAGGAACAAGGAGGAAATTACAGACTCCAGATGTATCACCTGACTATACGTAACATGTGGTGTTTTGCATTGGGTTCTTTGACCAAGACCACCGTCAGGATTTTTGTTGTTATGTCAATACAGTAGCTTGGTATTTGGCCTTAGATATCTAATCTTACATCAGTAGAAAGTTTATGTAGAGTTGCTCTATTCTCAGGCTGAGAAATCGCAACCAGCTTTAGGAAAAAAATACTTTATGATTACAGGTGCAAGTAATTTTGAGATTGCTCCAAAAACTAATTCCTAATTTATATCAAGGTTAGTAGGTTGAAAAAAACCATGGAAGATTTTCTTTAATAATGCTGTGGGATATGTAGATAAATCCTCAGTTCCTAGGAATATCTATTCTTTCTGTCAGGACTAGTGTGTTCTGAATCAAAGCTTCTGTTCTTGTTTAAAAAGCATGATCAGAATGCTCTACACCAAATGTACCACTTGCTCATTGCATACATGCAAGCAAAAAAAATTATCTATCTTTTCTGAAAACTTTGGACTCCTTGGTATTATAAAACTTTATGACCTCAATAGTGCCTAGAAAGGTAGTTCTAAATGGCCTCACAGACATACAAAATCAAAAAGAAACCTAAAAGAAATTTAAACACTTCGAAGTCATAAAAAAGTAGAATAAAATGTGTCTTAGAATCAACAGGCAAGCTTCAAATCCTTTGAGATTATGAGATTCGAGCACTCATGGTTTCATATACTTATCTTAACACTTTCTCAGATTTGTAAATCTCATGAGGACAAGATCTCATGAGATATTCTGTTATTATGTTTTCCAGTTTGGTTAGACATATGGCACAGCATGAACAGCTTTCCTTCCAGTGTTTGGTTTCTGTTACTCAGCCATGAAATACACAGTAAAATGACACTTTCTCCAAACTGCAATGATTAAAAAAGGATTTATTCTGATTCCAGTTGTGCTTTGGATCTGATCTGATTTTATTTTCAAGATGGGAAGACTAATGAATTGTAACATGTAATGTGCATAATCCAAGATATTTCATCTTTAATAGGTATATATGTTATTGAAAATCACTGATGCTACATATTTGCAAAAGATGAAGATTTGTTCCTATGCAGAACAGTTTAGCTTTCTTGTCAAGGTCTTACTTGGAACTCTTGTTTTTAACCCAAATTGAAGTTCAGCAATGTGCCTCAGGCTTCTTGTTCCTTCTTTACTTCCTTAAGTTTCAAATGGCTGAGTAATTTCCAAGAATGAAGCAAGGAAAAGAACAATTGACACCCTCTTTCAGTTTGGGTAGTTGTTTGGTTGAGATCAGTGAAGAGACAATATTCTGCACCTTACTTTGCTCCTATAGAAGCAGTGAGGAAAGGAATCTGCCTTCCTGATGCTGACAGCTTAGAAAGGCACATGCTTACTTTCTCTGGAGACATGGCACACATGTAGACTGAAGAGCTAAACTGCAAATATGCACATTTAATACAGACAGTATGTGCTGAATTTAGCTGAAAACTTCAACCAGACCATGCATAAAATGACATCTTTGACATCTGTACAACATACACATCATTGCCAATTTTTGGGTCCACGCTTCAAAGTATTATATTGATACAGCATCTCAATAAAAAGGTTGTAAGAATTTCTTAGTGTGGACACAACTATATGTATTGCCTTTACCCTGGTCTCAGAACATTATCTAAAGCATTTAGTCAAAATTAAAAAATAAATTAAATAACCCTAAGGCAGACTTCTAATATGAAATTTCATCTTGGATTATTAAAATTTAACAAAATAATGAATACTTGAAACATGGTTTTCTAAGTGACAGTGTTGAACAAACATGACTACAGTTAAAGATATTGTTATGGCTGTTAATGCCAGAATATGTATGCAAAAACCTACACAGCATCTAAATTTAAGGGTTTCATTGCATATAGCATCAAACATTTCCTAACTAATAGTGATTTCACTTATGCATATCAAGTAAGGTAAGGTCTTTCATACTACATCATCCAGGAAAATATTTCTTAAAACTTTTTCATTAAAATAAATTTTCTATTTACAAAGTTCTAAAATAGTATTTTTTTCCTAATAATATTTTTATTAAAATAATAGATTAAAAATAAAAACAACCTTGAATATTTCCTTTCATGTAAACCAGCTTTATTACCACAGGTTTCTAACAACACTGCCTATTCTTGGCCTCATGTTGAGAAGCTGTCAGATTCTCACTTGCTAAATGTTCTCAGAGGTCTCTCAGCTTGTTAGCTGTGTTGTGCGACTTCACAGGTCTAGTTTTGCAGTGGCTACAGACATCACGGTGGCTGTAAATTCATGTCATACTAAAATACTTAGAGTATCCGTACACTGCTGAACTTGTGTTTACAGCTTTTTCCTTCATCCAGAAATTGCCTATGAGAAAACTTATATTTGATCTTTCTATGATAGGATAGTGGAACACAACCCACAAAGGCTCTGCTTCAAAGCAATTTCCAAACAGAGGAATCCTTCTTTCTCTCGTATAGAATCTCCCACTATATTTTCCTGGAGTCAGTTTAAACTACACTCCAAGGAGTTACTGCACTAATGGAAACTCTGCATATCTCTCCCTGACCTACACTGGATGTATGTTTCTGTGGTATGTAAATGTATTTTATTCCAAAGGGCCAAAAAGAGGCTTTGAAGCATTTATTTGAGCTGTATGGGAGCAGATGAAGGGAAAATTATTAACAGGAATGGGTTGGGAATAGTCAGACAGAAGAGCTTCAAATGAATGTTGCCACTGTATTATGAGCCATGTGCAAAAAAAAGGGACATACAGGTGTCTCTGCAGGGTTTAATTTAAACAAAACATGGAGGGTAAGAGAGAGATTTCTAGATCTTACCACCCAATGGGTTTATCTTCAAGGATCATAGTTTGTCTGTAAAAGAGTCCTATACCCTTTAACAGAGAAAAAGAATAAGAT
The DNA here is from genome assembly GCF_018691265.1 of Tyto alba. NCBI lineage: Eukaryota > Metazoa > Chordata > Aves > Strigiformes > Tytonidae > Tyto > Tyto alba. The sequence goes on along the minus strand of NW_024881316.1, from coordinate 32,537,750 downwards.
GTAGGTTAAATGCAATCTTGGTGCACAAACACACATGGAGATATTAGACTCTCAACCTCTTCTGTCTCACTTAGCTTCATTGTTCTTTCCCCCTTTGAAAGTAGAACACACCTTTCCAGAGGTTCAGGAAGGCCTAGAGAATATCCATAGTGAATGCTCATTTTCAGTTACATTTAAATGAAATGAAGACTTATGTAACAGACAGCAGGATATAGTTTCAAAAGTAGGCATATTCTTCCCTAGTCTCATATGAATAAAGGTTCACAAAATAATGTATAATAATTCTTCATTTATTACAAAAACTAAATACTTAGTATTTTCAATGTACTTTCCAGATCATCTTTGCATTGATTCCTATTAATTTAATATGGGTGTCATTACTGTGAATAGAAAAACTAAACATAAGATTAAAAAAAAACCCCACCAAATAAAACCAAAATCAGATAAAACAGTCATATAACTTTTCTTGGACTTATATCTATCCATGTTTCTAAGGCCCATAAACTGCAATCTTTTCTGCTCTGAAGTTCTCTTTTTTATTTTTTTTTCTTTTATCCTGGCCCCCAGTATTTCTTTTCCTGAAAGATCCAATTGAACTTATATCTTCTGTTTTACAATAAATTCCATAAAACCTTCCCCATTGTTATATGAACTGTAAGCCAGCAAGGTACTGAGTTGGACACTACTTTTTCCTGGCAGAGCAGACAATATAGTGCTCAGCATACAATTAGCACACATGCTTTGATTAAATAACTAGATAGGCTAACTTGTAGGTCTGCAACCTTCTTACTGCCTCTTAAAACTTGGAATGAACTGAAATGTTCAATCTCTGAAGTAATATCTTCCAACAGTAAGAATGAGGGGAAAAATGGAATATTCAGAAATAAAAACAACTTTTATTTTTCAATGGTGCAATCATATTTTGGTCAGTGTTGTGGTTAATATCAGCAACTCTGTTGGGGATGTTCAAACCAAATTCAGAGAAAAAAGTACACATAGATATAAATGCTATGCATTACTTTGTGATACAGAGCTATACATCATTCATGATATCTTTATAATGCAATACTATTTGGATGTTTCAACCTGGAAAGAAGCCCAAGTGTTTCCAGGCACTCTAAAAGAATATGAAATTATGATCAGGGACCATATTTAAACCACCTACTCTAAATGCCTAATTTAGGCATTGCTACTAATACAGTGTTTAAATTTAAGAGTGAGATGAGTGATCCCGGCTGTGCAGGCCTGCCAGATCTTGCCTCCACTACAGCTGGTGGGAAAGAAATAGCTGTGACTCCTAATTCAAGTACTGGAGGTGGGATTCATCTCACCTAACTGTTCACACATGAAAAATAGTCCTTTAAATCTGGGCTGGCAGACCTTTTTTCAACAGAGTGAGGGAGACACCTCCACAGTGTCTTTCCTGCTGTCACCTGTTCCAGAAAGGGGTGAATATTTCTCTAGCAGTCCTTATTTCTATTTGGTAAGGACAGATTTAGGCAAGTCACTTCTGCATACATGACCTGAGATGACTACTCATTTGGAGGTCAGTCTAAGTGAGAAGTCATAGGTACATCTTGCCTCCATCTCCGGGGGATGCCAAGGCAGTGTCTGGAAGCAGCAAAGTCTGGTCCACAGGGGCAGGGGAGCCTGGAAATGGGGTGACAGCCAGGCTGAACCTTGCTGTTCCCAGACAATTTAAAAAGCTGATGAGAATCCACATTAGTGGGTAAATGAGAAAATTTTAAATGGTACTTTTAAACCAGTCATTTCACATTTGAATTTTAAAAATATTTGCAGTATTAATTGAATAGTTCCTCTGGAAGCCCCACCACTTTCACCAAGTATTAGGAAAACTCCTGCCCCTGTGAATCATTTGTGACCTTGTCATCAACTTATATCACAAGATAAAAGTGCAGGGAAGTGAGAAGTCTGCCAAAGCTAACAAAATTTCCCTGGAGACGTTATGACGAAGATGCACTCTAAATAAATAACATCATCTATTTGTGACCTGCCTGGCCTCAGGCCAGCATCTGGGCTCTGGCCCCATGGCTGCTCCCAGACAGCACTGCTTGGCTGCGAGCAAGCAGGGACACGAGGCCAGCTTCCCTTTTCCAATAAATCTAGCAGTGGTTAGAAACCTGTGGTGAGTGGACTGACTGAGTAACCTTCCTGAGGTTGTTTGACCTCAGCCACATGTGGATAAAGTTTTTGGGAGACAAGATTTTAGGAAAAAACAAGTAATTGTCTTTGATTATCAGGCTTGATATCTCTTATGGTAAATGCAAGCAGGCAGGTCCTGGATGACAATTCCTTCCTCCAAAATATACAACAACTTTAATCTCACATGGGTTTCCTTTGCTCTTGCTGCTTCCCAGTGTTTAGGCTCCACTTTGGAAAAAACAGTTCATGTGTTGAAGTTTGATGGAGCCCACAGTTTTTGCATCTAATTGTATCTGTCATATATATATATATATATATATATATATAAAAAAAAAATTAAAAATAATAGTTTCAATAAAAATAAAAATCTAACTATCAGTAAACTAAATGTAAACCAGTAAACTGGAGCCAAATAAATAAGCAGTAAAGAAAAAGAATGTTAGAGCAGAAAAGAGCAATATCCGAAATCCATAAATCACAAATTACCTTGATGTCTATCACATTTCTGCTTTAATGGTCACTTGAACTAGGCTTTGAATTTCTGGAAGGAGACAACAGGGGGAATAATCTGTGTTATCTCAAGGAAGAACTCAATATAATTGTCCATGTTATGAGTGGGTTCTGGCCACATTTCTTTACCCCAAGCTGATGAAATAACATCTCACAATTACTTAATAATAAAAAAGAATAAAAAGACAATCAGGAAGGAAGATATTGAGACCCAAATTTTATAAATCACATTTTGGACTTCCGGCATGTCTCTTTTTTGTTCTTCCAAGTATTTCACTGGCCAATGAGATTATGGCTTTTAATTTGAAAGGTTTTACAATCATCTTATTTCCATCTCTAACACACTCCTTAATCAGATATTTTCTCTTGGCTGGTGAATATTTCCCTTCTTATTTGAGTATAAACTTGTGGCTGGATAACTAAAAGAATTTCTTATTTAAGTGCTCTGTGGAAATGATAGATTGAAAACTTTTATAGTCAAGAGACTCTCCATTTCTGTTGTTTTTATAACCTTTCAGTCTATCATTTTCTAACAGTTTTTTTTTATAATGTACATGTGAATATTTAAAATGTGCTAACACTAACTTATGCACCTCAATGTGTTACACTTCTGAACATTCAATACTTCATTAAAATAACAACTGAAAAGGCTAGCTATAAAAATTTACAAATGAGTTCACTTCAGTTGACCTATTTTGCTCATATGACACCGACAAATGTACTGTCTGTAAAGCTCCCCCTCCCCAAGCAACTATGACAGTCACTTGAAATCTGGATCCTTCGTTAGCAGATTTTGAGTAAAATTCATATTTTGTTCTATGTGATATTACTAATAGTATTTTGTGTTAAGAGACAGTTTATGAAAACATATTTTGATTAGCCATGGTTGACATTTTCTCCTGTTACAAATGTATGGATGACAGTGATTTAAGTGAAATCTGAAGGCTCAGTCTGGTCCTGTCTCATCACTGAAGCTGTCATTCACACGTACGAGGGAGAACCACACTCTCCAGATGCAGGATGATTGTGAATTGCTGTGATTCCTCTTGTTTTGGTGGAAGTAAAGAAACTTATACCAGCTGCAGGTCCTTGATCCCATAGTCTCTGACCATAAGGTAGCAACTTCTAACCTTGGAATTCCAATAACATATTTAAATCTTTAATACTACGTCGAGACTCATTAAATTTTAGGAAGCTCAATACAAGCACAGCTGTCAGTTCTGATGGCTGTAGGTTCTGAAGACAGTCTGAAGAAGGTCCCTTTTCAAAAACTTAATCTGTTGTAAATCAGAATACTTAAAAAAAAAAAAATAGCTTGATGGATGAATTTATCCCATACTGAATGGTGCTGAACAACACTGAGCATCCTGCCTCAGGAGCCACAGCTAAAAGAGGTAACCAATGGATGCAGCTGTTTGTGCAGCGGTTTCTGGCTTCTGATTCTAGATCTTCTGGGAATTTCTCCTAGGAACACTTTGAGGAACTTTGGGATGACTGCTTCCACCTGGAAAGGGTGGCTACAGTGGGGTGGGATGGCTAGCAAGCTCTAGTAGCTTCTAACAAGCTCTGTCAGCTGCTCTTGATTGAAGGGTACTTTCAGTTTTCTGTTTCCAGCTGACTCCTTATTTTGGAGGGCCAAGCACCCTTCCAGTAGGTGCTGGGGAGAGTCCTATATAACTATCTATACAGAAGTAGGCACAGAGGGATATCAGAGGCTCTGCAGTGCACAGTGTACATGTGTGGTGATGAAGGTGAAAAGCTACAGAGCATGGTCCCCCACCAGACACTGGAGCGGCTCTCCCTGGTATCTCAAAGAGCTCAACTCAAATCAAGCTCCTGAGGGATGATCCAGCTCTGTGGCCTGAGGCTGCTGGGGTGACTGGGTCCTCTTTCTGGGGCTGGGGGAGATGGGCTCCTTGCCTGTAGGAGGTGTGCACTGGGGAAGGGTCTGTGTAGTCAAGTAAAGCAGCTGTAGAAGGAGGTGAGCAGACAGTGCAGCAACAGAAATGGTGAGAAAGACACTGACTGAATCTTATTCAAGAGCCTGGATCTCCTAACTGCATTGAGTTACCAAAGACTTCCATGATGATAAAGGCTGGAGTCCTGTGACTTCTCACACTAGGAGGATAACTCCTGACCCATCTGCAAGTCTGCAACTATAGAGGAGGTTCAGTGCCCAGGTAGCAGATGAAGGGCTGGGAGCTTTCTCCAATGAAGCATCTGAGCTGGCTAAGTCTAAGACTTGCAGCAGCATTAAGAGGAAGCAGAAGTATTAATTGTGGGAGACTCCCTGCTGCAGGGGATGGAGGCCACCATCTGCTGGTCTTGAGCTGTTGTCTAGGAACATTTGCTGCTTGACAGACATTTGAATCCACAATGCTGTAGAGAGATTGCCAAAGTTTGTCTGGTCCTCCTGAATATTTCTCCCTGCTGATCTTCCATGTGGGCACCAGTGATACTGGCAGGGGAGACCTGAAGTGTAGTGAGCATGATGATATTGCACTTGAGGTGAAGGCCAAGGTCATGGGGGCCCAGGTGGCATCTTCTTGATTCTTCCAGTGAGGAGGAAGGGATTGATGAAAAAATGGATGGATCCTCTCGGTCAACAGTTGCACAGCTAGTGTTGACAACAGGGGTTTGGCTTTTACAACCTTGGGACCCTCTCCGAGGATTGAGGTAAAGATGGCATCCACCTGACCAAGTGGAGCAAGTACCAAGTGGTGAAAGATCTTTGTCAACAGGTGCGTCAATCAGGAGAGGAGAGCTTTAAACTAGGAATGAACAGGCAGTGAGGGGAGATGATGATGACCCACAATCAACTGAAGAGGTTGTGGACTGGATTGGTTAGAGGGCGCAGGGTGATGATGGAAGGAGAGACCTTGAAAACTGTGAAACAGGATAGAATAGGGGTCCAGAAGGGCTGGTTGATTTTCAAGAATCACTTTCCCCAGCTCAAGATTCATCCATCCTGATGGGTGTTCAAGCAAAGACAGCAGGAGATCTGCATGGATGAGCAAAAAACTCCTCACTAAATTTAAACATAAAAAGGAAGTGAACAGAAGGTGGAAACAGGGAAAGTGCTTCCCTTGGAGGAATATGACCCAGGAGGAATAGAGTCACTGTCTGAGCGTTCAGGGGTGGGGTTAGAAAAGCCAAAGCCCATCTGGGGTTGAATCTGGCAAGGGCCATGTAGTGGTTGTACTCAAGAGACTAGTTAGATTGGGTGTCATTGTGGTAGACACTGTAAAAACAGAAAATGCATGCTCTTAAACCTAGGAGTGCACAATCTTGAAAAGTTATGGAGAGGTAGTAAAAAAAGAGCTGTAAAAAATATGTTCAACTTGGTCATGTATAGATTCAGATTCCTTTAACATAAACTCAGACTCACCCAGCCCTGCATGCATTTGAATTAGGGGTTGCCTTAAGTTCCAGTATGGTCAGCATGCAGTGGTAGACAGATACTTTCAGAAGATGGTTTACATTTTGCATAAGCTGAATGGACATTTTGCCCATTGGCAACTAGCAGAACCAACAATGCCTAGATTCTTATCCCTGATGCCCTTGTTTACTTACAAAAGTTAGAGTGAATGTATGTGATGCTTTTCTTTAAGAAAGGAAGGAAAATAGTAATAGGTCCTGGTATTTTCCTTCTTTCAATTTCAGAAAAATTCACAGGGGTGTGGTCATCCGTCACCCACAGAAGGATGTGCACAGAATAGTGAGGAAAAGTACAGGAGCAACACTGAGAACAAAAGGGATTCAGGGGGAAAAAAAATAAAGAAAAAAAGTAGTTCTAGGTAGATGCAACCAGAGGGAATAGAAAATAGGGTTTCTGTGGCCTCGGTCACCTGTAAAAGTATAACTCCATCTAAATCACCCTCCATCTTAATCTTCCAAAGGGAAATGGAAAACACTTGCCTCCCTCAGAGAGGATTATGTGTTAAAAGGATGGCAAAGGTGATGTTTTCTTCTGATTTCTCCCACCAGTTAAATCATGGATTGCACAACGATACTCATATTTTACTTGTAGGCTTCTGGATAGCCTGGTTTTGTCTGTCCTCTGCAGCTCAGCATTTCAGAGACATGTTGAAATATCCATGAGACCCCAAAATGTAGGACTCCCAATGTGAGCAGAAGGCTTGGCATGTCGAAAAGTCTAAGAACAAAGCAGCCAATATCCTTTCTCCAGAGACAAAACACATTTTGTCTGTGACATGCTTAATCTCCATCTGCTCAGGAGAGGGAAAGTTTCCCATATGGCACTGTAGTGGGCTAGTGAGTCACTCTATTGACTCACTCCACAAAATGCACAATTGAATGTTAAGTAACTTAAGTCGACTTTAATGGGTACAGCATATGTATACTTCATGAATGCAAAATATGTAAACTATTATTATGCCACCCCTTTTTATGCTGACGGTACTGCATTGATTACTAATTGATTCCTAACTGTTTATTAATTTGAGTTATCATTCTCTGAATAACTTGCAATTTGAATTATCAGTTTAGAATCAAAATAAGAAGTGTATCTGTTTCTTCTATATCACATTATATTTTACATTATTTATATTCTTTTCAGTAATATCTTGAACCAAGCACATGTTAGGTAGTTATTACTGGTTTAGATGTGATGTGAAAGCTTACTTTGTGGTTCTAGAGAAGAGGATTACTGACTCCCAGCTAGTACTGTTCATGTCTCGCAAATGATTTCTGTGTTTTAAGAGAATATTGATTTAAAAAAGATCTGTCATAGTGGAGATATTTCATTAGAAAATTTATTATGAGATGATTAGAATCAGGCTAAACAACCGATACCTATCCCTATAGACTATCAGGCCCATGATGCCCTCATGATCCCAGCTAAGGAAACTGCAGGGCAAGAGAAATTTGAGGGGAAAAATTCTGTTTCTGACAAGGATGTAGTACTAAAGACTGATGAGTAAAGTTAGAGGGTCCTTCCAGTGATGTGTCATGTGTAACAGCTGCAGCAAGTTTCAAATAACAAAGACAAAAAGGCATGTTCAGGATTTCTGTGGAAAAGATTAACCTTAGCATATAGTTATGATACTGCTTGGCTTTGGGGTGTTTTAGTGTGTTTCGTCAGATAATGGCAACGTCTACCTGAATTACATCCACCCAAGCTGTAAAGTTTGGTGTCAGCAGTGAATGGACATAGGAAGCAGCATGCTTCTCCTGGTTGTTAAGAGTTTTCAGTCATTGTCCTCTTCACTTCCATGATAGCTGCTACTAAAGCTGAGCAGTGTTTGGTCTAGACCCCTCTGTAGGGTGGCGTTGGAGGGACTGGCAAGCACTGAGTCCTGTGCCCTCCACATACATCTCCTGGGGATGTTTGCCAAGGATGGTCTGTCTCACCACGCCTGACAGGATCCCAGCCGGCACAGTCCCGCTGGCCAGGCTGGTCCTGCCTGCTCCTGCGGACAGGCTCCAGCTGTACACACAGCCTTGCTGAGGCAGGAGGGGTCCTGGCCATTTCTGGAGCACCCAAGCGGTCAGTGTAGACACGTGCATTGAAAGAAATCCAACTAGCCATGCACAACTATAGCAGACGAGGCAAACAAAACAACAGCATTATTCAAGTCTGGAGATTTCCCTCCTCCCACGACTAAATCATCTGCAAGCAATGGAGAAAAGACAGGCATCTCCCTTTTGACACCACGGGTCATGAAAACACTTGACAGAGCCTATCTGACTCAGAAAAATAATTTTTTTTCTTTTTACAAAGAAGCTACAAATGTTCCTTTGAAGGATGAAGCCTGTCTCCATGAAGAGGTGTGCACAGGGCTCTGTTCTTCACTCCAGATCAAAGGAAACCATGAAGCACTGCTGGGGAAAAGAAGGTTGTTGGGTTGGAGGATACCTGCATTTAATTGATGTTTTGCTCTAGCTTTTTAGTAACAAAATGATTGTAAAATTGGGGCTGGGTCAGTGTTTTAGAGAATGGTTGGTTAGTTTGAACTCAAGACAAAGATCTGGCCTGATACAGCCACTTTCAAGAATGATACCAGGAAAATTGAGAAGTGGTGTCTGAGAGAAACTTGGGGAAAGAGGGAACAGATTACTTTTCCCCTGACTCAAGGCCTGGCAGCAAATAATGGAATTTAGCAAAAAAAAAAAAAAAAAAAAAAAGGTCTCGTTTTTATTAAATGAACACTGAAAGGTTTTTTTTTTAGCGAGAAATCTAAAATTACACAGCTGTTGTACTTCAGTCATTTAAAACATCTTTTTAACTTGTATGATTTGAAATAATTTAATTTAAAATCTTTAATATTAAGCAACTGTAACTCCACTAAACCTACAGTATACACTATATGTATCTGTAATCCCCCTGGGCTGCATTATAATGACTATATACATAGAGATGTCATTTTTGTTTTCCTATTTTTCTCCTGGAAATGGTTTTCTTTAATAACTTCAATTTGAAGTTTTTCTGATCTCAAAGTCAGAATCTTCTTTTTTGTTTATAAGTCAGCAATATTGAAGCTTTCTACTTTCAACTTTTTTTTTCCCCTTTTATAAATAGTTGTAATATGTATGTATACATATGTATAAATACTCTAGAGCACAGGACAACTCCATTTGTAATACAGATATACTTGTTGTTCCAAGGAGAAGAATTTGTACTTTGTTTCATAAACACACCTAGCAGTGCTTCCTTTGTATTGGAAATTATACACAATGTGGTTCTTCAGGGAAGAGATGAATATAATTCTGATGAACAAATAACTAAAACAGAACATATTTTTTCCAGTTATTTCTTTGAGGAATGGACAGGAGACACAAGAGCACTTTTTTTTTTTCCCCTAAAGTTTTAACATTTTCAGAACTTGTATGTCTAAAAATATGCAGTAGTTTCTCTAAGCATTGCTCGTGGGTTCTCTTAGGATTTCTCCTCCTGAGCACCTGGATTCTTGGTAATGTAATAACGTGAAGTTTTGTGTTTGTAAGCTTGTGCCTGTGTGCGTGCACCTGGGCTGTTGCACACATGCCAGCAGCTCGATGCTGGGGGACCAGTTGACCCGGGCTCTACCAGCACCAGGGGCTCCTGTACAGGTGGTTGGAAATCACGCGGTGCTGCCCCTCAGCCGCCAGCTCATGGCTCCCTGCCACGGCCAAGACCAGCGACCCTCCTCCTCCCCACCGCCCCGGTCCCCCTGGACCTGCGAGCCTCCTCAACTGTCCTTCCTCTCTCTCCTCCAATAAGAGGATTTAAAACATCTCAAGGAAATGACAGAGTACTGTGGACAAAGCATCTGCATTTCACCACCCCTTGCCCTCTCCTTACCAATGTGATTTATTGCTGCTGTATTTGATTCTGATGAAAAAGTTTCACACTATGGGTTCTTTTTTTTTTTTTTTTTTCCAATTCTTTAATTTAAACTCTATACACATATTTTTTTGCCACCAGTGATAGATTCCTATCTATATGTATAGAAAACTTTTGTTCAGAATATCCAGCACTCATCCTCCCATCCTCCTCACTGCCGTCGCTGGTCAACACCAGAAAGTGCTTACAATTTCATACTCATATCGACTTATATAAGGTTCATATTAGAAAAACTGAATAAAATATTGAGATAATGAAAGCTGTTTAATTCACAAAATCCACTGTGTTTCAGAAAGTTAGTTATAAGAATTCTAACTTATATTCTTAAAAAAAAAATAAAGGCACAGAATAGAAAAAAAAATAAACAGAGCCCTCCTGCTAAATGATAACTTTGATCCCTTTTAAGGCTACCAGCCCATCTGTTTTAACCTGCTGTCTCTCTCTGGTTACAAATGGGTAGAGATAAAGGAGGATAGTGTTCCTCAAGTGTCACTCAGGCTCACATTTTGGTGACATTTAATCTGTGCAAACTTATGAGTAGAGTTTTAGGGAATAATTAATGAATGAAATTAATGTTTGAAAGTTGTCTGTTTAAAACAGCACACCCTTATGTTCCAATGAGTTTTTGAGCTGTGTATCTTACACACCAGATGTGGACACTTTTTTTGTTTTCTTGGGTTTGTTTTTTTGTTAGTTTTTTGGTTTTGTTTTTTTTTTTTTTTTCGGTTGGTTGGTTGGTTGGTTTTTTTAATTTTCCTAGCTGGCTTCAGGTTTCCGATGCAACAATGTTTTGTCTCCACTTAAAAAAATACAAACACCTGACCCAGGCTACACTTTAAGAGGCCTGTTTGGTGGGAAGTGAGTGCTGGAATGTTTCAGCTTTCAAAACTGTAAAGATTCAGATTTATAGTCAGTCTGTTTATACTCTATCATATCATGTGTGGTAGCATAAGATATCAAAGCAAGAAAGCCTACGGGGCTACCACCATTTCAAAAGAAAAATAGTTCTTATGTATGGCATAATGCAGCACAGATGGAAAGTTGTGCTTTTCTGTTTTACTGTTTCTGTACATTACTCAGGCAATAAATACTGGACAAATCAAGCAGTCAATTCTAAGGCTCCATATAACCTATTTTACCAGTATCAGCTGCTATAGTTTTATATTACCTAGAGAAAAGCTGCCTAGCTTCCCAAGTCTTATAATTCATTTCAAGGAGACCTCACAAGTAAAAACGGATGGAAAATATGGCCTGGCTTTTAATAACCATGTAGGTAACTCTGCATTTACACATGACAGTCAAAGTTCTTACTGGTGTTCTGCAGCATTTTCATTCTTCAAAGCAGCATTTATTTAATGGCTAATACTTGCTCATTTCATCTGTTGTATTCTAGTGAATTTTGGGTCTTTATTTCAAGGGCACAGTGCAACAGAAATATTCCGTAACCATGTCACTTCAGATCTGTGCTTCATAGATGGAGAAGCCAAGAAGCATTTTCTAGCACCTAGTGTAGCAGAGGTGATCTGACATGGTCTCTGCAAAGGTGACTGCAAAGGATTCCCAAAGCAGATTTGCAGAGCCAGATAGTCTAATTATAATTAAAGCAGTGCCTGGGAATTGAGGGACATGGGTTTGAGGAGGACTTTCAGCCTTCACCCTGACGCAGAACAGTTAAAGTACGATGTGCCTCAGGATAGGAAAGTCTCTTGCCCTCTCTCCATCACCTCCCCTTTGGGTTAGAGACCACAGGCAAGGGTCCAGATCCCCCCTGAGCGCTCATCACCTGCCCTGACCGTTGGGCTGCTGTGCTGGCAAAATGCAGGTTACAGTTTTGATGGATGCTTGTTTACTACTGAAGTGAAAAAGAGCTGTAGGTGAAAGAAAATCACCTGTTTCTCTAGAGCAGGCACATCTGACTGTGGAAAGGTCTTTAAAAATAAGGGCTATGTTATCATTCCAGAAAAAATGACACTCCCAAAATAAATGCTGAGCAAGGTACTGCTCTCTAGAATGAGACTCCACACACACTCCCAGCCACCATGCTTTGCACAGCAGGGAGAAGCAGTAGTATCAGCATCTCTTCTGCTGTTTCTTATAATGTAGCCTACCAATTACTTAATGGCTCCACAGTATGAAAAATCAACTTTCTCCAAACCTTTTAGGAGTTCAAATCACATCATCCATATCGGTGAGGTAGTTACCAATTTTTTTTCTTTTTGGAAATACCAGGGATGGAGCTGTAATAACAAGAAGATAATAAAAATAAAAAGGAAAAAGAAGCCCTTGGCAATGTTTGTTTAAACAGAAGAAGTCATTACATATGGGACTCTGTGCTGCAAGATTTTGCTTGTAGGCTGGGGGAAAATACCCTAGATATCTGTAAAAACAAAGTCATAGCAATTTTAGGCATATCAAATCGACTCTTTCATGATACAAGCTGACCTCTATCCACCTGGGGTTGTCCACCTCCCTATTTAGCAGTTGTCATATCACTGTTGAAGCCAATTCTGGGGATGAGGATGAAAGGGCATTTTCAGCATCTGATAACAATCACTTCCCTAAAAATAATTTTTAGTGAGACAGAAAGTAGTTCTTATTTCATTGTTATATTCCTATGAGATAATTTAAACAATTTTTTAACCAACAGAACTTATAGTGACTCACTTTGGAGTGGTCAAAGACTAATCAGTGACTAAATATGCGTCTTTAGGTTTGTTTGTTAACATGCGTCATATAATAGGTATTAATTTTTTTCATGTTTTCAAAACTATGCATTCCTTATCTTGCACTTGTAATTTATTATTTTTATTAATGGATTGTTTTTAGAATGGTTGGGCTATTCTTTTCAACTGATTTCCAGTATCTAAATTTTAAAATGTTAAAAGGAAAAGACAAGAAGATCAGAAAAAAAAAAAAAAAAGTTACATACTCAGGCAAGGGGTTTGTTTTGTTTGTTTGTTTGTGGTTTGTGTTTTTTTTTTTTTTTTCCAAGACAAACTGCAGGATTGTACTTCAGGTAACTTCACATCCAAGGCTGAGTATATAAAAGCAACCTTACTTAAAGTCAATGAGCAACCTATGGAGAATTGGATGTGGCCACAATAATTACAGCTAAACTAAAAAATTAAACAAGGTCAGCACATGGTCCTGAGCACAGTATGAATGCAACCATTTGTACTATGAAATTTTTGGCACAGTTTTGGTCTCAGCCAATTAGTGCTATCATGGGGACAATCCAGGAGCCAGCCTAGGCCAGGAAACACTCTCCATAGGTAGTTTGAAGAAGGGGTAAGAGAATTAAGCTGTATAGGCCTTTCCGTATCATTTGTCCTTAGGGCCAGCAGAGCAGCCCCAAGAGGTTTTATTTACCACTACAAGTGCAGTCGGTGGAGACAAGAGTGATGGGAATTTTGTTTCGGGAAGGGGGAGGTTTGATAGGAAACCGCTGTGACAGAGAAACCTGATGCACTCCGAGGTCTACTAAACCCATTTCTGGCTTAAGGTTAAAATGCCAGACACCATTTTGAGAATGTAAAAATCTAGGAAATTCAGATACGCTTCTTGTTCAAAGCTGGAGATGTTTTGAAAAACGTTCTGGTTCCCCAGCACAAAGGATTAACTCAGTCCAGATCAGATTTTCTAGACTCAGGCATTTTCAACCCTAGATTTAAATTCTCCCTTTTCCCATGTTTGAATCAGGGTATTACTGTTTTGCTTTAATTTAATTAATGTAGAAGAGTGGTTTTATTGTTGTGGTCTGCTATTTTTATTACAATAGCAAAAAAAAAAAAAAAAAAAACCAAAACAATTATTGTTTCCAAGCTCCTGTAGCTTTTACAAGATAAAAAAACCCTATAAATGGTGTCTGACTAAAAAACTTGACATGAATAAGGGAGTCTGAGGCCCTACCGAGCAAGGTATTGAGCAGCTTTGTGAAAATTGGGCCAGACGGCTTCGTTAGGGATAAACAAAAAGATTGAAGAGAGAACAAGCGGTAAGAACCATTTAAGGACTACAGAGACAGGAGAGACTTTGACCCCTGGACCACCTCAGACTGAGGAAAAATTTTTTTTTTTTTTGTCAGGAATCATTCTGCAACTCAGAATAAATGATCATGAGAGATAGTCTTACCTAGGGCCTTACTATGCCTTTGTGACTTTTAAAGATTTCTCACAATTAGAAATTTTTTTTTCCCTCTGTGTCTCAACTCCTTCTTTGGGAAAAAAATTTGTTTCAGTCTCATCCTTACATCATCCTCCCTTAATGCATCCCATCTGGAGGGACTCCTCCTTCATAATCATAATTATCCCCAGTTTGTGGCAGATCCACTACCCCGTCTTGACCCTTTTGTCCTGCTTTAGTTGAGGTTGGAGTCAGCACAGGATTTAGGTGCCCCCCACCATTTCGATGTTATAAGGCTTACCTTCTAAGCATCCTGAGGCCCCAGAACAGTATCCAAAGCTCTGAATTACTTTAAAGCTAAACCAACAAAAAACAGCAATAGAAATTCTGCACACTGAATGAAGGTTACTTTGCTGCTAAGGAAGAGAAATTAGCACAGAGTGGTAACATTTTTTTCCTTTTCAGTGCTTGAATACCCCAAGTAAGGGTTTTAGGCAAGCATTTTTATCCCCTCTAGTTATTTTGAGGGAAGACACCTACAACTGCTAGAGAGGACAGATCAGTCTTTCCAAAATTACTGCTTTGCATCCTTGTTCCTGCAGTTTACATGATAAAGCCATCAGATAACATGTATCAGCATCCCTTGCAGCAGAGACCAGATATCTGGATTAATTCTTCCAATTCAGACTCCTAGGCTTGAGCTTTATCTTTTGCTGCTGCTCGCTTCTGGCCCCTTCCACATGCTATGGATGCTTTGCTGCCTGGAAGGGCAGTGCCATCAGAATATGAGGGAGATTTCTTGCTAAAACCAAGAGGTAAACATTCTCCTGGGAATGAGGATGTGATCATCAGCTCCTTAAAAAGACAATTTAAAAAAGCTATATAGAAGGTGACTCCTACAAATATCTGTTGTAATTTAGAATAAAAATCTTTGCTCAAAACCAGGCAGAAAAAGAATTTGCATACAGGTCATTATTCTCTCAGGTGCATCTTTTAACTCCTAGTGTAAAAGAAAAAGATCCCCCAACTGTTTTTGTGCAGTCTGAGGTATGCTGTGAGCAAAGCTGATGAGGAGAGGCAAGGATGCATCTAGTTCGGGTGCAGTGTCAGAGCATTAGCTCAGCCAAGTATGTGAGCATTGGCATATGAGCAAGATGCTGCAATGTGTCAACACATGGTTAAATATTTGTCAGTAGCCCATGTGCAATGTTTAAAGATCTATTTGTGGCTAACTTCTAGTAAGAGGATACATTGCTTGCCTAGAACAAAGAGTGTTACCCTACAGACAGAAATAGAACATCTCCAAGTACTCCCATTGTGTTGTACAAAGCAGCATCTTTCTTAGTCTATGCCATTTTCCCTTGTGGGGGAAAAGACTTTTCCTGATACAGGGGCTGCAGTAAACTGAGCATACAATGGAATAACAAGAGGGAATTCACAATCCATTTTTGGCTAAGCTTCGGGCTGTGAAAATGGCTTAGTTGGGTTTTGGGCAAGTTTCATCCCTGCATTGGGTCTTGTGCCAGTCTTGTTACTGCACTGCCATGTGGAAAATACTGGAAATAAAAAGACAGATCCTTTGAAAAATGTTTTAGTGGGCTTGATGAGACAGAATAAAGGAAGGGCGAAGTTATGATGGATAGGGATAGGAGGTGCTTGCTTGCAGGTCATTCCCAAATCAGTTAGAACAGCTGCAGAGGGAAAAAAAGCAGGTTAAAAATAAACAAAACAGATTTTCACCCATTGCAATCACTGCCTTTGCCAGTCTTAGCACTGGAGACTGGCTTCCCGGTGTGAATGAAGAAAGACTTCAGATTGCACAAAGGAATATTAATAGAAGTAATGGATGAACTTAAGAAAGAAAAAGGACCAAGATGAATATAACTTCCTTTTGATGAGAACAGATGGGTCATGGTATAGTCTGAGGGGTAACTAATGGGACATTGATGGTAAATTGAACAAAATAGACAACTAGCAGCTGAAGAAAAATCTGGGGAACAGTAAATAATGCTAAAAGTGGGACAGTTCTACAGAGTGATCTGAGATTCATTATGAATAGTACTTAACATCTCACATTTTAATATATTCAACTACAAGGAAATGGGTCATATTTATAAGATGAGATTCAATTTTATCAATCAGTAACAATGAAGATGATACAGGGTCACAGTAGTCAACCAACTGAGCACCCATTTCCAGCACTATTAGTGTGGAAAGAACTCATGGGAACTTTTGAAGTAGAATCAAGGAAAATTATAAAACAGTAGTACTGTGGCTCTTCTCGGCATTAATGAGATCATTACTGTCAGTTCTGGTGTCTGTGCATAAGGATATTAGAAAAGCCTGACAAGTTATATGATCCAGTCATGTTCAGGAAAAACATGTTTTCAGCCAGAGGATAAAGAAGTTTGATTTCTTTAGTGTATCCAGGGGAGGGATAAGAGGTGGCTTGCTCATGGTGTACAAGTGCCGCCTTTGTAAGATGGTTTTTGAGTGAAGAAGGCTCTTCATCCCAACAGACAACATATAATTTATTATCTTGAATTAACATGAAATTTTATATAAAAATAACTTTTTACAGTGGTTAATTTTCTAGCCATTTCATACATTCCTCATCACTTAAGGTCTTCAAAGAAAGACTAGATGACTTTCTAAAGGACATCTGCTCTATCTCAACCAGGAGTTATAAGCTTTATTGAGGTATTACCAAGCAATATTCTCCAGTCTGTATTGTGTTGGAAGTCAGAGGTAGCATGGGTAGCAGTCATTTCTGGCCTCAAAACATAGGTCAGCATTGGGAAAGCTCCCGGTGTGTTGCAAACATACAAGTGGTAGCAACTTCTAAGAATTCTCATCAAGATGTCAGTTGTGCATAATAAACGCCTGCTTCCATTGCATTTTAGTAACTTTTCAAGGGCTTTGTTTTCATTATTTTGAACATCAGAGATGCAGAATGAGAATTCAGATTTATTTTATGCTGAATAGTTCTTTTCTGCTAAAAAGGAAGTGATGTGTGCTTTATCTTTCTGCACAGAATGACACAAGTTTTGTATCAAGTACATTTCTCAGATTATTACATGAAATCCCTTGACTAGCCCTTGCAGGTTCAGGAGTAAAACAGTCTTAAAAACCTTTAGAAAAAAAAGGAAACCTGGATCCCTATCTTTTGTATTTAGTTGGAAGGGGAAATCGTTCTTTTGTCAATCCATCATGATTTAAGCTTTAGCTGTTAAACCAAGTAAAGACAGGAGCTAATGTGATTATATAGTTGCAGGTACCAAATGCTCATCATTAAATGTAAGGACATACCTAAGGAGCTGTGTAACCTAAATAGCACCAAGTCCTTATGACCATCCACCTGCCCTATTTCTTTCACATTTGATTTTATTTTTTTAATAAAACTAATGCCGGAGGTGCTACTTAAGAAGCTCAGAGAGGCAGGAGCAGCAAGTTCCATCAGCTTTATAATAAATGGGTGTGTAAGAGGAAATCAGCCATAGGGCAAGCATTTGGAGGTGAGATATTGAGCACACCTGCTCCTCCTTCAGCACGCTCATTATTAAACATTTTACTTAGTACATGAACTCAAATGTGTTATGTTAAACTGGGGTCAAAAGGCACAATGTAATTACAGTTGTTATTAATATTACAGAGGCCACAACGGATAGAAATCATATTGGGCATGACTATGTGTGAGTGTAAAGAGTAAATCTCCTTGGGGAAGGAATTAGATTTTGGGTGGAGCTGATAAAAAATGTTTTACTGGATTTTTCCAATTCTGTAATAGTTATGTTTCTCTTCAGAAAAAACATTAATCTCTGAGCTGTTCTTTGAAGTTCTGTCAGTAAAATATGAAAATAAATTAAAAAAGAATCTCTTAGTCCAAATCAACATTCTTCAATGTATTCTGATTTCTTGATGTGATCTGAGTATTTTTATGTGAGGTAGCTCAATGTTGAAGTGTTCCTCCATCTTCTTAACAAGTTTTGAACCTTTCCTTGAGAAATGCCTACAAAGTATTTCTCACCTCAGGGATGGATCACCCATGACTAATTGTGCTTGAAAAGGAATCATGGAACACACACACAGGCTCCAATTCATGCAACTGGCCTGTGCTTAAGCATCTTTAATAATCCTCAGTCATTTCATAATGCAAAGTTAAAGCTTCAGTCCATTATTTTTAAAGCATTAATGAACCAAAGCTTGAAGATGAAATTTCATGCATTTTTTACCACAACAGCTGCACAACTTGAAGCCACTGTTGCTCTCAAAGCCAAGAAAGAGAGTGGGAAATAATGCTCTGGTGTAGTGTCATGGTTTAACCCCGTCCGGCAGCAAAGTACCACCCAGCCACTCACTCATTTTCACGAGTGAGAAAACTCGGGTTGAGATAAAGACAGCTTAATAGGTAAAGTGAAAGCTGCACATGCAAGCAAAGCAAGATAAGGAATTCCTTCACTACTTCTTATTGGCAGGCAGGTGCTCAGCCATGTCCAGGAAAACAGGGTTCCTTCACTCGTAATGGTGACTTGGGAAGACAAACACCATCACTTCGAATGTCCCCCCATTCCTCCTTCTTCTCCCAGCTTTTATTGTTTAGCAGTGTCATATGGTGTGGAATATCCCTTCAGTCAGTTGGGGTTAGCTGTCCGGGCTGTGTGCCCTGCCAACTTCTTGTGCACCCCCAGCCCACTCACTGTTGGAGGAGTGTGAGGAGCAGCAAAGGCCTTGGCACTGTGCAAGCACTGCTCAGCATTGACTAAAACATCCCTGTGTTATCAGCACTCTTTTCAGCACAAATCCAAACTATAGCCCCTTACAAGCTACTGTGAAGAAAATTAAGTCTATCTGAGCAAAACTCAATTCATTTTCTCTCCCTTATTCCATAAAATTTACATCATGCTCAGATGCCACACTATGCGACAGATGCTCATTAACCACTGTGCTGCTTCCCATGCTTTGTGATACTATTCCCACACTTATGATACACAAATATTATTCTCTTAGTCAATGAAGCACCTCTGTAAAATGTCCATAAATATCCACAAACTATCCATTGGGTTAATTTAGTCCCTAACTTTGGGCTCCATCTGTTATGGTAGTGACAGGAGAGGTGGTATATTGCATGGAGTTATTGGGCACCAAATCCAGTTCAGGTCAAGTCACTACTGCGCTTGAACTGCTTCTTGTAAGGCTCATCCTCCATTAATTTGAGCAGCTGCTGCTGTAGTTCTTCCTACAAAATGCAATCCATATTTTGGGTTACAACAGTTTAAAGGCATATCCATTACAATCTCCACCCTTAGTTGCTTTGGACCAGGCAATAGGGTTTAACATTGCTATGAGGTCCTCCCCCTGAACCTCATTCATCATGGATTTATCCACAGGCTGCAGTGCCTTAAGTGTGTAGCTGCTCCAGTGTGCCCTTATCTTGAGTCAGATTAGAAAAATTAAACAAATACAATTTCAAGATTTATATTTTTTTCCACTTAACAAATAAAATAGCAAAATACATAATTATATCTTCAGTGCTGATATGTTTGTACACTTTTTGAACATAAGTGAAAAAATCCCATGTTACATATTACATTTCCTGTCTTGATTCAAGACAGGAAATAGGTGTTTTTTTCAAAGACTTTAATTAACTTCTAGATATCCATTTCTAATTTAATCATAATTTCTACAGACAAACCATAACCACAGTGAGCCACCTTTCACCAGCTGTTGTGACAATGGCACTGCAGCATTAGACAAATTCTGCAAGAAATTTCACAAAATATGTATCACTTGGATTTTTTTTTTTTTATATAGAAGATTAATATTATGTACAAGCTCCTACTATTTGTAAGAATACTAAACTCTCAAGGCAAATAAGATGTAATATGAAGTAATAACTAAAGCTCTCCTTAAATAAGCTAGATAAGTGCAGCTGCTCCCAGAGCAAGTCGAGTGCATCTAAGTGAAGCTAGCAATTCTGGTTCCTTACCAGAAACTTTCATCAAATTTCAGGGACAGACACTGCGTACATTTGTATTCTACTGCCCTTATTTATCTTGAACAGTACTTTACACCACAGAATTATTCTACAGGACAATTACTGTAAGGGGTGAGATGACACGTCCCTTTTATCCTGTAATCTATTTCTGACCGTAATCAGTCATAATTATTACACAGAAAATCAGGTATAAAATATGGTAAGTATTAGATCCCATCCTTAAAGGCTCAAGTCCTGAATCTTTCTACCACTCACTTAAAAACAAAGGGCATTATAATTAATTTTGAGTGTTGAGTAGCCTTGTTACTGGAATGAGAAGAAGAAATTTTTTTCTGAATCTTACCTAAATTCAGCTTTAACAATCCACTTTGGTGATGTGTTACCCAGTCTAATTGCACAATTTATAATTTTAAAAATCTTTGTTGGTTTCGAAGCTTAACCTTTTTAAATTAATTGAAAGGTCACTTGCTCATGTATTATAAGATAGATTGTGATGCCTCCAATCAGTCCCATATGTTGTTGATTGAAAGTCTTAAGTTGCTTAAAATTTTGTGACTGTACTTGTTTTCAGTGAAAATTTGCCCTGCCAGATACCTGCCACAGTTTGATTTTCCAACAAAAAAAAATCAGTTAAAAGAGGGAATTTGTTTCTTCCAGTGATAATAGAGAAAAATACCCTAAGTTTTTTATGCTAAGTTATTCATATGATTCTTTAAACTGAAAAGCTTTCATATTGTTTGGCTTTTGAGCAGGAACTGGAAAACTGAAAGGCTGTTGTCTTCATGTTAAAAGTGTGCTTTTATCCCTCCTGTCATAATTATTCTAAGTACAATCAGTTGTTGAATTTCAAGTTTTAAACCAGCAACTCTCATTTAACTGATGCTGTGTGGAATATAGTAACTGAATTCTCCTTGTGCTTATGTAATAGTTTTTAATTTTATAACACTCGATTTTTTTCTTTTTGGCAACTTTTAAAACATGGAGGAAAGTAAATTAAAACAGAGTAAACATACTAAAATCAGCAAAGCCCTTTTGTTTGAGACCCCTACAATCTTCTCTCACGCCCACACCATGAAAACTTCTTGCCTGCTCCTCAAACTTCATTAAGAAGTAGGACAGTCTATCACATATAATTTTGATATCCTCACTAAAGAAACACAAAAATTCATAGACCCATCCTGGTTTGTAGAAGTCCTAACTAATCTAATGGTCTTCTATGATGGAGTGACTGTGCCAGTGGACAAGGCATACCATCTACACAGACTCCTACAGGTGTCCTCTACGTAGACTACATAAGGCCTTTGATACGGTCCCCACAACATTCTTACCTCTAAATCGGAGTTATGCATGTGATGGATGGATTGTGAGATTGATAAGGAGCTGACTGGTTGGCCACATCCAAAGGGTTATTGTCAATGGCTCAACATACAAGTGAAAAACAGTAATGAATGCTGTGTATCATGGGTCTGTACTGGGAGCAGTACGATTTAATATCTTTGCTAGCTACATAGATAGTGGGATCGAGCACACCCTCAGCCAGTTTGCCGATGACACCAAGCTGTGTGGTGTGGCTGGCACTCCGGAGGGAAGGGCTGCCATCCAGAGGGACCTTGAAAGGCTTGAGGAGTGGACCCATGAAAACCTGATGAAGTTCAACAAGGACAAGTGCAAGGTTCTGAACCTGGGTCGGGGAAATCCTCAATATCAACACAGACTGGGGGATGAACTGATTGACAGCAGCACTCACTCCATCATGTAACTCTTTCCATAATCCACTTAAACTAGACCTTTTTAGATAGTCATGTAACCGAAACTATGCTGTTCTTATGATACACCTGAACTCTAAACTAATATTTTAATTTTATCAAGAATTTCATAGATACCACTAGTGTTCCGTCATCATTAGACTGCTAGACTCTGAAATAAATACAGAAAGATAACCTATCACATGGAATTAACATGTGCAAAAAACCCCACAGATCAACACACTTTCTGCCAGAAAGCTAGCAATCCTCTAGATAAAAGCAATATTCTCTAGCATTTATTTGAACTTTCAGATAATAGTGCATCATTTTTTAGAAACAGTCACAACACCCAATTTACCAAGACAAAAAAACCTCTTAGGAGGGGGTTACTCCTCTTGTGAAATAAATTTTAACTGAGTATGGGATGCTCATATCATCATATAAACTTATTGCTAAGAAAGAAGGACTTCAACAGCTGTACACGCCTGTGGATAATGTTACAGCACATTATGCTGAAATCTACAAAGAAAATAATTAAGCCTTTTTAATTTACACTGGAATAAGATTAAACTTCCAAAATAACATTACCACAAATTCCCCTTCTAAAATATCTAAATTTAAATAACCTTCTTCTCAAAAAATCTATAAAATCATTGTCATCAGAACTTCAAGTAGAAATAACATGTATAATGAACTCTTACCTAAAATGTTGTCACCCTATATGGTTGAAAATGGAACAGGCATTCTTGAGACTGTTGGAGTGAATTCTCAATGAATAAAGGACATCAGTGTCCAGTTGCGAGTGGGTGAATGTTTCAGAAAACATACACTCCATCCCTGACCTCTCTGTCATGGTCTTCCAGGGAGACTCACAGAAATAAGGCACAAGGAGAGCCTGGAAGCTCAAATTCTTAGCTCGACAGTCTGCAAAAAGCCCTGATCTCAATAGGGACATTGTTCTTCAGACGCACTGTAATTGAAGAATGCAGTTTCATGATCTGTTCAAGCCAATCTGTAACTCTGCTGTGTTGAAAGGGTCGTCTATCCCCAGCTCCTGTCAAAGCCACATGCTCCTGCTCCTCCTTTGTAATCAACCATTGGGACTGTATAGCTGTGGATCAGAGTCTGCTGCAGAATTAATTTTCAGTATTGCCATGAGGTGATTTGGAAATATGTGCCTGCATATTTTTGGGCGCTGTTCTGTAGTGTAGGGATGAATCATGTATCTATGGGTCAGAAGAGAGGGTGGAACCAGCAGTTGGAGGAGTTTAGGTTGTTACAGCCCTGCATTGCTTCCAACAACATCATTGCTTCTAACCTTTGGAATTTGCTGTTTCTTCATCAGAGATGGTGAAGGGAACATACGCCCCAAAGCATGTCTGCTGTTGCTAGCAATATCAGCTGGAAATTCTCTCTTCTTGCAGAATGGTAAATATTGTACACAGCAGAGCAGATGAAACCATGCTGTTTGCTTCTGTGAAGGTATTATCTTATTTTCATCCTCCTATTCCTGCTCCAGATACCATATAAACATCTTGCTTGGTTATTTTTGTGCTGCTCTTGTAACTGGGCATGCACCTAAATCCAGAAGTGCACCAAAGATCCCTGCCTGACTTGGATTTCTGTTATATCATAGTATCACAAGCTTCTTAAGTGTTTAAACGAAGCATGTAATTTCCAGGAAGAAAAACAGTCAGATTCAATTGTAAGTAACTTTTTCTGTCATTCAACAAATAAATGAAATTTCTCTTTCTTTTTCGTTACTTGATCAAGTATAGTTACAGTTTCTGGGACATTTTCTTTTCAGATCTGTCTTACAGATTTCGAGGCTGAAATAACGACCCAATTGGAACCTAAGATAATTTTGTCTTTGACTCAATGGCACCTAGATTTAAGCCTCAGATTCCTTGAATGTGTCTAGTGATGGCTAGTGCTAAGCAAATCATAGATGCTTAACAAATACATAGATAATAGGAACTCACAATAGTTATAATTAGGGAAACTGAATGCATAGCTGTCATGCTTATTTTTATAGCTGGTGAACTATTCTGCTCAAATGAATAATCTCATTGAAGCCAGCAAGACTTGGAGGGGGTTAAATTTAGCATATATAACACATGTCTCTCTAGAGTTGGAGCCACAACTTGTATAACAGCACATTTCTAATGTTCCCTAGGACCCTCATGGAAAAGTGACTTGAACAGACCATTAGATAGCCACAGAAAAATGACTTAAGGATGTGACCCTCACAGGCCTGATTTCCTGTAGGCTGCAGATGAACAGCAGTGTATGTATTTAGAATAAAAAGTTGTCTGTTTCTCTGGCCTTTGGAAAAAGGTTTGGGACAGTTTTATTTTCTTTTGCTTGCATTTTTTACTGGAAGAGGTAGTACTGAAGGATAATTCTCACAAAAATATCCATAGGCTTAAACATTTAAAACACCGTTTTGGCAATTTTTATAAGGTCTAGATATTAGAGTAGGATACAGATAGAGAAACAAGGCTTGCAGCTAGTTTCATTTAGTCTTATTAACATTTTGAAGACTCTGCTATATAGAAAATACACTGGTGATAAGTCAGTGTCCTTGTAATATTTATAAAGGTGCTGGCTAGCTTCAGCTGCAGTCTGGTATTTGTACCCAGGAGCTATTTTTCCCCCCTTACTGTTATTTTTGCAACTGTAATGCATGAATCAGGAAGCGACCCTCTTTGCAGAAGCACATTATTATCCACCAACAGCAGCTCCTTACATTTGCCACAACATTCCCTCAAACCACCTATTGTTATGAGGATGCTGCTGTTGGTTAAATGCTATTATACAAATAACATTAATCATATGTGCCTGCAGTTAATGTTAATTACTATGCTCTCTGCTTCTCTTCTCATTTCCCCTATCTTTCCTCCAGTAGCTCTCAGCAGAGGAACTGAAGACACACTGTTTCTATGCCCTTCCTGAAGACCAAAGGAGGAGCAGAGCAACACCTCTGTGAACTGTGGTACTAGTCAAAAAGCAAAAAAAAAAAAAAAAAAGAGGTGCTTTCAAGTAAGAGAAACGAGAATCCCTGATTAAAAAAAAAATGTTTTGGGATTGGATTTACAGCAGGAGCAATATTTGAAGCAGTGTCTTAATTCATCAAAGCACCAAAGCTCACACGATAACAGCTGCTGACAGTGGCAACAAACTGCTTGGTTGGGACTGTCTGATGGGTTCAAAGGTTATTGATGGGGATGTGGGGAAAGGGAATGCTGAAAAGCTTCACCATCACACTAAGCCCCATTCTCTCCAGAAGCCAGACTGAAAGTGCTCTCATTGCTCACAGTTCCCGAATATGGTCAAGAGTTGAAGTCCTTGGGCCCACAGAAGCACAAATGACTCTTTTGAAGAAAATTGGAAAATCAGACAAAAAGGCAGGTAGTAACTCTACACATCCATGCAGCACAAGGCAAATGTCTATGCAGAATCAGGCTCCATTATCATATGGGGTACACACATCCTCCACTTTCTTCCTGGGTGAATTATGTACTATCTATTATTATCTACTATCCTTTCCAAAATTAGACACTTCTGCAACCTTTGGACTATTTTTTATTTTATTAAGAGTGACCACAGCTGCTGTTCTTTGTGGCCAGGTGAGTGCTCTCCACATGAGTTAATTATATTCTGAGTAGATCTACTGGATCTGATGTTCTTGGGAAACTCAGGCACAGAGACACTGATGGTGTGATTCATTGTGTTTGAATCAAGGAGTCTGCAATACAGAAAATGCATGACCTAGTATCTCTTGTCTTCTTTTATAGTAATTTGCCTAATCAATGTTAGGTATCTTTTTTTTTTTTTTTTTTTTTTTTTTTTTTTGATGAAATGCTAAAGGTTGTCTTTGATTGTGAAGTGAGATTCAGATGCCTACCTCGAGACACTGATATCCTACACTGAGGATGTCCACAACATGCCAGAGGCATCCCATGCCTTGGCTGTGAATCTCAGACATGTCTGAGTATCCATCCACAGGCTAGTGTACCCAGCACCCTGGGGTATCCACATGGTGTAGAATTTAAGCACTTATAACAGCACTGAGTACAATCAATTTATTCCCTAGCATTACAATATTAGTGATACTGTCCTCTCACACTCTTGATTCATCTGCTGTTTGTTTCTTGCACACTGAGCAGTTATTTCCAGTATGCTGACCACTGTGACATCTGGCCAAGGGGTCAGAGTGAAATCAGGGATCAGTTCCGTGCAGTGTTGTTTCTTTAGGGAAGACAGCTTTGTGCAGATTGGACTGAGGACAAAGCCCTCTCTCTCTGTGCTTTCTCTTTTGCTGAAGTCTGTGCCCCTGCATGCCCATCTCCCAAGCTGAAACTTTTTTCTAAGTTCCTTCTTTACTTAGAATGTTTATAAAAAATTTGGGCTTGACAAAGGGGAGTTTTATGGATATAACCAGGTACCCTAATTTCCTTTCTGAAGACAGTTCTGGGCTACAGCTTCATACCCTCCCTCCTGCCTGGTCTGTAAGGTTTTCTTTCCATCTTTCTGCTCAGCATTTCAGGGGATGTGGCTGAGGAGAGAGAGATGCATCACAACCTGAGGACAACATTTATTCCTGTGTGTCCTTGTTGTGTGCAGATGGCGAGCTCAGGCTACTTGTAGCTATGATAACAGCTAGATGACTCCTTGGCTCCATTCTTAAAGATGAGGAATGATACCAGTTTTCTGGAGGAAAATTCCCACCCAAGTTAGCAAGGTGGATTTTAAAAGCTAGGGTTTTTTTTTTAAATAAGAATCATTTGTTGCCTATCTGGGTGCTAAGATATGGTTAGGCAACAGTAGTGCCTACTACTACCAAATTAATAAGATTTTGATTTTTCAAACAGAGAAGGGAATATTTATTGCTAAGATATAGCTGAGTTGACATAACTGGATGAATTAAGGGAGCAGAAGAAACAGAGCTGCTTTTTTCAAAGGTCATCCATCCTCACACTCATTTTTCCCACTTTGTAATTAGTGTGAGGACCTGCTGTGTGAGGACTCCATCTCAATTTCCTTTGCCTATTGTACTTAGGAGATCTATTCCATTCCTAGCTTTCCTGCATCCATTTCCAGAAGTGTCTATACAATTGGAAACAGGCATTTCTCCAACCAAAATGCTCTCTGAAATCATTGTGGTTGTGCCAAGAAAATGTTTGGCGCAGAATCATCACAATGCTTTTTTACAGACAAGAAGACATGCTGATAACTTCTTCAGGTGATCTAATCTATTAATACCTGAGGTTGATATTTATATCTGAAAATGGAATACAATCTGTCTGCATATATGCAGTCCCTTCTCTAGATAAAAACAGAAGTCAGCCAGCTCCCACATCCCCCCAAAAACTCCATGGTTCCAAACAGTCTGCTGAAAGTACTGGTAATCAAATGGGTAATTATTTATTTTACAATCTCACTTCCCTTCATCTGCAACCCAACAAAATTATGAAACTGATTTTTAACAGATGATAAAACTGTCATTAAGGTGCTGCTCTCCCAAACAACAGGCTGCAAAAAGCAAAATTGTCCTATAAAAATACACCTTCTTTTGTTACAATTATATTATTTTTCAGCTTCTGCTACAATTATGTTTCTAATATTGATCAATTTTATATAAGTACACATTTTAAAATAATTTATTTTATATTCAAACAAAAATGTTGATCAACAAATCAATTTGTGCATCAAAATAATTTTAATAACCATAACATTTCAAAGGTTCTGGAATGCCCAGATGTGATCCAGAGCTGTGCCCTTATTTAATTATTGCACTCCTGATACTTCGAATTTTGATTTATTGAGATAGAACAATCTCAAGCTACTGTCACTAATATCCATTCTGTTTAGAGTGACTTCATTTTGAAAGGTGTTCAGCCCAACCTGATCTTCCTTTAAGTGGGAAAAGTGCAGGATAATTTAATGCATATAAACTTTCAGCTAGGTGTGATAAAGTCACCAGCATGTCATGCGCCACTGTCAAATCTCTTTGTTTAATGAAATGCTTAACTTTTCCAACAAGACAGGTGACCTTCCCCTGGCTGACAGTCTCCAGCCTTTGAACATCTCTAATCCCTTGTAAAGGGTTCGGTGTGAGCCCTCCATTTCAGCTGTGTGTCTCATCAGTGTGCGCGGCAGGCTGTGAATATTAAAGCACAAAGCTTTGGTGTTAAGGAGCAAGCAAGGAAAAAGGTAGCTAACCTGTTTGTATGCACACTAGTAAGCCTGGGGGTTTTGCATATGGGCTTGATTATTATGGTTTCATCCATGCTGGTGTAGATATTATTGTTGGCCCAGAGGAGCTCTTGGTAGGTTTCATCAGAAAATGAAATGCTCTGATGCTAGGTTCATATTCATGTCCAAAGCTGGATGCTCTTAGAGTTATAATTGCTAGAGAAATTACTCAGGACCCTACGTAGAAGGTTGGACAGCAGCTCCAGCTACTGCACCAGGTTCGGCCAAAAGGACCATGAAGCCCCAATTAGCAAAGAGAAATGCTTTCCTGGAGCATTTCCCTATCTCTCAGAATTGTGAGACTCACAGGATTTCTGAACTAGAGGTGGTGTCTCTGTTTAACAGTTCTGAACTGACTTAGCTGGCTTAGGTGGCTGCCTTAGGCAGTGGGTGGATGCAGCATTGCTGAACCTTTGTCTAAAGTGCCCACCCTGAGTCTTCAGTGAGCGTCTGACCAACTGGCACATGCTGAACTTTTTGATGTTATCTGCAGTAAATCACTGAGATTCTGATTGGCTATATCTGCTCAAGCTACAAGCACAATCATACCTCATGTGAGCCTGTGCAAAGGTCCAGAGACAGATGACTTTGAATAGCAATTTTTGAAGAAATGTAGATGGAATTTCTGGCTTCAATAGCTCATTAATTTACAGACCTAATTATGACCATTTAAGGTCACTGTTAACTACCTTTTTGCAGGTTATTTCAGCAGCAATATTCTGTAATTGGGAGGTGTGGGAAGGGTGCAGACAGGATTAGATTTTTTTTCCATCTTCATATTCCTGCTCAGCACTTCAAATTTCCATCATCCAAAGAGATACCACTTCATAAACAAACACCAGCCTAGAATTAGCACAGGGCAGATCACTCAGCGTTGCCCCACCCCAGACGCCTGGTTAGAGGAAGAGATGGCTTTTCTGAGTGCGAATTCAGCTGGACCATGGCAGGCACGAGCTGGCAGCTGGGCCAGGCTGCCTGGGGGCACTGCCGTCCTTACACCCCCCCAGTGTCCAAGCTGCGGGCATGCTGACTGATCACTGCTCTCCTGGACTTTTAATGAAAATGTTGAATGCTCTTTACCTTGCTGTACAAAATGAAAATGAAGTCTGAAGTATTGACATTTTTGACAAAATGAAATTCTTGTTTCTGAGCCAGGCTCAGGCAGGACTCCACACCAACTTTATATTTTCTCCTTTGTGCCATGAAATGTAATTTGTATATCTCTTGATTCTTAAATAGCAATTAAGAAAATAATGCTTAGAAAAGGAGACATTTTTGTTCTTAGGAAAGAGCCATATAATTTGTGTGGGAGTTCTGGTTAAAAGGGCATAAAATGTTTTTTTTTTTCAAGTGGTGATCAACATCAAAATTAAGAAGTAATGGTCTGGTTAAAAAAAAAAAAAAAAAAAAAAGTAATAATCAAAGCTTGATTTTTAGTTAATTTCCAAAAAAAGGTTTCATTTAGAATATCTTCATATGAAATGTTAAAGTGTTAAAATGAAACTTTTCCAAAATTCTCTTCCCTTCTTGCTTTTTATACTCACCATGGAGTAGGTTCATGAACAACTGTTGACATCATCATATTTTCAGCTAATACAACACTAATCTGAAACATTTCACTGAGCTCTCTTCATGACATTTTTGCAGGCACGAAAATCAGAGCAACCTGTCCTGAGGCATTACAGTTTTTGTACACAACTTGAAACATGATATACTTGCATTCATTTACATAAGTACAGACTTGATATATCTAAAACAAACTGAACACATTGATTTCCAGGAGTAAAGATGATCAGTTTTGAATATGGAGTGTGTGGAGTCAATGTTCTCTAGTAGTCACAGCTTAGCAACTCAAATATATTTATTTTATTTCAGGAGCTAATAGCCTCTCTCAGGATAATTGTAATGTATTTGTCATTTATCAGTGTCAATTTTTCTGGCCAGTTTAGAAATCTGATCCTTTTATTTATCACTGGAAACTTACATTTGTAATGCTCACGCTGCTCATCTATCACATCCAATGATAACTAAAAGGAAGAAAATATTTTTCCTTTTTAAAGTGTTAGAAAATGAAATACTTTGGTATTCATATTTTATTTATACTCTTTGAACAGGATATCAGCAAGAAAATTGCAGTATTACATCTTACGGTTAAAAATATTTTCTCTTTTTCCAAGGGCTATCAGTAATTTATTACTGTCTAAAAGCATGTGAATTCCTTGTTCATCTTGAGGATACAATATTTCACACCTTCTGCACTTGGTTCTCAACAAACAGCTTCTTTCAAAGACACACTGACAATTCAAATGGTGAATTATTAAGTCTGGATAACAAGGACAATATTCACTTTCTTTGTACTGCTCCAGCTAGAGTAGAGGACTCTATTAATTATCAAACCAGAAATGGGCTGGGATTTGCTTTGTACACTGCTAAGCAGTTTAACTGAAAGAGATGGGTTATATATGGCACTAATGACCTTTCTAAAAGCTTGTTTTTACACCAACTGCTTGTGTTGAAACCAATTGCAGAAGTCATTCAAAATGAGCTGTTTATTGCTTCCTAAATGCATTTACTGCATGCCAGATGTCCATTTCAAAACATTCTGCTGCGTGCCTTTTAACTGACCCTACACTGAGATGCAACTGCCCATATCCATTGCTCTGGAAATGTTGCTCACTTAGCAGTGGGCTGTCAGCCCAGCAAGCACTGGGGGAGACCTTCTTCGGTACCACAGAGATTAGGAGGAGCAAACGCAACTCCTTAGAGGAGACGGGTCCACATCCCACTTGGAAGGGCCATCACAGCCCAGAGTAAACCAAATTGTCAGTGTTATCTAGCGAGCTGGCTGACAATAACAGCAAACACATGTCAATACAAACTCCCAGTGTGGGATGCTTGCGGGGTCCCTGCAATTGCCTTCTCTCTTGTACTGTAGATCTACTTTTTAACTGCTTTGTGTTTTCTAGCTAGCCTGTTTCCCTGGGCATTTTTCTTTTGGCTCCTTAAACTAATGTTGCCATGTGTGTCCCTGGCATTTCCCCTCCTGGCCCACAGCAGCCATCAGTGGCAAGGCTTAAACACGCTTACCCCGACTTGGCACACGCATTTAGGTGTGTGCTCTCCAGGATGACATCATCCCTGCAAACACTGTGCTTGGTAGATGTTGGCCAGAGGAGCTTCCTGGGAGTGATGAACATGTTGGACCTGATTCCCCACTTACTCTCATCAATGAACCATAAGCACTACAATGTTAGCAGAGCATGTCAATTTCTGCCTCTAATGTTCCTCAGAAATTTTGTAGGTTTACCACACCTTGAGAACATGCTAAAACTTTCCTTAAATCTTGCCTTAAAACATTCACTTGGTCCTTCAATAAGGCATGGCTTGCATATGGAGTTAGGTGGTCAGTTTGGTCAGTTTTCTTCACTTCTAAATACTTTTTTCTATTATCAAATCCAAAAGAAGTTATTTTATTGCTCTCTCTTTGCAGGTGGTTATATACCAACTCTCTCTGCTAACATCATCTGAGGTTCCTTACTTTAAATGTTCTTGTTCCCTTCATGGTACCCTGGAAGTGAGACCTGGATGAAAATGAAAAATACATGAAATGAAAATAAAATTTCAATTTAAATTAGGATTTAAAATAAATAAATAAATAAATGTTTCCACAGTGCAATAGCAAGGAAATCAAAGTCATACTAATCAAAGTTTATTTTGAATAACTTCAACGTATAATACTTAGGAAGAGAAATTACTTTTATGTAGCTAATTTCAATCCCATGTCAAAATGAGTATTTTTTTTCCTATAACTGAGTGTAAGTACATAAAAAGTCAATTTGAAATTATAAAATAGAACATCTTTATCAAATGAGCGGGATTTTAACAAATGTAAAAAAAAAAAAAAAAAAAGGAAAACCTTATCATGCTTTTTCTTTAAGGCTGAAAAACATTGAAACTCAATCCATTATGAAAAAAGTTTTGGTTTTGATGAGTGGGAATTATCAGCAAAACTTTCAGCCCTACCCCAACTGGTTTGTGTTTAATTTCAGATCAGCCATACTACAAAGCAAGGAAGCCACCTCCTACTTCCTTAGGAACACAGAGCTCTGATTTGACATATCAAAGCAACAGAGAGAAGCTCTGAAAACTTATAAGGTATTTAATGTAACATTTTTTTACACATTTCAAAATGCTACTATATTCTTTGCCATCCCTTCCTTGCTCCTGACAAAAAAACAAAGTAACCTGAAATGAAGCATATGAAAGTAATTAACTACCCCTGCACTTCTGTTTTTCATCAATATAAATTCAGTTAAATCCTGAATTTTAAATTAATCCTGGGCTAACTGCAAATACTTTGTTTTTAATTCAGTTTCATTTGTAGTTGCATAGAATGAAGAAGAATTAGATAAGCAGTCATAAAAGACACATGCAGGAAGTTATTGCTATATTACTGATTTTTCCATGAACATTAGCTATATGTCAGAGGTGGATTTTTTTAATTTACTTAGAAATAAAAATGTGATACCCGTCTGTATCAATTATACCTTAGTTAATGGTAGCACATAGAGCCTACCTTTGCAAAGATATAAATCAGTTTAGGTAAGATATTCAGAATAAGTTTGCAACTAACTTACATAATTTTAACTTCCAGTTTCTGTTAATCTCAGTAAATGTGCAAGAACACAATTCATTTGGTAAATTAACAGTGTCAGAAAGAAAGCAGTTACACCCACAGTGGTAAATCAGTTGTTCCAGACTGATAAAAAGAACTAAAATTGTCAATCACTCAAATCAGGCTGAAAGGGCTTAACATTGCGCTGGCATGCAAATAAGAGGAGCCGTCTGCTGAGAGTAGATCTGTACTGAAAGATTAGTGAAAGTACAGGAAACGGTTTGGAGCTATCATTAAAGTAAAAGCCTTGGAAAGTATATCAGAAGAACAGAGAAAAAAGCATATGGGGGAAAAGCGATGATTCCACATGCTTTACATTGTTTTCACCATGGTGAGTGAGAGGAGAAGAGGGATATATGATGGACAGAGTGATAGGGTAATGTCTCACATAGAACTGGAAATGCAACTGGAAATGTGCTTCAGAATTGTTGCTATCAGTAAGCACTTTGACAGTCTGATGAAGTCTCAAAAAAGCTGTTTGTTGATGCACCCTTAAAAACACTCAAAATCCAAATCTGTGGTAGTCAATGCTTGTGCTTACCTTCAAACATACCAAAGATTTTGCAAAGTGACTAGTCTTAACATTAAGTGGGCAAAAACCTCTTTTCAGCTTAGAACTAGACAGTAATGTCTTTACATGCTTGAACTACTGAGGTTCTAGTTGAGACTGGAGGGTTTTATCACTTGATCGTCATTTTGGTTTCATTCATTGTAACCTATTCTGAGGTCTTATCATCACTTCAGCTGCACACAGTTCTCCCATTTTCATTCTAGACTGAAATCCTATGCACACTGACAGCAATTACCCTAGCACCTCTGGCATATCTATTGCCTAGATGTCTCCTCATGCTGGGAGCAATAGTAATTATAGCCAGAGATGAAACAGTCTCCTTAAAGCAATACATTTGGAACAGAAACATTTAGAAAAAATAAAAAAAGTGTTAAAATAATAAAAATTTAACTTGTCAGATATCTAACTATATTCCAGGGAGATGCTAGTAATGCTGAGGCTTTAAAGGCCCTTGAAATCTCAGCTGGTATATGCTGTTCTTTCAGTTCATGAATGGTGACAGCCAACATGGCTTCACTAAGGGTAAATCATGCCTGACAAATCTGGTGTCCTTCTACAATGGGATGACAGCACTGGTGGATAAAGGAAGAGCAACTGACGTCATCTACCTGGACTTGTGCAAAGCATTTGACACTGCCCTGTACAACACCCTTGTTTCTAAATTGGAGAGACATGAATTTGGTAGTTGGACTCCTCATTGGATAAGGAATTGGCTGAATGGTCTCACTCAAAGAATTGAAGTCAACAGCTCGACGTCCAAGTGGAGAGCAGTGATGAGTGGCGTTCCTCAGGGGTTGGTGTTGGGACTGGTGCTGTTTAACATCTTTGTTGGTGACATGGACAGCGGGATTGAGCATACCCTCATCAGGTTTGCTGATGACAACAAACTGTGTGGTGCGGTCACCACACTGGAGGGAAGGAATGCCATCCAGAGGGACCTGGACAGGCTTGAGAGGTGGGCCTGTGTGAACCTCATGAAGTTCAACAAGGCCAAATGCAAGGTCCTGCACATGGGTCAGGGCAATCCCAGGGACAAATACAGGCTGGGTGATGTGTGCATTGAGAGCATCCCTAAGGAGAAGGACTTGAGCTGTTGGTTGACAAGAAGCTCAACATGAGCTGGCAATGTGTGCTTGCAGCCAAGAAAGCTAACCATATCCTAGGCTGCATCAAGAGAAGTGTGGCCAGCAGGTCGAGGGAGGTTATTTTCCCCCTCTACTATGCTCTTGTGAGACTCCACCTAGATTACTGCATTCAGCTCTGGGGCCCCAAACATAAGAAAGACATGGACCTTCTCAAGCAGGTCCTGAGGAGGCAACAAAGCTGATCAGGGGCCTGGAGCACCTGCCCTATGAGCACAGGCTAAGAGAGTTGGGGTTGTTCAGCCTGGAGAAGAGAAGGCTCTGGGGAGACCTTATAGTGGCCTTCTAGTGCTTAAAGGGGGCTACAAGAAAGACAGAGAGGGACTCTTTATCAGGTAGTGTGGGGATAGGACAATGGGTAACTGTTTTAAACTGAAAGAGGGTAGATTTAGATTAGATATAAGGAAGAACTTTACTGTGAGGGTGGTGAGACACTGGCACAGGGTGCCCAGAGAAGCTGTGGCTGCCCCCTCCCTGGAAGGGTTCAAGGCCAGGTTGGACGGGGCTTTGAGCAACCTGGTCTAGTGGAAGGTGTCCCTGCCCATGGCAGGGCGGTTGGGAATAGATGATCTTTAAGGTCTCTTCCAACCCAAACCATTCTGTGATTCTATGAATCTGTGCTTACTTCCAGCATCTAATGATGAGACTTCTAAGTGCCACCTTCTCTTTACCATGTTCATACTTTCTTTCTTTGCCAAGACAAAATCACTCTTTTACGCTGACTGTATCTAGCCCCCAGCTTTAGCAATGAGGCTAGTAATCCATTGGAAATGGGAAGTAAGAACCTTACAGAAGGTGCTTTTTTGGAGTGGGGTTTTTTTTGAGCACTTCTCTGTGAAACCATTTTCTTTTGTTTTTACAGCAGTTCCCCATAGTCCATTAGATGCTTATTCTACCTCAGAAGCCTGGTCACAAAAAGTGGGATTTTCCTCACCTAATTTTAGCTGCCTACAGGTCAATAGTCTAACTTAGTCACGCAGGGTTTCCTTTTATCATGGACAGGAAGAAGTACGTGTCAGCAGAGGATAACATTTCTCCTACCGTTGGAATTTACCTTAGGCTTGGACATTTTAAGTACCTAACATGGTTGAGATCCATGCCACTTGTAGTATTAATGAATTCTGTTCCATTTTCATAGCCTTTTACTTACTGTTTACACATATCGTATCTTTAGACACTTCAGTAATAATAAAGCAACAAAATGCAACTCAGATGTGAGACAAAGACCAACAGGCCTCCTGGAAACTTAATTATTACTTAACCTAATAACCTAATTTTTTTTCTGATGTACTACAAATTAACATTGTTACTTTGTGATATATATGGGGTCTCAGTCCTGCTAAATGTCACGCACTTGCAGCTTATTCATTCAGCTGTATTTTACAGTAAACAAGGCACATGCCTTCATAGGTCACAAATGCCTTGTAAACCAAATGATTAATTTTAAGATGGTCCTTTGTGAATCAGCTCTGTTCTGTAAAACCCTCAATTGTTCAGGTAACCCTTTTATTCAAGACATTCCCCAGGTTCTTAGCCCAGTAGCTGTACATCTTCTGACACCAGCTGGTGCTTTTCTATTTCTCCTTCAGATAACAGATCAGCTAGATGCTGCCCCTGTCTTTTGTTGTAAATCTGGAAAACAGGCATATGCTGGCAATTGCATTTGGCACTCAGGGATATGATGCATTTTGAGAAGCTGAAACTGCAGCAGCCAAGAGTAACCCTCCAAAATAAGGTGTGTAACACTCCTGCATTGAACTTGAATCCAATGCAGAAGATTTGTGTCTTTACCATGATTCTGCAATCTTACCTAAAAGATAGGACTGGTTGGGTTTACCTCTTTTTTTTTTTTTTTTTTTCTGTTTTACGTACTTAAAAAGGATGAGTATGCATGTGAAGGTATTAGAATAATCCAATAAGTAGAAATAGCAAACAGAACTGTCACATTACTGCTATTAATGTACAAGGAGGTGCAAGATAGAATTTTAGCATCATCTTCCTCGAGAATCCAAGTATGTTTCAAAGTCCTTAGTTAGATATCATCCATTGAAAAGAAGCTGTTACTAACTGCTGGAGTTGGTGGTTGAATACACAAGCTGTGGAGGTGACTGGGTGAATGGGTTGGGAGGTATTGCTGTCAAGCCTCCAGTATTTTTTTTTTTTAACTCAGAGACCTTCCTCTGTACTTCAGAGTAATTAAATGTCTGAAGTGACAGCTCCTGCAACACTTCTGTCTTTAATCCTCTGCAGGTCTGTGTATTCTAGTCTATGTATGTAAGGTGAGAATGTGCAGGTATAGGAAGCCCAAAGCAGCTATTGAAAATAGTAGGGTAAAAATCTTAGTCACATGGTGGATCATTTAATTGCTTCTTTGTGATATAATCAGGAAGTTATGGCAGTAATCTGGGAAAATGACGAATCTTTTGAATATTCATCTTCTGGAGTTGCAGATTCTCATATCTGTCAGAAAATTGCTGAGAAATTGTGGGACTTTTTATGAGGAAAAGAGATGATTTCTGCTGCAAAATACCTGAGCGCGTGTTTCCTTAAAGCAGCAGAAGCTATGCAAGCAGTGCTGCTCCAAAGGAGATTGCTGTTAACTCCCTATGACTGCTCGTACTTTGGCAGAAACGTCAGTTGGTTGAGGAAGTGAGAAGGAACAATGGAAAAATAAGCAAACATTCTAGGAGGCAGGGAACTGAAATACAGAAATATAACATTTCTGATAAAGTAAGTACAAATGGCTGAAGACTTATTGGTTGCAACCCATATTGCAATGGTCCCTGAGCTAGCACTTTAATAAAATCAGGGAAAATGACAACCAAAAGGAGCCCCAGAAATCATAAATATCAGTGTATGTGCTGAATGGTGTGGAGAAAATAATCAGCAAGAAACAATCAAATCCGTCTCAATTTGGAAGCATAGAAAGTGCCATTTGGGGCGGACAGAGGGGCAGAAAACCTTGGCTTATTCAGTCTCGCCTATTTCAGATGGCAGCCAGCAACAGATGCTTTGGAAACACATGTAGGAAATTCCACAGCAGGCACATGGGGGATAATCTGTCCCCACCTCCTTGCCAGGAAGATCTCATGCTAATCCTTAAAATTTAAGAATATTTTTACAACTTGAAACATCAGTATTTGTATTGCTCCCAATGTTCCATTTATGTGTTAACCAGTATAACTGGATAGTCAAATCCATGTTTGAAACCTGCTAAACTTAATTTTTCTTGGAAGCTTTTCCAATTCGTTAAATGTCCACTTAGTTTTAAGAAATATTACAGATTTATTAGTCCTGCTTTTGCAATGACCTAAGCTAATCAAGTTTTGTCCAAGCAGCCATTTCCCAGTGTTCAAAATGCTACGTACAAGAATTATAAAAAGAAAACACTCCCCTCATTTTACAGGTTGCATCCTAGACATCTTATTCTTGTCTTCCTTCAGTTGCCAAAACTCAGAGTATCCATTTCTGAGATATGGCTAGGTCTGTGCCTGAGGTAGACTTTTTTGTGCAAAATCCAGTTTTCCTAACTTGTTCCTGGTTTTTGAAATGTAGGCTACATCTATGGTAGTAAGTTAAAAAGTCTAGAACAGGAACAAAACAGTGGGACTTAATTATTCATAGAATTTCATTTCCAGAATGGTCCTAGAAACATTTTCCTCCAATAAGTAGCACTTTCCCAAGCAGCAATCAGGAAGAGTTTGCATGACAGCACTGCCTAGGTGAGAGAAACCTTTGCCATCAGTGTTTTAAAGGAATCCACCAGGTTTTGGAGGGTACGACAGCTGACTGCAGCATGTACACAGTCTGTGCTCTGTCAGTCAGCTCCAGTGACAAAGAATTTTCCCAAACACATCTAATAAACCGGTACATATGTAGCCTTGGGAACCCACCCTCCATAGGTAAGTACATCTTATATACTTAATGGAGCCAAGTGCTTTTGAACTCCCCCCAGAGTGGCTGTCATGTCTAAATTGTGTCAACAGATTTTTCTTCTAGGGAGATCTATTGATCAGACAGAGCTTCATCTGCTTTAGCCTTGGCACTTTCTTAGCACCTGAAATTGCAGTGCGAGTCCAGTTAGGCAGTGTGGATCCTACGCTTTATTGATTAACTCCAATGAAGTGGGAATCAGGAACTCTACTGTTATATTTCCCTTTCATTTTCAATCACTTTGTATTGAAAGGGATAGGGAAAAAGTAAAAACTAAACCTGAATTTGCAGACTTTGATCAAAGCAAAAATGGAAGTATATATTTTTTTATCTAATTTCCCATTTTAAAAAGAACCAACACCAGTGGCTTTGTATTGCGGTAATACCTAGAGCCTCCAGTCAGAATTCAGGTACCCCTTTCAAATTCAGATCTCTCTGGGGAAACATGTACAGTAAGAGAGTTCCTGTACCATAGAGTCCTGGAAATGAACCAAATAGTCAAAGAGGGAGGAATAATACAAAGGTCTGGAAAGTACATTGCTGTGTCTGAGATTAAGAAACGGACTAAAACATGATTAAATTTAAGAGATTTAGAGCAATAGAAGACTGATTAATCAGACTCTCAGAACTAACTGCTAGGTAAAATACATCTGCTGATAAATGTATAATTGCTGGTAAAATACATCCTTCACTTCAGCAGCAGGAAAAAAAAGCAAAGGATGCTCTGGAGGAGCAATGGCTGAGATGTTCTCTTAATTATGCTGCTCAGGCACTGACAATTGCATATCATATGCTGTACACCAGCGTCATCAATGAGCAACTGTTTAACTAATATTTTGGAGGATGCATATACATGTTAATTCTACTCCCTTTGTCGGGGGAAACAAAAGCTTACTTAATGGTTTCCTTGCCACTGCTGCAAAACACCACTACCCAGTACACCATGCTCATGCCAATTCATGAAATCCCACCCAGCTACCATCTCCACTTCCTGCATCACCTCTTTTTTAGTTTGTTGGTTTTGCTCATTTCCATCTTATCTAAAGATCTATTAGGATTTTGAAGACTGTGTTCCTCTTACTCTGAGACATCGTTGACTGTTTTCACCTGAGGGTTTATTTTGGTTGTCTTTTGTACTCAGAGGTTTTCATGCATGGGTAACCATGTGGCAAAGTTTGTTATTAATGAATCAATATTTTTTTAAAAAGCACACAGTGGCATATGTGAAATTGAAAAGTAACAGATTTTGGAGTGCACATTTTTGCTCTTCTTTGAAGTAATATTTTACACTTTTATAATATCTTACCCTTGGATAGAATCTGAGAATTCTACAATGGTACTGAAATTAAGTCAATCGGTCAATAAATGTTAATAATTACTTAAAAATGCTTAAGACAGAGAAAGCAAAGAGATCTCAGGCTTAGACCTATAGAAGAGGAAAATTTGCTTTGACTAGCAGTTAATGAAGAAAGCAACCTTATCTGAAAATGTTGTCTGATTCTGAAAAAACTCACATTGTATTTTTTTAAACTCCTTTCACACATAGATTTCACAACTACAGTGAGAAATAAAGTTAGCTTTTCAATATTTCCACTGTACATACAGTTGATGCTGATCATAAATCCACTGACTATAAAGTCTGAAAGGACCACAAGGATCACTGTTTGATTTCTCAAATAAAAGATGCCAAAGAATGGATGACACTTCTTTTTGAAAGACCGTTGATCTTGAATTTAAAATTTACAGCAAATATTATCAAATATGCCTTTTCCCATACAAGTATTTCTTAGAGGTGAACAACCGTTTCTTATTAAGACAATTTATTAAATTTTTCAATCTCAAGTTTTTTCTCCAAATCTTCTCAAATTTATCAATGTGTTATTCCAGTTTAACCATAGGTTATTCCAGTTTTAGACAGTGCTTCCAAACAGAAGTTATCTTCTTCTCCAAGTTCCTTTCTCTACACCTTCAAAAGTTTCTTGCTGTGCAGCATCACAGGGAGCTGATGTGATGAGTCACAGCTGGCACAGTTTCTTTGTATAGTGATGGTCTATATGTCTTGCCAGTCACTGAAATGTCTTTTAAGACTGATTGAAGAGGTGAGCAGAGACAACTCTCTGTCTCTTGCCTCCTGGTCAGTGCATTCTTATTACACAATCAACCAACAAATGTAAATAATTCAAGGAGTAGGATTTGGAGATTCAGGTCTCCTTCCAGATAGGCAGTCTCGCTACTAATCTGTGGAGCCGGGCTAGATTTGTCCTTTTTCTGCACCCATGCATTTTCCATTCCTGGTCCGGCAGCTCATCTTTCTGGATGAGAAATGATGGGTGCTCAGATCTAGATTTACACACACTTTATGGTTAGGAAAGTATCCTGTAACAAGGGATGTGATCCCCTCTATTTATAAATACACTCTTAACTGTTGCCAAATGTTGGCTACATCTAACAAAAAAAGGTCACATTTAAGGTCACAAATTATGTGAATTGCCTGAAAAACATCAATGGATGTTGTATGGTTTCCAGATTATTATTTGAAAAAGATGAAACACGTGTAAGAAAAGTAGATTATGATAATTACCTCAGATGAAGAGCAAGTCAAGGAAAGTGTCTGCAAAAACTGCAATACTCATCAGCTTCAAGATAGCTTCCCATAAGAATAAATTCAAATCCAGACTACAGAGACATTGGTATCAATGTCTGTGTATCTTTACCTGTGTGAATGTTCTGAAACATTTAATGAGATCTGATTGCTGAATATTAGAACTGGGAGGGAAAGAGAGTGAAAAATAAAACTGAGAAAAGACTTGGAGCAGCAATATTCTGTCCTGTAAGTTTCCCTGCAATATCTCAGACAACTTAAGTGGATTAAACTATACACCAGTTGACTAAATAAAATCAAATTCTGCTTCTTTAAGAAAACACCTGCATCAATACCTTCAAATGAAAATTACTTTTAATCAATTAGTGATAATAACAATTAAATACTCTTATAATAACAAATAATAATAATTACTCATTCAGAAAGCTTTTTCTTCATGGGAAAGCACAGTATTATCAAAGTTAACTGTAAAGGTATACATATCAGATGAAAGTGACTGCAGAACAAACACAGAGAAGGACTGTGTCTGCAACCAGAGGCAGAGGGCTGTGGTGACCTGGCTCGAGCTCCGGATGCGTGTGCTCTGGCGGGCAGCAGCGGTAAAGGTGAGCAGCCCAGGGCAGGCAGGATGGGTGCTGAGCTCATAGCGCTGCTGTTGTTTGTAGCTGGAGAAACTCTAAGTGCCCTTTTTCAGCTGTCAACCAGCAGTTTCCCACATGGAGAGAAAGAGTTTAGGGGTCTGATAGATGGGCTTCTGCGAATTTCTCTGCAGTGGTTGATTATCTCCATCTGATTGTTTCACTGCCTGGCCAGAAGTTGCTATCTCTGTCACAACAGTAACATAGGAGGATTTGAGTTCACATTTAGCAAGTCCTGTTTGTGTTCTGTGTCTTTGTCCAGACAGACTTGCTCAGGCAATGTAAGTTCAGATATTGGCTTGGGAATCAGTGTGGCTAGTGCTGCTACTTCTCAAAAGGCTGAGATAACCTCTGACACACAGGTAGGTTGGGCAGAAACATTTAAAACAAGTCCTCAGAGCTCATTTTTCAGCTTGTTTCAAGGTAATTCTCCTTCCTCTAAGCAATCTCCAGCTCTGGCAAGCATCAAGTGAACAGTTTCAGACCAGTTCATGATGTTGATATGACAGCCTTGCTTATACTGTAATTGTCCTAGCTCCTTAATATTCATTTATACATTGCAAGAGGATGTTGCTTATACACTGGTAATAGATTGTCGTCATTCACAAAGATAAATATTACAGAAGTTGGCAAAAGTTCTGAAAATGAATGAATGCAATAGAGGTCAATTCTTAAGCATTCTGAACGCATCTTAAAAGATGGTGACATTGATTTTTGCTGTGTATATCCCATTAGGAGTAATTGGGTCAGGGAGACATTTATGTATCTAATATACTTGTATGACTTTCAGTGATGAAACTGGGAGTTAGGTTCAGATTAGAGTGTTATTGGAAGTGCTTCTGAACCAGTTCAACTTCTAAGAACAGCAGAATAAATGTG
This sequence comes from Tyto alba, assembly GCF_018691265.1. NCBI lineage: Eukaryota > Metazoa > Chordata > Aves > Strigiformes > Tytonidae > Tyto > Tyto alba. The sequence continues at coordinate 32,495,172 of NW_024881316.1, read as the reverse complement.
GCTTAATGCATTGCAGTAAATCTCATGACATCTTTTTATTGACTTTAAAATTCTAATGATATCCAGGAAATGCAGACTGAGAAAAACTGCTGTGATGTAACAAAACCTCCTTCTATAAATGTTATGGAACACATATGCATTAGTATTTCTAAAGTTGTTTTTATTATAACAGAGATGTAGAAATTTTTATATTCTCTAAGTAGACTTTAATGGACCTTTGAAATTCATTAGAGTGTTTTAGTCATCCAGTCAAATTACAATTAATATCTTCTGCCTAAGGAACCAAATCCTGGTGGTGGATCGTATTGCAGTAAGAGTGTGGTAGGTCTTTCAGCTATGTAAACCATCTGTGCCCTGAGTTCAGCGATACAAGAGACTATTGACCAGGTGCACAAAGGAGCGAGACATATTGCTTGACCATGGTAGCACTGGTTTCCAGTTTCCAGAATGGTGTTGTGTCAAAAATGCCAGCAACAAAAGGTGAAAAGCAGGAGGCTTTCAGAGGGAAGCGAGACCTGGTGAAAGGATTTCTCTGTTTTTTTCCCAGACAGTCCTATACTGTTCATGATATTATCTTTTCCTTCAGCTGAAGCTATTCCCTGAGAGTCAAGCCCCGCCAAAGCTCTCATGCATCTGGGCTTTGCTCTAGAGCAGGACAAAATGTTTTCAAATGTAATAAATTCAGAAAAAAAGTAATCTCAGAGCACTCAGCAGCTGCCCATCAACAGCTAACAATCAGACCTTCAAAATTATCTCTCTGTCTTTGTAAACATTTTTAAGAAAAAAAGAACAGAAGAAGGTTTTGAAAATACGGGAATGTTTTGTATAAATGCTTTCAAGAGGTAGAGCTCTCCTCTGGGTGAGATATTTTGTTTCAGCTTTTCACAAATATTGAAAATAGTGTTTGCATTTTGAAGCTGAAGAGCTTTAAAAGCAAAATAAAGAAATTTCAATAATCCACAAATGAAACAGTCATTGAATCTGAAGTAAAAATGGGATTTCTTTAATTTCAGTTCCTAAATATGTCTATAACACCTATACAATTATTGTTACGAATAGTAGTACTACTGTATTGTTATATAACTAAAATTATTTTTTAGTTATTTGGTCCTAAATCTGTAGGGTCCTAGGTAAAAATATTCTCTTTTACTCAGGTCCTACATGGGAAGACCTCATAAATGTGCTGCTTCAGCTTGTTCCCAAGCATGAGCAAGAATGTGTATTTTGGCTGTTTCTGCTCCTTTTCCAAGCAAAGTAGATAATAAGATATGTTGGTCCAAAACTTATGTTTCCACACATGGCCTGTTAATATTTGCTTCAACTATTCCATCTAGTGGAATTTTACCTCTATTGTCTTCTCCAAACTGAAATGTCATTAACCCAGTGAGGATTACTTGTTATTCATGTTCTGGTGCTTCAAGGTGGGATTTCTGTTGTGTAATCCCATATATCCTGTTCAATCTACAAGAGTTGTCCCACAGCTCCAAGGCTAAACCCTTCCAACTTTTCCTCTCTGTGAGACAAAAATGAGAAAAATTATGGATTTATGTATCTGTTATTTTGGCACTCCTGTTCATTTGCCAGATTTTGTGACTTTATCATCACATATGATACCTCATCCAGGTAACAGCTGAATGGCAGTAGAGGTGATTAGAGACAGGATTTGCCTTCCTGGCAAGTGACTCTTATCTTTCTGCAGAACTTAAACATGTCATCTGAGACTGCTAGCGTTCCAAATCTTTCTTATCCTTGTGTCCAAACTCCTCTGAATTAGTAAGTATCCACTTCCAAATGTGATGTCAAGGAAAGTGTAAACCTAGAGAGTGGAGCCATATCAAGTGCCCTTTTAATATCTCTGGGTTAGCAACGCATCTTTCACACAGAACAGAGTCCCCTTAGACCAGTCCTCTCATAGTCTCAGCTTCCTCCCTGATGCTGTTAGCATCCCACCTCCTTCTTATTCTGTTGTCAATCTTTCTTCCTCTCATTTCAATGCTTTTGTTCACATTGCACCCATGTTTTGAACCCTTTTCCCATCTTTCTGTCAATCATCCACTCTCTTTTTGTCTGTTTTAGGAGAGTCAGCTGTGTTCTTAATTCATTGAGCACACACAGCCTTTGTCAATGAGAAAACCCTGGGTGTGTGGTCTGCTCCTTGGGGCAGAGCCTACAGCCTCTCCGAGTCATCAGCATTACAACTATCTGAGGGGATTAATAATACTAAATTCCTAATATCAAGCAATTTCTATATAAGAAAAAGGCTGGTTTTTTTTCTTTTCTGAAAAGGTGTTAACATATTATTGCTGTTAGTGTACAGAAGACAACTTGTTTATTGTTAATTAACCACCTACAGAGCAGGTGCTTAACCTGAACTACACCTTTTAAGGGAATATATAGAGGCTGAATTTACTGGGCATCTTTATAAGTATTAAGTACCTACGTTTACTACTGAGCAGTAACAAATTATTTCAGAAATGTCCTAGGTGAGGGAAAATAGTTTGGGGAAACAGAATGTTAATTAGAGCCAGGAAGTTCAGGGCCAGATGTTTCATCTCAGGGAATTATGCTGTGTACATGGTAAAGTATGGGATCTATGTGCTGCGAATCTGTTTGTGTATATGAAAGGATCCTGAGGCTTCTAGAGGTGATCTACTATCCCAGTAGTGATATCGAATCCATGGTCTTTAGCTTTGTGATTTGTCAAGTGTTTGGGTTGTCATTCAGGTAGAGTCACTCTGCATGGGAGATGTTGGCAAAGGCATTTCCTCTTTGACATTTCTTGGGGTTTTGACATTGAATGAAGACAGTGAATCTGTATAATATTATATTATTGGAAGAATGTCTGGTATTGATATTCAGGAACATGACTGCTAAAGCCAAGCCACAACCTTCACTTTTTCTCCAGCTTCAGAGTATTAGTGATGCTCATAATGAGGAAGATTTCTCATAACCAAAGAATTTATGGTTCAATGTTGTCCTACAACACTGTTGTACCTCACTCTTGTACCTGAGTGAACTCTTTCTTACACCTGCTCTCTTTGTAAGGGTCATAATTTAGATGGAAGAATGCAAAGTAACCCTGAAAACAGCACTACTCTTCAGTGCTCTTTTACAAAAGAGAAGAATCATTTTCCAACAGCTAGGCTCAGTGTCTTGAGTTATATTTGCATGTGTAATTTTGTGCTTCATTGCCCCTAATGTGCACTTACAAGGTATTATTTTTGAGCACAGCTATAACTGATTGGAACACAAACCACTGGGTTTATCACCTCTTGGACTTGGATTTGTGTCTTATCCTTAGACAAATGCATACGGAAAGCTTTGCTCACTGCATTGCATATTACAGCTTACTCCCCAAACGTACAATACATAATTCAACAGAGTCTGGTGTAGTTGTCAGCTTTTCCTCAGAAAGAAACCAGCTGTTTAGAAGGCTGAAGCAATAAAGCATTTTTGGAAGAGCTTCCCCTCATGGATTTCTACAGCTCCTCTCAGCTCATATTACTAAGACAGATACAATAACAAATTTACAGAAAAGGGCTGAAATCTGGACTTCAAGCCAAAAGAGGCTTTCTGCCTTCACTGGCTTTCCCCACTCTTTGACTTATGCTTATACATGTGAAATGGGGGAGAAAGAGGGTAGCCTGGTGCTTCTCATGCTAATTTACACTTTTTATGTCTAGAGCAGTACATGTTTTCTCAAGGACCATTGTGTGACACTGACTCACTGAGACACAGACCTATAAACAGCATTTCATACATCCATAACATGCCTACCTAGAAAGTTTTGAGGGTATACCTTCACTATCATACCAGGAAGGAATCTCTGGTCCCCAGGGCAATCAAAGTGTCTCATGTCTTTATTGTTTAGTGACATTACCTTCTGGAAAGAACTAGTTTTTTTCATGTGGCTCATTAATGACACAAATCTTTGTTTGATAGCTGTAGCATGGCTCTTTTGTGTCTCTTTGCACATAAGCCTTCCCAGCTCACATAATTTTCCACATTTGTGTCCTACCACAGTGTGTGGTGGTGGAGTGTCCTATGTACGTGTTCCATGCTGACATGTGTTGTATTAGGGCACTTCATGCCACACATGCTGAAAGGCTTTCTTTAGTGCTCTTTAGTACTAAAGTATGATTTTAGTACAGGGCTAGCAAAGCATAGCCAGAAGCACATTGCTCGAACACTCATGGCCATCAAATCCGCTGTTAAACACAATGTAGACAAATATGACATATAAGATATAAACAAGCCCTTCTGAAATCTTCCTCACAGAGACAAAGCCTGAAATATTGATAGACTGCTTTATCCTCCAACTCCTTCTCCATAAAAAATATAGAACTATGAATTACGTTTCTCCTGAGTCCTCCTCTCACATCTCCCTATTAAAAATACCACACAGATAAAGTGTAAATTAGTTCTATCAATCCTCACAGCTATTAAAAAATAAATACATGAATTCACATCTCTCTTCCCTCACACACCTATGCAATAAACCATGATATATCTTTAAAACATGCATTACTCTTGTGAGCTCAGTCTTTGTAATCTATAATATCTGTGGGGTTACAACAGGGTCAGGCATGCAAAATAAAAAGCCTTTTTAAGGCCAAACAGCTAAATTCTCTATGCAGGCAGCCAGTACCTTTCAGCAATTGCTTCCCTCCCATATCTTTGTTACTTAAATATGACACACAGAGGCAGTCTGTTCTCCACACTGTGCCTGTGAGAGAAAAAAATATTCAAGGACCCCAATATCTGATGGGCATATCATTTAGAATGACCAGTCTATCATCAGATGTTTACATATTTATAAGTATGTATATGTGGAATAATTTAGACAAGAGGCCAGTCTGATATAGAAATAGGTATGTGATCATCTTGACCATAGTTTAAAGAAAGGCCTTCTCCTGCTCACCAGTGTTCTGAAGAGGTATCTTGTTGACAGAAAAGAAGGAAAAGAAAAAAAGAGATATACATGCCTCTACCTGCTCTGATCAAGACTGCATTACTGGTAAGTTGATCTATGGGGTAAAGAGATAACATCTTCTTTGTGTGTAGCTTTCTTTAGGGAAAGGATGGACTGGGGAAAGAAGGATCCATCATAAGAAAGGCTGTTGGCTCCTGTGACTTCCTACTCAAGGTGCACAAAAACTAATAAGAAAGGAAGACCATGGACTACCAACACTAACTGTCAATCACAAATTGCCATCTGGAGATCAATAATGTCACAGATCCACCGTATGACTGTCTGAAGCACCTACATGGGAAGGTAGAGAGGACTGAGGGTGTAGTTGCACAAACTCCTCTCTTCCCTGTTCCAGATGATCTTGCAGCAAATCCAGCTTGAAAACCATTGTTGTGGCATGGGGGTGAGTGGTATCAAGACCTTTCAACCAGAAATAATGGAAAGACTTTGGTGATGCAATGTTGAGCATAACATATGGTTTGTTTGTATTTTGCTTTCCTCAGCTATGAAAAGACAAATACAGTTGAAAAGTAAATGTATAGTACTTACCAAGCTGTAGCATCACTGCAATGGTTAACTAGTTAATTTTTGTGCAATGCTTTAACTGAAGATGTAAAATATTAAGCATTATAGTTGTTAAGATACACTGAGATTCCTATTGTTCTAATCTTTACCCACACCCACTTACAGTGATTAGTTTTTATCGGTCTTCAATAAAAGATAACCTATTCTGAGATACTACTGCCAGTTTTAATATATCAGTAGTCAGACAGGCTCATCAATTACCTCAAAATCAAACAGTTTAACAGAAAAGAATAGAAGTAGCAAGATTTGATTTGAATCCATCCAATCAGGCCCTACATGGAAAAGACATACAGCTTTAATGTCTGCCAGGGCTTCATCTCTGCTGCTGACTAGATTGTTCCTGGAGGGATATATAAGGACAAATTTTGCTTTTCATTGCTCCATGCATTTCCATTGACTTTAATGGGATTGGAAAGATTACTTAAGATGACAATGTGGTTTGCAACTCTACCTTGTTTCCATTAGCAAGCCATGCAACTTTAATAAAATATAGGGTGAAAGTTCTTTAAGAATGACAAAGCACCTGGACATTCTCAAACTGTTGTCTCTGCCTGGCTGACTTGTTAGACATTCTCTTCACACAAATAATACAAATGATTGATGGAAAGACTGTGGCACAGTCTGTGCTCTCATGATCTACCATGTCTACTACTAACTTGTTCATGTTATAAGTATAACTTTATGTTAAAAAAAAAAAAAACTTAATGATGGGTTTTATCACATCTCTTTTACATCCATCAACATGATACTACCAACTTCCCATCTTAACTTCAGTTTTTGAGATCACTGCTGCATTTCTTCTAGTTCAGATTCATGATTTGCATGCTTGCTGTAAGTGTATACAAATTTTTGTTCTCCTCTGTACTGTGTATGAGGCATGAAATACCCTCCACAGCTCTGGAAAATAGCTTGTACATCTTACTATTCACTTACTAACATTTATTTTTCATCAAGGCCAGATTAAGAATGGATTCTGTGAAATAAAATTCAGTATCAGAGCATACCTTATATATAAAGCTATTCTGTATCAAATCTACAGCAAGGATATCATGTTAATACAGATGCACTGAGGAATTATTAATACTGAAAAGTGAAACATACATTTGCAGTGCAAAGTTTCTCCCTCTTTTTCTCTAGTTTTCCCCTCCCCTCTTCTCCCTGCTCTGCTTTAAAGAAAAGTGCCACAGAAGACTTTTCAACATTCAGTTTGTAGAATCTCATAAAAACAATGTGATTGAAATTCTCCAGACATAGCTTGGCTTCAAGATGTAAATAATGTTCTGACACTGATTTCCAGAAGCTCACTAGAAGCATGAAAATTACAACTTAAATATTCTCTGGGAGAAAAAAAAAATAAAAGAAAGAAAAAGATAAAAAAAGGTGGAAATGTGGAAATATAGTTCAAGAAAGGATGAACATTATTACTGACAGCAAGTTCAATCTTGTAAAGCTTCTTCCCTAAAAGACAAGCTTAAGCTTGCCTGAACATTTCCCCAAACATGATTTATGTTTAAATTTACTATGTGTTGGCAAGATTTTGCAGTCCATTCGGCCCAAAAGCTCAGGCTCAACTACCAATGAAAACAAAATAAATACTGTAGGGTAATATTTACTGGAGGTCAAAGTAGTGTGAAAGAATAAGAGCAAAGTTGATATGTGATTATTTGTTATATAATTATTATTTTTGCTTACACTTACTGACCATTTAGTTAAAAAAAAAGTATCCAATTGTACAGCTCGCATGCACAAAACGAGGCTACATGGCTTCAAATATCTGACAGTTTTGAGGATTAAGAGAATAATTTGGTTTGTTATGACTGTCTGGGTTGCTTGACCTAGCTGAGATGTGAAGTATGTGTCAGATATTTTATCTTCTATAGAAATTGCTCTATATGGGCCAACAGGGCAGCAAGTGTGAATCAGTAAGAACATTCTCCACCATTCTCTGGAGTAGGGGGAAAAGAATAGTGAGAAGAGAAAAATGACAACAAAGAGACAGCCAACCCTGTTTTAAGAGAACTGCATATTTCCTCTGTAATAGATCTCCAGGTACTGACCAAATATTTTCTGAATGTTTTCAGAGTCAGTGTGGTTACCTATAGAGTTGCCCACATCTGTCACTCAGGAGCTGAGATTTTTTTGCTTTGTATGTATAAGCTTATACTGGTATAACTTATTCATTTAACTAATCAGGAAGAAGTTAGGATTATATAGGTGCTTTTTTCTTACAGTAGCTGTGTACTCTCTATAGTGGTAGTACCTGTCATTCTGTGTGAAGGAGGCACAGATTCTGGGTGCAACCACGTCCTCAGTCAGGAGCAACTTTTACACTCAGAGAAAAAAAGGCAGATGACTAATGTAACGGTTTACTAAAACAAATAACAATTATTGCCAAATTACATTAGAACCGTTTAGGAAGCTGAATCTTTTCTGAAAACATCTCTGAAGAGCATTGCTTATCAGAAGGACTGTAGTCATTCCCACAAGTTTATTCTCTGTTGAAAACCTTCTCCATCTGTAGAGGAATCTCCCCTTATAGAAATATATGCTGGAGAAGCTCTCTATGCAAATAAATATATACATTTACCAATTTCTCTGAACAATGAGGAGTCTTGCCCATTAGGATCTCGTGTGTTTTCTCTGGTCTTTCCTTCATTCCAGCTATCTCTAAAGAAGGGACAGGTCAATGTCATCCAAAATAGCTTTTTATAACAGGCTAAGAATTACCCCAATTCAGTTGTCCACAACTGTCCTTCAGTTAAAATGTAGGAACTGGTGATGTGAGTGTTGACAGTACATTTCTGTGTGAAGTAAAGACAGATTTTGTTCAACCACTTATGCAGGACTGATTGTGGCTGTCTGTGGTTGTTCCTTTCTTACTCTGGTATCCTTGTTTTACAGGCAAACTGACCCAGATTTTCATACTACATCTTTCCTGAACAGTGGAAACTTTTGGTGAATTTTCTCTTTCTTTTTACACCCCTTTGCACTTCTGATTGTTCCATATAATTCAAGTAAGCAGCAAGGGAGAATTATGTGTAATGACATATTAAGACTTTTCAAATATGGGGTGTTCTGACAGTCAGTGGCATCTGGGATGCACTGAGCCTCATGCTTGACTCTGAGGTCCTGATTTTCTGTCCCATATGATCTTGTTTTATTATTTTCACAAGCACAGTTGAACATCAGTCACTTGTTTTATTGGGAGCATTCTGGATTCTGTTTTCACTTGCTCTGTAACGACTACCACTACTGACGGGACAGCAATGAACCATGCACAGAGACATTACGCCGTTAAACCCCTCCCAGTCTGTGTTTCTACTTCTGTTGCTTAAACTGGGAAGTAAATCTCTGGCTACATCTACATTTTGTGAAGATATGAATTCTGTGTTCCTCCTGATTTCCAGCTTCTTGTGTAGGATTCATCTGAGAAGTGATAAAAATCTATAATGTTGATATTCATGTCTGGACAAACCTCCTTACAATACCTTCAGAGCATATAATTTCTATGGTATGATTCACTTCATCTTAAACTAGACATCTAAATTAGGTCAGATGAGTCAATGCTCTACAACTGGCTGTTTCTCTCCACTGCTCAAACAAGAGCCTTCTACTACAAGATCATCCCCTTCACAAGAGTTCAAAGTTAGGCTGATACAAATCCCACCAGATGTGTTTTCATCTCCCGTGTAGGAAGGCTGAACAAAGATTTCCAGAAACTCTGACTATCCTTTGGTAAGTACGTGGGACTTTTCCAAGGGGGAATTCAGACAAGCTTGTGATGAGCAGGTGATACAACTGCCATCAGATCAGGCACAGAACATCAGGACACACCCACAGGGTAAGGGGTTGTTGCTCAAAGTGCTCTACAGAGGACAGACTGCACCTGAACTTTTCCCTTGGGACAATGGATCAGTCTTCATCGTCAGCCCTGGGATTGTCCCAGGAGGTAGGTAATGTGAACGTCTTCCAACTGGCCTTTGCTCAGCAGTGTGGGCCCAGGCAGGGCTCTGCTGTTGTGTAGGTTCTTCCTATGCAAGCATAATGAGGATACTGCACACAGAAGACATTGATAGGGACAAGGGATTAATCAGAGTTTTTATCTATTCTGAGAACTGTTTATCTCATAAAACTAATGGGTTAGCATAAGTTAAGAATCAGATATCATAGTGTAAACAAATAGTTTTAATTTACTCTAGACTTTTTTTTTTTTTTGTGGGGAGTATTAGCAGAGTGGAAATTTTCATTCACAGTAGAAGCTGGAAAAAGGTCTATGGTTTTATTTCTTGAAGCCCATATGTTTTACAATTGTTTCTTTCTGAAATCAAATATTTTTGTAATTAAAGAAGAGAAAAAGAATTAAAAGTTGCCTTGAAACTGCTGTTGATATTTGCTCATTGTGAAGGAAGAGAAGAAAAGGGTCTTGTTTTCTCAATATCCTTCAGTTATATCACTGATATTATTTTTATTTCTGCCATTCCTCTAATATCAGCATGTGTTCGTTGCTTGTTAACAGCATAGCAATACAAAAGCAATAGCCTTCCCCATGTGCTTCAGTCCCTAATAACACTAAAACAAACCTTGAAAAATTAAGATAATAGCAGAAAAATTGTGCATATCAGCTCAAAGTATTTATTCTGGGTATACTAACTTTTCTCTTTTTTACCAATCTGTATTTGTGGTTTCTGCACTGAACTACCAGCTTAATTCATCTTTATTTTATTTAAACTTTCTTTCCCCTTCCAGTGGATCCAAATGTAATTTTTTTCAAGAATCATCAAGCACCATTCTCCTGCAGTCTGAAATTCAGTATCTGAGTTATGTCCTGGGGATTGCAGTGGTATTATATTGTCAACAGGGCTGCAGCTGTTACTATCATGTATAACACATTTTTAACGTCTTTTAATGTTTTTTTTTTTTTTTTTTTCCTCTTCCAGTTGTTTGGTGTTTTTTTTAATCTTTTAATAGCTTTTTGGAAGGAAAAAATAAAAAAAAAAACTGGAGTCCACAAAACACTGAAAATGTAAATACAAGGCCTTGAGATGAAAATAAATGGTACTTCAGTCCAGCTCTCAGTGGGCAAAGATCCACATCAAAAAAATCTCACCATCACCATGGTTGCTCTACTGAAAAAAAATGTAAGAAAGATTGAATGAACCTGGAGATGAAATGTGAACATACCATTAAGGAGCCTAGCTGAAATGCTCAAACTGAAAACATGTTACAATACTTGGATGTTTATACTTCAACCCCATCCTCCTCTGACTTTGTCCTCTCCTGCTCTTCAGTCCAGCTCAGTGAGCATGCAATCTCTGCCCACGCCATGTCACCCACCAGCACTCCTGTGACAAAGAGTTTGTACCTGGGAACTTGTTTGCTTTCAGACAAGAATTAGTTCAAGTGGAAGCATCCATGAAGCCAAGACAAGACTCCATTAAAATACGAAACACATATGAAACAGGGATTAGAGAATGGCTTAAGATAAAGACGGTGAAATTCCCGAACGGCAACACACTGCTGAAGAGTTTTTATCTTTCTTACAGCAAAGTAATTTTCAACGTGTGGACTACTAGCGGCCTGAGAGTGATTTCTTGAGAGATGTGAAAGGTAACTAAGAAAATAAAAGCACATTATCAGAAAGCTTACATTTGTTTTTCAGGGATTCGTGCTTCAAAAAAAAAAGGTCTGCTTGTTGAAAAAGGCTGAAAATGACTGCTACTTAGAAAAGGAAAGCATAGAGTAGATGAAGTACTCCTATTGTGATGCACTGAAATGAAGTCTTTGGTCAAATTTCCCTTTATTTTCTGCTATGTTTAGTTCTGGTGGCAAGAAATTTATACCTGGCATGGAGAACACTTTAGTGGAACTGGTCTGTGACTGGTGAAGGAGGCAAGAAATAAATTATTATGTTGCAGAAATTAGATGATAAACTTGAAAACCTAAAGTCAGGTGACAGAACAATAATAAAACAGTAGTGGGCATGTGACTGGAACCCATGACAGCTTGTAAAAATGAAATACAAATTAAAATAATATTTGCCATCCCAAATTCTGGTTTTGTTTAAACTAGGTTAGAAACAGAATATTTGTTTTATTGCAAGTCATGATGGATCTCAGCCTAAGTGTAGAAAACAGTCTATCTCCCTGTATCAACAAAAATACAGACTAGAAAAGAAACACTGTAACATCTGATCTCCTATTTCTTTCCTCACTGCTAGGTAAAATGGCTGAAAGTCCAGAAAACAGTGGAAGAGTTCTGTCATGATCCCTGACTTTCCAAAAGGAACCAAACACTATCATTTCACTAAGGAGGCTTTGAGGAGGAAGGCTTTAATGAACATTAAATTAATTTTCAAAAGGCTTAAAATAGAGCAGCAATTCTGAGGCACTTAGAATTATAACACGACACTTAGAAGCAGAAGCAGTTATTTTCAAGCTATCCAGATGGATGAGAAAATCTGCACAAATGTAGCTTTATTTTAAAGAAAAAAGCTAACCACAGATCTAATCCAGAAGTCTACTGCTCTGTTCAGATTCCCCCAGAACACAGTTCATCTGCAGTGTCCACCCCAGGACCACCAATGCACCACAGAAGAGTAAGAATGTACTTACTTATTAAAGCAAACAAGCAAACAAACAAAACCAAAAACAAAACCCAAAACCTAACATTATTTGAACCATCAAGTTGCATACAAAATTAGCATATCTAACCACAGGACTGTATTTTTGCTGCTTTCCTCCTCCATGACCTTGAAAACTCACCTCCTATTTATGGACCCTGTCTGTCCCATTTCACACCAGTTTGCAACATTGTTGGGAGAGAGACTGTGCTTTTGTCTTTACTGAGATGGATTGAAAATTCCACAAACTAGAACTCTGGGCTTTTGTGGTCAACAACAGCATTAGTAATAATAATATATAAGTTACAGGAACTGCCTTGGAAACTAAACTCTTTTTCTAGTGTATCCTTTTAAAAGAAAAACTGGAATAGTTAGGAATCATGAAAGAGTGTAATGACATATTCACAAAAGCCACATAGAAGAACGCTTAGGGAAATGGACATACTGTAATCAGACAGTAATTAATATGCATTTTATTTTCATTGCAGTTTTGGTGATGGCAAAATTGGACAAGGATGATCTTTCGGACAGCAGACTATGTCACATTATGGCTCTGAAAGTTGGAGTCAGGAAAACGAAGTTCATGGTTCATCAGACTGAGCTTCTTAGTTTCAATCCATTTCTCAGCTTTTCCAAAGATTTGTCCTGCCAAATAGGTAAGATAAAACTAATATTCCTAAAACCACTGACAACTAATATTTTAATGTAAGTGTAGTAACAGATTCAAGCTTTTTTTTTTTTTTTTTTTCATGTTTCACTTTCTGCATGCAAAGTATTTCACCAGGAGAAATGGTCGAAACAATGGAAAATTAACATCGAGGAGCAATCCTACACTGAGCCTGCCTTGCAGCCAAAACCATAACTAGTCTTTTCCATCTCTGATTCTTTGAAACTTGGCACTGTCTAAGTGCAATCTGTGATTTCTCCTTGCAATTCATATTAATGTAATTTCTGCAAACATGTTAATAGAGGAGGTGCAACTTTCTTCCAAGCTTGATACCTCAATGTATAGTTTAGATCTTTATTGACATATCTAGCAAATAACCTTTCTAATCAGTTTAGGCTACAGCTTGTATGTAAAGAACTCAGTGAGTAGACTGTAAAATGACAATAAAGGAGGAATTGGTGGATTGGAATAAAACTGACACATATTGTACATATGAGGCATTTTCTGCACAGGTTGAAATCCACTAGGGTCTGTCTGGAAAAATAAATGAAAAAGAAAAGAATGGCTCGGGATAGCTATATTTCATCAAACACTTAAGGGACTCAAGAAAATAAGACTGACCATGCTGAGCCAGGACAAGAGGTCATCTACTCCAGGAATCTGCTGTTGATTGTCCTCAGTAGTGCTCAAGAAAAAGTCAAGTCTGACCCTTACATTCAGTAGCCGTTGATGAACTTGTCCTCCATAAATTTGTCTAGTTCCTTTTAAAAATATTCATTGGGCTTTCTCCACATCCTGTGGCAATGAATTTCACAATTTAATTATATACTGTGTGAAAAAGTGCTTCCTTTGGTTTATTTCCAACCTGCTACCTGATAATTTCATTGACTATACCTGTTTTTTTGATAATGCCAAAACTATTATCTTTGACCATTTTTTCGCTGATGTCAGCTGTTCTCAAAACCATCTTGAACCTAGGCAGGAAACATATTTCAACACAGATGAAGAAAAGAGACCTGCCTGAATTAGAAAATCCTGCTTTTTCAGACAGATATCAATTTGGGGCAGGAAGGGAGAGGAGAGTCAGAGGTACCTGGACTAATAATCAGGATAGTGTAGAAGGAATTTGGCACGAGAGAAATGAATTCCAGTTGTCATTTTGAATTCCTCATCTTGTTGCATTTTTCTTTAAGTTAATTGTTGTTAGTTGACATGAACAATGTCATTAAGTTTCAAGAACACTGTGTGTTCACTATGTACCATTGATACAGATTTCTGAAGAGTTGCCTGATACCAGAAAACACAATGACTGAACATCATCGTTTCACATCCAATATGAGTCCAGCCTAAAGGAGAGAATGCAAATGTTTTGACTGCCACAGCATGCCCTGGTATTTGACAAGATTTATGGAGACGAACTGAAGGAGAGAGAGAGAGAGAGAGAGAGAAAGCAACTAGATTTGTTAATAGAGCAGCAGCATGTAATGAAGTATAGAGTAGACTTATGTCTGTATTGTGATAACGAAAATTTTTATCCCCACTGTGGGTTACCGTGATCCTGAATACAGTTAGACTTTCAACTGAATCCTGTTTCCTAGGATACAGTAAAGAAGAAGTAGCAGACTCTAATGAATTTGCTGCCTGACACATGTTGAGATGTAACATATGATGGGATATTTCATATTACTCTTTTATCTTATAGTCCCAAAGATCGTGTGTATTGAAATGAACTGCTGAGTGCAGAAAATGCTGCTCAGAGAGCTGTTGTGTTTAAAAGAGAGCTCTTGGATTTTGCTCAGTCTGCTTTTTAAAATAATTTTGAAAATAATTTTTTTTGCAACATTTGGTAATTTCTATTTTGCTTTTTCTGTTTGGGACACTTTTCAAAGGACTTCCCAGATGTTCACTGAGCAGTCTTTATGTTCAGAGTCTCAGGAATATATAAATGTCAGTGATATGAGTACTTGCATACAGACAGGCCAGCTAAATTTCAAAACTCCTTCCCAATTAGTTACATGGGAAATCCTTACCACATGTAAAATGACCTGCTGAAAAGTTCAGTGTTTTATTTGTGCTTCTTATTCAAGATGTAAACAGTAATCCTTAGAGAAAGACAGGCATCTTTAGAAGTAAATTCTCTCATCTGTTTTAGCTATGTATTTTAGGATGAGAGGAACTGCTCTTCGAAAGGGCCCTTTTCTCTTCACTGGCAGTATGTTGAACCTAGGCCACCAATTTTGTCAGCAGTTAAGCAGCTAAAGGTAGTTAAGATGACTCTTGTCCCTTGCTTTACTTTTTCCCAGCTCTGATTTTCCTTACCAGGGACTCTTAGAAGATGAAATATTGAAACTAAGAAACCAAGAAACAAATAATTAATTAGATTAGTATACAAGTACCATGCCAGCTGCCTTTAAGGATGTCTTTTATTTTAAGCGTCTTTTTTATCATGAGCTTTAAAGGTTAGGAAGCATCTACAGACAAATAAGTGGATACTGATCTATTTTGCATGTTACACAAGGAAAAATTAAACAAGTGGAGGAGTTTCAGTTCTGTCCTTGTGCTGTGGGAGACAGCTTAAAATCATGACATGTACCACTTCAAATTCCATAATCTCTTCTCAGGAGTTCACACCTGAGGTTTTGAAAGGCCTGAGTAATCTTTGACTCATAAAATAGGTGACCTCTGCATGTCATGGTGGAGGTCATTGTAGAAGCCTTCAAGGGGAGTACTGATGTTATAGATCTATCTATAACAACCTCTACTGACTTTCAATAGTCCCTGGAAAAGGCTAAATTGAAGTCTTAAAATGCTGAAACAATACTTTCATTAAATATGTTTGTCGTGTTCTGTTTGGGTGAATTCTTCTTTTCAAAAAGAAATCTCTTAGATATGTTACAAGCACGGTGATGTTCATGAGTCTGCCCAAGGCAAGTGTACCTCTATAAAAATCTAAGGACAGACCATTATCATGGAAACATTACATCTACATTTAGCTATACTCACAAGTCATATTCTGGGAAACTAATGCAGTATCCTGAAAGAAGCCTTTTATATCTAATACCAAGGCAATGTACCTCGAGAGTAGTGTTATTATATATTTTTCATCACAGATCTGAAACGGTTGCTCTCCTATTTCTGTAATTCCATCTCTCGAGTGGAATTCGGCACAGACTCATTTCCAGGGAAAGAAGTGTAGTCGTGCAATTATTTACATTTGATTTCTGTCAGCTCAGGCATGGCCCCCTCCCAGACAAAAGCCAGTGTGGGGCTCCTGCTGCATCCCTTCTAGGGTACACCGCTGTGCAGCCATCTCCTCCGCATCACCCATCCTCAGAAAATCCTAGGAAACTGCAGGTTGGAAATGCCTGGAAATGTGCACTGCGTGCTATTAGGAGCAGGACTTTTAATCATCTTAGCATTAAAAATAGATTCTGCAAAGCAATCCCAAAGGGAATTTGTTGTATACATTTTGTTCAATGCTTTGAAGACAGGAATATCATTACTGTAACCAGCCCTTCACAAACAGTCGAGCAGGAAAAGAGAGGGTGGGGACACCAAGAAGCTACACAAAGTGTAATAGTTACAGACTCGAGCAGACTATCAACAGCTGCAAGGTTAATTACAGATCTTACAAAAATATATTAAAAAAAAAAAAAAAAAAAAAAAAAGAAAATGCAAAGAAAGGAAAATCTAAGCTTCAGAAATAAAAGATAAGAAATTCTTTAGAGTAATTATAGGCTGCTGAAACCTTATGGTAATAATAAAGAAAAACATCTGACTGGATTGATGCTGGAAGAGACTGTGACAAGAGGAATACAGGTTGAAAAAAATAATTAAAATCAGCTATCTTGGGTAAGCTGTCATTCAGTCTCAGGAAGAAAAGAAATGCTAATAAAATATTAATAAGATCTTTTTAAGATTTTTTAATAACATTCTTTTATACACAGGTAGCACTCCAGTTTGTCAGTCAAGAGCATCAGACACAGAAGTACCAGACAAACAAATGCAGCAAAAGTGGGGAGAAAAGAAAAGCTTTTGGGCAATAGTGTTTGACCTCAGAATGAAACCACCGAGGCATTCAGGAAGGAGTTGTTTGGAGCAAGGTTTGTGGAAAATCACTGACTCTGCTTTGCTTTTTAGAGGAAATTATAGCAAGGAGGAAAAGTTATTTCAGACTGACAGACACCAAATGTCAGCAATCATGATATAATCAGTGCAGGCTTTATTATATATAAGTGGTTTGAAAGTCTGCAGATTTCAGACAGCTTCAAAATCCAGAGGAAGAGTGCTTCTAAAAGACAGTCTTATGAATATTACATATACATGCTCTGTGTAGCGTCGTACATATTTTTAAGTGCTAAATTCTCTTGCAACTGTCTCTGCAGTTTCTTCTTCAGTGGCCCCTTTGCATTGAATGCCTTTCTTGAGCTGGCTTGCAAACCCTCTGCCCTCTCTTCTTTCAAGTCTTTACATAAAGCCACTTCTTTGTTTCTGACACAGCCCAGCTCTGTAATGAGCTCCAGAGAAAATATACTTTGTCAGTCCAGAAAATCACTGAAGTCACTGTGCTCAGACAAGTTCAAGGCAACTGCTAAATATTAAAGAAATGGTGGGTTTTTTTCCCTTCCTTGTAATGTAAACTAGACATTGCTAGAAAACTGTATTACCTTAGGGTGCTTCTCAATCCTAGCTGCCTTAAGTGGCTGCTGGGACAGGCTTACCATCAGCCCACTTTCTGTCCACAGATGAAGCTTGCTGAGGATGAAACACACCCCAGACATGTGATGTGGGGGTGACTGCACTGCTGTGTAATATGCAGCCGTGCTACATCTGTCACAGCTACCACAGCTACTGCACACCTCGGTGCAGATGCCATTAATTTTAACTCTACACCCACCGTGCACCAGATCTCTTAACAGACTCTTTAACAAGCTCTTTCCTTCCAAATCAACAGACTTCCAACTCAGTCATAACTGATTATACTGGCAAGTTTTCTAAGGAGATACGAGGGGAAACCGAGGGAAATAATTAAGGTCCTGCCCATGGGAATGTGTTTCATGGTTTGTGATAGTCACTAACGGCAGGTGTGTATCTGTGGGTGGAAGGGGAACGGATATTTGTTCATTACTGGTGTAAGCTGCCTTGGATATAATGGCTGTCAATAATAATGCCTGTTTTAGGGTTGTTTAGCAGTTGCCATCAAGCTCAGAATATGGTAAACCCCAGTAGGCTATTTCATTGGAAAGAAACAAGGGTAAGGGAGGAGTGAATGTCAGAGCAGACTTTAGCCATTTCTGAGAATAAGGCTGAGGGATGGGGAATACATTGTGTTCCCCATGCTGAAAATCACTGTTTAGCACCTCTTATACCATTGTGATTCAGAAATTTGACAAAGAGGCCACCTTTGTAAAACAAAAGTGACCTTTACTCTCACCATGAGAAGCCAATCAAATATTTGCAAATCCTAAAAGCCTGTAAAACTCTCAGGTCAGTTATGATCTGGAATTAAATATTTATGAAAATAGAATCATAGAATCATAGAATCATAGAATGGTTTGGGTTCAAAGGGACCTTAAAGATCATCTACTTCCAACCCCAAAATGATATCTTCATTCAGCATGCTTGACCAGGTTGCTTTGTCAGTGACCAGAATGTGTCACGGTGTGAATGTGGGCAATAATTTTGCATTCCTGGGTCTTCTATGGATGGCATCATGTCTGCCAGGCCCATATGCAAGACCCCAAGGAGGATAAAGCATCTGGTGAGCAGGTTTTTGGTGTGGTGATAAACCCTTTCCAGTCTCTGGTTCCCAAGTGGGCTTAGTGAGCCCTTGCCCAGAAGGCTGAGCAGTAAGGTGACAGTTGACGGTATTGTGTTACATTTATTTTGGTACTGTCATCACTGGTTCAAATCACGTTGACCATTGCTTTGGCTGACCTGTTGCTGTAATGGTTGTCCCGGGGTGGACAAGGATCCACTGCCCTGGCTTCCTTCCACACTCAGACAGTACAATAGAAGAAACATCATGTTTGTAGTCTTTAGCCCATAACACATAGTTATCATGAAGGTGATCATGACTGTGTGTTTCTCCTGTTCCCATGATTTGTGGGCTAGTGTGCTTTCAGACCTGGATCTAAAGTCAACAGTGCTTTGAACATCTAGAGTGTTGCTGTCCTGTGCTAAACCTGCTAGGAAAAAAACCTCAGGTCCTCATCATCTCTGGACACCAAATTTCATGTAATCCTTGTGCTCCAATCTCTATCACTCACTTCCTTACTCTGTAAAATGAGAATAGCATATTTTATTGCACAATTCAACAGCTATCATGGTATGCTCAGATTGTATAGGGTAGCAATAACTGCACTCTCAGAAAACCTGTGAGAAAATATGGACTAAATTCACAGCTGGGTCTGGAGAACATGCAACAATATGATATTGAGTTCTTGCATACTGAAGGATGAGACAGTAATCTCAATAATATATTGATAACATACTGACAGAAGTTTCTATAGAATTTGACAAAAGTGTATATGAGCTTTTGGCAATGTTGATGAAATGGCACCAGTTATTCTTACAGGTAAAAGATTACTGTTTGAAGTGCCAAAAATAGTGAAAAGGCTTTGAGGCAGCTAAGCACAGGGTGAAGGACCAAGTATTCATGTGCAGGCAGCAGGGGAGCAGGCAGTGGGGCTGAGAAACAGCCCCTACTGATGCTCTCCCAGGCTGGACACCAGGGCAGCAGACCCCCAGCCCCCATGCAGAGGCAGCTCCTGGCTGAACGGCTTCAGGCGTCTCCTCCAGCTGTGGCCACACACTGCGCCAGTCTATCTGGAGTGGACACATGGTTCTTCCTCATGATACAGTGAGGGAAAGGAGGGACCATCTGTCTGCAGGGAGCTGACAGTGAACTGGCCTTTTGCAGAGGGGTTTCTGGAGGCCTCCATTTCCATGTGCAAAAAAAGCAACCTGTACACGGCAGACCTGTATCTACCGCTTAGAGGTAACAAAAAACACTAATAAAGGGGGGGTTGTCCAAATTTGGAAAATAAAGTAGTGAAAAATGTTGTCTTCCTGAACTATCACATATCTTAAAAATAAACAGTGATGGAAGACCATTCCAAATGCAGATGGTACTTTGGTCAAATTAGATGGCAGACTGTGATTGCTTTGATTTCTGAGACCTATGATGGGCTGAAGTTCTACATGCAAACCACCAGACTGAATCAAACCAGTTCAGTATCTTAGGATCATTCCACTGATCCAGGTAATTTCCTCCTGTTCAAGATATGGAAAAAAAAAAAAAATGTTAAAAAAAAATGTTAAAAAACCCAACCCAAACCAAACCAAAACACCAAGTAAGAGATTCCAAGCAAAGCTGCTACCGGGGTTGGTATCCCCAATTCCTCTTATTGGACCCTTTACCCTTTGAAGCTTAAAAGATTAAATACTTTCCGGAATTACAAGATTTGAAATAGTATTTACTGTAACAGTCAATGATGATAAACAAACAACTAACACAATATTTAGTCTTAGATAAGCATATCTAAGATTTTTTGCATGACAGTTGTAAAACAGTATTTATGCCATTGGATAAGCTGACATCCAGGAATAACCTGTACTGTAGACAAAGCTCTAGATTATTCTTGTCATTTTTTTTTTAATGTACCTCTATAATTTAGGATTCTGCTTGACTTAATTGCTATAGCTATGATAAGCTCAAATATTGCTTCAAAATAATGTTTGAAAAGATCACAATAAAACATAGCATTACTATGATTACCTAGACAATTAAGAAAAATTATGTTTTGAAACCACCTTGTAAATAGTGTACATATATCATCTAAGTATCCACATCTCACAGTGATTTTTCCATGAATTTTATTAAAAAAAAAAACCAACTTATTAGACTCTGCAGTGAGGATTCATCTCTCCATGTGTAGACATTTACAACTTAGACATCTACATCTCACCTATTCACCCTTAGCCACTTTTGAGGCAATGGAAAAGAAATAAAGAATGACTGACCTCATCCTTAATCATATATCTACAGTAGACCAAATGAACTGGTCCCTTAAAATAATTATTTTCCTTCCATTAATGTAAAGGGAACCTAAGAAATATAGCTCAGATGTTGAGATGTATATTGCACATGTACATCAGACAGTGACCACCTAAAAACAGCAAATAGTCATCCTACTTCAGTTCCCCATATATTTGCACAGTCATAAGGTTCACAGCTGTAAGCTCTATGAAAGTTCACAGTTGTTTGTGGAATTAGGTCTGTGAACTATCTATAAAAACACCCTTTACAATGTGCAAATTAATGCAAAATGCAGTATTTATTTAGTGAACCTCACAAAAAAAGTAATTGGCAAATATCAAACCTGCAGCAATTACCATACTAGGTGAGTAGACACCTGCTCCAAGTCAGAAAAGGTTCTAATCAAAATGAAACATGTCAAAACTCAATACTACCTGGTGAACTAAGATGTGCATGATGGCTTGAGGCTGCCTGAGAATAAAGACTATGTAATTTCGCCAGTTTTGTAATGTCTTACCTTATTTCATAATATAAAATATGCCAGTGGGTTTTCTTAGGTGAACCTACAATGTCAGCTAAGTAATTACTGAAAACATCTATGGATCTAGGAAATCTCTGTTGCAGGAAGTGGACAGCAATTTCTGAAGATTTTGGCTACAGGGAGACCCCAGAACCCTCTGATTTGCACCCTGGGAAGCTTGTCTTCAATGCAAAGGGGGAAAAATTCTTCCAACTTTATTTGGTAGCTGCAGTGTTTAGTAGCCTCATGATGAAACACATGATGACTGTGCAGGCCAAGCCTCCTGTGACAGACAGATTTTTTTTTTTTTTTTCCTGACAGATTATCTTTCAATTTAGTTAAAATGGAATTTAGACAAAGTAGTTGCAGGTTTTTAACACTTCTTTTTCTTATATGTTTCTGTCTGAATAGTGATCCAAGAGGAACAATGAGGACAGTGAAACCCAGTGGACACAGCATACTGCCATCAGGATAAAAAGCATTTCTTCATCAAATAAAGATTATTTTTACCTCTTCTATGCTTTTTTTATCCAAAATTATCAAAGCTTTAAAAGCGATAAGGCCATTTTTAATTTATAGCAGGGAAAATGTGTCAGACCTAAAGACGGGGTCAATAGCATTATCTCAGTCTTCAAAACTGTTGATCCACATTGTTTACTTTTACACTGTTGTGGTGTCTTGATCTTCTGCTCATTTAGGCTGGTGAACTTGCTGGGGTGGCTCCTGGTTCCTGGGTGGGAATGTCTGGGCCCCATCCTGCTGCATGGTTGCAGTGCAGACCCAACCAAGTCCCAGCTCCAGTATATAAGTCAGTAATTGCACCTTGAGGTGATCCCAAGACTCAAACCTGGCAGAGCCCAAGATCCTGATTTAACATTCTCTGCTGTTCTTGTGTGGAAGAAAATTCTTCTACTTAAATATATTTTTAAAATATCAGTCAAATTGACAGATTAATCACCACCACAGTTATCCTCAGACTTCCACTGAACCCTTGATCAAAGGAGGTTTTACAAATATATGAGAACAAATTCTGGTCTAACTAGATTCAATGGC
The DNA here is from genome assembly GCF_018691265.1 of Tyto alba. Classification (NCBI taxonomy): domain Eukaryota; kingdom Metazoa; phylum Chordata; class Aves; order Strigiformes; family Tytonidae; genus Tyto; species Tyto alba. Next base: position 32,472,715 of record NW_024881316.1, on the reverse strand, counting down.
ATTTCTGTCCTTTTTGATGAGGGCAAGTTTTCAGCTGTGATCCAGGAAGGCATTAAAACACCACAAGTAGCTGTGGTATTCATAGAGCACAGAGGACTTGCACACATAAAATATGTCAGAAGAGATGCCACCCATCTGTTTTATAGCTACTTAGATACTACAAATGACTCTAACAGAATTTAGAAAGATGCATGTTCAAAATGTCAAAGTCATGCTTTTATCCTTGTTAGTAATTATCTCATATAATATTATTTCACACAGTGTAGAGTTTAAGTTTAAACAGAATTGAGCATACTATATAGATGTTATTCCGTGTAACATATTTGTAAGGCTTAACATGTACAGAAGCCATAACAAGCCATGCATGAATTTCACCACTTCCCTAATTTTCCATCAGTCACTGCAAGTATTGATTGTCCCTACTTCAAGTTGTGCACTTTATTTTCAAATGGAAAGATATTTATATGCAGTGTGGCATTTCATTTCTTAAATAAACAATGTGTGATTCCAAATTGTATATTCTGGTTGTAGTAACAAAACTACAAAGCTTAATAAAACTGGGGCACAGAACTCTGAAAGCAAAGTGGAGAAAGAAACAACATACATAGACAAACCTGGAGGAAACAGATGTGAGAAGAAATCTTTCAAAGGATTGTCTCCTTTATACTGATCTCTGGCAAACTGGAGACTGCAACCCAGAAGGAAAAAAAAAATGAAACATCTTCAGAGCCAGGAGGTTTCCAATGTCACTTATGATGTTCCTGAGATATGGTGGTGGTGTGGTTTAACCCTAGTAGGCAGCTCAGCCCCTGTCGTGGTTTAGGCCTGGATGGCAGCCAACCACAATGCAGCAGTTCTCTCTCCCTTCCCCTCCGGCAATGAGAAGGGACAGAGAGCCAGGCTTGGGGTTCAAGATAGGACTGGGATGTGTGCATGTGAGTGTATGTGCACTTCTGTGTGGGGAGATTTTTCTGTACGTCAGAATATATAATGCATTGTGTTTAAGAGAAGAACATCGTACAAAGCAAGAACAGTGTAAATTATTTATTATCAGGATAATACTAGAAATGAGAATATGTAGTTCTGTTACTCTAGAAAACATTTAAAAAACTGCCAAGAACTTGTAAAGGACATTATACTTTGTCTTATGTACCCCTTTTTAATGTTTGACCTAACTCAACCCTTGTCTATTGCTGCATTCCTGGGTCAACCAGCACAATTGTTGCAGGGTGCTGCTGTGTGGGCACACAAATGCACAAGACCTCTGTAGAACATTCAGTTAAACCTTAGTGGGGGAAAAAAAAAAAAAAAAAAAAAAAACAACAACTCATGAGTTTTTACATGGTATCTTCCAGTTACATGCTACCTTCTAGTAGGTAACATAGGTTGCATCTCTAGTGTTATACCTTTACTGTACATTGCCGTTAAAACAGACAGCAAAGAATGATTTTAGTTTTGTAAAGTTCTGGTGGGGCAGACTTCACTAATCCCAAAGTAAGAGCTGCCTCTGCTTATGTGGGATATTGTTGGTAACATATTTATGCTCTTTTTTCTGCTTACAGAAGTGTTCAAGGCAGAAGAAAGGAGATGCCTAAGTTATTCAGCCAACAGCAGCTATGCCAGTTTTGACTGTCTTCAATATCTGTACATTTTCCTCACCAGCAAATCTCTTGGTACATGAGGTCTTCATGATGGTGTATATGGTGTTTCCTCAGTCTGAACTCTCTAATCCTTTTATTGGTGACTCAGACTGATGTTATGTCAGAATAGATGTTGAAGAGCACAAATACTTTGCTGAGGATCTCCTCTGAAACAGCCCAAACACAGATGAGACTGAAATACATTTAATTTGCAAGCTCTGTAGGAAGGGATTGAAAAACTGCCCATGGTAATGCCAGAAGGAGCGGCTGGGGCCTTTGCTGTCTTCTCAGGAGTTGTGTGAAAATTATGTCAAGCAGAGATGAAGTACTGGCACCTTTCCTTGCTCCTCCCAGTGCATCTACATGAGAAGTCGGTGACCACAACAGAGAACCAGACAGGGGGGCAAAGTTTTGGAGAGGCAGGGTCTCAGAGCTCCTCCGGGACTAGACTTCTCTGCAAGAAAGTCTCCCATGCACAACAGCCCCACATAGATGAGGAAATACTGTAGCTGCCTCATTTCTTACAATTATCATTACACACATGCTAACTGGCCAGCATATCTCCAGTTTCTTCTTTCCCAGCACTGGGAACATGTGAGTCAGAAGCTTATTAGGGGAAAGCGTGAGGCAGGACCACACCTATCATCCTCACAGTCCATACGGGAGGCTTAACTAATTTTCTGGTCTGCTCTATCAAGTAGTGAAGCATCTCCTGCCTGTGGTCTGCTTGTTCCAGTAATGAAATTATCTGAAAGGGCCTATGAGATAATACATTAGTACTTAAAAAGGAAACAGTGTCAGAAAGGGACCTGCTTTTAAAAGGGTGAACTGATTCCCTGCTCATAATGCTTGCCAGTGTCACTCAGATCACATGATTTTTACTCCTAAAATCTATAAGCATATCAATTTTTGTAGAGAAAATAGGTAAAAGCAGTAACCATTTATTAATTTTCTAAAGATGCAACTGTTTAATTCTATCTATGAATCCTTACTTTCCTGTGATGATTTTATTGCAAAATATATAGAGTTGCTGAAGTATTCCCACTAGCCCTCACCAACTCTAAAACATGCTTCTGTCCAAAAGATGGCAAGGGAATCAATTTAGGTGACTTTCTTAGAAATGCTCCAGGAAATGGAGTTTCAGATTCGTTCTTATTTTAATAAGATTGCTATTTTCTTTTAAAATAACACTTATTTTTGAAACTCCTCAAAGTGCCAGTCATGTCTATCACTTGTCTGTCCCTGCTCAGAGCCTAATGCAAAAGTCTAGAAACTCTTTGTATGAAAATTTCATGCCTCCAGGTGCTCCATTGATTATTCATGAAGCTTTTGGAGCTGTCACCATGGGAGCCAATTGGCTACAACTTATTTAGCATATTAATGACCTATATGAGTTAGTGCATGAGAAGACATATCACGCCACCTGGAATGCAAGTGGCAAGCTGCTGCTGACTCAATCAGCTTTGCAATGGGAAATAAGAAATTGGAAACATTTTACACAGAAACAGCAAAGCTCTTACATGTCCAAATGCATTCGCTCAAATTAGCATGCACGCTTTCAATAGCTTGTTTTCATAATATGTTCCTTTTATCCTCTGTGAGTTTGGCCTCATTACAAGCTCTCTCCTACTGCCAGAGCACATGCCCCTGAAAAGGTTTAATAGGTGAGTCATGTGGTTTGTTAGACATTACATCAGAATGATTTAATACACCAAGGGCAAGGCTGTATGTCAGGTCCAGCTGCTGTTACTGCCGTTACAGTTTGTGTAGCAGGTAAGTTGATGGTCTCCAGAAAGCAGCTAGATAATGATAACAATTAATTTTACGGCGGCGAGAGAGGGAGTTCAGCTGAGCTAAGCACCTTCTTTATTTTTCCCCATTCACTGCAGCACTGTTACACCCAGTCAGCAGGTGAAGTGCTGCCTTAATGTTTTGGCAAAATTAAAATGTTAAAACCAAACAAGGAAATCACTGAAAGGGGGAGCCAGGAAGCAATGGCACAAAGAAGCACTGGCTAAAGCAGAGGCAGCTCCATTATATCTGCAGACAGCCGGTGCTAGCAGCGTGCTGGGGCAGGGCTGTGCTGGTCCCTGTGGGCAAGGAGCCTCCTCTCCCCCAGGGACTGCACATCAGGCATGGCTGGGGAGGCAGCGACCATCGCCTGGCACCGGAATAAGCACTGTCTGGGCTTGAACGGCCAGGCTCTGTCTCTCCTGGCCACAACTGCTGCTACAGTCGCAGAGGCAACAGCTACAGGTCAGGGTCAGTCAGAATAGCACCATCTGACCTTTACGTGTTTGAGATACAGAAGATACATTGCTAAAGATTTATTAAATTTGTTTGAGGCCACCTTTGGGGACGTAAGAAATTTGTTATACGGTGCACGGCTTTGACTGGCTGACAGGGATTTAGGTCTCTTATTCTTATTCTGGAGGACCCTGAGTCCCCAGGCGAGGGCAGGGTGATGAATGAGTGATATACATGCGTAGCTGTGAAAAATCAGTCTCAGCAAAAGTGGCAAAACACTTAAGCACACACTCAACTTATTTGCACTTCCTTCATACTTTCTGTATATTTTCTCTGATTTGGTGCATTGATTGCTTGAAGATATTGCTTTATATTCACAGTTAATTTATTTAGTAATTAAAACAAGTAAAAAGTAAGGCTGCTGCTCATGGGCATGTTTTACATGCCCACGTAACGTGTATAACTTGCTAAAAAAATGCATGACCTAATACTCACATAGGTTCTTCGTCATGACTCCAGCACAGTTACAATAATAATTTTGCCATGAAAGGCCAGTACAAAGAACCACATCCTAAAGTACAACTACAGCTGGGAGACAAACAGGATGAGGCAAATGTGGAGCTGTTCAGACTGATAAAAATACATGTAGGGGAAAAATCCACCAGCCATTGGGGCTCTGTTCTGCCCCAGCCGTGCTATTGCCAGCCAAACTAACGATACAGAGCACAGTGTCTCTCTGGCACTAAAGTGTGTTGGACCCTTTCAGGGGGTGAGGAGGAACCTGTTACACAGGACACCCGAAGGGGAAAAGGGACATAACTTCTTCCTCCCCACCATGAACTAGTAACAAAAGACTTTATTTGTAGACACTGGAGAGAAAAGCTTACTTTCAGAAATTTGTCAGATTTAGTTGAACACCTGTTTCCTAACCTTGGGGAATATCCGCTTTTCTACAATGATTTAAGTGAGCTTTGTGTGATAAGTTCACACTTTGATATCTGATTTTTAGATGCCTATGTTGGTCATAGGCATAGGTCCTTTTTAGGCACCTATTACAAACTGAGATTTTGGATTTCAAATTTTAATTATCCAAAACTAGGCAGCTACATACCTTTGCAGACAGAGTCACTGATTTATTAAGCACAGATGACCCTCAGAGAGAAAAGAATGTACACAGACACCATAAAGGCTCTTGGGCTCTCATGCATCTAACTTTTCCCACACACATCTTTGTGAAATGAAAGAGATTATACTTTAAATCTCCCTTCCATATTTTGAAGGTTTTATACCACTGTCCAGGATTCTTTCCCAGCAGATTGGGTATGTGTGGCCAGGCTGCCCGCAGGCGTGGCAGACCTGCTGTCCTCGCTGCCCATGTGCACTGTGCTCTGAGGTCATACACATTTCATCCAAAACCACTGCAAAAACCTCAGTCACGGTAAACCAATTGCCCATCTAATTGGCCCCTATTTATTCAGAACAATAGGGTTACGCGCACAGCAAAAGAAGCTCAGGGGCAAAGAAGAGGCACAGCAACAAGAACCCATAATCCATCAGCCTCAGCCCTTTGTTTTACCAATTAACCAGCCAAATGGGAAATATTGTCTGGGAATACTGAAAAACATCACTGCAATGAGCTATTGGTGGCCCATCTAAAAATTAAGTGGCGGAACTGAAGTGCAAAATTATTTGGGTATTAGAAGGCTTAGGAGTTTGAACTCACGTAGTTATGTACATTTTGTAGTTGCTTTAAATGAAGAAATGCTGGATTATTTGGTGTTCTTAATTGCTGTTGTTTGAATTTATGTAAAGCCTGCATGTAATCATATTGTTGAATCCCCAGAACTGACTTTGTTCCAGGACAATAAGAGCTTCCATTTTAATATTTATTCAGATCTAAGGGGAGATGAGTTATATTTTTATATTATCCAAAGAAGAACCATTTTGTCTTTTTCTGGTGGTCTTTCATGCAGGGTTTAGTAATAGCTACAGGTACCATTTAGAATCAGAGGCAATGTAATGACATAAGAACTTAAAATAACTGCATAAAATAGTCTATGATGGTAGTAATAGCAGTATGGAGTTCAATATTGAAATATTAGCCTGGCAAATAACCCTTTATGTCCAAATAAACTCTGATTGCCTATTCAGAGTTTAGATTTACATGCGGCCTTCTTCATTATAAAATGAATAGCTGCTAATTTGTTGCATCTCTAAGTAAAGTTCCAGTAAATTATATTTAAAGGAGGGGGAAAAAAGACCTTGTTATGAAACAGTCACCAGCTGGCCATACCATTGGAAGTGCTATTTTCTTCTCCTTTTTGAAATTCTAATTTTTTATAAGAATTCAACTCTGAGCTTGTAGTGATTCATATAAAGATATATGGATGCTGTACTCCCATATACATGGATTTGCATAGTGAGGACTCTGGGATGAAGCTGTCTACAGCAGAGATAGCCTTCCTGAATTTGTACAATATACTGCATACCAGGATCCCTATTGCGAATATTGTTGCAATATCACCATAGAAGTAATAATTAAGATAAAAATGCTTAGAAATAAAACACCCTGAGACCAAATATTACCCTGTAGTAAGGCCTTGTTGGCTCTGAATTTTTTTTCTCTTTAAATTTCTCTGTCTAAATTTCCACATTATGAGAGTGTAGTGATTGGTGCCTGATTCATCAGTACAGAGAGCTGTTGAAAGGGGATGCCTGCTCCCCATCACCCTGTGCCTGTAGCCCTCCTTGTCCTGCTCTTACACTGGAAAGGTGGGGTCCCACCCGTCCTTTGTAGTGTTTCTGCTATCTGTAAGACCTTTTACTGAGTTGATTTAATCCACTAATTTAGCAGAAAATAGTTCAATGCACAGAACCAGAAGAATTTTTTTTGTGTGTGTGGCACCAAGCCATTCAGCTATCACTGAGCTATCCCTCAGAAAGCTCACCTTGGCATTGAAATAAAATCATCACTATCTTACCTCCTTAATCCTGTTCGAATATACTTCTGTCATATTACCAAGTGATACAGTTGCCACAGGGTGTATGTTTGCTATCAAATATGATGGTTTATTTACTTGTCTAAGTATCTTCTGTTATCTCTGTTAGAGAGACAAAGCAGTCTGCAGCTGCTAAAAAGGCTCAGATCTTAGCTGACCATGGGGTTTCTTCAATATTCAATTGACTGTACATTCTAGCAAATATCTGGTCTGAAGTCCTGGAGGCAGGGACCAGGGAAGCACCAAGGCTTCAGACAATCAAAGACATTGAGAACAGAAGTGAACATGAGACTTGGATTCAGCTGAGGACACCAACTACAAATGCTTAACTCATTAGTCAAGGAGGCCACTTAACTGTGCAGTCTGTAGTAGGTGTCGCATCTAGAAAGGCCTTGTTTTCAAAGTTCTTTTGAGTAATACATTTTCTAGATGCAGATTTATGTCATGATTTTTACTCCTTCACATGACCTTCTTTGCAGTATGTGTCCTTCTCATGTCATAGTACAGGTGCTGGAGTGACGGAGGGCAAGGTCTTCATCACTAGGAAGTAAGAAATTTTTGAAGACTCTATGGCAAAAGCTGTGTTGAAAGAAATGCATTTTAGCATTCAGCTGGGTCATTACAGGTGACAATTTCTCACCAGGTTAGTAGAAAAATGCATCTTGAGTAAAGGATCTCAGGAGGGTGTGTTGTTATTTTCTGGGCAAAGATTAATACAGAAGACTGTAGGACAAACAGGATGCTGACCTGAACAGGGTGAGCATGGTAATGGAACTAAACAGAACTTTCATAAACAAAATCAGAGGAAGGAAAGCTCTCCATCAGACTGTGAACCTAAGGAAGGCTGGTGGGGATATCTTTGGGAAGGGCAGGGTTGGAGCAGGGAGGGAAGACGAATTCCTGCTCTGCCTCTGGAATTTAGGTGATAACAGGAAATGTCAGAAACCAGCTGAGAACCTGGACTGGTTAACAAGAATAGGTAGGGATTTGTGGGTTGTGGGACTGAACATAATAGTTGAAACTATGCAAGTGTCTAAGCTCACCCTTTGAAAGGGGGAGATGGAAGAGGGGAGCATGCCAAGATCATCATTTATGTGAGTGGAAGTTTTACAGTTTGCAATTTTGCTGACAGTGATAGAATGCCTTGTGTCAGCCTCACCATACTAGGCCTCTTTTGTAATGAGTTTATCACTCATACCAGGTTTATCACTATAATGAGTTTATCACCCATAATGAATTTATCACTCGCACTGTTTGGTCAAAGTATTCATAAAACCTGGTAAAGATACATCAAAGGGTATCAATTTAATCCTTTTAAAACAACAACACAGATTCATATTTAAAGGAAAATGTGAACACTCTCAAAACATCTTTTCCCTGAGGAATGTCTCTTGGCAATTACAAGAGGTGTCTTATCAACCTGTACTCCCCACCAATAACGCCCAACTCCTTGAGCAAGAGAAATAAAATGTCCTTCAAGATAAATAATAATAACAGACATTATGGCAGGTTTTCTAACAAAAAAGGGCAGAAACATGAACTTCACAGTTCCTGCCTCTCTCCTCCTGGTCTTTGCCAGCCACATTTCATTCAACAGTCTCACAGGTGCTGTCAAATAGCTTAACTGATTATTGTCCACCTTTGAGACAATATCTTGAGCACAGCCAGGCCACTAATGGTAGGCTCTGATGACCTCATGATAGAAGCCTGACTTCATGTTGTCTGTGGCAGCAGATGATGTTTGTTCGATGTACCCTGTCTGAGGCACATGTTCCCATTCCATGGCATTTGTCTCTGCCAAGCTGGGCATCATGGATACCCTTGCACAGCCAAAGCAGCATGTAGACTTAATACAGGCAGCAATGTCGCCTGCAGCATAGTCTCGAGAGCTGATCTTAAGGCCATTACAATTTGCAATAGCCAATCTTTGTTTTACTACCTACTTGTATTTGTTAGGGTTTGGAAGCTTTATAGACACAGGTGGCTAAATTCATCTATTGTTTAACTCCCTGGATCCTAATTTGGCCCACAAACTTGTGTACATTAAAATTTCTCAGCTGAACTTCTTTTGCTGAAGCCATTTTTACCTATAAATACTGAGCATAAAAATAAAGCCAGTTCATCATTTCATCTACTATATCCTCCCTAGTGCCATTTTTCTGAAAACAGAAAGTTTCAGCAATGCTCTCCCTTTATTAGATAAAGAACAATTAAAAGGCAACACAATGTTCTTTTATGATTTTTATTGCTTATCTAAAATCTAAACTGCACTGGCAACTGATTTTTCTGTTTCAAAGACTTACATATTCATAAATAATTCTATAAAAACTGATCCATTCATAATAAAAAAATATAAGTATATGAAAGTACATGGCAGCTGCCTTGGTCTGGTTTGCAGGCTAGGTGTTAAAAACTAATGGATCTGTCTTTAGTTATTCCAGGGCTGTATTTGACCCAGGAACTAACATCCAACTGTAATTCCTCAATTGTAAGCTTTTATTGTGAGGTCTGTGGTGCCACCTAAAATTGCTTGTTAGTTTCACAAAGGACGCTACGTTTTTCCCATTTTTACTTTCTATCTCTTTTAATAAAGAACAGTGCACTATAGGTATAATTTCATAGAAGGAATTTGCACAAAACCTTTAAAATACTTGGGAATTGCCCAGCATGCAAGAATTTATAGTAAATAGGTTACCCAAATAGTTATTTTGTAATTTGGGGCACCCAATATGCAATCATTTACATCTCACCAATCTGTCACAAATTTTCAGCTGGCATTTTCTCTGCAAGTAATAACCTGCAAGTAATGTTTGCAGCAGATAAAGGCAGCTGAAAAAAAGTGAAAAGAAGAGCAAAAATGAAAATAATAGTTGGTAAAAATGAGAGAGAATAGTATAATTACTTGTATTTTCACAGTATCATGTCTTCACAGAATTCAAGCTGTGCATAATAGCTTTAGTACAAGGGCAAAACAGAGAAGCCCCTAAGAACAGGGATGCAGATAGTATTTTTTTAAACTTCCTGGGGAGCCTTACTCCACAAAGATTTAAAGCTTTTTAATCTTCAGCAGAACATGTTGGCTGGAAAGTAGTGCATTTCAAAATGAAAATACATTAATTAATGTCTCTTGGAAGAGGACAATCTGAAATATCTTTCTCTGTGGGAGTAACTTGCAAGCTGATTATGTGGGCTGATAGATATTCCATTGGAGAACATTCAGGGAATGTTAAGGTTGTATGGTTAAGCACACGGAAGTTAGGAAATGCCACATTGCTGGATTCATGTGCATCCTTAACTCTGCCTCTGGTGTGTATGTGGTATAATATATTCATTACATATAATCTCCCAGACACTGCTATAAATATACACTGATTTTAGATTTTACACACATCAGAGCCTGTATTAACTATCGTGTACAACTGTCCGCCATAGCATATTAAAACCTTGTATAAGAAAACAACATAATAAAATTTGCCTTGAACAACTAGTGTAGATTAAATATTAAATTTATGATTTATAAAATGGTAGGCATTTGTTTCAATAAATTATCCTGTAAGCTCAAAAGATGGCATGCTACATGGATGCATGCAAATTGGCCATATAGTTAGCTCCATCATTTCCTGCAAAGCTCGGGAGGGCTCGTTGTGTTTCTGCTTGAAAAGGCACAGCACAGGTACTGTGACAGACCAAAGCTTTGGACAGCCCCACATGAAACAGGAAAAATAATGGGAAGGGGTCCCTATGTCCCCTCACGGACAGCCAGCCCACCACGGTTTTCTTCCTGATCCAGCAGGGCTTTTTTTTTCTGATGAGTGCGAGAGAAAGTTACTTGTTCAATGTGACCAAAGTCAGAGCAAGGGATGCTTTGAAGAACTTCTAACAGTGGGGCATTTGCACACATATGCTACATGACATTGGAAATGAAGGAGTAAAAGGAATTTGTGAAGTTTAAATGGTATTCGTAATGAAAACAAAGCACATAATTAGTAAGGTTAAGGATCAGAGAATCCAGAGAGAGTTGAGGTTATACAAAACCCTCAAAATTTATAAAACCCATGTTTTTTTCCATTTAATTGACTCAGAATGCAATGAAAGCATGTTTATCCAATTAAATAAATGTCTTGTGGTATGCAGAAATAAATACCAGTGATTCTTAAATCATGGCCTCTGAATCTGGACAGAACAGCTTTTCTATTTGAATTTTAAGGGATTTTTTTTAACATTGTTTTTATTTTAGCAAGTACTTCACTTTGTTCTGCTGTTCATCTGTCTCTCCATTCAAACTAAGGTCTAGGTGATTTCATTTCTAAATTAATCCTGTCCTGCCCTTCTTCTTGCTTGCGTAATGAAGGATCAGGTTTTTTCTTCATCTCTGCTTGTTCTCCTCTCTCTCAGAAAGCAGCCCTCCTCCACAGATGCAGACCCCAGAGGTGGCTGTACCTGCTCACCCCTCTTCTCTCCACTTAGCTGCTGTGAGGAACTTCCCAAGGAAAGGAGGGAGTGGACCTGTGCTCTCACACAGTCTTTGCCTGAACAATGTTGGTTGATGAAAGTGTAGATGACTCTCCTTGTTGAGTCATTGCTGCCAATTCCCACCCCAGGATCTAGGCAAATTCTGCACATGCTCAAGGTCTGGTGACTTTCCTCAGCCAAAGCTGAAATCTGATGAAGATCTTGCCCTTCTCTTGCCAAACCAATCCTAGTCACAGCAAGATACACATTCCTCACACACACAAAAGCAAACAAACAAACAAAAAAACCCAACACCAAAACAAAGCAAAAAAAAACCCTAAATGCATAAAATGACTGAGGTCTCAAGAGCTGATGAGATTTATCAATATTGCCCTCACTAAAGTCTCCTGTTTTTATCATGAGCTTTTTCTTTTTAGATGCTTTGCTTTCTCCTAACACCAGAAACAAAAAGCTTCTTCAAAACAATCTCATACACAGTGTCCTTTTTTCTGTTCTTTAATTACCTCTATTCTCAAAGTGATTCCTTGACAACCACGTGGTCCCTCTAGTTGAAAGATCAGTTGCTTGTTTGTTATACTCCTCTTCTGTGTGAATTTGCTATTATTTTACCTTCTAGACATTGCTGGAAATCTCAACAGATTCTTCTGTGTTTCAGGAAAGATGGTTGTACTCAACAGATACAATAAATTTTATCCCAAGATGCAATAGTATTTTCCTATGCAGGACTTGCCAGCTCTGTGATCAGTATGACAGTACAATGGGAACCACTGCCTTCTCATCGCATTTCTCCTCCTGCAGAAGAGCTAGAAACAATTTTAATTTATCCTGAAGAATATCTTTTTATTCAGAGGAGTACATAAGTACAATACTGAAAGCATCTCCTTTCATCATTGAGTGTGATTCCCAAGAAACATAGGCTGCTATGTAACGCACATGGAGCCCAGAAATGTGCTCTAAAATTTGTACATCACTATCCCCAAACACCATAAACACTCACTGCAACTTCACTTCAAAAGAATAAGATTTAGATTCAACTGATGGTATAAGTCTGGAAGATTTTAGTCTTTTGCCGGCACCCTTTGAGTAGCACCATGTGGGGTGTCATTCATTTCAGCACCTGTAGTGGAGATGTCTGAATCTACACTGGTGACCCCCATCTCTGCAGACAGCAGAGAGAGGGAAGTGCTTGCAGGGTGTGATTTATCTCAGCCTCAGCAGCTGTAAAGGAGAAAGATTCACACCTGACTGATCATCTCACACAGTTAGACAGCATAGGAAAATTTGGTCAGGTAGAAGTCACTAGTTTTCACAGAATTTAAACAACTGCTACAGTAATATCTAAATTAGAAATAGTGAAATGAAAGCTCCAAGTCGCAGAAATGTCACTTTAACCTCTGCTTTACAATCTAATTGAGTTCAAATCAGATTTTTTCTTTGTTTGTACACTCATATTCTTGGAGATTTTAATTGCTCACTGGTTGATATTGTTCCAGTTTACATAAAAACATACGCTTGAGGACTAGATATACTGCAATGTAGGACAGAATGAAGTTTTTTATCTATTGCAGCATATCAGAACCAAAGATCTGCATAATTTTCAGTATATGCACTGAGAATACACATTCTAACACAGATAAAAAAAAATCCCATTTATCAAATGAATCTTAAGGAAGGCTAATAAAACACAGGAAAGAAAGGAATTTTCTTTAAGGTAAAACTTTGCTGACTTAATTGCGTTCACAGACATTTGGACTGTCTTTGCCTTTGCAGTTCTCATACATGTGTTAAGTATTCATTAAAACGCTTGGTGCCAGTAATGATCTTAGATCCCAATGGTGGATTTCTTCATAGATTCATCCTCCATACGTACTATAAAAGCTCTGTTTGTAGTAACACTATAGCCTTTTGTTGCACTTATTACAGGCAAGTTCTCCTAACCTATGGTCAGAAGGATACTCTTTTAGGTCAACATAGAGAGAAAAAAAAATCCTACAATATTTTCAATTTATTAATTTAGTATTTAAATGCTAATTTTAATAGATTAGTTTGGCAGTTCCGTTTCCCTTTGATGGAGAAAGTTCTTTATCTTAAAAATCACTATCTTATTGCCCTCACTTCTCTAGTCACCTTTAACATCAAGAATGCATTCTTTTTTCATGATTAAATGTAGGATTTCCTCAGGATCCAAAAAAACAAGAATTGTTTCCATCCCAACCACAGAATACACAAGTCATTGTATTTTTTATTATGATTTAAAAAACTATCCTGCTCTTCAAACACACCTGAAAAGCACTGTGACAAAGGGACTACATTCTTTTAACAGTAAGATGGAAAAATGTTAAGAGTTGACACCTAACGGAAGTTACAAAAAAAAAACAACTCAGAAAGATCTAGTAGACAAAGATAATTTAAAAAAAAAAAAATACAATGAAACAGTAATATGACAGTTCCAGAATTTCTGTCAAAAATATAGCATATCTATCTGATTTTTTAATTATACTTTATTGTAGTAGAAGAAATGTCTAAAGAAAAAGCTGTGCAATAGTTACTATTGAAAACCTTGACCAGTTTCTACCCCAAGCTGCTACTTTAAATGCAAATCAAATCTCCGTTGGTGCCTTTGGCTTTGCTAGGCTCTGATAGAGTTTAGGTACTGGTTGGGATGATCCAGACCTGTTAGAACAGCAAACCACACACTTGGCACACTTGCTGCCAAAGAAAAAAGCAATATGGTAGATTTTTTTAATGTCTAATTCTCATCAGAGATGCTGACCTTTGTTGCTGTTTCTTTGTTGTTTCTTGATGACAAGTGTGGTGGGCGCATGCGTACACACACACACGCACACACAGGGCAGACTTATATAGCTGAAGATATATTTAGATCTCCTGGGGTGGGGTCAGCCAAAAACAGAACTAAAACTCTTGCCTGAACTTCTATGATTTTCAGATAACTTTTCATGAAATGTGTCTTTTCAGTAATTCCAAGATATTTCTCTTTTTCAGCATGCTTAGGCTCAGTCTCAATCTTGTACTCTCCAAACATTGATAAAGAAATCCTCCTTCTGATATAATTTCCATCAATGGTCTTTCTCAGATGATTCTTCATTATGATTTTAGCCTAACTGTCATGTATTCCATATCTAAGTTAAAAGCTTACCTTGATTAAATGGTTCCCCACACTGGAGGTTGCACTGTTTACAGGCCTCCTGGCACCTGATGGGAGAAAATCCACCTCTTGCTCCCCAGATTTCATTGTTTGGACCGGTGAAATATTTTTTTGCAGTATGTGACAATTTCTGGAAGACTGAGTAAAAAGACAAATGTGTATGGGCCTTCCAGTATTATGATACAACCAAAACAGTGTAACTAAGGAAAACAAAGGTTATAGTTAATTTTAGTTTGTTTTCCAAAAAGCTTAAGAAAAAGCTCTGAAGTATAGCAACATCTAAAATGGACATTCTGTGATGTTTTAGGGTTAAGTAGTTCATAATAAAAGAACACAAAAAGACTGTTTTCTTTGAAAAAAGAAAGCCTTTGGGGAGTTTTATGACCAATTTTAGCACAGAAATAATGAGGGATGAAGAGGTGATATTTGACAGTTTAATAGCCTGCATTGTGACAACTGTGGAGCTGGTAGGGGAGGGAACAAGGCAATATGTGCACTCAATTTCTGATCTGGTTTGGTTTTGTCTTTTTCATTAGTTCTCCCGCGAGTCTTTTGGCACTGGGTGCTTTGCAGACTGGAGACGGTAAATCTCCCTTGCCAATGGTTAACTATACAGAGCTTTGGGACCTTTTACGTGGGAGGAGGATGGATTGAGTTCTGTATGTCACTCAACACCTTTTGATATTTCAGTATTTAGAATTTACTCTAGTTTCCTCATTTAGGAAGTTATATGATTTTGATATTCACTTAGTGTCACACTCTAAATAGGCGATTTATAATCAGTATAAGTTTGTTACGCATAATAAGATTTGTCTCAGTGGAAAAAGAATGAAGAACTGATTTGATATTTCTATCAGTCTTTTGTTCTTAATATACATGTTGATCTGTCACTAACAATATGAACGGCTGGATCTGAAAACAATTGCTCATGCATTATCTTTTGGTTCAGCTTGTAACTTCCAAAAGCTGTATTTTTTATATGTTATGACCTCGATTCTCACTCGAGATATAGCTGCTGCTGAAGGATGTGGAGACTGCCAGGCAATGAGGCAAATCTCTCTAATTCTCATAGTGCCATGTTCTGCCAATTGTCAATGTAATAAATTACTAGAGTGATTTAGGGGTTGTCCTAGATTTTGTTATTATATTTCTATGGGATCTGCTCTGTCATATTGTAGCCCCACCACATTGCCTCATTTTCTGTTGAGAGACAAAGACAGCTGATGTAGAGTCTGGTTGACTAACTTAATTCAATGGACATTTTCTTATTTTTTATGAACTTTCAGCTGGAAATTTTACAGTGATTTGTGCCAGGCATTCCTTTTTTCCTTTCCTTCCAATATATTATTCAACATGTCACTAAGAAAAAAATTTTCTGAAGTTAGGAGCACAGCACAACTTGTGGAGATTGACTTGTGCCAGTTTAAAGAAGTTGGCATCTGTACTGGGGCAGCTTTGGTATGTGCCTGGTGGACAGGTACCTCCTGAGCTCAACACTGGAGTCACTGCACTAGTGGATGAATTCAGACATTCAAAGCTGTATCCAACTTGAGTCCATCTCCATGAACTGAAATCATACCACTGACAATCTGGATATTACCTCAAATGTACATTTCCTGTTCTTTTCCCTCTCTCTGTAGATATAACCATGATTTTCTGAAAAATAACATCTTACAAAAAAGTATGAAACAACAAAGAAGTATGAACAAGGTTCTGTATGTCTTCAGTTCTACACAGAATAATTTACTGGTAAAGAATGTGTGTGTCAAAAACTTCCATATAAACATTTTTATCTTCCGTTAAAAAAGTAAGTCTCAAAAGGAAGTGAGACCTAGAAAGGAATAATACATCTATTTTCTTTCCATCTTTTTGTCTCCCCATTCTCCCCATGAAAGATCTTTTCTAAATGGTTTTCTTTCTAATGATAATATCCTTTCTGCAAGGCTTTTAGCACATCCCCATCTTAAGCTGATGAAGTCAGTCAGAACTGATTTGCTTAAAGTCAGAGATACTGGTTTTGAACTAGTGCCACCATCTACTTATAAAGCGATGTGGAAAATGTCACAATAACCTTAAAGACATTTTTTCCCTCTCAAATATCTGTAGAATGATTAAATAGGACTTAATTGGTGAAAATGGTCAGAAGGTAATGTTTCCTCTCAGAATCAACTTTTCAAGGCTTCTCTGTTTTCTCACAGAAAAAGATATATCGGCATTCCCTTCATCTGTGCTGCAGATATATACATTTTCTCCTTTGAATAGGAAAACTGCAGAGAATCTGTGCAAGTGTTAAATTCCTCAGTGATTTCCTCCTGTAAAGAGAAATGTTCCCACTGTCCCTGAAATAGTTTGAATAGGGATAATTTTGATTCAGTGGATCACATCTGCAGGCCAATGATATATGTCCATAGATTTCTGTTTAAGGATTACACACACACATTTCATGTTGGTTTCACAGCATCAGGCCATGGAGGAGAGAATTCATTCTCTTTGGCCCCATAAGGATGCTAAAAAGGTGTGCAGGAGGAGAGTTATATGGCATTCTAAAGCTAGCATTTTGCTTTTTAAAGCGAAAGAAACAATAATGAACTTCTGGACTAGTTTAGACTTCTCTGCCAGGTAAATTTTAGACACTGAATCTTACTAAAAACAACTGGCAAGGACTGAGTCCAATTGTAGACTCGTAGTCCAATTTTCCAAGATCAGTGATGGAAGACACCATGTATAAGCCAGATACGAACTCATTGATGTGATCACACCATGTGTAAATAAGAGGAAATTGACTTACATACCTATAAGCATGAGTCCAAGAACAAAAAAAAAAAGGTCACGATGACCATTCAGGTCTATTGTATTTCCCATAGGATTCTGGAGATCAGGGAGTAATCCTGCTGTGAGGACTGATTCTAATAAAAGAGCAAAGACAAAAAAACTTTAATCAAATAACTCCTTCCACCAAAAACTGTTCCAAGCACAAACACCACCAGCTGACACTTCCCAGTGCTCAACAGCTAAAGAAATAAAAAAAAAAGACAGTACACTTTGATGACATTTGCCAAATAACATTTTTCATAATTTTTATTGTATTTTATTTGTTATTTATTAATATTTTTTACTGGAATAGCTGTAAGAGTCCCGGCTGAGCTCAGGCCTCAGTGTGCCGCAGGCTAACGCAACACTTAAAATGGTCGAGGGCTGATTGAAGATCTCGCCTGTCTGAATGAGTTCTTGCTGGACTCTGACTCAAATGGCAATGTTTTTATGTGCTGTTGGTCTTCCACCAGTTCAATGAACAAAAGTTTTACATATGTCAAGAAGAGAAATCATAAAGATAGGAAATCATGTTCCAAACAAATAATGGAAGTCAGAAAAAAGTCAGAAGAGAAAGGAAAACAGAGAAGTAAAGTGTGTTGCCCAGTATCACAATGATTGTCTGGGCTGGAAGTAAAAATGCCTTTTTCTTCTCTGTGAATCAGTTCAGAGCATTGCCAGAGTCCTACGCAGATAAAGCAGAGAGCTTCACATGGTACACATTTCTCTCTCTTTTTATATACTCTTTGTTAAAAGTACCTAGGCCTAGGTGCAGGGGTTTGTAAGGGCTTGTCTGTCATTGACACGTGAAGCTAATACAGTAGCTCAAGAAAGACTACACACAGAAAGATAAATGTAGGTGCCATACAGTGTTCAGCATTACATCTTTTCTGTTTGAGAAATACAGAGGCCCATTTGGCTCCAACTAAAACCTCCTAAGAGCAGTAAAAATTTGTTTTAATTAAAAGCTGGAAATCCAAGACAATAAAAGGATGTGTGTAGAAACTGAAAAGAACAAGGACAGCATTCATCTATGGTGCAACTTTGTTGACACCCAAAGAAATATACTGAAGGTAAATTGGACCCAAAACATTTGCATATGGAAACATTTGGCTTCTTTTATTTTTCCAAGAAAAAAAACATTCAGTGAATTGTAAAACAGTTGTTATCTTAATAAGACTGAGGTAAATGGTAGCAGTAGCTTTCCCTTGTTACTCTGCAGTACTACTCGGAGTTTCTGAAAAATCTTCAAAGAGATCTATTAGGTGCTTTTACAACCTCTTTGTTCTCTTATGGGAAAATAATTATGGTACAATTTCTTCTCATTCAGATTTTAAATCGTGATTAAAGACATGTAATCTGGCCTTCAAATAAAATATATACTTTTGTGCATCACATTCATCTTTCTAAATTACAGCAAATTGTCCAATTTTTATTTTGTGGACTGTGTAGTTACAGCAATCAGCTTATCTGCTCTTCACCCCAGCATATGCTATAGCACCCTAAGTGATGAATGTCATTTTAATCAAAAGGCTTGGAGAAATCTTCTGATCTAATAGAGCACTTCAGCTTAGAAAACATATTGCCTCAAGAAAGCAGTAAGGATTCAGAGACTTTCTTTCAGGACTTCTCCAAATCAGGTTTTAGTTGAGGGTTAAAAAACAATAAAAGAAGGAAAAAAAAAGTTTTGACATTTTTTGGACCAAGAGGAAGTGAAAGAAACTACAAACTAGATTAAAGTTGAGATCGTAACTTTGATTATTTTTTTCTTAATGATGACATGAACCCTCAATAATACCAATACTTCCCCCATCAAAAAAAAAAAAAAAAAAGAATTTTAAAGTTAAGATCTATGTATGACCATTCATTTCTGACCACACAGAAGGAGGTTTGGATACAAATCAATGCAATTAAAAAAAAAAAAAAGTCTCAATTACTTAATAATTAATACATTTCTGGTAATATGGGCTTTCTCAGACCTCAGTTCTGAAGCCTGGAGAAGGAAAAGGGGAGTGTAGTGGAACAGCCTCCAGCCCTCACTATCTGAACATCTGGGGATGTCTAAATGGAGCTGTGCCATACTGAATGAAGAGTTTATTTACATAGAAAGATAAACTCCAAGAAAGTAAAACACAAAGAACAAATAGTTTTGAGAGTATACTGACGGATAAAGAGTTTTGAGAGTATGATGTAGCGTGATAGGTAAACCCAGCTAAAGGAGTAATTAAAGTAATGATCTGGCAAAGCTGGCCCAGTATAAAGAAGAAAGTGAAACACTGTTATTTCAGAAACTCCTCTGAAAACTTTGGAGAATCCAAGTTGTGGGTAGAAGTCACAAACTCTTCCAGCCATGCAGTCTTGTTGTGTTTTCCTCCCTTTATTGCCTTTAAAATATCAAAGAAGTTAAATGTAACAGAGTATTTTAAAACAAGGTAGAAGTTGCAATATGAAACAGTGAGGACCATATTTTCTGCTGACATGAATCCATTAAAACCAGTTGAATTATATACCAATAGATTTTGGCTCTGAAAGTCAGGAAATGCCAAAGTTAGGTTGAATGTAGGGCATCATGACAGTATTTTTGCAATACAGAAAGCTCACTTATTTTCATTCTCAAACAGCTTGAGTAAGCTGTTGAGGAATGTGAAATGGTTCACTCATCAGTACTTCCAGCTCCCAAGAGAGGCAGGGAATATCTCATGATAATGCAAAAGTCATCAGTGTGCATGTGCTTAAATGAGTACAACATTAAAGGATGAAAATAGATTTATAATGTCTAAGATAAGTGCACTAACAAAATAATCTCTGGGTTTTCTACAGGCATATACATATGTACTCATCAATATCTGTCTTTAGCTAATTCATATCTCCATTTCATGAACTGGTGTCATTGCCTGTAAGTCAGTAGCCTTAAGCTCAGGGGCTTTCAGCTCAATGGATATACACATGTTGTAGCTACATAAAACATGTCTTTGTAATAGCAGCCTTTTAGAAAAGGGAAACTGCTAGAAATATAAAAATAATTAAAACAGATTTTTAGGGTTTTAGGCAGCGTCCACTGATATTTGTGAAAAGTAGTACAAGCATTACTTCCTCCTGTTGTTTCCATTTCCTTTCTTTGCTTCTGATATTTGGAGATTTCTTTTTTCATTTTTTTTTTTCACACGATCATCCCTGAGAAAAAATGTCATCAATAAAAGCTCCTGAAGCCTTCTAAAGCAACAAGGTTTTTACTACTGATGCATTCAGTTATTACTGTATATAATAGTTTGTCTTGAAGTATGTCCATCCTGCTATCCAAACCATGCTTGTACTCATAGCTGAGGTGGCTGTAAGTAAAAAACTTTCAGTACCAGAACAATATAGCTGTGGTGCTTTAGGCAACATAAATCCCTAGAACTTGCTCTGTTAAAGGGATCATGAAACCAAAAACTGAAGCACAAAGGCACATTTTCAGACACAGGCTCCTGATGTGCTGTGCACTTTGCCTACACCCAGGAAAAGATGGTCCCTGCCCCCAGGAACATGCAAAGGACATAATCAGGAGAAAACCTGGGTTCTAGCACAAAAGCACTTCACTGCGATACTGAAAAGCAAGGAATAAGAACTTCTTCACCACATCGTGCATGAAGACTATGTGTGTACATGAAGCACAAATGCCTGTTTCTGAAGAGACTAAACGGTGGGTAGGGCCTTATCATTCAACTGGAGATGAAAGTCATTATCTTACTGCTGAGGTTGGAAAGCAGGATGGAAACTGTCTGCGAAGGACACTGAAAACTCAGACAGTCAGTTGCCCATGATTTATGTGATAAAGGTGACGTGGCAGGAGGCTTTACCTCTAAGGTTTGTGCAGAAATGTTTCTTCATTTCATTTTAAGGTGAACTGTGTTTTGTGACTATGGGGAAAAAAAAAAAAAAAATCCAGGTCTTAGATATGCTTTATTTTCCTTCCACACTTTATCTGGTTTTATTTATTTCTTATGCTAGCTGCAAATCTTTTATACAGCCTATCAAAAAGAATATGAAAATTTGCCTGGAAAACCCAACCCCATGTATTTCCATTATTAATTAAAGTGTCATCTTTCTAGCAATCAATTAAACAATTTCAGATGAGAATGTAGAGGAAGAGCAGATCCCATGTGACTAAGGAGACATCATTTTATAACAGCAGTTTAAACTCCCTAGGGCAAAATCAGGTGAGTTGCTCAGTGAAGAACCCTTGTATTTTTTGTATCACAGGTAAAATTCTTGTCTTCAGTGAAAATTCTCATTTATAAGGATGTGTCAAGACCTTCTTTATGATTCCTTCTCAGAATTTTTTCCCCAGTCTAGTGTGAAATCTATTTTCTTCATTCATGATCATCCCTGCTGTTATCCTTTCATCTATGTGAGCCTGAACATAATTAGAAGAATAGATTCATTCATGTCATTTAATAATCTATGTAATTTAATTGCATTCCCACTTGAATTTCTTTTTATTTAGAATTTATATTTACAGCAGATAAATAGCAGTATCTGTTTCTCATCTTTGTTCTGTTAATACACAGCACCTAGTGCCAACAGGTACTAGTTATATCTCTATAAAATAGCCCATGGAAGTAAGCACTAGCTAGCTACAGTAGTAAAAGCACGTCTTTTTAAAAGCACAATTATGTGGCATTACTGTGTATGTTAGAAGGCCAGAAAAAAATCTTCTATTTTTTTTTATAATTTCTACTCCATAACAATCTGTGTAATTAAGGGAATTAGTATTAGTAATTAGTAAATAGCATTCTGAAATTCACAAAATTAATACATCTGAATCTAAACCAAAAATGTATTCCTTGTCAACTGGGAGTTTTCAGCTCCAAATAATAGCTTGGTTGTCTGAAGACTGGAGCTAGTTTTGTTCTTTCTTCCAGATGAACTGTGACTCATAACCACATTTGGAGTTTGGCAGGATATGGGCCCCAGTCTCTCCCTTTACCGCCATATACAGGTCCTTTCCTTGGTAGCCCTCTTAGTCTGAAGGGACTTTTGTGGGTTGGGAACCTGAACAATTACTTTGGATGTCCATTTCTAAACTATCTTTGCTCATAGTTTCTTGCTCTTCTTGACAGTTGGTTTAGCATTTTATAACTAATTATAAATTTAATTCATTGTTTACATATTTTTTTTTTTGAAATTAGTTTAATATTCCTAAAGGAAAATGAGATAGCACGAACAGACCGAAAGGGAAACCATATTTCTCTCAAGTTTTACTATTGTCATATTTTCCTGTAAAATCAAAACTTCAACTAGCAGTTTAAGTCATCAATCTAAGAATTTGTCTTTGCTACAAAATTTATTGGGTTCAGAGTCTTACCAAAAAAAAAAAAAAAATCAAACCCACCAGGAATTCTATACCTATAAGTTCTTTTCATGGGAAGGCTGGTAGGAGTTCTGCCTGTAGAGCATGAAGTAAAAGTTGTCAATTTGCAAGTCATTAATTGAGAGACTTGTGGAAGTCTCAGGGAGTACTTATAGCAGCAGATTCTTGACATCTAATGTTTTAAAGGTTATTCTACCTCAGCTTCCTATAAAGGCAAAAGAGAGAAACAGAGGGGTACACATTAAGTGTAACAAGGTGAATATCTTTTGGTTTCCTCCATAGTCAAGAGAGAAAAGACATTATTGAGGTGCTTCTGGGCAGAAACTTACTTTAATTATTTGGAATTCTTCTTTGGAGGAATCTTTCCTATTCACAACATAGAAAATCTCGGACAACCAGCCTTCTTTTTAGAATTAAATTTATGTGGTGAGAATGCTCACAGTTTGCTCCTCCCTATTCTTTTTAGTAGGCTTTCATTTTGATAAAGACATACTTTTTGCTCAGATGCTCTGAATTATGTTTTAAAGGGCAGGGGAAGACACACAGGAATTGCTCTGGTTTGAATTTCATTACACATTGGAATCCGTATATATAAATATTTTTATTCTATTCTATGCTTGTAACCAATGACAGAAAATCCCAGTATAATAACTGTAAGTCCTGATTCTTAACTGGTCTTCAGTGTCTTAAGTCAGAAGAAATTTTTTCCCCTAAATTTGATAAAGCTTCACTGGTGCTGAGCCAGTATTAATTATATCAAAAACAAATTAATGGTCTGTCAAAGTAATAGAGATAAAATTAAATCCTATTTTTTTTTTTTCCAATGGACAAACCAGATGGTCATAAAATTCTTCTGTTAAGGTCTCTGCTAGTCACTGAGAATAACCACATTACTGATATTTTGTCAAAACACCCAGTTTAAGGTGTCTCCTAGGAATAGCTGATGAATTGTGACTGAACTGCTCATTTCACTCTTGAAGGACAGCATTTATAACTGCTTTTTAACATCACTTTATCATAATTGTATCATATTATCACATTCATCACATTTTATCATAATTCTTCAGTCGCCGTTTTGCATGTGCAGTTAACATCATCAGCCCAAGTCGCAGATCACGTAGCTCACAGTGGTCTCCAAGAGGCTTCAGTGTGAAAGCCTGGAACATGCCAAGGTCCCTCCCGAACTGAGGCCAGCATCAGGCCAGAGGGGCAGATGGACATCCACACCACGGGCCTCACTCTTTTCTGGGACAAATATGAGAGCATGGGGAGACAAGGTGGATATCCTTTTGGGTTTAATCTTGAGAGGGATACGGGGTTGGGAAGAGCCCATACCTAGAGAAAAGGCCTTGGTAGACTCTTTAATATCCTATCTTATTTAATAGAGCTGGACAAAATATGTTCCCAGCTATAGCACTATCTAAAATTACTCAAAAATAGAGAGAAAAAAAAAAAAAAACAACGTACTTAAATGGATTGTTTGAATAAAACAAACCACATCAAATGGAAAGTTTTGTCATCCTTTATCATTAATTTAAAATATATATATAATTTTATCTTTTTGATTGTTTTATTCTTTTTGAACAATAATAAAACTAGACAGAGTATGTAATTTTGAATTAAAACTTATTATTTTAATGTGTAGTATTTAGATAATTTGCAAGTTTTGTTTACAAAGTTTGGATTTGCAAGTATTAAAACTGTCAAATTTTGCTTTCAGTCAGTCCACTAAAGTGACTTTCTCCAGCAGAAAAGCATACAAACAAAAATTCCCAATTTCACAGAAGTGCCAGAAGGAGCTATTAGCGAAGAAAAGGTACCAGACAAGAAAGTGCCCACCTCTTGATGCTTTTCCAGCTTCCTGGAAAACACCAGTGACTGTACTGAGACCTCCTCTGCCTTCAGGAGATTGTTCTGGCAGGGAAAACTGGGAGGTGTTGAGGGAGGAGGACTTCCCTAAGACATTGGATGGCCATGTTAAACCACCCCTTCAGGTTTCAGTATATGGCTGGTAGCCCAGCTGAGAACAAGACAAGAGAGAAGAGCTCCTTCCCCGCTCATCCCGCTGCGGTCACCAGAAACACCGGAACCTTGCGGCTCGGGAAGTACCAGCAGCAGGATGCTGACAGTCTCTTTTACAAGTATCCAGGTTTGGGGGAAGATAGGAGGCTCCCCACCTCTCTGCTGTGCCTTTTGCCCCCTCAGCAGAGGCCAGGATTTGCCCGTTATAATGCTGAATGCTGGACAATAGCCCTGTGCCTGTAAATGTGACTTTTCCCATAATTTTTACATTCCTTTGCACTCATGCTCGCTCCGCTGAGAATCACTTCCATTTGCCGTAGCAAGCACAGAGTAAATACATCCATAATTTCAATTCCATAAAAGAAATAAAGCACTGCAAAAAGTGCGTTTCCATGAGATAACTGCATTTCTCCACTAGATTAAATCGTTCTAACTTCAGGTTTAAACCTTAC
This sequence comes from Tyto alba, assembly GCF_018691265.1. Lineage (NCBI taxonomy): Eukaryota > Metazoa > Chordata > Aves > Strigiformes > Tytonidae > Tyto > Tyto alba. Next base: position 32,447,552 of record NW_024881316.1, on the reverse strand, counting down.
ATGCTGGCACAACCTAAAATCCAAAGGTAAAAGTTGTTCTGTAAGAGATAAGTGCTATTCTTATTCTTATTTATTATACTATTATCCAGAAATGCACCGCTACAAAGTCCTAAAGGTTTAATCTATGCCGCATCGGAGCTTTATTACTATTGCAGTCACTCTGTGGTACAGTCAGACTGAGTAAGCACTTAATCAGAAAACGATATCTAGTTTCACAGCAGGGTAGGTTTGTGAGTGTGCATGTAAGCGTGAAAGTTTTTTCATTTGGCTTAAGGGGGCCAAATGTTACTGCTGGATATGTACATGCTTCTTCTACTAACATCTGCATTTTTGCATATATCTAATACTTCTCTCAAGGGCTCTAAGGCAATTGACTTTTCAAGGCCTAAATGCTTTAATTATTATGTTACATCATAAATAGTTCTTTAAAAATACTAGCTTTCTAAGCCTCAAAGCCACGAAGTGCATGAGCTGTTGGAATAATAAATTTGGCTGTTTTTAAAACAAACAACTACAACAGAAAAAAAAAAAAAAAAAAAAAAAAAAAAAAAAAAGAATTGTAATGGAGAAGTTAAGTAGCTTGCTCAAGATCCTGTCCAATCTAGAATCAAAGCTCACATCTGATATTAGCATTTCTCTGCACAGGAAGCCATTCTGAAATGGCCAGACCTGACTACCTCCCCATATGAAATCTCATATTTTAGAGCAATCATAAGTTATTTGGAGTTTGCTTATTTTATTTTAGATTTAATTGCAAAATATACTCTTGTTTTAAAGTAAGTATATCCGTTCACAGTGTTACTAGAAGAGCTATTCCACTTTCAACTACTCTGCTGGAGTCTGAAATTATTTCTTTCTGTATATAAACTGATAATGAAATCAGCAGTTGCACTGAATTGGGATGACTCTGTAGGGGCCACATGGCCTCAGAGTTAGTTTAACTTCTTGCTCCTTCAAAATCTACTGGCATTTATTTTTATGTCCATTAACATTTCAGATTAAAATTTTGGTGATGCTTTGACATATGTAAATGAGCCTTCTGTCCACACAGAGTCTATCTACACATTATTAGTAGTCTCACTGAAGATGATCTGGGTTTATCGCACACCAACGAAGAGGCTCTAAGTGCCATGCACATTGGGGCTGACCTACCTGCAGTGCAGTGGCCCTACCACGTTTGACACGAGCTGGAAAGTCAGCTTTAAGTGTAGGGGACAGTGAAGTCTTTGGGCTCTGTGCACAGACAGCAGTTCTTCCAGGTGTGAAGCTATCAGGCAGTGACTTTCTGAGCTGGCACCTGACACTTTGCAGGCTAATGGCTGGAGACGGGACCTATTCACCAAAAAGGTAGAGTTCACAGATCTTAGAGGAAGAAAATTTTCCCCTTAGACTTCTTAAAACTTGCTTAAAATTTATTATCATCACTGAGCTAATAATGCTTGAATAGAGAGGAAGGCAAAGTATCTCCCTCGCTGGGCTTACAGGGTAAAAAGTGAAAACAGGCAAACAGTGATAGGCAGAGACACAGAACCAAGATATTTAGGTTTCGAGGTTTGTGGGGTTTTTTTGGTTTGTTTTGCATTTTGTTGTTGTGGGCGGGAGCTATTTGCAAGTCCTTTTTCTTCCCATGTTTATTATTTTCAGCCAATCAGTAATTACAATGTTTCTTTTAAGCCTTCACAGCAATTTATACAGAAATGTGGAGCCAAAACAGCTGTTCAAGGAATCAAAACAGTTGCTGTCAGTTCTAGTTTTTGGGTTTTGGCAACAAAACATTTTTGTTTTTCTAGACATGAGCGACCATGGTAGTAGGTGATCCCTTCCCACAGGACTCAGTCTTGTGACTCATTCTTCTGTTTCCAGATCAAATTGGGCAGCCAGCAGCCGGCTCTCTGCTTTCTTGGCTAGGGACAAGCAGCAGGCAGGTAAATAACTCTAAGACAACTGAAAGTGTTGGTTGGGACTGGAACAGCAAGTGCCTCAAAGGCAATGAAGGGGCTGACTGAAGGGCAACTACCCAGGGATACCATTAAACTCCAGAATAGACAATGGGACTATCAGGGGATCCAGTGCAAGCTAGCCTGACATGGCAACAACATGAAGATGTGAGCCAAGTAGTGCAATGCAGGAGAAAGTGCATTGATTCTGATTCTGAGATGGAAAAAAAGATTGTAGAGAATAGGTGCTTTCATATATGCATCTCCTCATTTTAATTTTTCACTTGAGCAAAGGAAGAAGTAGGAATTAGAGATGAAGCCCATATAGTAGAGGTGGTTATATAAATGAAGAGAGCTCGTTTTGCTTTATTATTTTTTTCTACCCAAATATATAAAATGAATTTGGTTGCAGAACTGTTTGAAGAAGTCAGTATGGGAGTTCACTGTTGCTATAGCCTCCTTCTGATGTGTGTTTTCAAAAGAGAATCAGTTTTGCTTTATAAAGAAGGAGTTTTTTATGTTGTGCTCAGCATGAAATCCAATAAATTCTGGGCTGTACTTACTGAACTTGTCAGTAAGGGAAATACAAGAGCAGCACCAAGAACTGGAGTAAACAAGCATTAACAACACTCTCCAATCACCAAAAACAAACATGAAGAAATCCAATTTGTGCAGGCACGAAAAAAAGAAAAAGACAAATACTGAGTCCACATATAGAGGTAACCCTGGGGATAAATGAGAGAAAACGATAGCAAAAAATTCTAATAGAAGTAAAACGGGAAAGGGGTAAAAGACATGCCCCTGCTACAAACACTGAAACAGAGGAGAAAAGTACTTAATGCTGTTATGTTGTTTGTCAAATTTTGGCAGAAATTAAGAAACACAAGAGGAAAGATCTTTCGGATACAGGATGGGTAAGGGTGCCACACATGTGCCATGTCATGGACCAAGACTTCACAATTAGGAAAAGGAACATTTGTATGATTCTGACCTACAGCTGAAGCAAAAGGAAAATAAGAAGCCGAACAGAGATAGGCAGATAAAGATCATGATGCAGCATCATAGCCTGCAAAGAGGCTGCTTTGAAACCACTGAAACAGCAGCAAGCATTGGTAAGAAAAGCTCTGGACAAGCTGAACAGTTGAGCTGTCTCCAAACAATCAAAAAAGACACTGATAAAACAGTCATTACAAGAGACTCCTGGTTTCTTTCTTATCTTTTAATAGTTACCTGTTTTTAAGTTCTACCTGCTATATCCATGTCAAAAGTATTGTTTTGTTCATGACATCTGGGTGAACAGGATGAGCCATTTAACCCCTATAATATATTTCATACCTTTGTTCAGGTACCATTTCATTTGGATGCATATCCCCAAAAAAGATCTGGAATGACTCAAATAAGGCACTAAAAGGTTTCCCAAACATCAAGGTGGTAATGCTGAGGAGATAAGTTTTTGTTAGAAAGTAAAGACTCACCAAAAGTTAGTGTATCCTATAAATGAACTGCAGTCATTGGGCTCCTAATCAGGCAGCAGCCAGATTTCACCATGAGCCTCTCCTGGTGGTGCCTGCCCAGTGCCTGGACTCACTACTATGTGAACCTCCTCTGGGTGCCTGTGGCAAGGGGGGTTTCACCCAAATCACGGCCAGTCCTCACTCAACTCCCACAGGCTGCCTGCCCCAGAGAAAAGGTAAAATCTGTGCTCTGTGCCGTGAAGCAGCTGGGCCAAACTGTCTGCTGCAAAACAACCCAGGCATCCAGAAGCCTCAGCAGGTAGTGCAGAAATAAAGAACAGCATTCACTTCATATGTAACCTCTAGGATTCAAATATGTTATATTTCTCACTGATTCCCTTTCTGAAAGAAATCTTTAAAAATGTAGTACTAGCTTCAAAAATGTTTACCTTGCATTTACCCCCCGGGTAAAAACACCAGGTGTCTTCCCCTCATAAGCAACTTCTTTCAGATCCCACACTTACCCACCAGTATCATAAGAGCACTGAGTGATATAACATGAAAGGTTCAGAGACTCCAGAACATACATTTGAAGTAATAAAAAAGCAAGCTGTAAGTAAGGCACCGTCCTCAAGCTTCACTGTCCAGGCACTAAGGCCTGAGGGCTAGAAAGGAAGCCTCAGAGCAGCACTGATATGAAGCCAACAGCCCACAGCATTTGCTAGTGCCAGCGTGACCAGGGAAAATTTTAGGTAGCGAGGAGCTGCCAAGCGTGTTCTTTGGGATGGAGCAACTCCATCAGTTCCCCTTCAGAGGAGAGAAGCTGTGCGGGAGCCACCATCAGACAGCATTAAGAAGAAGACACCACTGGCTGCACCTGAGTGACTTCAATTCCAGCCCGTGAGGCTCCAGTGCTGCAAGATGAGGATGAGAAAGCACCCGAGAAAGTCACTGCCAGTGATAAATATACAGAGCAAGAGACATGTCGAAGCACAGTATATGTGGCTCAGTGAAACAGAAGAAAAACTATCAACATGCCACCATCCCACTGCATTACTTATGGGAGGCTTGGGTGGTACAAGGGAAAGAGCTGGGTGCTCCAAGATTTCCGAGAATGTGTATTCAGAGAGATTGCCCTCTGATTTATTCTGTATGTCATATATTTTCCCTTTTAGTTAGCCCAAGAGATTTTAAAAAAATAAAATAAAGTTGTGCCATGCCATAGAAGGATGGGTCAAAGAAGATAGGAAATGCATTATTTTGTATTTGTATTATAATTTACGCAAGGATGAATATCTAACCAAAATGTGCTCGGTACAGTGGGAATACTCAAAGAGTATGGCACTAGGTAGCAAAGACACTGAACATATTGTCAATCTGTGGAGCAGGGATTTCTCATTCATTTCACATGTATGTTACGTTCTGCTGAGAAGACACTTTATTTCATTGTTCGAATGTGTGTAAGCCTAGCAATGAATTGTGAAAAGTTTCATATATAGTCTACATATTTTGGGTAGAGAGCTGTGCTTTCCCCCAGTGTCTCAGGGATATTAAAGAGAGCTGTTCTCTTCAAAATTCACCTGAGTCTTCCTAATGACATAGTACAATGTTTTATTTTCCACACTTTCTACTCCTGCATGCTAATCTCTGAAATTCAGGTTGCATTTTGTTTTGAAAAGAGTCTGCTGCAATTGGGATGTAAAATTAATTACCTCATAAAAATGCAGTCATGGTGCAACTCTCCATGCCAGCTTTGGGACAGCAGTTACATGGCATCACCCCTGCCCATTGTATTTATGGTTACCTCACTCTGGAGGAAGCACTGCAAGAATGAGCTTCAGGCAATTCTGAAAAAGAGTTGTACTGCAGGGTGTTTGAAGAATTTAAAATTGGGGAAAAATAATGAAGAGATTTTGTGGTCCATCTCTTCAACTTCCCATACAAACCATTACCTTTTATTGTAAAATGAAAGCACTCTTTACAATAAAATTTTAATATACTACTGTAAATTTGGATAAATAAAAACAAGAGGTGTATAAATAAATGTTCCATAAAAGAATAAAGTGGGCATACACATTCTGTAGCAGGTTACAGCCACATAGCAGCATTGCCTTGAGCCATCCCTGCTGTTGTATAAGCAGAGATTTTCCAGGTAATCCTATAAAATGTAGCTACTACACTAGTCAAAAAATGATATATATTTTCTCTGAAATGTTGGAATAGACTAAAAAGTAGGAATGATTCAATATTGTAAGTATTCTTGTATCTTTTTTTGTATTTTATTAAAAAGTAAAAATATTTTCTGGGGGAAAAATTAACTTTTTTCTATTATTCCTCTATGTACTTTATTCTCACTTGAACAAGACAATGCAAAAACAACTACAGAAACTTTTATATTTCCAATTACTTTTTTGTTTAAAAATAACTGTTCAACTAGGTCAAATTAGTCTTTTCCCAGTTTAGTCAAAATGTTTCTTCAAAAATTAACTCCTAGCATTTTGGTTTTCTACAAAACAAGACATTTTATATAAAAACCTTGCATATAAATACCTTTAGGTGAAAAAATTTTCAGTCATCTTTAAAGTACATTGCTTGTACTCCATCTTTACCACACAAATGAAAGCTCTTTAAACCTAGGACATGGAAAATCATGATGACATGTGATCCCTGTAATCACTGCAAAATAGTGTCATGCCAATTGTCATTCTGAAATGAGCAGAAAGATCACCTCATAGAAAAAAAGTCTGGTAGACTTTCCTTGGTCACAACATGAGCATATTATGAGATAAATCCTTAAGAACATGAAGAAGTATAAAACAAAATCTTTATAACTTGACATTAATAACATTGGCTATGCTTTATGCAATCTGTCTACTGAGAATACACAGATAATCAGAATTTGGAAAAGGTTTGAAATAACCACAAGAGTGGCTTTCAGTGTATTAGAGAGGTAGATATGCAGATTTAGATTGCATACATGGATATTTGATAAGACATTGTTATGATGTTATCTGACCAGACTTAACTGCTTTAGTATATGATAATTCGGACATAGTATAATCAAGGCAGTTTTCCACACTGCAGCAAAAATCAAATTTTCAATGGACCATCACAAAGGACTGACAGTGAGGATTCCTGATCACCAGTGGTGGCAACTGCAAGCTTTATTTCTCAGCAATCTCCATTTTGTTTTCTGAGCTTTTCTCTTCTAAATCCATCTGACGTTTCATGTTCAGGGGTACATTAACGTGGAAAGATTTCAAAATATTCTTTTTATCTCACATCATTGTTTTTCTTTCCAGATAGTGTTTCATTCCGTGACTTTCAGCACAGCTTTTAACTTCACCCCCATCTGCATAGTAACATTTTCGTTCCTTCTCCAGTGTCATGGCTGACAATCTCTCTGTTCATAATTACTTTCATGATAGCCAGAACATGAAAAATATATTGATGTCAATACTATATTTCCATTCACAGGTTATATAAACATTATAATGTTTTCCATGCTTACCAACTGTGGGCTCGCACCTTATAGGTTTATCCTTGCCCTGTCTATATTAGCAAGGGAATAATCTTTTATTCTACTGCTCTTTTTCTCTTTCCTAATTTTAGATAATTGGTTGTTGTCTTCTGGTGGGAATGACAGAGGTCAATAAGATATTATCTGCCCTTTTAGGCCTTTACTCAAATTTTGCATAATTAAATTATCCCTTTGCCTTGGAATTTGTTATTACCCTTCTCTTTAAAATATAGCATTTATGCAATGCATTACGCATTTTACCAGCTCTCACCTGAATGTGCTTATTTTTAACCTTGCCCGTGTCTGCTTAGGAACACTTCAGCTGTTCTTGCTCTGAGCGGTTGATGCCCATCCCACAGCCGGTCCTCTGGCTCCTTTGGCTGCCCATGGATATCGCTCCCCAGCACCAGCCACCTAATCCCATCCCGGCCATACGTTCCCTCGGGCAGTGATCTACCACCTAAAACTCAGCTGCACCTGTGCTGCTGCCCCGGGGAGGTGTAAAGATCTGGTCTGAGGGATGACTTTGTGCCAATGGCCTTCAAGTGTTCTGAGCCTTACAGCCAACCTTGCATGGCAGCGCAAGGAAACAAAATGGAGTTACTCAGAGGTAGTTTGGCAGTGCTTCTGACAAAGTGGCAGGGTTGAATTTTCAGTGCCCATCCACCCACTATAATTCTGACTTCATTCAAATAACACAGGACAAGAAAGTACAAGCTTTCTCAAATGCAAGTCTCAGAGTGTAATTACCCCTTGAGCCACTGAAGAAAAATACAGGGGAAAACATTTTTCTTTTAAACTGCAGCTTTAAAGATGGAAAGCATTTTCAGTGTATGGAAATGTCTTTTAACCTAGCTCTGCTGGGTATAAAATGAACTTTATTTTGAGTGACAGTCTGCTATTTTCTTCTCAGAATCTTCAGTCTAACTCTATTTCATGGTGTGTCGACTCTCTATATGATTACTCCAATATTCAGGTGCAGAGAAGTAAATGTTTCATGAAAGTGATGTCCCTGTCAGTAGTGTGCATATCATCTGGCCCCTGAGCTGTCAGTGAACAGATTGTAGAATTACCATTAGAATACAGGAGCCCATAGCTGCAGGCAGTAAATGGAGAGCCGGTAAGCATATGTCACCAGCGTGATATTTTAGCTTCGTATGAATTTGTAAAGTGGAAATAAGCCAGCAGTACCACAGCAACTGCTAACTGTTCTGACTATCCATGTTTCCACATTACACCATATGTTCACAAAATTTGCAGCAAAAAGGAATAAAAACTGCTTTCCACTTTTGCGAAATATAACTTTATGGAATGGGGTTTACAATTTCATTAGTCTGATGCTTTAGATCTGCGTTTAGTGTGATGAAATTTACTTTTTAAGATATCACAGGATTTCTATGGATGTCTACCTAGGAAATTACATTTAGCTGCCAGCAGGATAAGAACAAGGCACATCTGGTTTGGTCCTCTAGGGGGGAAGGTGCTAGATACATTTGGATTTCAAAGTCAAATTATATTTTTAATCGTATTCAAGATGCGGTTGAATAGCAGTCCAATCATGCAAGCAGATGCAGAGTTCAGTGTCAGCTATCACTTTTTGTTATTAACCTTGGTGAATTTTGTCTCACAAATTTGCTACAATTGTTTTGAATGGAAGAGAAAGGCCTGGGGTTAGTGAGGAGGTACATTTACCTCAAATGTCAATCATTTATTTTTAAATGTTCATTTTACAAATTATAGGAAGACATAGTAATTCCACCTGGTCTTAACCCACCATAAAAAATGATAAGCTGGTTACATCACTTTCCATGGCACACGTTATACTTCTTCTTGTTAGTACTAACATTCATGTTGAAGAAAACCAAGACTCCTCTAACTCCCAGCACCTACTGTAAAATAGTAATTGACCAAAATCCTGGTATTTAGACAAATATTAAGTCTGAATTACATTCTGCACATATCTGTGTGTTGCCATCTACTCTGGGGTAGAGAGAGTGAAATGGGAGGAACACCACATCAGGAGGACATTATGCTTTTAAGAGCTGCAGGACACAGAGATCCTAAAATGAGATGGAGTAAGTTTGGGATCGAGGCCAACCAGATCAGGGCCCTGTTTCTCAGGTGAATAAAACAAATGGTGGTCCCTTCACCCAAGAGTTTATCTGGAGCTGTGACAAGATCTTATTATTAGAGAGTGAGAAAAAAATTTTTTGCACTGTGCTTTGCCACAGAACATTAGTCTTTGGTCATTCATTCCCAGCTGTAATATGCAATTACTCATCAGCCATTGTCTTGTAAAGGCTAACAGGTAACATTAGCACAACCGTAATTTTTAATAATGACTCAACCAATTAATAAATATATGGCTATTTTCTTGGCTGGAACATGATAAATAGAAGTAGTTGTATCAGAGAACTTTCAGTCTTGATAGTTGACAATGTCATACCCACTACAACTCATAACATACACAAAAATTAGAGATGTGTTTAATTATTCTTTTTATGGAAAAACAAAACAAAACAAAACAAACAAAAAAAAAAAACTCCACTCAGTCAAATGTCATGACCTTCTGATCATCCTAGAAAAGTAATTTATTTGATAAAGCATTTGGGCAGGTTCAGTTTCTATTTCTTGGAGGTGAAAAAGAAAACACAGCTCTCCCTTGTTGTGATTTATTGGCTAGCTGAGTTAATTTGTTCTCTCTATGGGATTACTGCTATGCTATTTAGTGGCCATCATTTGGAATTGTAAATCTAACTAATTTTATGGGCATCTAGAGCTTTTGTATGGGTGTCTTTATATTGCTCAAGTATAGATAAATAAATGTATAATAATAAAGCAAGTCTAGGGTGAGGTTACAAAATAAGAGACACTGAAAGACTTAAGAAGATGAAATAGAGAACAAAACAAAGTTCTCAATCATTGGCTGCCCTGTGAGGGAATGATCTCCTTGAAATCTGGATTATTTTGTGTGTGTGTGTGTGTGCGCGCACGCACACTCAGGTCTACGATCTACACCTACACCAAATTTCAAGGCTCTACTCAGTGGCACTTAAAAATCACCAATCTGCCTGCAGCATACTTGCTTGCTTTCAGCAATTTTATTGGCTACAATCAGATAAAGAGATCTGGTGACCTTTCTTCACTTTAATTTTTCCAAACTGAAGGTTTGCTGCACTTTAGTATAGATAGAAGGGAACTTGTTCACATACCATGCCTGACAAATTGATGGTTCAGATTTGATGAAAATAACCAGGAGGTCAGCATTCAATGTCAGGAGAGTTTACCCCTTCTCAACCCATAAATGAATATGCCAGATCTCAAGACTCTAGCTTGGAATATGGAAACTAATCACCACAAATCATCACCCTACAAACATCTATATTGTATAGATATTAAATAATATGTGTTTGTTTGTGGTTTCATTCTTGGCTACAGTTTCAAAGTAAACACTAGCAACTTTGATCATAATCTCAAGAACATAGCTGTGATTTGTTTGTTCTTCTTGAGCTAATCAGAGCAAATTTGTGGTGTTGGTTTTAATTAAAGGGCATTAGGCCTTCTAGGTTTCTCATGCTATATGACAGGAAGTCCATCCATTCAAAAAATCTTGTAATACAAGAGGAGATCAGAGCCTTCCACCCTTTCTTTTCAAATAAACCTTAAGAGAGCTTTTCAGTGCATTAGATGGCATGAAGGAAACTTTCTGTAAAATCTACACTTTGACTCTCTAAATATTCTGTTATTATTACATTTATATATAATGCAGTTATATGAAGGCTGATTTGTGAGATTTCTTAAATCTTTTTGAGTGTGTATATATATATATGTATGGTAAAGAATCAGATGGTTTCTGAGTTAATCTCTAGTGTTTGAAGTATTCATCATAACGACATCCCACAAAACCCTGGCTGCTGTTGGACTATCGGTTTATCATTTGGTAAACCATCAGTTGTCGTCAGCACCAAAAGTGACAATAACATACCAGCCTCTAAGGCCCTTGTTTACATACAACTCCAGTTTAAAATACGACCTCTCTGATATGATGCTTCTCTCTGTATAGATAACTGTAGTTAAAGAGGATAGAAATCTTGACAATACTTTCATATCAGACTGACAATAGCCACTTGTAGCTTTGCATTATCTTTTTGGACATGTTTCTATTGCCTTTTTCCTTTTTAGGCCTTTTTATCAACACTGGGAATAAAATTTATACTTGATTAAATCTCACTGGGTTCAAACTTCAACTCTGTTAAGTAGAAACATAATGTAATTTGTTTCACCAGAAAGTTTCGGGTGGAACACTTTTTTTCCTTGCTGAAAGAAAGATATTTGAAAACCTGATATGATTCTCCAGTATGTATTATGTTTCACAATTATTTTTTTTTTTCACTAAGAGATTCAACTAGTAAAATCTTTCATTTTCACCATTTCAAAATGAAAATTGTGATTTTCTTAATTTTAGAATCACAGAATAGTTTGGGCTGCAACAGACCTAGTCCAAACCCCCTGCCATGGAAAGGGACATCCTTCACTGGTTTAGGTTGCTCAAAGACCCATTCAACTTAACTTTGAACAATTCCAGGGATAGGGTATCTAGATCTTCTCTGGACCTGTTCCAGTGTCTTACCACCCTCATAGTAAAGAATTTCTTCCTTATGTGCAATATAAACCTAACCTTTTTCAGTCTAAAACCATTGACCCTTGTCCTCTCACTACAAGCTGTGGTAAAAAGTCCTTCTCCATCTTTCTTATAAGCCCCCGTAAAGGGGCGGCAAGAAAGTGGCCCCAGAGACTTCTATTCTCCAGGCTGAACACTAACTCTCTCAGCCTTTTCTCATAGGAGAGGTCCTCCAGCCCTCTAAGCATTTTGTAGCGCTCCTCTGGACCTTCTTTAACAGGTCCACGTATTTCTTTTAGAATATCTTGATTAATTTACCTTTATTTTAGGTGAAATAGAAATTTCCCCCATAGATGAGGTTGGCCACTTTGGTGTATCTATAACTTAATTGCAACTGAATCACTTTTTTTAATCTAGTAAATAATCCCCCAAATCAACTATCTACCTAACCCTGCAAGTGAGAAAAATGAGTAAGAATAAAACCATCATCAAGTAGCCCTACAGCCTTTTACTGGAGCAATGGGTGGGGGCATTGGGTTGTCTGAGATGAGGATAGAAATATCTGAAAGGTTTGCTGTGAATGATGTCAACCTAGAAGGTGGAAGGAAGCAAAACTTGCTTATCTGGACTTCCTGTTGTGATCGTGCAATGTTTTTGTCTGTCCCTAAAACACTGGCTTGGATAATTTCCTTCAGTGGTTCTACAATCGGACAAACTCTCTGTATGCACCATGACATCAAGACCTTCTGGTTCTGCCTAACCTCCCAAACCATGCCTAAAAAGCCTGAGAGCATCTGAATACTTCTTTCCTCTCCAGATGGACATAGAACTCCTTCTGTCAAACCAGGCAATGGGCTCAGAGATGTCCTTCCGAGTATGTTAAATATTCTTTTCCCGCAGAGCATACAGGAACCCATGAAGACCTGGGTGTTCACCAACAGGTCCTTGGGTTTGCACACCTGCAATACCAGGATTAAAGGGGACACGATAGAGCTCATCTGCCCTGCACTGAAAGCAGGTTTTAGCTAGCTCATCTCAGTGGAAAACAGGGCTGAACTGTCCTGCCATGGCATAGTTAGTACTCAGAAAGATATTCTCTGTTTTTGCACTTGCTCTGAACTGAAAGTGCAGCAATTGTCATAATGGGAAGACAAATTTTCAGCTCAGTATCATCAGAGAAGAGTTCTCTTATTGGGCAAAACTCTTCCACAGGCCATCTCCAATTGAATGACAGTCTTTCCACAAGCTATGGGGACACCAGAATAAAACAGAATCTGAACATATAAATACAAGTTCCAACAGAAACAAGTCATATTCCCTGCAATGTCTGTAAAGTGTTGAGATGTTCGTGAAACCAGACCCCTCATGCAACTCCAGCATTGCTGATGCTTGCAGTGCTTCAGCAGGCATGTGATTCTCTGTCCCCTGGAAGCTTGGAACAGGGTCCCATGCTTAAGCCAGCCGAAGGAGGGAATGGTAGACATGATATTTCCTCACCATCATCAGAAAAAAATCAGAAACACTGAAAAGAAGCAGATTATGCTGGGCAAGATGACCTGTCCTTTTTTTTTTTTTCTTTGTCTTGTTTTTTTCTGTTTTTAACTTGGACACTTTTCTGAGGTGAACTTCTTAAATCTTTGCTGGTTTTTAATTACACCAGCACAAATAAAAACTTAGCAAACATCTGTTTCCGTTTGTGTTTGTATACACTATGAAGCAATTCTTTGAAAAAGAAATCAGTAGAAGAATTTGCTACCCAGGCTGAGGCCTCATTTGCCAAATTCTATCTGGGATCTAATCCTATAGCCGTGTAATAAATCCTGAAAATGATGTTTATACTGGAAATGCTGACAGAACTTTCACCGTAATTACAGCGTGTTACTATAAATACACGTCTGTGCAGCATATACATGTAACATATCCACATACATATGCTGTATGCAGTGTTTTTATTAGTCATGAGGCATTTCATGTTTGACATTTTTTCAGAAGTAGAGAGGTTGCAGCCCTGAAACACATTCTAACAACAGAGACAATAATGAAATTATTGCTGTACATATTTATTGTGGCAGCTTCACATAGCTGTCATCTTTGATGATGATGTATTGATACAATACATTGCAAGAATAAGCAACTGGACAATGTATACTGTAAAAGGAAAACCTGCACCAGTAGAAATTTTGACCTAAATAAAGCAGAAAAAAAAATGTGCAGGTGACAGAACTATCTCAATTACACTTTTTCTAGCATCTCATAGCAATCTTTCCAACACGGGTTTTAACAGCCTTCGTGTTTCTAGACACTTGAAGAAAAAAAAAACAAAACAAAACAAAACAAAACAAAAAACCACGAAAGTTATTTGGAAAGAAAGAAGCATCTACCCAGGTGCCCCAACACACACTACTCCTGTTCTGTGTGAAAAGAAGACAACAGTTCCATTACAGAATGATGCACAATCCCTTCAGGGTATTGTCACAGTTGTCAATCAAAGTAAGTTTTTTTCTAAACACATTTACTAAGAAAACCTTGTCTTTTTACAAAGGGACACTGTCAGGACTTGTTAAAAGTAAACAAGGCAAGACTGCTGCCATTTGCATTTGACATCAGAAGAATGCACGTTTAGCTGTTTCTCGGGGTCAGCTTCTCCAGTGGGCAGAATTTTGGAATATGATGAAACAGAAGAGCCTGATATGTTAGGACAGACTTGGAGCGAGTCAGTGAAACATAAAGAGACCAGACAGGATAAGAAAACCACAATTAGTGTGGACAGGCAAGCAAGTGGGCTTATCTGTGAAGTTTTCTGAAATACTAATTACAGTTTCTTCAAAAGATATACTAAATAATTCTATATATGCAAAATCATAATTCCTACTAGCTTACTGGGCTTATTTCTGTAGCTCTAGAAGGGCAGGGCTGATTCCAAATCAGCAGGATTGGTTTTATCTTGAGTTCTAGTAATAATCAGTGCTTAGTCTTAAAGACTAAATCCCCGGAGTCACGAGTTTCTAAAATAATCTCAGGCTTTATTACAGTAAAAAGCAGGATTTTCACTGTCACGGTCAAAAATTAGACTTAGAGTTTCCCCATGGTGCTACAATAAGAAGGCAAGTAAAAAGTGTCAAAAAGCTGCTTGCAGTTTTAAGCAAAATAATGACTCTTCTCATCTTTTAGAATAGGCAAACAAAACCATAACTCATAAAAAACAGAAGAGAAAAATAGGAGAAAGACATGGGAAAAATGTGAAATTGAAGTAATTTTTTTAACTATCCTACCTGTAGATGAACAAGAGATATGAGAATGACGTTGCTGTCATAAGTAACGCCTGAAGCATGGAACAGTCGAGCACGATTTTTGATAACTCCAGACAGAATGAGACTACAGAAATATTGACTAATCAATTTATTGCTGAATCAACTTGCTGCCTTAGATCACAGCATGGTTATTTACAGGGTCTGACCTCTGGATCTCATTCTTATTACCTATGCAGATATTTACAGATTTTCACCTCATATTGAGGTAACAGCACTATTTCATGGAAAAATACAGGAAAAATTATCATCATAGATGTAGAAGACATATAAATGCAGAACAGAAAAAATTCAATGCTATAAACCTAATCTTATATGTATGTTCTTCCAAATTCATACTCCTAATTTTATAAAAGAGGTCATATAATCAATAACTACTATAATTCACCTTCAGAGAAACCATCCCTTGTAAATTTTTCCATACACTTTTTTTGAGCATAGTTGCACTGGAAGTATTCCAATGCTTTACTTAATTGTGTACATCATTATATACTTGTGAAAAAAGGTGGCAAACTGTATTTACTTAAATCTGCATTGATCTTTTATCAGTAGATAAAGGCACTATTGCACTATTGCGGTTGTAACAATTATTATCGATTCTGCAATTCTTGCAAAATACATTCAGATATTTGTATCTCATCATTAGAATTAGTAAATGGAAATTGTATTTGCTGGTTATAGAAAACCTAGTACCTTTCTATCCCAGCTACCTGATGAAGACCCTTACTTACAATAAAAGATACAAACAGTCTGAAGTCTAGTTTTCTACTTGTTATATTACAAAAAGTTATACCACTACTAGATAAGGATAAAGAACTACTGGGATATTTTTGTTTTGCTTTGTTGTTTTGTTACATTTTACCCAGAAATTTGAAAATCTGAATAAAGACTGAACATGTATTCAGAACTGAAAACAATATGTGTAACTTCATAGACATTAAATATTCCATAATTGAACTTAGGCTTGTCTCTGGGACAAAAGAGACCAGCTTGCAGGAGGCACCCTTGCGGGAGACAGATCTGGAGAAATGCCTCCAAACAGCAAGGACAGTTGAATTGTTCAACGGAAAAAAGGCCAGCATAATAATAGCCATTAGCACAGAGCAAGTACACTACTTGTTTGAGCTGAAGTGGCAATGCTGACATGGTCCTGTGTTGTAGAAAACAATGCAAAAATTATCAAGCTTCATACATAGTCGATGGGGACTGGGAAGAGTTAGAGGTAAGAGAATTCTTTATAACCTAATCCTATAATATTTCTGAAAGAAATTATTTAAAACACAGGTTATTTCTATGCTGTTAAATAAAAAAAGTGCCAGGCAATGAATTTGAGCACTGGACAGGAACACTAGTCTTCTGTAGTGCATAATTGTTAGCATACTCCCTGGCAGGGTTTTCTCCTGTCCCAGTTAGTCCTCCAAGACAATGCTTGGGAACGGTTCAGGGGATACCATGTGCCAGGACCATTCCCAAAAGGCCACTTGGAGAAGAATGCAGCGGTTTGGGTGTCCCCCACCCTACACACTCTTAAGTTTGCAGTAGTCAGCACTGTACCCTCAAACACTCCTCATGCCACAAGACACTCTATGCAACACATGCCCACAGCTTCATGCTATGAAAACATCACTCTGGTAGATAACAGTCTTCATGTCATTTCAGACACTACAAGCAAAAAAAATAAATGAAAAATAAAAATAATAATTTTTTTAAAAGCCCATAAAAGTTACGGGGGCTAGAGGATACTCCCAGAACCCTCAGGCCCTAGGACTATGTAGTATGAATGCAGACAATTTATCCTATTTGACCTTTGGGACAGACAGTGGTCTCTGGCCTTGTTTTATTTATCAGTATAGGCAGACCAAAGAAACTTTCACTGATATCTATGTTGCGTGCTACCGGATACCAGAGCTCTTTATGCACATGCAGTACTGAAGATACAACTAAACACTTTATTTTCATATTTGCAATTGTGCAATTGCATCAGTAGCCAATTCAGTAAGACATATCAGCAATATTTGATGTAAAAAAAATTGACAAAATATCAATTAAATACAAAAAGACATTCTGAGTGCCACAAGCTTTCAGTAAGAATCCCACAAAGTTCAAGTCATTATCACCAGAGGTCCCTGGCAGCTGACAGATATAAGGCCATCTCTTCAAGACGGCATGGTAATAAAATCAATACACAGACTCATAGTGGTGGCTGTTTGGTCACCTGAGGCTATATGGCCTGCTGTGTTATGGTGCATAAGATTTCCAATTTCATGTGCCACTGACACATAAAAGAACAATGTGGCTAGGAAAAAATTCAGTCCTCTTTGATTCCCTAGCTCAAATGAAGAAGAAAGCTTTTCCCATCTGGTTCAGTTAGGGAAAATGAAGCAAAAACTCAAAACAAGAATTCATGGAGAGCAAGGCGCAGACTGGCATTGTTGAATCTATTGCAAATTTCCTTAACAACTTAGCTACAGCATCTCATTTCACTGCAACACGGTACCAAGGTATTTTCAGCATAAGAAATGCAGAACTAGCAACATGGATCTTCTTCAGTGTTGTAGCAAAGCATACTGAAGTGTAAAAAGAAAATACTGTTGAAATATTCACGTTGCCTAACTCTAAGTGTGCATCTCCTGACTTTTCTACTCTGGTGATTTATATAAACTAAATGGGATATCCAGGGTCCTGAGACAGCTCTCTACAATAAGGCAAAATACTTCCCTTCAGCATCACCTGAGATTAGAAGACAACTTCACCTGCAGCCTGAGAAACTGCAGGAACACAACTCTATTATCTGTGACAGAATATGTTGTGACAATGATTAATACTACATCAGAATTAACACACTTTTTCAGCTATTTCCTGAAAATCAAAGGAATAGGGAGTTATCTAATAAGAGTTAGGGATTTTTATGTCCATTTGTGTTGGATTTGTGTGGCAAGGTTTTGGTAGAGGATGGGTTAAAGGGGTGGTTTCTGTGAGAAACTGTTAGAAGCCTCCCCCATCTCCCACAGAGCCAATGCCAGCCGGCTCCAAGTTGGACCTGGAGCTGGCCAAGGCCGAGCCCATCGGTGACAGTGGTAGCACCTCTGGGATAACACAGTTAAGAAGGGGAAGAAGTTGCTGCATGACAGCAATTGCGATCAAACTGAGGAGTGAGAATATGTGATAGAAACAACCCTGCAGTCACCAAGATCAGTGAAGAAGGAGGGCGAGAAGGTGCTCCAGGTGCCAGAGCAGAGATTCCTCTACAGCCCGTGGTGAAGATCATGGTGAGGCAGGCTGTGCCCCGCAGCCCATGGAGGTCCATGGTGGAGCAGATCTCCACCTGCAGCCTCTGGAGGACCCCACACTGGAGCAGGTGGATGCCCAAATAAGTCTGTGACCCTGTGGGAAGCCCACACTGGAGTAAGCTCCTGGCAGGACTTGTGGCCTCACAGAGAGAGCAGCCCACTCTGGAGCAGGTTTGCTGGCAGCACTTGTGACCCCATGGGGGGATCCACGCTGGAGCAGTCTGTTCCTGAAGAACTGCACCCAGTGGCAGGGACCCACGCTGGAGCAGTTTGTGAAGAACTGCAGCCTGTGGGAAGGACTCACGTGGGAGAAGTTCATGTAAGACTGTCTCCTGTGGGAGGGATCCTGTATTGAATCAGGGAAAGTGTGAGGAGTCCTCCCTCTGAAGAGGAAGGCAGAGACAGTGTGTGATGAACTGACCACAACACTCATTCCCTGGCCCCCTGCGCTGCGTGGGGAGGAGGAGGTAGAGAAAACTGGGAGTAAAGTTAAGCCCGTGGAGAAGGGAGAGGTGGGGAGAAGGTGTTTCAAGATGTAGTTTTTATTTTCTCACTACTTTACTCTGATTTGAATGGCATTAAGTTAAATTAATTTCCCCAAGTCTGTTTTGTCTGCGACGGTAATTAGTGAGTGATCTCCCTCTCCTTATCTCAACCCATGAGCATATTCTTATACTTTCTCTCCCTTGTCCAGCTGAGGAAGGGGGTGATAGAGCAGCTTTGGTGGGCACCTCATGTCCTGCCAGCGTTAACCCACCACACCATTGCAGGATCTGGACAAAAGTGTCTACTGCTTATAAACTTTCCTGTCACTCTTCCTTGTGTCTTTTGGCATTACCTCCCTGAATTTCTGGAGCTCTGACTTCTGTTGTGCTGCTTGCCTCTTCCTGCCCTTGCTTCTGCCTTTGGGCAACTGCTGCTCCTGCATCACTGCATGCATCCTTCCTCCAGGCTTTGGGTCCTAATTTTGTTTCTTGCCTTATTCTCTTACTACTTTCCTTTCCTTTTTCCATCCCTATCTCTGCAACACCTCTCATGTGCCCATGGGTACTGTGGGCCCTGCTTTCAGGAAAGTCTTATTCAGGCTCAGAAATGCTGGGTGGCTGCAGGGCAGAGGTGGACCAGGGACAATCCTGGTGCACACCAGAAGTAAATGCATGCTCAGGGGAGACAGAAACCTCAGGAGACATAGCTGTCAGCTTCAGGATTTCTTTAAAAATTATGAACAAGCCAAAGTATTTTAATGGCTTATGATTTGGGCACACATGGGCAGCAAGCACACAGAGACAGCATAAGGCATAGTTCTGGCGCTGTGACCAGCTTTCAGTCAACAGTAAAGGCAGTGTTTTCCAGCACTGAGGATTTCTCAGTGAAAAGACTGTGAGAACTGCTTTAACGTGGGTGTTGGAGTGAGGGACAGAGCCAGGCTCACTGTGAAAGCGGGGGATGTACCCTCTTGCCTTGACATCGAGTCACGTGCTGGAAGTGCAGCAGGTTCCTTGGAGCTGAAATCCAGGATGGGCAAGAAAACCCAAACCCATGCACCAACCCCTCCCACTGCACACTACCTCAAGCTCCTACATGTTAGGGTGCCTTATCCTCTGCTGATGTTTAGAGAATCAAGCCTCTGCCCTATCCACTATATCCCTCTATCCTAACGAACCACTCCTCCATGGGCTGTGCTGACATTGCTGCCATATCCTGGTGAGAGTACAACATGAAAATTAATGAAGGTGAAAAGACTGCTAAAATTTTCATAACACTACTTTCTCCATCCTCCCCCTCTCATAAAAAGCCACTACACTCCAGTAACGTGTTTGCATAATAGTGGGTTCACAAATAACTGAGACACTTTAAAAAATATTTTCCATCTTAAGGCAAAGCATGTAGATTTTTAGTGTAAACTGTTAAAAGTTTGAGGAAATTATATAGGGATGCATAATGGAAAGTTTCTGGCTGCTTTAATGTATAATATACATATATATCACAGAATCACAGCATGGTTGAGGTTGGAAAGGATCACTGGAGAGCATCTAGTTCAGCCCTCATGCTCAGGCATGGACACCTAAAGCCAGTTGCCCTGAACCGCATCTAGATGGCTTTTGAGTATCTCCAAGGGTGGAGACACCACAACCTCCCTGGGCAGCCTGTGCCAGAGCTGGGTCAACCTCACAACAACAAAGGGTTTCCTGATGTTCAGATGGCACCTGCTGTGTTTCAGGTTGTGCTTGTTGCCTCTGGTCCCATCAGTTAAAGAAGATGTAATGGTCTGCGGTGAACTAAGCAGACATAAGCTAATTTATGGATTTTGTTCTAGTGCCCAACCAAACTGTGTAACACAGAACAGTCCCTGGCAAAATCTTCAGTTCATTTTGGGGAAAGAAAAACAGAAGTCTTGCAGTTCACACTGAAACATCCTGAAACATATCAGCCAGGCATGGGTTCAGTGTTTGGCACTGGACATCTTTAATTGCAAAGGTGTGAAATATCACCTCTAGTCAATTCAACAAGCATTTTTCTTCCAGAATTAACCTTCATGCTCACATATCTCAGTATGAATTACCACAAAACACTTTAAAATTGGGTAGCAGGCAAGACTTGCAGCTTTTAATTGCCTTTAATCTTTACTGAGCTGCTGTTCTTTAAATTGCTGGTATAGCTATTTAATTTCCCTCCCCAATATTACCAGTCATTGTTTTTGTTTTGTTTGTTTGTTTGTTTGTTTTTTATTATTTGTATCTGTTTCTTCTGGTTTGAATGGTTGAAGATAATAGCCATGTCACAGTGATGGCATCAGCCCTGATGCTGTTACAGCCATGTCACAGTCGGTAGCCACCAGCTCCTGGGACCTGCCCTTGCGATGTTGTGGCCGTGTCACAATGAGCAGAACGTTGGTGGTGCCCGGGATGGGTACAGAAAGGCCTGCACCAGCCCAGCCTGGCAGTGGAGGAGGCAGGTGAACAAGGGCTGAGAGAAGGCAGGGGCTGCCTGTGGCAATGGAGAGAGGCTGCTCCTCCGTTGTTCCTCCTGTGTATTGCAGATGGACACCCAGACAGGGATGTGACCAGGCCACCGCACTGTCTTCTCCCTCTGCCGCTCAGCCAGAGGGTTGTCAGTGCTCTATGGGTCAGATAAGATAGCACCCTGTCATGGGCTTACAGGGAGCTGGAAGCTCCCCACAGCCATGGGCAGAGACAGCTCCACACTCTTTTTCCCTGGGTGGCTGAGGGCTGTTCCCCACATGAGCTCCTGGTAGCAGCCCTAGCAGTGTAATGGTCATGTCACAGTGGGCAGAATGCTGGTGATGGCTCCTGTTACAGTGGAGTTGGTGACATGACTGGCCCAGAACGAGTGTCTCCTGGCTGGCAGAGAGAGATATGGGATAGATGGTCCTGCTGTGAGGCTGGGAGAACCCTGATCATGGAGGAAGGGTCTGCCCATCGTGACAGAGGGTGGCTGGTCTGTTTATTGATTTTCCTGTCTTTGACAGCCACATCCCCAGACAGAGACACAACAAGATCATGGCACACTCTGGTCCTCTCCCTCCACCACCACTCAGCTGCTGAGTGTTGTAAACTTCTACAAGGACACCAACCTAAGCCTAAGGAAGCACACATAGCTCCATTCTGTACCACATCATGGTCTTACAGGTGGATGGGGGGTTCCCACAATTGCGGAGGAAGGGAGCTCCACACCACCCACTGTCTCTGTCCCTTGTCATGGTCCTAGAGGCAGCTGGAAGGGCACCAGAACCATGGACAAAGGGAGCTCCGACACCACCCCCTTTTTCTATGTGAAGCTTCTCTGTGTCTAACCTCCTTACAAACATGCAAGGGAAAACTGGTATTCACCTCAAGGAAAAGACAAGTCCTGACATTCATCAGGATTATTTGTCTTAATAAAAATTTGTAGTGAGATCCTCTACAAACTTACATATTAACACTAAAATGTCTGTCTTAGCTAATTTCCTGCTGATTTCCTTGACGTTTGCTCTCCCAGAGAGAGCAATGTCAACTTTAAATATCCATTGTTCAGCCCTGTGGACATATTTACACTTCCCATGAGGGAATGTATATATATGTATATATGTGTATATATAGTGATATACATTTGCATGTATATGTTAGGTGCATATATGCATAAAGGGAAAGTCACTATGTGGAAACAGTGTCAGATTTTGAAAGCAACCCACCTAACAGCTATGAAATGATTGTGCCTGCAGACTGAAGTCTCCCTGCTGTGTTTGTGGATCCATTAGCTGAAAGCATGAAGGGAATGAGAAAGAGTCCGTGGTCTGTGGCAGTGGAGATCAGTTGTGCCTGTTTATTGAAAGAGAAGATTTCTTTTTCTTTTACTCTTTAATTTTTACCTTATTGATTTTTTGCTTTTTCCATTTGATGAATATTGATTGTACTCATGCAGTGTTGCACTCATACTGGCTGGTTTATTTCTCCCTTTCTTGTTTATTCATTGTGGTAATTTACTTGGGGTATGAAAACTGCTGACTGTCACAGAATCACAACATCACAGAAGTTGGAAGGCACCTCTGGAGACAACCAGGTCCATCCCCATGGGAGGGTCAAATACACCAGATTACTAAAGGCCATGTCCAGACATGTTTTGAGTATCTCCAGCAATAGAGACACCATAGCTTTCTCTGGGCAACCTATTCTAGTATTTGATCACCCTCAAAGTCAAAAAATAAAATAATGGGGGAAAAAAAAAATGTTGAAACAGAATTTACTATACTTCAGTTTGTGCCTACTGCCTATTGTCCTGCCACCGGCTACTGAGATTCTGACCCTGTCTCCCTGTCTTCTTTACTACTCCCATCAGGAATTCATGCACATTGATAAGACATCCCTGATCCTTCTCTTCTTCAGGAGTAATAGTCACAGCTTTCTCAGTATCTCCTCATATAGGTAGATGATCTAAGCATTTAACCATCTTTGTGCTGGCATACTCCAGTATGTCCATGTATCTCTTGTACTTGGGAGCCCAGAACTGGACACAGCACCCAAACATGCCTCACCAGTGCTGAGCAGAAGTCAGCACTCAGCCTCCTTGTAATGTTCTTACTAATACTTCCCAGGACACCCTTGGCTTTCTGTGCTGTGAGGGTGCATTGCTGGCTCCTGGTCAAGCATCTATGCACCAGGACCCCAAGGGCCTTCTCTTCAAAGCTGTTTTCAAGCTGGTTAGTCCACAGCATGTACTGGTGCCTACAGTTATTTCTCAAAATGACTTTTAATTTCCCTTTGTTGAACTTCATGAGGTTTCTATTGGCTCATTTCTTCAACCCGTTGAGGTTCCTCTGAATGGCAGCACAGTCAGAACCCTAAAAAGTCAAGATAAACATCCATCACTCTTCCCTTGTCCTCCAAGCTAGATATTTCATTGTAGAAGGCTATCAGACTGGTCAGGCATGATTTCCCCATTATAAATATATGCTGATTACTCCCACTTTCACTACCTTGTCCTTCCTGGTTCCCAGGATTAGTTGCTCCATGAGTTTCCCAGGAATCGAGATGAGGTCTTTAGTTTCCTAGGTCCCTCTTCTTGCCCTTCTTGAAGGTTGAGGTGGCAACTGGAAGAACCAGTTCTCAGTTTTCTCCCCAAATTGCCATGACCTTTCAGATAAAATGGAGAGTGACCTTGCAATGACATGAGCCAGCACCAGCTCCCTCTGCACTCATAGATGCATCCCATCAGGGCACATGGACTTGTGTATGTCCAGTTAGTTTAAATGTTCCCTGATCTGATCCTCTTTCACCAAGGGCAAGTCTTCCTTGTGCTAGACTTTCCCACGTGTTTCAGGAACCTGAGATTCATGTTGTCCAAACTTGCCAGTGAAGACTGAGGTGAAGAAGGTATTGAGTACTTTGGCCTTTTGGTGTCCTTTGTCAGCAGGTCCCCAGCCCCACCCAACAGCAGGCCCACATTTTTCCAAGTTTTCCTTTTGCTGTTGATAGACAACAAAATGTCGCCCTTCATGTCCTTTGCCAGATTCAGTCTCAGACGGGCTTTGTTTTTTCCAACCCCATCCCTGCATGTTCAGACAGTGTCTCTTTATTCCTCCTGGGTCATATTCCTCATGGGGAAGCCCTGTCCCTGCTTCTACCTCCTGCTCACTTTCTTCTTTATGTTTAAATGTAGTGAAGAGCTCTTTGGTCATCCATGCAGGTGTCCTGCCACCTCTGCTTGAACGCTCATCAGGATGGATGAATCATGAGCATGGAAAAAGGGTTCCCTGAAAAACAGCCAGCTTTTTGTATCCCTCTTTGCCCCAGGGATGTCCCCCCTGGGACTGAGAAGCTGTTGATGCATGAGCTGGATGAGCAGACAGTGAGGTGGATTGAAAACTGGCTGAATGGCTGAGACCATTGGATGGTGATCAGCAGCACAAGGTCTGTTTGGAAGCCAGTGACTAGAGGTGCACCCCAGGGATCAATACTGGGCCCAGTCTTGTTCAACATCTTAATTTATGACCTGGATGATGGGGCAGAGGGTACCCCCAGCAAGACTGCAGATGACACTAAACTTGGACAAATGGCTAAATTAACACCAGAGGGTTGTGCTGCCATCCAGAGGGACCTCAACAGGCTGGAGAAATAGGCTGACAAGAACCTCATGAAGTTCAACAAGGAGAAGTCCTTCACCTGGGTAAAAACAACCCCACGCACCAGTGTGTGTTGCACCCAGCTGGAAAGCAGCTTGGCAGAAAAAGACCTGGCGTCCTGGTGGATACCAGGTTGGACATGAGCAATCAATGTGTCCTTGCAGCAATGAAGACTGTTATACTGGGCTGTGCTAGGGAAAGCATTGCCAGCAGGTCAAGGGAGGTGATCCTTCCCCTTTATGCAGCACTGGTGAGACCATACAGGGCATCCTTTGTCCAGTTCTGTGCTCCTCAGTTCAAGAGAGACATGGGCATACTGGAGACAGCCCAGTAAAGGGTCACAAAGATGATTAAGGGATAGGAGCAGGTCTCCTGTGAGGAAAGGTTGAGACAGCTGGGACTGTTCAGCCTGCAGAAGGCTCAGGAGGAATCTCATCAATGTTTGTAAATATCTGAAGGGCGGGTGTAAAGAACATGGAATGAGACTCTTTTCAGCGGAGCCCAGTGACAGGACATGGGGCACAAATTGAAACACAAAAGTCTCTGTCTGAACATCAGGATACACTTTGCTACTGTGAGGGTCACCAAGCATGGGCACAGGTTGCCCAGGGACATTGTGGAGTCTCCATCCTTGGAGATACTCAAAAGCTGTCTAGACATGTTCCAGGGTAACGGGCTCTAGGTGGTCCTGCTGGAGGTTAGATCAGATGGCCTCCAGAGGTCTTTTCCAACCTCAACCACTCTATGATTCTGTGATTCTTGCAAACAGGCCAAAGTCTGTTCTCCTGAAGGCCAGGCTTGTGATCTTGCTTTCTGTCCTGCTCCCTCCTTGTAGGATCTTGAACTCAACCATCTCATGGTCACTGCTGCCGAGACTGACCTTACCTTCACAGCCCTGAACAGTTCTTCCCTGTTTTTGAGATCCATCAGAGCATCTTCCTTCATCAGCTCCTCAATCACCTATGTCAGGTTAACATCCCCCATGAGGAGCTGAGCCTGCAGACTTGAGGCTTCCTCCTTCCAGTTGTTTGAAGAAGGTTCTCAGCTGGGCCATCACCCATCCCTAGGCAGACCTCTGCCTATCCCTGCTGCTCTGTCACACAAAGGGCATCTCTCCCTCCTCACTATGCCAGCGAGTCATTCCTAAGAGCCTGTACCCCTCCGTCGCAGCCCTCCAGCTGGGTGAGCTATCCCACCCCTTGTCTGGGATTGCAGTGGGACCACAGCCCTTGTCGTTCCCCACGCTGCGGGGGTTGCTGCACAGGCATTTCAGAGGGCCCCTCACTTGTGCTAATTCCCCATAATGGGTACAAGACCTTCCCCCATGTGCCATCCCCTCAGCATGTATGTGCTCCTGCTGCAGGAAGGGCCCTTTCCACCCTGTTTGGTTGTTTCCAAGGGATCTCCTGCCCACATCACCTTTCACCCTTTTGCTTACAAAGCCGGTCCACAACCTCTGCACTTAATCGCTGGTCTTCTCTTCCCCCTCTTCACCTCTCCCAACATTCCTAGTTTAAAACCCCTCCACACCAGCTCGGCCAGCCCCTGGGCAAACACGGTTTCGCCGCCCGGTCCTGGCAGATCCCGCCTGCTCCCCCAGCTGCCCTCCGTCCCCAGGGGCCGCCCCACCGCCTCGGCAGCCGAATCCCCGTCGCCGACACCGGCCGTGCGCCCGGCCGTGGAACCGCAGGCCTCCCCCCGCTCCTCCCAGAGCCCTTCTCCCTCCCCGGCGAGACCGCAGGGGACCCCGCCGGGTCTCCCCGCCCCGGGCACCCGGCGGAGCGGCCCCCGGCGCCCGGGGGAGCTGAGCTCGGCCGCGGGGCCTGGCGCGGCCGCGGCCGGGGCTGCGGGGGCCGCCGGCTCCCTCTCCTGGCCCGGCGGCGGCACGGCGGCCGGAGGGGCCAGAGCAGCGGCCCGGGGGCCGTGCTGGTGCCGAAAGACCGGGGGTGGGGGGGTGGGGGGGTGGGAATTTTTTATTTTTTATTTTTTTTTAACGAGGAATGGGTATTTCCCGTCAATTCCAGTCTTCCCTTCGGCTTCTCTCACCAAAACACAGTGCATTTTCTTTGCATGGTGTTAATTCAACATAGATGCATGTTGCGCTGAATGCATGCTAATTCTTGACGGGGGAAAAAAAAAAAAAAAAAAATCTGCTGAGTTGGGCAGTCTGAGCAAGTAGAAAAATTGGGTTCAAAACCTCTCGTGAGGAAGAAACAAATGATTCTTTGTCCTATGTTTTCTTGATATGTGTGCTAAATGCTAAACCAAGGGGAATGTGAACAGCTCCTGCATTTAAAAAGGCTGAACCCTGTTTCATTACAACTCTGGCTTGAGATTAAGCTGCTTCTGGATCACAAGTGGGGAGAGGTAACATTCAGTTTTAAGGAATTGTCAGAGGTACAGAGAGGGCTGGGAATTTAGGGGGAAAAAAAAAAAAGCTCATATAAATAAAATATACAGCTTTTTTTTTTTTTTTTTTTTAATCAAGCCATTGAAAAGATATAGAGAATCAATCTGTGACCAAAGTTTGCAAAGTCTCAAAAAAATGTCAGCAATGTTCTCACCCAGCTTTGGCGGAACTGAATGGAACTGAGCAGCAGATAGGTGGACATTATTTGGTGCATTGAACCCAGGAGCTTCGGAAAATTTATTCAGACAAGAAATATAATAATGAATTTATGACAAAAGATTAGGGGTGTGTCCACAGGGAAAACTCAAGAAATATTCACTTCTTTAAGTGGATTACCAAAACCTCATTAAGCTCCTTTGAGGGGCCCCTTATTCAGTATTAATTTGTCTTTACACTTACACTAAAAGTGAGTTTTAGCACTTTACATTTACACCTTCAGTTCATTTGGACTGATCTTCCTCAATGTCTCTGTTTAAGAAGGTCCCAAGCAATTGGATTTTAGGCAGTTTGTAGCAGCACAAAAGAGATACTAAAGACTTTAAGATTCATCCTCTGAATCCAGGATCAAGGTCATTACTGCTGCTGTGGTGAGGAACCGTTCCTGCACTGTCTGCATTGTAATATCAGGTCCTGTCTATAAACACAGACCCAAAAGCTGGATTTCTCTTGGCTGTATGAGCCCTCAGACCTCCACATAAAAGGTGAGTACCATGACTGTTGAAGTTAGTCACTGTCCTGAAATTCTTTGGAAATACAGGAGAATACAGTTCAAAATTAAGACACCTAGGTATAGAAGTCTATAGGGACACTCCATATTTATGGTTGTACTGACTGCCTGAGCCTCCACTGTAGTTGCTGGAGCCTCCATAGGGGCTCATCCCCTGGGGACTCCCTCCAGCTGCCTGAACGTGGAGTGTCTCACAAGACAGTCGATTTTGAGACTTATTCAATATATCCACATGAGAATAGCAGATAAGACTGACATATGCTGAATGAGCAAACAACATGAGGGCATCCCAAATGGAACTAGATACCTACGTTTAGGTAAGTAAAATGTACCTTAAATCTTCTGTGCTAGAAATATATGATCTTTGTTTTGCCTTTAATGACCATGATAGGAGGAGGTTAGATACCTCCTTCAAACAAATAAGTTTACTAAAATTAGTGCTGTTTTCTTCTTCTTTTTTTTTTTTTTTTTTTTTTTTTTTTTTTTTTTTTTTTTAATTCCTGATCTGAGTTGGGTATTTGGTATGTGTTCAGCTGAATTTCATGTATATCAGAGTTTTAGGCAAGGCATAAGGCACCCATGTCCCCTGAATTTGTGAGACCAAGTAAGGGTATGGCAGTCTCAGTCACGAGGAAGAATCTTACGAATTCTGTGTCTGCAGAGCTAAGCAGTTCGTAACCCTCTTCTGAACATGAACTAATTTTAGGCACTAACATCCCAGTATAGATGGGATTGCAGTCGGCTGGATTGTCTCAATATATCTGTCTGTAGTGCAGACTGGCACACAGGACATAGGACTGCTTCAGACCATCTCAGCTCCAACACTTATTTTGCCATTGATAGAATTCTGGGGGTAAATAGAGGCTTCTAAGCACTTCTAAGCACTGAAATAAATTGTTGAGTGTTTTTTTTTACTGGCCTGTTGCTCAGTTACAGTTTTATGCCCTACATAAGCAAGTTCCTACACGGACAATACCTGCGCAACAAAAGCCACAATAGATTTTCTTAAAGGCCCTTCTCTTCCTGTGAGTTCTTATTGGCTTTTCAAATAATTCAGCTTTTTCTTCAGGGACAAAACCAAATATGCTGCATGCCCCTGGATTGTTTGGGGAACAGCTTAACAGCAGCAGGAAGCTAGCAGAAGAGGCAGGGGGACTCCCCTCTTGTAACTTCCAATAATGCCTTGATTTTGTGACAAGCTACAAAACGCTAAAATGCTGCTATTTTTTTTTTTTTGGGGGGGGGGGGGGGATAAATAAAAGCAATAAACCCGCCCTTTTCTGAGTTGCCCGTGGCCCGGTGAGTTGGTAGGAGCGGGCGGCGGCTGCCGGCGGGGAGCGGGGCGCTGGCGGGGGGCAGCCCCAGCGGCGGGGGCTGTAGATGGCGCACGGTCCCGGAGCATCGCTCGAGGGGCTCCCGCTCTGCTCCCAGAACCGGGGGGGTGGGGGGGCTCCACCGAGGATGCAGTCCTAGAAAGCTGGATGCTGGACAAAGCTGTGAGCGTCCTCGCCCCCAACAGTTGCGATCGTTGGCTGCCATCCCAGGAGCTTTTCCTCGCGGGCAGAGCTCCTGGAGCTGCCGAGCGGCGGCTCGCGTAGATCAGGTTTCAAAATTGGGGTTTAATTTTAAATGAGATGTCAAAACCAGGGACTGACAAACAGTGGGAAAGGCTGGAAGGAGGCAGACCACAGGTAATCTCTGTGAGCAGCTCGGCAGCCATGCTGACAGCTGGGAATGAGAACCCCGGAGCGCTAACCTGAGCGTTCTGACTGGCTCCCCTGACCTCAGACAAGCCACTCACGGCTTGTTCCTTCAGGTGTTGAGCTCCTCCTGCAATGCTGCTGAATAGTTTGACAAGGATCAGTGGAAGCCAGGAACGCTATTCTGTTTTCGTGAGGCACTCAGTAACCTGTGGGACCCATCTCCCTGCCTCAGTTTCTCTGAGTAGGAAAGAGTCTACCTCTTGGAATAGAACCAGGGCTAAAGAGCAAAGTATTGCAGCACTCCCTCACCGAATAAGGCTCTTCAGTAGTATCGCTGCACTTGACTGGGGCTCCTGTGTTTTCTTTTCCTTGCTCTCTTTGGAACATTACAGACCCTTGGGAAAGTCTCCAAGCCAGAAGCAGAGAAGTCTGGCAACGTAAAAAGGAAGAAAAGTGGCTAAAACCAGCCAGGCAGCCACTGTCTTGGAAATGCAGAAAGTATTTACAAAAGCACTGGATTAAAATAAGCACTGTCCAGTATATTTTATGAGATTAAATAATCTGGACAAATGCAGTCACTAGACAGATACAACTGCACTGGCTCAGATGAAACCAAATCATCTGCTGGTTAGAAATTCCGCTAGCAACGTTCGGTTGGACAGCTATGCAGCAAAAAAAAGGAAAGATCATTTGTCAAGGATGATCCATGGACTTCTCTTTACTCACCTTTTGTGTTTTGGGGGTTTTTTGTTTGTTTGTTTGTTTTTGTTTTCATTCTTTCTTCTTTTTTTCTTTTTTTTTTTTAAGAGAGTTAGCAAAAAATATGACAGCAGGGACAGTGTGCTTTACCTGACTACCTGGAGAAAGATTACTTGAATGCTTCTTCTTGAGTCCTAGAGCAGGGAAGGTGAGAGCAAAGTGATTTGGGAAGTAGGTTTCTGACAGGGAAATACATCTCCTTGGACATTGCCTCATCAATTAAATTTTTCCACATGCAGTGCTTTTAAAAATTACAAAAAAAAAAAAAAAAAAGTTTTCTGACTTACTGAAGAAAATGGAGACATCTTAGAAGACACTAAGAAGACCCAGTTAAGAACCAATTTCCTCTGCATCCTCAGCTCATTTCAAACTGCCAGTGTCATTGTGTCCTTCCTCACCTCACCCCCTCCTAGACATGAGACTGAAAACCAGATTTCTTTCACACATAATTTCCCACAGTACTCCATTTTGGTCCACTTTCTACCACCAGATTATCGGGTTGTGTCTGATCCATCTTGGTTGCTTTTTCTTGTTTCTTTGCCTTTGTGTAGGATGAGTGTTTCCATCACAGTGGGTGCCTGAAGAGGAAGCTGACTTTCAGGCTGTTCCATAAACCAGGGAACAGAAATCTGGGCTCAGGCTGCAATCTGAGAAGGACTCTTTAAGTGTACAGATTTTCCCATTGTCTTCATCTGTAACACTATACAGCACCAACACATCACAAGTGCAACCAACTCACTGGTTTTAAGACCACATATGTTAGGGCGATTTACTGAATTAGAGATCAAAGTATTTGACATTTTATAGGTTATTAGAGTATCTAGAGGTAGAAGCTGTTAGCAAATAGTTAAAAAGAAAAGATAATTGACGATGCTTTCATTAGAGAGAGAAAAAAACAGAGAGAAGCTGTTATCAGTGCCAATCAACATTGGAGACTGAAATCTTGGGCAATTCTGAAGAGAGGAATTTGTTTTCAATCCTTTCCTTCTAGCAGTATTATAGAGACAGAAATACAGGTCCCTGATTAACCCCGGAGTAAAGAATAACCTTCACCTAGAGAGCTCTGCTTTCAAAAGTGTTGGCCCCTGTAACTAGAGCCTGTCCAATTATTCTTCTTCAAAGAGAGCAGGCAACCAAGAATGTCAGCTTCATAGAAGGAGCTATAATTTCGAAGCAACTTCCTGTTTGTTGATTTATTTTTTTGATCTCATGGTGGTGTAAATGGGAGGAAATGGCAGGAAGGAGATTTTTCCTTTTTTTTTTTTTTTTTTTTTGTTTAATGTTACATTTTGCAATTGCAGAAGTTTACAAATGAGGGTTGTTTTTTGTCTTTGTTTTTAGATTAAAAGTGAGCAGACTCTCCATACATGTGTAGCTACCAAATACCTGGTGAATTTAAATGTGCCAGCTAACATATTACAGCATTCCTGTCCAAAATCAAATAACGACCTTTACTTAAAAAACAACAAAAAACAAAACAAAACCAAAAAAGCAACCCAGAAACACACACTAGCTACTATTCAGAAGAAAAAGACACATAGCTGAAGCTGGGTTTAGACATGAAGTATTTCCCTAGAAGAAGTCAGCCTGTCAAAATCTCTCTTTCTTGGCAAGATCCCAGAAGGGGAGTATTTTCACAAAGATGAAAAGAGTGTTAAATGCTAACATTCTTCCAGATTGGATATGCATTCCTCCTTATACATATTTTTGTTATGAAACAAATGCATTTTGGTAAATTTAGGGAAGTGTTTCTGTGTTTCCTCCTCTACTGTATATTTTGTGTGATAATATGGCTCTGATTTCCTATCTAATTTAAAACAGTTTAAAATAACTGGTAACATCTAGTAGCTTTCTGTTCTTCCAACCTTTATTTTCTCTTCTGTGTATTTTAATGTGAAGCAGGGAGTTGGCTGAGTTTATTTACTTTTTGTTGTTTTTCTCTTTTAGAATAAGAAGACACAGGCTTTGACCTTCTCCTTTCTGT
The DNA here is from genome assembly GCF_018691265.1 of Tyto alba. Taxonomy (NCBI): domain Eukaryota; kingdom Metazoa; phylum Chordata; class Aves; order Strigiformes; family Tytonidae; genus Tyto; species Tyto alba. The sequence continues at coordinate 32,415,220 of NW_024881316.1, read as the reverse complement.
TCCTGACTGCCTCGCCATCACTAAGTTTTTCTATTCAGCGTCCCAAATTAAGTTGCAGAGAGAAATATTTGAATTTAAACTCTGATGTTTTACTGTCTGAGTTTCAGTTCTTTAAAGACAATAAAAACCTTTATCAAATGATATGCTGGTTCCTTTCAAACATTCCCCTAGTATTTGGAAGCCAGAGGATACAAGTACTCTCTTTTCTTTGTCACAGCCCTTATATTTCACAGTATTAAATCTCTGATTTGGTAGGGGTCCAAAATTAGTGTTTGACCATGATCTCAATACCAAAACAAAAGCAACAACAACAGCAACAAAGTAGGGAAAAAAGAAGAAAACCAAATCTATAATCTTCTCCCAAAATACATGCTCTGTGTAACCTCAGGCTAAATGAATAGGTGAATGGTATCTACGTGGACAGACACTTTCACAAATATCCATATAAACCTAATGCATACTCTTCGGGGTGTACAGGAGCTGTGCAGCATAGGCAGGCTTAATCTCAGAGGCTGAAAAACTGCAGCCTGATAACATTCAATGTACTCAGTACTGAATACACATAATATACAGATATCAGATGCTACTCCTACCTCATTAGGAGATTGGACCTTTGTCTCATCTTTTAAACTGATTTTTTTTTCTTTCTAGCAAAGTACCCTTTTTCAAATGCTTATGCTTCCCAGGGAAATAGGTTGCTTTATTCAGCTTGTATCTTCACGTGTGTTTTCCTAATCCCTTTTTATCCTACATGGTTATTGCCATTTTAAATAAAGTAATCTTCACATAATAGTGTCAATGAGACACATCAAGCTTTCACAGATCATATTTATTAGGCTAAAGAAATAGGTAGGTGGAACATGGTTTGGGAAAAAAAAACACACTAAGGAAATTAAATTACTGTGAAGTCTTACCTTCTGGTCTCTATCTATAAAAAAAGATATGTGCTTTGTTGTAAACACATTCTAACTCTCAGTTCCTAATCTAGGAAGGGATACCCAGCCTCTATTGTGAGTAATCTTCCACTTCAAGCGAAGCCTCCACCAAGGCAATTGTAGCTCATATCCCCTCAGGATCACTTCTAGCATGTGCAGCCTGCGAGTTTCCTTGGAAACTGCCATGCAGCAAGCATGAGATTATGGCACATGACTGCTAAACTGTGTAGCTTTACCCAGGAAAATAAAGGAATCCAAGAATGGGGACCAGGACTGCAATTCACCTCCCAAGGATACTAACTAATGATTTTCAACCTGAGGCTTCTAGTAGCCAGTGGGTTACTTCTATGTGGTCACAAAAGATAGTGAACTACAGCGAATCTGGTTTTCATAAATTTATGTTAATTCCATAACAATCTGTTTTTCTGCTGGGAGGGGGACAAAACTGAAAAGCAAGTCTGAAAATCAACACACCTCTAAAGAGCTTTTGCAACAAGTCAGCTATGAGGCCTTATGACATTTTCCTTAGTCTGAACTAATCTGGATAATCTACCACATAGGGACCCTTTTTTAAAAAAGGTTTCCCTCTCCAGACTTCTGTGGTTATACAATGCTGGGGGCGAGTACTTGAAAATGGCTGTATTGGCCCAGTCAAGTATCTGCCAGACTCACCAGCCTATACCTGACAGTGTCTATAATAAATAACTTGGAGAAGAATATAAGTACAAAGGAAACATGCGATTCTTTGTGCTCAGGCACCCTTGACAGGTTTGCCTGCCATGGACTTACCCATTTCTGAATGCTCATAAACCTCCAGTCCCATCCCCATCCTGTGGCAAGCAGTCCCACAGGTTACCTCCATGATGGGTGAGGGAGTTTTTCCATGTTTTATATTATGAATCTGGGTCCTGCTGTCTTCCTTTGATGACTCTTAGCTCTTGTACTGAAAAGACAGTGACCAATTGTTCCCTATTCACCTTCTCCTTTCTACTAATGATTTTACAGCTCCTCTATCAGATCCCCCTCCAGTCAGCCCAGTTTGAGGCTGGAGAGCATTAGACTCATTGTTTTACAGTGCACTTTTACATGCAGTTTGTCTGTGGTGATGTCAGCTAGGAGCATGCATTTTCTTGTAGTTTTATTAGGCGAGACTGATTAGCTGTGTCCTCAAATATATAATTTAGCCTGTGGGCTTTGTAGTCGCCATATGAATTTGACCCAGGATACACAGGTCACAGGAAAGCTTAATGATTTGGGTATTTAGATGTTCTGTGGGAGCCTAACTTTGCTGCTGCCATCCCCTCACAGCAGTAATTATTATACTCTGCCTCAAATTCATTCATATTAACTTATACTGACTTCAAAGGTTCTGATTTAAACCCTACCTCCCCTGGCCAATAGCTTTCTGAGAATCTGCTGCATGCCCCCCCACCCCCCCAGGGACCCTGCCAGGAGCGGGTGGCCTCGGGGCAGCCCCAGCACCCACCCGGAGCCATCTGGCGTCTGCCCGCACCCCTCGGGGGCACCGGCCGCGGAGGGACAGCTGCCCGGGACAAATGGCGACCTCTGTCATCTGGGACATCAATTGTTCCAACATCTGGCAACTGGCTTTCTTATGAGAGCTGACATTTGGCTGCTTTGGACCAAGGATTTTAGGATCCATGGGGCAGAGCAGAAAACGGGACAGTTCACAATTTTTAATGTCAGCAGAATCCAAATTAGATTTTTTTTTTTTTTTTTTTTTTTGGATATGTACTTAAAATGGCTTGCAGTGACTTGGAATAACAACATAGAGAACTCAAAGCAAATAATCAAATTACCACAGTGAGAGAATCCCTTTGACAAATTTTTGATGGTTTTATCCCATTCCTGCAATGAGTTAATACCTTATTGCAGCTGCAACAACTTCTTTAAATTCTATTACAGAGACTCTCCTTCACCTTAGTGGTCCATTGAACCAAATATAATTACTACGGTTATTGCAGTTGTCTCCACAGAACTTAGATGCTTGGCCATGTAAATATCTATCCAACCTTATATATGCACCCATGTGCACAATAACAGCTAGCTGGTCAGATTCTCTGTGTTCACTCTCTTTTCACAACTTTTCTTCACAAACCAAATACACCAAAGACAGATGTCAGGGTACCTCTAAATTTGAAACATTTCAGTGTGCTAAAAGTGCCTTTGGTCTTTAACTGCATTCATAAAACCATTTGGAAAAAAAAAAAAAATAAGAAGAGTGATATCCTTGAAATCTTGTCAAAGCTGACAGTGAACTCTTGAAAACTGCATTCAGGTATTGTATACATTTTTATTGTGTTACCTCAGTCTCACAGATGGTTACAAATAAAAAAAAATGTTTAACATATAGTATTTATTTCAAGGTACAAAAACGGTCTTTAAAAGATTCCTTCCTTAAACTCTAAGCAAACTTGACATAAAACAGGAAAAAAAAAACAAACCAAACCAAAACAAAAACTAACAAACAAGCAACTAAAAAGTCTTTCAAAATGAAGAAATAAATGTTATCAATCACTAAAGAAAAGAAATCCAAATAAAATATAACCATGAAAAACATGAAGGTATATAGAAATGCAGTTATTAAAATGTATAGGACCAAATGTATTATTTAAAATCTACTAACTACAATATCTAATGCAGAATTTTAGACCTAATTGAACTAATCACTATGAGAAGATACTATGGTACAGTGGCTGCACTGATTTATCAAAACACCAAACCTTCAAATAGTTGAGTCCAAAGGAAGAACAAAAATAAGCTAAGTGGAAATACTTATTTTTCTCTGTGTTGAGGTTTCATCTGGGCTCCCTGTGAAAAATGGAGATGGAAAACAATACTGTCGAGCTACACAGCCCCATTTCAAGCACCTCGCTGCAGCAGTCAATGAGGGATTCTGAAATGGAGTTAGGCTTGTTTAGCATGCCTGCAGGGTCACGCGGAGTGACCCATTCCCCTCTGGTTTCACTTAAAACTCAGATTTTCTCCATGAAGATAACATGTTCCTCTGATATTTAGTTACCTGGTCTCCAGAAAGATCTCATTTTTCACGGTGTAATTTTTAACCTTTGCTTAAGATGTTTTTTTTTCAACATAAACTTTTTAACCTGATATAATTCCTCAAAGAACATGTGCTTGGAAAGAAGATGTTTGGTTATTGAAATATCTTAACAAAACAAAGTTCACTCTGGTTTTAGCTTGCTAGGTTATAAAGGGAGGTTAAGGCAATCATTAAGTGTTCTTGCTTTTATTTCTTTCGATACTGTGTGCTATAAACCTATGAATATTCATATAGATGAACTGATTCAGTACATGTTTATACTGATAGCTTTAGTACTGAAATAAATCATGACCTACCACTTCCATGGCTTTCTTTTTAATTCAGAAACATATGCAATTCATGATATACATGCGAATACCAACAAAATAAATCAAAAATTTTTTAAAAATAGATAAACTATGACAGAAATTTTCATTTAAAATATCAACAATCAGCTCAACCGTCTTCTGAGTGTGAAATGCTTCAAAGTATTGCTTTTGTACTCAAAGCTTTCTGAGGGAACTGGAAAAATACCTGGTCAGATCCTCCCTGGAATAAACTGGTATCAGGTGAGGTACAGACTGGCACCAGGAGAAGGCCTGGCTGAGCGTATTGAGCTGAGATCATGCTGCTGTTTGTCTGACAGCCATAAAGGCATATTGGATACAATTTCTGTGCAGGTACTTTCTGCTTATCACGCAGGGGAATGGCAAGTCACAGACCACCTCCTTGCCCAAGTGCCCCCTTAAGAGGCCTGATTGGCATGTGAGGAATGCGAGGATTAGTGATGTAAACTGCAGCAAATCTGGAGTTTAAGGAGAGCATAACCTATTTAAATATGTCACTGGGAGCTTGGAATTAAGTTTTCCTGGTTTGCTCTCTCCAGTCTGCTTCTTAAAGATGCCTTGTACTTCAAAAACTCTGCTTGATGTCCCAGTTGAGGGAACAACCTCCCCCTGCGCGGCTCCTTGGCATCCCCTCTTTGTCCATCCTTCTGTTCTATACTCTCAATCTGTTAATTTCTTTTTATTTTTAAAAGGGGTAGAGTATGGTGTGATGTTTATGCTGTAAAACAGATGTTTCAGGCAGCGGGCCTATCCCTGAGAAATCACAAATAATTCAGAGTATCATTGCATACACAAACATAAAACCTTTCAGCCCAGGAAACCCCCCCAAATCCCTCCCACCTGCAGAATCCCTCCCCGAGAAAAGCACAGCTGATGAAATCAGTGCAGCTACTCATCACCTCTGAGACCATGGTTTCACATGAGGATTTTGCTGGTGGAAAGCCAATTTAAGAAGTTTCGTCCCCTTTTTTGCTCTCACCTGCTCATTCCTTTCTCTGCTACCCCACCTCTGGTGGGGGAAGCTTATCAGTCCTTCAGCAAGGCTAATTCCTTCATCAGTATCACTGCTGACAGCTGGAGTGAGGCAGGTTAGTAAACAAAGAACAGCAACACTTGAGGAAGGGTGGGAGAGAGTGTCTATTAGCTTAGATCATTTCACTGAACCAGTTTTGAGTATGGTCACCCAGACAGTTGAATTGCCACATCTGAGTATGAAGACAGGAGGGGAGGACTGCACTTAAACTAGCTTTGCAACTTGAAAAATTAAAATGTGGAATCTCAGCCTGGTTTCTTGGGTGTGTGGAATAATATACATTCAGGAATCATGTTACACCTGACTGAAAGGCAACCACATCTGTTTCACAACTGCTGCTTTTGGGAACATAAGATAACAAATTCTGATAGAACCTGTATGAAGATGTTGGGACTTGTGCAAGGGCTGATTCCTCACTTTCTATTCTCAGGAACATTGCGGCATGGCAGATTTTATATCCTCCTTACACAAGCAGTTCTGATCCTCCCCATCTCAAAACAGGTACCAGAAAACTAGAAAAAGATCAGAGAGGAGCAGCGAGGACAACCAAAGGAGTGAAAAGACTTCCACAGAGGCAGGAACAAAATAAGCCAGGTGACATCACTGTGGAAAGGGAACAATTCTAGAAGGGTAGGAGAAATGCCTGTGAAACTATGCGTGGTGTTGAGACAGTACATAAGGATGGTTTGCTCACCATTTCATCCCAGTATAAAAATAGTGGCTCACCAGAATGAGCAAGACATAAGATGAATACAGACAAAAAGAAGTATTTTTTCACACTGTGTGTAACTAAGGTGGGGAATTTGTTGCTACAGGATGTTATGGGTGCTCAAAGCTCACTTATATTCAAGGGGAGAATGAACAAGGAAGATAAATCCATGAATGGAAACACCTAGAAAGCAAACTTGGCACAGGAGGCCCCTGAGTGGAGGCTGTTTGGGGAAATATCAGTTTATGCCTCCACCTTCTTCTGTACTTCCTCAGGCACTCGCCTCATCTATGCCAGAGAAGGGATACCAGTCTGGGTAGGTTTGGACCTGATCCAATGCATCTGCTCTGATGTTCTGCAACACTGTAAAACTGTAGAAATCTGGAAATGGCCTTGTATTCCTACATATTGTTGTGTCCCTACATGGGCAAGAGAGTAGAATGACCCTCCATTATCTACAAAAGAGTAGTGTGGCCCTATGTTCACATCCCAAATTGGGGAGCAGAGAGGAGTGTTTCCCTATCCCTGAAGCCAGCAGGAACCAGTGAATCTGGCATCCTGACCATCATCCTTCCCCATACAGGAAGGACTTTTAGGGCATCAGATAACAATCCAGGGCTCAGCTCTGCAGCTGATTGGGAACTAAGGGCATTTAATGCTTGTTAGGAGATACCACACACACCAGTTAATACATCCAAATAGCTAGTAGTTTTGGTGCACTTGGTTCCAGTTATAAACCTTCCAGGGCTTGACCACTTGTGTTTACAATATATAGATCCTTTAGAGCTTATTTCAAAAGACAATTTCTCATTAAGAACATTTTGTGACCTAAAAATCAATGTATTTAATAAATATACAGAGACATTAATTGTCTTGGTCTACTGAGACCAGTAAAGTAATGAAGAAATGGATATATGCAGGTATTTGACTAAAACTTCGGTTTAAACTCCTATAAAAGGAAGTATTGGAAGAAAAGGCTTATGTTCATCTGTGTTTGCCTTTTAATAATCTCATCATGTTTAATGTTGCACTATTACATAGTTCTTATTTTGCATAAATACATGATGATTATAGCTGTATAACCTTGGCAACACAGTGTCCTCTTGAGGCAGCCCGAAATAGAAGAGAAATGCAGATTATACTACACAACTGCTCTTTTGGGAACAATATTTTATTATGGTTTATTTCCTTTCCATAAAATTCAAAGAAAATTAAGGTAATTTGGGTTCTACAAAAACAATGGTAAGCTGGTGGAGGGAATTCCTAAATCGCCTTTAGTCACAGCTATACACACAAGTGTAGGCAAAGACGGGTGAGAAGATCAGACTATACTCACGAACACCTTGAACCCAACTTTCTGAACCTAGAGGTTTGAGATTTCAAGCAGGAACTGGTATAAAAATGATTGATTGTATGAAAATTGTAAGGCCAAGTCTCAGACACAGGAAACAACTGTACACTGTAGCTTACTATAGGGTGGAAAATGACACATGGGAGGAAAGGAAGTACTAAAACCGGAGGGTCTGGTTGTTCATTAGTTTATACAGCCTGAGAATGTGGCCCAGGGAGTCTCTCAGGCTGGCCATTAGGGTCATTGTAAAAGCCATTAGGACTAGCCTGTGATGTCAGTGATAAGCTCAGCTTTCATTTAATAACACAAAATAAAGGCCTTTTTCATGGTGGAGATAGAATCTCAGTCATCTTGCCTACCACTGAAAGAAAACAAAACCAAAACCTTTCATATAGACTGGCAACTTGCTATTTTTTGACACTAAATTGACTCTTGGTCTATTATCTGGGGCAGACTGAAATGTCACTTCCTATAACCAAGCCAGTACTCATTTGTTTAGGGGAGGTGTTTTCTGTTTAGTGCCTCATCAGAAGCAGGATGGAAATGTTTCACAGAGCAATGGTACTACATACCCTAGACATACAAATTATGAGTTCTCCCTATGTGAGTAGAAAAGATCTAAGCCTTTTACTATAGCATGAAAAGGATAAAACTAAAAAGATTGTTTGATGAATCAGTGAAATAATCTCTGAAGAATCTCACAGAAATAAACCTTTGCAGTTAAGGAAGGAAGTAGCTTCAGCTTCACCATTGAAGGGCTGGTGCTTTTATTCTCTGACATGGAAAGTGAAAAAGTGTTTCATTAGCATGTGAGCCCATTAATCTTGCATTTGGCACACGAATTCCCACATGATTTGAACATCTGCCTGGAAGTTACCTCTCTAATTAGAAGAGATATGTTATTCTGGAATTAAAATAAATATCAAAACATATTTCTGTCTTTCAGCTTGCTTTCTTCATAGTACCTGTGCTGAAGTAATCATGGATGGAACTTGTCAAGTCCTAAAGGTGCTAATGTTTCATTAAGAAAGCACACAGTAGTAGGGAAATGCAGTACTTGTCTATGGGACGTGTCTCTACAGGGTTATATTGCTGCTAGATCATGGGAACAGCAGATACGACTGGCAAAACCTTTGCCTGCAGCTTACAACGCAGGTGTCTTTAAATAATAAACTTCTGTTTAATGCCATGTTGTTTAGCACATCAGTTCCTTCAGTGCTGCTAAAGACAACACTTGTAGCCTAAAAAGTGGTGATCGAGAAGTTTGGGAGGATTTCATTCTGCAGGCTAGCCTTGAATAGCTACAAATCAGATGTCCAGATTCTGGCTGGAGCTGGTTTACCTCATCAAAGGACAAATCAGAGACTGACCGCCAGATCTCCCAGTCCAGGCAACTTCAGTGGGCATCTTCTATTTGAGCATAAATTTACTGAATGTTTGCCAGCAATCTCCTTGCAATGACAGACTAACTGGAGCCCGTATGAGACGGCAGCAGTTCACAGAGATAAGAATGACACTGCCTTCTGTTTCTAGAGTGTCTTCCTGCATGCACAAGTTTTTGTGTAAATTACCGTCCTTTAGTACATTTTGAGAGGACTTTAAGAGCAAATATAGGCAAAGATGGGACTCTGAAAAAGTGAAGGAATCTCTGCAATGTCTTTTTGAACAGAACCAGCATGACCTTATACAGGAAAATCATCTAAGGGGAAGGATGTGTCAGAAGCTGCAGCCACAGCCACTCTGACAGACTGGAGGTGAGGCTGAATCATGGAATAAAAGGTGTTTCATGCACACAAACCTCAACCATCATCTACACACCCACTGAGCTTGAGTCATGCATCCCCAGATAGACACTGACACTCAAGAGGGCAAAGATGCTAACAGTGACAATGTGTTAACATTGTTCTATCCTCCATATTCTATGCATAGTACATTCAATTTCTCTTGCTCTCAAAAGGTCTTAGTTTCCCAGCAGTGGAAGGATCCTCAGATGAGACAGACACAGGATTCAGGGTACATCTGCAAGCTGCTCTTGTAGAGCAGGACAGAAGAGAGCACAAGTGGGACTGTATTGTGTTTTCAGGCTTTTGTGCCTGCCCCACCACAGCAAAAGGAATTGAGGGGCATGAATTAGAGAAGATAAGCAAATATGTTTATTACATTTCTACATGCAAAATCATAGTTATTGGCCTTATGAGTGACAAGAAGGAAAAACTATTATTTGTAGGATTTTAGTGTAGCATTTAATAGATATGTGAGTTTATGTACATTATTGGCAGTATAAGAATCCATCACTCATCCTGGCCATGGTTTGAAATTAACTCATACAGGAATTTTTTATTCTACAGGTAGAGTGAGGAAAAATATCATTGTTGGTGCACAAATTGAGAGAAGAAGATGATCAAGCCTAAAAGGAAAAAAAAAAACCATATATGAATGGTCTCCTGTTTCTTTAAGGAAAAAAATAAATAAGACATTTGAAGCCTATCACACCACATACCTTTTGGTTCAGAGGAAAATCTGTCAGACATGATTCAGATTTCAGAACTACAGGCAGGTATGTCTGTTGCCCTTATGTTTCTGAGGAAATACACCTAATTCTGTGGAGTGACTGGGCTACAGTATTTTCAGACAGTGGTGGAAGGTGTCAAGCATCCAGTCCATTCAAGATTCTGACTTTTTTTTAGCTAGTGGGAAGGAGAGAGGATGTCCTGCATTTTATATTCATTTTATTAATTCAGAAATTCACTTAGTCTTAAGGATCTTAAAATTTCTTCCTCTCTTTTGGGGGATTTTTGCAGAATTAGAATGCACTTGAAGATGAAGGACATGTTCTCCATACAGTTTAGTTACAATTTTACAGCCTCACATAATGCATGAAATAATATATATTACATAATGTGCACTCCTATGTGCAAGCTAAGATCTGCACTCTTTCCAGATGGGACACTTGGCCATCACATCAATTATCAGCAGTATTGGTGTTGGTATTTGTTCTGGTATCAGCAATATACTTCAGATCACAAACACAGCAAAAGAACCCACTGATGACAGTCAAAACATATGCCTCACTTTCTGTATGAAGGACACCCAATTTGTCTTGACACTATATAGAATTAATAATAACAACAATAATATTAATAATTCAAAGTGTCAGTAAAATGCGTATTGCTTCAGAAGTGTATGGGGACAAGCAATTTATAGTCTAAAGAAATCAAAGACAGATAGATAATATAATTTAAGAAAGTTTAATAGCATAAGCAAAGCTATATGCTTGTCTGACTCCTAGTCCTCTCCCATGCACAAAAAGCCCATCTTTTTTTAGGGAGGTATTTAAGGCTGTAATGTTCCATGATTGGATGTCCCAGAAATAGAATATGGGCCAATTATGATCATTTTCTTTATCTATATTTAAAATTAATTTAAAGGAAATGGTGACACTTAAACACACCTGGATGATTAAAGCATAGTCTGTAGCCAACTGAAGTTAGCAGAAAGTCTTTTATTGATTTTGGTGGAGTTCAGACCATGCTATTTAATCCATTTTACTTATTGTTCTCATTTATCCCATGAGTGAACACAACTTGAAAAAAGAGATTGAATATACGTGAAAAAGGGCCCAGTGAAAGTGTATCTCAGATTCCTTGTAAAAGAGAAAAGAATGTCTAAGTAGTAGTAGAGCTATCTAAGAATTAGTAAAATATGTCCCTCCATTTCCTTCATCTTCTCTTTTCCTAGAACTTTCCCTTTTTTTGAGTAAGGACTGTGCTTCACCTGTACTGTAGAAGCATTTAGCACATTGTGGATTTTTCTGAAATCTAAATAAGTAATGAAGATACATCATTCTGAAGTCTTATAAGTAGCTACACATTGCTAGTAAAGGGACCACAGAACATTATTAAGACATAATTTTTCTCACAGTTGTTAGAGCTTTTAGAGTTACTCTGAGATTTGATAATGAGCTCAAAAGGACATTTGGCTTAATTTTCATTTAGGATCCTTTCACACAACTATTGCTGCAATCTGGCAGTTCTAGAAACATGTAGTAATCAATGAACATGTTGATTGAATAAATGTTAGTAGAAGAGTTGAGCAGTTAATTGCATACTGGACAGACCGCAACAAAGTATATGAGCTACACTTTCCTGTGAGGTTCTTCAATACCAGACACAACAGGACCACAATTTTGTGTGAGAACCACAGGCAGTGGTTGAAATCCAAGCAACATATGAATGTGCATTTCTGAGTCCTTTGAAACTCCTGTGTGAAACTTGCCTGACTAATTAATTCTGCAGAGTTATGGAAAGCTGAAAGATGAGTTTCTTTGAATTTGTACTTTTTTGAATTCTTGTTGTGTTTAAACCCAAGTGATGCAGGCAGGTTTCAGTGAAGCTGTTGAAGTTCCTCAATTTGCTTGTAACCTCATTTTAGACCATCAGCCTATACATGATACTAACCTAGAATTATTCTCAGTTTATGTATAAAAATCTACTCCTGTTATGAATCCCACTGTACATACCATATCTCAGGAACTGAGCTTCAGTGAAGATAACACTCAAAAATGTTCAATAAACTGAACTTCTTACATAAAGCTTCAAACTCATGACCTCTGCAGGTCTTTTGGGCAAGCAGAATTTCCCCCTGTGACTTATCAAATGTTTCCAAAAAAAAAAAAAAAAAAAGAAAACCACAGTTCCACAAGGCAGAGGAGTGCACCTCTCAACTCCTTTGCTGCTGCTCAGCCTTCCCCAACGCCCTCGACAGACAGATTAGACCAAGCAGAGCACTATGTTACAGATCTAGATGGTTTCCAGACCTGGACAGACTTGCTTTGACTTAGTGTTGCTCTCTACTTTGTGCAGTTTTTGTTTTGTTTGATTCTACATGGAGTTAGAAGTGAGATATTGCCATGATTCCAACATAGCATTAGGAGATACATAGGTCACAGGGTTAATTTTGGAAGGACCATGGGCCAGCCCGGGATATATGTGGATCCTAATCACCATCTAGTGCCTACACAGGTGATCAAAAAACTCTCACTGTTTTAACTGGCACAGGTCTGAGCTCTTGATTTTACTCTGGCTGTTAAAGTTAGAGCAGTCAATGGTGACTTTTGCATCTACCATCACAGGAAAGGGACTAAATTTTATCTGATTTTCTTCTGCAAGTCTTCGTTAAGTCAAGGAAACAGAAAGGATTTGGGAATGACTAAAGCACACAGAGTTTGTTCACAATAGCATATAATTAGAATACTAGGGAAACAAGATAATTTTCCTTTTTACTAGGTGATCTCTTTCACGCACCTTTCTTTTCTCAGAAGTAAATGACACAGGTTTTTCCACTGGAAGCAGAAATTTCAGAGTTGCCAATAAACATACATTTCAAATACAATTTCATTAGAAGTTAGCAATGATAATACAAGTGTCTATCTGAAAAAGTCATGTCTCATTATGTCATTAGCGAAAAACCACAGCTTTTTCACAAGCTCTTTTTTTTAAAAAAAAATTTTTCTTTTAGTTCAAAATTACTTGGTTTGAAAGTTTTTCTTTTAATTTAAGAAAAATCATCTTTTTGTCAAAAGGGTGCAAATTGATTGTGTTGCCCTAAACTTCTTTCAGCACTACCACTTCACTGGTTCATTGACCTTCTGGCATTGGAGAAAAGATACAGGTAATTTTAGATAACCGTCAATCCAGAAAGAATGGACAGATAATAATATGGAGCATGCTTGTTTAGGGGGTCTGGAATCCATTCAAAGCTTTGTTTTCTTTTCTTACATTTAATTTTAGACACTTAACTGATGATCCCCACTCACCCCATAGAGGCAAAGTGAAAGAGAGAAGCACTTATGAGAGAGCAATGCATAGGGCAAGGTCTCCAGCTGCCTATTTCCTTCTGCTGACTCTTCAGTGAACCCAAAGCAGCTCCATCCTTAGCTTGAGTGCCTCAGACAGGTGCTGAATGTAAGGCTGAAAGATTCCAGGTTTAGGAACAACAGACCATTGAAACACTTCCCAGGAAACAATGCCACCTTCATTATCTCTTTGAAAAAAGTTTCTGAAGAAACAGAGTTCGGGGATTAGAGAAGGATATATTATCACCTGAGATGTACCGCAATGACTTTGTAAGTGTATCTCTTCTAAGACCTTGCAGACATATTAGCCCCAGGCTCACTGCTCAAAAGTTATGTGTTTTTCACTTGGAGCAACTAACATATTATCTTGCTCTAAAGCAAAACTACTGGGAAGGCATGGTTTAATTTTTTTTACAATCAGGTAACATGATTTTGAAGTATAGTGTAACATCGGTGATCTTGTCATGTGCTGAAACTGCAGTGTCTCATCTTCACAGTGGCTTTATCCTGGGACAGTTCAAATGTGTCAGTGGCTCTCAAATGAAAATCCACCTGTCTTTGACAATAAAGTCCATGCCTTTACATATAACAGTCATCAATAACCACAGCTAACAACTGTTGATGATCAGATTCTTTGAAACCTAGCAATATTTCACTGGCAATGTTATTCAGGTAAAAAAGACATTTTAAAAGTCATTGCATAAAGCTAAAATTTATTATTCTTAGGAAACCTGCAGGAATGATGATAAGAAGCATAGGAACAGAGTTATCTTGAAATATATCTCAAAACAGTTCCTCTTCAATCTTTCTCTTTCATACTGTTTGGCTGCCTCGGTCATACATCCCCACAGGATGTGCCAGTTTATGCAAAGGACCTTACCCTCATCCTGTTTGGGTCTGATCTTCCTCAACAGAATATAAGAGGATTCCCTTGACTTCAGCAAGATTCTCATAAGAGAAAAATGCCAAATTTCCAAGCTTTCTTAACATCTAATATTTCTACACCTACACTGCTGAGGCTGTTCACACTAGTCCTTGATCCCCAAACTATGTGATTCTGAATGGCTCATATCCATGTAGATTAGAGTTAACTGCTTCAAGATCAATCTGGTTGTATCTGAACTGTGTACTTGTTGAGCCAGATTTCTGCTATCACACCTGTGGGGGTTTGGTTTGTTTGCTTTGACTGAATGGTTCCCTGGCTTTTTTGTTTGTTTGTTTTCCCAGTTCAACTGGAGGACTTAGGAGACTTCAATTTACCAGATGTCTGCTGAAAATGCACTACAGCAAATAAGAGACAATCTAGGAAGTTCCTGGAGTGTGTGGAAGATAGCTTCCTGACGCAGCTGGTGAAGGAGACAACTAGGAAAGAGGCCCCACTGGACCTGTTTTTCATTAGAAGAGAAGGACTTGTGGGTGATGTGATGGTTGGAGTCTGTTTTGGGTATATCAATCATGAAATGATAGAGTTTTCAATTTTTGAAGAAGGAGGAGGTTCAGCAGAACTACTACCTTGGATTCTGAAGGGCAAGACTTTGGTCTGTTTAGGGGCCTGGTTGACAGAATCCCTTGAGAGGCAGTCCTGAAGGGCAAAGGAGTCCAGGAAGGTTGGACATTCTTCATGAAGGAAATCTTAAAGGCGGAGGAGCAAGCTGTCCCTATGTGCCGAAAGACAAGTCGGCAGGGAAAAAGACCAGCCTGGCTGAAGGGAGGGTTTGGGTTGGAACTCAGGGAAAAATAAGAGAGTTTATGACCTTTGGAAGAAGGGGCAGGCAACTCAGGAGGACTACAGGGATGTTGTGAGGTTATGCAGGGAGAAAATTAGAAGGGCCAACGTCCAACTAGAACTTAATCTGGCTACTGCTATAAAAGACAATCAAAAATGTTTCTATAAATAAATTAACAACAAAAGGAGGGTTAAGGACAATCTCCATTCTTTATTAGATGTGGGGGGAAACATTGTGACTAAGGATAAGAAAAAGGCTGAGGTACTTAATGCCTTCTTTGCCTCAGTCTTTAATAGTAAAACCAGTTACTCTCTGTGTACTCAGCCCCCTGAGCTGGAAGGTGAAGGAAGATGAGGGAATGAAGCCCCCATAATCCAAGGAGAAATGATTGGTGACCTGCTACACCACTTATACACAAGTCTATGGGGCTGGATGGGATCCACCCAAGGGTACTGAGGGAGCCGGTAGAAGTGCTCACCAAGACACTTTCAATCATTTATCAGCAATCCTGGCTAACTGGGGAGGTCCCAGCTGGCTGGAAGTTAACACATGTGATACCCATCTATAAGAAGTGCTGGAAGGAAGATTTGGGGAACTACAGGCCTGTCAGCCTGACCTCAGTTCCGAGGAAGGTTATGGAGCAGATCATTCTGAGTGCCATCACGCAGCACGTAGAGGACAACCAGGTGATCAGGCCCAGTCAGCATGGGTTTATGAAAGGCAGGTCCTGCTTGACTAACCTGATCTCCTTCGATGACAAGGTAAACACTTAGTGGATGAGGGAAAGGCCATGGATGTTGTCTACCTAGACTTTAGTAAAGCCTTTGCCATTGTTTCCCACATCATTCTCCTGGAGAAACTGGCTGCTCATATCTTGGATGGGCATAATCTTTGCTGAGTAAAAAACTGGCTGGATGGCCAAACCCAAATACTGGTGGTGAATGGAGTTAAATCCAGTTGGCAGCCAGACACAAGTGGTGTTCCCCAGGGCTCAGTATAGGAGCCAGTCCTATTTAATATCTTTATCAATGGTCTGGACAAGGGGATTGAGTCCAACCTCAGTAAGTTTGCAGACAACACCAAGTTGTGTGAGAGTGTTGATCTGCCTGAGAGTGGGAAGGCTCTACAGAAGGATCTGGACAGGCTGGAGTCCAATTGTGTGAGGTTCAACAAAGCTAAGTGATGGTCCCTGCACTTGGGTCACAACAACCCCATGTACCGCTACAGGCTTGAGAAAGAGTGGCTGGAAAGCTGTCCAGCAGAAAAGGACCTGGGGGTGTTGGTTGACAGCCGGACGAATATGAGTGTGCCCAGGAGGCCAAGAAGTCCAATGGAATCCTGGTTTGTATCAGAGATAGTGTGGCCAGCAGGACTAGGGAAGAGATCATCCCCCTGAACTCAACATTGGTGAGGCCGCACCTCAAATACTGTGTTCAGGTTTGGTCCCCTTACTGAAAGAAGAGCACTGAGATGCTGGAGTGTGTCCAGAGAAGGGCAACGAAGCTGGTGAAGGGTCTAGAGAACAAGTCTTATGACAAGTGGCTGAGGGAACTGTGGTTGTTTAGTCTGGAGAAAAGGAGGCTGAGGGGAGACCTTGGCGCTCTCTACAACTTCCTGAAAGGAGGTTGTAGTGAGGTGGGTGTTGGTCTCTTCTCCCAGGTAACAAGCAATCGTACAAGAAGAAATGGCCTCCAGTTGTGCCAGAGGATGTTTAGATTGAATATTGGCATAAAATATCTTCACTGAAAGGGTTGTCAAGAATTGGAACAGGCTGACCAGGGAAGTGGTCCATCCCTGGAGGTATTTAAAAGACGTGTAGATGTGGTACTTAGGGCCATAGTTTAGTGGTGGACTTGACAGTGTGGGGTTAATGGTCAGACTTGATGATCTTAAAGGTCTTTTCGAACCTAAATGATTCTATGCTTGAAATAATGTGAGAAGTGTTTTACAGCCCACCAGAGCAAATGTTCTCAGAATTGCAACCAAGTTTCATCCCAGAAAGTTCTTACTGTTTTACTCTGAAAGAGAGCTTGGTTGTGAAGTTGTACATACCCAGAATATATAATGAAGAGATTGGGACTTGAAGTAAAGGAGGAAGCTGACTTTTATGATACTGTAGACATGCATACACTTAGAAGATATTATAATAGACCTTGTAGAAATATCTAAAAAACCTTAAGTAGTTATTTGACTTGAAGCACAGATGATTATGGTTTTTCTTTTACAAATCTCTTATATCTTGGTTCAAAAAATACTTCTTTTTAGACTAGTTTTTCTATATTCCTTATTCTATTGGACTATCTCAAATACAGATATTGGGCACAAGCTGTAATACAGGAAATCCCATTTAAACATAAGAGAAAATTTTTTTACTGCAGGCATGATCAAACACTGGCACAGGTTGCCCAGAGGGGCTGTGGAGTTTCCATCCTTGGGGATATTAAAAATCTAACTGGACACAGTCTTGAGCAACCTGCTGTAAGCGACCCTGCTTTGAGCAGAGGGATGACTCTATTGTTCTGTGATTATTTTTCTGGAGAAAATTCAGGTTTTTCATATGCTAAGGCTCATAAACTTCATGTAAGCTGTGGTCAGAATATGTCAGCTTATGCCTTTACATGGTTCTGTGATTCAAACAGGTTAATACTTAACATAGCAGGAAAAAAACAAAACTGGGCAGCATATTGAGTCTTTTTCCATATTCTTTCAGATACTTACTAACTTCCCTATTTTGTATTCAGAAAAGTAATTCACCAATTAAGCTACACTTAGTCGAGATGGTCTATGTCAATGTTTCTATTAATGGAAATAAAACAATGGAATTACGTTACTAATTGTGCACATGGATCACAGTTCTTCTCTAAATTCTGCTCTGCAGTACAGGTAAATGTCCCTGAACATTCCTGTGTTATGTACTCATTCACCCTGTGCTGAACCAAGAGTGACCACAGGCTGAAATGCCAAATTAAATATTTCAATTGCCATAAATAGCTATTATTTTTTTATTTTTCCTTCTTATAAACTCTGGAGTAACACTGATATTATGCAGTGGACTTGTAATATTTGTAACACATTAGAAAACTTCCATTTCTGAAAAACTTTTGTATATGGCCTATTTATTTAGTTTCCCTAAAATGAATGAGTTGTGTCTACAAATTATAGATTTGACAAATAATCAAGTATTCTGTATTAATCTAGATGAATTGAAAAACTCATAATACAGAAATCGAACAGTAGTTTTAATTTTCCCAGAATTTTAAAGACATACATATGCAAATTCAGATTTTATGGACCTAAAGACTCATAAATTCATTGTTAATTAAAAAAAAAAAAAAAATTAAAATAGCTTCAGTTAAATCAATTGTAAAAAATAAAAAGCATAAAACCAGACTAGTGATATCAGAAATCAAATTTAATAATTTAAAATTATCTTTTTTGTTTCATACAAGTAGCAGTCCCATATAAAGGGCAAAAGTTATTTCATACTGACAGTGATATTGTGATCCATATGAAATAATATGGAATTTTCCTTAATTTTGCACTGATTTGTAAACAAATCTTCTTCAGAGTCTAGATTCACCAATAACTGGGAATATCTTCGTTATAATGATGTGTCCCAGATTTCAAAAATAACACAGGGTAATGATATGTAGTGTCTTGGTTTCTGAAGTTCCATCTTGATTACAGAATGTGAGAGACATTATTTCAAGGGTCCAGGTCACAACTCTGACTAAGAAGAGCTGTATGGCCTGAGGATCAGGTTGACCCCAGTACGTGGAGCATAGACCAGAGTAAGTGGTGTAGCTAGCGTGAGCAGAAGGACAAGACTTTCTTCACAGGTAACAAAATGAGTTGAGAGGAGGTGTAACAGCTAAAGATAATTGGATTTATTTGAAGCTTAGACATTCTTTCACAGAGTCTATTAGTATATTGCAGACTAATTGCAAAATCAAAGCCTTATTTTAACTCTGAATTCCAGGAAACATGTCTTTTCCTCATTCCGACCTGATTCTTTGAAACAGTTCGATTGCTGTCCAGTGGTGAAAGCTCCCAATGGTGGGATCATCATTTCATATGATGTCTTCAGAATGCAGAGAAACACTTAAGTATTAATCACCCTTTTCTTTAAGACAGGAGTTGAGTGTCTTCTGCTAATGGCTTAGTAAGTTCAAAGGCACTTATTTTCCACAGCAATTAAGTGAAATGAATAATGAACTACATTTATTGGGGTTCTTTCTGCCCTCATGCTTACTTTTCACCACTGTAACTTCATTGATCTCCACAAAGATATTCCTGATTTATTTAGTCTTTGCTCTGATTGTTGACCCTGCTAAAAAGAGAATTAATTAATGTCAGATATAGTGGAGAATCACTGCCTATCAAATGGGATTGACGTCAGCAGCTCCGTTCACCTTGAGTGCAGTACTGTCAAAGAATCAAAATAAATTTTGACCCGTTTCAAGCAGCTCCATTTTCAAAGCAGTGACCCCTTCTGAATTCAGACCAAAGACATCTATTTAACTTTTTATCATGTTGTTGGTTTTTTTTTGAAGTATTTTAAATTCTGAAACCTCTTCTTTAAAAATTAAAGCAACAATATTATACCACAGACAAAACCAATCCTTGTATATTTATGATTGAAAGTTTTAAACTTGCTGCCACACTGATAGAAAATCAATGAAAAATGCTGGCTACTTACTTATATTGCTTTGATTGCAGCAAAATATAGTTTCTGCTTCTAAAACTTTTTCACTAGGTACATAACTAATGTGACACATTCATAGTCAGCACTCACATTCTCTGGAGAAAAAAAACAATAAATTCTTAGTGTCTCTAAACAATGCAACTGGATTTCTCTTTAGAGTTAAGTACAGACACACTGAATGATTAACATTTTTAATATGCCATAATAGGTAATTGTGTTCATGAAACCTTATTGACAAAACTTGATAGTTGCATGGTTGTTGGAATCCCCTTATTGGATTTTTAAAAAGAAACATGACAAAGCAACCCTTTCAAAATCCTTCAGAGCCTTCATTAATGAAATGTGCTTTTTTTTTTTTTTTCCTGTGAGAGTCTCTTTTTTTTTTTTTTTTTTCATGTGCAGAATACTGGATGACAAATAATTCCCATCCACTGTTCTTCTAGCAGTTACCAACCTTAAAGCAAGGCACGAATTCTGCACTTGTGCTGAGCAGTAAAATCCTCATCTGTTAAAAGAGAACTGGGATGAAACATAATGTAAAGCTCAACGAGCAAAGTGAGATTACGATAATGGGAAATACAATTCCAAAGGGACAGCTTGTGTGTATGCAGATTATTTCCTAATAGATGAAGGACTGTAATTTGAAATTTTTGTTTGGAAAGATTGGAAGGAAAAGAAGGTAAAAAACAGAAGGGCTGACCTCTGCTGAAAATGTCTATGCAGTGACCACTGCTCATTATACCAAATAACAGCTTTCGCTCACTTTTTCTTTCTGATCCTATTTTGCTTTTGCACCTACTTATTCCTGTTGCACGCTTCAGCATATATAGCCCACTGAGACTTTTTAAAAAACCTAAGTAAATTCCTAGATGAAAGTCTTGATGAGGCTGATATTAAGGCTAAGAAATATTTTTTTTATTTATTTCCACCAAAACCAAACAAAAATAATATAGCCATTTCCTCTATGAAATTTACCAGTAAATTTTACCAAAATTTGCCTGTAAATTTAGTCACCTTTGACAAAAAAAAAAAAAAGATAAAATTAGTCACACTGTTTCTAAATTTAAAAAACATCTTAATGTATAGTAGCTCTGATGCAAAAAGTTTCAGCCTGTCGCCAGTGCAATAATATGAGATCACCCAGAAATAGAGAAATGTTTATGTTCACCAATGCTACTTCATTTCATTAGTAACATTTTGATGTTATCATGATCGTAATTGTAATATACTAGTGCATCCTCTCAGAATTTCTGCCTGAGCTTTAGATAGCAGAGGGCATAGCATTAACATTGTTGGAGTGAGCACTGCAGGTAGTCACTGATGAAAAATAATGTTAATCATAAATGTCTTCATAGAAGTTTACGTAAAAATACTTTTTTGTTCAAGGAAATATTTAAGAGTGGTTTGTTTTTTTTTTTTTTTTTCTTTTTTCTCCCCTTCATCTATTCTGAGTAATTTCTCTTTCTTCAGTTGGTCCTTTTTAGCAAACTTTTTATTAGAACTAGTTGTAGATAAAATTTTTGTACCAGAAATTATTGATGAAAAGATTGAAAAAATCTTAGTCTTTCTTACTTTTACATAAGCATCAGGCCAGACCCCAAATATTTTCAACCTAGAAATTCTGTCTCAAAAGAAATGTGAAATAGATGATTTATATTTCTGTTTTCCAGGCAGGTCAGGCTCTTTGGTCAGATCTTTCATGTATCTTTCATGATTTCAGAGGGTAAAACATACTTCATGGAGGTCAAGATCCTGCATACCCATTGCATGCTGTAGTTGGCATGACCCACAGGGAAGGGAATAAAAGTAGATCATAAGTGCACTCTAAATCCTCTGAAGAAGAAGAGATGAAAATATTTAACACTAGAAAACAAATTACAAATTATGTATTTGTTTTTCAGTGAAAAAAACTGTTATACAGAACTAGCATTCACTTTGAAACTTAGTCAGCAAACATCTTAACACCAAAAAAAGAGTGTCAACAAAGTGTTTTCAGACAAAAATCCACAAGTATATCTCATATTAATCTTTGCCTAGACCACTTCTAGAGCCTGATTCCTTCTTGGTGCTGACTGCACTGCAGGGTGGTGCTGGATACTGTGCCTGACACCATGATCTTCTCACACAGAAATAAAATTACTGCTAACCAAGCTGTACTTTGTGGGCAAAATGGAAGTAATTAATGCGTAAAGTTTTTTCAAGAAACTTATAATAATAAGATACATTTTTTTTCAATGAAAAGAAATCCACATTCCCCAAACTAGTTCAACAGCCTGCTTTTTCTTTGGGACCATATTAGTCATTACAATTTTATCTCAGCTCATTTCTGTGACTGAAAATTTCAGTAAGAACCAAAAGGAACAAAAATGGGAATACATTAATTTATTCCCCAAATAAAGATTAGAAGGACACAGATTACATCATTTTGGCAGATTAATAAAGATCAGAATGGTTAATTCCTTCCCTTATCATTACCCTTAGAGTAGATTCTGCAATTTTCCAGTTTTTGGCATCCCCCTCTTTTAATGCATATTTGAGCAAATTCCAGCTTGTTCCTCCTCCCCAGAGTCTGCCTGAGATCACAGTTCTTCATGTCCATAAAGACAAGAGGGCTGCCTCTTCCTAGATTAATAAAGTTTTGTGCTCTAACAAGAAATTTCAAAGACATCAAAAGCCACTCAGCCCTATTTAAATTTTCCCTTATTTTTAGGGTTTCTTAGTTGTTTATCTGACATAACATTTAAAAAGAAATTATAAGAACAGTTGGAATATGATTCAGCATTCTTCAAAGTGCTGAGGTAAGTTTTGAGTCTCAGGTAAAATGTGTCTGAAGACATTAGGCTCTTGGAGATTAATTTTCTCATTCTGTCAAGCACCAGCTTGACATATATCCAGCAAATACATGAAAAAGGATGCAGTGCACTCCCAAAGTCAAAATCAATTTTTCATTACTCAGTGCTGGTTCACTGACAATCTTTTTTTTTTTTTTTTTAAAGATACACGGACATATATAAAGATAGCTCTTTGATTAGGAATAGTTCTAAGGTTAGAATTTCTGGGTCAAATCTAGGATAAAGAAGTATCAGAGAAAATATGTCACTAAACCATTGAACTATCAACTTTCTTGTCAGAAAGTTAAGCTTCAAGTCACTAGAATTAGGCTGAACTTGCCTTGACATTTAATTCCTACAAATCAGCGTCACTGTGCATCTGATTTGCTGGGCTACTGGCTCTTTTGGCTTAGCAGTTTTCTTGGTTTCTCTATAGAAAATTTCTGCAAGAATTGTTTTTTTGTGCTAAGATGAAAAACAATAACAATTAAAAACAATTTTTCAAGGTGAGTAAACTTAATTCTGTTAACCAGGGTTCAAGAAAATTGTCTCTGCTATTTCTCATATTTATTCTTGCATAAGTGAAAAACCACAGCAGAAGAACCTATAGGAAAGACAAGTAAGAGATCAAAGGATATGTGAACTAGGACCAATACTACACCTACTCTTGCAGAATGACAAGGGGAAGCATAAAGAGTGGTTGAAAGAGAAAAAAATAAAATAGATAATTAGGAAGGAAAAGGTTGCGGAAGACTTCAGTACATGAAAACAAGAGTCAAGATTTAAAAATTTTAAAAATGAAAAGTGCAGCCTTTGGATTTTTACTTTTATTTTAGCTTGTATAATCAGGTATTTGTCTTCAGGCTTTTGAATAGAACTGCTGTGAGAACAATTATATGTTATTATCACTATCAATTATAATAATTCATGAGAGTTGGAAGGGATATTTCACTTTTTTTTCTCCCACATGAAATAATAGGAGAAAGCTGTTAAAGAAGCAGGAATACAAAAAGAACTTATTCCTGGGAATTTTCACTCACAACTGTTCTTCATGGGGAGGATAGAGAGAATGTAAGAGTTCTGGTGAAAATAAATAACTTTTAAGGTATGCATGTGAGTATGGGTTTGCACTATAAGACCTGGAAACATTTTTTTGCCAGACTTTTTAAAAAAGACTGATTTGTGGAATCAATAAATACTTCAGCCACTACCTTTTGCATTTGCTCTGAAATTTCTTTGCAATTTTCTGCCATAAATGGGCCTTAATCCCACAATTTTCCCAGCAATTTCCTAGTCCCCTTACTCATTACAGCCAGAAAATTGTTATCTCATCATCTACATCAGATTCTTTTACACAGACACTAACATATGGCAGGACAGAACAATTGCAAGCTTCAATCATCTTAACGTTTAGGCTGATAACTAGCAAATGATTCTTATTATGTTTTAGCCTCCCTGATCTTTTTCCAAATGCCTCTTCATTCACTCTATTAAAAGAAAAAAAAAAAAGAGAATAAGACCCAAAACAGAAAACTTGCTCTTGCTCTAATGTGAGCTGTTACATTTCAATTTTTTTTTTATCTGTCTCTAGATTTTTCATCTCAAATTCAAATATTAGCTTTTTAATTATGTATTTTGTCCAATCTCCACATATTCAGTTCTGTATAAAGTGAAGCTATTTGGTGGTTTGCTTTGTTTTCTTCTGCTGCACTTTAAAGTTTCTTGACTCACTTTATTTTCATTCAGATACTTAATTTCTAGGTGTTATTTAATTGTCTGCATTACAGTACATTGACATATGAGGAATATGCATACACATATGTGTGTGATTCTGCATGGCATTGGAGATAGAGGGGCTTACGACAGAGGGTTGAGCCACTGTTTTCAGCAATCTTAGTCCACAAGCCTGTTGCAGGAGGTTGGAAAGCTGTAACATTGCAAGACATTACGTTCTTCATTAAGGCACTAGCTGCTTTGTTATGCAAACTGAAGGTTGAGAGATTTCAATTAATGATGATTGTGAGGTCTACTAATATTGACTGCTGTCTCCACTATTGATCTGGAGTGCTAGTAAAATTCCCCTAGCCTACAATGCGTGTTTTTGAGAAGTGACTACATTCTCCTCCTGCTGAAATGCATAGTCCCACATCTCATTAAAATTAATGATGATTGTGTGTCCAAAGATGGCAAGTTGACTTGCAGTTTTGCTGGCTTTGTGGGTAATTTTCCCTACAGTGTCTCCTTCAATTATTTCTTAGCTAAATAATTCATCACAAACTTACAAAAGTAATAAGCATACTTAATTCTTTTAAACTGATATTACAAAAGGAAAAGTAAAAAAAGAAGAAAAAGGAGGAAGGGAAAAGCAGTGTTTTGTGCTTATATAGGCTTTCTCAGTCTTTGACATCACAAAGACTGAGATGTTTCTGGGTTGCTGTGTCTTGATCTTGAATGCATCACTAATTGTCCCCTTCCACCCATATTACTAAACATCAGTAGATTTCATTAAGAGGATTTTGGATGTCCAGTATTGACAGCCCTGTGTGAGTTATTTTGTAGTTTGAAGCAGATGACTGAAATTAAGTAAGGCTGGAATTTTGGAAGTCTTGAGTGAGAATAACAAAAATAAACCCATTCAAATAAAAAGACATTTGTAATAGAGTGAGCCAAAAAGCCCTTGGGAAAAAAAAAAATATATATATTTCAATTTTTATAAATACATTTATATATGTAAATGAAAAGCATTCACACAGAGCATTTACAGTAAGGAGCAGATATGCTGTAATCATGACTTGCAGCTCTTGGAAGTAATTTTTCATATCTTAGTAGTCCTTGGATCTAGCTCAACTGATTCTTGAAAAAGAAGATGAACTTTAAATTTCTATCTTTGTTTTACAGTACTTTCAAAATTTACCTAATCTAATTGCTCACCCACACATGCACATGTACCTATGTGGAATCCTACCCTTTTTTTATGTCATTTGCACAAGACATGGTTGGTCTTTCCACAGGAGATTGTGACCACATAGGGGGACAACAGTAATGGTACCAGAGGTACCAGAGAATAACTGAGCAGGGACATGCTCAGGTACTGTGCCTCTCACCCCCTCATTGCTGCTCCTCACAGTCCTCAGCGTTCTCAGCAGGGAAATTCTCAAAGCCTGCAGATGCAGCATTTTCCTAGCTCAGAGCTAAGGATCAAAGGTCAGACAGAAAAAAATACTGTGTAGAACATGTTGTCTAAAGATAAACTGCATTTTTTCAACTGCAAAAGACAACCAGGTACATAGCAGATGATTCTTCAGAGCAATCTTCAACAGAAACTGCTTTGGAGGAAGTTTCCCATCTTTAGGCATTTCCACTGATAGAACAGATGTTACTTCTCTTCAGCACAGAAGTATGTCCTGTACTTATTGAGCAAAAAAGTCTTTTCCTTTTCACAGACACCAAAGAATCCACCAGTCTAGGAATTACACAGTTCTTAATCATGCAGTAGGAGGAGTTCTCCAGATATGTGTTTCCAGTAGATATTGCATATTTTGATGGAACCTACCTGACCTCATTCTCCTACCTTCTTCAGCTGATTCCAAGAACAATGCTCCACAGCCTTGCTGTAGAATTTCTCTTGGTTTCAGTGGGAATTTCATGAGTTCAAAGAGCTATCTGCATAGGACTGCATTATCATAACATCCTCAGTAGACACACCACTATAATGGAAAGAAAAATGGATTAAGAGCAGATAGCCAGATAATACAAGTAAGAGCTTTTTCATGATTTACCTTTCTTTCTTTGACAACTTTAGAGCCCCCCATCTTGAAACTATGTGGGTTTTTTTTTCTGAATTCTGTGTTAAGTTATATTTTTTCTTTAGCTTTTGCTGAAAATCCTGGTGTGCTTTCTCATTTTGGCTCCAAAGATTGTATCTGGATCTAAACTATTGTTTTCTGAAATTTTGCAACAATAAGTTTGATCTAGGTCCCAAAACTTGGAACCCAAAATTTGCTGAGCTTAAATCTGGAATAGATTTTTGCAGCTCAGAGGTTGAAAACAAAAGCCTAGACAGTCAAGATTTTACAATGGGAATATAGCTAGAAGCACTACATGGTGCACAAACAGGAAGATCTGAACCCATTTATTAATTTTAACAAACCCAGTGACTCACACATTAATTATAAAGGACACATTCCTTTACAAGATTCTTCAGTGTCTGTATCTGATTTAGACAGAAAGGTAATCATCCTATTTCTTCAAGATGCAGAAAGAATATTTGGCAGAACTTGATCAGAAACAACTCAGAAAGTTTGTTTTTTTATATTAAGTTCCTTTCTGTTCCTTTTCCAATTAGGGCACATGAGAATTTTGCAAGCTCTGAAAGTTAAAGTAACTTTGTTAAGAAGCACATGTGTTAAGGTTCTCTGATTTTAAAGACCATAATTGTTTTTTCAAACATTCCTTGGAAAATTATCTTCCAGGTTGTGCAATTGGCAAGGAGACTACTTAACTCATTACATTAATCTTTTAAGAAATTTTGTTTCTGTGTCTGCCCTTCTTCTTACTCATAATTCTTATTGCAATGACATTCTTCTAGAAGCCAGTGAAACTAGGAACACTTGTCATTAAAAACCTGTATGAAGTTTGTCTCTCAAAGACTGTATTTTGCCCTTTTGTAGTCTGTTCACATAAGTATGAAAGTTCTGCAGAAGTCTCCATGACTTAAACGGCTGCACCCCTCCTGAGGCCTCTAACCAGCCTTTTTTTTTTTTTTTTTTTTTTTTTTTTTTTTTTTTTTACCAAAGATACAAGTGTTTGGCTCTTTTCTGGAGAAGTTCTTTGGCTTTTAAGGCTGTTCTGACTGACATCTGCCAGAGTCCTTTCCACAGATGGGATCCACTGGAGTCCCTCACTCCTGGAGAAAGATGGTAGTCTCTACAGCAACGGTTCCCTTTGCACCTTGTAGCAGAACTTTAAAGCCAATATAGAGGAAAAAAATGTGAATTTTCCAGGCAATTTCTCTTTGCATATCTTCCAGCATTTTTGCATGGTGATTCAGGAAAAGATTAATTTAACTGGGTGCCAAGGAGGAATTCCTGCCAAAGTAAATAGGTGATCCTGGAGGAGCTCTATGGCCAGAGAGGCACAGCTCAGGCAGAGGAGCTGTCTCTGCAGAAAGCTCCTCTTCCACAGATCTGTGAATGTCTTGCCCTGCAGCTGGGTCACCCAAGAAATCCTGAATGTCTCTATCACCTTCATTGCTGGTGGGCTATTGCTGATTTCAGTGGAGTTACACAGCAACATAATGTGGCCTTAACAGATCACTTTTCCAGATTCACATGCCTTACATTGCTTTAGAAAATGACCATGAATTTTTAAAGTTATTCAATAGATGCCTTGGAGCTAAGCTGAAGGAAGAACACAGTGGATTCTCAAAGCAGTACTTGGAAACCTTTGCACTCCTCGTCTGTCTCTTACTGGGCAAACTGTGCTGTGATTACTGGTGAGTGCTAATATTGTACTGATGGTGTAACTACAAAAGAGGAAATACAGGGCAACATCTGACCTCAGAGGAAAATTACAATGATCAAAATTTTTTTAATGTTATGTAATATTATTGTTGTATGTGCATTGGTTAAATACAAGCAAGTGCTGATATCTGTTTCTTATCTGACAATGATTACTTACTTAATATTTCTCTGGGGTTTTAGAATGTAATGTTTGCAATAACATTTATAATCACAGTACCTCCCTAAGAATTAATTGCAATTTCACTTTAGAGAAGGATTTTCACTTTATTTTTTGTACACAAGGTAAAAAATAAGCTGGAGTAGATACATTATTTTAATAAATTCAAATGGAATTTAGGAAGCACAGAGCTAGCACACTTGTTACAGTAGAGTCACTTGTTGCTGAAGCATGAAGATATTAGAAAGGAAACTATTGGGGTGAGCAGAGTTTTGTGAGAAAAATGATGGAAAGGGATAGAGGGACACTGCACTGAATGCGGTGTTGAGCATCAGTGAGTGTCACTTGCTTTCCTTTAAGAAAACATAAACATTTTACTGAAGATTTCCCACACTTTCTTGTGTTGATGGGTGCAAAGTATCTCCTACAGCAAGACAGGTAGGAGATGAGAATTTGTTAGATTTTTCTTTTGCCTTTCAGATCTTCCCATTCAGAAATTAACAATGCAATAATCATCTTCATAACAAAGAAGCTGACCCTGCAGTGTTCTTTAATTCATCTCTTGTTTCTAGAGCTACTCAGAAAACTTTAGCAAATATGTTATTTCCTTACCAACAACCACTTTTCAAAGAGGAAAGTAACAGCACCTTTCCATCAAAACTTCATGGTTGAAAGCGTGTTGATAATCCCATTCTTTCCTTTTTCCAACAGGGAGTTAAGTATCCATTCCTCCACAGTGAATTTTTGAAGCCTGTCAGGACATCACTATGTACTACTTTTTTTTTTTTTTTTTCTTTTCATTCTGGAATACCACTGTGTTTTGCAGATATTAACCAACTCTACCTCAGAAGATCCCTATATCATATAGGGACTGTTTATTTGTGCTGTTTTAAGATGTGAAAGCTGAGACACTGGTATTATTTTATCATCTTCTGCCACTTATAAAGAATTTGTAATGCAACTGACTGAGGTGCCTCCTCTCCCATGCCTGTTATTCAAGCTCAGTGTGAAAACTGTTCTCCAAATAGCATGAGCAGTATATCTTAAATCTGATTTATTTAATATGCATCCACATTTAGGAAAGTTTTCTAGCTGCCTTTCAGGTATGGCGTGCTAGATGCATTTCATTTTACAGAGTTTCATTTGCAGAAACTCTGGAGAAGGGGAGATAACACCTGACTGTCAACAGGGCACAGCATGGATGCCAGTCTCCACACTTGGATTATGCCAATTTACAAGGTCAGAAAACTTTCACCATATAGAGGGTGACAGAATAAATTTATGGTGAGCTACAGTCCCACAGTCCTTTTTGCAAATGTCTGACAAACACAGTGCTACCCATTGAAAGGGAAGATAATGCAACAAACCTGTGCTGCTACATACCGTCTTAAAGCTGCCTGGGTGTAAGTTGTCATCCCCTGACAAAGGCATCATTCCCTTACTCGAACCTCTTAACCAGTAATGTCTTCTGAAATAACAGTAATTTTTCACATAGTAGGAAGTTTCCCAGGTCTGTCACAGGTGAGACACGATTTTATTTTCTTCAGCAATTTGGTCAGCTATGTGAATAACTGCAGATTCCCATAGTAAAGAAAAACAGATTATTACATAAAAATCTCAAATTTCTAAGAAAAAGTCAAGACATTTGATACTGCCTTTTTTTGTTGTTGTTGTTTTTGTTTTCTTTTCATAAGGGAAAATTCTGTGCAAGATCAACAGCCATCCTGTGTATTCAGGCAAGATAGGAAGGAGCAATTGCCCTGTCACACATTTGGTAGTGGTAAATTCTGCAATAATATTTTGCCCCAGGATTAGGTCAAAGCCATCTTTTGTTCCAATTTGGATTGATTTGTTTATGACGTTTTTTGTTTCTGTATTTGTTTTTTATTAAAAAAAAAAAAAATGAAAAAAGGGAAAAAAAAAAGAAGTAAAAAAAAAGAAAAAAAAAAATGAACCCCCCCAAAATCTTAGGACTAGGTAGCATAAAACAGACTGCCAAGAACACCTCAATATCCATCATGATTTAGCTGATGTGCTGCTATACCCTCAAAGGTCTTTTCCAGCTCCCTGGGAAGATCTCTCATTTGACATCTCTCTCAGAAGAACCACAGTGCTGACAGCCAGATGCACAGAAGGTGGAGAATGTCTTCACCCTGGGAGCTGGTAGGTAAAATACACTTATGCTGGTCTGTCAAAAAATGCAAGCAAATAATGTGGGTAATGGGCTACTGCCAGCTCAGCGCAGCAGTGTGATGGTTCATGGTTTTAACTGCATATGCTGACAAATGATCCCCAGACTCTCCGGCTCTGAGATCACTGTGGTGTTGCCGTACCCAGGGCAGTGAGACATTGTCCCATCCAGGCCTTAGCCAGGCCACACATTGCCTGTCTCTGCTGCCCTTACCTGAGACAACATTACTTGCACAGTCTCCTTGTTCGATGAATAGTACGGTGGAGAAACTGAAGAGAGGATCATTCCCTTCCTTTTCTCTACAGAGCTGAGATGAAGACTACACAGGATCTGCAGGTAGAGGAATGGTGTGGGAAGGAGGACTGAGGTAGAGTCACTGCAGGATGAAGAAAGGCACCACCTTCCTATTGCTAGCTGTGCAACCATGCTTGTGTTTCTACCAGGTGCTGAAGTCCTTTCAGGGAGAACTTCTAGTCCCAAGGGCTACGTCTATATGGGTAAACAAAACGAGGCTGGAACAGAGGTTTGAGCAGTGGTGAGTGATTTTCTGTAACTCTTTAATTTTAAGCATGTTCCCTTGCATGATTTTAACCCATATCAACAAGCACTGTCCTAGACATTGTCTGGTCATGGGTCAGGTTGTAGTTCAGGCTATAGGAAGAGAAAGAATTTTACCAGGAGGATGAGAAAAAAAAAGGATCTTTACTGGGAAGAGATACAGAACTTTCTATGGCATATCCTAAAAACACAGCTGCCTGTTATGAAAGTTGTGAATTTAACATCAATAAATCTGTATAGCTTGCATTCAAGAGTTCTGAAAGAGTTGACCCATCCCTCTCTAGGACACCACAATTATTTTAAAATAACTTTGAAACAGTAATCCAGATGCTTGGAACAAACCCAGTGATGTGTGAATATTTCAAAAAGGATAAATGAGCAGATCCAGGTAATTACAGGTCTGTCAATCCAGCATTGATCTTTGGCAAAATAATGGAAAATCTGCTATGGCGATTAATTCATAAAGAATTAATGCAAGGAAATACAACTAACTCCAATAAAGATGGGAAGCAGATGCAATCAAACTCACTTGATGACTTTTTCAGACCAGACAGGAAGTGTGTTTTGAGGAGGTTAAAAAGGCTGATAGAATATACTTATGTCCAGGATTGGTACTGCATGACATTTTATTTGCCAATAAATTCAGAATTATATAAAACTGAGTTGGCATGCACCATATAGATTGGAAACAAGCTATTGATCAATCTTAAATTGTAATCTTACATGAAGAATTATCATTAAGTGATTATATTTCTTTTGGGAGATCTACACTGCTTAAAACATTTGTCAGTGCAGTCTGTGCAATAACTTAAAAAAATCATTACTAATGAAGTTTGTAAATGTCGTCAAAATAAGGGTAGCAAAGTAGAAAAAGAGGGAGAAAGGAGGCCAGTGATTGTTTAGATAGTTAGGCACAATCCATTTATATAAGAATAACTCAGAACTTGGGAGTCACCAAGGACAACCAGCTGAACATGACCTCTGGAAGTAACATGCTGACCAAAAATATTATCACTGTCCTTGGATAAAACTGGGGAATAGCCATTAGGATTATTCAGCGCTGGAGCTATAGCTGTGGAAAACTGTCAACAGGTCATGAAATGGGAAAGGTTTGAAGTAAAGTTGTTAATGACATAAGATATTGGAAAGCTCATCT
This sequence comes from Tyto alba, assembly GCF_018691265.1. NCBI lineage: Eukaryota > Metazoa > Chordata > Aves > Strigiformes > Tytonidae > Tyto > Tyto alba. The sequence continues at coordinate 32,383,083 of NW_024881316.1, read as the reverse complement.
GCATTTCATACCTTGTAAATTGGTTTATGAACATTTCTTCAGTTATGTAGTGAGACCATCACAGCATCAACATTATTTTATGACTTACAGTGAAAACTCAAACAGCTCAGTTTGCTTAGATGTGATATATTTAGTCCAGAAACATCTTTGTGGGGAGCAAAACTTAAACAATGTTGAGAAATGAAAGACTAATCTAATACAATATCTGGAAGGCAAAAATAGACAAATTGAGGTCACCTTGTTGCCTGAACTGTGGTTGTTGGAAGAGATGACTGCAGTGGTCCTTCACGGATCTTAAGTTCTATCAATCTGTACAGACCTTTGGTTTCAGTATAGCAGGGATGCTGAGAGGCCAAATTCTAACATAATTGTTGCTAGTCTTAACAAAATACAACATATGGTTTCTCCATAAACAAGATCTTATATCCCTGTTCGCAGATTATTATTCTTCAGACCCTGTTACAATGTCATGGTATGTCATAATATAATGTCACTCTCTACTGTGGCTCATCTCTCCAAATATACCGTTAATCTGTTATTTACACTATTCTAAGGGAGTGATGAACAGAGTGATTTATTTTATTTAAGCCAATCTTTATTCACACTCTCCTAGACCTAGCCTGAGATATTGGTGACCCAACAATGATATCTGAATAGCTTTTAAAAAAATGTTTTAATATGAGCCAATAGGTTATTTTTTGTAATATGAAGTGTTAAGATGTTGGGGGGAAATTGCTGTCTATTGACTCTGCATACTTGAATATGAACCTGCCTACATAATTCAACACTCTTTGGAAATGTAACTAAAAGCAATACAGTTGCTGTCTTCACTGATTGTCTTTCAGTGCAATTTCTAGAATACATGTAGTGAGACTGCATATAAACAGTTGTGTTGGGCAAACTAATACTCTGTCCAGTAATCAATCCAGGTTATTATCATACAATCATTACTTGCTTGTACTATGACACCTAGAGGTTTCTCTTGAAATCAGAGAATCATTGTCGTAGGAACTGCCTTTGCCCAGACAGTTTACGGTTTAACAGTTGAGACAGATGCATGCTCTTCATCTTTAGTAATGAGGATTTTGCAAAGCAATCTACTTTCTGTTATGCTTGATTAAACCTATTATGCCTTTACTGACACTTGTGCAACCCCATTACCCTTCGTAGGTTTACACAGGTATAACAGGTTGGACCTTTAACAGGAATTAATTCTGTGATTTCTGCATAAGAAAAGGTAGGACTCAACTCACTCTCTCTTAGCTGTATTAGCTCAGCAGGATGGACAGGAGTGAAAATTACCTGCAGTGAAAATGTATTTCTGGTTCTAAATTACAGGGATGTGACTAGATATGTTCAGAGGGAAGAGATCTCTGCTGAACTGAAAGATGTTTTGTTATACCTTTAAATATAAAAACATTTTAAATAAGAGGAAAATGCTTCAAAAATGCTAAAGCAGTTTCATTGAATAACGGAAAGTCTGAGTAAAATTCCTTCTAGTAGACTAAAGAGTGAACCAGTTGGTAAATCTGAGTAGGTAGAACTAGTGTTACAGACATGGTTTAAACTACAGGATCTATTAAATCTAAAAATAGATATTTCAAGATCTATTTTGTTACTGAAACTGAGAAAGCTGTTTTCTTCCTTGCCAAGACACTTTCCATATCTAGGGAATATACATTTAATTCTCTGTCTATTTCTGCTCACCCAAAGTCCAAATGCAGAACATTTGACTACCTTCTATGAGATGAATAGCAATTGGCAAAGTAGAATTATATACATAAGAATAATTGTGGATATTTGAAATCTGTATCTCACACTCCCAAATCCTTCTGTGCGAGAACTTAGTAAACAAACCTCAGTGCATCTTTACCCTAAGGCAAATGTTTAACCAGTATCAAAAATTACTTGACCTATATTAGCTTTACTAAGAAAATATGTTTTGAGCCATTATTGTAAATAATCATGTGTCCTGCTTTGGAATAGGTTTAGGTACAATACACTAGCACTGGAAAACATAGTACTATGTATCCCTCTCAATTTTATTCAATGGGAACAGCACAAAAATTCCCAAGTTCATACCTAAATTTGACTGCAAATGTTAGTGTTACTCTTCTTCCTGCAAAATTAGCAGCATGTATGATGAGAAGAGTTTTTCAATACAGAAACAACTGATGGGAATAGGCATTTTGCTATTGAATACAATATAACTAAAATTTCTGCCATAGAATTTTGTCACCTGTTCAATACAATTGGTGTCAGTATGGAGGCCACGTCTGCCTTAGCAAGCAGAATGATCAAGAGGAGCAGATTGTAGACAGAAATACATGGTTCCCAGGCCCTAATATCCATATTTTAAGAGCATTTTATTTACTATTAGACTAGCTCTACTCTGGTGCCATAGCCTGAATACTTATTTGTGGCTGGAGTGAAGTAGGTGTGCCTCTGGAGCACATCTTCCAGTTTAATTTCATGCAAAATGAATTCAGCTTGGCATTCAGAAACCTCTGCATGCTGTGAACCAGAGCAGGGACTACTGGGAGTTGTACTTCAAAAGTACTTTCCTGATCTGAACTAAAATACTAACATGTACTAAGAGCATCTCTACTCCAGGAATGTTTCTGGTCTGAATGAGAATGAGAAACTGAAGGAACACACAAAAAGTGAAAAATAAAAAACCATCCAGACATCAAAGTATACAAAAATGTACTATTCAAGTTCATCTCAAGCTTTGAAACTGAAGGATTAGTTCTTGTTTATCAAAACTTGTTTGTCAGTTGTTGCAGGAGAAACATAGGTGAAAAGAAAATCTTTCCTTCACTCACATACATCATCTCAGATTGACCCCAAATATTCAGAAAAGAACTGAAATTTGTAACATGTTTTAGGAAAGAAAGCTGAAAAACTTAAAGAGTATAAGCATTTCATTTTAAAACTTTGCATAGTGAAATTGTTAAAAGTGTGTTTTAAAAAAAAAAAAAATTCTGTTTTAAAATGTATCTATACCACTTTTTGAACAGCTATGAAAAATGTTTTGGATCTGGCACAAGTAGCATTTTCTTAGATCTGTAAGAACTTTTACTATTTTTTATAAGCATTTATTATTATCTTTAAAAACCACCACAAATTAGAAGAATTTTCTGTCATTTTTCATAGTGCTAATTCATACTGCTTGGTAAAACTAAGAATTGGAAATAAAAAGAAAATAATGGAATGGCTGTGGTAGAGAAGTGATTGTAGCAGTGTTTTGATTGTGTACAACAACTTTGCCATGAGAAAAAAAAAATCCAAGTAAGAAATAAAGTTAATCAAAATAATCAACAATTGTTATTTTTTTTATGATATTGTTAAAAGATCTCTGGTTTAACTGTTTATAATAATGTGCAGCTCACTGGATGTTATACAAAAGGCAAAATATTCTCCAGGATACCCGAGTACAACCAGGAAAGTTTTTGGCAAATAGACATGCCTTATTTGTTCTTTCTTTTCCAACATTTTTTTATTAGAGGAACTTACTATTAGACAAATCATGTTGCCTGTTATCTGGTCCCTCTTCTCCTATGTCAATGATTCATTCTGACAGGGGAAGTTTAAAGCAACAAGTAAAAAAATGGTAAACAATATCCATCACCATTTAGGGAGCTTGGCTAAAAGCTTTCTGTCACCATTAATAATACTGTTTGGTTTTCAGCCTCCCCATTTATTGCATTAGTGGCAGATGTAAAATACTGCAAGAAGTAAACAACTTTCAGTTGGTGCTACCTGTGAAAATTTGGCCTCTAAATGAGGATACTTTAAACTTCCTCTAGCTAGTTATGTGCACAGTCTGATGAACAGACCTGAGAGGGAGTGCATATGCAAGAAATATTAATGTAACTAACAGTGTTTCCATTGTGTTATATTGTACTATGAGATGCCTCACACTATACCATGAACACAAGAAAATATCATTTCTTGTCTCCTACGTTTGCATCATTTGTCCAGAAGTAGCTCTTTTATGCATTGCTATTTAATTTTACAGAGGCTTTGAGCTACATACAGTTAAAAAGTTTTCAACCACAGTCTCAAAAACTGTAAACAAGTGTGGAAGATATTATTCACAAGCTAACCTCCATTCAGGAAAAAAATAAAAGAAAATGCTTAATTTTAGGCAAATAAATAGACCCATTGTGGTACACTTGTTCTTTAAGTGAAGCACATACTAATGTGCTCTGGTAGAGCGAGACCAGTCTCAGTCCCACAAACATGTAAAATAACTAGAATCCACATTCTGCAATAACAAAGAATCTCTAGAAAATTTCTACACCAACAGTCTTTTGCCATTTTTTACCAAGCTGCAAATACAGTAGTGCAAATAATTAGATTTTTTTTTTTTCATTTGTTGGCATATATGAAAAGCTTCACAAAACTTCTAACATATTTTTCCTCAATTATGTAAGAAAAAATTGTAATTGTAAGACACATATATATACATTTGTAAATTAACTGAATGTACAGATAAACTTCTTTAAATAATGTTGGATAACCCAACAAATTATTTAAATTAATTTTATTGGTTTTAAAATATAGTAGCAATTTACATTTAAACAAATTTCAGGAAACAAAAGTTTGATTTTTCAAAGGTTAAAACCAATTCAGACAAACTAATGACTGAATTTCCTGGATAAATTTAGTACCTCTAAAACCATATTTTTTTGCAAATAATCTATGCATCTAATAAAATATTCTCCTCTATGAATACACCTGCAAATTTCCAAAATGTGTTGTTATGCTATCACATAGCTTAAGAGTTTTTCTATAATTCTTTCATATCTTTTATGGATAGAAGTTATGTTTCCTATGAATATGACTACTTTGTCTTGCATCCATACAGCTGAACGGGGCAGGGAAACAAAATAAAACATAAGACATTCCTTGAATATCTAAAACTGTAGATATTCTTAATTTGTTTTGAAAGAGATTATAATAAACTAAAGATAATTTTAATATGCTGCTACTTCTTTCCTGTGAAAACTTTCTTCGGTAATTACTATTGATTTATTATCAAGTGTTTGGGGAAATTACATATCCATTTTAATTAGCAGTCACAGGACTGTTCCTGGCTATTTTAATCTGGAGCTTTAATGCTGGACCACTTTCACACTTTTCTTTCAGCAATCTTTTTTTTCTCTCTATCTCACTCACATACTCATGTGTACATGCATGTGAATAAAGCTAAAAAGATGCACCAAAATTAATTCCTTTCCACAGTTTAACTGAATTAAAACCACTGATGTTTCTTTTGAGAGCACATGTAACATTAACCCAGGAGTGGGGATGGTGCCACTAAAGTTTCCCCTAATATGTATATAAATTTATGTATGTGTGTATGTGTTTTTGTATGTAAAATAATATAGAAAAACAGAATTGAGACAAGCATTTTAATTTATACAAAACTGCATAAAACAAACTTGGAGTCACCACAAATGTACTACTACAGAAATCCTCAGTTATTTCAGTATTATATACATTGCTTAAAATTTGACTTGTTAGGTCTTGTTTTGTTTCCTACAGTAAAAAATTGTTTCACCATTTTTAGTTAGCAGCAAAACTTCCATTTGGATGTTAAATTAACACTAAGTTATTTAAGTCCACCAGTAAAACTCGTATCACAAGCCTAAAGCCTGGGTCTGGTAGTACAATCCTACAGTAAAGTATTAGTGAATGTGAAGAAAAAAACTATGCATTCCCTTGCCTCGGAGCCAGGATGGCTTCTTATCAAACGTTTTGCATTGTTCATCAATCTCACTTCTTCTCTATCATCTTTGTTATATGAACACTTTGTGTACACATGCAAAAAATAGGTCATATAGATTCCACTTAGCTGCTTCACAGTTCTTCATTCCCAGTTACGCAGACAGATGTAGAGATCCACACTGTAATTTGAAGATATAACATGTATTTGATAAGAAATATATCTGTCATTCTGCTGTAAAATTTAATTCCTCATTAGGCCATGGCTGGCCTTAGAAGATGGAGAGTATTTGTAAATAGGTGTTTCTGCAGACTCTCAACACCTCACAACAGTAAAGGAATTTAGACTGAGAATCCCCTTCACGAGGAGCAGGAGCACTATTTTCTTTATGTTACCTGTACAGTGATGGAGGTCTTAACTCCTTTAGTCAAGGGAAAAGTTAATGTCAATACAAGCAGCTGGATACAGTTGGTAGAAAAACTGTGCTAAGTCTGATTTAGATGTCAAATTAGGTGCGCTTGTTAAAATGCTCTTACTCTTATGGAGAAACCTGGGCAACAACAAGGAGACACTTGAATTTCTGAAGCACTGAATGAAATTTCAGTAATGATGACTGTAGTGGTGGACGTAATATTCGGACAAAAGATAACAGAAAAATAAAAGTGGTTCTCCAGAAATATATATCCATAATGTATAAAGAAACAAGAGACAATAAAATGCAACAATGCTTGTTTGGGTAAAATCACCTATGGGAGATAGGATAAAATAAATTCTGGGAATACTGGGAATATAATAGGAGTCTGTTATTGATCCCAGAATCAAATCAGGACACTAATAAAGATTATTGTGCTGTCATTGCAAAGATACATATAACAGAGAATTATCTTGTTGTGAGGAAAAACAGTACTACTGGCTCAGACAGTACTGAAACATCCGTCTGAAGAAGTATTGTTGTTAACTATCAGTGCCTTCAGTGTGCAGCATTCAATTTGTTTTAACTAAAAAAAAGAATGCAGTTAAAACTCATTAAAGTTCCTCATTTCAAAAAGACAGAACTTCATCTAAGCTAACGACAGCCGGGAGTGCTTCTGAGTTACCGGATCTGAAAATAGGCCTTGGCCATCTCCCAAGCATATGAGGGCAAAACCTTGGCACACTTCTTCTCCCTTCCCTTGCTGAACTTTGATTTTGATGAGAAGGAAATCTGGGCACATGAGTCAGGAGGGAGAGGCATCTCGCTCTGACACCGTGCCCTATCTGGGGATCAAGCAACTGGGATGGCAGGCACTGCGCCGGGTGTGCAAGCTGCTGAGTTTGGATGCGACCCAACGTAACTATTTAGGGAGGGCAACTGAACTAAGGAACTCGGGGATTTGATTTTGGAGGCAGCCTGGAATGTCTCCATGTCAAACCTGCTAAAGCTATCTGGAATCTGTATGCCAGGCAAGGCGAAAAAAAAATGTTGTACAAGAACTTTCCAGACCTAACTGGAAGAATAACCATCTTGAAAATGACATTAAGCATAAGTAGGGAGTCTACAAGGAATGGAAAAAAAGGACTGATCACCAAAGAAAACTATGACTTCGAAGTCAAGAAATGCAGGTCTAAAGTAAAACTTGGCAAAAGTGTGACTTGCTAAAAGTCAAACTGAATCTGACCTCATAGAGGAAATCACACTAAATAGTTAATGCTTTCTTCAGGTATGTGCTTAGATGGAGAAAATGCAGGTGGTTGAAAGACTTTGTGGTGAGGATGAGATACACATGAATGCTCCACATTTGATTTGGGTCGATTTATATTTGGCCAAAAAAGGCTAAACATTAATTCAGTTTTCAATAAGAGTCAAGTTTTTGAACATGGGATTACAAACTGGAAAGCAAATAGAAAAGGAGATAGCTGCAAGCAAAGTGAACATTATACCCAAATATTTTATTAAACGCAAATTGACGTTACTCAGATAACCTGCAGTCTCACAAATTTGGAAGAATAGGTGCGTGAAACCCAAATTCCCACAGCAACTGGCTGGAATAAACCTATCAATCTGGTGGCAGTCCTCATAATGGGAATACACAAATGCAGTGCCTGCATTAAGAATAGTCATCCTAGCACCTACAGGATCCTTTAACCTGACTTCAGCAGTGCAAATTTCAGTGAAATTAGGTCTGGAGACTTCAAAGACCATGTAATATGGTTTTGTCATAGCTAAATTATGCCACACTAGATAGTGACGCCTGTTTTGGACTTTTTTTAAATAGGAAATGGGAACCTCAGCACAGCAATCAGTACACTACCACTGCAAAAACAGAGTTTATGATACACAAAGGACTGCCTATAAGGTTACCAACATTGGGCTGAGAGACAAAGTGTGGGGCTAGAGGAAAGCTACTGCAGGATCGCCTAAAGTGTGTGTGGATTAATCCTGTTCAATATTCCCATAATGACTAAGAAACAAAAAAATATGAGTATACTAGTGAAGAAAGTAAATTGAGGAGACATTGGGGATCTTTGTGAAGACTGACTTAAGTCAGTGGAACTAATTTCTCTGGAATTTTCCTATGGCAAATCACAGATGAACTCCACCAAGCACGATTCATACCAGGCAATGAGGCTCTTGCTTCGACTCATCTTCTAGATAAACTGTTCTCATTCCCTTGGCTACAGAGGCAGCCTGAGAAGACTAACCTTGATAGAATAAAGCTGGTCTCTGCACACACCTCTTCTGCTGCTACAATTTTCTTCTGTGCCCTCCACTTGCATTGTCAATGCATTATTAGATTATTATACAGTAACAACAAAATGACCTTGAAGACTGAAGTAATAGAAATAGGATGAAATTCAACAGTGAAAAATTCAATAGCAGTATTGCTTTTATAAACCTGCAGACCACTTTTAAATAACCAAGGGGAGGAGGACCTGGGAGACCAGCAGGAAGGTAGTCTTGCATATGTAATCTTGAGATGTATAGGTAGAAGTATTTACCCAGCAGCAGACAATTATGATATATCTTCCAAAACACTATGTACAATTCTCAACACTGATAAGAAGAAAAAAAAAAAATAAATAGAAGAAGGCTGAAACTGGCTTATGGGAAAATCAGGAAGATGGAGAAGTAGCTATGTCAAAAGAGCCTAAAACTTTGGCTTATTTACACTAACAAAACAAAGTTTGAGGCAGGAAGTGATTGCCATGTATAAACACGTTAGGGAAGTAAATAGCAGGGAAGAGAAGTCACCATTCAAACTAAAAGACATTAATGGCAAAGGAACTAATGGATATAGACTAGCTATTTATAGTTTTAGGATAGAATTTAAATGTTGTCTGACCATTAGAGCACAGAGATTCAGAAGCCAAATTCTGATAGGAGTAGAGGAAAGAAAACATACAGCTATTTCTGATAGGACAGCTGGTCACTTCATGAAATGGTGGCATGTGGTAACTCCCATGATAAAAGGAAGACTCAGCGACGCACAGTGCCTTGCCCTGCCCAAAGCTGCTCTTCACTCCTAGACATCTTCTCTGTTTTAAGGGTATGATTGGACTTGCTCTAGCTGAGACAGGAAATTTGGTGTAACTAGAAATGAAACCTGGGCTTGAGACCCTCAGTCCCTCATATAAAAGAGGTTTGAAAGAACTAGCACAAGAAGTCCCAAGTGTTACTGAGAAACTCGCTGAGCTTGCGGTGGCCTTCAGCAATGGAGAGCACAGCTACAGCACTCCAAGCCCCCTTGGCAAATCCACTTGAGCTTCCAACCCGTGCTGTGGCTTTCAACCTATCTGTAGTGCTTACCAAGCGGCACTACTCACTATGATTTATTTTATCAATAAATTCTGTAATCCATTAAAGGATCAGTCTGGGTGTGCATAAATTTTATGGTTATTGTATCAAGAATTTCCCAGAACTGAATGCTCCCATAATAAACATGACGTGTACTAAGCAGAGCAGAGAACTAATAAAAGCTATGGGCCTTAAATAACTTGAACTGGAGAATTTTTCACACTTCAGCCTTGGAAGAAAACAGAGAAAGAATCATTCAAAGTAATTAAGCTTTATAATTTTGGTTTAGTTTTAATTAATTAAAATTAAGACATAAAATCCCTATGGCCTTTGAAAATTTTTTCATTATTATGTCAGAAATTATCTTTAATTGTTCCAGGTGAATAATACCACAGTTGTCTCCTTTTCTTATGGTTGTAGACTGCTAGGCAAACTGGCTTCTAGCCAATAGTAAGGTTTTTTATATTACTCCATCCTCAGAGTGGTAGAACAAACCAAGCTTCAAATTTTAATGTTACTCTGTTGCTTCAATTTAAATTTAATCTATTGCATGGGTTTTTTTCCTTGACTACCTTTTTGGCAACTTGTAGAAGTGATTCAGGTCTTTTTTTTACCTTATAAGATACATTGGCATAAATACCACATACAACATATGTCCCTATAATGCATACGAGATGCATGTAGAATAAGACTTGAAAATTGAAATATTTGCAAAGAAAACAAAAATCACATAAATATATTAATTATATCTCCCCCAAGACTGTTTTCTTATGTAACTATTATCCCATAGCCTAGCTTGATTTCTTATAGTTCATTGACCCATTTGGTAAATTCACAGACAAACTCTGGTAGAGGTGTAACTTGATAATTAAAAAGTATGTTATCTCTTGCCAGCTTGTTATAGCCAAGTGTAAGCTGAACGCTAGCTTTCCCTAATCCCATCAACCCAGTCTGTAGGAAGGGTCAGGGGTCAGTAACTGCTTCTAAAAACACTGTTCAATTGAATCCAAACAAGCTCTTACCTACTAAGCAGCTGCTCACAAACAATTCAGAATCTGTCCTCATTACCAATTGTTAGGGGCTCCTGTTGCAAGAAAAGCCCTGTTTTGAATAGGCCTCTAATGCACCAGTAAGTCTTCATCTGATAGGCTAAGATCTAAAGTCAGCAAATTTTTTTACTTTTTCTTTTTTTCCTCCTCGAACAAAGAGAAAAAAATAGAAACCAGCTAATACTGGATGGCATATCTACTGGCTCTGCGAGGAAGCAAGATGCTGATTTTCAAAACATAATGTTATTCATCAAGAAGGACTTCTAGGAACTGGGTAAAAAAGAGTAAATATAATAATATACAGAATACTGTAGAAGGCATAATCTGCTTTTCAGTGACTGATAGAACAAAAAAAAATATCTCTGTTAGGAGAAAGAGATTTAGAATAACACATAAGGAAAATTTTATTCAAATATTTTATCCACTATTGAAGATGAAAGCAACATCATTATGTCCTGTAATCAGATCTAGTTTTGCTAATTATCAAAGGAATGATGGTCCTGGTGCCAGGACTTGCAGAATTTTTGATTTGTTCTGCTGTGTCACATATCTAGTAATCTAGAAATATCTTTAGAAAGAACAGGTGAAGACGTTAGATATCTGAAAACTTGTAGAAGGGGAAATTTTTACTTACAGTATAGCTTGATGCCATGTATAAAAGCAGATATGTGTCCTGATTTTTGCACAGATTTATTCCTAGGAGTTTGTTAAAGTGTGTGTCTTCCTTTATTAAAAATAAAAAAAATCTTGCATCAGTGACCAGCTATTGCAACAGATGGTCACATCCTGAAACTGTGGCATATAAGGTACCTCCACAGCTGCAAACTTGTAGCAGTCTCACTGGTTTCATCAGAGGCAGAATCAAACCCTTTCTGACTGCTTTTATTTTTTTAGCTTTTAAATACAATTGTTGGGTTTGAAATCTGTTTCAGACTGTCATGAAAAATAATTACAAGACCATCAGAAGTTTACAAATGAGGGGATGTACAGGGGTATCTCACCAGCACCAAACTTCTAGTACAACCCAGTCCTGACACCAGCCTGGTGAAAATGCTGGCACGCTGGTGACTCAGAGAACAAGCATGTTGTCCCAGGCTCCTGAGATTTTCAGTCCCCTCCTCTTATTCCTGAGGCCAGTAGTTTTTACAAGCCTGATTTGTGGAGTATCTTATCTCTCTTTCGCTAAGGCTGACCAGCTGTCCTGGCCAGGAAAGTGAAGTGCACAGCAAGATAAAAATTAAGGGACATTTCCTAACTCAGGTACAAAGTTCTATTACAGTGACCCATGCAGAGAGCTTAGGTGCCTTACACCCCTTTATGTCCCTGTGAAACTGCATGATAGCTCTCCTAATTTTATATCACAGTTCTGGAAGCTGTGAAGATCATGTTTCTTTTTCTGTGCAGTTTCTTTTTATGCTTTCTGCTGTGAAGATCACAGTTTTTCATAGGAGCAGTTGATTTTCATTATTCTCATTGTTCCAGATGGAGAAACAAATATTTTCGGTAACTTTACCAAGACAGTGCTGAGGAAGAGTTGTTCTGTGGACCAAGAGAACAACTCTTGTGAATATTCTTACATCAGATTCTGGCACAAATTTGAATTGCACATCAGACAGTAGTACAAACATTAGTTTTCAAATGCACACAACTTATTAAATGATAAGAGAAATTGCTATAGAAATTGACATTATTAGAAATATGCCACTGAACCATAATTTTAGTTTTATTTGAAGTCTTAAGGATCTACAAATTTCATTTAAATGATATAAAATTGTCTGACTTCCAGAGGCAGTAGTCACATTCAGTACATTAGAAGACTCAGTATATTAGGAAAACATAGCAAACAATTTAAACAGCAAAACCTGAAGCTGAAGATGGAATTCACTGATTTCCATCAGCTATAGCTGTGCATGTATGCATTACTGGGTTGGTTGTCTCTGCACTTTCAAATTCCCCCAGCCTCCACAGAACCCTTTCTCTGGGTTCATTCTATGGGATTCATTAAACACTATTTTTCTAAGGGCTTTGGATGTTGTCTTTTTTATACAGTCCCTCAAGAGCAGAGATGAGAGCGATGCCAAGGTCTGAGCTTCCCTCTATGCTGCTTTATCACTGTCCAGCCTCCCTTGCTGACTCCCCTCTGACTCACTGGCGATGCACTCATTATCCACTTTGGCAGGCAGGCATTCAGCTATTCCTTCAGAAATTAATTTGCCCAGTGGACTCTGCTCCCAGAAAGAGAATACCATAATGCAATCCAAACGATCACACTGTTAACTTTGAAAACATCAGCTCCAGCAGTCAGTCTTTGTGGAGCAAGCAAGTTCGTAGCCTCAGCGCATTTCTCAAGGGTGGGTATCTACATACCCAAAACGCCATCCAAAAGTGGCAGGCTTTTGAGGCTGAGGATGAAGGGGCTGGGACTACCCTCTCCCCCTCCCAGGAAAGACACTGTGGAGCTTGGAGTCACTTTTACTCATCAATAGGTTACCTGCTCTTATGCAGAGTGACGGAAAATGGGTTCAGCCATGGGGGCTTGAGCCCCACGGTGTCTGTCAGAGGCAATTCCCACAGCAACGTTGCATTTATGAATGAGTTTCTGCTTGCATTTTCCCTCGAAAGGATGAGCACTGCAAAGGATGCAGATTTTTAGATGTGGCTTAAGATATAAATTTTTAACTGATCTTATCTACTTAAAAAAAATTTGCAGAACAAGTCGTTTTTGTTGTTGGGCACAAAAGTGACTGAGATTCAAGAATTTGTGAGATTATTTCCTAAAAAAAATTCTTGGGATTTATTTCCCTTTTTTTTTTCTTTTTCTTTATTTCCCTTGTTTTTCTTTTTCCCATGAGTTTCTAAACATGACTGCATTCTCTATTCTTAATTGTCCCCCTGGAAATGTTTAGCCAAATTATGCTTTCAGTCACCCTATTATAAATCCAGAGTAGCTCCTGTGAGTTCAGAGAAGGAAGGCCAGATTTTTATCAGTACAGCTAAGAAGAAAATTTGACTTAGGATTCTTGTATAATCTTCTGCTGTTTATATGAAAGTTTTGATCATAATACAAGTTGAAGTTTTCAAAAAGATGTTCTTCATAAATTAATGTCCTAGCAAGTCTAGTCAGTTAAAAAAACAAAACAAAACAAAACAAAACAAAAAAAACCCTACCCCACTTTATTTTCCTGACTCTGTTAATCTCTTTTCTCTGAATGTTTCTCTTTGTTTGGTTTTGAGTCCTAAATAACAGCAACTTGCTAACAGCATGGACTTGATTTAAAACTAACAATGACAGTTTAAGGCCCCCTGAAAAAAGGTTAACCATAGACCATACACTAAAGTATCTGCTTAAAAAAAATAAGTCTTTAAATCACTTTATGTTTAAGAGAATTTCTTTGCACCCTTCCCCCTTTCCAAAAAAAAAAAAAAAAAAAAAAAAAAAAGTGAGACCATCTTAACTGTAAGAGCAAGTTTATTCAGGTGGTATGAATCAGACAGGGCTCACTGATGCAAACTATAGCCTCAGAAAGCACAGCAGGCTCTGAGCCTCACAGGGCTGCCCCACGAAAAGAAGCATAACAAAAACCAGAGAAGAACAGGCCTGCAGTAATCTCCTTGCCCTGGCTAGAAAACAGGGGTGAAGGAAAGCTGCCCTCTCATTATGGTTTTGGTCTCAAGGTTAGAATTAGACCCTTAGGGTAAGCAGCTGTCAATTAGAGATAACTCCGACCAATGCTGTCTGAAATCTTGGACTTATCTCCTAGCAACTCCCCTTCTTTCAGAGCAGCAACCCTCCGCTCTGCCTTCAGCTCAAGAGTCATCCTGAAGACAACGAAATAACCTTTTCAGTTTGGGCAGATGCATAAAAAAATCCAGCTTCCAGAGCCTGCTTGAAGCCTGTGTGACATTTGACTGAAGCTGGGTTTTAATCTAGGTTGATTATGTATTTGCTTTGTTTTCCACATTGCAGATGTTGAGCAGTGATTTTGCTAAAAGAGCGTTCTCAGATAATACCTACAAATTCAGTAGGTTTTAGGCACATGGTCATTTGCTCAGAGACACTCAGGGTGATTGTGTTTGTGCATCTGCTGGTGCATCTTTCCTTCGCGCTGCCTTTTACACTGGGAGAAATTTGCCAAGAGTTGAGAATTAAGAGTGGCCATGGTTACAGCAGCAGCCCTGGAGTCCTCTATCTAGTGTGGCAAGGACACAGAGCACTGACAAGAATAAATCCTATTAAGAAAAGCACGAGTTTATGAACCATTTGTATAGGAAACATGACAGAATTTGAGAGGGAAGTTTAAAAGACACCAAAAGCCACCTCTATCTCTATTTTCCGGGTTTACCATTCATTAGATTTTTTTTTAGATCCTTTTCCTAACCTGGTGAAGGGTCTGAAAGGAGAGAGGGAGAGGGAGATCAGAGAGAGAAGGAGCAGGGAAAGAGAAAAGGGGTGCTTGTGGAAAAATAAGGGAGGGGGGGGAAAATGAGCTCGTCTTTGATTCAGTTGGGGTCCGTATTCACAAGGAGATCACTCAGAAATTTTGTACAAATGGCAGGAGCAGAATGTGAGCGCAATGAGGGGCCTAATGCAGGCACTTGTCCTGTAATCAAAGATTCAGCTCAACATGAGTCCTTTGTGAGACAACAGCATCATTCTCCACCCAGGCTAACCCCTGAATGCAGAGCAGCTCTCTCAAGCAAGGCAGGCAGGATGAGCCTCGCATTTCTTTGTCTTGTTTGGAAAATATGATTTTTTTTTTTTTTCCTATTCCTCATTTGTTTCTCTTCTAAAGGAAACATTTTTCGATATGCCTGTAGTAAGCCAGAGGATGTTTGCGTGAGTGGAGGCACTCTCGGGGCGAGGAGAGAAGCAGATGGGCTGACATGGTGGAGCGAGGGCAGCTCCAGCCTGCGCTTGGTGAGAGCGTGCAGAAAAATGGCTGACATTTCCACGCTAGCGAATGCATGATGGGCGTCTTCCTCTGCGTAAGCACAATTCCCCCTTCCTCAGGCTTTAGCAGCCCTACATAGATGAAACATACAGGGATTCCTTTTTTCCTGCTTAAAGACATTTGGCAGTAGAACTTCTCAATCTTTTGAAACTTCTTTTTTTTTTTTTTTTTTTCCTTTTAAATGCTTTGCCACTTTATTAAAATGAAACAGAGAATTTCAATCTGGATAAATAGACTTTTTCAACTGGGTTGCATTAGAAATCCCTTTTTTTGAGTTGCAAACGGTGTTTACGTATATATATTTTTAATGCCGCTGCTGAAAATTATTTTTAAATGAAATAGAAAATATAAACCAATGTTTATCTGCTTCCTGATATTTGCTCAGTCTGAACATTACTTGATGTTATGGGTATAATCTTTTCAGCATTTGGCTCTTGAGAACTGGAAACTATATGCAGAAAGTAAATCAGCTTTTCAAACCTTAAAACTTTACACAGAAACAATACAAAGGAATACAATTAAAGATGCCACGCAGAAAGTGAACATAAAACTAAGCAGCCCAGTTGAACATTTTGTTATTCTGGGGTTACAGCAGCGTAAACCAGCATGACATTGTGGCAAAGAGGCAGGTCCCAAATTCTTAGGAATCCCATTTATCCTTTGCTTTCTTCATTTGCTAAGTGCTTATCTCTATAGAGAACTGACTGCTACCTCTAGCATTGTTAAAGGTATTTGTTGAAAAGGCTACCAGAAATGGGCTGAAGCCTACATTCCTCACTGATATCACAGGGAGTCTTGGAAGCAAAAGGCCGAGTGTTTAAATTTCAGACAGGCTTATTTTAGACAAACCTCATATGAAATAATCAGAAATTACAATATTACTATTTTTAGCGTACAATGTAAAGTTTAAAATATTGTTGAACACCCAGGGGCAAAGTAAAAAGGGAAAACATAGTTTCAAATAATGGACTTTCTGGTATAAATTTAAATGTAAACAATAGAAAATATTACTGATAAGGCAGTCTTATCGTTAATTTAACTGAAAATGTATTTGTGATATCTGTTTGATATGTAGCATTCTCTTTTACTTGAATCTCCAAGATACTGTTGCAATTCACCTGTGTGCTCTATGTATATGAATGTGTGTGTGTATATTTGTGTGGGCATATGTCCCTCAGGTACCTTGCAGTTGCAGATTTTGGAAGCCTAAATTGTGTACTTTTCTGTCTGGTTGTGTATGCAGTTGTGTTTACCTACATTTTCATATCCCATGTATCCAAAACACAGTGAAAGTCTAGGTGCACAGTTGTAACACAAGGCTTTATCAGATTATTATTTAATATTTGTACACATATTCAAATTTATACTTGTCAAAAGTGAGCAAATATAAGTCCCCAATGGATTATTTTCTTTTTTCTTTTTTTTTTTTTTTTTTTTTTCATATGGCAGACGTGTGTTTTCAATTTCGCATTATAAATTTGCGACATTATACAGGATTGCAAAAAGCCTTGCCTTTTCCAACTAGGCCTGGCTTTAATTCTTGGCGTGATGTAATCACTACCATACCCCTTCTTGCTGGGGACTAAAACCAGCGAGAACCCCGCAGGCTTTGTGGCCTACCAGCCTGCCCTGGGCTCCGCCGGGAGAGCTTCCAGGGTGATTCAGCACTCCGCCCCTATTCAGGGACCGAATAAGAATGTGCTTAAGTGCTTTGTGCTTCGAAAACATGCTTAAACGCTTTGTTGAATTGGGAACTAATTAAATGACTGAAAGTTCAAACTTAATATCTCGGCGTAAGGAATGTGTGAGTTTTCCCACAGGAAAGAATAGCAGGCTCTGGAAATATGGTCCGCAAGATTTTGTTTGTTTCCTTGGTTTTGTTTTTTCCTTGGGAAATAAGGTATCATTAATTTTCAGGGCCTTTCCTTGTAAATAATCCAAAATATTTTTTGAAATGTGTACAAGAAAAATTGAAAGCAAACCAAAAATTTACGATATCACCAAATTAATTTTGCAGTTAAAGTTTTATTTCTGAAATCTAGAAATTTTACTTTGTTGGGGTTTTTTATTTCTCTTTTCTCAGATGTTAATTTTCACATTTTTTTCCAAGTGCCTCACAGAAGGCTGGCAAAGTTCCAGAATAACAGCTGGAAGTGAGAAGGAATGAAAAAATATATCATAGAAATTCAAATGAGAAATAGGATATACATTTTTAATGGGTACGGTTATCACTCATTTGAACAAATTATAAAGGAGGGATTGGTTTTTAGACTTCCAGATGTCTTCAACTAACATTGGATGCCTTTCCAATAGACAAATACAAGTGATTATCTTCACAGAATGTCTGTGGGTTGAAATTCAGACAAAGTGGTACATTCTGGCCTTCAGAGCTCAAAGCAGCAGCGATTGGAAATTCTGGAATCCTGGATGTAATCTCATTTGGGGTATGTGCAGGAAAAGGTACTTTATGTCCTGAAGAGCATTTTTTTTTTTTTAATGTGTTTTCTTTTTTTTCTCTTGGCTATGTCCAAGAAACCATATGCATAACATCAGAAAGGGTGGCTGTTAAGATCAGATCTATTGACATAATTAACTTATTTGCAAACAGTTTCATGTATTTTTGTTCGAGTCTGCCTTCTTGCACACACCAAAACTACCCTGATTCAGCTCCTTGTGAATTAGGGTGTACAGCAAATAAAGGAACAATCATCTAGTCCAAACATATTTGCATTCTTAATATGGTGCACACATTCAGGCAAGCGGCAATTTGCATGAAGACCATGAGCCAAATTCAGTTCTGACAGTAGCAGGCATAACTTTATTCAAATCAGACAAGCAGCAGGCATTTACAAGGGGCAAGAATAGGTGCTGTGTACTTGCTGCATGTCCGTGCTCCAGCATAATGCATTGCTGTTGCTCAAAACGTCACATTTTCCCTCGGTGCACCAGAGTTTATCAAAACTAGATGCAAGTTTCAGCTGCAAGTTTGGATGTATTTGCAATAGCTGGCAAGACATAAAGCTTGCTTGTATACCTAGATGAATAGTAAGTGTACTTTTAAAAAATTATTCTCTTTGTAAGCTTTCATAAAAGGGATTAGCTGAGAAGCAGCATGGCAGGATGCCTCTGGCCACCTTCAAAGCATCCTTGTAAACTCAGTCACAAGCAGAATCAACTTCATTTTGTCCAAAGTATTAGCATTTTTTTAAGCACTCGTTTTCTAAGTGTTCTTACTAATACTTTAATGGTGTCTGTATACCCCAGTGCTGTGGAGCTGGCTGATGTGTCTTGCTGTGTTTCAGCGAATGTTGTGAGGAATCTACAGCAATTAGCTGTTCATGCCTCTGCTTTCCTGTTTTGTGCCTTCCCTTTCATGTATCAGATGTTTGTAAGTTTTCCATTAGACATTTCCTGCTCCTAATAGATGTTTGTGAGGCTTTTGCTTTGAGCTATCAAGGCTCCAATTTGTGCTGAGATGTTTGGTTTTGTTTTAGGGCTGAGGGGTCTTTGTACTTCTTTCTTCCTAGAAAACATTATAATCTGGAAAAAATAAATAAATTGTACTTTGCAAAAAGTGAATATGACTCCTTCATCTAAATGGCATGGCTTGCACATGTGTCTTTTGTCAGCAGATCACTCCTAAAATAAAAGCACTTAAACTGCAGTTTCTGCCAACTTATCAGACACCAATTGGTGACAACATATATGTATTGCAGTTTCTAAAGGCAGCTTTGTACTCCAGTGTTTTCATCTTCGTTGGCCTGTTTTTTTTTTCTCTTTTTAATTTGAAATGGTGACTGATTTCTTTTTCTGTTTCCACCAGCTTGATGTGCTGTACTTAACAAGTAAGTAGCTTTAGCTGCTTTTTGAAAGAAGAAAATACCTCTTAAAAAGTGTTTCAAATGAGCATTGCCCACTGTGAAGTGGCTGTCAAAATTAACAGGAAAGGCATAATTGATTCCCTGAGAGTCATACATGAAAACTAGCTTAAATTTTACAAAACCACTTCTGATGTGTTTAAATACTTAAATAAGTGTGGTGCTGATCTTTTAATCCCCTCTTCCATGTTTTAACTGCAGAGCAGCATACCCAGGCACCAAGGCAGCTTCAGCTTCTCGGAGGGTGTTTTTGCAGCAAGGCGCTATCTATCATCCCTCCATTCACGTGGTACCAAGGTTTCTGAATCTGTATTTTGCTTATCGAGTCACCAAACCAATGAATCATCAAAGGAAGCTGTCAATTCACAGCACATCACCCGCGCTTTGAACTTAGAAATGAGTCGAACATTTCGGAGTTTTATTTATTAAGGTCAAGACTAGATTTGAATTGGCAATGAGGGAAGGGGAGTGGTGAGGGGAGCAAAGGATGGCTGCTGACTCAAGAAACCTGCTGGGACTTTGTGGCCTACTGCTAGGCAACAGCCCATCCCCACCACAGCAAACATACGACCACAAAATGAATGACCTCATCTACAAATCAGCTATTTGATATGCAGATCGGACTGCAGTCCTCTTCAATAATACAACGCTGCGCAGGCAGCAGGTGCAGCAGAAGAAAGTACATGGCCTTTCCACGTTTTAAAAGGCAGGGCTGGTTTGTACTCGCTTGCTCCCTCTGGTCCTTTGCAATTCCTGAAGCTCTATTACCTTCATTTTTTATTTAGACCCTCCATTTAAAGAAAACATGGCTACTCCTTTCTGTTCCTCTCCACGCCCAGTCTTAGGCCAAGAGAAGAGGCAGGATTAAGAAGCTGCGCCAGCAGTGCTTATGATTCCTTCAGCATCTGAATACACAGCCTGAATAAACAAGGGGCATTTTAGGAAGGAATTGTGATTTCTGAGGTTTTTCCCTTCTCAGATGTCATGTCTTCGCAAATAATAATCAAAGTGTGTGTGTGTGGGGTGTTATTGTTTTTTGTTTGGGGTTTATTTTGTTTTTGTTTTTGTTTTCCAAAATGGAGCTCCTCTTTGTGCTGAGAGCAGCGCATGCAGAAGAAGGCATTTCTCTCTGTGCATGCATACTCCTTTAATTGTATGGGAAGTGAGGTTTGCATTGTACGGTAAGTGAACTACATGCAGTTTTGAGGACAGATTCACAAAAAAACAAACACTGTTTTGTAACGGAATTAAAGTATTTTTCAGCTGTGTGTTAAAAAGAATAAAGAGCTGCTACTCTGGACTATGAAACAGCACTGAGCCTCTTAGTGGGCCTCAAAGAGCAATAAAACACAGTGTAATATAATTTGTATTGTCTGTGGTTGCAGGTTATGTCCTGAAAGTCATAAACTATTACAGCTTTATAGCTATGCTGCTGGTATTAACTAAATGAAAGGGTTATTTGTTCTAAATCTGTAGTCTGTATGATAGCGAATCTCAAATTCATCGAGAGCAATTGATTAAAAAAGAGGTAAAAATTCTGCAGAGAAATAGAGACAAAGCTATAAGGCAAACAACAAAACCAAAGTATGGTGTGGTGTCTAACCCCTCCGAGCTTCTGCCTTGTACTTCTGGGGTGCAGAATTGATCATCCCTGAGACTACAAGGTATATTCAGCTGATGGGCCTGAAGGAAGCTGTGGTCTGCTTGTTACAGGAAGCTATGAAAAATTAGATATTTACACTATTGTGTTTAGGTCATTTTGGGTCTCTAAAGAAAGATCTTGGTTTTGCAGAAACATGAGAGCTCCTTCTTTATTCCCCTTTAAGATTTTGCTGAAAAATACACCTATGAGTAGTGAAGGCAGTGATTTAGAGAGCCAATCTAACAACACCGTATCTCTTTCCTGAAAGCTGTGAAAATGTTTAGAAGGTTTTTGTCTGAAACCTTGGAATTTCCTGTTAAAGTGGAACTGTTGTTTTCCCCTTGTATCCAGTTGTAATGCTTTACCTTTATTCAGACTTGAATTTAAACATGGATGAGATGTATGTCATTATCTTGCTCAAGCCCATGAATTATTTGTCAGATAATTCTGCAGCTGGTTCCTCGTAACCTTCAGCTTCTGCATAAGCCCTTTGTTGCTGATACCGGGGATAGGGTCTGGCTGGTCACGGACTCTTTGCCACTATGAACTCCTGTCAGGCTTATGTGGGACAAACACTTTTAATTTGAGTCCAGAATGCACATCAAGTTAATGCTTTCAAATATTTGCATAAAATTTACCAACTTGTAAATTGTTTTTGACTATAAAATTACCTACAAGAATGCTCACAGAAAATAAATGCTAATAGGAAGGATGCAAAAGCACTCAAGGGAGATGGGCTTGGATACTCAAATTAATATTGATGACACCATTGTGATATTGTCCCATTTCTTTCAAATGGTCTTTGCTGCTAGCAAAGGTATTTTATACATCTGACTTTTGAACCGATGCCTCAGGGTCCCCAAGATGTTGTCTTCAGGGCTTTGTTCAGGACAGAGCCAAAGCATTGCCAACTTCCCCATTTGTCCCTTTCGTGGCAGAGGACAAATCTGGCAGTTCAAAACACTTTGGGGTTTGATACCAGGGAGCTTGACAGGCTCTTGAAGACTGAGTAGGCCCAAAAGAGGACATAGACCTGCCTTCCTGGTGTAGTGTAGGTGAGCAGCAGGTGAGAGAGGGAGGGAGTGGGACTGCCTCCTCCCTGCTGCAGCCCTGCCGTATCGGTGCAGTGTTGAGGGGTGTTATGGTGGTGCACCTGCCTTCTTCTGTTTCTCCGAGGACAACCCATGTTGCTTAGCTGGGAGAGTGTGGGCCATTCTAGGGGCCAACATCATTGCCTTTTGCCCAGGAGTTCACGGCAAATTTTGTTACGCTGAGGGCATAAATGTGATAACTGCCTGATAGTTTTCTCAAAGAGGGGTCCTAGAAGTTCTTCAACTTTACAAACCTCCATGTGCTTTAAAGTCCTTAACCACCCTCTTTTGCAACATCTCAGATGGTTGGCCAGATGGTTACTTGAATGTTTTTTTCAGTTTTGAAAGTATTTGCTTTTGAGATCATTAACCACCATGCTCCGTTAGTGACCACAGTGACAGAGTAGGGCTGGGGAACTTCAGAACGCCTCCAGGACCCCAGCCACATGCTGACACCCCTGAGGCCTCGGGGCATATCTCAGGCACTTTCTGCTCCCAGCTACAGATCAGCTCACCAATAGCTTCTTCCCAGACAATGTCCTATGTCTGGCACGAGTACAAAGGTACCATTAACTCCTACATTTTTAGGGACATACCATAAGACAGGGAGATTTCCAGCTCAAGACAATTTGTTCTGAAAACTTTTGACTACTACACAGGACTCTCTAGTTGTGGTTTTCATAGCAAATTTAAGTGCCAAGAAGCTAGAGCGGGTGAGAGCAGAGTCTCAGTGAGGAGCTGCATGTGACCACCCAGGCCTGGGGCTGGCAGAGCCTGGTGGCACAGCTGCAGGACCCACTGCCAGAGAATGATCCGGAGCATTTTCATGTAATATTTGAATGAGGTTTTAAATAAAGATGCCAATAATGTGTGCAGATCACAAAAGGCAAAGCCATTGGTATGAAAGCGATCTGGGATGAGCACTGGATGCTTGCACAGACTGCCTGGGCAATAGCAAGCAACTGAAGAGCCATTTCCAAGCCAGCTAAGTGGCATCTGTTCAGATTTCTCGCCTAGCACAGGATTCCCTCCCCTGTGACACGGCGAGGCACAGTCTCCCTGTCCTGCCCGACGGCACAGAAGTGGCAGTGGCTGCTGCTGTCTCTGAGGCAGGGCCCTGCAGGGGCAGAGTCTACTGATGTGAAGCTGCTGCTGGGACAACGTGAAAGAGTGAGCTTGTTCCTGCCTGGCCAAAAGGCAAACAGAGAATGTGCTGAAGCCCCCCTGTCTTGAAGTCAGGGAGGAGAGCAAGGGTGCTGGTGGAAGGAGGACAACAGATCCCACAGTGTTAAGGCTGCTCTAGCTGAATGCATCCCACTAAAGAACAAAGCAAGGAGAGCCTTGCTCTTGCAAGAATTTGATCCACCCGCAAGGCTGCTACAGCATTAACCCCTTTGTGGCAAGCTGTTTGGGATGTAATTTAACTGGAATGCCATTGGAAAGCAGCAGATTGCAATGCTTTACAGGCGAGCAATGCCACAAGTTCTGGAAAGGGATCACTGGCTCTAACAAGCAGGCCTTTGCTTTTGCACTTAGTTTTTTTGAGGGGAGGTGCTAGTGAAGCAATCGTGGCAGGCCTGTGGCATTGAAGGAGTTATTATAAACCAGAGGATGAAATGTCAATGATGCCTGATGCAGAGAAATGTGCAGCGTTAGCAGATATATGCTGCTGATCTGATAGCAGCTAGCCGTCTTCCCTCAACAATGTGATATTTCTGTGTTTCGGTAACCAGCCCCATAGGAGGTCTTCCTTGATACTTTGAACCAAATTGTGGCATTTGGCTCCCATCCAGTGAAAGGAAGCGAGAAGAGCTACTGGCCTTCAGGAAGGGTTTGGGGAGGGATTGCATCTGAGCTGGCGAGCGTGCAAGGGCGGCTCGCGGGCTCCATCAGGCACTGGTAGGACGTATTAGCCTTTCTTTGCCAAAGCAGCCCTTCTACACATTCTCTAATCCCACTAGAGCAGACAGATTGCGCTCAGGAAAGAAATAATTTCCATACCCTTTGAGCGTGAGCAGTGTGATCGTGCGAGGCCAAGCGCTGTGTTTTCTACTGTGCCCGTGGGACTCCGTTCAGAAAAATAGCAGTGTTTCACATTTCCCCCGTGCTCACCCTCCCCTGGCTGCTCTCCACCCTGCAGATACTCTGCTGCCAGTTCCAGCCTCCTCCAGCCGATAAATTCAGACCGCAGCCACGGGCCTGGCTTGTTTCCGCAGCCACAGGGTCACAGGCAGAAGTGCAGAAGTCTCCAGTTTAGCCTTGCCCAAGTCACAGCCAAAATTTTTACTGGAGTACTGATACTGAGTTTTGCCAGTGGAGTGCAACTTTGGGATTAGAAATCGCTGGACTATAACTGCCTTGCATCATGCTCTGCATTGATTCACAGTGATATTCCTGCTGCTTATGGCATCCTCATTTCTAATTCTTAACTAAAAAGGTCACTCCAAAGCTCCATCTGTGCTGGATGTGATTTGCTCCTATTGCAATAGTGTTTGCAAGTGCATAGTACTGACAAGATATGCTGGTAAACATCAGGTTTATACTAGCAAGAGACCTCCCCAAGTGAATAAACCCTATTACAGGAGCATCTATGTTTACACTGGAGGTTTTACCAGTCACCCCCTGACAAAGAAGGGGGTGGCTTCTCTTTCACTTTATTTTCACACAAAACTTTTAAGAATAAACTAGATTTAATCTGTAGCTGAACAACGGCAGACAACAATACAAAAATTTGCTTCCAGGCCTGAAAGTACTTGAATTTCTTTTTGTAACGCTCTTTCTGCAGATTGTATTGCTTCTTTTTTTCTTTTTATTATTTTTTTTTTTTTTAATTTTTTCCAGAAAGACCCATATTGTAACACTTTAGCAGAGGAAAGTCTCTCTGCCTCTGCTTTCCTGCTTGGTGTACATTTAAATAATTGCTGCATTTTAACAAGCTAAACTGCATTCCCACCAGCTGTCCCTCAGACCAAACCTTAAAGGATATGCTAAACAATAATGACTGCAGCAATAGTAAACGCAAAAGGCCTCAAGATCTCTTCAAAGATTAGATGTCTTGCTGTTTCCCTTCCATATCCAGGCACTTTCATGCAGATTAGCAAAACAGTATGCATATAGCCTACATAGGCAGAGCAATAGCTAAGAACGGGGTGAGTTTGTCCCTATGCAAACGTAGGGAAGGAAAACATCATAAAAATCAGGGGATAATGCTCCAGTGCAGAGCCAGGAGAACTCAGCTGAAGCCAGGGTACGCCGCCGCGTCACCCATGACCTGGCAGACATTAGCATTTCAAATATTCCTCCCTCGACCACAAGATAGATGCTCTTCTCTCCGTGTCATCTTTTGTCCTGCAGAGCTCTGACCTATGACTTTCCCGCCGCCGGTGGCTTGGTGCCGGGCATTGCCGGGGTGCGCGGGCTGGCAGGGGGGCAGGCAGGGGGGCAGGCAGGGGGGCAGGCAGGGGGGCAGGCAGGGGGGCAGGCAGGGGGGAAGGCAGGGGGGCAGGCAGGGGGGTGCAGGCAGGGGGGAAGGCAGGGGAGCAGGCAGGGGAGCAGGCAGGGGGGCAGGCAGGGGGGAAGGCAGGGGTGCAGGCAGGGGGGCAGGCAGGGGGGCAGGCAGGGGGGAAGGCAGGGGGGGGCAGGCAGGGGGGAAGGCAGGGGAGCAGGCAGGGGGGAAGGCAGGGGGGCAGGCAGGGGGGAAGGCAGGGGGGTGCAGGCAGGGGGACAGGCAGGGGGGGCAGGCAGGGGGGAAGGCAGAATAGCAGGCAGGGGTTGCAGGCAGGGGTTGCAGGCAGGGGGGCAGGCAGTGGCTTCTCTCCCAGCACCCGAGCTGGCTGGCGCAGATGGGGAGGGTAGGAACCGGGATTAGCAGCTCCCCCCTTACCTACCCACCCCTTCCCTGGCCCCAGCTGGCTGTTTTAAAAAGCAAGCCATAAACCCATTAGTACAAAGACAAATGAATCTCATACCCTGAGGCATTCCTTCATTCAGAACTGGCCTTAAATACTTTTCCAACCTTCCTCCCTTAAAACTCTCCATCTTTTCGGTTTTCTTGCTGTATAATAGCAGAGTTCTGCAAAATGCTTGACAACACAGTTGGTTAAGAGTTTTTTAATAAAACTCTATAACTTCACTTTGTGCATATACAGGTATATACTCATATATGCATGTGTGTTCAAACAGCTGTATAAATCTCAGTCAGTATATGTCCAAATACATGCTCAGCTATGTCCTCCACACTATATATATACTTTTTTTTTTAATACAATGTAAACTAGGCACATATAGTGTCAATTAACATTGGAAACTGACTGCATATTACGGCTAAGTTTAATATGATATGATTTTATGTGTCCTTGATTTTACATTAATGTTAAGCACATGTGGGCCTGTGGATCTGCAGCCGACGTGAATTATTTCCCCTTTCAGCTACATGGGATATAGGCAAAAATGTGGCAATACTCTGGTAACTATAAAGGACTTGCCACACCAGCATTGTGGGAAGGGCTTTCAGGAAATTGAAAGTGAAAATAAAAATAAGGCTTTATGGACTTTTTATTTGTTTGTTTGTTTTCCAGTAAAAGAAACTCCCATAGTACAGGGGAAAGTACTCTGTGCTGAATTATATGCATGGTAATCCATTTAGAAGATGAAAATACATAAAGTTGCTTAAAGGTGAATCCAACGGAATTAAATATGTCTGAATTATACTTTATATCTTTTGGAACTGTGCATGTTTGAATGTGCTACTAAACTGTGAAAATAAAGGCAAAGAGATACCATTTAAGTCACTTGTTTTTTACCTTTCTGTCACAATCAACTACTTCCTATTCAGCTGTAATTTGCAATTTCCTGCTGTTGATTATAGATATATATAAATAAATGTGTTAACTAGCCCATAGTTTAAAAATGTGTATTTGAGTGGAAGACTTAAGATTCTTTTGTATTAATTTCATCTGATTTACTCTTGACAACTCACACCCATTCCCACTAGTTTTATCACCTTGTGATTTTTCAGAGTTTTTCTTGGAGTTTTTTACTTTCCATATATAAATAAAATTATGTCCTGCATGTGGTAGATTGTGTTCATGAATCACACACTGGACTTTTAACCAAAATTATATAGATTATAGTTTAAAACACTTTTAAATTAGTAGGTGCCTTTAGTACACTCTGACCACTGAAGCTGAGCAGCCATTGGCGTGGCCCCGTGGTCTGTCCAAGCAGAGCAGGCAGGAGAATCAAGGACTAAAGCTTGATAGAAACTGGATGGGTTTTATGAATATGGCCATCTACTCCATTAAAATCAAATGTAACCACAGAGATTTCTTTATATCACAGCTCTTTCTTGATCAAGGCTCACATCATAGTCAATGTAGTTATAGATTAGTAAAGATTTTGCCCTTAAGAGAAAGTCCTTGTGTTTGGTTTATGTAATTTATAAAAATCTGGCTGGGCTAGAACACATTAAGTATTCTTCTCCTATGTGAAACCTTTCCAAGCTCAGGGTAGAATTAAGTTAGTTTTGCTTTATATCATGTTGCTTGTCATGAATAATCCTGAAGGCAAGGGTGATAGACACGTGACATACGGTTAAACATGACTGGAGGCTTTTCAAGCAGGTGGTGGACCAAGAGGCACAATTGCTGTTAAGGTTAAATGGAGTTCTCTGAGTAAGGATGTGATTTTCCAACACAGCTAAGTTATCTAGGAGTCTAAATCTTGATGAAAGACTTCTAAATCTCTTCTGTACTCAAGAAAATTATGCCCTATATCCCTTAGCCTTCTATGGATGTCTTGCTGCATGTTTGAAACAGAGGGTATGCCAAATTGATTATGTTTCCTAAAACAACTTAGCTTTTCACTGTAAAAGAGGCCAAAGAGGGCAGTGCAGCACAAGGTGACAAGCTTCAAACCTCAGAATAGTCACAGATTAGCACAAATTGCTTTCGTAAACAGGATTTCACAGAGACTGGAGCTGTTAATTGTTATTGTAATGCACAACATTTTAATTGAGTTAATCGGCACAAAATGTTTATCTCTATTGGCTGAGATAAAATGTCAAAAGCTCTTTGATGGCAATTGGAATTACAGTAGGCAACCTTGACAATAGAAGTCAATGTTTTACAATGTACTGCTATTTAGATGTGTTTGCCGGCAAAATGAAACATAATGTTGCTTATCTCCAAGGTATCCATTTTGCCTTGAGAAAGAGTGTCCCAAAGCACCACTGCAATCTTTTTTTTTTTTTTTTTTAAGTTCCAGCTGGCTGTAGAGTGAGGTGAAAGATAGGCTGACTCAGGTTAATTCCACTTCTCCAGGGAAGCCCCATTTGTACCCTCTTAGCACAGGTCTAAGCTCTCTCAAGAGCATGCAGGGCTTGGCTTTGCATATTGCCTGTAGCTGTGTGCCTGAGTGCTCTCTCCAAGGGGTCAAACAGGCTGAGGGGAGCAGCAGCATGGTCAGCAAACAGCCAGGTCCATCCCTCCTCTTGCTCCTAAGACATTGTCTTGTGGTGCTGGGAAGCCACCAGAGAGATGTGAAAAAGTCAAAAAAAAAGTTCAAGCCCTATGCCAGAGACAGTCTGCAGATGGGTTCCAAAACCAAGAGTCCTAAGGCCAAATGGGTATTTAGCCAGAGACTGTGACGCACTGCCTGGCTCCCAAGGCTCAGGGCTGCTAAGAAAAGTCCGACTGCTCCTTTTGGAGGTGTACGATGTCTTCCAGCTCTCTTCTACTGAGTTCAAAGGAAGTCCTTATGGTCATTTTAGCACAGCTGCTACTTATCCATCCAGTGAATGCACTCAGGTGAAAAATAAGCCAACTCAGTCCTCAGCGAAGAGGAAGGCAGCACCTTCCCGACCGGTGAAGTTGAAGATCCAGGCAGCTGTTGCCGATGTCTAGTCATGCCTGAGTGCAGGTGCTACCTCTCCAGATCGGGCCAGTACCTGCAGGCAGGCAGGGGAAGGCGTGTGTGAAGAGCAGGCAAGGGCACCCTCCTCATCCTCCTCTTCATCCTCCTCAAGAAGCCGCTCACAGCTGCTGGTGCCCACCGGCGCTGGCAATGCACACAGCCTCTGCTAACGGTGGGTGAGCATACCAAGGCTGGGAAGCTCAAGCCAAAATGTAGCTCTGTCTTTCCCTTTTTATTACAGCATACTGTTTTATCAGCCCAGGGGGATTCAGTTCTGTTCAAAGTTATAGTTATAATTTAACTTCCAGGAACGCAGCCCCCAACTTTGTTCAGAGACAGAAGCTTCTCAGCAGTCCTTTGGTATCAGAGAGAGCTGGAATGCAGCCATGGGTCAGAAAACGCTGCCCAGGAAAGAGGGTGATGAAAGTACCGGCACTTTTGTTTAAACAATTTGCCTTCCTTTTCATCTCGAGGAATAGTTTATAAATCATATACCTGTCAAAGCAGTGCCAACACACTACTCAGACAAATTTCTATTTTTGACGTGAGCATGTGTTTGGCTGCACTTCCGATAGCTGGCTAAGGCTGCGTTATTATGTGATACATCCAGACGGAGAATCTCTGCGTTCCAGAGACCACTGTCCATGACCAGGCAGGTCACCCGCTCAAACTAGAAGTGCTGAGGCCTGATTCTCAGTCCCTTGTTAATTAAACATTAAGAAGCAGCTGAAGATTTTTTTTTTTTTTTTTTTTTTTCTGCTGACATATTGCAAAAACTCTTCCAGCAGACTGGAGGGAAGGAATGGACCTGAGCAATAAAGTGAGGCTGAGGTTGCTGCAAGCAACAAGTACAAGACAGGTCTATGAGGCCAGACAGTCCGGTTCTTCTTACTGATGGTGAGAGATGGAGAAGCTCTGAGGCTACTCTCACTATACTTGTTCCTGGACCACCTGCTTTTCTTTACATATTTTTCATATAGTCCACCTAAGGTCATATCTGTTGGTTTGGACACTACTATCTTTCAAGAATAGGAAGAAAGAAAGAGAAGGGTGCCATAAAGTTATCAAAAACCGATTTTCAGGAATCAAAATCCCCATAAAATATTTTCATAAGATTGTCTGAATCACTTGCATCTGATCTACCTACTATTCATTCTTCTAACCTAGTGTGAGCTTTTCTGAAAGAGAAGCTCCTGGTGACATATTTCATTGTGTTAGCTAGTATAACATCCGATAAATGAAGTGGTTTAGTAAGCAGAGTGCCTACCAGGCCATCAGTAGTAAATCCACAAAAGGTTAATGAAGCCTGAAACTACAGTCATTTTTGTGTGATGGCCTCTCTGCAACCTCTTTGAAGGAGATCTCTGTGGTGTGAGCTGCAGAGAAATAACACCAGTGGAAATGAGCTATGGCTGGGGAGCAGGGGCAAGCAGGGAGAAGAGATGGTGGGAGCAAAAGCATGATGGAGCTCCAGGATTTCTTTTTTAACATGGTTGGGGGTTTTAACCTCCTCTCTTCTGCAAAACCCTGTCTTCCCACAGCAATCTAGCATGGAGAACTTAGTATTTCCTGCTCATAAGTTTGATTCACATGTTTATCTGTCCCTTGGAAAAGGTCTGGTCTTCTTTCAGGTTTTGATTTTTGTTGTTGTTGTTGTTTTGTTTTGTTTTGTTTTGTTTTTTTTTTTTTCTGGGAATTAAGGTGGAATTGTTTTTTTCATCAGTAGAGTAAAAAGCAGCTCCATAGGCAGCTTCCTAGAATGTTTATGCTTTGGAGTTATACCAGAGAAATAAGACATGTGGTACAGTTGGCTTTCACTTGTACTGTAGGATATCATGTAGGTGCAAAAGAATGAGCCTATGTGATCAAGTTAGCAGCTGTAAAAGTCAGTGCAGATATGGGCTAACTTTTTTATGTAGCTTTTTCATGGGCTGTTTTCAATTATTCTTCTCTTGACTGATACTTTTTATGATGACTATACAGTATATATATATTTTTTTAATTTTAGCATTATTGCACATTACTACAGAGGGGGGGAAAAAAGAAGGTTTACATTGAATTAATTGCACAGGACAGAGCATTGCCATGAAGCTTTGCAAAAATTAAATTGATCTGGCATCATAGCAGGACAGTCACTTGAGAGTGTTCAAACGTTAAAGGCTAGTACAGAAACCAAGAGGACAGGCAGTTATCCCAGTGAACTTACATTGGCAAAGGGAGGTGAGAGCAAGAAGAGATGGCTTTGCAAATATGCGACAGGAACACACAACAGAGAAAAAATATGTTAAATTCTAAAAAACAGGAGGTGATAAGATTTTGTCAGCAGAGACTTAGAGCTCTGGAACAAAGGCTGTCTTCACGTTTTGCATCTTTATGTATTTATAAAGCAGGTTCTGACCTCAGACAAAGGTCTTTTTGAAGTCTCACCTATCTGCATCTTCAGTTATCTAAATACCTTTCATAAAATGACCCAAAGCCATGTGGATTTAAAAACACCTCAGGTCTATAAATAAAGAATGATGATAGATGGCAGAGAAATGAGCTGTGGCAGGTAGATGTGCTGTGACCAGAGGGACTGGTCTGTTCTTATTTTGCATCTGCATTAATTAGCTGGAAGTGGGAGTAAATAGCATCTTAATAGAGAAATATTACAAAGGGACCTGGAGAAGTTGTAGGGATTAATTAGATAATCTTCATAAGGCATTTTGAATGTGAGTACTTCTTTGCATACTTTCATTTAATTAAACATTTATTTCATCTAACAAAAGCTCACTATAAAGAACTGGTATTTTTATCAGTCAAATAAACATGCAAAAATTTAATCTATACCTCTAAAATTTTTTCTTTCTTTCTTATGTGTCTCTGTGTGTATATGTCTATCTGTACATATGTGTGTACGTGGGAGTAATAAAAAGTGTGTGGAAGTATCACACTCACACTCACACAATATCCCTATTGGGACAGAACTAAGAACAATTTTCTTAGAAAAACAAGAGTTTCCATCACCTATTTTTCATATCTAGAGAAGTAGTAAGAGAAATGAAGAATGGACATGTGCAGGTGAAAACACTTTCCATTTTACAGTGCTAACTCCTCTTTATTAGAATCTGGATGGAAAAGAAGAAAATAAAAATCTATTGTTCCATTTTCACTTTGATCATCATACCCATCATTTTACATACCACATGCTTTCCTCTTCCAAGGGCATATATTGTATTTATTCTGCAGCTGCAGTATATTGATTTTGGACTACTGAGTTCAGTGCAGATGAGTGACAAACTAAATAAGCTGCTGGGTGACTGATAAGTAACCGTGTTTAATCTCTTGGCTCTAAAATGAAATCCCATAACTCATTTCAACAATTTTAGTTTTGGTACTCAGTCAAGAGCATACAGTCATATTAGGTTTTTTTTTTCTTATAAATGTAAA
This sequence comes from Tyto alba, assembly GCF_018691265.1. Lineage (NCBI taxonomy): Eukaryota > Metazoa > Chordata > Aves > Strigiformes > Tytonidae > Tyto > Tyto alba. Next base: position 32,350,621 of record NW_024881316.1, on the reverse strand, counting down.
GACCAGTAGTAGAATAGAAGCTTTCATGGAAACTGCTGCAATTCTGCATTCTACCTGTACCAAAGTATACACAGAATTATTCCAGATTTAACTAATGCATCTGTATAATTTTAGCTGATAGTTTTAATTAGATACAAATATTCATCTACATTTTTTCTGCATTGTATTTATTATTCAGTAATTGAACAGATTATTACTTGTTTTTAACAGCTGTGGTGCTTCCTAAGTCTTCATCCACAGAATAAACAGACCACACAACTTCCTAATGCAGTACTCTGGGTTTTAAAATACAGATGTCAGACATGCCTTCTTGAAGAAACATTATTATTAATAATGATTATTGTTATATTTTATATAAATATAATTATTATCTAGTGATATATAAATATATTTATTTCTACTTTTGTATTATTATTTTATTAGGTCTCCTATCAATAGAAATAATCCAGTTACCTGTCAGTAGCGGTAAAGAGTAAATCTTATGCACACTGAAATCTTGACGCAGTAGAAGTGAGTCTTTTTGAAATACCAGCTACAATATTTAACCCAAACCCAAACCCCATTGAGAGGAAAGCATTATAAGGCCGGAAAATTCTCGTCTTTCTTGGCACAGCTGAACGACATGCCCAAGGAGAGTTTACAGACTGTAACACAACACAACGGTATCAAATTAATTATGGCATACGTACTCCCAGGCAACTGAGAACAGAATACGTTCTATAAAATCACAGCTCATGCAAGCTCATGCATTGCAAACCATTAGACTGCTTGAAGCCAAGCTGTGTCTGCAGGGGAGATGTGACTGCAACGTGGCCAGGCGTACTCAAGCTCATTTTCCCCTAACTATGGCTGTTACGGCACCGGTGAAGTCCTCCAAGAACCTGACAGCTCTGCTACAACAGGTTTGTTACTGTCAGGACCCGAAGTGGCTGAAGTACGGTTCGAGCTGCCTGTGGGCACTGGATCCACCCTGGAGCTGCAGCTGAGCTGGACTCACTGCCAGCTGACCATTTTTTACCAAAGAGGAGCAACTGTAGGTCTCTTGCTTGTAGGTGTTTGTATAAGCAGCTGTTTTTAATGCCTTTTTTAACATAATAACAGTTTTGAAGTATTGCTGAGTTTCCTGGGTTTGAGTGAGTGGTGGGATGTTTCATACAGAAATACCTGAACATTGTAAATGAATAAAATTGCCTAAGAAAATAAAAATTTCCACCTGTCGTTGGGAATAGGAATAGGAGTTTGTGCAACCCAGGAATGTGACTGCCAACTGACTAAATGGCGTGGGGTGAAAAGAAGAGAAAGTGTATGCTTCTGAATGACTTATTCTACAAAATCCAGTAAAATGGATTTGATAAAATGTTAGCTGAACCATAATTAGCCAGGGTTTGTTCCCACTTTATGTGCTAATGGAATAGCAAGTTTCAGCCTGGAATGGTTGCTTGAAAACTTCTCATTAGGCAAACGTGAAGTGGGTTTTAGCATTTTTTGGTTAGGCAGACTGTAGGTTATCCAAGCTGATGGAATGGTAAACATGTTAAAAAATTATGAAGCATTCCAATAATCTCAGGCTAAACTTGAGTTTGTTCCTAAAGGAGACTGTGATAACAGCACAGTTCAGACAATTAAAATACAGTAAGGTTCACAGCAGAGGTGACTGGCTGTTTGAAAAGTGCTGCAGCACACAATTTATGACATCCTTTATTTTAACACTGCTCAGTATATCCTGTAAATGCTTTAATGTGCTTAAGCCAGTTTATTCCTCTGTTAATGGTCCGTGATTGCAATCAGGCATGCCCCATAGACAGCTTCACACTTCCGTGTGAGGTATTATTTGATAAAAACCCTAATCAATAAATCTAATTTCTTCTTTTGCCAGATACAGTTACATAATGTGTTTCCAATTTGGGCCTGGATCAGTTTCCTGGAATGCTGAATAACCTGTGAGAATTTGTAAGCTTTATACCAAGTTTGCATTCAAAACCATTATGTCCGGACTCTAGACCTTGCTTTGTAAAAAGAAAATAGGACTGCCCTTGAAACAAGCTCATCTTTCCACAAGATTTTAAGGATAATTGAGACAATTATAGAAGTAAATGAGGATAGCACATGTAAAGCAGAATGTATCTTCCAGAGTTTCCTTTCTAACCACTTTTTTAATATGCCATCATATATTATGGAGCTATGAAATCATAATCCAAATAAATACTATGTTTTGGTCTAAGGTTGAGTGACTACTGAAAGCTGGACAGTTGGATGGCACATTATTTCAAAAAGTATGGATTCTGATAAAAAATTTTCTTACAAAAATTATTACTGTAAATGTTATGAATCTTCCAAGCTTTGGAGAGATGCTTAGATTAGCCCAGATCTTCATAGAATAGATCCACTATAGAAATGAGAGCTGCTAATAAATGAAAATTCCATCCCATGGGAGTTGCTTCTATTTGAAAGTTTAATTATTTTATTTATTGTTTTCACAAAATGGAAATTCTGTTTAAAATGTGTTTGGAAACATAAGCTCTTTCTATAAGTGTGTTGACTGAAGTCAACCCTTTAGATTTGTCTTCTGAGTACTGCATCTTTTCTGTGTCACAGGATCTTCTGTAAATTGCATTTCACTTTCCTTTCCAGATGAATGACAGGAGTCATGCTGGCAGAGGACAGTGTCAAAGTGTATTTAATTTTTATAACACCACGTTTAGAGTCCAGCCATAAGGATTTTGAGTGCTACCCAAGGGAAGAGTGGGATTCCCCATTTTCAGTACATACATCTGGGCCTGTTCTTGTTTGTTTTGTTTTTTTTTTTTTTGTTTTTTTTTTTCTAATGACTGCCTACTGTAAAAATACAGAAATAGTCTTTTTGCCAGAGAGATCAGCTGCTGCCAGCTCCTGGGGCCCTCTGGGCTGGCAGCCCACACTGGGCTGCCTCGAAGCAGTACCCAAAGAATCTAGGTGCCTCATACTGGGTCTCAGTTCTGATTTGGAATTTCTAAAAATTACATTTTTCATCAGCTCACCCGAGAAAGAAATGGAAATTAATAAATATCAGAAAAGGATGATTCATCTTCCACTTAAATAGGTACCTCAGGTGGGATTAGTGAATATCCAAGGATGCTTGTTCTATTTTAGCTGAATGTCAGGGGAGTTCAGCCTGGATTTAGGTAAGTAATTTTTAATCTTTTCAGGTAAGCAAGACCTCAACCATCTATCTTAATCTTCATTCAAGCAAATAGCACAAGGGCAAATGGTGAAAGAGGTTTTTTTTTTTTTTTGAATTGTTGTAGTAGTAGTAGTTGTAGTAGTAGTAGTAGTAGTAGTAGTAGTAGTAGTAGTAGTAGTAGAAATTGTTGCTATTGCTGTTATAGGCACACTGTTGCAGGCTGTTACCATCATAACTGCCTACAGAGATTAGTAGCAAACTCCACAAAAGTTGAACAGAAGTCATCACTACTGTGCTCAGGGCTAAGGAAAACCTGTATCTGTGACAGTATTTGAAATGTTCTGTGCTTTGCTTTTCAAAATTTCTCAAATGAGATTTTAAGCAACATTATTAGACAAACACATGGTGAGGAAGCATCAAGACCAACACTCGCTTACAACCATGTTCCAACCACAAGTGTACAGCAGATCAGTGTGTGTTCAACACACAGAAGATACCCACGTTCAGGGCATAAAAATTAAGTGGGAAACCCTACACAAAGATTTTCCATCTGTGACCTTAGTAGCTGGCCAGAAGTCTGAGGGTCTTGCAGGTTATTCCTGTTGGAGGAAGAGGATATTGATGTTACTCTATCAACAAAAATGTAAACAGCCCTGTTTTCTTCAAAATGTACACTTCCAAACAACTAGAGTCCATTTCCATACTAATGGTATCAAATCTCTTTTCTGTCAGAACCCTCCAAAGACTCTTTCAGGGTCCTTCTTGGGGGCAATGTTACTGTGAATAATCAGGATATCTTGGTGATTCCTCTGCAGGCCATTTCTAAACTGAGATTTGCAGCTTGATTTTTCTTTCTTGCATGCACATATTTACACATACATATCCATTTATCCTGCTGAACAGTTTAAAATCCCAGTGAAGTACAGTAGTTTCTTTTCTGCCTGAGGTAAAGTTCTGAGTCAATATTTTAGATTTGGAAAATACTGTTATTTCAGCCACCTGCATCCATAAAAGAATTTAGTGGAACTTAAATGAAAGGTAGTGAAGACACTTTCAATTAGATTTAAGCCATTCTATAACAGTATCAAACTTATTTCTTCATAGCAGTCTTCAGAGGCTGTTCCAGTGGAATGAGTCATCATTTGGGGCTATATTTGCTCCTACATCATTCTCAGAAGACAAACTGCACCTCTGGGTGATGAATGTTTGCTTATTAGAGAGAAACAATGCTGTAAATCTCCAGCAGCTAGCCTCTTAAATATCACATGAGGATGGAATTTTTCTAGATGAAAGCCTGAGATTTTCCATGGATAATAAGTGTGTGTCCTTAGGAGGTTCAGATATACTGGGAAGAGTTTCTATCCAGCATGATAAAGATCAGAATTAATAAAGATCAAGGGTCACTTCAAAAACTTTGTATTTCATGATGTGGAAAGCACCATGGTTAAATTCACTCAGTAGATATCATCGCTAGTCTCAGAGCACTCAAAACAGGACAAAAAGCATCCCACTGCAGGTAGGTAAATTACCAGTATAATCCAATTAAGCATACTATTTTGTAACAACAATAGTCTATTTTAAAGGGAAAAATAACCTCCTGGTGCTTATGCATATGATTTTGTATCCAAACTGCCAGTCATTAGACTATTATAAAAATGATATAGAATAAAAAAAAAGAAAGTATTGCTACAACAAGGTTTAATTTCTGATGTCCTTTTCAATTAAGATTGTGTTTGTAATTCAGAATTATTCTTTACTGATGATACATTTTTTGCAAGCCCAAGTTACATACAGCTTGTCCCTCATGAAAAACTTTGTTTTCTGATTCTGTTCAATTCTATTTTATACTTATTCTTATACCATCCTCATTTCATAATGCTATGCAACTACATTATACCACTACCAGATATATCTATAGAATACTATAGGGTGGTAATCAAAACCCCTCTGAGGATAGTTCATATATTCAGTATGATTTTCTATTTATATAAAATTTTGGAATAATCTCTTTCTGTTCAATAACACTGTAATTTTCCAGGCATCTACTGCTTTCTTTGGGACCATTCCACAGTGGACTATTTGCCTAGTAAGATATAAAAGGTGAAGTACAAAAACCAGTTGGATTTGCAGTGTGAAAGAATGGCATACAGAGAGGCTCACTTTGGTTTAACGTGATGGCATTAGAGTTAGAACTTTCCAGAGCAATAAAACTTTCATCATTGCTCATGTAAACTCAGTGTATATGCTAACAGTTCTTCACTGCAGCAAGACTGATGAGAAGAGAAGCTATTTCTTGTCAGATATTTTTGGGGGAAGATAGCTTGTATGACCAGCATATAATCAGGATGTATAGACATGCTTTGCCAGCAAATGACATCTCTGAGAGCAAGGACCCTTACAGTGAATGTCATACACCATGATATCATTAAACATATTTTCAGGCTACTTAGTTCTCCCTTACAAAGGCTGATGCATATTATGAGCAAAGTTGTTTGTATGATGTAATTGTAGTTACAAGCACAGTCATAATGTATAACAAATTATATACCTTTACATATCTTACCTCACTACTATGTGTACTTCTGGACAGTCTCAGAAGCCTCAGAGACAGAGATAAGAGAACTGAACCTTCAGTAAAGTTTTTGAACCATATTAGGGTGATGCATGCTGATAAAGGGAAGCTAATTTATGGGCCAGTGGTACCATCCAGTCTCAGAAGCAAAGGCAGATAAGAATCTTATCAGTCTTGTGATCAACCTCAGACTTCCTTGCGCAATCATTCTTCTTTGCTCTGTACTTTCCCAGCTGCCAAACGTATCAGAGGATAGCTCATGTAGCAATGAGGTATTCCCAATTTGATAGGGCCATAGCCGAACTGCAGAACTTGCGTCCCAAACTATTCACTTTAGAATACGTCTTGGATATGGTATTGCTTCACTCCAGTGATCTGAGTGGAAAATAGGAGGAAGTCTGATTAAAAGCCCATGCCTTGTGTTAAAACTTTTCTTTCTATTATTTTATTACATTTTCAGTTATATCCTAATAAAAAAATAATAATGTATACTATGTATAACGCTGTCTGTATAATACATAGATGTATAAATATATACATGTGTAAAACTATAAATATATAAATATATATATGTACATATCAGACTAAAAATTGTGCAGTCTATGAAACCCAAGCCCCAAATGGTTTATATTCCACTTAATGATAAACTAATTTACCTAGGTATTGTGTTGTTTGTCTTGCCAATAATCTGATTGGTACCAAGTATCAGTTTATCTAGCAGTTTTCTTGGAAAAAGATTTATAGAAATCAATTTTACTTCCAGTTCTTTGACTTTCTAGACATGTAGGCCTTACATAGAAGTCATTAGCATCCTTGACAAATATTTTTCTATTGCTTGTTTTCCTCTGCTCAGTAAATCGAGAGGTTGCTTTTAAGTTAGTTGGTGCTTACAGTAACATGAGACAATCAGCATCCATCTAGCAGCAGGACTTCAAAGAGAAGTCACTATTTCCCCTGCCAGCCCTGCCCCATGCACAGCAGCTCCTGGAAGCAGCTGGGTTGCTTTGAACTCAACTTTAACTTTACTTCAGAGCTAACTTTGGGCTCTGATATAGGATGTAAATTGGTGTAGCAAGGTGGTGTAACCCACCGATGAGTGGGTGTTAGAGGGCCCCCTCTATGCAGACCTGTAGCATGTGTGAGTTGCTGTAAACTGTTACCACAGCTACCTACTTCTTTAGTTCATGCTGGAGTAACTTATGCTTTTACTTCTGCCCATCCCCAGCTGAGCTTCAATAAATTACGGCAAACTGCTGGGCCACCTGGGGCTCAGATTTGGGGGAGCCTCACTGATCAAATGAAAGTTCTTTGAGCAGAGGAAATGCACAGGTATTAATACCAGTGGAAAATAACTTCCTTCCTTGTGTTTCCCCCAGTGGATACCAGTCCCCTGACCATCCATGCTCTATGTCTATGGATTCATGCTCCTCTTGACCTATATTTAGGATTAAATCAGCTCATTTCTTCTGAGAGGAGACTGGCTGTGGTTATATAGATTATTGCCCTGGGGGCTGTAATGCAGTCTTCACCTTACTTCAAGCACTTTGAACTGAGGAAACAGATGGGTGCCAAATGGCAACCAGAAGCGGTCTGGGTCAAGTGATGTGGTGGCGATGCAACCCGTTCAATCTCAGTGGAGACAGCCATAGGCAGAGCCAGTGCAGACCTCCCATGATCAGGAGACCAAAGGTCCCTCCTCATAGGGAAGACCTTTAGCAACAGATATATTCAGACTATACTGATAATTCATATGGAATCCATATCATTATGAGTCACAGCTCCTCAGTTTTTCCTGTGAATGCCCCAGGGCCAACCTTTCCTTGGCAGTTGCGCCTGGTCCTTTCAAGGCAAAAAGCCTTTGAAAGCATCCATATGGGATACAGTGGGGGTCGGTCAGGAGTGAGGATGGACATGACTGGACTGATAAATATCAGTTGACAGGAGATTATGAGTAGAGCAGGAGAAAACACATACTTTATTTGCTTCTGAGACCTAGAATTAAATTCTCTACAAGGGACAGAAGAAGAATTTTCTGGCACATCCTTGCTCAGAATTTTCAACTGGGCATACTCTCCCAGAGCTCACAGTCTTATCAACTCTCCCTTTTTCACCTTGCTACTGAGTGCATATATTCTTTACTATGTCTGAAAATAGATAGCTATGATTTAGACTATAATTGCTAGCAAAATATATGTTCATCTGACTAATCAGAATATGGTTTTAACAGATATGTTCACAGGCATAATATGATACCGGAAGAAAGGTCCCTTTCTAGCAGAAAATTCTATACGTGTTTTATATTCTGTACATACGTAACTCCTACTATCAGTTCCCACCAGCCCAGTAAATGGAAATCACCACATGGATCTTTAGCAATAAAAAATAGTTTTGCTGTCTGACTGAAGCCTCTCTGGATTTGTTTGCATAGGAGCTCCAAATGCTAACTAACACCTTCTGGAGGCCCCACTAAGAAAATACAGTACTGTTGTGTAATTTAACTGACAAAGAGAAGGAAATTTTCTTAAACAAAACAAAAAAAAATGTTTTAAAGTGGAGAAATCTTAGAAAAACAAGTTAAGACCTTTTCTGTACATCAGCTGAAATGAACACTGGCTCCCTTAGAGAATTCAGCAGGACAAAACCAACTTGCAGAAGGCACCAGGCAGCTTCCCCACAGCTTGGGCTGTGCCAGGGCTGACCGAGGCACTCCGAAGCAGCAAAAGAGCAGCTTGGGGGGGCATTACACACCTTGCAAATCCCTCCAACATCACCAGCTCAGAGTCTGGAGCCAGACAGAAGGCTAACAAGGAATAAACTGTCATCTTTCAGCAAATTAATGTCAAGCAGGAAGACCCACAGGTTTCTGAGAATCAAGAACTGGAGGTCAGCTCTTCAGGCAAAGCTGAATTTGCTCAGTGTCTTGAATGAAAGTTCAGGGGGAGCAGGGAATAAACAGAAGTGCAAGTAAATAGCAAAAATAAAGAACAGCTGTGGAAAGCCCAGAGCTGAAAGGATCAAGAAAGCTAAATGAACATCTCCAGTGCACATGGGATATTTTATTTGCTAACTGATCAATTTACTTTTACCTACACAAAGAAAGCATTACTAATTCTCACATTGTGGACACAGTCATATCTAGCCATAGATTCCATTGGCAAAATGGAAAAATATTTCTTAAGCCCTTTGGTTTCTAACGCTTTCATTATTTATATACCTTTCTAACAGACCTATCTGGTCCTCCCTAAACATGCAACCTTTGTAATATCTTCCATCTAATATTTCTAGTAATGATGACCATAATTTCTACGTTTTCAGGGTATTCCTGGTTTTTGAGGCCCTTTAATGCACCAGGCAGCAGATTGCCATGGGGGGTCACAGAGCAAGGAAGATGCTGTGGTGCTGCAGAGCATCCCAATGGGATGCACCTACCAGGGCCCCAAAGGTCCTGCTCTACCCTGTGACCCAAAGGGCCAGACTCGGTGCTGTCACGCCAGGCAGCACAGCATGATCTAACACAAGGAAGTGGGAAACATTAGAGCAATTTGGTTAAAACAGTACACCTTCTGTGCGTTGACAGGACCTTAGTTGCTTAAATGAAAAGTAATTAAATAAATTGCAGTCATGAAGAAGGAAATTTGTCATCTAGTTTTGGTTATTGCTTAATCCAGTTGGAGGAGTGAAATGGCTACATTGGTGCAGCTACATCATTTTACATGGACTGAGGATCTGGCTATTTTGTATAATTTAGCAATTTTCCAACCCCTTATTCAGCAGAATGTAGTCTGAGGTGACCTTTTGCACAAACCTCAAAAGGCCACAGAAACTGAATACTTCCCAGGCTGACCATCTGACTTATCCTTGTGAAAAGTTACTCTGTATTAGAAGGTCAAAAGAAAAAGAAAAGAAAAGGCTCCTCAGCAGGGAGCTGCCCTTTGGGATGTTAGGTAATTTAAATTAACTGGCATCATGCTGAGTAGCTTACATTTCTATATCTGTATGTGAGTGGGAACAGCTAAGGTCAAAGGGTCAGCCTCTTCTTCAGCAGGAAGACATCCCTTTACTTCCCCGTCCTCGGTGAGCACAGCGTTGAATATCAGCGGTTTCTTTTGGGGTCTACTCCTGCATCCTGCATGTCATGGCAGAATAAATGAAAATGTTAGTGTGACAACAAAAGTCAAAATAGATTTCTGTTTCCCCTGACTGTTACTTTCCAGGATTCCTTGTCAGATTTCCTCAGCATCCTCACATTTCCACTAAGGATATAATGCCGATTCCCTAGAGGTAGGAGATTTTGTAGGAAAGCTAGTATTAACTTGTGCAACTACTGGAATGGGAAAGTTTATAGTAAATGGATAGAACAGAAGCTATTAGGAACTTGTTTAAACATATGACTTCTAGCTATTAAATTAGAAAAAAAAAATGCAAAAAGTGAAATAAGCTTTCTGCTAAGAGCACAGTGGGAGTTTAAATGGTGTTGTAGCCTACCCTCCCAGGTCTAGGAGCCAGAGCCTCTGGCACTATGTAAGGCTTTCTCTGTGATGTTGACTTTCTGCAGGCTTTGCCTGTGATGAGTAAAATGGAAGAAATAATAATTCAAAGTGATTTTGCAAAAATCCAGTAATTTATTTTTAGAAAAGTACTTTGGCGTTCATGTATAAAATCAGCATATTGCTTCAGGAGTATAAGCAGTTCCAAAGGTTTTGTTCTCACTCAGATGCAGAGGTTGTTTTCTTTTGATTCGATTCATTGTGATTCAACTTGATCCAACTCTGTTCTCATCAGCATTGCTCCCTGCTTAAGACAGGTTTTCTGCATGCACTTTTTCCTTAACTCTCTTCTTTCCTGTTGGAGAGGAGGGGGGAGAGTTTGCCTGAGTTTTTGAGATATGGGGATTTGTTTATTTTTCATTTAACGTATGAATGATGTGCTATGCATTTCACTAAGGACAATGAAGCTACAGAAAAGCATTTTTCACCTGGAAGGAAGGACAGGTTAATATTCCAAGCCAGTATCAGTGAAGTTTGTGATGCTTCATTCCTCATTCATTCATTCACTGAAATTACTACTAAAAACCAGAAAAATGAGTAAAACATTTTGAGAACACAGCTACTATTCCAGCTTGTGAATTGGCAACAAAATAACTCAGTAGCCTCTTTACATAGATTTTGTAAATTTAAAAACTTCCTTTAAAGATTTCTCAAATTATTCTTGTTTCAATGCACTGCTCAAGATCACACAATTCAATATTACAACTCAACATACTTTCCAGGCTTTTGAAGTTACTTAGTTCCACTTGGTGGTTCACACCATGTCTGAAGTGTGCATTATCTCACTGCAACACAGTCCTGGCAAGTCTCATTGCATAATAAAGCTCTTGCATACCAACTAAATCAGTTAATGGATATATTACTGATAAGTTTATTAATAGAAGAACAGGTCAAACTGATTCAGAGATGTTATCATATCTCTAAACAGAAGATTGCTTTAGAGACTGAAGGCAGGACTGTTTGTTTGTGTAATTGCCCTATCACTAAACTATTGACTAGTGCCGTTTTATAACTCAAGAAATCTTCATATAATTCTTGCCAAACTGAAGACAAGGAAATGTACCATACACTTCAAAATGCTATATAGGATTCCAGCCAGTAACCAACTGCAAATGGAACTGGGGATAGGAAAATGAGGTTTGAGGCACACCAGCAATGAAATTTATGCCACAACTTTAAATATCTAAAGCCACTTGTGTTAATCATCTATGTTACCCCTACAGTAGATAAATTGAAGGGTGATTCATCTCACCTGTTTCTGACAGCTATTGTGGAGAAGAGGTGGATAACCCTCCAGGGTTGTCTGTTTCTTACTATCAATGATTAGATGAGTTTTGAGTGGCTAGTTTAGATTTAGACAATCTACATTTAGACAAATGTAGATATCTCTACCCTGTAGATAAGTTCCACCCTGTATAGCAGGAAATTGTCCACTAAATGTGCTTCTTGCCCATAGTCAAAGTTCTACATAGAGGAGGGAGAGGCAGACCTAGGCTGACTTTCACCCCTAGGCTGAGCCAGAGCTCTCACAGGCAAGTCAGCACAACTACTGTCTAATTGAGAGACTGGACAATTAGGTGTGCATTTGCTTTTCGAGCCTGGTCTGAAATCCATGTCACGATTTATTCACTGCCATTGTTATCCACTCTTGGTAGATTAGCAAGATGCACCCCCATGCTTCAGTCATGTCTTCCCTTTGCAGAATAGATGGAACCTAAATTTGTGACCCACCAGATCTACATGAGTCAGGCAGCATTGAAAGCTGTTTTGTCTTCCAGTGGTCATTTCTGATTTTGATCTTGTCATATTATAACTTCTTTGCAAACCAAAATGTTTCTACTGAATTGGAAAAGAGCTTACTTAACAAATTTTGCATAAGGATATAATTCCCACCAGGCTTTCCAACCAAGGGGAGATAGACCTGCCATTTTCCCAAGTTGTGTGACAATCAGCCCTTGAGATGAGAGAAGTTCAAACCTCTGTTGAATATGTGGCCTGTTGGCTAAAGAAGATGACTGACTTAATTTTTCTGTGATGTTAGACCAGTTTACTTGAGGACTAAGATGAAGCCTGAGACCAACAGTAACTCAGTTCAGATAATGCCACCACAGACTAAACAGCTGCCAGCAATTGCCAGATGATTATACTGAAGTTCCTATCTTGATTTGTAGATGAAAAGAGCTAAGATAAGCGTCTGAAATGTTTATGTAAACGATCCCAGGGATCTAAGAGAAAATCTGATAGCCAGACTGTGTTCAGACATTGTGCTTAACAGCCCATCTGAAACCATTAGCAGATTACATTTACCTGATCATTGCGTCATTGTATTAAAATACAATTAATCAATCTTCTAACACTTTTTTTTTTTTTTTTTTTTTTTTTTTTTTCTGGCAGGAGGGCAACAGTTGTACTGGAAATTTATCCAAAGCCTATGATGATAGTACTTCTAAATTTCAGCCATCCAGCCATCAGTAAGGCACTCTGTCAGGAGTAGATCTGTGTATTTTTCTGTAATTATCATGCATGTGGTAACAGAAATTAGGCTGCAGAGCCCTTGCATTCACATTGTGGCCTGAAGGAGTACGTAAGTCGACCATTAATGAAGGGGCTTACTGTTCACCTCATCTTGCTGTCTCACACTACCTCTCCTGTGGGATTTCATAGACAGATGGTTAATATGTATTAATTATCTTGCTATAAATGCCCTCTCACTTTTCTTGCCATTTTTCAAGTGAGTCCAGAAAACACTTTGAAAAGGTTGGGTGAAATCTAAATGAATCTGAACAATGGAGGAAAATCTTCCATTTCCTCTATTGCTAACTTTGAAAGGTTATTTAATTTATGCTGTTTTAAATAAAGTAAAGTTAATGAAAATTGCTTTCTCCAAAGCAAAAATGGTAGGAGTAAGCTTTCCATTACACTGTCTGTATGGGATATTGAAATAATCTTTTCACACAAGTTATGTCGATTGTGGAAAACTAAACAAGAAAAAGCACACATAATGATGAAAAATAATCACTTCTTATCACTGATTCCAATTTTAGACAATTTTTATGCATTATTGTGGGGCACATGCAACTTTTCCATTTACTGTGAATGAGTGCTGTAATACTGAAACACACATATATATACAAGCAAAAAGGGCACACATGTTATGTAGCCACTTAAACTTTGTATATATTTATACTCAACTAATTAAAATCCCAATCCCATGACACAGCAATTTCTTTATCCCTTTTCCATAATTTGTGATATTAGCTGTGCTGTTCATTGCATAGAGTAGAAGTACTTGTACTTGAAGTGTATTGCTTGAAATGCAAAGTACTTGTGGAATCAAATATTATATTATCTGGAACATCAGATAGATAGTCACACATACAAGAGACTGTATGTCCACTTAATTTGAAGGAATTACACTCTCCAGTAGAGAATCAGGTCTTTGAGTACATTTTGAACTGATTTTTTTGTTCAAATTTTGTCTGCAATAGGAAAGGTCTGATCCTTTCAGAACTTGAAAACATACCTTATTCTTATAGTAATGGAATCACTGCATGTATTTTGCATCCTTTCACTGCCAGTGAGAGCAGCTCTTCTGTACAGCTGTGCTTAACAGGAGAATTCTTGATTCATTATGAAGTACAGCCGCAAATAATGTTCTCTGAGAGACAAGGAAGATGTGGACAGTGTGTCCATGAATATGACTACATATATAAAGGGAGAGATATACAGACATATTGCAAAAGCTTTGCAATTACACTGACCTACATGTGGATTTAAGATATGCTTGATGAGGAAGGAAAAACAAATGTGCGTATAAGTTAAAGCTAATTTATAACACATAAAAGATGTAGCCCCACCATCCCATATGGAGATGTGCTGACCATGAAAATCTTTCCTCTAATAGTGAACATTTTGATATGCTCTTAGAGATGAAATGGTGATACATAGGAGAAATAAGTGCTCCTGCAGTCTACTGAGTATTTGTCTATGCCTAAAGTCCCTGCTCTGCTTTTCCCAGAAGTGGTACACTGTTCCTTTATTTTCATATTAAAAAGTACCAAATCCCAAAAACCTAAACACAGAGGATGAAAAGTGTGCAAAAGAAATTATTAAAGATAGTGTCATAATTGGTAGATTATATTTTAAACAAGGTACTTCTTTGTATCTCAGATATGAAATATATCCCAAATGGCATCATGGTTTGAAATAGACTTTTCATCTCCTGTCTATCAAAATGTCCACCAGTCGTGCCAAGTTGATGCAAATGCCAGAAGAATATGAAATCTTTTTTTCAGGCATCTTGGACCTATATAGGACTGAATAGGTTGATGAAATTTTCAGTGAGCTTTGTGTAAATTTTAAAATCTTTGACTGTGTATTTCTGTCTTCTCATCTGACCCTTTTTATTATTCTGATTCATTCAGAAATGCTCAGCCTATGGAGGCCAGTCCTCCTAGGACAGATCCCGTCCTCTCTATTTTTCCTCCCAAGAATACTCCTACCAAATAAAAGACACTTCTCTTAACTTTGATGTGTTTCCTGGAAGTGCAAAGGGAGTACAGTGGGAGTTTCTCTTGTCTTTCTCACATGTGTGTGACCCAGCGTGTGCGTGCATGTTTTATCAAACATATGTGGATTTGAGAGATCAGACATACTTTTCCACACTGTATATTCATGACCAAATTACTTCAGCAAAAACTACAGACAGGGAGGGATGAAGCAAAAGGTGGGGGAAATAGAAGGGCAGGAGGAGTTACTCTGCTAGCATGCACGTGAGCGGGGTGTGGGTGTAAGTTTTCCAGCACAGATTTACCTGTACCACCTCTAGGCATCTGGGTGAGCCACCAGCCTCAATAGGAATTGCCCATGCACATGAGCTCAAGTGAGTGATCAGTTCTGCAGAAACTATTTATTGCCTGTTCAGGGAGATTGGAGCCTTTTGGCATAAAATGTAAGATTTGGCTTTTCTTTACAGAAGGTGAATCAGCTGGAAAAACTGAATGCTAATGGTATTTTGAGAATTAAGCCTTGTATGGGGACTTGTTCTGGATGAGTATGAAATATGCAGCCAATGTTTTACACAGACACCCAGGATTCCTGCTTGGTGTCCTCTGTCAGCAAGGTTTCGGCAAAGCTATGTTGGTCTGCAGACTTTGTTGGTGTTGGTCACCATATGTGGCATGTTTCTACGGTAAAAGCATTTAAAAATGAAAAGTAGCTCATTTGCCTGAAGTAACAGCCAAAATAGGAATACAAGAGAAAGCCTGATTTTTTTGAAAATAGCTGGGGTATTCTGTAATCCATCCACCTGTGTGTTATAAATGGTTTGATAACTGTGGGGAAACATATGACTGGATCCCAACCCTCACACCTCACCAGCCCATTGCAAATTGATTTAGGTAAATAATAGTTAGCTTAAGCAGATATTGTGGCTGGAGCTGAGTGACTGACTGACTGTATTCAGATGAAATAAAAGAAGCTCTACTCTCCTCTAAATTTCTCCTAGTGATGCTTATTTTCCTAATAAATGTGTAATGGAAATGCTGAGCCATCAGGAAAAAGGAAGAGGCCTAAATGGAGAAAATGAGAAGAAAAGGGAAAGGAGACATAAATTTAGGAACCCTGAAGATGCAGAGTTATGATTCAATTCTTGGATGCCTCTTGTGCTATATAACCTGAGGATATAATACATTATTTCAGGGTTGAAAATAAGTTTAGAAATCCAGTGGATAGGTGGCAAAATTGTGCTGCAGATTTCACAAATATAAAACTAAATTCATATCAGATCTATACTCATTCAACCCAAAGTAATGAGTTCAGTTACACAGCTGTAAGTGTGGCAGTATTTAAATTAAAATAATTATACTCCATTTGTGTCACTGATTTTCAAACCGGTTCTTCTGCTTAGGAAGAGACTGTTTCATATTACCTGCTATTTTCACAGTAAGCATAGTAGGTGACGTTCTCCATATTATAGCAATTTGGGCATGTATAGCTCAAAGAGAGAAATATTTGCAGTTATAAATTCATTAATCTACCTGGGGCAAAACTTCAGAAAGTAGTGAAGCATCTTTTTTCTTAACATCTGCACTGAACTGCGCCCTGGAGAGGAGCGTCAGGAATATGGATGGATCGATTTGGAAAATTTATTGTATGGCCCATGGAAGAGAGTAAGGCTCCACTGACATATGAGAAAGTGTATGGCCTTCTATACCCATAGATCACTCCCAAATCTCAGGAGAAGCATCCTGAGAAAAAAACTGTAATACTTTTTTGGTTCCCATCAAAAGTGGTTAGTTCTATAATCTTTAACTACCAGGGTAAATCCTTGGCTTATGTTATTTTACATAAGCATCTCAAATGCATTGCAGAATCTTATTGCAGAATCACCTCTGTTCTATAGAATCATTGGAGATAAAGCTGAGAGCAATTCTGGGTTTCTTGTGCCCTGGTTTAGCATCTTGCTCTACCTAGTTTATATGGGCTACTGAGTAGAGTGAGGCAAGAAACATTTTTATACAAAAGTTTATTCTCAATCTATATTAAACGAAGTCAAGAATTTATACATTACTTTTTTTCACAAAGATATCACCCCATTCCAGAAAAGTATTATTTTGGAGAAATCTATCCTTGAGCCAGAAATTCAGCAAGCGAAATTTGGAAATGGTAAATTTGGGGGTTATTGATCTGGCCTCTCCTGATCAAAGAGCACATCAGTGGAAACCCACAGCCAGCACTACTTGGGTGGAACTGCACTTCATCAGGCATGCCAGCTCTGACCCAGCCAGCACATCCCCGGTTCATAGTTGATTCCTACCGTTTTCCCATTCAAGTTTGAGGCAAGCACATTTCTATTCCTGTCATTTCAAGTTCCTCTCCTGCTGGTTATTTCACTGCTAAGAACCATCATTATCATCCACGATGGCACTAACATATTTAAAAATCAGAATGGGTTTAGTTCATATAAGTGTAAGGTTTTTAAGGTTATTATTAAAGCATGTTTTAAAAATCAAATAAAATGCAATGTAATATGATAAAATGAACTAATATAGGTGACAACTAGGTAAAGAAATAAATGACAAAGCACATGAACTTCCCAAAGGATTTCACATGTAAAAAATAAAGAGCACCACAGAATGCGAAGACAGATTTGCAAAGGACATGACATCGATAATAACGTCCATAGTTTTGTACATGTATTGTGTGTGGTACCTTCCAAATTTCTCTAGTCTTGCTTAAGTAAGGCAAGAAGTGCTCTCCTAAACCACTGCCATGATTTTATGAGATTTATTTAGAGGTTAAAGTATTTCTTAATACAGTTAAGAACCCAGATCACAGTTTGTCATCAAAGCAGAGTAAAAGTTCTGCACCCTATGCTTTGATTTACTCATAGAAAATTCCCATTTACTTCACTAGGTTAAGTAAGGGTGAAAAAAACATGAACCAGACCAACTAATTTACTTTGAGAAAAGTTGTCCATTTAAACAGTCAGCTTAGACAAGACACAATTAGAATTATATTGGCCTTTTCTCTTTACTTCCAGTCTCCCATAAGTGTATTTATGAATCTCAAGAGGGATGCTTTTTGTCCTGTTAGCCTTAATTGCATTTTGTTTAGCTTGATGTTTTAAACAAAAAGCTCTTTCCAGCATGGTTGAATTTATAGATCTCAAGTTTCTGTAAGGATGCACAGTTCTTGCTCTATGTTGGCTCTTTATACATATGAACTTATTTAGATCAGCTACATTTGAACCTACAAATGGGAAATTTGACCTTGCAACTAAGGGGAAAATAACCCAAAAGGTCACTCCAAAAAAAAGATTTTTTAAAGATACAGAAGTAGAAACCAAGCTTAAGTAACATTTTCTAGCACTTTAATTTCATAATTCAGCCTAAGTATGATTCATAAATTAAAGTAATAAAAAGCAGGACAACATCTGTTCCACGCTGTGTGAATAGGAGGGAATTTGGACATTTGAGAAGTTGTTATGCAGACGTTACATTCTACATGGGAACATACAAAGAGTGTTTACAGTGAAAATAACTTCTGATGCCTACTTGCATTTCTTTTTAAATGTACACATATGCCTTAAGATTTTAGTACACAAGTGTTATACTTTTTATTCTAAATTTAATTTTGAAATTAGACTAAAATAAATGGATGAAGTAATGAAAAAAGGCCCAGGTGCATGCTTTTATTTTTTAAATAGTTTCATGTATCTTATTTAATGAAATAGCTATTGCATATCTCCACTGTACTTCCCCAATTAAAAATCCAGGTTTCCTCTGTGTAAATCAGATAATATATGTGAGAAATATGTCCCAACCTGGCACTGCTTTTTAAAGCTTCCCAACATTGTATTCATTGCAATGTTAACCACTAATTATTTCTACTAATAAAATCCCATGGTACATTGATTTATAAGTAGGGATTGCTTCATTCAAGATCAAAGCCAAACCTTTTTATTCATATCTTAAGAGATGAAGGATGTAATTGAGTTCATATATGGGCTGTTAAGTAACTTGCATATTTACCTCATACTTAAAACTGCTTCCTGAGCTGGTGTGCTAGCCCTTTTATCCAGGGGTATGAAGTTCAAACAGTAACACTACTGAAAGAGAGCTATAAAGAGGACTAGATCGGGAATCCCTGCATCCTGATTACCCAAGATAAGAAGGTACTTGGGAGTGGAAGCAAAGGCGGTGAGAGCTAAATTAGCTGTCTTTGAGATAAAAAGTTAATTTCCTTAAGAGAAGAGCTCGGCTAAGCAACTGTCCCTTTTAAAACTAAATGTTCACAGTTAAGGCAGCAGACAACTTTTACGATTAGTGGAGATAATTATTTATGGTTCTTGTGGTTGCCTCTACAGAGAGGATGTCAGGCAGTGGTATATACAAACACCTTAAGAGATAAACATCTGCAGAAGAATGCAGTCCCCCTGTAAAGCAGTGGGTATTGAAACAGAAAAAAAAAAAAAAGAATGTCCGGTTGAGTGAGTGGTGGAGTTTTTTGGTGGCAGGGGAGTGGGCTATCAGGGCGGCCCCCTGTGAGAAATAATAGGAAAAAAAGGAAATAATATATGTAAAAACTGCTTTTACTGTGAAGCTAAAAATATGCAGAATTTTCTTATGGAGCTCCAGAAATGATTATAGCTGATCAGAGCAGTAGCTCAGAGAAATGCCAATTACTTGCTTCCCAGATTGCTCAGCATAGGTGATCAAGTGCATGCGCAGCTGACAGATCTGCAGAGGAACATTTTGCACACATTCTGCAAAATTCAGACCCTGAATATTGAAACCTATTTGTAAACAATTTGCTCTGATTTAAACAATGCATTTGTCTTTGGAAGCAGCTGGTGTTTTACTGTTATACTGATTTCAATGTTGAGAAAGAAAACAATTTATGATTGATGTTAGCAGTAGTTAGCTATGCAGCCTCTTGCGTGCTTAAAAAGCCCTTCATATCCTGGTGTGTCTTCATACACAGTACAAGAAAGAAAAAGGCAAGGAGACTTGAAAGTATTTCTGTCAGATAGTATTTTTTTTTGGACATTGCCCTTCTCTCTGGTCTGAAATGTTTTCATACAGATGAGGCCAGCAGGAAGGCTAAGGGAGAATCCCAAGAACAACACAAGACATTTATGCATTTCAAAATTTCATTTAGAAATTACTTGATCCTTGACCGACACAAGTATTGGAGACTGGTTTCAAACACCATTGCATCTGGCACCCTCCCTTGCTTCTCTGTCATGTCCAGCTCCTCCAAAGAGTCTCAAACCCCTTACCCATCCCAGTTTCCTCCAGTCCTTCCAGTAGAACCTGACTGCTGGCAGCATCCTGGGCTGTAGCTGACTGGCCCTACCCTGGCAGCCTGGCTAGAGCTACTGGGGTGCCTGGGGACCTCTCAGGGTGGACTGGCCCTTGGCTGGGGTGATAGCTCTAGTGCCTCTCTGTCCTTCGAGCATCAAATTAATTTGTGGGGTTTTTCACCTAGTTCAGAGGCAAAATGCAATGCCCAGTGATTCAGACCTGTATCTCAGGAAATGTGTTCACAAGCTTACGTTCAAAGTCGTGGAGATACTTGAAGAACTTCACTTATAAACAAAAGTATAAAAAAGACCCTATAATTTTCTTTACATTTGACAAAAATAAAACACTTTTATCGGCGTTGAAACTCAGCATTTTCACATTGCCATTTTAGTCTTGGCTGGGACGCTGGTCCTTTTGCAAATGCCTTGGTGTAACTCTATGGGCATTTGCCTGAATAGAGACTTCAGTCTGTGCCCTGTCATGTTTTAGAACATAATTTTTTCAATCATCTAATTAAGCAAACTGGTTCATTATAACCAATGCTAAGGTGTTAATTCAATTCCTGCCTGTGATTTTTTTTTTTTTTTTCAAGCTTGTTTACCTGTGAAGCCATGTGTAACTAAAGAAAATCCCCACAGCAAGTGGTGGAAGATCGAGGGAGAAGAGGCCTCACTACTGCATTTCTTTAAGCTTTAGTCCAAAATCACCAAGCCCCCAAGGTTTAATTATCGTGTGCAGTCTAGTGTTGAATAGGAAAAAGGGACTGTAGCACGAAGGAAAGATTTTCACACTGATACTCACAAAAGAACAGGAGCATTAAATGAAAAAAAATGTTCTAAGGTTCTAAATGCATTTCAAGTGAATAAAAGGGAAATGACTGGCAGGGACTGAGGAAATTATGAATGGAATTATAAATATTGAGTATTTATACATCTCTCCATCGTGAAATGCATCTTTGGGCTTATCGCAGCAGAATAAATAAGACAGAAGTATACAAGTTAGAGTTTTTCAAGCTTTCTTAGGCCTTTTCTTTATCTCATTTCAAGTTAGGTTACTGGCTTAAAAGAGCTCAAAAGGTGAAAAAGACCTCACACTATTATTCACTTTAGCACATACGTGACCTGAAGAGGATTAAAGGTTTGTTCAATCTCCATTCATAGTATTCTTAAAGAGTTTTCAAAGGACCTTTTAAACAAAGGTTGCCAAACAAAGCACTTCTTTTGTTGCTACTTAGCTGAGGCCTATTGTTAATTAATAAGCAGGCTTTCACTTCAGTGTAATTGGGGCTTTCAATTCTAATTATGCTGCATACATATAAAAAATGTGAATGTAATATTAATGACAAAATAAAATTGTACATATATGTGTGAATGTATACATATATACATACACATGCTCCACAAACACAAGCACACAAATCTCCCTGTAACACTGTACAATGCACTGTTACAGCAGGTGCTATGTTCCACCACAGACTTGGCTGCATTTCAATAGTACCTTTAGTCTGTATGTCCAGAAAATGCTTTGATGTTTTACAAATAGCCTGTATAAATAATAATTATAGTTAAAGCTGGAGTAGGTACTGTGGTTACATTTATTCCAGTTACCAATATGTTTTTATCATTTTTAATTAATTTGATTTAATTTTTTAGACTGAAGTTTTATTGAGGATTGACTTTTTGGAAAAGTTTGAATTAAAGGTGTTCCATTCCATTTTCATTAATTGACAATTAATGTTTACTATCTTTTCAACCATTTCCTGAATAAGCAGATCTTAAGCTGAAGTACCTCATAACAAATAGCCTCGACCATAATTAAGGACTCTTCTTTTAGGGTGGGAAGGAAATTTCATCTGGAGATGACCACATTATGAGATTTTGAAAAATTATATATTGTAATTTTACACTGCAATCACATCAGACATCTAGAACTCAACATAAACATACTTATTTATATGCACTCACACACATGTATACCCATAACACAGAGAATACATATATACATATGCTTGTGCAGTACTGTATGTAGAGATAAACAGATGTAGAGATAGATGTGGATATATAGATCTATATACTCACAAAGATTCTTGTGGGATTTTGACCCCACTGAATAGAAACAGAAAGTATTTATTATCAGAAGATCTATATATGTGATGCAGAAGGATTATATCCTTATTTACATAATTAATCTAAGATAAGTACATAGTGGAATTGGAATAAATTGACTGCCAAAGGAAGCAAAAAGTACCATGTGCCAGTGTACAACATTAGCCTAAGCTATGGCCACAGCCATAAGGGAGGGAGGTCTCTTTATCCACCAGAAGTGGTAAAAGATGCGGTTGCACTTCTTAAGAATTTGCAAGAACAAAGCCAATGATCTGCACGTACTTTGGAGCATCAAATGTTTAGGAAAGGTGGACTGTAGAGAACTCCACACAGTTATGTCCTCAGTCTGGGTGGAGAGTGTATACATTGTCTTGGCTATGGCCACATCATACAACAACAGACTGGCCTCCACTAGCAGAGGGAGAGGAAAGTTTCCCACCATGTGCCTTTTCCCCTTCAGAAAATCTGGCCCTGAAAGTTAAGGTTGGAGGAAGGTTTTTTCCCTGTCTCATTCTAGACTCTGTAGTATAAATCTAATTTTTCAGTTTTTATCCAGCTATTTCTAAACTGTGGAACTGGACTCTTACTTTTATTCCTAATTGTTATTCCAAATGTATTGTGAGCTAGAAGAATTTTGAATCTTTGAAAAGCGAACTTATTACAGAAATCTTTATTCTCTTTCTTCAAAATCTATAAGAAATTATGTGCATTTCTGTGATCACTGTATATGGGTAGATATAGACATTTTTATGAACACATATGCCATTACTGATATACATATGTGTGTGATTCCTTTATTAAATACATAGATATACAGTGTGCTAATATGAGACTTTTTCAGAAGTCCATAACTTGATGACATAAACCTAGAACATATTTGTTGTATACAGCCTCTATATTAGAAGGGACATGTCTATATTTGAGTGGTCCATACAAATGAAAACTACATAGAGCCCTGTATTTATATAGTTAGCCTAAAGGATTTCTTAACATTTAAATTAAATATCAGTATATAATTCTGTTTGACTTCTTTGATATGATGCAGCTCTTTTAGAATGTAGGTCTGGGTATAATGCAACTTTGCCCTGAAGATTTTTAACCCATTAGAAGAGCACTGTTTTTGCATATTACTCTTGCTGAATACACCAACGTACTCAAACTGAGTATAAACCTGACAAAAATCCATAGTGCATGTTTGGAGGCAGGCTTACCCAACAGATCACGCTTCTTTCATAAAAAAATCACCTTTCCATAAAAATTAATTTGTTTTTCTTAACACTGAAATTAAAATATATTTTCTACCTTAAGGATAGACTGACTTTCCTCTAGATCTCCACAGGTCCTGGTGTTAGGACTACCCCTGACGAATGTTGACAGCAGTAAGTAACATGTAGTCATGTGCATCAAATGATGTCAAGATAGTCTGGATATATCTCCCACATCAGACCCAGGACAGAAATAGCTCTTACTCAAAAATTCATGATGCAACAGGTAGCAGCAGTGCTCTATAGCTACTCTTTATGATGAAATGTCTTGAGTTAAAAGCCAGTAGTTGTGTCAGCTTTTGGGGTACTGAGAGGGTGTACTTGCGTTTGTGCTGTATTGACTCAGAATAATCACTTCTGACAGGACGTAAAAAATATAAGTGCTGAAAGTTATTTTCCCCCATGTGATATCTACAGATCTTGCCCAAGAATGCCAGATGAAGCTTCTAAAAGTTACAAATGTAATATAGTGCATGACATTTAAGCTAAAAAAGTAAAATATGAGGTTAATGACTTCTTCAGTATGAGAAAGAAATGGGGTATGATAAGCTGATATTTTTTATGGAAGACATATCTGTAAAAGAGGCACTTCTTTTGACTTGGATTTTCTCTGGGGCCCTCCTTGCATGGCTAGGAATGCCACCGGGGCAAGACTATCACTGCTGCAGACCTTTTCTGAAGTCTTCAGGTCCTGTTTGCAAACCTTTGCTTTTGAAATTCAGAAAAACATTCAAAACTGTGCGTATTCCTTTTCAATATGATCTAAGGCAAGTTGTTTCAGTGGGTCTGTAATCATATAAATCAGCTATGCCTAATGACCTGCAGAAGGAGAGGTTTGTATTCATACAACATGTGAGAATGTGTGAGGCATTAAGAACTGCAACATAGGTTAGGGAAAGGTCCAGTTAGCCCAATATACTCTATACAGAAGTATAAAAGAAAAAGTATTAAAAAAAGAGAAGCTCTAGACTGATTCTTAGTAAATTAGATTTTGAGAATCAGCATGTCCAGGAATTTTTGAGCTAGAAGCTATATCTAGACCTTCATTTAAGAAGTCTGTGGAAGATCTATCTTCTGTGACATTTCCTTGCCTTTTCCCGCTCTGTTTGTACTTTTGAACCCTGCAACATCATGCCACAGTGAGTTCCATAACTCAGTGCATTTGCTTTGCTTTCCTTTGTTTTCAACCTGCCACCTGGGAGCCCCTTAGTTTCTTGTACCACTGCTCTCCAGTCACATTCTTCATAATGTCAGGATTTTATTTAGCTATAATAAGTCTCCTACTCACCTTTTTCCTACACCTTCTGGCCTTTTCTCACACAGAAATCACTGCATACTTTTGATCATCTTTGTTGCTTTTCCAACTACTCCAATATTCTTTCTGAAAGAGAATGACTGGAGATACAGATGAAAGAGTATATAAGGCGGTATAATGATATTTTCTGTTTTTCTTTAAATGGCATAGTTATGTTTGCCTTTTTGGCTGCAGCTGAATACTGAGTCAATAATTCCAGAGATTTGTGCATCCCTGTCCTAGGCTAATTTACACCAGCCATTGTATTTCTATAAGGAGGGTTATTCCCTTATCCTGCATACATACATGTATTCATCAACTATTTTGTTATTTAACCAACTGTTGTTTTGCTATTTGTTTTGTTAACTCTTTTGTTATTTAGCTGCAACTGTTTACAATCAACTTTATACTTGACCATTCCAGTAAATTTATATCGTTTAGAGTTTTATTAGCTCCCTATATGCTGTCTTTTCAGTACCATTTGCAAATACTTTGAATAGCATAAATCACAGCAAAGATGAGATTTTTGAAAGTGTAAAGCATCTGTCCAATGAGAATTTCTCTCTTCTGTGATGTTTTTTTTTCCTCTGCCGTGGCTGCAAGATGGAAAAGTCAAAGATAAACTTCAGCATGTCCATTGTCTTTTAAGAGTTTAATCCTATAGAATCTGAAAAGAAAACAGTGCTTTGAAGATCTAAATACATAAAATATGGGAAAATGTCACTATGGAGAGTATCTTCAGTCTGTTTTATGGGAAAATCAACAAACTTTGAGACAATTGTCTCTATTTATGGGGACATACTTATGTAATTATTTACTGCTTTTTTTTTTTTTTTTTTTTTCATTATACATTATAAACATAGTTTGTAATAGTAAGGAGGATTCATCTGTCCAGCTATCTAAACTTAGATGTAAGGCAGCAGTTTTCCTACTCATGTTTAGTCACTTTAAACCCATGTGTATGTCCAAGCCCTGCATACAGGTTCTGTCCGTAGAAGGAGGAGAGATGTACATCCAAAAGATGTTTCAGCCCATCCTAAAACAGGTGTCCCAGAACAGCAGGATGAGTCACCATCTGGAATAGTGCCCATCTTTCTCCATTGACTACAGAGAGCACTTAAACAACTAGCTAAGCTAGACACCTAACTTTTAAATGATAACAGATAAGTGAGATGGATCTTACCCCACATAATTTAATTCATTTAATCCTCGCTATAGCTACAGACTGAATTTTTGCAATCACAAGTAACTGGGTTGGTGGCTATGGTAAAAGACATCTGCAGAATTTCTTATTTCAGATAGAGCCATTTCCTCTGAAAAGGTTTCCGAGAAGTCCTGGATCTTAAAGACTCACTTACATGGAAACGTAAGCGCACTTGACAACATTTCCATGTAAATGGAAATGATGCCAGTTTAATTACACTGATAAACTCCACGTGGAAATTCTTATTTTAGAATGAGAAGAGCTTTTAAGTTTCAATTTTTTCCAGAGAAACATTACCAAAATTTAAAAAATGTAAGGAAAAAACTCTTGAACAAACATATCACCTTTTACAACATAATGAAAATGTTTGCTGGTACAATTTGAGCATTTTGAGTCATCTTACTTTGCACAGCCACCGTAGCCAAAATAAGTAAAAAGGGACATAGAAGTATAGTACTGTAAATAAGCATAACAAATTCAAATGGTATTTTGTGAACTTGAGAGAAATTTCCTTTATTTTTTTTTTTTTTTTTCCCTATGAATCAAACTGCTTTACATGAAAACCTCAGTTGTGAAGTTTTGAATTTTGGATGACTGATTTCATCCTTCTAGCAACCGACTTATAACCTTATGTTATATTAGTGTGATAGTTTTTAATCCTTAGCAATATAGAGAGAGTCTGACTTAATAAATTTGCCTCTCTACTAGAAGAAGTTGTGAAGCATTGGCAGCTGCTGTTGCAAGGAGTACACGTGCCAATTTAATAGCTACTCTGTCATTAGACTCTGGTACTCCAAAATGTTTAGGAATATAAACACCTTCCATTTCATGAGATGCACTTTGATAGCCAGACGCCTGGGAAAAAA
Organism: Tyto alba; assembly: GCF_018691265.1. NCBI lineage: Eukaryota > Metazoa > Chordata > Aves > Strigiformes > Tytonidae > Tyto > Tyto alba. The sequence goes on along the minus strand of NW_024881316.1, from coordinate 32,323,799 downwards.
TTAAGGAGGATGGAGAAAGGAGATGGATATCACTATAGCCTCAATCCCTCTGTTTATAAAAACAGCCTTCCTACAGTATGCAGCATGTCAGAGTGGAGTCCAAGTCAGTTTTTCCAATATGCCCTTGTGATATGTGTTGGACATCAGTGCCAACATACACATGCTTTTCGAACAGTCTTCTATAGGTTGTAGAGGATACCTCTGAGTTGCTGCCAGTTGTTTTTCTTTCCTGCAGCTGCCTTTCAGTTAATAACAACAGTAAAAATAAGCCACCTCCAAGCCAAATATTCCACGTACTAAAAATCCAGAGGTGTACATACCTGCAAGATGGTAATAATACTTGCTCCTGGCAGTAGAATAACCATTTCAATAGGAAAGAGGATGGTGTCCAAGAGGGGCTGTGGTGGGTGGAGGCAAGGACAGCAGCAGCCTTTCCCATCTCACCTTTCCTGTGCTCTCACAGCTCTTGCAGGAACCTGGACGTGCACTGCAATAGACCTGAGCCAAAGACTGGACAAATTGTTTACTAACTGCAGCTGCAAAAGAGATTTTCAGGGTTCTGTCAGAATAGGTAGCATCAAGGGCAAGCTACATGTTACTGCTAAAACACTGCAGATGTTTCTCTGAGTTCAGAAGGAGAAAAGCTTTGCTTCCAGTTAAATCCATCAATGCCTTTGCTTCTCCTGCTATAGCACCTGGACAAACTGGTACTCAGGATACTGTAGAAGCAAGCTAGCCTGAGAATGATCGCTATGATAAATTAGGTTATGGATGTTGTGTTTGTTTTTTGAAGAAAATCAATCTACATACATATTATTTCTCATGAAGTCAACTCATAAACTGTAAGAGGGAACACTAGAATGATCTAAAAGTAGTGAACTGGCCAGTTCCTCTGGTAAATGTCAACTATAGATATCTATATATCTGCTCAATTACTCTCAAAGAAAGGATTGAAGTATATTAAACATCAAACATATTAGCATGCAAGTGATCTGAGATGCCAATATACCATCAGGCACTCATGTGAATAGTCTCACCATGAACTGTTGTGCAAATTCCAGGAGGAAATGGATTCCAGGAGGCTAAATTCTGCCCTTGGAAGTTTGAAGGAATTACCCACTGACAAGCAGGCATTTGTTTAGCTCCCTAATTAGATAGTGTGTCACTTCACTGAATCATTTTCTTTGTCTTCCACATAACCTTCCCCTTGCACAAGCCAAATGCCTGAGTCATCATTTGTTGTGGATGCAGAGGTCCAGGTCCTTAGCCAGTAAACCAGTATAGTTCCTTACACTGGAGCATTAATCTGCTTCCTGAGATTTATGCCTTGTCCCTTGGCTACCAAGCATAGTCACTTCCAGTGCTTTATATGTCACTAATTTATTATTATTATCTTTTATTTAGTTTGCAAGCTTTCATTTATATATTTACCATTTTATTAATTGTGTTTTCCATTAATTTATCATTTTTTCTTCACTCTGTCAGTAAAAATAATCTGCCTTCACCCTTCAACCTGTTCCAAATATCATGTGGCTGAAGAAAACCTACACTCTTGCACTAATTTCTCAGCCACATAGGAAAGATGGTAAGAACCCAGTGGCTTAAACTCCTTTCCACTCTATTTTTTGCAGAGAAGTAGCGATCACTGCAAAGAAGCCCTGCAGGACCAATTTTAGCATTAGTAATTATTTCAGCAGAGGATGAAGAAGTCCTAATCAAAGATCAGGGATGGAATATTTTAAGAGGAACAGAAGAGTATGGATAGAAGAAGTCCCTAGGAGATTTTACAGATTGAGCGTTATAGTGGAAGGAACAGGAAAGAGAAACCTGAGGATGATGCTGAAGCATAGAGATGGGGTGGGATAGAGAGAAGTAAAGTCCCTTTCCTTCTTTCTCTCTTTTACTTCTACTCCCTGTGGTGCATCTTGAGCTAACAAATAGTTAAAAAATTATCAAAAATTTGAATTGAAGTAGTTAAAACAGGTATAATGGTATTTAGAAGTCTGGATAAGACATTTTCAAGGGTTAAAATGTTTTGGATATGACAACAGGCAGTCAAGACTTAAGGAAACGGTGTATAGAAAAGGAGAGGTATCTGGTTAAAAACAAAGAAGAGTAATCATAATGTTTTGTTTTTAAACCCTTGTAACTTTGTTGTACCTAAAAGTAATAGCATTTTTCTCTATTTTTGTAATTTATTTCTGTAATGTAATAAAAAAATGTATTTTTTTTAACCCAAATTCAAATTCTACCACAGTTTAAGAAAACTTAAGAAAAAAAAAATAATTCTTAAAACTCATTTGAATTACAGATTTCACACTGAAAAGAGAGAAACTACAAAAATCCTGTAGGTACTCCATCATTTTTAATAAGTTGGATGTGGAGAGCACTCAGATAATACTGTTTTGATCAGCACTGTAAAAACAAAAAGGAATAATTGAAATAAATAGGGAGAGAGCTTTTTTACTTCCCCTTGTTACAGGAACAAATGGACATTCAACTAAATCTTAACGGTGACATATCCAAAATTGATGGAAGAATCATTTCTCCTCTTGACAAGAAGCACTGGTAACTTGCAGTATTTGTTACCACAAAATACAGTTAAGACTAAGGCCCTAGGACATTTTATATATTAATCTCAAAACAGATGGAGAAAAAGCTACATTAAAGTTCTGCCTGGATAATTTGATTCATTCTGAGCACAAGCAGAAATTATCAGTATCTCTATTTGTGATTGAAGTAGAATCTGATGAAGTGAACCCTCTAAGTGGTTGCTCACACAGGAGATCAAGAGGAATGAATAAGAGAGTAACAAATATGAGATCTTTCCTGAAATGCTCTTTTTTAAAAGAATAGTAAAAGCAATGGAATCTGTGTGTCTGACTCCCAAGTCAATTTGGAAAGCCTAAATTAGTGTCTACAAAGAATATTATTTTCCTAAGTAGGAAGAACATTGGTTGTTCAGCATTAAGAGAAAATCACTTTTTCTATGATCCTTTACCACTGCTATATTGAAAACCAAGTTTATTAGAATTGTTTCATTCCAGCTGTTTATAATGAATGGAGACAAAATATCTGGATCTTGCAAAACTGCCAGTGAAATGCCAATTCATTTTCAAAGAATCCTTCAAACTGCTAGGTAAGGAGCAAAAATGCTGTCAACTGCTATCTGAGTTGTAGGAATACATTGAAGGGCAGTTTTTGCATGGTAGAAACCATATAGTATAGTCATAGAGTGATGCAAAGAAAATCATTATTTGCCTTCCCAGAAGCAACCACTTGAACCTCTTTCCAGGGCTCCCAGTACACAATTCTTTCAACAGATCCTAAGTGTACTGATGTAACGAGTGCAGAAAAAGCAGACAGTATTGGTACAAATTCATCACAGAGAAAAAGTCTCACAGGAACTCTGCAGTACATACCCTCTACTTACTTTGCTTCCCTCCAGGTTTAAATTTTGTGTTTACACAGACTGAGGACCAAAGAGGATTTTTATCTCTGCTAATTTTAACCATGTGGAAATTAGACATTTAATTTCATGCTTTATGGTCAAAGGAGACCAGCATCACTCGACCATAGTTTATCCCATCTGTCTTTGACATATGTCTTTGGATGGGACAAATACCCCTTTGTAAGTACCTGTGTCTGCTCATTAATTAAAGAGGGAGCTTCGATGAGTAATTTAGACTAGACATATCACTTTTAGAAGATAAAGCTAAGTGAGATGGAGGGAACTCTGGCTTCAGTGATCAAGACTCATTTCCCAGTGCAAGCTTTCTATTGACAAGATTTCTAGAGTCTTTCTGTGCTAACCAAGAGGGTGTTCATTATGGGCATTCAGCCACTTCGTGTACCAATGGGCAATAATAGAAAAGGCAGCTAATAAAAATATTCTCATATATTATAGATAAATCACAGTCCAGAAGGCTAAAGTTGAACAAAGAGAAACTCTTTCATGTATTTACTAGAATATTATTCAGTTTTCAAGAACCGCCAAATTATAATTATACTTTAAGAGTCTTGCTTTATCTCATCTTATACTTTAGGGAACTACAGATTTGCTATATTAGAATTGCTCTGAATAAACTCATGAACATTTTTCCCATTAGAACATTTCTATGTCATTTCCCCTAGAGAAAAATGTATGTGTGGGCAAAAAGTTCATATTTTCTGATGAGGACTGTCAAAATAAAATCTTGCCAATAGTTCATAACAAAATTTCATAAGGAAGCTTTTTTTTTTTTTTTTTTCTTTTACCTTGATTCAGAATGACCTTTCCGTACTTCAGAAAATCTATTTAGAGTCACAAGTAGAACATTTTGAATTATTTCAGAATGTCTGATGATTTTTATTGTAAATACATTATTTGACATTTTTAAACTGAAACTTAGCAAACACTTCTTTGGTGAGAAATCTATGCTCTTTGACTTCTCGTCCCCACTCAGAATTCAGAAAGCAATTGCAAAGTGTCAGATGACTTCCCGCAAGAGAGAAGATCCATTTTTAGCACAGAGGGGCTTAGTATGTTACAACAGGGTTTAGAGTCCCTCATTATGATGAAGGCCTCATTATATTGCTTTCTACAATAGGAAAAGACAGTCCCTACCCAGACAGATGATGTGCAAGACGATCGCTGGATGCCCACTTATTTAGATATAGGGGGCACAGGCTGCTTGAGATCATACAGGAGATATGTGGCATCCCTGGAGCAACACTCCACTGCTTCAACCACAAGGTCATTTTAGGGTAATATAGAGTGTAAATCACAGAAGAATTTGGACTTAAATACTACTATTACGTTTTAAGTTGTTTGTTGTGTTTGCGCAACCATAAGTGGTTATGTGTTTTCTAAGAAGGGTCAGTTCCTTGGACCACTATGAACATAAACTTCTGAACTCATGGTTAAATGCAACATGCGGAATGAGGTAATTTCTAGATGCTTTCTACCACCTGATTACAGTCTTTAGAGATACATGCTTTCAGAAATCTCAGCTTCATTTCTGGTGGTTCCCTGCTTTAGGAATAATTTCTTGCTGATAAATTAGAAGCTGATTCAGGGCACCAGAAGTTTGTTTACCACTTCTTGTAGGGACATATATATCTACATATATATGTTTGCAAATTATATATATAGTTAGAGTTATGGTTATATATTTAGTTTTATATATATACACACATATACATATATTTAGCAAACGTATTTTTCAAGTTCTATAATAGTCTAGGAAAGACATCTGGCTAGGTTTTTCCCATAAAAAAAAGTGGTGTTTGGCAGTGCTGGGTGTGGGAAACCACATCTTAACTTGAAATCCAAAATGCTGACCTGACACCATTAGGGTGTAACTTGTGCTTGGTTGCTGGCTGCTTTCACATGCAGATTTTAACTCTATCCCTCCTGACATCATTCTGGAATATAACCTGACTTGCTTACTCAAGGCCAGGTTTCGCCTTCCTGACTCACATTGGCTTCAGCTGAGCAAAGCCCTTAACTTTAAACACATGCTGGAAACTCAAGATCATGTCTAAAGTTCACCACATGCTTAAGCAGGTCTTCAAATAGGCCACTGAGAAATGTTTTACTCTGTTTTTTTTTCTTTCTTTTTCTTTCTTTCTGTTTTTTAAGAGATGAGGTTGGGCAACTCACCAACAGTGAGGTGATCTTTACCTGGGAGTAGTATATTCCACTCAGGTGCAATTTCAAATAATGCTGTGTATTTATATGAAAAAGGTGTAAATTCTTCCAGAATAAATACATTGAAAGTAGATTTTATTGCAGTCAATAATATTACAGTAGCATCTGGAATTTTCTATGGGCACTTGAATGTCCCTTGGGATCCCGAATATGTCTCAGAAGCCCAAATTTTGGCTTCACTGTAGCTTTCAGCCAGACAAACCAGTGAAAGCTATCCAATTTGTATTTATCCCGCTTGAGTCATACTTCTGACTGCACTGTGAGATATTGCTGCAGAGAGCTTGTGGAACCAACTGTTAAGGTTTTCAACATTTTCCTTCATCTTTGTCATATTCAAAATGATATTAAGGCTCCCTTCACCTTTAAGAAGGGTAACTTTCCTGGAAGAAACTTAGTTAATACATTAAAAAAAAAATATATTATTTGATTGTAAAACTATTCCCTAACATATTTAGTATATTCAAATCACTGTATGAACTAATCCACACAAACTTTGTCTCAAGTGTAAATATGCTATTAGTGAACACCCATGATTTTAACATGCTGAACTGCTGCATAAATGCAATAGCAAAAATATTTAAACTAGAGCTTCACACTCTCTTCCCCTTCCCTTGTTTCTCAGATTTTTATTGGGTAAAACACGCAGACTTACAAAGTCCCATTAGAGAGGACCCAACCAGCTAACCCTGTAATTATATGCAAAAGAGGAAAAAAAAAAAAAAAAAAAAAGGTGGGTGAGGGGGAAATCTCTATTTTAAAAATGAAAGTCAAAATTGCTTTCCATTTAAAATATCAATATTTTAATTGTTATTTTTTGTTTCAATTAAAGAAAAGAAAACAACAATCAAACAAAAGAAACGATAATACCTGTGAGACTGTGGTTCTTTTCTAAAAAGCTGGTGTGCTAAGAAGGTTGAGGGAGGTGTTCAAGTCACAGAAAGTGAACTGGCAAACAGGAAGACAGTGATGCAGACAAGGTCACAAAAAATTTCTGTGGCAGGGCTCAAAGTTTATCACAGTTCCCAGAATAAGTCCAGTTTTAACCAGAAAGCCATACACCTTCCTTTGTGACAATCACTCCCTTAATGCTATGTGATGCATCTCTTCAATTTTAAATATTTGAATTTGATATTGCCTGCGGACCTGAGTTTGCAGCTGTTCTGTTACTGGAAATATATTTGAATTCAAGATGAAAATGAGCAAGCCATATTAATAATGAACTTTGTTCCCCTTGCACTGTTTCATTTAATATTGAACTTAAAGTATTTTCTGTAGTCTCACATTCACACACACACTCATTGCAGTTCTCAGCTGCTCCATGCAGGTTTGCAGGGATCAAAAGAGAACTCCTGGGCCCTGGAGAGGGACTTTGCAAAAGAGAGAAAGAGGAAAACAGTTAGGATTTTGGGATAAGCACAGGGCCTGGAGAAGTTTGCTTAAATGGTCAGCAACAAAATTAGAATATTATGATTTCAAGTCTGAAAGGACCACAGAGGATCCACTTCTCAGGAAACTCCTCCTGAGCTGTCTGTAAGCTCAGATGGATCATTCCACACTGGCAAAAGCAGATGACATATTTTCAAAATAGTTATATCTGGAATCTACAGTATGGATATGAATAACATTAACAATCTTTATATTTTATATTATCTAAAACCTCATTGTTTCTGGACTGCAGAAAAAATGGACATTGGGCAAATAACATTATATATACAGGATCACAGAAACCTAACTTAAGTAGGTCAGAAGGTTTGTACAGAGTTTAAAGATCTACCAGTATTATTGTCTGCAATGTCTAATGAAAGATTTTAAAAATATGCATTTCATGTAAAACTTTAGCACCCCAAAATTTATTGTATTTTGGCACCACTAAACAATATTCTGGCTGTTGACTTCTCTGTGTCCAGAACTCCACTGTCATACAAATAAGGGGCCTGTTCCCTGCAGGAGTGAAACTTGCAGACTCAGCTGTGCCGTTCTAGCATCCCTTGACCTGGGTTAGGCTGTCTTGGACTAACTCTGATTAATATCATTTTATGACAGTGAAAGGAACACAGTTGCACAGAGCTGTGATGTTTCTTTTTTCAAAGTTCCTTTTCATGTTTATAGGAATCAAGGCAACATTAGGAGTGACCCAGCTACTCAGCAACAATCCCATGTCATTCTGGTTTTGATTTTACAGCACACCAAACTAATTTCTTCTGACAAAACTCATGCAAGATCTTTTCTTAGAATATCCTCTAATTCACCACAGATGGAAGTTGCTATGCTAGCTGCGAAGGAAGGCTACTCATTACTTGCTAAATATATTTTCTCCTATGTGATCCTCTTTGCATAAGGCAGATGTGTTGCGTGTAAGTTGTATGCATGCACATGTTTCCTTACAAATACAGCAGTGCATACAGGAGGCATATAATAAGCATGTATACACTTGTCTTTTTTAATGATGTTTTATCTTTGCTTGTGTCTATAAAATTGGGCACTTGAGAGAAATACTTGGAGAAAGTATGACAAGGATCTGGCAGATCCCAAAAATTATTTATCTATGTGAAGATAATTTACAATTAAACTGTTCAGACTTTAGATTTAATTTTGTGAAATGTGTATGAGAATTTTTTCTTAAGGTATAGCAAAGATAAAACACAGGGTTAATTAGAACCAAATGTTGCTTAGATTGGCACCCTAATGTTCTCTGATCAGTGTGACGATTAGCCTCAGATATTCTGAACAACAGTTACTCAAAAGATATTACATTACCTTCCATGTCTAAAGGGGCTTAGTAACAATAAATATTCTCTTCAAGATGCTATTATTTTCAGTGCAGATAGGAAGGCTTGACTGGACAACAACTGCAGGAGTATATCTAATTCCTTGTGCACAGAAGTAAAATCTAGCACTTTAGCTCTTACAGGGAGACATACACCATTAATTTAGAATATTACTCCATTCTCTCATAAACAGTTAACAGATTATGATGCACAGGAATTCAGTTTTATGAATATTCCCATTTCCTGAGGATTAGCCTTTTGTCAAATATCAAAATGGGCAAAAATGGTCCTCCATGAAACAAATCCTCTAAAAATCAAGTTATGATGACAGTTATATTGACACCTATGAAAAGGATATCTTCTTTTTAAGGTTCTTAACCTGATAGAAGCTGCCTATTATCCACTGATACCTCCTAGGTGAGTTCAGGTGGGCTTTTCATCCTGGACGTCAGAGAGAGTGTTTGATCAACACCCACCACAGGTTAGCACTCACAGCATTGATGGGATCCTCTGCTGTCAAATACACTTCTTTTAATTGGATTTATTTGTTTGTAAAATGAGGGGGTTTTAGGGCTACAGAGAGACATAACCACCATAAAAATAGCTGCAGACTAGCCTCTCGGCCGCCTGTAGCTTTACTAGTAAACTAAGAAGCAGGGATTTAGCAAATGGAAGGCCTGGGCAGAGAGGTGTGGCTTGCAGCTCTTTTAAAAGTAGCCAAGTACATACTTAATTGCATTTCTGCAGGGAATACATTCCAGAAATGTGGGCTTGATACCAAGGAGAGTCTGTCAGCAACAGAACTTACTTGTGGTTAAGGCACTGGACTGTGACTCAGGATATCTGGGTGCTAGTCACAGCTCAGCCACAGGCTTCCTCTTGACTCAGAGCCAATTATTTAATCTTATTTTCCCACAGGTAAATCAAACTTTAACTCTCTCCTTTCTTGCAGAGAGGTTATGAGGAGAAAAATTCATTAGGACGTGTAAGGTATTTGGTGCCTACTTCTTAGATAAGCATTTTGGGAGAGGGATCATACATCTAGCAAAAGCAAGAACTATACTGGGGTCTCAAAGAGTTTACATAATATTAGATTATATTCAAATCATGGTAAGTGGACAAGAAAAGCCAATAAATAAATAATACATCATTCAATCTCATGTTAGTTGGAAGATCAGACTTCTCTAAATCAAATTGTTACTGTTCGGCCATCTGCTGAATTACTGTGTTTCAGGTTTTTTGTTTGTTGTTTTAAAGAGGGCAAAGAAGTTGCTAGGTGTATCAGTGCTGATCTTCAACCTCAAAGAAAATAAATCCAAAGAATACTTTCTAATGTGAAAATTACTTTCAGAAGTAAATAATATAATTTTAATATAATCTTCATAGGTGAAAATCAGAGCAAAGTAAAGTCCTAGGTACACCCCAGGCAATGATTGGTAGAAATCATGGTACCCAGCTTTATCATAACCACAGCTCTTTGTAAAGTGGTGGCGTAGGAAAAAAATAGCTTCTTAGAGTGAATTTTCAGCACCTTACTTTATGTCTTGGACTCCCAATATTGACTAGTTGTCTGTCCTAGCCTGCTGCACTGGGCTATATCTAACCCTGGTCTGCAGACACATAGAGCCTGTTCTGGATAAACTGAGACAGAGCCACAGCTTGTGGAAGATTAAGTGAGCTCCCCATCAGCTCCAACCTAACTTGTAGAGCACATTTCTTACACAGATAGATGTGCATCACTTGTGTAAGACAAATTCACTCTGATATGAGTAGCCAGTAACAAACAGGAGGATAAATCATAACAGCACAAATTCTCTTTTGCCCCCCTTCTGAAGGTGTCCACCAGATATTTGCTCAGGTTGTAACTCCATCAATGCAGACAGGTTGATGGAGATTTCCTTAGTCCAGAAAGACTGTAACATCCTGGCTGATGGCAGATGAGGGGAGTTTGTGACTATCAATACTTATCTTTTACCTAATGCATCATTTTGATAGCTGTATCGTCAGATGCTGCCCTATTGCTGTGCCCTCCCCAGTCTGCTGGCAGAAAACATAGGGAAAAGGGGAGGGTTAGCAGTGACCCTGCAAGGAGAGTGCTGATTGAGGACACAGAGCTAAAGGGCCAGATCCTGGGCAGGCAGCACATGCCCAAGGAACAGTAAAGGACAATGAACTTCAGGCACCCAAATGGAGGTAGGGATTCAAACTATAAAGCTTAGGCAAGGTACCAACTTTAAGGCCAAAGTCTTAAAAACCAAACCAAATCAAACCAAAAAATTTAGTTCTGTTCCTTCTACCTGTCTGATTTCTTAGTTTCAAAAACTGAGTGTAGATATAATCCTGTAAAGGCGTTATTTAGATCTGTTTCACTCACATTGATAAATTCAGAGAGCCAAATGCTACAGAGCTAAACTGCTCTAGGAGGAAAATGATCTGGGCTCTGTGTATTCAGATCAGGGTGTGAAATTATTGGTGTACATTTCATTCTCAGCAACAGGAATAAAGCTTTCCTAAAACTATGTTGCATTCTAATGACTTTAAGAGGCCTGGTTCTGTTTCAGTTTTAATGCTCTTCATTCAAAGTCTATGTTTTTTTACAGCATTCCCCTTAAACCAAATCTGCTGTTCTTGTGAACCAGCAGTGAACATCTGTCCCACACCACACACCTTCCTGTACTTGTTTCCTTGTTCTTTCCTTTTGCACAAGCAGAAAGGGCCCAGTTCTGACCCACCCTCTCCACACATACATTGCATGTCCCAACTCCTCAAAAGAAAAGTAAAAACACTATCTTGATTTTCCTGCAACTACTTGAATAGGGATATGCTACCCTATTAAAGTTTGCCAGGATCTGAGCCTAGGAGAAACAGAGCCAACAAAACTTTGATGAAATTCCCTTCTCTACGATATTTTCTGTTCCTAATGGAATATGTAGAGAAACAGAAGACACCAACTAATGTTGCTTTTATTTCCCTTACTTTTTCTGGGTATCTGTCTGCACAGCCACAGTACTTGGGACACCCAGTAGGATTCCACCAAAATGCCTTTACTTTTTTAATAGAAGCTTGGAATAGAAAACCCTGACTCAAAGAACAAGTTCATATCTACCCAGACATCTATGGAGTGATTCTTCTATGTCTAAGAAAGCATGTGGGAAAGGACTTTAAGGTATCTGATTAAGAGCTTTGCAGGTGAGCAAGGAATATTGACAGGTCCAGAACAGAGTACCAGGGAAGTTGGTGCAACAGCAATGATGAAAGGTAAGGAGGTGATAGGTAGCACAGAGCCTTGAAAATTAAGATAGTTGCTACAGTGTGGTAGAAAATCAGGAGACAGAGGAGAAAGGAAGGACAGGGGAGACATGGATAATATATGACTAGTAAAACTAATAGCCTGAAAAAATACAGTTCAGACAGAATATAATCAGAGCAGGACAGGAAGAGGAGAGAAACTCTCCCCCTAACAGTATCTTTATTTTGAATAGGAGCATTAAACTACCCAGTGTGGCATGTTAATTAATTTTTACATTGTTATTTCATTCTACATTACTGTGCTATTATTCAGGTCTGTATATAAAATCTGTAAAGAAGTATGACTGATTGTCTGTTTGAACTTTCAAAGACCTTGTTTGTTTGCTTTTGATTGTTTCTTGCCAGATGGTTAAGCATATGTTTAGCAGTTTTACAGGGGGAGAAAAAAAAAAAAAAAAAAAACAAAAAAACAAAAACCCAACACATGTATATACAGTTAAGAGTTTAAAAGGTACTGGCACCATTTATTAGCTTCTAATGCAAAACTAATGTTAAAAATAGTCACAGTGACAGGATACAGTTTTGAGCTGAAGAGACCTGCATTTAGTTCCCTGTACCCCTAGAGATAGAGGATCCACAGACTTGGAAAGGAATTAACTTGCTTAACTTCAGCAATCTAAAATTTATTTGAGTAGTCTGAAGTAGCAGCATGAGATAACTTTCTTTCTCCAGTGATGACAGAGTTATCTCCAAAGAGTTTATTTGCCTGCCCTTTCTGAAACACCTACCTTCAAACAGGAAAAATCACCTTAGGGAGGTATATGCTTCCCCTCTTTGGTTACTGACAGAAACTAAGCCCTTAAACCGGACTGGGCACCCACCTTTTAGATGACTAAATCTAGGTGTAATCTAAGCAATTCCATCTCTATCCTATAACACTGCCCGGGATGATTGTCAGATATTGCACAATTAAAGCAGAGAACAGAAACATTCCCTTGTCAGGAGTGAGACACTGGAGTGGTTCCTGTTGCTTGTGCTCCCCTCTTGATGTGTTTTTCTTCTGCTTTTTCAACGTTTTGCATTAATTTCCAGCTAGAAACCATGGCCTAGATTAATCCCACCTCATTATAGACACTTAAGTGAGCTATCTAAATTAGGAGTCTGGTTGTCCTTGTTTCCTGTGCAAATGATCAAAAGAAAGAGGCAGACGCTCACATGCAGAGGGCAGCTGGGAGGTGCCAGGTTTGCTTTACAGGCTACAAGGAGGATTCCAAAGTGAGTAGGTTCCTAGCTCAGGTGCTACAGGCAATTGTTTGAGGTTAAATAGGAAAACATGAGCTTAATTGATAGCTGGTTGTAACAACTTTAATTCATCATCTTTTAAAGATTACTCTAACACAGGGAAGCAGTGAAAGAAGGCTTTTAACCCTTGAAAGAATTAGACCTTTTTCTCTAAACTCTGTCTACAAATGGTCGATTAATTATTTCCCAAAAGAAGAAATGATAGTTCATGCTTGACTATGATAATTCAAGGTAATCATCCTGATTTTGCTGTACAGTGTCTAAAAAGGACAATTGGAAGTGCAAACTGATGAAAGAAGAAAAAAATCAGTCATAGCACAGAACACAACTTGTCCTTTCTCCACTACAAAATGCAGACGTTTGTATTCCAAATGTACAAGGCATGGCAGCTATATTGTTATAGGCTACTTTTTTCCTTGGAGAGTTCAAAAAGGGGTGAGGATGCTGGTGGATGAGGAGATTTGTTTGATAGATGTGTGTGTAAGCTTGATCTTCCAGTGGAATCATCAGGAATTAAAGTGCACTTTGAGGCAGGCTGTTGCAAAGGAAATAGGTGCCTGGTGTTTGCTAACCCAAATGAAACCTTTCCCTTTTGGTGCAGAGATAAAAGTCAGAGTTCCATACCAACACTCAGCTATCAGGAATGTGCCTTTCACAACTGATAAGTGATGGTTTCTACATGCAACGCAATGTACTGCAGGAGAGCACAGCTCGCCCTCTTTCAACTTTTGTGGCTTTGAATCCATAATGAAGCACTTGCAAATTGCTCCACAAAACTGCACCAGGGTGAGAATTATGGAAAAACTTGGACAGTGTTCAAAAAACTGGCTTTGCCAAGCAACCAATACAACCAATACAGTGTATTTTAAGGGACAAATAAAGGGGCAGGGGAGGGAAGGAGAAAAAGGCTTTCAAAACATATCAAATGAAGCTTGTTTGATAATAGTCAATGCAGGTGGGGAAGCTGATTTTAAGTGTGAAAATATTTAACATTTTATTGCACTCAAATGCTTTCATAAAGTAGTCATTTGTGCATATGTGTGTATGTGTGTGTGTGTGTGCACACGCGCGCACATGCAGCGAACAGAAATCTATTGAGTTCCACCAGACCAGACGTCTGCATTCTGGAGGGCTCATTGCAGCCAATAAATTTGACTAAAACTTTTTTTTTTTTTTTTTTTATGAATTCTGCTATAAAAGCTAATCCTCCTTTCTAGACTTAGCATAATTACAAGACACTATTCTGAGTGCCAAAAATGTCAACTGTAGGTTGCAAACATGGACACATTTAAGCAGAACCATATGTTAGAATGCAAGGCAAGACCTGAAGTAAGCGAATCAGTTTACCTTTTCTGAAGAGTCAATTTATAATGCAACCTTAGCTCTAAGAAATAATAATACAGCCAGTGATAAATTACATTGCTCAATCATTTATTAATAAGCTTCATTGGAAAGAAAGATTTTATCGGTGCTCAAAATTCACTAAGTTACAAGATCACAGATGTTCAGGGTTCTGGAGCCAGAAACTTAATATTAATGAACTCTCATTAATACCTAATCAACTTGTGATATTTTGATCCTGTGAGAAAATTGATGGCCAATAAAAATAAACTCAACATGTCTTCCTATCTAGGAAAAAAAAAAAAGTTATAAATCCAGGAATGCACACAGTAACCACAATGCAGTAACTAAGGTTAGGCAGCTGGAGGCTAAATTTTAACTTTTTTTTTTTTTTTTTTTTTGTACAGGATGGATTTATTCTGTCACCTAGGCAATTTCAGAGTCTTACTTTATAGGATTTATATAGGCATTCAGACTTAGCAGATGTATTCACATGCACTACATTAACTATGCAAAACTGCTTTCCAGGCTATTCTGGATTAGGGTCTTAAAAACAGACCTCTCTGGAAATGAAATCCTTAAAAAAAAAAATCCCTGTTCATCTCTAAACGTTATTCTGCTGCACTTCAAGTGTGAAATCTACTTAAACACATATGGCATTTGAAATGATATCATATCCATTTCAGTGCAAGAATGTGCTCAGTTTTAACCTCACAGTGATGGCAAAAAGGGAAATGCAAGTGTATTTTGGACTTGAACTAGGAACACAGAAAATGTCACAGTAGATCAGAGCAATGATCCATCTGGTCTACTATTCTTTTTCAAAAGTGACCAGCACAAGGTTCTTCAGAGAAAAACATGCCAGTAAGTAGAAACAACAATTAGGAAAAAAAAAATGTTACAGCAAATGTATTTTTAAATCAAATAAATTTATGCATTGGTCCTATATATTTTGTGAAATTCTAAGCCATATAATATAAACATAAAGAATTGCACCATATGTATAGTTATGTAATATTTTTTTAAGCCCATTTTTTCTTCTCTTAGACTCTGAGATGTTTAGAGAAAGGTCTTGTGGCAGTGATTCCACAGGACACTTACATGCAATGCAAGAAAAACAAAATCCCTTATTCCCTTTCCCGTGAGCTAGCCATCAGATTCCGAGCATGTTCACGTTCGTACAGGTAAATAGAAGTATTGGCACCACTACATATTATATTCTTATCATACATCATTAATTTCCTCTCTGTGGGTTTCATTCTTTCTTTCTGCCTGTTGATAATTTCTACACCAATCTTTAGGTATATCCCATTCAAGATCCCTTTTTTCCCTGCTTTGTTTGAAAATTCCCTCTGAGAATTACCCAGAAGGAAGACAGTAGCCACACTTTGGCCTTTTGTGATGTGGTGGTGGCCACATACACACTCAGTCCCACCTCTCTTCTGGGCTTGTCCTTCTCCACCTCAAGCAGTTTAGGGCTGCGACTGCCCTGCTACATCCTCACCTCCCAGGGCAGCGTTCACCCTGTGGTGAACACCACTGCTGGTGTGATGGTTTTTAACCACTTCTGTCTCTCAAGACCAGCGTCACCACAGCAACAGCTGACTCTTTCTCCCAAACACTCACAAGAAACTAGTAGTTGTGAAAAGCAGGGTTTCTCACTCGCTGATATCTCAGTGAAATGGGTTCAACATAAACCTAAGCCTGAGCTTCCACACAGAGAGTTGCATAGCTGAAATGATCACATATGCTGAGTGCAGAATTATAAAAGTGGAAGATTAATGCCTTCTTTCAATAGGATAAAGGGAGGTGGGAAAGGCTACCTTTGAAATTGAATTAGAAGCTGATGCTGTGACTACTGGTCTACAAAACATGATAATGTTTCACGAATTTTATGATAACCTATATCAATTTCAGGTGTTCATGGAAAGAGACAAGGCATTTTCTCAAGATGTTGACCTTGAAATACTATATTAAATCGATAGACTCATTTTCCAGGTGTCTCTAATAACTGAAGAGAAAACTTGTTCTGAATAACTGCACAAATGGCAGTTTGTGACCTGTAGGAGTTTGAGAAACTGAGACAAAAAGAGAGAGAGAGATATGAATCTTACAATTTTTACTAACTTTGACATAAACAGATTTTTCTGAAGATGGTATAAAATCAAACGATTGCATTAAAATATTGAAATAAAGAGTTGACTTAGATTGTATAAAGTTCTGTATAGAAGTCTACTATTATGCCATTCATAGAATTCGATTTCATCTCTAAAATAAAAGTCAAATATAATAAATAATATGTATATTACTACAACAGAGGAAAAATCAACTTCTTTATTCTAGGTTTATATCATCAGTCCATTGCCCACCATTACAGAGGGACTGGCTGTCACCATGCACACATGACAATGACAGAAATCTTTCTCAATTCTGCCTATATGTACCTATATACAAATCTAGAGTATTCACATTTAATAGGGGAAATCTGCCTTGAAAGATGCCAGTTCTCTGCTATATCTTAGTGGAGCCACAGCTGGGTGCAGAAGATGCTAAGCACGGACTGCAGCCACACTCCCTCACAGTGCTTCTGAAAAAGGATAAGGGGAATTAGCCCTGCTGCATCTCTGGGCAACCTCCAGAATGGAAATGCACCTTACTGGCATGAAAGGGGTGAAAAACTGTATCATATATTTAATAGTAATGCATACCACACTAGTATGCATTTACTATAGAAAATAAGCAGATGTGTCAGTAGCAAAGGCCCTGGAAATTACATGAAGCACCTCAGACAATTTCATTTTACGGTTAAATGTACTAAGTGAATAAGATGATTATTTAGCTAAAATGTTGCCTGTTGCAGTTGAACCTCTGTCTGTTTATCAGGCGAGATCCTGGTGTGTTTGTCAGTGTAGCTGGTAGAGCTTCAAATCTATTTCACCATACCCTTTGGAGTGCCTCCAACAAATATGAACCATTCTGATGTTTTACAACAGTGCAGCAGCTTGTCAGTGCTTTTGTTTCTGAACAGTGTGAGGGAAGTGCCAAACGATGCTATTGTAAAATATAAGAGTGCTTCAGCATGTTGGGAAACACGGAGTGGCTGTCGATCTGACATTGATTAATGACTGTGAAGTGTTAAAACGATATATTGCACATGCAGTCTTGGATTTCACATTAATCCAACCAAAAAACTATATCTTACAGGGTAGTCCTAAATTCCAACCAGCTGGAAAAAAGGGCATCATGTTTAGGTGTCAGTATTTTGTTAACTAATTCTGGCCTGATTATTACTAAAATAAAAAAATAAATTAATGAAGTAGAGAAAAGAAATCCAAGATGGCCAATTGGTATGGAGACAAAAACAAAAGTCATAGCTCATGTGATACACTTCTGACTTTCTGTTTATAAGCTAGATATTTCTTCTATCTGTGTCATAATCTTTCAAATTATAGCTCTAAAATTTTATTTACCCACTAGACAAGCAAAATGCAATGACACATTATCTAATGTTTGCAAGGCTTTGGGAAGATACTGTTATCTGATTATATTTGTTAAAACATAACCTAGAGAAATATGGACCCAACAGCAGTTTTAAAACTCAAGACTGGGGATGGAAACAGAGAATGAGGAGTGGCAAAACAGAATATTTTATCTGATGCGTGTAAGAAGATTTTAAAATGTACAGAAAATAGCATCATGCACTTTCAGAGCAGTCTGAAATTTGCATACTTAACTGTAAAGATATTGAAAAACAAGTTTTTTCCATTCCAAAACACATTAAAAAAATCCAACACAAAAACCAACTGTTTGAAAATGCTGGTTTAATGTGGAAACAGTTCACTTCAGTACAGTAACAAGATATTGTTTTGTTACTGTTGCTTAATTTTGTTTTGAATATTCAAATATCATACATTTTACAGTATATAAGTGGTATACCCAAATATTTACAGCAAATATTATACTTTTAATCTCTAAGGGAATTAATCAAAATTATAAAACAGCTGCACAATATTTCATTTGTGCATGTTGCTATCATTGGAATGAAATAAGAATGTCAAATCAATTAATTTTTACTTTGTCCCATTGAATGTTTTATTGACATAGATGCCTCCTCATGGATTAAATGGTCATTATGCAATTTCTGTGCTTGGCAACAATCACAGACACTAATGCTGCTACTACTAGTGTTACTGTCAGCCCCAACTAAGACCAATGGCCCTTTGTACTAGGTACTGGACATACAGGCATACCTTATTCCAAAAATGTGGTAAATTATGACAGCACAAAATGATGAAAAAAGCAAACATCACTGTCCCCTTTCCTTATATGTAAATTAAAATTAGTGGATTATTAAATTGTTTCACCTACATTCCTTAGAAATTTTGTGCCAGAACTGAGAACTGATATTGCATCTCAGTCACAAATGAGTTAAGACTTTCCTTTTCTTCTGCAGAGGAAATATAGAAGTGTAAGATTAATTAAAGTATAATGAAATTGTACATTTTTAGGTTTGCTTGCAGAAAGCACAAGGTTTGCACAGAATCGACCTTCTATATATAGAAGTGGAAACTGTTCTGTAGATGCCCAATTGAAGCTACAGCTGTTTATTTCTGTTCTTAAAAAAAAGATAGTACAGTTAATCTGGTTATAGTCTAGCAGATCTGTGAAATCTGGAATTAGATAATTATCACTAGCACCAAGAACTTGACACAATAGTAGTTAACAACTTAATTTTCATTTATTAATTCGGTTCTTCCTTTTGTCTTCCTGACTCAAAAAATAAAATGCACAGGACTGAGAATTTTAAGAGAGATCAATTTTTGTAGGCAAGTGAGCACCTCTCAGTTCAAGAAGAATGTAGCAAACATGTTTCTGGAAGCAATCATAATAGAGTCACAGAAATACAGAATGGTTCGGGAAGGCACCCTAAGAGTCATCTAGTTCCAACTCCCCTGCCATGGGCAGGGACACCTTCCACCAGCCCAGGTTGCTCACAGCCCCATCCAACCTGGCCTTGAACCCTTCCAGGGAGGGGGCAGCCACAGCTTCTCTGGGCACCCTGTGCCAGTGTCTCACCACCCTCACAGCAAAGAATTTCTTCCTTATAACTAATCTAAACCTACCCTCTTTCAGTTTAAAACTGTTATTCCTCATCCTATCACTACCCTCCCTGATAAAGAGTCCCTCCCCATCTTTCCTGTAGCCCCCTTTAAGTACTGGAAGGCCACTATAAGGTCTCCCCGGAGCCTTTTCTTCTCCAGGCTGAACAACCCCAACTCTCTCAGCATGTCCTCTCAGGAGAGGTGCTCCAGTCCCCCGGCCATCTTTGTAGCCTCCTCCGGACATGCTTGAGCAGGTCAATGTTCTTCTTCTGTTGGGGGCCCCAGAGCTGGACACAGCACTGTAGGTGTGGGTCTCATGAGAGCAGAGTAGAGGGACACAGTCACCTCCCTTGACCTGCTGGTCACACTTTTCTTGCTTACAGCCCAGGACACGGTTGGCTTTCTGGGCTGCGAACAGAAGTTGCTGGCTCATACTCAGTTTTCCATCTTCTAATACCCCCAAGTTCTTCTCTGAAGGGCTGCTCTCAATCCATTCTCCACCCAGCTGAATAAGCGTATAAGGCAAACAGCTTCTTCTAATAATCAGTGAAATATAAACTCCTAATTACTGTCCAAGTTAAGCATATTAATTTTCTTCTCCAACTTGCTTAGTTGTGTTCACGTGTTATTCAGAACAGTAAAAAGTTTTAGGAAAAAAATATTTAGAACAGTAAAGGCTTCATAGGCCCCAGAGCCTATCACTGGATTCAGTAAAACTGTGAAGTTAGT
Organism: Tyto alba; assembly: GCF_018691265.1. Lineage (NCBI taxonomy): Eukaryota > Metazoa > Chordata > Aves > Strigiformes > Tytonidae > Tyto > Tyto alba. Next base: position 32,303,616 of record NW_024881316.1, on the reverse strand, counting down.
TTGGATGATGAGCATAATAAAAAGATTGCTAATTTGAAAGTCTCTGTTGAGATGAGAAACAACGTAAATTATTTGGCATGAGTTAATTTAGAAAAATAATACTTCCCATAAGTATTTGAATAATAAAGTCTGAATTAAACCATCACATTTCTGCTAGACATTTTTAGGATGTAAGCAAAAAATAGTAATGATTTTGTAGATTACCTGAGAGGTCTTTTTCAGACTAGCTGGCATATCACTGTGAGCTGAGAAGAAATTGGATCATATATGTACCATGTAACTAGCTATTATGTTGGACCTTAACACTGTAGATTAAATTACAGGTGTAAAAGAATGATAGAAAGGAAATGCTTTGAATTTCCTAGGAAAATGAAAGAAAACAAATTATTTCCTCCTTGTCATCTGAACTTAACTATGACAAAACTCTGATTAGGAGAAGCATGGCACCAGATCTACTGCAGTAAACTCAAATCATTCAGGTAATTACCAAGATCGTTCCTCTTGTTCAGTTGTCAGTTTTGGCCTGACCTGCCCAAGCAATGCCCAGGGATGGTTTGGGGGCTTCCAGGGGTTGGTGATCACTCCCAGTACTTTGTCTGGACACAACACTCCCTGATCCCTCTCATTCGTTTTTATTGGGAATGCCCGAAGGACACAGTAGAGATATTGTGAAACCTAAGCAGTTTCAAAAGTTAGAGACAGAGAAAAAAGGCTGATGTAGGAGAAGCAACACAGACAGGGAAAGATGAAGAAATGAGGTCCAGAATCTATTCTGGGTGAGATTTTGGAAAAGAAATATTGGAAAGTGAAGGAAAACGGTGGAAGGTTTTGGAGGATTAAAATGATACATTTCTCTCTCCTTGGTTTCTGTAAGGTATTCTATTGTAAATACCATATATAAGGTGGAATTATATGACTCTAAGGATTTATGCTGTACAGTCTACTGCTTTCAATGAGTACTGCTTTGTTAAGAAAATATGTTGTCCCTGGAACAACACAGAGAAGTGGCAATAAGGCATTTTAAAAACCTTTCTTCTGAGAACCAGTTGGACTGAATTGATTACCTTGAACCTGCCCTTAAAAGTGTTCATAAAAGATCCCATAGCTGTAAATAATAAAATACCCTGAATTTTGCTTTCTATAGGCAAAAAATTAGAGACCTGTACTGCAAACCAAAGAAGACAATGTTCCTGTATGTGCTGTGTCTCTACACAGCAATTTCACAGCAGCATCTGAAACAGATGAGAATTTAGATCCAGCAGAGAGAGTCACTATTGTAGCTGGCTACAGAAACACTGGCAGTGGGGGCCACAGGGGCTATCTAGCTCTGCTGTCAGGGCCTTCACCCTCATTAGTAATGAACAGACTGCTTAAAAATGTATTTGGTTTCACTGAGTTTGAAAGACCACAAAATGTTACAAAATCTTAAAGAAAAACATAAACTTGAAGCCCTCTGAAACATAATTTATTTTTTCTGCCAAATCTCCACTAAAGGCACAAACTGCAAACTGATGGATTGACAGATTTATTCCTACAATTCATTTCTGCTCCATAGCTTAAGAAGAATTAGTATTTCTTAGCCAATCAAACAACCTGTAATAATTGTTTCTGTTTCAGATCTGGTTTAGCTTTCATTTCTCTTAAATAGCAACATTTGCAGTAATATCTTTTAAAGTCACTTCCACTCAACAAGTATTTCTTGGCAAACAGGATCTTTGTTTCTTTGTTATCGTTGTTTTCTTTAACGAGTACCTAAAATCTGATTTTGAATTCCAAATGGATCTTTAACCAGGAACTTCTGTTTTCAATTTAAAGTTGGTTTCAGTTTGTGGATGGTCCTATTCACATTCTATGTTGTAAAGATATGGAATAATTTTTAAATTATCTCCACAAAAGATAGGGAAAAGATGCCTTTTAAAAGGCAAAATGGCGTAGAAGGACTAGCTCATTGCATCACCTCAAATGGGTGATCCACACTCCCATAATAGCGGCATTCTGCATGAAAACATCTCTCCTTTGGCAGTGGCAGCCTCCCTGGTTTGGTAACCTCTGCCATTCACCTGATACAGCTGAAAGTGCTTGGTGCTGAGGCTCACGTGATGATGGATGTGGGGACAACTGCCAGCCTGCCTGCGCCCTTCAGAGGAGGGAGATTTCCAGCCACCTCCCTGTTTCATACTACCCATCAAAACAGACCAGGAATTAAAAGATCATAATTAATTATCAAAACAGAGAGGAATGTTTGTTTGTTATTGCACATATGCTCCTCTATGAGGTAAGTCCTACATTTTGTCAAAAAAAAAAAGGAAGAAAATGTTTTCTGTCTCCATATGTCCTTCTAACTTTGAAAATTTCCATCTGAGATGTGCAAGTTTAACAACAGTTCTTAAAGTGAAACTTTGAGGAAATAAACAGGGATTTTAAATAGTTGCAATTACTAAAAGGTCCTGGTCACAAATTCTCTGGTTCTCTCCATTGCGGTGTTTCAGCCAGCAGCTGATTGTGCCAAGAAATGTTGTTGGAATTTCTTGATTCATAGATAAACTTCCCCTCCCTGGCTTGCAAAGTCATAATCCTCTTTATCTTCCATGAGGTTTTTGTAAAATACACACACAAAAAAACCCCTACCAGGTGTAGAGAAGTGGTAACCATTTTTTGTTGTTTATTTGTACTTAAAAAAAAATTCTGTATGTTTTATGATTCAGGAATGTTGGAGGCATTGGAGAAGTCTTCATGACTTCGGTGGGCTTTGACCCAATGACATGGCTTGCTTGTGTAAGCACACATTCCTGCTACTTCTCCCCATTTTGACCATGGATAGGAAAGGGACTATTGCTAGGGTGACATAGGCACTGGGGATTGCAACTGAGGTGAGAGATGTGTCTGAACCACATTCATTGAGAGACAATGATTGGAGAAGGAGAAATATATGAGAAGAAAAGACTGTGAAAGATGGAGTTAGAATAAACGCATTTTTAATGAGAAAATTCAAAAGAGGGTGAAGAGGTACCAAGGACGGTAGCAGTAGTCAGGGAGATGAAAAGGTGCAAATTTATTGATTGAGTGGAGGAGGCTTCTGTTTGCTGCAGTGGTTCAACACTCAGACTGACTAAGATCAGTAAGGGAGAGAAGAGCCCTGCTAAGCTCTCTGGTAGAGAAGAGGACTCTTCCAAATCCCTTCCTGTTACAGTACTCTGCAGTGGAGACAAGACTGAACTTCAAACAAATAGAAAGCTCTGCTTAGTTTTACCAAGAGAAGCTCTCCAAAGCCAGAGCTTTTGATTCCATATTACCAGTTTACAAAGATCAGAAAAATGGGAAGATAGAGATAGGGGCTGCATTATTTCAGGTATTTTCTTTGGGGGTTATAATAGATTAGTATTTATGATTTTTCCAGCACCCAACTACATACTGGTTGTTTCCTGCACAAATAAAGAAAATGCAGTTTTGAAAACAGCCTCTCTCTTGTGCTTCCACTTCTAGTCAGGGATTAAATATTAACTCCCTCAAATAATGCTCCTCCCAGCCTTTCTATTACAATTTAGTTACACCCCAAGTATGATTTTACATTTCCCTTGTTATATGAAACTCTCACTCTGCAGATTCTATATGCTATACTTGGCAGTATAATTACTGTTGCCTTAAGCACTTTTTTCCCCATAGAATATTTTCTCCTCATTTATATTATTGCATTCCAAGAGAGTTTTCAGGAGCCATAGTGAGTTTCCTTGTATTGCCTCCAAAAAAAGCCTCGCTTAGGCTATAGCTTCTGGACTATAATGGTGACAAGCCACAGATGTTTCAGAATTGTGTTTAGGCAACATATAAGTATAATTATTGTTGTTGTTGTTCTTTCTATTGAGCCTCTTGGCTACAGTTAGGGACAAGGTCCTATTGTGTTAGACTCCATATTTGCATGTAATAAAAAAAGACAAGTATACAATCCCAGACTAATTAATTTAGGGACTGCTCCTAGCAGGTGCTGAGCAGTCATGCTAGCTAAACAGAGCATTAAGAACCACCTTACACAGTGATAGCAAAGACACATGCCATCTACAGCAATTTGGGATTACCCAGTGTTCTCCTGTCCTAATGGTATCTAGCATGTATGTGTACACTACTAATAAGTAGTTTTGTGAAGAGGAAAGTCTGTTACTTTTTAAAGTTATTCTTTGATGTATTACTTACTGAGAGTTGACAATATCCTTGGCTCTGCCCAGAACAAAAATTCTGAATGCACGCAGGGTTCTCCAAGAGGACATAACATCTCATCAGGTTGGGATGGGGGTTGCAGGCCCCAGATGGCATATTTCCATTCCACTCTTTCATCTCTCTGGGAAGATATGTGCGTCCAGTTGGCCAGTTTTCTAAATCTGCATTCAACATACTATATAAACAGTTGATACACTTTTTCTTTGGCATTGGAATATCAAAATGAGAAATGGTTGACAGTCAACTCTTTTATTTATAAAATAGACCCACATGGCTAACCAGTGTTTCCTGTTCAAGGGAAAATTAAAGAATGCACTTCCTTGGTGCCATGTCTACACCTTCCAACAAAGAAGGTCTCAGATTAAGTTTTTGGCCCTGGATCAGCAATGTACTTGAAAATGTGCTTAACTTTAAGCACTTCCTCAAGTTCCATTGAAGTGTACTGTCAGCACTCAACAAATAGTGAATCGTAACAACATCTGAAGCTAATCCACTTTCCTTTCAGAAAGCTACATGATAAAGCCATAGAGAAAATATTATATGCAAAAAATATTTCTTTGTGAAGTCACTCAATGGTACTTCAGCAAGAGTTTAAATGATTTGCTGAACCAGGGTTTCAAATGGGTTTATATAATAGAAGAAGATCAAATTGCCATGTGTTTTTCAAAATGTTGGCCTGATCCTGAAAATTACTAGGTGAGTAATTTAATCAGTGTTTTTAGAGTATAAGTGTAGGCTGCAGCTGAAGCCAGAAGGCAAAGGTGTCAAATCCCATTAACAAGTATAAGTAGTATAGGTGATTACAGTAGCTTGCTGAGTACCTGCTGAGAGATGCTGACCTCAAGGGATTGAATGCTCTGTACTTCCCAGAAGATACTTGCGCTAAACAGAATAAGAATAATACAAAGAAGTATCCTAGTCACTAGTCAAATAAATGTTTATTGTTTGTGAAGCTTATAAGACAAAACTGCAGTTGAGGCTCTGCCTCAGAAGGAGCTGAAGTGCTGCAGTGCTGGAAGTTTGGCTGAATGGCCAAGCATGTGGGTTTTTTTTTCATTTAGCATATTCAAATAACAAATAACAACGCCATTGAGAAGCAGGCTAAATTAGCTCATCTTTTGCTCCTGCTGGTGCAACTAAATTGTTAATGGCTCCCAAACTTGCTAGTCTAAAACTATACAAGGGAAAAAAAAACAACAAACCTTGTGCTGTGGTGTAGAGTTTTCCTTGTTCGTCAGTCTGAAGGACACTGGTGTGTGTGCTGTGGAGCTCACTCGGGGAAGCCAATCCAAGAAGCAGCACTGGCTGCTGCCTGCGCAGAGCATTTGCTTGGCTGCCTGTGCTGCCCAGCTGCTCGGGGCTGGGTCCCTCATTGTCTCTGCTCGGGCGCTGCTCGGGGCACTCACAAAACAGCAACCTGAAAAGCATGATAACGCGAAGTTTTTCGACCTTACTGGGTCAGGTTTGTTAGGGAAAGATTTCTCTGCTGAGTTTTGAGCTCTTTTGCCATGCAAGACAAATTGGACTATGTATGCCTGTGGGACTGGGAGTTGATCAGGAGAAGAAAGGGAGGGAGGAGGGATAGAGGCAAGGCAAGGGAGGGGAAAAGAAGTCAAATGCTGTTGTGGTTTTCTCACATGGTAATTATTTACTTTTTAACAGCAATATGAAAAGCATGCATGGCTGGAGGTTTGGCACTTCAAATAGTATTCAGGGGCCACTTTGGGTTCCTCTGCTTTTATGGAGCACATAGAAGAAAAGATCCGAGAAGCCTGTGGGCAAAAGGCCTCCTCCTCCATCTCTGAGCCCTTTCCCTGCATCAGGCTAAGTGCAGTCACCGTGCACTCTCTGAGGCAGGGCTACCTGATGCAAAACTCACTGCTGTGCAGGCAGGCTGATGATGACCACAGCACACTCCTTGCTCTGGGTGCCAGTCAGTAATGCCATGTGACACAGTCACACTCAGCTCCTGAAAAAAAAAAAAAAAAAAAAAAAGGTTTGCTGGATTCTTTTACGTTTCTAATAATGCATAAGAGAGCCAAGAAATGTTAAACTATCTGCCTCAAGTCTCCGCTGTGCTGGCGGTGGCAGCCATTCCTAGCTTCAGAGTATAATCTGGGAATGCAGCTGCACCCTTCCTCCAAGTAAGTGTTAGGACATGCTCTGTCAGCTGTGTCCCGTCTCTGTCCCTTTATTTAGCATTAGAGCATTGTCTGATAGCTCCCAGACACAGTTATGGATGCCCAAGAAAGGCTTTGGGGAAGGCAGGGTACTCTGGCCATCCATAGACATTGCTGGGAATATAGGTGTGGCTATGCCAGGCACCACTGAGTACGGATGGCACTGCCAGGTTAGGAAATAAAAGAATCACAGATGTAGAAAGAGCAGAGCTCAGCTGCTTTGCAGGGGCTGAATATGGACATTTGGGAAGTATTAGGAATAGTGAGCTATCCATAATTCTTTGTTACTGAGGATGAGCCCGCTGGACACTTCGCTGATAAAAAATACATTATTTCAAATACATAATTTGCCATGTTTTGGGCTTCTGTAAGGAGACAAAAGCAAAGCTGTGCAGAAAATGACACCTTTTGGTTAACCCAGTTATCTTGTCCAAAACCAGGAACATTATTTGAAGAATTTTGTGTTCAGAATTTTTACTAACAGCTAAAACTATTTTTTCCTTTGGATTTCCTCTCAGAAAAGTTAAACTTTTGGAGCTGAAGAGCAATGTGGCAATTGTAAAAAGTTTAAAGATCAGCCTGAAAACGTCTAGTATGTAAAGACTCAGTCTAATTGATATGTTTGTATTATAAGCAAGTTCAGTTATCAACAACACATAGAAAACTCAGATGAACAAACAATAGACGATTTTGGTTATTAGTAATGCCAAAATATTTAAAAACATAGTCACTTTGAGTCAAATGAAATAGTTTTCTGGAAAACATAAAGTTTAACCCCTAGTGAAATATACTAATGAGAGTTTGAGCAACTGTATTTCATTTAAGGGAAAGAAAATATAAATATTAAGATTTCTTAAATACTAAAAAACAAGAGACAAACAAATATTTTTTAAAATTTCAGAATAAGAGTTAGTATTTTCTGTTTAAAACCATGTTCAGTCCTTCTTCCTTCTCTTCCCTTTTCCCTCTCCCAAATTAACAAAATTAACATGAGTTTGTAGAAAGGCTCATTGTCACTGAATATATGTTTTCCTCTCACATGTAACCCAGTAGAAACACTTGCCCATATTTAGGCAAAGAGAATATCTTTTTTAGAGCACATCAGAGGAAGCAGCTGAGCCTGCAGGAATTCCCCTCCAGTCTGAGTACAATCAACAGATCGAGGGGCAACTGCCTTGCAATTTTGGCTCTGGGTAACTCTCTGCCCACTAGTTAGTCACGCATGTCTACTTTTAACAAGTACTAAATTGAGAGAATCTAAAATATGACCCTCAGAGCAATTCAGAAGCCAGAATAGCCTACGCTGACACATCTAGAGCAGGGCAAGGCCAAAGGGTCTTACTGTTGCAGCAAAGCTTCCAGTCTCTTATCCTTACTTGTTATGGAAATATCAGCACAGATTTAGGTTTCCCAACCCAGTATTACAGGGTGGGAGCGATGTTCTATGAACACAGATTCACTCTCAACACAATGAAATAGGACAGCACTTTAAGAAAGAACTATCTTTTTATTCTGCATCTGTATAGTCCCCTGCACAGTGGGAGTCCCTGGCTGACTCCAAGCCCTACTGTTTTGTGAATAATATCAACAACAGTAACCATTCTGGCTATTTCTGGTAGGAGCTGGAAGTGTAATTGCCAGTTACACATTTGATAGCACAAAACTCTTTTGAAAAAGCATAAGAAAAAAAACACAGAGCAAATAGAATAAACTCAATTGAAATCATCCCTACACCCTCCTGAATAGGTTCTTACCCATCACTGGCTGTCTGCTCCTCTGCACGGTTCCTCCATCTGTCTGACAATTCTGCATTTACTGTCAGTCTTTATTAAGATTCTTTCTAGTAAAATGCTCTAGCACTTTCATCAGAAAGATGAAGTCTTAGAAGATTTAACAGATCTTTATGCTGGTAAATCTCTGTATTGTGCTGAGATAGAATGAAGAGGCCATCATTTAATTTATGCAGGTGTATAAATTAGCAAGTGTGAAGAAATACAGTTTTATTCCATACTCATGGGCATACTTTAGCTTTGAATACAACATTTATAAGATACAACCTAGATTTCTGGTGATTTCTATACTGTTTCATAAAACAAAGTGAAATATTTTATTTTGATAACTTGTGCTGGTAATCCTGCTTGCTACCCTTCATTCACAATCTTCAACCGCAAATGAGCAGCAGCTGTGGTGTTACCTTCCTGGGCCATGTCAGGGAGCTTTGAAGTCACTTGTGTGAGATGTTCTGTGTCCCCACCACAGGCTGAAGCTGCAGTGTGAAGACTGCAGACTAAAACTAAATATTCACCTAATTCCTCTGTTTCAAGGGAATTAGATTATTTACCTAATTAATATAAAAGTTTAATTAATAATTTTTATTTCACATGAGTTATTTTTATTATTTCTTTTTTCCTTCAGGAAATGAAAAACTTTAGCAATAATTTCAGAGAGACCAAAACAATATTACTTTAAACCTATGTTTTCTCAAAGGATCTGCTGATTTAAAGGTCTCTCACTGACCTCCCACTGACTTTTTCCAATGTTATATTTTTATGTCTAATAGAAGATAAAGACAGATTAATAATAACCAACAACTGGAGTAATGAGTCAGGACCAAAACCAGCAAGTGCCCTATCCAGGTCATGTCATATATAGTGTATACAAACTGCGAGGAGACAGAGAAGATTAGAGAGCTTAGACAGTAAATAAAGAGGAAATGGATCTGGTCCTCCACTTTTAAAGCTGGATTCATATGACAACTCAGATGTACTAAAAATTTGAAGCAAATCAGATATGGGTAGTTGAAATAATCCTGAGTTAGTTCAGGATGGGGATCAGGGTTAGTTCAGAGAGAGTTCAGAGGAGTTTCTAAGCACAAATTCCCTTTTCCCTTTATCCCAATACTCCCAGTGGGGAGCTCCCGAGAAGGAAGGTCACCTGTCCTAGTCGGAGTCCAGATGAATTTGGTGAAAATTCAGTTCACTTCCTCCACGAAGACAATACCACTTTCTTATAAACAAGATGAACAACATGTCCACATCGCTCCACCGAAATGTGCCTGGAGTAAACAGATTACTCTTACAAATATTTTTTATATGAGATTCAAATTAAGATATGTTGCCTGAAAGGCTTCCCAGCAATTTTCAACAGCCAAGAGGCTCCCATGAAAACACTACGGATTTGCTATGAGTTTGTGCAAGGGGCTAGTGTTGACTCCCTGGCAGGGAGGCAGGTTTGGGGCTGGTTAGCGAGTCCCTTAGGTCAGCTACTGCCAGCACCCCATAACTGCCTCTGCGCAGAGCACAATAGCTTCATTTTCCTATTCACGTATGCAGTTACCACACGCAGAGTGTCAGCTGTATTTCTGAGTTTGTCAGCTGGAGTTTCTCTGCCGAGAGGGCTATAACCGGAGCACTATGGTGTCTGCAGATAATGCCTGCAGTGACAGACCCGTAGGCTGCTTGAGATCGAATACTAAAATGTGATTTATTTCTCCTGGTGGGTCTGGCATGTGTGTTTCAATGTCTGGAATACATACTACATTATTATTAGTGCTCGACTGTGTGTTTTAATAATCTCCTAGGAAACAAGGGAAAGGGGGTGTGTGAAATAACCATAATTGTCTAAAGACAAGTATATACAAATTACAAAGCATTTTGTTAATAGAGTGCAAGCAGCTCTAATTATAATGAAGCATAAATTCAATGCTAGGGCTGTCAGACCTCTAGGAAATAACAGGGTTTCGACTTCCCAAGAAAGAGTTTTGCTCGGTAGTTTCTGATCCTTATACTTACTTGTGTTGTGTGCAGGAAGTGCATGAACAAATCCCATTCATAAATAAGGGGATTTGTGTGCCCGCCTGCTTCCCTTCCCCCCTCCCCTGCAGATACCCTTTTTCAGTTTAGCAAACATGAAAGGAAATTGTTAAACTCTGGTAATTACTCAAGGATAAAAGTGATGTATGGTTTCAAACAGGGTTTCACTCAGCATTAATAAAGACAACCCGTGTCATTATTAATGGATATGAGAATGGACTAGGAAAAAGAAGTTTTTTTTTTTTTTCATTAGCAATTGTAAGTTTTTATCACTTTTCAAAAAGAAAAAAAAAAAAAAGGAAGAGAATAGGAAAATACATCTACATTTGTGGATGAGTTCTCACCAATCCACATTCCCTTCTGTCTGAAATAAGGGAATTCAATCTACTTTTTCCAAAATTACCAAACTAATTTAAACTCATTTCAGGGGTCATAAATCTAGGCCATCCATGACTAAAATACCCACATACTGGTCAAAAAACACAAAGGTAAACTAAGATAAAAATTGGGTGTTAACGTGTAAGTCACTAACAAAGTTACTCAAAAAAGTGCTGGAGTAGTGCAGAATCATTGTAGGTAGCAAGAGCTAGTGTCTGTTGAGAAGTAAGAGTTTCAATAACATCTAGAAGATTCAGGTCTCCTATTCTTATTTGTGTCCAGTGATGAAGTACACTCCTAATCACTGAAATTGCTTTGAAAGTACTGACCAGAATAATAAGAGTTGAATAACTCTGTAGGTAAGGGCAGCATAATCTGATGTATAACATACAGGGCTCTGATCCAGGAAAGAGCATAAGCAAGTGCTTAAATCCATCCCTTTTCAGAAAAGAATTTCAGCACATGTTAGATTTTAAGCATATGCCTAAAGTTAAGCATATGGTTAAATGTTTTCTTGAATGGAGGCTTTCCTGATTCAAGGCTTTATAGGGCAACGTATGGTATTTTTGAGGAAACCTAAAACATTCTCACTCTTCATAGAAAGACAGAGAAACTGTACAAATCTTGTTTGAAATACCTGATTTATTGAATTCTATCAAGGAAGGATAAAGTTTTAACATAAAACCTATGAAGTGCAAGAACAACAAAAACAAAATATTAATCTAGTAGGCTCATTCAATAAGCAGGCCCAGATCCCCAGAGTTTTCAAAGAAGAGAAATTAGTCCCTAATGCACTCATCAAAGAGAACAGCAAGGTTAGCTAGTGTGTTTTGTATTAGTCTTTCACTTTATCTCGTTTACTAGAATTTTTTCGTCTTACCTTTTTTTATGTTTGGTGAGAAATTAGGTCATGACTGCAGACAGGGTGCACACAAGACATGTAAGTCGTAAATCTCCCTACTGCAAGCCATTTTCCATCCTGGTTTCAATTTAATTCTATTTTGTTAATAATAACCCCACAGCCAAACTCAGTGAAATAATGCAGCACCAGACTGTGACTAGCCTTGAACCGACTCACAGTGAGCTTCTTAGGAAGTGGAAGGAGACTTTCCTTCCAGCTCCTTACATTTGCTGGGGCTGGAGGCTAGCCCAGGCTTACTCGGGAACACACGCATTGCTAGACTGTGAGCCATGTGCACAGATGCTTGTGTGTGCAGGTCAGGCTTTAGCTCCTACCCTACTGACCAAGCATTGCGACCAAGCCACTCATTCTCCAGAAATCTTCCTAATGAGGGGAAAAGGGAGGAAGGGGCAGAAAAGTGGTGAGGCAGAGCAGAAGCAGGCAGGATCTGCACCACTACAAGCCCTCACAGGTACAGGCTTGCTATTATGTCTGATTCTTCCATTTTTGTCCCTCACAAATCTTTTGGACATGGTCCTCATATGGCCTCATCCAGAAAGTTTGGTTATTGTTAGCATTTTTGCATGCTGTTAGATTCCACTTTAAGATGAGTCCTATTTAGATAATAATAACTTGGCTGTAAGTCACGTGTGTGACTGCAATTTGATTTGGTTGAAGAAAAGAGTCATCTCTTAAAATGACAGTTCCACTGGATTATTTAAGAGCACACATGTTTATTATATATATTCTGCTCATGGTTATTCCATCTAGCAGAAGGATGTTGTTGTTTACAAGTCAGAAACCTCACTTCTGAGTTGGCTTATTTGATTCATCCCAACTCAAGACAAAATGTGCCACTGAGGAAATCAGGGACCTTCTCTAATGATTATAATTATAGCACAAATCTAACAGGGGATTTAATTTTATTACTAAAAATACTTCTTTTTGACTTGGCCTTACAGATTTCAGCTAAGCCTTTCTTAAAAACTGGTTATTCAGGCTGCCTCTCACTGTATTTGATGTCTCTTTTTTTTGTCTCCCTCAGGAGATCCATGAAGGTTCTGGGGAGGCTGAGGGCTTCAGAGCCAAAGATGACTCAGGGTGTTGTGGGTGGAGGAAGAAGAGAGGAGAGACATACATCAGGTTTCTGAAATATGCCTTTCAGGACATACTTGTGCAATAATGAAGTTTTTCCCCATCCCCTGAAACTTACCAAGATATAAAATAAATCTTAAATCCTCACTGATGTAAAATCAAGACCCATTATGGAAATCAGAACTGTTACCTCACTAAAGAACAAGTCAGTACTGTTGTGACAGAGGCATCCTCCTGAGTTATTAAATATGCAGATTCAAATCAATGTCTCTATTAGAAAAAAGAAGGAGTTAAAGCAATTCCCTCTGAAAGCTTTAACCAAAATTATGATTATCTGGGGCAGGATGTATTTTTTTAGAGTTTTTCATAGGAATCTCAACATAGATTGGAAAACTTTCCCAGTAAAAATGTGTTAGAAATGGATATATTCCTATGAAATCCTCTGGTTTTGTTCCCAGTGGTTAGCATTTTCTGATGAAAACAGGAAAACATTTTATCAAAAACCACCCTGTCAGCTTCAGCTGATAATTAGCATCAATAAATTAATGTTCATCCCTCTCTAACATCCCTCTTCCATTGCCATGTCCGTAGAGCACAGCACTGCCTGCAGAACAAGTGTAGGAATACACCCAGCAGTATGTCCTCACCTACTTCCATTAGTTTGTCGAGAAATAAATTTGCCATAATTTCACCATTTCACTCACCCTTTTTCAAGCCTGTTGTTTGGGCTCCCTCAGGCAGTGGTAAGTATGCACTGATACCTGAAGTATTTTTAATTTGTGGAAGAGGAAACTGTCTATATCAGGAAGTGCAGACCTGAGGCCAGAGAAGAAAAAGACACCAAAGATCATTGTCACTGTCGTTCTTCCTCTGCCAGTACTGACTCATGGGGAGGAGACACTGCAATTCCTTTCCTTTCTTTATGTGAACTGTAGGCTAGTCCTATTAATGGAAGTGGTGTTTTTTGTTGTTGCTGTTTGAGATTTTTTTTTAATGCTCAACCTCTGTCCAACTCTACCGACTTTGCTGTGCTTGGGGTAGCTGTTTATGCTAAAATGAGGCAGGCCAAGGAGCTTAGAGATAAGGGATAAGGAAAAAGGAGACTGCGAGGAAAGAGGGAAAACACCACTGAGAAAAACACCATAGGAAAAAAAAAAACAGGGCCAGGGTGACTCTGTGGTCATCCTGGGGTCAGAAGGACAGAGATAAAATCAGTGGAAGGAACAATCTGAAGAAAATGGAGGCCAGGCAGAAAGAGGCAGAGAAAACTACAGTGAGAGAGGTCTGTGAAGGGGAGGAATGGTAGCAGAGAGAGACAAAATAGAGAATTAGGCAGGGAAGGAAGTCTGAGACCAAAGGAGGCTGCTGGTGGGCAAAAGCTTGGTGGTCCTAGGATGATCTCCCCAAACCTGGGGGATGCAAAGTGAGGGATGCATGTGAAGAGAAATTAGTGCAGTAAGGAATTGCCTAGTGCTTTTCTGCTCCTTTCCAGCCTATAAACAACCTTCTCTACTTCTACCCAGCCCTTCAATACTCTTTATTACTGGTATAAATAATTTTCAAACCAGAATGGGCAGGAGATTACTTTGAAACCAAATATGGCATATTTCTCAAAAGAGGGATGCTTCCTGGGAGGTGAAGAAAGGGGAGGGGAGGGGGTAGGAAGACTCTGTAAAAGAAAAACAGTTACAGGAGAAAGAAAGTAAATAGTAAGAGGGACAGATAAAGATAAAGGGGAAAAGATGAAAAAGATAAAAGTGATGGATGAGAGGAGGAAAGGAAATAGAAGGAGCCAAAATAATAAGAATGAGAACAAAGGAAAAGAATAAAGAGAAGGAAGCAGAGAGGAGAAAAGCACACATCTAAATGAATACCTGGAGGTCTTCATGATTAATATCTTTCCTTTTACTGAGATTAAATTTATGCTGAACTTAAATAGTACAGTGAGTCACCATTTACACTTTTTCAGAGGAAGATGCTAAATTTGAGCTTTTTAATGTTAAAGTCTTCAGAATGATTAAGGTCCATTCTCAGCAAGGTATGCTATGATGAAGTCTCAAAGTTAATATTTTCCTCCACTTCAATGTACATAAGCAGACATTAAAATGAGTGGAAGGAAACAAATCTGTTCTTAATTATACCTCTATTTTTCAATTTGAATTTCAGATTAATAAACACTATGGTAATGTTTCACAGGTATAACTAGATTACAGATTTTGAGGGACTCTAACCAGTTTTACATTTTACTCTTTCCCATTAAGCAGAAAAAAAAAAAAAAAAAAAAAAGAAAAAAAAAAAAAAGAAGAGAGGAAGGGGAAAAAAAAGGAAATGAATTAATTATGTTATATCTTCAGCTATATATATTGCCCATGCCATAGCTATCAGTCATGAACAATGTATTCAGACTTTATAACATGAATGTTCTCCAAACAAATAACACCTTAAAACAGCAAATCAAACAATAGAATAAGCTTTATTCTGTCCTTTCCTTTTCAGCAGTGCACACAGCAAAGGAGACATAGGAGGAAATCAACTGTAAATGGCATCTTCAGTAATGAAGGAAAAAGCTGGATATCCACAAGTCTGTTTCCTAGGCAACTGAATGGAGGGACAATCAGAATCTCTCAATTGCACCCCATTATAGATATTTTCTACACAGACCAGTAAAAGGAAGAAAAAGGTGATTGGAAAATCTTCAGCAAAAATCCTCCTGGAGCACTTTGAAAGCATGGGGGAAGTGAACAGATAATACACAAAATGGCTGCCTATGTGTAGCTCCTGATTGCAATCATCTTCAGAGCAGTAAGAAGAGGGATGACAGGAAAATCACGCATTTAAACATTGTGTTCCCAAAGGTCCCAGATTTCAGCCCTGACTCCAGGGATGGGGCTGCATTAACAATTATATTTTATAGGAATATCTCACAAATGGACTTTGATGTTGTGTAGAGAAGGGTTATTCTAAAAATCTGCATTGTAGATTCACTTTCTACATTGTACTTTGTCACCATACAACTTAATGGTCCAAGACTGTTAATATGACCTGATGAACCAGAGTTGTGTTGATCCACTAATATCACCTCTCTCAATAATTTATAGTATGAACAAACTTAGACAAATGAAGTAAGCATATGCCAAGGGAGTTCAATTTTTTCTGCAATGGGTAATCTCTTCATACCAAAAGTAGCAGTATATGCTTTCTTCAGGAACATACTGGGGAAAAAAAATAGACATGCAAGCACTTCTGAGAGGATAAAAATATTACAAGGTATCAAAACTAGACAGACAAATGAATGAATCTAGATGAGCCATATGGACTTCTTCCATCCCTAAATGTTAATTTTACAACACTAAGTATCACAGCTCCCCTGGCCATCCAAGGAAATGCTCTGGGTATAGCCTAGCTAAGGAAAGTTTAAGTTGTTTGTTACTAAGTGTGCCCTCCCTCTTTTTTTCCCTGTCTCAATAGGTTTTATTTTTTCACTTTATATATATATATATTTTTTTCTTTTTTAATTCTTTTTTTTTTTTTTTTTCCTACTCTGAGCTAGAGGACTAATAATCATCAAAGCAGTTTGCTAAGGCTGACCACATCAGTGCAAAGTCTTCATTTTAACACAGATGGAATGTGTAAGTGCAGTACACTGAGCTGAGGTGAGGTGAACCCTATTTTCTAATCTGTCAAACTTTTCCTCACGTAATATAGTCTAAGAAAAAAAAAAAAAAAAAAAAAAAAAAAAAAAAAAGGAGAAGAAAACCACTGCTCTATTTATAAACAAAAACATTATATTTCTTGATTTGGGCTAAGTGAGACAAAATACATCTTTCATACTGCAGCAAGTATTAGCAGAGTAAGCACAAGAAAATCATTGTCAGTCTTGACTGAGTTCCTTTACCAGGGATTGAAAGTAGTCCAGCACAATAAAAGAGCAAAGATGGGAGGGAAATATTATCAGAGAGGGTTTCTGGATAGTGGGAGGATTCTAGGTTTTTCTAGAATTCCAGGGGTTTATATATTTGTGCTCATTTCCTGTCTGATGTGATTTCTCACAAAGGTATGGTCTATTTGTCATGGGCACAAGTTAAATCTCTTTGACTTCAGCATGTCTGAGGGTCTTTAGTTGCAGAGGATATAGATACATTTTGGTTAATTAGTTGCAGAGGATATAGATAAATTTTGGTTAATTAGTTGCAGAGGACATAGATACATTTTGGTTAATTTCCAGGGATTTTTTAAATTTCTCTGTAATCGACTGGTCTGCTTTACTGGGTGGGGTTCAAAATATTCATATGTATTAAAAAGTTCGTGAGAAGATGGGAACAGAAAATGCAGAGCACAAAACTGTCGAGTCAGAATTTATTAAAAATATGTACAGGAAGAACTCTGAAGGGAAAAAAATAGATGTTTAGAAAAGATATATATGGACCGTAGCTACATACATCCTTTTGGTGTGGGGAATAGGAAAACTTCTTCAGAAGTATCAATTTTTAGTCATATCTAGAAACAAACACCAGTTTTAATTAATAATTCTACATTATTATTATTTTCTCTAGGATGGAAAATCCATTGATGGATAGATGAATTCTGACAAAGTAGCCATCTTCCAAAATGAAAAAAAAAAAAAAAAAAAAAAAGAAATCTTTGCGTGAGAAACTTTTAATCTGAAAAAATATTCCAAAACAGAAATACCCAACTGCAGGATTGTAGCTCAACTGGTGTGCAAAACTTCTACTACTTTCTATCTTTACTACTGAAAAAATCCTCTTATTAAATCTGAAATAGGTGGTAAAAAAAAAGTGGCATTTTGGCAGCAGTTCTGTCAGCAACAGCACCATATCATACCCTAAAAATAGACAAAAGCAACTGATTGAACCAAAACTGAAGCTCTTCTGCAGGTAGACAGACCTTCTCTTGAGTTCTTTGGAACTACAAAATTCTCTGTATTTAATTATCTTCCCTTAGTCACTGCTATCTAAATTTCTTTTTCATCTTGTCTAGAAATCCCAAATGTGTTTCTGTTTAGCAGTCTGATATAGTTTTCCAACATCACTATGACAATGTTGGTACAGCTTAGACATGTTAGTGATAACCCCATGAAGACTGCCCCTTCATCTTCATGGAGAGAATATTCATGCTTAGGAAAGTCCTTCTGCGTTATTATTCCAGTTCTTTCTTGTCATGGCACAAACTAGATGAAATCTTGAAGCTGAAGGGAACAGTAGTTCATTCAGGGATAAAAAAAAAATGCAATTAAGCTTACTTTTGGAAGTGAAACAGATGAAAACCGTAAATTTATACCCTAAACATTGCAATGGAGCATGGAGGAGACTGGCCAAACCACCCATGGCTCTGTGACTGGATGAACTTTCTGTAGGTTGTCTTCAGAAACACAGGCAGAATAATGGTTGTGGAGGTGTGGAAGCATCCAGAGACTATGTAGGTGGAATAATAATAAAAAAAAAAAAAAAAAAACAAAATAAAACAAAACAAAAAACACAACAACCAACCAACCAAACAAACAAACAAAAAAACCCCCAAACAGCTAAAAGCCATGTTCCTGTGCCATGTTCCTGAGAGAAAAATCAATGGAGGAAGCTTTTGGGCAGTGAAGTAGCTGGAAAGAAGTTTCAGAAGAAAGATAAAAGTTTTCAAATGCTGTTCCTATTATGAGGGTGAAAAGGGCATTAAGTACATTATTCATAAATAAATGGCTTTGCAGCATGCACATCGCTAATTCACTGAAATCAATAGGTTTCCCTTAAAAACCCCTTCCAAGATCCTTGAAGCTGGCTTGGGCTCTGCTTAGGAAGGATAGTGTTATTAGTACAGCAGGGAATGGATTTGTTTCCAGTGTACCTGGCAGACATTCGTACAGACACATGATGACATCAGTCACAGCCAGGACCACACATGTATATTAACATGTAGATGTAAGTCTGTTGGACAGCCAATACATATGGTTTATACCCTTCTCCCTCGTAGTCAGGAAGGAATCCAGCTATTTTTAAGTCTGGATATGCATATGGCCAAATATAATAATATTCCTTGTGCAAAGGAAGAAAAAGAGAGACTTAATTTTTTCAACATGCTCTCCTTATTTCTAACAGTTTTCATTTGCCCATTGTGCTTACTCACTCTTTCCTTGGAAGAATGAAGGGCTCTCCAGGAACTTCTGTCATCTCTAAATCTTAGATTAACACCCACAAAGTCACAAAGCTGAGACAGCCAGCTCTCATGCCGTGGTGCTCATTCAGGTTGGCAACACCTGCTTAGATAGAGCAATTGGAGGACAAAGACTAAAACAAGTAACAAATATTTGCACCAGACAGAATGCAAACAACCTTCAGACTATTATTCATTTATGTCAAGAATTAATCATCAATGAAGAGTGAGTAAATTCATAATTCTCACAGTTGTCTTGAAGCTAACTTCTAAAATAGAAAAAGTGGCTAAATCCTCTGCATAAATTATTACCAATTGTTCATCTAGCTTTTGTTACAATAGGAACTGTGGCTAAGACCTTAGAAACCATGATTCATAAATTTTCCAGGAGCAGCCAAGTGCATCATCCTCTGAAAAAAATATAAAGGAGAAAAGTTTATATTTGTCAAAAATGCTGGCCAGTAACGTGCATTTTTCTCACTTTGTAGAAAAGTAGCTGTAAAGCAGAAAGTATATACACTGAAGAGACAGTGACTCTCAGCCATCAAATGACCACCTCTGGTTGTGTCAATCTCATTACTGTATATGACTTTGACAATGAAAAGAAACCAGAGTGACAGTTTGAACATAACCTCTCCTTTAGCAAGGCTTAATTGCTCAATAAAGAAAATCAGGCTTTGATCGTTCTTCTTTTTTTTTTTTTTTCTTTTTTAAATAAAATTGAAAAAGAAAAAGAGATCAGAGCTCATTTAGCTTCACCCAGAATACTCTTCATGATACTTTCTAAATTCCTGGGAAATTTTTAGAAAAGAGAGTACTAACTGGCTATATTTCCCATTCTCAAACAAAACCACAGTGATTCTAAGCCACTTATTTTATTTCAGATTCGCTTGTTGTATTACCTCAGGGATTTATTTTTTTTTTAATAAAGTGCTTTCATACAGTGATATGGAATTGTGGCTTTGTATTTGTCACAAGGCAGCTTGATTTATATCTCTGCAGTTCTCCAGAGATTTTGAAAAGGCAACTGTATGACACAAATAGTGAAATTACCTGTTGATAAAACCTACACTTATATTCTGTCACCAGTCAAATGGCATAGGCTAGATTAAAAAGAAGGTCACGTGGTGACCCACTTACTGAATCCAAGACTATTTCTCTTTGAACCATGTATTCATATATTTCTGTTAGAGGTGAGGTTCTTCAGGCTGGGCCCTGTACAGATGCTTTTGAAGCTTTTAAGAAATCTCAGAAAGCTTACAGCCACAATGACATTGCTGAGAATCCCCCTCAGAGATATGTAATCATACGCTAAACTGCATTTTGTTTGTGCTTCCCACCAGTAATTCATCTCTGGGTAACTCCTGCTCTAATTTCTAACTTCTAATGTTCCAGAAACTGAACAGCTTTAGAACAGCTGTTATTGTTTCATTTTACTACAGTGTGGTAACTGGTTTTAAATGCCATTATTATTTATAAGGAGATGGGTCTAGATATTTTATCTATCTATAAAGTGCATTGATTTTGTCATTCTCTTCCTTCTACCAGCCCCCACAGTTTTGAAGCTAACTCTTAAGATATTTACTTCCCAACAACACATTCTATTCCATAGACCCTCTAAATTAATGAACATTAGAAACTTTTCAGAACAGAGTCTGATTTTTCTTTCCCAAGAAATCTTAAGCTAGCCTTGTATTTTATCTGCCTGCATTTCTAGGTGGCTACTTTAATACACACTACACACACTAGGCGAACACTCCTCCAAAGGAAATAAATTGACAGCTGCTCTTTCTACATTCAGGGGCTTAGTCTTTTTATGTACATTTAAGACTGCTGTCTTAGCAGTTTTCAGGATGAACAGCCATTCACCTCCAGAGACAATGAGTGGATGTGCTCAGTGTTATGGGGCTTCACAGCACGTCGAGTGTGATGTCCGTGCTGTAATGTGTTCACAGATCAACTGCCAGGCAAGGCAGCGCTGCCAGTATCTGTCTTTGGCATCAGTGCACGCTGCTCTGTATTTGTTCATGAGGCTGGAGCTCTCGTGCATCGCTAAACCTTTTGCCAGATGGATGTACAATAGCTCCGACAGATCTCAGGGCAGAGCTATTACCCAAACGCTGGCAGAATCAGGGGTTTCTCCAGCGAGTGGCAAGACTAATAAAATCATCTGGCTGCTCAGAGACCGGCAGAGCAACAGTTTATGGGTTTATAGACACCAGTTTGCTGTTCTGCAGAACAAGTCTTCCTATTTCAGAAAGCTATCCTGATATTTTATGTGAATTAAGATACAGGCTATTCACATATCTCATTGTAATCCCTTACAGAGCAGATTTTCTAAAAGTTCATCCAGATCTGAGACAATATCTACGTGATTGCAAATCATTCCACAGCTTTGTTAGCAAATATACCTCTAAGCCACAGACAAATATAGCCAGGACAGAAATTAAGTATTTGACTAGCTGGAGCCCAGAGTGTCAGATTTGTATAACAGTCTATGAAATAGTGCCAGAGAAGGCTTCTGAAAGATAAACAAAAATTGCATAGAGTAGTGAATAAATAGAGTGGCAAAATTAACCTTTAAACACAGAACTGAAAATCAGATACATAAGATATTACCAGCTGAGAAGCAAAGTCCTCCAACAATATTGGGTTTTAATCATGTCAGGTTTTTAATTATAGTGCTGTGGAACAAAAGCTATAAAAACAAATCCTGCCTTAGAAGTTACCCACTTTGAAATGTTTCTCCTGAAGATCTTAGTGTACCAGTATCTCATTTGATTTGGATTCTGTAACCATATCTGAGTCTAATTTGAATCTGTCATAATGATCTTAAAAGAAATCTATATAACCTAATTATTAATATACCAGGTGTGAGTAGAACTTCATTTAGGCTAACGTCATGTATGCAACTGTGGTCAATTCTATACATTTAAAAAAAAAATACCGAATTGTCATCCCCATATCACTGATGGTCTGCAAAGCCATGGTAAGTGAACTGTAGCTGTTTCACATAGTGATTTGAAAAAGTATGTCATTTACACAGACAACTCTAGTACAACATTGCCTGAGAACAGAAAATTTGGGAACCACAGTTTGTGGTGTAAAACAGCAAGATTGAAAATATCACATTTTCTAAATATGAAGGTTTAAGTAGATTTTTAGTCCTGAAGTTAGCCTGTCTTAGAGAAGAAAGCTGTTTGAGGTGACCTCCAGATGTCCCTTCCAAATTAAATCTTTCTGTGGTTTGATCCTGTGAATGCAAGAGCCCTACCATATAGTCTGCTGAAACACAGTGGAGCCATGAGAACACAATTGGAGACCAGACGTGTTAGATGCTAAAATAACTGCTGCACAGTGTTAGAAAGTGAAACCTATAATATGAATCTTGCAGCTGATTCCAAGGTATACCTGCCATTAAAAACAAAACAAAACAAAACAAAACAGAACAGAACAGAACAGAACAGAACAAAACAAAACAAAACAAAACAAAACAAAACAAAACAAAACAAAACAAAACAAAACAAAACAAAACAAAACAAAACAAACATAAAAGTTACCTAGCTGTGTGTACTCACCCAGAGCACTCCTGCTCTTGCCTGGTCACTGCCACTTCCATTCTCTATGAGAGAGGTAAGTAACAGACCCTGCTCTGACCCCAGTGAGTGTCCCACAGAGAAAAAGCATCAGCATCTGCACACACTTGCAGGAGGATAAAAAATGATTCTTTGGGGAACTAGACATAATGCATAAATTACTAAATAGATCACTTTATGCAAGTTTTTTTTTTTTCATTAATTGAGTTTGAAAAAGACTGACCTGAATATATTTCTCAAAAATTATTTATTAGAATCTTTTTCCTTTCTTCGTGGTCACTCTCAAACTTGCAGATCTGCATTGGAGTTATCTTTGTTTGCAGGTCATGTTTTCAAGCATGACCTCAAGACATTTGTGTTTGGATATTGCAATCAATCATTAGATAAATTATGTGCCTTTAAGGGCCCAGTCAGTTTCTGGTGAAAATCCTCGAAAAGTGTGTTTGTTAACACGAGTGGATTTACCTGAAGGGTAAGGATTGAAGCCCAGGAGCCTCTAGGTCCCTGTCGTACCTCCTGGCACAGAGCATGCAGATCTGTGACATGGCTGCAGCCTAAGACTTGTAACTCTTCTTACATGAGGGCAGTGTCCACTCCTGAATCTCATGTGACTTGAGCATGCAAAGCTGGTTGCTACTTGTTCTTAGTTTAAACACTGAAGTGTTCTGTCTGTTACGTTTGAACATGGGTAACTTCACAACCCTCCCTTCCTCCCCCTCCTTTTTTTTTTTTCCTTTTTTTTAATGTTTAATTCATGTTCTTCAATCGGTTCAGATAAACAACTTTCACACAGGTCTCAATAGATTGTTATTTATTCCTCTTGTAGTTCTCAGTTAGCACATTTCTAAAATTAAAACCAAAAGAAGTCATGTCTGAAGTGATTGTAATCTTGAATAATCTGAACCAGCACTCATCTCAAATGTAAATATTCAAATCTGCTGTTCATACCACACTGTCATGGTACAAAGCTATCCTTGTAAGACAAGCACTTCTAGAGGTATTGTATCCTCTCAAACCAGTGATAGGAAACACCAAAGTTTTGATTTTTTTTCTGCTGCTTTCAGCTGATCTCTATGGTTTCTCTATTCTGTGGTAATTTAGCTCCTTTTTCTTTTTTCTTTTATTGTTTTCAGGGGTAAGAATACTGCCATTGTTACAATTTTTCAGTACTCTCCAAGGCTAAAATGCATACCTAGCTTTCATTGATAGTATTTATTTGTTGAATTGTGTTTTATGTCTTAAAAAAAAAAAAAAAAAGGAGACATGCTCTAACTGATCTGGAAAATAGAGACCTCCCACAGTAATTCCTAGATGTCATTTGGTAGCCTGCAATCTCTCATTCTGAAATTAAAATCTCTGGCTGCCCTCACAAAGCACTCATCATCACTCAAAGAGTGGGAATCAGAAATCAAGGGATGCCAGAGGGTTCAAGAAGAGAGATGCAGTGCTGTGGACACTGGTAGCCCTAGCTGCATAGATACTGACACAATTGGGTCTTCCAACCATTTTGATTCCAAAGACTACTGACAATACCCATTGGTTTTGCTTCTGTCTCTAGTAAAGTCATAACAATTATTTTACAGGATAGATTATTTTTCCACAGAAATAAAACTGGCAGAAGGGAGAGCAATAATATGCCTGTTTTCAAAGGAAGAAAAATATTCAACAAATTGTGCGGCTCTCGGCCCTTCATTTGGTTATCTGTCACTCAGAAAAGTCAAGGTTGTTAAGTGGCACCAAGGGATTCATTTTCAGTGGGATTTTTCTGACTTTGTAGCCTCTTGGCTTGCACTGACATCACATTCCTCCTGTCACTATCAAAAGCATGAACCATATAAGAATTTGTTGTCTGACAGTAGCATCTCTTAAATGAAAGGGTGACATGTTAACCTTTAAAATGTCAGTCTTGGTAGCCCATGTGTCTTGGTGGCTGATAGGACTGCAAGTAGTGTTGAAAGCTATCACTAAAACCATTCCTCTCCACTAAGAGCAAGAAAATCATAGTTTCCTTCCCCCTGATATTGCCTTTCTTTGCTCCCCGAGGGTGGGTGAGAGCTGAGATTTCTGTGGGCAGAGTATACCGATGCATTCCTGCTGAAGAAAGTCGGGAGCAAGAAAATAATTTAGCCTGAATCACAGTTCATTTCCTGGCCAGCTCCTGGGACAGCGCTCACACATGCTACCCTTTATTTAAGAGAGACTTCAGCATTACACGTTAGTCTTTTATTCAGAATGGCAAGATCACAGCCAAAAGTAGTATGAGATAATAACAGGTATCACACACTACTTGTGGTTTCATAGTATCCAAACTGTGCCAGACTAGTTGGATTATGGGCAGTTTTAAGTTAATAAAACCAATTTGTTTAAAAAGAAATTACCCATTTGGCTCTTGTTGATCATCCAGTTGGTCTTATTTTTCCAAGAGGCAGAGCACATCTGCATCCAATTAGTATATTAGTTGGAGTGCCTCTGCACTCCTACATTACAGTTCCTGTGCGTGGCTTGAAAAAAATATGTAGGATGTAAACTCTTCTCTCATCCTGTTGTGAATCAGGAGAGGATTTAACAGAGCCACAGAACCCAGGGGGTGAAGAGAGAAATAGGGGAAGGAGCGGGGCGGTTAATACTGACAGCTTTCAGCTCATTTCCTTGATCTCAGTGAGGTTTTTTTTGGATTAAAAGTAGATATTACACTTTGTTTCTGACATCAAAATAAAAATAAAATATATTTATTTTAATGGAAGTAAGTTTAGACTTTGCATGATCATAAATAGAGCATTATTAGTACAAAAGAACAGTACGTTACTGGTTCTGTGCTTGTGTCTGCCATCTCTTAGTCCCTCTTAATCCTGCTGTGGTAATCAGAGACACATAAATATCAATTCAAGATACAATTAATACAATTAAACCAATGCAACAAGCTACTTTGATGATAGTTTGTATTTAATACTCTTACTTATGGTATAACTGCACTCTCTCTTTCCAAATGTCATGGCAAATGGTCATTGCAACTGCTTTGGGCTGAAGGTGGAGTTTAACAGGAGTTAGACAACTCATGGCTGTACTAAGGGGATGAGCTGCATAACAGTAACAACGGAATTTAAGAGAGTTGTAGGATGAGCTAAGGTTCAGGCTTCAGAGTGTGTTTGAAATGGAGGAGGTTGAAATGATTGCCCCTGGGGGTTTGGCAGGGGACGAGAAAGAATTGTAAAGGGTGCAGCTTCCTCACGTGGCGTGGGTCTGCTGAGCCCAGTAGATGAACTTCCTCCCTTTGCCCAGTGGGACATCAATAAGCTATGAGCTCTGCTTTTCAGAGGGCACATAA
This sequence comes from Tyto alba, assembly GCF_018691265.1. Classification (NCBI taxonomy): domain Eukaryota; kingdom Metazoa; phylum Chordata; class Aves; order Strigiformes; family Tytonidae; genus Tyto; species Tyto alba. Next base: position 32,277,955 of record NW_024881316.1, on the reverse strand, counting down.
AGAGACAGGCGGAGGCGGCTGTAGTAAGTCAACCTGCTTCCATGGAAGTGAGACCTGGGTGCCTCCTTGGACTGGATGAGGACTTGACAGAAATGCCATCCCCCCACCCTACTTCTCTCCTCCAGCTTCTCAGTTTGGTGATTCCCCTTCAGTGTTTCTATGGCGCACTGCCCTCCCTGCCCTAAGATAAAGATAAGTCATTATATAGACTAAAGAGCAGCGTTCAGTTATCACCTGACTGGCACTGCTCCTCCATGTGTGCTCAGTGAAGGGGAGCGAGGGTTGGAGTCATCACCTCTGCTCTGGTGAAGCCCTGTGTTCATCCTGCAGGATCACAGCGCCAGGAGGGCAGTTCCTGATGGAGCCTGGCAATGCAGTTCTCCTGTGCAAGCCTATGAATGCCCCACTTCTATGCACACAGGATTTTATTGGGAAAGGGCTAATGAAGGTAGTCTCCTTCAGTATGTGACAAAGAGAAGCCACATCGTTAAGAGGTTCCAGTTGAGTTTCAATGTTAATCAAAGGCTGGTGTTTCTCAATGCACACCACCTAAAATTCAGATGTTGAATAAAGCATCAGTCAGACTCCTTGGCTCTCAGTGACTGTGGAACAACATGCTTTGTCAGGAATAAAAAAACACTGGGAGGGTGCCCTGAATGGTTGAGACTTCTAGGAATGTGGAGATTGAAACACTTAAACTTCTTTACACTCTGATTGTGCAATCTGGATGCACATGCAAAAGAAAAGTACCAGAAGGTAATTCTGTTTCTGACAGGAGCTGGTGCTACAAAACTTTGGGATCAATTCAGGTGCTTACACATAGGTGCTTTGTGCCATTTTAGACACTGTAGGGTATTCAAGAGTGATCATTCCACACTGAATCATTCCTTTGGTATTTTTAATATGTTTCAATTAATATTGGTGATGGAAGCCAAGTATGAAACTGACAGTATGGTTACAAGCCCAGTGCATCTAAGTTATACATCATGGGCTAAAAATTACTACCTTGCTTTACATACCCATTCTAGTTCCTTCAGAAGTTATCACAGAAGCCAGAAATTAATTCTTTCTTCAAACTCAGAGAGGAGGGTTGTAAGAGCATCTGTCCACAACAGATGAACCCCAGAAAGCAGCAGAGGGGTAAAGAGTAGGTATTTTTGGATGGGGGATAAGTCTGAGGATGGTGATCTTCCTCTAGGGACTGCAGACAGGCTTACAACAACAGTCTTAGGCTAAAAGGTCTGACTTTTAAATGGTTGATGCTGCACAAGGACTCTCCCACCAAATAAGCACCATTGCACTTTAAATTATAAATATCAGAGGCCACACAATTTTAACATTGATCATTTTTTCCTTTCTCTACTTGAAAGAAGATGATGTGAAAGTCTATACCTTTGAAGGGCTCTGGTGTGAGGCAGCTGGACCAGCTGTGCTCTGCAGAGACTCATGTTCTTCAGGGCTGGCTGCCTGGAAAGCCGCCACTGCAGGAAGCTGATCTCCATCAGACTCCTCACCTCTGAATGGTTACTGAACATGAAAAATGAAACTGAAATCTCGTTCCTTTTGTTTAGATGAATTTCCTGATAGGTGTCAGGAAATGTCTGAAATGTAAAGTGAACTGTTGTCCTTTCTTTTTTTGTAGTTTTCATAACGGACTGTAGCAGACAAAGGTATTTAAATATTTTTTGTAATTACTTTATTTTCTTTCTTTCAGTTCCCACAGGTATTCACATAGAAACAGGGCCAAAAATTCAGTCAAACAAGTCTTTCTGTTCTTTAGATGCCACCTGACATGCATTAAATTGTGCAAAGTAGCTCATGTTTAGTTCCATATCTAACTGAATTTTGTTAAGTGTTGGATCATACATGCCAGATTCTATTAAATGTGGTGGTTTGTTTCTTCCTAAATTAAGACAGTCTGGGAAGATTGAACACAGGAAAAGCAAACTGATTATTGTGACCCACTGTAGGCATTTCCACAGAAATCCACCTGTCTCTGGATTCATCTAATGAATTCTAGAATTGCAAACACACATTAGGTAAGATGGGGAAGAAAGAACATTGAAAACTGAAAAAGCCAATAAAGGAACATTTCAACTGTTGGTTAAAAACAGCACCTGTCTCGATCGGCAGCTAGCTGTTTGATGGGAAAAATAAATGGAGCAAAAGCTAAAAGGAGAAATATTCCAAGGCTAAAATATAATTATTCACTCAGTTTTTATTGTAAGAAAATGAAGATATGACATATACACTCCAGTTGTGCCTATACATGTCTTGTCCAGAGCAGACAAGATGCAAGCTGAGGGGAGAGTGAAGGATAGAGATGGCATGAGCCATGGCACTAAGTCACACTGGGTGTTGCAGTGTTTTACAGGCTCTTCTGAAGACCATTGATTTTTTCTAGTCCTATGAGAGTGAAATAACTACTGAAAGGTCTAACTAAGCTATTCTTGGTGCAGAGACCTTGAGGACAGTGGTGGTTCCTTCTCTCCCCCCTCAGGAGATGGCAACGAGTGATACACAACACTAGGAATATAGCCAGGTCCCTTGTAATAAGATTTTTACCTTTCCATACCTTGATGGCTCTCTTTCTGGTGACTGAAGGAGAAATAAAGGTGCAGAAGAACAATTGTTTCATATCTACAGCCCTGTTGTACAGAGGTGTGATACAGCCATCAAATTCCAAGATTATTTCCTGAATCTAGAGAAAATCTATCTTGGTCTTATTAATAAAACACACATCACAAACATAAATAAAGATAAACAAACAAGTAAATAAAAACAAAATTATCTTTCAGAATTTTATTTTATTCTACAAAACTTTATCTGTAGTCTTCCTTATTAATCCCAGGAGACTGCATTGTGTTTTAAAAACTGTCTGGCAGGACATTAATAGTAAATTGTAGTTTGCAGTTCTACGTTTAAAATTTAATGTCTTAAAATTATACTGTCTTTTAGCTGTTGAATCCTTCCTAACTTCAGAGGAATCCATATAATGAGAAAGGATGGTTTTAATTAGTTTTAATAACACAGGAATTTGTACATAGCTTTAACAGTATATGGAGATTGTATTGAAATTTTCTGGGCATAAATGTAAAATTCGGAATGACAAAGCAGAGGTTAAAAATAAGTTAAAAGTGCGTGTATAGAGGACCGATTTGTTTTCTGTTAACACCAATGATTCTTCAAATATGATAATTTCCTATTAGTTGAACCACATGAAAAATTCATTAAATTAAAGAGCAAGATAGCACATTGAATTTCTTGGGTCCTCTGAAGGTAAAAAATTGTTATGATAACGCACCATTGACCAAAACACATACCCTTAGTGGAAAAAAAAAAGAAAAAAAAAGAAAAAAAAAAAAAAAGAAAAAAGAAAAAAGTCAAATCCAGGCTTTCACAGTGTATAGGAAAGGAAGGTCTATTTGACCTGGTCAAATACCTTCCTGATATCTAAGAAGCAGATCAGTGACTTTAACTGCATCAAGGTGGACAAGTGGATTTCATTACATTTTGCTTTCATCATTATCAGAAAAGTTTCACCCTTTAATAAAAACACTGTGATCTCATTTTATTATTTCCAGGAGCAATTCTTTTTCTAGTGGACAAATTTAGGGGCAGAATTTGAAATCTGCTTTTAAGTGAAAAATTTGGCTAGCATATCTAGCTGCACAAAATGTTTGTAATGTTCATATATATCCTGGGACTCCTGTCTGCTCTCTAGAAAATGTTCTAATTATTTGGCTGTTTTATCTTTGCCTACAGATGCTCTGAGTGCTGCAGTGTTACTATATTATGAAGAAAGGATTTTTAGGAAGTGCAATCAATGTAACATAACTTTGAAGGCTATTCTAGTTTTTAATCATAGAAGATATTGTTCAAAATACGGACCCTTCTGAAAACAAAACAAAACAAAACAAACAACCCCCCCCCCCAACAACAACAAAGAAAACAAACAAAAAACCTTTTAAGATTAAATGATCAGTGTTTATTTTCTTTGATGGTGACTACTGTATCTGATGGTAGATCAAACAAGTAGACCATCCGTACAGATCTGCTCTTCAGCGGGGTGGCTGAAATTATTACTGTTGTTATTATTGTGGTGGTGTTGTTATCAACAAGGGTTAAAATCCAAGGCTCCCTAACAAATGCAAGGACTAGAGTTTACCATTATTTGCACATTTCCTGAATTTACTATTGTTTGGCACAAGATAGGACTGAACAAACATTCTCTTATGGTCTAGTAATTACAGCAGTCTCTTAGAAGACAAAAATATGTCTTAAAATCATTGCTGTACAGAAGACTTGAATGTGAGTCTGCAGGTGGGTGTTTTAAACACTGTAGCTGGGGGAGCCAGTCCCATCTTCTTTCAGTGCTGAGAATAAGTAATGGGGTTTAGTTGCCTATTGCCAAAGGCTCTGAAACCAGACACCAGGCTGTTTCCCTGTTGCTCAGTGTTATCCAAGTATTTCTTAGTTTTGTTTTTTTATGTCAGGAAGGTTAAAATTATAAAAATCTCCAGAGCTGACCAAAGCTGTCTGTCCTGCTTCTGGAATACCGCAGTGTTCCATGCGAAGGGCTTAGTTCTTCGCATGGATGGCTTATAGCAATATGAGGAATTTCACATTAAGTAGCTTATAGATACAGATGTAGATACATATGTATACACATATATATATGTATTTATGTATCCGAGCAGGGAGCATTACTTACCTTTGATAATCTTTCTGGATAACATCCCCACAATTTACAGGAGTATTCTGTGCCTGATCTAGATGCACAGTGTCCAAGCTCACTTTCGAGGACTGCTGTAATTAGGCACCTTCAATTCAGAGCGGGCAGGGATAACTTCCATCCTATGAATCTTATGACATCCTAATTATTTCTGCCCACAGTGGGGGGTTGGATGAGAGGATCTTCCAGTCCAAACAATTCTATGATTGATTCTATTATCCATCCGTTATGCAGCCTGAAATGTGAAAGTCAGGACTAAGACAGAAAAATGGAGAAAGTTTGTCAGTTCTTCACTGGGGACATACTCTTCTCATATTGGGAACTAGAATTTCAAACTTGGCCTAGTGAATCCAGGAAGCTGCCCTTTTTTCCATGGCAACATAGAAGTGAAATACTCTTTGTGGATCCAGAGGAAGATTTTCAAAGATGAAAATGTCAGTTCTTTATCTATCTCCAACAGAAGGTCTGACTTTGAGATGCCCTGTTACGAAACATTTTTGATTAACAAAAATAAAAAGATCACATAAAAAAGGTTTTATTTGTAGTAGTAGCTTTCATATACTGAATATGTTTCTAGGCACTTTAGTCAGTGGGGAACTATTTCCAGTGGTCTTATAAGATTTAATTAAGTGACCATCAAGACCGGGACAGATGGTTCCTAAACAGCCTCAATCCTCCACATAGTTTTATGGGATGCCACCACCTGGGTTCTAATGGTGAGGAACAGTGTCAGACTGAGAGAAGAGTTTGACACCAAATTGATAGTTCATTGCAGTTGCACAGTCTGTTTTCCACCCTGTTGATAGAAGTCTTTTAGTCTTCTGAAGTGCTGATATATAATGCAAACGCCTTATTGCTGAATATATCAGCAATTCTACACTAATCTTCCTGAATTTCAATATTTCAGCAATATTTCAGCTAGTATTTTCCAAAGAGTTAGTGTTATATGTACTGTAAACCACCAGTGTTCTATAATTTTATGATCTATATGGGAAATGTTAGTCCCTACATATCCGTATACAAACTTACTAACCTATGTCCTTGCATGTCTTTGAGTTTTGCTGTAAAAAGCATTTTGTCCCCAAGTAAACAAGTCAGGGAGTTAGGATAGTGCTTACAGTTTCATATGCCATTACAGTCAGTTTTCCAAAGGACAATAAAGTCCCAAAAGATGATACCAGCTTCAGGATATTTCTGTGCTGTTTGGATATTGCTTTGTGGGATAATGATTGCTGGCTAATAACAAACCAGTCTTTTTTTTCTCAGCCTTTAGTGATTCTTCAAAAGCATCTAAGAAAAGCCTGGGGAACATATTTGCCATTTTTGAGACTGGTGCATAAAATCAAAACTTTTATAGTGATAGTTCCTTCTTTTCTTACACATTCTTATTTCCAAAGCAGTTTAACAAACACATTGTAACTCTTCAAATGCATTCATTAATCCCAGCAAATGTCTAAGGTAGTCGACCAACTCCAAAGTCCCTCATGTTTGTAATTATCCTTTCCATGACTTGCTTTAGCTCAAAAAGGGAGACACGCAGGAGGACATCATCTGTCATTCACCTATCAATGTAAACTATGCGTGTATGTGCCATAGCAAGGAACCATTAAATATATTAAACAGCGCAATCTTCAAAAGTGGCTGATAGAGTCATTTTGACAACAACATTCTGAAATGGGCATTTTACATTAAGGGACCTTCTACAGCAAAAGTTCCTCCTTTAAATACTCTACATTGATTTTCCATCACGTAATCCACAACAGTGTTACTTAGGTGCTTATGTATTTGTGCCTTTTACTCTTGCCCACATATTATTTAACTGGGAAACTGTTACCCTTCTCCAGGCCAATGCTTAACAGTCAGTTATCAGAAACCTGCTGCTTTCTGATTTGTTGCTACCTACTAGCACTGATTTGCTTTTGCTTTCATGGTAAGCCTTGTGTCTTTATCTGTCATATATCAACATTAGGATCCAATCCTATAGGAATTAAGAAGTTTAGTGACAGATTTAGCAGAGTACTTAAGTCCTCACCTAACTTTAAACTCAGTTCTAAATATTCAAGTGCTTAGGAACAGACATATATATGTTCAAGAACTCTACTGATTCTTGGTGATAAAACCTAAACCACTTAGTGGCTGTGTTGACTCCAAGAGCTTAGCTTCATCAGGACTGTGGAAAAGAGCTCTAGAACAACGGTGTCAGACTTCTGTTCTGAATTCTGCTCAAAGTTACCCTGGATAAGGTGTGTACATTACTTAGTATTTGTAATTAAATCAATAACACATTTGATTAATCTGTTGTATTGAACAGAAGCAAATCTGATTAGAAGTATATACCTCTGGGACTAAAATGAGTTGTTCCTTTCTTTCATTTATCATCTATTATTGATAAAATATAGTTGTTCCATACTAAAGTAGGGCTTATCTGTAGAAGATAAAGAATATTACAATTATGGATAATAATTAGAACCGTCATTTTACTGTTCAAGCTGGCAGCAGAAATTTAAAGTGCAGTTATCACAAAGGAATTTAGCAGCAAGGAATGGATGCATCCACTTATAAATACTTCAGGCCACGAAATACTTGAGTCAGTCTTGAGTCACATACCAAATCTTGGAACATTATCTTTACCCTTTAGAACCAAATCCACAGTTGAAGTTGATGGCACTTTGCCACATAAATGAGATGAAATTTCATTCAAATTATTTTATTTAGTGAGATTTGTTTTTCAGGAATCTGATTCAAGGAGAAGTGGACATTTGAAATATGCCCTTCTTTGCCACCCTTGTTACTATAATTGCTGTAGATTGAATTAGAGCTTCAATCTTATCAAAACACTCCCAGCAGCTCCTGTTGTGATATGAACGTTGAACAAAGTTACTACAGAATCACTACATCTTGGCAGGAATATTAAAAATAAATCTGTTCTTTCTGTCATGTGTGACCTTGATATTGAACAATGAAAATGTGCTTAGTGACTGACCAGAATATCAGCGTGCTATCTTTTGGCAGTATATGAGGAACATAAATATATTTCTGTCTGTGTATAAAGTGTTTTTTAACTACTTCTGAATCAGATGGGTAACTTTTGTGCCAGAAGGTTTGATATGTCAGCATGAATATGGCTGACGATGAAAATGTAATGCTAATAATTGCATAATGCTGCCCAAAATATTCTTTAGATGAGACAGAAACAAAGGAAATGTTCTTTAAGAAAAGTCAGAAAAGCTTTACAACTGCAACTGAAACTAGAACAGGACTTGATTGCAGAAAGAAAAGTAGAACATGTTTTTTGATCATAAGTATTGACAAAAGGGGAAGACAGTGGCACTGTGTAGTATTCAAGGTACATAATGGGCTTGGTTTCATGTAAAAAAAAACCCCAACACTTTAGGGTAGTATCATCAACAAGAGGAAAATAAACTCCTTTTATTGTTTCAAATGTTGTTGGGTTGCTCTCCCACATTGTATACTGTGTTATTTTCTTTCTCTTTGATCTTGATTCAGCTTCTATTAAAGATAACACAAACCAATGAAAACTGGATGAGGCTGGGGTGGATAGCAGGGTGTTATTAGCAGCGAATTTCCTCCTTTATTTGCAGTTCCCATCATGTGTATACTGAATGTTTCCTTGTCGCTTTGTAATTTGAGGGCACCCGTCTGTTAATTTGCTCCCCAGATGCTCTTTCAGGATGTTATTGCTGTTGCATGCAGCCTGTCATTTCAGAGATGTTCAGACTTCATTTTGGCATTTAAGGAGCTGGACGAGCCTCTGGAAGCTCTGGAGGTTCACAAACAGAAGAAAGCCTGAGGGCAGAGAGCATGGTTTCTGGGCAAGCTGGAGGCAGTCAAAAGATGTGGTTTTGTGGATGGAAAAGAAGCTGGATGGAGAACAGGAGATGGTCCTTCATAAAGAGCTCTGACAAAACCCAGAGCCATGCCTATTGATAGTACTCTAGTTTTGATGCTGTTGCAAACTTAGGCATAGTGGTGCTGGTTTTGTACCAAAAGAACTGCTTAATAAAAAAAGAAGATGTAGTAGCAGAGGGATCTTTTCATGAAATAATGAATAGAATGAGTTGGACCAAAATATTTCTGAAAAAACACAGGCTTTCTGGGATCTCAGGAAGCTTAACAAAATCACTGTTTGAAATTTGTGTTGCAATAGAAGCGTCAAGTAAAATGAATCCCTCTCAAAAACCGCAATAGAACTTTAAAGATAAAAAAAACCTCACAGGTATCTAAAAAATGCTGTATCAAAAGCAAGCTAGCTCTTTCAACAATAGGATAACTTTCCTAAGTCTTGGCTTAAGCAATAAACATATACCTTTTTCTCCCTTTTTATATGCTAAAGCTGCCTGGTTATCTTTAAAATCTTCAGTTTCAACAATAGAGCAATGTATTTTCTTCAGAGAAGACATGACACTTAAAAAGGAAATGAAAACAGTAAAAAATGAACAGCATTTTTAATGTCCACCCTTGGTCATTCGCATTAAATTGCATGTTATGTGTATTAGAATCAATTAAATGAAGGCAAGCCTTCCTTACAACACAGAAAAGAATTAGGTAATATATTAAAAGTAGATAACCTTGTTTGCCTCCCACTCAACCTTTCTTCATCATTCTTAATAGCAAACATCTAGCTATTGATTAGTTCATTTTAAATGCTACTAAGGTAAATGCCATATTGCTTTGAACTAATGAAAGAATTGAACAAAGACGAATCATAGTAATTGTGGCATGTTGAGGAATGCAGATCACAAGAAATGAAGACAAAAAAAATGCCTAATGTAACCTTTTCTTTCATGAAAATCTTACAAAAGAAAGGAACCACATGTAAGGGCAGTCAGAGAAATTTAACTTAAGGCAGATCTCTCTCATCTCCTCCATTCTGCCTTTGTAGTAATGAGTGCAACTTCATTCTAAATCAATACATTTTCTCAGGCAACATGATTCCATCATAAATCATCATTTGCACATGTTTCTGCTAATAAATCTGCAGCTAGAAGGGATAAAGAGGAAACTGGTTAACAATAAACCGTGCTGTTAAACTAGGGCAAAACCAATATAGAACACAAGGTTATTATTGACACCTGTATCTACAATATGCTCTCTATCTATGTCAACTGTTGTGGAATTAAATGTACTTTCTCCTGCAGATAGCTGTCTTTAAAGTTCAAGTTGATGCTCAAGACAATTAAAATGCTGAACCCAAACTATTTATGGAGAGATGAGATTTAATGTATATAATTTAGCTGCAAACCTGGCCAACTGCATTTTGAGCAGATTTTTCAACATCTTCTCATAGCAATGCAAAATTTGACACAAATACATATTTTGTGGCTTGGATGTAAACCTAAGGAACTGATTACCCAATAGACTAAATATTTCCTTTGAAACCTCAAATGCATGCTCAATATAATCAGTTAAAAAGCTAAAAACACCAAACTGGGTTAAAAAAGAAAAGACTGATGGTAGTATAAACTACTGATAGTCCACAGAATCTAGAAGTTTGGGGATTATATGTTTCTATCTGGGGCAGAAGTAGTGCTTTTGAATATGTTTACATCTTGACCCTCTCCATCCCCTCTAATTAGTAGTCTAAAATAAAATTGCTAAATCTTAAATTAAGAAAACATTTTTAAAAACACAACTGAAAATTATATTCCACTGGTTTTTAATGGCAGCTGAACTCCAAATTGCTGGCAAGAACATGTAGAGATCTGTGCCATTGTACAGGATGACTCAGAAACCCAGAAAATGGGAAGAGATAGGTACAAGACTATACTAACTTCTTTTGCTGTTGAAAACCTGCTTTGTGGGCTAATGTGTCCCAAACAACTTTGCTCCGTGCCTTCTCTCCAAAATAAATTCCCTCTCTGACACCTTCCTTCCTGATTATTACCACCCTCACACACTTTTCAGCTTCCAGAACTGTGAGCAAATTTATGCATCAACCATGTACTCCAAAGCAGAAAATGTAACTTCTAAATAAATGGGTCCATTTTCCAACAAGTTCATCATCTTTCAAACCTAAATTAGTAGAGACATTTCTTGCTTATGAATCTGAATATAGTCTTGGGAGGTTGTGTTTTATTTATATCTTGGAAAAAGTCTTCTGTCTTGGTCTTTCGATCTGTCAGTTGCAAAACAGTGCACATTATAAAGTGGATGATGCTTAAGAAAAGATCAGATTCTGCCAAATTTATCCCTGTAGGGAAATGGTATTGCAGAAGTAAACAGAATGTATTCAGTTTTCTTCATTAACACTTCTATAATAGTCAGTGAACAGTGGTCCTAGATTTATTTATTAGTGTTAACATATCTATTCAGTATATTTCTGTTTTGTTCAAAGATTAGGAAAACTCTGATACTTTTGTGTCTACTGTCACCACGTCCCCCTGAAAAATCTCTGTGTCAAGGAAATTCTGTGCAGCCCTTACAGTTTCTTTTTCTTTATTCAGGAACCAAACAACAGAAGTCCAGTCCTGGGCTAAATATTGTCCTCACTTGATAAATTTGTTAATTACCTCTCACATCTTGTTGATTCAGTGTCAATCAAAGGCAATACTACTGCTCATATACTTACAGCTGAATTGTAGCTCTAAGCTTATGTGTAAGTGCTTTTTTGGATAGATGCCACAATTGCTTGGGTCCTTGCCACGTCAGGCCCCTTGTGAATATATTTTTCTTACATGAGCCATATTTGCAGGATCAGACTTGCATCCCTCAGCACACTGACAGCTATGCAACTCAGGATGCAGGTAAGCAGGGGCTGTCCTGTGCCAAACACCTTTGACTTCTTCTTGTACACAGTGTTGAGATAAGACCTACAGATATTTCAGGTTTCAAAGGTCAGTATGACTGGAGAATCTATCCCCAAGTGAATACTGCTGTCTATGTTACCACTAAATATCCCATAGATGCAAAAGAAAATGTAACTGAGCACTTAGAAGAAAAAGCTAGACATAGAGATGTTAAAATGAATAAAAAATGTGCAGAAACTACTTTGATGAATAATTTAAGAATTTATTAGAATTATAGAATCATAGAATCATAGAATGGTTTGGTTTGGAAGAGACCTTAAAGATCATCTAGTTCCAACCCCCCTGCCATGGACAGAGACGCCTTCCACTAGACCAGGTTGCTCAAAGCCCCGTCCAACCTGGCCTTGAACCCTTACAGGGAGGGGGCAGCCACAGCTTCTCTGGGTAACCTGTGCCAGTGTCTCAACACCCTCACAGCAAAGAATTTCTTCCTTATATCTAATCTAAATCTACCCTCTTTCAGTTTAAAACTATTACCCCTTGTCCTATCCCTACACTCTCTGATAAAAAGTCCCTCCTCACCTTTCCCGTAGGCTGTCTTTAAGGACTAGAAGGCCGCTATAAGGTCTCCCCAGAGCCTTTTCTCCAGGATGAACAATCCCAACTCTCTTCTCAGCTTGTCCTCATAAGGGAGGTGCTCCAGGCCACTGATCAGCTTTGTGGCATCCTCTGGTCATGCTTGAGCAGCTCCATGTCCTTCTTACACTGGGGACCCCAGAGCTTGATGCAGTACTGCAGGTGGGATCTCACAAGAGCAGAGTAGAGGGAGACCCACTTCCCTCGACCTGCAGATCACGCTTCTCTTGATGCAGGCCACAATATGGTTGGCTTTGTGGGCTGCGAGTGCACATTGTTGGGTTATAGTCAGTTTTCTATCCACTAATACCTGCAAGTCCTTCTTTGGAGGGCTGATCTCAATCCACTCATCACCCAGTCTGTATTTGTGCTTGGGATTGCTCCAACCCATGGGCAGGACCTTGCACTTTCCCTTGTTGAACTTCATGAGTTTCACGTGGGCCCACCTTTCAATCCTGTCCAGGTCCCTCTGGATGTCATCCCTTCCCTCCAGTGTGTCAACCACTCCACACAGCTTGGTGTCATTGACAAACTTGCTGAGGATGCACTCAGTCCCACTGTCCATGTCACCAACAAAGACGTTAAACAGCTAATTATTAGGCTAATATCAAGTCAAATCTTACCCCTATACTCAGACTATCCTACTGTATCTCTTGGCAACAAATTGCAAATTTACCGATTATCTACAACCTCAAAGGTTTTGCCTCATGTTTTCTAACTATTTTTGTAAGTCTGAGAGCCTTGTCTGAGCTCCTAAGCAAAGAAGCCCAAATCACTTCCACACCCAGTGTGCAGCAGGACTCCACTGTACTCCTTGTGCATACAGTATACAGTTGCCAGAAAGTCTGATAAACCACAGAGTTGATCTACACATGCTCCTAAGAGATATTCAGGACATAGTGGATTGGTTTAGTGCCATGCCCAACCATTTAGTCATGTCAGATATTCCCAGCCACCAGCTCTATATGTTTTGGGAATTACATCTGTGTGCAATGCTGTGTAAGTCTGCATAAATAATAGAAGAGACAATTAAATCTCAGGTTTCAGATATAGCCCCTGTGGAACAGGGTCTTTGAGCTTCTGGCAAAATATTCTTTCATGTATATATTTCTTCAATGTAATCTGCAAATTTAAGGCTGTTTTATATGGAGAAAGCTTGGGGGATCACCTTTGATACTAAATCCTAGGCAGTGGGTAGTATAAGCCATCTATTCTGTTGATGGAAGAAGAGTCCAAGTTAGTCTCCACCTGAGGCATGAATATCATGCTCTCTTGGAGGGAAGACCCATGTGACATGAAGAACGAAGAAGAAATAACTTTGGGGATGGAATGATTACTGAAGAAAAAGAATATTAACATATTGACAAATAACCCCCTCTTACTATGTTTAACTTCTAGTCAAATGGAATAGTCTCTAAAATATTTAAACTACTTTCAGTTAAGGGAGTGAAGGCTTACTAATAATGCACTAATTAGGAGACAGGAATGCCATTGCAATATCTTATGGAAATAACACTTATTTTTATAAATGTAATATAACTAAGGCAGTGGTATTTCTTACAATTTAGGAAGATAAATTTATGCAAATATTGAATATAATATTTTCATAAATCATAAAGTGTATATTAAGTTTTTTTGCCTACAAATATTTAGGCATTTGTTGCAAGCCAAATTTCTTCAGTGTGCTTTGGACTCATAGGATTCCCTGTTTATTCCAGGTGCTCATGAAGAGTTAAAAATTATAGTGATTCTGGCACAAATCATAATGTTTATTCTTATACTATAGTAGAATAGTATTGTGAAAGCAAAGAGCACTGGAGGGCTCTGGAGCTGAGAAAAATAACACCTTACAATATTGTAATTTTTTATTTATTAATAAAATTTTTGTTTTAGTGGCAGTGATGTAAAAAATAGCATATAAATGCATATATAAGATCAAAAAGAGGACAGAAGTACAAAATATTTCATTTTCATGATTCCAAATTATTCACTAGCTTCAGTGTGCTGTTGCAAAGGTACGAAAGATACATAAGTACTGTAAAGACATCTATGTGTTTATAGTTTGCTATATAAAAGCTATTTCTTTGGACTCCATCCAGTTATGCAATGGTGTCACTTCCTTCCCACAAGGGTAAATGCAGCTCTAAAGTGAATGATAGGAAGACAGGACTGCTTGGCCAGTGCTCTGTCACATGCCAAACAGTAAATGTTCCACCTAAAAAAAAGCCCACCTAAGCCTCCTTCTTCACTAAATCTGGATCTCTGCTGTCTGCTGAAACTGGCTGTTAACAAACTGTGAAGTTTGGGAGTGAAGACTTGCTATTTAAAGAAAAAAGGTTTAAGGTACTGTACTAGCATGTGTTAGATAACACTAACCTATTTAGGAGTCTGAGCTCTGACTCCATGTCCTCTGTGATAGGAAACTGGCATTCCTTCACAACTGGAAGTAACACATTTGGCAGAGTAGTGGCAAGTTGAACGGACATGAACTGCTCAAACCCTCTTATTGATCATCTTTCATCAGGACAGAAATATGCTGGGAAGATAACATGGCAAAGTCTGCCATGCTTCTCAATCTGATCTCTAGAGAACCTTGACCTATCAACTGGGCAACCCTTCTGAAAGTCTGATCTAAAATTTGATTTGATCTTTAATGATATCTTATCTGATCTTTGAAGAAAATGGCCATACACAGTACTAATAAAGATGGGAGGGGGTTTAACTTTCAAAAGAAAATGTATATTTGAAACACCTCAAAATTGTTTCAGTATTTTAAGGAAGTCCCTTTTGCCCTGTCCATCCCTCAAATCAAAGTTGCTTTCCAGGAATTTTCTGCCTAACTGGCAATGACACCCCACATACTTTTAATCAGCTTCCAAGGTCAAAACTGAAGTAGAACAAAGCTTCAACAAGCATGAATTAAATGTTATGAATTTATTTAAATTAGCTGTAGATCTGCTAAATGAAATAGAAAAAAACATGCTGATTTCTGTCTTAGCAGGAGGGGAAAAGCTAAGACAATGTGGGATTTAACAGTGTTCCTTTGATAGAATGAAATATATGCTAATTTCTCTGAGATTTTATGTATTTTTCATTGCTCTGCTGGACTTTAATAGGGATTTTCTTTCTTTGCTTCTTGTACTGGACAGTGATATGCAGCATATAGCTTCATTCAATAAGCCAGTGATTCAAGACTATTGACATTTATTTTGAGATTGCATTAAATCAGACACAAATTTTAGCTTACTGTATATTTTCTTCTTTTTGACTGACTTTTCTTTGACAGCACTGCTAAACAGGAGGCTTCTACAAAAATTGCTCTCCAGATTCATGCAGATTAACTATAACAGAGGAGCCTCCCTGACAGGTGCTGGCCCTCCACCATATTCAGAAAGTTATTTTTCTCTTTCTGTTATAACACACCCATAGAGAGGGGTCTGAAGCACAACCATGAATCCAAACACTCCCTAGTTTGGGGTGAGCTTGGATCCAAACCAAGATTTGCAGCTGGGACCCATCTGTAGTTATAACACAATATTGAACAAGTCTGCAGTGGTGTAAATTGGCACAGTTTCACGGACTTCAAAGGAAGCGTGCCAGTTTGCAGGAGCAGAGGGTATGGATAATCTTACCTCTGTGAAGAAAGAAATAAAAGAGGCTGAGAAATCAAAGTAGATAGAGGAAATACAAAAATCCAGATCAAACTGAGAAACAAAAGGCCTTGAAAGTTATAAATCTGGTGTGATGCAGAGATACGTACATGTTTGGGATACATTATAAGGATATTTATAAGTGCTTGGCCTCATCTGCTCTGTTGTATTTTATGCCAAGGAGTCCTCAAGAAGCAAAAAACCCATCATTTCTCTTACTAAATTTCTTGCAGAATTATTATTTCAATGATCATCTTTCTTTGAGCAAGAAAAAAAAAAAAAGGTCCAAAGCTTCTTTGAGAATACATCAATAGTATTCCCTCTCCAGATTAATAATTTGGTCACTGCTTCAGTCTCATAGCTGAAGTGCGTGCTAATACTCACTGTGATTCCCTCCTGCCATAGGGCACCACAACACTTAACAATTCTCATCCTTCAAGCTGTTTTGAAAACATTAAATAAAGTGCTATAAAATTCTTATAGAGAAGATGAATTAATTTATCCACATTTTTATAGTCACCGAGCCTGACTAGAGTGAAGTAAGTTGTCTGAATTCAGAGAAACAGAATAATTCCCCATGAGGGATGGAAGTCAGAGACTATGTCTCTTACACCTCTTCTGACATCACTGAATTATATTTTTCGCTCTATATGTCTGAATCTGCATACACATTTTTGTGGTTGAGGATGGATATGTTTAATTATTTGATTTTATTAGATTTAGGTGTGGAACATTTAAAAAAATATTTACAGTAATTTTATGTTTCATTTGCAACAGAACTAAGTCTAAAGGAAACTGTGTATAATTTTCTCGCATGCTATTTTGTCATGTTATTTATTATGTGTTGTTTGAAATGAATACTCATGCTATGGCGGTCCCACTCATTGCTTAGGATATGCTTGGATACAAATACTTCATTTCTGTGGGAGTCCCTTGGTAAAATTTGTTAATATAAATGAAGTCATTTAAATATAAACAAGCCTCTTCCTATTTTTATAGTAATTTTCAAGACCTACTGTAAAAGATTTTAGTTGTCTCTTAAATATTTTCTCCTGGTTTGCCAATTTTAATTTCAATGAAAAATAAGGAAAAAAAAATAAAAAAAAAAAACCTAAAAGCCAAAAAATGTTTTAGAGTCCCATTAAATCAACAAGGGAGGGACATAAAGTGCAAATATAAGCAGTAGCTATATTAAGCCTAACAGATTTTTTTCCCTCAAGTTTTCTTAGAGCTTTGCTGAATATGAGCTCTCTTATTTCCTCAGTTAAACACTGCCTGCTTGATTCTTTACGTCTTCTGCCTTGTACACTGCACCCATCTGCCATCCTCCTGCCCAGATCATAGCGTGTGCTCTGCACCACAGTAAAGTTCACATGCAGCAGTGATGCCCTGGAAAACACTTGTGCCTGCTGCTCACACAGCATCAGCCCTGGTTAGGTCTCAAAACATGCCTTCCACGTTCTTGTTGCCTTCAGGGGTGACCCCGGCCCCCGTGTGAAGGCAGCCTCATTTTGGAATGAAAACAATGAAAACAGCAAAGTGATCCATGCTCAGGTGCCTGTGTGCTCATGGCTGAGAAGAGGAATTGTCTAGAGAATTATTTAAAGTTAGGTTTGGGTTAAAGATTTCATCCAAGTGCTGTTCAGACACAGTGATATTTAGAAGATGATTGCTCTTAGGAGATCACAACTCAGTTGGCAAGTGTGTTGGCAAGCATCAGTGAAAGCAGGCAAAATAAGCATTTCCTGCTCAAATAAGTCAATTATAACCTTTTCCCTGTCATAAAACTGCCAGTTGATCTAATTAGGTAGAGACAATGAAAATGTAAAGCTGGAACCATAGATCTATAACAATATATGCCATGGCCTATGTGTCATCTCTTCTGTCTTTTTAAGGGCTTGATCTGAACCATTAAAGCCTTAGCAAAGACTAGGTTGCACAAAGAATAAGAAAACATGCTTACACATCTTAAAATGTCATTTTGATGTGAACAAAATATAATAATAATAAGAAAAAAGAAGATGCTTTCTTACTTTATATCATCTGTTTTCAAAAAAAAAAAAAAAAAAAAAAAAAAAAAGCAAAGAAAAGTTTCTGTTGAACTATTGAACCGTTCCCCAAACACTCCTTGAAATGTGGAGACTCCTTCACCTGTTCATTCCTCTTAAGTACATCCAGTCTGGCAGCATAGATAACCTCTGTGCACCTGCTCGAAGCTTAGCTTTTCAGGTTACACTTTTCAGCCTACTTTCCCAGGCGTGTGTCTGAAGCAGTGTGCAATGCATGCATGTGCATGAAAGAGGGCACCAGGCAGCAGTCTTGTGACACAGGTCTACCCTAAACAAGTAGGAAAAATAAGTGCTTCTTCATTTGTGGCATAAACCAAACTGGATAGGGTGCTGTAGCACAGCCCATTGAGGTAAGGCTGGGTAGGGAAAGATGAACTAGATTTTTTTTCCCTTGTGTACCTTCTGACAGTTTTTCAGCAAGGGCTAGATACAGACACACACAAAAGACTGGAGAGGTACAGCATCCATAGCTGTAACAAATACATTTTAGGTACCAATTCTGTTTTGGAAATAAAGGAATTTGAGATTCCCAGAGACTTAGACACCTACTTGTCACTTTATCTGCCATTTAAAGTGAAGACCCTTAGAAACTCTCATATAATCCTGCTTGGAATTACATAAGCAAAGTACAGACACCAGCCTACAGCATATTCTGGAAGCAAAACTCTCACCCTGCTCTGTTGAGGCTGTTCCAGTTTGTGCATCAGTAGGAAGTATCCCCTGGTCCAATGGATGTTTAGTGAATTTATCTTAAGGATTATTTGTAGCTGGGACTAATAGTGCGCTGATAAATACGTAAGAAGCTGGTAAGTGAAATGGGTGGTTTGTAAGAACACAGCCCCTGCCACTGCAGAAAACAAGACTTCCCCATTGAAGGAATGGGTTAATTCTGGAAGACTAGTGGATGTGCTGAGAGCACAAGCACAGACGTATTCCATTTTTTTCAGTAGGCTATCTAACTAAAGCAGAAGTGGTGACATATGAGTGGTACTGTATTAAGAGGAAAAATTGAGGTGGCTACAGGACTATCAGTCACCTAACCAATATGCAGGGTTTAAGAAAACAATCATTGAGGAAAAAAGAAAAAATACCTAAATTCTGTATAACCATATAGATGTAGATGATAGATGATGGCTAGATAGATGCATACATTTAGATCTATGTATCTGTTAATTTCATGTATGTAGCCTGCTTTGAAAAGGCAGCTTTCCCCTTAGAAAATTGTATGTGGCACAGCTACTTTGGCTTGATCCCTGTTAACCATGTGATATTGTAATTAACCATATGATACTATGTTACATGAGAAATATTTGGTTAAACTGGAGGAAATGGTGATCACTAGCAGGGTAAGAGCACAAAAGGGGACCAGCCAAGTTTTAGTGCTGCCATGAGAGCTATGCATGGGGTGGAAAGTATTTTACTGCAGGGAGGTTCCTCCTGCTCTTCCGAGGCATGGATTCTTGGCACTCATTTTGTGTGCATTTTTTATTGCCCTTGGTAAAAAAGAGTTGGTGTGGTGCTGATATTTCCTAGTGATATAGCGTTGAGAGGGGAATATGACTCTAAAGGGTGGCTGGGAAGAAGCACACAGGAAGAACTGCGTGACGTTGTAGGCTGCAGTAACTGAAATTCAATACTACAAAATGCAAGGTCATGCACTTACGGACTAATAACAAAAGCCTCTGCTACAGGCTAAGAGCTCATTCGTTAGAAATGACTGAGGAAGATAAAAACCTGGGTATATTAGCAAGTCACAGGATAACTATTAACTATTAAAGTAGTGCAGATGCAAAAAGGCCAGTGTTAGCAGGACCAGTCTTTCTAGTACAGCTAAGGAAAAGTTAGTGTCATTGAACAAACGAAGATATGGTCAGCTCTGAGCTGGAACACTGCACACAGGTCTGATCAACCCTGAGAGATAAATTGTAACCAAAACTTGGACACAAAGAGGCTGTGGTAGGGGAAGAGAGCTTGTGCTTATGTGCAATGGGGAGCAGTGAGCAGTTTCATGCAGTAGGGAGCTGGCTCCAGCTCAAAGGCAGTGCCAATACAAAAAAACAGTAGCACACATAACTTTAGGTTAAAATTCAAATATACTTAAGATCAGTAGAACAGTGAAGTGCTCAAACAATTTTTGTCAGTAGCAGAGATGGAATTTGACCAAATAATGGAAAGACTTATGTAATATGTATATATAAGGTCATTTGTAATATGAGGTACCAGGACCTGATAGCCCAGCAAGCCTTTTCCAGCCTTCAGCTTGGAAGGATTTCTTTTTCTGCAGTTCTCATGAGACCTGCAGTAGCTGCCTTCCCTTCCTGTGCTCCTGAGACAGGGCACACTGAGAAGCAGTGTTGGTGTAACATGATGCAGACCTCCATGGCTCCATGCCCAGCACTCTCCCAGCACAAACCCGCGAGTCGTCTCTGGCAGCTGCAGCCAGAAGGCTCAGTGCCACGGAGCCGCAGGCTCCTGCTGCCGAAGGGACGGAGAGGTCCTAATGCAGAAAGAATCCTCTGCACGTGGCATGCAGGTGGAGAGACTCCCTCCACAGTTGAAAAGAAATCTTCACTTCTGCAAAGTGCTTGCAAAAGTGTGAATCAGACCTCTCTGCTGGCTACTTTACATACATACTTACTTTTCAAGTAATTTATGGCATAAAAATAATTATGTTTGTATATTAACGTGATTCTAGTCTCTGGTCACAATATTTTCAGAGCAACACTTTAGTGCTGCTTTCAGTGTTTCCACTCCTTCTTCATATTTATTGATATATATATATATATATATATATTTTACCACAAGCAGCTCAACACTCAACTGAAAAGTTGCCAGTATATAAGACTGGACATGTTGCTGAAGATATTTAATTTTTTGCAAATTAATAAACATTCACTCTAGGTTGGGTATGCAGACCTAATTCATTTCAGTGACTAAGTCATGAGTTTTCATGGGATTAAATGTATAAGGAAGTACTGTTCAGAGTAGGTGAGGGTTTTAGACTTGTAGTCATGATGTGAAGATTGACAAACATCAGCAAAATAAAAGTGATTCCTCTGACACAGGATAATGTTAGATGTCAGATTCTGTGAAACATGAATGTACTGTGAAGGCATTCAACATAAGGTATGTTTTATATGCCTCCAAAGGTAGTTTGTTAGGAAGTGACTGGGGGAATTAGCAAAAGGATATAGAACATTTTAGCTGTAAGTCACTAGTTCAAATCCTCTCCAGGGCAGAAGTGAGTAAGGACCCAATGTGTTGGAATTGATGGAGTTGGGGCTATGGCTGATCTTAAAGTTATGTATGTGTTTAACAGCTTTGTTGGACTGAGGCTGCAAAGTCAATGTTATTTGTTGGCCTGTATGAAATAAGTTGATGTCTCTGATTCAATCCCACTAAGTCAGCACCAAAGGATTAAACAGCAATGAACTGCTTCTGCACATCTGGTGCTTCTCCCACTGGAGCATGGTTGAGTGACAGGCAGGGAAAAGCTGTACCTGCCTTGGGTAGAGAGGATTTTAGTCTCTGGTGCTGTAAATCTGGCACCTGTCACAAGCACTAAAGCTCACATTACATAGGACAAACCTGGAGCTTTTTTTTTCCTTAAATGTTTTCACAGCTACATCTAATCAATATAGTCTTCTCTTTGTTGTAGTAAGAAGTAGTAATTAACTTTCTGTCTAACACAAGCACATTCTCAAGCTGGCATAAAAGTCTGAAGAAGAGGAAAAACAGTTTTGCCTAAACTAATCAGTGTCCTTTGCCAAACTCATGCAATTACTGAGATTACAAAAAAATCAATGTAGCATATCTTCATTTTATTACAAAGAAATACTAAGGCAGTAACAGAAAGTCCAGAGAGACCCTGGTCAAACATTCATCAAGGTAACACTTTCAGGATTACATGGGTAGAAGTATGTACTCACTGTAGGATTAAACAGCAATGTCACAGTTTTGTGATTTGCCTCTGGAGAAGGAAAGGAGATCAAGAGCTTTTATCGTGTTCAGGTGCAAGCCACAGGAAATTAGGCTTGCTTTATAGACCATGATTTCCTGACTACACAAGCATAACAATAATTAGAAATCTTGCAGAGGAGATTATATACTGCAAATGTAGTTGTTTACCTTTACATCCCTATTGTGAGATGAGTTTTCCAATACCATTAGTTACTCTGTATATTTTCACTAGCTGAAACAGGAAGAAAAAAGTCTACATATTATGAGACTTCATACTTCTAAAGCTGTATGGTTTATGAAGCCAAATAGATGTCACAGGGCAATAAAGAAAATTAATTACCATACAACAGGTGGCAAAATCAACCTATAACTTAATGAAAGTGCAGGAAATATTATCATTTGTATGGATATGCCATTGATATGTATTTATATCTCTCTGTGTGTGTGTATCTATCTATCTATCTAATCTATCTATCTAGCCTATCTCATTTGTACCTATATTCCATTTTCTGTAGCTTTTTGAAAAGTTCCTGTAGACTAGAGCAACCATAACATCCCAAACTTATGCTGTCCTCGGAAGACAAATCCAGAGACACTAAAAAGAGCCATAGAGGTCAAGGAGGATCTATATGTGGAATTATACTTGGTTTATAAAGAGATTTGGCATGTAGTGGATTCTAAGGTGACATTATCTGGCTGTTAAGCATCTGAAAGCCTTTTAGGTGACAACCAAAAATATTATTTAGAGGTGAAGAGATAAACCAAGCTCTGTGGAAACAAGCTTGAAGAAATCATGCAAATCATTCACAGATAGCTGAAAGGTAGAAATGCCAAAGGCACATTTCCTGTTTCAGTAGTAAGTACCAAAAGTTTACTGATGACCATAGCATTCATGTGTTGTGCCTACCACACATGGGTATTTTCATCCACCATGTGGCATTGTGTTTTGAAAATATGCAAATGTAAAATATCCTTACTGCAATATATCGTGTCCAACAAATTAAGACAGTCTGTCAGATTCCCATGTGTTACCTTGCAAGCTTGCTTTAATTCAGCTGAGCCATTAGATTGTTTTAGAAAAACATTGTGCATATTATTTAGACACATGCCACCAGTAATAAGCATAATTGACAGCTGCCTTATCATGCAAAGGCAAGGTGTGTGTCAGAGACAGTTTTCAACAAACAGAAGTCATTGTACAGAGTAAAGATGATTTCCCCATAATAAAGGGTATAGTCTTAGTAAAATTCTATCTGACTACATTAATCAGTAAGCTTGAATTGAGAAGGTAAGTTCTAATAGTTTCCCTTCCTTTGGTCGATATACTGTTAGTTATTTATCAGCCTTGTCTTTGATATTTCACAATACAGATCTCATGGCTCATTGTATTTTTCTTGGTTTTAATATTAATTTTGAGCTAATCATGATATATATGAGATGGGATTCATCTCACCTTCTTTAATGACCTAATATCTAGACATCCACTCATGTCACCTCAGAGTTCATTATCACTCTCTGGAGGACAATTTAGGCTATCCACTTAAGGTACCATTTTCTCACATGAAGCAGCCTGAATGATGCACTTTGATAGACCCCTAACTTTTAAATGGCTAAAGTGAGATGAATGCTACCCATAGGGACAACCCCATCATCCTTTGAAGGCAAAGATGAGGTGACCTCTACAAAAAGAACTCGTTAGAGTGGTTTAAAGAATAAGGATGAAATAAATACTGGAACCTTTCAAACCATTGGGAGTTTTACTACCATACTCACTGGAGACAGAAGGTCACCTTGAGCCTCTGTATGAAATAAATGCCATTTCTATGTATTATTTCCTCAACTGGATGACCACTTGTAGAAGGCCATCACATACTCCCCATCTTTCCTGATAAGAGCATCAGACATGAAGAGGAATATGACTGTTGATTCCATTACATTATCCTGGAATCAAATTTTTGATCCTTTTTTGGCAACAACAGTTTGCAATGAATGTGGAAGTTCAGCTGCACGGAGGAATTAGCAAGGTCAAGGACTGAGACCTCTCTGAGCTTAATAGCTTTCATATGCCCTCCATCTGTAAACAAAGGTACATTCATGATATTAAAATTACACAGAAAGTATACTGAAGACTGCATTACTGGGAGAAAATGAGAGAAAAGCTCTTATAGTGGGTGTTAGTAGATGACAAAGCTTCATGCTGGACTTGATTTAGAATTTAATTGGGGAGTATGAGAAGAATGTAAATGATGCCTTGTGAACTCATAATGTTTTAGGATGAGATAAATAAATATGCACTGCATATTGGGATTAGATTATTGTTTTGTTTTGATAGCTCCCAAAGCAGTTTTGTATGCTTCACAAGTAATAAAATTATTTTCACCTTGGTCAATACTACTAACTGAGAGGCTCAAAAATACTGACCACTGTAATGGATCTGTGTATTCCTTCTGCTGGAAGGAGATCTCTTTCAGTGATTCAGCCAATTTTTTTCTCAGTAAATCAAAGAATACTATAATAATTCATGGCAATATTGTTGTAGTGGAGGTGATAATCTTCAGGTCAGGGCAGTAACAAGCAGCCAGCTCATCTTTTTAACATTTGGGAGTAGATCCACAAAGATATTTTGTCCTTGCCTTGAATTCCCAGAGGAGATTTCCAGCTGTCATGAGCAAGTCCTGGAAATACCGTACATTCAGGACCCATTTTCCTGAGAAGCCTTGAACAGAAGAATTAAAAGAGGTGTGAGCAGGACCCTGTTGTGGTGGCTCTGCATAGAGCAATGGGGAACACTCAGCACCTGTAAAAATCTATTTAGCTCTTCTGGCTAGGGAAATCATTCCTACTTATGAGGAAAATCATACATCAGATTAATTTTAGTGAAAATCTGAAAGGCATTATTTAAAATTTGCCCCTCTCCTAGTTGTGTCAGGAGTTCTGTCCCAGCATTTTTGTGTCTCAGGGAAGAAAGGAAGAACAAGTGTTGCCACTTACTCAGATAACCTGAGGTCTGAAGCATACCTGTAATTATTGTGTTGTATGTGGTTTATGGATATATGTTAAAATTATTTTAATGAATTATGAATAATGATCTGGGTATAATATGTCCAATTTCAAATAGATTAATTCTCAGTTAAAACAGAAGGAAGGAGAAATTAAAAGGGAAGAAAGGATTATCATCGTGTCATCACTATTAGTGGATTTATTCACTAGATGAAATTTGGTATCTTATAGTTTGTTTTAAGTAGAAAGAGGAATTATTGATGAATACAATATTAGTTACAAAATATGTACGTAATCCTGTTTCCTCAAACATGACAAATCAGAACACAAATTTCACTATTCACAGTCATTATTATTCTTAACCACCTTCCTACTAAAAACCTTTATCCTACATTTTATCAATGAAAGTGTGGCCTCTAGGGCCACAGAGCAGTGACCGTTCAAACTGTGCCAACCTCTCTTCCCTGCCTCCATCTGGGCACTTGCTTTCCAAAATCCAAACCCATCCACTCAGATAAAGCAGATTCCTGAACCACCTTGCGTTTGCCTCTAGCTTGGACAGAGATTTGCCTATGTTTTGCTCTTGAAGATTTCTAGTACTTAAGCTTCCTTCTTCTATAACAGAGGTTAATGACTTTTAAAAATTATCTTAAATGAAAGGTAGTGGTTAAACCTGAAAGTTCCGCTGAATTTTAATCCAGGCTATAACAATGTTTTAAGACTTTCTGAAAGTAAGTTTAAAGTTTCACAGGGCTATTACAAGTTAAACCTGGCCTTTGACAGCAATAGTGTGGTTTCATCAGCTTACACTGCGAAGAACTAAGGAAGCTAAAGTGCAGCATGAACTTTCCATTCCCACTCATGTTCACCAGTACTCCATTTAGGATTTAAATACTGCTTATACATTACTGTGAGATCACTGGAAACCACATAGAATCCCAGTAACCATTCTGCTGACTCCCAGCACCTCTTCCCCTGCTCTAAAAAACTTGGTAGCAAATGTTTCTCTGTCTTTCTGATAACCTTGACAGGTTCATTCCCCCTCTTCAGTTTGCTAAAATGCAGAATAAAAATAGTCATATAAAATTCTTAAACACATCATTCAATCCCATTCATACTACCATACAGTACTATGTTAACACACATAATATTGCACAAATATGCTAACATTTTTTCAACCCGAATTGTTGAAATTAAAGAAAAGAGAGATGTATTTGGACATGGTTCGTGCCAGTAGAGAATGTTCTCCTAGAATAGCTCTCTGTCAAACCCAGCTTTTAATAGAAGTGGTTGTGGAGCTCCCTTCATCTAGTAGGTTGACAGGTCTGGTGTTAAGTTTCATCCTGTCATGCTTACTTATAATCCTTGTGCCAAAATAAACCATTCCTTTCAGTCATGGTATTTCCGTTTTGCAAATAATTGTGATCTGTTACCATACCCATCTTAAATCTCATTTGGTCAGTCTGAATATATCTAGATTTCTTTTCCTCTTTCCTTGTAAAACATTATTTCCAGTGTCTTTTTCCTCTATGTTATATTTTTATGAAATATTTATAATTCATCAGTATCATTCTAGTATTAAGCTTGCCCACGGGTTTATACAGTTTTTATTAATGACATATTTAGTAGAGACCCACAAATTGTTCATATGTTAAGTAGAATGGGAATTGTTTATAATGTATATAAGGGAGATGTGTATAGTACAAATGAACATGGAAAAAAAAAATAAAATCCTAGTTTAATAATTGATCCCAGAATAGGTAGATAAGGTCATTTTCTTGAGTATGATACAAGAAAAATGTTTATGTCTGTCCAAGTCAGTGATTCCCAAACTACAGGTCACAGCTGTGAGCAATTAGGATTAGTAGGTTCATGAGTCCCATGGAAATGTGATAGGCAGTGGGGAGGATGGTGGGTGCCAAAAAAAAAAAGAGCTTAGGAATCATTGATCTAGCAGATCTATAGCATGCCTTCCAAAACTCAAAGGAGCACTGCCATGAACAGGAAGGGCTTCTCATGGTTCTCTGTTCCTCACCAAACCCCAGACTGATTTAGGGCATCTCAGAGCCTGGACCAGCTCATTCCTGGTGGCTGCAGTACTTGGAGCATCCTTCTGAGCACAGAAAGAACATAAGGGTCACATCAGTCTTCTTCCACTTCTCACATTCCTTCATCCATTCCTTTCTAACCCTTTTCCTCAGACATTTCCTCTCCACTGTAGGCCAAAATACTGATTGTGTAGGAACCACCTACTTTGGTTTCTGATCTGTCCAACTCAGAGAAGGGACAACAGGATGAAAGTCTTTGTGACATAGGGGAAGGACACCAAATCTCAGAGTGCCTCATCCTAGCTGTTTACTAGTACACAGAAAAAATCTGCAAGACACTTATATCACTTTTTGTTATATTCCCTGGGGAACAGGCTCTATTAAATATGTTCATTTTTTGCCTGTATAATGGTTCTTTCGGTCCTGCCCAAGTGAATGATAACGTGCATTCCCTTTTATTTTTCTATACTTATGATTCATGTGAGCCTTGAAACCTATCAAAACCTGTTTTGTTTTCATTTTCTCTGAAAATTGACGAGGGTCTTCTAGGGGAAGGATTCTCTGCCTTACAGTTGAGCTAGAGTGCCTTCATAGAGCTATCATAGCCATACGTGGGTTCATATAATCAGGATTTCTCTAGAGAGTTCACATATAGGGCAAGCACACAAATTCCTTTCCTTTGCCCTTCTCCTGATGCCAGACACTTTACAAATGTCCTGATTCCTGAGCATGTATCAGCTCTGAGACCCTGTTCTCCTGTCTTTCTAAACACCTTCCCCATGACTTTGTTCCTCTTCTGCTGACTCTTGCAGTCTTGCTCTTGGTATACATGTATTTCATCTTGTCTCTAAAAAAATGTTGTTATTCTCCTGATTTTTTTTTTTTTTAATTCTTTACCTCCCAGTCATCTTGTATGTTAGGTTCATGTTTCTTTTCATTACTTTTAAGTTTTTATGCAAGTCTGCCTCATGCATATCCTTCTGCTTAGTTTTTCTAGTCATGATTAAAAAAAAAAGAAAAAACAAAAACAAAGAAAACTGGTACATTATAAGTGAAACTAGGAACACTTAGTAAAGGCTGGATGAGAGGAATTAAATTGAAGAATCATGGAATGATAGAATAATTTAGGTTGGAAAAGATTTTTAAGATCATCAAGTCCAGCCATAAACCTGACACTGCCAATCCACCACTAAGCTATGTTCCTAAGTGCCACATCTACCATGTGTGCTCACAGCCCAGAAAGCCAACTACAACGTGGGCTACATTAAGAGAAGCATGGCCAGCCGGTCGGGGGAGGTGATTCACCCCCTCTATTTCACTCTCATGAGACCCCACCTGGAGTACTGCATCCAGTTCTGGGGCCCCCAACATAAGAAGAACATTGACCTGCTCAAGCAGGTCCAGGGGAGGCCATGAAAATGATCAGGGGGCTGAAGCACCTCCCCTATAAGGACAGGCTGAGAGAGCTGGGGTTGTTCAGCCTGGAGAAGAGAAGGCTCCGGGGAGACCTTAGAGTGGCCTGCCAGTCCTTAAAGACAGCCTATGGGAAAGATGGGGAGGGACTTTAGTTTATACAAGGGCATGTAGTGATAGGATGAGGGTCAATGATTTTAAACTGAAAGAGGGTAGATTTAGATTAGTTACAAGGAAGAAGCTCTTTACTGTGAGGGTGGTGAGACACTGGCACAGGTTGTCCATAGAAGCTGTGGCTGCCTCCTCCCTGGAAGGGTTCAAGGCCAGGTTGGATGAGTCTCTGATCAACCTGGTCTAGTGGAAGGTGTCCCTGTCCATGGCAGGGGGGTTGGGACTATATGATCTTTAAGGTCCCTTCCAACCCAAACCATTCTATGACTCTATGATTTGATGTCTTTTAAATAGCTCCAGGGATGGTGACTCAGCCACTTCTCTGGGCAGCCCATTCAAATGCCTGACAACCCTTTTGGTGAATAATTTTTTTCTAATATCTAATCCAAACCTCCCTTAGCGCAACCTGAGGCCATTTCCTCTCATCCAATTGCTTTTTTACTTGGGAGAAGAGACCAACATCCACCTCGCTACAACCTCCTTGCAGGTAGTTGCGGAGAGCAATAAGGTCTCCCCTCAGTCTCCTCCAGGTTGAACAACCCCAATTCCCTCAGCTGCTCCTCACAGGACTTGATCTCTAGACCCTTCACCAGCTTTGTTGCCCTCCCCTGTATGTGCTCCAGAACCTCAGTGTCTTTCTTGCAGTGAAGGGCCCAAAACTGAACACAGCATTCGAGGTGCAACTTCACCAGTGCTGAGTACAGGGGCACAATCCCTTCTCTCATCCTGCTGGCCACAGTGGCTTTCCAGACACTCTTCCCCCAGCCTGTAGCATTACACAGGGTTGTTGTGACCCAAGTGCAGGACCCAGCACTCAGCCTTGTTGAACCTCATACAATTGGCCTCGGCCCATCGATCCAGCCTGTCCAGATCCCTCCATAGAGCCTTCCTACCCTCAAGCAAATTAACATTCCCACCCAACTTGGTGTCATCTACAAACTTACTGAGGTGCATTCGATCCCCTCATCCAGATCGCTGATAAAGAAAATAATACCTTTAAAATCCAAAAGGTAGTATTTCTTTGCAGGAGAGATCATATCTGTATTTCCTTATGAGCATTGCCTGGTACCACAGAGATCAGTTAAAGCTTGACAAATATTTTCATTTAAACATTTTACAGTGAAAAAACTTAGATGTTCTTAAAATAAAACTTTTGTACTGTTATTGTGCCCTTATATGTCTACATACTTTAAAAAATATTTTTTTGTTTTTCCAATTTTCCCTGCTTTATTTCATTTTGCTTTATTTATTTATTTATTTATGTTTCTCCTGGGTGAATGAATGAATGAAAAGGGTCTGGGATGTTTTCTCACTTTTTCCATTTTCCTTCTGACACTCTGTAACTTTTCAAAACTTCCTCAACTTTGGAAAAAGTAAAGAGAAAATAAGTAAAATGAAACTCAGTAACTTTGTCACTCTATAAGTTTTTGAAAAGATGAAAAAAGTTTTTAAAATATAACAGAGAAACAGATTTATAGAATTTCAGTTTTATGCTGCTTTATACTTTTTCAGAGCTAAAGAGGTTTTTAAATTTACAGAGGTAAAAAAAAGCAAAAAAATAAGGAATATGGAGAATAGTGATCACCATTTTTAATGCATGTCTTGTAGAAGGTGAAAGCTGAGGGGCAAAAGGTAGGGCAAAGAAGGGATGAAAAGTCAGATCTGAAGCTATATAAAGAAAATTGCATCATTTTGTGCACTATCAAGTAAAAAAAAAAAAAAAAGAAAGACAGAAACAGAATTTTTATACCACTTATTTCATTATTCATGTATTTTCTTAATAACTTCAGTCTCCTCTATGACCAGAATGCGTGGACCAACACAAAAGAAGTCTACAGGGCCCCAACTCAGAAAAATACACATCCAAATTTGTCTTTACATTTACCAGCTTGCAGTCTCTGGCATTCGGTCGGAGTCTGTAAATAGCAGAGAAGTTCGTTTGCGAAGGAGACAGAGCATTCTCAGACGCCTCAGCTCTGAATGCACTTCCCCAGGCACTAAATTTAAACAGGAATCTCATCACCCTCTACCCCAAGAGGAAGACACACTTATTTGATGCTGCTATGATTTATATAAATAACTGTAGGACAGTAAATATTGCTGAGCATATTTTTGCTTTGTCTGCCCCCATGAATCTTGTGCTTGGTGCTGATGGTCCAGCTCCAGCAGCAGGGAGAGGGATCTGACCCAGCCCCAGGCACAGAGCATCTCCGGCGGCCTCGCTCAAGAGCTGCAGCCTGAGAAAGGCACCAGAGACAGACCTCTCACAGAAAAAGCAATCTTACCAGGAAGGAACTGTATCAATGATGTAACTTTGTGCTAAACATAGTGACCTGGTTGATGTAGGCTAACTGGGCGCCTCTTTTTCAACTTTTCTGAATTACCAGAAAATCCAGACACCTGCTTTCCATGGTGCTCCCTTGGCCAAAGCTGAGCACATTGTATGGCCCCTGCATCTGTGTTGGAGGAACCTCCTGTCCCAGCACAGGATTTTAATCATCTGCAGTGATTAGGCAGAGCTGAGTTGCCTGACATCAAAAGCACACAACCTCCTCAGCAGGGGCCTACATGGATGTAGATAGTTTGCATCCTACCCTAAATCTGGAAAGTCCAAGAGATGCAGGCATCTAAATCCCACAATTATTTTTGAGACCAGCCTCGGGAGTGTTCATGGGGTGGGAAGGCTGGTTTCCTGAGATTGGCCCTGTGGCCTGGGGGGTTGGAGGTGGATGCCTAGAACAGAAACCTCCCTCTTGGACTGCTGGAGCCCATCTGTACTCAGCCTCTGTGCACCGAGTCCTTACAGCCCACAGGGTATTCCATGCCTGAGGGGAACCAGGGGAGTATTTTCATCGTGTATTTGTAAAAAAAAAAACCAAAACAAAACAAAACAACATAGTCATGTATAGTTCTATAAAAATGATATATGAAAGTGACCATATAGAGTTGGATTTATTTAACTTCATTCTGTACATGTTAGCTGTAAATCTAAAGAAAAAAATACAAAGAAGGGGTGCTTTTGTTTTTCAGATGACAGTGCTTTTCGCATTTACCTGTGAAACCGGAAAGACTATAGGAGATGATTCAGATTATTGGGTAAATAATGCATGTTTAAGAATATGACTCTGGGTGTCCTTTTTGCTGGTTCTTCATTTTGTTGAATGATTTATTTATAGCATGTCTATGAATCCAGTCCCTTCTGTGGGTGATGTCATCTTTCTCATGTATTACACATGCTGCACCCCAGGGAAAAAAAGCAGCAATGTGTCTCACCTTCTACTATTTCTCATTCCTCTTAGTGCATATAGTTTATATACATATTTGTTTCAGCTGTCACTGAGGCATCTATTAAAAAATATACATTTATAGAAAAAGAGAGGAAAATTAGAGATGCCTGTTCAAGTTTGGTTTTGCTATTACTGACAATTCAGATAGCAGACCAACTAGTCTGTTTGTGTCATTCATTTCAGCCTTGTTTGCAACATATTCCCATGTCTGATGGCTAACACTTAACTTTGGAGAGGTTAATCAATCCAAGGCTAAATGGTGACAGTGTGAAATAAAGCTAGTAGCAAAAATACTGGAGAAGACAAACACAAAAAACCCACACAGTTTCTCCTGCTGTCACTTTCCCAAAGGAAAAGGAGAAGAAGGAGAAAGGAAGGTTGTTAAATATGTCTGGTTTTCTCAGTAAGAGGTCAATGGTTACATTTTTAAGGTTACTTTATTTATTTTTGATTCTATTTATTACATATGTGAAATATGTAAAACTTTGAATCACATTGCAAAGTTACCAGAAAGGAGGAAGACAAAAAGCAATTAGAATATCTTTCTGTATTTTTGAGGCAATCTATTTCTCTATGGTGAGCTGGGAAACCCCTCCCATGCATTAACCTCCCAGCTGAGCATGTTACAAGCACCTCTTGTGAGGCAAGGAAAATTTCCAGTCCCTGCCAACTTTTGTGATCTGGGAATCGGTGCCTGGCCCTCAGCAGATAAACTATGGTTTCCCTTGAAGAAAATACTTATTTCATTGCCACCCTGCCAGTCCTCACCAGATACTGCCTCTGTTTCAAGGCTTATCAAAACTTATGATGGACTCAAATTTTTTAATATTTTTTTTTTCTGGTAACATACAAAGCATCATGTATAGCTGGAACTGAGAGCCTGCTTTAAACTACAGTTCATATAAATTAAATTGAAAATAGATTTCACAATAATATGTTTATACATGGTACATCAAGTAGCTGCTTTATGTTTCCCACAAAGAACAAGAATTCTGAATTTGGGGAATCTTTTCTCAAAAATCCTTTTTGATATATATCACCTCCAATATCCCAGTTCTCTTACATGCAACAATTACATTAATATGAATGAGGGTGATCGTGCAGAGAGGAGACTCTCAGAATCAAGATGCATTAAAAGGTTCATAGACTGGAATTTAAGGCAGAGAAAAAAAAATCATGGGATTATTCAGTGAGTATGGATTTGATTAGACATTATCCTAGCATAAGGCATACAGTAAGTAGTTTCTGATTTTTAATACAATATCCTAAAGAAATGGTTGTTGGACCAGCTGGTGAATATCTCTTTTATATCATCTATACTTGAAAATATTTGAGTTAAAATCAATTAGTGTTTTACTTCTTAAATATTCCTAACATTATATTTAGATATACACTTCTAATTTTATAAAGTAAAAATATACGTGACAGAAAAATGCATGTGTCATCACTGAGGAAAATAGCTAGCTAAGCTTCAGATAAATGTATAAGTTTCTGTCTGGGAAGCCTGAATCCATTAGTGAACTCAACTAATAGGTCAAGAAAAGTAATAGCCAAATAAATATTTTATTAGCATTTTGTGAAACTTGCTAATGGTTAAGCCTACTAATCCTACACTAGTGGGAATCTTCATTCAATATCAGATCATTATTCAATAGATATTGTCTCCAATTTCATACAAAGTGACTTTCTGGTCATGACTGGAGAAAGATATTTTCACATTAATTGAATTCTTTAGGATACAATGGAAGGAATCTGCTGCTGTTCTAACTTTTTTTGCTGATTAACTGATCATGGGGAATCAAATGGAGCTGTATCAAGATGTGTCCAAAAAAATTTTTTGCACTTGTTTTTAATCAGTTTTCATAACTAAAATTTCTCTTGAAATGGCAAATAAGGAATCAGCTGGTGTCAGGCAGGAGGAATATCCCTCAGCTCAAGATCTCGTTCTCCACAAGCACAGTGTGGAGGCACAGCCCTTCAAGTACCCCCAGTAATTTAGGAAAGGAATTGTCTGTAAATGCCAGCATGGATGTGGGATTGCATAGCCCCTCCCTCATCCTTCATAAATTCAACCTTTAACTTCCACTTCATGTCCTCCCTTTGGGATCAGATCTTTCACCACGAGAGACTGGTGGAGACTGGAGTTGACATGTGCTCCATATGAAGGGAGGGATGACACCAGGCAGCCACAGCACATCTTGCTGGTTGGTGCCCTGGGCACATTCACTTCTCAGAAATGTCATTTAACTAGGACTGATCCTGATGAATCCAGCAGCAGAGGTAGCTCCTCAGAGTTCAGGGCACTTTGGAAATTATCCCGTTGAGGCAACCCTCTTACATAGGTGCTAAAAACCAGAAAGTATAGAGTTTAGTGAGCAAGTCTTTATAGGCAAGCTGCCAGTCTTGCCTTTCTCTTTTAACTTGGTTCGTTTTCTTCCTTTTTCCCCAAGTCAAGCCTACTCTACTCTGTTTTTCCTGCTATCCACAGGAGTGTCTAAGTTCAAACTCAGATGGCATTTTTCCTGTGAATAACACCGTTAACACCAGCAGAGCAGAACATGCATGGAGCAAGAAACCAGTGAACATCAGAAAAAGCATGAAATCTGTTGCACTGCAGATGTATCATTTTGTTTCAATACTAATAGAACCCAAATGAGTCTGAAACTTGTATCCTCCTTTATGCTTTTCTAGCTTTAGTTTCATCTTTTACCCTTAGCATTTAAAAAAGAAGAAAAAGAAAAAAAAAATCATTTATGTTTGAAGAAGGGACTTTTTATGATTCAGTAATCATTGGGGCTAGATCATAACACTGATGTGCTGATCGAGGGAGCATTCCCTTCTCAGGACACTAAATCAATTTTATTAAATTATGTTAATATTTAAGCAGAAAAAATGCTTAATGATTCCCTCTTATCTAGTCCAGATGGATTGATTTCTTTTCCAAAGAGTGCAGTTTATGAAAATATTGTCTAAACTAACTCTGAGAGTGCTAGAAGAACATACACTGTATGATTCTTATGTATAATTTAAATGGCAATTTCAAGGCTCCAGCTCTACAGCTGTTCAACATATAAAATTCTCACTCAGCTCTGCAGTTGGAGGAGATTCAATAGAAGTGATTCTACAATTGATTTCAGTAGGTGTTTTGACTACAAGGGAAGAACAAAATTGGCCAACAGTATTTGTAAAGTGCTTTTGGATTCTTGAGAGTGAAGGCACTGCAGTGTAAATTGTTATCATTTTTATGAGCTGGAACACTCCCCCCATCCAAAATTGTATAAGAAGTTTCCCAGTTTTAAAAAATTTGTATCCACAGCCTCATTCTTTATCAGGTTCCCCCTGTTAAAGATGAGCCTCCATGTAAACAGGAATGCAACAGTTGTAGAACTGAGACTGTATGTAATGCAAGGCAGTATGGATCAGTAATCTAGCAGAAAAGGTTTTAGGGCAAATTCCTTTTTGCTTTGCATTTGGCCTCATAACTTTTGCATTCCAGTCATAGGCAGTGGTGACAGCTTCTCTCTGAGACTATTCCACAGATCGAGGCTAAGGTATTCTCCAAAAGTATAGGGGATTTATGGTAAAAGTCATGCAGAAGTAGGGTTCATAACCTGCAACTACACCTATGCTAGTAAATTAAACCAGGGTCTGTTCCCCTGCTCTGAGGCCAGCTGGCATGATCTGGCCACATCTATGCTATTAAACACTCTTACTTTCCAAAACAGAGCGGCTGAATCCAAACTGCCTTTTGGGAATGATCTTTGGCCCATGCTAATTTCCAAATTGTTCCAGTGATTTTTTGGAAGACTGCTAGCATTCACCAGCCAAAACCATGTCAGGGATTTTTTTTCTAACAATTTAACAATACAGTCCGCCGAGTTCCAGAACTTGGACTATGTGCTGACTCTGTTTTAATTTCTTAGTTTAGATGTGCTTTCTATCTCTATCTTCCCCGTGCTTTCTATTTCCTGAGCACATGCTCTACCTATGGGATACTGTATCAGTGGAAAGAGTTTCTCATCTGTCATCAGAATAAAACTATGAACTCGCTTGAGGTCTTGAGTGGAGAGAGAGGTCTACTGTGGAATCCTGAGCCAGGTGTGGGAGACACCAAACACATCCCATTTTTACAGTCAAGCTGTAGACAGCTCCTCACCCAGCATGAAGGCTGAGTTCAGAGATCTACTGTGAATGGCCAGCTGATGATGGGTGCCTAAGTTCTAGGTACTGTGTCACTGGGTACACATGTTCTCATGTCAGTATGTTTATTAAAAAGGATTTGAATAAAGTTGCAAATAAAATTTTTCCTACATTGTTCCTTAACTTTGCATGACCGATACAGCAGCTTTAGTAATGTTTAATTGTATGTGTGCATGAAAGACTGTGATATGTATCAATATTTATATCTGTTCATTTATATATAAAATACATGCT
This sequence comes from Tyto alba, assembly GCF_018691265.1. NCBI lineage: Eukaryota > Metazoa > Chordata > Aves > Strigiformes > Tytonidae > Tyto > Tyto alba. The sequence goes on along the minus strand of NW_024881316.1, from coordinate 32,241,785 downwards.
CAGGAAAAGGCTGGAGGGAGAACACGTGTGCAAGACAATGACACAGGGAAAGCAGAGATAAGTATTTCTGAAAATCTATCACCATAGTCTTCTAAAATGTGTCTTTAGTATTATTGTAAATACTTAGCTTTTGTATGTTACTTTGTATATACCTTTGCTTGTCTTCCAAAGGCAAAAGGCATTTGCAGAAAAATGCAATATTTTACATCCAACTGACTAATACAGTGAAAAAAGCAAAAATGTCTAGTCACAAAAGCCCTTCTTTGGGGCTGGAGAAGTCTCAGGTCATCATGGCTACCTCCAGATTCACATTTCAAACAGGCAGTTATCAGGGGCAGGGCAGGGGGGCACAGTACTTTTGCTGTTGTTATTTCCCCTTTTACAGACACCAATACCCCACTGTTCTGTTTGTGAAGCAATTCATATCAACTTCAGGTAAAATCACGATGGATAGTTTTAACAGTTTAAGTACGTGGCTTTCATAAATATAGTTGACTTCAGATTAATCTTTCCCCATGCCGAACTATCGGCTTTGATAACACACAGTTGACGAATGACCACACGTAGCTGAGGAAAGCAAAGCTGGTTTCATGATATGGCTGTCCATAACCTGGAAAAGACATAGCAGTAGAAGTTTCCAAGGACACAAGTGGGTGGAAAGTGGGCAGTTCTCAATGATTTTCTACTGGTTTTCTACCCTTGAAAAGAGAATGAAAGGCAGTGCACAGCAGTGCTACTGTCAGGGGAGCAGTTTGCTTCTGATCTCTAAAGTGTATGAGTACTAAAATTCAATGAACAAGGTGAATGAAATTAGGTGAATGAAAGGCAAGCTTTACAGAGATTTAGGGAATATTATTACAAAAAGATTATGCAGACAAATGAAGTCTCATGAAGTAAAGGCTAGGTGCAAGTGTAAGCTACTTTACAAACAATTAGACACGAAATAGAAGTTCTTGGTTACAGTACTGATGTGAAAAAGCAATCTGAACACATAAATTTATTGCAGAGTTTTAACTTGATGCATATTTGGTGTCTTAGAGAAAAAAAAATAGTTATGCACATGAAATGCCAAAATACCACATTAATATGAAACTTAATGGAACAATTATAACTGAGATCTAGATTTTCCTTTTTGCTATGCATTTCTTGGATGGCCTTGTGCTTGCGTGCAGATGAATCCTGCCTCATTCCCTATGTACCCTTCAGTATTTGTTAACATTACAATTTGAGAAATTAAGACTTGTATTTTAAAGTATATACATGAGTCAGTTTTGGTTGAAGATAATTATCATCTTTTAATTGAATTTACAGAGTTGTAGAAAAAGTGATCTATCATAGATGCTTTAGCTTATGTAAATGTCAGAGTAATGCCAATAAATGTAAACGTCAGATTTCAAGGGAAAGGGCCAAAATCCTTTTCCTCTCACAATGGTGGGAATTGTCATTTCTAGAGCTGGACATATTTGTGTGGGTTTTCTTTTTTTTTACTATTCTACCAAAATTTTAATAGGCTATCAAGAGATTATCTTAAAACTTATGAAACTCCAGGGATAACACTTTAAGTTCAACAGATGAAAATCTTTGAAAGTTCTCAGGACCTTAAAGTATAGATTTTAATAGACACTACATTCCAGCCATTCAGAGTGGTCCAGACAGCAAGCATGTTAATGAAAACACAACTACATACATATGTAAACTCTGTAAAGATGCAAATGTGTTTGGGTATCTGTGTGGGCCTATGTTACCTATGCTCCATGTTTTCATGCATTTCTTCTAGTGTTAGACCTAACATTCAAACTTGAGAACATGTTAATCAAAACTGAAATGCCAAATAAATGTTTTTCTTCTTTCCCCCAAACACATGCCTCTACCCTTTCTTTCATATAAAACTGAGCAAACACCCAGGCCACACAATACCTCCACAATGATAGTTTTAAGATGTGATAACTTGTGGTTTACCAATTCAAAAACACTTTCAAATACTGGATAGGAAAGATTCCCAATGTGTCATGCAGAAATTCCCTCTGGCAATAATGAGACCTGATACAGCAGAACTGGAACTCAACTTTCCAATGAGGTAATGACACTCAGGAGGAACCAAACAGAAGACTTCAGCTAGAGACATTTGAGATAATATGGAGATGACCTTAGTCTGTTTTAGAAGACTTAATTTGTTTTTGGTTAGATACAATGGGACTTGAATAAACAAACTCTATGGGAATTAAAAAAAAAAAAAAAAAAAAAACACAAAAAAACACAAACAAAACCAAACCCAAACAACAACAATAAAACCCCAAAACAAACAAACAAACAAAAACCGAAATCAAAATAAACCACCATGTAATGCTCTCAGTGTATTGTTTCAAAACCTTCTAAAATACCTTAAAAATGCTTTTTGAAACTTTTTTGATATGTACAGAAAGGATAGGGGTGTGATGGCTGTATATAAAGATTTTATTTCACTGAATTACAATGACCGGCTAAAACTTCCTATTTTTACTATGACATGTCACATTCAAACCCTTACTTCACATCAGTTATACATCTCCATTCACACAAAAAATACTACTACAACAGATTTTGAAACTATATAGATTGCTTTTAGTGTTCTCAATAAGTTTGGTAAGTTAAGCAGAAATCATTACTTGTCATCCAAGAATTGTTTTTTTGGAGAAAGGAGCTATTCAGCTAACTTGGTTGAGATAAGGAAAGGACAGGAACAATGGGAAGAACCGTGCTGAAGAGTCATACAAAATTATCTGGAACCTTTTATTTGGTGAATTGACTCTTCCCAGGTCTAAGGGCTTGTATTGGCTACATCTGAAGTTGGTTAGAATTTTTCTTTTATTTCCTGGATATTAGGAGTAACCAACAACCCCCCAGTAGGAAGGAAGGTATTATCAGTTCATATTTTCATCCCTATGTAAACTTGAAAATGTATAGACATTAAATACGAGCAAGAGAGAGATGTGCCTCTAATACTTTTTGGAATATGGGAATATGCCTACTGGCAGGAGCTCTAGAAGGTTAATTACAACAATAGATGGCTTGTGTTAATTACAAATTTCAAATTTGTAACAATATAACTCCACCATTTCTATAAAACAATATTTAATATACAACAAACTTTCACCACATAAACACATTAAAAACACCTTTTTATAGTTCCAAGAATTGATTACAGGGTTCTCATAAAAACATTTTCATAACTAGAATCTTAATACAGAACGATTTTTTTTCTATGCCAAAATACATTTAGATGGTAACTTGTTTGTAGAAAAAGATACAGAGAGATATGGGGTTTGCTGGCATGTAATCCATCTTATTTAATTCTTTCATGGTCAACTTTAAAGCAACATCTAAAATGTTTATTGTAAAATACTTTACTGTTTTATTCAGAGTCTTAACCAGAGGGGAAAAAAAAAAAAAAAAAAAGGAAGTTAATTGGCTTATTCTCAGTTTCAGTGTCTCTCAGGCATGCCCAGAACAGCACTTACTCTCTGTACATATTACCTTGACCATAACTATCTGTCAAGGGTTTTTTTCGAAAGACATAACATTCTCATTGACTCTAAGCTTTGGGTGCCCATGGAATAAAGATTGGATTCACTATAATAGCTGACCTGCATTTACCAAATGCAACACTGGAAAAGAAAAAAAAAATCCACATAAAAACACATAGGAAGATTGATCACACAATTTTATTAGAGTCTTTTGAACAATTGCATTATGTTGTTCCTTTATTTAAAAACTCTTGCAAAAAAAGACATTGGAGTGGACTGGTTTCAACCCTGAGCATTAACACTGCATATCAAGTACTGTAGTAAAGAAGCTGGTTAAGTTTGTAGCACTAGCACAAGTCACTGATATTAATCCTCTAGGTGATCAGGTTTTTACAAAAAAAATACATAGTTTTCAATAAATAATGCTTAATTTTACAACTTTGATACAGCAATGTCATACACTGTTTTGACACATACTAAACTCTGCATGCTATATAGTCTACTAGAAGACAAAACTTTGCCATGCATTTTCTTTTTCTAGTGCTAGAAAACACTTTGTCCTCCAGTGCATTGCCTCAAGCAGCCTTACCATCTTCCCTCTCTCACAGCAACAGGCCGTGCACTGGCATGCAAAAACCTCAAGAAAAGGTTTCCCCCCCACCATCACTCAGACTTCTAAACAAAAGTACTTTTCAGCTTTTCCCCCCAAGACCTGGAGTGGCTATGAAAACTAATTTCATGTGGCCTTGAAAAGTCTTTGAAATTACATATTTTAAAAGTGTCATGCTTGAAAAACTGCTCTAAAACATTCAATTTCCCCCACCTGTGGCCATCATGCAACATCGTTGAAATGTTGTAACCATCAAAAGTCCCACACTGGAAAACAGGCCTCCATTTTAAAACAGCCCACCAAAAAAATAAAAGGAAAGAAGAAAAAAAGTATCACAGCATTTATGTAAAGACTCCAAAACGCCAACATATGTACAAGAGCAAAACCAGATACAAATTGTAAATGAACTAACAATGGCATATAACTCTTCTCCCTGGCTTCGCCAGGAGTTGAGGCAAGTTGGTTTTGGAGATAAGCAGGACGATGGAAACAAAAACAAATTGTGACAATGGGAGTTCCTGGATTAATCATTATTATTTGATCAAATTTCTTCAAGCAGTAAATCGATGTCTTGATTTTCTTGGAAGTGGGAATTACCAAAATCTAAAGCCCTAATTAACAACATACAATTCTAAATCAAACCTGCTTTTGAGCTCCCACAAGTCTTAGAAGTTTGGCGCCCTTGCACTTTTTCATCCTGCAAGATTGCACTTGATAGAAAATCCAGATGTTGTAGCTAACCACAAAAGAAGAAATTTGATTAATTAATAAGGATTGAAACCTCCATTCTCACACTTCCAGGTTGTTGTTCATCATTGAAAACCATTCACCCCTTCTTATCCATATTGCTTTAGGGGTTTCCTTGTATCTACAGAAGTCATTCCTTTGAAATTGCTGTCAATCACAATTTTCTAAGAGTTTTTAAAATATTCCTATCTTTGCACTGGCATAAGCATTGGGTTTTCTAAGAGAATCTCAACCCAAAGAAGGTATTACTTTTATACATGAAATATTACGAACTTTTGTTTCCCTTTTTGTAAGTCATTCTACACTTTCTGCACATTTGTGCTTTATATTGAATATAAAAATAGGTCTTTAAAACTCTATTTACTTTAAACTCACTAAAAAACTACTTGCTTGTGAAATTCTCTTACAAATTCACTGCATCCATGTAGAGAAGATAAAACTAATTAGGCAGTTAATTGGTATAGGTAGTGTGCAAAAAAATTAAGACAAAACAAAAACAATCACAGCCTTCGATGTGAGTGAGGGGAAAGGAAATAAATCAAAGAAATACAACTGTATAGTAGGGGCAATGTAAGGCAACTCATTGTATAAGGTTTTGTTGTTTGTTTTTTCCTGGCCATGCTTACAAATGAAGGTTAGGAGAATCTAAGACACCTATCCTGCCAGCAGCCCTTGAGGCAAAAACTCCCATTAAGCTCAATGAGAATTTTTTATCTTTTTTTTTTTTTTTTTTTTTTTAACCAGTGCAGGTTTAAGGCCTTTCTAGGCAACAATTGTGAAGATGTAAAAAAGGAACTTAATGAACTGTGTTGAATATCAAACACCTAAGAATTGTATGGCCCTGGCTTTGACCCCACACCAGATTTACCTTGGTGTAACAACAGAGTTGCACCTTCCTCAAACAGGCATGAGTGAAGGATCAGACCGTACGCATGCAAATCACATTCAATAGACTTGAAGAAGTTTCATCTGAACCACGGTGAATGCCTGAAGAGCATGTAGAACTTAAAGGATGCTTGGAATGAGTCCTTCTACCATGTTTGTAAAAGACTGTACTTAAAGGAAGAAAATTTCTTAGTTGGGGTTCTTTTAAAAGGAAGAGAGGGAAAACATAATAAAAACAACAAAATGGGAAAAATGGTAAGTTTATAAAAATGTTCATTATAAAACTAAAAAAAAAGATCACCATGTTTGATTAGGTTTTACATCGAGTTGATATCCTCAGTGTTACAAAGTAAATTGTCTTTATACATAAAAAAGCTCATTTTTCTCCCTTCTATCACTGAGTCCTATTACACTTAGTCTTGTACAGAGACAAATGCAAAGAATGTGGAAAAAAAAGGCCACGGGAGATACTAAGCCTGCAATAGGACTGCTCTAGCAGGTCAACAAGGATCCCTATGTACACTAAAAAATAAAAGGAAAGAGAAACAGAAGGTATGAATATTATTAGATATGACAAAACTAAAAAATATGAGTAGTTTAGCAGATTCTATTTTTCATGATTAGAAGATTTGTTTTCTACTCTCACTGAGATCAGCAGGAGCTTAGGCATTCAACAGCATCAAACTTCAGCCCTAACAGTGTCATGGCTTTAACAGAACACTACGTAATTTTTCCTTGAGCAATATGCAACAATAAACTCTGAAATAAAAGAAACTCAACTGTCTGGACAAAAAATTGTCTCCCTGCACCATACACCTTCACTCAAAATATTCCTCTGCTATAGTATCGTATAATTCCCATCTAGAAGAAAGAAAAGATATACTTCTGAGTGGGTATTATATTCTTTGACTAAAGTAGACCTGTTGCTCTTTTAAAATATGCCTGACTGCTCTATACTTGGATCCTTTAAATCAGTTTTCCTTGACTAATATTTTAAATGGTAATTTTAAAAACATCTTCCAAAAATATACGCAAGTCAAAACTTTTGTAGGCTGAGACACAGACCATATTACAATGCAAACTAAATGCAGCCTATATTTGACCATAATCGTTCATAACTCATTGAACATCTGTAAAGCACAAATGTTTAATGACACTGCCTATTATCACTTTAATAAACAAGGATGCATATCAGAAGAAAGGGACTAGAAGAACAAGTCCCCATACTCTCATGATAGCTTGAAGAATTACTAAGAGAATTTTGGCTCAGTTTTAAGACTTAGAACCTGATCAACTTACTCCATCACCCTAGCCCAAGAACAAAATATTCAATAGCAGGATAGTGAATAGCTGGGCTAGAGCACTTCAGTGTATCTATTTTCTTTCACTCTTTTGCCTTAGAAGAGATAAATGTCATTTGTTTTCAATCTGATTTCTAATTTATTACATGGAGAACACACTAATCATTTGAGACCAAGAACTGAAAATTCAAGAAACTCTGTTTTATTGAGGACTATCCATTGCCAAGGATATCTTATATACTGTAATTAAGTTTGTTTTAAAACACAGTTTCTCATAAAGAATTATCACAATGCAAGACATAAATTTGAGTTCCCAGATATGCTATATCTCTTTTCTGATAGCAAAGATTTAGGCCAAACAACTTTTATTTAGAATCATGAGTGTTTTATTATTATTATTATTAAGAGATCAGATTATATTAATCATTTTACTACCAGTTTAACTAACCTAAAGTAAGATATCTCACCACTTAAATGCCTAAGAGTTGTCTTTGATTAAACATAACATGCATGCAGGTTTTAATGTTATGTTTTATTATGCCTTACAAATGTGTATGCAGGATTTTCATTTCAGCAAGTCTGAAAGCCTGTAGCAGTGGTTGCCACCAAAATACCAGCACAGTGAATTGTCCCTGTAAACAGCTGGATCATTAATTAGTGGAGAAAAAAAAAAAAAATAATAATTTACCAATGCCTAGCAGATAAAAAGTAAACTTCTTGAGAAACAAACTTCCACCTTGTGAGTCTGTTTATTGCCATCAGCAGTTATTTCAGAGCGTGCGACTGAAATCTGATGGCTCCTAAGGTTTTTTTAAAAAAAAAAAAAAAAAAAAATGCATACTGACAAAGTCTGCCCCCCTACAGCAGAAGCTCGTACCCCCCTTCCTTCCCATGCCCCGCCCGGGGCGGCGGGCGGATCTCCGGAGAGGGGCCGGGCGCTGCCCTGGGGCGCAGGAGATGCAGCCTCGCTACCCCCAGCATCTCCCGTCCTGTCTCGCCCAGGCTATTCTTCAAAAAAAGGAGGGAGGAAGGAAGGGAGGGAGGGAGCCGGGGGGTGGGGGGCAAGAGCAGCGGGGAGAGGAGCGGGGGCAAGCGGAGATGGGGGGAAGCCGCATCCCCGGCGGTGGGAGCGGGCAGCCGGCCCCGCCGCGCCCCCCCCCCCCCCCCCCCAGGAGATGGGATGCGGGGGGCCGGCGGGGCGGCCCCGGGGAGCTGGGCTCGTACACAACCGGCTGGAAGGGGGGAATGGGGGGGGTAAAGGCGGGAGAGAGGCGAAAATAGCCGAGGAGAGCTAACCTGCCGCCACCCGGCCCGATGGCAGCCGGCCCCGGTACCGCCTAACGGCGACCCTCGCCTCCGGCGGGGACCCACCGGAGCAAAAAAGGGGTGGGGGGGTGGGAAAAAAAGGCGACGGGAGGTGGGGGGGGGGAAAAAAAAACAAAACAAACCAAAACAAAACACAACACAAAAAAAAAAGGAAGGGGCGGGGGGGGGAAAGAAGTGAAGCAGTCCTTACTCTCCTTCCCCCCTAGCTCTGGTCATGCACAACAGCCTACAGCTACCGCTCCTCCGCAGGCAAGGGGTGACAACATGGCATCTCCAGCGTTACTTCTACAGACACTAATAGCGATACGAGTTTCTATCAGTTCCAGCTGATTTATTAAAATTGTCAAGATACAGACTTTCAGTATTTAAAAAAAAAAAAAAAAAAAAAAAAAAACAGGCTATGATGTTGACAGTGCACAAGTCTGCTTTTGCCATCATTTGCTACAAAATATGCAGATGGTCTGTACTTTAGATTATATTGCACAACATGAGAAACTTTAACTATGTGCCTTTTTTCTTTTTTTTTTTTTTTTTTTTTTTGCTAAAATCGAGAATCCAGTTTCATACCTTCCATCTGGGGCCCCATCCACATATCACAGCGTATGAGATACATAAAGTCCTACTATAGTACAGTACATATACAATCTTTTAAACTAAGATAACAGCTCTGAGGTCTATATCACCATTTTCAATAAATCTTTACCTACAAATATTGAACAAATCTGAACTATAGCTGTACAAAAAAAGTGTTTGTTTCTTTTTTTTTTTTTTTTTTTAAAACCACAAGGCCTTTAGATGCAAGGATTATTTTTTTAAAATTTTAATCCTTTTAAAACCAGGACGTAACGTACCAACAAACTTGCATGCTAAAAACAGAGAAAAAAAAAAAAGAAAATAAAAGGGAAGAAGTGCCTGAAAAGTCTTACTGAAAAAACACAGCAAGAATGTTCCCTTTTCACTGTACAAAAATACGCCTGAAAATATATTAATTTTTAAAAAAGACTGAGGTCTGTTATGTATCAAAAATGTTTCAATACCTTTTTGTACTGAGGTCTAGGCTGTCTGGTATTCAATCAAGGAGGTATAAGGGAACAAGTTACAAAAAAAAAAGTTGGCAAGTAGAAATCACATTTGTAAAACCATAAACAATTTGATCTGAAAAGTAAACTCTGATCTTAAGTCAGTTCAGTTATTTGTAAGCGTTTGTACAGTCTGCATTTTTTCAAGCTCCCTGCAGCTTTGTTAAGAATCGGATGCATAGAAGACATCAGTTTTCTCCCTCCAAAAAAAGTTGCAATGGTCCCTTTCGGAAAAAAAAAAAAAAAAAAAAAATCAGAACAGTTCTTTAAGATCTCTCACGGGAAAAAAAAAAAAAAATCCACAAACCCCCTTGAGTAACAGTTGTGCTGCCAAAAGACTTCTTTGCAGACCATCTTCCAGACTTCAATCAGAGACCGACAAGCTTCAAACAGCGCCTTCTGTATCATTTTTTTTTCCCCCAGTCCCATTTGCCTTTGCTGTTGTTGTTGTGATCACCAAATGCAATAAAAATAATAATAAAAAAACACAAAAATATTAATAAAAAAACAAAAAAACAAAAAAACAAAAATTAAAATCACAACTCCCGGGCTCGGAACTAACTTCGAGATATTTTTTTTTTTTTTAAAAAGAAAACAAGACTTTTTTTTTTTTTTTTTTTTTTTTTTTTTAATCATCATCATCATCACCGGCGTGGCGCCGCTCCAGCTCCGCCGCTGCCTGGCCGCCGCCGCTCAGTACGTGAACACCAGGTCGGAGAAGTTCGCCTCCAGCCAGTCGCCCGCGATCATCTCGCTCAGCTCCGGGGTGCAGTAGTCGGGGAACTCGAAGTGGGAGCCGAGGCTGCCCTCGCTGAAGGAGTCCAGGTCCTTATCCACCAGCGAGAGGGAGAGGTTGCCGGCGGCGGCGCCCGCCCCCAGCTCGGCGGCGGCGTGGCCGTGCTGGGAGAAGTTGAGGCTGAGGTCGAAGAGCAGGTCGTCCGCCTCCTCGCTGCCGGCCGACGAGGTGGAGATGGAGCGGGAGGAGGCCGGGGAGAGGCCGGGCGGCTGCTGCGGCGGCGGCGGGCCCTGCTTGGTGATGTTCTTGAAGCTGTAGTAGAGTCTGCTGCCGGCGCCCGCCGCCGCGGCGCCGCCCCGCACCTCCTCGTAGAGGCTGGCCCCCTCGGTGGACTCCGCCGAGGAGCTCAAGGTGGGACTCGCCGGCACTTTGGCCACGTTGTACCGCCGCAGCTGCTGCGGCCCCGGCTCCTCGTCCTCCTCCTCCTCCTCCGCCTCCTGCTTGATCCGCAGCTGCAGCTCGTCCTCGTCCTCCTCCTCGTCCTCCTCCTCGTCCATGAAGACGCACTTGACCGTCTTGCTGCTCACTTTCAGGGTGCCGAAGACGTACTCGTCTCCCGCGTAGTCCCCGTGGTGGGCGGCTTTGGCTCCCGGCTTGGGGGGCGAGGAGGCGGAGGGGGCTTTCAGCTTGCTACACTTCTTGCTGGAGCTCTTGGCGCTTTTGCTGCCGCCGCTGCTGGTGGGTGCGTTTTTCTCCGGACTTTGGCTGGCGTTGGGCTTGGCCGACGGGTCCATTTTGGGCTTTTTCCTGGGCCGGTATTTGTAGTCGGGGTAATCGGCCATGTGCTTGAGCCGCAGCCTCTCCGCCTCCCGGATGAAAGGGATCTTCTCGCTGTCCTTCAGCATTTTCCACCGCTTGCCCAGGCGCTTGGAGATCTCCGCGTTGTGCATGTCCGGCGACTGCTCCATGATTTTTCTCCTCTCGATCTTAGACCACACCATGAACGCGTTCATCGGCCTCTTTATGTGCCCCGACGCCGTTTTGCACCAGTCCGGATCGCTCTCGTCCAAAGCCACCGGGCTGCAAGCCATGAACTCGCCCTCTTCTGTGTCCATCGCCTCCCGGGGCAGGTTGCTCTCCGCCTCCGTACTTTCCGCTTGCTGCACCATGGTGGGCTCCTTCCCCCAAGCGCCGCTCTTCCCGCCGCGCCGCTCCGCTCCCCTCCGAGCCAACAAAGCCGCTCCGCCGCCCCCTCCCACCGCCGCCGCACCTTGCCCCTGCTGCGAGCCGAGCCGGAGCTCTCCGCCGCGCTGCGAGGCGGAGCCCCGCGGTGGGGGGGGGGGGGTGGGGAGGGGACGGGGACCGGCGGGGCGCTGGCTGCCGCCCGCAGCCGCGGCGGCCCCGCTGCGGCCGGGCCGGGCTGGGGCGCGGCTGGGCTGGGCTGCGCTGGGTGCGCTCGGCGCCGCGCTCTGCCCGTGCCCCGGCCTCGCGCCGCCGCCCGCCCCGCCGCGCCGCGCGCGCTTCCCCTTCTGCGAAACTCCCGGCTCCTTCTCGCCCAAACTCGTTATCAGCGCTTCATAGCGGTGACATCACTCCCGCCGCCGGCCAATGGCGGCGCTCGGGCGCGCCCACCGGACACGCCCCGCCGGGTGGTTTAGCGGCTGCCCCTCCTCCTCCCTCCCCCCCCCCCCCCCGCGCTAACACACCCCCAGCGTGGGGGGCGGCCGGAGGGTGGGGGGGAGGTGTGCGCTGGCTTTCACCGGCCCGTCCCTCCGCCCGGGAGGCGGCGGCGCCGCGGGGGGCTTCGCCCGCTGGCCGGGGCCGCCGGGCGCCGGGGAAGAAGCGGCGGTAGCAGCGGCTCCCCCGCGGCCGCGCTCCCCGCGGGACGCCGCGGAGCCCCGCGCGGCTCGGGGCGGCAGGGGGCGCTGTCGCTCCGCGGCCGCCGCCGCCGCCCCGGGAGGCCGGTGCCGTCCCCGCCGCCCCGGGCTCCGCTCCGCCACCGCGGGGGGCGTGGGGCGGCCCCCGCCGCGGGGAGAGCGCCTGCCGCAGCGCGGCCGCGGAGGTCGGCGGCGCGGGCCCGCCCACGGCCGCGTCTTCCCCTCTGCGGCAGCGGCGCCGGGGCCGTGAGTCCCCCTCCCCCGCCCTCCGCAGGAACGCGCCGGGCGCCCCGGTCCCCTGTTCCCGCCTCCCCCCCCCCCGATTCGGTGGCTCGTCGGTAGCCGCCGCAGGGCAGGGCCTGGTGCGCTCCTGGGGCGGGGGGGGATCCGGTTGCCGGCGGCCGCAGAAGGTGCCTGGGCGGCCGCGGGCGGCTGGGCGGCGGTGCCCGCGGCCCTCGGGGCCGGGCGGCGAGGGGGGAGCCCCCCCCGGCCGCCGGGGAAGGCCCAGGCTGCCCGCGGGAGGTAAGCCGGCCGAGGGAGGTCATCGCACCCACCTGGAGGCATTTCCCGCCCGGTGTAGGCAGAGGATAAAGGCGATTTCCCCAAAGCAAGAGGTGAAAGCTTAGAGAAAGCGTCTCGCAGCACCGATTTTTTTTTTTTTTTATTTCCTTTTTTTGTTGTTTGTTTGGTTGGTTGTTTTCCAGAAAGCGTGCAGTTATTCAGCGGTGTTGTGATTATTGCAGAACGCCCGTAGCGGATCCAGCTATTCTGGATAATCCCATGTTTGTTTTCATCGCAGAATTTATGAAATCGAAAGCCAACGGTGTACTCATCTGTGGTCATTTTGCTTTGCAAAACGTGTGCTGAAAATGAATTCGCATACTGTTCTGTGGGTCCCTTTGTGTTTTTCTAGCTACCGCTTACAGTTATTAGCAAGACAGAAGTTTAATAAGTTCTGTGATGGTTGCTGGCTGGGTGCAGACACGATGGCAGTGAGAGGGATGAGCCCTGGCACAGCCTCTCCTCTGTCAGAGCACATCCTATGAACTGGTGCTAATGGGGCAGCAGGTCCCCTGGTACATCATCCTCTAATTAGCACAGTGGTTCATTTTCCTCAGGCCGCAGCAAAATTACTGTGTTTGGATGATGTGACTATGATATCGTAGGGCTGCAGAGTGACTGCTGTTGTTACAGGAACAAAAATACAGTCACTCACCTCTTTTAGCTTTATGGATACACCAGGGCTCCCAGGTCTCAGCCTCGCTGGCGGGAGTCGGGCGGAGTTGGAAGGAGAAGAGGCAGATACATAGTGTCATGTCACTTCCCCTGCCTGACCCCAGCTGGGTGTACAGAGTAGAGGGAAAGGAAAGGGCAGAGCTTAAGAAGGTTCAGTCGCTCCACTGTAACGATGGATTTTGAAAAATGCCGCTCTTGCCTCTCCATGGGTGCCCCCCCTAGGAGGGATTTTTCCCTCCGAGGCTTGCTGCCACCTCTCTCTCTCATTGGGATTTCAGCTGGTGGTACAGCCTAGCCCCATAATAACGCTTATCCTTTAAGAGAGAGGAAGTAAAATGGAAAATTTTCCTGGCAGGGTTCTCAACCTGTCATAAACCGTTACAGTTTAGAGAAACTGCATGAGGAGAGGGTGCAGTACCTTTGGGAGTGCCCGAGTTCGTGCCACAGCTGTGGTCTCACTGAGGAGGGCTGTTGGCAGGGCATGGCGTGGCATTCCTTCCCAGCGGGCTGTGAATTTGGCACTTTCCACTCCGTCTGGGTGAGGACTCACCCAGAGTGTGCACACTGTCGAGCCCTCTGTGTCCCAAGAGTTTCAGAAGGGGTGAGAGTATCTTTCTCATAATGGTGGTGTGGAGAGGAGTCTCTGGAGATACACAGCTGGCTGGCTGCCTCCAGGGAAGGCACTTTTACTGCTGCTGGGAGTCTTACTAAAATGATATCAGGATACCAAGAGTCTCAGTTAATCCTATTTCTTAGTATGTTTCTGTAAATACCAGTATTCAAATTGCCAAAAAAAAAAGATTGCCCCTGTGAGAAATTCTGGGGTTTGTACATGTGTTTTGAATCCAGATAGAAATAATCGTGTCATTTTGCAAAATGAGACACATCAAAATGTTTTAATTTGTTGTTAGCATTTCAACTTTTATGGGAGATTTCATTATGTCATATAATTACATAAAATTCAAGCTGATGAAATGAAAATTGAATACTTCCTCAATTTCCTGTGAAATGAATAAAAACAATGAATTTTCATAAAATACTGTTATATTGTCAAATCAATTTTTTAAGAGCTGTGAACTATTTTGGAAAAATTTTCAGTCAATTGCAATGGAAAACATATAATCATTATTGATAAGAGATTCTGATGACTTAAGACCCTGTCCACCAGGGTGACAGAATCTGACACATTAAGATCAGGAGAGATAATTTTTAATAAAGCTTTGGTGTAGACTGGAGCCACTGTGGTCACAACAGACTTTGTCTGGAATGTTTCTTCTTCATGTGTGTCCCTATGAAGAAGCGTGTTAATACTATGGGCATCACATAACTTTCGTAAATCCTGTTTTTCTATTTTGCTGGTATATCTCATTTTCTGAAGTGTCTTGGCAGCATTTCAATTTTTCCTCGAAGTGATCTTTTAAACATAAACAGCAATTCTGTTTTTTCATGCTTGTTAATGTTACGTTCTGATTGTTTTTTGTTTTATTTTGAAGGGTAGTGCTAGGAAGATAATGAAGCTGAAAACAGACTGATAAATAATAGCCACACTCAAGAAAAAATTATCTTGAGGATTTTAGAAATCTGATTAAAACATGTACATGAATAAGTAGATATTACTATTAAAATGAAATAATTCACTGTTCTAAAAGCAGTTCAATAATTGTATGTGTGCGTGTGTATATTCCTATTAGAGCGCAGCAGTTAGAGCTAACAGCCCACTACTTATTGTTTCGAAATTCAAATGAATAATCATCTTTCCATTATCTGGGTCAAGGGAAGCCTGGGTTACCCCAGAAAGTGGGAGAAAACAAGTAAACTAGGATTCACTAGGGAGCTCAATGCTTGCCCCCTCAGATGAAGGCTAGTTTTGTGGGTCTGCCTCTACACCAGGCTCCCTAGTGCTCCAGTTTGGGGGCACTTGTTCTCCTGAGTGCCGTGCAGCAGGAATATATAATGCCAGCGAAAGCGCTGAGGTCTCAGAGTCAAGATGTTGCCGAGATGCCTCCAAAGGCCTGAAGTGAGCCAGCAGAAAGCGCTTCATGCAGGGTTGTAGGCCCTCCGAATGCGACCCTGTGTGCTTACATCTGCTTAAAATGGCGAAGTGATCCGTCTTTTTAAGAGACTGACCTGACGCTGTTCTTGCAAGATTTTTGACTACCAAACAAGAATTAAATATGGGCAAAAGAAGTTGTTGAAGAAACAGGATTTTAGGAAAATTGGAGGATATTCCCTCTCCTTATAGGGTCTGCTCTCTGTGTTAGATTTAAGTAAACTGAAAGCCAGGACTCTTACTGTGCTAACTCTGAAGACAAATAGTACTACTATGAGTGCAGTGTTCTTTTGGTTATTTATTTCATGCCTGTTCTGAATAGTGCTGCAGATTTTTGTCTGGAGAGCCCAAAATGACTTTGCATGGGGAACGTGTGGGAAAACTGGAGTTATGCACCTTCTGCAAGGTATGGGAAGTGGTTTCAATCACAAGCTGTAGATTCAAAATGGAGGAAGAAAGAATTACAGTGTCAAGAGTATTTTGTCTTAACGGGAAACAGATGATAAATTCTGAATGGAGGGGTTACACCTGAGGTTAGATCACAGGCATATTTTCTAGGGATCTTTTCTGGAATCGACATAAATTCCTTGAGTCTTGCATTCATGAGGAAAAAATAAGCTGTGGTCTTACCTCGTGTTCACTAATGCAGGGTAAAATAGCAAAAAGGCACACAGGCTGTGCTTTTTGAGATTTGCTGAATCTTCCCTTCCCTAGAGTTCTTATCTTAAGCTGCTAATACGCATGAAAAATTCAACTTCCTTGTCATCGCTAGGAAAATGGCATCCTCTCCTGTCATATCAGCTACTGTACACTAGCTACTGCATGAGCTTGGAGTTGAGACTCTGGTTTCCACAAAGCCTTTGTTTTGAAAATAAAAGTATGTAGGCTCCTGGAGCTGACATGCATAACAACAGAATTCCAGACTGAGAGATGAAGTGCACTCATTTAACTAAACTAAAGTAATCATTTGAGAGGATAAACTAGCTTAGTCAAAATCCAGAAAAACTCAGTTTACACCCAATTTGAAACTAAATGTAGACAAAGCCATCCAGATATACTTAACCTCGATTTTTGCATGCTGAAATCTTTATTTTGCCAAAAGTATGTGTATCGAATACAGCGATGGTGGGGGCGGTTTGCTGGCTGACCAGCATGGAGTGTAACATCCTTCCAGGCGGTGTGGCCAGCTGCTGCTGGGGTGTCCCACTGGAGCCCTGAGAAGCTATCAGTGGGAGCAGGAGCAGCTCCTCCTGGCTGACCTCTGGCCAGAGCTGAGTATTCAGCTTACTCGTCGGCCGATGCACAGCTTTACTCCTGGCCACGTAACAGAAATCTGACCGCGGAACTGCCTTTGAGCTGCTCTCTGCCCGCAGGTAGCTCTTAGAAATGGCGTTTGACTGCTGTTTGTAAAAATATTATCAGCAAAGACATCTCGAGACAAAGGGATTGTGCACATTGGTTGTAACAATCCATGAATTAAACAACTGAGCAGAAAGTAACCCTATTCCTGCAGCTATGTTATGTGTCCAGGTCCAGCGTCCTGGAGGGTGTCGGTACTCCACCATCCTCCTCAAAGACGTTGTTGGACGACTGTTCTGTCTCACTGGGACAATATGGATGGGCCATTTCCCCTCAGCCCTAGCATACTGATCTTACACAAGGAATTGTTTTATGCTACCAGGATGTATCACTTACCATTTTTCATATCATGCTGATTGCAAAATGCTATTTATTAAAAAAAAAAAAAATCCAAATGTGTTCTTTGGGCATCATGTACGCTGCAAAACCACTTTATGTTCTAAGAAATGGCATAAAAAATAGTGTTGGGGTGTTCCATGTCCATTGCAACCTTCTCAGAATTTTTGCTTACAGGACAAACCGCTTTTTTCTTCCTGGTTGTGAGACTAAAACCCGGCTCTGCAAGTCAGATGGGGGTCCCTTCCATCCAACAGATCATTGTAGTACTAGTAGTTCTGTCTGGCAGATAATTTCCTCAGCCACTTGTGTGTAACCCTATTGATTTGAACGTCTGCCCCCAGCAACACCTGTGCAAATTCACGGATGGCACTGGGATTGCACAGATGCCATGGAGGGCATATTCTGGCATACAGGATATTTATTACTGGTGGTGATGCATGAGATGGAAGGCATCCAGGACTCAGGCTGAGTTTGTGCAGCTGGCAGTTAGAAATTTACTTGCAAACTGAGCTCATTGGGTAGGAAAATCAGTGTGATAATGAATCCAGAGCCCCCCAGTGCCATTTTTACCAAATCACTTTTTAGGGCAGAAGAACAATTTAGAAGAGATGTGTCTCTTATTAAAAGTGTCTGAAAATTGTACTTGGAAAAAAGTGAAGGGAATCCCCTAAGAGATTATATTGCAGTTATTTGATATCAGAAATTACTGTTACTAAGCTTGTTTAAATGGAAATGTTTGCTTGTTTCTACTGAAAGCTTGAAATATGTAAATTCAATGTGTGAATTTAACACAAAATTCTAATTTTAGCTTAATTAAATATTCAGTAACCAGTTACATGAAATTAAAAAGAAAGCAATGATTTTTAAAAGGTTCTGTTTTGATTGATATGAACACTCAAAACAATTCAAAGTGACAGAGTTTATTCATAATGCTATACATTTATATTGTTAGCCTATAGACATTGAAATCCATAGTGTTTTAGCAGGCCTCTTAGGAAAAAATGTTGTACCTTGAACCAATTATAGACCATATCTGGTTAAATTGCCGAGCCAGTTTGCTTAATATGGGTAATTTGATGTTATAAAGTAGTTGTCAGTACCCTAGGGTAGTCTCTTAGAGCACACAGGTTTCACTGTATAATATTTCACACCCATATGTGTGCCAGTTAAGCTGCTTAGGTGGAGACTATTTACGACTCATATAGGATTTGTTACATTATGTACTTAATTTATGCAATATGCTTAAAGCTTCTCTTTATCAAGTCTAGAGTGATAATCATAGTTATTGCATTGAACTTGGCTTTTTTTTGGGGGGGTGGGGGGGAGGGGAAGAAGGAAGTCTATAATAGTCCAGCAGGCTTGTTACATGTGAAAATTTAGCAAGGACATGACAAAAACGCATAACAATGTATGCATTAGACATCACACCAATATACCCGTTAGCGATATAAAGCATGTTCACAGTTGAATAGACACAGACACATAGATTTATCATTTACCTTTTCCTTCCTCCTAAGGCACAGTGGAGGGCTGCAGCTGGCCTCACCCTCACTTACAACCAAATAACATCTGAACCTATAAAATGGACACAGGGTGTTTTCTTTGGCTCTGCTGCCTTGAAGGAGGCAGCAACATGACCCACAGGAAAGACACTTACCAAGTCTCATGCCCCGTGTGCTTGCCTGATTGGGATCTGCTGATCAGCTGCCCCTTGTATATAACCTTATAGAGAAAGTGAAAAGCCACTCTGCAACATATGCCTGAAAGACTTTTAATTTACAGGACTCACGCAGTGAGCAGGATTCTGCAAAATTCTGCCAGGGTTATGCTAAGAAGGGCCTTGCCCCAAATGCCACCTAGCCCCATGTCACTTTCTAATCACAAAACTGAAGCTACCCAAGGGCTTGGCCGTAATGTGGCCTGCCCTATCAGATCAGCCAGGAGTCTGGGAACAACTCAGAGGTCGGTTTCAGCCGTGCTTTCTCACCCGTGAGCTGTGAAAACGTTGTGCGCCGTGCGCGGCGCCCAAGCCGATGAGCTCGGTGGCACGCATGCTGGCTTTGTGCAACGTAATCTCCTTCCTAGATAGCTGTGAAGCTTTAAAGCATAGGCAGGAACTACTTGGAGCATCGAGTCAGCGCATCGACCAGGTGCCCTGGCTGTGTTCCCATCCCAGCTACCTCTGCCCACTTTTGGCAGAGCTCGGCTTGAAAAAGCTAGGGATGCGGGCTTCTTGGGCTGCCCTGACTTCTCCCTCCAGGCAGACTTTTCTTGCTGGCAATGCCAGCTTGGGCTTGCACTGGCAAAATCCGAGTGAAAGAAGTGCAACAGCTGTACAGTAGAAATGGAAATTAGAGCTTCATTACTGAACAAAGAAGCAAACCACATAATATTCCTACTGGTTGTATATATTTAGAGAAAAAAGGTTATACGAAGATCTTTATAAAGCTCTTTATGTCCTTGTTTTTTTATGCTCATGTAAATCTTTCTATTACCATTGTTTCAAAAAGAAATAAATTTAACAAATGTTTCATTGCCTATTTTTTTTTCCAAATGCAAAACAAACAAACAAACCTCCTAGTTATAAATAATATCAGCAGTCACAAGAAATTGTACAGTAGCTGAACAATGAAGGCACATAGAAATGCTGTTTGTTTTATTTCTACACAAAGCCCTGCTGAATTCACAGGAATGAATTAAATATGCTGAGTGTGACTGGGACTCTGGGAAAGCAACACTTCAGTTATTACTGGTTTTAATTTTACATTTTTATTAATTTGTTGTAAATTTGGATGATAACTTTAAAATAAAAGCCACTATGGAACTGAAAATGTATTTGCATATAAAAGTACATTACTAATTCCTGTGAAAATCCTCTTGTATTCTTTCAGTTCCTAAAAGAACATCCAGCAGTATTGCTAAATAGTCACAAAAAATAAGTAACTGCAAAAAAACAGCATACTCTTTCCTGTAATAGCCTTTGCTTTGTAGTAGATATGAGAAACATTTATTTATTCCCTCAACTATTTCTTATTTATGAATATGCTAGGAGGTTCCAAGCGCATGCTAAACCCTGACTGTACCAGTCATTTCTTGATAGTGGAGAACACAGAAATTTGGAAAAGATTGTTTGCCTTAAACCAAAAGCCTAAACTGTCTGTCCTTCTTCTTCCTCCTTCCCTTAGCCTTCCCTTACGATGCAAACTGTACACTGTTAGTATTAACACCACCAAGATATTCAGTAACATTAGAGCCTTGAAGGTTTCCTGATGCTTTATTACACAATGATGAAAATATCATAACATCTCTAACTTCAT
The DNA here is from genome assembly GCF_018691265.1 of Tyto alba. Classification (NCBI taxonomy): domain Eukaryota; kingdom Metazoa; phylum Chordata; class Aves; order Strigiformes; family Tytonidae; genus Tyto; species Tyto alba. The sequence goes on along the minus strand of NW_024881316.1, from coordinate 32,221,420 downwards.
CAAATCAGGCATTTCATTACAGCATCCTGCAAGTATAGAAAACTGATTGTCTTGTGTCAGCATGGCCCGAATCCAGCTCTTGCATACAAGACATGGTTACTAATGATCCCTGTAAGTCAGCTGAGACTTGTTCTTATTTTTCAGTTTTGCTGCACTAAGAATTGTAAGTCAGAGCAGCAAATAGAAAGAGTTTATTACAGCCTATCATATAGTCTGTTTGACAAAATGGTCAATCAGTAATAAACCAGATATTAATAATTAATTGTACTTGCAATTTGCACAGCAGTTGATATCTCATGACAAGGCGAAGTCTGAAGTAAGGAATTATTATCAGCAATTTATGGAAGGGAGCTGCAGTTTTGGGATTCTCCCTGTACCACCAGTGCTGGTCGGAAAAGGATGGTACAGGGAGCAAGAAACCTCTTCCCAATTTCTGTTTTCTGCTTTACCTGGAAGAGCCTGATTTATCTGACTGGCTGTGCGACGCAGAGCAATATCTGTGCTGCCAATTAAGTAAAGTACAGAGGAAGCAATTTTTTAAGCACAGACTTGCCCCAAATCCTGAGTGCATGCCCCAAACTTTCATTCAAGTACAAACTTAGCCCAGTATATTCCTCACCTTGCAGGGTAGATTCACTATAAAGAATGATATCTCTCGTGAATAAGATTAACAGAGGTCTGCTCAGCCCCTTCTGCATACCTTTGCATCTCCTTTCTTCTTCACTTCCTAAACTAGTTGCAAGAGAAGAAAGGGGGCAGCTGACCAGCTACACACAGATTCAGAGTGCTCTCGAAGCTCTTCATTTGGCAATTTAGGCATAAACAAACCAAAGCAGGAAAGGAAGATCTGAGCCAGTGCTAAGATCATTCATCTAAGGCTACACAATGAACCTGGCAGAACAGGAATATCCCTGAAATCCTCCCCATTACAGTCCTGTGGACTCTTCACTACACAGTCTTGAGGCTAAATGAATAAACATGCTGAGAAGTCACGTTTTGAAAGACAGCTTGTACAATGCAATTGCTCCCATTTTGGTCCAGGGTAAAGATCAGAATTGGAGCCAACCCAAAGAGCGAGATATACGAAATGGAAGCATGCTTTTTTTTTAACATGTGAACAGTTGTCTCTTGAAACAGATAATTATTTGGAAGAACCATCTACTTCTATTCTCAAGCAGGAAAAATATATATATTGTCATGTTGTTCCATTTCTGTGTTATTCTGGTAATGTATTTTAGTGACTGCATGCATTTCTGATTATTCAGAATTGCTTTGCAGAGAGATTGAATTTACATTTTATCTAGACACCAGTCTTACCCAGAAAGATCTTTTTCATTTCAGTGCTAGTTTGAAAATCCATTATTTGGTGTTCATCGCATGCAGGTTTTCATTTCCAGCAAGATTGCTGTGGCAGAAGAAATAGAGACAAACTCAATGGCTTCACTAAGTATGAGTTTTCTTCTAATATAGAAAAAGCCTTTCTAGTATCCTCGAGGACTGATCTTGGAATATGTGGGCCCAATTCTGGAAAATATAGTTTGCTTTCGGAGAGCAGTTCAGTGTCCTCACCTCCTGCTTGGAATCTGCCTCTCTCCTACCTGGGCCTCTCCCAGATTTCAGAATGGCTAATATCGGTTCCCTTGAGAAAACAAAATAATTTTGTATTTGAAGCTAGTATTATGAATCATCTGGAAGTGCTGGTCCTGCAGATGCTACTCGGTGTAATCTCAGTAATGAGAGCTACTTTGCCATCACTGATCCTCATCAGGTCCTTCAACTAATACTCAAGAGTTAAAGTTGTTTCAAACACAAAGTTTTCTTCCCATAAAGAAGTTTAACATTAGTCAGTTCCAGTGGTCATGAGGTAAAACCAGTCCTTATTATACTGTTAAGCCATTTAGTCCAAGTCAGGTAAAGTCACTGTTTCACTATTTCTCTAGGGAGCCCAAAGTATTTGTCTATGACCTGGTGCTTCTGCCTGGCTCAGACTTTGGGTCATCCCTAGCACAGTGATACTTTGGTCCAGGTCAGGGGTACTTTGTTGTTCCTGGAGTGCAAAAAATTGTAGTCACTGTCATTTTTGAAAGAGGATCCAGACAAAACTGGAACTGCTGGTTGAAATGCTGCTCATGAGGAATATTATGAAAGCTGCTGATTTAGAAATGTCAGTGTGAGAGCATAGATATTTAAATTTGAAAGTAAGTGATATAACTTTCTGTCAACTGTTCTATTTGAAACAGACCTTTAGATTAAATCAACGAGAAATTTGAATTTTAGGTTTATTAGGATTTTCTTTATTGATATTTTCTCATTTGTAACAGCAGTTTCTCACTGCTGTTGAAAGTGATGCTTTTCCAGTAACATGATTATGACAAATTCACATATTTCTAGATTTTGCTTTGAGAAGAATATGTCAGTCACTTGTATTACACAACAATGTTAATTGGTGACCAGTTGTATAATTCTCCAGCCCATTTTGGCGATCACATTAGTGTTGCTATTAGGCATTTTAATAGTGAACTAAGGAGGAAAGAGAGGGAAAGCGGGAGCTGATGCAAATGGCAAAGAGGGTGAGGAGAAAAGGTGCAACATGGAAAGAGAGAGGGAAGTGCGGAGGACAAAATGTGCAGAAATACAAGGTAATTGTCATATTCCACTGAAAACCACTGAATTTTTATAAGAAGGCACTGAGCAGATATATCACATTGATAACATTTGCTGTCTATAGATTGTTGTTTCTGATCATTGCGCCAAGCTTCCTGTTAGCATTGGCAGGATGACTGATGTAGACTTCAGGGAATATGAGAAGCACACAGATAGCTGGGCCATACGCTATAATTCCCAGGGGAATGCAGTCCTCTCTTCTTATTGGGTTTGGCACTTAAATGCTCAAAACTAGAGGAGGAAAAAAGCCCTGAAGCACAGCAATAGAGGTGAGCTGCCATAAGTTGGTCCTGTCTTACCTCTGCTCTTAATACAAAAGGTTTCTTAACTGTAATGAAAAAAAAACCTGTTCAAAACGTGTAAACCCCATAGAGGGTCTGAGCCACAGTTACTTGCCCCTTTGGAAGGCACAGGCATAAAGCACTGTTTCTCAGGATTTCACTGCAATGTTTTCTTCAGGCCTAATCTGGTAGTGAAATGCTTAAGCAAATAGTTACAAGAAAATGAATTCTTAGGGCAGCTCCAATGTCACCCACATGTGCAAGATAAGGTTAGAAGTTGCTCTCCTTTTTTAAGTGAAGACATTCTGCAGCTCAAATATAAAGTTAAATTGCGACTGCTTCAGCACAGACGATAAGTACTTATATTTACACAAAGACAATGTACTGTTTTGAAATACATGTCTTCCTAGGTTTTTTTTTTTTCCCTCCTCCTCCAAAAAAAAAAAAAAAAAAAAAAAAAAGAGTCCATTTTATACTTCCAGTCCTTCTGCTTTTCCTGGTTGTGGCCACTTGCTTACAAGGAATGAAATCTATCACTCTCTCTTTCCAGAAGTGCCCCCCCCGCTTCTCTCTACTCCTGACAACAACAGCACAGAAGAGTGCAGCCTTAAAACAAAATTTTCTACACTGTGTCATGTTGCTGCTGAAATTTAATGATATTCAGGGCTAGGAGAAAAGAGCAGCTGCCCTCCAGGTGGTGTTCCATAAATGCTCCCCAGAACCCAGCAGGAAGCTGTATAAGTTCAATTCAGTGAAGCAAATTTAATCATTTGCCCCTTTGTAAATGGAGCATAAGCAAAAAAAAAAAAAAAAAAATTTCTTTGAAGGATCCTAACACAACAACTACACGTACCTAAAAACTCACAAACACATTTTTTTGCTGGCGTGGCTATATTTCAGATAATCTTAATAGGATCTTACCAGCAGCAATTTCCCCTTAGAACGCAGTGAAAAAGGTATAAGAAATGCCCATAAATATCCAATATTTGTTTCACACAGAACTCTACAATTAGTGGTGACTAAAATGCTATAAGGTTAAGAAGTTGTCTTTGTAATGCTTTTTTATAAACATTAAACAGCTTTCCCAAGGAATTAACTTTTTGTGACAAACATAATTAGTGCAGCATTATTTGATTAAGTATGAAGACTGTTGTGGATTTTAATTTCAGGTTATTATTATTTTGTTAGAGAATCTACATACAAATTGGAAGTACAGTAGTAAATCTTTTGAGCCACAGTTCCTTTTAATACTGATTATTGTGTTAGTGCCTAAGATTCACAATTATCCTGCACAGCCACCATCACAATTTACAACTGGCTTTATTAATACAGTATTCAAAATTATATGCAACCATCTTGTCACAGTAGTTTGCCTGGACTATTTACTAGATATAAGTGAATGACAGTACTTTTACCTTAAAATATTTTTGCAGGTTTGAACTTCACCTTGTAAACAACATAAAAGCAAATGTTTTTCTTCTAATTTTCTGAACATTTGGCCTGATCTTCTTTTTGTTTTAAACAGGTATGAAATATATTAGAAAGCGATAAAAGACATTTTCTGTCCTCATGCAACTAAATAACTAAAAATACATAAACAGCTTGGATTTGAAAATAGGAATTTGTCAAATAATTAATACATTATCTCTTGTGGCACTTTGAGGGGAAAAATTGCAGAGCTGAAATTCTGTGTACTGGAAACCTTCTGAATTTCACAATGCATTTTCTGTTGGTAAAGTTTTACAAAGGCTTTCAAATTCATCGAATTTATATATGGAGAGGAAGCAGCTGGATTAACCTGATACCAAATTAATGATCCACTTTCAAAGAGTTCTTTCAGGAAGGAAGAAGGCCTGGTTTCATATCATGGAAGGGCCATTCAAGGTCTCAAAACCTGGTTTTGTTATTTTTTGAGTGGCACTGCATTAAGATGGCAAACCACAATATCTGTAGTCCAGTTCTTGAAACTGTGTTTTCTTTATGGACTATTACACTGTCAAAACTCTACTTTTATAAGGTGCCCAAGTATGAATTTATACAACAATAAAATTTCTAAAGAAGCCATAAATGTCTAAGGGATAAGTAATGATTGTTATCACAGAAGTATGCATACCAGAGTGTGCATTTAACCAATCCGCTCACTTTCCTTTACCAAATCAATGGTCATATATTTTCACAGCCCTTTTTTCACGCTGCGCTATTTTGCAATAACATTAACTCTGCTAGCCAAACAACCAGAAGCCAAATCCAACCTATCGCAGGCTACGTGCAGACTGCCAAATTGCTTGCTGAGCTCCGGTTCTCTCTCAGGCCCGGGCTCACACAGCGTACACAGAGAGAGCGACCAGCACCCCCAGCAAAGAGGGAGGGTGGAGTGACTGGTTCAGACTGAGCTTCCCATTACCACCATCTCAAGCCAAGTGCCTCAGTAATTCACCTCCCCATTCGGCTTGAGCCACTAAGGTGGTACACAATGGTAGCACTGGGTGCTCTGACTTCGTGGTGTAGGCTGGAGCATGCATGTGTGGAGCAGTCACAGAGCCCCATCCTGCACGACAGGGATGCAGCAGTAAAGAAAGATGCCAGTGGGACACTTTCATTAGCTCTTCAGCTGTAATGCTCACCTGGGGTTGTAGCAACTTTACTTAATGGAGAGGGAGTTTCAACCCTTACTTGGAGTTTACTCTCCCCCCCGCCCCTCCCCCTGCCACCAATTTATTTCATACTGGCATGTTGAGTACATATGAGCACAGAAAAACTGCCAACTAGTAAGAATGCTATCCAGCCTGAAATCACTTCTGTAGTTGCTGTGCCGGGCAATAGCATTTTCCTTACCTCTGGTGCTGGGAAAAGAGCCTTGTGTCTCAAAGGAATATTTCTGAGGCTGTCATAGAGATCACAAGTTTTTAAATTAAATGAAAATATTTCTCCAATTAGCTTAGAACACTAAGAACAACTGTTTGAGTGTTAAGGCTATGAACTGAAAACTTTGATACAAAATTCATGATCATTGGACCAAATACTCTTACAAATTGTCTTCTTAGAAGATGAACAGCACTTACAAAGAGCTGGAATAAATATTTGATCGGATCTGTACCTCTTTGCTTATGAAATGGAGAAGCTATCATAACCCCCATTGAAAGGACGCTGCAGTTTATTATCTGGTCCCCTAAATTTTCCATCTTTATTGCATAAAATTTATAGCGATATGTCCAGTTTGAGCCTTCCCCCAGTAGGAAGAAGAAAAAGGCCAAACTGTTTAATGCAATATGTGTTCTGAATACAAAGATGTAAGCTGTGGCTCTGTCTGTGTAGCTGTATTAATTTATGTAGAACAATTCCTAATTTAAAACTTTTTTTTTTTTTTTTTTTTTCAGGAAAATACAATGCTTTGAGTGTTTTGAGGCTTTTTTGTTCTCTTATCTCGGAAAGCATATGCTCAAAATAGGGATAGAAACTGCTAGAAGTATAGGAAAGTAACTGCCTTTTGAAAAGTGTTTTAAAACTCTGAAAGCTAAGCATGAAACGTAGAATTGGGCAAGCAATATTATTTTCTGAACAAAAAATTGGATAAATGTTAGCTTTTGAGGAATTTGTGATTCAGCCAGGAAACATTCCACTTATCTGCAATTTTTTATTATTTGTTAACTTTTTTTGCTTATATGGTATTCCTGACTGAATTGCATACTGTTTAGAGTCTCTAGGATTGTTGACTGATCATTTTTTATACTCCTTGACTGCGTGACTAAAGGTGCAGTTGGACATCTGTGGGTAAAAACCACAGATTTATATTTTTGTGTGTGTGTGAAGTGGTTTAATAGACTTTAATAGAAAGTGCATAATTTTCCATTTTTTTCCCCCCAACAAAATCATTCATTACGCTACTCCCAGCACCAGTGCGGGATATGGAGACAGTGTGTGAAAAGCAAGGCGCTATTTATATTAACACCCCTACAAGCAGACCTTTAAACCAGCGTGCAGAGCCAAGTATGTGCCTCTCTCTCAACCTAATGCACGCTGTGCTGGCTCCCTCAGCATCACCTGCAATCAGCCTGCCTGACCCTCCACATCCTGACGGGTCACAGGTATTTTCTTCCACATGGGACCTGAAGGGTACTTCTAATTCTAGCAGCTAAACCACATTTTTTCCTGGAGGATTTCAACAATGAAGTTGTATTGATATAGCTGCTTTTTTTTTTTTTTTCCTCCCCCAAATCAGTCTACTCTTTTTATTTTTTTTTTACCCCCACTGATTTGTTGCTATTTGACAGTCTAAAGAGAATTATTAAACCTATCCTATTTTCCTAGTTTTTGCTGCAAATGTTTTTCTGTTTTACTTACTATTTATTAAAACTTTGCATGAAGCCAAATATATTTTACACCAAATAATAGTTCTGAACAACTGATGTGTTAAAAATATGTCACCCAAAATACTCACAAAATTCCAAGCAAAGAAATGTTATATCATTTGTCTGAAACAATACAATTTTGATGTAACTTGTCTGAATTGTTGATTTTAGAAATTACTCTCATGCCTGGCTACATTTGCTGATATTCTCTTCCTAAGGGTCAGGTCATTCACACTACAGACACTTGTTCCCCACAGCTTTTGGATTCCAGTGTCAAGAGAAGTCATAATCAGAGAAAAATCTCATTACATTTGGGAAGTGAACATTGCAAAGATCTGTCTGCCTTTTGCACCAAGTTATTATATAATCCATTGAGTCCTTTGTAGTACCTAGCAAATCAAAATGCCATTAAATGACCTTTAATATGTCCTTTTTTTCCCTATTTTATTTAAATTTAATTTAATGAGCAGGGTGCAGCTAGTAGGATGAGAGGGCAGTAGTAAGAGAGGATGAAATGCTAGTCCCTGTGAAAACAGTGGCAAAGATTCAGTTACACAAACAGGAGCTCCAGCAGCAACAGGAGAAAATACGAGCATGGCAGCTACCATCTCCTGAGATCTCTGCAGATGTGTGCTGCTCTCATGAGACCTTACTGCAATCCACACCATGACTAAGGGCTTCTTGGTCTGAAACCTCAGCAGATGTTGAACGCCCCGTTCCCATGCCATGTGCCATGGGTGGTAGCGCTCCTGTGCCAGAGGCTGCGGCGGAGGGCTCGTCCTGGGCACTGCCCAAGCTTGGCTGTCTGGGCAGGCAGAGGAGAGATAACACGGCCATGTCCCTTATGGTCGATTTTCTGACTAACTTAGAAGATCAGATAAAGATACACAAATACAGAGAGTCAGATATGTCCCTTCCTTTTAAAAACAGTGGTTTGGTCTGAATTTTCATACCTTTTCCGTAGCACCAAATCTCTTAGTATAGAGAATAATTACACTTCTGAGCCTCTCTTGCAAGGAGGATAACACTGAGTTACATGCTGTGCAACTCGTTTCCAATATTAACGTCCACTCTGTAGAAACAGAGTGGACAGGCTCATTTTCACTTTTGACTTACAAGGCAAGTATCAAGGAGTTCCAGGTTTTCCGGTGTGAGAAAATGTTTTGATTTTTTTTTTTTTTTTAAATATAACAGGTAAACAAAACAAATCTCCAGTACTGAATTTTCCTATTCAAAAAATCAGTTAACAATTAAAGTGCCTTCTCTCTTTTTAGAAAGAGTTTCTGAAGCTCGTATGACCTATATTTTTGATAGATATATATAAAAATATAAATTTACAAATAAAGATTTTGTACATATATCCAAGTATGTGCTCAGTAAAGGCATTTATATCCAAATTTAATATTTTTGTAAATGTTAGCTGAGAGGGATTTTTTTACATCCAGGTTATAAATTCCTGAAATTAGGGGTTCATAATATGGAATTGTTCAGAAACCTCTATTTATATCAGCACTAGCAGATGCTACAATAATGCACACTAGCCTCTAAGCTGTTCTCATTCTGGTATTCCAATCATTCATACCAATTTTTATTATGAGCCCTGTAATGCAACGTAATATACAGTGTCTCTGCCACACAATCGAGACACAGGTTTTTCACGTGTCTGTGTCTTTTCTTGGGAGCAGAGCTCTGTAATTGAAAGCATTTTATCAGCTCTGGAGTAAAAGACATCAGGGGTGGGAGGGAAGGGATTTAGGTACACAGTTCTTGTTGATAATGAGAGCTTCACTGTTACTAAATGTTTGCTAAAGATAAGAACAAAATATATTTGTGTCGTGAACTTCAGATAATATTTTACCCGCTCTTTGAGCAGGTAAGCAAAACAAACACTTTGCTCTATCATTTTCAGTAGTGAACTCAACAATAATTTGCAGAGAGAGAGAGAAAGAAAGAAAGGAATAAAAGCGCAACCTTGACTCTGCTTATACTAAGCTAAATGGTGCTATTTAGACAGGGGCTAAAGCAGGGGCAGGGCAGAGCCATACTTCCTCTGGGAATATTTGGAAAAAGACTGCACAGAGTGCCTGTGATGACAGAGATTTCTCCTTTGTGTGTTCTTGACATGCTTTGGGATGGGTGGGGAAGGAGTCCCATTGCTCCCTTTTTCTTGCCCATCCTCTTTCTGAATGTGTTTCCTTGGAGTTGCCAAACCCTGACCCCTCTCTTTGCTCAGTTGGGCTCCCAAGTCCTTTCTTTATTCTGTGCATCCATGTCAAACACACACCATCTAAATACAAACATTATTTAACCCCCTAGTTCTGACACTGCCCAAGACAGTCCCTTAACAAATACTGCAGCCTCCTTTCACTCTGTGTTTCCAGGGAATGCCCTGACATCTGTAAAGCCCCTGTGTCTCAGGTGTCTTCACAGGTGGGTGAATATCAGACATGAGAGCCTTTTCACCCAGGGAGGCAGAAGAGCTAACTTCTTATTGCCCTAACACCATCCGTGCTGGCACAGAGTGCTTGCAGACCAGGCCTGGGGACGCCCCATCTTGCTCTGAAGCCAGCTTGCTGTCTGAGCTGCTCATAGCCTGTCCCAGCTAGTCAAAGACTTCATTGCCGGGGTGCCCATGAATATCGGTGTGGAGGGGGGTGTCTCGTCTTTTGTTCCCTGACAGCATCTGAATTAGGGATAACTGTGATCTGCAAAGTCTAGTTTCTAAATTTAGTTTAGTCCTTACAGTAGCCCTTTGGAAACATAGTAAAACCACCAGTGATGAACTTCTCTGCTACTTTATGTGTCTGGGGAGCCTTACCTCCATGCTAGCTGTAGAGGGTCTTCATCTACATCCGGCTGAGATAGCTGCCAGGGCCTCACGCTGGGCAGACTTGTTTACTCAAGCATTTACCTGATTACTCACATGACAGTGATAAGGACCGTATTTGTTGGCAAACAGGTGTAACTCATCAATAATGGTAGCAGGAGGTCATTTGATGACATACTTGGGCACACTGTGTGTTTGTTTAGTTTTAAAAGTACTCATCTGTCAGGGGAAGGGCAGCTAAAGATGCATGCCACATAAATCAGAGAAAAGCCACTTCAGCACATCCTAAAATCCGGCGGATGCTTTTCCATGCTCATACTGGCCATAACAGTTAATCACCTTCCCAATTACCAGCTACGTTTGGTTGGTCTGGAAACAGGCTTTGCTCTGCTGCTGGGAGGTTAGTGCAGCTGTGGCTCCTTGCCCAGGGTACAGGGGGCTAAGAGGGGACACAAAACCCGCCCAGTTGCTGCTGTGGGAAGTGTGGTATGTGTCGAGAGCAGGGAGATGCAGGAGACAACACCTTGGAGCTGGGCTGGGTTCAAACTTGTGTTTTCTCAGAGTCATTTCTGAGGGCAGATAGGTTAGACTCTCTTTCCTTATAGGGTATGAAAACAACAAATTCATTATGGCTGGTGGTGTCCTGTCAGCTCTTCCAGAATCATGACTCTGTAATGGCATAAATTGAGTCTACGATGAAAACAAACTCTCTAGACCTTTACACCCTTTCCAGATAGGTCATGTTTGGTGTGCTTCCAAAAGTCTCATAAGTTTGCAATGGAGCGAGCAAATCTTACTCCACAAGTAAGGAGGTGAAGCTGATAGAAGGTACTAGATTTTTCTTTGTCATAGTATAAAATCCCAATCATTTTAATTCTATGGCCAAAGAGCGTAATGGCTTTGCCCATGTATGACATTTTTCTCATATGTAGTGACAGTTGAGTCCCACCCTGATTCTGTAGGCAGCTGCATATTTAGGATGCTCTTTCTGTTAAATGCCATTGCACACCCACTATTTCACATCAGTTTTATGCAAAACCTGTAAGATCCTGAAATATCATTTGGAGTCCAAGTCCAGTGTTGGCATTTGCAGATATAAAGAGGCTATGACAATGGTAATATTTGTTTTAATCCTGCCTTTCTTTATAATAAGCAGCTGAGCCCTTCAGATTGAATACTAAAGATTCTTCTTGTTTTGTTTTTGTCAATGTAATATTCTCCTTCTGAATGAATATGGATTATTGTCGGGCTGTGATGAAGATAATGAGATACTAACACTGATTTATTTACAATATATACATATGTCTGTGTTTGTACATGCGTATATGTAAAGGAAGGCCATGGAAACATTTTGATATCAGTGCTGTTTAAAAACAACAATATAAAAATAATCAAGCAAAAAGCAACAAGCAAAAATAATCAAGCAATTGAAAAGGGCATGTGTGTGCAAGATGAGAGTCAAAAAAAAAAAAAGCACCAAGTTACATTTTTGATCAGTACCTATTTTTAGCATTTCCCACTATGGTTTGTTATGTCAGTTGTTCTACAGTGGGGATAAAGAGAAAATATCTTACTGTGTGATTATCTTGGAAGGGTGGAAGTACATGAAATTTAAGGATGGCAAGTCTGTATCAAGATATAGTCATTTTAGTATTTGATTCTATAGATCTCATTTTAGTATTTCTTCCTCCCCAAATTCCCCTCTCCCTTCTTCCTGCTCCTCTCCAGTTCTAGAGAAATGTAACTCTACTATTCCCAAGTATATTAAATCTGCATAGAAGAAAGAATATTTTTCAGAGTTTGAAACATTTCTCAGTAGATGTAAATTGAAATAGGTTACAATTAAAATGTGCAATAACAGAACCTTGAAGGAAATACTTAACTGTTTGTGCTACCTTCCCTAAAAAGGTAACTTTTTGCTTAAATAATTATTTTTTTTTAAATTCACTTTTTGATAGTAGCTATCAAGCTTCCTATCAAAGTTAAAATTGCTGCAAAAAAGTTTTGACTGATTTTTCATTTGTGTCTTTCAAGCTTTTAACTGTGTATTTAAGAGACCCTCTTCAGGGCATGCAATTATATAAACATGCATACATAAATACATACAGAGAGAGAGACAAAGAAAGAGGGAGAGGGTGAGAGCATCAGTAGCTGATCCCATTCAGATCTGTCAAGAAAATTATATTATTTTCTTATTTGTGAAGTCCATAAGTGTGTTCAGAGTAATTAACAGAGCTTCAGTAAGCAATTCACCATTAATTCACAATGTGGCAAACCCATGCCTCTCTTTTCCCATCGGGGAAGGGTCGCAAATTTGCTGCCATTCATTTGCTCACTTAGTCGTGGGAGGGAAACGCAGCCTCCAAACTGCCAGTACTGAGATATATGTTTGACACAGTTATTTTAGCTGAGTGAGACCAACAGCCAAGAAAAAGAAAGAAAGGGCTGTGAGCTTGGAACAAAATTAGCGTCTTTAGTGTCTAATCTTTTCTTCTTGTGGATTTTGTCATCAAATTTTATAAGCTATTCCTAAACTGGTGACCTTAAAGAGATCCCCCTCCTTTATCTTCTTGTTTTGGAAAAAAATAAAATTAAAAAAAAAAAAAGTAAAAATTGATGGACTACCTTGCCACAAACCTACTGATTACCTGAATTTAAATGATTTACACTATGCTTTTAATGTGAAAGCAGATAGTGCATATATTAAGTAGAGCAATTAGCATACTTCTGACAACTACTTGCCTCTTCCTTACACAGTCCTTGCATATGCATGTTTATGCACCTTTTTAGCAACAGAAGGTTTGTCAGAAAGAGTTGTGATGAAGCCAGGAAACTACAAGCAATGACAAAAATCTGAGGAGAAAAAAGATGAGGAGGGAGCCACAAACAAGAAACCCAAAAAGGATCATAATGTAGATATGCATGGATATTGTAGTGTGAACCACACCAAATAAACTGCTTAGATTTGTTGTAATTTTTCTCATCCTTTTGCTTGGAGAAAATTTACAGAGTAAAATCAGCAGCTTTCATATCACTCTTCTCTGAAGTGCAGTTCAAATTCTTTTAAATTCTCTCGCCTTGAGCTGTAATTAGAAAATGAACCGGGACAGTGTAGACATCCTGGTTGCTAACTACACAGTCAATACAGAATTCTTTTTGTAAGGGGGGGGGGGATTAATTACCTCCAGCCCTAAAAAAACCTCAGGGATACTATTGCCAAGTTCATGAAAATCAACAAGACCACAACTAAGGAGAAAACTTTATCACTCATCAAATGTCTGTGCACAGATCCAGAGCATTTATTCTGAAGAGTCAGTCATGATGTCTCAGTCAGTTGTGTATGAAGTGTGTGTGTTATCATTTACTTTGTTTAGCAGATATAATGGCTGGAATAGACTGCTTTATTTACAATGTACAGGGATTAAATTTTTCTTCCTCTTGAGACCTAATTTAAAGGTCTGTTTTTCCCTCAGTTCTCCATTTACTTGTGTTTTGAACAGCAAATTGAGGAACCATTATGTTAATGCATGAAATTCCTAATCTTGAATTAAAATCTTCTCCTCATTGCTGCTTTGCTCACATAGTAACCAAGGGGAACCTAAAGAGTGGGAATGAATTCAAGATCTCTGTCCTGCTGTTGTTGGAATTGAATATACCGCAGAGGTAATTCACTTGGTCCCACCTTGCTAATGCAAGGCTCTCTAGCAGCTGATCACTCTCCGAGGAGGCTGTTTACTTGCCCTTGGATGGCATAGATGTGAGATAAAAACAAGAGAAAACACAAGTTACAGTTGTAATTCCCTTGACTACTTCATCCATAGAAGACATTATTTGCTGGCTGGAACTTATTTTCATTAACAGATTTTTTGTTTGAGGAAGATGTCATCTCGACAGGTTTAGTAACTGACATCTTTCCAGAAGAGATACAGTGCTGATCACCAGAGTTCACGTTTCCTCCCATCCTGGCTACAGCGTCAGCTATGCTCTGCAAGGGTTCTCTAAGAGCCACTTAGTCTCTGTCTTGGTTAAAGGTAAAATTCACTGTTGTGTAAAGAGGGCCCACACACCAAAACCAGAATTAAATTATACCTAAATATCCAGTCTTCTATGAGGGATAAATTTCACCTTTTGTTCTTATATTCCCTTGAGGCAACCAATAGGGATGACACATTGTGCCACTGCAAGTGTTTTTCAGATGTAATTTCAAACCCAGAAACCCAGTTTCGAATTTCTATTGCAGCTACTACATTGATCAATACAAAAATTTGTCATGGAAAGGATGATGAAACATATTTGGAAGTCTAAATTGAAATTATCTATTTACAAAACACTGGTCTGATTCTGCAGAAAAACACTGTGATTTGCAGTCCCAAGCTAGTCCATTTCTTCTTTCTGGGTGAGTACATCTCAGGTGAATGTTTCTCAGTTTACAATGAAAGAAATCTAACTTTTCAGTGGAGAAGATTCTTAGTATTCATGGGGAAGATTATCTTCTTCTGTAGGTATTAGTCCAGAAATATCTAGGAAACAGAAAAAAAGAGTCAACCACAATACAGTCTACAATCATCAGCATGACTTATAGCAGCTCTGATTCTGCATTAAAAATGTTTCTGCAAGAAAAACTCTTAAATTCCAATTGGTATTGGCACTTTCCTCTCCATGCCTTATTGCTGCAACATTTTTGGGAATGTTTTAGTCAGAAAGGCATTTTCTCAAGAAAGAGGTAAACTTTTATGGTCTGTGCTTAAGTAGAAATGGTGTGATGGAGAACAACATAATAACAGATTATACTTTGTACTACGTTTGCCTCTTTCATCTGATGACTTTAAAGTGAAAGTCTAATAATTAATCTCTACATTGTTTTTTTGAGACAGGTTGTATTTATTACAACCACCTCACTCACTACTAGAATCCAGAACAGGTAACTGTAGCTGTATAACAGGGCATGGAAACAAAACCCAGTATTATAAAGTAATGAAGAAAAATGGATGACATAAAATTGAAACTTCAGGAGGAACTTCCAAAAGTAGAATATAATTACATGAATTGGAATCTGGCCAAAGCATTGGCATTAACATCAACTATTGTGATATGTCATGCAATATTTAATAGCAACTTCCTAAACCAAGAAATGATCCCAGGACAAGTACCTAGTCTTATGTTTCATCTAAAAAAAAAAAAAAAAGTAAAAATATAAAGACAGAAAGGAGACTTTGATTAAAGCTACAAAATATATTTAACGCATTTGGGTACAACATTTGGAACTCATTCTTGCTCTATCTGAACTTGTCTCTGCAAGGAAATGGACTGAGATATCTCTAGTGGAATAAATTAGTCAGCAGTAGTTACATTGGAATACCTCCTTTCACAGGCAATGTATTTTAGAATGCAACTTATTTTATTATGGAATAATTGTCACATTTAGAAAATTCACCAAGTGATAAGAAAAAGAGCCTATAATCCAAAATGGATCCTCCAGAGATGAAATTGCAACAAAGCATTTGAAATAGATACTGTAGCATGAAGTCTTGCACAACAGTTGTTCTGGACAGTGCCCTTACTGGAAAGAAGTCCCCAAAATATGCTGTAGAACAGGCAATGCAGATGCTGCGGACGGTGTAGCTGTGTAAATTATATTGACTCTCAGGATTTCACTAAATGTTCACATCGTCTTCAGTTTTCATAGGCTGTGTGCCAGAAAGCCTGTTTCAGTATTATCTGATCTAACAAAAGACACATCTATATACAACACTTTTATTGCCACTGGTCTTGCACCATTACAGCTACAGCAAAGTACTACTAAAGGGTTAAATATAGAGAGATTTAACTCACCACTGAAATTGTCATGTGCTTGACAGTCCTTCAGGGTATGCTGTAATCCAGAATAATGATTCATTGTAAGAGCAATAATTCCTAGTCTTGCAAATCTTTTTCTCAGAAAGTTAGTGATGACTGAAGTAAATAAAAAGATGTGAGGTTCATAAATATCTTAGCTCCATTATTTAGGTGTAAAACAATTTTTTAATGTCTCAGCCAAAGATCTTACCTTCTGAAAGTGTAACTCCAAGGTAACTAGTTGAAATCAATCTTAACTGATTTTTTTTTCCTATGGAGCCTCTCACCTGGTGCCTGTGCGCAGTTTTAGATATATAAATACTTTTTAAAAACACCTACTGCAAAATTATGCCTCTCCACGGAAGAGAGCTATCCCTTGTGTGCAGCTCAGACTGTCCTACCTGCAAGAGTAGAAGGTGTCGGAAGCTTCTGTGAGCACTGAGTATGCATTGACTGCAGCGTAATAGATGTACACGTAACTGCCAGCATTCAATCACTTAGCTACATAGACCTTACTTTAATCTTCTTCCCGCTGCTGTTAAGACACAAATTCTCTGCCATCCTATTTTTAGTACAGAATCAGAATCCCTTATTTTGCTTACCCTGGTGTCACTTCAGATGCTTCAGGTGTGTGCTGTACCAGAATGTTATTGCTTTACTTAGGCATTACACAAAACTGCCGTTAATATTTTAACTTTTGGGAAAAAAAAAAGGCTCTGGAGTCTTCATCAGCCACAAGAAACCAAGATTCTGTGAAGATGATAGATTCACCAGTACACTGACTTTTGCTATGGTGCTCCAAACTGGCTCAAAAAACTTATTTTCCTGAAGTCCTGACCCATTGTTCTCACATTCTGAAGTTTTAAATAGTGCAATTTTGAATTACACTGAAACAGAAAAGCAGAATGACTACTTTCCTTTTAGTTCTCTAAGTCTCTTTGTTCATAAAGACCTGAAAACCCTCAGCAGATTCAAGAAGGGAACTGTGCAAAAGGCATGAAGAAAATGCTCACAGCATTGTGGGAAACAAGCGGTGAATATTTAGCTCAGATCTTACAAGACAAATCTTAACATCATACCAATCTGAGTGTGAAATAGTCTCTTAATGGAATTGATTAAACTTCTATCATCTCATTTATAATTAAGCATCACAAAGCATCTAGGAGTATACTATCAAGCATAGTCCATTGGAAAGGGATTAATTAGTTGAGTCAAGAAAATAATGTTTCAGTAGAAAGTGCCTGACTTCTGAGAATATCTTTCAATTATTTTAGAGATTCACAGTATAAATGTCTCCATCTGAACAGTTACTGAAGGTTTTAAATAGTCAATAGAAAGAAGTAGATGCTTCTGGGATATTATTCAACAAACACTGAAGTTTTTGTGCTAAAGTAAATACCTAAAATACATTGGATGATTTGTGTCCAATAAGTGACTCTCACTCTTGAAGTATTGCATTAACTTTATGTGGCAAGATTTTGGTAGCAGGAGGGCATCATCACTAAAGTTCGCTGTAAATAGTGAAGTTTGATGAATCTCACCTGTTGTGCCTACCAACTTTGTAGGTGTATGGAAGGTGGGAAAGTCTACCCCTTCTCTGTTACCTGCAAAGGAGACAGGCACAACTGCAATTCAGATATTTTAGGAACTTTTCCCACCATAATGAGAGCAGATGTGGCCCCATCACATTGGCTGGGGACCTACCAGAGCTCTTAGCTGCTGCATGTTGCAGTAGGAACGGAGCTGCTGATTCGTTCAACCTATGCACGGATGAGTTTCAGGATGAGATTTTTATCACACCATCCCAAAAGAGAGGATATTTTTAAAAACTTAGCTCATCTTCATGTTTGTTATATATATAAACAAAAAGCAAAATAAACAAAATAGTTAATTTAGGTGTGCATAGCTATGTTTTTGTATCTTCTGTTTACCTATTTACCCACAATAAGGTCACTATGATTGCCTCAAGACTGTTAGGTCTTTTTTAATTCTGATTCCAGTGACATGAAACATAATAATTCACAATTGTCCAATTTCAATGATTTTAACAATGAACATTGATATGTAAATATTTTTATGAAATAAAAAATTCATAGCACTTGCTAATTTTTTCAAACATTTTTCAGAAAATGTTTTTAAACGTATTTTTTTTTTCCTTTTTATATTGAATCTATTCATATGAAACATGCCTGCTATTTTTCGAGAAGAGCCTTTATATGTTTGGGGGGTTTTTCTCTTTGTATTATTGAACATCTATTCAAAATTTTCTTAACTTGAAGTGGGGTATGAAGTGGAGAAAAAAACAAAGCAGTAACTGAAAATGTCTAACTTTTCAGAATTCTATTAACTTTTGGAAACGTAGATTGGCCAATTTATGGTGTTTTGTTTTGTTTTCCTTTTCCATAACTTTTTGCAAGCAATGGAAACTTGTGAACAGCTGAGAGTAGTTAAAGGACATAAAAATGAGAAGTGAGGTGGGAGAACCTAGCCACAACTTAACAAGAACACGGTTGAATACAGTTTCTCGATGTCAACCTAAGAGTAATAAATGAATAGGAAAAAAATAAAGGGGGAAACATGTATGACAATTTAAACCTCTTCTAACTTGAAATCAACTTGTGAAAAGGAGCAAATTCATCTGGAAAGTGCAGATCCACAGAGGTCAGTTACTCATCACTCTTTTGCAGAAGAGACCATTATGTTGATATAAGTACAGTTTTGCTGACTGTGGCAAAGCATCACTCAGTTCAGTGTTTCACTGATGAGGCCAGATTTAAATTTAGCTTTAGGGCCTTCACAAGGATTATTAAGAGGACAAAGGTTCCCGGCATTTTCTAGGTCATTGCTGGCCATTTTGCACAACTTCCCGTTCTCTTCTGCAGAAGGTGAATGTCTCTTCCCAGGTTGTTACTTCTTGTCTGGCTTATTTGAAGAGAACGTGCTCAAACAAGAAAACCACTACTAACTGCTTTGGGGAGGTGACTGGGAAATCTGTTCTATTCACTGGCTTCATACTTCTCTGGGGTGGTATTGCATTACTGGAGAAATGCTTGGGGGAAGCTCACACAGGGGTGATGACTACAGGATGGAAAACTGCTGTGGGGTCTGTTTAAAAACAACAACACAAACTTGTATGTTTAAAGTTAATTATCTGCTGAATGCCCATATTAGTCTGGTTATTAAGAGCATTCAGGGCATAATTGCAATCTTGATTGATTCACTATTTTCCCCTTTGCAGGTCATAGTAAACACCAACACATTTTTATAATAATCATCTGCAATTAGTGAAGTGAATGGGGCTTTGAGTGTGACTTCTACGTTTGTCTATTATAGCTGTCTATTTTCATACACCTATTCATAGAGTTTAGTTACTGTGAAAAGCAAGAAAATATAATTAGTGCTATTTTCACTGATGGAAAGGAGAAATGGCCTTATTACAAAAAGGCCAAGTACATTTATCTACTAGGTGAAAATCATTTCACATCTTAAAGGTAGATTTTTTTTAAGAACAGGGTTTCCTACTGATGTTGCATGTTGGGGGGGAAAGGGGGCTGGGTGTGTTTTTACTTTGTGCTAAACCCATTTTTTTGTACTTGTTTTGAAAGCAAATGCTGCAGAAAAGAGTTGTGGGAACTCTAGCAGCTAATTTTCATTTGAAAGACCATTTCTAAAAGAAATAGAAAAGTGGTGTACGTAAATTGTCGATCAACTCTAATTCCATGTTGCTAGAAGACCCTGTCAAATTCTGTTTCCCTAGGAGACCACCAGCAATAATTTTGCCAAGGCAAAGTGTCTGGAGTTATGGAGTAAGACACACTCCACCTTAATAATTCTGAATGAATTCAGCATCAGTGCTGCTTAGGGCAGGGGTCACGGTAAATCACAGATTCAGGATCTCTGCTGTACAAATGGGATTGTAGTTTCTGTCTTGCCCATGTGATGACAAGACATGTCCTCCCCATGTTGGGATAGGCTTCTGCTGGAGGAAATAATTTTCCATTTTTAGCTAGATGCATGAGCACTGCTCCTAGATGGATTTAAACAGCCTGAAGGGAGAAGGGAGGGAGTGGCTGGCAGATTTCAGAGGCTATCTGTGTAAGGTAAAAGCATGGAAATAAAAAGACATCAAAGCCCTGATCTTGGAAAGTGATGAACGCTTCCTATAAGGCATTGAATATCCTAATTTACAGGCGTGTCTGCATGGATAGTTACACACCCATTACAGCACCCTTTCAGAGTTGACATTAATTAATGTTGAACTGATGTCTAAGTTTTGCAACAGTTGCAATATTTCTCCTTTGCAAATAGGAAACTGAGGCCCTTTAAGAATCAGGACTGGACATATAGAAGAATACAGGTCTAAACCCCCCACCTCTGCGCACCTCTGGGTGTTTCATAAAAGCGTCTCCCAAAATAAGTTGCTCCCAGTTTGTATAGGGTAATAGGGCTCTCCTGTAAGGCTGATGGACACAGGATTCTCTTGAGGGGCCAAGAGCAGCCTTGCTTCTATGGCCCTAAGCTACTTCTTTTCTGTTACTTTAATATACAGCCATTGCATATAAAAGTGAAATATGATTGAAAAGAGTGACTTTAACCTACATATGTTCAGCATTTGCCAATACTTAAAGTATATGGGGAATCAGCTGGAAGAAGGCTATAAAATCACATCTCATGAAAAGCCATAGAAAAGCATCTAAATACCAAGAAAAAAAAATTTCAAACAGTTTTTTTGTGTTTTTTTTTTTTTTTTTTTTTTCCTTGCCAGGCTTGGATTGTTTCCATATAAAGTTATCAGGATTGTAACCTGTGTGGAAGTGTCAAAACGCTTTTTATTGCAAGCCTGTTTTATAGAAAGCTGTTATATTTTCCACTAATTATGAGAAATTCCGCCTCTGCAAACATAAGGATATGATTAGCTGACGTGAAAGATAGAATGCAAGCAAGCACACACATTAAGTCCTTCAAGCTGGGCTTAGTATCGGTATTACTTAACATTGACTGTGTGCAAATCAGCTTTCATTTACCCTCTTTTCACGTTTTCTTATTTTTTAGATTAATTTATATGTTGTTCAAAGTTTCATGTTTTATTACCTCTAAGCTGTTTAAAGCTTTTCTGAACTTGCATGTGTTGGGGAAAAAGCCACGTCACTCTGTCTTCCACAGTTTCATGGTGGCACTGGCTGATGGTGGGGAGTTATGGTTATGCTCTGTCCCAGAAGTGGCTGTTAACAGCACAAACATGTTATAGAGAAGCTGTATGTCCATGCCCAGTGCAGAGTTAAGGCTTGAAGCTTCTACTGTTATTAGGTTCACAACTCTCTGCTACCTTAATCAATACTGTAGGATCCCAGGAGACTGCCAAAGTGGCCATTGCTCATTATTAAATTTGATAGATGACTCGTACTACTTAATGTAAACTGCAATGCAATTCTATCAAATGGCCCTATACAACCACTGTAGGTTTGGATCCAACATTTTTGAAGTCAACAAGAGTTTCTTGGCTAATTTGTCCTTAGATTAAGATTTTCTTCTTATGGATGTTTGCTGTCTAAATCAAAAACTCATGAGCCATACACAAACATATCTTTGCAAGATTAATCTTTCCAGGGAAATGTTAATTCTTTGCTACAACACAGGAAATATTTCACATCTAAGATTTATTAGTGGGGGTGGATTTTTTTTTTTCCCAAATGATATCATAGTTGTCAAATTAAAGATAACTTTTTTTTTTTTCCCAGAAACATGTTAGACCAATCTGATTTGCTGTATTATTATTTAAACTCTTTACTCCGTCTTAGCAAAGGCAAGTGGTAGGTGTTTAGTCTCTCATTTTGCTTTCAAATAATAACACTTCCAACTGTCCTTCTGAAGAATTTGAATAAAGCTGTGATTCAATAATTTCATACTTACTGCATTTAACTTTGCCTTCTGATAAATTATACTGCTAGCCTATAGACCATTACCATTACAGAGTTAAGGCCTCTGATCCTGTATTTCCCACCAAAATCTCAGGAAAGGCTGGCTCTTTGTATGGCTGCATTTCCAGTAAAGATGAACGCTGTTTTACAGATGTCCAGGTACCTGGAAAAGGAGGAGGTGAGCTAAGAGGAAACAGCAGGGTCTGCTGCTGGGTTAGGTTGTCATTAAGACAGTTAGCTGTAACATTATCAGGGCCTCAGCCCTGTAAATACAGCCATAAAGAAAACCTCTGCCAAATCCATGTTATTACTAAAAAGACTCTAGCCAGGTTTAAAATACAAATTACAAGAAGGTTGGGGTGACTGTATGACTTGTATTTGCATTTTACATTAACAGCCCAGTTACATTACATTAACAGTCCCTACAGCCTAAAAACAGTGATGAATTTAAATAAATCAATATTTAAGCCCTTATTTTTTTACTATTGAAGAATTCAAGAAGAAAGTAAACTTAAAAAAAAAAAGTCATCCTTACAGTAGTTTACTCATCTTTATGAAATTAAGACGAGTTCCTGTATAAGCAAGTGAGCAATTTCTAGCATACACCAGGAGGTCACCACACAGCATTTCTGGTACCACCAGATGACAGACATGATAATGTCTGATGACAGACATTCTAATAATTAGCTTTTTCTGTGTATTTGCAAAATCATCTCTGTAGATTCACAGTATCTTTTCCATGCTCCTCTTCTTTTTCCCTCATTAACATTTCAATCAACTGTACTTTTCATCAGAAACCAAACTGAGAATGTGGAGAATTAATATTTTTAATGTCTTTTTAATAGGAAAAAAATGTACTCTGGATGATTGTGAGCTGTCTATTGCCTTTTCTTGTTGTTGCTATGATTGAAGTTGCACAGTATGGTACAAAGATGTATGATTTTCTTCCTCTGAAGGAACTATGCTTTTTAATTGAGTCTAAGGTAGTCAATCTTAAAAGGAAGATCAACACCAAACAGCATCGAGAATTCAAATAGAAGAAACATGAAAACTCATCTGTGGACAGAGTAGGAGATTATAAAGCCAATGGTCAGGAGTCTGAGATTTTAGATGCAGCATATGGGTATGTTTAAAGAGAGAAATAACAGTCTGTTTTTCATATATGATAATGTTGATCCCTTTTTCCACGGTCCTATTTCTCACGTGAGACCTGTTCTTAAATTGACCCATGTCAAAGCACTTCCTTATCACTTCTCTTGTTACGGCTAGGAGGATCATGAACTCCTCTTGATGCCATCCAGTGCACATACATCCTTGTTGTCACAGGACTCTGCCTTAAACTGTCACCTTCTGCTCCCAATACTCAGGCCACCTTGTTGGTGAATATGGCTGCGCGGTCTGGTGTCTGCCCACAGGCCAAGCCAAAATACTGGAGCTTGCCATTTTGGTAGGTTTCATACTTAGTGGGTCTCCTACGATCTTTTTTTTTTTCTGCTCAGAATGAGTTGTGTTAAAGTGAGGGAGATGAAGAAGAGCTCGGACATGATGAGAGTAAGGCTGAATAAATAAATAAGTATAAATACATTCTGTCAAATTAGAAGTTATTTCAATTCTCTTTTTCATGAAAACTCAAGCTGTTAAAGTAATTTATTCAAATTGACTCAACAGGGATCTTGGCAAGGTAGGTCAAGGTGGATTTTCTGATAGAAAAAACTGTTCTGAAATTCTTAGTGGAACAAATCTCCCAGAAAATGAATTACAGTGCTTTCATATTCACATTAGACAACTGAATTACAATGGGGATGGGACTATGGCACGTTTATTAGAGATTGGTGAACCATCTATTAGTTTCACACTCTACTAATTCAAATGTGTATTTCTCAAAAGAAAAATCTGGATTACTTAAAATAAGTCAGTATTTTAAATCTGCCAGTATATGGAAATGAAGAATCTTGATTTAATCAGCGAATGCAGTTATCATAACTGCATACACGTAATATATATGACATATCATATGAACACTATGAAGGGTGCTGTGGAAAACCTTTGTGTTAATTAAATGATTATAAGACTGATGGTTAATTTAAAATTATAACTGGAACAGCAGTTTTTCTTATCTTTGGTAAAAGGTGGCTGACTGAATGGGTTAAAAATGTGGAAGATACAGTAAAATGCTAAAATAAATGTGTCTCTCTCCCTGTTTAGCTGTTCCAGAACAACTATACAAAGAATATGATGAGTGGTAAATAAAATGAAGTACAGGGTCCTTAAGGAGCATGTGGAATTCATTGCCACGGGAGGCTGTAAAGTGGTTGTAAGGTGGTTGTATTTAAAAGAAGATTATTTTACAAGCAATAACACTGAGCTAAATTGTATGGAGCAATGGAGCAACATTCTTCACAAGACCCCTGAGGCTGGCTCAGCGTTTTCAGCTATGGTAGCAGAGCATTTCATGCCAGCAGAGAGGAGCCAAAGTGTACACAGAGGTGACACAACAAAAAGCTAACCAAATGGCAAGGAAAATCCAAGAAGAGTGGAGAAGTAGGAAGATAGTCTAATAAAACTGCAGCTTGTCCAAATTCAGCCGGGCTTCTGTCCGTGTGCATCTCCTTTCCCCATGTTTTCTTGTTAACTGATTCAGAGCTGCAAAGGCACTTGGCCAATGGGAAATTAAGCCCAGGAGCTGAGGTTGCATCTTGCCATAGTGACTCAGCTTTGGGCTGGGAATATTTTACTGATACATTGTGATATTTTATAAATATATATTTTTTTTTTTGCCATTCATTGTTTTGAACTAACTGACTCTTTTCTGAAAATGAGGTGAAAGTGGCCACTTGGGGAATGGGGTGTGGGAGGGCAGCTTGGAGAAGACATGTATGCAGGAGGAAGAAACTATGTGGATGCTAACAGAGGGATGCATCAAGGGCAGTAAAGCCCACTGCTAAAGGCCTTTCAGAAAATTTGGCTTCCTGTCCTCTGGGAAATGTTTGCCTGCACTTTTCTCAGCAGGTTGCTGCTCCTTTTTATCCTCCACCTCCTCCTTCTGTTTGAATTTAGGGGCCATAAATCTCTGTTTTAGCCCTGCTTTCAAGTCTCAGCTTCATAGCTTCTTCTTAATAACTTGTTTGGTCACCCTTATGCTTCCTGGCTGGCTTCACATACTGAGTGAATAGATGCGGGTGAGGTGGGAAGCAGAATTTGTACAGGGAAGGAACTGGACAAAATAACTTTGAATTCAGTAAGCAGGACCACAGAGAGCTAGAGAAGAGATTTGAAGTCTGGGATGGTGTGGGTGAGGAAGATGTTTACTAAATTATAAGCAGGCTTTTCATTGTGTTTTATTGCCAAAACAACTGTAGTAATTGTAACTATATGCAGGCATGTTTCCTCAAGTAAACTAAACTAAGAATTGCTGGGTAAAGAGTTGCAGCATTTTCCTTGGAGTTTTTAAACACAAGGTTAAGGGGAAAAATCTAATAACCAAAGATACCAGCTCAGAGTATGCTAATTTGATTTCATTATGAAAAATAGCATTGCAAACCCTTATCTTGCTGGATATATGGACTTAGTGAAATAAAACTTCAATACACATCATTGTATTGTCAGTTACCTAAATCAACCTTCCCATTTTTAACATTTGCCCATAACAAGATTTGCTCGTGTATTAAAAATACAATAGTAAGGTGGTATATGTTACCAGTTAAACATCTATTTTTGGTAAATATTCATTAGATCATTTTAACATTACTTTCTGTTTGGACAAGAGTAAGTTTTACATCTTCACATTGCTTACAAGGAACTTGGGAGATAGAAGGTTAAAAATTCATGTGGAGAAAGTTGCATATGCCTTATTCCCACTTACAAAAAACTGGAGCTATTTTAATGTTTTGGCATATGGAGTTATTGTAGCTCACTGAAAAAAAAACACTCAGCCCTGTGTTAGATACCAGATCTCTCTTCCTATTACGTAATGCAGGGAAATATACATACACAGTACAGTTATTTTAAATACAAAATTTAGCAAGAATTATTGTAGCTTATATGGTAATGGAGGATCTAAGAAGTTTCATAAGTTTCAAAGTTCTGCAGATGATGGAAAAGCTCAATTTATTGTGAAGCTATTTGCAGCTGGGGGATCTACAGGAACTGGAAGAGACAGAAAACAGTGAAAATGCAGACTGACAATGTAAAAATGCAGGCAAACTCTTTGTGATCTTCCGTGGCACTGATGTGTAAGGCTAATAACAGCAGCTTCACTCCACTCTTTTCCTGTCCTTAACTAAGAACAGATCCAGATGTTGCAAGAACGTCACCACAGGGAAGCAGGAAAAGGAAGGGTGAGTTAAACAGAAAGTGTTTGGGCTGAGAGTGCACTGGGTCAAACTGCTGAGCTGTGTGGGGGAGGTTGTGAGCTGGGCTCAGGTGGGCTGGTGGAGGTTTGATCTTGGAACACGCCTGCTGCTTCTGTGTCTTTCCTTGAAACAGCCAATCTGTTCCTTAATGCGAAATACTTCTTAAGGGTTTTATTTTACAAGGACAAGGGCTGCTGAAGTCCCAAGTCAGCCTTCATTTAGGGAAGCTACAAACATCTTCCAATGCTGAGTAAGAAGTCAAAGCCAGGCTGTGAGGGGGCATTGCTCAGGTTGCTGTGTGAGATACAGCTCTTTCTTCAAAGCTAGCCCTTGCTAACCCCAATTTGGAGGACACTGAGTAACATCCAGCCAGATTTGGGAGGATAACATCTGTACATTTTCCCCACTGTCAGTGTGTTATTATTAGGAAGTTTTTCAAGAGTGGACACACCATGCAGTACGTAGTTTCTCCTAGGGAGTTGGTAAGCACTAACATTAAACACTAAGGGCAGTAAGTCTTGTATTAGACTTATTTCCAGATATTGTGACCTACAGCCTGGAGTTAAACTTGGTCCTTAAATATGCATACATCCTTCCCACTTCATCCAGACACTAGGAGTACCCTCTCTGCATACAGCATAAAACTCATTTTGCTGGTATTTCAACCCTTCGTATGGGTTCTAGACTGTAATAGCCTAGAGGACACAGCTGGCACCATGGGGTCCTGTCCTGTGTCTGGTCCATGTGTGTCATTGCTATTTCATCTTCTTTGCAAATCTTAAGCACCACTGCATTTTAAATGCAGATGGTAACACAAAAATTCTCTTTGCTCAAGATGAGTTGATATTATAACACTTCCCATTGTCCCAAGATGTTTCATGCCAGAGGTGAATATCTTTACACGTTTAGGGGGTGTTAACATATGGCAGGTTTCACTGTGTTGGGAACAGTGCCCTTGACACTGTTCAAGTGTTCACAAAAAGCAGGCAGGAGCTGAAACCTTCTATCGCCCTTTTCGAGGTTTTTCCTCTATGAGTTCTTCAAATCTGTGGGTATCTCCTGTGGTCCAGAAGCTAGATTATTTGTTAAATCCTGTGATCCCCTATCAGTCCTCACTTCATAAACATCATCTCTTAATTCTGCCACAGTATGGTTTTGGGTATGATTGATTTAGGCCATCAACCTACTCCTTTGTAAGATAGCTGTAAGCTCTTTTGGGTTGTATATTTTGCAATTATATTTTCTCTGTTTTTAAAGGGCTCTTTTTTATACAATATACTTTGCCTACTGATAACAGTGGCTCTGTTTTTGGTTAGTCTGTGGCTGATGTCAGTATATTTTTGAATGATCATATACACAGGGAAATGAACAAGTAAAGACAAATCAGTTCAAGTAAATTAAAACCACAACACCAGTTGTAGAGCAACACACATCATTCAGTCTTGCATAAGAGACACTAGCTACAGTTCTTCTTATTGTAGAGTTTATAATTCACTACAAAAAAGTCTAGTCGAAAGTGTATTTATTTTAACCACAACAGCCCAGTGGCTGAATTTTGTGCAGAGCTATAAATAAAGATTTTTCTCAAATGACATCAACATTCTCTATTTGAACGTATCATCTTCCATTCTATCCTCATTCCACACTGACTCATGAAAGTTTTCAGAGAAATAATGTATATTTAGATGTTAGGTGTGCAAGTAAAATCAATTCCATGAGTCTAAATGCAGTCCCTTTTAAGATTATTTCTTTTTCTTTCACCAAGATGTAGTCTCATTTGTTTTCTCCTTCCTGATCATTTTCTGTTAATCCATACTACCTTCTCTCCTCTTTGTTTATTCTCTTTCCCCTTGTGCTTTCTCTTCTTTCATTGGAAAGGTTTGGGGTTTTTTTGTTTTGATTTTTACAGGATATTATTTTTCCTTTTATTATTTTGCTTTTTCCTGACTATTATCTTGCCCACTGATTAGTTCCCTTTATGTTACTTTTTTGTAACATAACCTCGGTGATTTCTCTATAAACTGGACACAGCACATGTCTCTATTAGGCATCGCTTTGTCAGATGCATGAGCTCTGCTGACATTTCATCAGAATTGACTGTGATTTGATTTATATATTTTGTGCTCACAAAAGTAATTTTTGGTATTTAATAAGAATTTGGGTCTACTGTATTTGACTATTCTTAGAAAACAGTAAAAGGAAGGCCTCAATTCTTACCCATTTGCTTTTGATATTGTTTACACAGAAAATAAAGGGAGACTTATATTAATCACCTTTCTCTGTTGGTTTCACAGGGGACTTGGTGTTGGATGGTGTCGAAATATCTGTACGGTGCATTGGTGCTGGCTCTGGAAAGCAGCTACCTGTACTGCTAAATTGACAGAAGAGCCTCTGGCAGGCATCAGCCTGTGGCAGCAAACCCCATATGTGTAAGAAGGTTTCCATATGGCTGCCCTGATCTGGGGGCTATAGGGCTTAAAGCGTGGATGTGGACAGGCTGAGCTAGCTGGGCAGGGCACGGCTTTGCACGCCTTCATTTGTTAGAAGAGATGGAGACCCTGAGTGAGCATCCCCACTGCCACAGCACACTGAAATGAATGTTGCAAGGCCTCCGAGTGCCTCCTGGAGATATGCATGAGGAAAAATACCCTGATCCTTTCCACCAAGAGGTAGCACTCACATGTGAAGGAGCTGACATTTCTACAGCCAGGCTGACTCCCAGGAAGAGCATTTCAGAACTTACCCCATTACTAAGACTACAGCTATGGTCCCCATCTGTGCAGCTCTGCCCTGTATATTTTCAATGCAAAAATATAACATCTAGAATATTATGACTCATCCCTTCAGCATGCACCTCACCTGTGATCTCTGAGCTTTCCTTCAGTCACAACACTTGAAGCATTTCCTTGAAACACTCCAGGACTGGAATTTGTTCCCATGTCTGTTGTCAGACCTTTGTGATTCACCACACATTCACCTGCTCAACATGTATCAATAGGATACACATGGTAGGCATCAGGTAGCAGATGATCCAGTATAGCAGCTTCCTCAAGCAGTTGTCCATTTTTCAGTGTTAGAAAGCCAAGTTATGTTGTGAATACTGGTAAAAGGTACCTGCTCCCTGTAGAAGGCACCTGCTCAGGAGCACAGTAAGCACATGCAGAACAAAAGGAGCATAAGGAAACCTATTGAGAAAGGCAGGAGAAGCAAATTTAATATTGAACTTGTGTTTTGATTTATTTTTAGTTTATTTGCATTCAGAAGAGGTAAAAATTAAATAAAGCTGCTTATTTGTCTCACAAACTGAACCCTTTATTTAACAGCAGAGAATGGGCTAGCTAGTGTGAGCAGCTCAAGATGTTTTCACATGACTCTGCCCAAGAATTCTGAACTGAATGGATTTCTTTTAAAAAAAGATAAGACCTCTCCTATACCCATACCAGTTCAAGTCTGGCCTTATCTTTTGTGATAGGAAGCATAAATTTTTTGCAGTGATTTTCTGACATGTATCCAGTTTGAAGTCAATGGATCATGTACTTTGTTTTAGGTAGTTTCTCATATAAAGTAAAACAATCATTATTGTCTTTGTAACTGGTCTGCATTGGTAAATAGTCCCACAGCTGCAACACTGTTTTCTAGCACCTAATGGTGCATTCAGAGAGTTCCCAAATCAAGAGAATATTTTTATTTCAGAAAACTTCTTAGAAGCAAATGAACTTATTTACTGATCTAAACTTATAAAAAGAGAAGTGAATGAATTTTATATTTAGGATAAATCTGACTGGAGGAAGATGGGATCTCTGACTAGAAAATGTCATTGAATACTGCCCAGAAGAAGGGCACTTGTAACCTACAGTTAACAAAATGATGATGATGATGAGTGCTGTTAATTGTTCTCTTTGTTTGTCTATTACTTTCTCTTTATTGTTTTGACTTCTAGACCTTAGTGCCCTTCTGATTTGATCTGAATCAAAGTCCCTTTGGCTGCTTCCAGTTGATTTACATTTTCAGGTGCATAATTAAATGCGATATTGATCTTAGTGTGATTATAAACATAGTAAAAATGATGAGAATCCTACACATAATTTATCATTAAATATCTCATAAAATATATTTGAAATGTTATAACATATTCCCTCTTTGTCTAGTTAAACTCTAGTTTTATGACACATTTAGAGTAATTGCAGTTATTAATTATGAGGAGCACTTACATTATCCAGGAGATAACCTTGACAGTTATTGTAGATAATGTCAAACTGAAGCAACAGATGTTTTGCTCTTTGTTGGTTATAGCTAAGATTTTACAAAAACAAAAGCTTTCATAGGTCTTATTATAAGCAAAAAATGTGTTAGGTCAGTATTATTTGTCCATTACTAGTTTGAGAATCATTATCTAGATAGTTGCCTTACTACTTTTCAGCAATCCAATGTAGGTTTGTATTTGTCTCTACCTGCCAAAACAACGTTCTTTCCTGAAGACTTTACAGCGCTTAGAGAGAGGTATCAGCGATGTTAGCTACTTACGCTATACTGTTGCTCAGACTTCAGATTGTTCCAGGAGTTTAAAAAATGCTTATATCACAGCTGAAATATTCTTTGCTCTTGACTTCTTGCAAGAAATTCTCCATTGCCAAATGACAATCTCACTGCAAGCAGTGGCAGTAGTTCTCATTATGCAGTCCGCCATGGTGCTCCACAGGAGCAAGATGTTCTTGGCGCTTGGGAATGTGACATCTCATTGATTTGTAACTACAGCAAATCATGTTCTGTTATCTATTTTTTTTCCAGCTAATCTGTAGCACATAACAGTCACCTTTATATCCTACAGACATTTTCAAGTCTAGCTTCTACTGTGTACGAGGTCAACCTCTAGAGCCTTTTTGCAAGGACCAACCACTACAGCAATTGTTGGCTTTTAAAATATTAGAAAAGATCAGAAAATCAAAAAAAGCCAAATATTTCATAAGCACATTATCAGCAATTGGAAAATGAGAAAACAATGGACCCAATATTCAAGGGGGCAAGAATGACAGTTGCAAAGAGGCAAAAATATTTAATGTTGTTTTGCTTCAGTTGGATAACATGATCCTCATTTTTACTCTAAGGGTAAGAATTCAAGCCAGAATAATGAAAAAGAAGTGAGTGGGTACCCCACTCCAGATAAATTGGTTGCTTTTGGCTTGATAAAATCACAGGGGGGGCTGCTTGAGACCATTTTATACAACACAGATGAAGTTACAGAAAACTGAAAAGGAGCGAACAGCTGAAATTTACCTTATCTAGTTTTAGACTATGAGACTGTGATTTGGCAGAGCAATTTGGGCACCTCCATCCTGCAGCATTCACCTCATGGGATGGAGAAAGCATCATAAAGCCTTTGGAAATATGGCAACTAGTGGATCCATAACACCTATTCATCCCATCCCACTGTCCATAGTTATAAGTCCCAGGAGAGAAATAAAGCTTTAAGAAACATTCTGCTGACCTACTGAGTTCTCCAGAGGGCTACAGATAGCCTTGACTTGATCTTAGGAGTTTATTTGTGAGGGTTTTTTTTTTTATTGTTTTCTTGTCCTTAGTCCCTGTATGAGAACACAGTGGTGTTATACTAAAATGCAAGGCCTGGTTCCCGTCTTCTGTCCTGGGAGAAGGGAGGAAAACCTTCCCCTTCCCTCTTTTATGGGATGATTTCATCCACCGAAATTCCCCTGAGTAATTACATCAAAATGTAAATAATATTTTGGCTCATTTTACTTCTCTGTGATCATCTGTTTACCTTCTAGGACTTCATGTTCACTCTTAGAGTCACTTTTAATCTTAAATTAGGATAATCTGGTTTGAATGCACAAATATATTTTCATTTAAATTTTTCTATCAACTTCCTAATTCCCAACTCAGAAATCAAGCTTCTGAGTAATCAATAATCCTGTTCACTAGGGACAGTTTCTTTTGCTATTTAATGGCCAGGTCCTGCTATAATGAAGGCAATGGCAAGTTTTCTATTCACTTCAGTAGGAATCGTATTGGACTCTGGATTAAATGAGTTCACCTGAAGCAGAGAGGTAGCAATTTATCATTTTTAGAAAAATGTAATGTTGGAAAACCAGACAAACTTTAGGACACAGAAAATCTTCTTTAGATCTGAGAAATGTCAAAATTCAAGTACAGGTTAGGAACTGCTGTTTGTTACTCTAATTATAAATAATTTATTTACCTTTTTAGGTCAAAAAGGGTGACAGGCATTAGGGAAAGGAGGGATAGACTAGTAAATGTTACAGAGAATTGGAGATCAGGATTTTATTTTTTTTTCCTCTGCTTTGTATTCAGCAGAATAAATGTTAATTTAATTCTTCAGACTGTGTTTTCAATTGCTTGGCACTACTACATTTTTCATTTTTAATTTTCTCATAGCCACTGGCTAAGAGATGTTGGGAGTTAAATGTGTGGCTATGGGGTCAACCTTTTTTTTATTTGTTGTTGTGAGGACTGAGGTGCTACCACTACTTTTCTGAAGTGAGGAGACATTTCAGTCAGAACATTCTTCCATCTAAAATTACTGATAATTTCTCAATGAAAGCAAATCAGTATTGCCATCATAGTTGTTTATGCTTATACACTTTATAGTTGTAAATCTTTACCCTACTTAACACAGATGAACAGGACATTTCATCTGTTACTTTGTGACTCTTACTCTGAGTAGGACTCTCTAAAAGAGAACCTCAAAGGCTATTTGGGATGGGAATTATTTTATACAAAGGTCTGTTCAGTGTGTCCTGCCCCTTCTGGAGCATATGTAGTCCCCAAAATATACTTTTTAATTGTTTTATATGTTAAATATCTTAGCTTACTCCAACTGAAAATTTGGCCTCTTCCATTTTTGCTTTTGATGTTATTGTTCAAATCCATTTGGAGATATCTGTAATCACTTTGATATTTCTAAAAGGTTTTCAGCTTTGTCTATATTAAGATTTCCCGAGGAATGAAGATTGACTTGAATGAAGCAGCCATGTGATGGGCAAGATCTTATCTGGGGTGAGGATTACGCCAATGTGTATTTTAATATCATTATTCATAACTTACCAGAAGTGAAAATTCTCCTGTGGTAAAGATAAAATCTTTCAGCTATTTAAAAAATGTGACTCAGACTGCAACTCCTTTATGTGATTTAGCCAAACATACTTGTTCATAGCTGGGAATCCAATGTGTACGGGGAACATCTCTTGCCATGGAGATTGCTGATCCCATGGTCGACAGCTGTAACATACATAGCAAGTTAGCTAGTAAAATAGCAGCAGGCCAGTTAGTGACACAGTTTCATTTATATATCCCTAAAGGAATACCCAAGTAAGCAAACATAAAAGACTGTGTTAAACAATAGCTGGTACCTCAGCTTAGCCAACAGAATCTGTCCCTCTGAGTGATGCAAACCTGACCTGGCTACATGGTTTTGAGATCTGACAAAAGACTTTTAACCAACATAAAAAATGTGGAGAGTCCTGTGAGAAAGGAGATGTTCTGCTCATGCATTCCAGAAACCTTCAGCTCCACACAGTGCTGAATCTAACAGATGAATTTACTGAGTGATACGCCAAAACAGGAAAGTACCCCACATCAACCCTGTCGGGGAGGGAAGTGCCACAAACAGGGACATCTCAGGGAGGATCTGTGAACAAGCTGATAATTCCCACCACAGAGAGGAGATATAAATGAGCAATGGAGTGTGGGAGTTCATGGAATCAGCACAGCACCCACGCAATGAGCATCGGAGGCACTTTGCCATGCAACGTAGCTCTGTGTTTTGGGTGCAGGTTGCGAGCCACGCGAGGAGCCCAGTGGAGGTACTGGGGAAGGGCAAGATGAGCGTGAGTCAGGCTGATGGCGGGGCTTACCTGAAGACAGGGTTTCATCTGAACAAGGCATCGTGTCTACGAGTAGGACATGGATGATTTCCCCAGTAAAAATTGTTTTTGCTGGCCTGCAGTTCAGTTTCAAAATGAGGCCTGTGTCAAGAACATAAGATGTTTTAAGGAACAGGAAAAAGCCAT
The DNA here is from genome assembly GCF_018691265.1 of Tyto alba. NCBI lineage: Eukaryota > Metazoa > Chordata > Aves > Strigiformes > Tytonidae > Tyto > Tyto alba. The sequence goes on along the minus strand of NW_024881316.1, from coordinate 32,187,149 downwards.
CTGGCCTCACATGCATGCAATTTTTTTTTAGCATATCTTAAGCCTACTTCCCTGCTTTTTCACTGTGCTTCCTAATGCTTTCCTCCTTTATGAAAATGAAAGGGAGAAAGGGGAATAGAGAGGAAAAGATCTGCAGAAGTGTCTCTTCAACTCATGTGCTTTGCTGCAATTGCTTTTCCTGCTAACTTATTCCATATGTTTATTATTCTTTACATAAAATAGTTATTCCTCACTTCTTAGTTTCCTATTTGAAATAATTTGTCATTGTTGCTTAATGTCTAATAAATTTTGAAACATAAATCAATTTTACCCATACTTGTATATGAGTTATATACATAAAATATGCATACATACTTATGCACATATAAATGTGATAATATTTCCAGCTGGCCAGGCTTTTGTTGTAAAAGTGACAATAAATTTAACAGTTTTAACTTTTTGTTGTTGGCTAGGTTAGCAAAAGCAGCTACTACTTTCTTTGTTTTGGGAGTTATGTGGGAAAAACATTACCATTATTAACAGAATACACAGTACCAATATTTGATGCGAGCACGATGTGCAAAGAATATACAGATGATAATTCAAGAAAAAAAAAATCAAAAGTGAATCTGAGAGGGTCATGCAAAAAAGCTGGGTTTTGAAATAGCAAATGTCAGGTTTCAAGGCAAGGTTTTGATTCTGAAGTTGCAATAACAAAATAATGAATAGAACCAATTTTAGTATGTTACTCGGAAAATCACTAAACTAGTACTATATAGAAAATGATACTTACAATTTGGGTAAGAAAAAAAAAACAATGAAAGCAGAAAATATGCATTTTACTCACAGTCTTTTTTTTTTTTTTTCAGCTTTTTCTCCCTGGTTGTTACTTCTTTTTCTGGGAAGAAAAAAACCTAAAAAGGCAAAGCAATCTCATTCCTTTAGAAGCTGGAAATCAAATTTTTCCAAACATTTTGATTTAAGACATTATTTCTGTTATGAAATAAGTTACTGTGTCGTTGCTGGCCAAAGCAGTTTCCCCTCTAGCATACTTCTTATGCTGAAGCTAGCACAATACCAGTTTAGAAGCTTCTGGGGAGAGCACTTCCCTACAAACCTGCCAGCAGGCGCATGGTAGGGTTCTTGCTCTGTAAATCACTCCAGTTTGACAGTAGTCATGTATTTGTGAAACCAAAGACAGTCATTGCCAAACCAGGCACGGGCACAAATGGCTCTAAGAGAGACTTTCTGGACATTAACCATTTTGCTGATGGACAAGAATTATTGTCAGTGTCTACAAGTTCTCCCCAGTCAACTCATGTGTGTATCTAGGAGGAGTTTGCCAATGACCTGCAACAAAATTCTTTGGACAGCTTTATATTCAGCTTGTACCAGCTGATGAGGTGAATGTGTTGGAATGTTATACCTAGTGATTTATGAAGAAAAAGAGTCTGTAATCTTTCCTCTAGGTTAGAGCCACCTGGCAACTATGATGTGGTTATCTGCCCAGAAAGGAGTCAGAAATGCTTACACACTGAAGGCATTTCAGCACTACAAAAAAACAAGTGGATCATGAGTATCTTTCATCTTTTTGAAGAAGAAACACTGTATTTGTGTGGTAGATTCTTTATGTCTCTTGATATTTTTCCTGCCCCTTTCAATCATTACATCACACATTTTTTGTTTAGTTGGGTTTTGTGTGCTTGTTTATTTTGGTGCATATGAGTGGGTGTGTTGTGTATATAAGGAGATCTGAATTCTCCTCTGGAAATGTCTTTCCATTGATTGCGCAGGGAACCTAGAATAATTATACTTTTACCTTAAGAGAGCCTAAAGTCGGGGAAGCCAATTCTAACATATTGAGACTGTGAAGGGTAAATCCACAAAGACCACACCTACATTAGTGAACTAAAATGACCCAGGATATGGGTCCATGCCCTGGCACCCAGTCATCCATATAGTTTACCTTTCAGCATCGTCACTGACGTAGTTTTGGCCATGGCCAGCTACCAGTCCCAGTCAGTGCCTGGTCATAGTTCAGAGGTTAGCACAAGCCAGAGACTGCTTTCAGTGGGCAGTTTGGATGAAGGTGGTAGTGGGGAACAGACAAGACAATTTAACTGTATGGATGTGAGTGATGACATGGCAGCTGGCCTCGGGGCTGGAGAATGGTCACTGGCCCATTGTATTTGCTAAGGCAGATGTAACCAAAAGGACTTAAGTGTTGCAACCTTTAATTATATGTGCTCTATCACTAAGTGGAAAACAGCAAGGCCTTTTCTTCAAAGCAAAAGGAGTGTTAGCAAAGAGAATGATCAAAGAACTCCTAGAGCTATACAGCAGGACATTCTAAGAAGCAGAATAAGACTTGGGCCAGATCTCCAAAAGTAATTAGATGCGTGTTTCTACTTGAGATTTTCAGCCATGACCCCTTTTGCTGAGATAGGCCCCTCAGGATAGATCTTTTCCTACAAAGGGTCATGCTGAATACTTTCAGTCAACAATTTAACTCAAAATAGCAGATGAACCAGGAAGAAGACTGAGAATTCAGATTAATATCTCAGTCCTTAATTAATACTCATTTATACAGAATGAAGAAGTTTTAACTGAACTAGAGTTAAAACAAGTTTGATGCTGTAACTTGACAGAAAAAATCACTAGGTAGACAGGAAAGTAAAATTCCAGTCCTTCCTCAAATGCAGTGATGCAAAAGGTCAACCGAAGTGTCACACTGGAAAAAAAATTTGGTTTTCCTCAAGTTTTTTTTTCTGAGAAAATAATCTATCCTACATAAATCAGATAAAGCAAAGTGTCTTAGACTAAATATAAACTGACCAGTGCAGTGGAATGTGCTAAGACCCTGCTCTGTGGCTCAGATGATGTGGTAGAAGGGCAGCAGGACTCCTTCATCTGCTTCATCTCATGATGAGTTTTCCTCTGTGGATAATGGGGAAAGGACAAGATAATTTAGATGCTTGACTGGCGTCTGGCCCAGCACAGAAGTAGAAATCACCTCAGGCACATTTGGAGTTGAAGAACTAGAGTGAATTACGCTAAGAGACAGCCTTTTATGTTGGATTTAAGTCTTGTTTCATAAGCCATAGTACTGCATTTCTGTGCTTGTGCTTTGAGATGGGTGCCTTTTAAAGCAGAGAGCATTTTTAGGCCTATAATTTTGCCCACAGAAGACATTTGTAAGATGATAACATTTATTTATAATGTTAGTGCTTTATCCAACACAGAGCTAGATCATGCCAGTACCTTTCTCTTTAGCATTCTGAGTATTTCCAGCTGGTGACACCAAATAGCCTCCATTTCCTCATGTGGAACACTCACCAGTTGTTTTACCCCCTCCTCCTTTCCTTTTTATTTTTGCTGCTGGAAGGATGTGGGTGATGATTTATAGAGCATGTCCAATTGGCTCTGTTTGTCTGTGCTGGCCTGCTTCATGCACACTGAGGTCAGTGCTGTATTTGTAGGTAATCATCCAAGGAAAACACCTCACAGCAGGCAAAAATGCTAACTAAGTAAAACAAACTCAGGAATGTGATCATCTGTTTAGCAAAGTTTTCAGCAGTCTTTTCCGTTACACTAAGCTTTCAGTCCGGTTCTACAAACTCAGAAGTGAACACAGCACTGAAATACCTCAGACATCTTCAAGGATGTAGGAGACTTGATTTGTTGAAGAGTGTTTGGTTAGGGGAACAGGGAAAGCTCCTTTTAAAATATGGAATTAGCAATATGTACATTTTAGTCCAAAATGTCCAAAGAAGAAGAAGAAAGATTGTTCATTAAAAGAAATAGGTTATATTCAAGTTTTAAAAGGCAAAACTATAATCACAGAACAAAATCATCTCCTGTTGCCTCATTGTTAGCTGCATAGTGAGCCCTATTACCTACTTCTGATGCGATCGCCAAAGAGAAATTCTGCTGATATCAAGGGGAATTTTGATCTCATCTACAAAGCTGTGAGATGACCTCTGTCTCATGTTTTCTGCAGTCGGAAGGTCAAAAGTATCTTTCATCATGATTCAGTGCATAGCGAGTACAAGAATTCCCACTTCTGCGTGAGGGCAAAATGTAATCGCAAGCCCTCCGTTGGCGAGCATGTGGAGCCAAGTGTGCAGAGGCTGCAGCTTAGGGGAGCACCGGGGTGGGTGGGGGAAGAACCGAAGTCATCGCCACAACTTTCTTGGTGGAGTGGACTGGCCATGGGCAGAGGAGGAGGCTGTGTTTTTCTAATGAGTGGTTTCCTTGAATGGGCATAAAAAAGAGCACATGGGAGGATAATTATGTGGAAGTATGTGATGCACAGGAGTTTCATGGCAGCCGATCCGCTGCCGAGTGCCCACAGCATGGAGTTACTGGGCCACGCAGTAGAAAGACAGACAAAAATGACAGGTAAACTGCAACAGATACATACCCCTCTGCATATCAGGTGGCATATGCTGTGCTCTTTACAAATTGCCTCCCCTGGCCCAGCCAAGCTCCCAGCCCCTCTTTGAGGCACGAAGTCACACTGTGCCCATCTGGCAAAGCCTGAGGCTGCGCCTGGCAGCTTGCTGCTGCAGCGGCTGTGCTCATGTTTGCCTTTGCGGTAATTGGTTTGTATCTGATTTCAGTTCATGTGGAAGGGTAGAGGGATAGCAAATTACTTGCAAGTGGTTCGTAGACTCTGTGAATGCTTTTTTTTTTTGCCCAGCTCTGCTACCCAGCTGAAGATTTGTCCCTGCAAAAGTGGAGAGCCTTTTATTTTTTATTTTTTTTTTTTTTGTAGAAAACTACAGCTGTGTATATTCCTCACTGTCATCTCCACCCCCAACTCTGATTTTATACTCACTTCCAACCCTCGCTTTCCTCAGCACACTTGCTTGTGAGACAGGAAAGGCAAACATATTTTCCCAGTTTTATAAAAGCTCCACTGTTTTTCGTGCAATGAAAAAGTTTTGACAGATGAATTTGTACCAGAGAGACCACGCACCATCGCCTTTAATTCAGCAGACCTCAGTTGCAATAGTCTAATTCTTAAAACCCTTACACAAGGCAAACTTCATCCTAATTTGGAGGCAAAACTGCTTCAGATAATTCAGAGGAACTTGAGCTGATTTGTTAATATTATGCTTGTTTTTTATGGACATTCAGGGAAAACGAATCTAGTAGGTCCAGCTCTGCAGCTATGTCAACATCATTTAGGTCCCAGCTACCACAGAGGTAAACTAATCTGGCACAGACCAAAGGAATGAGCTGTGCTTTAAAGGAGACTGTGGACCTACATGATAATAGGAGATGTAGGAAATTAGTAGCTACTGTCAAAGTCCCCATGCTTTTCTGCATTATCTAGTGGTTACACAACAAGGAGACTTATTGTCTCTAAACATGTCTGTGTCTCAGAATCAGGGGGTTGCATCCTACTTTCAGGCTTTTCATGCCATCGGTTCTTAGGTAGGTGGCGAGCATCTGCTAATGAACACGTGGGATTTTAGAAGAGTTTCCATAATCCAATCAGTTCTTTTTAAACTTCATTATTTTTGGCCATACAACTGTAGGTTCTATTGTGTTCCATGAGCCAAGTCTGTTACCACTAGATAAGAAAGACATGGATCAAATTTGCATTTTTACATGTGCAAATGAGATGTCCCTAGCTGCCCCTCCCCCTCTCTTTATACTTTATAATGCTTGTCCTTGCTTTTTCAAATCTTTTTTTTTTTTTTTTCTTCTCTGAAATACTTGCCAGGTGGTTAAAAAGCTTGCTTTTCTCTGTAAACACCATGAAATATAACACAATACGCTGCTTTATTTTCAATGATATATTGGTTTCTATGTGTTTATAAAAATAGTTATGAGGCCAGAAAAAGCATCTACATGCTGGTGATTTTCTCCAGATTTATTGCATATATTATACTTTTTCTACTTCAGTGGGCTTCTATCTCTGTCCTGAGCCGTGTGAGTGCTTATATGACAAAACCCTTCCTTCTTTTGCACACATGCACGTACATATGAAACTGAAAACCTGCTTTTCATTAGCATAGCCAGCACAATGGAGGCAAGAGTGGAAGCAAGGAGAGAATTTGAGATTTATGGCGTCAGACATCTCATGTGAATGAATGTTCATGCCTTAGTGTAACTAGTCGCAGATAGAAGATAAGCCTAGCACTGAAAAGAAAAGCTGCTGCCCCATATTGTGAATATACACACCTACATTGAATTATTTTTTGGATAGCTTCTTACTTCAATCTAATTTACTTCTTATGATATGAATCCCAAAGCACATTGAATCATTCACACTGGATGCAGATGTGCACACACTAAGCACACATGTGGAAAGGTAAAACTTCTGTTATAGATGAGGGGAGCTTTGTCAACAAAATGGCTGCAGAGTTAAGGGCTCCAGGCTAATGCACAACACATACAGACAGCCCTGCACACATCTTACTCTGTTTACAAAAACTGTGTATGATAATTTGTCTTCATACCAAGAAAATACATTTTTAACCATATTTTTCTTCTCAATTTTATTTTAATTTCAGATATCAATTAATAATAGCACAGTATATTTAACAGGAAACAAAATTTAACATTAAAAAAAGGAATATTGTTAAAAAATTATTTTTTTCACATTTAGTTACAGAGTAATTTAGAAAATCTCTGATTTCCTGCTAAGAAATTGGACAAAGCCACGGTTCAGTTATCTGAGTACAGCGTCAGGAGTCACTAATTCTTGAGGGCTTTTTTTCTTGTACTGACTTTCCCTGGAACTGTGACCAGGTTGTTTCTCCTCTTTGTTCATAAGTGTTTTTTATAATACAGTGGATTGCATCCACATGTTCTGAACATCCATGCATTGTAGGTATTAAGGAGTCAGATCCAGGCTGCATGCAAATGGATCCAAGCTAATGAAATTCAATGCAATTTATTCAGGATTCAGTGGCATATCCATCATATTTAAGTTTTTCTCAATATTGGCAAAGCAGCTTTGAAGATATATATTGTTAAATATGATTCTTAGATGAAGCTTACAGGTCAGCCAATGTCCATTCTTAGTGCACCAAATTAATCACTTGGGCAAATAATAGGTTTGTATTAGAATTATACCAGCAGTTAATTTAGTTTAACCATTTTCAGTGAATTAATGCTATTGTGTGCATTTCAAAACTGAATAAAGATTTAGAAAAGGGAGAGAATTGTCATATTTTTCCCCAAAAAAGTCAGTGTTACTAAGTTAAACTGTTGCAGGTTTAATAACTACATTAAGGATTTTCTGCTGGACCCTTTCAATGCTTTGCCACTACAGTATTCTCCTGCTGAGGCTCCTTAACTGCATGGCTTTCAGTCTGTAGCAGCCAGACCTCTCACAGTGGAGCATGAAGCAAGAACTAGTCTGTGTGGTGAACACAAGTGTGTTTTTGGCATAGTAATACAACTGTGTAACATTTTTAGAAAATAGCAAATCCAGCCAAAAATTGATTGTCCCCTATGAATGTGAGTCAAGCTCTCAGCATGGCTCCAGCTGGCCGAAGCTCAGCTGGGTGATTCACAGGAGAAGTGGAAGTGTCAGCTCATGGAGGAGGTGGGAGCTTGGGTCATCTCCTTCCCTGACTGTGGCTTGGAGCATCTTCTAAACCACTGCATGCTGCAGCAATTATTTCTGCCTCTGGAACTTCTTTGCTTCTCATAAAACACTGAAAATGTCTCCAAGACAAAATAAAAATACCATAAGGTACTAACCATAAGAAATGAAAGTCTGTCACTTCCACGTGGGCTGCTTGGGTGGCAGTCCGTGCGTTTGTGAGCTTACACAAAGGAGGAAGGAGGCCGGGAATGTCCTAATACTGCCCAGCCCTCGCTAGCCCAGGGAACAGAGCACAGCCTCAGTGGTGGGAGATGGATATTCAAATTTCTCTAGGAGCCAATAGAAAAGTTGAGCCTGAATCTTTGGTAGCCTGCAGTTAATATGGGGAAACACTCTCTGTTTTCTGCTCTGTTTTCTGTTTAGTTTTATGATTTTAGACAATTTCTTTTGCTTTTCTGAAGCAAACTTGATCCTTTCTGTTTTAAGTAGTCTGGAACATTTTTCTTGAATGCAGTTTTAGGGGGAAAGGGGAGTTAAGAAAACAACAATTGGTTTGATCTGATTTTTTTTTTTTCATTCAACAGCCTTAGTGAAAAATCAATTATTTACACAGCACAGAAGGTTAGTGACCCTGACACAGATCCAGGACTGAAGCAGAATCGGTGCAGAATATGGTGCAATTCTACATTAGTTTATGTTGCTTAGTGAGCACCTCCTGAATCTGTGACATAGAAATTGTGTTTTCATAGGCAAAGTACACTACCCAGGTTCTCTTTTTTTTCCACAATTTATCCTTGAATGAAAAACACAGTAGAACTGTAATCCATTATTGTTGCTATTATAATATTTATGTACTAGGCTCATATTAATGTATCTTTCTTTGCCTTATCTGCTCAGCTTCTCTCTATAAGTAGGAATGAACTAACACTACAAGCCTGGCAATTAGACTGGCAATAAGAACAGATTACTGTGAACATGGAAAGAAAGATAATGTTCTCTTTCTGGTCTTCTTTATACTTTTTATTATATCTTATGTATATAACCATAAAAGAAAGATATTCAGAAGGTCTGAAGCAAAGAGAGAAGGAAAAAAGAATGCCAGGAAGGAATTCACTGGGTCATGATTTCACATGGTTTCACAACACACACATTTTGTCAGAGAAAGGAGTAAGTTAAATGAAAACTAACCACATTCTAGACATGGCTACACAGAATAAAATTCTAGGAGGAAAAAAAAAATCTTATTTATTTATAGAAAACTAAGACATCTGAAAGATGGGGTCATCCTGAAACATTTCCATTTCCTCTTTTTAATGAAAATATGTCATTTTACAGTTCATGATAATATTCCACTTTGATCTAGTTTGATCAATCAAGATCAGAAGCTGGTGATGGAGTTGAATAATCCCTCATTTATTTTCTTTAAAAAGCCTACTTTTTATTTATGTTGAGAATGACTTTGCCCTCAGCCATGACAAGAATCAAAGAGCAGAACATTTTTTCTGTAATCAAATTCCTAAACCTCTTCTAATTGGCAATTTGCCCTAAAATCCCAACATAACTGCTCTTCAACATCACATCACAGGTACCTCCTAGATGGTCTCCGATCTTCTTTGACTTCCTCTGGTTGTTCTGCTACAGAACTACATAGCTGGACTCAACTCAGTCCCACTGTTTGTCCATTCAGTTTTAGATCACTTTGATGACATAGCATGTTCTTGTCTGCATTTAGTCCTTGGAAGCAGAAGTGGTTATAACCCAGGCCTAACCATACCATGAATTATCTTATACTATATAACTAAGGAAAAATGTCTTTTATTTATAAGCATCTATTAAAGTAATATTTTTAAATTAATGACTATTATTCTTATGTAGTTAGTGAGGCTTGTTGCATGTCTTTGAAGATTTCTAATCTGCCAAAGTTAAAGCAAAGTTAAACAAATAAGATTTTATTTTTTTTTCCAGGGCCTCTACCTACAATACAATACAAGACACTAAAGTAGATAATTCAGAAGGATTGTTTCACTCCACACCTGAACCTGAGGTGTAAGCCAGGGGCCTGCTTTAGACATCTGGACTAAATATATGATTTCTGAGTCATATTTAACTTTGAACCATATGTTCACTGTAAATAGTATTAAAAATTATCTCTAAAGTTTAAAATATGATTTTACAACATGATTTGGTTATTCCAAACACAGATTCCCACTTTGAAAAATGAAGCCCTGGCATTTGTAATTTGATACTTTTAGTTCTATGGTAGCTGTAACTGTAAATTAAAAAAGGATATTCAGCTTTCAGATCTGTCTTAAACTTTATTAAAATGATGCTGCAGACAATGAGCTCTGCCAGATTAGGAGCTAGTACTATGTTTGGCTGTTGAAGTATAAGAAATATCTCTCATGATTTACATCAAAATACTCAAATAATTACCATATATAGATATGACAACTAGAACTAATGTGGAAGCACAGCAGAAGGTGTAGTGGAAGAGGCCAGCCTTCTGTTCTCAAATGTAGGATTTTATTTTCCCCAATATGAAAATATTTTTCATGTATAGGGGCAAGAAGCATAACAGGTGTTCAAAGAGTGTAAAAAGAGAATGAGGTAAAAAGCTGGGAAGTCAAAATGGTTGAGATGACTGCTTTATTTAGACAGCATTGAGCATGGCCTGCTCCCTGTGGGAACCATGTCCTCAGGGTGATCGACCAAATGGACTGGACAGGACTCTTGCTGCTTCTCCTCTCATTAGGCAGCGAGACGAACAATAAGTGCTCTTGATTACATTTCTCATATAGTGTTGAGCTGATCTTACAGACAGCGACAACGGGCCCTGAAGTTCCCACACACACTCCTGACAGGCACTGGGGTGTAGCTGAGGATGTGGCTGAGCTCTCTGTGGAGGCTGTCATGGTCGTGTGAGGACACATGTGCTGTGGCAGCAGTAGCAAAGCCATCATGGACAGCGTACATGCACTATCATACCACGCTTGTGCTGGCAGGAGGACAGCTCAGATCACCTCTAAAAACATGTATGCCACCTGTGAGAACCAATGTCCAAGTCTGTCACAGTGTTACCTATTGTCATTCTAAAACTATCGGCCTGATGCTGAGGACAATCTGAGCTCACCAGTAGTCACTTTGTAGTTCTAGCCAAAACAGAATAGGTCTGGGATGAATGGAGGTGGCATGTGGGAACCCATTTTTGTTCTCAGAGGTGGCTGGTGATGATACCAGTTGGTACCAGTGGAGGCAGCTGTTGCTGTTTAGCCTTTTCCAGGCCACTATTTTCACAACCTGGCAAAAATACTGCAGAAACTTCAAGGTGGATGATGGAAGGCACTGCGGTGACAGGTCACAGGATAGGTAATGTGTACAGGCAGGGCCTTGCCGTGCCACCACAAAGGCTTGCAGACTTCCTGTTACTGCTGCAGGACCCCTATTCGGTACACACTGCGGGTATGGCCAGGGTAGTCGTTGGGAGCCGCCAAATGGATCAGCATGGAAGTGGCCTTTATGCTGTTAACAATAAAGTTCCACTAACATTTACTTTTTCTGAGTATCCTCAAAATCTGCTCAATTTTGACAGGGCTGACTGGTTTGACACCACTGCCAATACTAAGCCACTTCTGGATCAAGCAGCTAGGTCGTCTTTTTCCTAGCTCCTCTCGGGGTCTCCATCTGGTCAAGCTTCTTAATCATCAGTTGAAACAAATAAAGTGCTTTGTAATCATAGGCTGGGACCCACACTTTCTTTGTTTCCATGAGTTTTGTGGTTAGGGGTACTCATGCGTTCCCTTGTGTGCCCATTTTAGATAGTATTAGTCTTTAAATCCACCATTCAAAGTAGACAGGATCAACGTCAGGAGCAGAGCTTTTGTATTCACCAGAAGAGCTAGGCTGTGTCTCTGCAATAACGTTTTTAAGAAGGGAACTGGTAAGGAGAAGCAGACTTGTGAGGAGGAGTTGTGGCAGCTGCATGAACACCAAGATCAGTGGAGGAACAGAGGAAGAAAGGAGGGGGGAGGTGTGCTGGAACAGAGACCCCCCTGTATCCTGTAGTAGAGACGGCAGGGCGGCCCCCCCTGACACCCATGAAGATCTACAGTGAAGCAGACACTGATTTATGGCCTGTGTTTCGTTTCGCATGGCTGGTGAAGGTGACTGTACCCAAAGAAGGCCAGGGTCTTGTGGGAAAAGGTAACCCCGCTGTTGTAGTTCACCACTGGGAAGATTGCAGCATGTGGGGGTGTCCCATGCCAGAGCAGCTCGGGAAGGGCTGCAGCCCGTGGGAGGGACTCCAGTTGGAGAAAGTTGGTGTCCCACACCGGAGCAGTGTGGGGAACGCTACAGCCTGTGGGAGGAACTCACGTCGGAGAGGGTTTGTGAAGGATTGTCTCCTGTGAGAAGGGGACCATGATGGAACAGGGGGAAGAAGTTCCAGAAGGTCCCCTCACCGAAGATGGAAGAAGCAGCAGCACTGACTGCACCCCCCCCATTCCCTGCCCCTGTGCCACTGAGGGAGGAGGTAGAGATATTGGGAGCAGAACTGAGCCTGGGAAGAAGAGAGGGGTGGGGGGATGGTGCTCTCAAGGTGTGGCAATGCTTCTCACTGTCTTACTCGATTAAGTGTTGTTGTTAGTGTCTGTAAAAAAACTATGTCATTTTTTTCTTTCCCTAACAAGTCTGCCTTTTGCCTGTGACCATAATAGGTGATTTTCTCCTCCCAAATCCCCAGTCTAGCTTATTTTTCCCTTCTCATCACTGAGGGGGAAGGGAGGAGTGAGCAGCTGTGTGGTGCTCAGTTGCCCTCTGAGCTCAAACCACGACACTGTACTGAAGGTAAAATGAACCCTGAGAGGAAAGGTGTATTTTCTGCTTGAAAACTGAGGAGATAAGACAAATTCTAGTGCTTAAGTTTTGACTTTATGAATCTTGCTTTGAGGTTCCTGATTTTTCTGTCAGTGACTAGGAGCCAAGGATTTCACCCAGGGCTGCAGATGCTGCCACTGGAATTGCTATTTATCAGTGGAGTGATACAGCTTCTTAGATCCCTTTTTGATCTGGATCTTACTCTGAGTCTCATATTCATGAAACTCTAACCCGCTGACTGATACAGCAATTTCCATTTAATCATTCACACTACGGTGTTTTGGGTCTCCTGATATTTCATTCAGATGAGAACAGAAAGTAACTGTTACTGTGATGGGGTGATACAAGTATAAATGTTGATAGATGTTGACTTTAATAGCAACAATAGTCCAGACTGTAAATTAATGGTCTGTGTTGAGCAAGGAACTGAGCCCCTGAAACAGATTAGGAGGGAGCCTGTGCTAAGTCACAGGCTGCCCTAAATGAGACACTTTTCAGAAATCATCTGTGCAGCCTGACTTGATGGGGCGTCAGCAGGGGCCTCATGAAAATCTGGTTCCTGTGGTCTTGCACATAACTGATTGTATTATACTGTACACAGCCATAAATGAGTACACCTTAAGTACAGTTGTATATCTATATCTTGTACATAAAAAATATTGTCAAATATCATGACTTTATTCTAAGTCTGGTGATGTTTGGAGGTGGGCGTTCTACTTGGGATCTACATAAGAATCATGCACTGCATATTTATAAAAATATAGGTTGTGTTTATCAAAAGCAAAGAGAAAAGCTGGAACAAAAATGCTCTAAGTGATCAACTTCTACAAGGTGATAAAACTTGAAAGAGAACAAAAACATTTTAAAACAGTCTCATACATTTTGGAAACCTAATTAATTTTTGAATGCTTGGAATTACAAGACTGATGCATGTTATCAGTAAAAAACTGCTGGGTTTGTACATATTTTAATATTTTGATTTTTTTATTTGTGCCTACAACAAATATATATGGAGTTTGAGCTGTATATTCAATTTCACATAAGAACTAGGGGCCATAAAGAGCTCTTCACAAAGAGCTGGTTTACGTTCTTTCTTACAGAATGAGGTTTGTATCGGTTGCCTCCGTGGAAATGGATTTGGTATGCAATGATTTGCCACGTTCTACCTTTATTTAACCCTATCAATTTTGGGTTCACTTACTGTTGCACAGTCCTTGAAAACTGATATTTTTTCCTCTGTAACTAAAAACCAGATCTTTCTCACATATATTTTAACCTTTTTCATAGTTGCAATTTAAGAAAAACAATTTTAAACCTATTGAAATTATCCAACAATTATTTTCAGTGGGCTTATTTGCAAATTACCTGCTGTAGCTGATATGGCAGGCCCTACTATCAGGTAAGGGCACAAAGACACATGTTTGGGGGACATGTTTTTTGACAAGGTGGGAACAGCACCAGCCCACCACAACTGCTGCCTGGTTTCTCTAGTTCCTGGGAACAGGCAGGCCTGCCTTACCTGTGGCTTCTCAGAGCTGAGAAGTGTCTGGTTGTATTTTGCTTCTGTAAAAGCCAGGGATCCTGAACCAGCAGGAGCTGTGAGACCCCCTTGCACTGGGATGCAGTTCCCCCATGGCAGAGTCACCTGGACCCCATTTAGCTCTTAAATACTGGACTGGGAGGGAACTGAGCCCCACGGGTTATTCCGTCCACAGCTGAAGATAAGACTGCTCAGCTGACTGGAGACATCTCGGAGAGGCAAGCAGATATTGATCTCCAGCAGCTCAGTCTGACATAAAAGTGAAATTTGTGACTACTCAGGGAGTTAATAGAGCCTTGTACCAACTACAGACACAAGACCTTTTCTGACAGGGGCAGCTATGCCTCCTTCCTCGGTTCTGAGCTCTTCAGCAGCCTGCTTCTTGCTGAGATTGGCGTCATACCACATTATTCAGAGCACTGCACATACATGTATGGAGCCAGGTTTTCTGTTGCTTTACATCCTGTGTGCTTGCTTACACCAGCACAGGGTGGATGAAGAATGGTCCTCTTTATTTTTCAATAGCATTTAAAATTCTGCAGTAAAATAAATGAGCACACTGGATTGAGGACAATGACAAATCCAGTATGCACTCTTTCAATGCACGTCTGCTATGTTCATGGATATTAGTTTGACTGGTCAATATTAATACTTTTTCTTTCTTTTTGTTAAGCCCTTTCATTAACAGTAAAATAGTATAAGAAGTTCTTCAAGGAATTCAGGGTTTACCAAAACTCATTTGAAAAATGGCAAAGTAGTTTTGATATTTAGAGCTGCAATTAGCTTCACAGATCAGTCATAAGGCTAATTTACACAGGCATTGAGAACAGATAGCTCCTATAAGCTATAATTGGAGCCAGGGGTTCCTAGTCTGAAAAGTCAGTCCCTCATTTTCTATATTTTGAATATCTAAAAGGTAAAGATCCAAATTAGAGTATTAACATAATGTTTAGGAGAATGTATTAATCAAGCAATAGCAAGAAGCAAAAATATTTAGTCACACACGGCAAAAAGTAAAAGCTAGGTATTATACTTCTTATGAAGATGTAAGAGGGCCCCCCTGCTGCTTTTCCCCCTCAAAACTATTTCAAATTAAACTTAAAATAGAACTGAAAGGAACTAAAATTAAAAAGCAACCAAAAGGTTTGAATCCCCTTGTTCACTCAGTTATTGCCTTCATAAATCAAAACTAGACAGCAAATGAATTGGCTGTACTTACATTGTTGTTTATTTGCCATGCAGTTATGGGGCCATGGCAAAGCAAAACAAGACGATCATTGTTTCAACCAGACCTAGAGCCTTTAGCTTATCCCCCACTGCCTGTTCTAGCTTTCTGGTCAGACTAGCAAAAGCAAGAAGTAACATGTTATTTGGCTGTTGCTTTATTTTCCCTCACTCTCAGATCCCTGATTGGTTTGACTGTGATGTAAAGGGATTCAGTTTTGTTGTGGCAGTATTGCGGGAAGGTCACGTAGCAAATGGCACCCTAAATGAAAACGGTAAATGCCATGGAAATCACAGTTGTTTTAAGAGCCAGAGCTTGCAGGTATTTTTGGAGTATAATGTATTTTTAAACATTTTCAGTACAAATAATAAAAGCAAAACTAGCAATAGCTAGTGTTATGCCTTCTAGGACCCTTTTATGACTTCTACATAATGGTTGCTTGACACTTAGAGCTGAAATGAAGGATGACATGGGCAAGTTAAACATACAGGCAGATAAGATGAATTGCCCTGTCAGAGTGTTCCTCTTCATCATCCCCAAACAGCTCTGCAATTAAAAAAAAAAAAAAAAAAAAAAAAAAAAAAGCCATTGTTTACTTATGTGAATAAAAGAGGAGAGACCTTCTGATGACACCATGAAAAACTCTAGTTTTTGTTATGGCTCCAGCCTTCTGCCTATCCACTCTCGTGGGCCCTCGAAGTTTACTGAGCTCTCAGTGCAAGACCAGGACCTATTAGGAGTTGCCCTTTTCAATTGCTAGCACCAGGACTTTCCCCCTTTCCTGTATTTGGGCCTCAGAAACATCTGGATGGTTTTACTCTGCCATCAGTAAGACCCCATCATGAATGATAGTCCATTATTGCCATAGCTGCCAACTTGCACAGAGAAATTCCCAAGTGTCAGATTGTGGCTACTAATATAAATAAACAAATTGAAGAATACAGACTCCTCTCTAAGACTTGGCAAGCCTCTGAAAAACCATCTTTATTTATGATCCCCTCTGCCTCTGTTTCTCTCCTTTCATGATTGCTTCAATTCATTTTGCTGAGGGTGTGTACCCAAAGCAAATATAAAAATT
Source organism: Tyto alba (assembly GCF_018691265.1). Taxonomy (NCBI): domain Eukaryota; kingdom Metazoa; phylum Chordata; class Aves; order Strigiformes; family Tytonidae; genus Tyto; species Tyto alba. Next base: position 32,170,885 of record NW_024881316.1, on the reverse strand, counting down.
ATGGAAAAAAATTTATCAACACCAAAAATCACTCTGAGGGTGCCTCAAATTTATCTCACTCACTGTGGGATTTCAGTATTAAAGAAAAGTATAATTTTCATAATTAGGCATCTTCAAGCAATGAAAGATGTATTGAAGAATTGAGAGAGTCTCAGGACAATGCTATTATTTACTTATTTTTCAAGTACAAAGTTAGAATGACACTTCAGGAGTAGGTTCTTCACCTTTAGAATATGGTAAATAATGCCACTAACTTGAATGGATTTATTGTGGATTTTCAGGTAATTTAAGTGAAAACACATTTTTCCTTAAATATTAAAACACGCTCATTAAACTTGCTTTTGACTATGTTTATATCTTTCCATTTAGCAATGCCATACTGTCTAGTGTATCTTTTTTTCCTCTCAAATAGCCAAACATCTACAAAAAGGCAGAAAGCAATTTTACTGTTCAAAACTCCATTACGCCTGAAAAAGAAAAAATAAACAAACCTAAAGACAAAACCATTCCCTCTTCATTCAATCATTATGATGAGAGAAAATGCACGTTTTTGTAATCAAAGCTGTATGAAGCCTTCAAGTTCTGTGACATGTGGATAGCAACAGATTACTGGGTCAATTCACATGGTCTGTGTTGATATTACTCAGCGTGATATCATGCAAACATGTTTTTCTAAATATTTCCACCGCTTGGCAATTTTCGCTGGAGTACCTGCCTATTTTCACCTGGTTGGAATTACCATAGCAAAGGAACAAAACTTGCATCACCTGGATTCTTCAGTGGAAGCAGACATCATCTTCTTGATCCAGCCACACAAGTGGTAGTGATTATCCTTTCTGTGAGGTAAGATCAGCTAAGCTTGCTCAGGTCACTTGTGGAAGCTGTGGGAGCTAAACCCTTCAGTTTTGTCTGAAACAGATTAAGGAACACTAAACCCAATTGCTCTGCCAGCAAAACTAAGGGGGCAATAACTCTGGCAAGCTGAAAGAGTAACTGGGAGGTACCTGGGAGAAGAAATCTCTTTCCTTTGCATGTCTGGACCTGGAGAAGGACATCTGTGAACAAACTGAATGACTCCAGAGAAGAGGAGCAGCTCCACAGTGTTGGGAGCGGGAGCTTTCTGGCATTGCCCCGCTGTCCTCAGACGAGCGGATTCGGAGCAGAACAGTCTTGTTCATTCCTGGTCTGAGACAATACCCATTCAAATATATGAAAATATTCCCACTAACGCAGTCATGCTGAACAGCCTTTGGCTACTCTTCTAAGACTGTTGACAAGGGCCACTAGTTACTGTGGAATCTGTGGTTAAAGCTGAAAACATTTCACTGATTTCGCTGGGGAGAGAGGCAAGGAACAGGGTACAGCTGGTGCTTGAAGCAGCTTTGGGCTCTGCCAGTCTGGGTGAGGAGTTTCCCTTTGCTTCTGGGGGAGCAAAGTCCTCCGGGTGATGCGTGGCAGCTGTGGTCCCCTTGCACCCCGCTGAGGGGCTGGCACCGGCTGGGGAAGCCAACCTGTAATCACTAGCACCTGACACGCTCTAGATTTAATTTCTGACTTGGAGGTGAAATGCAACACAATTACCGAATCTGGTTTGAATTATAACCCAGTTTAGGTACAGCCTGCAAGCTACAGTCCTCTTTGCTAGGCATTTGTCCATGACAGCTAGGAAGGCTTCAATAAAGCCACCGCACTGAAGCGAGCCCGGCAACTCTCTGTGAAAACGCTGGAGTAAGGACAGTGTAAAGCCTGGCTATCGCCTCCTCCCAAAAACCATGTGGCAAGTCAGCAGTCAGCTGGAGACTTGGCTGGGAGAAGAATCCTTCCCACCTTGCTGCCCGCAGGGCAGCACGTGAAATCCTCCCCGTGGGACGAAGGCATGCGCGGGCGCACACAGCCGCAGCGTGGAGGCGCAGAGGCCCAGCCATGAGGGAGGCTTCGGGCCCAGCTCGGCTGGGCACCACGGCAAGGCTGGGCAGCATGAGGGAAGCAGCCTCCCCTTCCCTTCCTCCACGCTATTGGAACTCTGTGATTTTCCTCTGTGGGGCAGGTCAGGAGCTGGCACAATGTGGTAGCACCCTGAGGGGGGAAGCGGATGCGGCCCCAGGGCCATGGTGGAGCCGGGCTGGAACCTCCGGCAGGGAGGTGAGGTCAGGATTGGTGCACTGGCAGCTTTCTCTAAGCGAAATCCCTGAATCCCACGCAGCATTTGCAGATCCTGCCAGAAGCTGAGGCACAGCGCCGGCGCTGCAGGGTGTTTATTCCCCACCACCGCCCCGCTGGCTGCTGCTGGTGGGTACCATTTTGGAGAGGTACCCCAGCATCTTACTGCTCCTTGATGGAAAGGCACAGAGGCACAGCTGTGCTCAAGTAGTAGAGGCCCCTCTGCTATTGATTTCTACCCGTTCAGCCCTGCCATGGTATATAAAGTAGGCTTAGCATGAGCTGTTTGCACCAGGGCTAGATTTATTCTCAGTGAGCACGGTTATGACTGACATTAGAAACACATCTTGCTCAGAATCTCATTTTTAACATCTGCTATAACATGCTTTGTTGTAGCGCGTTCAACAAAGGAAAGGAGGATTTTTGGAAACAAACAAAAAATTACCCCAACATGTTACAGCAGTTTCTAATGTAGGATACCTGCAAAACCAGAGCTCACCATATGCTAAAAGTATCATATATTTCTTATACCTGTGGGAAAGATTTTTCTCTTATACATGAAATGGACTGTATTACAAACAGCTTGTTAAATGTGTGACAGATCGGCTTGAAACGATGGTTCTTGTACTCTACAGGCCTGCACATTTGCTAATAAACTGACTACATATACAAACAGTCTGTTCCATGGTTTAAGCTCCTATTACACTGGTTCATGTTTCAACATGCAGCCACTCTGTAGTTTGTGTTTTCAGCAGAACAAGTAAGTGGATGCATATGCATTACAATTCCAGACATCATTCCATACCAGATGTGGTGCCTTTATTTTTAGTACTGCAGGAGTGTCTGCTGACCCTTTCTCACCCCATGTCTAATGAAAGATTGACTGCTCTGGGTTTTCTTATGGTGAATTATATATTAGAGGACAGTGGATTTAAAAATTAATTCAAGATTAATTTAGGGATGACTGCACATGGAATTATTTGGCCAACAGATGAAAAATGAAAATTTCACTACAAAGAAAAAAAATTGTAGAAGTGTCAAATTTTAATCCAATTTTCTATAAAGAATGATCATATTCTGAGACCCTTCTGAGGACTACAATTAATCATTCAGAGTGATACCCCTTTTCCACTTGCTATGCAAGCTCCCCTCTGAGCCAAAGCACCATCCGTGCTTCTCTGAAGCAGGGATTCATGTGCTCAGTCAGTAAAATAAATTAGCACTGTACCAAATGGCTCCAAATTCAGGAAAACACAATGGCTGAAGCACACACTTAGGTGAAAAAAAGCACAGCTATTGCATGGACTAAAAGAGAAAAAAAAATGTAGTACCACTTCTAGCCAGATTTACAGCATCTATGAAGGCTTGTAACTTTTTAGGCAAATGAGAAATGAATCAAAAGCCAGAAAATGGATCTCTTTCATTTGAGGCTCTGTTAAATTTTAATGGCAGTGCTAGATGTAATACAGACACCCCTGCTTTACTAAATCAAAAGGAAAACACAAAATTGACTAAATTTTATCTTATACGTTAAACAGTTGTGGGATTTTTATATTAAATTAAATAAGAAGAGAAGACTCTAATGAAAAGCAGGCTTACAAGATGAATGCTAGGATCTCACCTTACTGAATAAGGAAATAAGTGTTTCAAAAAAAAGAATAAATAATTCCTTTTAACTAGTAAAATATATTGGTGTAAACAAGACTGTGCTAAGTAAAACCCTCCAGATGTCATAATTTCAGTGATAGAGTCCTGTGTTTATTCTCTTTCAGTCTAAGTATTTTAATGTTACATAATTTTTATTGTTTGTAGTAATCCTTCTTTTCTGGACATAATGTACATGGAGGATGAAAAGAGGAAAACAGAGAGAATACACTGTAACCTTCAACTGTCAGAATGATCTCCAGAAATAATTTGTCTGTGTTTTCATATCCACATTTTTTTTTTTATATATCAGTGTTTAACAATTAGCAGTACTTATTTTTCAAAGAGGTGTATGAACTGCAGAGAATGAAGACTCACACGAATAAAACTGTAAACTGAAAAGAATTTAATAAAATTGAATGCACTTTCCATGTGGAACATAGAAAATTTAAAGGCCTTGCTGCAATGTAGGAATAGTACTGAGCACATAGACTATATTAACGACAAATTAACTGGGCAACCATGGATGCAGGATAAAAATTGCATCAAATCAAGGGTTGCAGCCTGCAGGAGAGGAGCAGCTAATCTGCATAAACTCTCCCTACCTCCCTGTCTATTTTGTACCTTTCTCTGTCTTATTACCTTATTAGAGAGGAAAACATTTAAAAAGGGACTCCTGAAGGCTGGCTATTTTTTTGCTGAATCAGCCAGCTTGCTACTGAATTGATTTCTACATCTTCCACCTCATGAAGGCTAGAAAATGTTTTTAATTGAACATGCCCTTAATTTACAGGACATGCTGGTGCAGAAGAAAAAAAGCTGAGAAAGGCAACAAATTTATTTATATACCATGATGATGAGGAAGTCTTTTATATATTGGAAATGAATGGTTATTTAATATGTTAGTTACCATAAGGCGATGTATACTTCATTAAATGTATGTAACAGAAGCATAAATGCAGTAGCATTTAATTCTGAAAAATAAATTACATCTAATATGGGGGGAGGTATTGAATAGGGGTGTGCTGTAAGTGTACGGTGAATAAGAATATGGCCTTGTTCTTCCCATGATCAGATACCAATGACACTGGAAATTGTTTTGACAATAAGATCATTAGTTTTCAAATTGATCTGCTGAAGTTCAAACAGATGCATCTGCATTGGGCTAGTAGGAGAAAGGTAATTTTGTTAACTGTGTTTTAATGGATTTTTTCAGCCAAAAAAGCCTTGTTTGAGTTTTTAAGTAAAAAACATAACTAAAATATTTTCTTATGTTGTTCAAGATGTATAAGAGGTCTATTATTTATAGCCTTACGACAGTTGTGTGGAAATCAGGAGTTTCCCTATATATTCAAAGCAATTTCTACTGAAAGAGCTGATCTCCCATACTGTCCTAGCCCAAACTTAACATAGATTTTAACCAAAAAATTATAATTTATCACTACCAAAATTAACATATTCTATCATTTTTTGGAAGTTTAGTATTCTTGGATGAAAGTATAGGTACTTACTCAGGAATGTACTGACGTCTGGAAAGGGAAAAAAAAAAAGACTGGGTAAGTAGTCAGTCCTACAAAATTAACATTTACCACATCTAAAATGCTTTGAGATGTAATATCATCTACTAAGACAAGCTCAGGGAGAGGACCCAGGAGTTCCTGAGTTTTATTCCAGCCCCTGCTACCAGCCCACTGTGTAGCCTTGGGAAAGTTTACAGCATGGGGGATAATGATTACTGAGCTGCTGCTTCATTGACCTAAACATTTGTATTCCTTTCTTGCCTTTTTCAGTTTTTATCCCAGTCTGTGAGTTTAAGAGGCAAGGACAGTACCTGACTTCATAAGCAAGTATTCTGGGAGGGATATAAATCTCCAGGCCTCAGGGCATAAACCAGCCTGTAATGCCAAACAAGGGAAATTTAGCTTCCAGGCAGATTATCTCCAAACTGCCAGCTGTAGCGTTTCTTTGTCTGAAGCAGCTGGTACTGACCACTCTTGGAGATAGGGTAGTAGGAGAGATGGATCACTGGTTTGATCCAGTATGGCAATTCCCAGGCTCTTCTACAGTGCCAATTATATTACTGGCAGTCAATAAGAATAATAAGATTACCGAGAGGAATTTAACTAATGAGATCAAATAAAGAATCAAAATTTGGTGGGGAAAGGAAGGTCCGTTGTATTGCCAGATGTCCAAAACATATTGAATCAAAGGAGGAGTTTTTTTTTTCCCATGTTAATTTTAAATATGGCTTTTCAAAGTTTCTACTTGTGGAGTCTTCTAACATAATGGTAGTGAGATCAGTGGTTGCATAAAATAAATCTTGAGAAGGAGTGTGCATATAATTAATGGAAGCGAGGGAGAAGTGGGAGGAAGGAGTAGAAAGTTTGTGAAAGTTTGCAGGGTGGAAATGTGCAGATTGGGAAGTGACGGATAGCACAGGATTACATAAGAAGCCACAAACAGGGAGGCAGGAGAAAGAAGAAATTTGCTGCACTGTCCTCAGAGTACATTATACAGTGTGTTTCCCAACAACAGAGTCTGGGAATAAAAATGATGCCAACAGTTAGCAGCCAACATCTGAGAACTGCAAAGCACTGAATTCCCTCTGATAGGAGTGGATGTTTGGAGGTTGTGAGCACTAGAAAGATTTCAGCTTTGATTAGGGGCAGCGGCTTTTGCTTCGCTTTGCTTTCCTAATAAATTCTGTTGGTGAAAAGGGTAGGGAGCCCTGACTCTGCTGGAGCTGCGTTAGTCCGTAGGTTAGAGTACTGTGATCCCAGATGGCTGAAGCAAAGCCAGCTGGTAGCACTTGGACAAAGAGTTCAGTCTGATGAAACACAGCCTGACAGCTGGTATCAGATGCTGGAGAACCCTAAGTTTCAGTGAACGTGTTGCTATTGGAGTCATGACAGAAATTTCAAGGGAGGAAAAAAAAAATAAATAAATTTGAGAGACATTAGTAGAGGATCTCGTCTGCATTGAAAGGAGAGCTCAGCCATGCTTTGCTGATGTTGCCAGCTGAGGACTTGGCCTGAAACTTCTAAAGGCCTGTTTACACTACCAAATAGTAGGAACTTAGTATGACTTCTTGTTCAGAGGAACCACTGGCAGGTTCCAAAAACAAGCTTAGACTTGAGGCCATTAGCTCATTTGCTAAACACTGGATCCAATTGCATTACAGTATTTTGGCAATGGTCCCTTACTTGCTTTCAGTTGCAGTGCTGAAGGGACAAAAAAATCAGGATTCAGACTTTATAAGGATTTACAAATTAAAAGCCAACATTTTTGGCTGCACCTAAAGATTGACCAGAAGAGCAGGGAGCCATATCATAAAGGGACTCCTCTGCATGGGGATGCAGCTTCATTTTGTGGCAGCTGAAGTTTAGGCCTCCATCAGATGTAGACTTGAATAAACTGCATTGTGAGTAATGAAACTTAGATGTCTGTGAGAGAAAAGACAACTCTGAAAGAAAAGTCTCTTGGTTAGGTAGAAAGACAAAGTCACATTTGACTGCCACTGTGCCCTGACCATCAGCATTTAGGGAGAAATTCAGGGTATCCTTGGGTTACTTTCTTCACCTATCTGTGTCAGTAGTTTTTGGATACTTCACACTTAGACGTCCCCACCTCAGTGCCAATATTTCTGATTTTGGACATATCTTCAAAGACTCTCTGTCTTCCATACACAGCCCATTGCATATTTAAGCATATTGCATATTCACAGCTGTGGGGCTAGGATTCTTCTGACCTTATGTTTGAAATCTAAATGTTAGACATCAGATCTAAGCTTGTCATCCGGGCTTCCTCAATAGCTAGTGGGGAGGGGAAAACATGATTGGGATAGGTAGTATGAATTGTCATTGTCAGATGCCAATTGCCCTCTTTTTGGTATAGAAAGAGTATAAATATCTTCTCAGAGCCAATGTTGTTAGTGTTTGTTTAGTCAAAGTCTGGGCAGGTCAATCCCATGTGTTTGAGATTTTAAGACATAGCCCTCTTGGCATTATTTGTTATCTAGGTTAGGTGTGTCCCCATTCATCGCGTCATTGCTGTGACTTCTGTTTGCCAGTAGTTCTTTCCTCGCATTGTAGGAAAACTGGAATCTTACTTAGGACTAAGAATCTAGTGGCAGTTCTGAGCCTTGAGATATCTATGTCCTTTTGTGGATTTATCTCTAAATACCAAACAGGGCTTAGGAAGTCTTTGGGCAAATTAAAAGACTGGATAAAAAGGGAGACATAAAAATGGGTATCCATACTGATGCACCAGGCATCTCCCTGTCACACACAATGATCTTACATATAAACTCAGTAACTAAACTGTTTAAAAAAATGGAGTGTAGTTGGTTCACCTTGGCCAAGGGCCAGACACCCATCCAGCCATTCTGTCACTCCCCCTCCTCAACAGGACAGGAGGAGGAAACAGGTCAGATAAACTCAGGGGGATCACTTAACAATTGCCATTGTGGGAAAAACAGACTTAACTTGGGAAAAAATAGTTTATTGACAATGAAAATAGATTCAGGTAGTGAGAAATAAAGACAAGCTTTAAACCAACACCTTTCCTCCCCCCTTTCTCAGTTTTAAATCCAGACAATTCTCCATTCCCTAAGGGCACAGGGTGAGTAGAGGGGGTTACAGCCAGTGCACAGCTCTTCCTCTCTGCTACTCCTTCCCTCTCCCACTTTTCCCCTGCTCCTGGGCAGGCTTTCCTTGTGGGCTGCAGTCCTCCAGGGAAACCTGTTCCTGTGTAGGCTCTCCATGGGCTGCAGCTTCCTTTGGAACAAAATCCCCTGCTGTGGCATGAGGTCTTCAAAGGTTCCTAGTGTGGATATCTGTTCCACCATGGTCCACCATGTGCCGCAGGGAAATATCTGCCATGGAGATCCTTGTCCTCCTCCTCCAGGGCACCAACACCCAGTACAGGGAGCAACAGTGGAAAGACCTTCCACCTCGTAACTGTAAACACGCTTTTGTTTACATGTTTGGCTTTCAAAATTTCCCTTTCTAAAGGTTTTTTCTAATTAATTCTTTCTCTGCCTTTCCATCTTTTCTGTTTGGCCTCAAAAATAAAAGGTAGAAGACAAATGGCATATCACAAAAGAAGAAAAGCAGGAAACTTACAAAAATGAAAGCCTTCAAAAGCAAAGCATTTTGTTTTACAGTATTGCCTTAAAAAAAAAAAAAACAAACAACTTTTATCAGAAGGATTCTATATTCAAAATGTTGTTTTCAATGTGTTATTACAAAGAAACTATCCAACAAGCCTTACAAAACAAAATAATGGATGATATTAGGGAACTTTTTATCTCCTTCTTTAAGAGTGTCGTCACACCAAAAGGGCAACCTCATTCTTCTTCCAGAACTCTAAGAACAAGGATGCTTTAATTTTCCTTGATGGCATCTAAAAGCAATGAGATAATATGCAGGATCCAATCTTAAAAAAGCAACAGCAAAATGCTTGCTCTCTTTTCTATCTATATTTCATAATTACTTAGAATTATTCTAAGTCAATAATCAATGCCATTTATTCCAGTGAAAATTATTTGATGGCTTAGAGCCATCAAGTCATAACTCATTCACTAAGTTGCGTGTATTTCCTCTTTCTCCCATCCCTCTCACTGTTTGTCACATACACCCACTGTGTAATGTTTCAAATTAAAAGGAGAAATTGAGGGCAGGAAATGTGTTACTTGTACATCAGTTTATTAAAATCTTCATTTTCACTGGTGCTTTTAAATGTGGTCTCAACTAAATTAAATAAATCTGACATAATTTTTGTTCACTTAAAGAAAATAATATTTATTGCTTTAATTAATGAATGCAGTTATTAAACTGGATTTTTCTTATTTTTCACCCTTTTTTTCTCTAGTGCAATATGTTTGTTTCTTTTTTAGGTTTTTAAAAATTATTTTATTTTTCTATTTTTGCTAATTACTATATGGGAACTCTTCTGATATGCTACACAATTTTATGAGCACATAAGCATAGCTGAAAAAGCAGTAACAAAAAAATGAGGTCCAAACACAGAAAATCCGTGCTTAAAAGAGCTCCTTTATTCAGTGCAATTAAAACAGCCATCGTTTTTCTTACCACTGCTTGGTGGTGGGCATCAAGCTGCCACTTGGAGAGATGCCAGCGGCACGCACCATTGACTACCCTTCCAGCAGATGTGCAATTTACCAAGGTACAGGACTGAACAATGTAGAAATAGAAGCAAAGGCTGAGCAGACCAAGAGAAATCAGGATTCACATTTTGCAGTGCTAAAGTCCTCAGCAGTGAAAGGTGGGAAGGACCCCCAGGTCTGCCTGGGAAGGGGGCAGGGAGCACGGCACTCTGGAAGCGCATTATCAGAGAAAAGAGCAGACTGCAAGCAGCAGCAGGAAATTCAGCTTCAAGAGATTTATGAGCAGCGGTGTCCAGAAACCCAGTGAGGAGCCTCCTGAACTGCAGAGCTGTGTTAGGAGAAGCTTATTCCCTCCCTCTTCCCCAGCATGGGCACGTTGGGCAGGTGCTAGGATGTTCTGATGTCTCGCCTTGATTTATTTATTTGATGAAAAATAATGAAAGGGATGATCCTCAAGAGTCCTTGGAGATTCCATTAACTCTGCAAATTGAGCATATTGATAAGTTGGTGATTATTTTGAAATGAACTACAGAAAGTGAAGGAAAAATGCTTGTAGGAAGGGCCTGTTTAATGCGCAGAGATTTTGAAGTGTAGGTAATATTTCAAGTGTATCAAAATACAGTAAAAAGACCAGGGGTTAATTATACTGGCATGATAGTTGGAACCACATTATTATAATTCTCTTGGAAAGCACTATGGAGCATATGGAGTGAATGAGGGGCCTATGTGTGCATAATAAGTTCTGTATGGGGATAAGGTGAAGGAGCAAGAGCTCTCTTGTGTGTAAGAGGCACTAAATAAGGGGAAGAAAATGATTTAACTACTTGATGTACTAACTTTGTATGTAGCAATACATTCAAGGTGCCCTATCCTTTAAGCAGCAACATACATAAATTTACTTATTGCTCTGATCCATCTTCATTTCGCACAGCAAATACTACTGCAAATAGTCTACAGAGCACATGCTGGAAAGTTGGACATTCATAGACATGCTCACATTGCATCAAAAAATTGATATTTTGTGCTGTGCAGAACTGTTAAGCATTTACATTACAAGTTTGCTTCCCTGCTACTACATTCTTCCTCTGTTTCTGAACAGATTTTGGTGTTTCCAGTTCTCAAGCCACTGGATTTTTTGTGCAGGGATCTGACTGCTTCTTAGAGGACCATCTCAGTAATGGAGAACAAAAGAAGATGAAAGACCATTTTGAAGATATTCTTCAATTCCAAAAGATTCTGCTGGTGGCTTTGAAGGGTGGGTGTTTGCCCACTAAGCTGAAAACTAAATTTATTCATCCAATAATAATGTTGTAAGAAGAAGTTTAGGCATCAGACTTGGACTAGGGACTAATTTTTAGACAGCTAAAGACAGGTGTAGTGAATCCAACCCAAAAGACTGCCATTTATTTAAAAGAGGGTAAATTATACTGGAAAAAAATGTAGAGAGCGAATTCACAGAAAAAAACAAAACCAAAACCAAAAACAAAAACAACAACAAAAAAAAAAACCCCAAAACTAAACAAAAAACTATAAAGTGAGTCTTCTGCTTAATTTCCACTCAGTAAGGTCTGTGCTGAGCAGAATGGGGCCTTTAGTTCATGAAAAAAATTATGCTACTAATAAATAGTAAACTACTCTGAAAATAATAAAAGTAGCTCAGTTCTGTAAGTGGAGGGCCGAATTGGGGTCCAGTTCTACTTTTAGTGCGCTACACCTAAAAGTTTTGAAATCTTCCAGGGATGAGTTTATGTAATTAAATATTCCATGGTGTGATACAGCAAAAAGGTGGAATTAAGGTAACAAAGTCCACCTGGGTTTATTTTTTTTTTCCTATGGAGTGACTGCTATTTTTTCCTTTATATTGCTTTAGCAGGATGATTGCATTCACTAACTAATTAGAATAAGGTGTAGAAAGGCAGTAAATGCACAGTGTTCATTGAAAATAGTCACTGAGCTTTGCCAAATTAATCTCTTATGCTCAATTTTTAGAATTTATAATACATTTGGGACTATATTTCCATTTTTCCTTTAATGTCTGCATTGGTTTCACCTCTAATGAATTGAGGGTACCAATATTAATACTTTAACTGACAAAATTCTTCATTTACAGCATTCCTACTATAAATTAGAAAAAAAGCCAAATATTTTAGAAACCAAGAGCTGGTACACAAACTCACTGTGTAGCTAAAGACATTTCTAGGAATTTTTGGTGATGCCTACCTGTGCCTGACTTAACTATCCATTATAAAAAAAAAAAGAAAAATGAGACATTGAAGTTGTTTATAGGAGTGTACCACATAAAGGAACCATTTTGAACAGTTTATCAGAGTTGCATCTGGGCACATGATTCTAACAGCCATGAAAAGGACATTTTATTTTCCAAACTATGTAGCACACATTCACTTCTTCATAAAAGCAGTCTCAATACAAGTAGTATATAGCCTTAAAAAATGTCTTTAAGGGAAAATAAAATAATAGTCATCTCTTGGTAGAAGACTTTCAAGGCTTGGGATCTAAAAGTCATCCTCCAAACTCAGTCCTGTCTCTTGTTGAGAGAACAGGGAAGTAGAAGATAAGGCATAGGGAGTATATTTTAAAGCATTTATCTACTTACAAACATTTAAAATCTAATCACTGACTTAAAAGTTGATGTTGTCGAGGTATCAGCAGCTACAATAATGCATCATTATTTTGTGTAAATAGGTCATTACACTTAGAGTTATAGCTACTGCATCACATCAGTACTGAAATACAACGTCCACTGGAAATACTATAATGAATTTGGCAACAGATGGGAAAATAAATTAGAGACTGGAAAATAAGGGGGTAAATAAACTCAACCTGTTCGGCTAGATGAAGAGAAGGATGAAAAGTAACTTGATCACAGTGTATACGTACTTATGCTTGGAAACTGAAAATAATTAGGCAAGGACATTTCAGCCTTACTGACAAATGTATATTTATCTAACCTCAACTTTCAGCCAGTGTCTGGAAGCTGTTCCTTTTGTAAGTCAGAAAGCTTTCCAGTGATTGGAAGCTGAAGTTAAACAAATTCAATCCTGAAATAAGAAAAATTTCTTAACAGAGAAAATAATTAAAGATCAGAACATGCTGTTGCTTCACATGAAGATGGTGAATTCACCATTAGTTTAAATACTGTTGTAAAACAGGGACACATTAATCCAGCTTCTGAAAGAGATTGTACAGCCTGTGGGAAATGTTGGAGAGAGGACTGGCATATGTATTTACTACAGGCTCTCTAATGGATTCCTTGTTATTGCAAGGATACAAGGCATTAATGGAAACTTTAGTCTGTCTTGTTCCTCTGAAATGCTTTCATCTTACTCAAGTTCTCAGGCTTGAGTAGATAGGGATAAGAGGATGAAACTCAGTGGCTTTGGAGTACTGAAGTTAGAGTGCATCCCTCTGGACTTGTGCACAGTTAAATGATGAATGTGAGAGGTCCGCAACAGCGTCAGAGGGAATCCCTTTTTGCCTGATCCTTTGCACAAGCCTCCTGGTGCTCTGCTCCAGGAGGTGTACCACTGGTGGCATTGCCAGATGTCCCCTGGACCTTCCAGACAGAACTGTATGCTGGGGTGCCTAAGTTTGTACCAGGTTTACATGTAATTAGGGGACCTACCATTTTTCTTTACCCTGTCCACTGACAGTCATCTCATGGGTGCCCAGCCAGAAACATGCACACTTGGAGATCAGGGGGGCACATTTTCTCAAACATGAGAACAAAGATAAAAATGAAAACAAGAGGAGTTGGAGAAAGGAAGCTGAAGTTTCTTATGTTGTAACAACTGGAGGCCAAACAGGAGGCACCCTGTTATACATAGTGAGACTAACGCTTAGATAAGCAAAGGAAATGGGGGAAGAAAACAGATGTGAAGTGCCTTTCCCAAGATCACGCAGCCAGCCAGCTGGGAGCTTGGCTGACCAGCTGGGGCTCTCCCTGCTGGTCCAGAGCCTATGCATCCTCCAGCATCTCTGGTGCAAGCCACGGAGTTGAAATATACTTATGGTTATAATTCTTGCAAACAGAAGTAGTCAAGAAGAACATTTAATTGTTTGCATCAGCTGGTTTCCATACCTGCATAAAACAATCATTAGAGGTCTCGGGAAAGATATCCTGACCATTATTAATTTGTAGTAATGATACAGTGATGACATAAATACAGGGAAATAATTGATAGTGTTTCTTCATATTAAAATTTTTCCCTTCCTCCTCCCTCTCTCCGGAATCTTTTGTTTGGTTCTTAGTGTAAATAATTGGTTCTGTTGTCTAAAACATACCTTGTTTATTGGGGAGAAGCATAAAGCAGGGCTCCAGATGTCAGATCAGAACCTCCTTCCCCTTCTCCTTCTCTCTCCCTGGTTAGTGAAAACATTGAAAGAAAGGAAATACCGACAAAAGAAGAATCCAGCAGACAGATCATGTTCAGTGATCCTCTGTACACCCCTACTGTACACCCCTCCTCTGTACACTCCTACTGTAAGTCACATACAAGAACATTTGTAACACATGCCTCTAGCCAAGGGTAGCGACTGGCAGGCATTCCCAATGTGCTGTAATGGGCTACAGCTCCCTGGAAAAGTGAGATTTCATCTTCACAGCTATGCTGAGCCAAAGTGAGAGCTGGAATCAGAAATGCTGTCAGCCACTCTGAACTCCTCTGCTTTGGCATGGTAACACACTAACTCAAGGTATTGTGAAAATATTACTTTTAAGTAGAAAATCTTGGTAAGCTGGCTAGAGTAACAAGCAACATGACACTGTCTTTCTGTATTTTTTCTCATTATTTTTAGAAACCCCATTTTAGAGATCCAGAAAGACATCTTTAGCTTAAACTGTGAACATGCTGCTATACCGTCCTGTTCGGTACCCAAGCCTTAATGACAGTCACTTCCTTAGCTTTTCAGAGGTACATTTTAACTCTACTATTCAGCTTGAGTAAGGAGCCACTGTAACCACACAAAACTCAGCTAGGATTTGATTCATACATCCACCTTTCTCTGAGACAGAAGAAAGAAGACGGAAGTTTAAGGAAGTAAACTTTTCAGCCTATATTGAAATATTAACCTCTAGCTTCTTGGCTCCTATGCTCTCACTAATTCAGTATCAAAGCGTCCTGGATGCAGCTCAAGAAATGAGCTCTGCATCCTAGAAGCATTGAGGGCATCTGTAGCAGCGGCGTGGGAAGGGGTCCCCAACACCTCTGTGTTGCTGCCTGACACCACCCAGGTCGCTCCTGTTTTGTTCTGACCCAGCGGGCTGAGCTGGGCGGCACTGGGATGGGCTGGTGTGGGCTTTGGGGAAGGAGGCTGCATTCCCACATGCCAGACCTCTGCCCACCTGCTGCCCACCCACCACATTGCAAGGGCCTGACAGGAACTCCGGGAAAGGTATTAATAGGCTATCTCGGAGTAAGGGTCAACAGAGGAACATACATAATGCTTAAATTAGTGTGCTATGTTTGCAGCAATAGTTGCAAGTTTCAGCCACTGAAAGCCTCTTGAAAAGAAATGTGGTCTCTAAGCCCATGACAAATTATTATTTCTTTCCCTGAAGTTATAAGCATGGACAACCACAGTAATGAGTTATCAGACATTTAAAATTGGGATTCTTTCTGTGCTTTGTTTTACGGATGTGGTGTAAAACCCTGACTGATCTCAGCAGGAGATTAGATAGAACAATGCAAAATATTTTAAAAATTCAGAATAAAGTCATCCCTCAGTCATGAATAAGCACATAAGCATGCCTAAGAGAGCAATTATTTTTTTCATACATGTGATGAGAATAAATTGTGTTAAACGAAAGAAGTGGAAATAGATGTAGATAATGAGAATTCAGCATGGAAGTAATTTCAAACTTTTATTTTTCAGATTCCCACAGAAGCAAAAGTCTTCTCATCCTGCTCTATTTTAACACCTAAGAATCAATCCTAGAATTTCAGTGAACCTTGTAGGTTTAAAATTAGATAGAGTGAAGGCTCTGCTCTTCATGCCAGGGCAAACCAGCATCCAAACTGTCAAACCTTGCTGCTTCCACAGCTGGCTGACTAGCCCTGTGGTGAAAATACCATGAACACAGCCATTTGCATGTGAGGAGATACTGCAGCTACAGTTTTGCAAATAAAATCTCAGCATCACTCTTCTATACCTGTTCAATAACCACCTCTGGAGGATATGTTTCTAGCTACATAAGTAAGGTTTTTTAGCTCATGGGGGAAAACTGCTAATTTTGGATCATGGAAAGAAAACAGATTACTAGAGACAGCGTTTGAACACACTTAAAGTGTAGATAAAGGAGAGCAAATAAAAATTAAGATAGAATGGTTGTATACCATTCATTCAATTTGGAAAATCTGAGCTCTTTTGATTTTTCCAGAGGTAAACTGCCCGGGGATTTCACAAAATAAATTCTCAGTTCTCCAGCATTCTCTCTCTGGGCATCTCAAACCTTGTCCATTTTATGGTGTAGAACGGTAATAGTGTCATCTTTTCAAGGGGTGGTAAACTAAGCTCCAGAAACTCCAGACAAAGTTTGACTTTTCAGTATTTGGCAGGATGTGGAAACAGAAATATAGTGCCCTTATGTGTAATTTCCTGCTTCTATAGCTTGGCCTTTCTCAATATAAACCAAGAGAAAACCAAGTCCAAATTTCCTCCCACTAAGGAATATGCATGAGCTTATCTGAGAGCAGAGTATGCTGCTATTCTTTGTATAAGAAATAGCTCAGGCCACACCTAAATACCAAGCAATGAGCATTTGTGGCATTTGAGGAATTAATTTCACAGAAAACATTTCTGATTGTGAATGGCAGAGGATGTTGTGTGAGGTTTTTTCTCTCTCTTGTCTTGCCCCACCCCCCACCCCTGCTGTTGGTCTTGCTGCTGTGCCTTTATCATACTGTGCATGATGGCATGTCTACTTTGGGAAATGATGATTCCAGTGTGGGTGGATGGAAAGAGATCTGCCAGAGGGTGCAAATTTCAAATTGCTGCCACGGATACACCCTTCTGTGCTGTCTTCTCAAGATACCAGAAAAAGTCTCTAAGGAATGCCTGGGGCTTGACTCTCAGCGTAAAGATAGACTTCTACACCATGCGGTTTTCTTTCAATATTAAAGAAACAGACAGCGTAAATACAGCTAATGAATTCAAATTTACTTAATCACTTATTCATAGAGGAGGCCATTATGAAATCCTTACTGGAAGTGGTGAAATATTTGTACACTTATCCTGATGATCCCATTATTGGGTTTGGAAAATTGTTTAAAATGCTGCTTTCAAGTCAAGGTGACTCACCATTGGTTATCTTTACACTAAAATCAGACTGCATAATTTTAGAATATCGATAAGCACAATGCGTAAAAAGTATTCCACGGTAGGGTGTAATGCTTATCACTGTGTCACTGTAAATGTGAGACTTCGTTATGAGAAATGGAAACACCAGGGAAGTAAAAATTTTGTGTCTAAAATAATGCTAGTAACGGTGACATACCAGATTTACCTCAGCAAATAGCATGCTTTTCTCAGACAAGAAGAGTGCCTGTCTCTAGCTGGGTAAACTGATTACTCGGTTTCTGGTTCCCTGCATATCTGTCCTTATTAAAAGGAAGTGCAGAAGTTCAGCTGGATATGTGCTGTAGCCTGTGCTGCTGACTGTTTTGGGAGGGGGGCCAGGAGAGGGAGCGGATGCAAGGAGGAAAATTAAGGTTTCAAAGACAGAATATTTATGGTAAAGTATTAACTCAAGAAGCCGCTTGTTTAGGAAATGTTTTGCTTATATAAATAATAATAATAATAATAATAATAATAATAAAAAGTTTTACATCCCTATTTAAGGTCTTTATTTCCTCAGTGTGGTAGTACAGACTCCCAAGTGGATGTTTCACTGGAGTTCTGAGTAACCTCCAAAGCCTGCGTGTATTTAATGTTTTGTACATGAAAACTGTTGGCTGATGTAACTGCTTCATCTTCCTTGAATTCGGTAGGTCTAGTCTGCTTTCCATTAGCTTGTATATGTGTGGGTCACCTAATATAATACTTACAAGAAAACTCAGCTAACGGTTTCTGCACAACAGAGCAGCATGTAAACAGTAAGGAAACAAGCAGGTGTGTCTGCTTATTCTGAACCCTACTGCTCACCCAGGCTATGTCACTTAGCCACAACAACTTTCTTTTCCATGGATGCTAACTTATGTTATGCCTTCCTCCCAACAGGCACGCTTAATTACTATATATGCATAATGATTAGAAATCATGGGACTTGATAATAATATAGGATGGAGTTGCTCTAAACAAATTACTGTTTGGAGTAGTGCACACTGCTGTAAATAAGTGCACTGATATAATATAGAAGAAAAAAGTGAATACATGATCTATGTCAGGGATTTGAAAATAGCATTCTTCTTCTATAAAGAAATCATAGAAATCAGATTAATCAAAGTTTAGGCATCAGTTCTCTATGTTTATTAGCTGAATTAGTGATATATGCTGCTTACTGAGAGAGAGGGAGAAGTTATATTATTTTCTTTCCTAAAGAACCCAAGGTCTTTTGATACCAGTACTTTTTCAATGCTGTGTTACACTCCAGGAAGTCTCAAACAAGTGTAAAATCCATATCCATGTAAATATGGTGTGCCCCTCCCAAAGAAAATAGCCAGTCATTCTGATACAGTATTGGTATTATGTGAATAATATATTAGGAAGCTGTATTAAGTCTTAATATTTTACCAACACTTCTTTTTCCTTTACTCCTTTGATATAGACATATTTATGCAGCTATAAGTTCTCATACAATTTTTTTAAAAAATAAACAAATGCCCAAAAACCAATCCCCAAACAAGAAAATTATTGTCTTATGACTTATGTAGTTACAATCACACCTTTTTTACAGTTTTTACTGGTGTAACTGTGGCTACAGAGAGATGTCCTCTTTTATACCTAGTTGTATGATTGAAGACGGTGCTGTTAATAGACTATTCCTGGTGGAAAAATTACATCAAACGAACTCAGACCATTTACCTCCTTCAGACCATTTAGTTCCTACTCTCCTCAACCCTGGAAAAAAGGCACAAATCTTTGAAAAATTATAGTTTCTTATGGCTTATATTAGTAAAAAAAAAAAAAATAATAATGAAAATAATCTTTTTTCTCTTGTTGTGAAGGCAAAACATCTGAGGTGTGATCAGATGTGATCAGGCCTAATATAGGCATGTGAGCTATAGGCAGTGGAACAGAAAAGAAAAAAAAAATGGATAAGCAGAGAACTGATGAGGTGTTGAATGCTTTAAGTGATTACTTATTTGTGAGTTTATATTAGTGACACGGTATGATCTTACCAACATTATCTCAGTATTAACAAATTTATGTGTGTGTGTAGAAGGAATATATCTGTTCATCATGCATATCTTTCACTTTGTGTGCCCTTGTATATGTAGATGAAGATGTACAGAGGACAGTAACTTTGTTAATATATGTTGATTCATATATGTTTGTGTGTACGTATATATATGTATGTACACATATGTATATGTACACACATGGAGCATGAAACAGACATGTATGTTTAAACTTTTAAAATCAGATTTGACAGTGTCAGTGATATAACACAGCTGTTTTAAAGTGGTTAGCTCACCACTTATCTATTGCAGCCAGGAACAATATCATTAAGAATGTTATTATCATATTATACTAGCTCTGGAGTTTCCAAGTAGAAAAAAAAAAAAAAAAAAAAGAAAGAAAAGAAAAAAGGCAGATATAAGTGGATACTGTTTAGGAATGACAAATTGTATTACATCTTTTAAACATGACAGACTGAACCTGAGTTCTCAATGGAATGAGGAGGCAAAGATATTGACTCTTCATCATCCCAATACAAACATCTATAAAATATTTGTTTTCTGGAAACTATTTTTTGTCTTCAGTGAATAACCTGCTGTTAAAGTGATCTGTTCCTCTTGCATGGATACACATGGAATCATGACAGCAGCCTGCTGCAATGTTGATTCTCTCACCTTGATAGACTCAAATTTCAAGGTTTTGGCACATACCTAAGTAAACAAACAAGCCTATATCTAGTCAATTTAAGCAAAAACATGAGACCTCAGAGAAGGCAAATGGACAATTCATATGCATTTAGAGCCTTTTTGAAGGACTTCGGTAGGAGCTTGTGTATTTTCTTACTAAAAGCATTTAGACAGTCACTGCCAGGAAATTAGATAATCCAAAACTGATGAAGTTAAAACTAATCTGCTGCTTTAAAGTATTTACTACTGTCACAAGAGAACACTACTTCTTCAAGCAGTCACTTGAGTTTGGGATCACTAAGCTTTATTACATGTCCCTGAATTTTAAGTTAGTGAACCATCTCCTTATGAGAACTTTAACCACAGTAATATGTGAATCTGGAAGGACTAATATGTCAAAACAATTTTGAACTTTCATGTTCAGAAGCTTTTGAATAATTGGGTTGTGTCAAAGTGTCCTTACTTTGAGTGCACCATCAGCAAGTTTGCTGATGACACCAAACTGTGTGATGCAGTTGACATGCTGAAGGGAAGGGATGACACCCAGCGGGACCTGGACAGGCTGGAGAGGTGGGCCTGTGCAAACCTCATGAAGTTCAACAAGACCAAGTGCAAGGTCCTGCACATGGGTTGGGGCAATCCCAAGCACAAATACAGGCTGGGTGATGAGTGGATGGAGAGCAGCCCTTCAAAGAAGGACTTGCAGGTATTAGTGGGTAGAAAACTGACTATGAGCCAGCAACGTGGGCTTACAGCTCAGAAAGCCAACCGTATCATGGGCTGCATCAAGAGAACTGTGACCAGCAAGTCAAAGGAGGCTATTTTCCCCCTCTACTCTGCTTCTGTGAGACCTCACCTTGAGTACTGTGTTCAGCTCTGGGGCCCCCAGCGGGTCTGGAGCACCTTCTCTATGAGGACAGGCTGATAGAGTTGGGGTTGTTCAGCCTGAAGAAGAGAAGGCTCCGGGGAGACCTTAGAGCAGCCTTCCAGTACTTAGAGGGCTACAAGAAAGGTGGGGAGGGACTCTTATCAGGGACTGTAGTGATAGGATGAGGGGTAATGGTTTTAGACTGTCAGAGGGTAGATTTAGATTAGATATTAGGAAGAAATTATTTGCTGTGAGGGTGGTGAGGCATTGGCACAGGTTGCCCAGAGGAGCTGTGGCTGCCCCCTCCCTGGAAGGGTTCAAGGCCAGGTTGGACGGGGCTGTGAGCAACCTGGGCTGGTGGAAGGTGTCCCTGCCCATGGCAGGGGGGGTTGGGAATAGATTGTCTTTAAGATCCCTTCCAATCCAAACCATTCTATGAATCTATGATTTTATGATTCTGTGTTACTGAGTTTGAAATAAGTATTATACTTCAATATACTGATAAAATCAAGCATACATAATAGCATATGTTCTTACAATTACAAGTAATTGTTACCACAGATTTGCAAATTATTACTTATTGGACTTCCACAGCACATGAGTTTATATGAGCTGCTTGTCTTGTGCCTGCTGCACTTGTAAAATAATATTTATTAGCATAAATTTCCTCTTTGCTTTCAGTTTGGTTTTGCAAGGACAAGAAGCATGCAGATGAGCCATTATTGTAGCTCAGATGACAAGTGGTAACTTGTTAAATTCTGACAACTGGATAACTCACAATGGCTTGAACACATCCCAGATATGTCTCTAACAAATCCTTTTATGCTACAAAATTATATTTAAATATTTTTCTTTTTTTCTTTTTTTTTTTTCAGTAGAGAATTAACTTCCTGAAATTGTAATCTTTCCAGTGAGAAAGAAGGATTATTAACTTGTTGATGGAAGAATACTAAACATTGCTTTTTCTGTTTCACATGAAATCAGAGCTTTTCAGAATGGTTAAGAAAACAGGTATAGAAAATGTAATGAAGTTTCACAATCCTAATCAAAATTTCCCTTTGTAACATATGTTACAGCAAACTATTAGTTGAGATGCTCAGGACTCTGGTACAAGGTTCCTTGCTCCAGCTGAAATCCAGTGACACAGTCACATGTTACACAAGCAAGAGTTAGACAGAGAACATCAAATTCTTCTTGCATTAGACAACAACTGGCACTGACCTAAAGCATCTTCTCTTCCACTGAGACATCTTCATTGAAAGAGTGTCAGAAGTATTACGAGAATGTCAGCTAGCTAAAGTAAGCTAAAATAAGACTTTGCCTTGATATTGAAACTGTCTGTCATAGAACAAATATTCCACAATGGCTGTTATAACATCGCCTGGTGCACAGGTATTTACCAGAGCACCAAGCCTACTAGAAGGTCTTGTGTCCTCATCCCCCTGGCATGGTCAGCTCTGACACCATGCAGCTGTGTAACATTGGGGAAAAAGTTAAGTGTGAGAAAGGATTATGTGCAGCTTTGTCTGGAACCATTCCACCTTGTCTCAGGAGCTGCACAACCCTCACCTTGGTGTTTGCCTGAGGAATGGTGGAGGTGTGTTGTGCCTAGCTCTACACCTTGCCAATTTTGACCTGACATTGTTCACTTGTCTTCCTGGCTTGGTTTTGGACCAGTCCTGACACTACAGATTTGCCTGGACATCATTGGGCTCTCAGCTGAACAGGGTTATTGTGATAGCCCTGTTCTTCTCATCTTGTTTGAGGGCTATGAGATGGGGCTCAAGTCAGTGAATAACCTGCCCAATGGGCCTCACTGTTCTCCCAGGCTCCCAGTGCCTCTGCTTGTGCAGGGAAGCCCCATTCATACAGCTCTTGGACAACTGTCTCTTCTGGACTAAAAATAATTTTTATTCTGCTCTGCATCATGAACAGAATAATTGTTCTGGAACAAAGTCACTGTGATAGCCAATTTCTTTATGTAGACCAGACCTAAATGGATTTCCTACTTCTAGGATTGGAGATTTGATGGAGGTCACTGTCCATAAACTGGAAAATCCTTTGCAGTATGAAAATGACATGTAGCAAATTATCAATAGAGTTGTGTGAAACATTTGCAATGAAGCCAGACAGCACAAAATTGACCTCTTTGGGGATTTCATTATGAAGTCAAAAAAACTAAACCTGTGTTGCCAAGAGTTTTCCTAGTGTTTGCTGGCATTACAGGTCAACCTTGCCACCTTGTGTTTTGCCTTTCAAGTCAAGCAGTGTTTGCAATTTCTTGTGGCTTTTATGCAATGTCAGATATAATGTGTTTTTACTACATTTTGCTTTGCATTGCTGAACAGATTTCAACCAAGCACTTAGGAGAGAGAAAGTAAGTTCAAGTAGCTTGAAATTGAAGGAAAAATTGGCAAGAGTCTCAGTGAAGAAATATCAGAATGTTTCTCATAAAAAGTACAAAAAGCAGTCAATATTTTATCAAAGGCAGAAAGCAGGATAGCTCAGGTGACTGTTCTCTTGATACCAGTGAGAGCAGAATAATGGAAAGGGTTGTATGGTATTCAATTAATAAAAAGTCAAAGGATCAGGATATATTTAATGCCAGCCAATATGATCTAATGGAAAATAGGTCTTGTCACAAAAAATGGAATTTACTCTTTGATAAGATTACAAGTTTGGTTGACAAAGAACCTATGTAGACATAATATGCTTAGAGTCATGCCAGGATTTTTTACTTTCCGGGGTAAAAGAAACATAGCATTGAATTATGTCAAGAAGGCACACAGTAAATTGATTCATAATTGGTTGACATTTGAAAAAGTAGGTGTCTATGGCAAACCATCATCAAAGAGAGAGCTTACTGGTAGAGTTCTACCAGGATCAGTGTCAAACCTGGTTCTATAGAACAACTTTGCCAGTGACTAAATATACAGTTACTAATGACAAAGTTTTCCACAAAGATTAGTGGGATAATAAATAACTATGACAACAAGGCATTCAGAGACATCTGCTCTGCAAGACCCATGGTTCTGATTAGATTATTGAAAGGGAGACTCAAGGTGGGTTGATTTCATTGCAAATGAGTCTTCATGGAAAGAAGATGATAAATCCTAAAAGACAGTTTAATCTGGGAAAGAAGGGTAAAACAAAAATCAATGATAGAACATTTCAAGTCAAGGAAATTTAAATTAGAGAAATTAGGCAGAGACTTTCAGTAGTGATGTTGATTACCACTGAAATAAATTACCAAGGAAAGTGTGTTAGTCAAGTACATCTTCCTGGATTAAGTGTAGAAGTAATCCATAGTAGCTCGTAATGTATAGGAAATTAGAAAAGATATTCTAATGTTTCCATAAACACAATAAATCTCAGAAAATTGATCAATCATACCTAAAATTACATCTGTCTAAAAAATTTCAGATGTGTTCTGAAACTCCACTGCGTAGATGGCAGATCAAGTCTAAAGGGTTCATATTTCCCTCTTCCTGAGCAACCTTCTCCATGGACAGAAGTGGCCATCCTTTGAGATGAGAATGAACAGCTGGGATGGATGGACCAAAATCCTTTTAGTGAGATATTCTACCGAAAGACTGGAAACATACTTTAGAAGTGTTCACAGTCATTCTTTACCTTCCAAAATAGAATTTACACTGTTTCTCTGTGCTTGTTCATGCAGGTGATTTTTACTGGCAAAAGTCTATAAACTTCTTTATCTGAGCCAGAGCTCAGGGCAATCAAGAGGAGTTTATAATCATTAGATCAGAATCTCAGATAAGGAATAAAAGCAGTATGTAGCTAATCTGATATATTTTGACTCCAAAATATCATGAATTCACAAATACTTAAGCATGAGTTTAACTTCACATACTGTAAGCATTTCCAGGCCTTTCAACAATGATAGAATTGTATAAATCTAAGTGTGAAAATAAATTCCATCATTAATGTCTCAAAGAGCATCAAGATCCACAATGAGTCCTAGTAAAAATATCCAAATAACAACATAGTAATAAGTTAACCTCATGAGATGCTTGTAGACTTTCATGGAACATTAGAATATAATACATATTAAGACTAAGATGAACACTCCATTGTTCTAGAGAGAATCAAATTAGAAAGCTCCATTCTTTACTGTGACATTAGAAACACAGTTAATGCAGTAGATGCCAGAATTATAATTTTTATCAGGAAGACACCAAATTCTGCTGAGTAGCTACCCTGAAGGGTTTTTCAAAGACTGACTATGTCGTACAATATCTTATACTTTTAAATTGTATTTTCCCTCTTTCTGATTTTCATAAGATTTCTGGAAATTAAGGAATACAGATCTATTGTCTGGTTGTTTATTCTCTAATACAACTTTTGTCATTTAAAGAAGCCACTGTATTAATGAAAACACCGATGAATTCAATCTTCATCTGTGGTCTTTCCATGCCTTTTAGGAAAGCCTGATAGTCATAGAGGCCCTAGCAGTTTACAGTTGGAACCTCTCTGGCACATACACTGCAAAAAACTATCTCCAAGGGTTCCCTCCTAAATTCTTCTGCCAACACATGTTGATAGAAGGGTACAGAAGAGCATAAGGGACTCTTAAACAGACAGGGAAACAGCTAGCTCTACTCTTCAAGAAAACAGATACAAATTTGGCGAACTGGTAGGGTAGCATGATTCCTAATGGATATTCTTGAGTTATATCTGACTTAGAAGAAAGATGAAACAGACCCAAGCATTGCCCAAGCCTACCAAAAGCTAAAACCACAAAAATATTAGGAAGTTTTACTGGTAACAGACTAAGGGGTCATTTAATCCCATGTCCTGTCCAAGTCTCAAAAACCAGCAGTGCCACCCTGGCCATTGACTGCAGGCACCCTCATGACTGGGGCACACAGGCTCTTTGTAGGAGGGGGCTGCTCTAGTGATTGCACCCCACTGTGCAGCAGCTGAGCTCCTGTGGCTGTGTTGTCAGGGAAGCCACAGCAAACTTCATGAGTGTCTGCAGGGCCTGGACACTAAAATATACAGTTTAAACAATTCTGGGATGTAGGACTTGAACCTTGTATGTTAAATGCAAGAGCAGAGGAATGTTGGCCTAGAGCACCCTGCAGAACACACAGAAAGTGTGAAAGGTTTAGCTGTTGTGTGGCCAAAGGGGCTGTCCCTAGGAAGGCTGTAGTGGAAACAATACTTATCCATCCCCCAGGGATCATCCTACATGTGAAGCCTCTTGGGTGCCAGTTTGGTACCATGTATTCAAAGCATCTCAGAGCATGGCTGCTTGGAAAGCAGAGTAGACTCTAGTCTTGGCACTGTGAGTCAGTATCAACATCTTTGTCTCAGACTGGAGATGGGCTACATAGGAACTTGCCACTACATAGAGAGGACACAACCAACTAGCTCATGACTGGACAAGTAATACTGTGACATTGCTTTTTTTTTTTTTTTTTTTTTAATTGGATTTTACAAGACCAGGTATCCTTACTTTTACTAATAATTATATCAGCTGCAATGGAGGGAGTGGGTGTCTGATTTTCAGAGAATGCAGAGCTTAATCCAAAGATCAAAAAATATGGTCTTTATTTATGGGTACCAATGTGTTGTACTTCTAGGCCTGTAGACAACATAATGAAAGTGATCAATTACAGTTTGCAAACTAGAATAATTATATCAAAATAATAATAACTACAAACATGCCTGAAGAAGAGTGAGAACACGAGCAAGAACAAAAAAATAATAAGAATAAAAGAGTAAGAAAGAATAATAAGAATAAAATAGTAAGAAATAATAAGAATAAGAAATAGAATAAGAATAAGAATAAGAATAAGAATAAGAATAAGAATAAGAATAAGAATAAGAATAAGAATAAGAATAAGAATAAGAATAAGAATAAGAATAAGAATAAGAATAAGAATAAGAATAAGAATAAGAATAAGAAGAATAAGAAGAATAAAAATAAGAATAAGAATAAGAAAATAAGAATAAGAATAAGAATAAGAATAAGAATAAGAATAAGAATAAATAAGAATAAATAAGAATAAATAAGAATATGAATAAGAACAAGAACAAGAACAAGAACAAGAACAAGAACAAGAACAAGAAAAGAATGAGAATGAGAATGAGAATAAGAATAAGAATAAGAAGAAGAAGAAAAGAATAAGAATAAGAGTAAGAATAAGAATAAGAATAAGAATAAGAGTAAGAATAAGAATAAGAATAAGAATAAGAATAAGAATAAGAATAAGAATAAGAATAAGAATAAGAATAAGAATATGAGAATGACTGAGCTTACATAAATCTGACTGTTACTATTCTAGCTTTTAACTACTCTTAAATTTGAGGAGTATCTTGAGCCCATTGTAGTTTGTGTGTTCAGTTACCCTTAGTGCATCTTTCTTCCAAGTAGTTGTTCAGTTTCCTCTTGAAATCCTGTAAGCTACTTGCATCCACAGCACTCTCTGCCAAGGAGCGCCATGGGTTTGCTACCTGTGGAGCAAAGAGCTGACACCCAGGGCTTCCTTAAATGAAGGAAGAAAGAAACCACTCAAAACTGAGAGTACCTGAAACCACTCATGCATGACTCATTTAAAATTTGATGACTGGGGTATTCCTGTTCCTTTTGGTTATATGTATATATAAGAAGACCAACATGAATGATTCCTAGCATGCAAGGCAGCACTCATGGCAGGACCATGACTTCCTTTGTTTAGTAGACTGCCTTAATTATAAATCTTCAGGAAGTGAATTATGCCTGAAGCTTTTCCAGCACCTTGCAGCCATCTTCACATTCAGCACAGCAATGGACTGTAAGTTTTTTTAATCACAGAGTACTGTTTACAGACAGTTATGCCACCCTTTCATCTGTTTTTACGTGTCTTAGCCTGTATCATAGATATGTATCATCTTTAAGAAATGCTGATAGAAACCCTGGTTTTAAATGTTTTTGAAGTGGTGTTGAGCACTCTTTTCTCCTACATCTATGTAATTATTTTCCTTCTGCTATCAGCAATGAAAATATGTTAAAATAAAATTTTAAAAGATTGGCTTTGAAATTTTTGAAAGCTAGACAAGGACTTCAACACAGTACCTATAGAAGTTAAGTTAATTTTTATTTGTTAATTTTTAAACAAAAGATTATTTCCTTCTGGGATACTTGAAGACACTGTCAAGACCTTGAAAAAAAATTAATGTTAGGTGTCTTTAGTACTGTCAGGCAGCAAGATAATGACTTGAGAAGTGGCTTAGGAGTAATTCTTCTGTTTCATATCTGAAAGGTTATTCTGAACAAAGAAAATGTGGAAACTCTGTCTTTCACAAGATGTATCAATATTAGAATAGGAGAGTGTTTTGC
This sequence comes from Tyto alba, assembly GCF_018691265.1. Lineage (NCBI taxonomy): Eukaryota > Metazoa > Chordata > Aves > Strigiformes > Tytonidae > Tyto > Tyto alba. Next base: position 32,142,698 of record NW_024881316.1, on the reverse strand, counting down.
AATTTAAACTAGAATAATTGGTCTGACAGACCAAGGGGCTGTGGTAGAGACCCGGTCAGAGCTCAACTTTTATTGAATCCTGATTTCTTAGCTGGAAAGAAGACTTCAAATCCAATATTGATTGCAGTCCAATAACCTTTGGACCCCCAAAGTCTCTTCAGGTCAGCAATACAGTATATTACTGGAGTAGAATGAAAGAGTCAGCATGGAGAGGAAGTGTTCCCTCTCCTTGTCACTGCTGTTCCATTGTGTTGTGTCTTGAAACAGTGGGAAAATGACCCCGTCCATTTTAAGCTTAACTAGTTCAGATACATCATGCTAAAAGCATAAATAAAATGACTGTTTGCTCTTTTGAAACTTTATGCAAATCTTTCCTTTTATATTTTTATTTTTAATAGCTATAAGGAAAAAAAAAAAAACACCAATACCTGAACTGAACAAAATTCAGGCTAAATGATGAGACTTTACATGTTAAAAGCAACTAGTAATTTTGCTAGTCGAATATAATATCCCTTAAAGCAATCTTATCTTCAAATACATGTTGCTAAGTCTGGTCTGAAATGTAGGAGTCTTCAGTCTGTTCTCTGTACACTCATAAATGGAGGCAACCAGAATTGTTATCAATCCTGAAAATGTAGGTCAAGAGGTTTATATAATATGAAGTTGAAGATTCATTCTTAGTTCTTGATAATAATAATAATTATTATTAATCAGGATAATGAAATCATTGAGATGTCTGATCTCATACCATTTGTTGAATAAGGCAGTTTAGGAATACTGCCATCTGTTATTATGTACTACAGTGATTAGAGACAGGCAAAACTGAAGTCCTCCTTTTCAGCAGTCTGGAGATCATGAATATAAGTCATCAAAACATACTGAACAAAAAAAAAACCCCATGCACTAATGGGAAGAAAACTGCTATGTTTAAATAAATAATTTTATAGCGTCTCAACACTGAGTATCTAAGACTAAATAACTCCAGAATATAAAACAGAATATAATGAACAAACCCGTGACTTATGACACTGCCATACAGAGTTATGGCAGAGTTATGAGGAGGTATAGCATCAATCTATTATAAAAAAAAAAAAAAAAAAGGGTTAAAAAGAAGTTTAATTTCCTTCAAAATATTCAGGAAGTTTTCCCCTCATCTATTTATCTAGACTTAGTCCTTTGTTAATCAACCTGTGATATATCTGTGGGAGAATGGGTGCATTTCTAATCTAAATTTCAGCCAGAGAAAGGGGTAGTAAACAGTCAGGTTTCTCCCCTGAGATGTTTTTCAATTACTCTAAAGGTGGAGGTCCCTGGCTAAGGCTCAGCCCAGTCCAGGGTAGGCTTTGGGTTAGATATAGGACTAGGAGGAAGATCAACTCTACAACCCCAGTGGGAGCAAGGCTGCAAAGGAGTCCCTTGCAATCTGTTTTCTAGGAATACACACCTCTCCTTTTCCCACATCACAGTTCATCCCACAGACTCAGGCTCACCAGGTCATTCCCATGCCTGCAGAAAAAGGCTTTGCCCGAGAGTGGTGCAGTGTCTGTTGTGCACAGGGATGGTAAACGTGCTCACTACCATCCCTTTCACTACAGAGTCCCAGCAGAGACACAGCAGTATGGCATAAGATTATTTGCCACAGTTTTTGTATAGCTGAAGGTCTGCACGGTACTGTTACACTGGTGAACTACTAATTTTGCACTCCTGGTCTGTTTCTCCCATCATCGACACCAACTGCCATGGGAACTCGAGTGTGGATACTACATCAGCATGGTCCCATTAAGCATGGAAGGTTAAACCTGAACCAAAAACATTGCCTGGTGGAATGAAAGAAACAAACCTTAGCAGGTTTAGAGAATATTTCTTATGTATTTATTGTCACTGACTCAAATTTTCAGAGCAAGAAAATTTCTCATGAAAATAACATGGGTTTAGAACCACCTTTTCATTTAAAAATGTCACCTTCTCCTGAAATGCAGGCTTTTCCCATTTAAAACTAAATTTACTAGAAACTTTCCACATGACAATATTTTAGTACCTTCTGGGAGACTTTGATTCTAAAATAAGGCTAGACTGTACCTACACACCAGGTTTTGGGGTAAACACAAAAAATTTTATCTAGCCTATTATGCTACTTTATGCAGTCCTCAAAAAACAGACTGACTGTAACTGTAAGTACTCTGTTTGAATAAAGAGTCTCTACCTGTTTGGCAAGACCCTATTATGTTCCAAATACATTGTTGGTCTGGTCATAGTCTCTTGATAATGAACTGCATAAAACAAGGATTAATTCATTGTTAACTGCTTTATCTCAAACTATGCAGACATTGCAAAATCATTTGCATTTGAAAGCAAGGATTTGCTCAAAATATTCAGATTGGCTTGAGAACACCTGCTTTTCAGATGCAGCAAATAACATATATACACCGTTTCTGAAAAACAAGCTTCAATCTTATCATGAAATTCAGTATATCAGAAACAGAAGGATGGAAAAAGGCAATAGTAAATAAAATAAGTTTTGAAATGTGTAAGCAGCATTCTAGAGATTTTTTTTTTTCTCTATACTAATGCACAGACATATTTCAGAGGTTGAGGCTTTGCCAGGCGTTTCTGTTCTTTAAATCACCTCGGCAGCGGGACAGAAGCATCAGGAAGAGGGGAGAAGCGCAGGGTTTGCAGCGCTCTTGCACATGGCTGGCATCGCCCTGCGATGCCGCACAAAGAGCAGCTGTGGAGGAAAGGCAGCGTGCTGCCTCCCGGCTAGCTCCTCATCCAGCTCATATGTGAAGACATAAAGGAATATGAAGGAAAAAAAAAAAAAAATCAACACAGTATTTCAAGCAGTGCTGCCTGAAATGTAAAAAACAGATGAAAACCCTCTACATGGTATGCATAGGAAGCACTGAGGGGAGGTGTGTCAGGGGGATTGGAAGTGATCTGACTGAATTTTTAAAACCATTTAAGTAACCATTAGGAAATGCTTGACTGTAAAATGCAGAATGACACAGTGGGTATTGTATTTTTCAAGGATCCAGAAAACTTAAATTCTGTCTTTTCTGAGGGGTTTATCTGACTGAACATTGATATCTACAATGGAGAAATCTGAGTTTGTTATTTTAGCAATGGAAAGAAATAGGTATATTTTGATTGCGATTAATTTCATTTAATTCAGCTATATGACTCACCAGCAAGAAGTGACTGTATCTCCGATATTTGATCAGAAGAATCCTGCCTCTGTCTTCTGGAGACCCTGCTAAATTTTTTCAGTTAACCCTAACATGCTTGATTTATCCCTTGCTGAAGTAGGGATATTTATCTCAAGGAGAAAAACAAAGTTTAACCATTTATTTTTAAGGAATACTTAGATTTAAGGTATTACATGTATATGCAGTTCTCTACATATGTTCTCATTTCTCAGTATAGAGTTAACACCATTTTTAATAATCAAGGCAATGTTATAATAGTCACTGCCAACCAAAAGAAGCTATCCACAATGCAGCTGGAAAGCCATACAAATGTTCATACATTTGATGACATAATCCTTTGTAATAACTTTACTGAACTGAAGATAGATCTCTCCAATAGCTTTCTTGCATTGCACACATTAAAAACATTAATTATTTGACCTTACCAACTTAAATACTATGAATATAGAATCATAACACTTTTGTGGAAACTTTTGCCTTTAAACTGATTGTTCAAATCTAAGATGGTTCAAGAGACATTTCAGCTGATGCCTGGTCAGAAATTTGAAGGATTTTTTTAAAATTAACTTTAAAATTAAAAATTTTCAATTTTAAATTTAAAACCTAAATTTTCCTGGCCATCAGGAAAATTTCACTCATTGGGAAATTCTCACGGGTCTTGTTCATTTTTACTTCAAGATTCGACTGGAGTCACAAGCTGAAAAGATGCTTGCAGCTCCAGGAGAAAGGCTATAGATGTAGATAAGATTCATCCCATCAAAACTGAGGCACCTATGTTATGATGACTGTAACCATGTCTCTCAGGAAGCCATAGGTCAGCTGTGGTTCTGCACAGCCTTTCTGAAAGAGCCTGTTTCTTCACGTATAAGACAGAAAGATTGACCTGATCATTTCCCAGTATTTCCCATAGTCCACCTCACTGAATGGCCCAAATTTTAATGTAATGATTCCCAACCTATGTTTCCATAGGTAATCTCACAATGACTCTGATTTTCTGATTTAGGAGGTATGTTCGCACACAAACGTGAAAAGAAATACTTTGTTAGTCATGAAATATATTTGTATTCTAAGGGGACGAAGGGTTTGTTTGTTACTTTCTTTAATCACAGCAGTGGGTTGTAGATGACTTTCTGAGGTCCCTACCAAAAGAAATTATTCTGCGATTCTATGTTACTAATAACAATCACTAGAACTAGAATTCTCAAAAAATTATTTTCTCTCTTGTGTTGGAAAATATAAATTCAGAAGAAAAAAATTTACGCACAAAAACTCTGACAAAAAAGATTTTTTTGTTAAATGATATGCAGGAAATAATTTAGGGTTGCTTAACAAGATCCATTGAAATGAAACCTATTAAAAAAGTTTTATAAGGTAAAAGTGTATTGTTCAGCATTGTTTAAAAATATCTATTGCCATTGATTTTTTTTCTACACAAATTTCTTTTTTGGTCTGTCTTAAACTGTTTTTTCCATTCTCTGAAACTGTAGCGGATTCTTTCTGGGGTGAGGCAGATTACCCATCACATGAAGATTTCATATCCAGATTGAAGACTTCTCTGAAAGACAGTCTGTAGTTCATGCAGACATTGATGTTAAAAAGGGACTTACTGGGTGAAATTGTATTGACTGAGTCAAGCAGGAGGTCAAATGACATAATTATAATGACACCTCTGGCCTTAAAAATCTATCTTTACCTGCATAAATAATGCATCAAGCATTATACATGGTACGCAGTAATGATATGATTAATTATCTCTGATTTTCATTACATGTACAGCTGCTAGTCTATACTTATCAAAGTTACTCCTTCATAAAGGTATGATCTTTGAGAAATTGAGGATATTAAGAAAAATATGAACCAATGTGTTGCACAGTATTCACATTCATGAGCTGGTTGATAATTTTCTGACTGTCTTGTCTTCTCTTTTTCAGTTGTTTTTATTTGTTTGGGTTTTGTTTTGTTTTGTTTTGTTTTTTCCCTGGATACTGATAGAGACCTGAATCAACTAATAGAAATTTGTTCCTGTAGAAATTCTTGTTTCTTTTCCTCCAAGACAGTCTTTCTCCAAGTTCTTAAAGGGACTCAGCATTTCCCCACCAATGTAATTATTCATATCCTCAAAAGTGTTCAGAGCTCATTTAATCATGAAACACAAGAGTTAGACTTTCAAAAATGTTCTCTTTGTGTAACCCATGTTTTGAAATTCTTATCTTTATAGACACGTCTGTGCTTTGACTCCGGTGAGGGAGAGGATTAGAAAGACAGGAATTCAAAATGTAGATGAAATGCCACTAACAGGATATAATGATTGTTTGAAGGTAGAAGAGGAAGAAAGTTCTGCAGGGGGACCACCTCACCAGCAGACTGAAATGAAGAAATTGGGAGTATGAAATACGTAAGCAAGAACACTCCACTAAGCCTTGTGGAGGCTCCTGTGAGCACAGGTTTATTTGGGGGCTCTTTTTTCCAGAAAGGAAGGGAATGGCACTTCAGAGGGGTTCTCCAGACTTTTCTGATATGTCAAACCCACATTTGGCATTGTGATTACAGGTGAAAAACTAAGTTACAGAGAAAGACTCGTCGACTCACACAATCAGAAGTGGAAATCAATGATTTCCATTATAGCTATTGGCAAAGTTTAGGTAGATTTGAGTAGGACGGATGGATGTCAGTGTTCACAATATTTCAATATGTACTTCATCAGTAATAACTCCTTCCAAAAGAAACTTTATGAGGAAAAACCTTATGCCAAATAGAAACACCTGCAAAAGAACCTCCTGGAAAATGCAGGAAAAAAAAAAGAGTTCAATATGATAAATTTTTTAAAAATATCAGTCCATATCAAAAAACTTCTGTTTCTGCTAGAAAAGTATAGAATGGCCTCTCTCAGGAAACAAACAGAACAAAACAAGAGAAAACAGAAACCCATCAAAAAATAAAAATAAAGAAGAAACAGACCATGCTTCCAGGAAATTTTAGGATTTATAGCTAGAATCTTTAAAACAGCCAAGAGGGTGCTTGATGTATTAGAAGGGTGTTACATGGTATCTGGTATGTGGCTTTCCGTGGAAATTAGGATGTAATTATGCTTCAGAGATATCACTAAGAGGTTTGATACTGATTTCAGTGGGAGTCTGGTAAAAAAAACAAGGTCCAGATCTCCTCTGCTCCACCCATGTAATTTAGGTACCTATCTCCAGTTAATGTCATGGAAAGGCCAAAACTTCTCTCTGATATTACCTAACCCTGGAAATGTCTAAAACATTGGGACCTTCCTGATCAGCCTGAAAATTCCCAAAGTGCCTCAGCTTGTGTTCCTACATGTTGTTAGGAGCACCTGGCTGGGGAGTTGGCACCGGCTGCCGCTTCAGGGCCACTGTGATGAAAAGTTCAGGTGGAGAAGTGCCTGGGGCTGCAGCTTTGTATAGTTTTTTGTTTAATTTGGTGGTGCAGCTGGCTGATGAGATTCCTCCCCCATCTGTCTTTCCCACCCCCACATTGCAATTTGCTTTCTCCTTATATGCGCTCTTGCAAGTGTCTGTGAAGCTGTTCTGGAAATGAGAATTTTAAAATGACCCCTCTTCAGTAAAAACTTTAGAAAATAATTGTGTTTCAACACAACTCACTCTTGTGGTCTGGCTTACAGCTTTTCTCCATGTGAAATTACAACAGAAAAAATGAAGCAGGCAAAAATCTGTGATGCTGAAGTAGGAATGAGATGTCAGGAGGGATGCAAACATGGTGAGCAGGCTTTGCTATGGGAGGGAATGGTGACACAAGTTCCCTGAGTGACACAGCCCACCACCTGTACTCATCATGCCCAATTCCTGCTGACAGCACTGCGGTCGTTTCCACCCAGGCCCACCCTCTGTGCAACAGCCATGAGGTCTGATTTTGCAGCCAAGATGTATCCATGTATGGCTTTTAGGCCTTGCCTAACATGATGGGACTTATGACATGTATTTTGAAGGGTACCAGAAGAACTAGGTACAACGGCATGTCCACTTTGTTGAAGCAAGATGTTACTGAACTGGACATTTGTTTGTTTACGTTTTTTAATGACAGTTGTGCAGTGTAAAAGGGGAGTAATAATGAAACATCAGTCATATAGTCAAACCTTGCTGGAACTGCAAAGGCTTGAATAATGGAGTCGAGATAATTTAACTGGGTGGGATTTAAAAAAAAAACCCTAAGAATCACCTCTGTGAATCATCATAAATCAATCTCTGCTTTCTGAGCTGTTTTCTTGTCGTAGAACTGCTTCTATGGTAAAGTTTAAGCCAACACTATGAGCAGAATTGCTTTTTTCTAGGACTGGAACATGAAACTTGTAATATTTTAAAAATTAGGCTCATCAATGTAGTTCTGCTTTTTCTACACAGCCAAGGATCTTAACAGCAGTAAAGTATAAGACCACGTGAGGCCTTCCTTACTGAAAACTCAAAAATTGCTCATCTTATTGCTGCACAAGAAGCAGTGAAAATCAGGAAAGAGGAGTTGTAGTGGCAATGCCTGAAGTCAAGTTCTCTGGTGAATTGCCCTACACTAATCATAGTATATAAATCCCTTGCAGCAGACTAATTTGAACGTTTTCATGCACTACTGACTTCCAGGTGAATACTTTCTGGCACAAAAGTAGGTTAGAAAGAAAACAGATCTGAGGAGCGTGGCCTGTGTGTTGAGCTGCATAGTTAAACGTGCCAAACTGTGCTTTCAGGCAAGTATTTTCAGCTCCCAGTTTGGTTCACTTCAAATGGAGATGCACTTGCAATTGGCACAGCAGATGCTGGCACAAGGCAGTAAGTGGTAGCCAAGAAAGAAGTCAGGGATTTGTTAGCAGAGGCAGCAGCACATCATGGAATATAATTGTTCACCTTAAGGACCAGAGAATTAACGTGACTCACCAGACCTTGCAGTATTGTGTATCTGACAGTTACTTTCTGTGCCTTGCAATCCAGAGCCATGCAAACATCTCTGAATGTCATCTTGCTTGTTTTTTTTCCTGTGGTGTTTGCCTAAAATGAGAGCAGAGAAAGAGACAAACGACCTCACTTTTGAAATCATTGAAGCTCTTCAGGATATTGAGTGATGTTATCCATGTGTGTTTGTCTGGGTTGTTTTCCTTGGAGGAAGCAGGGAAGTTAATTAGACTCTACTGAAGTAACAATGAAGATTTAAATCTCCTTCCTTTGCTATTCATAAGCAAATAGACTAAAGATGGTCGAACCTAATCTCACTGGAGCACCTTATACATGCATCTGGTGTTTTTTACTGCAACAGACATTTCTGAGTTAAGGTTTTCAAAATTCTTTCAGAACCTGCCACTCATCTGGATAATCTAAATGTTTATTTACATGTACATATATGTACTTATAAAATTATCGATTGACAGATGGAATTACTATATGTATTTGTATTCTGTGGACATATGACAGTATTTTGGCTTTAGTTATTTCAGAGTGTCATTACATGTTAAAAAGCAGCCAACCAAAATAGAAAGTACTGTATAGTATTTCATTCTTTTTCTTCTTTCTTACAGTGAAGAATCTGATTCTAGCCTGGGAAGGAACTTGTGGATGACCTGTGCAGCATTTCTCACAGGACAAGAGCCTGAGTCATGACATGAAGGTGGCAGAAATGGCTCCTACATCACAGAGGCACATTAAAACAAGTTATCTTTCCTTAATTTCAGTCTAGGGTGCTTTGCTAGCCACTGAAGTCCTGCTTCATATATTCAGTGTCTGGAGGCCAAACTGCCATGCAATATACAAATTACACCTTTCTCTAGCCAATACACACAAAGATAATCACCACTGGATCGGAGAGGCTTGTTACTGATGTTCATGATAACAGCTGTCCAGTGAGAAACTTTTCAGCGAAATATTTTTGTGTCAGAAAAATGCTGATGCACTGAAGTGAAGCCTCTTACAGGGAAATGCTGAGCTAGACAAAAGTTTTGGTGAGAAGGGATGCTTAAGTGCACTCCATGGTGTCTTGTCAAAGTCAAAGCTGAAGAGGGAAGGTGAGGCTTTGTCCCTTCACCCTCCCTTGTCCTCAGGCCGTGGGTTGACACCTTCCAGCCCCTGTTCCTGCCCTGGACACTGGGAACAGTGAGAGTGGGACCCCAGGACAGAGCAGGGCTCTGCCTCCTCCGTGGGTCCTCTGGGTCCACCCAAGGGCCTTCCTCCTTTCAGGGCAGCTGGATGAGCCCCTGGGCTGTGGCAGCCTCCTGCACTCCAGGCACTGACTTCGCTGGGGAGCCCCGCGGTGTCCATGAAGAAACATTCTGGATGTGGCATAAGGAGGAAACCCTCAACTTTTCCAAAATATTTATAAAACAGGGAAACAGATTCTTGTTCAGCTGTTACCCATAATTTATGGGACAGACCAGCCATTGCACTTAGTATCAGACAACCTCTCTCAAGACATCCAGCCATACAGTAACACTTAGTACTCTTACATTTAATGAATGTTTTTCATGGGGCTTCTTAGGCAAGCTAGTCTTTTAAAATTAGACTTTCAGTCCACACAGCAGATTGAATAATTCATTTTGCTAACTACATAAATGGCAGTTTACTAATTTCAGTTCCTGAACTTGACTGTCGTAAGGAACCTTCTGGACCATTTCTCAGCAGTCTCTCCCCACAGAGCTCTGTGGAGGCATGAAACTTCCCTTCCCTAGCTGCAACCGTCACAGCAATTTCTTATATATATGTGCTTGTGTATTAATATAGACATACAGTGCACAGGCAGGCACACATCACTACATAGGAACAGCTTGGCATACTGTATGCGGGTGGGGAGTTAAAGTAGCAAAGGGATGGTATGAATATACAATTTGGGTCCTTTTAGGAATATTCCAGATTAACAGTTTTAAATACAGACCCTGGCTGTGATTTTTGTTTAATTAATTTTTGCATTATTACCATACTTCTAGAAGCACATAAAGAATTGCAGATAAAAAAACATAAAAATCAGTAAGGTGTGTTTTGTTAGAAAATGACAACCTGATACTCTTCATTGATACCTCCTACATTCAGTGTGATTTTTCTGAAGCTGTAGAGCCTGCAAAGCAAGGACTTTTTCACATTGCCATCCCACAAAGGACTCCTTCGCTCTAAGATCTGCAGTGTTGTGACATGAACTTGCAACTGGTCACTAGTAAATCCCCTCTACGCCCAGGACCTCAAGGCAACATGCAATGCAAACCCAATAATTTATGAGGCCCAGATCTGACTTGTCTCCTAGATCTTTAACAAGAAGGTTAGACCCTCAGGAACCCCCAGACTGAATTAAGGCTCCCGGGATTTTATAGTCTCATACATGATCAGGAGCTTGTAACCTCTGCTTTTTTTCATGATTTTCAGTTTCCTTCCCATGTTCAGAAATTTTGGGTCAGTCTTCCAAAGTTTACAATTCCAAAGGGTAAATTTAGCAGGAAGATTCCCCCTCTGTGGGGATCACAGAGTTTTCAGACTCTCAAACTAGCTGATCCTCACCTTCAGAAGCAGCAAAATTATAAATGCCATTTGCTGCAATGTTTCAGTAACATGAATTCCTTTAGAATGAACAGGTATTTTGAAGATGTATCTGTTACTGTGTTGTTTTTTGTTTTGTTTTGTTTTTTTGAGATTGATGGAAATAAACAGATTGAAGTTGCCTAACTGCGGATTCAACTGACTGGACTGCATCCCCAGTAACAAACTGGTGTGGAGCAGTGAGGTTTTGAAGTGAAACCCCTAATCAGCTCCATGTAGAACACTCTGGTTCTGTTTCCAGGGCAGGACCATGAGATTCCTTTAGGAGGAAGAGAAACAAGAAGCCTTGCTGGAGATAAGCACCAAGCCTGATCCAACCTCTGATGGGTCATAAGGGTCCAAAGTAGTGACTGGGCCTTTGGACAGCTTCAAACCATATACGTAGTGGTGACATTCAGTCTAGACTAAATTTAGTCCAAAGTAAAGCCCCTGGGCCACATGTGGTGCAGATGTAGGGGCCATGGCAACAAGGGCTTTGATCCACTGATCTGCTTTCATTGTGCTGAAATGCATACAAATATAGATAAAGCCTTAGAGTATTAAAACTTACTCTGCACTGAAAATGTCCAGGTTTGGCAAATCTGATCAGTCGTAATCTGTCAGCCTTTCAGAGCTCATTCATGAAGTGTAGCAAAGAGTTCACATCTTGGAAAAAAAATGTTAATGTGATTTTTATAACCCATAGTGTCATTTATTTTTTTCTTTATGTCAGATGAATAAAAAGGGTCATTCTCCTAGTGATAGTGTTAGCCACTGAGATAAATCAGATCCAGACTCTGCTAACTTCAGATAAAATACTGTTGGCTTCATTTTCTTATTTCAGTTTAACTTAAACTGCTCACCTCTCATCTTGGGTAAAAGGACACATTTCTTAGTAGAAGATGTTCAGTGTGAAAATCCATTAATGAAATGCCTGATTTCCTATATTTATAATTAAATATATTGGCAAAATCAGGTTTGTTTATTAGCTTTTGAGGAATCATGTTGTTCATGCACTGTACTTGTTACTCTTTATTTATAATCCCTCTATTTTAAGTGCTTCATCACCTGCTTAAGAAGTATCAACAAATGCACGTGACTCTAACTGGAGACAGTAAACCTTTGAAGAATTAAATTAAAGAAATAAAGAAGATGGGAAATGCAAATACCAAGCCCCACAACACTTCGGTGCCCACTCAAGTTCAAGTGAGTGGCAGTGGCTGAGAGATTTGCTAAGAACATGCCATGAGCTACTGACTTCCCTCCATCCTTCGTTCTCATGCAGGGTGCTTTGTGTAGCCCAGACACTTGGTCATCCCACTCTCCTGAGAGATGGCTGAGACAGGGATTGTAGTAGCTGAGGCCACGTGCTTGCTGTGACTGTGCTGGGAAAGTGCTGTGTCCTCTGCCAGGTCCTCTGTCCTACCTCAGGAGGCAAGAGCCACTGCCAGAGACAAGTCTAATGTGTAAGTACAGCGTGGGTGCAGACCCATTCTCCTCCATGGGGGCTGGTGTGTGTCTGATGTTCTGTGTGACCATGTCTTCCAGCTACATTCAAGATCACTGAAGGGCTCCCCATCCTCTGGAGGAGGCAGTGGGAACAGGGACTGTGGGACTTCCCCAGGCTGTTGGTCCTTCACACCCATCCTCCAGGGTTTGGTCTGAGTGTGCCAGGTCGTTTTCAGATTGATGGGTTATAAGGAAAAATGTTTAACTGCTGTTTTGAGACAATTGGCAAGCAAATGAACCACTTTCCTGAGTTGTGAATGAGTAAAAAAAAAAAAAAAGAATTTTAAGATAATTCATAATTTGTAAATTGTTTGTTCAAAGTCATCACCATATATTTCTGAATAGCAAATATTTCTTAAAAGATTCAGAACTCTCAGAAGTTATTCACACAACCCAGAAATTATCCATATTGTTAAAGAATATTACTGCAACAGCTACCCTAGTCAGCTGAGTTTATCATTAAAGTGGTCTGTAGTTACATATTGTGGTCATAGTTTTATAGTGTAGGAATGAGTGCAAAGAAATATCACATCTGTGGGGTCAGCTAACATGTTAGTAATGTGACTGGTCTCTGAACTCATGACAACTTGGAGAACATTCCAGTAGAAGACATAATGAATGAAAAACCATGCAAAACATAATAAATCTTTTTTTTATCTGAATTAACACATGGGGAAAAAAATACTTCAGCTATTATATTCTGGGGAAAGACAAGGAAAATTAACCAGGAAACTTTTATCATCATGCTGCTGTCAACAAAACTAGAGTGCATAAACAGAAGCATGCATAGTCTGTAAAACAGATTAAATCCTCTTGGTACTCTCTGAAGAACTGCTAAAACCTCAAACAAGCAATTATTCAGTTTTAGTTGCAGAACTACAGGAAAGTCAGGTACCCATCACAGAGAGCTCAGGTGGGAGCAGCAGAAATGATGAGAGACATGACTATGTTGCACGATATACAAGCTTCCTGAAAGAAATGGGATTGCTTAATCTGAAAAAGACCTGCTAATAATTTTCAAATATGTAATAGGTTGCTGTGAAAAGAAAAATCAATTTCTTTGTGTCCTTGGCAAACACAGTAAAAGGGACATAAGGTTAAACATATGGAAAAACTGTCTAGGAACAGTGCAGCATTAAACGCAATAGGCTGGAAAGATCGAAGAATACACACCCAGCAAAGGTTTTTTAGACTGTATTAGAAAAGTGTAGGCTAAGAGTGACAGGAGAATGACATCCTGCCTTGGGACAGGTGAATTGGCTGCATGATTTCTCAAGACCATTTGCAGAATCACTGTCTGTGATTGTATCTTTCCTTGATTCTTTTCCTTAAGCCCAACATAGTCAATGTTTGCTCCTTCCCCTATCAACTGCTAATATCTTTTGCTCTAGCTGCAGTCCAAAGTATAATCACCTGAAAGGTGACATAAGCCACAAGTGCTGTAGAATGCAAAATCCTCAGACATGTGTAACATTTTGCAGGATGTTTTTATCAGGAAAACTGAAAAGTGTGTGGTTTTATTTTTGGTAAGTCCTGATCTTTTAATTTCTCTACCTTGTAAACAAGAAGGGCTAAACCATCATTCCTTGCTTCGTTTCCCTCTTCGGGAAAGGAGACAAAAGCTTAACTCGATCCTGCAGCTTTCAGGTGTCTTTGGCTCTGTGTAACTTTTGGCTTGAAAGCTTTGGGAAGAACACCTGACTTCAAAACAGGTTTATTGTCATTCAGCTACTAGGTGAAAAGTTCAGTGTAGCTGTGCATAATACACAGCACTAAAATCTTTGATCTTTTGTATTTCGGTTCACATTTGCAGTTGTGGAAGTTATACATATAATTTCTTTCAAATGCTTCTGAAACTTTCCTTCAACCTTCAGGGATGTTATATTTTCCTAATGCAAATGTATTCATTTGTTGCCTTATTTTTAGATGTGGAATTGTTTTCCACAGACTGTCTCTGAAAAAATAACAAGCATGTACATTTTTTTATTAAAATAACCCATACCCATTACAATTAGAAAAAGAGGTTAGTGTCAGGGTTTTCTGACCGACAGTAATGTGTGAATTCATAACAAGATGTAGTACAGCCAGATTTTAGCATCCTGTCAAACATGTAAATAGAATTTAATGTATTCAAATCCATGTTTTACAGTGCTCAAGTTTACAAGCTTATTAGCATTAACGGTATGGTTACATAAACCTTTTCAGCTATTTGTACTGTAAAATACTGAGAAAAATTATTGGATAATTAATTACATATTATTTCAAAAAGCTCTCCATCTATTTCCATTTCTCTCTCTCCCCCTCCTTCTGGATAAGATTAATTTATTTTTTCCTGTGCATTATTATTTTTCTGTTCCTACTATATTACTACTACTGCCACCAGTTACACTAAACAGCTGAACCCGAATACGAAGTGACATATTTTTCCCAAATAGGTAAGAGCACAACTACAGTTAAGTTTCCTTGAAGGAAAAATACAATCTGTCCACCTCCTTTACCAGTTTCGTGGATATTCAGGTAGTAAATGTTGACAAGTTTGTTTCTTTTAATTATGTGTTACTTCATGATAACTGAAGCTTTTCCTGTAAAATGTGGAGATTGTGACATGTTTTTATTGCCTCAGATATGTATTACTATAGTATGCTGCCCTGGTGCTTAGTGTAAGAACGTTTGAAAACTGCATTTCTTGTTGGATAAGGCTTCTTTCTTATAATATGATGTTGTACAGGAACAACATGTTTTATCTCTGCTCCATGACAGGTACTGCCATCAAGATGATTTTTGGTTAGAGTTTAAAAATGACAGTTTTGTTCTGTTGTATGCAGTCCTAACTATCTAAAAAATTAATTTAATTCTGTGCAGTATTTCCATTGTTAGTACAGTCACCAATGTGCCTGCAGTTACATCCCCTAGTTTAAATGAGAAATATTCTTCAATCAGGATCCTGAAGTCTGGGATGCTTTTTTTTTTTTTTTTTTTTTTGCTGCATTCCAATAAAGCACTTCTTGGATGATCAGAAGCTTTTAGATATTTTTATAGGGAAATACATTAAAAAAGTTAAATAGTCTTTGTGACAAAAGGAAGAAGGGATGTTTACATGGTGTTGAGATCAGGTCCTTCACAGATATTTGGACCTGCTGTTCAATAACTTGACTTTCCAGAAATCTGAGTTTGACCTGAACAGCCTCCACTGCAGTTAATATGTGATTTATCATGTTTCAAGTCCAGGTAGACCTCTCTACAAAATGGCTTAGAAAAGAAAGATGTTCTGCCATCAAGCTTGTAAGGTCATCCTGTATTTTGGGACACTTCTTAAAACTGTTGAGTGATTACCTTCAAGGTACAGAAGGAACATATCTGTGGAAAAGAGTTAGCGAGAATCAAGTTTCCAGAGTGACAGTCATTACACTGGAAGGACTGGGAATAGTGCTGTCACTTTTTCAGTGTGTTCAGATCTGGCAAGGCTGTGGTTGTGTCTCTTTATGTGACTAATGCTCTGTGCTTGTGGTACCAGATGGACTGTTTTGATAAATACAGCAAAATCAATCAATCTCTCAATCTCTCTTCCTTACAGTTTAGATTTATTACACCTAAATAGGAAGTGGAACAAAACACCTTTTTGTACTAATGAATGGCTAAAATGGGCCTAGCTGAAAATATTAAAATTGGGAGATTTAAGACAGAAACTAATTTACGGATAAACTACTATGATCTTTTCCATTTGCATGTTTTCTAACAGTAGTTAAGATGTTGAATATTCTCTACAAAAGAAGACAATTTTTGCATTAATGTTTTCAATGGGTGTGAATGCACAGAACACGGGAATTGTAGATAATTTTGAATAATTTATTATTTCAGAGGAAATTTCATTCCCATTTCAAGACGCCACTTAATTTTGATCATTGAAACAAACTTACAGTCACATTTCTTCAAATACTTTGAAGAAGAGTTGACTACCAGATCTCATGATAAATGAGCAGCTTTTTTTTTGGCATGTACCCACTGGCTACATCTCTACCCTTGTTTCTCCTCAGTTGTCATTCAGAGCGATGTGCTTCTGTACCGCTCTGACCAGCAGGTCACTGGGGTAGAATGAATTTGCTGACAAATAGTTAGGGCTGGTAGCTCTAAGGCAGTCAGCACATTGGTCACATCTTTCCCAGGCTTACAACTGTCACAGTTACAGAAGTTGCTGCATAAAATAGTCAGGGAGCAAAACAGTTTTGTCAGGCTGAAGCAAGTTAAACAGTAACACTTAAATGTATCATATGATAAACAATGGGAATTACTGCATTTAAGGGACTGTTAGTACTTAAACCACAGAGTTTTAGTGTGTTTCTCCCTGTAATGATTATTTAATATCACAATAAGAAAATTCTATAAATAAAATATAAATAATTTTAAAATAATATAGTGAGTCACTGTATATATAGATAGCAGAAGTTCAGCTCCCTTGGTCAATGTGAGCAGATTTTAGCTACAGAAAAGGGAACAATGCAAATGTCACTAAAGACCTTTTTGGCCTGAATTGACTATATCAGTGATACAAGTTTGTGAAACTAGAAAACTTATTTTTGTCCACAATAAATTTGGAGATCAGGGCTGCAGAACTATAGAACAGTTTACACCAGTGAAGACTCAAACTAGAATAAACTGATGTTTTGTGTTTCTCAGCGCTTCTCTGGTTCTGAGCTTCTTCAACTGCATGGCATTTTTCTACTTCACAGAATTCAAGAAATTAGATGTGGAAAAGCCATTGTAGATCCCCTCATCTACCTCCATGACAATGCAGAATTGTCCCCACAGAATATTTATTAGTACATTGTCCAGTCTAGTTTTAAATGTCACAACTGATGGAGCTGTTCCATTTCCTTTGGGATATTATTACATAGCCTAGTAACTTCTGCTTTCAGGAAGTTTTACTTAGTATTCAGTCTGAATTTTCCCCTACACAGCTTGCTCCCAGCTGAAAAACCTTGTAACAAACAAAACAATCCTTCCACCTCTTTGTAAAAGTGAGAAAAAGGGGAACATGGTAATAAAAATGGTGGTTCTCAATACCAAAAATATTTTCTTACTAGAAGAAAAAAAATGTATACATATGCATATACCTTTTTATCCCACCTATTAGGAAATCCAAGGGACTTTTGTTCATTGACTTAAACTGGGCCAAATTTTAATGACGTATGTATTCGGAGCTACACATAAATGAAGTAAGGGGTTTCAAAATGCTCACTTGTGTAGATGATGAATGCCACATACCTACAGTTGCTCAGAATTCGGGAAAATAACAAGCAATGCAGAGAAGATCTTTACTGCAGGACCCATCTGGAAGTCTGACATGCTTGTAATCCCTGCGGTCCATGGCAGCTTCGGGCAGCTCCATAGGTCATCACCAGGGACAAAATGTGAGCAACAGTGGTGGGGAGAAAAAATCTCCCAGCCTTTCTCATCCTCCATTGGATGAGAAAGTGGATGAGGCTGTACCTCAAATTTTTTGTTTTCTATCCATGTCCAAGAACATCCATGAAGGACCATGACCCTCTGATGAACAACACATCTCCTGCCTCATATTGATTCTGATCTGCTCAGCTCAGCTCTGTTCACCAGGAGTCATTGAGGCAGCTTAACTAAGAACTCCTCCATTATTTCCCTTCATCTCCTTTATTCTACTCACCTCCCCTATTTTATAGCTTGAGTGAAGACAGAAAAGGCAGGCACAATCTTTTCCTGGTTTTTTAAATTATTTTTTTTCTAGTTTATTTTCTGCATCGATTTTATCTCCTTTTTCCCTGCCTCAGGTTATTTTCTGGTTTAGTTTCAGCTTTCCTGTTTCCTGCTGAACCAGGAGAGAATTGCACTCCCTTAGACAAGAGTCTGAAACAGAAGTTAGTGGAAATAGGAAGAACTGGTCTGCTTTTCTATACTTATTTTTTAACGAACCAACCTAAATGTTTGGGATATGTTATTCCAAAGCAGAATGACATCAGAGAAATGGGAGGATTTTTTTTTTCTATTTTTGTTTATTATTCCCAGGATTTTCTTAAAACCTTGGTTTCCCTTTAAAGCAAAATTGAAAGGCTTTGTTTGAAGGAAAAACTTTTTGATATGCAGATGTTACTGGATATATGTGAGAAAAACCCAGTATCTTCTATGGAAAACAGGAAAGAAGATACCTATTTACAAAACATATTTTCTGTCAA
This sequence comes from Tyto alba, assembly GCF_018691265.1. Taxonomy (NCBI): domain Eukaryota; kingdom Metazoa; phylum Chordata; class Aves; order Strigiformes; family Tytonidae; genus Tyto; species Tyto alba. Next base: position 32,124,263 of record NW_024881316.1, on the reverse strand, counting down.
AACCAAATTTTAATGGGACAATTTTGTCATTTCATTGTAACCTCCCAAAACCATTTTATTGCTGTTGGTGTACTTAAATGCTGCTGGTTTATACCTGCTCATGTTAGCTGTGACAAGAAAGAAAAGCTTGGGAGAATGGCTGGTAGAATACATTTTTAATACATTTACGTTTATCACTTCATTTGATTGTCAATTAATGTATTTTAGTTTTCTAAAACTTTCTGAGGAGCATCAATTCAGCCTTACAAAGGACTCAGGCTCTCAGTTTACTGCACCAAAACTCTGGACTTACATTTGCCACTTTTTCACTTTCCTCCCTGAAAATCATATTAAGACAACAATCCCTTTTATAGGAATATTTACAGTCAAGATTCGTATTAGTAAAGTGTCTGCAATGTGGATCCAACAGCATAAGTTTACCTTCACAGTTATTAACTGATATGAAGTGGATCTGAAATTTTGGAAGTGCCAGCACATGAGATATTGTTTGAATTTTGACTGGAGTTCTCTGCTCTCCTCTTCAAGGAGTTTGGCAATGTGGTGCTCACAAAGAGGGTTAAGTATGGAAGGAGTTGTTCGAAACTAAGAGAGATAAATCATTTTAGGGAGAGGATGGAAATGATTTGCTGGGTTTTTTTGAGTCCATATAAAGATATTACCCTTCTGGAATATGAAACCATGGAAAGGTTATCTAATTCATAAAACTTTGTGCCTCTCATGTTCAAAGGAATGAAACAATCTTAATAAAAATTGGCACTGCACACATGTCACAACCAGCTATCTGCAGGAGCTGCAGTGAGCTTCACCTAAAGCTGAACAGCACAGTCTTTTTTACACTGCCCATCTAAATATGTTGTTTGATCAGGTTTGGGGTTTTACATTGAACACACTTTGGAACTCCCACAACATGTGATAGCACTTTGCTCAGATGAAAATTCTCACAGGAACCTTACATTAGGTATTTTACATCCCTAATGTAATTATCAGGCCAAAAAATATACATGGGAGCAATGAAGTCTGACCACTCAAACATTGCATTTCCAGTGCACGGTGTTATTTCTGACAGAGCTAAGGAGGGAGAGGAAATCCAGGGAGTGCTGAGGTGAATTTCAGAAGCAGATTCAGATTAATGCTGGGTCATGGTTGGTTAAAAGTGAGCTTCAACCTCTGTTTAGCTTCTAGTAGTCTGTCTGAGGCTACAGCATGAGGACTGCCTGCAGGGCTGCCAGGCATTTTCTATTGCTAATTTATGGTTACCAGGGATCTTTTGTTATGGCCACATGACAATTATTTACCCAAATTTTTTTTTAATTTTTTTTCTTTTGTAAAATCCGATAGGAAAACACAAGCTAGTGTGTGCTTTGCAAAAACAGTGCAAGCAAGCTGAACTGGAAAGAACATGTACCTAATAATCACCAGCCGCGACAGAAGGAGGAAAAATGAAGAATATCATCCTGGCTTTTAAATATGACTATCAGTAGTGAAACTCTCCAGATAGACTAGATAAAACCAGAAACAAAAGGGAACTTGAGTTACACTAGCAGCAGCTTAAAAGCTGCAATTATCAGCTGGGCTACCAGTTGGAGTTCCCACCCATCAGAGCCCGAGGTAAAAGATGTCGGGGGATAGAGTGAAAGGCCTGCCTGAAAATGCAAAACCACAGAGCATTCACTTGCTAAAAGACTTGGATGAGCTACTCGTTCTGGTCTTTGTGCTCTTTCAAATACAGCCATCTAGTTGTCTTGGAGACAGGCACATGAGGAAAAAAAAAAAAAAAAAGCCACTCAATATTCTTATCCCTGGCTATAATCCCCTGTTATGGATCAGCTAAGTAATAGTCTAAATACAAAATGTATAAAATATTAACCTGACAAACTGTTCTGCTTAAGTCAATGACATATGGATAGAAGATGTGGGTAACAAGAGGTTTATTAAAATGCTCCGGTTCAGCTGCAGCAGGAATGACAGTATAAAAGCATGACTTGTAAAACAGAAAGGGTAGAGAGATATTAACACTGTAGTGCATCTGAACAAATTGTCCTGGAAATCTCAGAGAAGCAAACGGCAAATGAGGTTGATAAAAAATAATATAATTGTGGCACAAAACTTGTTGCACTTGAACACCCTACTGTATGTAGTTCCAGATACAAATGTGGGATCCAATTTGCCCATCCTTGAGGATAGTGATAAAACTCCCATTGACTTCAAAGAAGAGTAGAAACAGACTCTTCAGTTCACAAGAAAAAAACAAATGTCTGAATTTAACATGTAAGATCAGAAGCCCTAAAATATACCTTGAAAGCATCACTGGATTTTATTGATGATAAACTCATATTAATTGCTTTTAAGATCTTCAAATAAATTGAAAAAGCTGAATTACTTCTAGTTTGAATATGAGAACTTTGAATCTGTGTAACTAAGTAACAGCAAACATTCATATAATGCTTTTCAGGAACAACCAGGAATAAGATCACCGTTTTCACAGGTAGTGGCTGTGGAAAACTCAGCACAAGCACAGTGTTTGCCTTCAGATATGTTAAATGGGAGTTACTCTCACACTGAGCTCTCACCTTTAGAAAATCAGTCCTTTTAAAAGGATTTAAAGCGAAGCACTTAGAATTCATCCAGAACTATTAATCACTTCTAAGAATCTCGGCAAAAGCATTTGTTTTACCAATTTACAGTAATGATGTCATGCTGTGTCTATGTTAATATACTTCTATTTAATTCTAAGAGAGTCACTGTATGCTTCCCATCCTTAAGTGAATGTATCTTAACCTCCTTGAAGAGGACAAATATGTTTTAACATCCGGGTAACTGAGGTAGAATTAAGAGAGATGCTTTGCCCTTAGCTTGTACTATTAGAACTGAGCCCAGATTTGTTACCATCAATTACCAGGATATTCTTCTCCTTTATATCCTCTTCCCACAGAAGCTGTGTGCATCACCCCAGCCTTTTAGGTAGTGTCATTAAATCAACTGTCGGTAGTCTTCAAAGTGTTAAAGTTCTCTTTAAAAAAATAATTAAGCTAAGTATTTGCTAGGATATTTTTCTATCATCTGCCATCAGAAATGATTGCATTAGTTATAAAAGTTTGCACTGTCAAAGTTATGCTGAAATGGAGGAAAAGAAAGTACAGTTAGGTTAGTGCTTCTGGATGGCATTTGTACCTAATCTATTCACTGCTCACAGCACTATGAAATTGGTGCACTTCTCTGAGATGTGGCATAACAGGTTGTTTATCCCAGTTTAAGTCTACTAAAAGTAATGGAGATGCAATTTTGCAAATTTTTTTTTTTTTTTTGTGATCCATGAATGACATAAGCAATCTTAGCCATGTAGAAAGAGTAATAAAATCCTGCCTTCAGCAAGGCCTATGAGATTTGAATGCTATGAAAATATGCTTAAAATGTCTGTGATTTCCAAAAAAAAAAACCAAAACCTGACTATAAATGAAAAATAGGCCTAAACACAGTTAAAGAGGTATTCAAGCTTGTGGTTAAGTTGATGCCAGATGTTGATGCAGAGGAAAAGGAAGTTGAGGAAATTTAAGAAAAATAGGTACATGAACCCTTAGGATATTGGTTTACCAGCCAGCTGGGAGACACCTGGAAAGCGGCTATTTAAATTTGTTTGAAGTAAGGGTCTTTTGTGGAGGGGTTGGCCAGCTAGTCTGGAGAGCACCTTCTACTCCTCATATCTCCTGCCTCCCTTGGCCTGCAAGGGGCAACCCCCAGAGTCCCCCAATCCCAGGAGTGGGGCCGGAGGGTGTTGGGGGGGACTGTCCTACAGAGGGGCTGGGGGAGACCTGCGTTGTACATTAGCTTTTTTTTTTATTTTTTTTTACATTTTTTAATATTATCTTTACATTAATATGAACTTCATTTTATGATGAGTTGTTGATTAGTTGGCATTTATCTCTGTAATTACTTCAAATGTCATTTCATTCACCTATATCCAAAAGACTGATGCCAACTTTGATAGATTTATTTTTTACAAGGTCAGAATATATGCATACAAAAATACACAAACAGATAAAAATTAATTCACTTCTATTCATACTATTTATATATAGATGTACAATTAAATTATTTGAATCTCCAGTTGCTTGAATTGTAATCTTGCATAAGAATATAATCTTCCATTAAATATGTATGATATATATATAATATATTATATGCATTATATATATCTCTCCTGGTTTTCAGAACTACATAGAAAACATTGAAAATGGAAGGTGAAAGCATTTTAAGGGCTATAAAAGTGAAAGAGCAAATAAAAATCTATTATTTATTATTTACAGAATTCACCCAAATTCTGTGACCTTAAATCAATTCAGTACTCAAGTAAGATTTGTTTATCTCTTCCAGTGGTAGTCATCAAGCATCAGAAAACCAGTCAGTGTTTAGAGCACTTTTTGAAGACTTTGCCTCTCCAGGGGACTCATTCTTGTTTTGATCATGGGTTTCTCCTGCCTCAGTTTTCCGTCTGTGAAATGGGGATAACCATCTTGCCTCTGCCTGGCATGAGGTGCTCTGAGGAAATGTACATTCAAGGATATTTGGATATTAGTGCAGTGAATCTGTATGAACATTTCAGAGTGGGGCAAACAGACAATTCAAAGCTAAAGTGCAATAAATGATTACTTTTTTCTTTGTTTTATAGTTTTACTTTTTTTTGTATTTGTTCCTTGTCTCTGTCTGTAATTTTGCTGAAGGGGGTATGTTTCTAATTAATGAGAAGCTGAGTTTTCTGGTTGTGGCTCAACACTTTAAGTCTAACTGTTGCTCTTACTATTGTTCAGAAGCACACTAGAGCCCCTTGGGGAAAGTCTAATTCAGACTTTAAATAGCCAGTTCACATAGAGTTCATTTTAGCTTAACTCATTTTGGTCATTTCTTCATGAGAAGGGCTTGGCGTGTACCAAGAAAAGCACCCAGAGCCCAGACAGCACAGCAGTGAGCGGAGCACTCTCACTGCCTCAGCAGATTTAGGGAGGAGGATGTTCAGGCAACAACAGTCTCTCACTCCCTCTCCTTGTTGCTATTCACACTTATCTTCCTCAAGGGCATATATATTCAAAGGTACAGGAGATATCAGGTGACTCAGTTTGGAGACGCTCTGTTAAAAGAGCCTTCAGGTTTTGACACACTCTGCACTGTCTCCCCATAAATATTATTATTTCCTTAAATCTTAATCCCTTAATCTGTCAAGGCTCCTAGACTGGACATTAAGCACGTGACTAAGCATGGCATAAAACCATGTTTGCACCTTCCTTCCTGCTTCAAGACCCACTGACCCGTTCACAAACTTGCTTGCCTTACACTCGAATCGTGTCATCTGCCATGAACCAATGCATCTGTCCCAAAACTCCACGTGTGGAGTCTCTGAGCTTGGCATTAAGACTTTTATGGCATTTTCTAGAAAGTGTCACATTTTGTTACTAAGTGCAACTAATCAAAAACTATTTCCAGTCTTTCTTTTTCTTATGGTAGAATTTGTGTAGGTAAGAAAGAGAAACTCTGATGAATTTCATTATCTGCAGGAAGTATTTAAGAAAAAAAATGCTGTACTGATTATATCTGCTTTCTGTAAGCCTTCCTGATGTACACTAAAGGAAGATGTCGCTCTGCTGTAAAGTGATCTAGTTTTGAAAAAGAGCACTCTGATATTAGTGCATTTTAACACTGCTTAATGGGTTTATAATTGTATTCAGCATTTTAACTGGAAAACAGAAATAGGAAGTAGGTGGGAAAATATGCCCACAGAACCCTCCCTGTTATTGATCATTATGCACCAAAACACAGAAATGAGCAGAGAGGTGGGGGGTCTTATGTCTGTGGACAGGTAAGAGACACCAGCACATTAATGGTCATTCAAAACTTGCATTTTGAAACCAAACCGGCTATGAATCCGCTGAAAAGACTGAATATTTTAACACACATATTCTGCTTATAAAACCACTTACTCTCGCTTGCCAGTACTGTAATTTTATCTACATTAACAAAAAACATTATGAATACAAGTCAAACTGGCTACTGCAATAAATGAAAATGGCAATTCCATTTATTTAATTGGCAGGTACCCAATATCTTTTTATTCTTACAATGAAACAACTGGGATCTTGTGACAAGTAACAACTACTGTGTAACAGCTGCTACATGATATCATAGCTTTCATAGGGAGAAGACAGAGATTCACCTGGCAAAGAAGAGATGGCTAAAATACACATAATTAAAATTTAAAATAAAAATCAACAATATCTTTTGTCCTTCCTACACTTTACGGAATAATTTTCTGTGTAACCGAGTCATTATTTCAAGTACTCACTCCAAGATCCATTCTGTCGCTGTTAGTCCTGATGAATAATATCTACTCCATAAATAGCATCAGTGGTAGAGTCTGGGGTCTTTAGTCCTTTCCCTTTTATACTGGCTCATTATTCATTACAAAAAATGCCTTATTGATCAAAGAAATTAGTTGTTGGACAAAATAGTACTTGAATTAGCAAGTAGTGTATTAGAATTTGTTCATATTGATTAATCTTTTTGTGTGCTTATGTCCCCAAGCTTCATGACATCTCTTCTGGGTTTTGATGGGATAACTGGAACTATTTTGAGGAAGATGACAAGAAAGGGTGAATACAAAATGCTACATAATTAAAGATACTGGTGTGCAGATAAATGCAGTGTATTTTAATTTTCTTCTTGATACCCCAGCACCCCTCAAATCCTTCAAGGAGAGAAGATTAGCAGTTTACAGAGGAGACATGAAGCATAAACTAAAAAAAGTCCTGGAAACTTCTCCAAAGACTTGTGGCATTTTGAACAGCTGCTGAAAGATCTACCATGGCTATTGACCACTTTTGCCACATTTTCTTTCTTGAATTGAAAAGTCTTCAGCACAGTGACTATGCATTTGGGGGTGTTTGCCATAACAAGGCTCTGGCCAATGTATTTGTGAATCCCCATAAGCAGCATCTTTGACAGCAATAGATAGTATCATAATGCTTTCTAAATACCCATCCAGAGTCAATGCTGCAAGCACCGCCTGCCAATACATTTCTGTTGATATTAGGGCAGTTCTGACTATTGTCTAAAAATGGTTATTATTCACCCTAGCATATTTTCAGCCCACCTGTGGAACCCCAGGCACATGTTTGTTAACAACAATAGTATAATAAGAAGTGATATTTTAAATAAATTCATAACTTTTAAGACCAGAGGGATTGTAAGTTATATGGTCTGATTTCCTATGCATTAGAAGCCATAATGTTTTTCCCATAAAATTCTCTTTGTTGAGCTTAGTCACCTATGTGTAGACAAAGCATATTTTTCACACATTTTTTTTTTTATGTCTTAAGTAGACACATCTGCAAAGCCAGGCTGATTTTTTTTTTTTAATATCTAATTTTGGCATCTACAGTTGGACACCAAAACACATAAAATGTTGACTTCTTCACTCATTACCAGGTGTTACAGCCAAGCAGGACAGTATTTGCAGAGCAAAACAGATGGTGCAGAGGACCCCACTTTTCTCCAGTATACATTATGGGGGTGGTTATTTTGGACTCGCTCTAATCAGGTTGAATGAATACTCCCTGGCTCTCACAGCACCTGAGGTATGCTTCTCCATCACATCTTCTAGGTCTGTTTTATTTTATGTAAAAGGGGGTCCAGTTTTGTGCTTAGAGACTTTCCCACAATATAAGCTGAAGTACAGTAAGTGCAGGTGATTTGCTTCAAAAATGCACTCCTGAAGTGAAAGAGAGGGAAAGTGATTGAAGTGATGGGTTTTAAGACCAGTATTCAGCAGCATGAGTCTGTAAAAGAGACTCTGAGAACAGAAGAAAAAGAAACAGGTTGCCAAGTTACCTAATGCCTGAACCTCTTGTTAGATTTACATTAGTATAATTGGGTTGGAGAATAGAGTTTGACGACTGGCAATCGTTTAGGTATGATCTCAAACTTCATGTGGAATAAAATCACAAAAAAAAAAAAGTGAAATATCCTACTGTTGATGTGATCGTTTTACTTTTTTTAGTGTTAGATTGTCTGTCTGGTTTTCAACCATATAAAAGACTCCAACAACAAAACTGAACAGAGTGAGCTATAGAAATACATAATCGATATTCAGGAAGTGTTTTTAAATTCTGTACCTCTGAATGAGAACATCAAGCTCAAATTTTAAAATAGGAGGACTGGTTCATGGAAATGCCTCAGAACATGGACAAGCAATTAGGTTAATGTTTGCCAAAGTCAACAAAATGAATGGAACATCTTCCAAAACCAGATAACCACACAAATAGCAGCAAAGCCAGACAGCTGCTTCAGTGGGAAAAGTGTATGTTTAACTGCAAAGGACTTATACCAGAGGGTACTGGACCCCCTGACAATTTGTATATTCCCAATTGAGGTGAACTAAACAGATTTACTCTACTAACAGTAATTGTATTAAACTATCTGTAGTGCTACAAGTAAAATGTTACACTCCCCCCTCTCTTACAGTTTGGACATGAAATTGAGTTAAGGAGGTAAAACAAGTTGTTAGCAGGTGGATGATAACCATAGCTGCTCATAAATGTCTGTATCAGTTTTAGTCAGTTTTATTTGTGATGTAAAGGGCCTTAATCTAAACTTCAGAGAACGAAACTAAATTACATTAATGTTCATCTGTCCAGGCTAAGAGCCCAGACACAGAAATTCACTGCAGTGTGTTTCATGGGAAGTAAAGCCTCTTTAATGCTGTCTTCTGCATGTTCCCATGTTGTGGAGGAAAAAATCCTCATATAAAAATAATCGTACTGTATAGCTACTGAAATTGCTTATTCCAACAGGATGGAAAAAGGCTAAACTTTGTTGTTAATAAAACAAAGTTGAGAAATCTGGTAACAGTGTACAAAATCAATGAGAAGCAGAAATGTCGGTGCAAAGAAGGCAGATGATCCAGGAGCTGGAGGAAAGACGTTTGGGTTGTGCACACCCAGCCACGCAGGCTTGAGGAGGGTGGGATTTCAGTGCAGTACCTGTTGCTCCTGAGAGATGCCAATAACATTTTGTGAAAGCCTTTTCTCTGGTGCAAGAAACTTCAGGAAAGCAGTCAGAAAAGACTCAACATTCAGAAGAGAGACACAGCTGATGTAATGTTTGTGGTGAGAAGCATCCTAAACCTGAGAGGGAAAGAGTGAAGCCCTGTGGAGGCCACGGCGTGTGTCGGGAAGTGCTGCAGGCCCAGATGGGAAGCCAGTGGAGACTGGTGAGAAAACAGACAGCCAAAGCCGGGACGGGGCAACCCGCAGCTGGGAAATCTGAGGAAAAGCCCTGCCATCAGACTCTTACACGTCAGGGACTGCCTGGCTTCCTCGAAACCAAAGAAGAGTGGTGTGTTTGCAGATACATAACACCCCAGCAGCTGGTATCACCCCGCAAAGGGCGTGCGAACAAGCCCTGCATGAGCGCGGCAGGAACAGATGCCAACGCCGCAGCATCTCTGAGCGCGAGCAGGAGGCAGGTTCCTGCCTCAGCACTCACGAGCTCTGTTTCTCTGCACTAGTTGCTCTTACCTGTCACTCTTGTCGACTAGAATTTGCACCCCATGTGTTTATATTATTTTCCCAAAATAACAGTAAAGCAGTATATTAATGTTGGGACTACAAACACATGCTTTTTTGCCTTTTTTATTTTTTTTTTTTTTTTATTTGTGGCTTGATATTTTGCACTTGTACGTATTTGAGCTCTCTAATACCATTGCCTAGTTTAAAATTTTGCCTGAGAACTTTGTGCTTTCTTTCAACTCTTACTTATAGCTAGGAGACAAATTAATTTTTCATCTCAAAGGCTAAAGCAAAACCAAGCAAAAAACACCATGTCAACTTGATTGGAAAATATTAATTCTTGTGTTGTTTTCTCATTCAAAGGAAAAAAAGAAAAATCATGCCTGCCCCCCAAAAATAAAACATATCAGACAGCTTAAAAAAAGTGAAATATTTTATTTAAAAATATATCAAAATGAAATTTCAACTTTTCAGGAGTTATTCTCAATTTCTTTTATTTAAAACAATACAATGAACTAATTTTATTTCAATTTTGAAAAAGTCTTCATTTACCGAGTGTGAGTATAGTTTTCCTTATCATATCTTTTAGACATATTTCTGACATTAAATGTATAAGGTAGGTAAATCGGGAGACAGTTTTGTTCTGAGACCTTTATGTTGTGGGATAAAATTGATCATAGTGCAAGTTAACTAGCTATCTTTATCTAATCTGGTTTAACTGTTGTACTGACTAGGAAAAGACCTAGATTAAGGAAACGGAGCTGCCCTGACTACTATGTCCAATAACCCCTTTCAACAGCTGGGAAATGGAAAGTGAGCTCCACACATAGATGAAAAAAAATACTAGAAAAGAAAAGCTTAAAATTAAAATACCCTGTGAGATGAAAACTTAGACAGTGAGGTTTGAATAAGATGGAAGGCCATCCCATAGACAGTAGTCATGCTGATTTTCAGTGATATTTTCATTGTAAAACAGTTGCCTAAGTTTTCTGTAGACTGCAAGATCAATTGCTAGATCAGAGCTGTGTGTAAAAGAAGAGTAATTACAACTGGTGTTACAGCTTGGGAAACAGTGCAGGAAGGGTAGGTGCCTCTGGGAGAAGCCCCAGAGCTCCCCATGGCAAGGCTGAGAGATGGGAAGGTCTGTCCTGCCACTTGTCTTTCAGTCCTGGTGGCCTCTGCTGGAGCCAGGACAAGCCAGTGCTGCCGGGATGCCGTGCTGCTGCTGCTGGCACACAGTCGATGCAGCCCTGACGGTAAGGAGTGATGCTGCTTCCTTCCCTTGCTGTGGGTCACAGTCCCACACTGCGTCACACGATGACTCCTCATTTCCCGTTAAGGTCCCAATTTTTAAGCCGCAAAAAAAAAGGTGACATAGGCGTGTGTTCACACTGACTTCTGGACAGTTATGCTTGCTGCTTTCCTCTGCCTAAGTGTCTCTCAGCTAAAGACCCCTAATTCTGGATTCAACATAGGCAGAAACATTTCAAGGCCTGATAGTGCAGAGGTACCTGAACTCAGTTTCTTTAAGTAAAAGTGGACTCTTGGTGTCTTTGGGTTCAGCTAACTGTCTATGCATAACCATCCAGAAAAACAAACACAAAACTTTTAATGCCTCAAAATCCCCTCCCTTCCTCCTTTCAGCTTTCAAAAGCCCCAAACCTGGGCTGTTTGAAAGGAAAGGACAGTGTTGACAGAAGCATAGCCAAGAAATAGCCATGCCAAGAAGGGCCACGTCATAGTGAGTTGATTTCATTGCATCAGAATTAAAGGTACATAGTAAGAAAATGCTTCAGGACAGCTGAGAACCCCCCTTGAGGGGATATCTGGGCTGGAGGGCAGGCTATCAAGAAGATGCAGAGAGGGCAAAACGTCTGGGCTGAGGTGCTTACAGGCAAGTCTGACCTTGATGAGATGAGATATGCTATACAAAAAGCAAATAGGTCAAAAGCAGAGGAAATATCTGTATCTTATATTTTCGTTCTATTATAAATGTAGTTACCATGGTAGCAGCAAGCAGTTTTGGGGTTTGGGTTTCTCTACAGACATACAAGCATCTTTTGAACTTCCCTCTTTTTCCACTGCCATATCTGTCCCCATGAGGACAGGCTGAAAACTCACTCATGTTTGCTTCCATGAGCAATATATTAATAATGAGAACAACACCAACAAAGGTAGTATAAAACCTCCCCAAAAACATAATGATAGTATTTTTATCTTTTCCTCCAAAACATCCAACCCAACCCTCCCACTTCAGCCCACCAGATATCATCAGCAACAGAATGGTCTCTGCACAGTCCCTGCTATAACCCCTCCTCATGCTGTTCTTCTTACTCATTTTTAGAGCAAGAAGAGAAATCAACATCTATTTGTATCTCTATTCATTCATATAATTTATTTATCTCACCCAGCAGCCCTCTTCTTTGGACTCCTCTTTGAGCACAGCATAAGTCAGGACATTCCAACTCTTACGGGTTGGACTGACCTTGAGAAAAAAGCTGGATGGGAAGAAGAGAAATTCCTATATTGAACTATGAGTGTTTGAGCCCAGCTGCAGGTAGGAGAGATGAAGCTCTTACATTGAGGCACCAAATCATCCTGGCCACCAGTAGGGTATGGTTGAGAGAGGTGGGGTATAAACCTCAAACTTAATACTTAACAACAAGAATCACTGGTGCTTAGTGGCCCTTAAAGAATCTTTCTTCTAGAATAAAATCAAAGAATTGTAGTCTTATCTGCTTTTATCTGGGCGTAAGTTGAGGGAGTAACAAAAGAGAAGAAAAATATTACAGAGTCTGCTTTCTTTTGTGCAACATCTGAACTGACTACAAGATAATACAATAAAGAAGATAACAAGATGAAAGAGCTTAAGAGGGCCTCTTTTCCATTCCCTGGTCCCAAAGGAGAATCAATTATTTCTAAACCATTCTTGAAAGATGTTGGACTAATCTGATGATTACCATGGATGCCTGGCTATTCTTGCTGTACCTATGGTTTCTAGGTAATTGTAGGGAGGTTCTAGGCAATTAAAAGCAAAGAACAAAATAAGAAAGAATATACCGAGGACCGTTCAAAGTAGCAAAGGATTTTATTTACTTAGGTTTAGACCTAATTTTCACGGCATTTTTAATTGCTTTATTTACTAATATGGCATATTAAGGCCATCGTGTTATCCTTGCCTTATGCTGAATCATACCTCTCCAGGGCTTACCCTGTTGTTCACAGAAAAAAATCTGTTTTTCAACAAATCCCACTCAAGAAAACTGTACACCCTTCTCTTTGAAGATTCATTTTTGTGTTGAATCACTTTAAATATTTGATTTACAGATGAAAAAGATCACATAACTTACATCAGCAGAAGAGGGGGGGATTGTGATAAAATGCAGTTTGGAATCAAGAAAAAATGGCCAGTTGCTGGAGCTACTGGAAGCCACTGTGTCCCAAAAGAGCAGCCTAAAAAAGTGTGTGGGTTTGCAGCATCATAGAAACTGGATACCAACTCCTAGATGAGCTTGTAACAGAGGAAAGATGACTAACTCCAATTTTAAAGCCATGCTTTTTCAATGAGCACTCTGCCTTCCTCCTCCTGCGCGGGAAAAATGTTTATCTGACACTTAATACATATCCCTCTCTACACTACTGAGTGCTAATTTCTCTTGATACACACACCCTCAGAATCCAGTCACTATTAAATAACTGTAAATTGGTAACTTTAATTGCTGAGGACTCAAACATTGTAGTTCTCAGTGTGTTTAAAGGGAAAGAATAAGCAAAAAATGTAAATCAACTCTCCTGGGGTCTCCCCTCTCCAGTCAACAATGTCAAGTTTTCAGGAAAAGGAAGCATGACATTTGCAGACTCAATTAAATCTGAACAGTTGGAATTCCTCATCAAGGTGGTGGGTACTTCTGAGTCTGCAACTCATTTTGAAAAGCTGCTTCGGACTCAGAGGAATACACACAGTGCTATTTTATAGTACACTGAAGTTAAGGACCTAAATGTAGCTCGAGGGTAGCTGTAGCTGGAAGGCCGGCAGTGCTCCTCTATATTGTACGGGCTTTGTGTGTCACACCAAATGATTTACAGCCGTTGCATGAGGCATACATGCTCACTGCATTGTCCATCTGTGATCAAAATATTCTTGCCTCACAGCTTTGCAGCTTGCAAAGTATTTCCACATGTTTGAAAAAAAGGAGGTCAGATATTCTGTGGAGTTCTGCTCCTCTGCTCTTCTCACTGCAATTCTGGGTTGGTGGTCACCCAGAGACATTTGCGTCATATTGGTTGTACACGTATTAGCTCAAGAGCTATGAAGAATAAATGGTGAGGCCATTTTTCTCTCTTTCTGACAACTGTCTAAATCTCATCCTTCCTCATCTCTGTATTTCCCTCCTTCACTCTGGGTAAGTTCTTTGAAGATAAAACCTTTTGAGCTCTTTTTCCTCCCACGGAGCTGAGTTAGACAGTTCCTTTAATGAAAGTAACCACCTCATGGATGCTGCAAGGTCTCAGCTTCCACAAGGAAAAGAAATGACAAGCATTATTTCAGCAGTGCTGGCATCAAGCCAACAATAATATGTCCATAGTTCCCAGTGACCTCTCAGTGACCTCCAAACTAAGATGGTTTTATATTATTCTTCTCTCTATGTATCCTTGACAAACAATGTAAAGAAAAGGCAGGGATTTAACTTCGGGAAAGACCCTGTAAATGAAAGGTGAAATAGAGGCTACTTATCTAACATTTGCTTCACAGGCTTGTGGTAGAACTGACATTTAGAAGATGGGGTAGAATGGAGGGCAGAAGTTGTGAGCTGGTATTTGAACATTACCTCTAACTTTGAAACTTTATACAGCCTTTAATCTGTTTCAGGAGTGCTGGGAAGTGTTCTGTGGATGTTTTGAGTGAACTGTGCTTTTTATATTAAACATTTATTGCATGGCTTTCTCTGTCTGCAAGCAGCTAGATCAATGACTCAAGCTATCCCCTCCAGGTCTATGTTTCTATCGACTGCTTTTTTTTCCCTTTGGAGAAGATACCTGAGCCATGGTTTCAAATGGGGAAGAATCATGCTAAAAAATGCATTAAGAAAACTAAAATTCTAATGTGCAAAGGCAAGCCACATTCTAACAGAGGGAAGAATCCATGGACAACACTAAATAGATGAGAAAAACCTGCATTGTTCTGTAAACTTTGCACAAAATAAGTACTATCTTTTTGAAAACAAAATTTATTATTTCTAATCAACGTAGATTAGCATGAAGTTGCATCATCTACCTTGGACTTGTCCTGCTCTGTGTCTACTAGGACAAAGAGGTCACATAACTCAGAGTCACTGTTGTCCCGGACATTGATGCATCACAGTATTCATTGAGTGCAGTAACAGGACCTCAGAATTACGCAGCTGATCTCACAAACATCCCTGCATTGCTCAGCCACTTCTCTTTTCTGGTAGAGAGGGGTTCTCCTCTGTCTGTTTTTCCCTCTGCTCCTTCACTGAGCCGACAGACATACATCCGCATCCTGCCAGCTGGAGCTCAGCCGTGCCGGCAAGCGCGGCTTTTCCCAGCAGGCTGGGATGTCAGGGACCTCCAAGCGAGACCATGCTGATGCACGACACATGAGTGATCAATCAACAGCCAAGAGTACGATGGGATGCACAAAATTTGTCACGCAGGACAGCGTGTGGCAGCATATCAGCTTCTGCATGAGGCTCTTGTGCCTGGTCAGGGTCACCCTGCGGCAGGAGCAGACAACCCGGTTAGCCGGCAAAGGAGCCACCAGAAGGGCTGCTTGACAGATTCATTCTCATTCCTATGGGATAGGAATGCATATCGGTATGTAGCAGTTATGAAACCTTGTTCCAAAGAGGATTAGAGTGCCACATGAGTCACAGCAGACATTGGTTGGGGAAGCAAGGCACCCCAATGTGAAACATCTCCAGTTAACCTTTCAACAAGTACCAAATGCAGGCGAGTCTTTAAATATAGTGCTTAACCACCTTCTCCAGAACAAACACAAAGCTGCGTGACAGAATATCACGAATGTAGGTGACAAGAAGATATTGAAGTTTCCAGAAGAGGGAAAATGCACATCAGAATTAGAGCATCCTACGAGAAGTTCAAGGTTTTTATTATTTGAAATGGGGGTATGTTTTTCATGAAAATGTTTCCAGTCTTCACCTATCTCTAATAATCATTATGGGTCTCTTTTTAAATAAGAAAACTAGGTGAAATAACAAGAAAACTAACTACGGACCCAGCTAATTGTCTTTGATGCCAATGATAATACCTATATTAGCAAACACATAAACATCCCTCCCTTATTCTTGAACTTCAGTGATTTTCTGATATTGTATAAATCCTGTTAGCACTTTTCCCAAGACTCATGAAGACATCCCTGCCCATATCCTCCCTGTATCAGCCAGCTCAGACAGCTGGCAGCTGCGTAACGAAAAGGAAATGAAATTTTCCTGTTAGCAGCCTCCTTCAATTCAGGGAAACGAGGACAGGCACCAAATGTGCCTGTAGTACTCTCAGGGCTTGTCATATTTTAAAAGTATTTTCTTGGAGAGACTGGTTAAATGTGGCTCTTAGTAGATGGGTGAAACCATAATTCAGACTTTGTGTCTGGACCTTTAATATATTCTTTTTGGCTGCTTTAGTAGTTTCTTGATATTCAGGTCTCTGTTGCTAGTTGTGAAGAGACAGAAGAATTATGCATTTGCTGAAGTTCAGCCACTACAGAAATAATCTATAAGACTAAGTGATTGAAAGCAGTATTTTTTTGGAGTATACTTGTACGTTTCAGAAACAAATAATCAGTCTCTCAATACTACAATGAGATCTTTGATAATAAACTTTGAATAATTCATTTAAACTACAACTCAAAGTTAGTTTGAAATCACTTGTAACAGCAAGGAAAATTTAACATTGACATTTAAATTAAGAAGTGTGTAAGAGAAAAATTAAATGTAAACCAAATAAATTGGAGTGCTTTTTTCTAGGACTTGGATAGTTAATAATAAAATTACAAATACTTATGCAACAAGGTATTGTTTGGATGTCACTGAGGAAAATATTACCAGCTTCCAAACAAATTATTTCCTTCCTATCCTATCTATTTAATCTGTCCTCTGTTAAAACAATCCAGTTTAAATTTGGGTCACGACCCTGAATACATCTGCAAGAATGCAATGCTGGAATATTTCATTCAAACTCCTTGAAGTTTCTTTGAATTTACTTCAGATCAAATAAGACCGAGATCTCTGATGGTAATTAAAGTCCATTGATAATGTAAATTACATTGATAATATAATGCTGTGATTACACTACTCGTGACAGTCTAGTCCTTGGTATAACTAAAAATCAAGTTACAAACAAAATTAAGCATGGCTCAGATGCAGATTTGAATCTGTATCTGCAGTTGTTCTATTATGTCTGCTTATTGGAAATACGTTCTGGATCTGGGGTTTGTTAAAAGATGCAACTTGTCCACAACCATTTATTCTACAACCATTTGCAGTCATCTGAGAGAATAAGAAGGAGAAGGGATGATTGGTTTTAACATGCTTCTTTCTCTACAGTTATTTAATAATCTTTCGAACAACTCTCCTTGTAGCCTTTTAAGAAACTAAAATCTTTTCCCTGTTTAAATCTTCCTCAACCCAATTTTCCACCCCTGTAATTATCTTCAAAAATTCACATTTTGAAGGATTGCACCTTTACACATATTTCAGCCATTAACCATACCATCTTTATCCCTGCTGACATTGTGGCTTCAGGCTGTGCTAAGGGCCTGCATAATCTTGTTTTCCAAGGCTTCTGCCTTCTCGGTGAATGACAGGAGGAAAGGCAAAGCCAGGTAAGATCCAGAATTTCTTCGAAGATTAAAACTCTAGAAAGCGTGCAGTAATCCAACATCTGTTACTTTGGTCCTGGAGCTGTGAAGCTGTGCTGCTGTTGTGCCATCTGCCAGGCAGTCCAGGAGGAGGGGAGGCTGCTCCTTCACCAGGCAGGGTGATTAAGGTTGTCTATGTGTTTGTGTTTGTATGAAGTGGGGAAAAAATTGACTGCACACTTTGTGCTTGGGCAATGCCATGTGCGATGTGTCAAAGAGAGGAGAATGTGGGTCACTTTATCTGTTCGCATCTGAACAAAACACAGGGAATAAATAAGAAAAGCAAAAGTCTATACAGTTATTAATATATAAATGGCGTATATGTGTCATGTTCAATTCACACAAAAGTCACACACTGTTCTGATTTTATGCTGACGGGTGACCAAAGCAGGATTGATTCGCCACTGAGCTTTAGGGGACTTTTGATTTGCTCAGCAGAAGTGATACAGACCACTGCAGCCCCAAGGAAATGTTCAGTCTTAGAGGGAGGCATGAGGCCTTCATGCAGGTTACCAAGCTTCAGCCCAGGAAGATTAGTGGTGATTTCTGTAACTCTTGATGACTTTTCTCTGTATTAATACAGGGAATAAATATATTTTTTTGTATATGCTATTAAGGGATAGCCTGTTTCAGCCTCACAGATGAAGTCTGTCAGCACACTCTGCCTACATGTACAGTGAACGTGTAAAAATGTCCTTGTGTAGGTGCAAACCCTTTGGATTGACTGGTAGTAACTGTGTACCTTGAGTCACAGGGCAACACAGCAACCTGAGAAATGGATGGGAACTGGAAAGAATTTAGGACATTTTGCACGAAGGTGCACTTGTACAGGGAATGTATTGCTCTTCAGAAGAGGAGAGAGTTCCTGCCCCAGTGAAGTGTCATCTAGACAAGAATTATTAACATGCCCAAGTTATGAGCGCATCACAATATGTGTGTGTGTGTATATATATATATATATATAAGATGTTACATACCAGAATTAAATGGTTCTAGGTTTCCTCAAAGAAGATGTTTAAATCTTTAGGGCACTTTCTTTCTGGAAGTTTTGGCAATTCTAGTAATTGGCATACAAATCAGAAATCTGAGCTTCTGCACCCTGAGTGCCTGGAAGGGACACTGGACTGTTTGCACTGTCCAGACATGTGATTTCTGCTCAGGAAAACACTCACAAGCTGGATTTCAACTGGCTAGATTCAGGACCAGTGATAGGGTAGTGATGGGAGAAAAAGTATCATGCTCCTCTAGGACACCAGTAGCATATTTAGTAGGCTGGAGAGAAGGCTATGCTGAGACTTAGTTCTTGAAGTTACTATTTGAAAACTGTTGCAGCTATGTCGATAAGACTGTGATTTTCAGTGGATTCTGCAGTTCATACAGTCAGCAGCACCTGTGCACAGTAGACTGTGAACTTATTTCAGCAGGGCTACAGGGAGTCACAGTCCGGCTTGTGGCAAGTGCAGGTTGGAAGTGCCCTTGCATACCCGTAAGTTGATGTGGGTGGGTGGCATCTCTGTGTTGCTTTACTTCAAAAACATACCAGAAAATAAGGCAAGGCCCAATTTACAGTTTTTGCTCCTATTCCTGTTCTTCTGAATCGAATTGCCAACACTCCCCTCATGCACCGGCTCACTGTTTTCATGTGCACAGCCATACACTCTGATGTTGATGAATCGAGGTCTGAAAGCCCAGCTTCTCCTGCTGATGGGTCCTCTTCGTATGACGTATCAGGTGAGCAGTCTGGATCCTACCTTCTCTCACGATTTTCTGGCTAGCATCACCCAGGGAAGGTCAAAGAGCAGAATAAAATGGGAGGACTTTCTCCCTTCTGTGGCTGACAGCCCTGACAATCTGGCCCTATACTTAAAGAATCACAAGGCATCCAATTGTATGTCATTTTGATGATTCTGAATAGCATCTCTCTGGAGATGAAATAGTAATCATCACCAGAGCTACAGATTAGCAACTGATAGAAAAAATAGGCATATCATTAAGCTTACACGCTCCCTTGTTATCTCACCACTTCTCATTCAATCCTTGCCTGCAAACAGAAGGGAATCCCTGCACGGCTACTCTGCTGGGTTTGCATATAATCAGGTGTAGAAGCCTGCCTTACTTAGACCTTTTGTTCAGCTGCATTCCCTACTGGATTTTTTTTCCTAAGATTTGTGCTTTCACCCCTGGATAATAATATAACAAATGGGTCTTTGTCTCTTTAGGTTTGTTCATATAACTTGTATTAATATATTGACAGTGTAATAAAAGAGACATACAAAGAATCCTCTTGTCTTCCTCAGCTACAGCAAAATCTGTACCAATTATTGCTGATGTGAAGCACAATCTGAGACTCCAGTGGATAAATGTGAAAAAATGCAATTTTGAAACTCAGCTGTAGAAACAAAATAAACATCAGTTTAGACTTATAAGGATTTGCTTCATGTTTAGTAAAACCTTTTTTATTAGGGCATTTATCAGATGGTCTGGTGGTTAAAATGAATATTTTTAAAGCTATTTGGAATACAGCAGTGATGCACTCTTGAAAAACTAAACAAAACCTAATTGACTTCCAGTAAGTTTTCACTGGGGCCTGACTGTAAAAGCAGCATATTTGAACGTTTCAAATATTTTATTTAAAAGGCTGATGTTAAATGTGATTTTAAAATTTATTTTGTGTGAGGGAACTTCAGTCTGGATTCTGAGGACAGCTATATGCTTTAAATACTCCAGAGTCATATTGTCCTGTTAGTCAAAACCCAGGGTCTTTTACATTGCTGCAAGTAAGAAGAAAAAAATGATGATAGAGTCAGGTCCTACTATTTTCTGCCCACAAGCAGTGCAGGATCCTGTTTCCCGGGGAAGATGTGAGCCTTTGGTGCAGCACAGGATGTTCCTTCTACCATCTGATAGAGAAACTCTTTTTCCTCTTTCCTTCTCTGTTTCTTTTAGTCATATTCTAGCCTTGTCCAGGTTTTGCCTGAATCTTCCTTTTTTCATATCTTTACTGTGCTTCTCACTCTAACACATAAGTACACCTACTCGATCATACTCAGTAAAGCTGTCTTTCCAAATAGGTCAAATTTCTAAGTATATTCATGTATGCCTTTAAATTCTGGTGATGATGTACACTTGTATTTTTGTCTCAAAAATTACTGTGGCTTCTCAAGATGAACCTAAATCAGACACAAATGATAATTTCATCAATTCCAACCTACCACAATGTGGTACCTGGTAGGGAAAAGTTCTGTAAAACTGGCTAGAAAAGTATCTGTGTAGAAAAAAATAGTCAGTAGCTAGGCTTTAATAAATCAAAGGCAATAGTGTTGACATGTAATAGTTCATATCTCCTTTTAATGAGGGAACCTGGAATTCATTTTTTTGAGCTCTGTTTCTGATTCTGCTGTGGACTCATGACCCAGGATGGTTTTCACAAGCTCTGAAAGACCTAAATAGTACTTACCTGCATCTCAAAAATACTGTGAAATGTAGTCACTGCTTTGAAATGCTTTTAGATCCACAAAAGGAACTCTTGTCTGAACAAGAATAAAAGTGTGAGGAGTAAATTTGAGTAAAATTCTGATTTTACTGAAACCGGTGGGAAGTTTACTATTGAGTTTGTGGGGCTAAAACTTCCCCCCTTTGTTGCTTTGATGGTTGAGGTTGAGAACAGAAGTTAGCCAATAATTGGTGCTCCATTGTGCAAGGCATGTGAAGAACTTAAGGGACTTAGCAGCCTTCAGGTTTAGTGCTGTGAGTGGGAACTTCTGAAATGCCAAGACTTGTGTTTTCCCTCCCAGACACATCTTGTCATGAGGCAAGATTATTATTGGAGGCACATTCTATGGAAGAGACCTTGTACAACTCATATTTGTGCATCAAACACCTTTAGAAGACTGATTGGGGGCTGGAGTGAAGAATGCTGTGTGTATTACCCCAATACTTCATGTCATTTTAAATATCCAGTATTACTGGTCTTGATAGTTCTTTGTTTCTTTCACACTGTTTCACCTATTACTTATTTTTTAGTCTGTTAAGTGATCCATTACTTTTATTTTTAAAGGATTTGCTTCAAGAAGAAAGACGTTTACCTTAAAAAATACATATAAAACCCTCTAAGGGTTGTGCAAGCTAAATTCACCTTCCTCCTTGTTATATTGGCATCACTGAAAGCAAATAAACTCAACAACTTGCCAATTTAACACTCACATGCCAATCCTTAAATTACAGCTCTAGTACGTTGTCACTGATTATCATAAAATTACATGCACCACAGATAGATCTGTAGATTCTGACAAAACTAAAACAAAACTGAAAAAACCAAACTCAACAAGTTTTGAGATAACATAAATATTGTGTGGAGACCAAACATTGTTGCTAATGTAGACAGTTTTTAAGTTAGTTCAATTTTTCAGCATTCTAAGTAAACCTGTTCTTTTATTTTAAAAATTTAGAGTTTCAACAAAGTCTTTGGATAAAAATAGAAAAAAATTAAAATAATCTTAATGAGCTCTGCTTATCATTAAAAGCTTTAATTAGAACCAGGCATTTATTGGTATGGTTTTTGGGTTTTGTTTTGTTTTGTTTTGTTTTGTTTTGTTTTGTTTTGTTTTGTTTTTTAGGAAACAGAAAATTCTTTGAAACTTTAGCTGGAAATGGCTTCCCTTAATTTTCATTCAACATGAATTAATTTTAAATAGCTTCAGCTGAAAAAAAAAATATGGGGATATAATTCACAAGCGTTGTGAATCCCTGTGTTTTTATCTAAATGACGTGAAGACTGGGTACGCACATGGTGGCATGGGAGGAGAGGCACAGCCTCCTGTCTTGCAGGGTGGCCTGAAGGGAGGCATTTGCAGCTGATGTTGCTCCATGGTGTCAAGGTAGGTATCTGCTGGCTCAAGGTCCCATTGACCTGTCAGGTGCCTGTCAGGGCCTGATGCAACTTCCAATATATAGAGAGGGCTTGACTCTTCAGCTGGCATTGTCCAGCTTCCCAGGCAACTCTTAGATATTTCCTGAGCAAGACGACTCTCCTCTGGGAGCAAAAGTTGCACAGTCACTTTCCCAGACCATGGGGGGCCCAGAAACTGGGCTCCTGAGAGCATTTTGAGAGAAAGCACCTGCTATTTTTGATTAGTATGTCAACTCTGAGAGCTGTGCTTTATTTAATGAATTTTGACAGCTAACAGAAATGACTAAGTTAAAAAGGAGATAAATCAACACATTGTTTCTGCAAATGTGTTGATTGATTAGCATGGGTAAATGAGCTGCAAAGTGAATTTCTACTTCAGGGAGGACATGTTAGCTGCCTCTTACACTTTATACTTCAAACTGAAACTCTAGTTATGGTGTATGCATTTCTTTTTGAAGCAGAGACAATCAATTAATCTTATTATTTGTTTATAGTCTTTTTGAACACAAGAACAGGTTACCCAGAGATGTTATGGTGTCTCCGTCCTTGGAATTATTCAAAATGAGACTGGACATGTTTCTAAGCAACCTGTCCTAGCCTGACCCTACTAGACAATCTCCAGAGGTCCCTTCCAATCTCAACTATTTTATGATTCAGTGATTCCCAAGCACTACTTGAGAAGAGCAAAAATGAAATTACAGTGGTTTAAAATAATGAAACTAAAGATCATGAGTGCATTTTTGATATGACTTACAGCAGTAAGAAAGTAGTTGGCAGGCCAGACTTTCTAATATTTAATATTCCAAATGCAGAAAATATAGCTATTACCTGAGACAGTGTTATCCTGTGCTCTGCCAGTGTATGCAGAAGTGTTTAGTGATGATTTCCCTACACCTTACGGCCATATAAACCTCTTTATCAGTTTCTTCAGACATGGTTTCTTGTTGTTATTAATGGAATGTGGCTATTAAAAGCCTTACCAGGCGAAGAATTTCATGAACTCATTGAACCCAGAGCACACTTGGGTCATGAGTTGGTTTCAGCAGTTTTGCAATGTTTTATCACATTGTTAATTCCCTGCTGTTAATGATAACCTTGTGCTCTAAGTCCCAATATGATCTTGGGTGGTTTATTCAACATTTGTAAAAACATAATAAATGCAAGTGGATTCTTGGCAGGGAGAGCTCTATCAACAATGCAGCGTTGACCTGTAACATCAAATAACATTTCCATTTCCTTAGAGAGGTTTTGGGGCTTGTTACTCACAAGCTTTGTTTTGTTTTGTTTTGTTTTGGTTTGGTTTTTTTGTTTGTTTGTTTGTTTGTTTTGTTTGTTTGTTTTTTGTTGTTGTTTTTTTTTTTTTGTTTTATTTTTTATTTTTTTTTCCCCTAAGTTTCATCAGAGAAAAAAGTTATCACAGAAGAATATGGGTTGTCATTTTTGATACTAGGTTTTATGTCTTGGTATAACATTTCTGTTACATCTTCATTCAAATGTCTGATTTGTTCCTTTCAAATTCTGGGTGAAGATACAGTCAGCTTGAAGGTAAAAAGTTATTCACAAGGAAAATATAACTCATCAGGGGGTATATGTTTCTGCAAAATATGTAATTCTAATAAAGTGAGATTCATCTTTCTCAGCTCAAGCATCAGAAAGTTGGCTGCACATAGTTCTCATATTGCTACTGGAGAGAGACAGGTGCCCATTTCAGCTCATATTAGGCATCTAAGACAGGTGTCAAAGAAGTAATTATGGAGATGGTTCTTCCTCTCTAGTGACTAGAAGAACGTCTAGCTTAGGCACTGGAAACTATTCTTAAGTGTGTTAAATTGAACGAGGTAAAACCCACCCCTGGAGACTAAAATAATGATTTTCAGCATTCTCAGAATTTCATATCAGAACAAGACCCACCTCTTCATGATTTTTAGCCCAATTATAGAATCACAGAAAAATTTAAACTAGGAGGGGTCTCTGGATGTCATCTGGTTCAACCCTCTTCTCACAGCAAGGCCAACACCAAAGTTAAATCAGGTTTTGTACAAAGACCAAGAGATGTACTATTAAGATGACCAAGATAACATAGGCACTAACAGGGATTCCCTTCCTTTCCCTACCCTATGGAAGGGAACCAAAACATTTGGTTAATTCTGTTCAGACTATTACAGTACAAGCTTATTTTCAAAGGGGGAAATTACAAAGACAGTAGTATTTCAATCTAGAAAATAAGAAGTAGGAAAGCAACAGCTAGGGGGGAAGACACAAACCTGCCTGTCTATGGGAGAAGTGGCTGCATGCAAGTGTCACCAGCACTGTTGGTAGAATAAAAAAAATAAACTGGTCATGAGCAGAGATGATGAAGAGAAACAACTCATCACTTCAAGAGGGAAGGAAAAGGAGAGTGTGCAATCACAGTATAAAGAGAACATATATATTTTCAATCAGTGCCCTGTGAACAGTATGGCAAAAAATGTGGACTTTTCATAAAAAAAATTGTCTTTGAGCAATATACAGCTACAGTGTTTCTGGTTTTGAAACTATTGTTGTTATTACAGACCTGAAAACTCTCAGACTTGGATCATTGTCTCATTGTCCTAGTTGCTGTACAGATACAAAGTTAATGAATGTTCCTCTCCTGGTAAGTGCACACAATAAGTGTAATAAAGAGGAAATACAACTGTGTGGATGAAATTATAAGGAAAAAATAGTAATAATAAAAAAATATAATCATTGTATTAGGCAGTGCTCTCAACATACCAGAAAGCTGTCAGCTTCCCAAGTTTGTCTGATTTTTTAAGGCATTGAAAAAACAAAGGAAAAAAAGGAAAAGAAGAAATGAAGTTTAAGAATACAAATCTCAAACGTGAAGGGAAACATCAGAAAAAGCACAAAAGTTATTTTTCATAATACAACAAGGGGTGAGATTGGTATCACAGGCCAAGTAGAGTGAGCCCTAAATGCTAATAAGCTTCAAGATTTGTTAAGAATGCAGCAGAAAATGCACAAGGAATTAAGCCTCTTTTGTGATTGATGCAATAAACAAGGAGAAGGTGTTGGAGAAATTCAGAAAGAGGAGTGCCATGATGAAAAATAGAGACTAAGTAATGCACAATATTGTATAATATTTCAGCTGTGTGAATGAACAGAAAAGACCTGCACTTCAGAAATATTCAGGAGCTGTAGAAAGAAAAAGAAAAATAATAAAATTTGCATTGAAAATATGTGGTATACTGTTTTTAATCTGGTAAGTACCTGGTATACTATTCTTTAATCAGATATGCATGATTATCCAATTTTAAATTTGTCGAGACACATCTTCATTGCTTTTATAGTTTCAACAATTCATTGTGCATGTTTTATGTCTAAAATCAGATATAAGTCAGGTTTCATGCTTTATACTGTACTTCGTCTATTGAACAGGATGCTTTTAAAATTGAGATGGGAAACTGATGGTGTAAAGGGAAAAGGACAAACTGAGGAAGGTTTACACCTCAGGCTCTTAACCCTGGATTATTCCAGTTGCTGTGAATGTGAATGCTGTTTTAGTAACATCAGACATACATGAAACTAACCCACATATGCTCATTATATATCAGATCAGCATTTCCCTTGGAGATCTTTTGCTCAAACCCAAACAAAACCTAATATTATTTGCTGGTGAAACTAAAACATATCTTAGCCCCAAGCAGCATAGTGACAGCCGGAAAAGAAGAGAGAGGCACTTAATCTGGTCCATGCATGGGATCAGCCTGGTTATAGTCATGAAGTTTTTGGAATGATCTTTCCGAGATAGTAAATGTCAGAGCTGGAAAGCAAAATTATTTGTAAATCCAACAGCAAAGTGCTCTAAGCTTAGTCACAGGAGCACACAAGCATAAACAATATCATAAATATGTTCTTACTTTTAATAACACTCTGAGGTTCTGAAATGGATAACAGTTCCATGTGGGGTAACTGCAATGCCAAAGTTTTGGGTCCTTCCCCAAGGAGCTTACAAGGGACAGAGCAACCACACATAGTGCTAATGCCAAGTCTCCCTACAGACAAAGAGTGTTTATGTTTATATTCTGAGAAAGTTTAGGAATTATATTCTGTGCTTGAGAACCTTGGAGCTGAAGTGCTAGAGGGGACGACAGCCGGAGCTGAATTGGGAACAAAACAGGGATGCAGATAAAGTGGAGGCTGTGAAGCCCAAGGCCTGAGGGAGGGCAGCTGGTAGTGGAGAGGGACTGTGGTGCCCACAGACTGGGGCAATACAGTGCAGTATCTGCATGTCAGAGTGGGGCACTGGCACCCCCAAAGTGTTCTGGTCCTCCATCAGAGCAGGGAGACTGTTAGGGACCTTTCTCTTAGAAGGGATAGGAGTGAAACCAGTACTTCATAGTATCTAACTCCAAGGGGGGGATGTGAAATCTCTGAACTGAATGAATCTGAGTCCCAGGGAATGTATGAAAACAAAAGATTTGCTGTTAAAAAAAATTTTATCTCTTGCTAAGCAAATCAAGTACAAGCAAAGGAAGGATTCCACCCACATAGAAATGCACACTTATATAGAGACTGGGGAGAATATTCTGCCTTAAATTATCAGTTGAAAAATCAGCTGAAGAGTGTGGAGTGAAATAAAGTTAGCCATTTAGCTTCTTTTTGGCATAGTGAAATTGTGATTTCCTATGGATAATGTCAACTAGAGAGGTAAATATCTGAGTTAAATATCACCTAATGAAAGCTCTTGGTAGGGTAGGAATACTGATGTTGGTATCAAAACCTGGCTTCCTTTTCCCTATATGATTTCTTATGTTATGTTCATTAATGCTTCAGTCTTGTAGAGTGTACATACCCACCTCCACCCATCCCATCCCCACATCTCACAGCTTCAAGGATATTTGAATACTGCATATAGATCTTGAAGTGACTTAATAAAAATAAGCTGAATGCTGGTAACCAATCTGAATTTTATTTTGGTTTCCAATGTTTACATTATTAAAAAAACCCACTGAAAATAACACTGATATTTCTGTGCATCTGGAGATGAAATTTAGCATTGTTTGGGCTTTGCGTGTCTGGGCATTCAGTGCCAGGATGCTTTATAGAAACTGTCACTTTTGTGGAACTGCCACAAAGAGAGGGAGACTGCACTGAACTATTTTTCATTCTTAAACCGTTCTAGCTAAAGTAAGCAACGATCAAATGCTTATAATGATATTGACCTACTTGTGAAGTGCTTTGGGATATGTATTGTTATTCAAATGCTGTGTTGTTATTGTTTTTATTTAATTTTAATTGCATTCTGTCATGTGCAAAACTTTTAAAGCATCTACCTGCTTAGTGTAACATCTCCTGGCTTGTTTGCTGCAGAACAACATTTGATTTCTGTAAAGGCAGAGCAAAATATTTTCAGTCACTTCTGAGTCAGAAGATGATAAAATGTAGTCACAGTAAACCAAAGTCTCTTTTTTTCCTCATTATTAAAGCTAACTATGATCATATGGATTGAAAGGAAACAGAGCAAAAGCTTGTGAAAATTGACTTGGGAATAATTCCCATCATGATGAAACACCTTTGCTTGAGCTCGGCAAGGGGAAAACAAGGTTATAGGTTCTCAATAGCATCAGCTAAAATCCAAGTACAATCCCTTCAACACACTTGCTGCGCCCTACATGATAATCAGGGTTAGCTGGTTTTCATTAATTAAGGGTTTGGGCAAGGACTGGGGTTTGTTCTTGAAACAATTTGTGTAAATGATATGGTAAATGACTCATACTCAAAATTCTTCAAGGCCTGAAGCCCTGTATAAACATAGAGTTTGTATTGCTTGAAATATGTAGGTTCATTTAAAATAGTAAAACTACAAGTCTCATCCCATCTACCCCTTCTCAAACCCAGCTATAATAACATAAAGTGATTATATCAGGATAGTTGATTCCAGTGCATAAAGGGAAATGATCAAGCTATACTGGTATTATTATACATGCAGTGGTATGATTCTACCTACACCAAAGGTTCAAATGGTCTGTGCATAATGGTTAAAAAAAAAATCACATTCTTAACTGAAGCAGTTGAACTGGTAGGAAAGCAGTTTTGATAGGAAATCTATTTTAGGCTCGGCTTTCTTTCCCTGAACACAACCACTCGCATCAGCAAAGGACTGTGGAGGGGATCAAATATGGGACCATTGTAATACCATTGGTAATCCTGGTGAATATGACACTGATTTTAAACTTAGAAAAAACTATGATAACGTTTAAACAAAACAAGAAGAAAATTCCCTCCCTTCCTGACCCTCCAAACAGTAAAGATAGGCTACAATGCTGCCTTTAAGAGCAGAAACAATTATTCTGATTTTTTCCAGATCTTCTGTGAATGTAGTATTTAACTTACTGACCTATTTCAATCACCTTAAGACAAGTTCAATATTATGAGGAGTTGTGATAATTTCTCAGCACACAAGGTACTGCTGTAAATTTTTGGAAATCACATTGTCACTGATCCTTGAAACACCTAAAGAATGTGTATTACATTTACTGTTTTGATAGATTATGACCAGCCAACATGACCTTCTGCAGACCACAGGTCAGAGAATTTCATCCTTGTCATGCCTTTTTCTCATCCAGCAGTTTCTTCTTCATTAGAGAGC
This sequence comes from Tyto alba, assembly GCF_018691265.1. Classification (NCBI taxonomy): domain Eukaryota; kingdom Metazoa; phylum Chordata; class Aves; order Strigiformes; family Tytonidae; genus Tyto; species Tyto alba. The sequence continues at coordinate 32,095,272 of NW_024881316.1, read as the reverse complement.
ATTGTGAAACAATTAAATATTTCCAGAAAAGTGATATACTAACAGGCAAGTCTGAAGCAAGCCAACATCAGAAGCATAATCAGATCTCCACATTGGTTTTCTTACATGCGGTCCAAGAGGCCATGTAGTTTGTAAAGGTACCACAACATTCTCCTCTTATTTTTGCAAATTCTGACTGCAACTGATTAAATAAAAAACTGATGTCTTCAGGGTTATGATTCTGAATGAAATTAAACTCTAATGTACTGGTATGTATGTTTCCATATTTATTTCCCTAATATTTTACTTCTTTTTTTTTTTTTTTTTTTTTTAGCTTCTGAAATGTGGTGAAAGACTAACCTACACGTTTTTATTATCAGAAATTAGAACTGGAAGAAAGAACTGGTCAAATTTTAATGAAAATATTTTCATTTGTCTTAATTTTTTTAAACATTTTTTTCACAAGTGCCGCTTTTCTGAGGATGTTCCTATTTTTCTATGGAGATATGTTATTAATAATTTTTACTTCTAATGAAATCAAGTTGACATGGCTGATACAACCAGACAGACAAATTCTGATATTTTCTGTAATAACTCTATAGACTCTAATGAAATTTCCTTGAATTTGCCTTATGAGAACTAGGAGCAGCCTGTTTCCTGATTCTTGCTGCTCAAGTGTGAGCCCTATCAATATGGGGTGCACAAAGATTTAATCAAGTATTAGACTAGGTGTTTTGGTCATTATGTTATCTGTGCCTCATCCCTGTCCATCTCCCTCCCCACCCCCCCCACCCCCCCCCCCCGTAACAGAACTACTTGAGGAGGTGGGAGAAGGACAAATCTAAGTCTTGGATTATACTCCCTAAACGCAGGGACATTTCTTATTGTCTATAATAGTCTTATTAAAAGCCTCAAGTTACACATGTAACCAAGATTATATGATCAGGCCCTGAACATGTTAAAACATCAGGGTACATAGTATTTTACCATTTCAAATATACCGCTGTGTACTTACAAAATACACATTTTACAAATAACAAACCCAAAAGATAAAATGTACAAGATAGCTATTTAAATAACAGCTTTCTGATTGTTTGACCTAAAAGACGTCATGGTAAAAGACATCTACAAAACACACGTTTTCACTTTACATTTTTAATGTATCCTGCTGGCTGCATGTTGCACATCCTGCGATAGCACTTGCATTGAAATCAACACAATGAAATGTGACGTGTCAGATCAATGAAATGAACAGCACTTCTCCATGTGTAAATTGAAAAGGCATGAAGAAAGTTTATGCAGAAAGAATTGACAAAACAGATAAATTATATTGGTTGGAGTATCTTTTTCTGTCACTGATAACAAAAGAGTTGGATGGGGCATCAAAACAGTAATATGTTTTTTTATTTCTTGGTCATCTTTACATCTTGCAATAATCATTACCAGAAAAAAATAATAGAAAAGATAAATTATTTCTTAAGACAGTAAAGGATTTTGTCTTTCTTTTTTCTCTTTTTTTCATAACTGTTTTGCACGATATCCTTGTTTGCTGCACTATGGTTTCATTCTCTGGCTAAATGACATGGGAAAATGTATCCTACACATTAACACTGGCTCTGTGTTCATCTGTTAAAATGAAATGGTAATTCCATTTAATCTATTAACCACATTTGCTTGCAATTATAAGATATATATTGTATACTTTTTTGCCTTAAAACCACTTCACAATCTGTTACCTTCCATTTTCAGAAATGGAAGTGCTATTCTTACTCTCTGCTTGCACAGGATTCCTCAAAATATCACCAGTGACATCAAACTTCCAAAGATAATGATTTAATAGCCATTTTTAGCTGGATGCTGTTGTTTTGAAATCTGATATTAAATGTACTTTTTCGTTGGAACACTAAAAGAACATCAAGTAAATTAATCAAAGCATAGAAACACATTGCTGCTTGAGGCCTTGAAAGCTATTCTATACATTCTGCATATTTGAGAAACAACAAATAATTAAATGGTTCATTCCTTTAAACTAAGCTAGTCCTTAAAAAAAAAAAAAAATCACAAAACCACAGCCCACTTTCTCACAGTATAGACTTTTATGCCTGTGCACAAACACAGAACTAAACATTTTTTAAAAATACTCCTTCCTGGAGAAGGCACATTGGGATTTAATATTTGCCCCCAACAACGGGTTCACTTGGCTAAGCATCACTGAGCATCAATGTATAAATTGTGCGCTCTCATTCAGAGCCACTGCATTTCCACAATATAAGTGCATGAGACCACATGCTGGTATTCTCCACAAAAGTCACTTGTTATTTAAATCAGAACTACAAACCTGCTCCCTCACCTCCCCCTCTCCAGCCCCTAGAGGGGCATATTCTCATTAACATTCTTAATGTTAATTGGAATTACATGTGCACATCAAGAGGAGAATACACCTCCAGATGAGATATTTGCAAGCTTCATATTAAGCCAGGCTGTGTTGAAATAAAACACATAATTGAACATACAGTCCTATCTTGATATGGAACAGTAATATATGTTTTTATGTACAGAACTTGGTCTTACATACAGATAAAAATGAATTCAGAATGATACAACCATTGCTTCCATTACTGTAGGATCTGATCTTGCTGTTTCTCACTCATGTGAAAAATCCTACCGCCTACAAGGTACATATAGGCTTATGATCCAGTACATTTTTCTGTAATGGAAATTAGTTGCACATCTGAGCAATTTTAAAATAGTGACAAGAGAGCATGACTTAGGCTCACTTGTTCAGAAAAGAAGCTGTAAGGTTCAGTGCAAAAAATAATTTTAAAAAATTGCAGGTTTAGCGTTCATATTTTCTAACCTCATAAAAATAATGCAATTTTGTTGTTAATAAAAATCATTAATTCTCAAAATATAATCCTCTCAGGAATAAACCTGCAAAAGTATAAAAATAATGAACACCAAACACACTTTCAAACATTCTTTCTAAATTCACTATAATTTTACAGCTTTAATTATGTTTACACTAAGTTCCCTACAATTTCTGTTTGCAGAATAGAATACAATAGATTAGAAAACTGTAATCTGAAATCTGGAAAGACAAAACAGATTAAACTAATTTTTGCAGAAAATTCATGCTGGAATAATGTTTTCTTTACTGAGCCTATCCATTTTGATGTAATGGGAATTTGTTACTGTTATTTTCAAGCAATTCACCCAACAAATCATAAACGTCTCCAACAGAATTAGATAAAAACTCAGTCCCAGAAGCAAGGGGCAGATTTGACTCAAAAGGCATAAATTGAGGTTTCATTCATTTGAAGAAACTCTCCTAATATTGTTACAGAAACATACATTGAAATAATGTCAAAATCTACTAGAAATCCTAATAAATAAAACCATATGATGAAGCATCTCAGTTAGAATTCTCCAAGGCTATAAAACAGATACATACAAGTTAGACAATATCAAGGAAAATGGGGTTGGAGCTGAGGAAAATATGCATTTAGCAATGATCTTTCCTCATGTAATGACGTGCTAAGTTTAAGCCCCTGACATCTTGGAAGTGCTCATGTAAAATCTCATTTGCTTATTCTTCCTTGCTAGCAAAGATGGTGATCAAATCAAGACTTGTTTGGGAATAAGTAATGCAAGCATCACATCTATCTTACTAATATTAGAGGAATACAGAAGAGTTGTATACGAGAATATTTTTAAAAAAGGAAAAATCAATCCCCTCCCCACACTAAAAGAATATACTGAATGCCAGGTTTCAGGTATGTTGCAGTCACAAATGCATAGAAATGAGAGAGAGAGAAAAAAAGAAAAAAAAAAAAAAAAAGCCTTTCTAGGTCAACTATTCCATCCATCTGCTGGAGTAAGATCACTCCCTACGATATACATGCTAGAGCTTTTCTCAGTCTGATTTTAAATGTCTTGTTTCCATCTGTTCAATTTGACCTTACCTATTTCATCTTGGGTAGTTAAAATGGCTGCTGTATAGTGCAATAATTCAGGCCAACATCTAAAAAATTAAAAAATCAGCATGCAAAAGTCCTCTTATCCTTAGTGCAGCTAATTTTGAAGGTATTGTTTACCCACAAAAGATCAAACTGGACAAACGATGCCTATAAGACTGTGCCGTCTGCGTGCGAAGCATCATCTTTTACTGTATCATATGGATTAGATCCTGAGCTAATCAGTCAGATTCAGAGCTGAACTGCTTTGGGTCCATCTTACAATGCAAATATTGGGGGGTGGGGAATGTTCAACTGAAGTCTTCTACGGTTAATGAGTTGCCTTTTCCATTCTTATTAACTAAAATACTTTAACCACTTTGGTTTTTTAAACTTAAACAATTATATTAGATGTAATCATTATTTTATTAACATTTTTCTCCAAGGATTTTTCTTTCTGATTATGAGTACTTTGCAATTTCAGACAGTATGATGGATGCTACTCTTCTATGACAAGAATTTTAACAGCCCTTCTTCAGCACTCAATGCACACCCAATTATGCGTCTGAGCTAGTAACCTTGAATTTATGTTGCCATGGCGACAAACTGGTCATGCATTATGGATTATCATTGAAATTCTACACCCCTACCTAGCATAATGAGAGTTGGGGACTTAATCAAATCAGCCATTCTGTGTGACACAAAGTGAAGAACTAGCTCTTATTGTTCAGCCTGGAGAAAGGAAGCAGGCCTGATGGAGTGGCAGCTGCAGTGCCGCAGCCTGATAGATTGCCCTTATATACATTTGTGAATGTATAGACAGATGGTTTTCAATGCCTGGAATTTCTGGCTTAGGAAGCAGCTGTTCGGGTAACCTCTGCCGTCTCACCTTGTTGTCATGGAGCATTGCACTGAGACTGAGAATGCGGACGGGTACATTGGCAATCTGAACGAATTTACGCGGCATGGCACCCCTCTTTCATCCCGGGGTGGCTGGGCTGGGAGGGAGGCAGGGCTGAGGGGGGGAGCGCTCCCGCAGCTGAAGCAGGGTGCCCGGGCATCCCCCAGCCCCTCTCCCACCCTGCCTGCATGGAGAGGGACAGGCAAGATTGTTGTGGGAAATCCTTCTTGGGGATTTAATCTAGTTTACATCTCCTCCACTGTCTTGAAATCATGGTGCAACGTGCTATTCATAGGCAGCTCGGGCATCAGTAAAGGCTCCCAGGTTTCAGGTTACCATACTGTATTTTGTTTGTGTCTGACAGAGAACATCAGCTTCGCTAAGGCCAGAGCTGAAGAAGGTTCAATACCAGAAGAAAAATCAAACCAAATGGATATGAAAAATCAACAACCATTATTTACTTCTTACCTGCCAGATTCCTTTTCTCTCTTATCACTGAAATTTCTCTCTCTAGTCTGAGATATTGTAGGAAGCTACAGGAACTGCTGAGAACTCATTTTTTAATAAAATAGTAGTCAAACTGTAGCCATTTCTAGAAGAATTGGGATGCAATAAACATTTATAAAGCTTAAATCTGTTTTGTGTAAATAGCTGAGTATTTTGTTCAACAAAAGGAAGCCGATATACATAATATTACTCATTTGTTCTTATGATTATTTTTAATATTATAGACCTAACAACATTATTTTTCTCCACTTAGTTCTTCATCCTTCAAAGCTTTAAAAGCTGTAAAGCTTCAAAGATTCTGATGCCTCATAAACATAAACATGAAAAAATCCTTACTTTTAAAAATCATGATCAGCCAATTATTCTGTGTCACCCTTATATTTTGGAAATCTAGATGTTGTTACTGTAATATAGTTTATTTACTTATTCATATGTATAAGGTGACCATCACCATGGTTTCTGCATAGGGAGCGCTATGTGTCTGTCAGCCTTGCCATTACAAATTCACTAGACCTGTGATTTCAAAGCATGCAGCATTCTCCCAGAATAAAACCTGATGTGACAATAATGTTTCAAAGAAATACTTTATTTTAGATCTAACTGCTTCATTAACACCACTTTTATTTCTGCTAAACTGTCTGTGTTTGTGTTTTGATGTATAAAGTGTATAGCATGCATGTGTTAGGAGATTTAATTTTCAATGCATGTGCAGGAAGTGAATATTTCAGCAGGCTTTTAAAACAAATCAATACACAGGTTATCCAGGAGCCTTGAGTAATTACTCTTTATCTATCTATCTATCTATCTATCTATCTATCTATCTATCTATCTATCTATCTATCTATCTATCTATCATCTATCTATCTATCTACCTACCTATCTACCTACCTATCTATCTACCTATCTATCTACCTACCTATCTATTAATTTATCTGTTTAAGTAAAAACAGTCCCTCACCTTCTCTGCAGCTTTCTACTTCAAAACGAGCCCCCACTGTCCTGTATTGACCCATGAGATTATAGTAACTCGCTAGAAAGCTCTGCAGTCTGTCCACAAATGATTTGTGATCTGAAATGTCCCAGGAAATCCTGGACATCAGAGAATGCACCCACTGGGGGCCTGATTCTGCAAGCCCTCTTCCAGCCAGAGCCAAGGAAGTTGTCCATGCCCTCCCATGGGGGACTAAATATCCTGTCATGTCAGTAAATCTGTCTTTTAAACACAGCCCAATTTCAACAGTGTAGCAGATTTCAATTACTGTTCTGTTACTAAAGTATTTCTGGGGACTTTCAGAATTTCTCGCATTAATTTTTTTTTTTTTTTAAAAGATACATTCCAAAAATGATTCATTCACACAAAAATGTCTTTGACAACACTTTGATTTAGAGTAAAGAAGAAAATTCAGAGTTAGGCATTCATGGAATAAATAGCTAGATTTATATCATTGTAATCTTTCTCAATGAAAGAATGAATGAACTTTTTTTAACTTTAATTTATAGTGCCTTGAATTTCCTTGTGTTTATAAATTTAAGCCAAACCCTTAAATCTGATGTTAATATCAACTTTACATTACTTAAATTAAATTTTTTATGGTTGAGTAGCTTTTATTGTGTGGGCATTTTGGAAAAAGATGTTGCAGTTGGGTCTAGTAGAGTGAGCCAACAAAAATAATAGTGCATGCTTTAAATTAAAACTTATAGAGAAAAATAAGAAATAAGAGTACTAACATGGGCACAGGGAACTAAGTGCTGCCTTCTGTTTAAAAACATTCCACAAGAAAGAAGAGAATATTTTCAGAACGTTTTTTCATTGTATAAGAACCAATTTTTAATAGAGTAATCTGACTTCAAAAATAGTGTAACAAGATGGTAAGGAAAATGACATTAGGCTAAGAATAAATACTTGGGCCCAGTACTTGATTTATGATCAAGTTGTATACCTCAAGGAATAAAGAAGTGTGTGTGTGCAATATTGTTCTTAATATTATCAACAAGGAAAGAACTAAATTTAGATCTTATTTTTGCAACCTTTATTTAGGCTAAGTAGAAGTTTTTCAAGGAAGTACCTCTGTTGATCTCAGTAAAATTATCTGGAGTAATTTTTTCCTTAGCATAACTTACGCTCCCAGTGAATAATCTGAATATCAAATAATATTTAAAGTTTCTGAAACATAACATTGTCTTTAGCAGGAAAAGCTGAAGAAAACACTTATGAGTTATTGTTGCTTTTTTATTTTTTTTATACTAACTTGTGGCAGGCATTGTTAACAAACTCTGTAGCTGGAAATAAGCTAGAAACATTTCCTTGGAAACTTTAACCCTGTCAGATTTAAAATACTGTCTCTTGGCCTTTTTAATGAAAGAACCATCCAGCTTCCCCCGCCCTCACCTCCCCGCCCCCCCCCCCTTCCCTGGTTATCAAGGATTAACTATTTCCTTGATAAAACAACTTTTAAATTACCATTTTATGGGTTGCTGACTGTGTAATTTTTCTCTTGTAATTTTTCTCTTACAATTTACAAAAAAGAGACAGAACTGTAAATTTTAGTTTGCTACTTTAACTTTTTTCTCCATGTTAATCATGCACTTTCTTGTAGGGTAAAAAAGCCCATAGAAATGTATATTGGGGAAGATTTTGAAATCATTTTACAGCCTTCCTCCTGCTGATGTATGGAGCACCAGTAGTCGCACGGCTGCAGGCTGGGATATCTCTCTGGTGTGTGAGTGGGGTGGTTGCAGTTCACCTCTGCGCTGTCTGATCTTGGCTGTGGGTCTTCACTCAGCGTAAGAAGGCAGGAGAAAGGATGCACTTCTCACCTAGCACTTTAATATGGTGACAGCCAAACTGTTAGTATTCTAGGGACTCAAAATATAACCTAATAAATTCTTGAACTCTTCAGGCTTTTTGAAGAAATACAGGGAAAAAGCTGCATTTTAGAAATTTTGGAACAAGGAGATCAGAGCTGAAGGGCTGTGTAGGGTAATATAGGATATAGGTAGTCTTGGAATTTCAGGGTTTGAGTAAAATACTGATTCTATTTCTGAAAGGCCATGACAGTTAGTGTACTAGTAATTGCAGGTTTGTTTAAAGACACTACCTCAGTCTTAGTATGTAAGCCCTCCCATTTGCTTAAATTCACCCATTTTGTCACAACCAGTGGAGCCAGATGATATGTTTCCCTTCACTGTGAAATGCATTTAATCACAAGAATCAAATGCCTGTGTAGTGAGAACATTTTTATAAACCACTGCACCAGCTTGCTCACTTCCAGCATCTGACCGGTGTGCTCATGAAATCTTTTTGATGTCATACTGAGATGTTTCATTTCTAACTGGAGATAAGCTGATGAAAAACATCAGAGTTTATTATTACCCTGACAGCAGAATTCCCACAAAAATATAATTTAAATTGTCTTCTTTTATTCATGCATGTGTGCAAAACACTTAGGATGGTCACCCGAAAAGCCTACCCTCCCCATGCCTTTTGAAAGGTAATTTAAAAGCTAAATATTTATTGACATCATTCAAACTGCTGATAGCAGTCTCACCTATTGCATTTTACTTGGATATTTATTCAAAGACATATACGCACAGGGTCCTGAGGTGCCAAGGAGTCTAACTGGCTCTGACTAACCTCCTCCCCCTGCCCATGGGCCCAGGATCCCACCTCAGCTAACCTTGGGGCCATCAGTCCCCGTCCCAGCAACATCTGCTTCTTGGCCCTCCTGCTCCCCTCAGCTCAGTATTTACAACAGTACAGAAAAGTAAAACTTTTTTTTTCTTTTTTAGCTTAACAGAATCCTTTAATATCTATATGAAGTTCTATGTCTCATATTTACTCATTGTTAGTTTATATGGCAGTATGGCAAAATGAGACACATGAAATTGTGCATGGACATCATTTACTGATTTGGGCATCCTGTGCATGAATGTGTGTGTATGCAGACCTCACTAATACACATGAATGCTCTTCTGGACACTTTTCTTCCTCTGTGAATACTCAAACTGTTGTTTTATATAAATATTTGGGAGGTTTGCTGTTCTTTTAAGGCAGTTGCGTGATGAAGGTACAAATATATCTATGTAGCTTAATACACAGTAAGATACTCCAATAAAAGCAAGCAGACAGGGAAAAAACATAAAGCAGGAGATGTTGTTCTGTGGCATAGCCCTGCCTGAGTGTGGGGCTCGTGTCATGGGTGAATGCCTCTGCCTTCATGAGCAGGGCCTGGCTAACACTGCTAGCACAGCTCCAGCCATCTCCACAGATTTACACCTGATCAGCTTGTGATTCAGAAGGCCAAACGCTGATTTTCGGAGAAAAGATGTCAGAAAGGAGCTGGAGTGTTTTCAGCTTAGCAATCAACCTCCAGAGGCAAGAGGCTGCTCTTTGTAAAGAGCAAAAAGTAAAAAGTGATTCTTTGGGAGTCAATTTGTGCCATACCAGTTTTCTGATACTACAGTACGTGTGACAACTTAGATACCAGAATGTGCACTGAACAGTCGGTATATCCAGGCAAGCTGCTGCAGATATAATGGTGTTAATTGGGGTAGCTGAAAGTCTGCAATGATGCTGTGGAAAAAAGGCAGCTTGAGATGGTCATTTAGTCTGGAAATAGCTTTAAAAACCAGAAGATGTGTCCCTGAGGACACTGTCTGCCAGATTAACCCCCTGGACTCTGTAGCCCCTTCAAGGCAGTGTTATTCATTTACTTTAAAACTTGTAAGAGGAAGACAGGCAGGACAAGCCTGGGGACAGTCTGAGGCAAATGCTTTACAATGAAGGATATAGCAAAGGCAGAACAGTTTAAACAACTCTACATTTTACATTAAATTCCACATTTAACAGTAGGAAAATTAGACACATAATTATTTGACTGTGGTTCTTTGTTTAGCAACTGTCCTTATGTTAAGCAGTAATTTGATAGGACACACCTATTTCAGTTATCATTAAAACTTCTATGCTTAAGTAAGCTTTCTTTTAATGAGAAAAGGAGAAACTTTCAAAATCACTTCTGCAGACACACCCCAGAGTGGCAGCACTCAGTGCCACTGAGAGCCAAGCCACTTGTTTACATGCCCACCAGTAAAACCACAGATTTGAAAATGCAGCCCCCCCCCCCCCCCCCCCCCCGCCAAGCTCGGAGTTAGATCAGCTAGGCACACATATAAAGTCTAGCCAGTTTTAGCAGCAGTACGTACCACTGTGCAATTCACTGGCATACAATCACACTTAGATGAATACATTGACATTGCTAAGATTCAGTGTGCACAAAAAAGACCCCTTGGCATACTAATAACAAATAAAATTGAGTGGCATTAAACACGTTACTTCTACCAGAGTTTGATGTGTGGCATCCACACACATTTCTTTTCACACTACATTATTATCCCTTCTTCCCTGGCAAAGCCTCTCCCAAACAAATGTTAAGTCCAAAGGTAAGATACTTTCATATCTCTGCAAATGTAAAGCAAGCATTAAGAAAATGAAAATAATGTAGACTGTAGAATAAGAATTACATGGTAGACTAGATTTTAAACATCAGATTTATACAAAAGCATTATTGTTTCATATGAATAGGCAACTAAATACGGTGATGCAATGAATGAACAAATGTAGATACTGGACTTCTCTTATGCGTTCTCACTCCTAACTCACCATATATGTAATGTGATACAATAAAAGCTTTCATTTCGTATACAATGACAGAACATAAATAAGCAGACCAGTCTTTTCTTATAGAAAACTATCACCAAGATAAAATTTGGAAACAGATACACAGAGCTTTTTTTGGGGAAATAAAACAAGGAAGGTTTGGGGGAAGATTTGTGAGAGACAACTTTTTTGTTTTCTGAGTAAAATAAATGAAAATTTCTCTCAGATGTGAACATATTAAGTGTATCTTCTTTCCACAGATATAGATTTCCTCTAGGAACAGTCAAGAAGAAATAACCCAAATGTTGGCCTAGTTACACAGCTAAATGTTTCAGAAAATTAGTAGAGATGAGCCTTCGGAGCAAGAAGGAGGAATTCCTGGTGTTGCAGTGCTTAGAAACTGTATGAGTTCTTTACTGAGTCAGGAGTCACCCTGAAGAGCTGAATGATGGGCAATCCTCTACTTGCAGACAGTGGGAGAATAAGAGAATAATAAATTAATCATTCTCATATTCCAGCTACTTACACTACAAACACACAGCTCTAGATAATCTGGGAAAGGGCTCCTGAATGCTAAAAGCAGGTATAGCCAGAATCTCTTACCCAATATGCTGGGCAACATTATGAAGAATGTGGAATACTTAGTAAAGAGGAGACACATAGATCCAGCCACTCACAAAACACAAGAGAGAAAGGAGACTTTACCCCCAATGTAAAAGTTAGTGCTGGCCCAGCAAAACAATGTTGTTGCATATATAGGATTCATGGCAGTGAAACTAGTAAGTGAAAAATCTGGATTCAGATTTTACTCTCTTCTATATGAATATTGTGCAGAAAGTCTGTTCAGAGCAGGCCCACATGTTAGTAATATTCAAACTAGTTAGAATTTGCATCAATGTCCTGTTTAAATCCTTCAGGTATGCTGGTTTTGAAGGCATGGTAATCAGTAGGAATATTTAGTCCCCTTAGCAGGGCTATGAAATACAATTTGATGTTGTATAAACCTACATAACAAGCCCAACACTGCTGAAAATGTCTCAGATTTGTTGCAGGATCACAGTGCATGACTACCATGAGCATGTGGACTACTGGATGCAACACAGGTGGTAAAGAGCATGTAGACAGCTATTACATTGAAAACCCACAGAAAGTTTAGGACTTTTCAATAAGAATAAAACAACTACATGAGAGAAATCCTGACTGTAATTCCTCAAGATTTACCCAGTGTATACCTCTGGGAGAGAAAAGAGACACTTGTCTAGTTAAAAAAAAAAAAAAAAAAAAAAAGCAGTCAAGCAATAATCTTACTTCTCTAACCAGTAAATCAGTCAAGATTTGTGAGGTTTTCCTTAAATGAAAGACCATCAAGCATTTGAACATTTTTTTTTTTTTAATCATCATAATTGTGTTAAAATAAAGAACCCATAAAAGGAAAGAGTGAAGTTTGAGAAATGTCATTCTCATCTTTCTTACAATTTGCCTGTGACTTTGCCCACCAATGGTGCCTGTGCCTGGATGGTGGATACAGGTCTCCTCAACAATAGCTTGAGTGCAGGGATGCTGGAGCGTAGTCTGTGGTAAGCTTGGCCTAAAGACATGCCCACAGGGAGGAAGAACTCACCTAGACCTCACTATCTTAAGTTTTAGAGCTGTTTTTCCTAATTTCTAGGTGGATTAGTATTTATATGTCACAACAATTACACACCCTACATAAGTAAAACTCTCCATTTCACATGGTTGTCCCATGGGAGAGGGGAAGAACCACAGGTCTTGGTGGAAGCAACTCATGGCAGGTTCAGGTCAGGACTCTATAAAAAAGATAAGCAGGCAATACCTCCAGGAGCTATCTTTGGTCTCCCAAGGAGATGTTTACATGCCATATTCTCTTCCTGAGTTCATTTTTTAAAAATAAACATCAGAACCATGGTATTTCTTGTTTCCTTCCAAATATGAAATGTAGCACATAAAAAGCCACAGGTCTTTAAACAATGCACTTTGTTTGCACACTTCAGTTAATTGCTACTTATCCTGTCCTGTGAGGAAAAATATAATTTTACAGCCTCTTTCCACAGTGTTTAACTTTGATATAAATATGTGCAGTCCTCATGTTAGGGTTTTTTTCCCTTAACCAGAAACAGTTGGCTGGAGCATAACTTAAATTGATTTTTTTAAAGACATAATATAACATTATGTTCTATTATACAGTAAAAGAATTGACTGGCTTGTGTCTCCTGCCTTATGCTCTTTAGTTCAGGACCATCTTACTGCCTCAGTGAGTATCTCACTGTGACCTGTTTAACTGTAATCATACCTCGGAGTCTTTGATTACAGTAAAAACTAATACCATGGTGAAATTCCCTTTAATATTTACATTGTGAGACCTGTTGAAATGATGCAATGTTCTTATCTGAAGTGTATTACCTCAGTGTGTCTGTGAATCAGCATCATTAGATATGCACAAGTTCATCCTTAAAAAGGATTTTAAAATATTCCTTGTTTTGGGAATGGGGAGAAAAATACTGCTAATAGGAATTTTCATTTTATTCAGGGTTTATGACATTTTTGTTCTTGTTCTGCTTTTCTTTTTACTTTGAGTATTTAACAGTTGAGAGTAAAACTGGTGTTGAGGTAATGGATGGACAGAAATTATTGGTGTACGCTGCTGTTCTTCTGCAAGAAATTATTCACAATTTTCTGCCTGGAATACATAGATATACTTTTATATATATTTATATATATTTTTTTTCCCTCTGGTCTTTTCTTAACAAAATTACCTGGGTTGATTTACCTGTGTCTGAAGTCTGAATGTGCAGGATATGCCTTCTTTGGATAGTAGCTTCCTTAAAGGCAAGACAGGACAGCAAAAGAAAAATAACACCTGTTATGTTACAGAAGTGTCACTAATAATTTCTATTTAAATCCATGCTGGAGTTTGTACTGAAACAGGAATTTAATTTTTTGTTGTATTTAACACAAATTTTACAGTTTATAGTATTTAATTTGAGATAACAGCGAATTAATATGTAATTTCAACTAAAAATTACATATTTTCTTATTTGTCTGGGTAGAATTTTAAGTCCATATTATTTTATATGTTTTTTCTGAAGGGAAAAAAAAAAGTGATAACCTTTTAGTATTATAGGTCTCCTTTCAAAATATCACAGATTTTATTGTGCTTTCCACTTGTACCAGCATCCAAGAGCATGAATAAAAAAATATTGTACATTCTCCTGAGATTAATATCATATCATATATAGAAAGACTTTCATTTTGAATCATAGGTTGAAACAAATTTTATGCCCACATTTGAATTCATCGTTACCGGTCACTGTGGATGAGACTGGGAAAAGAAGTGTATGTTATTCTTTACATGAGCCTTAAAAGCTCTTGCCAATGTGAACTGTATGAATAGCTCTAAACTATTCTCTCACATTTATCATGATAACAAGAACCAATTTTCTCCTTGAATCATTTTAATGAGATTTTGTTTCTTTTAATCAACATTTTTTTCATATACTTTTCACTTCAATTATCAGTTTTGCCAACATCTTGGAGTCTTGGCTATCAAAAGTATTAGAGGTTCAGAATTTCTCTGAAAATTAGAATTTTTCAAAAGCATTGCTATTATTGCCAATTTTCCAATTAATAAAAAAAAATTAAATATAGCAATATTTTGTCAGAATTCATATGACAATGTTATACAGTCAATGCATTTGTGTCAGCCAGAAAGTTAAGAACTAGATGCAGTCATCAATATCACTCAGTTTCAAATCTGGATTTCACAGACACTATGATTATTGTATGTTTAATCTATTCTGAAACAATTTAAAATATTAATTAAAAAAAAAAAGATCAAAGAAAAAAGACTTTTGGTTATAATGTCTAGACATAGGTTTTGATTCAAATGTAGTTTTTCTCAAAATCAAGTTACACCCGATTGAATTGGGTACCTCAGCATTTGCTGTTTGACATTATCATATGTAATCTTATCCACATTACTGTGAGACTTATAATGTCACTTGCCTGGACTGGCTGGTGCTGTAGTGGAAATCCAATGAAACTACTTGTGGAAGCTGTTCAGGAAGAGAAAACTGGACTGTCAGTCTGTATAAAACACCATCCATACTGGATATGCATATACATGCATACAGAGATTTGTTTACCTTTACAGAGTTTTGCACAATTTCTGCTGCCATCCATGATTTTTTTTTATGCTAAAAACTTATAGTGAAATACAAAAATGTAACTATGCAAGTAAGAAAACTTATTGTACAAGGTATGCATTTCTTATAAATGGGGTTACATGAACATGGAAAGATGCAGAAAATATATGTAAAAAATACTTGTATTCACTACAGCCGCTCTCTCCTCCCAAAGCAGTGATTAAACTGCTAATGCTGTAAGAATACAGCCTTCTAGGCTGATCAATATTTTATTTCACCTCTATTTGTGTCTGTAAGTCACTTATCTGCCATATTCAGATGTGATCTCGTTGGGGCAGAAACCATCTTTTTGCTCTATATTTGAATAAAGCATTTTATATTGGAGCTGTGCTCTGTGGTAAGATCTCTGTGCACTGATACATAAAAATAGTTTCATTACAAGGCATTTGGAAGCTAACAAGATCAAAAATGGCATTATGAATGCTCTAGACTTCTTGGCAATGAATGGTTATTGATACAGGTTCAGACAGCCATGAACCAGCTCTTTAGCATTTTATCTAGGAATTACCAGAGCAAGAGCAGCTTTCAAGAACCACCTCTTTAGAAGAAAAGAGAATCCGATGCCAAGAGACCTTTAAAAAATATCTGGGGAACAGATATTGAAACCTTCACTCCCATTACACAGTACTGGATTTTACATCTGATCTCATTTCTTCTGCTAGAAATGAGATCTCACTGCTGGCAGCATACGTGCCTAGCGAACTCATCTAGACAGAGGTGCAGAACTGGGTCCTGAGCTGGATGGGCTGTTAGCACCATCGTGTACATCCATTCCCCACCAAGACATCAGAAAGCACTGTAACCTGCTCATCTTACTGACCATACAGAAAATCCAGTGAAATATTCCAGGAAAAGGGGTGATTTGCTTTAAAATATAACAGTACAAAAAGCTGTTAAAAGGCAGGGTTTTCTTTATATACTTCCCCAGTGTATTAGCACAGATATCAGTTCAACCATATGAAGCTTGAATAAACTGAAAGAAACTTATGTGCAAGTTTTCAATGAGTAACACAAGGTTTTTTACTCTTCTTTCCAGAAGCTATATTATTCATTTCAGGGCCTTACTAAATCAAGTATTTAAACTTGGTCATGCTATATAAACATGATATGTGAGAAAGTAATTACTTATTATAATACAGTCTAGCTAAAATTAGAAACTGATCCTTCAGTATCTATTTAGCATAGGCCATTAATTTTTAAGAACTGTTTTCAGCTTGATGTTGAATGGCAATAAGCAGAAAATGTCACTTCCAGAACAAGTATTACAGATGTAAGGCCATATATTTAATACTTACACAGTTTTATATCTTCTGGGTGTGCATGTTATATAAACTCTGCAATGATCCCAGAAAACAAGGTGCTGTATTGCTGCTTTTTCATTCAAGAAAACTGAAGCACAATGACTCTAAAATGCTTACCTAAGTAAATCAGAAAGACACAAGAGGTAGGTGCTATTTGCAAAAATTCCTTGGTTGAAAAATATTAATTAATTGAAGACACATTTTCTCTAGGAATTTGACAAGTTTTTATCATCTTACTATTTGGAAAGACTGTTTAAAGGTGGTGGCACTGTACAATAGTGGCCAGATGGAAAATCTATCTGGAAAGTGGGAAAGAAGGATAAGAACAGGTAGAACTTGAAAATGATTTCCTTCCTGGATTTCCAGGGGCAAAAGGCAGCTGGATTATTCCACCAGAGGTACTGTCCAGAGCTATTCTATTTAAAGGGAGTTGTTTTTAAATCCACAATCATTGGGGAACTGAAGGCATCCTTGCCTCTCTGCCTTCTTTAATCAACTACCATTGGGGTTAGTTGTAGATATTGAGTAAACAATTGCCTGCTTGTGGGAAATGCCACAGCTCCTCTCTGGAAAAACAAACAGACAAACAAAAATCCCACACTGCAGGTGCATTTGGGGACTGTCAGAAGGTGTGTTAGTCCAAGAAGGAAATAGTGGATTGATTTCAACTTACCTAACTGAACTGTCTGGATAAAGAAACCTCAAATACCAACATGCCCAAAGCAGTGTTTCCTTCCCAAGAAGAAATCCATGCTGTCAAATTAAAATTCATTCATAATGTTGGATAAGAAATATAACATTAGGAAATCGGTCATGCACAATACAAGGAAGAGTTCAAAATACCTATGAACAGAGTGAGTTGCAAATACCCAAAGCAAGTCTTTTTATCTTTAGTGAAGTCTATGAAAATACCTTTCTGCTAATATCACTTTCTTGCTCTCATTCCCTCCAAGACAGTGAAGATTCCTTCTAAGCTTACATTTGCGCTTACATTTCTTGCTGTGGAGGCCATGAGAGCTTGCCATGGCTGGGACTAGAGTCTATGGTAGGAAAAGACTCAGGTATGTGTTTGTACCCTAGGTTATCCTAAATCTGATTCAACAGAAATCCATAGTTGCGTGCCAACATGCAGCCATGCTGCATTCTAGTGGTTCTCTATATTGCTACACCTGGGGTACACCATGTCAGTGGGGCATACTGGAGAGTGGACCTTTCCTGCTAGATAGACATGAATGCTCTACAACAGATCATGGTCTTTAGCTCTTCAGAATGGAAGGATCATTGATCTGCCTAACACAGTCTTGGGGTGTGAGTTACTCTGAAAATTACTGAAGGTGTGATAACCAGGAATGGGTAATGCTGTACCATTAATAAGCAGGCGTATAGGAATTGCACATTTAACTTGGAAAAGCATATAGATCTTCTACATTGTCACACTTCCCCTGAAAAACACTGGATACTTTTCAGGTGTCCTGTTGCCTGAAATGATCTCATCTGAAGCCAAACACAAAGACAAGCAGAAAGAAGTCTGTACTGATCATAGCCTTGAATTGTCTAAACAGCCTTATTTTCTATGTTCAAGAAAAATTGCTTTTCTGCAGCTTTATTTTCCTTCTCAGTATCTAATTCATTGATAAAAAGGGCCGAAAACAGTTAAAAGGATCCCTTTTTCAGGCTCTTCAAGGGATAATGAATGTTCAAGTACTTCCACCTTCCACACTGGCAGCTGTGATAGAAGAAAGAGTTGTTCCATGGTACTTTTGTGCCTAGGCTGCCTCCTGTTTCCATCCACTCTGCTTCATCCTCCTGTGTGCTCACTACAACTTCATCAGCAGTTTACGCGATGGAGAGCTTGGCATACTTCAGGAAAGGGGCTGAGCTCCCCCACTGACACCACTTTCCGTGGTCACAAGTTCACGAGGATTGCTAGAGTTTCACACTCAGAACTGAACATCCATGGGACTTAAAAACAATTTCCCTGTCTGGCTCTGCTGGCTGCTCCCACTCGTTGATTTATGCTCACGATGCTCAGAGCTGCGGCATAAATCTGGTTATGTAATAGAAACTTGATAACAGAGAAAGTCAATACGGGAGGGCAGTAGAGCTGAAATTACACACTGGCACTACTTTTTATTAACCCTTTCACAGTTCACATCAGCTGCTATGTACAGACAAGCAGTCTAAATTTAGGGAGAGGATTTTCTCATTACTTGTAGCAGCACCAGATTGACTAGATTGACTCTTTCCTCTGTCTTGCTGGAGTGAAACAGAATAATTTTTCAGAAACAACATCCTTTTACAACAAAAATTTCTTTATATCTCTGCTTCAGTTAATTATAGAATGAAAAATGACCAATTCTTGAGCATCAGGCAGAATATCTATATAAGCACATTAAGTTATTTAAACAAACCTAGATGTTTCATATCAGCAGAGTGTTTCCAGCTTGGACAGGTTTTCTGAGGGAAAGCTTCTTTATCAGTTTGTTTGTTTACTTGTTTGATCTTTGTGGCACCTGGTTAATTTCTTAGCCATAATTTAGCAGCTGAGCCCTGGGCTCTGTGAAAGCAGGAGGTTTGACAGGTCCACAGAAGAACTTCTGACACCTACAGTCTGCATCATTCCTCATTTTAAGCAATAAAGAAAATTTAAGGTTGTACTTCTTTAAACCATTCATACATGAAATTCCACTTTATGTTCTCATAATCTGATTCCCGCTGTTATTAGAAACCCCGTTTTTATTAGAAACTCATTTATCACAGATCTTTATATTCATGGCTTCATTATTTGAAGTCCTGATGGTGATACAATTTCAGTTTTTCTTTTTTCTTGACTGAAGCTAGGGGATTTGCATATTTGATATCTGGGATTTAGGGAGAAACATGGTGATGAATATGAATAAAATCATTATCTGTTCTTCAAGGTGAGCTTTGCTTCTCATGAATATAAGTAAAATACTTTTGATTTTATATGCATATGTTCTTTATAAAATTCTGGTAATAACATGATCCTTCTGTTACTCAGCATAAGATGACTTGGATCATCAATAACTGAAATATATGTGAAAGACATTAACAGAGTTGATATAAAGCAATATTTCATTAGTGTCCCAAGAGCAGTATTATGAAATATGAAGCTAACTCTGTTATAAAAACTTGTCTGGAAACCATTACTTGAAGATTGGAAGAAACCTAAAAATCCCACTTTGTCCAGGTGTTCCTGAAGTTGCTTAGCAACTGCCTCCTTAATCACCTTCTCCAAAAAGGGAGGTTTGACAGAGGATAGTAATTAGATGGTTTCTTGAGGAGGGTCAAGACCTCAGCATACTGTAGCCAGGATGTCATTTTGCCCTTCAGAAAGAGGTGTTAATGAAATGCCCATCCACTGGGAAGTGCTTCCTCACTGACTTTCATAAACCCTGTGATTACCTCACTGGGATTCTTTGTCTGCTCCTGGGACAAGGCACTGTCAAAATCAGCCCTGGATATGCTCATGATCTCTTGTTCTGACATCACCGGTTGATGGCTGACAGCTTCAGAGATGAATGATTTTGTCCATCAAAAATATGAAAATGAATTCACTAATTTCCAGTTTCAGAAAAGAGGAACTGACAGAGAACCCAACTCTGCTTATTAACTTTGTGAAGCAACTTTTAACCGTGTGCATTACAAACATAAATATCTATTCAAGTGGGAAATTGGGGTAGAGGAATTGTAATGAAGTACGTAAGGAAACCGTGATTATTTGGGAGTTTAACACTTTGGGAAAGAATCTCCTGTCATCACAAGAAATTCCAAACTGTAATTTTATTAATGAAAGTACAAATACAGTCTTTGTTCCAATGGACATGAAAAAAAAATTACAGAAATCCTCTTTAATAGTTGAAGAAAACTGAAGCAAAAAGGACACTTGAGTCCTTGGCCTTACCTGTCTCCTTTGGCACTGAATCATCCTTCCCATTCAGCACCAGTTCCACATTTTCCTTGTTCAATCTTTTACTACTAATGTACAAGCTCTTCTTATATACCTCTGAAGTCTCAAGTCCATCTGAGCTTTGGCTTTCTTGACATCTCCCTACATGTCCAGGCAATGTTTCCAAATTCCTCCTATGCACTACATCCTTTCTTCCACCTCTTGCTTTTTTGCACTGCATCCCACTAGATATGGACAAGCTTTCTTATCAGGTCTAGAAAGGGACACCAAGCTTGTCTGACAAGGTTAATTTTAGCAATGTATTATGTTTCTGTTCATTAAAGTCTTTTAAAAATTATCCTGGTTGTTTGCTTATTTTTAAATAACCAGTTACCTTAGGAGTGATTAATTCATTCCTATCAGTTTTGTAAAAGAAGTTAGCCCTACAAATATATTATTTATTATATTGTCCTATTGTGACATGTTCATTATTGTACTTGTGGATATGTAACTGTTGTGACTGCTGTTCTGTATTCCTTTATCTCTTTTTTTCATCTTGTTAAAAAAAATGAATTAGCTTTTATTAAGCGGATTTTAGTTCATGATGGTTTTTACTTTGTTCCACTTCTGCTTAAGACAGAATACAAAATTTTAAAACCATATTTATTTATTCATGTATTTGATTATTACTAATTAACATTTATTTTTCAGTCAGTCATAATATTTGAGAGGATTTCCTTCCTTGAGTTTTAAATGTACTATAAAATCACCTCTGTTTACATGTATACTTGAAGGGCTTTCAGAGTATTGAAGAGTATTACTGATTCACCTGTAGACTTTAACAAAGGAACGTCCCAGTTTACTTGAGGCCTTAAACTTCCATATATTTCTCATGTTGCAATTATATTTGTACATTATCTCTTTCTCCCAGCCTTTAACTTTTAATTTTGTTTAGTTAAATAATATTTGCAAAATGCTTTTGTGGGCTAGGTGAGAAAAGTATTTCTGCCTTGAGTAGCATTATAGTAGAAACTAGAATATTTGTAACAGTGTGCAAAGTAAGGCCCTAATCTGACAAAACTGAAGCAAAAAGTGGTTTTCAAAGTTGAATCCGCTTTCACTTTTTAAAATTAACATGTGTGTTTATGCTGGTTAATCAAACCTAGAAAAGAATAAAAACAGACAACAGATTTAAACCCACCATTTTTTATTGTAAAATACCCCTCACATTTAAACTCTTTCCCACTTTCCCAGGTAAATGACTGATCTGATCTCAAACACATGTAAAAGTGAAAGTTTCAAAATAGACCTGCCAGATACTCTTTGTTATCATTATTTTTTCTTCTGCAACCTCCTCTTTTCCTAATACCTGACTGTAAAACCCCTTGGAGCAGATAAGCATTGGCAAGAGGATTAATCTCTGCTTGAGGAGAAAAGTTGTTCTGTGGCAAAATCAGAGTCTACAGCTGGAGCTCTGAGAAGCCTGTTCTGCAATGCAATCAAAACCTTGAAAGTTACTTCACAAGGGTGCTTCCATAACCTAATCCAGAACCAAGATTCTCAAAATACATGAAGGGAAATAATGTGTACTGAGTTAAAAGAAAAAAAAAAAAGGAAAATGGTGAATGTTTCAATGCTTTGTGTGATGTAGGATATAATTGTTTACATTAAATTAAAAAGCCCTCTATATGCATTGGTGTATCAGTGCATGGCATTAACTTATTTAATGTGTACAATTAAATGTAATCAAAATGCCAGTTCAATTAATCAACAGAGGGAATAATATGTACCCTAATCAGAGTTCTTTACAGAAAATGTTTGTTTATGTTGATGATGTTATTCGGGATATTTTGAATGGAGGTTAATTTTGTAGTTTTGTATAGTAAGAGATTTTGCTGTTATGTGGGAATTGTTCTATGTCGTTTTTCATTTTCTCTTTTTGTTATATTTCCTGTTATCTGGAAATGATGTGTTCTTTTATTTGGAACTTTTGAAAAAATTTATTTCATTTTTGTCTGGGAAAGCACTAAGTTTATGACAGGGTCTTATGAATTTAAAGCTGAGGGAGGCACAGAGCAGAAGAGCAAACAACACTGGGAATGTTTTTACCCCTAGCTAATTATTAGGAAAATATTCAAAGAAATCAAGTAAACAGCTTTCTCAATTAATTTATTTTCTGTCCATTCAAGCACTGAAGATCTTTTAAGTGCATTTCAAGATTTGCAGTAGTAGCTTATGGTTGACAGTTCCTTCTGGGTGTAAGAATTTATGGCTAGTTAAGAGAAAAATAAATGGGGAAGAGGTACTAGACATTCATCATCTACCCAACTTCACCATAAAAAATACAGGCAGTTTTTTTCCTATGCATCCTTCCTACTCTCAGTGGCCCCCTTAAAATGGCCAATAGTATAATTTTTCCTGGGACTTGATGGGATTTCCAGCTTCCTATGAAGGACCACAGTCTTTTGTAAATCTCAGGTAGTTTGCAGATTGTATTGTGGGGAGTCTTCTGTCTGTTCTTCAGGGAAGGTGGCCAGTTGGATCTGACTTTTTTGCATTTAAGCCTTGTACATTGGTTCATTTAGTGTTGTGCCAGGAAAACACTTACCCTCCACAATTAATGTTTACGTGGATAAGGATCATTCCCTCATTCCTACTAGCCAGGACATGATTCTCAGAAGTGGCAGTGACTTGGGTCAAGGTGGGGTTTCCATTTTAAATTTCAACATTTCCAAGGTGCCTAAACTGCATGAGCTCACCCACTGCAGCACTCACCCCACAGAAGTACTTGGGATCTCTGCATGTCTGAGGGAGGAAAATGAGGTAAAGGCCTTTGAACTCATTTCTGCAGACATCTTTTTGACTACATTCACTGAATACTTGAGTATCTAAAATATGTGCTCTGGTCTGACTTGTTGAGTTTAATCATTCATTGAGATATTTAATTTAAACTCCTACCATTAAAAATATGGCCTTAAATCTTCTAGTTTTAGACACTTTATCTTGGAGTTGGATTATTCTTAAAGAATTTAGGAACTAGTACTTAATAGATGATAAGCATGTTGTTTTTCTCCATTCTGGTCTTCATTAAGACCATCATTAGGCAGAGCTTCAGGAGGTAACTTTCATGATAATAATCTAATCAAAACATACACAAAACTCTTCAGGATAAAAATGGAAAATCTGACTTTTGTTATCCCTGCTTTTCAAAGTATTAGATACTGTATATGTATTCAGTTTTGTTAATAATTGTAAGGGATTTTGTTGGGCAACGTGTTTACCAGTAATAATTAGTAATAGTTCATAATTTTGATTATTAATATGATAATATTTTTCAAGTTAGAATGAATTCCCAGGAAATACTGGGAGTAATGCAATTACACATTTACGTTGGTACACATTTCGTAATGTGTATCTATGAAACTTCAGAAGTCTTATATTTTCTATTGCATTATTATTTTAGTTTATTTGTAGAAAAACATTATATTCTAATTATCTGATAATTATCACTCTCAAACAGAAAATCATGCCTTGGAACATGTATCTCATATTTTATTCAAATTTAAGTATGACAAAAACTATCACTTTCATAGGAGTTTGAGAGTTACTTTTGGGATACAAGTTATTTTATGGCATCCTAGAGTAAAAATTACCAGTGGCCCAGTTGCTTTTTATCAAATGGTTGAATACTGAGACTATGAGTTTATTATATAAAGAGAATATGCATATGATCAGATACTATTGAATAACTGACTGACAGCCTATGAATGCATAATGCTGTCTGCCCTCTTGTGACTTTTTATGTGTCAATAGGCTTATTCAAAGGAACATTTAACAGCATGATTAACTTTATATGTTCCTGCAATCCAGTGAAGTTAATGAAAACAAATATGGATGGAAATTCACTGTGTTCAAACACACAAAACTTACTGCAATAGTTAAGGAAATTATTGCTGACTTATTGGAAGTAGTACAGCAGACCTAAAGTGCAAAAGCAGCCAAATAAAAAATGTAAAGTTAAACAAAGTTAAAAAAAAAAGAAAAAAAAAAGAAAAAAAGAAAAGAAAAAAGAAAGAACACAAGACAGGCCAATGTTGCAGACATAATGAAAAAGCAACAGAGCAAAACACATTGGGCTCACCTCTTTAAAATTCCTCAGCTCTTAATAGCAGAACTATATGCTCCACACCATTTGCCAGCTGTGAACAGAAAGAAAATCACACATACAGGTACTGTAAAGTACAATCTAATTAGTGTACTAAAGCTTAATATATTTGAGATTTTTTTAGTAAATACAAAAACAATTATAATAGAACAAATCTATTCCCATGACAATATAATGAAGAGGCTTATGCTTCTGTAATGAAATGTTTCATTATTCTGCATCATGCCTTACTAAATATATTATATATTCTCATGTACAGCAATTAAAATGGTAATATACAGGAACAGACACACAGAATCTGAATCCCTATAGAGTACTGAGCAAACTGCCAAGATTTACTTTTTCATGGATCTGTCACTCTGAGGTATGACTTTCTTGACCTTTGTGACTTTAGATAGGATGCTTCAACAACAACAACAAGCAACAAAGCCTTATCAATATATTCAACAGTAATTGTTTCTTGAAATTAAAGAAAAAAATATTTAACAAATCCCTTGCATGTATAGAAGAAAGTATTTTTCCAGCATTTAGATAATCCACTCTACAGACTTGAGGACAGAGCAGTAAAGTCACATCAAGGAAACAACAGTGATGAAGAACAGCTATGGGAAGCACTACATTTTCTTGCATAACTTTCATGCACAAAAACATGGCTTTGAAGGATCAGTTTATTTCATTGGGCCATTCAGGAATTATGAGAAATGCTGTTGAATGATTCAGCCAACCTCAAGGAGGAGGGCTATGCTTAAGCAGGATTCAGTCTTCACATTAAGCACCACCATCTACTCATTGTTTTAAGGGATCAGCAGGAACAATATTTCCTCTTTTGTATGGTGGTCCAGTGCAGTGTTTCTGAAACTTTTTGAGAAGGTAACTTTCCCCTGGACATTTGTGTTATCCTCTGAGTTCAGTTCCTTATGGGTGGCAAAACATGGTTATAATTACTTGTGGAGAAAGTTACTCTTAGCCTCTTGTTTTAGATGAAATGTACCCTTGCTTTCAATTAAAGATAGCTAGGGACTATCATACTGTAACACGCAGCTAGAAACAGCAGCAGAAAGCCACTTGGACCTGATGATCTTAAAAGTCTTTTCCAACCTAAATGATTCTGTGAATAAGTGAGAAGGACCACGGGCCTGGTGCCCAGTGGTTAGATCCTCAGACAGAGCAAGGCATGCCTTAGTTTCACCTCAGTGTTTCTGTTTTCTTTGCAAGGAAAATGTGTAAATACTCCAAGGACTCATAACCAGAAACATACCCTAGAGTGCCATATTGTGAAATCTCAGTTAGGGATATGCTGTAAAACCAGTAACAAGCAGTTCTAGAGAAAAGCCTTCCCAATAGAGAATTGCTTGACTCTAAGAGAAGAGCAACAATCCAGTTTTCTGGAGCTGATTTTTAATAATAATTTCAGGAACAGACTAACTTTCCTTTACAACTACTAATATAAAGTTTTTGGGTTTGAAACCTAGTGACAAAATTTAGAGAATTTCAACAGCCCTGTGGAGGTGAACAAACTACATTTCAAGTGTTGCATCTGATTTAGGTTTCTAAAGTAAATGGTCTCTCTTGGTGTCAAGAGGTACAGTGGTGTATCAGCAGAGATGACAGAGAACACACACTGCATACTGCTCCTATTGAAGCATTTGCTTTGGAATTTAACCTTGTCTGCTTGAGGAGTCATAGTAACACAACAATACAAACCACAATGTATTTTAAACAACACTCACCACAGTTGGTAATACAACAGTAGGATTACCGTACTGATTTTCACAATAGACTGTATGAACAACTTTCTGATTACTCCAAAAGCAATAAGGAATACTGTGTATTATAAGCTATACTACATATCTTATGGCCCTAGTGACCAATATGAGACTGAAGCCACTGAAAGAATAAATGAAACACATTCATAATCATAATTAAAATAAAACACTACCATTGTTTTGTTATAGACCCAGTGCTTGTAAAGTCAGTCATGGTTCTCTCAACAGCCACCTCTGGGATATACCATGTGGTCATATCATCTTATTCTTGTTGGTACATAACACTTTGCTATGGATTTATTTCCTTTTTTACTTTCTTTTTTAAGTACCCTGAACATATACATTTGAATGTCAATACATTTTTGATGTTGTTATAGAGAATATCTGAGACAGGGTTTGAGACTCTTAGAAACTTTTTGGCCACTCACACCTGCTGCACCTGCCAGCCGCCCTAGAACAAAACAGATTCCCCACAAGTTATTTATATTGCCTCACTCCTAATCATGGCAAATCAACTTTCTGGGAAAAATTTGTTCCAAATTGGAAAAAAAATTTTAAAGCCTTCACAAATTCTTGTCATTAAACTCTGGGGAAACAAATTTTTTAACTCTTTGCAAGTACAAACTATCAGTGATTTGTTTAATTTGCTGAGAAATGTTTTTAGTGTGCTACTTGACATTAAAAACATTCCCTGGAAAACTACTGGGGAAAGGGGCAGGGAGAGAAAAAAGTGTAGGAATATATATAGAGGGGCCATTTTCTCATTTCCAAAATTGGGTAATGCTGAAGAAGCAGCTGTGAATATCTTACAATGTGAACAGCCATGGGCCGACAGGACAGGGACAGTGAGATGAAAATAGGACTGAGATAGAGAGGGAACAGGGGCTTTGAATGACCTTGATGAAGAACACAAGATGAGATCACATAGAGGTGGTGGGAAGACACAGTCATTGAAAGAGAAATAGAAGGACTTGGGAAAGAAAAGTCAGGATCACCATGAACATTTTTCTTCTGTGAAGTGCATGTTTTCCATGTTGACAGTTCCCTCCTACTGACAGGTCTATTCCCACATTTACTGTCTTTACACTCTGTGCAGACATAACACTGTATACATGCACAATCATGTGGATTTGCTAATAAGGCAGTTCTGTTTCAGTAGCCTTTTGTAAACTTTATTTTAGAAGGTTTGTTTTTTTTTTTTTTTTTTCCCAAAAGGTATGGAAACTTAGTTACAACAACAACAATAAAACCAAAGCTTCCCTCAAGGAAATTATCAGGATGTAGACTTCTTTAGAAGATTTTTGAAATGTGTCACTCTTGAGAATAGTATTGAAAAAGTCTCTACACATTCAGCAAATTAAAAGGTTATATTAGACATTAATATCCATGTTAGAAAAAATTGTTTGAGGTTTTGCTGTTGTTCTGAGTTCTGTTGAGTTTGTGGAATTTGGTATAGATCCAGAAGACAAAATTGTTTTACTTTTCTCAAGATTTGACTACATGTAGGTCATCTGAAAATATAAGTGTACATTATATTAAAATATACCACGTACCTGTATGGATAGGTTAAATTGTCTTAGTGTGTCAAAAGTGGTTTAGGTTTACTGAAGTGTGAAAGTAAAAAGAAAACAAAACCAGAATAGACAGGACTCTGGGTCTTTCTAAAAATAAACAGGGCTGTAATATACAGCTTGTTTTAGCTTGGGGTGAAGGAAGACATGATAGTGGTTAGGGAGAGTGATCACAAGGCTTTTGTGGAAATGAGGTACACCAGAGCATGTTAGAAAGAAGAGATCCAGAGCAGAATAAACTCATTGCTCAGTTTCTCCCATTCCCCTCTAAATGCAATCAGTGCATAAAGTCTCATCTCACTGCCACTGTGGCTTGAATACTTTCCAGTCTTTGATATGATCCAAATTATTATAAATTCAGCTTCCCATATAAAAGTCAGAGCAATGTAACATGCTTTTGGTGTGAGACTGAAAGCAGACATGGCAACGTCCCAGCTGGTGGAAATGTGGTAATGAATTTCAAATAAATTTCAAACATTTGTTAAACTCCTCCTGAACAGTTTTACTTGCTTCCAGTAAAATATAGATGCCATAACTGAGCACTCACACTGAAGATTTTAATTACACTTAGACTGAAAATAGAGTATAATATTGAAATAATCTGTCTTCTGTTCCACTAGCCTGCTGCCCTTAAAATTTTGAGAGTAAACTTTCTGTTTCTCTTCTTCCTCCTTTTCTCTCACTTAATTTACTCTTAAAATCTACAGTTTCACAGTGGTCACTGAAACCAGGCTGATTTATATCTGATAATCTGTCTCAGAGCTTAAAGACTTAACTTGTATATATTATAAAAGCTCCTTGGTTTTTATTTTAGAAATCTCTAAGCAGATTTCTTTGAAAAACAGATATCACCAAATCTATTTTCATAGATTTATACAACACATTTGGCTGTTTTACTGACTCATGTTAATAAAATTTTAAATAAACATGTGAGGATCAAACAAGAACTGTTTAGCAGAAAAGGGCCTGCCATGCCAGCTCAGTTTTTAAGAGTGGGCCAGGAACTCAAGTCCTTTCACTTCAGTGAAACTAAGTTAGTTCCTCCCAAAGGAGGTTTTGACTCTGTATAGTCAGAGCAAAGTAGCTATCTTAGTAGTTTGTAATCATACTAAGTTTAATTACATACAAAGTATGGGAGCTGAAACCTCTGATTTTGACTTGTAGAAATAGAATCATCATGTCCTATTTTGAGTTGTCCACTGAAGTTTTTTACTTCTTTCTTCCTTGTCCTGAAATGAAGTACACTCCATCCAACATCCATTGGCACAGAAGGAATGGAAGATGTGGTAATGTATATAATACATTTGGAAAGTCAGTAAATTGCACTAGCTGCCAATGAGTGTAGAAAAGATTCTGCTTTTCATTGCTTCCATCTGCTGGTTTCCTTTTGTGTTGAACTGGCAAGACAAGTAGCATCTCATCATGTGGAATTGGTGAAAGTCATCTAACAAGAGAACAGCAGCTTCCTATTTTGCATCATAACCTGCTATATTTTGTCGTTCTATGAAGTTAATACATAGCAAAATGCAAAGACAATTATCCAATATTGTAAGCTGCTAGAATGTAAGCTTATTAAAAGTTAGTATGGCATTTTTTTCACAATTTTCCCAAATTTGTTAGTTAAGGACCCCGACACAGGAACCCAATTAATTGGCTTAGTTTTCAAAAGTGTGCTTAAAAGCTTTTTGTACAATTTGAGTATAGCCAGCATTTTTTTTTTTTAAATATTTTAAGACATGAATTAGTTGATTAGCTTTAGTCATCCAAGACCAAGACATTGCAGCATTTTCTATCAGTTACAAAAAGTATTTTACTAAATGTGCAAACATACCAACATTTCAGTGAAAGTCTACTAGTTATTTAAATAATTTGTTGACTGTCCAGAACCATTTCTGTGTGAATCATTTTCTTTTGCATTTCAATGTATATGATTAACCAATTTAAAATGTTATTTTTTGGAAGTATTCAAGCTTATTCTTTAATGTTAAAAAACTCACTCTTTTGAGACTATGCAATATTCTCACTATGCAGATATTTGAGTGACAGAGGTATTCTTGTTAGATGAAACTTATAAAACTTGAATCTCTGAATATCAATTGGATATGATACCTATTCATATACAGCCACGATTAGTTATTCTATAAATTGGCCACTCTGGGATGCTTCTCTTCCCTTCCTTTTCCACATTAATTTCATAAAGAATAAAAGCAGATTCTAAATCATACATACATCAGGAAAAAAAATAGTCTGTAACATATAAGATGCAATTCATTTGACTTAACTATAAATGTTTACAATGCAGATGTCTACATCTGAGATAGTCACCTTACATCCCTTTACATGTAATGGGAGGAAAACGCTTTTGGAGAAGGATTCAACTTACTTATTTCAGATGTTTATTTTAAGGCAAAAGGAATTTCTCTGAATAGTTCCACCTCCTCTTTATTATTTGTAGAGAGGTTGTAGACAAATATTTCTGATGTACACACCTATCTTTCAAGCATCTGAATTTGGAGAGGTGCATCCCATCCAGAAGGAAAGTGATACCTGTTAAATCTCCTGTAGTTACCAATTGTGATGAAAAATGGAAAAACAATCATGTGTGTCCTTTAAAATGTTTGGATTTTGAGAAGCCAGCATACTAAATGAGTCACAATTGCAAAGAAAGATGGTAATAGTTTTTCATCAAGCTTTGCTTTCACAGTTTCATAAAAGCATGCTGCTGTCTGGGGCCAGAGAACTTTGAAGAAAATTGTCAACCCCAGGAGAGCAAGGACAGTGTTTGGAAATATTGCATAATATAATCAATTAACTGACCCAAAAAACTTTTAGAACTTAAAATTAAGACAAAGTGTGTTTTTATCTCTTTTCATTAAACAAATCAATCACCAATTGTATTGCAAAAATTGAATTACATTCTATAATGTTATAACAAACAAACAAGCAAACAAAATAAGGAATAAAAAAGCCCTAGAAGAAATTTTGGAAAGATGTTACCAAGCCCATCCATGCCTCTTAGTAAATTCTTCCCACTCTTTCCACAAATATTTCTATTTAATTTAATTATATCTATGATCTTGACCTGTTATTCACCTCAGCCTCATATGAGCTAGTTATGTTGCTAGATGGATCTAAGCTAAACAGACAGATAATAAATCTCAGCATACAGGTGTACCAAAAGCCTTCATGAAAGTCTGGTCAACTTCAAACTACCTTGTATTACGGAATCCATAATATCTTGCCTTATTATATGGGGGAAAAAATTATTCTCAAGAGTTCACAAGAAGAACTTGCCTTTAAACAGGCTGTTGTGGGGAGAAAATAACCCTGACAGTCTGAACAACAGACACCGATCATTATGCTGTGGCAAAACGCTTCCTGGATCCTCAGAACCCCAGAGGGACATTACCACAACTCAAGAAGCCTGGTATGAATATTTAATCTCTCTAAAATTGGATGATTATGCAGATACTGTGCATCTGGGAGAGTTGTTCCCCCAGGGGCTTATAAAAATAAATACTACATCTAAAATGTAACAGCCAAAATGCAGGTGGTGAATTCTCTCTCCGCTGCTTACTTGCAGCTCTACTTGGCTTGTCCTGATGTGCCACTGAAACAAATGGGCCTTCTCTGAAAAGCAATTGCTGAGGCACATGCACCATCCGCAAGGGATGAAGGGGCTCATCACTGGAATATGAGGTGTTCCTCCAAGCCATCTACTACTGTATGGTTGATGGGTTTGATGATACGGAGGAGAATAGTTTATAGGATTTCTTTTTAGTGCGTGGTATATTAGCGTCTCACATTTTAATGAATTCCATAAATAAAAAATGATGAAATGCCAATGTTTTGTGAACTACATGCAGTTAGTTTCATCTTGAAATCTGGCTACATAAACAATGTTGTAACCAACATTTTTTAACTTGTCTTCTGTGTTGATGTTCTTGGAATTACTTGTTAAACCGCAATAGATCACTTTCATTACCAAAAATAAAATATTGAGCTAACATCATTCTGTTTTTTGTAATTTCACCTCAGCTTCATCAGTCACACTGAGAGTAATTGATCTGTTCTGGAAAATGGAGACCTGTCTTTATGTGGGAAGCAATTTGTTGTTCTAGGTGAGGCCTTTGGAACACTTCACTGTTGTGCTCTAAAATAGTCTTAAAGTGGGGGCATTAGGCTCCGCACCAGTCACCTGGTCTTCTCCACAGTCTTTGGTAGCAGATTTCAGAAAGGTTATACTGGAGAAGAGAGGAACCCAGTCCTAAATAAACCTGCAACAAGAGGGTTCTAACAGTGTCATTTAAAGGAGTGTAAACTCTACTGGAAATTACCATTTTTTTCCCTTTTTGGATGAAAATAATTATGAAACATTCATCAGAGATTCTGGTTCTACCAGGAACAAACAACAGCTTGATGAGGTTCTACAACTGCTGCTCGTGCACATACCCTGAGGAAAAACAGAGAATTAATAGCTTATTTGCTTTGCTTAGTGAGAGAGAAGCTGGTGCTTGCAGGAGAATAATTCAGTCAGAGAAACTGCTAATAAATACATAATTTCTTGCTTATTTTCAGAGAAAAAATCTACTCTGACTTCAGATAGACTGATCTTTTCAAGACATAAAACCACGCAGTGCAAAGAGGCTGCTCCTGATGGCAGAGCTTCTTAAGCTAATTTTAAAAATAATGCCTGTGCTGCAGAAGCATTCAGAGTATTGTCATGGAGAGGGTAGAAACTCAAACAGTTTTCTTTCCCCCTCAGGTAGCTGGGCTGGAGCACAGTGTCGCACCGCTGATCAAAAGCAGAACATTTGTTCCTTAGCCTCTCTGCACCCATCCCTAGCAAAAGAAACAAAGGTCACAGAGCTGAGGGGTTACCCTATCTTCCACCCCAGCTCAGCAACTAAGCCTCTAGCAAACACATTAGTGTTTAATTTGTCATCCCTGATGGTGTGGCACCAGTGCTTGTCCACCACTCCCTCCAAGAGGTCGATGGGGGCTTTGTGCAGGCAGCAGAGCAAGAAGGAGATGTGCGGGCCAGGAAACACATTAGCACCAGGGCTGGGTCCACATTCCTTGAGTTTGTTGCCTTACCTTGAACACTGGATTTTTACACACAGCTTGAGGGACAACAGGGAAGGGACGGCAAGGCAGCGGCCATGCCAGTGTGTGGCAACCGCTGGTTCTCCAAACATCTCCCCCTCTCCTCTGCCCTCACCTCCATCCGCCACTGCTCTGCAAACAAAGAGTGTTTTGATTGCTTGCATGACAGCACAGGAATTTGCCTTTTCAAAAGCACTCACCATATATATACAACCTAAGTACTGTAACCAGAAGGACCTTTAAAAGCCATCACAGGGAATGGAAACTGTAGCAGTGACCAGATGCATTTTGAACCAAGAGTTTCTAATGAACACATAAAACACAAAGACAAGCCGGCACATTAGTCCAACGGCATGATGGGCAACAGTCAGTAAAATATGATTTAATAGGTTGCCAGAATAGTTTCTATTGCTTTTGGTTATGTTTGATTCCCTCCAGTCTCTCTGTTTATAAAGTCCTATGTTTACAAAGCTGTCTCAAATATACCATTTAAATTCATTTCATAATGCATAAAAGATCAATTTTCTTGTTCAGCAGCCAAAGGGCAGGAGAACTAATTTTTGTGCACTATAGCATCATTTCAGACTGGCCCGTTTGTGACAGGTTTTCAACTGTACATCATGCCAAGTTAGATGAAAGGCACTACAGGGTGATTACATACATTAAAAGGGTATGTGGGGAGGCAGTCATCATAGCTCTCCAAAAAGGAGAAAAGATTTCTGGGAAGTCTGAGAAGCATGAAGGCAGGTGATGAAATCTGTGTGCTGCAGAACTGCTCAGTTTAAGTGGAGTTCTCAAAATTGCACCATATTTTACAAAATTTGTCTCCCTGCAAGTACATATGCTTTTCAGCTTGGCCACCTCCTACTCCATATGAAGACCTTGTATCTGATGTACTCTGTTTTTTCCACTGTAATGTTTCCCTTGCCCAATTCTAATCCTGGTCCTCTCATGCTCTGCCTCTCTATTCATTTACCAAACTTGGTTTTCAGTCTGTCAATCATTATGACTTCAACCTGTTTTAAACTTAACTCCTGCCCACTCAATACTCCATCTCCTGAGGTGCTACCACCCAGAGCTCTTCCCCAGTCTTCATCTGACTATATTGGCCTTCTGATTCACCTTGCTGTTCACTACCCTGCTCTCTTAGCTCTGTGGGCAATGCCTATTCCTACTTTCAATCTGATGATTGTTGTGGAGAAAATTCTTGAATTCTAATACTCTTTATGAATTTTATAATTTCATCTCTTCTGTTATCTAGAGTAGGTCTTGGGGTTTGATATATGTTCTCTCCCAACTCTTGTTTTCAAAGGCTCTTTACAATTTTCAGTTTTCCTTTCCTTAATCTAAGATCTTGCTGGCATCTCAAAAAGTAAAACTGGCAGGCTCATGCACAACCTATCTGTGCCTTTGTTATTTACTTCTCTTTGCCACATCCTATCCAGTTTCCAGTGCCATTCTCAAATGCCTCAGCTCAAGCCCACCTCCTTGTTTCTCAGTTTAAAATTCCTTCTTTTTGCCTTGATCCTGACACATTATCAGTCACTTCCTTTATCTATTATTTCTCCCTCCCATAATTGTACCTTGTTGGGCTCTTTGTTATTGCTGCCCCTCACCCATCTCTCCTTGTCCCTTGTCCTCACGATGAATGGGGGCTCTCTGCCCGAGGACAGGATATGATGGTCTCTGACTCCTTCCTCATTCTTCTCTAGCATTGATTCTAATCTACGCACTATATTGAATTTGCCTTTATAAAAGTAAAAAATTCCTTATTATCTACCTGTAAAATAGTCTTTTCCATTATGATTATCTTCAGTCTCTCTCCTGAGTTCACTCACCAGGTCCTCTTGACTAGCTCTTTGTGGACTAAGTATCTTTTCAGGTTTTTTCCTACTTAACATCACATTTATTAAATTTTCTTCTCTCTCTTCATCCCCACTACTCTTCAGGTGATACTGACTTACCCTTTTGTTTATAGTGGTTCCTTCCAGACATTGAGGTCTTACTCATGACATTCATGCTAGCAGTTCTTATATCTTACTTAGCAACCACACACTCTTCCTGACTCCTCAGTGTTTTCTCACAACTATCTCACTTCTTACTGAAATTAGAGTATGCACGACAAAACCTGAACATCGTATTTTCATCTTTTTCCACCCCTTTTTCTGCTTTACTGGGAACTTTTGTTGAAAAAAATCATAATTTCAGAATAACTCTTGCCTCTCTCATTTCTTCTTCCCCATTCATGCAGATTTCACCAAAATTCATATACTTTCTATTAATACAACATATTTAAAGCCCTTCCTCTCCTCTTCCTCTTTGAACTCACTTTTCCAATTCTTTATTAGTTTCAGACCACATGTAATGATGCCCATTAGAAGTAAACTGAGCCATGGCATTTAGGTGTCTCTCTCCACTGAGTGTCTATGGATAAATGGAGATATTAGAAGTATCATGCTCTTTAGAAATAGTCCATGGTTAGAAGAGCTCTGCAACTAGAAGTACAAGTAATGGAAACAGAGGAAGTTTAGCTGAGAAGGATTTTAGCTTGTATAGAGGGATTCCAGGTCTTGTAATCTATGCATAGGTCACATCAAGAGCTCCAAATCTTCTTCCTCCTTTCATCAGGATATGGTTTCATATCTGTAGTGTCCTATCTACTCTCATTTTCACTCTGATTTTTCCAATTGTGGATAACTAGAGAGCACTCTTATTTGGAATATCATTTATTGGTTAGTATTGTGTTCATATAAATCTCACCTATATTTCTATGTCTCCAGACTGGAAAGACACAGAATCAGAGTTGTCTGCTTTCTGTATTAGTGTGATAGGTTGTGATGTAGGAAATTTTCCTGCAGGCAGTCAGTAATTTTAACTATAGTCTCTGTCGTGATTTTAGCTCAGAGGGCAACTGAGCACTACACAGCTGCTCACTATCCCTTTCCCCCACAAAACTGATAGGGGGAAAAATAAACCAGGCTTGAGATTTGAGATAGGACTGGAAGGGGCAAATCACCCATTATGGTCATGGGCAAAAGACAGACTCATTAGGGGAAGGAAAAAAAAGAACATAGATTGATTACAGACACTAGCAACAACACTTAACAGAGTAGGATGGTGAGAAGCATCACCATATCTTGAGAACACCTTCCTCCTACCCCTTCATTCTTCTTGGGCTCAGCTCTGCTTCTATTATTTCTACCTCCTCCTCCAGTGGCACAGGGGGAAGAAAATAGGGGAGTGCAGACAGTGTTGCTGCTTATTCCATCTTCAGGGGGTGAAGAAACTTCTGGGACTTCTTCCTCCCAGTCCAGCATGGTCCCCCTCTCACAGCAGACAGTCTTTCATTAACTTTCTCTGATGTGAGTCCCTCACATGGGATGCAGAGTTTCTACACTGCTCTGGCATGGGACACCAACTTTCTCCAACTGGATTCTCTCCCATGGGCTGCAGCCCTTCCCAAGCTGCTCCAGCATCGGACATCCCCGCATTCTTCAATCCTCCCAGCACTGAACTACAACACTGGGGGCTGCTTTCTCTCATAGGATCCCGGCCTCCTTCAGATGCAACCACCGTAAATGTCCATATGAGGCCCCTCATAGGCCATAAATCAGTGTCTGCTCCACTGTAGACCCTCATGGGTGGCAGGGGGGGCCACCCTGCCATCTCACCACAGGATACAGGGGGGTCTCTGCTCCAGAACACCTCTTCCCTCCTTTCTTCCTCCGTTCCTCCACTGACCTTGGCGTTCACACAGCTGCCATAACTCTTCCTCACAAGTCCAACTGCTCCTCACCACATCCCTTCTTAAATACAGTATTGCAGAGGCGCAGCTGATTGGCTCAGTTTTCGTGCAGAGGAGGAGTTGACTTGGAGCTGGGGGAGCTTTGAGAAACTTCTCACAGGGGACCACCCCTTTAGCCTCTTCCCTTGCTACCAAAAAACCCCACCACTCACTCAAACCCAGGACAGTCTCAATTACAAAAGGTGAAATCTGGGACATGGCAGAGCTCTGAGGGAGTGCTGAATGCCTGTCCATGCTAGGTTACCACATAGGTGTAAATACATAAAGATAGGTGGTTAAGAGAACGTAGGCAACATCACAGCAAGTTTAGGGTTGTATAGTATTGCCTAGCTGTGGGCAACAGGCTGCATGGATTATTTTGTCTGTGCCTTTGGTGAGCTATTTTAGTCCCACTGTAAATGAGAATTAGGGACAATAAGACTGAACTATGTGGGTCTTTCATCCTAACTTTTACTGCTTTGTTTAAACACCTTACCTCTAAGTCTCCATTTCTTTTTTCTTCTTCTAAGTTAGCTGTATGCTGCAGCAATGTTATGTCTCAGATCCTGACCATTAAGAAAAATTACAATAGTATTCCTATTCTGCAGGTGGATATCTTAAGCGTAAACCAAACACTAAGGCCAGGATCCTACAGGCTCCTTCTTCCCACCGATTCTCCTGAACACTAGGCAAATAACAATTAGACAGCTAAATTTTTGGCTGTACACCAGAAGAAAAGTATAATAGATTAAGAAACTGTCCAGGAACTTTTGAGATAAAAAATAGTATGACAGCCACTAAAAAGCCCTCTGCTTATGTTTTGCATTTCTCCAGTTTTGATTGCAGAACTGATTTTGTATTTTCAAAATGTGTTAACAATATATTATAAAGTATCAATACTGAGGGGACAATTTGGCTTTATTTCATTGAGTGAAAAAAGTCTCAAGCCTGTCAAGACTTTAAAAGTTTTTATTCCATTTTATGGGGCTTCTTTCAGATGGGCATATAAACATTGGAGTGTTACTTAATTCTTTGTAAAGGAGATACCATCACATCTCTTTGACCATCAGAATGTAAGTTGGTGTCAATTTACCCTATTCAGATCACATTCAAAGTCCTAATTACTGTGCTGTAAGAACTTTACAGTCATTTGAGATACTGACCAAAGCACATGGTTACTGTGTATACTGATTTTATCCTATGACTACTTTAATAAAAAGGAAACTGGTACTAACAGCTCACTTTATTGATACTTAGTGCTGCTTAACTGTTTCATTGGTCTTAGAAGCCCAATAATATGAAATATTTCTATTATATTATTTGTGGGGTCTTAAGCTTTTATATGATAGGCAATGTGCTGTATTCATTAGTTAACGAGATTTGGTGGTACACCAGTGCTGTGGTATATTACACTATCACCTAGCTGGAGATAAAACCAGTTTAGTTACTAGAAGGTCAAAACTAAGAAGATAGTTAAGTCTTTGCTATGAAACTCTGGTGGCTTAATTAACAGACAAATTCCAATTTCACCCTGCTGTTTCAAAATGGAAGTGCTTTTACCCTAGACTAATTTCTTGCCCACAATAAATAATAATTTAAATTTCCTGCTAATATTACATAGATAGCAATCTAGCCTTTCAGTTGGCATTTGGGGGATAGGGACATCTCATGTTTATAATTGGTTTTCTGTTTTTTAAAATATTAATCTTTTTTGAAAAGACTACATAGCTTGCTAGCAGGATATTGAAGGAGGGTTTGGGGGATTTTTTGTAATCATTCTGGTGCAGGATTTGTGTTTTATTCTCCCTACAATTTCTTTGAGCTTAACAAAAAACAGAGTTTAGATGATTTGTTTGGTCTTTAACTTGATTATTTAAATAAGAGATAAGCAATTGCCATTACAGCAGCTAGGCAATAATTTCCTGGGGTCAGGGTCTCTCCTGCCCAGCATACACCCCTATTGTTAATGGAGCTGAACATGCACACAAACAGTTTTAGAAGGGAATGTTAAACAGTCCCCATTTATTTTACAGTGCAAATACTTACATGACAAAACACAGACAGACTTCAGGAGTCAGTCTGAAGACTCTAAAAAAAAGCTAGAAGAACAAAGAGATTTCACTACCTAACCATTACTTTTCCCTCTTTAGTTCAAACTTTAGAACTGCAAAATCTTACTTAACTATCATAACCCCACTTAGCCATCACCTAATCCTAGTGAGGTGGGGC
The DNA here is from genome assembly GCF_018691265.1 of Tyto alba. Classification (NCBI taxonomy): domain Eukaryota; kingdom Metazoa; phylum Chordata; class Aves; order Strigiformes; family Tytonidae; genus Tyto; species Tyto alba. The sequence continues at coordinate 32,056,221 of NW_024881316.1, read as the reverse complement.
CCAGACATCAGTGTTTTTCTCAGCATTTCTTTAGAGGACTAACAGATCTCTCCTTTTAGAAAGAGTACATCTAACTAATTGTACAGGGAGCCTAAGTACAGGTGCCTATCTACCAAAAACTAACACTTAATATAAAATCCCTAAAAAAGCATTACTCAGACAGGTTTCTTGTTCAGTTGGATGAGAATCTGTAGCAGTATGAAGTGTTAGGGGTCAAACCATGACTGCTCAAGCACATTTGTAGGGTGCAGTGGGAGCCCAAGAGCAAGAGTCTATATCAGTCAGAACCATATTGTTACAGCACTTCATGATACAATGACAATATTTACCTCTTTAATCCTGGTGTATGCCTCTGGTTGCCTTTTAGCTACCTTTCAACCAGTACAAAAGTGTGTTTTCCCTCACTTTTCTTGACTGGGTTGGCTTCTGCAGCTACCACTGAGCCAGAAGAACAGCAGGTGGTGGATACTAACAGCAAGCCAGAGCACTGCTGAATCCCAGGGTTGAAAGTCTCCCACCCCACACTACGGTCACGTCTTCAACCAGAACAATAAATCTGACTGAAGGATTTACTACCTGTGCCTGGGGCCTCACTTAATATAGCCCTTTCCATATATCCCTCCCCCATTCTTAGGTCAGGAGCAGCTTAGCACTTTTTACTGATGGATAGAAAAATTATAAGAAGGTATTGGTAACTTCTGAAGGCAACTTTTACATTTTTTAGCAGCTGCATTTTCTAGACCAGGATGTGTGCTTTTTGACTTCAGGCAAAACAGGTTTGCAAGTTGCAGTATCTGAGTACCTTAAAGATACTTTGCAGACAGTTATTCAAAGCTCTGTGACCACAGCAGAAGGAGCTTTCCTGAGGAAGTCGATTTTACAATTTCTTTATAAAGAAAGAATATTGCCATTTTGACATTTTTCAGTAGTAAAAAGTATGTCTTAGGGAGGAAAATACTGTCACAGAGTTCAATCTGTCTGGCATTCAATCGACAAAGATTTTACAAGTTTTCCCTGCTTAACAAGAGTAAAAGTTCTGCAGACTTTAATAAGACTTGCGTTTCTAAATATCCGAGTAGCTCTTGGAAATTTCACCCTGTTAGTTTTTGAGGATATTCCTTGTGAGAAATTGCTTCTGGAGACTGTCAGTCACAACTAATCCAACACAGTAGCCTGTTCCTGCTCCTAACCATTCTTTTCAGCCGCTGTCCAGAAGATGTACAAGCCCCTGGCAGGCATGGCTGAAGGACTGTCTGTGCATGGCAAAAACCCAAGCCAGTTTGGTCTCTTAGTTCCTTTTTATTTCTTCTGACAGTTCCAGAGAAATCTGTGCAACTGACATGGGAATGAGCTGTGCAGATTGGGAAGATAAAAAAGAGAAAATAACAACCCTTGGTAATCAACCAGTAGGTAATTGCTATGGGGATATGGCAAGAGTCTGTGCTAGATACAGTGATATTGTCTATCCTTAATAATGATCCAGAAAAAGCAAAAATATGCTAAGGAAACTTCAGGTTTCATTGTGAAAGATGTTCCCTTGTAAATCATGTGAGCTGAATAGTTGCTTCTGTAGCAGTAAGCAAGGATAGAAACATACAGTAACGTGACTCAGTGTGCCCCCCCCCTTAGAAAGCCAAAGATTCAATTACTAAACTGAAAAGCATGTTAAAAGCAAAGAAATAATAAAAGGAGCACAAAACACCAACAGTCTACCTTGAAAAAGCTGATATTCAAGAGATACAGTATATCAAGACATAAAGACTTTGCAGAAGCTGTGCTTCACCCTCAGAGAACATATATTGTCAGCTATAAAATGTCATATACCTCAAACCTAACAGTAAAGTTTCTTACTGTGAATAGACAGTTGTTCATCCTTTGTGATGGGATGACTTGTTGAGATGCATGAAGTTGTCACTCCAGCTAGAAGAAAGAGATATGTTTCATTTGCATGTAGAATATATATATAAGAGAACAGTGAGACTGCTTTATTTGACAATTAAAATTGGTCTAGAAATAGTGTTGAGTCCTGTGTGTATCTGTGGATTTCTTATCTCAATCCCTGCACAGATTTTTGTGTGAAAATTGGTATAAAGCTTTACCACAGATTCTTTTTTAGATACTCCAACCTCCCCTCACAGTATGCAAGCACTGAATTTAAAGTTATGAAGTTTTCCAAGCGCAGAAATTCAATGAATAGGATGCAAAACCTATGAGTGTATTTTGCCTGGTATCTATAGCTCATTGTCTGAAAGATCTTATGTCTTTGACATAATAGACAACGAACTTCCTTCTGCTTTCAGTTACACTCATATAAATCTGGAGTAACACCTTTGGAATCCAAGATGAGTTCTGCCTCAATCTCTCTTTTTAGATGCTGGACCATGGCCAAGCTTTTTACTTTGAATAACTGTCTCCGGTGCTGGGATTCTATTCACAAGTAATCCATAGGAGGTGCATTAGAAAACACAGCTCTAAATTTAGGGAAACACTGGGCAATTAAAGTCTGTGCCACATAAATCTAAAGCCTAGCCCATAAGTTTCAGGAAATGTATTTAACTGTGTGTCCCATGCACACAGCTGAGGAGCAGACGTGCCCTCACAGGCTCTGCAGCGTGGAATGCGAGGCTGCTCCCGGTTCGCAAAGGGAGGCAGGATCCCTCTGCTCTTCCCTTTGTACATGTCCTTCATTTATCTGGTTTTAATATACTTCCTTAAGTAAAAATAAGAAATGTATCTCAACCCCATTTTCACAAGAATTTGGAGCTTTAGATGGCCTTGCAAGGCACAGCGCATTACATTCCTTCTTTCATTCATTCTGCTGAGAAGTGACACTGCCAGTTTTCACAGATCATTTAGGTTCATTGCTTTTGAAATCACGCTGTAAACAACATTAATAAAATAACCCTGGGGTCAAAATGAAGTTGACCAAAGTACTAGAAACAAAAGTTCTGGAGTTGTAATTTTCCTGCCAAATTATTTTGTAACCTGCAATAAATTTGCTTAAATCATTGCAGAATCTGCTGCTTTGCAACTAATTCTTCACGAAACATCTATAATGTATAGATCCACTGATATCTGCAAGTCTAAAACTGCACTGTAGAAAACTGACTAGAAAGAGATCCAATGAAACGTTTCATGCTAGGATCAGAAACGTCCTGGCTTTTCTTGTGCATGTTTGTGGATGTGTATGCCTGCTCAATTTCTCCCCATGATTGTTTATCTTTTGTAGGAAAAATTCACACATCAGCAACATTTTCTAACCATATGAATTTTGACTAATTTCTTATTTTGCTAGGAGTACTTCCTCTTTTTACATGTATACTGAGTCTTAAATGTCTTTTCTTGTATTTGAGAGACAAGTGTACAGTAACTACATCTCCAGCTACTTAACAACTCATGTGTAATGTGTTTCTCATTTCAACAATTCCCACCACTCAGCTCACAGTTTCATTAATTTTTCAGGTGAAGTTTTGCTGATATGTGGTTAAGGGATTGAAAACATTGAAATCCATTACACTGTATTTCTCTCCAACAAGCTGCCCTTCGAGTAATTTACTTAGTGTTAGTACAACATCACTCTACATCATTCTGTCAGGAACTGAAGAAAAAAATCACACTTCTGAAGACAAGAGCTGGTAAATGAGTTTTGGACCAGCTAAGACAGATTTTCCCAATAATAAACCTATCAATAATATTAAAAATTACATGGGTTAAATTCTCTGCAAAGGTTATTTTTCCAAAGGGAACTAAAAGCATATTGAGCTTCTGTTTCAGGGAGAAAAGGGCAAAAAGTAAGATAATAAAACTGAAAATGTTATTTTTTAATTAATAATGATGAAAAAGGAAGTAAAGGACTTTGTAGTGTCCAAATTGTGCTAAAGCAAGGTATGATAAAATCTGAAGTTATGCAGACACTGAGGACTGCCTTGCAGCACAGGGCAGTGTTCCCATCAGAGGTAGGCTGCCAGTCTGGCTGGCCAGTTGGCCTGACCTGGTGCAGAAACACTTACCTGGAATTAGAAATCACTACAACTTTAAATAGTTTTTTTTAAAACAAAAGTTACTTCTTATAAAATAAATGATGTCATCAATCCTTCTAGGGTAGTCAGAATCACTGGGCCTAGTCCTAACATCCATATGTATCTTAATTCATATAGGATTGTGAAGGAATTGAAGAAAGAAAAGATATTTACACCCAAAACATTGCCTTAAACTCTGAACTACCCTATGATCTTAGATTCTATTTCTCTGGAGTAAACTGACTTATTTCTATTTACTTCATTAAGTTCTAGATGAAACCCACAGGGCTGTAAAAATTAAATATAAGAGTAGACGTTTATTTTACAGCATGCGTGTACCAGCTGTGGAAACCTGAGTTAACACTTAAGAAGGCAGCAGTTCCCAAAATACTATCAAATAACAGAAAACTTGCAAATCAGCCTTTCGTGTCATGCAGACTAGCGCCTATAATGGACAGAGAAGTGCCTGGATGAAATATTCTGGGATGAGGGTTATGCATACAACGTAAGGGAAGGGTCGAGCTTTCCAATGACTTGCAGTCAAGAAAAATGATGAAGATTTGGTTTTGCTCCCCCAAAATGCCTGAACCTTAAAGAAAGTCTTGCTGCAAAGATGTCTTCTAAATGACTGAATTATGTACCCTGTGCACCAAAGCTTTTGGTGTCTGTAGTGCTTATGATGAGGAAAAAAACCAGAGTATTCAATTTAAAATACTGTTTAAGGTAATTTAACAAAGAACCCCCACATGGGACAGTCCATAAGCTGCTCAATATTGGAAGTTATTATTTTTTCTTTTTCTTTCAATATAAAAACAAGGGCTGAATGGCAGATGTTGTGTGTGTGCATTGGCAGCAGGATTAAAATCTTCCAGAGTGTTTAGGGAGGTTTGCAATTTCAACTTAGGCGTGGCTTCCCTTAGGCCTTCCTAACGCTTCCTGGTGAAGCCATCCTTGCCCACCTGGGATGCCGGCCGCAGGGCCACCGTGCTCCCGCACCCGGGGAGGCTGGCAGGGCTGGTGCGCAGATGGGGACTGCTGGATGCTAAAAGGGTGCATTACCTGCCCAAGTCACAGCGCAGCCCCAATTATTGCGGGGCGCTGGGTTCATTGTCAATTAGAGCCGTGGCGACGGCAAGCAGCAGCTGTGACAGATGGCTGGGCTCCAGCCACCTTGTGGCAATGGGATTGGAGCCAACTCAAATCTTTTCTTCCCTCGTAAAAAAAGAAAAATAAAAATCCCAAAAAAAAGGAAAAAGACCCCCAAATCCCAACACATAGTTGTCAGTTATTTGGGGTGTACAAGAGTGAAGTATTGTATCCGCAAAGGCAACATTTATCTGTTCTCTATTAACCCTTACTTTCAATTTTTGAAGTCAAGATTTTGTTTTTAACCCTTACTTTCAATTTTTGATGTCAAGATTTTGTTTATCTATTACTTATTTTGAGCATGTTTTAGTAGGATGTTCAACCCAGAAGACAGTTTACATTAAACCTTTGTTCTAACGGGAATTTACAAGATGTTTTACTCGTAACCGAACCTATTTAACCCAGTTGTTAACTTCTTAATTGGAGAAATCTTTCCCTCAGAACAGTGCAGGCTCTATTTCTGAACAAAACACGTTCAAGTAAATTCAAGATTCAACCTATTGTCCCTTGTGAAAACTAATTCCATTTATTACCTTTAGGTTATATTTACTGTGTTAAAAACTGAAGTCATAGCACCCTTCCAGTCTCCTATAGGCAAGACTCAAGGTGTTCTCTGAAGGGTTTTCATTTCCAGGTGATTTGGGGTGTTGGGCACCTCTTTGTTCTTCTCTAAGTTCACCCACTATCAGCCTAAACCCGATCTTGCAGGCACCAAGGAAATCCCTCAAATTCCAAGTACCAAGTGTGGAGCAGTCAATATAAATGCAGCTGGCATGGGCCACATCTTGACATCATTTTGCACCAAATTAGACTTTCTGAACAATTCAAGCCTTTGACCATAGAGTACAACACTGATAATTTGGTCAGATGTGTACTTGAGGTTTATTGATACCATGTGGGCCACAGCAGTAGCAAAAGATAGCTCTCTGAGGTGTAATATTAATGCTCCATAAGGAGGTGAGAGGGAATACACAAACAGGGATGGTGGGATCTCATCAGAGGAAGTTCTTCTACTTCATCAGCAGCCAATTTGAAAACACAAGTGCAGAACAGTGTAGAAATTGAGTGAAGGGATATTGTTTGATGTTAAATAAAAGGTGCTGACAGGTAGTGGGTATAAATCAAAGAATGAAACACATTTAGATTATTTATCAACTAAATCAGTGATTCTTTGTGAAAGAAGAAGCAAGAGGAAAGCAAAGAAAGGCGTGGATTACTTTCATGCTGACTTTAAACGAGTCTTTCTGCAGTGTTAGGACAATTTTTTTTTTTTCCTTCAAGATCCAAGCAGTCTACCAGAGATTTCCATCAGAAAGAAAACATTTTCAACTACGCAGAACAAAAGAAATCTCTTCTCATAGAAGAAAAAAATTTGAGTAGGCTAAACATGAACTGATCTAACAGGATCTGGGCACACAAAATCAGAGCAACCTGTCACAAATGAAAGACTACAAAACAGGTTTTCACTAAATGCTGAAAAAGAGAAGGAAAGGAAAAATTGAAGCAGAGAAATACCCAGCAGCATTATTAATTACTATATATTTTGTTACTTATATTATAATGGTGTCTTGAGGCCCCTATCTGGAGTTAAAATTTAAGATTGAGATATAAGCTGTTGTGTATCTGGTTGGTTAATGCCCCCAAGGGTGTAAGAGAATTGAAAGAAAACTTAATCTCTGATTGTTAATAGTGTTGGCAATTGAGTACAGTCTTAGGACAAAACAAAGGCAAAACGTTTTGGGGTTTTTTTGTTACTATTAATTTGAGCTTCATGACAATTTTTTTCAATAATAATAAAAAATTTCCTCAAGCTGAATTCAACAGTGGAAAGGGGGCTTAATGAGCTGTTACTGCTTAGCGTTTGTGCTGCAAAGGTTTGATTGACTTATTCAACATTCCCTTTATTCATTAAATAAATAAATGAAATCAAACCCTGTTGTTACCCCATTATATTAGAGCTTTTGTTGTTTGTCTATAGGGAAATAAAAAGCTTTTTCTCTGTTTAACCCTTGATGCAGAGGTTATTTTTTGGAGGACGGCAGGACAAGAGATCATACTCTCTTCTCAAGTGTGCTTAGAATTCATGTCAGCCTGTCAAATCCGTAACTACAGCTAGTAAATGCTCAGTGATCTGAAATCAGTGATGTACACAGAGTAGATGATCCCTTTTAGTTTTATATTTGTCTTTTTGTGGACTATTCTACTCAGCTGTGCAAACTGTGTCCAGACACTGTTCTTTTTATCAAAAACTCCAAAAAAAGTGTTTGTAGGTAGGCAGAAAAAAAAACAGATGAGGTAGGGAGAGCACCTGCTGTTTGGAGTTTTCAGGTGGACACCTGATACACAAAGAGAATAAAGGAGGTGTCCGTGGTCACACAAGCAACATGAGCAAAACGGGAGAAGAAATGTAATTCTTCCAGGTTCCTTTTAGGTATCCTAATCATATAACCACCTCTTATATACTGAAGGACAAGCAGGTCAAAACAGGGAGGGAGAGATGCAAGGCCTTTAAAAATAAGTGAGTATTTGCATTTATTTGTATGAACTTTGGCCTATATCTCATCAAGACATTAATAAAATGATTTGAATAAAAATAACTTACTGACAAAAATAAATAATTCTAAAATTCAAAGCTTACTGAGTAGCTTTGGATGCAGTTATCTAGATCAGATAAAAACTGAATCAGAAATCCCTTTACCTCCAAATGATAACCTCTGCTCTGTATTTCAGTCAGAAAGATGTTTGAATAAATTATGTCAAAAAGTATTTTTAAAAATGGCAACACATTGCTTGATAATTATTATTCAATCTACTCTGAAATAGAACTGTTGAAACTGTGCTTTGCAATAATTTTAAATGCATCAAGGAAGTTCTCCATTCACTAATTATACCACATCTGCAGTTTCAGGCAGAACATAAGTTGAGATATCTGTGAAGGTTAAAGTCAGATTTAAACTGAAAAGAGACTTTCACCATTAAGCAGGTGAATAACTTTACACATGAGAACCATTCCATTTGACACTATTCAAGTGTATAATCACATATCATTACACTGGAATTTAATTCTGTTGATCTTTATTTTGGACTGGGTCACACTGCTAAATTTTAAGGCAGTTCATCCATTCTAGTGCATATTTCTGTTTATGATGCAAAAGAACACTTTCATTCAAAGATATTCTCAAGGAAAAAATCTCTGAGAAGTATTCCCTCTCTTTGACACTACTGTTATTGTTTCCATTACCAACAGATAAAAATAATTTAGTAGTTAATTGATACAGATGATATGCAAATGAATAACTGCACTCTGCAGCAAGAAAAGAAAAAACAAAGTAGCTTTTTTATACAAGGCACTGTGTGCCTCTTTATTAACTTGCAGCCTCTGCAGTATCTTTTATGTTGTTGACATTCCTGAGCTTGGGCTAACAGTAACATGCATATAATACTCCCATCACACCCTTCACTAGATCAGTCAACCCTATTCATGTGTTACACACCTGTGCATATTTGCAGTCCATTTAATTGTGGTGTGAGAAATATTAGCTTTCAAGGTGGACTCAGTAAAGACGTTTCCCCCTTTTCGTACTTCACAAGCACTAAATAAATAGGAAGTGACAGGCATTACATCTTGCATAACTCTTATGTTAGATGCTATCATGGTATTGTATCAGTTTCACTTCATCACATACATAGGGATAAAAGTATATCGACAGAAACCCCACACCAGATAGTGTTTGGTTTTTCTCTGAACTGTACTGGGTGGTCTAATAAGAGACAAAGTTTCTTCTTCCTGTATCTGAGATGATCATTCATATTAAATTGTCACCACCTTGAATGTTCAAATCATATGGGAGTATCCCAGTACCTTAGGGACATAAAACTTTCAATGGTTCTACATTGCAAGATTCTACTAGGAAACATGGGGAATCTTTTAAGGAAATGATGAGATTATCAATGTCAGTAATTTAATAATTTATAACAACTTTTTACAGCCAATATATATATCATATTTGGTTATGGCATGTTTGGTTATGGCAGATGAAATGCACTGTACTCATCTTTCTGCTCTAAAGTCCTGATTTACATGGAGAAGTCAGTGGATGCAGGGGATGTCACTATCTGCAATCTATTGGAGTCTGCACTTAAATTCAAAACACTCTTATTCCTAAATGCCTGGGTCTCCTGCTGTAGGAATATGATGGTGCTGGAAGTGTTTGTATATACTCACACATGGGAGATACTTTGACAGTTCACTGTCTTTTTCATTGACACAGTGGTTAAATTCAGGCAAAATTTAGTCCCAGGGCTGAATTGAGATTCAGGTTGACCTGAAGTCTGTCATCTGACTGCTGCAGTTCTAACCTCTTCCATCATTAACAGATTATTTCTGCTTGATCTGAATGAGGACACCCCAATTCAATTTATCTGGAAATTAACCACAGACAGAGCCAATAAAAAGTTCTTAATTAAAAAAAAAAAAAAAAAGTACATAACAATTATTCTCTAACACAACCTACTTTCTATTGGCCAGGGGAAGTAACTGTCATAACTACTCAGGACTAAAAGAAAGTTAATGAACATGTAGGATATTTACTTAGAAAAATCTTTTACATAACATATCCACAAGTAATACAGATGCTGTTTAGGTGTCAGTGCTGGAGGAAATAAAATTTCACCTTAAGCTTTCAGTCAAATGATGTTAAAAATTACTTTAAAAAAAAAAAAAAACAACAAACCAAAACAAAACAAACAAAAAAACCCACAAAGAACAAAAAATGATTGGTAACATCCTCTCTCAAGTATTTGGTGAATTCTCCTTTCTTATGTTCACTCTCAGATGGCTCAGGGATGTATGTTACAGCTACTGACGATATGCAAAAACCCTAATTCCTGTTTTAAAGGCTTGTTCTCATCTGTTTCCTGATTTACTCTTGTGTTTAAAGCCCTTTTAGTTCATCTTACTGCACCATTGGGGGACACTGTGAATGGGTTTACTATTGAATGAATGAAAGTGGAGAATTAAAGAGATCTTAATTCTTCATGACAAGCACGGAGAAAAGGTATGGTAGCAGCTCCTGAATGGTGAATGCACCCCCCCTTTCCTTCTGTTTATTCTAATAACTTTGCAAGAAAGAAGTGAATTTCATAGTGTTAAAGACTTTTAAAACAAGGCTTTTATAATTTTAAAATGAATAGAAAAAAACATTAGAAAATAGATTGTAGACAAGAAACCATCAAAAGTGGATATTTTCCTAAATGAATAGACAAATCTTTTAGTACTGCAGTGTCGCTGAATCATACCGTAAAGTCATCTAAGGTATTGTCAGATAACTGCAGTAGAGGATTCTACTGGGGACATGATGGCACATGATGCTGTGATGTTATCATTCTGCCTGCCTTAACTTTTACAAAGAGAGTAACTGAACATAAGATAATAAACATATATCTGTAACATTCCAGGCTGCATTAAGCCCCTGCTCTGGGGTAAAACAAAAAAAAAAAAAAAAAGTGATACAAAATGAATGATTTACAAAAAATCCCCAGTCTACCTTCATTTTGACTTGAATTGGTAAAATGGTTATGAAACACAAAAAAACAGTAAAAAAATGTTGTAAAATTTCTTTGGAGATTTTGACTGAAACGCATCCATACCTGTAGGTTTTAGAGAGCAGTGGTTCTACAATCACTCAAGGGAGGATCACGTTTCAACCCTTCTTTCTGTAGACCACTTATTTCTGCCAGCGAGATGATGAAAATGAACTCAAAGAACCAATTTTAAAGTGATTAATTTTCCCATTGCAAATTTTTAACATTACCATAAGGATGCAGAAAGCATAGGAGCTTACAAAATGAAATATTCAGTCATGCCTAGTTAAGTTTACAGGTTGCTAATAAGAATTTTTTTTTACAGACTCTTTTTTACAGAAAGAGTCTGTGTGCCTTCCAGTTCTGAACAAATCTGAGGTCACAGGATATATTATTTTTAACTATCTATAAGTAAGATATTGTTCTAACTGTCACTGGAAAGATTTTGAAGTATTTGTGTTGCCTTAAGCTAAGTACAAACAGAAAAGGTGTCATGTGGTCAAGGAATTTGCAGATTAGTTTAACAACATCTACCTCTATGAGACTGTGCCATCCTCAGATGCTTTCACTCAGTGTCACTGCTGTCAACTGAGTATATCCTTATAAATTTGCTAGTTATGCTAGCTGGATATCTGGCTGATAACTTTTAATATTTTTAAATGAAATTGAAGTATGTTTACAGCAGAATTTTAAAGAAATTTTACTACGGTCTAAAACATATAGCTATTGCTGTAAAGAAAGAAGTATCTCACAATTATTTCTAAGAAATATAAATAAATGAAACAGATACACCCTTAAGATATCACAGGATTTTAAATGTCTTTAAAACCTGGTGGGTTTGACGGTGTAAATGGCACATCTTACTTCAATGAAAATATCCTTGCACAATTAATTGATGCAGTAATTGCAACTTGTAAACTTGGAAACCTGAGGCAGGATTTATGATCACCTTACTTTATGTTTATAATGTGGGAGTATACACCAGAGGTAGTCAGTCACCCAAGGATTCTTTTACAGGCAATGGGTTTGGGACAGTGTTTAATTCATCAGGTATAGATGTCTATTTTAGGATAAGATGTACCATGTCTTGGGATCCATTTATTGTATTGACTTAATCTCCAGTTACCATTTCAGCAGCCTCAGATGACTAGATTATGTTTTATTGGCTATCTTGTGAGCAGCTACAGTTAGCGATATGAATCTCACCACTACTATCCATACTCATAGTTCTGTTTAAATCATTGGTAAATTTGCCACTAAAAGTGAGTACTTTGAATTACCTCCTCACACAAAGAAAAATAACTCAATTTTTTTACAGCTTTAGAGTTAAAAGCAGAAATCCATTGAAAAATGCCTGTCTTGCTGCTTGAGTACTAATACTTTCCTATAGAAATTCCCAGCTGTGTAGATTTCCTGGATGCACCATCACTTAAGTCAAGCATTACTTGAGATTGCAACTGGAACTCCATGTCTCTTGAACTTCAGCAAAGCACCTACTGTCCGATTTCAAAGGTCTTCAACCCATGCAAGTTCATTCTTCTCTTGCCAGCTAGGATCATAAATTCAAATTTATTCCAGTGTTAAACATATTCATTAATGTCACAGTTAAGCAAGGTCGCAAAACAAAGAAGGAAAAAGAAAAGCACTGAAAATCATGTTGTTAAAATGGCAGGAAACCCAAACGGCTCCAAGTATTGATATTGTGAAATGAAAGAGAATAGCAACATATTTCACAATGGGCTTGCTCCAGCAAGACTGAATGTAATAGGAGTTACTGACATCTTCAGGGGAATCAAGGCTCCTAAAGTTATCTATTTGATAATACTTAGAGAAATAGTATGAAAAGCACCTGCCTCGATTTTTAATAATGTCCTTGATATCATTTCAAGAGAAATCCATGTGTAACAATTTAAGATTTAGAATTAATTAAGAATCATTCCTTCCCTTCTAAGAAATTCTGAAGTATTAGACTTAGAAAAACCCTGTTAGGTCAATGTAAATAACCTCAAATTCTGACTTGGAGAGGGGTCAAAAGCAATGGAAGACATTAAGAACAGGTCAAACCTGCAGCAGTGCTTCTGCAATGATTTTGGGCTAAGGAACCTCCTGATGAAAAAGTGTTGTCTTTGCATTTAACAGTTTCCAGTATTTCCATTGTTTCCTTTTAATTTATGCAGGTATTTTTTGATCACTTCTTTTAACCTTTTAGAAGCTATATAATACTGTGATAAGGAAGCCTATACAATGTGAGATGAAAAATATTTTCTGTTAATTAGTTTTGATTATACAATCTAAAAGTTTTATTTCATGCTTCCTAACTTTTTTTTTCTTTGAGAAAAATGGAAAGCAGCTGTTCTATATTGAAAGTCTCCGAGCCACTCATGATTTTATATTTCTTCTGTCATATTTCTCCTTTAGTAATTTCTTTATTTTCTTCATAGGTCTTAGTCCATTTAGTCTTCCCTTATGTAGAATCCAGTATATAATTTTGACTTTTTTTGGTCTTTTTCTGAACTTTTTCCAGTATAAACTATATACTTTTTGAGTCCAAAGTTCTAGTGGTTCAAAAAATACTTGTAGCCATACTCTAGACGTATTGTCTGTTTTGCTATTTCTCTCCTAATCATTTCTAACATTTGATTAGAGATTATTTGGCTATTGCTGAACATTGATTTTGTATTTTCATAGAATTATTATGTATGCACATATATATAATACAAATATCTATCACAATATTTGCTGATGCTACTTATTTTAATTGCTTATTTTTGATGCCCTAAGAGCATTTCACAACATTTATTTTAATCTTGTTTTTCCTCCTTAGCCAAAGAAGAAATGTAGGCACTTCTGTGGAGTAATCTGGAACAGAGACCAAAACCATCTCTTTCTCCCTACTGAATGCAGGAGGAGTTGAGGGAGATTAAAACACTAATTTAGCTGATGTCTAAAACTGCGTGACATAAAAACCATGATGAGGATCCCTATGTTTGTTTGCTAGAAAGTCAATTCCATATTTCTCACAGCTCTTCTTCAGATTTAGGATTAAAGCTATAGCAAACTGAGAGAAAGAGTAAGTACAAAACCTTCAGTGAGTCTCTGTGTAGTTTACACAGTCATACAATTGCAGGGTTCAACTCCCCCTCTCTAACTCAGCTGAAAGAATACAGATCGACCTCAGTCCCTTGTTAATATTTAAAGCATTTTCCATTGCTTCTCTGAGGCATCTACTGTAGTTTTCTTTGACCTATTGACTGGCCCCATCCATATTAAGTATTGTTCTTGCTGCTTGAGTAGTCTCGTTCAAATCAATAAACTTAAAGGTGGCATAATCTGCCTATAAATGGAAGATGTCCTTACATATTATATATTGTGTCATGTTGGTTACATAAACTTATTCTAATTTCACAAAGAAATTATGAATGTATTTTAGTAGAAATCCCCTGCAAGAGCCAGTTTTGCCTGTAAATTAAAGTATTATTCATAAAAATAAGTGGTTCTCTTGGTATTATCTATCACCTGTACAAGTGATTAAGTTTCAACTTAGTATTGATACATAAACACCTCTGATTATTGTTTCAAAGATACATCATGGTGCATTTGAACTCAGTTCATTTTGTTACACTTTGAAGTACTTTCAGCTGTAGTGACAACCAAAATTTAAAAGGAGCTGCCTGGAATCCATGCTGGGTCAGATTTCCTTGCAAGGAATCAGTTTTTAAAATCATATAAAACATACAGAGGTGTGCTCCTGACTCTGAGATTTTTATTATTTCTTTATTACTAGCTAAAATTATTTTTGCCCTATAACCTACAATTTATGCTAGAACATTTTTTTTTTTTTTTAATGGAAGCTGCCATCTCTCAGAAGTCAAGAAAACATCTAGCACAATCTGATAATTTTACAGCTGTGTTATCGAAAGGCACGTGTTTGTCAAAGTCAGCTTGAGTAGGGAGAAACAGATATAGCAAAGGTGCCACAGCCTTGCAACAAATTGTGAAACCCTTAGAAAAATCTCTTGGGTAAGCTGACTTCATTGGTGAACTGATGCCTTGAGGCTGAGATTGTGTAGCCTGCAAAAAAATGGATTGCCCTGTTCTGGTCTTACCAACCAAATCCACTGTCCCTGTGACAAAGTAAACAATTTAGAAGAGAATTATGAAGGCAAGGAGTGATTGCTTCAAGGGTCTTGGTACATTTTTCTGTTGGTGTTATTCCTAGGCACAAACACTCCACTAAAAGGTCAAGGTATTGCATAAAGGACATGAGAGGAACAAGGCTTCCTATTTCCTTCTCCTGGTCAGGATGAATCTCAACTTTGTTAAAATTTCAATTCAACAAAATCAGTGAGTTTTGAGGAATAGGGTGAAAGAGCAGTGACAGCACTGGATGGTGTAAAGCTTAGAGCAAAAAATGCCTTAGGGCTCTGATGCACACTCGTTTTATATCTTCTTTCTGCTTCCTTGTCCCTTTCCTCAATTCTCATGAGTCCAAATGATGTTTTCTTGCTTGCATGCTTGACAGAAATATCCCTATTAAAGAGAGAGAAAAATTGCCAAACTTGTTGAAGAAAATTTACAATACCTTGGGCTGAACCTACTACTTACCTATTCTTGTTTTCTCTGAAAGAAACAGGGATATGAATCAATCCGTTGTTCCCAGAATACCCTCAAGGAGAGGTGGCTCAGCTTGCTGTAAAATCCTGCTCTAACAACAGCAAAGTTAAATTGTCAGCCACGTGCTTATCCCAGGCAGGAAAGAAAAACATCAGAGATGGGAGTGGAAGTGTCTGGGTTACTAATAAAACACAGCAATGGGGAGATCACTGTGATTGTAGTAATCTGCACTGTGGGACTGGGTGATGACCTTCAGGTGTTGTGAATGCTTTGGATGAATAAATGGAAACCTGGTTGCTTTTGTGGCTTAAAATTCAGAATATTCTCAAGTAAGGTTTTGCTAGCTATGCTTACTTCATGCACACAGTACAATGTGCTGCATAAGAAAAGTTTAGCCATACATTTTATAAGCTATTAATTTATTTTACATTACAGATGTACATATGTATACAGGTTATTTTGGCAGAGTAGCAATGGTTACATCTTATGGAGAGAGCAGGTGAAAAGACTTGTTTCACATGCGTATCACATCACGAACAACAACTCTCTCTCAGCTGGATCCTCTTAGAGCTACTGTCAAATAAATAATACCAGTAAGAGATATTTCATTTATAATAAAGGGGTTTTTTCCATGTGTGTTTTGGTCCCCACATCCATAACAATGGACAAGTTCATCAACTGGATGAGTTTTATATAAATGAGTTAGTTCATGTCAAATTTCAGTGTAGCTGCTCAAAACATAAGAAGATTGTATTATCTTTATAATTAATAACTGCTCCACTGGTTTCACTGTTTGGAAGACTAATCTTACTTGGAGCTTTTCGATTAAAATCCCAGATCCATTCTGGACTCTTTGCATCTGTTTTAAATAGCGACAGCATTATTTCAAATAAGTGGATAATATTAGAGGGCAATACAGATTAAAGTTTCCTTAAGTCATTGTCCTGTGAGATTATTGATGATTGACTCTTCCCTGAAAAATTTTTGGAGGACAACAAAACTGTGTCAATCAAACTGTATTTGCTCTACAAGGTTGTAAAATTAATAATTCCCTTCTGAACCTTAGAAGTGTCTGGCTGGATCTTAGATATCAGGCCTGGTTTTCATTTTAGTAGGATGAACTAGCTTTGAAGTTCTTCAGCTTCCTATCAGGACACACTTTTGCCAGTTAAATATAATTACTTATTTACTTTCTCCACCCAGTCTACATTTTCTGAAGAAAATGGTAACATACTTTCAATTCCAGTACCAGTTTCTTGGTTTGCTTTACAAAAAAAAAAGCAGGAGAAGCAATTAATGGCACAGACAAAAAAGTTCAAGGCTGCAGAGTACATGGCCTTAGTAGAAAGTCAGTCCTGATTATCTCATCACTGAAACTGAATTAGAAACATCTTCTGTATTCTAAGTGCACCTGTCTGTAATCATAAGATCAGATAATGTAAACTTGAATAGTGGATTTGACAATAATTAGATATCTGTTCTTCAAGAACTACTTTTATGAAGCAGACATGAGGAGTTCTGGCCTCTGCCAATCAAAGTTATACATCTCCTTGAGGCTGGTAAGGCACATTTTGAACGCCAAGATATTGGTTGTCTTATCATGTATAACAGTCTAAAGCTGCAGGATCTCTCCCTAACTTTCAGTATTATGATCAAAATTATATTTACAAATATGTAAGCAGAAAGAACATTCAAGATTTCCACCATCCATGACATCTTGAATACATTTCTTAGTTCCTGCTCCTTTTCATTATCATTCTGACTTTTAATATGTTTGAAAACTAACCCATGTCTAGGAAGTCTAGAAAACAATCTTTCTAAGAAAACACTTTCATCTGAAGTCAGGCATATGAAATTAAGAATGCTCAAATTTACCAGATGAATACTCCACCTTATCCAGTATCTTGCCTCCAGCCACGGCCGGTAAAGATAATTCACAGGAACAGGAAAAACATCTTGAGAACTGAATGAAACTTTCAGTTCTTTTCTGAATGAAAGACAGTACCTATTCTTCATTCTGTATCTATTTCTTGTTGCATTTTGCTAGAGGCAAGTTTTAGCCCTGAAAACCAGTTTTTTAAATTAATTGTCTCAGTGTATTTATTCCACCTTGTTCAGAATGGTAGGATATAATGAGAAATTTCTGGTTCTCTCTTTGAAGGTCATGAGTTCACTTAAGCTCAAACAGACTAAGTATTTTAAGGCTTACAGGGGCCAGCAGCATGCACACGAATCATGCAGATGGCATTACTTCTTGCTGCCCCAGCTAAAAGAACTCACTGACAGTGGGATAGGGGGGAAGGTGGTGAGACGGGGAGAGAGTCTTTGGCAAAAATCCATAAAGATGCTGGAAATTGTGTCTCTGTAAAAAGAGTCCATAACTATTTTTCTTCTGCACCTTATATTTCTTATGATCCTTCTTGTTATTTTAATACTGCTAATATTCACACATATCTTTTTTTTTGTAACCATTTATTCTTCCAACTTTGATGTCTAGGTGTTATGCAGAGAGGAAAGTAATGAGTAAGGCTCTTTATAGTATGGAATATTCTTTGCACAAAATTAAACCATTGCAATTGGAAGTGAACTGTGCATCATCATTACTGGAAGCTAGAAGCGACCCATGCAAAAGACCCAACTGAAGTGTGAAATGATTTCTACTGTGTTTTGTTATCTTGTCTACCTGTTTTGTCTACACGTCTTGCTTCTTGTCTACCTGTTTGTTGTGGTTTGGGCCTGATCGGCAACCAACCCCCGCAGCTAATCACCCTCCCTTCCCCCTCCCCACCTGGGAATGGGGGAGGGGATTAGAGGGGTGAAGGGAGACTCGCAGGCTGAGATAAGAACAGTTTAATAGTGGCAATAAAACGAGAACAATAACGATGATAGGGGGAAAACAAAAAGAAATATATAAACAGGCAATGTACAGCGTAATTGCTCACCACCCGCTGACCAATACCCAGCCCG
The DNA here is from genome assembly GCF_018691265.1 of Tyto alba. Classification (NCBI taxonomy): domain Eukaryota; kingdom Metazoa; phylum Chordata; class Aves; order Strigiformes; family Tytonidae; genus Tyto; species Tyto alba. The sequence goes on along the minus strand of NW_024881316.1, from coordinate 32,037,892 downwards.
TTCCCGGCTGCCGACCCCGAGATACCAAGATCCCACAATCACAATCCTGGAAGCGCGAGAGCTCCTTCCCAGCCACCCCTCCTTTATATAGTGAGCATGACATTCCATGATATGGAATATTTAATTGGCCAATTTGGGTCTGATGCTCTGTCCATGCTCCCTCCCTGTGCCCTTGCGCACGGGCAGGACATGGGGAGTCGGAGAGTCCTTGAAGTCTCGGTAGCAGCTGAAAACACCAGTGTGCTATCAGCATTTTTCCCATACCAAACCCAAAGCTAAATCCAAAACACAGCACTCATCTAGTCCCTGAAAAGGAATATTAACTCTATTTCAGCCCAAACCAAGACACTGTTTTATTATACCTGTGCTCTGTATAACATTATCTAATGCCATTCTCTGTGATACTTAGCTGTCTTCAGTCTATGGCTATAGATAAGTTAGGACTGTGAGTGTGCACAGCCTGTTGAACTTTCTTCCTACTCAAAATTACTTTACCCTTCTGAAATGACTTCACCATAACATTGCCCAACTGTTTATGTCAGCTGGACCTTTCTTCAGCCTCTCTTGGATTAACATTTTTTTCCCCCACTTATTTTCATTCAGAGAAAGCTAGACTCCACAAACTACTGAGAAGCAATTCTAATAAATTGAAAAATTGTTCATTGATGATTCTAGTAACTGAAACCTGCTGGGTTTTAAATTCTTATACTGGTAGAAAATCAAGTTAAAGCAGCTAAAGACATATACAGTAGTCCAACTGCAGTTTGCGCAGTGGAGATCAAGTTCTAGACTAACATATATAAAATATGTAAGGCTAACCATTACCTGCTGTATATATGTCACTGGATACCACAGACATATCTTGATCACGTCTCTTGCACTGATTAAGGAGGAATATCCTGTCTGGCCATATAACCATCATTCACTTTCTTGCATACTGATATCTTATTCATGGTAATATATAAGATGATACAAGGTGGATTTTTTATCGTATCACTCACCTAATTCTCCACTGCAAGCTAAAGAGAGTTGGTTAAATCATGTATGGAGAAATTGGTTAACTGGTCATCATTTTTGTGCGTTGGTGTAACTTCCATTTGCTCCAGTGCTGTGTACACTTAACAAAGAGGTGTGTTTAGCCTGCATGTCGAATTTAAATCCTTAATGGCATTAAAATTACCTGAATAAGAAAGGTGTACAGATTTGGGTCCTGAATACTAGTCATTATTACACTATACATCTGATAAAGATGTAAGCCTTCATCCCATTTCCACCACTTCTGCTGAAGACATTTCAGTTTGTTTTGGTGTGAATCTATGAAGAAGCAGACCCATAGTTACTGATCTATATACTTTCACTGGGTGCAACATAACCCTTCATTGCCATCTTTTTGTTCCAGGGCACTGTGCAGCTTTATGCATAAGTGTCTGTTTGTACTCTGTGCACATTTAAAGCTAAAAAAAAAAAAAAAAAAATTGCAAAAGAAAGTCTGTTATGTTTGTACTTTTAATTTAACAGTGGTTGGGATATCTGCCAATGTAATATAGGCACTTTTCTGTGCACTGGAAAACCCAATTAGGACTTGTTCTTAGTTTGATTATCAGTCAGAAACATGCATACAGAAATATTCATTAGAGACCTACTGAGAGCTGTGATAAAGCAGCAGACAGCTGAATTATAGAGTCTGTCAGTAACCCCACTACAATTTTACATTTGCTTGATAAAGGACAAGTAACAAAATATCTAAGATGTAATTTGGTGCCCACTGGAACTGTACTTCATTATGGTAGATATTGTTCTGACTCTCTTCAGGAGGTTGGTGAGTGTTTCATGACATGATATTGTGAACAAATGATAAATCACCAGGCTAAATGTTGCACCAGCATTCCATGCGCATAGAGGCAACACACGCATTGGCCGGTGATCGCCTCTCAGGCACAGACTAACGCCAATAATGTGGGGTTGGAAACATGGGACAGATACCAAAAGCTAGGACTCAAAATGATGACATTTTTAAAGGATGATGATTCGCCTGACCCCACTCACACAAATTAAACAACAGTTCTATACAGAGGCAATCATATACAAAGGAAAATCGTTCCTTTTGGGTTTATGAATTGAATTTGAATATTTCAGTTAATGTTAGATAGCTTTTTTTTTTTAGCCTGCAGATCCTTTAGTATTGCCCTTAACTTAGAGCAACCAAGCCCATTGGCAGTACAACACATGATCTGAAATGGTAATAGGCTTTCAATAGAATTGGGAAGGACATATGCATGGAACTGTGATATCAGTCAGCTAACTAGATCAAAGTCTCTCATACAGTTTATTTAAAAAGCACTTGGGAAATCTGGTTCCAATAATGACTTCAATGTGTTTTCCTTTCTAAACAGAAACAATATCACATTTGTAAATGAAAAAAATGACATTTGATCTCTTTATTGAATGTGGCGTTTTAGTAACAAAGCTGTTGAAGATATATAAACTCCCATCTAAAATTAAATTATTTAAACAGATATTCAAAAAACCTAGTAAAGATGGAGAATAAAGATCCGTTCAATATTCTCAACATGAATCAGAACCATTAGCAGCGTACTGATTGAAGCAGTCTACAAATTGAGAAAAAATAGTAGTAGCATATATTTTTTATTTTGTGATTTAGTTTGTTTAGACCAGGGTTCCTTAGCAGTCTTTATTATACACCGTGCATTACATCAGCAAGCCTGAAATAAACACATGTTAAATTATGTTACTAAACAAAACTGTTGAAAGATCAATTTCCTTAAGCCATTCTGTCTATGTGCGTATTCAATAATTGTACAGTATTCTCTGGTGAAAGATTAAGACCAGTTCACTGTATTAAAATAAGACAGAGAACCATGCCTAAAATGAACCATATGCACAGTCTTTGAGCAGAGCAGGATACTAAAATATAAGTATTCCCTACTCAGTGTCTTAATAACTTTCTAATTGGGAACTATATGCATATTTTTGGCATAGTTATCCGATATGCTTGACTGGTACATCTTACTTCAGTGTATGAAAGCCTCACAAGCTGTGAAAGCATTTTCCCTCAGAATATGTTTCGCTGTCATATAAGGTAATAGAGTTTTCCCCAAGTTACCAGACAAAAAGCAGATGCACAGAAGCTATGTGTAGGTGTACATTAGCAGGTACAGGCAGAACTGAGCTCGGTCTTCCCATGCTAATATTGGAATTGGAAATATGATGGGAAAAGACACCAATGTAGGCGTCTGCATCTAAATTTTTGGTCCAGACACAGTTCTAGCCACATGCTGCACCAGAGCTAACATACTGTGCTGAAAGTCTGGGGGCTGACTTTCACAGCAGAGGATGTGGCTGTAAAGGGTATTTCAGACCTCCCCCTTTTCTGGCTGTGTGTTCCTAACAACTCCCTTTTGCTTGGCCTGAAGTTAGCTCAGCTGTGTGGAAAAACAACTCAGAGATGTTACCCAGCTAACCATTTTCCCAGCAAAGAAAAATGGTGAATTATCCATCAGGTTTTCCTGTGTTCGAGACACAGGTCAAGTCCCTTCTTCAGATCACTGTGCAATGACATATTTCCTAGAAATGGTGTGAGGGAATCGATGGGGTCTTGCAGCCATAGCAAGGTGGAGAGGGCTGGGCTACCTCTTTTGATAGCACCAATTATTAAAAAAGACATGGACCCCACCCTTAGTATATTAACATGGGTGTAGTACTGGAGAAACACCTAATAACCTGCCTAGAGGTAGAGAAGATTCCTTTTTGAGGTAAGACTTGGAGCCTGGAGATGAAATTTTGTCTTCTCTTTGAGTCTACTCCTCTGCTCTCAGTGACTTCCAATGCATCTTGTGCACACCTGCTTGTTAGGAGGTATCATGATGTCATCTCCACATATAGCTGGATGTTAATGAGGTTTCACTTAGGCAGAGAACTTCTTATATGCTTAAAATTAAATGTGCTGAAGGATGGTCTTAAGCCTGTGGACATCAAGACCTTCAGCCTTGACACAAAGTTCAAGGAATTAATAAAGTGAGAAAAGACCTGCTGATTTCTGCGAGTTTTGGTTCAAAACAGCTCAGTTTTCCAGCACTTGGATCCATTTTTAAGAATCATATATTTAGAGCTCAGGAAAATGACATATTGCCAGTAAACTGTTTGTAAACTGTGAATCTACCCCAATTTTTGTGACTATATTCGGTGTTCTTGTACAAAAGGATCATTCTCAGGATACACATTTAAACGCACACCTGGTTATGTGGGGCTTGAGTGAGACTGACATTATAGTTAGATATGTACTATGTAGAATCTAAATTTTCTGTCTCAAATTGTGTGGGGAGGTGATCTGACTGCTGGAACCATATGGAGTCTATAAGGATATTTGCAAACATGGTTGCTTACACATTCAGATAGTTCAAGTTTCTAATATTTTGATGTTATTTAATTCCTACTCTGGTTTTATTTTAATTTTAAAGAACCATATACTTTTATAGAACCATAAAGACACATATACATGTACATTAATACCGTATCATATATTTTTTTTCCAGCTGAGTTTCATTCTGAAAGAAACAACAAAGCTACAGCTGAATACCACATGAAAAACATTTAGCCTTGCAAGCACTATTTATATATCAGAAATCTTTATTAAAATCATGGGAGCACACTGCTGAGTAAAAACATCTGTCATTTCCCCTCCATCTTCTTTTTTTCCTCTTAAACAGTAACACCCACATTTCAAATGGCTGAAGAGTTTATTTAAGTTATTCTGAGCATATGGAAAGTCCCTGTATCATCCACACACAAAGACAGATAGCAGTGAAACTCTGAGATGAAAAGCCCTAAAACATTGAACATGAAGGGAAAAGAGTGAAAGAAAACACAATCATTATATGCCAGTGCAATACTGGGTATGGTAGGTTTAGTGATACGAGTTCTAGGAACTGACCTTTTCCCCTCTGTCATTAGTAAAGACTGGGTGAGTGAGCTGTCTTTCTCAAAAGAACTATTTATGCTTTGCTGACAATGTTGTTTTTCATGTTTAAAAATAAAAATGTTCCTTATAATAGACATATAATTATTCATACTCTGGAGGCTCCAGTCTCAGTATGTGGAATACTAGAGAAAAAAAGGATAGTCCCTGCCTTGAATAGCTTATAATCTACTCCATAAATCTGTCATTCGGTATAAATTTAAAAAGCTGGCCAGAGTTTTTACTCCTGTTTGAGCCTGTTTTTGCTTATGTTGCTTATATATTGATAGTAACCTCCAACCTCCATGGACTTGCTCCTGATTTATGGCAGTGCACCTGTAAAGGAAGATGTCACGTCAAGTGGCTGCTTGGATGTGCCAGGCTACTCGACTGAGTGGGAGCTGAACCGCGGCGCGATGGCTGCAGAGGCGGGGAGACTCACGAGGTAGCGCAAGCAGCAGCAGTGGGAACGGCAGGCTGGGGTTTGTCTCTTCGCTGATGGACAGGTTAGGTCACCCAGCTTCCGGGACTCTGAAGTCATTTCTCATGATTTTTGAGAGGAAAATCTTATCTTCAGCAGCTGCATAATTCTGGATCAGACATTACATGACACTTCTTTTTCCAGAACACAGTTAATGCCTCTGCCTTGGCCTCCTGCCAGGTATGCATTTATATGCTGTTTCAGCCTTAGCTTATCTGGAGAATGAGAGCAAGAGAAAAATACCGTGCATGTAACATATATCTGAGTGCCCATAGGGCAGTGCAAATGCTATGTATAACTGTGCTGCTAGGCCAGTTTTGCACTGGAAATAAAGATTCTCCTCCCCATCTTTTTCTCAGCTCTATAGTCAAGTGAAAGTGTTTCCCCTTTGTAAATTTTATTCTAAAAACCTATCTTATACACATTTTATTTTCTCCTTGAATGATGATTGCGTGATTAACTCCACATTTCCTGAAGTTGCAGCGGTCTCCACAGGAGCTGGAATCATCTCTCGGACACACACAGGACTAGTTTGTCCGCTGGAGTAACTCAGTCTGTTCCATTAAGGAAGCAGTCTAACTTCTGTAGTTGCATGTGTTTAAGTTTTAGGAACGTTACTGTTTCTACTTGTGAATATGGCTTTCAGTCTTATGGCCAATAACAGCAAAAATATATTTAACCTGGGGGCTTCTCTAGATCTCACAATCAAGATATAACTGAAAATGAATTTAGACTGAATTAAGTTAGGAAATAATTCAGCTACAGTAAACAGTTTTCAATATTTCTTATCAATCCAAAGGCAGTGAAAGAAAACCACAGATTTTGACAAATGTTGGTATTTCATATATATGTCAGATACCAAGGTATGTTCATCTGTTTAAGGTCTGCTGTGAAATTTCTGTAATCTTAGTTGATGAAGTTTGTGTTTTGTGGTCATCGTCTTTTCCCTCCACAGCTGTTACACTATGACATCCACTGTTTGGAAAAGAGGAGACACAGCTGGCTGATTCTTCAGTGCTGTCACTGACCCTCCCCCTGTCCATTAATTGTCCATCACTGGCAATATCTGCTCTCCTACCTCCTCATCAAACAATTCCATATCCAGATGTGCTTAATCAGTTCTCAGAGTCATGACTGATGGAAAGTCATCCACAAGTCCAGGCCTAGGCCATGACATGGCAAAGGAGATATACACAGTACAGATAATGTGTTGTCTACCCACTTAAACTCTCCAGCTGCAGTAGTTGGCATCTGTAATGCAGAGAATCTACAAAAGTACAGGATGGAAGGGGAAGGAGTGGTTATTATTCTTTGAAAGATGTTGACAGGGGATGTGCTTTCTGTCTCAGAGTGAAAACCAAAATGCTAGTAGAGGGGATCCACAGTGGAAAAGGAGATGCAGAGCTGTCTACACATTCAAGTAGAACAAGCTGGTCTTGGAAAAACTTTATATTACCAGAGAGGAAATAAATCAGTCTGAAACAAACACTTCTGATGCATCCAGATTTTGCTCCAAACAGTTGAATGATAAAAGGCTGCATCAAGTATAATAAAAATTGCCAAAGGATCCTTCTAAGACTAAAACACCATTGTCTAAACTTCTGTTTTTAGAATAGCTTTGGCACAGACTTGGCCCAGGATAATGAGCACTTTCAGAAACAGTGCTTGGGTATAGTTCAGAAGCCAACATTGGCCAGGGATTTTCTCAGTATAAGATACGAATACAGCCATCTTACTCTGAAGGCCAAGAAGTTTAGTAGTGTGAATAGGACATACCAGGCAGTTGGCTTCAGTTTCAGAGAGCACATTTAATTTATCAATATAGATTTCCAGGCTCCAAAGTTGAATGCTCCTGTAGTTGCCAATGGTCCCAGAAAGGGCAGAAAATTTCTTCAAGCTGAAGTGCTTCTTTTTGTCTCCTGCAAGCAACAGAGCAGCACACCTCTGGGTATATCTTAACACAAATTTTCACTGGTAAAGGCAGCATCTAAAACCGGGGTGCAAGTTTGTTTGGATCCTTTTTCAGTGTCTCTGAAGAAGCTTAGATGTTAAATCAGACAGACATAGGTAGTCACTGCCATTTGCAATAGACAGCAGCATAACATATCCTGTTTAAACACTGAAGCAAGCACACTTTTTTTTTTTTTTTTTTACCTTGTATTTAAGAAAATGTAGGAGAACAGATTCCCAATCCAAAATAAAAAGCTCCCAAATGTGTGTAGCTGCTGCTCCTTCAGCAGCCAGATTGACTGTTTCCCATTTCCCGTGCAGTTGTCACTGTCAAAGCTGCTCTCTGCAGGTGGCAGTGCCTTGCTGCTAAATGGGGAGAGAGAGCTGAGAGAGGGATCCAGGGTGGCTGCCAGGAGAGGGGATTTGCTCCCAGGCACATGAAGAGGACAGCAAGCAGGATAGATGGTAAAGCATATTGGCAGCACAAAGAAAAGGTGACTAAGGACACACAGACTGCAGGTGTGGGGGAAGAGAGAAGATACATTTAGAAAGCAGAAGAGGGAAAATCCATATGGGGAAGCATAAAAAATGGAAGCTGCCATTATGGTGGCTGCAGAGGAAGGGAAAGAAAAAGAGGGGAACAAAGTGAAGACTTACATGAAGGTAAAGAATATTTCAAAGGATTTGCCTGCAATAACCCCTTAAAAAAGCAAAGGTGGCAGGAGACTGATGACTGCTTTTGCACCTGAAGTAGTCATCTGTGTTTCCATGATTCATTATGAATATACCTAGTGTGTATTTTATGAGGATGGGGAATCCAAGTTAGATTTTCCCTTAATGGTCCATTTTAAGATTGTTTCACATTCTTTTCACTAAGCACATTCAGAGCCCTTCAGCCTTTTAGTATTTTCTAAAGGAGTGATTTCCTCTGAATCAGCAAGCTTATCACTTTGTCAATCCTCTGAGAACATATATTGGAAAAAGAAAAGTTCTTTAAATGCAAAAATGTGACCTGATCCCAGGTAGAAAAGCAACCTATGAACACCTGAAAAGAAAAGTCTGCCTGACCATGACAAAAGGAATGTTTGAAGTCTATATTTTTTGTCTGAAAACTTGGCCCAACTTTAATATGATTATACAATTACATGGTCATTCTTTGCTGCAGACTCTTCTTTTATTTTGGCTTCAGGGAAAGTAAAAGTGACCAAGAAGAGGAGAGGATAAAGGAGGGTGGAGAATGATCTAAGCAAAGGAGCTGGTGAGTGTTTGCAAACTTGGAAGTTCATCAAGAGCATTTCTCACTGTAAATTTAAATTAATTATATTTCTAACTCTTTCTTATGGAATAATTGAAAAATTGACAGTTGCATTTCATTAAATAATATGTCTTCTTACATTCACAAATTGTCCTTTAAATTTCATTGTTTAATAAATATGAAATATTTCTTTGGGGAGGGAATTTTCCCACAGACTGTGTATTTATCTACTATTTTGCAACATTTTAGTGGTCAAATGTAAGTTAATCTCACTTTTTTTCTTGTTTTATTCTTGTTTTATATCAAGAGTTATTATTAAGAATTTTAAGCAATTATTAAGCTGAATTCTTCTACTTTGAATTATGAAACAACTCTTTGGTTCTCAAACTAAATGGCTAATTTCACAGCTTCTTGAAAGGTTGAACCAGTGTGTATCTTTTCCAGTGAAGATAGGGAATCATGGGACTCAGTAACAGACCTCAGGGAGCTGGACAAATTGGCAGTGTACAAAACAGTTGCTCTGAAAACAATCATGTCTCTAAACCATCAATTCTCATTCATATGTAATGTCATGGTCCTGCTTCTACTGAAATAATTGGTAAAGCCTTTCCTAATTCCACTGGGACTAAGATTGGTCTTTTGGGCTTCCATTCTGCAAACATGCATGCACATACTGAACAGACCTATTCACATGATTAAGTTAAGCATGCAAATAAGTCTTTTCACTTGCAGTTTGTACATTGCTAATGTTTGGAAAATGGAAAAGTTACTTTTCTTCATGAAACCTTTGGAGTAAAAAACCACTATTTCCACTGATTGTAAATGAAAGATATTGATTCATGAGCAGAAAACAGACCATTTTTGGTGTGTGTGTGTGTGGTTTTTTAATCCTAAATATGAGAAACAGTGGTTACAAAGGGCTTTTGTCCCCACACAAATTAGCTGCAGGAAGAATTTCATTAAGTTGGTTACTGACCATGGCCCTTTTTCTTCTAGATGAGTCTTGAAAATCCAGACAACCCTCAAGGATATATATAAATCAAGAAAAATATATCTGAACAGAATAATAAAAAAATATGTTCTACCAAGATGACATTGTTCAAAATTACTTGGTCAAAATTAATATCCTTCCAGGAACAGACTACTTTTTTGAGGAATCATGTAATAAAAAAAAAAAAAAAAAAAGAAAGAAAAATGATGAAAGGACTTCCTTGCTTTTATATCTCATACTACATGCTATTTTCCTACATCTCTGATCACAAACCACTCTTCTATAAAAATGACTCACATCCCATTTCCTCACTTTGAAACCTAGTGAATTGCACATATTAAATTTCTTGAATTACATGAGCGTTCTGCCCACTAATCCCGCTAAAATAGGAGGATTTATGCTAGCATTCCAAACCTCAAACAAATGTCAATATCTGCATTTTATCTAAGTAAACATGGTTGTCAGGGAATCCCTTTTTCTTTCCTGCTTTTCAGGAAATGTGGAATTCCTTGCTTTGAGCTAATAGACTGGCAGATATTGGAGCAGCAAGTGAGTGGGAATTAGTATGGCATTACTAGTGTTAAAGGTGTAGAGCCAAGATAGGTATTGTACTGTCAGTGATAGCTGGTGTTATTCTACCTGGTATGAGGGGGACAGAATTTGCCATCCTTGCTCTGGAGCCTGCATGTGACTTTGTACGTTGAAGGGGGAGCAGAGTGTCACAAAACTAAGCCTTCCATACCCACTTTGAAGGTCGAGGGAAAGACCATGAGCTTTAACACAGACCTGTGCTCACAAACTCAGATGTGGGACTTGAATCCTGAATTCTGTCCTCCTAGTAGAGATTTGTTGATACGTTGTCTTTATATTTAATGCACAGTGTATATACAGGACTTGGAGCAGGGGATAAAGCCATCACCTCCCTTGGAGCACTTACATGTGAGCCTGTGATTATATTTCTGGTTTCACATTTTCTTTCTAATTTTTCCATTTAAATTAATCTTGGATTATTTTCTGCAAGATGTCTCAGTTTCAACCACTTTTTGTTGTTGCCACAGTAACATACATGATGTGAACAAATATTTTCCAAGATTGCAAACTTTCAGTTTATTCAAAGATGTGTTGCTTTCTGTCTAATATATATTTGGTCAGATTGGGTTAAGGAACACATTCTATCTCCTTTTGGGTCTTAACATTGCCTAGAAAACCTGCTTGTTACACAGCCTCTGCTCTTCATAACTATGCATGAAGAACAGATTTCACCTGAACTTCAAATGAGGCATCCTTGAACTTTAATGATAGGAAAATAGGTACAGTTTTAGTTTTAGAAAATGGGGAGTCTTCCTCTAAACATGTAAAAATTAGCTACAGAAATAACTTTGCCTTGCTGAGACACATTGAGGTAAACCACTTTCCAAAAGTAGGTACAGGTAGAGAATTTCCTATAATATTAGCAAATTTATTATGCTTACTGCCTGTGTGTTTATCTCTGTAGCCCAGGGTATGGACTTTATACTGTGAGGAGCCTGAAGTGTCTGATTCGGTTGCCTAGGACATCAGCCTTTCCTGTTCTCTGCTGGTGGCACAAAAAAGCTACTGCTTTATTTATTAAACATAGGTTTTAAGAGACTTCTGGGAAAAGTTTTGTTGCCTGCAGAGTGCATTGGGAATAGCTGTCCTTCCAGTATTTCTGAACAAAACAACCCTATGCAATTTTCTAAGTTTCCAGAGTACTTCAGTTGATGACTTGAATGACCTCACCTCTTACTGTGTGCCTCTAGTCACTTAAACTCGGCTGCTGGTTGAGAACAAAAATAAGCCTTTAAGATGCAACTGCAGTTCAGCTTACAAGAAATTACTAAGTGATTGGAGTCAAAGTGGATTTATAAAAAATATTAGCTGCAGAACTTTGCTTCCTGGGACTTCCTAGGTATTCTTCAATACTCTTCAATAAACATACAAAAAAAGCCCAAAGAGAGTCAGAAGTAGCTGTTCCTTGGGAAATAAAATAAATTAATTATATGTAGAAAGAATTACCTTGACTACCAAATGGATTATGCTTTTCCCAGTCCATTATGTCCCAACAGGTGGATGTCTCCAAAAGGCGTCCAAGACACTTTCATGGACTGATGAATTCCTGGTCACTGTGATGGATCCGGAAACAAGTGATTTGCCAGGTGCACCTCAGGATAAATAAGCCTCTGGACCTGACATTTCTTTGACTGCAAGTAAGCATAGATGATTAAAGAGAGCAGCTCTGAAACACTAATGTGTTATCCTCCAACAAAGAAGCTTAAGTTTCCAAAAGTGTCAGAGACCTCTTGCGCTAAGGAATTTTGTGCTGGATTTTTCTGCCGTTATTAAAACCATGTAGTCTAAAATCAGTCAAAAGCATGCAAACACTAAGAGTTTTCTGCCAATTTTCAAAACAAAGTTTTATAGGCTTTTTGTGTGCATTTCTTATGTGTTTAGCAGGATTGTGTGTGCCTGGTGGTTTTTCAGAGTAGAGGACTTTTTGTATGTCTGCTGGGAAAAAAAAATAGTTCTATTCTTATTTTTTGAGTTAAAAGACCAGGTGGCCTTTTTATCTTACTTTTTACATGTCTTTGTTGATGTATTTGTTAAAATATGTGGCAGTTCATATCTGGCCTTTGTAACGTAACTTTAAGCCCAAATTCAACTCACTAAGAAAGTGAATGAGAGAGTCTTATAAGCCTTATACAGGCACTGAACAATTTTAATATGAATCTGTTAAATTCTACAACATAGGAAGATGCTATCTTTATGTTTTTGCTGCATCATATAAACATACATTGTAATGTTATTATATTTTTAGTTATCTATTTTATTATAATTCAATATTTATTTATATTTTAATGTTTAGACTTATCTGGCTGAAAATGCATACTTTTGTATGAACATATCTGAGCCACAGAAAAGGTTGTTTCATTCATGTATTTATACGTTTGCATGTGTACAGATGTATCTTCATGCACACAAGTATTTTCACTCTAAGAATCTTAGACACTTAAGCTTAATGGAACTTCTTTTTAATATAAGAACCTAATAACTGGTGGCAACCAAGTACTTCTGTGAGAATTTACATCATTTGTGCATATTTGTCAAAAAGAACAACAAAACACATTTATTTATAGCATATCAACCTCTTTCCCTGAACATCTAACCTCATGAACATATTAGATGATATATTTCATTACTCAGTGTAAGATTACACCAATTTTTGAGCTGAAGCCCGACAAGCTAGAGTTTTAAGTGGTAATCAGCAATAATGTATTACTTGTACCTTAATGTCACTATTGGTGATTTAGTGATTAATTATCTGACTGCCATGTAGTGCTTAAAATAATCTAAATGCATAGGGTAAATTAGTTGATCAGGAGAAAAGTCTGTCATGCAAATTCAGCTCTTACAGAACCTTCCTGTCACACTCATCAATGACAGCCTAAGTGGGTCACCAGAGTGGATGGCCCCTGTTAATTTATTTTCTCAGACATGCAATACATATTCATGATATCCTGCTGTTTGTCTGTCACCTCAAAGAAACTCTCCATCTCCTCCAAATTATAATTAATGAAAATATGCACAGTTAGGCTTAGGGGCTTGGAAGAAGAGATACTGGTATTATGTTGCAGGGGGTTGCAAAGTATTGGTATCAGCAGTTGTTTGTTAATGTGGTAGAGGAAAAATGTTACTTTGCCTATTGTCTTCTTCTTTCTTTCTTCCAAACGACAGATGTAAAAGACCATGTAATAAAAATAAAAAATAAAAAAAAAGAAGAAAGTGTGTGTGTGTGTGTGTGCATATAAAAGTATTCATAAGCATTATTCACAAAGGAGTTTTTAGTGCCATCCTATTTTAATCGAATTATTTTTTTCAGGCCATCACAATAAAGGATCTATATGGGAACTATCCACACACACTCATACTTTTCAAAGTTGTACTCGTCTGTTTGCCTAGGTTGAACACTTTTTGATGAGTATACCTTTTTATCCAGAATTATCCATATTAACACCAGTCATTTCCTGTCATCACCACAGCATTATATGATATATGAAAAGATACATTAGTGTGTATTTTCTTATATTATCTTACAGACCTAAACAAATGCACCCTGTACCCAAACTAGTGAAAAGATAGAGGTAAAAACATGCAAACAAATGCACATTACTACACAAGTAATGGCAATAGCAATGAGATAAATTGTACAGTCATATGATAAATTGCTAAACCATGTTATAAATAAAATTAATCTCATGCTTCTTCAATTTATCAGTTGTCTTTGACTGTCTCATTTTTTTCTGCCACTAACCCATCTCCTCTAAGATGAGCTTATATATTCCACATCTCTGAACAGTTTCAGACATCTGTCTGTTAAGTAAGAAAAAAAAAAAATCCTGCTATCAAAGAAGAGATTGTTCCATATGGAGCTTTTCCAGCACTTACCTCTCACAAAAACACAAAATGCGTAATTCTAAGTCTGCGAAAAGTTGTTATTGTGTTATATATTGCTCTGTATCAGTCTGTGTCCTTCCCCCTGTTCTTATCAGAATCACAGGTCTACTTTCAAAATGTTATTTGTAATTTGGGTATAACAATCTTTCAATGCTGTCTTTACTTCTTGTTAATGAGTGACTAATGAGTTTAATTTTACCAAAACACTTAAGTTTTAAAATGTTAAATTTATGTATGTGTTTGCAGTCATTTTGAATTCTTTCTGGTCAGGAAGGGCATTAGTAAAGGAAAATAATAGAAATAATTATTTTTAGCAGTTCTACACATTTGAAAAACAGTTCTTCTCTTCTGTTGATAATACGTGAGAAATTCATGAGAGTGAAGTGGAAGGATTTTATTGCTGGCCTGCATGACTTACTTGTGGCTTTGTCACTCATAAATAATGTATTCAGTCCCAACTCATGCCACTGAAACATTTATACCACAACACATCATTGTGTATGTTATATAAATATTTATTATGATGAATTATTAAAATGAGCAATGAATATTTATTCTTCTTGCAGCATGAGTATATGTATGTATGTATATTCTGTGTTTATATAGATATGCACATACAAAAATACTTAGGTAGCTCTATACCAATGGATATATATGTATATAGGATCTCCTATATATGTATACTTTCATGTGTATACAGCCATTCATACACATATGCACATCTGGATCTACACACAGAATTGTAATTCTGGGAGGTAGTAAACATGCTCTTTATAGATGTGCATTATTTATAAATAGAAGCATCCACATGAAATGTGGAATTATGTACATTTAATATTTTTTTATTATCTATGATTAATTCTGACAGGATCATGGCTTAGCTGCAACTATCATAACAAAGGCAGGGCAAAGGCCTCAGTCGAACAGTATCCAAGTCTCTGAGAACATGACGTCTTTCATTAGCAAAGATTTACAACACAGGAGAATTCTTTTAGCCACTGTTTGCACACATTTGTCTGCTTATAGCAAAAAAAAAAAAAAAAAAAAAAAAAAAAAAAAATTACTATATAGCTTTTGTGATACCCGAAATGCATTTAAAGGAACAATGTTACACTGTGATTCAGATGGCTCCCTACAACAGATGCCTGTTGAATGCTGGATGCTGGAGCCTGTCTGGGTGCATCTATCTAATCATATCTCATTCCATAGACTGTTAGCACATTTTTTAAAAATTTGCCAGGAAATCTTATGACAGCACAGAGAGAGAATAGAGAGAAAGCTATGACCAGGACTAAGGGAACACAGGCGAGGGAAAGAGCTTGGGAACCAGACATGAGATTTATTTTCCAGTCTCTGAGAAACTTTTCATTGCACACCATGACATAAAACATTCCAAAGCGGGATGCACACTTGAAATATTAATAGGAATGCATCGAGCTCCATAGACAGCTGCTTATTTCCCCATTTACTATGTACTAAGTAAAGGATTAACACCACTGGCAATATTTGTGTCAGGCCATACTGATTAATTTAATATTCTGATTGGATGAGCAGCAGAGCTTTAACGGCTGTTAACTTTCTGGCAAGCAGTGCTGAGAAGGTGATAATGAGATTAACATTTGGAGGACCTGATTTGCTTTTGCACTGTATATAATTACTACTTTGACACCAACTGGTGTGCACTATGGATTGTGCAGATATGCTGATAGATATCCATATTTGCTAAACTATGATATTGGCTTTAAATAAATGTGTTAAATTCTGTGATTTCAAAAATACTTTGCAGAAGACATGAAAAATATGTAATCTTATGCTCAATTAATAGCACCTTAAAGGGGATATTTAGAGTAAGCACAGTGCCTACAGGGAATGAAGAAAGGGATTGATAAGCAAAGGAATTTATACATTAAGGGCTAGGAAATATATTAATACAGTAAGTGTTGCCAGAATTTGACTGCGCTGATCAAACTGAATTATATTTTACAAAGGAAATTAAAACAAATCTTAAAAAGATCCTGAGCTCTATGAATAAAAGCAGAACAGAGAGGAAAAGGTTACACTAGTGCAATCAGGTCTGGGTAAAGAATTTGGCATTTATTTCTTCCTCTAAAAAAAGAAACATCATGTGGCTCACTCTTCAGGAAGATTCTGTAGGAGCTCTAATAATGTCATATAAAGCTTAGGCTGAATTTTGAAATAGTTAAGAATATGAAGTAGGCAACATAGAAAAAATACAGCCTTTCCCTAAACCAAGTCATAATTTCTTAACCTGTTTTTCTGAACAAGTAGAATGTAGTATTCACTAGCCAAGGATGAAAGGAGAAAAGACAACAGGTAAGGCTGTCAGGTTAGAATGAATTTTTTACAGAGATGGTCAACAATTGCTCTTGGGAGTAGTCTCATTGACTCTTTCAATAAGGTGTTGTTAAAGGAACAAAGATGACATTTGCTCAATGAGAATTTGAATTTATACATAAAGACTCATGTTGTTGTTATCTGGTTTACCACAAGAGCTTACTAGGACTATAACCCATTCTTAAGCAGTTTGGAATTTGAGGAGGCATAGTGTTTTAAATGTTTAACTTCTAAACACAAATTTTGTACTTGTTTGTAGAAAATCATATATATTGTTCTCAGTTTTCACTGTCTGAGCAAACCATATATTTGATTATCTTGACCTCCATCAATGAAACTCAACAGAGGCCTCCTGTTAGACAGCTATTGTTTTAGACCCAGCTTCAAGCTGAAACAATCATTGTGGAAAAATCCAAGCACACTGGGACTGTTAATATATACTGAGTATGTCCTTTAGGACTGTTCTCATTTCAATAGCAGATGTGTTGGAAAGCAGGAAATAGAGGGAGGGAATCCATTCGACATTCATACAAAAGCCCATTTGGTTGTTCTACAACTGCAAATGCAATTTTCACACACTGTGTAAGTTCATTTACATTGTTAGTGTAGTGGAGAAGGCCTTAGGCTAAATAAGAACTGGGTCTTTTGCTTCAGGTAATGCTATCTCTGTAATAATTAATTGATATCCCTTGCAACTCTCTTTTGCTGATGAAGTAAGTGTGATCTACATATCAAAGGTCAGGTTCACCAAAAGAGACTCTGGCAAGATTTTCTTTCTCTTCTATTGATTACTTATGTTATAGGAAGCATATTATTTATTTTCATCTCACATTTATAGTATTTCCCTCCCTCACAATACTAAAAAATGTAATGGCTGGTTTGGGACCAATTATATGAAATGACAGCACTCATAGTTGGGTGTACTAGATAATAGCTAGCAGCACTGCAGTGAATTGGTAATTTGTAGATCCCCACTACCTTTCCCATCAGTTTTGTGGAAACTGATACTTTCCAAAGAGATCATACAGTTTCAGTCTTTGCCACTGTTTCAGCTTTGATGTCAACTTCACAGAAGCCATTTGTCATAACTTCAAAGCTAGAACAGTCAGGACAGACAGCCTTGAGCCAACTGAAGGAGGATCGATTGAGCCACTGTGACTAGATAGGTAATGCAAGGTGTTGTTCTAAAGTCTTCTACACCATTGTTCAGGAAATCTGCCATCATCCTGGCATCCTGGGAACACTACAGACCTTCTACACAAGCCCAACAAAAGGGTGATAAACCCAGTGCTTGTCGATTTCCTTAGATTTGCTGTGCATGTCATGGTTTTCATTTACACAAATGCAACCATGAATTTTTAAATGTCCATGAGGGTAAAGGATGTCTTAAATCTGAGACTGATTAAGCCATCACTTCCTATACTTCCTTCAGATTCCTTTCTGAGTCATCAGGGTTCAATCCTCCTCCAACTGCAAACCTCTCAGGACCAGAAAGAGAAATAAATTCAAGAAAGGCAAGGATGAAATTAATAATCAATGATGCTTAAGAAGTTGAGTACACTTTGCTAGGATCTTGAACTTTTGATTCAAATACATAGCACATTCCCAAGAAACTTTAAAACTGTAAAATGTAGACTTAGGGAAATATTTATAGTACAGCTTTAAAGCTTCCAGATTGAGTTGTAGTTCTTTGACACCATAACAGGAAAATTGTCTAAATTTTTTTGAATGACTTTGCAGACTGACCAGAGGTAGAAGTCTTCTTCAGGATTCTTTTACTGAAAAACCTGACGCAGACATTGCAGAGAGATTTTTTTAGTTCTTGGAGACTGAATAAATTTTTAGTGAAGGAATTGTAAACATGATGAATCTGTCTAGACCTAGCAACCAAACCAATAAATACTATAAAGAGCAGGGTAACAGTGTTACTAATTTTAAGAAAAGATTGTTACTCAATAACACACAAAGGATGGGCAAATTTACATTCAAACAGTAGTATTTGTTTGTGCTGAAGTGTCCTCATTGTAGATTTATATTCCTAACGGGGCTTTCACGTCACACCCTGGACATTACACATCTGTCTGCCCACTATAAACCTTTTTTTTTTTTTTTTTTTCTCTTTTTGTTTACTTCACTAATATTTGAAATGCAATCCAAGGCATCTTGCTTATTAAACTGGAGATATTTCAAATTTGCTTTTGTACAATTGGAGCTAATTGTCTGAGACAATTTACATCCATCAGCACAGTGTTTTATGGTTTTCAGACTCAGTGTAAAATGAATAAATAAGAGAGCTGAAATCATTATTCGTCTTTATTATTGGAGATGTGCTGGCTAGTCTGAGAGTAATTTGAATGCTAGAGGCCCATCAAACACTGGACATCTGTCAAGCTCTACCTTCCTCCACTAGTTCACAATCTGTGCCACTTAGTAGCCTCCTCTCTTTCTATCCTGAACATTTTACAGGCAAAAAAAGAGTTGGAGTTAGTTATCTAGAATGTGTATTTTTCTGTTTTCTTGTTTGAATAGTTATTTGGAAAGATTTATAATTTTATTTTTTGGTTAAGCCTGGTTGAGTTAATTTTCATGCTGTTGGAAAGTGATGCTTTGGTAAATTTTTATGATAATTCTAAGTTTTCATTGCTATGTTAATATCATTATCAGATAGAAATCAGAGAAAAAAAGACCATCTGTCTATTGCCGCTATCTGTTTCCCTCATCTTCACATAAGTTGTAGCTGCTGTACAAGAAGCCACAGAACTGTGCAAGGGAAACAACAAATGGAAAATTGAAGAAGGAAAAGAAAAAAAAAAAAAGGAGTACAGGTCTAGGAAGGAGACCATAAAAAATAGCTGTCGGGGACAGAGAGACTTAGCAACAGAGAAAACAACATTTGAGAGATATGGGGGAAATAGGGGTGCAAAATAGACTGGCAAGAGAGAAAAAGAAACCAGAGAGATACAATGAAAGAATTGGAACTGCTTGGTGAAAACTAGGGAAAAAAGAGAAGACATGGAGAAATGGAATTATAATTGGGAATGGAAAAAGAAACATACAGAGAAAATGAGGTAGCCAGGAATAAGGCATAAGAAGGGAAATGAAAGAGGGCAGGCTGCAAATCCATGACAAAGAAGCAGAAAAGTTCAGGTAGGGAGAAGAATATTATTTGTTACATGAAAAACACTTCTGATTTTTCATTCAGAAGAAGATAAACTTGTCATTATACACTAGGAAATCTCTGAAAAAAACACAACTTCAGATGTTACAGTTACTTCTGTAATGCTGAGTTTGTATCAGGATTTCCACAGCAGACATATATATGCTATACTTCCCCTATTTCTTCCCCCCTTTCTCCAGGGCAACAGATGTCTACATATTAGAAGATATCCTGACAAGAATTGCCGCTTGTGTATCCAACACTTTGACATGGTGTTGAGCTATGGTGGCAGTTGTAGAGGTTGGAGAAGGACCTGGCATCAGAGGAAGCTTCCTTCTAGTGTCACAAAACCTACAGATTTTCTCATGGCTGATGCCACATAGCATACATAAATATTGAGATTTCATGGTGTCGTGGTTTGAGCCTGGTCAGCAGCCAAACACCACACAGCCGCTCACTCCTCCCTTCTCTTCCAGCGATGAGAAGGGACAAATGATCTAGGCTTGGGATTCACGATAGGACTGGGAGGGGCAAATCACCCATTATGGTCACAGGCAAAAGGCAGATTCGTTAGGGGAATCAAAAAATGAACGTACATTTATTACAAACACTAATAACAACACTTATCAGAGTAGGACAATGAGATGTATTGCCACATCTTGAGAACACCTTCCCCCCACCCCTCCCTTCTTCCCAGACTCAGCTCTGCTCCTGATATCTCTACCTCCACCCCAAGTGGTGCAGGGGTCAGGGGATGGAGGGTACAGTCAGTGTTGTCACTTCTTCCATCTTCAGTGAGGGGAGCTTCTGGAACTTGTTCCCCCCACTCCATCATGGTCCCCCTCTCACAGGAGACAGTCATCCACAAATTTTCTCCAGTGTGAGTCTCTCCCAGAGGCCACAGCATTTCCTTACACTGCTCCATCATGTGTCACCAACTTTCTCCAACTGGAGTCCCTCCCACAGCTGCAGCCCTTCCCGAGCTGCTCCAGTGTGGGACACCCCCACATGCTGCAATCCTCCCAGCACTGAATTACAACGATGAGGTTACTTTTTCCCACAAGATCTTGGCCTTCTTTGGACACAGTCATCTCAGTCATCTATGAGAAACACCTCACAGACCATAAATCAGTGTCTGCTCCACCGTAGATCTTCATGGGTGGCAGGGGGGGCCGCCCTGCCATCTCACCACAGGATACAGGAGGGTCTCTGCTCCAGCACACCTTCCCCCCTCCTTTCTTCCTCCGTTCCTCCACTGACCTTGGTGTTCATGCAGCTGCAGCAACTCCTCCTCACAAGTGCCACTGCTTGTCACCACGTCCATTCTTAAATATGTTATCACAGAGGCGCAGCTGATTGGCTCAGTTTTGGTGCAAAGGTGAAGCTGATTTGGAGCTGGGGGAGCTTCGAGAAGCTTCTCACAGGGGACCACTCCTATAGCCCCCTCCCCTGCCACCAAAAAATCCCCACCACTCACTCAAACTGAGGACATAAGCTCAATCTTATAACAGATAAAATCTAGTTTGCTTTGTCTTCAGTATACTTTAAATGCAGACTTCTCCTCAAAATCAGAAGTTGCTTTACAATGCAATTACTATGTTGATATGAAATCATAGAATACATATAATTTACATATATATGTAAATAATTTAATATGATACTGCCTTCTATTTAAGGAACTGTAATTGGTCTTTTTGAATTAAGATATGCATTTCTGAGGACCGATGCATACTTTGATGTCTAACAACTTGCTTGGAGGTTCTAGGTTCACATGTTGGTGTCATTATTGTCAATAGAAATGCATTACAGATCCTAATTTACACAAGTGTCTATGTTCTCTATACATGTAAACAGTACCTAGAAAGTTTCCTGCTGCTGTTCATCCATGCTCTGTAATGTGGAGGTGTTGAGACGGGAGGGCAGTCACTGTGTTTGGACCGAATCCACCTAATGTTCTCCCAGGCAATTCTGTTGTGCAAGTTGGGATCATTTCCTGATGACGGTGTGCATGATGCTACTGTCTATTGAAGTCCGAGGTACATTACACCTACTAGTACAGATGTAGCTTGTGCACTGTCTGGTTCACTACACGAATCAATAAACAGTCATTTCTAAAAGACTGTTGTGAAAAGGGAAGGATTCAGTAATATCTCCTTATAACTAACAAGGAACGGTGAGATGAATGTCTGACATGTTTTGAAAACCAATTAAATGCAACAAAATAAATACTTGATTTTTACAGAGCTAAGCTTTCAAGATGTATAGCCCTTCTCAAAGCTCATCAGTAAATATCACAAGACAGGAATAGAAAGAAAAAAAAAAACCTGAATTTTGGATAATCTTGAAAATAAATAACCTTGTTCTGGTGAAAATTGAGTTGTTTTGATAATATGGTCACAGATTTCTACAAGAAATCATCAGCTGAATAGGAAACTTAATCCCGTTTCCTGAATCCCACAGATGTACTGCTTATGTTTGCAAATGCAGTCTCTCCTACAGGTTGAAGGGTGTATATGACTCAGATTATCCACTACTAAAATATAATCCATATATTTTTTAACACATTAAAGTTAATGTGCCCTAAGACTTAATTTGCAATATGTAAAATGCTTTGAGATTTTGAAAGATTCAGAAGTGTGACATTGCTTTTTAAATTTCACTTCTTTAATTACAATCATTCAGCAGTCAAACTACAATACATAATACGTATGATAGTTTTTGTGAACTGTTGTCTTTTATTTTCAAAAGTAGATTGCTCTATCTTTTATCAGAAATTAAAAACAAAAAAACAAAAACAAACAAAAACAAAGGGAAAGGAAGAGCTTAGTAGATCTATTTTTACAGATGATTTTCCACTGAACTAAAGCATTTACACCATTGTAGCTGTGATCAGAATATGACAGATTAAAATTCATTTTAGCACAGATTGATGCTACTTTAGTGACCTATGCAAAACATGGAACAGGGATGACTATTAGTAATCTCTGTTTGAGAAATGATGTGTCAGGTACAGTGTAAAGCAAATGATCCTCTGAGGTTGTATATCAATTAGACATGTACAATAATTATGCAGGTATAAGGATTTGTGTGTGACTTTTAAAATAATCAGGAAGTTTTCAAAACCTGTACAGTAACAGACTAGATCCTGCATTTCTCAGTGTTCACTGATCCATATCCTCAGGTTATGATCTGACTTAAGTGGATCTACAGATTAACAGTAGCTGAGGGTCTGGCCTCTAAGATAAATATGTCCATGGTTTTGTTTCTGCATCAGACACCAGGGATTATGTTTTAGGTAGTGGTCAGGAGCAACTGTTTAGGGAAAGTGTATAAAATCAGGCTAAAAGTAGTTCCCTTCTACCTTCTGGCAAATAGAGTGTTGCATCTGAAAATGGCCTCTGCAGTAAGACTCTGGTAGGTGCAGAGTCCTCAAAGAAGGGAGATCCATCTCTTTGGATGTACCATGCAATCAAAATGTATAATGTTGTTATCACTTAACTGTGCAATTTAGTTTCAGGTTTTGGTCCTCCACTTGTTCAGATTGCATAAAGGTTAGTTTATTCCTGTCTACAATATTGGAATGAACAGTTTGGTTCACGCTAAATCAAATCACAGATATTTATTTCTGGAAACATTTTGCATTAGTCTAATCCCAGTATTACCCAATATGGAAAATGCCATATGTATTTTGGCTCTTTTCACCCTGTGCTGTCCTTTGGAACCATCCCACTCTCAAAGTTTCCAAACACCGGCATGCTATGAACTGGAGTATGTCACACATATTGGTTTCATGTTATAAATACCGTAAAAGTGGAAAGGAAAGTGGTGTCAACATCATCTCCACTCCTCTATATTTGCATCTAATGTAGGAATGTGTCTCAGCTAAATTTCTAATTACATTTAGAGGAGGAATATTTCAAATCAAGATCTCATCTAGGGAAATACTGAGAGGCTACCTTAATACTCGATTCTTCGGCTGCTTGGTTTAGACATGTCTTTTCATTATTTTTTATTGCATCGATTGGTCTTTTGGTGATAACTAAAGCTGGGGATTAGGGGTCTGGTGTCTACTGATTTGAGAATAAATCTACAACGGGATTTTGTGAGGTTCAAGGAGTTAGAGAGGGAGCTGGCATTAACAACTCATTAGATTCTCTTTTTGTATAGAAATAGACCTTATAATAAAAAGTTTCCAGGTTAGGCTAGAGTTTGGGAATATAACCTCTAATTAATCTAAATCATTACTGGGTTTTCCAAGGCCCAAGAACTAGCTAGAAAGAGGTATTCAGAATTTCTAAAACCCTCTGGCTTCTTGTAATGTGTTTTTAACTTTTACAGGCCCTGGAGAAAGGGAGTGGGTTACCAATGATGAAGATCAAAGCTGTTATTTTTTTCTTTTATTTTCCCCTTTTTTACTACAAGTTGTAAGTAAAGGCTGGAGTAGAGTGTGAGTTTGGGGAGGGACTTTGGAGTAAACCTTCAAAATTCCATTTTATTAACAGTCACTGAAAGGCCCACAGAATTAGGGAAAGGTCTGATGTGTCATGTTCTCTTTTAAGGTACAATTGGTCCTTCAATAATTAAAGTTAAGTTTAATTAGGGTTAGAATTCAGGGATGTTGTTAGGGTTAGAATTTGAGAATGCACACATTCACAGCCATGATTACTTCTGGATTCAAAAGTGCCTGCAGGGCTAGGAAGAGGGCATGGTGTTAATAGGATCGAAATAATAGGATCTCATTTAGCTCAGGGATTTATTTCCTGGCTCTAATTACCATTATATAAAGGATAAGGTTAGGAATAAAAAGGGCTTGAATAATCTGTATTTTCCAGTTTACTAGTGAGACTTGCAAGAACTGCCGTGTCATGCAGGAAGTTGGTCTTCTCATAGACGTGGGTTTTTACATGAACTGTGAGAGTTGTTAAGGGTCTTATGATTATAGCTTGATTATCTAATTCATTAGAGAGCTCTTCTTTTGGTGTATACTACAGAGTTCACTGGTTTAGGAAGCTGTTTTTTTATCAGACCTATACTTATGGAGAGGTCCTTATGGGCTTTCCCACTCACAGTATGTTAGGGCTCTGCACAAGCTGATAGGATTTGGGTTTGGGAATTGTAAGCTCCACTGGTCCACTTAACCAACATACCTGCCAGAATTTGCAGAGTGAAAAATAGGGTTAGTATTCATAACCACCATGGCCTTACTTTTCTTGAAGACCATTGACAGATGCCTTCACCATGGGCTTAGGGTTAACATGAGAGTTGTGCTAGCATTCAGTGTGGCTGCTCACAGTAGTGGAGAAAACACATTGAGAAAGATGGTGGCGGCAGTTCTTTTACAGTCCTAGTACTGTCAGTGACCATCATGAGGGCTCATTTTGGTGGTGAAAGTAGTGATGACAGTGGCGGTCTCCTTTTCAGGCTGGACAGGAGTGCTGGCAGTGGTGGTATCCATAGTTGAAGGTAAGAGGTAGAAGTGCAGTATGTAGGTAAAAGTCATGATACAGAGGGAGAACCTCAGGCTCTGCTGTTGCTGTCCCACATCACAGGAGGTGGAACTGGTGCTCCTTCCTCTCCTCTCTCTACACCCACCATGGAAGTGTGCTCTTTAGTGCATGGTTGGAATCAAGGTCCATGCGAGCTGAGGATTGTGGCATGTTTTGCAGAGGCCAGTAAGATGTGAAGGGAGCTGATCTTGAAGACTGCCATTTTGTTCTCATGTGATGGACCAGCCAGTGCCTTGGAGACAGGGGTGAGGACATAGTTTCGGTATGGGAAGTTGATTTCTGGGAGCATTGGGTAGCAAGCTAACTTGAGAAGAAGGAATTTGACTTGTTGCAGCCACGTCTCCTCTTGAATATGATGTGGAGGTTCCCTCTGAGCACATAAGACTGAGAGGTGGATTTGGGTCAGGGTTTTGAAAGCTGTCTCTCCTGAGACCAGATTTGCTGATGTTTGGGATGATTCTGAGAGTGATTTAGAGGTCAGTATTCCTCAGTTCACCTCTTAAGGTTAACCAGCAGTACTTACAGGGATTTAGAAGCCACTCATCTTATCTTCTTAGGGTTGTTTGACATGATATAAAGTTTGAAGGCAAAATTGCTGTTTGTTTGTGTGTGCTGTTTGAGTGGGAAATAAAAAGGTACAGGAACTCAGTGTATTGGTATATTTTTGTAAAGGATTTTGAGGTATGAAAAGGCTGATCTTGAAGACTGCCGTTGTATCGTCTTTCAGGTGATGGAACTATCAGGTCTGTGTTATAAGGCTTAAACAGAAAGACAATCTAATTAAGTTCACAACTTGGAAATGTAACCCTTTAGGGAACTGGTTCTAAGGGTATGCTAGACCTGGGAGAGGAATCGTGTTATGCACCATCAGGGACACACCTGCACAAGTTCTGTCAGACAGGAACTTCATGAGGTTTAAGAATAAGGTGAGGATTGAGCAAAAAGTTTGAGAGTTTTTGTATCACACCTCAGCAGATTTTGAGATTGAGTCAGAAGCTCTGTGTCTATCAATACTCTGAAGACTTCTATAAAGAGCTAGTTCAAGTAAGTAATGATAAAGTGGCCAAAGCCAGATGAAAGAGATGATTTAATAGAAAAATATGTTTAATAATTAGGAAATGTGTCAAAGCATCTTACTAGATGCCTCATGAGTCATAAATCCATAATTACAACTTCATTGATTACAAAACAAATTTAGTTAAGGAACAGCTATAAAACTAAAAAAACTGTAAGTGTTGTTAGGAGGAGAAAGTAATGAAATTCAACTGATAAATTTATAGCACATGAGAACATATGTATTACCAACAGAATGAAAGATGACTTTCAACAACTCACAATAATAATAAAAAATGAATCTTTAAGAGGTGAAGAAATGGCAGAAATTCTAACTCTAACAATGCAGGAAAGTTCTCTAGGGAACAGCTATTGTGGACATATCAAATATCTTTTATGTCAGTAGTAATCTAATAGGAATATAGCATTTACTGAGTGGAGTAGAAATTAACAGGGTGAAACTATAAGCAAGGACTCATAACTGAGATGTGTTTATAATTGGGTTCTGTTGGTTGTGCTATGATAAACTGAATGGCTTGGAAGAAAACATGAAAGTTATCTAGTATTACAGATGATGCAATGATTGAGGACAGGTGATCAGGTCAGCATAACTTGAATCACTTGGAGACCTGGCAACAAGTAAAGTGCATGGCTGTATACCCAAACAAAAATTTGTGCAGATAATAATAGACAGGGTAAGCTACACTTGGAAGGGCTGGGGTTCTTTCTCTGTGAGAATAGAGATTCCAAAATGACTTTGGGGACCCTAGTAAAAATTTAAGCAAATACGTGCACATGATGTATCAGGGCCAGCAGGTTTAATGACAAGTTTACAGGCAAATCTAAGGAGGAAAATGTCTTATTTCCATGCTCATCACATTTTCAACAATTTATTGCAAAATGTATTATTTCATATGTTATCATCATTGCATTTTACATTATAAGATTATCCAGTTTAAAGATATATTCATTTTGAACAGACAAGTTCATCCTTTGTATGGAGATTCTGTGGTACAACATATTTCTCTCCATCTCTGCTCTCACTGACCGTTTGGATAACTTCAGTGATAGGACTGTATTTTTCCCTTTCTGATTAGAGAAGTCAACCTAAGGGGAAAAAAACCCCTCACATTTCCAAAGGACAACATTTATCTTCACTGTTTATAGTCAACAATGATACAGACTGCAACTATTGAGAGGATAAAATATTCTTGTTCCTTATTTAATGGAAATAATCATTGCTCTCAAGTGCTGGAACTGAGATATTTTCTTTCAGGAGTGAAAATAATGATGATATTACATCTTTTTATTATACTAAAATCACATTCCTGCACATAATATTAATTTTTCTCATAATTAACTGTCTTCAAGTATTTAAGATGTATCAAGAAGGCAGCTGGAATAAGTTTTACTAGGAGAACTGTTTCTTCAAAAGGATCCCCATCAAGTGACTTGCCATCTCAGGCTCTCTGCATAACATAATAACATTAAGGTTCAGTGAATGAATATTAAACTTCCTACAGCCTTCCTTAAAGAAAATGTAGAGTGGATGAAATATATGAATCTGGATTTAACATATTCCATTCAGTTTTTAAGTGCAATTTCCTTTGTATTGGATGTTTTGAATTTGTAGGACAGCTTATTACTTTAGACAATCTCAGTGACTTTAATTGAAAAGAAGAGCAGTCAGTACTCGGCAGAACAGGTACAGAGAGCAGTGCAAAATATTTTCATATGTATGACTCATTCAGCCAAGAAAATAAGAGTAACCTGAGGATATGCTGACTGCAAGGAATTTTTGACACTGCTGCATCCATGTCATGACAGAGGTGAAACTCTCCAGTTCATCACCAGTACAGTGAAAGGGAACCAAAAGTTATGAGGTTGGCAGGATCCCTAAAACTAGTAGGACCTGAATTAAAAGGAAGACAGCTCTTACTTTTAATAAAAAGACAGAAGCTAGAGACAGGTGAATCGTTTCAGTCACAGAAGCTCCTTTTCTGCAACTTCTATTTCTAATGCTGAAAGTGATTAGATTTCTTCCTGAGATTCTGCTACAACCAGAAGAAAACTTAATCCCTGTGTTCCCTGTCTTTGACATGGAGAAAAAATTCACTGTTTCAAACAAGTTTGTGTCTTACTGTTCCAAAGGCAATATTTGAAGCACTAACAGTAGCAAGCAAAATGAAAAAGCTTTCGTGTGAGATTTTCATCCATTTTTATATACTGTGAAAATGCAAACAGGCAGTAGTCTTGGGATAAAAAAGGAAGAAATAGTCACACAGAAGAGCACCCCCACTTTTGGAGATGTGGGCTTTTGAGCCCTATTTCTTCTAACCTTGGGTCCTAGATTCAATTAAAATCTGAAGACTTGTGATGCAATTGACTTATATATTTGATTTTACCCATTAGGTTTTGATAAAATAGTGAGATGTGAATAGAAAGCACAAATATAGTATTCCAATTATAGAGGAGTGATTGTTCCTCTTCTTTTTCTTGTCTTTGTACAGCATCAAACCCAGAAATATCTGTTATTTTGCCTGAGCTAGGGTCTGTACAGAAGATACTGACAGTTTGATCCTTTAACATTTGAATGAATAAGGCAAAAGCGGATTTCCATGATTTTTGCTCTGGTTTTAGACTTGACAATAAGAGATCAAAGAAGTTATAGAATTGTGAAATGAAGGAGGTGGAGGGGAAAGGGAAAGGAAAGTCATGAGTGTTGAATATTCAGTGATCAAGCATGATTAATACAAGTGATTTAAGGGCAAAATCTACGAAATAATAAACCTTTGACTGTTTTCATGATATAGCTGTTATTAAACATGAATCAGTAGTAGAAAACACACTTAGATCAGTCAAAACTTTGCAAATAATAATAGAGTGTAAGGTTGATTATGGCAACACATTTAGACTTCAAGTACATTCCTTTTGGGCTAGTCATAAAAAGAGATCAAAAGCATGATCCTAGAAGGACTGATAGCTAAATGTTAATATTACACTCAATTTATTTGTAGCAAGGTCAACATTATATTAAAGTTCTTTATTAGCGATATAATTTATCCAGAGCAGTACAAAAACATTTATGTGGAGAAGTGAAAGTGTAACAAGTAGCCTAGCTGTTCTTTAATAAAAACAAAAGGAAGTCTGAGCAGGGAATGTGTCTAGAATGTACCAAAGCAAACCAGGAAGACCATGACAGACCACATCAAGCCTCCTGCAGATAAAAAGGCCTGTTTCCAAAAAAATAACCCCAAACACAAACACAAAATAGAACCAAGTTTTATTTTGAAAGTTACATTCCTCATCTTAATCTCTCACAAAGTTATTTAATTCTAAGGACAAAATTTTCTTGAAGTTAAATTATTTTGTAACTGACTTCAGTGTAATTTACCTTTTAATTTTCATATGGAAATAACAGCTGCATCATGCTAATATGTAAATATCATTTATAAACAGAATTATTTTGC
This sequence comes from Tyto alba, assembly GCF_018691265.1. Lineage (NCBI taxonomy): Eukaryota > Metazoa > Chordata > Aves > Strigiformes > Tytonidae > Tyto > Tyto alba. The sequence continues at coordinate 32,008,225 of NW_024881316.1, read as the reverse complement.
TGTAATGAATCTTATCAGTTATGAACACAAACATCATCATTCTCACCCCTACTATTCTAATAACCAAAACAGATCCTGAACTAAAGTTTGCATTGCCCAAGTGACCCCATAGAGAGTGGAGGAGGGAGCTGTATATTAAGGTGAAAATCCTGTTATACCTTTACTGTTGTTTTGATTGGTTTTTTTTGTTTTAAGATTCTACTTTTGTGTCATGCTCCAGATATATTGGGTGAATGCTCAAATAAGTTTAGACAAAATTATTCGTTAAGGATTGCCACAAAAAATGTACTTTTCAGCAAAAAATGAATTATTAAATTGTTAAGAAGGTGAAAGGAAGGAGGCAAGGTAAAAGGAATGAAATGGAGTGGACATGATGGATCCTGTTAACTCCTGAGTGCTGTCAGCAAGGGGCTATATAACACATGTAAATTCACTTTGATTTAACATGTTCTATATGTGTGTAGTGGAGCAAATTAGGTTCTGCTGATCTTCAGCTTGGATCATTATTTGCCCCACTGTAAATGATGTAAAATGGTCTTGAGTGAGAGAATATCACTTAAACTTACAAAGCAGCAACATAAATGATGTTACAAGAAGAATGGTGACTGGCCAGATCTGAGAGAGATGGAGAGCTATCAGGAGAGCACAAAAGACAGCAGGACAGAGGGAGAGGGTAGTCAATAAACAACCCTGGAACACTTCAGAGTGACTGATGGATCCCAGTCTGTGAAGGGGACAGGACAAGGTGACAATAAAGGTAGATACGAACATCACTGGATGGGCAACAAGTGGGAACAGTACACTGTGCTCAGAATAGTCAAGTTTTGGGGCATCTAGCAGGAAATACTGGCATTTGCATGTTACCCTTATTTAGAAATGGTGCACTCTGATTTATAAAATCCACCTTTTCTTGTTTCTGACTACTAAGAATACTATATTTGTATTAATCAGGTAAAACACTCATAAGGTGTATAGTATATGCAAAAAAAAATATTTAGAAACCAGATGTTGAACTAATTTTGTGTATCTGCTTTTTAAAAACCACTCATTTTAATGTTTTAAAGTGATATGAATTTTCTAAGACTTCAGGGATATTACAGTAGCAAAGGATGACTATTATTATTTTTTCCAATTTTATTTTAAGTTAAAGCCTTAGCAGAGAAATAAAGTATATATCTTAAGTTTATTCAAGGTTGAAAATAGATAGGCCTTCAGTATACACTTGGTCATACTTCTCTCAATCTTACAATGAGTTTTTTTATTTTATTATTATTACTACTGGTACTGGGGTGTGGTTTTTTGTTTCTTTGGGGGCTGAGATTTTTTGCCTTATGGGTGCTTTCAGAAAGAATATTGATCTATTTTGTCTGTCATGTTGTTTATTTGAGAGGAGACTCTAAATCACTCCAAAACAGTACAACCTTTTTTTTTTTTTTTAATTTTTCAGACATACATTGATGTCTGGTTAACTTACATAGCACCAAACAATAGCATCAAACTTCTATTCTCTTCTACTAGTACATCAGGATCTCTGTCTGCTACTGAAAAATGATGTTCACTATTAGAAGTAGTCAGTCAATACAGATATAAGGATTTCTGGGTGACCTGATTCGTTAAACACTTTCTAGGTATAGTGTTCACTACCATCCCGGGGAGTTGAAATTCTACATACATTGACAAGTTGCCATGTTAGTGGCTAATATATTAAAGTCCCTTGTACATGGACAAAAGAAAAAAAAAATACTTTAAAGATTTTCCCTAAAACTAACAAAATGTTTAAGTTCCCAAATTTTGCTGTTTTTATTTTTATGTACACAAATTTTGCTTTATGAAACATCTGTGTCTATGTCATTGTTTAGATATAAATGCTATTGAATGCATGTTCTTGAAATAAATATTTCTGCACAAATATTTGTATTTAACATAACTTGCAAACCTTTTGCCTGAATAACTGTTTGGTGATCTAAGTGCTTCAGCCTATTCATGGCATACTCATTAGAAGGCAAAATTTTTTGAGCTATTGCTTCAGAATTAATTCAAAATGTGATCTCTTCATAAAGCACAATCTGTTGGAAAGTGCTGCTTCATTTCAGGATATAAAAGAAAAAAAAAACCAGAAGTTTGGTGACAAGGAGCTTCCTAAGAACATTTGCACATTTGTTTAATCCTTTCTTCCCATTGAACTTTAATCCTTCAGTTTTATGTTTTATAAAGTTTATTTAGATAAATAAATATAAATTCTTCATAAACTATGTTTCTAAAAAGGCCACTGTTCATCAAAAATTGTTTTCAACAGAATGGTTCTGTCTGACCTGTTGTCAAAAGACAGAAAATCACCCTTCTTTTCCTCAGGATAGACCTACTATTTGTCTAATTTGGTCTTTACTTTCACTACATTTCCACTGACAGTTTCATCCTTGGCATCACCACTCATAGGAACTTTTAGTCCAGCATCACAAGCACCACGCTTTTGCTGTGCATTCCTAAAGGTGGTGCTGCATGGACGGTGCCACATTTCCACTGTTAGATCATCCACTTCTTCTAACCTAATGGGTAGGAGTGTTGTATTCCTCTCACCCTCATTCATACCAGGGACAGACTCTTATGAGTAGAGGCTTTGTGACATTTCAGTACAGTAATAAAAAAGAAAAGGTATTTTTGACCTTTTACTCCCACAATTACACTGTGTGACAACATATGAAAAATAGGCCTGTATTTTAGAAGCACTATAAGAGTTTCTGGGATACTAACACTACTTTGCGTGTATATTGATGTATTAGTGTGTTGCATGAAGAAAAGCCTAGCAATGTGATATTATTGACTACTACACCACATACAAGGTAATTGAAATTTTGGTTATAGAGTTGGAGGTGGAACTTTTGGTTCTGGGGCCTGTGTGATTAATAGCTCCATCTAAATACTTATATAAAACATAAAATGGGCTGTCTTCTACAATACTTGCCAATAATTTGCCAGTTTTTCATGAAGATTTCTGAAAAGCTGAGTAATTCAAAACAAATCCATTGTCATGCAATTCATGGCTGGACAGAGAAGAGAGAAACTGTAAAGGTAAAAGTTAATAAAAATAATTATGGTTTGCATACCATAATGGTGTGTGTGTATATGTTTTTATATATCCATGTGTATATATGCACACTACTGTGAACTGCTGGATAGAGCTGGAACTGTTCTTTTAAAAGTTCTTCAGGGCTGAGCAATAACAGCCTTCCTTGAGTAAAGGAACAGAGACAAACACAAGTATCTGGTGAGCAGGGAGGTCCAGCATGTGTCCTCCCATCAGCTGTGAGGGTGAGAACAGATTTGTGTCACAGAGCGGTAACAAGTGAGAACCTGCAACAGCACCTTGACTGAAACTGTCTCCTTGCTTCCAATGCATGGGGGAGATTTGAAAGCTACTTCTGATGTGATGAGAAAAGTTCAGGGGACCCAGGGCTAACCAGGAGGTACAGCTTTGTTATTGAGCCCAGGAATGTTTTCTCTGGCAAACTAGTGCTTTTGGAACACTAAAATCTGAACTTTATCATCTGCATTGCTGAGATCTTCCGACTGACCACTGTGTCCAAGACTCTGTCACATGTAAAGTCATCTGTGACCCAAAATCCTTTATAAATAGACAAGTGAATTACCTATAGTCTATCTTCAGAAGTTATCTCAGTGATCATGTACAATAATTCTCCCAGACGGATCTTTTCTCTTGCAAGAAGACAAGGAGTTGGTGCTGTGCTGATTCAACATGTGCAGTTCAGTAGCTCATTATTGACAGGTAAAAAAAGAAGGATACAGAATTCATTAGATTGCTTGCTTCTACTTTTCTTCCTAATTAATCAGGTGATAAAAGCACAGAGTATGATAGTTCACGTAAGACAGACCATGGATAACAGTGCTTCCAAGTCTTAAAAGGATTAAATGAGCTGTGCTCTGCTAAAACAAAATGGAGCAGCCTCTGCCAATGGTTATACTCTTGCAGTTACTTAGAAGCCAGGTGGAATGTGATATTACTGCCACCAAATTTAACCCTTTGTATAAATCAAACTGGAATTTTCAGATAGTGCTTAAGTATCTCAGACAGTAAATCCACAGAGCTCCACAGGAGCCAAGAGATATGAGCAGTTTTAACACCCCATGAGAGTGGTGGCAGTAATGTTTCAGAGGAAGGAAAGGATGATGTCTGGACTTGGAAAAGGCTGGGATAATACCCTCAGTGGAGATGTGTGAAGGTTGTGTTTCAGACAAAACCTCTTCTCTCTCTTTCCCCCTGCATCCTTCATCTCTTCTTCTTGTTTGTTCTTTCTTTCTTTCTTCCTTCCTTTCTTCCTTTCTTCCTTTCTTTCTTCCTTTCTTCCTTTCTTCCTTTCTTTTTTCCTTTCTTCCTTTCTTCCTTTCTTCCTTTCTTCCTTTCTTCCTTCCTTCATTCCTTCCTTTCTTCCTTTCTTCCTTTCTTCCTTTCTTCCTTTCTTCATTTCTTCCTTTTTTTCTTCCTTTCTTCCTTTCTTCCTTTCTTCCTTTCTTCATTTCTTCCTTTCTTTTCTTTCTTCCTTTCTTCTTTCCTTTTTTTTCTTTCTTTCTTTCTTTCTTTCTTTCTTTCTTTCTTTCTTTCTTTCTTTCTTTCTTTCTTTCTTTCTTTCTTTCTTTCTTTCTTTCTTTCTTTCTTTCTTTCTTTCTTTCTTTCTTTCTTTCTTTCTTTCTTTCTTTCTTTCTTTCTTTCTTTCTTTCTTTCTTTCTTTCTTTCTTTCTTTCTTTCTTTCTTTCTTTCTTTCTTTCTTTCTTTCTTTCTTTCTTTCTTTCTTTCTTTCTTTCTTTCTTTCTTTCTTTCTTTCTTTTCTTTCTTTCTTTCTTTCTTTCTTTCTTTCTTTCTTTCTTTCTTCTTTCTTTCTTTCTTTCTTTCTTTCTTTCTTTCTTTCTTTCTTTCTTTCTTTCTTTCTTTCTTTCTTTCTTTCTTTCTTTCTTTCTTTCTTTCTTTCTTTCTTTCTTTCTTTCTTTCTTTCTTTCTTTCTTTCTTTCTTTCTTTCTTTCTTTCTTTCTTTCTTTCTTTCTTTCTTTCTTTCTTTCTTTCTTTCTTCTTTCTTTCTTTCTTTCTTTCTTTCTTTCTTTCTTTCTTTCTTTCTTTCTTTCTTTCTTCTTTCTTTCTTTCTTTCTTTCTTTCTTTCTTTCTTTCTTTCTTTCTTTCTTTCTTTCTTTCTTTCTTTCTTTCTTTCTTTCTTTCTTTCTTTCTTTCTTTCTTTCTTTCTTTCTTTCTTTCTTTCTTTCTTTCTTTCTTTCTTTCTTTCTTTCTTTCTTCTTTCTTTCTTTCTTTCTTTCTTTCTTTCTTTCTTTCTTTCTTTCTTTCTTTCTTTCTTTCTTTCTTTCTTTCTTTCTTTCTTTCTTTCTTTCTTTCTTTCTTTCTTTCTTTCTTTCTTTCTTTCTTTCTTTCTTTCTTTCTTTCTTTCTTTCTTTCTTTCTTTCTTTCTTTCTTTCTTTCTTTCTTTCTTTCTTTCTTTCTTTCTTTCTTTCTTTCTTTCTTTCTTTCTTTCTTTCTTTCTTTCTTTCTTTCTTTCTTTCTTTCTTTCTTTCTTTCTTTCTTTCTTTCTTTCTTCTTTCTTTCTTTCTTTCTTTCTTTCTTTCTTTCTTTCTTTCTTTCTTTCTTTCTTTCTTTCTTTCTTTCTTTCTTTCTTTCTTCTTTCTTTCTTTCTTTCTTTCTTTCTTTCTTTCTTTCTTTCTTTCTTTCTTTCTTTCTTTCTTTCTTTCTTCTTTCTTTCTTTCTTTCTTTCTTTCTTTCTTTCTTTCTTTCTTTCTTTCCTTTCTTTCTTTCTTTCTTCTTTCTTTCTTTCTTTCTTTCTTTCTTTCTTCTTTTCTTTCTTTCTTTCTTTCTTTCTTTCTTCTTTCTTTCTTTCTTTCTTCTTTCTTTCTTTCTTTCTTTCTTTCTTCTTTCTCTTTTTTCTTTCTTTCTTTCTTTCTCTTCTTTCTTTCTTTGTCTTTCTTTCTTTCTTTCTTTCTTTCTTTCTTTCTTTTCTTTCTTTCTTTCTTTCTTTCTTTCTTTCTTTCTTCTTTCTTTCTTTTCTTTCTTTCTTTCTTTCTCTTTCTTTCTTCTTTCTTTCTTTCTTTCTTTCTTTCTTTTTCTTCTTTCTTTCTTTCTTTCTTTCTTCTTCTTTCTTTTCTTTCTTTCTTTCTTTCTTTCTTTCTTTCTTTCTTCTTTCTTTCTTCTTTCTTTCTTTCTTTCTTTCTTTCTTTCTTCTTCTTTCTTTCTTTCTTTCTTTCTTTCTTTCTTTCTTTCTTTCTTTCTTTCTTTCTTTCTTCTTTCTTTCTTTCTTTCTTTCTTTCTTTCTTTCTTTCTTCTTTCTTTCTTTCTTTCTTTCTTCTTTCTTTCTTTCTTTCTTTTCTTTCTTTCTTCTTTCTTTCTTTCTTTCTTTTCTTTCTTTCTTTCTTTCTTCTTTCTTTCTTCTTTCTTTCTTTCTTTCTTTCTTTTCTTTCTTTCTTTCTTTCTTTCTTTCTTTCTTTCTTTCTTCTTTCTTTCTTTCTTCTTTCTTTTCTTTCTTTTCTTTCTTTCTTTCTTCTTTCTTTCTTTCTTTCTTTCTTTCTTTCTTTCTTTCTTTCTTTTCTTTCTTTCTTTCTCTTTCTTTCTTTCTTTCTTTCTCTTCTTTTCATCTTCCTATTATTTCAACTCAAAATTGTTTTAAAGAAATAAAATTGGGACGTGGAATGTACAGTGAGCAGCAAGCTACCACCCAATGAATCCTTCATTTACATTCCTACAAAGTTTTTAACCATACCATCTCAAAGCCATTTTCTATGACAGGTCAGTGAAGAGACACAACAGCTCTCTGTGGTAGCTATTTTATCAGCACTGTTTTAAACCAGCATGAAGACACATGATGTTCAAGCTGTAGCCTATACATTAAAGTATCAGCATGATGTTCCCCAATGGTTTTGGTTTGTACCTAGTCTTCTCTGTGACTAATTTGGATCCAAATGTTAATCTAGTTTTGTAATGTGGGATTCATAATTTAGACACCAGAAAATTAGGCATTTAAGACAAATTTATTATTCATGCTCTCCCTGTAGTCAAGAAATGCAGACACACTTTCAAAGGAATGATTTCAAAGAAATCTTAAGATAAGTATTAGGTATCTAATCTTTGTAGAGTGAATTGTTTCCAGGAGATCAAAATGTTTTACTTTAACTACAGATGGATCCCTAAAAAGCCAACTTAGATTTGGGGTGCACATAAATATAACTGAGGAAGATATAATCTTAAAACGCATCAATTAATGTCTTTATGATGACCTTCTCCTAAATTTGGGAATGCAAGTCACAATTTAAAACTTCAACTTCATACTCCATTTTGGTCATTGATTTCCAGTATGCTGTGATGACATTGCACAGCTCTCTCTTCTTCCCTGTTAAAATAGGAAAAAATAATCAAAAATTCCAATGCCTCAGGAGCACTAGGAGTTCTGTTTTATAAATACCAGAGTAGTTTTCAGATCAAATAGTGACAGTGGCAAGACTGACTTTAGAACACTACAGACCAGTGTGCTCCAACTTGAATATGTATTAGTGTTTTAGCATAGGTACTGGCACCTCCATCCACAAGAAATTAGTTCTGGATAAAAGCCATGCAAGTCATTAAACAGAAAAGTATCTGCTGAATGGCAAAGTTGCATGGGACTGAGTTGGTAAATTCTGCAATCTCACTTCTGTAAAGTGTCCATTTTTACTAATTTTACAAGGCAATGGAGAAAAAAAAAAGTGGTATTTGACTCAGCTGAATGAATCAAATAGCATATATTATTTATTGCAGCTCTTGTATTGTAAAAATGTGTTGCTTAGACTGTGATTCCTTCTTCTATGTTCTTTGTGTTCTGTTGTCAATTTCTTCAACATATTTTAGACATTTAGATGTGAATTTCAGTATCTTTTGTTTACACAGTATGATTCAACATCTCAGAGCACCTCACAAATTTAAGAACAGAAAGCAAAAATTCTGAGCCAGATATCAGCTGGCTTTTCTTACACATGCAGGGCCAGATTTTTCCCCTGAGCAGCCCTCCTCCCTGCTGCAATCCGTGCAATCTTCTGACTGCAAATAATATTATGCACAAATACCACCTGAACAAAGAAGTGGCCAGAAAGAGGAAATGTCACTGTACGCTGCTTTATTTGACATCAAGTGAGTGCTTCCTGCACAGGGGAGCATATAAAAAATTCTCTGTGCTGTATACTGATATCAAAAAAACCCCAAACTTACATATGTCTGTTTATATATTCATATGTGTATGTGTATATGTACATATACATATACATGTATGTACTTTCTTCTAAGCATCATTTAAAATTAAAAAAGTAATAAAATACTAGAGAATTTTCCATTGAGGTCTGGTGTCAATAATATGTAGCAGAAACACACAACAGTTTAGGAAGAGTCTTATTTAATGTAATTACATTTTACAAATGGGATAACAATGCTTTCATTAATTTCATTTGAATATTGTCTTTCATTACAACAGCTCTGCAGACTTTTGCAGGTGTGAATTTTGAATTACCCACTGTCTGGAAAACATAATTTATAACCTTTTTAAGGTTAACATAAACTAAAGAGAACAATTCATATAAGCTTATGCTATAGACTTGGAGGAGTTTGAGTCTTTCAGCATCAAATAAGTGAATTCTATTGACTAAGAAGTATTTTCAGTGCTCATTAAAGAGACATCTAATAGCAATGAAAATTCAGGAGGTTGTATGTGCATACACAGTGCTATTCATGTGGTTCTCTGATAGAGAATTTGGCTATTTCCTGTTGTATATCTCTTTGAACAGCATGAACAGATATTTCTAAATTAATATATTAACTGAAAAAAAAACACCAACCAACCAACAAACAGATTCCTTGTGGAAATGAACTTTTGGAACTGTTGAGGGAAATATTTGTTGCATTTGAGGATATGACTTTGTGGAGCTAGAGCTTTTACATGCATGCTGCTTAAGCCAGCTTTCAAGAAGGATAAATTGTCATTCTTTTCATCTGCAAAACTAATCTGAAATGCATGTAGGCTTCAAAAATAAATAGACCACTCACAGAGAGTGCTACCACTACCTGCCTATGAATCCTCTCTGCTAAGAACACTGCTTTTCTTGGTGAGACTCAGGGGGGATATGTCCATTTATGCCACTAGGATTTACATATCTAAAATTCTTGCTGACATGTACAAAATACAAATTGACTGAAAACTAAACTCAGAGATAAAGTTCTACACCACAGGATTAAAGTAATGGGAGCAATCTGAATGGAAAGCATCTGACACATTTTGGGACCAGCTGTCTGTAAATTGCCCCTTCTGTGCTAAGGTACTGTGTGGTCTCTGCTTCACTGCCTCACGCTGCAGCCATGCTACAAAGGCAAAGCTGAAAGC